>NC_136381.1:159286215-169286215 GCF_965140285.1 Lepidochelys kempii
AACTAAGGGTCTAATCTGGCCTGCCTTCCCAGATCTTTATTTCTAGTGGTGGTGATGATGATGCATAAAATACAAGGAATCCAACTTGGCTTTCAGAGGCCTTGTTGAGTCTGCAGTTACCAAAATCAACTGTTTACATGTAAACAGACCACATTTAATTTGGAAGCCAATGATGCGTGACACACCTGGAACTCCATGATGCCAGTTTTACAAAGTTACTTTTCAGAAAAGAGCTTCATTTTATGAATAAATACATTGAAGGCCACATGCTGTGTTCTGTGGAATCAGTGGATTTCTTGAGTAGGTAAGGAATATAGGGGTGGGCCCTTATTAATTATCCTTGAACTAATCAATGGTTATCAAAATGGAAGTAAAAATATCTTCAAAAAGCTACTCCTTAACAAGAATAAGAAAGCACCGTTGGCTAAAATCCATTTATAACCCAAAGAAGAAGTCATATATCATACAGTTTAAACTTAAATTGTGGTTCACTTCATTTTTAGTAAGAATTTTAAGATAATAATTTGATAACAAGGATCCAATTATTACAGTGGAACCTTATTTCCCGAGTCCTGTGGTTACATGGTTCAGGCTGGAGACCAGTTAAGAGACAAGAGATATACAGGAAATAAAGCATTCCTAATGCACATAACTAAGATGGGGCATATTTCAGGGGTACAAATATCAACAGTTGGCTATATCCATACAGAAACAAAAATAAGGTTAAATCTCTGTCTCTATAGACCATGCTGCCTTAAATTTAACCTAGTTTATATATTCTCATGCACATATTCAACAAGATACTGCAACAAAAGAATCTTTATTTAAAATTGTCTGATAAATGATTTTAAAGAAGACAAAACTGGCTAGAAATAGTTTAGGTACTTCAAATAACTGGTATTCTTTTAAAACTCATGCTACTGCCAAACCTGGAATTATGTATTGTAATTCCTAGAAGTAATGCCCCTGGAAACCAAACCAATGGGAATGACATTACAACACGAGTCAGAGCTGATTGGTCTGCAGTGTGATGTCAGTATCAGAAGTAACTCCCTGAACAGAAAGAAAAGGTAGATCCAGGAATGATGGGAAAACTTGGTGGCCTCTGGTCTCGGTGGACATTAACTATTTTGGCATACCAGTGGGTATCTTGGTGAGTTTAGTACCTTGATATTGTACTGAACTCTCTCTAGTAACAATTTATTTCACATCTGCTTTTTATGTTTAATAAAAAATTATAAATAAATAAAAATTTTAAAAAAGAAAGCGCACATAGGACTTATATAAAGTTTTGGATTTACAACCCTTGAAGCTGGCCCCATTTATCCCCAGAAAAGGTCCCGCATGGGCTATGGCACTCTATATTTCCCTCCCGTAGCCTTGCCAAGCTGCGTAAGCCACAGGTTGGGGACACCGCTTGTTGGACTGAAGTTATTCAATTTCCACGGCCCATTCAATCCTTGTCTGCCAACTAGTTCTGTTGCTGTGTTGGCACCTAAGTTAACAGAATTCCTCTCTCCTCATTATATCTTTTAGCAAAAAATTGGTCACATAACATAGCTTTTTAAAATGAACAGGCCACCTTAATTAACTAGGATACTTGAGAGCTTAATTTATTATACATTGTTTTAAGACTCTTCCTTCACAAATGAAGTCATTTTACCTAAATACATTTTCAACATATGGTACAGAATATATAATGGTTTATTGTATCTGATGATAACAAATGCTTTCTACCTAGAAATTCAACAAGAATAAAGTACTACTTTGTTTCGAGTTTCACAGGGTATATAGTATCCATGGAATATGATTGCTCAGCAGTTTTCTTCATTGCAAAAGTGTGTTAAAAGACCTCTTAAATGTCCCATTCCATGAAAAGAACCATTAGACAGCAATAATCAGAGCTGTGAGAGTTCACAGGCTTTTCTAAGTGAGTCAAAGAGAGGTTTGTTCACTAGAGTTTCTGTCTCTGGTGAGCAGCTCACTGCAACTCCATTAATAACTTTATTTGCATGCTTTAGCTGTCTTGAAGATCTTAAATTGTTATCTTCTGCAATCCAGGTGCATGCCATATGGTGTTTGTGCAACTAAAAGTGAAGGGGTCTATTCTCGTCTCGATGTGTGGGGAATCCCTGAACACCAAGAGAAGAACATATCCTTAAGGGTTAAAGGAGGGAACACATTTTTACTTGATTACAGGGCTTAAGGACGTGACTTATATTTGCTATAAAGAATGCAAAGCGCACAAGCTGTATGGGTTTTTTGGATCCTTGGAATGGCTAGTGTTGAAGCTTCGCGGTCCCACAGAACCGTACATTTATCCCTGGCAAGCTAGTTTCAAGTAATGCAAAGGTAATATTTTGTTTGCCAAAATGGAAGGCTTCATAAATATTTTGCAAATCTCCTTTCCCTTCATTCATGGAATCTACATGCTTTTCTAGTGTTGGTCAAATTATATTGGTGGAGAGAATTGCTAGGTCTGCAATCCACAACAATGGCTGGTTAGAATCGCTAGGACTGCAATCCACAACATACACAAGCTTATACTATTTTACACACTTTATATTACTTTAATAGCAAGTATGTTAAAGAAAGTAGCTTGATTTGCGAGATGGCACCGTGTTTTTTCAAAATGGTATAATGTATAGATACGAATCTTCCTCTCTAGTGCCTTGGTACAGCACATACAAGCAGATTTATGACAGAGCATTACATTCATTGCACTTTCTCAAAGGGGTAATAGCAAATGAAGTGCTACTTGCATACCCACTTTAATCTTTTCCTAAATAATCATCCAAATAGCGAAAGGCATAAGCAGTCTCAAAGGGCTAACTAAACAACCAGTGTTTTCATTAACATTGGAGCTGAAAAGTGGTGAAAAGGAGATTCTCACCCTGTCTCATGAGGATGGGCTTTTTACAAATTTGTGGGGCTATCTATGGAAAAAATAAATCCCGGGTCTCTTTAGCAACCAAATGTCTGTTTAATATCAACCCTGAGAAAGCAATTTCCAGCTAGCAAATTAAATCTGTTTTGCAATCTATAGTTGCCATTTAAGACAGCAGAACGAGTCTGCATCACTATCAGTTTGTCCTATGAAAACTTTTATCTTCCAACAAATTTATGACAGTATCATTTTCTGTATCCAGCTCAGAGGCTAGATGGCTACAAATATAAATGTTCAGATTTTGAGCTCTTATGATTCAGTGTAACTGAAATTGCACCAGATTAAGCCGCTTTCCATATAAACCACCAATAAACACAGGCTCTAACAGTACAGGATTTACAAAGAGGTAGGAATCAAATAAGACTATGCAAAATGGACACTACACAACAACTTTCTGGCTTTGTCCTAGGCAGACATTTGTTGGAAAACAGACAGAGCAATCTTGCAGAAGCATATCACTTACAAAGCTAACTTACCTTGCGTTAATGAGGTACTGTGCTAAACTGATGTTTGCCGGGGAGCCTGTGATTGTAACTTGTCGTTCTGCCGAGCCTTCTGTGGCATTAGCAATCTTGATCTGCGCTCCTGACATCTGCCTGATTTCATTTATCTTACTGCCTTGTCTGCCAATAATGCAGCCTATTAACTGGAGTGGGACAAAGACTGAAATTAGTGCCACAGACACAAGCAAAAACCATTTAACTGCAAACTGTCGTATTGATCAAAATGTGGTTACTAAGGTCTCTCGATATCAAAACAAAAGATTTTTGCTGTGCTGTTTGGAATGAATAGCTAGCAGGGTCTATGGGCTCAATGGTCAAGCTCCTATAGTTAAAGCCTTGTCATTTTGTAGGTGGTTATGTATTAACTCAGTATCAGGCAATTTAGCCATCCAATACGTCAGAGAATACTGGCATAGTGCAGTGCTACAGAATACAACGTAGAGCCCAGTTTGAATTGTCAGTGAAAATATCAAGAGCTGCAACATAACTGACAAATCAGACAGACTGAAAGCTCTATTGATGGGTCTCTGCATCAGTCTGAAGAAGAGCTCTGTGTAGTTCGAAAGCTTGTCTCATTCACTAACAGAACCTCACTCACTTGGGCTTTCAAGCTTGCTTGACAGTCCTAAATGTTATCGACCAAATTCTGCCCACCTTTACACAGGTTTCTCTCCATTAAAGACAACGGGACTTTCAACCATGTAGCTGAGTGCAGAACTGGGCCTACGGCAAGATGACACTTCCTTCACAACTTGATCCTTTTTATTTTCAAAATGTAAGTCAGGATTCCGCATGTGTTCTTATGTCCCATTTTATCCTTCAGTAACATTGTACTGGGTCTATTACAGGAGTGGGTGGGTGAGGGTCTGTGGCCTGCAACGTGCCGGAGGTCAGACTTAATGCTCACAACGGTCCCTTCTTAGCCTTAAAGTCAACTGGCAAAATACACTGCATATTGTTTCAAAGGCTGCTTGAAAGTTCTTGGTGGGCTACAATCTTTTTGCATTTGTATGCAAAAATTTTAAAAGTGTTTAATGCAAATCAGTGGCCAATGCTTCTGCATTTGGGGGATGTGCGAGAGCGATGGTTGCCAGGGCATGGCCCCACCTCATTTCCTGTGGTGGTGAGCAGACAGGCGAAAGAAGGTAGGAAAACAGAAGTGTGCACCAAGCTGGAAGCCAAGATGGAGATGGTTAACTCTGGTTCCTTTGGTTTTATCACTGATGGGGAACAGGGATCTGAGCCTTTGCCACGTTATTAAATGCAAGATTGATGGCCGATGAACTTAGCACCATCCATGAGCTGATGGAAGATGAAGCCCAGGACTTTGGATGACAGTACAGGACTATTGTTGGCAGAGATGGTTCCTACTGAGTGAAAGGGGAATGAGCAAGGAAGTACTTTTTTTTTTTTTGGCCGCTGAACTAAAAATATTAGGACTAGTATTATTTATTTGTATGACGGCAGGGTCTAGGAACCCCAAGCCAAGGTTAGGGCCCCATAGTGCTAGGCACTGAGCAGATAAATCACAAAGAATACCATCCCTGCCCCAGAGAGTTTGCAGTCTAGATGGCCAGACAGGCCACAATAGAAGGACAAAACAGATCAAGAGGGTTGGGAGGAGTGGGAGGATGAGGCACATAAATATAGGAGATTTCCTGTTCCATAGTCTGAGGGACTGTTTCCACTTTGTGTGTTAATTTTAGGAATTTTTCCTTTTGTAAGGAAGGATCAGTGAGAAAGTTGTGGTGAGGCAACTCTGGCTGCCCCTTGAGTCCTCAGATTTCCTTAACCCTGGTCAGCCAAGTTGTAGGCCTGAGCATGGTACTGGCTGCTGTAGCTGATTGTGTCCTAACCACGGAGATAAAAAGATTTTTAAATCTGTTCGCAGTAGTCAAAACACAATACAAATGTGTGTAAAAACTCTGATTTTTGTTAACATTTAGAAAAAATGCCAACCAGCTCTAGTCAGCAGGGTTTGTTAAAGTGTCTGTGGCCTGGCAAAGCAGTGGAGTTGTTCTGGGGTGTTCTAAGATGACTCAGATGGTAGCTGCCATGAGGGGGTTTCATGCAAGGTACCATGAGGTCTGTTGTATCACCTCTTTTATTCAATGTGTTCATGAGGCAACTTGGAAGGGGACACCAAAGACACCCAACTGTATGCTGCTGCCATGCTTGACCCAGCTGTTAGAGTGGAACCAATAGCCTAGTGCCTAAATGAGTACGGGATTTGAATGATTGTGACTCAGTCCAGATAAACTGGAGATAATGTTGGTGGAAGCATCCAGAAGTGCTGGTGGCACTTTAATCAAGACCATGACTGAGAGAGTGTGATCACCATTTGTGACCCAGATGAACAACTTAAGAGCATTGCTAGATTCTGGGCTGCTCCTGGATGCCCAAGAAGTGGTGGTGGCCAAGAACACTTTTTAATTTGTGCTTGGCAAGGAGAGGGTCACCTGTTAATTCCTGAGTGGAGCTTTCCACACTTACCCTCTCTCACCTTAACCCCGCCTAGCTGTAATACACTCTGCATGGAGCCACATCACCGAGACCAATCAAACACTAAAGCTAGTTCAGAATATCGTTGTCCCCTGGGTGCACATTATACTGGGGCTATGGAATTGATCTATCTTAGGTATTTATATGGTGCGTATTACCATAGCATTGGAGTATATGATCTGCATGGACTGCCAATACATTTCCGGGAATTCTAGGGGATGGTTTTAATCTATGCAGTTTAAATGTTTTGGGATCAGGTGATCTGGGAGACTGCCTCTCCTCCTCAAGTCATTTTGATGGCGTAATACTGGTGTAAAACCGGCATGATGCAATGGTGAGCCAGGCCCTTTGCATTTTGTCTGCCTCACTCTGAGATAGTCATATGAAATTATAGCCAAACTGATGCTCTTTTTTTAAGACAAATCTTTCTAATGCTACTGACTGGCCCACTCAGGAGAAGCCATCTCTCATTTGTAGATGGTTGCAAAGCAGAATTTGACAGATTCTGTGATACTTAGTCCTACTGGGTCCCTTGCAACAGAGGTGGGTCCATCGAACACTGAAAGTGACAGCACTGTATGAAGTGTTGTATGTCCTACAATTACAGGTTTGCTGCTTCTGAAAACTCTCGGCAGATACAATTAGAGGATGAGCAGTACAGAAGTCTAACATTTTTCTTTAGCAGGACCACTGGAACTGCTTTGAGACTGATGATCATGAGGTCTTCCAGTGTATCATGGGCCTGATTTACAATAGTATAACGCAGGCATGACTCCACCAAAAACCACGTAGTTATACTGGTGTAAATCAGAGGAGAGTCATGCACTCATTAGTTCTTAATTGTCTGTCCAGGTCCATAGCAAAATTCCTATGACATCAATGGGAGCGGGATCGAGTCAGGACCAGAAACTCCTCGAGGATGGGATTATGAAGATTGATTTTTAGCTCACACCAGTTTAACTCTATTGACTACAGTGGAATTACTCCTGATTTACACGATGTGAGTTCAGATTCAGGCCCTGTGCCTTTCTTTGTGTTTGTATAGTGCTGAGCACACGGGCAGTGCTTAATAACAAAGACAATCTATCACACATAAAGAGAGAGTATGTGAATTATACTTTAAACTATGGCCTTCAAGGGTGAGTTTTCTGCTTGTTTGGCTCTTTATGTCCCTCACTGCTGCATTCTCTCGGTATGGCACTGGGAACAGCCATACCTGTCTGTAGTTTATGACAAGCCCCCTACTGTAAAGCGTTGGCTTGTCATACTGGCAAGTGGCTTGCAGGTTGTTGAATATTTCACTTCTAGATAAAACTGGATTCCATTTGTAATAGTGCTAGCAAAAGGTACTGAGTGGGCAGTGTCTGAGATTGAAGTTTTCTGCTTATCCCCAGTGCAGGTACTGCCAACGCAAGCTTCCCAATGCTGCCTCATCACTTTACCTCCACTGGCCTGGTGGGAGTAGCTTCAAGGGTGAAACAGGAGGGCAGGCTCAGCCCACTGAATCCTTGGCCTCTCTCCTGAGACTGCCAACAAGAGTGGACACAAGACTGAGACTCATTTAATAATGACCACTCAACAACTGTCAGATGGGAACAACTGTCATTCCATACCAGTCTGACTCACTGACCAAAGGTGAAGAGACATCTCCCTTTACCAATACGCTGAACTACGTATTCCCTTCCTGTAAATTTAAAGGCAGTTTCAGTCCATGTAAGAACTGATTTATTGTGTATCCATGGAATTGTTTCTGTTACATGTTATACTGGATGTGTCTGACATTCCCAGGATACCACAGCTATCTGTGGCTCCCTGACATATTACCCTGATGTAAATCCAGGGTATAACTGACAGTAGAACTTGGTCTATGATGTTCTCTTCAAAGGAGACTCTCTAATTGTTTTTCATAAATACTTAAGTTTAATTTCTTCCTCATTATTTTCAATCTCTTTTATTCCTTCTGCTTCTTTCCTCTGTTGCATAAGTACACTGCCTTTTTATACACCTCAGAGAGCTGCCATAGTGGGATTTATTTATGCATTTTTATTTAGAAAAGGGGCTACATGAGGGACAGTGTAGTCTAGTGGAAGTCACAATCTCCTGATATCTGATCACAGCTCTCTCACGGACTTATTGTAGGGCCTTGGACACAATGCTTGACTACTCTGTGCCTGTTAAAAAGCAGCGGTGATACTTAAGATCTCTCCTCCCACCTCCCAAGGGTAATGCATAATCTGGCTCATAGTGATTTCACAGACTTCATAAACAGATATAAAGAAAATTGGTAGGACAAATTTTTCGACAATGACACTGTTATTGTCATTTCTGTGCAGACCTAAACTACCAATGAAAAATATAATGTGCACCAGCTTAATTGAAAGTACATTGCTTTATAGAGGACCCAGTTTTGCCCCATCCTCTTACTAAGGTTGAGATTAGCATCTTACTTTGGGGCACATTTTCATATCTTTCCTCATACTGTATAGTGATTTGCTTCACAAGCGGTCCCATTGATTATCCACAGGGAATTAAAAACTGGGCTTCCCCTTGGTTAAAGGGGGACAGAATCAGGTCAAGAGGAAATACAAGATTATACCAAAAGACAAGCAGGTAAAATACTTATTTTTCAGAAATCACTTTACCCAAATAAAAATATCTGGTTAATTACATATTACCATATTGGGTGCTACTTTCTATCATATTTATGGCTCTCAGTATCAAATTAAATTTAATTTAATTTACTGGGCCAGATCTTCAACTGCTGTAAACTGGCATATCTCCATTGACTTCAGTAGAACTATGCCAATTTTCACCAACCAAGGATACGTTCCAATATTTTTAATGCGGATCATTAAACATTGGTGGCAGTAAATGAGTTCTTTCAAGCCACACTTTCACCTTTTAAGCCCGTTAATATAAGTAATGACACATCTTCCAATTCAGGAAAGCACTTACACACGTTTAATTTTAAATTAAGATTAAAGTTGTGCCTAAGGGCCTTTGCTGAACAGAGCTTTCTTGAATAAGGATCATTCAGAGGATAGGGTGCAATTTTATTGCTGACATTCAGACAATAGATATATTAGAAAGCAACGCCTGGGCTCTTAGGTTGGACCTATTGTCTCCCTAAGGGATATATTTGTCGTGTTTAGGTACTCTGTTTACTTGTGCCCAGTTCTGCAGGAAATCAATTGGAGTTTTGCCTGAGTAAGATCTGCAGGATCTAACATTTTTTCCTAGCTCTTCAGCATTTCTCAGTCAAGGACAACAGCTATGCAATGGGAAGGTCATATTTACCTTTTATGGAGATGATGGGGATTTTGATTGTACAACACCCTTATAGTGCTTATGTGATGAGCTTCCAAATTAGTTATTTGAAAGGAAGGAGTCAATATTCCTCTAGAATACAGAAGGCTGGCCCATCAGCTTGTCATTTCCAATTCAGATGGATTTACAGGCCTATTTATATTTATAGAGAGCATTTATCAGATTTGTGGCATTTTATTTTCAAAGCATTCTGCTGTTTTTGGGGGGTTTTGCCTTCTGTTCATTGTTTTCTCTCTTTTTTTTTTTAAAGGGGAAAGGTGATTTTTATCTCGCTGACCAATATTGGCTTTGCAGTGTCAGGTGTTTTAAGACTGTGATCCACCTGTGCCAGCTCCATTGTACCCCACTTCCACCACCTTCTCCATCCTCCCACCTCGCTATCACCACTCCACCATTATATGCCAAGATGTACATCACAAGTTTTTGCTCTTCCAGCATAAGCCTGGAAAGCAGAAGAGGATCCCAGCAAGTGGATGGAAGACAGCCGGCTGAAACTACATGCAAACCAGACAGAGGTAATACAGGTGGGATGAAGGAAATATTTTGAAGAATAACCCATCTTCATAGTATCTCCTGCTATTTGGGGGCATCTGCCCTCAGATAATCAAGTCACACTGTAGCCTAGGAGTTCTTTTGGACTCTTCAGTATTTCTGGACACTAAAATAGCGATCACTGCCAATAAATGCTTTCTTTCATCTTTGACTGGAAGAAGGCTGTGTCCCTACTATTGGACAATGAGATGGTCAGAGTGCTCCATGCCTTTCTGACTTCCAGATCGAATTAATGCAACTCTCTATATTTGGGAATGAGTGCACCAACTTTAGAATAGGTCCAGATCATCTCAAATGTATCAACCTGCTTCCTGAGCAGCACTGCCTGCCGACAGACCCATCACCTGGAGCTCTGCTCCCCATACTGCCTCCACGCAGAAGAACTGGTTAGTTTGAAGACAACAGTGCTCATCTTTAATCCCTCCTCAGGAGTACTAAAGAAGTGCCTCTTGGGTAGGGATCACAACTTTCCTCATGGACAATGAAGCTCAAGGGTCAACTTGTGAGAGTGGAGGACACAGTTTTCTTGACAATTGATTCAGGCTGATTGAACTCCTTTTCTGGAGAGGGTGGGAATAACCAGATACCTCAACACCTTCAGATTGGCATAACTACCTGGATTGGGAGAGAGGAGACACGCACATACACACATTTAAATGGCCTCTGAGGGAGATGGGAGAAATATAGCCCACTTTATTCGTTCTTTTTCAGAAATGCCCAGAAACTACAGTGGTGGGCACCTACTAAAAACCTAGATGAACAGAACTTCTAAATTCACAGTCTGGATAGGAAGTTTGATTTTATGGCATGGTGCCATTTTTCTTTATTAATTAGTTGCAATTATCATTTGTAGAAAGCTGTGAGGTCTGAGCTATAGTAACCACTAATAACAGAGAAATGATTTTATAACTGCCTCACACAATTACTGAAGAAAGAATAACTAGGATTTACTATGACACAAACAAATATGAATTGTAAACAGGTATTAACTTATGCTTAAGCCTACAATTTTTTCATGGAGGTCACGGAAGTCATTGAATCAGAGACTTCCAGACTTTGCAGCTCCCGTGGCTGTGGGTGCTGGGGTCCCCTTGGCGCTCCCAGCCACAATGGGTAGTGGGGTCCCCCCACAGCTCCAAGCTGCTGTGGGTGGCGGGGGCCACAGCTCCCAGCCACCATGAGTGGTGGAGACCCCAGAGCTCCTGGCTGCCATGGAGGGCAGGGGACCTGGGAGCTCCCAGCTACCGCGATTAGCGGGGGCCCCCTGCAGCTCTGAGCTGCTGCAGGTGGCGGGCCCCACCTCTGCAGCTCCCGGCTGACGCAGGTGGTGAGGTCGCAGCTCCTGACTGCCTCGGGCAGCGGGGGTTCCCCCACAGCTCTGAGCTGCCATGGGCGGTGGGGCCACAGCTCCTGGCCACCGTGAGGGACAGGGGACCCTGGAGTGCTGAGTCACTGTGTGACTGGGAGTCCTTCAAAGCGCTAGGCCACCATGGTTGGCGGGGTACCCTAAAGCTCCCAGCGGGGGACCCCGGAGCTCCAAGCTCCCACAGGCAGTGGGGGCCCCCAGAGCTCAGAGCAGCCCCCACAGCTGCCTAACCTTTGCAGGCAGTGTGGGAACCCCGCAACTGAGCTCCCCATTTTGTCAGCGATAATTTTAGTAAAAGTCACAGATAGGTCACCAGCTTCTGTGAATTTTGCTTTATTGAATTGGTGAGAATCTGTCTGATCGAGGACTAAGTAACAACTCAGACTTAGCCTTCTGGGTTTATTTTTATTGAAATCATATCCTGTTCTTCTTTGGTAACTCAAGAGCAAGTATAAGTATAGTGGTCTCGATTCTCCTCTAATTTCCACTGGTATCTTATATCCACTTTGCAAAGAGGTCAATGACTTCTCCAGGTGCAAAGCAGTAGACAAAGTGGCCTATTAACATAAAAAGAATTATTCCTGGTTTGCACCAGTGCAAGGGGAGAATAACGCCCAGAGTAGGCTGCCCTCACTGATGTACACTCTGCCCTTCCAAGAGCTAACAGTTTTCACAGACCTGTTTTGCAATACTAGACAAAAGGCAGTGAAGGATAAAGGTGAAGCACTGAAAGTGAAGCAGAAAGCCAACTGGATGCATTGCTTACAAAACTATTTCAGAACGACCCAGGCGGCGGGTATGTAGGTTCTTACACCTTATCAAAAAATCAATTAATTTCCTTGGCTACTTGTCAAGATGACAAATATCAACCCTGATTTCCTGTTTGGAGCAATAATCAGTATTGCCAAGCAAGAGCAATAGCAGAAAGTATTGAAGTTGACACTTTATTTTTAGGGAGGACTCAGCTTTCTCCTTACTGTTACTAGTGCGGCCTCTCGAGGGATATACTGGTCACCAAATGTATGATGAACTCAGAATAAGTGACTTTTTGTGAGTAATTTAGACAATACCAACAAAAAATCAATTTTGATGGATGAGCTAAAAGCAGACAGACTTTAATTACTGAAGGCCAGATCATCACTTCTACTGAGGGGACCTAATGTGGGTGCAATTCCTTCTAGCCATAAGGAAGAGGGGTGAGGAATCAACCCACCTTGGGCCCATACAGTTGTTGCTCCATAGGGACAGTGGGGTGTTGGGGCAGGGCCAAGAAGGTTGGAGCCATTTAGAATTTTCATCATCCCTCTTAGTGGGAGAGACGGTGTGGGCAATATCGTGGGGAGGGGAGGAGCCTCTCGGTCTGGTAGATCCCCTGGAAGTTCCAGATGCAAATGGGCAGTAGTTGCTCTCCATGCACTGCCACTACCCTCCCCTCCTTCCCCCTACAGGAATTGTGCTGCCATTGGGTGACTCCCCCTCTGGCTGCTCAGCTGCAAACACAAATAGGACTTGGTGGGACTTAATGCTGTTTTAAGTAACATTCATTGCCTCCCGGATTATTGCATGCAACCTTAGGGTATGTCTGTGCTACAGTGGCATGACTAAGGGGTTGCAGCTACGCCGCTGTAGGGTAGATGCATCCTACATTGCCAGAAGGGTTTTTTCCATTGACGTAGATAGTTCTGTCTCTGAGAGGCGGTAGCCAGGTTGACAGAAAAATTCTTCCTTTGACTCAGAGGCACTACCCTGGGGGTCAGGAAGACCTGACTACATCGCACAGGGTGTAGACCAGACCCTAGGATCTACCCAGGAAATGTTGCTATCGAGAGTTATCCTCTCTGCCCCCCACCACCACTCTATTGCCTTCCCACCCCAAATAAATTCCCCAGCCACTAGAGAGGATGAAGTCCTCAAATCAACACGAGGTGAGTCTTACCGGATTCTCAGCGCCCTTTGGCAAGTTCCTCTCCAAGAGAGGGTTGTTTGACTATTTATTACATTTTAAAAAAAATAAATCACCAACCCCAACAGTTCACAAACCAACCATCAGAATCCAGCTTAACTCAGGTTTTTGGTCTGTCTGGTTTGTGAACTCCCCCTGCCCACCCTCAGTGTGTGTGTGACAATAACAGGTTGAAAACTGAACCGTAACCACATACAGAGTGTGCACAAACCACATTCAGGGCATGGGCTCCCCAACTTCCATGCCCCATTGGCCAGAGCTCCCTGGCTCCCAATTCACTCACTGACCCCCACCAGGCTCCTGCAGCCTCCTCCCTTCGCCCTCCACTCAAGAAGGCTCCCCCACTTCTCCTTAGTAGGGTCCTGAAGGGCCCCCATTCCCATAAACCACCCAGGCAGCCTCCCCCTGTCTCTAGCCTGCAGGGAAAGGCTTGGTAGTGAGGGAATGAAGCTGTGGCTAGCGAGCTCAGAATGGGTGCAGCTCCAGGCCTATCGAGTTAAAATTGGAGCCCTGGCACATCACGTTCACTGGGGTCCCTCCCATTTATTTACACAGACATTAGGCCACTCCCACCTTGAGCTTGGGGGCCCCCAAACAATTGTCCCTCCTTTCCATGAGCCCTAGGGTTTCTCTGGTCAGTTGTGCCTGCTCCAGGACTCTGCCCGCTGAAAACATACACTCTTCTGTACTGCAGTCAACTGCTCTGGCTGCCAGAAACACAAACAGCCTGTATTTTATCATGAGAATCCTCCCCAAAATCGTACCACTTCTCGGGCTGGCAGCACTACACACACACCTGCGCATATGCAGAGTACCGACGCCATTTCGCACTTCTATTAATATACAGTTGAACTTAATGCTGGGAACCAACCCAAAATATTATTCTGTTTTCCTAGCTGTAGCGTTCCTACAGGCTATTTCTGTGCCTAAGCCATTTTGTTCTCAGGGATCCCTTTTAAAAAGGTGGCAGTGAGACTGGGCTTGACTTAACTTACAATGGGCTTGATTTAAAACTCACATATGCTGGCTTGTTCTACTAGATCTTGAAAGATCTGCTGTTGCAGAAGGATTTTTCAAATAATGCAATGATGCACATTTGTGTGTCAGAGGTTAGTGCTGAGTCAGTGTGTTTTGCAGTTGTGAGGCTAGGAACAGAGTCTCTCTGTTGCAAAAGGGACATAGGGCCAAAGTCTGATCTTGCTTTCATCAGCAGCTCTCCAGAGAGACTCCACTGAAGTAAATGGAGTTATTCTGGATTTACAGTGCTATGAGCAAGAGCAGACTTTGGCAGTGAGCTTCCCCAAACCTGCGCTGCAAGGAGAAATATGGTGCTCTCATAAAATACTGAACAAACAATAAACTAGATGATAAAACATATTAGTAGGGTGTCCTCCTACTAATGCAAAGCTTGCCAGATCTCAGGTACTTGGGAAAGGAGACACCTTTTCTCTATTAACTCTGATTTGCTTTCTCTTCTTCTTTCTATAAATCACTGCCACTGAGATTAACAGGGGTTATATGATGTTATAAGTATCTGGTAAGTAATGTAATTGTTATTTGTGATCCCATTCATTCTTGAAAGCTTTTTTTACTAGAGGGGATATCTTCAATTTTCTGTGTCATTCATTTATAAAGAAAGTTGATCAGACCTAGAGCTGATGGCAAAGATTTGACAGTGGCAGGTAAAGAATCAGCTGGAAATGTTAAGTGGATGTCTAAAGTTCCAGCATCTTGTAGCGTGGCGGGGGACCATCGCAGGTGAGGGCTGGGTAGTCCAATCATATCCAGTTTGGAGTTCACAGAGTTGGAGTGTTGCTCCAGTTTTTAACCCCTCTTTTTAAAAGCAATGTTGTTTACGTTGCACTTTTATATAGTTTAAGTACATTTTGTGCTCATGAAAGATGCTGAATTGACAGCCTTGGAGACAAAGGTCCTCTGACTAGTCCAGAACAATATGGCACAAGCAAGTCACAGTGCAGTTTCCCCAAACTAGCTGGTCTATGTGTTCTCAATCCTAACCTGGAGGAACTTCCCCATAGAATATGGAGCTTGTTCATTTTCCAAGTCCATTCAGTTCTTGGTGTTTTTACTGGGACTGTTAATCTGGGTGCCACCTGTGATCCAAACACCCATTCCTTAGTTACTAACTCCACTTAGGGCACCAGCCATTCAATGATTGATAACTACGGCTCTCGATAAATCACAGTTAACTCATGCGATTAACTCAAAAAAATTAATCCCAATTTAAAAAAATTGATCGTGATTAATCGCACTGTTAAACAATAGAATACCAGTTCAAATTTATTAAATATTTTGGACGTTTTTTCTACATTTTCAAATATATTGATTTCAATTACAATACAGAATACAAAGTGTACAGTACTCACTTTATATTATTTTTATTACAAATATTTGCACTGTAAAAATGATAAACAGTATTTTTCAAGTCACCTTGGACAAGTACCATAGTGCAATCTCTTTATCATGAAAGTGCAACTTACAAATGTAGATTTTTTTTGTTATATAACTAGACTCAAAAATAAAACAATGTAAAACTTTAGAGCCTACAAGTCCACTCAGTCCTGCTTCTTGTCCAGCCAATTGCTAAGAGAAATAGGAGATACTGCTGCCTGCTTCATATTTACAATGTCACTTGAAAGTGAGAACAGCCATTTGCATGTCACTTTTGTAGCCGGCATTACAAGGTATTTATGTGCCAGATATGCAAAACATTCGTATGCCCCTTCATGCTTTGGCCACAATTCCAGAGGACATGCTTCCATGCTGATGATGCTCGTTAAAAAAATAATGTGTTAATTAAATTTGTGACTGAACTCCTTGGGGGAGAATTGTATGTCCCCTGCTCTGTGTTTTACCTGCATTCTGCCTTATATTGTTCTAGCAGTCTTGGATGATGACCCAGCATGTTGTTCATTTTAAGAACACTTTCATGCAGATTTGACAAAACATAAAGAAGGTACCAATGTGAGATTTCTAAAGACAGCTACAGCACTCAAGATTTAAGAATCTGAAGTGCCTTCCAAAATCTGATTGTGGAGCATACTTTCAGAAGTCTTAAAAGAGCAACACTTCGATGCGGAAACTACAAAACACGAACCACCAAAAAAGAAAATCAGCCTTCTTCTGGTGGCATCTGACTCAGATGATGAAAATGAACATGCGTTGGTCTGCACTGCTTTGGATTGTTATCGAGCAGAATCCATCACCACCTTGGATGCATGTCCTCTGGAATTGTGGTTGAAGCATGAAGGGACATATGAATCGTTAGTGCATCTGTCATGTAAATATCTTGCAACGCCGGCTACAACAGTGCCATGCAAATGCCTGTTCTCACTTTCAGGTGACATTGTAAACAAGAAGTGGGCAGCATTATCTCCTGTAAATGTAAACAAACTTGTTTCTCTTAGCGATTGGCTGAACAAGAAATAGGACTGAGTGGACTTGTAGGTTCTAAAGTTTTACATTGTTTTATTTTTGAATGCAGTTTTTTTTGTACATAATTCTACATTTGTAAGTCCAACTTTCATGACAATGAGATTGCACTACAGTACTTGTATTAAGTGAATTGAAAAATGCTATTTATTTTATTTTTACAGTGCAAATATTTATTATAAAAATAAATATAAAGTGAGCACTGTACACTTTGTATTCAGTATTGTAATTGAAATCAATATATTTGAAAATGTGGAAAACAGCATGATTAATCGTGATTATTTTTTCAAAACACACGATTAATCACAATTAATTTTTTTAATCGCTTGACAGCCCTATTGATTACACTTTCAGTAACAACCAACCTGGCCTTACTGGACCAGGTGACCACAGGTGAAATGCTCTGTATCCTTGTCATTCAACTAAGCCATCCAGTCTCACCTTGTCTTCTTTTTTATACCACTATTCTACTAACTCTTCCTAGATGTAGTAATTCCTTAAGTAGAGAAAACTCATTCGAGTACTGACACTAACATAAATTGTAATCCCCCCCACTTTGCCCTGCACTCTGATACTTAGTAACACAGTTCTGATAGCATAGTCTAAATGACATAGCTTTATCTTAGTAACAAATTGATGAATTGACACAAAATGAAATATTCCACCTACAGCAGCCCGAGAGAGAGAGTGACTATTGGTCCACTTACATCATTTGGAATAGTAAGCTCATGGGAACTGGTTGGAGTAGTGGCATCCAATCCTATATTGAGGGGACAGAGGGGAACACATTATGCCAATCGTTTTGAAAAAAAAGAGAAGACACAACAAATGATATTTAAAAGAAGGAAAATGTGGGGAAAAAAGATAAAAGAGTAGCAATGAAAACTACAGAACTGCTAGCAAAAGAGAAAAGAAAGCAAGAGATGCAAAAATTAAGAGCGTTGGACTGACTTTAATTTATTCTTATTTTAATTAACCTTTAACCCACCAAAATAACAAATGTCACAGCAGAGTCTACAATGCTATAAAAAGTTTTTAGAAAGTGGATAGTTCCACTTATAAATAACTATGAAATTTGTTCCATATACATTAATTGTCAAAAATGAATGGATGTCTGAATTTTGATCTATCTACCAGGACCACTGAATTACACAAAATAAAAAGTGGAAATCTAAGGTAAACAAAAAGTAAAATGTGAAAAGAAAACTGATAAAATAAAGGAAGATGGGGAAAATAAACTAGGTTAACTTAAATTGTACATGGGATTAGTGATGTTGCAGAAATGTTGGAAATAACTTTTTTTTTTAAAGGGAAATGTACAAAATACTGTAAGTTGCATACATTTGTTTTTAAATTGGGTGGACAAAAGGAAAATGCTTAGGAGAAATGCAATTAGTGCTCTAACACTCAGTATAGTTATGGAAACATACAAATCACAAACATAACAAGGAAAAGATTAAGGAGCACCATGTTAATGACAAGTAGAAAAACAAGGAAAATATAAAGCCAGGAAAGGTAATTTAATATTATTTGCTGATATTTTATCAGATACACCATGTAGAAGCAAATTATATCGTGTGTGTCATTTTTCTTTCTTCCCTTTCCAATTTTTCTGGGTATAAAGATATATTTTAAAATGTATTTTTTCCACAACTAGCAAAGATGGAAAAGGAATAATTTTATTCAGAATACCTTATCTAAATGTTCATTATATTTACATTAATTTGTTTACATATTGTGTATGTTTATTTTACACTTTGTGTATATTTGCTGAATATTGTAGTCCAAAAATCATATAAACAATTAAAATAATGAAATGATTCAGTCTCTCACAAAATTTGATGTATTTGATAAAAATGTTATTACTTGCCCTACAAAATATGTACCAGTGTATATTTATTCATGTCTTGGGAAGATCTTGAATTCCAAGCCCAATATTTACTGAAACAAGAAAGTTTATCTAATTTCAATCCTCTTTTCCAAACAAACAAATATACCTGGCAGGCCTTAACAATTATGACCTTAATTGAGCAAAATTCCATTGCCTTCATTGGGAGTTTTGCACAATTAAGAACAGCAGAATTTGTTCCAATGACAACAAGCATAATGGAAGTGAAAAGGAATTTTAGTGTACAAGGGATGCTTGTTTAGGCCCTCAATTGTACGTTCTAAAATTTTTAATTAATCTGTAATTATGTTGTAAATACATTTTCCATTCTTTGATTTTAATTTCTCTTTGGATTTTTTCATTGCACAATACAAAAACAGAGGTCCAACAAAATTAATTTTATCAAGTAGTTTAGGTAATACTAACTGGTACATACTATGTGGTGCATAATAACTTTGCATAGGACTAACTCAAAGAAACTCAGGCTCTTTAGCTGATGGCACAAATTAAGTAGATTGTATTAAAATAAATGGAACAAACAAAGCACAAGAATTTAGTAATGACAAAAACAAACTAACAGAGCCACAGGGAAAAAGAACAAAGATTAAGGTGTGAAAACAAAAGGATCATCGGTCATTGCCCACATTTAGTATTAAAATGATGTAATGACCATGGAAAACAAAGCTGTTAAGAAGAAGGACATCCCCAGGGGGTCATGGGTACGTACCAGGGAAACCAGGGGTGGTCTGCCCAAGGGGAGTAAAGGGGGGATGCTGCATAGCCAACTGGTGAAGCTTGGTCAACTGCAGGGCAGGATGGGAAATTAGAACTAACCAATCAAATGGAATTATTTCAGAGTAGAGAAAACCATCTTACATGTTTTAAAACTGGATTAATTAAAATTAAAATAAAGGTTTAATCATTCATTCTATTCTACTGTATAGAAAAACTGGTTAAAATGACGTCTCTATTGTTATTACATGTAATGGCTATTGTTAATATTAACTACTTTTCTGTAGAATTACATATTAAAAACTCAAGTACATAGCATGCATAAAAGACAAAAAACTGTCATTTGTATCTGGGGCATTGTACTTTCTAGCAATTATTACAGAAGTTATCCACTAATGCTAACACTTGGCTACATGGTACACTGTTAAGTACAGGCATCTACAGGCATGTCTGAATTTTAACTGTAGAAAGTAAATGCTGCCCAGAACAAATAAGAGAGAGAGAGAGAAAGTAGAAGGGAGTAATTTACATGCGCTGGACTCACGTCTGGATGAGGGATGGCATACTGCCCCTGAATTGTAAACGCCTGAAAATGACAAGCAAAATTAAAGATACGTATCAGTCAAATTAGACAATAAGTACTCCACGTTCATCAGGCTAGAGAGAACCTTGTGCTATTTTCCAGATCTAATGCAAATCACATTTCGTTACATGCGAAGAGAAGCTTAGTTTTCTTGTGCTGCTTTGACAGCCACACAGTACAGGAAGGGCTCTGTTGTGCCTTTCCGGTGCAGCCCAACGGGCGAGGTGCTGCGAGGAGCACTGCAACAGTGGGTGCTCCAGGAACAGTGGGTGCACCAGGAACAGTGGGTGCTCCAGGAACAGTGGGTGCTCCAGGGGCAGCAAGCACTTTCCACCACATGGGTCTAACGCCATGGGTCTGTGTGGAAGAGGAGTGGGGCCAGAACTGGCTGCTGGACTCGCTTGGAGATGTCTTTGTGCTTATCTTCAGGTGGCCCTACAAGACCATGTTTTTTTCAGCCTCCTCCATCCCTGAGGTAACTGATTCCTGTCCATCTTTCTCACACCACTCCGCACAAGGCTGGCGTAAGGGTTTTGAAACAATTCGTGGGGACAGACAGCAAAATTAATTTTCTTCTTGTACACAAAGATCCAGATTCTCAACTGAAACCCAGCCCTTTGCCCTGCTCAAGCAGTGCAAATGGCCAGCATGGAATTCTGCTGGCACTGGATGGAGGAAGCTCCTGTGCCAGCCATAAGGGGCATGTCAGGGAAGGGAGGAGATACATGATGCCGTGGCTATCCTCTCCTGGTGTATGCCAGTGGCGGTAATTAGAATAGCCCCTTCTCTCTCTCACTGCCTCTATTAAATTCTACAGGACGGTTTAAAAAAAACCAACCTATACAGAAAGTTGTAATTGTCTATTACATTCTGCATGACTTTTCCAAAAGGGAGAGCCCATCAAAACATTTTAATGTGTTTGTGCTTGGGCAGGAGGGAAAACAGAAGGACAGATTATAATGCATAACTATTTGTACAAACAGAATCATAAACAGGAAGAGAGCTGATTAGCTTAGGTTGCAAAATGCTTATTTGACAAAAAGGTCTCTGAGAAAGAAATGAATTTTCTGAAAATGATAGAACAATTCATTTAACGGAGTTTAATTAAACGTTCCAGCTGCTTATTAGAAATTTGTACACCAGCACTTCTCTCCTTGAGCAGAAACATTTCCTTTATTTTAAAGTTACTTATGAAGTCGGGCCCCAATCCTACAAATACTTATGCCTGAGAGTATCTTTATGCGCACGAGTGCTATTGAATACAATGGGACTAGTCATGTGCATAGTCAGTTATGTGGAGGTTTGTAACACTTTGGTCAATTGTAAATTAAGGCCCTGAGCCAGAAAAACACAAAAGCACATGCTTAAGTTCCACCAAGAGCAGTGTCATTTAAGGACATGCTTAAAGCTCAGCATATGTTTAAATGCTTTGCTGAACAGGGATAGACATAAGCACATGCTTAAAGTTGAGCACGTGCTTAATTGTTTTGCTGGGTCAGAGCCTAGTGCAGGTGTTTAACTTCAAGCATGAGAGTAGTCCCTTTGATATCGTGCTTAAATATTCTGCTGGATTGGGGTTTAATTCTGCGGGCAAATCATTTGGACTGAAAAGCACCTCACTATACCTTTGACCTACTTCAGCTGTGTTCAATCTGAGCCTAGCTCCATTTCAAATATAGTAGAAAGAGCACACTTCAGCAGAGACGCTGGAACAATTTCTACGGTGAGGGGGCGGAGAGCCATGGAACCAAACTGTAAACCCTGCACATGATGGAGACCACTTCAAGCCAGGGGATGTGGCAGCACCCCCAGCACCCCTAGTTCCAGCACCTTTGCACTTCAGATTGTAAAACGCTTCAGGGCAGGACTGTGTCCTCTCCATTGTTGGAACAAGCCAAGCACATTTTGGGAGTTACTGAAACAGAAATAATAAATAAAAATAATTGACCAAATGCATGGAAAGAGGAAATGGTGGCTTTAATCTACAAACCAGGGGGTGGGATCCTGTTCCCAATAAAGTCAATGGAAATTTTGCCACTGACTTCAATGAAAGCGGGAATGGTTGGTCCCCTGGGTCTAAAATTTGCCCTGATTTACAGCCTGTGACGCAACTGAGATTGAATGAAGGGTAAGTCAGGGCAAAGTCTGTCCCTGAAGAGACAATGCTGGAAGTGTGCATTTTTGGGATAGGGTAATGTACAAAAAATATGGATAGACAAATGGGACGAAACCTTGTTTCTTTCAGACATGGGTGGTGCTTTCAGATTGTTTAAAGAAACAAAAAAACCCAACTGCATATGCTGGATTTCATTTAAGAGCTAAGAGAAAGGCAGCACTGTGTTCACCTTCCTTTCCGTTCTGCTACTTAATACCATACTGAGAAAAGGACAGAGAGGATTAAAAAAATGTTTAAAGCAGCAAAACCCATGCAAAATCCCATCTCGTCAAATAATAGTAGGTGTTTGATTTTTCCAGGGTAGCTTGATATGCAGAGTATAGTTAAGAAACAAACAAACCCCCAAATCTTTCAGCTTAACCATGGAATAATTTAGAACTGAAACTGATCCTACAGGACGGGAGAGTGACCCCATCCAGCATCTCTTCACTGCTGATACCATTTTATTTTGTTTTCAATATTAATTTGTAATCAGGATTTCTTATTACACTATCAAAAACATAATGCATATACTATATTTTGACACTAGAAATAAAATCCATGAGAAATCCTTTCCTTGCTATCTCCCAAGCCCACCACTACCATTTTCTAAGGTACTGAAGAATTTGCCTAATAAGGAAGAGACTACAGGTTCAAAGGTGCACACAAAATATCGGAATCAGCTACTTTTTTCTTGATTGAATTAGGCCGTGTGAATAAAAATATAGAACACCCAGCTGTTTTCTTTGTGATTTATAAAACTAAAGATGATTAGAATCCAGCAATCTGTTACACTATATGATAAGACAGAATTTCAAATTCTTATTCCAACTGTTGAGAGCATTCTAGTGCCTACTTTTAGTATTCTTTTATTTGAGTAATTTGTTATGCACTGAGACAATCTTTGATGGCAACACCATTTACAGCACTGCTACTGTGCATCACTGAATATATATACATCTGCTTTAAAGGAGAACACCACACTATAAACTTAAAATATATGTTGTCTGGCGTAACTTACTCTGTGAACTTTCACAGTCAGCTGAGATCAAATTCTGGAAAAATAATTTCAATTCTATCAATTAAGAAAGTAGGCATCTTACTCTGAAGAATACTAGTCAAAGTAAGAGCAGCAGACCTGGATAGGAGGAATTAATATTGAGTTAGGTTTTTTTTTTTTTTCTCAAAATTTACCATAAAATACTTCTGCCAACCATGACCGTAACTGGAGAGTCAATATAAAGGATATTAAAATTTTTGTAAAGTGGCTAGTTAGCGTTATCGAATAATAATGTTGGAAAAACTTTTAATCCATAATGGCCTGACCTGCTCTTTGATGCACTTATGAGATGTAGCCTTCCTATGAACCAGCAGCTCTACAGAACCCCGAGGTGCTCCAAATGGGTGCTATGGCAGCTACAGATGCCATCTGTTCTCATATAGTTCCAAGCGAGGGGGTGACTTGACACTCTAGGACATCACTCTGAAAACAGTCAGGGGAAGGCCTCTCATTTGGCCATAACATAAGCGATCGTGGAGAAATGGTGTTCTAGGTGAACTGTTGGCACAACAGCTCACACATCATATCAGTGGCACGTCTAGATAGTCCACTGGCTGTGTGTATTGTTGGGATGCCAGTTTATCAACAGCTGCCTTTCTCCACATTAGATGATGATAGGGCAAGCTGCAATGAAGCACCAGGTTAGTATGCCTATTTCAAGGCAATATCCAAAGGGAAGAACAAGATACATTGTATGGAAACACCACAGAAGGGCTGAAAGTGGGTGGGAACCATGGTCATATGGCTTGAAGGGGCAGCAAGATGTGGGGGGAACAGCCAAACCTCCACCATGTAAAAAAGCAAACAACAACAAAGCTTTGGATATGGTATAAATCAGGCTGTGCAGAACAGGCGGAACCTCGTCAGGACAGAGATGGTCTACTGCTCTGTTACTATGCCTACCACAAAGGGGCCCCATTCTTGGTTGGGCCATAGGCACCACCGTAAGAAATAATAGTAAAAATAATACAGCATATAATACTTCTTGTGTGCATATTTTACCCAGGAAGTCATGACTGGGCCCTATGGAATATTAAAATTATGAAACCTTGAAAACTAGAAGAGCATTTCTTCAGCAGAAGCTCTGTACTCTGTGATCACATGGTGAAAGCTGATCAATATGGTAACTTAGTTATATTACTTTATAAAATTGATGAAACCGCAACTTAAAAAAATAATACAAAGGTTTGTTCCATTAAAGCATTTCTGATTTTGGATACCAGTCTCTTTACAACAGAACAAATGACCTCCTTACTGCAGAACCTAATTTTAAATCTTGACAAAATACCAGTTGTCTTATTTTTGTTCCTTTCTATTGTAGAAGATTACAGAGTTATACTCTATTTCAGAGGTTCTCAAACTGGGGTTCGTGGACCACCAGTGGTTCGTGAGCTCCATTCAGGTGGTCCGCAGCTAGTTCCCCCTAAGGTGCGCGCCTGGGTGGCCGCACACAACAGAATGAAGGGCCACCCACCTAATTAGTGGAGCTGCGCAGGGGTGGCTCCACTAATTAGGTGCCTGGACCCTGGAGAAGACACACATGTAAGGTGAGGTGTTGGCCTGGGGGGGGGGGGGGGAAATAGGGGCTAGGTGGGAGGGGCAGTGGGGCGAGAAGAGGGGGAGGGAGGAATTTGAAACCTGCCGGGCTGCGGTGGCCAGAGAAAGAGGCGACTTTCCCCAGCTCCCGGGCTGCGGCTGCCAGGGAGAGACGGCCCTCCTTCCCAGCCCCAGCTCCGGGGCTGCTGTGGTGGGGGACAGATCCCCCTCTTTCCCAGCCCCAGTTTGGAGGCTGCCACAGTGGGGGAGAGAGGACACAGCCATCGCATTAGAAAGGTAACATTACTGATATTAAAATATGAGTTGTGTGCTTTTATTTGTAGAACCAAAAATGTTAATTATTAATAAGGTTTTTTTTTAAATAGTGCTTTTATCCAAAGTGCTTTACAGTAGTTAGCTAATGGTACAAACAACATTTGGAAAGATCATTAAGTGGTCCGGCGAGACTCTCAGCAATTTTCAAGTGGCCCATGAAAAAAAAAAGTTTGAGAACCACTTCTCTAATGTGTTGTCAGGTAGCAAGCAGAATATCCCTGATGCAGCTACTCATGGTAGGTGACAAGTTCCTGGCAACATCAACTATGATGTTGCATTTACTGGAAGAGACAGAGAGAAAAAACAAAACAAAACAACCCAGTGTCAGGGACATCACTGAAATGAATAGGGTACAAGTATCAGAGGTTTATTCAATAACAATACAGAAGACAAGTTAAAAGAAGCCCTTGACTTGTTTTCATTTTAAGTTTATAACACAGTGTTCTCCTTTTCTGCAAGCAATAACAATCCACACTGGATAAAACACATTCATACTATACCAGGCAAAAAAGTATAAAAGGTGAAAACTAACAGGCGCTGGCTGAGGTTGGGCCAAGACGGTGTGGTTTCCAGCTGAAGCCAAAATGGTGTCTGCTCTTACCTGGCCACCTGCAAAAATGATAGGTGCAGAGGCAGGTTTGGGACGGTAGGGAATGGTGGCACCTTTGGGTGGGGACTGAAAGCAAAAACATATCAAGTTGTGGAATTAAGTAGCTCAAATAAAATCATTTTTTACTTTGTTCACCTCACACAGCAATTACATGCCTCTGCCCCATTCACCAGCATATTCTCGCAAGAGCCCAGATCGTGCTCCCATTGAATTCAGTGGCAAAATTCACACTCACTTCAGGGGTATGGGCTAAGGTCCTTATTACGTAGGCAAAAGAAAAATGCAGACAGGTTTGTTTTTGTTTCCACAATAATTTGGTAAAGATTCAAGGGGCCTGGGAATGAATTTAGCTTTTCATGAGATCTAAGGAAGTTAGGTGCCAATTTTGAAACTTGCCAATCTTTTGGGAGACTCTCCCCAGCGTTCTCTCTTTGCCCAAACCTGTTAAAAGAGAACAATACATTCAGTTGATAACCCTTTGTGCGCTGTCACACAGCCAAGTGTCCCAGTATAAAAGTGAAATAAGAATTTTCAGTCTGTGCTATAGTCACCACGCTCATTGAACTCGGGGGATAATTAAATGGGCCAGATCCTGCATTCCACTGAACTCAGAGTGAGAAGTGTAGAGGAAAGTCATGACTAGTGTAGGCCTATTTTCACTGCCTTCAATGGGAGTAAGATGGGTCCTCTCCAAGTAACAGAAGAAGAAAATTGTTCTGAGAGTCAGTAGATAAAAATGTGATCAGTAAATACTTGACCAAGCATGAATATTTCTTTATAGAGACTAAGACAGACAAAATGGCCCTGGGAACAATCCTGTAAAACAGGCTTCAAATTATCTGCATAGTGTCTGGCACAATGGAGTCCTGACCTCTAGGCACTACTGCAATCAACCACCACCACCACTAAATAACATTTCCACATCCTAATTCTCTATTATTGGCTATTTGATTTTAATAAAGCAGTGACCCTTGCCAAATTAAATACATTGAACAAATTAAACACATTTATTTTATGTACGCTTTAATGTTTGAAGAAGCAAAATGCAGTTACATCATTGTCTTCTCTAAGGCTTCAAACTGGTAATTTGCTGTCTCTAGTTTATTATCTCTAAAATTAAACAAGTTCTGTTTTCTATACTTTCAGAACTGTTTATCTCAAAGAAAATGGCTCTATAGGCAGAAAACGACTCTCTGGCCCCGGTTTGTCTCTTCAAATAACTATGGGTGTAATTAATATAATTTAGACATCAGACTACTGCCTGCATCCACAAAGCAGGTAGTTAAATGACTACATGCCAGTAATGGGAGATGCAAAATTGTTCCTGCAGTTATTTGCATCTGCAAAGCTGTGAGAACAAAATGGGAAGTGAAAGGACAGAATTAAGCCCTTTTCAAAATCACGCCCTTTAAATTATATTCTAAATTCTACACACAGAGAAATGGATTTTTTATATTCCAACAGTTTATCAATTCTTCACAAAGTCATGCCAAGCTCTCTGTGGCTAATAGAAAATACTGAAAACCAGTTTTGGTCTTTCTGTTTTGCTACATTTTTATGCATATCTAATGCCAACTGAAGCAAGAGCCCCTTATCTGCAAGACAAACTTTGGTCCTTACAATAATAATAGTTTATAACATTGATATTTATTAGGTTGCATTCTCTTTTGATGTGGAGTGGTTGCTACTAACCAGACAAGAGTGATCAGATTGTAGTATCAGAGATGCCACACATCCTACTATATTTAGAATAAAGAATAACTGTTGGATGTCAGGCATCATAGCGTGGTAATTTTTGACTAGATCAGTGGTTCTCAAAGCTGGTCCGCCGCTTGTTCAGGGAAAGCCCCTGGCGGGCCGGACCGGTTTGTTTACCTGCCACGTCCGCAGGTTCGGCCGATTGCGGCTTTCACTGGCTGCGGTTCGCCGCTCCAGGCCAATGGGGGCTGCGGGAAACGGCGTGGGCCAAGGGACATGCTTGCTGCCATTCCCGCAGCCCCCATTGGCCTGGAGTGGCGAATGGCGGCCAGTGGGAGCTGCAATCGGCTGAACCTGCGGACGCGGCAGGTAAACAAACTGGTCCGGCCCTCAGGGGCTTTCCCTGAACAAGTGGCACACTGGTTTTGAGAACCACTGGATTAGAAGTAATGGAACATTTTTTTTGACAGAATGTTTTTCCACTGGAAAATGTCAATTCAACAACATTGAAATGTTTTGGAGGAAATGTATTAATTTTGTCAACATTTTCAACAATAAATTATTAAAACGTTTCATTTTGGTGAGGTTAAAATATTTCATTTAGACCTTATTGATGCATTTGGCTTCAATAAGGCCAGAACATTTTGTTTTGATAAAGTTATATTATACTATATTAAAAAAGCAGATGATAGCAATATAATATAATCAAAGCGACAAATTAAAAATGAAACATTTTGACATTATAGAAACAAAACGATGACCTTATTGAAATGTTTCAACCATATCAAAACCAAATATTTCAATAATGTCAGCATGAAGTGTTACAGGGTATTCTGTTTCATGGAAAATACTGAGGTTTCTACTTTTTATCCTGATTTGGGGTGGGACTTGTGGTTTTCCACTAGCTGTTGACTTTTTAATGACAATCAGTGTCGAAGGGTTGTATTCATGGTAAGTAGATCCTGCTCTAATGGTTTGATCAGTGAGGCACTGTGCAGTCTAAAACCAGAAGCGTTGACAACTAGTCTTGAAATCACTGGGAGTTGGGGGAGATCAGCTTCTTATAGGATCAGGGCTTGAGAGAGAGTGGGGGGATTTGGAGGAAATTAATATAATTTCTGAACATTATCAGTATGAACCTCAACGTTTTTAAGTGCTCTCTTACCTCTAGCATGACCACACAGATTTGTTTTACACACTGAATAATGGCATCCGGAGTGCCCGATATAGTTACAGCACGTTCTGTTGAATTTGGCAACATATCCCCTGCTACTTGTACCTGGGCCCCTGTGGACTTAAGAAAAAAACAAACGAAACAAACATTAGTGTTGTCAAAATACAGCTGCACATTAGAAGCCATTTATTCACCAATAACAAATAATCTGATAAAGCACAGAGATATCTAAAACGTGCCTGTTCTCTGCTAGCTTTATGCTGTATATATATAAAACTGCCGAGTGTAGATTTGCATACGGAAGTCAAGTTTGCAAGCATTCTCAATGGTAGAAAGTGTAGTTATCAATGGTTGTTAAATGAATACATTGGGAAGTCTCCCATCTTCCTGAAACAGAGAGTACTGCAGATACAGTGGATTTTTCCACTAAGGACTTTCACAATCATTAAGATGATCATTAAAAAAATAACTGTCTGAAGAGCTTCAGCCTCCCAAATGAATTCCAATCATGGATGGGTGATTCCTTAACGAACTGATGACTGCGGTCATTTTACTGAATGAAAATTGGGGTTGCTTTATACTCTGGAATATCTCAGTGATGCAGAGCAATACAGGTGCACTTCTAAATTATTATTAGTGTTGATTAAACATATGCACATCATCAGTTTCTAGTTCACTAATGAACCTAACCATGTAATGAGCCAGTGGTTTTTTCCCCTCCTTAATCTTGACAGTAATGGTTCTTAGTTTAAAAAAAAAAAAAAAAAAAAAAAGACTTGAGGCCAAAATCATTCTTGGTATAACCCAGCAAAAATCTTGTAAGCCTTTTTCAATTGATGGGAAAAAAATAACAAAAACTATTTCTATTGAATTAGTATTTTCATACATTATACACACAATCTATTTCTGACTTGTGGATACAAATGTTTTTGCCTTGCATTGATTTTGTGTCAGTCAGTAAGGAGTTAATTTAGTTTGCTGTTGGCCATACACAACACATCTTACTCTTTTTCCAGAGACTGATTAAATTACTGATTACATCTTCTGTTCACTAGTGCTGTTTAAACTCAGAATATCCATTATGGGTCTCTCTAATATGCTTTGGAATGTCACCATAATTTGATCAATCTTTCATGTCATTGTGCCTCTTCTTTTTTTTAAAATCAGGTCTTGAAAATACTGAGGCAGACAACATGTTGCTGCTGGGTACAGAATTGAGTATAAAAGAACATCTGTCATACTGCTGCTGCTCAATGTGTTGCGTGATGATGAGATTAGAATGCATCAGAGTTTTCAGAGTACCAGCAGGCCTTGTACAAAATACTCTGGGTCAAATACTGCGTCTCAGTTACAGCTGTGCCATTCAATCACTCAAATTGCTAATCTTTACAACTCTTTGCCTATAGTGGGATGGCATGTGTGAAACTGAGAGCAAAACTTTGCCATTATCTTTAGGTTTACAGAAAGGGAGAGGGAGTTAGTTCACACTGTTCTTTTGACCTAATACCTTACAATAGGGGGCCAAAAGTGTTGAATTTCCCCCAGAAATAAGAATCACCCCCAGAATCAACTGTGGTTGCACAATTTGGGCAATAATCAAATTTGGTAACAAATGAAGGAATTCAGGGGACAGCCAAGGGATTTGGGCACCTGACTGCTCTTTCTACTTTTGACCACTTCCCTACTTATTGTTACACTAATCTAAATAAACATATTCAGAACTAGAGCTGGTCACAACTTTTCAATCAAAGACATTTGCCAACTATGTGATTTCATCTAAACCTTTCATAAAAAAGAAATTTCAATGAATTTTTTTGACAGGAAAATGCAAAACAAAACAAAACATTTAATTTCAACTCAACATTTTGATCAAAAATGTCAAATGTTTTTGGTTCAATATTTCCAAACTGAATTTTTTTGAACCTTTCCTTTTGTGAAAATATTGCATATTTCTACACTTTGTCCCCATTTCAGGACAAAAACAAACATTGAAACATTGGAATTTTCCATAGGATGAACATGCCATTTTTCAAAAAGTTCTGTTCAAAAGTAGGTACAAAATACCCCTAGAATATATCTGATTATTAATTGTTTGACTGACTTTCAAAAAATTCTGCAAAAGTTTTGTCACGATAGCATACATTTTGTTGATGTATTAGGTTTATAAAATTGGTAATTGATCTAAAAATATCTTGGCAGTTTGTGACTAGAGGAAAATTGGTAATTGGCATTGTAAATTTAATATTAAAAAGTAATCCAAACACTGTCTATCTGATAAGATTTAATCGAAAGGAAAACTCAAATGTATCTGTTATCTAGACATGATTATGTGATGTATTTCCTGTACATGAGTACTTAATGTTGCTGAGTGGTCATTATTATGTTGCTGTAGATTTAATCAATTGTTCAGGTGCTTAGTACCTTTTGTATGGGCATTTTTTATTGTGGCTGAAATCTATCTAATCAAACAAACAAATAAATATAAACTTGTACCCATTTGGCTTAGCTCTGCAGTCTGAATGTTAAGAAGTTAAGAAGCACTTCTCATCATGGATAGATCATAAGATATAGTTATCAATAACATTTTTTGCTATAATTATTAATTTCTGAGCCCACACACTTAATGCCAGATCACTCCTCCTCCCACTAAAACCCAGAGGAGGGTTGGAGGCTGCAAGGGGGAACATATTTCCATGAGGATCTTCTTGCGGAGTTTCTCTTCACATAGTTCCATGCCCCCCCAACTGCCTGCAGCTCCAAAAGCAAAGTCCAGGAGAGGTCTCAAAACAAAAGCAAAACAACAATAAAACCCACAGACCCTCTGTTACAGAGCTGCTTCAGAGAGGTTATGGCCTCAGTGGATTTTGGGGTGGAGTGGATGTCCTAAGAAATAGCTTGGATTAAAAAATTCTATATGAGTTTCTCAGGATCAGTATATGTGAAATTAGGCCACCTGTGAAGCCATAATATTGGAGGCAGGATGGGGAGTAAAGGGAGTATGGAATACAGTTAGAAAACCAATTTGACAAATCAAGGTAAGTTAAATATTATGCCTACTAACTTGGACAGTGTCCCTTTAAATTACTTGGCTTTTTCTGGCTACAGAGGCTGTAATTTGAAACGCTCAGATTAGAAAAGGCTTAGCAGTACTTAAGCCCTAGATTATTTGAGGTATTTATGGATTTTTTTAAAAGTTGAAGAAACAATTCTGTGTTAAACTGTTCCTTTGCTACGTGGCATCTTGCTTTTTCCTCTTCTCAAATGTGTATCCGAATGCCAGCTGTGCACTAAAGATCTTGAAGGTCGGAGTTACTTTCTGAAGGGTTGCGACATGGAAAGACAAATTGCTTCTAAAACTGGTTATGCCACTGTAGATGCTCAGATTTCATGAGTCTACAGATGTTTTTGACACCTTTCACAGCTGATTTAGCTTAGCATTCCATTCACAAAATATTTACATTAATGCAATGAACCAGCTATGGTGGCAGGATGCTGTAAGCCATACTCTTTAAATGGACATATTAGGACATTTAGCTACATAAAGTTACCTAGCATCCCCTGTTGGAATCCTAGAACTTACCTCCCTGATTTCTTTGATTTTGGAACCCCCTTTTCCTATAAGGGATCCACACTGACTTGCAGGGACTACAAGTCGCAGTGTCACAGGTGGTTTGCTTGTCACCGTGCTGTTTGTCATTGAAGCATTTATGTCCTGTAATAACAATGTCAGTAAGAATTAGTTGAGGATTTGTCATTCCTCTTAGCACTTAAGAGGATCAAAGTAAATACTCAAGCTGTTCTCGGAGAATTGGTAAAATGGAAGCTAATCATGTTTTTGTAGCACATAAAGCAGCCAGCTCTGCTGGTGGCACCCCGGAAGCATGAACTGCATGATGACATCATGGCAATGGAACTGTTGATTCCAAGTGCTGAAATATGTAGGCACAAAGACAGTCTCTGATCAGCTAACAAATCACATTATATTTGTTAGCACTTTTAATACAAAGGAAACAACGGAGAAACAATAAACAACATTAGTCAACAGACATGGGAGAGCAAGGACTATTATTTTGATAAATATTTTGAAGTTTCCCATATTTAATTTTCCTGCAGATCTCAAAGCATTCTCAACACTGCTTAACTTTTCCTAAACTCTTTTGTGTCATAGCTATGTAATCCAAGTATGCAGATATGGCTGTGGGAATTGCATACACAGCAGCAACCACCTGTTCATCTCATCTCATCTGATCAGTGAGATTCTACTGTACCCTTCAGTGAGCATTTTAGAGTTCTGCCGGTTGCTAGCCTCAGATTTGTGTTAAATGTGCTTTGCTTATTCAAATTCTCCTTTGCAAGCACAAAACGGAATCCCCTGATGTAATATTTTTATTACAAATGAAATTATAATGCTTATCTTCCCACTATAGAATGTGCTACAGCTGAGAGCATTCCAGAATCCTAGATGTCGTTGGAAATAAAAAGCCACAAACACTACCGTGCAATTCTATAGCATCTTTCATAAGAGCATTGCAACATACTTTTGTCAACATTAACTAATTAAGGCACACCAGCGCTTTGACATAGGTTAAGGTAACTTTGCCCATCTCTGAGATGGAGTACAGCAGCTGTTTAACAGCACACAGGAGCTTAGGACCTAGAGGAAAGGAAAATATCGTAACTAATTGAGGGAGAATTTAGGTTGACAGAGTTACTGTAATTACCCAAAATATAATTTGTCCCAAACCATCAGGATTGACACTTCTAATCTCATGAAAATGCCATGAGATCTTTAATGACCATGAGCGATCAGGACCTTGGTTCCACCTCTCACGCAAAAGAGAGGACCTCAAGGAGTACAGTGCTGCCTGATGCTATGTTGGTACGTTAGTACAGTAATGAAAAGTGCTATCCTAATGACCAGGAGTACTTTGGTATTTCTTACATTAGAGGTTTTCCATCTAAGTGTTGGCCCAGCCTGACCCTGTTTTGCTTAAAAAAAGCTGACAGACTCCCAGCACAATGAGGCATGGCTGCCTGCCACAGGTTAATTCTTAGGCGATTTCCCTCATTGACGCTGCATCATGTCATATTTACTGTCAGCAAGAGGTTACAATCCAAAACAAAGCAATACAGGTTACAGCAAGTTGTGGCATGCATGCATCTGAAACACATACAGTGTAATATATATACATATTCTTTTGTACATGAATACAAATTTGTATTACCACAGTGTCTAGGAGCCTAGACATGGACCACGACCCCATCGTGTAAGGTGCTGTACAAATGCAAGCCACAACTAGGTTTTTAGAAGTGGGATGCCATCAAATTTTGCCAAGTTGCTGTTAGCTGGTGGTATGCCACAGATATATAACATGCCTTTCACTTCAAAGACAGGCAAGCCCTATGTCACAAAAGATTGCCAAGCTCTCTCACATTTTGAATAAGCAATTTCTACCATTTGATCTGGGACTAATACATTAATAATATTCAGCAACTTCAAACTTCATAAACAATTAATTTATGGCCACAGCACCCGCTCTGTGTATTAACCTCACCGTTTTTTAAAAAAGGAAAAACTGCAAAGAGAGGAGCATAGAGATGCCCAAAGCCACAAGGATGTCAGAAAAGGGCCAGCACTCAGGAATTACTGGCTCCTGGTTAGAGCAGGTCAGAAAATTTCCAAGCGAACATTTTTTTCCATGGGAAAATGTCAATTTGTCAACAATCTGCAGGAATATGTCAGTTTCAACAATATTCCAGTGGACATCAGGCAGGGTTCTCATGGTTCAGGCAGGTTTCAAAATTTTCCTGGTTTCTTGCCATGTTATCTGCCTGGCTCATTGGCAGCCAGTCTGGCTCTATAAACAACAACATATCACGTCTTTCCAAGATTGAATATTTCCTTGCATCCTGGGGAAAAAAACATGGAAGACTATGTGTGGAATTCCTCTCACTCCTGATGCCTGGAACTGCAGCAGCACCTCGCAGCCAGGAGCAACAAGTGCAGGAAATTCCTAATCAATCCGGGACTGGAACATGAGCAATCACTTTGTGTGGATAAAGCATGCTCAGTGCAGATGGAATCTTCACCAAATTTAGTTGCTAAACTTAGATGAAACTTCCTCAGAAAAATGCAGTCTTAGGCAGACACCCAGCTGGAAAATTTCAGTCTACATTGTTTAAGTTTGGCAGAGTAATAAGCAACTGAAAACAGGATGTTATAATGGAAAGTGTCAGACAACATTAAATATAGGTGATGCTATCTGTGCCACCAATAAATTCCTTATATACTTTATTTTCCCGGTTGTCTCAGGTATATAAAGTACAAATTGACAAGGTCAGATTTTAAAGTAACAACATTTTGTATTCACAATTCTAACTCTTCATTCCACTTTTTCTTTTTTTAAACACCGATCCTTATTTTGATCATTTCCCCCCAAGACCTTGGTCCTACAAACACACCTGTGCTTAATTTATGCACATGAGCAGCACTGCTGGCCAAGAAGACTGCTCCCATGAATAAAATTAAGCATTCATGTAAGCGCTTGCAGAATCAGGGCCTAAGTTTTAAGTACTTTACTCCATAACTTTGCATTATTATGGTGAACTTTGGGAGCTATTCTTTGTGTAGTAATATATTTTGTTCTAAGCATTCTTAGAAAGTCACCACTTAATTTACATGTAGCCATAAAAAGAAAATTTCTAACATTAAATTATAATGCCATATTCATGAGTGGTTTAGAGTGGATTAGTTTTATAACAACTTCATTAAAGAAATGCTGGCAAATGAATACTTGGCTTCTATTCTGTTCTATACAGTAATGTAGACCTGTGATTGCTTTATTCTGCAGCGAGTAAAATATTTTCTTAGCATATGGAAAAAAATTCAGCCAACATTTAGCGATATTTCCAAGTTGCTCTGTTAATAGACAATATTGGGCAGCTACATGCAATGTTTTCATTCTGTTTAGGTTTTGGAAAGTGAGTTTTAAAACTAGACAGCCGTGATAAAATGTTCCTGTTGATGTAACAAAAATATGTGCGCATCCCTATCTTTCCTACACAGCTAACGTTCATTAGGAGCCAAGTGGGGCTTTGCCAACAGATTTGTATATGAGGCAGTACATAGCTGTGCTGGGCCAGGAGCAGCCTTGGAAGCTGATTGTGACCGCGATGCCTGGCACACTGATGGGCAGAGCCAGCTTCCCGGCTGCCTAGTCTCAGCTCATGTCTGGTGTTGTGGGGAGGGGGAAAGGGAGGAAACGGGGGGAACTGTAGTGCCTCTGCTGAGGAGGCCTCCCACCTATGCAGAATCTGGCCCAAAAGAGCTATGGAAGTGTGGCGAGCCCCCCTGACTCCCCAGCCAGCTAACTGAAGTTTTAGTGTTATAGTATTGTAGTATTTGAGGACCCCACAATCCGTAATATATTTACCTTCACAATGCCCCTGGGGGGGCAGGAAGTGCTATCATCCCCATTTTACAGATGGGGAACTAAGGCACAGACACACTACGTGACTTGCCCCAGTTGTACAGGAAGTCTATGGCAGAACAGGGAATTGTACCTGGATCCATAGGTGCCGACTCCGTGGGTGCTCCGGGGCTGGAAATAAAATAGTGGGTGCTCAGCACCTCAGCCCCATGATCAGCTCTTCCCCCCACCGCAATCAGCTGTTCAGCGGGGTGCAGGAGGCGCTGGGATGGAGGGGGAGGAGCGGGGGCAGGGCGCGCTTGAGGGAGGGGGTTGATTGGGCCGGGAAGAGACGGGGTGGGTGCTTGGGGGAAGGGGTGGAGCGGGGGTGGGGTCTGGGGCGGAGCGGGGGTCAAGCACCCCCCCCGCAAATCACAAAGTCGGCACCTCTACCTGGATCTCCTAAATACCAGGTTACCTGCCTAACCACTGAAGCATCCCTCCCATCAGTAGCCAGCAAAGTGTCTGAGAGTAAGGGCTACTGCATGGCAAGCCAGGATATGAATCTATAGCACCAGCTTGCTGTGCAGTACCGTCCCACAGGGACACTGCCACAGCACACTGAAAGTCTCAGAGCGTGGCTGGCATATTGCACGCTAAGCTGCATTCCAAGTCATGTGGTGCCCATGTGCAACATTACTGCAGGGCAAGCTGCTGCATGGTAGATTCACACCCTGGCTAGCTGTGCAGTAAATCTGCCATACGTAGAACCATTCTAGCTCAGTGCTCAGCAAACAGCCATGAGACTATTGGGCAGATCCTCAGCTGGTCTATGACAATTTAGTATCTGTGTAGTATTGGTTTCATACTTGATACGAAAGCTGATCAGATAATTATCTGATTAACTCTTCCTCCCCCCCCCCCATTTTTACCCATCTAATGCAGCCGAGCAAGTATTTTGTGAATATTTGCAAATAAATATGGATTTTCACAACATTTTTCAAACACATTTTGGGAATGTTTCTCGGCATTATGCACGGAGCTCTACCTGCTAATTACTATAGCAGGAGATAATCCCATGCATTTGCAAGGGAAGACAGATTTGGTGATCTAAGATGTCTTTGCCAGCTGCAACGTCTACAATCGATGTTGAGTTTTGCCATTTTTCATAGGCCTGGTTTCCCTCTAGATAAAAGTGCCTATTTTAATCATCAGGGTGATCCAAACTGGGCTTGTCTAGCAAGCATATGAATTCATTAGCAACCTGCTAGAAAATAACATGCCTGTTGCCCTGAGAGATTGTTAAAGCTTTTTGGTAAAAGGCAGGAAACAATACCAGTGCAGAAAAATCTCTTTTAGGCCTGGCTTCCTTACACTAGGTTTTGATTAGTTTATGTTTTATGTTGATTATTATATGTTTTGATTATTTGCTGGTATTAGAAAGGCGGGGTTGTTTGAGGGCTCTCATGTCCTCCCGGGATGTGTTTCTCCCCAGTTAGGTACCTGTGGTGTTGAAATGAAGATTTCACATAACTTTATCTTGAAAGCAAAAAAAACAGCATTGAGCTGGTATTCACTTACCAAGAGCATTTTGTTCAACCACCAGTGCACCTCACTGTGTCAGAAGCAATCCACAGAACTTAGTGACGGACGGATAGTACAAAGACAAAAAAATGTTATCATAGTTTATTCTGCCCAAAAGCATCCGTGGGTGAGGCTCTGGGCATTAAGGAAAAGGACTGCCTTGCTCCAGAGGGTAACGACTTATGAATGATTTTAGCCAACTTGATGGATGGATGGATTTCCATTTAGAACAGAGATGGGCAAACTCCGGCCTGCAGGACCGTCCTGCCTGGCCCCCGAGGCTCGCCCCTGGCCCCTCCCCCGCTGTTTCCCCTCCCACTCAGCCAAGCCGCCGCGCAGGCAGTGGGGCTGCAAGCTCCTGCCGCTCTGAGCGGCATGGTAAGGGGGTGGAGGCGGCGCGCATGCGGTGGTGGAAAGGTTGGGTAGGGGGATCCGGGGCGCAGTCAGGGGACAGGGAGCAGGGGTGGTTAGGGGCGGGAGGTCCCAGGAGGCCGTCAGGGGACAGGGACCAGGGGGCGGTTGGATGGGATGGAGGTTCTGGGGTGGTCAGGGGTCAGGGAACAGGGGGGATTGGATAGGGCATGGGAGTCCAAGGGGCCTGTCACGGGGCAGGGGTGTGGATAGGTCGGGGCAGTCAGGGGCAGGGAGCAGGGGGGATTGGATAGGGGGTGGAATCCTGGGGGGGGCAGTTTGGGGCAGGGGATCCCAGGAGGGGGCAGTCAGGGGACAAGGAGCAGGGGGGGTTGGATGGTCGGGGGTTCTGAGGGGGACAGTCAGGGTGTGGGAAGTGGGAGGGGCAGATAGGGGGCGGGGGCTAGGCTGTTTTGGGAGGCACAGCCTTCCCTACCAGCCCTCCATACAGTTTTGCACCCTGATGTGGCCCTTGGGCCAAAAAGTTTGCCCACCCCTGATTTAGAACAAGCTACTCAAAACCATAAAAGGGTGAACAGTTATTAGCTCTTATCAGGAAACGTCTTATGCTCATTTTCTATAGGTTTGGGTTGGGATGATCATTTATCCAGTGATCATCTAAAACACAGTCAGGGTGAAATCCTGTACAGCCCTGCTGAAGATCATGGAGTTGTTCTTTGTGGCAAGGACCATGTTGCTGCGGTTATGGATTTGTACGGTGCCTAGCACAAGAGAGTCGGGTCCACTCTTGTGGCGCTTACGTGCTACTAGAGTACAAATGACTGGGACGAAAGGTGGTTCACCCCCTCCCCCCAAGGTGTTAGCAAACACATTTGAACTCTACTGTATACAGGACAAATTGTATTTTAATGTGGCTTAGCTGGCTAACGCTATGGAGGAGCTCTAGCTACAAACACAAATAGCTAACATGGTTGTAACAATGTCAAACCTGCCACACTCTGTGTTAAGGGGCGTGTGATGTCACATGAACTAAATGAAGTTAGCTACCACACTTTTTTTTTTTTTCTTCAAAAAAGTTCCTCAGTTGAAAAAGGAAGACCTCAGTGAGTCACCGGTTTCCATTGATTTGACACTGATAAACTGAGAACTGGAAGTGCTTAGAGTACTCTGAGAAGAACTGAATGTCACCGTCTACACCTTTTAAAGCTATTTTCTTTATGCCGAGAGGTCACATGAGAACATGTGGCCATCTTCTGACATAATACATTGAAGAAAAACAAACCAAAGCAGCTACTGGTGGTATGCCTATCTCCCCGCCCCCTATACACATACCCCTTCTCAAGGCTAGGGGAGGGGAGGGTTTCTTCTCACCTCTCCTTCCAAGGCCATGGTATGCAACAGCAGAGAATAGATGGGTGACTGAATAGCAATTAAACAAAAATATTACTAAAAATCTTAAACTATGCTAGGTGAATATTCATGCGACTGGTGAAATGAATGACTCAATTTGCTCACCCTCAGCCAAATGACACTGGGATTACTGTACTATCCTCAACCAGGGCAGGATCCTGGCTCTGCCACTGAATTTTTTAACTATGTGGAATCACCAGCATGGCACACGCCTGTGCATACCCTGTTCTGCCCCATTCCAAAAATGCCACTCTGCAGCAGCTCAGAGGGTTGGGAAGATGACCCACACTGGGACACGGACTGTATATTTACTTAATATCTGGACAACACCTAGTGCAATAGAGCCATGATATCTAGTTGGGGCTTCCAGAAATATGTAAATTATTATTACAAACTTTGAAGCAGCAAACATTTAACAAGGACAACTCTCATTTCTCTCTCTTCTCTCCCACTCTACATGAAGTATAATTTTAGCCTGAAAAAGGGTCTTCACACAAACCCAGACCCAGCATTTCTTAAGGCGCATTAGAGTTTGCCAGCTTTTTCTCTAAACAGGATTTATGCCCTGAGAGCGCATTGAAAAAGAGTTTTCTTTGGCGAGCAATTTATACCTTCCCGTACAGCCACACTTCTGGGTTGTTACGCCATAGTTATGCTGTTAGCAATACTGAAAGGGAGAATAAAAGTATTTTATAGAGAAATGCAAGAAAACAATATTCTGATTTATGGTTCAAATAAATGGCTGAAGAAATGTAAAACAGAAAGGCGTGATATGTATTAAAACAGCGGCACATGATATGTCTATAGCTCATTTGCAATTTGTGAGAACAAGTACTTTGTTATGCCTCCCAGAGTTATAGTTCTCCAATATTCCATTTTTATCCCTGGGGACCTTTCAAAATAATTACAGCGAACAGAACTGGTTGCATGATGTAGACGTCATTCAAGCCCGGCTTTTAAATCAAAACGTGGCAAATTACATTTGAAGCAAATGTGGGTATTTTATAACATAATGCACAGCTACTGTAGCTGCAATGAATGTAAATGACCTTTTTGACTAAGAACTGCCACATTAAGATACAAACCTATCACCTAAAATACAAGAGAGTCAATAAATGAAATATCTCAAATGCTGAAACCTCAACTTTCTTGCCCTTCGTTAGGTACAGAGCATTTAATGATGTCTTAGTTATGAGGCCGGACTCGGATTGGGAGTGACTAGCTCCTTGTAGGTATCCCTCAGCACTTTCCAGGATAGGGCCCTTATGGAGCCCTTTCCTCATAGAAGATACCAAAGTGTTTCATAATTCTCTTGGAATATGGCAACTATTTAATAGCATGCAGGAGCTGTTCCCAGTAGTTTAGGGGAGGAAGTGAAGAAAGCAAACATGTATATTGAAACTGACTGGGGAACTTAGGCAGAATGTAATTGTCTGGGTTGAAGTTTAGCTAAAATGCCTCCTTGCTTTTGAGAAAAGTGCTACAAGAATATTATTCACCACATGTGACAAGGCCTCAGTTTTACATCTCATCTGAAAGATGGCGCCTTCTAACACCATGATGCGGTATTTCAGTTCATCACACTGATGCAGAGAGAAGAGCACCCTTAGTGTATTAGTACCACCCACCACTTTCTACAGCCCCCTGGGGTCTTTCATGGAGGTTTCCCACCCCAGTACTGGGCACGTCTAATTCTACTTGCCCTGTGAAAGCTGATGTCATCCAGCGGTGTATGTACATGGCTGCATACGTTTAACACTAGAGAAGCTCTATTTTGGCTTATTTATTTTCAGTGTATTTATTGTATTTTAAAATCTGAAGTCTAAATACGGTAATTGGCAATGATATATTTTGCTTTTAATAATTTTTAAAAAATCTTCCAGTTGAATGAAATCTATACTCTTTTTGATATAAAAAATTTACATCACTATCAAGCTGATTCACACTGAAACCGAGTTATAAATTATGCAATTATTCTTTTCAAATCAAATCCACAATGGGACCAGAAATTTCCAAGACACTTTTTCCACCATTAGAGCACATTACTGGAAGCAATTGCTTTTCCCTAAAGTCTACGAAAAGCAAAAGAAATGATCAAACAGCTTGTAAATTGACCCATTATTTCTCTTCCAGTATTACTGCCAAAAGCATTTATAAAAACATAACCACTTTCATTGCTATTAAATAGAGCATTAAACAAATTATATTTAGCATTAAAGCAAACATGAGAAAATTCAGACAATATTTGTACTCCAACTTGAAGAGAGAAAAATGTATTTTATTTGCTTACCTCTTCAAATTTTAATGCAATCATAGAAAAAGCCTTAAAAATTGCATCTGTTGGGCCTGTTATTGTCACAATTCTTTCTGGACAGGAACCTTCTGAAATATTGATTCGAGCACCACTCTGTCAACAAGAACAAATATTTTTAAAGTACGTTTTCTTTTGGGATGCAAAATAGGGAGGATTCTACTTGTCTGTCTAGCTAGGTACGTATATGGCTCTCTTCACCACAGTTGGTGAGCAGCACCTAAGTAATTGAAAGTAACAACTGTAAAATAAATTCTTTCATTCTCTCTTTCCTACGTACAGGAGTAAACTTGAATAGGACTAAAACCAGAATTGTGGGCATTTGAAATTTCTATTTAGCAAGCATCAACTAAAAATAAAAATAAATAATTTCATATCTGGACTGGATCCAGACTATTCACCTGAAAATGGTCTGTCTAGGTGGGGCTCCAGTTTTCTGAATAAACAGGGTAACTAGAACTACGGGCCATATTTTATAGGTCTTTAATTTACATCCTAGACTAAATTATTCTAATGAGCGCTTTGTACAAACTCATACAAATTAGGTAAATTAATGTGTACTGAACACACTTACTAAAGAATCATCCAGCAGTAACTGTAAGATACCAGTGCAGAAACACAGTCATGTCTCTTTAAGAGGAAGAGCCAGCAAGAAGGAAATAGGAACCTGATTCTCATTTACACCATGGCCCCTTTTTATCACTCTGGTGAGACAGATGCCCCTTAAAGTGGGTATAAATGTATTACACAGACTCCTTAATGTAATGAGAATCAGACCCAGATGGTTCAGGAAAGACCAAGACTGTGTAATTTCTTTTTATTCCCGCACTTACTGCTATTGAACCAGTTTTGTGTATTTTGCCTCTCTACATGACAGCAACCAAATATAACAACAAGGCGTACTAATGGCAAAATCGTCCTGTCACTGAATCTCCTGACAGGTATATTCTAAATGTCTGTGAAGAGGCAAGGGCTGCCGGTACTTAATCTACTTTTGTCTGACAGGTGGACTGGAGAGTTGTGAATCCACCTTGGTGGGGGAAAGGGCGAGGGGATTTCCAGATACACACTAATCATACATCAGTGTTTAATCAGTGGCGAGGCCTAGTTTTAAGCTAGTTCAAAGTGTCTGGCTTCAGTTATCAAACACAAAACAAGCTCCTTAGGGTGGAATCTTACAATCAGCTCCTCTGCTTCGGTGGGGTTCTGTGTGGGCACAGGAGTCTGCCTATGCAGAGCTGCTCAGAGGATCGGTGCGTTCAGGGGTTACTCACCTTGACAATATTTAGAATATACGCCTAACGTTAATGAAAGTACTTTTTATGCGAGCAAGGTCGGAACAGTTTATGTGAAAGACCGTCCCACTATGCATCATTGTATCCAATGTTTTCCGAAAATCACACATGGCAAAAGATCATTTAACTCTTGTTAGGCTTTCAGTCATGTCAAAATGATTGAATCGGAGAGGTTACATTCTAAAGGAAAGCAGTAGGGATGCCAGTATTTTTTGGCAGCCTTATCCATGAAGTGAAAGGAATTTCACTGGACTGTAGTTTTCTGGAGACATATCAGTTAGGATGTGCCAGGCCGCTGGTAGCTTAGAGAATGACACAGACAGCCCAAGTGCCACTCCTCAAAATATGGTGTGTTATTTGCTATCATGACATCTGCCAGAAAAGCCTAGATAGAAATAATTGTGTTCTATTTCTTTAAAGGAAAGCACAAAAGAAAGCGATCAGTTACAGGAATTATATGTAATTTCCTTTTTACTATGTATACAACATTCACTTCAGAGTTTGAGGACTAAGATGATATGTCTCCATATCATGTTTATCCCAGATACTCTTTGCCCTTATTCTTTTTTAAATCAACCCCTTAATACCAAAAATTAGAAGGTGTGCTTCTAGTGTCCTCAGGAGCATAAGGAGGAAAATTTCCATATATTGTGAAAAAATGAGACAAATTATTTTTTTACACCTAACAGGTTCGATTGCAGGGACCAGGGAATAAGTTTTCAGAAAAAGAGTTACAGGGGAGAGGGGGTTTCTCTTTTGTAGATTCAACATGCACACACAAAATCTGTGCCCACAGTTTTGCACTCACCTGTGGGCACAAATCTGAGTGAGTGGAGCTCTAGCTGCCTGTTGGTGGGAACAATAAGATTAGCACCAGCAATTCATTTTGATTAACTGATTATTGTTTGTTTAATGAAAATCAGGGGCATCTGGAGCATCAGAAACACACCACTTACTTCTTTCATAAATCTAAATAAATACCTGTATTTACAAAAACAACAAGGAGTACTTGTGGCACCTTACTCCACAAGTACTCCTCGTTGTTTTTGCTGATACAGACTAACATGGCTACCACTCTGAAACCTGTTACCTGTATTTAATGAGTCAACACATGGGTGAAAGTTGTGTCTGCAAAAAGAGAGCTCTGACATCAGTCTGGCTGAAAAGAAACTCTTCAGTGCATGTATTGAAAGGGCATATCAGAGTATTCTTCTACACCGCATGTTTTAAAATTTCCTTAAGGGAGACTTTCTACAAGTGCCTAACAAAGCAACTGGCAGAATATGCACTGCTGAAACCCTAAAACTAAATTAAACAATTCTCGGTACATTCTCTGTATAACTGAATTTTTTACTTTCAAAAAGGTAGATTGCCTCATCCTTTTAACAGGCAATGGAACCCTGCAGGGAGCTGCAGGTTAGTTTCTGCTGACTCAGTGGGGCAGATGTGACTTTTTAGACTCCATCCTGAGTATAAGAAAGGTGGGGTAGACCTCTGAGGACCGGTAGCTAGAGTCCGAGAATTTAAGGCCAGAAGGGACCACCAGATCAAATCTGACCTCCTGTATATCACAGACCACCAATACCACTGAGCACCTGCACATTAAAACCAACAACTGAAATTAGACTAATATGTTACAGCTCTCAGGAGACTAAGCTGTTATGTGCCACAGCAGAAAACAGGAGGGACCAACGTGCACTAATACCCAAGGCCCCTGCAATGGCAGAGAACTGACTGAGATATACCCAGATAATCCTGGCACAGAATCTGACTCCACATTGCAGAGGAGAGCAACTCCTCTCCCCCAGGTCACTGCCAATCTGACTGAAGGGAAAATTCCTTCTCAACCCTGCATATGGGATCAGATAGACCCTGAATGTGTGAGCAAGAACCAGCCAGCCAAGCACCTGAGAGAAAGAATGCTCAGAGCTTCAGTCCACACAGTGCAGTGTCCCAGCTCCAGCTGTAGCCATCTTTGATGCCACAAACAAAACAAAACAACAACAAAGACAAAAAACAACACCATGAAAAACAAACAAAACCCAACAGCAAGAATACATGGGGGGAAGTGGGGAAGTAGCAGGGGGAAACATTTCCTGGCCCCTACAAGTGACTGGCTGAAGCCCTGAAGTAGGAGATTTAGGGTCTGGGACAGATCAGCTGATTGGAAAGTAAACCTATGAGCAGCCAAGCCTAGGGAGTTGATTTGGAGTGAGATTTATGTGATATCAGCTTTGAATTAATCTTTTTGTTTAAAGAAAAGCAGTACTTGTGGCACCTTAGAGACTAACCAATTTATTTGAGCATGAGCTTTCGTGAGCTACAGCTCACTTCATCAGAAATTGGTTAGTCTCTAAGGTGCCACAAGCACTCCTTTTCTTTTTGCGAATACAGACTAACACGGCTGTTCCTCTGAAACCTGTCTTTTTGTTTATAAATCTAAACTCCAGGAATGGGGGAAAAGGTGCCTTTTTTGCATCTTTACAACAGGTATGATGTCTCCAGTTTGCAGGTTTATCTTCTTATCGCCAAGTGTTGACAAAGGGAGTGGTAAGAGATGAGCCTGTACCACATGGACCACTCCAGCTCTGAGAGACAGCCAGACTTTTTGGATGGCCCCCACCTCCTATAATGTGTCAATCCAAATCCCTGTATTCAACACCCACCCATAATCCTAACCTTTGGAAAATTCAGCTCTGGAACCAAACTCCATGAATGTGAGTTAGTGGGAGAATAGAACCCTAAGAGTTTCTGTGACACTTAGAACCCTACTGACTAAATAAGCTCTGAGACAATAGGGTTACAGGCACAGTGCTGTAGAAATTATCCACTTTTAGTTTCCTTTAAAGAAGACAAAAAACCTGAGACAGCTTTATGGGAAGCTTATATTAATAAAAACTGTTTAATTTTGGCTTATGTATTAAAACAACACCACATATAATAATAAATAGTTGGTATTAATCTTTCCAGCCACCTGGTGGCACTGTTATTCCATACACATCTAGTTCTACTCTGACAGAAAGAAATAAAGACATCAAAGTTTCTCTCTTACCTCCTCCCTCATCTTCTTAACTGTCTCCCCTTTCTGTTAAACAAATGGGGAAAAATTAGTCCCTATTGCAGTGGTCAATTGATATAGGATATTGAGACATGAATTAAAAAAATAATTCTTAAAGTAAATTACTGACCTTTCCAATAATGCTCCCAACCTCCTGGAACAGGAAAAAAACAACACAGTAAGTGAATATTTATGAGAACAAAAAGAAGAAAATGTTAATTAAACAATATTTCACTATAAAGTTCATTCTGAAAACAAAGGTGGGCAGGACAGACCAGCCACATTTCACAATAGCTACATTTTTAGTCCATACAAATATGCATTATAAGAAGGAATGAACTAAGAGCTCCTATTGCAATATAAATAAATGACACACAAGAGTTTACTGCTGTCATGAAGGAAGCCCCACTGCCTCGAAAGTAGCCCTGAGCTAATGCAGCAAACTGTCACTGTAAATACCGAGATCTTATTTTGGGGAATAAGAGATTCAGAACTGAGCTGAACAATATTCTGGGAAAATTGGGAAGATACAGCCTTCACATTCAATGGTGATCTCTTTGAAGGCAGACACTTGTGCTCTTTTCAGCAAGTAATGGACAGAAGTGGATTAATGGTGAGATCAGGAGTTATTGTATAAACAACTGCTGGCCCGTCCTTCTCAATCCCTCCAGTGACAGCTTCCCAAACCAGTGATTTCTAATCAGCTGTTAGACACTCTGAGGATGGCTAACGGGTTATTAAAATCCTACGTGGAGTCGTATAAAAAGTCCAGAAAAAAACCTTCAGACATGCAATGGGAGTTCTGATCACATCCATGTGTTTTAAACTAGGCACACACAAGCAGTAGGGAAGCAAAATGGAAGCTAATAACCATAAAATGAACACCATGAGCATTGTGCTAGTTGCACAAGTTTGATCCAAGACTGAAAAACAACTGTTGGAGATGAGACCAGCCAAGGAAAAAGCTCATATTCTGTGGTTAGTCTCCAAAATCCGCTTCCACTGGTTAAAAAGAGTTAGACATGATTAATCTGATCTGGAGAGCTGATCTGCAGCTAGTACTTTCCCCTGACTTGTTCTGAATCACAACCACCAGAGTAGATTTAAGAAATGGCTATCCATTACTTTTTCCTGTGAAAAAGGCTCATTTTATGACAAAAGGCTACTAAATTCATCTCCACATTTCAAGGCTGGTGCAGTGACCTTGTGGAAGTTCTTTTTTCCAATGAATAATGTATACAGATCCAAAATGAAGCAGTTAGGGCTTGTGGCTCTTCTAACCACATCCACAACACTGAGGACAGCTGCAGATGTTCTGTGAGTGGAGAAGTTCCAATTTAGCAAGCTGCTTCAACATGTGCTTAAATCCCATTCATGTTGATGGGACACAAGCACATGCTTAAAGTTAAGTACATGCTGAAGTTAAGTACATTGATGAACAAGGCCATGAAGACCCCAGTCTGCCTCTACGCTGACTGCTGCTGAACCTGGAAATCCTCAGACTTATTCTCAAAATGTACCTCCCTTGTTTTTGTTTTCTTCTTTATTGCTCCTCCTATTAGCTGCCTGGAAACTCTACTTCATTCTCATATAGTGCTGGACTGTATTCAGATGGGCTTCTTATGTGCTCTGTGGAAACACAATTTTATGTGTTGTGTGGAGTCGACCTATATGCTAGTATATTTATATAAGTGTTATTTTGCTTGTTATTGTGTTAGCTTAAGTGTTAAGTACCTTGCACTAGTATATCTAATAATCTGTACATATATATAGACTTCAGGAGTGTATGAATCTATATCTATGTACACACAAAAATTACTATTTAGGTTTTTAGCAGTCCAGTAGTCCATCTTGACCAGGAATGTATGAGGCTGATAGTCTATGAAAAAAGGAGGAAAATCTATTTAATAATGAAGTTCCTAAATTCCCAGATATTTTTGGACCATATAAGCAAGCCAAAAGAAAAAGTTCTTTCTCTGGGATGAATTGACAGCTCTAAGTTTGTCAGCACCAGTCCTCTCTCCAGCAAAGCCAAATTCACATAAAGATCAGAAACAGCATATATTTTTAATTCTGATAGGGAAGCCTTTTTTTTTTTTTTTTTTGCTCAGATAGAAATCAGAGGGTTCTTTAGCTAATTTGGAGAATGGGTCTCATATTGGGTTTTCTGGTTTGTCAAACTTGATTCGTTCATATATATATATATATGGGGGGGGTAACTTTAAAAGAAACGTTTCAGAGTAACAGCCGTGTTAGTCTGTATTCGCAAAAAGAAAAGGAGTACTTGTGGCACCTTAGAGACTAACCAATTTATTTGGTTAGTTTCTAAGGTGCCACAAGTACTCCTTTTCTTTTTTTAAAAGAAACAAACACAACTGTCACACCGTACCCTGGCCAGTCATGAAACCGGCTTTCAAAGCTTCTCTGATACGAAGCGCACCCTGCTGCGCTCTTCTAATCGCCCTCTTGTCTGGCTGTGCGAAACTGGCCACCAGGCGAGTTGCCTCAACCTCCCACCCCACCATAAATGTCTCCCCTTTACTCTCACAGATATTGTGGAGCAATATTGTGCTGAGATCTAACCAAGTCAGTAAACTGCACCAGCGCGCTTTCAAACATCCAAAAGCACATTCTACCACCATTCTGCACTTGCTCAGCCTACAGTTGAACTGCTCCTTACTACTGTCCAGGGTGCCTGTGTACGGTTTCATAAGCCATGGCATTAAGGGGTAGGCTGGGTCCCCGAGGATAACTATAGGAATTTCAACATCCCCAACAGTAATTTTCCGGTCTGGGAAGTAAGTCCCTTCCTGCAGCTGTTCAATCAGACCAGAGTTCCTGAAGATGTGAGCATCATGCACCTTTTCCGGCCATCCCACGTTGATGTCGGTGAAACATCCTTTGTGATCCACCAGTGCTTGCAGCATCATGGAAAAGTACCCTTTGCAGTTTATGTATTGGCTGCCCCAGTATTCCAGGGCCAAGATAGGGATATTCGTTCTGTCTATCGCCCCGCTGCAGTTAGGGAACCCCAACGCATTAAAGCCATCCACAATGGTCTGCACATTTCCCAAAGTCACCACCCTTGATAGCAGCTGGTCAATGATTGTGTTGGCTACTTGCAGCACAGCAGCCCCCACAGTAGATTTGCCCACTCCAAACTGATTCCCGAATGACCAGTAGCTGTCGGGCGTTGCAAGCTTCTACAGGGCTATGGCCACTCGCTTCTCAACTGTGAGGGCTGCTTTCATTTTGGTGTCTTTGAGCTTCAGGGCAGGGCACAGCAAGTCACAAAGTTCCATGAAAGTGGCCCTATGCATACGAAAGTTTCGCAGCCACTGGGAATCATCCCATACCTTCAACACTATGTGGTCCCACCAGTCTGTGCTTGTTTCCAGGGCCCAGAATCAGCGTTCCACGGCACGAACCTGGCCCAACACTACCAGGATCTCCCAATCGCCACATGCCGTGCTTCTAGGAATGTCTGTGTCCATGTCCTCATCAGTATAGTAATCGTGCTGTCGTCGCTTCCTCGCCCAGTTTTGCAGGTACTGCACATACTGCTGGATAATGTGTGAGGTATTTACAACGGTCAAAACTACAGTGGAGATCTGAACGGGCTCCATAGCTATGGTGCCTGCACGGGTAATCCTGGAAAAATGGCATGAAACGTAGGAGAGCAGAGTGGCAGCGGAAGAGGTGCTGTTCAGTTCACGATAGCTGAAAAAAGGTGGGAAATGGTTGTCTTCTGTAGCTTTCACGGAGGCGGGAGCCCAGGACAGACAACATGGAGAAGCTCGGTAGCGCAGCAAGAGCGGGAGAGCAGAGTTGGCGGAGGAAGCTGTGCTGCTCGGTTCATGGTGGCTGAGCAGAGTTGGCAGCGGAAGCGTTCAATGAGGAAGGGAAAGAGTAGATACTAGAGATTACATAGGAAGACGAGAGGAAATGCGAGGTGGATTCATAGTAGCAGGAGAGCAGTGGTGCACTGTCTGCTGAAAGCAGTATGGTGTCTGGATGCCAAAAAGGTGTAAAACAATTGTCTGCCATAGCTTTCACAAAGGGAGGAGCGGCTGACGACACACACCCAGAAACACTCGCGAGAATGTTTTTGCCCCATCATGCACTGGGAGCTTAACCCAGAATTCCAATGGGCGGCGTGGACTGCGGGAACTGTGGGATAGCTACCCATAGTGCACCGCTCCAACATTCAATGCTAGCCTCGGTACTGTGGATGCACTCTGCCAAATTCACACGCTTTAATGGGGACACAGAAGACCGAATGTATAAAATCGCTTCTGAAAATTCAAATAGAATAATTTCAAAATAATTTCGTACTGTTGATGTACCCTAAACTGTGTCTAAGTAGTTATAAATGTAACAAAAATGACACAATGCAAACTCTGTATAAAGCCATATGTTACTAGAAAATGGAAAATGTTGCCAGTCATTGGTTTGTTCTATGAAAAGTATACCGGATACGTGGTTTTTTAAATTTTCAATTACTTAGTCATCATTTCAATGGGCAATAGAAGGAAAATCAATGTTAAAAATGAGGGATAGTTTACTTAATGCTAAGAGGTAGACACACACTATTATTTTCACACCTAATTCACATGATGGATTAGATATAGGATGAGTTCCATGCCAAATGAGCAATCCAGAGGCACAGGGTCTTAGCACAAAACAGAACGCATTACCTATGCCACCCTATTGCTAATGGAACAGAAAAATTAAAACAAAAACCAACTCCTTACAATCCAAGTGGTTGACAGAGATCTTGACAGTGCAACTGACAAATCTGGGTTTCTGAAATACTCAGTCAAACTGTATGAGAGAGAGAGCTATTTCCCTAATCAGCTAATAGTTATGTCTTCTGCATAGAAAGGAAAACAAATTAGTCATGTTAAAAAAAAACAGGAAGCTTAACAAGTGGTAACAAAGCTTGGCATAAAGAGTAACCTTTAGACTGCGAACATGATGTGTGAAGTTCCATCATTTTTCTAAATATTGCCAGTTTAATAATCATTATAGCACCATCAATCTCGGGAGTAAAAAACAGTCCTCACAATAAACCAGTGATCACTCTGTTATAAAATCCTGCCACCAACTTTACAGTGTTGTTGAAACACTAATCTGACAGGAGCCGTAATCTAAATTCATTTATGGACGTGAAAACCATTTTAAAAGTCACAATAATATCATACATTTATGCTTTCATCCCAAAGCATTTGACAAACTACAAGCAACATCCCAAAGCCTTTATTACGCAGGTTGCTACTGTTGCACTTTGATATTAATTTTGCACCAGCAAAGACATCAGGATTAAGCCCTGTATAAAGCCAACTATTAATGTACCTGAAAAAAAGACAGTAAATTACATGTGCCATCACTCAGTTCATCTACCTTGAAAGAACGAATGACTGAGTCAGTCATGTTAACTGGTGATCCATGTTTATGTATTCAACATCTGATACTTAAAACCTCAATTCAACAAGGTCTTCAATGGGACTGCTCCTATGCTAAAAGTAAGGCATATGCTTGAGACCCTTCATCAGTTTCTACAGCTCACTGACACGTTATGGCCATTCTGAAAGAGAAGACACTATTCCACCCTTTTGTGTTGCAGAAGGTTTTATAACACATCCTACTTCTATTTGGCTAGCAGGCTAGTAATTTGTATAAAATTTCACCACAGTTATCTACTGCAACCTTCTACTATCTTCCTTCCAGTGCTGGTGGTACTAGTGATGACAGTCCCTGTGCTCACCCACTGTACGAAATCAGTAGCAATGGAAACAGTGCCTTCTGCTTATATCAATTCATTGTATCTGTGTACTGATCAGAATATCATGCTTACCAGATACAAGAAATGTTTGTCACGTGGTTTGTTTTTGGGAAGTTGCAGCAGCCACTGGCAATAAGAAAATGTCTGGATTGCTAACACTCTTCCAATGAATCACTCCCTTTTGTCAGACTGGCAAAGTAGTAAGGGACTGTGGGCTGTCACTGAAATTATGTATAGGAAGTGCACAATCAATCAATCATAAATACCTTGCCAGTGTTCACAAGAAATAGAAAGTACAGAATGAACATTGACTTAGCTGGCATTTTTCCTCCTTGGATTAACTTGCTGAGAAGCCAACTCTCAAAGACACTTTCTTTTATGTTACATATTAATGTGAAATGGATTAAAATTAGAAGAGGTTATTTATTTCATGATAACAGAGGAGCTGGTGATATTTTGTTTTACAGACCTGTCAGGGATGGATTATATAGACAAGTGTGGAAAAAAAGGCTCCAGGTTATTCTGCTGTTAAAAAAAAAAGTCCATGAAGGCGAGACTGTGCTGTGTACAATGAATGAAAGTGAGAAATGTTCTCTTTGTTTTTTATCTTGCCTGTATTAGTGTCTTTAAGTGTGGGTGAGTAGTATAGTAATGAAAAAAAATCAACTGTAGAAAATTTTGTTGTGAACCGTGACGGCCACTGATGTTAGGTGTGCCCTGCTGGGACACAGTAGGTCTCCTTTTTCAGAGGCGCTGAGCACCCACAACTCTAGCTGACGTCAATGCTGTTGAAGATGATCAGCACCACTAAAAAGGTCCAAGGGTATCTGAAGGGGGGCACCCTAAAATTGAGACAATCAAAATCAATGGCCACAGTCGAAAATGTGGCTGCTAAGTACACTTGTCTAATTTACCGATACTGTGACTATGAGGATAGAGTTGGAATGTTTCACCCCATCAAAAAGTCAGAGACAGAAAAGCCCTATTAGATCATCAGATATTTTCCCCTGCTACTGCAGGATTGTTCCCTATAGTACATTTGCTTGTATTTTATCCAGATACGTTTTAAATATTCCAAGCAACGATGCTTCCAACACTTCCCTTAGGAGACTGTTTCACAGACTAATAAGTCTCACTACCAGGCAGTTTCCCCTAGTTTTTAACCTAAAATTCCTTTTTCTTTAGCCTTTATTGTTACAATTACTTATTATTTTATCCCATTATTTCTAGTTCTAATTCCTTGTATCACTCAAAATAAATTACATTCCCTTCTTGGTGTTTATTTTCTTCATAGATTTGCAAACTTATTTTCTCCCTCATCATAACTTAACAAAGTTATTAGCTCTTTGCATTTCTCTCCCCAATCTATTCAGCCACCTTTTTTTTTTCCTTGCTTTTCTTTGAGCTCCCATTTTCCAACATCTTGCCCATGATCTAGTACCTAGAACTGAGTACAGTATTCCAGGTATGCTTTCGCCAGAGCCATAGAGAGAGGTACCTATTGCCTCCCTGTCCCATTGACCAGATGACTCTTTAGATGAAGCCCAAAACTGCACTCATATTTTTGACTACAGTGTCACCATGTAGCGATCAAACTCATGTTTGTTGTTCTAATCTTTCTAGCCATTATCACACCAGCTCTCTTTCAGCTTTTGTGCTTTCCAGATTTCTCCCTCATACTGAACATACATGTTGCACATTATTTCCCTCCCAGATTGATTAACCCATATCATTTAGTAACAACAGGTCCACTTTCTCTCCCATTTTTCTTTCCCGCCTGTACCCCCTCTCTATTGGTAAATGCTCTTCTTGTTCTCCTCACCCCATCTGGCTTGTATTAACTCTTTCTAGTTTTTATTTTTGCAATCTTTAACTTTTCCCTGAAGGCTTTAACTGACTCCCTGTATGCTTGTTTGGTTTCCTGCACACTTTGCTATTCCCAGTACAGCTTTGTTTCTTTTTCACCTCAGATCTTTGAGCAATCCCTTATGAAATCACACAAGTCTCTTCTTGTTGCTTACATTCTTCTTTTACCGAAGAATTGAAACTTGCTGGGCCTTATTCAAAGTGTTTTGTAGGCTGCCTTAGCCTTATTTCAGACTGGCAGATTTGAATATTTCCTCCTATTCCACCTTACACACTTGATTTTTAAATTTCTCCTAAATTGCTTTTTTGAAATCCAACACCCTTCTGCTGATACCATACGTATCTGAATTCGGCCCTTCATGGCGAATCTTCAGGGTTTCAGACAGCCTGTTAACACTGGCTGTGTACAAGTCCAAACCATTTTAAAGTCATGTAATAATTCTCCAGTACAGTGTAAATGCTTCCTTGGAGTCCTTTTATATTGGGCACATGATGCTCAGAATTGGCACAGAGCTGGTTCTGCAGGGTATTGGCAAAGCTGCATGGAAAAGCCTTTACCATACTGCACAGTGCTTGACCTCATTACTGTTGGCATTAGGCGAGAAAATCAGCCTTCCAAAATTCACGAGAATACAAATCTTCCAAAATGTGAACAGAAAAATGAAAATGAAATATCAAAAGCTCCAAAGAACCTACCCTAATCTATTTTACGGGCAATTATGAAAAGTTGATTTTTGACGAAAAAAGGGAACGGCCCTTTTGGCCCTTTACCAATGTATCCAGTTGATGCCTGCTGAGGGCTATGACAGCTGGGGATGGCACCACGCACTTGCACTCTATATTTGCATACTATAAGTCCTTTCTAAAAATGTTAATTTAATGCTCGTGATAGGTGCTATCTTGACAGTAATGGAAACTGATGTCCTCTATCTACAAAACAGGAATGGGTAATAGCAGTCCAACTATAACACTGCCATCCTACCCCAGCCCTGGCCTGAAAGTTCCACCTTTAGGAGGGGAAAGGTGATTTAATTTCTGGGCCCATTCAAACTTTAGTCTCCGTGCTGAGATGGCCAGCAAGGATACTAAGAAGTAGGGCTGCAGAACTCCAGAAAATGAGGTTTCTCCTGATTATTCATTTTAGGCATGAATATAAACTAAATCCCAGCCTCAGCCTGGCAGAGAGTAATTTTTTACAACGTAATGCAGTGCATAAACCCCACACTAGGAGTGAAGAGGCTAAGGAGCAGTTCTGGGCCCAAGTGAGTGCCCCACCGCACCTGCAAAGCATGTTCCAGCTAGAGAAAGGAGCTTAAAAGGTAGCCAGGTGGCTCAGGTAAGGTGGGAGGACAGACCTATGTTGAGAGCTCCTGAACAAGGGTGTTGCACAAACCCCCATTACAAGGAAGGGGCTTCCAGCCGAGACCCGAAGGTTCAAATTACTCTTTATTTTTGCTGTCTTATGTTAGACTTTGAGACTTTGGGGAGAGGCGAACAGTGGAAGTGACCCAGGGAAGGAGTTTCAAGGAATTGCAGGGTGCTTGATATTGTTACCTCTCATAGGGCCCGGGGCCAGAGCCCTGTGGAATGGGAAGATCTGGACTCTCCTAACAACTCCCTGTGACCATTGTTATGGAAAGGAGCATGTTCCTCCTTTCCCACCCCTCCTTTCAGGAGTGAGGAGAGGGTAGAGATGCTGAGAGCCCTGATGTGAGGCTGAACCCTGCATAAACGTCCGGAAGTGGGCTGAAGACCCTTTCTGTTTTGAGAATGTGGGATTCTTCATACCTCTTTAAGATTTTGTTACCCTGAAGGGGGATGAACCGAACTGGTGACTTTGCTGGAGGGTCAAGTTGTCATCCCCAAGAGGCAGGCTTTCACATTATTGGAAGAGTTGCTGATGAGAGGCACGGGAGATGGGGGCGGGGAAAGTAGAGGCCTGCAAGCTAACCACTAGGTCATGTTATTGGTAAGCCGAGCCCCCTGTCACATTATCAAGGCTTCCCAGCTTGTCATTAATCCCAGAAAATAACCTGTGCCTTAATCAGTACTGCTTATCATTATAAACATGGCTGCATTTCAACCTGGCAGAAATGCAGCGTGGAAAACCCACATTCAGCTCCTTCACTTATTCCCTTGCTCCCCACTAACACTGCTATCTAGTGGGCCCCTGTGGTTGATACAGCAATGACAACAGGCTCCAGAAGGAAAATACATGAACATATAAGGGAGAGTAAAACGTGGTATGTGGGTTGAAGGAGTCAACTCTCTCCGTAGGGGGTGGGGAAGGAGGGAATGTGTTTCACATAAATAGGAGCATGAGGAAAAATGGAATAAAAGAGATACAACAGGGAGAAATTTAACTTGTGCTAACAGTACTTGAAACAATAGTGGCAGTTATTATAATATATATATAACCTGGGAATTTATTGTCGCTCCACAAAAGGCTTGTTAGATACAAATGATGTCTGTCTATAGATCTGATTTCTCTCACACTGTTTAAGATCAGAAATAAATCCACTGATTTCAATGCAATTACACTTCGTAAAACTGGACAAAGCGAGATCAGAATCAGGCCCAAAGAGTCCTCCCTTGCTATCTCTTTTCCCCTCTTCCTACCTCTCCAGCCTACACAAAGCTGAATTCTGCACTGACCTACACTCTGTAAAACCCCACTGGATTTCTCCTTTTCTCTTCTCTTTCTCATCCCCGTAACAATGTCTGTTGTTGAATTAAGCTTTCTTTACACATCAGATAATGTAACTATACTCTGTGAGAATGACTGACATAGCTGCCAAGATTAGTGTGGCTCCATGTGTTGCATTTATACTAATTATTTGTGAATATGCAACTATTTGGCATATTTGCAAGTAATTTGTATATGACCATAAACTTCAGCTTAAGGTCAATATACCCAGCCCCAAGCAATGGCAAGGGTAGGAGATGGAGCTGCACAAAATTTGGCAGCCCTGGCAGACGGGTGGGAGGTAAAAGATATCTGGGGAATAGGAAGGTGCTGGGTTGGGGAACTTCGGTACCCAGAAAGATAAAGGAGCAAATAATTAAGCCATCAATTTGCAAACATCTAGAAGATAATAAAGGTGATAAGCAGCAGTCAGTCTGGATTTGTCAAGAACAGATCATGTCAAACCAACCTGATAGCTTTCTTTGAAAGGGTAACAAGCCTTTGGCTGTGGGGGAAGCGGTAGATATGGTATAGCTTGATTTTAGTAAGGTTTTTGATACTGTCTTGTGTGACTTTCTCACAAACACATACATATAGTACATGTAGCTACACATAGTAGCTCCATCTAGAAAATACAACCTAGATGGAGCTACTAAAAGGTGGGTGCATAACTGGTTGGAAAACCATTCTGAGACAGTAGTTATCAGTGGTTCACAGTTAAGCTGGAAGGGCATATTGAATGGAGTCCTGCAGTGATCAGTTCTGGGTCCAGTTCTGTTCAATATCTTCATCAATGATTTAGATAATGCATAGAGAATATACTTACAATGTTTGCAGATGATACCAAGCTGGAGGGCTTGCAAGTGCTTTGGAGGACAGGGTTAAAATTCAAAATGATTTGGACAAACTGGAGAAATGGTCTGAAGAAAATAGGATGAAATTCAATAAGGACAAATGCAAAGTACTCCATTTAGGAAGGAATAATCAGTTGCACACATACAAAATGGGAAATGACTGCCTAGGAAGGAGTACTGCGGAAAGGGATCTGGGGGTCATAGTGGATCACAAGCTAAGTATGAACGAACAGTGTAACACTGTTGCAAAAAAAGCAATCATCATTCTGGGATGCATTAACAGGAGTGTTGTGAGCAAGATATGAGAAGTAATTCTTCCACTCTACTCTGCACTGATTTGGCCTCAACTGAAGTTTTATGTCCTGTTTTGGGTGCCACACTTAAGGAAAGATGTGGACAAATTGGAGAAAGTCCAGAGAAGAGCAACAAAAATGATTAAAGGTCTAGAAAACATGACCGATGAGGGAGATTGAAAAAATCGGGCACCCAAGTATGGCAGAGCCCCAAGAAGTGGAATAGTTAGTAACTGGCATAGTTGGTGCTGCTGGCCCAGCTTGTGACCGTGGGAAGGACTCCAGCGAGGGCTCCCACCACATCAATACTTCACAAACGTAGAAACAAAAACCTTTTTTTAAAAAAACTAAGGAAATTCCCAGATGCAAAATGTAGGTAAAATAAAATTATAGTTGTGAATACACAGGCTCCTTAAAGGGGGAGGAACTTGAAAGAACATCATAGTTTTATAGAACAAATGTTGAAAACTATATACAATTCAAACATTTGAAATAGGGAAATGGAGCGTTAGGGTATCCTAAACAACCTTAATTCTGTCCCCATTTTCCCTGCCCCATCTCTGCTGAACTTCATGGAACATGAGCCTTATGCCTGAACAGAGAACATCTTTCTCACTGACAATATGAGCCCTATACACCTCTACATTGTATCATCCTTATTATGTACAACCACCTCCATGAAAGACCAGAGACTGTCTTCTGATTCACCATTCCTTGATGAGACAGCAGTAGAAACATCTTGGTCCTAATCCTGATCTTGGTTAGAGGGGTTTCACACTGCTGTGACTCCATTGACTTCAATGGAGTTTTTTCTGATTTAACCTAGTGGTGAGTTGAAAATCAGGCCTCCCCTATCTCTTACATGTCATATACACCCACTGAAGATCTAACCAGCTCCCTGTGCAGCATTACTTCCCTCATGCCAGCCAGTGGAATTTGTTTTTACAATATTAACCTTCTATGCTGCAAAATGGTTAGCCTCCAGGTGTCTGTGGACATCTTCCCTTTGGAGTTCAGCAGTGTATATCATGCTACATAATGTGCAGTGGACATGGTTAAAGAAATCCATCCTCCTCTTTAAAGTCCATATGCAAACTACCCAAGTATATGTGTTTAAAATGTCCAAAGCCACCAGGGTTTACAGCTGAGCTAATGAAGCTTACATAGCCTTGGTCTACACTACAAACTTATTTTAGTATAACTACGTCACTTAGGTGTGTAAACAGCGCTACGTTGACTGGAGGCCTTCTCCCGTCAACATAGCTACTGCCTCTTGGAGAGGTGGAATACCTACGCTGGCCGGAGAAGGTCTCCTGTCGGTACCGGTAGCATCTTCACTAAGAGCTACAGCGGTACAGTTAAGTGTAGACAAGTGTAGTGTAAGATGTCTATTTGTGAAATACAATGCAGATGTCACAAGCATATTAACCTCCTAATGTAGGAGTTCAGAAGGTAACACAATTATAGGGACAGAGGTAAGGATGGATTTCCATACATTTCAACTTTAAAAAATATATTTAGTTTACTAAGTAATAAATTCTATGATTTTTAACAATGTCCTTTAATTCTCCCCTTTTACCTGTAAGTTATGAAACCTTATTTATAACTTGAATGCTGACCCCTTTAAGTGTTTTGTCTGGGAACGCTAATTAGAGTACAGCAATTTCCAGAGATGCCATTACCGCAGCAAATTTTAAGAAACTGTGGAAGCATATTTCTTGCTCTATTTCAGAGCTACTCACAGCTCTCAGAATGATAACTCCGACATTGATATTAGCATTTTTAAATCACAAAGATGACATCAAAGTAAATGTGAGGGCCTGAGTTTAATATACAAAAATAAATTATAATTCAATACATTCTTTGCAATACTTAGATGCGATAGGGCACATTATTAGAGCATACTGTAGTAAAGGGTACACCCATTGCGCCTTGTTAACTGAGGATGTATGGTATATTTCCACTAACTTTGAATTTCCTTGCTTTTATGGGTTTAATTTAAACTCTCAGGGCTACATGTTAATTGAAGATTAGATACATACACCCGTTTACTGTTAACTGTAGTTGTGCACCCAATTCACTATGTTCAACACAGAAAATTAACTTCTTCTAATTTCCTTTCTGATTGCTTTATACTAGTTTAAAAAACAGTTTAACTAAAATGTCCTGAAAATGACTGATACTTATTGAGTTACACAAAGGGCTTGATTCTGAGAGCAGTTTAGCTTTCTGGCATGATCCAGAACGCACGTAAGCCAAAAGTAGTTTAATGAAGCCAACAGAACTAATCACAGGTGTGAAGTTAAACGTATGTTTAAGTGCAGCGCTGGATCAGCACCAGCACCTTGCAGGATGGAGCCCTAAGAACCACATCCTAGGTTTTTACACACACACAGACATTATACCTTTGCCTGATACTTCCCATTATAAGACCCTATTTTCAGTTGATTATAACTTTGCCAAACATAAACCATTTGGGCTTGGATTTTACATGCTAGGTGCAAGTTTGGCTGAAACTTCCTGAAAAATTTCATCCAAAATGGTTCTGCCACTTTAAGGAAAAAGGCTAGGGAAAAATATGTAGTTTTGTTCATTACTAAAATATGCTGGTGACCCTTTCTTTGATCAGATCTAGGGCCCATATGCTTTGGAGAAGGGACATGAAATTTTGCAGGTGGTGGCATTTGTGTCAGGGATATGCTTTTTACTGCCCTTGTGAAAAATCTGCTCACATTTGGCCAAGTTATAAGTCCCTCTGAAAAATCAGTTAGCACAGGCTCAGTAAAGACTTTGATTTTTAGCAGCTAAGATTTCTGAAGACACTGTCCTCACTGAGGATGCTCCAGCCTGTCACAACTCCAGCCTGTGTATTGCATCTTTCTCAGAGAGCAACTGAGCATTCTCCCTCCAGTCCAGGGTTTCATGGCTGAATCTGGCCTTTCCCTGTAATGGCTGCTCCAGGCCACAGTTGGGCCAGACACTGGAACTGAGAGCAGGGAGCTTGTCTCTCATGGACCCTCAATGACCCCTTGTTGGCACCCAGGCAGCATAGAGGAGGACGCCATCTGATTGGAATGCAGCTTGACCAGGAGGGAGGGAAAAAAGTAGATTCGGATAAGGACTCTGGTCAGACTAGAACTAGAGGGCAGGAGATGAGAAACTGACTGGGATTGGCTGGACAAAGACTGGATATGGGAACCAGTATGGAGTTGGGGTGGGAGGTGAGTGAATCTGAGGGAAGTTAGCAGAAGAGTCTGTGCCCACTAGAGCACACTCCCCTACAGAGCTTGGGATGGAAACTAAGTTTCCTGAGTCTCATCATTTTTCTGCTGTCAGCAAAGATCTCTGAAACTCACTGGCAATCTGTCTCATCCCCCTCTTGTGCTGGTCCAAAGAGAGAATGACATCCTACTTTTGCTGCCAGTTACCCTGATAACTCAAGTGTCAGAGGCCTGTGTGGTAGACCTAGAGGTTCCAGCCCTGCTGATGATCCATGTGGGTGTATATCACATCACATGACAGAACTTCTGTTCTTCAGTTTTCTTATTTTAAAAGCCTAGAAAATTACGCTAATTAGAAACTAACTAAAAAGAAAATTATGAAGGTTGTAAATTCAAGCACTTAGAAGTTTGGAAATGCCGGAACTAAGGTTGTCCATGTAACCTTAATTTGGCCCCTTTGTGCGTATGCATCATGATACAGTTTTTAATTACATAACCACATGCTATTTTTTCCACAGGACCCCTGTATCATGTGTACACAGAGTGGACCACAGTTACTTAATATTTTAATAGAATCATAGAATTGTAGGACTGGAAGGGACCTTGAAAGGTCTTCCAGTCCAGACCCCTGTACTCAAGGTGGGACTTAGTATTATCTAGACATCCCTGACAGGTGATTGTCTAGCATGCTCTTAAAAACCTCCAGTGACAGAGATTCCACTACCTCCCTAGACAATTGATTCTTCTTGTCTTCTCCTTGTTTTTTAATGTGTGGCCTTGCGCTTTAGTCATTGCACACTATTCAAACCCTGATCTGAAGATATAATTATTACTTTCCTACTGGGCTTTTCTATGGTGCTCATCGCTGCAGTATCTGATTGCTTCACATACACTAATTAATTTATTTCCCCAACAGCTCAGTGAGAGGAGATATTATTATCCCCATTGGACAGATGGGGAACAGAAGCACAGAGATTAAAGCCAAAAGTATCCACTAATTTTGGGTAATTTTCAGAGTACCTAGCATTATAAGCATTTTACAGAATTTATATGTTCAAAGCATAGCTCTCATTGACTTCAGTTACAGCTGTGAGTGCTCTGCACTTCTGCAAATTAGGCCCCAAGATCTTAAGTCAGGCACCCAGAAAATGATTAGTGATTGCCTGTGAAAAGTTTGGTTCAAGTTACTTGTCCAGCATTACATAGGAACTCTGTGGCAGGGGCAGGGATAGGATCCAATTTTCCACTGCACCATTCAACTCCCTTAACCATGAGACCATCCTTTCTCTTCCTGCAATCCCTTACCTAAATTCCTACATGTCTTCCAACTTCCTCAACGTATGAGCCAGGGGTCCTACAGACAACAGCCTCCTTCACTGTGCAACCCTGATTCATGCCCAGAGCAGGTCTATCCTTTGCACTGAAGGAGGCAGGGATCCTGTTGAAAAAATAGGATGTGATCATGTAACTAAAACCTGTATCGTAATGCATATGCACAAAGGGGCTGAGTTAAGATAGCATGGGCAACCTTAATTCTCCCATTTTCTAACTTTTGAGTGCTTGACTTTGCAATCTTAACATTCGTTTAACACAGTTTGTGTGTGTTATACACAAATACAAACCTGCACATACATAAATCCAGTTTATATGGGGGCATAAGAGAGTCTGGTATTTGTGTTAGGAGGCTATTTTATGGGTTTTGAATGCCTCTCAGTTCTTTTCTGGTGTAGGGGGTGAGAAGCAGCGGCTGTTTTTTGTTTTAATGTGATTGTATTTTTAATGTATAACACAGCTGCCTAGAGCCCAAGAAAATATTTTATGCATTATAAATCAAAACAAACATTATATATATTAGTGAGATATTTCCAAAACATATTTAATCTATCTCTATTTTCACTGTTTCCTTGCTAAAGGAGAGCAAACATCTACCTGAGGCCAGCACTGTACAGATGCTTCCCAAATATGAAAACACCCACGCTAGTTTTGCCAAATATTGCAAATAAACATGCCCTCAGGGAGAGAACCTGTGAAACAAGTTTTAATTTATAGCAGCACACTTCTGTATTAAGAGACTAACAAAGTATTGGAAACTGGGGTTTGATATGTAATTGTTCTCAGTCCCTGAGCTATAGAATTGTGAAGCTGTAACAACACTGATATTGGCACTCTGGCCCCAAGTTGGCCTGTTAGAAGCCCTGATTTACACACTTAACCATGTGCCTAAGTGCTATGCTGAACAGGAATGGAATTAAATATATGCTTAATTTCAGCATGAGTGGTATCACGTTGCTGAATCATGGACAGGTCTTTGGGCCTTGAGTCAATGGGAATTTTGCTCTTGACTTAAATTGGAGCAGGACCAAGGTCTTTGTAAATGTAACTGTCAGACTTTAATGCAACCACAGACACCTAGATAAATAAAAAAGACAACCACTGTTACAGGGTTAAGTGCATCACCTTGCCGTGCATGAGAAGGCGTATGGTAAGTGTGACATTGAGACCTCCTTCAGTCACTTTTGTGTCCTTCGTGTTCATCCTGGCCTGGTATCTTCAATGCTTGAAAGCAGTTTCTTAGTTTTTCCACTTAGTCAACCTGCAGAAAGAAAGAAAGTACCACTGAATGGCTGAATTTTTTCAAAGCTGAAAATATCACGTTGCACAAACCAATTAACGTCCTCCCCTCTGATTTTTCCTAGTATGGCTTAGCCTGTGAAAAGCTCTTTTGATTGTTTTTATTTTTTTAAGTGCCTGAGTACGTCATCCTTCATCAAGTAGGTGATAAACTTGTCTTCTGAGCCTTCAGGATACTGTTGGCTTCATGTGCTCTGAAGTTGAGAGTGACTCAGTGCAGCAGAACCACAATGACAAATTGAAATATAATATTTCCTTGAATAGACACACTTTGTGTGTGTGTGCGTGAAAAAAATTCCAATTTTACTTTTAAACTCTGTTATTTTTGTTTGAACTGGGAAATGGAGACACTTGCATTCCTCTCCCTGTCTCCACCCCATTCTTTCTTGCTCCTGCAGAACAGAGGATTTTATGGTCCCTACAGTTAGTTCAGATGACACATTAGCGAAGACATCTAAGTAGCAAAGAGCCACTTGCTGCAGTAAATGTGGGCACTGTCTGGCTTTGTTTTTGTCTAAGAAGCCCAGAGGTGGTTCTGTCTCTCCAAGGCCAAAGCTCAGCTTCAGCCCTAAGTGAGAGAAGGATGTGTCTTAATCCCCGATGACAAATTGCAGATTTTCAGTCATTCACAAAGTCATAAATATCCTGAAACGCTAATGAAAGTGGCAAGGACATGCCTTGAAGGGATAAACAAGCATCTATTATGAGTTTATTATTGCAAGGACATTTATCATTACAAATTAAAATGGGGAGGGATGAATGTTACCAGGGACAGGCAATCCTCAAAGAAAAGAAAGCTTAAAGCTTTCTTGGAGACTGTTTAGTGATTTTTGTCCATTTTAGGCCTGTCTTAAAGAAAATGGAATCCTTAGAGTTACACTCAGAGCAGAACATTATTTTCAGAACAAGGACCAAAAAAAGGCTAATTGTTGCTTCTCTCAAAGATCTGTTAAGGTTCATGTTGTTCATTACTTTGGTATCACTATAATAAGTGGGAGCTCTAGTGGCTAAAGAACCAGCCCCAGTGCGTGGACATCTCAGAGTTTGGCCCAGCTTTTCGGCCCGGCCGGACTTTGCAGTGGATAACGCACATCCTGAAGGACACTACTTCACAGATAGTGGCCCAGTAGTGCAGTCTGAGTCCCACCAGGTGCAGAGTCTATGGCTAATGACTGCTCATATATGATCACTGTGGCTCTGGGGACTGAGGTCAGGAGGTTCGGTCCTTTCCTTAATGCCTCAGCAGGAGTAGCAGAGGGGTTACTAGGCTATCACAGGGCTGTAGAAAAGTCTGCAACCCAACTACATGGAAAGGAATGAGAGAGAGTGAATGTGCATGTGAGGATCTATGGAGGGATGCTTCGGGAGCTACAGAAACGCCTCGTTCCTACAACTAGTTCTGTGAGACCTAGCCACATAGAATAAATGGGTCCCCTCTGTTCCCGTGGTTACGGGGGCCAACTGTTCCCAGGAGCAATTAGCCCAGAATGGAACCAGCACATGTCGGTAAAAGGCTAGCACTTCCCTTCCTGACACTTAACTTGGACTTGTGACCTAGACCCTGGGAGAGTTCACACTAACCAACAGGAGTATAGTAGAAAATCTAATCATGTCTTTGATACTCCATCAGCCCCTCATCTAGATTATTATTTTTATTTACACTGTTCATCTCATTACACTGCTCATCTCATTACTATGACATCACCCAACCTGGAGAAAAATGGAAAAGAGTCCAGTAGAACAAGCTGCCTAAGGGAGGGGATGGAAACCAGAAACTCCTGTTTGTGCCATTGACACACTGTGTAGCCTTGAGTAAGTCAGTTTGGCCCAGCTCTTCAAAAGGTATTTCAATAGAAGTAAGGTGCCTCAACACCCTTGAGGATGTGGGCCTTTGCAATAGAATGATTTTACAAAGGCGACGTCCTTACCAAGTAGCAAATATATGAAAACATGAATATACTGACACACAGATATGAAGATAGTACGGTGCTTGCGTTATTAGGTCATTAACAACTGCCTCAGGTGTAGTGAGTCCAGTGACCCAGTAAAATATATTAACAGCTGACTAAAATAAGCCCAGGAGGTTTTTTTAATTATATGGATCATTCAGTTTGAAAGAGACATTGAAAATGTAACTTATTTTATAATTATTATTCAGTAAAAATAACATTTTTTGTAGGTAACACCATAAATATACATGAGATTGGGCTTTATGGGTATGGAGAAGTGAGACACGGGCTGGCTGGGAGGACAGCTGTTCTACATATCACCCCAATCTATCTGCCCATCCAGGTGATTATACAGCCCAACTGCTGTAGTATCAGAGCACGTCCCAAGTATTTAAATATTAAAAACTATTTTTTTCTCTCTCTCTTCTGTGCAAACTCACATGATAAACAGCTTGATTATTTTATAGGGTTTTTGGCTTGTGTACATGCATGCGTAAAAATTGACTGAGGTAAAGCTAAGTCAAATAAATGAGTTTGCATTTATTTACTTGTATGTGGTGAAGTCCAAGGTTACGCTGCAATCTTGTGGATGTGAGTTTCATAGTCTAGGCCTAGCTCCTGTGAAAGTACTGTCTGCCACACTTTAGAGCCTCTTCCCCTTGGTCAATAGTTTCTCATTTCCAGTGGAATTTAGCTGTCATAAGTTCCAGGGTTGTGGAGGTACATGTCAGGTCTCATGTAGCTAAGGTCAATTGCATGGATGACTGAATATCAAGATGGATACATTGAATTGTACCCTGTATGCTATGGGGAGCCAGTGCAGAAAGGACAGCACTGGGGTGACGTGCCCACAGTAACTTTTGTTGCTATGCAGCCTGATCTCTGAGTTTTGTATTCTCTAGAACTTTTGCAGGGTGTGTAGCTTCACTATTAGATATAATGAGTGGCAATAATAAATCCCAGAGATAATAAATAAGTGGATAACCATGGGCAAGTCTGCATGTGAGCCTCTAGCAGGGTTCCTGAGATATGTTTATTTTGCGTAGAACACTTCCATTACCACATGGTAAGAAGTGGAGATTCATCCTCTGAGATAGATACCTGAACTCCTATTCCCTATCCAGTTTATTCTAACGTAGGGGACATTCAGCCTAATAAAAAGGGCCTTTTCTATATATTTTATTCAATATGTATTTTCTAATTTTACATCTGAATGTTACGTGTAGTACACTTCAACCACTGGTTTCAGAGTAACAGCCGTGTTAGTCTGTATTCGCAAAAAGAAAAGGAGTACTTGTGGCACCTTAGAGACTAGCCAATTTATTAGAGCATAAGCTTTCGTGAGCTACAGCTCACTTCCTCAGATGTATATCGTGGAAACTGCAGCAGGCTTTATATATACACAGAGAATATGAAACAATACCTACTCCCACCCCACTGTCCTGCTGGTAATAGCTTATCTAAAGTGATCATCAGGTGGGCCATTTCCAGCACAAATCCAGGTTTTCTCACCCTCCACCCCCCACACAAATTCACTCTCCTGCTGGTGATAGCCCATCCAAAGTGACAACTCTTTACACAATGTGCATGACAATCAAGTTGGGCTATTTCCTGCACAAATCCAGGTTTCCTCACATCCCCCCCACCCCCATACACACACAAACTCACTCTCCTGCTGGTAATAGCTCATCCAAACTGACCACTCTTCAAGTTTAAATCCAAGTTAAACCAGAACATCTGGGGGGGGGGGGGTAGATGAGGTGTCTGTTTTTCAACGTGGAATTTCAGTAATTGTTGCTAGACTAATTTATTAAAATTTAAAAACCGATTAACAACAAACAACAAGCCACCAAAATACTACAAAAGACAAAATAATTCCTGATGTATTCCACTGGATTACTCTAGGCCACAGAATCAACTACATGCTGAAAAGACAGTGCCAGCAGACAAATGTAGAGAGGTTAGAAATTCATGCAGCATCCAATCCAGTGAGGAAGGCAAGATCCTACCACAAGGGAATTGATGGCAATCTGTCAAAGGCCCTCTTTCTGGGGCATCATGGTCACGTTTGCTTGAAGCAAGGATGTATAGGGAATTCTCTGAGAGAAAAGAAAGGACAGGATATCTCCCACAGCAGTAAAATCGTACCAGCTGCAAATATGGCTGTTTCCTGTAAAGACTTCATCACTCACAGGAATAAAAAATACCCACTGTGTTTCAGTGCCATTGCAGATCATCAGAACAGCTACTTTAAAATAACACTTACAGGATTAATATTTCAGTTCTAACTCACCAGCTCTCTTGCAATAAGTGAAATCTTTGGTATTGCAAGAACATTTTAGTCAACCAGAGGACTATACAGTGAACAAGTTCCCAGAGCTTTGTTTGAAACCAGATTTTTTTAAAAAAGCATGATAAATGACTTTTTTATGGACAGTCAATACTCAAAGTAAAGAGCCAAATGCTTGCCAAGATTTAGTCACTCTAATCAATATCTCCAGGACTGATTTAAACCAGCAGAATCTTTAAAACTCAAAAGCAAGTTTGTCACCTAACTGATGAAGTGCTCAAAAGCTCAGAAAAATCAAATATCATATTTATTAATTACTTCAAAAGTCAAGCTCTAAAATGAAACAATTTATCTCGTTTTACTGCTGAGAAGCTACTGCTAGATGTAAAGTTGCCCATTTGCTAATTATGTGTAGCTGGGATACCCAAGGAAAAGCACTACAGAATTCTTAAATAAAAACTGTTGTTTGCTTTTACACAGCTGTTGACTGAAATACCATCTGGTGTTAAATTCTATTCACCTTACCCACTTGATAGACGCAATAAAATAAGGAATTGATACCTGAACCACCCTACCAGTTCCACAGCACCCTGCTTTGTTTAGGATATAACATCACAACCCACATAACAGAAAAATATTGCATCTGATAGTGACTTTATTCCAGTCTGATCAATTTCTGAAATCACTGGGGCAGATTCTCTGCTGCATCCAACTTGCGAAGCATAACAGCCCTTACTATAGTGCTGCAAAAACTACATCTGGGTTTCCCTGCACATCCATCATACATCCTATGTTTTAAAGGGGTTGCTGTAAAAATGCAGAAGCTTGGCACTAAAAGATTAATACATGGGAGTGAATTTCCTGTACCTGATTAAAACACAATCCATTTAAAGGTATTTAAACTCTGCAAGCCAAATTGTGACCTCTGCTGCCCCTGTGTAACCCCACTGACTTTAATGGCATTCCATATGGGTGACCAAAAGCAGAATTTGGTCCTATAACCAAGGGCAAGACGGGGATAGTGGGAGGTAGAAAGCAGAGTTAGAGGAGCCTGCCCTCACCTATCATCCCCTGCTCAGGATTAACCACAGCATGGTCCTTTGGCTCCTCTGAAGAATTCTGAAGAGTGGGTAACTAATGATATTTTGCAATGAGGAAATATCTAGTGATTACTGCAGAGGTCAGCATTACTCTCGTGTTAGTTAACATCTTCATCAGTGATCTGGAAAAGGATGTTAGCAGCACATTAGCGAAATCTGCTGATTATACTAAATTAGAAGATTTTGCAAACCTGAGCAAAGGCAAGGCAATAATAGAAAAGGAGACATGGAGATGAGAAATATGGGCAGAAATCAACAGTAAGAGATTAATTCTGAAGAAATGCAAGCTAATACATGAGGGGAAAAATTATTTATACCAGTGGGACAGAGAAACTTGGAAAGCGGTCAAGCCATAAGAGACCTAGGAATGGGTAAGTGGACAGCAAATTAGGGGTTGAGATGTCACATCATGAAGCACAGAGAGAATAATAGGTCCTCTCTATAGGGCTCTGATGCACCTGTTCCTGGAATATTATGTTTAGTTTTGGGTACCTCATTACCAGACAGATTGAAACCTGGAGTGAGTTCACAGTAGAGCAATAAAACATAATCAGGGGGAGACTGATGTATGTGAAATATTATAAAGCCACAAAATAGGGAGACACATAACAGACTACAATATTGAAAGACAAACACCTGGGAAGGAGAGGAATTAATTAGGGTCATACAACAGAGTTGGTTGATGCAGGAATTATAGGAAGCAGTTAAAGGGAAAGTTTAAGCTGAATTTCTGGAAAAAACTTCTGACACTGAAATCTCCTAAGGTGAATAATATTGTCCAAGGTGAAGTGGCAAAAGCCCCATCACTTGGGAATGAACTGGACCCAGTGCTGAATCCAGTGCCCAGTGAAGTCAACAGAAGCCTTTGACTTCAAGAACATTGGTTCAGGCCCTAAATGGGATGAGAGCTGGTCAGGAACCAGAATTTCCGTTTCATTAAGAAATCTATGTTTTGTTCCGTATTGGTATGAAATGTCAAATTTCAAAATATCCCACAAAATAAAACTTTGGAACAGTTTTGAACATTTTTCGTTTTGGGTCAATCCAAGTGCTTTTGTTCTGACAAAATTGAAATGTTCCATTTTGATTTGGTCTTATCATAAAATATAAAATAATATTTCAAAACAAAAAATCATTACAAAATGAAAATGTAATGTTACAATAAGGTCGGACCTTATCAAAAATGCTTTGTTTTGAGTTTTTAAAAGGAAATATTATCAAAATTTACACATTCTTGCAAAAACCTTTTTTATTTTGACAAATTGGCATTTTCTAATGGGAAAAGGTTCCACTGGAAAATTTTCAACCAGTTCTAATCGGGACTAATCTTGTGTTGGCAGGGAAATGGATTTAGATGAGCTAATGAGGTTTTTTTCATCTTTATTTTCTAGGACTTTTTAGATTTCCTGGCTTTTTTCCATTTTTGTCAGAACCTTCACATTATCTTTACTTAGGAGCGGTTTTTGTGTGTGTGTGTGTTTTTTTTTTTTGGTCAGTGAATAAGTTAACTTGGTAGGGAAAAAAGGTCATACAGTATTCAAGAAGACACAATACTTGTTTTCTTTTTCTTTTTTTTTAGTACTCTGTACTGAAATCTGAAAGGCCCCATTTCACATTCTGCATTCTGCAATTGCACATGTAATAATAGGATACACTGGCCTTTGATACAATTCTCTTCAGGGAACAAAAGCTTCCTTTGGCAAAACTACAGCCACTGCTTGTTGTACGTTACACATGTCTTTCCAGTCAAGCATGATTAATAACTGTTTAAAAAAATGCTCATGACCCATGGCAAGTATTCTTTCCACTATAATACCAGCATTATAGGCTCTGAATCTCAGTAATTTTAAAATGTGCTTCTACAATGAAACTATAATTTAATTACTTTTTCTGCAGCCTGTTCCATTTTGTTTCATCACTTTGATTGCACCATGTGCCTGGCAGCTTATGGAAGGCTGCATCTGCCTCCAGGATTATTTCACTGGTTGATTTAGACATCTGTTTCTGAAAATGACTTTATTTGCAATGGCATAAAGAATAATCAGACTTGTTTAATCCAGATAAATTGGGGTAGAGAGAGAGAGAGAGAGACAGAGTTGAAGGGAAAAAAGGGACAGAGAGAAGAGAGAGAAAACAAATCTCTACCAAACACTGCAGAGGATGTCAAAATAATCTAAGCTTCTCCTGTGGTTCTGAAAAAAGAGGTTATCTGATGGATATGATACATGAAAATATGAGTCACTAAATCAGTTCCTTTTACTGTTTGGGGTGGAGCTTGCATATGGGATACATAATACATTGTAGCACAAGCTACCTCAGTTTAATGTAATTTTCATCCCGAAGCACTACATTTGCAACACCATCCTCTGAGACCATAAAGCAATTTGTAATGATCAGTAACACTAGATAAAAATGTCTATATTACATCAGCTACACTCAAGAACCAGTGTGGCTGACATTTCTCAAAATGCTGCTGTAATACTGTCTATTGCAAACAGCCTCATGTTGGACACTGCAGAGCAGAAAGTTTAGCAATAATTTAAAAGGGCAGTTACCAAGCACGCGCCAGAGCATGTGTCGATTAGAAAGGCAGGCACAGGACATGCATGTCACAACTTTTCACAAGCCAAACTGCAAGCTAAATAATATGAATGACCATTTGGGGATTTCTGTTTATACCATTGTTATAGTATTTGCCAGTTAACATTCCAGGCACATTATAATTCATATTTTTCAAAGTTCTCCAAAAAGACAAATATTGTAACTGCTCCGAGTCAGTGCACATATTAATTGTGCAACTGTCCATTAGATGAGAAGAAGGAAATAGACATTGGTTAAGTATGTAAAGGCCTTAGGAATGCAGTTTCCATGCAATGAAAGGAGAATATGCGTTGAACATGTCACTGACCTGCTTTCAAAGGCCAGGGTCACTGAGATTCAAAGTGGTGGTCTTGGTAGTCAACAAAGATGACATTAGAAAAAAAATTGCTCTCAGTTTCACAGCTGAACCACTTTTTAACCCTCTCTTTCAACTGCTTAAAATTTATCTGTTATTGTAGCTCCTTCCCTCTCCAGACCCCTTGTCTACCCTCTTTTAAGCTGTGACCATGCTGAAGTTGAAGCTTTGTCTGCAATGGCCAGGCTGCAATGGTCATCACCGGCCAGTTTGGACAGGAGTATTTTTCTGGGAATTGCTACTGTCTGTCCTCCCAGGCACTTAGCCGAACTATTTTTACACCAGGATGTAGCACTGCTCTCAGGAAATAAAATATCCCTTTCCCCAAAGGCAACAGAAAGGGTGCTTACAAGCAATAGCTGTGTATAAAGACAGTTGTTGATACAATGGTTTCCACTGTAGCGTGGGCAGGGGCTTGACTGGCTGTCTTGAGCATGAGGCGTTTTTTCCCTCACTGTACATAGTCAAGGATAAATCCTGCTCACCTGACTCATGCAAGCAGTCCCATCGCATTCAATAGAACTTTGCTCAGGAATCTCCAGGGTCCTCCCAGCACTTAGGTCTCCCAGGTGCTATTACAATATGCTGTTTCCCCAGTAGAGGTGAAGCGCAAAGGCGAGGCAGCAAAATCCTTTCACTCTTCTATTTCATTGCATTGCCTCTCCCGAGCAAAACCACAGCAGGTGTGCACAGAACCGTACATACTTCCAAGCCTTAAAGATTCCACCTTACTAATCTACTTCTAGGCAGAGAAAGATGCTAAACTCCTCTGGCAGCCTGTGTCTTTAGTACTTCAGCAAGCGTGACAGCCTACATTTGGAAGCCTGGTTGGAACATTTTTGTAAGAGATGCCATCCAGAAAACAAACATCTCACACTCTGAAAATGTCCATTGGTTTTGCTCAAACTCACAGAGTCAAACAGAAAGGTAGCTGCTGCATTTTTAGTTAAGGAAAGGGAAAATAATCCTGCTGTGTTGGTCCTACTGAGGAACTATTCAAAATATGGGGTTGAGGGGTCATGCCTCACCTCCATATATATCTGCAATAACACTTTAAATTAAATGTATGAAATACGCACCTAAGATTTAGTAAGAAATATTGTATATTAAGTAAATACAAACTGAGGAATTGTTTCAGGAAAGCACTTACTCACATGCTTACTTTAAGCATGTGCTTGCACCCTGTTATTATTAATAATAAAATATTAATAAATAATAATTATTATTAGTAGTAGTAGTGTTACCATAGCACTTAGGCGTGCCAGTCATGGACTAAGACCCCATTGTGCTACAATGTGTGTACAAACAGATAACAAAAAAGACGGCCCCTACCCCAAGGAGCTTCCAATCTAGTATAAGACAAGAGAGAACAGATGGATACAGACAGAGCGACTGTGGAGTACAATGAAATAATGAGACAATATTGGTCAGCATGAGAGGCGGTGGTTTCAGCATGTCAGCAGCTTTACCACTGTCAATGGGACTTAAGCATGTGCTTTAAGTTCTGCCCTGGAGAGGGATGCTTTTCAGAATCGGGGTCTGGTTGCGAAAAATGTTAAATTTTCATAATGATATTTTATTATTTATTTCTAACGGCACCCACTGTGTTCCAGTGATACAATTTCTAAACATAAATGAAGGCACAGACCCTGCTTCAAAGAGTCTATAATGTAGGGTAGGCTAATAGTTGTATAAATAAAGTTAATCAAAGCTACTGAGGTGAGTAGTATTGTGCTCTATGGCTTGAGTATAAACTAAAGCAAAGAGATTTATAACAGTTTGATTAACTAACTTTTATCCCCTTATTTTCATTTGCCTCTGCATGATTTGCCCGAGACTGGTGGCAGAGGTGCTTAATTATGTGTCACAGATACTTTTGTTATATTTTGGACTCATCCACAACCATCATAGGAAGCAAAAGAAAAGTAATAAAAGGGAAATAGAATCCTACCTACCCTCTCTCAAGTAGTACAAAGGGAAGAAAAGGCAGGGAGGGATGCTGAATTGTATTACAAGGCAACTGATGAAAGGAAATACTTGAATACACAACCCAATTAACCTGTGCAAATCATTGTAATCTCCATCACAAGATATTATTGAGGCAAAGAATTTAGCAGGATTAAAAAATAATTATCTATTTCTATGGAGAAGAATACCATTCACATTTAGATTTCAAATAGCTAAGATAACCATTTATGTGGGATATCAACTCTCAGATATCAGGACTGGGGGCTTGATTCATCAAGGTAATTAATGGGACTGATTGGGTATTTAAAGTTAGACGTACGCGTAAGTACCTTGTTATATTGGGGATGTAATCACTAACCAACTAGCAGAAACCGCCTCATAGGCATGTTATTGCATAACTGTTCTATATGTGAGGATTTCACACTTGCCTCTGAAGTATCTGGTACTTGCTGTCTAGATGGACGATTGGTCTGATGTAGCATGGCAATTCCTATGTCCCTAGGATATAGCTTGAGAAAGCCTGTTTGGAGAAGCAATCAAAAGTTTAGATCTTATTTTAGCTGAATCTCATGAACCTAGGATGAAAATCTGAGGCTTTCCATAGCAGAGAAAGAAGGGATGATGTAGAGCCTCAAGAAGAATGATAAAGGAATGGTGGGTGAGATATGAGTCAAACCAGGCCAGGAGAGTACTGGAGAAAATGGCTTTTTTCCTAAAGCATTCCGGGAGGATAAAGGCTCTGACTGAGCAAGGTACCTAAGCACGTGTCTAACTTGTAGCATGTAAGTAGCCTCACTGATTTCAATTTGCAGGCCAATTGACTTTAGTGTGACCACTCATATGCTTAAATGTTAGGCACATGCTAAATACTTGCTGAACAGGTGCCAGTGTCTTTGATAACTTTTGAAGACGCAGTGAGATAAAGTAGAATAAGAAGAGAGAGAGAGAGAGCCATGGTCAAAGAGACAAGGAATGAGTCATTAAGTACATGGAGCTGGGTAGTTTCAGAGTGAGTGAAAAAGCCAAACTGGAAATAGTTAAGATGTTATCTGGGGAGATGTAGTCAGAGACAATCACTTTTTCCAGAAGCTTTCTGAATACAGGGGAAGCTACCATGTAGCAGAGGGACAGTAGCTAGCTAACCACATGTCAAGACAAGGTTTTTCCTACAGGAGGTGATAAAAAGAAACACTCAGCAAATTAGGGAAAGATCCAGTGGCTATGGAATGATTGATATAAGGGGAAACTGCAGAGAGCCAGGAGATGATCATTCACGTTATTGATGATAAGAATCTGGGATTGTATAGGTCCATGCAGCAATATTAAAAATAAAGCATGCTCAGTTTTTCACCACAAAACCACTATTTAGAAGTGTTTAGAATTCTGGAGACATCATATGAATATGTATACATTTGATTTATTTATGCTTGATTTAGCCATCTTGTACTATACTTGGTCTTTGATTCGAGGAAGGGAATTGGTTTGAAATATCAAATAACTGGTTTGGATAAATTAGGACTAACCAGTGGGGTTCCCAGTGGTTATTTACAATAGATACTGAATGTAATGGATAGATCCACGCCTGAATATAGCTACAGTTCACTTCAAGCAGGGAAAAACAGATATAGGAAGAAAATGTACGGCAAGTTTCACTGTGCTCTGTTGAATTAATTTAAATATTCTGCTATTATTGTAAATGTGTGAAAACCATGTTAGCATGCATGTTTACACACACACACACACACACACACAATCACAGTATGCTAGTGATAGGTGGAGTAATGCTATTTATTTTTACAAGTTTGGGATGACACCAAAATAGTGCAAACAGGATTAAAGCCATGTGTTGATGTTAAAAAACAAATGAATCAGTGATTCCACACTTCCCCTGTTTATTTTTATATTTATACCACAAAGCAAGAGGATCTTCCCTACCAGACTGTAATAACTTTGAAGAAGAGTATTTTAGGAGTTTGAGCTATTGGGCAGCATCCTTTTAGTTTCCTTCATTCTTTAAAGGACTAGTATACAAAAGATGCAGCTATCACATAGGACATCACAGTAGCTTTATGATTCTTATCTACAGCTATCAAGCGTCTTCCAATACGGTATTGCTAATACAGTGCCACGCTAGTCACAACATATCAGAATACACTTCATACTGTTCTTGCTAATGCAAATTCCATGTGTAATTATTCATGGACTACTCACCTGCTTAAAGTTAACCACAAGCTTATGTGTTTTGGAGACTGAAGCCAGAGCGCTCAGCACCTTGCAGGATTAAGCCCATAGCACAATGAGAGGCAGAACTGCAATAACACAAACTGTGAAGTATCTTTTCAGCTGGGCTGAGTCCTGGCCTCCCTGTTTGTGGGTGGAATTTACCCTTGTAAAGTTTGCTCCTGCAATTTTTGCACCCACAAAATGGACTGTGGGGGCACATCTGAAATGTACTACTTCTGATTACATGGGCAGTTAGAAATCCAGCTGCTCAGATCTGCAACTGCAGTAATGCAGCTGAATGTAGGAAAAGAGAGTGTGGCACAGATATGGTAGGTGCAAACTGCACCGGTAAATGGGAGACCTCCTTCCAAAAATCAAAGGGTGAGCCAGCAATTTCATAATTGGTTTTTAGTATTCTAAGTGTAAACATTCTTTCTTATGTTCCTTAACTACATGTTGGCATGTAGGGCTGCTAGTGAATTTCTGTAGGATAAGAAGGTGAGAAAGAGGTCTTGATATTGGAAAGGAATTATAGAGATACACCCAAATTTGCATGTTAAATGCTTCCTTGCTATTTCCCCCATTTTCCAGTGTTGTAGAGCAGAAAGGAGGAGTAAACCACTTTCAACAATTTTCTGGCTTTTGTCAGTAGTTTGGAAGAGGCTCCAAGACCTTTACAATTTCACATTACAACAGATTTGGAGTCACTTGATGGCTAATGGCAAAATCTAGGAAAAAAGACAGATGGATTGAAAGTGCTGAACCTAATCTAGGGTTTATTTTTTTTACCAGTGGAATATAAATCCTGTGGGAGCGTGAGGATCTTGGGCAAGAACTATCTAGGTAATTTGTTATTGTGGTTAGTCCAATAAAAAGAAAAGGAGTACTTGTGGCACCTTAGAGACTAACCAATTTATTTGAGCATGAGCTTTCGTGAGCTACAGCTCACTTCATCATCTGAAACCAGTCCAATAAAAATGTATCATTGCCTTTCAGAATATTTCTTTAGAGATGAAGTTCTTAAATGCAGGATAATACCCAAGTATTAATGCTTGTCCTGCAAAGAGAGAGAGAGAGTGTGAGTGAGCGTGTGAGAGACAGTGTGTATGTAAGTAAACCTGAGGAAAAGCTTCATGGCTGCTAAGCTTCCTCTTCCCCCTAGCCACATCCTCATATTCCCTTCACTCTCAGCTATGCAGAGAAAAGCGGAGAGGCTGTTCTTTGGATCTGGAAGAGGAGCTGTATACCAGCAAGCTCAGGTGAACCAAGTGTGATGACACAGTAGACATGCCTGCAGTATTTAGACCTATTTTATTACAATGTAAATCAAAATAAATTGAAATCCAGTTCTCCGAGGCAATGGGTCTTGCTAAACCATATATGACAAATTCAGTGTCTGAAATCAGTCAAGCAGAGTGAATAGCGGGAATATAATTCCCTTGCTATAAGACAGAGATGGGCAAACTATGGCCTGCAGGCCACATCTGGCCCATGGGACCCTGTGCCCGGCCCCTGAGCTCCTGGCCCGGGAGACTAGCCCTTGGCCCTTCCCTGCTGTTCCCCCTCCCCTGCAGCCTCAGTGTGCCGCACCGCCGGCACAATGCTCTGGGAGGCTGGGCAGCGCAGTTGCAGAGCCACAGCCTGAGCCGGTGCTCTGGGCGGCATGGCTGTAGCGCCGCCAGCCACCGGTGCTCCAGGCAGCCAGGTAAGAGGGTAAGGGGGGTTGGATAGAGGGCAGGGGAGTTTGGGCGTGTGGTCAGGGGTCGGGGGTGTGGATAGGGGTCAGGGCGCTGCGAGGGCGGGGAACAGGGGGCGAGAAGTGGGAGGGGGATAGGAGGCAGGGGCCGGGCCACGTCTGGCGGTTTGGGGAGGCATAGCCTCCCCTAACCGGCCCGCCATACAATTTTGGAAACCCGATGTGGCCCTCAGGCCAAAAAGTTTGCCTGCCCCTGTTCTAAGACCTGGATGAATAACTGATTTTTTGGTTCAGTGACAGAAAAAAAGATTCAGGTTGAACCAAATCTGAAATTTTTCAGAATTGTCAGTGAATTGACAAAGTCTGTTTTGGTCCATTCTATAGCAGGATTCAAACCCGGGTCTTCCCATACGCCAGGTAAGTGCCCTCCTCACTGGACTAACGATTATAAAGGGGAGGGGGCTCCTCTTCCCATTTTGTGAGGGGCTGAAACTGTGTGTGTCAAATTCACAAATAGTTTCTGGTCGATCGAAACGTCATTTTTTGGAGAATAAACGGTCTGAACATTTTCACCCAGCTCTAGCTACTGTGTCTGAATCCCCACGTGCATTTAGAGTCAGCCTTGTGTGCAACCCTTTCATACTCCATGGACGTTTGAGCACACCAGCTGTATTAGGCTTTATACTTTTGCTCCAAGGGAATCTTACACTTGAATAGTCACTGAAAGCAAATTTTGCATTGAATATGTGACTTAAAATAGGCACTTCATAATTTGTGATGTGCTGCTTAATTATGGTCAGTCTTTTTTATACCGTAATCCTTTTGGGGACAGGATTCTCATTTCACATCTCATATAATGCTAATTACGCTGCTGGCTTTAGGGCTCAATTGTCGCTTTACCCAATGCCTTCAGTAAGGATCAGTGCATAGTTGTGCTGCCCCAGGAGCAGACCAGAGTCACAGGGCTTGTCCACACAAAGGTTTAGTTTATGTGCAGCTTGCTGATGTACATTGCAGGTCTAGACCTCTGTGAAACAGGACTAGATCAAAGGGTATTAATGGACTGTGAACATCAGCAGTGTTAATACAAACAGTTAGACCGCAGCAGGCATGTGTGCGGTAGATTCATTCCCCAGCTTGCTGTGGTCTAATTGTTTGTGTAGACAAGCCCATAGTCTAATTCCTGGTTCTCCCCTTACTCCAGAGAGAGAAATAATCTATACCAGCCATACTCTGGAGCAGAGTACTACTTCTCCTAGTGCACTGGCTGCAGTCCACTGGCTCTGCCCCTCATTCCCTACTCCCTATCCACATGTATGGGACAGTGAGCTGCAGCCACTTCACGATGCAGGTAGGCTGCTTAAGGCAATACGGACTCTTTACACCCCCCCACTTCCATTCATGGGTGCAAAAGGCAGCTCCCAATTCAGCTTTTAAGAAGTAATTAATAGGGCTGTCAATTAATTGCAGGTAACTCACACGATTAACTCAAAAAAATTAATTGCGATTAATCGTGGGTTTAATTGCACTGTTAAACAATAGAATACCAATCAAAATTTATTAAATATTTTGGATGTTTTTCTACATTTTCAAAAATATAGATTTCAATTACAACACAGAATACAATGTGTACAGTACTCACTTTATATTATTTATTTCAAATACTTGCACTGTAAAAATGATAAACAAAAGAAATAGTATTTTTCAATTCACCTCATACAAGTACCATAATGCAATCTCTTTATCATGAAAGCGCAACTTACAAATGTAGATTTTTTTTGTTACACAACTGCATTAAAAAACAAAACAATGTAAAACTTTAGAGCCTACAAGTCCACTCAATCCTACTTCTTGTTCAGCCAATCGCTAAGAGAAACAAGTTTGTTTACATTTACAGGAGATAATTTCTTATTTACAACGTCACCTGAAAGTGAGGACAGTCGTTCACCTAATACTTTTGTAGCTGGCATTGCAAGGTATTTATGTGCCAGATATCCTAAACATTCGTATGCCCCTACATGCTTTGGACACCATTCCAGAGGACACCATGCTTTGGACACCATGCTGATGACACTCATTAAAAAAATAATGCGTTAATTAACTTTGTGACTGAGCTCCTTGGGGAAGAATTGTTTGTCTTCTACTCTGTGTTTTACCCACATTCTGACAAATATTTCATGTTATAGCAGTCTCGAATAGTGACCAAGCATGTTGTTCATTTTAAGAACACTTTCACTGCAGATTTGACAAAACACAAAGAAGGTACCTATGTGAGATTTCTAAAGATAGCTACAGCACTTGACCTAAGATTTAAGAATCTGAAGTGCCTTCCAAAATCTGATTGCTATGGAATGTGAAGCATTCTTTCGGAAGTCTTAAAAGAGCAACACTCCGATGCAGAAACAACAGAACCCAAATGACCAAAAAGGAAAATCAATCTTCTGCTGGTGGCATCTAACTCAGATGATGAAAATGAACATGCATTGGTCTGCACTGTTTTGGATCATTCTCGAGCAGAACTCCATCATCAGCATGGACGCTTGTCCTCTGGAATGGTGGTTGAATCATTAATAGGTCAGTGGTTTGAGCATTAGCTTGTTAAACCCAGGGTTGTGAGTTCAATCCTGGAGGGGGTCATTTAGGGATCTGGGGCAAAAATTGGGGATTGGTCCTGCTTTGAGCAGGGGGTTGGACTAGATGATCTCCTGAGGTCCCTTCCAACCCTGATAGCCTATGAAATTAAGGGACTTATGAAACTTTAGCACATCTGGCATGTAAATTTCTTGCAACGCTGGCTACAACTGGGCCATGCAAACACCTGTTCTCACTTTCAGGTGACATTGTAAATTAGAAGTGGGCAGCATTATCTCCCGTAAATGTAAACAAACTTGTTTGTCTTAATGATTGGCTGAACATGAGGTAGGACTGAGTGGACCTATAGGTTCTAAAGTTTTACACTGTTTTATTTTTTAATGCAGTTCTTTTTTGTACATAATTTTATATTTGTAAGTTCAACTTTCATGATAGAGATTGCACTACAGTACTTGTATTAAGTGAATTGAAAAATGCTATTTCTTTTATTTGTACAGGTCAAATATTTGTAATAAAAATAATATAAAGTGACCGCTGTACACTTCATATTCTGTGTTGTAATTGAAATCAATATATATGAAAATGTGGAAAACATACAAACATATTTTTATAAATAGTATTCTATTATTGTTTAACAGCGCGATTAATCACAATTAATTTTTTTAATCGCTTGACAGCCTAGTAATTGAGAATAATTAATAATTACTAGCTGGCTGGGAAATAACGCCTCCCCAATGGAAAACTGACACAAAAATATATGTGTCAATGCACCTGCCTCATAGACAAGAATGGGAGAGTAAGGAACCTGATCTACAACTCTCACGAGGCACAACCGTGCTATTTTGTATGGAAATATTTTGTTTTTTTGTCCAAAACCAGAAAACTTCAATTTTGGGGGCATTTGGGTTTTTTGAGAAAATACTGAAATTTTCTTATGAAAGCTGACCATTTCAAAGAAAATTTTGTTTTCTCAAAAAACAGTTTTAACAGAATTTTTTTGACCAGATTTAATAATAATATCATTATAATAATCGGAACAATACCCTACTGGGGACTGGAAGCATTGCCATGCATATTGTGTAAAGCCCAGATCCGCAAATGTGGTTCCTAACTCATGGGAGTTAGTTGCCTAAATACCTTCTAGGATCTGGGCCTCACTAACTAAGCCAGCTAAAATGGTGATTACTTGTAATGATCTTTTTTGTGAACAATCTGCGGGTCCAGAATTATTTCCCAAAGTAATAGCATTCATTTTAAATTGCAAATTCAAAAACTTTGCAATCTGTTCGCTGACAATTCATGTAGGGGAAATAAAAGGTAAAAATTTCCCTAAGATTCCTATTTTGGTACCTGGTACCTATACATTTGCCATATTCTTCACTCAGCACTAGAAATTTGTTAGGAAAAGAGTGGAATCCACAGCTCACCAAACTACTTCAAGCAGTAAAACCAGGGTGCTGACTGTGAGCAATTCCAGGTTTTAATACCACAGCTAAAGATCTATTAAAATAATAATAGATGTGCAAGCATCTATGTAAAAAGCAACCAAATATCTAATTGATCTAGAACCTTTCAGCTCATGCTATTAGGTAACTTATTACATAAAAAACATCAGCCTCTCTGAGAGTCCAGCAAATATAAAGAACATTGTTTTGTCATCACTCTTTAAAAAAAGAGCAATCCAAAATTCAATATCTCTTGTCTTCTCACTACTCTACCCAGAGGTCATTATTGGAGCTTAACAACAGCTTGTTCTCTGTCTTATATTTATACTGATTGGCCACATTCTGACTGAATACCTACTTATATGAAAGTTATTTTGCCACCAAACCTACGGCCATCCAAGAAAAGTTTCTTGCTCCTGGATCTGAAATCCCCTGTGAAGGACTTTTCCAACAATGCTGCAATATATTTTAAATGTGGTGGATTGATTTTTCCAGCACTGTCTTTTTATAGCAAAGCACTGGCTTGCAATTGACTAAGTAGTGCATGGATAGGCAGGAAGGAGGCGGTTGACATGAGCTTTGGCATAACCTGTCACAAAGAATGCCGTGCTGGAGCTGAGAAGAGAAGACAGGTAATGAAAACAAAATCCTCAATGCTATCTTCTCACATGGGTACAGAAGTCACAGCTAGGGCTGGTCCAAAATGTTCCATCAAAACTGATAGTCAATAGAAAATTAGGTTTGGGGTTTTTGTTTTTTCAAGGAAAAGTCAACATTTTCCATGGGGGGTAAAAATCAGCCTTCCAACCCACTCTAGTCACACTATTTGTTACTGCAGCTGAGCTCCCTGGGGGTGGGTGGGTCAAGGGATGAGTATGGTGTGGCCAATGGATTTATAACTATGTAGATTCATTGCTACAGACCTGAAATTCTGCATCAAAGCTGGGAGGAGAAATTCCACCTGAGATCCCTCTCAGCCTCCTCAGCACTAACCATGTTTAGGGGCGGGGGGTGGGGTGGGGTGGGGTGGGAGGGGGGTACAGAGACCAGGATTTGGCTTTCTGTGTGGAGGTAAGATACTTCCCAGTTCTCTTCTCCAGAAAGGAACAGCAGAGATAGTCCAAAGAAGCAGCTCACTATTGGTCATGCTGCTCAGAAGTGTAAGGATAATTGGGAAAAGAGCAAATAATGAAAAAGTCGTTGCAGGTGCTACTTGGGCACGGGTTGTTTTCTACACTACAACACCCTGTTACTGAGGTAGGAGTTTGGGCTGAGTAAGATCTTCAGAACTGGGCCTGTTCATCATCATCTCTTTCATCCTAACACATATGCACAGTCAAAGAAAGTACTGCAAATTATAAAGTTATTTATTACATTATCATCATATGGATAGTCCTGATCCTGCAAAACTTCATTCAGCAGAGTAGTCCTTCCTCATTTGAGATCAGGTCTACACTACAGACTTCTGCCAGTATACCTGTGTCAGTCAGGGATATGCCAAAGTGTGATCCCTGACCAACGTAGATGTGCTCATGGAAGCCCATAGTGTAGATGCAGCTATATCAGCAAACCTCTCTTTTTGCTGGTATAAGTTGCATCCACAGTAGGAGCGCTTTGACAGTATAGTACAGTATTTGCTAGTGTAGATATGCCTGAGTAGTTCTCTTAATTTCAGTTGACTATTCATGTGATTAAAGGTTTGCATGACTGGGCCATAATTCAGTTTTGTCATGTAGTTTGAGATAATACCTTGGGCTACAGAAGGTGAGCAGCCATTTACATCTTTACTAGAGGAGAACAGTTGGATTTATGCAAGTCTGTATTTAAATAAATTTCATTAGGAGGTTTTTGTGGGTCTTTTGTTCGTCATATGGAAAATGTTAATCCATTTATTTTGGCACACTTCCTTCACTTTATGATACTTTATTGCAACACATGTTTTGAAAGAAATGTACAACTCACCATATGTTGACACTTAACCATATTAAATGCAACATCTTAAAATAATGAATATAAACTCTAGAGCTGGTTGAACCATTAGTTTTGAATGGCCCATTCGACACAGTTAGCCTTTTTTCCTGTTTGTGAATTGTGAACAGATCATGCTACTTTTTAGTTTGTCATTCTAAACTGATCAAGGAATAGATTTCACGAACATACCTGGCTATGGATTGGCACTAAATTGTTCATAGTGAGTATGAATAGGCACCATACTGTTAGACTATATACAGAATTTTTTTATTCAGGCTTTATCACATGGTATTGTTTTTGTTCCCTGATTAGATAACTTAATATTTGTAAAATAATTCTTCTCAGAACGATTGTCACAACATCAGTTGCATTTCTTCATTAAATTAATTTCGGCTACAAGCCTGAAATTCACTGTTTGAGAATCTTTGCATGAATACACTTATGGTTCACGAGCAGCAACTAATAAAGGGATAAGACAGGCCCAATCAAAATTGATGTACTAATTCAACAAAACTGAACAGATGGGTTGTGGGTTTTGTTTTAAAAAAAAAAAAAATTTTACCAGCTCTACTTAATTTAACACTAATGTTGAAATTCATCATTGGTGTCACTCCACTGCTGGGCTGTAAGCCACGGCAGGGCTAGTGAGACAGCCGCCCAGGGTGCAAAGCTGTGGGGGCAGAAAAATTGGGTAGAAAAATGATGAAAAAAATGGTAGGGGGTACAAATATGCTTGCTTTCCGCAGGGGCTAAAGTGCCTAGTTCTGGCTCTGCTCCGTTGAAATCAGTTCCATTGATATCAACTTCTCTGATCATCAGGAACGGCAAATGTCAAGGTTTTCATAATGGACTTTGACAAGCAAACTGCATATATGTAGTATATTAAGTTATTACTTAAGCTGTTAAATGTATACTTTAATATATACAAAGAGCTCAAATACTTTCTTGCTTGCATTGGGACAACTCCCATTAAGGTCAATGGATTTTGTCCTCTTCAATGGGAATTGCACCCAAGCAGCTGGTGGCTGAATTAGGTCATTATCTGGGCTCAAGTATTTGCATAATTAGGTCCAGTATTTGCAATTTTGGTGAGTTAACATTACCATATAAACCTAAATTATTATATTTACCAACTTAGTATTTTAGGGGCCAGTCCCGCTCCCAACTGAACTCAAAGGGAGCTTTGACTATCCAAGGAATGAATCACCAGACTCAACAAATTAACGAGGCATAGATGGCTGTCCCTCTTGAGAGGCCCAGAAGACTCAGCCCCAGGGGAAAGAGGAGGTAAAGGCAGTTTTATGTCACCTTTGTGGTACTCAGATTGTGGGCTGTTGCAGGAGCTGGAATGGCCCCTGGTGTATGTTACAGCAGCTCCACGGCCTGTTCTAATTTATGGCAGCCTCCCTATGGCTACTTAGGGGCATCACCAGAGACCAGATTCTCTACAGTGCTGAGTGATACAGGTACATGCCGTCCTGCCCTTGGCACATACTGTCTGCCAGGTCTGCAAAGGGTGGAGAGGCAGGATAGGGCTTATGTTGCTCCTGTGCCCCAGGAATTCTCCAGGGCCTGTTGTTCTCCACCTTGGCCCTGGTATATTGCTGTGGCAGCACATAGAGCCCTGGAGGAGCCAGCATCAGCCCCAATCTCCCCACTCCCCTAACTAAAACTCAGAGTGCGTTCAGCATGGGGAACAGAGTACTTGACTTAGAGTTAGCTTTCTTCACATGAAAACAAACATCGGTGTTCCCTTAGAGTTTCACACACCTGATTTCTGGCTTCCTCAGGACATTTGTATTCAATAGTTCTTTAAAAATAAGAGCAGCCAACATTCCTGTGAACTGAAAAGTTGGGATACACCAGTGACAGATGTGACTCGATGCCTTTATCTATGCAGGGCCCAGTCCTTTACTATTGAAGTCAGTGGGTATTTTGCCATTGCTTTCAGTAGGAGCAGGATTAGACTGTATCCCAGTACAGCAAGGATCATACATCAAGGGCTTCAGTAGTGCAAGTTCCCAACCGAGTTCTGTCCTGCCCTCACTCGTACCAGAAGGGACCAATTCTGGGCATAAGAGGGTCATTAACTCTCCATGACCATTCAGTTCTTGGTCTCTCTGCTGAGAGCAAGGTTGCCAATTTATATCACTTGTGGCAGCGTAACTGTGAAAAGGACCTTTTCCCACTAGAATCCGGACTGAGATGTGTTTCATATAGTGCACCAAACAGTCATCAAAAGGTAAGAAAGTTTTTGACTGTAAAACATAGTCTTAAGCTCTGTATCCTCTTAACAATCCTGGGAGCCAGCCAAATGCTCAATTTACATTTCAAAATATTAACAAATAAATTAGAATTGAAGGGTCATGGTCGCGTATTTGACAAATAATTTTAATTTTGGTTGCACCTCTCCATTGTGTGCAAAACTCTCGGAGAAGCCTGAAGACCCTGGGTCTGATTCTGCAGGGCCGTGCCCCCTGTGAAGCCACTTCCACCTGGGCAAAATAGTTGTAAAGCACTACCAAATCAGAACAGCAGCATTTCACACTCACTGGTGTAAATGACTGCACAAAATGGAAGGCTGTGAAGAAACTGGTCTTTTGTCCTCCTCCATTTGGCAAGGCTCAAATGTTTCCCTTCTGTTTCTTATGGAGCACAAGCCAGGGTGGTATTTCCTTGCTGTCTATGATGCCAGCTCAGTCCTGGGAATGAACAGGGTTTTTTAGTTCATTTGAACTCCATCTGTTGGCTGGATGGCTGAATGTGCAGCAACAAAACAAGAACAGTGGTGACTCATTACTATTGCTGTCTTTGCCCGTCTCAGAGATAGCGTAGTAGTATTTATCACTGGGAAGAGATTCCTTACCAAACACTAACGTTTGTAAGGAATGTCAAATTTGGGAGCTAAATTACCTACATTTTTTCCTTAATAATCTCTTTATCAAGTTTTTTTAATTGGCTGCATGCAAAGTTTGTTAACATTTTTCAGGGATCTACTTTAACAGCATAGATTTAAAAGGTCAACAGGCAGTATTGTATGTATACTGCTTTCTTATAATATTATTTATTACTGATCAAAAAGACAAAGAGCTGGACATAAAGCAGTTTGTACGTCACAGCCACAAATATTTATATAAGGTTTCAGAGTAACAGCCGTGTTTTTCTGTATTCGCAAAAAGAAAAGGAGTACTTGTGGCACCTTAGAAACTAACCAATTTATTTGAGCATAAGCTTTCGTGAGCTACAGCTCACTTCATCGGATCCGATGAAGTGAGCTGTAGCTCATGAAAGCTTATGCTCAAATATATTTATATAAGTGTGCTCTCATCAGCTGATGTTGTGAAGTACTTCCAGATCCACCGATGGAAGATGTTTTGTAAGTACTCAATATTATTATTATCATTTCCTCCTCTTCACCCCTTAGAGACTCAGTGTCAACATGCTTGAGATGAATTTTAATTTTGCAGAAAGGCAGAAGATAAACCTCCACAATAATCCTTCTCCTTGTTGTCCATATTAGGGAAACATTTGGGCCCAGATTCTGTTTCTGTTGCACCACTATAAATCCTCAGCAACACTATGAACTTCAATGAAGTTAGCCTAGATTCACCTTGGTGTAAATGACAGCAAAACGTGGCCCAGTAGGCCAAATTCTGATGTCAGTTACTCAGGCATAAACTGGGACTGACTTACTGAAGTCAGTGGATTCTCACCAGTATAAAACCAGTTTAATGAGCTGTCCCAGTCTGATTAAGGGCAAGCTTGAATGCTGGTTTCTAAAAATAGCACTTGTACTTTCCAAGGATCAAAAAATACTTTATGAACATTAATTATACTTCATAATACTCCTGTGTGATAGATAAGTGTATTTAAACTGCATTGGTAAGGGGAAATTGAAAATCCAAAGATTAAGAGCCAAATCCTGCCCCCACCTCCTGCTACCCTGCTGGAAACTCATGAATAAAATTTGGACCAGTCATGAGTGATATATCGTCACACAGCAAGTCAGCGGCAGGCATTGAACAGAACTTGTGAGTGCTGCTTACTAGTTCCCTGCAGTTACTGTACAATGCCATCGCCTCCCTTGAAGAAGGCAGGCCCTATTGAAAGCAGTTGTAGTCTGTTGAAGGACAAACCTGTTGAGCGTTCTTTCTTGTTTTTCCCCCAACAATACACAGACTCACGTGCGGACCTCTACATATGGGAGGCAATGTTGTACTCCTCCAAAACAGTGATGGCTGGGCTCTGCATATCATTCCCAGAAATCTCTTTCCTTTTCCTCTGTAGCACCCTGAATCTGGTTCAAAAATTTATTTTAGCAATGATGTTAAAGTATCAGAAATGCTGACGGACACCGCAACATCATTCTGGGAAGTCGCCTCTGCTATTTTTTAGAAGGATAGTTAAGCACTGGAATAGGCTTCCAAGGGAAGTTGTGGAATCTCCGTTGTTGGAGATTTTTAAGACCAGGTTAGACAAAAACCTGTCAGGAATGGTGTGTGTAAACCAAATCCGGCCTCAGCGCAGGCGGCTGGATTAGATGACCTCTCGAGGTCCCTTCCAGCCCTACATTTCTATGATTCTCATCGTTGTGAGCACTGAAAATTGGAAGCACACTGGTCAATTACATGAGATAGGACCTTGAGGGTTTATTCTAAAATTTGATTCTAAACCAGCCTTTAAGCTGGTTGGCGGAGTTGCAGGGAGGGCATGGCACACTGTAAAGGGTGTGAAGAGGGAAGCAGAAAAGGCATAGGGAAGGCAGGCAGGGAGGGGTGGAAGGGCAAAAGAAGGAGGAAGGAAAGAATCAGAAATTTGATTTGATCAAATACTCTAAATCAACTGGTTGACAGCATATGAGCTGTATATGTAAATTATTAAATTGTGGAAACCAAGCACTGAAAGCTAGCAGGAGCAACTAAGCAGTAGATGTCCTGTTAAAGGTGGTGCCAAGCAACCGGAATTTCATTTTAGTGATCTTCTGGCATTCAAGCTCTAAAAGGTTCATTATTGTTAATTAAATTATCTTTACTCACCTAAAATGGATTTCAACTCATTTTATTTTGCAAGAGCAAAAATCTGATTAGTTTAGAATCTGCGAAAATTAAAGATTTTCTCAACTGAAATGTGTGGTAAGGAACAATAGCGTTAGTGTCATGGAGGCCCTTATTTTTTTTCTCCAAAGACTCGAAAGCAAGCTTAAATATTCTATTTCTATGTTTGCATAATAAATTTTTTCTATATAATAATTTCTGTCTTTTGACAACTTCACCAATGTTCTTCTTGGAGATGAGCTCAAACCAAAACCACCAAGACAAACATACAACTGGGATCTCTCGATAATGGGACAGACTACAACTGCAAACCTGAATATCCCCACCAAACTCAGGGACAGTCAGGATTTGGATTCAAACTTTGCAGTCACAGCTCATCTCTAAATAGGGAAAGAACAGGTTACAGAATATTTAAATAAGTTAGATGTAGTCAAGTCAGCAAGGCCTGATGAAATTCATCATAGGATACATAAGGAACTAGCTGAAGCAATCTTGAAACTGTTAGCGATTATCTTTGAGAACTCATGGAGAAGGGGTGAATTTCCAGAGGGTTAGAGAAGGGCAAACATAGTACCCATCTTTAAAAAACGGAACAAAGAACACCTGGGGAATTATAGACCAGTCAGCCCAACTTCAATACCTGGAAAGATACTGGAACAAATTATTAAACTATCAATTTGTAAGCACCTAAAGGATCATAGGGTTATAAATAATAACCAACTTGGATTTATCAATCATGCAAAACCAAACTTATTTTCTTCTTTGCCAAGGTTATTGGGCTAGTGGATAGGGGGAAGCTATAGCTGTAATGTAACTTGATTTTAGTAAGGCTTTTGACACAGTCCCACGACATTCTCATAAGCAAACTCGGGAAATGTGGTCTAGATCTAAATGAAATTACAACGAGGTGGGTGCACACCTGGTTGAAAGACAGTACTCGAAGAGAAGTCAGCCATGGTTAGCTGTTTAATTGGGGGGATGTATCTAGTGGAGTCCTGCAGGGTCTGTTCTGGATCTGGTACTAGTCAATATGTTCATTAATGATGGATAATGGAGGGGAGAGTATGCTTATAAAATCAGCAGAAGACACTAAGCTGGTGGGAGCTGGCAGTGACCCCTAGGTTTAGGTTGCATAACCCTTTCCATTATAAAATATTCTTGTGAGTTTTGTTGACAAGCTCTAACATTTCCACTGTTTGTTTGCAGCAGAACTTTAATTTTTCGTACGGGAAAGACCGGGGTGGGTTGGGGAGGGTGGTCAGGGAGATATATGCTGCACTTCCTATGGAATTCCATTAAGATATGGCTGAGCTAGAGTCTGGTGAAAGTTGCTATTTCCCATCTCTGGCTTGCATTGTACAGATTTATTCCACCAGCCTGCCAAAAAACTCTGACCATTCTGAAGCTGGGCCCTTGCGGTAGCAGAACCACACAGTGCTCTAGTGACCGCTGGGAGAAGAGATTCAGACAGGCTTGCTGCCAGAGAAGCTGTAACAGCAGGGGAGAGAGAGAGAGAGAGCCAGGACGGGCTCCTGTCTGGGCCCAGTGGCTCACCCCCACCATGGGGCAATAGCAGTAGTAGAGATAGAACCACGTTCTCCTGTGTGGCTTTCACCTGCCTTAACCACAAGACCATCCTTTCCCTTTCTGCAGTTCCCAACCTTGGCTCGTACACATTGGCCAACTTCGAGAGTAAATGAGTCAGGGCTCCTACGGACAAGAGTCACATTCACTGCACATTCCTGACTCATCCTCAGAGCAAGTCCATCCTGTGCACTGAAGGAGGCAGAGGCCCTGTGCAAAAAGTAGTATGCAATCATGTCATTAAAGAGTGTATCATAATACACAAGCACAACGGAGCTGAATTAAATGTGCAAGGGCAACTGTAAAACTGGCATCTCCTAACTTTCAAGGACTTGACTTTGCAACCTTAACATTCTTTGTTAGGTAGGGTTTAAAAAGGTAATTATATACCATTTGTTAAGTACTGACAGTGTACTTGGTGCTGTACAAGAGACATATATAAAGAGTCTCTGTCCTGAAGAACTTAAGGCTAAGAAGGGTCTGAAAGAGAAACAGCTTGATGCCCCTTGTCTCCAAAGAACTCCATAATCTGTTCCCACTGTCAGCAAAGCTAAACTCATGGTAGAAGATTATGGGGCATCCTAGCTACTGTGCAGTTACTAGGGAACTCAAGGGAATTCTTCAAGAGGGCTGAATTTCCTGGAGTGGAAATGAAGCCAAACATCCTCTAAGTCTATATAATTGCCAATCTAAAATATAATAACAGCAGTATCCTGCAGACCCTTACTTGCATGAATAGTCCAGTTGTTCTCAAGGGAACTACTTGCTTCAGTAATGATGACTACTTTTAAGAATATATCTTAAAATTACTTGATTATTTTGTATTTTTCAAATTGAAGTTACTCTGCTTGTTTAAAAGTTTCATTGCCCCATATAGTATACAGTTCAGCACAGCAAATTTTTATAGGAACCATAACTGTCCTTACACATGTGCTACAAAAAACAAAGAAAGAAGGAAAACTACCTTTAATATTGTCCTTTGCAGGATTTGTCCACTTTTTGTCTCTCTGCTCTTAGTGTTTTGTTGTCTAGAAATTGTAATTATTAATGTGCTGAGAATTTTAAGCTTCCCAACAATTTTTAAGCACTTTTGAATTTTTGAATACAAAGGGTCACTTTATGCTAAATGTAAAAGAAATAAAAAATCACCCATTTTCAACAGAAGCCCTTTTGTTTCATGTCGTTGTTGCTATGCACATTAATGCAGCAATATAACTTGATCGCTGGGAACAAGAATTCTTTGTAGTTTATATTTTTTGCTTATAAATGCAGTTCTGTTCTCAGTGGTCACAAAGGCATCACTTGATTTTCACCACTATAAAACTGAATGAATCTTTTCTTGCTAACACTTAGCGCTGCACAATTAATAAGCTATTGTTATGCAATATGCATGCCTTTATGCGTGTCAGCAATGGTAAGGCTGATTTTGAGTAGAGTTAGTTAGTCTCTAAGGTGCCACAAGTACTCCTTTTCTTTTTGTAACACGGCTGTTACTCTGAAACCTTTGAGTAGAGTGTTATTTCAGACATTCATTAATCAGGAACAGAGGTTTGACAATGCATTACAGCTTACAGTTCAGCGCTCCTCAGGGTCTCTGCATCTCCATTGTACACACTGTGGGCCAAATCCTGAGCCCTGTTTATGCTGGCCACAAGACATTTGGCTTACCTTTTAGTGCTCATTGGCAGGTTCTCCCGAGCACAAGGCAGGTATGCCCCCAGATGGCTACAGAAATAGGCTTTACCTGGGGCTGACTAGTCCTGGGAATGATTTGGGTAAATGCAGGAAGAGGGCAGAGGGGATTCACATATCTGCTGCGCTGGCAGGTGGTATGGGGTAACCAGGACAGCGTGGAGCTAATCCTTGAATCTTGGTCCCAGTCTCTTCCTCATCTACAGTAACCTCCCTGCTGATGTGGCTATGGTTGATGCCAGTGGTGGGTTGGTAAGGAGTGGGACTAAAGCAGTTCTCCAATATCAAACATACCAGTGTCGGGGAAGTTACTTCAGCTCCATGGGACACCAGTGGCCACTTCAGCTGTCTGCTTCATTCTGGATAGGGTGCACCCACTTTGTATATGACAACACACACAAACACGAGGGCCACGCAGCCTTGAGGTGAGGTTGCCATGCAGTGGAGAGGCTGTGGGAGCCGAGGCTGCAGAATTGACGCAGGCTGTTGTTCTGAGAGGGAGACTCAGAAGGCAATGGAACAATTGTCCCTTTTTCCTGGCACCATCAGCTGAATCAGCACTGGCTCTGGCCTCATAAAAACCAGCAGCTGCTCTCCTATCCTGGCTGGAGTTAAGTCATCATTTCAGAACTCTAGCTGTGCAAGAGGGCGGGAATGCAGAACAAGGAAGAGTAACAAGTGCAAGAGTAGCAAGACAATCTCTCCTGCCACCTTTGAAAATAATGAGCTGTACTAAAAGTCCACTTTAGAGTGCAGTTGATGTAAAAAGGCATCCTCCCATCCCTGCTGAAGCATGTGCGTATGTGAGATGAGGGGCAAGGGAACAGAAAAATTCTGGAGAACCTGCCAAATGAGCAATGCAAGATGAACAAAAGGTCATTTGGCTTCAATATAGTATGTCATTGGCTGATTGGAGCAACAGTTTTTAATTGTCATTGTTTTGTAATTCAGCTTGATGTTGCCGTACCGGAGGAGTCCTACTGCAGCACAGCTCTGGAAACTGGCCATTTATCACAAACGCAATTGTTCTGATCTGACAAAGAGAGTTTTCTCACTATTTCTGCACTTTACGTGAAAGAAAACAGGATATTAAAAACCACACATATACAAACAGACTACCAGCCCTTGCTTCTCTTCTAGCACAACTGTACAAAGCTGAATGAGTCTGAGGAGCTTTACAGGGTTTGCCAAGCTTCATTTCCACTGAACGGCTGCTTAGGGATCTGCTCTCTGTGATGTACATCAGTCATTCACAATAATGCCCTCAAATCTTCTTGCCTTCACTCGCACAGACATGGGCTGTGTTTCACTAGCCAGACCACAATGATCTTATCACTTCAGTGACAAAATAGTGTTTGTTCAGCTTAATTTGAAACACACTTCCAGATGTTTCTTCTTGTATACTAGGTAAACTTTCCCCTCTTCTCCTCCTATGTAAACGAAATCTAGCAGTCCAGAATCTGTATAAACTAAGACCTAAGTACTGCTAAGGTTTCAGAAACATAAGCTCAGTTCTATTAATTTTCATACTTTTACCCATCAATGAGAGAGATCCTCAAACTCACTCAAGGAAGGGAACGCCCCAAATTTGGGAAAGTATGAATTGGGATCCACATTTTGTGACTCAGGACCATCTCTATCTTCAACTGAATTGTGCTTCAAGGGACCTGGAAGAGGTACAGTTCAGTTTATAAACCCAAATGCTCAGTATACCAAAAAACATCAGGGCTCTTGTGAGTTGCTTCGTTGCTCTGGCTTTTTGGTTCTACTCTGTTGGTTCTACTCTGAAATCGCAACAAACACAACAGTAATTCTTTTGTAATGCACAACATGCTTCCCACCCGCACTTTTCACTCCCACAAAAAGCATCACATTTTTACAAAACTAAAACATAGAGTAAAGCACTCAGGCATGCTAATCATGGCCCCGTCTCCCAGGGAGATATACAGGGTTACCTTGTAACATTTCAAAGGCTTCTGGTTAGAGATTGTTGGTTTTTTTTGTTTTTTTTTAATTTTGGGTGATTGGTTTTTCAGCAAACTTTTATAAATCCAGCCTGAGCCTGGATAAGATGCCCTCCCTAGCACATCAAGACGCTTTACAAATAGAAACATAACCCAGCCAGAATGCCATGTCCAATGCAAATATCCATGGGAGGGAGCCTGGGTGACTAGAGACTTCCCCCAAACCACTCTAGGAGGATGGGGCAAAGGAGTGTTAACCCACCGTTTGGAATCAGCCACTATTTTTAAAAATAGATTTTTCTTGTTCCAGCCACAAATCCAGCAGAGAAGCGGCACCATCAAGGCAGAGGCCCTGTACCCATACGCTGGCTCTCCCATGAGGAAAACTCGGGGAGGGGAACACCACAATTTTCCTTTCCTCTTAACCCGCTCCTACAGGTTTCCCTCCAGAATGGCTGATCTGCCCCTTAGTTTGGAAGCACGGAGCACTGTTATCCCATGGTTTGCATGCAAAAGTGGCTAGCAAGCAACTTACTACAAATGCTGCCCGTGAATACTATGCACAAGCTAAAACTTTCTAGCCCATATGCTACTAGATCATCTTCCAACAAAAACTGTCTCTTTCTGCCCTGGGGCAGAAGCATATAATGTGTGTGGGATAAAGGCAGAGGTGAAAGGAAACCGGTCTGGTATGGTACAGTGTACCGGCAAGAGCCAGTATGCCGTGCCAGACCAGACCAGCTTCCCCAGGCCGGCAATTTAAAAGGTCCAGAGCTCCGGCTGCTGTGGGGAGCCCCGGGCCCTTTAAATTGCCGTCCGAGCCCCGCTGCCAGAGCCCTGGGGTAGCTGCGGCAGGGCTCCGGTGGTGATTTAAAGGGCCAGGGGCTCCCGGCCACTGCTACCACAGCGAGCCCCAGGCCCTTTAAATCTCCACCCAAGCCCTGGGGTAGTGGTGGCAGCCGGGAGCCCCTGAGGCTCCGTCAGCGATTTAAAGGGCCTGGAGCGCCGCAGTGATAGTGGCAGCTGGAGTCCCGAGCCCTTTAAATTGCCCCTAAGCCCCAGGGCTCCCAGCCACCTCTAGATCTGGTAGCTCCAGGGGCGATTTAAAGGGCCCAGGGCTCCCAGTCGCCGCTAGTGCAGCTGGAGCCCCGGGGCCTTTAAATCTTGATTTAAAGGGCCTGGGTATTTAAAGGCCCTGCCTCTTCCCGTTGAGGCCCCACCCCCTGCTCAGGACTCCAGTGTACTGGAAGTCCTTTAAGTTACTTTCACCCCTGAATAAAGGAAAAGGTATAGATGCTAAAAAGTAAATGTAATTGTACCTCAACCTTAGTCATTTATTTATTGTGGCTTCCTTAACATTATGGATTCAATTTTTATGAATTGTAGATTTTATTGTATCCTTCAGTCTTTTATATCACTGCTTCATTTTTATCTGGCTGCAGTGTAGTAGAGAGGAACAAAATGGAAAAGCTCAGTCATGAGGTAACAAGTACCAGTCAGCACTTGGTTACTGAAAGTTCCTGTTTACCTCAAACTCTGAAACAAAGGAATAAAGAATCTGGATCATAAAAGCAACTGGAGAATGTTACCTGTCTTTGTGCTGAATAGCAGGCAGCCTGGAAATTGGCAAGTTTTAGCTTCAAACAGTAGGAGCCTGCTTCAATAAGATGATTCATTTCTTTTAGAAAGAGATTTTAGGATTTTCACCTCAGTGAGAAACGTGGGTATTTTCTTTGGAATTAATTCTGCACTGGCCTGAAAACTGCACTCTGGTAAATCTAGTAGTCCATAACCAGATGTTTTTGTTCCAATGTGGAAATAAGATTTGATCAGAGTGATCAGCCTGGCAGCTTTGAACAAACATTCAAATAGAGGATAGCACTGAGCTCATTGTTATTTTTATGTTATTGTGTTCTATTATTATTATAGTATGTGTGGAGGTTTTGTTGTGTGCTGTGTGCACAAAGAGCTGATTTTCAAGTTTATGGAAGCAGTGGGGAGTCACTTTTCAGAACAGCTGTCCATAGACAGTAAAATAGAGGGAAGAGACCCCCTCAGACAATGGGTTATTAGAGGGTCACCTTGGCGGACAAACTCTGGGGATCTCACTATATTCCAGAAGCAGTTGCTACCATGGGCAACATCAATAAGATATCTGGTTGGAAGATGCTGGGAATAATGCTATGACCAGAAGTATCAAAAGATTAAAATTGATATTCTGAATTTTAGGAAATAAAAGAGAGAGTATCATGCAAAAAACAAAAAGCCCACGATGCGTGATGAGAACATCTGGCACTGTATCAGGCAATAATGTAAGAAGACAAGTGCAAATGAAAGTACTGGAGTCAGAAAGGGTCCAGACCTATTTATAGTGAATGAGTCATGACTCTTTCCCAAAATCAACATAAACAATACGCTAAGTCCCTGTCCACTCTATATGTCTGAATCTCCAACAAGTGTCTGATTTGGAAGAGAAAAGTAACTATATGTCCTCCAAACATGAGTACGTGTGTCAAACTTTTCTCAGTGAAATATATGTAGTTATACATAAAAGATGATTTTATTAATTCAATAGACAAACACATTTTACAGTACATATCTAATTTATTAGAGATGTGAAGAAGTCATTTAAACTTCTCCGAAATGATACATACAAAAAAACAACACAAGCAGGTAGGGACAAAATTAGAAAGGCCAATGCACAAAACGAGTTTAAACTAGCAAGGGACATAAAGGGTCACAAGAAAACATTTTACAAATACATGGGAAGCAAGAGGAAGACCAGGGACAGGGTAGGCCTGTTACTCAATGAGGAAGAAGAGACAATAACAGAAAATGCAGCATTGGCCAAAGTGTTAAATGCCCTTTTTGTTTCAGTTTTCACCAGAAAGGCGAGCAGTGATTGGACAACCAGTATAGTGAACATCAGTGCAAGCAAGAGGAAGACCAGGGACAGGGTAGGCCTGTTACTCAATGAGGAAGAAGAGACAATAACAGAAAATGCAGCATTGGCCAAAGTGTTAAATGCCCTTTTTGTTTCAGTTTTCACCAGAAAGGCGAGCAGTGATTGGACAACCAGTATAGTGAACATCAGTGCACATGAGGTAGGATCTGAGGTTAAAATAGGGAAAGAACAAATTATGAATTACTTAGATAAGTTAGGTGTCTTCAAGGTGGCAGGACCTCACAAAAATACATCCTAGAATACTTAAGGAAACGGCTGCAGAGATCTCTGAGCTATTAATGATTATCTATGAGAAGTAATGGAGGACAAGAGAGTTCCCAGAGGACTGGAAAAGGGCAAATATAATACCTAGCTATCAAAAGAGGAAGAAGGACAACCCAGGGAATTATAGACCAGTACCTAGAGAGATCATTTGTAAGCACCTAGAAGAAAATAAGGTGCTAAGTAACAGGAAATACGGATCTGTCAAGAACAAATCATGCCAAACTAATATCCTTCTGAACAAGGTAACACGCCTTGTGGATAGGGGAAGCAGTAGATGATATATCTGTTGCAAAAAAGGCAAACACCATTCTGGGATCAGAGTAGCAGTCGTGTTAGTCTGTATTCGCAAAAAGAAAAGGAGTACTTGTGGCACTTTAGAGACTAACAAATTTATTTGAGCATGTTTTCATGAGCTACAGCTCACTTCATCGGATGCATCCTGAAACCTGTCATTCTGGGATGTATTAGCAGGAATGTTTTAAGCAATACACGATAAGCAATTTTTCCACTCTACTCCATGCTGATTAGGCCTCAGCTGGAGTATTGTGTCCAGTTCTGGGCACCATACTTTGGGAAAGATGTGAACAAACTGTAAAGTCCAGAGCATGGTCGGTGGGTGAACCGGAGGTTTGGGAGGCTAGCCCCCAACCCCTCCTCTTTTGCCTGAGGGCCCTCCCCCACCTCATCTATCCCAGTTCCCCTGCAGGAGCCCAGAGCCCTCCCCCCGGCTGCTGGCCCGCCCACCCCAACCCTGGGCCGCCCAAACGCTTCCAGCCCCAAAGCACCAGGTGAGCGGCTTGGCCTCAGTGCCCCTAGCCCTGGAGCGCTGAGTGGATGGGCAGCACGGTCCCAGAGCACGGACGGGCAGCGCAGTGTGGCCTGGTCCCAGGGCCCCTAGCACGTCTTGCAAGGACCAGCTCCACCCACCCCCAGTCCTGGTGGCCACGCGCTCCAGACCTGGGCCATGGAAGAGCGGGAACTGCAGGAAAGGGCCTGGGGGTGAAGCATGGGTGGGTCCACACAAGGCTGTTTGGGGAGGCTCAGCCTCCTCTGGCCTATGATACTCGCCACCCCTGGTCCAGAGAACAACAAAAATGATCAAGGGTCTAGAAAATATGACCTATGAGGAAAGATTGACAAAATTGGGTTTGTTTAGTCTGCAGAAGAGAAGACTTAGGGGCGGGACATGGTAACAGTCTTAAAAGCTGTAAAAGGCTGTTATAGAGAAAGGGGTGATAAATTGTTCTTCTTCTCCACTAAGGACAGGACAAGAAGTAAAGGGCTTAAATTGCAGCAAGGGAAATTTAGGTTACACATTAGGCAAAACTTCCTATCAGCGTACTTAAGCACTGTAATACATTACCTAGGGAAATTGTGGAATCTCCATCGGAGATTTTTAAGAACAGGTCAGACAAACATATATCAGGGATGGTTTAGATAATCCTTAGTCCTGCCTCAGTGCAGAGGACGGGACCAGATGACATACCGAGATCCCTCCAGTCCTATATTTCTATGATTCTATAATTCTGTTTTAAATAAGTGACCACCTTTTTGAAAAATATATTGAAACTAATTTTCTGGGGTTAAAAACTTCTCTGACAAGTGTCCTCCAGGATCCAGTTTTTATATCCAAATTATAAACATCTAGAAGTTGGAATGTTGGTCCCAATATTTCTCCCAGTGAAATCAATAGGAGTTCTGCCATTACCTTTAATGGGAGAGTCAGCAGCTTAGAGTGCCATGTTAGAGGTGGCTTGAGAAGGTTTCTGAAAATTCTGCTATGTCCTCACCTGTATTCAGTCACGAATTAATGGACTTTGCTATTACTACTTAAGTGGGAGCTGGAACAGACCCTTCCAACAGAAATGCTGCTCAAATGCCTGGGCTTAGATAAATTAAAGATCTATGAGTACATCCTCATTTCAAAAACCCTCAGCAGAAGATTAATTTGGTATGAGATAGATGTTCAATGTTATACAGTCAATTAGTGAAATGAATAGTCAGTATAAATCTATCACCGCCAATTAAGACACATTACAGATAATACTGTCTCTTCAGTGTTCTTACAAATCTAAAGTCATTTGCCTTTAGGCAGCTGACGTTCAGCTTCTGATTGTGAACATGAGGTGGTTTCTCAATGGCTCTTGATATATGTATGCTTAAGGGGGCTATTTGAGACCCTTAAGGGTGAACTGCAAAGTGAAAACATTGTGTCTCTTACTGTTTCTTTAGGATGTATAAAAACTGCATTAACTGAGGGCTTTTTAAATGTTCTGATGTGTTTTTGTTTTATGTTAGCTGGAATTCCTTGACAAGATTTTAAACAGTGGTGATGTCGCATGAGGCTGTAACTTGAGCTGCAATTCTCCCATCTCTTGCCACAACTGATGATAATTCCTAGACAATCAAGGGCTTGTCTGCAAACTAATCTGGATTAATGAAAGGTGTGAATTTAAACCAGAATAGTTAAAATGGATTATGCCCCAGCCTAAACACACTCATTTGGAATAAAAGTGGCTTTAACTCAGTTTAGCTTAATTCATTTCCAAAGCGGTGTGATTATTTTGGAATAAAGCATTTTTATTCCAGAATAGAATGTCTACATGGAGAGATATTCCAGTATATTTAATCTGCTCAATTTCCCCATGTAGACAAACCCTTGGATTCTGGTTTAGGCACCGATTCTGTGACTTAGATTGTCTAAAAATTAACATCTGCTCCTCCCATAGCTGGGAAGGATAGTTATAGCTCAGGGTACAGATTGGTGTGACATCACAACTCAGATTCTCCGACCCTTGCTAAGAACTTCCAGGAAAGTGAGGGATCTGATATTCCAAAGGAAGAGGAAAAAAAAATCCGCAAAATGCTTTATATATACTTAAAAAAACAGTTTATTCAGCCATCATCGTACCTCACAAAGGAGCAGTGCAACGCAAATTAAATCTTTCATTGTTTCTTCTTCACAGTTTACCTTTGATATTATAATCATGGCAAACTGGAAGGAGAAAGTGTACACGCTTAACTCAGCCTAGATGTCACCATTGAACATCATGGTGCTGCATCTGCAAAAAGGGAACCGGGACCAGTAAATTGTATATACAGTGTCAAGCGCTTGGAAAATCTGTGGTTGGTAATGGATGAAATTCCTTCACTCTCTTCATTACCTTTAAGAATTCTATTCAGATTGTTTACTGTGATTGGTTAGCATAACTTCCAATACATGACCAAATAGACATGAGACTAGAATCTAAAGCTAAAAACAAGAGTCTGTTGGGACTCATAATCCTCTATCAATTACCGCAATGGTGGGGCTTTAGTGTAGACAGGACTCTGGCATTTTTACCACCTTGTTGTGTAGCCCTATAACACTATGGTAAAAATGCCTGCTGCCTAGCTACATTAGAATTCATTCCACCACTGCTACCACCAGGGGAGCCTTACAAGTGGTGAACTGTGGGTGATAAAAAGTCCCCATTGCTGACAGGGTAATGTTCCTAATGCAGACAAAGCCTTAGGTCTTAGCCTTGCCGTGAATGGTACAGTGAGGCTGCCTGGTGCATTCTCTTCTCCAAGAACTCTGCTTGCCAAGGCAGGATTCTTCTTGGTGGGGCGGGGTGGAGGGAAACATAATCTGGAGTGCCCTTTGCTTCCTCTCTGAATGCAGGGAGGAGTTGGACACTCACTGTAAGATGCAGACTGTGCTCTTTGGGGACATGGCCTAAGGGCTAGCTTGTTGGCTCTCCATGGGTATGTCCACACTGCAATTAGACACCTGTGGCTGGCCCGTGCCAGCTGATTTGGGCTTGCAGAGCTCAGGCTGCAAGGCTGTTTAATTGTAGTGTAGATTTCTGGGCTCAGGCTGCAGGGTCCTCCCATCTCGCAGTGTCCTAGAGCCTGGGCGCCAGCCAGAGCCTGGAAGCCTACACTGCAGTTAAACAGCCCTGCATGTGTGAGCTAGCAGGGGCCAGCTGCAGGTGTCTAACTGCAGTATAGATATACCCCATGTCTCCTAGAATGCTCATGAGTACTAGAGAGAGCACCTACTCTTGTGGGCTGTGCCTGTACTGGGAAAAGGCATTGTTAGAAAATATGTTAATTCACACAATGTTAAACACAACTATGCCTATAATGTGAACAAGGGTTGACCCACAACCAGCTCAGACATTTTTAAACACACCTGTCTTTGTCCACAGTGAGGGCAAAATTGTGTTTATCATCAAGTTAGTTAAACACGTTTGTGATCACATTTTCCAGCATGATGCATTTTTCCTGTGTAGACCTAACCTGGCTTACACTGGAGGAGGGCTGGCAGTGGAGAGAGACAGACATGGTTCCCTATATGGCTCCTGCCCCCACTCACCAGTATCGCAGAGAGCAGGATATAGCCCTTAGTAGATTCACTTGGCATAGTTTCAACCATCTAAATGAATGTCTCAAAAGGTAAGACTCCAAGAATCCTAACATTTTGTTCTACACACGGTACCTTAAAGGTCTTGATCTTGAAATGTCACTGGTCAGACATGTCCAAGTCAATATGCTTCAGGAAAAATGGTAACCTTTAATAAACTGATATAAAGTACCTTCTAGCCACATATGTTGTCTTGAGTACATATAAAATGTATTCAAATAAAAACAAATCCAGCACCACAGCTGGGCTTTAATGACACTTAATTTACATACGAAAAGACTAAATTGAATGTTTATGGAACTAACAGAGGATTGAGAAGAAAAGGATTGTTCTACCTTCAAACGCTGACACTAAGAAAGCCCCCATTTCTATAGATGCTTCCTGACGCATTACCTTTTCAGTAACAAGGGCTAAGGGGGAAGATAATTAGAGATGGGGACTTACTGAAATACAAACTCACTCACGGTTACTGCGTCAGACACAGTGCAATTCACCGCAGTTGAAATTCTCCTCGGGTGGAGACCCAGCAAAAGCCTTAAGTCCCTCTTACACTTTCAAAATAAGGCACTTGTGCTGGCGGGCAGCACAGTGGTGACAGTTCACCCTACATCAGAGGTAGGCAAACTACCACATTTGGCCTGTGGGACCGTCCTGCCTGGCCCTTGAACTCCCGGTCAGGGAGGCTAACCCCCAGCCCCTCCCTTGCTGTCGTCCCCCCCACAGCCTCAGCTCGCCGCGCTGCCAGCGCTCTGGCTGGCTGCTCCTCCTGGGCAGCACGGCAGCGAGCTCCTGCCACTCTGAGTGGCACGGTAAGGGGTGAGGAGTGGGGGGGTTGGATAAGGGGCAGGGGGTTCGGGCAGTCAGGGGACAGGGAGCAGTTGGATGGGGCGGAGGTTCGGGGGGAGCGGTCAGGGGACAGAGAGCAGGGGCGGTTGGATATGGGGTGGGAGCCCCGAGGGGCCTGTCAGGGGGCGGGGGGAGGTGGATAAGGGTCGGGGCAGTCAGGGTACAGGGAGCAGGGGGGGTCAGATGGAGCGGGGGGTCCTGGGAGGGGGCGGTCAGGGGGCAGGAAGTGGGAGGGGGCGGATAGGGGGCAGATTCCAGGCTGTTTGGGGAGGCACAGCCTTCCCTACCTGGCCCTCCATACAGATTCGCAACCCCAATGTGGCCCTTGGGCCAAAAAGTTTGCTCACCCCTGCCCTACATGTTTGACTTCAGTGAGGAGCTGCATTGCAGGTGAAAAAACAAAACCTTGTGACCAACGGTGTCAAAGAATGCAAGACATCTACTGAAAACAGCACAGACACCTTTCCAGCATCTGTTGCTAGGAGGAATCACCCGCCACAGATGCACCAACACTTTCATTTCAATGTCATAGCCAGCCACACAAACCCAAGCAGTAAGGGCCAATATAAACGTCCAATTTCTTGATGGCTAATGTTCACTTATTTCTGTGTGTGATTTTATTCTTGTGCTCCCTGGATCAGCTGCAAAATTGTGGCCTCAGTACATAATGTTTCATCAAGTCTTATTTTAATGTAAGCATTCAAATTGACAAATAACCATATGTACCATTCACAGAGTTAAAAATTACTTGGGACTTGTCAGTTTTATTTAGGTTTTGTAACAATGCCACTCTTTATGAAAATGGGACTCCTGACCAGCATTTTCCTCAATCAGTTCAAACTATTAGACACCAGTGACCCCTCAAACTCACTGCTAAACTTCTTGCTTTCAAAAGTTCAGGCTGTGGGATTCTTGCGTCACTATTAGGCAGGTGAACATTTCAGGGAAATTCTGCACCAGCATAGCTTGTGTGCTCCAGAACTGGAACATTGTCATTGGAAAGATTAACGAAGCTATGCAGCAAGTAGCAGCAGGGAATCTAAGAAACACATCCCAGCGGGCTTTCTGCCTGGTGTTGATCTCACACAACCCTGGTCTATATTCTTATTCTGGCATAAAATATTATTATATTTCTCTGATGTATTTCTCTTCACTGATCTATATCATAAAATTACCCTTTACTGACTCTTTGCTTTGACCAATTTACAACTGATTTGCTGTTTTACAATAGGGAATTACACCACCATCTAGCAAATATCCACCGTTATAATGCTGTGAAGCTTTAATACTTCTGTGATTATAGGAAATACCCTACCAGAAATGAACCATTTTCTAAAAGGAAAATTATGCTTGCATTTACAGTCTTTCCCATGCAAAGGCCAATTTTCTGCTAGCCTGTTTTATTTATTGAGCAGAAAACAATCCCCCCCCCCTTCCCAAGAAGTGCTTAAGAAAAACACACACTCATTTTATTAGCTATTAGAAATCTTAATTCAATTTTGTGTGATCCGTGTAACATTTTTTTCTGACTAAAGAAATGTTTCTGTTCATATGGGCTACCATAGATAGCTCTCCCTTTCGTGCTGAATAGGAACATTATCGCAACACCACATTACTGCTAAGGTAAGTTTTCCCTACTGATAATGTACTGTTGCAATATTAATTCTGCTTAGTGTACAGAGAATTGACAGTTCAGATATTTAGTGTAAATAACTGAGGTAACAGTGTGAAGGGAACATGTCATACTGGCTTATGAATGAATGCCTCTAAATGAGAACGCCTACACCTATCTTTGCATTGATTCACATGTTGTAATGGCCCCAGAAAAGGACAAACTGACTTTGGTTTAACAGGATGAAAGATTAAAGAGAATTAGCACAAACCACAGAGATTAAAAGTCATGCTGCTTCTTCAGTTTGATGGCAGTTTCAGAAAAAAAAAAACCTTTTTGGTTTTGGTTGAACTGAAACAGAAATTTTTTAGAATTTTCATCGAATTGAAAAGCTGGAAAATTTTCTTTTCATTTTGGGCATTTTTTAACAAAAGTAAATGAAATGAGGGGCTAGATTCACAAAACTGAAGCAGAGGTGAACTTGTGCCCAGCAGCCCAATGGTTAGAACATTCATTCCAGATGTGGTAGACCATGGTTCAAATCCCTGCTCAGCCTGATGTGAAGCAGAGACTTGAACCCAGGTTGCTCCCCTCTCAGGAGGGTATTCCAACCATTGGACTATGGAGTGGTCTAGCGGGTTTTTCTCAGCCTCTCCTGTTGAAGCTGTTCTACTTTGTACTTCAAGAGTACTTGAAATAGTCATGGGGGCAGAGAGAATGTGAGAGTGACTCTATAGCCGGGTGGTTAGGGCACCCAGCTGGGAGAGGGGATAGCTGCGATCTAGTCACCTGTTCCAATGACTACTGAATTACTTATATTGAAACTCTTCATTTTGGCATTTTTTATTTTTCCCCCTTTTTTTCATTTTGATTGAAACAATTTGCTGAAATTGACTCAAATTTCCTTTGAGTCAAGTTTTGGTCAACCTGAATCTGCATGTTTTGTCCAAAATTTTTTTGCCCAGCTCTCTCTGTATAAAATGTGGGAGAAAGTCCAGTGTGATAAATTTTATAGAGTGCTGGATTGGGAGCTAGGGGAATTGGTTCCATTTCCAGCTGTGCCACTGACCTGTGGGGTGACCTTGAGCAAGTTACTGCACTGATGTGCCTCAGTTTCCCCATCTGTAAAATATGGATGATGATCCTGATCTTGTTCTGTAAAGTGCTCTGAGATCTCTGGATGACAAGCACCATTGCAGCTGGGTATTCTAAAGGTCTAAACCTTTTGGGAATCCTTCAAAGCTCTTGACCTCAATGATATTTTGTGGCAATGAGGCCTGCAGGTTTTGTGCTGAGTAAAAAATGTATTTCCTTTTATCGGTTTTATATTTGTCGTCTTTTGACTCCTTGCTCTTGGATGATATAAACGGATAAACTGCAGTGCTCAATTTACCTTCTTTTAATTATTTTATACAATACATTTAATTACTGTTGACTGAAACAGGCATGTCAGGGGCACATTTCATGGCAGTTACTGTAATAAACAATGTACCTGACTCTGTTCAGATACAGAGTCACTGGGGATCTGACACACTGCAAGTGATTTAAAACATATTTCAGCTACTGAAATAGAGAAATAAAAATAATACTGTCACTCAAAGTTCCCAGTGCTAAAATCCATCACTTGGTATGTGGATTTGTAGTCTTCTTGAGCGCTGGAGACTGAATCCAATGAATGGATTAAAGCCACACCCAGTTCTGCCCTCCATTACATAGGGACAACCCCTCTGCTGTGCCCTCATGTAACAAAGGAAAGTATTTGGCTCATCCCTTTTACATTTGTGACAAGAGATATTAACTGTGATATATTATCATTATGCAGTTCAAGTACAATTCTATACAAATTACTAACATAAGGTACTAGGCTCTTCTCAGTTTTACAAGTGTAAATCCAGAGTGACTCCACTGAAGTTGCAGTGGAGACCACATAGTCACTCCACATTTACACTGGTATAACTGACAACCGAATCTGGATTGCTCATTTTATGTAATTGTTTCAAAGCATCACATCTGAAAGAACATAACAGACAGGAAATTGTAAAAATGTAAAAGGGGAACGCAACGTGTTGTGATGTATGGCAGTGCCACTCAGTAAAATGAAAGCCATGTCATGCTCTGTATTTATTACAGAGGCAGGCCATAGTCTATGTGGCATATCATTGAAAGTGACATCTTGTGAAATGCTGCTAACTGCAAAATGTTGCCATGTTTCAAAGTGAAGGTTATTTATTTTTCACTTTATAACATTAGCCTATGTGTCCAGTGAAGAAGTGGCTTGGACATCTATCTGGATTGGGTAGCCAGCATAAGGCAGATGGCAGACAAAAATCATGTAACTGGAGATTCACATGGGAAGAGAGATACATGGACTAAAAGCTGATCCTTACCTATGAGAACCAGGGACCTGGAGACTCAGATCTGCATGTCCAGATCTGGCAAAACAGATCTGGATGCTGCATAAATGGTGTTACGCTTTTGGCCATCGGACCCAAGTCTGCCCTTAGGTTCACAGGAGTGACTCCTACTTGCCTCAATGAGGAGATAACTGTGCTGGTCGCATCTTCCCTGATACAATCCAAGCAAGCTCAATGAAGGCAATGGGTTTGCACAGGGTGTAAGGCGGAGCAGGATTTAGCATCTATAGTATAAAGTTACAACTTTGAGATATTTGGGGTTCTTTTCCCCCAAAGAAAGGGTAGGACTGAGCCTTAAACAGGGGTTCCACTTAACTCCAGCATCTGCACACTTTTTTTAAACAGACATGTATTTAAGTAAGTCATACCAGAAAGCGGTGAGAAAATAAAGCTCTAACATACACTGGGAGGCTTCACATGAGAACTCATTTTCGAGAATGCACAGCAGGCCCGAGCATCCATAGAAAACAATATTAGAAAAATCTGACCTAGTTAAAATGGTGTTTCCCAGTGTCTGGAATTCATTAAAAATGCTGTGTTAAAAATGTACTGTACAGGAGCCTTTAAAGCTTGAGTGTCATTTTTGAATAACCCAGCGCTACGTAACTAGCTGAGAATAAAAAGATGTTTTTTACAACTACAACAACAACAGACATTTGGAAGAAAGCGATGCTATTAAGAAGAGACGAATAATAAAACGGTGAAAGGGAATGCTTTCATTTTGCAGAGTTTTGTAGTAGGGAATGTTTTCTTTGGTTCTGATCAGTCGGAGCTCACAGTGCCAGAGTGTTGGTTCAAAGGGATCACAAATCTGAAAGCAAAACTCAGCAGAAACTCCCAACTTTTTAAGCTGAAACTCACAAATTTCAGATCGTTTTAACTGAAAACTGCAATGATCAGATTGTACCTTCTCCCTGCAGCCACTGCAAGACAGGACAGGGCATAACAAGCCTTCCCATTTCTTCCTCCCCCTCCCGCACCTACGCCTCATGCAGTGATTGGGCACAATGACAATCTTTGTGGGAGTCAGGATATGGGCACAATCTAGCTCATGTGGAACAATCAAGACAGTACAGGGAGTAAGGCCTTCCTACCCGCTGCTTATCCAAAGCTACTGGATCTTGGGTCTGGTGCGGAGTGCAGCCGAAGCTCATCTCCTTACTACAAAGGGATGGCTCGTATGCATAAGTGCTTAAGTGCTTTTCTGTACTGGGACCAGAGTGCCTCTCACAGGATCAAGCCCTTGGTCATGGATATAGAGTAGATTTCAGCTCCAAGAATTCCATGGAAGGTCCTATGACCATCTCCAGGCACCGAGGAAGCATTTAGTTTTAAAAAAGAAGACAGTTTCAGTCTCAGATATAAAGAATCGCACAAGTCTGACAGCATAAGCACATCATTATGTGCACCACACTCAACTGAGCTTTACAATTTCATAAAAATAAATATATAAATAAATCCTCGAGGGACTGCAAAAATGTCTTCAATTTGTACATCTGTTTAACATGTAATTTCTACTACAACTGGCTGCGTGGTTAGTAATTTGTCACATAGTAACATTCATTTTTGTTACTGAAACTGCTAAAGGTGGTAAATTAAGCTCATGTCTCTTAGAAAAGCCCACAGCAATGCAAGAAGGATAAATTATGTCTCTGTTCTGATTCAAGTACATGTAGTAAAGAAAATAATACTTTCTCTTTCCCCCACCAAAGATTTGCTATGTGGCAGGACCAGATCTTTAAAATATTTTCAGAGGACTAAACTTATTAATATGGCTTTGAGCTCATCTCCATATATCCACCCATGTATTTCAGGCAGAGCAGAGAGTGGAGTGCTGCACAACACTTATAGGAAAAGGAAGGTTTACTGAGACTCACACAAGGTGGAAGACCCTGAGCACAGTTCCATTGAAGTTGTCCACTGAAGGACACTTTTGAACACGCTATGGTCTGCTGGAACTGGTGTTTCAATGCCACTTATACAGATAAGTGTCAGAAATGAAACAAGCTGTAAATGGCTTTATGCAACAAAAGGATGTTTACTCTTAACACGCAATGTGCAGGCAGCTCTGCCTGCTACAAAACAGAAATCCTGGCCTCGCCCAGTCCACATCCTGAGCTGCTCACAGGAACCCGTGTCACATGAGGACCAATCTTGTCTCTTAAGGCTCCCTATATTATAACACCCACTTGGGGAAAATGATGGTTGAGCAGGGAAACTTTTCCTCTGTCAGAGTGAGGGCAACGCCTTTGAAAAGTCAATGATATTTCAGAGCCAAATGGATTGGAGAAAGACCCATTTCAAAAATTACTGCAGTTTCTCACTCGGAGAAGCAGTCTTCCACCAGTTAGGCCCATCAGATCTGTGGCCCGCTGGTAATTATTAAACCTGTAGCATCAAGCAATTGAACTAGCAACTCTTACCAATTAAAGGAATTAGATAACTTGCACGCGCCTCTAGGCAGTGAGTTACAAACACAGAGCCAAATCCTGAGGGCACTTACTCAATTCTTACTTAGGCAATCTCCCACTGGGACTTTGCCAGAATAAAACCCAAGTAACTCAGGATCTGGCCCACAGACTTGGAAGCCACAGAAGAAACCGCCATATTCTTAAATTACAGCATTGGTGTATTAAAATTTTGCAGCCCAGGGCCCCTAACCTGAAAATAAACACTGTGTATGGGATAGAGAAAAGCACTTATAGCCCAGTGCTTCCCCTGCCACCTGGGATTTTGGCCACTGGATAATCAAGGGACCCACTTGTCCTCATCCAGTTTGTGGAGAACACCCCCTGTAGCACCCTCCTCTGGGGCAACATAATACAAATCTGACATCTGCAGGATGCAGATGTTGGGGAGTCCTTTGTGTGAACTCTCTGCTGTTTTTCCTCCCCCTCTCAATGGAAACAACATTCTTTCCATTCTGTTAGCTGCCTAGGCAGATGCATAACAGAGGCCCAAATCAACAGAAGATTCCCTTGCTGCTCCTGAAACCTTTACTAGCAACCTTTTGCCAGATGGTGACTTACACAGCAGTAGATAAACCTTCCCTTCATTGCTGTATCCTTGTGTTCAGTAGGTAAGGAAGCAATGCCTTTGCATCAGCTACCACAGACTAAGAAAATATTCAAACCTCTTAGTATAGGTTGCAGGACTCATATATGCAAATACATTCTCTTGCTGTCAGCGCATATTCTCTCTTCACCCCAACACCTGAGAATTCAAAAATGAGGCTTTTATCCTGGTTGTCATCTGATTTCTTCTTCCTACTTGAGAATCCTAACAAAGGGCTCCAAATTTAGTGCTTACTGTTTTGGACCAAAACATTGATGCACTTTCCCTTTAATTGGGATGGATGTTTCCCTTGTGGAGGGCACCATTTCATCTGTATTGCATATAGTCCTCTAATCCCTCTTGGTTAGCTACTGTTCTAAACCATCAACTCTAGATTCAAGATTATTAACCTTGCAGTTAAATTGTCTCATTTTGGATTATATTCAGACTATTTTGTTGTTAAACAGATCAAAGAGTATCCATAAAATCACAAACTAAAATTTTGTGGGTGTAGAACAAGATTGAATACATGAATGCTGGAACCCAGCCTCAATCTCTGGAACCTAAAGAAACTGTTTCCCGGTCTTTATTTTTTTCCTTTATAGGCTCATTTCACTACCAGTTTCATCCTGGAATTTTAAAAATTAAAAGCCTGAGAACTCCAAGGTAAGACAAGAGAACAAACAGCAAAAGAAATGATGGGCCAGATTATCAAAAGCTAAACTGACTTCCAACAGCTGATGATCTGGCCCACAATCTGTGTGTCAGAATTTCATCACTGGGGACAAGTTTCTGATCTCACTTAGGCCACGTTTACACTATGGATGCTACAGCAGCTGCAGCTATGCCACTGAAGTTCCATAGTGCAGATGCTTCATACAGCGAGGGAAGGTTTTTTTCCATTGGTGTGGGTCATCCACTTCCCCAAGCAACAGTAGCTAGGTCAATGGAAAAATTCTTCCCTTGACCTACCCAAGTCTACATTGCAGCTTATGTGGGCTTAACTACAGCGCTCCGAGGCGTGCATTTTTCATGCCCCTCAGCACTGTAGCTATGCCAGCCTAATTTAAGTGTAGACCAGGCCTCCCACAAATGTAAATCAGGAGTAACTCCAGAGAGGTCATGGAGTTACACCAGTGCTTGAGAAGAATCAGGCTATATGTTTTTACAGGAAGGGTGTTCGATGCAAGCAGTTGAAAGTTCTTCATTTATATGTAAATACATTGTACCTGCAGTATAAATTGTAGATATGTAAAAGGAACTAACACTCTTCTTCAGGACCTGGGCCAGATCCTACAGGACCTGAAAAAGAGCTCTGTAAGCTCGAAACCTTGTCTCTTTCACTAACAGAAGTTGGTCCAACAAGTCATTACCTCACCCACCACATCTCTCCTGGGACCAACACGGTTACAACAACATTGCCAACACCTATTACAATGGTCTCTTTGTGCATCTAGTTTGTTTTATAATCTACATTCTAAAATAGAGTGGTGTTTCTAACAAAAGTGCCAGTTTTAAATAAAGTAGATAAATAAAGTTATCCTAATATCCATTGTATTCCCTTGAATTTCCCTACACTTACAATAGCAAATACCAGCATAAGGAGCTTGTCTAACCATAAATACTTATTTAGGCCCTGATTCAGCTGTCATCACTATTAAGCAAAGCGCTTAGGTGTGCGCATAAATCCCATTGACTGCAGTGCGATTTAAAGCACATGCTTATGTGTTTTGCAATTAGGGACTTAAACATATGCTTAAATTAGGGCTGTAAATTAATCACAGTTAACTCATGTGATTAATTCAAAAGAATTGACTGCGATTAAAAAAATTAATTGTGATTAATCGCACTGTTAAATGATAGAATACCAATTGAAATTTATTAAATATTTTTGGATGTTTTTCTAAATTTTCAAATATATTGATTTCTATTACAACACAGAATACAAAGTATACAGTGCACACTTTATATTATTATTTTTTATTACAAATATTTGCACTGTAAATATGATAAAACAAAATAAATATTATTTTTCAGGTTTCAGAGTAACAGCCGTGTTAGTCTGTATTCGCAAAAAGAAAAGGAGTACTTGTGGCACCTTAGAGACTAACCAATTTATTTGAGCATGAGCTTTCGTGAGCTCACGAAAGCTCATGCTCAAATAAATTGGTTAGTCTCTAAGGTGCCACAAGTACTCCTATTATTTTTCAATTCACCTCATACAAGTACTGTAGTGCAATCTCTTTATCGTGAAAGTGTAACTTACAAATGTAGATTTTTTTTGTTATATAACTGCACTCAAAAACAAAACAATGTAAAACTTTAGCGCCTACAAGTCCACTCAGTCCTACTTCTTGTTGAGCCAATTGCTAAGACAAACAAGTATGTTTACAGGAGATACTGCTGACTGCTTCTTATTTACAATGTTACCTGAAAATGAGAACAGGCATTCACATGGCACTTTTGTAGATGGCATTGCAAGGTATTTACGTGTCAGATATGCTAAATATTCATATGTCCCGTCATGCTTCGGCCACCATTCCAGAGGACATGCTTCCATGCTGATGATGCTCATTAAAAAAATAATGCATTAATTAAATTTGTGATTGAACTCCTTGGGGGAGAACTGTATGTCTCTTGTTCTGTTTTACCCGCATTCTGCCATATCTTTCATGTTATAGCAGTCTCGGATGACGACTCAGCACATGTTCGTTTTAAGAAGAACAGGAGATTTGACAAAACGCAAAGAAGGTACCAATGTGAGATTTCTAAGGATAGATACAGCACTAGCCCCAAGGTTTAAGAATCTGAAGTGCCTTCCAAAATCTCAGAGGGACGAGGTGTGGAACATGCTTTCAGATGTCTTAAAAGATCAACATTCCGATGCGTAAACTACAGAACCAGAACCACCAAAAAAGAAAATCAACCTTCTGCTGGTGGCATCTGACTCAGATGATGAAAATGAACATGTGTTGGTTCGCTCTACTTTGGATCATTATCGAGCAGAACCTGTCATTAACATGGACATATGTCCTCTGGAATGGTGGTTGAAGCATGAAGGGACATATGAATCTTTAGTGCATCAGGCACATAAATATCTTGAGATGCCGGCTACACCAGTGCCATGAGAACGCCTGTTCTCACGTTCAGGTGACATTGTAAACAAGATGTGGGCAGCATTATCTCCTGCAAATTGTAACCAAACTTATTTGTCTGATCAACTGACTGAAGTAGGACGGAGTGGACTTGTAGGTTCTGAAGTTTTACATTGTTTTATTTTTGAATGAAGTTATTTTTTGTAAATAATTCTATATTTGTAAGTTCAACTTTCATTATAAAGAGATTGCACTACAGAACTTGTATTAGGTGAATTGAAATATACTATTTCTTTTGTTTTTTACAGTGCAAATATTGTAATAAAATAAATATAAAGTGAGCACTGTACACTTTGTATTGTGTTGTAATTGAAATTAATATATTTGAAAATGTAGAAAACATCAAAAATATTTAAATAAATGATATTTTATTATTGTTTAACAGTGAGATTAATTGCACAATTGTTATTATTTTTTGTAATCGCACGATTAATTGCCATTAATTTTTTTAAATTGCTTGACAATCCTAGCTGAAATGCTTTATTAATTTAATTGGGTGACCCTGGCAACAGGTTTAAAACAAAGAAAAGGAAGTACTAATTCACACAATGTACTGTCAACCCGTGAACTCATTGTCAGGGGATGTTGTGAAGGCCAAAAAAATAACTGGGTTCACAAAAGAATTAGATAAATTCATGGAGAAGAGGCCCATGAATGGGTATTCGCCAATATGGTAAGGGATAAAGCATTCTTGTTTTATAGACTTTTATCACATTCCCCCTCAGTCATCTCTTTTCTAAGCTGAAAACTCTGAGTCTTTTTAATGTCCCCTCATATGGAAGCCATTCCGTACCCCTAATAATGTTTAACCATAATTGCCCTTCTCTACACCTTTTCCAATTCTAATTTTTTTTTTTGAGATGGGGTGACCAGAATTGCATGCAGTATTCAAGGTGTGGATCTACCATGGCTTTTCATAGTGGCATTATGATATCTTCTGTTTCATTTATTCTCCCTTTCTTAATGGTTCCCAGCATTGTTTTAGCTTTTTTGGCTGTTGCTACACATTGAGCAGATGTTTTCAAAGAACTGCCCACAATGACTGCAAGATCTCTTTCTTGGGTGGTAACAGCTAATTTAGACCTTAACATTTTGTATGTATAATTGGGATTATTTTTTCCAGTGTGCACTGCTTTGCATTTCTCAACACTGAATTTCATTTCTGAGTTTGTTGCCCAGTCACCCAGTTTTGTGAGATCCCTTTATAACTCTTTGCAGTCTGCTTTGGACTTAACTATCTTGAGTAATTCTGTATCATCTGCAAACTTTGTCACTTCATTGTTTACCCCTTTTTTCCAGATCATTTATGAATATGTTGAACAGCTTTGGTCCCAGTACTGATCATTGGGGACCCCACTATTTACCTCTCTCCACTGTAAAAACTGGCCATTAATTCCTATCCTTTGTTTCCTATCTTTTTACCAGTTACTGACCCATGAGAGGACCTTCCATCTTATCCCATGACTGCTTAGTTTGCTTAAAAGCCTTTTGGTGGGGGATCTTGTCAAAGACTTTCTGAAAGTCCAAATACACTAAATTCACTGGATCACTCTTGTCCACATGCTTGTTGACCCCTTCAAAGCACCCTAATAGATTGGTGAGGCATGATTTCCCATTACCAAAGCCATGCTTACTCTTGTTCAATATATATTTATCTGTGCCTGATATGTCTGTTCTTTACAATGGTTTCAACCAATTTGCCTATTACTGAGGTTAGTCTTACCAGTCTCTCTTTGCCAGGATTGCTTCTGGAGCCTTTTTGAAAAAATCAGCATTACATTAGTTACCCTCCAGTTATCTGTTACAGAGGCTGATTTAAGCAATAGGTTACATACCACAGTTAGTAGTTCTGCAATTTCATATTTGAGTTCCTTCAGAACTTTTGGGTGAATACCATCTGACACCTCAATCTGGGACAGTTCCTCAGATTTGTCACCTAAAAAGAATGGCTCAGACGAGAGAATCTCCCACACATCCTCTTCAGTGAAGAACAATGCACAGAATTCATGTGGCTACGCTGCACTGGTCTTGCCTTCCTTGAGTGCTCTTTTAGCACCTCGATTGTCTAATAGCCCCACTGACTGGTAAGCTTCCTGCTTCTGATGTACTTTTTTGTTTGTTTTTTTTTGCTGCTAGTTTTTGTGTCCTTAGCTAATGGCTCTTCAAATTCTTTTTTGGCCTGCTTTATACTTTTATACTTGACTTGCCAGAGTTTATGTTCCTCTCTATTTTCCTCACTAAGATTTGACTTCCAGTTTGTAACAGATGAGTTTTTGCCTCTAACTGCCTCTTTTACTCTGCTGTTTAGCCATGGTGGCATTTTTTGGTCCTCTTACCTTTTTTTTTAATTTGGGGTATATATTTAGTTTGAGCCTCTACTATGGTGTTTTTAAATGGTCTCCATGCAGTTGTAGGCATTTCAACTTTGTGACTGTTCCTTTTCATTTCCATATAACTAGCTTCTTCATTTTTGTGTACTTCCCTTTTTAGAAGTTAAATGCTACTGTGGTGGGTTTCTTTAGTTTTTTTCCCCTACAAGAATGTTAAATTTAATTATATTATGGTTGCTACTACTGAGTGGTTCAGCTATGTTCACCTCTTGGATGAGATCTTGTGCTCCACTCAGGACAAAATCAAGAATTGCCTCTCCCCTTGTGGTTCCATGACAAGCTGCTCCAAGAAGCAGCCATTTATGGTGTCTAGAAATTCGATCTCTGCATCCCTTACGGAGGTGACATGTACCCAATCAATATGGGGATAGTTGAAATCCCCCATTATTATTGCATTTTCTGCCTTGGTAGCCTCTCTAATCTCCTTGAGCATTTCACAATTACCGTCAGACAGTCAGTATACTCCTACTGCTAAACTGCTATTGTTCAAACATGAAATATCTATCCATAGAGAGTCTATGGTACAATTTGATTGATTTAAAATTTTTACTTTATTTGACTTTCTTTCACATATAGTGCAACTCCTTCCACCAGTGCTCTGTCATTCCTGTATATTTTGTACTCTGGTATTACCGTGTCCCATTGATTATCCTCATTCCATCAAGTTTCCATGATGCCTATTATACCAATATCCTCATTTAATGTCAGGCACTCTAGTTCACTCATCTCAGAATTTAGACTTCTAGCATCTGTACATAAGCACTTGTACATTTTGTTAATGTTCAGTTTCTTGCCTTCGTATGTTATATTTAAATGGGACTATTTTACGTTTGATTATTCTTCACTAGCTCCTACCTGTACTTTACCAACTTCTTTCCTATCTTCTTTACTAGGATATAGCATTTCCCCTTTTAATAAATTCATCCCTAAGGGATGTCTCTTCCCAAGCCATATTCTCCTCTGCACCTATCAGTCTACACCAGACCTTAGTTTAAAAAATCCTCTACAACCTTTTTAATTTTGCCTGTATAGGCTCCTCCTTTCCCAAAAGGTTCCCCAGTTCCTAATAATCCTAAAACCCTGCTCCCAATACCATCATCTCATCCATGCATTGAGACCCTGCAGTTCTTCAGGTCTTTCTGGCCCTGCGCATGGAGCTAGAAGCATTTCAGAGAATGCTACCATGGATATCCTGGACTGTAATCTCTTGCCTAGTAGCCTAAATTTGGCCTCCACAACCTCTTTCCCATTTCTAGCTATATCACTGGTACCTACACATACGATGACCACTGGCTCCTCACCAGCACTGGGCACAAGTGTGTCTAGATGTCTTGAGATATCCGCAACCTTCACATTCAGCAGGCAACTAACCATGCGGTTTTCCCAGTCATCACAAACCCAACTACCTATAATCAAATCCCCCTTTACCTGGCTCTTCCTACTAACTGGAGTTCCCTTCCCAGAAGGGGTAACCTCTGTGAAAGAGGATACTATGACATCATCCAGAAATCAATATTAACTTTGATTGTCTTGTGGAAAGGGACACTCTTAACTAACACACCCAATTTATTTTAAAGCCTTGTGTATGAATTAATATGACATGCTTTTTTAGACAGAATCTTGCTTCCTTCTACTCTCTCCCCCTCCTTTTGGAATTACTGAACTACCTAGGAGTTTTATACCACTAAAAATAGGACATTCCCAGTTTTTCAGTGATGAATACGGTACTTGCTTCTATCCTTGGAAGGACCCTAGACAGCAGACATGCCAGCTGGGACATGAGAGGATTCTGTGCATGAGAAAATTCATCTTGGAGATTGCCAATTAACATGAATATACTATTGGTCTAAATACAGGAATATCAGCTTTAAATATATTCCTTCAGACTGAATCCAAAAAATGTACCATTGTTGCAATTCCTATTTTGGAGATGGGGAAAGAGACTGGTTTCTAAGCTGTTGTCTGAGATGCTGTTTCATTGATTTTATATGAAATCAGTTTTTTTCTAATCACATCCATAAATTTAAATCTAAATTATCCAGATTGACAATGTTTCCCTTTACTTACAGCTCATATTGATCTCCAGTTTCTTAATATTTCTCTGAGAAGTTGATGTTTATGTCAATGCAAGAGAAGCAAATTGTTTAAAAGTCTCAACGTAAATGGAGAAAAAAAGTATAAGTCTATGCCAAGTTTATTCTGATTCCCATCCAAGAAATGATACCATTTTATATCTATTATGTGAGAGCTATATATTAGATATGATATATAGATATGAGATATAGATAGATAATATGCACACAAATCATATTTACATACACAAAATACATAATAAAATGCTGTACATAGGTTTGAGCAGCCCTCCTTTGGATGACTTGATTAATTCACTTGCTACTTGAATGTAATACAACAGTTCCAAACTCACGGCAATAATGCCTTTATTCCAAAGAACAACTTCATGAATTTCGTAAAGGCTACTTTTGCTAGAGAAATTATTTTAGAAAGTTTATTTGTCTCTCTCCACCTGGTCAGGGCTCAGCAGAAGGGAAAAATTAAAGCTCATAAATATAATCTACCGCCCAAAAGGACCTAAAAGAGCATTTTTGTGTCTTCAAATGTCATGAATTTTAAGTCCAATATCTCAGGTTTGGAGTGTTAAGAGTAGAAGCCAAAGGAAGTGGACGAGTGGGCAGAGGGTATATGAGAATGATAAACACATTTATCACAGAACACTGCAGTATGATTAACTCCTCCTCATAAATGATATCTACCCAGCTATGGCTATAAAGTATGTAACTACACAGATATTAAAGTGTATACACAGGTATTACATATACAATATATTATTTTATGCATATTACTATTATTTATATCATATTATATTAATGGCATCTCTAGTCATATAAACCTTACTATTTCTCAAAAAAAGAAAAAAGACAGACAAATCATCTTTCATTTAACATCTAATTTTAAAACAAAAAGATATTATACCACACATTAATAAAATACAAGAAAACATCTGTTTCACTGCAGATTTTATAAAAATATTATTCTCTGCTTTGCTTGTAGTTCTGCTCCTCAGACTTATTACTGCAATTCTCTTGCAGTTTGGTTAAATGTCAATGCTCCAATTACTTTAATAGTCAAACTGTGTGCTATTTTCACCACACAGTCATTCAGGCTTGTCATGTTTGACAAATCCAGTAATTGAGATGAACTCTTGGAGAATACTGACATGTAACCAGTCATTTCCTACTGCAGAATGTTGACCTCTCTAGCATAAACCCACAGAGGATTTATACAGCAGTGTGTAAAAAAACCAAATAGGCTTGTTAAATAATAAAAAAACAAACACCACCAAAGCAAGCCAAAAACAAAAATGTTTTATATATTTCCTCTTGTCCTCATTCATTCACTCTATGTTCCATTGGAGGCTGAACTAAAATCCACAAACACTCCGCATGTTTTTGAACAGTGGCTAGAGAAACCAAATCTGAATTACTCTTTTAAAAGAGACCTTTAAAAATTATCTAACTATGATAAACAGATGCTGAGGCCATTTAATGCTGGTCTAAAATCAAATTCTATTTTTCCTCATAATAACAAAAGCACAATTTACACAATTTGCACACAGCGTTCATTACATGGCTGTTGCCTCAATCAATCAATCCAGTACGTTAACCCTCATTTTATTAACAAGGCTACCCTATTCACCATGATGCCCTGGAGCCAAAATGTAGCCAGAGCACTGAAAGCTCACGGCCAACCTCATTTACTTCAGAAAGATTCACCGACTCAAGCACAAATCCTGTCAAGCCTACCAGGAGTGTGTGCGCACTGCAGGGCTGGCGGGTCCCTGATTGTTGCCTTTGGGACAATATCAGTATTTAAAAATTCTGGGCGGCTGTGGGCCTACCAAACTTACCTAACAAAATAGGCTTTCCTGTGCCGTTTTTAAAAACACCCTGAATGTTATTTAAGAGGAAAGCTCAATGCAAAGGGAGATATTATGAAGGTTTGGGGTGATAGGAGGGAAAGAGTAGTTCTGAAATGTTCCTGTGATTTGCACTGAGCAGATTCCTTTGGGCTTGACCCTGCTTCTGCTGAAGTCATTGGCAAGATCCCCACTGATGTTACTGGGAGCCAGCCCTTTCTGGCTGTGAGGAAATGCTGAGTTGTGATGCATAGGAAAAAGCTGATTACAATTTAAAAGAACTATTTATTCACAGCAGTAAATACCAATTGTGACACTACAAGTTTTGAAAAATAAGAGAATGAAAGAAGGTGAATTGTGCTAGAAATGGATGGGGACATTGTAACTATTTTTATTTATATAAAGTATATTACATTTCTTTAGAGGAATGGTTCTCAAATTGGTGGTGTGCAGTGGTTCTTCTGTCACCAGAGTAAAACATCCATCAAGTCATGACATTTGCTGCTAGCTGTAGTCCACTCTAGGGCACTTGGGACAACTAATCTAAAAATCAAGCACCTCTCTGCACAGCTGCTTTCATCAGTGAAGAAGGATGGTGATTAGTACATCAACCTGGGGCTTGAGAGACCTGGGTTCAAATGCCTGCTCTGCCACACCCTTAGTGTGTGACCTTGGATGAGTCACTTACTTTATGCCTCAGTTTCTCATTGGCAAAATAGTACTTCACAGAGGTGTTGTGAGGATAAATACATTAAAGATTACAAGGCACTGAAATACCATGGTGATGGGAGCTAAATAAGTACCTAAGAGAGATGGTCAGTGGACTTAAAAAAAAATTCACTCACCACAAGGCTGTGGACAACACCAACATTGAATGGGTAGCAAACAATATGCAGGAATTAACATTCAAATTGGCCTGGAGAGATTAGAGCAACCTTTCTCCATCTTTTTTATGACAGCCTTTCAAGTATTTGAAGACCACTATCATGTCCCCCATTAATCTCCTCTTTTCCAAACTAAACATACTCAGTTTCTTCAGCCTTTGCTCATATGGCTTGCATTCCATCCCTTTTATCATCTTTGTCGCTTGCCTCTGGATCCTTTCCAGTTTCCCTACATTCTTTCTATAAATTGGTGACCAAAATTGGACACAATGAGGACAACCAGAACCAGGTAGAGTGGTACTATCACCTCCCATGACTTGCATGCTACACCTCTGTTAATGCAACCTAAAATTGCTTTTGCTTTTTTTGCAACAGCATCACATTTCTTAAGATCTCTAGCTGAAGATGAGTATGACAACATGAAAAAGGCTGAAACTCAGTGGGTCACACTAAAGCCTCTCTCCCTCTTCCCCAACAAAAAAGGTTAGATGATTCATGGGAGGAAGTAACTCCCTTTCTCAGACCCTTTCCATTAGAATGCGTACCTTCCATGAGAAATAGTAGTTACTCAGACATCATCTACTTCAAGTAAAATAAGTCTGTGCCCACTGCAGTTGATCTAAGCAGACCACCACATTCACCATAAGAATTCCAGCTACATCTGATTTAAAGTAATTGTCCTATGAAATCTAAGTACATTTTGTATCATTCTCTGTAACATCTACCACCCTTGACCTTCTAGACCTGTTGGTCACATGCAGTGAATGTGTGTGGTTACTGAATAGCACCAAATGTCCAAGCCTGGCTCTTTGCTGGAAAATGGTGAACAGCTAGAAAGAAGTAGGTGAGCCTGTGTAGTCTATAAAGGCAGCCCACCTTATACCACACTGTGCCCCACTTGTTCTGTATGCAGATCTGGCTGTTGGTGGAGTTTCAGGCTGCAGTACCTAACACAATGGGGTCCTGGTGCCTGACAGGGGTTCCTAGGTGCTACCTCAATAAACAGAATAATAATAAGCATGTTCATGGCTCAGTTATACCTCATTCTGGGACCTTAAGTCTCCTGAGTACTGTGGGGAATGGCAGTCCAGATCAAAAGTGTTAGATGGGTCACAGCACACACACAAAGTTGTTACAAGGATTCTCTCCCCTCCTGCCCCCAGCACAAGCATTCTCTCTCCACCTCCACACACACACACCTCCGGAAACACCCACTCTGGCATCAGTAGCTAGATCTTCTGCCTTGAGCTCCCCACTGGTGGGAGATGATTGTGCCTGCCCTCTGCTAGGTGTATAGGGCTAGGTGTACTACAGAGGGCTCCCTGGAACTGAATTAACTCTTGATCAGCCAAACCAAGATTGTACTTTACAACCAGTTTTTTTATGAGGTCCTTCCTACGTACCAATACTAAATCTACAATGGCATCTCCTCTTGTTGGTTCAGTGACTATTTGGTGAATAAATCTGTTGACTATCTCATCCAAGAGTATCTGGGCCCTACCATTAAGTAGCAGCATTTGTACTCCAATCTATATCTGGGAAATTAAAGACTCTAATAATCACACAATTCCAGTAATATTTAATTAAAAATATTAAAGAGGTTTCTATCCGTATCCAAATCAGATCCTGTAGCAGATCCCAAACACTATACCAGTGGAGTATTCTTTCCCAAAGTGATTTTGACCCAAACAAAATCAGTTTTATCCATTCCATCATTTCTAATTTCTTTATAGTCTACCTCGTCATTAATATACAATGCTACTCCACCACAGTTACCTTTATTCTCTTTCCTGAACAGCGCATACCCTTCAATACCTGTACTCCAGTCTTGACTAATATTCCACCATGTTCCCATTATCCTTATCATATCTGGTTTCACTTCCTGCACAGTAGTTCTATTTCCTCCATTTTGTTCACAAGGCTCCTTGCATTGGTGTACAGACATCTTAGTTGTTTCTACTTGGGTTCACCCAGATTTTTTGCCTGATTAGGTACAGTTATTTTACTGCCAGTATCGCCTACCTGACAGTGCCAATACCACTGACAGTAACAATCTTTCCTCTTGATGTCCATTCTCCTACCCTCTGTGGTTCCTTTCCCCATTGCTGTGTCTTCTTTTACTCCTGCTCAATATTAGAACCAGGTGTAGAGATTACATGAGCATCTCCCAACCAACTCCCTCAAATTCCTAGTATAAAGCTCTTTTAATCAGTTGTGCCAACCTCCATCCCAGAAGTCTATCGCCTTCCTTATTTGGGTGGAGTCCATCCCATGAGAACAGTCCTCTGTCCAGGAATGCCTCCCAGTGGTTGAATACCCCAAAGCTCTCCTTATAGCACTATTGCCTGAGCTAGCTGTTGATTGTCATAATTTTGTCTTGCCTTCGCTCTCCTCCTCTAGGGACAGGTAGAATCCCACTGAAGATCATCTGTGCCTCCACATGACACTGGTGCGCCGGTATCTACACTGCTCACTTAGTCGTCTCCAGGACGTGGTAAATGGCCCAGGGAATGGCCTACTGGGGGACTGCCTCTCTTCCCATGTCGTACTGCCACAGCTGGAGTCAACAGAGGCACTTGAGCTGGATTCCCCTCAGTTAAGAGAGGGAGCTGCCAGCAAAGCATTCTCAGTGAAGGCCCCAGCACTTGGAAACTGGCTCCCTTCCCTTGGTCTAAGAGCCTGAACTTGAGGACCCTCTGGATAAGCTGAAAAAAGCCACCTATTTGACAGAATTTTGGGGAAAGTTGAGGTTGTGTTCCTAGGGGCGAAGGGGGCTTTCTGTCACTTCCATTTATTGGCTGGTTGAGCTAATTTGTTACTTGCATGTGATTATTTATTGCTGCTGTGTAGTCATTATGGGATTGTAAATCTGATTGTTAGTGCACCCAGAGCTTTCTGTATGGGGCTGATTGTTAAAACTAAATATTAGTATTAAGGGTCATGCTCTGGTGCTACAAACTAGAAAACACTTCCTAGTTCTTTTCTTATAGGATAACATAAACTCGAATAAACATGTCAGGTGAAATTCCAGGCTCCAAATAGCAGACTTTCAACTTCTGTCTATTCCAGAAAAGCTCTCGAAAAATTAACCATGAAGAAATGTATTCCTGATACATTTTTTCTGATGCCAAACCCAAATTAAACAAGCCTTCCATATCTGAACCATTTTTAATAATAAATCTTGAACATTTCCTGGGGGAACATTCCCTCAGGCCTCTGGGTTGTGGGTGTCAAGTTTGCCTGCCCTCTTTCACTCTTCTGAGTACAGGGAGTAGTGAAAAGTGGTTCTGACTATGGAAGCTGGGTTTTTTTAAAGTCTTTATAAACCATGAGTATTGGTAGAAAGTGGTAAGTCCTGTGAATCTCACGTCATCAGGGCTTCTATCTACTGTAACCACACAGAGTTTGCTAGTGAGGCTTGGGGGTGAGAGTTTCAAAAGAACTCAGTATTGCCCTAACTCTACTCTATTTAAGTGCAAAATGATAAGCACTTTTGAAAATCCTATCTTAGAACCCAGTACAGCCTGAAATGTGAGACTTGGAATGGTCACAAGCTCCTCAGGTGATGTTGGCAAAGCTTACAACTCCTGACAAACCTCAATATGTTCCTGTTCATGACAGATACAAGTTTCTAAGTCACTTCCCTGAAGAAAAGTATTTGGGGCTTGATGGAACAACACAGCTGGTGAAGTGGGAGCTCTTAATCATCACACGAACCACTTTTGAGGCTTCATAGAAGGTAGCTTCCAGTGCAGTCAACAGAAGTTGTAACTCTTGTGAGAATCACTTATGAAATACAGATTTCACTGAAGTTACAAGCAAATTCCATTAAGCCCGTCATAAGTTAGGACAACTATTTTTAGCTTAAATATTGTTGTTTGGGAAATGTCTTAATTTGCTCCAAGAATGTCTCTTTTAAAAACAGTATTAATTGTAGACTATGGTTAAATTAATGATGTTTGTGGAAATCTAACTGATAATTTCCTGAATTTCTAGCATTTTTTGTTTTGTTTTTAGCTATATTTTTAAAATATTATTTTAAAGGACATTATATGCGCAATGTTAACTCAGATTTTTATCTGTAAATGAATGTAAAGGTTTAGCTATTATCAATAAGACTATTATTTGTTTACTTTAATAGGATTAATAGGAATTACAGATTTTGTCAATATTTTAAATTAAAATATCCATTCAGAATTTGGAATAACCCATGCACCCATAATTGATTTTCATACGCAGTAGATTGCAATGATTACAATGGGAAACCTGTGCTTGCAGATCAAAACATTTTTAATGGGACACAGAATATAGTCCAGTACTTTAAAAAGCTATATTATCTTAAACCATAAGGTATTTATGTGGTAGTGATTTAGCCTTATTTACAAAACCAACAAACATTCTTGTCTTTAATGATGAATTTCCCTCAAAGTTCACAATGTTCATTTCTGAATGTTTGAGTAAGTGGGCTCACTGGTAGTTCAGATTATGTCAATTTATAAAGCAAAGTCCAAATTATTATCTTCTGCATTTTACCTGGCATCATCCTTGATTAGGAAGAGAGAAAACCTGATTGCCAAGATAAGCTCAATTCATATTCCTCCAAGATCCTGTATTACTTACGTCAGTCAGCAGAGCATCCTGCCTAATGGATCTTTAATGGAATGGGTAACACCTATTAATATGTCATCATTTGATGTTAATAATGTCTAATAAAGAACTTATTAACACGTCTGGAAAAGACAGTAGCCAGAGGGCCTAGAGCTGTGTCTCAGCAACAGTCACACACTTCTTTCTTATTCATAGCAAAGACTTCAATCTCATAAACAATTACCCTTGGTTATTTTTTTTGCAGTGAACATGCCCCTCATACTAACAAGAACATTCTTTATTATTATTCATTATGTTTAGATTGCCAAGAACTGTGCTAGGTTTTTTACAGAACAAAGAGGAAGACACTGTCTTTGTTCTCAAGAACTTATGATCCTGTTTTATATATGACAAAAGTGAGTGTAACAACAGTTGGGGTTAGGTGGCTGTCCAACTAGAGGGGTCCTTACACTATGTGTGTTTAATGTTGTCTTAGCATGCTTACAAGTACAGAGGATGTATTCTTGGAATTCTATTAAAAACGCAGTAAAAATAGAAAGTTCTATTAGTATCAATAATGCATCCCATGTAATACATGGAAAAAAGCAGGAGCTGAAGTTAGGAAGATTCTAACAGAACAAAACAGGTCACTGCAGTAGTTAGTCCCTAACATGGGGCACAAAGATAGAACATACTCATTTTGTTACAAAGCTGCTGCCTATTAACTTACTTACCTAGTAGCAAAAAACTATGGAAGAGGAGGAAAGGAAGGAAGGTTAGGGCTTTGAATGATGCAAAATTGGATCCCTGTAATCAAGTTTCTTTTAATAGAGATATCTGGGCTAAAGCATGTTTGGCAAAATCCCGTCTAGGTTCTTAAAGTGTGGTCTCAGACTCGTAGCTGAGTAGTTGTGCTTAGCCTAAGTAATTTAATGCTTTTATTTTGGTGCTTCCAATTCCATCCATTTTGTATCAGTTGTATGGTATGCCATAATGCAACATTTAAGCAGTATGTACAGTACACAAACAACATGGCATAATGCTATTTATTTCTGTCTGTTTTTGTTTTAATTGATGCAACATTTGTATCATGCTATTTGCAAATCTAATAATAATTTTTTTCTTAATTTGATCTATGACTCATTTTATCACCTAAATAGCAAACAAATATCCAGACAGTTTAGTATATATACTGGATATACAAAGCATTTTCCTGTTTTATGAAAGTTTAGTTCAATGCCAATGAAATCAAAGGAGTTACACACTATTATAAATCTGAAGTAACTCAGTGGGGAATCAGGCCCATTGTATCAAGTTTCTCTCTCAATAGGGCTAGACCCTACACTGCAATCTTAAAAGCATGTCAAAGATCTATCCAGTATATGAATCCATTTTTGTTTGGCGAAAGCTGTACTGTGTATTTGGGGAGGGAGAGAGGTTATTTCATAAGTGGCCACAGAATATTTGTTGTAGAATCCTTTGAGAAAACATCAAGGGGATATTTGTAACAGCTGTATCGTGTGTGTTTCATTTTTGATAAAAACCCTGGGGTGAAATGCTGGCTCCGTTAAAGTCAACGGCAAAACAACCATTGACTTTAGTGAAGCCAGGTTTGCATCACTGCATTTCTAACAAGTGGCCCTTTGCAATGGGGTTTCCCTGAAGAAGGGTTTGCAGGATCAGACCACTGTTGTATTGATTTTTGAAAATGAAAATACCAGTGAAGAGAAAATGTAACACTTCATCTTAAAAAGTGTGTCAAATAGGAAGATTTTAGCCTTAAATTAACAAACAAGAATATGCAACAATAAAATACAAGTAAAGTCTATCTTGGAGCTCTGGTAAAAAAAATCATTTGAACTCTGCTTCTGGTTATTTCATATCTTACCAGAACCCTCTCAATAGAATTATAGCCATGCATTATACATTATAGCCATGCATTACACTTATTCTTAACATGTACTTAATCCTGCCAAAGCCAGTCTTTTAGCATTATCAGTTTGCACCCATAAATGAACAAAATTACCAACCGTACTCAAAAGAACAGAATTGGAACCATAATTATATCTATTATATGTTGTTTCAAATTTGGACTTCTAACCTGTTTTTCAAACAGCTTCAGGCTGCTTCTAAGTCAGCAAGGTAATGGATATAACGAGTAGCTATAACTATACCTCCTAATCATAAAATGTCACAATGAGTGTGGTACATACAGCTATCTAATTTTTTTTGGCCATGTTATTATGGTTTATGAGCAGTTTTACAACCCATATGTCATGCTGTCATATTCTTCCAAAAGCTGGTTATTTGGACTAACTGGGGAAAGTGAAATATGAATGACTACCAGTTGCAGGGCTGACTGCTGCTAAGTAGCAAGGTCTCATAGGTCAGAGTGAGATCTTTCATGAATTACAGGGTGTGCCATTTATTTCAATGAGAAACCCACAGAATTCATTTTGGTTCCTGAGACTTTGCTATTTGTTACAGCAGTTGGCTTTATACAATATATTACAGCAGATTCTCATTAATTTCCACTTCACTACTAGACACACACACCTTAGAAATGTGCACAAAAAATAGTGGCTTCACCTCACTTCTCAGTAGAGATTTAATAGCAGATGCTGTAATCAATTCTCATATGAGTAAGACATCACTATTCTTACAAAGTATTCTATAGCACATTTGCTAGTGTGATATCTATCTGGCAAAGACATTTCTAGAACACCCATCACTGGACTGATTGCCAATTACAGCAATGATAGTTCATAAAGAGGTCTCCATAGTGCGTTTATCTCTTTACTAACATTCAACAGCTTTTCTTACTGCTCCCCATACTTTGCAATTTCCTCTTTTCCGCTATTGCACAAAGAGGTGGGCAAAGGTGATTACAACATGCTCTATAAATGGCTAGTCTGCGGCTCAGTCTTATCTCTTCTGGTAGCTTGCTCTGAAACACAGGCAAGGGTCTTTGACCAAAATCACCTTATTCCCAACTCTCACAAGCTTTGTCCTGGATCTTATCAGCAGAATTGCCACAGAAGTGCAAAGCTGCCTAAGTGGGCCATGAACAGTAAAGTGACCTCTAATGTAGCTTTTGAGAGCCTTAAAAACTAAGGCTAAGCCTTTAATTGCCTCCAGAATAAACTGGAAGTCAACAGATACAAAACGCTCATGTTACATGCTCTGCAAAAGCTGGAGTTTCTATAGAGTCCTTAGCTTCAGGGCTTGTCTTCACTACCATGGTAAATCAACCTAAGTTACGCTACTCCAGCTATATGAATAATGTAGCTGGAGTCGACATAGCTTAGATTGACTTACCCTGGTGTCTTCACTGCGCTGCGTTGACGGGAGACAGTCTCCGGTCAACTTACCTTACTCTGCTCGGGGAGCTGGAGTACCGGAGTTGACTGGAGAGCGCTCTGCCATCAATTTAGCGGGCCTTCATTAGACCCACTAAATCAAAACCAACTGCATCGATTGCAGCAGCACTGATCTCCATGGTAGTGAAGACCAGCCCTAAGAGAGTAATGAGAGTCCAGCCTGGTGATGAGGAATGTATGAATCACTCTTATTACATCTGGGTCAAAGAGGAGGGGGTACAGGTTCCCGGCAAGCTGGAAGTGGAAGAATGTATTTCTGACTGCCTCTTGGTATCCAGGATTAGCACTGAATCCAGGAGAACCCCAAGACTTTGCATTACCTTGGTAAATGGAGGCCAGACACCTTCTATGGAAGGAGAGGTGGTTGTCTTGGCTACCTCCTTGAAACATTTCCCCTTACCAGCTTCATCACTTCATTATAGCCAGGGGATACTCTTAACCAGTAGCTCTTTTAAGTGGTTCAACAGCACCTTATGGTCTGTTCTGTCAAAGGCCGCAGTAAGGTCAAGTATGAAGTTGTGTTATCATTAGTGTGAAAGTTTTACAATGCAGTAGCAAGTAAAAGCCACAACTAAGCTGACTCCTATTGTGCTAGGCACTGTACAAACAGTGGTGCATTAGAAAATATTAGTAAAAGGCATAAAAACTAGATTACAATGATTAAAGTAAAAAGAACAAAGTAGATTTTATGATTTGTTATTGTTTGCTCACTTGTCAGTTTGCAAAATTCAGAATTTCACAGCCAGTCTCCCAGCCATGAGTGTGAATCACTGGATTTGTGCTGTTAACATTGTATGTAAATTATATAAAAGAATAACAGCATGGAAATCTGGCAAGCACTAAATTCTGGAATGAGCGTTTCTCTATTATGCAGAATAGCTAGATGTTACAGTGGAGATACAAAAAGTGGAGTTGTTACAGTGGAAATACAGTGCTAGTAATGAGTAAAGTTTACAATGCTTCCAGGACATTGTATGTGTTCATAGAACGAGAAGCAGGTGGTAAGCTTTCAAAAAGGTCAGAGAGTGCTTAAAATTTTTTACTGGGTTGAATACAAGTGATCCCAGCAGGGAAAAAAAATCAAGTTAATCCCTAAGAAGGTCAGTGTAACAGGTTGCCAGTGTTTATCTGAAACACACTACCTTGTTAGCTGGTGTCGATCCTATCTGCTGACTCACAAAAACAGCTGTCATCTTACCCCCACCAGATATAAAGAGGAAGGAGGAAGAGGCTTTTTAAAAGAGAGAGGATCTAGGTGTGGGCTGAACAGTCTGGAGGGCATCTGCTCACAGTCAAATGATACAATAGTGCTGCTGATAAATAAGGATTACTAGAGTGGTTTCCTCTCTAAGATAATATGATGAAAGAGATATAGTTTCTCATTAAACCAGATCAGAACCCGGCCCTAAGTAGGGATTTCATCTTTGCAATGTAAAATACACATTTATATAAATATTTTTAAATGTATGAGTTTGTGACTACTAACTGGTTTGTCTGGATTGTTCTACCCCTCTATATGTTGGGATAGATCCATACAGCTAGCTTTATGGTATATTTAACTTTCGATACTGGTATTTTGGTGGCAAGGAACCTCTAGCATCATGGCCCCTCTCTCACTTTACCTTCATCCAGTTTGGATAACAGGGACTTCAATAATGTCATGGTTGGATATCTTGGCTACTACAAAATAAAGTCATGATTCTTTCAAAACTCTCTCTCTCTCTCTCTCTTACCTTCATTCTTGGATCTTTGTTTTCCTGCTTCTGTAGCTGCAGCTTACAATATATGCCAAGAACTGCACCCTCATTACAGAAAGCCACAATCAGGCAACCTCTCGGGGAAGCTGTAATGCCAATTGACAGAGCATGAGAGTTTTGCATGGCCCACCCTGCTTGCACTTCAGGGAGGGCTCAGTTGTGACTTTTAGCCACTGCCCCCAGGTAGCCGGCAGTGCAGAACACAGGGATTGTGCTTTGGACATCCCAGGGATGCAGGGTGAGAATGACTGCTTCTGCATCCCTTCATCCTCCAGGGAATACAGCCTGCTCCTCACTGTGCTTCCCTGCTCCTGGGGGAATTCAAGAATCCTCCTCCCTATTATGCACTTGCACAGCAGTCCAAGAAGTGTGGTGCTATGTATTAGGATGAGCAGATACCAAGTTTGAAAAATCAGGACACTTTTTTTTTCCCCGAAGAGGATGGGGTGGTGGTAGTATAGGTGCATATATAAGACAAAGCGCCTAAAATTGGGACGTCTGGTCACCCTACCTATATACGATCTTCAATTTACACGGTACTCCCAGATTCTGCCAATCTGAATGAACATCATGAAACCTCAGACTGCTCCCTGAGCCCATGACTCTAGTGGAGCAATGGAGGGTGCTAGACAGCAAATCACCAGCGGCTACTATAAAATGAAAGTATATGACCAATAAGTACATTTTATAATACAAAACATGTTATTCAATATGCGCCATCATTTCTCGAAGGGAGAGCTGTCTCATTACTTGCATTCTGTCTCCCTGAATATTTAACGAGACAACTTGCCATGCTACTCAAGTAGGAAAATAACTGCTCCTCCAGCAATCACAGCAAGATGTGTTATAAGGGTTGCCTGTTAGAGATGCATCTTTCTAAAGGAACATACAGTATAATGGGAGTTTTGGTAATAGCTGCACCAATTAAGGGAAACATTTGCTTTACAACTAGTAAGACATTCTTACTTAAATCTTAATGCTCCAGCTTAAAAACTCTTATCCACATATGCCCAGTATGTGTCCATATTTTTTCTGGTCTACTCTCTTATCATTATGCTTGAGGAAGGAAAGCCATTTTGTAAGAGACTGATACTTCATTAGTTTTGTCTGTCACATCTATTTTGTTGCTACTTGGGGAATAATGACATATACAGTAATGAGATACATTTTACTGAATAATGTCAGCAAGTATCATTTAGTTCTGACCATGTGATAAACACTGACATAAAACTATGTCTAAATTCAATGTTGATAAATACAAAGTAATGCACATTGGAAATCATAATCCCAACTATGCTTACAGAATGATGGGGTCTAAATTAGCTGTTACTACTCAAGAAAGAGATCTTGGAGTAACTGGGGATAGTTCTCTGAAAACATTCATTCACTGTGCAGCGGCAGTCAAAAAAGCAAACAGAATGTTGGGAATCACGAGGAAAGGGATAGATAATAAGACAGAAAATATCATAATGCCACTATATAAATCCATTGTACGCCCACACCTTGAATACTGCATGTAGTTCTGGTTGCCCCATCTTAAAAAAGATATATTAGAATTGGAAAAGGTACAGAGAAGGGCAACAAAAATGATTAAGGGTATGGAACAGCTTCCATATGAGGAGAGCTTAAAAAGATTCGGACTTTTCAGGTTGGAAAAGAGACAACTAAGAGTGGATATGACAGAAATCTATGAAATTGTGAATGGTGTGGAATAAATGAATAAGGAAGTGTTATGTACTCCTTCACATAACACCAGGAACCAGGGGGTCATCCACTGAAATTAATAGGCAGCAGGTTTGAAACAAACAAAAGAATCATAGAATCATAGAAGATTAGGGTTGGAAGAGACCTCAGGAGGTCATCTAGTCCAACCCCCTGCTCAAAGCAGGACCAACCCCAACTAAATCATCCCAGCCAGGGCTTTGTCAAGCCACGCCTTAAAACCTCTAAGGATGGAGATTCTACCACCTCCCTATGTAACCTATTCCAATGCGTCACCACCCTCCTAGTGAAATAGTTTTTCCTAATATCCAACCTAGACCTCCCCCACTTCAACTTGAGACCATTGCTCCTTGTTCTGTCATCTGCCACCACTGAGAACAGCCTAGCTCCATCCTCTTTGGAATCCCCCTTCAGGTAGTTGAAGGCTGCTATCAAATACCCCCTCACTCTCTTCTCTTCTGCAGACTAAATAAGCCCAGTTCCCTCAGCCTCTCCCCATAAGTCATGTGCCTCAGCCCCCTAATAACTTTTGTTGCCCTCCGTTGGACTCTCTCCAATTTGTCCACATCCTTTCTGGAAGGGGGGAAAGGAGGAAGAGAGAAAACTGGACACAATACTCCAGATGTGGTCTCACCAGTGCCAAACAGAGGGGAATAATCACTTCTGTTGATCTGCTGGCAATGCTCCTACTAATGCAGCCCAATATGCCGTTAGCCTTCTTGGCAACAAGGGCACACTGTTGATTCATATCCACCTTCTTGTCCACTGTAACCCCAGGTCCTTTTCTGCAGAACTGCCACTTAGCCAGTCGGTCCCCAGCCTGTAGCAGTGCATGGGATTCTTCCGTCCTCAGTGCAGGACTCTGCACTTGTCCTTGTTGAACCTCATCACATTTCTTTTAGCTCAATCCTCCAATTTGTCTAGGTCACTCTGGACCCTATCCCTACCCTACAGCGTATCTACCTCCCCCCCAGCTTAGTGTCATCCGCGAACTTGCTGAGGGTGCAATCCATCCCATCATCCAGATCATTATGAAGATATTGAACAAAACCAGCCCCAGGACTGACCCCTGGGGCACACCGCTTGATATCAATTGCCAGCTAGACATTGAGCCGTGGATCACTACCCGTTGAGCCTGACGATCTAACCAGATTTCTATCCACCTTATAGTCCATTCATCCAATCCACACTTTTTTAACTTGCTGGCAAGAATACTGTGGGAGACCGTATCAAAAGCTTTGCTAAAGTCAAGATATATCATATCCACCGTTTTCCCGGTATTCACAGAGCCAGTTATCTCATCACAGAAGGCAATCAGGTTGGTCAGGCATGACTTGCCCTTGGTGAATCCATGTTCCTGATCACCTTTCTTTCCTCCAAGTGCTTCAAAATGGATTCCTTGAGGACCTGCTCCATGATTTTTCCAGGGACTGAGGTGAGACTGACTGGTCTGTAGTTCCCTGGATTCTCCTTCTTCCCTTTTTTAAAGAAAGGAAGTACTTAACCGAATGCACAGTCAACCTGTAGAACTCATTGCCAGAGAATGTTGTGGAAGCCAAAACTATAATGGGATTCCAAAAAAATAAGAGAAGTTCTTGGCTATTAGCCAAGATGGTTGTGGATGCAACCTCACACTCTGGGTATCCCTAGCTTCTGATTGCCAGAAGCTGGGAGTGGATGCCAGGCGACTGATCACCTGATGATTGCCTGTTCTGTTCATTCCCTCTGAAGCACCTGTCATTGGTCACAGTTGGAAGACAGGATACTGACCTAGATGGACCATTGGTCTGATTCAGTACGTCCATTCTGATGTTCATGCTTTTAAATATCTACACACAGGTACACTTCGTTCTGCTTCTATAGGCAATGGCATAAGTCCTTATTTGTTTCCTTTGTGCTTAATGCACAACATGCACACACATAACACTATGCATGAAGAATAAGTAGAAATCACATAACTTCCCTGTAATGTGGAATGTACTATGGAAAGCTATGTAATGGCCACTTCTTGGGAATACTGTAAGTCCTCTGAACATAGAACTCTCTGTGCCCCGAGTGAGCGGTTGATATTTATAAGTAGCCCATACATCTGCACCCTCATAAATATGTTGGGTGTACTTGAGTATATATGGAGTATGCAGAAAGGTAATGTTGTAACAAACACTGTAGTTTGCAGTGGCACTTTTTTTGGTACCATCAGTCCAAATAGAGGTCCTCCATAAGGCTATGATGATGCAATGCACAGCTTGTAGAGTCTATTCATGAACGATTCTGACATCAAAGACTAATTAGATGCTTATGCTTCCTGGGGCCTCGGTTGCCATTTCTGAGAAAGATGGGAATGTATATATTACATGCTGTACCTTTCCCATGCAGCACAAAATAGAACATAACTATACTTAAACCCATGTCTGCAAGTTAAAGAGGAAGTATGGAAAAGAGACAATAGACATCATTTTACACACACAGAACACCACTTGCAAGAATGGTGACATGCTGATATAGCTATTACGAGGTTCATAATAATGAGTACATGCTAAATACAATATAATTATAGAATACTTCCCTGAAAATTAAATGGCAAATACTTTGGTAGGAACTGAGTCCATTTAGTGATTATTGCTACATTAAATACAACATAACCACATTCTGAAGAGTCTGCATTTCTTGAAATGGAAATCAGGCAGAGTACAGTATTTCTAAACTGAAAAAAAAATGCTTGGTCAGGCATGAAAAATTGAATTTCAGCAAAGCAATGGAAAGGACATTGGTGGGCAATTACAGTGCTACAGTGTTTGGAGTCCACAAAGGGTGCAATCATCTGCAGTGACAGTGTGGTGTATGGCTCCCTGAAGGCAGTGCACTCTAGTTAAATCAATTTGTCAGAAGCGGCACTGCTCCCCTCTCTCCCCCCCGGCCCTTATATGGAGGCCTTTTGGAATGGAGGACAGCTGGGGCACACAGCTGTCTCTCTGTAGCAGATCAATTAGAACATCAACATTCATCTGCCAATTAACAGCCACATTGGGGCAGGGAAGCCCCCTCTTAAATGAATCATTTCCATGTGTTGTATATTTAGTGACATCCTAACATTAGATCCTACTCAATGAGAAAAAAAATACAGCCTTGAGTCATGGACTAAGATGATAGCACATTTTTAATATCAAGAAGCTGGATTAGTGTTTAGTTTGGAGACCAGTTATAACAAAACCCACTAGAACTAAAAATCTGCACATCAAATATCTGCACAATGAAACAAGCCAGGCTCAGAATGCCAAAATAAACACAAGCCTACTATATCTCATGACAATATAAACGCTTCTGTTTGACTCCTATCAACTTCTATGAGCTAGTGGAATTAAGACCTGGATAAGTATTATCAGTTGGTCAAAGTTACACATCTTACCAATTTTTTAAAAAGTGAAATTGTTAAAAATAAAGAACTTTATTTACCACATAGTGACACAGGGCCTGATATTGCTTGCTTTGAAGTGAATTGAAAGGTCCCCTGACTTCCACAGGAGATTATTGGGCGCATGGTCAGCAATTTTTATCCTTGCTTTTGTTTGTTTATTTTTAAATTTGACCTTTGCATTGCTATTAGAGTGACACTTATTGTTTATACACATGTTGCTGAAGGGTGTCTTTACAAAGAATTTGGCTAAAGTCAGCTGCTGATCAAATGGGGTTTCATGGCTCAACAGAACAAGGTTGCTAATTTTATCTCAGACACTTTTTGTGTTCTCGCTAGACATTTCAGGAGAGTACTCTCCCCACTCCTCCACATCGAGGTCCAGAAACTGGCTGTTAATTACTGTGGTTACAGTTCCCATCCAAACAAAAGCATCAGATATTGATTAGAACACCCAAAAAATAATTTCTTCAGTTGGGGTGTACACAATTGTTTTCCCTAATTATTTCCAATGTCCTATCCATTATTCTTTGCCAAAGACAGACATTAGCTAGTCTCTTCTAGAGAATGAATTCAGATTCTGTGTTCTTGAAAGCAGCTGATTGAAAAAACTCAGACAATTATCAAACTGTCAGAAATAATTAAGAAAAACATTGGCGTACACCAGAACAGAACAAAACAGCCTCCCCAGAAATTGTGGCACAGGAAGGAGAATTGTAAATGCAGCATGATCAAAAAACTTACTGCCCGCACTTATGCCTGCTTATCCCAGTAGATATGTGTTTTTAAACCGCATATAAAAATCTGCTTTCCTTAGTCATGTAATTTTCTAAGGCTAAGTTTTGCTATAGTCACTGGAGTACATACATGGCATGTGATTTTTCAGACTTTTGGGGCCAAACAATTAATCTTCTCCTTTAAAAAAAATTATAGTAAAATACGGGACAGAGAAACTTCAACATATGAAACATCTGCTCTGGAAAAAGTCCATCTTAATCTGACATGTAAAAGTTAACCTCTCACCTCACTCTCAGTTTGTCCATTCTCACCCAATACACAGTCACCTCCCCATATTGTTTTTTTAAAATATATTTGTTGTAATAAATAAACTGGAACCATATCTGAATGCTGACACCAGGGAGCTAGGCATGCAACTAGAAGTACATGTGATGCTGAATTCTCTCAGGGGAGGCTACAGAGCAATTTTGTTAGCACTGCTGCAGTAAGCCATATGTTAGCATTGACAGCCCTGCTCATTCCCAAATGCTGAAAGAGAGGATCACAAATTAAATCACGGAGGAAGCGAACCAAGATTGTACAGTTCTTAACTTAAAGAACAGAGTATATGAAAATGTCTAATGGAAGAAAGAAGTTATGTCATTCCCTCCACTTTCTTGTCCAGATACTAGACCTGATTCTCCTCTCACACCAGTGTAAATCAGGAGTAACTCCTACGCAGTCAATTAAATTACACCAAATAAAACTGGTGCATGTGAGAGGAGAATCTGGCCAACTCAGTTTTATACTTCATTGTAGCGATTTTGCTCAAACGAGGACTACTGAATATGGCCAGATTTGAGCTGTAATATGTATCAAAGTAAAAGCAGCCCAAGATTACGGTATTACCTCAGAATTATATAATTGTGGTTCACACTGTGACGATCTCCAGAATGAATTTAACCAAATTTTAACATCAAATATGTTTACTTAAAGCATGTTTCACTCAACAGCTAACACATTCCTTACCCATCCTTGTTCATTCAGACTGCCAACGTAGGAGGTGAAGAGATTTGTTCTCTCTCCCAGTGACAATTCAACACGCCCTTTAAGTCAAGCACAGCACCAGGACGTTTAAGCAGGAATTAAGAGCTGTATCAGTGTTATTGTTGTACTCTCTGTAACTTCCGCAGGGATGGCTGCTGTGTCCCATATAGCTGCTTACCGTTAGACTCCAATATATGGAGGTACTTACTACTTCAATACAACCAGTGAAGAACAAATCATTGACACTGTGAGGAAAATTCTTTTTTCATGAAACTGCAATAGGCTAGACTTTGAGTTCAGTTACACTGGTATAAATTCAGAGTAACTCCATTGTCAGTGTACTCACTCTTATTTTACACTGCGCTGAGATCAGATTCTGACCCACTGACTTCATTTTAGTTACCAAAGGTTCAACTGAGAGAAGAATTTGTCCCACTGACTTCATCTCAGAAAGGAAAAACCTAATTGTGCAGGGATATTGCAGAACTGTCAAATTCTCATCAGAGTTTGTTTAGGAGAGATCAGCTTGGTAGTACTGGGCGCTTGGGACCCTTGCAACAAGCGTGTGCTGTGGACCTGTGGGATTGGTCGACGCTACGCACGGCTCATGAGGCGCCTCATGGTCTCGGACACCATCCGATGGTCCAGGGACATCTACATCGAACACATCACCAGCCACCGACAGTACCAGGAGGTGTGAGTCGGTACAACATCGTATATCAACTATGGGAAAGGGACTGAGAGACTTTTTCCATTGGACCATATGAACTGGAACCATAAACTCACTGAACATTAAATCCCACCAAATGAGGATAAATCCATCCTCATCATTGTATCCACTCATTATACTCCACACCTGAACATAGCCATTATATGAACAACATACTCCCATATCTCAGTGTCTGTACTTTGACCCGTTAAACTTTTACCTCCAATTGGGGAGATTGCAGATTATGTGTTCCTTACGCCACCCGTTCCTAAACCGAATTTCACACCCCTTGATCATCTGTACCTTATTCCCTGATAACCAGAAACTTCTATGCTTAATCTCTGTACCGTTTTCTTTTTACTTCAACATCATCTTAATAAAATTATTAAATATGAATGCAAATGTTCAGATATGATGCTAAGTGCAGGGGAAAATGTTTGTGTAGGAGTATCAAAGTTCCTTACTGTGCAAATGTCCTCTTCTCAGGTTCGTAACACATTGTGAACCTGAAACCACTGTTCAATTTCATGACTTCAAGGTTCACTACAGGTCTAACAATTACTAGGTGTTCAGATAACACAGAGATGACCCTGGTTCCTCTACCAACCCTCTTTAAGGTTTGCAAACAATCTTTGGTCTTTCTGCTAGCCCTTGTGCATCTCTGAACTTCTCAGATCACACAAGTATCCCCCAAATCTTTAATACCTGCTGCCCTGGCAGACTACCCTAGGAAGTGTTTACAGCCAGAAGACTCCATGCTACAGTGGCTGGGCATCAAAACCAAAAGTCCTAAGGACTAAAAGGGACAAGGAGGAGAACTGGGAAGATTACTAAAATGGGAGAGAAGCAATGGGCACAGGATAGATAAGAGAACATAATGACATAAAAATAATGGGGAGGAAGGACAAAGGGAAGAAAAACAGAAGGAAAAGAAAAGCATGATATAGAAAAGAAAGAGAAGTATAAGAAAACCAAAGGTGACTATAGTAAGGGGACACAAAAACCTCATGTGACCAGCTGCTACTAAAAAAAAAAAAAATCACATTTTAAGCCCATTTCAGAATCTTCTCTTCACAGAAAGCATTTAAAATATAAACATTTCCAGAACTGACACTGATAATTTATTTATTCTTGGAAAGGTGAAAGAAATGGACTTTAGAAAATATTCTCATGTTAAAGGCTCAGATTCACCTCCATGGCAACAGAGAATGGACTTTCTGCTGCTGGGACCCAGCATGGGAGTTGTGCATGCAGCAGAACAGGAGGGTCATGCTCAATATCAGTGATATAGTGCGCTCTGATTTCATTGCAGTGTGTTATCAAAGCTAGTTTACACTTTATTTTATAATGCACAGAAGTCCCAATAAGTATTTTACACTTTTTGGGTTACTTGGTGACCTTTCGTGTTCTCAACAAAAGAAAAAAACTGGAGAGTAGAATAGATTACCAAGGTTGGTAAGTGAAAGCAACATCAATGAAGATTATATGCTGTGACAGGATAGAAAAGACATTGACTGGAACGGTGTAACAAATGCAGAATGAAGGCAACAGATCAGATTCTCTAAGCGGCCTTTTCTGATTGTAATACCAATTATTCTTAACTCAGGGCTAGACTGCACTAGATACACACATCTGAGCCCTACTGGTGCTCAATGCCTGATGTCTTTACTCAGTTCTTACCAGGGATTGCACGGTATTTACCAGAGGTGGTTTTTACCAGGTAAAATCATGTTTTTTACCACCCTGTGAAAAACTAATTAGTCCCAGTTCAAGTCATTCTCTCTTTTAAAATCTGTATCATTAATGCACATCACATTACACTTAGTTTTAGTTACACATTCAAACTGTGCTTACATAAGGCAGTAGATTCAGAGATTAATTTAGGGTTGTACAAATAAAAAGTAAACTAAAGTAGTCGTAACACTAATATATGTAATTATAATACTGAATATTGGAATGTCTGTATACATTTTGGTTCAGTATTTTCTCAAGGAAGTCATACATATCATGACTCATATTTCAGTTTTCAATATTATTTATACTGCAAAGCTATTATCAAATTGCAAAATATTTTCAGTAATTTTCATGTGCATATTCTAATAATAATTTTATTTGTCCTGGTTTCAACTGGGTTTAACCCACTATTTACCAGTGCCCTGTCCTAAACTAGTTTTTTCCCAGGAAATTGCCAACACTGATCTTTACACAGGCAACAAGTCAACTGACATCAATGAAAGATTTGTCTGAGTTAAAACTCTGAGCCAGATTGTGCTCTCCCCTCAAGATTCCAGAACAGAGGGCCCCTCCATGTGTGATCTCCCTCTTGCCACACAGAAGAGAAGGGGCCAGTACTTCCAAGGCGCCATTGCTCTCCTTCCCTTGAAGGGCTGTCTATGTGTCTGGGATCCATAAAGACAGAGATGGCAGGGATCAAGTGAACTGAAAGGAGGGCCAAAAGGGACATACATTCTCTCACCACCAGCCCAGCAGGTATTACCTGGGAAAGATAACATAACACCTACGTTATATTGTCTTTACTGTGGAGCTCCCTGTGTGGCAGGTATCACTCCTTAACAGAGAGCAGTGGTGGCTCTTTGGCTGCCTTGGCAGTGTGATAGTCACAACAGAGCACTGAGACAGTGGGAAGGCACAGAGAATCTCTGTGGATTCCCAGCGACCTCTGTGGATCCCAGATGATGCCCATAGTTTGAGGGCAAGCCTCATGGCTCATTCTGTGGGAAGAAAGCAAACTCCCTCTCCCAACTCTATGAGGGGATCCTCACAGAGATCTTTCTCCACCTTAATCTTCTCCTACATGCTTTTCTACAGGAGGGGGCGATCCATCCCTAAGCATGTATTTTAAAAGTTGGCTCATGGACTTTAATGTGCAAAGACAGTGTAGTTACATAAAATATGCCACATACTCTATGTATAAGTAACTACAGATAGCATGCTTATTTTTAAACCAAACTGCATGTAGCAATATGTAGCTGCATAGTACTATTAAGTAAACCATGGCCCGGGGGTACCATTTGCACCTCTATGCACCTGTGGGAGCAGCTGGATGAAAAGAGAAATGCAACTTGGGGCAGAGAACCTTTACAATCTGCCCAGGGAGGGCATTCACACTGCTTTTTGCTGCTTCCTTTCCATTCATTTCTATGCTGTCTAATGAGATCCTCAGGGCAGGGGCACATCTGTAAACTCATCAACATTTATGTAAAGAACCTATAGTAGGAGCTATACAAATAAAATATTTAAAATGTATCTTGTCTGGAAAATTAAGCATTATCCAAAGCTGCTTAAATTATACAGAAAGTCTGCTTTTCCTCGTCATGTTTAAGGATACATTTTGTAATGAGAGTACATAATTGTTACAGGATTTTTAAAGGGTTTTGGCCTTTATAGCAGTCAGAAGTCACTGAAAATGTCTCTAACAAATACAGAGACACAAGGTGGGTGAGGTAATAATTTTTATTGGACCAACCTGATGTGGGACACCCCAATACCATTCAATAAAAGATATAACCCCCACCTTGTGTCTAATACCCTGGGAGCAACACTGCTAAGACAACAGGGCATCTAACAAATATATGCAACATTCACTCTTCAAAATGACAGTGACACTGTCAGCCTATAAAAGAAAATAATGTACAAGCGTATTAGAAATGCTAATTCCTTAGTCTGAAAGATGTTTTGAAATCACTTTCCACCCTTTACAGAGCTTGTTTACTTTTTCCATTTTTCCCAAGGTGGACAATGAATAATAGGACAAATCGGCTTTACTTTTTGTTTCTAATTAGTTGCATTTTCTGGTTCTCTGTGCGGTTTGAGTTGCATACATGGCAGATATCTATCTATTTAAACACTGCTTTCCTTTGGGTTTTGTTTTCTTTTATCTTGCAAAAACATTTCTATTTGCTTTGGATTTTCATAAAGGCTTGTATTAATAAAACTTACATTTTGGGACAAATTTGAACTCACTGTATTCTTTTAAATATCTTAACAGTTTGAATTAAAAAGAAAATTATGTTTGTCATCCTGGATTTGGTGTCTGCAATGTGCCAGGTTTTAAAAATAAATAAATGCTTGTTTGCAATCAAAGAGCTATTTCAAGTGTATCTGAAACTAAAAATCTGTATTTTGACTGATCTCTATATAAAAGAGCAACTCAAACTACTTTAAGTGATTTTAAACAAGAAGGTTACATCTCTGGACTGACAAATTGCCAGACAAGTTCTAGGGTTTATAATAAAAATGGCAGCAGGTCATTAACTATAATGATCTTTTCCCCCCTGTGGTGTTAAAACAAACAAGATAGAAAAGCACTATGCAAAACTGAAGACAGATCATGGAGATCTGAAGACAGATCATGTTCAAAGTTAAAATTACATGTTTCATTTACAAAACCACTCTTTTCTCAAGGGAAGGTCAAACTTTGTCCATTTTCTAATGTACACATTTAAAAAATATGGGGTAACTATGCTAATTTCTTCTGTTTCAGAAAAATGAATCACCTTTTCATTTATCAAGACTGTATTGAGTGTAAAATCGAGAGTTACCATAAATTACCACTGTCGAAGCACTGAATGTATTAGAATTTCTTTGAGGAAAGAAGGATGCTGAAATAACTTGTCTTGCAAGTGGAATAACGAGAAAGATGGAGGAGTGGCACGTGGTATGTGGAGAAGAAAGATAAATGGAAGGATCTCCATTTCACTAACTGCTCAGTATATTTTTCTGCCCGCTGCTCTCTACTAGGTTAATAGCTGGGCTATCTTTACCATGATAGCTGTGATGACTATATTGACAAGAATTAATGATCTACAGCAGATCTGCTTTTAGGAAATGGCTGGGTAAGCCCTTCCATTAACAATACTAATCAGATAAAGTATTGCTAATGGATGACCCTGCATTTATTTAGAATGAGCTGTTCTGCTTAGTATGTATATGCTGTATTTCTCATGCAAGATTAAGATGTTACTGCTATAAATTTACACATTATGTTTAGAAAATTGTTTATAATTTATTCTCTACATCTGCTGCATATCTGAAACACTGAGGGCTGGTTCTTTGTCCTTAACATTAAATCAGATTACTGTCAGATACCATCAAAGATTTTTATGACACAAACAATGAATGATGAGTTAAAACGTAAAGATGCACCACAAATCGACTTAATTTATACATTTTCTTTTCCCTTCTGAGAGCCAAAAAGTTCTGAATAAGAGGTGTGCTTGGCTACTCATGTTTGCTTTATAGAAGACCTTTTTAGAGGCTGTCACAACAGTACTTGAAAGAAGACTATCTGAAGCACTGTAGCCAACCAATCATTGTTATACATAATATGCAAACATATTTTAGTAAGTAGACCATTTTGATTCATTTTTCTTCTTAAAACAAGACAAAATTCTGTGCCGCCAATAAGAACTCAGCACTTTAGAGTGCAAAGTTCTGAAATTGTCACCCTACTGACTTGGCTATCTTAATAGTCATTTAACAGATATCCAAATAAAACCATAGAGCTTGCAGCTCCAATCCTTTTATATAGCCATAAAATACTTAAAGTATATAGTATTTATAGGCTGTTAATAGATAGAAGTGATATACTGCTTTCACAAAGGAGCTTATTCCAGGAGCTATATAGTACAGCACCCAGGAATATTGCATGCTGGAAGATCTCTTTCCAACACTCTCAAAGACATACATGAGTGAGTGTCTCCATCCTTTAATAAATCTACCTCCAAGGCTGTATATGTGACTGTTAATAGACATCTTTAAATGTATATCGCTAACATAACCCATGGAAATATCTCTTTCTTCCTAAAAACAAATGATTGCAACTATACCAATGGATTTTTGTAGGTCTACTTCTCCACTGCATTGCAATTTGTCTAGCCATTTACACCTGTGCAAAGTGAGTATAAAATATTACCAAACAGAATGGTAGTATTTTACACCCACTTTGCACTCTGCAAAGTCAGTGAAAGTCAAAGTCTGAGAGTCAATGGGACTTAAAGGGCTTGTCTACACAAGAACAGCTGTTCCACAATAACTCTCTGAAGAAGAGTGAAGTGGATTAAGCGGAAGCAGAGAAAGGCACTTTTATTCCGAAATGATAGTGTTGCCATGTGGAGTTATTCCAGAATAGCTATTCTGCTTTAAATTCACACTCTATTTTATTCCAGAATAATGTCTCTGTGCAGACAAGCCCTTAGGCTCCTAAGTCATGTGGGTAATTTTGAAAGTTTTACTCATATCTGTTTCAACTCTAAAGTGATAAGTAGCCTCTTCGTAATTAAGACTGAAACCAACTTCCATTCTAAAGCTCTATTTTAGCCCCCTTAAAATATGGTTTATGGCTGTCTACATAAACACTTAGTCCATGGCAAACCGGGGTCTGAATCGACCCTGCACTAGTCTGCTGCCCACTGCTGCCAGGCACTGTAAATTTCAAAGTGCACTTTAATCTACCCCGTGTCAAAGTGAGGTAGATTAAAGCACACTAGGGAACTGTTAGTGCTCAGCAGCAGGGTCCATGTGGACACTACCTGGGCAGCAAGCTAGTGCAGGGTAGATTCATATCCTGGCTTGCCGCAAACTAAATGTTTGTGTAGTCAGACCCTTAGAAAACAAATTTGGCATTATAATTTCCAGGCTTACTGTGAAGGTGCAGGAAGGCATTTCTGCAACAGTTGATGAAAATTCAAATTTGTTGAGTTATGAGCTGTTAAAAAAATTTACCCTGATTTGAAATTTTGACTTTGTCCTAAAACTTCCTTTGTCTCCCCCTAGCTCAGAAATGGCTTATTAGTAACTGCTCAAACTTTCTGTATAGGTTAGTCTCCTTGAAAACTCAGGCACCACTGAAAAGGCAGGAGCTAAGAAATAGGTAATGCAGCTCCTAAGCCCATACCCTCCTCATCCCTCTCCTCAGAAAACCCATTCTGTGCTATCCCTGCGTAGCATGGACCATGGATACAGAGGCTCTCTCCGTTTTACATGAAGGTCAGGAGATCCCCTCACAGAAGATCTCCTCTACACATGGAGCTCTTTTTATTGCAGCGGGGAGACTATGAAGTGGTGTGTGTTTATGTTCACTATGTGGGTAGTATATGATTTATGATGTCCCTAAGTTTCATTTAATTTAAATGCTTGGATTGTGTAAACAGAGTGAAAAGCAAATTACTGTTTTCATCTAACAACCTTAATTACTTTTTGAAACAAATTTCTTTTTGGTATTGGAAAGTATTGGAGCTTAACTAGGATTTATCAAATACCACCAGACACACTTGGGATTCTCTGGTTAATTTGTGTGAGGTAACTGAGGTTATTTCCAAGTACTCTACAAAGAAACTTAAAAAAAGAACCCAGAATGGGCTAATAATAGCCATTGCATAATAAGAAAAATTCAGTGTTATTTCATGTTTTTTAAACTGACTCATGGCTATTTACAGGTCTAATTTGGACTTTCAATCAACATGAAGTTCATGTACGTTTGCAAAGTCACCTTTATTTTCCATAGATACTGTGCCAAAGCTGTTTCACCTTTTTTAAAAAGGAATGAAAGGCTTGGATGCCCTTTCAGCTCTGAAGCTTTGATCTAAATAGAGCCTGGACCCATGTAACTAAAAATCAGTCTAGTGCCATGGAGAAACTATGCCCAGGGTTATCTCTCTGCATCCTGTGGGCCAAATCATGCAGAATTCCGTCTGTGGAATGAACAGATGCCATATATGAATAATCCATTGTGAATGAACTATTGTACACATTTAAAAAATATGGGGTAACTATGCTAATAAACTACACTTGCATCTCTCTTCCATCTTTTGTTCCCCCCTCCCTTTTTAAAAAAAAATGTCTAGTTTGGGATTGCCATGTTTTGATCCCCTCAGATCCATATCTATGCCCACAACCAGATTTACGCAGCACTGTCATTCTTATCATTACACCTGCCAACTTCACAATACATTTTACATTCTCTCCCTTTCGTTTGTCCCATACTCCTGGTTTTCTTTGCAGTTTTATTCAGATCTCAACATTTGGTCCCTGATTTGCATTCTGAGTCTTGTAGGACTGTGTCAAAAACCACTCTTTTGGATTCCTAGACAAACAACCAATTTGGTTTTCACCCCTTTCAGGCTTGGGATTTGGATCCTGGGGGTATAAGAATCTACTGGCTCTTTCCAAACATATCCCATAGATGGAGAATGGGTAAGGAAAGAGAGGGCAGAGTTATGGCTGAAGTTGGTATCTTAACTGCTAATTTTTAGAGCTCATTTAGGTAGTTGCTGGGTGCTTCCCTCTCAAAAAACAAAAACAAACAAACAAACAAAAAAACCGAGCAAAACCACCAACCAACCAACCAAAAAAGCTTTACCATTGTACCAAGATCTCCTCCACACTTTTGTGAGCCAAGGAGATCTAAAATGCAGCCAGGAGAAGAGTGGAATGGAGTAACATAAGTTCAGTGGCATACTTCCCACAGAGTCCTCTGCGACACAGCCCCATGGTGCCGGGTTTTTGCAGCTATTGGGAGATACGGCCAAATTACTTGAACTTTGTGTAGCTGGGGGATGGAGTTTGAATTCACATCCTGTGAACATGCAGTCAATACTGTCTTAGCTTACAGGCTACTTTAAGCTGTCATATAAATGCCACAAAACATTGAGGGAATGCTTCTTCCTAATCGGGGTCTTTGGGTTGTACTGAATTTCTAGCTCAGTTTTGGGAATGTGACAGCATGTAGATAGTTTAAAAACCAGCCTTGGTATCTATAGAAAAACCTTGGCCATTGTTTATAGGGAGGGTGGGGTTTTATTACATATTCAAGAACATCAGAATTTTTTGCATAAATTGATGTGTGTAAATTGTTTGGCATCCCTGTGGCTATTCTTACCAATGAACTGCTTAATGAGCTGCTATCCTGGCTTTCACAGGTCTGTGACTCAACTGGAAAAAAATTCTCAGCACAGTATTTACCATTCTCTGCACTTCACAAGCCTGTAACTGAGAGTTCAATTGTTCAACTGGAATGTGATGGTGCCCTTATCCATTATGATGTTAGGAAAGGGTAACTTTCAGTACAAGATCATGTCTATCTGTTTCCTCTCAGGCTGGAGTTTAATTTTTAAACAGTGGCAATTTCATTTTAATTAGAAATTTTTGCTTTATTAGCAATTAAAAATGGCCTCCTGCTGATTTTGCTGAAAAGGAAAAAAAATAAAAGGGGTAAAATAGGTTGACTGTTTTTTGTTTTGTTTTGTTTTTTAAATCATCATTTTAGAAGAGGTGACCATTTGGAGTTTTGCATTTATTCTGACTGGTTGTTGGGATAATCTGGTAAGTTAAGGTGCCCCACACAGAAAAAAATTATTCAGCCTCAAATAAAAAGGAGTCAAACAGTGCAACAGCATTCAAATAAACATGGTATTCTATTATTTCCATTAATTGCAGCTTCCCTATCTTTATGAGGAATGAGCAGCTATGAGCATAAACCTGTACTACCCAAACTAGAAGAACTTCCATCCACTCATGCCTGCTGCTAAAGGCAGCAATAAGACAAACACACAGTTCATGAAGATGACAGCTAGTTTCAAAGGAGAAAATTCTGTATGAGCATGCGCCCTGGGTGAGCTCACTGATTTTAGCACAGAATGTGGCCTGGAAACTATAATTACATCCAATGATGAGCTGCCAAAATCTTAACAACGGGTTCACTCCTCACCCCACAAGGGTTGTTGCCCACCCCCACCCCCCCGGGACTCCTGCCCCATCCAACCCATCGCGTTCCTTGACGTGCCCCCCCCAGGATCCCTGCCCCATCCACCCCCTCCCCTGTCCCCTGACTGCCCCCAGAACGGGGCAGGAGGGTCTCATGGGCCACCGTGGTCGGTGCCCACCCCACCCCTAAGAGCCAGAGGGACCTGCCGGGGGGTGAGGTGGGGAGTCCCGGTGGTGCTAACCTGGGGCAGCTCCCAGGAAGCATCCAGCAAGTCCCTCTGGCTTCTAGGGGCGGGGTAGCATAGCTGGGGGGTGAGCAGGGGGACCAGCCGCTCCCCTCACTGATCACGTCAAAAGTGGCGCTTTAGGCGCCAACTCCCTGGGTGCTCCGGGGCTGGAGCACCCACGGGGAAAATTTGGTGGGTGCAGAGCACCCACCAGTAGCTCCCCACCCAGCCCGACCTCACATCCGCTCCGCCTCCGCCCCCGCATGCACTGCCCCGCTCTGCTTCTCCGCACCCCCCCCTCGCTTCCTGCGAATCAGCTGTTTGACGGGAAGCCAGGGAGGGCTGAGAAGCAGGTGGTAGCTTCCCACTCAGGCTGAGGGTGGTGGAGGTGAGCTGGGGCGGGGAGCGGTTCCCCTGCGCGCCCCCCACCCCGGTTACCTGCTGCGTCGCGGGCGGCCCTCCTCGTGCTCCCCCGCCCCAGCTCGCCTCCGCCTCCCTGGGCTTGAGCGGGAAGCCGCCACCAGCTTCTCAGCCCACCCCAGCTTCCCGCGCGAACAGCTGATTTGCGGGAAGCCGGGGGGGGGGGGGGGGGAGGGCGGAGAAGCAGAGCGGGGCGGCACTTTCAGGGGAGGAGGCGGAGCGGAGGTGAGCTGGGGCCGGGGTAGGGAGCTGCCGGTGGGTGCTTTGCACCCACCAAATTTTCCCTGTGGGTGCCCATGGAGTCGGCGCCTAAGGTGCCACTTTTGGCCGGTTAAATTTAGAAGCCCTTTTAGAACTGATTGTCCCTCATGGAACAACTGGTTCTAAAAGGGTTTCTAAATTCTAGTGAACCGGTGTGAACCGGCTCCAGCTGACCACTGATTACATCCTCCTAAAAACACCCAACCTTAAAATTAGTGACTATCAGTGTATCAACAACCAATTGTTTTAAACTACTAAATGTATTTCAGAAAGTGAAAACTAATCCTAACACCATCTTCTTTTTGTAAACACCCACACCCTATGAACTGTGACTTTACCTTCTGGCTTGTCCATATGACTAAAACAATGACATCTGTTTGAGGTCCGAGGACTGTATTATATGTGATCTATTTCTAAGGCAAGCTGCACTGTCACTGAAATTTATGACATACCATCCCAGACACATCTCAATCAGAGGTCTATTTGCAGTGGTCAGAATCTAGTTCTGCAAACTACTTTCATTTTTACTGGATGAGAATCGAAATAAAACTTCACCCTGATCTGTAACCTCAAGACAACTTCAGTATAACAAGAATTCTCTTTGACAACAATGACCCTTTCAAATTAATTAAATGAGAAAGATGGACATTTTCAAATTCATCCAATTTTTCATTTAAATCTAGATTCACGATAGAGTGGATAAACATACATGTGGTCTTTTAAAGCTTCAGGGTAACATTTTAACATAAAAAGATCTTATTAAACGAGGTTTTGACCATAACAAATTGTGGACTGGATTCTGGCAATAAACCGCTGGGTCCGTTAGTGGGGCCGGGGGAGGGGCCGTGGGTCAGTAGTATCATCCAGAGACATTATGCTAGTTCAGCTCTGCTGTCCGGTAGAAAGAAGGGAATATTTAAATTCCCCCTTGTTGTAATTTGCTAGTATTGTGTATGATGTTCCTTCCTTGGGCGGCCAGCCCATAGAGATATAAGGGGCCTGCTACTACTGCTTTGTAAAGATCTCTTTGAATACAAGGGGTAGAAAAGAAGCCTGTGTGGTTTTGGAGCTGACAGACCAAGTTTCTATTCCCATCTTCCTAGATGTGTGTATGAAACTTACTTTGCAACTTGGTCTGTTCTCTGCAGGACATAGATCTGTTAAAATAAGAAATTTCTAATGTCAATGCTGACACCAGAGTCTCCCAAGCCCAGATTTTTAAAGGTCTTGAGGCATTGTTCTGTTCAGCATTTCACTTCCAGTGAGACTCAGGAGCCTAAGGGATTGTCTACTCAGGGAAAAAGCCTGGAATAGCTGTTCTGCACTAGCTCCCATATGGACAATCTTGTTGCAACTCAATTCACTGCAGTCAAGGGCCACATCTACACTACAAACTTTGGTCAACACAAGTTACGTTGCCGTAAAGCTGCCACAGTTTGTATATCAGTTGTGTGGATGTATACGTGGCTCGCTCCTTGTGTGAGGGTTGCGTGCACTCAGCAGGAGCGCTTGTGTTGATGCACAGTCTGGTGCACCATGGATAGGTATCCCAGTATGCAACCCGCCACCATCTAGCGCACTGTCTTTTTGGAAGTTTTGGTAATGCAAAGTGAGGTAGAAATGAGTTATGCAGGAATGACTGGGAGCAAGGGGTCAACTTCCCAGCATGCAGCTATCTCCATCCCATAATGTTATCTATAGCCCACAATTTTTGTGTTTTTTAAAAAAAATCCCAGGAACTTGCAAGGCCCCCCTCACTGTCCACCATCTCTGACAGAAGCATGGAGCCTGCACGGCTCTGCACTATTATCATAAACATTGCAAGCACAGGACACATGATCCCCCAGTATTTGCAGACTGTAAGAAGAACCGAATCAGCGGGGAACATGACAATTTCTTGGAGGACAGATTGTTGTGGGACATAGCGAGAACCAAATCAAGGTTATTGGTGGTGTTCGTGAAGCAGCTACAGAGCCCTGAGACATGAGCGCTGACTGGTGGGATTGCATTGCATTGGTGAGCAGTAGCTGCAGCACTTCCAGGAATGTGGCCTTGCACATCCGAATCTGCGTGCCGAGCTTGACCCAGTGCTCCAGTGCAGGGACACCAAAATGAGAGTTGCACTGATGGTGGAGATAACATCACACTGTGGAAGCTTGCAAAGCTGGATCAGTGGGAAATCATTGTAGAACTGGAAAATCCACTGTGGGGGCTGTTGTCATGCAAGTGTGAAAGTCCATTAATCGTCTGCTGCTAAGCAGGACTGTGACTCTCAGCAATGTGCAGGGCACGGGGGATGGATTTGCAGCAGTGGGGTTCCTGAACTGCAGTGGAGTGATAGCACACACATCCTTATTTTGGCACCAGAGCACCTTGCCACAGAGTATATCAGCAGAAAGGACTACTCTTCTATGGTTATGCAAGTGGTGGTGGATCACCGTGGCCACTTCGCTGACATCAGTGTTGGCTGATCAGGGAAGGTGCATGACACTCACATCTTTAAGAACACAGGACTGTTCAGAAAGGTAGAAGCAGGGACTCTCCTTTCTGACTAACGGATTACCGCTGGCAGTGTTGAAATGCCAATAGTGAGCATGGGAGACTTAGCATACACATTGCTTCCTTAGCTCATGAAGCCGTACACTGGCCATCTTGACAGCACCAAGGAAAGATTCAACTACCAGCTCAGCAGGTGCAGAATGATAGTTGAATGTGCTTTAGGTAGATTGAAGGGATGCTGGCGTGGTTTACTCACAAGACTGGATCTCAATGGGAAAAAGAATCCCAATGGTTCTGGCTGCCTGCTCTGCATAATATCTGTGAGGCAAAGGGGGAAAAGTTGCCACCGGGGTGGAGGGTGGAGCTAGACCATCTGTCTGCTGAGTCTGAACAACCTGACACAAAGGCTACTGGAAGATCTCAGTGAGGAGCTATATGACTCAGGGAGGCTGTGAAAGAGCACTTTAACAGTGAGCCACAGTAATGCATTGTGATGTACTGTGCTCTGCCTGGGCCTGCAGTTTTGGGGCCTGTTAGGAATTGTGTGGTGTTTGGTGTGCGTCTATTAATATAATACTGACACTGCACCTATTAATTTTGTGGTGCTTGCTGTACATTTATGATTAATACACAGTGTTAGTCCCTGATCCTGTGAGTTGTGTCACACTGCCCAGTAACAAGTAAGTGGGTGCTTTATGAACTACGAGGCTTTCTGCAGCATATACTGTGAACTAATAATGATGAATTATTTTCCCAATAATAGAATTTTATTCTGTAACAAAACCAGTGAAAAGAAAAAACTTTGCAATTTAAAAGCAAATACATTAAAAACTCAATAAATTAACAGAACTTAACAAAAGTTAAGTCATGTTCATTTTACCTGCACATACAGCAACATGGGTTTTCACAGATTTGTGTATGTGGAGCTGCGGTTGTCCTTAATGTCTTCTGGCGTGGAGTATTTGGGGCAGCGATGGGGCCCCTGATGCCACATGGAATGTTGAGGGGGGTATTGGGAGCTGTTGTAATGTTGTAATGTAATTGTTGTAATGTAATTGTTGACTGCAAAGGGAGGCAAGCCAATGATCGTTGAACCTGTAGGTCTGCAAGAGTCTTCAGCATCTGTATTTGCTGTTGGAAAACCCACATTATGTTCAGGTGCATCTCCCTGTCCTCTTTCTGCTGGGATTCCTGGGCCTTTCTCCTACCCTTCTCCAGGGTGTCTGCAATGTTCGCCCTTCTAGGCCCTTTGCTCATGGTCTGATGCAGAACTGGCTTGCAAGATCTCATTGAACATGTCATCTCGATTCCTCTTTTTTCTCCTCCTTATCTGGCTCAGGCTTTCCACATGCATGCAGGGGCAATGGAAGCAGCTACAGCTAAAACACACACAGGTACCATTGCCAGTATAGACACTGTGGAAAGGAAAACTTACAATTCTGAATTCCTTTCCCCTGCTCCCCATAAGTTTTAAATAAGACCTGCTTATTGACGCTTCTGCTTGGGAGTGCTTGCATATGGCACCACTCACAGCACCAGCCACAGTGAGTGTGGCCCGCCAGAGGCCAGAGAAATGAGGAGGGAATTGTTCGGTTGCATGAAACTATGAACATAGGGTAGTGGCCCTGAATACTGGCACCGTTTTCCATAGGTGATGGTGATTTTAGCTGATCTCTCACTCTTGAGGATAACAAAGGTACAGAGAGCACAGCTGCTGTTGGCATCCTGAAAGTGCCCAGGCCCGTATGCTACTAGCCTGTTTACTACAATGGTGCCTGCTGAAGTTATCGCTAACTGGCATGGGAAAGTGTCTACCGCAGAGGAAGAAATAAGGCTACCTTCCCTGGACATCTTTGGGAGAGGATCACAGAGTAGCTCCATGGAAGTTTCTTTGAGATCTCTCAGGGGGACTCAAGAGACATCTCTGTGTACATAAACAAACTGTTCCTCATGGCCCCCATTGCCTAATTCTACAGGAGAATTAGAGAGACAAGCTGGGTGAGGTAAAATCTTTTATTGGACCAACTTCTGTCCAACAAAAGACATTACCTCACCAACCTCGTCTCTCTAATATCCTGGTACTGCTATGACTTCAAAAACTCTACAGGGGAACGTAAAGCAGATAACAACGCTACTTCTCTTTGTTGCAATGCTACCTCTTCTAGTATGAGTAAATTAATGAAAAGTCAATAGCTGTGTCCTGTTAAATTGGGGGCACCACCAGTACATTGATGTAACGGGAAATACAATTACACAATCCGTCCCCTGCATCGGGCTCATCCATGCTTGACTGCCAGGACTGAGGTGGAGTCTCAAACATATTCTGGCTTGCAGCATAGCTGGACCCCCTGGTCGCATGTCCCCCATCCTCCTCCTCTTTCTTCTCGATCTCCACGCCAGAGCCTATGACTTGGGCTCCTTGGAGGTAGCCACAGTGGTGTGTGGAGGGAGGTAGTGTCTCTGAAAGCATGGAGTGCAGCTCTTTGTAAAAGTGGCAGGTCTGTGACTCAGGACCAGATTGACTGTTGGCCTCCCTGGCCTTCTGATATGCCTGATGCAGTTCCTTCACTTTCATGCAACACTGCTGCTCCTTGTCATATCCCTTCTCTTGCATCCCCTGTGCAATCTGCTCGTAGATGTCAACATTTCTATGGCTGGTCCGCAGCAGTGCTTCTAGTCTCTTTTTCCCATAGGAGATCCAGTCTCTCCTGTCTATTTCAAGCCACAGTGTGCCTGGCGTAGGTAGCCGGCATGGGCGGCTACACACAGCATCGGAGAGCTGCTGGGTGTGCTCACCAAGCTGGACAATCAGGAAAAGGCATTTCAGAAATTCATGGGGCTTTAAATGAGAGGGAGGCCGTCTGGTTTCCATGACTCCTGGTCAGTGGAGGTCACAACTGTGACCAGAGCAGTCAGTGTGGGGCACTGCGGGACAGCTGCTGAAGTACTATTAGGGTCGACATACGTAATGCAGCGTCTACACTCACGCTGCATCTACCTTAGTATATCACTCATGGCTCAACGACACTCAGGGAGATGGTGTTACTGCATTGCAGTAACGGGGCACTTGTATTGGTGGGCGACCAGTTTAAAGGTAGTCACTTGCACAACTAGGCTGACGCAAGGCAGCTTACGGTGACCTAACTCGGTAGCGGAGAACAGGCCTAGCTGTTTGTGTGCACCCTGCCGCTGTGCGTTAACAGTTTGTTAGAGCACTTTGCTCTAGTCTTCTTTGGAATGGGACTAGCTCAAAGTGCACTGACCAATTGTTAATGTGTGTCAGCAAGGTGCAAGCGGACAGTCAGACTGCAGGAAGCTCGTACCTTGGAGAGTCACCCGCAGCTTGCCATAGCCTATTTGTTCAATTAGAGAATCCCTTTGTGTTGTTTAGCTTAATTTACTTTGGAAACAGATTAAATTAATCCGCACAAAGGCACTTTTAGTGTGGAATAAGAGCATCTGCACAGGGAGCTAGTGCGGAATAGCTATTGCGCTTTAAAATTCATACCTTAGCTTATTTTGTAATAGCTTCCCCATGTAGGCAAGTCCTAAGTACATGAGTTACTTTTGAAAATGGGAAAAGTTAATTAATATTAACATTTGAGAGATAACCATAGAATCATAGAAGTATAGGACTGGAAAGGACCTCAACAGGTCATCTAGTCCAGTCCCCTGCACTCAAAGCAAGAGTACATAATATCTAGACCATTCCTGACAGGTGTTTGTCTAAACTGGTCTTAAAAACCTCCAATGATGGAGACTCTACAATCTCCTTAGGCAATTTGTTCCAGTGCTTAACTACCCTGACAGGAAGTTTTTCCTATTGTCCAACCTAAATCTTTCTTGCTTCAATTTAAGCCCCTTGCTTCTTGTCCTATCCTCACAGGTTAAGAAGAACAATTTTTCACCCTGCTACTTGTAACAATGTTTTACGTACTTGTAAACTGTTATGTCCCCCTCACAGCCTTCTCTTCTCCAGACTAAACAAACCCATTTTTTTTTCAATCTTTCCCCATAGGTAATGTTTTCTAGAACTTTAGTCATTTTTGTTGTTCTCCTCCAAAGTTTCTCCAATTTGTTCACATCTTTCCTGAAACGTGGCGCCCAGAGCCGGACAAAATACTTGAGCTGACGCCTTATCATCCCAGAGAAGAGTAGAAGAATTACTTCTCGTGTCTTGCTTACAACACTCCTGTGAATCCCAGAATGATGTTCGTGTTTTTTGCAATAGTGCTACACTGTTGACTCATATTTTGCTTGTGATCCACTTTTACACCCAGATCCCTTTCTGCAGTACTCCTTCCTAGGCAGTCATTTCCCATTTTGAATGTGCGCAATTGATTGGTCCTGCCTAAGTAGAGTACTTTGCATTTGTCCTTATTGAATTTCATACTATTCACTTCAGACCATTTCTCCAGCTTGTCCAGATCATTTTGAATTTTTATCTGATCCTCCAAAGCACTTGCAACCCCTCCCAGCTTGGTATCATCCACGAACTTTATGTGTACTTTCTATGCCATTATCTAAATAACTATGAAGATACTGAATAGAATCGGACACAGGACCAATCCCTGTGGGACCCCACTTGATATGCCCTTCCAGCTTGACTGTGAACTACTGGTAACTACTGTCTGGGAACAGTTTTCCAATCAGTTATCCACTCACCTTATAGTAGCTCTATCAAAGCCATATTTCCCTAGTTTGTTTATGGGAAGGTCATGTGAGACAGTATCAAAAACCTTACTAAAGTCCAGTATGTGATGTACAAACGAGCATCAGATATCACCAGAAATCTTCATCTCCTTTAAATTTAGTTACGTATTGTTGAATAAGAATTGAGAAGTAAGAATTTGCTGTATAAATGGAGGTTCATTACTTTTGCTAACAAATGGATCTTAAATAATATCTGTACAATCTGAATGATTAATAATTTGCAATTGTAATGCCAAAGCGGTTGTCAGCGGATGGGATGGAATCTGGGACCACTGGAGCTAAACGCATGAGCCTCTCTACTGTGTGAGCTAAAAGCCACATTGTTCTTAGCTAAGGCTATAGCAGACTCATCTAGTCCCAGGTGGGCTAGGTGCCACTAGAGGGGGACAGAGCGCCACACCAAGGCAGCATGGCTCACACAGTGATCTAAATGAATAGGGCAAATATTAATGTAGCAGTTCTTACAGAGCATGAAAAAGTTGTGTTGGTGATTCAGGATGTGGCAGTCTTCCCTCTGAGTCTGTAGTGAACCAGTGGCCCATGATGAGTTTGGTGTTAAGAGAGTGCTAGGCCATTGCAGAAGTCATCTTTTGGATGAAACTTAAAACTTTAGTTTTACTTTACTGTAGTAATGAAAGTTTATTTTGTTAATTTCTGTAGTCCTTATCATAACGGCAAATAGGTACCTTAATTACAGAAAATTAAAACTGAAAGTAATCAAATAAAATAAGTTTAATCAAATGCTAAATAGAGGAATGCCTGTTACAAATTGCCCTGAAAGTTGCTTGAGTCTGGCACTAATTGCTGAAAGTTGGAAATGAATGTCAAAGACATAGGCCTAGCATGCGCTGCTGCCAGCATGGAGCATTATAACTTAAGTCACACTAGAAAGTGCTTTCCAGCCATTGTTAATTGCCTCATCAAGGTGCATGAGAATGAAAGTTTTGATTTAACCCAAGTGATCTAGCCTAATGTACTCATACAATTACATTCTGTCTACCAACACTGGGCAGTATGAGCTGATGTTCTTCACTAGTCTTAAAACGTTGTGTTGCTCTGTGTTGTTAAACAACTGCTACTGATCTACAGAAGTGGATGCATTTCAGTGGTGGATGTAGTGATTGTTGCTGATGCTGTCAGTAAGATTTTGTTCTATGAAGTCCCATAAAATATACTGGGGCAGTTCTTTGGCCCTCTGAGCCACTCCAATCTAAACAGACCTGACAGAGAAAGACTGGGAGAAAAAGCATTTCACTATTTTACAGGTGGGGATCTGAGGAACAGGGAGATTAAGGGGGGAGGAGATTAGGCAACCAACTCAGGAAGCCTACAGCAGAGCCAGGATGTAAACGCAGGTTTTCTGAGTCTCATTCTTGTGCCTTAACCACAAGACCCTCTTTCTTCCCAGCCTGATTTGTTGTTTAATGAAATGTTATGTCTGGCTCTGACTACTCTTTTCACTATACATTTTTACCAGGTCTTTGCATTGTGGAACTGCATACAATGGATGCCCTTTTTGTGATAAACAGTACTTAGTTTATGAACTAACATTCTGCAATGGTTCAAGAGCAGTCTCCACTATGATTAACACTAATGTAAGCCATGTACGCTATTAAAGTCTCAGCAGTATTAGGTGCACAAACTCTCAAAGCATATGGTAAGTAAAGGCTGTCTTCAGTATTTCTGTCACAAGTACTCTGAATTCAACCCAAAGGCTGGGACGTATGTTGACAATGACATCTTAAGCGAGTGATATTATTAATAAGATACTGTAGTTATCGATAAGATACCGTTCTTTGTTCTTGTGCTATGGAAGGGTTCTGCAGCCACCAGATGGCAGCATGGGGGACTGTGTTTTTAGGAGAAGCACAAAACTGAGGTCAACTGACCGTGTTCCATAGATGCAGGGTTAACAGGGCCCATCCAGCAGAGAGAAACTGAGGATAAGGCCTAGAAGAAAGAGGCTTTACTTCCACTGGAGTGTCTTATCCTTGATTCTTTTAATTGCTATGGTATGGCTGACCTGAAAACTTTTATTCCTTCAGGCAGCAACAAATTGTTTAATAAAAGAGAATTAATTTTTCCACTTAACCTTGCTGAGCATTTCTCTGTCTGTAAAGCTATATTCATTACAAAGCAAGTAAAGGGAGAACATTGTGCAGTACCTGAAGAGGTGTTATACTTGCAGAGGGGCACTTTCCTCCCTACATTAGAGAGCTGCTCAGTGGTAGTTATATCCATATTCTGAACCTTGACGAGCTGAAACTATTTAACAGCCCTTTCTGTTCATCCCCAAAGATGCACAAACACTCTGTGCTCAGCCCAGCGCATGTAGAAACTGTCTACGCTCACCAGATACCATAGCAGGCCAGCTGACACTAATCCCCCTGGGCTGCTCAGATAAGAAGTTAAGAAAAAAAAAATGCACAGCTCTTCTCTCTTGCTGACAATGTGACCAAAAGTAGTATGCCTGCCTCTGACTTTCCTATCAACAGTGCTGTAAGAGCCTATAAATACAGCAGGGACGCACACTTGTGCTGCGGAGCCCACTTAGCTTGGGAATCCTCATTCCCTGGCTCCTTCACCCGATGCCAAATAATGCTACTGGATTGGAGCAACGCTCTTGGGCATTCAGAAAGGACTTGAGCAACGTGACAGCATCTGTTGTTTCAGAAACACAAACAAAACAAAAAAAGTGAAACTAAAGCTTTTGATTAGGAACCAGTTGGTTTATTTCAGCTTCAAGAATCCTCTCCCCAGACATAATTTTTTGGTCTCCTATTGCACATTTTTCTGTTACCTTTTTACACCCTGCACTGCAAACTTCCTGGGCCAGGCTACTGCTCTCACAGTACGTCCAGTTCAAAGCAACAAGGACAAGTGCTTACAGGATGAAACTCACCCTCGGGCAGTGCTGCTGACACCACACCGCCTGCCCCCAGCCAATGCTGAACTGAACTGCATGACAGCTCCACGTACACTGGCACTGGGGAGGAACTAGAGGTTTGCCATGAAAGGGGCAATCAGATCCATGCCTACACAGATCCAATGGCTGGGAACCCTTGCTGAGAGGTAAGAGCCACTGTCTGAGCCCAGAGGTTGGAAGAGTGGCTTTGAATGATTACAGAGAAATTGACTGCCTCTCCCTGCGTCACTGGGAGGACGTATTCATTTCTGCCCAGTTATGGTCTGAAGCCCACTCGCTTCGGCTTTGTGTGGAGCAGTGCCAGGCTGGGCACTCCACCCTTAGGACCCAGTGCTGCTCTCATGTTCTGCCACTGACTTTAATGGGCACAGGCTTGGTGAATAATAGTAACACCTGACAGCATTCATTTTGTCACTAATCTGAGGCCACCTAGAACACTTAAAATGGGTCTCTAGAATTAACATAACTATACAGTCAGAATGGAAATGCCTGTCATTGGCAGGCACCCCAAACATGGCAAGTAGTAGCACATTTTAGAGACAACTCAACACACTAAAAACTTTTACCTGAATTATGATGAAAAATTATTCAAAATCATTGTATGTAAACATCTACACAGAAGGATATTAAAGCATCACTTGAGATAGTCTCAGCTGAGGATAATGAACCACATTCATCCCTGGCATAGACGCAGATGGAAGCTACTAAGAAATATGCCCATTTATGCCAAGGCTAAAATTTGGCCAGGAATATTAAGGAACAATCTGTCAAAATATAAGCTCATCAAGCAATGTAAACGTGTCTTTATTTAACAGAGCATTTAGTTTGGATGGTTTGGGGATTTTGGTAAGCAAGGAATAATTTATTATTATTAGTTTTAAGGTAGTATTTAGGCATGGACCTGGTATGCATTTTGCTAAGTGCTGTATGAACACTCCTCAGGAAGAAAGTTGAAATTCTAGTAACCCTCCAGGTGAGAGCGATTCAAGATGTCAGCAACACAGTTAGAGGCAAAAAATTTTCCCCGATAAAGACCTGGTTCTACTCCCATTGAAGTCATCTGGAATTTTGCCATTGCCTGCAATGGAAACAGGAGCTGGCCCTAAGGTTTTTCAGTAAGGATTCCTCCTTGTTCTCTTCCCATTCCAATCAAGAGTAAATATCCTTAACCACAGTAGCCTAAAATAATGCCCCAGGGAAGAGCAACGCCACTGCAGCAAGTGTTAGATCAAACAGCATTTTGTAGAGAAGATTATTCATTGTGAAAAATGTAAATTACATAGAAAAATTCAACAATTGTACAGTTTAGTTTTTATTTCTGTAATAGTTTTAATGAGAAAAGCTGTGATTTTATTTAGTGACTACAGGGGACCCATATGATTTTTTTTGCATATATATTTTAAAAATCAACCCAAAATTGAAGTGTTTGCAAAGCTGAGGGGTAAACCTAATAAGGTTCAGGAGGTTTGGTGTAGTCTGGTTCAGAACCTAAAATGCTGTAGGCATAGTACAGTGTCTAGTAGCAATCAAGCTTGCAGTGTTATTAGAACAGGCTCTCATGGTACTTTCTGCATCTGGTCAGATATGAGAATGACTTCTCTCTCTCAGTATTTTAACTCTACTACTTTGGCTCTCACCTGAAATTGGAAAGCAAAAGGACAGAAGCAGAGTGGAAAGTGGCCTAGAAATGTGTGAAGTTGGCAGCATGCTGCACAACACAAAACAAAATTTACATCTCATAAGTAAAGTTGTATATGCTTTAGGATAGGATAGCAACTGTACTAACCCAAATCAGTAGCTATCTAAAAGTAGCAAAGAGACTGAAAGTAGGTTTGGTATTAGATTGGAAACTCAATACAAGCTTGCAGTTTCTTTTGTTGGAAAAGCCACTGTACAGAACCCTAATGTGACCACAAATGGAATATTACATGCAGCTCTGGCCTCCACCATTTGAGAATGATATAAAATAACTAGATACATACATAGACGGGCAACAAAAGAAGGGCAACTACAATGATCCAGGGATTGACGGATAAGACATTGATTATGAAGGTAGACTAAGGAAGTTAAAATTACATAATCTAAAAAAGAGGATTGAAGAGAATAAGACCACCGTCTATAAATACCATCAAGGCAACAATGTAGATAGAAGAAGAGAATTATCTAGTCTCAGAAGATGATAGGACAAGAAGCAATTGCCTGAAGCTAAAGAAGGAAAACGAGGATGAAAAAGTCTTTGCTAAGTATCTGAAAAAGGTTTTTTTCCCTTAAGAAGTAACACCAATTATGCAATAAAATAGATAATCAAGGAAAGTAGTTGAGGAACCACACTGCAGATATTCAAGAACAATTTAGACAAGATGTTACTGAAAACGTTTTAGTGAATAGTCCTAAGCAGATGGTTTGCATTTTGAACCAGCTTGAGCTTTTTCAGGGGGTGGTGGCTTTATTCTTGCACAACAGTTGCATTATTCTGAAACTCACAAGTGGGATGATCACCCTGGCCAAGTCTCTATCCAATAGGATGATGTACAATCTATTGGTGTATTGCAGACAGAATTGGGTGGGTTTTGTTCCGCCATCATAGCTATTTGGAAGTCCAGTAGCACTGACAAATTCAAGAAACCCTAAGCTAAGTAAGGATGGATGTAACAACCTGGTAGATGCCCTTGATATTGGTGGACTGTTACTGGAGAGGCTGTTTCTTCAAAGTGCTTTCCTCTTCCTAACAGCATGATCTCAGACTTGCATGGGCTCAATTACATCCAGCTGCTCTTCATCCAGGCGCTGATCAAGGCATTAAGAAATCTGGAAGATGGTGCTGTTTAAGTCTGATGTAAAGGACACAATGAGCTAGCGTCATCTGCAATTTGCTGACACTTCAGCATGTGTTGTCTCACCAACTTTCCGTAATGTCTTCAGATGGATGCTGAATAATATGGAAGAGAGGACTGAACTTTGTGGGAATCTGCAGGCTAGGGCTTACGAGGTGTTAGGATCCAGCCATTTCCGAGTGTTCCCATTCACCCCTACAGCCTTTTGGAGGTAGGAATTGAGTACAGAACAAATTGCATAAATGGGGCTTTCAGACACACACACCACCATAAAAGTTACAGAAGAACATCTGGTGAGCACAAATGGCATCTCATAGACAGCAATATAAAACCTGCCTCCAATTAATCTAATAGAACAGCTGCAGTGATGTAACTGCACAGTGTACAAACAACCATACACCTAATAATGTTAAACACACTCTTAGCAACCCTCCCAAATTACAACAGCGCTATGTAGAAGAAACAAGAACATTTTCTATTTACTAGAATTGCTGTTCACATTGTGGGGAAATTTTCTATTTGAGTAGGCAACTCTCATTAATGTTAACATGAGCACTGCCAGAAGAATATAACCCCTTTGTACTGTATGCATAGCTATTACAGACATTTAATCTGTAATGGAAATGCCAAAGGCTGAGTTAAGGAGGGTGCTGCAGTCCTGTCACTTACAAAACTTTCATGGTATGTCATTTACACACACATAAGGGCTGCACAATCATCATTAGACCAAAAGAGAAAACAGGCAACTGTGGCAAATGTAAATATCTGTATACAAAATCCAACATATTTGCCCTTAAGTTTCTTCTGCCTATTTCTTTGCCAGTGATGATTTTAATTATTTACTGTATCACACAGCTGTGGCTAAAATACTACTATGGTATACTGGACAATATACCAATGCTTTCCAGGAAGCATTATTCAACAACCAGTTAAAAGCATATTTGTTTAATCTGATTAGTCCCTCCCAAAGGCAGACGTAAATATGCACAGCTTTGCCAGGTTGTTTCAGGTGCACTGGCCACCATCCAGGTTCCTGAAGTGCTGCCACAGGATATATCTTGTTGTGGTGTAAGTCCCCCTTTTGGTTTGCACCAGAAGCACAAGGGCCATATAGAGTGGACACAGTTTTGAACAGGAAGAAAATACTCAAATAGAAGATTACCCTTTAAATATTTCACTATTGGATGTTTCCCATAGCACTAAAGCATTCTCTGGGTTAAACTAGGAAGTCAACGGCCAATCCTGAGCACAGTATAAAGGATGACATCCCTAAGATCTGCAAGGCGGAGACCTTCCACATGTGGATTTCTCCCATGGATCCATCCGACACGGAAACGTGGTTCAGTCATCTCTGTGACACCATTTCTCCTATCCCAGAACCCAATGAGGCAGGATCCATGAAAGGATGGGGGACAGGAGTAAGAAGATGAAGGGACTGTGTGGCCCTATATTAGGTGGGGTAGGGCCTATGAAGCACAGTCCCCAGGGACTGGGGAACTCCAGACAACCTGCAGTTGCATTACCTGTATTACAAAGCACTGCCACAATGAGAAACTGCCCTGAAGCAGTGGCCAATGGAAATTGCTGGCAGTGGGGAGCCTGGCTGTCATGAAGTTGGGGTTTGCTGGAAGGAGGAAGCACAGAGTTGGCAAAGAGGCATAGCGCTTCTGCTTGGATAGCCTTCCAAGGAGGGGTCCCACCAGAATTTTCCTAAGGAAGGGGCTGGCACATTTATGTTCTCGCTAAGCCCCCTCCTCTCTTTCTGGAGCAGACCTGAAAGTGGAAGAGGTGGAGGAAGCTGAGTGAGGAGATAGCAGTCTGGGTTTCTGGGAACTGGGAAGCCAGGTTCAGGTGGTCCCAGGGGCCAGAGCCCCAGGATGAGCCACCGCGCCTCTTCTCCAGGCCATGTTGGTTGTTTTCCTCTACCCTCCCCCTCCAGAGAGAAGAGGACCAGCCAGGACTATGGCTAGAGGGGGGTGTGTGGGAGGGTGGGGCCCTTTGCTTCCCCTGCCCTTTGTTGCTCCCAAATACCTCCAGATCCTGGGAGATCCTCCCTGCTTGTGGGTGGTCCAAGAGTAGGAGCAAACCCCATTGCTCCAACAGACTAACGAAGGAGAAACTCCACAAGGGAATTCTTATGGAGATTTCCTCCTCATGAACCCCCTCCCACAAGGTTTACCATAGGACAGGGCTGTCTGAACCTCAGCTTTTCATAAAATCATTGGCTTTAATATCTGAGTAAGGGCTAGGTTAAAATTTAACACAATCCTCAGAATCTGGCTCCAAGAAGCCAGGGACTTGGGGTAAAAGAATACATCAAAGTAGCCAATTTAATTGGTTTGTTATGTGAAATAGTAACCAGATAGAGTGCACTAAAATATATCAGTAGTGACAAGTCTAAAACTATCATCAACTAAGAACACAGAGTTGCAATACTTTAAATTGCCAAAATATGGTATTTGGGGCTCGTCATCCTTTTTAAAAAGACTTTTATGGGGATGTTTGTGTGTACAAACTGCTGAGAAGAGGGAGTTTTAAACAAATACATGGGCCTTGCATAATTATTACATATTCCCAGATTAAAAATCACAATTTTAAAGAAGAGATTTATTTTAATGAATATAGCTAAATCGATCCCTTTTATGAATAAGACTTATAAAAGAAAGAAAGATTGTCACAGGCAACTGTTACTCTATTCAAGACTGCGGACACAAAAGCTAGTCTCATGAAATGAACTACAAAGGCAGTTTTGTTTGTTTCTGCAGCTACTATCTAACCATCTAAAATATATCCTAATAGATAGTTCTCAATTAAAAAAGCATATGAGTGCACACAATTTTCTGCTTGCTGAGGGTTCATGAACAAGGCTGCTTTTCTCAACGTACTGAAGATTAGATAGATTATCAGCCATGTTTCCTTTTGCAAACGAGGTTTGTGAAGTTTTAGAGTTTCTACCTCTCTAGCCATCTGAGATAATATGATTGCAACATAAAACATGCCGGACCAAATTCATCACTACTCTAACTCTGTTGGCACCAGGGAAGAATTTGGCTCATTGACTGTAGAAAGTATTTGCAGTCAGACCTGATCTTACACTTTGCATATTAAACATTCTCAAAATAGAGAAAGAAGCAGGTTTTATCCCAGGAAATCTCCATCTTTTATTTCATTGTACATCTGACATACATTATACTGTAAACAAATAAATTACATACAGTGGAATAACAATAAACGGACACATGTTTAGTCTACTGATCTGTAAGATAAAATAATTGCCCTCCCGCTCCCCTCTTAGTGCACTGGAGCATTTATAGAGCTCTGCTTCATGGTCTGCAAGGGTGCGGGGGTGCAGACTCCTGTATACACTCTGCAAATCCTACCCCCTATAGTATAACCTTACTGCTTCTGCCACAGTAACACTCTTTGTGGCCACGGAGGATGGAGCAGGATTTTGCCCCACAAGCAGTGTTTTGCTATAACTGAGTCCCCTGTAAATGAGTTCTATTTTACTTGATTAAAAATATGTTTAGATTAGGACTTTAATCCTCACTCTGTGCTATAGAGCACTGCAGATATTTTCATTAGTCTTTTCTTTTCTATGGATTGAAAGACGCAGCTGAAAACAAGGTTTCTTTGGAGAGACACAGGCCAAAGGAAACAATTCAGAAGAGGCATTAGCAAGATGGAGGGGGCACATCTGCTCGCTCCCTGCTCATTTTTATATTTTTATTATTTGCTTCTCAAACAAGATAAAACAAGGAGGGCTGATTCTGCTCCAACTCAGAATTCACAACTGCCATGTTATGGGTTGCTAACCATTTGAAATCTAATCCATTTCAAGAAAAAATCATTTCAAATACTTCACCTGCTCAGAATCCCTGTGTTTTACAACATTTTCCTAAATTTTTTAAAAATTTTGTTCTCTTTCCTGTTGCTGTGAGAAAGTCTATTGTTTGTGAGAGTCTCTCTTAATGATGATAAAGGGGAAAACAGAGAAACTGATACACAGAGTGTTGTACATTTGACAAAATAAACACAAAGGAAAAAAAAATTTCTTTCTGTCTTTCAGCTATGGTAATCCTGCATGTTAGTTGTAACAAGAGTAGGTAAATATGTATGGACAGAGTGTGAGTTTTAAGTTGACATGGTCTTACATAAAATGGCTGTGGAATTGTGTCAAATGCGGTAAGCAAATAACTAAAACAAGAAGCATCAAATATTTCAGCAGAGTATTTACTATCTGAGAATCACTAGTAAATTCAGAAAGACCACTAGAGTTATTGGACTTCTACTATGTACTGTTTGAAATATAAGTATTTAAAATAAAAAGAGCCAGACCTTTGGTAGCCATTTTGAAATCAACTTTTTAGAGCTTTTGCAAGAATCAGTTATTTATTTTTAATGTAAACTTGCACATTTAGGTTCTAGTCCTCCACAGAATTAAAGGTGGACTGAACTTTCTGCACTACGGGCCTGATTCAGCACTACTGCCGTGAAGGAGAGTTGAACATTTACTGCAGTTAGAGTTAGATCAAACCCTGTGAGTCATGGGCCCACTGGTAGTGCATAAAGTTGAGCAGGTGCGACTGTAAATCTTGCAGAATCAGGGTCTTAGAGTACTGGGCAACGGAAGATTCCAAAATGAAATATATGTATCACTTTCAGTAGCATTTATGTGTTTCACTGTGACATTAAATTCCACCTAGAGAGTCAACTCTTCAAGGTAGGGATATGTCTTATTTACTAATTTGTCCAGTGCCCGGCACATTGAGGGTGCTTAGGGTTGCCAACTTTCTAATCGCACAAAACCTAACACCCTAGCCCTGCCCCTTCCCTGAGGCCGCTCACCCCACTCACTACATTCCCCCTCCCTCGGTGGCTCGCTCTCCCCCACTCACTTTCACTGGGGTAGGGCAGGGATGTGGGATGTGTGAGAGAGTGAGGGCTCTAACTGGGCTGTGGGCTCAGGGGTGGGGCCAGAAATGAGGGGTTCAGTGTGTGGCAGGCGGCTCCAGGCTGGGGCAGGGAGTTGGGGTATGGGCTCTGGCTGGGGATGAGGGGTTTGGAGTGCAGGAGGGGGCTCCAGGCTGGGGCCGAGGGATTCAGAGTGCAGGAGGGGGCTGCGGTTTGAGGCAGGGGATTGGGGTGTGGGAGTCGGTGAGGGCTCTGGACTGGGGCTGGTGATGAGGGGTTTGGGTGCAGGAGTGGGCTCCAGGCTGGGGCTGAGGGATTCGGAGTGTGGGAGGGGGGCTGTGGGTTGAGGTAGGGAGTTGGGGTGCAGGAGGGGGTAACGGCTCTGGGCTGGGGGTGTGGGCTCCGGGCTGGGGCTTAGGGTTGGGGCACGGGCTTACCTCAGGTAGCTCCCAGTCAATGGTGCAGTGGGGCTAAGGTAGACTCTGTGCCTGTCCTGGCGCTGTGCTGCGCCCCGGAAGCGACCAGCAGGTCCGGCTCCTAGGTGGGGGGGCCCAGGAGGCTCTGCACGCTGCTCTCGCTCACAGGCACTGCCCTCCCAGCTCCCATTGGCTGTGTTCCCAACCAACGGGAGTGAAGAGCTGGTGCTTGGGGCGGGGGTAGTATGCAGAACCCCGTGGCTCCCCTGCCTAGGAGCTGGACCTGTTGGCCATTTACGGGGCGCAGTGCAGTGCCAGGACAGGTAGGGACTAGCCTGCCTTAGTCCCGCAGCACCGTCAACCGGACTTTTAACAGCCCAGTTGGTGGTGCTGACTGGAGCCGCCAGGGTCCCTTTTTGATTGGGCGTTCTGATCAAAAACCGGACACCTGGCAACTCTAAGGGTGCTATGGGAAATGTTGAATAAAAGCTGTCCCTAACTATTTATCCCAAACCATTTTCTGTATCATTGAGACTCCCCCTAATCCCCTCTAATTCTCCTTTCCCACTATCTCCCCTATCTCCTCTCTTTGGAAAATCCACATAGAAATACATCAAAAGGCAACGGGCCTGATTTTGTACCCACTCACACCAGCTTTACGTTGGAGTTACTTCTGACTTACACTTGTTTGAGATCAGAAGAGCCTTTACTGCTGCTCCCACAAACAGTACTGGTTTGTCTATCATGTTGCTGCACTTATGTGCAAGGCTCCATGTTTGTCACGGAGGTCACGGATTCTGTGACTTTCTGTGACCTCCATGACTTCTGCAGCAGCTGCTGTGCCTGGCCTGGGGGCTGCCTGAGCAGCTCAGGCAGCCTCTGGGCCAGATGCAAGGGTTGCTGCTGGGGCAGTCTCGGTCCCCCCTTCCACCCTCCAGAAGCAGGAGTTTGGGTGTGGGGGGGCTCAGGGCTGGGGGTGTGGAGCCGTGTTTACCTGGGGGGGCTCCCCAGAAGGGCAAGAGGAACTCTCCTCCCTCAGCTCCGGGCAGCCTCTGCCGGCAGGCACCGCCCCCACAGCTTCCATTGGCCACAGTTCCCAGCCAATGGGAGCTGCAGAACAGGGGCTTGGGGTGGAGTGGAGGCAGCATGGGGAGCTCAGGAGCAGGGTAGGGAGCCTGCCCCAGCTCCACCCCCCAAGCACCCGCAACGCCCCCCTCCTTGGCCGTCCCCCCCTGAGCTCCTGCCACAAGTTTTAGTCAGGGGTATATAGTAAGTCATGGACAGGTCACTCACAGGCCGTGAATTTTTGTTTACTGCCTGCGACTTTTACTAAAAATACTCATGACTAAAACGTAGCCTTACTGATGTGTAGATCAAACTCAGTAAAAGGATTAGATGGTCCTCCTGTTGGGATTTTGGACAAAAGGTGGAGAAGGAGTAATGTCCATCAGGGAGCCAATAGGCAGGGAAAGTACCAGGCGGCACTGTAAATGGGACAGTATTCGCCTGTTCTTTGCAAGTAAGTTGGTGTTACTGGCAACTGACCTTTAGGTGAAAATATTGACTGCAGTGGAGTAATATTACTTGTTAGTTATCCATTTGCAGTACTACAACCCCTACACATTTTGGTGAGAGGCTTCCATTGTTTTATTTCTCATGCTATTACAACACTGATAGCATAGCCACACATAGTCTGATCGCATAGCCAATGAATCACTCCAGCAAATAATGAAGAAATATGTTTTGATAAAAATTGATAATTGCTATAGAGAAAATGAAACAAAACATCAATCTGAAAACTCCCCTGACATAAATAGAAAACAGAGCTGTTCCTGTTGAAACTCCCACCAGACTTATTCACTAGAAACAAGTTCTCAGAAAGAAGACATAAAAGAAGTGCAAACCTAGCCAAAGCAAATTCATTTTCTTTAAAATTTACGCAAATATGTGCGGAAATTTTATTTTTAAGGCATCTGCCCAGCTCCAATAAATAAAAGTGTGTAAAAACATTAATGTAGTATAATCATGAATAATGTGCTTCAGTAAGATGACAGTCATGGCTTAAAATCACAGTGAAGGGAAGTTTCCAGTGAAGTATTTCAAACTGTTAAGAATTAATGCGTCTTTGAAATCAATACAGACAAATAAGGATTTTTTAAAATCTACTAAGTCCTCCACAAAATAATCCAAATATAAAAAAAACATGTGTCTAAAACATCTGAATTACATTAGTGGCAGAGGGAATAGAAAGGAAATGCACTTTAGTTGCATCTGTAATCTTTTATGCTCATCTAATATCCTCTGAAGGTATTATTTAGACAATATATTTCTCTATCTGGCAAGCTCAGTCATATTCCCACAGCGTGCATCAGATTTTAATGCATTTTTAACTATGCTGTTAGAGGCATACAGAACTAAAATGTAGGTGACATTTTATTAGTAGCTGTAGGCAAACCCAGATCTGGCTACTTTATTATTTATCTCCCTGTACATATGTGATCTGGTGCTTTTAACTTTATTGACTAATATTATGCACCAGAGAAGGGACTCCTCATGAAGGGAAAACAGAAAGGTCACAAGGTAAAAGAAAACTCCATTTTCATCATAGCTTTAATGTACTGCTCCTAAGGGAATTCCAGTTGCTTTAGAAAGGTTTAGATATATATGGGTGGGCCTCTGTTGCTCCTGAGCCCACTAAAAGCCTATCCATCTGTGCACAATGCAATGTAATAAAGGCACAGTAAAAAGGATAGCTTTAACTTGTGTACATTATCTAAGTAAAAGCAAGTCTGTCCTGCAGTTTATTACCATGTCTATAATTACTTTACTTGCCCCCCCCCCACATCCCTAAAATAAGGTTAATTTTTTAACATTAAGTGTGGAAGGCATAAAAATGTTACATTGCAGCATGATATTCTTTCCAATAATAAATGGGATTTTCTGCTACAATGAATGGGGGAACCTGAAAAGGTTTTATTGGGACAAGACAAAAGGTCAAAATCTAAATCTCATAGTATGAATCTCAAGTCCCAACAAGTTAGGGATAAATGGAATAACCAAAACTGGCACACATGTAAACCAAAAAAAAATATTCACCCCATCCCCCTCTGAGATATAAACTGGCAGAGAGCAGTTATATATAAAACTTCATCATACAATTGGATATCATTAAATAAGAAATAAAATTATAAATATCTTTCAGTAACTTAAAGGAAGAAACCCGTAACTCAATATTGTAGTTTTCTCAACATCCTAGGCTACAAAAACTCCTTCGAATATGGAAATCCAAAGTGAAGGTTCCTCTTGGAATGCTAGTGTCCCTGAGTGGTGTCAGAGTGGAGATGGAACCTAAGGTGCAGGAGCCTTTACTGTCTGAATGAAAACACCTACCTCTGTAGGTCCTGGCTCACAGACTCAAAGGCTGTAGCAGGCTCATCAACTGTTGTGGCCTAGCCACCACAGAAGACGACAAAGCACCACACTGAGTGGGCATGGCTTACATTGTTGATAGATTCATAGAATAAGGCCAGAAAGGACCACTGTGATCACCTAGTCTGCCCACAAGCCACAGACCTTTCCTGAAATATTTCCTAGAGCGTTTTCTTTTAGATAAACACCCAATCTGGATTAAAAGATTTTCAGTGAAGGAGAACCCACCAGAATCCTTAGAAAGATGTTCCAATGCTTCACTGCTAAAAATGTGCACCTTATTTCCAGTCTGAATTTGTTTAGCTTCAGCCATAGGATCTTGTTATAACTTTGTCTGCTAGACTGAAGGAATTCCACTCCCTCCCCTCCTGTGAGCACTGGGAAGGCACCTCTGGCCCCCACCCCCAGAACACCTGCCTGGGAATGGGCAGGTGGCGGGGGGGAAGGTGAAGAGCCCCTGGATTTCCTTCCCCAACCTGGAAGTGGGGGAGAGGACCATGTTCCAGCTTCCTTCCCCCCAGTGCTGGGAAAAGGAGAAGAATCCCAAAAGGAGCAGAAGTGAGGTGGGGGAGGGGGAAAGGGTGAACTAATGAGGGATGCGGGGGCTGAACTGATATGGAACTGGGGGGAGGGGCAGGATTGATTTGCAGGTTGGGGCAGAATTAGTTGCTGGGCAGGGGATGTCCAGACGTGGCGGACAGAGCTCCTGCAGCAGGGTCGAAATCACCTTACCCCATTAACTTGGGAGCAAGGGCAATGCTAACTGTCTGACTCATACATTGAGGATGGGGGGAGGCAGTTCAAAAGGTACATCTGAAAACACAATATGATCTCTTTTTTGAAAATCTCATGATTTTGGAGCCAAACTCATGATTTTTGATCTCTTGAGGTTGGCAATACTGAGGCTGAGATCAAGAAAAAACTTATCTTAGTTTTTTGATATGCTAAGCAGATTGAGTGCCTTAAGAAAGCTAACATCAGAAATATGGAAATTTGCTGTTAAAGCCACCTAAACAACCTGACCTCTGCCCTGCATCACCCTGTCACCAAACAAACACACGTACTTAAGGTATCAGTGACTCTGAAAAATTATCTAACTCCCTTACTCTTTGCACTGCTGCTACGAACATCTCCTTTTGTCAGAACATATTAGCTATTGTTGGAGATCATGTTAATTGTACAGTCTCACACTTCCTAGATGTTGAATTCAATTCTTATAAAGTATACTGTCCAGAATGACTTATCTAAATCCCTGATCATAGGAAAATAAATGTAACTTTTCTGCTACTGCATTTGATGAACTTTTCATAACTGCTACAAACCCACGGTTACTCACTTTTTCTAATGCTTTTTTCTTTCTTTTGAGTGATTTCATTGTACTTAACCATATAAAAATAGCTTTATTTCCTCCACTCAAAGCTTTGCTTTTCCTTGGTATCATTTATAGTAAGTCACATTTGTGTCTCTCTAATAATCTAATACATGTTCATAAAAACTATTTTTCTGCTAGTCTCTATTAGAAAATACTGGATAATATTAATCATGATTTACTGTCCCTTTGGTCATTAACTTAAGCCATGATAGTAGAATGTCCCCTCTGGCCTTAGCAGGTCAGGGACTGTGGGAGGGGAGGGGTGGAGTGTTGATTTAGTAGGTAGGGGGTTGACCATTCCATCGGCTCCTGGTAGGAAGGAAGGTAACCCACTGGCACCTGGGTCCTCCTTTTCTTCTAGTCTCCCTCCCATGTAGGGATTATGTATGAGGTGGGGCTGGGGCCAATTCAGGGATGTGAGGGAGCCAATTGGCTCAAACAAACATACCTCCCCATCCCCAACCACCTCCCAGCAGTCGTTCTTGATTCTGAACGCTGCCCAGCCCTATAGGTGGTATAGCTATCAGAGTTGAGTCTCTGGGCTTGCTGTGAGTCTGACCAGATCACCTTCTGTGGTCAGGAAGGAATTTTTTTCCTTGGAAAAAGATCGGCAAGTTGCCCAGTGGGTTTATTATAATTTTTTTTTGTTCTTCTTTCTTCACAGCATCCTGGAGGACTGGTAAGTGGGCATATGGATGAGAGAGAGTGCCAGAAAAGGTGGGGGGGGAGAGGTAATAAACATCAAAAATATTGTTGCAACTTGTGGCTGGTGTCCAGTGCAGGAGGCAGACTTCTAGGGCTAGCTCCTGGGGAAACCCTAAGCAGGTGATCGTGCATGTGTGTGTGCGTGTGAGAGAAAGACTTAAATCTCCACAGCTGCCACTCATTTATACCCTCATTCCCCCTCATGGATCAGTAGTGGGAGTTTGCTACCAGGGTCCCTCTCATTCCTTGGTTGTATGATATGAGGTCTTTTAACCCTGCATTGGACCTAATTAATGCCTGGCAGATTGGAGGGGCGGGGTGTTTCAGCCCTCCCTTCTGCGTATTAAAATTAATAGAGTTGCAGCCTGCCACTTTAAATCCATTCACATGTCTCCTGTGTATCCTGATCAATTCCCTATCCTTTACAAACTACTGCAGCCATTCCTTTTGTGAAGACCAAATACAATAGATCTATATTTTTAAAAGTAGACCAATGATCGGAGTTAATCAAGTATTCTGTGTTTCAAGGTGGATGGAGTCAACTGATGGCTTTTGAAAAGTTACCTATAAATAGGGCTGTGCCAATAGATCATTTTTCAGTTCACAGGCCATTTAATAAATAAATAAATAAAATAATTCAGTGTCATCTAATTTTTTTGAAATGTTTGGCAAATTGAAAAGTCAAAACAAATTTCATTTGGGTTGAACAAAATGTTCCCCAACCCCCATCCCCATGTGGCCCTGCACCCCCACTCCCATTCAGTCCATCCCTCCACTAGCCTTTCTGAATCCCAGTCTGTGACCATCTTCCCAGCAGCCTCATGTGCCCCACTCTGTCTGTCCTGCCCATATGTGAATCCTCACCTGGCCCTGCGGGCATAGCACTGTGAGGAATGCAGCCTCTGCTCTCTCCCTATTGCCTGTCACAGCTGGTGAGTGGCTTCCCTCTGGCACCACAGCAGCCCCTGGTGGGCAAAAGGCATAACTGCAGTGCATCTCTGGCAGAATCTATTTTCTACAGAGAAAAAAAAATCTGCAGGGGACATGAATTCTGTGCATGCACAGCGGCACAGAATTTCCCCAAGAGTACCAGTAATACTGAGTTAACTGCTGCTTTTCTCTCAGAATGCATAGGTAAATCGGATCTAGAAACTATAGCTTTCCACCAAGCAGATTTTCAGTGCAATGCATGTTCAATGAAGTGAGTGTGTTGTGAATTTGTGTGCCTTCAATACAGTAAGTGTGGATTTATCCTTAGGGAAAAGTCCAATAGAATTTAATAGGGATTGAAACAATAAAAGTTTCACAGAAATTCATCTAAATTCTACAGAAATTGTTCTAAAAACCTATAGAATTTAATATCCTTTCTTATGTTTTTTTGAACCTTACTACAGCTGATGCATAGTTCTATATCTAGGGCCCTACCAAATTCTCTGTCCATTTTGATCAATTTCATGGTCATAGGATTTAAAAAATCGTAAATTTCATGATTTCAGCTATTTAAATTTGAAATTTCTCGGAGTTGTAATTGTAGGGGTCCTGACCCAAAAAGGAGTTGTGGGGGGGTTGCGGTGCTGCTACTCTTACTTCTGCGCTGCTGCTGATGGTGGCGCTGCCTTCAGAGCTTGGTAGCTGGAGAGCAGCAGCTGCTGGCCAAGATCCCAGCTCTGAAGGCAGAGACACCGCCAGCAGCAGCGCAGAAGTAAGGAGGGCCTGGTCTGGTATTGCCACCCTTACTTCTGCGCTGCTGCCTGCAGAGCTGGGCCCTCAGTGAGCAGCCACCACTCTCCGGCCTCCCAGCTCCAAAGGCAGCAGCACAGAAGTAAGGATGGCATGGTATGGTATGGCCACCCTTACTTATGTGCTGGTGGTGGTGGGGAACCGCTTTAAGAGCTGGGCGCCTGGCCAACAGCCACCACTCTCCAGTCACCGGCTGCCCAGCTCGGAAGGCAACACAGAAGTAAGGGTAGTAATACCGTGCCCGCCCCCCCCCCCCATAACCTTGTGACCTGCCCTGCAACTCCCTTTTGGGTCAGGACCCTCAACTTCAGAAACGCTGGTCTCCCCCATGAAATCTGTATAGTATAGGGTTAAAGCACATAAAAGTCCAGATTTCACAGTGGGAGACCAGATTTCATGATCCATGATGCATTTTTCATGGCTGTGAATTTGGTAGGGCTCTTTCTCTATTGTTTGAATATAGAATGATTCAAAATACCTACAGAATTATTTTCTATTAAATTCTGTAGGACTGTTCCATAAGGGTAGGCACATGTTTCACATCAATGTTAAATTAAATACAAGGTCTTAACCTGAAATCAGACAAAATTAGTTGCTTTTAACAGCCTATGGACCATGTGCTACCAACAGATCCACACTGCAATTAGATCTTTTTAGATGGGATTCCTCAGGCCCTCAAAAGTTCCTCCAACAGGCACAGATTCCCATATACACAGGTCTTCTCTGTAGGCACTGGCAGTCTCAGAAAAGTGTGTTTTTCTTCAAAGAACATGGAGTTATGTACACAAAACACTAACTAGCAGTGAAGACACAGTATGAAATAGGAGACTGTAGAGCCACATTTTTTAGCACGTGGCATGCCAACAGCTTAATTTGTGCTCTTGAGCTTCCACAGATACGTAGTCAGCACTGATTTATCTGGCTCTATACCATTCTATATACATCACTTACAGCTAAATCAGAGATCAAAATGCAGAATCTAGCATTTCAATGCATCAGGCGGACTTCTGACACTACTTGAAGGCCTTTGGGCCCTAAGCCAGTGACTGGTTACAGGTACATTGGCATAAATGTATATGTGATAATGTGTATTATATGGTAATATCGGACATGCTATTTAAAGGAAATAGAATCATTTTTCTTCGAATATCACTCTGAAATATCAGAGGATGAGAACCACCTCAAAATATGACAGATCTTAGAGTCTCTTACTTAGTCTTTACTCTGACAAATTCCACTGCATTTCATGGGACTCAGCTTGAGGAAAGACCGAGTCGTAATAAACTGAGTAAGAACCTCACAATTCAGCCTAAGGTGAATATAAGTAGAAAATTAATTTGTAGTTAAAGTTCAAAATTTTGGGAAAAAGAGTATCATTTTCTGCACATTTTCAAAAATGCAATGTGTAAATAAAGACATGAAGTGGAATTTATGCAGTCAAAATGTAACGTGGGGGAGTGGTAATGGAGTATTTTGTGGCATGTGGCATACACGAGTGAAGTGAATGGCACGTTGTATACCTACGGCTTGTCTCTGACATACCACTGGTGAGCAGTGTCTTAACAGTTTTAGGTGGCATGCCTATTCTGAAAAGCAGGTGAGGGACAGGATTTTCACTTCATTAAAATAGATGCCATAAAATACTGAGTCATCTACCTCATGATTTTAAAATACGTGGTTAAATTTGGAGTCATCCGACTTATCTGATGTTGCAAACACTGATGGGGGCATTGGACTGCTGTATGAGAACGGTTTCTCAGATTTTTTTTAAATTTTTTTAAACAGTTCACAAGTATACAATATGTGCTGCCCATATATTTATATTGTCATAGGCAGCCTGTCCATTATCTACACTGGATCCATAGTTATCAAAAGTAAATATTGTCAGGACAACACACCCTGCAACAATTTTTGGAGTTCATTGGAACCCTGCTCTTTCATCAGAAATTTAAGTGCTTAACTAATAATCGCTACTCTTATTCTGAACCAAAATCAGAGAGCTAAACACCTCTAAAATTGGAGAATCAAAACCTGGATCTCAATTTCACATTTGCCCTTACCTCTACCAACCAAAATCCCAAACCCACAAGCCAGCAGAGTTGGAGGTTAAAGGGTCTGTTACTTCAGGCACAAGGAGCAAAGTATGTATTTCTTAATCTAGTTTATTTTAATTTCACATTGAGGAAAGCTACAAACAAATAAAAATAAAAGCAATTAGCCTCCTTAATCAGCTTAATCAAATATAGTCAGATCTTACTGGAGCTGGGGTGGCTGGCTTGCAGTGCTGAGCTCAACCCGGCATGACAATTATTGATCAGAGGGGCTGTGAGTTTAAAAAGGGTTGTGTCTTTTTTAAATATTATAGTTCTTTATTACGCTTTGTTGCTGTTCTATATCCATGTTCAGTGTTCCAGTGTAGGCAAAACTTCCATTATAACTTCCTGGCTAGGTGTTGACACCCGCCCACGGCCATTCTAATGAGATCCTAGACACGTACGAAGTTTTTGCAATCTGAATGACAGCCACAAAAAGTTTCGTGTTTATTGAAGGCCTGACTCTAACCTCATAATAGGGTTTCAATTGTGGATAGATTTTGCGCTGGCCTCAAATGGTGCGGATAGCATCCAAAGGGAGTAAGGATGGCAGGACTGGGCCCTGAATATGTTAGTAAAAACAGCTTTTTCAGGGCTTGATTGTGCAAATTGCACAAAGGCTAAACGAGTGCTATGGAGACACTCTGCTCCAAGGGGAGCACCACAAGGCATCCTGCCTTTGGGTAATGAAGCTTATTCCCTTCATGTGATGTCTCTGCTCTCTGTAGAGTGCTGTGTGCCATTTTGCCAAGTTTGCATTACATACCTGTTCTCTCTTGGCTGAAGGGGATGCATATTCTGCTGGGCCCTTATGTGGGCTGTGCTGTCGGTGATGGCTCCTTGCAGTCTCTACCACACTGTATCACTCAGCGAAATCCTGAATTTAGCATGAATGGCCAGTCCTCCTTGCTGCCAACAAACAGATCTATGACTCTTTCCATTTCAAAGTTGATAAAACCTTTAGGGAGTACTCTCACTGTCCTGTACACACTTCTGAAACCCTACTTACGTCACACGTACGTGGGGTTCGCTGTGCAGTATTGGGGAGCCAATGTAGTTATGACATAGCAGAGCAATTGAAAAAAAATCCATGCCTTCCTTTGAGTATCAATAAAGTCATGCCATTTTTTAAGCTCAGGCCATCTCAAAGTTTCAAATTTTTGAAACATTTTTGTGCTGATAAACCACATTTTTCTTACAAACTGTCAAAATTTCAAAATTTTTCAACTAGCTCAAATGCAAATTTTATTGAGAGGTGCTGCGAGAACATTCTCAAAGGCCTGCATACATGACAGGACCTAGGAGTAACCACCACGAGACTACCTAAGCAGAGAAGATGTTCTCAAGATAAGCAGGTACACAGTGTCTCTGCTCTGAAGCCTGCCAATAGCTTGTGGTATGGTCAAATCCTATGGTCCTTGCCTACTACTTCCTCAGGGACATGTCTATTGAAGTCAGTGCACCCAGTCTTGGTAGTTTTACTTGGTCTTTAGTCAGACAAAACTCCCAGGGCTGGCTGAGAAGTCCAGTCCAAATCTCTGAGGGGGTAGATATAGAAGGAAAGTTCAGCAGAATCTAAATGTCCTCTCTAGCCTTGGGAAAAAGTCTGATTTCAGTTGGAGTTTTGCCCAATAGGGACAGAGTGAACAAATACCTAAATTGGCCCATTAGGAACAAAATTATTCAGCAACATTTTCTTTTAAATTTAAATAAAAGCTTTTTATCTTTAAAAACAGGCCCCAATGTACTTATTACACTGATTTATAAAACTGGCCACTCTATAAGGAGGATTTGGGGGAGTTGAACCCAAATCAAAATGCCTAAGAATATGTATGGAAATGTTTGACAGAACATAGAGTTTCAGAGTCCAGGTTAATACAGTTCAGGCCATTCATATTGTAGAGATTATGATTCTGTTTGGCAGGAAGTTTGCATTATATTAAAGTGTGAATTAATTGACCTAAACATGATTTTTTGTGGCTGAATCAAACATTTCTTACTGATGGAGTTTCATATGTGATGTCTCTGAGTATTTTCATAGTCTTATAGGCAGTGTCTAGGTGCTTAAACACATTATAGTTTTTTTCCCTTCAGCCAGGGGTTCTGGAACTAGGGGTGCTCGGAGTGGGGCAGCACCCCCTGGCTTGAAGTGGTTTCATCCTATACAAGATTTACAATTTTGCTCAGTGGCTTTCAGAACCCCCCACGCTATAAAAATTCTACCAACGCCACTGCCCTCAGTTAAAGGTTAACATTAATAAATAAAACAAAACACAAAACAAAACAAGCCCTCATACTAGATGGATGTCTGTTACAAAGTATTTCTGCTGAATTTTAATCCAAAAAAGCAGGATTTAGTGCTGGTATTTTTTAATTAAAATCCCCATCACTCAGCTCCTTTTTTGTCCTATGGAATATCTATCAATCAGGAAGAATTACAGCAGGATGTACCACTTGGCAGGAGGCCATTCTGTCCCCTCCACCAATCCTGCCACAAACTTTTTTCTTCTCCCACACCCACCATTCATTAACTAAATGTACTGAATAAACCTGAACATCTCAACTAAATCCTATTGACCCTGGATTTGCTGCTTAATGCTAAAACCCAAGTGACCCATATTTCTCCTGTTGATACTTCTATCACTGACGGCAGCCAGCACAGAAAAATATCTCAGTTACATTAAAATATTTAAGGAACAAGATTTACAGAACTCATTATTCAATCTTTCTGCTACTGTTCATGAACTTTACATAAGCTCTTGCTTCTTGTGTGGATTCATTCTTTCCTTTGGTGCTTCATAAGCAACAAAGTGCATCTGTTGCTTAGCAAATGGAACTGGCAAAATGCAGTTATTAATATGATAGATTTGGATTTAAAAAACAACATTGTCTTAAAAATTCTGTGCAACTATATTTCTGTGCATTCTACATGTTCCTGCCAGAAAGAGTTATTAGAATTTACAGAAAAATATAATTACAGAAATACTTTATTTTCATAGGAACTCACAATGAATTTGCAGCATTAAAAACTGCTATTTCAGTTTATTTTTAGACTTCACCGTGGTTTGTAATTAGTGCAATTGCTATCTTTCGATGTTTATAATCATTTGCTTTGCTGCTTCCATATACGTAACAGAGACCTCTGAAGGTTATTCGGAATCTCACGCCTCCTTGTTGCGGAACCCACCCCATGCACCCACCTTGTAACTGTTACATCTGATCTGCCTCCGCCTCCGCTGCCAATGCCTCCCTCTGCCCTTGATAACAAGCATCCTGATGCTCACTTCCCAGCTCTGGATCCTTTATGCAATAATCGTCCAAAAAGAACCCATAGCTGACTTCCCTCCCAGCTATAGAAACCTCCCACAATAGCACTCAACAGCCCTTCATCCTGACCACCCTTAATTGCCAAAAGCTGTCATTACCCCTCACTCTGACTAGCACTCAACCTTCCTCCTGCAACTTCTCACCAGTGCGTACTCTAATATCCCTGGCCTAATATCCCTCCCCTTTCTCCCAGCTTCTGAAGACCCTCTTCTCCAAGCAAGTGTCCCATGCACCCACAGCCACTTGGCCCCAGCCATGTTCCCTGGTAGTTTTGGAAGCCTCCCACACTGTATACAGGTGTCTTCTCTTCCACGATACGTGCAGCATGGAAGAAGCTTGCTGCCATCTTTCCCTGCCATAAGAGTCTGGTCCTTAGTAAAGATGGACGGCCCGATTCACTCTTGCGCTGCACCAAGTACAAAGTGAGGGCAACTTGGGTACAAATTATTACCATTCAGGTATAGTAACTTTTTGTACCTAATTTTCAAGGATATAAATGACTACACCAAGTGCAGGGTAACAGAATATGTCTCATAATTTGCAGGGGACACTGACAAAGCGTTCAAAACTTTATCTGTATATTATTCAATGAACAAGCCAGTGTTGTGAAATTTTGTACTAAAAAAATACCAGCCAAATCAGTTCTAATTAATGTCAAACACAAATCCCCTCACAAAGCCTAATCGTAAACGGAATTCTGAATAGCATGGGCCACATCCTGAAGTCCTGACTCAGTTTATAACTCAAATCCTTCTTCAGACAAACCTTTGTGGGCATAAGAACTGAGTAAAAAGGATCTATCCCTATGGCAATTAATAATGCACTAAAATTAAAAATTATAAACTACCTGAAAGAAAATCAAATCTAGCATTCAGGGTATGGAACAGACATTATGCACTAAGAATATTACCAACATGACTACTGTGAGGCCGTTTAAAATAATGATGCTTTCTTATGCTACTATTTTTCTTGCTAATATCACTAGCAGTGCACTTGCTGGGGTTTTAGCTTCTTTAAAGTACAGAAAAAATATGTTCATTCACTTAAGAATAAACATTTAATATAGTCACATCTCATTGCATTATCACCACATACAGTATGCCAAGTGTTAAAATACAGTTCTTGAGGGAACTACCAGCTATTGATTTTAACATTATGAAAAAGTTCATAAAGTGATGAATAAGAGGCCAGCAATTATAAGGAACAGTATTGGTCCAGACAAGAAATACATCCACCTGAATACTTATTTTATGACATATTTGTGGATTGAGATGATAAATATACAGGGGATCTTCTTTCATAGTGCACAAGCTATATCAACTTGTATAACTGCTATCGATATTCTTCATGTACCTTTACTAAAGATGTGTCGTTACTCCTCAACATGTTTTCATGTTTTTCTCTGACTAGATTTTTTTTTAATACAACAGCTGCATCACTAAAAGGTTTTTTAAAAATAAACTGCAAGTATCCATCAGAACTATCCATAAACCCTTTATTAAGCGCTTGTTAGGTATGGCTGGTTCTTAGAATCCATTTTGAATAATCCAGTGACAGTGCTGGAACTTTGCACCAGACACGGAGAAAAGCAGTGGACAAATGGGTTACCAGTTACTTGACTCCATTTTTCACTATCGTTTCACTTCTAAAAACTTCATATAAAGAAGGAAATAAGTGAAATAGCTGGGTCTGACAAAGGGATAATTTTGTAATAACACAATTCATATTTCTTTTTTAAATTTGAAGGCACGCATGCACAGTCACTGAAATAATTTCCTGCTGTGACTTGACTTCGTTGAGCGTAATTTTACACTAGATCATGTGGCTATTAAATATTCAGTTCATATATATTGTAAAAAATGATCATCAGGAAACAGATCAAATAAACTATCTTCAGAAATACAAACATAACAGAAATCATATGGATATATTTAAACATAACAGGACTGTTTAAATATACAGCATTAAAAATAATTCAGATCTTCAAGATGCTTATATGAAATTATATAACAGATGTGTCACATGAATTTAAATGTAGTTAGCCTTAACGGTACAGTTTTTCCATCCTAAAAATAATAGTTTGACTTTTAAAAAATCCAGAGACCTACGATGATTTTATTACCATTATTATAACATTTTTGTTAATTTGCTGAATAATACTGAATTTTCCTTAAGTAAAATAAATATGATGTAAGAAGTTGTACTTTTTCTTTATTTCTCTTGTCCAATGTACAGCATTAGACTATACAGTTGTTTACTTAAGTTCATTCATTAGTAAGGTAAAAAAAACCCAAGACTTTGGAATGAAATATTAAATATGTTCATGTAACTTCAAATGAAACCTCCCTATGTGAAAAAATATTACAATTCACTTGATTTTTTACTGTAATGCCAGTTTACAATATGTCAAAAACTTCTTAGCCTCTGCCTTTCTAATCATACCACTACAGCTCGTGGTTTTCATAGCGAATAGCTTGCTCTTGCCTTTCCCCGTTTCACATTAAACTTACAGCAAACTATTATCGGGGGTGGAGGGGGGGCTCTAAATGGTGTTACAGTATTTAAATTCTCAAGCTGCAGACTCAGGCTGAGTTACTCACCAAAATGAAGCACACATATTTCCAATGACAATCCCTAATACATATTTTAATGTAGCACACTTGTCCAGACGATAAGCCACACATATAAAAACATCTCCATTCAAATCACTTTTCAAGCAACTTGTTAGTTTAAATCTTTTAAAGATTTGCCCATTGTTAGGCTGCCCTAGTCATTCGGATGTCACCAGTAATAGTCAGCTAGATAAACAAAACTCTGATCAGAATCATAATGCATATGGGACAGCAAATAAAGCAAGCTGAGTTTCAGTCTTCAAGCTTCAAAGAAACGTGTCCTTCAATTGCAATCTAACTCCTGAAAATAACATACCATTTCTAATACTAAAGATTTTCAGCTAAAACCCTCTACATCATCTGAACAAATAAATCTGACTGGTAGAAGTACTGACCTGCTGAGCTGCTCTCAAAGCCCGCACTTCAAATGCAAAGCTCAGCCACAGTGTCCGAACAATTTCCTTCTGCACAGTTATAGTGAGTGTGGTCCCTCTATTTGTCTTCTGATTCCAAGGGTGGACAGATGGCCGGGAGCCCTGAGCCCTACTGGAATGAGGCAAAGCTTTGCTTTTTTTTTTTTTTTCTTTTTTCCCCTCCCTCTCCTCTCCCCTGGTTTAGCCCTTGGCAGATAAGCCAGAGTCAGGCACAGTGAGCTCACCACACCCCTCCACCAATCATTGCAATTAGTGCCACATGAGAGGAGCGTCTGCCCAAAATCTGCTTAAGAAAGGGCCAGAGGGCAGGGCAATCTCCTTTGCTCAACAATGACCAGAAGCTGCTATAAATATCCAAACAAAAGCACTGTCAAGGCCTGGAATGTCACATTCTAATGTGATAAAATTGTAAAGACTCTCTCAGTGTACAGCAGGAGTACAGAGAAATAAATGAGACAGAGATTAAAAACAAAACCCACCCAAGCATAGGAAATATGAACATGCTATCAAAGTTGTCATTTCTAGTTATAGATTGCTATGCCTCCATTAGTTTTCTTGTGTAGGTACTATATAACTCACTCAGTAAATCATGTGTGAAAGCTGCTAACTAATATGTATAGGTATCAGAGCACATGTCCACTAGATAACTGACTTAGGGTAGCAAGTCGGATCATCTGTGGCCCCGTCTTCCACAGTTGCAGTTGGTTATGTCATGTCAAAAATGACACGTTTTCCATAGCTTGAACATATTAATATGAGATTCACTTCCATAAAGTTATTACTGTGCTAATAAACTACATACACTGTTGTATGTTTGCTCCCAGGATCAGGACCTGAGTCTCATCCCACTTACACCACTTTTACACCAGTGTAACTCTACTGACTTCACTGCCACACTAGAGCTACACCAGTGTATGTGAGATCAGATTCTGGCCTTTGGTTTTGAACTATATTGCTGGATAATGGGACTTAAAACTAAATTACAGATTACAAAAAAGGATTTAGCAAAGTGGCTCACTATACAGTGACCAGACCTAAAGCATGTACATTACTTTGCAAACATCCAGTTCCCATTGCGGCTGGTGACAGCTGCTTGCTACAAGTTGCTGGGCAATGCTTGCTGTGGGGAGGGGAGGAGTTTCAATTGCATTCCACTGCTTGTAAACCCAGCAGTCTCTGAAGGATAGCAATTTCCAGCCTGTTGATGGTAGGATGACAATAGCTAGGTTAATGTGAGGGGAAGTGTGCCATAACAATTCCCTATTTCCTACCACAGACACTCCTAAATGTAAAGGAGTACTTGTGGCACCTTAGAGACTAACCAATTTGTTTGAGCATAAGCTTTCGTGAGCTACAGCTCACTTCATCCGATGAAGTGAGCTGTAGCTCACGAAAGCTTATGCTCAAACAAATTGGTTAGTCTCTAAGATGCCACAAGTACTCCTTTTCTTTTTGCGAATACAGACTAACACGGCTGCTACTCTGACTCCTAAATGTGAAAAATGTTTCAAGGGTGATCAGGTGGGTGATCTATTTATCTCTCTTCTCCATCTATCAAGTCAGTGTATTCATACATCTGTGCACAGTATGTAATTCTATAATTTACACACACTAACATAACACCCTTGCGTGATACTAGAGCAGGGATAAAAACCATTTGAAAAGGTTCCTGAATTGCTGTGGTAAACTATTGTGCACCAAATTTCTGTCGAAAACAATGGAAAACATTTTATTCCCAGGTACTACATTGCACATAGTTGCAGGTACTTCCACAATGAAAAGTGCTTCTTTTTATTAAAATGCTTAATATGTGGGTCTGAGATGGTTTACTTGTTATGGTTATCATCCAAGATGGATGTCTTAGTTCTTTTTAAAAAAAATAGACTCAAAGGGCTTATCTAAACAGTGGCAGTAGTGCACTCTACAGGGGTATGATCTCTAAAGTGTGTTGCACATTATTGGTCCGTGAAGACCCTGCTGGTGTGCTTTAACATAGTGTCATTTGAAACAGTACTACGCTACACTCATTAGGGAACCATTAGTATGCACCAGCAAGGGTCTGGTGTATTTCTCCACCATGTAGACAAGCCATAAGAAATTGGGGGTAGTGCACTGAGCATAGTCATAGGTGCTGACTCTGTCGGTGTTCTGGGGCTGGAGTGAGGGTGAGGCCTGGGGGAGGGGGCAGAGCAGGGGCGGGAGAGGCAGAGTGGGGCAGGGCCTTGGGCAGAGCAGGGTGAAACACCCTTTGGGAATAATAGAAGTCAGAGCCTATGTGCATAGTGATGGATGAACTTTTAGGTTTAATTCAAGAAATACATCTAAAACGCTTAAGTTTTAGATACATCTTATACAAAATCCTTTGACCCACAGGGAGGAATTGGTAGTGAGTCTGAAGGTAAAAGTCAATTTGGGTGACAGTGACCATGAAATAATAGATTTCATGATTCTAAGGAAAGGAAAGGAGTGAGAGCAAAGAATAAGGACAATGTACCTCAAAAAAGCAGACTTGACAAACTCAGAGAACTGGTAGGGAAGTCCTCTGGGAAGAAAGTAGTTCAGGAAAGTTGCCAGTTCCTCACAGAAACAATATTAAAAGGCACAACTACAAACTATTCCAAATGTAAAAGGAAAGAGGAAGAATAGTAAGAGGCCAATATGGCTCCATCACGAGCTCTTTAATTACCTGAAAATGAAAAAGGAATCCTACAAAAAGTGGAAACATGGTCAAATTGATAAAAAGAGTACAAAACAACAGCTCAGGTATGTAGGGTCAAAATAAGAAAGGCTAAGACACTGTGAGTTACACCTAGCAAGGGACATAAAAGGCAATAAGAAGAGGTTCTTTAAATACATTAGGAGCAAGAGAAAGACAAAGGAAAGCATAGGTCCTCTACTTAGAGGGGAAGGAGAGCTAATAACTAATGACATCAAGAAGGATAAGATGCTTAATGCCTATTTTGCTTCAGTCTTCACTAAAAAGGTTTCAGAGTGGTAGCCGTGTTAGTCTGTGTCAGCAGAATGAACGAGGTGTACTTGTGGCACCTTAGAGACTAACAAATTTATTTTATAAATAACTTTATAAAGAAATTTGTTAGTCTCTAAGGTGCCACAAGTACTCCTTGCTCATTCTACTAAAAAGCTTAATGATGACCAGATACTCAACACAATTAACATTAACAACGGGGAAGGAATGCAAGCCAAAATAGGGAAACAACAGGTTAAAGAATATTTAGATAAATTAGATGCATTCAAGGTGGCAGAGCCTGGTTAAATTCATCCTAGAGTACTTAAGGAACTAACTGAACTAATCTCGGAGCCATTCGCAATTATCTTTGAGAACTCCCAGAGGACAGGAGAGGTCCCAGAAGACTGGAAACGGGCAAACATAGTACCTACCTTTAAAAAAGGAAACAAGGAGAACCAGGGAATTATAGACCAGTTAGCCTAACTTCAATTCCTGGAAAGATACTGAAGCAAATTATTAATCAATCAATTTGTAAGCACATGGAGGATAATAGGATTATAAGGAATAATCAGCATGGATTTGTCAAGAACAAATCATGTCAAACCAACTTAATTTCCTTCTTTAATAGGATTACTGACCTAGTGGATGGGGGAAGCAGTAGACATGATATACCTTGATTTTAGTAAGGCTTTGACAAGAGTTCCGCATGACACACTCATAAGCAAATTAGGGAAATGTGATCTGGATTAAATTATAATAAAGTGGGCGCACAACTGGTTGAAAGACTGTACTCAGAGTAGTTATCAATGGTTTACCAATGCTGGCACATGATGGCATATATCACATTGGTAGATGTGCAGGTGAACGAGCCCCTGGTGGCGTGGCTAATGTGATTAGGTCCTGTGATGGTGTCAATTGAATAAATATATGGACAGAGTTGGCATTGGGCTTTGTTGCAAGGATAGGTTCCTGGGTTAGTGTTTTTGTTGTGTGGATGCTGGAGAGTATTTGCTTCAGGTTGGGGGGCTGTCTGTAAGTGAGGACTGTTCTGTCTCCCAAGATCTGTGAGAGTGAGGGATCATTTTTCAGGATAGGTTGTAGATCTTTGATGATGCGCTGGAAAGGTTTTAGTTGGGGGCTGAAGGTGACAGCTAGTGGCATTCTGTTATTTTCTTTGTTGGGCCTGTCCTGTAGTAGGTGAATTCTGGGTACTCTTCTGGCTCTGTCAATCTGTTTTTTCACTTCAGCAGGTGGCTATTGTAGTTTTAAGAATGCCTGATAGAGATCTTGTAGGTGTTTGTCTCTGTTTGAGGGATTGGAGGAAATGTGGTTGTATCTTAGAGCTTGGCTGTAGACAATGGATCGTGTGGTGTGTCCTGGATGGAAGCTGGAGGCATGTAGGTAAGTATAGTGGTCAGTAGGTTTCCGGTATAGGGTGGTGTTTATTTGACCGTCGCTTATTAGCATAGCAGTGTCCAGGAAATGGACCGCTTGTGTGGATTGGTCCAGGCTGAGGTTGATGGTGGGATGGAAACTGTTGAAATCACGGTGGAATCATGTTGAAATCACATCAGCCATGCCATCAGGGGCTCGTTCACCTGCACATCTACCAATGTGATATATGCCATCATGTGCCAGCAATGCCCCTCTGCCATGTACATTGGCCAAACCGGACAGTCTCCATGCAAAAGAATAAATGGACACAAATCTGACATCAGGAATCATAACATTCAAAAACCGGTAGGAGAACACTTCAACCTCTCTGGCCACTCAGTAACAGATTTAAAGGTGGCAATTTTGCAACAGAAAAGCTTCAAAAACAGACTCCAACGAGAAACTGCTGAGTTTGAATTAATATGCAAACTATAGATACCATTAACTTGGGTTTGAATAGAGACTGGGAGTGGCTGGGTGATTACACATATTGAATCTATTTCCCCATGTTAAGTATCCTCACACCTTTTTGTCAACTGTCTAAATGAGCCATCTTGATTATCACTACAAAAGTTTCTTTTCTCCTGCTGATAATAGCTCATCTTAATTAATTAGCCTCTTACTCCACCTTTTCATACTCTCTCTCTCTCTATATATATATATCGTCTTACTATATGTTCCATTCTATGCATCTGATGAAGTGGGCTGTAGCCTACTAAAGCTTATGCTCAAATAAATTTGCTAGTCTCTAAGGTGCCACAAGTACTCCTGTTCTTTTTGCAGATACAGACTGACACGGCTGCTACTCTGAAACCTACAAAATGGTGAATAACTGGTGAATAACTAGGTAATAGTATTGCTGAAAAGGATCTGGGGGTGAGAGTGGACCAGAAACTAAGTAAGAGTGGTCGATGTGATGGAGCTGCAAAAAAGGCTAATATGATTCTGGGTTGTATTAACAGTAGTGTTGTATATAATAAGACACAGGAGGTAACTATTCTATTTATTGCTGGTGAGGTGTCAGCTGGAGTACTGTGTCCAATTCTGGGCACCGCACTTTAGGAAAGATGTGGACAAACTGGAAAGAGTCCAGAGGACAGCAACAAAAATGACCTAGGAGGAAAGGTTAAAAACTGGGCATATTTAGTTTTTAGAAAAGATGACTGAAGAGGACCCGATAACAGTCTTTCAATATGTTAAGGGCTGTTATAAAGAGAATGGTGATCCATTGCCTTATATGCCTACTGAAGGTAGGACAAGAAGTAATGGGCTTAACCTTCAGTAAGGGAGATTTAGTTTAGATATTAGGAAAAACTTTCTAACTATAAGGGTAGTTAAACTCTGGAATAGGCTTCCAAGGGAAGTCATGGAGTCCCCTTCATTGGAAGTTTTTAAAAACAAGTTGGACAAACATCAGTCAGGGATGGTCTAGGTTTACTTGGCCCTGCCACAGCACAGGGGGCTGGACTTGACATCTTGAGGTCCCTTCCAGACCTATATTTCAATGAGAAAATCATGGGACAATCCTGTAAGGACAGAGTTGCTTGCCAGATTTCCAGTTTTGGCAAGGTCGGAAAACCATTGTTATTTGTTTAATGAAGGCTCACGCAGAAGCATGACAATAAAATCAATAAAAACAGTGCAATGTAAGTATCTTTGGGCCAAGTCCTAAAGTCCTTACCCAGACAAAACTCTTGCCTAGTTACTAAGAACCGAACAAAAGCTTCATACAAGTAAAAACCTTTACTCCAGTGGTAACTGGTGAACAATTTTAAATAATGAATTTACATGGGAAAAACAATGATCTATCTAGACAGCTGCACAGTTTTGAACACAACTAGCTTGGTAAGAGGACAGCAAGAAGTCCAATATAAATATTAATCTAACTGAGTGAAATAGCCTCAGACAACAGTGACATGCCTGGTATAAAACTTTAGATGGACAGACAGAACAAAGACATGACAATTAAAAAAAGGTTACTAATTTTTTTTTCCAACTTCCAAAGCAGGTTCCTTCTCAAACTAATTGTCAGTTGGACCTTACTGTTTTACAAAATGCTTCTCCCATCCATTTTTGCAAACTATGGATAAAAGTGATCGAGGAATCTTTCTACATCCTAAAGGATGCTAAAAATACACAGTGAGGAAAACTGTACCTATGGAAATGTGTATCAGCATGGTACTCTCTTTAGTAAGCTTGAATGTGCTCAAGACATTGTGCTTTATGGACCCAACTGCAGGACGGGTAGATGAATCTGACAAAGACATCATTGACGTAAATCACATACTCCTCAGAAATATCCCAAAAAGGAGCTTTATATAGGAAAGCTTCTGTTCAGTGTGCTGTACATCTACATTTTAAAAATGTTGATAAAAATCTGCTGCCAATAAACTAGCGGCTGGATTTCCTGTTTTATATATAGTTATTGCTATTATTCCCTGAGAGCTCCTCTGTTTAACTCATGACCCTGATCGCAACTTGGAATAGATTTATTAGAATTCAAAGTTTGACATAATGAGCTCTGAGAGGAAGCAACCCTATATATGGAAAGCTATCCTTACGTATCAGTTGAAGTTTTCCCTTAAACACTGTTTTATTTGATAAGTAAAAAGTGACAACACCACCAAATCACGTAGTATTAATGCTCTTTTCTTTCACATGTCCCTGATCTTGGAAAAAAATGGATTATGCTATTTCTTTGTCTGAATAAAATGTTGCAGTTCCGGAGATAAAGATGTATTCAGTTGAGCAATTAAATAGCTAAATAAATGAATCAGCAGAGCAGAAGTGGCAGATTTAATTACTGCTTAGAGCTAGGAAGAGGAACTAATTATGGGGTTCATGAACCACATGCCACTCTTTGCTTTAACCACGTGCTTCGATTCTTTTGGATCAAGCTCGGCAAATACAGCACCAACATGCACCAGAATAAAAACTATTCAAACTTTGAAAATAAAGTCTAATCTTTGTCTAAAGCACAAGCATACTCAGTACTCTGTTTTAATGGCCTATGTTCAGTTGAATAGATAAATCAGTAGACAGTCTGAGCAAGCTTCTGTTGAATGGGCAGAGCATTAAAAAGCATAGTTCTCCGAAGACCAAGCATAATCAAGTTCACTGGATATGAACAGCATGAAGGTTGCAACACAAAACTGCACATGCATGGCAATTAAGGCATAAAGCATATTGATGCATGAAGTAAGCAATTAAAGGCCCTGTTCAGCAGAAAGTAACCATAGTTTGGGAATTGCAAAAGCCTTGGGAGGTTGCTGGTCCTAGCTCTAGAGAAGGCACCTATTCTATAGGTCTGTTTGCCATGACAAGCCATAACACAATTTTTTAAAAGTCACCTCTATAGCTGCAAGTTGCGAAGACACCGCAGGAGAAAAAAAGCAGGGAAATGAGCTTCCCAGCTCTTGTGGTCCACCCCATTCCCGTTTTTTATTTATATGATTGTCTTTGCTCTTTTCTTGTAGTGCTGATGCAAATCGTAGTTAACTTGAGCGCTAAGTTCATTCTCCTGCAGCACTGCATTTGAACTGGGAGGTGGACAGGCAGGCATTGCATTGGTTATCTTCAAGGTGTTCAATGGGCTAGGCCAGGGGCGTCCTCCATCCATATAGTCGAAGTAGGCAGTTGCCTAGGGTGCCAAGTTAAATGGGGCGCCAAATTTGAGGGGAAAAAAATCAAATTTAAAAAAAAAGAAGAAAAAATGAAAAAGATGAAAAAATTACAAATAAAATAACGAAGATGTCATTATTTCAATTCCCGTGCACGTATGGAGGGAATATGAATTATAATTAATTTCTCTACATTTCTGAGAATTTATTAATATGTCAAATCTTATTTATTGCAAAAATAAATAATATTTTAGCGAATTTTTTTTTCAATTTGCGACGTAGGGTCAAGATGACCCACTCTGCAATTTTGATAAGCAATAGCTCAGCCACAATGAAACACATCCACCAACGGAAAGAGCTGGAATGCTAGTGACAACTAACTTGGATATACATCAAGGTTGCATAGCTGGAAATTCATGTAGGGTGGAGATATTGTGAGTTGATACATGTCAAATGGTCATTTTAACACACTCCACAGGTAGGTTAAGAATTGAGCAAATACTGTGGAAAACTGTGTTTCTTGGTGCCAAAGAATAAAGAATAACGTCTTTCAGCATTATAAATCCAAAATGTGAGTCTCTTTAAGCATTATTAAACTTTAGCATTATTATCTGGCTGTATAATTATCAACTTTTCTTTGTTATAACTGGTTTCCATGTAATAAATAAGGTTCCATGTAATAAATAAGGTTCATAAAAGAAAAGTAACAGCGTTAACACTTAATAGACTACGAAAGTGATGTCACACTCCAAGTGGGTAACCTTGAGGAAGGGGATTACTTTCCAAACAACTGGTGTCGGTTATAAAATTGAAAAAGGTCATTAAAGCAGGATAGTGTAATGGATGATTTTGGATTTGTAATAATAAAAATTATAATTAACATTTTAATGCATTTTTTATTTGAAATTGGACTCAAATATCATCTAGCTGTTGTGTACAAATCTATTCTGAAAATTAAGTGTCTCTATTTTATCTGATCTCAGAAACATTGGTTGGACAGATAGATGGACAGACAAACCAAATAATTAAGCCTCTGTTTAAAAAAAAATGCTTAAAAAACATTAAATGGAAAAAAGGGGCAAAATGTTTCCCAGTTTACCAAAAACCTCAGCCTAGATCTGCCCTGGGGGTTTGGGAGTGGGGGTGCCGATTGCATGGTTCGCCTAGGGCACCAGTTGCTGGCAGCTAGTCTAGGTCTGCCCCTGGCCTAGGCCCAGATTATCTAGAAGACTACAGTTGTGGGATAAGGACCAGGGTCGACAGCTGCGCTTCTTAGGCACAATGGAACTTTCTCCATAAGGCTAAAGCTTTTCTGTGCAGGAGACAAAGCTTTCTTCGGAGTCAATCTATGACTGTGGAACGAACTTACACAGAAACTAAGGACCATCAAAAACCTCATCACCTTCTGCTCCAAGGACAAGGGATACTACTTCAATCTGGCCTTCTCTAATATAACCATACAGCAACATGTACATATTTATTAAAATAAAAAAAAACTATCAAAACATTCCACTGCACACAATTCTCTCTCTGGGAATAGGATAAGAGGGAACAAATCACATATGACAGACATTAATCTTAATGCTTAATGCACTCCTGGAAGGGATTCATGGTGATCAGGGCAATAGAAGAACCTCTATAGAATAGAATATGGGTCATTTGGCTATGAATCACCCAGGGTATTTTTTATACATTTTTAAAATTAATAAATTGAGGTGAGAGGGAAGGACTCCATCAGTGGCCAATTGTTTCCCAAAAAATCTCAGCTTCTGATGGCCACTTTAGTGCCTTTTCATAATTAGCAGATTTGTTCCTGGGGTCAGTGACTACCCATTTGCTTCTCCAGAAATACTGCAGAGGAGAGAGGCAAATGACTCCCTCATACTGACCTCCAGAACAGATCTTCTGTCTTGGGGAAGAGCCCAAAATTAATATCCAGCCATGGCCTCTTACACATTCCTCCCCACTGACTGCAGTTTGATCAGAATAAAAATAACCCTCCTGCATGTCAGATGTGTAGGCTACTCCTTGGAGGATCCCACTGTCATTATCATACAAAGATAATGTGTCTGCTTTGCTGGCCTGAAATTCCTGAGACCATCAGCACAAGGCCTACTGCACCAACGAAATCTCAAGTAAACCCTATTTTGAGAAGTGGTACATGGGGTGAATTTCACTCTGCAGAAGGACACTTTGTCAGCAGGGAAACAGACACATGCTGGATCCAAGATGAGGTAAAGACATGGGGAAGTTTTTTACTGAGATATAATTCTCACAGAGGAAGACGCTCCCTGCCCGGCTCACGGCTGGCTCAGAAGGAACAGCCTTTACACTCAGGCACCAAGTGAGGCACACAGAAAGGTCACAGAGGAGTCAGGCTCCAAAACAGACAGACCCCTCAAACAGTATGTCCAGACAGACTATCGCTACAAAGGGCAATGGGTATTGTCCATTTCATAAGAGCTTAAAAGAGCAAAATACCTTCTGAGAAAAACTATTAGCCTCTAACTCCAAGGAGCAGAGTCAGGCCCAGAAGTTATTTTTGCCTGTTAGGGTTAAGGTAACAGCTGATTTTTCCTGACTGTAGAGAAGCATGCAAGTTTGTCTCAATTATATTTGAATATTGGGTTAGCTTGTTTGTAAAGATCTACAAAAGAAGTGACTAACTGTGCTAGTGGGTGTAAGAAGGTGTTGCTGGTTGACTGGTACGAAGAATAAATTATTGTGTTCTTGGTAAAAGGTCTAAATAATGTATTTACTCACTGCTAGCTACAGAGCTAAAAATAATTCAAAATCACTCACCATTCTCTCCTTTCAGAGTTCAAAGGAGAGATGATTTTTGTTCTTAATATTCTATTTTCCTAATATTTCAAATACATAAATATTTTTAAGCTGGAGGTTGGGTGAAACCTTGTAAAAGCTACATTTTTTCCAGAATAAATGTAAAGAGCAATTAAGCTCCTTTATGGAATAGATAGCTGAAAAAACAGGAGCCATTGCTCAAAACGCAGGCTCACATGCAAGGCAGAAGTAGGTACTGAGAGATTTTCCCTGGAGTCTGAATGCAAATATAGGGGGCTGGGTGTTGCTGGATGGAGCTATGTATGTGTGAAAGAAGCAACAGAAACACCACAGAAGATCACAGAAAAGGCAGCAAGGAAGCCTGACAGCCAGACAGAAGAGCACTTGTAGTGTGGCCCTGAGAAAAAACTAAGATACAGAGCCTTTGGGTAGAGTGCTGGTTGGAAAGAGGTTTGGAACTGTGATAAAAGAAAGCTGTGTGATGTTTGATTCCTACTGTGTTTAGGGAAAGAGGACTTTGTGTACACTCTTTGTAAATGAACAGGATTACATCAAAGATACCTGACTCCATCATCAACGTCTCTTCTTAATGGAAACAACCTGCAAGACCCCAAATGTTGGCTAACTGCTTGGGTCAAAAGTGGGAAAATATTTTAGTTTTTATTTATTATATAGATATGCAAAGTAGCTACATAAAAATGAGGAACAGTTGCAGGAGAAATACTGTCAGATTTCAGAAAGATTAAAAAGCTCCAGTGAAGGTTTAGCATGGGGTTAGAAAACAAAATGCTGATCACGTTCATCTGTATTTTGAAACAAAAAAATTAGCATAGCTCTCACAAAATGTAGACCAAGGACACTAGCTGCATTTCTGAATATGAATAATAGCACAATACTATTCATCATTTAAGACTATTACAGTTATATATGCCTTTTAGCTTCCATAAAGCAAAATGTTTTTCTGCTCAACCAGTTCGCCTGCTGGAAAGAGAGTTCAACTTAACTTTAGATCTTCTGTATTCCTAAAACTTCAGCAAATATTGTCTTCAGCAGTTACAGCAACTCTGACGAGGGCCACATGGCTTTTAAAAAACCCTAAGCATATGAAAGAAATCCCCCTCAAGTCAATTTTAATTCCTTCACCAGAGAAATCAATATCTCATTCTCAGGAAAAGAAGGTATCTTGCCTAAAATGATCACATATTTTAATATGCTATATACATTCTGCTCTTGAATTCCTCTATGGGAGAGTAGGAATGTAAGGAAATTCTTGATGCAAAGGCTGGTGGTAGACAGTTCAATATGCTGGTGCAACGAGAGAACTATCATTGTGCCACTGCAGAGTTTGACTAATATGTGATCAGGAAGCTACTGAAGAACTGTAGAGTGAATAAATCTAAAAATAGGAAAAGCTTTGAAGTTTATATTGGCAGTTTTTCCTTGTACAGTACTGTCATAAATATAAAGGGAAGGGTAATCACCCATCTGTATACAGAACTATAAAATCCCTCCTGGCCAGAGGCAAAACCTTTTCACCTGTAAAGGGTTAAGAAGCTAAGATAACCTCGCTGGCACCTCACCAAAATGACCAATGAGGAGACAAGATACTTTCAAAGCTGGAGGGGCGGGGGGATAAAGGGTCTGTCTGTCTGTGTGATGCTTTTGCTGGGACCAGGTCAGGAATGCGCTTCAGAACTTCTGTTAAGTTAGTAAGTAATCTAGCTAGAAATGCGTTAGATTTCCTTTTGTTAAATGGCTGGTAAAATAGGTTGTGCTGAATGGAATGTATATTCCTGTTTTTGTATCTTTTTTTAACTTAAGGTTTTGCCTAGAGGTATTCTCTATGTTTTGAATCTGATTATCCTGTAAGCTATTTACCATCCTGATTTTACAGAGGTGATTCTTTTACTTTTTCTTTAATTAAAATTCTTCTTTTAAGATCCTGATTGCTTTTTCATTGTTCTTAAGATCCAAGGGTTTGGGTCTGTGTTCACCTATGCAAATTGGTGAGGATTTTTAATCAAGCCTTCTCCAGAAAAGGAGGTGTAAGGCTTGGGGGGGATATTTTGGGGGGGAAGATGTCTCCAAGTGGGCTCTTTCCCTGTTCTTTGTTTAACACGCTTGGTGGTGGCAGCATAGGGTTCAAGGACAAGGCAAATTTTGAGGAAGTTTTTAACCTAGCTGGTAAGAATAAGCTTAGGGTGTCTTTCATGCAGGTTCCCACATCTGTACCCTAGAGTTCAGAGTGGGGAAGGAACCTTGACAAGTACCATCAAAATACACATTGTATTGATGTTAGCAGGCAATACTTGAATTTAGGTAAATATTGGAGTTTCAAGTCAGAGCTATCAAAACCTTATAAAGCTACCTTTCTTGGAGCATTCTTTGACAAATCAGAGAACACACTGGGCCAGATATACTGGCATAGGTGTAACCATAGGAAAAAACTGACTGTAGGAGACCAGGAAAGAGAATTCTGTTCGACATAAGATAGACAAAGTCAGGAAAAGGATACCCAGCAACACCTGGCCCTAGGTGAATTTTTATCTCCAATCCCACAGCATATTTTATTCCAGGCCTTTAAAAATGTTTTGAACATTATAGAGAGGAAAAATACTCCAGTGATTAGCCAGGAGACTGGGGTTCAACTCCCTATTGTACCACAGACTTCCTGAGCAATGTGGGGCAAGTCTCTTTCTATGCCTCGATTCCCCATCTGTAAAATAGGGATGATAGTACTTCCCTACCCTCCCAGGGGTGATGTGAGGGTAAATATAATAAAAACTGTGAGGTGCTCATACACTCTGGAGCACATAACCTGAGACTTGGAGAATTTGTGGTTGCTTAACTGAAATTTTTCCCTTCTTTGAAGGCATAGGTGCACAGAGCCTCATTGTGGGTTGCCATTCATCTGTAGCTGTAGAGGGCAGAATTAAAGCTGACTGAATGGCTGACGAGGGACTAGCCTCCAACCCCACAGTTACAAGATGCTTCAAAAGCTAGCCCCTCTGGACCGTAAAACAAAACAAGAATCTCTTATGCTGCATCAACACCTTGGAAAAACATAGTCAACAAGAAACATTTTTATCCACAAGAAAGGTTTTAACTCCTGCAGAGCAGAGATCTTCACCACAAGTGAAAGAGATCTCCCTTGTATTTTCAGGGAGGGCTGGGTCTGTGGTCCTATTCCTTTAAGGATGGGAAAGTTTTCAGGTAAGCAACCACAAATTCTCCAGGTCTCTCTCAGGGGTAGGTCCACAAATCCTCAGTGTGGGATTTTCTCAGAAATGACAAAAATCCTCAGGAGGGAACAAATTAACATCACAAGGAATCGCCACAGCATGCAGGACCCACTTATCAAAGGCTGAATCGGCTGAAGACAATCTACCTTGTATAATTTGGTAAATGTATGCAGGGATGACCAAGTGGCAGCTTTACAGATTTCTCTGTGAGGGGCCTGCCCTTTGTCAGTGCACGATGTCACCACTGCTTGGGCTGAGGGAGCTCTTGTACCCAATAGAGGATGAAGTCTTTTTGCTCTATATGCCTCAGCAATGTACCAACATATCCACTTGAGACTGATGATTTAAGGTGCCTTAGGACATCTTTTCCTTCTCTGAAATAACACCAGCAAGGCTGTTCTTTTTCTTAAGCTCTCAGCTCCTTGCAGATAAATCTCGAAGGCTTGCCTTACATCCAACAAATGCCATAGTTTCTCCTTTGGGTCAGATGGATGTGGACAAAAAGAAGGCAATTATGTCTCTTGTTGTCAATGAAAAAAATCAAATTTAATTTTGGAATAAAGCTAGGATCTGTTTCTGAAACCACCCTACATCTGTGGAAGACGCAGCAGGATGTGTGAGTTGACCGAGCTCCCAACTCAAACACACTTCTTGCTGAGGTGACAGTGATCAAAAAGGTCATTTTGATAGTTAGGTAGTACAATGAATCTGATTCTCAGGGTGCCTACATTACGGCATTGAGCACAATGTTCAAATCCAAAGATGGAGCTCAATGCACCTCAGGAGGACACTATAACTGAACTGCTGTAATGAAGCAATGTAAGTCCTTTTGGTGGGAAATGGAAGACTTTCCGGATACACTAAAATGACTGGCAATGAAGAAACATGCATTTTTATGTTATCACCCTGCAACCTGAGATCAAAATCATCTTGTAAAACTTCTAGAATATGGGACACATTTGCTACATGATGCTGAATATGTCTCCCTCTGCACCAACCTTTGAATTTAGACCAAATCCTTCAGTAAGACCTGTTGATTTTTTCCTAGAACGGTTGTCATGAAACCAGCAGAGTAACAGTTTTTATTTTAGAAATCTTTCATATGCCCAAATGGAATGATTAGATACAGGTAGGCTGATTAGCGTATAGAGGAGCCTACTCTGAATATTCATTTTTATTGTATTAACCTGCTTCTTAATTTGTGCCAGGGCTTGCTAGGGCTGAGCTCTGGCACCTCTGGGCAGTTCATAGCCCCGGGACCTCTGGGCTGCTGCATCAGTTATGAATGTAAAAAAATTGCTTGAGCCCCAGCACCTCTTTCATTAGCAATTAAGCACTGTATTAACCCTTCCCCAGAGGCTCACGAAAGGGCAATGCCTTTATATGACTAGTTATCTGAGAGAGTACAGGGTCTAAATTTATCTTCACTAGTTTGTTAATGTTTCTTGGTACTTTTACACTTAGGTACTTAATTGAATCATAGAATCATAGAATATCAGGGTTGGAAGGGACCCCAGAAGGTCATCTAGTCCAACCCCCTGCTCGAAGCAGGACCAATTCCCAGTTAAATCATCCCAGCCAAGGCGTTGTCAAGCCTGACCTTAAAAACCTCTAAGGAAGGAGATTCTACCACCTCCCTAGGTAACGCATTCCAGTGTTTCACCACCCTCTTAGTGAAAAAGTTTTTCCTAATATCCAATCTGAACCTCCCCCACTACAACTTGAGACCATTACTCCTCGTTCCGTCATCTGCTACCATTGAGAACAGTCTAGAGCCATCCTCTTTGGAACCCCCTTTCAGGTAGTTGAAAGCAGCTATCAAATCCCCCCTCATTCTTCTCTTCTGCAGGCTAAACAATCCCAGCTCCCTCAGCCTCTCCTCATAACTCATGTGTTCCAGACCCCTAATCATTTTTGTTGCCCTTCGCTGGACTCTCTCCAATTTATCCACATCCTTCTTGAAATGTGGGGCCCAAAACTGGACACAGTACTCCAGATGAGGCCTCACCAATGTCGAATAGAGGGGAACGATCACGTCCCTCGATCTGCTTGCTATGCCCCTACTTATACATCCCAAAATGCCATTGGCCTTCTTGGCAACAAGGGCACACTGCTGACTCATATCCAGCTTCTCGTCCACTGTCACCCCTAGGTCCTTTTCCGCAGAACTGCTGCCTAGCCATTCGGTCCCTAGTCTGTAGCTGTGCATTGGGTTCTTCCGTCCTAAGTGCAGGACCCTGCACTTATCCTTATTGAACCTCATCAGATTTCTTTTGGCCCAATCCTCCAATTTGTCTAGGTCCTTCTGTATCCTATCCCTCCCCTCCAGCGTATCTACCACTCCTCCCAGTTTAGTATCATCCGCAAATTTGCTGAGAGTGCAATCCACACCATCCTCCAGATCATTTATGAAGATATTGAACAAAACCGGCCCCAGGACCGACCCTTGGGGCACTCCACTTGATACCGGCTGCCAACTAGACATGGAGCCATTGATCACTACCCGTTGAGCCCGACAATCTACCAGCTTTCTACCCACCTTATAGTGCATTCATCCAGCCCATACTTCCTTAACTTGCTGACAAGAATACTGTGGGAGACCGTGTCAAAAGCTTTGCTAAAGTCAAGAAACAATACATCCACTGCTTTCCCTTCATCCACAGAACCAGTAATCTCATCATAAAAGGCGATTAGATTAGTCAGGCATGACCTTCCCTTGGTGAATCCATGCTGGCTGTTCCTGATCACTTTCCTCTCATGCAAGTGCTTCAGGATTGATTCTTTGAGGACCTGCTCCATGATTTTTCCAGGGATGAGGTGAGGCTGACTGGCCTGTAGTTCCCAGGATCCTCCTTCTTCCCTTTTTTAAAGATTGGCACTACATTAGCCTTTTTCCAGTCATCCGGGACTTCCCCGGTTCGCCACGAGTTTTCAAAGATAATGGCCAATGGCTCTGCAATCACAGCCGTCAATTCCTTCAGCACTCTCGGATGCAACTCGTCTGGCCCCATGGACTTGTGCACGTCCAGCTTTTCTAAATAGTCCCTAACCACCTCTATCTCCACAGAGGGCTGGCCATCTCTTCCCCATTTTGTGATGCCCAGCGCAGCACTCTGGGAGCTGACCTTGTTAGTGAAGACAGAGGCAAAAAAAGCATTGAGTACATTAGCTTTTTCCACATCCTCTGTCACTAGGTTGCCTCCCTCATTCAGTAAGGGGCCCACACTTTCCTTGGCTTTCTTCTTGTTGCCAACATACCTGAAGAAACCCTTCTTGTTACTCTTGACATCTCTGGCTAGCTGCAGCTCCAGGTGCGATTTGGCCCTCCTGATATCATTCCTACATGCCCGAGCAATATTTTTATACTCTTCCCTGGTCATATGTCCAACCTTCCACTTCTTGTAAGCTTCTTTTTTATGTTTAAGATCCGCTAGGATTTCACCATTAAGCCAAGCTGGTCGCCTGCCATATCAGTTTGCCTAGGGAAATTCCACTGAGGAAAAAGCCTGACTACATGACAACTGGGAGATTTCCAATAGATCCAATTTTCCCCAATTTATTTTGTAACCAGATATTGCTCTAAATTTTTGAATTAGTGATGGGAGGGCTGGAATAGTGGGTTCTAGTTTGGATATATATAAAAGGACATCATCAGCGTATAACATTAATTTATTTTCTATGGAACCAAGCTGTATACTTTGGATATCTGGATGAGCTCAAATAACTATTTCCGAGGCCTCAAGATCCAAATAAAAAAAGTAATGGAGACAGTTTGCATCCTTGCCCAGTACCCCAGAAGAGACGGAAGGTATCTGAGGTCACATTGTTGATCATGATGTGAGAGGTTGGATGAGAACATAACAGTTGGATCCAGGAACTAAATATAGGTCCAAATCCAAATTTCTGTAGGGTGTAAAACATACCGCCAGCCCACCCTATCAAAGCCATTTCTGCATTGAAGACTAATATGGCTTGTGGTTCGGGATCACCACTGTTAGATCTTTTTATATTGATGCTGCAAGACTTTTGGGGTTAAATGATAGACTAATAATTTGTCCTGCATTTGGTGCTTAAATTTAAATAAAATAAAACAGTTAGTAACCCTCACTGATTAGACATCAGAAACAGAAGAAGATCAAGGAAAAGAGAAGAGGGGAAAAAAGGAGATATAGCAATTTTAGAGTGTTTTCACAGGTTTGGCATTCTGCAAATTCTAAGTTTTCACTTAAAATATTAAGAGACTATCTTTTTCACTTTCAGTTTACAGATCCAGAACCAGATCCAGTCCCGCAATGTAGCCCCTTGTGTAGCTCCAGTAGTGCAAAAGGATTGCAAAGCTACACTAACCTTGCAAATAAGGATTCCCCCCATGCAAGGGAATCTCTTGCTAGTGTAGAGTCAGCATAGGAAAGCTGGTCCATTGGTTCCATCATTCTGACACTCCCAGACCACTGCAAGAATGGACAGGGGAGCGATAGCTCAGTGGTTTGAGCATTGGCCTGCTAAACCCAGGGTTGTGAGTTTAGTCGTTGAGGGAGCCATTTAGGGATTGGGGCAAAAATTGGGGATTGGTCCTGCTTTGAGCAGGGGGATGGACTAGATGACCTCCTGAGGTCCCTTCCAACTCTGATGTTCTAAGATTCTATGACAGAACTGATCTTGGGCAACTCCCAGTTCTATTCCTTCTCACTAAACATTCTCAAAGGGTGATTTTGCATGATTCCTGATTCAGATATAGAGGGTCGACTGGAAGGTTTAGTGAGAAAGTAGGACGCTTCTCAGGGTTGTGAGACACCTTGCTACCACCTGCCCTTAGCATGAGAGGAATCTTGTCTGTATCTGCCGGGGGTCAGCTCACTTTCTCTCCCAGCCATTGGCAACACGAGCCCTCCTCTCTCAGCCCATGAGGGCTCCACTGTCCATCATGCAGGATAGCAATAGGCACATTCCAACTCATGAGTCTTCCAAACATGCCCCTGCAGAATCCAGCCCCTTACCCATGGGACACTCTCAGAATTATCAGGCCTGCTGTTCTCAAAGGAACAGTACCACAGCTTGCTAGTTACACCTGCGAACGTAAATCTGCGTAACATGCAGCACTTATATTTATTTATAGAGAACGCAAGTACAGTAACTCCTCACTTAACGTTGTGGTTATGGTCCTGAAAAATGCAACTTTAAGTGAAATGATGTTAAACGAATCTAATTTTCCCATAAGATTGAATGTAAATGCAGGGGGTTAGGTTCCAAGGAAATTTTTTGGGGGCAGACAAAAGGCATTATATACTGTACTGTACTGTAGTGGGGTAAGCCCAGAAGTGCCCCTGGCTTACCCCACACAGGCACACCCACTGCAGGCAAGGAAACTAGGAAGCACCTTCGCAGCAGCAGTGGCAGCTTACCCAGAGAAGAACAGGCGCCAAGTTTGCTGGGGGATGCTCCAGACCCACCTCTTCCCACCCCCACTCCACCTCCTCTCCGGAGCATGCCACATCCCCGCTCCTTCCCCGCCCCCAGAAAGTCCTAAGTGCTGCCAAACAGTCGTTTGGCAGGCTTAGGACTTTCTGGGAGGGAGGGGGAGGAGTGGAGATGCGGCGCTTCCTTGCTCCTGCCCCTCCTCCCAGAAAGTCCTAAGCACCGCCAAACAGCTGTTTGGTGGTGGGGGAAGCACTGGGAGGGAGGTGGAGGAGGTGGAGAAGAGGAACTTGTGCAATGCTCCTTTGTAAAGTTGCTGCTCTTCCACAAAATCTTACATGCAGTGTATAGAGCAGGCAGCCAAACGACGGTATAAGGGAACATTGCACAACTTTAAACGAGCACATTCCCTAATTGAGCAGCAACGTAACTTTGAAACAACGTTAAGTGGGAGGATGTTAAGTGAGGAGTTACTGTATAAGCTTATTTAACAAAGAACAGAGATTCATACAATAGCAAACAGAACTATTAGAAACAAAAGCTTTCCATATAAAATAAATTAATCACATGTATTCTACAGCCTAAACTCAACTAACAAGATCCCCTCTTGCCTTATAAGGTACTACTTACCCAAAGTCCTTCTCAAAGCATTTTTCAGCCAAGATGGCGGAGATCCTTCTTCCATGGGATCAAGTCTGATGGCAACTTGTTTCCCCTTGATGAAGGATACCAGGACATCTTCCTGCACCTCCAGATATACTAGTTCAGTCCTTTGTGCTTCCCCTGTAAAACAGGGTCCTCTGCTCCCTCTGTTGACCTCTTCCTGTTAATTTGCCGTCTGATGTCCCCCGCAATCTCTTCATTAGCATTTCACTCGGTATGCAAATCAACTTCCATTGTAAAAAACAGAATACACAATGGTCAGCCAGGGAGATAAGTATCTCCCACCTTCAGTCTGGTGGAACCTGATTGTAAGGCATGCTACCTCTGGGTCACTTGTCTTTAACTACAAGGCATTAGGAACATAGTTTCCTCTCTCTTTTTATATTTTATATATATATCTATCCATCCCCTGGCCACACACCTCTTCTTACATATTATCCATTTCACAAAGATGATGATGATCAGCATGATCAGTTTCCAGTAAAAACCTTACATGCACTCTTTTGGTGAACTAGAATGTAAATACCAGACTCCCAGGAATGCTGTAACCTTCTGCCAATTGGCAGCAAGAGGTCCTTTGGTCACAGGACATATAGAATGTTGCGCTTTCAGTATGCTGATGACACCCAATTCTATGTCTATCTCATCCAACGCAGCTACTACTGTCAAATGCCTCCCCACTGTGTCTTGCTGAGATGAGGTAAATTAACTGAAGCTCAATCCAGGCACAATGAAAGTGATGCTGGCTGGCTTGGGTAGCAACCAGAAGATACAGTGAAGACTATCTTTGCCCCTGTGACTGAGTGTGTGTGTCCAACTTTTGTTACTTAAGTCTGCAATCTACGCGTCTGGTTAGCTTCTGTTAGTTGAACAGTCGCATAAGTCTCTTTGGACCCACACATTTAACCTTCAACAAAGCAACTTCAACCATGATGAAGCATGGAAAACCAAATGGAATTCACAAGAAGTCACAAACACCTTGTAAAAGACCTAATGCAGAAAACCGCTGGCATCGATCTCCCACGAAGCTCATGGGCCAACCTTAAACTGCATCTGCACAAACCATGGCAAATGCGGATACTTGCTGCACAAATGGAAAATTAAAGACTCTCTAGTGTGTGACTGTGGTCACCCAGATCAGACCATGGAACATATAACAGTTCAATATTCGATTCACAAACACGAAGGAGGCATCACAGCAATACACTCTGCTACTTCAGAGATAATTATCTGGCTTAACCATCTAAACGTAAAATTATAGTTGTTGCTCTACATCTACATACATCATACGAAGAAGAAGAGTAGAACAGCAAAGGCCAGGATGGTCTTCTTTCCATCTGTGTCTGGCTAGCAATTTGCAACTTTCTTCAAGATGTGGATCTTATTATTGTCATCCATATCTTGTAGATAATTGCAACGTGCTGTACATGGGGCTACCCTCAGAACAGAGCAAAAAGCGGTGCTGAATGTGACAGCTCATGTGTTAGGTGGGGGATCTTGCGAGCACATTATGCCTGAGGCCATGATTGGCACCAGTTGCCTCTTGGTTTCCAGGTGGAGCTTAAGATTTTGGTTTTGTTCTGTAAAGCTTTAAATGGCCTAGATGCATCTATGTAAGAGACTCCACTCTCCTCATGGTACACTACTGCAACTGGAACCAGAGGAAGCACATTAGCTGGAACCCTCTCAGTTTAAAAGAGGAGGCTGCTTGCAGGGGGATTCTCTGTGAGGGACCTTCACCTTTAGGACTCATTTCCCCTGCCAATAATCTGAAATAGCCAGAATCTGTTGACTTTTAGGGCACTCCAAAAAGCCCATAGGTTCCCCCAACTTTTGGGGAATAGGACAGAACAGTGAGGGTTGGTCTGTTGGTGGATGGAAGGGTGTTCCTTGGTTTTGTCTGTTTAGTCATTTCTAGATCTTGGGGTTAGCAATGTTACTAAATTTGTAATGTATGAGAATTGTATTTTTAACTTGTTGAGAGTGGGTCTAGACCAGGGATTCCTGAACTTGGTTCGCGGCTTGTAGAGGGTAAGCTCTTGGCGGGCAGTGAGACGCTTTGTTTACCTGGACGTCCACAGGTACGGCTGCTCGCAGCTCCCAGTGGCTGTGGTTCACTGTTCCCGGCCAATGGGAGCTGCGGGAAGCAGTGGCCTGCACCAAGTTTGGGAACCCCTGGTCTAGACCCTTGGATAGACACTTGCTTTTTGTACAAATAAAAATAAAAGGTGTTTATCCCGGGCTCTGTGAGTTCTTCACAGCTGGACTCATGGTAACTAAGGCACCTAGCTGTTCAGACAGAGGGAATCAAAAATAGTCCCAATACATTCTATAAAAACTCTCTAAAACATGCGTGCAAAATGATTTCTGTAGTGAAAAGGTTTTAACAACACTTGTTTAGGGTGATTTATCTGTGTAGCTCACTCATGGCTTCCCCATTCATGCAGCCATCCCAACTGCAGGTTGACAGCAGTTTTATACCATATCACAGCATCATATATTCTCTAGATATATTTATATAATCACGTATTAATAATTAACCACCAAAATAAAAATGGAATGGAATAATCACAATGCAGTCACCTCGGGAAGAGAATGCAGCAGCTATTTAACAGTATACACCACCACAAAAATTTAGAACACAAAACAACAAGGAGAAACTACTGCACTGCACATATGAGTTGGATTATCATCAGTCCAACAATTCAGTGTATGATGGAGGAAACAGAATTACATTTCAAGTGTTGTTATAAACAGTAAGGAAAAACATTTGAAAAAGTATTTACTTCTTTTTATAGACAATAGACAGATATGATGCAAAATTTGGTCCTTTCATACTACAAGCTATGAACATCTCTCCTGAATCAGTGTTTGCCAAGTGAAAATGAAAATGATGAACCCGCAAATAAAAAAGCTATCAGTTTAAAATTCATTCAAAGCTAACATATTTGTGAGGGTTTGAACATGTTCTAAAAATTGACAACACTTTACTGTATGTCAAAGAGAAAGCACACTTAAAATAAAACTACATAAGCAGCATTAAAATGACATTTAATTAACTTAGAATATGATGGCTAAAAAGGTGAAGAGAACAACAGAGATAATTTTGTCATAATGATTTTCATTTAAAAACTGCTATTAGATTAATTAAATTTAGTAGAGACCAAAAGCACACATTTTCCCTTATTACTGCCTGTCAGCTAGTATTCTGGGACCCAATGGGAGTCCTGAATGTGGAGTGCTTGCAGAAATCTCACCCTACATCTGAAGCTCAAAGAAGAGAAGTGGTTTAACTACACTGACTGCAATCCATCTATATTTTAACATGTAACAAAAACAAAAAACTTTGCTCTGATTTTATCTTCTTCTAACACCATTATTTTCTAACAAATTTTATATTTGTAATAGCATTCCTTGCTCTGTATTAAAATAAGTAGCCTTTGTCTTGGATAATAAGGAACATTACTGTACATTCAAAACCAGGATAACCATTATTTTGTTTCTTCATTTTTCAAACATCTGAAGGGTTTTCTAAACACTGTTATAACACAAACAAAAATCCCATTGGCCCCAAATGGAATAGCCATGTTTGATTTCAGACTCAAGATTCTCCTACATTTATAAAATGTTCAAGCTGTATTCCTATCTTGCTTTCAGGTTTTTATTTTATTCAAAATTTTTCTCAGATTAGTCTTGTAAGATGAATCACTTTGGAACCAGCAGCAAGTTATATAATAACCATTAAATATTAGTCCACTAACACATTCATCTACTGCAGGGGTGGGCAAACTATTTGGCCCGAGGGCCACATTGGGGTGCGAAACTGTATGGAAGGCCGGGTAGGGAAGGCTGTGCCCCCAAAACAGCCTGGCCCCCGCCCCGCTTCGCCCCCTCCCACTTCCCGCCGCCTGACTGTACCCCTCAGAACCCTCACCCATCCAACCACCCCTGCTACTTGTCTCCTGACTGCCCCTCCTGGGACCCCCCACCCAAACCCCCCCCCCCAGGATCCCACCCCCATCCAACCCCCCCTGCTCCTTGTCCCCTGACTCCCCCGATCTATCCACACCCCCGCTCCCTGACAGCCCCTCCCCCAGGACTCCCATGCCCTATCCAACCTGCCCTGTTCCCTGACCTCTGACCGCCCCAGAACCTCTGCCTCATCCAACCACCCCCTGCTCCCTGACTGCCCCCAGGCTCCCCACCCAACACCCCCCCACTGCACGTATGCGCTGTTGCCACCTCCTTACCATGCCACTCAGAGCAGCAGGAGCTCGCAGCCCTGCTGCCCATGTGGCGGCATCACTACATGGGAGGGGAAATAGCAGGGGAGGGGCTGGGATGTAGCCTCCCGGGCCAGGAGCTCAGGGGCCAGGCAGAACGGTCCCATGGGCCAGATGTGGCCCATGGGCCGTAGTTTTCCCACCTCTGATCTAGTGTATAGGAATTGTGTAATATACCTTCAAATAGTCTGTGAGCCCTCTAGTGGATCTGTGTCCTACGTACAGAAACCTGCCAGAGCAAAAGTGTATACTTGTAGCTATGCCTTTCAGGTGTATAATTAGTAAACATGGGTATTTGCACCCCACTGTGTGGTTCTTTCATCTTATGTTTGTTGTGTAAAGAGCAAAAGATACAACAATCCGCATCCCTGAATGATAAAAGCTGCCATACAGAACATGAGTCTTTGGTCTTCTGTAGCATCTTTCATATAAATATCAAAAAGTTTTATAAACAAAAAAAAACCTTAAATCTGAGAACACCCCAGTGAAATAAAGGTTGCCAGAGATGTATAGAGTTTGGCTGAACGTATGGGAAATTGGATCTTGGAGGAACATAGTTGTGTTGTGTTCTTTTTTGAAGATGATTTTTATCACCAGTAAAATTTTGTTCCTTGTCCAAATCTATCTGACTGAATCTTTCTAAGCTGCAGAGCTCCTGTTCCTGGGATAAATTTAAATGAGCAAAATATGTTATATGGTTTTAAAAATTACTTACTAAGGATGATTATGAGTTGAAATTTGGCCAGGAGCACTGGGCTTACATGCCACTTTAATGCCATCTTTGAGAAAACAGAGAGTCAGGACCTTGGTTGACATCTCAGACAAAAGACAGCACCTCGGTAGCACTGTGGCCTTAATATTGTGGTTGTTCATTAATTCACTAGAGATGAATAACTGCCTGCAGCACTTAGGAATAATAACAGGCCTCCCATCACTTTGTCATATATGACTCAACCCTATTTAGCTTGGATGATCTGTCAAAATTACAGGACAAGATGACATACAATAATATGGCCATAATAAAATGCTTACAACAGTAAAGCTAACAGTGATGGTATAGGAGCCACTTGCCTGGTTTTGGTAGGGTATTTCTCACAGTAGCCGGCATATCAAACTGTTCATTAAATAACAACATCGATTTTACAAACATCAATCTTACAAATGACCAGTCATACAAACCATTGTTCCCTAACAGGGAAAAAAATAAATCACACAATAGAAGCCATGTCAAAGAAGAGCAAATGCCTTCAGTGCACTGGATATTGCTTTGCTGTGATGTGAAGGACAAGGAGAAAACGATGCAGTGCACCATACTGCAATTTATGCACTATAACTATGGTAATTTTGAGATGTTCAATTTTATGAACTTCTGAATTTATGCACTGCTCAATCCTCAGTTAGTTTGTAAAACAGGGGTTCTGTTGTAAGTATGACTCCCTTGTTTCTGTTCTTCCTCTTTCTACCTCATTCTCTTCTCTTTCCCAACCCTAATCTTTCCATCCTTTGTCCCATTTCATAATCCCTCCAGCACTCCCTCAATGTCTCTTCACCCCATTGCCCATTCCAAATTCTTCCTCCTCCTCCTGTTTCTCTTGATCTTTCTCTCTGAAATCTCCCCTATCCTTTCCAGAACCCCTGACACTTATTTTGTCACCCTGCCTATTCTTTCTCGATTTCTCACTACTCCACACACATCCAGTCTCCCTCTATTCAAACTCTTCTCCTCCATGGGGAAAGCCAGTAACTCTTCCATTTTCAGCAGCTTGTGCAGGGTTCTTCTAAAAGCTGTTGTGTCTGCTGTTCCACAGGACTCCCGGGTTAGAGTATAGCAGTGCACTACACACAGTACATCACGTGACCAACATGAGCCAAAGATTAGCAATTCAAGCAGTGGGAACAACCAATTTTTTGGTTCATTAACAGAACCAACAAATTACAAACAATAGTTTGGGGTCAAGCTGAAATGGTGTGTGTGTGTGTGTGTGTGTGTGTGTGTGTGTGTGTGTGTGTGTGTGTGTGTGTGTGTGTGTGTGTGTGTGTGTGTGTGTGTGTGTGAAATGTCCAAAAATGTTTAATTTTGGGTTGACCAAAACATTCTGGTTGATCGAAAATGAAATGCTTTGTTTTGATTTTTAAGTTTGAAATGTTTAATTGGTGGGTGGGTTTTTTAAAATAAAATTGAGAAATTACAAATAAAATGTCTGTCCAAAAGAAAAAGTCAAAATGTTTCAATTTAGAAATGTCAAAATGAACACTTTTCTGAAAACTTTTCCTTATTCATTTCTTTATTATTTATTTGTTTATGGCTGAAACAATTTGCCGAAACTGATGTGAATTCACAAAATTGTTTCAGTCAACCTACATCTGCATTTTTTTGGCAAAAAAAAAAAAAAAAGTGTGTGTGAAAATTTTTGCCCTGCTGTGTTAATTACAGCTCATAAAACTCCCCATACGTCCTAAAAGCTCTTTATCTGGGCCAGGCAAAAAGGAAGCTCAATGTTATATCTGTAAATGTGGCACTTCTAACATTTTTCAAGAGGTTGGATATTGAAAATAATATAAATTCTGTTTGGTCAAATTTCAGAAAAAATTTTTCTTCCCCTCCCACCCCCCCCAAACTCAGCCTTTTAAGTTAGAAAAGTCACTGATCAGAACTAGTTATACTGGCCAGGGCCTGGGGCATCTGAATACAATAATATCATAGATATAAAATATCTCTTTTATGTAGACAGACCCTTATAATAAAATCAGAAATGAAAAGTATAAATCTACAGACAGCTCATGAGATTTTTCTCTGATATTCTTCCCTCAGATGTAAAGCCCTTAAATAGGCCAACATGTAGGCAATCTCTTATTTAACTAGAATTACAGCACTCATTTTGCTTGAGAACACCATAAATAGTCATAACTGCTTATGTACCTAAGCAGCAGCTATCACTCCTGTATATTGATTACAATCCAGGTCTTTCAAAATGTCAAGTTACCTCCAGAATCATAGAATATCAGGGTTGGAAGGGACCTCAGGAGGTCATCTAGTTCAACCCCCTGCTCAAAGCAGGACCAATCCCGAACTAAATCATCCCAGACAGGGCTTTCTCAAGCCTGATCGTAAAAACCTCAAAGGAAGGAGATTCCACCACCTCCTTAGGTAACGCATTTCAGTGCTTCACCACCCTCCTAGTGAAAAAGTTTTTCCTAATATCCAACCTAAACCTCCCCCACTGCAACTTGAGACCATTACTCCTCGTTCTGTCATCTGGTACCACTGAGAACAGTCTAGATCCATCCTTTTTGTAACCGCCTTTCAGGTAGTTGAAAGCAGCTATCAAATCCCCCCCACATTCTTCTCTTCCGTAGACTAAACAAGCCCAGTTCCTTCAGCCTCTCCTCATAAGTCATGCGTTCCAGTCCTCTAATCATTTTTGTTGCCCTCCGCTGGATGCTTTCTAATTTTTTCACATCCTTCTTGTAGTGTGGGGCCCAAAACTGGACACAGTACTCCAGATGAGGCCTTACCAATGTCGAATAGAGGGGAATGATCACGTCCCTTGATCTGCTGGCAATGCCCCTACTTATACATCCCAAAATGCCATTGGCCTTCTTGGCAACAATGGCACACTGTTGACTCATATTCAGCTTCTCGCCCACTGTAACCCCTAGGTCCTTCTCTGCAGAACTGCTGCCGAGCCATTCGGTCCCTAGTCTGTATGGTGCATGGGATTCTTCCATCCTAAGTGCAGGACTCTGCACTTGTCCTTGTTAAGCCTCATCAGATCTCTTTTGGCCCAATCCTCTAATTTGTCTAGGTCCCCCTGTATCCTATCCCTACCCTCCAGTGTGTCTATCTCTCCTCCCAGTTTAGTGTCATCTGTAAACTTGCTGAGGGTGCAATCCACACCATCCTCCAGATCATTAATGAAGATATTGAACAAAACCGGCCCCAGGACCGACCCTTGGGGCACTCCACTTGATACCGGCTGCCAACTAGACATGGAGCCATTGATCACTACCCGTTGAGCCCGACAATCTAGCCAGCTTTCTATCCACCTTATAGTCCATTCATCCAGCCCATACTTCTTTAACTTGCTGGCAAGAATACTGTGGGAGACCGTATCGAAAGCTTTGCTAAAGTCAAGGAATAACACGTCCACTGCTTTCCCCTCATCCACAGAGCCAGTTATCTCATCATAGAAGGCAATTAGATTAGTCAGGCATGACTTGTCCTTGGTGAATCCATGCTGACTGTTCCTGATCACTTTCCTCTCTTCTAAGTGCTTCAGAATTGATTTCTTGAGGACCTGCTCCACGATTTTTCCAGGGACTGAGGTGAGGCTGACTGGCCTGTAGTTCACCAGATCCTCCTCCTTCCCTTTTTAAAAGATGGGTACTACATTAGCCTTTTTCTAGTTGTCCGGGACCTCCCCCGATCACCATGAGTTTTCAAAGATAATGGCCAATGGCTCTGCAATCACAGCCACCAACTCCTTTAGTACTCTCAGATGCAGCGCATCTGGCCCCATGGACTTGTGCTCGTCCAGCTTTTCTAAATAGTCCCGAAGCACTTCTTTCTCCACAGAGGGCTGGTCACCTCCTCCCCATGCTGTGCTGCCCAGTGCAGTAGTCTGGGAGCTGACCTTGTTCATGAAGACAGAGGCAAAAAAAGCATTGGGTACATTAGGTTTTTCCACATCCTCTGTCACTAGGTTGTCTCCCTCATTCAGTAAGGGGCCCACACTTTCCTTGACTTTCTTCTTGTTGCTAATATACCTGAAGAAACCCTTCTTGTTACTCTTAACATCTCTTGCTAGCTGCAACTCCAAGTGTGATTTGGCCTTCCTGATTTCACTCCTGCATGCCTGAGTAATATTTTTATACTCCTCCCTGGTCATTTGTCCAATCTTCCACTTCTTGTAAGCTTCTTTTTTGTGTTTAAGATCAGCAAGGATTTCACAGTTATGCCAAGCTGGTCGTTTGCCATATTTACTATTCTTTCTACACATCAGGATGGTTTGTCCCTGTAACCTCAGTAAGGATTCTTTAAAATACAGCCAGCAATCCTGGACTCCTTTTCCCTTCATGTTATTCTCCCAGGGGATCCTACCCATCAGTTCCCTGAGGGAGTCAAAGTCTGCTTTTCTGAAGTCTAGGATCCGTATTCTGCTGCGCTCCTTTCTTTCTTGTGTCAGGATTCTGAACTCGACCATCTCATGGTCACTGCCTCCCAGGTTCCCATCCACTTTTGCTTCCCCTACTAATTCTTCCCTGTTCCTTGACCCAGCAGGTCAAGAAGAGCTCTGCCCCTAGTTGGTTCCTCCAGCACTTGCACCAGGAAATTGAAGAATGAGTGGTAAGTTGTAATGGAAGAGGTATGCTCTTGGAACAGGGAATAATTCAGAATTATATGCATGCTGTAATACAGACAATCTGTTAGTACACACAGAATGACAAGCTGCTTAAGCTTCTCTGTGCTTCCAGGCGAAGCTCCACAATGTCCCATGACTGATTAACTTGAGCACAAATTGATGGCACTGATAACCTGTAAAGTTGATTTGCTAAAGTGTCACCTTGGGCATTCCCAGACTTATTAGACCTTGCGTTAAGTGATTCAGTCCAACAGGAAGGTTGCACGACGACACTAACTTACGTTAAGACAGACTCTTTTACTTATGCACTAGGTCCCAAATCATCCGCCCAACTTCTAGGCCAAGTGGCTGGATGGGATATTCGGACGATGTCCATGCCCAAATGCATATCCAGTGCAGCAGGAAGACTGGGGGCTCTGAGAGGAACTCCAAGCTATAAACGATTGTGCAGCCTTTCCATGGACCTCCTCCACTTCATCTGCCCCCCCCCACTTTTCCGGATGGATCTGCTCTGGTTCTGCTGCTGCGGGGAATGCCACAGCTACAAGGGTGTAATTTGTTCTAAATTAGTGTCATCATGCTTTGTAATAAATCATAATCTTCCACTAAGGGCAACACACACAATGTCCTTGATAGATGTGAAACCAATAAAAGAAGGATCTTTTAAATATGCCTCCCACCCCATAAAAATATATGTACAAAGACATCATCATCAAACAATTCCTATTCAAATGAACCTGTCTTAGAAGATTCTGGTTTATAACAACTCTGAATCAGTTACCTTTGTTCAGACTAAAAAACCAGGGAAGGAAAAGAGGATCATAAAATAATGTGACAAAATATATTTAAATTACAGCAATTATTGAAAGATCATTGGGCTCACCAGCACATTGCCACTTCTGTATGGCTTAAAATCAATGGGAGTCTTTGCACTGACTTCAATGAGTTCTGGATGAGGACTGTTCTTTGAAATTATGGGTCTAATTGTGCCCCTGTGATCCATGTGTGGAGGGTTGCTTTGGCACACAGATCTCTCCTTCCTGGGAAAAAGGAAGGCTTTCTTTGGTCTGGTGGTGAAGGAGTGAATGGACAAGAGGATATGTGCTTTGTTCCTCTACCAGTCCTGCAAAGACTGGAAAAGTAACATAACCTGTCTGGGGCTTCCTTTTGACAGTGGGGTTCTCCATAACTATGGAGTTACTCCAGATTTACAGGGGTGTAATTGTGAACAGAACTTGGGTCATAATATCTAGTATTCTTTTTCAAGGATTTTTTTAAAAAAAACAGATTCCTGAGACAATTATGTTATGAATATTCCTTCCCAGTAGAGTCATTAATTAAATCATATTTTAGATATAGAAGATGGGTTTAGAAGCAGTGTTTTGGGGCTGTGGAAAATAAAAGGATTCTCCATAACTAATCTTTATGGCAAAATAGCACTTACAGTTTTATTTTTTTTCTATTTCCAAAATATATTTCAAGTTACTCTTTCTCCTGCTTCTTATTATGCAAACCACATGCTGCAGATATAGCTTCTGTCCAAATCCAACCATACTATTGCACTTGTAATAAAACTGCTCTGCAGAGCCCATGTTGTTTGTCTAACAGCTGAGATAACATTAGTTGTTTAAAATTCTGGACCATCACAGGACTAATAATCTGGATGCTCAGAGCTTGTACTGCTCGAGGCTATTCTAGACAGGCCCTATGGGTTTTACTTTCGGCAGAAGTTCCAAAAATTCAAGGAAACACAGACCCTACTCAGATAATTAGGGGGAAAGTAATTAAACAATAAAGATTGTATATATACACATTATGTATATATAGACATCACACCTATAACAATTAGACTTGGCCAAGAAATGGTGCAGACCAGAGACTTGAACCTGGGTTTACTGTATTCTAGGTGAGTGCTCTAACTAATGGCCTACTGACTATTAGGTGTCTCTTTCTCCCTCCCACACTCTCCCTACCTTTGTCCCCCTCCCTTTTTGACCAGAAATTCCACCCTGGACCCGAGAAGCCTTTCCTAGTAAAAATTAACCCTTTTGGGGAAAAACTTCAGTTTAAATGAATTGGCATTTTCGAACAAAAACTCTTTAATCAAAAATATCCTGACCAGCTCTATGTACAGTATATATCATATGTAATTTTTTTTTACCAAGATACATCTATTTGCTCATATTACTTAACTTACTTCTCAACTCAATATTGAATCATTCATGTTTTGCTATATAGAGAATTGTAATTCTTTAGTTTTACACAAAGTATAAATAGTTCAGAATTCTTAGTTCATTTGGCATTGATTAGATGGCATGAACAAAATAAATTAGCATACACTATACCTGTTCCTGGTACACTAGTGGTGATGAAAAATTAAAATAATGGTGTTTTGCTCTTAGATTAAGATCCAGTTCAGGCTGGTAACATCTGAAACTAGGTAGGCAAAACTGACACACAGACGGTTTACTCATAGCCAAATGTACAGCAATGGGTAAAGATCACTCTGTATCTGACTCAGAAAAGGTAAGCTAAGCCTACACTGCCTACCCAGGGCAACATATATTGTCTGGATGATGAAAACAATAGTCCTTCTCTTTCAGGAATGCAAGAACTAAATACATCACCACCCCCTAAATCGGAAGGGAAACAAAGGAATGGGATTGATGAGTAAAAGAAAAATAAAAGCTGCTTGCTTGGATGATTCAGAAACACAGAGCTGCACTGCCTAACATAAGAGAGAACAAAGGGTCCTGAACGCATATACGTCTACTTCCAGCACTACCCACAGCCAAAAGAAAACAACATTTATAGGGGAACAAAGATTATAGGGATGGAAAAAAAATGAGCTAGCCCCACACTGTGGAGGAGATGAAAAACTGAAAGCATAGGCCAGATTTTCAAGAGAGCTTGGTAGTGACCACCACCAACATGCAAACTCAAGAAAACATCTTCCCCTCTCCCTGTGCTTCCCTGAAGTGATAAGAAGTGGGGTTCACCCAGAAATAAATTGCACAACCATAGAAGGAGGAAGTAGTGCAAAATTGGCTTTCCTGTTCTGTTTTCTATATGGTGTCATCTGCTGGCAAGAGGAGAGATATGCACAAACCATTCTGACGCATACAAAGAATGGGCTTGTCTCAGCTTGAAAGTTTTGTGTTTTTATTTTATCTGAGCCAGTTCATCCATCCCTACTATAATGAGGGCATGGTCAATAACTGGAAATCAAGGAGGAGGAACCATGTACAACATCTCAGTCCAAGAAAACATAGATATGGCATATGGGCATTTAAACAGCAGGAAAAATTGGTGGCAGTACTCAGAACTCACTTCAGGCAGAAATCTCTAAGTGCTAAAGTTGTTCCCTCCTCTTGGACATGTGCATAAAGATCTTCTCTCTGCTGTGTTGTACTTTGGGTGTTGGGAGTGGAGACCAGGTTGGCATAGGCTCTGCGTTTACTGCTCATGTTCTGTATTAGCAGTCGTGCTAGTGCTCCATTTTCCATGCTCAAACTAAGTGCTCAATACAGAGCTTGTTCAACCAGGCTTTGCACAGGAGTTCAGAAGTTGGCTCTAAGTCTGTACGTTCAGACATGCACCCTGAACAACATTCATCCATCAGCATGGGGTTTTCTTTAATAGCGTAACTTGACATTTCACAACTCTATTTCACTGCTTTCCCTTAGGAAAGGAATCAGTAACACAGGAAAAAAAAATGTTTTTCCTGTAGCTGAAGATGGTCATGTAGGAAAGAAAACAAAATCCAGGCATATAATATTTGCTTGGCCTGTTCCCTGGCCTAAAGTGCAGCGCCCTGTCACACCTACTCTGAATGATGATCATAATGTCAAATACTGAAATGGCTATTCAATTCTTATTCTATAAGCAGAAATCGTGCTGTTCGTTATTATTGGCTTTTCATGCTTCAGTAAATATCTTTAAAATACATTTGTGAGTTGGCTGATGTGTTTTTGAAATAGCGGAAGTATTCTGGTTAAAGTATACTAAATCAGATGTCCCTGGTTTTTGTGTTAACAAAATTTACTTTTCAATGTTCTTCTCTCTCGTATTTAGACTCAGAAAACCCTGTAAACATGAAAGCATGGGGTTCCATATCTATTCCTTCACAATGACTTCATGTAACTTGCTTACTTAAGAAGAGAAACAATGAGTTTTATTATCTCAACGGCTGCAAAGTCAACTTCTGATCTGAAAAAGAAACATCCCAAGTTCTTTTTCCTCTCTCACTCTTTCATTATCACTACCCATAAAAGTTCTATTTGTCATTTACTGGTAGAGAACTTAAAAGGCAATTTTGTTGACGATCCACATTCCTCTTTCATAGTTGTATTGATGCTGCAATGCTAACATGGGTAAAGAGTAGAAGATACATTTGCAGCAGATATGCTGAGACAGAAAGAAACCGACAATTTTTGCATCTTCAGTTTCTCACCAAAAGTACGCTTAAACGATTTGTGTTTCAAAAGCCGGTGATAATGGATTTTAAAGCAATATATTTCTACACGCAGTGGGTAGCATGAGATGACTGACCCTGGGCCTGGGCTGATGTTTGAGTTGCTGTGAGATAAGCTCTTGAAAAACATTCAGATCCACCAAGTAGAGTTTAAAATACCTGCTTTTAAATGTTATAGCCTTTAATAATAGACTTCAGTAACAGACTAGAATAATTGCAATCAAGTACACAGAATACGTGCATAAAAATAAATACCTGGTTTTTAAACACCTTTAAAGTACATCACCCTACAAAGTCTTACTCATGTAAGTAACCTTACTCAGGCAAACAGTCCCTTTGAATTCAATGTGATTAGTCAGTTGCACGAGGAAGAGTTTGCAAGATTAGGTCATAAATATGTATTTATCAGATGCACATTCTTTACTTATTTCAAGTATATAATAATAGTAAGAGAGTAACAGTCCAAATGCCACAAATATTATACTAATAAAAAAGGGGACAACTAAAAATATTATCTAATGCCCAGCCAGTTCCCCAAACCAAAACCATCTGCGTTGAAAGATGCTATGTCTGTCTCTCGGATACAGAATATAGACTTTAAGAACAGCTACCTAGAGACACAATTAGCCAAGATATCAGGACTGGGAACTGGAACAGATTCTAAAAGATCTGTCATAGAAGGCTTTATCCTTTTATGTAAAAAATAAAATTAACAATAAGCCACATTAAAATAATATTAAATGAAAAGCAACATAACTCATGAATGTCAAACTTAGTGCTGAGGCTGCTGTGCACACTGCTAAAATTCAGGACAGAGGGTCAGTTTTTGCTTAGAATTTCCTGGATTGTTTTAGTTTGTGCCACAACTTTAAAATTGACTTTAAAAAGCATATGGTGTATTTTGCAAAGTTCTGCATGGCATAATGGGATAATGGAGTCAGGAGAGGAACAGAAATATTCACAGAGACTCCAGAGGGCTACACCAAGATATACCCAAAACAGAACAAGTCTTACCATTAGCAAATACCATTGCAGATTAGACCCCAATCCTACAATCGGATCCATTTCAGTGGACCCTTATGCCTTTGAAAAATTCTACTGAAGTCGATGGGCCAGATCTTAAGCCAGAACTCAACAGCCATTGAATTGAACAGAGCCATGGTAGTTTGCACCAGCTGATGATCGGGCTCCGTGCGTCCCCACCTAGTTTGAGGGGTGGAGATCCTCTGTGTGTATGCATGTTTTATTTAAGACAGGAATTTCAAATCCAAATAATCAACCCGAAGCTTTTTGACAATATCTTTCTAGATATACATAGGGAAAAATACTCAAAAACTAAGTCAAAACACAGAATCACATGTGTTTTCCAGTTAAAAAAAAAGTGAGGATTATGAATTACAATGATGCTGCTTACTTTTCTCTAAAACAATAATTGGCATGTAACTCTATACAAAGTTGTAGGGCTGGATCTTTGGATCTAATGTGTTAACCAAAGAAACTATACATATTTTATGAATGAAGTTGCTGTTGCATGATTCAACTACTAGTCTATCTGTACTTTAAAAGAAAGCGACTAGGAGTAAATGTGCAGCAGACTAAATGACATAATTTTATCCTCAAGTAACATACAATATTGATGGAATATTATAGAAAAGGACATATTGTTCCAGTCAACTGCAACACTGCTGAATTATAGATGAATAAAACATTTTGACCCTGATTTCAACAACAGAAGAAAATAATAACCTAAAATGTGGTAAGCACTAGTATCCATGGGAAAACATTCCTAAAGTCTGTTTAGCTTTTAATTTTATCATCCCTAATTACTTGACAAAGAAACAGACTAGGTTATTCTCAAGTATTTTATCACAACTGTAGCCCTAGAAGAGCTCTATCAGCCTATCAGATTCTGATTTCCCATACAGAATGAATGTATTGATGCATTTATATTAAATGGTTTACTCACAGCACATTCATTCAGATTCACATGCTAGTTTTCTTTCCTTCATAAAAAGGCATCTTTGAAACATGGCTCAAAAGCCAGTTCAGAAAAAGTTGTCTTCTGAATATAACAGCTGAATACCACATACAATCTCAGTATACTCACAGGAATGAATCTGTAACACTGCACACTGTTCTGAGCATAATGGGAAATACCATCTAAGCTAGCAAAGGGCGGGGGTGGGGGGCGCGTTTCCCTGATTGGCTGTTCATCCCAAGCTGCCTGGCAAAGGTTTGAAATATGCAATGCAGGGAAGTGATATTCTGAGGCATTCATTCAATTTACCTGCACTAGACTCCAGGGAGCCATACTATTAAACAACAGCTCCAGTGGGTCAATAAAGTTAACTTAATTAAATTGGTTTCCCTCCCTCACTTCCAACTAGCAAGATTTAGGGCAGAGGGACACAGCATTGCTTGGAAAGAAAAGGATGATTTAGTTAATCATCTGGTGAAGACAGACATACATTTTTGTCAATAAATTTACCCACAAGCAAAGTGCTAGTTTAAAATTAAAACAATCATGTATGATGAGAAAAGAGACTATACCTACTAATGACCAGCCATTAATATTTTTCAAGCACCGTCAATTTGATCCACTACCTAAAAGCAAGGAGCTGTATCTTATTATTGCTCTTTGTACTCCATAAAACTACAATTACAATTGCTTAAGTGAAGTGTGTATAAAACATACAATCATGGCTACAAGCATAATAAATACAAGCTCTTCATTTGAGAGGGACGGTACCTAATACCTTTCTGGTCATTTGGCTCTCTGTGTCCGCACTGGCTTACACAAGTCACCTTTCAGCAGTCTTTCATTCTATTCTACACTGAGTGGTGTAACTAGTGAAACCTATAGTTAAGGTTGCCCAACAATTCCATTTATAAAAACCCAGTTTGCAGTTTGTGACGAAGTGGGACTGTTCTTAATGTTTCCTCTGAATAGTGTGGGGGTGCCTCAGTTTCCCCTATGCAGTTCTTAAGTATCTAGGTGGTGGGGTAAGGGTGTGTGATCACTGCAGAGCCCTAGAGGGCAGGTGTGTGCAGGGGTCTGGACACAGAGAATGGCCGACACCCTGTTTCCTGGCAACTGATGGCCTGGTCCCTTCCCCGCTGCAAGGTGAGAGCTAAAGGGCTGGAGAATAAAGGAATCAGGTGACCTCCTGGCTTGGGAAAGGGGAAAGCCCAGAGGAGGAGGGGCTGGAGGGAGTTTCAGTTTGGGGCTGGCTGGAGATATGGAGTGAAGTGCAGACGTGGTTGTCTGGCGCACTGCCCCCCAAAATGGACCCAGCTGAGGGGTCCTGTTCTCTGCACCTACAAGCTCTGTGTTAGACTATGTTCATGTTGTCAAATAAACCTCTGTTTTACTGGCTGGCTCAGAGTCACGTCTGACTGCGGAGTTGGGGTGCAGGACCCTCTGGCTTCCCCAGGAGCCTGCCTGGGCGGACTCGCTGTGGGAAGTGCATGGAGGGGCAGAGGATGCCGAATGCTCCGAGGTCAGACCCAGGAAGGTGGAAGTTGTGAGAGCTGTGTGTCCTGAAGACAGTCTGCTCATAGAAAGGAGACTTCCCCAGAGTCCTGACTGGCTTTGTAGGGAGCAGTTCCAGAGCATCGCCCGGGGACTCCATGACACAGTTGCTTATAATTTTGCCAAACTTTTAACTGTTTAGATTGAAATTTTCCATGCCAGGAGTCTGACTCAGGCTGAACAGTTCTGGAAAGCTTTAACTAAAATGTTTTAACCATTTCTGAGAATGAGATGAGGGAAAATACATTGTTATATCCACGTTAATTAATTATTATAACTATTTCACTGAGATGCTGTAGGGTCTCCAGGCTTTGGAGCAAAGGGGTAGCTTGATGTCACGGATGTGCCTTTTTTCTGTCCCTGTGAAAATTCCCCCAAATTTACAAGCCTCTAAAAAAAAATCTGAGTTTGAATATACTCATTTGAAGCTTCTTAGAGTTTGGCAGCTATGTTGTCTGAAGATTCTGCCTGCACTGGGCATGCTCCATCCTCTCACAGCTCCTGCCTGCCAACAGGACTGTACTTGTGCCATTCCTCATAGAGCAATTAGGCACACTCCATCCCAGGACTGCAGGGGCTGAGCAATTTTTTCCCTGCGATTGCTCCTCCTAGCAGCCAGGGGCATCAGACACAGCATCAGACACAGCAACTGATAGCAGGGAGACTGTCTGTGCTCTAAATGCTCCCCCATACCTGGCTCCCAGGCAGAGTGAAGGAGAGGGAGGAGGCAACAACAATACACTTAGAGAGTGAGGGTCCACAGAGCTGAATGCCCATGGCCACCTTGTATGGCTCCACAAGTTATTACTGATCTGGTGCAGCCAGGTTAAACATGGACAATTGTGAGGCTGCTGCCAGGCAATGTCCCCTCCTGACCTCAAATCCTATCTTTAAGGCTCGACGTGCAGGGATTTTATCTCCAAGGTAAGCTATATGACCAAAAAGTACCAGCTGGCAATGACTGATGATGACTTCAGTCCTCTTGAGGCCGGTTCTCCATAATACATCCCTATTACTGATAAAAATCAAACCATTTTATGCTCTATAGCCACCATTGGCAACACATAGGAAATGCCTCCAGCCTCCTGATGTCTTGTTTAAGCAACATCCATGTTTCAGATCCACATAAGAGGATTGAAAGTACACGTTTGATGAATCCATACTTTAGAATATAATTTCACCTTTTTCTGGCTCCAGACCCTACTGCAGGTCCTTCATGGATAAGGCTGGTAAATCAATTTTCCTTAGGCTGTCTAGCTAGCAATGCCCATTTGTTGACAATTTATTGCTTAGGATAGACGAAATCATCCACTACTTCCACAGTTTGTCCCTCACCACAGATTTCTTGTATCACAACTTTTGTGCTGACACTCTCATTTTTTGTTTTTCCCAAGAAACTCTTAGCTCAGGGGCAGCTATCACGTGCTGGAAGCTCTCTAGTTCATCTTTAAGGTTGTTTGCATCCCGGCCAAAGAGGATGACATAATCTTCATAATCCAAGTCAGCAAACAAAGTTGAACTGATCATTATACCGGTATTGGTGGAGATATGTTCAAGGAGCCAATTCACTGCATGGCAGAACAGGGCTTGGGTCAGGGTGCATCCCTGCTTCACCCCAGATCTACTGTAACACCAGTCAGACCTAGGAGTTCCCCATGGCACCCATGCCTGAGTCATTATGTACATCTTGAATTAACCTCAGGAGGGTGTCGGGGGCGCGAAGTCTTGTACAGCCTTTTATAGAGCAACACTATCAACAGAACTTAAGGCTGCCTTTACGTCTAACATATCTGCTGTCCAAGGAAAACTGAATTCATGATGGATCTCAGATAAAAGACAAACAGCAAGTATAACATCCATTGTAGACTGCCCAACGGGGTAGCCTGATGAGTCTGGGCAATGGAATTTCACATGAAGAGCCTGGAGCCGGGTGAGTCGGACTTGTGTAACAACTGTTCTGGGAACAGAAAGCAGAGCTATTGGCCTGCAGTTGCTGCACTCACTGTGTGGGCCTTTCCCCTTATAAAGTAGGATGATGATCCTTCCTTCCACTTCCCAGTGGTCTAAGCCCCGACAAAACATTGGTGAAATGCTACATTTAAGGGCTCTACAGCTCACCTAAGAAGTTTGAGTGTTATGTTGTTGTGTCCACCAGCAGTTTCTTTATGGCAAAGCAAACCTCTTCCAATGTAGGTACATCTACACAGGTTTCAGTGTCAGGGATTGCATCTACTACTAACGTGTCTGGCCAAGGAGTCGTTTCAGAATAAGTGCAGTCTCATAATATTCCTTCCATTTTTGCAGAACTTTTTCTTGGGTTGAGAATGTTTTACCATTAGCCTTATTTATTGGCATAAACCCTGTGCAAAGTCCAGTTTTGGATCGAAGTAACTGAATAGCTTTGAATGCAGGTTGTAATTTTTTGGATCTTATTCCCTCTCCTGCCTCTTTTGCCAAATTCTTTAAAATAAGTGTCATGATCCACTTTTGCTCACACCTGAAAAATACCTTGTAAATGTTTACATTCGATGTCATCATGGCACTGCCTGGCCTCAGATTTCTTTTGCAGAATTTGAAATGGCTTATCAGATATGCTACAAATGAAACCCTTGGCTTTCGGTTTTGGAATGGCATCTACAACTCCTTGGGTGATCATGCTTATGGCTGTCCAAGCTGATTCTGCCACATCCGGGAGAGCACCAAGTGTGTCAATTTTGAGTGAAGAGGTAGCCTAATTAAAATGCAGAGGAGGAGGAACGGGTGGGGAGTGGGGAAATACACTTGCACACCCAGACACACTTCATTAAAAGAAATTATTAAGTTTGCAAAGTCAAGCCCTCAGAAGTTAGGAAATGCCACAATAAAGGCTGCCAGTGCAATCATAATTCAGCCCTCCTGTGCATATACATCATGATAAGGTCTTTAAGTACATGATCACATACTTTTTCCTCATATTATTTAGGTTCTTCGAGTTTTTTTTAATTTTATTCTCCTGATTAACAAGCTCCTAGAACCTGTTCAGCTTGTCATAAGACAAGGTAGTCTTCACCGGCAAATTCCATGAAGAACAAGAATTTAAAAAAAATCAAATGAACAGTAAGTTGAAACAAATGCCTCTAGTCACACACTAGGAAACCTTAGAGACTAACCAATTTATTTGAGCATGAGCTTTCGTGAAAAAAAAGCTCATGCTCAAATAAATTGGTTAGTCTCTAAGGTGCCACAAGTACTCCTTTTCTTTTTGCGAATACAGACTAACACGGCTGTTACTCTGAAACACTAGGAAACCGTTTCTAGGTGAGTGCAGCTGGAGTTACAAAGTTTGGAAATATCTGAACAATGGCAGAAAACAGTTGTGTTGTTTTCTCAGCATAAAGACTCTCTTTAAACAACTTTCTCTATCACTTGGCCCAGGGAAAAGTGTCTTTCCCACCTGTTACTCAACTCCTCCCCAATATTAGGGTACACAGTTCTTTGTTCTATCAAAAGTCCACCCTTATATTCAAGTAGGAGAGTTACTCATAATGGGCCTGATCCAAAGGCCACCGAAGTCAGTCTTTGGATCATGTTCCATATCATCTTTCAACACCAGTTATTTTGACTCATGTTTCTTCAGAGCCCGAACAGGTATGGCAGTTGCCTCTGTGAGCAACTATTTCCAATATCCCAGAGAGCCAGAATGACAGAATTACTCATGCTGATTTGAATCTTACTCCACAAGAAATCCTACTGAATTCAATAGCACGACGGAAGGAACCATTTAGTGTTAGAACAGATATGACAATCTGGCTCATAGACAATCATTAGGCTGTTCTTCCATTTAGTGCCTTTCTCTATACTTTAGGATATGTTACCTAATCAAAGCTTGATAGCAGAGTAAAGAGGCTGAGAAGTTTAATACAAATTAAAAATCAAACACCCTGATACAATTATCTGTCTCAGGGGGAGAGTGAAAATAAATCAACATTATAGTGATGTCAAATGGCCAGTCACAATACCATGCACTGTGTTGTAAGAGTCACCAGGTCTGGAGTGATTTCAGGTTTCTCTCTTCCCTTTGGAATTTTGGAACATCACAGATGTCATGCACTTGACCCCCAGTGCAGGAGGGTAACAGTCACTTGCTACATAAGTACCTTTCTTAGTCACTGATAACTCAGCTTCAGATATAGAGATTTATATTCATGACCATCCAGAGCAGCGGTTCTCAACCTATTTACCATCGTGGGCTGCATATGCAGCTCTCTATGTGTTATGTGGTCTGCATCCACATAATATATTTATAGTGCCTGCATGGCCCTGAGGATGTTACATGAGCCGCAGCTGTGTGCCGAATGGGCTGCAAGCAGCCCACGGATTGAGAACCACTGGTCCAGAGGTTTCACAAATAGCAGAGATAGCTCAGCAGGACCATGAGCTTTTGGCTGGAGCCAAACACAGGTAAACAGAGATGCTGCTGGAAATAGAAGGGAAAGGTAGAAAGAGCAGGGAGCTTATAACTATAAAACAAATTAAAGCATTGACACTGAAATAATCTTTTTTAACCAGAAAAATTAAGATACTGTAGTAATTTTGCTTTGATATTTTATTTTTACTTCCTTTTTCCATTCCCTTAGCCCAAGGAAAGGCAAAATGGTCAGTGAAGAGATGCTGAGCTCCTCTCCTGAAAAATCCCAACAGAGGAAAACTTTCAGCCACTGGCCCAAATAAATAAATAAACTAAGACTGTCAGTTTTTGCAGGATAATGAAATGGTTTGGTTCTTCCCAAATGAACTGTACTTTTGGCTGTTTGCCCACTCAGAGCCTGATAAGACAAGCAAATAATGTTTGTGCGATTGCCTTTTAAATGCACAATAGGCTGGTCAAGCGTTTTTTAGTCCATTTGAGCTCTAATAGACTGCACTTAGCATTCAGTCAGAGTGGTTTCTATGGTCCATGTTATATCAGAGCGTGACAGCCATGCTTTGGAAGTGTTACCTTTCTCCTTAGACAGTCATTGAACGGTGACTCCACAGCTCAAGTGCTTTGGGCTCATTTGAATTTACAGCCATTCACTGGAGTTATGCAGAGCCCCAGTGCCCCAACAGGAGCGTCCAGGGAACCACACGCCTTCAGGAAATCACAACAGTTACACCACCTGAGTAGTATGAGTCCCCCCTCTGAGTTTGCTTTGACCTGGCACTTGTGTGGCTAGCAACCCTATCTGGGACAAGCCTTGGACTCAGAGGGAGCTTGGGAAACTCAAAAATCAGCAGGGCACCTTTTAGAGGAGCCCAGTTTCTTCTATTCTTTTAAGATTTTAAAAAGTACAGCATTTGCCTACTATATATATGCTAGACAGACTGATCCTACACAGCAAGCCCGCCCAGTTTCTAATGCCCATTATGAGCTTGGTCCGGACAGGTGCTGAACATTCACAGTTCCCACTGAAAGAAACAGTCAAAAAATTGAAGTCCTTACTCAAACCCAGACTGTGTCTGGCCCTAGCTAGGAGGAAATGAAGGGAGAAGGTGCAAGGAATCTTCTCCTAGAAACAATGTCTGTGGCTGAGGGAGCTTCTAAAGGCCAAGTCACTTCAAAGCATATGCGGAGGGAGAGAATGTGAGCGCGAGAGAGCAGACTGCAGCATCCAAAGGGATGGTACAGCTTGTGCTCTCCCATGTACTTCATGGACTACCCTCCTGGAGCTACCCAGGGTACAGCAACTCTGCCCTGCTCCCAAATGGGAACTAGCCCAAATCTGGCCCACTGTTTTACTCAAAGCTGTCAGTGAAATGCAGGCTTGATTGCAGGTGCTCAGCATTTCTGAGGATCAGGGCCTTTATTTGTTATTCTTATCAGCTCAGGCAATGAGTGGTTTATCAGATTTGGACAAACACCCACTGCCAACATCAAATGAATGCCTATTTATTCAGAAGCATATGCCAATTAGCAACTCCTACAACTAGAAGAAAGGATGATTAGGATCAGAAACCTTTGTCTATACAATTGCACTTGTTACTGGATCACAGGTTAACACCTTTTATTTACGGATTTTCTGGAGTGCATCTAACTTTCCCCCCTTTTTCTTTAACACACACTACAATGCACTTAGGCTTTATTCAGGGAGAAGCTTGCTAAGATGATGGCTGGAAGCCTAAGAAAAATATCAAAGTATTAGTATAAATCCAATTGAGGGAAAAGTCAACAATAGAAACATACATTTGATTGAATAAGCTTTTATATTAAGGTGCCACAGAGCACCCTCTTTTACCAAATGTATTTCTAGGAAAATGTAAATTAGCATTGTTAAGTTACTTTAAATAAAATATACAGTATTGTACATATCATGTAAATCTGGACTCTGAATTTTGAAGGCAGGCTTCTGAACCCTCAGTAGTCACCAATCACTAACAATACCAAAGTTACCTGAAACCTTGTCTCTTGTCTTCTTTAAAACAAACAAACAAAACAAACCACAATATTTCCTCTGTGTGGCCGTGTCTCAAATAGCTTACCTCTGGAATTCCCCCAACAAAATTAAAACATTGAAATTCATCATATTTTCATTCCTGCTCACCTGTCTTTTTCTTTCCCCATTACAAATAAAGGCCTGATCGCTCTCAAAATCAAAGTTTTTTCTCCCTTTTTGTTTCTATTTAATGCTAAGCTAAGTTTGTCAAATGACCTTGGGCAATGGGTACTAACACCCTACAACTAGATCTTTCAGCAATAGTTTTAGTGGCAGCAAGTCTTAGAGAAATATGAACACTGTTGCATTTGCATTATAATTTGTATTAGGGCAGTCAAGCGATTAAAAAAATTAATCGCAATTAATTGCACTGTTAAACAATAATAGCTATATAAATGATAACTAATAATATTCTTTAAATCTAATTTTCTTATCTCACTACATATGGAATTTTATATGTGTATTCTTATGAAGTCTCATTTTTTGGAAAGAAGTAGCTAAGCTTAATTAATTATAGCAGGTAAAACTTTTTGCTACTCTAGTAGCTCTATTATATGGCTTAAATTCAATTTATTTTATGCATCTTTATTCCAGAAATGTGCAGTGGCAAAATGTGATAATGTCCTACTATTTCACTGCTTATCAGCACAGTATGATCAAATAGGATTGCCAAAGCTGAAGAAGTATTAAGCCATGTACTGAGTTTCACAACACCCATAGCAGGCTCTGAAGAGGAACATATTACAACAAGAAGCAAATAACATATCTACTGTAGTTATATACAGCCACAAAGAGAGATACCTTAGCCTAAGGTGCACTGTAGTGATATGAAAATCTTCATTGCTATATAGGTGGAAGAGACCCTGGGGATGGATTTTTTTAAAAATATATTTCCTCAGTTGGGAAGCAAGGGAGAGTCGTCTGTGTTGTTTATAAATAATTTTGTCTCTTACAAATGTAGTTTCATATAAACCTAGCTCTTTAATGATGGGGGAACTTCAAAAAGTTCTGAAGTTCACCTCAGTTCAGATAAATCCTCAGCAAACGCGATGTTTGTTTGACGCCAAGCTTATTAAACATTCTGAGGATCCTCTCTCCCTCCTTCAATCCAACAAGATCCTTCTCCTTTCATCTTTATATGAGCCTATCTTTTCCCTTTAACACCTAACTCCCTCTCTAATCCTACATAGGTCTTCCCATCTCTCACATTCTTATTCCCAGCAAGTTACTGAGTCTCCCAACTTCCTCTCCCTAAATCCAGTAAAGCCTCCCAAATCGTTGACTCCCTTCCTCAACCTTCCTAAGGCCCCCTACATTTCTAAGAGAAAGCATCACAGGATGTGTCTCATTTGTGATGCTCTTTGCTGGACTTGGGGCCCCTTAAAAAGCTGGTCCTACAGACGGTTTGCTCTTCCCTTAGGATCAGAGTCAAGGACCTGGTAAGGTCCTCCGCCTATTCTCTGGTTTACCTGTGACAGAGGCAGTGCTGTCCATAAAGGGGCTAAGTGGAGAAAGAGGTGGCAGAGTCCCAAAATCTTTGAGGGCTTGTCTACTTGGTTTTTGTACTGCTTTGCCTTTGGGGTCAGGAACCATCTTTTGTTGTGTGTTTGTACAGGACTGAGCACAATGGGGCCCTGGTCCATGATTAAAGCTCCTAGGTGCTACCACAATACAAACTATTATTACTGAAACTAGCTATAATAATATAAACACCTTTAGGCTGCTATAACTGCATTCACGCTAGGGGATTGCAGCAATTTACCTAGATTTTTTTCTCTGGATTTAGTTAGATTGATGAAAAAACTGAATGCAGACCAGCCTGAGGGCTAAGCAAGATAGTTGCATCAGGGCTGTTCAGGTGTGGAGGGAGCTGAAAACACGACACCACTTTTGTCACTAGCCAGTGAAGAGATAGTCAAGAGGGGCTCTGAATTGGACCATCAAATGATGCTCAGAACACTGTAGTTGGAGTTGAATGTCAGGTCTAATGCACTGCAGAAAGAGAGGTAACTCAGCAACACAAGGAATCCCAGAGAGCAAAGAGCCCCTTACCTAGGGGCTTAGTGAGGAATTATTGTTACTGTCTTTTCTATAATGAATTGATTCTTCTGTTTTCAAAACTTGTGAGTTTTAGGGACTTCTTTTGTGAACAGAGGGGCAGTTTAGTTTGCAGCACTCTGACCCAGGAAAGTACCTCTTTCTGGGGTCACTGTGGCTCAAGTCTGAACAAAATTTAGGATCCCATGGCCAAAAAAGTTCACCGTGAAGGATGCTCTATTGACCTACCTACACTATAGTTACAATTAATATATCACTGCATATGGATATGTCCAAGGTCATGGTTAAGGTCGCATTGATACTACAAATTGGAACCATTTTGTAACTGGATCTTGAGACAATCATATTATAACACAGTAGCCTGACTCAACTGTAGTGTAGACAAGCCTCAGTCTACTTGGGAGGCAGGAAATTTTGAATTCTTTTAAATCATTCATCACCAATCATTCTGTGGAGCTATTTTGGTCTCAGTGCCACAGTGAATTGCTCTCTTTTCTCTTGGCAGGTCAGCAAATAATGGATTTTTCAATTCACTAGCAATTTTGAGAAGTCGAAGAAAATTTGTTTTGAGTTGGACGAAAAAGAATTTTTTTGAAATTTTTGGTGGATAGAAAAGTTGAAAAACAATTGTTTTGGGCAAACACTTCATTTGAACCAAAGTGAAAAGTTCCATTTCAATTTTAAGCACTTTTCAATATTTTTGAATTTTTAAAAATAAAATTAAAGGAAATGTCACACTGAAAAAATCATTTCAATTTTTGTTTTCAAAGTTTTTTCCCTAAATGAACAATTCGGTGAAATCAACATGAATTCACAAAATGATTTAGTATTGCTGTCAGATCTGCATTTTTTGCTGAAACAAAGTTTTGGCTGAAAAATTTCACCCAGCTCCAATCATGGTGGCAGTCAGTGCCAGAAAAAAGAGAAGAGAAAAGTCAGGAATGGAGGGAGAGAAAGAAAAGTAAATAAGAGGACTTACTTGTAAGAAGACCCAGTGGTGTTTAACAAACTGCTGTCAGTCCTTCCTTGCAGTAACTACGTGTGCTCTCAGTTAAGGCAGAAATCTTTTAAAGCTGTAATTGACTATGTTCTGAAAAGAAGAAGATACAAGGGCATAGCAATTATTTCAGCCTTCAAGTACTGCAATTAATTAAATGACACTACGTTAATTTGCTATCTGAGGTTAAGTAATGTCATGAAAGACTTTTCTATTACACTGTGGAATGTATATAATGTTTCCAGCCCTCATTCAGTGATAAACCACATGACACAAGGTGCCCACAACCCTCATCCCACCTGGGTGCCTCAAATGCAGTCCCAGAAGCACACAATACTGGCTAGGGTAGGGGTATGGCCAGAATACCTACGAGATATAATTCAGTGCATCCTCTTGAAAAGCTTCCACTGGTTGGGCTCCTATGGTGCCTCAGCAAGCTGTTCTACTCTGGTAGAGAGAACAAAGAGGTGGAGACTCCCAGCTTCCACTTGTGTTTGGTTTATAGGTGAGTTTTTTCTAGGATAGGTTAATTTTTAGTGCATCCTCTTGAAAAGCTTCCATTAGTTGGGCATATGCATTGTAACCTTGAAGCTATTTGCAAGAGATGGATTGGGGTTTTCCTGTAGTCCTTTGTCCATTTCCTTTAACTGGTTCATCAGGATGGCCGTGTACATCCCTCAGTGTTTCCTCCATGTTATTTCTTATATCAAATTTTTCCTCCTGCTTCTATGTAGTCCTGGCCACAGCAGGAGGGATAATGATACAACGAGTGGCATTGCTTTCACCTTCCTACAGCTGGGAGACTCAGAGGTGGCTCACTCTCAGATGTACCCAGATTAGGGGGTTTTAGAGGGACACATCTCACAGATGGTCCTGTCACTGCACCAAGTGGAACCTCAAATGTGTGCTCAGAGGGCTGGGTGGTCAGTGCAACTTACTCCCAACCCCTTGTCCCTCTGTCGGTGGGCAGGGGGGAGGGGTGCAGTAGCAGTGCCTGGTTCCAGATCCCAGGCTAGGAATGTTTTGGCCTTCCCACTGAGTCTGGGTCTTTGCCCTTAAGTGGGGAGTGGTAGAAGGACCCAGGCCTCTTCCCTTCCTCTCCACTGAGTCCCAGCCCAGGGGCCTCAGAGAAGTAATATTGGCATGTTCCTCCCCGTGGAGAGCCTAAATCTGCTGTCCTGGGCTACTTCCTACCTATCTGCTCCTTCAGTTTAGTGTGTGTAGGGGGTGGCCCCTATAGTCCAAACAGTCAATAGCTTCACAAACAAAGTCCAAATGAGCATGGCCATGAAAGACCTGCCGGTTTTCAAAGGCGTTGGTGTGGTTGGAGAAGGCACTGCCTGGGGCCCTTACCCTGGCTTCCTGAAGAAGGATTTTTCTCTCTCTGAGCCTGTCCACCACCCCTTGCCTGGGCCTCTAAGCTCCTTTTAACCTGCTGCATGACCAGCGACCCTGTAGGGGGCATGGCTACTTGGGCCCAGTATTGCCTTTTAACCCCTTAAGGCCCAGTGTGGGGTTTGTATACCCTATCACAGTGATATAGCCTCTAAAGAAGCAAGCCTCAGAGTGCGGTTGATGGAACCCACAAGCAGGCCATGCTGCCCAAACTGGCATCAGTTTTATGGAGGATCCCTGATAATGGTTATGGCCTCTTTGTCTTGAGAGGAAATGTGATTCACTGTGAAACGTGGCAACTGTCTATTTTCATCTTTGTTTAATGAAAGATGAACCCTTTTGATCTCCCTAAAACAATGTTTCTGTCTCTCCTTTTTGACATGCCAGCAGGAGAGAATGAATGATATAAAGAAGGAAAATGTTTTCCAAACACTCAAATCTGCCCAGAATGGCCAGGAAGAAACAATGAGACCTCATCTACACTACAAAGTTAGGTCAATGCAAGGCAGCTTACGTCGACCGAGTTGTGCATGTGTCTACACTTAAATTGGTCTCTCACCAACGTAAGCGCCCCGTTACGCCAACACAGTAACACCACCTCCTCAAGCAGCACAGAGCCATGCTCCATGTACTTAGGTCATTGCAATGTGAGTGTAGACACTGCATTACTTATGTCAAGCCTAACTGTCCTCCAGCAGCTGTCCCACAATGCCCCACACTGACCACTCTCATCATCATCGTGAGCATCATTGCCCAAGGGTCACTGAGATGAGAAGTCCCTCCTCCCCTTTAAAGCCCCGCAAATTTTTGAAATTCCTTTTTCCTGATTGTCTGCCTTGGTGAGTAGAAGAGGCTGCTCAGGTACGGCTCTGAATCAGCTGTAGAAACGTCGACATCTACAAGCAGATTGATCAGGGGATGCAGAAGAAATACAACAGGAACCAGCAGCAGTGCCCCATGAAAGCCAAGAAGCTGCAGCAGGCGTTCCCGAAGGCCAGGGAGGCCAACAATCGATCCCAGGCCAAGCTGCAAACCTGCCTCTTTTACAAAGAAGTGCATGTCATATTCGGCGGAAACCCTCACCCCCCAACAGCACCAGGGCTCCCTGCTGCAAACAGTGAGAAGGAGGAGGTGGTGGACGTGGAAGAGGAGGAGTACAGGGGATAGCTGACTGGGAAGCCAGCTGCACAGTGAGCCAGGACCTCTTTCTGACACCATCACAGTCCAGCCAGTCCTGCCGGTCAAGCACAGGCAAGCTCGAAGCAGGGGAAGGAACCACAAGCAAGCGTGTAGATGCATTTCCAATTACAGGGATGGCACCCCCCAAAAATAGCAGGACACATCTTTTGATTTTTCATTAATTTTCTCGTGCTAGAAGAGACAAGGATGCAAACAACAAAGGCAACATTGTTATCTGCTTTTCCTTCCTCTCTAGAGTTAGGCTGGGGGAGGAGGGCATGTGGAATAGTTCATGGGCACTGGCATGTCCCTTGAATCCTCTTGAGACATCTCAACGGAACTTTCCTGGACGTGCTCTGCAACCCTCTGCCAAAGGTTTCTAGGGAGGGCTGCCTCATTTCATCCTCTGCAGGAGGACGCATTCCCATGCCATTCAGAGATAATTTCAGCAGGCATCATTGTAGTAAACAGGCGAGCAGCATATGAGGCTGGGTGACTTCGGGATGCCAGCAGCAGCTGTGTTCTTTCTGCCTTTGTTACCACGCTCAGGAGTGAGATATCAGCTAAAGTCACCATCACCTGTGGAAAACGGTGCCAGTATTCAGTGCCATTGCCTATGCTACTAGAGTCATGCAACGGAGCAACTCCTTTTTCATTTCTCCAACCCGCAGCAGGCTATACTCTGTCATGGCTGTTGCTGTGACTCATGCTGTGCACAAGCAATCCCAAGCAGAAGTGAGAAGGCAGTGCCAAAAACTTTAGGGGAATAATAGGAGTGAGTTCAGCATTGTAAGTTTTGCTTGCCATAGTGACTAGGCTGACAATGGTATCTCTGTGTATTTTATCTGTATCTGCTGCCATCTGTATCTTCAGGGTCTCCCCCTTCACGTGGAACACCTGAGTCAGATAAAGAGGAGAACGAAGAGGATTCGGGAGGACATGTTCAGTGAGATCCTACCAGCCAGTGCTGCATTGGACCATGTATAAGTAGGGGCATAGCGAGCAGATCGAGGGACGTGATCGTTCCCCTCTATTCGACATTGGTGAGGCCTCATCTGGAGTACTGTGTCCAGTTTTGGGCCCCACACTTCAAGAAGGATGTGGATAAATTGGAGAGAGTCCAGCGAAGGGCAACAAAAATGATTAGGGGACTGGAACACATGACTTATGAGGAGAGGCTGAGGGAGCTGGGATTGTTTAGCCTGCAGAAGAGAAGAATGAGGGGGGATTTGATAGCTGCTTTCAACTACCTGAAAGGGGGTTCCAAAGAGGATGGCTCTAGACTGTTCTCAATGGTAGCAGATGACAGAACGAGGAGTAATGGTCTCAAGTTGCAGTGGGGGAGGTTTAGATTGGATATTAGGAAAAACTTTTTCACTAAGAGGGTGGTGAAACACTGGAATGCGTTACCTAGGGAGGTGGTAGAATCTCCTTCCTTAGAGGTTTTTAAGGTCAGGCTTGACAAAGCCCTGGCTGGGATGATTTAACTGGGAATTGGTCCTGCTTTGAGCAGGGGGTTGGACTAGATGACCTTCTGGGGTCCCTTCCAACCCTGATATTCTATGATTCTATGATTCTATGTGCATAGGGCCTGGAGGATCAACAATGCAAACGGCCTTGAGAAGGAAACGTTGGAAAGGAGAAAGGACCAGGAGTTCAAGCAGATGCACAAGGACATAATGAGGCTTCTCAGGCAGCAAACACAGATGCTGAAGAGTCTGGTGGACCTGCAGGTTCAACAATCACATGCTCCCCTCCCTCTGCAGCCCATGAAGAATTCTATATCAGGACCCCCATATAACTCCACCTCCAACATCCCACATGGCAACAGAGGTCGCTGTACGACCCCTGCCACTCCACCCTAGGGGACATTAAAGACAACCACAGCTTCACATTCACTGACCTCATAAGCCACGGTTGGCATATGTATAGTTGAAATGGACATGGATGTTCTTCCCCCTTCAAAAGTTCTGTTCTTGTAATTTATTAAGTTTTTAATGTATTTGTTTTAAAATTGCACAGGTAGTTTTTTTGGAATGGGTTTTGTTACAGAATAAAATTCTATTATTTGGAACTTAGCTCATCTTTACTACACATGCTGCCAAGTGTTCAGCAGTTCTGAAAGCAACTGATTCTTGGGTTCCACAGCACCACACAGCTCACTGGATCATTCACAAACAAAATTAAGAGGTGCCTTGACAGTGCTGTAGTTCTACACGTACAGCAATCACCACAGGATTCCTTCCAGGCCACAAAAGAGCAGGGCCAGGTAGAGCACACAACACAATACTCTGGCTCACTGTTAAAATGGTCTTTCAAAGCCTCCCTGAGCAGTATGGCTCTGGGTCAAGCTCTTCTAATAGCCTTTGTATCAGGCTGTTTAAATTCAGCTGCTCTATCTCTGCCTCAGTGGAAACTTTCTCCCCTTTGCTTCACATATATTATGCAGGATGCAGCAAGCAGCTATAACCATTGGGATATTTTTCTCACTGAGGTCCAATCTTGTGAGTAAACAACACCAACATCCCCTCAAATGACCAAAAGCACATTCAATTGTCATTCTGCACCTGGTGAGCTGGTAACTGAATTGTTTCTTGGTGATGTTGTGGAGACTTGTGTACGGCTTCATGAGCCAGGGGAGCAAGGGATAGGCCAAGTCTCCTTGGATCACTATTGGCATTTCATCATTTCCACTGGTCAGGAAAAAAAATCCCTGCTTGTAGCTTTCTGAACAGTCCCGCATGCTTAAAGATGCAAACATCATGTACCTTCCCCAACCAACCCACACTGATGTCAGTGAAGCATCCCCAGTGCTCCACCACTTACATAACCATAGAAACATAGCTCTTTCTGCTGATACACGCAGTAGCAAAGTGATCTGGTGCCAAAATAGGGATATGCGTGCCATCTATCACTCCACTGAAATTCGGGAACCCCACTGCAGCAAATGCATTCACTATGTCCTGTAGGTTGTCAAGAGTCTCAGTACTATATAGCTGGAGGCGATTAAATGCCCTGCACATTTGCATGGCAATAGTCCCTGCAGAGGATTTCCTGACTCCAGAATGATTCCCAACTAACTGGTAGCAATCTGGCATTGCAAGTTGTCATAAATATAAAGGGAAGGGTAACCACCTTTCTGTATACAGTGCTATAAAATCCCTCCTAGCCAGAAGCAAAACCCTTTCACCTGTAAAGTGTTAAGAAGCTAAGATAACCTCACTGGCACCTGACCAAAATGACCAATGAGAAGACAAGATACTTTCAAATCTGGAGGGGGGGAAAAAAGGGTTCGTCTGTCTGTGTGATGCTTTTGCCAGGAACAGATCAGGAATGCAACCTTACAACTGTTAGTTAGTAAGTATTCTAGCTAGAAATGCGTTAGATTTCCTTTTGTTTAATTGCTGACAAAATAAACTGTGTTGGATGGAATGTATATTCCTGTTTTTGTGTCTTTTTGTAACTTAGAGAATCCCTCTAGGCAAAACATTATATTTTGAATCTGATTTCCCTGTATTTACCATCCTGATTTTACAGAGGTGATTCTTTTACCTTTTCTTTAATTAAAATTCTTCTTTTAAGAACCTGATTGATTTTTCATTGTTCTTAAGATCAAAGGGTTTGGCTCCGTGTTCACCTGTACAAATTGGTAAGGATTTTTATCAAGCCTTTCCCAGGAAAGGGGGTGTAGGGCATGGGGAGATATTTTGGGGGAAGAAGTCTCCAAGTGGGCTCTTTCCCTGTTCTTTGTTAACACACTTGGTGGTGGCAGCATACGGTTCAAGGCCAAGGCAAAGTTTGTACCTTGGGGAAGTTTTTAACGTAAGCTGGTAAGAATAAGCGTAGGGGGTCTTTCATGCAGGTCCTCACATCTGTACCCTAAAGTTCAGAGTGGGGAAGGAACCTTGACACAAGTTTCCACAGCATGATTGCAACTCGCTTCTCCATGGTCAGTGCAGAGCTCATTCTGGAGGCTCTGCACTGCAGGGTGGGGCGAGGTGCACAGATGCAGGAATGTGGTCTTGCACATCCAGAAGTTCTGTAGCCACTTATGTCATGGCCGCATTATGATGCCATCCCACCAGTCAGTGCTTGTTTCTCAGGCCCAGAAGTGGCGCTCCACCATCTGCAGCTACTCCCTGAATGCCACCAAAAACCTTGAATTAGTTCTTGCTGTGTCCCCCAGCAATCTGTCCTCCAATAAATCATCACACTTCCGAGTCATCTGGTTCTTCTTATGGCTCTGCAAATACTCCAGGATTGTGAGCTCTGTGTTTGTAACGCTCATGACAGCAGTGCAGGGCTGTGCAGGCTCCATGCTTCTGTCAGAGATGGCGGACAGTGAGGAGGGCTGCGTGGGTTTGTGGGATTTTGAAAAAAAGCATGAAAGTTATGCGACGCAGATAACACTATGGGATGGAGACAGTTGCAAACAGAGAAGTTGACCCCATGCTTCCAGTCACCCCTGCATGATTCATTTTGGCCCCATCATGCATTGCCAAAACTTCCCAAAAGATAGTGCAATGAATGGTGGTGAGTTGCACAGTGGGATACCTACCCATGGTGAACCACACTTCTGCATTGATACAAGCACTCCTGGTGAGTGCACACACTGCTGACACAAGGAGACAAGTATGCATGTACAGAGGTGCTGTACTAACGGCGGCAGCTGTGTGCCACTGTAACTTGAATGACATAAGTTTGTAGTGTAGATGTAGCCTAAGAAATACAACTACTTTCCAGAAAAAGCTGAGACAACAGCTATAAGATAGAATCCATGGTTACTATTGCTTCAAGAAACCTGAGCTCCAAGTACCGTAGCCACAGGTTTAAAAACATTGTAAATTGTTCATAATATAATGAACAGGTAGTTACAGTGAACTCACTAGAACATACCATTAAACTGGAACTGATGTGGCTTCATTAATATGCCTTTGATTGTGGTACAGGGCTCTGATTTACCTGTAAAATAATTTCCCACAATAACCACATTTAAGGATAAGATATGGGGAAGTGCTGGGGGGCCTTGCGGGGGCTATAGCTACCCCAAAATTTGCCTGAGCCCCCCAGGAGCCACCCGTTCTAGTGCAAAGTTCAGAGCTGGGTGCCTGGAGGGTAGGAGAATGTGCCCCAGAGCCCCTGCCACAGCTCCTTCCCTGCGCTCCCCTACCAGCGCTGCTTAGCACGAGCTCTAGCTGTGGCTCCTCTGCTTCCTGGGACCCGCCCTGGGGGGCGCGTAAGGCCATCCTAGGGCCTGAAGTAGGAGTGGTGCTGGCAGCTCACCAGTGCCTTTTCCTTGTGGGGGCACCAGCAGATGCGGCCCCACAAGGCACCAGCACAGGGTTAAAGTGGCGCCAAATTGCTTGCTGACACTGAACAGTATGGCAGAAGGCTGCGGGGCAGTTGGGGAGGATTGAAGGGAGGAAGCCTTCAGCTCCCACACCGCCCATCCGAGGACAGCCACCCTCTGGGCAATGCAACTCATGACGCTGCAAGCATGGCCCTTCTGGCTTGGGGTGGTGCTGCTGGGTCTGCAGGTAGCGTCCTGCCAACAAGGTAAAGGGAGACTGGGGAGATGTGCGCTGGGTGCAGAGGATGCCTTCCAGGAGTGGAGTGAGGTGGTGGTGGGGGGGTGGGCTTTGGAGGAGCCTTGGAGCAGTTCCTGAAACAGAGACTCCAAAGGCATGGACACACTGGAACCAGCTAAAAACAAGGGAGGGGGCAAACCCACCCTAAAGCCTCTCAGCCCTGTGCCACTCAGGTGGGAACCCCACCCTGTTGCTTCCCTAGTTCTCTCAAGTCCCTTCTTGTACCATTAGCTGTTTTCCCCTCCTTCTACTTAATACTTTGTCCCGAAGTTTTAAATCCCTCCCCCCATGACTTCTGCCAGTTCTCTCCCTGAAAGCCAGGTGTTGCCGGGAACAACCAGCTTCTACTTTGTTCAGCAGGTTCAGGGGTGGCAAGTACTTGCTCCTGTTCATCATTGCGGATGGGGTGCTATGTCTCCAATGCTGGGAAAAGAATTGCTCTGCTAGAACCAGGTGGACTTGTGCCTACGGGGAGAGGATGTTTCTCCTTATCCACTTCAGTGGCTTCAGATATTGGAGTCACAAGTGGGCTTTGGTGAAATTAATGTAGTATATTTAGCAGAGTGTACCTTTGTCTTCTCCTTCATATGACACAATCCAGCCAGAAGCACCAAAGTTAGTTTCCCCAAATTATTTTAGTTCCATGCATTGTCCTAAACTGGTGACTATTTATGAGGAATAGCCAAATGTTCCTTTTATTTAAAGGGTATTATTAAATAATTTAAATGGGAGAGACATTAGCCTTCTTTCATCATGGCAGCATAACTGGCTATTGCAATAAAGCTGACCAGGATTATTGGGGGAAAACTGCTATTTAACTCAAGTAGATTTTCAGATGAAAACCATGCCTAATTGACCATTAGCCATAGTTCATTCAACCACATATATACATTAAGAGGCTGATCCAATGCCAATTGATTTCAATATAAAACCTCCTATTAACTTCAGCAGACCCTTGGTAAAAATACTTGGGAAATCCACATAAAGAATTGATAGAATAGTATGTTATATGCTGAACCATTACACTGTATTATGTAAACACATGTTTACACATTTTTAAAAGCGTGTCTTATGTAAATATTTAAGAACTTTAAATACTCAGGTTGTTAACCTGATAGGGTGTAAGAGTTTGAACATCTGTAACAATTTAATTCATAATTAGAACTAGTGTAATAGCTATTTTTATGTATCTCACTTCTCATATTTTGAAAGAGTGAGTTTATGGAAATACGTATTATTTCAGCTCCATTGCATAGCAGTGCTGCTATAGTTAAAGGCTCTGTAACTGTTCTATTTTATATATAACAGCCATTAAGATCTTATCTTTTAGGCATATATATTTGATCCAGGCTGCATTTTTGGATTAAAGAATCTTAGTCAAAATGATATTTTTGGTACAGTTTCTCAAAAGAAAAAAAGACCACCTGTTTTTGGAGTTTTGTAAATGTAAAAAGATAAATTAAGTCCTTTATGTACTCATGTAAAAAGCAAGTTTTTTTTTTTTTAAAAACAAAGAGCCTGATTCTCATTTACACTAAGTCATTTTTACACAAACAGCATAAAGAGGCCTTGACTTGGGAGTAAATGATGTTCATGCCCACTGTACGGACCCACTTTACAGTCAGAGCAGTATAAAAAGGCCCTTAATGTAAGTGAGACTCAGTCCCTAAATGTTTTCATGTCATTTGACCACTATGTTGACTGGTACATAGGAGTAATTAGTATTTAAAACAGTGTCTTAGTATCAGTTTCTGCCCTTGGATCCTGATGTGCTCCTCCCTTTGAGTTAAATGGGTCCAACAAGAATACATCCATGGTCACACTTTTACCCTTAATAATAGGCCTTTATACACTGATAGTTATTTGCCAAATCCTGCCCCTTAGATAGATGTAAATTGATTAATTATCAATGCCTCAGGTACTTGAGTGACTATTGGTCTGTCCAGTATGGGCACTGAGATTCCAAATGGACCAGATCACGGGTAGCTCCCAGAACTGAGAAGCCCTCACTTGTGGAACTCATTCCCTGAACCTCCACTTGAGTCCCTCAGGGGCTGTCTCCAGGAGTTAGCACAACACCTTTCTATTTGGGTCATCTCAACATTGACTATCTTTTTCAAATAACTCTTTATTTGGTTTATTTTTACTTTTAAAAAAATCAGAGTGGCTATTACCTGGCCCAATTTGTGCCAGTTTTATTAGTTTACAGTTTAATGACATAGGACTCATGTTATAAGACTCAGTCCTCCAAGATGCTGAGCTCTCTGACCCTGATCCATTAAAACACTTAAGTATGTGCTTATTTTTAAGCTTTAAGCATATCTTTAAGTGCATGTATAGTCAATGGGACTACTTGTTCTTAAAGTTAAGCCCAGTTTTAGTTTCTTTCCTGGATCAGTGACAGAATACTCAGCACCTTAAAAATGTTTTGAATGTTCAGATTATATGTATTTAATTGGGTTAGGATTTGACTGGAATGGAAATAGGGGCTTGATGGGCTAGGGAAAAATGTATACTTAGTTTCCGTTGGTTGTTGTTTATTTTGCTTTAAACAGTAGTGTGTGGGTGTGGTTTTTTCCTTTTCTTTGCGTGTGCTAATTTTAAACTATAATACAGTACCTTCTCCGATTTAAAGTAATGAGCTATTAGTGTTATTTAACCAGTATTTTTCCCCAGAAGTTTGCATTTGTTTATTGTTGTTAGTATTATTAGTTTATGTATGTATTGGCTTAGTTTTTTTCTATTAATTTTCTGTGAATAAATGTTGCACCATTGAGCCGCCATAGATGAAGTTTAAAACTGATCTGTCTGTATATATTTTTATTCTCCTTTTGAGGATAACATCAAAAAAACACATTTATTAAAAAAAATAAGTATAGCACAGCCCCTCCAATTTTTTGTCTAGCCCATCTCATTCTCCCACTGGGAAGAGGCTAGTGCCACCCCGTATGAGAGGATAGTATTTAAAGGTCAGAAGTAGCGGTTCACTTGTAGCATTATAGTTTTTCGACCAGCACTTTCTTTAGAGACACCTATTTAAGTACTTTCATAACTAGGTTTTAACAATTCTCATGCTGAAATTTGTCACCAGAGATCTTACCCAGAAGCAATCTGAATAGACAAGACAGACACAGGGTGGGGGAAAGGAGTAGAACTACCCAAGAAGATGATAACTTTTTCTCTGATCAAACCCTAAATGAATATGAAGATAAAAGTCTTAAAGAGATAAAGATAAGAACTTTAGGCAGGTCACTGATTATACTGACATGCAGAATATGTGACCAGACTGTTTGCCAAGAGCTGGTGCCTAATCTGCCCAGAACTAGGCAGAACTTTTTATTATATTATTAAAGCACTTTATTGAATGTAGCCCTTAATCTCACAAGAAGCATAAGTTGTCAGATAGGAGCAGCTGACTGAGTGCTGGAACTATCCAGCTCTTAACCTGATCCCTGTCACACTCAAGTAAAGAAAATTTGCAAAACTGGGTCAAATGAATAAGACACTGCTGCAGACTTTAAGCAGGCATGCTTACTCACCTCTTATTGAAACGTTCAACTAAAAGTGACGTTTTCACATACTCTGCTGTGTATATACCTGGAAAGCAGTCTACATCTCATCTCCATAATTAGACTTAATAAATGTTGAGATGAATGTTGTTGAGTACACATTAAAGTACTTCTCTCTTCTGTTTGGAAATATCCACAGAATGACAGTGTGCTGTGATTTTCAAAGGGAGTTCACACTGAGTTGACTCTGGGTGCCAAACCCCCTCAGGTCCATTGTCTACATGAAAAATTGCACTGGTTTAAGTTAAATTAGTATCTAAACCAATTTAGTTAAACTGATATAAACCCCTGTGCAGACAGTCTTATATTAGTTTCAGAATGGCTTATTCTGATTGAACATAAACCTACTCTTAAAGGCTTGTCTACATGGGGAATTGACTGGAATAGCTAATGAACTTTAAACCACACCATACCTTATTCCGGAATAATTCCCCAACGTAGATGAGCCCTAAACAATGTAAATCTAAATTGAAATAAGCCTGGTTTAAGCAGGAAACCAGAGCGTCCACTCAGCCTTTTGTACTGGTTTAACTAAGGCTATGTCTACATTAGAAATGCTACAGTGCCACACCACTGGCTCTGCACCGTGCTGCACTGCTGTAGCGTAGACACTTGATACAGAAATGGAAGAGGTTCCTCTATTGCTGTGGTAAATCCATCTCTCTGAGGTAGCTCAGGGAAGAATTCTTCTGTTGACCTAGCAGTGTCCACACAGGGGCTTAGGTCAACTTAATTACATCGTACAGGGCATGACATTTTTCACTGCCCTAAGTAATGTAGTTGGCCAACCCAACTGTGTTGACCAGCTCTAAATTAGTTTCAAATCACACCTGTAGTTAAACCAGGGCAACTTTCTCATGCAGGCCAGCTCTACTCTACAAAGTTTTGCTGGCAAAGCTATGTCAGAAAAAATCCACACCCTTTACTGAAACAGCTGTGCCCTCAAGCCCCTCCCCCCCAGGCCTTTTGACGGTATAGTTTAGAACTTTGTAAGTGGTCTGAAAACCAAATAGTTATTCAATTCAGATTGCTTTAAAATTTGGTGTGCCTTATGGGGATGTGGGGTAGCATTAGTGAACCAAATTTGGAGTCTTTTGACAGAGGGATTCCTGAGTTACCACCCACCCCAAAACCAGTTTCTTTTTGCTGCCTTGTACTGTTAAAATGAGAGATGTAATCAAAGTCTTCGGGGGGGGGGAAATTAGATATATGAATGCTTGCTGGGAGGCAAAGGGCATTGGGGTGGAGGAATGGGGGAAGAGGGAAAGGGGTGTGGGGAAAATGGGAATGGATGGTAGGGGAGGGAAGAGAAGTTGGGGCTCAGGTGAGGGAGGAATGGCACCCCCCCAGCTCTGCCAGTGCACCCAACCACCCAGTACCCCATAGCCCTGCCAGTGTACCCAACCTTCCTGTGCCCCCAGCTCTGCCAATGCACCCCACCCATGCACAAACCCTGCACACTTTGGAAGTGAATTAAACTAAATTGAAGTAAGGCTACTTTAGTTCTGAATAACAGCATCCATACAGGGGTTCAATGCAGTTTAACTTACGGTGTGGAGTTTCCAACGACACACAGTGTGGAGTTTGAAACTAACAGTGCAGCTACCTTGACAGCTGAGGGGAAAGAAATACGTGCACTGTCAGGGTTTCCAGCATAAGGGTTCTGGGTGATTTCGGTATCATGAGGTTGCAGAAGTTTGTGGGAGAACAAGGAGTACAGGGGGACGTGAACTGGGCCTTATTCATGGTGTGCACCTCACACAATGTATAAGAGCAGATTTGGACCACACCAGAGATGTGTGTCCAGGAGCTGAGATAGTTTTCTTTGATTTAATTGAGTCTCTGAATAATCACTAAAGCGACAATATGAAAGCTATTATGTGTTAGACTAACATTAATCACGAGATTAGAAGGTTCATGGCTTATGAGGATACTGAGCTAGATGGACTGTTGGTCTGACTCAGTGCGTCCATTCTTATGTCCTTATGAGGTTCCAGATCCTGAAGTACACCACACGCTTACTAACTTCCCACAAAGAATACCACACGTGTACAATTTAAGAACCCCTTCACAGCCTTTTACAACTCATTTCCACTTCCACACAGGATAACATCTCAACCTCCATATTCACTTAAGCACCATTAAAGCATTAGAATCCTCTCATACCCCACCTCACTGCTCACGTCTTTTGTAAAAAACGTCCTCTTCCTGCTACTCACCTATGCAATTCTACATAGAAACGATTTATCCTGAAAGTACACATGTGCCTCTTCCCTTTCCTCACACACAAGATGGTGGAGGAGAAAAGATCTCCTCATATTGCAGTCACAGCTCTGTCACACACCTCAGCGTAATCCACAGAGCTCACAAACAGACCCCTACCAAGCACAGCTACCTCCACCATTCAGTGCAGCTACACCAGACTCCAGGCAGACACACTTTACCTGGAGTGCATGCAGATAATGCTTAGATTATTCTCATCACCCAGCTCGCAACTGACAATATCCTTTGTAATAACCCCCCTGGGCCCTGCTAATTGTACAGCATTCACAACTCTGCATTGAAATGATGCATACCGGAACTGGACAGTACACATGCAGCTCTTCCCTTTGCTCACAGATGCTAGTGTGTGCAAAAGATAGATCTCCTCATATCATAATCACAGCTGTCACAGACCTCAAAGTAATCCACACATCCTCATGATCACAAACACACCTTGACCAAGCAATCCTAACCACTGCATCCCCCAATTAGTGGAGGAACATGGAACACCTAACACACTCACTGCACCTGGATCGTATGCAAATAATGCTCATTGGCTACTGCCAGCTCCAGGGGAACAGAGGGAAGGTGGCGTCGGCAACCTTTTTTCTTTTTCCCCTTTAATAGTGTCAGGTGGAATCCCATGGGTGAGAGTGAACAGATGGTAAAAGGAGGCGGAGAGCTTGTACATTTCAGCAACTGAGGGGTTGGCAGAGTAAAGATATGTGTATTAATGGGGCATATTGGGGTACTGCTGAAAGAGGGCAAAGTTAAGGTTGCCCAGGGAACCTTAACTGTGCATTTCCTGGTTTTCAGAGATCTGAGTCTGGCTGAACTCAGCATTCTAAAGGGGATTGACGTACCACCACCAAACCTCGACTCTGCAGTCATGTAGGGTTTCTTTTTGTCACTGAGTATATGTAAAGAATAATATCTGGTTAAGCATGGCTCAGAGGTGGCCAGAATATCTTCCCATTTGGTCTGGCAGATATGGGAATAATAACGCTGTGAATGGTTGTCTCAGGAGTGTGCTCCAGAGCGGTCAACCCCCTCTGCATGTAGTAGCCACTGACTAGTAAATGTAAGGAAGGAGGAGGCTCTGGACGACCGTGTCTAACAAACATGGTACCACCGTTTGAAAAATATTAAAAAGAAAAGGAGTACTTGTGGCACCTTAGAGACTAACCAATTTATTAGAGCATAAGCTTTCGTGAGCTACAGCTCACTTCCTCAGATGCATATCGTGGAAACTGCAGCAGGCTTTATATATACACAGAGAATATGAAACAATACCTCCTCCCACCCCACTGTCCTGCTGGTAATAGCTTATCTAAAGTGATCATCAGGTGGGCCATTTCCAGCACAAATCCAGGTTTTCTCACCCTCCACCCCCCCACACACAAATTCACTCTTCTGCTGGTGATAGCCCATCCAAAGTGACAACTCTTTACACAATGTGCATGACAATCAAGTTGGGCTATTTCCTGCACAAATCCAGGTTTTCTCACATCCCCCCCAACCCCATACACACACAAACTCACTCTCCTGCTGGTAATAGCTCATCCAAACTGACCACTCTTCAAGTTTAAATCCAAGTTAAACCAGAAAATCGGGGGGGGGGGGTAGGAAAAAACAAGAGGAAACAGGCTACCTTGCATAATGACTTAGCCACTCCCAGTCTCTATTTAAGCCTCAATTAATAGTATCCAATTTGCAAATGAATTCCAATTCAGCAGTTTCTCGCTGGAGTCTGGATTTGAAGTTTTTTTGTTTTAAGATAGCGACCTTCATGTCTGTGATTGCGTGACCAGAGAGATTGAAGTGTTCTCCGACTGGTTTATGAATGTTATAATTCTTGACATCTGATTTGTGTCCATTTATTCTTTTACGTAGAGACTGTCCAGTTTGACCAATGTATATGGCAGAGGGGCATTGCTGGCACATGATGGCATATATCACATTGGTGGATGTGCAGGTGAACGAGCCTCTGATAGTGTGGCTGATGTTATTAGGCCCTGTGATGGTGTCCCCTGAATAGATATGTGGGCACAATTGGCAACAGGCTTTGTTGCAAGGATAAGTTCCTGGGTTAGTGGTTCTGTTGTGTGGTATGTGGTTGTTGGTGAGTATTTGCTTCAGGTTGCGGGGCTGTCTGTAGGCAAGGACTGGCCTGTCTCCCAAGATTTGTGAGAGTGTTGGGTCATCCTTTAGGATAGGTTGTAGATCCTTAATAATGCGTTGGAGGGGTTTTAGTTGGGGCTGAAGGTGACGGCTAGTGGCGTTCTGTTATTTTCTTTGTTAGGCCTGTCCTGTAGTAGGTAACTTCTGGGAACTCTTCTGGCTCTATCAATCTGTTTCTTTACTTCTGCAGGTGGGTATTGTAGTTGTAAGAAAGCTTGACAGAGATCTTGTAGGTGTTTGTCTCTGTCTGAGGGGTTGGAGCAAATGCGGTTGTATCGCAGAGCTTGGCTGTAGACGATGGATCGTGTGGTGTGGTCAGGGTGAAAGCTGGAGGCATGCAGGTAGGAATAGCGGTCAGTAGGTTTCCGGTATAGGGTGGTGTTTATGTGACCATTGTTTATTAGCACTATAGTGTCCAGGAAGTGGATCTCTTGTGTGGACTGGACCAGGCTGAGGTTGGTGGTGGGATGGAAATTGTTGAAATCATGGTGGAATTCCTCAAGGGCTTCTTTTCCATGGGTCCAGATGATGAAGATGTCATCAATATAGCGCAAGTAGAGTAGGGGCTTTAGGGGACGAGAGCTGAGGAAGCGTTGTTCTAAATCAGCCATAAAAATGTTGGCATACTGTGGGGCCATGTGGGTACCCATAGCAGTGCCGCTGATCTGAAGGTATACATTGTCCCCAAATGTGAAGTAGTTATGGGTAAGGACAAAGTCACAAAGTTCAGCTACCAGGTTAGCCGTGACATTATCGGGGATAGTGTTCTTGACGGCTTGTAGTCCATCTTTGTGTGGAATGTTGGTGTAGAGGGCTTCTACATCCATAGTGGCCAGGATGGTGTTATCAGGAAGATCACCGATGGATTGAAGTTTCCTCAGGAAGTCAGTGGTGTCTCGAAGGTAGCTGGGAGTGCTGGTAGCGTAGGGCCTGAGGAGGGAGTCTACATAGCCAGACAATCCTGCTGTCAGGGTGCCAATGCCTGAGATGATGGGGCGCCCAGGATCTCCAGGTTTATGGATCTTGGGTAGTAGATAGAATATCCCAGGTCGGGGTTCCAGGGGTGTGTCTGTGCGGATTTGATCTTGTGCTTTTTCAGGAAGTTTCTTGAGCAAATGCTGTAGTTGCTTTTGGTAACTCTCAGTGGGATCAGAGGGTAATGGCTTGTAGAAACTCGTGTTGGAGAGCTGCCGAGCAGCCTCTTGTTCATATTCCGACCTATTCATGATGACAACAGCACCTCCTTTATCAGCCTTTTTGATTATGATGTCAGAGTTGTTTCTGAGGCTGTGGATGGCATTGCGTTCCGCATGGCTGAGGTTATGGGGCAAGTGATGCTGCTTTTCCACAATTTCAGCCCGTGCACATCGGCGGAAGCACTCTATGTAGAAGCAAATACTCACCAACAACCACATACCACACAACAGAACCACTAACCCAGGAACTTATCCTTGCAACAAAGCCCGTTGCCAATTGTGCCCACATATCTATTCAGGGGACACCATCACAGGGCCTAATAACATCAGCCACACTATCAGAGGCTCGTTCACCTGCACATCCACCAATGTGATATATGCCATCATGTGCCAGCAATGCCCCTCTGCCATATACATTGGTCAAACTGGACAGTCTCTACGTAAAAGAATAAATGGACACAAATCAGATGTCAAGAATTATAACATTCATAAACCAGTCGGAGAACACTTCAATCTCTCTGGTCACGCAATCACAGACATGAAGGTCGCTATCTTAAAACAAAAAAACTTCAAATCCAGACTCCAGCGAGAAACTGCTGAATTGGAATTCATTTGCAAATTGGATACTATTAATTGAGGCTTAAATAGAGACTGGGAGTGGCTAAGTCATTATGCAAGGTAGCCTGTTTCCTCTTGTTTTTTCCTACCCCCCCCCCCACAGATGTTCTGGTTTAACTTGGATTTAAACTTGAAGAGTGGTCAGTTTGGATGAGCTATTACCAGCAGGAGAGTGAGTTTGTGTGTGTATGGGGTTGGGGGGGATGTGAGAAAACCTGGATTTGTGCAGGAAATAGCCCAACTTGATTGCCATGCACATTGTGTAAAGAGTTGTCACTTTGGATGGGCTATCACCAGCAGGAGAGTGAATTTGTGTGTGGGGGGGTGGAGGGTGAGAAAACCTGGATTTGTGCTGGAAATGGCCCACCTGATGATCACTTTAGATAAGCTATTACCAGCAGGACAGTGGGGTGGGAGGAGGTATTGTTTCATATTCTCTGTGTATATATAAAGCCTGCTGCAGTTTCCACGATATGCATCTGAGGAAGTGAGCTGTAGCTCACGAAAGCTTATGCTCTAATAAATTGGTTAGTCTCTAAGGTGCCACAAGTACTCCTTTTCTTTTTGCGAATACAGACTAACACAGCTGTTACTCTGAAACCTGAAAAATATTAGTACATTTGCTAAACTGCATATCTAAATAAAAATATTTAGCCCACCTAGAGGATCTCAGATACTTTTGTCCATAAATCTCGAAGTGCATTATAAAGATGAGTAAGCACTACTATCCCAATTTTATAGATGGGAGCAGAGGCACGGAGAAGTTAAGTCATTTGCCCAAGGTCTTGCTGCAAATGAGTGGCAGAGATGGGAATATAATTCGGATCCTCTGATGCCCTATCTACTGGGCCACACTGCCCCTAAAATAAATCAAGGTTAGTCAAACAAGCAGCTATTGTCTTCTACAGATCTTCAACATTTGTGTTCTGTGTACCAATTCTTACTACATCAGTTATACTAGTGACTACACGAAGCTTACAAGAAAGTCCCCCTGTGGCTTGCTGTGAGTTAATGCTTATATCACGAGCATGAGCTTCGTTAAAGAATAACAATCATAGCAGCAATAAAACCAGATAACACTCCTCACTAAAGAAAAGTCAAAGAAGCATTTTAAGGAGCTAACAATTTTCATGAAGAACTAACCACGTTGGAGATTTGTGTTTAGTGGAAGAAAATAAAATTAACATAGTATTATATTAATATTCAATTATTTTAATTGCAGTACAACAGTGATTAAATAGACAACACATTCTCTGAATCTGTGAGTTCAATTCTGCTTCACATGCTCATAAAGTCAATGGAGTCACAGAGAAAAATCTTATTTATAGACTTCAATGGAACTACTTGCATGAATAAGATAAGCAGGATTTCACTTAATATGGTCAGTTTAAGATCCCTGCTGCTTATTATATATTAATAGTTATACTATTAAATTATTCTATAATACTTAAGTTTCATCTAGTTAAGTATCAGAATTCATCTCTGCCTACATCAGGTATTTCGAACTAAATGGTATGAATAAACCCACCTTTTCAATTGACAGTTTATTTAAACAACACACAAAAAATATGAGAATACATTTCTTACTCTGTTTCTTCACTCCAGATGTAAGGATAACTGGCAATATTTTATTCAGTTCAAACAGTGTGCTCCCATCGTTTGCCAACAAGATGGTAATGCAAACCAATAATTTTGATCAATGTGCAGCTTATATAAACAACAAATAATGTACTGCAATCACTGAGAATATCTGTAGGGGTGCAGTTTATAGCAGCAGGCCATTTGTTAGCTCTGTGACCTAGATTTCAGTTTCTCTATATTTAGTTAGTTATTTTACACATCTGACTTCCCAGAATGCTCCAGTCTTGCCTACCATAGTATGCAGAGTAGCTTCAACACTGCATAGAAGTAAAGCAATGTTTTCTTAAGTAACTGAAGCTGGAAAGTTCATTTTACACAACCCTTCCTGGATCTCCAGGGCGAACCAAAGAAGGATACCCACATCCCTTTAGTGGTGCAATATGCTCCCACTGTACAGCACTTGCCCACATGGAAGAAGGGTCAGGGTCATGCCCCTACTTTCTGTCTGTCCCCTGTACTGTGTGTTATGCCTCAATGGGCGCTAGAAGGGACTTTGTGCACAGTCATTGTGAAGTGAGAGCAATAAGAGTACTTGTACTCTGCCCTATCTTGCATTGCCCTCCCCAGGAGCATTGAGGTACAATCTGGCCCCCAGAGGGTACTATAAAAACTTGACATTTACTGCTCTAGTTTGCCAGCAGTAAAGATAGGATCTTCATTTTCTTAGACAAGATGGTACCACAATTGCTGCAGTGACAGATGTTGAGTTTTTAAGAGCACCCATTGCAATAAAAGGGAAAACTCCATTATTCCACCGAAGTTATTTTAATCACTGTGGTACACAGAATTAAAAAAGAAAAGTCAGTCCCTATAAATATTAAAGTGTCTTAAAGATTAATTAACAACAAAATAAATATTTTATTGCAGAGTATGCTTCAGTGTCAAATGGCAGCTGTGAGGAGGTATAAAGGGAGAGTTCTGAAGGTCAGGTATAATGATCAGATGTGAGCGTGTGTATTAAAAATATTGCATTTCTAATTGGGCAAATACTGCAAAAAGTATCAGCAGATATTTGTTTAAATCAAAATTGTGAATTTGCTTCAATATTCACCTGCCACTTTGTTTGCTTTCCAGAAACATTCACACAAGTTCATTTTTGCATGCAAGACTGTTAAAAGTGTGTCTGCTCCTGAAAATGTTGCTGGAATAGTGGCAACAGGCCTACTGCATCAATTAGTATGGTGAGGAACAAACACAGGTCTGAATGTAAGAGGGTAGAAAATACAGAGTTTAATTACATTTCAGAAGCTGTGTCGCTAGGTGGAGTATTAGCATAAGTAAAGAAGAGAGAAATATTTCCAACAATCAGATGAAAAAACTCCCATTTTTGGTTTGGGTGCAGGTGGCCCATGCTAAATGATCCTTATGCAGAACTGGGGCCTTAGCCTGTTTTAAAGTCACCCTCTCCCTTTTGAGGATAAAGGCCACAGTTCTTTGGACTTTATAAGAAGAGTAAAAGACCATTCCAAATCCCATTAGTTTTCAAGTACTCAGACTCCGAGCTCTGGGTTCTCATGGCATGAGAAAATCAGGGCATAATTTTGAAAATAAGTGAACATTTATTTTTTGTTGGATAAGAGGATTCACACTTTTCTTATTGAGTGAGACCATTTTATTTGTTACTATAGCCATAACAGCAGGGCTTCTAAATATAATATAAAAATAGGACTTTCCTATCCAATTAGGTGTAATACAGCACACAACAGTCAGTTTCAGGAACTAAATAAACTTAATCTAGACCAGTAGCACTTCATTTAAAAAAACACATAGAACAACCCTGCAGTGTTGACTGCATAAAAGACATTTTGTAACTGTTCTGAAAAGCAGAGCTGTAGTGCGATGAGTGAGACTGGAGAAAATGGGTCAGGTTTCAGGAAGGAAGGATCTTGTTTGGTGTGACACCTGGAGCTTTGGGGTGCACACTTGTAGCCAGAAAGGTAGCAGCACCATCGGATGTAACCTCTTTGTCTGGCAATGGCCTAATACTATTAATTCTCATGGTGGAATTTAAGTTAGCCTCACATGCCTGAAGTTTTGGAAGATTCTGTTTTCATGGTGCTTCTGCACGGATGCTTCAAATGCTAACATAGTACTGGGATCACCTTCCACACCCCACTGCCCCAAGACAGTCAGGGATCAAATTCTTGTGCACACAGGAAATCCTTGTGAACTCCAAAGTAGAGGAACAAATCTTCTCTGCGGGTCTGAAGTGAGATTCAAGCCAGGAAAACTGAGTAGTTAAACCCTGGCCATTTTTAATGTCACACCCAGGATAAGTGCTGTTGGGAAATACACTGGGCCAGATCCTCACCTTGTGTAAATCAGGATAACTCCTTTAATCTCAGAGGATCTACACTGATTTACACCAGCTGAGGATTTAGCCCAAGGTACGTACAGCCATGGAAGGCTCCAACAGATATTTGGCATGCTTTTTTTTTTTTTTTTAGCATAGGTAGGCAGGGCCCCAGTGAATAGTAGCTGACATCTTATTGCTAGTCTCACTAGAAGCTGAGAACTGAATGGGCATGGAGAGTGAGCAATGCTCTGACCCCAAGAGATGACCCATCTACAGGAGGATTGGGGAACATTGGCAGGGCAAAGCGGGGAAGCTCTCGCTGGTGCTGCATAGGCAGTACCTATTGCTGAGGATAAAAAGAAGTCTTCAGCCTCCCCAGTAATCATTAAGATAGCATTCCAGGTCATTTTGCTGGGTAAAACAATAAAACACCCCAAACCAGAAAACACTCCTAACTCCTAAAAAAGAAATGCAGCAAAATAAATATATTGTCATCCTTGAAAACACACCATCCCAGTTGTAATTGAAAAAATATGTTGCTTTGAATTGCTCCTTGAATTTTCATAATCTACCTGAAATGGTCTTTCCCCATCATTTATCTGTCTATTTATATTGTAAATTCTATGAGGGTCTCTAATTTCACATATGCTAGTGTCCAGCACGATAAGGCCCTGATCTTGGCAGGAGCCACTAGGTGATACTATAATACCAATAATAAAAAGAGATTCCTGATCTATAAGGTACAGTTCTATTTTAAGTCTTCTTTATTAAGTCTCATTTTTAGTTTCATGACAAGCAATGCAAAGAGCTGTGACCATGGCTTTTCTTAAAGATCTTTTTGTAAACATAAGATCTTGTTAGCTATAAAGCTCCGGAGATGCTAAATACAAATGAAAAGGATCATCAATAATGATATTGGTCATTGGATCAAGGCGTTTGTTAGTTATATAAAAAGGTAAGTTTGTTTAGTTGTGGAAAACATGGGACTATAAAGAAACCATCAGGAACATATCTATACCGAGTCTGAGTTGGAAATGAACAGAAATGTTGGTCAATTCAAAAAGGCAGTATTTCTAACATCTTTCCAAGGGGCCTCATTCAGTTCTCACTTATACTGGTTTTATACCAGTGTAAATCCATTTATTTCCAGGGAGTTATTTCTTCTTTACACCAATGCAAGGAAGATATTATATACCCAAAGTAAATAAGATTCTGGGCCTGATTTTTCACTATGTGACATCAGTTTTATGCCATTGAAATGAATGGTGTTACATGGTATAAAACCATCGTAGGTGGGTGGAGAAACAGGCCCAGTGAATTAGTTTTGACCATCGAGAGCCCTGTTCATGTCCTTGCACACTGTGAATTTGTTAACACCTGTGCTAAGTGGGCATCAAACCCTGACAAACCAGAATAGTTTTACATGCGCTTGTCACTCACTTTGCACAGATATACATGAATACACATGATGCAAAGGAGTGGAGAATTGGAAGACTAGTGCCTAATCCTGCTCCCACAGAAGTCAATGGCAAATTTTCCATTGATTTCAACTGACAACAAGGATGTGGCTCCAAATGGCTCTGCTCGTATGGAAACCAAAATGCGGAGGTTTTTTTTTACACTTGCAGTTCATTTCTCGTACAACAGATATGAATACATCTCACTCAGGGATCCCTTTTCTATCATCTGAAGAATTAATTTGTTGAAGTGCTGCTGTAAACAGGGTGCAGATACTACTGCTGTGCATAAGGAGTAAAATGATACAATAAAAAAAAAAAGATGCTTTCTTGCTGAAACAAACCAAACTGCAGCATGGAACAGCATTCCAGAATCGGACAGTAAAGCACTGATTTGCTTCTTTGAACAATGCAAATTCACCAGTAAATCTCCAATTACAGAAAATCCTTCAGTTAAGACTAACCAAACCAAAATAAAACAGCATTTGCTCTTCTTTCCTTGGAACATTATAAACACATTTAACTTTTGTTCTGCTGTATTTTACTCTAACACTCGAGTCTGTATGTAACATTTCTTGATTTTGTTTTCAGCAAATAGATGCACTGCCTTTCCCAAGTACCCAGTGTGACACTGCACCCCAAATTCCTCATAGTGATATTATTATGATATGATTATAGCATAATTATGATGTATGTTGTCCAAGATAGTCATGTGAGGTATCATTGGAAAAGTTATGATTTGCTGAATGATTATCCTATTTGTATGCATGTATAATTTTTGTATCTGAAATTATAAATACTGACTATGTATCTGTACGTATGTATGTATCTTCTAAATGTAGTTACACCTGGGTAATGCCCACTAGACAAGATACTATCAATCTAAATAGCTGGTTGTAAAGAGCCTATTCAGGGTAATGGCAGTGGTGTAGCCAGGTGGAAAAAACAGGGCGAGCGGAGATAAAAAAAAGGCACCACCCGCTAGTACTCACCCGGCGGCACTCCGGGTCTTCAGCAGCCTTCACGCGCTCCGGTCTTTGGCACTGAAGGACACCCCCACCACCACTACCGCAATGCCGCCGAAGACCGGAGCGAGTGAAGGACCCAACACCGAAGTGCTGCAGAAGGCCCGGAGTGCCGCTTGACCTGCCGCCGAAGACCTGGAGCGCCGCCGGGTGAGTAAAAATTTAAAAGGCGCCACAGAATTAGAAAGGCACCACTTCTGCTCAGTGGGGGAGCAGCCGGTGCCCTGCTCCCCCCTAGCTACGCTACTGGGTAATGGGCTATTAGAAAGAACAATAGGCCTTAGGAGAAGCTTATCTCCCACCTGGGGAGCCTTTCTGAGAATGCTCCAAACAGCCTGAGAGCGATGGCTGCTATGACTCTACAAGGACACATGACCAGGCCACATGATCCTGGACTCCATCTTGGGATGTCAATATTTTTCCACAGACTGGTCTGGGAACCAAACTTTGGAACAAAGGGTTCCCGCCGTATGCTAAAGCTATATAAGGCAGGGAATGACATCATCTGTGGTTCTTCACTCCCCACACATGAAAATTCCTGGAAACATCTGAGGAACAAAGACAACTGGGGGAAGTGCTGGACACAGGCTAAAGGAATTTCTAGCTTGTGTATGAAACACCTGGGGATTCCAAGCTCCAAGGGCAACTTGCCGTTTAAGAATCTGCAGCCTGCTTCTATCATTTCTCAAGGTGAGAATCTGCTAATTCATATCCAATCTATTTAGTATATTAAGCTTAGTTTGCGTTTTTTGTTTATTTGCGAGGTAATCTGCTCTGATCTGTTTGCTATCACTTAAAATCTACCTTTTGTAGTTAATAAACTTGTTTTTGTTTTAATCTAAACCATAAGCTTTGACTTGGGGAAAATCTTTGCTTGGTTACCACAAGTGTGCATTATTCTCTTCACACTGAGGGAGAGGTGGACCAGGTATAAATCCCATATACTGGCCAGATTTGACCAGGGCAGGACAGTACTGCTGTGGGGTCCCAGGCTATGAAGCTCGTGGTTAGAGAGTCTGAGTGTAACTGCAGCTGAGTGTGTCCCTACCTGTATGAAGGCTGGTGAAAGTGCAGGCTGGAGGGCTTTGCGGCTTGTCACAGCAGTAGAGTGTGAGAGGCAGCCCATGCTGGTGGGTGAGGGGGCTCAGTAGTACCCCAGTTCCAGTTGGCACCCCAGGGGCAACCTGTCACACCCAGTTTCTTACAAATCATGCTTTCGGAAATGTAGTAAGAGAATCAAAATTATTTAAAATGTGTTTAAAGGTTCCATTTGATCTTGCCTACTGTATCTGGACTAACGGAGATGCTGGATTACTGCAAAAAGAAAAGGAGTACTTGTGGCACCTTAGACACTAACCAATGTATTTGAGCATAAGCTTTCGTGAGCACAGTTGCATCCGATGAAGTGAGCTGTAGCTCACGAAAGCTTATGCTCAAATAAATTGGTTAGTCTCTAAGGTGCCACAAGTACTCCTTTTCTTTTTGCGAATACAGACTAACACGGCTGTCACTCTGAAACCTGGATTACTGCAATGAGCCTCTGATTAAGCAAGGCACTTGAGCATGTGAGTAGTTAAGTAGTTAACTCACTGAAGTTAAGTTAAAGTTAGACATGTGCTTTAAGTACTTTGCTGTATCAGGGCCTACAACATGTGTATGATATCCACAGCCCCATGTATTCGGTGGCATGCTGGATTTACACTGTGTGGCAGGGTCCCCTTATTTTTGTGGTACAGCAGTAACTGCAGTGCTGTACTCTGTGAAACATGGAAAATTTTGATGGCAGCTTAAGATAAATTAAAAAGATGGAAGGTTTTAAAACATGAAAAAAATAACAGCCAGTATAGCATTCTTTATTTTGATATTCAATTCAAAACTCAATTCTGGCATGTATATCAAGTGATGCTTTCCCCTCATTTCTGTCATGCTTCAGATTATTACAGTCTCATGACTAACACATACTTGCAGAAGTTGTTGAGGGAAATTTGGAGTCATTGGCAGGGCTGTGGGCAGTCAGAGCGTTTGGACCCCTGGAAAGAGTGACTTGTAGTTTTGGCAAGCGGGAACACTTGAGTGTTGTGGCCTGAGGGTGAGGCTGCATCTTCTTAATCCTCAGCTCATGGGAGGATTGGAGCGGAGCTAAAGTTCTGGACAGGAGAAGGCCAAAACTGCAGGAAGGAAGGGAAGGTGGGGAAAAGGGAGATGACATCAGACCCTGTCAATCATCTTGGTGAAAAACCAGCAAGATCCTCACAGAAAGCAAAGTGGGGGCAGAAGGATGGTTTAAGGATAGAGTCAAAGGGGACAAATAGACATCTAGGCTTGCAAGCAGGGGATTCAATCGGGGCTAAAAAGCAGAATTGAAGGAAAGAACAGAATTGTAACGGAGAAAATTCAGTCCCTGAAAGAGGGTATGGGGTTTGCAGGCCAATATCGCAGCCTGAGGATAATCACAACCATGGGTCTCTCCTACTTTGAGTTACATGGTCATCACTACCACTATAAAGACTACTCGGCTACAAATAGTATAAAATCTACAGTATGGAGGAAATTATGTATTTTAGGGGAATGACAGCAGATAAGGTGGATAGTTGGTAAATAGCTATATAAAATCTCAATTCACATAGGTTTATTTATCCCTTAAGAAAGTTCTCCAGATACTATCAGTCCCAGGCGTGTCAGAATTACAAGCTAACTAGAGAAGAGAAGACAGCAGTTTTAATCAGAGACCCCCTCTGTATACAAAACCATGGTACTGGCTGCCCTGCTTACTGCCCTAGAGAAGAATGCCACTTCAGCAGCACCCAGGCATGCATTCTGATGATGCATTTAGTTTTAGGGGAGGGCTAGCAGCGAAATACCATTTGCTCTGTGTTATGTGTTGCCCTTCCTGGTTGATTATCAGAGAGGCATTAATTGTGGCCTTCTGCCTACAGGGGGAGTGGTATGACAACAACCTCTGTGAAGGATAACTCTGGAAATACATCAAGGGAAAACTGACATGTCCCAGGATGGCAGTATGATCTCCACAAACGTAATGTTGAGGGGACAGTTACCAATAAAAAAAGAAAAGAAAAGAAAGAGAGTAAATAATTACAAAATTGAATTTTAAAATAGCAATCTACCAAGCTAACACAAAGAATAATACCCGCAACTCGGCTAATGAGACTCAGATACAGCCATCCCAGTTGATTACATTTTCTGCAAGTCGTTACTCTACAAAGCATTTTTTTGAATCACTAATTATGGTTACGGAACATACTACCAAACTGGAAAACCTCTCTGTTCAGCTGAATGGGAATGAATCTAATTAACACCATTTCAGAATTAGAAAATGATAACGTAATGCGTCTATTTTGAAAAACTATTTTGTATATACAGTGGTATTGTTACACCTGCACAGTATTAACTATAGCTTTTTGGGTGTGGGGGACAGAAATTGGTACACTTAATTTTAAAACTAAATTCAGTTAATCACAACTACTTTTTAAAATAGTTTTCATGTATTTAGAGTAGGAGCATCTGTGTTTTTCCAACACTGAAATGAAACAGAAAACAAAATAGTTATAGGAATGGTAAAAACCCTCATATGTCCTCTTGTCACATTTCTGAGTAAGTATCATCAAGCTCTCTGCCATCCTGCCCCTCACGCTTGGGAGATGCTCCTGGTAGATATTCACAAAGCTAACTCATTATCCACCTTCAACTCCCTCCTCCAAACTCTCCTTTGTTGTGATGCCTATAAAAAAAACTTTAAAACAGGTAGTCTGCTGGTGTACTGACATGACTACCTATCTTGTCTCATAGTTTTCTTGTACTGCCCTGTCTTTTGTCTTATACTTAAATTGTAAGCTCTTTAGGGCAGGGGCTTTTGCTCTGTGTTTGTGCAGTGCCTAGCACAATAGGGTCCTCACGAGGTCTCCTAGGTGCTACAATAATACAAATAAATACTACTACTTATAATGATATGAAGAAAGATTGGAAAGACTGGAATGGTTTACCTTAGAGAGAAGATGAGTAAGATGCAACATGATAATGGTATACACAATAATGAATGGTACAGGGAAGATAGATCAGGAACTTCTATTAACTCTTTCAAATAACACTTGAGCAAATGGACAGTCAATGAAATTGAAAACTAGCAAATTTAAAACAGATAAAAAGAAATATTTTTTCCAAACAGCCTGTGAAGCCCACCGCCACAAGATAACATTGAGGCCAAGACCTTAGCAGGATTTAGAAAAAGATTAGATTTAAATAGAAAACAACATTATACTGTTAAAATAGTAAATATTAAAAAAAAAAAAAAAAGAAACGAGTTTTGGGAGGATGTGACATTCCCCTGGTGTTATCTGGACCAGTTATTCCAATCCTTGACTCTGGGAGCCAGCCTTACCCTGCTCTGCTGTGAGAACCCCCACTCCTGGGTTGTTCCCACACAGCCTCTAGCATGTAAGTTGCTCCCAGCTACGTGAGTGAGCACTTTTGGCCAGCTGCTGCTTGGATTGTGCAACCGAATGACACTAGCCAATATCATCGGTCCCAGACACAACCCTAGGACCCTCCGTATTGCAGCGTCCAGTTATGCCTGCTGGACACTGTACGCTTACAATGGTACCCAAATGAGAAAAAAAAGTGTCATTTTTGCACAGTTCCAGAAATGCTACAACATGCTTATAAGTACAATTTTGACTGTTTAAGTTAATTTCAACACCTTAATGTGGTGTTTATTGGTCAAAGCTACCAAACTACATTGTATTAAAAGATTTTTATAGGTTTTGCATGGGCAAGTAGTTCTTCAGAAATGATGAAGCGGTTTAGCATGTGGTAAAAATGGCAAAGATCAACATTTTGCAATATACTAACATGAAATGTTTCACATCATATACTGTTCATTGTCAAAGGATCTCACAAGTGATTATAATGGTTTTCTATATCTTCAATTGAAATTTGCTGACCAGATCAATCTCACACTGAATGTCGTGCCCCAGTAGCAATTGATTGTATGCCCATATTTAGTGCTGTTTAATGAGTAGATATAAATGTATTAGAATGTCTAATGAATGTTTCTCCAATTGTAAGCTTTTGTACATACAATGTAGCATCTAGGCTGCCTGATAGAAGATTTTAATTTGAAATTGCCCATGCATGCGGTACTAGCCTTTGAGATATTCTACAAATTAGCTTTTAGTAAAGAGAAAGTCCACAGATAAGTCCTGGCCTCTGCACTGAAGAGGGACGAACAGCATGTTACAGCCCTTATCAACCATGTCATCAACAATATGACAAATCCATTTGGCCCTGACTCACATCCAGAGGTGCGCATCAACCCATCTACTGCACTACATGTAGTGTCAGATGTACAAAGAGTGTCTCTACTGAAAATAGCAGATGGTGGAGAAGAACAAATGGAGCGATTTGAGAGACCTGCAGTTGGTTCTGATCAGTCATGTAGCTGCTTTAGCCCACTCAAGAAATCTGGTACCAAAAATTTTGCTGACATGGCCAAAATGACCAAATTTATATCTGAAAAGGGAGGGACAATCACAGTAGCTACCAGTTCAGAAATTGTTTTCTGTAGAACCCTGTCCTTAGCAACATGCAAAGATGATGTTTCAATGGCAACTATTCTTAGTCCCCAATAGGACCTGTGCCTATGTCACTCTTCTATGCTGATGAAACAATGAGAAGAACAGACAAAGCTGAATTAGGGCATCAGCTGGAAGCTCAAGTGAAAGAATCCATGAACTAAGGGCATGCAACAAAGACACCACAGCGTACTTCAAAGATGACATGGCTGTCAAACAAATGATGGCAAGAGACAAATTCACATTCGATGAATTGGGTGTGAGTATTTGAGACAGGTCTTAAAAGGATTTGACAAAGCTAATTCTATAAGCAAAGTCTTTGACAAATATGGCAACAGTAACTGTGAAAACTGTAGAAAGACAGCGCCAGACAGAATCTAAGGTTGGATGTAAGAAATACCAGGTGAGTGCTGGATGCCCACCTGCATAGAAAACGTTTCTAAACATGCCATCCAAAAAGTAATCACACTCCTCCTTGCTGGAGGCTTTTCCAATGGTGAAGTAGCAAAGTTCATCACCAGCAGAGGTGTTGAAGAAGTCCAAGACTTGCACAGTACTCAAGAGGAAGCAGACACAAGGATGCTTCTGCATGCTGTATGTGCCAATATGGCTTTTGGGTATCTCGATGTCAAAGGAACCATAGTAATCAGGTCACCTGAAACAGATGTTTTGGTCCTTGCTGTTCATTGCTTTCCAAAAATAGAGCACATAGATACGATGTGGGTTGAAACAGGCAACTGACAAGTACCACCTCATCTGTGCATGCAATCTGTGCCATACTCATTCCTGACTTCTGCAATATACTTCCTGCTGTATGTGCATTAACAGGATGTGACTCTGTCATCCCTATTTGATATTGGGAAACATCTGTGTTTAATGTTGTCAAAGCAAAGGGAGCTTAACACTTCAGAGATCTTGCCGAACATTCTCCCCGCACATTCTCTTACCTTCTCTACTGCCCCAATCTGAGCTCTACTCCTGCCCCCTTATCTGAGCCTCCCAACCTCTCTTCCTTCCTCTACCACCCATTCCCATCTCTCTCCCTCTCCATGATACTCCCATCCTTCGTTGCAGACCCAAATGCCTCTTTCCCACCTACTCTTGTACCCCAAACACCCTGCCCCCTCCTAGTGAGCACCTGCATGTCTCTTATTTTCTTTTCAAAAATAGCTCACTACTTTCTAAATATTCTGCTGTACTCCAATTACATTTCTCAAAAAACCCAAAACTAACCAAAAAACAAACAAATCAACCAACCAAGACAAGCAAAAATTTAAAAAAAAAAACCCAAACCAACCAAAGACAGATTTTTCCCAGATGTTCATCGTTTATTCTCAAATTTCTAACCATGGTGAGTTTCAAACGTCCAAGCTGCTAGAATGTGTTAACTTAACGAAATGCTGGGCTTTTTCCTTTGTTTTGCTTTTTCTGGGGGCTGTATCTCAGGAACCCCTTGTTCCAATGATCCTACATTTGGAATAATAATCCCGCCCTATACTCTCACAAGCCATAGCAAATTTCAAGACAATCTGTGGAAGCACAAAGATTGCAGCAACTAAGCGGAGTCGTCTTTTTAACAAGAAGGACGCCCCAACCTTATCTACAGCAGAGCTGGCACTCCACTGCATGAAATTAGATGTGGGGAGGGGTCCTAAACATCCACCAGCAGTCTCAGAGTTTTGTTAAGTGGCCCATTCATCTTAATGAGATTTCTCAGCTGAAACAGAATACCCCTTGGATATGAATACAGCCTGAGACGCTCCCCTTCACAGGGTCCCAGAGCTTGGGCTACAGGTCAAGCCCAAACATCTATACTGCAATTAAAAATCCCCTTAGCCTGAGCCCAGGCAGCTGACACAGGCCAGCTGCATATGTTTAAGTGTAGATATATCCAGAGAAAAATACAACTGTAAGGGACCTCAAGAGGTCATCTAGTCCAGTCCTGCACTGAGGCAGGACTAAGTATTATCTCTAGATCATCCCTGATAGGTGTTTGTCTAACCTGTTCTTAAACACCTCTAATGACAGAGACTCCACAACCTCTTTTTCAATGTTATTTGAAAAAAAGAAGCAACTCTTTTTCAAACAAAATTTTAATATGATCCCTCCCTTAAGGCTGGTCGGTGCCAGGCACTCTGTTGAGTATTTGAGACCCTGGTGTGATGATCTGAGCACTGGCTTGATCTTCAGGGTGAGCCAAAAATAAACAAAACTAACATACACATTGCCAGAATATGTCAACTTTCAGAAAAGCTGTTTTATTCTGACGGCTGTAACTTGGGAACTTTTCAGTCAAATGGCCCCATATTTGGACCACTGACGGTCTTCTGCACCCCAATGAGGCATACCAAATTTCAAGGCAATCCAATTAGCAAATTGGATTTCAGAGCACTTAGAACAATGGAGATTTAAACAGAAAGCTGGTCTTAACCTTACGTACAGCAGAAATATTGCTCTGCTATAATATAGAGGGAAGGTACTAGCCAGGCATTCTCCAGGAAGGCCCCTTGAATCTTGAACTCACTTCCTCACTCGGTCTGCTAGAACCATAGTAAATTAACCTTCTGATCATAGGCACTGACTCCGTGGGTGCTCCAACCCTGGGGGAAAGGGGTGGAGTGGGGACAGAGTGGGGCAGGAAGAGGCAGGGTTGGGTGGGGGATTGAGGGAAGGGGTGGAGTAGGAGCAGGGCCAGGGGCTGAGCAGGGGTTGAGCATCCTCGGGGCAAGGAAGAAGCTGGCGCCTGTCCTTCTGATCATGCTGCAAGAGCAGCCTATTCACTAAGGCGTTATTCAGAACCTTCAAACTGTGAGAAACTCTGCTTTGTTCACACAAATAAGTTTCATAGTCAACTCACTCTTTGATATGCAAGAGAAACACCATCCTGAATTTGAGGTACCCATGGTTAGGATTTCTGGAGTGGGCAAATCCAGAAAGGAACATGGTTTTAACAGAAATCCAGCTGAGCTAGGTACTTGCTGCTCCATTGGTTATACTTTTCCTTGAATCCAGTAAGCATCTCTGTGCTGTTGCATCTACAGTGAACGGCAGAATGTCTAGAATGGGAGAAGGGATTAAAACAGACTTTTCTGTGCTTACTAGACACATTCAGGCTTTTAGCAAGTGCACTGTGGCTGAAATATGCTGTCTTAGGAGCTTTTCTGCCTCAAGAGGTCATCTAAATAAATAAGCATTTTTATTCCTAGACACATTAGTATAACTGATCTAATAAATGAATAATGAAAAAATTGTTTCAATCTCTGGAGGAAATACACGGGCCAAATACCATAACTTTCCACTCCTATAGTCCTTTTTTCTAGGAGAACCCTAGGAATTTTCTATAGCTTGGATATATGTAAATGCTACAGAAGCCTTTATTTAGGTCTGTTTATGACAGGAAAAACACTGTTAAAATAGACTTGTATGTCTTTGACAGAGCTGCCAAATATCATTAATCTTACATGACACTTACGCATTTGGCAGCAATGACATCCAGTCCCGCAGCCTTGCTGTACTCTTATGAATTCAGCAAGGAAACAGCAGAAATCCCCCTATTCCTCTCTGGGGTCATTTGTGGCTCAAAGACTGATGGCAAGATACTGCCCTTCTTTCTCTAGCCCAGTGCTCCCAATGCTGGCTCACACAAGCAGTCAGCAGCAAGGAAGACATGGTGCCACAGGCTGACTGCCTCCCCAGAGGGGAGGTGAGGGGCTGAATGAAGGGACAGGAGTTGAAAGAGGGTACAGATAGAATGGGGGAGGATAATTTGCCATCAGGTCAGATTTCCCCAGTCCCCTCCACTTGGAGCTACTCCAAGACTTCCAATTCCCAATGAGTCTTTGCAACCCTCTTAGGCTACTCCAAGCACTCTCTTCCTGACTAACACCAAACCTCAGGTTCTCTTCATCCCCCAGACAGCACTCTAGGAAGCATAGGTGCTAGAAGTAGGAGTACAGGGGGTGCTGCCTCACCCCCTGGCTTGAAGTGGTTTCCATCATACTGGGTTTACCTTTTGGTTCAATGGCTCTCAGCATCCCCACTATACAAATGATGCCAGCACCCCTGCTAGGAAGCTTCATTCCCTCCCCAGATCCATCCCTTCCAACCACTCCCTCCTTCTCAGACTTCCTATAACCCTGTCACAGCCGGCTCCCAGCCAAACCCCTGCCCCTGCTTCTGAGAGGTACAAGGGAGAAGCATCTGCCTTTTCTCATAGCTGCTTCATTGCTCAGAGGGAACCTGATGGGGAATCAATTACTTTTTTACTGAGGAGAAATGCCACACACAGTGCAAAAATAATGGCAGCTGCACCATGGTCTTTGAGGCAATCCATCCAAATTGACTGAGTCACTGTTGGAATGTAGGCCCTATTTACATGGGAGACACTCCAACGTTTGTGGCGTGAATGCTCACTTGACATGATCTTAAAAAGTAAAGTAAATACAGGAAAAACAACAAACAAACAAAAAACCCAGAAAAATGTGTCTTTATTCCCTGAAATTGAGGAAAAAGGAAATCACACTCATGAACACAGATTGTTTATTAAAGTTCTTTCATCCATTCCCTCTGTGACCAGAATCACTTACCATGTATCATTCTGCAGAACTCTCTTAATACCAAATTCAGATTCACCAAGTTCACATTCCCATCAAACATCTCTTGGGGAGAGAAAAATCTCTCTCTCTCAAGAATAACCCCCATTTTTTTTTTTTTTTTTTTTTTTTACTTCTTACTAAGTGCATCTGGCCACACGAAGACTTAATTTGATTGACACCCATTTCCAATAAATGTCAAACGTCTCAATGTTTAAATCTGCTGTTTTCTAGTTTCAAACCATTTTAGCTATAAAATAAAAATAATTTATTTACAAGGGACAAAGATTTTAATTTATGTACAAGGGACAAAGATTTTATTTTATTTTATAAACTTTATAACATGGAGCCATGTGCCACTATGTGATATGTTGTGTAGAAGGTTGCCTAGCAACTGCAACACATGCCCTCTTTCTAGTGTTAAGGCCTGATCCTACAAAAATTTATGGACATGGGTAACCATACTTATGTGAGTCATCCTGTTGAAGTAAATGAGGGCAAGGCCTTTAATTTTCCCGCTAATCTGTAGCAAATGCACAAAATATTTCCCACAGGTGTATCAGATAAACAAACCGTTTGGGAGCAACTTCATTATAAAGCAACAAGTTTTTCTGTATAGTGTTGTTAAAACTCACTTGAACATACTCAACAAAAATCTCATGCTGATGTAGAAATAATACATTATGTTATTGCCTAACAATGCAATTCTGACCACTTTCCACTTTAGTTTAAGTTAGAAAAAATTCAATTAAAACAGTTATTTTTATATATGCACTCATACACACACCTACCAAATAATGTTTATAATAGCTCAAATCTATTACATTAGATTCTTCTTAATCCCATGATCTTTAACAACAACAACGTGTCAAAAGGGTTGTCAGAGTTAACTGCTTAAAAGGACACTGCCACAGCTTACATTCCCATAGATTAATATATTTTAAAAATATTCTTTTAGCTTTTCTCTAGATGAAATGTGTCTATTCCCAACACAAGGATTGCAACATATTTATCTTCTGTGCTAGGCAAACCAGTGGAAAAAACTCAGGATACTTGGTTTCTTCTTGATTATAGACACATACAGTAATCCTTGCTATAATACCCTTCATAATATAACAAACCTGGTCCCTGGATCCCAACTACAGTACTGTAAAAGTCTGTTGCACATGCATGCACAATTTTTATCCAGTATCACACATTAGTGCTGAGCTACTGAAATGGAAGTTTCATGAAAGTTGCATTTTGCCACTGTCACAAAAGTATGAGCCATGCCTCTGAAACGAAAATCAATTTCTGTTGCAACAAAGGTAGAAACTATTGATCTTTAAAAAAAAAAAAGAGCAATGCAGGCAGATCTGTCGTGACTATGGGCTGACAAAAGTAAGAACATTAAAAAAAACAGAAAAATCTCTGAGCATTTGTCCATAAAGTCGACACTGACGAAGGACTGTCACGAAAGAAATTAAGACAATCTGATGATGATGCACTACATGATGCGGTCTTGTTGTGGTTCCAGCAGTGCAGAAGCAATGGTAATCCTGTATTGATACCAATCATTTGCAAAAAAGCAAACATCTTGGCAAACCAAATTAATCCTGAAACAACATTCAAAGTATGTGACCGATGGCTGTGGCGATTTCAAAAAAGGCATGACATTTGGGAACTGAAAATTGTTGGTGAGTCCCATTGTCTGGGTATACCGCAAGGAGGACAGGAGACTTGTTGTGGGTTTTAATCAAGCCGCAACTTTATTATATAGATGTCTGGGACTACCCAGCAGATAAAGTGTACAGTGCAGGCAAATGCATGCTTATTCAAATCAATACTCCGGGGCTTCCACCAGCCCCCCTTTGTTTAATCCATGTTTATTCAAGTCAATTTTCTGGGGCTTCCGCCAGCCCCACTTTGTTTCCATCCAGGTCCCCCAGCCAACCCATGGCATGGACCTTACCATCCACCAGCCTCGTAAGAGAGTTAAGGAGGGCTATGAGAATGGGGGAGGAAGGAGTAGGGATTGGCTCCCTGCCGTACCAATCATAGGAGTCCCCGACCCCCTCCCACATTCTGTTCCTTTATCCAGTACCTCCTTTTAAGTCCTTTACCAGGCCATTTATCTGGTCACTGGCTGCCCTCCCTATGCCCTCCCTATGCACTGAACATCTGCCACAAGGAGGCGCCAGCCATTTGCTTGGCTGCCTCCCCACCCCAGCTTCCTTGCTGCATGGAGACCCTCACCATCTCCAGACCCGCCAAAGTATCCAGGAGGCTCTTGGCTATGGACATGGGGTTGCCACTGAGGATGGCATCCGGCTCCTTATAGAAGCGGCAGGTCTTCAGCGCAGCACTAGAGCGACAGTTAGACTCCCTTTCCTTCTGGTGTGCCTGCCTTTGCTCCTCTATCTTCACATGGCAATGATGCATTTCCCATCCGTAGCCCTTATCTAACGTGCCATGAGAAATCTGACTGTAGGCATAGGTGCCGACTCTGTGGGTGCTCCAGGGCTCCACTTTCTGGAGGCCATTTACACCAACATAACCAAGAACAGTGTCTACGTCGACACTTTGTTGATATAACTTTGCCACGAAAACCTCTATGCCACTCATCGAGATGATTTTATTTCATCAGCAAGCAGGAGAGTTAAATCAGTGGGAGGAGCATAGTAGCGTGTACACCTCCACTGTTTTGTTGATGAAAGCTAACTTTTGTCAACAAAACTCTGTAGTGTAGACAAGGCCTAATTCAATGTAGACAAGGGTTTTATTACTCATAAGCATGGCATTTTATTACACTTCATGAAAAGAGGTCTCTCCCTTGCTCAAATCTATTTACCATGTCTGTATAGTACTGTAACAGTGATTAAACAAACTGTCATCTTGAATATCTATTATTTTATTGACAGAATTTTTCATAATGAAACCTTCAAATCCACCATACAGCAAATGACTATGAATTTTAATGTTCATACCACGCAGTTGGCACAATGAACCTTCTAGGACTATGTACCAGGCCAGAATCCTCTGTGTTGCCTGGACCATATTACTATACAGGCCAAGGTCCGCTATTTATCAGCCCTGGTTTCTACCCTGGCTCCGACAAGCTGGAATGGGAATATTCATTCTGCTTGCCCTGCCATCACAATCGAATTCGTAACCTAACTGCTCAGCTGTCAGCTTCACTCCAGGCCACATTTTATTTTAATAAAAACTCAGGGAGTGAGAGAGACTCTTTACAAAGTACACCAAAGGCTTTGAGCCTGGCTAAGTGAATCCATTAAGTCTTTATTATTAACTGATCTTAAAGATCTATTTAAATATGAAGTGTTAGTGATCCAATGAGACGCTGACAATATGTTTAATTGACTGTCTTTTTTTTTTTTTTTTTTCGGGGTCAAACACACTGAAATGCATTAGCATTCCACTACGGGAGATGTGCTTTCCTCATGAGACTCAATACACAGAAGTATCCACCTACCACCATAAAAACATTCATAAGTGAAATCTAACCTAGGGAATTTGGGCAGGTTCCTTAATAACTTCTAGGCTTTAATAAAAATGTAACAAATATTTAAACAAATGGAATATAATTGGGTAGAGCCAATCGGTGGGCTTGTTAGAAAGCAAATCATGCAGTGCTTTGTTGCTGAAAATTTTTTGAGCAGTCAGAATACAGAAAACCAGTAGTTCTGAACAAGTAGTAAGACAACAGACCCTTCTCCTAGCAACTGGACATTTGAGTCTATCACTCACACATCCTGGGAAATTCAAACAAGCTCAATCTTTGGGGGTGGGGCGGGGGGAAACTGACTGGACTGTAGATTCAAAAGATGTGGCTTCCTCAGTAAATTAGAGGAATGAAAAATCAGTTTTATATTTCTAGTAATTTTTATTATCTAAATAAAACTGCTATATATATATATATATATATATATATATATATAGCTAGCTAGCTAGCTAGCTAGCTAGATTTACAGGAGACTACTAGAATTAGATTCCAAAAGTAAATGACATTACCATTTGATGAGCATATCCAAGCTTTTACTAATAGAACTTCCAGTTACCAAATCACCCTTCCATTTTGTTCTGCTTTGCAATTTGATGTCATTCCATGTAATGCTACACCATAAGAAAGTACAATGATTTTTTTAAATGACTTTGACAAGCCCTGAACTTAATAGAAAAACACAATTCAGATTTCATGGTACTAAACATTCAAAGTTCATTATCATCATTGTAATTGTTACTGTGACATAGAAGACGAAAAGTAAACTACGGTGTAAAAGATACCTTGAGACAACATCTGCTCTGATTTGCATTCCATTCAAACTCTAGGGTTTGGGGAGGGGTAAAACTTAGGCACTTAACAGAAAATGCCTCTGTACAAGGAGAATTACTTTGTGACTCCTACTTCAATTCCGTGTAGTAGTTTGTGTGAAATCCTGGCCCCAATGAAGTCAGTGGGTGTTTTGCCATTATTTCAATGGGTCAGGGTTTCACCCTCTGTTTTCTGTTGGTAGGTAAGACATATCAGCTGTATAATTATTCTAATCTTTCCGTAGAAACTTTTAAAAAGTGATTTTTGTGTATTTTTCAAAAGGCAAAATGACTTGCCTACATTGGCCGTGTAATTTCCAGCTCAGGTAGAGATACAGGCACTAGCTCTCATTGAGTTAGTGCCTAAAAATAGAAGTGCAGCCCCAGCAACCCAGGCTAGTTCCTCCATATATGATCTAGTCCGAGGCTTGGCATGTACTTGGGGTGGCTAGCCCATCCCATCACTTGTGCTGCCGTGGCTGCACTTCTATTTTTAGCACACTAGCTCTGATTAAACTAGTGCGGGCATATCCACTTGAGCTGGAAATTACACCTCCAGATCCAGTGTAGGCACACCCTAAGGGTCTAGTCCTGCAGCCCTTACTTCTGTGAGCAGTCCCCCCTTGTCCTAAATGTATTTAATTTTGAACAAGGAGTGCACTTATATTTGAATGTAATCATTTGTTTTCTTTAAGTGCATTTAGGAAAAGATGCTTCCTTTCAATTTTTTTTAATTCGGCCACCCACCTCACTAATATATATTGTGATTTTATTCAAAAATAAACTTGAAAAATCTTCTTTACACACACAGACACACACACTTTACGTTTAAAACTCTATTTTATTTGCTTTTGCCTTTCTTTACAATAAAAACTGAAATAAACATGTTCCAAACTTCTCCAGGAAAAAGTTGATCTATCAGTAGGTCTGTTTTCTGTGTCCTACACTGCCCCTTGCTGGAGCTTCTCATAAGTGTTAGAATGTTCTTTCTAATGGAAAATACTAATTAGAACTTATATCCACTTCTTCACTTCAGCAATTCAATCACAAAATCATTTTAAAATATCATGACGCCGAAGTCTTATCAGTGGGCTAATCAACAGTTCATTATCATACACACCAACTCCCTTTCTTACCAAAACACTGACCATTGTGGATAAATTGGAGAGAGTCCAGCGAAGGGCAACAAAAATGATTAGGGGTCTGGAACACATGACTTATGAGGAGAGGCTGAGGGAACTGGGATTGTTTAGTCTGCAGAAGAGAAGAATGAGGGGGGATTTGATAGCTGCTTTCAACTACCTGAGAGGTGGTTCCAGAGAGGATGGTTCTAGACTATTCTCAGTGGTAGAAGAGGACAGGACAAGGAGTAATGGTCTCAAGTTGCAGTGGGGGAGGTTTAGGTTGGATATTAGGAAAAACTTTTTCACTAGGAAGGTGGTGAAACACTGGAATGCATTACCTAGGGAGGTGGTAAAATCTCCTTCCTTAGAAGTTTTTAAGGTCAGGCTTGACAAAGCCCTGGCTGGGATGATTTAATTGGGGATTGGTCCTGCTTTGAGCAGGGTGTTGGACTAGATGACCTCCTGAGGTCCCTTCCAACCCTGATATTCTATGATTCATTCCCATTAGGTAGGTTTTTATTTTAACTACATCAGCTGATAAATGTTTGGATTTTTCCTGATTACTAGTTTTTAGAAATAATTGTTAAAGGAGGAAAAATTACAATTACAACTTCAGAAATATTAGTACTTTCATATTAAAGAAAAATTTAAAGGTAGATGGAGGTTCTTCTAGACACTATATTATGACTAAGATGTACAGTGAACGAGTGAATGTGTTCCTTATATAGAAATAAGAAAAAAGGGGGAAAAATGCTTACCTACCTAAATCTTTCACTTTTCAAACTACTGAAGCATTTCCTGTCATACTTCAAAACTGTATGGAGAGAAAATGGTGCTGAGATAATCACTATCTGCTGCTTTTCAGTGTGTTACTGGGACAAATTAATTTATTTTCAAAGTCACTGTTAGTTTGACAAAATGAATGTCTATGAGAATCTGCCATCACAACTCAGTATTTTTAAATATTCTCATTTCTGCCATTTCCTGGTTTTCTTAAATCTGCCATCAATGATGCTCTTCAATCCTAAAAGGAGAAATCATTTTGATTAAGTATCAAAAGATGTCCTGCACACTGATATCTGCAGGATAATTGAAATATGGATGTTAGAAGTCTAATCTGAAAATTGCATTCAAGCAAATCTCACCACACTCTATCTGCTAAACAGTTTTTGACACAAACTGCTTGTGATATACCATTTCTACTTATACTTTGTTTTAGTCATGCTGGTATGATTAGTTGCATGGTATGTGTGTGTTAGAGCAGTATTTTTCAAAGTTCGAGTCCTGGGTTGCAGCATGTCAGGCACTGGGTCGCTCTGGTAGCACCGTCAACCAGGATGTTGAAAGTCCTGTTGGCCGTGCTGCCCAGCTAAGGCAGGCTAGTGCCTACCTGTTCTGACACCACGCTGAGCCCCGGAAGTGGCCAGCAGCATATCAAGCTTCTAGGCAGGGGGGCCACGGGACTCTGTGCGCTGCTCCCACCCCGAGCACTAGCTCTGCACTCCCACTGGCCGCTTCCGGCCAATGGGAGCTGGGGGGGGGCAGTGCCTGCAGGCGAGAGCCACGCAAAGCGGCTTGCATGCCTCCGCCTAGGAGCTGGACCTACTGCCAGGACAGGCGGGAAGCCTGCTTCTGCACCCCTGCTTCGTCACTGACCATGAGCCACCAGAGGTAAGTCTGCACCCCAACCCCATGCCCTAATTCCCAGCCCAGAGCCCTGACCCCCTCCTGCACCCCAACCCCTTGCCCCAACCTGAGCCCCCCTAAACCCAGAACCTCTTCCTGCATCCCAAACCCCTCATCCCCAACCCCAGCCCAGAGCCCTGACGCCCTCCCACACCCCAACCCCCTGCCCCAGCCCAGAGCCCCCTCCCACAACCTGAACCCCTCATTCCCAGCCCCCCCCAGCAGTCTTCACCCCATACCCCAACTCTCTGCCCCAGTGCTGAGCCCCTCCCACACCCCAAACCCCTCATCCTCAGCTCCATCAAGTCACAGGCATCAACAATTTTCTTCAACAGGGTCCCCAGAAAAAAAGCTTGAAAACCACTGTGTTAGAGCAGTAGCTTTCAACCCTTCCAGACTTCAGGAGTCCAATTTGTGTGTGCCCCTAAGTTTCACCTCACTTAAAAACTACTTGCTTACAAAATCAGACATAAACATACAAAAAAGTGTCACAGCACACTAGTACTGAAAAACTGCTTATGTTCTCATTTTTAACATACAATTATAAAATAAATTGATTGGAATACAAATACTGTATTTACATTTCAGTGTATAGTATATAGAGCAGGATAAACAAGTCATTGTCTGTATGAAATTTTAGTTTGTACTGACTTCGCTAGTGCTTTTTATGTAATCTGTTGTAAAACTAGGCAAATATCTAGTGGGTTGATATACCCCCTGGAAGACCTCTGAAGGCCCCAGGGGTACACGTACCCCTACTTGAGAACCACTGTGTTAGAGTCTCTGCTTAGCTTTGGAGGCTCTGTTTCCAAATCAGACTTGTGTAGCACTATCCAGATTGCCTTCACCCTTTTCTGCAGATGGGAGATGAACATTCACGAATAGGTGAATACTGAAAGTAAGGCCTAGGGCTAACCTTGATAGTGTTTCTATATGCAATAGACATCTTATTTGTAAACAGATATGAAAGCACCACATACTGTACTTGATCTGCGCACAGAACTACTGCTGACATTGTTGATTTGTAGACTGGGCAGAATATGGGTCAGAACAAATTACTGTTATTATTTGTATTACCGTAGTGCCTAGGAGCCTTGGTCATGGACCAGGACCCCATCGTGCCAGGCACTGTACAAACACAGAAAAGATGGTCCCTGCCCATCTAATGAACATCTTAGGTGTCTGTACACTAATGCAAAAATTAGAAAATACTAGTGAATAATCACAATTACGATATAATTGTCATCACAGAGAGTTGATGGGATAATTCGTATGACTAGAATATTGGTATAGAAGGGTACAGCTTGTTTAGGAAGGTTGGGCAGGGAAAAAAGGGAGGAGATGTTGCCTTGCATATCAAAGATATGTATACACTTGCACTGAGAGTAAGAGAGAAGTGGGATGCAGACCAGGAAGAACTAACACCTAACACAATCACCCAAAGCACAGGGGTTGGTAGGGATGGGGGACTTCAACCCCCCAGGGGAAGTTGGGAAAATAACGCAGCAGGGCACAGATTATCCAGCAAGTTCTTGGAATGAAACAGCTTTTTATTGCAGGAGGCGGAGAGCGCGACGAGGGGAGAGGCTGTTCTAGAGTTGACTCTGACAAGTGGAGAGGAGCTGGTGGAGAATTTGAAGGTGAAAGGCAACTTATGTGAAAACAATCATGAAATGAGGAGTTCATGATTTTTAGGAATGGTGGGAGGGAAAACAGCAGAATAAAGACAATGGATGTCAAGAAGAAAGATTTTAGCAAGCTCAGAGAAATGGTAGGTAAGAGCCCATGTGAAGCAAGTCAAACGAGTTCTGGAGAACTTGCAGTTTTTCAGAGACATTATTAAGGGCACAACAGCAAACGATCCCCATACATGGGAAAGATAGGAAGCATGGTAATAGACTACCCTGGCTTAACCAGGAGTTCTTCAACTACCTGAAATTCAAAAAAGAGTAATGCAAAAAGTGGAAACTGTGTCAAACTATGAAGAATGAATATATATAAAAAACCCCAACACAAGTATGTAGGGGCAAAATTAGAAAGGCCAAGGCAGAAAACAAGAGTAAATTAGCTAGGAACATAAAGGGTCACAAGAAAACATTTTACAAATACATTAGAAGCACAAAGAAGGAGGAGGACAGGTTATAGGCCCATTACTCAATGAGGAGGGAAAGGCAACAACAAAAAAAGCAGCAATGACCGAAGTGTTAAATGCCTTTGTTTCAGTTTTCACCAAAAAGGTGAGCAGCGATCAGACAACGAGGATAGCCAACATCAGTGTAAATCCAGTAGATTTGAGGCTATCCAAGGGAACAAAAAAGTAAAAAAATTACCTCAACAAGTTAGATGTCTTCAAATCAGCAATGGCTGGTGAAATATAGTCTAGAATATCTAAGGAACTGGCTGAAGAGCTCTCTGAGTCATTAGTGATGATCTTTCAGATCTCATGGACGAAGGGAGAGATCCCAGAGGACTGCAAAAGGGCAAATATAATATTTATCAATAAAAAGGGGAATAAAGACAACCCAGGGAATTATAGACTAGTCAACTTAACTTTGTTTATTTGCTCCATTATTTTTCCAGGTACCAATCAGTTTGTAAGCACCTAGAAGATAATAAGGTGATAAGTAACAATCACCATGGATTTGTCAAGAAGAAATCATGCCAAACCAACCTAATATCCTTCTTGGACAGGGTAACAAGCCTTGTGGATGTGGGGGAAGCAGCACATTTGATACATCTGGACTTGAGTAAGGGTTCTGATACAGTCTCACATGATCTTCTCATAAGCAAACCCAGGGAAATACAGCCTAGATGAACCAACTATAAGGTGGGTGCTGAACTGGTTGGAAAAGCATACTTAAGAGTAATCAGTGGCTCACAGTCAAGCTGGAAGGGCATATCAAGTGGGGTCCCTCAGGGATCTGTCCTGGATCCAGTTCTATTCAATATCTTCATAAACGATTTGGATAATGGCATAGAGGATACACTGACAAAGTTTATGGATGATACCAAGCTGGGGAGGGGGTTTGCAAGTGCTTTGGAGGACAGGATTAGAATTCAAAATGACAAACTGGAGAAATGGTCCGAAATAAATAGGATGAAATTCAACAAGGACAAATGCAAAATACAACACTTACAATGGAATAATCAATTGCACAAATACAAAGTGGGAAATAACTGCCTAGGAAGGAGCACTGCAGAAAAAGGTTGTGAGGTCATAGTGGATCACAAACTAAATGAGAGTCAACAATGGAATACTGTTGCAAAAAAAGTGAACACCATTCTTGGATGTATTAGCTGGAGTGTTATAAGCAAGACATGAGAAGTAATTCTTCCACTCTACTCAGCACTGATAAGGCCTCACGGTAGTATTGTGTCCAGTTCTAGGCATACTTTGGGAAAGATGTGGGCAAACTGGAGAAAGTCCAGAGGATGATTAAAGGTCTAGAAAACACAGCCTACAAGGAAATATTGAAAAAAAAAAGATTTATATAGTCTGGGGAAGAGAAGACTGAGGGAGGGACATAACAGTTTTCAAGTGTATAAAAAGATTGTTATGAAGAGAAGGGTGATAAATTATTCTCCTTATCCACTGTGGACAGGACAAGAAGCAATGGGCTTAAATTGCAGCAAGGGAGATTTAGGTTAGACAGTAGGAAAAACTTCCTAACTATAAGGTGGTTAAGTAGTGGAACATATTACCTAGGGAGGTTGTGGAATCTCTGCCACTGGAGGTTTTCAATAACAAGTTAAAGAAACACCTGTCAGGGATGGTCTAAATAATACTTAGTCTTACCTCAATGCAGGGAACTGGACTAGACAACTTATTGAGGTCCCTTCCAGTACTACATTTCTATGATTGGTCAGTGTGCTGGCGGTGGTCTCTACATACCAGCAGCAGTACTGTTATCATGTTTTTTGTAGGGATCACAATGAAGGAGAGTTTTGAAAATGGATAATGAGGTAGCTTTGGGGACATTTACTTGGAATTGCTTCAAAGCATGGGAGAAAGCATGAAAATGTTTGTTTGAAAATTTAACAAGTGGATGATGGAGGCTGGAATCCTGGATCACTCAGAGGCAAGAGTTGATGTATTGACAGCAAAATGAGAGATGCAAGGGTCCTTGGCTGTGAAGGGACTAGAAAGTGAAGACAAGCAGCTTGTTTTGTGCAATAGAGAAGGCAGAGCCAGCAGAGGGATTCAAAGAGAGGGGTGACATGGTCCAAATAGGCTCATAGGATGATCTTTACAGCAGCATTCTGAGTGGGGCAAGATTGCATTTGTCTAGGCCAGAAAGTAGGATGATACAGTAATTGAGATACAAGGTGATAAAAGCTTGGTCAGGAGTTTTAGCTTGGGGATGGCTTAGGAAGGCTGTATCTTAGAGATGTTATGCAGAAAAAATCAGCAAGATTTAGACATAGCCTGAATGTGAGGATCTAGAGATAGGTCTGAATCGAAGATGATGCTCAGGCAGTGGGCCTGAGTGACAACAACTGTGTATTTGGAATACTACCTTAAACTTAGAAACACGTAACAAAAGTATTAAAATACCCGTTAGTTGACCCAGTGCTTAAATATCACCCTAAAGAGCTGCCATATGAAAGACCTGGCCCCCATGAAGTCAACAGCAAAACTTCCTTTGACTTCCATGGGGGCAGGAGTTCACCTGTGGACATTCCCCTAGGGATACAATTGGTTGTAGCTTCAAGAATAGAATGTGAATCTCACCACTAAAATAACACTCCCTACTGACAGATTCACGGGAAGTAAGGGCTGAATATGGTACTGTGATAGCAGACAGAAGGACTGGTGGAGGAAGGGAGTAAATAAGTGAAAACAGAATAAAAGAAAGGGTAGCTCTGCAACTCTTAGAGAACCCCCTCCAAAAAAAAAAAACCCAACTTAAAATAGTTACTGTCATCCCATTTCTATGCTTGAGTCCCTCTGGAAATTTAATAGCTAGCTCTGCCACCTTCCAGACAATAGATCCATGCAGGTACAGCTCAGGAGTTCCAGTAATCCAAAGTGTCTAGGTCCCCGATTCAGCAACATGCTTGACCATGTGTCTAACTTGAAGCATGTGACTACTTCCATTAAAGTCAATGGGTTAAAATTAGGCATGTGCTTAACTAGGAGGGAGAGATACCTCAGTGGTTTGAGCATTGGCCTGCTAAACCCAAGGTTGTGAGTTCAATCCTTGAGGGGGCCATTTAGGGATCTGGGGCAAAAATTGGGGCTTGGTCCTGCTTTGAGCAGGGGGTTGGACTAGATGACCTCCTGAGGTCCCTTCCAACCCTGATATTCTATGATTCTAACTCCACTGCTGAATTAGGGCCTGAGATCACATTCTGGTAGGGGGCTTGTGAGTTGGCGTGCCAATGTGACAGCATCCCCTTTGTTCAGCTGGATTGTTGCACAGAGGTTTGCTTGGTCTGGTGGGGTGGTCAGTCAACTCCTCTTGCCTGAGTCCCATTCTGGACTATGAAGGGTGTTAGTTTCAGTCCTGTTTTCCCTTATACATGGCGAGGTTAGCTGGTCCTGGTCCTCAGGGGGTCTGGAAGCTCCCTCAGTTCTTAAGTCTCTCTTGAGGGATTGGTAGGGGAATTCATCCACCCACCCACTCCACTGGATTCCAGCTCTGAGCCCTTTTGCAAGGCAGGTGGAATCAGGTCTCCACAAGTCCTCTCTCTGTGCCCTGAGCTCCATCCTACCACCTTTGGTTCTTTAGGCTTCTCTAGCCTGCAGATTTGGTCATCCCTTCTTTGGGGCTCCTCACCAGCTTGCTGGCAGGACTTTGCTTCTCCAGCTTGCTTGCTCCTCTGACAGCAGCCCCACCCCTCTGCTTCTCAGCTCTTTTATTCTCCCAGCTGCAGTGAGGCTGCTAGTCACTGCTGTCTGAGGGTTCCTGCATTAACTCCTTGGCTGCCAGGCCAGTATGGGTCTATACACCCCATGACAGGGCTCCAAAGCACTAACAGCTGCAGGAGCATCTACCTTTCCTGCAACAATCTGACAGTTAAGAGCAGAGCCCTGAGTGGCAATTAAAACAAACGGTCTTAATTAATTAATGCATATGCCGTTACCAAAAGAAGAATTACAGTGACCAATCTAAAATTTTGCCTCAGTGCCATTACTGATTACATGTCTGCTCTAGAATGAAGAGACATCTTAGAACATGCAGGTGTTTTGCCTGGAACGACCATCAGGTTGCTCCTCAGGAAAGCCTTTCATGGGGACAAAAAAATTGAAACCTATCAAAAACCTATGTCCAAGCAGTCTAATCTTAATAAAAATAGGCATGACTACTCTAATTTGAACATGCTGCTTGTTTGAGAGGAAAGGAAGATATTAAAGAAGAGAATAAAGCATTGGCTTTCCCCTTATTGTGTACTAGCTTTCCGAAAAGCAAAATTATTATTCAGTTTCTTTGCATCCTCACATGAAGACATTTGTGAGTCCTTGTGTAGTAATAAGGAATATCACACATTTCTTAATCTAACCACCCTGTAGGCCCTTGCCTAAACTACAGGCTACAACTACAAATTACTCTTGCCTAAACTTGCATTTAAAAAGGATGCCTCTAAATACTAAAAGGACAAATCTAGCAGTACAAGATAAAGTCACATGTCTAATGCCATTCAAGTAAAAAGAATCATAAGGTGACTTCTTTGTAAAGTGCTTGTGTCCTGAACAGCTGTTTTGCCCACAATGTCCCAAAAATCTTTTCCAGCAATTGATTTACAGTGACTAAACAAACAAACGTGACACAGATAAGGATGAATGCTTTCTAGTTAAGTGATGATCTATAGCTGTCTTACAGAAATAAAGGCTTTGAACAGGTTTGGCATGATCAAAAAAAGATAGACAATAATTGACCAGGCTTTGCTTCATGTCTTTTCTTCTTTTTGGCAGCGGTAAAAAGAACTTACAATGTCAGAGAGGTTTTTCTAAACAAAAACACATCAAATATGTCAGGATTCAATTTTACTATAACATAAATTACCTTCACACTTTCTCCTTGTTCTGTTAAGACAGACGTATCAGGACAAAGACTGCTCGAGTTATTCATACAACTAGTCCTACTGCTTCCAATTTAAGGGCCTGATTCTGCACACATTGAAGATAAAAAAATCTTTGTCATTGTTTTTAAAACATATAGTATCTCACCCTAAAATAATAGAACAAGTAAGATTTGGCCCATAATTCAATGGCCCATATTTCGATGGAAATGACAGTATAAACTGATAAGTGAATTAATTCTCAGCCTAAGACTCTCATATCTATGCCTTCACTTTCAGTCAAAGCTCTTAAGCTTTATCTTCACTAGGAAAAAAGTTGTGTTCTTAACTTGAGTTATCTTATGTAATGTAAAATCCTAATGAAGACAAGATTGTTTGTAGTTTTTACATGAGTTATCAAGTCCAGGTTAACTGGGGCTCATGTTGACCTCCTATATGTCGACATATGTCCATTTAATATTTTCATTAAGAGTTCTTACTATTAATCAGATCCTGCAAATATTCATCTGCAGGACATATTGCAACTTCATCTACTCTATGCACCGCGACTGGAAAAGTGACCCAGCCATACTTGCAGCCAAGATTTATGCTGACACTGCCATCTCCAAGTACAAAAAATAGATCTCACACAACCAGGTTGGACCTCTTCCTGCAGTTACTGTATATCTTTTTTTTATAATTGTGTTTCACAATTTAGTGAAATGGGAAAAGAATTTGAATATATGTTAAGAATCACACTACAGTAGAACCTCCTAGTTAACAAATTAACTAGTCAACCACACCCCTCATTTGGAAGAGGAAGTTTGCAATCAGGCAGCAGCAACAGAGAGAGAGAGAGAGAGAGAGCAAATACAGCACAGTACTGAGATAAACTACTAAAAATAAAGGAAAAGTTTAAAAAAGATTGGACAAGGTAAGCAAACTGTTTCTGTGCTTGTTTCATTTAAATTAAGATAGTTAAAAGCAGCATTTTTTTTCTGCATAGTGAAGTTTCAAAGCTGATTTAAGTCACTGTTCAGTTGTAAACTTTTGAAAGAACCACCATAATGTTTTGTTCAGAGTTATGAACAACCTTCATTCCCGAGGTGTTTGTAACTCTGAGGTTCTACTGTACTTCCACATCCAAGTATATCAAGGGTTATTGAATGACACTTTCCCTATAATATAACTCACGATCAACTAAAACATATCTGTTAATGCTGCATTACATTTTTCTATTTGTTGATGGTCAGTGGGTCAATGCATCGTGAATATTAGTGATGTGTATCATACCCTGACTCACTATCGCGAAAAGTGTGAAATTTCTTAATACTTTCATTTCAGTTGTCTTTGAAGTCTGGGGACAAATTCTGTTCCCCTTCCTTGAGAAATGGGAGTTATGCTTTAGTAAGGACCTCAGAATTTGGCCTATGCTACTGATTTACATCCTGGGTAACCTCACAGATTACACAGAGTGCAAGTCAGCCCAAAATTTGGCCTATGTGATGTATGTTGTCCTAAGCATTCATATGACTGACAGCCTGGAAAACATCAGCGTTCTGAAGGACAACATTTCTACAGTTCAGAAGTATTTATTTAATCAACCCACTTTCCTCTGTTTCATTATGATGTTTTATTTTTCAAGATTAAGACAACTGTGGTTTCCCACATACAAATAGTACAGTCCTATGGAGATGGGCAGTTAAATTGGTGTTTTGCAATTTCTGACATCCCAGGTCTAGTTAAAAAAAGCCACTTACTTCATGGCTTAGAGAAAAAAGTGAGGATTCTAAGCAGCAGCACTGGGAACTTTAGGTGTTTAATATTTTGTAGGATGGTTGATTTTTGTTAGCATGCTCATTTAAACGAGTAGGGTTGTATATGGTTTTTAGCCAGAGGGCCAAACATATTATCACAAAAAGGTGAAGATGGAATAATTACTATGGTGAAGTTTCTCTGCACTGTTCTGAACCAAGTTTGTGTCAGTGCAAGATGATGCTGATTTTAGAGTAGTTGGAATAAGTTGAACTACATGAGGCAGGTACACAGAATTCTTTTTCAGATACGCTTGTGACAGACGCTTCCAACTTCAAATTTTGTGATTACACAGTTTTACATGTGTTAAACTGCGTGGGAGAGTGTGCACAACTTTGACAATTCTGGCTTGTGGAGAGAAGGCAGGCATTGATAGAGCCACCCACAGAAAGTCAGAGACACATTTCTGATACATTACATACATAGACACAGGGATCCATACCGAAGCCAGGTTGGGTAGAAAGTAGTCAGAGGCGTATGCATGCTAGTTTCACTCACTGAAGTTCCTGCATTAACAGAGGCAAACTGCATACGTGAAAACAAACAGTGTAAACCATAGCCAAAGTATAATTAACAGTATGCTAGCAAGAAGCCTTGCTATATAGTCTAACTACACAATAAATTAGATTCTTCTCTTCAGCTTCCTGACCAGCTTGAACCAATACCATTTGACTTATGAGTGAGCTCAAATAACAAGCACCGAGACAGAGAAACACTTTTTTCTTTGCTACTATTACTCCTGAGGAAAACAGAAGACAGATGTGTAATTGGCTCAAAAAAAATCTTGAGTTAAAGATTTGCTTCCATTTTTCTAAAACTTTTACAACCTCAAAAACAAACACTTAACACTGGGACACTGCACTGAAGATTACTAATGCAAGAGCCTAGGTAGATTGACAGAAAGAAGCATTTTCATTAAAACTTTTCTTTTTGAGGTTTTCACCAAGCTCTATGCATGAATATAAAGAAGAAAAATCTGTAAAAAGAGACGATACACAGTAACACCGAGAGAGGCTAGCTTTCTTTCTGTATAAGGAATGACATAGTCAGTTCAACACCCTAATTCCTCATCTTCAAGTTCAAGGTGAAATTTCGTCTACTTACGGTACTTTACTAATGGTTATTTCAGAACACCATAATTTAATCAGAGGTAGCTGATTTTAGTTTAAAGCCACAATTCTTCATTGCTGATGGTCTTAGCATTCAGGCTCAGTACTTTAGTGTAATGAATACCAAAAATTAATCTGGGAAGCTGTTAGAGATAAACTCCCAGGAAACAAACAACTTTTTTTTTTTAAAATAGTCAAGCTCTATAGCACCATGTTGCTAAAAAGACTATCAATGACCCTCCATGGCAGTGTTTCCTCTTATCATGGACACTGTACAGGCCTCTATGTAGGTCAAAGAATCTATTAGTGAGGAAGAGGGAGGCAATTGGCAGGCCACGGAGTGGGCAGGGCATAGAGCAGGACTACATATCTGCAGGCACTCCTGCAGTGAAGCCAATGAGACTACTCACTCACATGTAGATTTAAGCATGGGCTTGTTTGCAGAATTAGGTCCTAATTATGGATTCTTACAATGGTTCCCCCTTGGGGTGCTTGGAATTGTACCTTTAAGTGTGTTAGCCCAGAATGATTTACTGACCACCACACCCCAGTGGCCCCCAGATGTTCAATATGAATGGTAGCGCTGCATTTGTAGTGTTACAGTTAACATTTCAGCACTTCCATGCTAAACCTTATATTTAGGCACTATAACTCTGATATAAAAATCTCTTCTGTCTCATCTATGGTGTGGAAATACCTCCTAATCTCTACCAGGAAATATATTTTCTTTTTAAAAGCTGTTGGGAATTGTGTGTATGCGAGTGAGTGAGTTAATTTCTGGTGTTCATATGATTTTATACTAACTTCTAGCACACAACAGCATTTATTTTAAAATTCAGAAATGTTGCAGGACATTGGTCTTTAACCCAGAACAGGGTCTTTTGTTGTTCTCAAAATTCATATTAAATCTGAGTCTTTAATTCAGTCACAGTAGAATCTGTTCCAGTCCTTTTTAATATGGCTAATGAAAAATCCAGAAAATGGGATTCCTGTGTAACAACATGGGGAAAAAACTAAGATATGTGGGTCTCCCACAGATTTACAGTATGTAGTTGCAGTCCAATGTAGTTGCAGTGAATATACCAAGATTTTTTGGCAGTGGCCAGTTTTGATCACAACTGATTTTGTGTAAGGAGACAATTCAATGACATATTTTAAAATTAAAACTAAAAACCCAGGATACTCACATACAAATGCTATGAGTTAACATCCAATTATGCTATGACTTAAACCTAAGAAGGTGATATAAACCTCCAATAGCTATGAATGATAGGAAGCCTCCTTAATATTTACTGTCATGTGTACTTACTGAATAGCTAACTCTCTGCTCTGAATTTTCTTGTTTCCATTGCCATGAATCACAATGTTAATGTTCTTTTAATGCAGCGTGTGTATGTGAATTAGATTATTAATTAGATATTGAAGGCTTAAGTGCTATTTCCCCCTCCATTGTTAATTGTTTTTCAAGAAAAAGTACTCCTTGAAGATGATGTGCTGCTAACGCTAAGCTGTGTGAAGAAAAGCTTTCAGAACACTATACAAGTCTCCAACTTAGATAAGGATAAAGTCTATTTGGGAAACTTTGGAGAACACTAGCATAAGGAAGTTATTTGCTGACCATCTGAATGACGACAGTCGACAAAATTCAAGCATTTTACACAATGTATAGTAGTAACATAGCTAGTACTTCAACAAAATGAATAAGAACCACCTAATTCAGAATCATTTAGAAAGTTACTGTACCAGAAGCTCTTTCTAGATACGGAGGAACTTGACTTCAGGAGGCGCTCTCTTTTAAGGTGTGATTAGACTCCTTAATCTTAAAAAAAGGTGAATATATTAGTATACAAGTCTTACATTAGATTTGTTCTAATAATTCAAAGTTTGGTGAAACAATGATATAGCTATATTGGCAAAGCTCCCTAGTGGAGATGCAAGAGAATTCTTTTGATGGCAAAGATTATACCTATTCTATGAATAAAATAAACTATACCAGCAAAAGGATTTTTCTGCAATGTAACTGTGTCTACACTAGGACTTTTGCCAGCATAGTTATGTTGGATGGGGGGTGATTTTAAAAAGAACCCAATATAGCTACATCGGCATAACTTTTAAGCGTAAACCAGGGTTTAGTATGGGGAAATCATATGTATAATCTAAAACTAAACTTGATTCTGCAATAAGAAAAATTGTTTTTATTTAGTGTAGCGTGACTCACATAATAATAGGTAAAGTCTTTATTATCTCAGCAAAAGAAAAAAAAGGAGTTTAACACAAACAGACTCTCCGAGGTGGCCTCCCACCTCTCTTGAGCATGGCCCACACAGACCTCCAGAAAGGCACAGTGCAACTCTTGGTGACAGCCTATTTGGCAGAGAAAGAAAGAGAAAAGCTGGTTATCTGTAAAGACTTTGAAAAACTAACATTCCATGGGCCAAATTTTCACTTTCAGCGAATCCAGTACAGGGTATTTCTAATTTCTATGGGCTCTACCAGAGTTACTCCAGATTTTACACTGGTGATACTGATCAAAGCTTGTCCCTAGCTATCACTTAAGGGTATGTCTACACTATGAAATTAGGTTGATTTTATAGAAGTTGATTTTTAGAAATTGATTTTATACAGTCGATTGCATACATCCACACTAAACGCATTAAGTCGGTGGAGTGCATCCTCACTACCACGGCTAGCATCCACTTACCGAGCGGTGCACTGTGGGTAACTATCCCACAGTTCCCGCAGCCTCCACCACCCACTGGAATTCTGGGTTAAGCGCCCAATGACTGATGGGGCAAAACATTGTCACGTGTGGTTTTGGGTACATGTCATCAGTCGCCCCTCCCTCCGTGAAAACAACGGCAGACAATCGTTTCGCGTTTTTCTGTGCAGACACCATACCATGGCAAGCACGGAGCCTGCTCAGCTCAGCTCACCGTCACCACTCCTGTTGTGTCCTGGGTGCTGCTGTCATCATCTCCTGCTTCCGCTGCATTTCTGCTCTTGTAAATGAGCTCAGTCTCAATAGCAAATTTCTCCATATTGTCATCATCCACCGCTTCCGCTGCAACTCTGCTCTCCTGGTGCCATGAATCCACCTTGCAGGTCCTCTCATTGTTCTGTACAAATATCTATTCTCGTGGCATCTGTCATCATCCACCACTTCCGCTGTAACTCCGCTCTCCTGCTCTCCCGCAGATGCCATACCATGGCAAGCATGAAGCCCGCTCAGCTCACCGCTGCTGTTGTGAGCATTAAACACATCTCATGCATTATCCTGGAGTATATGCAGAACCGGGCTAAGAGATGCCAGCATGAGGACGATTTTGATGAGGACATGGACACAGACATCCCTGAAAGCATGGGCTGTGGCAATTGGGACATCATGGTGGCAGTGGGGCTGGTTGATACAGTGGAACGCTGATTCTGGGCCCGGCAAACAAGCACAGACTGGTGGGACCGCATAGTGTTGCAAGTATGGGATGATTCACAGTGGTTGCAAAACTTTCGCATGCGTAAGGCCACTTTCCTGGAACTCTGTGAGTTGCTTTCCCCCACCCCGAAGCGCAGGAATACCAAGATGAGAGCTGCCCTGACAGTTGAGAAGCGAGTGGCGATAGCCCTGTGGAAGCTTGCTATGCCTGACTGCTACCGGTCAGTTGGGAATCAATTTGGAGTGGGCAAATCTACTGTGGGGGCTACTGTGATCCAAGTAGCCAATGCAATCATTGACGTTCTGTTATCAAGGGTAGTGACTCTGGGAAATGTGCAGGTCATAGTGGATGCCTTTTCTGCAACGGGTTTCCGTAATCGTGGTGGGGCGATAAATGGAATGCATATCCCTATCGTGGCACTGGACCACCTTACCAACCAGTACATAAACCGCAAGAGGTACGTCTCAATGGTGCTGCAAGAACTGGTGGATCATAAGGGATGTTTCACCAACATCAACGTGGGATGGCCGGGAAAGGTGCATGACGCTCGCATCTTTAGGAACTCCGGGCTGTTCGAGCAGCTGCAAGAAGGGACTTACTTCCCAGACCAGAAAATTACCGTTGGGGATGTTGAAATGCCAATAGTTATCCTTGGGGACCCAGCCTACCCCTTGCTCCCATGGCTCATGAAGCTGTACACAGGCAGTCTGGACAGTAGTAAGGAGCAGTTCAACTATAGGCTGAGCAAGTGCAGAATGGTGGTAGAATGTGCCTTTGGACATTTAAAAGCTCGCTGGCACTGTTTGCTGACTAAGTCAGACCTCAGCGCAATCAACATTCCCACTGTTATTGCTGCTTGCTGTGTGCTCCATAATATCTGTGTGAGTAAGGGGGAAGACATTTATGGTGGGGTGGGAGGTTGAGGCAAATCGCCTGGCGTCCGATTTTGAGCAGCCAGACACCAGGGCGATTAGAAGAGCACAGTAAGGCATGCTGCACATGAGAGGCTCTTTGAAAACCAGTTTCATGACTGGCCAGGCTTCAGTGTGACAGTTGTGTGCATTTCTCCTTGATGCAAACCAGCTCCCTTTGTTGATTTTCATTCCCTGTAAGCCAACCACCCTCCTCCCTTTGACATAAAGTAACTCTTGTTTTGAAACCATGCATTCTTTCTTTATTAATTAAGAAAAAGGGAGATAACTGACAAGATAGCCTGGGTGAAGCGGGGTTGGGGAGGAAGGAAGGACAAGGCCACATTGCTTATTGTAGCTATACTACAAATCAAACTGTTTGAATGACAGCCTTCTGTTGTTTGAGCCATCCTCTGGAGTGGAGCGGCTGGGTGCCCGGAGCCTCTCCCCCGCGTGTTCTTGGGCATCTCAGTGAGGAGGATATGGAACTTGGGGAGGAGGTCAGGCGGTTGTACAATGGATGCAGCAGGGGTCTGTGCTCTTGTTGGATTTCCTGCAGCTGCACCAGATGCTTCATCATGTCCGTTTGCTCCCCCATTAGCCTTAGCATCACCTCCTGCCTCTGCTTTTTGCGCTCACTTAATGCTTTCCTAGCCTCTAACACTGAATGCCTCCATGCATTCAGCTGTGCCCTATCAGTGTGGGAGGACAGCATGAGCTCAGAAAACATGTCATCACGAGTACATTTTTTTCGCCTTCTAATCTGCGATAACCTCAGGGATGGAGATGATAGGGGGAGCCTAGAAACATTTGCACCTGGGGAACATAAAAAGGGAGAGTAAAATTTAAGATGTTACATTTCTGAGAACAAAAGGAGACTCTTTCACAGTGAATCAAGCAATTCACAGCAGACAGCACATGTGCTTTAGGTACAAGGTCGCATTTTGCCTTTTATATTGAGCACCTGCCAGTATGGTGACACATCACACACAGCTGGGCAACAGAATTCGGTTTCCATGCAGACATGGTGAGACAAAGGGTACGCAGGGTTGGCTTCAGGGTCGGAGATCCCGCCTTTGGAGGGTATTGGCTCCAGCGTGATGAAAAGGTCCTGACTGCCGGGTAGAATGGATTCACCGCTTGCCTGCTGCGCATTCTCCTCCTCCAGAAAATCCTCCTCCCTGTTGCGTGAGACTCCCCTCTTGCAGGTGTCCATGGACAGTGGTGGGGTAGTGGTAGGGTCCCTTCCTAGAATGGCATGCAGTTGATCATAGAAGTGGCATGTATGGGGTTCTGACCCAAAGTGACCGTTTGCCTCCTTTATCTTTTGGTAGGCTTGCCTCAGTTTCTTAACTTGCACGTGGCACTGCTGTGTGTCCCTGCTGTAGCTTCTCTTCAACATGCCCTGTGAGATTCTGGCAAATATATTTGCATTTCTTCTTTTTGATCAGAGTTCTGCCTGCACAGATACTTCTCCCCATACAGCAATCAGATCCAGTGTCTCCCTTTCGGTCCATGCTGGAGCTCGTTTGCGATTCTGGGGGGTGACTGCATGGTCACCTGTGCTGCTGAGTTCGCCACGCTGACCAAACAGGAAATGAAATTCAGAAGTTCCCAGGGCTTTTCCTGTGTACCTGGCTAGTGCATCAGAGTTCAAAGTGCTGTCCAGAGTGGTTACAATGGAGCACTCTGGGATAGCTCCCAGAGGCCAATGCCATCGATTTGCGTCTGCACTACCCCATATTTGACCCAGCAGGGTCAATTTTAGCGCTACTCCCCTCACCGGGGAGGAGTACAGAAGTCGATGTTAAGAGCCCTTTAAGGCGACGGAACAGGGTTGGTTGTGTGGATGCATTTATTTTAAAATCAACCTAAAGCGGCTAAATTCGACCTAACCCCATAGTGCACTTTAACTACACCAGTATAGTTAAAGCAGTACAACCCCCTTAGCGTGGATACAGTTATACTGGGATACACATGGGAAGGGGAATAAGTCATACTGATATAAGGCACCTTTATACAGATATAACTGAGTCCACACTACTGGTTGTATCAGTATAACTTTTTCAATAAAAAAAGTCACCCTCCTATCCAAAATAAAGATAGTCGTACAAAAATTGTGTAGACCAGGCCTTAGTTAGTGTCACTCTTCACAGTGATCAGCTGAGCTATGTTTCTGTTTTGCCCAACGTTGATGTTGTTTGTGAATTTCTCTTTATTTTCTAAGTCAAATCAATGTTGCTTTTATTTAAGATCATTGGAAGTGGATGTAGTTACTGAATTGTGCAGGCGTGCAAAAGGGGAGAGGGTGCAAGGAGCCCAGACCCAACCCCCTGGATGCGGTCCAGCCATCATTATTAATTATTTATTTGTACCACCATAGCTCCTAGGACTAGTGATAGAACTGGACACCATTGTGTGCAGTACTCCAAAGAACTGAAAATCTAAGTCTCTGAGCCTTCTTGAGCACTGACACAGCTCCTGAGCGTTTCAGAGAGAGAAAAACCAACCTTTCAGGTGACGAATAAGGAAATGGCTTGGCACTCAGCCGGGGCAAAATGATTTGTGATCCCCTCTTTGACCCAAGCTGACATAGGCCAGCGTGGGCCAAATTACTGGTCTCCTACAAGTTACAGGGCTGAATGCAGGAATTTAACAAGGGGAACCCTCCCTTCTGTCCTTGTCCCATCTATTTTTAATTTCATTTACAGAGCATTTCCTCAATTTGAGCCTGCCCTATTTATAAACATGTATTTAACTGTCAGGCTTGAGTAGCTATAGAGTAAATGATACACATTTCAAACAAGTGCCTAGATGTGTATTTATTCAAGAGACTAGGCAGCATACAAATGAGCTATTCTATCTTTACAGCCAAATATTTTTCAATTTTATAATCTTCCATGAATTATTTTTCAAGGGAATTTAAATATTCCTCCACACTACTTCTCTGTAATACTAAGATTATTACCAATACTGGAAGAGCAGGACATTCAAAGTGATGCTCTGCCCTTCACTCACTCAGTGGTGCCCTTGGTTGTGTTTTAAAAAAAAAAAATCAACAAAACTGCAGGAGCTAAGGGACAGCATGTTCGTTCATTTTCTATCATATACTTTCCTGTATGTTTTCAGCTTTCTGACAACCATACTATTATTTAAACATATCACTTTCTTGTTGTGGTTAATATAAGCACAAGTCAGTCTGCCAACCTGGAATCTGATCCTACAGTTCTTACTCAGGCACAACTCCCACGAACGTCAATGGGAGAACTACTTGAGGCCAAATCTCCCCTCTCAGGGAAGGTGCAACAAATTTCAGATTGTGAAATTTCAGTGGGAACATCCTGCCAAGGGGATAAGGCCCTCAGAACAAGCAGGCGCGATGTCCCTCCTACCCCAGAGATGACCTGGGATGTCAGTGGAAACCCTGGTGACCTCTGGAGAAGGTAATGACATTCACATGGAGTTCTGGAGCGTCAACACACGTCCCCACATTTCTGCCAGGGCAGCAGTTTCCTCAGGAGCTTATGCTGAGGCTTTCAAAAAAAAAAAAAAGCTCTTAATTCCTTATTTAGGCAAGTAAATAAGTGACCTGATTTTAAAAAATGCTGTGCACCCAGTAGCTCCCAGTGGTCAGCATTCTTTAAAATCAGGTCACTTATTTTGTTGCCTAAATAAGGAGTTATAAGCATAGCTCCAGGCATTCAATTTTGGCCCTTCTTCCCAATACGTCCCTCTGACTGCTGCTCTCAATCCATACAAAACAATATCCATTTAAATTCCACGATTCTTATCCTGACACAAGGTCTCCAATTTGCTAGCTGTTGAATTCCTGATAAGCACTAAACTACTAACCGCTCAGGGAAGTTGTCACTGCAGTTAACTTGTGTTATAACTCAGGGGGTTACCCTGAACTCAAGTCCTGTCCACACGTAAAACCCCTGAACTCCAGTGTGGGGGTGTGTGTTGGCTGACCCATGAGTAGGTACAGGCCGCAGCTTGAATGGGTGCAACTCGTCATCTGCCTACACAATTGCTCTGTGTAGCTGAAGTGACATTTCACAGTGTGGCTGCTCTCCCTTTGGCTAGGCTAACTCTAGAGGAGTTAGTTCAAGTTATCTATATGCAAGTTGACCCGGCAGCGAAGGCAAGCCCTAAGAGGTGGCTTTCATCGGCAACCCATCTGCTGGAAGTTTCCTACCAGGAATTCATTTCAATAATGCATTTCTTAATCACCTTTATTGTAATATTGCAAAGGGCAAACTAACCAGCCATCTGCTGCATATATTAGAAGACTGGGCTAGCTGCTCCTTATGTGGGACAGAGTATGGTTACAACAGAGTCCTTTTGATTTCACTTGGTGTTTTATGTGCTTTGACCTCAGGCATTTTGTCATTTTTACCAGAAGGAACTATTATGATGAGTGCTTTTCGTTAGCCAGTATAAATCCTTGGCAGCCTATCACCTCAGCTTGACTAAGGCAATCAATCTGCCAGAAAATCACTACAGTATCATGGTCTGTGAATATTTTATGGTTTACTTACTCTAATTGTTCATTTCATGCCCAAGCACTTAGGTTATGCTGGTCACACCTGCTAAGCTATCTTGTCCTTTGTGATGCTAAAAGGCCGATTGCATGCTGCAATGTTTTCATATCCATAATTCAGTTAACTAAAGATAAGCTGGGACTGAAAAAAATTAATGAATCAACAAGCTTCCCACAGGGACAGTGCAATCAAAATGCTCACACATAACCTGCGCTCCTGTTCCCCTGAGAAAATATCTGTAGGTGTTCTGGATCTTGGGATGAATGTATTATGGGTTCTCAGAACCGACATGCCCTGCTCAATCCATTTTGTGCTAGCTTTTATGATGTATGCTGATGGCAGGCTGACAGTGAACTGGATTTTAATGTGGGAGACCTTCGGTTCAACTTCCAGCTACTGTCAAGGGAAGTGTTGACAGTGAAATAAAAATTATTATAAAAAGGTTTGAGACAGAGAAGATTCCTGCAGTATAGTACATGGTTTGTATAACAGCCAGTACAATTCTGGACATCCCCACTCAACTAGTGCAAATATCATCTTAAGGACCACTGAACAGTTAATTTTCTATGGGCAACATAAGTGAAGAAATACCGTCACTAAATAACTGTCCATCTATGCTCCAAAGATGTGATGTCCAACAGCCTATGAAATATCTCATTTCTTCCGTCTGGTGGGGCTGAGCTAGAGACTGCATATTGCATTTGCAACCCAAACTGGGTAATGACATTAATGTTCTTCTTAAGGTTTCTTGTATAATTCCTATAAACTACTGCACTTGAGAATCCTGCTGTATCTCTCTGTCTAGCTGCATTTACAGTATATTAGGTACATTTTAAAAAGGGCCAAAATAGACTCTAATATACTGATACAGGACTTGAGCCTACTTTCATTGACTTAAATGTGAACAGAATCAGCCCTGACTGAGACTGTGTCATTGGTCTGTGTCATAATGTCAGTCAGTCAGCCCTGACTGAGACTGTGTCATAATGGTGTCATTTTAAAAAAATTACTGGGTCATCATGGTTGAAATGGCAAAGTCATGGAATTACAGGAAGAGACATTAAAAGCCTCAGGCATTTTTCCATAACAAAATAACTTATTTTTCAGTTTTTCATCCAAACAAGTGAATATGGTTTTTGTTTTACTTTTTAGGTTTATTTAACATGTAACTAACCCTTCATTTCAAGGGTTTCTTTCCGGGACAAAAGAAAATACATCATGTTTGTACTCAGTTATTTATTCATTTACATTTTTGTGGGAGCAGAGCCATCCAAATTTGCAAACAGTACCTTCTGCTACAACTCCCTTTACAAACCGAGAGGGAATGAAAGAGATTACACACTATGGTAATAGCTGCTATGGCAAAACACAAGATGAATAGAGGCTGGGAAGTATTGGTGTTGTTCGTGCTGCTGGTTGCTCTGGTGTTTCACAGGCTGTAATTGGAAATGAAAATGCAAGGATTTGAAGTAAAGAAGGAACCCAAACAAGACTTGGGTGCCTCTTTATTAACTTCTACTATCTAGTGTTCTGGTAACGTAGGGATATCACAAGCTGTGTTAGTCAATACATGAAGTTCTGCTCCCTGGAGCAGATAATAATTGTGATAGTTTTAGATCAATCCAGGGTATAAATAAAATAGGGTATGACATATTTTTCTGTTTCCTAGCAGCAATTCAAAGACTCTACTAGAATAATCCACAATAAAATGATATTCATATTATACATTGTTCCAGGTAAACTAATAAAATAAATAACAGCAACAACCAACAACTGATTTAAAGTAGTCAATGCTAATGGTCTATCATTGTCTTATTTGCATTTAATATGGTGTTATTTCCTCCTTACTATCTCCCATATATTTTATAAGGGAAATAAGACATCTTGAGACTACTTGTTCAATTTGCTTATACATACAAGACCAAACATGAATTCCAGTCCCTGTTTATATCTGTCTATGCCCATTTGCGTACTGCATACAAGATACACTGACACATCTTGTATGGTTAGCATGCAAAATAATCCCATCCAAGGGTGAGTGTACACGTCTGTGATTTCAATATTCTGAGATGATACAAGGACAGTTTTTTTCGAATAACTGTTTGGACATCCTTCCAAGATTACTTATTTCAAATATTTAAATTTGTTCATCCTTTCAACTGCCTCTTTCATTTCAGTCATTTTCTGATCATTTGCTGGAAGTTTTGGAGTGTCTATGTGTACTTGCATGTCTGTTCTTTGCTATTAGGCTCAGTGATGCAGTTTCTTTAACGATCACCAGCAGCAGAAATCTTCAGTTTGTATCATCTGGAAACAAGGTATCCGTCTGACTGACAAATCATTCTATGTAATTTGAATGCGCCAGGGTGGTTGATGATGAGATCCAGCAGTAAACATAGCTGCCATTTACATATCTAGGAAAGCACTTGTAGCCAAATACAATTGCTTATAATTCATTTTGTATTTTTGGTAACTGTTCTTCTGCTGGTGAGTGACTTCCATGGGTAGTGGTTCTGCCTTCCTGGTGCAGTAATGCACCAAAGCCAATCTTAGATGTGTCAGCACTAGAGACAGCTCTTTATTAGGATCAAAGTAAGAAAGCTTGTGACCTGGTTCCTCTGTGATATGGGTCTTTATAAGCAAAATAGAAAGCCATGTCATGCTGCTTACCCCAAATTAATTTATTATCTTGCTTTAGCAGCTGTTGAAATGATGCCTTGATTTGACAAGTTTGGTGCAAACTTGGGCTCATAGTTAATCATACCAAGGACCGTCTTTAGTGTTAAAAGTCATGTCTCAAATCCATATTCCTGACTGTAGTGAAATTAGCTAACTGTGTTTTAAGCACATCTGTCTCAATGTGATGTCAAACAACATATTTCTGGAATACAGATCATGGTTTTATCTAGGATGCCTTTTTTCCCCAAAGACCACTATGTTACAGCATGAAGGTTTCTACTGTGTTCCCCATTTGAACAACCAAATACTACCCTGGGTAGTTATCAATGATGGCTTCATCTCCACTGAGCACATTATACATCACATCAACCATATGTGGTACTATGCATCATTTTCTACTGAGACAGACTCCTTGTCCTATGTGCTCAAAGTGGTTGGTCATGATGGCTGTTTAGACAGTTGTACTGCACCAAACCTTGACCTTGCAAAGAACATGCAGAAGAACTGGGCACTGGTGAGCTTAGGTGTAATGTCCTCAAAGGCAAACATGGATGTGTAATATCTTAAGGATCCAGACAAACTATGAGGCCATGCCTATGCTGATAAAGTGATTTACTTTTGCCTTTGGTTACCTGTAAGAGGTCTCCTTTGGTCTCTTCGGTAATGTTGAAAATGTGCATTTCAGTAACTGTGGTTGAACCTTGCATCAAGTAGGCTCAACCATGGCTTCTGAGACAGTGCTGAAGTCCAGTCCAGACTTGTAATTAAACGTTTTCAGTGCCGGTTCAGTTGCACGCTTTGCTGATAACTGTTGGTAGCAATGGGTAAAGTTCCTAGAGTAGACACAGCCTTAGACCCATGTTTTACCAGGCCTGTGCCAGACTTTCTGTAATTATGTTCAAAATGATTTGTACCGTCTAAATTAGCAGCTAAACATTTTTCAGCATCAGCTGAGGGAGGGAGAGAGGGGCCACCTATGCAGTGTGCATTTTTTAAAATTTATATGAGGTCTGAATTCCCCTGTTGAAGACTTTTTCCATTACAGCTAGTGAGTTAACCCAATGTGCTGAATCTGTCACTTTAATGATGACCTCTATTTCGTAGGTGACAATCCCTGCTTGAGGTGATCACAGTGTGGTATATTTTTTGGTGTACATAAAATATGGGTGATTTTTGTATCTAGACAAAGGGTATTCCCAAGAGACTGAGACCAGACTCCTTTGAAAACATCTGTATATTCTGTCAGAATATCAAGTTTAATATTTTCAACATATAGTGTACATCTAGCAAAAAATAGATTTGCTTTTGCTATAACACATGCTTCGGGTTTATCAAAATAAGTGTTTGGTACCTAGCATCCTCTTCATTGATAATCCGTACATTACAATCACACAGTAAGTAGCTGCACTTAATCACATTTTGCTCTACACAGACCAGAAAACATGAGTGCCACAAGTATTTCTATGTTTCTGGGAGCTGGCCAGTTTCTCAGTCCATTCGGACTCCAAAGCCTCTCTTTCAGTGATTCAGGGTTGTACAGTGTATTAATAATTGCACTGTGGGGTTGGGACTGAAGGATGATTGCATGGACAGCTGTCACTAGACTGAAGCAATTTAATATAATTTAGACAGGTGTGAGTTTTAAGCATTGCAACGGGTGGGTCAAATGAGCACTTTCAGGATGTATGTTTTAAAAATCAGAATGAATGGATTATTACACATGCATGTTGGGGTACACATACCGTCTGGGATCTGAATGTAGAACTTCAGCAGATGTCAATGGACATGTGTTACAGGCACTCAGCAAGAGCAAATACCGTCTACGGCGCTAACTATGTGAATGTACCAATCACACAGGAGTAGATCATACCCTCAAGGCACAGCCGTGCATTGGGAAGGGTGCAGAGCTGCACTACTCCAAGGGAAACTTGGGAAGGGATTGTGCTGGTGCACATGGGAGGTATGCAGATTGCACCATCTTTTGTTGGCCAGGGCCTTTGCTACCTCCCCACCCCCTTTGGAACATTATGTGCCATGTAGTGGGGGGAAACATAATAATGGCACAGCCACTATCTAGCCTGTGGTTAAAAATATCTGCTAGCCACAGCTTATCACACTACGGCGGTATATTCTCCCCTTGATGCAGCGTGACCTTGAATGGGATTTGAGAAGCTATTTCTTGGTATTTAAGCGCAACCAGTGGACCACAGATACATCTGTCCTTTCCTTTAGCGAAAGGACTGCAAAACCTTCATTAATCAAATACAATTAATGTTAAACACTGACACTATTAACTCACAGTAAATAAGCTATATGATTATATTCATCCTGTAGGTCAGGCCCAAGGGGATTTGTCACAGATTTCATATTAGCCTCTCCTTCTCCCCTGAGACATCTTTTCCATATGCATGTACACACACACACTGATTTCTGGTAATCCCCGTCAGGCAATAGCACAGCCAGATGACAACTATACATCATTTGTAAAGCCACCCTTCAGACCTAGAGACTGACATAGGGTTGTGTCCAATCTAAAACTGCCTCTATTACTGTTTGGCCACGTAGGATTCAAGAGTTTTCTTGGCTACGCAATCACGGAGGCAGCACCTGGTTTCAAAGTGGAAGGTACTTCTTCCCTGAATGTGATCACACTGGTTGGTCCCCTTCCCAGGGACGCTGTCACAGGCTCCACCTTGTACAACTGGCATTCAAGATTGTTGGGGGAATCTCCAGCCAAACTGGCTTTGCTTTTTCACCCTGACAGGTTGCCATTTTGAAGCTGCCACCACATGATGCAGCCCCCTGCCTTGTGGGCTGAGGAAGACCTCGTATTCTTGATGATCTGCAAGAGGGTCTTTGTTTCCTACAGACTGTGATGCTGGCTGTGTTGCAGCACAAGGAAGTGAGGGGAGCATAGGGAACCTCCTTAGCATGGGCTACTGCATCACTAGTGGCAGCACAAGACTGTGAGTAGCCTCCATGTGGCTGCCACCTCCTGTGGATGTGGGCAAGGAATGGGCCAGGATGGCTGAACCATCACATTCGAGCAGCAGCAGAATGATGAACCAGGATCTTTACATTCCCTGTCTGTTCCTGGAGAAGTGCCACTATATGCTGCTCTGAGCATGGGGCATGAGGGAAAGCCACAACAGATCACCCCATGAATACGTATTTTGCAATGTCTTCATGGATATTAAAAATACCCCCAAAACAATTATTTTCAAAACATGAATACCTGCTTATTAATATAAACTCCTTAAATACTTTTGCACTTTGTGCCTTTTATAAAATGATAAACAAATTCACAAATCCACTCAGTACATTTCTTGCAGTTCATTAGTGCTGCAGGATTTCCATACTCTGATAAAATATCTGTGAACATCGTTACAGATAATGCAGTCAATATACATATACATTACAGTAAAAAAAGTAAAGCAAATATCAACTAATTAAATAATAAACCCCAAGAAAACCTAGTATGCACAGAGACTGGTTGCTACATCACCAGTGGCATAGCAAATATCTAAATCAGTGATACGCATTACTTTGTTCTACACAGATTGGCAGTTAAAGATAATAACCAGATTATAATTTTGCTTAACTGAATATCCAGATTTAGGTGTTGGCAGGAGCCTGTGGTGCTCGGGATGGATTATATACAGCAAGCCAGCACAGGCAGCTCCCTGGGGAACTCCCACTATTTCATTCTGAGAAATACCTTAAACCATCCCAGTCTAGAAATCTGCTTCCCCTCTGAACTTTCACACACCTTCGAGCTCTCTCTCTTTAAATCCCAGAGTATACGGGGCTAAATTCTGGTCTGGTACACAAGTGAAAACCCAGAGAAATTCCACTGACATCAACAAAGTTATTTCGAGTTTATATCTGTGTTGGGGAGATCATACTGTGACCTACCTCTGCAGCCCTACATTTCAGACTTCCACCAGCATAGCTATGTCGATCAAGGGTGTGAAGAGGTATAATTCCTGATCAACATTGCTGTGCTGGCAGAAGCCCCTAATGTAAATGCAAATGTACTGGCAAAGCTGTGTTTTTAGTGGTATACCTTGTTTCACTTTTGGGGAGTGGCTTTATTACACTAGTACAAAGTGCAGTTTTGCTGGTATAGATGCATCCACATTAGGTATGCTTTGACAGTAGGATTTCTCAAAACTAGGTGACTGGGCAACAAAATGGCAGATAAAGTTTAATGTTGATAAATGCGAACTAATGCACACTGGAAAACATAATCCCAACTATACATATAAAATGATGGTGTCTAAATTAGCTGTTAACACTCAAGAAAGAACTTGGAGTCATTGTGGATAGTTCTCTGAAAACATCCACTCAATGTGCAGCAGCAGTCAAAAAAGCAAAAGAATGCTGGGAATAATTAAGAAAAGGATAGATAATAGGACAGAAAATATCATGTTGTCTCTATATAAATCCATGGTATGCCCACATCTTGAATACTGTGTGCAGATGTGGTTGCCCCATGTCAAAAAAGATATACTGGAATTGGAAAAGGTTCAGAAAAGGGCAACAAAATTGATTAGGGGTATGGAATGGCTTCCATATGAGGAGAGATTAATAAGACTGGGACTTTTCAGCTTGGAAAAGAGATGGCTAAGGGGAGATATGATTGAGGTCTATAAAATCATGACTGGTGTAGATTAAGTAGATAAGGAAGTGTTGTTTACTACTTCTCATAACACAAGAACTAGGGGTCACCAAATAAAGTTAATAGGCAGCAGGTTTAAAACAAATAAAAGGAAGTATTTCTTCACACAATGCAGAGTCAACCTGTTGAACTCTTTGCCAGAGGATGTTGTGAAGGCCAAGACTATAACAGGATTCAAAAAAGAACTAGATAAGTTCATGGAGGATAGATCCAGCAATGGCTATTAGCCAGGATGGGCAGGCATGGTGTCTCTAGCCTCTGTTTCTCAGAAGCTGGGAATGAGCAACAGGGAAAGGATCACTTGACAATTACCTGTTCTGTTAATACCTTCTGAGGCACCTGGCATCGGCCACTGTTGGAAGACAGGATACTGGGCTAGATGGACCTTTGGTCTGACCCAATAGGGCCATTCTTATGTTCTTATGACAGTCCTTATGCGGCTATTTGTATAACAATAAAGCACCCCTCATGTAGACATGGCCAAAGACCCAAGGAGACATATGGGAGTTACTGTAGGAGTGGCATAATTCACTTTATGCAGTGTAATTTGGGGGGGGAAGTGGATATGTCTAGGCTAGGGAGTTGCAGTGGTTGAAAGGTGGAGACTTCATTTGGAAAAGGTCTCCTCCAAAGTAGTTCCACATCTCTCTAATGTGGAAATTTTTTGCATCTGAAGCTTTGCACAGAAGACGCACCCTTCCCTTGGGTAGCCTTCTGGGCTTCAGGTTGGCTGGAAGACAGAGAAACATGTGCTATTCAGGAGGCTGTCAGGAGATGTTCCCCCAAAGTGTGTGTCTGACAGAATATACCCACGTTCACATCCTATACACTATCATACGTCTTGTGAGATATCATTTAAAAACTCACAATTTGCTGATCAATAATATGGCAAAATGCATGTAGCAGCATTATATGTGAAGTTATAAATACAAGCTGAGATCAGGACTAAAAGTATGTTTTCCACAGAAGTCTGGAGAGTAGCCTTAGAGACAAAGGGCAAGCTGATGACTCTGCCAGGAGTAAACAAGACCGATGGATCATTACTTGATAAGTGGCCATTCTTCGGCAGGAAAGGGGGTGGGAGCAAAAAGCTACATCTTAGCAAAAAAACAGTATGGAGTTCCCCTCCTCACAGACTGCCTATCGCCTTGCTCTCAGCTGGAAATGCTTCTCAAAGCAGGGGACCAGATTATAAAAAGAAGGAGCAGACACCTCTCTCTCTCTTTCCCTGCCCATCACATTCTGTGCACGTGAAGCGACAAAGGAAGCAGCCACTGGACTCTGAGGAAGGGGCCTGATCTAAAGAGTTCGGTCAGTAAGACTGCTGAAAGCATGTGGTGAAAAAACTTTGCTTTGAATCTAATACAGTTTGTTAAGTTGGGTACCAGTAAGCATTTTATCTTTATTTTTCTTGTAACCCATTTCTGACCTTTAGACCTCATTATTTGTTCATGAGCCAAGGTCATACTAATTTAGAATAAATCTCTGTATATTTTCAGGTCTACTTATAAGAATTGCAATCACATTCTCAGCAGAGCGGAATCTGGAAAGCCCACTAGAAGCATCAGCAAGTCAGTCCAGATGCCTGGAGTTCGCAAGCAGGTGTATTTTGTATGCATACTTTAGTTTATATTCAGTATGAAAAATCTGTGATCTATCTTTAATGCCTGTGCTTTCATTTTATTTATAGGTTTTTTAATCTAGAAATTATTACAAAATATTTTGTTCATACAAGGGTCTAGTGTATCTGTGTCACTAACGCATTCTTTGAATCTGTAAATAAAAATAAAATGGGCAATATGACACTGAGATCTTGGGCAAAAGAACAGTAGACCAGATTCAGAGGTGGGTCTAGAGAATGTCTAAATTGGTTTAACATACACCTTCTTCCCACCTCTTCACAGTCTGTTAGATCAACTGATACTCCCTTTCATTCACACAATGATAAATGCGTATAAGTAGGTCTAGGGGAGTGGTCACAGAATGAAAGTGAGGCTAATGAAGACAATTACACTACTACTTCATCTTTAAATTTAGTCTCTTCTCTTGACGCTGCTAATAAATAGATTTATATAAATTTTAATGTCCAAGAGTCATGTTCAGTAGCAGACAAATTTGCTTCTGACACAGGGCTATCAGCTTTTGTCACCAAGATGACAAAGTCGGAGGTAAGGTTAATCAGACTACATTTTCCATTACATCTTGCCAGTAATTTTTGAAGAAAATATTGTTTTTGAGACTCTTCCAAGAATTGAGAAGACTAATGCTATCTTTGAGCATAAGTTTATGTCACTCTTTGGATGTTTTCTGTTCTGTCGCATTTCACAGTGATTAACGTGCTGCTAGTCAAGCTCTTTTGATTATTGCCGTCTGTGACATTTCTTCTGAGAGATCAAATTAATTTTTCAAAATCTATTACAATATTTTCAAGGATTCTGTCCCTTCCCTACACATGCTTACTAAGTGATGTTATGCTGGGCATTCCTATGAAAAGCTGAACTTTTCTCTGATGCACATACCTCTGCTATTATTTTAAAAATACGTACTAATAAGAATTTGAACAACTTTCCAATCTAGAAAAGCACAATGAAAAGGCAAAACTGGAATGCAGCCTGGCCAGCCTCCTCTCTGTTCAAAGCAGTTAAATAATCAGTGTGATTGGTAGCAGCGCTCATACTCCAAGCACGTCAGCTGTCGTTCACTTTGATCAAGTGGCAGGAGATTTGAGCAATCGGACTGGTTAATGCTAAGTGACAGCCATTCATAGTACACAACAAAGTGCATCCCATTGTGTCTTACTGCACTATCCTAGGCCGTAATTGCTACATTCCCCTTGCCTCCAAACAGACTCAAAATGTATCAATAATATCAATAGAAAATGCCTAACAATGTGTAAATATCTTTTTCAGAAATGAAGAAATAACCTCAACATTTCTTTCCCCCTTAAAATCCAGCCCCAAAACTGAATGGAAAAGTACACTTGCACGAAAGCTTGCTATCTGACAAGGAATTTATTATTTGTTGTTAATGTGATTTGTCCCAGGACAACCAGAATCTCAAATTTGTTTGCCTGGCATGAAAAAATCATCATCATCATCACCACTTACTTACATTGCAGTAGCCCCTTGGAGCCCCAGACAGGGACCAAAACCCCATTGTGCTCAGTGCTGAACAAAGACAGAACAAGAGTGTCCCTGCCCCAAATTGCTTATGGTTGTCCTGGTTTTTGGTTTTTGTAGTGAAACTAAATTTATATTTTTAATTATTCTACTGCTCCTCACTGTCTGTTTGAAAGTTCATTTGAAGAATAGTTCGGCCTACGAATAATCCGAGGAGGGGCGAAGACCTAAGATTGGCATCTGCCCTACTGAGGGTACTATGTAATCTAAAATGACCAGGAACATGTATGCTAGAAGGGTCAGGCAGAGGGGAAAGCATTACGGTTGCCAGTTTTGGTTGGACGTATCCCTGGAGGTTTCATCACGTGACATCATTTTAATTAAAGGTTAATCTTTAATTCCTGGAGACTCCAGGACAAGCCTGGAGGGTTGGCTACCCTAGAAAGCATGCGAGAAGCAGGCTGGGGTAAGGATTCTGAAAGCAGCCTCCAGAGCAGGGGTGGGCAAACTTTTTGGGCCGAGGGCCAAATCGGGGTGCGAAACGGTATGGAGGGCGCGGTAGGGAAGGCTGTGCCTCCCCAAACAGCCTGGCCCCCGCCCCCTATCCACCCCTCCCACTTCCCGCCCGCTGACTGCCCCCCTCAGAACCCCTGATCCATCCAACCGCCCCCCCGCCCCCCGCTCCGTGTCCCCTGACTGCCCCCGGGACCCCTCCCCCCCGTCGCCGCCGCCCCCTTACCATGCCCCTCAGCGCGGCAGGAGCTCGCAGCCCGGCTGCCCGCGCGGCGGCGGAACGGCGGGGCCGGGGTCGAGCCTCCCCGGCCGGGAGCGCAGGAGCCGCGCAGCGCGGTCCGTTTGCCCAGCTCTGCTCCAGCGGGCAGGCCAGGCCAGGCCAGGCCAGCGCGCCGGGGGCAGCTGCAGCTGCAGCCGCAGCCTGGGTGAGCCGGACTCAGCCAGGAGGAGGATGGAGAAGTAGGAACTGTCTGAGAGCAGGGCTGCGAGAGCAGCACAGGGCAGAAGCAGCTAGGCAGTCGCACGATGGGAGCAAGCGAGAGCAAGGGGCATCACTGGAAAGGGGCTGCCGTGATCCGCCGAGTCGGCGCTGAGGGGGATGGGGGTAGGCACCAGAGGCGTGAGCGGTCTGAGACCCGGCCGGGAATCGAGGCAGCGGGCGCTGAGCGAAGGAACAGCCCGAGGCGAGGTGTGGGGCAGCTGAGCCGTCACCCGCTGAGGAACAGCGTAGGAGAAGGGCTGACAGGGGTTAGAGGAATGAAGGCAAAGAGAAGTAAGACAGGGTCACTTCAGCCTCATCCACTTAAAAGTATCTAATCAGCTGTTTGCATTCCCATCAAGCCAAGTATCATGAGCCCAGAGAAAGGAAGCAGAGACCTGGAGACTATTAGACCATCTTTCTCCCTCAAGCATGCACCCGATGAAGTGTAGCAGGGAGAAACTCATCACAATTAAAAGTGAATGTGTCCACTGTCTGCACAGAGCTAAAAGCAGTTATTTTGTCACATTGCATATTCCAGCCAGTTCAAGATGTGGTGTAGGGTTTTCGAAAGGGCAAAAAGTGCTAACTCTCATACAAGCCCTCAAGATTATGGTGGGAATCCCTGTATCCTGAAACTGTCTTTATTCTTTCTACTGCAGTAGTGCCTAGATCATGGACCAGAACCCCATTGTACTTGGTGCTGTACAAACAGAACAAAACTGAAGGGAAAAAACGTAGTTAGAGTATGAGAACCGATCACATTTGAAATAAGAGCTAGGTCAGCAAACTTGTTTTGTTTTTTCAAAGACTATGCTGCAAAGAGAGCTACCAGAGTTAGGATGACACTAAGGCTATATCTACTCAGCCCCGCAGTTTGGACTCTGAGGTTGTGAACTGCAGTGCCCGAAGTACTACGCTGTAAAACCTGTGTGAATGCTGCTGGCACAAACTGAGATTCCTTGTCTGCATTAATGGAATCCTGCTACCTATATTGTGGGGCACTGTAGACAAGCCCTTCGGAAGACTTTTCCCACCAATACCATTCCCTGAAAAAATATCCATTCTATTTTGATCTCAATACCTGGTGGTATTTCAATGACAAAGCTTATGCTAGTGAACTGAAGGTGTGTTTGCGGTAGTGTCCATACATGCAGAAACGGTTTTTAGTGGCAAAGACCACAAGAAGAATGTGCTATGAATTTGAGATTTACTGCTGTATATACTGCATTTTATGAAGAAGCAAAGCTTGTTCACTTTCTGAACTGTATAAAAAAAGAATTTCAGTAGTGATTTCAAATACATTTCAAACCTTTACTTTCTACAGCCCACTAAGATGTTGTCTTTTCCTTATCATTTAATTTACATGATAAATATGTACTAAAGATTATTGAAAGAGTCTCTTGTACATTTTACTGTAATAGCTATATCCAGGCAACAAACTAGTATCTCACTGCATATATACACAAAAATAAAAGGAGTACTTGTGGCACCTTAGAGACTAACCAATTTATTTGAGCATGAGCTTTCGTGAGCTACAGCTCATTTCATCGGATGTATACTGTGGAAAGTGTAGAAGATCTTTTTATACACACAAAGCATGAAAAAAATGGGTGTTTACCACTACAAAAGGTTTTCTCTCCCCCCACCCCCACTCTCCTGCTGCTAATACCTTATCTAAAGTGATCACTCTCCTTACAATGTGTATGATAATCAAGTTGGGCCATTTCCAGCACAAATCCAGGTTTTCTCCCCCCTTTCGCCCACCTTGATTATCATACACATTGTAAGGAGAGTGATCACTTTAGATAAGCTATTACCAACAGGAGAGTGGGTTTGTGGGGGGAGAGAAAACCTTTTGTAGTGGTAAACACCCATTTTTTCATGCTTTGTGTGTATAAAAAGATCTTCTACACTTTCCACAGTATGCATCCGATGAAGTGAGCTGTAGCTCACGAAAGGTTATGCTCAAATAAATTGGTTAGTCTCTAAGGTGCCACAAGTACTCCTTTTCTTTTTGCGAATACAGACTAACACGGCTGTTACTCTGAAACCTGCATATATACTGTAGACTTATATAGATCATTGGATTTTCTTTTCATGTACTTTATCACAGTAAAGTTTAACAATACCAGCACAAAATAATAAAAGCTTTGTCACATGAAAATTGCTCAATATAGCTGACTAGATGGAAATCTTTCATATGACTGGCTGAACAACGTATTCAGTCCGCATCCAAGAGCAGTAAAGTGACTGTCAGAATTTGACATCAATAGTTGTAAAATAAGCAATGGACCACATTTAATCCTGGCATGGCTCTATTGACTACAGTGGAGTTACACAGAACCATCTGGGGCCAAGATTTGTGTGTCCATAAAAACTTCAATTTATGCCACCTTTGTGGTGTCTGGTTCCTGGGCTCCATGTGCTCTACTCTGGTCTCCCAGGCTAAGTTAAAGTAGCCTGAAGGTTTCTCTATCTGGCACTGGATGCCAATCATTTAAGAGGTTGAGATCAATACCAGGGACCAAGAGGTGACAGGGAAGCGCTGGCCATACTCCATTTTTCCCCCCAACATCCCCTCTGCTGTGCTGCACCAATTGTTACACTGACTCTATTGCACCAAAGCGCCCCCCCATGGTAGGGGTGATCCTTCCAAAGCTTTCATGCTGCTTTGCCCAAAATCTGTACTGTTATCTTTGCAGCAAACTGGATTTGACTTTACTCACATCATGTAGCGAACTCCCAGGAGAGTAATCACCTTGAAGTCAGTGGGATCACTGGTGTAATAAAGAAAAGACGATTGGTAAAACTGTGCCCCAATTATACAGTAAGCTAAAATTACTGGGTCCAAATTCTACTCTCATTTTCTCAGTGTAAATCCAGAGATGACCCCATGGGCTTTAAGCTGCAGTAGCAGAGCACAATCTGGCCTTTTGTTGTAACATCTGTTTTAAAAATAAATCTTCTATTTGGTAGTGGTAATTAATGCTAATACTAATTGTAGCTATATCTAGTAAACTTATTTCTCTATCTCCCTCTGTATCTCAGAATAGTGATCCCCTAAAGAATTATTGAGGTAATTGGCAAACTAGGAAGATTTCAATGATGAAAACCTTCACAAACCTATAACCCATTAATACGCTTGTCACCAGCGTAAATAAGAAAAGAGTGTAAAGCAAGCTGTCACGTATCTTCAGTCCAAGCTTTGTATCCCTGTATTTATCTATCAAAAAGTGTCTCCATTGCTTGGACTTTTGCTTCTCTATTAGCAGTTTGGGCATTGAGAGCCAGCAGGGGAGGAGACTAAGAATAATTGGGCAAGGAGACTGGGACTGGGAACAGGGTATGGGGAGCAGAGATTGTGACTGGCTGGGCAAGGAGATTACATTATAATTACTAAGCCCTCAAAACAGCTTTTTAAATGAAAGATCATACATGTTTTTTTTTCCAATTGAAATATTCTCTTTTAAATGTTTGATTCACTCCAAACCTGAAAGAGGGTAGAGAAAATACAACAGACACACACACACCCACACACACACACACACCAACAAAGAGTAAAACTGCTGGAGGGCTTTTGTGGGGTGAAGAAATCTATTTCTTTACTACCTTAAAAATGGCAATAAAGTAAATATACATTTATTTATGTCATAACAAATGTAGAAGTCAGCCGGGCTAGGCAGTGACTCCATCATGCTCTTTCAGGCAGGGGTCTTGAGTTCAGCTCACTCTTCCTGGGAGTGGCAGCCCCACCTCATCATGCAGTCTAGACCAATCTCTGGCCAACACACACAGGGCTGCTGATGTGGTTTGGAGGGAGCTTTATCATTCAGCCCTTTTGGTCACAGTTTAAAACCTTTGAGAGTGGCATGAGGATATTCACCCAAACGTATATATGGTAGCTGGAAAGAATTCTCTTTTGTCTATCTGTGTACTGTGAAGAGAAAGACTGGGCTAGCGATTAGGGAACTAGTCTAGCACTTGGGAGACCTGTATTAAGTTCCTGCTCCACCATAGATTTCCTTTGTGGCCATGAGTTTGTCACTGTGGTCAATATTTTCACAGCTACTTAGGCACGAACAGATGCAGGTAGATATCTAGTCAGATTTTCAAAAATTGCTTAGCTGCTTTTGAAAATCCCACTAGGTGCCTATTTGCAGCGTTAAGCACCTAAATATTTTTTAAAATCTGGCCCTCTGTGCCTGAATTCCCATCTGTAAAACAAGGATATCATCACATCCCTAGCCCACAGGGGCATTGTGAGGATAAATGCATTAATGAGTGATATGGAAGGGGGGGGGGGGAGTTCAGCTGTTGTGACCTGCACTGGATGTGCCATGTTTGTCTTTCTTCCACAGGACAGAAGCGACTTTGTCTGTACAAAGTGCAAGCTGGTCTCCATATTGGAAGAGAAGATTGAAGGTCTGGAGCAACAGATAACGACCCTGCGTTGCATACAAGAATCTGAGGATTTTCTGGACAAAAGTCAGGATATGCTTCTACGGGCACAAAGCTCTAATGATGTAGAGCAGGTTGCACAGTGGAGCCAAGAGGCCAGTGAAGAAGCTTGGCAACATGTGACCTCCAGAAGAAGAAGGGGGAATGTCCAGGTTCCAGCAACACGGACACAGGTAACTAACCACTTTCATGTTCTCTCCACAGGTACCATTGCGGAGAGTGGACCAGATGATACGTCTGGGGGGAGAAAGCAGGAGGAGACTCCGCTGGTTGGAAGGCATGAAATGCACTGTCCTGAGGTTGGGGGTTCCACGACCACCACTCCCAAGAGAAGGAGGCGGGTGGTGGTGGTCGGGGACTCTCTCCTCCGGGGGACTGAGTCATCTATCTGCCACCCTGACCAGCAAAACCGAGAAGTCTGCTGCTTGCCAGGGGCTAAGATTCGCGATGTGACGGAGAGACTGCGAGACTCATCAAGCCCTCGGATCGCTACCCCTTCCTGCTTCTCCACATGGGCACCAATGATACTGCCAAGAATGACCTTGAGCGGGTCACTGCAGACTACGTGGCTCTGGGAAGAAGGATAAAGGAGTTTGAGGCGCAAGTGGTGTTCTCGTCCATCCTCCCCGTGGAAGGACAAGGCCTGGGTAGGGACCGTCGCATGAATGTCAATGAATGGCTACGCAGGTGGTGTCGGAGAGAAGGCTTTGGATTCTTTGACCATGGGATGGTGTTCCATGAAGAAGGAGTGCTGGGCAGAGACGGGCTCCACCTTACGAAGAGAGGGAAGAGCATCTTTGCGAGCAGGCTGGCTAACCTAGTGAGGAGGGCTTTTAACTAGGTTAAGTGGGAGGTAAGTGGGAAAGCAGGATACCGGGAGGAACCACAGGCAGGAACATCTGTGAGGGGAGGGCTCCTGCCTCATACTGAGAATGAGGGGCGATCAGCAGGTTATCTCAAGTGCTTATATACAAATGCACAAAGCCTTGGAAACAAGCAGGGAGAACTGGAGGTCCTGGTGATGTCAAGGAATTATGACGTGATTGAAATAACAGAGATTTGGTGGGATAACTCACATGACTGGAGTACTGTCATGGATGGTTATAAACTGTTCAGGAAGGACAGGCAGGGCAGAAAAGATGGGGGAGTAGCACTGTATGTAAGGGAGCAGTATGACTGCTCAGAGCTCCGGTACGAAACTGCAGAAAAACCTGAGTGTCTCTGGATTAAGTTTAGAAGTGTGAGCAACAAGAGTGATGTAGTGGTGGGAGTCTGCTATAGACCACTGGACCAGGGGGATGAGGTGGATGAGGCTTTCTTCCAGCAACTTGCAGAAGCTACTAGATCGCACGCCCTGGTTCTCATGGGTGACTTTAATTTTCCTGATATCTGCTGGGAGAGCAATACAGCGGTGCATAGACAATCCAGGAAGTTTTTGGAAAACGTAGGGGACAATTTCCTGGTGCAAGTGCTAGAGGAGCCAACTTGGGGGGGGGGGGAGCTTTTCTTGACCTGCTGCTCACAAACTGGGAAGAATTAGTGGGGGAAGCAAAAGTGGATGGGAATTTGGGAGGCAGTGACCATGAGTTGGTTGAGTTCAGGATCCTGACGCAGGGAAGAAAGGTAAGCAGCAGGATACGGACCCTGGACTTCAGGAAAGCAGACTTCGACTCCCTCAGGGAACGGATGGGTAGGATCCCCTGTGGGACTATCATGAAGGGGAAAGGAGTTCAGGAGAGCTGGCTGTATTTCAAGGAATCCCTGTTGAGGTTACAGGGACAAACCATCCCGATGTGTTGAAAGAATAGTAAATATGGCAGGCGACCAGCTTGGCTTAACGGTGGAATCCTAGCGGATCTTAAACATAAAAAAGAAGCTTGCAAGAAGTGGAAGGTTGGACATATGACCAGGGAAGAGTATAAAAATATTGCTCGGGCATGTAAGAATGAAATCAGGAGGGCCAAATCACACCTGGAGCTGCAGCTAGCAAGGGATGTCAAGAGTAACAAGAAGGGTTTCTTCAGGTATGTTGGCAACAAGAAGAAAGCCAAGGAAAGTGTGGGCCCCTTACCGAATGAGGGAGGCAACCTAGTGACAGAGGATGTGGAAAAAGCTAATGTACTCAATGCTTTTTTTGCCTCTGTCTTCACTAACAAGGACAGCTCCCAGACTGCTGCGCTGGGCATCACAGCATGGGGAGTAGATAGCTAGCTCTCTGTGGAGAAAGAGGTGGTTAGGGACTATTTAGAAAAGCTGGACGTGCACAAGTCCATGGGGCCGGACGAGTTGCATCCGAGAGTGCTAAAGGAATTGGCAGCTGTGATGGCAGAGCCATTGGCCATTATCTTTGAAAACTCGTGGCGAACGGGGGAAGTCCCAGATGACTGGAAAAAGGCTAATGTAGTGCCAATCTTTAAAAAAGGGAAGAAGGAGGATCCTGGGAACTACAGGCCAGTCAGCCTCACCTCAGTCCCCGGAAAAGTCATGGAGCAGGTCCTCAAAGAAGCACTTACATGAGAGGAAAGTGATCAGGAACAGTCAGCATGTATTCACCAAGGGAAGGTCATACCTGACTAATCTAATCGCCTTCTATGATGAGATTACTGGTTCTGTGGATGAAGGAAAAGCAGTGGATGTATTGTTTCTTGACTTTAGCAAAGCTTTTGACACTGTCTCCCACAGTATTCTTGTCAGCAAGTTAAAGAAGTATGGGCTGGATGAATGCACTATAAGGTGGGTAGAAAGTTGGCTAGATTGTCGGGCTCAACGGGTAGTGATCAATGGCTCCATGTCTAGTTGGCAGCCAGTATCAAGCGGAGTGCTTCAAGGGTCTGTCCTGGGGCCGGTTTCGTTCAGTATCTTCATAAATGATCTGGAGGATGGCATGGATGGCACCCTCAGCAAGTTTGCAGATGACACTAAACTGGGAGGAGTGATAGATATGCTGGAGGGTAGGGCTAGGATACAGACAGACCTAGACAAATTAGAGGATTGGGCCAAAAGAAATCTGATGAGGTTCAGCAAGGACAAGTGCAGAGTCCTGCACTTCGGACAGAAGAATCCCATGCACTGCTACAGACCAGGGACCAAATGGCTAGGCAGCAGTTCTTCAGAAAACGACCTGGAGTTATAGTGGATGAGAAGCTGGATATAAGTGACAGTGTGCCCTTGTTGCCAAGAAGGCCAATCGCATTTTGGGATGTATAAGTAGGGGCATAGCGAGCAGATTGAGGGACGTGATCATCCCCCTCTATTCAACATTGATGAGGCCTCATCTGGAGTACCATGTCCAGTTTTGGGCCCCACACTACAAGAAGGATGTGGATAAATTGGAGAGAGTCCAGCGAAGGGCAACAAAAATGATTAGGGGTCTGGAACACATGACTTATGAGGAGAGGCTGAGGGAACTGGGATTGTTTAGTCTGCAGAAGAGAAGAATGAGGGGGGATTTGATAGCTGCTTTCAACTACCTGAGAGGTGGTTCCAGAGAGGATGGTTCTAGACTATTCTCAGTGGTAGAAGAGGACAGGACAAGGAGTAATCGTCTCAAGTTGCAGTGGGGGAGGTTTAGGTTGGATATTAGGAAAAACTTTTTCACTAGGAGAGTGGTGAAACACTGGAATGCATTACCTAGGGAGGTGGTAGAATCTCCTTCCTTAGAAGTCTTTAAGGTCAGGCTTGAGAAAGCGCTGGCTGAGATGATTTAATTGGGGATTGGTCCTGCTTTGAGCAGGGGGTTGGACTAGATGACCTCCTGAGGTCCCTTCCAACCCTGATATTCTATGATTCTATGAAAGATTATGAGCCACTCAGATACTATAGCAATGGGGCTGATAAAAGTACCTAAAAGATAAGGTATATCTGCATTGCAATTAGACACCTGTCGCTGGCCAATGCCAGCTGACTTGGGCTCACAGGTTCTCAGAATAAGGAATTGTTTAACTGTAGTGTAGATGTTGAGACTCAGGCTGCAACCTGAGCTCTGGGACCCTCCAACCTTGCAGGATCCTGGAACTTGGGCTCCAGCCCAAGCCCAGATATCTACACCACAATTAAACTGTCCCTTAGCCTGAACTATGAGCCTGAGTCAGCTGGCACTGGCCACCTGCAGGTGTCTAAATGCACTGTAGAGATAGCCATAGTAGTTTCCAATAATAAAAAAATAGGTTTGCATTACTTGACTACAAGTTTGTAGGCTTGAAACTGGACATGATAAAAACCCTCTTTCTTGATTATTAACCATTATAAAATGTGTCACATCTATCCATAATTTGGAAATGAGCATAACTCAAAGTCCCAGATCAAAACAACCCCACATCTCTGAGTATAAGTGAAATCAAAACCTGCATTTAAAGCTGGTAGCTGGCTTAAGCCTCTCTCTAAAAATAAACCTTCCATTAAACCATTTAATAAATGTTTTATTAGAGTTGTACTTATAAGGAATCTGAAAGAAAACTGTAAAGAATTTGCTGTGTTTCAACACATGAAGAGGTTTTTTGCTCTGCTGTCCACCTAAATGTAAGACTGTGAAATATCTTAGTTTTATTACTGGCATTATTGTAAACAAAATAGCATAGCCATTTTCTGTGAAAGAGGAATTCTTTTGCTATTTTGGAGTAAGCTAATAGCAAGCCAAAGTACAAAAAAGTCTAAGGTTGTGGTTAAACGATGGGTAGGTTTAGTACTCTGAAAAGTGACTCCACAAAAATAGCTTTTTGAAGCTTTATGTTCATTATCTCACTGGTTTCCAGAGCAAACATATTCAGCTTGGTGGTAAAAAAAGATGTTTTTTCAAACTGCCTTTGCAGCAAAAAAACAACCAGGGATCTGAAAATCAAGCTGCTCTCTTTCCATCTTGTGCATCATTACCAGTCATAAAGGTCAAATTATATCTCAGTGACATCTTGCAATTCTATTTCCCTATGTGAGTTTCTAAAAGCACAACCAGCTCTCTAATTCTAATTTAGTGAACAGTTCCATTGATGATGCACAATCAAAAAAAATAGAGTCCAACTAATTCTCTCAACTATGTTGACGCTGCAGGGCTAATGGGGTAAAAATTAGTAAAAACCCCAAACCCTGATTTTTTGTCACGAAAGGCTGTACGCGTGACTTTGAATATACACAAAGAGCAGATCTGCTAAACAGGATGCCATTGACACTTTTCAGAGTAGAACTACCATCACCACGAGTTTATTGTTATCTTTTCTTAGCCCAGTTGCCCATGCCAGACTGGGTGTGTTGGGATTTTATTTTTATACCCATTTTTGCCAGATTGATAGTAGCCAACAGTGGTTACCATTTCACAGTGTGTGTGAAATGAACAGGTAATCGCATGCCAGTTTCAGGTAGACAGTTGTCCACATACAATAAACTCCATCCAATGGACACTACTTGGCATCCTTTAGGCAGCCCAAGCAGAGTGCCTTCACCTTTTAATGCCGTCACCTTCAGCTGTGGTCCCTCTGGGTTAGGGTTGAAGTCTGCCTCTCCTGAATATATTCTGTCGATAGAGACATGCTCTATTCAGGCCTATCAATCTACCACCTTCCATAATCACTGACATTTATTTTTAAAAGAGAAACTGTAAAATCCTTCATAAACACTTGAAACAAAATTAGGTTTCAGCAACGTTTATGAACAAGCAGCTCTTCTCTGGCAAAGCTCCTCACTCTCTTCATTAAGTTAAAAGGTATTTTATTATTACTTAATTTTTTAACATTGGGACTTCAATAGTTTAAATGGCTCAGCATCGCAGAAGACAGTGGCCCAGAGAAGTAGCCGCTTAAGCTTTGAAAGTGGAACACACTAAAGGCACTAAGCATTTGCATTTATGCCAGGCATCTTCCACCCTGCAGTCCCCAGGCATGTTTTACACATGCAAAACTCCATTCAAATTCAATGGCAGTGACACACACATTAAAAATGCAGGACTGGGTTGAAACTATAGCTCAAAGACATGTCCTGTTACTGGTATTCTTCTGCCTTTTGAGTATCTGTAGAAGGGTCACTCACCAGTCAATGCGCCACCTCATGGCGGGGCATAGTGTAGTAGCCTTTTCAACTCCAGTACCCACTGTCAACAGCCACTCCAATTCTGTGGTGGTTCGACCGTTCTCCCCAATCAGCCCTCCAGCCAGGTTGTTTAAAATTCCATCCTTTCTGAGGTAATAAAGAATCCAGTGACCTTATGTCTGGTCTTCAGCTCCACTCTGGGCTCAACAGTCCTTGCTCACTTGTGTCAGGAGGGCTTTATTTCCCCTTTCTTGGAATCAAGGAGAGGAACTCAGGTGCTCCCTCACCTCTGGGTTCCAGCCCAGGACCCTGTAGTAAACGAAGATCTGCTTCCTGCTGCTTCCCTGGGCCACTTCCTACCTCCATCTGCCTCCAGGCCCCTCTGAAAGAACAGCTTGTCCCAATGTTTTGTCCTTGGGAGGTCCCGGCTCCTTGCACTGCATCCCTCCAGATAGCAAGCAGTGCAAAGTCCTCTATAGCAGTGGTTCTCAAAGTCGGTCCGCCGCTTGTTCAGGGAAAGCCCCTGGTGAGCCGGACTGGTTTGTTTACCTGCCGCTCCGCAGGTTCGGCCAATTGCAGCTTCCACTGGTTACGGTTTGCCGCGCCAGGCCAATGGGGGCTGCGGGAAGGGCGGCCAGCACGTCCCTTGGCCCACGCCGCTTCCCGCAGCCCTCATTGGCCTGGAGCAGCGAACCGTAACCAGTGGGAGCTGCAATTGGCTGAACCTGCAGACGCGGCAGGTAAACAAACCAGTCCGGCTCACCAGGGGCTTTCCCTGAACAAGCAGCAGACCGGCTTTGAGAGCCACTGCTCTAGAGGCTCCCCAGCAGCAGCAGGAACCCATTGTATGAGCAGCAGCCTTTTATCCCAGCAGTTCCTGATCAAATATTTAGCCACAGGTGGGAAGTAGCAGCTCTCTCTCTCTCTCTCTGTAGCAGCGTCGGGTCTAAACACACCCAGTGAGATACTGTGATAGGATTTATTGGGTGCATCACCTGAGAACTTTGGCATCTCTAGACCAGAGATTACCTTACTTTGCCCATCCTTCTCCCTCCGTACTAGCTGCACCCGTTTCCAGGTCATCCTACCAATAGGTCATGCAAACTGGCCTAGCAAGTCTACCATAATTGTGAGAGAGACAAAGACCCACCAAACACAAGTAACTCTCTCCACGAGCTGGCCCATACTACTCAAATCACCACACTGCAACAAGAAATAAATCCGGAACAACTAGAAAAAATCTAATTCCTATTCCCTGCACCATCAGCCACTAACAGCCCCAGACCAGAAACCAAACGGCACCAAATTCAAAATTCTGTTGGTGAATGCGAGATCAAACAAAACTATCACCATCCATGACCTGCTCTCAGCCATTCCTCTGCAGAATTCCACCAACCTGAGTTGCTCACCTTACACTGTAATATCATTCAGCTCCCCATGCATCAAGAATTGTCAAGGGAGGCGAAGAAACAGGTAAAGATGTGGAAAAATAAATCTCTCAGATGCAAGAGACATGCAACCCCTATGGCCTCTTGATGCCATAGAAAGCTTCCTGTAAGACTTGATTGAGCTAGTCTTCTGCTACTAGAAATTCTCAAACTCCCAACACCCACAAAGACAACCCTGTGACGGGTTGGGTCACAGAAACCCCCTTGGGACTGCCATCTGATGTGCTGAGACTACCTCCAAGCCCTTTTTCCCTGGCAGCTTGAGACTTCAGTACCCTGCCTGGTTGTGCCAGACACACTAGCCTGCTACAAACACAGGCCCAGGTCTGAACCACATTCCCCAAAAGCTGCAGGCTTAACTGAAAACAGCTTAAGAAGTGCTTCTGTCTCCAACAACCAGATACCCAGTTTCCAATGGGATCCAAACCCCAAATAAAGCTTATACAGGGTAAACTCATAAATTGCTCACCTTCTATAACACTGATAGAGAGATATGCTGTTTTCTCCCCCAGGTATTACTACTTGCTCTGGGTTAATTAATAAGTAAAAAGTGATTTTATTAAATATAAAAAGTAGGATTTAAGTTGGTTCCAAGTAATAACAGAACAAAGTAAATTACCATGCAAAATAAAACAAAAACACAAAAGTCTAAGCTTAATACAGTAAGAAACTAAATGCAGGTAAATCTCACCCTCAGAGATGTTCCAATAAGCTTCTTTTACAGACTAGACTTCCTCCTTGTCTGGGTCCAGCAATCACCCACACCCCCGTAGTTATTGTCCTTTGTTTCAGTTTCTTTCAGGCATCTCTTTGGGGTGGAGAGGCTATCTCTTGAGCCAGCTGAAGACAAAATGGAAGGGTTTCCTAGGGCCTTATACAGTGTCTCTCTTGTGGGTGGAAACCCTTGTGTTCTCCTGTGCAGAATCACGGCTACAAGATGTAGTTTTGGAGTCACATGGGCAAGTTATACGTCCATGCATGACTCAGTTCTTTACAGGCCGATGCCATTGTTTACATGTTAGTTTGAATGATCCCAGGAAAGCTCAGATGTGGATTGGTGTCTCTCAAGGTCCATTGTTAGCTAAGTACTCCCAGTTACTTGAATAACCCCTTCACACTATGTTGACCAAATCTGTCTTATGTGCTTTCTACAGCAAACTTTAAATACAAGCATAGAGCCAACGCTCATAACTTCGGATATAAAAATGATACATGCATACAAATAGGATGAATACATTCAGTAGAATATAACCTTTGCGAAGATATGTTGCATGGCATATCTAGCATAAAACATATTCCAGTTATGTCATATTTACACTCATAAGCATATTTCTATAAAGCAGTATGGGGTGCAATGTCACAAACCCGTGCAGTAAACTGGGCCAGAATCTCATGTTTACCATGAAAACTTTGGGACTAGCCCTTGCAATCATCACAGTGATCCATGAAACTGGCCACACTACTGGATCTAGTTTTTAGTGCAGGAACCAAGAATCACCTTCACCAAAGGGAAGCCAGTTCTTTCCTCCCCATTTTCCTAAGAAGGATCAACCATATGATTCTGTCTGTGAAAACTCATGGGCTCAGTCAGCTTCCAAAACTTCATGCCCTTCCCCCAGGTAAACTGATGATGACTATTTTACATATTGGCAACTATCAAAGTTTTCCTCCATCTGCCATGAAATCTGCCCTATACACAATACAGACCCGCCACTAAACATTTTGTTCTCAACCTAGTGTGATGGGCAGAGTGCAGATTATATTACCATATAATGAAATAGAATTCACCTACTCAGGATTTCCTGTGGCAAATGGCCACAGTCTCTGTCCCATAAGTGAAATCTGGGAGGGGAGACAAGGGAAGAGTTAAGATTGGTTCTGGGATCTTACCTATGATTTCCCTGAACATCCAGGATTTAAATTTTTTTATGTTTGCTTTAAAGGGCAATAAGTTCTCAAATCCAACTCTATTATCAAAGGGTTTCATTTTTTGTCTGTGAATATAAAAAGGATTTCAGTCAACATATTTTATTTCTGATTTCACATGCAAGTGGTAACAACCACTCTTCAACTAGAAAGGGCAGTGTTCACAGCTACGTGTTTTATTTAAATAGTCCTTACTTTATTTCTTCTACATAGACACCAGATGGAAGGAGAAAATAGGGAGCTTATTTTCCTACAGTAGGCTCTTTAGGCCAAGAAGAAAGTTAGATACAGCAAGAACTGCTGCTAACTGTTGTTCCCTTTCATTATACGTGATTCTTGACTGTTCATTTTATGAATGAGTTGCAAGGTATTTCATTAGTGATTGTCAGTGTTATGCTATGCAAACATACATTATTAGTTAGACAATGCTCAAGTACTGAGCATCAATAAGGCCTCTAACATTTACATTATTAAACACATTAATTCCTGTAGAAAGTCTGACATATTAGGGCTACTTTCCCTCAAGGAATTTTGAACTAGTATGTATCCTTAACAACACTTTATATGGAATATCCAGAAATAAAATCAGTGTTTTTGGATCACAATTGTAACCTTCTGTCATAAATATAAAGGGAAGGGTAAACCCCTTTGAAATCCCTCCTGGCCAGGGGAAAGCTCCTCTCACCTGTAAAGGGTTAAGAAGCTAAAGGTAACCTCGCTGGCACCTGACCAAAATGACCAATGAGGAGACAAGATACTTTCAAAAGCTGGGAGGAGGGGGAGAAACAAAGGGTCTGGGTCTGTCTGTAGTCGTCTTGGCCAGGGACAGAACAGGAATGGAGTCTTAGAACTTTTAGTAAGTAATCTAGCTAGGTATGTGTTAGATTATGATTTCTTTAAATGGCTGAGAAAAGAATTGTGCTGAATAGAATAACTATTTCTGTCTGTGTATCTTTTTTGTAACTTAAGGTTTTGCCTAGAGGGGTTCTCTATGTTTTTGAATCTAATTACCCTGTAAGATATCTACCATCCTGATTTTACAGGGGGGATTTCTTTATTTCTATTTACTTCTATTTTTTATTAAAAGTCTTCTTGTAAAACACTGAATGCTTTTTCATTGTTCTCAGATCCAAGGGTTTGGGTCTGTGGTCACCTATGCAAATTGGTGAGGCTTTTTATCCAACATTTCCCAGGAAAGGGGGGGTGCAAGTGTTGGGAGGATTGTTCATTGTTCTTAAGATCCAAGGGTCTGGGTCTGTAGTCACCTAGGCAAATTGGTGAGGCTTTTTACCAAACCTTGTCCAGGAAGTGGGGTGCAAGGTTTTGGGAAGTATTTTGGGGGGAAGGACGCGTCCAAACAGCTCTTCCCCAGTAACCAGTATTAGTTTGGTGGTGGTAGCGGCCAGTCCAAGGATAACGGGGGTAATATTTTGTACCTTGGGGAAGTTTTGACCTAAGCTGGTAAAGATAAGCTTAGGAGGTTTTTCATGCAGGTCCCCACATCTGTACCCTAGAGTTCAGAGTGGGGGAGGAACCGTGACACCTTCACTGCAGTGCAAATGTGTCCCAAGTTTTGCAGCAGAGTGGAGATCCTAAAGCCACCTCACAACCAAGAAGGACCAAGTAGAAATTCAGATACTGCCTTTGGCTACCCAGTACCTGATCTTGCCACACCTATTTGCACAAGCAGTCCTTACTAATGTAAGTAGACTCAGGGAACTCACTGCTACTACAAAGAGTTTCATGAAGGTAGTGTGTCCTGCTTCTTTTAGTATGGTAGTATTTCTTTGAACTCAACAGGAGCAACCACCACCATAACAAAATCACATATTTCAAAGGAAAAAAGCTGAAATATCAAGTTAATCAATGTTCCGTGAGAACCACAACAAACTTGCTTCCCAGTCCACTGAGCAATAGGAGGCTGCTTTGGAATTTAGAATTCATTACCATATCGATAGCTGCACAGGGGGAAAGTGGCAGGGCATCACCAGAGCACAGCACAGCGAAAGGGTTCCAATTTCCTTTAAGGAAGGAGAGCATGATTGTCAGAATTTCTGGATCTTTGAGCAGACCTGCCCTAACAGATATTGAGATGTAGATAGATTTAAAATACTGTTACAGTGAAGCACCATTTTTTGCCATCAAAAGTAACCAATGCTGCCTGGGGGAATATTCTTCTAGATCCCTTCGGGGGCAGTCACTCTGGTGTCCACTTCACAGCTGCTGTTCTTCACACCTGGTTAATGCTGAGATCCAAGAAGGGTTCTCTTCAATGGTTCCCACTGGGCTGCAGGTTCTCAACTGTGATAATTTTTTAAAAACCCTGTTCAAATCCAAAGCTCTGCTGGACATCATAAGGCACCATGCCAAGTGGAGCTTGTAGAGCCAGTTATTAAAGATGTCCCAATCCTGCAACACTTGCTTTCAGAAATATGCCCATTTACTTCATTTTACAGTAGTCAGGTACTTAGGGAGAGAAGCAATGAGCAATGAAAACAAGCTTGCTTTGATTTGGGTGCAGAAAAATCTTTATTCAGAAAGGAAGTGACAAGAAGGTAAAAAAAACAGGAGTTCTTAATAAATGACAAGCTGCATGTCCCTGCTTGATGTAATAATGGTTTGAAAGACTTCATGCTGCTTTCTGAGAGGGAAAACAAGTAAGGAAAGCCTTTTTACAACTGAATTTCAGGTCAAGGTGTGCAAAGAGGAAGGAAAAATGGGTGCAGGGCATCCAAGGGAGAAAGTTGCTCCTGACATAGTTAAAAAAAATTAAGTATTAGGCTCAGGATTGTTCTTTATACTGTAATTCCATGACTATTGACATTTTTGCTGCAACAAATTAATTTTTCACAGGGCCAAACCTACTTGCCTTGACTTCATTAGGACTATTAGTGTAAATAAGATGGGGAGCATTTGACACACAATTTAATCACAGCAAGCTTAGAGCCATAGATATGATCCAATATATTTGTTCAACTTGCTGTTCAAATAAGATGATGGTAAAGTGGCTACTTGGCTGGGGGGGAAAGCAAACAATATAGTCTTGAGCTGAGTTCGATCTGCATAAGAGTGTGTTTAGTATGTTTCAGAGTAACAGCCGTGTTAGTCTGTATTCGCAAAAAGAAAAGGAGGACTTGTGGCACCTTAGCGACTAACCCATTTATTTGAGCATGAGCTTTCGTGAGCTACAGCTCATATCCGATGAAGTGAGCTGTAGCTCACGAAAGCTCATGCTCAAATAAATGGGTTAGTCTCTAAGGTGCCAAAAGTACTCCTTTTCTTTTTAGTATGTTTGCATCAACAAAATGAATATGGTGATGGTGCAAGAAAGTATAAAGCTTGCTAATACTCCACAAAACTGAATAAACATGATTTTAATCTGCATGGGAAAGCAAATTTTTTTCACATCAGACCCAACTCCATATGTATACTCTGATAAACTCTGCAAGATATACTATCTAATCTTAACTCAATTTTTGTTGTATTGTAATCTTCAACCTGTGATGGAATGTTTTATTTGTTGAATATCTGCATATGGTACAGTAGACTCAAATACAGAAAAAAATTACATTTTGAATGCAAACATTCAGAAAGGAAATCAGACACTTTAGACAGAAGCAACAATGCCTTCAGCAGGAAGACATCACCGTGATTATGCTGGGAAGGCATCTGTCAGTCATTCTGTCACATCTAGCTTTGCTTAATTACTTGTATGGTATTTTTATGAGATACTTCAGAAATATTCCATTTTATTTGAACTGACATTTCCTCAGTGAATTGTGTTTCTCCTCTCCTGATATTATTATATGAGCAATATAATTAAAGGCTATATTTATATACTTTTCTTGACATATTTTGTGGTATGTCTTTCCTGCAGAGTTAACTTGGGTGAGCAGCACCCAGGTCTGAGTTAGGTCTGGGTTAGGCTAGCTCAGGTGCAAGCAGTCACAATGCAGAATGACACCTAAATTAAATGCAAGGTAAGTGCCCAAGTTCACTTTGCTCTGAAATCATACCCTTGGCATGTGTCCATATGTACTAACTAGAAATTTGCTGAGCTGACCACCCAGTACTAATGTCACTTAAATGCTCATTTTGCCTCACTTTTGGGATGGTTTTTGTTGTTGAAAATAGCCACTGGAAAAAAGTATAGTTGCTAGAAGCTGAAGGGAAAAAAGAAGCAAGTTGATTTCTCCTATCAGTATGCAAATCAATGAAGTCTTTTCCATATTTGATTCCCCAAGCACCTCTGAGTTTTTTGAGCATATGTGCACTATCTAAATAAACAGAGTGATAAAGCACTCTATTAAATATCCAAGAAAAACTAGAGTTGAATAATGCTAATTGCTTTACCTTTTACTTTTTGTTAGTTGAAAGACAGTTACATACTGTACGTATTGGATATATTGTATACGTTTGGACATGTAGCCATATACTTTCTTTATATGGAAGTTCCTCAGAGTTATAGCAGCGTATCTTACAGATGCTAAGCAAGCCAATTCATACATGGTCTCCAGATGGGGAATGAAGTTCTTCTCTCAGTTATGCCAATATAAATTTAAGTAACACAATGGATTTACTCCAGATTTACACAAATGTTATAGCAGAATTTGGTTAAAGGACTTTTATATTTCTTCTGATATTAAAATAACTACATTACAGTTTGCAACAATTAGTGAGCTCTGAATCCAAGAAGGTTTAGAGGTTCAAAAGTCCATTTAAACAGGCATCTAAATAAGTATGTTGGGTATGCCAAGGATAGGCTTGGAACTGGGTTGCGCATCTTGTGAGAACAGGCTCTCTCACACAATTTCCAGTACTTCCTGTATCAGTTAAGCGCAGATGATCATTCCTTCCTCACTTGTGCTCACCTAATTGGGAAGGGCTACCATCAGACACCCACTCCTCCAAATCTAGTTGCAGCCTATTGCTAGGACCCCATCACCTTCCCCTCATACTAGAGCTAAGGGGCTGGGGAAAGTGGGCTGTCTCCTTGCTGTATCAGATTTTAGGATCTCCAATCCCATTCCCCAGCTTCTTTAGGGGATGCCTTCCAGCTCCTGTTTATCAAGGCACTTTCCACAAGAGTCCAAGTACCTGCACTGAACGCCTGCCACCAGGAGGCAACAGCAATTACCTTTTTATGACATTTCTTCCTCTGCTGTTTGCCAGAACCAGAAGCGAAGATGAAAGTAAACCTGGTGGAGAGAGAAACGTAAGCACCAAACTCTTTTGAACTTGATTAAGGTTTGGTTTGAAATGCATGTGAAGTTTCAGAGTCAAGGAGGAAGGGGTATTGTGACGCATGGCCAGAAAGGGTTAAACATCCTTGTCATAAATATAAAGGGAAGGGTAAACCCCTTCGAAATCCCTCCTGGCCAGGGGAAAGCTCCTCTCACCTGTAAAGGGTTAAGAAGCTAAAGGTAACCTCGCTGGCACCTGACCAAAATGACCAATGAGGAGACAAGATACTTTCAAAAGCTGGGAGGAGGGAGAGAAACAAGGGGTCTGTGTGTCTGTCTTTGCCGGGGATAGACCAGGAATGGAGTCTTAGAACTTTTAGTAAGTAATCTAGCTAGGTATGTGTTAAATTATGATTTCTTTAAATGGCTGAGAAAAGAATTGTGCTGAATAGAATAACTATTTCTGTCTGTGTATCTTTTTTGTAACTTAAGGTTTTGCCTAGAGGGGTTCTCTATGTTTTTGAATCTAATTACCCTGTAAGATATCTACCATCCTGATTTTACAGGGGGGATTTCTTCATTTCTATTTACTTCTATTTTTATTAAAAGTCTTCTTGTAAGAAACTGAATGCTTTTTCATTGTTCTCAGATCCAAGGGTTTGGGTCTGTGGTCACCTATGCAAATTGGTGAGGCTTTTTATCCAACATTTCCCAGGAAAGGGGGGGTGCAAGTGTTGGGAGGATTGTTCATTGTTCTTAAGATCCAAGGGTCTGGGTCTGTAGTCACCTAGGCAAATTGGTGAGGCTTTTTACCAAACCTTGTCCAGGAAGTGGGGTGCAAGGTTTTGGGAAGTATTTTGGGGTGAAGGACGCGTCCAAACAGCTCTTCCCCAGTAACCAGTATTAGTTTGATGGTGGTAGCGGCCAGTCCAAGGACAACGTGTGGAATATTTTGTACCTTGGGGAAGTTTTGACCTAAGCTGGTAAAGATAACCTTAGGAGGTTTTTCATGCAGGTCCCCACATCTGTACCCTAGAGTTCAGAGTGGGGGAGGAACCTTGACGATCCTGCAGGATGAATGACTCAAATTCAACCCTTAAAGACATGTGGGGAGATGATGTTTGTGTTTTTGTTTATTTACATGTATATGGGTAATGTCAACAATGTAATCGATAGTCCCCGTCTATGCTGTATTCTGATCATTCAAAGATCGAAAGAACAACCTAGCATTTAAATGAAGTGTAAACACGGGATATCTCTGTATTCATCTCTCTTTGACACGTATAGCAAATAATCGGTGAATGGCAGAGGAGCAGGCAATTGTCTTATGTTAATTCATATAGCTAAGTACTGGTGATAGACTGCCTGATGGATACACTGCCTTATGTTAATCTGTGTGAGTAATGAATGATGATGCTTAGGAAATAAGGGCCTGTTGTTCCCCGAGGGACTCCAACTTGTCAAAGACGACCTGAAATTGTATAAAAGATCCTTGGGACCTGATCCTTTTCATCTCAGATCTGCTTAAGCTTCATCTGGGGAAGTTTGAGTCGCAAGATGAGATCCCAGTTATGCTGTTACACCCCGAGTATGATATTGGACATTGGACCATAACTATGAACTAAATACTAAAAGAGCTCTTTGCAACTACAAAGCTCACCATCTCTGCTATGACGGGTTTCAGAGTAACAGCCGTGTTAGTCTGTATTTGCAAAAAGAAAAGGAGTACTTGTGGCACCTTAGAGACTAACCAATTTATTTGAGCATAAGCTTTCGTGAGCTACAGCTCACTTCATCGGATGCATACTGGGGAAACTGCAGAAGACATTATATACACAGAGACCATGAAACAATACCTCCTCCCACCCCACTCTCCTGCTGGTAACAGCTTATCTAAAGTGATCACTCTCTTTACAATGTGTATGATAATCAAGGTGGGCCATTTCCAGCACAAATCCAGGTTTTCTCACTCCCCCCCTGCCTTTTTTTCCAAAAGCCACACACACAAACTCACTCTCCTGCTGGTAATAGCTTATCCAAAGTGATCACTCTCCTTGGTAAACTTAAGTATTGAATTATCCACCAGCTTTGGGGTTTGTCTACCCCATTCTTTGCAGTTCACCTTAATTGAGTAACCTTGGTTGGCCCCCACGGGGACCCCGGTCCCAGGTATACTTAATATTTTATCTGGATTAGTTGACCTATCTCAAACCACAACAAGCCCAAATCCTGAGATTGTTAACTCAGTGTGTAAACTGGCAAACTCCCACTGAAATCAATTGGAGTCTGAGTAAGGACTGAGGAAAGAACTGCATCTGACCCCAAAATACCATAACAGATTTGTGTGTAAACTAAAACAAAGTACAAAACAAATAAAAGAAAATACAGTTTTAGACAAAGGCCTGTTTTTTCTTGGCCAAATTCTTCTTTCAGTTTACCACAGTAAATCAGAGTGAACTCCTTGACCTTGATAGAGTTCCTCTGTATTTACAGTTGCACAGCTAAGATGAGACTCTGGCCCTGTGTAATTGTTTGCAGTTCTCTTGGAAGTAAAGGGACACAAACATTCACCAACAATGACCCTATTCTAATATCGGGGATACTGCAGATATAATTTGTTCTAAATTTAGAGAAATATGGTGCTATCTCAGATATTGCAGTAGTGGCTGTTTTCTAGTTATGGCAACCACTGTACCACCAGGTGGCCTGATCCTGCAACTACTTACTCATGTGAGTAGTGCCATTTCATTTAGTAGTACTACTTCTACTAGTAAAGAGTTGGAGGTTTGGGATCATGACTCCTACCCGAGTTTTCTGAACAGATTTTTCTTCAGGTTATTAATATTATTTTTGCACACATGAAGTAGCAGTGATCCTTTTCTTATATATGGTATGAAATTTACAACACTACATTTATTACAACAGAATATTCTTTAGTGCATTACTTTCCTAGTACTGTGACAAACAGCTTTGGTTGAATATCAGTTCATTAAGCTGGCCTCGTTCTCAGTTCCATAGTATTAAGTCCAACACAATGTATGAGATGAACCAAAAAGCTATTAGTTTCAAAAGACTGGAGTACAATAAAAATAAACCTATAACATAAAATCTTCCCCCCCACCACTTTCAAAATCTTAAATTCCAGAATATACCTAAACAAATGTAAGGCCCAGTTTGGTCTGACTTTTCTAATGAATCAAATCTTTAAAATAACCTTTACATCCAACTATCTTCACAAATGGTACTGCAGAAAAAGTCTGAATCATTTTAAAAATGGTAAAGGATTTTCCTTTACAGAATTTTAAAAATAGAATACTTGGCTGTTTCTTCCCCACCTGTTTGGGATAAATTTTGCTTTCCTTACTCTTTGAACCATTCCCAGTGACTTGACAGGACTACTCATGCAAGAAAGGCAAACAGGATCAGGCTTTATCCCTTATGCATGCTGGTCCAACATACTCTATAGACTAATCCTGGTCTTTGTCCGGGGTCCGTACAGCCCCATTGGAGGACAGGGCTGGGAGTGGTACAGCCGCGCCAGAGGACCAGCATGGGTCACTGGCTCCTGGGAGCGGTGGCCGCACTTTCTGCTCCTTTCGCCACTGCAGTTCCCGGGAGAGCCCCGTGGTTCAGCAGATACCGATTTCTACCTGCGGATAGCCGCATCCATGGGTTTATATTTGTATTCACGCAAGGCTCTACACATACTGTCACATCTCCAGTCATGGAGGCTCCCCGGGGTTGTATGATCTTTACTATGGCTCACCACCTGAGGTTGCCTGGGGCAGCTGCAGTCTGGAAGGGTCTCTGAGAGTGCAGCTCCATAGAGCCATGCTACCCAATGGCCACAGCTGGTACAGAGGCTGGTTCTGGCCTCCTGATGATGCACCAGATTTGGAGGTGGGCCCTGCAGCTCATTCCAAAGGTGGTGAGGTTGGGAGATGTGAAACTCCACCCCCAACAGAGCAATTGCATAGGAACTCTGTAAGGAGATCCTCCGTGAAATATCTTGCCTCTCATCCTCCGTGAAATATCTTGCCTCTCATCCTCCTGCCAGCGGTTTTACCTTGGAATTAGATGATCTGGGCCCCCGTGTTTCGAACTGATCTAGATATGTAAAAACATATCACCCTTTGGTATTTCCTTCCATTTTGCTGGCCATTCACAACATTCTGGTGACTTGCTAGCACTGAGTTCTTAGAATGCAATGCTTGCTTCGCAGATCACTCGTGTCTTCTCTTTTGTACAGGAAACAGGCATGTGCTACTGCAGGGAGACTCTACAAGGACCTGCATGGTTTCCTACTCTCCACTACAGCATCACTGAGGGTAATTTTTGGGGTAGTCAGCAGTGTGGGAATCCCCTACCAACATAGCTGCTGCAGGAGCTGACAACAAACGAGAAGTGAGCAATCTCTGTGTGACAACCCTTTGCCTCCAGCAACTCCCCTGAGACCTCAGTGATCTGCAGGTGTCTGGTACTGATTCCCCTCCCACCTCTTCTGTGGATATACAACTCCCTACTTCCAATGTAAATATTCCAACAAAACTGAGTAGAAACTCGCTGTTTGCAGTGTTATTGTGCAGCTGTATTGGTCCCAGGATATTAGAGACACAAGGTAGGTGTGGTAATATTTTTTACAGATGTAACTTCTGTCTCTTTCACCAATAGAAATTGATCCAATAAAAGATATTACTTCACCCACCTTGTCTCTCTATTAGAAATTTGTGTCATTCCCACTTCCCTGAACAATCTAATTCAGTAAGAGTTGGAAACCCTGCGTCTTGGATTGTACATGTCATCTACTCTTTGACATTAAGCACTGCAGCCAGTGCCAGAGAGCATCTGGGTGCAGTAGAAGCAATGGGAGAAGAAGAAGAAGAAGAAGAAAAAAAAGGTGACATTTATTTTATGTCATCTCTAAATATCAGCCATAAAACCAGGGCTGAGAAGATCCAAGAAGGGAAACATAATTTTTGAAGAAATATCAGTGACAGTAGGGGCTTTAAAGGAGAAGGGATAAGAACTGAACCTGAAGGAAAATATTTACAGCATTTTTCATTCACTTGAGGGAACCATCATATCTCAGTGAAAGCCATGAAGATCCCTGATTTTCTTTCCTATTTTATACTGCTCCCTCTGCCCCCGACAAAGTCCCTGCCGATAATCACCGTCATTCTGGAAGAGATTCGAAAGCTGCACCCTCAGGAAAGCATCAACATGGTCTTAAATGGCCAGAAAATGAACAGTGCCCACTGGCAGGGGCAAGTCTGGAGAATCTGGAACTAGAATTCAAGATCTCAAAGCACAATGGAGTACTTAGTACTAGCCCCATGGGCAGGCTTGAGAAATATTTCTATTGATCAAAGGGGTGGGGTTGAAAGATGCATGAGATAAATTCTTGGAAGGAAGCAGAGCTAACATCTTCAATTTTATTTTCTTGAGCAGAGCAATCATTTATAGAGCAATAATTTGAGAACCTCCATTTGTAGTGTACTGCCAGTTATTTCAACACAACTTAAATTCCAATCTATTAACCTCTTTGAACTTGCCAAACGAAAGCTATAACTGGTATGTTAACAAAGATACCAGGTATTAGGACTGATATCCATGCAGTTTGAAAAACAGAAATGCATAAAACTATACGTACAGTACATGTGCCTTGAACTTGTATAAAACTATTTGTACACCATGTGTGCCTAAAACCTGTGTTAGTTAATTTTTAATACATAAGAATTGAAACAAAACATTTTCATATTTCAATAAGCCACTTTAGTCACCGGTGACACTACAGAAGTTCATATCACAAACTAAAATCTTTGATTATACACTGATATCAAAGATGCTATGTACAATAAGATTATAAAGATGATTTTGAAACATAACTGATGGATGTTAAGTGATCTGGCAACATCACATCTATCCCTACTGTTTTTCTACTTTTAAAGCTCCATCCTCTGCTTTAAAATCAGTCTCCATGGAATTTTTCTTATAATGCAATAGAGGGACTTAAACAAAATGAGAAAAATTGAAGACTGTGATGCTGCTATAGAACCGGAAGCGATGCCTGAAGGTCTCATTTGGTGTATGGTATATGTACCTCGGGTATATGCACCTCTGCATTCACAATCCATACCTTCAGTTATACCCTGCAGGCATTTCATTATCTTGTTTACATTTTTTTTCTCACAACAAATTCAAACTCCTCAGACAAAGCCAGTTGCTGCAGTTCCTACTGGCTTTTCTAAATAAGGCAGATGGCAACTCTGTTTTGAAGCACTCTCTACCAGAGTTTGATTAATGCTTAGCATGCATGGTTTTAGCAAGTCTATTATTCTAAGTCTTTGAGGAAGCTACATGGAAAAATGCATGTATATTGCCACCATAATGTTCAGACAGCACTTCTGAGAATTCTTGACTCCCTATTTCATAACTCTTTCATTGTCCTGCTTTGTTTTGTTAATTCTGACCATTGTTTTAATTCCGTGCTCTCTCTGAGTGACAGTACTATGAAAAATGCAATTCGGAAAAGTCAGCAGCATATTTCAGTGCAGCCGCTGTAGAGATCCTAGTGAGAGGTTGAAGGTGAAAGGGAAAGGAGGCAAAAGGAGAGGGCATAAAAAAAAAACAACCCGGTTATGGATTGTGTGGAGCCTCACTGAAGCTGTTGAGTGTACCCATCACCCTTCATTTAAGACAGTTGTGAAAATCCATTAATTTCCTTTAGGAAGCTGAAACAGTAGCTGAAACAGTAGGAACTTCCACCCACAACATAGGCAGCCAGCTTTGAGTAGAAGCTGAACCATGTGGCCCAAAAGGTTTCCCATCAGTACTGATATAGTAAACACCAGGGCTAAGGCACTGACTGGTGGAGCTGAGCATGTGTGAGTGAGAGGGAGCGAAGCAGGAGAAATGGCAAAGCATCATCAGAAAGCCAAGAACACAGCCAGAGCAAGCATTGGGAACGTGACACTGAGGAAATCCTAGAGATAGCTTTTGGGTGCAGTGTTGGCTAGAAGGGAGCTAGGAACTGTGAGCAAAGGAACTACCTTTTGTTGTTTTATTCCTGCTGTTTTCAGGGAAACAGTACTTTGTACATCCTTTGTAAATAAACAAGATTGCATCAAAGAAATACCTGACTCCATCAATTTCTCCTCCTAACAGAAACAAGACCTCAAATGTTGGTCAATTGCTTGGGTCAAAAAGGGGTAACTATACTTTTCAGCCAAACAAACAGCCATTTCAACTGATGTGACAAACAACACTTCTCAGAGACAGCAAACAGCCTTGGATTCAAAAAGAGGCGGGTTCACAATGAATATAAATTAAGATCAATCAGTGACAATTGTTCTGATACTACAGAAAAAAAATTAGGATTACCCACACACTGAAGTCAATTTGATATGAAGAAATCACTAGACACTGAAAGTCAGTGTCACCATTTAAATTTTGCTTTTGCCTTTATCCTCTGCGTTGTGTTGGGTCATGGGTTTAAGTTTCACATTTAACATTACTTCATTGGGTCAAAAGCTCAAGGTAGTTGTACTGTAAGTGTTTTCCTAAAAATGCTAGTGTATCTGATTTAAATCAGCAACAGAGTAATTCTATGTTCTTGTCCCACTGGCGTTAGTGAGATAACTGAAAGACCTGTTCTTTTAATTAGCCTGTATTTCTGATTTTGTATGTTTGGATTTTATCCAAGATGATCCTTTCTTTTCTTTTAACCATCTGTGTAAAGGCAGGCGGTTACATAAATGTAGTCTGCAACTAATCATTTAAATCAGCTTCTGTACCAAATGACTGGAGGATAGCTGATGTGACACCAATTTTTAAAAAGAGCTCCAGAGGTGATCCCAGCAATTACAGGCTGGTAAGCCTGACTTCAGTACTGGGCAAACTGGTTGAAACTATAATAAAGAATAAAATTGTCAGACGCATGGATGAACAAATTTGTTGGGGAAGATTCAACGTGTTTTTTGTAAAGGGAAATCATGTCTCACTAACTACTAGATTTCTTTGAGGGGGTCAACAAGCATGTGGACAAGGGGGATTCAGTGGACATAGTGTAAATAGATTTTCAGAAAGCCTTTGGCAATGTCCCTCACCAAAGGCTCTTAAGCAAAGTAAGCTGTCATGGGATAAGAGGGAAGGTCCTCTCATAGATTGGTAACTAGTTAAAAGACAGGAAACAAAGGGTAGGAATAAATGGCCAGTTTTCAAAATGGAGAGAAGTAAACAGTGGTGTCCCTCAGGGGTCTGTACTGGGACCAGTCCTATTTAACATACTCATAAATGATCTGGAAAAAGAGCTAAACAGTGTGGCAAAATTTGCATATGATACAAGTCCCAGGCAGACTGCAAAGAGCTACAAAAGTATCTCTTAATTAGGTGACTGGACAACAAAACAGCAGATGAAATTCAATGTTGATAAATGCAAAGTAATGCACATTGGAAAACATTATCCCAACTATACATATAAAATGATGGGCTCTAAATTAGCTGTTAACACTCAAGAAAGAGATCTTGGCGTCATTGTGGATAGTTCTCCATCCAATGTGCAGCGGCAGTCAAAAAAGCCAACAGAATATTGGGAATCATTAAGAAAGGGATAGATAATAAGACAGAAAATATCATACTGTCTCTATATAAATCCATGGTATGCCCACATCTTGAATACTGTGTGCAGATATGGTTGCCCCATCTCAAAAAAGACATATTGGAATTGGAAAAAGGTTCAGAAAAGGGCAACAAAAATTATTAGGGGTATTCCATATGAGGAGAGATTAATAAGACTGACTTTTCAGCTTGGAAGAGAGACTACTAAGGGGGAATATGATTGAGGTCTATAACATCATGACTGGTGAGGAGAAAGCAAATAAGGAAGCGTTATTTACTCCTTCTCATAACACAAGAACTAGGGATCACCAAATGAAATTAATAGGCAGCAGGTTTAAAACAAACAAAAGGAAGTATTTGTTCACACAATGCACAGTCAAACTGTGGAACTCTTTGCCAGAGGATGTTGTGAAGGCCAAGACTATAATAGGGTTTAAAAAAGCACTAGATAAATTCATGGAAGATAGGTCCATCAATGGCTATTAGCCAGGATGGGCAGTGATGGTGTCTGTTTGCCAGAAGCTGGGAATGGGCAACAGGGGATGGATCATTTGATGATTACCTGTTGTGTTCATTCCCTCTGGGACACCTGGCATTGGCCACTGTCAGAAGACAGGATACTGGGCTAGATGAACCTTTGGTCTAACCCAGTATGGCTGTTATGTTCTTATAAATATTGGAATCTTCTCAAGTTCTACTTGAGAGCTGTTTTTACTGGGAAACCGAAATGTGCTATGAAGGTGTCAGATGCTGGTTTGTCCCCAGCCCATAAAGGACCTGCTGCCACACCCACAGTCTCCTTCTAGACCCAATTTGTTTCCCAAGGTTGGCAAACAAACAGTTCCTCAACTCACTCTGGGCTACAACTCCCAGGGGGTTTTCCCCTTTGCCTTTCTCAGTCCCTACTGCAGGCTTCTCCCATGCTTTTTAATGAAGAACCGTCTCTCAGGGCTCTTGCCTCGGACTCCCTTGTCCCCAGCAGGTTCCGACGGCCTCCCCTCTCAGGGGACTTTGGCAGCCACTCCCAGACAACTTTGCTGCCACTGCTGTCACCCCTTCCTCATGGACAACCACGGTCTTTAAAATACCAGGTGATGCCCTGTAAATTAGCTGACCAAACTAGGTGCATGTGTACTAGCACAGGGGAGCTGGACTTGCTCCATTTAAGAGGGCCACTCCCTTGTGAAATTGCAATGCCAAAGATATTAAATTGAGATAATTAAAAGTTCTGTTTTAGTGATACAGAAATAGGGCTAAATGTCACTAAATAAGAAGTGATAGGAGAATAAGCAGAAGGTGATTAAGCAGTTAAGCAAAGCAGCAATAAAAAACCCTTAGTGGGGGAAGGTGTGGAGATGGAATGGGGAGGTTTTTTAAAATTTTTTTTTGTGTGTGGCTTTGAAATTGTTTTGAGTTTTGTAATTGTACTAGCAAAACCTGTAAATGCTTTGAGGTTCAATAAAATAAAAAAAAAATTCAGACCTAATTTACCTGTAAAAATCATGTGACAGAGAAGAATTTCTCGATGCGAGGAGTGAGAGATGGAGAAAGGGTTATGTTACACTCTCAGCAGATTTTTTTTACCCAAGTATTTAAATTTTGATGACTTTTTTAGCTATTTAAAAATGAAAATCTCCAAAGTCATGTCATGAAGGAGTTTATGTTATGTACGCTGTTCTGGAGGCTAGCTTATATGAAGAAAATAAGATCCACTCATGGATATTTCTTTGAGTTCAGATATTTGAAGCTCCTTTTATTACTTATTTTATTATTCTCAAGGCCTTCTGTAGCCCGTCAATTCACCTATGCGTGGTCACAGCTAAAAGCACCCCCTACCTTTTTTAGTGGCATTGTTTGTTATGTATGACGTGCAACCCGACTCTCACAATGAATAGGGTATGAAACACACTGCTCACCAGCAACTCCAGCCCCGCCCCACCCCCTCCTCGACACACACACAGCAGGCATATGCCTTTTTTATGTTAATGAGATTAAGGGTATAGCACATTGCTTGTTACTACATTCATAAGAAGCTCCTCATGTGTAGGCAGTTCAAACTGATGGGTCAACAAGCAAAAACAGCATACTTATGTTAATTTTGTTCAGCTGCTGCAGTTTTCATGGGCTTTTTTACATTTAAATACCTTTCAAGAGCAGGAAATCCTATAGTATAAAAATATTGGAGATGAGTGAATTAGAGGTATATCAAATAGCTGGTGCACCTTCCTGCAGCCTTCCACATGCAGGGGTAGACAAACAACTTCCAGGGATGGTCTAATTATTACTTAGCCCTGCCTTGAGTGCAGGGGACTCGACTAGATGACCAACTGAGGTCCCTTCCAGTCCAACACTTCTATGATTCTATGCACACTCAATGGTTCCCTATTAGTCTAGACTTACGCATTTAATTTGTGTGGAGAAAAGGCCTTACCGCTCAAAGAACTGAATAATGCTCAAGCATCTGTCTCCATTCATTTGTTGAGAAGTTATCCTCAGAAATATATTCTTAAATTGCAGGCAACGATAAAGAGGGGATGAGTGCCAAAACTACTGCAGCCATTACATGTAACTAGTTTTAGTGCTTGGAAGACACTATGTCATAACTCAATACTACCTACCCCAAACATTCTATCATAATTACCCCCCACACACCCCAACCACAAAAATATCACGAGATTGGTTGTAAAGTCATGAGATTTAAGAACAATTTTTTTTTAAAATTGCCTTCTGTTTTTAATGTGTGCCCAGGGCAAATTTTAAAGCTTTCCTACGCAACCAAGAGGGCAAAAAACTTCCTCAAACCAAAAAGTTTAGATTCTTTTGTAATCACACTGTTCTCCAGGAACTACTAGGAATCACATTGTTCTCCTGGAAAAAGGCTAATGTAGTGCCCATCTTTAAAAAAGGGAAAGAGGAGGATCCGGGGAACTACAGGCCAGTCAGCCTCACCTCAGTCCCTGGAAAAATCATGGAACAGGTCCTCAAGGAATCAATTCTGAAGTACTTAGAGGAGAGGAAAGTGATCAGGAACAGTCAGCATGGATTCACCAAGGGCAAGTCATGCCTGACTAACCTAATTGCCTTCTACAATGAGATAACTGGCTCTGTGGATGAGGGGAAAGCAGTGGATGTGCTGTTCCTTGACTTTAGCAAAGCTTTTGATACAGTCTCCCACAATATTCTTGCCAGCAAGTTAAAGTGTGGGCTGGATGAATGGACAATAAGGGAGATAGAAAGCTGGCTAGATTGTCGGGCTCAACGGGTAGTGATCAATGGCTCCATGTCTAGTTGGCAGCCAGTATTAAGCGGAGTGCTTCAAGGGTCGGTCCTGGGGCCGGTTTCGTTCAGTATCTTCATAAATGATCTGGAGGATGGCATGGATGGCACCCTCAGCAAGTTTGCAGATGACACTAAACTGGGAGGAGTGATAGATATGCTGGAGGGTAGGGCTAGGATACAGACGGACCTAGACAAATTAGAGGATTGGGCCAAAAGAAATCTGATGAGGTTCAGCAAGGACAAGTGCAGAGTCCTGCACTTCGGACAGAAGAATCCCATGCACTGCTACAGACCAGGGACCAAATGGCTAGGCAGCAGTTCTTCAGAAAACGACCTGGAGTTATAGTGGATGAGAAACTGGATATGAGTGACAGTGTGCCCTTGTTGCCAAGAAGGCTTACGGAATTTTGGGCTGTATAAGTAGGGGCATTGCCTGCAGATCGAGGGACGTGGTCGTTCCCCTCTATTCAACATTGGTACGGCCTCATCTGGAGTACTGTGTTCACTTTTGGGCCCCACACTACAAGAAGGATGTGGAAAAATTGGAAAGCGTCCAGCGGAGGGCAACAAAAATGATTACGGGGCTGGAGCACATGACTTATGAGGAGAGGCTGAGGGAACTGGGATTGTTTAGTCTGCAGAAGAGAAGAATGAGGGGAGATTTGATAGCTCCTTTCAACTACCTGAAAGGGGGGTTCCAAAGAGGATGGATCTAGACTATTCTCAGTGGTAGAAGAGGACAGGACAAGGAGTAATGGTCTCAAGTTGCAGTGGGGGAGGTTTAGGTTGGATGTTAGGAAAAACTTTTTCACTAGGAGGGTGGTGAAGCACTGGAATGGGTTACCTAGGGAAGTGGTGGAATCTCCTTCCCTAGAGGTTTTCAAGGTCAGGCTTGACAAAGTCCTGGCTAGGATGATTTAATTGGGGATTGGTCCTGCTTTGAGCAGGGGGTTGGACTAGATGACCTCCTGAGGTCCCTTCCAACCCTGATATTCTATGATGCTATGAACTTGGACTTTAAGGAAAACGAAGACCATGAGCTTTGCAATAAAACCATGAAAGTTAGCAACACTGCAACTCGACATTGAACTGTTAAGTAGGTTGACCAGATGTCCCAATATTATTGGCACTGTCTCAATATTAGGGGCTTTGTCTGATAAAGGCAAATGTTCCACACACCCCTACCCCCAAAAAAAGTTTCCCAATTTTTCACACTTGCTATGTCATCACCATACTGTTAAGTCCTGGGCACCAGAGAAATATGCATGAAAGTATAAATGCCTAAATAGATAAATATATTAGATTATATAGAAAATAAGACTGAATATTATCTGCAGAGCTGAGTTTTATAAGGTTGAGTGAATTAAGAGAAAAGAAGCAGTAACCCCTATATTTAGGTTGCCTGACATTTTCCATTATACTCAACATGAATGGGGCTGGGTATCTATTTGGCTAATAGTACTTACATTGTTGAAATATCTATAGACTCCCTGCCCCAACAGTAGTTACTTAAAGCTACACACACTATAATTCTTAAATCTTTCCTGTGAAGACTGCATGCACTTCACGGCAAATGGGACTTAAATTCTGTCTTTGTACTCCCCTGTTTGTCTGTTACCATCTGTTGTCTCTTGTCTTATATTTAGACTTAAGCTCTCTGGAGCAGGGACCCTCTTTTTATTCTTTGTTTGTACAGCACCTAGCAAAATAGGATCCTGATGCAAGATTAAGGCTCCTAGGTGCTACTACAAAACAACCTAATAATTAATAATAAAAATAATATTGCAAGATTTCCAGGTTGTGCAGCAGCTTCATCTAAATTAAAAATGAACATTTTCAATTAATTAAATAAGATATTGAATAATATAATCAGTAATATAAAAATAAACAACACACAGGTGTGACGTGTTCCCCCTGGGGTGCCACCTGGAACTGGGATACCACTCAGCCCACTGACGCACCAGCTTGAGCTCCCTCTCACACTGTACTGCTGTGACAAGCTGCAAAGCCCTCCAGCCTGCACTTTCACCAGCATTCATACAGGTAGGGCCACACTCAGCTGCAGTTACATGCAGGCTCTCCAACCACCAACTTCCTAGCCTGGGGCCACAGGGCAATACCATTCTGCCCCAGTCAAATCTGGCCAGTATATGGGTTTAATACCCGGTCTGCCTCTCCCACATGTGAAGAGAATAGGGCTGTCAAGCAATTACAAAAATTAATCGTGATTAATCGCATTGTTAAACAATAATAGGATACCATTTATTTAAATATTTTTGGATGTTTTCTACATTTTCAAATATATTGATTTCAATTAATACACAGAATACAAAGTGTACAGTGCTCACTTTATTTTTTGATTACAAATATTTGCACTGTAAAAAACAAAAATAGTATTTTTCAGTTCACCTATTACAAGTACTGTAGTGTAATCTCTATCATGAAAGTTGAACTTACAAATATAAAATTACGTACAAAAAATAACTTCATTCAAAAATAAATCAAAGTAAAACATTAGAACCTCATTCATATTTAGAGCCTTCAATTCACCTCATAAAGTACTGTAGTGCAATCTCTTTATTGTGAAAGTGCAATTTACAAATGAAGATTTTTTCTGTTACATAACTGCACTCAAAACCAAAACAATGAAACTTTAGAGCCTACAAATCCACTCAATCCTACTTCTTGTTCAGCCAGTCTCTAAGACAAACAAGTTTGTCTACATTTGCAGGAGATGATGCTGCCTGCTTCTTGTTCACAATGTCACCTGAAAGTGAGAACAGGTGTTCTCATGGCACTGTTGTAGCTGGCATTGCAAGATATTTGTATGCCAGATGCGCTAAAGATTCATATGTCCCTTCATGCTTCAACCACCATTCCAGAGGACATGCGTCCATGCTGATGACAGGTTCTTCTCAATAACAATCCAAAGCAGTGCGGACCGATGCATGTTCATTTTCATCATCGGAGTCAGATGCCACCAGTAGAAGGTTGATTTTCTTTTTTGGTGGTTCAGATTCTGCAGTTTCTGCATCAGAGTGTTGCTCTTTTACGACTTCTGAAAGCATGCTCCACAGCCCATCCCAGTCAGATTTTGGAAGGCACTTCAGATCCTTATACCTGGGGTCAAGTACTGTAGCTATCTTTAGAAACCTCTTATTGGTACCTTCTTTGCGTTTTGTCAAATCTGCAGCAAAAGAGTTCTTAAAATGAACGACGTGCTGACTCATCATCCGAGACTACTATAACATGAAATATATGGCAAAATGCGGGTAAAATAGAGCTGGAGACATACAATTCTCCCCGAAGTGTTCAGTCACAAATTTAATTAACACTTAATTTTTTAACGAGTGTCATCAGCATGGAAACGTTCTCTGGAATGGTCGCCGAAGTACGAAGGGGCATATGGATGTTTATCATATCTGGCATGCAAATACCTTGCAATGCCGGCTACAAAAGTCCCACGCTACAATGATCAGCTGTGAAATAATGAACAGGGTGGACATTTAACGTGTCCTTTTTCGATTTGAGGTTCAACACCTCTATGAGATACACAGGTGCAGTTCAGAATCCCCAAAGATACTGTTTCCAGGTATTTGCAAACTCAGGACAACACTGGTTTGGTTTACACTTGGTTAACATCTGCCGAGGTTTTTACACAACATTAATGACATTTAACTTATTTAAAAAAAAAAAAGAAAGAGAGAGATGAGATTCTGAAGCATAAATTTTGTGGGAAGGGGTAGACTTTGCGGCTGCCGACCCACAGAATAAATGGAGTCACTGATCGCTAATCAATTTTAATGTGTTTGAATATACAGTTTTATACAAATTAACGTATTTTGGAGCCAACCTGTAGAAGAGCCAAGGGATTTTGTCATAGAGTCTTAACATTAGTTTATTTTAGGATTAGTTTATCTTCTCTATTTTCTCTAATAAATAACCTCTTTCAGATATTTCGGCCATCATGACTTTGTGTAATAACGTTCTGTAGAATGAGTCGCAGTAGCATTTGTTTTCAATTAACAGTTGCTTTTGTAAGTTATGCTGGTCTTAAAAAGACACTTAGTGTTTGGTATCTTGCAACTTTTTCCTTTAAAAACCCCTCTACTGTACAATTTAGACCTGCACCTGCAACGTCCTGTGCGTGATAACCTTTATTACCCTGCAAAAAAATTTAGGCATTAATCCCAATGGAAGGACCATAAAATTGGTTTTGGCCTGCCTTTACATTTCCTCGCTATTTACCTCAGCTAAATCCATGAGACAATCTCCAGCTCTGCAGCTTTACTTCCTGAACTCATGTATTAATGATATGTCAAAATCTAAAGCTCCCTGAAGAAAAGAGGTTGCCATGGGATACTGAGCGCTTAGGAGAGAAGTGTAGAGACTTATGCAGCTAAGAAAGACTCCAAAGACCTTGCTGTGTCAGCCAGTATTGCTTTTTATCTCTTTAGATGAAATAAAAATCACTGCTCTGGGAGTCACTGGGCAGCTGTCAACCCTGATTGCTCCATGATAGTGACCATTTCAACACAGCTACAGGAATCCATTAGAGGAAAGGAGAGACAATTCCTCCAGTTCACTAGAAACACTCATTTTACTGTCCTACGGAAGTAGCCCCTTTCACAGCTCTTACTGACCCATTTTTCCAAATGCTTCCTCTCTGGAATCACCACCATCATCCCTACCTTTTTTTTTATATGCACAAGCTTAGATACAAAAGGGAGTTATGTACTAGACACAGCTGACACGTATGTGGCAAGGAATGATAAATGAACTCGCATGGTCTGAGTGAAGTTAGAAAGGATGGGGGAGACACAGCTTACTCACTGTCAAAGCAAGACTGAATTTTGAAATGTTTTTGGAGGAGGAGGAGAAGGAGGAGAAGGCTCGAATGTGTCTGCTAAGGGACAATTTCCAGCTTTCAGGAAAGAGTAATGCTGGTGCCAGAAGACTATATTTAGTGAAAAATGTTTCAATTGCCTGAAGGGCTAAAAAGAAAGGTGGTGTATATGACAAATTCATAGCGTGCAACAAAAAGACTGGCTACTGATGTACTTTCAAGTGCTTACTTACTCCCAGAATGCAGACTACAGTGGTCACATTAAAATCTTTATAATTTTGTCTTTGCGAGTGTATAACATTGCTTATCATAGTCCCTATGGCCCTGGTAATCAATAGGCTAAAATATGTCCACAGAAACCATTTGCTGAATAATTTCAAGCAAGGGACAAATTTGTAAAAAGTTCAGTTCTGCTTGCAGATAATTCACAGAACATGAAAAAGGAATGCACCCATCTAATTAATTATTCATTATTTGCCCCCCATCTCTAGCAGTAAAGCTAGTTCAGTGCAAAAGGTATCTGTAAAAGACTTAAATTGGCACAATTGTATAATAATTTCATTATTTAATTTTGTTTTAAAGAAATTATTTAAGAACATTCCAGAACTGGGGAGGACTGATGGAAGCATTTAAAAATACAAAGCAGAGAGGTATTTCCCTGCCCAGGAATTATCACAAGAGTTTGACTCAGCATCAGCAACAATTGTGTTCACTAGACACAGTATACATGCCACCTGCAGGCACTTCTAGACAAATATACCCAGATGCTGACTCTCCAATACCTTTCACGCTTGTGCAGGCATTTACAGGTGTGAAGTAAGTGTAAAGTGCTACCTAATCAGAATTGTATCACTTTACATCCCCTCTGAACATGGGTAAATGACTTTGCAAGGTGCAAGGGAAGGGAAGATCAGCCCAATGTGCATAAATATATCACATCAACTTCAATATCCAAGCGATTTGCGAATCTGAGAAAGAGTTCTCTGTTGGCAGCATTAACTGCTTCCAGAGTACTCAACAGACTGGGCTCTGTCAAAAAGTTTCTATAATTATGAGCACACTATGTCAAAACAAAACAAAAAAAATCCAGCTCATTTGGGCTTCACAGGCAGAGGCATCATATCATGGAGAAACAGGAATGTGACAATATCTCTATGTATGGCACCAGTAAGATCACATCTAAAAATACTATGTTCATTTCTGGAAAACTCCATACCAGGAAGATGTAGACAATTTATAAGGAATTCGGAGAAGAGTAGCACAAATTATTAAAAGGAGCTGGAGAAACTGATTTATAAGTACAGGTTAAGAGATTAAAAGTTGATTTAAATTAAGACTATAGAGTAAGGGCCTATGATAATCATCTATAATTATTGGAAGGGTGCAAGCAACCAGAAGAGAAAGGAATTGCTTAAGCCCAAGAAGTATTAATTACTAATTTGTTAAACCGACCTCAAGGAAAATTTGGACTGAATTTCAGGTAAGGAAACATTTCCCATCTCTGAGCTTGATTGGACTGCAGACCACTTTCCCTAGGGCAGTGTTTCCCAAACTTGGGACACTGCTTATTCAGGGAAAGCCCCTGGTGGGCCAAGCCGGTTTATTTACCTGCCACGTCTGCAAGTTCGGCCGATTGCGGCTCCCACTGGCCGCGGTTCGCTGTACCTGGCCAATGGGGGCTGCGGGAAGCGACGACCAGAACGTCCCTCAGCCCGTGCCGCTTCCTGCAGCCCCCATTGGCCGGGCACAGCAAACCGCAGCCAGTGGGAGCCACGATCGGCCGAACCTGCAGACGCGGCAGGTAAACAAACTGGCCCGGCCCGCCAGGGGCTTTCCCTGCACAAGCGGCGCCCCAATTTTGGGAAACACTGCCCTAAGGAAATGGTGAAAGCTCCACCTCTTGAGCTTTGGACAAAGTACTTAAATCTACATACATTAAAAAACACTACCTGCACTCGCAGAAGGAAGAAAATGTCCTAAAACAGTGGTTCTCAAACTTTTGTATTGGTGACCCCTTTCACACAGCAAGCCTCTGAGTGCAACCCCCCTTATAAATTAAAAACACTTTTTTATATTTAACACTATTACAAATGCTGGAGGCGAAGCAGCGTGGGGGGGGGGGGGGGGCTGACAGCTCGCGACCCCCCATGTAATAACCTTGCAATCCCTTGAGGGGGACACGATCCCCAGTTTGAGAACCCCTTTCCTAAAAGATCCTTTCTGTCCGTTTTCCTACGAATTAACAGGACTAAACTGAAAATTATGAGGCAAACGATCTTGGATTCTAAAAAAGAAATCTGTAGATATGCATTGGCTGTAAAATAATCCTAAATAATAAATAAACAGTACAAATAATAATTCATTAGGTATTTTGTTTATATATTTTCCCCTGCAGAATGTTTACAGCCCTATACAAAACAATAAAATACAATATAATAAAATACCAGTAATGCAGGGCTGACTTTATTACAGTGGCTGCACTTCAAATTTCTCTCAGTTTGAGAGATATTATGGGTCCCAGCAGCATTTTAAGAATAGGGAATCATGCCCAAACTGGTAGAATATTTCAAATCTGAAGATTTCTTTATTGTAAATGCAACCACAGTGCTTTGAATTTATTTCTCAAACTAAAAGAGAAATCTTAACTGAAGTGTTCTGTTGACTTTATTTTACCCAAGCTAGTGACTCTCTTATATTTATTCATTATTCTATTTTAAAAAAAATATCAACAAAAAGAAAAACAATTGAATGAGACCATACAAAAATAATTCATGTGGGGTAAGATACACCCGGGCTGGGATATTCAAAGGTGCTTTACTCGGTTAGGTGCCCAACTCCCACTGGTTACCTTTAATATCCCAACCCTTGTTGTGTGGAGGGCCGGTGGATCCCATAGCTCCAATACCCAGCGCAATCAGCACAGATGAGTGGCAGTTTCTATTCCTACCCATAGGCTGGGACAGCAGATGCACTTATGTTGAGGCAGCTACACAGCACACTTGTTCATTAGTTGGGAGAATGGATTTCACGCTCCTATCTCCTGGGTACTTCACCGACAATTCTGTGACCGCAGTTAAGCATAGGTAGAAATCATAGCTCTTAGCAAAACTCCCACTGACTTCAATGAGAAGTTTAGTGTTATGCCAATGATAAGCACTTTTGAAGACCCCATCCCACATGTCTGATGACCTGACTATACCTGTAGATAAGATAGGTAAGGGGCACAACACTCTGGTCACAATTATTTGCAGCTGCAAAATAGCGCTCAGAAATTTGCAGCTTTGTTTGAAGCCTTTGTTTTTACATTGCAGTAAAATAGTGAGAAAAAAAATTAAATGTATTAAGCTACAGTTTAGCTCTACTTCATAGGCTCCCCCATCCATCCAAAGACATCAAAATAGAGGGAGATTTAAAACTCCCCTCTCTCTGGACCAGTCTTCACCAAAATAGGATGTATTTTTAATTTGTGTCAGGCTAACCCATGTTACAAATCTATTGAAGACAAGGCAGTGGTAGCTTTAATCCATATTAGCAGGTCTCTGCCTAAAGTTTATAGCTTTCTCTTCACTGGAAATTTTTTTTTTTTTTTTATACTAAGACAGATCATTTGAGACGATCGCTATCTCTAGGTAAAGTCCAAGTGGAGACAAGGAACAAAGCTAATCATGATCAACCTTATACCCCGCACTTGGGGTTTATCTTAACTAGCTACATCTACGATGGTCTTGTCGCCATTAGGATTTTGCATTGAGATAGATAACTTGCAATGACAGCTATCTCCGTGTAAAAAACACACCTTTCTTGCAGGGAAGAGACAGCCTGAGGCTGCCCCTGCTGTCGCTGCACATAGAGCCATGGATAAGTTCTGAGTTTGGCGATGTCAGCAGGGTCTCCTGGGTATTATCATGTTTATTTTAGAAGAGGACAACTATTGTTAGACTTGCACTGGTTTTTGAGGTTATTTTGAAACTATTCTTTGAAATAGTTTATTGTTCTAACCTTCAATTTTAGGTACAGCAGAGGGAAAATGATTAAAAATCCTTCTTCCCCAAGAGAGTCACTATTGTTATTCAGTTTTGCTGCCCTTTTGAGCTATTTATTGTCCTTATTGTTCCTATTGATGGTGGCTAGGGAGCAAGGGATTAAATCTTTGTATTCAGCGCAGCTCAGCCGAGGGTATAATTTTTCTGATATTTTAAATATATACTCAATAATAGATAAAAATTACTGTGTTGATCTTAAAGGGAGTGTTATTATGCCATATTCTGTTCTACTTTTTTTCTACTCTTCTAAAAACGTTTCCTATGGGATGCACAAGGAGAGGACAAATGAGGATAAATACAAATCATTCACTTCTTTTATGAATACTAGAGAGGATATGCAAATCCCAGAGCTAGAAGACTATCTTAAAGGAACTTCAGAACCCACTGCTTCCCTCTGCAGAGGAAAGGGAAAAAAAAATCTGCAGGCTTCATTTACATAAATTATAATTTTGTTCACCCATAATCCCCTCGAGTGGGATTGCATTATTTGGAGTTCATGTTCTGATTTTATGAATGCTAATAGTTTGTTAATGTACTCATGAAAGAGCACATAATTATGCAAGATATACCCACAGAGACTTAGTCACCCTAAACTGAGAGGTGGACTCTGGCTGTGAAGGGAACCAAAATTCAAACACAGAGACCTACGAGGCTTTATCAGAAAGAGCAGGGACTTGTCCAAGAGTTCTTTGCTCTAGGCCTCCCATCCAGAGATTCTGTACCCTGTGCAGAGCTCGCTTTGCTGGACACAATGTGTAGTAGAGGAGCTGACTTTGCAGCACCAGACAAGACAGTAGCTAACCTGATGGAGCAGACCTTGTGAAACTGGAACAGGTAAATGCATGTTGGAAGTAGACTTGGCAGCATGGGCTTTGGTGAAATAGAGCAGATGGGCAGAGAAGAGTCGCGCACTTGACCACCAATGAGTCTATTTCGATTAACGAGTAAGGATTTAGATGGTTGGGGCTGTTTTGTGAGTCAGCATTCTGGGCTTCAGCAAGCCAGGTAATTAATAACTGTGAATGCAGAACTGGCCATAGCCTCATGCATTGTTTGGAATATTTTTATTTTCATATCCATATCCAATTATTGTGTTTTCTCAAATAAAATATATTTGTGATTTCATATTCCAAGGACTCCTGAGGGGTTCTGAGCGGGGAAGAAACCTGTGTAAAGTTGATCAGGAGATTTAGATTTTAAATTCCTAAAATTTGGGGGGTGGGTAAGGTTTTAAGGGGGGTGTTCAGACATACATTTTAGTTTAAAAGGGGCCCCTAGGCATATTATTGAACCTGCCCCTTGGTTGTTAACATTGACACCTGGAAGAAGGGTAATAGATGGAATTAGGTGAGGCATTTCCCTCCTAAACAGACTATCTGATTCCGTAGGCCTGAGTCCTTCAGCTGGCTGCATGCGAACAAATATTGCTCGGGCATGTAGGAATGAAATCAGGAGGGCCAAATCGCACCTGGAGCTGCAGCTAGCAAGAGACGTCAAGAGTAACAAGAAGGGTTTCTTCAGGTATGTTGGCAACAAGAAGAAAGCCAAGGAAAGCGTGGGCCCCTTACCGAATGAGGGAGGCAACCTAGTGACAGAGGATGTGGAAAAAGCTAATGGGCTCAATGCTTTTTTTTTGCCTCTGTCTTCACTAACAAGGACATCTCCCAGACTGCTGCGCTGGGCATCACAGCATGGGGAGTAGACTAGATGACTTTTGGGGGTTGGACTAGATGACCTTCTGGGGTCCCTTCCAACCCTGATATTCTATGAGTAGATGGCCAGCCCTCTGTGGAGAAAGAGGTGGTTAGGGACTATTTAGAAAAGCTGGACGTGCACAAGTCCATGGGGCCGGACGAGTTGCATCCGAGAGTGCTAAAGAAATTGGCGGCTGTGATTGCAGAGCCATTGGCCATTATCTTTGAAAACTCATGGCGAACGGGGGAAGTCCCGGACTACTGGAAAAAGGCTAATGTAGTGCCAATCTTTAAAAAAGGGAAGAAGGAGGACCATGGGAACTACAGGCCAGTCAGCCTCACCTCAGACCCCAGAAAAATCATGGAGTAGGTCCTCAAGGAATCAATCCTGAAGCACTTACATGAAAGGAAAGTGATCGGGAATAGTCAGCATGGATTCACCAAGGGAAGGTCATGCCTGACTAATCTAATCGCCTTCTATGATGAGATTACTGGTTCTGTGGATGAAGGGAAAGCAGTGGATGTATTGTTTCTTGACTTTAGCAAAGCTTTTGACACGGTCTCCCACAGTATTCTTGTCAGCAAGTTAAAGAAGTATGGGCTGGATGAATACACTATAAGGTGGGTAGAAAGTTGGCTAGATTGTCGGGCTCAACGGGTAGTGATCAATGGCTCCATGTCTAGTTGGCAGCCGGTGTCAAGTGGAGTGCCCCAGGGGTCGGTCCTGGGGCCAGTTTTGTTTAATATCTTCATAAATGATCTGGAGGATGGTGTGGATTGCACTCTCAGCAAATTTGCGGATGATACTAAACTGGGAGGAGTGGTAGATACGCTGGAGGGCAGGGATAGAATACAGAGGGACCTAGACAAATTGGAGGATTGGGCCAAAAGAAATCTGATGAGGTTCAACAAGGATAAGTGCAGGGTCCTGCACTTAGGACGGAAGAACCCAATGCACAGCTACAGACTAGGGACCGAATGGCTAGGCAGCAGTTCTGCAGAAAAGGACCTAGGGTGACAGTGGACGAGAAGCTGGATATGAGTCAGCAGTGTGCCCTTGTTGCCAAGAAGGCCAATGGCATTTTGGGATGTATATGTAGGGGCATAGCCAGCAGATCGAGGGACGTGATCGTTCCCCTCTATTCGACATTGGTGAGGTCTCATCTGGAGTACTGTGTCCAGTTTTGGGCCCCACACTACAAGGAGGATGTGGATAAATTGGAGAGAGTCCAGCGAAGGGCAACAAAAATGATTAGGGGTCTGGAACACATGACTTTTGAGGAGAGGCTGAGGGAACTGGGATTGTTTAGTCTGCAGAAGAGAAGAATGAGGGGGGATTTGATAGCTGCTTTCAACTACCTGAGAGGTGGTTCCAGAGAGGATGGTTCTAGACTATTCTCAGTGGTAGAAGAGGACAGGACAAGGAGTAATGGTCTCAAGTTGCAGTGGGGGAGGTTTAGGTTGGATATTAGGAAAAACTTTTTCACTAGGAGGGTGGTGAAACACTGGAATGCGTTACCTAGGGAGGTGGTAGAATCTCCTTCCTTAGAAGTTTTTAAGGTCAGGCTTGACAAAGCCCTGGCTGGGATGATTTAACTGGGGATTGGTCCTGCTTTGAGCAGGGGGTTGGACTAGATGACCTCCTGAGCTCCCTTCTAACCCTGATATTCTATGATTGTATGATTCTATGAATACCTCTTCATAGAACCTGTTTGGTTTAATGGGGTTGCATTAGGTGCAGGATTTGGAAGATCTGGACTCTGTTCCCAGCTCTGTGACCTTGGACAACTCATTTAATATCTGTGCCTAGTTTTCCCACTGAAAAAATGAAATTAGTAATTTCTACTTGCTTCAGGGGTGTAGTGAGGATAAGTTTATTTATGGACATAGGGCACTACAATATTATGGAGTTGAGCACCAGAAAAGACTCCATAAATAATCGTGAACTACCTTTTTATCTCAAACTATAACTTGGCTATTTTCCATGAACTGTAGGCATTTATTTCACTGAGACTACAAGATCTTTCAGCTTCACCAGTGAATCTTGTAAATTCCTTGAACATTAGCAATAGAATGCATGGAATTTATAATGGGCAATGTATAGCCAGCACAATTTGAAAGTCACGAGAAGACTCAGCATTGATTACACAGGCCTTAAAGCTGTGCCCGTCTGTGATTTTTATGGAGGGTAGCAATTGATTGCATAGAATTTACAAGTTCTGTTGTGTGTGGTGGCGCGAGTTAGAAAATGCCATGAACCTTAGGGAAACTGTTTTCTGATTGCACTTTCAAGACTCACCATCTATTAACCATAATGCACAAAGGACTCCAAGGAGGTAGAAACAGCAATGGTTTATGGAGGTTACTCATCCACTGGCATGGTGTGGATGAGATACAAGCCCTGCTGGTTTCCCAGTGGATTTTGTAAACTCCATGATCCCTGAAATGAAGTATTTATGAAGATTATAAAGTCTGCCCTTTACTGAAGGAGTTCATAAACTCTGTGAAACTTGAAATGAAAGATTCACAGATATTATGAAATCTGCTAGTTGCATGATTTGGCATGAGTACCAGCACTCTTCTTCTGACTCCATTAGGTTCTGCAAAACTTAACCTTTCTCTTAAAATAAAAAAATGGTTCTAGCCCTCAATTACGCTCATGCCCAAATGCTGATCAGAAAATAGATCTATGCCTCAACCACAATGTGTACCACAGCTCACTTGGCACTTGAAATAATGATGTTTTGAAATGGCTTTGGTTCTGAAAGGATAACATTATGAGTTTGACAAATACATAAAGGACAAGAAAAAATAAGAATGGTCACATGGAAGTTAGCGGATAGAAAAACGGAGAGCATGATTGATTGTATATAGTTACCAGAAAGAAGGAGCTAGCTGTAGTAAGCAAGATAAGGGCACAAAGGGTAGCTCAGATTGATTCAAGAACGTTTCTTAGAGGCAGTACAGGGAAAGCACAAAGGTACAGAAACTACAGAACAAAAGAGAAAACATTACAGAGCTACCATCCAATTGTGTCAGCAAGACATTTAAGATTTAAATGAAAACAAACCCCAACAAAAGTTTTGTAGCAGGAAGGCAAAGGTGCCGACTCCGTGGGTGCCCTGGAGCACCCATTGAATAAAATTAGTGGGTGCTTAGCACCCACCGGCAGCCACAGTCCCCTCCCATCCCCCCACTCCCACCAGCTGGTGACCTGCCGATCAATCCCTCCCTCGCCCTCCCAGTGCCTCCTGCATGCTGCAGATCAGCTGTTCCACGACATGCAAGAGGCACTGGAAGGGAGGGAGAAGAGCAGGGACAGGGTGCGTTCAGGGGAGGGAGTGGAATTGGGTGGGAAGAGGAAGGGTGGGGGCAGGAAGAGGTGGGTCGTGGGGGTTGGGGGAAAGAGTGGAGTGGGGCGCAGCCTGGGGTTGAGCAGGAGTTGAGCACCCCCAGGGAAAGCTGGAAGCCGGCACCTGTGGAGGAAGATGATGTGAGGTGACATTTTAGGGAATGAAACAAAACAAAAAAATTGGAATTGGCAATTCAAGCTGGTGATGTAATAAAATTTTTATTTATTTATTTATTTTGAAGAAAAGCCTTGTGGAACGGAGAGGAAGAAATATAGGAGGCAACCTATTACTTGAGTTGAAGATCACATGTCAGGCAAAAATAAAGGGATTAGCTTAGCAAGAAGATCATAGCTGCAGAAAGACTTAATTCCAGAAGAGCATTGGCTCTCAAAGTCAACAAATCAGGAAGAAGAGAAGATGTTTGAGGACTTGAGAAAAACATCATTATACACTTGAAGCAGTAGGACACTAATGCAACAATGCTCAAAGTAAAAAAGCACACAAAAGGGTCAAATACTGCCACTGGATCTACTAAGCCAGTCTCAGATGCAGTACATCACTTTAATGATCATATATCATCTTGGCTAGAATACATACGCAGCAGTCTGGTAACACACTGGCCAGTGGGCATGTATCACTGTCATCTGCTGAAGGAAATATCAGACTTTTGCAGGTGTTCGTGATCATGTTGTCTGCTAGTCAACAAAGAGATTATATAAACTGTAGTGGTGGCTAGTACAGTAGTTTCTTTCACTAAAGTAGTATAGGCTCGTATTTTAGAGTTTACCATTCTGGATGATTTAATTGATGCCATGTATGTTAGAATAGTTGACGACCGTGATGCCTAGGTGTAGCATATACCAATACTAATTTGTTACAATAATGGACTCCTTCCATATTCCAAAACATTCGTTTCATACCCCTTTTGCATTTTGCCAAATGAATTTTCAAAATGGAAAATGTTAATATAAATACTCAAAGGATTTTAGTTCAGTTAAAGAGGTTGTTTAGAATCATAATCTAGTGAGGGTAGACCTATCAGTCCATCCAGTCAGTTTCTCTTTTGATGTAGAAATGTTCCATAGTAGGCATTTACTAGAAGTTTGTCCAATATAGGTTTAAATGTTTCAGTCAATATGGTTTTAGGGCATTTCCCTTGTACCTTATTCCACAGGCTAATAGATCTCACGTATACTGCAAGCTATTTAAAAGAAGCCAGTAACCATTTTTCTCAGATCAGCATGTTGAAGTTTCTAAAGAAAAGAAAGAGGTCACAGAGAATAATTCAGAAACATATGAAAATGAACTTGCTGACATCTTTTGAAATGTCAGACTTCTAGGATGAGTGAACTTGATATAGTCTTAATTGAACACAGTCATGGTTTAAAGTATTTGTATTATTACTTTTAAAATGTATGAGGATTAGACTCGAACAAACAGCAATGTTGGTCTCTTCAAAAATCAGCTGCAGAATTCTCTCAGCGCTTGGTTCCTTATTCCATGCCAAACTCTTGCTTTTCTTTCTGATTGCGGACAGAAGACCCTCTGCTCATGCACCCTCTCGTCACGTCCAGTCTACTTTGCAAGTGGACCCACCATCACAGCAGCGAGAATGAAAGCTGAAGAACATGGGATCTTCTACAGCACAAAGATTACTGATGCATTCAGAGTTACAGAAGTAAAGGACAAATGGAGAAACCTGCTGAAGGCTTCAGGCTTATGCCATGAGCATCACTGTGAACAGATGCAGTGAAAAAAAAACAAACAAAAAACTAGTGAGACAGACTCATTCCACCTCCTCTCCCAGCCCGGTCAAGGGGAAACCAATGACTCATATGGATGGGAGGTCCTAGCCGCTGATTCTGCAGGCCATGTGACTGGAGAGGGGCCTAAACCACAAAATTAGGGTCTGAATAGTCCAAATTATGGGGGAAATATCTGAATCTGGCAGTTGTGTAACACTTCATCATAGAAAACCAACCAGCTGTAAAGTCTGGATCTAGAGGTGAACTTCCCCAAACTTTGGGGATGTTCAGATTTGGGAATGTTACCTCAAGCCCATATCTATTACTGTGACCAAAGCTGGATTTCAGCCCGAGGTTCCATAGAAAAAAAAAAAAGATTGTTGTAACCTATTAACAGCATGACTGAATACAATGCAGCCACAGGCCCCAATTCTCCACTGCAACCTCCGACATGTATAAGTAGGGGCATAGCGAGCAGATCGAGGGACGTGATCGTTCCCCTCTATTCGACATTGGTGAGGCCTCATCTGGAGTACTGTGTCCAGTTTTGGGCCCCACACTTCAAGAAGGATGTGGATAAATTGGAGAGAGTCCAGCGAAGGGCAACAAAAATGATTAGGGGACTGGAACACATGAGTTATGAGGAGAGGCTGAGGGAACTGGGATTGTTTAGCCTGCAGAAGAGAAGAATGAGGGGGGATTTGATAGCTGCTTTCAACTACCTGAAAGGGGGTTCCAAAGAGGATGGCTCTAGACTGTTCTCAATGGTAGCAGATGACAGAACGAGGAGTAATGGTCTCAAGTTGCAGTGGGGGAGGTTTAGATTGGATATTAGGAAAAACTTTTTCACTAAGAGGGTGGTGAAGCACTGGAATGCGTTACCTAGGGAGGTGGTAGAATCTCCTTCCTTAGAGGTTTTTAAGGTCAGGCTTGACAAAGCCCTGGCTGGGATGATTTAACTGGGAATTGGTCCTGCTTTGAGCAGGGGGTTGGACTAGATGACCTTCTGGGGTCCCTTCCAACCCTGATATTCTATGATTCTATGATTGCTCTTACTCCTAAGCAAAGTGAGCACAAAGTGGGTGTAAAGTACTACCAGTCAGAATTCTCACCTCACTTATGGTAATGTTGTACACCACTTTGCACACTTGCAAATGGCTACTCCAGTTGTAAAATAAGGGAAAACCAAGCCCACTGACTTAAATGGAATTATTCCTGATTTACACCAGCATAAGGAAGATCAGAAGCTGACCTACACTTACATTCACTGTCACAATCATTGTACACTCTTATCCAAAAAATAAAATCGAAAATATATCTAAAATTTTCTCAGTGTCATAAACAATGGGTGGAGAAGGTTAACATCATTTTAATGGAAACATTCTTTCACAAATTTTTTCAATTACACAGTACACAAGAAGGCATCTCTGGGAATGTCAAACTAGTCAATAAAGACATTAATTAGACAAATAAAACTATGCAGGAAGATAAACAAACATGAAAAATGAAATGGTTTTAACTTAATTTAGGAACAGGGCATAATCATTAAGAAACCTAATAAAAGGTGACCAGATTTTTAAATATCAGTTTTCTATTCAATTGATGTATAATGTGCTCCATTTACATGCAAAATGTATCTTCACTGTACAAGCTATCCACAGTTGGAGGAGTTTCAAGTTTCCAATTACAGCTAATAGAATTTTTAGTGTATGCCAAGAGAAAAATTATATCAATGTGCATGAAGATGAGGTGAGCTGGGAAAGTACAGTGCATTGACAATAAAGCAAGACTCAGATAAGGAAGAACAACTCAGTTCAAATGAGGAAGAAATCTCTGTCCAGCAAGTTGAAGACCAGATTCTGGTTGCTCTACTGCAAGTGCTCCAGGTGTGCATCTACAGGGTGGAGGGAGTGGGAAAATAGAATATGTGGGACAACCTTTCTCCCATGCGCAAGGACAGCCAAAACCAGTGCTTGTGTTCCCTGAGTGAAAAGGATGTGGGGAATAAGATCTCCATAAGCAGTACTGATCACTTCGGAGGGAGGTGACCCTCATGGTCACTGCCATTGGCCAGCGGATCAGGGCTGGTGCTGCAAGAGAATATATTGCATCCCCTTTCTGGATTTAGCCTCTGCTGTTCCTGAATATGCTCTTCCCACAAGCCCCAGAAGCATTCTGCCTGCATCTCTACTCTGCTTTTAGCCACTGTCAGTGATGACATACACCTCACTGCCTGGCACATCCATGGATTTAAAAACAATATTTTATATTGAGTCAACAGTGTACCCTTGTTGCCAAGAAGGCCAATGGCATTTTGGGATGTATAAGTAGGGGCATAGCCAGCAGATTGAGGGACGTGACCGTTCCCCTCTATTCGACACTGGTGAGGCCTCAACTGGAGTACTGTGTCCACTTTTAGGCCCCACACTACAAGAAGGATGTGGACAAATTGGAAAGAGTCCAACAAAGGACAACAAAAATGATTAGGGGACTGGAACACATGACTTATGAGGAGAGGCTGAAGCAACTGGGGATGTTTAGTCTGCGGAAGAGAAGAATGAGGGGGGATTTGATAGCTGCTTTCAACTACCTGAAAGGGGGTTCCAAAGAGAATGGCTCTAGACTGTTCTCAGTGGTAGCAGATGACAGAATGAGGAGTAATGGTCTCAAGTTGCAGTGGGGGAGATTTAGGTTGGATATTAGGAAAAACTTTTTCACTAGGAGGGTGTTGAAACACTGGAATGCGTTACCTAGGGAGGTGGTGGAATCTCCTTCCTTAGATATTTTTAAGGTCAGGCTTGACAAACCCCTGGCTGGGATGATTTAATTGGGGATCGGTCCTGCTTTGAGCAGGGGGTTGGACTAGATGACGTCCTGAGGTCCCTTCCAACCCTGATATTCTATGATAGTGAATTTGAAAACAAGAGTACTTATCTTAAACTGGAATAATATCAGCTGTGACTGTTGGTAAAACTGCTGCATCAAACAATTTTTTCTTTAAAAAGGTAACATCTACTGCCCAGAGATACCAATATGGAGAGGGCCAACAGAGATTATTCATAATAGGGAACGGAACGGAAAAAAATGGATTTATAGAAAGAGACTGATACAGCATAAAAAAACCAGTAAGACCACCAAAAAATTCCACCATGGCTAAACAACAACAAAAAAGTGGTTAGAGACCAAAAGACATCCTTTAGAAATTGGAAGTCAAATCCTAATGAGGAAAACAGAAAGGAGCATAAACTCTGGCTAGTCAAGTGTAAAAGTATAATTAGGCAGGCCAAAAAAGAATTTGAAGAACAATGATCAATAAACACAAAAACTAACAGCAATTATTTGTAACTACATCAGAATCCTGCCAAACAATCAGTGGGGCTATGGGACAATCCAGGTGCTAAAGGAGCACTCAAGGAATACAAGGCTGTTGCGGGGAAGCTAAATGAATTCTTTGCATCGGTCTTCACTGCAGAGGACGTGATCCTGGCAATTACAGGCCGGTAAGCCTAACTTCAGTACCAGGCAAATTGGTGGAAATTAACAGTTAACACAAGGAAGTACTACTTCACACAACTCACAGTCAGCCTGTGGAACTCATTGCCAGGGGATGTTATAAAGGCCAAAACTATAACTGGGTTCTAAAAAGAATGATATAAGTTCATGGAGGATAGGTCCATCAATGGCTATTAGCCAAGATGGTCAGGTATGCAAACCCATGGTCTCGGTGTCCCTAAGCCTCTGACTGCCAGAAGCTGGAATTGGATAACAGGGGACGGATTACTCGATAATTGCCCTGTTCTGTTAATTTCCTCTGAAGCATCTGGAACCGGACACTGTCAGATTAGACCTGGGACAGATGGACCAGTGGTCTGACACCTGCTTTTCTTATGTTCTTAGGTTGGTATTCATTTATTTATACAGTTTTATAAGTAGGCATTGCATTTCAGAGATGTGAGAGAAGAAGGTCCCCTTCCTGAGCATCTTACAGTCTAAGAAGGGCTTGATTGTGCCATTTAAACACAGCCCATAGTGACACTGGCACAGAAGGAGCCCTGGCAGGGGATGGCACTTAGTCTCAGAAAGGAGAATTCCTCCCAGAAATAATGGGTGTTCAGAGGCTATGCGCTCCCTGCTACAGTTTTTTGAGAGGTGAAGCTTACTACCCCCTGAGCAGCAGAATACCAGCAGAAAATAGGGAGTTCTACACAGGGATTTAAAAGAGGCAAGCAGAATACAGCTATTGTCATGGAAAAAGACACCAGGGCACGAAGGGCAGGAGGAGACAAAGGGTCTGATAAGGCAAGAGGGGTGGGACAGAATATCGGGAATGAGAGGGTGAGTAGACAAAAGAAACTAGGGCTAGATGTAGTGCCATTTTTTCTTCTTCATGAAAAGGCTTTCACCATCCACTTCATCAACAGGCTTAACCTTTTCTCTGGCTATACAAGACAAAGTAAGGGCAAAGGACTGTGGTCTGGAGGGCCTTACGTTAACATAAATAGAAGCAGAAATAAATCCCTTTGTGAAAAACAAAAAGGGATCCTTCATAATTTTACTCTAGTTTGTAAATATTGCACCAAACATACTTTTCTGTGAATTCACAATATAATTTCCACTGCAGCCTGTCAAGTGTTTTTCCAGCATTTAACATTACATAAAATGCATAGCTAGATTGCAAGGTTAGTCCGACGTATAATTTCAAAGGATTTATGACTTGTCAGCTAAATAACAGTTTCATGTAATACTCGTCTCTTCTGGGCTCTAAGGTTTTCAGTACTCACTCTCATCTTTGGCTTTGATTTAAGAGAGACAACATCTTAAAACTGACATTGAGGACAGACTTGAGAAGTTGTGAGGCAAAGATTAAAGAAGGAATGATTTTAATATGTAATTTTAAGAACTCACAGAGAACACTTCCTGCAGAGAAAAAAAACCCACAGAAGAGAGCATGGGGAGGGGAGAATCTCAAACCATTTAATTGGGGTTTGCTCCAAGCACAATAAAAGGGGAGGGATTGGACTCCAGAACCTGGGGTGCCTCCAAAATTCACATGGGTTCCCATCCAGATAGAGTAATATTTATTAACATTTTCAGTGATTTACTTCTGATTGGGGAAAAGAATAATACTCATCCTTCCAGTCCCACTTTCAACACTTCCTCCCTGTCCATTCACAAGTCTTCAGGATCCTGGCCATGGAGCTGAAACAGCCCCTTCTTGAGGGAAGAATGTGGTATGTGCATATACAGTCACGTGTACATGCAGTTCTATGGGGAATAGCCCCCCCGCCCCGCCCCAATCTAGTGCCCAAACAACAGTCAAAGTATCAAAATACATGAAGGTTGCTCTCTTTAAAAGTTTATAAAATTCCAATCTAAATTAAACTGTGTCCAGGACATTTTTATAAACAAAACGTGACACTATCAAGATCAAGGACAGGGGGTTTCTTGCCAGAGGTGTGCAGTACACTTTAGAGTATAAGTAACTGGAAAACCTCAGAGTGAGAGCAAATTTGCAGTATGCAGCCTAATGAGGATCATTTGTATGAGTATAACAATCACAATAAAATGACAGAGGAAAAACTCGTTCTTTACCAAACCATGTCCCTCACTTTGCAGCCCATCTTGCTTTGAGATTGTGTTTTTAATCCTGTCCCGCCATTTTACATTTTGCCTCAAAACACAGGAACCCAGCTCATGGTGTTTTTATATCACGCCAAGATCTCCAACACACTCTCTTAATTGAAAATGAGCCAATTAAGTATGACAGTAAAACATCTCACCAACTCTCCCCAAATGTTCGTGTCTGTAACATACATACTGGTGTGACCATGGTGGACAGAAGGCAATTGCGGGGGGAAAATGAGAGAGAGAGAGAGGTTATTCTGAAGACACTCCTAAACCTGCTGAGGCCATTTCAGCTCTGATTGATGCAGTGAACCATAGCTCTGCCAAACAAAATGAAGGCTAAGTAGTAGCAGAAAAGTGATTCCAGTAGTTTGAGAGAAGCAAAAGCAGTGCTCCCACACCACAGGCATGGTGGAATTGCAAGGAACAAGGAGAAAGGGAAGGGAGGAAGGCTAGCACAGAGGGAGTGAGAAGTAATGGGATGGGGGAAGATGTGAAATGTGCTAATGGTGGTGTCAACTCTCTGAGACCCACAGTTTAAGACTCTTAATTGGTGTAAATCAGTGTGGCTCCACTGACTTAAATTGAGCTACACCCCCTTACACCTGCTAAGGTTTTGGCCCTATATACACCTCATTCTACAGCAATGACAAGTTGAGAGGTAGGTTCATAACGGTTATATTTATTAGCTGCATCAGTAACAATGAATATGTAACGCATTCAAAAGAATTCTTCAAATGAGATCTTTATGGCTCTAACATTATGTTGCACAAGTTATTAAAATATTCTAACAGGTTGATTAGCCCTCTGTAATGGTGCCCATCTATTATTAATAAAGCAATCATAATTTGAGTCCTAATTCTAAATTAATTCATTAGTTGAATGAAGAATTAAACAAAGATGAAGAGAGAACCATTTTGGCTCCATTAACAGAGCTGAGCAGAAAAAGCTTTTCTAAAGCTAGAATATATTTATTGTGATATTTGCCAAGTGAAATAACCACACTTTATGACTGAGGACTTTCAGCAGGTTAATTTATGCCAATGAACTATGGCTGTCAAGCAATTAAAAAATTAATCACGATTAAAATGCTGTTAAATAATATAATACTATTTATATAAATATTTTTGGATCTTTTCCATGTTTTAAAATATGTTGATTTCAATTACAACACAGAATACAAAGTGTACTGTGCTCATTTTATATTTATTTTTATTATAAATATTTGTATTGTAAAAATAAAATAGTATTTTTCAATTCACTTAATACAAGTACTGTAGTGCAATTTCTTTATCATGAAAGTTGAACTTACACATGTAGAATTATGAACAAAAAAACTGCATTCAAAAATAAAACAATATAAAACTTTACAGCCTACTAGTCCACTCAGACCTACTTCTTGTTCAGCCAATCGCTCAGACAAAAAAAAAGTTTGTTTACATTTGCAGGAAATAATGCTGTCCGCTTCTTGTTTACAATGTCATCTAAAAGTGAGAACAGGCATTTGCATGGTACTGTTGTAGTCGGCATTACAAGATATTTACATGCGCTAAAGATTCATAAGTCTCTTCATGCTTCAACCACCATTCCAGAGGACATGCGTCCATGCTGATGATGGGTTCTGCTTGATAGCGATCCAAAGCAGACCAACGCATGTTCATTTTAATTATCTGAGTCAGATGCCACCAGCAGAAGACTGATTTGTGTGTGTGTGTGTGTGTGGTCAAATATGCAGTGAAAGTGTTCTTAAAATGAACAACATGCTGGGTCATCATCCGAGACTGCTATAACATGAAATATATGGCAAAATGCACATAAAACACAGAGCAGGACACATACAATTCTCCCCCAAGGAGTTCAGTCACAAATTGAACAGATTATTTCTTTAACGAGCGTCATCAGCACGGAAGCATGTCCTCTGGAATGGTGGCCGAAGCATGAAGGGGCATACAAATGTTTAGCATATCTGGCACGTAAATACTTGGCAATGCCGGCTACAAAAGTGCCATGCGAACGTCTTCTGATTTTCAGTTTACATTGTAAATAAGAAGCAGGCAGCATTATCTCCTGTAAATGTAAACAAACTTGCTTCTTTTAGTGATTAACTGAATGAGAAGTAGGACTGAGTGGACTTGTAGTCTCTAAAGTTTTAGATTTTTTGTTTTGTTTTTGAATGCAGTTATACAACAAAAAAAATCTACATTAGTATGTTGCACTTTCACAAAGAGATTGCACTACAGTACTTGTATGAGGTGAATTGAAAAATACTATTTTATCATTTTTACAGTGCAAATATTTGCAATAAAAATAATACAAAGTGAGTACTGTACACTTTGTATTCTGTGTTGTAATTGAAATCAATATATTTGAAAATGTTGAAAAACATCCAAACTATTTAATAAATTTTAATTGGTATTCTATTGTTTAACACTGCTATTAAAACTGTGCTTAATTGGGATTCATTTTTTTATCACAATTAATTTTTTTGAGTTAATCGTGTGAGTTAACTGCAATTAATCAACAGCCCTACAATGAACCCATCATATTTCCTCATTAACTTTTAAGTCAAGTCAAGACAACAGAATTAGTAGCAGGCAAACCTCAAAATGTTTGGAGGTTTTGCTTGTTCTTTGTGCATTTATTCATCTATTTGTTCTGGAAACTGGGCTGGAAACCAGCTCTTTCTTAGAGAAAGTGCAAAGAGCACATCAGTTGAAATACTCACTAAACAAAGAAGCGACATCTGCCCTTTTTGATTTACATAAAATTCAAAAGCCATTTTCCTCTTTTAACAAAAATTAAGAAAATTCAGAAAGAAAAGAGTTAAAATAGTTAGAGACTGTATGTAAAACAGGACTAAAATAACTTTCAGAAAAAATCTTAGCACTGGATACTCAAGACATTCGAATTTTATGTTCAGATACCAACCTTAACTCTACCCTTATGTATCCATGCATCTTCCACCTAAAGATGAGACCCCTTTACTTATATATATTACCCTATATAGATTTATGATATGGACTACAGACCATCAGCCATATTCATTTCCACACACTGGCAGGTGAACTACCACCGCCTTATGAAGAAGAGAAATTCAACTCTCCACTGTCTTGCTATTGAGTTAGAGACCACAACATCTTGAATTGTACCCTTTGCAAAAAGTCCAGAGACCACATTTACTTCATCCACCATATCACTGTGGACCAGAGACACCAACCTGCTTTATTTGTCTTCTTCATGTAGGCTGGAATATCTTCTTAATAAGGAAGAGAGACCCAATCAATACAAACAGTCCAAACATCCACCATTACAACAAACCATCCAGCCATGTTCTGGAGCCGATTCGGGATTGTATAGTGAAGAAGGCTGTTTCTCTGTAAGGCCCTGTTTCAGTTGTTTCAGGAGTTTGCAGGTGTGTAGTGAATGAGGCACGGGATGGCAGGAAGAGAAAGGATTCTCCCACGGTTCAGGAAGTTGAATGCTGCCCTGTAGAACTGGATTCTGTCCCTGCCTCTGCCACAGAGTTCCTATGTATGGCTGGGGAAGCCACTTAAGCCAAACTTTTCACAGGTGATCACTAACTGTGTGTTCTTTATTTTCTAGGCGCCCAATTAGATACCCTAGGGTCAGATTTGCAGAAGTGCTGAGCACTCACTGATTCAACTGGGGTCACTGGAACTGTATTTTGAACACAGAGAGTGCTGCATGATGCTAAGTACGCTGGAAAATAAAGTTGTAGTCATTTCTAATTGGGCACCCCAAATTTGACCTTAATTTCTCTGTGCCTCAGTTCCCCATCTTTAAAATGAGAATAATAATACCCCCTCACCTCATGAGAATGTTATGAAGATAAATTAATTCATGTTTCTGAAGATTTCAGACACTATACTATATCTTGGAGCAAAAAATAATAATTCTGTATTGAGAGCAGGGTTTGAATAGTGTGGAGTAAATAAGGCCAGGGGCCAGATACTGAACAATGAGGATAAAACAAAATATTGAATAGCTGCTTATTAATCAGCATTGCCAATCCTGCATGCTGAATGAGGCAAGGGTCACGTAGAAAAAATAAATATATGATCATGTCATTAAAGGCTGTATCTTAATGCATATGGCACAAGGGGCCAAATTAAAGTTACACAGGCAACTCTTAATTCTGGCATTTCCTAACTTCTGAGTGTTTGAACTTGCAACTTTACCATTCTTTGAATGGATTTTTAAAGTGATGCATGCTATTTATTTATATAACTTATGTATGTCACACACCCCAAAGCGCCACATACACTTCACTCATGCCCCCTTCCTCATGAAGGGTTGAGGCAATCTGGTACATATGTGGGTCCTGCTCAACAGCCCCCTTTTGCCTCAAGCAGCACAAAACTTACAGCTTCATCTTGCCTCCTTCCTTGATCAAGTGTCTCTCATGTCAGACATCAAGTCATGAGACATAGTCCCAGAACCCCTCTTGTTCCTCTTCCCGGGGATTCTCAAACTCTTCCATAGTGCAGATAACATCTTAACAGACAAATTGTCCTATGGACTCTTCCCCCGATGATGACTACGGATACAATTTTGCTATGGCACAGTCACGGTGAAAATAGAGAATTTCATGCTATGGTCCCAGCCACAGGCACCAACTTTTTAATATGCTGGGGGGGTGCTCCCCCCGGGTCTGCCCCAGGCCATGGCCCACTCCACTGCTTTCCCCAAGGCCCCACCTCTGTCTCGCTCCATCCCCACTCCACACACTGGCAGGTGATCTACCACCACCTTATGAAGAAGAGAAATTCAACTCTCCACTGTCTTGCTATTGAGTCAGAGACCACATCATCTTGAAATGTACCCTTTGCAAGAAGTCCAGAAACCACATTTACTGCCCCACCTCTTTTCTCGCCATTCCACCCCCTCCCCTGAGTGTGCCCTGCCCTCGCTACTCCCACCCAGTGCCTCCTACATGCGGTGAAACAGCTGATCGTGGCAGGCGGGTTGCACCGGGGGGGGAGGGGGAGGAGAGAGTAGGTGCTGATTGGCAGGGCCACCGGCAGGTGGGAGGCGCTGGGAGGAGTGGAGGGCACTGCTAGGAGAGCTGCTGGTGGGTGGAGTCAGCACCTATGGTCACAGCAACAAAATACTGGGTCAACTACCCCAGATGAATAGTCCAATAGTTCGCTTTGATCTAGTCCTTTTTTGACACAGGACTAGAGCAAAGCAAACTAACGAACTGTTAACGTGCAACAGCTGAATGAAATGAACTAATGAACTGTTCTTATGGACCTTGCTGCAACACATTAACTGCTCGTTAGATTGCTTTGATCTAGTTCCAATTTCAGAGAAGACTAGATCAAAGTGAATTAAACTGTTAATGCACCATAGTAGGGTCCATATAAATGGCAAAATTCACAGGTTCTGTGACAATGGTGACCACCATGACATAATCTTGTCCTTAAAGATCCCATAATATCTCCATAGCAACTACAGCATTTGCTTTTGGGGAGGGTGGGGGGGTGGAGGATTTATATACATTGCTGTGTTTAGTATGAAATTTTTGGCCTCTATGAAAAAGTAATTTCACTCAACTTTTCAAATATATTGCATCTGTCCCTAACCCGACGTTCTCTTTCTCTCACTTAAAAAAAAAAAAAAAAAAAAAAAAGAGGGGAGCCAATACTACGTGACCAGCTAGCTCTCAGCAGACAATCGGAAAGTTTTGCCCAGCTCACAGTTTAGGAATCTCTGCTCTGACCAATCAAACTGTTCCGCACATTGCATTGGCAGCAGGCAGCTGTCTGTGAACAATCAGTTGTTCACCACTTGCTAACTTCTGTGGGCTGTCTCCAGTACGGGGCTCAAATCCCAAGGATATAGGGATCTGTCTCGTCTCCCTTAAACTCCTGATGTGTAATGGAAAAACCCAGGAGCCAATATTGGCTGGTAGGGAGGTTGCAAGTTCTCATCAATTAAACAGTTGCAAGTTCTCATTCAATTAAACAGCATACAAGGAATATACGTACACACAAACAGAGCAACTGGGGAGGATCTCTAACATGCAGGTAGATGGTGGATCGGAATATGAAGCAGACTTCAGGTTAGAGCTGGAAGCTTACTTGTGACTTTCCTGAGTGTCAAGTTTTCATTCTTTTTATTACTTCTTATTATAGAGGCCCACTTTTTGTATACTAAGTACCTCAGAGAAAGCCCAAAGAAACCAGTTCCATGCTACAGAAAGCTTCCCATCTATGGGGTCTATCAGGCTAAATATAGGGACAGTCCTGTGCTGGGGGCAGTGCAGAACAATGTCACCCCAGAGGAGTTCCGGGAGGAATTTGGTCTCAGGAAAAGCAGACGTGCAGAGGGATCATGTTTGCTGCTATATCCCCTCAGATAAAAAAATCATACTCCTCCTTAGTACCAATGAATCAGAGAATGGAGCCATAGCTCACTTCCTCCCCACATCTTTTGTAGTGTCTTGCACCCCAGCAAAAACAGAGGGTCTGCAGGGCATGTCTGGCTGCTGAGCAGAAGTGCAGCAGCAGCATCTGGCTCCCTTATGAAGCATTCAGGCACAGTCTTGGAAACGACAGACAGGTGAGTACAACAGCATGCACTAGCATGTGGACAGCTGTGGAGGAGCTCAAGTTACAGAGGTGTAACTACATGGTTGCTCAGTTAAGCATACATCTGTCCGGGTTGTCCAGGTGTCAGGGTTTGCTCATGTCTTTTAAAGAAGTGTTAATATATTTTTTTTTATTTTTGCAGTTGATGCTGCAGAAGTGAGTATTTACAAAATGATCTGAGTGGGGCGAGGGCAGAGACCTGAACAGCTTTTGAAACGCCGCCATAAGAACAACAGGCATCATGAGCTAAAGATACTGGTGCGTCCGGGAGGAGAAGGAAATGCTATTGAGTCTTGTGTATATGGGAGAGCAGTGGGGTTGGAAAGGACTTATTTTCTTAAAGCTATATCATTCTACCAAAGTCATTCTATAGCATCAGCATTAAGTCTATATTAACCTTTTGTTGTTGTTTTTGTCGGGGAATAGTCTCTTTAATACAGACAAAAGAGCAATTACCTAGCCACATAGGACCAGAAACAGGCACTGGCTCAGAAGCTCTTGCCTTATTGTGCTGTGTTTGTACAACAGCTAGGACACCAGGAGCCTGGTCCAGGAGCCTCTGCTGGCACCACTTCCACCACAACACACATGCATAATAATAAATGTCTTGTTCTCCTTGAGGATTACATTGCCACATCCAGCCTTTTTTTAAGCAGCCAGTAAAAAGTTGAGAGGATTTTTTTTTTTTTACAGTGGTTATAAATTTTCAGCCTTGAGTCCCCATTGCATAATGCAGCAGCAACTCAGGCTCATGTTCGATATGACAGTAGAGGTACCGAGAAATTAGGAGTTACAGAAAGGGTTGCCTCTATTAGCATTTGGTTAACGTGCTTCATGCTGTTAATCCCTGACCCCATTCTGCTAATACATTACTTTCAAATTTGGAATGTCAGGATTAGCTTTAAGAGCACCCATTTTAGTGAGGAAAATTTCATTTGGGCTTTTACTGCAAGTGACAGAAGTGAAATGTGAAGAGATAAGTTATTTTTTATGGTATTCAGGTATCTGATTTTTCTCTTACTTTCTGCAGTACTGTAGAAATAGTCTAACGTGCAAAGTCTGCTGCCATGAAAGAAGCACAAGGCAAGACATATCTAACAAATCAGATAACTTTTTTAAAAAGGCAAGTAAACAATTAAGTACATTCATAGTGATGTACAACACTGCAAGGAAGGGAAGTACAGCAAATATAGGTAGGTATTTGGGAGCCCTCTCAAAGAGACAGATAGAAAGTTGGCCAATTTGAAAAATGCCAGCTGTACTACAAGATCCTTGGTTCTTTTGAGGCTGCTTTGCATCTCTTTGGTGGTACAAAGCATCCTAAAGACTTGTCTACACACACAGTTGTACTGGCTTCAGTTAAGGTGAAACGTTAAACAGATTTAGTTAAACCACTGAAAAGGCTATGTGGTCACTTATTTCAGTTCAAACCAGGCTTATTTTGGTTTCGCTTAAATCAATTAGGAACAGGTTTAAATTTAAGCAAAATAAGCCATTCTTACACTAAAATAAGAATATCTATATAGGGTTTCAGATGATTTTAACAAAATAATTTAAACAGAATGTGTACAAGTTTGTGTGGAGACAAGGCCATAAAGCCAGCATCTACTGGCCACCTGGGAATTCTCCTGGGATAGGGGAATCCATGGTTGGTGTTGGGAAAGTATAGTGCAGGGGTAGGCAACCAAAGGCGGCACACGAGCTGATTTTCATTGGCACTCACAGTGCCCAGGGCTCTCAGGGGCTCTGCTGCTGGCCCGGGGTACTGGCCACCGGCCCCCTGCCAGCCGGGTTCCATCTGCTGGCCCCACTCAGACTGCTGCTGGCCCTGGGTCCTGGCCACCGGTCCTGGGGGCTCTGCTGCTGGCTCGGGGTACTGGCCACCGGCCCCCTGCCAGCCGCGGTTCTGTCCGCCGGCCCTGGTCAGCCCACTACCGGCCCCAGTCAGACCGCTACCGGCCCCGGGTCCTGGCCACCGGGCTGGGGGGCTCTGTTGCCGGCCTGGGGTCCTGGTCGCCAGCCTAGGGCTCTGCAGCCACCCCCCGCTGTTGTCCACTGGCCCTAGCCTGGGGTAGTGAGGGGTGCAGACAGGGGCAAGAGGGGGCACAGCTCAGGACCCCCACCTTAAAAATTGTTCCAGTGCCACTGTGCTGGGATATTTTTAAGTCCTGATTTACTGCTTACATCACTGTCACACCACGTGGAACAGCGCACTGCATTTGACGTTGAGTTTAGAATGTACATGCAAGAACTGGAATCAGAATTTTCTGACAGATTTCAAGATTTCCAGCGATTTGGCCCAATGCTTTCTTTTCTAATTAAACCTGAAAAGTTCAACCAAAGCGACTTTATTTCAGTGGATGGGTGCTGAAGATTTCAAAATGCAGCTCATTCAGTTAAAGAGCTCAGAATTGTAGGCATCAAAGTTTGGAGATCTGCGAAGTGCACTTGAAGCTACGGAGATCATGGGGCCTCTATTCTGACCTGCTGGACACTTCTGCCAGTGTAATTTAAATGTTTGAAGAAAATTGTGTTTGCAGTGCTTTCAGCATTTGGATCCACATACCTGTGTTAACAGGTATTTTCACACATGAAATCTGTCCTCTGTCCCTCTCAGAGCCAGTTAACAACTGATCACTCAGAAGCCTGTGGGCAGCTTAAAGTACTCAAATATGGGCCAGACATTGGAAAACTCAGAAAGGAAAAGCAAGGGCAAGGATCACACTAAACTGATAAGATCTGCATTTTAATTTAGTTTTAAATGAAGCTTCTTAAACATTTAAAAAATCTTATTTCCTTTACATTACAACAATAGTTTAGTTATATATTATAGACTCACAGAAAGAGACCTTCTAAAAATGTTAAAATGTATTCCTGGCACACGAAACCTTAAAATAGAGTGAATAAATGAAGACTCCGCACCCCACTTCTGAAAGGTTGCTGACCCCTGGATAGTGGCTCCTACACCACTCTCTCTCCTGACCCCAGCCATTACTAGCTACTTTTGCACCCTCTTCCTCTCCTACCCAAGCTGTTCCAGGTACCACCAGCCAATTCTGAGGATCTGGTCCAATAGATTTAAATGAATCTCTCATTTAAATGAACATTTGATAAAAGAAAGCCGTTTTATGTTAGTAGTTTATGAAACACCATAGAGCTTAGAAATTCTGCATTCCCTGTGCACACAAGCCTCCCACTGGGCCAAACTGAAGAAGTGACACCAAATGTGTAAGTTACAAGGGGGGCCAGTTGACATAACTCGTGCTGAGGCAATGTAACAGCAGAGAAACGTAACTAATGGGAGACCATAAGAAAGCACAGAGCAGGGGAGGCCAATCTGTGGCTCCGGAGCCACCTGCAGCTCTTCAGAAGTTAATATGCGGCTCCTTGTATAGCCACCGACTCCGGGGCTGGAGCTACAGGCGTCAACTTCCCAACTGCTCAACCCCTGGCTCTGCCACAGGCCCTCACTCCACCCCTACTCCACCCCTTCCCGCCCCCTCCCCTGAACCTGCCATGCCCTCGCTCCTCCTCCGAGCCTCCTGCACACCACAAAATAGCTGATTGGGAGGTGAAGGGAGGGAGGAGACGGTGCTGATCAGTGGGGCAGCCAGTGGGTGGGAGGCGCTGGGAGCAGAGCAGAGGTGAGGGGGAGATGATTGGCAGGGCTGCTGACGTATTACTGTGGCTCTTTGACAATGTACATTGGTAAATTCTGGCTCTATCTCAATCTCAGGTTGGCCACCCCTGGCATAGAGTAAAGCAGATGAGAAAAGGCCGGAAAGATTTCAGAGCTCCCTGTCACCCCAATAGCCTTGAATGGAGCCCCCCAAAATACTGAAGCTGGTTCCTTAAAACTGTAATAAAAAACTCTCAGACAGGACTGAATAACCTCCATTTGTTTATGCTAAAACAGTTCTAATTGCAACTCCTGTGTTTTTACAGTTGCAGAAAAATAGATTATTATCCTGATCCAACCCCCCACTGAAGCCAAGCGGAGCTTTGCCACTGGGTTTTAGAATGGCAGGTTCAGTCTCAATATTTCAGCCAGCATTTGCCATATGAAACATCGGCTCTCTGTAATATCAACCGTCAGAAATTATCACTGCCGCTATCATTTCTCAGGAACAGCTCGCTGAATAATTATGAGAGAAGCTATTTACTTAGTAAAATTTGAAAAATGACGCACCTGCTTGCCTTTTCATTAAGCTGACTTCTGGTACGTAAATGGCATATTTCAGCAGCTCTCCTTGTCTTCAGGAAATAACAGCCCAGAACAGAGCAGTACATTTTCTAACATAGAGCACTGTGACAAAATTCCTCCTCTGCCTTGGTGGGTCCTGCGCTTATTCGCAGATTTTCTTGCCTCAGAGGTTCACGGCAGCCCTCAGTTTGACCCCTTTCGCGGTTCAAATCTGCCGTTCACTCAGTTAGCCTCATCACTGGCCAGCATGGGGAAAAGGAAGAACAATAATCCCTGCAGTCTCTGCTGATCCACCTAGTGGATCGGGGAACAGGCCAGAGACCTTCCCCTCTGGGGAACCCACCATCCAGTTCAAGTAGGGAGTTGGGGGGATGGAGGGATGGGGGGAACCCGGGCCCACGCTCTACTCCGGGTTCCAGCGGTCTACAGTGGCTCCTGTAACTGCTGCATGACAGCTACAAGTCCCTGGGCTACTTCCCCATGGCCTCCTCCCAACACCTTCTTTATTCTCACCACAGGACTTTCCTCCTGATGTCTGATAATGCTTGTACTTCTCAGTCTTCCAGTAGTACGCCTTCTCACTCTCAGCTTCTTGAGCTTCTTGCTTCCAACTCCTTGCACGCACTACAAACTGAAGTGAGCTCCTTTTTAAAACCCAGGTGCCCTGATTAGCCTGCCTTAATTGATTCTAGCAGCTTCTTGATTGGCTGCAGGTGTTCTAATCAGCCTGTCTGCCTTAATTGTTTCCAGAAAGTTCCTGATTGTTCTGGAACCTTCCCTGTTACCTTATCCAGGGAAAAGGGACCTACTTAACCTGGGACTAATATATCTGCCTCCTATCACTCTCCTGTAGCCATCTGGCCTGACCCTGTCACAGCGCTTACTTCTACAAATTTAGGGCTTTACACATGACTTACCCTAATTCATGTAGCCAGTAACTTGCTCTGGGACACCACTCCTGGATTAGAGGAAAATCACTTAGGACTCATTTACACAAGGAAGTTACTCTAGGGTAAGATAGGGTTTGAATTAAAAACACAATAACTACTCCGTACTAACTCCTCATGTTAACACTCTTATTCCACACTAAGAGTGCCTTTGTATACTTTCACTTAATGCCCTTTTAATGTATAAGAGTATTAGTGTAGAGTAGCACTTATAGCTGTTCTGCACTAGATACTCTGAGCTTATTCCTCATGTAGACAAGCCCTTACTCCCTCTGTGTCCCAATTCTCTCCCTCTGTTCTGCAGGCATGTTGTGAACCTTCATTCAGGTTTTAAAGATACTTAGATGAAAGTTGCAAAGAACTGTTGAGTTCAGTACTACTGCACATCAAAATTCAGTTTTTACATCACGTTTCTTGCATGTGACAATGATTCATTTAGAAATTCTTTGGTCAAGCTGAGTTCTTTGGGGACTAACATCTGGGTTAAGTTGTGAAGTGTTAGAAACTCAAACAATGGAACAATTTCCTCACTGATTTAACACCGCAGTCCATGAGGTGGCACAGGATTCAAGCCAGCATAGAATCTGGCTGTCTGTATACAATATTTCCTAATTTACAAAGTTCACAGGCAAAAGTTATACCAGGTTTTTGGTTTCCAGCCTCAAGGTTTCAAAAATTGAGTCATGCTGTTAAAAAAAATATTTTTTTTAAAAAAATCTCTGGGTTTTAAAAGATAGTACATTTAGGATTCTTTTCAGTTGCCTGGTTTTTGAGCCTTTCAAATTCACTTTTTTGAGCTTTTCTCTGGAACCATGAGGGCTAGAAACTTCCTTTTTTTTTTTTTTTTTTTTAAGAAGATGAAAGCTGAAATTCTCATTCAAATCAATTGACTCCAGGAGATGAAGCCTTAAGAATACATCAGATATTATGAAAGTCATCAACAATGAGGTTCTCACCTGGAGAGAAAATATTAGTGCTGTTTTTTGTTTTGAACTTTTTATTAAGACAAAGTTATGATAAAACATTAACATACTATATTGTGCATTACTTATTTAGGATCAGGCTAATATTCAAAGAACCTGGCTAAAGATTCTGGCTTGCTGGCTGGGGAGCTCCCCTCCTCTGATTAAATTAGAAAGAATGATCATATTTCTAAATATCTATCCTTCTTTTGGTGCTTCTCTTGTGTATGTATTGTCGTGAAAGCTTTTCCATTACAAGGACTGTCCATAATTTACTATACGACAATTCTGTAGGAAGAGGGTCATGCATTTCCAGTAATGTACAATACAAAGTCCAGCTGCTAACAATAAAAAAATAAGTTGATGTTCTGTTTAAATATAGATCCTCTACTGAAGCATTAAATAAGCAGGTCAGGGATCTCTAGGAAAGCAGAAAGCATTTTGTGATAATGTGAATCTCTCTAATAATTTCTTCTCCAAACAACTTAATTCTTGTGTACAACCATCACATGTGCAAGTATGCTCCCTTTCACTGCAACCCCTCCAACTAGCAAATATGAGAGACCCTCCCTACTAGCAAATATATGATGAATCTTAACTGGAGACAAATGCCATCTATACAGTAGTTTATAAAAATTTTCTTTGCAAGCTACACAAATTGAAGATGTATATCCCCTTTCCCATATAGAAATCCACTCATCCAGATCAATTTCTTTGTCCAATTCCCTCTCCCACTTTTTCCTCTGGGTTGTTCTCATAATATCTTTTCCCATCAAAATTGTATATATCTTAGAAATTAAACCTTTTGTTCCAGCTTGTTCTTGGGTCAACTCCTCATATGTAGTTAAAGGTCTAGACAGAGCTGCCTCACATCCAGATTTCACAATAAAATGTTTGACTTGTAAATATTGAAAAGGAGGGATTTTTACATTATTTACATAGCTCTTGGTATGATTTCAAATCAGGATCCAGAAACAGCTGTCTGAATTGAGCAAACTCAGCTCTTACCACAACAAATAGTCATTTTGATATATCCTGGGGATAAATTCCTGATTATTAATTAAAGTAACTAAGAAAGAGGGCCTCAGTGACAGGAATTTAGAAAATTTGTCCAAAACTGCTACGGTGGGATGGATGGATGGTGTTTTTAAAAAAAAATTGGTGACCTAAATTTCTTTTTAACCCAACAATTACTATGACCAGCTGTATTTGGGTTCCAGTTTTGGTCGAGCTTATGCAGTATTTGGAGAGTCTATTGTTAACTCAGTTGATCACATCTTTTAATTGTGATGCATAATAAGCCACATTAGGGAAAGGTAGTCGACTCCTCTCTGTAGGCTTAGAACTCACCCTTTATCTTTTATGTTTCCATACAAATTTTAACAATACATCCTGCCATGCTTTTAATGTCATCTCAGAGATGCAGTGAAATAAAAATAGTAATTTTGGAAAGAGACTCATCTTTAACAAGGCTACAACACCTTGCAAAGACATTTCATAGTTATTCCATTCCTCCAACTCTTACTACTTTATTGCACATTGGAGGGCATTTTACTTTAAAAAGATTTCTATTTTTCTCCACAATATTTATTCCTAACTAAAGGGTTGAAGAAAAACTGTTGTCAGCTACATAAATATAAATGGGTAAAGGAATCTGTAAAGTATTTAGGAATAAATATTGTGTTGTGTGTTTTTAATGGAAATGCAAGAATTACCTAGAGGAAATCAGTATCTTTAATTAACCTCCATCTCTTTCCCCTCCCAAAAGTTCCCGACACTTCCTCTGCTCCAGGGAGACTCAGACCACTCTTAAACCTACCTTTTCTTTAACTTTTATCAGCTTGAGAAAGAGAAAAGGAAGGTTACTTATCTTACAGTAAACGAGTTCTTTGAGATGTGTTGTCCCTGTGTGTATTCCACTGCCATGTGCCTGAGAAAATAAGATTTTTCACTACCTGGGGTTTGTTGGCCTGTGACAGGCCCTGTGCCTCCTTGTGCTCTGAGCCGAGGGCACAAGGGTAGGCATGGACCAACCACCTCTCCAGATCACCTTCTGTACTGTGAATCACTTTCAGAAAGGTTCTGAAGCAGAGTGGAATACAGATAGGGAGAATACATCTCAAAGAACTCCAGTTATTGTAAAGTAAATCTTTTTTTCAAGTGATGGTCCCTATGGGTATTTCACCATGGGTGCCTCTCAAACAGTATTTAATGAGTAGGAACCATGCAGCAACACAGACCACAGGACTGCTGTACCAAAAGAGGCATCTGCTGAAGAAGCTTGGGCCAGGCTGTAATGTTTTGTAACGGTATGCTCACAGAACCCCACGTTGCAACTCTACAGATCACTAGGAGTGAAACACCCTAAAGAGAAGCCATTGAAGTAGCGCGGGCTCTGGTTGAATGAGCACTCTCATTCTGAGGTGGAGGAGTCTCCGTCTGCTCATACCAAAGTAGGATGCAACCTGAAATCCATTTAGAAAGTCCCCGTGAGATTACTTCTCCTTTCAGCTGCCCAGCAATGGAAATAAAGAGTCTCAGATTTCCTAAAGGGTTTTGTCCTTTGCAGGTAGCAAGCTAAGGCTCAAAACATTCAGCGAATGTTCCTGTCTTCTCTGGTGGTGTGAGGTTTTGGGTAGAATATAGGTTGGTGTATGGCCTCATTTATGTGAAATTCAGAGGGAACACTTAGAATGAACTTGGGGAAGGACCTCAAAGAAACCTTATCCTTACAGAAGGCTGTGTAGCGAGGGACCTCCACAAGGGTGAGCTCACCTACACTCCTGGCAGAGGTGATAGCAGTCAGGAAGACCATCTTCAGAGACAGAAGAAGAACTGAGCAGGAGGCTAATGGGCTGAATGGAGATTCATAAGCATGGACAAAATTAGACTGAGGTTCAAGCAGGTGTTGGTTTCAGCAATGAAGTTAAGATTTTTGAAAGGCCTTTCAAAAGCTTTATGGTCATAACGTGCGCGAAGACTGAATAGTTCTCCACCAGGGGATGGAAGGCATCGATTGCTGTGAAATGCACACACATTGACTTGAGAGGTAGCCCTCACCTTGTTATGGAGAAGAGGTAGTCCAAGATGGTCAGGATCTCTGAGTCCTCTACAGGTACTTGATTGTTTTGGGACCAGATAGGAAATCTCTTCCATTAAGCTGCATAACATTTTATCAGAAATTTTCCTGCTATTATTGAGAATGGATTGTACCTCCTCCAAACATGACCTTTCTAAGCTCATCATCCATCCAAATTTCAGCTGTCAGATGGAGGGATGCTGGGTTCTGATGAAAGGTCTTGCCTACGTCCCAAATCAGCAGGTTAAGCAATGGCTGGACTTATATGTACAGACTTGGTGAACTCTGAAGAATGCTGCTCAACCAAAACTGCCTCAGCCAGCAGGGCACCACTAGAATTACTGACACTATCCTGCTTGATTTTCCTCAGGACTAGAAATAAGAGAGGGATAGATGGGAAGGCATATGTAAGAGGCTCCAAACACTGAACTAGGAGTGCATCTCCCTTGGAATTATGGCTGCGGGCTTCTAAGGAACAGTAGGGTGGGCATTCCTTGTTGTCTTGGGATGCAAAAAGTCATCCCATGCTGGAAATCCCTACTGTCAGGAGACATTCTGTACTACCAAGTCATGCAGTTCCCACTTGTGTTCCCTGTGGAAGGGCCTGTTGAGGCTGTCCTCATTTATAGGCCCATGCTCCGTTCAATACACACACACAACATTTATGTTTACATCTATCATGGGAAGAACAGACCCTGTAATCTCTCTTCTGTGAAGGAACTGACTGTCCCAAGATTGCTTTCTAACCTGTCTTTCAATCATGGACGTTCTGAAGACGTCAGCTTCAGAATGGGGGCAATATCTAACTTATCTCCTCATGTATCTCTAGTAGAACTAAGAATTAATGATTATTCTAGTTTGGTGACAACTGAAAAATCTGTAAAAAAAAATTGCTTCAGGTTGACTCAAAGTGGATTATTTTTCTTGCCTAAATTAAAAAAATTAAACAAAATTCATTTGGAGTCAAATGAAATGTTTTATTTGACCTGAAAATTTTTGTATTTTTATTTTTCCATTTAGTTTTTGGGCATTTTTTACCCTTTTAAAAATAAATCTAGCTAAGTTTGAAACAAATAATTTTGAAATGAAAAGTGAAACTCTCTTTCTTTTTCCCCATTTTTTTTTATGGCCAAAACTATTTGCCGAATTCAACCCAAATTTACCTCAATCAATCAGACACTGCATTTTTCTGCAAATAAACTGAATTAAAAAAAAATGATGTCCAGCTTTAATCTCTAGTACAAATCTTAAATACTATCTGGTTAGATGGAATGACCAAAACCCAAAGGGTAACTTTCTTCTGTTGGGGAATACCTCTATCTTTCCCTTATTGGTAGCTGGCAGTTCAGGAATAATCACAGCTTGGGCTTCCTCAATAGGCAGAGATAACTAACCAATCTCTTTATATGTCTTGTTGGAAACTGGAGGGAGAGGTATTTCTTCCCTCATGGTTTAAAGGGCTAAATGCCAGGAATTATCAACCATATCAAGAAAAAAACCACATTGGGATCGTGCCTGAACAAGAACTGTGTAAGGACCCAAAGATGTGCCCCTGCACGTTTGGCTATTGTACACTGTGCACTATTGGTGAAACGTGTTTGCAATGCAGTAGTTTACTGCTGAAGTTGTGTATCAAATCCATTCTATAGGCCTCCACAAGAAAGCCTGTTTGTACTTTGAGCGAAGTAGGTAAGTTCTGTCAAGAATCACAGCGCTAACCAGCAGGGGTGCTGGAACAATTTGTATAGTGGGAGTACTGAGAGCCATTCAACCAAACTGTAAGCCCTGTATATGATGGAAATCACTTCAAGCCAGGGGGTACAACAGCACCCTCAGCACTCCTAGTTCCAGCACTTACATTAACCAGAATTTATTATAGTTTCAGTAGAATCTCAGAGTTACGAACAACTTTGGAATGCAGGTTTTTCATAATTCTGAAATGTTCGTAACTCTGAACAAAACATCATGGCTATTCTTTCAAAAATTTACAACTGAACATTGACTTAATACAGCTTTGAAACTTTACTATGAGGAAGAAAAATGCTGCTTTAAACCATCTTAATTTACTAGTTTACATTTAAAACACAGTACTGTACTGTATTTGCTTTTTTGGGGTGCGGGTTTCCGCTGCTGCCTGATTGCGTACTTCTGATTCCAAATGAGGTGTGTGGTTGACTGGTCAGTTCGTAACTCTGAGGTTCTATTGTATAACAGTGAAAAATTAGTAACCCCTTGGTCTGTGTTATATAATTTTTCACAGTATGTGAAGATATATGTTTATTTTCTAAAATCTCTAGCATACAGCAAAAAATTAACACCTTCAGACAATCCTGATGGCTAGCAGCCCACAAAGAACAGGAGAAGATGCCAATAATAAAACTGAAGGCAGCTGTCTGAACTTTAGTGTGGAATATCAAGCCAGAGATGAGTGGGCAGTATAACAGCATCAATCTCAAGGCCAAAATAATAGTCTTCCAACTACCACTAATTTAATCCTCTCTTTTTAAAAAAAAAAAAAAAAATCACCCACGTTTACCAATAAATATCAGCTTGCTGCCAAGAAACATAGTGGACCTAAAAGTGAATTGAATGACAGAATGAATTCAATGACAGATATGCAGTCTTAATTGTAGCACACTGATTTTACCTAATAGTATGAGAATGTCTTGCAGTTCTTTAAGTTTAAAAGGCTTATGCTCAAAATGCTATGCTTAGCATTAGTCTTAAAAATAATCTTATTTTGAAAATAAAACGTTTTTAATCAATGTAGCTGTTAGGACATTGCCCCTTTAATAGGATGCTAAATTAGTAATAGCTATAACATAGCTTGTTTCTACTTGTTTTGAAATTTTAGACATCTAATCAATAGCTTCTATGGAGCAATGTTAAACTCAAGGGCTATTTGTAAGAAACTTGATTTTAATAAGAAGTTGAACATTTGGGCCAAATTTATCACTGTTCCAACTCAAATGAGCTCAGTGGAGTTACAACAGGCCCTCTGCAGGAATGGCCACAAAAAGGAATAATATCCAATCTTCAGCAAACATGGTCCAGAATAAAAAGAACTTATGACAAATTAAAGTGGAATACTGACATTCTGTTAAAAGAAAAGGAGTACTTGTGGCACCTTAGAGACTAACCAATTTATTTGAGCATGAGCTTTCGTGAGCTACAGCTCACTTAGCTCATGCTCAAATAAATTGGTTAGTCTCTAAGGTGCCACAAGTACTCCTTTTCTTTTTGCGAATACAGACTAACACGGCTGTTCCTCTGAAACCTGACATTCTGTTGTTGCTCTACATAAGTATGCTTTTAAAACTAAAGCCTATCTTGTGCTTCTACCTCTAAAATACACCCTGCATTCAACATAATTCAAAATTAACCTCACATTACACACACAGCAAGCATATTAGTATTTTCACTCAATTTTAGGTTATACTGCAGCTTCCATAACCATACAGGGGATTAACATTTTCCTTTGATTTATAAACGTTTTTAGTGTCTGTTGGATACCTACATCGGCTGATCATTCAGATTCAGAGGAGAAAACAACACCTTTATATTAAGTGGAACCTGTACAAGATAATCAAATTTGACCTGGTACCTGGACAAGTGTGCAAGGAACCTCTCCTTTTCTAGCCCCTGCACAAGGGTTGACCAAAATCTCATTTTAAAGAGCAGAGTCTCCACTCCCTTCTGGTGCTTTTATGGTGCTAGTTGCCTGCAAAAGCAAGAAGGATGGGGCAGGTTGTGACCATGGTCTGTGTGACGTAATAAGGGATAACATTCCTCTGGGGTCAGAGGCCTGGAGCTGGCCTCTTTAATCTACCCCCTGCACTTGAGGAAAGAGGTGAACATTAATTAGCTGACCTGAAGAGGGCAGCAGGAATGAGGGGGAGGGGTCTAACCATCCTCCAAGAAGCAGAAATGCCTGGGTAGTGCTCCCAATGGACTGCACTGAAAGGAGCCACTCCACAAAACCAAATGGACAATAGGCAAAACTGTTTGGGGAGACCTTGGAGACTTTAGATCTGAGGTAGGAGCCAGGAAATCTTGCTATGGAAATTACTGGTATGAAAGATGGATTTGGGGAAGGGATTGCTATGCTTGCACAGATTTGAAGTAAGAGTCTGCAAGGGATAGGATTGGGTATGTTAAAAAGGCTAAATTTAAAAAATTACCCCAGCTAATGATAGTTTTCCTCAATTTCTTGAGAAGCGCAGATGAGGGTTACTTCAGGGAGTGAGCTGACCCAGCAAAATAAAGCTTGGTCTGGAAGGAGGAGGGCACGATAAGATAGAGATTGTAACAGATTGGGCCTCTCTCTTCTGTACTTGCCATTGTGGCTAGGCAGGTGTGCAAGGAAAGCAGGTTGCATCCTCTGCAAGATGCAACCTTGCTTTCATTGCCTGGGACCAATGTTCCCTCTAATTTTTGACAGGCCGTGTGCGCAAAAAATTTCTTCTGTGCAAATTATTGTGCGCGTGGTGTTTCGGATCTGTGCGTGTGCACACGCGCACAGCTTAGAGGGAACAGTGCCTGGGACTGCCTTCTCCTTCTGGAGCTTTGGCTAAGCTAGCTGAAACGCCTGCGAGGAGTTTCTTGGAGCTATGCCAATTTACACAAGATGAGGATCTGGCTCTCTATCAGCACAGCCCCTTTACACCTTCCCACTGTATCTGCAACACACAGGGCACATCCTTGTCCAAAATGAATATGTTGGAAACAATAGTACTTACAGCAGGCTAACTGAACATCATGCAAATGTAGTTTAAGCTTGTACCATGGTCTGCTCCCAAAAGCAAGTTTTTTGATACGTTGAAAAAAAATTCCACTATTTTGATCTATGCAAGAGTAAAATATGACACACACTGACTTTACTCTCTGTCAATAAGACTACCTCGAAAGTGGATGACATTTGAAAGGTTAAACATGTAATGAACACAGTCCTCACAGAGGATATTGTCTTGCTTCATTTGAAACAAAAGCCGTATTGAACTAACAGCAGCAGCATTTGAAAACTGTGTACTCAACATATACAGAGGATCTTTGATTTGTCAAGAGGTTTGCACAACAGAGACATATTGTACATTCATGAACATCGAGAGAAATGCACAGCACTCCAAACTTTACAACGCACCTGTCAAATATAAAGGGAAGGCTAACCACCTTTAAATCCCTCCTGGCCAGAGGAAAAAAACCCTTTCACCTGTGAAGGGTTAAGAAGCTAAAGATAACCTCGCTGGCACCTGACCAAAATGACCAATGAGGAGACAAGATATTTTCAAAGCAGGAGAGGTGGGGGGGGAGGGAGAACAAAGGGTTCTCTCTGTCTGTTGCCTTTGCCAGAGCAGGAATGCAGGTCAGAACTCCTGTAAAGGGTTAATAAGCAATCTAGTTAGATATGCGTTAGATTCTGTTTTGTTTAAGTGGCTGATAAAATAAGTTGTGCTGAATGGAATGTATAGTCCTGTGTCTTTTTGTAACTTAAGGTTTTGCTTAGAGGGATTCTCTATGTTTTGAATCTGATTACCCTGTACGGTATTTACCATCCTGATTTTACAGAGGTGATTCTTTTACTTTTTCTTTAATTAAAATTCTTCTTTTAAGAACCTGATTGCTTTTTTCATTGTTCTTAAAATCCAAGGGTTTGAGTCCCTGTTCACCTATGCAAATTGGTGAGGATTTTTATCCAGCCTTCCCCAGGAAAGGAGGTGTAGAGCTTGGGGAAGATTTTGGGGGGAAAAGACATTTCCAAGCAGGCTCTTTCCCTGTTATATTTGTTAGATGCTTGGTGGTGGCAGCAGTAAAGTCCAGGGACAAAAGGTAAAATAGTTTGTACCTTGGGGAAGTTTTAACCTAAGCTGGTAAAAATAAGCTTCGGGGGTTTTTCATGCAGATCCCTACATCTGTACCCTCGAGTTCAGAGTGGGGAAGGAACCTTGACATGTCGTTAGAGGTGGGATTAACTTGAAATCATTTTGAGATCAATTTGAAATTTTTTGAACCAGAAGCACAGATTTTAAAAAAGGATATTTTTTTCCCTTTGGGCTGTGGGAAAGCAGGTTTTAAGCTGAAAGCAGTTAGAGGGTTTTTTTGTCTCTGCTTGGGGGCCAGAGCAGAGACAAAAGGTGAGCTGGAGTTTTCTCTACCTAAAGGCAGGGTAGTTAACCTCCTGCAGGGAAATTCACAAGTCTTCACAGACCTGAAGTAGTTTGTTTGTTTGTTTTTTGAAGCAAGAGCAACTAGAGGGATTTTCTGTCTATTTGCCTGGAGACAAAGGTTGTTAGTTTTTTTTTTTAAATGGATTTTTCTGTAGGCTGACAATCACTATCAGAGAACATAGGAATCCGGTTACAGCACAACCTATATATTTTTTTTGACAAGTCAAGTTTTTTGTTTGTTTGATTTCTAACTCTCGGGTGTAAAGTTAGTTAAAAACGGAGAGGCTAACATGACAGAAACCAAGGCACAACACAAATTGGAATTAACCAGACTGGAGGCAGCGAAAGAGGCAGAAAAAGCCCTAGAGGCTGCCTACAGGAGAGCTATGAAGGCAAGGGGGAAAAAACTGGAGGAGAAGGAAAAAGAGAGGAAGCATTCACTGGTGATGGAGAAGATAAGGGCTGAGCGGAATCGACTGGATAACCCTAATAATCCTTCCCCAACAATCCACAAATGGGAGTGACTATGTCCACAGTACGATGAATCCAGTGATATTGCTGAATATTTTCTCACCTTTGAGAGACTGTGCACTCTCCATAAAATTCCTGAAGCTTACAAGATGACCACATTGGTCGCAAAATTGACTGGAAGAGCTCTGGACATATTCAATAAGATGCCTATTGATGAGGCTTCTGACTATAATAAGTTGAAGGATTTGGTTTTAAAGCAATTTCAAATTACATCTGAAACGTACAGAGTAAAATTTCGAACCCTTAAGAGAGCCTGGACTAAGTAATGTGGCTTATCTGAACCAGATGAAGGATCTGTTCGATAAATGGGTCCAAGGAAGGGGTGTCACTAGCTTTAATGGAATGTGAGATTTGATAGCTCAGGAGCAATTCCTGAATATGTCCAAGGAGGAAATAAAATAGTGTTTATGGGATAAGAAAATGGACTCAGAAGAAAATCTTGCTTCTTATGCTGATCAATACGAGCAGTCCCAGACCACCAGAGAAATGGGGCAAGCCGGAACAAAACGGGTGGAGGGAGGAAAGAGGAACAACCCTGGTCACAGTTGGAGCGGATACCAGAACAGACACCCTCAAACCACACCCTAGTACCGGGGGCAGCCCAAGGCCCCAACTACACACCACGGAACACTCCAGACATCTTATTGTCTTGCCACACCATTCTCCAGCAACCCACCTCACCCCAGTGACCCATCAGCTGGATGATGTTTTAAATGTAACGAGCTGGGGCACGTAAAGGCCAACTGTCCCAAGAACCCCAACAGATTATAGTCCATTGCACCGGAATCACACCAGAGGTCCTCAGGCCCAGATACCTCCCAGATACCCTTGGAGCAGAGGGAAACTGAGTGTGGGTGGGAAGAAGGTCACCACGTGGAGGGACACCGGAGCGCAAGTGTCAGCTACCCATGCTTCCTTAGTGGACCCAAATTTAATAGACCCAGAGATCCAAGTGACGATTCAACCCTTCAAGTCAAACTCTTTCAATTTGCCTACAGCCAAGTTGCCTGTCCAGTACAAGGGCTGGTCAGGAATGTGGACTTTTGCAGTCTATGATGATTATCCCATCCCTATGCTGTTGGGGGAAGACTTGGCCAATCATGTGAAACTAGCCAAAAGGGTGGGAATGGTCACCCAAAGCCAGGCTAAACAAGCCGTCACGCCTAGCTCTGTTCCGGAAACTTCTACCAGTTCCCGGTCACAGGTGATGGAACCGGACCCCATGCCAGCGTCTGTAACAGCAGTAGTGGATCCAGTCCCAGAGACCCAGACAGAGCCAGTCCCAGAACCGGAACCAGCGGAACAACAAGCACCAGACCCACTGCCAGCACTGAATCTAGTACTTGCAACCCCAACACCAGAGAGCCCCACCAAACCTGAACCAGCAGCAGATGATAACCCTACAATATTGTTAGTCTTTATACACTTGGTAGTATATTTAGAGGTGCATGTGTCTTATTAACTCTGTTTTCTCCTAGAGCTCCAGAAAGAAATCACAGCCAGCGTTTCACCCTATCTGTGATTTGGGGGGGGGGGGCGTCATCAATATAAAGGGAAGGGTAAACACCTTTAAAATCCCTCCTGGCCAGAGGAAAAAACCCTTTCATCTGTAAAGGGTTAAGAAGCTAAAGGTAAGCTTGCTGGCATCTGACCAAAATGACCAATGAAGAGACGAGATACTTTAAAAGCTGGAGGGGGAGAGCGGAACAAAGGGATCTCTCTGTCTGTGTGTTGCCTTTGCCGGGACCAGAGCAGGAATGCAGGTCAGAACTCCTGTAAAGGGTTAATAAGCAATCTAGTTAGATATGCGTTAGATTGTGTTTTGTTTAAATGGCTGATAAATAAGCTGTGCTGAATGGAATGTATAGACCTGTTTTTGTGTCTTTTTGTAACTTAAGGTTTTGCCTGGAGGGATTCTCTGTTTTGAATCTGATTACCCTGTAAGGTATTTACCATCCTGATTTCACAGAGGTGATTTTTTTACTTTTTCTTTCATTAAAAATCTTCTTCTAAGAACCCGATTGCTTTTTTCATTGTTCTTAAGATCCAAGGGTTTGGGACTGTGTTCACCTATGCAAATTGGTGAGGATTTTTATCAAGCCTTCCCCAGGTAAGGGAGTTTAGGGCTTGCGGGGATTTTGGGGGGAAAGACTTTTCCAAGTGGGCTCTTTCCCTGTTATATTTGTTAGATGCTTGGTGGTGGCAGCAGTAAAGTCCAGGGACAAAAGGTAAAATAGTTTGTACCTTGGGGAAGTTTTAACCTAAGCTGGTAAAAATAAGCTTAGGGGGTTTTTCATGCAGGTCCCCATATCTGTACCCTCAAGTTCAAAGTGGGGAAGAAACCTTGACAGCACCAAATGAATTTACCCAGCTGTTACCTCTTCACATGCATCCTCCCATCCCCTGCCCAGCTTTCTAGCCCCTTGGCTGTCTCCACATATAGTGTTTTATGGCATACATTCTGTGGCTTAAAATGATCTAAGGCCTTAAAACCAATCTAGAGCATGAAATAGCTGGAAGGTACTTGAGATGATATAAGGGACAGATTTCCAAAGGTATTTGGGCACCTACGATGCAAAAAGATGCTTAGTGTTTTGTTTTTTAAAAAACAGCACATTGGTGCCTAACTCCCATTGATTTCAATAGGAGTAAGGCACACAGGTGCTTTTGAAAATCCCACTTGACAACTAAATACCTTTAAAATACAGCCTTAAGTTCTTAAATCAGTTTAAACTGACAAATTAAGGAAGTGAAGTGGTCTGCACAAGGGATGAAACCACCTGCAGAATGGTATATGCAAATACAAACATGGAAATGGTTAAACAGCCTAGAATACTAAACGGATAGTGGTTCCTCCAAGGTCAATTGGTGCCTGCCATGGCAGTTAGTGTGCAGGTTACTAGTAATGTCAACAGGAAGAGTTGGCCTTTGCTAACTAGAATGTGTTAAGTTTCATAAACTGTGGACTTTTCCTTTTCTCAAATCATACCAAACTAAACCATCTAGCACTTCAGTGAAAGGACACCAATATATGACAGTTGGAAAACTGGGCTGACATGCATTGTATATAGGGGCTGAGTTAGTTTCATATTTTCCTTTAACTTTGTTATGTTCCGACATTTGTGTGTTTAACTGTGCAACCTACATTAATATAGCTTCTTGCATTGGTAAAAATTAGGACACAAGTTGCCTTGCAAAAATTCTGGAAGCCCCTGATTGTTTGATAAATAATTTGGTTAAATTTAGGACACTTGATTTAACCTCCTGAAACGTCTATAATCAAGAATAAAAAGAAGAAGCCACAATTCATGGTGAAGTATTTGTTTCCCTAACCACTTCACTAAGAGTCTCTGCTTCCACGTATCTCAGAGTTGGACGGTCTTAGAATGCTGACCCCTTTCTAAACTGTTTGATTCACTTATTCTCCTTTATACATCAGAACTCCCCATATAAATTTCTGTGGGGTGCAGTGAGGGAGAAGGGTGGGGCACGTTAGAGGAACTTTCGGTTGTTGGACTTTAGAATTTGAGATGAAGGACGCTGCCCAAGATACTCTGAGGTGGGTGGTTTTACTCATTGTTTTATGCTTATGAATCCTGCTTGTGGCATTTTCCCAAGTTAATGCTGGGTTATTCCCCCCCCCCCTTTTTTTTTTAAACAGTTTCTTTCCCACACTCGGACTCTGTGCTTGCGAAAGGGGAAGTATTACCTTTTAGAGACACCTAGGGGTGTTGTGTAACTAGGCCCGGTTACTAGGTGGGGGCTCCAGCTGGTTCTGTATTGTATTGTTGCAAAGGAACCCCAAGATATTGAACCTGACTCCTGTTGCTGCCAGCTCCACCTGGCAGAAGGGTTACATATACATAGAAATAGTTTAGCATGTCTTTTCATCTGGGTGTAGGAAACAGTGCAAGGATTGCTGTAGTATATTTTGAAACCTGCTAACAAGTTTTCTCCTATTTTCAGGCTGTTCCTGAGAAAGATAAATCCCCTTTATTTGAGTTAGTGTTTTGTGTGTGCGCCTCTTTAACAGTTTAATTCTAGATAAAGCAACTACTCCATTCGGGGTAAGTTACTTATTGGGAATCTCTCTAGTAACTGGGTTGGAGCACTCCACCTCACTGATGGATCTGACGTGGGTCAGAGGAGCATCTGTGAAGGAGGTACTGTGACGAGAGGGTGAGGTGATTTGGAAACTCCTTTGCCATAATCTCCAGTGTTCAGGCTCAGTCCCAGGATCTCACAAGCAGTTCTGTTGTCCTTCAAGGGTAATTGTGTTGTAACCTTATACCCAAGCCCAAAGTGTTCTAAGGACCCAGTAGGCCAGGCCTTGCTGGTGGTAATCTTGCTAGGTAGATCAGGAGGAAGGACATCCCCTGGAGTTACTAGTGCCCCACCCCTTCCCATAGGCAGGGGACTACAGCCAGCCTGTTCCTCTGGGTAACGCCAGGGGCAGTGAGAGACCAGTTGCTTCTTGTTCCACCGAGATAGCTTAGGGTAGGGCTAGGGTCCCATTTTACAATACTCTGCCTCTATCTCTGTTACTCATGCAGACTGTAGCGTCCCTTGTAGCAGTAAAGAGACAGGACTCAGCTGCAATGATTATGAAGAAGATTCTTTATCCAGGCTGCGAGGCAGTGTTCGAAGCTTGTAGCTCTCCTGAGTGCTCTGGTAGTTAGACAAGCGAAACAAACCCTATGGTCACTCCCTTCTTTATTAACATCGCCCCTAAGGCCTGGACTGACCTGGACTAAAGAATCCTGGAACGGACGGCTGACAACACTATACAGATGGAAATGCTGCTTTTCTCCTGATTTTTGTTCTCCCTTCTTGAGGAATATCTCTGCACCCTCAGCAGCTTACACTTCATTCTGAAAGCTCAGTTTATTTTCATTAGCAATTATCCATCACTTAATTAGTGGCTGGAGCTCAGCATGGAACATAGAACGGTCTCCATCACTGATTCAGGCACTGCCTCCCTGAAGTTTTTTTCCCCTGGCACTAATTGTACTATCAATACGAGCTTAGTTAGTAACTATCATATATATGGTCAGTATTTCTCTCTAATTTTTATTACCTCATTTTAAAGCACTATTTGTCGTTTGCCCGATAGACTAATGTCAGAAGTATTTATTTTTGTCATTCAGAATTCACACTCCACTCCGAAAGTGTTGCGGATGCATCACTTATTGTCTGTGGAGGTCAAATACAACCTATAAATAATCCACAAAAGCAAATGCTATCTCTTTCCACACTTTGCACCTTCTCAAGCTGCCACTTGGATGTGCAACTGAGAATTCCCACTTGGCTGTATTACAATTGTGGCTGTTTACCTGAATAAAGCAAACACAAATGGCTGAGCTGCAATAAAGGTACTAGCGCTGATTCTGATCTCCGTTGCAGTGGTGTAAATCCCAAAGTTATTCCAATTAATTCCATAGACCTATTCTATTTACACAAGTTTTAATGAGATCAGAATCCATTCCACTGGACCCAGCAGCCACCAACTGTTAGACCTGTAATCCTTTGTGTTTTCCAAGTACCTGAATATACAGTTACCTAGCTAGGGTAACATTACTGACTAATGAGTGTGCTATTCTGTAGAATTGCACAAATACAAGCTGATAGAAGTAACTTTCCAAGTACTAACATGAGGCATTACTTAATCTGCAATGCTATATATTGGCATTCATTACTGCTTAGCTAGGAATGTCATTAGAGCCAGTTTAGAAGTACTGAAGGCAGAATGTAATACTGGAGATGGACTGACAACCATAAATAATTCATGGGCAGTCAATGGCATTGTTAAAAATCAGACTACCCTTCTGAAAGTATCAGACTATTCTTCTGAGACTATCAATTGAACTGCTGTACCTCGAGACAAAGAGACTTTCACAGCAGATATAAAATATAAAAAAAAACTAATGAAATTTACATCCATGCTGCACACGTCCATGTCTATATGCACAAGCCATCAATTATATATAATGCAAAGGGTATAAAGTGCCTAGCCTTGAGAAGAAAGAATACTGTGAACATCAATAGGTTTCAGGGTGTAATCAATCCCAGAATCATCATAATTTCATTTGCAAGACTGGATCAGTTAGTTACATAAATATTTATACAACAAGGATCTAAAACAATCTTAAATTTTATTTATTTATTTAGATTTTAAATGCAAAAAAAAAAAAGAAAAGAAAAAGATGACTAACTTCAGCTCTGGATGCTTTGACAATTATTTGGAATAATAGTTTACACAGAAATAATCACCAGGCAGCATACTGGAACTTTCACCCAACAGTGCATTCATTTACCCAGCCAGGAGGTCTAAGCAGGGGTGGCCAACCTGAGCCTGAGAAGGAGCCAGAATTTGCCAATGTACATTGCCAAAGAGCCACAGTAATATGTCAGCAGCCCCCCATCAGCTCCCACCCCCCACCCAGCTCCCAGCGCCTTGCCTCCCACCCACTGGCAGCCCTGCAAATCAGCACCTCCCCCTTCCTCCCCATCACCTGTTTCATGGCATGCAGGAGGCTCTGGGGAGGAGGCGGAGGAGCGAGGGCATGGCAGGCTCAGGGGAGGGGGCGGGAAGGGGTGGAGTGGGGGCAAGGGCCTGTGGCAGAGCCAGGGGCTGAGCAGTGAGCTCCCCCAGGCCCACTGGAAAGTTGGCGCCTGTAGCTCCAGCCCCGGAGTCGGTGCCTGCACAAGGAGCCGCATATTAACTCTGAAGAGCCGCATGTGGCTCCAGAGCCACAGGTTGGCCACCCCTGATCTGAGCAGCTTCCCATCCACAAGTCCTATACCTCCACCCATCTCTGCAAGCCCTAGCAAACAGATGGCCTTTGCTGCATGTCCTGAAAGTCAGCAGATTCTGACTACTTAAAACCACCACCTTACATTCTATCTGCAAACAAAGAGGCCGTGAATGTAGATTCTGGAGCACTAGAGTCACACTTGGTAAGCCTACCACCTTCACTTTCCAAGCAGTTGTTAGGCATAGCCCCATGTACGACATATTGTAATAGTCTAACGTGGAGGTTACAAAGGTATGGATAATGCATCTCTTTGTTCACATCCGAGAGCAAAGATCACACCCTCTCAGCTAGATCTGAATGGAGGAAAACATCCTGGTCATTACTGTAATATGAATGTCTAAATCAGCTGCTGATTTAAAGCTACCCCATAGCTAGAAACTTGAGCAACCAGTGGTGGATGAACCCCCGCAATCAAAGGGGCCAATCTTCTCTTTGCCATCACTTCCAGCTGCTTCCCCCAACCCACCATCCTCACCACAGTCTTAGTAGGACTGACCTTTGGCCAGCTAGCTCTCATGCATACCTCAATCTCTACTATACATTGGCTAAGACACTTGACCACATTATTGAGTCAGACAAGTTGGAGCCATAAAGCTGAGGGTCACCTACATGCTGGAAATCATCTTATACATCCTCATTAGCCTTTCTCCTGGTCCCATAAACACACTGAATGAGGGATGGCAAGACAGCACCCTGCAGCACACCATATCTGAGAGCTCTTGAGGACAATTTATTCTGTTTCCTCACATACCCACTGTGATCTCACAGAGAGAAAAGAAAGAAGCCAAAGACAGACAACTCCAGTAACTCCTAGTAAAGTCAGCAGATGAGTCAAGAACACCTCACGATGAAGGGCAAATCTAATAAATATCAGCATCAATGCCTGATCTGTGCAAATTATCTCACCTGCAACCTTCTCCATATTCTGACTGAAAAAGAGAAGCCACAGCATAAGATTTTATAAAAATTAAAAAAATGTTGCAACTAAACAGCCTTTGCACTAGATTTCCTCCACTTGAACGCTAGCTGTTTATACTCTCAATTCATTTGTCATAGATCATCTGTTAATCAACAGTGACCTGAGAGGAGCCAAGGAAGAAGGTGGCTAGAGGTCAAGGACAAACACAGTAATTTAAATTCCTAGTAAAACCTTTAGAGAGTGGTCTTTTGGAGAAAATGCAGTCTCTCCCAGAGCCCTATGAAATACCTCTGGCTTCATTACCTTCCAAGGGCAAGCCATCAAAATAGGTATCTGGCTCCAAGAGGAAAAATGCTCCCAAGGTGAAAGCATAAAAGGTAATTACTGGTCAATGACACACTGTATTTTTCTTACATAAATGAAAGCCACTGTATTTGCCTATAAACTGGAATGATCTACGGCGTTGCTATTTTATAGCCTTCTATGGAGGAAACAACTCTACTTATTTGAAAGGATCTATACCAAAATCCTACATCTTAACCCACCAAACTATGGGGAAGCTAAATTTAAATCAGAACTTAGCTTGCTGCAGCCATCTCTTGTAAATACCCATCTTTTATTTAACCTGGCAAAATCCCTTTGGGTGTCATATTTTGATCTAATTTACACCAGCACAACTTTATTGAAATCATTGGGTTTGTACAGTTGTAGCTCAGAGAAGAATCTGGTCGATTATCTCCAATATTTTATATTAACAAATAGTTTTATTTTAAACTGTTATTTCAGGATTTGCTACTCAAAGGCCTTGGGATCCTCACTTCCTGTGCATTTATCAGCTTAATCACCAACTCAATACAGCCAGCCTGTTCTATTTGACTTCAGTGAGAGTAGAACAGGCCCCACACTAACCACCATTAAAGGGTTTGAGTCTTTCTCCTCACTCTTGGGCTAAAGATATTTTATCACTCTGCACCATTTCATTACTTTACCTATGCATACAGGCAGATGAATAAAAGATAGATAAGTACAGCAAACATACAGAAATAACAGAGAAAGTAAGCTTCTTATCCTTCATAAAACAATGCAGGAGAGAATGCATCCTACAAAGGTTATCCACCCTACCCTATTCTCTAGTGATTCCTATTTCTAATGTAGGAAAAACCACCTTCAATAGAGGCGGAAAGGTATTGAAAATCACCGATTCCTACTCTGGGGTCCATTTTCAGAAGACGACATTGTGCCAGTTTTTTCTACCTGCACATGCTTGTTAGGAATTGAACTGTGAACAGCAAACATTTTCCCTTTTCACACAAGATTTTTTTTTATTTTTTTTTTTTTTTATAGTTTCCTATATTGTTCTGATTGGCCCAGGCAATCAGGAAAAGGGAAGAGGAAATGCTTAATAGTCACATTGAATGGTATTCAGGAAATAAATATTGCTGTTGTGACTTTGTTTTGATTAAACATCGTTTTAAAGTAATCTCTTTGGACCATCACAAGAGACACACACACACACACACACAAAAATATGATTTCTTTTGGAATCATCTTAGACCACATCATCCAGGGTCTACAGCACCTTATATAAGATTTTAATTTTTCATAGATTCCTAAGGAGATATTTTTTGAGCTGACATAGATTTTCTTCCCTTTCCTTCTGGATACTGTATACCACTAAGGTAAACATAATATAGCTTCTTCAAAGAGAATAATAGTATAATGGAGATGGGCAAGTCAAGAGGGAAGAAAAATTAGAAAATAGTGGTACTATTATCTGGAAAATGTTTAATAAAACTATATGTGTCCTTTTTAGAGACAGGGCAGTATAAAGAGCTCATCACCTTAACACAGCATGACTTATTACAGTTAAGACTATAGTAGCTGGTCTTTACAATAAAGCCTGCTTTCTAAGAGTGATGCCAAAATGTTAAACACACAAAAGATATTTTATGGGACACTTAATGGCTACAAAGGAGGATATTTCTTGTATGTGAATGATATAGTACTTCCCCCAAAAAGGCACAGTATTTTATCCTGCCATCCAAGCACAATCACTGGCTGCGACTGCACCATGGACAGCGCTAGGGATGTTCTGAATAAACATTTTGTGACCTTGGACAGAAGGCATCACAGACACTAACAGAAGTTTAGGGTGGGATTTTCAAAGAGGCATAAAGGTGTTATTCACTCAACTCCCATTGATAGGCAATGGAAACTGATCATCTCCTGTCCGTAGACCCTTTGAATATTGTAGCTTTGGGCTTCTAGTCATCCTTCAGACTGGAAACAAACAATTTTGGGAAAAATAAAATAAAAAGCCAACCTAAATCTTAATATGGAAACACAATTGCCATACTGGATCAGACCAGTGGTCTATTCAGGCCACTAACCTGTCTCTGCCAAAGGCCAGTACCAGATGCTTCATAGATAGGTGCCAGAAACCCTACAGTAGGCAGTTAACCTGCCCCATGTTCATTTCCTCCTTATCTCTCAATAGTTTGAGGCTAACATAAGTCATGAAGCAATTCACTCATTCCTGAATCAGACCCATTTTAAAAGGTCACATAAGGACCCCCTTTCCCCCGTTCCTTCCATACTCCTTCCCACACCACAATTTAAACATGGCCACATTTCCCACCTTTACCAAGCCATCCCTCCAAATGACGACTAGCCCATTCTCTCTCCGCACTCCTGTCATCTTTCCTCACTGCAACCACCTAGCCTTTGACAATCCTGCTGCCAGAGCTGATGGGACAGGTAACATTCTTCCTGGGCCTCACTAATTTAAGAGAAAAGGAGAGGCTTGTTTAGTGGCCACAAACATAGGACACAACAATGCCTTTAAGACATAGCTGCCTGTTGGAGACAGTTTGGGAGGACACCACCCCAAGAGGAATCTTACCACAGGAAATTTCTTCCTGGTCCTGAGCAACTTGTGGTGCTGCAGAACCATGTCCGCTGCTAACACCCTCCCAGGCAACACACCACACTTCCAGGCTGTAATCAGTTACTTGCCAACTCTCTCCAGGCTCTCTGACTCTGTAGGTCTCAATCATTTCTTTTCCCCCTTAATGCAGGGGTGCATACCCACTATCTCCAGGTGAAGCTGTAGGAGAACCTAGATCCACCTTCCACTGCAGGTTCCAGCACAAGAACCCTAACCATTCAATGGCTGCCGACTCCATTCAACATCCTTGCTTTACTTTTCCCTGAACCACTTCGTACATGGCCTGTCTCCTAAGATTTTTCTACAGCTTCTCCCAGGCTGAATGCTTCCCAGCCCTCTTAAGCCCCCTCCCCGGCCCATCAAGGAGAGATTTCCACAGCACTTCCTGCTCCCCACAGATCTCTCTCCATCCTAAACTTAGGTTATTATACAAGCCTCTTACAGTCACCTAGATCGCTTTTGGTCATATGATCTGTGGACTTAGTCCCTTCTTAGGGAACTACATTTCCCAGGATTCCTTTACCTTAAAGGGCTAAGTCCCAGTTACAGCATGGCTGCTAGCACCTACTCTTAAAAGGTCCAAGAGGCACTTGGATGAAGATAAATAAGACCATATTATAAAGGCTGGTGAAAGGGCTGGGGGGATGATGAGCCCTAAAGAGTGTACACAGTACCCAAACTTTTGGATGCTTCTCAAATTGGAGGATGCATGGACATGCCCCTTTCAGGCCACCGTGCTGCAACTTGAGACACCAGCAATAAGGTTTTTCAAACTCTCTGACAATTAGGTTTTGAGTTATTTAGAAGTACATAGATTGGATTCCTATTCTCAAGCTTGAAAAGATAGCCTGAGACCTCAAAACCCTTTAACCTTCTCAGTCTCACAAAAAGAGATTTTAAAAGAGTATCACTCTAAGGTCAGTGTTACACCGCCGGTCAATTGTGGTTAATTTAGAATTTACTCCAGCAAAACAGCTATTCAAGCCTGGGAAATAAAACCTAGCAGAGGCCAGCTGGCCCAAGAGGCACAGAAGTAGTGCTGGCACCTGATAAATAGAAGACCAATTGGAAAGCAGGCTTCAAATCTTAGGTCTTGTGAAAATGAGGGCAACAGAACTTCCAAGAGGGAAGCACTACAGTGGTCTTGTTGCTCAGTATCCCCGTGGCAACTGATGTTTCCAATGGAATTCGCAGCAGCTCTGTAGGGAGCTCTTCACCTGCCCTTTTTCTTATAAGCTTAGCTTTTGAATAGGACAGTGGCTGCTTCTTACATGCAGAAAAAAGAAAATGGACCTCAGAGTGGATTCTTTATTTGTAGGATGAGCTTTCTTCAGACACATATATGGACACCCAGACACACATGTGCTACAAAAGCACTATCAGAAAAATAATCAATTGTAAATAATTTGACTTTCAAATTTGAAATCAGTTTCATCCACTAAGATATTACACTGTGCATCAACCTCAAGTTTAATGATGCAGAACACTCATCTGTGTCACTGAAGTGTGGTATTAATGAGTTTGTAAAGAAAAAACAGTGGCTTTTAAAGGCTCTTGAAATACAGTCCTGTAAGCATACTTCTAAAGCTATTAAAGGGGTTTCAGCTCATGCTCTAAGAAACAAAAAATAGTTTGCCATGAGAGACTAGGTAACTAGGCCAGAAAAAAAAATAGAGAGAGTAAATCAAGGAAGCATCTGTGAATAAAACAAATAATGGTTTAAAATGCATTAGTAAAACAGTTTAAGTTTCTAGTTATGAACAATACTAATAAATGTTAGGGGTGAAATACATAGCTGTTAACAAAGGCATGCACTGCAATGACAGAGTACTGGCTTATGTTACGAATTTGGTGGTCTTGTTCAATATGAGCCTTGAATAAGAATGGGAGAGAAATAAACCTCATTCCAACTCTCTGTTCTTAGCTTGCTTATATTTTCCGAATGAAAAAGGCATAGACAGACTAGTACTAGGTCTTTTATTGCCACAGAAGTTGCAGTGTACTTCAAGAACTTTCACCAGAGGTGAAAGTAAACCAGTCCCCTCCGGTCCAGCATACCAGCAAGAGCCGTACCAGCAGGGGGCAGCTTCCCCAGGCCGGCAACTTAAAGGGCCTGGAGCTCCCGACAGTGGCCGGAGCCCCGCGCCCTTTAAATCGCCACCAGAGCCCCGCTGCTGGAGCCCCAGGGTAGTGGCAGCGGCTGGGAGCCCCAGGGCTCCAGCAGTGATTTAAAGGGCCCGGGGCTCCATTGTGGTAGTGGTGGCTGGAGCCCCACGCCCTTTAAATCGCCTTTTGAGCCCCAGGGCTCCCATCCACCGCCGCAGCTACCACTTCCATGGGGCTCCGGCGGTGATTTAAAGGGCCTGGGCCTCCCATCCCCCCCTACTGTAGCCCCGGCCCTTTAAATCGCCACCGGAACTCCAGGGATTTAAAAGGCCCCGCATCTTCTGGTTGAGGCCCCGCCCCCCTGCTCAGGACTCTGGTGTACCGGTAAGTCCTTTAAGTTACTTTCTCTTTCTTTTAGGTATTTTAAATAAACCATGATTTGCCAGTCACAATTGCTCCACGTTTTGACAGAAGTTTTGTCTTTCCCTGGAGCCTGGATTTGTTGTTCTGACATTCAACTTTGTTTCTGCTTCTACTTTTTCCAGCTTTACTTTAAAATTGGTTCAAACATACCGTAACAATGATCCGTTTGTGGTAAGTAACAGATAAGACAGATACACTTTTATGTCCTTCAATAGAAGAGTCACTGCTTATAACAAATTAGACAGCTAAACAACACAGGACAAATGCTACTGGACTGACGTTCCTTGTCCAGTGTAGTTGTAGTCATGAGAGTCCCAGGATATTAGGGAGACAAGACGGATGAGGTAATATATTTTATTGCACCAATTTCTGTTACAACAATAAAAGATAGTATCTCACTCACCTCGTATCCTTTGTCCACACCTCTGAGCACTATGGCCTGAGTCTCCTTTCAGTTATGCTGTTTTTACACCTGTATGATTCCATGGACTTCCATGGCCTTACTCCTGATTTAAACTAGCATAACAGAGTAGAATCAGGATCATTGTGTTTGCAGGAGTGTTAAAGAGGGTAGAAATCAGCCCACGATCTTTAACAGTTTGTAAAGATTATAGAATAGACTCAGACAATATCAAAATTATTCACTTTTAATGGGAACATTTCCTTGCTTTCATGTTTGGAAAAAGACCCACTTAAAATCAATAATAGACTAGTACTGTAATAATTCAAGCAATATATACAGTGCACATCTGCAATGCTACAAACTTCTGATCTTTCAGCAATCCCATTAATTTCATCTGATGTTTTAAAATTTTGTTTTCTTCACTTCACCCTAAAAACGTGTAGGTACACACACAGTTCAGTAAAGGAATAACAAAATAAAGTGAGAAATATCAATTGTTTTACTATCATGGTATATTGCTCCATTTTACAACTTATCCCATTTTATGATGTGAACCAACTCACGTCTTTTTACATGGAGCATAGGGACATGCTACTTCCCTCAACGTCATCAGGCAGACTGTCCCGTTTCTGTGCCTTGCATGTAGGTTTTATCATCAATCTGTGTTGCCAGTTCCTAGCTAATCTCTCTCTCTTTTTCTCTCTCTCCTGCATTGTGAATACTGATGGGGCCTTGGCACCTATGTGCCTCCATTATCCCCTAACGTTGCAAACACAGATAGCCAGGTCCAATTCCAGTCACCCCAGTATACGTCAAGTTTTCACATGCTTAGCTTGGCTACAGCCCCACTCAGATCCTACATACAGCTGGAAGAACGTGCAGCTGCAGCCGCTAAAGGGGTATCATTAGCGTGCCAACCTTCGAGATTACCCGAATCGCATAACTCTGGCTCAATTTGCATGTGAATGGGTTAATGGAGGGGATGATGAGCCATGTGCAACAATGAATCAGCAAAAAGGAATTAACATTTTCCAGCCAAATCATCACCTGCTAACAGGGTGGGGTTTTAATACAAACTCTGCCAGCCTGTTACAAAAAGGTGAAAAGTACATTGTTGTACAGTACTGATTTGACCACACTAACATCAATCCATGTGTGAATCTTCCTGTTGAAATCAGAGAATTCTATATCAAAAGCTCTTTGGGGCAAGGACCATCTTTCTGTTCTGTGTTTGTACAGTGTCTAATATAATAGGTGTTAGAACCTGCAGACCTGGAACCTGGGATCATGGGGGTTCTGGACAAGGACACTTCCGCATCACCATGGGAAGCTTAGGCTGGGCTCCCAGGGAGGACCGTGGGAGGCTGGGCTTGGCAGGAAGTACTTCCCAGCAGAACTTGAGTGGCGACCCCTCAAGCCCACTGATTGGCTGGTACCAGTATTTAAACCAGGAAGCCATGAATGGGAACTGTCTGAGCAACACCACAGACTGTCTGCCTGTCACTGCTACAGATCCTGCTTGCGATAGACCCTAGACTCCGGCTTCCTACATGGTGCCCAACTCCAATCTCCCACTAACCTGACCCTGTCTGCCTCCTGACACCTGACTCTCAGTTCACCCTCTGTCTCGGACTCTGACCTCTTAAGTAGCTGACTCGGCCGGATACTTGACTTCTGCTCCAACCAGTAGGTTCGACCACCCACATCCGAGTCATGACAACGGGGGTCCTGGTATGTGAATTATGCTTCTAGGTGCTATTGCAATACAAATAATAATAAATATATCTACAGTATCAGCACTTGGTGATGGCCCAAAGCATGCACTATTGCTTAACAGTCTGTGGCGATGAAGTTCTTTTATCTGACAGTCTAATGGAGTATAGTTTTCATGGAGTACAGGCATAATCTTTGCAATTATATTTTGCATGTGCACACGCGCGTACACACACAGCATAGGGCCTATTCAGTAAAGATCCTAGGTTTAAACAGGAAGAGAAATGTTTCATCCTTCTTGGTGCAGCAGCTACCTGAGCCAGACTAACTGTAGACCTCACAGAAGACTCTACAGTTCACTAACCTCTCATTGTGGGAGAATAACTTTGTAAAAAAGTTAAATACAAGTCAATGTGATATAAGTTGCCATATAAGCAGTAATGTTTAGGCTGCACTTTTCATCAGTATTAGAAGGTGCAAGCCACAATAACTGCTTCTACAGTTTAGTAAGCATCGTTTCGTTTATCCCATCAGCAACAACGCTCTGTTGGGGAAAAGTATTTCTGTGATACTATCTCCCATTTTCCTTGCCAGGAATAGATTAGTTTTGTGATTGTAATAATATCTGCCACACCCAAACCAATAAGTTTCACAACAAACTATATTTATATTTGTGTGTTTGCATGGAATGCACAAAGCAGCAGTATCTAGGATACATTGATTACACAATGAAATGACAGTTTAGCTTTGGAGGCCTTGACGTGAGGTCAAGTCTGTTTTGGGTCACAAGTGAAAGGAGCTGGACGCTCCCATTTTCAGCCTACTCCCTAACACCTTTGTCTACATGACAAATTAAATTCAGAATTGGCCATCTCTGCATAAAGGAAGCCCACTACTAAAAGGGGAGGAAGAATGGTCTTGTGGTTAAGATTCTCGATTATGTGGTATTGCAGCCTGTGCCTTTAAGGACTGAACTTCCCAGAAAGAGTCCAGGTGGGGTGCTGTGAAGCTCTTATCGTTGTTATGCACAGCCACCTGAACAGGACACAGAATAAAGCAGAGTTCTTGGCATGTACCTTAAGCACTGAAAGAAAAGGAGGACTTGTGGCACCTTAGAGACTAACAAATTTATTTGAGCATAAGCTTTCGTGCATCCGATGAAGTGAGCTGTAGCTCACGAAAGCTTATGCTCAAATAAATTTGTTAGTCTCTAAGGTGCCACAAGTCCTCCTTTTCTTTTTGAGGATACAGACTAACACAGCTGCTACTCTGAAACTTAAGCACTGAGTAACCACTGAACACCACAGGCTGGGGCTCAGGAGAGCTGGATTTAATTTCGGACTCTGCCACATATTTGCACATGATCACAGAGGAAGTCATTTAACTTCTTTGTGCCCATTTACCCATCTGTAAAATGGGATGTCCCTACTTCACAGGGACATTGTGAGGATAAACACCATTAAATGGTTGGGAACTGTTCCAACACCGCAGTGATGGAGGCCATGTAAGTACCTAAAGAGTGAAAAAAAGGCAATATTGTTGGAAGTCAGAAGTGAGAGGCAAAACACCTTCCCACAATAATCCTGGTTCAAAAACCATAAATCTTTCATTTTCATGGGGATTCAAATCCACCTAAAAGTTTTAAAATGTTCCTCTCCCTGAATGTTACTCATCCTTCATCCACACCCCCTCTCCTCCCACATTTTCAGCTCTAGTTTCACCATTTCAATTGCTGGCAGAGCTAGCATTTCCTTTACATAATTGCTTAGAAAAAAATGACACTCAGTCATAGTTTTTAGTTTTTCATTTATAAGGCTCATTTCATTTATAGCCTCACATTTAACAAAGCTGAAAATATGTGTTGTTTTAATGCAAGCATCTCCTGGAGATGTTGTTTGCTTCTCCTGCTGTTCCTGAAAAGAGATATTTCCCTTGACTTTTCTACACCTGGAAAAAAAAAAAAGATTGTACCCATTTTCTATTGCTACTATACAAATTATCTCATTACTAGGATAAGGTACACATCACATTTCTGCATTTTGTCAGCAAGTTGAATCCCAGATAAAATGAAAATTCAAATAGGGATACATAGTTCATTCAGTACTCTAGAAAAAACAAATATAAGTGCATGGGTTTATTACTAGATCTTACAAAGTCAATCTTCAAAGATACAATGCATCTATTAATTAAAAAAGTAGCATATTTCATTGATTTCATGGAAGATATCTAAGTGTGTCACCACTGAAACATGGCATTATATTAACTGGACCAGAATTATCTTCATGAAAGCCCTCAGAAAAATTAAACCTATTATTTCCAACATAAGGAATAGATGGCTCTCAAATATCTCACTGTGGAGATAAAGGCAGTTCCTAAAAAAAGTCATTTTGTCCAGCTGTAACTTGTCTTGAATGGCTTGATACATGCATTAAATATTTTAATTTGAATGATTCAGACAAAAATGTATATGCCCTTTTAGCTGCTCAAAGAGAAATTGCATGTATTCTTATCCTTTCCATTTTCTGTGTCATTTACTTTCTAAACTATTGCATGTTCAATTACATACTATGCAAATATCATGCTGTTTTTCCTACAGTAATGTAATCTAGAGCTTGTGGTTCCATAGTTAAGTTTGAGGAGAGTTTTGCACTTAAAACAGAGATTCAGCCATCATGTTATGCACAAAGTATACATAGTATCCTCTCGAAAACTATAGCACTTATGACCTGGGCACCTATTAGTTTACACACTGAAATTCATTAAAAAATGAGTTACTTTAAAAATGCAGTGACAATATGAGGGGAACAAATGAAAAATACTAATGTGTCTTTAAAAATTAGTTCAATGTAGAACTACAACCCCTATTATGCACTAATCATAATTGTATATTTAATGCACAGAGTCAGTACAGTGCAGACTTAAGGTTGTTTGGATGCCCTATAGGTACATTCCTATCTTAACATGTTTGGATTTTTTAAAAAATGTTTAATCCTAACTGAGGTTTTGCGATAATTACAACATCCCTGTAATGATTTTACCCATAGCTGACGGATACATACTCTCTACCTTCACTGTGAACATAACTTATCTAGAAATTTAAAGAAGGCCGATTAGAGGAAGCCTTTGCTTCATCTAACCCACTCCCTACCACTCAGCAGGGAGGCTTAGATTGTCAGTAGTTGTGTGCAGTAACGCTATTAAACAGCAGCCTGTTTTTGAGTTCTCTCTTACAGTGAGTTACTCCTGATTTATACCATCTTACCTTGGGTCATACTCAAGCCCAAAATCTATAAAATTGATGATGGGTACTCGGCACCTTTCAGGTGCAGCTCCTTTGTAAGTGTTTATCCTTTCTGTTAATCTATCAAATACTCCAGACTCAGCCATCAACTTCTGCATTCTGATGAGCCTGTTAGAGAAGAAACCATCCACAGTTTCTACACTTATTAGCTAAATGTAGTCCAGAGTAAACCTGCAGGATGCAGGCGAAACTCTAATGGAAGTCTGTGGCTCAAGCTCAGCAGTGGCATAAACCGCAGGATAAGATATACTGTATGTTGGGTGTAAAATGCCAGGAAATAAATGTAAATGGCTCTCACCAAATTAGCATTCAAAGGGTGAGCAAACTCAGAGTGAGTCTAATTTACGAAATGTGGAAGTGGAACGGGGTTTAACAGCTGTAAGGAAAAAGGTAGAGAAAGCCTGCTGAATGCATGTATAATAGGGTTACCACTTGGCTCATTTTTAACTGGCCTGGCTGGTTTTTCTATTGCCTTGCTGGCTGTCAGTGAAAAGATTTAAAGTGCAATTTTTGTTTTTCTTTTTCCACTTGAGATCAACATTTCCTGTAAGCTGCATGGCGGTACAGAAATCTCGTAATTACCATGCAGGTTATGGAAGTGCAGCCAGCACCCGGGTCTTACTCTGCATGCCAAGCCCTCAACCTGCCAAAACAGCAGTGGCTCGTCTCAACCCGGGAGACCTTGAGATGGGACGGACCCAAGGCTCGCGAACAGGGAGGGGTAAGGAGAAGGTAGCAGACTCCTGGAAGGGGATGGTGGAGAGGACTCCCTCAAGGGCTAAGGTGAAGAGGTGGCCAGTGGCTGTTTTTTCCGCATCTTGGAGGAGCCAACCTGAAAAGTGTTAATCACATTATTTCTTATCCATATCTGAGAGGTTTCTATTATATTAGAAAGCAAGAATGGGAATATTACCTATCCCAAAAGTGGGTTTGAAACATTTTTGGTGTCAATATTCTTTAAGAACCGGAAGGGGTTTTTTTAAGTGATTTTATTTGAACACCAGAGGCCAAATTCTGCTCTCCATTGCAACCCTGTAAATTAACAGTAGTCGTTATTTGTACGGCACTCAAATGTGCTAGGCAATTTACAGAGCAAATAAAAAGACATGACTTAGTCCCTGCCCCAAAGAGTCTATCATCTATATTTAGCTGTTCCCCAATGCCTGAGAATAACAAACAAAGATGGGGATGATATAGTAAAGAAGGAGAAGGATTGGTGCAAAATAAATAAAATAAAATAAATAAAATCACAGAGTTACTCACTTTTTGATATGAACAGCTGGGTCCACGATACAAGCGTAAGTGTGATCCTCAGCAAGCAAATGAAGCACTCACTTATGTACTCCTCTCTGTGCTCCTAGGCAGCAGTACATTTTAGGTTTTTTAAATGTGATTTGACCATCTTTAGTTTTATAAGCAGCACGTAATGCCAACAATCACTTCTCTAGTATTACTGTTAAACCCAATTAATTCACACAAACCTCCTCACAGCACTTAATCCCACCCTCTAGTGTTTCATTTATAAATAGAATAACTTTATTCCACAATTATTGCACTGCTGGATATAGCCAAAGTCTTGCTATTATATACTGTTACAACATTTATAACAGTCCTGGGACTCTCCAAGCCCCAATTTAACACTAAATGCAGCTGAGATAATCCTACCATGCAATGGAAATATAATCCAGAACAGTGGCCATCAAGATGCTGAGTGCCACCTGCAAGAGATATGGATCCTGCACAAGGGACCCTAAGAATTCACGTGGCTGAACCATTAATATAACCCTTGATAACATCAAACCCATGTCTCATGTGCAATCTCTTTAAAGACCTTTGTTCTATGGTACTTCAGAGCCTATCCAAGGCAACTGCAAAAAGCTAATAAAGTATGAAGTATAAAGAAGACCCCTAAACTCTGTTTTGCACCACAAAGGGTCTGAACCAAAACTCTGTATCTGAATGTGATGCTGTATATAAGAAAGGTGACCATTTAGATCACTGTTGTTACCACTGTTATACAGTTGCAACAAATCTTGTACAACGTATGTCATGTAAGTTATCAACAGGCTAGTTATGAATTGCTCAGTACGATAGTCCTGTTTATATGCATATATCATCTTTATATCTGAAGTTATGAATATTGGCTTCATATCTTATCTTGAAGATGTGTTGTATGCCTGGATGACACCTCCCAGATAGGTTTACATCATGGCTAGACAGCTTTTTGTTGATGGCCCATTAAGGACACTCAGCTCACAATGGGCAATTGGAAAAAAAACTCATCCAGCCCAGTAAGCCTTTCCTGTGGATGACTCAGACAGCTTGTGGCCATTGGCCACCCCTGTGATTCAGCAAACCATGCAAGGACATGTGACACAAGACTCCATCTTTTGCCAGTAATTTTCCATGCTCATGTGACCCTATAGCCCATACTGGGCCAGTAACTTTCCATGCACCTAGGCTGGGCTATAAATTGCAAGCTGTGACATCATTGTTTTGCTTTATTCCTCCTTCAATTCTCTGGACTGTAGATTTACAGCAAAAGGAGCGTTTGGAATAACGGATCAAAGACCTTCCAATCTTTTGGACGTTATCAGAGAGACTTTTGCAAGCCAGCAATCTATTTCATCACTTCTATGATCCTGATCTATGAACACTGAATATCACTTGTATGTATATGATTCTTTAACCATTCAATAAATCTCTTTCTTTTTATTAATTAAATCTCTAGTTAGTTTACTAAGGATTGGCGGGCAGCATTTGGGGAAGATATGAGATTCATACTGACCTAGAGATAAGTGTCTGATCTTTTGGGATTAGTAGAACCTCACATATTAGGTATTCAGTAACCTCTCAGTATATTAGTCCTGTTTGTCTGGATGGGAGTCAAGGGCTGGAATGCCAAACCGGGATTGTGTTTGGCTTTTTGTTAACCACGGTAGTGATACAGCTCTTTTGATACTGATTGGGTGAATCAAATGATAGAATAAACCACCAGTTTGGCAGGATCATCTGCCCTACTCCTTGCAGTCTGCCCTGAGCGTGGCAGTCTCCGTGTGGTCCGTCACAGGCACCTGCTCATGTTTTGCATAGTCTGGTTAGGATACATATTGTTATAAGTCAATTGGGTTTTGGATCAGAACCCCCTAAGCTATTCAAAATTTAAATTTTGATATTGAGAGTTTTACAGGTTAAAGATTAGTTACAAGGAATGAGCCACAAACATATGAGGGTATTTCTTGACAGAAAAGCCCTTGAAGATGTGTGCTCACAAAGGGGGTTATCCTTTTAAAACAAAACAAAACAAACAAACAAAAAAAACCCACCTCAGATCTGGAACGGAGAAATTTGCTCATGGGCAGTGAGCAGAAAGCAGGGTCTCTTCCTTCACCTGCCCCAGGTGCAGCTACAGCTGAAGTAATCAGAATGTAAGCACTGGCAGACAAGCAGAGTCTTAAGCACCAGAGAGAAATGTCAGATCTTCGATTGAAGGAGAAGCAAAAGATTGCTCAGATGGAAAAGGAAACTGAGGAGAGAACTAAGAAAATTTACCAGAGACACCTAGCCAAGGCTGAAATCAAAAGGGAGGCTCACTTGAGGTGAATGGAACAGTAGAGGCTGAAAAGAAAGCTCACTTGAGACAGAAAGAAGCTGCTACAGCCCAACTCCAAGTGATAGAGGAGCAAAAGAAACTATCACAGCCTGAAAATCCATCTCATCTCAGTAGCAAAAATTGGAAAAGAATTTGTCCCATTTCTAAAAAGATACTGATGACGTAGAAGAATTTCTGTCTAGCTTTGAATGACTGTGTGATGTTCACCAGATTCCAGATGTGCAACGGATGGCTGTCCTACTAACCGGATTGACTGGCTGAAAAGCTAAAGAGGCATTCAGTGAGCTGGGGTGCAAGAAGCTTTGAATTATGTAAAGTATTGGATACTGTTAAAGCAGTTTAAGGTTACCCTTGAAACGTACAGGTTAAAATTTAGAAATTTTACCATGCCTAATGTTTCTTATGCTGAGTGTACTCAAGCTGTTGGGTTTTGTTAAGTGGGTTATGGGAGCAAAAGCGTATGGGAACTTTGACAAACGTCTAGACTTAATTGCATTGTCTCAGAACAACTGGTTTGCTACTTTCATGTGACAATATTGTCAAGCCACAGAAAGTTTCTTCGATTTATCGTGGCAGAGCACCATTTTCAGTACACAGTACCTCCATTCAGCCTCTCTTCTGCCCCCCAGGTTTTCACCAAATGCCTGGTCATTTTTACAGCTTATCTCAGGAAGAAAGGAATTTGCATCTTCCCGTATCTGGACAACTGGTTACTGTTTAGCAGATCCTGAGAGAAAGTTCTTGCTCATGTTGGCATCACACTGTACTTGCTCAACCATCTGGGTCTCATCCTAAACACCGGGAAATCAGCCTTGGCTCCCACTAAAAAAAACTGAGTTTATTGGGGCCCTGTTAGATTCCACTAGTTGAAAGTATTTCTGCTGACTGACCATTTTCAGACAGTTCACCACCTTTGACTCAGTCTAAAGTTTCAGCCTTCCATGACAGTTCAGATATGCCTGAGGTTCTTGGGCCACGTCTGCTTGCATGCACACAGTCCAATTTGCAAGGCTACCTCTTCGTCCCCACTCTTAAAAAGTGGTTCAGGATGGTTTACTGTCCCACTCTTTACCCTCTAGCTAGACTGGGCCGTCTTTCTCCACTGGTCCTGGACTACTTGCAGTGGTGGATGCATGCACAGAATGTTTGCCACAGCATTCCCTTAATTGGGCCCTTGCCAACCAGGCTGGTTGTTACCGAAGCCTCCCTGATAGGTTGAGGAGGGTGCACCTGGGGGTCCCTGAAAGTGCAGGGGCTGTGATCGGAGCAGGAGGCCTCACTGCATCTCAGTGTGCTGGAGCTTTGGGCCAACTATAATGCATTTCAGAAATGTATCAGATACTCAATTGTTCACAAATTTACTGACAATACCATTGTGATGTGAACTATGTGAACAAACAAAAAGGAGCACACTCCAGGTTGCACTGACTGGGAGCAATCAAGCTGTGGCAGTTCTGCATCAAAGAGAACGCTACTCCTATAGCCACTTGCTTGCCCGGGGTTCAGAATCATATTGCTGACCATTTCAGCAGGTATTTTTTCCGGAGTCATAAGTGGTCCCCGAAGACAAGGGCTCCTCCGAGTCATCTTCACTTCTTTGTGCATCCTGACAAATCAACCTGTTTGCTACAAGGGACAACAGAAAATATCATCTGTTCTGCCCTCAGGGGAGCATCAGTCCAGGATCCCAGTCTGAAGCTTTCCAGCTCCGCTGGCAATTGGCTCTCCTGTATGCCTTCCCTCTATCCGGATCATTCCTCAGGTCATCCTCAAGCTCAAGGTGGAACAAGGCAAGCTCATTCTCATTGCACCAGCATGGCCAAGGCAGTGCCAGTTCTCTGACCTTTTCACACTGCCTATTCTAGTTCCCATACGGCTTCCTCCCCACTCTGACTTCCTCATGCAGAACCAAGGCCGCACCTTGCATCCCATATTCAGCTCCCTTCATCTCACGGTGTGGCTGCTGCATAGCTGAATAAGAAGGAAGAGCTGTGTTCGGTGGTTGTCCACCACATCTTCCTTAACAGTAGAAAACCCTCCACCAGTATGGCCTAATCAGCGAAATGGAAAGGATATTTGATGTGGTCACTGGCCCACAGAATCCAAACTGGCCTCTATCCAAGACATTTTATAGTACCTGCTGCACCTTCAGTCACTGGGGCTTGTGTTTAGTTCACTGAAAGTGCATCTGGCAGCGATACCAGCATTTTGTCCCCCTCCCCATTCACGGAAGATCAGTCTTCTCCAATGCCATGGTAGCAAGATTCTTTAAAGGGTTCCTTCATCTACATCCTCTGGTCAGAGCCTGCTCCTCTGTGGGACCTTGACTCAGTCCTAGCAGCCTTAATGGGACCTTTATTTGAGCCCTGGCATCTTCTCCCTTTCACTTTCATGTCCGAAAACTGCATTCCTGGTAGTAGTAACATCTTCCAGGGGAACGTGAGAGTTTCAGACTCTGATGGCAGAGCCACCTTATACACAATTCTCCAAAGACAAAGTGACTTTACAACTGCATCCAAAATTTTTGTTTAAGGTGGTTTCTCAGTTTCATGTGAATCAGGTGGTAGATTTACCTGTGTTCTTTCCCAGGCTTCATTCATGTCTGGAGAAGCAGCGTCTCCATATTTAGATGTCAGGTAATGTCTAGCTTCTGTCTGGACAGGACTAAACCATTTTGTGCTTCATCTCATTTGTTTGTGTTATATGCAGATTGCATGAAGGGTCAAGTGGTCTCTTTGCAGACGATCTCCAAATGGATAACACACTGCATTAAGATGGCATATGAAATGGCCTCTGCTATACCCCCTCCGTGGGTGCAAACTCATTCTATGAAACACAAGCGAAGTCCAAAGTGTTCCTTGATGATGTGCCTATATTGGACATTTGCAGGGCTGCTATGTGGTTGTCGATACAAATGTTCACAAACCATTATGCCTTAACCACATCTTCCAAGGTGGAAGTAGGCTTTGGTGGAGCAGTCCTTCAGTCTTTGTTAGGCAGATGCCAAGCTGCCTCCTGGTGGATACTGCTTGCAGGTCTCTTAAGTGGAATATATGGCTGCATCTAACCCAGGAAAGCTTATGCCCAAATAAATTGGTTAGTCTCTAACGTGCCACAAGGACTCCCTCATTATTTTTGCTGATACAAACTAACACGGCTACCACTCAAACCAGTTACTTACTGTAACTGTGGTTCTTCAAGATGTGATGCAGACGTGTATTCCACGACCCACCCTCCATCCCCTCTGCATCAGTGTCTTGTTTCTGGGTGTTTGGTGCAAAAGAACGGAGGGAGGGTCGGGATGTTGCCGCCTCATGTGTCCGGGGAGGGGCTAGGGCCACAAGGCATGAGCACTGCCCCTCTATGGGTACTGCTAGGCAAATTTCTCTGGCTCTGGTGCACTGGGTGTACACACACCTAAGTGGAATACACATCTGCACCATATCTCGAAGAACCACATTAACAGGAAGTAACTTTTTTAAACAGAATGAAAGCAAAAGTCATATGACTGCACAAGGACATATTCACTCTCAGAGCCTGAGCAGAACTGTAAACCAAAGATAAACCCAAGTTATTTTATCACCTGAAAAGGAGGATCGCATTGTGGTTAAAGTATTGGACTGGGACTCAGTATTCATGGCTTTGTTACAGACTTCCTGTGTGACTTTGGAAAATCCACTTATGACACTCACCTGGCAAGTACTTGAGCATGTAGGAAACTTTATTCACGAGTAACATTGCAAACACTCAAGTACAATTGTAACTTTATTCGTGCTAGTTAAGTTCATGTGTCCTCAAGAATTTCCAGAATCAGGGCCTAATTCTCTTTTGTGGCTAAGTTTCAGAGTAGCAACCATGTTAGTCTGTATTAGCAAAAAGAAAAGGAGTACTAGTGGCACCTTAGAGACTAACCAATTTATTTGAGCACAAGCTTTCATCCGATGAAGTGACCTGTAGCTCACGAAAGCTTATGCTCAAATAAATTGGTTAGTCTCTAAGGTGCCACTAGTACTCTTTTTTTTTGTGGCTAAGTTCTTCATCTATAAAAATGCAGATAAAATACAAATTTGGTACAGAAATTACTGGGAGAAATCCTTTGGCTTTCATTATACAACAGGCTAGGCTAGATTATCATAATAGTACCTTCTGGCCTTAAAGATCTATACATCGCTTCCGAACAGAAATTCTGTGAGGATAAATTCACTCATGCATTACGGTGAAGGGGGTAATTTAAGTAGATAGAGAATGTTCTTTCCAAATGAATGGATTATCAGTTAAAGATCTGGATGGAGTAAAATTAATTCTCCAGTTTAAAAATATTAATAATTCTCAATATTTATATAAGATCTGACATGTTTTGTAAAACACCATATAAACATTAACTAATTAATCCACACAACACCCTGCAAAGTAAGAAAGTAATCATATTCCCATTTAATAAATAGGGAAATTGAGAGTTTGAGGGGAGTATTGAATGATTTTCTCCAACACCATGTATCATTTTAATGGCAGAATTTAGCTCCTAGTCCTATGCTCATTCCATCTGACCACTCTGCCTTTAACTCTGTACTGTGTAATTATCTGTAGGTAAAACAGAATCTATTCTTAATAAATGACAACTAAGATAAACAATTTTAGAGTACCAGAAAATGCATGAGAATCAGGTAAACTAAAATGGGCTCTGTCTCATTATACCTGTAACCTGATATACTCATCAGTCAGTCCTTCATATGCCTTAATGGCCAGGCAAGATTACATTTTCAATATATCAGGAAGAGAGAATCCTTTGCACATGTTGAATAAAATCAATCTTTTTTTCTCAACAAAGCATATAGAATCCACAATAATTCTTTGCACTCTTCTGTAATGAACTGGATACAACAAAAGGAGACGCATCTGCAGAATATACAAAAAACTAGGCAAAGTAATGTAATTATTTTCAACAAAACAAAATCCTTCCAGATTATGGTAAAGGGGAAATTATTCATCTTTGATATATTTGGTCTGATTTTAGTCCATTATTTAGCAAACCATTCATATTCACCAAAGCACATACATAACTTTAACACTGACTTCACTACAACTTAACATTAAAGTCAATAGAACTAAAGCACTACTTGGACACTGTGCTGAATTGGGATCTCTATTACTATACTGTACGGTCAAGTTGATAAGAAATTAAACATGTAACAAGGTACAAAGTGCTTGCTTGCTGGAAAGCAAATAGACAATTATTCCTTGATTATTCTTTTCGGGTATACAGCACAGACCATTGAAGCAGGTTTGGTGACTGACCGTGCAACTGAGCTCTCAGAGACAATATGAAGATAAAAACAGCTACAGAGAAAGGTCTCAGAGAAGGCAGAATTACACACTCAGTTGTTAGAGTAAAAGGGTGGGTCTGTTTATTTGCTAGTGTAAATGCATTTGGTTTCTCGTTCCCAAGTTATAAGCCTTGCACTGTAAAAGCCTCAAAAGAAAACAGGGAGGAAGAGGAGAAAGCTTGCCAAGTGAAAAATTTCTTTTCACTCTTACCAGGTGATCCACTCCACTAGTTTGCAGACACCTTATCAGTTTAATTTTTTAGACTATTTATTGGGTAACGGACCAAGTTTCACATTCAAGGTTATGCTCTGTTGACGTCAAATCCTCATTCTCGAGTCTGTCTGGAAAGCTGCCTTAATTGGACAGTTGGAATTTTCCCCTTCCATAGGGGAATCCCTGGGTGGAATAAATCAGTTGAGAGCTCCAAGTCTTCCTCTCCTGAGCCTTCCTCACACTGGAGGCATGTCTGTGTAGGCTGGGAGGGGGAAGTGAGGTGGCCCAGAGTTTAACTGCTGGTGTAACTTAGGAGTTGCCTAAGGACGCTTCTACATTGCAGCCAGGAGTGTGATTTACTGCACATGTAGCTGTACCTGCACCAGCTATACTCTAGTTAGCTTGCTAAAAATAGCAGTGAACTGTGGTGTGGGCTGTACCAGCCTGTCTGACCCCCTGCATAGAGATTTGCTGGGCAGCCTGTGCCAAAGCCTGCATCACTCTCTTCTCACTGCTACTTTTAGTGAGCTAGTTACAGTAAAGTTAGCGTGGGTAAGTCACATGTCTAGCTGCAGTTTAGACATCTCTACTGAAGAGTCTATTTTTCCATCTGCTTGGTCCCTCAAATGTCACATTCCCTTTCAGACCAAAAAGTGAATTACTGTACTAACACCTATCCAGCTTAATATCTATGCTATTTAATTTACACTACTAAAGTCAATATTATTAGAAGTCTAAAGAGTTCATTGCTAACTTTCATATATCCACCTTAGATATGAACAAGAGTGTTCCCAAAATTAGAATCTATAAAAGCAAAAAAACTGATTTTACAAGTCAGACGTCCAAGCACTTCCAGGAATTGTGCAAGTTCCTTCCTTGAAATTGTTTAATGTCCTCATGTAGGAATGATTTAATACGCTGTATGCAATACCAATTCATCCACAATGATATCATGTTCTAGGAATTGGTATAAGTTGCTCCAGGCTGAGATAATACAAACAGTCAATTTAAACCTCAATTTGAATTAAATCTAAATTATGTTATAAGAGAGCTGTCAATTCAGGCAGAAAATGAGTGTGAGTGGGTAGATGTCTGAAGGTTTTCAGTGAAGCAAAGCTCTTTGTATAGTAGTTGAACCTGAGTTTTAATCTATAAATGAGGTGGTTATTTAATTTGAATTTTATTATGAACCATGAGCTGTGGTAACATCCTCTTTCAGCTTATAGAAACCTGCTGAGTAACAAAAGGGTGAATAGGCATGAAACACTACACATCACTGGAAATTCAGCATGTCTAATTAATCATGTAAAGGATTGATTAATTAAAAGTTTGCAATAGAAAAAAAGTCACCATCATACTAAATCCTTTTTGCAAATGTAGAGCTATTCTAATTATGAGCAATTGGCAGGAAACGGATTTATAGAAGGTAATTACAATTACTTGTGAGCCTGCAGAAAGCCTCCATTGCATACTATAAGCCATAGCGAAATGTTCTGAACACCAGAAATTGCAGAGCTGGAGGAAATGTTGAATCTAGAATTCTGTTAGATCCTCTTGTGTGTCTCCCCAAGATGAAATTTTTAAGCACACAGAACTGCATTGCTGATTTTTTTTGTTGAGCGTAAAGGAAGAGCCATTAAAACTCAAGGTTTGCCAACAGTTACCACACAGTTACCCCAAATATCTTCAACTATAAGTACAGGGGATAATTGTGGTAATCACAGATAATACTGTCTAGTAACTATAGGCAAATGCTAAACTTTTTTTTTATGGTGACCTATTTGTTTAGAGAGACGAGTGTGCTGTAAAATTCATGCATTCAGTTTGAGAACCAAGTTCTTGCTTTACTCTCTGCTGGTTTGAGTTTGGATGGGACACTGGGCAAAAATAAGAAATGCTTGTTTGTTTTTAAATGAACAAGACCTTAAACCAGTCTCCACTGAAATAATTATAATGCCTAAATCTTATTCTATTATTTAGTCTGCTTTTTAAAATGACTGGCCCAAATAACTGAGAGGACAATGCAGCTGGCACTCCTTCCTCTACAGCAGTGGTTCTCAACCAGGGGCCCAGGGGCCCCCCCAGGTGGGCCGCAAGCAGGTTTTAGGGGGTCTGCCAAGCAGGGCCAGTATTCGACTCACTGGGACCCAGGACAGAAAGTTGAAGCCCTGGGCTCTGAGCCCCACCCTGAGGCTGAAGCCAGAGCCTCAGCAACTTAGCTTTGCAGGGCCCCCTGTGACCTGGGGCGACAGGCAATTGCCCTGCTTGCTGCCCCCTAATGCCAGCCCTGGCTTTTATATGCAGAAAAAGAGATGCTGTCGCACAGGCGGGCCATGGAGTTTTTATAGCACGTTGGGGAGACTCGGAAAGAAAAAAGGTTGAGAACCCCTGCTCTACAGAACAAATAAATCATGTACCAGTACTAATTCTCTTCTCAAACCTTGGCTCTCCTGTAGGACACAGCAGAAGGCTATCAGCACCGAAGTCTCATCAGGACAGCACATTATATCTTCTCTCCGGTAAATTTATAATTCAGGACCAAATCCTGCTGCTCCTACTCATTTATTACTTGGGCAAAAATGTCCACTGACTTCAGAGGGAGTTCTGCTGAGTTAAGGAGGTAGAATGTGATCCATAGTGCATATAGCATGAAATGGTGCTGTAGAAATACTAGCTATATTTGGCCAGTACCTGTTGTTCAACATTTATAATGCAACAGCACCTAGTGGCCAGTACTTGCACTGCTATCATCCCCTTCATACCCAACTATGGAAGATAAAGCTCAAAGTCTGCAAACTGATTCTCCTGGTTTGGAGTCTTATAAACATAAGGAAGAGAAATTGCTGGCAAACTCAACCCAAAACAGAAGATGCTTTGTTTGTCCAAAAACTACAGAAATCTATGGCACGTCACATTTTTAAAAGGGCCCATGTTAAATAAATGTATATGTTAGATTTATGAGGAATATATATAAGGCAATATCTGAAATATACAAAAACTACAGATGCATAAAAGCTACACTGCTATTGCTAAATTACCTCATAAATATTTTAGGCTAGCTTATCTGTAGAAGATGCAAGCTGGTGTTCTTCGAACTGTTTTAAATATTTACTATAGGTGACCATAGCAAACATGTTATGCACACGTTACAATATCAAGCATCTGTTTCTGTTGCAGGTAAATGGACATAAAAGTGGTAAAACCCTAGATCTGAAATTAACACTATCAAGAGGAACATGGGTGTACCCTGGGTGCTATATTATTGCAGTCTGCCTAGTTACGTAACAAAATAAGAAAGCAACACGCGGATTTGCACTGTGAAGGCAGCATGGCCATCCTTCAGGGGCAGAGACATTTTTTAAATGAAGCTATAAACATTACCTGTGGGAAGCAGCTATGGTGAATCCATGCCAAAATACGGGTTTCTACTGCTTTGTTCATGAGGCTTTGGACAAAATTACGACTGCCTTGAATGAGCACTCCAGAAACAAAGGAAGCAGCCATTATTTGGCTGCTTGAGCTCCAAGAATGGAAGGTGCGGAAAACTGGTCAGGGCTTCCATCCCCCTGGATGGAAATTCTGATTTTTGATTGGCTCTGCCAGTGAGCATGAAAAGGTAGGGCTGCAGTGGGTGCACACTACACCTACTCCAGTACAGAAACTGCCACAGGTAAACATGCTGTACACAGTGCCAAAGGAGGGATTCTGCCTTCTCCTGCACTGTGAAGACATGATGTCTGCTCCAATACTTTGGTGATGAGGGCAGTATAAATGCCAGCCAACCAAGACAGATTAGATAGACCAACACCAGCTACCACCACTTGGGCAGAGGACCTCTATCCTGGTATGCCTCTGTTTCCAGGAAACACAGAAGGGTCCTTTTGGCAGAATCTCCGGCATAGGTGCTGGAACTAGGGGTGTTGGCTGGAAGTGGTTTCCATCTTATACCGGGTTTACAGTTTGGTTCAGTGACTCAGCACCCCCACTATACAAATTGTTCCAGTGCCCCTGATCTCTGGTCTGCTACATCCCCTTTGTGTGGCACAAACCAGAAAGAGCCACTGGAAAATACCCTCTGTGTTGGAGAAGTCTACACTGGTGCAATGCTGGCAGAGGCGGTGTGACCGCTTCCTGCGCCAGCAGCCCCTTTCCACCCTGGCAGAGGGAGCGTGTCGCCAGGGTGAGACACCTCAGCTTCATTAACCCACACATGGGCTGGGCAGCATAGAATCAAAGCCGCAATTGGTTCCCTGCCTCCCCTCCCTCCACTGTGAACGGAGTAGGCCATAGTAGAGAATTGAGCCCCTTTGTGTTTTGTTATTTGTTATTATATATATTACCATAGCACCAACGAGCACAAGCCAAGGAACAGGACCACACCAGGTGCCAAACAGAACAAAAAATATAGGCTCTTTGAGGCACGGACTACAGTCTGAGACAAGAACCAACAGAGCCTCAGACAGACTGATGTGGGAATACAAGCAAAGGACAAGACAATAGTGGCCAACATTATAGACTGTGATATCAGGATGGTTTTAAAAGGAGGAAAAGGAATTCATTTTCAGGATGTTTACAGGGAGCATCGCCCAAGCCTGAGGGGCACTATAACAGAAAACATTCAGGGTCTTGTTTGAAAATTTAACAAGTGGGCAATGGAGGCTGACATAGGCCGATCAGAGGCTAACCTTTCAGTACTGAGAGACGACAAGGAGGATGGGGATAAATCATGAAGGGCCTTGAAAGTGAAGACAAGTAGCTTATGTTTGCTACAATAAAGAGGGAGCCAGTTAAGGGATGCTGCAAAGAGCGATGCGATCAAAGCAATGAGCTACGAAAATGATTTTTGCAGCAGCATTCTGAATGGTTATGAATGGGGCAAGACTGCATTTGTCAAGGCCAGAGAAAAGGATGTTGCTGTAATAGAGATGTGAGCTGATGGAGAATTTTAGCTGTGTGGATGGATAGAAAAGGCCATATGTTAGAGCTGTTATGCAAAAAGGAAGTGCAAGTCTTAAGCATAGCCTGGAAGTGAGGACCTAGAGACCTGAGTCAAAGATGGCACCCAGGCTGTGGGCCTGAGTGACTGGTAGAATACTGGTATTGTCCAAAACAATTAAAAAAAGAGGTAGTGGGGGAAGTGTGTGGTTGGTGGTGAAGATTAAGAGCTCTGAGCTCTATTCAATCCCATTTACACTGCAGGCAGAGGGTTGGGCAAAAAGGCTGAAGTCAGCAAGTGTCCAAAAAAAGGAGACTTTTAAAAAAAACAAACAAAAAACCAAAAACCCAAGCCTCAAGACATTTTGTGTAAAAGGCATATACTTTCTTTACTTCAAAAAACGATGTATTTAAACTGATGTGTGAGTCAAATATTAGTCTCTTCTGGCTTGACCAGAGTGGATTTTTTTCGAACTATTTTTCATTTTAAGAACTCAAAAGGCATCCTCCATAGACTGCTATGAAGGCAAGTAAAAGATGCAATTAAAATCAAAACCTTTTAAAACAGTATTATTGCTTGTAGACAGACTAGCACTCACTTTCCATAAGAACCCACTTGCCAGACAGAGTATGGTCTTGAGCAACTTGAATATTAATGAGCTAGTTTTTACAACATAATTTGGGCCCACTTGACACAATTTGCCATTTCTGCTCAAGAGAGGAGTGGAACGAGGATAAGTCCTGGACTGGCAATGGAATTTACCATCTTACACCAACAGTAGGGTGATATTTCATACATAACCATTTTCATGTACTTACTAAAAGTGAGCACTTGTGCATTGTAACCATTTTTCTTTCTTAAAAGGATTTTTATTTGAATATCAAAAATGTGAGTGCTGTACTGTATTTGTAAAACAGGCTATATTATATATTACATAGAAGAGTGAAGTACCATACAGCAGAAATGCAAAATGCAATTTAAAATGCATCTGAATATAACTTCTAGAATCTATTAAACCCAAACCCAACAAGGCTGTGTTGTCTCACTCTGAATGCAGCTTTGTGAGGGCAAAGTGCTGGGGAAGAGGAGGTCTGGAATTCATGGAAACAGAACATTATCTCCAGCCAGCAGAACTAGTTTCCTACTGACTCACTGTCAGGTCCTCCAGGGAACAATCTTAGAAAAAGCCAAGTTCAGGCTGAAGTAATTTAAGTTAAGCATCAAGGAAACAACAGGAAAGGATCAAGTTGGGACTCTCTCCAATGTGTGTCTATTGGGTTACAGTAAGTGTGAAGAGGGCATGCTACTTGATCACAGTATGTTATTCCTGAGTGGAAACTGGGAAACTTGCAGAATTTCCTTGTAATTTCTTTTTTCAGAGGTGTCTTCTCCCACTGCCCAATAAAAAGCCAGATACTAGAACACCTCAGCTAGGGGAGACATAGGATGGAGTCCCTCCAGCACCCAGGATGCAGTTATCTCTCAGTATCAATAGAAGTGGAGTGTTCATTCTGCTTCTCAAATAGATGTGATTGCAGTGAACTAAAAAGCAATGGAGTTCCTAATGTTCTAATCCCATATGTCAATTAAAACCAAAACATTTGGTTTCCGCTTCTGCTGAAAACTTAACTACTTGTATCTGCAGCCTGTGCGGAGAGAAATCCGTGACTGTAAAAGGCAGAATTTAAAATTTAGCCATGCTTTAAGTATAATTAAAATATATATTTTTTGAAAAAATACTGCTCCCTTTTTCTTAGAACAACTTCCATAGTTACTTCAAAGTCTTCAAAGGCAAGAGGTGCCACAGAGAAACCACAGCATCTCCAGCCTTTGAAGTACATGTGGGAGCATCTCTCAGCAAAGAGAAACTGCTTTTAAAAAATAGACTGCAAATTTACTTACAGACAGGCTGAAAACACCTCTTTCTTGAAGAGCTCATGGAGACTGACTTCAAGCCCAGCCCTGGGGGAATTCAAAGGCGAAGATCCCACAGTCGAGACTGAAGCTAGAAGGGAAAAGCCGGTTTCAGCAGACACTGCAGCTTTAGGATCCAACGGACTCCAGTGCTGATTTACTCATTTCAAATAAGTTTAAATGCATGTTAAAGTAAAAACGAACACAGGAAAATTCTTTGTTTCTGTGGTCTCCTCCCACCTCCCAGCTATACTGATCTTGGGAGCCTGCTATAGCTTGGGCCCTACCAAATTCACAGTCCATTTTGGTGAATTTCAGAGTCTCTGCATTTTACAATTCTTGAATTTCACAGTTTCAGATATTTAAATCTTAAATTTCACGGTGTTGTAATTGTAGGGGTCCTGACCCAAAAGGGTATCATGGGGGGTCGCAAGGCTATTGTAGGTGGGTCATGGTATTGCCACCCTTACTTCTGCGATGCCTTCAGAGCTGGGCACCCAGCCAGCAGCTGCTGCTCTCTGACCACCCAGCTCTGAAGACAGCGCTGCCATCAGAGCAGAAGTAAGGGCAGCATGGTATGGTATTCTCACCCTTGCCTCTGTGCTGGCAGGGGCACTGCCTTCCAAGCTGGGTGCCTGGCCGGCAGCCAACGCTCTCCGGCCACCCAGCTCTGAAAGTAGAGCAGAAGTAAGGGTGGCAATACCATGACACCCCCCCTACAATAGGCTTGCGATCCCCTTTTGGGTCAGGACCCCCAGTTTAAGAAATGCTGGTCTCCTGTGAAATCTGTATAGTAAGGGTAAAAGTACACAAAAAGACCAAATGTTACAGGGAACACCAGATTTCACGGTTTCTGATGTGTTTTTTCATGGCCATGAATTTGGTAGGGCCCTAGCTATAGCTAACGATCTCTGGCCTGTGCTTCTAGTATTGCCCTTATCCACAAAAACTGGAAGGGTTGTAATGCAATCAGATCACTTCTTTCTTGCAGCCTGTTTTATTAAACATTGGTGTTTTTCCCTTGAAAACAAATCTATGGCATAGGGGACCTGAATAAAATCCACCTATCTTAATATGCCCTACCACCAGGAGAGTCTGGATCCTCTGTCTAACTTTGCTGCTACAGTCCCTCACTAGTTAGTAGATGTGCACTATTAAGGGGGAGGGAGAACACACATTAAGAAGGAAATATTCCATGCTAGACATCATCACGGATGCCCACAAAGTTCACTAGGAGAAAGCTGGTTTCAGGGGTCAGAGACAGCAGGCGTCAGGCAAAAGAAATGTGGGTGTTCTAGATCTGCAGCAATAAAAATACAATAAGAGAGCCAGTACCGGATTTACCATGGCGCCGGGCCCATGGTCCAAAGGGGCCCTGGCCCGGCCTGCTCTTCTCTACCCTCCCTCCCGTGGGGGCAGAAGCTTGATGCTGCCGGCTCCTGCTGCACCAGGATAGGCTCCACCGGCAGCCAAGCTCATCCTCCGCCTCTTCCCCCAGCGTGCTATGTTCCCGTGCCTCCCTGCTGCCGATCAGCTGTTTGCCAGCAGGAGGGAGGGGGAAGAGCGGAGCCGCAGCTCGCTTGCCGCTTCAGGGAGAAGGTGGAGAAAAGGCGGGACAGCGGGGGCATACCCCCTGCTGCGAGCACCCCCACGACCCCAGCCCACACCCCCAGCCCTCTGCCCTGACCCCTGCACCCCCTCATATCCCCAGGCCCCTGCACCCCCCTTACACACCCCCAGCCCCCTGCCCTGACTCCTGCACCCCCGGACATCCCCACCCTGAGCACCAAACGGGAGCTCCTGCGTGCGCACACACACCCATTACCACCTGCACTCCTCACACCAAACAAGAGCTGCCCCAGGTAAGCACTCCACACCCCAACCTCCTGCCCCAACCCTGAGCCCCCTCCCTCACCCTAGCTCCTGGCCAGACCCCGCACCCCGCAACTTTTTTTTTTTTTTACATTTTTTTTTTTTTTTATAAAGCGCTCTTATCCAAAGCACTTTACAATAGTTAGCTAATGGTACAAACAATATTTGGAAAGATCATTAAGTGGTCCACCAAGACCCTCCGCAATTTTCAAGTGGTCTGTGGAAAGATAAATTAGACTACAAGAACAATCAAGGTACCTCACTTTATTTTCCATTTACCTCCCATTACTTATAGGAGGAGAATGAAGAAAAAAAGAATGAAAAACGGGGGCAAGGGGGAGATAAGAGAGAATATTCTTTTTCTTGGCTGGGTCCCAAGGAGGGGCCCCAAAATTGAAGCTGAGCACACATGGCCGGGGGGCCCCACTAAATCTAAATCCACCACTGGCTGTCACGTCACCTGGGCTGGGGATACTGTGTGACTGATCCTCCCAGTCTCCAACCTACCTGGGCAGTACAGCAGACATAGCCCTGCCCATTAGCTCCTCTCCACTCCCGAGCCCACCCACCACTTGCCTCCCCCTTAAGGCTTAGCCCTCTCACTTTTAAAAATAATTGCTTGCCCCTCCCCCCCCCCCAAGGCTTCTCTGGCAGCCCTGTTGCCAGGTATCCAGTTTTAGACTGGAAACTCCAGGAGAAAACGGGACCTGAGTGTCCGGTTAGCAGTGCTGACTGGAAACTAAAAGTGCGGTTATAGGAGTAACCACATTAGCCTCCGCTCCTCCCACTCCCAACACCCACCCCAGAAGGCTGGAGGAGAACCTGTCCTGCTGCTGTGGGAGGAGGGGCAGCTCAGTGCAGAGAGAGACTAAGAGAACGGGCTAGAACCAGGTAGGTACCCGCTCTATGTGGGCAGGGGGGTCCTGTTTACCCCCTCCCCAAGCCCTGCTGCGCTTGCAGTTTACCCCTGGCTCCTCCCTTGCTCCAGGGACCAACCCTAGCTCCCGCCCCACTGCGCTTTTGCCCCCAGCCCCTTTTACAATCATTCCCCAGGGGGGCCCACAAAAGCTTAATCCGGCCTTGAGCAGAGCCCACCCCACTGTGTTTCTCAGCCTGAAGCCAAACATTCCTTTGGAGGGGGCAAAGAGCTCAGGAGCCTCACCTCACAGACCTGTTCTTTCTTGCAAGGAACTGGACCCTGCTGCCCATCCTCTCCCAGAAACATTACTTCTCGTTTAGGGCTTGATCCTATCCCAAAGAAATCAATGAGGGTGTTGCCATTCTGTTCTGTTTTAGAGAGGTTCTTACACCATAGCATCTGAGCACCATGCAGTCATGCGCTAAGCAACGTGACTGTGCATTTGTCAAGTGTTGCTTGTTCTTTCACCTTCTCCCCAGCGTGGTAGAGTGTCTTGGTTCAACCACGTGTGTTTTGTTTTGATTTGTTTGGTTTTATTTGTATGTTTTACTTCAATGGGAGCAGGATCAAGCCTTCAGTGGGACAGGAAGATAGCACCGTAGGCTACACCTCTATACTTCAAAGGTAGCTCTTTACAGGAGAGAGGATCTTCAATCATTCTCCCTTCTAGTGCTTGCAAAAGGGAGTGAAAGCAGATAGGAGAGGGACTGAAACGGTAAGCTCTCTGGGGCAGGCAGGGACTGTTTTTGTCCAGTGTTTTTAATAGCACTTAGCACAATGGGGCAGTGCTCTATGACTAGGGCTCCTAGGTGCCACGGTAATATAAATAATATTCAAAACTTAAGATAATAAATAGCTGACTCCAAGACCAGTTATAGTAAAAACAAATTCACTGATTTCCCTGCAACATTCTGGATAAACAAGACTTGCTCTGTCTTTAAAGGGAATCTTAAGATTTTAAGAAGAAAAATGTTTTTATTAAAAAACAGTCTCTATAATCAACGAATTGACATGATCCTCAGCTGTCGGTGCTAGGATACTAATAGGAAACCCTTCCCCGATTCTGCCTATAGTCCAATAGCTGCTGCTCCACTGCTTAACACTGGATAATATTGTACATATTTTGCCCTTTCACAATAATTTGGGGGCCCCTGAAGATAGTTTTTTGAGGCAAATGTCCCCTTTGATCCCCCACCAATAGCGCAGGGCCTGGCTGTGGAATAGGACTCTAGCCATGTTAGTCTTGCTATCCTTGACCAATATTACTTTAACTATTTGTGTGAAATCATCTGTAGAAAGGCTTCATTCTGAAGCCAGCCAAGCATTTGAAATCTCTCTAGCTGCTGACTACAGAGGAACCTGAAATATTATTCAGAGGTCCATTTCCACTATATCCAGCACTTTGTACATAAACTGGTATGCTTCTCAGAGGCCTATGCAATCTGTATATTGAGAGACCATATATTTACAGTCACTGTTATTTTAGCTGGCAAATGTGGCTCAGACTATTCATTCCCTGTGCAGTATTTCTGCTCCTAAGTTAGGAATGATCATAACTTCAAAATTGTATTGACTGTCTTTTCAGTATAACACCTTATAGACTGGCTCCAGAACTAGTGTACTGAATATGCCAGTAATTTTATTACTGCCACAATCCTAAATAAATGCTCAGGTCAAATATCTTCAAACCCTATTTTTCTTTACCTTCCATTTTACAATTGCAATAGGACACTTCAAGTATGTATTTTCTAGAGTACTAGTGAATTTTCAGGTTGAAGTAAGCTAGCTTGGCGCCTCCTAGGATACCTTTAGTATGCAATAAAGCCCAGTCATACAATGCCTCTGATGTGTTATTGCTTAATTATTACCTCCAAATTGTGAAAGATGTCAGAAGGAAATCTTCATTTGCTTTTTAGCTGAGATGGTTGCAGGGATGGATACATTGGAAAAACAATGATAAGATCAACTCGCTCCAAGATATTTCATTTCAAGGTATATAATTAGTGAATATATCTGAAGTGGCAAAAGGTTTCAGAAAACAGTGCATCTCTCAAGCTCTCTCCTTCTCTATTATCTGCCTATAAATATAGATAGATATGGGAAAGGAGTGGCATTAGGTACTCCATTATAGTGCATATTAGATGCTCACACATGGAAAAAAGGCTCAGAGCTGACAATACAAGCTTACGTACTGTAAGGACCTGAACTACCATACGAGAAAGACACCAAGTTCTTCATTTCCTATTCGAATTTCAGCAACAAAAAAAAAAAAAAAAGTCTACAGGTCTTCAAAATGTAACTTTGTTGAATATGGATAACTGTGAAAATGAGGTAGGCTTCTCTGTGTCTCCATATCTCATTTTCAATTGCCATATCTTGACTGCAGGTTTCACTAATCCTTTATCTCCTGAAAGATGCCAGCAAGAAATAACATCCCTTCAGATATTACCTTTTGACCTGGATAACTTTCTACCACTCTCTGAACCAACCTCAAACAAAATCTACACAGAGTGGCTGAGATGCAAACAGAAATCTAAAGGACCATATTAGAGATCGGATATTCTTGTATTTTTCTCATTTGTCCTCCATAGTCCTATTAAACAAGGCTATACATATTGTATGTATCCAAAGCCTGGAACTGGGACACAGATGAGGAAGATGGCATTCTTCTGGGACCTGGGTTCTTTAGAACTTGAGCCTGATAATGAATCTCCAGGGTGAACTGAAATCTTCAAGGATTATCCAAGTCCTAATAATACATACATATGCTATACTATGCAAGCAGGGGCGGCTCTGCCAATTTTGCCGCCCCAAGCCGTCGCCGCTGAATTGCCGCCGCCGCAACAGCACCAGAGCTGCCGCCGAATTGCCGATGCGCCTGGAAGAGCGGCAGAGCTACTGCCAAATTGCCACCGCGGGACACGGACTGCTGCCCCATTCTGCATGCCGCCCCAAGCACCTGCTTAGAAAGCTGGTGCCTGGAGCCAGCCCTGTACGCAAAATACTCCCTCTGGAGGGCCTGCATGATGCACTTCAAAGACTAATAAGAGTAAAGTGAGAGAAAAATAAAAGACAAGCCTAGAAAAAGGAAGACACACAGGAAAGAAAGCAATACAGAAAAGAAATAGATTCATTGTTCATCTGATCTGAAGCCTGCAGTTCAGCTCACTGTAGTTGGAAATGAAGTAAACCTGCCAGGATTAGTTTGAGTTTGAATTTGAAGAATTTCCTCCCTACTACTCCAATAGGGCCAATATCACAAGATTTTACCTTCATACAAGTTGGAACCAGAAAATAGGCCTCTTTCAATTTCAGATCCAACCAAAACAGCATGGTAAGGTATATCAGAAAACTGAAACACATTTCTTGGTTTTCTAGCTGCTTCGATCCCAGCCTGCTGGCTAGGGTTCTCAAGGGACCATATACCAGTTGAGTGCGTGTAGGCTTCCTCCTGCCCATAATCAGCAGCGTATTAACACCTAGGCCGACAAGGCCTAGGCCTAGGTCGGCAAATTTATAATAGCAGCCAGAGGCCCCGCCCCAACTCCACCCCTTCCCCATCCCCATTCCCCGCCCCCTCCCTGCCCCTATCGGTCCCCTTCCCTTTTGTGGCTCAAATCTGCCGTTCACTCAGATAACCTCATCACTGGCTGGCATGGGGAAAAGGAAGAAGAACAATCCCCACAGTCTCTGCTGTTCCACCTAGTGGGTCGGGGGACAGGCCAGGGACCTTCCCCTCTGGTGGGACCCACAGTCCAAGTCAACTCCTCCTGTATCCAATAGGGAGTTGGTGGCATGGGGGGAATTCCAGCCCAGGGCCCTGTGGATCACAGCTGTCTATAGTGTTTTGTGTAACACCTGTGTGACAGCTACAACTCCCTGGGCTACTTCCCCATGACCTCCTCCCAACACCTTCTGTATCCTCACCACAGGACCTTCCTCCTGATGCCAGATAGCGTTTGTACTCCTCAGTCCTCCAGCAGCATGCCCTCTCACTCTCAGCTCCTTGTGCACCCCTCACTAACAGGAGTGAGAGCCTTTTTAAACCAGGTGTCCTGATTAGCCTAATTAATTATAGCAGCTTCCCAATTGGCTACAGGTGTCCTAATTAGCCTGCCTGCCTTAATTAGTTCTAGAAAGTTCCTGAGTGTTCTGGAATAGTCCCTGTTATTTTACCCAGGGAAAAGGGACCTGCTTAACCTGGAACTAATGTATCTACCTTCCACCACTCTTTGTAGCCATCTGGCCTGACCCTGTCACAGCACGTACAGTAGAATCAACATTTACCAATAAAAATCTGATCAGTCACAGTCTAGAGATGGGTTAACAAAGTTTAGCAAACTGAACTACACCCACATTTTCTCACAATATAAAAGTGACACCAGTTCAAATGGACTTGAATCCACTTTCCAACCCCAGAGTGGGAGTTGGAGAGACTTGGCTGCATGGGAAGTACTAGGCCAAGAAGAGTCCTTTGTTCCAGGACATCATCCTTGGAGCTAGGGGAGGAGAGAGAAAATGGCCTTGGTTGTAATTTGGGTACTTAGTACTTACTGTGTTAGTGCATGTGATATATTAGGAGTTGATTTGAAGAGATCTTTTATCAGACAGGCTGTTATAACAGAGAAAATTAATAGCTGTGGTGTAAATGTAGAAATTAAAAGAAACTTTATTAGTGTTTTCGGATGGTTCGTTCTCTCATGTGCCAATGTTGACATTTTATAAATATGCACATGTGCTGGCACGTAAGTATCCGCATATGCTTGCTTTCCCTCCCTATCTGTCTGCAGGATGAAGTTTTTAGTGTATTTACAGGAGTCGTACATATGCTGTGAATTTTCATTCCTAGGTTTCTGGAGTCATAACAAAACTTAATAGTACATAACACAAAAATATAAGAACAGCCATACTGGGTCAGACCAATGGTCAATCTTGCCCAGTATCCTGTCTTCCAACAGTGGCCAATGCCAGATGCTTAAAAGGGAATAAACAGAACAGGGCAATCAAGAGATAGATACATCCCCGGTTGTCCATTCAAATATTTGGCAGTCAGAAGCTCAGGAACACTCAGAGCATGGGGCTTTGTCCCTGACCATCTTGGCTAATGGCCATTGATGGAAATAACGTCTCTGAACTTATCTAATTCTTTTTTGAACCTTTTCACAGTACACCCTGGCAATGAGTTCTACAGGTTGGCTGCTCGCTGTATGAAGAAATACTTTATTTTGTTGGTTTTAAACCTCCTTCCTATTAATTTCATTGGGTGACCCCTAGTTCTTTTGTTATGTGAAGGGGTGTGACAGAGTGCACTCACCTCTCGTGAGCACCCCCTTGGCTGAGTGCACGTGCCTGCACACTCTCTCTGACCGTCTCCAGGAAGGGAGCACTGGGGTACTGCTCTATCCCAGAGCAGGAATATTATCTTTGCCCTCTTGGGGCTTCCTAGCTACAACTCTCCAGCTGAGCCACTATAGTTCAGTTGACCCTCTGGGATGCTTCAATGTCCATGCCATTTCTCCCCAGTGGCTAATGGGAGGACCTGGGCCTTCCCACTACTCCGGGTTCAAGCCCAGGGACCCTGTAGATCACAGCTGTCTGCAGCGTCCCTTTAACTATTTTGCACGGCTTCTCTAATTCCCTGGGCCACTTCCCTATGGCCCCGCGTCGTCTTCACCCTTACCTCAGGGCCTTGTCCTAATGGAGTCCCAGCAACCAACTCAGGGCTCCTTCTCACTTCCCCCAGCTTTTGGCAGCACTGCCCTGTTCGGGGTTCTGTAGGTCCGTCAGCCAGCCACATACCATCCACGCTCCTACAGCTCCAGCAAGGAGCTGAACTCCCTCTGGCCCTGCAGCTCTTCTTATACTAGGCTTCTGGGCCCTGATTGGCTGTGTCCCACAGCCACTCTAGGCAGTTTGGAAGACCCTCTCCACTGACCTTTTTTGGGGTGGGGTGGGGTGTGGCGGGACCATGAGGCCTCCAGCTGGGGGCCTCCGAGGGTCTGGTATACCCTGTCACAAAGGGTAAATAACATTTCCTTATGCACTTTCTCCATACCAATCATCATTTTATAGACCTCTGTCATATTATCCCTTAGTCTCCTCTTTTCCAAGCTGAAAAGTTCCAGTCTTTAATCTCTCCTCATATGGAAGCTGGTCCATACCCGTAATCATTTTTTGCTCTCCTTCTCTGTACTTTTTCCATTACTAATATATCTTTTTTGACATGGGGCGATCAGAACTGCACACAGTATTCAAGGTGTGGGTGTACCATGGATTTATACAGAGGCAATATGATATTTTCTGTGTTATTATCTATCCCTTTCCTCATGGTTCTTAAGATTCTGTTGGCTTTTTTGACTGCCACTACGTTGAGCGGATGTTTTCAGAGAACTATCCACAATGACTCCAAGACCTCTTTCTTGAGTGGTTGTGATGCTCTGTACCTCAGGGGAACACCCTACATCCCCAGGTTCATCTTTATAAAATGATTGTGTGGTATCCAATGCAAAAAGTTTGTTATGTTGGTTGTCTTTGGAAGGCTCATGATGCACTGAGCATGGTTGTTAGAGTGATGTTATAGTAAGGTTATAATTTCATTTTTTATATTATATTATTTATTAGAGAGAGAGAGAGGTGTGTGGGATGCAGCTAAAAATGTATCCTCATGGCTTAGAGAAAGCCCAGGCAAAACTCTTCAAGAACAGAGAGGCAGTTCACAACTCAACAGGGCATGTATGGGACAAACCCAGCCCAGCCTCACAAGAACAAAGGATGCTGGCCTAGGCAACAAAAGGATCTGTTAGACTCTCGAGTGAGTCACCCCCCTTTCTTTCTGTCAGTTTGGAACTGCAATGAGGTAACGCTTACCTGACTAAGGTCGGGGGGGGGGGCGAGCCAAGAGGGAGGAAAGGACACGATATATGGGAGAGACTTTGCTATGCTCTTCCTCTCTCTTCCACCTACATCTACAGACATCACCACCAAGCGACTGAAGCGCTGATCAAAGGGGAGAGCCTGGCTGAAGGGCAATCAGCCAGCCTGTGGTGAGAAGCATCTAAGTTTGTAAGAGCACTGAAAGTGTTAAGATCAGCTTAGAATGTATTTTGCTTTTATTTCATTTGACCAAATCTGACTTGTTATGCTTTGACTTATGATCACTTAAAAACTATTTTTGTAGTTAATAAATTTGTTTATTCTACCTGAAGCAGTGCATTTGGTTTGAAGCATGTCAGAGACTCCCCTTGGGATAACAAGCCTGGTACATATCTATTTATTTGTTAAATTGACGAATTCATATAAGTTTGCAGCGTCCAGTGGGCATAACTGGACACTACAAGACGGAGATTCCTAGGGTTGTGTCTGGGAACGGAGATATTGGCTTTTGTCATTCGATTGCAGGTAGCTGGGAGCAGTTTACATGCCAGAGGCTGTGCATGAACAGCCCAGGAGTGGGGGTTCTCACAGCAGAGCAGGATAAGGCTGGCTCCCAGAAACAAGGACTAGAGTGACCTAACAGATCACTGGTCCAGATAACACCAGAGGAGAACGTTAGAGTGGTAACAGCTAATTTAAACCCCATCATTTTGTAGATACAGTTGCGATTATATTTTCCAATATGCATTACTTTGCATTGATCAACATTGAATTTTATCAACCATTCTGTTGCCCAGTGACCCAGTTTTGTAAGATCCCTTTGTAACTCTTCGCATTCAGATTTGGACTTACCTATTTTGAGTAATTTTGAATCATCTACAAATTTTGCCACCTCACTTTTTATCCCTTTTTCCAGATAATTTATGAATATGTTGAACAGCACTGGTCCCTGGGGGACACCACTCTTTACCTCTCTCTCCATTCTGAAAACTGACCAGTTATTCCTACCCTTTGTTTCCTCTCATCTAACAAGTTAGTGATCCATGACAGGACCTTCCCTTTTATCCCATGATTGCTTACTTTGCTTACAAGGCTTTGGTAAGGGACCTTATCAAAGGCTTTCTGAAAGTCCAAGTACTTGACCCCATCAAAGCATTCTAATCAATTGATGAGATATGATTTCCCTTTACAAAAGTCATGTTGACTCTTCCCCAACGTATCATGTTCATCTATGTCTCTGATAATTCTGTTCTATACTATAGTTTTAAACCAATTTGCCTGGTACTAAAATCAGGCTTACTGGCTTATAATTGTCAGGATTGCCTCAGGAGACTTAAAAAATTGTCTTCACATTAGCTATCTTCCAGTCATCTGGTACAGAAGCTGATGTAAATGATAGGTTACATATCACAGGTAATAGTTCTGCAGTTTCAAATTTGAATTCCTTCAAAACATTTGGGTGAATACCATCTGATCCTGGTTACTTATTGTTGTTTAATTTACCAATTTGTTCCAAAACCTCCTTTACTGACACCCCAATCTGGGACAGTTCCTCAAATTTGTCACCTAAAAACAATGGCTCTGGTGTAGGGAATCTCCCTAACATCTTCTGTAGTGAAGACCGATGCAAATAATTCATTTAGCTTCTCCACAACCACCTTATCTTCCTTGAGTGCTCCTTTAACCCCTCAATCATCCAGTCGCCCCTAGCTTCCCCATTTTTGTGTAGTTCCCTTTCTGAAGTTAAATGCTACGGCGGTGGACTTCTTTGGTATTTCCCTCTCGCCCACCTCCCCCACAGGATTTAAAAATGTAATTACATTATGGTCAGTATTACCAAGCAGTTTGTTATATTTGCCTCTTGGGGCACCTCCTGTGCTCCACCTAAATCAAGAATTCTCTCCCCCATTGTGGGTTTCAGGACTAGCTGCTCCAAGAAGCAGTCATTTATGGTGTCTAGAAACTTTATGTTTGCATCCCATCCTGGGGTGACAGTCAATATAGGGATATTTGAAACCCCCCGTTATTGTTGAGTTTTCTATTTTTATAGCTTCTCTAATCTCCCTGAGCATTTCACAGTCATCATCACCATCCTGGTCAGGTAGTTTGTAATATACTCCTACTGCTATATTCTTATTACTCAAGCATGGAATTTCTATCCATAAATATTCTATGGTACAGTTTGATTCATTTAAGATTTTCACTATATTTGACTCTATGCTTTCTTTCACATAGTTCCACCTCCCCAGCAGCATGGCCTACTCTGCCATTCCTATATATTTTGTACCCTGCTATTACCATGTCCCACTGATTGTCATCATTCCACCAAGTTTCTATGATGCCTATTATATCAATAACCCCATATAATACCAGGCACTCAAGTTCACCCATCTTAGCATTTAGACTTCTAGCATTTGTACACAAGCACTTTCAAACTTTGTCTCTTTTTCGTTGTCTTTCTTGATGTGATGTAATTGAAAGGAACTATTTTTCATTTGACTATTTCTCTTCAGTTCCTACCTGTACTTTATCAATTTCCATCCTCTCTTCTTTACTAGGATGTAGAGAATCCCTGTTAATAGATCCTTTACTATGGGATGTATCTAGCCAAAGCACATGCTCCTCCGCAGCTGTCAGCTTTCCCCCAGACTTTAGTTTTAAAACTTCTCTATGACCTTTTTAATTTTACATGCCAGCAGTTTGGTTCTGTTTTGGTTTAGGTGGAGCCCATCCTTCCTGCATATAGACTCCTCCTTTCTCAAAAGGCTCCCCAGATCATAATAAACCTAAAACCCTTCTCTCTACACCATCATCTCATCCATGCATGAGACCCTGCAGTTCTGCCCATCTAACTGCATGGGGAATTGGAACTATTTCAAAGAATGCTACCATGGAGGTCCTGGACTTCAATTTCTTACCTAGTGGGGTAAATTTGGCCTCCAGGACCTCTCTCCTACCTTTCCCTATGCAACTATAAAGTAAAGAAAGTAGTTTCTGTCATAAATAAAATATAGAAAAGAACAAAGTGGTTGAATACCTCTGGCAAGCAAATTTTGCAAGTCAAAACTGCCCGAGTTTTAATGAGAATAGCTGTGGCAATCAAAATATAAGGTGGCTGGAGAGTGAGGTGCATGTATGGGAGGAGTGGTGGCTGGTATTTTTGTTTTAATTTTTCCCTTCAACCAGTGGTTTCCCTGCATTCTGGAATCTGGTGCACAATCAAATGTAAATTAAGAACAATTAAGGTCTTGTCCCCCTTTTTACCCCGACTTGTGCCTTTATTCAGCCAAGCAGGACACTTCAATGCACTTCAACGTCCTGATGTGACAAAGCACTTAACTCTTAAGTCACCCACCAGTATCTTCAGAATTACTAACATGGCCAGAGAAAGTGACAGAAAAAGCTAAGTATGTTATCTTAGCTCTTCAGGAGAGGGATTTGGTTATCCCATGATGAATTTATTAGGGAACATACAGTAGTTTACAAGAATTTCCATTATTTCTTTCCTCTAAACTAAAGACACTTTGCCACTTCATGTGAAGTCAATCGACTTATTACAAGGAAATCTCGAGAGAAAATACACAGGAGAAGGAAGAAGATATTTAACAAGGAGGATCTCTTGCTAATTAGGCATAGCTCTGACATTATTATAGCTCATTTGCATAAGTACATGTAGAATAACTGGGAAAGAATATCAGAGGGAGAATGGGTCTCCTTCTATACACCATGTCCTGCAACATTACAGAAATAGCATAGTGCACTGGGTACATCAGTCACACAGACAAAAAGCTCTCACCACAGTGTTTTGGACTGAGAGTCTTACTAAAATGTAATACTGGTAGAGCTTAAAAATAAAAGGTTAGAGATACAAAATAACAAGAATAATTGCAGTCCCTATGCTCCCAGCAGCGCAGGGACTTCTCCCTCTATGCATCATCTTCTGGGCAATACTCACCCACAAAGGTGGGAGACAGATGAGCAGGGGGCAAGTACCTGGCTCCACACACTGCTCCACCAGCCTGTAGAGCTGACCAGCCATACACGGCGGGATGTTCCGCACCTACTGAAAGGAGGTAGGGGACAGAACTTCGCATGGACCTCACCCTGAGGAAGGCTTACTCTACCCTTCCCTCAGCACATGCTGTGCCCCCAGGTCATAAACAGAACACTTATCTGGATGTAAGCAGGATCTGAATGAGCTCTCCCCGACATCTAGTGATGCCCTGGAGGAAAAGACTTCAGGAACAGACCGTATTTGCCTACACACATCTACTCTGCCTTCGTGTTCAGCAGACAGACCTGCATTGCCAAAGTGATCAATTTTGGCTGATGTTGGGTTACAGTTCACTTCAGTATTAATTGCAGGGGTAATTAATGTTATCCTTATTGCATAAGTGAAAAGGAGCAGAACTGTACTTAATGCCCTGATTAAGGGGGTCACCCTAAACTGAACCTCTCTTGCTAACCAGGGGTTGGGATGCCAAATCCCACTGAAGATGAGAGGGGGTGGGGACAGTGATCCCACCTGGTGGTGTGGACTGTCTAAAGAGTCCTAGACACCATTTGACCCTCCCCTTTCCAGAGCTGGTTGTACTCAGTTGGGAGTCCTTGTTTCTGGTCAGTGATTACTAGAGCTGCAGTCATTGATGAGCTAGTCTAGGGGTGTCATAAATATAAAGGGAAGGGTAATCACCTTTCTGTATACAGTGCTATAAAATCCCTGCTGGCCAGAGGCAACATCCTGTTACCTCCAAAGGGTTAAGAAGTTCAGCTAACCTGGCTGGCACCTGACCCAAAGGGCCAATAAGGGAACAAGATACTTTCAAACCTTGGGGGGAGAAAGGCTTTTATTTGTGCTCTTCGTTTACGTGGTTGTTCTCTCTTGGGACAGAGAGGCCAGACAGAAATCCATCTTCTCCAACACATCCTAATCCAAGTCTCCAATATTGCAACCAGTATAGGTAAGCAAGGCAAGGTGGATTAATTTATCTTTTGTTTTATGTGAATTTTCCCTGTCTTAAGAGGGAGGTTTATTCCTGTCTTCTGTAACTTTATTGTTTTGCCCAGAGGAGGATCCTCTGTGTTTTGAATCTGAATACCCTGTAAAGTATTTTCCATCCTGATTTTACAGAGGTGATTCTTTTACCTTTTCTTTAATTAAAATTCTTCTTTTTAGAACCAGATTGATTTTTCATTGTTCTTAAGAGCCAAGGGTTTGGGTCTATGTTCACCTGTACCAATTGGTGAGGATTAGGATCAAGCCTTCCCCAGGAAAGGGGGTGTAGGGCTTGGGGGTATATTTTGGGGGAAGACGTCTTCAAGTGGGCTCTTTCCCTGTTCTTTGTTAACACGCTTGGTGGTGGTGGCAGCAGCATATGGTTCAAGGACAAGGCAAAGTTTGTACCTTGGGGAAGTTTTTAACCTAAGCTGGTAAGAATAAGCTTAGGGGGTCTTTCATGCGGGTCCCCACATCTGTATCCTGGAGTTCAGAGTGGGGAAGGAACCCGGACAAGGGGCTAAGCCCTAGCCCTGGAATAGGGACAGTGTTGCAGTGAAAGACAACCAAGAGGCAGTAGCTCAGGCATTCCTGGCTACCCAGAGAAAACACTCAGAGCTGGATTGAGCGGGGGAACCTCAGAATGTGGCATTGCAGACATGGCAGTGATCGCAGCAGAGAGGATCGTGGCAGAGGTGGCAGTGAGCAGAGGCAGCAGTAGCAGTGCTTGACACCCGCCCCCCTTCCCTCCACTTAAGGTGTGGGAGGTGGACTCATGTGACTCCACCTCTGAACTCTGGGTCTTTGCTGACTCAGGACAACCAGCTGAGTGGGGTGCCGCGGAGGGAGAGGGGAGTGATGTGTTAAAGGAATATTTGTCGTCAGACTTTCACACTACAAGGTGAGAAACTGAGGCAAAAGGCACTGCCCAGCGTACTCAGGGGTGGGTGTTTGCTCATAGTTACTTTCAAATTGTGGATGTGGCATTTTCTCAAAATAACGCTGGATTCCTCTTCATTAGAGATTTTCTTTGCTATACACCAACTCAGTGCTTGTGAGAGGAGAAGTACTGCCTCTGAGAGGCACCCAGGGGTGGTGGTTAAATTTTCCCAGATTACTGGGTGGGACTCAAGCCAGTTCTGTGTTGTACTGTTAAGAGGATCCCCTAGATATTGAATCTGAACCTTGTTGCTGCCGACGCCCCCTAGCAGAAGGGTTACATAAACAAACATAACATTGTGAAGTGATGACCTGGGGAGAATGCTCAATTTAACTAACAGGTTAGAGTATTTTAGAGACAATAGGAACCATTAACATTAAAAAAAGCGTGGCTGCTATAAAACCAGGAACAAAAATAATGATACATTAAGCCGTGCATCATTAACGAGAAAAACAAAATAAAACAAAACATCCAATCTTCAGTATTTACTGCACATATGCCAGGTTGTTAATTTTACTGACATTTTACTCAGTCGTCCCATCTTACAGCGTCCCAGCAACAGGAACAAAACATCAATAACTGAACACAAATGGCTTCGTTTTCAGAGGCTTTGTCCTCACTATGGTTTGTTTTGGTTTTCTTTAATTCACCAGTTCAGCTCTGTGAGGAACAATACTCATGGCACAGGATCGGAACTGCAATAGTGACACTGGTGATTCGTAATTGGGATAGCCACTATATAAGCAACATCAAAGCGATATAAGGAGGAATAAAACCAAAGAAGCAAAATTAAGGCTAAAACCTCCCTACTTCTACATACATTCAAGTGTTCACAGTTATTCTGGATAAATCATTGCTAAACAAAGAAAAAACCCACTAGCATTTGAAAGGTTATATGTAAATGAAAACAAGGCCCAGAGAATATACCTTGGGGAGCTTCTCTTCAGTGTTAATTTCTAAAATAAGCACCCCCCGGACTAAGAAGGATCTTCTACTACATTATATATATTTAAAGCAAAGTGCCATTGACTTTTGTGGTATTTGGGTTATCATGCTCCACAGTGGATCAGAATTTGAACATCACCGGAAACTACCCCTGTGTCTCAGTGTCAATAACACAGTTTAACTTGTTCAGTATCTCGAATGCTCTTAACATCTGGATGCTGGTTCTTCACTATAAAAACACATCAGTACACTGCTTTGTTTTCCAGCACTTTGGCAAGGTTTGACAATTCTCTCCACCACATTTGCATCAAATTCATGTTCCTTTTCCTATCCCCTTCAAGGGCCTGAATAAACCTGGCTCCTGTCCACTTTTCTAAACTCAGCTCCTTCTGCTCTTCTTGTTCCCTTCGTTCCATGCAGGCCACCTGGCCAGTGGTTAAAGTAGAATGAAATGAGGGGGAGCTAATCATCACACCAGACAAGGAGGCGGTGGTGGTATAAGCTGTGCTGAGGGGAAGGAGAATTGCCCTCTGCTTTTAGCTGCATTTCCCTGACTTTCCCTTATTTTAACCCCAGGCATAACTGGTTTCTTCAATCCAAATTGGTTATTCCTCTTCCTCTCAGCTCTATACTTTTTTTCATATGAGAAATGCTTTCTGGAAATCCCTTCTCTGACCAAGTCTGCCAGCCTCCTCATTATATTTCCAAAAGGCTTAAAGACCCTAGAGCCCTCTCCCCATTGACACTAAACCACTGATATTGCCAGCCATTCCCCTATTTTTAAAAATAAATGAAATATTCAAAATATAAAATCCAAACAATGATCATGGAACTAACACACACATCACTGTTACATCCACATTTCTTGCTGTTCCTTCCAATTCCCCTCCTGCCCTGGCATTTGAGCACGGCCTATCTAGGACTGAGTGTCTTCCAATTAAAGTCAATGGGACTTTGGTCCCCGACATTAGTGTGAGCAGGATCAGGCTCCTAGATTCCAAGATCTTCAAAGCAAGTATCTGTCCATAAAATTACCAACATATTCTTTATATTAGAGATAAATATCAATGATGGGCCAAATCCTGCTCTGAAGATACACACATGGAAGGTCCTCTCAGCTAACAGATCTCATCTCTTGTGCATAGGGGATCAGGCCCCTCTTCTGTAGGCCACCACTTTCCCTCTCCCTGACTTCCTAAGACCCTGCAGAGGGCATTTTCTGGAGTTAGGACTGTGACTAATTCCACATTATTAGAAATAATGTAGAAATGGAGAGATGTGTCAGTTATCAATTCAATCTGATATTTTGAAGATCACTCTTCTGATACAGCATGTCTGTAGAACACATCTCCCTTTAATGTACTGGGCTCAGTCCCACAGCACATTTATACATATATATGTGCATATCTCCTATTGAAGGACTGCAAGGTCAGGCTGCAGTTTGTAATTGTATATAATTTAATACAAGATATTTCACACGTACAAAAAAACCAAACAAGTTAAGGGGGAAACATATTGATGGACAGAATTAACACAAAGGCTTACTACGAAAATCCCAGGAAACTTTGAATTCAGTGTCTTTGAAATAAAAAACTGGCACCTGATCAACTATGCTACAAATGTACTCCAGCAACTTACAATCCAAACAATTGAATACCAGTAGGTTGAACTGACCTCACTGTGGCTGTATGGGGTGTACATCAGGGCAAAATCTGGCCTATTTTGTTTAATATCGATAGAGATTTACAGTTATCATTTTAACCACCAAGTAATTAGTAGATAGATTGTTCTTCGAATGTAACAGAAATATACTGACTTTTTAGAAAAAATGTAGTTCAAATCACATGTGGTGCCTAGATCAACACGCATGGAAAATGCAAGGAGAAACAGACGAAATTATTGTGCAGTAACAAAGGAACTAAAATGTTTTCTGTATGTGATGGAAGTGATTAAGTCCATGCAAATGCACAAGAATTTTTTTTTTGAAGTACTGTGAATGCAATTTCATAGATTTGTCCTCAAGTTTAGTCCTGGACAGAAGGCAAATCATATTTTCCCCTACCTTCACTCTAATCACTGCTCTGACAATTTAATATATACAACTACACATATTGTAAATGGACAACCCTGTGATTTGTGTCAGGGATGTATATTCTGTACTCATGAAGATTAAAACAATTGATAGCTCTGCAAATTGAAGGTCTCAAGCATTGATGCCACTAAACAAAATTTACTGACAGACTTTAAGCTGGATTTACAGAGATGCCAAACTAAAAGCTATTTACCTTTTCCATCTTTGTACTGTGTTCTAAGAAACTTCCACTATGAGTTCAATTCAGCTTTATTTGCCAGACTCTGTCAAAGGAAATAAATTCTCCCACAATTCATCTGTTTGAGTGACATAACAGGCAATCCCACGGGAAGCCAGAGAACCAGAGTGCTTCTCATCACCACAACCCACACACTAATGATTTTCACAGTGGTTGATACCACCACAAACCATTTCTAGAGCCACATGTCATGATTAAATTTAATCCTTTCAAATTATTCTCCACTGTTGCTGCTTGGATTCCAGAGTGACACATATTGCAGGTTAAGGAAGATTTCAGCTTGACCATGGCATTGTTCCATGACCAAGAGGCAAAACACATCTATAACTCTAAAGCACTAAACAACTGCCCTGGATTGTAGAACTCAATGATCGGCACAATATAAAATTCCACCCTTACATCAATCTCTCATTTATCTTCTGGCTACATGCTTGGATACATTGTTTTTAGCACAGCTTGTCTGATTCATAAGCTGACAGGGTAAGTAGGAAAGGACAAACTGTGCTGTTAAGTAATTTAACCTCATCGGTGACATTACTGTATCCAAAGGGATAGTTATTACTCTGTGAGCATGGTTACAGTACATCAATTACAGCGGATCCTCTGAGCAGCCATGAGATAAGATGTAGGTTTATCCTTTCCCATAAAAAATATGTTTACTTTAATTTATTTCAACAACAGATTGGACTGAATTCATTTTTCTTGTGTTGATCTCTTAGTGTCTATGATCAATGACTAAAAGCAAGTTTAATAATAAAATAAAATAATAATAAATAACAATAAATGTTTCTGAAATTTCACTTTGAAAAACACTGTGGCTAAAATTCCATTTTCAATTACACCCATGTAAAATCAATGGCTTTACTCTGGATTTGCACTATGGTAATTGAGAGTAAAATTTGCAGTTTAGTCAGTACCAGTCAGCAAAGTAATAAAAGTTAGATGAGAGAGAATTGAAATCAACTTACCTACTGTATCAGATCCTCATGTGCTACAACTCCTTCTCAGTCTGAAGAAAATCTGACCTGTAGAAGATGAAGTAATAAGTTCTCTTATAACAAGATATTGACCTATACTTCATAAAACTTTAGACCAGATTAACAAATACCAAGCTTTACCGAGGAAAAGCCTTACACTGGGAACTTAGCATCCTGAAACCTTTTGCTGATGTCTACCATAGATATATGCATTAACGTTCTTTATATATTAAAACACGCACAAATAGAGCATCACCAACCAGTGGCCCATCTTGTATTTTTACTTAGAGAATTGCCACTGAGATCAATGGGTTTTTTTTTGCCAGAATTAAGATCACAGGATTGGATCTTCAGAGGTATATTGACGAGGAGACTGTCAAAAGCACCCAAAGCCCATTGACTTTCAGTGGGATGTACGTGCCTAAATTCTTGGTGCACTAGGTACTCTTTGAAAACCTCCCTCCAAGAGTTTAAGGTAAAAATGTTGTAAATGGTCCTGTATCATATCTGGCTGCCCATACACCCGCATACACTAATGACTCGAGCCATGCAGCTGACTGCAATTCCATGGCCAAAACTAATATGGCAGATTTCAAGGCTGTCCACCAAAAAAGCAGGGTGGATTGTAACATGAATAATAACGTGCAATAATGCTGAGCTGTGGCTTCTCCCCTCTTTCTGCCCTTGCCTTGCTCATTTTTAAAAGGTCTGTAACAACTTCTCCCAAATGAACAAAACAGGAAGGTGTAAGAAAGCAAGTGGGAGAGCAGATGAGAGGTAGAAGGGAAGGAGAGAGAGGGAAGAGGAAAGGGAAATCAAGAGGGAGAGATAGTGAGGTGGAATGATTTTTATTTTACACTAATTCTACCTTTGCCAACCCACCTCCCAGAAAACTACTCAGATAAGTACTTTTACTTTCTTATATTGACTCATTTTAATTGGGAGTTGGTAAGGGGGTGTAACCAGTTTTACGTCAACGCAGTTTTGCTGAAATCACTGGAGCAGCACTAATGTAAAGCTGGGAGTGAGCAGTATTTGGTCTGACACTTTTCAGTGCACAGTGTGGCAGGGAGCTGCGAAGCCTCCATGAGTTGACAAGGCTACGAGGTACAGTATGTGAACATGGAAGTGGCCAAATTCTTACCCGAGGGCTAGTAATTTCTCAGACAGGCATATTTTACCAGATACCATTTTACCGGATATTCATCAAGGATGGGATATACCGATCCAACTAGGGAACAGATACATTTTTGGCCGATATTAAAGAAGGCATCAGTAAATATCTGGAAACCTGTCTAGGATCAGGGGAGGTAGCCAAGTTAATTTCTGGTGCCTCCTTGCAGTAGATGTCCAGTGCAGGTATTCATTATGGACTGGATATGGTGATTGGATACAATTGATGAGTTCAGTGCTCCTACATTTACAATGGAATGTCAATCGCCCGTCCTTTCTAGCACCCTCACATGAGGGATGTGGTGGGGTCCCAGCAGCATGGTGGCTAGGACCAGATTGGAAATGGGGAGGGCTGATGGCAGCCCCCCTGAGTATATTGAAGGGATTATGGAAATGGTGATGACCTGCACTGCCCAATTTATTTGCCAGGTACTCCTAGATATTTAAGAGATTAAAGTTGCAGCCTCATTAAAATCCCACATGGTGGCTGAGTGGTTAAGGCCCTTATCTACAGTTCTGAAGGTCACGGGTTCAAGTATTTGCTCCCTCTGAAAGGCCACCTCCAGTTCACTCAGCTCCAAATAGGTACCTGATCCATCAGATTAGGGCACTCAAAGACAGTCAGATGTGATGCTGGCCACATCACTCCCTTGTGTACCATTGGCTATGAAGCAGACCGGTCTTAACCACGTGCCATTGACTCCTGGGAACTTTGACATTACCTCCTGGCGTTCTTCCAGCATAGCTGACAGTGGGCTTAAATTATATTTCAACCTTCCGTTGGCATTACAGTAATGAAATATAAATATTTACCCTGTGGATTTAGGAACATACAATATATATAATCCAATGATACACCTACAGAGAGAGATCACATGTACTGTACTCACTGTCTCTGTAATTACTTTGGATCCACATCAGTTGCCCTGAACTGTTTAACCAATTCTACTTCACTGAGATTAGAGATCACATTCAGGATAAACTAAGAAAAGGTAGGAGAATTACAAAAATTTATAAGGGCTCTAAATGTGGCTTGACGTACGTAGCAAGTTATTCTTTTTCGGCTTATCCCACATTAACCCGTCTTCCCCTTCCCTCACAGAGGAGTAGCAGCCTCTTACTGGTACAGGTGTAATCTCCCTACTTGAAGGCCTAATACTGCTCCCACTGCAATCAATTGCAAAACCTGAATGGAGTCCAGAGCAGAGCCTCTACCTACAGAGGTTACAGAATTAAAGCAGAGTACACAACTCTCTTACTATCTTCTCACTGTCCATCATTTCAGTGCTCATATATAAAAATGTTAAATTGTGTCAACACATGCACTATGAAAAAAGCTGTTTTTTAAACAAAGCGTCGGGGGAACAAAGGCATAAAGATTAACACTATTATTAAAGAAGCTCCGGTCTGTAATGTGTCAGTGAATCAGCTCCAGGGCAATGTGGTCAGAGACTGCTTGTGTGGCATTAAAAGGGATAAATATGGATTTTTCAGCAGACATTGTTGTGTGGGTGTAGGAGTTCCAATTGGGCCAGTTAAAAATTCAAGTTTCTGACATTATCTAAGAACAGGTCTACATGTCTGTCACCACAATAATGAACAGAGTCTCATACTTGCTGTTTACTTTTCTGCAGCTCTACCTCAGTAGTCTGCTATAAGAAGGAACTTTCCCAGGGAATCTTTCGGTTATTGAGATAGATGAGCTTCTAGTCAACTGAACAAAGCTCTGCTGAGCAACTTCAAATGTATCCATTGCTTTTAAGAGAACAATCCAAAAATGATGTTTTCTTGTCTGTGAACTATACATCACTGATCAATTATTTGGGGTGAAAATTTAAGCCATCTGGTTGATTCTCAGTTTTTCTTTGCAGAATTCAAAGGGCCCTATTTTGTTCTCCTTCCACATTCAAAATTCTCATTAACTTCAGTTGGGGGACAGAAGGTGACAAAAATGCAGAACTAGGCTCTACTGTAATAATCATCATATTTGGGACTTTCATAACTGTTTTCATCGGAGGATCTCAAAAATCATTATAAAAGGTGAGTAATAGTTTTATTCACACTATTGTGTCTCTTATATTTCTATTTCTTCTTTAACAGATGCTCACCAAGACCCAAAGAGAAAATTTCTCTTTTGATTCCATAGTCTCTTTAGGAATATTGTTTCTAATACCTCTTCCACTTTTAGTGTCATCTTTATTGTATGTGGTGGTGTTGCAGTTCTGTTGGTCCCAGGATATTTGAGACACAAGGTGGGTGAGATTGGATCAGCTTCCATTGGTGAGAGACACAAGCTTTCAAGCTTACATAGCTTCTTCGCGTCAGAACTCTGTAAGCTCGAAAGCCTGTCTCTCTCACCAACAGAAGCTAGTCCAATAAAAGATATAACCTCACTGACTGTGTGTGTCTAATTTTTTTTCTTTTTAGACCAGTGCAAGGTTTGAATCAACATTCCCCTTACTTCAGTACTAGGAAAAATGTTATCAACATTAAGTAGGCTCCAACATTTAAACACCTACTAGAACTAAGCAAACCTTAGCATTAAGATTCAAATGAAACCATGCTGCAAGGTATCAGGAAGAGTGAGTGACTGTGTAAGAAAAGAGGAATTCTAGGATAATTCTTACTCTTTAGTCACATCCCACAGAAAATGTGATCAGGCTTAGAGGTGCACAAGTTACTGCAGTGTACGATAATGGTGAGTAAATGCTGATTTTTAAACAGTGACTGCTGTAAAGAATCCTAAAACCAGAGAAGATGAGCTCATGGTAAGATTATTTTGTTGCACATCATACAAAGTGACTTACTTAACGCCTGCAGTCAAGTGGATGAGAAGTTACACTTGCTCTGATTCCTAACCATGAAATGACAAAAGCATTAGATAGAGCAGAAGCTAGTGCTCATTTATCCACCAGGAGGTAGACACAGAATGGGTAGCAACAATGTAAGCTCCCCCACACTGCTCCCAGCTAAGGTGCCTCATCCATATTCAGAATCAAAAGAAATTTCATTCCGTATGATCCATTTCATCTTTGACAACTCATTAGCATTGTCTGTACCATGGCCACTGGAGTTCTGTAACGTGGACATTTGTCCTCAAAGCTGTATTTACCGACTACAAGGCAAAAAGCTACTAGTCAGCAATGATATATAGCCACTACTGACATGAGCCTGAAATCTAGTAATTTGGGGGTTTGATTCTCCACTGTCTTTTTTCATGTGTAGCCTGTTACCCTCGTGCAAAGTGACTATAACAGGAGTGCAAAAACATCACCTTGCTGATTTGGTAGACTTTTACACTCACTTTGTAAAGAAGTAGGTGCAACATGCTGAAGACTCGGTCCTTATAATAGTAAGGAAAATATTCTATCATTTTTTAAATCTAAAGCAAAAGCAGTCTTACTAAAAAATTGAATCAAATGGTATTTTTGTTAACCTGAATTTCTCATCTTGCTAATATAATTCTTGTCCAACGTGGTTTTCCCTCTAAACAGTGAAAAGATGGCAATGTTCCAGAAGGTAAGTATTATAGCTGGACTTCACTAATTCCCATAAATGACTGAGAGAACCATTGCAAATTAAACACATTTTGGGGAAAGCAGCAAATAGATTTATGTTTAGGTTTTAAAAAGCTCAACGTGGAAAACTTGAATCTGGATCTCAAACATCCCAAACTAAAACACTGTTTCTAAAATGAACAAACTCTTATGATGCTTAATGTACACTTAGTCAAGTGTATTTTACTTGTGATGTGACTTGTAATTAGTTTTAACTATCACAACTCAACTAAATATTCTGAAGTCAGATTTGTGGAGTAGCAGGGTGTGAAGTAGCAAGGCCTGGTTGTACTTCTGAATAAAAACACTGTTTTGTTGTCAGATTGGCACTCCAGTGTTGAGGTCAGCAGTGATGCCATGTGGTAATCCAGAAGTGGGCATTTCAGAAGGATAGAGAAGACACTGCAATATCATTATGTAAGATCTCCAGTTAAAGAAAGTTAAATCTAGCTGCTGCAGCATGTCCATCATTCGGAGTTGCCACAAGTCAAACCAGGGAGAAATGCTAGTTGAAAATATGGCAAAGAATGAGAAATGGGGCTGGAACTAATGGCGTATTTGGAAAAGCTTTCAAAAGCGGAACATTTAAAACTCAAATGTGGATTGAGAAATTACACAAAAGCAGATCTCGTACATACGGGTCAGCTATTCTGTATTGCTGAGCTATATTTTTAAATTCTGACAGTCACAGTTTGAGATGAGATTTACAGGCACTATTTGGATAATTTTCTTGGTGACTTATATTGGGGTTTCATAGTCATGTATATATATAAAAAATAAGTCAGTGGGAGCTGTGAATGCTCAGCACATTAAAAGTCAAGCCACTTAAATAAGTGTCTAAATATAAATTTAGATGCCAAACTTTTGGCACTCAAACTTTTTAAAAAGTTTGACCAGAATTCCACAAAGAGCCTCAACCAATATGCATTATAATGATATGCTTCATTTTGCATTTCTTCTCTCTAAATCCAAAAAGCCATAAGAAAAGACGACAAAACATTCTGTGGATATATTTTTTAAGTTAAAAAAATGGGTTGTATTTATATAAGGTGTTTACCAAACTGAACATGTTGGCTGGAATACCAGGTAAAAGTGAAAACAAAAGTATGCTAAAACACAAGATTTTTCTCCCCCACTAAATTTGTATGGCATTGAAGAATTACAGTATTTCAAAAAGGTTATGATTATGCAACACTTTTTGGTGAAAGTCTTTGAAAGAAGTCTGCCTTGCATTTTAAAACACTTCCATGATTTTTAGGGTATTCCTGCCTTTCAGATCTCAAAAGCCATGATCAGGGAATTTGTGCTTTAGTGTGAACATGAAAATAAAACCATAGAAATGAGGTCTTTCGTTAAGGCAAACACCTCAGCATTGCTCTCCCAGAGTGCCATTGAACAATTTCACTAACAACCATCGACTACATCCATTATAGATTATGACAGCTTTAGGCCTACATATTATGTTTTTGTGAATAAATGCCACCACATATTTAGCCACTGAAGAGCTAAGCTTTTATTTTGTGTATAAATCTGTGTTTAATGAGCCTTGAAAGAGATGACTGGTAAATAACAGCCTGCTGCACACAAGCTCAACTGCCTCCAATTATATTGTTTATAGTTATATAATTGTATAATATAATGTGTGTCCAACAGTCTTCCAGTGTTTTATTACTGCCCGACACGACAACACTGATGTAAATCACCTTTTCACTTTCACAGTCAGCCACTTTTACTTGGACAGCACAAATGCACTTTTGACTGTTGTACATAATGTAAGAACAGCCACAGCGAGTCAGACCAAAGGTCCAGCTACCCCATATCGTGCCTTCCAACAGTGGCCCATGCCAGGTGCTTCAGAGGGAATGAAGAGAACAGGCAATCAGGTGTTTCATCGACGGTCACCCGAGGCTAGGGACACCATCCTGCTCAATAGCCATTCATGGACTTACAAAGCAAAAACTTACAAGCCTCAGCAGCATGTAGCAATGCAATTGGCCGTACTTAAGAGGGAGGAAGGGAAAAAGAGCAAAAGTGCAAGGAAAAGCAAGTATGAGAGAACTACTAGTTCAAACCACATATCACATTTTCAAATTAATAACTGTAATAGAGAGAATCTTACTGGCATCTGGTCCTGCACTCACTGCCCACCCAAAACTCCCATGGGAAGCGGAAGCACAATACATAGGATGTGGTCCTTAGTTTGTTTTGATAACATTATATGGATATTGCAGCCTGTACGGTAAAGACTTTGAAATTACCATAAATCTTATCAGCAAACCCTCTATTATCCTGCTAAACCACCATACACAAACCCCTCATCATTCTGAGTTTTTTTAATCCCTCTATTCCATCTCTCACACAGTAATCTGATTTTTAACAGTTTATTATACTGGCACGTCAAAGTATATTTATAATAGATAGCCACATTAAGAGTCTTGGATGAAATCCTGGCCCAACTGAACTCAATGGCAAAACTTCAATGAGACCAGGATCTCACCCCCTTGGTATTATTTTCAGCCACATCCTTTCTATGGTATGCCTTGTTTTGAATATGAAAGGTTTTCAGATGTGCAGGTTTCTCTGCTATTTATCCCATGACGACCTCACATCCGCAATACATGCCATTGTCAACAATGAAGCTTGATTACTATAATTTCCTCTTTGCAGGGCTTCCGGCATTGTTTCTTCATCACTGGTAGCTAGTGCAAAATTCAGTAGTACACCCGCTCACCTCATATTATACTCATCCTGCATTCTTTGCTCCTGGCTGCCTATAAAATGGTAAATTGACTTTAAGTTGGCCCCAGCTGATTTTTAAAGCTCATAATAGAAAATAATCTGGCTATATTGCAGACCTATTCACTGAACTTTGCTTTAATGGTGTGAAACGATGCAACCTTTAAGGTTTCCGACATTCTGCTGTAAATTGGTGAATGATGGAGCCTTTACAGAGACCTCTACAATGTGATGTTCATGTCCCATGACTACCCAACCTATTCCATCTTTCTCCAGCGTTTAAAAACATTTCAAAATCTTCCACGTATAAAAATGTTTATAGTCTAACAATTCCCCTGTACTTTATGATGATTTGTTTCATGTTGTGAAGTCTATTTTAACAGCTTTGGCAATTTCCCTAGTTGGCAGTTGCTTTATAAATACAACTATGATTAATTTTTCAATGTCACCATTAAAACCATTACAAACACCTTTAGAAGTCAATTAACACTACAGTGGACTGTGATATTCATGATATTCCCCCAAGTACTCCCCATGTTAATTGACCCACTGTAGAACAACAGTTTCGTAAGATGTAGATTTGAAAACGTAAAACTCATTTTATCTAGTTTGACATTCAAAGTGAACAGTTTTGCTATTAGAATTGTTTATCAGCCAACAGCCCATGTTCAGAAATTGCCCCTTTCATGAAAATTCTTGATCAAACCCCATTTTAATACAATGTTATATATTTTGTTTGTGCTGTGAGAACCAGATAAAACCTTCTAAAACACACCCATACAAACACGGTTTGAATCTGTAATTAAAAGTCACTATCAGTAGTGGGTGTAATGCATTCAAGTTTTTATTTTGTTTAGACCATGCTGTTTTAAATAGCAGAAGTGCAAGAAGTATGGGGAGTAAGCAGGAAGAACTTGAAATGCTAGTTAATAAACACAATTAAGACAAAATTAGAAATGCCAAGGTAAAAAATGAGATTAAACTAGCTAGAGACAAAAGGGTAACAAACAAACATTCTTCAAATACATTAGAAGCAAGAGTAAGACCAAGGACAGGGTAGGCCCGTTACTCAATAAGGGCGGAGAAACAGTAACAGAAAATGTGGAAATGGCAGAAGTGTTAAATGATGTTTTTGTTTCAGTTTTCACCAAAAAGTTTAGTAGTGATTGGACGTCTAATATAGTGGATACCAGTGAAAATTTGATAAAGTCAAAGGCTAAAATAGGGAAAAAACAAGTTGAAAATTACTTAGACAAGTTAGATGTATTAAAGTCACCAGGGCCTGATGAAGTACATCATAGAATACTCAAGGAGCTGACTGAGGAAGTATCTGAGCCATTAGCAATTAGCATCACAGATGATGGGAGAGATTCCAGAGGACTGGAAAAGGACAAATATAGTGCCAATCTATAACAAGGACAACTTGGGGAATTTCAGACCAGTCAGCTTAACATCTGTACCCGGAAAGATAATGGAACAAATAATTAAGCAATTAATTGCAAACACCTAGAAGGTAATAAGTAACAGTTACCATGGATTTGTCAAGAAGAAATGATGTCAAACAAACCTAATAGCTTTCTTGACATGGTAAAGCCTTATGGATGGCGGGGAGAAAGCGGTAGACATGGAATATCTTGACTTCAGAAAGGCTTTTGAAACTGTCTCGCATGACCTTCTCATAAACAAACTAGGGAAATACAACCTAGATGGGTACAAAACTGGTTGGAAAACCATTCCCAGAGAGTAGTTATCAGTGGCTCACAGTCAAGCTGGAAGGGCATATCCTGCAGGTATCAGTTCTGGTTCGGTTTAATAACTTTGTCAGTGATTTAGATAATGGCATAGAGAGTACACTTACAAAGTTTGTGGATGATACCAAGTTGGGAGGGGTTGCAAGTACTTTGGAGGATAGGATTAAAATTCAAAATGATCTGGACAAACTGAAGAAATGGTCCAGGGAAAAAAAAAAGGATGAAATTCAATAAGAACAAATGCAAAATACTCCATTTAGAAAGGAACAATCAATTGCACACATACGAAATGGGAAATTATTGCCTAGGAAGGAGTACTAGAGAAATTAATCTGGGGGTCATAGTGGATCATAAGCTAAATATGAGTCAACAGTGTAGCCAAAAAAGGCAAACATCATTCTGGGATGTATTATCAGGTGTGTTGTAAGCAAGACACAAGAAGTAATTCTTTCGCTCTATTCTGAGCTGATTAGGCCTCAACTGGAGTAGTGTGTCCAGTTCTGGGTGCCACATTTCAGGAAAGATGTGGACAAATTGGAGAAAAGTCCAGAGAACAACAACAAAACTGATTAAAGGTCTAAAAAACATGACCTATGAGGGAAGACTGAAAAAATTGGGTTTGTTTAGTCTGGAGAAGAGAAGAGTGAGGGGGGACGTGATAACAGTTTTCAAGTACATAGAAGGTTGTTACAAAGAGAAAGGAGAAAAATTATTCTCTTTTACCTCTGAGGATAGGACAAGAAGCAATGGGCTTAAATTGCAGTGAGGGCAGTTTAGCTTAGACATTAAGAAAAACTTCCTAACCGTCAGAGTGGTTAAGCATTGGACTAAATTGCCCAGGGAAGTTGTGGAATCTCCATCATTGGAGATTTTTAAGAGCAGGTTAGACAAACACCTGTCAGGGATGGTCTAGATAGTATTTAGGACTGCCAGGAGTGCAGGGGACTGGATTAGACAACCTCTCAAGGTCCCTTTCAATCTTAAGATTCTATGAAATATATGTGAGAAAGACCTTTTTACTCTAAATGTCTCAGTAGGCGAGACCACAATAAGAAACAGTGAATCATTGCTTTTGCTCCTGTTGAAGCAGATGCCTACACCAAAGATTAAAGAGCATAAATATACACACATCCATGGCTCTCTCATTGGTGATTGGAAGCAAAGGTAATATGCTTCATGGTAGTATATCACTTAATTTTAAAACCGGAGCACAGGCATCAGAACCAAATTGGAAATGTGTAGATTTCAGATACAAGACAGCCCTGTTAAAATGGGCAACTCAAGGAGCATCCACTAAAGCCGCAGCAACAGGAAGTAAAATGTATATTGACAAGACAGACAAACTGTGGGATAACATACATGTGTGGCTCTACTAAACATGTGAAAGAATTCCCAAGTGGGGGCAGACTGGTGGGTCACAGGACATACTGAGATGCTACAAAGCATGGACCACAGTGCTATGCTTCCTTCATAGCACAGAGCCTCATTTCCACTGCATCCCATTTCCAAAACAGTAGTACAGCACCTCAACCACTGAATTTCTAACTGCCCTCCTCCCCAGCCCAGCACTCCCTGTGAAGTTCTACACATCATTCTCCCCAGTTGGTGGTCTCTCCAGATCCCCAGCTTCCTCCTTCCAATTAGAGACTCTTACACACCTGTCAAGGTTCCTTCCCCACTCTGAACTCTAGGGTACAGATGGGGGAACCTGCATGAAAGACCCCCTAACCTTATTCTTACCAGCTTAGGTTAAAAGCTGCCACCACCACCGTGTTACACAAAGAACAGGGAAGTGCCCACTTGGAAACGTCTCCCACCCAAAATATCCCCCCAAGCACTACACCCCTTTCCTGGGGAAGGCTTGATAAAAATCCTCACCAATTTGCATAGGTGAACACAGACCCAAACCGTTGGATCTTAAGAACAATGAAAAAAGCAATCAGGTTCTTAAAAGAAGAATCTTAATTAAAGAAAAAGTAAAAGAATCACCTCTGTAAAATCAGGATGGTAAATACCTTACAGGGTAATCAGATTCAAAAACAGAGAATCCCTCTCGGTAAAACCTTAAGTTACAAAAAGACACAAAAACAGGAATGTACATTCCATTCAGAACAACTTATTTTATCAGCCATTTAAACAAAACAGAATCTAATGCATATCTAACTAGATTGCTTACTCACTCTTTACCGGAGTTCTGACCTGCATTCCTGCTCTGGTCCTGGCCAAATCATCACACAGACCGAGAGAGCCTTTGTTTCTACTCCCCCCCCAGCTTTGCAAATATCTTGTCTCCTCATTGGTCATTTTGGTCAGGTGCCAGCGAGATTGTCTTAGCTTCTTAACCCTTTACAGGTGAAAGGGTTTTTCCTCCGGCCAGGAGGGATTTAAAGGTGTTTACCCGTCCCTTTATATTTATGACAATATCCCTCGTGGAGGGTGGTGCTGATGGAAGTGCTGCTGCAGCTGGAAGGTTCACATACTGGGTTATAGTATTGCCAACCTAAAAACATTCAAAAATCATGAGGCGCACCTCCCAGGAGTCATGAGATTGAAAAAAAAAAAAAAACCCCTAGGATTATTAAACCAAAAAATCCCAAACAATTGGAATTGTTTTTAATCTGCCCTCAGGTTTCTGAGCCACTGGGTTGCGTTCCCTTGGCATTACCAGGCTTCCTCGGCAACCATGACTAGAAACTTTTTTTTTAAATGACTGCTGAGATTCTTATGCAGTCTTTTCATTTCAGAAGTTGGGGCTTTAAGACAGACACACACACACACACTTTGCAAGAGTTTCAATCCAAATCACAAGAACTGGCATAACTGAATTTGTGCAAAGATCCTGAGAGTACAGCTGCTGGGTCCTCTGCCAGTTCCTCCCTGTCCCTCTACTGCTGGCCAGTGACTGCTTCCTTTATGAAGTGCCAATGCCAAGCATGGTAGAGCTCTAAAGATTATGGGGGACCTGAAGTGCCGTCACCTGTCTTGCTACCAAGCACAAGCAATAGCATGGTAACAGGTCAGGTACCAGCACTTCAGAGAACAGGTTGCTACTGATTGAGGTAGGGTGGAGATGGGAATACAACTCTGAATGCTAGGCCAGCTTGCCCCTGCTCAGGAACCACAATCAGGTGGCAACATTTGCAGATGATACAAAATTACTCAAGATTGCAGTCAGACAAATCCAAAAGGTAAGAATTGCAAAGGGGTCTTACAAAACTGGGTGACTGGGCAGACGAAAGTGTAAAGCAACGCACAATGAAAAAAAAATCTCAACTATACATACAAAATGATGGGGTCTAAATTAGCTGTTACCACTCAAGAAAGATCTTGGAGTCATCATGGATAGTTCTGTAAAAACATCTGCTTAATGTGTGGGGGTAGTCAAAAAAATCTAACAATGTTAGGAACCATTAGGAAATAAATCGATAAAAAGACCAAGTATCATAATGCTTCTATATAAATCCATGGTATGCCCACACCTTGAACGCTATGCACAGTTCTGGTTACCTCATTTCAAAAACAGATATATTAGAAAGAAAAGGTGCGGAGAAGGGCAACAAAAATGATTAGGTGTATGGAACAGCTTCCATATGAGGGGGGATTAAGAAGACTGGGACTACTCATCTTAGAAAAGAGACAATTAAGGGGCAATATGATAGAAGTTTATAAAATCATGAATGATGTGGGGAAAGTGAATAGGGAAGTGTGTATCTCTTCACATAACACAAGAATTGGCGGTCACCAATTAATTTAATAGGCAGCAAGTTTAAAAACAAACAAAGGAATTACTACTTCACACAACACACAGTCAACCTGCGGAACTCGTCATGGGATGCTCTGAAGGCCAAAAGTATAACTAGGTTCAGAAATGAATTAGGTAAGTCAATGTAGGATAGGTCCATCAATCAATAGCCAAGATGGTCAGGAACACAACCTGTCAAGGTTCCTCCCCCACTCTGAACTCTAGGGTACAGATGTGGGGACCTGCATGAAAAACCTCCTAAGCTTATCTTTACCAGCTTAGGTCAAAACTTCCCCAAGGTACAAAATATTCCACCCTTTGTCCTTGGATTCGCCGCTACCACCACCAAACTAATACTGGTTACTGGGGAAGAGCTGTTTGGACGCGTCTTTCCCCCCAGAATACTTCCCAAAACCTTGCACCCCACTTCCTGGACAAGGTTTGGCAAAAAGCCTCACCAATTTGCCTAGGTGACCACAGACCCAAACCCTTGGATCTGAGAGCAATGAAAAAGCATTCAGTTTTCTTACAAGAAGACTTTTAATAAAAATAGAAGTAAATAGAAATAAAGAAATCCCCCCCTGTAAAATCAGGATGGTAGATACCTTACAGGGTAATTAGATTCAAAACACAGAGAACCCCTCTAGGCCAAACCTTAAGTTACAAAAAAGATACACAGACAGAAAGAGTTATTCTATTCAGCATAGTTCCTTTTCTCAGCCATTTAAAGAAATCATAATCTAACACATACCTAGCTAGATTACTTACTAAAAGTTCTAAGACTCCATTCCTGGTCTATCCCCGGCAGAAACCAGCATATACACAGACACACAGACCCTTTGTTTCTCTCCCTCCTCCCAGCTTTTGAAAGTATCTCGTCTCCTCATTGGTCATTTTGGTCAGGTGCCAGCGAGGTTACCTTTAGCTTCTTAACCCTTTACAGGTGAGAGGAGCTTTCCCCTGGCCAGGAGGGATTTCAAAGGGGTTTACCCTTCCCTTTATATTTATGACACAACCACATGTGCTGGGTCATTAAACCTCCAACTGCCAGAAGCTGGGACTGGATGACAGATCACCTAAAATTGCCCTGTTCTGTTTATTCCCTCTGAATCTTCTGACACTGGCCACTGTCAGACAGAAACCTGGGCTAGGTGGACCATGGGTCTGACCCAGTACAGACATTTCTTATATCCTGAGGGTTTTTTCCAGTGATCTACTGTATGGTATGATTCTGCTCCAGATTTTACATTAGCTGTAAGGAACTTCAGTTTGCTTATTTGCATGCTGATTCCTGAATGGTTGCATCTGAACTCTAGGAATAAAGCCAACAGGCTGGGCATGTTTGTTTGTAAGTGGAATTTTTTCCACCTCTTTTAAAAATAACCATTGCATAAAAACAGGTTTTAGAGTAGCAGCCATGTTAGTTTGTATCCACAAAAAGAAAAGGAGGACTTGTGGCACCTTAGAGACTAACAAATTTATTTGAGCATAAGCTTTCGTGATCTGTAGCTTGTGCTCACGAAAGCTTATGCTCAAATAAATTTGTTAGTCTCTAAGGTACCACAAGTACTCCTTTTCTCATTGCATAAAAGCAATTTTTAAGGCAGCTTTTTCCTATGCACACACAAAATATGGAAGGCTAGTATCGTGAACAGACTGAATTTTCTCCCTTCCTGTTGTAATGCACATTCATTGATTGAAGTTGTGGTGTGAGCAGGATTCATGTATTGGCGTAAAATAATGAATAATCTAGCTTTATTCTACAAATAGCATCTTGATGCTGCTAAATATTTGGTTCTCTTATGGATCATTTAACATAAAACATCAATATAGTCAAACGAGATACATTTAGAAAACTGAAAATATCTCAAATGTTCCTCCAAATAAATAGAAAGGAATTCAATAAGGTGAAAACAGAAGGGGGGAGATTATGTGTCATAAAGAGTAACAGATAGTCCTTTAGCTCAAATAGAGGTCTGATGCTGGGGATTGGAGTCTATGGATCAACACCTGAGAATGACCTGCGTGTGAATTCTTACAGTGACATTGCCTTCTTATTTCCTGGGTGTGTGGTGGTGTGGGTTTTCGGTTTGTTTTTTTAAAAAAAAATTAATTCAATTCCCCCACTGAGAAAACATCCTTTAAAATAGTTCTTCTATTAAAAACCATTATGATCCGCCAACAATGGCACAATGTACAATATAGCATAGGTGTTCCACTTTTCTGTCATTTGTCACACATTTTGATTGCTTGTGTCACGCATATGGAGGTTTGAAGTTTGCGAGGCATGATGGCATGGCAAATGGGATTTTGCATTTCAAACTGGAAATAAATCAGAGGCTTATTTCCTGAGTTTTAAGTTCTCAGGTGTAGCAACAACAGCAAATGCTACATCACAATCTGCTGCCTCACCACTCATTGTTAATCTGCAACTAGCATCCAGGCTGGCTAATACAATCTTGCAGCGCTCCCCAACTGGCAAATTCAGTCCATTTTCTACCCTCCCTCGAAGGAAACAACGTATGTATTTTAAGACGCTGTCTGAGACCAAAGATTTTGCTCTGAATCAATGAAAATCCCTCTTGGGACAATGACAGGACTTCAAGACCAATTTAAGCCAAGGCAGTACATTCATTTTAGCATCCTGGCAGCTCCTAGGGCTCCCAGTCACATATATGGGAAAGTACTCAGCCCTTCACAGGAAGTGATCCAGCCTTTTCAGGATTGGGCCCACTGTTGGCAGTGTACATTGGGCTTTTCTCTGCTGCTAACTGCCTTCCTACAAACTGTGAAATAATGTTTATGCTTCATATGTATTACCTCAGATTACAGGAAGCAAGGAAAGCAGGCTAGTTCCCTTTGTGAATTCACAATTTCTCTTCTAACAGCTCACACATCCCCACAGGGAGGTTTCTTTGAAATGTTTTCAAGACCCTGGAGCATTGTTCTCCTTTTTGACAATGTTGATGTTATTATAGTGTCCCCTTCAAAGATTTTGTTATAGTTAAGACTGGCACAATTTCCCCTCTGGATGTATCAACATTTCTTTGGGCTGACCACCACAAAGGCTTCCAGTTCCTAAGATCACAAGGCATCTGAGGAATGGGAAAGGGTCACTTGATGCACATGCCTGTTAATTTTCAGGAGTTCTTAAAATCATTTTACTAAATTTTCACCAGACTACAAATGTGTTTGCCAATGTGTTTCTTCACATTATTTGTACTGTTTCAATTGCCAACCCTTGTAAATTATTCCTATGTTTATTACCTGTTGTATGAAGTAGCGTTGCCTAGCTCCCTGTTTACTGCTTAGAATTTTTTTTTACACTGCAAAAAATTGTGTGGACTTGACTGGCTTCTTGCAAAATTTAGAAAAGTTTTATTATGTCACGTCAAAACTTCTTCCATTCCAGTGGAGCAAATCCTGCCTCCTGCACAAAGTCTTGCAGGAGAGAGAGAACAATCCCAAAGCTACCTACTGCATCATCTCTTAAAAAACAGAAACAAAAGCAAACAAAACCCAACAAAACACTGATTCCAGTGCAAGGCCCTCTCCCCCTGCCAGACTCAGACAAATCAATGCCACCTTGTGGTCAACAGCATCAAAGGCAATGCACAGATTTAAAAAAAAGTATGGACATTTGATCTTTCTCTGACTAGTGGGAGAATACTACAAGTTGTCACTTGAAAGAAACTCACGTGTTTCCTGTTTGGTATACTAACTATTATATTGCCTTTGCTGCACAATGACAAACTGCACACACCTTTCCAACCCCTATTGAAAATATAATATTGGGGGATTGAAGGCCCATATTTTCAAGTTGGAAGAATTGGGAAGGTTTATCCTGGTCCTTTATCTTGAGAATGTTGGGAAGGTGAATAAGGTCTTCTACACATATTACATAGAAGGCAATAGGATATATTGGGGTCCTTGGGTGCATACCAACAGGGTACTGTAAGGTCTGAATTGCACTCTAACTACGGGGAGAAGGAGGATTTGCAGTTTGCAGGCTAGTATGTAACATTTTACCTGGCATAGTGTGGCAGCCTGTGTCTTGAAGCTGAATACTGGATAGGAGTGGGTAATGTGGGATAAGAAAGCAGAGTTAAGGTTGGGTTTAAAACGGTAAAAAAAGAGTATTTCATTAATTTTTGAACTGCAAACATCTAATATCCTGACTTTCAAATGTTTGCTTCTAACCTTAATTCCTTACTTTCAAAGGTGTTTATTTTGCTATAATGACAAGTCTAATAAAGGTACATTAAAGCATACATTTACAACAACCTTAACTCTACCTGAATGAAGTTTTGGATTGAATCTCAAGATTTTACAAATATTTATTATTTCATGACATACACTATTTAAACCATAACTCTAAATAAGATGTGAAATTGTACATGGATTAAAATCTAGAATTCAGACATATGCTTTATTTTTAAAGGTAAGGCCTTTTACAAGAGCACACATCAAGGGGTATAGAAAAATGAACCAGGGTGTTTTAAAAAAAACAAACAAACTCACATTAAAATCAAAAAGTAGTTGAATTTGCTTGGATTGAAAAGTGAACTGCTAAATGCTAGATCCTGCACTGTAAAACATGCAGGTGCAGCAGTCAACCCATATGTTACACAATGCAGAAGCAGGACCTTGATCATTAAATAGATGCTAGATTACACTGTCATTTGTCTCAAAAATCTAAAGCAATTTGTTGGATCAATTATGGAACCATTATTAAGATTAACAAAGCTATCTTCCCTATTCTTATTCTGGGAAGCAAAAATGTTTTCCCCATCATCATAAAACATGGTGCTTTTGATCTTTGTTTAATCTAAGCTTGGCACGGAAGAGAATGGAAGCAGAGAAACTAAGAGCAGCCAATTCTGCGTTAAGCAACGGCAATTATGTTGTTTATTGTGGATAACTTAAAGCTACCTCTGGAAATAGAGCTCTGTGACAGTACAGTTTTTTCCAAATATCTGCTACACAAACTCTCTACCATGACAAGACGTAATCACTGTGGGTAAGGACCCAGCTAGGAGGGCTGGAGCGCTGTAAAAGGCCCCTAAACACTCTGGGTTACAGCTGGGGAAGGATTCCCCTCACCACAGGCACTTTAGAAGACAGCTCTAAGGCCATCCTTAGAGGACCTCCTTAGAAGCCCTGGAATACAGGAATAGGGCCACAGCACGTAGCACTGTTGAGATCCCAGGTAGCGCTTAGCCCATAGGGCAGCTTAGGGGCACTGCTGTAATAACAGACAGTCCCCCTAGAGCTGACTAAGTTATTCCAGGTACCTCTCTATCCCAGTATAGGGAGGGCACAAAGGTGGCACTTTGGGTCACCCTCCCACTGGGCAGCGAGTTCTGTGCTGTGCCTTTAAGTGATGTGGCACAGATCTCACGCAACAATTGTACCAACAGAAAGAGTGGATTTGCCATCAGATTTAGATGCATACATTTTCTTGGGTATCCTGAAGATCATAGAGATATGAAGGGGGAAGACTAAATTTTTGCAAAGGATTCAGTAACAGCAATACATAATTGAGAACGTCCCCTTTCCCATCCACACAAAGGCAAAACCAGTGAGGCTATTAGAGGCTTTACTAACATTTTCTAGATACTCTATTTTCTTAAGTAACAAGTGAAGACACCAGTTTGAGTGTTGAGACTTCAGTTTACAACAGCAGACACTTCATATCGGCAGGGTTCTTCTGCACCATTTCTAGTCTTGGAGACGTTATTAGCAGCACTGTTCAATTTCATATCAAAAGAATGAAACTGGGACTCAAGAGCATAAAAAGTTATGAGGACTAGTTCAAAAATTGTATTGGTTGTAGTAACTTATTCTAAGGAAACTGAGTTTTTCCATCATGTAACAGGAATCAGACTGAGACTACTGCTGTATTGGCAAAGAGAATAGTATGATTATTGAAACACGAGGAAAGTCCCCTTTTTATGCTGGAGCCCACTGCTATCATATTGTTAATTGTTTTAAAGGGAGCTTCATCCCTATTTTTCCATTTGCATTTGTTGGCTTTATGAATTAACCGATCAGAAACAAAATGGAAAGAAAGCCAGGATAGAAACTAGTGCCGCCTTATGCTAAGAAAGTGAGGTCAAGAATTACAAAAAGAAATTACCCCCCCAAGAGGGGTTTGTCTCTTCATCAGCAAGAAACAAAGCCTATCAAAAGGCACCTAGAGAAGAATCTTCAACAAATGATTTTCAGGAGTCTTGGATGTTTTTGCCAAAATTCCAGGAGGGGTCAAAATTGGCCTGTGAATAATGGCTTATTATCTTACTTATGGTTTCATAATGATCTTTTTGATGCAATGACAATCAGCTGTGAGATGGTGGGGGAGGTTTCAAGAACAGTTCAGATAAAAACATTTGTGTTTCATTTGGAGATTTCCATAAATTGGATGGCTCTGCATCTGTATGTTTTGTTGGTGAATAAGTTCCTCTCTAGGTACCAGTAAGAGCAAAGAAAAACAAACAATCACCATCACAGATTAGATTGGCACTAAAATAATGCATTGGAATTGGATGATGAAGCCATTTTGCTGCTTTACTGCAGTATGCATGGAGATTTACAGATTTTATTTAACCTCACAAAAAGTACATTTTGTGTTACTGGGTTGTGTTTCTGTTGTCAAGTCACATTCCATAAAACTCAAGACAGTCTTTGAATCAGAACACTGAGACGTAAACATAAATAAAATACGGCTATGTTCAAGCAATGCAGTTCTCTTGTTACTCCAAAGTTCCTGGCAGATTTCCAAGAGATTCTCAAAGAAACAGAGATGAAAGTAACTAGGTAAACTAAACATGGCTAGTTCTGTTGGGACAAGTCTGAATTCACAAGGATCACTCAACAAGTCAGTTATGTTCTGTACCTTGCCAAAAGGAACTCTGGAGTAATAGATTATTCATTAAACAAAACATGAAAACTTTAAATTGACACAGAAGGAGTTATAACTAAAGCTGGGTGAAACATTTGTAACAATCTTGAGACAGGTGAAACTCTTAGACTCACTGCTGAAATTGATCATGATATTTTAGAGATAAAGACTGAAAATCTGAATAATTTACCTCAAAACACAGGTTTCATCATTTAATTGTGAAACTTGATTGGTCTCAGAACAAAACCATGAAAAATGTACCACCTGAATAGATGTATAGATCACTTGAAGCCTGCAGATTTTGTTGAGTTTTGCATTAAGATGTTGGGTTCTTATGAAATGTTCCCAGAGGAAAGGTTCAACCAAACTCATACGAATCGCGTCAATCAAAACCAATAGGTTTTGCAAAGCTCCAGGTTTGACTAACTTCTCTGTACTGATGATTCTGATGAACACAAAAAAGTGACCTGAACTCCTCCTTGGAAAGTCCTCCAATAAATTCCAGAGAAGAGTTAGGATGTGGCTCAGAATAACTTTGGACTTAATCCTTAACACACTAGAATAGTCAATGGGACTTGTCACTTGTGCACCCACACTGAGTATTCAAGGCCTGCCTAACTGGGTCCTAAAAATCTTACGTACTAATAAAGTGAACTACAAAATGATGTGTTCTGGTGGAAGACAATGACACTGTACTATGTGACAGCCATAATCTAGTTCAGTACTAGAGTTGCTCAAAAAATATATATTTTCCTCTGATGGAAGATTCACTTTTGTTGAATTATTGAAATTTTGCATGGAAAATGTAGACAACCAAAATATTTTGATTCAAAATTGTACCGCCATGCTTCATGGGAGTTGTAGTTTGGAAACCTTATGCTCTCATTCTCCTCAATAGGCCAGACTCTCAGGCCTTGACTACATTTCCCATGATACACAACTTTCTTCCTTCTCTGGGTGGCGATTCATCATAGAAGACCCTGGGGCATTATGCGAGAGTTAGCCTTGCCAGAGCGGAAAATGGGAGCATACTGTACCCAAACTACAGTTCCAATGAGGCATGGCAGCACCATTTTGAATCAAAATATTTGAGTTTTCATCCCAAAATCTGAAAGAGTCAGTTTTGGGGCATTCTTTTTTGACCTAATATTGATGTTTTCCACAGAAAACCACACACTTTCACAAAAAGTGTTCAGGTTTTTTGACAAAACAAAACAGAACAAAAAATTATCTGTTGAAAAATAGCTTCAATGAAAAAAAAAATTGACCAGCCCTAGTCAAACACCTTCAGGCAGGTGGTATCATTTTCAGATGAACTACTTGAGTATCCTAATGACAAATGAGCCGCACTTAGGTCCAATTTTCCTGAAGTGAAGTGCCTCTTTGAAATGTTTCACAACAATCTACTACCCAGTAACTTATTCCTAGATTCATAGATTCATAGATTCATAGATATTTAGGTCAGAAGGGACCATTATGATCATCTAGTCTGACCTCCTGCACAATGCAGGCCACAGAATTTCACCCACCACTCCTAAAAAAGACCTCACACCTATATCTGTGCTATTGAAGTCCTCAAATTGTAGTTTGAAGACCTCAAGGAGCAGAGAATCCTCCAGCAAGTGACCCGTGCCCCATGCTACAGAGGAAGGCGAAAAACCTCCAGGGCCTCCAGGGCCTTCCAATCTGCCCTGGAGGAAAATTCCTTCCCGACCCCAAATATGGCGATCAGCTAAACCCTGAGCATATGGGCAAGATTCCTCCCTCCAACTGCAAATTAATATAAGGTGTCCCTGTGTTATACCAAATTACTCCATATCCAGCTTTCTACTTAACCACATATGTGAAAAAATATTGCAGATTTGGTACAGGAAGATAGAAATAGGGAAACAATCTATGGTATTTTGCTGCTCCCACAAGTAGTATTCCACTACATTTCCATTCACCACCCAAACATCTCAAGTTTCATGGAATTTAGAAATAGACAGATACATTCCCCAAAAGTTTTTTTGCTATGCTTTTCCATTGGCCCAACAAGAGAACAAAATCAAATGAAAATTCATATAATAATTTATTCTCATCCCCTTGTGCTTTTCCCCCCTCTAAGTTCACAGAGAAGAGGAGAAATTGGACTGTTTGAGCCCTTTTTAAAAACCAAAACTCTTTGTAGTTATAACGCAATATATGCAAGTTAGCGTCATATATACATTGTGAAAAAAATGTTCTTTTTGTCAAAGGAATAGGAGCTGTAAAGATTTAGTCTGGATAGCAACAATAGTAACATATCTATATAGTTCCTGAATTATCAAGAAACTGCTATAATGTCTTGTAACTGTCTTATTATGTTCCACTCAAAAGGGCACAGAGTGACAACCAGAGTATTTGTGTTTAGTTCTGTGAAAACATCCAGTCAAAGAGCAGTGGCAGTCAAAAAAGCTAACAATGTTGGGAATCATTAGGAAAGGGATAGATAATAAGACAGAAAATATCATATTGCCTCTGTATAAATCCATGGTACACCCACATCTTGAATACTGCGTGCAGATGTGGTCGCCTCAACTCAAAAGAGATATATTGGAATTGGAAAAGGTACAGAAAAGGGCAACAATAATGATCAGAGGTATGGAACAGCTTTCATACAAGGAGAGATTAATAAGACAGGGACTTTTCAGCTTGGAAAAGAGATAACTAAGGGGGGATATGATTGAGGTCTATAAAATCATGACTGGTGTGGAGAAAGTAAATCAGAAAATGTTATTTACTCCTTCTCTTAACACAAGAACTAGGGGTCACCAAATGAAATTCATAGGCAGCAGATTTAAAATAAACAAAGGAAGTATTTCTTCATACACCACATAGTCAATCTGTGGAACTCTTTGCCAGAGGATGTTGTGACGACCAAGACAATAACAGGTTCAAAAATGAACTAGATAACATCAGTGGCTATTAGGATGGGCAGTGATGGTGTCCCTAGCCTCTGTTTGCCAGAAGCTGAGCATGGGCAACAGGGAATGAGTCACCTGATGATTGCCTGTTCTGTTCATTCCCTCTGTGGCACCTGGCATTGGCCACTCTCTGAAGACAGGACATTGGTCTAGATGGACCTTTGGTCTGACCCAGTATGGCCATTCTTATTTTCTTATGTTCCTAGTATGATGCAGTACAAATGAGCATACTTGCAAACCACAGTATTCAATGTAACTTAACATTTCAACCACAAAAACATCAGGATCTGCCAAGTATAACACTGAAGTATAAAGGATTCAAAAATATTCAAAATGATCACTAACAAAACCCTTGTCAGAGACCGTGAACGTATTGGCTTAGATGATCTGGTTGTATCCAGGACTGAAAATCCACAGGATAAAAGTTTTCAAAAGTGACTAAGTGACTTTGAACATTTTACTCAAACTATGGCATAGCCTTTCTTAGTCTTCCAATACAATGGTGTAATTTTAATAACGTCTGTTAAATATATAATTAAATAATAGTCTCTGAAAAGATGTAGAAAGGTTATTATGTAATTTTAAAAAATTAAGGTACCTCCACATCATTTGGTACCCACACAATCCAAAAAAGTCAGTACCAATTCAGACTACCTTTCAAACCTATTGCCTATAAAATTTTCAGTAAAGATGAATCGTAGAAGGGAAAATATCTACCACTATTTATAAAAGGATTCCCTTTCAACTTGACCTCTCTGGAGCTGTGGCTGACAAGGAGCCTTTCAGAGTCAGTGGGGTGATACATACAGATAATATCCCTCATAGCTATTGTTTCAGGCTCTCTGAAGATTTAGGAAGGCATCACTGAGTTGATTGACACTCATTTCACATTTTCAAGATTTTTTTCACTACTAGAAGGGCTAGAAACTTACTAAAATATGCAAGTGGGGATTCTGGAGAAGATGACAGCCTTAAAGAGCACAGGATCGTGGAATCAGCGCAACCCAGACCAATTTGAGCCCCATTTTCAACCCAGAGGTATACCCATATAAAAGGTTATTTGATTTGCCTTTTATTGTCCATCCAGTCCAGCAGGGGATGTCCAGTCATTTTTACATTGCTGGTAACATGCTAAACAGTATTCAGGATCCAGTCACTCTTGTGATGCTGGCTTACTAGGTCATGGTAGAATGTATTCAGGTCAATTCATTTGTGTAGATCAAAGTGATTGTTAAATATATAAGTGTACTGGGGGTTTAAACATCATGAAAACTAGTGGAATGTTACTTGCATTGTTTTTTTCTTATCTGTGTCCTGCTGTAATAGCAAACATTTATATTGTGTATACCCCTGCAACTAAATAACCCAAAGAAGTCTTGTGGAATGCAAAAGAAGAACTAACAGGAAAAAGGCTAATTTCAAAGCAAGTGGTCATTGTGTGTAATGATCGAGGTCAAAGACTCTAAGGCTATGTCTGCACTATGCAGCTTTTAATGACACATCTGTGCTGCTACAGCTGTGCAGCTAAAAGGTACGCAGCATAGCCGCTGTTTGTTGGCAGGAGAGCGCTCTTCTGCTGACAAAAAACTTCCACCCCAGTGGCGTTAGCGTTGTTGGCAGGAGAGCACTCCTGCCGACAAAGCACTGTTCACACTGGCACTTGTTGTCGAGAAAACTTGTGTCTTTCAGGGGTGTGTGTGTGTGTGTGTTTTAACATCTTTGAATGACAAAAGTTTTGTCTTTCACTTGCCAGCGTAGACAAAGCATAAGTCAGTGATTCTCAACCTATTTACCATTGTGGGCTGCATAATCAGCTCTCTATGTGTTACATGGGCTGCCTCCACACAATATATATACTACGTGTAAGGCCTTGAGGATACCACATGGGCCGCAGCTGCGTGCTGATTGGGCTGCAAGAGGCCCCCGCCCATGGGTTGAGAACGACTGCTCTAAGTGCATTCCTCATGCACTGTCATCAAAGGAAAAGATCCTTCATCTTTGAACTGTTTGGACTCTTACAGGGAAGCATACAAGAGGCAAAATGGAGATGCCGACAGACAATCTGGGCACCGTGAAAGACTATTGGGAAATGGGCAGTTTATTACACCACTGCCACCATTTGGAGTTACAGATTGAGATTCACCTGTACATATATATTACCTGCTTTAACCTCTCAATAACTCAATTTTTTTCATAGCTAATAAACCTTTAGTTAGTTCACTACAGAATTGGCTGCCAGCAGTGTCTTTGGTGCAAGTACCAACTGATCTAGGGTAAGTAACTCATCTCTTGGGACTGGGAGAAAACTGAGGTGGTGTGATTTTTGGTTTAAGTGACTATAACCACAAGTTCAGTTTGTTTGGCAACAAGATAGGCTGGAGAGTCTAAAGGGACTGTCTGTGACTTCATGGTAAGACTGGTATAGAGATCCAGTAGTTTACATTTGTTACTGGCTTGGTAAAATTGACCAACAGAACAGATGGCCATTTTAAAATGTGTGCCATGTTTTCTGACAGTCTGCCCTGAAGTAGGCACTCACAGCTGAGAATCATTCCAGACAGCAAGATACTATTCTCGTGAGTAAGGGTCAAATGTACTAGACTTGAAAGTGTTGCAGGTCTGAGCCTAAATGAGGAATGAACAATTTTAGGTTGAATCTGCAAGATTGAAACTGCTTACCATACAGAAGACAGACATCAATATAATTATGTGAAATAATTCTGTCCCCTCCTGACTTCTGACTGTGTTATCTGAGTTTCTATCCTAAGAAGGATATAGATCTGACCAATACATACTTTAACTTATTCCATCTCAGCTATTTCCATTCTCTTGTGCTCTCACACACAAAGCTCTGAAAGTTAAAAATCATGAATACATTACATCTATCACAGAAGACAAACTAAAACTTACTATTCACTGATTTAGGAATTCAGAATCCTTTAGGGAGCGTCACACACCTACACGATTTCCCTGAATGCTACGTCTGCTATATTTTTTTTAAAACCTGACATATGTGTAAAAACTACATAAGCCAGATAATTCTCAATTGGATAAGCCTCTGAGGCTGTTTACACAAGAGGCTTTTATTCTAAATAAAAGCTGAGAGTAGATAATGCCTCATTACTCTTTTTCCAGTTCTAAATTTTTCGTATTTGCCATCCAAACAACTGCTGATGTCGGATAGAAAGTTTCAGAATCCAGTCACAAATTTGAACATACAGATCTATGAAATGTGGGAGGGAAATGTAGTTTCGGATTTCTGCTCTTCACACTAATACCAGAGACAAAGTCGGGGGATTGCAGGGCATAATTTATTCCTTAAATCACCTTTTGGAAATATAGGTAGATGTGTGGATCTGAAAAGAGACTTTCACCCTGAGCACCATATTTTCTTCCCATAGTCCAAGTACAATGTTCTCACTGATGTCAATGTCTGAAGACTGAAGTACATATATGGACTCAAATGAAAGTCTCCCATTATGAATCTACAGGAAACTCCTCCTTATGGGACAGCAAGTTGGCAGTTAGATGCAAATGAGCAGTTACCCGATTTGTGCTCAATAAACCATCTCTTAACAACACTTCATCATTTACCACACAGTCCCCAACCTTTCCTTATTGGAAAAAGGTTTTAAGGCCAGGATATGGCATGAAGATAGGCTTTTTTATCTTGGTTGATCATCCCCACCTACAGAATGACAAAAGAGGTGTCCATGCTGTGTCATGACCTGCCAGCCACCTTTCTGTTGCCAGCTCATCTGTGGATGCTGATGGGGTGAACAGAATCATTCCAGAGTGGCTCCATTTTTTAATCTTCGGAGTGCCTAGGAGCTATTCTGTTTGGGTCAACCAGATTTCACTCTGAAGGTTCTTCCCACCGTGCAGCCCATGTAGACTCCTACTGGCGTACCTTTCTCTGTCTCTAAGACTCTGAATCGAGTCCTAACTGGCTAAACTATAGGCAAAAAAGCAGGACGGGGGCATGATAGTGTAGTCTGAACTTAGATTTATCAGAATGAGCTTTAACTGACTGCATCCCTCATAAGTGAAGTCACAAATAGAGCAGGATATCATCTGACACCCAAGACTACTGAAGTTGGGATAGGAGCTGGTTAAGACTTGACATTGATACTGGTGGAGAAACTGTAGTTATGGTTGATGAAACTGGACAAGTAGTTGGGAGGTGGGTGGGGCCAGAAATTTATCATTGGGTAGAAGATGGAGTGACAGTCTTACATTAATGGTGCACGGAGGGAATGCAATCTCTTGCACCTAGGGAACTATAATAATTTCCACTCATTAACGCCCAAGAATTTCCAGGGTTCTGTTGTGGTAGCAGGAACAACATTACCTGAGGTAAATTTCCATCCCTTGTCCTCAAACCTTACCCATTTTTAAGATTCTGTCTGATTTGATTCACACACCCACCCACCCGCCTGTATTCTTGGAGGACAGTAACGCAATCTCAGAAGTGCATGTAACCGTCTCTTGTACACTCCACATTATGAGATCTACATTTGTAGGTACCAGCTATATGTATCTTTAAGCCTCCGTATTTGCGTATGTTCACTGTGAATTGATTTTCTGGCATTCTGAACAATGGGATGTACTGTTGCATCACAATATGCATATTCAAGGCAGGAGCACTCTAGTATAGTTCTGAGGCTTTTATCCCTTTAAACTATTGAAGGAATATATGAGTGAAATTTTTTTCAGTTCGTTCCTTGCCTTCAATTCACAGTGAGACTTCCTACTGGAGGAGAAGTACAAATGAGACTCAGTCAAAAAACCTTTCTAACACCATTCCATATACACTCTTCAAGGCTTTTCTTTGTCTTAACTTGTTTTACAATTTATAATCTCTCTTCTCCTTACACACACAGCAAAGAATGAACTGTTGATAAGTAACACACATTAATTCTTAAACTGACACCCAACTGTATATGATGTTACTTTTATAAACTCTTAAATGTTCCAATTATCTTCTCTTTGAAAATTTACTTTTATGCTGTACATACCAGCAATACTTTTAAATATAAATTTAAAATAAGCCATGTATGCTTTTGAAATATTTGCTATCATTGTTAATCTGGCTGCTTTGGAGGGGATGGAATGTTTCCCTAATATTTGAAGGACTGATTTCTGTCAACAGTGCAGTCTGCAAATACATCAGAAGGCAAGCAAAGCCTCAGAGTCACTCAGCAGCGACAAAACCAATAATCTATACATGTAATTGGCTGTGCCTTTTTGCACCTGTAAGCATCCTTTAGGATTGGTTAAATATGCTGGAAGGTGATTGACAATTTTCATCAACCATAGACACTGAATAATTTAAATGCAGGGTTTCGTCTCATCTAATACAAAGTGCTGAATACCAAATGCTAAACAAACATCTTAAAATTTGAATATGGTCTGCATTAAATCTAAACTGGAGGAAACAGCTCACCCAGAAATGTGTGTGTAGACTATGTTGTTCCAATACAATTATATTCCTGAGGATATTGCACTACAGAAAAATCCACTATCGCACAGGGGTGGCAGAACCGGGGCAATAGGGGGCTATCACACCCCACAATGGAAATACTGTGGGAGCTCTGCACCCCACCTTCCCACCCCGTGTAAATACATGCTTTAGTATAGGGGAGACCTCTGTCGCCAATACTAGAATTTCACAATTCTAAAGACTTTTAGAACTATAACAGGATGTTGCAAGGTACGTTATGCATAGACAGGGTGGCTGCAGCACAGGACTAATATTCAGATTTTATCATTACTATTTTTTTTTGTTAGAATTGCATAAGCACCTAGAAGTCCCAGTCATCGAATAGCACCTCGTATTCGGATTCCCTGCTACTGACTTGCGGTGTATCTTCAGTCAAGTCACCTAACTTCACTGCACTTCAGTGTTCTCATCTGTAGACAGTGTAGGTAGGATCCTTAAATTCCTTTTGCACAGCAGGCCAAACTATGCCCCAGTATAGACATATAACTACCATTAAAATCAATGGGAGTTGCAGCTTCATGTCTGAGGGTAAAATTTACCCTGTAGGGATTAAATTACATTTCTCATTTGTGCCTATACATGAAAGTGCAAAACAGACTCAAGATATGCTCTCAAAAGCTACACTATTCCTCCTGCAAGAAAGCCACTAAAAGAAAGGAGAGAAAAAAAAGGTCAAACAAAAAAGGCGTACGTATTACTGAACAACTAAACAAAGCATATTTTACTCACTGGCCATTTACACAACTTTCTATGCAACTACATTAACACCACATTATAAAGAAAGATAATACTTGGCACTTCCTTAGTGATTTCCATGCAACACACACAAAAAGCATTACAAGTTATAATTAAGCATCAAATCATCCCTGTTAAGGAAAATTTTATTAAATTTTCAATTAGAAGGGCTAGATTCTGTCCATTTAAGCAGAGCAAATTCAGATTAATTCCATGGACTTGAGAGCATTTCCCAATGTGTGAAATCTTGACAGCTGAAAGATTAAATATTAATGTTCTTCTGTATGGAACATCTTTCTTAAAATAGTTATAATGGGCCAAAATATGAAATATTCATCTCTCAGTGTAATTGCGTTGAAGCCACTAAAAGTTGTGCCAACAAAGAAATCTGGCCCATAACATGAATTTCTCTCTACGTTTTCCCCCCCTCAGTTTTTGACTCAGATGCCATTTAGCATGGCAATATCAGCAACTTACCAGACTGAGTGTGATGAGATCAATTCTGTGCTGATTCGCACCTTGATTCAGTGGAAGTGCATGGGTTTTAAAGCCACCTCCCAATGCTTTACTGGTGTCAAGACATATGAGCAGAGATTTTTAAAGAGAGCCCCATTACCACAGCCAAAATGAAGTTCTATATGATGGGGGATTTTCTGTCTATGGCGCAGGGATCGGCCCTGTTTCCACCTCTGCATTCATCGGTTACACACAATCTCTTTAATGTTGCCTTTCAGCTGTTATATGAATTCACAGCTTGTGAATTCTTGCTTTTGATGTTGCTGTATCAAACAGTTTCATTCCCATACATAGCACACATTCCACTGGAAAAAAGAAATCACTAGATGCCCACATGAGTAATTTTTATATATAATCCTAACTGGAACCAAAGCTTTCTTATGCCACATTATTTCCACTCCTGATTACTAAAGGACTTTTTTTTTTAATTAAGATATCCATGTTTGTTGAAGTAATTTTGACTGCAAAGTCCTTTGTTCTGCTCCAAATGAAAAACAACAACAAAACAGGTCAAGGACATTATTCTGCTTTCAGTTCCAACAGTGTGAAAGAACAGCATCACAATTATACTAATAACATCAGCCACACTATCAGAGGCTCGTTCACCTGCACATCCACCAATGTGATATATGCCATCATGTGCCAGCAATGCCCCTCTGCCATGTACATTGGTCAAACTGGACAGTCTCTACGTAAGAGAGTAAATGGACACAAATCAGATGTCAAGAATTATAACATTCATAAACCAGTCGGAGAACACTTCAATCTCTCTGGTCACGCGCTTACAGACATGAAAGTTGTTATATTACAACAAAAAAAACTTCAAATCCAGACTCCAGCAAGAAACTGCTGAATTGGAATTCATTTGCAAATTGGATACAATTAACTTAGGCTTGAATAGAGACTGGGAGTGGCTTAGTCATTATGCAAGGTAGCCTATTTCCCCTTGTTTTTTCCTACCCCCCGCCCCAGACGTTCTTGTTAAACCCTGGATTTGTGCTGGAAATGGCCCACCTTGATTATCATACACAATGTAAGGAGAGTGGTCACTTTGGATAAGCTATTATCAGCAGGAGAGTGAGTTTGTGTGTGTGTGGAGGGGGGGTGAGAAAACCTGGATTTGTGCTGGAAATGGCCCAACTTGATCATCATACACATTGTAAGGAGAGTGATCACTTTAGATAAGCTATTACCAGCAGGAGAGTGGGGTGGGAGGAGGTTTTTTTCATGCTTTGTGTGTATATAATAAGATCTTCTAAACTTTCCACAGTATGCATCTGATGAAGTGAGCTGTAGCTCACGAAAGCTTATGCTCAAATAAATTGGCTAGTCTTTAAGGTGCCACAAGTACTCCTTTTCTTTTTACAATTATACCAGTGGAGTTACTCAGGATTTATTCTTGAACAAAAGCAGCATTTGGTCCTAAAAAGGCTGAGCTTTACTTAAAGGCTTTTGCTGATGTAATGATCAACTGGAGCATAGTCAACTATATAAACAAGATATACATAGGAGCAGGGAATGGACAGATTGCAACAGAAAGTTTGTGGACAGGCTGAGGGGCATCGGTTTACTTCACCCAAGTGGATACAGCAGGATCATGAAGGGAGATGAAGTCCACTGGAAGCCTATTTCACACCCATGAAAATAAACCTTTTCACATCAAAATCTGGGAGACATTTGGTGGCAACATTTTTTTTTTTAGGGCCACAACGTAATTATACAAAAACAATAAGCATGTTTTTAAAACACGCCAGAATTCTCCCATCAACTTAGTGTGGCCTCTGCAGCATAGATGCTTCCTATATTGACGGAAAGGGTTTTTTCCCATCGAATAGCTAATCCACCTTTCCAAGAGCCAGTAGCTAGGTTGATCTAGCTTTATCTACATCAGGAGTTGGGTTGACCTAACTGCAATGCTAAGGGGGAGTTTTTCCACAGTCTTGAGCAACATAGCTAGGTTGATCTAATCTTTAGTGTGGACCAGAGCACTGCAGAAGAAGCAGCAACTCAGTCCACTGTTATCTTCTCCTCTTTGTTGTCCAAAGCATATAAAGCCAGTTAGAATGCAAGACATGGTAACATTAGCTCTTTCCCATGATGTGGTGTTAGTCAAAAGAATTGGGATTTGTATTATCCATTTAATGATTAATAGCTGATTTGCACACTTTTAATCTAAACAGGTTCTGTCTCAGCAGGAAAACAGTATGGGTCAAATTCTGCTCCAAATTATACCCAGTGCAACCTCACTGAAGTGAGTGAACCAAATTTTGCCCTGACTTACATCCCCAGAGCATTGCATAGTGGTAACTGAAGGGCAAACTTTGGTGTATGCATTTATTGGACTTGAAGTCAGCACAGCATATGGGCCACCACATTCCAAGGACAGAATTTGGTCTTTAAAAAGTCAATTAGCCAAATTTCATAATTTAAAGATGTTTTCATTTTTTTACTTTTTTTCTTCATAATATAAAATATGAGTAGCAAAAAATACATAAATAAAAAAATTCAGAAGAGCAAAAACATTTTAAAATCATCATCATCGCTAGTTCGGTAACGAAGTGTTAAAGACTCAATCAATATTGTGCTGGAGTACCCTATAGGCCACATTCTGACTCCATGTGTACATCTGGAGTAATTCCATTGCCTACAATAGTGTTACTTTGGGTTTACACCAGCACAAATGAGATCAGAGTCTCGCCCTACAGGAGGGTCTTGCAGACCAGGTGGTTGTATAATATATTTTCATTATAATAGCGTGCCTGAAGTTATTCACCCAGATCCTCTAAGGATTAGCAAACAGACACATTCACATTAGGATGATATTTGTATTCAGAGGTGCTATTATGTAAAGAAATATTCAGGAAAATCAGGAGTCAGAAAACACTTATCTTGGAAATAACAGAAGTAAACTATGAATGTTGATGGGCAGGGAAATGTGGTATCATAGGAGCAGGCAGAGAGAAGAACTAATATTCATTATTTTTCTTTTTTAGATTATGGATGTCCAGACACTTCAAGGAGATGGCATTAGGGACTAAGATATGCAGGCAGCCCTGGGTGGCCATAACCTAATAGCAACAGATGGAAGATTGGCAACAGTGTATTGGCTGGTACGCAACAGGAATGCAGCGCAGAAAGCAGCCGCGGCATGGCAGGCCTGCAGCCCCCCAAAAATGGCATTCTTGGGCATGTGCAGGAGCGTTTTGCCCTTCTCTTGCTTGCACAGGAGAGAGAAGCAGAACAACCAATGCCACAAATGGTAAGTGGCTGCCTGGACTCAGCGGTTGGGAGTGGAGCGAAGAATTGTGGCAATATAAAATTACAAATTTGAAGTTTTTCAGTGGGATTTTCACCATATTTTGCTTTGAGTTCTGAGGTTCAAACCTGAAACTCCAAATAAATGCAACGGATAGGAGCCCTGTGAACCAAAACTGCCGGATGATTCACGCAAACTGCCAATTAAGAACCCCGAGTCTAACACCACTGTGATATCTCTGCTAAGTTATCACCCTATTGCCACTGTGGACTTACATTTTTCCATTTAAAAATCACGAAGACCTAATCACAATGGCTCTCCAAACTTCAAAAGAACCGGATTTTTCACAGTTCTTCACCTGCAAATTGCATACACCATTGTGTGCACCAGTTAAATGTGTAACTGGTCATTTGATTGCCCCATTACCTGTCTTGCACATGCATCACAGCTATTGCATGTGCATATTAGGTGCCCAATTGCAAATGCCTGAAATTTTTAAAATCTGGGCCAAGTGTCCAAAGAAACCCCAACCAAACTAGAGAAATTCAAACCTAAGCCCAGCATACAAAAACTGCAACTCTCAGAAGAACACCATGTTAACACTGCCTGTGGAGACTAGAACAGAAGGCAAGAATGCACTGATTTAGAGAGACCTGAGCCTTGTAATGTAATCCCAGCTGAGCCTAGTAATATGTTCCAACTCTGCTGCCCTGTGTCAGTCTGCTGCTGCCATGCTCTACGTGCCACTCACATTTGTATCAAATTTAAAAGCAAAAAGAAAAATCTCAATCTCTCTGTACCACAAGAAAACAAAAGAAATTGATGGGCAAATAGATCTGGGTTCTGAGAGTCCACATGTAGTGAGAGAAGCAAACTGTGCTCCAGCTTTTGCACCCCAGCACAAGTACGGATACGAAAGTGTGCAAAGGAAGGTCCAGAGCCAGTACTTGGTGTAGGCCTCAGCAATGAACAATAAGCACTAAGGTCCATGCAAGCCTTTTCCCTTATTCAGAGGGTAAAAGCGGAATGGGGCATTGGCAGAAAAGGAGTGTGTCTGGCAAATCAGCATTAGATAGAGGACTTCAACAAATGAAGGGCTTATGTAAGCACTTCTCTCTTAATCCTCATGTCTGCCACCAGACAAAAGTAACTTGGTAGCTACGCAGCAGGATGGTCATTCACACAGAATCGGGGCACGCCGAGAGCCCCGTTCTGCTCATTAAATTTTTACCATGTTGTTATACATACAACACACTGCGCCTATACTGCGTGGGATTAAACCCCCAGCATTAAACACAAACATTAAAATTTAAACTCAGCTACCAACAACAGAACAAGAGGAGCATAAGCAATTTCCAGGGAAAGAATAGCAGCCCCACCACCGCCAGTGGCTGCAATACTGACAGAGTCCTCTTGAATGCAACCTGTGCATCTGCTGGCCCTTACTAATCCAGCACTACACATTTTCAAAGAAATGAAATTTGAAGCCAAAACTTTTCACAGAGACATTTCTGTTTCAACGAAAACTTTGTCAAGATGTTTTTCGGGTCCAGGATGAGGGAGGAGGAAATACAAGAGTGACACAAACGCTTGGAATGTGGGAGACCCCAGTTCAAGTCCAGCCTGAACGAGAATGCTCTGGGAGGAAAGCGTCAGTACTTGGAATCAAGCATAACTGGGATCTGAACCAGGGTCTCCTGTGTCCCAGGAAAGTGCTTAACCACGAGGCCTACCTACTGACATTTTGACACTTCCTCCCAAATTGAAAGCCTCAGGTTTTAGATTCAGAAGTGGACATTTCATTCTTTTTCCATGAAAACATTCAACAGGTTTTGTCTTCATTTCAGCGTGGAACCAAAATTGTGAAGCCTCAAAAGTTGCTGCAAAATAGAACGGTCATCCTCTGTCAGCTCTAGTGCTGCTAGCAGCCGCAGATGCTCAGAGCGTCTGGTCCTCTCACTCAGTGTCCTTGCTTCTCTCCTCTTCTGTGCCAATACAAGGGTATGAAGAAAATGGGCCAAATCCTGTTCTTATTTGTGCTGGTGCAGCCTCACTGTCTTCATACTGAGGCTCAACCACAGAGCGTTATAAATGAAATGCTACCGTCTCCTCCAGGAAGAAATGTATCCAGATGGTTTAGAAGTAGAAGTCGGAGATTTAAAAAAAACCCTTAAATACATTGAACAACGTAGTGATTGTGTTCTTAGATTGCTTAAAAGGCATAAATAGTAACTGCAATTGTCCCTCAAAGCATTTTGACAATGAACTGTCATAAATCCAGTTAAATATACCCAGAGCTCCTGTATCAAGTGGCATTGTTTTAACATTTACTGTAATACTAATCTGAATGACAGGAGCAAGTGGCCAGAAAAACAATGTGGTGTTGAATGGCCCTTGCATAGCAAAACGGCCCTTTACTTCTTCAACCACTGTCATAGTACAGCTGCTCCTTCTATGTCACCCATTATTGGACACCAAAGTTGTTTTTGCTTTTTGGTAATACCACTCAGTGTTTTTCTCAAATTCTGTATTGGCCAGTCATACGAGGCAATATATTACATTTCATGTGCTTCAAAAACACACTTATCTAAACTGATCTACAACCATAAAATCTTAAATATTCATTTTATTAGATGTCTGACTCCTCCACATTTATATATAAAAATCCAGGTTTGGTAGAGCTGTTTGTAATGCATATATGGCATGGAAGGCTGGAATAGTGCGGAGAAGATAGGCAGTTCTAGTCAGAACATCCAACTGGAATGAAGCAACTTCATGTTTATATTTCTGAATTGTCCTGGTTTGCTTGAAAATTTAATAGCCCTAAAGTATTGAGGGGGGAAAATTCTGGTCCTACTAAAAACAGCAAGACTCCCAGAGTCATCAACGGACCAGGATTTTGCCCAGAACTAGAATAGAGTATTAATAACTATGGCATTGATATATGATTAATAATCTAAATTACAGAAATACATAAAAAAGTTGCATAATTAAAGACAGACATAACCCCCTCCCCTCCAAAAAAAAGTTTCAAAAATCTGTCTGGAAAGTGAAATAAGAGAGATGGGCTCTCTCATAAATACTGATCTATATAAACAAGGCTTCTGTCTTTTGTAGCCCTCACACATTTCCTTGATGAGCAGGTACCATAAAGTAAATGTCCATTTTTTAAGTGGACATTACTATGACAATCCTTTATAGGGCTTGTCAGGCAGGCTTTAAATTAAATAGGAAATGGGGAGAAGGAGAGTATTTGTTTACTATTTAAATAATCCCTAGTGAACTTTAAATACACAAAGAATTGCGAGGCAAAAGATTTCCTGAAAAAGATTAAAACCACAAAGATTATTCATGTACTAAAATGTCTATTCACAAGCTCAAAAAGCATGGGAAACAAGAAGGGAAACTTGGAGCTTTGAAAAACTGCAGAGTAGTGCTTAGCTTTGCAAGTAGCTCCATTGACTTCAATGGGAGTTGTGGGTCTCAGCACTTCTGAAAATTAGGCTACTTATTTAGATGTCTACATATAAAACTTTAAGTGCCTAACTTTAGGCATCTACAATCGCATGTTGTCTCTCCTACAAAGGACTAAAGATGATTATTGACTTACAGGAGGTGCTTAATAATTCGTAGGATCAAGACTCATAGTTTAGGATTTGTATTATGGCCTGGCAATTCAGGCAAGCAATCACAAAAAAGGGGCCATGGATTGTAGGGCAGCCCTGATCTCTGGAACCGAAGGAATCTACCGGGGACAGCATAGAATTAGAGAGACACAAGAATGTAGAACTGGAAGGGACCTCCATAGGTCATCTAGTCCAGTCCTCTGCACTGAGGCAGGACAAAGTATGATCTAAATCATCCCTGACAAGTGTTTGTCTGACTTGTTCTTAAAAACCTACAATGATAGAGATTCCACAGCCTCTCTAGGTAATTTGTCTCAGTACTTAACCAGCCTTATAGTTAGGAAGTTTTTCTAACATGTAACCTAAATTTCCCTTGCTGCAATTTAAGACCATTACTTCTTGCCCTGTCTTCAGCGGGTAAGGGGAACAACAACTTAAACACTCTCCTCTTTGTAACAACCTTTTATGTACTTGAAGATTGTTATGTCCCCCCTCAGTAATGCCTTCTCAAGACGAAACTAACTCAATTTTTTCCACTCTTTCCTCATAGGTCATGTTTTCTAGATCTTCAGTCATTTTTTTTGCTGTCCTCTAGACTACCTCCAATTTGTCCACATCTTTCCTGAAGTGTGGTGTCCAGAATTAGACACAATACTCCAGTTGAGGCCTTATCCATGCTGAGTAGAGTGGAAGAATTACATCTATAAATTACTTTTCTAAGATGATAAACTAGCACCTTAGGAGACAAATAAGTATGTAACCTCCTCAGGGGACAGCCTGAAAGGCTTGTAATGTGTCTTAAAAGCCATAGATATATTCCTAATAATTGACTTAAAATCTGCCCCTGAGCCACCTTGTACTATACTTTTGTTAAAGCAACCTCAGTTCTAGGATACAGTCTAAAGCCAGAGTAAAATTTCACCAGCAATGAACTTTCCCTAATAACTGCAGCTACCCCACCACAAACTTTTCTAGGGCCCTTGCTGACACATGTAGATCTGAATGGAGGCAGAAATTTGACAATAATTAAGGCTACTTTCTCAATGGTTTTGTAATCTTCAGTAAGAACAAAAACTTTTTGGATGCTGTAGTGGCATTATGATGGATGTTATAAGAAAAGATTTTCCTTACCCCTGCTGCAGAAGTCAGTGTTCATTACAGATCTAGACTACAGGCTGACTAGCAAAGTTCCGAGATACATAAATGTATGAAAGATGGATTGAAGGACATAATGCAAGTAGCCCAGTGTTTAAGACTCAAAATATATTGTACCTGGATCAGAAGCCAACATAACGGGCAGTAGTAATGGACACGGCTACAAACTTCTGCCGCTCTCCCCTAGATGAGAGACAGCAGATTTCATTGAAGTGTCTTTAAATTAGCCTGACAGTTTATGTAATATGGAACCACCAGCATTTTCCATTACTCTGTTTTTACCTATGCCTGGCCATGTTGTAACTCTCCTCTTACAATAAGGGCATTCCACCAGAGCCCATTAACTCTGAGTTTTATGTTCAGCTCCTAGCGAGAGTGCGCAAGGACCACTGAACCAGAAGAAGAGAGGCATTTGCCACCTATCTCGCATGCAGAGGCCAATCGAGTAGGCATGTGCAGAGGCTGCCTACCAGATCTGGTCCTACTCAAAATCTGACTGATGGTGGTGGTGATGCCCATCTTATAACTTTTAGCCAAATGATTGGCATGCTCATTGAATGTAGGAGACCCAGGTTCAATTCCCCTCTCTGCCTGAGGGGGAGAACGGATTTGAATAGGGATCTGCCATCTCTCAGGAGAATGCTCCAAACACTGAGCTATGGGATATTCTGATGTGTGGCTCCCTTGGTCTCTCCTGTTGAAATTGTCCCACTGTGAATAAATAAACAAACTGTCACTGGGGTGAGGGAGGGGAAGAGAGAGGGAAGGACTCTGAAGCCTGATGGTTATGGCACTCACCTGGAAGGTGGAAGACCCAGGACCCAGCCCCCCTGCTCCAATGACTGACTAATTATCCACAGTGAAACAGCTTCAACAAGAGAGAGACCAAGGGAGCCCCACATCAGAATACACCATAGCTCAATGGACGGAAGACTCCCCTGACAGGTAGGAGGCCCCTGCTCAAATCCTCTCCCCTCAGGCAGAGGGGAGAATCGAACCTGGGGTCTCCTACATCCCAGGCAAGCGCTCTAACAACTGGGCTAAAAGTTGTAAGGTGGGCACCACCACCACTGTCTCCTCCTCCCGCCACTGTGTGTAGAGTGAGGCACTTACCTAATTCATTCTCACAAGAAAGAGTCTTAGGTACCTTAAGCTGCCTGACTCCAGGAGTGGGGTTCCTGGCTGTGGATTGAAAGAGGAGATAGGTCCAGAGCTAAGAACACACCCTCGTTGTCAGCATCTCCAATTGGTTTGCTTAGTTGGCTCCCCAGCTAGAGTGTTGGTTTTTGTGAGTCTCAGTCTAAAGCACCTCACTCTCCCCATTCATTGTACAGGGAGCCTAGGCACCTAACTCAGGCTTTGTGAATTGCAGCATTATTCCTGTGATTGTCCTGTGGTAAAGTTAGGCATTGTGATGCTTACACCCAAGTCCCTTTGTGAATCTAGTCCAGAGTCTCTCGGTAGGGTGGGTCACAGCGGAAATCAGAGTAGAACTGAAAAGAGCTGAAATCTGAACAATCTACGTAATTGTCCTTGAATATAACATACTTTCTAATGAGTTAAGAACAGCTGGGGGTGGGGGGGGAGATACTCGAGATACAAAAAAAATTGCTGAAGGAGAAAAAGTCAATCTCAAAAGTTTTCACAAACTTAAACCCCCCCCCCCAAAATTACATATATTATAAAAATAAGTTGGTTTGGTCACTCAACATTGATAGTTTACAAACTTTGTTTTCTTTTTTCCTTCCTTTCTTTTTTAAGATACTATAAATCAGTTTCAATTTTTAAATGAAAAATTGTTTTTAACCAGGCAACTGGATTTTTCATTTCCAAATTGTCAAAGTGAAATATTTCAACAATTTCAAAATTACTCTAGTCAAAATACTCATTGAAACTGACTCCTGAAGGGGTACAGTAGCCTGGAAAGGTTGAGAGCCACTGGAATAAACTATATCTGACTAGAAGTAATAGGGTAGAGACATTCAGGGTGGTTAGACTCCCCCAGATCTACAAAAGAGAATGGTGAGATGAGGGAAGAAGCAGCCATAAATAAGTAAAACGCATATGAAGCGGAGGGAAATGTAACAGCAGGAAATAGGGCTAGAAAATAACACAGAGGTCATTTTAGGGAATTTTTAGAATATCTCTGTGACAGTGGAAACCATTGAAATTGATGCAAAATGGTTATAAATAAAAATTGTTCAATTTATATTGGGAACAATTTGAGCCTAACTTTACGTTCAGTAAGTTCTAAGAAGTGGACCAAAAATATACAGTCTTGCACAATATATTTATAGATGGCTAGTTCACGTTCTTATTGATGGCTGTTTAATTTCATAAAATTAAAAATAAAAATTGGAATTCCTTCCGCCCAGCCCAGCTTCCTTTTTGTCAACAAGGATCAGTCATCCCGTCTTCACACTTGAGCAGTAACTAACTGATAAGGGAACAGACGCTAGCCATAAAACTTATGTTTCAGTACTTTTTTATTAAAGTTTTTAAACATAGCTACAGCTTATTCTGTGAAGCTTACATCTTGTTTATGAAGGAAAATGCTTGAGCTTCGATCCTGCAGTGAGATCTGTGAAAGGGACCTCAGCACCTGCGTGGAGCTACACTGACATCAGTGGGATTCTAAGTAGATGCATGGTTCTTGCCCAACACCGTTCATTGCGGGATGCAGGCTTTAGTGTGTTCACTGGCAGTGAGGAACCTCAATACTGATCCAAAAATGATTAATAAATTAAAATGTATTTTTATAATGTTAGGTCAGTACAAATTTACCATGCTTTTACTGGATTATAAGAGATATCTACTATTATTTTTACATACACAATGCTTGGAGTATATAACACCACATCCTTATTGCACTAATTACATATTACATAAACTGTCAGGCTAATTTAAAGACACTTCAATGAAATCTGCTGTCTCTCATCTAGCAACAGGCTCTCCAGAAGATAATACCCTAGGCCATAAAACACCCAAGTGTGGATTATATAGGCTGGGAGATTCAACTTCTAACTATTACTTTAACTTTCTTTACTATTTGCTTTTAGGCTATGTTTTCAGAACATATACAAGTATTGGTTATTGTGCTTTGTATCAAACATAAGAGAAGTCTTTAGTTGCAAGTTGTAAATATATTACAAAAAAGCAGTATATTTACAACTTGCAACTAAAACAAAAAGCAGGGTCCAAATCCAAGGACCATCTTGGTCAAAAAGCAAACCTGGGGCGTTTTAATCAAAGCACTGGACACATTTTTTGTATAAAATGCCAGTTAGTATAGACATGATCTCACCTGGGGGAATTTTTTTTTTTGGTAAGATAATTATGTTTTAGAAAGAGTCATGACTTTAAAAGAACAAAGATATTCTGTTTAGGAGCAAATTGTATTATTTTGTTAGTGTCATAAAACACTACAAAAGTGGGCGTTCCTTTACCCTCCTTTGTCAAGACAAAGCCTCTCATTTAAAACCTACGCAAAAAGGTGCTAAAGAATTTTCTTACTGAAATTAAATTGTATAAGCAGTGTAAAACTGTCAAACCTGAAGAAAAACACTGATGTTGCGATACGTTTTACAGAAGACATTGGTTCTTTCTAGCTAACTCATATTTCCTTTCAATTGTTTGCTTATTTCTTACATGATTGAAGATGACACCAGTTTCTTTTGAGATGGATATTTGCAAATATTTTATCTAAATACAAAATTTCTAATGTAATAACTTTCTAATATCATGGCTATGTAAATAGTAATATGCTTCATGTACCAGCATGGAATCCAGTGACCTTGCTGTGGCTCATTACTAGTACAAGGAGCAATTTAAGTATAGTTTATATTAATTGGGGAATTAAATAGCTGCCAATACTAAAACAATCTCCTTACCAAACTCAGAGGGCACATCTACAGAGCAATTAGACACCCCTGGCTAGCCCATGACCGCTGACTTGGCCTCGCAGTGCTCTGGCTATGGGGCTGTTTAACTGTGGTGTAGATGTTCAGGCTTGGGCTGCAGCACCCCAGGACCCTCCCACCTAGCCGGGTCCTAGAAATTGCAGAAATTTACTGCATAGGCATTAAATAGACTAAATTAAACTGCAAAGATGAAGCTGTTACTAAGACCAAAACAACCAAAACTGTAAAGCCAATGAAAGGATGACAGTATAGCTCATGCTGTTCATCTCTGCAAGCAAGCTTCAAAAAAAGACTCAAAGGAAAAAAGCCACAGAACAGCATCGAGAAGCAATTGTCCTGTTTAGCACTGATTATGCACTATGACGACATGCCCGATTAGCACATCAAGTTGGTGACAGCATTGCCAAGGAACTAGATTTAACGTTTTCTTGATTTTAATGGGATATTGGAATGCTGTTGGAATTTAAAATACTTATCAGCTTCTCCTGTTAAATACCAAAGTGGTTTAGCATGGGTATTCCTAGAAAGGAGACAATCTACCATTAGTAAAGAGAAAGAAATAGTGGGACTGAATTTGAATTTAAGATTCTTAATATTCATACATTTGAATATCCCAGGACAGCTCCTTGAATGGTTTCTCTTAAGAAACTGAATTTATATACGCTTTTGTTTCACAGGACACAGTTAAGTTTACTCACCATTGCCTGCTTATGTTATCCATGATAAACCAAACAGGATTCACCTGTCTTTAAAGAAATTCTTTTGCCCATCTATACACTGTTTTAGTTCTCTGATTCACCAAGACAGGACTTGCAAAAAGAAAAGGAGTACTTGTGGCACCTTAGAGACTAACCAATTTATTTGAGCATAAGCTTTCGTGAGCTACAGCTCACTGGACTGACTACTGATTTTGGGAATACAGTATGTACCCTTCTCTCAAAAGCTCTCTGTGACGGAGAGACATACTGAAGAGATTCTATCTGAAGTAACATTATATTCTGATTAAATTTTTCTTTAACAATAAATGTATTTAATAATTCTGATTATTTTGGTTGTCTTCAATTGCAGTGTTCCCCAAGGCCTGGCAAAGAACCAGGTGATTAAAATAGTGGGAGTTGCATCCCTGAATGGGCATTAATAAACACAATTAAGATTTGTTTCAAACCATTTCTCATTTCTCTAGACTGTACGTTTCAGTATTTTTGAGATACAGTTATTTGACACTTAACATCTTAAGAACTACCTTTTCACGCCAACAACTGAGAGGTAAAAACATTTACTATCTATCTATCTGCCATCCCTTACCGTAATATCTGAGCACCATTTACATAAAATCAATAGCAACTGCTAAGTCCATAGTGGACTTCATGGAGTCTCTGGCATTTCTCCTGTTGGGTGGTTCACAACTCTGCTTCACCTAGGTTAAGATTTTATTCATATATTATTTTATTTTTCAGAGTTTAGACATGGGAGGAGGAGGGGAAATCACCATTGTGAGTGTCATTCTTATTACGGAAAGGTTTTTTCAAAGAGGAACATTAAGGTTGATCATTACGATGCCTAAAATCTGTTCAACACCTTACGATACTTTTAATGAGAAGAGACAGAGGCTTTCATCACATAGGTAGCAAGGGGCAGGGGGACATAACTTGTATTCAAGAGTCTTAGGAAGTGACACAACAAACTAACTGATTTGACCAAGAAATGCCCAGTTAAGGGAAAGAGAGGAAGTAAGAGTTCTATATGTAAGGACTGCTATTTCATGCTACCATTGAGAAGCTGTGTGAGGGAGTGGTAAGTTTTTTGCTTGAGCTATAATGTTGAACATGAGTGGGGCATGTTCTGGCCTCAAACACACTTAAAAAAATATTTTTTTTTGCTGGTTTCTTAAAGGCAGAGAATCTGTCCCCTGCTAAAAGTTTGCAAAGTTCCTTGCAAATTAACCCAGCATTGTTACTGTAACAGTGCTACTGCTTCTGGAAGGCAGCACTCAAAGGTCCTCTTTCTTAAACTCATTTGATTGTACAGTGGGAGTGCACATCAACATCACCTGAACAAAAATGGGGCAGGGGAGAACTAACAGAAAGTTCCCCAGCCAGCTAAGGGATCTTCAGAGGCATGCTCACTCTTACCTCCATGTGGAGTCCATTTCACTTCAGTGGGATTTCAGGTGGGTCTTCATCCCCACAATTCAGTTCTTCAGACTTAGTATTCAGTTCAAAAGTACAAATCTTAAATGTACACTTCCCCCCCCCCATCAACAAACTGGTGTATTATCACTCTTAAAATTTTTACCATGTTCTAAGTGACTTAGGAGCCTACATAAAAAGTTTTCAAAAGTGCTTAAGTCATGTAGGCTCCTAAATCCCATTGGAAGCCAATGGAATGTGGGTTCTGGAAGAAGCCCACATACTTTGACTTGGGAATATTCTCAAACTCAAGTTCATAATTACCACAGGAGCTGTGTTTCACTGCAGTTGTACATACAGAGCCTGAAACTTTGAAGTTAATAGACATTTTGTTATTGGTTTCAATGGGAACAGAACTGGACTCAGACTCCTCAATATCACACCAAATAGCCATCTGAAATGTAGACACTCAGCTCCCCTTCCCTAGCCCCAAATCCACAATTTTTAGGATAGGAATTGCTCATCCCAGATGTTTCAGTTCAATACAAATCCAAAAAGGCAAGATACAGCTCCATTATACTTGTATAAATCTGGAACAGCAGCAACATTTATTGTAGTGGCATTACACAAGCATAATGAGATCTGTATCTGTTCTCGGTCTGTCTGATTGATATACAGCAAAGAGATACAGGGTAGCTTTTTAAAGAGTGCCCAGAGGCCAGATTTTCCAGAGAATTTAAGGCTAATCTGTTTAGGTGCTTCTAAAAATCCTACCTAAACACATTGGAAAATTTAATCCTAAATCACTTACGAACCTAAGTCCCACTTGCTTTCAATGGGATTTAGGAACCCAAAGTGCTTAAATCAGCTAGAAAGTGGGACTCTGGCACCTACATCACTTAGAACAGTGGTTCTCAAACTTTCCAGAATACTGTGTCCCTTTCAGGAGTCTGATTTGTCTTGTGTACCCAAAGTTTCACCTCGCTTATAAACTACTTACTTACAAAATCAGATATAAAAATACAAAGAAGTGTCACAGCACACTACTACTGAAAAATGACTTACGTTCTCATTTTTACCATGTAATTAGAAAATAAATTGGAATATAGATATTGTACTCCTATTTCAGTGCGATACCTGAACCTGTTTTTCACTTGTGTGCCTTGTCTGAAGCCCTGCTTGCCACCCCCTAATGCTGGCCCTGCTCTTTCAACTCCCCCAAACCCATCCCATGACCCCCTTGGGACCTGCAACCCCCAGGTTAAGAAACACTGATCTAGATGAGTTGAGTGCCCGGAAGAGTACCCCTGAGTACCCCTGGTTAAGAACCACTGACTTAGAACATAGGAATGAGGAAGCAGCCAAACCAGAGGACTTCACAGAAATATTCTTTAAATTAAGTTTTATTGTGATTAAAAAGGCTTATTTATAGAGATTGACGTAAAAAAAAGTGAAAAGTAAAGAAAACAGAAAAATCAGAGATGCAGAATGATGGAAGAGTGAGAGTTAGGAGCAGTCTCTCCATGAATGAGCACTCATTGAAATCAATGGGAGTACTGTACAGAGGTTTGCAATATAGTGCCCCAAAAAGAGAGAGGTTAAAGAAACAAGAAAGTCACTGAAAGAGTCAGTTTGTTCTTCTGGCAGATGAGAAGGATAAGGACAGAGCAGGTAGACTGAGAATTTGCCTACATAGTCACAAAAGAAGAGTGAACAGTTGAACTCTAGCATGTAAAAAAACAGGGTCTCTCAAGGAAAGAAGAAATGCAGATTACACTATAAGAGATAGTTTTGTAGTTGAGTTTCTAATTTCAACATCGCCTAGATTTCTAAAGGATCTTGGCATACAACGTTTAATACAAAGTTTTACAGATATCTCCCTGGAAAGAGAATCTTCCCATGAAGGAATCAATGCGGCACAGAAAGTCGGACATGAAATTCATATTTAAGAAGGTAACTAGAAAAGGAAGAAAAATATTCTGACCTAAAGACAAGGCTTCAGCAGTGGGAGAGCACTAATTAGGGACAGTCAAGTGCGACAGCTAGAGAAGAACCATGTGATGAAGATCCAGCATGGTTTCTGAAGAGATATTGATCTACCTAAGGGGACATATTTTATAAGGACTTTACAGTGATTTTTGAAATAGCATCACACAATTCTAACCTACAAGATCAGTAACGAAGGTATTGAGAATGAGCTACTCAGACGGGCGTAGAACTAGCTTAGATAGCAAGTGCTGAGTACACTTAGGAATGGAATCATTTCAGTATAGAGGAAAGTTCACTGCTTGAACAATACAAGTACTGGTATTTAGGACAGATTATGTTCACTTTATAAATCAACAATCATCTGGTAGAAAAAATACGAACAAGGCTACCGATGAAAATAAAGTATCTTTACCAGTTACCTGAAAAACTACAAAATGGATATAGATCACAAAATTTTCAGATAGCAGCATCATGGGACCTTTGTTCTGACCCTAACTGCTGCATGCATGCATCTCCCTTGGAAGTCAATTATAGGTGTGGCTGCACAGCAATTACAATTTTTGCCCCAGATCCCTAAATGGCCCCCTCAAGGATTGAACTCACAACCCTGGGTTTAGCAGGCCAATGCTCAAATCACTGAGCTATCCCTCTCCTCTTCTTAACTGGGGTGGTCAAAGAAAAACTGCAGCAGCACAGGAGCCAGCAAACAGAGCTGTAAACAGGGGAGTTTGAGTGAGAGTTTGTAGGGAAATTTGGGGGGAAGACTAAGAGAGAGACAGGCAAAGGAACAGACATGCTAGTGAAGGGACTGTGGTGGTCTGGCAGTGTTTTGGTGCTCGTTGGGGGTTTGTTTTGCTGTGGGTGGTGGTGTTTTGGTTTGGTTTGTGTTTCCCGGACTAAGAGGACTTAGGTGAAAAGGCGAAGACAGACACAGAGGCAGCAGTAGTACTGACCCAAGCAGTGGAAGACACACTGAAGATGACTGGATGTAAAAGCTGCGGCAAGTACATGATCCTGGAGGGGGTACCTGAAAAGGGTTTTGTCTGCATGAAGTGCCACCTAATAGAGCTGATGGAAGAAAAGATCTGAGGATTGGAGATGCAGGTGGAAACTCTGGTTGAGTTTAGAATGGAGTTTGAGTGGATGATGGATTAAAGACATGAGGATGCTGAAGGGAAAAGCTCAGACTTGCAGATGGAAGCAGGACCAAAGAACTCTGAGGGGCTACTGCTGGGTGAGGAAAGTGGACAGTGGAAGCATGTGACTAAGAGAACCAGGCAGAGGAAAAGACGGGCTAGTGAAGGAGAAACAGAACTCAGGAACAGGTTTGCGGAGTTGGAAATGAAGAAGGGGCACAGCAGGTGGTCACTGAATGTGAGAGGGCAAGGAAGAAGAGAAGAGCAGCTAGTCCTATAGGAAGAGGGCAAGAGTCAATGGAGATGACACCACCAAATATGAGCCCCAGGAGGATATGGGATGGATGGCAGAGGTTTACAAGGAACAACAGGAATCGAGAGGACTTGCAGTCAGAGGGAACAGGGGATAGACTGGAGAATCGCACCATTGCCAGGAAAAGGCAAGTCTACGTGATTGGGGACTCCTTACTGAGAAGAACAGAGAGGACTATAACAAGAGCTGATCCAGAGAATAGAAGGGTGTGCTGTCTGCCGGGTGCTAAGATACGACATGTGGACCTGAGGCTGAAGTGGATCCTAATGGGGATGGGAAAGAATCCACTGATCGTCCTCCATGTGGGAACAAATGATACGGCAAGATTCTCGCTGGAACATATCAAGGGAGACTACGCCAAGCCGGGGAAGACGCTTAAGGAAATCGAGGCTCAGGTGATCTTCAGTGAGATTTTTCTTGTTACTACAGAAGGGCAACAAAGGTGTGACAAGATTATGATGCTCAACAGATGGCTCAGGCAGCGGTGCTATAAGGAGGGCTTTGGCATGTGTGGCCACTGGGAAGCATTCATGGACAGAGGACTGTTCTCTCGGGATGGACTGCACCTTAGTAAGGAGGGAAATAAGACTTCTAGGATGGAGGATAGCACAACTGATCAAGAGAGCTTTAAACTAGGAATTCGGGGGAGATGTCCAGATAATCTCCATGCCGGATTTTAACATGGAGAGGGACGAAAATGAAGAAAGAAAGGACACAGCCGTGGACAGGAGAATGGACATAAGGAGGAAGGGTAGTGTACATACCAGTCTAATAGGTGATACTGGCAGTAGAATGTCTGTGCCTAACCGGGTAAAGAATGTGAACGAGGCCAAACAGCAAAAATTAAGATGTTTGTACACTGATGTGAGGAGCCTAGGTAACAAGACGGAGGAACTAGAGCTGCTAGTGCAGGAAGTGAAACCAGATATTATAGGGAGAACAGAAACATGGTGGAATAGTCGTCATGACTGGACTACAGGTATTGAAGGGTATGTGCTGTTTAGGAAAGACAGAAATAGAGGCAAAGTTGGTGGAGTAGCACTGTATATCAATGATGAGGTAGAATGTAAAGAAATAAGAAGTGATGGAATGGATAAGAGAGTCTTACTGGGAAAAAAAATCACATTGGGGAAGAAAGCTACCAGAGCCTCCCCTGGGATAGCGCTTGGAGTGTGCTATGGACCGCTGGGATCCAATCTGGATATGGATAGAGACCTCTTTAATGTTTTTAATGAAGTAAATACTAATGGGAATTTTGTGATCGTGGGAGACTTTTTCTTCCCAGATATAGAGTGGAGGACAAGTGCTAGTAATAATAATAGGGCTCAGATTTTCCTGGCTGCAATAGCTGACGGATTCCTTCACCAAGTAGTTGCTGAACCAACAAGAGGGGATGCCATTTTAGATTTGGTTTTGGTGAGTAGTGAGGATCTCATAGAAGAAATGGTTGTAGGGGACAACCCTGGTTCGAGCAATCATGAGCTAATTCAGTTCAAACTAAATGGAAGGATAAACAAAAACAGATCTGTGACTAGGGTTTTCGATTTCAAAATAGCTAACTTTAAAAAATTAAGGAAATTAGTTAGGGAAGTGGATTGGACTGAAGAACTTGTGGATCTAAAGGCAGAGGAGGCCTGGAATTACTTCAAGTCAAAGTTGCAGAAACTATCAGAATCCTGCATCCCAAGAAAGGGGAAAAAATTCATAGGCAGGAGTTGTAGATGAAGCTAGATGAGCAAGCACCTTAGAGAAGTGATTAAGAAAAAGCAGAAAGCCTACAAGGAGTGGAAGATGGGAGGGATTTAGCAAAGGAAAGCTACCTTACTGAGGTCAGAACATGTAGGGATAAAGTGAGAAAGGCCAAAAGCCATGTAGAGTTGGACCTTGCAAAGGGAATTAAAAGCAATAGTAAAAGTTTCTATAGCCATATAAATAAGAAGAAAACAAAGAAAGAAGAAGTGGGACCGCTAAACACCGAGGATGGAGTGGAGGTTAAGGATAATCTAGGCATGGCCCAATAGCTAAACAAATACTTTGCCTCGGTCTTTAATGAGGCTAATGAGGATCTTAGGGATAATGGTAGCATGACAAATGGGAAGGAGGATATGGAGGTAGATATTACCACATCCGAGATAGAAGCCAAATTTGAACAGCTTAATAGGACTAAATCGGGGGGCCCAGATAATCTTCATCCAATAATATTAAAGTAACTGGCACATGAAATTGCAAGCCCATTCGCAAAAAATTTTAATGAATCTGTAAACTTCGGGGTTGTATCTTATGACTGGAGAATTGCTAAAAAAGTTCCTATTTTTAAGAAAGGAAAAAAAGTGATCCAGGTAACTACAGGCCTGTTAGTTTGACATCTATAGTATGCAAGGTCTTAGAAAAAAATGGAAGGAGAAAGTAGTTAAGGACACTGAGGTCAATGGTAATTGGGACAAAATACAACATGGTTTTACAAAAGGTAGATCATGTCAAGCCAACCTGATCTCCTTCTTTGAGAAGGTAAACAGATTTTTTAGACAAAGGAAACACAGTGGATCTAATTTACCTCTATTTCAGAAAGGCATTTGATACAGTTCCACATGGGGAATTAGCAGCTAAATTGGAAAAGACGGGGATCAACATGAAAATTGAAAGGTAGGTAAGGAACTGGTTAAAGGGGAGACTACAACGGGTCACACTGAAAGGTGAACTGTCAGGCTGGAAGGAGGTTACTAGTGGAGTTCCTCAGGGATCGGTTTTCGGACAATCTTATTTAATCTTTTTATTAATGACCTTGGCATCACTAGGAAGTAACAGAGGAGGAGAAGGACCTCGGAGTATTGGTTGATCACAGGATGACTATGAGCCACCAATGTGATAGGGCCGTGAAAAAAGCGAATGCAGTCTTGGGATGCATCAGGCAAGGTATTTCCAGTAAAGATAAGGAGATGTTAGTACCGTTATACAAGGCACTGGTGAGACCTCATCTGGAATATTGTGTGCAGTTCTGGTCTCCCATCTTTAAGAAAGATGAATTCGAACTGGAACAGGTACAGAGAAGGACTACTAGGATGATCCGAGGAATGGAAAACCTGTCTTATGAAAGGAGACTCAAAGAGCTTGGCTTGTTTAGCCTAACCAAAAGAAGGCTGAGGCGAGATATGATTGCTCTCTATAAATATATCAGAGGGATAAATACCACAGAGGGAGAAGAATTATTTAAGCTCAGTACCAATGTGGACACAAGAACAAATGGATATAACCTGGCCATCAGGAAGTGTAGACTTTAAATTAGACGAAGGTTTCTAACCATCAGAGGAGTGAAGTTCTGGAACAGCCTTCCAAGGGAATCAGTGAGGGCAAAAGACATATCTGGCTTCAAGACTAAGCTTGATAAGTTTATGTAAGGGATGATATGATGGGATAGCCTAATTTTGGCAATTAATTGATCTTTGACTATTAGCAGTAGATATACCCAATGGCCTGTGATGGGATGTTAGATGGGGTGGGATCTGATTTACTACAGAGAATTCTTTCCTGGGTGTCTGGCTGGTGAGTCTTGCCCACCTGCTCAGAGTTTAGCTGATCCCCATGTTTGGGGTCGGGAAGGAATTTTCCTCCAGGGCAGATTGGCAGAGGCCCTGGGGTTTTTTCCACCTTCCTCTGCAGCATGGGGCACAGGTCACTTGCTGGAGGATTCTCTGCACCTCAAAGTCTTTAAACCATGATTTGAGGACTTCAGTAGCTCAGACATAGATTTGTAATTTGTTACAGGAGTGGGTGGGTGAGAGTTTGTGGCCTGCACTGTGCAGGAGGTCAGACTAGACGATCATAATGGTCCCTTCTGACCTTAAAGTCTATGATTCTATGAAAAGTCACTTCGAGCAAAAATAAGGCTTTAAACCCTGATCTGAGCAAATGACCTTTTTATGCATAAAAGAGATTCAGTCCTTGCTTCCTATTTTGCTTGCATAAAAAAGGATTGGATTGGGCCTATACCATGTTCTGGAAAGAAAAGTGTTAGTTCTGCATTGTGGAATATAATCATACAATCTGTTACAGACCAGGCTAAGCACATCCAACATGTTTTCCAAAAAAAAAAAAAACAAAACAAAACAGTGCACCTGTTTGGAGAAAAGCCATGCTCCTAAATGTGAAGATTGATTTATACTTTCTGTCACTCACTCTTCTTTAGAGACAAATGCCCTGCATTTCAAAAGGACAGCAGAACCATACTGAGAGAGAGTTTATGGAAAGGATAGGTTTGTTTTGAAGGGGTAGATAGCAGGCATTCACCAGAACCGCGGTATAAACAAATACTTTGGCTGCTGATTTCTGGTTAAGGGTGCCTACCCAGAGTAATTCCACATTTAGCATTCCCTGCATCACTTGATGACAGAAATGGATAAACTTGACAAATGTATACAGTGGAATACAAAAACACCTACTGAATTGCGTTACCAGGGAGTAATAAGTTTATTAATAAATATTTCTAAAAATATGGGATTTCTCTCATCTGTCAGCCCAATGGGTTACTTGTCAAGCTTGATGGATGCAGGAAGCTTACCAAAAGGATTCCTAAACAAAAGGCATACAACAAGGTGAGAGACTGGCACTGTATTTAAGGATGCTGTCTCACAATATGAAGAACTGTTAATTAAACTCAAATAAAACACCACCACCATTTAGAACAAACACAACAAATATATTTGGAGCCACTATTATGAATTATTTATATTGTGGTAGCGCCTAGAGCCCCCAGTCAGTGACTATGGCCTTGTTACGCTAGGTGCTGTATACACACTAAGAAGAAAGACTCTACACCAAAGACCTGTACAGTCCCTTCCTGCATAAAAAACACACAGAGGGGAACAAATTAGTCACAGTGCTCCTAGGGAATCAAAAAGGCAGATGTTAAGACACACATTTCCTCCAAAATCAAGTAGACAAGGCTGGGAGCAGAGCCAAAATGCCAAACAAAGTTGTGGGGTGGGGAGGAATCTGTGGGAAACCCTGCCATTCACGAAGCTGGCCTTCGCCTCTGCGCTGCCATTGGCCACCAAGCTACTGACTATTCTGTGATTCCACTGAGGAGAGCCACCAAGGGCACTGCATTAATGCAGGGATCTCAAACTCAAATCACCATGAGGACTAGTATATTGGCCCGAGGGCCACATCACTGAAACCTTTTCATACAAAGACACAAAAGTATAGTTAAAAATGAAAAAAAAATGAAGAGTAATATAGTATGCTATTAAAAGTCAATATATTAACTTTTTTAAAACTGTAATGTGAAGAGGGTTTTAATAAAATATAAACACCTGTAACTATTCCTTATGTGGTCAGTAACACTGATGATGATCTACACTAACAGTCTGTCAACATAGCTGTAATGGCAGGAACTTTTTAAAGTAACTATTCACACAAAATACGTTGCCACTTTTAAAAAACATTCTTCCCAACTACTTACAGCAAAGAATCATACATGCTGAACTTCATACCTCAGACTGCTCATCTACTCCATGAGGCCCTGCCCCTGCCCTGCCTTTTCCCACCCCCATTTCAACCCCTTCCCTAAAGTTCCCACCCCAACTCTGCCCCCTCCTTGCCCCTATTCCAAACCCTTCCCTAAATCCCCGCCCCGGCCCCGCCTCTTCTCTGCCTCCTCCCCTGAGTGTGCCACGTTCCCGCTCCTCCCCTCTCCCTCCTGGAAAGTCCTAAGCGCTGCCAAACAGCTGTTTGGTGGTGGGAAGCGCTGGGAGGTAGGCGGAGGAGCAGGGATGCAGCACCCTGGGGGGGGGGGGGAAGATAGTGCAGAGGGGAGCTTGGCTGCCGGTGGAGTCAGCAACTATGGTGAGCAGCAGGAAATAACTCCGCAGTTGCATGTTCGAGACCCCTGCATTAATGAATGCCGCTCAAAGTGGAATTAACTACTCCTAGGTTTTTCCATGGAGTTCAATTTATGCTGCTTAGTGCAGCTTTTCCCTGACTCATTAGTCCCATTCTATTTGCGCCCTTCTCATTCACAGCATGGATGTTTGGCAGAGGGAGTGATAGTGACTATGCAGAGCCCGTGCTGGGGTGGAATATATTTTTGTGTAATCATCTTTTTCTATTGCATGGGCAACAGCTTTGCCCCATCGTTTGGTCTCCTCTGCATGGTGCACCACACAGTACAGGGAATATAGATTACCGGCCCTGGAGATGAGCAAATTTTTAAAACAGAAAATTACAGACTGTTGCAGAACAGCATGGGAGATAAAACACAAACAATAGCAGCAACCAGGGAAACCGCTATAACAACTTCAGTCCATCAAATTTTTTTGTGACTCAGGTGGTCTTGCAGAAGTCATCCACAAAATAGAAAACTTTAGGGAACTTTAAGATGGATGTTCAAAGGGCCTAAGAGAGTTATGCACTGAACTCCTGGTAGAAGTAAATAGGAGTTGGGCACCTAACTCCATTAGGCTCTCTTGAAAATTCCTGATTTAGACTCTATGCAAAGTAAACAGATTCATGGCCCCTCTAGCAGAGATTGAGGAAAGTGAGTCCGCTCCACAGAACTTCTTTTCTAGAAATAAAAGTTTCTCAAAGCTGAACACCTTGTATCACACGGATAACAGGTCCAACACAATCTTCAATGTACTGGAATCTTGGAGGAGGAAGAAAGAAGAGGCAGGATAAGAACTGCTTATTAAAATAATAAGAGAAAAGTCCTTGGCACACATTTTGGGAATAGAAAAGGTGCACAGAAGCTTGAGTACTTAAACAAAACCAGGGGATAGCTGCTCTGCAACTGCTAGCAGCAAATACGGTAGCACCTCAGAGTTATGCACACCAGAGTTACGAACTGACCAGCCAACCACACACCTCATTTGGAACCGGAAATACACAATCAGGCAGCAGCAGAGACAAAAAAATCAACTCAAAAAAACCCAAACAAAAAAAGAGAGAAAAAAGCAAATACAGTACAGTAATGTGTTAAATTTGGTCCTGCTTTGACAGGGGGTTGGACTAGATGATCTCCTGAGGTCCTTTCCAACTCTGATATTCTATGATCATACCTAAATGTAAACTACTAAAAATAATAAAGGTAAAGCAGCATTTTTCTTCTTCATAGTAAAGTTTCAAAGCTGTATGAAGTCAATGTTCAGCTGTAAACTTTTGAAAGAACCACCATAACGTTCTGGTCAGTTACAAACATTTCAGAATTACAAACAACCTCCATTCCCGAGGTGTTCACAACTCTGAGGTTCTACTGTATCTCCAACTGCTGGTGATGGGACACTAGATGGGAAGGGGCCTGTGTTACTATAGAGAATTCTTTCCCAGGCATGTGGCTGGTGAGTCTTACCCACATATTCAGGGTCAGATTGCCATATTTGGGGTCAGGAAGAAATTTCCCCCCGGGTCAGACTGGCAAAGACCCTGGGAGTTTTCACCTTCCTCTGCAGCATGGGGCACTGGTCTCTTGCAGGTCTAAACTAGTGTAAATGGTGGAGTCTTTGTAACTTGAAGTCTTTAAATCACAATTTGAGTACATCAGTAGCTCAGGCAGTGGTTAGGGGTCTATTACAGGAGTAATACAGGGTGAGGTTCTGTGGCTTGCAATGTGCAGGAGGTCAGGCTAGATGACCATGATGGTCCCTTCTAGCCTTAAAGTCTGAGTCTACCCTAAAAATGCTAAGGTTCCAAGAGAAGGAGAACATTCCTGCATCTCTCAGTAAGCATGGAAATGTTATCTTAAAAAAATACCTTCCTTTATGAAACCAGCTAGAAGAGATGAGAGTTTTAAGATGTGATAAATGACTTGAAAAAGGACGGAGCACAATGTGCCCCATTATTTTCTGCCAATCTTCAAATGAACCTCAATTCCAAGAGCACATTCTTCCAAATGACAGAGAACCACAGGGACAAGGTGGGTGAGGTGAGTAGAATTTTGTCCCATCACTGCAGGTGTTAATGGGCCACTTAACACATATTGTAAGAGCTCACTCAAGGTGAACAACTCGTGCTAAACAATCGGTTCCACCTTGTATGTAGCTGTGACACTCTGAAGACCCTTCCCAGACCCGAAGAGCTTTGTGTAGCTCAAAAGCGTCTCTCTTAATAACAGGTGGTGATCCAACAAAATGTATTGCCTCACCCACCTTGTCTCTCTAATATCCTGGGCCCAACATGGCTACAACAACACTGCAAACAGAAAACCACAGGGGCACTTAACCTCACTGAACAGTGATTCCTGAAGATAGAAGAGAATAAGAAAAAAGGGAAGGATCCTTATAATCTGGAACAGTGGTGCCCAATCTTTTCAATTTGAGGAATGAACACGTTATTCTCAAGGGGCCATAATCAGTACTTTGTTTGAGGCATAGGGCTTGTCTTCATAGCGCTTTAGCAAAGCCACTACAATGCCGACAGGAGAGCTTCTCCGATTGATGTAGTTAATGCACCTCCCCAAGAAGGGATGGGAGAAGTTCTCCTGCCGCCATGGTGCTGTCTACATGGGGGCGAGGTCAGTATAACTAGGTCACTCAGGGCTGTAGATTTTTCACACCTGTGAGTGACTTAGTTATACTGATGTAGGTCTGTAGTGTAGATCTGTCCTTAGTCTCTGCCCTGCTCCACACCTTTTGCATTGCTTTGGTGGCTCAAAAGGAACAAAGTCATGTGCAATGGGAGTCCCTAGCACTCGTGAAACCAGTATAACAAGTTCCTACACCTACCTTCTTTGTTCCTGATCGAGGGGCCACATTATGGCCCCTCTCCACCAGCAGTTTGCATATTCTATGCTCTGGCTATCCCCAGCTGGCCTATGATCCTGGGGGAAACCTAACCAGCTAGCATAAGTTAGAGCAACCTGTAGGCTGCTCTAACCTGCCCTGGGGTTGTCAATCAGGGAGTCATAACTGGCTTTTGGTTCTCAGTTTCTCCTCTGCTATCCTGCATGGCCATGTGTGAGAGAGAAGCTGAACCAACTTTTGATAGGTGCCCTCCTTGAATCAGGCAGAGCCAGCTGAGCTTCTATCCCGCTCTCCCTCAGGGGAGGGGAAGCCCATTTCTCCTCCTCATAGGGATGGAGCGGATTCAAACGCTTCAGTTTAAAAACTGCAGGGCACAGTTTGAGGGATCAAATCTTCAATTTTCAAACAAATGCAATTTTTCTCCTTAACAGTTGTCCACCAAGAGCCACAACTGAAAGCCTCAAGGACCACAAGTAACCTTCAAGTCACAAGTAGCCTGAAGGCCACAGCTTCGACACCACTGATCTCCAAAATCCTCGTTAAGTATAGGGAAACACTGGGGCTCTTTGTTTCAGCAGTCTCAGACTAGTCTCATCTCCACCCCTTTATGAAAGTTTCTTCACCACCACCCCCATTAATATCACCATCTGTGCTAAAAGATGGGTTCCAGATGGGACCACAGACACCCTCAAACTCTGGGAAAGTTCAAATCCAAATCAAGATCTGAGCTTAGGCCCATCTCCACTCTATCACACACCTTCACAAAAATCCCAACTCCCTTGAAATTTAACAGGGTTCAAGTTATGACATTCCTCTTATGCTCCCTCTCTAAACAAAAACAGATAGAAAAGGTAAAGCATAAGAAACACACAATGCATATTTTTTTTTTAAATAAAGTCCCCTTTCCTCCATGACCAAAGCTGCCTGCCATGGTGTGAAATACTAACTATGAGGGCAGATGCAACTCTGGGAGATTTAGCAGTGTGACTAAGTCAGAGCTGTTGCAGAGTATGATGGTCAGCAGAACGGTGCTAACCATGACAGATGTTTCACTCTTTTTATTGAGCGCGTTCAAACAGAGCTGCCATAAACCATCTTCACTTCAGGAACTGAAAACCACTGGGAGGTGGAGACTCTGAGGGCATGAAAAACAAAACAAAACTAGGTTTCAAAGAAGGGGCATTATTTTTAATATGAGCACTATCTGATCCTCTTCTATCTTGGCCCTACTGTAGTCCATTATCTATCTTTGTATCTAGGTTCTTATCTGGCTCCCATTGCAATAGTACCCAAACACATCACATAAATCGACCAGGTTAGCCTCAAAGTGCCCATGATTAGACAGTATTGCTAGCCTCACTTTACACACGGGGAACTGAGGCACGGAGGTTTAAAGTGACTGGCCTAAGGTCACACAATGTGGTAGAGCTAATAGCTGCACTTGGATCTTCCTAGTCCTCAGCCTGTAATTTGATCACTGGACCCTCTTCCCACCCAAACTGAGCGCTAAGGTGGAGTAAAACGCTATTAAATCAGAATTAAACTGCTGCCGCTGACTTGAGTGTATGTTCACAATGCCCATTATAACAGACAACACCACAATGCAGTGGAGAACAAGCTTGCTGTTTTCAGATCTCAGACTTGTAAGCAAACTCAACAGTCATGAAAGTAACAGATTAATAGTGTCAGCGTAGAGCTAGGCATGGCGTGAGGGAGAGTCTATGCAAACTGGCACTGCACAGGGTGACTCCGATCTCATTTTAACCAGTTTTACAGGGGTGTAACACCACTGAATGAAACAGTGTCCTGATTTTACACTATTTTGTGACGAGAATGAAGCTCACAGAGCACTAATCACTTCAGCCTTCAAACTTGCTCCTAAGCTATTTATGAGCCCATAGAACATGCTCAGAAGGGGTTATTTAAAAACACACACACACACACACACGAGCACATTTGAATGCGGGTCATAGAATTTAACACACAAACCACACACAGATCCTCATCTTGTGGATTATTATTATTTCAATGGAACATCACCTTATTTAAAAAGCTTGTGATTGGGATCACAGAAATTGGCAACCCTTCCTTCCAGAACCAAAAGGTCTCTCATCGTTTTGAGCTTTCACTGTCACTTTAAAAACTATACTTGAGTCTGAACATAAGCATTTACTTTGCCTCCCTCCCTGAGCTGGTGTGTGTTGAATTGCCACATTCCACCTCAAAAGTGGCCGCATCTCATTTGCGGGTGAAATGTTTCATCAACATACAGGTTTACAAATGTTAAAATAGATGTGACAGCTAGGACTATGAATATTCCATGGCAATATTATGTAAACAAGGCCTTCCATTTGACATCAGAGCCAATTACTTAATTTATCCAGACCAGTACTCATCTTAATTTGTATCTCCTTTGAACCTTCACCTAGAACTAAACAGCAATATAGATTTCTGAGGTTCAAAAGTGTTTCGTTAATTCCCTCCTCCACCCCAAATTATAATAGGCAGGCATGCCCAAATACCACAAGAATGCTCATAGTTTTTCCATTGCAACCAGACACAGAAAATACCGGAAATATGCCAAAATTTTGGCAAGGGTCAGAGTTCAGTTCTAGCTCTGTGTAATTGTTTTGTTCCAAATTGGGGTAAAAATATTCTCAAACATGCAAAGTTTCCCACGGGGATGGAAATTCCAGTTCCCACCCAGCTTCAGACTCCAATTACATTTAGGAGGTACCACAGGCTTCCGTTTTTCAACAAAACCTCTTTTGCACCTGAAATGGCTACTTTTGCACTAGAAAGAGCTGTACAGAAACATTGCTCTTGAAACCAGTTTGCAAGACCGTTACTTTTCTCACAACTGTTACTGTAATTGCACCAGACTGCTGAGTCTTGAAATTGTTCTTTATACATGCCACCTACAGTCATCAAATGCTGACATTTTTCCGGATATGAAATAGGAAAGTAGGATATAAAACCTGGAGTCTAGACAATGGAGTCTACACTTTTGTAAAGTGTCCTGAAGTAGAAAGTACTGTGGAGAATCACGCCACTGAATACCATGACCATTCAAATCCTCTGGTCTCGATGAACGATTCGGGGAAGGTAAATCTGTGCACTGGTGGAGACAGTCAGACCGTTATGCTGTGGAGATGCATACGGACACAGGGGCAGGCAACAGGCTTTGTTAACTTGTAATACTACACTACACAGCTGCTATAGCAGATGTACCTCCTGTCCACAGGTCATTTGTTTTTGCTCATCCTTTTACATAAAAAACTGAAGACCAGGAAGGTCATTAGTCTGACTTCCCACCTAACACAGACCATAGAATTGGAGCCGCGCAGTTTGGGTTGACCAGAAATTATTTGGACAAAACGATGCAGCAAATTCTCAAAACACCCTTTTTTTTGGGGGGGGGGGGGGAAGGATTGGATTCACAGGTGCCATTCACAAAATGGACAAAGGAGGTGGTAGTGTGCCTCCCTTATAAAACTTTTAGCTCATTGATTAGGACAGTGGTTCTCAGCCAGGGGTCTGTGGGCCCGTGAGCAGGTTTCAGGGGGTCAGCCAAGCAGGGTCAGTGTTAGACTCTCTGGGGCTCAGGGCAAAAAGCCAAAGCCCCATCATGCGGGGCTGAAGCCTGGGGCCCTGAACCCCGCCACCCAGGGCTCAGGCTCTGGGCAATTTAGATTTGTGGGGCCCCTGTGGCATGGGGCCCTGGGCAACTGCCCTGCTTGCTACCCCCTAATGCTGGCCCTGGTTTTTATATGCAGAAAAACAGTTGTTGTGACACTGGTGGGCCGAGGAGTTTTTACAGCATGTTGGGGGGGGGGGGGGGGGGGGCTCAAAGAAAAAGGTTGAGAACCCCTGGATTAGGGCACTTCCCTTGGACATAGGAGACCCAAGTTCAAGTCCCTGCTCTAACTGCTTATACACAACAGAACATTCTCAACAGCAGGGAGCCCTGCCCCAGGATATCCCAGAGCCCATAGGTGACGGCACTCTCCTGCAACGTGGGAGAACAAAACTGAAATCCCTGATCCCTCATCAAGCGGAAGGAGAAACTGAACGAGGGGCTTCCACATCCCAGGTCAGTGCCCTCACCATTAGGCTAAAGGTTACAAGGGAGCCACTTCATCTTCTGGTCATTTTGTGACTTTAGCCCCCCCCTTTCCCCCTTCCATTGGTTTTTATTTTTAAAATGCCCCCAAATTGAAACACTTCAGTTGACTGGAAACTGAATTGCTGTCTTCTCAGTTTTGTTCCATTTTTTTGGAATTTTTAGTTGGACATGAATTATTCTTTAAAAAAATTTTCAGGACTACCAGCAAAAAGCAAACAAATCAGTTATTTGCCCAACTCTACATAAAGTCTCACCTAGTAAATCCTGCATAAAGCCTAATTACTTGCAGTGAACTAGACTGTCTCTTTTAGAAACACATCCAGTGTGGATTGAAAGACTTTGAAATGGAGCGCTGAAGGATCCTCCACATTCCTAGGTATGCTGTTCCAAAGGTTAACTACTCCGACGTTTAAATTTACACCTTACTCCCAGTTTAAATTTGTCTAGCTTCAATTTCCAGCTATTGCACCTAGTTTGCTGGATAGAGCTCTTTTCTATCAAATTTCTTCTTCTTATGTAGCTACTTACTGACTATAATCAGGTAACCGCTTAACCTTGAGTTTGATAAACTCAGTAATAACAAGAGATTGAGATCACCATATATTTTCAGTAAGTTTGCACTCATGTAGCACCATTTAATCAAGCATCTCATGGCCTTTTTCCTAACATTAATTACATACCCCTTAAGCAATATGAGCAGCAGTGCACCGCATCCATATTTGGTTGTCAATCCATTTGAGAACCAGTTTGGTAGGAATCAGATTCATGGAGCCAGCTGGGCCCGATGCTGTTGCTGAACACCTCAACTTCAAATGAAGTACTGCGCTTTATTAAAAAAGTATGAGTGCCAGGCACTTTACTGGGTTCTCCAGCCAGAAAGCTATTAAAAAAGTCTTAAAATATTTTAGGAAGGGTATACAACCAAAACTACTCTATTTGGTTGAGAATCACAGCGTCTAATGTGCTAAGAGAAACATTCTGCAATTTATATAGTGTTCAATTTTATTTTTGTATTAAGTGGTGTAGTATCCTACATGAATGTGTGTCAACAGCAGAATGTCAATAAAAATATGTATTTAAAAATTCAACTTTTCAGTTGAACGCTATCTGTAATCAAATCCTGTTATTCCAATGAGAGTAGGCAACATTTATGAAAGCAGTTTTACTTTCTAAAGGTCTTGGATTTTTAATTATAAGTAAATTACAAAACCCCCTTTTTAAAGTGAAAAGTATGAAGAGGATACTATGGTCAAGAATACATAGACTATGCTTCAAAAATCATTGTTCCTCAAAAGAAACTCAGGAGAGAAATTTCCCTTACAGAATTGTTGCTGTCCATGGAAAACTCACTCCCATGAATATGTTCAAATGGCTTCCCAAAAGATTTCCCCCCCCCATGCCTTTAAAGTCCTGCTTAGCTCTTTTAGAAGGATTGCTGCAAGGGGGAACAAGAACACCACTCAATCTTACATTAAAGAGGATTACTGGTGGGACAAAACAAGAGACATTCAGCAACCCCCAACCAAACTTTGCAGAGGGGTTGGACAAATGCCACCTCTATCCAAACCATTCCTGGTTTGCAAAACAAAATTTAACCCAAAGAACATTTAAGATGTCCAAGCCTCCCCTGGTTTTGCCCCGCTCTTAAAAGGAGGAAAGGAGTGGGGTTTTCAATGTGAGAATCCCCACTGTGCAGACTGTAGATTTTGGGCCTAATTCTCCATTTCCTTCAGTTTGCATAATCATTTACACCTGGGCAAAGCGGGTAGCATTTTACACACATTTGACAGGCAGATGCCACCCATCTTGCACAAGCTGCAGAAAATGGAGAATCAGGCCCTCTGAATTCAGGAAGAAGATATTAGCAATCAAATTTAATTCATGGCTTATTCAGCCATGTGAGATCTGTACAAGGAAGAATTTCTTGGTCAAGAAACAGTCACCAAGTGCCTCTCACATAGCTCCTAGTACTACAAGGCCGTGAAAACATTTGAAAGGATCAAATGAGCATATCTAGCACTAGCAGCGCTGGCTGAAGTACCACCACCAGCAACTAGCACAAGTCACTGGGCATTGAGTGCACTCAGAAAGAAGTTGCTCAAAATTGTGTAGGATGGATCTTTAAGGTGACAATTTGTACAAATGCCCTCTTGTAAATACCAGAAGAATAATCCAATGCTTTCTCTCTTCAGAGAGCGAGCAAGCTTGCTTAATGCTTTTGCTTACCTTGTCCAATTTAAAACCAAAAGCCACTAGGTTTGCATTGAAAAAAATCTAACATAGAAATTAAGGGAATTCCTAACCATCCCTCCAATCCCAGATTGCATATATTACTGTATGTGCTAGTATGTTGATCTACCACTTCTGTTAATGTTCTAAATATAGAACTAGCTACGGTTGCTTCTCTATCCAGTGAGAATTGGAATTAGTTTAACCTTAAAGATATTTTGTGGCTCCCACAAAATTTTGGGTACGTAGGTGTCTTCCAGTTCAAAACTGGAAAACTCTTCAGACACTTGGTAGTGTACATATCTGAACTGAGGATCATTATACAGAATATAGAAAAGGTTATGACTTAAAGCAGCTAACATCCAGACATGAAACTCAATGCAGTGGTCACCAGTAGAAAGAAAGGAAATAGTTAAATTAATCCGGTGCCTGGCAAAATATATCCTCTAAGCATTGATAGCCTCCCTATTAAAGCTTCTCTCCAAGTGTTTAAATCACTGAATGAAATTATATTCAAATTTCCTCTGGCAGTGGGAAAAAGCCACACACTGCAATCAAAACACTAAGAAAATCCTGGCATGAATGAGGCATGAGTCTTCTGATTTATATGTTTTCCACCTTGCTTTCCATCTGTGCCTTATCACAAAACTGTTCAATGCCCACGTCAGTAGCTCTTTAAGCCAGCATGATATTTAATCAGAAAGGCTCTGATCTCACCCTTCTGTTATCTTCCTTAGTTTGCTTTTAGAGTTAAATATCTGATGAACAGTGACCCAAAATGGCCCCATTACCATACAAATCATGAAGGATCCATCCACACGCTTGTATAGGAGTACAGAAAACTTGGGGGAAAAGAAATAATAAAAGGATTCATTTATAACTGGCAAGACATTTCTCAGGGGTGAGATTTTTTTCTGAAGATTCATAGATTGACCACCTTTTTTCTGCATGATATGATCTCCTGTCACATTTTCTTCTTTCCAGAAGTTCACTGTTCAAAAATCATTTGAAGCAACATTTGTCCTCACCTCAATACAAGGGGTCATTGTCTGTACGTAGTGAGCACCTGCAATATGTATCTCATCAGTTTATGTTTCACCTTCCAACTCCAAGAGTGGTTGGGATTCCGAATTGAGCAGCTCTCTATTGGATGAAGACTAGAAATATAGCTCATAAATTTTGCTTCAGCTCCCAACTACTGATTGGATTAATTCAAAACAAAATACTTTAAGGAGTTGCTTCTGGACTCCAAGCAGACTGTAGAAAAACTACAGTGATTGCTGATGGCATCACCACCTCCCTGCCATGTTTACACATACCTTAGACAGTTTAAAATATTTCAGGCTTACAACTGTAACCAGAGATGTACATTTATCTGAAAAGAGCATATATAATGGAAGGGAGCATTCACCTGAACCTCTTGTAGAATCTAGATAAACACCTGTCAGGAATGGTCTAGATAATACTTAGTCCTGCCATGAGTACAGGGGACTGGACTAGATGACCTCTTGAGGTCCCTTCCAGTCCTATGATTCTATTAAGCCACCTAATCAAACCTAAAAACTATGAGGTGACAACACAACAAGAATATCCACACACGAGAAGCCCTAGCCAGGAAATGAGAGAACGATGCATTGTAAACCATATTCTTTACCCAATGCAAAAATGTCCACCAGATGTATTATATACTATTCTTAAGGAGAAAAGTACATGCTTTAGAAGGCAAGGAATGGCAATATTGTGTTGCGGTGGAAGGCGGGGGAAGGGACAGAAACAATATTGAATCATGTCAAGTAAGCCATCTCAACACGTTTGGGGTGGGAGCTCCTGTGAGAGAGTGTACACACACACACACACAGCACCGTTTCTTGTCCTACTGTTGATTTTGTTGTTTTAGCTATTGCACCTGGATCATTTTGTAAAAAACTGAAAAAAATTCTAAACCCAATAAAATGGAAAGCATGCACACAATGTGGAATCTAAGCTTTCATGCTGTGGGTCATAATATAACAACATTTCCTTCTATTTTACTACTGTACCATGTTTTTGATGTGAAAGAAATATGTTCGATAGGAATTCTACAGTCACAAACACTTGAAATAACACATGCCTGAACAATACCTCTGACAAATAAAAGCTTCTTGGGCCAGAACATCCCATCATATGAACCCTACTCTAAAATGTTCCTCTCCCATTGCAAAGTGTTTTGCAATTATTAACACCACCCTATCCAACACACAAATTTTCTGGCAATATAATCTCTCACTAATGGACTTACATTACATTCTTAATTGCAGACTCTGAGAAACATGTTTAGGCAAATCAATACAATACAAAGAACGGGCCAAATTAATCTCTAGTCTAACTCCATTAGGACAAATTCTGCTCTCATTTCCATGGTGTATATTGGAGCACCTTCATTTACTTCAGTGGAGTTACTCTGAATTTAACCAGGGTTACAGAGAAGAATTTGGTCCACTTGACTGCAGAAGAATTACACCAGCAATGAATCTGGCTCAATGTATTTTCAGTTACAAGAAATTTTTAAAATAGTGTGAATGTGAAAATGTTTCAGCTGGATTTCTGAGATGTCCCCAAAGATTTTTAGCTATTAGCTGGTTAAGTCTTGTCAGACTGTGCTTCACAGCTGCAGTTGTCCAGTCTGACAGTCTCATCCAAGTATCAAAATAATATCCTGCAGAGCTCTGCCACTATATATTTTTAACCATTCACTTTAATAAGGGGAAAGTAGTTTCACTGAGGTCTTTTCAGTCATACTTACAATAATGCCCCAAAGGAGTGGGGGGTAGGCACAGAATTTTGCACAAACTATTTAGAAAGCTTCAGCAGCAGTGGTATGCATAACAATAAGCTTATTAAAATTTTTTAAAACATCTATGTTAAAAGTGAATTGGAAAGCTTCTGTTGTCTAGGTAATTAACAATAGTGCATGCAGGGACTTAATTGTAATATAATGTACATTTTTAAAATCATTTGCAAAGCCATTCTCCTTTCACTTATCAGCTCAGACCTAATCGGTTATTGATATAATTATTTGTTAAACATCAACATTGTTTGTTGTCTCCGTTGTGTCCACAGTAGTAGGGCAGAAACAGGACTGACTGGAAATTAGAAAGGCAAGGTCCTCTGTGTAATAACCAAACTACAGAAAGCTTGTGCTGCCTGATATCACCACATAGGGTCTCCCTGAGTCCTGGCAGGGACTGGACTAAACTACAGAGTTATACAGGAAGACATGCAGGTAGAAGGGAGACATGGTCCCTGCCCAGAGCATTTTACAATCTAAACGGCAGGTGGACTGTCATGCCTGCTGTGACCCTACAGTCTGTTTAAGGAGTGTGTTTGTTGAAGGAAAAGACAGGTGAAACAGGAAAATGTTTGTCTGATGTTGAATGTAAGTATATTAGTGCTACCCATACACAGGAAAAAACATTATTCTAAAGCAGTTTGTTGTTGCTAAAATGTCACCTTAATATTGTTGCCAGGATCAATAAGAGTTCTGAGCCACTCAAAAGCTGCACAGAATAGATTAACATGGAGGTTAATGTCACTAGACTGGTTGGGAATTTTTCAAAATGTTTTTTCCTTAGAAAAGTCCGGATTTGTATAAACAAAAACTTTTCGCAGAAGCATATCAGTTTTGAGGAAACTTTTGTAGGAAGGTTTCTCAGGTCCAGGATAGAATTTGTGGTCAAAACCAGGAAGAGACACACCAGAATAGCCTGATTTGGAGTCAGACAGAGCAGGGACTTGAATCTGGGTCTGCCATATCCCAGCCCACTGGGATATAGGCTATGCTGCTCTCTCTCATTTTTCATGAGTCATTTCAGAAGATCCTGGGAGTTTGTCCTGATGTGGAATTTCAGGATAAAATACCAAAACCTCAACATTTTTTGCAAAACAAATATTGTTTTATGGCCAGCCCTGACTTTCACTTGAAGGAAGCCTTAATGTAGAATGGAAAAGAAAACCTTTGATTTCAAAAGGCTACAGGAATTTTGCTGGAGTGGAGCCACCTTTAATTCTTTTTTCTTAATTCATTGTTGTGTCATGTTAAGTGTACATGCACCCCTGGCATTAGCTGGATAGGATGTGAGAATATTTTAAGACTGAGACTATGGCCTGATCCTGCAAACACTTAAGCCAATGCATAACTTTATACACAAAAAGAGTCCTATTGAAGACATCTGAGTAAAATTATTCATGTGCATAAGAGTTTGCAGGATCAGGTCCTAAGCCACTCTCTAGTGATGGTAATTATTTATTATTGATTTGGTGTTGTACAAAAAAAAAATAAAAAAGACTGAATCCCTGACCTGAAAAGTTTGCAGATTAAATACTGCTGAATTGGAAATACTTGGCCAGATTCTACGCTCTGTTACAATCATGTGGCCCCACTGACTTCAGTGATCGGTGTAACTGATAAATTGACAACAAATGGTCAAAATCCTGTTGCTATAGTCACAGATTTTAAAATTAAACAGAACAAATAGAAATAATGTTTTTTAGGCAACAGATTAGCAGCATCCACCCCCAGCAAAGGCTGGCTATATATATGAAAATAGTTTAAGAAACATAGGTGGACAGCCTTTTCTGCGTTAAAACAATTACTATAAGTAGTTTAATGCTATTGACAGCTAATGGAGGTTCATCTTTATTTCATGTACGTACTTACAGTAGCCTTTTTTTTTTAAGCCAAGGTACTGGGTTCTCTCAACACTATGCCGGTTTGCTGTAAGCTATAGCTAGTGACTGAGCTTTCTGTATGCGATTCCTTACAAGCCTTCTTATGGACTATAAAAGAATTGCTATCCAGACACAATAACCTGCAATTATTGGTTATCTTTGCAACAAACTTCATGCAAACACAAAATGTCCAGATTAGCTCGGTAGTGCTTATGACAGTTTCTTGTTCAGCTGTAATCCAGAGGGCTAAACTACTCCTTTTTGTCAATGTATTGTTATTTTCGTAGAAAACAAGAGGCTATTACCTTTAGAATGAAATGAACTAACATTTTCAAACTTGGACACGTAAAGTTAGGTAACTCCGCTACATATGTATTTAGGAGCCTAAATAAGTGGCCTGACTTTCAAAAGTGCTGAGCACCTTATGATTTCACTAACCTCAATGGGAAAAGGTGTGACTTCTTCATTTTGGGTCAGATACAAAGCCCTTTTACAGCAAGTGCAGTTTCCATTGTCTTCTAGAGTGCAACTGGTTTGGTCAAACCCCTGCAGAGACACATGACTCTCCCCACCCCAACATGCTGTGCATGAATATCATGGCTGATCAATCTGATCCATAATCCATTAGTGCTATGTAGACTTCACTGGTTTTTGAAGAAGAGCGATTTCTTCAGAAATAGTCACATAGATCCCATAGGATGTGATTTCAAGGGGCTTTTAGAGTATTCAAAAAACATGTCTAATACTGACACATTAAATGAAGCATTAGAAAACATTAAATCTACAAGTTATATTCATTATAAGAGCTGGAGTTAATATCTGATGGATGTAACACTATTCAAACTTCAGAGACCTGTATACATGAACAAAAAAACTTTACTGAGATGGGGTTATTGGGATAGTGTGCCTTGAAGCTTAATGAAACTCCAATCATAAGCTGCAGGTGGCTGGATGTGTCAGGAATACATTGGCTATGCCATGCTTACAGAACCCTCCACTGCTGAATACAAGCTATGCCAGTACTAGTCTTTGCTTGCAGCTGGGTGTAAGCTGCAACGAAAGAGGCTGACAGCTAGAAGAACAGAGAAAATCTGGCAGTGTGATAAGATTAGTAAATAAAACAGAGCCAAATCTGGTGCTAATTTTACACTTATACAACCATACTGACATCAATGGGATTGGATGGGATGAGAGCACATCATTTGGTCCACACAGTTATGGTGGGTAGCTGCAGTAGGAAGGATGGTGTGTTTGCAAAACTAGAGGAATATGTATAACCTGAGGGACAATGAGAAATGTATTGTCTATAGCAACAGCTGGGGGACTAGGTTATGGCCTTCAAGTCACAGCCAATGAGAGATCTGACGTAAAAGCTACACAAAAGCATAAGTCCCTGGAGACAGCCTGGTTGACTTAACTTGAATTCCATGAGAGGCACACGAGGGAGCATATGAAGTGGGGGAACCTATGCAGCAGTACAGCATGTGTTCCTCCACACAGCAATCCTGCTCCACTGGCCAAAGCGTAAGGAGACAGGGCCACCTCTTCCGCCATCACCTGGGGGTGACCAGATCGCAAGTGTAAAAAAAATCGGGACAGGGTGTGGGGGATAATAGGTGCCTATATAAGAAAAAAACAAACCAAGATCGGGACATCTGGTCACCCTGCCCCCAAGCTTTGGAGAATATACGAATACATGTATAAACACAGTGGCTGCTCCCTAGTCGATGGCAAAGAGACAAAAGGTGCCTTCTGCTCTTCCACTCTTGTGCAAGCACACAGGTTGAAACACATTCCGGCTCAGGGAATTTGAACACACAGGTCTGAGGTTTACTAAGCCCAGCATTAAAACACTGAAAGATGAGGGGTGCAGGTCTCTTGATACTACCTGGCAGCATTCCAGAACTAGTAAACCACCACCAGGCTGGTAATAGGAAATCCCTACTGACACGTCTATAGCATGTCTAACAAAAGAATTTAAAGCACACAACAAATCAACAATGATAGAACATTCAAACAGGGGTCTAATTAACTGACTGTATTACAGAAAACTATGGTTTTTATATTTCATGCAGTTATATTCTGAAAAGGAACACACTGAGTAACCTTAGATATGACTAGAAATACATACTAATACAAGATAGCAGACATGGGTCAAAAGGAAATTTTTAAATCAAATGTAGGTACAATTTTTAGTTCATTGCGTCTACATTTGTGGTACCACACTAAAGTCAAGGCAGACATTCTAGTCTAAATCCACATTTTTAGGGACATAGCTACATAATATTTCAACTGGGGAGTGAGGGAGAAACTTGGAGGGAACAAAATTTAAAAGGGGCCCTATTATCCCCCTCTCAAAAGATTTTGAAATAGTATGTGCAGATTCCTGCATTCAAGAAGATTTTAAGACACTTCAAATATAAAATGTTATGCCCCATAATTCAGCCTTCTTTACTAGAATAACTTGCTATTGACAAGTTTACAGTCTCCTTCTTTTAAAGCACCAAGTAGTTCCCATCAGATGTATATAAAAATCAGTGACAATATATTCCAAGATATGCTAAACAACTGCAAACACACACAAAAACTTGGAATTCAAGTATGTTACTCACACCTTCTTGTCAAGTGTCAGTAATGGGCCACTCTCTTACCACTTCAAAAAGTTATTTCTCCTCCCTTGGTATCCTGCTGTTAATTGATTTATCTCATTAGACTGACCTCACACTTGGTTAAGCAACCCCCATCCCTTCATGTATTTATACCTGCTCCTGTATTTTCACTCCATGCATCTGATGAAGGCGGTTCTAACCCACAAAAGCTTATGCCCAAATAAATTTGTTAGTCTAAGGTGCCACACGGATTCTTATTTTTGCTGATACGGACTAACATGGCTACCACTCTGAAACCTATCAGAATCTGGCTTTCTGAGGCTACAGACCATCCCCCTGATTCATTCTCACACTTTTTTGTGTCACAACAAAATTTCTCCTCATTGGTTGAAAAGTCTTAAATGCAGCATGGGCAGAAGTAGTAAAATGTATTGCCTTTTGGGGAAAAATAGTTCTCTTTATGTTTCAGAGTAACAGCCGTGTTAGTCTGTATTCGCAAAAAGAAAAGGAGTACTTGTGGCACCTTAGAGACTAACCAATTTATTTGAGCATAAGCTTTCGTGAGCTAGAGCTCACTTCATCGGATGCATACTGTGGAAAGTGTAGAAGATCTTTTTATATACACACAAAGCATGAAAAAATACCTCCTCCCACCCCACTCTCCTGCTGGTAATAGCTTATCTAAAGTGATCACTCTCCTTACAATGTGTATGATAATCAAGGTGGGCCATTTCCAGCACAAATCCAGGGTTTAACAAGAGTGTCTGAGGAGGGCGGCGGGGGGTAGGAAAAAACAAGGGGAAATAGGTTACCTTGCATAATGACTTAGCCACTCCCAGTCTCTATTCAAGCTTAAGTTAATTGTATCCAATTTGCAAATGAATTCCAATTCAACAGTTTTTCGCTGGAGTCTGGATTTGAAGTTTTTTTTGTTGTAATATAGCAACTTTCATGTCTGTAATTACGTGACCAGAGAGATTGAAGTGTTCTCCGACTGGTTTATGAATGTTATAATTCTTGACATCTGATTTGTGTCCATTTATTCTTTTACGTAAAGATTGTCCAGTTTGACCAATGTACATGGCAGAGGGGCATTGCTGGTACATGATGGCATATATCACATTGGTGGATGTGCAGGTGAACGAGCCTCTGATAGTGTGGCTGATGTTATTAGGCCCTGTGATGGTGTCCCCGAATAGATATGTGGGCACAGTTGGCAACGGGCTTTGTTGCAAGGATAGGTTCCTGGGTTAGTGGTTCTGTTGTGTGGTATGTGGTTGCTGGTGAGTATTCGCTTCAGGTTGGGGGGCTGTCTGTAGGCAAGGACTGGCCTGTCTCCCAAGGTTTGTGAGAGTGTTGGGTCATCCTTCAGGATAGGTTGTTGATCCTTAATAATGCGTTGGAGGGGTTTTAGTTGGGGGCTGAAGGTGACGGCTAGTGGCGTTCTGTTATTTTCTTTGTTAGGCCTGTCCTGTAGTAGGTGACTTCTGGGAACTCTTCTGGCTCTATCAATCTGTTTCTTCACTTCCGCAGATGGGTATTGTAGTTACAAGATCTCTATCAAGCATTCTTACAGGTGTTTGTCTCTGTCTGAGGGGTTGGAGCAAATGCAGTTGTATCGCAGAGCTTGGCTGTAGACGATGGATTGTGTGGCGCGGTCAGGGTGAAAGCTGGAGGCATGTAGGTAGGAATAGCGGTCAGTAGGTTTCTGGTATAGGGTGGTGTTTATGTGACTATTGTTTATTAGCACTGTAGTGTCCAGGAAGTGGATCTCTTGTGTGGACTGGACCAGGCTGAGGTTGATGGTGGGATGGAAATTGTTGAAATTATGGTGGAATTCCTCAATGGCTTCTTTTCCATGGATCCAGATGATGAAGATGTCATCAATATAGCGCGAGTAGGGGCATTAGGGGACGAGAGCTGAGGAAGCGTTGTTCTAAGTCAGCCATAAAAAAGTTGGCATACTGTGGGGCCATGTGGGTACCCATAGCAGTGCCGCTGATCTGAAGGTATACATTGTCCCCAAACGTAAAATAGTTATGGGTAAGGACAAAGTCAAAGTTCAGCCACCAGGTTAGCCGTGACATTATCAGGGATCGTGTTCTTGATGGCTTGTAGTCCATCTTTGTGTGGAATGTTGGTGTAGAGGGCTTCTACATCCATAGTGGCCAGGATGGTGTTATCAGGAAGATCACCGATGGATTGTAGTTTCCCCAGGAAGTCAGTGGTGTCTCAAAGATAGCTGGGAGTGCTGGTAGCATAGGGCCTGAGGAGGGAGTCTACATAACCAGACAATCCTGCTGTCAGGGTGCCAATGCCTGAGATGAAGGGGCACCTAGGATTTCCAGGTTTATGGATCTTGGGTAATAGATAGAATATCCCAGGTCGGGGCTCCAGGGGTGTGTCTGTGTGGATTTGATCTTGTGCTTTTTCAGGGAGTTTCTTGAGCAAATGCTGTAGTTTCTTTTGGTAACTCTCAGTGGGATCAGAGGGTAATGGCTTGTAGAAAGTGGTGTTGGAGAGCTGCCGAGCAGCCTCTTGTTCATATTCCGACCTATTCATGATGACAACAGCACCTCCTTTGTCAGCCTTTTTGATTATGATGTCAGAGTTGTTTCTGAGGCTGTGGATGGCATTGTGTTCCGCACGGCTGAGGTTATGGGGCAAGTGATGCTGTTTTTCCACAATTTCAGCCCGTGGACGTCGGCGGAAGCACTTTATGTAGAAGTCCAGTCTGCTGTTTTGACCTGCAGGAGGAGTCCACCTAGAATCCTTCTTTTTGTAGTGTTGGTAGGGAGGTCTCTGTGGATTAGTATGTTGTTCAGAGGTATGTTGGAAATATTCCTTGAGTTGGAGACGTCAAAAATAGGATTCTAGATCACCACAGAACTGTATCATGTTCGTGGGGGTGGAGGGGCAGAAGGAGAGGCCCCGAGATAGGACAGCTGCTTCTGCTGGGCTGAGAGTATAGTTGGATAGGTTAACAATATTGCTGGGTGGGTTGAGGGAACCATTGCTGTGGCCCCTTGTGGCATGTAGTAGTTTAGAAAGTTTAGTGTCCTTTTTCTTTTGTAGAGGAGCAAAGTGTATGTTGTAAACGGCTTGTCTAGTTTTAGTAAAGTCCAGCCACGAGGAAGTTTGTGTGGAAGGTTGTTTTTTTATGAGAGTATCCATTTTTGAGAGGTCATTCTTTATCTTTCCCTGTTTGCTGTAGAGGATGTTGATCAGGTGATTCTGCAGTTTCTTTGAGAGCGTGTGGCACAAGCTGTCAGCATAGTCTGTGTGATATGTAGATTGTAATGGATTTTTTACCTTCAGTCCTTTTGGTACGATGTCCATCTGTTTGCATTTGGAAAGGAAGATGATGTCTGTCTGTTTCTGTACAAGTTTTTCCATGCAGTTGATAGATTTCCACTCCATACGGCTAAATGCAGTGCCTTGCATAATGACAGGTTTCAGAGTAGCAGCCGTGTTAGTCTGTCTTCGCAAAAAGAAAAGGAGTACTTGTGGCACCTTAGAGACTAACCAATTTATTTGAGCATAAGCTTTCGTGAGCTAGAGCTCACTTCATCGGATGCATACTGTGGAAAGTGTAGAAGATCTTTTTATATACACACAAAGCATGAAAAAATACCTCCTCCCACCCCACTCTCCTGTTGGTAATAGCTTATCTAAAGTGATCACTCTCCTTACAATGTGTATGATAGCCAAGTGGCCATATTACTGGCCATATTTTCATCTGGTAGAAGTTGGTGTCACTTCATTGACTTCAATTGAACTATACTGATTTACACCATCTGAGGATCTGGCCCTGCATGTTCTAAAAGGTATTCAGAACCATGGAATAATGATCCCTAGAACTTTCAAAATGTTATTTGAATGAGAAATGGCATGACTGCCCTGTTAAATAATAATTCCCAACTTCCGTTTCTAAATCCTTGAGCAGGCACTCAATAAATTCATGACCATCCCTTCCTCCACAAGCTACAGAAATGGTCCTGGATTCTGCTCATCATACCCTGAGAAAGCCCTCAAAACCCTCCTTCCCAGAGCCTCCCATAACAATCAGGCCAGCACCCTACTCAACAGCTGCACAAGCCTTCCTGAACTATCCCTCCCTTTCTCACAACTTCCAGCTGCCAAATAGCCATCCCCTTGTAACAAGCTCACAACTCCATCTTAGCTGCAGAAAACATCCCAGATTCCCCGATTCACCAGCTTACAACATTGCACCTTCTCAGCCGGAGAAGCCCTCTCCAGCATACCCTCAGCCGACAAGCCCACAATCGCCTACCATCTGCCACACCCTCAAACCCGCAATCCCCTTCCACCTGCCACACCCCCAAGTTCCTGCCCTGTAAAAGAGAGAGTGAGGGGTGAAAAAAAAAAAAACACTTTGGAAACTCCTCTCTCAGTTTAAAAAAAATCCTTGCATCCTCACCTTCATTCAAGACCAATCGTCCTCCCAGTAGCAATTTTTTATATTTCATTGTCCAACTGAAATCACAATAAAAATATGTACAAATGAGCGTATTTGAATAGGTGCTCTGATCTCCCCAAAAGTGTACAGATTGCAAATATATTAGTCCAGGCTTGTGTCCTATAATGAGATGGGTTGGGAGGAGACCTGAAAATGGAAAGTGGTCACAGGCTTGATTCTATGGTGTGGATTCTGGAATGTTTGCAGACTGGCAAAGGATAGAGGGGTTGTTAGAGAACAGAATTTGTGGTAGATTACAAATCTTGATGGGGTCCAGCTGGGGCTACTTGCCATCTTCTTCCTCCTCCAGTCACTCCAAAATAAAACAAAATAAAACGAAAAAACCCACACATGTATATCTATGCAAAATTAAGGTTGAGAATTTAAATGCACAGAGATTCAAACCTTCAAAAGTTTAGGATCCTACTTCAACTCAGCCACTTTGCACGTTATAGAGGGGATCACTACAGTTCCACATAGGTAATGCTGGGTTGAGCTTTACACTTAAAGCAGTGATTCAATCACTTTGTTGAATAAATTCAACCACTGTTGAAATGTACAGCATACCCTCCTTAACATTATAGTACATACTGTTTGAGAACAGAATGAATTTTCTGAAAATTTATAAGAATATCCATTAACTAAACTAGCTGAAGAGTTAAAGGACATTTTAAAAATTAATTTCAAGAAATTTAGCACCCAGTGGACTTTGTTTTTGGTCCCCAATGATCTCATGGTGGACTGTAGTGATGACATGAGGGCGAAAAAAAATCTAAAAAAAGTTCAATCTGAGACTCCAAAACACCAAAATGCCTTAATCATAAACATGTGGATATTTCACGTCCTCACTACAGGGCATGGGTAAGGTTGTTTGTGTGCCCTAACTGTGCATTTAGCTACGTTAACATATTTGGTTTTCTTATTCTAATTTTCGTAGACCGATAATGGAGTTTTTCCTTTAATAGTTACAACTCCCATGTAATGTATATTACCTTAAATTACCAATAAGCAATATCAACTTTAATGCCATTCTAATGGAATTTTTACTTGGGAATATATGAAGACATACATTTAGTAGTATACCATATTCCACATATGCAATGTGCCCACATTGGCACCGCAACGGGGAACTTAAAATTTTTCATGTGGGGACGTAAGCATTTGGGCTGGGACTCTGAAACCTTCCTGAGGGAGCTGGTTGTCCAGTTTAATTACAGTAAATGGGTATTAGGCATCTAAATTCCTCTGGCAGCTTTGAAAAGCTCACGCTTAAATGCTCAATACTATGATTGAATCAACACAGCTCTCTTCATTTGATAATTCTTGTAATACTGATCAACCATTCTTCATCATGCTCAGAGTCAAAAGTAAATACTTGGATAGGTTTGAGACTTTAGAGAAAATTTACTTTAATCGATGAGACAAATAATTGGCTTGATGTACAGTCACATGACTTATCTAGTCTCATAGAAGGCTACAGCTTCCATAGCATATATAATAGCATATTAAAAATGGCTTTATGGTCAATTAACATTTAATGGATTTGGGACCATTTTTCTGCATAAGTGGTTTATTATTTTTAAAAATGGTTTATTATTTTGAGTACAGTTTGTAAATATGAGCTGTCTCCTGAATACATTAGCTCCTTCCATCACTTACTTTAAAATATGTTGTAATGGTAAAGACTAGCAGTTAAAAGCATACCTACAGCTAACTAAGTACCTCATTGTTGGGAGTGAGGGCATATTTTAGGCCTGATAAAAGCCTGATGTGATTTTTAAGAGTCTGTTAACGTTTAACAACTTAAGCATAAATAGAACTGCATACGTGTAAGAAGGATGCAAAAGAATCATGTTTTTGAGGAATATAACGGATAGGTTTGAACTCTCACTAAATATACACTGAAGGGGAGGAGAGAACAGGAAAATAAGAAACTAATGCATAAACATGAAAAGATTTAAAGAAAGTTATGTCAGCCTAAACAAAGGGAAGCTGTGAATTGTCCAGTACTGGATGTGACTGTGAGGTATTGTCCTGATGAGCTTCCCACTTGTTAAGTAACTGATCACTATTTACTAGAATTTTGCCTTCATAAAGATTTGTTAGACCCACCTGCTGAGTAGTAGATTTCTCTATCCAACATTCATCACCATGATTTATGTTACTCCCTGAGGAATTTTTAGGCATATAGACCACTGAATTAATTACACTCACCACCTTTGCCAAATTGTGCACGGAGTTCAATGAAGTTGAATGAGCAGTAAGTCAGCGCAGACTTTGATCAGCACATACTGTTTAGGTGTTTTGTCATCTATGACATGTGTGTTAAACCCTGGGATAAGAACGATGGGTGATCAATTGTGTGTCTCAAAATTGGACTCTCCAGGCCTGCTCCTGCTCCCACTGATGTTAACAGCAGAATCTCATTAATTTCAACTGTGCAGGATCAGACCCCAAATGACTTCAATGGGTGCAGGGCTGGCCTTCAATGTCGGTCTTACTGATCTGTGTGACTGTCGGTTCACCTCTGATGTGACAACCCCCCTCCCCCTCCCCCTCTCCCCCCCCCCCCACACGCACTGTGCCTGGGAACGAAATGCTCTGAAGTCTGCTTTTGTATGTTCTATACTGCTCAGTGCTAATTTGGATTTACAACTTTGAAAGTAAATTTACCTATGTGATCTTAAGCTTTACCATTTTTGGTCCAATACCTGTATGCAATTTAATTAACAATAAACGTATAATTCAAAGCAATACATTAAAACCATCTTTATTTCATTTAACTGCTTCAAAATGCTGTGGGCCAGATTCTCTTCCCACTCATACCAGTTTTATATCAGGGTAACTCCATCTACTCCAGTGGGATTACTCATGATTTGCATGAGCTCAAGAGTTAAGATTCCAGATGTATGACATGAGGAAATAGAAAAATTGAAACTGCTCTCAAAGAATGAGAGGGGCAATCCTAGCAGTTCATGGTATGCGACATGCCTCTCGGTGTATTGAAAGTATGTCACACACTGTTGTTTCACCACTGAGGCACGCCACAGCTGAGGTGGTATGTGTCACAGCTGAAAAGCAAGCTTGTGACACCCCTTTCATTTCACTGAGAGGTGTGCCGTGAAGTGCAGCAACCCTAACTGCAAAATACCACCACATACAGTGATCGGACATATAGCATTACTGGGCTATTTGTGATTGCCTCAGTCATGAAAAATCTGAGAGGGAAGGAAGGGAGGAATGTCCATCTATTATTTCTGGGCCACTCCTGCTAAAAGTTCAGATTCCAAACAAAGCTAAAGTACCATAGAAGATCGTATGTGAGAAATAAACAGTCATGTTAAATACGCTAGTTTCCGATGTCTGGCAAAGAAATGTCATGGGAGTCTTTTCCTCAATCAGACTGAGGCACAAAGTAAACCCAAGGGCATGTACAGAGAACTATACACAGAGAAGTGGGATTAAATGCTACCCATATATGCCAAACATAGGGCTACAGAAACCACTGCCCAGCCAGATCCAGGCTCACCTCTCTTCACGACAGATCAAAGGCTCTTAAGCAAAGTAAGCGGTCAGGGGATAGGAAGGAAGATCCTTTCATGGTTGAAGATAGGAAACAAAGGGTAGGAATAGTTTTCACAATGGAAATAGTTTTCACAGGTAAACAGGGGTGGGGGGAGGAGGGTGTCCCTAAGGATCTGTATTATTCAACATATTCATAAATGAGCTGGAAAAAGATGAAAACAGCGAGGTGGCAAAGTTTGCAGAGGATACAAAATTACTCAAGATAGTTAGGTCCAAAGCTGATTGCAAAGAGTTATAAAGGGATCTCACCAAACTGGGTGACTGGACAACAGAATGGCAGATGAGATTCAATGTTGATAAATGCAAAGTAATGCACATTGGAAAAAATAATCCCAACTATACATACAAAATGATTAGGGGGATGGAACAGCTTCTATATGAGGAGAGAATAATAGACTAGGACTGTTCATCTTGGAAAAGAGATGATTAAGGGGAGATATGATAGAGGTCTATAAAATCATGACTGGTGTGGACAAAGTGAATAGCGAAGTGTTAAGCAAATGGGTGAAACAACACAGGAACCAGAGGTTACCCAATAGAAATTAAAACCAACATAGGGAAGTACTTCTTCACACAACACACAGACAACCTGTGGAACTCGTTGCCAGAGGGCATTGTGAAGGCCAAAATTACAACTAGATTTAAAAAAAAAAAAGATAAATTCATGCAGGAGAGGTCCATCAATGGCTGTTAGCCAAGATGATCAGGGATGCTATGGGTGTCCTTAAACCTCCAAATGCCAGAAGCTGGCACTTGACAACATGGTACGGATCACTCAAGATTGTCCTGTTCTGTTCATCCCCACTGAAGCATCTGACACCAACAACTGTTAGAAGACAGGATATTAGGCTCAATGCGCCATTGGTCGGACCGAGTATGGTCATTCTTATGTTCTAATGGCAAGTCAGTGGCAAAACTTCTATTAACTCCAACGGAACCAGAATTTAACTAAATGTTCCCATGTTTGTGCAATGCCCAACACAATGAAACCTATGATCCTGGTGAGGGCATTTGGGCACTAACAGAATATAAATCTGAAACAGCAACATAGATCTGCCAAACACAAAGGGCAATATAAAAGCCTCAAATCTACACCCGTTACTTGCAACTGCAGGAGCTGGGCAAAGTGGCAAGAGGCTCCTTGAACCCCTTCTCTTTGCTCCTAAAGAATTCCCTAATGAAGCCACATGTACAGAGCTCCAAGCTCACAGAGATGTTGGAAACTTCACTTCTCTGCTCTCATGGCACCCTGCTTAGCCTAACAGCACATGTGACTTGCTCCTATTGAACCATCAATGGACACCCTGTGCTCAGAAGTACGTAGCCTTCTGGTGACGGGAGTAACTAAGCAGGAGAAGGAAAGAGATCAAGGGAAAACAACTCTCAGAAAAAAGATGAAAAAGAGAAAAAGAACAGAAAGATAAGCAGGAAAGAGCAAGGGCATGAAGGGACACGGGGTATGGACAATGCCCATTTGTCTGTTCTTCACAAGGTGCAGCTACTACTGAAGTCACATTGGTAAATTGCTACATTAGACAATACTCTCTGAGCTCAAAACGTATACAAATATTCCTAAGCAATTTCCTAAGAAAGTCAGACAAAATCAGTGAAATTCTGCAAATGTGTCAACTTTTTACTACCTCCAGTGAATGACTGCATATGCTACAGTAACATAGTTACCCTAAGACTACATAACTAGGGTATGTCTACAGGGCAATAAAACACCCATGGCTGACCCATATCAGCTGACTTGGGCTTGCAGGGCTTTAAAATTGCAATGTAGATATTCAGGATTGGGCATTTTATAGCTCCACAGCCTGAACCCCTGCAAGCCCAAGTCACCTGATCCGGGACAACCAGGGGTGTTTTATTGCAGTGTAAACATATCCGTACAAACTTCTTTGTAGAAAACCTTCCGATCAACACAGACATCTCCATAGATCTAGCAGCCACCTTGTTTATACCTCTCCCTCACCCCCAAATATAAAAGCAGTCAAGCACTTCAATATCCTTCACTCTTCTCAGAAAAAACACATCTCATTGTAAAACTCCTTCCCCGAAAGAGGCCAGTCCTCATGAAAAATGAACAGAGTGAAAGAGAGAATAGCAAACAAATCCAACTTTGATTGCCAGGCACTTCTACACCAGAGGGAACCCTTGTGAGACTTTAAGAAATACATGCAGTTGAGATAACACTCCAAAAAAATTACTAGGAAAAAAGTTTGTTATTTAAAACAACCTCATACTTCTGCTCAATCTATTGGCGAGAAATTTCCAAAGGTTCAGATAGTGGTACTTCAGAAAGGCAGAGCATATCATAACTGCTTAAAAAGTAACACTCCACCACCACCTTCAGCCACAAGAAAAGCAAAAAAGAAACAATTTATATTACAGAAGACCAAAGTATGCTTTTCTCAGTGTTACATTCAAAGTAAAGCATAAACCTTAACCATTACCCAAACAAACACTTCCAGAAAAAACAAGCACAGACAGAACACACAAATTATAGATATTTGTGGCTCACTATGATAACTAAGTTACATTTCTGTAGCTGGGCAAATTATTCATAGCCAGGTTTCCTTGGAGTCAAAATATGCCTGATTTCACACTTAAGTGTTCATGAAAAGGAAGTCAGTTTAGAAGTCTAATTTCTTAAAATGAAAACGTTCAATTTTTAAATGTACCGCTATTAGTTTGACTTTAAAAATTCTGCAATAACTTTTTTGCATTACTTCTAAAACATTGGTAGAGTTTATTATGGGTCACATAAGTCACATGGTATTGATTTTGGTTACCTGATTGGCTTAGCTAATACCTTTTTTCATTACTTTTCTCAGAAGGAGTATTGTGTGCACTCTCTCAAAGCAGTTAGTGAGAAGAAATGAGTCTGCGCTGCTCCCTGCTGGAGTATATGCAGAAAAGCTATATATTGTCCACCTGCCCTTTGAAGGTCCACATGGGTTTTCTGAGGGACAGTGGAGATGGCTGGCAGCTCCCTGAAGACAACAGGGTAGAGAGCTATCCATCATAAGAAAAGCTGGAGGAAGGTATCAAAGTAAACTACTGTCTTCTTGTGGAGACAGATCAACACCATATAGTGGTGGAGGGACACTCCATGGTGATCAAAGAGCCAGATGGCTTGGTACAGTCCTCCATAGGTTTCAGAGATGCATCCAAATAAAGAATCTCTAAATTTCGTTATGGTGAGTCTCGTTTACTGATCTAACAAGGATCTAAATTTTCCCTCCAAAACTCAATTTTGACAAAATTGACATGATTTTGCAACGTTTCAATTTCAACAGAACCACATTCTTTTCTGACCATCTCTTCCCATAACCTTTTGTTATGGTTTAATAGTAAGATAGCTGTAATCACTCACTGACTAGGTAAAATATCTTCTGATAATTTCTTAATGGAATAATGCAAAACATATATCTGAGTAAGTCAGTTTCATGGCAATGAGTGAATGCAGGAAGCGTTAGAACAAGTGATTTATATTAAAATGGTGCCATGCTTTCCGCTAGGAATTAGAAGCCAAATTTGATTTAGAAACCAGAGTCCCAACTCAAATTTGATTTACTTAAGAGAACTTTAACTGAAAAGTCCCCAATTCCTCACATTTATATCCCTATACATTAGATCGAATTATAATTCTAAGTCACCATTGTCCTTCAAATAGGTCTCGTTCCCTTCCAATCTATTAATAAAAAATTGGTTTAAAGAGAAAAAACAAGCTTTCCAGCATTTTTAACTCCCAGTTGGTTTCTTAACTTTAAATGAACTAGTCATTGAACTGAGCAATTGAATGAACTGAAAAGAAGAAAAATATTCTTGTTACCTGAAGAAGCTATTTCTGTCAAAAGCTGGCTTAGCATTTAAAAAAAAAAAAAAAAAACACACAAAACACCTCTGTTCCAGATCCTTAGCCAATGACTTCCATCAGCTCAGTGATTTGACTTTCTTTAAAAGTTTGGCAGCAAACGTGTACTGCTTATTTTTTAAAATGTAAATTTAAAATTTAATACAATATAACTAGTTTTCTATAACATTGGTCATAATTTGAAATTAAATAGATTAGCATTTAAATAAAAAATCCAGTTTGACACATTTATTTTTGTTAACCCTGCATTTCATGAAATGATTACATGATAGCATAGTACTCTAGCTAATCATAGAATCATAGAATATCAGAGTTGGAAGGGACCTCAGGAGATCATCTTGTCCAACCCCCTGCTCAAAGCAGGACCAATCCCCAATTTTTGCCCCAGATCCCTAAATGGCCCCCTCAGGGATTGAACTCACAACCCTGGGTTTAGCAGGCCAATGCTCAAACCACTGAGCTATCCCTTGTTTAGGCAGCTTCATAATTTCTCATGAGAAACAAGTAAATATATTTCAAAGACTGTACTTTCCTTCCTCAGTAGCTATCTGGACCACACAGTTTATATTATCCAGCAAGTTTTAAATACAAGTGTGTGTGTGTATATATTATATATATATATATATGCGCAGTAAGCCTCCTTTAATACCAGACTCAAGAATCTGGATCAAAATGCATATTTATTAGGGCTGTCAATTAAACACAGTTAACTCATGCGATTAACTCAAAAAAAAAACTTAACTGCGATTAAAAAAATTAATTGCAATTAATCACACGGTCAAACAATAGAATACCAATTGAAATTTATGAAATATTTTTGGATTTTTTCAACATTTTCAAAATATATTGATTTCTATTACAACACAGAATAAAAAGTGTACAGTGCTCACATTATTTTTTATTACAAATATTTGCACTGCAAAAATGATAAACCAAATAAATAGTATTTATCAGTTCACCTCATGGAAATACATGCTCAAATAAATTGGTTAGTCTCTAAGGTGCCACAAGTACTCCTTTTCTTTTTGCGAATACAGACTAACACGGCTGTTCCTCTGAAACCTACCATGAAAGTGTAACTTACAAATGTAGATTTTTTTTTGGTTACATAACTGCACTCAAAACAAAACAGTGTAAAACTTTAGATCATACAAGTCCACTCAGTCCTACTTCTTGTTCAGTGAATTGCAAAGAAAAACAAATTTGTTTACATTTATAGGAGATACTGCTGACTGCTTCTTATTTACAGTGTCACCTGAAAGTGAGAACAGGCTTTCGCATGCCACTTTTGTAGCCAGTGTTGTAAGGTATTTATGTGCCAGATATGCTCAACATTCGTACGCCCCTTCATGCTTCAGCCACCATTACAGAGGTCAAACTTCCATGCTGATGATGCTCATTTAAAAAAAAAAGATAGCATGTTAATTAAATTTGTGACTCAATTCATTGGGAGAGAATTGCATGTCCCCTGCTCTGTTTTACCCACATTCTGCCATATATTTCATGTTATAGCAGTCTCAGATGATTACTCAGCACATATTGTTTGATTTATGAACCGTCAATGCAGATCTGACAAAATGCAAAGAAGGTAATAATGTGAGATTTCTAAAGATAACTACAGCACTCAACCCAAGGTTTAAGAATCTGAAGTGCCGTCCAAAATCCGAGAGGGATGAGGTGTGGGGCATGCTTTCAGAAGTCTTAAAAGAGCAACACTCTGATGCAGAAACTACAGAACCCGAACCACCAACAAAGAAGAAAGAAAAAAAAAATATCAACCTTCTGCTGGTGGCATCTGACTCAGATAATGAAAATGAACATGCGCCAGTCCGCACTGCTTTGGATTGTTATCAGTCAGAACCCGTCATCAGCATGGATGCATGTCCTCTGGAATGGTAGTTGAAGCACGAAGGGGCATATGAATGTTTAGCATATCTGGCACATAAATACCTTGCAACACCGGCTACAAAAGTGCCATGTGACCTTGTGTTCTCACTTTCAGGTGACATTGTAAACAAGAAGTGAGCAGCATTATCTCCTGCAAATTGTAACCAAACTTGTTTGTCTGAGCAATTGAATGAACAAGAAGTAGGACTGAGTGGACTTACAGACTCTAAAATGTTACATTGTTTTATTTTTGAATGCAGTTTTTTGTACATAATTCTACATTTGTAAGTTCAACTTTCGTGATAAAGAGATTGCACTACTGTACTTGTATTAGGTGAATTGAAAAATACTATTACTTTTATTTTGTTTTTTTTGTTGGTTTGTTTTTTTTTACAGTGCAAGCACTTGTAAACAAAATTAATTATAAAGTGAGCACTTTGTATTCTGTGTGGTAACTAAAATCAATATATTTGAAAATGTAGAAAACATCCACAAATATTTAAATAAATGGTATTCTATTATTGTTTAATTGTGCGATTAATTTTTTTTTATCATTTAGTCATTCTAGGAATCCTCCTGAAGATATTCTCTGAATTATGCACTGGACTGTGTAATTTCACTTCGTTTTGATACAGTATATAACAACTACAGCCTAATCCTCTCTATGGTAGAATAGTGTGCTATCACAGATCCTGAAAGTGAAGTAGTTGCTGCAGGTCAGACCCAAGCAGAAGCTTAAAATGTACAATACATAAAGAGCATTTAAAAAATCCAAGGTATAAATTCTGCTAGTTTATAGTGGTACATTACTAAAATATTTAAATATTTCATATATTCACTGTGTCAATAAGGAATGTCTGGGAGGATTCGTGTCTTTGCTAACAAAGATAAATATTTCACCACAGTTCAGAGAAAGCAATACAATATGAATAATTGATTGATTTTTTTTAAAACAATTGATGTGATGCCCAAATTTATGCAGTTCTGTTTACCTTAGGTCAAATATGCTGGGAATGCACTTTTTGTAACAAAGGTATCTAAGCTGCAGAACAAACAGTGGATGAGAAAGTGGTCATTAAAATCAAGATCTGAAGGATATTATTTCTTTTAAAAGAAATGCAGCATCCATTCCATCATCATTTTTTTTCTCCCACACACCTGGCACCATTCACAAAAGAGATGTTATTTCAAAATTTCAGTAGATCAGTTTGTTAATTAAAACCTACAGTATGAATAGGTAGAGCAAAGGGTAAACAAAACTACCAACAGTTAAATCCTATCCCCAATTCAGTCAATGGCAAGACTCATTCACTTCAAAAGGAACAGGAGCTGGCCCCAGCTGAGCATCGAAATGGAATGCAAACAACAGATGGATGTCTGCTGCTGTTAAAAGGCATTAGGCATTTAAATTATGTAGGTTAAAGTTCTACCCTTGCCCATGAGTATGGCAGGGCCAAAATGCCATGGAATCCCTGCTGCTCACCAGTGGGGGACGGGCTGCAGAAAGACACTGCAGCTCTCTGCATGCCATGCAGCCGTGATCCAAGACAGCCCATTATGCTGGAGAACAAAGGGGTGTGAAAATGAGATGGGGTGGGCTGGGGCTTCTATAATGTGTCTATGATTTGGGCAGATCCACTGGTCCCTAGCAGCTCTGCAATCTACTATGGGATGTTGGGACTCAGGTTATCCCTGCATGCACATGGCTGAGGACACACACATCTTGTTTACTCAGGCTGTGAATTTACTTCCAGAGTGTTCATCCATGCTGGAAAAGCAAACATGCACAGTACTTGTAAACTAGAGTGTGTCAGAAGAATTGCATCTTTTCATGAACATATGGATCTGTCATATTCCACAAAAGCCTATTTAATGAACCTAAAAATAGCTGAATAAAAAGAATACTGAAAAAGAAAAGGCAATATCCATCTCAGCTGGAGTTCAGGAGGAGAAATAAAAAGGAGAAATAGACTAAACCTTGCTCTCATTTCATTGTCATGGCATAAATCCTAATTCTTGTACCTTGCTCGCGTTATATGCGCCTTATTCATTATAACAGTGCTCACACATGTATACTTTCCCTCCTACAGTTGCATGTAAATCCAGCCATCTACTCAGACACGGAGTATTACAGTATCACCTGTCCTTTAGGAAGCAATGCTATTTTTGCAGGAATTCTATAACATTCACTGTAAAGACAGGAAAGGTGGAGTTTTACAACTCCAGGAGTGGGGTAAAAAAACCACCCACAAAACAAGAATATTCAAGACATTCCAAATCTTGCCCAGATGCTTCAGGTAAGGATATTCAAATGTATACACCTGGCATGGGTAAGGGTATGAATTCTTTACTCCAGAATTCTGAGTGAATTCTTCAGCATTCTTCTGGTATTAAGACTGCAAATAGGACATTAGGCTCCCAGTTCCACCCATGTAAAGCAAGAGTTTCTTCACTGAGATAGACAATTACAACAGATTTATGCTGTGTAACAGAGTGCAGAGTTTAGCCCCAGGTGTATTATAAAGTCTGATTTGAACTCTTTTTAATTTTTACAAATTAACACATTCTCATGCTAAGACTCCAGCTAGAGTATAATTTGTTTCTTTGTCTGAAGTGAATGGTCCAAACTGAATTTTTGTTACTAGACAGTGAAAATTTAGAATGTTGCACACAAACACACACAAAAGTTGTTTTTGTTTGGGGTATCTCTGAGATATGACTTGGGGGTTTCACAAATCCACATCTCATTCTCTTGTTCTTTCTTAAGAACTGGCACTTTGGAACTAGTAGCGCTAAAAACAAGAGAAAGTGAAGCAAAGCATTATGGGAAACTGACCATTTCTATGCCAGCGTCTCTGCCTAAGGAATGTTGCATTGTCAATTTGGCACTCATAAATGAAACCTTTAGAAGCATGTAAGTAGTTACTCCAGCCCTTTTCTTTGTGAGGATATACCCCAAACTGCAAAATGAACATCAGTCCTGGAAGTTTGTCATGTGATTTTTTTTTTCCCCTATCTCTGTGGCTAGATTACACCTGGGCAACTGGTATACTCAGGAAGGGCACAGTTGCTTGGATGTTAATAAAAATGGTGCTCTCCCAGTCTCCATGCTCACATGCCTGAAACCACAGAAACCCAAGCCTTCTCCCAGCAGCATCCACAGCCGTGTCTGAGTGGGGTCTGCTCAGTGGCAACATAGAAAGGTAAAACAGAGAACCAGAAGCCCCTCTGACACAAGAGGATGATGAGAGAGAGCAGACACAGTCCTCACACACACCCTGCAGGAGTAGGGACGGGGCACAACAGAATCTTCAATCTCCATCTTTGCGCAGTGGGTCAGGGAAGCATCCCATCCATCAAGCATACTGCAAGGGGAATAGATATCCCCATCTTCCCCTTCTTCCACCACGGCAAGGTGTTTTAAAGAGTTGAGGCTAAAGAACCAAGATGGAAAAATCAGATCCATGATTTCCAGGGTCTTCATGACAGCCTTAATTTCCTGCCATTCATTCATAAGTGAGGAGGGAGGGAAATAGAAGATACTGCTAGCATGGACAGACAGCTAGGCTTCAATTTCACATACGCATGGGAGCCAGGCCTTGGAGCTCTTGTGGGGGGAAGTAAAGAAGGAAACTTGGGAGCAGAAGTGGCTAAACTAAGGCAAAGGAGGCTGAAAGGCTTGCAGTTAGGTAAACTGGGAGAACAAGAAAGGCAGTGGCACCAAACCTTTTCATACACAGGCAAAGGGAATGGCAGAGAGAAGGTGCTATGCTCACCTCTCATTCAGGCCCCAACACGTAACTATTTCAATAAGAGAGCATGAGTAAGGCTTAGAGTTTTCAAGCTAAGCACCAGCTTCCCGTTCAATCCCCAGAACATATAAAATTCAAGTGCCAGAATACCATTCAACAAAAACTGGCATGTATAATTAAAACAAAATACGATCATATTTCTGCCCTTTACTTTTAGTGGAGATACATTGTGAAAATGAACGCTAGCTGGCACGGCCCATGCCAACTACTTGTTTATTTGGAGAACCTGCCAAGTCATCGATTACATCTTTATACAAAATATAGTCAACACCTGCATAATCTAGCAGCTCGGAGATACAAGTGTGAGTAAAACTGTGAAGTAATGGACAGAAGTGTGAAAATGTAGACCACGCTAATTGCTCAGCGTTGCTTGGCAACACTATGGTGTGCAAATGCTGTCCACTTGGCAAAAAGAGTGTCTTGTGTGCAGAGATAAATTCAGGTTGGATAGAGAAGATGGAACGATTGGAGATATCTGTACCTGTAATGCAAATGCACCAAAGAACCTACTGAATGGATATTAAGTGAAGTGGCTATGCTAGTAAACCTTCCCTTCTACAATTCTCCCCATGGAAATATGGCTGTAGTAGTTTCCGCACACTGTACAACCAGTGAAAAGATTCAATATGTTCAAGATAAAGAAGAGATCTCAAACCTTTCCAAGCATCACAGTTGTGATATCTAAACAGCAACATAGGGAAAGATATGCATAACAGAGGTAAGTATAATGTTCTTAAAAATATGACAGGGTGAACATTTTTCTTCTTGAACCATACGTGAGGGAAATCGGAACAAGAGACTTGGACAGTGGCCAACATGGCTGTAAAAGTGACTTATGAAATATCATGTGTGGGGTGGGAGAAACGAGAAAGCATTCAGAAGTGGCAAAAAGGCTTAGTCCAGGTCAACGCTACAAACTTACACGGGTATAACTACGTCGCTCTGAGAAAGGCAGTTATACTGCCCTAACCTGCCAGTGGTGACAGCACCATGTGGATGGGAGGGCTTCTCTCATTGACATAGCTACTGCCTCTCACAGAGGTGGATTAACTATGCCAGCAGGAGAAGCTCGCCTGTCGATGTAGTAGCGTCTTCGCGGCAGCATTTTCAGTGTAGAATTTCCCTTACGCTTTCAATGATTTAACTATTGACAGGCCCACTGAAAACAAACAAGCATGCAACCCTCTGTTCAATAACTGACAGCAGTACAAAAACTGAAGGAAACTCTGGGATGATTAAAAGAGCAATTAAGCACAATTATGGCACTGTACTTGATAGCGAATGGGAGCAACTCTTGAGCATCAAGCACATTTCTGGTCACCATATTTGTGAGAGGATCCTCAAACATTCTGGATCTCTAGGCAATAAATTACCTGTTTCGATCTTCCTTTCCTGAGAAAGTAGGGGCTCTCAGTTCTCGACACACATTGATACCGACGAATCGGGATCTTCATTTAAGTCTTTCTTTTAGAATTGACCCTATATTTTTTCAGGATCAGAAATTATTTTTAAATTGAGGTCAATTGGCCATTGTGGTCATAGGGGACTTAGCAGATTTTGATACCATTAATCATGGATTATTGCTTCAATGACTAAGGGTAGTTGATGGTGTGTCTGAAACTGCTCTCCACTGGTTCAAGCCATATAGAGGACAAGTGTCAATTGGTCATGGTGTATCACTGAGACATTTGAAATGCTAGGTCTGTCCCATAAGGCAAGGTTACCAGGAATAGTATCTTCAGTATGCTGATACACAGTAATGTATTACTGTACGCAGCTGGCTTCATCTGTGCCCTGGATGGTTGTTCGGATATTGTTACCTAATGTATAAAAGCCAGCTATTCTCAACTGAGGGAAGCCTGAAGCCTCGCTAGTGAGTAAGCAGTCTCCTTTATGTCTCATTTACAGAGGGAGAACGAGTGAGAGTGGTGTGCCATTTTAGGAACCTTGACAATGTTTCTGACCTTGGTCATGGCATAGAAAGCTAGCCTGTCACTTGTGGTATGACAATGTTTCTTTCAGCGGCATAGTTAGAACAGGTTGTGCCGTATTTATCCCTCCACAAGCTCACAACAGCAAACACATCCCCTTGTGGCCCTCACGGTTGCCTATTGTAACTCTGTCTCCATATAGAGTTTCCCACAGGGTTCTTCTGCCTCTCGCAGCAAGCGCAGAAGGCAGCAGCATGTCTGCTCTCAGGCTGGAGCAGCACTGGTCCCATTACAACCAGCCTGCATTGTTCATAGCTCTCAGAACACAACAGTTTTAAACCCTCAGCGGAAAGGCACAAGATACGTGTTCACCATCTGTAGGTAGAATTACACCTGCCATCTTCGTAGGTGAAAATCCCACAAGAAATAAGGATGGACATGGGTACATTTCAGACTTCCTCTTCGTGTCAGAGTGCAGGTTCTCACGATCTACCTTTAAAGGGTGTCTCATTCATTGGCAGGTGATGGACAGCCCCTTTCCTGTGGAACTTGCTTACCCTGATGTCCACCTAGCCCATCCCTCCCCCCTTCTCGTACTTCACTTTTCAGAAGATGTGTACGTTTTTTAAACCTTACTGACTGTCTCCCTCACTCCATACCCCCACACACTTCATAGTGCCATCATTTTAAATATTTGTGTTGACTATTGCTGGGTTCGTTATACTTTCAGTGGAATTGTGTTTTAAGTTTGCTTGAGTAGCTCCCCACACCCAGCACCTCAGCAGTGGGGAGGCGGAAGGATGAAGTAGTTAGAATATGGATGTAAATATTGTCTTATACAAAACTCCTGCTGGCATCAGTGTAATTAACACCTGCTTGCAGCAGGGCTCAATTTAGCCCAACATTTCTGCAGTTATGGTTAACACATCCTTGGTAGACAGCACTGAGCACAGTCAACATTTAATAATTGCCCCTCACTTCTTCTCAAGTCATGACGACACTCTGAAAGATCTGAATTAGAAGCCACAAGCCAAAAATAAATACAAATCTGACTTTTACATACACATCTCTAAGGCTTGTTACCATGCTGCTAAATTTAAAAAAGAAGCTTAAAACCATGAAACATGGTAGAATTCCTGCAACAGGCTTAAAGTTTTTGAAAAGTTCTTGTGGACTGCCCCCATGCTGGTATCTCGGTCAATAGATTTGCTTCACGTATACCATATGACCAAAAGGAAACTAGAATTCAGACAAGCTAGAGAGAGAGAGAGAGAGAGAGAGAGAGAGACAGACAGACAGACAGAGACAGACATACACTTTGAACTCCTTTGTTTTAAAATGTGTGCTACAAATGAATAAAGTACTAGTAAAGAGGGATCTGAACCAAAACCTCAGCTCCTCTCACCTCCAAACGTTTAAGTTTAGACCTACATCCGAACTCTGCACAGAAGACAAGTCTCTCAGTACTAGATGTATTGCTTCAGTCCCTTGCACTCCTACTTTCAATTCTCACCTCAAAATAATTGAAGCAGACCCAGCGTATTGGGCCCAGTTCTCATCTTACACTGGTGTAACTCTGCTCACAATGGTGTTACTCTTGCTCAACACAGGGTAAACCAGATTAAAATCAATCCTCTTCTATTTCAACATTGAGACCACCAATTTAAATGCCTTCAAACCTAAAGACGCACTAGCAATGCTCACAAGGGTCAATACACATTTTTTTGCAGCTGGCCACAGGAAATTAGATGTACATCACCGAGAGGAAAAACAAATCAAATCTAGTGCTTATGTCAATGTATGTTTTTGTGTTCACATGCACATGGAACAGATGTTTTCATGTGGAATGTACACCTGTTGAAATTGTTTAGATAGGAGATCAGTGAATGGGCATAGCTTGAAAATTGATTATCCTGAGGCTGGTTGCTGGGGGGAAGTGCTGGTGAAATGGGGAAGTCCATTAGGTATTTGTCTCTCTTGAGAACAGAATTGAGTGGGAGAAATAAGTAGAATCAGTAGAGATAATATTAATGATGTACTTACTTTTAAACTAAAAATCTTAATTTATGGGGCCACTAGGAAATAGAGAACAGAGCATTACTATTAGGACAAAGTGTTTTGTTTTTAAATGGGTCAAATATGTTGAAATACTGTTTACAAAATATTAGCACCTAATACAGACATTTAACAAAAAAGATGTTAGTTGATCATAATCCTTGGCTTCCATTAACTGGCCATTTTAAAAAGGCCTCTAAGTTCAAGCACAACCAGCCAACATATCTTGAAAGGTCTTAAACTAGGTTCTAACACATTTTAAAAACATCATTTAAATTGTGGTAAGACATCTTCATCTCGCCAGACTTGGCGCTTCCCTCTCTGGCGATGGCAGACCTGGGGTAATCAGCCCCACTCACAGCAGGGTTTGCCTTCTCCCTTCTGTGCTCCCTTGGTTGTACTTTCAGGGTAGGCCTGAAGGTTGGCCTAAGGGGTGATCCTCCCCCAAACAAAAAAGGAAACCTCCTCAAAACCAAAAAAAAAAAAAAACCTTGGGGGGTACCTTTCGCTGCCTCCTCGCTGCTGCAAGGTGTCACCCAGTTGGTTGCCCTGGGGCATCCGTCCTTCCCCCAGCAAGCATTCAGGTTTGGCTGTTTCCCCTACGGGAAGGAGCATAAACTTCTCCAGGGTGGGAGGCTATTTTCTTGCTGCCACTAGCCTGGCTGCAGCTTGTCTCTTTCTTCCCCCTTTCTCTCACCACAGGCGGGTTTTTGTTTTTTGGTTTTTTTTTAGGCCGGAGGCAGCCCTTAATTAGAATCAGGTGTCCCTCACTCACCTGAGGTAACCCCTACTCAGCTAGTAGGGAAGAGGGCCTTTAACATTCTGGGGCTAATGCATCTGCCTTCTAGCACCCTCTTGCAGCGGTCCAGCCTGACTTTGTCACAAAACATATTGGTTGCCATCTTCAAAAAACCCCACCTTCCCCCACCAAGACTACACAGGACTGTACTGGGCCATATTAATCCTATGTATTTACGCCAGAGAGAGGAATATTGCTCAATATCTTTAGCACTTGATATTTGACAAGTATTTTTATAAAAAGTTAAAAAAGTCATTACACCATCCTTTTCATACACTTTAGCACTATCAGCCCAATTTTCTAGATTGAAAAAAGTAAGTAAGTTAAGTGATTTGACTCTGCCCACATACCTATTTGTGGGTGTGCTGGGATTGGCACTCAAATCCCTTGTTCCTTGCCCCACACCAGGCTACACTGCCTCTAAAGTTGAACTCTTAACATATATTAAGGCAAAATTTCAATGAAAGCGTTTTTTTGCCAGAAATTTTCCACCATTTTTGAATAGCTTTTTGCTTAAGAAATTGCACATGCAATATTTGACTCAGATAAGCTGAAGTATTCAACTAATGGGTTTGAAAGGCTTCACATTTTAAATGAATGATCATGCCTAAGCCTGCTTGTGGTGGTAGCAAAAATTTCCAAGCAAGCAGTAAAGATTATGCACCTTTTAACTTTTTAAATGCAGTACGGTGGAGCTAGGTCCATGCTGAATACCAAAATCACTACAGAATTTAAACCACCAATAGGAAACATCACCTGCACCTTACACTGGACAGGTAATAAAACCGCTATTGGACAGCAGTAAAAAGGTGCGGTAAATACAGTAGCGCTTAAGTAGATGTAACTTGTGTCGCTCAGGGGTGTGAAAATGACACACACACTCCCGAATGACGTAAGTTACATCGATTTAAAGTGCTGCCCACACCATACTATGATGGCAGAAGACATTATCCCGCTGACGTAGCTTCCCCCTCTCTCAGTGGTGGAGTAATTATGCTAATGGAAGAGCATTCTCCTGTCAGTGTAGCGTATCTTCACCAGACACACTACAGCGGTGCAGCTCTGCCGATGCAGCTCAGTAGTGTAGACGTGCCCTAAGACATGAAAAAACAGTTGAACATATAGGACCCAATTCTACGCTCAGTTACCCTAGTGTGAATCTGTAGTAACGTCACTGAAACTGTGTTATTACTTTAAAACGTATGCTGTTTTAACAGAGAGTGGAATTTTGCCCATAATCATTCTATAAAAGGGTGTAATAATAAAGTTTGAGAATATGGCATGAATCTATTTCCATCTTAAAAAACGCTTTGTTCCAAAACAGCCTTTGAATGGACAAAACTCTTTTTTGCAGATACAGACTCTGAGTGTAACAGTTATGTGCCAACTTGTTACATATATCCCAAAAGGAGCTTCAGAAATATTATAATAATGCCAGAAGGGGAACTGAGAGAAAATTACAATTGTTTTCTTGATACTGTCAAATAGGAGCAAGAAGAGAATGTGAACTGTCTATTGGGGCCCTGAAGAACTATTATACAGTATTTGTTTAAAAAAAAAAGTCCTTATACATTGAAAGAATTGGTCTGTTCTCTAAGGGTGTAATGAATCCGCTTGCTTCTGTTTTTGTTTGTTCCAGTGCCTTTTGTGAGAATCCCTGGTCATGTACCACAGCCTTTTTCTTGCTGTCCAAGCTGTTCACTGAAGAAGACAATTGGTGAAAGTGAAATGTGATTTATTAGATCTGGGGATAATTTTTCTGACAAATACTTTATTTGTTGAAAAATGTAGTTTGGGGTCAACAAGAACTATTTAAAAATTTGGGCTGAATTCAGCAAATTACTTCAACCAAAAAAAACCCCCAATTGTTTAAAAAGTCAGATGAAATATTTGAACTGCGAAATGAAAATTTAAAAACAAACTTTAGCTAGGTTAAAACAACGGGTAACACTTCAAAAAAAATTCCATTGGGGAGGCAGAGAAAAACCAACATAAAACCCATAACTTTCTTTTTTTGTTTCAGAGAAGACGGACTCAAAATTTCTGTTTTGGGTTGATCAGAAATGAAATGTTTTGGAGACTGTTTGCTTCAGCCACCAAACTGGTTAAACCTAAATCAATCATTTGCTCAGCTCTACCATTTACATCTTCATAATCTTTCCACTTTGAGATGGGGTATTGTAAAACTAGGAATGTTCACGGTATACATTCGTTAGGTTTTCTTGCAAGTTTCTTATTAATTCCTGACATTGTCCTCCTCTCCCTCACCCAACCCCACACAAGGATACTATTCATAGGTTTTGATTACAACCTCAGAACAAAAAGGAGTACTTGTGGCACCTTAGAGACTAACCAATTTATTTGAGCATAAGCTTTCATGAGCTACAGCAAGTGAGCTGTAGCTCACGAAAGCTTATGCTCAAATAAATTGGTTAGTCTCTAAGGTGCCACAAGTACTCCTTTTCTTTTTGCGAATACAGACTAACACGGCTGTTACTCTGAAACCTCAGAATGGAACTTGAATCAGACTGTAGTATCATTTGCACAAATGCAAATCAGGAGTAACTTCAAAGAAGTGAATAGAGTAACAAGTGAAAACTGGTGTCAATGAAAAGAACATCAGGCCCTCATGCTTTTCATCCATTTTTATGGGATGAAAAGTGAGTAGAGGATCTGATCCTGATCTCACTTACACATTGGTTTAGGTCTGCTGGCTTCAACAGTTATTTCAGATGTATACTGATGTAAATTCAGAATAATGACTAACATTTAAAGACATAGGATAACATTTTCAAAAGTGCTTAAGTCAATGGGCCCTCAGAGCCTAAGTTACATAAATGAAACTTTCAAACCCACCTATGATCAATAATAAGGAACTTCAGTCTCTAGTTGTGGCAGACTGCCAGCTTAAACATTCCATAGCTTTTCCCTTGGGAATGAGCTCAACTGACGTGGTGAAATTTCTGAAGTAGGGCCACACCATAGTGATAAAGGAGACCTAGTACTCCCACAAGGAGCAGAGCATCCCTTGCTCCAAAATCCTGTACGCAGTATTCTGCAGCACCCTACTATTGTAGGGGCAAGATTTCCACAATTTCAGGAACGATTTTATGTTGTATTTAAATAGCAGGGGTCTAGCTTTAAGCACCCACCCAACCCCAAAGGCTCTCACAGGTTGCATAACAAAAATTGAGGACAATGGTCTCAAAAGTGTGGGGTTTAGGACTAAAAAAAGACAGATCTCTGCAGTTAGCCACTTTTGCAGAATATCAGACCTGCTCTGAATTCCAGGATTTGCATGGCTTAGAAGTCTGCAAATACGTTCTGCTGCCTTCAGAAGTTTGGAATGAATTATTGTTGTCTTAGAGATATTTTGAATTTAGATGCACACTGCAGTGGTGGCCAGGGTTCCATATCCCACGTTACACACAGAAGTGGACAAACTGTCTCTGGAAACCTAAAGAACAACCCTGAAAACAGCTGCAAGGTGCAGCCTTGCATGGGAATAGGAACAGAAGCAGGAGGCTGGAATAAGTTTTCTTCACTGAGAAGGAAGCCTGATAAAGCAACTTTCTTCTAAGGGCATCCATGACTAGCTCTCATGTAGGTTCAAATGGTCTTAGGTCTTTTACTGGTGAAGTTAGAAAATAAATATCTTGATTCCATCCTCAGTTAGACAAAGTTTTGTGTCTCCCCTTTAGTTCCATGCAAAGACTCAGGTTGCTGAGTGAAGCACTCAAAAGTTATTAAACATTCATATTGCGGTAGCATATAGAGGCCACTCAGGTCATGACCCCATTGTGCTAGGGGTTGTACAACCATACATACTAGAGTGACATATGGCTAGATTCAAAGCCCACTGAAGTCAATGAGAGTCTTTCCAATGGTCTTTGGATAAGGCTTTTAAAGAGGGTGGCGATAGAGAGCAACAAGCCAGGAAGGTGATTTTAGCAGGAGCATTATCAAAGGAATAGACAAGGGTGTGGCTGCATCAAGGCCTGATAGTAGAGATCACAGTAATCAGGGCGTAATCCAGGCGTGAACAGAGTTTGGCAGTGTGGGCAGAAAGAACAACAGAACTTGGAGTTGCTGTGCCAGAGGAAGCGGCAAGATTCTGACATGGCCTGTACATATAGGTCAAAAGAGACGATCAAATAAGAGAGTCAACCAAGATTGCAGGTCAGGGAATGTCACAATTCAGATTGCCTTCACATCATTATTTTTGCCCTCTTATGCACGTACATGATGATACAATCTTAATTACATTACATAATATTTTTCACTGCAGATGCCTGCCTTCTTTAGTTCATAGATTGTACTTTTGCCTTGTGTAACGCCGACAGACCCCAGTCGCCAATGGGCAGGATCAAACTGGAGATCTCTGGAGCTTAGTGCATGAGCCTCTACCACATGAGCTAAAAGCCAACTGGCTGTTAGTTAAGGCTGTAGAGCAGACTCATCTTCTCTCTCTCTTTAAGTGGTCTCAGTGCCACGAGATGGGACACACCACCACACATAGAAGGATCCATGCCTCATTCACTTTGTAATATCATAAGTTTATCCCATAGTAATAGCAGAATAGAATTTTGCAGCAATCTTGTATCCCTGCTTTATTTACTGCACACCATTCATTGTTTGCACTGAATGAATGCTTGTCTGTGTTCTCTAGGTACTACTGTCATACTAACAGTAAATATGAAACATCCACTTTTGCCAGCTTCTTATAAGGAATGTAATATATTAAAAATCTCCACATTTTCTATTCTGCATGATTCTGCATACAAAAACATCCAGGTGTAAACCCGTTGATTTAAGTAGGATCACACACCCCAGTAAGCAGCGTGCTTGGTAATGAACATTTGGAGTATCCAGCCCTAAAATACCAAAACGCAGAACCATTGGGATGTAAGCACTTTTCCTGATCATCAGATTTTATTTAACATGTTAGGCAAGATCAGTAGCCATACTGTTTTTATAAGCTCTCCAAGACTACTCAGTTAAAATGCTGATCCCTCAGAAGCTTAAGTCTGCTATAAAATGTAAAGCTAGTACATCATCCTATGCTACAGCAGTTTCATATACTGTCATATAACAAAATGCATACCTTATCTAGACAGTACATGTATAGTACTTTGTAATTTTTCTCTAGCTATTGATTATCTAATGATCCTTTAAACAAGGCACTCATGCTATGCTTGACTGATGTGCAGATTGCATTTTCTAAATCAATTTCTAAACCACTTAAGTGTCACTCTGGATATTGAAGAGCAAAAATGTAACACCTCTTAAATTCTTGTCATCCTGCCCCCTTCTTGGTAGGCAAACTAGGCCTGACTCGCCACTTGCTTACCCTAGTTTTAAACAAGCAAAATGTCATTGGAATCAATGGAGTTACAGGGATGTAAAGCTGGAACTCCACAGGGGTGAATCAGGCCCGGTAGTTCTACATCCATTTAATCCATTACACAAATTGATCTTACATTAATGTAAGAGCAAAGTTATAGGATACCTGAGATGCTCTGATTAATTCCCCCCCCCCTTAACTATTACACTTGCTTTTTACATTCATAGATTAAAACATGAAGCGGAAAGGGGTTAATTTTTTTTTAAAGGAGTCTAAATACTACTTTAGGTGCTAAGTAGGATCTCTCCTCTCACCCTTTCAAAGAGAGGTTCTTTGGAACAATTGTTTGGACCTTGAAATGGGACAAGAAACATGCCACTCACGTTCCCCGCATTTTTTCTTAGCTCTATTGCATTTCACAATGCTTTGCTATTCTACTGTCCCAGAACCCAGCATGGTGCCCCCTAACTCCCCCTCTCTTTTTAAAATCAGTGATCTGCTCTCTCCTCTGCATACACAGGAGAAACATTCAGACTAAGAGCAGAACAGGCGGCTTGGGAGCAGCACTAAAGGAAGAGACACACAGAAACAGAAGTCGGATGACAGCAAGGATCAGAGGAAGAAGACAGACAGATTGCAGCATTCCTGTACTGTGACACAGCATCCTTCTTCACACTTCCATGGCCTCCTTGATTTTAATTGTATGTATGAAATGAGAACAAAATTTCAGTTACCCGAAATCCAATTAATCAAAACTCTTGATTATCTGATGGCTGGAGATGATCAGAGTTTCAGCTGAAACTGGTCTTTGCAAGATTAAAGCTGCACAACAGCGTGTGTTAGCTCTGCTTCCAAGCTGGGCACAACAAGAGTTCAAGTGCTTCAGGGTCTCCCAAACAAGGCAGGAGAAAAGCTACAAAGTAGGCCAGACCCGCAGAAGCCAGAATGGTCTCTCTGACCATTGCAGGTTTCAAGTCAAAAGCAGCTGTCATGATTACACTTTGGTTGTCCTAAAAGACTACCAGAGAATTTGGGTTGTAGTACCTCTGCATCGTAAAGCCTGAGGTTTAGGGTGTATATACACGAATTCTAGGCTAACGTGCACTGAATACTAAAATGGCTACGGATTTTGAAGGAAGTGAAACTGAAGTATATATTTGAGTGTGCACTGAAGTGTACACTGACTTGTGAGTATCTGATTATATTCTTCAACATAAAGGTCATTTGGATTAGAGCATTTTGTAAGAGTTAGTGGGATCTACAAGATTTCAGCACGAGAGCATGGGTTACTAGTTGTGTTTCAAAAGTGCACTCACAGCTCAGCTTATAAATCAGAAGGGTTATAAGGTGAACCTGCATAAAATATCGAAACATTTTTCTTTATTTTGTTTTGCCATTTGGAGATACACAGTCAAAACTAGTACTAATCACAATACTCATATACAGTAAACAGAATGACACTGGATCTGAGCTAATTTTAATAATCTGCTCTGCAGCTTTCTTCTGATATTCTTAAGTGATTTTTTAAAGTGTTTTATAACTGAGAAGTAGATTAATATGTAAAAGCAATGTAACAAGATTTTTTTTTTTTAGAAGGAATAAGGTCTGACGCAGAGTCACTCCACAAATGATTTAACTGAGCTTAATCTAGAGATCCCAATTGTTTTAACCTCATTCCTCTCTTTAAACACTCAGCTTGTCTTCAGAGGGTTAGCATACAGTGATCACAGAATCTAGAGATGAAAAAGTCCTCTTAGGTATTTAAACCCTTTCTCCCTGTCAATGGAGAACTGTTCCCTATACTTTACCTAGTACATTTTTGAATACGGCAAGCTATGCTGTTTCCATCAGTTGGGGAGTTAGTTCAATTGCCCAATACATCTCATTGTCAGAAAATTCTTCCTGATGTTCTGTTCTTCATTTCAGCCCTGACTGAGTTATATTATCTTGTGCTACCCTAAATAACTACTCTCCCCTCCATGGAGTATACACCCCTCCAAAAAATCTGTGATACCTTCATCCTGAGTTGAAATATCACAACATAAAAATTTAATTTATATTAAATTAACACACACACACACACCCCAGAAGAAAAATACTAAGCCTTCATATGAAAGTGCATACTGTGTATGGAAACATTTTCATGAGCACATTCTTAAGGGAACAAAGTATAGAATCTCAAATACATACTTTGGAAATCTGACTGACCATGACCCGTGGGAATGAAGTTACGTATGCCTACCAGGGACTGTCCTCTTTTATAGTTTCAAGACCAAATTCAAACCTGGTAAGCAGACAGAGCTCCACTGAAAGCCATCAGTGGAGTGGCATTCCCTTCAATCACATCTCAGTTCGGCCCCAACTGTTTGACTCTGTATTTAGTTGGAAAAGCACATGATCTGATGCAGTACTGTGGACTTTAAAGCAGCAGAATACACACTGCATGCTGCTTTTTATGTTTTAGCAGATCATTACATACAAAGATGCAGCAAAGGAGGGCTTCCATACACTTTCTCTCAAAAAAAAAAATGCAATAAGTGTTTAACCCATGCCTCTGCCAGTTTTCTACTGTATTTCTGTTCCCTGTACATATTTTCTGCTATGGGTCTCTCTATTCATGAGAAATTACACACACACACACACACCAACCACAATGAGGTGGTGATAGCCGTATTTACCATGAATCTTGGCCCTCATCATCTACCTCTGGCCACTAACCATTCCCCTCAACATTTCAGACTCCTGAGCAGCTTCAAGCATATGCTATTTAAACAAACAGTCCACAAAACTGTTTTCTTCTTTCCCCTACAACATGGAATGTCTGTCCCCAAATTTTACGACAAAATCCCAGGATGGGCAATATTCAATCTGGACCAGTGATTAGAGCTGGGTGAATTTTTTCAACAAAAACACTTCACCCTCTTAAAAAAACAACAAAAAAAACAAAACAAAACAAAACGCCCCACAGATTTGCTAATGCCAACATGCTTTGCAAATTTATGTTGCATTTGCCAAATGGTTTGTTTTGAAAAAAAGATTCCAAAAAACCAAAATTTTTTTAAATTTCAGATGACCAATTCCAAATTTTCTTTACATCTATATATTATACATAAATAAATAAAATATATATACACACACACACACACAAAATCAAAACATTTCATTTGACCTGAAACAATTTTTTCCTGACTTCTTGATTTTTAGGAAAAATAATTAGTTTTGGTCTGACCTGAAACAAAGGATTTTTCCTTCACCTTCACAAAATAAACTGGGAAATGAATTAAGTCAGCTCTACTAGTGATACATTTAAAGACCAATATGTTACGTGTCAACAGGTCTATGAAACCAGAATTCCCAAATTCCAGTAGTACAAACTAGTTGCTCCTTCTAGCCCTGGTAAATCCCAAGATATTGGACCCTGAATTCATAACATTAGGATTCTTGGAAGAGTATTTTCAGAGCTTTCTAACACTTTGGGCAAGTCACTTAATCTCTCTCTCTCTCTCTCTCACACACACACACACACACACAGTTTCTGCATGTTGTTAGAGATGCTGTTTTGTTATTGCACTACTTAAAGCACTCCTTTTGTTGTCTTTTCTCAGCCTTTGCAGCACCCAGGACCACACATGAACAGCTTGTCAGGAGCCTGATGGCCGTGGCTACAAGCTACGTACAAGTACATAGATTAACAGAGTGGGATTTTAATGAGACACAACTGCACAGAAAGACAAAATACATCTTCCCCTGCAGTCCTCAAAGTGCATCAATTGGCACTGCTTTGCTGAACCCACTTCCTGATGTCCAGCTATCTGACTATAGGCATCCTAAAATACTGATCTGAATACGTTAGACAGCTGCAGTGTTCTCCCATATTCAGATTCATAAGTGACAAGCATCAGGGCTGTCCTTACCCATACGCAAAGTACGAAGCTGCGTAGGGCACTAGGAAATTTAGGGCACTGGGAAATTTGGGGTGCCCTGAGCAGCTGTGTGCTGTTCCAGTCCCTGCTCCGACTCTTCCCCAGGGTCCCAGAATAGCTAGGGACGGCCCTGACAAGCACCCACAAACATGAAGTACTTACAAAGAGGACAGTACAAACAGCAGGCAACTCATGGGAGGACACAAAGAGGGCACCAACTAAAGGGAAGGACACATGATCTCCCCACATGACTTCTCCCCGCCCCCAGCCCAGGGCCTTCACACTCTGCAGCAGCAGCCGGCTCCCTGCCCAGGCTCAACTTCTGGGGAAGGAGCCAACTCTGAACATGCCGGAGGGGCTCCGGCTCGCTCAGCCACTGGCCCCAGAAGCACAGCCTAGGCGGGGGCAGCCAGGTGCTCTCCCAGTCAGCCACTGCGCTGCACCAGGCAGTGTCTTGGGCAGCACTGCTGGAAGAGGCTCTGGCCCTGCCTCTTCCTCTCCCCACCTGGGCCAGCTGTTGGGGCACTTAGCCCTTCCTGCACCTCCCATGAATCACCCCACTGGATTGCTGTCACTCAGCAAACCTGTCTAGAAATACAATATACTTCCTTTGCAAGAAGAGGAGGGTTGTATCAGAGCATTATAAGTTAATCAACTAACTTCTCTTAGGCTTCAGTTTCAGGTTAAAAACTGGTCTACAAATAATTTAAACATTTTTGCCCCTACAGGCTGGTGGACTCGATCACCAGCATGGGGAGAAATAACCAGCCACACCCAGATCAGTTCATAGCCCTTTCCTCAAGGCTCTGTTTATCGTCCAACACACACACACAAAAGAAAAAATAATGTAGTGAGAACATTAAGTAACAGTCATGTTTCCAGCATAGACTGTGGGGAACCCGGCCTCCAGCAGTTTAGCAGTCAGGGACTCCACCCAGCCTAAGGGTACTCACCAGGCTTCTTACTCCCTTGCAGTCCTCTGCTCTAGTTACAGCAGATTGTTTTCTCAGCTCTGTTCTACTCTGAGGCTCCATGGGGTCCTCATAGGCCCCAGGTGAGAATCATCAGACCTAATCAGCTGACCAGCTGGGTCAGATGATTCCCATCAACTACCTGACCAGCTCCTCTCCACAACAGGGCTGGCGGCTCCTCTGGCTCTTAAAGGGGCAGACCACCTTGTTACAGCACCTTGAAATGTCTGAGCATCACTGAGCAAATACATCTTGAAGATTCTTGATTCATTCAACATTCACACTGATAGTCTTTCAACATTTATTAGTGGGTCAGAAATTGAAGAATGTAATGCCACTGAAGCTAGTCATGAAAAAGTTTTCAGCTGTCTGTGAAAGCCTCCCTGGCAACAGCAGCAAATAAAATCCCACTGCCCTCTCTGATGTTTAATAGATTTAAGTAGCTTAAAAGAGTATCTTATCTGAGAGCCAATCAGTGGTTTCCAACTTGCAAGGAATGGAATTCTGCAGTTGCATCATGAAGAAAGCTAAATCCTTAAATGAGCTTTGGAGCGTTAGGTGCAGAATGAGCCTTCGAAAAGCTTCCTCCACTAGCTGCTGGCTCTGCTGAAAACCCTGGATTTGCACAGCCTACCCGAGACACGCAAGAAGTTTCATCTCGTCAAACACTAGTTCTCCAGAAATACACTGAAAACAGGGAAAGCCCTTGCAGTGCAAGTTGTACAGCAACAGACCTAATGTCTTTTATCTCTATCTTCTTCGATAAACATTAACTAGCTAGCAGTTTCTGCTAAATAACATATCATCACAGCAGTACATAAGAACAGCCATATTGGGTCAGAACAATGGACCATCTAGCCCAGTGTCCTGTCTTCTGACAATGGCTAATGCCAGGTGCTTCAGAGGGAATAAACAGAACAGGTAATCATCAGGTGATTCATCCCCTATCACCCATTCCCAGCTTCTGGCAAACACAGGCTAGGGATGCTTCAGAGCATGGTTTTGCATCCCTGCCCATCCTGGCTAATAGCTATTGATGGACCTATCCTCCATAAGAAATACCAATGCTGACATTTGCGTAACTGAGAGCATGTCCATGCTCCCAATCTCTCTTCCGCCTTTTCTCAAGTCCCTTAGTCTGTCTCTCTCAATTTCCCATGACATCTCTCTCCTTTCTCTCCATAACATGCACCAGATGCACCTCAAAATATCTTTGCTCTCCCCTGACGCTCCTTAGTTTCTTGTGCCAGCTATTACCCTAGCACTAAACTGCAATTGCCCTGTTGCTGTGCAATGAGGAAGAAGCTATGTATTCCCTCTCTAGCACACTGCCACAGGGAGGGCAGGATCTGGCTCTCAGACCTTACTTATGCAACTCAAAATAAGGTTTAGATTCACTCCAGCAGTACCTGCCTTTATGAGCTATAGACTATTGCATTTCAGAGCAATAGGGTAATGAAAATAAATCACAACTGTAAAATACTGCATTCTGGAAAACAATGAGGTTTTGCAGAATTCTGATAGCTAATCACAGTACACTAGCTAGAAATCATACCCGGATGGCATTTACAAGGAGGGCTTTATTTCACCAGCAGAGTAAGCTTTCCCAGCTCCTGGCATGCTTCCACAGCAAGAGCAAGAAGCCAAGCTCTGGAACAGCTGCCATATGGAAAAAAGCAAAGGAATACTACTCACCACATTCTAGGTACCGGCACTATTTTCTGGGCAGCAGTCCTCAGACTTCAGGAGTGAGACTGACTGAGTCTACTAGAGCCTGCAAGGGGCTTTCCAGGAGGGTAATCAAGTGCTAGCACTTAGCATGCAAAATGTTGCCACCTGTCCTGCTATGACTGTAGGAGCCTCACTGAAACTTTACAGGAAAACCCAGGGTATCTACTTACACTGATGAAAGCTCAGTGCTTATCATTCAAGGAGCCAGTGAACCACACACAAAATAGAGACTGAACACAAAATGTGAATGAACTCCTCCTTGAGGGGTCTTTGTATAAACTAACAAGGGAACAAACATACTGAAAATAAAAATATGTAGAAAAAGGCTCGATAAGTAAGCACAGTGAAAATACATTGAAACTACAAGAAACCAGAACAACAGCCTTTACTGAACACACCAGACCAACATCCTCCACTGAACAGTTATGCCCGGGGCTAGCGCCTAACACAAATGAGAGCTCAGCAAAAAATGTTGAGTATTCAGTGGGGAGGGATGGAGAGAGACTCAGTCTCAAGTGCACAAATATTGACTGTCAGCTAGACAGCAAGGCCTGCTCCTGCAGGTCAGGGTCTCCAGTGATAAGGTAGGAGATAGGATCAGTGGGATCAGCTCTTGCAGTTTCATTGTATCACAATGTTTTGGTGATGGTTTTCTTTATTTTCTCTCTCTCTCTCTTTTTTTTTTAAACAAGCCCCAGATTCTGGATTTATCTGATTACACGAGAATCTCAGTTTTGTAATTAAATTTCCCCCCCTGCATTTCTGGGTTCAGAAAAGCATGAACTTTAAAGGCTCAAAAACCAGAAGGCAAAGGAAAAAAATCATAGAACATTTATTATCTTTAAGCATATAATGGTTTGGGGGGGGAGGGGGCTGTTTAATGATTTTTGAACCGTTGGGTTTGGCAAGACTGTAAGGTGCACAAACAGCACACAGCGGAAATCAAACAGAAAACATAATAGTTTTTTGTGTGGGTAGGAGCCAAGTCTAAGGAACCTGCAGTCAGGTGTTACTCAGATCACTTCTTCTGCCCCAATAAGGCCTCTCCTCTCTTTCTTAAGGGTCTTGTCTTTCGCCTGGGGTTTTCTCCATGCTCCTTGCCACCAATATAAAGCACAGGTTCTCAACAGTTTTCTTTCTGACCCCTCCCCCAACATTTTATAAAAACTCCACACAGCCCACCTGTGCCACAACAGGTTGTCTGTATATAAAAGCCAGGGCCAGGGCATAGCAAGCAGGGCTGTTTGTGCAGGAAATCTGGGAGGGCTGAGAAGCAAGCAGCAGCTTCATGCTCAGGCCCAGGGAGGAGCTGAGCTGGGGCCGGGGGGCATGAGGAGGGCCACCCATACTGCAGCAGGTAACCCAGGGGATGCGCAGGGGAACCGCTCCTTGCCCCAGTTCACCTCTGCCTCCCTGGGCCTGAGTGCGAAGCTGCTACCTGCTTCTCAGCCATCCCAGGCTTCCTGCGCGAACAGCTGATTTGCAGGGAGGGAGACAGAGAAGCAGAGCAGAGCGGCGTGTTCAGGGGAGGAGGTGGAGGCAGAGTGGGGAGGAGCTGGGGCCGGACGCGGGGTGGGGAGCTGCCCGTGGGGGCTCTGCACGCACCAAATTTTCCCCATGGGTGCTCCAGCCCTGGAGCACCCACGGAGTTGGCACCTAAGGCGCCACTTTTGATGTGATCAATGGGGGGAGCAGCTGGTCCCCTTGCTCCTCCCCTAGCTTCGCTATCCCATCCCTAGGAGCCAGAGGGACCTGCTGGATGCTTCCTGGGAGCTGCCCCAGGTAGGCATTGCCGGGACTCCTCACCTAGCCCCCCGGCAGATCCCTCTGGCTCTTAGGGGTGGGGTATGGTGGGCACCCACTACAGTGGCCCATGAGACCCTCCTGCCCAGTTCTGGGGGTGGACAGGGGAGGGGGGTGGATAGGGCAGAGGTCCCAGGGGGGCAGTGTCAAGGAACGCGGGGGGTTGGATGGGGCAGGAGTCCCAGGGGGCGGGGGTGGGCCACGGCCCCCTCATGGGGTGAGGAGGGAACCAGTTATTAAGATTTTGGCAGCTCATCACTGAGTAGAGGCTCATGCACTAAGCTCCAGAGTCCCCAGGTTCAATCCTGCCCACTAGCGACCGGGGTCTGTCAGTGTTACACTAACACACCTTCTGAGCACCAGGGGTGCCTCTCCTTAGGAAGAGTCCTCAGCTTTTTGATAAGATCAGAAGAATTCTGGTGACTTCCCCAGTCCTCCATTGGCTACTTCCTGAAGGGTATGTGGGTGGAGGGGGTGCTGGTGGTGTGTGTGCGTATGTACGGGTGGGGGGTGTGTTCTGCTTGCCCTGGCAAATTGGAGCCAAAAATCCCAGAGCCCTAATGATAGAACTTCGGAAGGCAGTTTCTGTCTCTGAGTCACTGTTACAAGGGGACAGTAAGTATCTCCCCTCACCATTGGTTTTGCATCAAAAGACTAATGGAGCTCACAAATGAACCCAAGTGGGTTCCAGAAAGAGTAAGACGGGGGAATTTAAGTGACCTTACAGAATCCATCAAGACTGGATAGTAGTCTAGAACCTGCAAAGACTGTAGTGATATCAAGGGAATTACATTGGGAAGGAGGAATGGGATATACAAGGAAAAGAATGAATAATGCACCGCTCACAATATGTTGAGCATTTTGTGGATCTAGATAATAAGGTGAAGAAAGAGTTTTTACATAACCATGTCGTTTAAAGTGTCTTCAGAAGATAAAGGGAAGTAGAATTACTGCTGTTGCTAACTACATTTTCCCCTCTACTTGTAACACCGCAGTTATTATTAGCTTCCCCTGCCCCCAACCTTCCACAATGATTTGAAACCTAGCTAATGTTTCTTCATTTTGTTCCTTGGAAGAAATAAAAGCTTTTCCTCTCCAACAGCTAAATACAGGTCACAGACAGCCTGACGCCAGAGCTCTTCTCCAGATCAATATGTTTGCTGCATGTATAAGTGAGCTGGGTGAATGTAGAATTCCCAGTGATAGCTGAGGGATGGCTGGAAGAATGCTGGGGAAAAGGAAAGGCAAAAAGCTAGAGAGCTATTTACATGGCTTTCGTGGTCAATTTGCTGACTTGGGAAATCTCAACATTCTAAAGGGGCGCCCTTTAAAACTAATTTGAGTCACAATTTAACTTTTGCGGAATTTGGAGAGATCTTTAATGAGGTGAGGGCATACTGACTGCAGACAGCGATTGTCCAGGCCAGTGCTCTGAGGGCTTTCTTCACCCATCTACCAATGCATCCTAACAGTGGAGTGGTTTCCATGACTTACTTGGATGCTGCTCAGAGTATGTTGGCCTTCTCCACAGCCCTTCCTCTGCTCCTATACACCTTCCCAGAAGCAATATTTTCTCAGCACTCCAAGTCTACAAAGATCTTTCTCCTTCCTCTCATAAACCCAGTCTGTCCTCAATCCTTTCTAAATTTCCTTCAGACTTCCTTCCTCATTCCCCTTCCCCTCGCCACATTCATGGGATGCATCTTCACTCTGTCATCTATCCCTCTCCATTCTTTCCTTTGCCACAAAATCACCTCGCTATCCCTAGTTTCCCTTCTCTTCCCTCAAATCTTTTATATTGCTCTGTTCTTCATACCCACAGATTTCATCAGCCTCTCTGCCCCCCTCATTTTCTAATGGCTGCTCCATTCCCAATTCTTCTCAGTCCTCTCAAATGTCCCTAAACTTATTCTTCTTCCTTCTGCAACCCGGCTAGTCCTTTTTCCTGCTTCTCCAGCTCCCTCTTTTCTTCTGGTCCCTAGTCTCTCCTCCCACTCCCAAATCCTGTTCCCTTACAACTCTCCTCAGCCTCTTTTCTTCCAAAGCTTACCTTCCCACCCCCAAAATCTTCTCTCTCCTTCCTCCCTCCTTCAAAATCCCCCATCACAATTCAAGACTCCATTGCTCTCCTCTAAATCTAGCAATCTCTGCTCTTCTTCCCTACATAAATCTCCTGATTTCTTCTCTCCCTCCATTCACTTGTTTCCCACCTATTCTGCCAGAATTGTTTCTGTTCCTCCACCCTTAACAAGTGCTTCCAGTCTCTTCAACCACCCTTCCCCGCATACTGCCCAAAGCTGCTGTTCCAGAGGAGGGAGTGATCCTTAATACAATGGCCGCCGACCATTTCAGTCCTATGACCCGCCTATCACAAATACATTATACAGACTCCCAAGTATAAATCAATGACACTGCTGTGCAAATGGCTACCTATTTGATTTTTAAAATGTGCAGCATAATTGTGCCCCATAATTTATGCTTTCATTTTTAACAAATAAATCTCTTTCACTTATGATTACAAGGATGCCTTTAAAAATTGAGCTGCGTGTACAATGCTCTCTGGTTGAAACAATATCTCTGACAGCATGTCTTCTCTTCATCTCAGTGAAATGTTAATTCTGAAGCATAATGGCAGCAATTTACATATACATATTGTTAATTATTTCACTGGTGATCAATCTAGCAGAAATATCAAACCAGTGTGTTCATCCATCATGAAGGATGTAATGCCATATAATAAGAGGAGGGCAGCTAATTGTCACTGGCTTCTGGGGAATGAGAAATTCAAGCTTTCTTCTCACTATTAGCAAACTCAACTCCTATGCAAAAGAAAAGCAGAAAGAGAAAACTCATCCCTCCTGTAGTACCAAATTGCAGGAGGGCGAACCCCCTAAATAACCTCCACTGACTTCCTAGATACCAAAAGCCCCAGTAGCCCCTTACCTTGTTACCAAAACCTTCATACGCCTCCACTTCTACAACTTAATTATATGTTTTCACTACAAAAATCTGCAGCACACAGAAAAGCTGGGGGTAGCATACAATAAGTCAGTATTAATATCAAGCCAAAAAACAAGGGCTACTCTACTGATTGTACTATTTATGTCCATATTTCTTTCAAGAAACAACTCTGTTTTAACGTACCTCATTCTGTTATGGAAATTCCAGACTGATACATCAGAATGCTGCAGAAACTATGGGCCACAGATTCTAGGACCAGCTGCTGCTGCAGAATACACATAGCTTTGCTCCTAAGGTTCTTGGGAAGAGTATTTCCTTCCTCTGTACTTCAGGAGGTTCACAGGTGTGGTGAGACAGACTGTGGCTAGCAGGGAGGTTGGGCGGGGGGTGGTAGCAGAGCAAAAGGGACTGAAATGGATCAAAGATAACCCCACTTCTATGCACCTCTGGTGCTCGATATGGAAGACCTCATGTACTTGAAATGGCAGTGGATGCTAGCAGGAATTTGTGCCCACACAGACCCCCATTAAAGTCACTGGCTCAAGACTTAAGCTACTTATTCTCTCTGGCTGTTTACCCATCTGCAAAATGGATACAGTACTTCCTATTTCAGTTCCTGTGTACCGCATTTAAATGATATTGCTGAAGTGCACAGAGATAGAAAAGGTGCTATAGGTACTTTCATGTTCACAACCAACAAACTGTTCTTATAGATGCCTTGTATGGTCTGATGTTCCTGTGATGGAAATATTAATTGTTGTAGCAAATAAGAGTTATAAAATGTTTCAAAAATGTCTTGGGGCAAATGCTTTTCTTTAAATCAATTGTATTTTCTATAGCTGTGTTTGTTCCCCCCCAAAAATCCATTGTCGAATATATACATTTTAGTAAACAAAAACAATTTCCCTTATAGCCATTTTCCCCAGTGATTTATAGCAAGAGGTTATAACCCACATTTTTCCGAGCAAATGGCTTTAATGTCACAGAGATGTGACTAACCAAAAAGGCAAGGAGAGGTACTATGAGAAAAATAGCAAAGGTCCATTCCCTCATGAACGTGTCTCAACAGGGCCACCGTTTAGGTTGCTACGATACCATTCTAAACTCCTATTCGCAGGGATTTCTTGTGTAACTCTGCTGTAAACATCCGCACAGGGCAGAAACTTGGCAAATGGTTTTCCAGACCAGGAAGAGATTTTTTTTTAAACCAAATTTAAAATTTTATTATTTGTGTTGCAGTACAGCACCTAGGTGTCCCTCCCAGTTCAGAGCCCCATTATACTAAATGATGTACAGACATATGGTAAAAGAAAGTCCCTGCCCCCAAAGAATTTGCAGTCTTTTATGAGTCATAAGTCATTGTAGATAGTTCTCTGAAAACATCCACTCAATGTGCAGCAGCAGTCAAAAAAGTGAACAGAATGCTGGGAATCATTAAGAAAGGGATAGATAATAAGGCAGAAAATATCATGTTGCCTCTATTTAAATCCATGGTATGCACACATCTTGGATACTGCCTGAAGATGTAGTTGCCCCATCTCAAAAGAGATATATTGGATTTGGAAAAGGTTCAGAAAAGGGCAACAAAAATGATTATGGGTATTCTGTATGAGGAGAGATTAATAAGACTGGGACTTTTCAGCTTGGAAAAGAGACGACTAAGGGGGGATATGATTGGTGTCTATAAAATCATGACTGGTATGGAGAAAGTAAATAAGGAAGTGTTATTCACTCCTTCTCATAACACAAGAACTAGGGGTCACCAAATGATATTAATAGCCAGGAGGTTTAAAACAAACAAAAGGAAGTATTTCTTCACACAATGCACAGTCAACCTGTGGAACTCTTTGCCAGAGGACGTTGTGAAGGCCAAGACTATAACAGGGTTCAGAAAAGAACTAGATAAGTTCACGGAGGATAGGTCCAGCAATGGCTATTAGCCAGGATGGGCAAGGATGGTGTATCTGGCCTCTGTTTGCCAGAAGCTGGGAATGGGCAACAGGGGATGGATAACTTGATGGTTACCTGTTCTGTTCATTCCCTCTGGAGCACCTGGCATTGGCCACTGTCAGAAGACAGGATACTGGGCTGGATAGACCTTTGGTCTGACCTAGCATGGCCGCTTTTATGTAATATGTTAAGACTGTCTACACTAGCACTTTTGTCGGTATAACTCATGTCACTCAGGGGTGTGAAAAAACACACCCCTGAGCAACATAAGTTACAGCGACAGAAGCACCAGTGTAGAAAGGGCTATGTTGGTGAGAGACACTCTCCCGCTGCTCTTTGGGGGATGGATTAATTATGTCGACGGCATAGAGCAGCTACATGGGAGACCTTACAGCTGCATTGGTACAGCTGTGCCACTGTAAGGCCTCTAGTATAGACATGGCCTTAGACTTAAGTAGACTTGATCTGTTTCTTGATTATGGGCCAAATTCTCTCCCAGTGTAAACTGGTATGGTGCTGTTGACTTCTATGGAACTGCACCAGTTCCTAACTGTAGAGAGTTTGGCCTAAGACTTGCTAACACTCGTTAAATCATAAAGACTAGAAGAGCAATAATCCTGAAACAAAAATGAATTAACATGCTAGGCTTCTCTGGCTTAGAAAAAGCTGTTCCAGTCTACTGTGAAAATAAAAGATTTGCCTGATAAATTGAAATAGTTCCAAAGGAAAACAATGCACAAATCATAATATGCCTGCTTATAAGTATGACAATTCCTAAATGCAATTTATTCACTCATAAGTACATATTTAGGCAAGTCTAAATATTATGGTTACCAGACCACAGCACAGCTCCTTTGAAAGCTTCTCTTGAATCAGATCAGTTCTATACTTTATAACCTTCTATTAACATAATCTCTTTTTTATTCTTTATTTCCTTGAAGTATTAGAAACACCTTCAAAAAGGGAAAAATGATATGATTTAACATGTCTTTCCACTGACTCCAGTGGGAGTTGCACAGGGTGAAAGGTTGATAGCTTCAGAATTTGACCCACTCTTTTGAAAATCTGGGCCTAATTCTGAAAACCTTACTGATGCAGAGTAACACTTGCTCCTACAGGTAATCCCACTGAAGCCAATGCAACTATACATGTGAGTAAGTGTTACTCAATGTGAGTAAGGGTTGAAACACTGTTTTTATAGCTTTTCCTAGTCTTCCCCCTCTGCCCCATCCCAAAAATGCAGCTGATATTGCAGTTACATCTTGTACTCCTGATACAGCAAAACAAAGAATGGGAATAAGCGGTCAGTTTTCCATATGGAAAAAGGTTAACAGGAGGGTGCAACACGATTCTGTACGAGGACTAGTATTGTTTCCCATGTTTGTTATTAATCTGGAGGAGAGAGTGAGCAGTGGTGGGCAAATGACAAAATTAGTCAAGGTTATCAGGAACTTCAGAGGGACGGACCTCCACCGGGACGGACCTCCACCTATCATAGGTGAATGGGCAATACAAAGGCAGATAAAATTCAGCATTGGCAAGTGCAAAGTATTGCACACTAGAAGGAATAAATTGAAGTACTCATACACATTGCTGGATTGTAAATTAACTGTAAGCATGCAGCTAAAAAGACCAGGGCTTCACTGTGGACAGTTCAATGGAAATTTCTGCTCAGTGTGCAGCAGTGCCCCAAACAATATGTTAAGATACAGAATGAATAGATTAAAACTACTGAAAATATGATGATGCCATGGTATAAATAATGGTCTCCACAAGCTTGGAATAGTGTGTTCTCTTTGTTTCCCTATCTCAAGACAATATAACAAAAAAAGAAAGGTTTCTGCAATGGGTGGTCCTGCAGGCATCCCACCCTCAGTTTCCTCTCCTCAGGACTCCTCAATAAACTCCATACAGGCATGGCATTACACTTAGCCAGTAATACCTGGTTCACCACAGACCATTCAAAACGAAGTTCACATATTTATCCTTCCCCACTCTCCATTAAGCCCTTCCCAGGTCCTTCTGTGTGGAGTCTTTCCCTACATTGTCAGGTCATTCCCAGCCCTACTTAGCTGGAATCTTTTCTCCCCTGTTGTCTCAGGGTCTCCTGCAGGAGGATTCTGCTCTCAGCAGCCTTCTTAAGGCCTCTGCTGAAATCCACCCATCCATCCCGTATCTCACTACCCAGGCCTCTCCCTTATCTATCCAAGAGGCCTGACTGAGTCACACAACCCATTTTTCCCAGCGGAGGAGGCAAATTTAATATGTCACAGGCAGGGGCAGCTCTACCAATTTTGCCGCCTCAAGCAGTCGCCGCCGAATTGCCCCCACGGCAGGAAGAGCGGCAGAGCTGCTGCCGAATTGCTGCCACAGACAGAGGAACTGCCACCCCATTCTCAATGCCGCCCCAAGTACCTGCTTGGAAAGCTGGTACCTGGAGCCGGCCCTGGTCACAGGTGGTGCCATCTCCCCTTTAAAGGGCCAGCCACACTGTGACAGATTCAAAGATTAAAAAAATATTAGAGGCAATGAAACACTTATATATGAAGAGAGATTAAAAATATTGGGACTGCTTTGTTTAGAGAGTAGATGAAAAGCGGGAATATGATAACATTATACAAAATATACAGTACAGACCCATTGACGCACGGATGTCGGGAGTCAAGCCGTCACGACCACGTGTTAACGGGCTGCGGGTTAAGAAGGCCATGCTGAAAAAAGTGTCTATGATTCACTTAGAAAAAAATGCCATTATTTTCTGCGCTTTCTGGCTCACATTTTTTTTTCCTTCTTATGAAGTCTGTCATTCGCTGCAGATGAATGATTTCGATATTTTCCGCATTTTGCTCCTCCATAAATCTTACAACAGTTTCTACAGCACTAAGGGCTTATGTGGGCGAAATTTTGACCTTTTCAACGACATCCTCACCATCACTTTCGTGGTCTGACGTAGCCTCGCAGCCCGTTAATATTTCTTCCTCGGACAGAAATTCTGAAGTCGGGCAATCTTCATCCATCTCCAGCCGCTCGGTAATGATTTCCAGCGACGTATCCAAACTAAAATCTTTTATCATTTGAAAGAGAAGTTTACCTTTATCCTTTTTTGTCTGTGTGCGTGTTTGTAGGACGTCTTCTTCCAAAAATCCTTCAAAGTCTGGCTCTGAATCAGTGCCACTGTCGGAGTTTTCTGAGTCTGAGCCGCCTTTGACAGAAAAGGCATCACCAAGAGCCTTTATCCAGCAGTTTTCAATGGACTTTTGTTTGACTCCGTCCCAAGCTTTTTTAACTAAATAAATAATTTCCTTCATGTTTAACTGTTTCAGGAATTCGGAAATGCCTGAAGACGTGCATGACACGATCGCCAAAATCAGCTCCCATTGATAATTATTTTAAAATTCTGAATAATGTCCTGGTCTAAAGGTTGCATTTTTGATGTTGTGTTGAATGCTAGGTATAGCACTCGAATTTTTCCATCGCTCAATACCAGTGATTCAGCTGGAGGATGGGCTGGACAATTGTCAAGTAGCAAAAGTGCTTTGGCTTCGAGTTTCTTCGACCACAGATGCTTACGAACAGCTGGAACAAAGCTGTTATGGAACCAGTCGTCGAACATGTCCCGTCATCCAAGCATTTTTGCTGTTAGTGTATATTACTGGCAGTTTGGGTCTATTGAGGTGGTTAAAGCAGCGAGGGTTATGAAAGCGGCCAACAAGGAGAGGGGCAAACTTATGGCTACCTGTCTTATTACTACAAAAAAGAAGTCACACAATCTTTTATCTTTTTAAATCGAGCTGTTTTCTGTGTCATGTAATTAAAGGCTAAAGTCTTATCAGGTAGCAGTTTTGCAAATAATGCTGTTTCATCACAATTATAAAGTTGTTCTGCATGGTAGTCTTCATTTTGTAAAATAGATTTTACCTCGGCGGAAAACGCGTTTGCGGCCGATTCATCGGCTGATCGGCTTTCTCCAGAAATCGATACCTGCTCTATGCCATGATGCTTTTTAAAACAACTTATAAACCCCTTGCTGTCTTGGAATCATTCATCCCCTGTTAAATTTCCAAATTTTGTCACTTGGGCTTGAAGAATTGGCCCACTTAAGCGGCATTCCTTTCAGCCTTTCCTGAGCAAACCATGTGCACATGGCTTTGTCTGTTGTGGGTTTTGCTGAATAGCGCACACATTTTCACTTAAGCCCTGCGGCAGAATTGATATTTTGTACAAAGCCATTCCATTTAGATTCATTTTTTAGCCATCCTCAGAAAGTAGATTCTGCAATCCCAATATCTTTTGAAACTTTGGCCTGGGTTTCTCTGCTATTTATTTGATCTGTTGCAGCTAGCTTTTCTTCTACACTGTAGGAACACTGATGCTTGCCCTCTGCCATTATATTAGGCCTACAATTAAAATTTTCTAATGTAGTATATATATTACTATATAACTACTATATATTATACATCTCTCTAACGTGACAATGACTAAGCGTGCGTGATACATCTTTACCAATATTGGTAAAGTTAGTGAGGAAATCTGTAGTGCTACATAGCAAGTTCCTGTACCATGTGTTAACAAGTCTTGTGTGTTAAATAGGTAGCACTGGGAGGCATGGCGCTACCGCACGTTAAGTGGATTCACACGTAAATGGGTCTGTACTGTATTGAGAGGTAAATCAGGCACAATAATTTTTTTAACAATACCTGGTTAACCTGTGGAACTTATTCCCACAGGATGTCACTGAAAGCCAAGAGTTCTATAGCGTTCAGAAATAAGATGAGACATTTATAAGCATCTGTCATAAATATAAAGGGAAGGGTAAACAACTTTAAAATCCCTCCTGGCCAGAGGAAAAACCCTTTCACCTGTAAAGGGTTAAGAAGCTAGGATAACCTCGCTGGCACCTGACCAAAATGACCAATGAGGAGACAAAATACTTTCAAAGCTGGAGGGGGGAGAAACAAAGGCTCTCTCTGTCTGTGTGATGCTTTTGCCAGGAACAGAAAAGGAATGGAGTCTTAGAACTTAGTAAGTAATCTAGCTAGATATGTGTTAGATTCTGTTTTGTTTAAATGGCTGGTAAATAAGCTGTGCTGAATGGAATGTATAGTCCTGTTTGTGTCTTTTTGTAACTTAAGGTTTTGCCTTGAGGGATTCTCTGTTTTGAATCTGATTACCCTGAAAGATATTTACCATCCTGATTTTACAGAGCTGATCCTTTTACTTTTTTTCTTCAATTAAAATTCTTCTTTTAAGAACCTGATTGCTTTTTTCATTGTTCTTAAAATCCAAGGGTTTGGGTCCGTGTTCACCTATGCAAATTGGTAAGGATTTTTATCAAGCCTTCCCCAGGAAAGGGGGTGTAGGGTTTGGGGAGGATTTTGGGGGGAAAGACGTTTACAAGCGGGCTCTTTCCCAGCTATATATTTGTTAGATGCTTGGTGGTGGCAGAAATAAAGTCCAAGGGCAAAAGGTAAAATAGTTTGTACCTTGGGGAAGTTTTAACCTAAGCTGGTAGAAATAAGCTTAGGGGGTTTTCAAGCAGGTCCCCACATCTGTACCCTAGAGTTCAGAGCGGGGAAGGAATCTTGACATGGTGGCAGAGCGGTGGGATTAACTTGAAATCGTTTTGAGATGAATTTGAGATTTTTTGAACCAGAAGCACAGATTTTAAAAGGAAATTTTTTTTCCTTTGAGCTGCTGGAAAGCAGGTTTTAAGGTGAAAGCAGTTAGAGGCTTTTTTTCTCTGCTTAGGGGCCAGAGCAGAGACAAAAGAGAATTGTCTTTTGTGAGCTGGAGTTTTCTCTACCTAAAGGCAGGGTAGTTAACCTCCTGCAGGGAAATTCACAAGTCTTCACAGACCTGAAGAAGTTTTTTTTTTACCTAAGAGCAACTAGAGGGTTTTTTTGTCTATTTGCCTAGAGACAAAGGTGTTAGGTTTGTTTTTTTAAGGATTTTTCTGTAGGCTGACGATCACTATCAGAGAACATAGGTATCCGGTTACAGCACAGCAAAATTTTACAAGCCAAGTTTTTTGTTAGTTTTATTTCTAACTCTCGGGTGTAAAGTTAGTTAAAAACAGAGAGGCAAACATAACAGAAACCAAGACACAACACAACTTGGAGTTAACCAGACTGGAGGCAGCAAAAGAGGCAAAAAAAGCCCTAGAAGCTGCCCACAGGAGAGCTACGGAGGCAAAGGACAAAGAAATGGAGGAGAAGGAAAAAGAGAGGAAGCATGCACTGGAGATGGAGATGGAGAAGGCAAAGGCTCAGCAGAATATACCAACAAACCCTAGCAATCCTTCTCCAGGTACCACTTCCCATCCCAGAAAGGTCCCCACCTGCAAGGCAGGTAATGATACCGAGGCCGTCTTAGAAAACTTTGAAAGGGCCTTACTTGGGTACAGCATCTCTACAGACCAATACATGGTAGAGCTGAGGCCACAGTTCAGGGGACCCTTAACTGAGGTGGTGGCTGAAATGCCTAAGGAACACATGAACAAGTATGAACTGTTTAAAATCAAGGCGAGAGTCAGAATGGGGCTAACACCCGAGCATTCCCGTCGGCGGTTCAGAGCCCTAAGGTGGAAACCAGACGTGTCATTTACCCGACATGCCTACCACATTGTGAAACATTGGGATGCCTGGATGTAAGGAGCAAGTGTTAAATCTCCAGAAGATTTGCCCTTCCTAATGCAAATGGAGCAGTTCTTAGAGGGTGTTCCTGAGGAAATAGAAAGATACATCCTAGATGGGAATCCCAAAACTGTAATCGAGGCGGGGGAGATTGGAGCCAAATGGGTGGAGGGGAGGTGGCAGAAAAGAAAAAAACTGGTCGCAGTTGGAGTGGATACCAGAAGGGACAACCTCAGACCACACCCTACTACTGGGGGCAGCCCAAGGCCCCAACTACCCCCCCAAGGAACCCTCCAGCCACCTTATCGTCCCGCCACACTGTTCTTCAGCAACCCACTTCGCCCCCATGACCCGTCAGCTGGACGATGTTTTAAATGTAACGAGCCGGGGCATGTAAAGGCCAACTGCCCCAAGAACCCCAACAGACTACAGTTCATTGCCCCAGAATCACACCAGAGGTCCTCAGGCCCAGATACCTCCCAGATACCCTCGGAGTGGAGGGAAACTCTGAGTGTGGGCGGGAAGAAGGTCACCGCGTGGAGGGATACTGGAGCGCAAGTGTCGGCTATCCATGCTTCCTTAGTGGACCCAAATTTAATTGACCCAGAGATCCAAGTGACAATTCAACCCTTCAATTCAAAGTCTTTCAATTTGCCTACAGCCAAGTTGCCTGTCCAGTACAAGGGCTGGTCAGGAACGTGGACTTTGGCAGTCTATGATGATTATCCCATCCCCATGCAGTTGGGGGAAGACTTGGCCAATCATGTGAAGCTAGCCAAGAGGGTGGGAATGATCACCCAAAGCCAGGCTAAACAAGCCGTCACGCCTAGCTCTGTTCCGGAAACTTCTACCAGGACCCGGTCAGAAGTGATGGAACCGGACCCCAGGCCAATGCCTGCAACAGCAGTAGTGGATCCAGTCCCAGAGGCCCAGACAGAGCTAGTCCCAGAACCAGAACCGGCGGAACAACTAGCACCAGACCCATTGCCAGCATTGAATCCAGTACTTGCAACCCCAACACCAGAGGGCCCCAGCAAACCTGAACCGGCAGCGGCCAATCACCCTACACAAGACGCTCAGCTGGAGCCTGAACCCCAACATAGTGCACCAGCGGAGAGTGGTTCACAGTCAACGGAAACAGCCCCATCCCCTACATCGCTTCCAGAGGGACCACGCATAGGTCCACAATCCAATGAGGAACTGATGTCTCCAGCATCAAGGGAACAGTTCCAGACCGAACAGGAAGCAGATGAAAGCCTCCAGAGAGCTTGGATGGAGGCACAGAGCAACCCGCCGCCTCTCAGCTCTTCTAATCGATCCGGGTTTGTTGTAGAAAGAGGACTTTTATACAAGGAAACTCTTTCTGGTGGACACCAGGAAGACTGGCATCCTCAGAGACAGTTGGCAGTTCCAACTGAGTACCGGGTTAAGCTCTTGAGCTTAGCCCACGATCATCCTAGTGGTCATCCTGGGGTGAACAGGACCAAAGACCATTTGGGGAGGTCATTCTACTGGGAGGGAATGGGCAAGGATGTTTCTACCTGTGTCCGGTCTTGTGAGGTATGACAAAAAGTGGGAAAACCCCAAGACCAGGTCAAAGCCCCTCTCCAGCCACTCCCCATCATTGAACTTCCATTCCAGCGAGTAGCTGTGGATATTCTGGGTCCTTTTCCAAAAAAGACACCCAGAGGAAAGCAGTACATACTGACTTTCATGGTTTTTTGCCACCCGATGGCTGGAAGCAGTAGCTCTAAGCAACACCAGGGCTAAAAGTGTGTGCCAGGCACTACAGAGATTTTTGCCAGGGTAGGTTGGCCCTCCGACATCCTCGCAGATGCAGGAACTAATTTCCTGGCAGGAACTATGGAAAGCCTTTGGGAAGCTCATGGGGTGAATCACTTGGTTGCCACCCCTTACCATCATCAAGCAAATGGCCTTGTGGAGAAATTTAATGGGACTTTGGGGGCCATGATACGTAAATTCGTAAATGAGCACTCCAATGATTGGAACCTAGTGTTGCAGCAGTTGCTCTTTGCCTACAGAGCTGTACCACATCCCAGTTTAGGGTTTTCCCCATTTGAACTTGTATATGGCCGCGAGGTTAAGGGGCCATTACAGTTGGTGAAGCAGCAATGGGAGGGATTTACACCTTCTCCAGGAACTAACATTCTGGACTTTGTAACCAACCTACAAAACACCCTCCGAACCTCTCTAGCCCTTGCTAAAGAAAACCTAAAAGATGCTCAAAAAGAGCAAAACGCCTGGTATGATAAACATGCCAGAGAGCGTTCCTTCAAAGTAGGGGACCAGGTCATGGTCTTAAAGACGCTCCAGGCCCATAAAATGGAAGCATCGTGGGAAGGGCCATTCACGGTCCAGGAGTGCCTGGGAGCTGTTAATTATCTCATAGCATTCCCCACCTCCAACCGAAAGCCTAAGGTGTACCATATTAATTCTCTAAAGCCCTTTTATTCCAGAGAATTAACGGTTTGTCAGTTTACAGCCCAGGGAGGAGATGACACTGAGTGGCCTGAAGGTGTCTACTACAAAGGGAAAAGTGCTTGTTGTGTGGAAGAGGTGAACCTCTCCCTGACCCTTGGGCGAATGCAGTGACAGCAGATCAAGGAGCTGTGCACTAGCTACGCACCAACGTTCTCAGCCACCCCAGGACTGACTGAACAGGCATACCACTCCTTTGACACAGATAATGCTCACCCAACTAAAGTCCAACCTTATCGGGTGTCTCCTCAAGCTAAAACTGCTATAGAACGGGAGATCCAGGATATGTTACAGATGGGTGTAATTCGCCCCTCTGGCAATGCATGGGCATCTCCAGTGGTTCTAGTTCCCAAACCAGATGGGGAGATTCGTTTTTGCGTGGACTACCGTAAGCTAAATGCTGTAACTCGCCCAGACAACTATCCAATGCCACGCACAGATGAACTATTAGAGAAACTGGGACAGGCTCAGTTCATCTCTACCTTGGACTTAACCAAGGGGTACTGGCAGGTACTGCTAGATGAATCCGCCAAGGAAAGGTCAGCCTTCACCACACATGTCAGGCTATATGAATTTAATGTCCTCCCTTTCAGGCTGCGGAATGCACCCACCACGTTCCAAAGACTTGTAGATGGTCTCCTAGCGGGATTAGGAGAATATGCAGTCGCCTACCTTGACGATGTGGCCATATTTTCAGATTCCTGGGCAGAACACCTGAAACATCTACAAAAAGTCTTCGAGAGCATAAGGGAGGCAGGACTAACTGTTAAGGCTAAGCAGTGTCAAATAGGCCTAAACAGAGTGACTTACCTTGGACACCAGGTAGGTCAAGGAACTATCAACCCCCTACAGGCCAAAGTGGATGCTATCCAAAAGTGGCCTGTCCCAAAGTCAAAGAAACAGGTCCAATCCTTCTTAGGCTTGGCCGGTTATTACAGGCGATTTGTACCGCAATACAGCCAAATCGCCGCCCCACTGACTGACCTAACCAAAAAGAAACAGCCAAATGCCGTTCAGTGGACCAAAAAGTGTCAGAAGGCCTTTAACCAGCTTAAAGCAACACTCATGTCTGACCCTGTATTAAGAGCCCCAGACTTGAGAAACTGTTCCTAGTAACCACAGATGCGTCCGAGTGTGGTGTGGGAGCAGTCTTAATGGAGGAGGGACGAGATCAAGAATTCCACCCTGTAGTGTTTCTCAGCAAGAAGCTGTCTGAGAGGGAAAGCAACTCGTCAGTCAGTGAAAAAGAATGCTACGCCATTGTCTACACTCTGGAAAAGCTATGCCCATACGTTTGGGGACAGCGTTTGCACCTGCAAACCGACCATGCTGCACTACAGTGGCTTCATACCGCCACGGGAAATAACAAAAAACTTCTTTGGTGGAGTTTAGCTCTCCAAGATTTTGATTTCGACATCCAACACATCTCAGGAGCTTCTAACAAAGTGGCTGATGCACTCTCCCGTGAAAGTTTCCCAGAATCAACTGGTTAAAATCGTCCTTGAGATGTGGAAAATATTGTTTAGTCTTTATATACTTGGTAGTATATTTAGAGGTGCATGTGTCTTATTAACTCTGTTTTCTCCTTGAGCTCCAGGAAGAAATGCCAGCCAACAGTTCACCCTATCTGTGATTTGGGGGGGGCGTGTCATCAATATAAAGGGAAGGGTAAACACCTTTAAAATCCCTCCTGGCCAGAGGAAAAACCCTTTCACCTGTAAAGGGTTAAGAAGCTAGGATAACCTCGCTGGCACCTGACCAAAATGACCAATGAGGAGACAAGATACTTTCAAAGCTGGAGGAGGGAGAAACAAAGGCTCTCTCTGTCTGTGTGATGCTTTTGCCGGGAACAGAAAAGGAATGGAGTCTTAGAACTTAGTAAGTAATCTAGCTAGATATGCGTTAGATTCTGTTTTGTTTAAATGGCTGATAAACTAAGCTGTGCTGAATGGAATGTATCGTCCTGTTTTTGTGTATTTTTGTAACTTAAGGTTTTGCCTAGAAGGATTCTCTGTGTTTTGAATCTGATTACCCTGTACGGTATTTACCATCCTGATTTTACAGAGGTGATCCTTTTACTTTTTTTCTTCAATTAAAATTCTTCTTTTAAGAACCTGATTGCTTTTTTCATTGTTCTTAAAATCCAAGGGTTTGGGTCTGTGTTCACCTATGCAAATTGGTGAGGATTTTTATCAAGCCTTCCCCAGGAAAGGGGGTGTAGCATTTGGGGAGAATTTTGGGGGGAAAGACATTTCCAAGCGGGCTTTTTCCCGGTTATATATTTGTTATACGCTTGGTGGTGGCAGCAATAAAGTCCAAGGGCAAAAGGTAAAATAGTTTGTACCCTGGGGAAGTTTTAACCTAAGCTGGTAAAAATAAGTTTAGGGGGTTTTCATGCAGGTCCCCACATCTGTACCCTGGAGTTCAGAGTGGGGAAGCAACCTTGACAGCATCCATAATTATAGTGGGATGAAAAAGAAAGGATACAAACCATCCTGCTTCAGGATATATTCCAACCAGTGTTTGCTGGAGAGTATGAAGAAACTTTTTCCATTAAGCAGGTTATTCCATGAATATTCACTGCATGATTTCCGGATGCTTCTTCTGAGGCATGTGGAGCTGACTACTCTAAGAAACAGAATACAGACTATACAGCTAACTAGTCTGATCTGGTATGAGAATTCCCTGTGTTAAATGATTCTATAAAAGAAGAACATCTTGTTTCCTAATTAAGGGCAATCTTGAACCACTGATGTCAATAAGAACTTTGTGATCGACTCCAAAAGGAGTACACATGGGCCCTAGAGTATATAACTGCAAAGAAGTTGAGAAATCACCTCTTCCTCATAATTATGCTCAGTGAAACAGTTGTGGCCCGGTACTGCAAGCACTCAGTACACCACTCTTCCATTGACTTCATCAGGCAATGTACAGTATTTTGATTTAATTCCCCCTCGAAGCAGTAGTGGGGATAGAAAACCTCTCCTTGTGATACATTTCCTTACTATAAGATTACAGACATTAACAATAATGAAAGAAAGAACAAACACTAAAAAATGTGTATTACTTAGACAAAATAATGGAAACCATAAATCACTGAAGTGTCAGGATTTAAATGTGAAACCTTTAATTATGCATTTAATCATTTACCAGTTTTCCACCCTCTGTAGTAATGTTCAAGAAGCTTCAATGAGATTTGAAGTGGAGAATGCTTTTGTTTTGTATGCAGATAGCAGATGTCATATAATAGATACTGTTAAGAATACCTAGCATTCTTCAATTTAATCTTCATTTATACTTATACGGACTGACATTGTCATTGTATTCAATCATCAATACTGACCCTTACTGGCATAAACATATATATCCTTGTGTGTCACAGCACAGAGCAAATTTCCATTATACAGAAATAATAAAATAAATGTTTTTATTAAAACATTTAAATGAGGAAATAAATGACTCAAAATAATTTACTGTATAAAATAACTACAGTAACACTAAAGCATTTTTGTGGAATCTACAGCGTTTGTTTGAATGTTCCATCATATTGACAAATGTCACTTACTATAATGTAGTGAAGAGTCCATGATAGAGCACACTACAATACTGTCGCCCTTCCACTGAAGGTATATTTACACTCATGCTGGCGTGTAGAATACAAGCACTGCATACCCAGCTGGCATGGGTGTACATAGCAGTGTAGACAGTGAGGAATAGGTTAGGCAGAGTGCTCTACAGGCCTGAACCCGAGGGTATATACCCTGCATCAGCTCTCTACACCCTCAAGCAGTATCTCCCACATCAACACTGTTATTTTTAGCAGCGTAGCATCCTGCTGCCTCACCACTGGTGGATCGTTTCCCCACCTCAGTGAAAGCCTCTGGCAGCATGGAGGGAGTGAAGAGTTATCAGAGCCTTTCACTGCGGTGTGCAGCTATGTGTCAAGTGCCTGTACTCTGCAAGCTGTTGTAAGTATAGACACAGCCTGAGTGGCAGCAGATGTTCATGGCCTTGCAGGCTGGCTTCCCAATGGAGGAGAAATCAGTGATGTAGAGTCTGGTTATATTCTTAGCACAACTTGTTTTATTTACACTGTTTACACCGGTCCTAGAACAAAGTGATCCCTTCTGTCAGAACTCTCAGCCAAACATAAAAGCCTGGATCCCAAGAACCACTCAGTGGCAAAAACTGGCTCTAGTCATAGGATCATAGAAGATTTGGGATAGAAGAGACCTCAGGAGGTCATCTAGTCCAATCCCCTGCTCAAAGCAGGACCAACACCAACTAAATCATCCCAACAAGTGCTTTGTCAAGCCAGTCCTTAAAAACCTCTAAGGATGGAGATTCCACCACCTCCCCAGGTAACCCATTCCAGTGCTTCACCACCCTCCTAGTGAATTAGTGTTTCCTAATATCCAACCTAGACCTCCCCCACTGCAACTTTAGATCATTGCTCCTTGTTCTGTCATCTGCCACCACTGAGAACAGCCGAGCTCCATCCTCTTTGGAACCTCCCTTCAGGTAGTTGAAGGCTGCTATCAAATCCCCCCTCACTCTTCTCTTCTGCAGACTAAACAAGCCCATTTCCCTCAGCCTCTCCTCGTAAGTCATGTACCCCAGCCCCCTGGACTCTCTCCAATTTGTCCACATCCTTTCTGTAGTGAGGGGCCCAAAACTGGATGCAATACTCCAGATGTGGCCGCACCAGTGCTGAAAAGAGGGGAATAATCACTTCCCTCGATCTGCTGGCAGCCCGATCTGCTGGCAGCCCAATCTGCTGTTAGCCTTCTTGGCAACAAGGGCACACAGCTGACTCATATCCAGCTTCTCATCCACTGTAATCCCCAAATCCTTTTCTGCAGAACTGCTGCTTAGCTAGTCGGTCCCCAGCCTGTAGCAGTGCATGGGATTCTTCTGTCCTAAGTGCAGTACTCTGCACTTGTCCTTGTTGAACCTCATCAGATTTCTTTTGGCCCAATCCTCCAATTTGTCTAGGTCACTCTGGACCCTATCCCTACCCTCCAGCATATCTACCTCTCTCCCATCTTAGTGTCATCTGAGAACTTGCTGAGGGTGTAATCCATCCCATCATCCGGATCATTAATAAAGATATTGAACAAAACCGGCCCCAGGACCAACCCCTGGGATAATCTGCTTGATACCTACTGCCAACTAGACATCGAGCTGTTGATCACTACCCATTGAGCCCGACAATCTAGCCAGCTTTCTATCTACCTTATAGTCCATTCATCCAATTCATACTTTTTTAACTTGCTGGCAAGAATACTGTGGGAGACCATATCCAAAGTCAAAGAGATTAAATAAAAGAGCCAACACTCCTGCTGTTTGCACAGCTCCCCTCAGAGAACCTACAACAACAAAACTAACAATGCAACTTTTCTTCAAAGACTAAAATCTTGCTCATACGCTAGGACTATGTGTAACAATGCCATCTGGTGGCCTATAATAACAATAATTGTAGTGATGGATTATCCCTTCCAATAGGAGGGAGGAGTTTGTGAGGAAATATCTAGGAATATTTATCTCCAGAGTTCCTCCCCTTTTGTTGTATCATTGGATGGGGAGGGGCAATTCCCCTAGAATTCCCAGGTGCGACAGTCTCTACTAAAGACATAATATAGCAGTACTATTTTTTTCTGAGGAATGTTCACCAAGCGGGGAATGAAAGGAAGGCAAAGTGCAACCTGCTCCTTACTCCAACCATTCAGTCTACACTCCTTCTCCTAGCACAGGTCCTGGGCCCGCATAATGTCCAGCGGTGTCTAGAGAAGGAGGAGCAGTGCAACAGAGTGTGGGGGAAATCCATGCTTGAAGTGTCCCTTTCACATTTGGATCTGGGGGAGAAGCCCACTTAACATATTTACTATGGTTTCTGTATTGAAGTCTATATTTCCTTCTCTGACACAGCTTCCAGATTATTGCCTGATTAGTTATCCGTTCTGAATCTGAAACCTCCTAATTTGGTGAAATAGGATAATAGAGTGCTGTTATCTGACAGAACCTGATCATGGGCCATTTGAGGTATCTTTAATCTGCTCAAAGCTTTCCAGGCTGTAGGATAAAGAAACTTGTTCAAGCTTGATAGCTTGAGAAGAATGAGAGGAAGCACCCTGCTGGATTTTCAAGTCTCTGCCTCTAAGTTTTTTGGACCAGGCAAATCCAGAAAGCAGTTGGGCTCGTTTATCAAGTGGTCTAAGTCAGAAATACATTTGCTTCCCAGCTGGTTAACTTTCTCCTTCTGTTCAGTAAACACCTCCCCATTTAATAAAACTTTACCTTAGCAGACATGGGAACAGTGGTACCAGAGACCTTAGTAGTCATTAGACATTACGCTTCCTGCCATCTTTATTGTGGATTTCTTTTTTTTTAATTGTGGAACTTTTAGGGTTGATGCTATGTGAAAATCCAAACCATCCCTTCTTCAGGGAGTACTGGATGGGGTGCTGTAGGGTCTCAAGAAATGCCTGAAGCAGCACATACATCAGGCTTACTACCAATGGAACCTATCAAGGTAAGGGACCAGGGCATAACTGGTCTGGCCTAGTGGTCACAGCTGGATTTATGTCCACAAGTCACAGACAGCCATGAGGCAGTAGCCAGTGAGCAGGGATCAGAGTAATTGCAAGAGCTGGGTTGAATAGGCAAGAATCAGGCTAGGGTTGGAAGCCAGAGATCAGAGGTAGTTACCAGGTTGGAGTCAGGGGCCAAAGATCAGAAAGCAAGGTGAAGTCTGGAGTCACAAAGAGCAAGAAGTCTGTATAGTTACCCAAACAACTTCCTGGGCCACTCTCCAGGGCTAAATAGTGAGCATGGGTCAATCTGCAGGCTGCAGGATGCTGGCACTCTGGCCCCTTTGGGTAGTACTTCCTGTGGTGCCTAATTTCCACAGTGTTCCTTGGCCACAGGTCTACATAGCTTCCCAGTGGAGATGTAGGCACACCAGCTGTTCCTGTCTCTGGAAACCTGGATTCTAGTCCCACAAGTCCTTATAAGGGAGGTAGGAAGCCTTCTTCCTGTACAAGCCAAAAGTTTCCTTGTATATCCCCTGTTCTTATATAATAAGAAAGAAATAATAGGGGAAGTAGGATGACCTTCTCTGTTGTATTCCTTATTTCACACACCTCTAGCATGTTCCCTCTTACTCATCTCCTCTCTAAACTACACAGTCCTAATCTTTTGGATCTGTTTTCATACAGAAATTCTTTCACAGCACTATGAAATGTTGTTGCCCTTTACCGGATATCTTTCTTTGAGATGGGCTGGTCAGAACTCAACTCATTTCAGGGAGCAGTCTCCACTTCAAGCAGTTCCCCCTGTTTGAGAGGTCAGGTCAGGGTTGGCAGGTTTCTTCTCCATTTCCTTTAGGAAGTATGTGCATCAGGTGAAGATGGTGAAAGAAGAGGCATTGGAAGAGACATACAAATGGCATGCTCCATGAGAATGGCATTATTGGGCATCCAGTGGAAAAAAAATTAACAAGGCAGTGAAATGCACTATTAATAGGAGAAACAGATAAGAAACATTTAGCCTTGAGGGTTTTAGAGTTTCCATCTAACATCATTATAAAAATGGACAGCTGGACAGCAAACAGGTAAAATAATGTGACATTAATAACTACATGTACGCGAATTATATTTATTTTAATTGCATATCAAAGAGCCAAAGTCACCAATAAAATAAATGGAGCAAATTTGGTGCAGTAATTGCAACCTTCCCTTCTTGAGTTTTTCTATTAAAGGACACAGTTATCAAAATTTGTCCTCTCTCTTTAGAACACTTATAAAGTGACTATAAATAAAAATATTTTCCATGGCACCTTGTCATCGATTCTTCTTTCAGTTTAATCAGCATTATAGACAGATACAACTCTTTCAAAATAAACAACAGCATTCTGGACATGCTGTTTTCACAAAGGTCAGGGATTTTATATTTTTATTTAATGTTCATTTTTGATTGCTCACAGGACAAAAATATTTTATTACTGATTCATTTAATGTGGTTTGTTTAGCAACATGTGACTACGACATAGAATCATATAATTCATGACTTACTACTTTATGTCCGATAAAGTTAATTATATCATTTTACAGCACTAAACTGCAATGCTTGAATAATTTAAATATGAGAATTTCCATGGAGCAGTTTTGAGATTTGTAATTTTTAGAATTGGTCAAATTTTTTCCATTAAAATGTTGGTTTTTTTGGCAGAAAATGGTTTTTAACAAAAATGAAAAAAAATCTGTATTTCAGCTTGTTAATTTTAAGGAAAAAGCAAACATTTTCAATTAAAATAGTATTTTAAACTGAAAGTGTTGTGGGATTTGTTTGTCAAAAATTGAAAAGCTCAATAAAAGTAAGAAACATTTTGATGAAAACAAACAAAATTATTTTCATCCAAAATTTCCGTGAGTGTTTGGGGTGGGGGAGGGGATTCTTGACCAGTGCTTGTAACTCCACAGTCACAAAACACATGTGGTTACATCAGCCCAGGGGAAACGATGTTAAACAAAGTATATCACCGCACATCCAGTTGATTTGACCTATGTAAAATCTTTCGGGGCTGGAATGCAGCTGCTGTTGTGAAATATGGGAGAAAAAACAGAGCAAATATCTTCTCCAATCCATTGTACACCTGTGCAAGTGGCTGCCACAATCTTGGTCCTTCTGTACCAATGGAATTTAAATATTGATTTAGACTCCTAGAAGAGACATAACACCTAAAATTGGCACTTTGGTGTTTAAATTTTAACACAGAACTTTGGGCACCGAAGTTTGAAAAGCTGGTGCTGGTGCACAAGAGTGATGGGCCAGTGTATTACCACTGCTGCTAGACTTTGCATAGGGACCCGGCTCTTTCTATGCCTTCTGATGGACCAGGACTAACGTGCTAGGAGTGCATGCACACTGTCCCCTGTGAAAGAGCATAGCAGCAACAGTCACTTCAGTGTGTGCTCCTTGAGGCATACTGACTGTCGCAGCCCTGAGGTAACCAAGATGCCTCAAGGACCTGTAATTGCAGCCGATCCTTGTGCATTCCCCCTCCAGCTCAGACTGCACTATGAAAAAGAACAATTAAGCTCTGGAGTTGGAAAAGAACTCTCACAGACGTATGACAACACTCTATCTTATAGGCCAACAACATTTCCTTCTTTAGTATTGATTTGCTACGTAAGAGATAGATTATAATAGATGCTACCATCCCTTCAGGTTGCTGTTAGGTTAGATAATTCATTCTGCTGAAGTCCAAGAGAAATGTTTTTTCATCACAAAAAGGGCTGTCACTAAAAGCAACATTTTTCATGAAAAATGTTCATTTTGACAAAAAGTTTTTTTTTTTAATTTCTAAATAAAATATATTGGGGAGAAAATGGGATATTTTTATATTTTCAAAAAATTTCATTTGGAAATTGCAGGGAAATGCCCACCTGCTCTCAGTTTTTGCTCACTCCCTCCTTTTTCCACTAGAAAAGTGTGTGTGTGTGGGGGGGGCGGGAAATAAAAAAACATTAAAATTGTGAAAGAGTAACACTTTTACTTTTCAAAAGTAACACTTTCTCAACTTTTGAGTGAGTGAATAACCCACAGTAACAATGATTTTTCCAGGGGCCGGTGGAGAGGGGGGGATCTTAAGAAAGTGGGTTCCCGTCTCCCATGTTGTCTCACTTTTTACTCCCCCATTCCTTTTCCCTGGGGGGGAAAGGGGGGATGAAAGTAAGATAATGAGATTTTTTTCCCACTAAAAGGATATGAAAATTTTCAAAACAAGAAAGTTTTAAATGAATTTTTTAAAGTGCTGTGAAGTTGTTCATTAAACACAAAAATATTCACAAAATTTTGGCACAACCACTAAATATATATTTTAAAATTTTTCATGAAAAAAGATAAAAGACCAACTTTGGTCTTTAATACCTGTGTGATTTTGTCAATCATGTACCCAGATCTGGTTGCTTCTGAGCCATTTCTTTACTGGATATAATGAAGACTAGTATAGTAACAGTAATTAGCATAAATATCCTGATCTGATTCCCATGGAATTCTGCGTAGATCCCAAACTGAAGCCAAGGAACAGTTTGAATATTAATCAGTTGAATACTCAGGTATCTCCAAGAAAGACTAACCAAAGAGCGCCTGAGTTAAGCTCTCAGACAGTGGAAATACTTGTTAATACCTTATACCCCCTATTCTGGACTTCTGCAGAGAAAGTAAATATTTAGATCCCTTGCATTTAGCATCAAAAATATACTTTACTGACAAAGCCTTGCTTTCCATAAAAGATATACTATTGATTAAATTGGCTGGCTTGTCCTAAAACACTTACATGATTGCATGCAAAGAAAACAGATGGTCTGTGTTATAGTAATTTGATTTCTTCCAGTAAACATTACTCATGATATAGAAAATGCTTATGCTGATCTCTTCCCAGGATGATGGGTGTGCTTTGCATCTCTCATTAAACAGAGTCTGTAATTCTGCTCTAGAAGCAGAAAAGCAGTTCCAATTTCCAAACAAATCAAATAAAATCAGGCAGTCTAATGCATCATCCCTCACTTAGGACTCTGACAACAGATATATTCATTTTAACTTTTCTCTATGCCATAAGTGCTGAATAAAATAGAGCACTGCACCCTCATTACTCCTTTTCTAAAACTCATCACATCTTCTATTTTCTTGTTTGTATAACAGAGAAGCAGCAAAAGCCTTAGCCCATAATACAGGGTACATTCTCTCGATGCACTTGCATAGCTCCAACTGAGAGCTATGCAGGTGCATCATAAAGAAAAAGAATACCCCTTTGATTTTATTCCCACTGTTTCCCTTGAATACTGTTCAACCACTTGAGTCAAACCAAGAACACAACTGCAGGAAACTTAGATGCCCAAATTTGAGTGAGATGATTCTCCTTAACCCTTATGCTATCGTAACAGTGGATGAAATTCAAACCTGCACCGAGAGCCCTCATAAGGACCTATAAATCACTTAGGGCCTTGAAACTAATCATGGCCCCATTGAAGTGGAGAGGAATTTTACCATTGATTTCATTGGGACCAGAATTTGGCTGTATGTAAATGTTGCATAGGGCCTTTTGTAGGCCGTTTGCACAGTGCTGAGTTTTACCCTTAATGAGTGCCTTAAGTAGGGCTGGGCTTTACTGGTATATATAGGACAGGCCTTCTGTACCAGGATGAATTTCACCCTTAATGTCGGTCTTAAGTGAACTTTTAACGGAATTAGACTGGACTAAATCATATCCTCCTTACGAATTATTATTTCCCAGGAAATAGACCACCATTTGTCCAGTTAGATTACAGTTGATTAAAATACTTAATCTGCACGGAATTACACCATCAGAATGAAATAGGGACTTGATCCTGCTCAGCTGCTGTTGCTTTTAGTGGGAGTTGAGGGTGCTCAGTACCTCACAGTAGATACACAGATCCGGGCTTTTAATTAGGTATCCTCTTATGACACAATGTGATTATTTAATGTTCTGATAGGAAGTCTTAGCACTCTCATAGGGCCCGAATTAACTGTCCTAAAATAACTTCCTGCTGGTTACAATTCAGTGAGATGTTTCACATACTCACTGTCCAAGTGAATTAGAATATTTGGAGCCTATGACATGATTTACCCAATAACATAATCGAAGTGTATAACACAAACTCCAGGCCAGGTTCATAATGTTCAGTTTTTAGGGTATTCTAACTTTCTACCTTTCTTAAAACTTTTTTCCCACTTCTCCTTTTTATTCTCCCTTGTCTCTTCCCCCATTTTTCAGCAGTAACTGCAGTCCCTGTGTGACTGTGTGGGATGATTCATCACACAACCTAGATGAGTCAAATTAATATTGCCAGAACAGTCCTTTATAATAAATTTCCTTTCCTCCAATCTGGCTCATCTGTATTACAATATTTGTTACTTACACATAAATTTCAAACCTAAGACCATCTATCTATGTGCTGCTGAAGTATTTTAATCTTTACTGAAAAGTTAACCAAAAAAAAGAGGGGGGGGAGGAATTTCAGCCTCATAGCTGAAGCCGCATTATCAAAAACATTAATAAAAGCTAAAACAAGCATGAAAAACAAAGGGTAAATAAACTGAACAAATGATGAGTTCAATACTATATAACGCCGCAAAGGTCCTGTTTGTCAGCACGCATGTATTAACATAACAATATTTCTTAGGTACTATGGGCTTACACATGCCCATCTTAGGAAAGGTTTTAGAGTCAAACATATACTATAGCATTTGAATAATAATATGATTTTTGAGTAGTGACAGATGAATCTGACTTGTACTGAATTTTGATTTGGATATGCATCTGAAAGTTATAATGTGTAGCTAAATTACTGGAAATTCAACATTCACCTCCCAGGCTACCATGGTATTTTTCTGTGTTCAGAGTAGAAGATGTTAAAAGACCACAGTTACTGAGGAATCGTAACTGTTGGGTTTTTGGTGGCATCCCAAAGGTGGAGGTTTCACAAGGACTTTTAGAAGACTCCAGTCAGGATCCTCCTTCTCTGCTCTCTACTTTGTTAGGGGGACATTTCTCCTTCTGCTGACCTCAGAAGTGTTCTAAGGGAAGCTTTGCTCTCTCTTCCTCCCCTCACAGCAGCAGGAGTTAGGAGATACTCTCCATAGTGGAGACTCTGGCCTTTATCCCTACCAATAGCTCTCAGGGGGAAGTTCTAACCATCACCCCAAGGTGTAAGCTCCATTTATTTTCATGCATTGATCTCCTTTTTTCTCATGGTCATACTGTGTAATGGTGGAAAATCAGAATTCTTGCAATATCTAGCAATAGTGGGGTTTCACTGGGGGCCATAAACAAATAATTTATCAAATCCTCATAATAACCCATGAATAGACATTTCACCTTACTTCCAACAGGAGTCCTGCTAGTTTTGTACTGGTGGACATTCCCAACATACATGGTATAAGAAAAGGTTCCAATATTTTCACATTCATTTCCAATTAATAGATTCTAAGGATAGAAGGGACTACTGTGATCATCTAGTTTCTCCTCTGGCAGAACACAGGCCATAAAACTTCCCCAAAATAATTCGTGTTTGAACTAGAGCAGATCTTTTAGAAGACACATCCAATCTTGATTTAAAAATTGTCATTGATAGAAAATCCACCACCACCTGTGGTAAATTATTCCAATGCTTAATTATCCTCACTGTTAAAACTGTATACCTTTTTAATGTAAGGTGACATTCACGAGGCCCAAGTAAATGGGGAACCATACTGGGTTGGAAGTTTATGGCCAGGTTGCAGGTCATTTCTAAAGTGCATCTGAGGCCACTACTGCAGTGTCAGGGGTAAAATAGAAATCAAGGCATTTGCACATGCTCTTCTGGGATTTGTGGCCACTGAGTCTGTGTAACTGGAGACAGTGGGTTTGCCTGTCCCTTTCCCACCCCAAAGCACCCCACCTACACACTGGCCTATGCCGAATTCCCATGAAGCCCAGTTCCACAGCAAAAAATCCCCTTGAAAGCCTGTGCCACAACTGCCCACCATCACATTGCTGTCCTTTTGGCACTTATTCTGCTAAAATGAATTCTGCCCACCATTAATTTTTTCACAAGTTTTCAACATGATCTTAAATTGTGTCTCTGGAACACTGCAAGGTACTGAACATTTGCTCACAGTGCCAAACTGACTTCCGCAATGAGTGATTGCTAACACAATAAATCATTTTCCCAACTAGATGTATCTCCCATGAAAACAGTTCCTCGAGTGCTTTATACATGGCAAGAATCTCCTTTGCCAAGAGTGGATTAAATAAGGCTACCTCTATTACTCTAATAGCATGGGAGATCATATAAAATGATGTTTCTACCGTGAACCACAGGCAAAATGCTTGTTCTGAATCATGTCACAGGAGCTCAGCAAGAGCTTATATTGATATAAAAATACCCGAATTCAAATAATTGGGCAATTTTAGTTATTCCTTATTCACTGAATATCATGTTATTTTACCATTTCCCCCTTGGGGCTGGGTGCTGTTTTAGTAACTAATTTTCTCCACATTCAACGATTTCCTCACTAGCACAAACACCTCATCTTGATCATGCTGAATCACAAGGCCAGCGTGCAGCTAACAACAAATTATACATAAACATCAGGGCAAACTTATTCTCTGCCAGAATATCTTCAAAGTGTGCAAAGCACCATGCATTTGTTACTGGATATCTACAAAGAAAATTATTTGGGTCAAATTTTTAACTCGCTTCTGAATTTGTGAACAAATATTTTGCACTTACAACCATTTGCACACCAGTTACAACATCTGTGTGGAGAAAAGCCCACCTATGTGCATACCTCAGATAGCTAGGCACCAAACTATGCAATGTGTGTGTGCAAGAACCATGGCTGGGCACATAATGGGCCTGAATCACCTCTCACACCAATTTCACACCAGTGTAGTACTACTCATGGCATTGGGCTTATTCCTGATTTTCACTGATGTATGCATCAAATGAAGTTAAGGATTTTAGGGCACAGTCCTGCTCTCACTGAAGTCAATGACAAGAATCCCATTTATCTCACTGGTGGCGGAGTCAAGAGGCCAGTTTTTGAAAGCATGGATAAAGCTATGCTGGCTTCCCACCTTCCACAATAATTACAACACAAAGTGTCTGGGCTAACTTCTCTAGTGTGGTAAATTCACTCTGTACTGCTTATACTGCTTTGCACAGCTCAAAAGTTATGGCACACACAAGATTCCCGTGGAGAATTCCCTCTGTATAAGGGACAGTCTTCGGTTGTTGTAAAGCTGGTAGAGATGGCTCACTGCTCCCTATACCAGCTCTACCAGCTACTGCTATCACATCCTATGTCATTGCTGTGCCTGCCAGGGTAAGGACAGAAGGGTCACATCCAGCAGGCAAAGTGGCAGGGAAAGAAGGGAGGGCTAGGGGAGGGGAAATGGCAGGAAGGGGCCCTGCCGCATCCCTGCCTCACTCTCCTCCTCTGAGGTGGAACACCTTGGCCTTCTCCACAGGGGTTGATGTTGGTGATCTGGCTTGGCCCTCCAGCCACATCGCTAAAAGTTTAATCTCTTGGAAATGACCAAACAGATAAATTCTTCTGCCCCTCTTGGACTATTTTCAGCCCACCTTGTAGGTTTAGTTGTCAGCCCTTTCTGGGCTACCTTTAAGTGCTTCCCTGCTCTGTTATAGAGTGCTGACTCCCAAATTGCTTCCGCTGGAGTCCCTCTCCACACACTGAAGTTCTCTGCTCTTTGCCCCTACTCCAAGGCCCGGCAGAGTTTGTCTTTGCTTTTTCAGCTGAGCACTACCTCCCAAGGCATACCATGAAGGCCCCTCTTCCCAGCAGGTTCCCATTGCCTCCCCTCCCAAAGGGCATTTTCCCTCAGGGCCCTCCCTGTTTCCTACATGCCCTATGTCAGGGTCTTCCACAGGAGCCTAAGCTGCTTCCTGTAGTTCCTCCTTCTACCTGAGTTCTCCAGCCCTTTTTATGAGACCCAAGTGTTCATCAGGCTAACAACTAACCCCATTCATTCCCTTCATGCTGGGATGCAGCAAATTATGGCACTGGGAGGAGTGGCTCTTTAAAAGGGCCAGTCACCCTGTGACAAGTAGCATTTTAGGTAAGCAAACAGGGAATGTGGCACTTTCTTCCAAACAGGCTCCCACTACAATTGAAATCTAGCCTTTTATTTACATTGTAGTTAAAGGGTATTGCTGACATGTTTATGCTCTGCGGAACAAGGTGGCAGACAGAGCTACAAATCAGTTGATCGATCAATCAACGCCAAACACTCAAATGCTTAGCAGGATGCCTGAAGGTGACAAGAGACTTTGGGACTACCAGTTGTTAGAGACGATACCAAAAATTATGTTAGTCCTGCACAACAAATGCAGAGAAACAAGTATGCTGTCACAGTTTGGATAGGAACAACTGTCATTTCAGACATGAATGAAAAACCTACTGTACTTTGAACTTCCTCACTATTGGCTCTTAAGTGACAAGATGTTGTCATTTTCTAGGATTGTGATGAAAGTCTTTTTGAAGCTGGCAAAATGGGAATTGAGTTGCACTGTAGCTTCCCAAAACATATTAAAACACACTCAGAGAGAACCTTCTTATGGTTGCTATTTAAGACCAGTAGGACCAGTCATAGCTGACAAAGTTGGTTAATCGGAGTCACCTCCAGATGCTCGTTGGATAGACATTATTACTGAGAAAAATGGAACATTAAAATTTTGAGATGTATGGTGAATCACTTTAAATAATCGTTTCATCAACTGAGTCTAGAGCCATGCTATATTTAGAAGGAAGTTGTTATGTTGAGTTTTCAGTGAAAACATGCACATATCTATGCAGTCTACAGCTTGCTGGAAAATAGATTTTTCTTCCATGGAAAATGTTGATGAAAATGAAAATAATCATTTTCATCAACATTTTCCACAGAAAAGGTCAAGTTTTGGGTGACAAATCAGTCTGAAATATTTTGTCCAAAAATGGAAATGTTTTGGGTGAAAAATAAATATTTCTATTCTGAAATGCCACTGCACTGTGGGAGTTGTATTTTGTACCTGATGCTTCCTTTGTCTTCTATAGACCAGACTTCCTGGTCAGACAACATTTGCCATAATTCATCACAGTCTCCCCTCTTGGTGAGGTTAGGGAGTGCATTGTGGCAGTTGCCTGGCTGTGATGCATCATGAGAGATGAAGTCTGGCGCATACAGGAGAATGGGAAGGTGAGGCACTCAAACTACAACTCCAATGAGGCACCACAGCCGCATTTCAGAATTGAAATAATTTCTGGCGTACAGGTTTTTTTTTTTTTCTTACAAAAAATGATATTTTTTGCAGAAAGCAGACATTTTTTATGAAAAAATTTGTTTTGTCAAAACTCCAAATTGCCATCTAAAAACTGTTTCAATGGAAAATTTGTGACTAGCCCTAGTTCATACTCTGATCTAAGCAGGCTTGTTCCTGGCTTGAATCAACCACAATCCAGGTTTAATTGTCAATAAAATTTCCCAGCTCCAAGTTTAAGGTAGGATGAGATTGGTTTAGTCATTTCAATATAAGAATCTATCTTTTACTGACATGACTCATTCTGCCTTAACTGACCTCAAAATGGGATGTAAAATTAGTTTTGATCCTAGATTTCCTGGTCTGCAGAGGAGGGACCTGTAACTGTTCCACTGAACTCAATGGCAAAACTTTCATTGGATGCAGGAGCAGGCCGCACGATTGCCCATTGCAACCCAAACAGTTTTTCTTTTTAAAACTGTAATAAATATTGACTAAGTGATATTGACCGTGATCTCTTTAACTATCAGGTAGACACATTTTCATCCCTATCATTTACAAGAACACATTAATATTGTATTTCTCTCCCTCTTAATGATGTGACTAATTTTAAAGATTCATAAATTCATTACTACAGTACATATCAAGGTTAAAAGAGGGAGAATTTCCTTATCAGTATGAGGGAGTCGTACAGTTTGCAACAATCCTAGAAGAAATTACCCTTTTGTCTTTCAATATGCAGAAATCTCCTGCAGTGGCAAATGTTCATAATGGACTGTTTCATCTTGGCAATCATCTGAAGAGCATCTAATTTAATTAAAGCTTTAGGACAAAGTGAACTCTCCTTTACAATTACATATTTATGTTAACACAAATATCACTTAATGGGCACAGCACACCAAAGGGTATTAGCTGCTTATACAGTATGTAAGGCCTTGAAAAAAGCCCAGTACAGGTTTTTAAGTCCTTTCTGTATAAAATTCTGTAGCTTTTAATAAATAGTCACAAGTCAATATGAGGGCATGATGAGATTTTTAAGAAGCAAGAATTAAGAATATGATTGAGATTTAAACTAGTGTTATAACTGGTGCTAACTGGAGGTTGTACAGATTGCACGGCAGTCACAAATGGTATATTCACACATGCCACTTTAACAAATGCTAAATGTGAGAAAGAATAAGAGCAAAGATTAAAGAGATCTGAGCCTCAATACCAGGCCTGTGTATTTTTGGTCATTAATCATTGTTGAACATTTGATTCCAGAACTGTGCGAAAGTAACTACAAGTCACATAATACTATCTGTGTCAACATGAACTGTGTAAAGGAAACAATATCTGCAGCATACACCATTTCTACCAAGATCAAAATCATCTATCTTGTTTTTTATTCAGTTATCTGGCAGAGGGAGACAGAATTTAAATCAGTAAAGGTCACACTAATTGGAAACCTCCTTCTCAGTTTTTTTCTTCTTTTTCTAAGGCAATTAAAAGATACCCACTTGGGGGTGGGTTACAAAAATTAACTTGAATGTCCACTTACAAGCCATCTCATCAGCTAACAAGAACTTACCTGTATCATTTTATTTAGCAAGAAGCTGATTTCTGTACTAATAAGTAGATCTAAGCAAAAGCAGCAAAAGAAGTGAGTGTAGAAGTAGGGAGTGATATGTCAGCACCAAAGCACAGGGACTCCTCATACTACACTCTAGAACTAGTTCCTACACATCCAGAACTATATGTGCTTCCATGGCTTGCATGATAGTGAATGAAGAAAGTATGGCAATTTACCATAAAATCCAGCATCTAAAGCCCCTACTGCTACAACTTCCTTCTTGATATAACAGCATCCCAGATAATGATAGAAAATCGGTACCATGAAAAAGATCTGAACATTTCAGAAGGGCGGGGGGGGGGGAGGGGGGATGCTCTGTGGAAGTAGGGGAAGAGACAAAGGAAAGCCTATTTACTGTGGATAATGAGCTGAAACAAATCATAACTTTCTACAGAAAAGATATAACCAATCACTGCTGCTTTCAGCCATAAACAGCTTAGAGGTGCACTACATGAGCTCTTTGGTGAATTCCCAAGAATGCTTTTTGAAAATGGTATGCATATGTGGGCTTCATCTCAAACTGCAGTGAATTTAGAAAAGCTCCCTACACACTTGCATGCATCCTGCTCACCTACTACACTTGCAGACACATGTATAGCAGCACACAGTCAAGAGTCCTTTCCGACAAAACCCTGTATGTACTGGTTTGGGTCTCTGCAATGGGTTTTCTTAGCCATGTTCCTTGCAAGTTGCTACAGCATAGTTTTGACTGAGAGCAGATGGCATGCTATGCATCAACTTACTACAACCATGTTTTGTAGATACTGACCTCATTTGGCTCCTTCTGTGCTTTTTTAAAAGAAAGGATACTTCTCCTCCCTTTCACCATATGCAGTTGTGTCTTTAGTTTAAAAACAATTTGGTGCAGTCACTGTCTTTTGTGTATTGTTCAGAAGTCCAGCACATGTCCCACATCAAGTTTTTCTATTTAATCCATCAAATTGGCGACTTCTAAAGCCTGTTGGGATAGGCACCCCGGTCTAATAGTTAAACTGGTTTAAGTCCTGAAAAATGAGGCTTTATTTCCCTGTCATTATTGCTTTTGTTAGCACTAACTACTTGAGCTCTGGATATTCTTGTTATTTGTGTAAACATCCTACCCATCTTGGAATATTTTTTCTACATTTTTGGCTTCACTGACATCCTGTGGCAATGAGTTCCACTGTCTAATTACACACTGTATGAAAATATATTTCCTTTTATCAGTTTTGATTTTGCCATATTTCAGTTTGACTAAATGTCCCATGGTTCTTATGCAATGAGACAGGAATCTACCTTCTCTAGACCATTCATTGTTTTATATACTTTAATCATGTACATTCTTATTCCTCTTCTTCCTGTGATAAACAATCCCAACTCTTCAATCTCTCTTCAGATTAGATTTTCTTATGAGAGGTTGTAAGCAGGGGCTGCTGTTGCTTTGTTTGTACAGTGCTAAGGATCAAGGGGCCCTGATCCATTACTGGGCCCCAGGTGGTCCCATAATACTATCATTAGATATCATTAGAGCTGATCAAAAATATGAATAATTAGAACTGGTCAAAAATGAGAAAATTTTCTGTGGAAAAATGTCACAAGAAATTCATCCTGGTTTCTTTATTGAAATTAGAAATTTTTCATTGAACATGTTGACTAGCTCAATGACTGGTCAAAAAACAGGATGAATTTTTCACAAACATTTTTTCAGAGAAGTATCCTTTTAAACAACATTAAACATTTAACTGAAAGTTTTAAATTCTGAACATGTTGGCCAGGTCCATAAATAGTATAAATAGCACTTTGACTAGTTATTTTAACAGCTATACTGGTTATACCGGGTGTTAACAGGTACACCGGTTATATGGCTTCATGGGGGATCTTGGTTTTGCTTGTAATGGTGCTGGGACCTCCCATATGTTTAAAAATAGTTATGCCTATGGCTTGGGGAAGAAACAGCATGAGGTGACCTCTGTAGCTGCCTGTCTGAACCTGCTGTGTATCAAAGGTTTTTTAATTCACCATTTTCATTTAATGAGCTGGAGAGGAGATTGTAATTTTGGCCTCCAAATTGCCTAGGGTTTTTTTTTTTGCTAGATTTCTTTCTTTTGACCAAAAGGTAACAGTGAAACCTACTTAATTTAAAAGTAAACACTAAGGCAATCTACACTTCAGACTCTATGCTGACATAGCCCCTTAGCATAGATGCAGCTTGCACTGACAGAAGGAGTGTAGGAACACCGCCTACCAGAACAACATTAGCTGGGTTGACAGAAGCACTCTTCTGTCACCACATTTTTCACACCCCTGACCGACATAGCTATGCCTTTATTAATTGTAAATGTAGACCAAGCATAAGGATATGTGTATTTTCATGGGAGCATTCAAATAGTGGAGGGTCTGGCCCTTAGTGTCTCATGGGAGGAGCATTTGCTACACTACAGGAGTGTTTGCTAGCCCAGCCTCCTCAGTGACAAATATGGAGGGACAGCCAGAATATATAGAATGAAATTGTGGCTTCATTTAAGTCAAAGACAAAATGCCTGTTGACTTCAATGGAGTCATAATTTCAACTGTAAGAACCTGAGTGGATTTGTATGGGGCAGATGTACTCTGTTCATTGGCATCAAAGCTGTTTCAGGTTTATGTGCAGTACCACTATGATGAGATGAGCTACGCACGAGCATTAAGGTGCTAACATTAACTCGTTCACTTCTTTAAAAAGGCCTTCAGTATGCATGCCCAATACATTACTACCAGGCCCGGATAGGGTGTTTCCTGAAACGTGCCACATGCAGGAAAAGAACACATCTCCCCATGCCTTCAAAGGCTGACACATCGAAGTGCTCAGGATGACACATACATATGTAGAGGTCTTACTATCATGGATCCAGTTTCCTAGCTCATTACAAAAAGCAGCATCTATTTTTTTTTAATTGCAGGGTTGTGCCCTTAATGTACTTTATGCCAAATTTTGGTAAGAAAGTAAAACATTATCTGGTGTACAGAGCCACAGTGACTCATGCAAAGAATCTGATATTGATATCCAATCGTTCCCCAAAATATAAAAAAATAACAAAATATTTCATTCTTTTTCCTGCTGATCCTCAGTTCTCAAACTATAGCAAACTCAATGGAGCTTATTCATATCCATATGTTTTCACTTCTGCAAGACCCATTTTGAAACATCAATTCATGCTTTTGTGAGCAAATACACACTAACTTGAAATAATTCAATTCTGTTTACAGAAAACTCTGTTCATACAATGGCACCAAAACAAAAAGTTCCTTTGTAGATGCTGTTAAGTGATTGTCCAGTGTTGATTAGATCTGTTTTTTCAAAGCCACTATATCCATTTTCTATTGCAGTAGCTTGCCACTGTAATTTATCAGTTTGTTTGGATAGTCTCTGTGTCATTACTTTGTGTTCTTTTCAAGAGTTTTCTTGGGTTGTCTTGAGATGATACATTTTCTCTCTCTGATGCCTGTTTTTTTTTAATGTTAACTTATCAATTTGCGTAGGAGAGTTCAACTGAAATAAAAAATCACCCCAAATATTTTATGACAAAAATATACAAATCTTTGGCTATTGACCCCACACTAAAATGTTGAAATATTTGGCTTCATAAAAGTGAAGGTGGAGGATTCCACACAAAACTGGATTTATGCTATAATGTAGTTATATCTGAGTTTTCTGGAGTTAAATAGAGATACAGGTGACTACATTCTGTTCTCATTTACCGCAGTATAAATCTGGACAGCATGTTAAAGGGCCAATACAGCTGGGCCTAAAGGAACGTTTAGGTTTTAAATGAAGAGAAGTTGGGGGGGGGGGATGGGAATGGCACACCACCAAATGATGCCTATATGGAGTTTCTTTTGAGCGGGAGGTAGAACCAAGATGGCCTTCCAAGAAGGATGTGGAGCAGTGGGCTAACTAACTTTCCCCAAAAGCCAGAAGGGAGATGTCCCCTTGAAGTCAATAGGTTAAATAAAGTTAAACAAGTATGTAAAGGTTTGCAAGATCTGGCCCTTAGTTAACAGGTGAAAAAAAAGCACATGAAACTATCATACAACTCCCGAGTAAATAGATATCTGAGAATGCTGAAGAAAACAAATTATTCCATTCAAGTTCAGCATTAATTTAAATACATAGCTTTCACTTTGAATCCTTCTTTTTCTGATCATATAATATAGATTGTTAGTTTGGGTGGATTTCAAGATCTTTTGGCCACATCATGCCCCTATTTTGAATTCTTCCAACAAAAAAATGTTGATCTGTTCTTTTGGGAAGATGACGTAATACAAGGAGATAATCAGTTAGATGCAGAGATGGCTGTCAGCTACTTAAACACATTAGGAAAATCAAGTGGTGAAGATAAATAGGACAGATTTGTTAGATCCTATAGCCATAGTTGAAGTTTATTTTTCAATTTGAAATATAACTATACAAATAAAAAGAATAAAAATGCAGAATGCTCTACAGCCAGAGTACTTGTAATGCCTGTAGGTGTATTTTTGGTTCATAAAGGCTTTTAAAACTCCATTTACATTGCAGTAATGGAGACAAACAGCAGTTAATCATAAGCTAGTTTTTTGCTATGGAAATCCTGAATGATAAAGTACAGGTTCTCTTTCTGGCATACAGCAACAGTAAGAATTTGAATTGGCCATCCACCAAGTTCAACAGCTATCTTTTGTTACCTTCTGCTGTCACCTACTCTAAGACTGGCAATATGTGCAACCCATCAAGTTCAATATTTCACTTTCTTGTTACCACAGAAGATGAGCAAATTGGATTTCTTTTAAGAGATTAAAAGGCAAAAATATCTTCAGACCTGATTGTTCTAAAAAAATGAGTACATTCAGATCCATATCGCAGCCAGATTATTAGATCTGAAATCAAAGGGTGCTTCTCAAGAGCGAGAGGCTATATGTACAATGTGCCAGCTTTTTAGATACTTCAAGGGGATACATAGCAGCTAAGATAATATGTTATATATTAATGAAAAAATCATATATTCAAACACATTCTGTCAACCTGTCACAAATCATGGTTTGCAAAGAAGCAGCTTTTTAAAAAACACATTATGAGCCTGCTCCTTTGCCCAGGGAAATCAGATGCAAAGATCTCCTTTCAGGAGCAGGTCCTATGATGCCATAAAAACTACACTGAACAAAATGTTGTCTTGAGTTTTAAGAAGCATATATATATATTATGATGAATTTATAAGGGTTACATATACACAGACAAATAGACAGTGCTTCAGCCATACAACTCAATAGGCCTGCTCATATCTTACACTCCTGAGACCCAATTTTTTTCACGTCTCAGGTTGTTTATCAGGTTAAAAGTACAGTGAGCTCAATCCTGAGCTGCATTCAATAAGTACTGGGTACAGCTAAGGTGGGAAGCCTGAAAGGAAGCATTTGTGATTCCTGATCCCAGAACCGATTCTATGCAGTGTTATTTAAAGAAGCCTCATGGAGAACAGGTCCATCAATGGTTATTAGCCAACATGGTCAAGGACACAATCCCATGATCCTGGTGTCCCTAAACCTCTGATTGCCAGAGGTTGGGACTGGATAACGGGGGATGGATCACTCAATGACTGTCTTGTTCTGTTCATTCCCTCAAGCATCTGGCAGTGGACGCTGTTGGAAGACAGGATACTGGACTAGATTAACCATTGGTCTGACCAAGTGTGGCCGTTCTTAAGTTCTCAGGGCTGCTCTAAACCATACCCGCTGCAAAAAAAGGCAGGGGAACACCTTCTTCTGCCTGGCTAGGTTCCCAACATGTCGCCAACACTGGAGGTCTATAGAAGGATGGGCTATGGCAGTGATACTCAGATTGAGGCTCCAGAGCCACACGTGGCTCATTAATGTGTCTCCTGAGGCTCTTTGCAGTGCATAGTGTTAAAACTGGATGAGTTAATTATTAACCAGTCTAAGTTATTAACCAGTCAGAATGCTTTCACTATGTTATTAACCAATTGTAGTTGATAATATATTCTCCCACACCAAGAGACCAGGAGTTGGCTGGCTATGCTGGTTTTCTAGCTCCTTGGGGGGCTGCAGCAAAACCAAGGCTCTGGCCCTGTAGCTTTAAGACCGAGTTCAAAAATCATGAGTCTAACTGCAAAAAAATATGTGATTGGCAAAACGATTAACTAATGTTTTTTGGCCTATCTTTTGATTTTTGAAGTCCCCTGCCCAACCCCAGTATGCATCTGTGACAATTAGTGTTGCTAATTTACACTGAGAAATACAAGTTTGGCCACCTCAGTTAATTTGGGCCCCAGCCCCCACATCAACTGTCCACCCCCAGGCCCAAATCAGTTAACTCTGTTCCCCACCGCCCGAGCAGTGCCACTCCCCCCCCCCAGCCCACCTCTGCTCTCCCTGCAGCTGTGGAGATTCTTTACTCCTCCCAGGCCTGGAGTGAAGCCCAGGCCTCCCTGATGTTGCAGCATTAGAAAAGGAGAGGCGGGAGGAGCAAAGAGGAGCTGATTCATTGTTTGCATGGGGATGGGAAGGAGAGAGCTGAGGTGAGCTATTGGGTTCTTTTAACTCCCTCTTCTCCCCTCCTCTCTTGTGAAAATGGTGTACGCTGCTCCCTCCCCACTGGGCAGCAAGTAGCAGCGGTGCAAACAGCTCTACTTCAGAGTGTGGTTTTCACTGCCCATGCAAGCTTCGGGCCTGACTGGCCCCAGTCAATAGAACCCAGTAAGGGCCCCTGCTCAGGGTAAAAAGAAAAGGCCAACAGTGGATCCAGCGGATGAGGGCCAAGTTCCCTAACAATGATGAAGGTGAATGAGCCACCACTGGGGGTCTGTGGACCACATGAGGTGGATGAAGAGCTAGATCTTTGTAAAAATTATCTGTGTTCCCAGGAACCAATGACATGTGGTTGAAGAGTTACTGGGAATAGGGATGGTGTCCCCCAAAATTAAACACCTCTATGCCTTCCCAGTCCCAAGGAAGCAGCATGAAAATAAGGGGCTACCAGCCATGACAGTCCACAATAGCACCAGGGTTGAAGCCCCTGCTATTACCAACTCCAGGAGGAGGGGCACATTCTGCATGCCTAGGATGGGCATGACCCAAACCCCCTTAAGGAAAGGCCAGCCCCAACAACCCCAACTTTCTGAAAGTCTAAACTAGACCTTTGAGGCATGTTCCGTGTTGCCACTTGGAACATGCTCGCACTGACTGGCACTGGGTACAAGACCGCTCTTGTCAAAGAAATCACCCATTACAAGATGGTAATCACTGGCATCTCAGACACCCAGGTACCACAAAGCAATCGAATTACTGTGGAAGGAGCAACCTTCCTCAACTCCGATGGTCCACACAAAACTTGAAGTGTGGCACTTGTTATTACATAACCTCTAGCACAGGCTTTAATCACACGGAATCCCATCTCTCCATGTTTATTCTATACTCTGTTTCAACACTGATTTGGCCTACATGCCAACAGAAGACACATCACCTGCAGAAAAGGACACATCCTATCACCAGCTAGCAGCAAAAATCCAGTGAATTCCATCACATGAGACAATGTTAATGTTCAGAGATTTCAGTGCTGTGACTGGCTGCAGTTGAACTGGGTATGAAACCATGATAGGTTCCTTTCAATCAGGTTTCCCAAGTAGCTCTACTCTACAAATGACATCACAACTTGACTTTTGACATTGTGGGCCACTGAGGACCTGTCTGTTATGGGCTTTTGGTTTAAGCGCTTTACCAACCATCGCTGGGCCTGGATTTCAAACAGTGGATGAGCCATGAAATTGACCACATCCTAATAAAAAATCACTCCATAGTGAAATCTCACTGGGTCTTCAGTAACACAGAAGCACCAGCAAACTCAGACCATAGACTAATTTTTGCTTAGCACTCACTCCATCTTCCATCTTCTCACATACCAGATGTCCACCAAAATACGATGTCCAAGGTCTTTCTGAGGATCCTGTTGAAGCTGTAGAATACATACAAGCTGTTGAGGATCACATATGTAACCTCAGTAACCTCTCAGACAACATGGAGATCGCCTGGAGTGGTATATGTTATACTATATCACATGCTGCTGCTGAAACAATCAGCTTCAGACGGTTGCACAAGAAACCTTGACTTTCTGTAGAGGACTTCGACATATTAGCACAAAAGGCAGAAGCATGCAAGCAGGGAGATGTCCAAGAACGTAAAAGACTGAAAGACATTTTCCGGGACATGGCACAACATTACCATGAGCTCTAGGTCAACTTGCTGGCCAATGAAGCAGAGGACGGCCTAAAGAACAACAATCTGCATCCTGTCTACAAAGCCTTGATGTTGGCCACCATAAACAGCTTTCTAACATTCTTATTATGAAACCAGATGGCTCTCCTTGCTCATCAACAGATAAGGCCCTGGATGGATGGAAAACGTGTTATGAAAGCATGCTGAACCATGGACCTGCTGACAACTGTCCAGGGCGGTGTGACTGGGCAAACCGCACAGCTGCAGATCCAGGGACAAACACTGATCCTCCACCACTCAAGGAAGTGTGAGAGGCCATCCAGAATGGTGTTAGAGGCCATTACAGAATGGATGTGCTGCTGGAACTAATGGTATTCCACTTGAGCTGCTCGAAGGTGATATGGAACCAGTGAGCATCTGCCTGTGTCACCTGTTCTTAAAAGTGTGGCATCAGGCAAAGTACCAGCAGAATGGAAAGATGGCATCATAGTGTCCCTGTACAAGGGCAAAGGATCTCACACCAAATGTGGCAACGAGGCTCCAGTCTCATTGTTATCAGTCCCTGGAATGGTCTTTGCTTACGTTCTGCTTGGTAGGACGCATCTGCTCTTTAACAGACATAGTCATCCACAACAATCAGATTTCACCACAGGGCTGTCAACAGTCCTTCCAGCTTCTGGCTGAGTTGTACCAAGAACTTAACCGCCCATTTCACATGACATATATTGACATCAAAACAGCTTTTGATTTGGTCAACAGGTCAGCACTTTGGCCTGCACTGAAAGGAGTTGGTGTTCTGAATGTTCTGCTAAATCTGGTGCACGATCTTCACACTGGTATCAGTGCCTGAGTCCATGTTGGTTCATGGATTTGCAGGATTGAGACAGATCTGGCAACTTCACTACACAATGACTGGTGCAATGCCATCAAAAGTGGTCACTCTGGCTGGTGCAAATGGTCCTTAGTAGACTATGCATGTTTGATTATGATGACCCCCACCCAAAAAAGAAACATCGTCTCTCTATTCTTGAGGAGAGGGTGAGAGCTCTGTCAGCTTCCTGCAACAGTTCTGATTGGCTCTTCTTTCCCAGGAAGAGGGGGAAACAAGGAAGGCAACCAATCAGAAGGGGCTTTCCCATGAGTGGTTGAAAAATTGAATAAAGGCTGGAGCTTCTCATTTCATCCTGATACTAGCTATAGCAGGGGCCAAAGTCACATCAGAAGACCTGGCAATGATGAGCTTTCCATTAAAAGAGGTGGGAGTGGATTATGAAGACCCCAGCAATAAACTCAAAACAACTGAACTCATCACACAAGGTGTAACACACTGAACTGAACCATTACGGATATTCAATTTAACAAAATAATACACAGCAGGCCACATCTTGAAGCCTTACTCTGCTGAAGTCAGCAGGATAACTAGTGAGTAAGAGAAGTGGGATTTTGCCAGATATATGTTATTTTGAGATACAATGTGGAGCAGCGGATGTCAGAGGAACAATGATTTTTTGTTCCTGTTTCCGGAGTTAATGACTCAGGCCCCGACTCATCAAAGTACTCAAGGTCTGAGTAAAGACTGCAGGAGTGTGCTCTAAAATCTGAGAAAAGTTGAAAGATTAAGGGCCCAATCCTGTAGATATACTAAAACAAAACTAGCACCAAAGCCAGAGTCAAGATTGCAGGGTTAGTCCCTTAATTGCAAGTTAAACCCAAAGTTTATGTAGAAATAATTGTTTCTATTAATCTTTGTAATTACTATAAAATGAGGAATAACACAGAGAACAATACTTCTCATTCATTTTAAAGAGGAGATAAAATAATCAAATATGGCTTTCTCTAAAGTAAACAATAGTGTTGATTTTGAATACAACCTAGTACTGCACCTTTAAAGTCTCAAACTTAGTTGGATGTGTATTTTTTTTATTGGTGACACAAAATACACTGGGATTTTGTGCCATGTTAAAATCTTACTTCAATTTGGATTTTATTTCCTGCTAGTAAATCCAGAATAACACTTTTATGTTGTTTGACAAAACTATAAAAGTGCAAAGCACATCTATCAACTGTTCTTCATTAAGAGGGGCTTTCAAATCAACATTCCTCTGCCCACAGAGACCAGATGTCATGCCATTTTACAGTACATAATTCTAATTTACTGACAACAGTAATGCTAAATTACAAAAACAAATAATTGTTAGCAAACAGTATGAAGCATTCCCCTGTTGCAGTACTTTGCATTCTTGCTCCAGGAGACATTTGTATCATGTCACGTTAGTCCTTGGTATGTTTTCAACATTATGGAAAGTCAAATCTATTCTGTTAGCCCCATTTCAGGAGCAAGAGTGGGAGTGCAGCTTGACAGGTTGTCATTTAATTTTAACATGTTTAGGAATTAAGAGCCAATCCTGCTCCCAGTGAAGTCATAAACTCATAGAAGCATAGACTTTAAGGCCAGAAGGAACCATTGTGATCATCTAGTCTGACCTACTGCACATTGCAGGCCACAGAACCTCACCCACCCACTCCTGAAATAGACCACAAACCTCTGGCTGAATTATTGACGTCCTCAAATCATGATTTAAAGACTTCAAGTTACAGAGGTTCTACCATTTACTCTAGTTTAAATCTGCAAGTGACCTGTGCCCCATGCTGCAGAGAAAGGTGAAAAAAACCCTGGGGTGTCTGCCAATCTGACCTCGGGGAAAATTCCTTCCCAACCCCAACTATGGTGATCATTTGAACCCTGAGTATGTCGTCAAGACCCTCTAGCCAGACACCTGGGAAAGAATTCTCTGTAGTAACTCAGAGCTCTCCCCATGTAGTGCCCCATCTCCAGCTGTTGGGGATTTTTGCTACTAGCAGTCACAGATAGGCTACATACCATTGCAGGCAGTTTCATCAGACCATCGTCTCCATAAACTTGTCAAGCTCAATCTTGAAGCCGGTTAGTTTTTTTTTGCCCCCACTGCTCACCTTGGAAGGCTGTTCCAGAACTTCATTCCTCTGATGGTTAGAAACCTTCCTCCAATTTCAAGCCTAAATTTGTTGATGGCCAGTTTGTATCCATTTGTTCTTGTGTCCTCACTGGTGCTTAACTTCAATAACTCCTCTCCCTCCCTGGTATTTATGCATCTGATGTATTTATAGAGAGCAATCATATCTCCCCTCAGCCTTCTTTTGGTTGGCTAAATAAGCCGAGCTCCTTGAGTCTCCTCCTCTCCTTCCATTCCCTACACGTACCTGAAATCTGGGTAGGTTTCGAATGCTAGTGGTCACCCCAGTCGCAGTTCTTCCTAGCATCATAGGGTGTCCCAGCTAGTATGTGGCAGCTATGGGCCACATACTATGGGCTTTCTAGCTGGAATGGTAATGTCTGTGAGGTGTCTGTGCCCCTTCCACTAGCTCCTGTGAGGGTGGTCATGTTGATTGACTGAGAACTTGGCTGGATTCAGGGGAAAGCAGCAGATCCTTGCCTTAAAACCCTTAAAGCTACAGAATGATGAGGAGCAGGTATCTTAAACCTATGGAGAACAGAGGTCAGTCCCTCACCCCTCCAGACGATATTTAAGGTAAGGAAAAATGAGGGGATCCTGCAGTGTTCCTTCAACCATGATAGGATTTTTCATTAAGTGAAGGCATCTGAATGTCCCCAGTTTTGCTTTATAATCAATATTAAATGAACAATAACTATTTTTCATAAAGAACTACTCATCAAATACTCTTTTCAATTTAAAACTAAATAGCAAACAGATCAACACATGATGGTACCTATGACTGTGACATGACAATCATAAGGCTTTTGAGTGACATTTAGCACAAGGCATTTGACATGAGCCTTAACAATTTCAAAATACACACACATTTGCAGTGTGTCAAATACAGTGTGTATTTGTGTGTGTGTATTGAGCCACTGTGGATTGTTAATAATTATAAATTATTTAACTTTAGTATAATTGGATTTTTTTCAGATATTTTTGTTTTCTTTTGACCTTCCTGAGTTGTGTTCTAATTGCAATGATTTCCTTGCTTTACAGTTTTACCACTTCTGGTGCAGGAGTGTCAGTCAGGCAGAGTAGGTTTTTTCCCCCCCATTAATAGGAGGCAATATCCATTGTAGGAAGATTCTAATCTCTGATCTTAGGTGTCTCTTGAAAGAGCCATATGCACATTTTTCCAAATGTGTTAATGCAAGCTGTGCATCTGGGATTAGAAGCTGGCGCTTTCGGTTTGGCACTTCTGCATAATTCCTATTTTGTGAGAATTGCATTAGGTGTTAGGGACCACATGAGCAAATACTAATTACCGAGCACTGTGTTTACTACTGTATTTCCATTGATATCCATGAGACTACTCATGGGAGTAAGCTCTATCCCTGGTAAAATGGTTTGCAGGATTGGGCTCTTTTTGGATACTCCGTTGGCTCATTGCTTGAGGAAGAAGGTCTCATAATTACACAAACGTGTTTTGAATACCTGGGCTGACTCCTCTTAGATTTTCTTCCTCTCAGACTATAGGATTTCCATCATTCTCAGTATCCATTTCTCCAGTCTTCATGGCTGAATTTGTTTTTGTAATTCCTGATGTTATTTTTCTTTCTGTCCATATTGACATCTTCAGGCTCTGCTCCATTTTTGTATTGATAATTTTTTTATTTATTATAATTGGTTATAATTCAAAGATGGTGTAAATTGTGGCGTATAATATATATCAGTTAAATCAGTAGGAATATAAGCTAAGGTCACAGGGCTGGAAGGGCAGAGCTGTAGTCTTTCCAAAGTGGAGGTGGAAGGAACTTGCAGTGGATAGGAGGCACCTAGTTGGAACATGGTATGACATTTCTCTTTACTCTCAGTAGGTGACACATTTCTATATCTTTATGGTCTATATTATACCTTTCTGTTACTTGATTTTCCTGCTACAACTTTACCGTCCTGTCTCCCTGACATGTAAGTCACATCACGTTATACTCACTCACACCAAACAACAGGCGTGTTAATTACACACCCAATTACTTCACCCCAGAATTTGGCCAACTGTTTGTTTCTTCCAAGCACAGTGCATTATTCTGGTAGTATTGTATAACTTGTTCAGGTCAAGCAGTCTGCTGTGAAATATACACTAGAGACAATGCTCCTTTCACTTTTCATTCAAATTCTTGTTTCCCTCCAGTAATATGTTTTGCAGTATCCTTCTGCAATATCTAACCTGTGAATGAGAATCAGTTCATACCTCTCTATATAAGTAAGTGAAGAAAGATCTAAGAGGCATGAAAATAGCCCAGGGAAATTGTACCTGCTGACAATGTGTACTAAACTGTTGGAGGTTTTGTGAAATTTATGGTCTGCTCACCACCCAGGAGTTGGCAGACTATGGTAAACATGGCCAAATCCTGTGGATGTTGTTCACCACCGTCCAGCACTGAGAATAGGGCTATATGGCACTGGCTTCACCCTGCCTGATGCAAACTCCTTCCTCCTCCACCAGTCTCTGTAAGCAGTGGAGAAAGAATTAATGTAACTTACCACATAGCTTCCTTTCCCTCTGCCATCTCCCACCATTACACTTTATTCATGAATATTTGCTCCTTCCTTTGTTATGGGTCAGGAGAAACATGTGCTCCCTGAGGCATTATTTTTTGCCAGTCGGTTGTGTGGTATGTTTTAGTTTATTCATTCAGGAGCTATTGCCAAGATTTGATTTTTGTAGTACAGTTTCTTAAATAGCTATTCTTCATGCATAATAAGCCCTGATTTTGAATGTAAAACACTTTTTCTAATTCCTTTTTGTCCCCATCAAGCTTAAGTTTGAACACATAATTTTATTTTCACTTCAGCAGATGGTATTTTTATATTGGTATTGATGGTATTGATATATATATATCAAATCTGTTCCTAATACTTACTTGCATTAATGGTAGCCTAGGCTGCCAGATTATCAGCATATTGATTTTTTAAATCGCATGGCATTTCAGATGTTTGAAATTAAGCAGTTGATAGAAGTCTTGGTCACAATTGCACTTGTTCTCCTGTCTGTTTATTGGTCCTGCCACTTGTGGAGAGGGACAATATTTTGTTTAATATGCAGCTTGAAAGAGGAACTTATTATTAGTAGCTATTTAACAAAACTAATAATTGACCATTTAAAAATAGTCATAATTACGTATTTCATTTCTTTCATAGAAGCCAAATTTAGAGATGATGAGATCAACACTGAACTTAATTGCGGTATTTATACAACCAAGTGTCAGGATTGTTAGTCTTTGCATCTGCCCACAAAGTCACTGTAAAGTGCATGCAGCCACAAAGGCTACTACCTATTTTGAGGTGCGAGGTACTTTTTCCCATCACGAAAATGCCCTATCATATTTGGTGTTATATGACTGCCCATGACATATATGACAGGGACATTTCCTTTCCCAGGGATAGCTACAGACTTTGCTTCTCCCAAATAACATAATGGCAAGTGAGCCAATAATGAGTGGGTTTGTGTGCTCTGCCATGTGTCCTTTAATTCATGAATTCCTTTGTGACTGATTCTTGGGAAAAAAGACATGGACACCTTGCTGACGCATACTGGTGAAGAGCTCATCTTTTTGATTCATTCACAAGACAGCAGTACAATGCATTCCAGTTCTCTCCGTTCAATGACTCAGGTGGAAAATTGTCACTTACCGAATCACTTGGAGATCTCTCATGCAAACATTATTGTAATCTGATCTTGTTCAGCTGCTGATGGGATCACAGCCAAAGGTCATATGGTAAATTTGCAGGCTAATATTCAACACCATGGGTCCGTTGGATAATTATGAATTGACTATAGAGCACATATGTCCTCCAGACTCAAAGACAGTGCTGCTACAAAGGTCTGAAAAGCTGCAGTGCCAAGGAAACTGATCTAACAGGGGGTTAGATTTTTAAAGGCACAAAGAAGAGTTAGGCACTGGGCTCCCACTGAAAGTCAGCGGGAGTTAAATGCCTTTGAAAATCTCCTCCTTTTGCGTCTAGGGGCTGGTATACAGTACCATTTAAGTCGACGTAATTTATGTGGCTCAGGGGTGTGAAAAAGCGATGTAAGTTATATCGACTTAAGCACTGTCCACATTACGCTATGTTGGTGGGAGACGCTCTATTGCTGACATAGCTTCCGCCTCACTGAGGTGGAGTAATTATGCTAATGGCAGAGCGCTCTCCTGTTGGCATAGTGTGTCTTCACCAGGCGCACTACAATGGCGCAGGGGCATCGATGCGATAGGATAGACTCGCCCTAGGAGGACAAATGAGGAGCACCGAATTAGCAGAACAAGTGCAGGCTATATACCCAAAGGAAGAAATTCTACTTGAAGGCAGAAAAGTTCTTCTCTACATTGTGTCCAAAAATATTTTCCATGGGGCATGAAAGAAATGCAGTGTTTCAGATCCTCAATAATAAAGACATTCTCTCACATTGGTGTTTTGTGAAAAATACACTTGTTTGTGCCAACACCCTTCTGAAAACTATAACTTCACACAAGCACAGTAGCTGGGGATTGAATTGTGATTTGCCTACTTCTTAAAGTGTAGTTTTTGAGAGACATGCTAAGGACTTACCAAAAGATTCTGGTATTCCAGAGGATCTGCCTTTACAAGATATCCTGCATTCAGGTTCTTGATGGCATAACCAAACTCTTAGTGAAAATCAGTCTTCTTCTGAAGGGAATTGTGATGAGATTTTATATAGAATACCTTTGTTCTAGAACACTGGTTCTCAAACTTTCCATGTCTTGCGTACCCCAAGTTTCACCTCACTTAAAAACTACTTGCTTACAAAATCACACATAAACATACAAGAGTGCCACAGCACACTGTTACTGAAAAATTGCTGATTTTCTCATTTTTATCATATAATTATAAAATAAATCAATTGGAATATAAATACAGTACTTACATTTCAGTGTGTAGTATGTGGAGCAGTATAAACAAGTCGTATGAAATTTTAGTTTATACCAACTTTACTAGTGCTTTTTATGTAGCCTGTTGTAAAATTAGGCAAATATCTAGATGAGTTGATGTACCCCCTGGAAGACCTCTGGGTACCCCCAGGTGTACACATACCCCTGGTTGAGAACCACTGTCCTAGAAACGTAGCCTTAGAAGATAATGATTTATCTGAGAATACAGCAAAATAGCAAACTATCATACTGAGGTCAGCAAAAGCCAGATCACATAGAAAAGAGAATCCTGTCATAAGGGGTTTTAATGTAGAAGTATATCTGCCATTTTTAACAAAACAACGTCTTAGTCTGATGCAGTAGCTAGCTACAATTAAACAAAGCAGAGAATATTTCAATACAAAAGAATGTTGTGAGGAATATGTTTCAGACGAAGTCCATTGTATGGACTCCTGACTCTACATCTAAAAGCTCCCTTATAGAAACAGCCAGAAGCTTTTTATTGTCCCATGGACTATATGGCAGCATTTTTCAAAGTTTGGGTCATGACTCAGTGACTGGGTCGTGGCATGTAAGGCACTGGGTCGCTCTGGTCAGCACCGCTGACCGGGGCATTAAAAGTCCCATTGGCAGTGCTGCCCAGCTAAGGCAGGCTAGTGCCTACCTGTTCCGACACTGCCTGCACCCCGGATTCGGCCAGCAGTGGGTCTGGCTTCTAGGCAGGGGGGTCACGGGGCTCTGGGCGCTGCCCCCACCCCAAGCACCGGCTCCGCACTCCCATTGGCCGGTGCCTGTGGGTGAGAGCCACGCAGAGCCGCTTGCGTGACTCTGCCTTGAAGCTGGACCGGCTACTGGCCACTTCAGATGCAGCGTGGTTCCCGGTGCCAGGACAGGGGGGAAGCCTGCCTCTGCACCCCGGCTGCGCTGCTGACTGGGAGCTGCCAGAGGTAAGTCTGCGCCCCATCTCCATGCCCTAATCCCCTGCCCCAGGCCTGAGCCCCCCCAAAACCTTCATGCAACCCAAACTTCTCATCCCCCTCCCAACCCCAGAGCCTGCACCCCCAGCCCAGAGACCTGAACCCTTCCTGCACCCAAACCCCATGTCCCTGCCCTGAGCCCCCCCCAAACCCGCACCCGAAACCCCTCATCCCTGGCCCCAGCCCAGAGCCTGCACCTCCAGCCAGAGCCCCCTCCCACACCCGGAACCCCTCATTCCAAACCCTACCCCACAGCCCTCACCCCTGCACTCCAACCCTCTGCCCCAGCCCTGAGCCTCTCCCACACCTCAAACCCGTCATCCCAATGCCATTGGGTCACGGGCATCAACAATTTTCTTCAACTGGGTCCCCAGAAAAAAATTTGAAAACCACTGCTATATGGGATATAGACAGGACAGCTTTACTATGTGAGTGACTGTGCACTTCAGGGTCATGGAGAACATGAAATGCTTTAAAGACAATTTTAGACATTTTCATTTTGGTACTTCTAAAACCAAGGGCACTTAGTCCAAGGGCACAGTTATCAGAAAGTGAGATTCTCTGAACCTGAGCACCCTGTAACTGTGTAGATCTGAAAGCTACTGTGGCAGTATCCTTGTTCTAAAAGACAAGAAATTGCATAATGACCTCTTTCTAGGCTTATCTTTCTTTTGGAATAGCCATCAGGGGACTTCAGATGTTCCGAAGAGGCATAGTTCCAAAGCTCTTGAGTCAACTTCAGAGATGCCCAAGGCAAATGAAATCAACTGACAGAGGAGGAGGGGCATGAGAAAAGAATGATAGGAGTGTTTTCCTCCTGCTTTCTGAAGTTATAGTTAAAATGTAAGTGGTGTCTTCCATGCAAGTAGAATTCAGACAAGTGGAATAGACATATCCAGAAGCCACACTTTATAGATGTTTATCTACCTTGTCCTTTCAGTGAAGTAAACACAAATATCGATAGTTTACACACCATACATTTCAGATGAAAAGATTGTGTAAGGAGATGCATTTTAACTCTGATACTATCCAGGTAAACCCTATAGCTACAAAACTTAACATTAATCTGGGCTGGAAGGGACCTTGAGAGGTCATTAAGTCCAGCTCCCTACACTGAGGCAGGATTGAGTAAACCTAGACCACCCCTGACAGGTGTTTGTCCAACCTGTTCTTAAAAATCTCCAGTGATGGGGATTTTATAACCTCCCTTGAAAGTCTACTACCCTTATAGTTACAAAAGTTTTCCTAATTTCTACTCTCAACATCTCCCTTGCCGCAGATTAAGCTGACTGCTTCTTATCCTAACTTCTGTGGACATTGAGGACATTGCTGTGGACATTGAGGACATTGAGGACATTGCCGTGTTCGCAGGTTCGGCCAATCGCGGCTCCCACTGGCCGCAGTTCGCCGCTCCACACCAATGGGGCCTGTGGGAAGCAGCGCGGGCCAAGAGATGTGCTGGGCACCCTTCTCGCAGCACCCGTTGGCCTGGAGCAGTGAACTGCAGCCCGTGGGAGCCGTGATCGGCCGAACCTGCGGACGTGGCAGGTAAACAAACCAGCCCTGCCCGCCAGGGGCTTTCCCTGAACAAGCAGGCGGACCGGTTTTGAGAACCACTGCTCTAGAGCGCTGGTCATTTTTCTTAGAATGAGCACTGTAATGATCAATGTATTCCTCTCAGATTAGAGCCCAAGATCATATTACACCTAAAGTCCTTGTAGTTGAATCATCAGCCCATTGGGTATCAGCAGCCTTAGGGTGACCAGATGACCTGATTTTATAGGAACAGTCCCAATATTTGGGAGTTTGTCTGATATGGGCACTGTGACAGGGTTTTTTTTTGAAGCAGAAAACTGCTTAGCCAACCCTCTGTCACTCCAGCTCCAATTAAGGGAGGTGAATTGGAGCTGGGTAGATCACCTGGCCCTGATTGGGAAAACTGGAACAGCTGCTGCCTCATCAGGCTGGGGCTGGATAAAAGCCCCAGGGGAAGGAAGCTAGGGGGAGGAGCTGGACAGGCTGTAAGCTGCACTAAAGGAAAGGTAGTGAGGGGAAGCAGCGAGAGATTGCTTGTCCCCTCTCTCCTGCTGATGGACTGTAAGACAGGGACTATGTGTATGGTGGAGGGAACACAACCTGTAAATAAAAGCACCAGGTGAGCACTGGACAAAGGTCTCTGTGTGACTTTCTCAGCCCAGCGGGGGCAGGAGCCAGGAGGGCCCTGCAGGGACCCAGTTACAGGCACTTATTATCCTTTACCCTGGTCCCAATTTTTCACACTTGCTCTCTGGTCACCCTAAGCAGTCTACATGGCCTAATACAGGGTAGTGCAGCAAAATAAAAGAAGACAGTGGGAACGTATTTAAAGGATTTAGCGAAGTTCATAATTAACTAAATATTGATTCTCAAAACCTGATATTTTGGACCAGATTCTGACCTTACTCACATTAAGCAGAATCTTACTCCTCGAGTGTCCTATTTGATTTCAGTGAGACCACTTGCCCCATTCAATGGGAGTAAAGTAGGGGTGGACAAACTTTTGGGCCTGAGGGCCACATCGGGGTTCCAAAACTGTATGGAGGGCCGGGTATGGAAGGCTGTGCCTCCCCAAACAGCCTGGCCCCCACTCCCTATCTGCCCTTCCCACCCCCTGACTGCCCCCCTCAGAACCCCTGACCCATCCAACCCCTCCTGCTCCTTGTCCCCTGACCACCCCTTCCCGGGACCCCCATCCCTAAACTCCTCCCTGGGACCCCACCCCCTATCCAACCCCCTGTCCCCTGACTGCCCCAACCCCTATCCACACCCCTGTCCCCTGACAGGCCCCAAGGACTCCCACGGCTATCCAACCCTCCCTGTCCGCTGACTGCCCCAACCCCATCCACACCCCCATCCCCTGACAGGCCTCCCGGGACTCCCATGCCTATCCAACCGCTCCCTGTCCCCGACCGCCCCCCAGGATCCTCTGCCCCTTATCCAATCCACCTGCTCCCCACCCCCTTACTGTGACGCTCAGAGCACCAGGACTGACAGCCGTGCCGCCCGGCTGGAGCCAGCCACGCCACCAAGCTGCCCGGCAGTATCTCGCAGCCCCACCGCCCAGGGTGCTGGTGGCACAGCGAGCTGAGACTGCAGGGAAAGGGGGACAGCAGGGGAGGGGCCGGGGGTCAGCTTCCCCGGCCGGGAGCTCAAGGGCTGGGCAGGACAGTCCCGCGGGCCGCATGTGGCCCACCTCTGGAGTAAAGGTATCAAAATCTGGCCCACTAGGCTTTGTTTCTCATTTGGGATCAGATTATACCTCTCTTTAATACAGGAAAAGTCACATTGACCTCAGTGGGACATGCTGTGGGGACAGGTGCTAGTCAATGTGATTAAGGATATTTGAATCTGGTGGTAGAAGAGATGTTTAAGCAAGTTTTTGAGAGGTATAAAAATGATAACTTTGGCCTAAGCTTTAGCCAAAATTCTGAGCTTTTGTAGGTTTTTTTCCCCATTAAGATGAGAAATTGATTATATGAATCAAGTATATTCTCAGTGTAATCTTGTTCATTAAAAATAATATATATACAAAGTCCTGTTTCCCTGAATACAATAGAAAGAAACACTGGCAAGCAGTTTCCTTGCTCAGAAATCCTCAGCTCTGCCACTCCAGGGAGCTCTATGCCCAAGGAAGTCCCGTCTCTCTGCTTCCTCTCAGGGTCACACTCAGACCTCCTTCTGCTGGCTTTTTCTGCCTGTGATAAATGAAAGGGGGTGGAGGAGCTCCCTTTTATGGGCACCCAGTTAGCTATAAAATCCTTGTTGGTAGCTGTTCTCTACTTGCTTTACCTGTAAAGGGTTAAAGTCCACAGGTAAAAGGAAGGGCGTGGGCACCTGACCAAAAGAGCCAATGGGAAGGCTAGAACTTCTTAAAATTGGGAAAAAAAACTCTCCCTTTGTCTGTCTCTTGTTGTTCTCTGGAGAGGGGGACAGAACGGGGACAGGGCTGGAGCTATGCTGTAAAAAGTGGTGGGCCAGGTATGGAAAATCACCAGATCATACCAAGAAACTACTCATCTGAAACCCCAGCTATGTAAGTAGATCAGGAAATGTCTAGGAAGACATGATTAGGTTTATCTCTTTTATTTCTTTATGGCTTGTGGACTCCTCTGTGCTAACCCCAGGCGCTTTTGTTTTGCTTGTAACCTTTAAGCTGGACCTCAACAGAGCTATCTTGATGCTTAATCCTTGTAACTGTTTTTTTAAAATCTAGCAAAAAGTCTAAGTTCCAAATGTATTTTCTTTCTTTCTTTCTTTCTTGTTTTTAATAAAATTTACCTTTTTTTAAGAACAGGATTGGATTTTTGTGTCCTAAGAGGTTTGTGCATATGCTGCTTAATTAGCTGGTGGCAACAGCTGATTTCCTTTGTTTGCTTTCTCTGCTCTTCCCCGGAGGGGGCGTGAAAGGGCATGAGGGTATCCCAGAGGAAGCAATTCCCAAGTGCGCCTTCCTGGGTTCCAAAAGGCGGTTTTTGCACTTGAGTGGTGGCAGCATCTACCCATCCAAGGTGGGAGAGAAGCTGTAACCTTGGGAGTTTAATACAAGCCTGGAGTGGCCAGTATTAATTTTTAGAATCCTTGCGGGCCCCCAACTTCTGCACTCGAAGTGCCAGAGTGGGGAATCAGCCTTGATATGCCTTCAACACACACAGCCTGCAACTGATATCCTAGCCCCTGAGTTTGCAACCAGGGAAATCCATGAGCCCACATTGCTTAGTTCTGACCTGCCATGCCACCTAGTTTCCTGGGCCCGAGCTCCATGGCTCCCAGCTGTTTTTACGACATAAAGAGATCTGATTCCTGCTTATCCCGAGCCTGAAAGAGAATGCTTGGCACACCCATTGGCTTTAATAAGATGTGTTATAGTCTTTGGATTCAAGACCCCTGCAATACCAACCATTGGCACCTTCAGAATAATGTTATTAATTTGTGGGAAGGCACTAACCCAGCTGTGTTCTGGATCTGTTGCATGGTGCTGATTGAGAAAATTGCTTTAAGATACAGGGTCAATATTTACCCCTTTAGAGTGGAAGCATTTTTCCTGGTATTTAAGTCACTTTTATTTATGCTTACATTAGCTCCTTTTCTCTTTTTCTTCCTCTTCGTCTCTTTTCTTTTGTTACATAACCTAATTTATTGGAGGCATAACCTGTATAAATCCAGTCTTACAAAAACAGTCCGGGTAGTTATTATATATTTTTTCCTTCAGTGAAGAGTATCATCTGTAGTTATGAGTGTAATATTTGCTGTCCCTAATTCATATTCCCTTCCCTGGATGCTATGTGAATATATTTTTGGTTTGTGTATGTGTTTTGTTTTCACACTTCACTAAAAGACATCCCACATCCTGCAATTTCCTCTCATGTTTGTATAATCTATTTCTATTCTGTCATGTTCTCTTATACAGGGTGTATGGACACAGACCAAGAATAACTTAAATTAGCATAACTGCAACTGAATTACATTTTGATTATTTGTTACATAATTAATACTGTCTATATATCTGTCATAGAAAAATGTTCATGTATTTGGTTTATGGTCACAAAGTACTCCAGCGAGTGTCAGAAATCCACATAATGTCCCTGAGTGTCCGATATAGCTGAAAGACATCAAAATCATACAAAGAGACAGCTCTGTGTACTGACTGACTAAGTATCTAAGAAAGTTCACATGTATTGTTTATTCATATCAGTGCATGGAATATCTTATACTCAGAGGATACACTATTTTCAGAAAGGACTATTGTGTGAGACTGATATCTGCGTTACCCTAATAAAACCCCTCCCACTGTAATTCTCCCACTCTTCCTTTGGGGAGAGCTTCCAGAATAGATGTCTTTACTGGCCAGGAGAGAACACATGAACAAAACAACCACTTTAAAACCAGGAACCCACAGCAAATCTCAATAGTAACCTTTATGAAATAAGCAACAGTCTATTTATGCTTCTAATTCCTTTTAAATCCCACTCTTAACAGGGAACGGAGTGTTTGAAATTAAGATGAACTCGAAACTTCATGTTAACTTCATAAATATGAAAATATCTTTAGATCTCTCATGTCTATGCATAGGCTTTCCTATTAAAGTAAATATTTCAGAATCATGTATTTTCACTTCTAAAATCTTCTAATGGTTCCTTCTTGCCATCAAAACCTAATAATTGTTTAAACAGCAATTTCATTTCATTTTTATTTTTTTGGAAACTTCCTAAATTTTTGTCACAGTTACCAGGAACTAATAAAAATATAGCCTTATTACAACTGCATACAAGTAAAAGGATAACAAATAGGATAAGTGTCAGACAAGAGACAGAGAGCAAACAGTGAATAGCTAGAGAAGGGAAAAGAGAATGTATTTTGGGAGCGATAGAGGGACACAGTTGGGGAAAAATATAGTCCCTTATTTTGTTTCTCATTTCAGAAGGCAGCATCCTTCACTGGCAGGAGTGCCAACTTTGGTTGGATGTATTCCTGGGGTTTCATCAAATTAAAGATTAATCTTTAATTCCTGGAGACTCCAGGACAAGCCTGGAGGGCTGGCTACCCTTTCACAAGGGTTCTGTATTCCACATGAATCCACTGAGAGATTGAGAAATATTGGTTGAGGGAAATATTCACTGAGAGCCAGTTTTCATCCTCAGTGTTTTCTCTTTCAAATACAGTAACTAGGATGGTTCAGAATTCCACAGAGTCTAGCAATACAACATCATACATTGCAACATTATGCAACAGGCATTGAGAGAATCTGTGACATGAGCTATGCCTCTCATAAAATGAGAGGCACGTCACAAACATGGTTTCTAGTTGTGGTAAGTCTCCTAAGGTGAACCATTGCAACATTAGCTTGCAATTCGACACCCTCCCATTGCAGTGCATTTTATTTACTAAATCATGTTATAATAATAAAGTTATTCCTGATATTTAGCTAAAGCTTTCCTTGCTGCAGCTTGAGTCTATTCTTCTCCTTTGATCCTATCCCCCTAAATTCAGTGTTAGTGATTTTTTTTCTAGTTTCATATCATCTGGAAATATTGTTATTGTACCTTCCACTCCATCTGCTAAATAACTAATAAAATAGTGAGGGGTTAGCACAGACCTTGGCACACCACCACCCATTATCTCCTCTTGCCACAACAGTGCAGCACAAAGACACATTTTGAGCCTGATTCCCCCTCCCTACAGGCTTTCTTCTATCCCTGGTTTCAAAATACTCCCGGCATGCTTTGTTCTGGTAGAGGATGACAACAATCCCACCCTACTTTTTGATGGACCTAAAAAAATCATCTTCTCCTAATAAGACCCTCATTTCACCCTCTCCAGGTCAATACATATTCATTTTCTGGTACACCCAATCACCACAGTAACGGGTACTGTAGTGTTTAGGAATTGGGTAGTATCCCTTTAAGTGGTTTCTGAGCCCTCAAATGGCTCTCATTCTCTTCTTTGTTTCAGAAGCCTGCCAGAGCAGCAGTCTGTATATGTAGCTAGGTATGGTAAGTTTGTAGGTATGTTGTAGGTAAGCTATGCCTGTGTGGTTCCTCCATATTACAGATATTGTGTAAAGGGCAAAAACATCACAGGTAATCTGTGGAGATTAGCTTTTAATGCTGTTTGGCATTATGCACGTGGAGATAAAATCTGGAGTGCAGGTGAGAGCAATGGCCCCTTGAAGTCATAAATACAGCCATATCGGGGAGAACTACAGTGGTAGCTGAGGTTGTCATATGACCTTTACTGTCTGTACAGTGATGGTGTTGTTATTGCTGCATCTGAGTGATATATCACAAACATCATTTATTCATCACTTCTTGTTTTCGTGCTCATCCTCATGACTACTTCTACCACTATTTACAAGGTGGAGCTGACACATGATCCCAAGACAACGTGCCCATTCTAATAATGCCAGTTCAGGTCAGGTTGGCACAGGCCTTTTCAAGCTCAGCCATTCCAACTCTTCTATTGCTGATTAAGGCCTCAATCCAGTTAAGCACTTAGGTACGGCCTTTACTTTAAGCACATGAGTATGACCTGGGACTACTTTTGTGCTTAAAGTTAGGCATGTACTTAAGTATCTAATTCATATGAGACATGATACTAAAACTACTTATTTCTCATTGTTTTATGAAAAAACAAGCTGTTACTAGTTTCTTTAAAAAAAATCAAATGTCAGACTAAACATTATGAGTAATTAGATCTGGAATATTTTATACCTCTATTTATATATGTGTATCAGTCTCTATCTGAATATACATACCTACCTAGTTACAAACGTGTGCAAAAAGCGTGATAACTATTTAAAACAGTCACCAAAAGTTACTTACACAGTAGTATCTGGGACCCTGCAATTATTTCCTATTCTAAGAGCAGGTCTACACTAGAAGTGCTATATCGGCACAGCTACATCAGTGCATCTGGTGAAGACATTCTATGCCAAAGGGAGAGGCGGAACCTATGTCAGCGGGAGAGTGTCACCTGCTGACATAGCACCAGTGTGGACAGAGCTTAGGTCATTGTAACTTGCTTCATAAGTTAGATCAACTTAAGCAGTAGTGTAGACCTGTCCTAAGTAGATACATAATGGAACTAATTCTGCAACTTGCAGCATTGAGCAGTACTTGTGTGACTAGACCTGTTCAACTCAATGGAGCTACTTATGTGGGTAAATGTGTCTCAGTAATGGTGGCAGGATCAGGCCCTATGCATATATTCTTGCCTGCATACATAACTACATGGAGAGGTCCTGATGCAAAAAAGAATTTGCCAGAGAAAATAATGCAACTTTGTTTCCTCTTCATTGGAATGGATTAGTACGGGAGTTATAGACATTGTCTTCTATCAGTGCAATAACAGGGGGTTATAACTATAGCAATTGTCTTTATTGTTTTTTATGGAATTACTGTGCTCTTGTTAGACTCTTGTTTTATTATGAGAAGCCATTATTATTGTCGCAGACTAAGAAAATAAAACGTTCCCTAAATGGAAAGGCTTTCAAACAGTAAGCCCAATATCCCTATCAGTGCGAATGGTATAAATACCAGAAAGAGTGACAGCTAATCCTCATGCACAGAAGTAGTGAATAGGCCAGATACATACTCCTGTCAGTGGTACTTGTATGAGCATATATTAGCTGGCAAGCCCCCACACAATCAAGCAGTAATGATATAAAATGGCTTTTTTCTGATAGATGAAGAGCCAGCAAAAGATCATTCCCTATTCACATGAATGGATAACTCACAGAACTTAAGTGATGTTTTAAAGGGTGGCTTAAATAATTTCAGAAGTAAAGATCTGTGCATGCTCTATCAGCTTCCCAGGCTCAGAGGTTTTTTCCCCTAGCATTGTCAGCACTTCTGTCTTGGCAACCTCAGTGCAAACAGAGAAGGGACTGAAACAAGAGAATTGCATGGCAGAGATTGCTTTGGCAGAGGACTGTGCAGTAGTGCCTTATTAATCCAGCTCACACAAAGTATTACTGGATTGTATTCTATTTTAAAAAAAATATTAGCACAGAGAAAGAACATCTAGAGTCAAATTTCAAAGGCTGCCGAGCTCCTATTTAAGTTACGTCTTAGGCTCTGCTCCCCATCCCTCCTGCCACCACCCAAAAAAGAAAAAGAAAGTAGAAAAGATATAGCCATAATTTTGTTTTACTAGCATTATTAAAATAAGTAATACACTCTAAAAAGCCAATGTGCTCAGTAAGTAGAACAACCAAGTCAGACTCATGTCCATACACATGAATTGTGATTTATCCTATAGTACACTAGGACCTGACCATTGAAGTCAGTGGAAGTTTGTTGTTTTCTCCGATGGTTCAAGATCAGTACCCTATGCAGTAACTGAAGTTCCCACAGACGTAAAGCCTGGGCACCTAACTGCCTTAGGCTCCTTGAAAATCCCAGCTGAACATCCTACTGCAGGATTATATTCCATAGGAGGCATTCTGCCTTGGGTATGTGTATTAAGGTTTCATTGATTTCATTTAAACTTTTGAGTCTATGCAAGGGCACAATATGGCCCTTAGAATACAGCCATAATGCCTTACAGCATTTACAAAAAAAATCATAGATTTTTTTTTTGTAACTTCACTGCACATGAACAAAGATTTCTTGGTTGGTGACTGCGCTTGCTGGTATTTGCAAAATAACAAAGTTGTCTCGTTAGTGGATCTGTCAGTAGAAGCTTTGTTAGATTACCATTTAGTTAAAGCAAGTTATCATTCAAAGAATGTCAAGGTTAATGTAAGCCTTCTAGAACTGGTCTTCAAATCCTTATGCATTTGTTCAGTAAATACAATAACAGGTAATAAAATTTTCTTATTTAAAGAAACATTTAAATAAAACTTTAATAAATCACTAATTTCAGTGATTTTTATAAAATAAGATTCTTAACATGAAATATAGTGTCTGATATAATGCTCTGATTGGCAGGCAGTAGGGGAAAAGAAATGTCAACTGTCATCTTATTCAGTTTATCCTCTAAATTCCCCAAGCTTAAAACACGATGGACACACAATTTTTCTTTTGTAGAAGGCCCATTAAAGCTATTTTATTAAACACTTTTAGAACATTTGGGAATTACTGCTCTTGATAGATAATACAGTCTTTTCAATTATTTCCAGAGAGTGTATTCTGCAGCCTTAAGAAAGATGGTATTTCTCCAGCTATATATGCAGAATACACAGAAGGTTCCTGGGGGATAAAATTTGCTCAGCAAACAAGTAGCAGTCCTGATAATCCAAAGTATCATCACCAGGCCTTCTTTCAAAAAAAAAAAAAAAAAAGACTTGAACCACACAGCTGTATTTCTGCCCAGTGTTTATTCTTTTTTGCAGTTAGCTTTTAGGGGGGTTAAAAACTAGAGCTGGACCAACGATTCCAAATAGATTGTGACTTTGACTGCATTCTTCTATAAAGGAGTAAGGCCCAGCTCCTCTGTGGAAGTTAGGAGCCTGTCAAGGTTCCTTCCCCACTCTGAACGCTAGGATACAGATGTGGGGACCTGCATGAAAACCTCCTAAGCTTACTTTTACCAGCTTAGGTTAAAACTTCCCCACGGTACAAACTATTTTGCCTTTTGCCTTGGACTTTCGCTGCCACCACCAAACGTCTAACCGGATTTATTTTATTCGGAAAGAGCCCGTTTGGAAACGTCTTCCCCCCCCAAAAATCCTCACCAAAACCTTGCACCCTCCTTCCTGGGGAAGGTTTGATTAAAAATCCTCACCAATTTGCATAGGTGACCACAGACCCAAACCCTTGGATCTTAAGAGCAATGAAAAAGCATTCAGTTTCATAAAAGAAGAATTTTAATAGAAGAAAAAGTAAAAAGAATCATCTCTGTAAAATCAGGATGGTAAATACCTTACAGGGTAATTAGATTCAAAACATAGAGAATCCCTCTAAGCAAAACCTTAAGTTACAAAAAGACACAAAAACAGGAATATCCATTCCATTCAGCACAGCTTATTTTCTCAGCCATTTAAAGAAATCAGAATCTAACGCATATATAGCTAGTTCTAAGACTCCATTCCTGTTCTGTCCCCGGCAAAAGCATCACACAGACAGAGAGAGAGGCTTTGTTTCTCCCATTCACAAGGAACCTTGACATGGTGGCAGTGGTGGGATCAACTTGAAATCATTTGGAGATCAATCTGAGATTTTCTGAACCAGAAGCACAGATTTGAAAAGGAAATATTTTATTCCCTTTGGGTTGCTGGAAAGCAGGTTTTAAACTGAAAGCAGTTAGAGGGTTTTTTTTCTCTGCTTGGGGGCCAGAGCAGAGACAAAAGGGAATTGTCTATTGTGAGCTGGAGTTTTCTCTACCTAAAGGCAGGGTAGTTAACCTCCTGCAGGGAAATTCACCAGTCTTCACAGACCTGAAGAAGTTGTTGTTTTTTTTTACCTAAGAGCAACTAGAGGGCTTTTCTGCCTATTTGCCTGGAGACAAAGGTGTTAGGGTTTTTGTTTTTTTTGTTTTGTTTTGTTGTTGTTTTTGTTTTTAGGATTTTTCTGTAGGCTGACAATCACTATCAGAGAATATAGGTATCATATTACAGCACAGTAAAATTTTACAAGCAAAGTTTTTTTGTTTTGTTTTGTTTTTATTTCTAACTCTCGGGTGTAAAGTTCGTTAAAAACAGAGAGGCAAAGATGACAGAAACCAAGACACAACACAAATTGGAGTTAGCCAGACTGGAGGCAGCAAAAGAGGCAGAAAAAGCCCTAGAAGCTGCCCACAGGAGAGAAATGGAGGCAAAGGACAAAGAAATGGTGGTGGCAGCGAAAGTCCAAGGGCAAAAGGTAAAATAATTTGTACCTTGGGGAAGTTTTAACCTAAGCTGGTAAAAGTAAGCTTAGGAGGTTTTCATGCAGGTCCCCACATCTGTACCCTAGCGTTCAGAGTGGGGAAGGAACCTTGACAGAGCCTAAATAGCTTTGAGGATCTGGGCACATTGGAATAAGCTATCACTGCCCAGAGCAGGTGGGCAGGGAACCATCCAAGAGTGCTGGGAAATGGGTGCAGCCTTGATTCTACCCTACTACTTGCTGGCCAGTGCAGCTGATCCAGCATGGAGGTGTGTACTGTGATTTGCTGCAGGCATAGGCCAAGAACAAATTACCACTCCCCAGAAGCAAAGAGGAAGAGGAGCTGGCATGAAGCTGCATGAATGCAAGGATTCACACTGTATTCAGGCAGCAGGTCCTTAGTTACACTGAGCTGGTGACATTTCCTCTCCCTGGTGCACTCAGGGAGGAAACAAGCAGAGTCTAGGCCTATATGTAGGGTGTTCTCTTCTCTGCTATAAATCTTTCTTTCTCAGAGATATTTTCACTTATTTTATGTATTATTAATTGTACTATAAATAAAGTTCCATGTCAGTTAAAATAAATATTACGGGAAACAAAAATCAGCTTGTGTATATTTATAATGTGCTACTATATTATTAGGTAGAATGAAAGCCCTAACAGATGAAGTATATTAAGTTATTGCTTCAAATGTCCCCATGATTTGTTCCAATGTAAAATATTTAATGTAATTTATGAGACTGTTACCACAGCTAAGTGTACAGGGAAAAGCACAGGGGGAAAAAAAAACCAACAAGTTTGTTTTTCAGTATGATTTTATTAGCCTCAATGACCCATGTGAGGATAGCACTGTTAGAAAGCCATTTGCTTTCTATTGCATGAAACCAGTGCTGTGCTGCAAAAATAGGCAGCATCTTTAAGCTCTGCTGCAGGGAAATCTACAGTAGTATGACCATCTGTTTTAACTGAAAGATGCTGTTGCAGGCTGAACCGTTGACAATACATGGAGGAAAAGAGCGTACTGCAAGGAAGAAAATGAAGCAAATGAAAAAAGGCAATAAAAATGTGTTAAAACACTTAATCTCTTTAGGATTCTATGTCCTATTTTTTTTTATTCTATCCTAAGAATTATTTTTAACAGATTTTTCTGTACATCTCCAGGAACTAAAGCATTTGTCTTTCACTTACATTATTTTTCAGTCTTTCCAAAGTGCTTCAATGTTTGCTTAACTATGCCACTCACACCAACACCAGAAACAAACCCATATCTGGTTTTCCCCTCTCGTAGTTGAGATGATGTTTTGGAGCCAGAATCAAAGAAGAAAATAAAACCCTCTTTTCTCATCTTATAGTTTCTTCCAAATAATTCAGTCTTGCCCGCATTACACCCCACTCCTTCACTCTGATCTATTCACTTGCTTTTCTTATTTTTATTGCTTGTAAATTTATTGCTCAGGGAATGTGCTGACTTGACATCACTGGAGAATGAAATCCACCTTTAGGGGTTTGTACCCAGGCACATCACAACTGTATTCTCTTTTTATCCATGCCAGACACAGCTTGGGCGGGGACAGATTTCCCCTACATATACTTCAACCCTGTTCTGGAGGATCTGGGTCTGTTTCACTACTGTCTTGTGCCTTTTGGCAGTATTTACAGCTAAGAGGGCAACCACCACCATTCAGACTAAGTAGCATTTTAGATCCACTTGCTGGCATAGATGTGAATGAAAACAACAGGGGCAAAATAGTGGAGATTTAGGCCCACCGTCTCTGAGCATGGCCCATTCAATGCCTAGGCTCTTCTGAGACTACTGGTGAGTGCACTAATTAGTGCTAGTTGTGGACTTGGTTCTGTGAACACGGATTGTTCCTGTCTCCTTGGAATTGGAATGAGAGCACCAAATAGCTATGCATTATGGGGCAGATTTTCAAAAGAGCTCAGTACTGAGCAGCTCTCGTTGTTTCCAGCACCTGATAATGCTGAGCGCTTTTGAAAGTGTGACCATATGAGACAGACAACAGCATATACAGCCAATTAATGGGCCTGATTTCTCCCTTCATTCATACCAGTGTAAATCTATAGACATCAGAATAAAGTTAGTATGAGGGAAGAATCAGGATCAAGTGTTCACTACTGATATATTTTAAGGCAAAAGCGTTGTTTTTCGTTAGACTTGTGATGCTTTTGCAATGACACCCAAAGGATTAACTGTCAAATCAGTCCACTTAATTTAGCTGCAACATTTTTACAAGCCCTTGACATACGTTCTATAACATTTATCCCAGCATCTTGCCAAGGAGACTAGCAGTTTCTAATAGGTGAAGCAATTTTCAAATTACTGCCTTTGAGTTTTCTGTCTTGAGGAAAAAATACCAGGCTTCAACAATCTGATTTTAAACCCCAAAGATTTCGTACAGAATTACCTTACACAAATGATCCATTAATTGCAAGTCTTTTGATGTGCTGCAATCTCAGTGAGAGATGAGCCTTCTCAGAGTGCTTTAAAATGCAAATGCTGAGAAACCACTATCCATTTTTAAGCAGTGAAAGGCAGATATTTAGCATATAGCACCTAACAGGTCTAGGCTTTCCATCAATATTTGATAATCAAATATTGGTTCAAAGTCTTCATTATTCTGATCAGCAGAAGTATGATCTCTGCAGTCAGATATTCTTGAATTGGGAGCTTATTTCCACAAGAAAAAACTGGGTCATCTGAGCTGACCTCATACTTACAATTTGTATCCCTCAATGAATATGAATAACACACATACATGGAGAATATACAGGACAGATAGATTAGATAGGAGTGTCATAGCAGGCAGAAGAATACCAGGATTATCTTCAGAGCTGAGTGAGTGCAAGGCAATAAATCGCAAAAGGTGGATTCTCACATAGGTTATCATCCCCCTTTTCTCCACTCAGCTGTGAAGATAAAGCTAGTATTTGGCTTCCATACAGAGAGAAGCAGTAGAATCCTCTTATCCGGGACACGCTGGTGGCTGGCTTTTCATCCCCATTGAGAGGAATTCTTGATTAACAGAAGACACCAGAGCTGTACAGAACCCATTGCGTTACTACACATGCTCAAGTTGAGAAGAGGTAATATCTGCACTAGGATACAGAATAAGCTTGGTGCCTGCCCTGTGCCAGCTGCAGCACGGACCGCTGTGATGCTTCCGGCATGATAGCCCAACACGTGGTGTGACTAAACCTAAAGATAGAAATGGGCAGTGGAAAAGCTCATCATCCACTCTCTTTCTAAGAGGGAAGGGAAAACTCTGGTGAGAGGGGCAACATAACCAGTATGAGACTAGACACATAAGTGACCTGAGCACCACTCTGTCTCCTGGCGGAGTCACCATTAATAATAATCGCCATCAGCAGGAGGAAGCAGTCATTGCCATTAGAAATCCTCACACAGAAACTCAGTTCTCATGATCCTGTCACCACAGAATCTTGGCATAAATAGGTAACACTCTTAAAAGTGCCTAAAGGCTAAGTTTCTAAAGGTATTCAGTCAAATGAAGCTGCAGATAGGTATCTAGTGGGATTTTCAAAAATGTCAATGGCCTACATCCACAAAGGTCAATAGGAGTTAGACACTCAGGCACTTTTAAAAGACCCACTAATCACCTATCTGCATCTTTAGGTGCCCAAATACTTTTGAAAATCCATCCCTTAGGCACTTTTGAAAATATTACCCAATATCTTAAACTGGTACACACTAAGTGAATTCTTCAGTCAAGCGCATACCAATTAATGTGAGAAGTTGGAAATGGAAAAAAGTCATCCTGTCCATCCCATCTGAAAAAGCAGCAGTGTTCTGAGAGCACTTTTTGTGATATTTTATTTTATATGTCCCAACGGATGAGGATTCCTCCATTTTCCTGAGGAGATTTTTCCATACACACTAGCTCTAGCCATCAGGAGGTATCCCTGTTTATTGGCATCAGTTTTCCTTTTCTTAATTTCATCCCATTGCTCTTTTTAGTGCAACCTTGTATCACTCTAATAAATTCCTCTTCCTGTCTGGCATTTACACTTGAAGATTGCTATCATATATCCTTCCCACAGTTAGTTATAGCAAATTTATACCTATTTATGCAAGAGCTGGAGATAGATTAAAATGTTAGACAGAAAATTAGATGCCTTTGAAAATAAGTGCCAACAAAATATTCTGGGCAGTGGATGCAGAGACCACTACCAATGAAGAGACTTAAGACATTACCAACCAGCGGCTCATCTCCACTAGAATTTGAAGGAAGCCCTGGACAGATTTGGAGCATGTACTCTGGATGCCAACAGACAGACTTGCACATGAAGCTATCAAGAGGAAACCAACTGGTGTGAGGAAACGAGGGCATCCAAGAGAAATCTTAAAGAGAACCCTTATCAGCAACAGTTGATCTCAACACCATGGAATAGACGGAAGCAGCATCTAATGACAAAGAGGGATGGAAGAGAGTAGTTTCCACCCTGTGCACCAACACTGATGACAGAAGGATGTAATAATAAATAACAGTACCTATTTAGCTCTTTTCCTGCTAAGACATTCCCTTCAGGACCTCTCAGCATTGATGTTACTCTTCACTGAACTCCTGCAAGTAGGTCAATATCCTTCTGGCCCTATGATACCCTGAAAACAATATTTCAGGTGCAGTTGTAGCAGAACTATAGAAAAAGGGACCATTACCTGTCTTCTCAGTGATGAAATGACTGTATAAGCTATGTAATATCAGTGCTGTCTGCCATCACCGCTTCATCTATTTCAGCATTGCCAATTCTCAGTTTTTCTCTCCCACTGAATATGATGGGCATTAGATTTTTTCCTCTGATATTTTATCTTGTAATTTTCCCAGATGAATTGCATTTTGTTATTTTTGGCCACATTATTAAATTTCTTTAAGTCTGTTTGTGCTATTTATCTGCTCTTACTGGTGATTACAATCCACTCAATTTAGTGTCACTGTGGAATGTAGCCACTGTGCTGTTTACTCCTGGCTCTACCCCACTGGTGAGTATTTTAAATCACTTGTTCTAACAATGGTGCTGCAGATGTCTCCCTGCCTGTCGGACTCACACCAAGTTAGATGCACCAGTTAGTGGAGGGTCCACTCCACTAAGCCTTGGTAACATTGGCCCAGATCCTCAAAGGTACTTGGGCACCTAACATGCATCAAAATCAATGGGAATTAGACCCCTAAATACTTTTGAGGATATGGGACTTTGTGAAAGGAGAGGATTCAGATGGCATGACAATGCAAGGAGAACTCATGACCTCAGGTGTGCTGGGGTGGTGGGTGCTACAGAGACTCAGAATGTAGAGAGAAGCAAACGCAGTGGGCTAAGAGCCCTTCTCTGTGGGGAAGGAAAAAGCAACAACCATTATTTTAGCTCTTATACTTGGGGAGAAGTTCATCCCTCCCCGTGCAAAGTCGTCTTTGTGAGGAAAAAAATAAATAGGGTTTGGAGGATGAAATTGTTAATTCCCCAATTCACACATTAACCCAGAGCATTCAAAACAAATTTTCTAATTGTTTTGTTGTCCCATTTTTTGTCATCTATGTGCAGCACCTACCTACTACCTTTATTTTCACAATATTATATTTATTACAGAGGCTACTTCAAAATAAACTGCAATTGCAGAAAATCCTTAATTAATGCCTGTTGATTTTAGATGGGAGAAAGAGAGAGGACACCTATTTATCCTATTTTATCCAGAAGCGGAATGAATTAGTGACATCAATATTGCATTGCAGACTGCTCCCCTCAATTTTCAGGGAACTAGCTCAGCCTCAAGAGGCCTCCTATGAACATCAGTGAGAGAATCAAAATGTTGTAGGCTCTTCCACTGGAAATAGAGCAGGACTAATAACAGGTGAATCAATACTATGGAATACTGTTTGTGTCTGGAAACAAAGGATGATTATTCTTTCTTGCGTCTATTGAACTTTCAAGACTTTTCAAAACTAGTACAAGACCCACTTCTTCACCAACCCTCCCCCAAATCACTGGAGCAGAATATCTTGATGGCTCACTCAAAGGTGAGGACTAAACCAAAGGATAAGACTGAGATTGAACACTCTCTCTTCTAGCCAGATGTCACTCTCCTTCATAATATATGTACGGCCCCTACATAATTCAATAACAGGTGCTTTTGAAATCCTTTTAGACAGATAAATTAAACCTGTCTCAAACAGAACTGAAGCTTTCATAGCTGTAAGTCAAGATGTACATATAAACAATCAACGGTTCTAGTAACTGCTTTAGACCCCAATTCCGGTACACCTTTCAGCTGGCTGCTCCAAAGGATGGGTTACCCAATTAAGTAATACAAATTCACAAACAAATTAACAATGTCAAAAATAACGATTTGGGGCAAGTTTCCAGCTCATTCACAAACTAACCATTCCATTTGTGCCTGCATTTTTTGTGTGTGCAAATACGGGACAGGAGTGAGGTGAATAATTACCTCCTTTGCAAATGTTATGCAGTATTTCTATGCATAAAATCAGGGGTTCAAGTAAAGCAAATTTTTTTTGATAAGTTAGTCAAGATAGTTCTACTTTAAGACTGACATCTTTTTAATGCCTTGTGTTATTCCTATTTATTGCAGTAGATAATGATATATGGGATTATAGACTTTCAGGCTGTTCTGAATTTTTCACCTTATGATTCTATCAGGTTGTGGTCAGGTTTAGCTGCTGCTTAGGTACTTCTCTGCAGTGATAGAGGCGGACTTGTAATTTTATGAGAAAATGCCATTGCCTCAGCACCCCCAAAGTACCTCTGCACATATTCTTCACCACTCACTTCCCTACAGTGCCGTCGGAAGGTATGGCTACAGCCTATAGGCTGTAGACATACCCAAGCTAGCTTTGATCTAGATCAGGGGTTCTCAAACATTTTTTTGCTGGGACCCTTTTGAAAATATTTCAGGCTGTGATGACCCCTCCCGCCCCAGACCAGGCCACCCTTACTTCTGCACTGCTGCTGGCGGTGGTGCTACCTTCAGAGCTGGGCAGCCAGAGAGCAGCGGTTGCTGGCTGGGTGCCCAGCTCTGAAGACAGCGCAAAAGTAAGGGTGGCAATAGTGCAAGCCCCCTACAATAGGCCTGCGACCCTCTTTGGGCTCAGGGCCCCCAGGCAGAGAAACATTGGTCTAGATAGTTTCAATAACAATAGTAGTAAAGCCACAGCAGCGCAGGCCGTGCAACCCATTGCAGGATGCTGGGTAGGTACTAGAGGTGCTAATCCAACCTGCTGTGGTTTCACTGCTATTGGTAGTTGAGGTAGCTCGGTCAAAGCTGGCTAAGGGATGCCTTCATATACTGCGGTCACACCGCCGTGAGCGTAGACTCAGATTCTGCCTTGGCAATAAACTCGCTGGCATAACAGAGGGATGGGCTCATCCATAGCCAAATGAACATCTGTTAACAAAGAGAATTTTAAGGAAACCAAAGACAAATATTGTGTGCAGCAGGTCCATGCCTAACATCAAAGAAAGCCATATAGTCCAAACGTCAGCCCCCACCTTCCCCGCTGTTGAGGAAGAGGCTGCCTTGGATGAACATTAAGACCAGACCGACCAGCTGCAGAATACCAATAAAGGCAAACTCCGAGCCCAAAGATGTATTTGTTAAAAAGTAAAATTGACCAGCAGGGAAAACTGCCCCACATCCAAATCCAGAAAGACTGTTTTAAAGGCTGATTTAAAAGAAAAAACGGTTACTCACTTTCTCTAAACTGTTTTTCTTCGAGATGTGTTGTTCATGTCCATTCCAACCAGATGGGTGTGTGCGCGCCGCGTGCATGCCAGCTGGAAGATTTTTTTTCCTTAGCAGTGTCTGTAGGATCGGCCTGGGCGCCCCCTGGAGTGGTGCCTTCATGGCACCCAATATAGGGCCTGCTGACCCTCCACCCCCTCAGTTCCTTCTTGCTGGCGATTCCGACAGAGGGGTAGGAGGGTGGTTATTGGAATGGACATGAACAACACATCTCGAAGAACAACAGTTCTGAGAAAGTTAGTAACTGTTTTTTCTTCTTCGAGTGATTGTTCATGTCCATTCAAACCAGGTGACTCACAAGCCAAAGCTCAGGAAGTGGGGTCGGAGCCATGCATTGATTGGAGCACAGCGCATCCAAAGGCCACATCGTCTCTGGCCTGTTGTGTAATTGCATAGTGCGTTGTGAATGTATGTATCAAGACCACATAGCTGCCCTGCAGATTTCCTGGGTAGGAACTTGCACCAGGAACGCCGCCGAGGAGGCCTGGGCCCTGGTAGAGTGGGCAGTAATTGGCGGGGTGGGCATCCTCGCGAGGTCGTAACACTCCTGAATGCAGGATGTGATCCACGACAAGATGCGTTGAGAAGAGACAGAGAGACCTTTCATTCTGTCTGCCATGGCCATGAAGAGTTGGACGGACTTCTGGAATGACTTAGTCCTCTCTCCATAGAAGGCTAGGGCCCTACGTACATCCAGTGAGTGCAACCTGCGCTCTCTATCGGAGGAGTGTGGCTTGGGATAAAACACTGGGAGGAAGATGTCCTGGCCCATGTGACACTGGGAGACAACCTGAAGGAGAAAGGCCGGGTGAGGTCTGAGTTGGATCTTGTCCTTATGAAAAAATGTGTAAGGGGGCTCGGACGTGAGGGCGCTGAGCTCCGATGCCCGTCTAGCCGAGGTGATTGCCAGGAGGAACGTGACCTTGTATGAGAGAGAGAGCAGGGAGCACGTTGCCAGTGGTTCGAATGGAGGGCCTGTAAGTCTGGAGAGGACTAGATTAAGGTCCCAGGCTGGGACAGGCATCTGGGGGAAGAGCCTATCCAGGCCCTTGAGGAAACAACTGACTAAAGGATTTGAGAAGACTGAGAAGCTGTCAGTGCCTGGATGGAAGGTGGAGATGGTGGCTAAGTGGACCCTTATTGATTACAGGGACAGGTCTCGTTGTTTTAGGTGAAGGAGGTAGTCCAGTATGAACAGTATGGGGGTGAGCAACGGCGGCTGACTGCGTTGCTCCACCCAGATGGAGAACCTTTTCCACTTGGCAAGGTACGTTGCCCTGGTGGAAGGCTTTCTACTACCAAGGAGGACTTGTCTGACTTGGTCCGAGCAGCATAGCTCCATGGTGTTTAGCCACGGAGCATCCAGGCTGTGAGGCGGAGCGACTCTAGATTCAGCTGTTGGAGTCAGCCATGGTCCTGCGTGATCAGATCTGGGACCAGCGGTAAAGTGAGTGGTGCCTCTACAGACATTCCCAGGAGCGACGTGAACCAGTGCTGGCGCGGCCATGCTGGTGCTATCAGTATGACTCGGGCCCCGTCCCTGCGGATCTTGAGGAGCACCTTGTGGACCAGAGGAATTGGTGGAAAAGCATAGAGCAGGCAGCCCCGCCACAGGAGGAGGAAGGCATCTGCGATGTACCCCGGGCTGTGACTCATGAGGGAGCAGAATACCTGACATTTCCTGTTGCCGCAAGTGGCGAACAGGTCTATCTGGGGAGAGCCCCAGAGACGGAAGATTGAGCTCACCACGTCTGGCCAAAGGGACCACTCATGACCGTGGAAGGACCGGCTGAGACTGTCCACCAGCTCGTTCTGCACACCTGGGAGGTATGACGCCTGCAGGTGGATCGAGTGCTCTACGCAGAAGTCCCACAGCATAAGGGCTTCCCAGCATAGGGGAGAGGAGCATGCACCTCCCTGTTAGTTGATACAGAACATTGCCGAGGTGTTGTCCGTGAGGACTGATACGCACCTGCCTGCTATGTGGGTTTTGAAAGCACGGCATGCCAGGCGCACCGCTCTCAGCTCTCTGACATTGATGTGCAGAGTGAGGTCTGACTGAGACCAGAGGCCTTGAGTCCTGAGGTCCCCTAGATGAGCTCCCCAGCCCAGATCTGAGGCATCTGTCACAAATAAAAGAGAGGGCTCAGGGCTGGCAAAGGGCACTCCCGTACAAACCAGTCACGGGTTGAGCCACCATAGGAAGGAGTCTAACACCGGGTGGGGCAGGATTATGATGCTGTCCAGAGTGTCTCGGGCTGGCTGATACACCGATGCCAGCCAAGACTGGTGTAGACAGAGTCTGAGTCTGGAGTGCTGTACCACGTAAGTGCACGCAGTCATGTGACGCAGTAGCTTTAGGCAGTTCCTTGCTGTGGTCGTGGGGAACTGTCTGAGGCCCTGTATGATGTCCCCTAGTAAGCAAAACCTGGTTTCCGGGAGGTACGCCCTGATTTGAGTCGAGTCTAGGACCACGCCTATAAACTCTATCCTCTGCTCCAGGGACAGAGTAGATTTGGCCTCATTTAGGAGAAGACCTAATTCGAGGAAGGTCCTTCTTATGAATTTGACGTGACCCTCCACTTGGGCTCTTGAGCGTCCCTTGATCAGCCAGTCATCCAGGTAAGGAAAAACCTGTATCTGGCACTTGCACAGCAAAGCCGCGACAACTGCCATGCATTTTGTGAATACTCAGGGAGCTGTTGACAGTCCAAACGGGAGGATGGCAAACTGATGGTGGCTACTGCTCATCACGAATCTGAGATAGCATCTGTGATGTGGGACTATGTGATGTGAAAATGCGCATCCTTCAAGTCAAGGTTGGCGTACCAGTCCCCTGGATCCAGTGAGGGGCTAATGGAGGTTAGTGAGATGATGTGGAACTGGAGTTTCCTTACAAACTTGCTGAGCTGCCGCATGTCCAAGATAGGTCTGAGGCCCCCTTTTGGCCTTTGGTATTAGGAAATACTGGGAGTAAAACCCCTTGCCCCTGAGCTCCTGAGGAACCTCCTCCACTGCCCCCACCAAAAGGAGGGACTGCACTTCTTGAATTAGAAGTTGCTCGTGAGAGGGGATCCCTGAAGAGGGACAGACAAGGGGGATGGAGGGGCGGAGGGGCACAGAATTGGATGGAATATCCTCTCTCTACCGTGCGGAGCACCCAGCGGTCTGAAGTAATTCGGGACCAGGCATGATAGAAAGGGGATAGACGAGATGAGAAGGTAAGAGGGGAGGGATCCACCCCTCATCACCACCCCTGTGGCCAGCATGCACGAGGCTGAATCCGCCGCATCGAGAGCCACTTGCAGAGAGGCCCAGGAAACCAACTTCCCCTCCTCCACAAGTGCGGAGAACTCCACCCGAGAGTCCTGAGGCAGGAGCTCAGCAAACTTAGCCATTGCCGAGTAGGTGTTATGTCTGTAGTGGCTCACAATGGCCTGCTGGTTGGCTCTGAAGAGCTGTAGGCCCATGGTCAAATAGACCTTTCGGCCAAATAGGTCCAGCTTCTTGGTGTCCCTGTTTTTAGGGATGGAGCCTGGGAACCCCGGCGCTCTCTCTGATTGGCTGCATCAACCACCAAAGATTGGGAGAGGGTGGGTATACAGGTGTTTGCACCCCTTAGAAGGTATGAAGTATCACAGTTTGGTTTTCTTGGCCGTAGGGGCCAGAGAAGTGGGGGTCTGCAACAGATTTTTGGACATGTCAACTACTGTTTTTATCAGCGGCAGAGCAACCCTGGATGGGCCGGAGGGAGCAAGGATGTCCACAACTGAGTTCAAATCCTCCTCCACCTCCTTGGCCTGTATCCCCAGGCTTTGAGTGGCCTGTCTCAGTAGCTGCTGGAGAACACAGTTGTCCTCTAAAGCTGGGGCTGTCGATGTCCCCGTGACCGTTTCATCAGGCAAGGACGAGAGGACAGGTAGCAGGCCCTGTTTGCTACCCTCAGCCCCTCTAGAGTCCCTCGAGCTGCGGTGCAGGTGCTGATGGAGGATCCAGCACTGCGGCTGGTGCCAGGGCTGAAAGTCTGGTGGTGTCGAAGCTGGAGCCATCGGCGGTGCCATTGCTCGGAGCAATGGCGCTGGAGCTGGTTGTGCCAGCGGTGCCATTCCCTCAGACGACAGTGCCGCTGGCGGCAGAGCCGGCGCTGTCTGTGGCATGAAAGATGCGGAAGACACTGACGCAGTCCTGGACTGAGGCCCATGAGCTTGGCCCTGGCTCTGATGGTAAGCCCAGGGAGTCCAGGAGGGCCATTGAACAGATAGCTGCCACTGTTGTTGCCACAGTGCCGGATATGGCTGGTGACTCCACTGAGACCTTTACCTCCTGCTCCGCCGTCTGCTGGAGTGACACGAGTCCACCTCCAACTCCGAGGTCTCAGAGTAGGAGGACCATGGAGGGGTAGTATCCTTGGTCACCGGCGAGCAGTGCCGCAAAGCCGGGGAACAGTCCAGTCCTTCTGTCTGCGTGGGCGGTGCCGAGGTGCTGGTGATTGAGAACAGCGGGTCATCATGGCTGGCTTGCCCCTGGAGTGGAATGGGGGGCACATGGTCACCAGTGACTTGTCCCTCCTCTGTGGGGAGGATGGCACTGGGTGGCGCATCAGGTGTGTGGCCGTCTCGAATGCCTCTGGCGTCAACGGTAGCTGTATGTCCCCCTGGTTGTCTGGGGACCTAGCAGGGTTCGAACTGAACTGGACCCCGGCCGGGGCAGGAGTTGGAGACTCTGGGCAGAAGCAAGGAGGGGGTGGTCTGTCCCAGCACGCTCGTGGATGCCGCAGACCCCCTAGGCTTCGAGAGGAGTGATTGACCCCTCACCAGCCTCATCTTCTTTTCCGGCACCAGGGATGAAGAGTGGCACCGAGCTGAGGCCAACTTCTTATGGCCCGAGCTGTGACGGTGCCAGGGGGCCTTAGGGTCCTTACATGGGGCCCTTTTGTGCGCCGTTGGAGACAGAGCGTTGAGTACCAATGAGGATGTGCTCGGTGCTGGTTCAGTGGGTACTGGGTCGGAGTGTGGTCTCAATGCCGCCTCCATCAACAGAATTTTTAGTCTCTATTCCCGGTCTTTAAGGTTTCTGGGGCGGAAACCCTTGCAGATGCGGCACTTCTCCTTCTGGTGGCTCTCACCAAGGCACTGCAAGCAGGAAGAGTGAGGCTCACTCTTGGGCATAACCTTGCCACAGGCCTCGCAGAGATTAAACCCTGGAGACCTGGGCATACCCCAGGAGGGGAAACGTTGTGGGGGGGAGGAGCAAACCAACTAACTATAACTATAAGGAACGACTATTAACTAACTGAGAAAACTATATACACAATATGCTATCAGACACTGCTAGAGCGCTTGTTATAAGGAGCGAGCAAAATTCCAGCTAGCTGTCACCAGCAGTAAGAAGGAACTGAGGGGGTGGAGGGTCGGCAGGGCCCTATATTGGGTGCCAGGAAGGCGCCACTCCAGGGGGCGCCCCGGCCGATCCTACGGATGCTGCTAAGGGAAAAATCTTCCGGCTGGTGTACACGTGGCGTGCACGCACCTGTCTGGTTGGAATGGACATGAACAATCACTCGAAGAACATTTATTACAAATCACAGACAAGCAGAAAATTGATTGACAAGCTGACCCACCCCCATGACAGAGTGATCCTAGCTTAGATTTGGTTCATTCCCCACTAGCCGCATGTCCATAGGTGGAGGATTTATTGTTAACAGTTAGACCGTGGGTTTATATCTGCTCATTAGATCAGATCTTCAGTGTTTGCCTGTGGAACAATTAGCTGTTGGGTGGTGTAGCAGGGTTGGCTGCCACCTGAGCGCTCCCTTGTGGACAGAGGTCACTCTTCAGCACCCAGCCTCTATCTTCCCTTTCTTCAGGCTTCCTTAAACAAGCTGCACACAGTCTCTCATTCAATCACAGATCTTCTTGGAGACTGGTTTCTTTATTCACAAAGTTCTAAAAACAAATCTTCCCACCTAGCCTTAAACTGGGCACAGCCCCCCTCCTTGAGGTACTGTCTCAGCTGGTCTTCTTCCTGGCCCCACACAGTCTCCTGAGTTTCCCTAACTTACTGCCAGGCTTCCTGCTTCTGGCAGTCCTCAGCTACACTCTCAGCCACCTCCTCACTGCATCTTCCTGCAGCCTTTTGTATTGGAATCCCTGACTCCTTTCAGGTCAGGCTTCTCTTGTAATCAGGGTTGGTCTAGTCCCAGGTTCTCAAGCCGTGGGGCAAGCCAACCTGTTACAGGCGGGAAGATTGGTTTTCACAGCAGGTGCAGAGCCTGAATCCATCACCTTCTGAAGCTGTGGATATTCTCAACTGAAACAAATTCCTATTTGTTATAAAATAAGCCCCATGAGGCAAAAAATGGCCTTTGAATTAATTGGAAGTTCTGCCTCAGTAAGGAATGTGGGAAAGGGCCCATAATATTGTTTTATTGTTGTTTATTTGAACTGTATTTCCTTACAACAGCTGGACAAATGAAAATCTCTCCCCAAAGTGTAAGACAGCTCAGACAATCTTTTAAGCTGATGTTATTGTCCCAAGATGTGGTAAGCCTGCCACTGAATAAACTGAGACATAACATGAATCATGCATAGGTAGAATAAGTCTTAGGAAACTTCATTTGCCAACTGAGAGGGTGGATGCTCTAAATCTAATTTCTAACTGCTGGATAATTTTCAAATGTGTGATAGCCTCAGAATACCCTAAAGTGCTGATCTATGTTATAGACTCGGGGTGCACATAACTTCAGTGCACAAAACAAAGCCATTCCTGAATTACAGGAATTAAAAACAAAAATAAACTTCTGAAGCCATATATCCTGCTCCATTATAGAACACACCAGAATAAATTCTTACAAACTGTAATACTTACAGACGTAAATTATTATAAGGGCATCTAATTGTTACAAGAACCAACCACACTCAAGATCAAATTTCCCCTTCCTCTCTACTCATAAGCACACACAGGCCCATTATAACTGGAAAAAGGCTTTCAGATTCATAATGAGTCACAAGAGAAAAAGGTCTGATGATCTCACTATGGTCTCTGCAGGATGTTTGCTCACATCATAAATCACTATGCATTTTGACACAACTGATTGCTCAGGAGAAGCCAAGGTCTCTTATACCAGATGCGAATTGTCAGAGCAATGCGGGAAAGGGTGCTCATTGCCTGCCTGCCTTATGACTAGCAGCACCTAGTGTCATCACTCCTTGACTCAATGAGAGACAATGTGAACCACTGAATTAAAAAAAAAATTGAGCATAAAATAAGCCAAATAAAAATTCAAAGTTAATGAATAAAGATGAGCTCTTCAGTATACGTGAAAGCTAGTGATATTTTACACACACACGCTTTTTCATTTTAATTTTTCCCCTCCCAAAATTTTATCTTTGCATTAGACACGCTTTCATCTCTCAGAGTATACCTTATGGCAGGTAGAGTTTCTCAATAATCAGTCTGTAGACTGGCGCTGACCCCTGGGATTTCCCTGACACAGTTTAGAAAGGCAGCAAGCCGGTCCCTGGTATCAGAAAGGTTGAGAAACACTGCTCTGTGGTACCTACACTGAAAGAAGACAGCAGGGTCCAGTGGACCGGGCGTGGCAGTCAACAGACCTGGAATCTCTTGCTGTCTCTGTCACTGAACCTGCTCCCTGGAGCTTGGGGCAAATTCCTTAACCTTTCTTTCTGTGCCTTAGTTTCTTCATCTGTAAAATGAGGCAGTGCTATTTATCTTCCTTTGTAAGAGAGTTTGAGACCTATGGAGGAGACATGCTATGTAAGAGCTAAGCATTGTTCTTTCTCTAGTAATATTTACCATTGTTTCATTTGTAGAGAGAAAAGTGTGATGGTAACTAAACACAAAAAAATCTAAATATTTTTAAAAAGTAAGGTAGTCTTCTAAAATATGTTTCGTTCTATGTTATAAATCACTCCCTAATGGACTGAACATATACTGAATGACACTTATCCTACTTCCACTAGAGTCAAGACCAGTTCCCAAATCAGCTAGTAACCATACGTATCACCTCTTTATATATAAGGGTTAATCATCATTTATAAGAAGAAAAAGAACTTTCATGCTTTTAAAACAAAGCAGTATTGTTTAGGTACACTGTTTCCAGTGTTTAATGCTAAAATGTAGAGGTGCTGATATTCTAATATATACTGCATTAAAGTTTAATGCATTCATCCATTAGATATCATACTTACATTATTTATATAAAGCCCCTCTAAAGTGCAGCAGCTTCTGAGAAATACTAACCTGACAGTAAATGGATAACCACTCTAAAGGGCTTTATCCTGAAACTTGCTTACATGAAAAATTCTCATCACCAGCAGTGGGAGTTGCATGCACAGAGCAACTCCAGGTTTGGGCCTACATGAACTCTGATTAATCCTAGACAAGAAAATGCTCATTTCACAAGTTCCAGTCTAAGACTGTGTTGTATTTGACCATCTTCAATACAGAACTTCACCCATATACAGTGACTGCTGCCTTGGAAACTCAAAGAGGACAGAAAAATCTGAATCCATTTAATTTTAAGTAATAACTTTTAAATTTTTAAAATTGTGACTAAAATTAAAGATGGGCTGCAAAAGTTATACAAAATGTTTTGAGGTAGACTTCACTCACTCCTGAGTCATCAGAAGACCATCCAACACACCAACAATTCCCTTTAAAAGTGAGCTGCAGAGAAAACAAAATTGGGCTTGGATTTTCTTTTGCTTATTTATCATATATAATCGAGGCCTGAAGAAAAGGTGTCTCCCCCACTTTAACCCCCCCCCCGCCCTTTTTTTAGGCTTGATTTATTTCAGTCAGAAACTCAAAACAAGTCTCGCCTAGAAGATGCTATTACACTTGGAGAGTTGGTGAAATAATGACAATATAAAAGCCAAGAGACTGAAAGTTGAGCAACAACTAAAAGTGGAATGGATTTTTAGTCTTTGTTTTTGCTACCTCGTTTAGCTCCAATGACTAGCTGACACATAGCCTGAGAAAAATCATCAGCCATGCCCAGCTCAGTTCAGTTCACAGCCCTTACCTCAGGGCTGAGGTTATTGAGCAACACAAGGAAGGAAATGCAGAGCAATAACATAAAGAAACAGTCCTATTCTCAACCCTATGTTGTGAGGCCTCCACCCACCCAAGGGGATTCACAGACTCTCTTACAATCTTATGCTACAGCAGAGCATACTCTCAATCCTTTCCTAGTCCCAAACTTCATCATGAAGCTGAGGCCCTAATTTATATTCCCTAGCTGGGAATCATCAGACCAATCATCTGATGCTTCCCAGCTGGGTAGGAGGATTCCCAGTGCCTGCCTGCCAGGCTCCTCTCCAGAACAGGGCTGGCTGCTCCCCAGGGCCTAAAGAAGCAGATCACCCTGTTACATTACATTATGGAGAAAAGAAGACTCCAACAAAATCAATGTAAGTGAGAGTTCATGTGCCTGATATTTCTAATGTAAAAATGAACAAAAAAAATCCACCTGTAACAAAAACCCAACAACCCAAAACCATAAACAAATCTTTTAGGCCTTTTCATCGTAAGGAAGCAAAAAAAGGCACAAATCCAGTTGGTCAAAAACCCTTTGAAGATCACCTTGAAAAAATGTCAAGATTTAAACAAAAAGAAAAGGAGTACCTATGGCACCTTACAGAGTAACAAATTTATTTGAGCATAAGCTTTCGTGAGCTACAGCAAAGTGAGCTGAAGCTCACGAAAGCTTATGCTCAAATAAATGTGTTTAGTCTCAAGGTGCCACAAGTACTCCTGTTCTTTTTGCGAATACAGACTAACACGGCTGCTACTCTGAAACCAAGATTTAAACAGATAGTTAACAGAATGAATCTGCTGGTATTTTAAATACATCTTGAGCAGCTTTTCATGGGAGATCTTGGATTTTGATCTGGAATATAATGGATGATGATGGGAAGTTACTCCAGTGGAATGAGAGCAGAATCTGACTCTAAAGCTGCATATATATTCTGTGAGATACAGTGACCCCTGCATGCAGTTTTGAAGAAGGCAATATTTAAAGTGATAATATGATCAAGAAGATGGAATGATCCAATTTTATTTGCTCATACCTCATTTCTCCTAAGTCTTGCAAAATCATCGTGTTGATGAAGGGGAACAACCAATGTACAGTATGATGTTGTTAAGATGCACACAGACCCATAGCTATAGCTGGAGTTCTATTTGCCACCAATTGTACCAAACATGCCACACTCTTCTAACCCAGACAGGGAAGTTAGTAATGATTTTTGAAGGTTTTCCAACATTATTTTCTGGGCAAAAAACCATATGCCCAGGATTTTGTTTCATTTGTTTTGATGAACTTGGGAAAGTTTGATATTTTTCCATGTACCATGCTGATATCTTCCAGTGTGACCTTATAAATGCATGGCCCATGTTTTGAAGAAAGATAGTTTATTGCCATATAAAGTTAAAGCTAAAACTACATTTCCCTCACATAATTAAAACACAACACATATTTGGCTACAGACATGATTCAATCTGGGTCTGCTCTTTCAGGAGTGTGTGGGTGAAATCCAGTTTTGAGCTGCATTGATCTTAAACTCTAGAAATGACTTCTGGGACAACAGTGGGGCAATTTCTGAGAGCTACTGTTATGTGAAACTCAGTGGGTGAACTCCTGGTCTCACAGAAGTCAATAGGAATTTTGCCATTGACTTCAATGGATGCAGGATTTCATCCTAAGTTTCATTTCATGGGGGTCCATACAAAGCACGATTGTTTCAGTTCACGTAGATTTGAATCCCAAATTTTGCACTGACTGTCAGATTCAAATAACTCCCAAAATCCAAAGTTAAATGGAATTAAACCATTGAGCTTTGTTTGATTTCAACTCAGAATGAAACAACTTGGACAAAGATTGTTAGATATTCATCCCATGCTTACTCAAAATTAAACTAACACCTGCTGAGAGTTTCACAAACCATTACAAATGTTCAGTGAATCTGGACCAAGGTCAGATTGTTTCAAAACTCCAGAGCTGTGCAGTCAACCTGGTTCTGTTGTGTTATGGCTCCTCTATTCCATCCCACCAGAATCAGGTGGAAAACTGCAGATGGGTACAGCACAGCTTATTGCAAAGTTTCCAGACTTCGAAAAGTTACCTATGGAAAAGGATAAAAGTTACTTCTGAAGCCTGCTATCTTAGGCAATAAATAAATAAACTGAGTGTGGTAGTCTATTTCACAAGCTGTCATACAGTATTTGATGAAATCAAGGCGGTATGGGTTTATTGAAGCAAATACTGTGAATTTAAGAAACCTAAGAGTAATATTTAGACAGCAAAGAGAATAAAGATGATGCGGTAGCTAAAACACTTACATGGGACTAAGGAGACCTGGGGTCAAGGTCTCGCTCTACCACAGTCTTCCTGTGTGACCCCGGGCAAGTCACTTAGGCCCAGGCCCTCAAAGGTATTTAGGTGCCTAACTCTCATCAATCAATGGGGTACCTTTGCAGTATCTGGGCCTTAGTGTTTTTGTGTCTCAGTTAAATCTGCTAAATGGGGATAATAGTACTACAAGAGCTAACTACATGAAATATTGTGAGGTGCTCTAATACTATAGTAATGGGGGGACAGATAAGGACCTTAGATAGAAATACCCAGATTCTTGTAGCCATTTCTGTGAATAGTAAAAACAATCCTGTAGGATCACAGACTGAGAAATGAAAAAGACCTATTATATCATCCAATCCAGGGCAGAAGACAGTCCACCAAGACCCTACATACTGAAAGGCTGATTAATCAGCATGCCATCCGTAGGACATTAGTCTTTACCATGTGGGGATATAAATATATATGGATGAAAAGAGAGCTGAGGTAGTCATTGGGGCTACTCATGAGAATAATTGTTAGAATTTGCTGAAATTTTTCATGAAGTGTTTTTCAGTGAAAAAATAGCCTTTTTTAAAATGAAAATATTCCTTTATTATTTTTCAGAAAAAAACACTGAAAAAGTTTTTTAAAAAATTGTTTCCCTCTCTCTCCCCCTGCCTTTACTTCTTTTTCTTGGAAAAAGGAAGGGGGAAGACAAAAAACGGAGCGCGGGGACAAATAAAAAAAATAAGTTTTATTGAAAAATTGGACATTTTTGAAATTCCCCCCCCCCACCCCCAAAAAAAGCCTAAACCAATTTAAAAAAAATTCTCATGAAACATACTTACCAGTTTTTCCGTCATCTCTAATAACTGCTCACCAATGTGAATAAGGGATTCATCCTCTGGCACTATGTTGATAATATACATTGGGCTGCAATTCAAGTTTATAGTTGAGAACTATTGTCCCACAGATTTAAAAAAGGACTAGATTGTTGTATAATATCTGAAACCACAGGGATTATTTTTATCTGCAGGTTTACTTTTCCAAACCAAGCTGTAATAGTTTCATCTATAAACTAAGCCCTTCAGGCTACATATTCATAACCTTTAAAAACCAATTTCTCCTAAAAGTGGTTCTCTCTGAAGCCCTTGCTAAGCTGTCTCTATAGGGGAAGGTGTCAGTAGTGTAAGCACCATGTCTGAAATACCTAGAGTCATTGAAATCATTGGTTCAAATCTCAAGTGAGTCAGCTCAGCTTTTCATCCTAGCAAATTATTGCAGAGGAAATCAATTGAATGGAGTCTGCACTCTGTGTGTGTCTGGGTCTGCCCAGATGTTGAAGATCCCACAACCTTTTTCTTTAGAGAGTTGTCTTAGTGTCTTTGATGCAAATGCCCCTCTAAGACATGGGTTTTTTACCCACGAAAATTTATGCCCAAATAAATCTGTTAGTCTTTAAGGTGCCACTGGACTCCTTATTGTTTTTGTGGATACAGACTAACACCGCTACCCCTCTGATACCTCTTTTTTACTGTATGGCGGTATGCTGGGCAACTGTTCGGTGCTGCCTATCTCTGACGTGGCTGTTTTTCAGTGAGCCTCAATGCATACATTGTAGTTTGCAAAGCATTTGGGGCATCAAAGATGCAACATGGTACATAAAATGGAGACAGTCTATTTTATATTTTAATTCACCAAGTCATGTGATCTTGTTTCATTCTGTAGCAGAGGAACCATGTCTAAGTTGCAGTTTCTGTTTTTCCACTGTCAGTTCCTCACATTCACTTCACCTTTCTGATTTTAATTGAAGTATATCTGAACAAATCTCCTGGTGCCTCTACAAGTATTTACATTTATTTTATATTTGTACCATTTATCTTAGTTTCTCCCTCCCCCCATTATTAGTGGCCTGTTATGTAACTGAGAAGTCTTCTACATCAAAGAAGAACCAGGAACTGTAATTGAAACACTGCACAGAGTATGAACCAGATATTTCACACACAGAAACTTTAGCCCTGCACTACACTTATTTCTCTAATTTTTACCCCCCTTGCTACCACTAGTGGAGAAGAACCATTAGTAGAAATGGTGGGAGCACTAGTGAAGACCAGGCACTGGTGGCTCTCAGCACTTTAAATACTGTGTAGTGCAGATATGCTCTAAGCAGGGTTAGACAGCACAGTGGTTGAAATGCTGGTGGCTGCATGGAGCCCTAACTACACTGTTACTACCATGGGTGATAAGAACATTAGGACACTTTTTGGCAAAAAAAACCTAGGGTAGATACCCCTAAATGAACTGCTGCCTCAGGGTTGTGTACACGCTCTTTTGTTTCACCCATAAGTTCATATGAACCTGGCTCAGCCACTGGCTAGTGAGTATCTGGCAGAAAAATCTTACTGACCAGCAAGGATGTATGAATACAAAAGTACTTCAGGCCACATAATATTATTAATTATTATTAATAATCCCTTACATTTATGCAGTGCTTTATTTTGTCAACCTTTTATACAAACATTAGCTAGGTAATCACATGATTCAATATGTCTCAGACAACTGAATTATGTTTGCAATCTCAGAGTCTCATGTATTCCCTGACTCTACTCAGTGTTTTATTATTGACGTTAACGTGGCTAAGATTTTACCTCAAGAATGGGGTTACTGTGTTATTGTTTGTAGATACAGTGGAATCTGGTTTTAGGAATCATCACTGCTAGTGATCGTTCAGCTGACATGTAGAGATAAAAAGTCTTTTTCAAAATTTCGTTCTTATTGGTGCTGAACAGTTTATGGATCAGACTGGACGTGATTTCTTTCTTTGACGTTTTCAATTCTGGGATGAAATTTCACACCTTTCTGAGTGCCACTCCATTGCAGTTAAAGTAAGTTATAGTTTATACCATAAGAGCGCCCACCAGAGACAATTATAACCAAATTGACTTTCCTTGGCATTAAAATACCCAGTGAAACTTATTCTGCCTTTGCACAATAGAGATTTTATTTCTACGGAAGTGTCTGATTTGGAAAGTTTACTGTTTTATATAACTGGATATAGTAATCATTTGAATATAATGAACAAAATGGGATTTACCCACTTCAGTCCTTATAACAGTATCACACCATTTATGTTCAGTAAAATTAATTATGAACCAGCACAGAACTCCCAGTTGAGGTGCTAAAAATTGCATTATATATGAAGTAGCGAAAGCTAAATAAACTTGTAGGTGAATAATAAACAGAAGAATTATCCCCTACTGTAGGAAAATGGCAGTTTTTATTGTACGCAAAATAATAGGTTCCCGGTTCCAATAGGTATTTAAGTAGCAGAAGGACTCTGTCTAGGTATAAAATAAAATAAAACAAAATGTGCTATGTAAATTAAGCAGCTTTAATGTGATATCTGTGACATTAACCATTACATATTTAGTTTTGTCATAAACAGACCGTAGTGCAATTCCCCCTCGAAATTGGAATCATTAAAGATTTCTCCTAGAGTTTCACTATAAGGACAAAAATATGTAAAAAAATAAACCCAGCTTGTTTAACACATTTCTGTCATATGATTTGGACCACAGCATGTATTTAATTAAAGCTTTGTTAAGTATAACTTGCAAAAATTCCATTTATTTTCTTGATAGACAAGTCTCTATATATGTATGTGAATCTCCCCATCTGCATTAATCTCTGTCAATGTGTAACAGTAAACTCTACAATTAGAGAACTGTTGAAGGACCGTACCATCTGTGCTTTTGTCTCAGTAATCCTGGGAGAGCTGGCCTTTTGTCGAGAGCTGTGTACAAAGCTTCAGCAAGCTGATGTTCTGGGAGCAGAAATTCAGCAATACAAACCCATCCAGTGAGACAGAGGCAGTGAAGGACATAATGGGGACCTGCCCCAGAAAGGTGGAAGCTAGGAAAGAATTCTACCCAGATTCCAAATGTTAATGTGCCTCTGCTGTCTTCAACTGAATGGGCTAGTGGGTTCTGATTTAATGTGGATGCACACGTATGTATCTATGTGACACATGCAATATTAAGCTATTTGGATATATGTGCTATGCATATACATATGTGATATATTCATAGATTTATGGCCTGTTCCTGCGTTCACTGTGCATGGAAAAGTTTTGAAGTAAATAATTTTGCTTGAGTAAAGACTACAAGAGGAGCCCAATAGTTTACAAGCATATGCATACACCACATTTTAAAAGATGAAAGTCCATTTCTGCTTATTGTTGGAGGGAAACATAGTTTCTGTAAGGGAGAAACCTGTATTTTTTAAAAGACACATTACATGTTTCTTTGACGTGTCTTCATGCCATTGTGTTTGTTCTCTACACAACAACAGCCATCCTTTTTTGTCATCCTGAGCTGGTGACAGGTGACACAAACAATTTATTTAACCTTCTACAAATGATTTAGACAGTGCACATACACATCTGACGATTTCAATATGAATGCTGTGGAAACATTACATTGCATTCCACAGACAAGTATGAAAAAGAATTACATTTCCATCATGAGGAAAAAAAAAAAGAAAAAAGAAGAAAAAAAGAAGTATTCAAGCAAAATATTGTTAGAGTCACAAAGTATGGTAAACTGTCAAATGAAAGTAGCATGCTGTAACATTAATCGAAATGAAAACAAATGCAGTGAATTACAGTACTTCAGTGGAGGGGAAGATGGATTCTTAAGACCATTTAAAATGTTTAGTTATTAGTTCCATTTCTTCTTTAGTAATCAAACCATTTAAAGCCATTGAATGGTGCTAGATTACAGTTTTGAGGAGGGTCGTACCACCCTCAGTGAGGTTTTCCATCTGTTCCCAGCTTCTGGCCTTGTCAGAGTCAACTTTTCAATATTTCATATATCCAACTCCAGTCATTATGCACAGACAGCATTAATATAGCCAAAGATAAAATGTATTAGAGGAAGTGGGCAGGGTGGGTAGGTACATTAGGGGTGAATGAGAGAAGCCATGGGAGACCAGGTTGCTTTTGTTATACATGCCATGGAAGATAGGACCATACACTAGGGAGGATCTTACATAGCCAGTTCTCACTAATGTAGCATTAGTGGCTAATGGATGGTGGAATAGCATCAACTCCATATGTTAATGGCACTGAAAGAGGGCAGGGGAGGGTGATAAAAATAAAATAATAAAAAGGAACAATCATCTAGTCTCAAAATTTAAAACCCAATCTGGCTTCTGCTGAAGCTGATGGGGGTCAGGCACTGATTTCTATGGGAGCAGCCCTGTTCCTATTATTGGTATTACTGTGCATCTGGCAAAGTTACAGCATGTGTACTTAGCCCTCCTGAATGCACTCCCACGAGAAAATGCTGATCAAGAAAGTAAACAAAAAACACAAAACTCTCTCTTCCTACAGTATTAAATCCATTTGAATTATTCTGTTGTCTAAAGGGACACTGTCAGGGTCCTTGGCTCGACAGTTCACCTCTCTTTTTCTTTCCTTTTCTCGAAAAACAAATTTTGAATGCTCTGATGTGAAACAAGACAGAGAAACTAAAAGGCCTCAGCCCAGTGAGAATACAAATCAAAAGATTCCCTTTGATGCTCTTTTCGGCCTCCTATCCCCTACTTTGCTCAGTTAGGACTGATCTTGCTCTAATATATTTATGAGCTTAACCTCAAGCATGTGAGCAGTTGTTTGATTTGATTATTCACATGCTTAAAGTTAAGCATGTGCATAAGTCTTTGTAGGGTCAGGGCCATGCAGGCTCCTGATACATAAACAAGGTACTATCCAACATTCTTGAAGATGGTGGGCTACCCAGAATGGAGCTGTCATGCACAGAAGTACAGTACAATTTCTAACAGTCAATTGCACATTGTTTAGAAACTTGTTGAAGTAAAGATGGTTGAGGCTACAGTGTATCCTAGTGTCTATGGGGAACTGTAGTTTGCTACAACTCTACCCTGACAGGAAGGACCTGCTCTAATACTCTTTTAGCTCACCAAGATGATGGAGCATCACTTAAAGGGCAAATTAGGATTCATGAACAACTGGAATACGTCTCTCTACTAGAAAAATATAGAGGGGTGGTGGCTGTGGCTCTGTGGTACTGTAACCCCTCTTTGGGATCTCATGGAAGACACTCTATTGGGTCTTAAGAGGCAACTGGTTCCAGTGTATTGTGGTGACAGAGACAGGGACATGCCATATGTTGCAGCAGTATACTGAGTGCAGTGTTAAAGCAGATTGAAACAGGAGAGGGAGGTCTCACCACACCTGCCAGGACGGGCAGCGTGTAGAAGAGCAATCCTACCTCAAGTCGGCAACAGTTCTTCTGCCGCTGCTTTAGCAGAGGATTTGAGCTGAGCTCCCCTTTGCTCCCCCCTTAATTAAACTCCTGCCCTGGTCGATATTGTGGATTCCTCTCTCCATTGCTGCTACCAAACAACTGCTGGGAGGATTCAGCCAATGGCTGCTGAGGGGAAGTGAGATATGGTAGGGGGCGGCAGACTAGGCAGAGGGGCAGTCACCCAGGCAGGATGAATCTGGTGACGTCAGTCTCAGTGGATCTTCTGGCTCTCAGAGGTAGGGAGGCCTTACTCCATGTCGTTTTCCAAGCTCGACAATAGTGGTGATAATTTCTTAGTTGGGGTGAACTATGAGGTAAACCTTACGAATGGGTCCCAATCGCCAATGGCTGGATCTGAATTTTTCCAGAGTTCAGAAGTATTTAGATCTAGGGGTTTGATTTGACCCATTATACACTTGGGGACCAGTCACAAAATTTGGAGCTAAACGAAGAGCCAAATATCTTGAAAGTTCTGTTGTGTTTGGATCTAGGAGTTTGGTCCAGGCCCATCTCTTGTGATGAGATAAAGTAGCATCCATACCAGGTGGGATGGTAGGTCTGTTGGGTGGAGGCCTGTACCCTGGGCTGGAGTTTTGTATTGGCTGAAGACGGTAAATGGTAAATATTGGTTATAAAACAAGAAGAATGTGGAGTAAAAAAATCTGGTTATGAACTGATGTGTTTGAACTGAAGAACTGTCATGAAGGAGGATCCTGGTTAAAAACACAAACCTGCTATTGTATCAGGCCAAGATGTCAGAAATGAAAGGGTGCTCACATGTGGAACCACCAGATATTTGGTTTACTTGGTTAAATTTGATGGGATGAGGTTGCACTGCTTTTGGACAATGTGGTTTTGCAAAACACTTCACAACATTTTTAGGAAGCTTTTTGCAAAAGGAGAGAAGGAACAAGATTACCCACAGTGACTGCCACCATATGCTATGACTAGTCAATTTACCAACACATCATTTTCTTGATCCTGAAAGCTGTCCTAATCGGGCCCAGCACAGTGAGTCAACCAGATGATAGCACCACGTCCATCAGGTCAGCTAAACCCTGAGAAACACCTAGCATGTGAATCCAAGGTTTGTACTGTTACTCCCAGCTCCATGTGCCAGTTTCCTTTCCTACCTTATTTCTTTTCCCTGTCTCCTATCTTTCTCTTTTTGCCTTTCACCCAATAAGAGCATGGCTTAGCACGCCAGGACAAATATACCCTTATTACTCTACTGTGGAAAAAAAAGACAAATACTTTACTAAGTTTTCCTCAGCTAAAAATAAACCTTACTCACATCATACCTGCAGTACATTGTAAAATCTCATGATGAGATGTAATTGACTCAGAACTCCAGCATATTAATGTTTCTGTTCTTTAACTTTTAGGATGCAACTTTAAATACACTTTCTTTGGAGACAGTTCTATTGCACATTTAACAAGTCCTGCTTTAAATAGTCCTGCCTTGAGTGCAGGGGACTGGACTAGACAACCTCCTGAGGTCCCTTCCAGCCCTGCAATTCTATGATTCTAAGTGGACAAAATGGAAAATGGACTCCTTTAATGATAGTTATACAAGATTCAGAGTAATATTGAGACTTCAGAACTATTTTGTATCACTACAGCTCATCAAACTAGAGATGTTGCCATCTGGATTGGCCCAGTGACTTAGCATGTAGAACTTCTTATGATGGGCGACTTTTCAAATTAGTGGCGCTTAGATGCTCCACTACTGTCTAAGGGCCCCAATATGTAACTGAAACTAGGAGTGTGCTTCCTAGCGCTTGCTAGCAGCTAGCTCTGTGCAAGCGCATGGGCTAAAATCCGCCAGGTGACTGAAGTGGCGTAGGTGCAGGCTAGCCACCAGAGTACGTAACCAGGGGGTTGGGTGGGACTGTACTCGGTAGACTACCCGGCTGCCACTTATGCCGCTGCGGCCACACTGCTATTTTTAGCCCACTAGGTCAAGCAGAGGTAGGCAAATGTGTTTGCTTGGGCTGGGAAGCACGCGCCTAGCTGCAGTAGTCTAGACATACCCTTACTCACAGGAGCAGTCCTGTTGACTAGGGTTGCCATAGTTGCCCTCCAGGGGTTTATGGTGTGGCAGTAGCTTGGACCCTGCGGAGGGAACTTACGCCCTCTTATCGGAAAACCAGCTGAACAGCAGTGACTTTTTTGTTTTTTGCGCATGTGAGTGAACAACCAATGATATTGACAAAGGCAGATTTAGAATGTGATAAAATTCAAACTGAAATCTCCATATATTTAGATGCTGTCAGTCAGACTCAGGCAAAACTCCCGATGAAGTAAACACAAGGCACTGCTGCGTGTAGTGTTGAAAGCAACCCAAAAGAACTAAAAATAAATTGTTCTGGGGACCTTGCATAATTTAATTCAGAATAGAACAGCAAGAAATCATTTGTTTTATTATGGCATGGGAAAATAATGCACCCCAGGTATGATTCTGATCTCGTACGGCTTTTATGCAGGTGTAATTTCATTGACTCGTAGTGGAGTTACTCCTGATTTGCACTGCTGTGAGTCAGATCAGAACCAGGGACAAATGAAGAAATCTGTATTTCTTTATTCAAAATGATAAAAGAATGAAGTACTATTAAATCTGACCACAGCTCTCATTAATAAATATTCTAATAGGTCAGCATGTCTGCAATGTAAGCTGGTGACACAGGCCCCAAGAAGACAAAAAATGATTTAATGTCATAATCATGACTAACTTGCTGTCATGCCAGTTCATGGACTGTATCACATACGTAGTGTTCTGTTGATTGGCGCAGGGCATTTACTTATACACTAAGAAAACAGATCTCTGCCTAGCCTATGGAAGTAGCTGCTTGCTGCAGTGATCCCTGGGTGCTGGTAGATTTATGTTAAATTATGCCATTAAGTTAATATTTGGACTCCGTACAGCTGTTTCAAACACAGGGGGGAAGAGGGGAATTGTTCTAGGACAGTGGGGCTCAAACTTCTTGCATATTGTTGTCCACTTCTAGGTCATGTCTAGACTTGGAATATCCCTCATATTTTAAAATGTGGTAGCTAAGATATTTTAACTTGTGCTGACTGAAAATCCTGAACCATTTCAATGAAGATTTTTGTTGAAAAAAAATTCAAGAGCGAAAGGGGTTTTATTCAAAGTTGAATATTTGATGGAAAAATGTCATTAAAAACCCTCAAAGTTAGGAAATTCCAAGCTTTGCTCATTTTAACTAACATGATTTTAAACAGGGCTTTGCTCCTAGTGTAGACAGAGTAAGTCATGTATAAAAATATACTACCTAGGCGTGGTTAATGTTAAGATATAGATACTCAGGCCTGTCTGTAAAGGCCTACACTTTAAGCATGTAGGTACATGTTTATCATTTAGCTGGTTATAGAGGTATAAAAGAAAGAATCAAAATCACTGTCTGCTTGTGTAAGGGTCTTCTCTCACTGTGACAGTCTGAGGCCCTGTTCTTAAGCTAAGGCCTTTGGCTAAGCAGTGGGAGCAGCCATAAACTGGGAAGGGGATGGTCATATCCTCACATTGAAATAAGGCAATCTGGGGCTGTTAGAAAGGTGATCCAATCTATCACCTCCAGAGAAAGGGAAGAGCCTAGAAGATGTAAAAGGAAATTTAGTTTGATAGTTTTCTGTTCGGTAAGGACTCACTTATCAATAGACACAGCTGGGAAACCCTTATGTCTTTATCGATGTAGTTGTAAAATCCTCACTTCTGTATTGTTTTGTCATGATAGTTCCCACTTTGTTATTGTTTATTTGTATGGTCTTTGTCTGGTTCTGTGATTGTTTCTGTCTGCTGTATAATTAATTTTGCTGGGTGTAAACTAATTAAGGTGGTGGGATATAATTGGTTAGCTAATCATGTTACAATATGGTAGGATTGGTTAGGTAAATTTCAGTAAAATGATTGGTTAAGGTATAGCTGAGAATATTACTATATAAATTAAGCTTGCTGGAAGGTCACCCCAATAAACAGAATTGTTTGCACCTTCAGACTTTGGGTATTGTTACTCTCTGTTCATGTGAGAAGGACCAGGGAGTGAGAGGGTGAAGGAATAAGCCCCCTAACAGCCCTAGCCTCCCCCTTAAGATTAATCAGGACCCATTAGAGCATTTTTAAACATCACTGTTGTTGCCTAAACTAGTTGTTGAGTGGTGTTCTCAAGTGTATTAATTTATATATGTTAGCTAACATGTTTTTAAAATCCTTTCATTTTTCCCCAGTCTAGCCAAGCCCAAAATCTACTCTAGTCATGGCCCAGGCTTAAATGGCAGAAATATCACTACTTGAAGACTAACATGCTCCACCAGTATGGCAAATGCAGCTCTGAAGCCTATTTGGCCGTGTTTTGCAAATCTTGCATTGGGAACTGTTTCTCTCTTCTATGTTCCCTTCAAAGTTTCTACCATTTGTTTAAATTCTCTGTTCAGATAGTTTCCTCTGTGGGGGATGCTGTATCTTCTATCAGCCACATTGACATCTTATTACAGAGTGTACCTTGAAAAACTGGGGAAAAGAGAAAACTCTTGGATCAACTCCCTACTGTGGACTGAGGTGACTGTACAGAGTAGAGAGCTTGAATCTGATGCCTGCACCATCCATCATTAATAATTCAAGATAAAGTAGCACTGTGCATGGTTTCACCAGATGCAACTCCAGAGGTTTGATATAACTCCTAAAGGCCCCTGAAGAGATACAGTGTAAGGACCCAATTCTACTCTTGTGGCCCTGGATGCAAGGCTTTCTTTCTGTATGGAGAAGGGCTGCATGAAAAAGGGAGGTTGGACAGACACAGCACACAACTGTGTGGTAAACCCTGCCTTTCGGTAGATAGCTCGTGTTGTTCAAAGCGAAGCGTGATAGAATAGGAACTGGCAGATGAACGTTCCTTTTCATCAGAGGGTAAGCAATTTTCAGCCTGCTTGCAGCTTTGGGGGCACAATTCAGATTTCTCAACCATGACCTCTTGGCATGCCCCTCCAGTTGAAGAGCCTGGTAGTATAGAATCCCTCTCCTACCATGGAAAGAGTCCTTCTCAATTAATGTCTTATTCTGAGTGACAACATTAACTCTAGCTATGAATAGGCCAACTGCAGAGCATGAGAACTTTGTTACTCATCAAAGAGTTCCCCATTACCTTACATAGGACAGGTGTGATCAGAAGACCTTCCTGCATCAAGAAATTGGGGAAGCACACATACATTTACCTGTTCTCCTGTGGAGTAAGGTCCACAGATCTACCATTAGTTGCGTGTAGGCAGGGATGGAGAACTGACCTTAAAATGGCTGCACACAAGCTGTTTCCTGATTTATTAACAGACTAGTGAGCACAGCCATGCTCTCAAGAACAGTAGTGGGTAAAGCTTGCCCATCAGCTCTGAAGCACAAGGTGGCCAGGTTGGAGATTTCTTCTGAAGAAGTGTATGTCTCCCCTCAAGCAACTGCTGCTGCTCTTAGGTAGGCTCGCCAGAGTACAGAAAGATAAACTAAGCTTTTTGCTTTGTAAACCTTTGGTACATTTGAAATCAGAAACTTTGAGGCCTTACTGACCCTTGTAGCCAGGTGCAAAAGAAGGGCACTAATAAGGAAGCTATATTTTTTTGTTTAGCTATATTTTTCATACTGTGCAGACACCTAAGCTATGTCACAGACTTTTTGTTGGGAGCAGAGGCCCAGGATATGGGAACTGTAGCGCTATCTTCTGTGATTTATTCGGAGATACAGAGTTGACTCTATTGATGAATGCTTAGTTTGTCCTAAGAACCACTTTGTCCACATGGAAAATGCAGCACTGGTGCATGGATACCTCTCCTAATGCCAACCCTCCACTGACTGACAAGACTGCTATGGAAAACATCACTTGAGACAGAGAGAATATGTAGAAGCACTTTCCTTAGAGTCCCAGGCCTGCAATACATTACCCATGTAAGCAGTCGTTACTCATGCAAACGCCCACACACAGATAGGGCGGGGCCTTACACCACAAATCATCTAAACTTCACCAGACCGCAGACCTGATTTTTAAAATCATTCTGCAGGACCTTTCAGTGAAGCTTGTAAATTCTGCCAGGAGCTGACAGGATTTTAAAAGGTGTCAGTAATTGTAGCAAAAGCTCCAAAATTAATTCCCACATTTACTATATCTATATCTATCTATCTGCATCCTCATTAGTACCTGTTCTTGCTGCAAGGACAAACAAAAATACAAATCTGAGGCTTATCATCCAAGCCATTTTGAGATAGAATATTAAAAAAAATTATAAATTTTTCCAAAAATGGAAAAGCTTGTTCTTTCCCCGAAGCATTCATGCTTCACTAACATCTTTTCCAATGAAGCTCAAGTTTTTTTGTAAGGCCCCCAATGCAAAATATGCGGTGTAAATGAGGGGTTGTTGAAGACTTGAGATGGGGAAGAAGGAGGTTCAAAATCCAGCATAAATAGAAAGCATGTTGCATCCGTCAGTATGGAGTCACTCCTGTGACTCTGTAATAGACATTGTTGTCTGAACAAACCTTAATGCTAAAAAGCCAGATCGTGCCCTAAGTGTTAAAAGACTCCCCAGTGAGATCAATGGAGAGTTCTGCTTAAAAACTGATAGTACAATATGGCTGAAGGTATTTAATATAATGAATCTCCCATCTTAGCAGCAAGCCCCCTAATGTGGTATTTCTGTAAAGGTACCAGCAGTTTAAAATAAATGAGGTGGAATGCAGAGGCAGAATAGAAACACGCTGGGCTAGTCAGGAAGTGAGTTGTTTCCAAGCAATGGTGCAGTTGCCACCAAGCTGTGCCATTGTGTATTGTCTGTGCTGCCTTCATTGATTAAAGACAGAAGATCACTTCTAAGTGGCCTGATTCTGTAGTTGCTGCATATAAATATTGTGGTAATGTGTTAAGAGGGAAACAGTTTCATGATGAGTTGTTTGTTTGTTTTTTAATAAAAATAGCTGCTGTTTGAAGCTACTCTGAGATTTGAAATGTTAGAATTAGTCCTGAAGGAGATGGGTTTGTAAGGAGAGAGCAGCTGAGGTGATTAAAGGTGTATGGTAAATGCAATTTATTACATAGCTCTGCAATGGATCACTACCATTTCTACGTATGTGTAGTGCTCCAAAGGGGGCAGGGAGGAAACAAGGGACACCTCAGTCCCTGGAAAAATCATGGAGCAGGTACTCAAGAAATCAATTCTGAAGCACTTAGAGGAGAGGAAAGTGATCCGGAACAGTCAGCATGGATTCACCAAGGGCAAGTCATGCCAGACTAATCTAATTGCCTTTTATGACGAGATAACTGGCTCTGTGGATGAGGGGAAAGCAGTGGACGTGTTGTTCCTTGACTTTAGCAAAGCTTTTGACACGGTCTCCCACAGTATTCTTGCCAGTAAGTTAAAGAAGTATGGGCTGGATGAATGGACTATAAGGTGGATAGAAAGCTGGCTAGATTGTGGGGCTCAACTGGTAGTGATCAATGGCTCCATGTCTAGTTGGCAGCCGGTATCAAGTGGAGTGCCCCAAGGGTCGGTCCTCAGGCCGGTTTTGTTCAATATCTTCATAAATGATCTGGAGGATGGTGTGGATTGCACTCTCAGCAAGTTTGCAGATGACACTAAACTGGGAGGAGAGGTAGATATGCTGGAAAGTAGGGATAGGATATAGAGGGACCTAGACAAATTAGAGGATTCGGGCCAAAAGAAATCTGATGAGGTTCAACAAGGACAAGTGCAGAGTCCTGCACTTAGGATGGAAGACTCCCATGCACCGTACAGACTGGGGACCGAATGGCTAGGCAGCAGTTCTGCAGAAAAGGACCTAGGGGTTACAGTGGACGAGAAGCTGGATATGAGTCAACAGTGTGCCCATGTTGCCAAGAAGGCCAATGACATTTTGGGATGTATAAATAGGGGCATTGCCAGCAGATCGAGGGACATGATCGTTCCCCTCTATTCGACATTGGTGAGGCCTCATCCGGAGTACTGTGTCCAGTTTTGGGCCACACGCTACAAGAAGGATGTGGAAAAATTGGAAAACATCCAGCGGAGGGCAACAAAAATTATTAGGGGACTGGAACACATGACTTATGAGGAAAGGCTGAGGGAACTGGGCTTTTTTAGTCTGCGGAAGAGAAGAATGAGGGGGAATTTGATAGCTGCTTTCAACTACCTGAAAGGGGGTTCCAAAGAGGATGGATCTAGACTGTTCTCAGTGGTAGCTGATGACAGAACAAGGAATAGTGGTCTCAAGTTGCAGTGGGGGAGGTTTAGATTGGATATTAGGAAAAACTTTTTCACTAGGAGGGTGGTGAAACACTGGAATGAGTTACCTAGGGAGGTAGTGGAATCTCCTTCCTTATAAGTTTTTAAGGTCAGACTTGACAAAGCCCTGGCTGGGATGATTTAGTTGGGGATTGGTCCTGCTTTGAGCAGGGGGTTGGACTAGATGACCTCCTGAGGTCTCTTCCAACCCTGATATTCTATGATTCTAAGGATTTGGCTAGCCCCACCCTGCACTACTTGTATTAGGCAGCAGAGCTGGTCAACATGCGAGGGAGTAGGGAGCAATCTGCATGCCATAAATCACTGTTGTATCAGGCATGCAGCTTCTGAGAAGGCTTCCAGATGCTCCCACTGGAGTGGTTGGGCTCCACTCAGCCCAAGCCCATTACTGTGGCTAAACAGCATAATCAAGCCCCCAACATAAAGCCTGGATGCTGTGCAATGAATCAGGAAGCTACTCCATATTTATTCTTGTCCCCATTGTTCAGTAAGTGGATCTCTGTCTCATGCACTGAGGGAGAGGGTTGGGAATTTTCCACAAACTTTTTTTTTTTTACAAAATTCTGTGAGAAAATTTCAAGGTTGCGTAAGTTTTTCCAATTTCTGTCACAAAAATCTAAATGAAATATTTTGTTTCAGGTTGGATTGACCCAAATCAAAACATTTTGCTTTGTTGAGCCTAATCAAAATGTTTCAGTTTGGGTCAGTTCCACATCAATTGTGTCCACCTGAGCTGCCACAGTGTATCTTGGGAGTTTGTCGGTTGGATGCCTCATTCCCCCATTTTCCTATCTGGGCTGGACTCCTGCGCAGAACTACATCTCCCAGGAAACAAACTCAGACTTCCTTCCATCTGAACCATTGCAGTGCATCATGGGAGTCTCATGACCATAGTTCATGACTGGCAATCCAGTCCAAGACATTCCAGTTTTTGACCAGCTCTATTTGCTACGCATTCTGTGTACTGATGGCCCAATGTGCTCTTCATTAATCCAGTATTAATTTGGAGTAGATCTGCAGACTTTCATAGAGTTACTCCATTTACACAGTGGGAACTAGAAATAGAATTTTGACCCAAATATGGCACAGGGCCACAAGTTCTTTGTCTCTTTCACTATATATACTGTGCTTCATGGTATATCGTCTAACCTGCACACTGAATAATCCTTAAATTTGCAGAAAACCTTAACTTGGCATTTTGAGTATTCCATTTTGCAACCTTATCATTCTTGTAATGGAATTATTAAAAAGTGCAAATAATCAGTGTTAATTATGTAAATGTAATACTAAGGTTACATATTTAAAGACAAAAAGGCAAGAGCTCAAGGAGTAATATTGCTTCTTCAAGCTGCATATATGCTATAGATCTCAGTATATATTTAATAGCCTAAGTAGCCAAATATTATTAGATATGTGCAGTGTGGGAGAGATAAGGTACCACAAGAACATTCAGTTTGGAAATCCTTGACTTTATGTTTAAATATGTAACCTTCATGTTGCATTAACAGGTTTTTTGTATTTTCTTTCTTCCAAGAAAATAAAGGGGAGGGGAAAAGAAATTGCTTGTGCTTATTAGCATTTAAATGGAGCCAACTAGGCTTTGAGGTTCACACCTCACTGAGATCAATGGAGTGCTGAGGAATACAGTTCGTCTCTCACTGAGAAGAATGCGTTCGTGGAGGGGTGCACTCTCACTTTAGCTGCTATTGTTTGGTTGGGGACAATTTTCTGCATGGCTGGATTAAGAGGGCAGCAGGAGCTGGAAAACAAACCCAGCCAATATTCATCTTTTGGAGGAGTGTACGAGTGTTTGAATAAGGCATTTATAATCTCCGCCCTGCAACTCTCCCAGCTATAGTTGGTAACCCTATGCCTAGCTCTGCCACATCTTCCCATGTTGGAGGTGGGGCCAACAGCAGTGCATGTCCAGGAAGAAGAGTGGTCAACAAAAAATGGGAAGGCTGAGATCTGCAAATGAGAATGCTCTGGTAGAGCCCTGCCTGAGTTACACTTGTGGCATTACCATGAATTGCACACAATCCCCTTCCACCTCTACTACCTTCAAGAGCGAAGAAAAGCCACAGAACAGACATTACTGCTATTTCTACCATTAACCATATTGACAGGTTTCAGAGTAGCAGCCGTGTTAGTCTGTATCCGCAAAAAGAAAAGGAGGACTTGTGGCACCTTAGAGACTAACAAATTTATTTGAGCATAAGCTTTCGTGAGCTACGGCCCACTTCATTGGAGGCATGTAGTGGAAAATACAGTGGGGAGTCAACCACTGAAAAATCACGAGTCACCCCCATACCAAAAAATCATGGTATTAAAAATACCCTTATGTTGGGGATCTTTTTGTCACCTGCTTTGTGAGTCTTTCGGGGATGGGGAATCATGTTTTCAAACTTTATTGTATAGCTGTGAGGGCTAGAAACTTCCTTTTAAAGGAAAGCTGAGATTCTCACATAGTCACATGGCTTCAGGAGTGTGGGGGGAGGGTGGCCCTTTAAGAAAAACACCAAATATCCTGCGACTCCTAATAAAAATCACCAGAGTTCGCAATGCTACATTAATGTATGAAGTGACATAACTGCTGATAAAACAGCAGGGAAGCATGTTGTGTACAGTAGGGGTTACACTGATAATCTAGCCCTCTCCATTGTTCTGAACAGAGCACCTTTACAGCAGCTGCAAAGAGCTGACTCAATTCGAAACTGCCAGACAACTACCTTTGCCCTCACTGTGTTCCCTTCTCCTTCCTCCAACAGCACTGGACCTACTGAATCCTGGAAATAGAGATGGGTATTTGACCCTCATCTTTTGGGAAGAAAGACTTTTGGAGTGCATGTCTCTCTTCAGGATTCACAGGATACTCGATCCAATTATTCTTAATCTCTGTTTCTACAAGATTACATAATGATTCATGACTAGCAGGTAATGGTGATATCCTCTCAATTCAGAATTGGATTGCTACCTTTTTGGAATTCTACAGATCCCTTATCTATACTGCTTAAGCCTGGAGGTTTCCTAAATCCAGTATGGTGCAATTTTACCTCTAGAGTCTATGCTAGGTTCTGGAGACCTCTTAGTTGTCTTCTCTTCTGTCCCTAATCAACTTTCTGGTTTTGATCCCAGTGTGATTTTCTTTCCTAAACTTACAATAAATAGTTTAGTGTATGCCATAACTTAGTTCAGCATTTCCCAAGGTGTGGAGCATTCCCTTTTAAGGAGAATTCATATGCAGATAAAGAACTAGCTGGGGTGCAGACAGGCCTCTGAATTGTTTTCTAGAGTCTCAGCTTTTATTTTTAGTAAGTATCTAGCTGTTATAGTGGTGAAGAAATCCTTGAAAATGTGACCCAAGTGAAACTGAAGAGTGATATCTGCTCCAGTTTGCTGAGACCCTGGAACAAAAATTCTGATGGGTGAACTACCCTCATCCATTTTAATAGAATCATAGAAATGTAGGTCTGGAAGGGACTTCAGGAGGTCTCCTAGTCCAGCCACCTGCACTGAGGCAGGACCAAGTAAACCTAGACTAGCCCGATAGGTATAATTTCTGCTAACTCAAATGCTATTGATGGTATTTTAAACATCAAGTTAGTTAACTCATTCAGTGTTCATCACAGCATATCAGAAAAGAAAGACTGCTACATATTACAAAGATCTGCACAATCTATTCTGAGTGACTAGTTGTTTTGGGTAGGCCTTTAACAGCTCATGGCAGAGCTGAAGGGGGGGGAATGGGAGGAGGGTGTCTGGTTTCACATTCTTTACGAGGGTCTCGGTGTTCCAAAGTTGGGGAAATGCTGACTTAGCCAATAAGACTTTTGCCAGCTTCTCATGTTATTTTCTTTGCAATGTGCTAAATGTGTCACTTGTCAGGGGATTTGCTGCATGGCCATATGCAGCACGAGAGACAGACAGCCCTTGCATAGCACAGGGTGGGCTGACACAATGCACGGCCGAGTTATGCTCCTCAGAAGTAATGCTTGTGCCAATATCGGCTGCCGTGTGAGTACCAGCTGGCTAGCAGTGCACTAACCCCACTCATGTAGGACAGGCTTTAAGCACTGTGTGTGTGCATGGAGAGGGGGCAAGGACTTTAAAAGCTTACAAAAGCCTTCTTGGCTAAGTTATGGCTAACATTTGCTATAAAATTAGGCTTGGAGCCTAGCTCTGTCCTCTTTTCAGCCTGGGGCGTGCTCCTTCATTTTAGTTCAATAAGCCTCTCAGGGTACATCTACACTGCAACTGAGAGGTGTGACTGCAGCACGGATCAAAGCTAGCTTGATTAATAGCATCGAAGTTATGGCAGCAAGGGCAGCACTCGCTTGAGTGTGTACCCGGAGTCCTAGAGACGGACAGAGAAAGTGTGAGTCTGTGGTGGGGTGGGCAGAGCCTGGACACCCTAAATCAGGGGTTCTCAACCTTTTTCTTTCTGAGTCCCCCCCCCCCCCGCAACATGCTATAAAAACGTCATAGCCCACCTGTGCCACAACACCTCTTTTTCTACATATCCAGTAGATTAAAAGCCAGGGCCTGCATTAGGGGGTAGCAAGCAGGGCAATTCCCTAGGGCCCCACACCCGAGGAGGCCACGCGAAGCTAAGTTCCTTGGGCTTCACCTTCAGTGCCGAGTGATGGGGGTCGGGGCCTTGGGCTCCTGCCCCGCATGCTGGGGCTTGAACTTTCTGCTATGGGCTCCAGCAAGCCTAATGCCGACCCTGCTTGGCAGCCCCCCCGAAACCTGCTCCCGGCCCCACAAAGGACCCCGGACCTCTGGTTGGGAACTGCTGTCCTTGATCAAAGCTACCTTGGATACGTCTACACATGCTGCAGTCACACCTTCTGACTGCAATGTACACATAGCCCGAGAGTAGAGTACAACTTTGTGCCAAAGAGTTATTGTGCTTGGTGTTAAGGGGCTTGTTACATCATCTTCTTCCACTTCTACACCAGCACAACAAAGGGTGGGATTAGCTGTATGTTGACATTTCCACAGCATTTCATGAAAAGCACTACAATACCTTACACTCCCAGGGTAACAGGAACTCATAATACAATCAACAAGTCCTGGGAGGGAGGGAAAGGAGTGAATGCATAGCAACTCCTTTGGCCAATGCAACAGTGGTTTTCCACTTAAGGACACCCTATCCAGTCCTTAGACACAGGACAATCATAACCTAGAGCTTTGAGCAGTGAGGTGGGAAAGTGGGAAAATGAAGGTGGGGAGAACTTTGAATGTCAAAAGTTCATGGGACCCTTCTGAGGAATAAACGGAACAACTGAAAAAGTGTAAGCCATCTTCCTAGGAAAAAATCTACCCCAAATTAGTCAGAGACCATCTTCTGCTAATTAAAAAAAAATATGATCCAATGGAAATGCCATCCTGGTAAATATTTATAAGGTCATTTTGATCTGGAATGATACATATACATATTTTGAAAAGAATTCTAAATAAAAACCTTGGACGTTGCATTACACTTTCATGTTCAATCAAGGCCTCATTAATCCTCATGCTATCTTGTGTGAGGCAGGTGAGTGTTACTGTGATAAAGAAGTGAGGCGATTTCCTCAGTGACGCAGAGGAAGTCAGTGTGGGAGATGGGATTTGAACTCGGTAGTGGCAAATATCTACTCCCATGCATACACTACTGGATTTTGTTGCCTCTAGAAGTTTCTTTACTGAGTAATAACCACACTAGTCTTTAAAGTATTGCAAACTTCCATCCCTCCATGTTTTCCTTGCTGCTGATTTAATCTGTTTTTATTCTGGGATTTTATCGTCATGACAAATGTCTGTATTTCAGAATCAAAATGTGAATCCAATTTTGTAAGTTTGTCACTGTTTTTCTCAGTAGTGATAATCACTCTTACTTTGTCACAGTTCTCCCACACCTGCAGGCAAGGAACTTTCAAGTGAAAGATTAACCTTAGTTATTAGCATTTTCAGAGAAAACAGTAGGGCCCTACCAAATTCACGGCAATGAAAAACGCATCACAGACTGTGATATCTGGTCTTTTGTGTGCTTTTACCCTTTACTATACAGATTTCACAGAGGAGACCTCATACTGGGGGTCTTGACCCAAAAGGGAGTTACAAGGCGTTGCAAGGTTATGTTAGGGGGGTCGCGGTATTGCCACCCTCACTTCTGCACTGCCTTCAGAGTTGGGTGGCCAGAGAATGGCGGCTGTTGGCCAGGTGCCCAGCTCTGAAGGCAGCGCCCTGCCAGATGCAGTGCAGAAGTAAGGGCAGCAATACCACACCATGCCATCATGGCATGCGGCGGCTTTGCCTTCAGAGCTGGGCACTGGGCCAGCAGCTGCCGCTCTGCAGCAGTCCCGTCTGAAGGCAGCACCGCCGCCAGCAGCAGCAGTGCAGAAGTAAGGGTAGCAGTACGGCAACCGCTCCTACAATAATCTTGCAACCCTCCCCGCACCCAACTCTTTTTTGGGTCAGGACCCCTACAATTACAACACCATGAAATTTCAGATTTAAATAGCTGAAATAATGAAATTTTTGATTTTTTAAATCCTATGACTGTGAAGTTGACTGAAATGGACCGTGAATTTGGTTGGGTCCTAAGTATATGTGTCCTTCTGAAATATTACATTCCTGGGGAAATTACAAGGTAATACATCTGGAAGAAATTAGCTCTCCCGATGTGCATCTAAGAAAGTGAAATTCCACTAATTGTCTTGGATTTCACCAGATCTGCAGCACTCTTTGAAAGCAGCTATCTTCCTGCTGGCTCAAGCATGCTGACATTTTTAATTCTCAGATGGTAACCACAACCCTGGGGCAGACTGACTTTGGAAGTTGTATCATTCTGGCTCCTGAAGAACAGGCACTTACCTTCAACTACTGGTTGAGGAAAAATTAATAGTGGGACTTCTAGGAAACAGGAAAGAAAACCCTCACTCAGAGGAGAAGGAAATGAAGATACCTGGAGTGGAAATGTAATCAAAGAACATCTTCAAGGCAGAAGATTGGAAGACTCAGAAGTTGAACACAATCCCCCGATACAATAATGGAATGGTTTGTTGGGTTTCAGGGAGTCTTGGTTGTTGGAGAGACCTTCCCTATTTATGTTGAGACTGACACCATATATGGATCCTATGTAGGAATCAAGAAAATCTGTCCTCATTCACTGCCACTCACAGGTTCTCAAATACTTCCAACAATTAATCATTTACTGAGTAGACACTTTTGAAAATGCCACTATAGATGCCTACTGCTTCTTTAGGTGCCTAAATACCTAAAATCTGGCCCTTTGTTATTTAGGCTTTGTCTACATGGGGAAGGTTTTTGGTATAAGATAAAGGGTGAATTTAAACCAATATAGTTATTCCAGCATAACATGCAATGTACACATTCTGATTCTAGTGTAGGTGGCCCGTTTTTAGTTTCATTTATATCACCCAGGAAGGATAATAAAACTGATAAACTTCCCCATGTAACTGGTACAAGCTTCCCCATATAGGCACTTAGAAGTCTAACTTTCATTGAAAGTCAATAGGACTTAGATTCCTAAATGTCTAAATCACTTCTGAAAGTGGGTGTAGACTCCTAAATCATTTAGAAACATTTGTTTATTCATTCAATGTGTAATGACTTTGTTTCATCCATGCCCCAAAGTCTGTGAGCATTCATTCTTCAACAAACAATGGTTTGAATTATGTTTTTATACGAAATATCCAAACACAAGTAACATACATCTTAGTAGTCAAGCCACAAACAAAAACAATAACTTTCTATTCTTTTTAATAGAAAAAAGAAAAGGAGTAGTTGTGGCACCTTAGAGATGAACAAATTTATTTGAGCATAAGAAATGAGCTGTAGCTCACGAAAGCTTATGCTCAAATAAATCTGTTAGTCTCTAAGGTGCCACAAGTACTCCTTTTCTTTTTGCGAATACAGACTAACACGGCTGCTACTCTGAAACCTTTGAATAGAAAGTTACTAAATATTTCAAAATATCATGGTGGGATGTGTTCTGATTTTCTTCATTTTAACAATAAAGTTATGTGTGGCCTTAGAGGAGATGGTTATTTTTATTCTTAAGGTAAAAGCATTAAAGAAAACATAATGCAAACAATAAGCAGATTTAAACACACACTAAACATACCAGGAGTCATCATCAGTCTTATGGGGCTCTACTAGGCCAAAGTCTCTACAACCCTTCCACAAGGGTTGGGGCCCGCTTGGACAGAAGTTCAGAAAACCCTGTTTGGACCAGTATATGCAAGTATATGCAAGCCTCCCCAGGGGTAGTACCTCTGTGGTGGCATTTACAACCTAGGTGATTCATCTTAAACACCCCCCCCCCCACCCCACTCTTTCTATTTCCTGGAGGAGTAGTGGTAACACTCCCCCCTGGAACTTCATACAATGCCTGGCTCACAGTGGCACAAACTTAATACAATATGGTCCCCGAAATTTTTTTTTTAATTCTTACTATTATTTCCCACTCTACATTTATTGTGTTTTTATCTGGGAGGGTCACTTCATTTGGATACCGGTAATAATTTTGTTTGTGAAATATTTTTAAGGTTCCCAGAGGGCTCTGCCGACATGGAATCAAGAAATGATTCTTAGAGCTGCTCTAAATGGGGGATTTTTTTTTTGTATGGTTTGAAATAAGATTTTATTTGGACAGTGTTTAAACATTCTTGCCTGGTAACCCTGTGATAATGCTTTCTAAAGTTACATGCCTGACCTGGATTTTATTCCTCCTTCTGTTATTTTGCTCCCAGAGGGTTCAAGTAATATAGCTACCAAAAAAACCAAAAAAACAAAAAAAAACCCCACTAGTATGCAGGCAAACTAAACTGACGTGGGCTGTAATCTTTCAGATCTCAAGCAAAATAGGGTTAAGCCTGGTCAGTATTCCAACAGGACACCTCAGAGGGAAAAAAAGAAAGGACTCATTAGTACAGACATCTCCTTTGTGCACCAAAATATGGATACTATTTTATCGCCTGTGCATCTCCTTCCTATTGTTTTGGTGACACTGCTTTTGCCCTCCCCTTTCTAATACTGTTTTCCATACAAAAATAAGAACTTATATGCACAGAACTGTATTATTACAATGTTAATGTTGAGATTTTAAATCAACAGTATGCAGAGAATAAGGAGTTAACTTTGTGTCTCTGTGTGTAGGCATTAAACCAGAGCTTTCACTATTGGCTAAATCCTAGCTCCATGGAAGGTAACAAGTATTGTGTTTTAGGCTTAAACGGGTTCATGAAGGACACAATTTTGTGACCACCAGTGAGCCAACTAGGACAGAGACAGCGATTAGAGTTTCTGGCCAAGTGGCCACAACTATCTAATAATCTTTATATGTCAACAAGATAACTCCTAAAGGCAATCAGTCCTGACAGCACTGAAAGAGAGGGAAAGCAAGAACCTCCTTGAATTACCATCAGTTTAGCCCCCGCTATGATGCTCAAATCCCAAACAATGTACTATATCCTTGGTTTAACCAATTAATCTGCTTAAACCTCAGGCTCAAAAGGCCCTATATCAACCCAAGGCTAGCCCCATGTAAGCTTCTGCATAAGGAAAAGCCTGTGATTAGAGCTACATCGTAGGTAGATAGATGCCTAATTACCTCCCAGGATCCTGTTCTGCTAAGAACAAGTCAGTGGGTGCTGTTGGGGGCTCAGCCCCTTTGCAAATTAGGCCACTGATTTTGATATCTAACTATGAATTTGGGAGTCCAATTAGAGGCACCCAATTTTGAAAATCTTGTCCTGAGTTTAGAATACTGCAAATGGCATTTCTTTAGGAGATTTAATTCTTCCTTGTTAGATTAACCTCTGGTAAAGGGCAAATCCTGCTTTTGGTGTTCTTTTTTAATTCTGGAAAGCAGCTCAAAGGTGGGTGACGTTACCATCATGTTAGCCAACAATATACTATGTGCATGTAAATGAACACTGCCAAGATAGTAGGCAGACATTTGTAAGTCCAAAGCTCATGATATAGCAACATGTTTCTTTGTCACTTATAAAAGCAATTTTAGTTTGCTCTCATTATCCATAGTTACTTCCCAACAGTCTACTTGATAAAAATCTGAGGTGCTAATGTATACATAACCTGATTTAGAAAATCTAGCAAGTCATTAACCCTAAGCATTGTATGCCTATCTTTTCTGGTGATGTCACTGTTTAATTTCCTGGAGATCATAAATTCAATAGATTTGACAGTGCTGCCCACAGTAAGTAGGAGAAAATTTCCCTTTTTAATATCTCACCCTATTGATCATTTTCCCCTACCCATGAAACTCTTTGTAAGCCATTTGGGCAATAAGATCATTACTAAACTTGTCAACAGGTATGTGATTCAAATAGTCGTTTTGGGCAAACTAAAAAGAAAAAAGCAAAACAAAAAAACCACACACTCAGGATTTACTCTCATCTTCCTTTCTTTTTCCAATATCTTCCACCTGCAGAATTCTTACATTTCTCTGAAGGTTTTACATATCTGCAATACTGTTTCTCAGAGCAAAGGAGTCAAACCATCACTTTACTAATAGAACTTCTACTTACCTTCATTACTGAGAATTTATAGTAGTTATGCAATAATTTTTGAGAGTTGATCTGCATCCAAACAAGTAGTAATTTCTATACCACTTATTTTTCTGGTCACTGTACCTTATCTAAAGTTTGATTCTGCTCTCAGATACTCACATGCACTTCACCAAGGGGAATAATCTGTATGTTTGGGGCCTGATCCAAAGCCTGTTGAGCTGAATAGGCGTGTACCCATTGACTTCAGTGGGCTTTGGATCATGCCCTTGAGGAGCTAGAGGCAGCCTCCCACAAAACATTTTTCACCGAAAAGCTGCCATCCTCATAAAAATCTCAGGGAAAGATACACGTCTAATATTTCTGTGTTAGAGGATCTTGAAATTAGTACATGATTACTTATAGGGAAGGATTTTGACCTTTTCATATCTGTTGTTTTTATAGTACCTCTGAACTTGGGCGTCTCAGCAACAAATATTGAGTATAATTTATTCTAGGCTTTTGCTACAAAATAAATGAGCAGTGCACACAAGCCTTCTCAGATCCATATTCAACTGGGAGCTGTCTGGCTACTTGTGATTTGACATCTGTCATCTACATAGGAAGTTCAAATGAACAAGCCAATCTTCGGAATTGTGATATTCCCAGGAGCAATGTTCCTAAACCAACGGATAGATTATACTTATCAATATATGTAGTTTTATTATTTATATAGAAAGGTGGCATACTCCAGTATAATATTTTATAGTGTGTGAACTAGTTGGAAGACCTCCTGGATTTTAGATGGGTTTCTGTTTCAAGAACTATGTTAAGAATTAGTGTCAAGGTAGGTGAGGTAATGTCTTTTATTGGCCCAATGTCAGTGGAAGAGAAGAGTTTGAGCTTCACAGAGATCTTCTTCAGGTCTGGGGAAAAACGGAGTTACCAAGCTAAATACAGGTTGGGACAGACTGTTAAACTTAAGAGGTTCACACACCCTGTAGGAGACCACTTAACATGAAGTGGGAAATAAAGAGTTATCAGGGCAGTAGGGTGTGTTATAATTATTGTAATGAGCCATAAAACCAGTGTCTCTGTTTAGTCCATGTTTTGTAGTTTCTAGCAGAGTTATGAATTTAAGTTCTCAAGCTTGTTCTCTGAAGGTGTTGTGCAGGCTCTCTTTGAGGACAAGTACCAAGAGTTGAGATATGGAGTGATCACTTTGTGAAATGTTTTTCACAAAGATTTTAACTATCTGTCCCAACTTGTATTCAGCTCAGACACTTTGGTACCTTCCCCAGACCTGAAGCAGAGCTCTGTGATGCTCAAAATCTTGTCCCTTCCACCAACACAAGTTGGTCCAATAAAGGTTATTACCTCATCAACCTTGTCTCTCATATTCTGTGACCAACATGACTACAACAATACTGCAAAAGACTTAGTGTCTTCATTCTAGGCTGTGAGAGCTAATGTTCAAAGATTTCTGTGCAAGACAGACTTCTGTGGTCTGAGATCTAAGAAGAGACACTATCTAGACTCGTCACCAGCTGCACTAATTTGGCATACCAGTGCTGTTTTGCTCTCTCTGGACTCATTATTAGTCATGCTCTGTTCTTTCTTATCTTGTGTAATTCTCTGTATGCCATGGATAATGTGAAAACTCATTGGAAAGGAATTGAACCATTGTGTGGAGATCTTGCTTCGAAACACTGGAACCTGATTGTTCCCCAGAGAGAAAAACAGGAGAACATCCAGCCAACCTCATTTCTTTGCTACCTCTCTGAAAGCTCCTAGATTTGGGGCCAAATTTACTCGTCACATAAGCTGGCATAATTAGTCCATTTGATCTGTTCTCCTGTTGTAGCCTCTTTCTGGTCACAGCTTTGGGATTTTTATTTTTTTTTTTTGCTAACTGTGGTGTCTTTGAAGATTGTTTTTACTGTGCATTTTAGTAACAGGACAGCCTCTGACTATAGCAGTCCTTACTGGTCTGCATTCTTCCTGTTTTTTCATTAATGGCAAAATGTCCATTGATTTAAATGGGGACAGGATTTCAGCCCATGGTTATAACTTCTAAATTGTCTGATCAGTTGAAAATGTCCTGGAGTAAGGAATCCAGTGTCTGACAGTTTTTAAAGCTGCCCTTATCTCTACAGTGTTTATATGTAGTCTTGTCTTGGACCTGGATAATATTCCTCAAATGATTCTTAATCCTAAATTAGCTCCACACTAGTACCACATTGTCACTAGGAACCAACCTGGTTCCAGTAAATTCACTTTAGCGCAATTGTCCTGAATGCAAAAATGAAAACCTGCTTAACTTCCTGTGGAACTACAATCTGTTATTCCAGAATCTGTGCAAGTTGAGCACCCACATCTGAGTAGCATCTACAGAAGTATGATATACGGAAGTGCAGCTGAAACCAAGGAATTGTCTCAAGGAAGGATAATAGAAGATGTAAGACTTTTGGTGTTTCTCTCAGAATCCACAAGGCAAAAATCTATGTCTGGTCTATGAAATCCATGATTTTCCAATTCTCTCCACAGCTAGAAACTCTCTATTGCTCTATCAAACTTTGTGGTAAGATGGGCTGCTGTGTTGAGCTGGAATTAGACAACTCTTAGTGTGATTAATACCAGACATACAGAAAAGAGACCTGTCTATTGCTCTGCTGGCTAACTGGGTAGAGGGAACACCCAGGAAACTTTCCTTTTATCTTCAAAGTTGCTTCAAACCATTACTAATGACTTATAAAAACTGAAGATGCTGGAGTTAAGACAAAAGAAGGGACACAGAATTTCAGATTTCCCAAAAGATAAAGAAAGATTATTGCTGATATTGCTTAGCTATTAGAGCAACTTCAGGGAAAGCTGCAAATTTCCCTTCTATTATAGCTTGAGATTATTTTATTCCATCTGGAAGTAGTAGTGATTAATAAACTACATTTGTTTAGCCACTTCAGATTTAGTGTTGTGCTTTTGAGGAGAACAACAGCGCAGGGACTCCATTCCATGAACCTCTCCAGCTTGGAAACAGTTGTGACATCTGTAAATTGAAGGCAGGATATGCTAGTTAGGGAAATGTCTATCTTTTGGAATTGTTCAATAAGAGTGAATGTATTACATGAGCACTGGAAGGAGAGAGAGACTAATTGATTGTATAATCCCTGCTTGCCACTGCTACTATTCATAGGTCCATTATCGTGGTCTGTATGCATCATCCTTCCTGATGACTGATCACAGTTAGAAACATACTCTGTTCATTGCTGAGAGCCTGAATGAAAAGAATGATGGAAGATAAACATACTCCTGGAACTGCAGAAACTAGGGGAATGTCACCTGTAGGATGACTGTTCATGAAAGAAAAGATTTATGATCACAATAGTGGATACAGGGACAAAAAGGCACCAGAATTCAAAGAAAGTCTTTTGGAGAATGCTGCTTCTCATTTAGTGAGGAAACTCACCTCCTTCCTTTCTGAAGTGGTGAGCTGAAGCGTACAGGCGTTGTTTTGCTGTGTTCTGAGTTTTTTGCTTATATCAGTAGTGGGATATGAGAAATGGGGCAACAAATATTTCCTTATTTCTCATATCCTACTTCTGATTCTAGATTTTAAAGCCAGAAGGGACCACTATGACCATCTTGTCTGATCTCCTTTATAACACAGCCTAAAAAATTTCATCAAGTGGCTCCTACATCAAGCCAATAACTTATATTTGAGCTACAGCATATCTTTTAGAAAGACATCCATGATTTTTCCAAGTGAAATACACATACTGTAACTCAACAGGATTATGTATTTCCTGGTCACATCATACTTCTTTTTATACATATTACAGTAAGTAAAAGTCATAATTACTGTGCTATTCCATGCTATGTAAAGAAATTACTAGGCAATCAGAATGAGCTATATGGTAGGAGAAAACTGAACAATACACCTAGGCGTAGGCATGTGTTAAACCATTAAGTGTATCCTATAGATATCTTACTCGTAGCAATACTTTGTGCAGATATACACATCCACTTCTCTGAATTATTCACCATTTTCAAAAAGAGCAGAATTGGGTCCTTCTCATGCATAAAATTACACACTCTTATTTTTTGAAGTCTTGCTATTCAAAGCTCTGGTTTGTTCAGAACATTTTATTATATTCACTTCATAGATGTTAATATAACTGCTATTCAACTTTCAGCATTGTTTTGTACATCAATGAATATCCCCCCACGACTCTCCTCCACTTTTATATATCAAGGTGAGTTTGATTTAAAATGTCTTTTTCCTTGGACTATAATGGTAACTTGATTCTATTAGCTCTCTTTTTAAAAGAAGAGTCTATGGTTAAAATAATTGTTTGCAACTCCACTGCTGTATTACTTATATGACCATTATTATATTAATAATGTGTACTAGCAATATTATGGTTTGACACAGAAAAGAATTATTTCTTTATTTTAAAAGACAGTAGCATAACAATTAGAAAAACTATCCTTCAGAGCACAGATCCCACCCCAAAAACAACCAAACCACAATAGTTCCTCCCCGCAGCCAATCCTAAAACCCTAACTACACCTACCTTTCTGTTGTTTGGGGAGTTCTTTACTCCAGGACCAACAGTTACCAACTGAAATAGGGCCCAGTTCTTGTCCTAGCAAAGTGAATTACAGAACTCTTCTTGACTTCAAAGGGCACAGCATTAGGCCCATAGAAACCATGTTCAAAGCATAACTTCATCAATGTAGAATGCCAACCCCACCTAAAAACCAATTTTAAAAAAGCCAAACAATTGTAGTCCTGCTCACCAAACACTCACTCTTGGACAACACTGAACATACGATAAAAAACTAAACAAAAGTAAAATGTATTATTATTAGCGTCTTATTAGAAATTTGTAAGCAGGGACAGGTTTCAGAGTAACAGCCGTGTTAGTCTGTATTCGCAAAAAGAAAAGGAGTACTTGTGGCACCTTAGAGACTAACCAATTTATTTGAGCATGAGCTTTCGTGAGCTATAGTTCACCTCATCAGATGAAGTGAGCTGTAGCTCATGAAAGCTCATGCTCAAATAAATTGGTTAGTCTCTAAGGTGCCACAAGTACTCCTTTTCTTTAAGCAGGGACAAACTATCATAACCTACCTCTGGCTCTATTTATCTTTGACACTTATGAGTTATGAAAAGTTGTATCTAAATCATGAAATACTGCCATAACAGATTACATGATGTAATGTATTCCCTCGTGTGATGGTGTATGCACCACATGATGGCCTGGCAACCAAGGAGTTAATGCAGCAACAACCTGTCATCCCTGACTGGCAGCCTCACTGCAGCTGGGAGAATAAAAGAGCTGAGAAGCAGAGGGGTGGGGCAGCTGCCAGAGAAGCAATCAGGCTAGAGAAGAAAAATCCTTTCAGCAAACTGGTGAAAAGCTGCCCAGAGACAACACCCCAGAGAAGGAATGACTGGATCTACAGGCTGGAGAAGCCTTCAGAACCAATGGAGGTAGGAGGGAGCTCAGGTACAGCAGAATGAGTTGTAGAGAACTGATTCTGCCTGCCTGGTTTAAGGGCCCTGAGCTGAAACTCAGTGGAGTGGGGGCCGGGATTCCCCTACTGATCCCTTAACAGAGTCCTAAGAAAGAAAGGTGTCTCCAGACCCCCTGAGGATCAGGACTACTGAATCCCGCTAAGTATAATGGGAAACCCATACACCTCAGAAGGACTGAAACTAACCCAGAATAGGACTACCATAGAGACTCAGGCAAGAGCAGGTCACTGACTGCCCCACTAGACTGAGCAGATTCTGTGCAATGCCCAAAGGGGGATGCTGACATATTAGCACACCCAGCTCACATCTAGGTACACCAGAATAATGGGTAACAATTCCACTTGAATTACAGCTATAAAACAGATTCCAGTAAAACCTAGTTTTCATATTCCCATAACTTTCTCAAAGACTTGCCATTTGGTTTGAAATGTTCCACATTCGGTTTCCATCTGTGGGAGATATTTTTTAATATTTGAACAAAATCTCTTCAACTGTTTTATAGTTATGGGAGAATGAAAAAATACATTGTTTCTATTGGTATCAAATTCTAACTATCTTTTTAGACAGTTACAACAAAAAGGCTGAAGATGAACTTTAAAACTTGGATTAGACACAATGTTCACTGAAGACTAGTGCTTTACTTGACTTGAGGTATAAAAATGTAAAACAATTGTAAGTTAAAAAATACACTTAGTATGCTTACTGGACAGACTAAGATTTTAGTAGCACTCAGTCTTTGCCTTTTGTTCAGCCTCATGGTACAGTCTATCTGCCAAGCTGTGGGTTCAGGGTCTGCTTCTTCCGACCCGCTCCTGGGGCAGTTTGCATGAGGAAGAGATTAAGTAACTCATGAAGACAAAGAAAAAATCTCTTCCAAAATAATGACTTAAAACCAATGACATGGGAAAACCATGAGTTCAAAAAATAAAACCCTGTATCTTGCAATGTTACCTATCTTCCCAGGCTTCCATATGGTCATCATGATACCAAAATATATAATTATTTCCCCAAACTATTGTGTGTACACATATATATGTTCATCAGTCTCTCCTCCTCTTCCATTCTGAAGTAATGTGTGTGTGTTATTGAGGGAAGGATAGATTGAAGAAGTGTATTTTTCCTTTTGCTCTTGAAGGTCAGAATTATCCTGATTTCTTTTGGGAGGGAATTCCAAATTTGCTCTCCACTTGCTAAGAGAGCTCCACTCCCTGCACCCATAAGATTCACTGTTGACATTGACTGTTCTGTGGATCACTGCTGTCATGGAGATCATCTGGGGGGAGATGTTACCTTTAGTAACCTGTGCCAGTTTCAAGCAGGGCTTTACGATAAGGACCAAGTGGTGCCAGAAGCTGAAGGGACTCACTAAATCGTCCATTTCATAGTGATTTGATGGAGTTACCTGCAAGGACTGCTTAGAGTTTTGAGGGCGATAACCTTCTGGAGTTGAGGGGAAGGGACATTCTGGTTACTCTTCTTGCTTGGAAACAGAAAAGGTTGAGTGTATCCTGTGTAGATCCTGAGATTCTCTGCAAGAAACTGAAGAGGGAATATGTGGAGAGGAGGACTTGGACCACTGAATCAGAGGTCTTGTCAACATGGAAGCTGGAATATCACAGGACAATGAGTCTTGGAAACTTCATTGCCATGCCAGAGAACATCCCCATCAGCTTCAAGGGGAAACTTACTTTTTGGTGGTCTGGACATGAGCAGATTTTCTGTGTTGCATGGTATCTGGATTTATAGTAGCTCGATGTTCTCAATGTTTTTATCTCTAGGTAGCCTCACTTGCATTCAAGCCTGGACTGGAATAGGATGGCTATTTCCCTTCAGATTTGCCTTGTATGTATCTATGTCTGCAGTAACGAGTAGCTTGCAGGAATTAAGTGAGCCAGCACTGTGCCTGCAGGATCATTAAGCTAGATTTCTGTGAAACAGACAAAGCCAGTGGCTTCTTCTGTAATGAGGTTGTGGATGATGACGTGCTTCTTGACCACTGCGTTGATCAGCAGGAGCTGGAGGCCCTAGTGTTTGTATTTGCTTATGCAAAGAGGCTGTTTTAAGATTAGATTTCATTTTCTGCAATTGTCCAGATTATTGGCTTCTTAGGGGGTGGTTTGCATGTCCTGTAGGTTTTTCTTCTAGATAAGAATTGAACTGGAACTTCTAGGATCTCACTGCAGTTTTTTTCTTCATTCTATAACTTCAAATTCTAAATTTACCTTTAAAGGAATAAATTTTCTGGCTTTTTCTCTTGTGAACGTACAGGCACCACAGTATAAACATATGTTATTTCCTGTTGCCATATCAGTTATTCTAATATGTGCTTCCAAATATGTTTGCTCTAGCCATGTAATGACAATTTTGTCAAATCAGTGGCGAAGATTGTTTCTCACCTGAGAGATTTGAAGGCGATCTAGCTTCAGATTATACACATTTCATAAATAATCCATGTCATTTTTGTATTAATTCTCCTGATAGACAAATCTAATAAACTTTAATGGTCCTCATCGTAGTATTAAATTGGTCTCAGTCCTCAGTGATGCTGAGTTCATAACCTGTTTTCTCATTAGATTGGGACAGATTTCTGGCTCCTCTGTCTCATCTGTTATTAGAAAAATCTCTTCCTCATGTACAACAGAGATGAAGCTTGATTAAAATTTAGCTTTAAAATGCACCTAAGCAATCCCCCAGTAAATATTAAGCTATCAAAATATGTCTGTGCATACTGTATTAAGGTTAATAAAAATATTTGTAAAATAAGTGTGGGCAGGTTAACAATTTCATTTTTCCAAAAGACTCCAGGTTTAATGGCATATACATTTTTAGATCTAATTATGGTTTTAGTTGTAATTTTTTTCTAGCCTACCAAAACCATCATTTTAAGTATCCCAATTATTTGTAATAGCTATTATAGTCCTTAAGTACCTTTCCTTCATAAGTACATAGCATGTTCAATCTTTCTACTTCTTTATTCAGTTAATTTAATTGAGTGGCAGTCTCATATAATCTAGCGTCAAAAGTGCTATCTTACTTTATTATATTTGGCCCCACTGATAAAATGAAGTCATTTTCTTTACTCTGTATTTGACACCAGACCAATTATTGTATTTTAAACTGCAAGGAGAACTGGTGATAGTTGTACAATTTAACATCCTTTTGTTATATCATCACCTAAAAAAGACCTCTATTGTACAAAATTTCTCTCCCTAATACAGTACAAGTACTCTAAAACTCTTTAGTCCACCTCATCAAACAATGAGATGGTTGGAAACATTGTAATGTTAACTACTGTACAAAATGAAGGAGGAGATCACATCCGTTTTAAAGTGAATGGAAAAGAAGTATTAAAGATTCACGAAATGCAAGCTCCTTCTCCACCTTTCTAGTTTACTGGTTTACTGAAGACAGCCAGTTAGCATACATAGCTTCTCCTCACTCTGACAAATGTTTTGATAGCAAGATAACCTGGTCTTCTCTCTCAATAAATACACTGGCACTTCAGTGGTGATTGAAAATGCTGTAATAACTGCCTTGCATTGGATTCAGTGTACACTGCTTTATACTTTCCAGCTTGAAGGTCACTAAATGAAAAATAATTCACTCTCTTTAAAAGTCAAACTCCCAAATTAGTTTCAAAATTACCCTTAAAGTAGCTATGTATCGAAATTCAAGAAGCCAACACGTTCTTTACAAGCACGCAAGGAGTCCTCTCCCCACACTACAGCTGCATAACACATAATCAACAGTGAGAATTACATGCAGGCCTGGAGGGAAAAATGGACCCCTAGAAATGGATTTCACAGCAATTACAGTATTGCAAGCAATTAAGCAAATGGACAGTAAAATTTACTCAACACAATGGGCATGGTTGCCAGTTTTGGTTGAATGTATTCCTGGAGATGTCACCAGATGACATAATCTTTAATTAAAGATTAGTTTTTAATTCCTGGAGACTCTAGGCCAATTGTGGAGTGTTGGCAATCATAACAATGGGTGAAATCCTGGGCCCATTGAAGCTGATTATAGTTTTACCATTGACTTGAACTGGGGCAGGATTTTATTCAAGAGGCATTAAGTTTTCCAGCCTTGGAGCCTGCTCTAAAGTCCACTGGAGCCCGTCGAAAGATCCCTATTGTATTCAATGGACTCTGGATCTATAGAGCACATTCCTATAAGTGCTTCCTGTGCAGAGCTCTTGTTGAAGCCAAGGGGAGTTGGGCAAGTGGAGAGTTTGTAGCCTCTGGCCTTTAATAGAATCATATAAATGTAAGGCAGAAAGGGACTCTGAGAAGTCATCAGAAACAGTGCCCTGCACCAAGGCTGGACCAAGTAAACCTAGACCATCCCTGACAGGTGTTTGTCCAATCTGTTCTTAAAAGCTTCCAGTGATGGGGATTCCACAGCCTGCTTTGGAAGCCTATTCCAGATCTTAACTACCCTTATAGTTGGAAAGATTTTCTTAATATCTAATCTAAATCGCCTTTGCTCCAGATTAAGCCCATTACTATTTGTCCTACTTTCAGAGGACATGGAGAACAATTGATCATCCTCCTCTTTATATCTTATTAATATATTTGAAGAATTATCAGGTCTCTCCTCTGTCTTCTTTTCTCAAGGCCAAACATGCCCAGTTGTTTTTAACCTTCCTAATAGGTCAGGTTTTTAACCTTTTAGTTGCTTTCCTCTGGACTCTCTCCAATTTGTCCACTTCTTTCCTAAAGTGTGTCCTCCAGAATTGGACATAGTACTCCATCTGAGGCATCACCAGTGCAGAGTAGAGCGGGACAATCACCTCCCATGTCTTACATACAACACTCCTGTTTATATACCCCAGAATTATAATAGCCTTTTATGTAACTGCATCACATTACTGAGTCATTCAATTTTTGATCCATGATAACCTCCAGATTCTTTTCAGCAGTAGTGCCTCCTAGCCAGTTACTCCTCATTTTGTGCCTGTGGCATTTGATTTTTCCTTCCTAAGTGAAATATTTTGCACTTTTCTTTATTGAATTTCATCTTGTTGATTTCAGACCAATTCTCCAATTTGCCAAGGGTGTTTTGAATTCTTAATCCTGTTCTCCAGTGTGCTTGCAACCCCGCCCAGCTTGGTGTCATCCACAAATTTTATATCCGTACTCTCTACTCCATTATCCAGGTTATTAATGAAAATATTGAGTAGTATCAGACCCAGGAATGATGTCTGCAGGACCTGACCAGATACATCCTCCCAATTTGATAACGAACCATTAACTCCTCTTTGAGTATGATCTTTCAATCAGTTGTGTACCCACTGTGACTTAACAGCATCCCAATGCAAGAAGGCCAAGGGTCACTGGTATTTGGATGAAGTGGGTATTCACCCATGACAGCTTATGCTCCAATACGTCTGTTAGTCTATAAGGTGCCACAGGACTCTTTGCCGCTTTTACAGATCCTGACTAACACGGTACCCCTCTGATACCTGGATTCTGGTAGTGAGTTTCAACTGGCCTGACCAGTTTTGGGTACCCCAACTCACTAACATCCTAACCTGTATCTAAAAGGTACTGTGTATGATATCACTAGAAAGCTAACATACAGATCATTAATACTGTTGTGCAGTGTATGTAGAGGACAAATTCAAAACTACAACATATTGGGAATTATGTTCTTAAAGTGTGGCTGCCATGCAGGGCTGAAGTTATTACACCCTAGACAAAGGAATGTGGTTCTGCTACCTGGAAGGTACTTCCATGGTACATGAAGAGACAATGAGCATACATTTACATAAAAGGAAACAAAACCATCAAGCTAACAAGGGGGGGATATTGCAGGGCCAGATCAATTTGCATTTTAATAAGTACCAGTGGGAGAAGAACCCAGCATAAATCTTCCTTCACCAGGAGACTCCATGTCGCCTCCTTGCAGCTTGAATAAACTTTACCTTGGGGGGTAACATTCAAATGAATCCATTCCAAAGGTTCACTGGACTATTAAAGAGGGGCAAATAATCCCAAATTATCTTTCACTGCAGAAGAGAAAGGAACCAAGCGCTTTGGACTTCATGGGAGATCCTGACACAAGGGGAGGTCAGCCATCTTGCTGGAAGGTACTTTGAAAAAAAGGCTGTAGTTTGCTGTGTGAAATCTTAGCCACTAGAAAGGGTTTTCACTATTATTTGATTGTAAGCATTTCTAACTCTATCCTTCATACCTGAGCTCACATAAAATCCTACCTCCTTTTGTTAATAAACTTGTTTTACTTTTAAAAAAATCAACCCAGTGCTGTGTTTGAATTAAAATGTTAGTTAACTTCACTTAGTGTTAAACTGTGCAGTTTGTCTCTTTAGAGGGATAAACAAACCTTAGTATTGTTCTGAATAGTCCAAGAGAGGGTTGGACATTCCAGAGCACATGGTTTGGGGGAAAATTTGGAACTGGGGAAGTTGGGTTATCTTGCCAGGTGTAACTAAGGCTGGTGGAGGCCAGAGTGTCTATATGGAGTAATAAGCATGCTGCTGGAGTCAGCACTGCTGGTCGACAGCCACTCAGTGCATGCTGGCTGGGAGCATCCAGACATAGGAGTTACAGCAGTAAAGCATTTTAAGGCACCCTGGGTTACTGGGCAGGTGATGACACAACCCCTCACTGGTCTGGATTGCACCCTAGAATGTGACACCCATTTTATAGTAATTTCATCTAGACCACATTTCTCTAGTTTACTTATGAGAATGTCATGTGGGACTGCATCAAAAGCCTTACTAAAATAAAGATAGCATGTCTGCTGCTTCCCCCTCTACTGCTTATCATGAACTACATCAGTAACCCTGTCAAAGAAGGAAATTAGGGTGGTTTGGCATTATTTGTTTTTGACAAATCCATGCTGGCTATACCTTTTAACTGTATTACCCTCTCACAAACTGTTCAATATTTGTTCAAGTATCTTTCCAGGTATCAAAGTTAGGCAGACTGGGTCCTTGTCATTCCCCTTTTTAAAAGGTAGGTACTATGTTTGTCCTTCTCCAGTTTTTTGGAACTTCACCATCCTCCATCAGTTCTCAAAGATAACTGCTAATGGTTCCAAGATTGCTTTGGCTAATTCTTTAAGTACCGTACAATGAATTTCATCAGGCTCTACTAACTTAAATATACCTAACATCTAAATATTCTTTAATCTTTAATTCTTTAATATTTCCCTATTTTGGATTGCTATCTTTCTGTGTTGTTAATACAATATTAATGGTGTTGAGTATCTGGTCACCATTAACCTTTTCACAGAAAACTGAAGCAAAACAGTCATTAAAGACCTCCGAATTTTTGATGTCATCTATTATTAGCTCTTTTTCCCCCACTAAATAAAGGATCTACATGGCCCTTCATCTTTCTCTTGCTCCTATGTATCTAAAGAACCTATTATGACCTTTTATGTCCTTTGTTAGGTGTAACTCATTTTGTATCTTAGCCTTTCTGATTTTGCTCCTTCATGCTTGTGCTATTCTTTTGTACTCCTCCTTAGCAATTCGTTCATGTTTCCACTTAATGCAGGATTCCCTTTTGATTTTCATGTCATTAAAGAGCTCCTTATGTAGACATACTGGCCTCTTACTATTCTTCCTGTCTTTCCTTCACATCTCGATAGTTTACAATTATGCCTTTAATACTGTCTCCTTGAGAAGCTGCCAGCTTCTCCTGAACTCCTTTTCCCTTAGATTTTCTTCCCATGAGACCTTACCAACCAGTTCTCTGAGCTTAAGTTTGCTTTTTTTGAAATCCATTGTCCTTATTCTACTGCTCTCACTCCTTCCTTTCTTCAGAATAATGAAATCAATCATGTAATGATCACTTTCACTCAAACTGCCTTCCACTATTTTAAAAACAAAACAAAATAAAAATCCCCCCAAAACCCCAACCCCATACCCATAGTAATAGGAAAGCTTTAGCATAAAGACTTTTCAGCATGTAGTGAGAGCACCAATTTTTTCAATAGATTGGTCTTATAGTTATTCATACAAAAAGTAACTTCTTCAGTATAAATTGACAATTTAAAAAATATTTACATCTCAACCTAAATGATCTGGATGTTTAAACAAGAGAGTACCTACGCTGGTGGTCCTAATTTAAATACATATCAAAAAATCCTTTATTATAATAAATAACCAGAAAGTAACTGAGAGAAGAAATTGGTTAGCACTTCTTTGCAAATTAGAACAAGTGCATCCAAGAGGTATTGGGTATAATTTATTCCAGTTACCCAATAGCAGGTCTCCTAGAAGTTTGGGATGGAAAAGTGCTACTGGACACCTAGTCAATCCTACACCAGACCAGTAGGTGCAAATACAAGATTTTTACCAACAATGGTTTTGATTATGATAGAGCTTGGAATCACCATGCAGAAAGGAGCACAAAGATATTGAACTTCTATGTGATGTGACAGGAGGAGAAATGCAATTAAGCTAGGGTATTAGGCATTATCCTCCTAATTGAGTGGAAGACTGAAGCCACTTGCACATCCAGTTCCTTACTTTCTGGTTGTATCAAGTGAGACATTTCCAGTAGATATAGAGAAGTGTTGGTAACATTGTACCAAGTGCTGGTAAGACCTCATTTGGAAAATTGTGTGCAATTCTGGTCACCTGTGTTCAAGAAAGTTGAATTCAAATGTGAACAATCTGTAGATGTAGGCCTAGAGAAGAGCCACAAGGATGATCGGGGAATGCAGGGCCTGTTTAACGAGAAGAGATGACAAGAGCTTGGCTTGTTTACATAGCAAAAAGAAGGCTGAGAGAGGCTATGATTACTCTCCATAAATACATGGGGCAGGGGGAGGCAAACACCAGGGAGGGTGAACAGCTATTTAAACTAAAGGACTATGTTGGCACAAGAACAAATGGGTATAAACTGGCCATGAATTAATTCAGGCTGAAAACTAGAATAAGGTTTCGAACCATCCAAGGAGTGGGGTTCTGGAACGGCCTCCCAGTTGGAGTCATGGAGGCAAACAACTTAATTAGTTTTAAGAGAGAGCTGGACAAGTTTCTGCGTGGGACTGTAAAATAAGACTGCTTGTGATGGAGGAGACAGGGTTTGGCAGCCCTGATGTCCCTTCCTGTTTATGTATTATGTTCCTATAGCTCATACTTCAGGGGTTTAGCTGGTCACCCGTAGGGGGCCAGAAATTGAGTTATTTATTTGGTCTCCTTCCTCTGAAGCATCAGAAATGGACACATCTGGAGATGGGACACTGGAGAGGGTGGGAATCTGAGGGCACTGAGCATTCTCTCTTTTACATGCTTGGCTGGCTGGTTCTTGCTCACATGCTCAGGGTATAACTGGTTGCCATATGTGGGGTTGGGAAGCAATTTTCCCCCACGTCAGATTGGCAGTGACCTTGTTTTTTCTTTTGCCTTCCTCTTGAAAATGGAGTCACTTGCCAAGATAAGCTGGGCATATCTCAATTAATTCCCTGCCATTGCAGTGACTTCATTCATTGGTACACCTCAGTTCCTCCTATACTTTGCCTGTGGCACATATTTTAGTCTCCCATGGGATGTAATATTTTGGGCTAATTTTGGTTGTTGGGTTTAGTATGGGCATGCTGGGTGGTGTTGGCGACCTGTGATATACAGGATCTGGTGATACCTTTTGTCCTTAAACTCTCTGACTTTGAGTGCAAAGTGTATAAGAGGTGGGCTGTAGGCTGACAATGGGTGTTTCTGTGTTTAAGGAGAGACTGGTTTAAATGTCACTCTCAATATACAGATGATTCCCTCTTAGACCTTAGTAGCACTTTATGGAGGATGGAAACTCTATTTCGCAAAAGATTAAGATTTTGAAATTTTGCTTTGTTTCAAATTGGAATGAAACCGAAAATTTCAAAATTCTCTAGGAGGGAAAATTCTGGAAAAAAATAATTTCAGGTTGATTGAGCCTTTTTTCCAATTTTGACTCCCTGGCACCAGTTTTGTATTACATTATAGTATGTAATACAAAAAAATTGAAACACAATTGTTTCAAAACAAAAATTGAAACCTTTCATTACAAAAAATGTTGTGATGGGACATTTTGACAGTCTGAATTTCCCCCCTCCTTCCCTCAGTTTTCTTCCAAAACAAAATTCTGGGAAGAGCAACCCAATTTTGCTCAGCATTTAGATTTCAACGGAACGGTATTCTCCAGTGGAAAATAGTTCTGTCAAAGTTTCTCTGACCAATCTAGAACTTCAGCTTTTACGCAGGAGTAACTGGGCAGCTGCACAGCAGCCATCTAATCATTGTAGGATTGGGCTCCCTTGTGTTCTCAGGACTACTCATGACTCTTCACCTATATGTGCAGCCATCTACACCTACACCACACTGATCAAGATCAGTCTATTTTCTAGAGATTTTCTCAATCTGAGTTTGAATATCTCATGAAATGTGGTGACCACAGCATCCCCTAGAAGCTATTTCACAGTCTAACAGATCCCACTTTCAGGAAAATTTTCTTGATATTCATCTTAAATTCTCTTCCTTAATTCACCCCATTACAATGACCGCCATGCCAATCCTCTTCCCTCAGTACAAGCCACAATGTAGTTCGGTGTTTGCATCCCTCAGATATTTGTAGACATTTATATTGTCCACCTATAATTGTCACTTATCCAAAATATACATTTAATTATATTAATTTTAATCTCAAACCAATCCTTCCAGTCCTCCAGTGATTTTGTCACTCTTCCATGATTTTCCTCTAATTTGCCTACATCTTTCAGGTATGGAAGTCAGAGATGTACAGAGGGTATTCCAGATGTGATCCATGATATCATGCCTTTGCATAATAAGCACAACATTGCATTAGCCTCTTTAGATGCATACTGTATTCTAAACAAATATTGAGGGTCTGATTTGCAACTATATTACTCCTGTTCTACACATGAGTAACTGAATTTGATGGCATTACACTGGTATAAAACTGGAGTAACAGTGGTGAATTGGGCTCCTCATTTACAGTCTATTGTCACCCTCACAACTTCTATTCACATTATTACCCTCCTTTCACCCTCCTCTTGAATATATATCTGGACCAAAAACTCTTCCCTCAGATACTTGTAGTCACTGATTTAACAGGGATCGGTGCATATGTATCTGTAGGTGGAATTTAAACCGTTTTGGATTATTTTCCCACAGATGTAATGAAGTAATATCTCAGCATAATATTTCTGCATGCAGAACCTCATTTTTCTCTGTATCAAGTGGAAAAAATATTCTTCCTGCACTTAAGGCCTGATCCAAAGCCCACTGACGTCAATGGGAGTCTTTCCATTAACGTCAATGGGTTTTGGATCACATCCTAAAATAGTCCTATAATAATGTTGCTGTGAGCTGTTAAATATCTGCTGCATTTGGTCCTTGAGGAAGCTGCATTTCAGTGATGGGATGAAATGATTCCTGTACATAATTTATTAATCAGATTGTTAATTTTTTTTTAAATATCTGGGAACTTTTTTAAAAAGGGTATAAAATGTAAGTTTATTATTATTGTCATATAATTTAATGCCATCATATGGCAGAATAACAGAGAAGAGATTTTTAAACCTTTAACGATAACTAATATTTGTGCTACAGACAATGAGCTGTGCAGTTCATAGGATGCAGATTAATTCTATTCATAGCCTCAACATGCGCTTTTCGAACCATATATTTCCAAGTGTTTCTACTGCCAACATTAAACATTATAAAAACAGACTGTATAGAGCTATGAATGCCCTGTGAGTACAGGAGTACACCTGACAAACTAACACCTATTCCACACTTTACAACAGGAAAACAAACTTTAACCCTTACCAGGCTGAAAATGAATAAATGAGTCCCCGTGTTCTGGAGTGGGGCACTATAGATGACAGAGAAGTTTTTTCCATGCAACAGATTCACTGTGTATGTCTACACTGCAGGTAGGAATGAGCCTCCCAGCCTGGGTAGATAGACTCATGCTAGTGGGGCTCAAGCTAGCCTGTGCTAAAAGACAGTGAGGACATGGAGGCTCTGTTAGAGACTCAGACTACCCACCCAAACTCAAACCCATCTGACCCTCAAGGCTTGAACTCACAGAAAACATTGAAACCTACTGTATCTATACCATACCTGAAAGCCACTCCTGTTAGGAAAAAACAAAGCATTTTCCTCAAACAACCCTCCTGCTTCTTAATGAAGTAGTAATGCATGTTTTTTTCCTCACAGAATTAGCTGCAACTAAAAAGTGACGAGAGAGAGAGTCCAGAGCGGAGAACAGAAGGTTTAAACCCCCTAAAAATTCCCATTTAAACGAACTGATTGCATACTATGTTATTAATAAAAATACACTGAGTAAGGACTTTTATGAAAGCTTGTAATATTTTAAACTTATTCATTATGAGATATGTATACAGGCTATGGGGTGTGAATTAATGCATTTCTATATAGAAAACTGTGCTCATAAACTGTGGTGCAACTTCAGCTCCATCTCACAGAAGGGCGGTGAGCAGTCAAGGGCACCTCCCCAGCCAGTTGTTAACATGAAACTGGCTTCAACTTGTCCAGATCAGGAAAAGACAATAGTGGACAATTAGAATGGATGGAAAGACATTGAGACAACTGGCTCCCAGAATTTCAGGTAAAGCTTGCCAAGTCTCCTGGCATGGACCAAGGTTCAGTCACTGCCTGCCCTGTAACTTTGGGGGGGGGCTTTGTGCTGTGCAGCTGAGACTCAGTTCCCTCACACAAGTAGCCAGCCCACAAGCACACGGTCTCACCCTGGCTCTCACCCTGTTACACTTTGCAGGGTGACACCAACAGCCCTTCCAGTCCCGGGTTTCCTCAAATCATCCTCCCTGAGTTCTTAATTATGAGACACTTGGACCATTTCCCTCTGGTTCGTGAACCCTGAAGATGGGACACCAGCCTCCCCAACCCCACAGTTATCAGCTTACTTTGCCACACACACTCCACACAGTTTGCACACCAGATACCTGCTTGGGATAAAAATTAACAAAGTTTATTTAATAGAAAAACCACTGAGACAAAGATGAAATCGTAAGGGAAAGCAAACATACACAAGTTACACAGAAAAACAAACAGATGCAACCTAAGATTTTTCACTTTCATATTACATAAAATCCCCTTTTTAATGTGCTAGCTATTGCCTTAAACCAGTTTCCCAGCATACCCCCTAGCTATGAGTGGTTCAACATTCACTGACAGCCTCCCACTTCAAGACTGAACTCCAAAGTTCTGTTCAAATCTCTTCCATTTTAAAAGTGGTTTGTTAAGGAGTATTTTTCTTCAGTCACTACAGATATTCAAAGCAGGGAAAACTACCTCCTGACTTGATGGTTGAGAGCTGGGATGTTCTTTTCAATTTTGAGTTGTCTCAATGTCTATTAACCCTCACAGTTCACCTTTGTCTTTTCTTGGGCTGGACAATGGAGAGTCTACTTGAAACCAGTTTGACGTTACCAGCTCGTTTGGGAGCTGCCCTTCCCTGCTTGACTGTTCACTGTCCCACTCCAAGGTGGAGCTGAAGTTGCATCGCAGTTTATGAGTGCAGGTAGCTTAGTGGCTAGGAATGCTATTACATTTCTAGGGGGTCATAAATGCACTAAATGTCTGAAACTTTGCAGAGAAAGAAGTGAATACAAGCCTTGTGGGTGTGTTTGTCAGGAAGGTAGGCAGTCCACAGGCACCCTTCCTCAGGAAAATAATTTGATAGGTAGACGGCACTTTGTGTAGTCTACTGCATTCTGAAGGCAAAATACCCGGCAGGACTACCAATGTGTCCTGTTCAATTCAGACAGTCACACTACTGATGAAGGACACCAAAATCTAACACCAGCATCCCCTGCTGCAACACTGGCTAGTAACCTATATACAAAGAATGGGGGTTGTCAGCATTCCATTTCCTAGGGGGCATGTGTCCCTTTCCCAACTGGCATGACTTGGCATCTTTATTGACAGTCACTGAAGACAAGTGTCTCGCTAGAGAAGCCAAAAGATTTATGAATGAATACTGAGTTTCCCTTTTAACCTACAAGGTCATTCATTTAGCTTAGGACTGTGGCATGTTGATAGGGGTGGGGCAGTGTGAGGAAGCTTGCTCTGCAGCTTGCTGCCATGTACCTGTTCTGTCAAGAAATGAAGGACTTCTATTTGCAGAGTTGTGAAGCAGCTTGTTATCATAAGTAGTAAAGGATAATTTGTCTTGTAAAGACAATACATGGAACAAGCTTTTAAATCTCAAAAATAGAACCTAACAACAAGGACAGTCTTTATATTTTTGCCTTATAAAAATACACAGAATAGTCTGTTTTTCTTCAAAGTATTTTAAAGTATATTCACTTTGCTTCTGGTCAGAATAAAAATCAGAATCATGGGATTAGGAATTTGAGATTGTTTGAAATATGCAAACACCATGCAATTCTGAATAATTTTCTTGTTAAAAACAATTCTTCAAATATATATTAAGTCATTCTTAAGAAATGGAAATGAAAAAAACTGTACTGAAGACACTGGATTGTAATGTAATTTCATTTACGTTTACAAAGTAAATGTTTTTCTCTTTTCTAAGCTTAAATGTTATTAGCTCTGATTACAGACTTAGAGCAATTTTTGCTCTTTTTGTCCCTCAACTGGACTGTTTTTACAAAGAAGTTTAACAACAAAAGTTAATGTTTCCATCATGTGGAGCCTCATCTAACATAATTACAGAGTTCAAACATTTTGAGATAGTTAAAATGTATATAGCATTGCTTAGCAATGCAAACTTGCTTGATCTGCTTGAGAGAAGCCTTAGACACAAGAGTGTTTTTGTTCAATGCTTTTAATAAAAAATACAAAAATATCAGACGGATTTAGGTCACAGAAGAAAGCATACTAACAGGCTGTAAAGTTAAAATTCAGCTGCAATAGTAACAACATACAGTAATTAATTATAAACCTTCATGAATACTAACTCAAACCTAGCACAGTTCTTGCAATATTTCTCTTTAAAATGTGCTGCAGTATCCATGGGGAGGTTCAGTGGTGTGATGAAATTCTTATTTTATTGTATTTGCTGCAATTTTTCTTTTTCTGTTCTTTACATCAAGATCCTCACAGTAGTAACGTGACTGTTTGTTTTTCTTTTCTATTTTCTGACAGTAACAATGATGTTTACTCTACAAATCAGGGGCTGTACAGTGAAAACACTTAACCATCCCATGCTGCATTAGAATACTGTCACCATGGGAAAAAGAAAAGGAGTACTTGTGGCACCTTAGAGACTAACCAATTTATTAGAGCATAAACTTTCGTGAGCTACAGCTCACTTCCTCAGATGGAAGTGATTATTTTCTAAAGTGTTCTGCCAAAGAACAATTCACTGCAGCTGTAGCTGGGATATTGCTATTCTACGGTTCTTCTATAAAACATCATTGTCCTGCCAGATTCAGAAGTGGTTAGGAAGTTATAAGAGCATATAGTTTAGCCTCTGTAGTTTTATGCTACACAGGTGAGGTGGGAATTTTGGGTGAAAGGCAATTCAGGAGGAAGTCTCTACTGGGGTTTTGCAGTTACTCAACATTTTGGTCTCATTTACTAGAGCTGACTGAACATTGTTCGCTGACATCTCATCCCCCTGCCTCTCCCACCCCCACCTCCTGAAGGAAATACTGAAAACTAACTAAGTGAAAATGTTGCTTTGATCTATTTTGTTGAAAAGTCCCAAGAAAATTTTTCAATTCAGCAAAACATTTGTTTAGTTTGAAAATTTGTCACGGAAAAGCTCCTACCGCTTTTTAGTCAGCCACGTGCACTGTTAAAGCGCTAGCTCACGTTTGGAACAGATTCGTAAACTCTAGGGCCAGAAAGGCCCCTACCGAGTCTGACCTGCTGCCACATAAAACTGGTCATAGGACTTCCCCGAATGAATTCCTGTTACAACTAGACTGTATCTTTTAGAGCCGGGGTTCTCGAACTGCGGGGTGGGATCCCTCAGGGGGTCACGAGGTTATTACATGGGGGGTCGCGAGCTGTCAGCTTCCACCTCAAGCCCCACTTTGCCTCCAGCATTTATAATGGTGTTAAATACATTAAAAAGTGTTTTTAATTTATAAGGGGGGGGGGTCGCACTCAGAGGCTTGCGATGTGAAAGGGGTCAGCAGTACAAAAGTTTGAGAACCACTGTTTTAGAGCTACCCTGTCCTAGAAGAAATGTTGGGGGGCACACAGGGGGAGCACAGCTATGACTACCCCCCTTAATATGGTTAAGCCACTTCTCTGCAACCAACCTGAATTGGTTTAGCATTGTCACCATATCCATGCTTCTTCCCTGCTCCTCTAGACTGACTAGTATTGCAAAACAGGAGCTTACCTCCTGCCCTCTTCCTCCACACACACCCATTTAAGGGCCAGCCACTGTCTGGCACATTAGTTGAATATACAATTAAAAGATTACTGGTTACAGAAGAAATTCTGTAGTCCAACCAGTTTGTCCTTTCTTGTAATTAAACGTGCTATTAAAAATAGATCAGACAAGAAACATAGGCTTTATATTTAAATAAACTGAATATTTAGGAAAAAGGCAAGTAAAGAAGGATGAATGATGGATTCCTCTCTTCCCCCCCCCGAGATACTGTTCATAACTATAAAGATTGGGCCAAGCATGAGTGTCATACATGTATCTTTCCTTCGAATAATTGTGAAAAATTATGGAGCAATACTCATTTCTGAGCAAGTCAAATGGCAGATGGATTTTATGTCATATTATGCATCTAGGAAATTAAACTTTCAATAGCCATAGTCAATTTATTAAGTCCTAGATACCCAAAAGTGTAGTCTTTAGGTTGGGGTTACTAATATTACACTATAAGGCTTCAAAGAATCAGGGGTGTTCCTTGATGTGTTAAGATTTTCTTAATCAGATTTGTAGATTAAGAAAGAGTCCAAATAAGAGAGCCATAGTACCAGGGAGACCTAGCCCTATGTAAAAGGGTTTATGTTTAACATTTGTTCATTTATTTCTGCTGACTGCTAATGTTGCTGGGAGAGCTTGAAACAGAAAACTATTCATTCATTCAGTCAACAATGCTTTAATGTGTCCTTTCTCCCTGAAGGAGAAAAGCGTTGCCTACAGAAGTCATTTTATTGAGAAAACTGTATCTTAACAATTACATGACCAAAGTGGATGAGAAAATTTTGTCTAGAACATCTCTACTAACAGACTCTGACAACAATTATATTCGCTCCTTGCATTCAAAACCCTTACAAACAGAACTGCTAACTTTCTGATAGTATTAGATCTCATAGTAGAGACATCCTCCCTACATTTTTGGGGTTGGGGGCAGGGTATAGAAAGGAAAGGAGAGTACCAAAAGATACAGAATACAGTGGTTCTCAAACTTTTGTACTGGTGACCCCTTTCATATAGCAATCCTCTGAGTGCGACCCCCCCCCTTATAAATTAAAAACACTTTTTTATTTATTTAACACCATTATAAATGCTGAAGGCAAAGTGGGGTTTGGGGTGGAGGCTGACAGCTCGCGACCCCCCATGTAATAACCTTGGGACCCCCGAGGGGTCCCGACCCTCAGTTTGAGAACCCATGGAACAACCTTATCTGTAAATATTTATAAGTAGACAACATTGCATTTGTCAGGAGAGTGAATGCTGACTAACGAAGGTTTATTGTTGGCTAGCCAAATACACACATTTAGTGAGTCAGGTCCTATATCATTAAATTGTTCTAGACCCTCATTCATCTGAAATAATATTTTTTCTAGATGGGTAAATCACTCAACCCAACATATCATTCCATAATACTAAGACTGATCATAAGTCTCCATTTTGGGGAAAGCATGACCATGAATTTTACCCTAGGTATGAACTTTTATTATGTGCTCACCATGCCTGCTAACAAGTTAAGATCTCCTAAAGCAAAAATGCTTGGCTCTTTATATACTCCCTTAAAGATTATATTTATTTGGGCCTGATTTTTCATTCTTACTTCCGTTCTAAACTGGTGAGATTCCAGTGAAGTTTTACCAGCATAGCACTAGAGTAAAATGACAGAGAATCCGATCCTATATTTTCAAAGGAGGCACCTGATCATTAATGTTATAAACTTGAACTGGCATAATGTCTTCCAGCAACCACATCTCTAGCCTTTCTTAAGCAGGCAGTTAAATCTAAAACCTCAGCACAGTAATCTTGTACATTTGTGCTCTTCTCAATCAAATGTAAGAAATTATTCAGGGCAAAATGGTTTTCTGATGTAATGTACACTGTAGTATTAGTAACACTACTTAGAAGAAAGCATAAATATGAAGAATGAACAAATATAATCATATTCCCCCCTTTGAATTTAAAGCTGAAGGTGATTCAGCAAAGAATAATCCATATAGAGAGGTCAAGTATATATGAAGAAAGTCAATATGGCTACTGATAAGAGCTGGAACTGTGGTGTGGAGAATGGAATGCAATCCACAAGATGCAGAATTGCCAAATGGTTAATTCACTCTGGGAAGTAAAAATTGGGAAGCTTGCTTTTGTTCAAGTTACACAATTGTCTGGGTTTGAAAGTTAAGAGTGACCTACCACACAAAAAGTTATGTGAATCAATGCATAATTTCCTAAACCATCTGGGCCAAAATATTATCACCAATTCTGAACACAGGCTTATCCCATAACTCCAGTGTATAATGAACAAGTGAGCTGTCTGAATTACATTTTTACACTGTTAGCCATGTGAGAGATTGAAGAGGTTTGCTGTGTTAAACCTGACAGCTAACTAACAGTTGATTAGACAGCTTCTATATTCATTCCGTTAAACTTAACCAACTGTCTGCTCAGTTTGCTTTGAAATTATTCTATCTGGTTAAAAGTAATGTAAACTTGGTAAACTTGAAAGTCAAAAGTTTTAAACCACCTTTTTCACCTGAATGCGACATATTCCGGTGAGTGAGTCTCTTCTCCTAATCTAACACAAGCTACAGGAAATCAGGTATATTTAATGTATAGAATATTAATTGACATTTGCAGTGGTACCTGCTTATAGTGAGGTCAGGCATAATAAAGCTGTGCAGTAGACTGTTTCATGTAATATGAATAATGAGTCATATTACGTCTGCTTAGTCATGAGATTTCACTTTTAGTGAACTGATTTGTGGAAAAACATACTTCACTATTTTAGACTTTCACTGCATTTCTAAATATCAATATATTAGAGATGGGTAGATGTGGGTTTCAGATTAGAACCCTTAGATCCAAATCCACCACTGTTTTTTTTTTATTCTTGATCAGATCCAAAACCAAAGAGGAATATTTATTGACATGGGTGTGGACAGAATCAAAAAAAGCTTGAAATAGAAATCTCAGAAGAACAGCTGACCTCACAAAATTTCCAGAATTCAAGATGTGAGATCAGCCAGAAGTTTGAGATTTTTGCTGTTCAGTACCGTTGATTCCAAACCTGAATCTTGGCCCTGATTCAGCCTTGAACCTGAATCGTGGCCTAAACTTAATCTGGATCTAAACACCACTTAATTGGCACATTACTATATCTGACATGGGCATGCCATCTATATTACCCAGGAAGCTATTCAGAGAAAAATTAGCAGTGTACTCAACATGCCATTACATAACAAGTATTAAAAGAAAACAAAAAGCCCTATAACAATATTCTGTATAAGACTAAAGGGCACTGCCAAAAAAGTACTGTGGATTTCTTTTCTGCTTCTTGGCTACGTGGAAATCGTTAGGGAGAACAGGGATTTCCCCAGTCAGAATTCTACTATTATAATCAGAGCTATTTTAATCTCTTTATAGGATTGGGGGAGAGGACTGGAGGACCATTTTATGGGTAAGGAAATTTCAGCAACAGTCTTGGAGGACCAACTGAATCAAAGGGACTGTGAAGAGCTCATATTTTCCTCACATACATGGTTAGGGAAAGGGTTTATGGTGGACTGGAATATCTGGTCCTCTTATTCTGCCTTGATTGCAGCACTAGATACTGCTACTCAAAAAGTGATAACTGAAAAGGGGAAAGGGCCAGGAGAGTCAAAAGAGTCTGCAGATTCGGTCTTTGAGGCCACTCACACAGAAATCTGATGGGTTTTCAAGTTGTCCCCTAAGGGGAAACTCTATGGAGGGGAACAGTGGTAACAAAGATTGTTCCCAAAGGGCTGCGTCTCCCCTTCAATGGACAGTGCATTGCAGGAACAGGGAGATCAATGGTGTAATGGTTAAAAAAAAAAAGAAGTAGGTAAACTAACCTAAATTAAATGCCATATTCCCCATATGAGAAGTGGGTAAACTTTGTTTACCCTCAACTACACTATTGAGTGAGTTTTACCATGTATCATCTTTGTAGAATCAAGCCCTACAGGCCAGGTTTTCAAAAGAGCTCAGCTCCCTTAGGTAGCAAAATAAGTGGCCACATTTTCAAGTTGGGTACTGACTTCTTTTCCAAATCTGGCCATAGGTGTAATAACAGGAGTTGCTGTTTGAAAATCTGGCCTTTATTTATGTGCCTCAGTGGGTACTCAGCTCTTTTGAAAACCCGCCCCCAGGTGTGTAAACCCTGTAGACAGAGAAAGAACATCATTCATCGCCAACAATCTGTTCAACATTCTTACCTAATGACTACCTTTTTCAGTATGGTAAACAGAACAAAACAAAAACAAAATCAACCCTTTATTTTCCACTCTATTTTAAGAATAATAATTTGTCCCAAAGTGTAACTTAATTATGACCATACCTAAATTTTGTCTCACCTCTAATCTGGGTCTCACCTGTAATGTATCTTCATTTCTAGAAGTAAATTCATTGAGAAATATTCAAAATGTTTGATGGAAACATCTAAAGAAATAGATTAACATACTGAAGACGAATTGTTCCAAATGACCAATCTCATCTTTTTTCTACACACTTTCTCTCTCACAATTTTAATAATGTTTTATTACAATGATAAAATTACTGCAGGGTATTTGGTTATTATGAGATTACCATATCCCTAAATAATTTGAACGCCAGGACGTGCTGTTCTTTTTGCATAATTTGAATACAGTATCCATGCTTACAGTACAGAATATGGATTTAAAGGTCTTCATTAATTTCTGTAGTATTAAACAATTTTTTGCAAAAAACATACATAAAACTTGATTCAGAATAAAACAAACATTTTCTGGTTCACACACTTCTGGTCTATTAATATGACTGAACACAGACAAAAAAATATCTATGAACACAGAAAAAATATCTATAAACCTAAAACTGCAGATCTTTTTAATAATTCTGACATATTTTAGCTGAGCATCTTGTTTTCAGATATTCTAGTACCTTATCTGACAAATTAGTAGCTGTCCTACTGCTAAATTATACAATTACAAACATAGTCAAAAGAAATAGGCAATAAGGCTACAATCCCCTTCCAATATGCCTCAACCCTGACCTGGAGAGAACAACTTTAGGGGTGAGGAGATAGTAGTTTGTATTTAATCTGTAACGATATACCTACATATGTTATAATCACCAATTTAAACTCACACAGACACGCAGGTGTATTGAACCCTGAAGCTTTTGCTCTAGAAACACTGGCCTACACTATTTGAAGCAGCTCTAATCTAGCAGAGAAAGGCACAACAAGAACCAAAGCCTGGAAGCTGAAACCAGATATATTCAAAAGGGAAACAAGACACAATTTTTAACAATGCGGGTGATTAAACATTGGAACAAGCTCCCAAAGCAGTGGCTTCTCCATTTACTGAGGTCTTCAATTCAAGATGCCATTCTCGAAGATATGCTTTAGTCAAACACAAGTTATTGGGCTCAATACAGAGGCAACTGGGTGAAAGTTAAGGCCCAGTGATAAACAGGTGGTCAGACTAGGTGATCTAATGATCTCTCTTCTGGCCTTAAACTCTATGCATCAGTGAAATACAGGAGAACCTATCATTCCCTGTTTGTAATATATGAGATATAAATCCACTAGAGGGTAATCATGAACGGACCTGACCAGATCTGAATCCATCCAAGTAGAGGGAAGTGGTATACAGTCAGCATGAACATAATATAGTATATTTATTGTCTATTGAAAAAGTAAATTAATGATCCAACCCTATATCAAAATATTTACATGAATTCATCACAGGTCAACTCCTGCTTGTCTCATGGGTGTAAATAGACTGGTTGACTTTAGTGAGTCTTGCCCTGTAAGTTGAGGGGATTTTTATAAAGAAGTCTCACCCTGCTTGAATTTAAGTCAATGGCAAAATACTTACTGGCTTCACTAGGGACAGGGCTGGGCCCTTTTTAAAAGGCCATGTTGCATTACCAGTTTGGATTTACTATGGAAAACATCTTTACTATTTAAAATTAAATTAGCCACAAGCAATTTTTGACTGCTTTGTCTTTTGAAAAGTAAATCTAACTGCTCTGAGCACTAAAAGAAAATAAAGTGTCCAATCCTGCTCACCTTATTCACCTGAGTAATCAATGGATGCACACCTGTGAGTAAACTGAACAGATCTGCTTAAAATATTTAATTGCACAGTAAGAAGAATTTTGACAATACAGTTTAGGCTCTGTAGGTCTAATTATCCATTTAGACCATTTTAGGTATAGACACTGCATTGCATTAGTTGAAATTAAGTTTCCCCCAAAATTTAGAGTGAAGCTTCCACCAGACACTTTTAATTTGTACCCCTATGCACCCCAACCCTGAAAGTCTCCCCTCACATTTTACTTAGCCGACAGTAATCAATTCAGGGCTCATCTTCAGTGCAGTGTTAGCTCAAGTTATCTACAACTTGAGTTAACTCCTCTCAAGGTTAGCCTAGCTCCCCAAAGAGTGGCCACACTGCAAAACAACACTGGAATTAGACAAAGTAATTGGATTAGCAACACAAAGTGATTCTATCGGCAGCACAGAGTAGCTGGGTCCCCACTGCATTACTAGTTGGAGTGTCAGTAACATTCGAACTTCAACCCATATCCCCTGGCAGACCGGCTAGATTGAGTTTAAAGCATCACTTTAAGTAGAGTTAGAAATTTTCATGTGTGGATAGTTTCGTTAGGAGCCTCAGTAAAGTCATACCTCAAGCTAACACTGCAATGAAGACAAGCCCTTAAATTCTCTTTTATTAACTTTCCACATTTGTCTCAGTTTGGTGCCAAACATCAGTACTGCTGGTTGGCAACTTCCTCCTTCCATCTCTCTCTAAAATCATTCTGAGTCATTCAGCTAAAACCCAATGTTAATCACTGAAATATCTTCTAATTTTAAAGGACTCCCCACCTGGAACCACAAAAGTTGTTCACAGCAGGTACGGTGCACTAAAGGTAAAATGAAAAATTACAAACAATCATTTAGAGTTTGAGGAAATGGACATTTCTGTTGGCAGCCTTGTAGAACTATAGTACACCTCTTAAAATGTAAGTACAATTTCTTCTCAGAAGTAGGAAATTTCAAGAATATAATCAGAAACAAACACATTTTTGAAAAGTCATTTTTAGGAGAAAGGCAGCTTCAGTAGCTCTACAAAGAGGTAATCATGTGGCAAATAGGGGATTATAGAGCGTTCAGAAAAGGATCGTCATCTTCAACATATAGTCATAGTGCACTAGGATCCAAGCAAGACCCATGACTATATCATATTCAGGCATACTTTCTAAATTGCTAACATGATTCAGCCCTGGTGCAACAGCATGTTGTCCTACATAACTTCTCTATGGAATCACAAGTAACAATTGCTTGTAGCTCTTTTCAGACCAACCCCCCCACCCCCAACTCATAGTAATTAAGAGTTGAAAGAAAGGGAAATATATAATTTTTCAGTCCAACATCTGGTTGAAGAGCCAGTACTTCATACTGTAGTTACAGATCCCACTGATGCTGGAACGAGACATGTTGGCATGAGTCTTTTGGAACCCAGAGTACTAGTGGTGGACATTATAGCATGAGATGAAATCGAATGGTTGACTCCATGGCATGACTTTTGTTAAAGCTGCACTAGGAATGTTGATATCAAAACATGGATTTCTATCTATTCGTTTGAAATATTATTATACAAAGAAATCTAAGCTAACATTTCTGAGTATTTTTTCAACGACTGGCACCAGTACATAGTATGAAATGGACTAGAAGCAACATAAAGCAGGGATGGCAGGAATATAGACACTAGGAGTGCATGAATAATGATGAAAGGGTTTGGCCAATATTTACCAGTAAGTCTGCTTTCTTTTTTGGTCAGGCATTTAACAGTAAATATTATTTTTAAATGAGAATGAGAAGCTACATTCATAATGCTGTACAACACACTTTACAGTGTTTGTCATTATTCAAAGCATTTTTACGTAGCCCATACCTTCAAAAATTGAAAGTTATCTCAAACAACATATGTGGGTGCAGTTTTCTTTGCTAGCAACCACTGCACCGTAACTTAAAGACAATTTAAAAAAGTTAAACACAAATATTTGTTACAGACTTTAGCTGCAATTGTTCTTTCTACATGTACGTAGCGGTACTGGTAGCAAAGAAGAATCAAAATGAGGTCAAGCAAACGGGCTGCATTTCTCACATGCTTCCTCCCACCCCTGGTTTCCTGGGGAATCCATTACCAGAAATAATGTAAACACAAGTATGCATTCGTTAGTTCAACACTTACACAATGAAAATTAAATAATGTAACACAGATTATACTGGACCCCAGTGAAAGACACAATCCTGTATTCCCTAAGAGTTTTGGGTGTGCAAGAATTAGAGGATCAGGCCCACAATTATGGAGAAGTAGTAGCTTCTTAATAGTTAAGAGACAGCCTTATCACTCCATAATAAAGTATTATCCTTTCAGTGACCACAAGAACTAGATGGCATTACTCTGAATCATAATGGAGCTGTGCAAACTCCTGCTAACTTTAAGTCCATACATAGTCCACAGAAAAATATATACTTTACATATGCTGATTTTTAAAAATGGCATAGTGAGGACAGTTGTTCCTCACTCTTCATAAAGAGGCTAATCCAGCTGCCACCTCTGCAGTCATGAGTCGTGCAACCGGTATGAATCTACTGTCTAAGGGGAGACAGGATTTGGGGAGAGCCACCCAAGGGTTGCACACTCCCTGTGAAGCACAAAGTGCAGATCTGTGAATGTGTCCTTCATGGTAGTGCAAAGGTGGGTAGGGGAAAGCATGGCAGATGCTGAGAAGGGATGGGATCAGGAAATGGATTGCTGTATATCTTCAAAAATAGGGATGAATAGAACAAAGAGGGGAAGATGGGAGTGCTGAGGAGAGTTACATTGTTTGGGAATGAACTGTGGGGAACAATGGATGAACAGTTTCTTTAAATTGGGGTGTGAAGCACCATTTAAAGGGGAGGAGGGGCCATGAGGCGAGGGGTTGTGTCCTGCTTCCAGTGGGTGGAAAGTCTTGTGTGTGTGTTGGGGCGGGGAGGTGCTGAAAGATGTACCCAATCTGTGCTAACCCTCCCTCTCCCCCACAATGACTCCTGTGCTATGGTGCTGGCCTGCCTCTCCACTCCGGCCTATTGGCTCTCACCAGTGTGCAGGCAGGGGTCTTCCCCCTGCAATGCAACACACCGCCTCCTTCCTGGCTCTGCTGGAGACCCTGCCCCAAACTGACCTATGATAGGCCAAAAATTACTTGGTCCATAGCCCCTGTGGCCTCTCCCCCATCTCCTCAGCCTATGCCTTAAATTCAGAATTCTTGGTCTATAGGTGTACAATAGTCATTTGAGCTCTTCCTACAGGGTTTGAAACCTTGGGGTTCACTAACATACAGCCTAAGTCCTGGCAATAAGGTCAGAGCCCGCACTACATTATCTGGATCTGACAGGACGGAGCTAGTGCACGTACATAAATATTTATCGCCATTTTATATTTTTGTTCCCTTTTTAGTTTTGTTACAGTTGTTAAATTTGGGGTGTTCACTTTCTGAAATTGGGCAGAGAACAATGATCAAACGCTGCAAAATCTGCCACAGGAAGAACCGGAAAAAAAAAAAGAAGGAAAAATTGTATTTAGGCAAACACTCCCAGTTTGCTGCCAGATATGTGGGGGCAGGACAGCAAGTCTGCTGTTGCAAGGAACTTGGAGAGGAGGGAAGGTTTTCTACCTATCTATAATTTTATAAGCTACAGGTTTTCCCAGGGTAAGTAGCAGCAGTTTTGGGCATCCTGAGAAGCCATTAGTTTAATGTACTCCATGTAGCTTTAGAAATACTATCCCCTCCTCCTTCAACTCAAGATTTCAGAACTGCCCGTCCCAACCCCCATGAGGTCCGTAAAAGTATGACTTACCAGCCCACATGCACCCTTCTGGCTGGGAGTGGCATAGTGAGCTCTCCTCCATTTGCATTCCTCGCTGACAGCCGCTCTGGTGCAGCAGTGGTCTGCTTCTTCCTGTGACTCAGCCTTCCAGCGAGGCCACATACAGTCCAACCCCTTCTGGGGTAACCCAGTAATCCAACAGCTAATAGTCCTTCAGCTTCATGCTGGGCCTTCAGTCCAACTCCGAACTCCTTAAGCCATACCAGTGGTTTCAGGGAGTTTTGAAATGCATACCCCTTGTCAGGGGTGTCCACTATTCCACCCTCCTTGATGGGCTGGTAGAGAACCCATACCCTCCAGCTCCACTGGCTTCTGGTCCAGCAATCTTTTAATAAACAAACCCCTTGACATCTCCCTGGACCACTTCCTATCTTGGGCTCTTGCCACAACCTTCTCCTCAGCTCACTGTGTATCAGATTCTCTCTCTCTAAGCCTCTTCCCCAGGCTCACTGCAGAGTTTTTTTCTGCCACCCAGCTACTTTGCTGAAGGAGAGATTTCTCTACACTCCTTGAAGGGCAATCCCTGACCCTGCAGGAATCTTCTGCCATCAGCACAGGGAATCCTAGGCAGATTCCCTGCCCCAGCTTTCCTTCACCACTGCTGGGGGCTCCCTGCTGCAAGCCTATTTCACTTCAGGAAGGCTCTGTCTGCCAGCAGTTCAGCTTGCTTAGTGTAAGCCAGCAATCTGCTTGTCCTCACTTTCTCTCCTGGTAAGCCCCCACCTGAGCCAGGTTCGCCCTTTTAGCCCCTCCCTCCAAGCTTGATACCTGCCACGCATGTAGCGGGTGGGGTAGGGCTGACTGACTTCTGAGGCTCTCATTAACTCCTTCTGACCCAGTGTGGGGTCGGTACACCATATCACCATGCTTCAAACTAATAAATTCCCAACATACCCATGCACTTGCACATCGGACGTTATCACTGACATCACCCCGCCTCAACTGAAGACAAAATCAACTCTGAAATCAAAGGGGACTTTCACCAGCTATATCTCCCTACTAGTGCCAGTAGAAGAAAGGAGCCAGCACCAGCACCAACCCAGCACAGAACTATTAGAGAAGAAGAGAAGAGAAGAGAAGAGAAGAGAAGAGAAGAGAAGAGAAGAGAAGAGAAGAGAAGAGAAGAGAAGAGAAGAGAAGAGAAGAATGCATACAGGATGGGGGAGAGGGAAGGGAGACAGAAAAACAAACTGATCTCCCCAGCCTGTTAGCTAACAAACAATGCATGGTCAAAAGCATCTATTGGGGTCAAAGATCAACTGATGACACTTAACAATAGTGGGAAACTGCATACTTACAACACCAACTAAATCTGGAGGTCTTTATTTTTTTTTGTCTCAGTCTCAACTCAGACAAATTCCCACTAGCTTCACTGGAATTTTATCTGATTTAAGAGCCTTGGGGTTTGGTTCATTGACTTAAATGGGAATTAAGGGTGCTCAGCACCGGGCAAGATTATGCCTTTCTGTAAGTAATGAAACGTGCAAACTATAAGCCTGATCCTGTCAGGTGCTGAGCATCCTCCACATCCCATTTAAATCAATAGCAAAACTCCTATTTATGTCCAAGTTGCAAGTTCAGGTCCAAAGTGAATAGGAATGAAGAGTGCTCAGCATGTCACCAGTTTGGGCTCTAGAGGCCAAATCTTACAGTGCTTACTCAGGGCCCAGGAGCTCCAGCTGTGGAATTTCTGTGGATAGTTTTAGAGTCTTATCCTTAGAACATCTTTACTGGAAGTTGATGTGTACTCTTCCCACTTCTAATCTATCCTCCATTCTAGCTCTGTAAGCAGGGGGCAAAGAGAGATTTGGAAGGGGCTTGAAAAAGCCAATGCTTGCTGTGGAGAAGTCAGTGCAGTGTGTAGAGTGTTTCAGAGTAACAGCCGTGTTAGTCTGTATTCACAAAAAGAAAAGGAGTACTTGTGGCACCTTAGCGACTAACCAATTTATTTGAGCATGAGCTTTCGTGAGCTACAGCTCACTTCATCGGATGCATACTGTGGAAACTGCAGAAGACATTATATACACAGAGACCATGAAACAATACCTCCTCCCACCCCACTCTCCTGCTGGTAATAGCTTATCTAAAGTGATCATCAAGTTGGGCCATTTCCAGCACAAATCCAGGTTTTCTCACCCTCCGCCCCACCCCCACACAAACTCACTCTCCTGCTGGTAATAGCCCATCCAAAGTGACCACTCTCTTTAAAATGTGTATAATAATCAAGGTGGGCCATTTCCAGCACAAATCCAGGTTTTCTCACCTCCCCACCCCCCTCCAAAAACCGCACACACAAACTCACTCTCCTGCTGGTAATAGCTTATCCAAAGTGACCACTCTCCTCACAATGTGTATGAAAATCAAGGTGAGGCATTTCCAGCACAAATACAGGTTCTCACCCCCCCACCCCCTTTTTTCAAAAAAACACACACACAAAAACTCACTCTCCTGCTGGTAATAGCTTATCCAAAGCGACCACTCTCCCTACAATGTGCATGATAATCAAGGTGGGCCATTTCCAGCACAAATCCAGGTTTTCTCACCCCCACCCCCATACACACACAAACTCACTCTCCTGCTAGTAATAGCTCATCCAAAGTGACCACTCTCCCTACAATGTGCATGATAATCAGGGTGGGCCATTTCCAGCATAAATCCAAGATTAACCAGAAGGTCGGGGGGGGGGAGGGAAGGGGGTAGAAAAAAACAAGGGGAAATAGGCTACCTTGCATAATGACTTAGCCACTCCAAGTCTCTATTTAAGCCTAAATTAATAGTATCCAATTTGCAAATGAATTCCAATTCAGCAGTTTCTCGCTGGAGTCTGGATTTGAAGTTTTTTTGTTGTAAGATAGCGACCTTCATGTCTGTGATTGCGTGACCAAAGAGATTGAAGTGTTCTCCGACTGGTTTATGAATGTTATAATTCTTGACATCTGATTTGTGTCCATTTATTCTTTTACGTAGAGACTGTCCAGTTTGACCAATGTACATGGCAGAGGGGCATTGCTGGCACATGATGGCATAGATCACATTGGTGGATGTGCAGGTGAACTGATAGTGTGGCTGATGTTATTAGGCCCTTTGATGGTGTCCCCTGAATAGATATGTGGGCACAGTTGGCAATGGGCTTTGTTGCAAGGATAGGTTCCTGGGTTAGTGGTTCTGTTGTGTGGTATGTGGTTGTTGGTGAGTATTTGCTTCAGGTTGGGGGGCTGTCTGTACGCAAGGACTGGCCTGTCTCCCAAGATTTACATTGTAAGGAGAGTGGTCAGTTTGGATGAGCTATTACCAGCAGGAGAGTGAGTTTGTGTGTGTACGGGGGTGGGGGGGGGGTGAGAAAACCTGGATTTGTGCTGGAAATGGCCCACCTTGATTATCATGCACATTGTAGGGAGAGTGGTCACTTTGGATAAGCTATTACCAGCAGAAGAGTGAGTTGGGGGGGGGGGGGCAGAGGGTGAGAAAACCTGGATTTGTGCTGGAAATGGCCCAACCTGATGATCACCTTAGATAAGCTATTACCAGCAGGAGAGTGGGGTGGGAGGAGGTATTGTTTCATGGTCTCTGTGTATATAATGTCTTCTGCAGTTTCCATAGTATGCATCCGAAGAAGTGAGCTGTAGCTCACGAAAGCTCATGCTCAAATAAATTGGTTAGTCTCTAAGGTGCCACAAGTACTCCTTTCCTTTTTGTGTAGAGTGTCTATGCATCAAAAATGTTTGGTATTTGAATAGATGGTTTGAGTGGATGCATCAGGAATAGCCATACATATCTGCAAGCAGGATCAGGTCCTCTAAAGGCTTTAATTTTATCCTGTGCGGGAACTCTGCATTTCACACAGAGTGGCGTTCTGCATTTCTTTGTTGGGCCTGTCCTATAGTAGATGACTTCTGGGTATTGTCAATTGTATCTTCTGGCTCTGTCAATCTGTTTCTTCACTTCAGCAGATGGGTATTGTAGTTGTAAGAATGCTTGATAGACATCTTGTAGGTGTTTGTCTCTGTCTGAGGGGTTGGAGCAAATGCGGTTCTATCGTAGAGCTTGGCTGTAGACAATGGATCGTGTGGTGTGATCTGGGTAAAAGCTGGAGGCATGTAGAATACAGACTAACACGGCTGCTACTCTAATGACCCACAGAAATTTCTGAGACACAAAATCATTTAGAAGGATAAGAAAATTTTATATAGTATTCCCTTATGAGATCTTCATTGGAACCATAAATTTTAGTTCAGTGGAAATTAAACATTAAAAAATCTTAATACCCATAATGAGAACACTTTAACCTTGCCTTAAAGGGAAATTAAACTTAATTTCAACACCAGGGTGATCCTAGTCTCTGATCATTTTAATCAGATTTGTTTGACTTTTAAGTATTTGTTGCTGGGGAAAAGAATAATGAGACAACAATTTGATGTTTTTTTTCTGAATACTTCCTGGTACAAATGCACTAACATGTCTGTAGTTGCAATAATTCCGAATCTTCATGCAAATAGGAGGAAGACATTATTTATCATCGAACCTGTGCATTTATATACCCACACCAATATGTCTAGCAGCCATTCCTGTATCACCTCATACACTTGTCTTTAACATTCTGCTGTTTAGATATGGATAGTCATCTACCTAAACCTAAGGGTCTGATTGGGCAAAGCACATAACCACATGCTTAACTTTGAGAACATATGTAGTCCCATTAAAACCACAGTTAGCCACGTGCTTAAGTGTTTTGATAAATCAGAGCTCCAAGCTGCAAAAATATCTAAATAAACTCATGTACAAGCATATGTCAGAGTGGATGTATTATGGATGCAAGACATCTCTCACAATTGCTTACTGTTTCATCCATTCTTATTCCTTGGTGGGATGTTGGCAACGAGCTTCCTGGGAATGTTGAAAAATACAAACAAACAGTTTAACCTTTTATAACTGCTTCTTCACAGTAGTTTGCTCATTTTATTTCTCCCACTCTCCATATCTGTTTTTGTTCTTCTAAAAGTTTTGCTAGTCTATATGAAACCTACTTTGCCCCTTTATTGAACTGTAATAAATAATTAAAAGCAGATCTTTTATCATGTAATATAAAGTTGCACCTCTCACAGTACTTTGTATGTTTAGCAGAATAAATTTGAACATGTGATCCATCCTATCATTGTCGATCTTCCGAGTTATAAGAGCGTGACATTGTTTAACAAGGATTTGAAAGTCTTACTAACCTTCATTCCCTGTTGCTTTTTTAGAGCCACAGTGCATAACAAGAGGGGTTTTACCACTTCAATGCAATGATTTAACTGGGAATTGGTCCTGCTTCGAGCAGGGGGTTGGACTAGATGACCTTCTGAGGTCCCTTCCAACCCTGATATTCTATGATTCTATAATGCTGAACAATATACCAGAGCTGAATGACTTTACTTTCCAGACAAACAACGTAATTAGAGCAAGCCACAAAAAATCTCATCCAGTAAGAACTGTTGAGTTTTCCAACATTTTTCCCATCCTAAATCAGGATGAAATGTCAAAATCTTGAAAATTTTCATGAACAAAAAATCTGAATATTTTGGAAATACGGAAACTGTTTTCACAATTTTAAAACATTTTTTCAAAACGAGAAATTTGTTGAAACCAACCATTTTGCATGAAAAGTTTTGGTTTTGACAAACCAGCATTTTCCAAGTTTTGTTGAAAACTTCCCAACCAGCTCTACTCATCATATTCATTACCGTTTCTTATTTTAACAACAACCAACAATATGCTAGCCTAGGTGATTTGCAATCAAAATAAAAATACATGATCTCCAGACAACATATATTCTAATTTTAGATATGATGCTCCAGATTCTGGTCCTGCTAAGGGTGCTTTGCCCCAGCTTAACAGGCTTCCTGGGGATTCCCCTGGCTGGGGGAAATTCCTGGCCAGTATAAGGCTTCCACAGCTGGCTCTATGCTATTCCTCCTCCCCTCCTTTTGCCACTGATGTAGAGGGTAAGCTGAGGGCATGACCAGTGAAAAGGGGGCATAGTCAAAAGAGACATAACATCAGGCTGATCCCACACAGCTAGAATAGCTGATAGACTGAAATGGCCCATGAGGCGGCTTTATTTTGCACAACAGATCAGACTGGTACCCAGGGGCCCTGGGATCTGGGCAATACAAATATGTTCCACAGCTTCCTTTATGTTCCCCCTTTCCACAGAGCTCTACCAGGTGCAACACAGCTAGCACCCAAGATCTGGCCCAGTGGAATGAGAGGAGGTAACAAACAGTAGGGAAAGGCAAGTTTAATGACAGCAATAAGATCACAGAGCTATTACTCAGTTCTGGCATACTGACTTCTGGCAGTTCAATCAAAAGTTAAAAATAGAGTTATTATTGTTGACTAACAAGTTGTGGGCATTGTGAGGGGGGAAAAGATTCTTATGCAGGATATTATGATACAAATTACAATCAATAAAAAAATGTCTGTATGAAAGTTGCTGAAAGAACACATGAAAATTCCTGAAGAAGTGTGAAAGGGTTAAAAGAAGCAATCTTGTATAAATCAGGTTTTGCAGGAATAACTCTGTTATGACAGGTTGTGCCAGCACTATGTTTCCCCACTCTTTCTGATATAAGCACCTTAGGCAAACTTTCTAATTAGAGAAGCACAGTAGGCAGTACCATGTCTCTGCTAAATTATGCCAAAACCAAATTTTGTCACTGGCAGCCAATAATCTGTTTCTCTACTAAGGCCTTGAAGTGGCCATATCAATTATTTAAAGACATACCAAGAACAGGAATCCATTTAAAATCTTCTGGGAAAGCCAGATATAAAACAGGGCACATTCACATTTCCTTCACAACACTGTCCTTTTAAAAATACAATATTACTAATTAAAGCTTAGTGCATTAGGCCATTAGGACTGGAGTGATTCATGGCAGCATAATGATCTTGCTTATCATTCGTGCTTTAATTTATGGGGCACTATAAAAACAAGCAATTTGCAAAACTGAATCCAATCCAAAAAATACTTGAAATAATTTCTCCTGAAAAGTGATTTCACTATGCATAAGTGCTACGCTAGTAAGAAACTGCTTCCTATCAATAATTAAAGTACAATGAAAGTTTGATGCGTCAGAAGACACGCTCGAAAGGCCCTGGGAAGTAGAACATGGAAACACCATTCTCTTTCCTGCAGACCTTCCCATTTCAAATTTATCTTTAGCTCACAATAAAAACTTTCATTTTGCAGAGAAAACATGTTTTACATAAGCTATTTAGACAGGCATCTCACTATCCAAAATGTGGCAAAAGCTATAATAAAATGTCAAACTAGTATTGCATTATCAAAAAATGACAGACGGCAAGTAGCTGAGATCTGTAACATGCTGAGTATCCTTAATTTGTATTGACAGCAATGGGAGTTATGAAGAGCCAGCATCTTGCAGAATCATGCCGAAGAGCACTAAAAACAATAGTATGTCTGAATGAAGGTTTAAACCATTCACATTTAAAAACCTAGAGAGACAGAAGATGAAGCTGGGCTTTTCTTAGGGGTCTGAGGGAGTTAGGATCCAGGCCCAGATCCTCCAGCTTTTAATGGGAGTTAGATGCCTAAATACCTTCAAGGATCTGGGTCCCAACTCCTATTTAAAGTCAATAGGAGCTGGGAATCCAAATATCTTAGGCCCCTTTGAAAATCCCACCCTAACTGTTTAGCCCATTGATCTCTTTGCTGGCCAACAGGAAGAAAGCTGCCAGCAGGACAGACTCCACTGTCTTCAGATCATGTGAAACAATTTGTGCTAGGCTGTTTGAGCACAAAATGCCTGACTTCCTGAAACTAAATTGTCAATGGAGTGGGATTCAGAAGCTGCCATCACAAGGCATACTGTACTTCCCCAATCAATCTGGAGCAGCCTTTCAGGAAGCTTTCAAACTGGTTTATAAATTGTTTTTGGCACACAAGACCAAAACATTAAACAAGTTAAAAACTAGCAAGTTACAAATCAAAATGCATGTGGTGTATTGAATAATACTAATGTGAGCTAACTAAAGTCAGAAAATTAAAAGATAAGTCTATCACACTGTTAAATCACTCATCAACACCATCACTGTGTGAATTAAATATGACTCTGCATGTACATTAGGCTCAGTATGAGGCTTTAGATTACACGATTGAGGTAATTTTCATTGTTTTAAAAATAACTTTAATCATTGTGGTTTAAATCCCCATGAAAGAATGGAAATCTAAATAATTTCCTTAACTATTTTCTATGCCATGTATGCACTGATTGCCATTCCAGCTAGAGCTTGTTGAAAAAAATTGATTTTCAAAATTTTTCCTCAAACAATAGAGTACATTTTTCACAAAAGTGTATTCTGTTTTTCGACAGCTCTACAACAAGTCAGAACATTTCAAAACTCAAAAGTTTTCAACAAAAAGAAAGGGACCAACTTTTGACAAGCCTTTTTCTGACCAGCTCTAGTCCCAGCTGCACTGTCTGTCCCAAAGCTAGATCAGACATTATCTGTAATTTTTCTGAAAGTTCCTCACTGAAAATTCCAGCTACCAGATGACCTCTTATCTGTACTTTTTTTCAGCTGTATCAAAGTCACTCTGCTTGTTCATATAGGGCTGCAGTAAAAGATCCCATGCTTGCTCTGTGCCCTTCAACTCCAGGCTGTATTGGCTTTTCTGTGGAATCTTAGCAGTGCTGAATGGAGGACAATGAGCATCTTTCAGAACCCAATCCTCCCCAGCATAGGGATGCATGTTCCCTGCCTGCAGCCTACCCAGATCACATTCTTCGCCCCACACTGACCTTGAATTCATGGAGTTCTAGGAAAGGGGTGCCAAGAATGTCAACGACTCCTTGTTCTTCATGAGTGGGGTGGGATCGACTTACAAAGCGTCTCCTCCAGGCCCAGGTGTACAGGACAAGATCTGGTCCTATAATCTTAGAGCTTAATCCTACAAATGCGCACACAAGTAACTGTGCTTACATGAGTACGACCATTAAACTCAATGGGACAACTCATGTGAGTAAATTTATTCATTTATGTAACTGTTGAATTGAGCCCTTAATGTTGTATACTGTTTCTCTCATACAAAGGCTGCATCCATGCCAGGAAAAAAAGGTGGATTTTTACCATACGAGCTAACTTGCGGCAACTAATACAAGGTAAAATCTTACTGTGGCTAAGGCAGCTGTAGTTTTAACATGTGTTAGCAGGTCCACGTAAACACTAGACTCTCCTCAAGCCTGTACCTTGACCTACTAACATGTTAAAACGACAACTGCCTTGTCCACAATAGGATTTTACTGCATTTCAATTATTACGTATTCACGTATTACCTAACACATGATAAAAGTATATCTTTTTATCTTGTGATTACAAGGCCAAACAGGTTTTATGAAAAGTATTAGATTTTGTATTATTTATTAATAGAATTTACATGCCTCTCATGTTAGATTTTTTAGTACAACACATAAAAGTCCACATTCGTTAAATATTAATTGTGGCAAATTGCTGGCACTACTTTGATGGGTCTCGCGCTTTCTCTTCTTGGGGAGGGTTCAGGGCACCGTTTCTCGCCCCTGAACCGGGGTATTAACTGCCCCACTAGTGTCCTAAAGGAGAGGAGTGGAGAGGGAGGGACCTGGGCCCGTCCTCTACTCTGGGTCCCAGCCCAGGGGCCCTAGGGATAGCAGTAAACCGCTTGAACTAGCGGTTCCTTCCCCTGAGCTACTTCCCTCTCCTGCCCTTCAGCTTGTGGGGCTTCCTGCCCTCCCTCTGCACAAACCAGATGTCCCTTTACCTAGGGTCTTGGTCATCTTAGCCCACCGCAGCACTTCTCCAGACTCTCCGCTGCTTCCCTCCAAACTACTCTCTGCTCCAACACCAATCCACTCTGCTTCAACTTTTCCAAACTGCTCTCTCCTCCAACACCAATCCACTCTGCTTTAACTCCTTCCCTTGTCTGATTGAAGCGGGGGTTTTATCAGGTGACTGGCTTCAGGTGCTTTAATTGGCTTCAGGTGCTTTAATTAATCTATAGCAAACTTTCTTCCCTCTACAGGGAATAAGGCTCCCTTCTAACACTCTCCTGCTTGACTGTGGGGCCGTTTTCCGATCCTCGGTCCGTTCATGTATCCGGGCGGAGTTCCTCTGGGCGGCGTCCACCAACTCCCTTGATGCTTTTGAGGAGCGGGGGGTGCTGTCTGAGGTTCTCTGCTCGGTGTCCCTGTCCGGTTCCCTTTGTTTGACCCTTTGATCGGGGGAGAGAGTAAGGGACCCCAGCCCCAGCCATTGCTGCTGCGGACACCACCTTAGAGGGGTCCTTTCACACATGGGTGCACGTGCCCCCCCCCCCCGGATTGTCCACCCCACAGCCTGCCCCTCTTGTTGGGTGCTTTCGGAGGAGGGAATTGTTGGTGACACTTGGGCGTGGCGCCAGGTAACTCGAGGGGGTGGCAGACCTTGAGAGTCGATGAAGCCCCCTTACTCTGGGCCACCAGGTAACTCGGAAGGGTGGAAGATCACGAGAGTCGAGGAAGCCCCCTGCCCTGGGCCCAGGCAAGCTTGAACACTTCCCTCCCCTGAAGCTAATGCGAAAACAATTGTGATTGGTTGCTGTGTCACACATTGCATATGCTGCTATTTTTACTTTTTAAGTGTGTTATGCAAATAAAAACACCTTTTTTGCTCAAAAAAAAAAAAACCACTCTCCTGCTGCCCTCTGGCCATGCTGTATCACATAATTTACCTGCATAATGCAGTATTGTCTAACATATCATTCTTTTTTGGTTTATAGATTCTTGAATCTGATCAAAGCACCAAAAGTCACATCAACCTAATCACCATCCTCATGAAATCAACCTAATCACCATCCTCAGGGGTGCTAGAACAATTTTTATAGTGGGGGTGATGAGAGCCATTGAACCAAACTGTAAACCCTGTACTGTATATGACGGAAACCACTTCAAGCCAGGGGACGCAGCAGCGTCCCGCAGTTCCAGCACCTATGCATTAACCTATGGTTAAAATATTTCTTGCATAGGTGCAATCACTTTAAAGTTTCAATCAATGTAAAAGCCTCAAAAGTGTGACTTGTCTGTGAGCTTCTTTTAAAAAATACAAAAGCAGGTTGAGAATATTATGTACTAGTTACCTTCATTTTTCAAAATAATGCAAATTCAGTTAAATTGCTGCAACATTGAAAGGTTTTTTGTTTTATTTTTCACTTATACTGATGATACTCAAAAAAACCCAACATATTTAAGTTAGTAAATAACTCCAAAATTGAGACCTTAATATATCAAATTCTAAGATCAATTTAAAGGTTTCCAAACTTGATTACAGTTGTATGGGAAATTATTTTGCTCAGCGTTAGATAGTTAACTGGCCATTTTTATACTTACGTTTGGAATCTTTAAACTGTTTAAATATTAAAGTACCAGCTTCCACCAATTAAAATTTAAATCCAGTGCAGAAACAAAATTGATTCAAACTATACACAAAGATTATCTCCATCTTGCTAAGAATATCAGAAATACATAGGATTATTATATATGAGGAACTAAAGATAATCTAAGCAAAAATTTGTTTTCATAAACACTAGAGAACTTAACACTTTTTTCTGTAGAATGCTGTTATGTGCCTGAGTGAAAATCCTGTCCCCAAAGACAGACCTGAGTAAAGGGCCTTGTACAGAAGAACTCCATGGGAGTCAGGACTGACATATGGAATCTCCTCCCACATGCCATGAAGCAGGTACAGGAGCAGAGCTCCTCAGCATCTAATTCTACCTCCCCCTAATACTAAAACCACCCTCCATAGCAACACAGGAGTCCCCCACAAGAGCAGTGCTCTAACATCATGCAAGGAGGATACAACCCTCTGCGAGTATGTCTAAATCGGAGAAAAAGATGTGTAGTTTTACAAGATGTTAGCTCAAAGCTCTAAAATCCCTAAAATGTGTTAACTGGTCAAGGTGAAGACCAGGTGTATCAACTAACATACAACTTGTCAAGTCTACATTAGAGTTCTAAAATATTTTATGTAATCATGTCAGTTAACATGTTTTAAAAATACATCTTTTACCTTAGTCTAGACAAGCCCTATGGGGTCTCCCAGCAGCTTATTCCTTCCTGTTCTGGGAAAACACAGCTGTTCTGTTTCCACTTTTTTTATTTGTGGCATGCATGTATGTGCGCAGCATGAATCTCCCCTAGCAAATATAAAAAGCATAGAAGTCAAGACCACTGTGAAGATCTCTCTCTGGAACTTTTAAATCTTTTAACTTTTAAATATTTTAAATCTTGTCCCCCAAGATATTTTATTTGCATTTTTACTGTATATATTAGATCTTGAAATATATGGTATCTTCACTGTTAAAAGTTAAAATGTGTATGCGCATATAATAAACTGTGAATACCATTATGAGGCAAGAAGTTAAAGAGAGACGTTTTATTTTGGGATCCTAAATGTTTGCTTTTAAAAACAGTACAAATCACTGTGAAACGCAGTAAGGCTCAGCCCTGCAGAGACATGGATGAAGGTTGTGAGAGAGAAGCGCTGAGCTACCAGTAGGATTGCTGAGCACAGTGCTTTGTTATTCATGATCCAATAAGGCAAAGTAAGCTGAAAGTGGCAGGCCCTGCTCTCCTCTACAAATGTCATGAGGCATTGAGCATCTGGCTGTAAGAGATAGTGTTTTCCTAAAACCTTTAGAACCCTGTGTCTGTTGCAGGGATCCTGTGGAAAAAAATTTTAGGTAATCTTGTAATTAAAGACTGTATCATAATGCATATGCACAAGGGGGCTGAATTAAGGTTGCATGAGCTACCTAAATATTGACATTTCCTAAAGTTTGAGTGCTTGCCTTTGTAGCCTCAATAACATTCTTTTAAAATATTTTATTTGTAGGTAATATTTTAAACATTGCTTGTTATAAAACCTGTATCACGTAACTCTTCCTCAATTTCACCTTACTGAGTTCACCTTCTTTTCCCAACTCACTCCTTCGCTGTATGTTTCTGAACCAGAATCTTGCCAATATTTTAAACAACAAAATTAACTCTAATCCAGCAGGAACCATTTTGCCTTGTCTCCCTCTCCTCTTCTTCCTCCCGCTAGTTCCACTCTCTCCTTCTTCATGCCAGCCTCCGACTCTGAGGCTACCCTTGTATTTCTGCCTCTAACATCTCAATCTATCTTGGGTTCCCCTTCTCCCTCACTCTCATTCAATCCCTCTTACCTATCTTTAATCATCTCTACTTGCTTCCTTCCTTACATTTGCAAAGATGCTTTCCCCCCTATTTTGACAAATCCTTCCCTCAGATCCATTTGATTTACTAACAACTAGTCTAACTATCCAATTTGAATATATAAGTGCTCATACAATAGAAAGCGGGTTGAGGGTTGCAAATGACTGTACACCAAAACTACATACACAAGTTTAGAAGTGGCTTGAAAAATTTGGTCCTGAAGATATAACCCCATTGTGCCTTTCTAATGTGCATTAGGGAGATCTCAGAAAAGTGGGTGATCTTATACATATGGCACTGTGGACTTCACCTATGGTCATGGAATCACAAAATTGTTTCCTTTGCAGGCTCTCTTAGACTGCAGGCAAGGGAATCACACCAATCACTCCCCCACAAAGTGACAATCAAAACAGTGCTCCCCACACAGAAAGAGTAAGGAGTCTTAAGTAAACTAACCCGATGAAGTGGAAGCTTCCAAATCCACATGGAAATTCTCTACTCTACTGTCGTCATCCCAAAGAAATCACTATGGGGAGAAAATGGAGAGAAAATAAATCATCTGCCCTAGTCTCTCTCATTTTACTGCTGCTGTTGTTCAGTATTTTGTCTCTGTCACAAAACCCAAAGGATTGTTATGATGGCTAATTAGTTAATGCCTGTAACATCTCTGAAGACGGAAAATGCTGTAACGCAGCGAGTATCTGCTTCTGGATTTACACAGTATTTTTATGGCTTTAGTGAAAATATGCATAAGAACACAAAAGAGAGAGAATAAATGGAAGATATATTTTCATGCACATAAATGGAAATAAACACTCAGAAAATATAAACTCACTAAACCCCCAAATCCATGTTATAATTTACAAGTGATATATTTAAAATGTCATCACGGTTTTCTTTATTTAGACTTTAGTTTTTGAAAAAGGCCTTCAATGTATTTCACACTGCTACAGAACTCAGCACTCGTATGCTGCAGAAATCAAGAGATGTTGCCAAAAAAATTAGGTCGAGTATGCGGCAGAATGCCAGGGGCATGATCATATATCATGTAATATATGGTTCAGTGGGATAATAATAACAATAATAATGCTTTGCATTTTTCACATTGGAACTACTTCACAAATCCAGGCCCTGATCCTGAATCCCTCTCTCAGACAAGTAGACCCACTGAAGTCAATGGGACTACTCATGTGAATAAGAGGTGCAGAATTCAGTCCAAACCAATGGTACTGTCCCATTTCACAGATACAGAATGCAGCGTACAAAAACTTTGCCCAATACCACAGAGCTCCCAGGTCTGTGATCAGCCCACATCTCTTTCATGGAGGAGTTTAGGAATTGTGCATCAGACTTAACTCTGAATGTCCTAGTTTTTGCTGTTTCCTTAAAATTTATTTGCATTTTCAAAAGGTAAGCAAATGAAATGGACTAATACACTGTACCAGGACAGAAAACCATTCATATCCCATATACAGCAATCTAAATGTAAGTTATACAGGTGTACCCTTCTTCTTTTATACTCACATTATAGCACGTATAAGATTAAATAATTTTTGTGCTAGGATTCTTTGTCACCACTAGGCAGTTGGGATTTTACGTGATACATAGTAATAAATACTCTTCAGGCCAAAATACATAGCTTCCATGGCCAGACACTGGCTTTTGCATTATGAAGGTAGATTTTTTCCCCCGTAAGATCTTCACAGGCCAACTCAGACCCTATTAGTTTTCCTCTTCTCTCCCTCTCTTCAGCCTCCTGTGGCCACTGAATGCTGGATGTAGCACTCTCTAGACTCCTGGAGCAGCCAGTGGGAACCGAGGATATTGCGATCTGATTGCTAAGGCAGGATGTAGATGTATTTTATGCTGATCTGAGCCCATATGAAAAGACTCCTGGCAAATGGTATGAATGATAAGGGAACCAGGCATTGACAGGTTATTTAATTTTATGGGAGTTTACATAATTCAACTTCTCTTATTTGCTTAAAATGTTTATATGACAAATGCAAACAAAAAGCATCATTGCTGGAGCTCCAGGTAACTAATTATAATAGCATATTCACCTGCATGTAAAGTCTCACTGAGATCGAAAGGATGTTGAATATTATCTGTATGAGGAATGTGACTGAAGAAAGTATTTACATAAAGTAAAATACTACCATTCGGAATTTTAGAAACAACAACTGTCAAAAGGGCTGAGTTTTCATCATAAATCAATTGCCTATTAAAAAGTTTCATTATAAAGTAATTAAACATTTTATTTAGAGGAACATAAAGAAAAAACACAGCCAAAATTAACAAAATAAGATATGTACTTTTTATTCTTCTTCTTTAGTGAAATTAGAAAGAGCAATTAAATGCGGTTTGGTATAAAAAAACAAAAACCAGAGTTTATCTTACACTTGCAGGCAATACGACATTTATCAAATATATATTTTTCCATTTGATCACAGTATTTAAATAATTTTTAGTACTTACATGCATGATCAAAGATTAATATCTCCACATACTCTGTGAGCAACTCAAGGCATAACTGCGGTATTATATATTTAATATATTTAAAATATATTTATTTAAAATCTCCTATGGAAAGAAAGTGTATTCACTATGAATTCAGGTTTCTTCACTGTAAATGTTTGTCTACTGTCAAAAAGGTTTAAATTGTTTGAAATCTCATACACTTTACAACCCAGTTTACCACTGGCTCTGTAGTTATTAATGTCTTTGGCTCTTTTGGCTTCATTCTAATATTTTGAAAATTTAATGCTAATGTTTCTTCTGCTTCCCTCCCGCCCTGCATACGCTCCCCCCATAAACTGTGCCAACTCAAACCTACATAAGTGAACAGGAGATATAAGCTGTATATAAATGTATTGAATATGTAAGTAATTTAAAAAGTGTCAGATAGGTGTATTAATAATAATATAATCAGTTATTTTTCCACTGACCACCTATATATGCTTCCCAATAGAGAAGCTGTTTGGTACTACTATGAACTTCTTTTTAAATCTCCAGATCTATTATAATCCAAAGAAGAACTAAACAGATCATTATGAACACTGTCTTTGAAACAGAGGACCCTCAATAATGTTGAACGTGAGACAACCACTTGGTGTTTTTAGCCCTACAGCATAATGCTGCTCAAACACCCTTCCTCTGATATGTTGTTTTCCCCAAGAGGCAGTCAGTCCCTTTCACTGATGTCTAGGTACATAAACTTGTCACTATTGCCATTCACTCAAGTTCACCCACAGCACTGGGAATCTAACTAGCCCAGTTCAGAGCTTGATATTTCAACAGGGCTACATACAATTCCCTGAAGCTAAGCACTCATTATCCTCTTTGTGTAAGCATATATGGCAGAAAAATGTCATTTATTACTAAAATATTATTCCTAATAGACAAAATTTTAAGAAGTAAACTGACAATTTTGTATAAAATAATCTGATGCATTTTAACATCTTTTTTTTTAAATTACAAGTGTGCGTTCAGAGTGAGACATACATATATTACCATTCTAAACTAGCAACAAAGTGTGATACTGTAGGGGAAAATGTGTTAAGCAATTTTCATATGTATCACACTACTATTTTGAAACATTTTATTCTAATTATAAACTGCATGGCTCCAACACAAAACTTTGCTAATTTCCAATGCAAAAAATGCAAGGGAGTACACAATTAATATAATTTTCTTTATAAAAAAGTTTAAATTTTATGACAAATTTTCCCCGTAAGGAAGAACCAAGTATTGTATTAAAGTCTACTGAAACTGACAAAAGTAGCTGTAGTTTAAGATACAAACAGAACATTCATGTTCTTCAGTAATGGAAATATGTTAAAGAATAGAACGTCTAAATACAACTTCAGATAGAACCTGTAGAAAAACAATGACGCACAAAAATTACAAGAAAATCATTTTAGTTAGATGACAACAGAGAACAACCCCACCTTATTTTTGTAACAACAAGTCCTACAAAGTTAGCCAGACTTCTAAATTCCATAACTATTCCTATTAGTTCACTTAACAGTAGTTTAGGATTTTAATGGGCATGTTTTACAAGTAACAAAAAACTTGATAGGTAAATAAATCCACGTTTTACCCAATCCTCAAACAATAAATTAAAAGAAAGCTTCACCATAAGGTACCACTTCACTGAACAATTTGTGAGAGCCTAAGCCTGTTATCATTGCAGTCAATGGGAAAATCTTCAATGGGAGCAGGATTGGGCCCTAAATTAACCCTACTTCTTAGGTTTTAAAAAGTGACAGCCAAATGGATGGACACTACATCCAAACTGAGTTGGTAAAAAAATGGTTTCCATATACAACTGAAGACATCACTCTTTTTCAAGTCTGTTATGATATGGAGACAGATTAACTCAGTCCTTCCTCTGCATTTTCATACATTAAATTATATATTTTTTCTTAAATGCCTTGCCCATAGTAATAATGAACTAACTACAGCAATATACAAAATAGATTTAACTAGTGAACACTTTCTATTTTACAAATGACTGAAGAATTTAAAAACATCTGAGATTAACCATACTAAAATTTCATGTCCAGTGACACACTAGTTTTCTTGTGATAGAACAAACATATTCAAATACACCTTGATTATGTATGTCGCTCTGCATAAAATCTGAATGAAGTGATTCATTAAAGACCTTGACAATTTTATCTTTTGGATAAATCCTAACTCTTGAGAAGACAAAATGCCTGATCCTTAAAGGTATCGAGCTCTTGCAAATTCCAGTAACTTCAAGGAGAGCTGTAGGTATTCTAGACTTCTCAGGATCAAGCCATTAGGCAGGGCTTTTATAGCAAAGGAGCAAGTGCCCTGGGCCATATGTGATTTTAACAACACAAAATCTACAAAACTAAAACTAGCATGATATTGAATAGAGATTCACCATAAATACTGTGTTTAAACAGTAATTGGAGTTTAGCAACAGAGCTGTTTACAAGCTTCCATGTATACTTCTAATATTGTGTGCTTTATTTTGTAACTGTTTATGCACTTCTCTGGTTTTCCTCTTTTTCTCACACCATTGAATACCTCCTATACAAAGCACTTCAGTATTTTACTTTTCCCCACGCTATCATGGACATTAAGAATGACACAATCAACCAAAGACATAGCCATACACTCTCTTCACTACAACTTGACATTTGTGGCCAAAAACCCCAAAGCAAACTTGTGTAAAATATTTTAATTAGGCTAACAAGAAAAAGAAATGATCAAAGATGTCTTCTTATTAGCATAACAAAAATACTTCCATGACTGATCATTTTTGCTGAACATCATCCATATATAGCATGTGGAAAGATAGGTTATTTTAAAATTACATGTACTAGACAGGTACGATACATGTATTCTACTGCCATCAAAACAAGAAGTATTGCACTCATTATAAAAATCCATACTATGAAGGCCTCTAACTACAGGTAGTAGCAATCTTTTTAGTTCACGTCTAAACTTTGAGATGCAAAAATGATTCAATATGTTTTTAAAATGTCCAAACAAAATGCATTTTAATGTAAAGTAGACCTATTTGATCTTCTATGCAAATTCATAGTTTTACACATCAGAAAATTTAATATAACAGTATTTGAACTATGAATATTTAAGCTGTTTATCATGATATGCCCAGTTTGTTTTGTTTTTTTTAAATGTTACCAGTTCTTTAAGGAAACAGCATGCTATTTTTGATACAAATACCACTGTGAAAAGTCTATGGAGAAGAGCTAGGGGGTTGTTATTTTGCTTTGTTTTGAATGGCACCTTACAAATAGCATCTCTGCAAGTTATGATTTAACACCTTATCAAAATGCAGCTAAAGTCTACACTACTCCAATTCAAACACCTAGGTAAAATAGCTGAAGGCACACAAAAACTGTAAAAATTCCTTGGGACAGATATGTTACTTGATAGCCACTAAAAAAAACCCCCCAAAAACAAAAACCAACAACCGGAACAAAAAAAAAAAAAGTTGTTTCCCAAGACATTTAAGATAGGCTATTTTACTGCAGAAATAAGTGTCTGTTTTCAATGCTCTTATAGGAACAGTCAACTGAACAGCTGAAGAAAACAGTCTAATACAACTTCGCAATTGGAAAGTAAACCTGGCTGCAATACTTCTAATAGCTGACAAAAGTAATAACGCTCTGTATCTGTTTTGTAACTGAAAACGAGCATGTGACACCCAACGATCCGTTTATTCTGGATTGCAGTCCTATTTTCACCATACATCCCTGCAGGATTAAAATTTTACAGTGCTAGAACAAAACACTAACAATGAGGTAGCACTAAAGTTTTTCCTCTCTTCACTACTCCACTGAGACGCCAGCCGAAGAGTGGGAGCCATCACTATTAAGGTGCCAGTTATGATTTAAGAGGAGGTGTCCTGGAGCACAAGGAGCGAACATTTCAAGAGCTGTGCAGCCTTCCTGCAGCCCTCATCAATTTCTCCATCAACAATCTCTGCTGTCCCCCTCTCCCTGTATACCGTGGCTGTTTGGAAGCTGTATCGCTCATCCCATAAACACAAGTACAAATGCACCCTCCCAGCACACACATACGCTCGCTCTCCCTCACCTCACATGCAAGTCTTTGTAAGTCCCCTGAGAATTGCTCAAAACCAGAAACCAAGCAAAAAGAAAGAAACAAACAGAAGGGGGGGGCGAGAGGGGAAGCTTTGTGCTGCTGCTGTTGCAGTTGCTCCCAAGCATGCAGGGCAAAGGAAGAGTAGCTCCCCACTTTCATCAGCCGGCTACATCCCTGGGATAAAGGAGCAAGGCGGAATGATGCTGAGGCTGCAGAAGGGAAAATAAAGGCGTTGCAAACATGCTGGGATCCCCCTGAAATCCACCCGCCCTTCTCCCTAAAGCTGCCCGAGTGGGGGGTGGAGGAAATAACACACAAGGGGGAAAAGTGATGAAAAGACACAACTCACCTTAACAAGGGGTGTTGGATGGGGTCAGAGGAGGAAGGGTTTTGGTTGGTTGGTTTGTTTTAAACAGAGGTTGTGATGTTATTAAAACACACAGGCACAGAGTTTGGAAGCAGGGAGAAGAGTAGAGAGAAAAAAACGAAGGGGGGATAAATTATCGAGAGGGTGCGAGTCAGTCTGGCAGGAAAAGGGAGAACCCCCAAGGGGGAGGAGGGGTGGGAAGAGAAAAAAACAATCAGATGCCAAATCGAGCTCGAGCGTCGGTGCTGGGGGGAAGGCTCCCGGCGAGGTGGGCGCTTGCTTGTTGCTTTCCCAGCGCCTCTCGCTGGGTGGCTGCTGCTGGGTGTATTTCCCGGGCGGGCGGGCGGCTTTGCGGGGCGGCGTTAAGGCGGCTCGCGGTGGCTTATATCCCTGCTGCTGCTGCTGCCGCTGCCGCTGCGCTCCCCGGGCTCCCGCAGCTCGCTGTGGCTTTGCAGCCCAGCCGCTGCTCCTCCTGCCGCCGCTCTCGCCGGCCCCCTTCCCGCGCCCGCGCGCCCGCGCTCAGGCGCGCTCGCTGGCTCCTTCCCCAGGCTCCGCCGCCGCCGCTGCTGCTGAGCTGGCCGAGCTTCGCTGGCAGCCCTGGCCCCTCGCCCAGGCGGGCCGCGATGCACCAGCGGGAGGGGGCGTTGCCCTGCCCCGCCGGGGTGGGGCCGCGGGGCCGGGCCCTGGCTGGCGGGCAGAGGGGGCTGGGGCTGGGCGGTAAGGGAAGGGATCTAAGGGGCGTGGGGAGAGAAGGGGTGATGGAATGAGGAGGGGGACGTGAGGGGGTCCCAGTCTCTGCTTCCTGTAGTTGGTTTCGGGCTCAGGCAGCCGGCCCGCCCGCTCTTGCACAGGAGAAGGGCTAGCCCCCCCTGCTTTGGGGGCTGACCTACCAGGGTGATGACACAGCCTCCCAAAGGCCAGGGCTTTGCTTTGAGCGCTGGAGGCTGACCCCAGGAAAGCCTAGCCAGAGAGTGGTGCCAGGTTTCAGATGTGTGGGGGTTATTGGCGTGTCCACGTCTCAGGCTTGGAAGCACTGAGAGGGTGTCACTTCACTTGTTTCCATAGAGCCACTGCTGAATTGCTGGGGGTGAGAGGACAACCTGGCCTATGAAATGGAAAGGTCGTAGGGTCACCGAATTTTAGGCCAGAAGGGACCAATAGATTATCTAGTCTGAGCTCCTGTATATCACAGGTCACCAACACCACCAGCAGCTGCACACTCAACCCAACAACCAACATTAGACTAAATAGCCCACAGGAGACTAAATTACTATGTGCCACAAGCAGAGAACAGGAGGCACCACGGTGCAGCAGTGCATGAGGCCCACTACAATGGTAGGGAAATGATTGTGATATACCTGGAGAATCCTGGCAAGTGACCTGTGCCCACACACTGCAGAGGAAGGCAAAGAACCCCCAAGGTCACTGTCAATCTCAACTGAGGGAAAATTCCTTCCCAACTGCACATATGACAATCAGTGAGACCCTGAGCATGTTAGCAAGAATAAGCCCGCCAAGCATGTGCAAGAGAAAATGCCTGGTGCCACCTCAGAACCCTGGTCCTCCCAGTCCAATGTCCCATCTCCAGCTGTGATGATCCCTGACACTTCAGAAGAAATGTATATGCCTGAGTGCCAGTTTTAGCATTTATGGGATCTGAATGTCCCTTTAAGGCATCTTGATTTGAAATCTGAGCTCTCCTTGTACTCACTGTCACCACAGAACACTCTTTGCTATGTGGAATCAATACACAGCATCCCTGGGGTAAACAGATTTACAAGTGGAACTCTGGAAAAGCTAAGGAGGCCAGGGCATCACACCAACGGCTTGACAAGTGACTTTTTATTAGGAATATGCTGTATGTCAGTAGCACCCAAACTTTGCGTAATGTCACTGATTGCATTGACAACATGCCAGGAGACGAAAGGCTGCACTTATTTGCATTAATAGTAGGAAACTGCATTCAACTTTATCTTTAATACAGAAGCATGGCCCAAGAGTAGGTCCCAGCAACTGAGGTGCCTTCTTGATCCACATAGAAGCTATTTGAAACAATTAATTTATAAGAAATGCCATCATGGTGGGCCACTGACAAAATAAAGCCAAGATTGAAATGTTCTGAATACAAGCTTTTAAAAAACCTACCATCTCCATACATATTTCTGGAATAAAAAAAAAAATCCAGTGAAGAGATGTTTTCAAATAGATAAACATTCCTCACCTGAAATCATTTTCACTGTCTAAACTGAGAGAAATGCAAAAGGTAATCAAAGAACATAAGTAGAGACAACAAAACTGGCTTTTAAAACGTCTTTTATTTATAACAATCCAAAGTGTTATCATTAGTAAGTCAGTTCTTTGTTTATAATTTAGGATTTGTATGTTGAAAGTGTCCCTTAAAAGATGAGAGCAACTGCAGGCCAATGTAGGTAGAATCCATGGGTTGTATTTGGTCCACTTCAGCACTGAAACTATCAGAAGTGGAATCTGTGAATAGTGTAAGGCTATGCTTCCATAAGTAAAATGATCTAAGGAAGAAAATTTCAATAGTATTTCAATAATTCAGTAAATGCAATAAGCTTATCAAACATTCATCAAATAACATAAAACAAAGACATATGCAGAACCAAAAAGCAATTTCATTATCTTGTATCTGAAGCCATCTCCTCCTCTGAGGAAGGTGCTCCTTCCTAATACCTCCAGAAGCAATGGATTTGGAGAAAGAAATAGATCCCCAAATCTCTCACATAAGAGTAAGAATAAAGTAAGAGAGGAGAGGCTACCTCTCTAGCCTTGGTCCCAATCTCTCACAAGAGACGGGGAAGAAGATCACCTCCTATTTTGATGTTTTTAAATAATATCCTCTTACACAGTATGGCTGAATTCTTAAAAAAAAAACAAAAAACGTACACACTAGCCTGTTTGCAGGATTGGGACCTATGTCGGTATTTATGAAACCAAACATAAAAATTCATGCATAACCACAAAAATGAAAGCCAATATATCAGAAATAAATTCTGCTGCCTGATGTCTGCAATAAATAAATGGACAAAAAGTTTTAAAAATTAAACAAAATCTCCACTTTAGTTAAAATTAAATCTCAAGGACATTTATATCAGTTAGGATGTGTAATTTATCCATTTGAAATTTACCTAGTGCTTTTATTTGAATGTTTTTCTATTCATATTACACTGATGTTGAAATGCCAATTTACTGTAAAATAGGTCCACCAACTATACCCAAGACAAGGTTCTCACCAATACCAATTCCCTGAGCCACTCAGTTCCCAGTAACATTAGGCCAATTTTTACTGTCAATTACAGCTGTGCAATCTCATTGACTTCAATAAAGATGTATAGATCTATTATTTTTAATTCAGCTACTCTGGAAAAGCTTTGATGGATAGTTGGGTGATAAAAAGCACATGAACTGCTAGTATTCATTCATACCTATATACAAAATACATAAATGCCAGCATAGCTTTTAAAAATGCACATTTTTGTGTCACAAAGTGCATATTTGTCTTCTGATTTACAGGGATAACTTGGCATTCAAATAGTTTGCATGCTGGGATACAGACAGTTTTCAGGTCTGCACATACATTTAAATGTGGGGGGGGAGGGAAATTCATGACATGGGTTAAGATTAGGGGGTTTTTTAATCAGAAAAGAGCCCTTGTAGAAATCCCATAACATTTACACAAGACGATATACATATATTACAGATAATTGTGCAAATTGCTCAGAATCCAAGGGTAGTCAGAAAACGTTATCCACATGAGCAAGAAAGAACAACAGAACTGGCATAGACAGAATCAACCTCCAAACAATATATTCTGTTGTTTTGAATGTACCTACAGGGAAAACAGTTAATGCTGGAAAACGTTTCCTTGGATTGTCATTTAAGACTATCCAGAAGAAAATACTTGTACAGCCTTTAGGATACATGAGACCACACCTGCTGACAGCAAAGCTGTCTACTTAGGCAACAGCTATGTCGATTGCGGAAAGGCAAAATAAAAATAACTGCAGAAGAACTCATATAAATAAGGCAAGTTATCTATGCCTCCCATGCACCAGAACATCCTATCTTCTCTGCAGGCCTCTTCCTCCTGCTGGTGCTGAACAGTCTGTGGGAATTACTTTAGAACTGTTCCAGGACTGGAGTAACTTCCATGTGTGTTCCCCCTGAAGCCTTGACAGATGTTCCCTTATCTGGGTGTCTTCTTTTATAAGAAAGAAAGAAAGAAAGAAAGAAAGAAAGAAAGAAAGAAAGAAGAGTACTTGTGGCACCTTAGAGACTAAGAAATTTATTTGAGCATAAGCTTTCGTGAGCTACAGCTCACTTCATCAGATGCAGAAATAAAGAAAGAAAGAAAGCCCGGAGTTTTGAGAACAGGAAGCTGTAGTGCACTCTTCCATCTCCATTGTTAAAGAAGGGCTCCTGTCTCTAGTGCAGAGGCTTATTGGAACTCCTAAACCCCAGTTGTCCAAATGGTATGTGTGAGTGGGGTCAGTCACTAAAGAGAAGCTTTTAGATTGAAAAGGGGCTCCCTTCTCTCCAATGTGGGGTTCAGAGGTGCAAACTTCAGCCTAGGAGACTCCTTTTATTTTCCTGAGGCCTGGTCTACACTAGAAAATTAAGTCAGAAAAAATCCACACCCCTGAGCAGCAAAGTTAAGCCGATCTAAACCCAAGTGTAGGCAGTTTAGGTTCATGGAACAATTCTTCGTCGATCTAGCTACCGCCTCATGGGGAGGTGGATTAAGTATGCCGATGGGAGAATCCTTTTTGTCAATGTAGGTAGTGTCTACACTGAAGTGCTACAGCAGTGCTGCAGCAGAACAGCTAAGCCACTGTAGTGTTTTAAGTGTAGATACACTCTGAGTCAATGAAAGAAAAACTTGCTCCTCTCCTCCAACCCAAAGTGAGGATGTCAGTTGAATCACTTGTTTCTCAGCTTCCCCTCAATGTCATTCCTATGAGAACACATTGCAATCAGGGTGACATGAATCTGAGACTCCTACCAGATAAGAAATTGCTGGATAAGATGAAATCAAAAGATGCATTCTGTATTATATAGTGTCCATTGAATGGACATGATATTGAGGTCTGATGGTGTCTGAAAGAACATGCAGACAATCTCTCTGTCTCTGTGGAAGTAGGTGGTAATGCTGTTTTGTTGTTGACATAGGTTAGCATGTTAATGTCCTTGCCCATAGGTAAATCTCTCTAATGGGAATATTATCTCAGACTAATTGAAATATATTAAATGAGCCCTCATATATGATAGATGCGCACAAATACACTAACCTCGTCGTTCGGGTATTTGTACAGTCCATCTGGTACTGTGAAAACCTCTGGGTCATGCCCAGGGATAATGAAAGTTGACACACAATTATACTGATTATGGACATTCATGAGTAACTAAACTCTACACGTCAGGGCACCAGCCCTCGTCATGCAGCATTGACACAAATATGATGAAGGCTCTCCAATATCGGGATGATGCCAAAATAATAAATAACATGTCAGTACATTCAGGAGGCTGGTGAAGTCTCTTGCAGTCACAAACATCTATTTCTTCACTCCAAGCCATTTAAGAAATGACCCTATAATTGCAAACTGCACTTGAGAATTCTTCAGCACAGAATATTTTTACCTTTTAAAAATACTGTAACACTATTTTCTTGTGTGTGTGTGTGTGTGTGCGCGCACAGGTGTGTGTGTTCTTGGTTTTTTTCCCCTCGTATTATAAAATGTGAGTCTTTAAATGGCAGTGCTTTGCTGGCTTTGTGAAATAAGCTTTGTTAGAATTCCAAAATAGTATTTGGGAAACATGCAATAGAAACATACTGTTTTTGTAATTAAGAAAATCTCAAACAAAAGTAAAGTGAAATCATGCATTTAACAGTAATATTAAGATTTTTGTTATTTGCTCTGTACATTTGTTAACAGAGACTTCTTTCAAAATGTTTAAGTTATATTAGCCTACATGTCTTTAAAATGTTAAACAATCAATAACAAATGAAGCTGGATGAAATGTGGTTGCTATTTTATTTCAGGTTGATGCAACTGATAAGAATTTTAAATATCTCGCTAAATATATCCAATGCTCTTTTTTCAGTAAAATTATAAACATTGTGATGGACTTGGAAGCAATATTGGTCTGGGCACTAACTACAGAAAAATTTGAATTAATATAGCAGTAAGCACACTAGGGTGCACAATGGCAGGCAAACCCTTTGCTCAGTGCCCAGGTGGAGCAATCAGTCTGGGTAGTGGGCAGAAGCATGAGGGAGCTGGGAGGGGAATCCTTCTTCCACAGGCCAGGAAGTGGCTACAGACTCACTCTGCAGGAGCTACTCTAAGCCAAGGAAGTTCCTCATGAAAATGTGGAGTTTAACCATCAGCAAAAACATGTTGCATGGGCACTGGAGTTTAGTTAAGGAGTGTCCCCTCACTAGGCATTGCCTTGCTTTTAAGGGATTATGTTGGAGGGACATCGCACTTAACTAACCTTAAGCCCTTTTAAGCAAAGTTTTTGTTCCTAGATTTTTAATATATTAAGGAAGGAGGTGTAATTGTTTCAGTCATATAATCATAGAATCATTGAACTATAAGGGACCTCTAGAGGTCATCTAGTCCAGTCTCCTGCACTTAAGGCAGGACTAAGTACTATTTAGACCATCCCTCACAGGTGTTTCTCCAACCTGCTCTTAAAAATCCCAAATGATGGCGATTCCACCACCTCCCTAGGCAATTTATTCCAGTGCTTAACCACTCTGACAGGAATTTTTTCCTAATGTCCAACCTAAACTTCCCTTGCTGCAATTTAAGCCCATTGCTTCTTGTCCTATCCTCAGAGGTTAAGAAGAATGATTTTTTTCCCCTCCTCCTTGTAACAACCTTTTATATACTTGAAAACTTATCATGTCCCCCCTCAGTCTTCTCTTCTCCAGACTAAACAAACCCATTTTTTCAATCTTCCCTCATAGGTCATGTTTTCTAGACCTTTAATCATTTTTGCAAAAAGAAAAGGAGTACTTGTGGCACCTTAGAGACTAACCAATTTATTTGAGCATGAGCTTTCGTGAGCTACAGCTCACTTCATCGGATGCATACCGTGGAAACTGCAGAAGACATTATATACACACAGAGACCATGAAACAATACCTCCTCCCACCCCACTCTCCTGCTGGTAATAGCTTATCTAAAGTGATCATCAAGTTGGGCCATTTCCAGCACAAATCCAGGTTTTCTCACCCTCCGCCCCCCCACCACAAACTCACTCTCCTGCTGGTAATAGCCCATCCAAAGTGACCACTCTCTTCGTGGGGGGGTGAGAAAACCTGGATTTGTGCTGGAAATGGCCCACCTTGATTATCATGCACATTGTAGGGAGAGTGGTCACTTTGGATAAGCTATTACCAGCAGGAGAGTGAGTTTGTGTGTGTGGTTTTTGGAGGGGGGTGAGGGAGTGAGAGAACCTGGATTTGTGCAGGAAATGGCCCACCTTGATTATCATACACACTGTGAAGAGAGTGGTCACTTTGGATGGGCTATTACCAGCAGGAGAGTGAGTTTGTGTGTGGGGGGGGGGAAGGGGCGGAGGGTGAGAAAACCTGGATTTTTGCTGGAAATGGCCCAATTTGATGATCACTTTAGATAAGCTATTACCAGCAGGACAGTGGGGTGGGAGGAGGTATTGTTTCATGGTCTCTGTGTGTATATAATGTCTTCTGCAGTTTCCACGGTATGCATCCGATGAAGTGAGCTGTAGCTCACGAAAGCTCATGCTCAAATAAATTGGTTAGTCTCTAAGGTGCCACAAGTACTCCTTTTCTTTTTGCGAAGACAGACTAACACGGCTGTTACTCTGAAATTAATCATTTTTGTTGCTCGTCTCTGGACTTTCTCCAATTTGTCCAAATCTTTCCTGAAATGTAATGCCCAGAACTGTACACAATATTCCAGTTGAGGCCTAATCAGCGCAGAGTAGAATGGAAGAATTACTTCTTGTGTCTTGCTTACAATACGCCTGCTAATACATCCCAGAATGATGTTTGCTTTTTTTCCAACAGCATTACACTGTTGACTCATATTTAGTTTGTGATCCACTATGACCCCCAGATCCCTTTCTGCAGTACTCCTTCCTAGGCAGTCATTCCCATCAGATGAGGGTGCTCAAGTAGTGTTTTGCATCATACCTCTTAACGTACACAGTAGCACCCCAGGTGGATCATGCCCCATCGACAAGAACTGAAGGACCTTCAGCTGCTAGGCTTATAGGTTCTCTCACTTAACTACTTAGATGAATGGCTCAAACAGAAAGGATAATTTACCAGGGCTGGGAGTAAAGGTCACAAGTGCCTTATGGGTTAACAGTAGCAATAACAATAGGGTAGTGTCTAGTTTGTCCAAAAGAGGGTTAAGGATCCTCATGCATGGAACCTGCCTTCTGAGCATGGTCAAGTTCCATAGTATATCTTGTTGAGGGCTCCTCTGCATTGTCCATTTGAGCCAAAACAGTGGATATCACATGGCTCATGCTAACAGGCTCCTCCAACTGTGTTTGGTGAGATGCACAGTTCCCTTGTGTGCTGGTTCTCAAAACCCAACTGCCTCAAATGCTATATTCTTCCCAGGTCCCCATTAGCCTGTCTCTGCTGCCTCTGAAAAGGGTTATTTCCTTGCGTCCATGTATAATCCACCAGAGGGCTGCCCATTGACCCGCAAAGTGCTTCTCTCATCCCAAAGCATGCATCTCAGGATCACAACCTGCCTCATGTAGCTGGAAACAATGTGTGTTCTGAGTGTGCTGTTCATTAGCCATTTCACATTGCTCACTGGCAGAGGAGAACTTAACTTTTACCAAGATAGATGTTATGGCAGAGAAAGCGATCCCTGTTAAATCGCCTATAGAACGGTGCACTGAATCAACTAGACCATGAGTTCAAACCTCATCTCTTGCATTTACTACTGAATCTTTGTAAAAAATTAGTCCCTCCAGCCCTTACATTTTTGTTGGTTTCTTGCTGTATATTAAAATCTTTCTAATTTGTTAACATATATTGACATAGAGGTGCCCAGAAGTCAGTGGTATATTCTTCATATTGTCACACCAGGACCCTATAGTTTGCTTGTCCATGTTATCTTATTGGTTTTTTTAGCAGTGAGAATGCACTGCAAGCTCATATTTAATTTGCTGCTCACCATATCCTGAGTGGTAGGTCTCTTTTGGCATTACTACTTTCCAGGTTTTCCCTGTACACTGAATATCTGGTTTTTGTATTTCTTCCCCCGATGTATTAGCTTGCATGTTATAAGACTCTGCCTTGTAACACTCTACTATAAAACAAATATTTAAGGTGATATTAGAGATAGTTTGAGCCACAAAGTTAGGCCTGTGCTCCAGATTTCAAGTTTTCTCAGGTTTGAGAGTGTAAAGATATGACATTTTTGTTTGGACACTTTTCTAGTTGAGATCTTTCCTTTTTTCTTTTTGTTAGAATAATTTAGTAAATATGTTTTTTGGTCCAGATGACTAACTAAGATTTTTCAGTGAATTGCAAACCATGATATGCAGTAACAATACAAACCTTCCCACTGTGTCCTTCCAAGGATTTTCACATAGACCAGGAGCGAGTGGCCTATCCAGGGGTCATATCTCCTCAATTTTGAACATTTCTTGCATTGGAACGGCTATGTCACAAACTTTGCAATAGTTAGGTAAAGTGACTTATTTCTTGCTATAGAATGTGCCTCCTTCAGAAGACAATCAACAAGTTCTCCTAATGACATTTCACTTAGCTTTTTGTAAGATTTTAATTTTAAAAATTACCTATCATGATTCTTAGTTTGGCACTTCTGACTACACAAAATGCGGATCTCTTTAAGAACCTTCCAACACATCAGATTAACATTAACACTTCCCCCTTACGATTAGTTTATTTATTAAACTTTGGTAGGCCACATGTTCAGAATTATTGATAATTCTTATCCAACCAAGATGATTACCGGCAAGTTCAACCACTTTAAAAGGAGAGTAGAATGGATTTCTCATTTGGCTGTCAATCAGTATTCTTCATTTCTCAGAAAAAAGTCTAAGCCCTCTTTTCATTTGTCAGGTCTGTCTTCCCCATCATATGCAGTAAGGTTGAGATTACAACTCATCTCAAGTACTTATAGCAGATACATTTTGGACAATAAGAATAAGGTTGGTTGACTTCGAAAGACATGCACAGTAGCTCATAACAAGAGCTATAGGATATTATTGGCAGGACCATGCCAGTAAGATAGAATGACAATACATGGGACATTTTCTCTCTCTGTGTCACACACATACACACATTATTACTATTACATATATGTAGTGTGTGTGAAAGAGAGAATACATGATGGTGTGGTATTGTAGAAAAAATATCAGCAGGAGTTTCTTGGGGAAGGGGATATATTGATCCTTTTTTCTTCTAAACTCTTATGGTTTTAAATTCCTATCATTCAAGGGAGACTAGGAGGGAAGAAAGTCCAGTTGTGGGACTGGGACTTCTAGGATAAAAACTGGGTCTTTGAGGGAGAAGAGAGATTCTGGAACTAGGGGGATAGAGGAAGAGAGGAGAAAAGGACACTGCCTGAGATTTGAGGTGAAAAAGTAGGAAGGACAAGAAAGTGTCTGTTGGGGGGAGGCACTTAGATTTGAGCACAAGAGAAAAACAGTGACCCTGACCAGGTGTCCAAGGACAACTTAGTCTGGAGCTGGGAGAAAGAGAAAAGAAAAGGATGAATACAGGAAGAAGAATATGACAACAGGGAAGAAAGCTGAAGAGAGGGGGAATGAGAATTGGAAAGAGAAAAAAGGATAGAAAATAGTAGAAAAGGAACAAAAGAGGAAAAAGAAGAGCCTAACTGAAACATAACACAGCTATAGAATAAAAATAACTGTATGGGAAAAAGTAACTAGAGCACAATATGTGTGTATTTATTGTATCGACTTAATATTTTTATTCCTTTTTGATTTTGTTAATGGATGGTGGGTAGGGGAGAAAGTGTTTTACCTATCCATGATGTTTCTTCTTTCTATTCTCTATCTGCAGCTCTCTGTTCACTTTGTTTATTGTTGCTTCTTTTTATCTCCCTGTCCCCGTCCCTGTGTTTTTGGAAGGGAATAAGATGTCACCCTTCCATGTATGCCTCTGGATCTGTTGTATCCAAAAGTGGATTAATGGTGATTTAAAGAATCCTTAAAGCCAATTTTGCATGCCCTGCTAACTTCTTCCATTCCTCCTTCCCATCCCTAAGCTTCCCCAAGCACTCCTTGGTCTCAGTTCAGGATATGGCAAAACAATATAGTTAAACAGTATTTTTCTCTTTACTTACTTACTGTAAGATACGTACTTTGCACATTTACATTTTAATCATGTAGTGAAAGCGTTAACTGACATATAGTGGGCAGGATTCTGATCTCTGTTGTAGTGGTATAAGCCTGAAGTAACACCACTAATTCCTGTGTATTTGAGGTCAGTATCTGGGTCATTATTACCAATGATTTCCAAACCAATGTGATTTCCTTCCAGTTAATATGTGACTTCTTATTTCATGCATCCCCAACTCTTCCATCATCAGTTCCTTCATATGTGGGTTTTCAAATTAACTCAGATTTTTTCTGTCCTTTTCTTCGTGCTTTCTAATCACAAATTTGGGCACAATTTTCATTGACCTTGACAACCTTGGGCTAATAAACAATTTCACAGTTAAAACCAAATGTAACATAATTTTTATCCTTCTATAAAATAGCTCAGAAATACATACTAAGATAAATCTAGAGCTTTATTACCTATTTGTGCTTCTTTGTACCTTTTTATTACGTTATGTCCTAAATGTGATTAATAAACAAATATTATCAAAAATTCAAAGATTGCCAACTTCTTTACAACAGAACAAATTATTCCCGGTACTGATCGCTGGCTCATTTTGCATTGGATTTCACATCCTGCTTTCAAAATGACTGAACCACAGTGTCAAGCAAAATATTATTTAGAGGAGTAAGTGAAGTGGAAGTGTGAAACACAGAACAAAAATATCCGAGCAGAACGTACATATTATTTAGTGTTGCATACTTATGCAATAGTGTAATGCTGTCCTAAAATGCTTCAACTAATCATTGTGAGTTTTTTTCCACCAGACACCTCAAATTCTGGCTATATGCAAGGGTCCCTCCACCTTACCCTCTCTTCTACTAGTGGCCTCACCTGCTAGCTCTGTCCACTTCTGAGATTTTTTTTGGTGCACTGAAGATGCACCCAGTCCTAGCTCTTGTTCACCTGGGCTCCTAACTCTGAGTGAGCCTGCCTTTCAATGGTGAATCACCAATAGAAGAGTTCAGGGACACCTCTGAGTCAGAGACTGCCTCAGTGCCAATGGACTTGAGCCAACTCTTGGCCCTTCTCATTCAGGTACTGTATAACAATGCAAGGCCACAGAATGGGGCATTGCCTATCTATGAGTTACCTCATGTGTCTCTTTCCTTCTTGGGAGAAACTACTTCTTTTTTATATGGCCCTAAATGCCAGAGTTGCTTCCCAGAGTCAACTGGACATTAATACAGAACCCAACCCTTCCTCCAAGGTTTTTTCCACTGAGGAACAGTCTGTTCTGTCATATCAGGCCACCACAACGTAAGCCTGCCTCTGGAGAGAGTGTTATGATTCCTGTCCTAATTACAACTGCTGGTTCCGTAGCCACTGAGGCCTGGTCTATGTTATAACATTTTCTGAGTATGGCTGTCAAGCAATCATGTTTGCTGATCAGGAATTGGACACAGTTTAGAGGCCAGCTTAGAAAAAGGAAAAACACGTGCAGCACCATGTCCACTAACTGTGATTAAACATGCAAGAGTTTAACTCCCTGTGTAGAATCTATGAATAATGAGTATGAACTGTTAGCTGGGAGAAGCAGGAGGTCTGGGAACACTAGCAACAGCAAAGCATCTGCTGATATGAAGTCTTGAAAAAGAAGCTGAGGGGAAAATCAACACCCTTGACGTACTCTCTATGATGACCTGGCTGGCAGTGTGCTCTGCCAACTGTCTTTGAAAACTGCTTCACAACTCACAATCATAGATATCCTCAGTTTGCCTGACAGATTGTCCAGCAGCATAACTGCATTGTAACCCAGATTGCAGTATTTGCATCTGAGCAGTGGGCATTTTGCTAGTTTCTTTTTTAAATAGTTCTTCCTTCACTGGACTAGTATCCATGATGAGTGGATCAATCTCACACTCAGTGTGGATGCCCTTCTTCTTTCCTACCTTATTGAGATACTCAACCCCAGTGATATTCCACCGTCCAAATCATCTCCATGGACATGTTCCTATCCAGAACAGTTTGCACCAGCTGTGTCAGCCATGAAAAGTAAGGTTTTGTATTCCAAGTACATTTCTGAAAACGAATAGCCTTTTTCATATGCCCTGAAGGTGAAAATACCATTAACATATAAGGAAATGACTAATTTCCATATGATAATGAGATGGCCATGGGTGGAAAAACCCCTCTCCTAGAGTAATCTGTTATGTTTGGCGTGCATCTACCCAAATTAAGCTTTGGCACTTTCTTATTCTGAGAGTTCTGATCTTTACAGTTACCATTTTGCTTGGCCATCATAACAAGGTAACAGGCTATTTTGATCACCAATATCCCTGCGGTCACTGAGTCTGCATTCCAATATCAGGAACATTTGCACTTCCTTTGTGCTGAAATAGTGCCTGCTGGAGGCTGTAATACAAGACACTGTGGCCACGGCTCCCTGGGAACATTACACAGTCCCCGTCTAGTATGTGAGGCAGGCCCTCATTTATCTATCCTTGCACAGACACAGCCATCAGTGAGCTTGTGTTTGACCCAGTGGGCCAGTTAGCATGGGCACTTAGTAGCTATTTTTTAAAAAAACAAACTTCACTTAAGGCAACCTTTGGATTCTTAATTACCTTTCTACATCCCAATCTGAACACCTTTGAATTACATGCCTGAGGAGCCCTGTCACAAAGTCAAAAATGAAATCCAGATTGCCAGAGTCCCATTCCAGTATGTTAACCATAAAACCATCTTTCTGACATGTTCACAGAAGTACTCCTTTCATCACTGTTGAGGTTCCACTTCCAGCACTGATGTTGACTGTTGTGGGTCTTAATCTTTCAAATAAATTGTAGCCTGACTCCTGGTAATTATGTTATATCTGGAACAGTTTTTCAACATGAAAGCCCTGGCTTCTGGGAACCTGGAAATATATTTCAAAAACTATCTCTGCAGCTTTAGCTTAAACACCTCACTCAAGTGTAAAATTAAACAAAACCAGGCAAGAAATAATGCTTAAAGAAAGAAAAACAAACTAGAAAAATAACTCGTCATATTATCTTAATGCATCATAGCCAAATGCTCACAGCTGGGAAATAAAAATCATATTGCATTTTGTAAAAGCAGCACTAGTGGCAGAAACTAATAAGGCTGGTAAATCTTTATGCTGAATGTTTAATAAAACTTCACAGTGGTGTGATTTACCAGATTATCATTTCTTGACTAGGGGAAATAACTTACGCCCAATCTTACAAAGATTTATGCGCATGCTTAACTTTACTTGCTGTGAGTAGTCTCATTGGCTTCAATGGTATGGAAGTAGGGGGGAATTAAGCACATGTATAAGTCTTTGCAGGATTGTGGGCTAAGTGTACCTAGCGCTTCCCATCCTGACAAGGCAAAGGTTGGAAATTTCCTATAATGGGTGGGGAATCCTGAACTAACTCTCTCTCTTCTATACTTTTCATATTGTAAAGAAGTTCCTTGGTTTAGAAGGCAGTGTGCATTAAAGTCATATAGCTCAATCTAACTAATTATTCTGCCTTTTTCTGCTCTCATTGAATTTAGGGGGATCAGAATTGGGCCACATATGTATTTTAATAGATGATTCAAATGTTTTAGCCTTTCATTTGCTTAGACTGTATTACTTTATTTACCTGATTTTATTATATATTATATATCCTTTTGCATGTACTTTAAAACATCAGTGAATATATTTATTAAAAAAGACAGCTTAATAAACTTCTTAAGAAAGATATTAATAAATGGCTCTTTTTTAACTTCATTAAGGTCTTCATAAGTAACAAAAATGCTCTGAGCATTATATGGTTTGTAACAGATAAGAACATAAGAACGGCCTTAGCGGATCAGCCCAATGGTCCATCTAGCCCAGTATCCTGTCTTCCGACAGTGGCCAGTGCCAGGTGCTTCAGAAGGATTGAATAGAACTGGTCATCAGCAAGTGATCCATCCTGTTGCCCAGTTCCAGTTTCTGGCAAAGAGAGGCTAGGGACACTTCAGAGCATCATTTTGCATCCCTGCCCACCCTGGCTAATAGCCATTTATGGATCTATCCTTCATGAACTTATCTAGTTCCTTTTGAACGCTGTTATAGCCTTGGCCTTCACAACATCCTCTGGCAAAGAGTTTCACAGGTTCACTTTGATTTGTAAGTTAATGCCAATGTATGGGTAGGGTTTTGGCTGATTGCATCTTTGAATTAATATTCCATACATAGTCCTGTAGAGGAGATTCTGCTTAAAAGAATAACAGAGAATTTTGCAAGTAGTAATGATCATTTTGATATAATATTCTGTCCAAAAGAGGCAGCTCTTGCCAGTGATTAGTGCACACAGAGTTATCAAACTGCTTTGATTCATGAAAATGGGTTGTGCTGTAGAACTGCCTCAAAAAACTCTGCTGATGCTTCTGATACTTCCAGTTGCGATGTCTGTAAACTGCTGCTTTGTTTCAGAGTAGCAGCCATGTCACAGGTGGAGCTTAACTCCTGCAAAGCTGGTGAAAGGATCTTTAGCTACAAGGTGAAAATGATATATTTCAATGTGCCTAACAAACAGAAGTACTCTAGGAAAAGAGAAAAGTACTACAGAGAAAGAACAAACGCTACCTCTTGCTTTTTAGCACAGTGTTGAAGGGGAGTAAAGACCCTCTGTTCCACTGCAACCTTGAGATACTGTAAGAGAAATATACGGGAACTGTAAAATTAATGGAATGTGACATTTTCTTCCAACTACTACAATAAATATATTGGGTGAAGAATAACTTGGTAGCATAAGAACACATACAGTACCTACCTGCTGCTAAAGAAAACCCTATTTATGTCCAACAAATTGGAGAAACTGTTCAAGAATAGCTTATCCATATGAAAATATGACCCAGGAAGTCTTACCAACCAAGATCAGTAAGGCCTAAAATGATTCACTCAGCAAATACTGCTCTAGGGAACTGAAAGTGCTTGAGGCCACTTTAATGAGCACACTCATATTTTCCTCAAGGTTTTCGAAAATGGATTAAATGGTACAAGACAGTAGTGAGCAAGTCTTTCTTCCACTCTGGTGATCCAAGTTTAACTTTTGGTTTTAGGTGAATTTCCCAACCCCTACTTGCTGATTCTATTAAACTATCCCATTGCTTGATGCTTTATGCAAATCAGAACCAAGGTGCATTGGCAACACGTGTGTTACTCTTGGCTGATGACCCCAGAACTCCCTCTAACCCCGCTACCATTGGCGGAGGGTCCTCTGCTTCCCATTGGTCCAGTCACCCTGATCCAATTCTCCAACATTCCCTCCCAAACTCATATGTCACCACAGCACCCCACCCTTAAATCCAGCTGCCCTTATCTGAGTCACGTGAGTAAAATTTAAAAGCACATAGCTTAACCATGTGCAGTTAAAAAAAAACACAGTGGGATTTTTCAAAAAGAGGGGTAGAGCCCACATCAGAAGAATGAAAATGGCCATGTAATGGTGAGACCATACCTAGCCTATTATAGACAATTCTGGACATCATATTTTAGGAAAGGTATTAGAAAAAGAAATAGAAAGAATACTGAAGAGGGCAACAAGAGGATTTTGCTGTGTAAAGAGGTTGGAAAACTAGGTTAATATTAAAAGAAAAGAAGATTAATTGGGGCCATGACTGAGGATTTTTTTCTGAATTTCTTCTAGAAACTTTGTTCCTGAGATTCTTGTATGGAGTTTGCTTATGCTATTAAAACTTATTTCCTAAGCTTAAAAATAAATGTCAGGCTATGTTGGCATTCACCCCAAGGCAACAGGGTTGGAATAGTGATCCATAAAGTTCCTTTTATATATTCTTTGAGTGTGTTAAAAGAAAACCATCTCCAAGCATAGGCACCCACTCTGTGGGTGCGCCGGGGCTGGAGCACCCACCGGGAAAAATTGGTGGGTACTCTGCACCCACCGGCAGTCAAGCTCCCCACCCCGTCCCAGCTCACCTCTGCCTCCTCCCCTGAGTGCGCCGTCCCCGCTTGTCGCCGCCAAACAGCTACGGGTGGGAGGAGCGGGCAGGCGGCACGCTCAGGGGAGGAGGTGGGGAAGAAGCGGGGCCGGGGTGGGAATTTGAGGAAGGAGTCCAATAGGGGCAGGGAGGGGCGGAGTTGGGGCGGGGACTTTGGGAAAGGGATTGGAATGGGGGCGGGGCAAGGGTGGAGGCAGGGCAGGGCCAAGGGCGGGGGGTTGCGAGTACCCACCAGCGCCAGGAGAAGTTGGCGCCTATGTCTATCTTCAAGAGTCATGATGAGCAAGTGGCTGGCTGCAGTCAACAGCAGGGATTCTGTAAGGATCAATTTTGTCCTCACCAGTAGATAGCAAGGCAGTTAATGGGAATCATTTTTGAGCATTTCATAGGGATGTTTGAATGATCAGACCAGCCAAAGACACATTTAAAACCTTAATAAACATATATTTGGGCTGTACATAACTCTGCAAATACCTGTTATTGCTAGTATTGTAAAACCAGTACAGTAAATGGGTTGAATAGAGGTACTGTACTGAGAAAAATTAGTTTGATAACTAGTCTAGAGATTATGGTTCCTAACCACTATAATTGAAAATACATTCGATTTACATGGTGAACATGAAAGTCACTGTTTAAAGTAAATAGGTGTAAGGCACATGCATTTGGAGTTACTATTCAAATGATCAGCCTAGTCAAAGAGAGGATGAGAGAGAAAGAAAGAGATGAGACAGACTCACCAAATCAATTTGCTTTGAAATGTGAAAGAAACATTTTATTTCCAGGAAACTAATAAGGCAGGGCATCAATACAATTGTTTCCATTTTATTTTGGAAAGCCATGTTCTGCCTACAATAAATGTTACTTTTAGAAGGCCGGTGCTCAGCACTTGCTGAAAAATTAGACCACTTTAAGGTATCTGAGGATGAGGCATCACTTTTGAAAATTTAAGCCTAAAACTATTAAATTTAAATACTTTTGGAGGGGACTTGGGAATAAGAACATAATGTCTTTCAAGTAGAGCGGGGCAAACAAAAATTTTCAAATAGTTTATTCCCCCCCAAAACAAAACAAAACAAAACAAAACACAACACAACACAACAGTTTGGGGTTGAACAATATATTAAAAATGTCAAGAAAAACCTTTCAGCTAGAAAAAATCCTGTTTCAGGTCAGCCACCAACCCAAAAGCAGAAAAAAATATTTAAAAAAACCAACAACTCTACTTTCAAGTCCAACATCTCTGGACAACCCCAGGCTTTAATCAAGTGATGTATGTCACAATGGAAAGCTGGAAATCTACAATTTTGGGGGATATGAACCTTCAGTTTCTAGCTCAGCAATGTTGTAAGATATTGGACTGTCACTGGTGTAGGACTTATTGCCAGGTGATAATGAAAGTTACATGTGATCAGCGAAAGTACTTGGAAGAGGTGGGGCCTTTTTGGAGAACTGCTCAGCTGCACCAGACACAGACACATTAAAGGTTTCAGATCAGCAGCCGTGTTAGTCTGTATCCGCAAAAAGAAAAGGAGTACTTGTGGCACCTTAGAGACTAACAAATAAATTTGTTTGGTAGTCTCTAAGGTGCCATACGTACTTGTCATAAATATAAAGGGAAGGGTAACCGCCTTTCTGTATACAGTGCTATAAAATCCCTCCTGGCCAGAGGTAACATCCTGTTACCTGTAAAAAGTTAAGAAGCTCAGCTAACCTGGCTGGCACCTGACTCAAAGGACCAATAAGGGAACAAAATACTTTCAAACCTTGCGGGGGCGGGGGAGGCTTTTGTTTGTGCTCTTTGTTTATGTGTTTATTCTCTCTTGGGACTGAGAGAGGCCAGACAGAAATCCATCTTCTCCAACCCATCCTAATCCAAGTCTCCAATATTTCAACCAATATAGGTAAGCCAGGCAAGGCGGATTAGTTTATCTTTTGTTTTATGTGAATTTTCCCTGTGTTAAGAGGGAGGTTTATTCCTGTTTTCTGTAACTTTAAGGTTTTGCCCAGAGGGGATCCTCTGTGTTTTAAATCTAAATACCCATAAAGTATTTTCCATCCTGATTTTACCTTTTACCTTTTCTTTAATTAAAATTCTTCTTTTTAGAACCAGATTGATTTTTCATTGTTCTTAAGAGCCAAGGGTTTGGGTCTGTATTCACCTGAACCAATTGGTGAGGATTATGATCAAGCCTTCCCCAGGAAAGGGGGTGTAGGGCTTGGGGGGATATTTTGGGGGAAGACATCTCCAAGTGGGCTCTTTCCCTGTTCTTTGTTTAAAACACTTGGTGGTGGCAGCACACTGTTCAAGGCCAAGGCAAAGTTTGTACCTTGGGAAAGTTTTTAACCTAAGGTGGTAAAAATAAGCTTTTTCCTTTTCTTTTTGCAGACACATTATAGATTCCTCACCAGAAGTAGGAGGTTCTGGGTTGGATCCATAGGGATGCATATGCACATTGCAATGATAGTGGAGATGAGAACCCAAAGATGGGACCAAAAAAGAAGGGCAACTGATAGTAACCTAATCAAAGATTAACTACTTGGGGAGAGAACTAGAAAAAATCCTGCTGCTCACATTCAAATACTTTAATCTAGGCTGTAAAACAGAGTCTGTGCTGTTTTCTGGCAAGTCAGGACACAAAGAATAAGTGGTATCAATGCAATGTAAATCTAAAAACAACCTGCCATATGTATAAATCCTGTACACTCTTTAGGGCAGGGAGGTCTCTATATATGTACATGGTGTCTAGCAAAATAGGGCTTATCCTTGATTAGGGTCTCAAGGTACCTCTGTATTAGGCATAATAATAACCTAGAGTAGCACATTGATAGCAATTGTGTGAGAGGATGCTGATGACTTTAAGACTTTTTCCAGAGTCTACTTTCCTGGAATTCCAGAATGGCATGCTCCTCTTGTTGCTATTCCTCTAGCACATCCTGCTCCTTCCCATTCTCATCATCATACTATCCCCGCTCTGCTACTCCTCCTTCACGCACAAAACCACCATGCCGATGAACCAGCTGTTCTCCCTGAGCCATTGCTCGGTCAACTCTGGGCTTGGCACCCAGTGGCATACCTTTGGATGGCATTGCTTGTGGAGATAAGGTGATTGCTATTGTGTTGTTTGTTTCATCTGTAATAACATCCTTATTATTGTGTGTCATTTATTTTCACATTAAGTGTAACTTTTTGCTATTCTATACAGGATCTTATTTTTTGCCTTAAAGGATCCAAAGTTTGGAGTGGTCACTACTTATTGCTACCAGACCCTTCCATATGGCTCAGCAATAGAGCTGTGCAGACAAAGGTAATTCCATTTCATGGACAATTTTGATATTTCAGAATTTGGTTCCATTGTGATTTAGAGCCAAACATTTCTCCGTGACAGGGAAAGTCCTGGAGCCCATGACTCTGGACCAGTCTGCCTGGCTGGCTGCTCTGGAGCTGCAAATCCTGGAAGCCCTGGGGTTAATGACTTTGAGGCAGTCTATAGCCTGGAACCCCCAGCTCCCCAGCAGCCCACCAGGTGAGCTGCAGGGGACCCAAGTGGACAAACTGGCAGGAAACCAGGCTGTGTTGCATCAGACCTTTGTCAAAATCAAAACCTTTCAATTTCAACTAATTGGCATTCTGACCGAAAATTGTTCTGTTGGAGAATTTCCAACTAGCTGTCTTCAGCAATGGGGCTCTACCAGTGCCCCCCCGCCAAGGTCTCCACAGATAATTTTACAGGGATGTAAATTCCAAGAGGCTGTTTGAGGGGGCCACCTGGGGGTGGAGGGACCCTGCACAACACTACTGTTTCCTGTTATGCCATATCTTTTTCAGAATTCCAGATTTCTGGACATGCTCATCTTGAGGAGCCTGAACACTCTAGGTACCCTGGGATAAGGTAAGAGTTTTGCTTGGGAGGAGCTACATGTGCGTGTCTGTCTGTCGGAATCTTTACTGGCAAAGGTACTAATATTTTTAAAATTGATTGTTTTAAGAATGGAACCCTGTGGGAACTTGAGTTTTCTACTGTTTGTTTTAAGAAGACTTCTTTTATCCTGTGTAGCTGCCTTGAGAAGTGGAATTTTGAAGAGGGGAAAAGGCTGAGCTGAGACCACGTGTCCTGCCTTATATAAATCAAAAGAAAGAAGGGGGGGGGGAGAGAAAGGGGAAGAGAGAAAGAAAGGTGGCTGTGGGGAAGGGCAGCACCTCTTCTTTTTCCAACAACTTTCAGATTTCAGACTTGTAGGGTTCCCCTAGGGTTGGTTATCCCAAGTTATGTGACTCTGATTAAACACCTCTGCTTTTGGGGTGGCAAGAGTTAATCCTCAGTCACAGATGACACACTTCTCAATAGAACAATGCCTTTATCCAGATGAGGGAGGAGGCTGAAACCTCAGGGAATAGCAGGGATGATCCTCAGAAAGACACACCTAATGGGAGTTACACATATACCTTCAGGTTTCAGAGTAACAGCCATGTTAGTCTGTATTTGCAAAAAGAAAAGGAGGACTTGTGGCATCTTAGAGACTAACCAATTTATTTGAGCATAAGCTTTCGTGAGCTACAGCTCATTTCCACAGTATGCATCCGATGAAGTGAGCTGTAGCTCACGAAAGCTTATGGTCAAATAAATTGATTAGTCTCTAAGGTGCCACAAGTCCTCCTTTTCTTTTTACATATACCTTCCACAACAATAGCACAATGTATTGAGTCCCCAGCGCCTAGATATACAGATTGATGCTCTCTGCCCCAATTTGAAGTCCAGGTAGTACAAACCTCTGTGTCTCCATCCTGGACCATGTTATCTTCCAAGCTCTGTGCGCTCTGATGCTAGAGTGAGAAGTGAGCTCAGAATGATGAGTCCTTGGTCCTGGGGCATAGATTCATTCCACTTTCCATGGCTGCTGTGTTAGTCCAGACTGTCCTCCTGGCTTCAAGCAGCTTTCTGTCTCAATGCCACAGCTGCTGCCTCTCCTCCTCTTCCTTCTCCCTGGAGCAAAATTCCAAGGCTGCACAGCTGAAATTGTTTCTTTACAGCCCCCAGCCAGCTGACTGGTCCAAAGTCATCCAGGTGATTCCCAGTCAACTCCCTCTCAGTTTTGAAGTGATATCCCTACTTGTGAAACTCAAGTCACTGGCAATCAACCTCCTGTCTTTTTGGGGGATGGACATTTCTCCCCACGTTGAACATTCATCAGTCTGTCAGCCAGTCTCCTGCACCCACAATAGAAGACTATCTGTGGCAGGTAGCTAGTGGGTAGTGCCCTTTGCTTCCCTTTACCAATCAGGTCTTTTTTTGTGAGGAGGAGGTCTCTGCACTGCTCCACACTGAAAAGTAATGTCATCTACAAACATGGAGAAAAGAATGCTAAATAGTAAATGGGCAGTTCATAGATTTTAAGGCCAGAAGGGACGAACTGTTGTTATCTAGTCTGACTTCCTGCATAACACAGGCTATAGGACTACCCTGCACTCGTTTATCTTTCAAGATGAGGTCTAATATAGAATTCCCCCATCTTGGATGGAGTTAGAAAATGGTTGTTTTTTATTTAGATTTTGTTTTGATATTTAGAAATTCTGAGGATGTTTTAGTACTGGTAGCATGTGTTACTCAGATTGAAGTGCCCCATGATTCTGCAGCTTTTTTAATACACATTATAGATAGCTGCTTAAGGAGTTGGTCATCCTATCTTCTAGTGTGATTTAGTAGGCTGTCGCAGAGACCAACTAGTACCCCATCAGATATTTTATCTGTTAGAACATTGATCCACATACATTCAAGATCATTTGCTTCTGAGTTGCCGGTGTCTCAAAAACAGGTATTGACAGAGTTAATTCCCTCCCTTTTTGTCTACTCAGTCCTTCCTAAATTGGTTAAAACCAGCTATTTTAACATTCCAAACAGACTGATCTTCTAACCAACTTTCACTCATACCAAATAAGTCAAATTCATGCTTATAAGTGAGCAATTCCAATTCCTCTTGTTCGTTATCCAGGCTCCTGGCATTGTGTAGGAACAATTAAAGAACATCTTCTCTTCCTGTCTCTTGCTGCCTTGGTTAATTTTGTTCTCAACACCCTGATTTTGGGTTAAATGAGCACTCATTTGCTCTCCCTCCTCCTTTTGAGGATAGCTTAACCCCCTCTTTACTAGTATAACTGTCTAGAAGTTTGGTTCCTGTTCTGCTGAAATTAAGGCCCTCCAACCTGTATAGCCCCCTCTCCTGCACAGAAGGTGGACCAATGTTCCACAAAAACAAAGCCTTACACCTGCTTAATGAATTGTAAACTAGTGAAAAGTAATGTTGTTCAACAAACATGCAAAAGAAAATGCTAAGTATTGAAGGTTCCAATTGCGCAATCCTTGTGTCCCCCAGTCTATGACTGCATCAGTGGGAGTTTTCAGAGCACAAGACAGAGTTGGTGTCTAGAATTCCAGTACTCAGGTAATTAAGTTTTTAACATTGAATCAAGTGTTGCCACACCAGGCACGCATGGATACATTTTCTAATAAAATGTTGGGATGCAGTTTAATAGAGTGTTTTAACATTTTAGGCTTACTTAATTAACTATTTCCTTCAAACTACTTACCCAGATTTCTTCCTAAAGCCAATGAAATGTGGGGAACACACAATGGAGAATAAAGTTTACATATTTCTATGCATTTACAAAATATTAGAGGATGAAAACTAATTTCAGTCAGAATGGAATTACATTGTCTCTGTTTATGAAAACACTTAGTATTTGGCATTTCTTTGTTTCCTAATAAAAAAAACTCTTTGCAGAATTCCAATTACTTATGTTTGTAAGGTATAGTATTAATGATTTATTAGAAATTAAGCTTTAGTAATGAAATTTTGTAATAGATTCTGGTGGTTCATTATTTTAAAGTGTATATAAACACATTCTCAGTGAGAATACATTCTCAGTGTAGTGCTTACATAAGGACTTTGATGACACTACAGTACATTCCTCTGCAGTATTTAAGAAATAAGTGTTTATTTAATGACAACAAGCCTGAAGGAGAAATTGGTGCATAAGAAGATATGGGTTCTAGTCCTGGACATGCCAGATGGCATTTTCTAAAATGATCAGCCTTTATATTTCTCTCTCTAGTTGGAAACACAATAATCACCCAAGTTATGTTAGAAAAAAGGGCTAGGAGGTCTTGGAGGATATCTAGGTTAATGCTGTGATAATACCAAATACTGAAATATTTCATAATAAATCACAACCTGACACTTACTCAGGTTGAATACTACCTTCTGAGAGCAGTTTCACTGATTTTATAGGTGTCATGGAGAAATTTAATCAAAATGTAGAAAATATTTTTTCCCCAAATTCTTATACAGTATTGCTGATGTCAAGGAGCAAAAAAAAAAAACAAAAACAAAACCACAGGTCAAGTCTCAAAAAATCATGAGACTGTATTAAAAGAGCTATGAGAAACAGATTTGCGATTTTATTTATTTATTTATTTATTTGGCCATCTGGCTTCTGAGCCTTCAGCATACTCTTCCTTCAGATTTTCAAACTTTTCTCCACAGCCATGAAGACTAGAAACTTTTTTTTTATGAAAGTTGATATTTTCATCCAGTCTCTTGTTTCCTGCCACTTGGGCTATATTATTCCAGCTAAGGGCTTAAGAAAAAAACTCATGTACGGGGCTATGTTATATTTATTAGATGCTGTCTCTACGCTAGTGTGGGGAGAGAGAAGCTTGTGGCTGTTCCTTCACCATGCTATAGTGGTACTGCTCAGGTAATTCTCTGAGATAAATCTTACTTTGTAATTAACAAACATGTTTATCAAAAGTTACATGTTTATCATTTTGAAAAGGGATTTTTTGAAAAATGAAACAAACAAACAAAAATCCTTACTAAGGTTGAAACTGCAATAACTACTGTATGACATTACAACAATCAAATATATTTCCAATGGTACCAACACAATGACAACAACAATGTTATACTCACTGTTGCATGAAATAACATTATTTTTGAGGCAATTTATCTGTATGAATAATATACAGATAAAAAGACAGGCATAGACAAAATGGATTCATTCACATTTCAAAACTATCAAACATCTATCTTAGGACATAGGAATGAACACAAACTTCCTATAAAGGAAGGCACAAATTTGCTTTTGTTACCCAAACCTTTGCATGCAGTGATGACTTCTCCAAAATCTTGGACCAGAAACAATACCTTCTAAATAGGAGTGCTAAAGTCTGGGTCGGTTGTATAAGCTGGAGCATGGGAAGACTGACCTGAGAGGACCTTCTGGAAGGTGGCTTATTTCTTCATAGATTTTTTTTGTGTGGACTCCACCAAAATCTAGATTTTAACAAGAAGCAAGAAAAAAGCAAGGCCAATTTTTTCAAAGTTAGATGCATATGTTTTGGAAGCTATTTAGGCATATAAATCAGTGGTCTTCTTTTCACAAGTGCTTAGCACCCAGCAACTCTCACTTAGTCATTTGAGTTGTTCTTTTGGAGTCAATGCTTACCACCCTGAGTTCATCTACTCAATCTACTCCATGTTTGTACCTGTGTTTTGAGTGTGTATGTAGAATAAGTGTAACAATGTAACTTAAGGATTATCTGTTGTGTTCATTCCCTCTGAAGCACCTGGCATTGGCCACTGTTGGAAGACAGGATACTGGGCTAGATGGACCATCGATCTGACATAGCATGGCTGTTCTTGTGTTCTTATGTAACATTTGCAAGTGGAGATTAATTACTGTTTAGAAAAAGACAGACAGCTACTAGTATCTGTTTTTTCAATGTAAGATTCATAGCCAATAGATACCACAATTAGTTTTGAAAATATATTTAATATAAAAGCCAAACTGGTTCAGTATATGTTCATAGATATATAATTAATGCTTTCAGTGACAAGTCACATAACATGGGCATTCACACGTGAATATGGGTATTTGCTATTCATGCTGGAAGTGTACATCTCTACTGATAATGTTTCTTATCTGACCAGGGAGCAGAAACAATAGTCACTGATCACATACCATGTTAAAAATGAATAATCAAAGACATAGCAAGGCATAAAAAGTAGATCACAAATCACTCAAAGATTGAAAAATGTCCACATAAATTGTTTGTTGAACAATTACAAATAATGAGTACATTCAGAAAAATCAGTCTGTCATTGCTAATTCACAAAAGAGAATAAAAGGGTATATTTGATGGATACATTATTTGCTATGAATAGTTTGCCCATATCTAACTATGAAGCTCATATTTCTCTGTTTAAAAAGTGAGCAAATATGGTTGAGGCAGAGCACTGGACGTTAAAATCTGAGTTTTCCCTCCTGATTTTTGTCACAAACTTCCTGCTTGACTTTGGGCAAGTCACTTATGCCTAGATTCTGTCACACTTATTCACAGTCCTCTGCTTCGACCCTTGTATGCTGTTGTGGATAAAGGAGCCCATAGAGCCCTAGATCGTGCCGGGGAGAGTTCACACTACCTCAGGCTTTGTGCAAGGCAGCTTGCACTGGCCTACCAGGCCCCCTCTCCAAGGACTGAGTCAGCAGCATGAGAGATGCTTTGGGATGGCAAGGTGTGGGGCCAAAGGCTATAATGCTGCAGGGATACTGGGTGAGGGAGCTGGGGACAGTCTGTTATCATTTAGGTAGTCTACCAGGTCTGTCTGGATTATGCCAGAGGTGTCATCAGCACATGGTGCAGCCTAAAATTGGAAGGGCACAAGGTTGGCTTAAAGCCATCATTAACCCCTCAGCCCTTGGTTGACGGTTTGCACTCTGCCTCTTAGAGTTACAGCACAAAACTGTACCCACAAGTAGTAACCTTTCCTAGAGTAATCCAGCCTGGGTAATGCATGACAGAATTGGACTCTTAATCTGTCTATGCCTTGGTTTCCTTATAACGCCTTGTCACAACCTAGCTCTAAAGCATTTTGGACTCAGTTTGTCTGAAACAGCCTATATAAAATAGAGGTGTTACAGGCAAGGCTGATAATACTGCCTATTGTTACACCTTCCATTATAAAATCCTGTTGTCAGTTGTTTATAAACGTTGTAACTGTTTAAACTTAAATTTTCCATCCTGGGTGACTGCCTCAGGCTGAATTTTTTGGGAAGACTTCAGCCAAAATAGGTCTGTTTCTGAGAACAAAGCTGGGAGGGGGGGCGGAGAAAATATTGTTTTGCACATAAAACATTCTGGTGACCTGCCCTTTGAAAAGCTCTAGGGCCCCCCCCACCCCGATTTGGAGCGGGAACTTGAAACTGGCCTTTGTATTAGGGATTGGCCATTTGCCATCCCCATAAAAATCTGCCCAACTGTGGCTAAATTATAAGCCTTTGAAAAATCTCAGTTCACACATGCTCAGTGTAGACTTCTTAGATTTTAGCAAATAAATTCCCCAAGATTCAATCTTCACTGGGCGTACCAAGCCCAGGAGCTGAGCAGGACGCTCCCTGCAATTGCAGCTCAAGGCTTGGGTCTGGACACCTGAAATGAGGTCAAAGAGACTGTCTCTCCTGTGTTCTCAATGACCACCTGCTGGGCCCAGGCAGTGTGAAGGTGGAAGATACCTGATTTGAATGAAGATGGGACAAGAGCCAGACCTTGGCTGTGGGTGGGGAGCAGACTAGGGCAAGGAGCTTGGGAGGCAAGGGAAACAGGACCTGGGAGTTGGGTTGGGGGAGACTAGGACTGGTTGAGGAAGAAGATGGGACTGGGTGTCAAAGGCAAATATGAGTTTCTGGGCAAGAAGACTTGGAGCCGAGGATGGAGACTGAGATCAGTTGAGCAGCTGGGTTGGAGACTGGGACTGAGAACCAGTGGGTCGGGGAAGGAGGAGGACAAACAGATCTGATGAGGAATCAGTATGAGTGGGGAGAACTGGGACTGGCTGGGCAGAAAGACTGGGACAAGGATCCAGGCAGAGGAGAGAAGAGGAGAGACTGAGATTGAACAAGGAACCTAGGGAGAGAGACTGGGAGCCAGTGGGGATGGGGAGTATGCACCTAGAGGCTAGGATGTAGGAGAGATACTGATTGGATGAGGATGAAAACTGGGACTGGCTGGGCAAGGAGACTGACTGGGAGTGGGAAGACTGTGATGAGGAATCTGGAGGTGTGAGAGAAGGACTTGCTGTGCAAGGAGACTGGGATGAGATGCCCGAGTAGTGGAGACAGACTGGGACAAGGAACCAGGGGTGGGGAAGGAGCAGAACTGGGCCAATTTGCAAAGAATGAGTGGAAGTGGTCAGGCTTAGGGGCAATGGATAGAAGAGTTACAGTCCCATGCATCCGATTAAATGAGCTGTAGCTCACGAAAGCTCATGCTCAAATAAATTGGTTAGTCTCTAAAGTGCCACAAGTACTCCTTTTCTTTTTGCGAATACAGACTGACACGGCTGTTACTCTGAAACCAGTCCCATCCAGAGTTTGGAATGGAATCCAAGATTCCTGAGTCTCACCATTCCTCTGCTGTCAGCAAAGATCTGTGAAACCCACTGGCAAAGTGTCCTAGACCCATCTAGTGCTGGTCCTTAGAGAGGATGACAATGTACTACTGCTCTCAGTTATTCTGTTAGCTCAAGTGGCAGAGGTTTGTGTTGTGGATCTAAAGGTTCCAGGGCTGCTGCTGACCAGTTTTGGTGTCAGTATGATGCTATATGATGGAATTTGTGTTTTTAGTTAGGTTTTTAAAAAAAGAAAAACTAAGAAATTACACAAAAAAAGAAATACGTGAAAATAACATTAAGGTTGCAAAGTGAAGCAGTCAAAAGTTAAAAAATGCCAGAATTAAGGTTGCCTGTGCAACCTTAGTTCAGACACCATGTGGTTAGGCATTATAATACTGTCTTCAATTACATGATTACATCCTGTTTTTCCCTTAATTCTGGCATTTCCTTTGCTTTGAATGCTTGATATTTTTAATGTCAATAGTGTTCTTTTAGCTGGTTTTACGTGTGTGTAATATGGTATTATATTAAACATCTTTATAAACTATTGATATAGATTTTTTTTCCACATTAACACTATAAATAGCCCAAATAACTAACGTCAAAGTGATTTGAAAAGGTCCCCAAAACATAAGTTACATAAGGGAAGAGTATTCTTCTTAAATACAATTTTAACTACGATTCAATTAAAATGGTTGTATATTGTATCAAGCAGTTACTATTTTTTTCTCATTATAATGACTATATGAACAGGCTAAGATTTTCCAAAGGAGCCTAAGGGAGTTAGGTGCTCGACTCCCATTCGATTTCCATAGGGAAAAAAGGAAAAGAAACATGCCAAAATTAACTAGTTCTTATTTTCAATCATCATTTTTCAGACTTTATTCCTCAGCCCAACATAACAGTGAATCCTCAGTTTGGTACTTCAGCCTGCAACATGTACTTCACTGGAGAGAAGTAAATGCTTGAATTAAACAATACTGTGACCCACAGTCTGAATTTTATCTAGAAGGTGTTTGATTAAAAAATAGGACTTCTCTACCAGAAATAGGAAAGAAAAGGCTTTGTAGGGAGTTTAAGTTCTATGGAAATGACTGTAGGATCAAAGGAAGAATCGCAATAATTTAAGGACAGGAACTCTTTGCAAAATAAAATGACTGTGATTAAAAATAGCAAACAGAATAAATAAGGAATGTATTTTGAATAGGCTGACTTTACTATACTTCTTACTCAGAGGCTTGCAGAGTCTTTGAGAGGGGCAGATAAGGTCTTCTGTTTTTTCCATCAGTATGTTGACTACCTTGTAAATCTTCCATAGGTCCAAGCATCCCCAAGGATAGCTGTGTGAGACTGAGTATTTCTAGTAAAAGGATGACATCTTGGATCACAGCTCGTCATGTGTGAACATCTGCTTACTTTTTATTCTGCATCTCAAGAAGCACAAAAGTTTCACCCAGGCGAAAGCTGTACACTTTATCTTCTCTGTAGATGTATCCAACAAGGTTATTTGTGGTGTGACAGAAAGACATTTTTTGACGTTTAGAGGACACTAACATTTGTACAAATCATATCCAGAGAGGGAACAGGTACTGAAGCTGCAATAAGATTAGAACTCTATTGTGTATTAAATTTTCTTTGAAGTTTTTTGTTTTGTATACTGTATATTGCTCTCCTAAATTGCATAGGAAATTCTGAGCCTCCCCACTTTACAAGAAAGAGCTTGTGTCTGTTATTTATTTTCTGCATACTTTACCTTAAGAGGAGTATGCCTTCCTGATGCAGAGGTAATTTCTAATTTGATATGCCCTAATACAGCAGAGACATAAACATTGATTTCTCTTGGACACCTTACTTTTTAAAATTCTTGTTCTGTTGCATTCTTAATTTAAAATAAATATAATTCACAGCAAAAGAATATGTTTGTTTTGTGTATAAAAAAAAACAGCAGGGAAAAGGTGCCACATGTGACAGATAACATTCATGGTGCTTAATGCACTGAAAATGGCTTGATTAACCACTGTGATGAGCATGGTTTCAGGATAATGTTATTAATAAGGTTAATAGGGATTGTTCCTCTTTAGAATTTTGGCTAAGATGTAATACCAGTGAAGTTGCAAATGATGATGTAAGCCTTGCAAAAAGTAGACCTCCACTCTGTCCAGAATTTAAGCCCATGGATCTTGTCTTTCAAGCCTCATACAGGAATATGATTTAAGTCTAGAAGCTGAAAAATAAAATTTGAGTATACTATTTTCTACACTTTTTTCTAAGCATTTTTATGTTTGTATAATTGCATTTGTAGTGTGAGACAGTGTTCTGTTACTGTGATCTGTCTGGGTTATTTCTTTGTTTTGCAATGTTGATAGATATAATGCTCTAATGTCCTGATCCTGAACCGCTAAAGTCAATGACAGCTCTGCCATTGACATAAGTGAAGGGCAGGTTCAAGCCCTGCAAGGAGAAAACCTGACTAAAAGCATTAGATTGGATTGTGTCATACAATGTATGACCTCTAGAGGTAGTAGTGATGCATTATCTTTCTTACATTACATAGTTATTTATGATACTTAAATTGTTGTTACTATTGAAATATTAGATGTTTGTACAATGTTAGGACAAAGAAAACAGTAAAAGACAAGCTGAAAAACACACATTGACTGTATTTAAATGGACATTAAGATTTATTTTGTCACAAGGTCAATATTGACAAGAGCTTCAAGTCTAGCAATATTTACCTCTCAGTTCAATAAAAAATTGATGTTCAACTCAGACATCAATGTCTGCTTAGTATTTCTGCAAATTCATTGGTGAAATCCAAAATGTCAGGAGAGAAAGTGTAAGAGAATGGTATCAATGATAATTTCTTAAAGCTATTCCTACTGCATAATTTTCAGCACTGAAGGATACAACAAAAACATTTAGAAAGGTAGTTACCACTGCTATTTCATGTGCAAATAGGATAACTCTGACTAGGTAAAAAAAAGTTCCAATGTCCCAGTATTAAAATAATGGTATTTGGATAAGGATGGAGTAGACTATCTATTTATGCCTGAATTTTCTATTGTGTCTTTCATTTAATATCCAAGAATATTTAATGTATAAAATGACTGACAAAATAGAATTTAATTCAAAGTTAATCTGCTTTTCAAAGGAGAGACTGAATATAAATCCTAGATTTGAATTTAAAATATAAATTTGTAATTGGGGAGTGGAGAGAGCATTTCAAGATTTCAGCATTTCATTATAGGTATTTTAGATTTGTTTTTATTAGCTTTTTTAAGTGTGCTGGTTTTCAATACTAAGTTGTATCTGTATTTGTTTCTGTTTTTGTATTCAGTTACTTAGAACCATTCTTATTTAAGATCAAGTAAAGACAGCTGCAGAAGAAGTGACTCACCACCAGTGCATCCCCTTGTGGCTGTGCGTGGCAGTGCAGGACCTTTTCCTCAATTGCTACCATGGACTGTCTCTAATCCGTGTTCATCTCTGTGGCAACAATATTGTTCCCCAATTACGTCCCCCCTGTGGCTTGGGGAGCAACTACAGCCTTACTTTCTGCGCCGTGGGGCAGTCCATCCTTTCCCTCTACTTTCCTGGCCCTTCTCGTTTCCATTGGAGCACCTCAGTTTCTTATGAGGGAAGTACCTTTTCCTATGTCCAACATCCTCACTCCCAAAATACATCCCTGTTGTCCATGTTTTGACCATAGGTCAATCTTCTGTGGTTTTTCTCCCAGGGTCTGCCCCTTCCTACCCCCCCAGCCAGTTTACATCCCAGTTTGCATAGGGCAAGCCCTTCTGATGTGTTCCATCTGACCACATGCATCACATATCTACGGGTGAGCTTGAGGCTTCTGGAACCCAAAATAGCCCTTTCCTTCACAGCACCTGTGGCCACTGATGCTTAGGATTTCCAGGAGATGTTTTTTGCTGCTTCTCTAACCAAGATGGTTGCTTCTGCCAATCCAACTGCACCTCCCACCCTGTTTGCTGAGTCTCCCAGAGCTGCTGGAGGACTGCCTGGATCTGCTGTGACAGCTCCATCACCTCCTGACACTGGCAAGTGAACGCCAGCAACCACAGCTGTTCCTGTACATACCAACTTGGCAGGGTAGATCTCCTCCCATCAAAGAAGGCTTCCCTGTATTTTGGATCCATCCCTTTGCCTCCCAACATTTTTTGCTTGTATGTTTTTAAGCTACTACCAGCATCCTTAAGGTCATGAGTTCAAGTCTCGCTCCATATCACACTGAAACACCACTTCCAGTTCACCCAGCTATGACATGGGACCTGAGCCATTGGGTTAGGGCAGTGAAAGGTGCTCAGCCATGATGTTGTCCTCATCACTCTTTTGTGTACCATTGGCTCTCAAACGGACATGCCTTAACTTCATCAGCCCGAAGAGCCATCAACTCAGAGGAACTTTAATTTTGAACAGCCTGCCTCATTCCTTATTTCAGGAGCAATGATCTTGCCTGCATTTTCTACCACTTTTTAGACAAGTGACTCACTGGCCAGCACGCCCCAACATGGCTGGACACAGCATTGCAGTATCTTCCCCTCTGTTGGCTCTTCAGACAGACCCTGTGGTAGTCTGGTTCTTTCAGCAACTCAGCCCTCTGACCAGATCATAAACAGTTTCACCCCCTTCCAGGGTATCAACCTCCTAAATAAACAGTTTCAACACAAAACTAGTTAGTCATCCATATGATATCTTCCACCTCTCTTGAGTGCCTCTCAAATCCCACTCTTCTTTCATAGCAGCAGATTCATGGGTTTCTTCCCTGCTCAACTCAGAAACCTCCAGACAAAACTTAAGCCACTGCTGCTCACCCCAGGCTTGAACTTTTAGTCCCTTTGGTTTCTCCCCAGCTCCCTGTTTCTCTTCTAGAACATTGACCTGCAGGGCTACGCCCTGGAGCCTTCCCCCTGTTTCAGGGCCCACTGCACAACTATCTCCATTACTGTAGCTTCCTCATAGTTCACTTCTCACAGACAAAGGGCACTGAAGACACCTTCACTCCTGTGCCTCCACTCTCACTGCTCTGAGCACCTTTCCTTATGAAGGAGACCTAGGTCCTCCCCCACTGAGTTGGATAATGAATTGAGCCTAACACATCCTCCAAATATAACCAGGTGAGCTAATTGAGCTAATTAACCACAGTTAACTCTTTGTCTACCAGCATGGGGTTTATACACCCCATCACAATAATCTTTTACTGATATGTTGTGAAGCAAATGTGCAACCTCAAAATCAACTTGAATTTCTTTTAAAATACAGGGCATGATGTCTAGATTGTGGGGGTTTGGTAATGATGTATGGATTGGACCAAATACAGACCTTTCCTCATGCAAATAGTCCAACTGATTTCAATATTTCTCCTCATGTGAGTAAGCCAAGAAGTATTTGGGATGTATGGTGCAAAAGATAGAGATAGAATGAGATTAATAGACTTATAGAAAGCAAACATTACAAGTCATTACAGATGTATGCATCTACACACAGAGATCTATCTTCATATGCACACACATACATATTCTTTCTATGGAGTGCTTTTCTAGACACACTGGGCCAGATCTTCACCTGGTGTAAGTCAGCCTAACTCTCCTGAAATTAATTTGTTAATAGGCTGGTTTACACCAGCTGAGGATCAGTTTTGTTATGCATACCACTGCAATACCAAGCCTGTCTTGAGGTAGCAGTAGCGTAGAAAGTTAGCCTGGCATTGGAAATTAACCAAATGTATTAATTAGAGGAAATAGTTATTGATTTCTCAACATACGATGCATCTCTGATACCACCAAAACGGAATAGAACAGCAAGAGATAGACTTTGTTCGAATGTACATGACCTGTGAGGAATACAGTATGATTAACAAAATCGGCTGTTGCCAAGTCCTCAGGATTTGCCTCAAGAACTGACTCCAAGACAAGAAAGTCTTCTTAAACATGTAAATTACCCTTTTGACTAGCTGAAAAAGACTCTAAAATGAAATCATTTCATTTCCATCTATGCCCTCTAGGAAATTATTGTAATTAACTAAATTCTGCTGTTTGAATCTTGGAGAAGGCTTTCCAGTCCTGAAAATCTAACAGCTACCAGAGACTAAAAATATGAGAGTTTTATTACTGACCACATCCTTTGTTCAGACTGTTTGGTAATATTTATGGCCAATTATATTCTTTTAAGTTACTTTGCTGAAGCTGGTGCAAAAGCTCCAGGAGTCTTTGCTGACAATTGAATTTGCATATTAATTTATTCAGATATAAGTGCCAGCAGTGCCACTTTTTGGTGAGATCACTACAGACGCCCCTCCTTCTGCTTGTTCCATGTTAGAGAGAAGATACCTGATCCTGCATTGGCATCTGCTACTTTAGAACCCAGCATCCAGGAGAAGTCTTATTGAAAGCATTGGGTCTTCACACAGGTGCTGGAGCCTACACTAGCAGACAGGAAACTTATAGGGTAGAATACAGAGTCCTTCTAATTACAAAAAGAAAAGGAGTACTTGTGGCACCTTAGAGACTAACCAATTTATTTGAGCGTGAGCTACAGCTCACTTCATCGGATGCATACCGTGGAAACTGCAGCAGACTTTATATACACACAGAGAATATGTGTGCAGGAAATGGCCCAACTTGATTATCATGCACATTGTGTAAAGAGTTGTCACTTTGGATGGGCTATCACCAGCAGGAGAGTGAATTTGTGTTGGGGGGTGGAGGGTGAGAAAACCTGGATTTGTGCTGGAAATGGCCCAACCTGATGATCACTTTAGATAAGCTATTACCAGCAGGACAGTGGGGTGGGAGGAGGTATTGTTTCATATTCTCTGTGTGTATATAAAGTCTGCTGCAGTTTCCACGGTATGCATCCGATGAAGTGAGCTGTAGCTCACGAAAGCTCATGCTCAAATAAATTGGTTAGTCTCTAAGGTGCCACAAGTACTCCTTTTCTTTTTGCGAATACAGACTAACACGGCTGTTACTCTGAAACCTTCTAATTACAAAGGCACTACAGCAGTGATGCTTGTTCCAGGATCTCACACCATTTCCAGTGAGATCTCCTGTTGGCTTGTGGTATTGTTAAATACTTACCCCCTCACACGCACACATAAACATTGTATATAGTTGCTACCTGCAAGCTATAGTCTATAAGGTGCCACAGGACTCTTTGCCACTTTTACAGCTCCAGAGACCACCCACTGTGGGGGTTGCATATACTTGTTCAAATGGGGTTTTCCAGAGACTCAAACAAACAAAGAGCTTTTGGTATAAAAAGCTGAGTTTGAATGGATGCAAGATCTTCCTTTTGATTCAACAAACTGACAGGACCTTGAGTCCTAGGGGAACTTGAACAGTTGTGGAAGGGTTGGAAAGACTGATGCCAACCACAGCTTTATGCTGGAGCTGGGGGTGATTCTGGTAAGCTCTTAGTAAGCATGTAGGAACTTCCATTGTTTTTATATGTTTTCTCTCTAATTTTTTGACCCTAAGAATAGATATATTTGATTTGGAAGAGCTGCATGGTAATGTGTAACTGTAGGCAATACACTGGTCATAGCCCTCACAGACAAAGCAGAGCCCAGATGCTGGCCTTTAGTCAAACTGTCTTGCTAGGGATATCACAGTGTAAGGTACGGAGCTGTGCAGGCTTAAAACCCCCAGTCAGAAGGGAGTTGGACAAAGATCCCTGCCCAGAGACAGGTGATGGGTGGAGTCATAGATTCATAGATATCAAGGTCAGAAGGGACCATGATGATCATCTAGTCTGACCTCCTGCACAACGCAGGCCACAGAACCTCACTGACCCACTCCTGCGATAAACCTCTCACCCATGTCTGAGCGATTGAAGTCCTCAAATCATGGTTTAAAGACTTCAAAGAGTCCTGAGTCCTGACAGGGCACTCCTGGAGTGGACCATGGAGTGGGGATACAAGTGCAATTACCCTGAAACTGTGACAATCACCAGCAAAGAGGCCAGACAAAATGATGGCCAGCCACACTGGGAAAATACTTTAAGACTGTGGTTGAAACAGAGTTAGATGAAAAAAGTTCTTTGGGGCAAGGACTATGTCATCCTATGTGTTTGTACAGTGCCAGCCACAGTGATGAAGACTGTGGGCTCTGAGTGCTAATGCAATACAAATAATAAATAACAAAACACCTTAATTTTGACATTTGAATGTTGGGCAGGGCTAGGGAAAGTCAGGTTTGTTTGCTTTATCCCAGATCTAAGCCTAAAATGGAGCTCTTGAGAGGGATTTTCAAAAGTGCCCAGTGTTAGCCTAACTCTGCTCCAACGGTAATCTCTGGTTTAAGTGGACTCATAGTCCTGTGCTAGCCTTCTGAGCAGGGGTGAGTTTTACCTTACCTAAAAAATCTATCTACCTAAGGACTGCCTCTGCATCAGATACTACCTATTTTGACATATAGGAAGGTAAAATACAGTAGATTCAGTATAAAAATGATTAGCTGAACTGTGCTATCATTAAAAGTCTGGAAGTTTGAAAGCCTGATTGAGGATGAATGTCTCTGTTTGGTTTGGAGGGAAAAGATTAAATATAGGTGAAGAAGAATTCTAGAATAATCACTTTGAACATTCTCAGTGGCTATTTGAGATAGCTTAAAGAAACCTTGTCTTCTTTGGGAATCACAATGTACACTGGTGACATTACAATGCACAATTGTGACATCACAATGCACATTCTCTCAGACCAGTCTGGCAGGCCTAAGGGCTGTTGCTGGGATAGTTTCTATCTGCCTAGATCAGGGGATTCCAGAATGTCTCACAGTGTGGATTACTTCTTAGTAGTGAGGGCCAACATAGAGATCACGTCCTATTCTGACCTCCTGTCCTGCTCGTATTAATGAGTGCATTTCATTCATTTGGCAACTACTGTAATTGATTATGTCAGAAAAGAAGAACAAAGACACTGTTTGTATAGTTTAACTCTATTGAATGGGATTGATGTGGTTCCTTTCTGGAAGAAACCATGGCCAATATCAGTCTCAAAATGCCACCAGCTTGCAATCTGGTTCCACATGTTGTCTTAAGTGAAAAATCCATTCTCACACATATGTTGATATGAAAGGCATCAAATATTTCAAAGATTCAACTGGAGGTGCTGGATATACTTCCTATACTTGCAGCCAAAACTCTTTCAGGGGCTGGTTGTTGAATGTGCTGCAGGAAAATTCCAATAGGTCTTCTTCTTTCTAATGAACTTTTCACTGTATGGGTCTTTGGGGATGTATTCAGAGATCTCCTTCCAGGAGAATCAAGTTCAGTTTGAATGGAAGGCATACATTAGCATGGTGAGGAAACCATCCAAAGTAGGTGTCATAAATATAAAGGGAAGGGTAAACCCCTTTGAAATCCCTCCTGGCCAGGGGAAAGCTCCTCTCACCTGTAAAGGGTTAAGAAGCTAAAGGTAACCTCGCTGGCACCTGACCAAAATGACCAATGAGGAGACAAGATACTTTCAAAAGCTGGGAGGAGGGAGAGAAACAAAGGGTCTGTGTGTCTGTCTATATGCTGGTTTTCTGCCGGGGATAGACCAGGAATGGAGTCTTAGAACTTTTAGTAAGTAATCTAGCTAGGTATGTGTTAGATTATGATTTCTTTAAATGGCTGAGAAAAGAATTGTGCTGAATAGAATAACTATTTCTGTCTGTGTATCTTTTTTGTAACTTAAGGTTTTGCCTAGAGGGGTTCTCTATGTTTTTGAATCTAATTACCCTGTAAGATATCTACCATCCTGATTTTACAGGGGGGGGATTTCTTTATTTCTATTTACTTCTATTTTTATTAAAAGTCTTCTTGTAAGAAAACTGAATGCTTTTTCATTGCTCTCAGATCCAAGGGTTTGGGTCTGTGGTCACCTATGCAAATTGGTGAGGCTTTTTATCCAACATTTCCCAGGAAAGGGGGGGTGCAAGTGTTGGGAGGATTGCTCATTGTTCTTAAGATCCAAGGGTCTGGGTCTGTAGTCACCTAGGCAAATTGGTGAGGCTTTTTACCAAACCTTGTCCAGGAAGTGGGGTGCAAGATTTTGGGAAGTATTTTTGGGGGAAATACGCGTCCAAACAGCTCTTCCCCAGTAACCAGTATTAGTTTGGTGGTGGTAGCGGCCAATCCAAGGACGACGGGTGGAATATTTTGTACCTTGGGGAAATTTTGGCCTAAGCTGGTAAAGATAAGCTTAGGAGGTTTTTTCATGCAGGTCCCCACATCTGTACCCTAGAGTTTAGAGTGGGGGAGGAACCTTGACAGTAGGGAACTTGTCAAGGTTATACTAGTTTACTTGCCAAGTAAATGATCACTTCAGCCTTATCCTGTACACGGCACACTGACTGTCACAAGCTGACTGCAGCTGAGTTCATTCACTCAGGAGAGAATAGCTGAAAGTCAGCAGTACAAACCATGAGTGGTCACCAGAGCATGCAGACAACTCAAATAAGAGGTCTGGCACAAAGCTTTGCACTTCGGGAGAGAGTTCAAAGAGGTGTGTCACTACTTGCCTTAATCAAAGATCAATTAACTTCAGCGTGAAGGAGGAGCTGCCCAGTTCATCGCACAACACAGCAAAAATTGGAGAATTCACAGGACAAACTTTGATAGTTAACTATCTTCACAGAAGCATCCATAACAGTTTTCAAGTGTCCATCAATGTACTTTGTGGCTAAGGCTTCTCAGGGCATCCATCCAATATTTGATATATTTCCTTTGCAGTAATGTGGTTTGGCAAAGACTGATATAAAAGGAAGTCTTCCTCAACTTTGCCATCAGATCCATATATTATGTAGGTGAGAAGGTTTCACATCAGCGGGTGCATCAAGTGGAATGACAAAGCATGGGCTACTCCTAACTCAGGAAAGGAGTTGCTCTTTCACATTTTCAGCCTGATACAGTTTTGTTGGATAATGGAAATGAATACAGCCACTTGCTTATTTTGTTACCAAATATCACTGGAGCTACTTCTACTGTCATGAAAAACTCCCCTCTAATGTTATCAGGTTTTCCTGCCTTTATTATTCAGTGACTCCTTCACACCCAATGTACTCTTGTCCCCTATCCCTACCAGTAGCAATATTGGGAAACGTACTGTGGCAGTGGTGGATCCCAAATGGTGGATCCTGCTGCAGGGGCAGGTCCTATGGGTGGCTGATCCTAGTGACAATTGGTCCTGGTTCTGCAGTGATGTAGCAGTAGATCCCACAGCAATGGCAGATGTAGTGGATCCATGGCATTGAGTTGTCCATGATCATGGTGGATCTCATTGCAGCTGGTCCTGGTTGGCACTGGTGGCAGGACCTATGGTAGTGGCTGATCCTTTGCTGGGGGCTAGTCCCATGCCAGTGGCAGCTCCTTGTTACATTTCTGGTGAGGCCTCTGAGTCAGGGAGGGGCAGGGATGGATGCAGCTCTTTTCATGGAGCAGCCTCAGCAGAGGAACCTAGCCACATTCTAGCTGGAGCTGCACGCAAAGGAGTAGAACAAGCATTATCACATATTTCCGTGTACTAATGGGAAGAGTTTGATAGACTACAGTTTGGAATTCATTGCTGTAGATTTTTATACCACATTCATACAATTTGCAAAAAGGTGTATCACTGAAGCAAAGCAAAAACCTCCAGGGACAGGAGAAAACAGGGCATGGAAAATGACTAACTAACTAACTAAATAATTACAAATCCTGTAAGTTTAAGGTTTCTACCTTTTTTGGTTGCATTCTACAATACTCTGCAAATTACTGTGTAGACCCTTTTGAAAAAATGTCCATCTTTTTTTTTTCATCTCTCACAATATATACAGAGGTGCTGCTGTCCTATTAATCCACCCTTGCAGTAAAGTCTCCCACCAAAAAATAACAACAGCACATCTGGGAACTCACCCCTCTCATGATAGGGTCACCTCGCTGAGGTGTGAACTTCTGAGCTGAATGTCATGTTTAAATGTAAATATTAAAATGTCAGGTTAGTTTTTTCATCTTTTCTATAAAATGATTAAATTGAATACAAATTACCGTATTATTGCATCATTGAGAGCCAGACTGGATCTGACTCTATTACTGGTATTTCTAAGCACCACTCACTTTAGTATCTAATCTCCGCTTCTCTAGTAGATACAGTGATTAACTTCTGATATACAGACTGTGTATATTGTTCAGAGACACTGAACAAATTATATGCATTAATGTCTCCACTCTGCAAAGTGAGGGAATGCCATGGGTTGCTTCTGGCATTAGGTCAGGTACTGCCTTCACGTTTAATCCTGATGGAAGAATTGCATGGGAGAATTAATGCAAACAGACTTGTCATGGCATGAAGAACTATGGTTCTTAAAGTAACTGCCAACGTTTAATGTACCATATAATCAGAGAAATGTAGGTTACTGGAGGTAGTACTCTCAGATATTCAACTGTACTTTGAGTAGTAAAACAAATGTTGACAGAATACTCATTCAGCAAAGAAAGGGAAAGTACCACATAGTATTTAGTATGATTTAAAAATATTACACCAAATCCTTACTGCTTATGCCTTATCCATTACATTTGGGCTGTTCTGGTGCAGGTTAATAACTAATGATAGGGGAACCTCAAAATATTTGGATTCTGAGTTCCATTTGGATGAGCACCTAAAACCTCAGATGCTAATCATTCCAGCCTCCTATCCTGAGATTAGTTGGGGGGGGGTCGTCCAGTGACTGCTTTGTTCAGTCTTGCTAATCTGCCATTTTAAAAGAGCTTTCTCCCCAGAGTGCACAAAGAGATTGTTTATGGTTCTCATAGAAACAGAAGCAGGGATTTCACAATACCGCAATGTCATCTGGATGAGTGATTTTAATGTGATGCTTTTGGGATGTTGAGGTTCAACTGGACTCCACTGCAACAGCGTGAGGGAGTGGTCCACCCAGATTCCCTGTGAAAGGCTCTGATTCCAAATTCTCATGTGAAATTTTCTGTGAGAACCAAATGAGCCTTATTAGCCTGGGTCTATTAATTGTTTTCCTTAGATTTTAAATGCAGAACACAAAAAAGCTACAGTGTTAGTAGTTTCTGTAGTTGATACTTAGGCCCAGATCCTCACAGTTAACTCCTATTGAAATTAATGGGAGTTAGGTGCCTAAATACCTTTGAGGACCTAGGCCTTAATGCCTTCATCTTCAAAGCACTTTACAAACATTGACTAACTAATCGTCATAATGTTCCTGTGAGGTGCTGTAGGTAACTCATAGACTGGGCATATAATTCACAATAAACAATTTGATGAATCAAGTCCCTTTTTCTGTTTGTGAGCTATCCAGAAGCCTGTCTTGATTTTTCCAGCTGTGTGCATTATTTATTATAATTTACTGAGTCATTTGGGCAAATTACTGCATTTATTATCTGAAATTGGAACTCTATTGCTATTGGGGGTTGGTCACTTAAGTCACATGGTATTTTTGATCCTTGACCAGAGAAGGGCATTTTCTCCAGCAAAAAATGAAACTGTGTATTACATTGGCTAAAGATAATAGTGGAAGTAGGACTTGTGCAACACGTTGATGATCCAAATCTAAATAATTAATTAGGGTGCTCATGGTCAGACTGGAGAAACTTTGGGGAAAAGAGAAAATGAGGAGAGAAAAAAATAGATGTGTGAAAAATATCTATATTTAATATTAGCCTATTTTAGTGAAATTCTCCACATACCCATTAATTTTGTGTTGTCTTAGAAACAAATGATATTCTCATATTTCATCTTTTATGTTGATGGAAATTGCTCTTGGTCTGTGATTGTGACAAGAGGAAAATGAAGAAAAGTAAATTAAGACAAGTGGGAAAATCAGGAAAAGGAAGAGAATTCTTCTAATATTCAACCACTGTGACTTGTGCCTTTTGTTGCTAGAATGTAGCAAATTGCTCATTGTAGATTCTGTTTATTTAAGGGGTACATCATCTGTTGACTTCCTGTGCTCAATCAAACTTGAGTCTTTGCATTGTTTTTCTCAGTCAAGGTTTTTTCTTACAGGCCTCAAATAGAAAATCTATTACTACAGGGTAGATGGGGCAATTCTACATTGTGCAGATATTGAAAAAAAGTGATTTAAATGATGTAGATGACTTACTGATTACCCTTTATTTATATTGTTGTTGAACACAAAATGAAGCTATACATAATAGGAGACAACATGACTATTTCCTATTCCTATCTTTTTGTTATTAAATTAAACTTTATATCCTTTTATAGCTTGTCAACATAATAAATGCACACAGGAAATAATTTTGTACATCACACAAACATTACATATCAGAAAGGTATGTGATTAATTATAATTTATTTTAAGTATGTTGCTCTGGATTGATTGCCTTGGTTTGGAAAGTAATTATGAGTGAAATGTTTGATGAATTATAACAATAGGAAACAGACAAACCAAAGCCTAAAGGAAGAAATAAATCAGAAGGAAATAAGCCCATAAAATCAAGTACAGAAAGATAAAAGAGGAGGGGGAAACCTTTGTCTTTATGACAAGTCAGTAGATAAGAGAATTTTGTTACTCAGTTGACTCGTATTCAGATCACATTGTTATATGCATTATTGCTTGATTCAACAAAGTACTTTAGTATGTGCCTAGCTTTAAAAACATTAGCAATCCCAGTTGGACTATTCCCATATTTTAAATTAGGCAAGCCCTTAAATGACTTGATGAATCAGGGCCTATAGGAGGAGGTAGGATGTGACTACTCAGTCTCAGCATATATTAGTGTGATGATAAAACAGAACTCTAAGAGTCACCACATCTGGTCATAGATATACATTCTGTTGGTGTCTGTAAAAGCAACATCTGCAAGTTTTCCTCCTTCTGGCTGGGAGCCAATCCAGTGCTCTATTTTTGGAGTTACTTTGCTGCCAAATCGGCCTTAGCAAACTACCTCCATTCAGAGCAAGAGATTTCATAGACCTTTTTTCTAAACTTTATTTTTAATTAAAAGCTGTCTAAAACTGTTTGAATAGCACTATTAAGTAATTTCACTCTCTTTTGCTAACTGTTATAATATTTTAATCTTTGTGGAGAAGGAAACTTTTTTGTAATCTTTGGAGTTCAATCAGATTTTCTCTAGTAGAGCCAAGATAAATCATTATTCTGTATTAAAAGCTGAATTTTTGAACATGCCAATACAGCTGGCATGACATTGGCCTCCCTAATTCAAGGACATTATGGATCATTCTTAATCATAAACAAAAAAGCACAGTTGTGATATGAATCAAGATTTTTCCCCCCCTACATGATTGCTATTTGTCCCACAGTTAAGATTTTGATCAACGCAACTTTTGTCAGCGTTGTTTTGCTCAGTGAGAACTAGATGTCTAACTAACCTAACGATCAGCATGTGCCACACTGTTCTCTGATTCCTGAACAACTGTGGTGTCACAATTCTGTGGCATGGCAAATATTGGTAATTATTTAATGGTGACCACTGCCATGTAAGGTACCAAATCTGACTGGTGAACTAAGCAAACTCCTGTGTTTTCAGTTTTCAAGGCGTCCAGTGTCCAGTTTCTTTGGGATCTCAGTCCCCTTTCCTACAGGTTTTTCTCTAAGTATCCACAAATTCAAAGCCAACTTTAGACAAAAGTCAAAGCTGCTAAATTTCACATGAAAAGATGCAACACTGTAAATGTTACATGGTGCCAGTTGTGCAATGTAGTTCCTGGTTTAGTAACAACCACCACCAAATCTTTCACTCAGGGAGCTTTTCTAACTAAGGATTCTATTCTTAAAGTGTAGAGGGGAGATTATAATCAAAAGAAACTAAAGGTTATTATTCCAACATGAAAAAACAAACGGAAAAGACCCCCTTCAGGCTACAACTCAGCCCTCTAACTCTGAACACACTTGGTGTGGAAACTATGAAGAGACCATAACCACGGAACTTCACTGTACTCTCAAGAGTGGACACACTATGTGTCCTGGCAGCTTGGCTGACTGATGTGAGGGGGGACAGTGTACAAGATCCCTTTAGGATTGTTTGCTTCTGTAGGGATGCTAACAGGGAGCACAAGTATTGCAGTTGTTCTGGGTCCTTGTACATGGTCCATGGGTAGGGAAGACTCATTGTACACCCCCCTAACAACCCCATACACTCACAAAAGGGCCAGGCATAATCTAGCTCTAGTTTTCTAACAATATTATAAGACATTTGGGATACACCTTGAATGAAAGATGTTATATAAGACCCTGCAAAGTCCTGAGTGCCTCTAACAATAATAATAATTAATAATTAATACTACCTAGCTCTTATATGATACTTTCATCAGCAGATCTGTAATGGGATGTGCTCCCCACATCAGCCCTGAAAGAGCTGAATTAGGCCAGGTGGTGCCAATCAGCCAATTAAGCTGCAAACTGGAAGATGTAGTCCACATGGAGGGTGCTAATTGGGACAAAGCTCACCTCTGAGGGAACAGATGGGGCTTTTATGAAGCCAGGAGGCAGTGGCAACAGTGTGGGAGGTGGCAGGGAGGAAACCTATAGTCTCTCTCCCTGAAGTAAGGGAGAAGAAAGGGGTGGGGAATAGGAACCAAGGAGGAAGGGCTAACATAATAGTCCTAAGAGAGAGGGGTCCGAACAAGAAGGCTGGAGAATGCAAAGCTTGGAGAAGTAGGGTAGGAAGCAGTCCAGGGTGAGAGCAGTAAGGTAGATGTAGCTGCAGGCTTTAACTGCTCGCTGTAGGGCCCAGGACTGGAACCCAGAGCAGAGAGCAGGCCTGGGTTCCACCACTGCAGAGTGATATTGATATGGTCAGTGAATGGAACGGTTGCCTGAGTCACTGCTGGAGTGATATAGTCACGACAGTGGGTGTGAAGACTCCCTAATGCTGCTTGTATGGAGAGTCTTGGAAAGATTCTCCAGAAGGGGAAATTACAGTTTGACCTACTGTGACACACTGTACCTCAAAGTGGCACCCTGTAACCCCCATATTCATCATTCATATATGGTTGTGGTATTTCATAGAAAGCATGCCGTGTAAGATATATGAAAGGTCATGATCTGCTGAAACCCATTGTTCTGTCCAAATATGTATATTATGAGATTTTTCTGTATGGTTGTTACTGCAGTATGCTGTAAATTTTCTCGTGACATATAAAGGACCCCTGCCCAGGAGAGTGCTCCACGGCCATTAGTCAGTAGGGGAGTTGTAATCAAGAGATTTACAATTCAATGACAGTTGTCCAAGCATCACATGTTGGGGACTGCTCAAGTCTATGACTCTGTTGCATGAGACCACCCCAGAAGGATTGCCAGCCCAGTGACTCAGCAAAGCCCACCAGGACATATCTGGGCAAGTGTCTTTTAGGCACTAAGGATATAAAATAGGAGACTGTGGCCTCATGCTTGGCCTTTCTCCCCCCACACCTATGCTGGAAGCAACAAGGATGCTGAAGAGAAGAACTTCCAGACTTCAGGAAGAAATCTGTGTATGAAGGACTGTAACATCTAGTGGAGTTAGAAAATTGCTGATCTAAATACTGTCTAGTGTAATAAGGTTTAAGGTTTAGATTGGGCACTTATCTTTTCTTTGGTAGCCATCTCTGACCTTTTATGCCTACTACTTTTAGTCACTTAAAATCTATCTCTCTGTAGTTAATAAATCTGTTTTATGTTTTACCTAAAACAGTGTGCTTTGGTTGAGGTGCGTGGGAAATTTCAGTTCAGTTACAAAGGCTTGTGCATGTCCACTCCACATTGAGGGGGGGCAGACTGGGTAATAAACTTATACTGGTCAAGCTTCTAACCAGGGCTAGATGGTACAGCGCTGCGGTGTAAGGCTGGGGAGCTGGTGGGAATTGGTTGGACCCTCTCTGTTGTTAGTTCATGGGTGGCTGGGAGAAGCATTCATGTAATTCAGCTACATGTGTCCCACCCTGTGGATGTCTGTGTAAATCCAGTACCTGCCAGAGGTTTGTAACTTGTCACAGCATGACAGTGTGAGAGGGAGCCCAGGTTGGTGGAACAGAGGGCTAAGCAGTACCACAGTTCAGGTTGCGGATCCTGTCATACCTATCCAGAGGGCCAAGTTGTGAAGCAGCTGTATTGTGACTCCATGAGTGGGAGGAGAGTGACAATGTGTGAAAGAGAAGAAAGGTGGTACTGAATTGAGTGGCACTAATCTCCAGAAGTACCAGAAGAAGGTGCCACCCAGCAGTAAGTACAACAACTGGTGACAAGATCTCAAAGCACATTACAAAGGAGGTCAGTTCCATTATCATAGAATCATAGAATATCAGGGTTGGAAGGGACCTCAGGAGATCATCTAGTCTAGTCCCCTGCTCAAAGCAGGACCAACACCAACTAAATCATCCCAGCCAGGACTTTGTCAAGCCAGGCCTTAAAAACCTCAAAGGATGGAGATTCCACCACCTCCCCAGGTAACCCAATCCAGTGCTTCACCACCCTCCTAGTGAATTAGTGTTTCCTAATATCCAACCTAGACCTCCCCCAGTGCAACTTGAGACCATTGCTCCTTGTTCTGTCATCTGCCACCACTGAGAACAGCCGAGCTCCATCCTCTTTGGAACCCCCCTTCAGGTAGTTGAAGGCTACTATCAAATCCCCCCTCACTCTTCTCTTCTGCAGACTAAACAAGCCCTGTTCCCTCAGCCTCTCCTCGTAAGTCATGTGCCCCAGCCCTCTGATCATTTCTGTTGCTCTCCACTGGACTCTCTCCAATTTGTCCACATCCTTTCTGTAGTGGGGGGCCCAAAACTGGATGCAATACTCCAGATGTGGCCTCGGCAGTTCTGAATAGAGGGGAATAATCACTGTGACGTTGCACTCTATATGTTTATGAAAATATGCTTATAAGTGTAAATGTAACATAACTGGAATAAGCTTTATGCTAGGTATGCCATGTAACATATCTTTGCAAAGGTTATGATCTACTGAATGCATTCATCCTCTTTGTATGCATGTATCATTTTTATATCTAAAGTTATGAGCATTGGCTCTATGCTTGTATCTAAAGTGTTTGCTGTAGAAAACACATAAGGAAGGTTTGGCCAACATATTGTGAAGGAACTTTTCAAGTAATTGGGAGTACTTAACTAACAATGGACTTTGGAGATGTCAATCCACATCTGAGCTTTCCTGGCAATGTTCAAACCAACATGTAAACAATGGCGTCGGCCTGCAAAAAGCTAAATCATTCATGGACATGTGACTTGCCCAGGTAGTTACAAACCCCATTTTGTTGCTGTGATTTGGCACAGAAGAACAAAGGGGTTTCTGCCCACAAGAGAGAGAATATAAAAGGCTCTGGAAGCCTCTCCACTTTGTCTTCAGCTGGCTCAAAAGATGGCCTCTCCACACCCAAAATGATGCCTGAAAGAAACTGGAACAAAGGGCTGTAGCTACGGGGGGTGAGTGATTGCTGGACCCAGGCCATAAACTACAAGGTTGGTCTGAAAAGGATTGTACCTGAGATAACATCTAGGGTGAGAAGTTAGTATTTGTAACTAGATCCTTAGTGTATTAAGTTAGCCTTACGCATTTTGATTGATTTCACTTAGTAACTTACTTACTGTTCTGCCTGTTATCACTTGAAACCACTTAAATCCTACTTTTTATTCTTGATAAAATCACTTTTGTTTATTATTGAACCCAGAGTAAGTAATTAATACCAGCAGGAGCAAACAACTGTGCATATCTCTCTATCAGTGATATAGAGGGCGGACAATTTACGAATTTACCCTGTATAAGCTTTATACAGGGTAAAACGGATTTATTTGTGGTTTGGATCCCATTGGGAGCTGGGTGTCTGGATGCTGGAGACAGGAGCACTTGCTAAGCTGTTTTCAGTTAAGTCTGCAGTTTTGGGTCTGTGCTGCAGCAGGCTTGCGTGTCTGGCTCAACAAGGCAGTGTTCTGGAGGACCAAACTGGAAGAGAAAACGGGCTCAGGGGTAGTCTCAGCACGTCAGGTGACAGTCCCAAGGGGGTCTCTGTGACAGAACCCATCAGAATCACTTCCCTCGATCTGCTGGCAATGCTCCTACTAATGCAGCCCGATATGCCATTAGCCTTCTTGTCACAGTGTTGACTCATATCCAACTTCTCCTCCACTGTAATCCCCAGGTCCTTTTCTGCAGAACTGTCGCTAAGCCAGTTGGTCCCCAGCCTGTAGCAGTGCATGGGGATTCTTCCATCCTAAATGCAGGACTCTACACTTGTCCTTGTTGAACCTCATCAGATTTCTTTTGGCCCAATCCTCCAATTTGTCGAGGTCACTCTGGACCCTATCCCTACCTTCCAGCATATCTACCTCTCCCCCACATAGAATCATAGAATATCAGGGTTGGAAGGGACCTCAGGAGGTCATCTAGTCCAACCCCCTGCTCAAAGCAGGACCAATCCCCAATTAAATCATCTCAGCCAGGGCTTTGTCAAGCCTGACCTTAAAAACTTCTAAGGAAGGAGATTCTACCACCTCCCTAGGTAACACATTCCAGTGTTTCACCACCCTCCTAGTGAAAAAGTTTTTCCTAATATCCAACCTAAACCTCCCCCACTGCAACTTGAGACCATTACTCCTTGTCCTGTCATCTTCTACCACTGAGAATAGTCTAGAACCATCCCCTTTGGAACCACCTCTCAGGTAGTTGAAAGCAGCTATCAAATCCCCCCTCATTCTTCTCTTCTGCAGACTAAACAATCCCAGTTCCCTCAGCCTCTCCCCATAAGTCATGTGTTCCAGACCCCTAATAATTTTTGTTGCCCTTCACTGGACTCTCTCCAATTTATCCACATCCTTCTTGTAGTGTGGGGCCCAAAACTGGACAAGTACTCCAGATGAGGCCTCACCAATGTCGAATAAAGGGGAATGATCACGTCCCTCGATCTGCTGGCTATGCCCCTACTTATACATCCCAAAATGCCATTGGCCTTCTTGGCAACAAGGGCACACTGTTGACTCATATCCAGCTTCTCGTCCACTGTCACCCCTAGGTCCTTTTCCACAGAACTGCTGCCTAGCCATTCGGTCCCTAGTCTGTAGCGGTGCATTAGATTCTTCCGTCCTAAGTGCAGGACCCTGCACTTATCCTTGTTGAACCTCATCAGATTTCTTTTGGCCAATCCTCCAATTTGTCTAGGTCCCTCTGTATCCTATCCCTACCCTCCAACATATCTACCTCTCCTCCCAGTTTAGTATCATCTACAAATTTGCTGAGAGTGCAATCCACACCATCCTCCAGATCATTTATGAAGATATTGAAGAAAACCGACCCCAGGACCGACCCTTGGGGCACTGCACTTGATACCGGCTGCCATCTAGACATGGAGCCATTGATCACTGCCCGTTGAGCCCGACAATCTAGCCAACTTTCTACCCACCTTATAGTGCATTCATCCAGCCCATACTTCTTTAACTTGCTGACAAGAATACTGTGGGAGACTGTGTCAAAAGCTTTGCTAAAGTCAAGAAACAATACATCCACTGCTTTCCCTTCATCCACAGAACCAGTAATCTCATCATAGAGGGTGATTAGATTAGTCAGGCATGACCTTCCCTTGGTGAATCCATGCTGACTGTTCCTGATCACTTTCCTCTCGTGTAATTGCTTCAGGATTGATTCCTTGAGGACCTGCTCCATGATTTTTCCGGGGACTGAGGTGAGGCTGACTGGTTTGTAGTTCCCAGGATCCTCCTTCTTCCCTTTTTTAAATTTGCAGATGACAGCTTAGTGTCATCTGCAAGTTTGCTGAGGGTGCAATCCATCCCATCATCCAGATCATTAATAAAGATGTTGAACAAAACTGGCCCCAGGAGTGACCCCTGGGGCACTCCGCTTGATACTAGCTGCCAACTAGACATCGAGCCATTGATCACTATCCATTGAGCCTGACAATCTAGCCAGATTGCTATCCACCTTATCCCCAGTGTGGTGCTGCTTATGTCTTTGATTAAAGTTCCTGACCTATGTAAAAATCTTATTTGATTAACTAAGTTAGCTGTGGTTGGGATGATCACGGTGTTTCTTCTTTTAAATTTAAATGACTTCCAAATAAGTTTTCAAGGCACCTGCTATAGATTAAATAATAGGAAGAGTGTGACACAGAATATTTCAGTAGTGTTTGATCAGAAAACTAATCATTTAGATTTCAAGTTCTGTTAAAAGGTTATGTGAACAGGCAGAGGAAATTTTAGCTACAGTGTGTGTCTCCATTCTGTGAGTGGCTGATCATATTCTACTTCCCACTGGAGTCAGTGCATGTTGCGAGTATCTAGAATCTTGCAGGAGATGATCAGAACCTTAGAGGTGACCCCATAATTCACTAGCCACTCAGCTGTCCTCCCTTTGATGCCAGAAGGAATTTTTGCATTGACTTAAAGGGAACAGCATTGGGCCTATAGAAATCAGATTTTAGGGGATGGAATGAGCAATCAGGTAAGAAGAAGAATGAGAAGAGACAGTATTGGTCACATGTGTATGCCATGGGAATGTGGTAGTGTTAAGGACAGACTATTTGCAGGTGTACAAGAGAAGAGATCGCAAAATAGAATCATAGAATCATAGAATATTAGGGTTGGAAGAGACCTCAGGAGGTCATCTAGTCCAATCCCCTGCTCAAAGCAGGACCAACACCAACAGTTGAAGAGAAGTGTGGGAAGAAATATTGTCTGCAAGTGAATGAAAGACATGGTAACAGAGACACAGCAAAGGTATAGCTGTAGGAGAGGGGGAGAGAGAAGCAGAGACAGTAAGGGAGAGAGACTGGCAGCTTGACATCAGAATTTTTTGCATCTGTCTTCACTGCTTAAGATGTGAGGAAGATTCCCACACCTGAGTCATTCTGGAAAATTACTTGCAAAAATGTTCAGTTGAGAGAGAGAGAGAGAGGAATAAAATATCGTTTTACCCATGTTAAACATTTCTGGTGACCTTTTCTTTAAGCTCTAGCACCTCCATGCTTTGGAGCAGGGATTTGAGATTGGATGAGGAGTCCAAAGGGGGAGATTAGGGTAGACTGGATGCAGAGCAGGGAGGGGAATGACTGAGACTGGCTGGACAACAAGATAGAGATTAGGCATAGGGAATGGGAAAGAACTGGGATTCAAACAGTGAGCCTGGAGAGGGAGACTGGGACTGGGATGTGAAGCCTGAGGAGTGGATACTCAGACTGGGTAGACAAGGAGAATGGGACTGTGACAAGGAGCTAGGGGTGGGGAGGAGACAGGACTAGGAGAGGACAGAATGTATCAGACTTGAGGGAAAACAGGAAGATGTGCCTGTGCTCACTAGAGCACAGTCCACATCAGAGCCTGGAATGGGACCCAAGATTCCCAAGTCGCACCATTCCTCTGCTGTCAGCAAGTACCTGTGAAACCCACTGGCAAAGTGTGCTTCATCCCTCTCAAGTGCTGCTCCACATAGAGGATGACAACCTACTATTGCTGTCATTTCAGCCATTAGGTCAAGTGACAGAGGTCTGTGGAATGGGTCAAAAGGCTCCAGCCCTGCTGATGACCCATGTGCATTTCAACACGATTGCACATGATGGAATTTCTGTTTTTTTTCAGTTTGTTTTTTGTAAACCTAAGAAATTATACAAAAAAAAATTTAAAAGAACTTAATTAAGGTTGCAGGTTTGAGCAGTCAGAAGTGAGGAAATGCCAGATTTAAGGTTGTCTGTGAAGTCTTAATTCTGCCCCCTTGTGGGTATGCACTGTGATACAAATTCACTGGGTGACATAAGAACATAAGAACAGCCATACTGGGTCAGATCAAAGGTCCATCTAGCCCAGTATCCTGCCTTTCGACTGTGGCCAATGCCAGGTGCCCCAGAGGAAATGAACAGAACAGGTAATCATCACATGATCCATTCCTTGTTGCCAATTCCCAGCTTCTGGCAATCAGAGGCTAGGGACACCATCCCTGCACATCCTGGCTAATAGCCATAGATGGACCTATCCTCCATGAATTTATCAAGTTCTTTTTTTAACCCTGTTATAGTCTTGGCCTTCACAACATCCTCTGGCAAAGAGATCCACAGGTTGACTGTGCGTTGTGTGAACAAATACTTCCTTTTGTTTGTTTTAAACCTGCTGCCTATTAATTTCATTTGGTGATCCTAGTTCTTGTGTTATGAGGAGTAAATAACACTTCCTTATTTACTTTCCTCCACAACAGTCATGATTTTATAGACCTCTATCATATCCCTTAGTTATCTTTTTCCCAAGCTGAAAAGTCCCAGTCTTATTAATCTCTCCTCATATGGCAGACATTCCATATCCTTAATCATTTTTGTCGCCCTACTCTGAACCTTTTCCAGTTCCAATGTATCTTTTTTGAGATGGGGCAACCACATCTGCACACTGTACTCAAGATGTGTGCGTACTATGGATTTATACAGAAGAAATATGAGATTTTCTGTCTTACTATCTATCCCTTTCTTAGTGATGCCCAACATTCTGTTCGCTTTTTTTGACTGCTGCTGCACATTGAGAGGATGTTTTCAGAGAACTATCCACAGTGACTCCAAGATCTCTTTCTTGAGTGGTAACAGCTAATTTAGACGCCATCATTTTATATGTATAGTTGGAATTATGTTTTCCAATGTGCATTTCTTTGCATTTATCAGCATTTAATTTCATCTGCCATTTTGTTGCCAAGTCACCCAATTTTGAGAGATCCTTTTGTAGCTTTTTGCAGTCTGCTTGGGACTTAACTATCTTGAGTAGTTTTGTATCATCTGCAAATTTTGCAACCTCACTGTTTACCCCTTTTTCCAGATCATTTATGAATATGCTGAATAGGACTGGTCCCAGTACAGACCCCTGTTGGACAACACTATTCACCTCTATGAAAACTGACCATTTATTCCTACCCTTTGTTTCCTGTCTTTTAACCAGTTACTGATCGATGAGAGGACCTCCCCTCTTATCCTGTGATGGCTTACTTTGCTTAAAAGCTTTTAGCAAAGGACCTTGTCAAAGGCTTTCTGAAAATCTAAACACACTATATCCACTGGATCCCCCTTGTCCACATGCTTGTCGACCACCTCAAAGAAATCTAGTAGATTGATGAGGCATGATTTCCCTTTTCCAAAACCAAGTTGACTCTTCCCCAACAAATTATGTTCCTCTATGTGTCTGACAATTTTGTTCTTTACTATAGTTTCAACCAGTTTGCCCGGTACTGAAGTCAGGTGTACTGGCCTATAATTGTCAGGATCATCTCTGGAGCCCTGTTTAAAAATTGTCGTCACATTAGTCATTTGTCCTCCAGTCATTTGGTGCAGAAGCTGATTTAAATGCTAGGTTACAGACTACAGTTAGCAGTCCTGCAATTTCACATTTGAGTTTCTTCAGAACTCTTGGGTGAATACCATCTGGTCCTGGTGATTTATTATTAATTATTATTATTATTATTTAGTTTATCAATTTGTTCCAAAACCTCCTCTAATGACACCTCATTCTGGGGCAGTTCCTCAGATTTGTCTCCTAAAAAGAATGGCTTAGGTTTGGGAATCTCCATCACATCCTCAACAGTGAAGACTGATGCAAAGAATTCATTTAGTTTCTCTGCAATGGCCTTATCGTCCTTGAGTGCTCCTTTAGCATCTTGATCATCCAGTGGCCCCACTGGTTGTTTAGCAGTCTTCCTGCTTCTGATGTACTTAAAAAAATTGTTATTACTTTTTGAGACCTTGGGAGTTAACTCACTTCCCCCTTACTGTAACAGTTTTCTCCACTATAAAATCTACCCTGGGGCAGAAGGACATAAGCCCCGACAATCACTTTCACCTGTGGGTTTCTGGGCCTAAGAGCCTAAACCAATTGGATTATCTGCCCAATCACTTAAACTGCCCTGTCTTTCCCTCCTAGGGCCTTGTCCTATGTGCTCAGCCTGACCCCTTCCTGGCTTGTCCTTGACCTTTACAGGACTATCCAAGCTCCCCTCAGGCCTGCTCCCCATTAGATGTATGAGCAGAGCCATGAGTAGGATAGGGAGGTGACACAGCAGCACGGAGACTGATATTGGAATACTGAATCCAGTTTTGGTGTCCACCTTTGAAAAAGATGTTGAAAAATTGGAGATGGGACAGCAAAGAGCCACAAAATGTTTTCAGAGTTGGAAAAAAATGTCTTCCAGTGAGCTATTGAAAGAGCTCAACCTGTTTAGCTTATGAAAAAGAAGATCAGGTGGTGACTTCATTGAAGTGTTGAAGTGCCTTCATGGAGGGAAAATATCAGGTATTAAAGGGCTCTTTAATCTAGCAGAGAAAGACATCATAAGACCCAGGGGGTGGAAACTGAAAAGAGACAAATTCATTTTAGAAATAAGGCACAAATATTCAACAGCCAGGATGATTCACCAAAGGAACAAACTACCAAGGGAAATGGTGGATTCTCCATCTCTTGATGTTTTCTAAGGAAGACGAGATATCTTTCTGGAATGTTTGGTCAAAAACTAGCTATTGTGCTACACAGGAGGCCTGTGATATGCAGGGAGTCAGATTGGATGCTCTAATTGTCTCTTCTGGCCATAATGTCTGCTAATTTATGAAAATCTGAGTGTGGCATGGGGAGGAACCTCTGATATTTTACTGTGTAGCAGGCTTGCTCCCCAGACTCAACAGTCATTGTGTGGGGTGATCCACAGAGAGTAGCTCAAACATCCAGTGTGGCTGGCCAGAGGCAGGACACCAGCACTGCAGGGGAGGAGTCGGTGTGGCAGTGACATCACAAGGGCCTTTTGCAGGACCTCAGCCTATTGGGCAAAGGTGGTGGGGAGGTGATGACCTCACAGAGAGATGCTGACATCAGCCAGGCAGGACAGGGGCGCAAGGTCAGGGAAACCTCAGAGACCCCCGTGGCTTTGCCTCAGCAAGTCTCCTTCTCGAGGTCTGTCCTTGAGGACTGAGAGAGAATTCTAGTTCACGTACGTGAGCGCGAGGAGGACCTTCTTTTGAGTTTTCTCCTTTCCTTTTACTGATTTTGCTAGAAAACAGAGGTCCCTGTTTACAAGGTAAGGGCCTCAGAGAGCTTTGGAATCTCTTCAGTCTGATCCATCAGGTGGGGGCTGAATGCTAGGCACAGAAAACACTTGACTGAGTTGGCAGAATTTTATTTCCCACCTAGGACTTTGTCCCTTAGAATCACTGGAGACACTGGGGTTTCTCCTTTTTGGTTTTCCTTTTCCTCCATCCCTCGCTCCTTTCTCGTCTTCTCTTGCTTCTTTTGTCTTTTTCCCCTGCTCTCCTCCCTCAACCAGGAGTTGTGTGTGTGTGTGGAGTGTATGTGTGGGGATGTGGGGGTTCCTCTCCAATTCTCTCTCTTTGTGGGAGGCCCTCACAAAGAGGTGGGGCTAGAATAGTACTTGGAGAGTGATCTCTTCTGATGACCTGGGCCATTTTTTTGAGCTATTTGATGAGAACCCTCAGCCTCCCGCCCCTCAAAGTCTCAACCCTGATTGGATGAGCAGGGGACTATTGACAAGGAGGAGACTCAGGTCCTCGTTGTTCTCTTTTAAGACCAAGCAAATAAGTCATAAACAATTATATGTTTGATGAATTTTGATGCTTCTCTCCCTTAATTGTCTCTGAGCAGTTCATGATTCCCTCCAACATTCTAGTTCTCCTAAAATACTTGCTGAAGAATTACTATGAACAATTGTTGGTCTACAGCTCATTTGAGAACACTTTCCCCTGATCATTCAATGTATGAAATTCAAGATGTGATGGTTAGTTTGAAAGGCAGGATTCCTGCATCCTGTTCCCAACTCCGCCACTGACTGGCCGTGTGACCTAAGACAAGTCACTTCTCCTTTTTCAGCCTTAGTTGCTCCCTCTGTCAAGTGGGAATAACAATCAGCTTCTACCTACCTCACAGTGGGTGGAGGATGGAGATCCATTGGAGAGTGTCACGAGGAGCAGTGAAGAATATGAGGTGTCCCATCATGTTCAATTGTATCAGCTTATGATATAATATACTATCTGAAAGATTCTATTTCATTTCTATTTTATTATTTTGAAATTGTTAAGAGCAGCAACTTCTTAGCTCAGATTGAAGCATCTCATCTAATTTTCTAGATCACAGTGGTTCCTCTTTGTGTGCGACGAGACAATTTAACACACTGTGACGAACTGAAGATGCTTTTGTTTGCAACAAAATGTATTTGGAATGGATTTTCATCCAACTTGTTATGAATTCAAAAACCAAACTGGTTTAGTCTGAATGGGATTTCCTGACAGAAAATGACTTCCATGAGAATGTTCTCACCATCCGGATTCTGGGCCGTATCCCTGCCTCTGGGGGGTTTCTTGTCTATTAGTTGGAACAGGAGTCAGGACTGTTGTTGGGGTCTGCCACTGCCTGGCTGTGTGTGACCTTGGGTAGGTCGCTTCCCTTCTCTGCACCTCAGAATCCCCGCCTGTCCAATGGGAATAGGGCCAATTCTCTAACGCCAGGCAGCAGTGAGCGTGGGTGAGATAAGGGTCGTTAAAGCCCAGTGTGAAGGAGAAAGGGGTGTTTCCAGGTGTTGAGCGCCAATAAATTCTAAACTTTGCTAAAATGTCTGGTTTGTGGATAGAAGAAATGGTTCGGGCTAAATCTTAATGGAAATGGCCCACCTGTTGATCACTTTAGATAAGCTATTACCAGCAGGACAGTGGGGTGGGAGGAGGTATTGTTTCATGATTTCTGTGTGTATATAAAGTCTGCTGCAGTTTCCACGGTAAACATCTGATGAAGTGAGCTGTAGCTCACGAAAGCTCATGCTCAAATAAATTGGTTAGTCTCTAAGGTGCCACAAGTACTCCTTTTCTTTTTGCGAATACAGACTAACACGGCTGTTCCTCTGAAACCTGTCATTATGCAAGGCACTGCATTTAGCCGTATGGAGTGGAAATCTATCAACTGCATGAAGAAACTTGTACAGATACAGACAGACATCATCTTCCTTTCCAAATGCAAACAGATGGACATCGTACCAAAAGGACTGAAGGTCAAAAATCCATTACAATCTACATACCACACAGACTATGCTGACAGCTTGTGCCTCACGCTCTCAAAGAAACTGCGGAATCACCTGATCAAGATCCTCTACAGCAAACAGGGAAAGATTAAGAATGAGCTCTCAAAAATGGATACTCTCATAAAGAACCAACCTTCCACACAAACTTCCTCGTGGCTGGATTTTACTAAAACTAGACAAGCCATTTACAACGCACACTTTGCTTCTCTACAAAAGAAAAAAAACACTAAACTTTCTAAACTACTACATGCTACAAGGGGCCACAGCAATGGTTCCCTCACCCCACCTAGCAATATTGTTAACCTATCCAACTATACTCTCAGCCCAGCAGAAGCAGCTGTTCTATCTCGGGGCCTCTCCTTCTGCCCCTCCACCCCCACGAACATGATACAGTTCTGTGGTGACCTAGAATCCTATTTTCGACGTCTCCGTCTCAAGGAATATTTCCAAAATACCTCTGAACAACATACTAATCCACAGAGGTCTCCCTGCCAACACTACAGAAAGAGGGATTCTAGATGGACTCCTCCTGAAGGTCGAAACAGCAGACTGGACTTCTACATAGAGTGCTTCCGCCGACGTGCACGGGCTGAAATTGTGGAAAAGCAGCATCACTTGCCCCATAACCTCAGCCATGCGGAACGCAATGCCATCCACAGCCTCAGAAACAACTCTGACATCATAATCAAAAAGGCTGACAAAGGAGGTGCTGTTGTCATCATGAATAGGTCGGAATATGAACAAGAGGCTGCTCGGCAGCTCTCCAACACGAGTTTCTACAAGCCATTACCCTATGATCCCACTGAGAGTTACCAAAAGCAACTACAGCATTTGCTCAAGAAACTTCCTGAAAAAGCACAAGATCAAATCCGCACAGACACACCCCTGGAACCCCGACCTGGGATATTCTATCTACTACCCAAGATCCATAAACCTGGAAATCCTGGGCGCCCCATCATCTCAGGCATTGGCACCCTGACAGCAGGATTGTCTGGCTATGTAGACTCCCTCCTCAGGCCCTACGCTACCAGCACTCCCAGCTACCTTCGAGACACCACTGACTTCCTGAGGAAACTTCAATCCATCGGTGATCTTCCTGATAACACCATCCTGGCTACTATGGATGTAGAAGCCCTCTACACCAACATTCCACACAAAGATGGACTACAAGCCGTCAAGAACACTATCCCCGATAATGTCACGGCTAACCTGGTGGCTGAACTTTGTGACTTTGTCCTTACCCATAACTATTTCACATTTGGGGACAATGTATACCTTCAGATCAGCGGCACTGCTATGGGTACCCGCATGGCCCCACAGTATGCCAACATTTTTATGGCTGATTTAGAACAACGCTTCCTCAGCTCTCGTCCCCTAAAGCCCCTACTCTACTTGCGCTATATTGATGACATCTTCATCATCTGGACCCATGGAAAAGAAGCCCTTGAGGAATTCCACCATGATTTCAACAATTTCCATCCCACCACCAACCTCAGCCTGGTCCAGTCCACACAAGAGATCCACTTCCTGGACACTACAGTGCTAATAAACAATGGCCACATAAACACCACCCTATACCGTAAACCTACTGACCGCTATTCCTACCTGCATGCCTCCAGCTTTCACCCTGACCACACCACACGATCCATCGTCTACAGCCAAGCTCTGCGATACAACCGCATTTGCTCCAACCCCTCAGACAGAGACAAACACCTACAAGATCTCTGTCAAGCTTTCTTACAACTACAATACCCACCTGCAGAAGTAAAGAAACAGATTGATAGAGCCAGAAGAGTTCCCAGAAGTTACCTACTACAGGACAGGCCTAACAAAGAAAATAACAGAACGCCACTAGCCGTCACCTTCAGCCCCCAACTAAAACCCCTCCAACGCATTATTAAGGATCTACAACCTATCCTAAAGGATGACCCAACACTCTCACAAGTCTTGGGAGACAGGCCAGTCCTTGCCTACAGACAGCCCCGCAACCTGAAGCAAATACTCACCAACAACCACATACCACACAACAGAACCACTAACCCAGGAACTTATCCTTGCAACAAAGCCCGTTGCCAATTGTGCCCACATATCTATTCAGGGGACACCATCACAGGGCCTAATAACATCAGCCACACTATCAGAGGCTCGTTCACCTGCACATCCACCAATGTGATCTATGCCATCATGTGCCAGCAATGCCCCTCTGCCATGTACATTGGTCAAACTGGACAGTCTCTACGTAAAAGAATAAATGGACACAAATCAGATGTCAAGAATTATAACATTCATAAACCAGTCGGAGAACACTTCAATCTCTCTGGTCACGCAATCACAGACATGAAGGTCGCTATCTTAAAACAAAAAAACTTCAAATCCAGACTCCAGCGAGAAACTGCTGAATTGGAATTCATTTGCAAATTTGATACTATTAATTTAGGCTTAAATAGAGACTGGGAGTGGCTAAGTCATTATGCAAGGTAGCCTGTTTCCTCTTGTTTTTTCCTACCCCCCCCCCCCAGATGTTCTGGTTTAACTTGGATTTAAACCTGGAGAATGGTCAGTTTAGATGAGCTATTACCAGCAGGAGAGTGAGTTTGTGTGTGTATGGGGGTGGGGGGGATGTGAGAAAACCTTGATCTATGCAGGAAATAGCCCGACTTGATTATGTAAAGAGTTGTCACTTTGGATGGGCTAGCACCAGCAGGAGAGTGAATTTGTGTGGGGGGGTGGAGGGTGAGAAAACCTGGATTTGTGCTGGAAATGGCCCACCTGTTGATCACTTTAGATAAGCTATTACCAGCAGGACAGTGGGGTGGGAGGAGGTATTGTTTCATGATTTCTGTGTGTATATAAAGTCTGCTGCAGTTTCCACGGTAAACATCTGATGAAGTGAGCTGTAGCTCACGAAAGCTCATGCTCAAATAAATTGGTTAGTCTCTAAGGTGCCACAAGTACTCCTTTTCTTTTTGCGAATACAGACTAACACGGCTGTTCCTCTGAAATCTTAACCATTATCCTTTTTAAAAGCCCATTCAGGGATCTGAATCCCACAGAGCCATAGAGAGGGGAGCAACTTGCCCAAAGTCCCACAGGTCAATAGGAAAGCCAGCAATGGAACCCAGGAGTCCTGACTCCCAATCCCCTGGTCCAGTCACTACAGCAGAGCACACTCCCTCTCAAAGTCAGGGGGACCAAACATGTGGGCCTGGTTTTAATTGCCAGCTGTGGGAGGGAGTGTGCAGCAGTGGTTAGTGAAGGGGCCTGGAAATAAGGACTGCTGGATCCCATCCATGGCTCTGACCCTTGGTGTAACCGTGAGCCGGTAGCTTTCCCTCCCCAGGCCCATTTCATAGAATCATAGAATCATAGAATATCAGGGTTGGAAGGGACCTCAGGAGGTCATCTAGTCCAACGCCCTGCTCAAAGCAGGACCAATCCCCAATTAAATCATCTCAGCCAGGGCTTTGTCAAGCCCGACCTTTCCCTTCATCCACAGAACCAGTAATCTCATCATAGAAGGCGATTAGATTAGTCAGGCATGACCTTCCCTTGGTGAATCCATGCTGACTGTTCCTGATCACTTTCCTCTCATGTAAGTGCTTCAGGATTGATTCCTTGAGGACCTGCTCCATGATTTTTCCGGGGACTGAGGTGAGGCTGACAGGCCTGTAGTTCCTAGGATCCTCCTTCTTCCCTTTTTTAAAGATTGGCACTACATTAGCCTTTTTCCAGTCATCTGGGACTTCCCCCGTTCGCCACGAGTTTTCAAAGATAATGGCCAATGGCTCTGCAATCACAGCCGCCAATTCCTTTAGCACTCTCGGATGCAACTCGTCCGGCCCCATGGACTTGTGCACGTCCAGCTTTTCTAAATAGTCCCTAACCACCTCTTTCTCCACAGAGGGCTGGCCATCTATTCCCCATGTTGTGATGCCCAGCGCAGCAGTCTGGGAGCTGTCCTTGTTAGTGAAGACAGAGGCAAAAAAAGCATTGAGCAGATTAGCTTTTTCCACATCCTCTGTCACTAGGTTGCCTCCCTCATTCAGTAAGGGACCCACACTTTCCTTGGCTTTCTTCTTGTTGCCAACATACCTGAAGAAACCCTTCTTGTTACTCTTGACATCTCTTGCTGCAGCTTCAGGTGCGATTTGGCCCTCCTGATTTCATTCCTACATGCCCGAGCAATATTTTTATACTCTTCCCTGGTCATATGTCCAACCTTCCACTTCTTGTAAGGTTCTTTTTTATGTTTAAGATCCGCTAGGATTTCACCGTTAAGCCAAGCTGGTCACCTGCCATATTTACTATTCTTTCGACTCATCGGGATGGTTTGTCCCTGTAACCTCAACAGGGATTCCTTGAAATACAGCCAGCTCTCCTGGACTCCTTTCCCCTTCATGTTAGTCCCCCAGGGGATCCTACCCATCCGTTCCCTGAGGGAGTTGAAGTCTGCTTTCCTGAAGTCCAGGGTCTGTATCCTGCTGCTTACCTTTCTTCCCTGTGTCAGGATCCTGAACTCAACCAACTCATGGTCACTGCCTCCCAGATTCCCGTCCACTTTTGCTTCCCCCACTAATTTCCCATCAGTAGGGTTGGGGTCCTGTCCCTACAGCTCATGGGGGTTGGGAGGTTTCATGAAGGTGTGTAAAGTGCCAGGATGTCAGGCTCCAGGAGGTGCTGTCACCCCCGCAGTAGGGCAGTGTTCTGTACCCCCTGCTGCTGGCTGACTTTCTCCATCCCTTGGCAATAAAACAGACTCTTGTTTTCACAGCCAGTCAATCGCCCAATGTCATCACCCTGCCTGCTGGTTGGGCAGGGTAACTCCTCAGGACACCAACCGCTCCAGCCTGCCTTGGACTTGGGGAGTGAGGAGGAGGGCGAGGGATAGTTGAACATCCTCCATGCATCACTCCATCACCTAGAGCAAGTGAGTGGCATTGGGGTTCCTTGGTGGCTTCCCCTGTATGTCTGGGAAGAGGCAGAAATAGGAGAAGAGAATCTCTCCAAAAGGAGATTTGATTTGCAAACAGGAGCCTCTCGCTCTCAGACCAGGCAGGGGCTTCTCCAGAGCTGTCTCCAGTGTGTTTGGAAACATCCCAGCAATGGGGCTCCCAGCCATTCTGTCAGGGTTCCTTTCCCACTCTGAACTCTGGGGTACAGATCTGGGGACCCGCATGAAAGACCCCCTTATTCTTACCAGTTTAGGTTAAAATTTCCCCAAGGCACAGATTCCTTTCTTGCCTTGGGATTGCTGCCACCACCAAATGATTTAACAAACCATCAGGGAAAGGACCACTTGGAGTCCTATTCCCCCAGAATATGTCCCCAAGCCTACACCCCCTTTCCTGGGGAAGCCTTGAGCGTATATCCTTACCAATTGGTTACAAAGGGACTACAGATCCAAACCCCTGAGTCTTAGAACAATGGAAAAATCAGTCGGGTTCTTAAAAAGAAGGATTTTATTTAAAGGAAAGGTAAAAGAATCACCTCTGTAAAATCAGGATGGTAAATACTTTACAGGGTATTCAGATTCAAAACACAGAGAATTCCCCTCTGGGCAAAACCTTAAAGTTACAGAAAACAGGAATAAAACTCCCTCTTAGCGCAGGGAAAATTCAAGTTACAGAAAACAGGAATAAACCTCCCTCTTTGCACAGGGAAAATTCACAAGTTGAGAAAACAAAGATAAACTAATCCGCCTTGCCTGGCTGTTACTTACAAGTTTGAAATACGAGAGACTTGTTTAGAAAGATTTGGAGAACATGGATTGATGTCCTGTCCCTCTTAGTCCCAAGAGTGAACGGAATAGAAACAAAGAACCCAAAACAAAACGTCTCCCCACAGACCAGATTTGAAAGTATCTTTTGTCCCCATTGGCTCCTTTGGTCAGGTGCCAACCAGGTTACTTGAGCTTCTTAACCCCTTACAAGTAAGGAGGAATTTAGGCTACCCCTAGGGTTATGACACTTTCCCTTGTGAGAAATTGTTCCCCAGGCTGAAAGTCTCTGAGTTGGGCCAGACCCTGTGAGCTGCTGAGCATGGAAGTCAGCAGGAAACGAAGGGACCCTGGGTTTCCTGTGCCTAGGGACTTTGTGACGTTGACGTGGGGAATGATTTCCTGGGAGAAGTCTAGACCCCTGGGTTCTGTTCCATTTCTAGCCTGGAAGGGAGTGTGGCCTGGGAGGGCACGAGGGGGCTGCTTGTCCAAAGTAACCGATGGTCTTTGTGACTGACCCCACTGCTCTAAAAGGATGAGACTCCCTGGATATTGCAGTGCCAGGAATGATGAGGAGCAGATCATGCAGTGAACTCCTGCCAGTGTGTGTAGCTTGCACTCCCTTCACCCCTGTGGCGGGAGGAGGAGCTGCTCTGGCTGGGGCAGGGATGGGGAGGGACTGAAAAGGTGCCTTACTGAGAGACTGCCTTGACCCCAGACTCACGCCTTCTCCCCACTCGGTTCCAGGATGGCCACGCTCCTGAGGATGTTCAGGAAGAAGGCTCTGCAGGTGGCCCTAGAGCTTGAGGGAAGCAGCCACCATCCTGGTGAGGAACCAGGCTGGGGTCAGTGAGGGGTGAGGACAGGGCTGTGAACACCCTGGGCCCAGATGCTCCACCAGTGCTATGCGGGGTGGGTCCCCAGACCAGGTGTCTGGCCTGAACCACGCGAACCCCAGTGACACCAGCAGCAGTCACAGAGCTGCCCCTGCAGCAACGGGAACTCGGGGGGGGGGAGGGGAGGGGCAGCAGGAGCTGGTGCCACTTTGGTCCCTGATGCTCCGGGGGGAGCAGGCACCTCCCAGGGAGTCTAGGACAGTGTGTGTGTGGTGGGAAGGGGCTTTAGGCTCACGAAGCTGATGGGGTCTGAAGGCATCCCTGAGAGGAGGGAGTGTGGGGCCTCATCTGCCCTGTGTCCCTGAGGTAGGAAGGGGGGACATTAACCCTGCTCTCTCCACCACGCCCCTGTCCTTGACACCAGGAGTCTCCCTGTCCCCTTCTCTCCCTGGTGCAGTGACCCCCAGGGACTCAGAGGAGGAGGAGGAGGAGGAATGGGTGGACGTGACCAGAGAGGAAGCTGCTCTCAAGGTGATCAGAGAGTAGCTTCAGCGCAGAGAAAAGGTACAAACGTTCCCCATCTGGGCTGGAACCGAGATTGTCCTGCGCCTTCCCAGCATCCCAACCCCCAGCATCCCAATTTTGACAGGCAGGAGGGAAGGGGAATGGGACCGAGCTCGGCAGGAATCCTGGGAGGGGGCCACGTTTGATGGGCAGGAAGGAAAGCGAGGAGCAGGAGTTAGGTGAGGGGATTCTGCTGACTGTGTGGGGGGCAGGCTGTGGAATCTCCTCACTTGGAAGTGTCAGCGGGGCCCGAATCTCACATGCTCCTCTGTCTCTTTTGGGTCTCACAGGAGCGCATTGAGGAGCTGCCTAATAATTTTCCACCCGGCGCTATCCTGGCCAACTCCGTGATCGCCGTGGGCAACCTCAGGTACCAACCCCCCCGCCCAGCTCCCTGAACCCCGGTGCTGCTCAGGCCCAGGACTGGGAGTCACTGCCTCTCCCACTCCCAGGTCACCTCCCAAGGGCGGCTCCTCTGTTAGAGATGGCGGGAAGGTTCACTCTCTCCTGGCTGGGCTGTACTTTTCACTCCAGTAACATTAAGGGGCCTTTGGGGAGAGGCTCATTCCTGGGGTTAGATACAGATACCCTGCTGCCCGGTCAAGGGAACAGGGGCTATTCCTGCCCTGCCACTGTCTGTGTGTGAGGCCTTGGCCTTGTCATTCCCTGGCTCGGTGCCTCAATTTCCATTCTTGCCAGCCTGTGCCTATTCCCTGCAGTTTCACGTCCGTGTTGGTGCCGGTCCCAGCCCACACTGTACAGTCTAATATCGGCTCCTCTCTCTTGCCAGCACAATAACACCTGCCCTAAGGTCATGAATTAAAGAGCCAGCTGTCACCCTGCCATGAATCCTTGCTAATTGCCTGCAGTGGGATGTGAATGAGAGAGGCCAGGATATGTGTTTGGGATTTCACCAGTGCTTTCCAGAGACCGCTCTTCCCATCCTGTGTCAGGTGTAGCCCCAGTTTCCATAACTTTGACCCATGGCTCTCCCTTGCTTTGCAGGCTCTGCACAAGGTCGTACCAGAGCTCCTGGATGCCATGCTGGGGAATCTGCTGGTAGAGTCCCCAGACACAGCCAGGCTCCACTACATCTTGGAGGTGAGCCTCCTGAGGGGGGTGGGAGGGAAATTTTACCTTAATTCTTAGGAGGACTGGTAAGGAGAGACTGGAAGGTCCATTTTCCAGTCTGTCGTCCTAGCTGAACCCGCAGGGGGGGCCGTCCTTGGTCAGGGCAGTCAGTGAGATGCAGTGTCAGGCCCTTCCTTCTTGAAGGACAGAGGAAGGAGCTGGGATTTCACCCAGAGCTCTGCCTGGTTCTGTTGAGCAGTAACCACAGGGCCCTGGCTGGCTTGCCCTGACCCCTCTTCCCCCCACACATGAGATCCAGAAGATGGTCCTCAGAGAAGAGGCAAAGGCTTCTTCCTAGAGAAATAGGAGGACCACAGGGAATCAGCGCTTCTCTCCGATGGGCCCTGAGATTCCTGGGGGGATTGTGTTCAGTCACTCCCTTCCTTCCACAAAGGCCTTTAGTGAGGAGGGGTGAGGGGTCTGTCTCCTTCCTTGTGAGCTGTTGAGGAATCAGGAGTTCTGGGAGGATGGGACCAGCACCTAACGTTGTCCAAATCTAGAGAGACAGTGACAAATTGTTACCTGCAGGGTACAGGCATTGTCCTGGGGGCAACAATCCCCTTCTAAAGCTCTGTGATCAATGACTTAGATATTCCACCCTGCGCACAATGTCTCAGCCCCCTGGGGATGGGGAGGGGCTCATTTGCACAGCATGTGCACCTGCCCAGTGATCCTGACCTGCCTCCTTCCCCAACAGCACGTCAACTTCTGGATCGGGTCCAGGGTGTCCCAGGAGAGAGCCAGAGCCATTAGGAGCATCACAGCCCTGCTCAGATTCACCATCACTCTCCCTGAACTTGACATAAGTGACCTTGACCCCAGCTTCCTGACTCCAAGCGTGGGTGGGCCGGCACCGACAGGCTGTAGGATCTGCTGCTGCACAGTTTGTGGGTTAGGAGTGTTCTCTTGGGGAGGCAGAGCGAGAGCAGGGGTGAGCTAGGCTTGAATCAAGTTCTTCTTTTCCTGGTTAAGTGGTGACCCTGGGCCTTTAAGGGGACCATGCTCCAGCCTCTGCTCCAACCAGGTTCGTGCCAGGACCTTGGGTCTTTTCTTGGCATCCTGGAACAGCTCCAGGCTCCCTTGGCGGCAGAGAAAATTAAGGGTCTAGCTCTAGCATCTCCTGTGGAGTGGCTGAGGGGAAGGAGACTCCTGGCCCAGGGCGTCTGGGAGCTGACAGGAAAATGCTGATGGAGTCCCCTCTCCCTCTCCCTTCCATTAGATCTCAGCAGAGTTCCCTAGGATGGGTCACCATGTGGCACAGCTGGCTGTGTTCATTGGTGACCCAGCCAAGGACATCAGCCAGCAGGCCAGGGAGGGGATTTACCAGCTCTACTAGCTGCTGCTGCACCAGAGGGGTAAGGAACCCAGCTGGAAAATGGGACCCAATAGGAGACTGAGACTGACTGCAACTGGGTAATGGGTCCCCAGCCAATTTCTCTCAGACTGACCCCAGCTGGATGATGAGTGGGTGTGTTTGTGTGTCTCTGTGTGTGTGTGTGTCTGTTCTTCTCCACCCCCTGCAATTCTACTGGGTCAGGGATGCAGCGAGGACTCTGCTCACTGTGCAGCCATCAATGGGATTGGAAGGAAACAGACACTGCAATCAGAATGACAAGTGTGTTTTTGTCTTTCCCAGGACTGACCATCCGTGAAGCAGAATATCTGTAGTGCTGGGACTGGCACCAGGACAGCAGGCTCCTGGGCTACAAGAATACAGCCAGGGTGTGGGAGGTAAGGACACTCTGCCACAGTATGACACGGCTCAGGGAGTGGAGCTGGCTGGGTTCCCTGCAGTGCCCACCTACTGGAGACAGGACAAGAGTTGATTCTTTATTTCCAACTCAGAGTTCCTCATCCAGCACCCAGTGGGAGACGCTGGTCCTAAGGGTCACATGTTGGAACCTCGCTAGTTGCTGTAATTTGTGTGTCTGACATGGGTAGGGGACACAATGATCTCCAAAACCGCTACGGACCACATGCACCCACCTTAGTTCTCTGGATTAGGTCAGGGAATGGCAGAGTGTCTGGACCTCAGTCATTGTTCCAAAGAAGCACATTGTCACGGAGCCACCCCATAACACAGTGCCCCAGAATTGGAGTCCAAGGTGAAATGGGTGATCTCCACAATGTCACAGAGGAGGCTTTGGAATGGCTCCTGGATCTGCAAGTGCATCTACAGAATGCTGCTCTGCAGATCCCACATGAGAGGGACTGTGAGCTCGTCCCCCCTCCCACAAGCTGAATTGCTGCACTGAAACAAAAGGTTTATGGGAGTGTCTGTGCGGTGGGGACTGGGACCTGAGTCTTTGCGTCCTTGTCATGTTGCAGGTTGGATTCCCCTTGGAAGAAACCCAGGAGCTGCAGACCCCAGACCCAGCTACTTGAGAAATCACTAAGTTGGGGGAATAGGCCTTTGGTCTGTCAACTCCAACCCCCTCCCCCGCATGCCTCTAGCCACTGAGTGCAGGAGATCTCTCTGCTGGAAGCAATACAGCATCCCCTGTCATTGCTGTGAGCTGCACACCAGAGTGTGCCTGCTCCCACGCACAGAGATCTGTTTCCAGCCCAGCCTGGCCTCTGCTACAGGCTTTAGAGGTGTAGCTGTGTTAGTCTGGATCTGCTCTTATAAGTGACAGTTACATTAACACAACCCTATACTGAAAACCCACCGACCGCTATGCCTACCTTCATGCCTCCAGCTTCCATCCCAGAGACACCACACAATCCATTGTCTACAGCCAAGCGCTGAGGTAAAACCACATTTGCTCCAACCCCACAGACAGAGACCAACACCTAGAAGATCTTCACCAAGCATTCTCAAAACTGCGATACCCGCATAAGGAAATAAGGAAACAGATCAACAGAGCCAGACGTGTACCCAGAAGCCTCCTGCTGCGAGACAAGCCCAAGAAAGAAACCAACAGAACTCCACTGGCCATCACATACAGTCCTCAGCTAAAACCTCTCCAACGCATCATCAGTGATCTACAACTCATCCTGGACAATGATCCCTCCCTTTCACAGGCCTTGGGAGGCAGGCCAGTCCTCGCTCACAGACAGCCCGCCAACCTGAAGCAAATCCTCACCAGCAACTACACATTGCACAATAGTAACTCTAACTCAGGAACCAATCTATGCAACAAACCTCGATGCCAATTCTGCCCACACATCTACACCAGCGACACCATCACAGGACCTAACCAGATCAGCCACACCATCACCAGTTCATTCACCTGCACATCCACCAATGTGATATACACCATCATGTGCCAACAGTGCCCCTCTGCTATGTACATCGGCCAAACTGGACAGTCCCTACGTAAAAGGATAAATGGACACAAATCAGATACCAGGATTGGCAATATACAAAAACCTGCAGAAGAACACTTCAGTCTCCCTGGACACACAATAGCAGATTTAAAGGTAGCCATCCTGCAGTAAAAAAAACTTCAGGACCAGACTTCAAAGAGAAACTGCTGAGCTTCAGTTCATTTGCAAATTTGACACCATCAGCTCAGGATTAAACAAAGACTGTGAATGGCTGGCCAACTACAAAAGCAGTTTCTCCTCCCTTGGTGTTCACACCTCAACTGCTAGAAGAGGGCCTCATCCTCCCTGATTGAACTAACCTCGTTATCCCTAGCCTGATTCTTGCTTGCATATTTTTACCTGCCTCTGGAAATTTCCACTACATGCATCTGATGAAGTGGGTATTCACCCACAAAAGCTTAAGGTCCAATACATCTGTTAGTTTATAAGGTGCCACAGGACTCTTTGCTGCTACTACAGGCTTTGGATCCCTAAGTGCCTGCCATCTTTTAATAAAGGGGTGTCCCTGAGCCAGGGGATCCTGAAAGCTGCCTTGGCTACAGCAGCTCTTCCCCTGCCTCTGGGCCACTAGAGGGTGATGCCGTTCCAGCCCCGGCATCTTGGAGCCCAGCTCTGGGCAATCTGCTGAAGCCTCATGTCCTGTTGGTTTTAGGTCTTTGGAAAGTTCTTCTTGGAGGGGCAGAGAAGATTCTTCCTCCGGACGGCAGTGCTGGCCATCCACGACCCCCTGCTCCATGTCAGCCAGACTGGGCTGGTCCTGGTCTACTCCTTCCTGGGGGAAGCCCAGCAGCTGATGGGGGACAAGATAAGCAGCGGGATTAGACTCAGGACGTTAGGGCAGGGCCCGGGGTCTCATTCCCATCCTGTCACCATTCACTGGCCTGGCAGCAAGGAGCCTGGTGGGGAATGAGAGTCAGAGCAGGTGATACTGGGAAGGGAGATGAAGTCACCTCCATGAGCAGGAGGGAGCCAACTTGTCCCCGGAGCAGCTCCAACCCAGCTCTTTATCAAGGCTAATTGCATACAAGCATTAACTCATCATGGACTTATGTTCTTAGGATACTGTGCTATTGCTCCTGGGAAGGGCAGGACAGTCCCCTAAGTGTCCTCTGCGAGCCTCTCCTACCTGCCGCACAGGGCTGCACCCAGTTCCCAGTGGCCTAGTGTCTGTCACCCCAACCACCATCCAGAATTGCTCCCATCACTGGTAGCCTGGGAGGCCAAGGACAGACCAGGCAGGGCTGAGGCACATGGGCGGGGGAAGCTTGTCCTGTTGCTGGCAGGGTTGGACCCGCTCTAGAGAGAATGGGAGGATTCAATCAGCAGGGGCTGCTGACCTGCCCCATTCATGAGGGCTGCCATCCTGGGGCTTCAGCATTCGTCACTGGTGTGACTTGGGGAAAGGTCTCAACCTCCCCACATCCCACTTCACTGCTGCCAGAATCCCTCCTGCCCCCACTTCTAGAGCCCCCTCCCTGCCTACCTGGGTGGGGGTGGGATGAAGGAGAGGGTGAGAACTTGAGGTGTGTCCTCAGGTGGGTTGGAGGTGGAAGAGCTGTTAGGGACACTCAGGGGAGGTGTCAGGAGCTCACCCTACAAGGAGGGATGTTGGCACTGGAGGTCACTCAGAAAGACAACAAGACTCCAACCTGAGGGGTCAGAAGAGTGAATCCATCCCGCAGAGGTGGGTAGGTGCTGGCTGAAAATGCTGCTGGTTTCAGGTGCCATTAATCCCCCCTGATTCCAGGGGGGGGGGTGTCTGAGTCTCTGATGGGTTTTTTGTTCCCTTGCAGCACGGGGACCTCATGGCCAATGTGATGTGCCAGCTCCGCATCATCCAGCACTTACGCCAGATGCCCGAGGGGCTGCCGGGGCTGTGCCTCTGAAGATGCCAGCAACTCCCGTTCCCTGCTGGAGATACTGCTCTGGCTCACTTACATGGGGAGCGAGTGGAAGTGGAAATGGAGCCCCCTGGCACTGACAGAAATGCTCTCCCTTCTCTGTGGAGCAAGGTCCTTTCCTCTGCCCCAAAAATTCCTTCATCAGGGGCATGAGCTTTTCCACTCTAATCTCTCCTCATATGAAATTCTCCTCACCCTACAAGGCCCCAGACCTTGCTGCACCAGAGCTCTCCCTGCCCCACATGGTTCAGAAGGGCCTTTGTGTCAGGGCTACAGCCCATCTGCCCAACAGAAGCTCAGAACGCCCCCACTTTTGAGGAGGTGGGGATGGAACAGAGGCTCAGGGTTAGCTTCACCTCCTGCCCTTTGTTCTCCCTTTGGCCCTTCTATGGGGTCTCAGAGTGTGAAATGAACAAGAGACTCCTCCCCGGGTGTCTTCCAGATTCTGGGATCTGTCACAGCCTCCCTGATGGGTGCAACCTGCAGCTGAGCCACCTCAGAGGGAAGTGGGGAAAGGTCACCTCGTCCTATCAAACAAAACAGTGCTGGGTCTGATAGAGGCCTAGGTGGAAGACCCTGCTCCTTCCTAGAGGTAAGAGCCATTTACTCCTTGGGGCATGTGTTTCTCTTGGGGAGAAATGGGATCCCTGATGTCTAGCCTGGCTGAGAACTTCCTCCATCCCTGGATCCCAGCCCTTGGACAGAGACGTCTCCATCAACGTGCCAACCTTGTTTTATTCCTAGCAAGAGGCTCCCCAGAGATATCCTCGAACCTGGACTCTTAAGAGCATTTCTGGCAGGAGACTCCAGCCCCTCAGGCATGAAGAGAGCATCATGCAGTCTTGTTCACATGGCATCTCCGCTCTCCAGCTCCACTTCCCAGAGCAGGACAAACAGCCCTTCAGCTCCCAGAGTCCCGACTCTTTGACCTCCTTCCAATCAGCAGTGGGGTTTCTCCAGCCCCCTCACTGCACTCGTCAGCCTCTGAATGATGAAGGGCCTGAATGTCAGTCATCATAGCAAGAAAACTCCAGTTCCAGCCAGTGGAGCCTATGTGTACTCAGCCGCTCTGGAGACCTGGTCTGAAATGGGGAGCAAGGACCTCAGCCCAGTAACAGCAGGACTGGGCAGAGCAGGCCTGTAACAAGGTGCTTTCCCCTGGGCTGCAGAGCCTGGGGCTTAGCTAATTTGATTACAGAATGAGCCCTACCTGAAAGGCACCATGTACCTCCCCATAAAGAGCCAGACTTCAGCAGTGATAAAACCCAGCTGGGCTATGAACTGGAATGAGAAGTAGGTAGGAAGTTCCGACCAGCAAGAAAAGCCTGGAGGGGAACTTGAGAAGAGAGGTAGGAAGTACCCAGGGGAAACTGCAGCAAAGAGAAATGAGCAGATCTAGGTACAAGGCCCTGGGCTACTACCAGTGTCAGGGTGGGACTGGGTTCCCCTAAGGGCCCCAAAGAAAAGGACATACATGCACCCAGAGAGGGTTACCAAGCCCAGCAAGGGGGATGCAGGCTGAGCAAGAGCCCCAGGGAGGGAAAAGGACTTCTTCCTGTGGGAAGACCTCTTTGGACTTTTAGTGTGAGACAAGCTGGGCCCCGGAAGGATGGACTAAAGGTGGTGACCCAGCTGGAGAAACTGCCATGGTGCTGGAGCAACCATGGATGGGGAACGCTAGCCCAGTGAGAGGGCTGTGATTCCATGCCTAGCTGCCAGAGGGAACGTAACGATGAGTAGATTCGTTTATCATTGGCATAGTCGGCAGGATTGAATTCCCCGTCATCCATGAGGGCTGATGGAAGTCTTGGTTGCTGAAGGAAGGTCTGTTCCCACGAGCGGGTGTATAGAGGGACCGAGCTGGTCACTGGATTTCCACTGCTGATAACTTTGGTGGGTGATAAAATACTGGCAGAGTGGTAATTAATGATGAGGACAGGGCAGTGATACAGAGCAATCTCGATCCGTTGATAAGCTGGACCCATTCAAACAAAACAAGGTTGACCAGAGCCAAATGCAGGGTCCTATACCTAGCAACAAAGCATGCCAGCCACACCTACAGAATGGGGAAGTGTATCCAGGAAAGCAGGTGATTTACGGGCCAAACTGGTGTGGTGTTTAGATGTTGCTTATAATTATTAGAATTGGGAGCACTGGCTGTTGGGAGTCTGAAAGGACAGGAAACAGGAAGGAGGGGGGAGGAGTTGAGAGGTTGGGAGAAAGCTACAGAGGGTGCAGCAGCAGCTTGGTAAAGACGTTTCCACTTTGAAAATAAAGTCCAGCTGAAGCTTGTTAGTACCTTGCCTGGTTGATACAACATTCTGGTGACGAGGATGGATCTTCTGCCTCTGAACCCATCTGCACCCTTTCTGCAAAGCCCAGGTGAGCCTCCAATTGCTTTTACTACCTGGAGCCATATGTTTGAGACTTATCTGCTTTCAATAAGTGCTACAGAGATTTCCAAAGTAAGAAAGCGTGCTCTGCTACTCCACTGCCTTGGAGCAGAAGGGCAGCATATATTTTACACGTTTCCCCTTGCATATGATAAATATGGGACTGCACTCACTGCATTAAAGAATTTTTTTGTGCCAAAAGTGAATGTAGTAGCTAATTGCTACAGATTTCACCAGCATGAGGAGAAACCAGGGTAAACTATAATGCAGTATATTGCTTCCCTGAGGAGTCTGATTATACTTTGTGACTTTGGGAATAAGGCAGATGAGATGATTAGAGACCAGCTCATTGAGAAAACAACCATGCTTCATGTCAGAGAACGCTTATTTCTAGAACCACAACTTGCACTAGAAAAAGCAATAACCATTGCCACCCAGATTGAGTCAGCTACAGCTGAAGCCAAAATAATGAGCATGGATACAGGAGGCACAGTCCAGGCTGTGACTCCTTTGCAGAAAAGTTCACTGCCGCTGCAGACACACAATTGCAAGAGGAAAACTAATGAAAAACCACTGAATCAGCAAATTCAAAATACAGTAAAAGCATGTTTTCGCTGTGGATCCCCACAACACCTTGCAAGCTACACAGGATGTCCTGCAAAAGTAGCTCAGTACAATCATTGCAAAAAGATTGGACATTTTGCTAATGTATATCGCAGTAGCCAGTTCAATGAACAGGTGCATGCAGTTACAATACCAGATGTTACTGTGCTGAGCATGGACAAAATCACTACTGCACATATTTCAGAACAGAGAAAGTGCCCTGTAAACTTTTCCGCCATACCCTCAGGCAAACCACACTATTCAGCTAATGTTGGACACTGGTTCAGCAGTATCTATACTACCTGATTCCACCTATCTGCATTATTTTAAAGATGTGCCTCTTACTGAACCCAAACTTCACTTGGTGTGCTATTTGAAAAACCATGTTCCAGTACATGGCTGCTTGCCAGTAGTAGTTACTTTTGGTGATTGCTGTGTTACTGCAGAGTTCTACATTGTCCACAAAGGCACTCCCATCCTTGGCAGAGATTTATTGGCTGCTCTAAATCTCAGGGTAAAATCAGGAAGAATTGATCTTCCTCAGCAAAGCACTCTTGCGGTACACACACCAGTTTCAGCTGGGACCCAACACCAAGTTGAGGAGAAACTCGGCTGTGCTTATTGGTTTCTGCATAAAGTTAAAATGCAGAATAATGTGATGCCTGTATGACAGAAGTTACAGCGCTTACCATTTTCAGCCAGGGAAGCTGTTTCAGAGGAACTTAGAAAACTTGTTCAAGAGGACATTATTGAAGAGATCAACTCCTCGGAATGGGTTTCACCTATAGTAGTGACGCAGAAGAAGAAGGGTGGAGGCATTTGCCTTTGTGTGGACTTAAGGGAGCCAAATAAAGCTATTGTGATTGACAGCCATCCTCTTCCTCACAAAGAAGAAGTATTTGCAGAACTCCATAGAGCAAAGATGTTTTCTACTCTTGATTTGCAGAGCGCATACCACCAGGTTATGTTGCATGAAGATAGCAGAGACCTCACAGCATTTATCACACACGAGGGACTATTCCGTTTTAAACGTGTTCCATATGGTCTTGCGTCTGCCCCAAGTGCCTTTCAAAAAATGATGTAATTGATTTTGAAGAATCAACATGGAGTTCAGTGCTATCTGGATGATATTATCGTGTTCGGAAACATTTCAGAGGAGCATGACAATAACCTGCAGTCTCTACTAAACTGCATCAGGACAGCAGGCCTCCAGCTCAATAGGTCCAAATGCAAATTTAGACAAACTGAACTCTCCTTTCTGGGGCATACAATTTCACAGGCTGGACTAAAACCTGATCCAGATCATATTCTGGCAATTTCAAATGCTCCTCCTCCAACAGATTTGCAAATCTTACATTCCTTCTTGGGTCTTACCTCCTGGTATGCAAAATTCATTCCCAATTATGCTTCTGTCATTGAACCGTTACGGGAATTACTACGGAGTAGTTTAACCTTAGTGTGGACAACGGATGCACAAGCTAGTTTTGAAACGGTGAAAGACTTGATTGTACATAGTCCAGGACTTGCACTATTGAGTCCTGCATTGCCCACAATTATAACTACTGATGCTTCTGATTATGGACTTGGGGCTGTCGTCACACAATTTCATGAGGACAACACAGAGAGGACTATTGCATTTGCTTCAAGGACACTAAGTAATGCAGAGGGGAAATATTCTACAGTCGAAAAAGAAGCACTTGCTTGTGTCTGGGCTACTGAAAAATGGAGAACTTACCTGTGGGGCTGCACGTTCAGGTTACACATAGACCACAGCCCTTTGATGACGTTGCTCACCACGAAAGGACTGGGAAGAGCAGGATACCATATTGCTCGATGGTCTGCAAGACTACTCTCTTTCAATTATGAACTGGAATATAAGCCTGGAAACCAAAATGTGGTAGCTGATTGCCTTTCTCGCCTACCTTGGCCTTCACCAGATGGTCCACCGGAGGATGAGGATGTAGTAGTTGCGCTTATTACAAGCACTCTTACTGCAGTTACAAGAGAACAATTTCAAGCTGCTTGTTCAGCGTGTCCAATTCAACAAAAACTACAGGAATTTCTGACAAAGAGATGGCCCAGTAACCCTAAAAACCTTGACCCAGTTTTGTTGCCTTATTTTAGAGTTCGGGATGAACTTTCTTTGTTTGATGGCTGTGTGCTACAAGCTACACACCGGCTACTTGTGCCAGAAGAATTACAGCCAAAACTCATACACCCGGCACACGATACTCATCAAGAAATTGTCCGAACCAAACAACGACTACGGGATCTGTATTGGTAGCCAGGGGATGGACTCTCAAACTGAAGCACTCATAAAATCCTGTGTCACTTGCCAAATGCATGATAAGACAGTAGTGACATGTTCCCCTCCATTACATCCTCTTCCTCTTCCTGAATCTGCATGGGAAAAAGTGGCAATTGACATTGTAGGACCCTTTGATACTGCTCCAAGTGACTGCTGTCATGCCATCACTTTAATAGACTATTTCAGTAAATGGCCCGAGGTAGCGTTTACATCGCAAATCTCTTCTGCTACAGTAATTAAGTTCCTCTCTTCACTTTTTAGCAGGGAAGGTAACCCCAAAGAACTGGTTTCAGAGAATGGTAGTCAATTTACTTCCCTGGAGTTTGAAACTTTTCTAGCAGAGAGGAACATTTTACACAGAAGGTCATCCCTATATTACCCTCAAGCCAATGGGGAAATGGAACGGTTTAACAGAAGTTTGAAAGAGAGTTTGCAAACGGCTAAACTGGAAGGATGATTGTGGATACCCTTCACTACTGATTTCTTGCAAGCATACCGGGCTACACGACATGCCACAATGCAAAGATCACCCCCACAGTTACTGCATGGGAAACAGATGAATACTAAACTGAACATTGCTGGATTGTTAAAGCCATGACCTGATGCCCCAAACAAGGATGATGTGAGAAAAACAGTCAAACAGAACCAAGCAAAGTCTAAGGCTTTCACAGACAAGCGGCGGGGTGCTAAGGAACTAAAGTTTGGGGTGTGGCTCCTTTGTTAGAATACAAAAACCTGGAATTTTATGCAAAGGGGACCATAAATTCACAGCTCCTCTTAAAATCATAGAGAAGAAGGGACCGTATACCTATCGACTTTCTGATGGGCGGGTATGGAATGCTTCTTATCTTGCACCTGCCTATGCATCGAGCGGAGATTATGCCAACACCGAGTCTGCATTGGATGACTTCACCACAGTACCAACACAAGACGACATTGCACTGGAACCAGGGCTTGAGAGACGGCCTGTCAGACCCAGACGACCACCTGTCTGGACTAGAGACTATGTTATGTAGTATCTACAGTGTTTTCAGTGTAATATTTCTGCCAACAGTATAGTGTCTTGTTTCATATTTGTTCCTGTGGTTAGAACAATAATGTTTATTTTAACCAGGAGAGTTTCTGAAGAGAGGAGGGAATGTGGTGTTTAGATGTTGCTTGTAATTATTAGAATTGGGAGCACTGGCTGTTGGGAGTCTGAAAGGACAGGAAACAGGAAGGAGGGGGCAGGAGTTGAGAGGCTGGGAGAACCCTACAGAGGGTGCAGCAGCAGCTTGGTAAAGAGGTTTCCACTTTGAAAATAAAGTCCTGTTGAAGCTTGTTAGTACCTTGCCTGGTTGATACAACAACTGGGCAAGCCGTTCAACATGAGCACCCAGTGTGATGCTGTGGTGAATAGGGCTAAAGCCATCATTAGACGTATGAGCAGAGCCATGAGTAGGATAGGGAGGTGACACAGCAGCACGGAGACTAATATTGGAATACTGAATCCAGTTTTGGTGTCCACCTTTGAAAAAGATGTTGAAAAATTGGAGATGGGGCAGCGAAGAGCCACAAAATGTTTTGAGGGCTGGAAAAAAATGTCTTCCAGTGAGCTGTTGAAAGAGCGCAACCTGTTTAGCTTATGAAAAAGAAGATCAGGTGGTGACTTCATTGAAGTGTTGAAGTGCCTTCATGGAGGGAAAATATCGGGTATTAAAGGGCTCTTTAATCTATCTGAGAAAGACATCATAAGACTCAGTGGGTGGAAACTGAAAAGAGACAAATTCATTTTAGAAATAAGGCACAAATAGTCAACAGCCAGGATGATTCACCAAAGGAACAACCTACCAAGAGAAATGGTGGATTCTCCATCTCTTGATGTCTTCTAAGGAAGACGAGATGCCTTTCTGGAACGTGTTTGGTCAAAAACTAGCTATTGTGCTAAACAGGAGGCCTGTGATACGCAGGGAGTCAGATTGGATGCTCTAATTGTCTCTTCTGGCCATAATGTCTGCTAATTTATGAAAACCTGAGTGTGGCATGGGGAAGAACCTCTGATACTTTACTGTGTAGCAGGCTTGCTCCCCAGACTCAACAGTCATTGAGTGGGGTGATCCACAGAGAGTAGCTCAAACATCCAGTGTGGCTGGCCAGAGGCAGGACATCAGCACTGCAGGGAAGGGGTGGGTGTGGCAGTGACATCACAAGGGCCTTTTGCAGGACCTCAGCCTATTGGGCAAAGGTGGTGGGGAGGTGATGACCTCACAGAGAGATGCTGACATCAGCCAGGCAGGACAGGGGCGCAAGGTCAGGGAAACCTCAGAGACCCCCGTGGCTTTGCCTCAGCAAGTCTCCTTCTCGAGGTCTGTCCTTGAGGACTGAGAGAGAATTCTAGTTCACGTACGTGAGCGCGAGGAGGACCTTCTTTTGAGTTTTCTCCTTTCCTTTTACTGATTTTGCTAGAAAACAGAGGTCCCTGTTTACAAGGTAAGGGCCTCAGAGAGCTTTGGAATCTCTTCAGTCTGATCCATCAGGTGGGGGCTGAATGCTAGGCACAGAAAACACTTGATTGAGTTGGCAGAATTTTATTTCCCACCTAGGACTTTGTCCCTTAGAATCACTGGAGACATTGGGGTTTCTCCTTTTTGGTTTTCCTTTTCCTCCATCCCTCGCTCCTTTCTCGTCTTCTCTTGCTTCTTTTGTCTTTTTCCCCTGCTCTCCTCCCTCAACCAGGAGTTGTGTGTGTGTGTGTGTGGAGTGTATATGTGGGGACGTGGGGGTTCCTCTCCAATTCTCTCTCTTCGTGGGAGGCCCTCACAAAGAGGTGGGGCTAGAATAGTACTTGGAGAGTGATCTCTTCTGATGACCTGGGCCATTTTTTTGAGCTATTTGATGAGAACCCTCAGCCTCCCGCCCCTCAAAGTCTCAACCCTGATTGGATGAGCAGGGGGCTATTGACAAGAAGGAGACTCGGGCCCTTGTTGTTCTCTTTTAAGACCAAGCAAATAAGTCATAAACAATTATATGTTTGATGAATTTTGATGCTTCTCTCCATTAATTGTCTCTGAGCAGTTCATGATTCCCTCCAACATTCTAGTTCTCCTAAAATACTTGCTGAAGAATTACTATGAACAATTGTTGGTCTATAGCTCATTTGAGAACACTTTCTCCTGATCATTCAATGTATGAAATTCAAGATGTGATGGTTAGTTTGAAAGGCAGGATTCCTGCATCCTGTTCCCAACTCCGCCACTGACGGGCCGTGTGACCTAAGACAAGTCACTTCTCCTTTTTCAGCCTTAGTTTCTTAGTTTCCGCTCCTACCTGCCTCACAGTGGGTGGAGGATGGAGATCCACTGGAGAGTGTCACGAGGAGCAGTGAAGAATATGAGGTGTCCCATCATGTTCAGTTGTATCAGCTTATGATATAATATACTATCTGAAAGATTCTATTTCATTTCTATTTTATTATTTTGAAATTGTTAAGAGCAGCAACTTCTTAGCTCAGATTGAAGCATCTCATCTAATTTTCTAGATCACAGTGGTTCCTCTTTGTGTGCGATGAGACAATTTAACACACTGTGACAAACTGGAGATGCTTTTGTTTGCAACAAAATATATTTGGAAAGGATTTTCATCCAACTTGTTATGAATTCAAAAAACAAACTGGTTTAGTCTGAATGGGATTTCCTGACAGAAAATGACTTCCATGAGAATGTTCTCACCATCTGGATTCTGGGCCGTATCCCTGCCTCTGGGGAGTTTCTTGTCTGTTAGTTGGAACAGGAGTCAGGACTGTTGTCAGGCTCTGCCACTGCCTGGCTATGTGGGACCTAGGGTAGGTTGCTTCCCTTCTTTGCACCTCAGGATCCACATCTGTCCAATGGGAATAAGGCCAATTCTCTAACTCCAGGCAGCAGTGAGCCTGGGTGAGATAAGGGGCATTAAAGCCCTCTGTGAAGGAGAAAGGGGTGTTTCCAGGTGTTGAGCGCCAAAGAATTTGCTAAAACTTTGCTAAAACGGCTGATCTGTGGAAAAAATAAATGGTTGGGGCCAAATTTTAACTATTGTCCTTTTTAAAGCCCATTCAGGGATGTGAGTCCCACTGAGCCATAGAGAGGGGGAGCAACTTGCCCAAAGTCCCACAGGTCAATAGGAAAGCCAGCAATGGAACCCAGGAGTCCTGACTCCCAATCCCCTGGTCCAGTCATTACAGCAGAGCACACTCCCTCTCAAAGGCAGGGGGACCAGACATGCGGGCCTGGTTTTAAGTGCCAGCTGTGGGAGGGCGTGTGCAGCAGTGGTTAGTGAAGGGGCCTGGAAATAAGGACTGCTGGGTCCCATCCATGGCTCTGACACTTGGTGTGACCCTGAGCCTGTAGCTTCCCCTCCCCAGGCTGGGCAGGGTAACTCCTCAGGACACCAACCGCTCCAGCCTGCCTTGGGCTTGGGGAGTGAGGAGGAGAGCGAGGGATAGTTGAACATCCTCCATGCATCACTCCATCACCTAGAGCGAGTGAGTGGCATTGGGGTTCTGTGGTGGCTTCCCCTGTACATCTGGGAAGAGGCAGAAATAGGAGGAGAGGATCTCTCCAAAAGGAGATTTGATTTGTAAACAGGAGCCTCTCGCTCTCAGACCGGGCAGAGGCTTCTCCAGAGCTGTCTCCAGTGTGTTTGGAAATGTCCCAGAAATGGGTCTCCCACCCCGTCCCTTCTGGGAGACTATTACCCAGGCTGAGAGTCTCTGAGCTGGGCCAGACCCTGTGAACTGCTGAGCATGGAAATCAATGGGGAACGAAGGGCCCTGGGCTTCCTGTGCCTAGGGACTCTTGACATGGAGAATGGTTTCCCGGGAGAAATCGGAACCCCTGGGTTCTGTTCCATCTCTAGCCTGGACGGGAGTGTGGCCTGGGAGGGCACGAGGGGGCTGCTTGTCCAAAGTAACCAATGGTCTTTGTGAGTGACCCCACTGCTCTAAAAGGATGAGACTCCCTGGATATTGCAGTGCCAGGAATGACGAGGAGCAGATCATGCAGTGAACTCCTGCCAGTGTGTGTAGCTTGCACTCCCTTCACCCCTGTGGCGGGAGGAGGACTGCTCTGGCTGGGGCAGGGATGTGAAGGGACCAAAAAGGTGCCTTACTGAGAGACTGCCTTGACCCCAGACTCACGCCTTCTCCTCGCTCGGTTCCGGGATGGCCACGCTCCTGAGGATGTTCAGGAAGAAGGCTCTGCAGGTGGCCCTAGAGCTTGAGGGAAGCAGCCACCATCTTCCCCAGGAGCAGAGCGGCCTCTCCGTCCCTGCTGGTGTGGAAGCAGCTCTCGGCCAGGCCAGGAGGTGGAAGTGCCCAGCCTTCCGGCGGAGGAAACCCACTCCCAGCGCAGGCTCCAAGACGGGAGTGGCAGTGGCCAGGCCCCAATGGAGCTGGCTCAGGATATGGCTGGGCAGGCGGGACCCAGCACATGAGGGGAGCAGGGCAGGGTGGCTCTAGGGTTTGTTGTGTGGGCAGCAGCAGCACCAGCCCCAGGAGCCCAGCCCTGATTTCCAGCAGGAGGCATGGCCCTGCCCAGTCACTGAGGACCCTCCAGTCTCCCCGGGGCAGGAGGTGGAGGATCTCTGTCCCAGCACTAGCAGCTCGGCATGGGACAGAAGCAGCTCCTGGGTCTCTGGCAGCAGTGAGGCCGATGGACGCTACTGATTGTTCCAGGTGAGGAACCAGGCTGGGGTCAGTGAAGGGTGAGGACAGGGCTGTGAACACCCTGGACCCAGGCGCTCCACCAGTGCTATGCGGGGTGGGTCCCCAGACCAGGTGTCTGGCCTGAGCCACGCGAACCCCAGTGACACCAGCAGCAGTCACAGAGCTGCCCCTGCAGCAACGGGAACTCGGGGGGAGGGAGGGTGGGGGCAGCAGGAGCTGGTGCCACTTTGGTCCCTGATGCTCCGGGGGGAGCAGGCACCTCCCAGGGAGTCTAGGACAGTGTGTGTGTGGTGGGAAGGGGCTTTAGGCTCACGAAGCTGATGGGGTCTGAAGGCATCCCTGAGAGGAGGGAGTGTGGGGCCTGATCGGCCCTGTGTCCCTGAGGTAGGAAGGGGGGACATTAACCCTGCTCTCTCCACCACGCCCCTGTCCTTGACACCAGGAGTCTCCCTGTCCCCTTCTCTCCCTGGTGCAGTGACCCCCAGGGACTCAGAGGATGAGGAGGAGGAGGAATGGGTGGACGTGGCCAGAGAGGAAGCTGCTCTCAAGGTGATCAGAGAGTAGCTTCAGCGCAGAGAAAAGGTACAAACGTTCCCCATCTGGGCTGGAACCGAGATTGTCCTGCCCCTTCCCAGCATCCCAACCCCCTGCAGAGGGTCTTGTCCCTAATGATCCACCACCCCTAATGGGGACCTTTCTCCTCCATGTTCTGGGACCCCCAAGATGGGGGTGTTTGTCATACACCTGCTGGGGTCTCCTCCCCCCCTGTTCCAGTTCCTTACCCTGCCTGTGTAGGAGTCATGGCTGATTTGGACAATGGGCGGGTCCCCACTATCTCCCGTGGAGGTCTGCATGAGCGCTGCAGCTGGTGTGGGTGGGGCAGGGAGGTCCCTGGCTAACAGTCTGTCTCTCCCCTAACCCCATTCCTGGTGGGTGCAGGATGAGGCCCAGCAGCTCATGTTCCTGCACGCCATCCATCCCGTGTGTCTCACTGTGTTCGTCAGTGACCCAGCCAAGGACATCAGCCAGCAGGCCAGGGAGGGGATTTACTGGCTCTACCAGCTGCTGCTGCACCTAAGGGGTAAGGAACCCAGCTGGGAAATAGGACCCAACAGGAGACTGAGACTGACCGCAGCTGGGTAATGGGACCCCACCCAATTTCTGGCTGGGTCCCCTGCAGTGGCTGCTTCTTGGGGCCGCTAGAGGGTGGTGCCGTTCTAGGCCAGGGTCTGGAGCCTGGCTCTGGGCAATCTGCTGAAGCCTCGCATCCTGTTGGTTTTAGGTCTTCGGAAAGTTCTTCTCAGAGGGGCAGAGAAGGTTCTTCCTCCAGACAGCAGTGCTGGCCATTCATGATCACCTGCTGTGTGTCTGCCACGCTGGGCTGCTCCTCACCTACTCCCTCCTGGGGGAAGCCCAGCAGCTGATGGGGGACAAAGTAAGTAGCTGCATTAGACTCAGGAGCTTGGGGTGGGGCTCTGAACCTCATTCCCATCCTATTGCCATTCGCTGGCCTGGCATCAGGAAGCCTGGTGGAGAATGTGAATCAGAGCTGGTCCTACTGGGAAGGGAGATGAATTCACCTCCATGAGCAGGAGAGAGCCAGCTTGTCCCCTGAGCAGCTCCAACCCAGCACTTTAACAAGGCTAATTAATTATAAGTGTTCGTTCCTCATGGACTTATGTTCTTAGGACAAGGTGCTATCACTCCTGGGAAAGGCAGAAGAGTCCCCTAAGTGCCCTCTGTGAGCCTTTCCTTCTTGCCCCACAGCCAGTTCCCCATGGCTGCTATCCTGTGGCTTCAGCATTAGTTACTGAGGGTGACTTGGGGAAAGGTCTCAAACTCCCCACACCCCACTCCACTCCTGTCAGAATCCCTCCTGCTTTCCTGGCTAGAGCCCCCTCCCTGCCCTGCCTGGGTGGGGGTGGAGGAAAGGGTTCTGAGAATTTGAGCTGTGTCCCCAGGTGGGTTGGAGGTAGAACAGCTGTCAGGGGCACTGAGGGGAGATGGCAGGAGCTAACCCTACAAGAAGGGGAGTTGGCACTGGAGACAGCTAGAGAGGACAACAAGCAGTGGGGACAGATTTCCTCATCCTATCAAACCATGCAATGCTGGGTCTCAAAGAGGCTTAGATGAAAGATCCCACCTCCTTCTTGAGGTAAAAAGTATTTACTCCTCTGGGCATGTGGATCTTTTGGGGGAGAACTGGGGCCCCTGCTACAAAGCCTGGCTGGGAGCTTCCCCCATCCCTGTCTGCCAGCCCTGGGACAGAGATATCTTCATCATCATGGTGTCCTTGTTTTGTTCCTAGGAAGAGGCTCCCCAGAGATGTCCTGGCACCTGGACTCCGGACAGCATTTCTGGCAGGATCCTCCAGCCCCTCAGGCTGGAAGAGAGCATCATACAGCCTCATTCACATGGCATCTCCGCTCCCCAGCTCTGCTCCTCACTGCAGAACAAATGAACCCTTCAGCTCCCAGAGTCCTGACTCTTTCAGCTCCTTGTGGTCAGCACTGGGGTTTATCCGGCTCTCACACCACACCTGTCCACCTCTGAATGACGATGGGCCTGAATGTCAGAGTTCTCCTGGATCCAAAACTCCTGTTCCAGCTTGTGGGGTCTGTGTGCAGTCAGACCCTCTAGAAACCAGCCTGAAATACTGATCAAAGACCTCAGCCCAATGACAGCAGAGCAGACATGTAATAAAATGACTTTTCCTTGGGCTGGAGAGTCTGGTGCTAAGCCAACTTGATCACAGAATGAACCCCTGAGAAGGATCAGGGAATTCCCCATAAAGAGTCAGGCTTAAGTAGCAATAGAGGCCAGCTGGGGAAAAAGTTAGAGTGAGAGAGAGAGAGAGGAATCTCAGCAGAAAAAGGAAACTTTTCAGGCAAGGAGGCCTGGGAGATACTCTGACTAAAGCAAGGAAATGACTGGGAGACCCAGAGGGGAACTTGAGAAGAGAGGTAGGAAATGTCCCAGGGAAAACTGCAACAAAGGTAAAGGAGCAGACCTGGCTGTGGTTCAGGGCCTTGGACTGGAATCCAGAGTTGAGGATGGAACTGGCCACGCTGGTGCCAAAGAAGCGGGTGTATGACCCCTGTGACAGGGCAAGGCCAGATGACTATAGAAAAGTAGTGGGAGATAGATATATTAGCTCCAGGCTAAACAAATCCCTGGTACCAGGATAAGTGAAATGGCAGCTGCTCCAGGTCAATTAAGACACCTGGGGCCAATTAAGAACTTTCCAGAAGGCAGGGAGAAGGCTGGGTTGATTGGGACACCTGAAGCCAATCAGGGGCTGGCTGAAACTAGTTAAGAGCCTCCCAGTCAGTCAGATGGGTGGGCATGTCAGGAGCTGTGGAAGGAAGTTGTGCTGTTGGAGAGGCTGAGTAGTACACACCATATCAGGTACAAGGAAGGAGGCCCTGAGGTAAGGGTGAAGTGGAGCTTGAGGAAGTGAGGGCTGCTGTGGGGGAAGTAGCCCAGGGAATTGTACATGTCATGTTTCTAATAGGTCAGCTACCATAGCTGATACTATTAGGGTCCCTGGGCTGGAGCCTGGAGTAGAGGGTGGGCCTGGGCTTCCCCCCCACCACACACACATACCTTTGCCCTTTGATTAATCACTGAGACTGGGAGACAACAGAGACTGTGCAAGGAAGGATAGCTTCTCCTCACCTCCCTTGCTGGCTTATGATGAAAATGGCTCAGTAGACTGTGACCTTTGTCTCTAGAGAGAGAAGGGTTATGTGGAGGGTCACAGTGAGCCTCTGAGGCTAGCGAAATCCGCCAGAAAATGTGGGACCCATGGAGGCAAGAACAGAGCTTTGTCACACCCAATAGAAAGGCCCAACAAGGGTAGCTGAAGACAGGCTAAAGAAGAACCCAAGAGAGGGTGGAAGTACTTGCTGGCAAAAGCATATTTGGACTCTTAGTTAATTTGGGAGAAGTGGCACCCTGGAAGGGGTACACTGGAGACTGGGACCTGGCTAGATGGCTGAGTTACCAGGCTGAGGAAACCACCACAGTGCCAGAGCCACTGTCAGCAGGGGGACTAGCCCAGCAAGTGCTGCCACATGTACCTGGACAAGAGGGGGCACCTAGTGGTAAGTGACCTTTGTTAACAAACCCTGTTCCATCCTGGAAACCCCCTGGCATTAGAGTGAGGTGGGGAGAATAGGGCTGGTGGTGTGCAGGAAGCTGTAGGGGAGAGGTGGCTAGGCTGGCAGGCTGGAAGGAGATTAGAAAGGTGACCTGTCTTGTGGGTGGGCTCCTGCTGGCTGTGTCTGGAGCACTGTGTAGCTTCTTCTCTGGGAAGTGCCTGTGGTAAGGGCATGCACAAGGTGGGGGCAAGCAGGGGCACCCCAATAATCATCTCTGCCATTGCCCCCAGCTTCTGCCCTAGCCCCCTGCCATGGGATTCCCTCCCCTGAGCCCATCCTCACCCCTTTCTGCCAGGGTGGGAGTTGGGCTGAGTGTGGCTTAAGGCAGTGGTCTCCAAAGTGGGGTGCACACACAACCATCCATGGGGGTGCACGGCAGGAGGAGGACCTTTGATTCTTCGGCGGCACGCCGGTGGCAGCTCGGCTGTCCCCGCTTCATCTTTGGCGGCGTGCTTTTTTTGCTTCCCCACCGCTGTCCCTGGGGGTGCGCGATTCAAAAAGTTTGGAGACCCCTGGCTTAAGGGGTGCACCTGGGAAAGGCACTGCAGCTAGCCCTCCTGCTGAGCCCCACTAGATAGTGCCTGGAGCAGGGAAGCCCAGCTGGCAGTACAGCTCTGCCAGAGGGGGCACAGGGAAGCCTGCTGAGTCCCATCACTTCCTTGCCTGCAGCTTCCATGTGCAACCGCAGGTTCCAGGACCCTCCTGCCCAGATCCCTAACCCTGGTGCTGCTCTGGTCCACAGCCAGGTGTCACTGTTCAACTCACTCCCAGGTCACCTCCCACCAGTGGCTGTTCCCCTCCTTTGGCAGAGTGGGTGGGAACAATCCCTCTCTCCTGGCTGAGGGGTTGATTTGACTACAGCGGTATTAGGATGGCTATGGGAGAGGATGGCTGGAGGGGGCATACAGCAGGGCCCAGTGATGAGAGCAGGGAGCGGGTTGTATTGCATCCTTGCCGTTGACTGGTAGCATGACCTTGGCCAGGTCACTGTCCCACCTGGTGCCTCGCTTTTTCCATCTCTGAAGAGGGTATAATCCTGACCCCCATTTAGAAAGTATTTGATTCTCTATTTGGCTTCCCAAGTCCCTGTCCTCAGTGGCCCCACACCAGCCTGAGGCCCATTCGTCAAACTTCCATACCCATGTCACCCAGTGTACCCCACCCTTACACTGCAAAGTCTAATGCTGGCAGGACACTGTGTAAACTGAAGCTGCGCCTGGATGCGGAGCTGGAATCTAATTTCCTGTGAGATGCCCTGCACAGCATATTAACCATGGGTGTTGTCCTTCCCAATACCCATGTCCAGGTAGATCATCAACCTACACCTCTGTTTTGGGAGCAGGATGGCAGCTGGAGCTGCTGAGATGGGGTGGGGTAAAACAGAATCACAAGAGAATCTCTCATCTTTGCTGCTTGAACTCTCACAGGGCCAGAGACACTAAACTGAAGCAGAGATGCCCAGGCTCAATCTGGGTCTGAAAAGACTATTTGAATGCACAGATTACCCCATCTGTCATCTTTAGGAACCATATATGGTAACTCATTTGTGTGTATGTTGGCTTGTTTTAACCTGTATATAACTCATTTCTTTTTCCTAAAAAGAAAAGAAGTACTTGTGGCACCTTAGAGACTAACCAATTTATTTTTATTTATTTAGTCTCTAACGTGCCACAAGTACTCCTTTTCTTTTTGTGGATACAGACTAACACGGCTGCTACTCTGAAACCTTCTTTTTCCTGGTTAGTGAATACACCTTTAGATTGGCTAGGTGTTGTCCTTGGTGTAAGATCTAGCTTACCAATTGATTGGGGTAAGTGACTAGTCTATTCGGTCCGGAAGCAACCCGAATATATTGTGTGGTGGGTTGCGTTTTTTTGAATATGTGACTATCACTAATTCCAGCTTGCCTGGGTAGCAAGATAGACTGGGAACCCCAAGGGGACTGTCTGTGACTCCATGGTACGACTGATATTGATCCAGGAGTTCATGTATTATTAACTTGGTGAAATGTAATTATAGAACACACCACCAGTTTGGGGTGCCTGCTCTGTTTTTTTGACAGACTGCTTAGAGGTAGGCACTCATGGTTATGAGCCACTCCAGACAGCATGGCAGCCTTAAGTACTCCAAATTTTAAAAAATGTAGAATTAACTTTGCAAACTTAATCTTTTACAGTAGTTTTGTGTGTAATTAGTATTGGAATAATTACTTTCCTTAATCACCCCAGGTAGGGAAGCCACATGGAGAATTCTAGAGCCTTTTACAGTGAAGACTTGGAAAATATTTTTGAACTGCAGCACTGAAGTCACCTTGTCTGCTTTGCTTGCTGCAGCAAGTTGAATGATCAAGATCAAACAGCTATATTACAGACTGAGGCTAGCTTAAATTTTTTCATCTGTTTACACAGCAGTAATCAAAACCACGAGGCACCACAAAGTTTCTTAAATTCACCATAAAATGAATACTTTCTGTAATAAGAACAGAGATGTGGGTCTATTACATAACTTTTCCCCTAACCCCCAGACATTTATTTTGAAATTAGGTGTATAGATACATAAAGCATAATTATGAAATATTTAGGAAGGGAGGAACACCAGGAAGAAAAAGTGTTTTTTTGCTGTTGCTTAAGGATGCCAAACACTATGGACTTAAACCATTTTCACTGAAAATGGTTTATCTCAAAGAGGGGGAAAAAATATTTGCCCCCTCGTGTGGCAGAGGTGGAGGACATAACATGTGAGGCTCTGGCAGTTGGTGGAAAAATAATGGCAAGAGTGTTTGGTGTAACTTCATTTTTCTTATTCTATGTAATACAATGGATAGGCATCCTCGTTGTGCCACCTGCCAGTAGTCAGGGAAGCGAATGATCCAACCAGTGAGACTAATTGCACGAGCACCAGCTCAATGAATCCCGGCATTGTCGTCACCAATAATCCCAGCGTGCAGCCCGGTGACTTCAACGTTGTGGGTCCAGCTCTATCTATGCGTGTTACAACTCAATGTAGAGGGCTTGTCGGCTGCCAAGCATGATTTACTTGGCATTCTTGCTCTATCAACACATTATCGACATCATTTGCTTGCAAGAGACACACGTGGCAACCGCCAAAGCTGGGCGTTACAGTATTGATGGCTTCAACTGGGTGTGCCATGTGGCACACCCAAAGCATGGCCAAGCCACATACATTTGGTCTGATATTGCAGATGGCATTCAGCTGATGTCTACTGAATTCTGTGACACTATCCAGGTTGGCGGTTTCTGTCTGACAAATGTTTACAAGCGTCAGCTGGAACCAACTGGTTCTACCAAGCCTGCCACACCCAGCTGCTAGGTCAGAGACTTCAACAGCCATCACACAGACTGGGGGTATAAGGAGGTTGACACAAACGGTGAACAACTTGCAGACTGGGCATCTTGTAATGACCGTGCCCTTATCCATGATGCTAAGCAGCAAGACATGTTCTATTCTTCTAGATGGGATTGTGACTACTCTTCTGACTTGTGCTGGGTCAGTTCAGTTCATGGCCATCCTCAGCCAGCAACATGCCAAGTCTTGGATAGTTTTCCACACAGCCAACACAGGCCGTCGCTGATCCGTATCAGGCTACAGCTCCCAGTTGTCAAGCGTTCCAGAAAGAAGTGGTGGAACTTTTGAAAGGCTGACTGGGAGAAATACAGGGAAGTGCTGGAGATGAGTGTGATGACAATACCAGCCCGGCATATCTCGGTAAATGAGACTTACCGTTGCTTCAGTGGTGCTATTTACAAAGGAGTCTGCAGAGCCATCCCACGCGGTTGCTGCCCAGTCTACATCCCTCTCTTGATGAGGAGAGCGCTGCCTTGTTTGAGCAATCTGAGGCATCTGGTGACCCAGTTGTTGCTGACCATCTGCTTGAATCATTGGACACTGCTTGCCAAGCCAGATGGGAGGAGATGACCAAGAGGATGAACTTTACCGATTCCAGCCACAAATGTTGGAGTCTGCTCTGATGCCTTGGAGCAACGCAGCAGCCACCTGCACTCTGCTGACCCTCAGTGACACCCAGCCAGGTAGCCAGACACCTACTTAAAGTGGCCAGAGCACCTTTGGAGAGAAAGTGCGAAGACAAGTGAGGAACGAATAGAGTATGTTTAAACGTGTACACTAGATCAGAAACTGCCCAGAACCATTCACTGAAACAGAGCTGGAACAGACACTGGGTAGCATCAAGTGTGGGCTATGACAACACATCTCCAGAATTCCTGGAAAACCTTGGCCCCCATGCGTGGCTTTGGCATGTGAAATTCTTCACCAGGTTCATCCGTGAAGGCAGGCTACTGAAGATATGGTGCACTGCAAAAGTCATTGGCCTCCTAAAGCCTGGAAAGGACTCAAGTCAACCATTAAGCTATCATCCCATATCATTACTGTCGGTGTGCTTCCAGGCACTGGAGCGCTTGTTCCTATGGCACAGCACGTATTACCAGATGTGGAGAGAATTTTGAGCCCTGACCAAGCTGGCTTTCGCCAAGGCCGTAGCACATGCGACCAAATACTCATTCTGACCACATTTGTTGAAAATGGCTTCCAGGGAAACTTGAAAACAGGCGTTGTTTTCATCGATCTAACATCGATCTGAGAAATGGGTTACCCCAGGGCTCTGTGCTTTCTCCAACCCTGTTCAACCTTTACATCAATGACCTGCCAACAAGAGAGTCACAAAAGTTCATTTACGCAGATGACATCTGTTGTGGTACCCAAGCCCGGATGTTTCACAAGCTTGATGCCACTTTAAACCGGGCCATGGTAAAGTTAGCTGACTACTGTAAGACTTGGTGCCTCAAGCCAAGCATCATAAAAACAGTCTCCAGTTTGTTCCATCTTCATCATGCTAGCATAACCTGAGAACTGAATGTTTATCTCAACGGTCAGAAGGTGAAGCATGAAGTAGAACCAGTCTATCTAGGTGTGACCTTAGATCGCACACTGAGTTACCATGCACACCTGAAGAAGACAACAGCTACAGTTAAGACACGCAACACTCTCCTTAGCAAACTGGCAGGTTGTCATGGGGTGCTTGTGCTCCAACTTTGTGGACATGAGCTCTTGCCACCTCATATTCGGTGGAGAAGTACTGTGCACCAGTATGGAGTCGATCTTCACACACCAAACTGGTGGATACGTGGTTACCTACCGCCATGCACATCATTTCCGGCACCCTGCGCCCAACTTCACTCCCATGGCTTCCAGTTCTGAGCAATATTGCTCCTCCTCATATCAGACAAGAGGTTGCCACTGGCAAGTTACTGGAGAAAGTACACGACAACCCAAGCCTGCCGCTGCACAATGACCTTTTAAAATCACCAGCTGCATGTTTACCGTCATGTTGCCCATTATGGTCTCAGCCGCCATGCCAGGATGTTAGGGCGGAAACACTCTGGCGAGAGGAATGCATATCTGTTACAATCCCCAACTTGTCCCTTTTCACCGACCCCACAATCTGCCCGCCTGGTTTTGACCTGCCCCATCATCAATGGTCCCTGTTGAACAGGTTCCCGACTGGGCAAGTCTCTGTACAGCCTTTCGCGTGGCACTGCTGTGTGTCCCTGTCGTAGCCTCTCTCCGACATGCCCTGTGAGACTCTGGCATATATATTTGCATTTCTTCTTCTTTGTGACAGCCCTTTGTGCAGCTGCAGCACAACGCAGATGATGACGCACACGGTTGAGGAATGCCTGCTGACTAGGTTCAGCGGTGGCCTAGAAGAACTGCATCACGCCACTGAAGATGCCATCACTTGGCTAGACGACTGTGCACATGCTAAATTAAAATGATCAGTAACTGAAAACGTAAGAAGCAGGGTTAACTTATGTTTATCGGGATTTTCAGTTGCTCCAACTGCTGTGAGATACAGCTTAAAACTTTTCCAGTTAGTCATATTACCCACAATAAACAGTGAAGCTGGAGGTTTGACCATTTCTGACTTAGCTTATAACCCTTATCTTTTCTTGGGCTGCAGCTGTGTGGTTGCCTTTTAAAAAAAATCTTTTGGATTTGTGTCAGCACTCCTGGAACCATGGAAAGATTAGTAATAACTGAGAGCAGCTATGTTGGCTAGAGCAACAATAAGGGCCTGTGCTTCAGCTTTAATCCGCATGAAGGGGATCCCATGACAGCAGCACTTTGCTGTAGAAGCATTATTGCTTTTGATCATATTGAAGCACGTTTTTATCTTCCCTCTGTGCTCTGTACACACCTGACTCTGCTCTGTCACCAAACCATTCTATATTTAAAACATATTGTATTGTTATAGCATGGTAGTGCCTCATAGCCTAAGCCCAGACCAGGCCCCCATTGTGCTAAGTGCCGCACAGATTCATAATTAGAGAAGCTCCTTCCCTTGAAAAGCTTGCAATCTAAATAGACGAGACAGACAAACAGTGGGAGAGAACTCAAGGCCTTGAGCTGTGAGGGGACTTGCCTGAGGTCAGTGGCAGAATCAGGAATAGAATCAAACTCTCCTGGCTCTAGCCACTGGACCATGTTGCCTTCCAATTCTCCAGCACTATGCTAATTAATGTAACAATATAATGTTTGTTTTTATGAGTGGCAATAATAGAAATACTCTGGTAAGCCACTGATCTCAATGATCTCTCCCCTGCCCTCCATTGATGAACGGGGGGAGCAGCCCACATACATCGATACCCTTACTTGGCCTATGTGATCAGACAAACCTGCTTTGCCAAAGTGATCAGTTGTGGCTGTTTTGGGGTAAAATTCTCTTTAGTCTTGAACATAGAGGTACGAAAAGGTATCCTCGTTGTACAACTAAAGGGAAGCAGAAGTGTATTTAATATGCCCTGAGGGTGGGGGGTTGCCCTACCTTTAACCTCGCTTGCTGAGCAGGGGGTAGCGAGATGCCAAATCCAAGTGAAAGTCAGCAGGGGTGAGCACAGGTGGTCCTAGCTGGTGGTGAGGGCTCTGTTTAAGAGTCCTCGATACCCAGTGTTTAAAGGCAGAGCGAATCAGACTCAAGTTAGTCCCTGTTCCTTCTTCGGGATCTCTAGAGCTGAAAACCCTGAAGAAGAGAGCTAGGGGATGAGCCTTAAGCCTTCTGGGAGGAGAGTGGTGTGCTGAAAGGTTCCTCACTACCCAGAAACGTCCCTATGAGCTGCAACCGCTAAAAACGGAACTAGTGATGAACCTCAGAACATGGCATCGTAGCCAGTAGCAGCAGCCACAACAGTATTGCTCCACTCTGTCCTTCAGCGGTGGGAGGTGAACCTATGTGAACGCACCTCTGAAGTCTAGGATCTCACTGACCTTGGACAACCAAATGTGAGTAGGGTGCACTGGAGAGAAAGTGGAGGGGCATGTTAAAGGAACATAACTCTGTCAGACTTTCACCCTGCCAGGTGGGAAACTGAGGCAAAGGACTACTGCCCAAGATAGTATGTGGTGGGTGTTTTCTTGTGGTTTGCATATTTCTGAATCACTGTTACAATGTTTTTTCCCAAAATTAATTCCAACTTCCTTCTGTTCTTGACAGAAGTTTTATTTTGTTATACATAGACTCAGTGCTTGTGAGTGGGGCAGTATATTGCTTCTTAAAGGTGCCGAGGAGTGGTATTTAGTGTTCTCAGATTGCTGGGTTAGGGCTCATGCTAGTGCTGTTTTGTAGTGTTGAGAGAGAGAGAGAGAGATTGAACTTAGCCATTGTTGCTGCCAGCACCAGCTGGCAGCAGGGTTATGCTATCCATTATCATTAATCATAATTTATCTGGCAATTTCATCCAAGGATTTCAAAGCATTTTATAAAGATAGGTAAGTGTTATCATTTTAGGAACATATTCTGATTGTATAGATAAACAGAAGCAGCGAGACTAAAGCCCACATCTGCAAATGTGTCTGATAATTTTGGGTCCTTTCTTTCCAGGTGCCTAACATGAAAAATGTAAAATGGTTGAAAATGCCCCCCCCCCCCCCCAAAAAGTCTAAGTGACTTGTCCAAGGACTCTCAGGAACTCAGTGGCAGCGTGTGGAAGAGAACCAAGTTCCGTTGACTTCCAGTGTCTTCTACTCACCATTGTATTATGCTAATCATACAAGATGAGTCCTTTGTGTACATCAGTAACTAAACCTTTTCCCAAGCCAAATTACCCAAGGGAATGTGGAAGCAACAGCATTGAACAGCTGTATCTGACAGTAAAATCAGGCCTGCAAAGTGTAGCCTGTCCCCCTTCCTGTCCACTGGCCCAATATCCGGTTGTTCAAGATAGGATAAGTCTGTGTTGTGGCTTTTTACACAACTTTAGGATACTGAAGTTTCTCCATATGCTCCGTGTTGTATGTCAGTGTGTAGTCACTTCAGACCAGGCCCACTCAGACAAACCACCAGGAATAAAGTTTTATTTTCTAAAGAAACATAGAACAGGATTACAGTCCAGCAGCCTCCTCTCCGCTTCCTTGCCTTGTGCCCCCAGCTTCAGTCACTGCTGAAACTTCCTGCTGGGAGGGGCAAAGGGTACTTCCTGGCAGGACCCAGGAAGTTCTCCCAACATGTCGCAGTTTGTAGTTCACAACTTGTAGTTCCCATGGCTGCTGCTGAAGGACACTGGACCTTGGGCCACAAAAGTTTACTACTTTATTGTTAAGAGGGGCAGAGACTAAATCACTTACACTGCACAAAAGCAATACACTTCACTAGATAGACCTACATAATGCATGAACATAGTCTCATGTACTAGCTATTGGCAGTTTATCTATTATCTAGCTACATACATATTCAGGCCTGTTTCTCAGTTACAATAAAGTCCCTCGCTGCTACTCATGCAGTGTAAACAGGCCTGGAAGTTCATGCATAACTTTTTCACACACTCTTTGAAGTCAATATTCCCTTGTAGAAAATGGGCTTGGTGCAAATGAGAATCAGGGCCCTAGTCAATCCCCAACACTGGACCATTAATACATGTGATCCTCCCCTCCTGCTTCCTTGGTCAGTGCCTACACATTTCAAAAGGTCTCTGCAAATACCAGAGAAGGAAATATTTGTTTGGGGCTGTCAAGGTTCCTTCCCCACTCTGAACTCTAGGGTACAGATGTGGGGACCTACATGAAAACCCCCTAAGCGTATTTTTACCAGCTTAGGTTAAAACTTCCTCAAGGTACAAACTATTTTACCTATTGCTGCCGCCACCAAGCGTCTAACAAATATATAACAGGGAAAGAGCCCGCTTGGAAACAGCTTTCCCACAAAAATCCTCCCCAAACCCTACATCCCCTTTCCTGGGGAAGGCTTGATCAAAATCCTCACCAATTTGCATAGATGAACACAGACCCAAACCCTTGGATCTTAAGAACAATGAAAAAGCAATCAGGTTCTTAAAAGAAGAATTTTAATTGAAGAAAAAAAGTAAAAGAATCACCTCTGTAAAATCAGGATGGTAAATACCTTACAGGCTAATCAGATTCAAAACATAGAGAATCCCTCTAGGCAAAACCTTAAGTTACAAAAAAACACAAAAACAGGAATATACATTCCATTCAGCACAACTTACTTTATCAGCCATTTAAACAAAACAGAATCTAATGCATATCTAGCTAGATTACTTACTAAGTTCTAAGACTCCATTCCTTTTCTGTTCCCAGCAAAAACATCACACAGACAGAGAGAGCCTTTGTTTCTCCCTCCTCCAGCTTTGAAAGTATCTTGTCTCCTCATTGGTCATTTTGGTCAGGCGCTAGCGAGGTTATCCTAGCTTCTTAACCCTTTACAGGTGAAAGGGTTTTTCCTCTGGCCAGGAGGGATTTTAAAGGTGTTTACCCTTCCCTTTATATTTATGACAGGGGCAGTTGTGAAGGAAATTTCAGGGGATGTTTACTGATCATTGGGTATTGTAATGATTACAGCAGCTGAGTGATGGAGTACACCAAACCTCTCAGGTACTAGTAGTGTGCCAGGCATACTGTGACTCTGAGACAAGCAATGAAGCCAGTTCAGCTACTAGGCCTTGGAGACACTAGCCATGGTAGGTCCCCATAACCACTTATACTTGACTAAAGCGAAGGTATATTTTACTAGGGCTGGCAGGAAAGGGACAGGTTGCAGCTACATTAGGTGCAAGTACTTAAGCAGTTGCCTGGCCAGGAGGAAGGGAATGTCCAGTTGGGAAGGGGTTGATGGGAATCATAGTGTCCCGCTTAGCAGGTCCCTCAAAGTATATCAGGGGTTGGCAACCTTCCAGAAGTGGGGTGCCGACTCTTCATTTATTCACTCTAATTTCAGGTTTTGTGTGCCAGTAATACATTTTAACGTTTTTAGAAGGTCTCTTTCTATAAGTCTATAATATATAACTAAACTATTGTTGTATGTAAAGTAAATAAGGTTTATAAAATGTTTAAGAAGCTTCATTTAAAATTAAATTAAATTGTAGAACCCCCTCCCCCCCCCGACTGGTGGCCAGGACCTGGGCAGCATGAGTGCCACTGAAAATCAGCTCGCGTGCCGCAGGTTGCCTACCCCTGCAGTATATTCTGAAAAATGCTATTTTTTTTAAGTTTCCCAATACACAGACATCACTGAATGTTTTCTTTGCCCCTTTCCACCTTTCTGTTCTGCTTCTACTACCCCACCAAATAGCTACTGCAGCCCCCTTTTTCTTCTGCCACTTTCCATCACAATGAAGGTGCTAGCTTCTGGAACTAGGATGCTTCTCTCTGAATTAGCATCGCAGAACACTTCTAGTGAGTCCCACTCATTTAAAAGTTCATTGGATGGAAACCAGTGCAGGAATCAGATGAAAGTACATGTGTCTATTTACTTGGTCCATGTAGGAACCGTGAAGGGCACATGCCCTCTTTAGTGCACCAGTGATATGCAGGCCATGAGTGCTTTCAGAGACAGATACACCTTATCATGAAAGTTACTGATGTGGGAAAGTGTTGTATAATTCTTTCCAAGCTATCCTAAGGGTTTCTCTGTAGAGGAGCTACTTCCCTTCAGAAGAAAAAGGTATAAACTGAGCACAGTGTCCTTTTTTTCTGTTCTCATTTCTACAATACCAAGCCACTTAATACAGCAATTACGCGTGTGGCATACAGCAGAGAGCTCAAAGCTGTTGAGCTCCAACACAAGCCCTGTACCTGAATGCAAGTGTTGTGACCCTTTGTCTGACTCATTAGCAGAGGCTGAACTGGGGATCTTCAGTAGTGAAAGCATGTTCCCCTATGACTGGTGCCAGCACCAGGAACTGGTAGCCACAATAGGCTTGTAGTCTCTCCTGTGGACTGGCCGCTAGAGAAGGACATGACACACACTGGGTCAGAGTGCTCTGTGCTTGCCTTGTTAGGAAGAGCTCATACCTTGCACAGCAGACTTCAAGCCCTGCACCAGGTTGCCATTTTTGTGGGTCATCAGTGGGGTTTGAATGTGGGACCCTGACCACTGAAATCATGGACCCCTATCACAAACTTAAGAGGACATGGCAAAGACTGTTCCAGCGCATAACACCACTTACTCCACGGTGGTCTTGGTCTCACATGAGGCATCTAGGTTGATGTGTAATACAAATGCGAACCACATATATATTTTCTCTTTATAATGTGCAATAGTTTGCACTTGATCAAAAGTCTTAAATTTAATTATTGGTGTTTTAAAAACAGATACTAACTAGGAATATTGGCTCAAATTCTGCCCTCTGTGACCGGCAGGCAACTCTGGTGACCCAAATAAGGTTGCACAAAGGAGAGTGGGGGCAGAATTTCCAGCCAGCATATTCAAAATTTTCAAATACTGTGAATCAGATTCTAAGTTCAGTGGGAGCTGAACTCAACAAGCCACATGAATGTATTGAAGGACAGAATTTGGCCCTGTGAATGAAAAAGAAATAACTCATTAATGCTTCTCATTGTAAGGTGTTAACAGTTTAAAATTGCAGTAATTGTATGGCACAAAAAACATGCTGTACAATCCATTTCCTTACAGATGTGATTTAAAATTAATTCATTCTTCATTCTGACTCCATTATTGCCAGCACGCCAGTGATGTGGAATTACATACTTCTTCACCATCTGGTCTTTTGAGGATAGATAGGATACCTCCTAAGCTTACCCTAATTAATACATTTCAAGTAGCAGAAGTTCGTTCTGATTCTTAATTTTATGTGAACTAAACTGTAAAAATACAAAAGGGAAGGAAGAATTTAGAATTACATGTTACACTTGCTTTTGTTGCTGTTGGGTTTTGTTTAGTTTAAAATCCAAAGTTTCCACTGAATTGTGGGGTGATATTTCATGGTTACGTATTGTGACAAAGTTCCTGCTCTCCCTTGGTGGGTCTTGTGCTTATTGGCAGATTTGCTCACCTTGAAGCTTCACGGCAGCCCTCAGCTTGGCCATTTTTCTGAACCCACAGTCCAGGTCAACTCCTCCTGTGTCTGACCAGGAGTTGGGAGGATTTGGGGGAAACCCGGGCCAGCCCTCTACTCCGGGTTCCAGCCCAGGGCCCTGTGGAATGCAGCTGTCTAGAACGCCTCCTGGAACAGCTGTGTGATGGCTACAACTCCCTTGGCTACTTCCCCATGGCCTCCTCCCAACACCTTCTTTATCCTCACTATAGGACCTTCCTCCTGGTGTCTGATAATGCTTGTACACCTCAGTCCTCCAACAGTCCATGTTCTCACTCTCAGCTCCTAGTGCCTCTTGCTCCCAGCTCTTCACACGCACACCACAAACTGGAGTGAGCTCCTTTTTAAAACCCAGGTGCCCTGATTAGCCTGCCTTAATTGATTCTAGCAGCTTCTTGATTGGCTGCAGATGTTCTAATCAGCCTGTCTTAATTGTCTCCAGAAAGTTCCTGATTGTTCTGGAACCTTCCCTGTTACCTTACGCAGGGAAAAGGGACCTACTTAGTCTGGGGCTTATATATCTGCCTTCTATTACTCTCCTGTAGCCATCCTGACTGACCCGGTCTCCACTTCACCATTTCTTAATACTGTGACAAAGTTTAACCTGAGTTCTAAACCATCCAGATGAGTTTTATATGTTCATGCTTCTAACTAAAAATGTTATCCTTTTCGAGGGCTAATTGCAGCAGAAAAGCCAGTTCTGCAGATGACAGGAAAGAGAAAGCCGCCCCCCCACACTTTGCTGACTCATTGAGCAGAAAGATCTGCTGACTAGCAGCAGCTTTTTAACATTATTATTAATTATTTACTATTCATAGTATGTTTTTCCCCCCTTGGGGTTTTTCAAATGGTCAGGAAGACAGAGGAGACACAGGTCTAGATGCCTGATTAAATCTGCAGCCAGCTAAACACATATAGGGAGTTTGGGGGTGGGGGGATTAACTGGGAAAGGTCATCTGGAAAGTTTGCAAACACCAGGTGCAATTTCCCAAATTATGGAAGATTTGAAATATAGTGCATAACAAGTTTTTTATGCAAACAAATAATAAATCTACATTATTTTTATCTGGAAAGTTCTGTTTAAAGTACCAACAATGTGCAAAGTAAATGAACACAAACATTAAAAAAGTATTCCCAAATGCCACCACTGTGTCGGTACTGGTCGTTCACAGGTTGACTATGAGCGGCCAATGTGGTGCAGCTGTGGAAAAAGGATAATGAGCTGTTAGACTCCATCAGGCAAGGTATTTCTAGTTGCGATAGTGTCATAAATAATACTTTTCTACACCCCAGGGGAGCACCCTTTAAATCCCATATTCATCATTTGTATACGTTTATATTTCATATAAAGCATGCCTTATAAAGTATCATGGGAAAGGTTATGATCTGCTAAAACTCAGATCTAAATATGTACATCACTAATGCATATGAAGTTATGAGATTGTGTTGTATGGTTGTCACTAAAATATGCTGTGGGTTTGGGAAGCACCCAGATACGAGCTCCACAAAGACAATAACTACGGGGATAGCCAGTGCCCGGGTGGGTGTTGAACAACCATCAACAGCCATTGTCCAGCAAGGGAGTTACAATTCAATGACTCACCTGCATTAGCCCACACCAAGGGAATTGCTCAACCTTGCCTGGGGACTCAGCAATACCCACCAGACATGCCAGGACTTGTGTTCTCCAAGCACATGAATGAAAGGTATAAAACAGAACGCAGTGGCCCCATGCTTGACCTTTTCTCCTCCCCCAACCTGTGCTACAAACAACAAGGACACTGAGAAGACTGAAGACTCCAACGGAGGAGACTGGCTGAGGTTTCAAGGGTGAAACCTGTGTTTCCAGTCTAATATGGATTGAGAATTTAGACTGCGTGCTCATATTTTATTTTGGTAACCACTCTGACTTTTTGCCTATCACTTATAATCACTTAAAAGCTGTCTTTTGTAGACAGTAAACTTGTTTTACTGTTTATCTTTACCAGTGAGTTTGCCTGAAGTGTTTGGTAAATCTGCTCAGGTTTACAAAGGCTGGTGTAGGTCCACTTTCCATTGATGAAGTGGTGAACCAATTAATAAACTTGCACTGCTCATCTTGAGCAGTGGAAGACTGTGTATTCCTGAGGTACAAGGCTGGGAGCTGGGGGAATTCGGCTGGTGCCTTTCTCTGTGTGATTTCATGAGTGGCTCTGGGAGCATTCATGCAATCTAGCTGGGTGTGTGCTGAGTGATAACAGCGCCTGGAGGGGTTTGCTGCTTGTCACTAACAAAGCATTGTGAGAGACAGCCCAGGCTGGAGAGTTAAGGGAGCACAGTGGTCCCACAGTCACAGGCTGCACCCTGGGAATCCCGTCACATTATTACCATTGTACAAGGCCCTGGTGAGACCTCAACTAGAATACTGTGCACAGTTCTAGTCTCCCATGGGTAAGAAAGATTACTTCAAACTGAAAAAGTGCAGAGACTGGCTACTAGGATGATCAGAGGAATGGAGAACATACCTTTTGAGAGGAGACTTAAGGAGCTTGGGTTGTTTAGCCAACCAAAAGAAGGCTGAGGGGAGATATGATTGCTCTCTATAAATACATCAGAGGGCTAAATGCCAGGAAGGGAGAGGAGTTATTTAAGTTAAGGTCAATATTGGCACAAGAACAAATGGATATAAATTGGCCATCAACAACTGTAGGCTTGAAATTAGACAAAGATTTCTAACCATTGGAGGAGTGAAGTTCTGGAACAGAATACCAAGGGGAGCAGTGGGGGCAAAAAACGTAACTGACTTCAAGACTGAGCTTGATAAGTTTATGGAGGGGTATGATGAGATTACCTACAATGGCATGTGGTCCATCTGTGCTGCTAGTAGCAAATATCTCCAACAGCTGGAGATGGGACACTAGGATGGGGAGAGCTCTGAGTTACTACAGTGAATTCTCTCTCAGGTGTGTGGCCGGTGGATCTTGCCAACATGCTATATTTGGAAGGAAGGAAGGAATTTCCCCCGGCTCAGATTGGCAAAGACCCTCAGAGTTTTTTGCCTTCCTCTGCAGCATGGGGCACGAGTAAATAGTGGATTCTCTTTAACTTGAAGTCTTTAAATTGTGATTTGAGGACCTCAGTAACTCAGCTAAAGGTTATGGGCTTATTACAGGAGTGGGTAGGTGAGGTTCTGTGGCCTGCAATGCACAGGTTAGACTAGATGATCATGATGGTCCCTTCTGGTCTTAAAATTTGTAAACAGATACACTTTAAAAAAATCCTCTGATATCAAACTAAAACCAACTCATCCCAATCCCCTGCAACACCAGACTTCTATAGCCATTTCCCATCAACAAGGCAGGTTTCCCAAGCCACTACTGCTGGATAGTCATTTATAAATCAAATATTTGTATGTTTGGCTGTCTCACCAAACTTTCTTTAAAACAATTACTTGCTCTCCCTTGCTCTTTGTTCTCTCTTCACTTGAGTTTCTCTCCATGTGCGGTTACCTGTTTCTTTCCTTTGTTTTGTTTTTTGTGTCAGCAAATTTTCTGTTCTACTTCAGACCTTTCGGTGTCTCTCCCCTTCTCCTCCGTGTTCTTCAGCTTGCTCCTTGCTCCCACATTCCCTCCTTCCTTCCCCTCCCCACTTATCCCTTTCTTTGATCCCCCACTCTTTACACAGCTTCTTTCCCCTGCTCACTGTCCTCAGACTCTTCTTCCCCAATTTTTTTTTAAATATCTAAATAATCCAGCAGTGTCTTGCTTTCCTTTATTCTTTGTCCATGTAATTGCCCTCTTGGGAAACTCGTTATTTCCCAACAGACCTGGTCGAGAAGCTGGGCAGTGGTGGCTGCACATCTCCAAGGTTATTTACACAAATGATTGGGGTGGGGGGATGAGGGATTTGAGGGGTCTCTCTCTATCATTTCAGAAGGAAAGGAGAGAAAGTACATTACGAAGGTCCTCCCCAGTGTTTACCAAAGGCAGTGATGGTGGGGGCTGTGAAAGAGTAGGGAGGGGATGGAAGACGTCTAAATTCATATTTATAGGCCTTTAACGCCACATGATGGAAATGAAGGAGATGTGAATGGTTTTATTCTCCTTCAGGGAGGCTCATCTTTTGGAAGTTTGGGCAATGTTACCGGAAGGAACAAGAAAAAAAACACTCACGGGCAGGGTGGGGGTGTTAAGTGTTTGCCACAGCTCCCTGAGTGGACACCAAACCCAGATCTTGTGCTCCCTGGAAAGTTCATTGGCAGATAAGACTAGTTTCATGGACAGCATAACTTGGCCTAGCTCTGCATGGGTGCACAAGATGGAGGCAAAGTAACAGGGACCCTCTCCTCACTTCCACATGTGTGCAGGAGCCAGACACAATGTGCTCCCTCCTCAGACTCCAGGACCACACAAAGCTATCCACACCAGCCCCTCCTAACTTAATGGCAAGGACAAGAGCATTAGAACCTTTCCATTCCCTCACCCCCGTGCCCGGCAGACCTGATTGAGTATAGAGGGGTGGTGATGCGACCATGCCCCAGACCACAGTGCTCTGGGAAGCATTGTGCCTGAGACAGGGACAGAAACTCAATTACTGAGCAAGGTTTTAAGGCTTGTCTACACAGGAGAGAGTTTTACCAGTTGCACTGGTAGACTAAACTGCTACAATTACACTGATATAACTCCCCACATGGACACTCTCGTTCTGATATCGTACTGGCTTTTTGGTTAACTTCTTCCAAAGTCACATAAGCTAGCCTGAACAAAGGCACTCAGACTGGAATAGGGTTATACTGGTTAAACCAAGGCCACTTAAATTTACACCTTAGATTATACTGTATAGATGTCCTGTGGAGACAGGTCCTTAGATTATATTGTCCTCCTTCCATGCCACCCCTATGCACAGACTCACACCTAATCCCCATCTGAGAAACTCCTGCCACTTCTCATTCAAACCATTCACTTCTTCCACAAAGCCCATGATAAGACCAATCAATTAAGCAGAAAAATTAAATTGGCTACACTGGAGCCATCCAGAAAAACCCAGATAAAAAACTATGGAACCACACCATCTTATTGCTGTAATTCTTGTCCTCCCATTCCCCCCAGAGTTTGTTGCATCATTTTCATAATTAGGTCACAAGATCCTTGGGACAGGAATTGCTTTTATTATCTGTATTATAGTTGCACCAGGAGATCCCAAACAGGGACTGGGAACCCATAGTGTAGACGCTGTACAAACATAACAGTAAAATGGATTGTAAACTCTTTGTGTCAGGGACTAAGACAAGAGACAACAGCTAGATAAAACAAATGGTTGGGAGGAGCGCAATTCAGCAGCAAGGGGATGATCAGAGTGCAAAGCAGAGGTGTGTCACTTACTCTTTCGGTAAAGCAGCTAGCACAGTTTTGATTTGCGCCACAACATCATAATGCTGTTCCTTTCCCACACTCCTTTCAGCAGGTCCCCAAAGTTGCTGCCCCTCAGATGGTGGCTTCCTGATTGCCCCCAAAAGTTCCACTATTTATTAGGACCATAGAGTGGCAAAGTGAGTAGCCTTGCAGATCAGCACTGGTATGAGCCATATGGCTACATGGAAGAGGTGAGTTTTGCTCTTCTTCCATACTGAATGAATTGCTAAGGCTTTTCAGCATGCCTGTCACTCAGAATACCAAAAATGAACATAGAAACCCACCCAGTACTGAATTAAAAAAATCACTATGATCTATGATGCGTTTGGATACCCCTAATGAGGTTAATTTGGGCATTCAGCTAAGTGGTATAAATGTAGATATTTATTTTTGTTAACAGATTTCCATTGACTAAATAAAGGTCACTGAGTGTGGCACCTTTCTTAAAAGCATAATTTATTTCTAGCCTCTGGGCAAGCTCATGAAATAGCTGACAGCTTTCTGTATTTCTGCAGCACAATTTACAGCATGATCACCTTTTTTTAAGAGGGATCTCTGTACCTACTTCAGTATGCTCCTAATGATGAAATAAGTATGCTAGCATTAAAATGCATCTTTTGCCAGTAACAAGCAGCAGAAATCTTGAACACTCCCTAGGCTAAGATTCACAATCTATTTAAATTGGACTTTCATGGCACAAGGTAAACAGCTATAATTATCTGGACAAATAATTAAAGTATTCTTATATTGTGTGGGGAGGTTAAATTAATACAGTCAGACCCCTCGACAAGGTCCAAGTCTAGCAGATACTTCAGTGCTGAGACAGGAGTGGTTAGTACATAACTCTTATGAGCCCCCCAGTTTATGAAAATATTATGGATGTCATAGTGTCAACTTTGAAGCTGGAGATTCCTAATAACAAATTAAAGAAGGTCAATTTATATTGGCCTGCAAAATGTACTATACATAATGTAAGTGGACCACCAGCAATCATCAAAAGCAGTGGTTCCCACACTTTTTTCTACCACTTGTGCAGGGAAAGCCTCTGCTGGGTCAGGCCGGTTTGTTTACCTACTGCGTCTGCAGGTTCGGCAGATCACGGCTCCCACTGGCCGCGGTTCACTGCTCCAGGCCAATGGGAACTGCTAGAAGTGGTGGTCAGTACGTCCTTCGGCCCGCGCCGCTTCCAGCAGCTCCCATTGGCCTGGAGCAGCGAACCGTGGCCACTGGGAGCCATGACTGGCCGAACCTGCAGACGCGGCAGGTAAACAAACCGGTCCAGCCCGCCAGGGGCTTTCCCTGCACAAGTGGTGGAACAAGTTTGGGAACCACTGATCAAAAGGAAAGGTTCTCACTGAGATACGTACCATTTTTAATTAGCGAGCAGATCGAGGGACGTGATCGTCCCCCTCTATTTGACATTGGTGAGGCCTCATCTGGAGTACTGTGTCCAGTTTTGGGCCCCACACTACAAGAAGGATGTGGATAAATTGGAGAGAGTCCAGCGAAGGGCAACAAAAATGATTAGGGGTCTGGAACACATGACTTATGAGGAGAGGCTGAGGGAACTGGGATTGTTTAGTCTGCAGAAGAGAAGAATGAGGGGGGATTTGATAGCTGCTTTCAACTACCTGAGAGGTGGTTCCAGAGAGGATGGTTCTAGACTATTCTCAGTGGTAGAAGATGACAGGACAAGGAGTAATGGTCTCAAGTTGCAGTGGGGGAGGTTTAGGTTGGATATTAGGAAAAACTTTTTCACTAGGAGGGTGGTGAAGCACTGGAATGCGTTACCTAGGGAGGTGGTAGAATCTCCTTCCTTGGAAGTTTTTAAGGTCAGGCTTGACAAAGCCCTGGCTGGGATGATTTAATTGGGCATTGGTCCTGCTTTGAGCAGGGGGTTGGACTAGATGACCTCCTGAGGTCCCTTCCAACCCTGATATTCTATGATTCTATGAAAGTTATAGATATAACACTTATTAAATTCATCTGTGCAGGATACAGAAATGTTGTTCTACTGCAAGTCATGGAAGCAGTATTGGCCAACAAGTGCTGTGCCTAACTTAAGATTTATTGGGAACTGCATTTATTTTCTGCCCTTGCCACAGAGCTACAATATTTTATGCAATATTTATTGCATCACTAATGGTCTACGCTCTGTAGCTTTCCAATTATTTCTATTATGTGAACGAAGAGAAAAGTAAGGTAGAAATAAATATACTGTCTCTTTTTCAGATGAACTGCTGGAAATGTTAAAGGTGGCACCTGAAATTTATGGCTTTGAGAGCTCAATTATCTGATCAAAGATTTGGCTGTCCTGCATTTTTAATTATATATTTTTTCATATAACATCTTGCTATGGTCCCTGTGGAGTCAAAACATTGACTTCATCATTGCACTATCTCTAATGACATTAAAAGGAAATGTAAGTAAAATGCAACTTCAGCCTGGTTGCATTCATGTAGAAAGTGATTTACGAAGAGATGCTCATTGTGGCTGAAGCTTATTTGAATTACTATAGATGGCTGTAAGAGACTTCAATGCATTCTAAATGATCTTGAGTCCTTTCTATGAAGAGTGCTGGAGAGATAGGCAATTCTTTATTTCTTTTACATATTCAGGGCTGCATTTTCAAGTGCTCAGCAACCAGAATTGGGCCCTGTCAAGGCTAATTCCCCACTCTGGCACTTCGAGTGCAGAAGGTGGGGGCCCGCAAGGATTCTAAAATTTAATACTAGCCACTCCAGGCTTGTATTAAACTCCCAAGGTTACAGCTTTTCTCTGACCTTGGATTGGTAGATGCTGCCACCACCCAAGTGCAGAACCTCTTTGAGAGCCCAGGAAGGCGCACTTGGGAATTCCTTCCTATGGGGTACCCTGAAGCCCTTTCACCCCCCCTCTGGGGAAGAGCTGAGGGGAAAAGGAAAAAAAAAAGGAAATCAGCTGTTGCCACCAGCTAATTAAATAACATGCACAAACCTTGTAGGGACACAAAAATCCAATTCTGTTCTTAGAAAAGGTAAATTTTATTAATAAAAAAAAGAAAATACATCTGGGAACTCAAGCTATTGCTCGATTTTAAAAGAGCAACTATAAGAATTAAGCACCAAGAATAGCTTTCTTGAGGTCCAGCTTAAAGGTTACAAGCAAAACAAAAGCACCTGGGGTTAGCACAGAGGAGTCCACGAGACATAACAATATAAAAGAGATAAACCTAATCGCATCTCCCTAGACATTTCCTGATCTACTTACATATCTGGGGTTTTAAATGAGTAGTTTCTAGGCATGATACTGATGATTTTTTCATACCTGACCCAAGCTCCTTACAGCGTAGCTGCTGTCCTGTCTGCCTCTCCACGAGAGAACAACAACTAACAGTCAAAAGGGGAGTCTTTTTTCAATTTTAAGAAGTTTTAGCCTTCCCATTGCCTCTTTTGGCCAGGTGCCCACTCACTTCCTTTTACCTATGTATAGCAGTGAGACTTTTTAACCCTTTACAGGTAGAGCAATTAGAGAACAGCTACTAAGAGGGATTTTATAGCTACTGGCTGGCTGGGTGTCCATAAAAGGGAACTACCCCCCGACCCCTTCATTTATCACAGGGCCAGTTTTCTCCCATTTGGGCATCTAAAATAGGGCCCCATTTTAAAAGAGTTTAGCACTCATCAGCTCCCACTGTGTCACCTAGGGCCAGATTTTCAAAAGTGCTCAACACGCAGCATGTTGAGTACATTTGAAAATGTGGACACTTATTTAAGAACTCAGCTCCCATTTAGGGACTTAAATGTCTGGCCCAGATTGTAGAGGCTTAGTGCTTGTGAAAAATCTCGCTGAAAGGGCTAACCATAGGCCTAAGCAGTGAGTAAGGCAAAGCTCACCCTCTCGGTGGGGCAAATCTCTCTCTGGATGTGCAGGAAGACTGAAAAGGCTACACCAACCTTCAGTTCATCCAATATGCACCCACAGGGGTGGACTCTCTGGGCCACAGGCACACGTGGGATGGGGCATGGCCAGAGGCCACTCAAAGCAATCTGCTGCCATAGGTAAGTTTTCAGTGTTGCTGCCCTCTCCCCCACCATCCTGACAGAGAAGCAGCCAGGTCAAACCTGCGGCCCTGCTGCCTTGATCCACCTATAGCTAGAGCAGCCTCTGGGCATGACCTTGCCTTCTCTGCAGCTTTCCCAGCACTTTAGGGATGCAGCAAGGGACAGCATTCCTGCTCGTTGTTGACTGCAATTGTGATAGGCCCTTGCATAGGCTTTGCAAGGTGAAGGGGATGGGTTCATTGCATCTCTGCCCCACCACAATTACATACATGCTAGTAACAACAGCACAATGGCAACATGTTTCAAGCAAAATTTGAAGAAACATAAATGGTGACATTTACACAGTGCCAATAATTCTATTCTGCCTCCCTAAATGCCACTTGCTTGCATTGGATAAATCAGGTTATTAGTAAAAACAGGTATTAAATATGAACTAGAAGAAATATATCTTGGGACAGGTAACTACAATACAGCATGAGGACTAACTGGAACATTGTTTTCAGCTGGGAAACCTCACAGCAGGTCCAGGGTTGCCAATTCACATGATTTTATTGTGTGTCTCACATTGTTTTTCCTAAAGCCCCAGCACCTGGAGTCAGATGACTATGTGAAAATCTCAGTTTCGCTTAAAAAAGTGAGCTTCTAGCCCTCATGATTGCAGACAAAAGCTTGAAAACATGCACTCAACGGGCTCAAAACCAGGAGTCAAAACCAGATATAATTTAATTGTTTGGCTTTAAAATGGTGAGATTTTTTAAAAAAACAATCTAATGATTTGAAATTGACGCATGACTTTTGAAAGCGTGGACCTGATACAACTGCCATCGAAATGAATAGGAAAGGCTCTTGTTTATTCTGGAGACAGTTGGCTCAGGTCAGTTAAGGATGTGGGAATCAGATCTGAATCTTTTTATACCAATTACGGGAAATGTGGTACAGATTTCAGGGGTGTCGGTGGGGAAATCACAATTTTCAAAATAAAAAAAGTAATTCATGTATATTTTGTCCCCATTCCTTGGGTTCTTTAATTGTTCTAATGACCAATGGATGACTGAAATCAGTAGGGGGTTGCTGTTGCTTCTCATCTTACACACTGTGCTATCCAGAAGCAGAAGGAATAGGGAAATAGAGTCACACACAATACATTTTAATAGCGCATGCAAGTGTATTGGCTCTGTCACTTGTGAATTAAATAAAAGTGGCTTTTGTTATAACTCTTTTGTTCTTTCTCTATTATTTCACTTTGTGTTATTTAAGAGAGAAAGCAATTAAAGAATCTATTTTTAATAGAATTATGATCGGGTTTTGGCTGCTACACTTCTCTGTTAAGATTTATCAGTTTAAAAATAAGTTGTACTTAACTTTGGGGGAGATCCCCAGCTGTTATAGCTCCACTGACTTCAATGTGGCTCTGATCATTTATACCAGCAGAGGATCTGCCCCTTTGTGTCTGAATTCGTGCACTTAAAGTGAAATCCTTGCTTCACTGAAGTCAATGGGAGTTTTGCCATTGATTTCAATACGGCCAAGATATCACCCTGGGGTTACAGAGTCTGCTACCTTCCCCCCCCCCCCCCCCACCACCACTGAGTTTTTGGAGGGGGGTGCGTGTGTGAGAGAAATGTTTCCTATATGTCTGTTAGCAATGTCAAATATTTCTTTGAGAGGTTCTGTATAAGGTCCTGACCCAAAGCCCATTGAAATCTATTGGAAGATGCCCATCAGTTTCACCAGGGGTTGGATCAGATCTTAAATCCTTTCAAAGCAACAGCAATAATTTGAGATCCAAACATGCCTCCACTTTACAGACCCTTGGGGTTTCTGATCGTGCAAAAGCGAGACTCCAGCTACTTCAATGGAATTACCCTTGTTCAGCACATACCAGAATCAAACCTAACTGCTGTCATTGTCTGTTCTTGTAAATTACCAATATCAGAAATGCTGACTTTGAAGCTAATGTCACAGAAAACATTAGAGCTTCCTGTATTATTATTTTTCTTCCCTGTCCTTGTCCCATATTTTGGCCTTGTCAAGATAAGTGGTTGAGTTCCAATATAGGTAATGACAAGCTCTGACATTTCATAATTATGTGTATGTCTGATTATTTCGTGAATGGCATGGAGAGAACATGCTGGTTATGAATTTCTTATAGGAGGAGCTGGAAAGGCCTTCTTTGAACAGCACACTTCTTTGCAGGTAAAGAAATTTTACATACATAGGTATGAAAACATGTTTGTACCTCTGTGCACAAAGTTTCACAAATGATTCAGCTGCAATTCAGAAAGTACATTGTCTCAGCAGAATCTCCTCCCACTCCTCCTCCTGGTGTGTTGTCCAGAAAGAAGCTGCAGCCATGGCATTCTCTGCTATCAGTGCCAAAGCACACAGGTGATGCATGCAAAATGACTGTCCAGATCCTGAAGGAAGATGTCCGATTTTGTTCCATTAAGGACAGAACTGCTCCTGCAGATCCGCAAGAAACATTCTCTCCGAAACACAGAACAAAAATAGTCTATTGCATTTCTGAGAGATACTGTGGATGTTGTCTAGCAACATTAACACTGATAAAACACTACAGCATTCTTATAGGACAGATGACTACCTGGCTGTCCAGTCAGGTAGGAATCAGGGAAGTAATTTTTTCCATGCAAAAACTGGGCCACATTATTCCGCTACAGGTTCTCTTTTAAAATTTTATTTTAAAGTATTTTCTATTGTATTTGATCATCTCCCTTGTAGCCTAACACTTTGCACACGTGAACGGATTTATCTGCCTCACTCCCTTGCAGGGTTTCTATAACTGTATTTGATAGACAATGAAACTGAAGCACAAATTTTGGGCCTGAGCCTGCAAGATTCTTAGTACCTTCTGAAAGCCATTGAGCACCCTTCATTCCACTGCCATCAGCAGGTGTTGAGGGAGCTCAGCCCTTCATGGGATCAGGGCCTAACTGACTTACCAAGAGTCACAAAGTAAGTCTATGGCAGAGCTGGAAGGAATCTGAGATCTTCTGAGTACCAGTCCAGTGCCATATTAAAAGGTCGTCTTTCCTCTCTGGTAATACCTGCATGGAAGGAAGAAACTCTGGCCCTGATCCAGCAAAGCACTCAAACACCTGCAGAACTTGAGAGTACTTCTACAACCTTGTGACTCATGCCAGCACTTCAGTGGGCCCACTATGGGATTGAAGTTACATGTGTAACCAAATGCTTTGCTGAATTGTGGCCTCCATGGGGCTATGCTTGTGGAGTTTCTCCTGGGCTATTCAGCTGGAGGTTCTCCCCATGGGGAAAAAAATGAAGTATCTGGCTTAGCCCCCCTGACACTCCACTAGGATCTATGTGGAGGGCATCGATGTGTGGGAAATAAGGGGAGTTCCACACTACAAGGTGGGCATCACTGACACCCTTGGGCTGAATTTATATTTTAGTTTAAGTTCCATTGGTGCAAGGACAATGCAAGGTTTTCCCTAGGCCTAGTCCTGCCCTCTCATTCCCTGGCCTGCCCATATCTCTCATTCAAGCACAGAAACTCACAAAGAGCCAGCTGTGGGGTGCAGGGAACATAAGAACAGCCATATTGGGTCAGACCAATAGTCCACCTAGTCCAGTATCTTGTTATCTGACAGTGGGCAATGCTATGTGCCCCAGGGGGAATGAACAGAACAAGGCACTTATTGAGTGATCTATCCCCAGTCGTCCAGTCCCAGTATCTGGCAAACAGAGGCTTAGGGACATCCAGAGCATTGGGCTGCATCCCTGGCCATCGTGGCTAATAGCCATTGAGGGACCTAGTCTTCATGAACTTATATCATTCTTTTTTAAACACAGTTATACTTTTGGCCTTCACTACATCCCCTGGCAATGGGTGCCACAGATTGACCGTGAGTTGTGGTAAGAAGTAGTTCCTGATGTTTGTTTTAAACCTGTTGCCTATTAATTTCATTGGATGATCCCTAGTTCTTGTGTTATGTAAATGGATAAATAACATTTCCTTGTTCACGTTCTCTATACCATTCATGATTTTATAGACCTCTATCCCATTAGGCATCTCTTACTAATCTCTCCTCATATGGAAGCTGTTCCATACCCCTAATCATTTTTGTTACCCTTCTCTTTTCCTTTTCCATCTCTAATGTATCTTTTTTGAAATGGGGTGACCAGAACTGCACACACTATTCAAGGTGTGAGCATTATGACATTTATTGTCTTATTATCTATTCCTTTCCTAATGGTTCCTAAAGAGAAAGGGAGAACATTGCTGTAGAGGTGACTGACCCTGCCCTTCTGGATGAGCAGTGGGAGAACTGTTCCGGGAGGTTCCCCTCTGTGCTTGGAGCCAAAGTGCATAGCCAGGCTCTCTGTTAACACCAGGCTAAGCTTGAGATTAATTACACAGAAGTCAAGAAACGCAGAGTTGAGGTTCCCACAACAAGGTTAACCAGGCTCCCCCATGTGCACCAATTACAACAGGCTATTTCATTACAGTTAACCACTGTGGAATAAGGTGTGATTCAGTGTGAGGCTGGCATATTTTTTTCACTGACAAAGGCAAGAATCCCATTGACACCAATAGGAATTTGGATGAGAGCCTACTTCAGTATTTGCTGATTTTCACCCAGCTAATCCACACTTGTTAAATATTTGCTAAATAACTTCACATGACAGGCCCAACCTTTCATCCATTCTGAGGATACTGACTCTTTAAGGATTGCTTACCCCTCTCCCCCATCCTTGGCTGAGTGTAAACATGCATGGGATTTCCTTCACCCCAGTCCCTCTTTAAAGTTACCTTGTCTGTGGGAGTTTTCAACATTTCATTTTAAAAAGATTATTTCTTCCCTTTTCTGGTAGCTGAGTAGCACTGTCTGTTCCCAGGCTTGGATCGTTGGCACTAAGCAGATTACGACACCCACAATTGGCTTGCTCAAATTACAGAATGTTTACACTAACAATTTGGAGAAAATGACACCGGTGGTCTCCAGGAAGGAAAGTGCCAATGCAATAGCTTTAAAAAGCTGCAAGAACTGTGAATATAGTTCTCAGTGAAAGCAAAAGCCTTAAGTACTGGGTTAATAAAAGGAAGCTATTCAGAGCATATAAAGTACATTTTACTTGTGGGACCTGCCTGCTAATCCAAGGCTGTGCTAAAGCTATAAATTCAGCTTCATTCATTTACTAAATATCTAGAGAACCCAGATATACCAGTGCACTGAAATGGTCTCTCAAAGTGGCATTTAATAATAGATACACATACACGAGTCAGTCTTTTCATTAAGTCTCTATTTAGATCCTGATCCCACAAACACTTACGCACGTGCTTAACTTGACTCAAGTGAGTAGCAATGTACAGGATCCAAGAAAGGGGAGGCCAAAACCAAACAAAAATCATGTCCCCTTTAAGAAGGCCTCCAAATCAACCCAAGGCAGCATGATAGTTCACCTATTGTTCGAGGAGGCAGGTTGGCTTTTTCCCTTTCCTTTAGACTTCAGGTCAAGGAAGGAACAGCTTATCCAAGGTCATAAGGCCCTTATCTCAGGGTACATCTACACAAGGATAAATGCCCTGCAGCTGGACTAGGTCAGCTGGCTCAGGCTCTCGGGACTTGGGCTTGTGGAGGTAAAAATTCCTGGGTAGATGTTGAGGCTTGAGCTGGAGCCCAAGTTCTGGGCCCCTCCACCAGCACAAGGACCCAAAGCTCGGGCTCTGGTCTACAGAGCAATTTTTCAGCCTTGGAGCCTGAGCCTCATGAGCCTAGATCAGCTGACCAGGGCCACCCACAGGTTTTTGATCCCTGTGTAGAGAACAATCAACACACTCAGAAAACAAACGCCAGTGCCCTGGAACTTGGGGCTGCAATCCATAGTAGCTAGTGTGCCCCGAGCACACCTTTTTCTGTTTATATATAGTGCCAGGGTGCTCCTTCACTGCACTGAGGTGTTTTGGCTGCAAGGTCCAGAATGGCCCTTAAATGGGCTGTACCCTCATGGGGCTATCACATGAGTCAAGGTAAGCATGCCCATAAGGGTTTGTAAAATTGGCGCCTTAGACTGTACCCATATGAGTCTTTAGGGCAGTGGTTCTCCACCTGCCACTCAGTCAACACACAGCTGCAGCCCATGTGACATCCTCAGGGCCATATAGGTAGTATATATATTGCATAGATGTGGCTCACATAACACACAGAGAGCTGCATATGTGGCACACAATGGTAAATAGGTTAAGAACTGCTGCTTTAGGGTCTGATCCTGCATGGATCAGAGAGCAGGATTTTCAAAGGAGCCTAAGAAAGAGAGAATTAATTGTTTGATTCTAAGAACGGCCACAATGGATCACACCAATGGTCCATCTATCCCAGTATCCTGCCTTCTGACCGTGGCTGGTGCCAGATGATTCGGGGGAATGAACAAAATGGCAATTATAGAGTGATCCATCCCCTATAATCCAGTCCCAGCTTCTGGCAGTCAGAGGTTTAGGGACAGCCAGAACATGGGGTCTCAAGCCCGACCCCCTTGGCTAATTGTCACTTATTTTCTTGAAATTCAGCAAGTGGGGCATCTAATTCCCTCAAACTCCTTTGACAATCCTAGTCATACTGTCTCCTGGGAGGCGATGAGTGCCCTCAAAAGAAGTCTGAAGACAAACAGTTCTAAAGGAAAGACAGGAGTAGGGAGGAAACCACCAGGAGAACACTGACTGAGAATCTCAACGGCAAGACGGCTCACTCTTTAATAAATAGCGCACATGTGCATGCAAAGTGTTGCCATGTGATCAAACACTGAATATTTATTTTCATATCTCTATGGGGAGGGGAACTCCTAATCAATGAATTGCCCCTATTACCAACTACTTTTAGGACTCACACAGTATTTTCCTTTCAGTTACAATGAATCTGCCCAGCTAATCTGTACAGTGTTTAGGCTTCCTTTGCGCATAATCCAGCAACTGACAAATACATAAACATCTTTTGAAAGTTCACATGGAAGCCCCAGCTATCACTTTATCAAGTGCATCTAAATCACTTACTCTAAACAATTTCTATATTTCAGCTTTATTTCTATTTTTGGCCTGATCCAAAGCCCACTGAAGTCAATCAGCCCATAAACCAGATTCTGTGCTACAACTCTCTAAAGTGGATGGCTCAGTGGTGGGTTGCCATAATTTTCAAAGTCCACATGCCTGAAATTGGTCTTTAAAGCAGCCCAAAACTCATAGGGGGCAGGGTTAGAGCACAGGGCAGAGTATGGGGGCAGGCGTAGTTTGTCACAGTCATATTAAGAGAAAAAAAAAAAGAGAGAAAATGTGGCCCATAAACTTCAGCACAAAATCCCATAGGCCACAACTGGGTTAAAAAACAACCAAGCTTTAAAAAGTCAGCCCAAAGTTGTATGTTTTCAGCTACCCTGGCAAACTCAGTTATGCCTTTGCATCTCCCAAGTTCTGCTGCAAGGGTTGAAGCAGCCCCTGTTTATGTTCGAACAGTCCACCAGGACAAACACTTTTATTGAAACAGTTTTCCTAAATCTAAAAAAAAAAGTACAATTTTGTAAAATACACACCAAATATCAGTGTTTCCTGCATAAAACAACAACAACAAAAATTTGGACACACTCTAGATAGGCAGCAAAAAGCTCCAATCAGATTGGGCCTGGGCCTGAGACTTTCAGCACAGAGCTTCCAACTCTCTAATGGGCTTGTGTTAGCTTTGAAAACTCTCGCATGGCCACCTCTCTGTAATGCTGTCTGCTGAAACAATGGGGATTAAATGCCTCATCTGAGTATTATATAGGAGAAAAAGATATACTAGAAAGGCAAATCTCTCAAGAATAATTATCTCAATCATAACAGCACATCCTATGATGTTCAGATGGATTACTAAAAAGGTCTAACCCAGATGCAAGTATGGTACCTTTAAACACTTGTATTCTCTTTGGGCAATTCTGCTAAGGAACAGTGAAACACTGGTGTTATTTGCAAAATTGAGAAGAGAAGCCTCAGTCAGTTAAAGTGAAGTCTTTATCCGTCATAAAGGCACTATACGAGACAAGAGTTCCCCTTTGCACATCAGCAGGCCATGACAAGTGATTCATAACAAGAAACTGAAATAAAAAATACAGGGCTAAATCTTTCCCTGGTGTATTGAAACTGTTATGAATTTTATGGGATGAATTTGCCCCATAAAGTTTAATTCAGAAAAGAGCCAACTCCTAATAATTCAAAGTGATAGTTTATACTAGATAACTTCCTACTTGGCACCCAAAAGTAATTGCATAAATAAAACAGCTTGGAAAAGCCACATGATACAAAACACAGTTTAGATTATAAAAACATGGAGAGTCTGCATCCTGATAAGAGTTTATCCAAAGCATAACTGTCTGAAAAATGAGAAAGTGGTTGAGCCAAAACTGCATAAAAAACCCAATTCCAAACAATGTGTCCCATTTAAAAGTAATACAGAAAAGACATTCATTCCCTACAGTGTTATGTTCCACCTATGTTATGTTCTCAGCATACACACAGAGAAATTAGATAAGAACACAAAATACTCTTGCTGGAAGGTTGCAATATAACCTAATTTATTGATTGGAATTCAGAACAATAACACCCAAGAACCTGAAACAGAGAGACATAACTCACTTCATCTTGCTGGAGACGGTCTGTAGAGGGACTGCTGCACTGTTAGGCCCATATTGCAGGCTACTTTTGGGTCTCCCTAGCCTGCAAGCAGAGCCAGGAAATCCCCTGAAATTTAAAGTGATAGCCTACAATTTTAACACAGTTTTCAATACACTGGTCTGGAATATGAAAATTCTTGTAGCATTCCACAAAGTGGTCATAGAAGCGCAGCATAAATGTGATAAAACTCTCAAACTTATTCAGATATTTAAATACCAAAAGAAATAGGTCCCCACAATATGTAATCTTACATTAAGACAAAATAAAGGATTCTTCTCTTTTTTTTGAGTGTTTGCTTTGCAGCACTGGAGTTATAAAGGGGAGAAACACCCTATTAATGTGACAGTAGATCCCATGCTCCCTTGGTGTAGGGAGCACTCACAGAGCGGTAAAGGCAGAAGGCATATTTTCTCCGTTCATTATGGTATCTGTATTTATTTGAGGGGAGTGGATGGATCAAAGCTATTGATATTGAAAAAAGCACATCTGTGGATACTAGTATCAAGGGGCTGATAAGACAGGCACAAAACTTGCCAAGGAAGGAGTTAACACTGTCTTGGGCAGCCCAAAGCCCTGAACTAGATATCATCAATCCACCTATCAAGCTTAATGAAACAGTAGGAGTTCCTTGGGGGAATGGAAAAGCCTAACTGGTTGCAGACACCTGATTTCCTAGAGCATGGGGAATATAAATCAGCAGTGTTCTTATAAGGCCTGATTCTCCACTGCCTTGAATCTAATGTAGTCATCTACACCTGTGCTGAGTGGGTGTAAAAGGTGATTGTTCTAATCTGGTAGAGCTTTATGCCCACTTTGCACTAGTCCAAATGACTGGATGATGTATCAGGCAGTGGATAATAAAACCCAAAGTGTCTCTTTAGTTTTCACCTCAGCTATAAGAAGCTCTATCTTTTATGTTTAGACACTGAGCTGACAGGAGATCCTAGGTATCATTTGTTGCCTTTTTACACCTGTGCAAAGGGGGTATACAATACTCCCAAATGTGAATGGCTTTACAGCTATTTTACAGCACTCAAGGAGCAGGACACTGGAGGATCAGGCCCTCTTTATGTTTGGATTTGGCTAAAGAAAGACTTCCTCCCTCCACCACATAGACACAAACTTTGCCACCCAGCAACTGACTAAAGCCCTGTGATGCAGCTTCCTTTTCCTTTATAACTAACTTCTCCAGCAACTGACTCATTTCAAGCTGACGGTGTAAAACTCCTGAAGAAATGCCTGGTAAGCACAACAGTTTCCATGTTAATGCATCTCTAGTTCAGAGATCTAAAAATTTTGCATGTGTTAAGGGACATCTAAGCAACTGCAAACACCAAAAATCAGATACAGGGTCTATAGGAAAACAGTGGCTGTATGGTGTCTAGTTGGCTGGATGTCCCTGCAGGCCTAGAGAGGGATAGAAACACATTAAGAAACAAATTATAAAATGTCTGACCTTTAGCAAAACCCTGTTTATCTACCAAGGTGGAGGATGAAATGGAGGGTTAAATTCAGAAATGACACAAATCAGTGGGATTAGCAATATTTTGGAGGAAAGACTTAAAATTTTGTTTGATCTTAAAAGTCACTTTCATTAGATTCACAGAACTTTTACTCTGAAAAGTGACTATCTGAATATAGATCTCTGTATTAGGAATCCTATATGGGACTTCAGTGACAAAAAAGAAGTGTTTGCTGCTTTACTCTCCTATTAGCTTCGTAGAGCTGCATTCTGTTCCAACTTGTGCACCGTCAACAGAATTATTTACCAAGCTACAACTGGAATTGTCATTGTTTGAAGACGCTGAGGGTTATGTGTAGGAATAACTGAGACCATAATTTGGTTTGCAGAGGTTTAATTTTGCTGATGATGCCTCTTGGAACCTGGCCAAGTTTGCCAGGCTGGCAGTTAATACCCATAGAATAAGAACATATGATCTCAAAATTGAGGGGCAATAAATATGAAGCCCTATCATACCATTTTAAGGTCCATTTTCCAAGCAGACCTGAACAGTAAAGGAACTATCAAGCATACAAGAGTAGAATGGAGGTATACTACCACACTAGGGAGAATTGATATAGTCAAGCTAATAACTAGCTCAAATCACCCAGTCATCCCCCAAACCAAATCTGAACTCTTTATACATTCAGACTGAGTAAAATAATTCCCTGTCTACTTCCACTTCTACTGCTTCCCAAATAATCCCTCTTTCCACACCATCTTGATCAAGTCTCCTGCTCTTCCACCACACTCCTATTGCTATTTCCCATCCATAAGATCATGATTCTGTTCTCCTGGATCCAGTACCTGACACTCTCTCACTCCCTCTGCTCATATTTCAAAGCATATATTTGCACATTTAAAGGTCCAGCCACCACTGAGGTATAATATGGAGAAACGTTGACCGTTCTAGTGGATCATAAACGTTGTGTCACTGTTACATAAAAGACAAATTCTTTATTGTGTGTTCAGAACAATATCATTTTAAAACTAAGCATTGCTCACCTTCACAAAATGTTCCTCATTCAATTTGTCTGCCTTTTGAAAAATGTGGCAGCCCAAACTGGAGAAAGTTCGGAGGAGAGCAAAGTAAAGGTAAATGATCTGGAAAATAAGAACTGATGAGAAAAAATTCAGAGCTAGACATTTTACTTAAGAACATGAAAATGGCCATACTGGGTCAGACCAAAGTTCCATCTAGCCCAGTATCCTGTCCTCTGACAGTGGCCAATGCCAGGTGGCCCAGAGGGAATGAACAGAACAGGTAATCATCAAGTGACCCATCCCCTGTTGCCCATTCCCAGCTTCGGGCAAATACAGGCTGGGGACACCATCCCTGCCCATCCTGGCTAATGGCCATTGATGGGCCTATCCTCCATGAACTTATCCAGTTTTTTTTAACCCTGTCATAGTCTTGACCTTCACAACATCCTCTGGCAAGGCGTTCCACAGGTTGACTGTCCATTGTGCGAAGAAATACTTCCTTTTGTTTGTTCTAAATCTGCTGCCTATTAATTTTGTTGGGTGACCCCCTATTTCTTGTGTTATGAGAAGAAGTAAATAACACTTCCTTATTTACTGTCTCTACATCAGTCATGATTTTATAGACCTCTATCGCAAAGGTTCTCAACCAGGTATCTGGGGGCCCCAAGCAGGGCCAGCATTAGATACGCTGGGGCCCAGGGCAGAAAGCCAAAGCCACACTGCATGGGGTTGAAGCCTGGGGCTCTGAGCCCCACCACCCAGGACTCGTGTTGAAGCTTGAGCAATGTAGCTTTGTGGGGGTCCCTGTGGTATTGGGTCCCAGGCAATTGCCCGGCTTGCTACCCTCTAATGCCAGCCCTGGCTTTTATAAGCAGAAAACCAGTTATTGTGGCACAGGTGGGCCGTGGAGTTTTTATAGCATGTTGGGGGGTGGGGAGCTCAGAAATGAAAAGGTTTGAGAACCTTTGCTGTATCATATACCTCCTTAGTCATCTCTTTTCCATGCTGAAAAGTTCTAATCTTATTATTCTCTCCTCGTACAAAAGCTGTTCCATATCCTTAATCATTTTTGTCGCCCTATTCTGAACCTTTTCCAATTCCAATGTATCTTTTTTGAGACGGGGCAACCACATCTGCAAACAGTATTCAAGATGTGGGCGTACCATGGATTTATACAGAAGAAATATGATATTTTCTGTCTTATTATCTATCCCTTTCTTAATGATGCCCAACATTCTGTTAGCTTTTTTGACTGCTGCTGCACATTGAGAGGATGTTTTCAGAGAACTATCCACAATGACACCATGATCTCTTTCTTGAGTGGTAACAGCTAATTTAGACCCCATCATTTTTAGAGAGAGAGAGTTGGGATTATGTTTTCCAATGTGCATTACTTTGCATTTATCAGCATTGAATTTCATCTGCCATTTTGTTGCCCAGTCACCCAGTTTTGAGAGATCCTTTTGTAGCTCTTCGCAGTCTGCTTGGGACTTAACTATCTTGAGTAGTTTTGTATCATCTGCAAATTTTGCCATCTTACTGTTTTCCCCTTTTTCCAGATCATTTATGAATATGTTGAATAGGCCTGGTCCCAGTACAGACCCCTGAGGGACACCACTATTTACCTCTCTCCATTCTGAAACTGACCATTTATTCCTGCCCTTTGTTTCCTATCTTTTAACCAGTTACCAAGCCATGAGAGGACCTTCCCTTTTATCCCATGACAGCTTACTTTGCTTAAGAGCCTTTTTTGAGGAACTTTGTCAAAGGCTTTCTGAAAATCTAAGTACACTATATCCACTGGATCCCCCTTGTCCCATACTTGTTGACCCCCTCAAAGAATTCTAGTAGATTGGTGAGGCATGATTTCCCTTTACAAAAACCATGTTGACTCTTCCCCAACAAATTATGTTCATCTATGTGTTTGACAATTTTGTTCTTTACTATAGTTTCACACAGTTTGCCCTATACTGAAGTCAGGTTTACTAGCCTGTTATTTCTGGGATCACCTCTGGAGCCCTTTCATGTTCACCTTTTGTGGCTAGAATACAAAGGGGCTAGGTGGTGGAGAGAGACATTGCAAACCATAATGACTTTGTTCTTTATCCATTACTGGAAAAGATTAGCTATGTGAATTAAGTGAGTAATTAGTGCAGACTGCTTGGTATTGTGTATGAACTTTCTAAAGCTATGCTAGGGCAAACCAGGCTCCTGTCTCCTTGTAACGGGAACAGTCTTCCACATTTTGGGGCTAGAGAAAAACATGCTTGGAGAGAGCCATAGTTAGCTACTAGCCTTTATAACATCCTGTTGCAGACAGTTATTGTACTGGAACAGAACAAGAAGTGGTAGCTTCAGGTGCAAAAAGGAAAATGTAATTTGAATGTTAGGGAAAACTTTCTAACATAAAGCACAGTAAGGCAGTGAGCAAGCTGTAGGAAACTATGAAATTATGATCACCATGGAGACTTAGGGGCAGAATGGGTACTATCTACTGGGAATGGGTTAGAAGAATTAAATCATATCTGCTCCATAAGACCATAAACCAACATCTTCATGCAGCCCCTTCTCATAATCTGCGATCCCCACAATCTCCTCAGCGTTTTTGTTCTGTATCTTACCTAGTTTTGTGTTTGTTTTACTTTATTTAGATTGAAAAATTGTTGAGGCAGGGAATGTGTGGGAGTTGCCACTGCTGCCTCAGCAGGTAGCGAGAATGGAAATAGTGGAACTGGGGTATGCTGCTTTAGAGGTTTTAGATCTCTTTCCCCCCCGGCCTCCATTTTTTCTGGACCTTGCTGAAGTTTTTTCCTAGGGCTGTGCATCTATCCAGGATAATGATAAAAGCAAGAAGGGGTTGGATGGGAGAGATGACTATTAATCTGTTTAGTTATGTTTCTATATTTCTGCCAAGGAATTGGAATAGATAAAGAGAAATACAAAATAATTCTAGCTTCATAGCTCAGTTTGGTATTAAAGAGGCCTCCTATTAGAAAACCTACCACAGTGAAGAGAGAGCAAATTTCAATATCTACCAAGAGTGCCAAGTTATCAAAAGGCCTTAAATAAACAATTGCCAATGGAACAATTAAGATGAACATGTCTATCCTTGGATTCCAGGTTCATTTGAGGCCAATTTTACCTTACTCTTGTTCAGAATGAGTCTGCTATTTACAGAATAAACCTTTATATTACTTGTCTCTAGGCACAGATTTTGTACTGTTGTGGAATTAGTTGTGGGTGTTTTTTTAAGTATGGCATACTTGCTAAACGTTTTCCTTAAGGTATTATATACAGATCATTATATTCCTGTGTCAGTTTAAGGAAGTGCTCTTCTTCATATACTTTCATTAGTTCATGATCATTTTATAGATTTTTTTTTAATCACTAACTTTATTACTTGAAGTATAGCTTGTATCAAATTTATAGTAGCCCCCAGTATTTGATTAAATATTTGGCGATCCTACATAAGAACAGTATTACTACCACTTGCACGATAGTGACTGTGGAATTATTCTTTCTAGCAAATGCATCTGTCCAGATTTTGTATTTACATGGGAGACTTAGCATACAATCTGTTTTGGAATTAGCAAAGCAATAGGTACTGAATGTGCACTTTCAAGAGTTTTGACATCTTTCAATGAAAGAAAATATTTTTACATTAAAAATGAACTCTTCAAAACTTATTTCCTTGTCATCACACACAATGTGTGTGATGACATATCTGTGCCACAAGCAAGCAAGCAAACAAACCAAAAATCAAAACAAAACTAGGCACTGCTCCTGCCCCATTGACTTCAGTGCTGCAGGAACTTAGAACATCAACACTTTTGTATTGGTAAAACATACACTATATACCCCATGTGCACATACAAATATAGGGTGATCCATAGTGGCGACATTCCAAAAATATTCTAACAAGCGACTCCCATACATTGGCCACAATGTACTTTGAACTGTGGGGTGGAGAGGAGGGAGGTGTGGGGCGCTCTCTATGGAATTAAAAACTAAAACAAACACCTTAGTGCAATCTAGTGGATTATGGGCCTGCTCAAATTCCCACTGAAGTCAATGGGAAACTTTCGGCTGACTTGAATGCACCCTGTAAAAGCTTTCCTCCTCTGAAGCATTTCTATGAACTCCATGGATAAATCACATAAGCTGGGATGAGGCAGCAGTGTCCAGAGAGCAACCCAGCTTCATTTGGGTGTTGGCATTTAACACAGAGCTCCTAACAGTCTCTGAGAGCTGCTTCCAGCACATCACTGATCCACAGGTAGATCTGCTTTTCTGCAGATTACCGGTGCAGAGAAATTATTCTGAAATCCCCCTCTGGCTTGGTGGGCGGATGAGACTGTTGTGGGAAGGTGTGATGGGGTCTGTTAGGTCTTCTCTGCCCCCTGCTTGCACCCTGATACCCCCCTAGTCAAGGAAAACATGCTCAGGCTGGGGTACTGATGAAATTTAGTTCTGCAGAGGCATAGAAGGGCAAGAGATGACACTGACCAATCGGGAGCCAGCAGGGCAGTTAAAGCTCGCCTGCCTACTCTGAAAGGCAGTGCTGAGTAATCCTGGAACAGGGGAGGAGTTCCTCAGTACTAGTCCAGAACTCCAGGGTCCAATCAAATCCTCTGCTTAAACACTGTGACTATGCCTGTATAATGTATGTGTGTGTGAGAAAGAGAGAGTTTAAAGGTACAGACAAGCACATCTTGAGTTTATTTTTAACTGCTGCTTAACTTGTGGCATGGGCCCTTTGTTTACAATATTTACAACAATTATGTGCTAGGCACTTTCCTCAGGAAAAACAGCTCTGAGGAGCTCATGCTCTAAGTCAGACACACCAGGAGACAGAATATAGGAAGGGGGACCACAATAAGCTGTTCATACACAGTCAGCTCAATTCACTGTAAGCAGCATGGCAGAAATGAGGTTTTAAGAGGGAACCAGAATGGCCAGTGTTAATTGTTAAAACCAAATATCTAGTACCATAGCTTCCCTCCCTGGGGCTAGATTTAAGAATGTATTTTTGTTTCGCAGTGCATGAATGTAGTTGCTAAACACAGGGAAGAATTTTCACCCCAGATTTAAATAACTTCCTAGTTGAGACTATTATTTGAAGCACCTTTATGTTTTTGTTGGAAGACCAGGGTCGCAAGACATCATTTAAAAAATTGCTATGTGATTATCTGAGCCACTCTTTTCCAAAAGATGTCAAAGATCATCATATATGTTGAACCTTCATCTGGCTCATTTAAAACCATTTAGAACTTAGTTTCCAAAAGAAAATATGCTTAATGTTGTCCTTGCTTATGAGCAGTCAAGCCGGGCTTGGATTGTTGGAAGGGGTTGTTGGAGAATTCAGGTGATAATCACAGACACAAGGTTGATCTGGGCAAAAATGATTATTTTAAGAAAAGTATTCTCAAACGTTTTATTCCAATACATTCAAGAAGTTCATATCTGATGACTGGACGCTGAGCAAAATGTGAAAATGGTGACGTGAGTAATTGATTTGAAAGATATCACAACATTTGTCAACTATGTAATTCAATCAGCTCTACTGTATTCCTAGTTGTCAGTTTCCTCTGTCTGCAGTCTGGTACCCCTTTAAAAAAAAATATAGCCTCATCCCAAATTTCCCCATGCCTAGTGAATGTATAAACCTCCTCTTTACCCCATCTTCGTATTCACTCACTGCAACTCTGAAGTCATCCTTGTCTAGATGGCTTTATGCCTGGAACTGCGCTTTCATGGAGGCTCTGATTCCTAAATATAGCTTCTAAGACTTCATAGCAATCTGTCGCTGTGTCATGGGTACCAGTAGGCACCATAACCACAGGCTCATCCTAAGTGTCATGAGCTTTGCCACTTTCACATCTGGCAGGCATGTCACTGAAGGGGTCGTGCTGTCATAGCATACCCAGCCAGTCGTATGTCTAATAATCAAATTTTCTTCCACTCTTAGTCTACATCTCATGACTGTAAATCTATCTCCTGCAGCGATCTCCTAGGTTTAGATATAATCTGCCTCCTCTGTGGTAGGTATCGGGGTAGCTGTGTTAGTCTGTATCCACAAAACCAACGAGGAGTCCGGTGGCACCTTAAAGACTAACAGGTTTATTTGGGCATAAGCTTTCGTGGGTAAAAAACCACTTCTTCAGATGCATTGAGTGAAAATTACACATGCAGGCATTATTATACTGACACATGAAAAGAAGGGAGTTACCTTACAAGTGGAGAACCAGTATTGACCGGGCCAATTCAATTAGGGTGGATGTAGTCCACTCCCAATAACTGATGAGGAGGTGTCAATACCAGGAGAGGGAAAGTTGCTTTTGTAGTGAGCCAGCACTCCCAGTCCCTATGTGGTAGGACTCTGTGGTAAGACTCTCTGTGCCTCTGTGGTAGGACTCTCTCATCTACGGGAGTTTGCCCCACATTTGCACCTTGACCACTTCCATCAGATCTCCCCTTCCTCTGGGTAACTAGAGGAGCACACAAATCTCTTATTTCCCTCTTGTTTTCCTTCTGGGAGAAGTAAATTACAATTCTTCCTTCCCAGCACGCATGCTCAGCTAGATTTAATATTTAAATTGTGATTGAAAATAGGAACAATTCCAAAAGAAAGCTTTATTGTGTTACGCCTAGGTTGTGCCACAGCAGTGGGGACATGACACAGCCTGCAGCTGGTGTTACCTGGGGTTCCTTAAACCCAAAGCTCTCAGTAATTTTACTCTCTGTGTGGCAGTGGGAGGAAATAAATCAATGGCAACGCAGCATGCCCGTCTGCTAGGTGTTTGGCATAAATCACAGAAAGTCAAGTGCTTTTACTTAAAGCCTTCACTTTATTTATCTCCAGCACTCTCACAGGAATGCCTTCACTCAAAGCTTCTCCTTTATTTCATCTCAAGCACATACAAAGACAATAGGCTTTAGAACATCGTCAAACAGTAGTTACCCATGGTCTGGAGGGGTCTTGAGTGGCCAAATGACAAGGTTCAAGTGCTCAGCTACCCATCTGAAACTGGGGATTCCAGGAGGTGTCCGGAACATCAAATCCAAATTCCTCAGGCCTGTCTACCCCTTTTATGTTAGTAACTACTACAGTTTTATCGACATGTCAATCAAAGAAAAACCACTAAGCAAGGCTTTTTAAGCTGTTAGTCCTGCAGCTGTATTTCCACACAACAATAGTCCAAAGATAGAGCTAGACTTCCTGTTTTTTCACAGATGCTTACCCTAGCGTATCGGGGAGGACACAGTCAGGCTCACGCCTTGTGATTGCTGCCCCTTCCCTCCCAGCTTTGCCTTAGTTATGCTAAGTTTCTGCAAAGGCCTACTAAATAGCTATTCTTATCAATAAGCAAAATAATCGATATTCCAGTACTGCCAGTGGCCTAGGCATTCTGCTGTACTGCAAATGTCTCCCCTTACACTGGTATCCAAGAAAAGCCAAACATCAAGTAATGTGGCCTTACTTTTGCACTTAATACAACATGCTGAAACCCCTTCTAACAATTTGGATAAACATTTTCCATTCTGTTCAAAAAGAATCCAGAGAAATCCTTGCACATTTTGATCATCTTGGAAGTCCAATATAAGAAGGTGGTAAATGAATGCTGTCAAGGTTCCTTCCCCACTCTGAACTCTAGGGTACAGATGTGGGGACCTGCATGAAAGACCCCTAATCTTATTCTTACCAACTTAGGTTAAAAACTTCCTCAAGGTACAAACTTTGCCTTGTCCTTGAACCCCATGCTGTCACCACCAAGCATATTAAACAAAGAACAGGGAAAGAGCCCACTTGGAGACGTCCTCCCCCAAAATATCCCCCCAAGCCCTACACCCCCTTTCCTGGGGAAGGCTTGATAATAATCTCACCAATTTGTACAGGTGAACACAGACCCAAACCCTTGGATCTTAAGACCAATGAAAAAACAATCAGGTTCTTAAAAGAAGAAATTTAATTAAAGAAAAGGTAAAAGAATCACCTCTGTAAATTCAGGATGGTAAATACCTTACAGGCTAATCGGATTCAAAACATAAAGAATCCCTCTAGGCAAAACCTTAAGTTACAAAAAGACACAAACAGGAATATACATTCCATTCAGCACAGCCTATTTTACCAGCCATTAACAAAAGGAAATCTAATGCATTTCTAGCTAGATTACTTTCTAACTTTTTACAGGAGTTCTGAGCTGCATTCCTGATCTGTTCCTGGCAAAAGCATCACAGAGACAGACAGACCCTTTGTTTCCCCCCCGCCTTCCAGCTTTGAAAGTATCTTGTCTCCTCATTGGTCATTTTGGTGAGGTGCCAGCGAGGTTATCTTAGCTTCTTAACCCTTTACAGGTGAAAGGGTTTTGCCTCTGGCCAGGAGGGATTTTATAGCACTATATACAGAAGGCTGGGTACCCTTCCCTTTATATTTATGACAAATGCTCAGAAATATTTCCGAGTTGATTCATTCCGGGTCCAAGCTGAAGCCCAATTAACTCAATGGACAGACTTGCTGACTTTGATAAGCTTTGGATGAGGGTGGTGCATCTCAGCTTTTGTAATTTCAGTATGCCAGTCTGAGTACTGTGGTCACAATTTCCCTTTAGCTAAACACACGGGAACAGAATCGTAATAATTTAGTTTGTATTAGTTCTTGATGAAAAGAACAAAAAATACTGTAGGACAAAGAACATGAAAGACGTCTACCAAACATATTTTAAAATGTTCATAACCCCAAGAAAAAACTACAGAACCATTCTTGTGCCCAGAACCATTCTTGTGCCCAATCATATCCTCACTGAATTCAAAGGGAGCTTTATTATCAACTTCTGTGGGATGTAGGAGACCTTGATTTGTCTATTTTACTACATATAGCTATATGAAAATTTTAAAAGACAGATTTGGTTTATTAGGGTAGTTTCCTGATTTATATATTGCCAAGAATCCTGTTCCTTCCACCTCTCAATACTTTGGGATCCTATTTTCCCTTGCTAAACCACTGTATTATGATTTAGAGTCCCTTTGACTTTGTTTAAGGAGAGGTATAGAAAGGAGAAAGTGATGGATTCCAGGTCTGTAGTTTTTCATTTCCTTCTCTACTCACTATACTTAAGCAAGGAGATTAGCATTTCATATGATGATCTTTCCACATTGGTATTACAAACTTTTCTGTGTCACAGCTGCACTGACGCACCACAAATATATTTGAGAAGTGTATTTTTAACCAGGATAACACCTGGCCTTTGTTTGTAGCCACAACATGCCTCTATCTTTTTCCGCCTGCAAACTGGCTTTTTGACAGAAAACACGAGTAGTGCAAACTGGATAGTTTGAGATCCTATTATTCAGATTGGCTTGCAAAATTCCAAATTGAATGCAAAATATGCAAATTGAATGAAATGCACATGCAAATTGTGTCCTCAAAAAAGAGAATTCTTCTGAAAACTTTCTCTGTACATCTCTGAAAATTATTTAAGGTTAGGTTAAGACTAGAATTTGTGCATACGTTCCAGATCCAATGTAGGGTCATCCAGATAACTTTTCTAGAGATGTTGATAACCTATTGTATGTCATTAACAAATCCTTAAATTCCTGTATGGAATCTCACCAAAAGATTGTCCAAGGGGATTAAACTGGTGTATATAGAACTCTAGATATATATGATCCAGCACAAATAACTAAAGAGGAGCTCTTTTTGCACTTATACTTAGATACAATTATTTGCAAAACTGTAGGGTTATGCTTTTACTTTTATATTCCACTATGCGACTGACCTAGTTGGTAGGGATTTTCATTTTTAAGAGTTGTACAATGCAAAAATACCAGCAAAAGTCAGTAAAATGATTAAAGTGTTCTCTCTAGACTTCAGGAGATGACTCAGGGTTTATTGCAGCTGTGATGGACAGGAATGATTTGTGCCAACTTTGATAAGCTTGATGTGAAACTGGCAGGCCACACTTTCATTGGTGGGAATAAACTGTAAGAAATATCTTTGAAAAAACTAGTGTGGTCCTGAATGGGGAAAGAGAAATTGAGGGTTTTTTAACAAAAGAGGAGTAATCTCCATGAAAACCATCAGAGAAATATAATATCCTGTTCCAAAGGGGGAAAATAAAATCAAAACATCACTTTGCAACTGAATCCACTTTTTAAATTGAGATTCCCTTACTGTGTGTTGCATGGCTAATTTAATCATGTATTGAGCATAAGCTCAGAATGAGCAAATCTTTACATTCCTATCACTGGCAGAGGTGTGGCAGTGCATAACAAACAAACCATTTAATTGCTCTCAGTAACACAACATCAATACTGTTTTATGAAGGAGACATTCCACAATGCACTGTAAACATAAATGTGTATACTCCTAGATCTTGCTAGTTCATGGTCTATCTAGAAAATGAACCCTGGTATTCACATTGTTTAATGCATTTGGCACATTCATCAGAAGTTAATACTGGAGTACTCCTTCTGAATACCAATTGCATCTTTGAGTCTGGGTTACACTGTTTTAAAATCTGATTTGGTTAGTTGCATAACCAGTCATGACATTGACTAATAAAATAGATATCCAACTATATGTTCCATAGATTTTTTTCCCTTCATGAGTTAATTGAAAATGGTATATAGTTATTGACTGGGGCACTCCGCCAATATGTTTTTAAACGAACTCCTAAAACTAATGACTACATTTAATACACCCATATGAAATTTAGAAAAATTCTGTTTAACTGTAAACAGTTCAAATCAATAACTGGAACTGATAAATATTCCAACATACATCAGTATCCTCCCACTTCCCCCCCAAATGATACCTTATCCAATTTGTTATCAGCAAACTTTGTCAGTGATTATTTTATGTTTTCTTCCAGGTTACTGATAATGTTTAAATACTGCAGGATTCAGAACTGATACTTCTGGGACCCCACTGAAAACACACCCGCTCAATGATGATTCCCCATTTAGTTACATTTTGAGACCTATCAGTTAGCCAGTTTCTCATCCATTTAATGTGTGCTGTGTTCATTTTTTAATAAAAACATCTGCCAGTGTGGATCTGATCACAAGATCATGAAGTAAGTATGATTGAGTGAGAGAGTCTTAGTCCCTGATTAAACCTTTACAATAAAATCCCCGCCACCATTTTTGGTATTTCTAAAAAAAAAAAAAAGGCAGACAATAATAATTTTTTTTAAAATCCCTCTTCAAGGGCTCAAACCAACTCTCTTTGAGGACAATGGAGATCTTTGGATTTGCTGGGAGTTGGTGTGGATCTCTGTGCTGTAAGCAGGAATTGGTTAGTGGGAACAGAAAAGCCCATGTATATTAGCTGCATTTAAACACAGCACTAAAATCTTAAAAAAAAATCTAATAAAAACCTGAATTTCTAAAACATGTGGAGTCTAATTCTTATTCATCTGTACTTGCCTGCTAGGTTACCTCTTGCCAGGCTTTGTCTTTATGTCTATTATAATTAGTAAAGTGGGAAAATACATTCATCTTCTCTTCAAAGCAGAAAACTATCACTTTAATTTCAAGTATGTCATAATCAGCAAACAGCTATAGCAGGAGCAATATGTGCGTGCAGAGTGTTTGAAGAGGAATATGGAATTTCGCTACATGAACCCACTACTGGTTGGAAACCATTGCTGATGGCTATTTTGACAGAATAAGGATTTCCACTTGGGAAAATAAACATAAAGAATAGTGAAGGGCAAGTATAGGAGCACAAATAACATGGGATGTGGTTAGGAGTTCCGCCATTTTACACCAAAACTGGGGAAGGGAAAGACTGCACTGGTTACAAAAAACCTGCTTTCACCCTCTCTCTGAAGAGCAAGTATCTCAGGCTTTTGACTATGCTAATGGAGTCAATCATAGTAAGTGGATTATTTTTAAAGATCTTGTTTTTCAAAAAGGTTTAGTACCTCACACTTCCACTTCAATGCAAAGGCCGCATTGCAGAAAAAGGAGCGTGAGCAATCCAATGATCAGGCCCCTGACAGAGTCTGAATGCTGCAGAGAATTCACTTCTATAAATCACAATGTATGGCCATCAATTCTGATGTTCCTAACTGAATATACTACTGAGGAGTACAGTATCTCACTAAAATGATCCATTGTTACTTCAAAGAAAAAATGTTAAATTTGATCTAACGTAATAATAAGGACATCCAGGATCCATTTCTACACACTATGTAATGTAAATATAACCTTAAATATTATTAAAATGCAACCCTGGTGCATGTTTCTGAGCTAAGAGAGTGATTCATTACACTTCCATAGTGCCTTTTATTGAAGATCTCAAAGAACTTTACAAACACCAGCTGATGATCTGACCCACAAATTATTTAACCCTTATAACATCCCTGTAAGATAAATTAACAGTGTTGCTGTGAGCCCAGTTCTGCATGTCCCCTTGACTTGCAGATGCTCATCAGCTCTGACAATCGGGCTACTTATTTAGGTGGTTACCCTAGGCACCCAAGTTTGAAAATTTCACTGAGTGTTTTGCCTGAGTTTGCACAGCAAGTCAGTGCCAGGGGTGGAACCAAAATGTAGGAGCTCTGCCCTTCTCCTCATTTAACCACATTGCCTTCCAGGTGACAATCCAGAGTACCAAGCTCTAAAATAGTCATGAACTATGTTTGTGCACATTTGTTAAGGGTCATACCAAGAATGAAAAGAATTGCAACACTGCCTGGAGAGCTGGATTTCTGTCTTGTTAGTAGGGCAGATCACATGCCCAATTTGGTCAGGCTTAGACAAGGGATTTCTTTTGCATTTTGCAGAACATTGAGAAAGTCTGTCCAACAGTCCACATTGCCTTAAATGGACTACATTTAAACTCTAGGGGCCAGATCCTCAGCTTGTGTAAATAACTGGAGCTCAATTGAAGTTAATGGAGCTATGGCCATTTCCACCAGCTGTGGATCTGGCCAGATGGTCTCAAAATGCTATTTTTTCCTCTCTACACCATCTTCTTTTTTTTAAAAAAAAATCTACAGCATGGGTCAGATTCTGCCTTGGGCTATGCCAGCTTCCGGTGAGGTAGCCCGGGGTGCAGGACCTTCAATGGCAGAAAATCCCCCTATAGAGAGCACCACAGCTGCATAATGTTCTCACAGCTCCAGAAGTTGGTGACAGTGGCTAGGAAGGAGCTGACTAGGGTGCTCCGAGATGTGCTGATGAAGGCAACTTCCACTAGAAGGGCTACTCTGGGGCAACCCCTTAAGACAGGTAAAGGGCAAATGTTATCTGTCCTCTTCCCTATAGGAAGCAGTTGCCTCAAATCTGTGCTTGTAGAGTGCATTTACATGATATCCAGAATGACATAATCGTGGGATAAGGGACTAGATGGGTCTCTACCAGTAACCTCCCTCTTGCCTGACCGTTCTTCTTTCAGTACAACCCATTGTAGTCTTCCTTTAACCAGTTCCTTATCCACCTTTCACTTCTGATATTAATCAGTCCTCTGCCAGTCAGTAAAACGATGTCCCTAGCTGATAATTTGAGTTTGGGTTTCCTCCAGAGGTGTACATCTATGTTGTGTGGCTCTCCTTGCTTCACAATGTGTCACTGTCACTAATCGGCTGATGAGTGATTACTTCCACTGGACAAAGAAAGATAACTAAACTGATGATCAGATTCCATCAAGTCAGGTCAATACAGCATTTCTAGCTCACCTGTCTTATATACATCTGGGGACAGACAATTTCTTGTTATTCCATATGTCCCTTGATTGTGTAATAAGCAGCATTAAATAAATTAGAACTTCCAGTGACATCTGGCATGCGTTTTGGTTTTGTTTGGGGGATTTTTGTATTGTTTTTTTTCCTCCTTAAAAGTTTTCTGATTCAGTTTTCAATGTTTACACAATCCCATGTCTGTATAGGACACTGTATAGGATTTATATGGCTAGGGACACATTTTCTTATTTGTCCTTGTGGCGTATATTGGGTACCATTTTTTCCACTGAAGAATTTTGCCCTTAAGCGCACTGGCTCACTTCTCTTCTCAAACAGGGAATCTGTTAGGCATCAGAAGTATATCCCCCTTGTCCCAACATCTGGATGAATCTATACCATCAGGGCTATTATATTTACTAGTCAACGTACCATTTGTATGAGACAGACCTGGTGGGGGTAGATATAGAATCACAGAAATGAAGGGCTGGAAGGGACTGTGATAGGGTGCCTATCCCACACAGGTGTAAAAGGGGTTAATCCTGGGTGTGAGTACACCCAATCAGGAAAGGGCTGCAGGAAGCAACCAATCAGGGCCCAGTGGGCTCACATAAAAGAAGCTGCCGGGACAGAAGTGGTCAGTTGCTCCTGAAGCTCCAGGAGTCAGGACTATGTCTCTAGTAGGCTGATAACACTGTGGACAGAACAGTTATTGTCAGGGACTGGGGAGGTGAGAAGGAGCTCCTGGCTGGCTACTAGTACTGATGTGCTGAGGCCTTGAGGTAAGAGTGAAGAAGATGCTGGGGCTGCAGAGAAGTGACCCAGGGAAATGTACTGGGCAGTTGGAGGGGATGCAGCATGTGGCTGCTGTCCACGGGGTCCCTGGGAAAGCCTGGGTCATTCCTCCACTTGCCACTGGGGTGGTGGCCAGATTGAGATACTAACCCCCAGAAGGGGGGGAACACAGATGGTGACACAGGTGGAGGACTGAGTCATGAGGAGGGTGCCATGGTTCCTGAGGCTCTGAGAGTGGCTGAAGGCAGATGCACTCACGGTGTGCAAGCCATGGGCAGGAGGTGTCAGCCTCAAGCTAATCCCCAGAGTGACCAGGAGGAGGCACCAGTTGAGTGATGTGCCCTGTGACCTCAAGAGGTCATCTCGTCCCTCCCTCCCCCCCCCCCCCCCCCGCTGAGGCAGGATTAAGTATACCTAGATCATCCCATATCTATAGTGTTTCTTTGAATCTGTAGCAGGAAGATTCTAGGCAGAATCCTTAAAGATAAGCAGAGCAAGAGGAAGAGTCAGAGTAGCTTTCAGGATAACACTATTGTTTGTATTCTAATAAAGTTCCTTGTTTAGTCTTAGGAGAAAGTGACTCATATTGTGAGTCTTTACCACTGTCCTGTGATAGACCCAAATTCAGCAGACTGAAACATGCTTCCTTTTAATTTTCCTTTGTAAAAATTGTGCCTGCCCAATAAATGCTTTCTGATTGTGTTTTTTGCATGCAAAACAATAACAGGCTGCACCCTGTTATTAAGACATGTTAAATATGGTATAATCACATCGGTCAAATTTATTCCTGGGACAACTCCCTTGACTTTGATCAGTTTGCGCTAGGGATGAGTCTGCCTGTCAACATTAACAGGAAATATTTGCCATGAAAAGGGAACTACGATACCTTTAGAGATGATACAAGCCATGGTTGTTGTTTGTCTTGTAGAACATAGTCATTACAACTAATACAATGCATGGATGTGATATATGGCAGGTTTCTGTAAGTTCACACTTATGTTACTATACTGGACATATTTACATGGAGTAATTCCATTCAAAGAGTAATAGCTGTGGTTAGCATACCCACCACATACAGCGCAGTCCCTGAATTTATTAGTAGGGGTATTTTTGAAGCAATTAACAGAACCGAAGGCTGTAACTGCTGAACCAGCAATACAGGTGGATGTGATTTGCTGAGGACCAAATTTCATTTGAACTCTTTGGCACACCTCTAAATCAGCTGAACAGATGGATTTTTAATTAGTTCTGTCACTTAGTTTTCTGCTTTCTTAATATATGTCAGACTGTATGTCAGGGAACATTAGCGTCAACTTCAAACTGGATGAAAATATCCATAGCAGGAATAAACTAATAACAATAACAAAACATAATTAGGGTACAAATTGAGAGGTCGGCAAGTTTATAAACATGGTAAAACTGCATTTATGAGACTTGAAATGAAAAATAAAATAGAACGAATTGGTTTGCAGTATGTTTATGGAAACCGAGCCGGATCCTCAAGCTCATACTTACTGGGATACTCCATACTTGCGTTAGTTGTGTCACAGATATCAGTGGAGTTATACCAGGGACTCCAAAACTTCTCGAAGCACAGCAAATACTTGACTCAGGTGAAAAGCAAATTTTTGTGCCAGACATCACAACAAGCTAATTCTCACAGCAAAATAAAATCAAGGATCTTAACTTTGGACATCATCTAATTATAATTGCACAGTACAAAATAGATCCTTTTTGTATCAATGCCCAAATCAATGGCACTTTTTGCATAGGTAAGGCTACGGAAGCAGCCCCACAAATAGTAATGCAGCATAAATAGCGGCACTCAATTCAAGGCTGACATGATAGCAATGAAATACTATATGCTTGCTTTATTACAACAATATTTCAGAAGTCTAGAGATGGTGCTTATATGAACGTAGTTAACTAGATGCAATACAATTTAGATTTGAAAAAATCTCATGCAACTGTTTTCAATAAGAATGTAGTAATGTTTATAAAGTTTTGTCTTTAAAAAGCACCAAATCAGGTTTTCTATGTATTTGTAATTTTCCACGGTAAACTCTGGATAAAATAACTATTTTCTCTAGATCTCATTCTACTGGGAATTCTGTAGTATTATAGGAGGCATTATATCAGAAGTAATGTCAACATCTAAGAAAAGGAAAACTGCTTTAATCATAGATTTCCAAGAAATTATCCTTTTTTGTTCTGCTGAAAATGTCTAACATGTAAATAGGCCTAATCAGAGCAGTATCATTTCCAGCAGTGGGAGTGCTAGCGGAATTAAGAATAGATGGATCGTCAGAGATGTAATGATGCTCAGTGGGATAAAGCCTTGGGAGATGTCTATCAGCAATATTATAAACATGCAAATGGTAGAGACTGGTTGATTTAATAAAATGTTGTCATAGCACTAGTCTGAATGCAAAACTCATATTTATAAAGAAATGTTCTCTTTAAATGTTTTACTGGAAAATATAATTTACTATATATAGGTTCAAGATTAAAATGAAAAGTTTAAAAAATCATAAAAGGAACTATTTCTCTGAGCTTCAGTCACTTAACAATAATGGGACAAATCCAGAGGGTCAGACTCCATTTTCAATTGGTCCTGCTCAGCTTAATTTTGAACCAGATCCGCTGAGAACCCATGGGCGGCGGTGAAGGTGCCCTTGGGGGAGGCTAGCTCCCAGCCCCTCCCCCTCTGCCTGAGGTCTCGCCTCTTCTGCGCCCCCTCGAGAGCCCGAAGCACACCCTCCCCACCCCACGCGACCAAGTGCTGGGCAGGCAGTGCTGCCGAAGCACCTCCAGCCCCAGCGTGGTCTCAGCTCTGGGAGGATGGGTGGTGGCGTGGTCTCGCAGACCGCCCCCCCAGCCTCTCTGCCACAGAATGGAGCAGCAGGCAGAAGGGGGGCCTGGTGAGCGGGGCAACGCTAGGCTGTTTGGAGAGGCATTGCCTCCCCTTGCCTACCATACCTGCCGCCCATGTGAGAACCTCCTGAGAAGTGTAGGGCTGGCCAGAAAATAATCATTCCATTTTGCAGATAATTTTGAGGTTTCAAAATTCATTTTTGTTCTGATGTGGAATGAATATGAGAATTTTTGTGGTGGGAAAAACAGAGAGCAAGACCTACCCACCGGTAGAATGGCCAATGGCTCAATGGTTAGGGTATACATCTTGGAAGTGGGAGACCAGGTTCAAGTCCCAGGGCTAAATCAAGCGGAGCAGCCATTTGGTCTACCGCTTCTCAGGTGAGTGGCCTGGGCTATTGGCTCTACTGGGGCAGGTCTTGCTCTAAATTCCATTCTGATCCTGTGAAATGTTCCTGATGAAATTTTCTAAACTGATACATCCCCATGAAACATTTTTTGTTGGAAAAATGATTTGTTGAAAATTGTTTGGCCAGCTCTAGTACTGAGCACCCTTAATTACTATTAATGTTAGAGCAGAACCCGAAATGTGCCCAGATACTTTCAAAACCAGAGGAAAATACAGACTGTGCCCTGCAGATTGTACTATCCAAGATCTGATCCAGCAAAGATTTACACGTTTAACTGTACACATGAGCAGTTCTATTGAAGTCAGTGGGATAGCTCACATGCATAAAATCATGCAAATGCAAGTCTTTGCAGGACTGGAACTACTTCACAGCTGTGGTCATTGTCCCCTCTCACACAGGGTTTTTGGCTGGTAGATCCATACGGTTTTTGGTGTCATTGCATATACTTCTAAGCCTCTCTAGCCTTGTCTCTTAGCTCCTCTCCAAGGAGGACACCATTGCAATGCAGTGTTTGGCAGTCTGCATGAATCCTTCAGTATGGTCTCACTATAACATAGCCCCTTCCCAAGCAAATAAATGTTCCTATTTCTCTGCATTTTGGGATTGGCATGCCTGTGGGGGAATGGCAATGACAGGGAGATAGTATTGAGCCCTAAGTGCAGAGTATTTACAAAAGCAAAGACAACTGTGAGGTATAAAAAGAGGCAAAGGCCATGGCCAGGAAGATAGGGCACTTGAGGGGAGTTGAGTCCTATTCCTAGCTCTGCTACTGGCCTGCTGAGTAACCTTGGCCAAGTCACTTTGTAACACTGACTGCCTCTGGTCAGTGGCAGCTGGGGTCTCTTGAGCTTAGTGCATGAACCTTTACCGCATGAGTTAAGACACCTCTTTCTTAGCCAAAGCTGTAGCAGACCAGTCAATTTCTGCCTGGCCTAACCACCACTAGAAGGGGACCGAGTGCCACACCGAGCAGGCCTGGGTTACAACTTCATGCAGTGTTTCAGTTCCCCCCCATGTAGCATAGGGAGGATAACACTGACCTCCTCTGTAAAGTGCTTTGAGGTCTATGGCTGAAACTTGCAAGTTTTATTATTAAAGAGCTAAAAGATGCCCTTGATGTGTTCATTGACACACAATAAGCAAACAGAAACGTTCAGTCTGAATGACCTTCTATTTTAGGTTAAGCGAACAAAAAATCTGGGAAGAACTGAAGTAAGGTCTCCATGTGAGTGCACACCCTGTGTCTCCTTCGACAGCACACTGAGCTTGGAGAACAAGCTGGCTGCCAAACTCCACCCACAGTGCGTGTGTTTAGGAATTTAAAGGTGCAATGAAGAGGAAACAAAAAGCATCACACTTTCATACCTGCCTTCTTCATATTTTTGTTCCCAATAATTTTAAAAAATCTTCAGTGGTTCATGATGCAGGATGCCAGATTCCCACTATTCAGAGTAATGCAGCTGGTCAAGCAGGAATAGCCACAAAGAAAAACTGATCGCTTCAGAATACTCAGGATGAAGGAAACATGTGCTTGAATACACTTGTAAATAAATGAGTCAGCTTCACTCTGCTGCTATTCTTGGGGCCCTGTTATTCGTTGTTTGTGACAACTGCCATTAGCTCCTGAAAATGTTCATGAATCCTGACTGATTCATGATTCCTTGGCTGGGAGATTATTCATCAAACAATTCAGACCTGAAGTGCATTATTTGTTATTCATTGAATCGGTGTTTGCTATTTATCATTTGTTAGTCTCCTGTTTAAAAAGTTTCCAGCATCCAATCAGGAAGCATATATATATATATTGTCATGTAACTTGGGACCAATTATAAATAGCAAGTAGTCAAAGGGAAGGGTTTCAAACACTGAAAAGAGTTTGTCCAAATTATTTGGTGAATATCTACTTTCAATACATATGTAATACATAGAAATCAGTACTTGTTTATAAACAATTCACAAACAGGGCTAAATTCCTAGTGAATATAAATCCATCCAGTTCTAGTCAATACTTTTATGCAACATGTATCTTGTTTGCCTTAATGGAAGACACTGTTCATACTAGAGGTAGCTTAAAAGAAATACAAGTTTGCATACAAAAGCTACTCACAGGGTTGGAAGAAAACAACCATGTTGGGCTACCTATTTCTTTCAACATAAAATAATGAAACTTAGTATTTGCAAGGATCAATTATTCTTTTTTCATGGATAAAAGCAAGCTGCCTGGCAGGCGTTTGTTTTGTTGTTTTTAATTATGTAGACTTATACATCATTACACATTTCTTCTCAGATCCATTGTTTGAAATACAAGATGATTTCTAGGTGAGATCTCCAAATGCAGAATTAAAACGTTTCTAGGCTGCAATGTTGTTACACGTCAAACAGAATTCCTGATTTAGTCTTATCTTCAGATAAGTTAGACTTTGCATGCAAGAGCAATGTGGAAAGTAGAAAAAGAAAACTAGAAGACAGTAAGAAGAAAACGGAGCAGTTTCTATACTTTTCCTATTCCTAGGTCTATCTAATTAGATTAGTGGTTCCCAAACTTTTTCATGCTGTGTCAAGGTTCCTCCCCCACCCTGAACTCTAGGGTACAGATGTGGGGACCTGCATGAAAACCTCCTAAGCTTACTTTTACCAGCTTAGATTAAAACTTCCCTCAAGGTACAAATTAATTTTATCCTTTGTCCTTGGAATATCCACTGCCACCACCAAACTCTAACTGGGTTTACTGGGAAACGTAGTTTGGACACGTCTTTTCCCCCCCCAAAATCCTCCCAACCCTTGCACCCCACTTCTTGGGAAAGGTTTGATAAAAATCCTCACCAATTTACATAGTTGACCACAGACCCAAACCCTTGGATCTGAGAACAATGAAAAAGCATTCAGTTTTCTTACAAGAAGACTTTTAATAGAAATAGAAGTAAAGGAATCACCTCTGTAAAATCAGGATGGTAGATACCTTACAGGGTAATTAGATTTAAAACATAGAGAATCCCTCTAGGCAAAACCTTAAGTTACAAAAAAGACACACAGACAGAAATAGTCATTCTATTCAGCACAGTTCTTTTCTCAGCTATTTAAAGAAATCATAATCTAACACATACCTAGCTAGATTACTTACTAAAAGTTCTAAGACTCCATTCCTGTTCTATCCCTAGCAAAAGCAGCATACCTTCAGACACAGACCCTTTGTTTTTCTCCCTCCTCCCAGCTTTTGAAAGTATCTTGTCTCCCCATTGGTCATTTTGGTCAGGTGCCAGCGAGGTTACCTTTAGCTTCTTAACCCTTTACAGGTGAGAGGATTTTTCCTCTGGCCAGGAGGGATTTTAAAGGGGTTTAACCTTCCCTTTATATTTATGACATGCTGCAACCCCCTTTGGGCTCACCTCTGTTAATGGGACATGCAAGGGTCTCAGAGGTGGGGTAGTTGAAAATTTAAAAGTGTGTGTGTGTGTGGAGGGAGATGGTGGGTGGGTGTCAGGTGCTACTCCTGGGGGTTGAGAGACCCACGGGGGGAAGGTTGATTGCTGCCTCTGGAGGGTGGGTGGCCTGAGAAGGGGGGAAGTTGCAGAGCAAGCCCACCTCGCTCTCACTCTGCAGCATGGGGTCACATTGCAGTGCCGCTCAGGTTTGGCCAGGCCAGATTTGACGGAGTGGTATTTGTGACTCCATGCATCAGGAGGCCAGGTTACAAAGCAGGGAGCCAAGCCCAGCCAGTCCCGTGGGACAGGAGTTGCTTCCACCAAGGCAGGGTTCCCTTCCCCCCCGCATCCCCAGCCCCATTTTCTCAACATCTTCTGACACCCACCTTCCCCTGATACCATAGTAGTCACAACAGACAGTCCAGGAAACGCTGAATTAGGTCATCAATTCCAGTCACTTTAGGCCTCATTCTCAGAGGTACCAAGTGCTTGCAACTTCCACTGAACTCAATGTTATTTCCAGGTTCTCAGGCTCTTCGAGCCAAAAAGTAATATGGATTTTCCTCATACAACCCAACATTCAAGCTTAATAATAAATTTCTGATCACTTACGCTGTGTGAGATTGACAAATAAATTAAACCACAACTTTGACACTCCTAGAGGGACAAACTAGGGTCTTTCAAAAAAAAAAAAAAAAAAAAAGATACCATCAAGCAATCACTGAGATTTAGAACGCATGCCATGTTTACAAATCTGGTATTTAAAATGTATTTTTCATGCAGAGTCTTTCTCTGCATTTTCAGAAGGGGGGGCGGGTGGATCCCAGGGTGGGACTCATTAATGAAAGTCTCATTGGCCTTACTAGAAGCAAACACTAGATTTAGTTTTATTATGATTAAGTGGAGAAACAGCAGATCCTGTTTGAGGGTGGGTTCATGAAGCCACAGATCCAGATGCAGGTCATCCACCACTCAAAATTCAGGGGCCCTTTGGGACTGGCAAGATGGATGGAGCAATTCATGCGATCTTATGCTGTCCCCTTTCAGCGCATAAGTGGCCTGGTAGAGGGTGACAGATGAGTTGGCAGTCAGAGACAGAGAGACTGGAAACAGAGGTGAGAAAACAGCAGTGTTACGTGATGTGAGATGTCAGCAAAATGAGCCAATACAATTTGGGGGTTAGGTATGCAGACAGAACTGGCCTTAGAGCGAGCTGGAAAATGGAAATCCCTTCCTGTGGAAAAATGTAATTTGTGTTTTTGGGTTGGTTTGTTGATTTTTTTGATCCCCTAATTGGGATGAAAAGTGAAAACTGTGAAGTTTTTCATGGGAAGGAGGGAAGCCGGGGAGCCAGCCAGCAAGGGAAGCTGAAATCCCTGGGAGCACAGTTTATGCGGCAGTTCACCTGGTGGTTTGCCACTGAGCCTGGGAGATCATGGAGCCTCAGACCCTGAGAGCTTGGCAAGTCCCAGCTCCCCAGAGGCCCAGCAGCTCACCAGAAGGGCATGTCATAGGACTGTGCTAGCAGTCCCTCTCTGTAAGGCTTTAAGTACTTCAGGAGGCCGGAAGGACGTGTGAAGACACTGCGCCTCCTTGTAACTTCCCATGCCCTCTGTGGGTGTCCTCGCTGGGGTGCTGGCAATAGAGGTGCTGTGTGTGCAGCAGCACCCCATGGCTTGAAGAAACTATAGCAACCGACTGCGCCATAGACAGGATTTACACTTTCGTTGGATGGCTTTCAGCCATCTACCACATTTTCCAATTGTGCCTTCGATCTTCAGACACCCAGGGATTTAGTGGGTATCTATCGGGTGAGGGGTGGGGCAAATACCTCCAGTAATGGAATTACATGGCAGCAATTCCGAAAGCTGAGATACTGGGTTTAATGGTGACCATCTTCAAATAGCTGGCATTTCCCACAGCCAGGGAGATTTGACACAGAATTAGGAGATTGGAGTGGCAAGTTTAAAAAATATCCTTACACGATGTAAAATATTCCTGAAAGGGAAATTACTTTCAGTATATATGGTAAAATGAAACTGCATACAGAGGGTACAATTTAAAGCAGAATGAAAGATAATGCACATTTATTATAAAATAATTACATTTATGTCACTGAACAAACTTCACATGATTATTTTTAGTGTTATAACCTTTAAGTATGAAAACACTTTTTACCTTTTGAGATTAGTGTAATTGTTCAGAAGGGGGAAAAATGCTACCAGGATATATTTTTGTTACAGTAGGTAGGGTGATCGGATATTTTATATTCTGCATGTACAATACATTCAGTTTAAATTCAAATTACATAAAAGGCACTAAAAAGTCCTATTAATGTCATGTATTTTAATTATCATTTTACTGACTCACACTGGCAATAATATTTTAATAATTCAGTAAGTGTCAATTCAATAATTCAGTTTTAAATCTCTGACAGCTGGTTGAGATTTTAATAGAATCTAGCAATTTAGTCAATATATGAGAATACCCAAAATCAGATATAAAATTAGAGACACTATAACTTCTGATGGGCCATGACCTCAGTACCTAAGGATTATCATATCCCTGTGAAATCAGATGAACAGATAATGAGGAAATTACCTGGTGAACTTTGCAATGATAAACAAACAGTGCTCCTAGTGGACAGGCAGAGTGAACCATTTCTAGTAACTGGAGAACATGGTGCAATTTGTCTTTACACTTAATATAAACTGTTTAAATCTGCATATATTGGTATAAATAAGAGGAACTAAAATGAAATGTACTTTTTCAAAAGGCATGCCTATTTAACTGGTACAAATACTAGTAAAATAAATTTACTTACAACAGGCTACTCTTCACAAGCAAACCAAACAATTGTAAGATTTATATATTGAATTTAGTAATTAACATTATTGAGGAGAAAATCAACAGATACATTTTGAATTTTCTTAGCCTTTGTTAGGGTTCCTTCCCTTCTCTGAACTCTAGGGTACAGATGTGGCGACCCACATGAAAGACCCCCCTAAACTTATTCTTACCAGCTTAGGTTAAAAACTTCCTCAAGGTACAAACTTTGCCTTGTCCTTGAACCGTATGCTGCCATCACCAAGCATGTTAAACAAAGAACAGGGAAAGAGACCACTTGGAGACATCTTCCCCCAAAATATCCGCCCAAGCCTTACACCCCCTTTCGTGGGGAAGGCTTGATAATAATCCTCACCAATTTGTACAGGTGAACATAGACCCAAACCCTTGGATCTTAAGACCAATGAAAAAACAATCAGGTTCTTAAAAGAAGAATTTTAATTAAAGAAAAGGTAAAAGAATCACCTCTGTAAAATCAGGATGGAAAATACTTTATAGGGTATTCAGATTCAAAACACAGAGGATCCTCCTCTGGGCAAAACAATAAAGTTACAGAAAACAGGAATAAACCTCCCTCTTAACACACGGAAAATTCACATAAAACAAAAGATAAACTAATCCGCCTTGCCTGGCTTACCTATACTGGTTGCAATATTGGAGACTTGGATTAGGATGGGTTGGAGAAGATGGATTTCTGTCTGGCCTCTCTCAGTCCCAAGAGAGAACAACCACATAAACAAAGAGTACAAACAAAAGCCTTTCTCCCCAGAAGATTTGAAAGTATCTTGTTCCCTTATTCGTCCTTTGGGTCAGGTGCCAGTCAGGTTAGCTGAGCTTCTTAAGCCTTTACAGGTAACAGGATGTTGCCTCTGGCCAGGAGGGATTTTATAGCACTGTATACAGAAAATATACCCTTCCCTTTATATTTATGACAGCCTTCAATAAATCTAGTGTTTTACTGTAAGAGGAAAATAATATAGGCTTGGAAAGAGCTGAGTGGCTTTGCACAGTGCCTCATGCACAGGACAAGCTTTTTGGATCTATCTTATGTATTTTTATGGCCTCTATCACCATAGTATCTGAGTACCTCATAGTCTTTAATGTATTTATCTTCTTCACAACAACCTGGCAAGTCTGATTTGCTTTTCTTTTGCACTGGTATAAATCAAGAGCAATGGACAAACTGAAATCAGTGGATTCAATTCTGATCTCACTCTGGTGTAATCCATGTCAGTGAGTTACGCTACAGTAAAGTGGTGTGAGTGAGAGGAGAATGAAGGCTTTGGGGCTGTGCATAGTACTATATATTTGCTGTTGTTTCACAAACTATTGTTAGAAATAATCTGTAGTTATTACTTTATTCATGTTGAAAGAGTATATGCCAATAGTTTGGTGGTTTCTGTGGGGATATGTGGACTGTTTGTTTAAATCTGTAGCAGTCTTTCACCATTGATGCATGCCAGTTTCTGCATAGTCACCTAAATGTGTTACACTTGTTCAGAGTAACATGGTGTTTTGTTTTGTTTTTGTGGGAACTCAAGTTAAACTATCCTCCAGTGAAGCAGTAACCATGATGACACTTGCTGTCTGGTTCACTCAACTCTAAAGTTACTGAAGAGAAGAAAGAAATTCATTACTTAAGAGAAAAGAGTAACATTATATAAAATCAGGCTGTAATTCGTGTCATTTTAAATTAAGAGCAGATAAGGCATGGTGTGTTGTGACTTTGTTTAGCAAAAGGGGATATGTGCAACACTTCTAATACAGAGAGAAACATCTCTGTATTCACATGTTCAAAGAACTTGTGTTTATACCTTACAAACAGAAGTGATTTCTTTGGACCACCTCAAACTTTGGCAGAGGCTGGTGATTGGGGTAAAATGTGATCTGGATCTGAACCTTAATCAGCTTTGGTTTTACAAAAGAGAATCCAGCTGACTAGGGATGGCAAAATATAGCCCAAAAGGCTACATATACTTGCTTTTTCCAATTTCATGCCAGTGTAAATCCATTGATTTCAGTAGATTTACTGTGGAGTCAAAGTGGGGTAGTCCAGTGGTGAAATGCCCAAAAATCCATACTTTGAGGCTAAATTCTTATCTATGTTACATATAGGTATAAATCAGGAATAACTCCACATAAATCAGTGGAGTTACACTCTGTGAAACTGGTGTTAGAAATCAGAATCAGGCCCTTGCTGTTTGTTTTGGATTAATCCAACTGAGCTTTCTGAGTTTCCATGGCCCCAATTCAAACAGTCCACACCTAGTCCAGTGTTATGCTTAAGCACAGACTTAACTATAGGCATGTACTTAACACCTATTGATGTCAATGGGACTTCAGAGCATTAAGCATGTACTCTGCTGAACTGAGGCCCCCAACAAGTAGAGTAGTAAAAGTCAAGGGTTGAAGTCATTGCTGAATGGGACCCAAAGAGCCCACTTGAAAAAATGAGATGCTTATAGGCATCTGTTTTCAAATTTCAAAGGAACAAATCCTCTGCCCCTTTCATCCATCCTGTGGTGAGTACCTACAACTCCAAAAGGCAGGTGGACTGGTGCCATGTGGGAGTACGTTGAGAAGAATTCATGCAGGGGGCTCTACACCCAAGGATCTCAAAGCACTTTATAAAGTAATATAGCAATGTAGGACTGGAAGGGACCTCCATAGGTCATCTAGTCCAGTTCCCTGCACTAAGGCAGGACGAAGGATTATCTAGACCATCCCTGACAGGTGTTTCTCTAACCTGTTCTTTAAAACCTTTAATGATGGAGATTACACTATCTCGCTAGGTAATTGTTCCAGTGTTTAACTACAGTGACAGTTAGGTAATTGCTGCAATTTAAGCCTATTACTACTTGTCCTACCCTCAGTGGATAAGACGAACAATTTATCGCCTTCCTCTTCAAAACAAACTTTTACATACTTAAACTTATCATGTTCCCTCCCCTCCACCCCACAGTAGTGTTCCCTCTAATTTTTCCCATCCATGTGCAGAATGAATTTGTTATGTGCACCAATATGGAGGTGATGTGTGGCAGGGATGGGGCTGAGCAGTTCGGAGTGAGGGAGGGGGCTCAGGGCTGGGGCAGAGGCTCCTGATGGGACTGTGGGCTCTGGAGTGGAGCCAGGGATGAGGGGCTCAGCAGGGTCTTGTGGTGTGGGGGGATGAGGGCTCCAGCTGGGGGTGCAGGCTCTGGGGTGGGGCCAGGGATGAGGGGTTTGGGTGCAGACTGCTGCGGGGCTGTGATGGGGAGAGAGAACTTCCCTCAGCCCTCTCTCCCTGCAGCAGCACCTGGGCTGGCAGGGAGGGGCACCTCTCCCACGGCCATGGTAGGTCTGGGCCAAGCTGGGTTGAGGCCGGGGGGGAGGGGTGCCTCTCCCATGTCTGCGGCAGGTCCATGGTTGGTTGGGTCCAGGGCTGCGGGAGAGGAATTTCGCCCTGCTGTAGCCCTCAGTGCCAGCGTGGTGCTACATAGGCTGCTGAGTAGCCGTGAAGCTTAGAGGGAACTTAGTCCCCCAGTCTTCTCTTCTCCAGACTTAACAAACCCAGTTTTTTCAATCTTTTCTTGACCATCAGTCGTTCTTTTTGCTCTCCTCTGGACTTACTCCAATTTCTCCACATCTTTCCCAGAGTGTGGTGCCCAGTTGTGGCCTGATCAGTGCTGAGTAGGGTGGAAGACTTACTTCTCCTGTCATGCTTACAACATTCCTACTGATACATCCCGGAATGATGTTCCCTTTCTTTGCTACAGTATTATATTGTTGACTCCATATTTAGTTTGTGATCTGTTGTAAACTCCAAATCCTTGTATGCAGTACCCTTTGCTAGCCAGTCATTTCCCATTTTGTATATGTGCAATTAATTATTCCTTCCTAAATGTAGTACTTTGCATTTGTCCTTATTGAATTTCATCATGTTTGTCAAGATCATTTTGAAGCCTAATCCTTTCCTCCAAAGTGCTTGCAATTTCTCCCAGCTTGGTACTGTCCACAAATTTTAGAAGTGTACTGTCTATGCCATTATCCAAACTATTTATGAAGATACTGAATAGACATGGATCCAGGACAGATCCTTGTGAGACTTCACTCTATATGCCCTTTCAGCTCAGTTGTGAATCACTGTAACTTATCTACGGGTTTCCAACCAGTTGTGTACCCACCTTATAGCAGGTTCATCTACGATATATTTCTCTAGTTTGCTTATGAGATGGTAAATGTGAAACAGTATCAAAAGCCTTACTAAAGTTGAGATATGTCACATCTACTGCTTCCTCCTATCCAGAGGACTTGTTAGCCCATCAAAGAAGGATATTCGGCTGGTTTGGCATGATTTGTTCTTGACAAAAACATGCTGACTGTTACTTATTAACTTATTTTCTTCTCAGTGCTTAAAAATTGATTGTTTGTTTGATTATTTGCTCCATTCTTTTCCTGGATACCAAAATTAAGCTGTCTGGTCTATAATTCTCTGGGTTGTCCTTATTCCCTTTGTTTAATAGATCGGTACTGGATTTTCCCTTTTCCAGTCCTCTGGGATCTCTCCCATCCTCCTTGAGTTCTCAAAGACAATTGCTAATGGCTCAGAGATCTCTTCCTCTTCTGCAAGTTCCTTAAGTATGCTAGTATGTATTTCATCAGGTCCTGGTGACTTGAAGACATCTAACTCATTTAAGTAATTCTTAACTTGCTGTTTTCCTAGTTTAGCCTCAACTTCTATCCTATTGATATTGATATTCTACCCTATTGATATTCGCTATATTAGTTGTAGAATGTAAGCATTATTATCCCCATTTCACAGATTGGGAAACAGAGGTACTGAGTGAAACACCCTATAGGAGAACACCAAGCATATAGGAAAAATGGGACTAGAACCCTGAGTCCTGACCCTTTGTCCTCTTCCTGACTCCTAGATCACACTGCCTCCCTTCATGCTTTTAGTATATTGATGAAGTTGTTTCCCACTAAGGAACCATTTTCAAAAGAGGACCTAGGTTTTAAACATTCTGGTCCTTTTAACTCATCCCTCCACCCTGGCTTGGAAGACACATCCTGCTGCCCCCCCATCCCGCAAAATATTTTGGACTTCTTAGACAGTTCATTTAAAAGCACTTGCAGAAACGCTAGGAAGACTCTATCTAACTGAAAAGATATAAACACAAAATTTCCTTACTTGTCTTCCTAACACTTGAGGTTATTTAAATAAAAAAGTAAAATCTAATACTACTTTCCATTAATGTTGTCTGTTTTTTGCACTTCTTATTTCTAATTCAGAGTTAAATGCTTTATTCGGGATGGACAATGGAAAACCTTCCAGCTATGTTGCTATTAATCATTTTCTTGTCCCTTTTACCTTCTAGCTCTCATGCTGTAATATTATGCTGCAATATCTAGTTTGCAAATGCTGTAAGGCAATATTTCTATTTTGAAAAAAAAAGATTTTTTTTAATGTAATGGAAACATTTTAGTAATTTTGGATTTTTGTAAAAAAGTTTTTAAAACAACTTAGCTTTGAGTCTAAACTAAATGTGACAGCACCCCTCTGGAAACTATTTTGATGTATATATGGGCTAGAAGCTAAAAATATACAGCAGCTTAGGATATTCATCTTAACAACATTAACCTTTCCCCAGAGAGATGTTTCAGCTTGTTCCATCTGCCTACATCCATTTTTATCATACTTATCCCTGTTTCTTAAATTAAATTTGGCTCTCTCATTCAGCCTTCTTTTTATTCTAATCCCTAAATATTTTATCCCTTCAGTTCCCTTGTGAAATTGCAATTTCTGTAATGTGCCCTATATCACCCTTTGGATAAGGGTGATGGCTCAGATTTATCCCAGTTAACTTTATAATTTGAAATTATACAAACTTCCCCCATTAGTTTCACTATTTCAGAAATAATCATCTGCGGCTCAGTGATAAACAACTGGGTGTATCCAGGGAATAAAGTATATTCTTGATTTCCAGCTGCTATTACGATTCTTCCTTTATGGATTCTATGAACAAACAGGTCAGCAATGGTGATAAAGAACAAGCACAACCCTCATGCATTCTTATCTAATAAGCATTTGTAGAAATACAGTTTGCAATACTGACTCATTTATATCACTGCAGAGTAATGTATTCTGTTGACAACATCTGTCACAAATCCAAATTGCCTCTGCGCTACAAACCGGCTAGAGAAGAACAAAGGTTTCTCCGTGCAGAGACAAGGCCGCTACTTGACCCTTTCTGCTTTGATTAATATTAATCTGATTAAATAATAATCGGTTGTTATGGCAGAGAATCTTTTTCTCAAACCCACTTTGGCGAAGGATAGCTGAAGTCAGGAAGAATCTGCTTTCAGTTAAGCACTCGGCCACACACAGAACCTCAATCTTCCTAGCTGGGTTGCCAACCATAGAGAATTGTATAAATACTCTGAAAACCAAAACCTGGGACTATCTGTGAGTGTTAATAGAAAAATGTGGATCTCTTTTTTTTTTTTTTTTTAAATACAGAGTGATTACCACAGAGGGCATTCACTGTCACTCCTCTAATCAACCTAGCTAGTTCTGGATGATAGCAGTGGCATGCCACCAGCCCAGCAGAGTGAATGGGTTGGAGCCACAGCCATATCTTGGCCTACCCCAGTGTCCAAGAGGGAAGATGGCAAACCCTAGGAAGAATGGAGACTTTCTCCATTTGTGACTACCCAAGAATCTGTCCTTTTTTTTTTCTTTTTTTTTTTTACCTTCAGTGGCACTAGGTAATCTGAGGGAGCATTTGCATCAGTGGGTTTTCCCTCCCAGGTTACAATGATAGCTGTTTATGCTCGTCAAAGCTCTTCCATCCTTAGCTGTAAGTAGCAAAGTTAAGCCCCTGAAGATGGGATGGTCAAACAAAGAGGTTTGGATACAGTCCTGGGGCCCAATCTTCCCCTTTACTACCCAGTATGCAGCAGTGCTGAGGGGAGCAGTATTAGCCAGTCATGTAAGGTAACTGTGTAATGTGAATTTAAAAGATTTAAAGCAGAAGTCCTGTCCCCATGTGCAGTGCAGAGGTGATATGCCATGTGCTGCTTCTTTATGTCAGTGGGATGCACAGTGTTAAACGGAGTGAGGCACAGTCCAATGCGCACACAGTGGTAGGAGCATATAACATCATCTCTAAAGCAAAGCTTTCGTACCAGGTGCAGAAGTGGAAGGTGTATAACTATGGGCAGTTTTACCCTTCAACGCCGCAAAGCCTTGGACACACAGGTATGTTTTGCAAGACTTTTGATATCACAGCTATGGGCTATTAGAGGCTCTGGCCCCTTCGTATCAGTGTGACTACAATATTGCTCAAAGCCATACTTTGCTATGCTTCTGCCTCTCTGTTGCAACTAATTTTTCTTCATGTGATGTGGGTTTTACCAAGTAAGTCCATCTCCAATCAAGATGTGCTCTAGAAACTCCCACCCTGGTCTATGCAAGATCCATCACATGGGGACTTGTTTCCTTTTCAGTGTGGGGTTATGGTGTTCCTTACAGTCTGACATGGTTAGGAATGCATGGAATGCTCTCACACAGGCTTATCTTCTATTAGGCTGTTTTCTACTGGATCCTGGACCACAGCAGTGGCATTGCAGAGGACTGAGCTTTGACTGGTCTTCTCTGAAGAGACTTTTTTCAGGCCATTTTGGGTGAAGCTCTAACCATCCTCCCCTTACTCAAATTTGGAATCTCAACACTCCTTTTATCTCTTCCAACTGCTTCCTTGCACTTTTTTTTTTAAACTCGTGCTGCACAGCTGCCTGCAGACAACATCTTGGTGTACCTGTGCAATTTTGGGCACAGTTTCTAGCATTTGCACACTCTTCTGTGCAGTAGGGAGTGATCAGGCCTCTGGAATACAGAAATGGTCTTTGCAGAAAGAAAGAAAGAAAGGTCTGGACCAAGAGCAAGCAATAGAAAAACAAAATGGAGGCCCTGGAATTTTAGGTGATGGGAAGAGCAGTGGAGAAGGCAGATGGAAAGAGACATGGGTTTGGAAAGATAAAGAAAGATAGAAGTCCCAGTTTATTCAGCTTTTCTGTCTCTAGGGCAGAGTAAATAAATCATACTGTCCATTGCACATGCATGCCGTACATTTAGTTTACTATAAACATATAGAGCTTGGATGTCATTCAATTAAAGAAGAATGAAAGAGAGATAACACTAGTAGTTCTCCTCATACCAGACCAACAAAGTCAAACATTTCATTATCTATAGGCAAATGCCCACATTTTCTTTTTGTAAAGCATTGGTTTTAGTCTTTAAAAATTCGTTCTCCCAAATCAGAGTGACTCATAAATTGACAAAACAGAAACTGACTTGCTGCAATGTTTTAAAAGAAAAAGCAACCACCAAGAGCATGTCTGTGTATATAAAATGTATATTACTCTGACTATATGGGGAAGTGAAAAAGGTGCTTATTTAAAAAAATCTATTTTATTGATCTGAAGTCCTAATTATAAGTAAGTTCTTCAGCAACAGAATAGGTACAGGGTACTGTAATAACAAATAAAGCAATATAACAGGCGTTTGAAATATTGTACTAACAAAAAAGTAATACCATATCAGCTGGCCTTTACTACTTCAAGCATTTTTCTTGTATCTAGCTAAAAATAAAACAATAAACAAAGGAATACACAAAGTTATTTTAATCTATCAGACACGTATCCGCATTTATAAAATATGGTCACAAAGTTAATAACTTTGGACCAAATATTCCCGCCCTGTTTCCACAAGACACCAATAACTTGCATGGCTTCCTCACTGTCTTCTAAAGTCCCCTATCCTAAATCAACAATGGAAATTGTGGAATTCCAGACAGCATGGCTCCCTTTCAGTGGAGCGGCAGAGGCATTCCAGATCACTAGGATTCTATATGGCTGCTCTTCTGCCTTTGTTGAATCCCCTGAGAACTCTAGAATCCCAGGAGATCTGCTGTCTTAGAGGCCATTCCACTTGTGCTTTCTTGGAAGTGGCTAAAATTACAAACCACACCCATACAATGAAAGAATTAAGAGGAAACTCCATGATGACAAACTCCCCTGTTCTAATCCCCCATTTGGGTTATTCCGTCGGTAAGGCAAGGGGTTCTTTAATCATAAATTATGATCTTGGCCAGCTAGTGAATAGGAAAGTCTTGAGTTTTCAAACTTTCAATAATCAAATGTCTGTGATGTTTGAAATTCACAACAGGTTGCATGTTCAATATCTGCAGAGATACTGAAGTTCATGTTTTTTGAAACCTAAGTTCTTCATAAAATTAAGGTTTACCTGCCATTGTTCTTAATTGTGAATACACACACACACACACACACGAATTCACACAGACTGGAATTTGTTTTAGGGGCAGACCAAGAAAGTGCTACAAAGACACTCTGAAAGCCAATCTTTCAGAGTTGACCTCAGCACCTGGGAGCTCTTCGTCCATGACAAGATCCGATGGCAGCAGCTCTGCCTCCTTGGACTGAGACATTTCAAGAGCTCGCAGATTGATGCCCTCAAGGAGAGATGTGTGAGGCATATAGCTAAAAGCAGCACACATTAAACTACAATTGTCTTCTCCTAGGGCACTTGCAGATGGGGCTGCAGGTCTGAAATTGGTCTTTGGTCTCCTCTCAGTACTCACAATAAGTGGCTATAGCTCATCAAACTTGATAGGCGACTCCATCACATGCACATTTAATATTTACTTATCAAAACCCATTTTTTGGTTTGATCATGGTGGCTAGTGAGTTTTACTCCTGTCATTCAGTACTGTAAAAATAACTTGCAAAAGGCAGGTGACAGGCTATTTCACACCACACTTATAGTTAACAAGATACAGGGCTATCAATTTCTCAGATTTAAAAGGAGTGAGGCAGTATCCAGAAATAGGAAGACAGCACTGATTGTATTCTGAATCCTCATATTATGGTATATTCTATGCCCTAATCAGCTAAATCCCAAAATAGAGCACAATAAATTTTGCTTCGCCAGAAAACAAGTGGGTCGGGAAAAATCAAATGGATGTGACAAACTGATTATATTTTTATTTCCTAGTAATTATTTTTCATGTCATATAATTTAAGTGAATGAGAAGGCTCACATTTCCATTGTCCAATGGATTAGATAGGGATTATATTGTAATTTTACAACTGGAGATGGACAGGAAACAATTGTCTTGTCCCATGACAATTTTCAATATTTCAAAAAAAAAATTCCCATCCCAAACGGGAATGAAAAATTAATCTCAAAAATTATAATAATTCTGGGATGTGATAGTCCATAAGCAGCCTGTCATGAATTATAGCTGCACAGAATCTGTTCCAGTGCATGAAGATGCTCCTAAGAATTATACACTTTGTCAATAAATTTCTAATGCCATCACCATAGTACTGAGATCATATATACATAAATGGCACCATATATTTTGGCTAAAAATAGTGTAGATATTCCCTCTTTAAGAGTCTATTTTCCCACATTTATATCTAGTACCTTGCTCAGTGAGTAGTCCAATTAAAATCAGTGAGACAACTCACTGAATAAGGTACAATCCTGTACAACGTAAGAAAGGTTTGCAGAATTGGACCCATTGTAGTGCTCCTGATTGGGATCATTTCAGTGATTGCTTTGAGGGAGACTGAAACTAGTCATTCTGTAGCTCTACTACAGGCATCTTATGAACTCCCCAAATGGGCTTATGTAGATTTTTAGAAGTATGGACCAGCCCTGAAGGACAAGAAGCAGTTGCTCCTCATGTCTCTCTGGGGTCTGTTAGAGAGGAGTGAGCAGACCTAGATTAAAGCAACTCTATATTCCTTTGAAGTGTTGTAAAATAGACAGTAGCAACTCATGGTAATTGGTATCAGAACCATTGTCTGTGGTTCTAGGGCCAGAAGGAAGTCCTATTTCAAAGCCACCAGAATTGTCACCATATCATATCCAGATTTGAAGCCTAGTTGAAAATGGCCTTGGGTATTGGTGGATATCTAATGATGCCAGTATTTTTCAGTGATTTGGCCCAGAAAAGAGAGGTTTTAGATGGATCAGATTCACGAGAGTTGAGACATGGCTTCTTTAACACTGGTAAAACTTTAATTTGATTCTAGGTGGTTGTCAGGGTGCTTTCCATGAGTGAGGTAATGATGATGTCAGCATTTCAGAATGAAGTATTCCTCACTGGTTTTAACCAACCAGAGAAGCGTGGGACAATTTTGCAGGAGGGGAAAGAGAATCCCATAGACTCCTCGGAACCTCAACTTGTTTTGTTGTCCTAAACTCCACCAAGGATGGTGATACAGCTGCTTCTGCCTGTTTTGACATGTTTCCATTCAGTTGTTGAGACACACTCAAATTCAATTGAATTCATTTGTATGTGAAATATGATGCATGTTCCATGTTTAATATTATTCTTTGTCAACCTGGCACAAGACACCCTATCAAAACCAAATGTCCCAAGCCGAATGACAGTATCTGTTTTATCTGTACAATTCAAAAGCCTTGAGTTAATGATTATGTACCTCTTACGTTTGTATTATCCAGCATCAACACAACACTGTTTTTTTTTTTCAAATATCATGCTCCCAATAATCTTTTTTACTTCTTATTTTATTTTCCCTTTTAAAAAATCTGATCTATTAACATGTAAATTACTTTCATGAGTATAGTGACATTATCTTTGTCAGATTTTGAGGAAACCATCTGACAGTATTCAGTTGTTTCTCTTAAACTGTAGTCCTTGTCTGAAAAGTGTCCCCATAAAAGAGCACCATCTTACTTAGTGATCTGCTTAGTGACCATGTGTATTCAGAGTCCTATCTGCTAACTTTAGCCACTAATATTCAACTGTACTGCTTTTTATCCCTGTTTGCCCTGCAGAGCCCTCACATCTAAGAGGGTTTTTCTTGTGTGCCATCAATAGACTTTTTCACTAAAAGCCAAACAGGTCCATCAGTGCCAATGCATTGATGGCAATGGATTGCATAACTGTCACTGAGAACACAATTTAAAGGCAATAGGGCTGTGCAGATATAATTGAAGCTCGAATCTGGTTTTGCAGAATACCTTTTAAGACTAATGAAGATGGATGAAAAGGAAAGAATCCAGTTTGAATTTCTGATACCACAGGAAATTTTCAGGAGGGCTGATGGACAGAATTACTTATAAATTGAATAAATCTGAAACTGGGTCATTGAAACATAATAAATAGAGCTAGTCAAAAAACAGAATTTCCATCCTGCAGGAAATTCTGAGATTATGAAATTGTATTTAATCCTGAATTGGGACAAAAAGACAAAATCTTAGAATTTTTTGCAAAACAAAATATTCTGAAATATTTTGTTTCAACCTTATTGAAATGAAATGTGTCTAAGGTTGAAACATTTTACTTGAATAAAATTCAAATGTTTTCTTTTGACTATCATTTTGACTTTTATGAGTTGTATAATAAGCCAAATGGAAACATTCGAACCTTATTGAAGCATTTTGATAACTAACTATTGAAAATTGGGACAAAATCAATGTTTCTATGAAACATTTAAATATCATCAATTCAGCATTTTCCAACAGAAAAATGTTCCATTGGAAAAATTTTGATCAGCTTTAATAATAAACCTGGAATCCTACAAAACCATTTTCACAGTCAATTCGGAAAATTAAGCAACTTCTTTAGATACCTTACGTGGAAGTGTCTAACCTACCAAAAACAAACAAAGAACACATGGAACATTTGCCATTGCATAAAACAGAATCCTGAGGCCCTACTTCCCCCACTCCCAGGAAGAATTTACTTGGTTAACCCTCAAAAGATGTTAAAAAGGATGAGTAATGAAGCAGGCCTGGGGACTGAAGGCCCAATCAGGCCCTCAGAGGGAGTAGAGGACACTTTGTAAGAAAAGCCACTTGGTAAGAAGTTGAAAGCCTTTCAAAAGGCAATTACAGGTTTATTGTGCCCATAGTTTTTCTGCTTTAGCTTTTGTATCAGTACATAAGCTATATTATGTCTTAATTGGCATCATGAAGACTTGGTAGGATAAATCTCGTAACTGGAATTTTGGTATAGAAGGGTACAAGAAGTACAGGCAGGGGGGGAAAAGGAGGAGTTGTTGCATTATACATCAAGAATATATACATTTCTTCTGAGGTCCAGAAGGGAATGGGGGGCAGACAAGTTGACAGTCTATGAATTAAGATAAAAGGGATAAAAATAGGGGTGATGTCATGGCAGGGGTGTACTATAGACAACCAATTAAGGAAGACGAGATGGATGAGGCATTTCTTGAAAAAATAACAGACCTATCCAAAACACAAGACCTAGTACAAACGGGGGAATTTAATGACCCGGATGTCTGCTGGAAAAATAATATGGCAAAACTCACAATTTCTAGTAAGTTCTGGGAATGCATTGGGTACAAATTTTTGTTTGCAGAGGAAGTAACCCTGGTGGACATCCATTTTAGACTTGATCCTGACTAACAGGGAGGAATTGGTAGCGGATCTAAAGTGGAAGGCAATTTGTATGAAAGTGATCATGAAATCTATCATTTCATGATTCTAAGGAAAGGAAGTAGTGAGAGAAGCAGAATACGCACAATGGACTTCAAAAGGCAGACTTTAACAAACTCGGAGAACTGGTAGGTAAGAAAATCTATGGAAAAAAGGAGTTCAGGAAAGCTGGCAGTGTCTCAAGAAGATGATATTAAAGGCACAACTGCAAACTATCCCAATGTGAAAGAAAAATAGGAAGAATAATAAAAGGTCAATATGTCTACATTAGAAGCTCTTTAATGACCTGAAAATAAAAAAGGAATCTTGCAAAAAGTGGAAATGTGGACAAATTGCTAAGGGGGAGTACAAAAGAATAGCATGAGCATGTAGGAACAGAGACACAAAATGAGTTACACCTAGCAAAGGACATAAAAGGGAGTAAGAAGATGTTCTTTAGATATATTAGGAGAAAGAGAAAAATGAAGGAAAGTGTAGGTCATTTTAAAAAGTGGGGAAGGAGAGCTAAAAATGGGTGATATCAAGAGAGTTGGGGTATTTTGCTTCATTCTTCTCTGAAAAGGTTAATGGTGACCAGATATTCAATACAAATCTTATTTAATAACAAGGGGGAAGGAAAGTAAGCCAAAAATGGGGAAAGAAGAGGTTAAGGAATATTGAGATAATTTCGATGTATTCATGTGACCACACGTGATGAAATTCATTCTAGGGTACCTAAGGAACTAACTGAAGCAATCTTGGAACTGTTAGCAATTATCTTTGACAACTCATGGGAGAGATCCTAGAGGACTGGAGAAGGGCAAACATGGTTCTTATCTTTAAAAGGGGGAACAAAGATGACCTGGGGACTTTTAGACCAGTCAGCCTCACTTTGATACCTGGAAAGATACTGGAACAAGTTATTAAACTATCAGTTTTTAAACACCTAGAGGATAATAAAGTTACAAGGAATAGCTAGCCATGGAATTTTCAAGAACAAATCATGCCAAACCAACTTGATTTCCTTCTCTGACAGGTTTACTGGCCTAGTGGATAGGAAGGGAAGCAGTAGATTTATTTCAGTAAGGCTTTTGACACTCTACCACATGATATTCTTATAAGAAAACTCAGGAAATGTGATCTAGATGAAATTAATATAAAGTGGGTGCACAACTGGGAGTGTGTATCTTGGGGGGTCATAAAGGGATCAGTCCTGGATTCAGTACTAGTCAATATTTTCATTAATGACTTGGATAATGGAGTGGAGAGTGTGCTTATAACTTTTACAGATGATACCAATCTGGGAGGGGTTGCAAGTATTTTGGAGGATTAGAATTCAAAACAATCTTGAGAAATTGGAGAACTGGTATGAATTCAACAAAATGAACTTCAATAAGGATAAGTGCAAAGTACTTCATTTAGAAAAGAAAAATCAAATGCACAACTACAAAATGGGGAATAACTGGCAAGGTGGTAGTACTGCTAAAGAGGATCTGGGGATTATTGTGAACCAGAAACTGAATATGAATCAACAGCATGATGCAGCTGAGAAAAAAGACTAATATAATTCTGGGGTCTCTTAATAGGAGTGTCATATGTAAGACACAGGAGGTAATTGTCCCAGTCTATTTGACACTGGTGAGGCCTCAGCTGGAGTACCGTGTCCATTTCTGGGTACCACACTTTAGGAAGGCTGTGGATAAATTGGTGAGAGAATCCAGAGGAGCAACAAAAATGATAAAAGGTTTGGAAGCCTGCCCTATGAGAAAAGGTTTAAAAAAAAACCTGGGCATGTTTAGTCTTGAGAAAAGAAAACTGAAGAGAGGCGTGTTAACAGTCTTCATATATGTTAAGGGTTATTATAAAGAAGACAGTGGACATGGAGAAAAACTGATCACAGAAGGTAGGACTAGAAGCAATGGGCTTAATCTGCAGCAAGGGAGATATAGGTTAGATATTAGGAAAACCTTTCTAACTCTAAGGGTAGATAAACTCTAGCATAGTCTTCCAAGGGAGGTTGTGGAATCCCCGTCATTGGAGGTTTTTAAGAACAGGTTGGACAAACCCCTGTAAGGGATGGTCTAGTTTATTTTATCCTGCCTCAGTGCAGGGAGCTGGACTTGATGTCCTCACAAAGTCCCTTCACATCCTACATTTCTATGATTCTGGCTATATTACACAATTTTGTTTTCTGGTTCGTGTTAAAACCCTCCAGCCCTCAAAAATAAAACCCCAAGGAAGAGTTCCTTCTGACAGAGACTGTGCTTATTTTTCTTTTGCTGTTGACCATGTTGATTTGAGCATTCCACCAGCTTGCACTCATTACATTGTTAGACGTTTGTGGAAAAAAAAAAACCAGAATCCTCCAAGCACCAAAGGCTCAGAAAAACATTGAACTTGGAGGCTGCAAAGTCCCATTTTCCCTGGATTCAAGACTAGAAGTGGTTAGCATCAGAAAAGACTTTAGTCCCATGAAAAAAGGATTTTAAACACCTCAGCAGCTGTCCTCTGTGTTCCTCATTACCATGACTCTTTTCAGTCAAGGCACAGAGATTCAATTCTGAGGTACACAACTGGGCTTTATTGATAATACCTGCACTGCATGAGTATTCACACAGTGTAAATTTAAAATTCCCAAACCCTGTCCCAGCATGCATTGGGCTTAGTGTAAAATCAGGGATGAATTCTTGCTTTTTTGTAAAATCTGGAAAATGCAAGAAATGTCCCCCAAATTGTGTACCATCTTCTGTTAATAAAACTGCAGAGGTAAAAATATATACTCCAGAATATACTTTTTATGAAGCAGCTCCTACAGAAAGTCAAAAGAGGAATATAGAACTGGATGGGATGGTATTTGGAACAATAATGAAGATGAAGTCTTTATGGATTCTTTCAGGTGGCTGCTTTCACAAACAATTTGGATAAAGGTCTAGATTTATTTTGTTCAAATGACACTAACCTATGCCGAGAGTTTACCTGAAATTTCTTCTGTTATTCTTTAAAACTACACCTCTATTATAAATTATTATAAAATTAAGTAAGTTCATGATGTCTTGGAGTGCCTAGTATATTTTCAAATGCAGAAAGAAAAACTCTCTCTGAAATAAACCCCTATATATAATCATTTGCATTTAGGGGGAAAAGTAGTATATATTCTATTTGATTATGCTGGTCTGGTCTTTATTTGATTGTGCTAGTCTGCAAAGCATAATAAGTCACAATTTTTTAACAGTGAGGGTAATTAACCATTGGAGTAACTTACCACAGGTTGTGGTTGATTCTCCATCCCTGGCAATCTTTTAATCAAGATGGGATGCTTTTTCTAAAACATATGCTCTGGTTCAAACAGAAACTAATCAGCCCAGGTGAGTGCTTTAACCATTGGGTTACAAGTTGTAAGGTTGGCACCACAGAGCCACCACCTCCTCATCTGCCTAGATTTTTAATGGGATCCAATCTAGCAGGCACCTACTGAGCACACCTACAGGATTAGGCCCTGCATGAGACTTAAATGGTCAAACACCTGTCTTTCCCTGGTCTGTGAGTCACTCTGGGGCTTAGGCACGAGATAGGCATCCACATGCCTCGAGGGAGCAGCAATGCAGGTGCACATGTAGAAATATAGGCACTATGGTAACTTTTCCCCTGAAAAGTTAGGGGCCAAGTGAGTTTAGGCACCTACAGGGTTTGGTAGGAGCTTTGTGGATGGCAGTGGAGTGTAAAACTGCAATGCAGGTGTCTAAGTACCTTTGTGGATCCCACCCTAAATGACAGTCAAAGTTTCTAAAAGACAACAGCATTTTACCCTGGGCGAACAGGTACAACTTTGCTGCTTGATAGTGGATTCTCTTGTGCCAAACCCCGGCTTGCCACATAATTGTCAGCATCTGTAACAAAAAAAGCAATAGATTGGATAAATTCAGGTACAAGCCATTAGAAGCACCTGCCATTCTTAAAGTTACATTTAAAAAAAACAGTCCTGGTATTAGGAGAGAACTACATGATATTGCCATGATACTTTCATTCCATATTTCTATCATTGTTCCGATTCACTTTTTCATGTAGAGAAGTCCCAAGAGACATGAGGGTGTAGAGCTTACTACCTGTTTAAAATTAATTACCCTTACCATTATCATCAGTTTAACCCCACCTAATGACAGAAGGAAATGCAGTCAATGTCAAGCCATTTTCAACAGCTCTACACAAATGAGCTTAGGAGAGTTGGTAATGACATCTTCAGGATATACAACGGAAACTCAGGGAACCCAACCAATGCATTTCCCTGTTAAAAACAGTCTGACCAGAGGGAAAAATCACAACTTTCCCAATCTCCTGTAGAAGAAATTTAGAACTTTAAATGGGATGATGTAAGTAATCTGAGAAATCTTGACATAAAAGCCCCAAACAGATAAATACTTGTTTAGAATTAGTCATGTGAGAGTATGTGGGGAATCAGATATGACTAATCTAAATCACAAAAAAAAAAAAAATTCAAAGGAAGACCGCTGTTAAACATTTTAATCCCCTAACTATTTCTTAACATACATATCTCACTCTTTAATTTCCTAGGTTTCAGAGTAACAGCCTTGTTAGTCTGTATTCGCAAAAAGAAAAAGAGTACTTGTGGCACCTTAGAGACTAGCCAATTTATTTGAGCATAAGCTTTCGTGAGCTACAGCTTATGCTCAGATAAATTGGTTAGTCTCTAAAGTGCCACAAATACTCCTTTTTCTTTTTAATTTCCTATGAATTTTTTCTACACTGGGTGGGGCTAGTGGTGAACAGCAATCAGTGTTTTTATGACCATGTCATCTAATAAGGGCTTGTCTTCACTGTATTGTTCATTCAAAGAATAACAAGTTTTGCACCTAACCCAACTCCCATCCAGGCACCAAAATTGCTTTAAGCTTGAGCTCACTGGCCCATCAGGGGCTGTGGATTGAAGGCAGACACACAATGGATAGGCAGCAGCAGCTCAGGTTACATACAACTCATCAGTTGCTGATCCAATAGTTCTCTCTGTCTGTGCTAATCAAATCATTCTGCAGCTCCAGTACTGTTTCACAGTATGGCCTCTCTCACTCGGGAGACTTTCACAGCAACCTCACTATAGACATAGGGCTGGTCTGCAGCTGAAAATTTAGGTTGACCCAGCTACGTTGCTCACGGGCGTGGATTTTTCATACCCTGGAGCAACATTGTTAAGCCAACCTAACCCCTGGTATAGACAGCCCTAGGTGGAGGGAAGAATTATTCTGTCAACCTAGCTACAGAGCTGCAACTGTGCTGCTGTAGGTTTCAGTGTAGCCATAGCCATAGCCTTTGACTCTGAGGCCTGGTCTATGCTATAAAGTTAGATTAACTAAAGCCACCTTGCATCAAACTAGTTGTGCATGTGTCTACACTTAAATTTGTCTCCCACCACTGTAAAGGCCCTGAGTGGCACTGAGCCATGGTCAAGGAATTATTGTTGGTGCAGCATGCGTGTAGGCACTACATTACCTATGTTGATCCCAACAGTCCTCCAGCACCTGTCCCACAGTGCCTGACACTGGCCATTCTGGTCACAATTGTGAACGCCACTGCCTGGGGGTCATGGAGAGTGGAAGGCCCCATACCCCCTCCCCCTCAAAGGCCCACGGATTTTTGAAATAACTTTTTCTCCTGATTGTTCAGTTTGGGAAGCAGGTTTAGCAGCTCGCCATTGTTGTATGAAAATACCCAGCTTACCATGCTGGTAACATGCTCCAGCTTGGAGTACACAGATGTTGGATCTCCTGAGCCTATGGGGAGAAGAGACTGTACAAGCACAGGTACAGACCAGCTGTAGAAACATGAACATCTACCAGCAGATAGTATGGGGCATTCAGGAGAAACCAGGGACCTGCAGCAGTGCTGCATGAAAGCAAAGGAACTGTTTATCAGGAGGCCAAGAATTGATCTGGTGTTGAGCCACCCACAGACATACCACTTTTGTCCAACGCATCATCAAGGATCTACAACCTATCCTGAAGGATGACCCATCACTCTCATAGATCTTGGGAAACAGGCCAGTCCTTGCTTACAGACAGCCCCCAACCTGAAGCAAATACTCACCAGCAACCACACAACAAAAACACTAACTCGGGAACCTATCCTTGCAACAAAGCTCGTTGTCAACTGTGTCCACATATCTATTCAGGGGACACCATCATAGGGCCTAATCACATCAGTCACACTATCAGAGACTCATTCACCTGCACATCTACCAATGTGATATGTGCCAGCAATGCCCCTCTGCTATGTACAATTGGCCAAACTGGACAGTCTCTACATAAAAGGATAAATGGACACAAATCAGACGTCAAGAATTATAACATTCAAAAACCAGTTGGAGAACACTTCAATCTCTTTGGTCACTCGATTACAGACCTAAAAGTGGCAATTCTTCAACAAAAAAACTTCAAAAACAGACTTCAACAAGAGACTGCTGAATTGGAATTAATTTGCAAACTGGGTACAATTAACTTAGGCTTGAATAAAGACTGGGAGTGGATGGGTCATTACACAAAGTAAACTATTTCCCCACGTCTATTCCCTGCCCTCCCCCCCCCCACACTGTTCCTCACATGTTCTTGTCAATTGCTGGAAATGGCCCACCTTGATTATCACTACAAAAGATTTCCCCCCCCCATGCCCCGCTCTCCTGCTGGTAATAGCTCACCTTACCTGATCACTCTTGTTACATTCTGTATGGTAACACCCATTGTTTCATGTTCTCTGTGTATATAAAATCTCCCCACTTTATTTTCCACTGCATGCATCTGATGAAGTGAGCTGTAGCTCACGAAAGCTTATGCTCAAATAAATTTGTTAGTCTCTGAGGTGCCATAAGTACTCCTTTTCTTTTTGCGGATACAGACTAACACGACTGCTATTCTGAAACCTGTCACTTTTACAAAGTGCTGCATGCCATACTTCACAGAGACCCCCACCAGCACCCTGCAGACCATCCTGGATACCTCCAGGGAGCCTGAGTCACAGGCCCCTGGCATGAACAGTGAGGATGAGGATGGAAGAGGAGGAGCATGGGGGACATGTGACCAAGGGGGTACAGCTATGCCACGAACCAGGATCTGTTTTGAGACTCCACTACAGTCCAGTCAGTGACGGCAGTTGAGCACAGGTGAGTCTGATGCAGGGCAAGGAACTTCAGGTAAGCATGCAAATCTATTTCTCATTACACTGATTGTGCCACCCAACTTGGCAGGACACAGCAATAGACTTTTCATTCATTTACTCATACTACAAGAGGCAGTGGTACAACAAATTGAGGTAGTGTTGTTATCTGAGTTTCATTCCCCTGTAGAGTTAGGCAGGAGGGACATGCAAAGCAGTTTGTTTATGGACATAGGGATGCCCCTTGAATCTTCTTGAGAGATCTCGATGAAACTTTCATGGAGGTGTTCTGCAGTCCTCTCATGAACGTGTCTATAGATGGCAGCCTTATTTCTTCCTCTGCAGTGGGACATTTCCCCATGCAATTTAGCAGTGACTTCAGTAAGCATCATTGCAGTAAACAAGCTGGCAACATAAGGCCTAGGTGGCTTTGAGACACCAGCAGCTGTGCTCTCTGTGCCTTTGTCACCCTCAGGTGTGAGATATCAGCTAAAATCATCACCACCTGTAGAAAAGGGTGCCAAGATTCAGTGCCACTGCCTTCATAGTTTCATGCAACCAAACAATTCCCTCCTCATTTCCCCCACCCCTGGCAGGCCACACTCACCATGGCTGGGGCTGTGAGTGGTGCTGTGCACAAGCATTCCCAACAGAACTGTTAATAAACAGGTCTTGTTTAAAATTTTAAGGCAGCAAGGGAAGCGAGATTTAACTCTTAACTCTTGCTTTCCTTTGTGACGACATTGACAAGTGTACCTGTGATGGATTACACCCCTGTGTCCACACTCTAAACACTATTGTAACCTTTGTACAAGGTATGCCTGGTAAGGTATCATTTGAAAACTCAAATTTGGTGGTCAGTATTGTCCTGATAAAATAAGTGTGGTAACATTGTATGTGAAGTGATAAGAATCCCCTGTATGATGTTGTTAATACACCTTCCAAACCCCACAGCCCTGCCCAAGCAGATGTCAGCAAATGGGTCTGTCCTAAACAAAGGAATGTGTGTCTGCCTTAATTTGCCTTGAAGCTGTAAACAGTCATCAAGCAGAAGGGAAAATAAAGGAAGTTCAAACAGGTGAAAAAACTTTCAGGAAATATCCTTCCACATAGACTTTTTCTCTCCTGGGTCTCAACTGGAAATTTTTTTTCAAGAGGGGGACTGAAACTATAAAAAGGAGGGACAAATATTCCAAAGGACCCCTCTCTTTTCCTGCCCATCACACTCTCTGCATCTCAGAAGACAAAAGGAAACAGCTGTTGGACTTAAGGGAGGGGTCCTGACCTAAAAAGTTTGATCAGTAATTTGCTGGAGCATGTGGTAAGAAAGTTTGTTTTGCAATTAAGATGGTTTCTTAAGTAGATATTAGTATATGTTTTATCTTTATTTTTCTTGTAACCGTTTCTGATTTTTATGCCTCATTACTTATACGCACTTAAAAATCTCTCTCTTTGTAGTTACTAAACTTGTTTTACTGTTTTTTTTTAATCTAATCCAGTATGTTTAAACTGAAGTGTATGGATAACTATTTAAATTAATAATCTGGCATATCACTCCTTTACAGGAATAACAGACTTAATATGTTTGTACTGTCCAGGAGAGGGCTGGGCAGTACAAAACATACATTTCTGGGGGAAGATCTAGGACTGAGGGAAAGTTGTGGACACCCTGCAGTATAACCAAGGCTGGTGAGAATCAGGGTGTAGCTGGCAGGCTGCAATTACACACAGACACTCAGGGTGTGGCTTGCATGCTGGAGACTGTGAGCAGTCCAGGTGGGAGCTACTTCAGCAAGGTATTGTAAGGGCAGTCAAGGGTTTCAGGGCAGGGGTGACACAGCCCCCTCACTGGTCTGGATTCTGCCCCAGTATGTCACAGTAACTGTGTGTGTTTTATCTGTAGCTGCTGTCACTGTGGCATTGGGGAGTTCCTCTTCCACATCAGCAAAATGCCTGAGCCAGATAAGGAGGAGGAAAAAGAGGACCCAATGACATGTTCGCTGAGATCCTGCCAGCCCGTGCTGCTTCAGACCGTGAGCAAATGGCCTGGAGGGTGAACATTGCAGACAGCCTGGAGAAGGAAAGAGCAGCCAGGAGAAAGTCCCAGGGGAGTCCCAGCAGGAAAAGGGGAGGGAGATGTACCAGGACATAATGGGTCTTCTCCAACAGCAAACACAGATGTTGCAGACTCTTGTGGACCTACAGATTCAGCAGTCCCAGGCTTGCCTCTCTCTGCTGTCCATGGAGAACTCCATTACAGCACCTCCCTAAGCACACACCCAAACATTCCATGTGGCATCAGGGGCCACATCCCTGCCCCTACTCCTCCACACTGGAGGACGTTAAGGACAGCCAGAGTTTCAGATACACTGACCTGTGAGAGCCACCATTGCTGTATGTGTAGGTAAAACAGACATGAATGCTCTCATTCTGGTGTCCCTGTGCTGGAGGATTGGGTGAGCTTAGCACACAGAATGTGACCTTGCACATCTGAAGTATTGCAGCCACTGCTCATCACCCCAAGCCTGCATTATGATGTGATCCCACTGATCAGTGCTCAGGCCCAGAAGCGGTGCTCCACCATCTGCAGCTGCTCCATGAATGTCACCAACCTTGAACTAGTTCTTGCTATGTCCCACAGCAATCTGTCCTCCATGAAATCATCATGTTCCCCACTGATTCAGTTCTTCCTGTGGCTCTGCAAATACTGGAGGACTGTGCATCCTGTGCTTGCAATGCTTACGACAATAGTCCAGCGCTGTGCAGGCTCCATGCTTCTGTCAGAGATGGTGAACTGTGAGGAGGGCCATGCAGTTTTGTGGGATTTTTTTTTAACAAAGATGTGAAAATTATGGGATATAGATGACATTATAGGTTGGAGACCGCTGCATACTGTTGACCCCATGCTCCCAGTTGCACCACTGAGCAACTTGCTTCTGCCCCACCATGCATTGTCAAAACTTCCCATAAGACCATGCGCTAGATGGTGGGAGGGTTGCACACAGAGATATGTACCCATGGTGTGCCACTCTGTGCACTGCCATAAGCACTGCTGGTGAGTACTGGCAGCACGGATGCAAGAAGCTAAGTATATACACATGTAAGTGATATGCTAATTGTAGCAGCTTTAGGCCTACATAACTTGTGTTGGCAAAAGGTTGTACTAAGGTCACGTCTACACTAACTGCTCTTCATTTTGTTCATTTCCACTGGGTACGAAACAGTTTTACTGTAGAAAACCGATTTTTGTCTGAATTTAGTGTGTGTGATTGTTGGATCATATTAAAGAAGTTCTGTATTAAAATAACAAATGAGTTTGATTCCCCATAGTTTAAATTCCAGGGTATTACTAATTAAGAGGTCTCTTGGTTTTTGGTACTGTTTCTCTCCCTCTATGTGTGAAACTTGCAAGCTGCTAATTGTGTTAGTACATTCTAAGACAGAGTCTGTTCTCAAAGCAATTCACAGAGAGAGAGAGACTCAAAGCAATACTCTAACAACAGAAACAGCACCCAGAGACTCCCCGCCCTTTTGTTGTATTAACAATTGTGATTAAAATAGAGATAGAGGATGTATGTGGTGGATGCTTGGTGTGGATAATAACTGAATGATCAGGGAGGTGCCAGCCTAAGAATCCAGTGTCCATCGGCTGAAGAAGGCGTCAAGTGGAAATAACCAGACGACCCCCCCGGAGGGCAGACTGGAATCCACCCAACAGCCTCAAGGATGGGAGAACCAAAGAACAAGATAACATCTTGGAGCCCTCAGGAATGTGCTATCTGCTGATTGATTCAGCAACAGCATGATGAAGCAATTCCCATAGACTGGCATAGGAAGAAATTCCTATAAAAATAGACTCTAAAAAGTGAGAACTTTGGGGTCTGATTCTGCAAACCAACTTCCAGGAGCATCAGATGAGCATCTGACAAGGCCCTGCTCCCTCCTCATGTCCAGGCCACCTGGCCAGTGGCTTGGCATGAGCAACTCTAAGGCTGGTAACTATGATAACAACCTTGCAGAACCTGTGTGTGGGTGTGTGTGTGTTTGTATGAATGAATGTGTGAATAAATATGAGATTGAATGGAATGTTATAGCTATAACTAACTGCTTACTATGATTATTTCTGTATTCACAATAAATGTGGTATTTTGCCTTTTTCCCTTTAATAAGATCCTGCTGGTTTTTATTTTATTGGTACAACATGATGAGATGCATTTTGTACAGCTTTTCAGCTCTTGAACTTCTCTGTTGCAGTCCTGGGCCTGATTTTGCCTTCCTCATCCTCAGGTCAAACTCCCACTGAGGCAGGATTAGTCTTCCTGTTTTACGGGGGGTCCCAAGTGCAACTGATTTTGTCATTCTCATCCTAGTCCATTATGCACATCAAAAGAACCACAAAACTACTACACAATATTTATCACAGCTGTCATTCTCAGCTCAGCCCTAGGGCTTTCTTGAGCTATCATGGGAACTGTAGATCAGGAATGAGATGTATTGTTACAACTGTGTGGTGAAAGCTGCACAACTCCCTCCTACACCATCTGGCAACAACCCCTGCTATTAGCTGCTCACTTTTAAATATGTTTTAAAGTCACACTTCAAATTGAATCCTAAAATCACAGAAATGTAGAACTGGAAAGGACCTCGACAGGTCATCAAGTCCAGTCCCCTTCACTGAGACAGGACTAAGGTGTTTGTCTAACCTGTTCTTTAAAACCTCCAATAACAGAGATTTCACAACTCTCCTAGGTAAATTGTACCAGTGCTTAAATACCCTGACTGAAAGTTTTTCCGAACATCTAACCTAAGTCTCCCTTGCTGCAATCCAAGCCCATTACTTCTGGGCCTGTCCTCAGTGGATAAGGAGAACAATTTATCACCGTCCTCTTTATAACAAACTTTTACATATTTGAAGACTTACCATGCACCTTCCCCCGCCCCCGAGTCTTCTCTTCTCCAGACTAAACAAATCCATTTTTTTCAATCTTTCCTCATAGGTCATGTTTTCTAGACTGTCAGTTATTTCTGATGCTCTTCTCTGGACTTTCTCCTCTTTGCCCACAGCTTTCCCAAAGAGTGGTACCCAGAATTGGACACAGTACTCTAGCTGAGGTCGTATCAGTGCTGAGTAAGGTGGAAGAATTACTTCTCATGTCTTGCTTACAGAACTCCCACTAACACATCCCAGAATGATGTTTCCTTTTTATGCAACAGTATTATATTGTTGACTCTTATTTAGTTTGTGATCCACTGTGACCCTCAGATCCTTTTCTGCCGTGCTTCTTGCTAAGGCAGTCATTTCCCATTGTGTATGTGTGCAAATGATTATTCCTTCCTAAATGTAGTACTCTGCATTTTTCCTTATTGAATTTCATCCTGTTTACTTCAGACCATTTCTCCAGTTAGTCAATATAATTTTGAATTCTAATCATGTCCTCCAAAGCACTTGCAACCCCTCCCAGCTTGATATTGTCCATAAACTTTGTCAGTATGCTTTCTATACCATTATCCAAATCATTTATGAAGATATCGACTAGACCCAGACCAGATCCTTGTGGACCCCTTCCAGCTCGATTGTGAACCACTGATAAATACTTTGAGTACAGTTTTCCAACAAGTTGTGCCCCTGCCTTATAGTAGGTTTGTCTAGGCTGCATTTCTCTAGTTTGTTTATGAGAAGTTCATGTGAGACAGTATCAAAAGCCTGACTAAAGTTGAGCTATATCACATCTACTGCTTGCCCCCATCCTCAAGGCTTGTTACCCTGTCAAAGAAGGATATTAGGTTGGTTTGACATGATTTACTCTCAACAAATCCATGTTGACTGTTACTTATCAACTAATTTCTTCGGCTTACAAATTGATTTTGATTATTGCACCATTATTTTTATGGGTACTGAAGTTAATCTGACTGGTCTATAATTCCCCGAGTTGTCTTTATTCCCCTTTTTTATAGATAGGTACTATATAGGCCCATTTCCATGCCTCTGGGATCTCTCCTGTCCTGCATGAGTTCTCACAGATAATCGCTAATGGCTCAGAGATCTCTTCAGTCAGTTTCTTAAGTATTCTAGGATGTATTTCTTCAGGCCCTAGCAACTTGAAGACATCTAACTTGTCTAAGTAATTCTTAACTTGTTCTTTCCCTATTTTAGCCTCAGGTCCTACCCCATTTTCAATTATGTTTGCTATGTTCGGTGTCTGATCACTGCTCATCTTTTTGGTGAAAACTGAAACAAACGCATTTAACACTTTGGTCATTGCTGCATTTTCTGCTATTGTGTGTGTGTGTGTGTGTGTGTGTGTCTCTCTCTCTCTCTCCTCATTCAGTAATGGGCTTAACTTGTCCTCTCTCTTCCTCTTGCTTCTAATGTAAATGTAAAATGTTATGTCTCTACTAGTTTAATCTTGTTTTGTGCCTTGGTCTTTCAAATTTTGCCCCTACCTACTTGTTTTCTTCTTCTTTTTTATATTCATCCTTCTTAATTTGACCTACTTTCAGTTTTTATATCTATATATGAGAGAGAGAGAGAGAGAGAGAGAGATCCAGGTTGTTGAAGATCTGGTTAAGACAGGCGGGTCTCTTGCCATACTTCCTATCTTTCCTACTCATTGGGATAGTTTGCTCTTGTGCCCTTAATTTCTATTAAAAAAAACTACCAATGCTCCTGAACTTTTTTTTCTTTTACATTTGCTTCCCAAGGGATCTTACCTACCAGTTCTGTGTTTGCTAATGTCTGCCTTCTTGAAGTCCATTTCAAACAAAGCAGCAAAAAAAAAAAAAAAAAAAAAAAGAAAGAAAGAAAAGAAAAGAAAAAGAAAAATAGCAAAACTGCTTTTGTGGAAGAAAGTTACTTTCCTGAAGCTGGTTAAGAGTACATTAGATAGTTTTCCCAACTGTGGGCATCATTAAAAAATTTAAAATTTTGTCTAGTTTGCTTTACTGAGGTATTCACAATATTCCTTATTACTACTTATAGTTTAGTTATCCCCTCCTAGTATTTCCTATACTTATTAAAGGAATACCATAAATATCATTGCAACATTAATTCAATAATAATAAATTGCAAGTTTTCAAGGTTGCAAGTCTGTCTGGGAGGATTTGGTCACACTGTGCAAGATTCATACAATATTTACTGAGCTAATGGCTTCAGTTAAGCCACAATGCACAAATAGGCCGATCTGGCCAAGGTAGGAGTGGGGCCAGGGACATTCAAAATATCCCCTAACAGCCTCCAACAGGGGAGTTCCTATGGAGTCTCCAGCAGAGTTTAGCACAAACAGGCTGTGTGATAAGGCATCTCCTTACTGGCTCCACCTGCATCAGTGGGAGTGAATCCACCCCATGCTTCGTAAAGGGTTTTTAGGATAACCATAGTATAGCTGTACTTTTTCATATATTTAATTACAGTGTGTGTAAGCCATAGACTATATTTTTTTTACATTATTCTGTTACTCAATATGCAGCATGACAGATACTGTTATGTTGACAATAGTTATCCTTTATTATTCCAATGATGATTATTTTAGTGCTTTTTTAAAACAAAAGGTAGAGAACACAGCATGTTTAATCTTACTTATTTTGTAACAAGAATAAGTTTCAGTTTTTTAGTAACTAAACAAATTCTTCCTGGATCAGAGATGGTACCAAACAAAATACACACCCAGTTAGTTCCTTTTACTTTGCTATCTTTTTTCACCTGTTAAAAGGAACCATGTTCCAACACACCATAAAGTGGAAAAGCCAAAGTCATTTATTTCAGGGGAGAGTATCATACATATAAGTTGTTTGCCACTGTAATATTTTATCTTTGAAGCTGAAATAAATGTATATTTCATTTCCTAGTGGACTACAAATATTTCTGAATACAATAAAAATGTATTCTATGAACAGCTGTGAGGTGACTGAATGGTATTAGACGTAAGGGAGGGCATATGATCTAGTGTTTAAAATCAGCTTTCTATCACAAACTCCCTCCATGCTGTTGGCCAGTCACTTTTTCTTATTTTATCGAATTTAAGGCACCTATTACAATGGTTTCCTAGACTAATTTTTCTATGCCTTAGCTTTCCCATCTATAAAATGGGGACAATAGGACTCTTAACTTTATCATACTGGATCAGACCAGTGATACATCTAGTCCAGTAACCTGTCTATAACAAAGGCTGATGACAAGGTTCAAGAAACTCCAAACTGGGAATTTATGGAATAACTTGCCTCTAGGCAAACTTTCTTCCCAACCCGGAATTAGCAGTTGACTTATATGCCTTTAAGCATGAACCTTTTCATCCGTTCCAGACTTTAATCTTTGTCAAGTATTCTGATCGCCTTGGGTGAAAGACATTGCATGAGTGCCAACTATTACTGATGCTAACCCTATTATACAGCGCTAGATGAAATCTGAAAACCACATTTCCTTTGGAGCTAGTGGTAGAAGTGAGCAAGTTGTACAACCCAGAAGAGTAGTCATGGAGACACTGAATTGCCTCACGTCACTTGCAGCAAGAGTGGTTTCAGGACTTACACTTTTCAGGTTCTTCCAGCATGAAGATTCTCCTTCTGTTTGCCTATGATAAGTGCAAGTAGCTCTTTCACTGCCCGGGAAAGGAAGTAAACTATGTGAGGTGAAAGAGAGGCTCGTATCATCTGTTGCTAATGTGAAACTGTCTCTGAACCTTGAAGCAGATATATATATTTTGTTGGTGTATTGTACAAGTAGGACTCTACCTATGCTGTGACTTTGCTGTGCTGTCCCCTGTCCCACCTGACCTTCCTGACTGGTGAACTGGCATATGAGATTTAAAATCTTTAGATGGCATCTGATTCTGAATCTCACAGGACTCAGCTTGGCATTTTGTATAAAGTTTTTTTTCCCCTCCTTTCTTACTTTGACTATATGCAGCAGTATAAGCAGCCACACAAGACATGCAGCTGCTAAGCCCTCTATATTTTATGAGCAAGAGCCTGAAAAAAATACATTTACACGTCTCCTCCTGCAACAAGGAGCCTGCTTCTGCTCCCCTCAATGAGAGCTTTGCCAATGGTTTCAGTGGAAGCAGGACTGGGCCCAAGGTTTATTTTTCAGGGAACCAGGTATATTTTCAGGTTTCTAGGAGAGATAATCCCCCTGTGTTTCCTTGAATCCCCAAAACAACCTTCTTTCCAGTTAGGATAGATTCCCTTTAAAAAGCCCCTTTTAGATGACCTGACTGTCATTGAAGGTGACATGGGGTGATCCTCTCCTTTTCTCCCTAGAGCTTGAGCACCCTGCTTCTGCAGCACTCCCAGACCCTCCTAACCCAGACAGTAGGAACTGGGTTCATGAATCATTTGCATGGTCAGTGCACAGGACTACCCAAAAAGCCATGAGGCTGGCTTGAGAGGTAGGCATCCTGAGTCAAGTCTTTCCCTGAGTTACACGCTGTGCAACTTCAGTGAAGAGTGCAAGTCAGAGCAGAATTAGGCTGATGCTTGACAAGAAAGGTCTAAAGGTGGATGGCCATTGTTCAAATGTTTCTAGGGCTGAACACAGAGAAGGTTTTCTGTTGCTGTCCAAAGCAAGCTCTCCACTCCAAATTGATATTTTTCTCCATCACATGACATATTAGAAATAAGATTCCAGTCAAATATTACACAAACTTCATGAATAAAATGAAATAACTTTGGACACACAACATTCTTTTCTTGATTTGGCTGTTGCTTAGGTATGGACATATGTCTCGGCAGCTGCAAAGGTAGGAAACACATTACTGGAGAGAAAGGAAAGTTGTTATCTCAAGAAACATGTGATAGGGTGGTCTCCCTTTAAGGGCCAGGAAGCAACTGGCCCTGTTCTGGAGGAAAGTACAGCAGGCAGATGCTGGGAATCTGCCAACGCAACTAGACAGCAGCTAATGATTAGGTCTGATTCCTAGCTGGAGGATAAAAATGAGGACCATAAGGGAGCCTGGGACCAGGAAAGAGCTGAGTGCACACCCCTGTGGCTGCAGCAGAAGGCCATAAGAGGGAAAGCCAGTCCTGTGTACCTCCCCTGGGCTGGGAAAGTCCGGACCCTTTGGTTACCAGAGACTGAGGGCCTCCAGAACTGCAGGCAAAAACAGGACTATTGCTTTTGTTGTTATTCTCCATTTCATTCGTTTTGGTCTTGGAGAATAAACAGAGACCAGGGGAAAAGGGCTACCAGCGGAGCCAGGCATGGCTGATTGTTGTGTTGCCCTAGGCTGGTGATCAGGACCACCTGTTTACAGTACAGTGGTTTACTTTGTCAGTGCATCCTTTGCTTTATCTCTGTGTTACACGCTCTATTTCACTGCAAGCTAAGCTCAGTCAGAGAAGCAAAAATTGGAGGATGGACAAATCACACTTAAAAAATTTATTCTTTCAGTGTCAGATTTAGCTTTTCATAATTTACAATAAGAATACAGTGTTAGTTTTGATCAGGAGCAAGAGACACATGCACGATTTCTCTGAGGTTAACTCCTAGAACACAGATCCTGTTAGGAGTAGCTGTGGAATACAAAATCTTTCTGTGAGGAAACACTATGTTTTGGCCACATCCTTTCTAGCTAAGAGAAGTAGCTAATTTTTATGTCAGTCCCAGGCTTTAGCCTCCTGACCAGCCTCACTCAAGAGTAGGGTGATCAGATAGCAAGTGTGAAAAATCGGGACAGGAATGGGGGGTAATAGGAACCCACATAAAAAAACCCCCAAATATCAGGACTGTCCCTATAAAAATGGGATATCTGGTCACCCTACTCAAGTGCCCATCTGGTGTCTACAGAGTGAATTCTGACTACTTGGATGCAGAAAATTTAAATTGAAACTACATCACCCTATTTCCTTGGAGTGAAAATCTCTTCAGATAGGAGATTACTAATTCCAGAACCTCAGTTTCTCTAGTAGCAGGCACATCTTGTTCTCAGCATAAGACTTTATAAGCATGGCTCATACCGCTAAACGCCCGGGAGAAACACGGGGAGACTGCCAGAACAGAAAGAATTTACCATTATTCCATTTTTCCCGGATATTGTTCAAACCACATAGAGATGGGAGTCTGAGATATGTCTCTAATATCCTGGGACCAACAGTCTGAGATGTGTCATACTAAGGACCGTGAATCCTTTATTCAAACTAGTGTGCAGTGACAGGAGTAATTCCAGGAGTAACTGATCACCATTCTGAATAAAGGGCTCATAATTATGATGGGATAATATGATTTTGGCAATTAATTGATCTTTTAAAATATTCATGGTAAATAGGCCCAATGGCCTGTGATGGGATGTTAGATGGGGTGGGATCTGAGTTACTACAGAGAATTCTTTCCTGGGTATCTGGCTGGTGAATCTTGCCCATATGCTCAGGGTTCAGCTGATCGCCATATTTGGGGTCGGAAAGAATTTTCCTCCAGGGCAGATTGGAAGAGGCCCTGGAGGTTTATCGCCTTCCTCTGTAGCATGGGCACAGGTCACTTGCTGGAGGATTCTCTGCTACTAGAAGTCTTTAAACCATGATTTGAGAACTTCAGTAGCTGAGACATATGTAAGAGGTTTATCGCAGGAGTGGGTGGGTGAGATTCTGTGGCCCTGCATTGTGCAGGAGGTCAGACTAGATGATCATAATGGTCCCTTCTGACCTTAATATCTATGAATCTATAATGTCGTTCTTTGAGGGCTGGACCCCTTAAAAATGTTCTGTTTGTTCACCTACTGCTAGCAAAAAGAAGCTTGTCATCACAAGATAACTTCTCTGAGCAATTTCTGTGTAACAAACACCACTGACTGCCCGGCCAACATCTAACATGAACTTCTTTTGCTTAAATGACAGCAGGTAGGTGGGAGTCTCATTTTTGTTAAGGGGGTTCCTACATTATATTGCCATTGGCATTTCACTTATTTACAAAATATTACTGCAGTCCTTTCCCCTTAGCAGATAATATTTTCTACAAATCTGAGGGACACCAAAAATTGTTTCCCTTTTCAATTTCCTTTTCACAAATCATCTAAGGCTTTGTTGTTTACTATAAATAATACCAGATTGTTTCCAGCACTCTGAGGGGATATTCTGGCAAACTGAATACCTGACTGAGGGCTCCTGTCTGGCAATCAGCTGCTGTTGAGTGATGCTTCCTTTTGCACACAGGCAAGATGAGAGACAGACATACTGGCAACGGCAAGTATACATGTACAGATTGCCAAGTGTCAACTCATAGTACAGAACACTACCTCCAAATTGTTATAAAAATCTGGTCCCTTATAGAAGTACCCAAAGTACTTCTTAATTGCAGGTAAATTCTATTTCTTTTAATTTTTTATGAAGTAAAACATCAAAAAATTAAATGAAATATTTTAGGAGCAATAGCTTGATAAATAAAGTGTATTTGTACTATTGCTCTAGCATGTCTGATAAGCATTATCATTAATGCATTATCCCATAAATTGGCTTAACAATTTTTCTGGTAAAATATTTCATGGCTATTTAATAATACTTGTTTATATTTAATGTCAGGTGGTTGTTTTTGTGGCTAGGAAATGTAGCTTCTTTTGATTATACATGACAGGCCTGATTCAAAGTCTGTTGAAATCGGTGGAACGAGTCCCATTGAATTCACTAGATTTTGGATCAGCCTTTTTTTTAGGTAATTCTGGTGTAAATCCTACAAACCTTTTCAGACCCATGAATAGGTAAAAGACAAAGTTAAAACAGCTATGCTTCAAAATGAGTACAACCTGAAGAAGAGAATCAGTATGTGCCAAATCCTTCACTGGTGTAACCCCAGGCATGAATTTGGCCCACCGAGTTTAAGTCTTGTTGGTATGGTCTATAAGCAGTCTATTAAAAATATAAACTACAGTATAACGGCACTCCTGCTACTTACAGTTTCATGACTTTCCTAATCTACTATCCAGCAACAGATTTACTACCATCCAGCTGAATTATTTTCAGCCATAAGACAAGAGAAAAAGAGCTTCAGCAGACAAACTGTCACACAGATTTTTACCAAAGATTGCTCTAGATATCTTTGGAACTGGGCTACTACGAGGCTGGTCTGATGCTGACCACCTCAATATCAAGGATGACATTGGCAATCATAGTTTGTTCTAATGGTCTTTGTGTGACTCCATAGACCAGTGTGGGAAGAACAACATTTACTGCATTGGCCACAGAGCCATTTGTCTAGTTGTGGTGATTGAGCTGCATGTTATTTCCATGCCTGGTGCTGGCTTCCAGCTGCTCCATGTGATTCTTCTCAAAGTTGGGGACACCCACCCTTATGGTGTGGCGCCATGCGATGCAATCAATTGCCAGTTGCTCAAAGGTAGAGTCAAAAATGTTTGTTTTGTGCAGATTGTTTCAGAGTGTTTTTGAAGTGTTTCGTCTGCCCTCCGTGCTTATGACTGCAGGAGCTTAATTCAGAATAGAAGACTTGTTTTGATAGATGGGTCTCAGGGCATTTGAATTACGTGGCCAGTCCATCTCAACTGGGCACACATCAAATAAGCCTTTATACCAACCAAATCAGCTGTGTCCAGGACTTCCATGCTGAAAACCCGATCCTAACTTCTGATGCCCAACAATAGTTCTAGATGTTGCAAATGGAAGCTGCCAAGCTTTTCAATGTTTCACACCCATTGAGGAATGTTGTGAGGACACCAGTGTTCTAGACTTTGATTTTGTTCTCTAGATAAATTTCATGTTGCTTCCAGATTCAGTGATAAAAGCCACGACATGCGGCACTAGCTTTCTTAATTCACGCACTCACTTTGTGGTGAATTCTTGCTTCATTGTTCAGCGTGCTGCTCAGATAAGTAAACCATTTGACAGCTTGGAGTGCGATGCTTTCTAGGCTTATTGATGACTCTTGGTAAGGTTGTTAGGAAACTCGCTGGTATGTAATCTGTTTTTGTTTGGGCAATGGTGTGGCCAAAGTTACGAGCCACCACAGCAAAAAGGCTTGTGCGATCTTGTAGTGCTGCCTCAGAAGGTACCTTCAAGGCACAACAAACAGAGAAATTCCTGGATTACAGACCAGTCAGCCTCACCTCAGTCCCCAGAAAAATCATGGAGCAGGTCCTCAAGGACTCCATTTTGAAGCATTTGGAAGAGAGGAAGGTGATCAAGAACAGTCAACATGGATTCACCAAGCTCAAGTCATGCCTGACCAGCCTGATTGCCTTCTATGATGAGATAACTGGTTCTGCGGATATGGAGAAAGCGGTGGACGTGATATACGTTGACTTTGTATCAAAAGCTTTTGATACAGTCTCCCACAGTATTCTTGGTGGCAAGTTAAAGAGGTATGAATTGGATGAATGGACTATAAGGTGGATAGAAAGCTGGCTAGATCGTTGGGCTCAACGGGTAGTGATCAACAGCTTGATGCCTAGTTGGCAGCCGGATCAAGCAGAGTGCCCCTGAGGTCGGTCCTGGGGCTGGTTTCATTCAACATCTTCATTAATGATCTTGATGATGGGATGGATTGCACCCTTAGCAAGTTTTCGGATGACACTAAGTGGGACAGTGGGGGAAGAGGTAGATATGCTGGAAGGTAGGGATAGGGTCCAGAGTGACCTAGACAAATTGGAGGATTCAGCCAAAAGAAATCTGATGAGGTTCAACAAGGACAAATGCAGAGTCCTCCACTAGGAAGGAAGAATCCCATGCACTGCTACATTCTGCGGATCGACTGGCCAAGCGGCAGTTCTGCAGAAAAGGACCTGGGATTACAGTGGACAAGAAGCTAGATATGAGTCAACAGTGTCCCCTTGTTGCCAAGAAGGCTAATAGCATATTGGGCTGCATTAGTAGGAGCATTGCCAGCAGATTGAGGGAAGTGATTATTCCCCTCTATTTGGCACTGGTGAGGCCGATCTGGAGTACTGCATCCAGTTTTGGGCCCCCCCCTATAGAAAAGATGTGGACAAATTGGAGAGAGTGTCCAGAGGAGGGCAACGAAAATGATTAGGGGGCTGGGGAACATTACTTATGAGGAGAGGCTGAGGGAACTACAGAAGAGAAGTTATGAGGTGGGGAATTGATTTCAGCCTTCAACTACCCAAAGGGGGGTTCCAAAGAGGATGGAGCTAGGCTGTTCTCAGTGGTGGCAGATGACAGAGCAAGGAACAGTCTCCTCAAGTTGCAGTGGGGGCAGTCTAGGTTGGATATTAGGAAAAACTATTTCACTAAGAGGGTGGTGAAGCACTGGAATGGGTTACTTAGGGAGGTGGTGGAATACTGCATGCAGATGTGGCCATCCCATCTCAAAAAAGATACATTGGACTTGGAAAAGGTTCAGAAAATGGCAACAAAAATTATTAGCTGTATGGAATGGCTGCAGTATGAGGAAAGATTAAAAAGTTTGGGACTTTCCAGCTTGGAAAAGAGACGACTAAGGAGGGATATAATCGAGGTCTATAAAATCATGACTGGTGTGGAGAAATGTTATTTACTCCTTCTCATAACACAAGAACTAAGGTCTACCACATGAAATTATTAGGGAGCAGATTTAAAAACAAACAAAAGTATTTCCCACACACACACAACGCACAGTCAACCTGTGGAATTCCTTGCCAAAGGATGTTGTGAAGGCCAAGACTATAACAGGGTTCAAAAAAGGAATGAGTAACTCATGGAAGATAGCCATTGATGAACCTGTTAGGATGGGCAGGGATGGTGTTCCTAGTCTTGGTTCACCAGAAGCTAGGAATGGGAGACAGGGGATGGATCACTTGATGATTATCTGTTCTGTTCATTCCCTCTGGACCACCTGGCATTGGCCACTGTTGGAAGACAGGATACTGGACTTGATGGACCTTTGGTCTGATCCAGTATGGCCTTTGTTATGATTAAAAACACAAATTGTGTTTAATTGCATGATTAAACAATAGAATATAATTTATTTAAATATTTTGGATGTTTTATACATTTTCAAATACAACACAGAATACAAGTGCTCACTTTATATTTATTTTTACTACTAATATTTGTACAGTAAAAATAGTATTTTTCAATTCACCTAATTGAAGAACTGTAGTGCAATCTCTTTATCATGAAAGTTGAACTTACAAATGTAGAATTATGTAAAAAAAACTGCATTCAAAAATAAAACAATGTAAAACTTTAGAGCCTACAAGTCCACTCAGTCCTACTTCAGCCAATCACTCAAACAAGTTTGGTGACAATTTTCAGGAGATAATGCTGCCTGCTTCTTGTTTACATCACCTGAAAGGGAGACCAGGCGTTAACATGGCAGTGTTGTAGCCAGTGTCGCAAGATAGTTACATGCCAGACGCGCTAAAGATTTGTATGTCCCTTCATGCTTCAACCACGATTCCAGAGGATGTGCATTTGGCTTCTGTAGATTCCACATCTGACTGTTGCTCTTTTAAGATTTCTGAAAAGATGCTCCACACCTCAACTCTCTCAGAATTTGGACAGCACTTCAGATTCTTAAACCTTTGGTCAAGTGCTGTAGCTATCCTTAGAAATCTCACATTGGTACCTTCTTTGCATTTTGTCAAATCTGCTGTGAAAGTGTTCTTAAAAACAAACATGTACTGGGTCATCATCAAGACTGCTATAACATGAAATATATGGCAGAATACAGAGCAGGAGGCATACAATTTTTCCCCAAGGAGGTCAGTCACAAATTTAATTACCACTTTTTTAAAAAATAAATGAGCATTGTCAGCATGGAAGCATGTCCTCTGGAATGGTGGCTGAACCATGAAGGAGTGTACGAATGTTTAGCATATCTGGCACATAAATAACTTGCAACACCGACTACAAAAGTGCCATGTGAATGCCTGTTTTCACTTTCAGGTGAGATTGTAAACAAGAAGCGGGCAGCATTATCTCCCATAAATGTAAAACTTGTTCAGCCAATCACTAAGACAAACAAGAAGTAGGACTGAGTGGACTTGTAGGCTCTAAAGTTTTACACTGTTTTGTTTTTGAATGCAGTTATGTAATAAAAAACAATCTACATTTGTAAGTTCAACTTTCACGATAAAGAGATTGAACTACAGTACTTGTATGAGGTGAACTGAAAAATACTATTTCTTATCATTTTTACAGTGCAAATATTTGTAATCAAACATATAAAGTGAGTACTTTACACTTTGTATTCTGTGTTGTGATAGAAATCAATTTGAAAAAAATGTAGAAAAACATCCAAAAATAAATTTCAGTTGGTATTCTATTGTTTAACAGTGTGATTAAATCATGATTTTTTTTTAATCACAATTAATTTTTTTGAGTTAGTCACAGTTAACTCACATGATTAATTGACAGCCCTAATATAAAGTAAAGAAGTGAATCAAAAACTAGAGCAAACAAAATTATGAAATTAGAGAGTGCCACCCACTTGCCTCAATGGGTGGAAGACTAAAGGAGGAGGAAAACATACTGGGGAATGCAGAGGTGACGCTTCCCGCTCCAGAGTCTCTAGCCACTCATTAGCCAGTGCAGGGAGGATGGGAGCTGATTGGTTCCTCGTCCTCCCCTTTCATTAAATTAAATGCTAGCCTGGGCCTCTATTTGCTCCGTTTCAGTAGCCCCATCCTGTACTGATAGCTTTGGAGCTGTGTTTTGTGGTTGCTGCAGGTTTGACCAATCACCTCTTTTAAGGTCAGAGGGCCAGGAAGGATTTTTTCTTCTTCCTGTAGGGACCAAACTAGCGTAGGCTGGTTGGGGGCGGGGGGTTGTCCTTCCTCACACCATCCTGGAGGCACAGTTAAGTTAAATACTAATAGGATTTAGTAATTAGCGGTAAGGATGTTAGTTTCTTACAACCTGCGAATGGTTTCCAATGCTCGTGGGCCTTGTGCTCCTGGGATAGGGGGGAGAACCTGAGGGTCGCCCTTTCAGTACCGTCTGTGAGGTTCTAGGACTCAAATGAGCTAGCTGAGTCATAGGAGTAGGCTGAGGAGAGTCTATGCTGAGTAATGTGTTATATGTAGGGCCATACCAAATTCACAGCTATGAAAAATACATCAGACTGAAATCTGATCTTTTGCATACTTTTACCCTATACTATACAGATTTCATAGGGGTGACCAGTGTTTCTCAAATTGGGGGTCCTGTCCCAAAAAAGAGAGTTGCAGGGAGGTCACAAGGTTATTTTAGGAGGGAGGGGGGTGTCACGGTATTGCCAGCCTTACTTTTGCGCTGCCTTCAGAGCTGGGCAGCAGCGGCTGTTGGCCAGGCGCCCAGCTCTGAAGGCAGCGCTCCACCACCGGCAGTGCAGAAGGAAGGGTAGCAGTACTGCAATCCCCCCGACAACAGCCTTGCGATCCCTCCACAACTCCTTTTTGGGTCAGGACCCCTACAATCATAGCACTGTGAGATTTCAGATTGAAATAGCGGAAATCGTGAAATTTACGATTTTTAAAATCCTGTGACCGTGGAATTGACCAAAATGGACCGTGAATTTGGTAGGGCCCTAACCATATGGTAGGAGCCCTGTAATCCCTGCACTGGAGCCACTTCAAATGCGTGGTCTGTGTGTATGGATGACAGGACAGGTGGTGGCCTTCCCCTGTGTTGAGTTTAATTAAAGCCATCCCTGTGTTTGTCCTCATTCACCACCATCTCCAGATCAAATAAACAGAAATCATCACACCACACAGGCAGACGAAGGCTAGCAGGCTGACAGCTATCTTGCACTTGTACTCTGATTGCCACTCCTCCAGGTCACCATATATACAGGTCAAAATTTTCACATGTGGGTGCTTAATCCCTGAATGCATGCATACACACCTGTCACCATCTCTTAGTGGGTTCTCTTGAAGGGTCCAGGCTTCTCCTGGCTGACCCTCCTTAGTTTGCCCATCGGTCAGATCAGTTCCTGTACCCTCACCTCCAATTAATCTGTCAGCCCTTCACTTTTCTGGCTTGCAGTCGCCTTCAGTCTCCCAGCTGTTTTCTAGGAGACAGCCTCATATGGGACTGTTGCTCCTTTGCTCTCCCAGGCCTTTTTACTTCCCTTTCCAGCACTGTACTATCCCCTTTATAGCGAGCCTTGTTTCCTCTATTGGGGTATTCTACACTACGAAATTAGGTCGAATTTATAGAAGTCGGTTTTTTAGAAATTGGTTTTATATATTCGAGTGTGTGTGTCTCCACAGAAAATGCTCTAAGTACATTAAGTGCATTAACTCGGCGGAGCGCTTCCACAGTACCGAGGCAAGCGTTGACTTCCGGAGTGTTGCACTGTGGGTAGCTATCCCACAGTTCCCGCAGTCTCCGCTACCTATTGGAATTCTGGGTTGAGATCCCAATGCCTGATGGGGCTAAAACATTGTCGCGGGTGGTTCTGGGTACATATCGTCAGGCCCCCGTTCCCTCCCTCCCTCCCTCCCTCCCTCCGTGAAAGCAGCAGCAGACAATCGTTTCGCACCTTTTTTCTTGAGTTACCTGTGCAGACGCCATACCATGGCAAGCATGGAGCCTGCTCAGGTAACCGTCACCCTACGTCTCCTGGGTGCTGGTAGACGTGGTACTGCATTGCTACACAGCAGCATCAACCCATTGCCTTGTGGCAGCAGACGGTACAGTACGTCTGGTAGCCGTCATCGTCATGTCCGAGGTGCTCCTGGCCACGTCGGCCGGGGAATGCCTGGGCAGACATGGGCGCAGGGACTAAATTTGGAGTGACTTGAGCAGGTCATTCTCTTTAGTCCTGCAGTCAGTCCTATTGAACCATCTTATGGTGAGCAGGCAGGTGATACGGATTGCTAGCAGTCCTACTGTACCATCTTCTGCCAGGCAGGCAAGAGATGAGGATGGCTAGCAGTACTATTACACCATCTTCTGCCGAGCAGCCATGAGACGTGGATGGCTTGCAGTCCTTCTGCACCATCTGCTGCCAGCCAAAGATGTAAAAGATAGATGGAGTGGATCAAAACAAGAAATAGACCAGATTTGTTTTGTACTCATTTGCTTCCTCCCCTCCCCCATCTAGGGGACTCATTCCCCTAGGTCACACTGCAGTCATTCACAGAGAAGGTGCAGCGAGGTAAATCTAGCCATGTATCAATCAGAGGCCAGACCAACCTGCTTGTTCCAATAAGAACAATTACTTAGGTGCACCATTTCTTATTGGAACTCTCCGTGAAGTCCTGGCTGAAATACTCATTGATGTAAAGCCACCCCCTTTGTTGATTTTAATTCCCTGTAAGCCAACCCTGTAAGCCATGTCGTCAGTCGCCCCTCCCTCCGTCAGAGCAACGGCAGACAATCATTCCGCGCCTTTTTTCTGTGTGGATGCCAGACCAAGGCAAGCATGGAGGCCGCTCAGCTCACTTTGGCAATTAGGAGCACAATAAACACCACACACATTATCCAGCAGTATATGCAGCACCAGAACCTGGCAGAGCGATACCGGGTGAGTAGGCGACATCAGCGCGGTCGCGTGAGTGATCAGGACATGGACACAGATTTCTCTGAAAGCATGGGCCCTGGCAATGCATGCATCATGGTGCTAATGCGGCAGGTTCATGCTGTGGAACGCCAATTCTGGGCTCGGGAAACAAGCACAGACTGGTGGGACCGCATAGTGTTGCAGGTCTGGGACGATTCCCAGTGGCTGCGAAACTTTCGCAAGCGTAAGGGCACTTTCATGGAACTTTGTGACTTGCTTTCCCCTGCCCTGAAGCACATGAATACCAAGATGAGAGCAGCCCTCACAGTTGAGAAGCGAGTGGTGATAGCCCTGTGGAAGCTTGCAATGCCAGACAGCTACCGGTCAGTTGGGAATCAATTTGGAGTGGGCAAATCTACTGTGGGGGCTGCTGTCATGCAAGTTGCCCACGCAATCAAAGTTCTGCTGATATCAAGGGTAGTGACCCTGGGAAATGTGTAGGTCATAGTGGATGGCTTTGCTGCAATGGGATTCCCTAACTGTGGTGGGGCCATAGACAGAACCCATATCCCTATCTTGGCACCGGAGAACCAAGCCGGCGAGTACATAAACCGCAAGGGGTAGTTTTCAATAGTTCTGCAAACTCTGGTGGATCACAAGGGACGTTTCACCAACATCAACGTGGGATGGCCGGGAAAGGTGCATGACGCTCGCATCTTCAGGAACTCTGGTCTGTTTCAAAAGCTGCAAGAAGGGACTTTATTCCCAGACCAGAAAATAACTGTTGGGGATGTTGAAATGCCTATAGTTATCCTTGGGGACCCAGCCTACCCCTTAATGCCATGGCTCATGAAGCCGTACACAGGCAGCCTGGACAGTAGTCAGGAGCTGTTCAACTACAGGCTGAGCAAGTGCAGAATGGTGGTAGAATGTGCATTTGGACATTTAAAGGCGCGCTGGCGCAGTTTACTGACTCGCTTAGACCTCAGCGAAACCAATATTCCCACTGTTATTACTGCTTGCTGTGCGCTCCACAATATCTGTGAGAGTAAGAGGGAGACGTTTATGGTGGGGTGGGAGGTTGAGGCAAATCGTCTGGCTGCTGGTTACGCGCAGCCAGACACCAGGGCGGTTAGAAGAGCACAGGAGCGTGCGGTACGCATCAGAGAAGCTTTGAAAACTAGTTCCATGACTGGCCAGGCTACGGTGTGAAAGTTCTCTTTGTTTCTCCTTGATGAAACCCCCCATCCCTTGGTTCACTCTACTTCCCTGTAAGCTAACCACCCTCTCCTCCTCCCTTCGATCACCGCTTGCAGAGGCAATAAAGTCATTGTTGCTTCACATTCATGCATTCTTTATTCATTCATCACACAAATAGGGGGATGACTACCAAGGTAGCCCAGGAGAGGTGGTGGAGGAGGGAAGGAAAATGCCACACAGCACTTTAAAAGTTGACAACTTTAAAATTTATTGAATGCCAACCTTCTGTTTTTTGGGCAATCCTCTGTGGTGGACTGGCTGGTTGGCCGGAGGCCCCCCCACTGCGTTCTTGCGCATCTGGGTTTGGAGGCTATGGAACTTGGGGAGGAGGGTGGTTGGTTACACAGGGGCTGTAGTGGCAGTCTGTGCTCCAGCTGCCTTTGCTGCAGCTCAACCATACACTGGAGCATACTGGTTTGATCCTCCAGCAGCCTCAGCATTGAATCCCGCCTCCTCTCATCACGCTGCCGCCACATTTGAGCTTCAGCCCTGTCTTCAGCCCGCCACTTACTCTCTTCAGCCCGCCATCTCTCCTGCTGGTCATTTTGTCCTTTCCTGCACTCTGACATTATTTGCCTCCACACATTCGTCTGTGCTCTGTCAGTGTGGGAGGACAGCATGAGCTCAGAGAACATTTAATCACGAGTGCATTTTTTTTTCTTTCTAATCTTCACTAGCCTCTGGGAAGGAGAAGATCCTGGGATCATTGAAACACATGCAGCTGGTGGAGAGAAAAAAAGGGACAGCAGTATTTAAAAAGACACATTTTATAAAATAGTGGCTACACTCTTTCAGGGTAAACTTTGCTGTTAACATTACAAACATAGCACGTGCTTTCGTTACAAGGTCGCATTTTGCCTCCCCCAACTGCGTGGCTACCCCCTCAACCCTCACCCTCCCCGTGGCTAACAGCGGGGAACATTTCTGTTCAGCCACAGGCAAACAGCCCAGCAGGAACGGGCACCTCTGAGTGTCCCCTGAAGTAAAGCACCCTGTTTCAACCAGGTGACCATGAATGATATCTCACTCTCCTGAGGATAACACAGAGAGATAAAGAACGGATGTTGTTTGAACACCAGCAAACATACACTGCAATGCTTTGTTGTACAATGATTCCCGAGTACGTGTTACTAGCCTGGAGTGGTAAAGTGTCCTATCATGGAGGATGCAAGAAGGCTGCCCTCCCCAGAAACCTTTTGCAAAGGCTTTGGGAGTACATCCAGGAGAACCACGAATGCCAGGACAAATTAATCCTTTCACATGCTTGCTTTTATACCATGTATAGTATTTTAAAAGGTACACTCACCGGAGGTCCCTTCTCCACCTGCCGGGTCCAGGAGGCAGCCTTGGGTGGGTTCAGGGGGTACTGGCTCCAGGTCCAGGGTGAGAAACAGTTCCTGGCTGTCGGGAAAACCGGTTTCTCCACTTGCTTGCTGTCTACAACCTCTTCATCATCATCTTCTTCGTCCCCAAAACCTGCTTCCGTGTTGCCTCCATCTCCATTGAAGGAGTCAAACAACACGGCTGGGGTAGTGGTGGCTGAACCCCCTAAAATGGCATGCAGCTCATCATAGAAGCGGCATGTTTGGGGCTCTGACTCGGAGCGGCCGTTCACCTCTCTGGTTTTCTGGTAGGCTTGCCTCAGCTCCTTAAGTTTCATGCGGCACTGCTTCGGGTCCCTGTTATGGCCTCTGTCCTTCATGCCCTGGGAGATTTTGACAAAGGTTTTGGCATTTCGAAAACTGGAACGGAGTTCTGATAGCACGGATTCCTCTCCCCAAACAGCGATCAGATCCCGTACCTCCCGTTCAGTCCATGCTGGAGCTCTTTTGCGATTCTGGGACTCCATCATGGTCACCTTTGCTGATGAGCTCTGCATGGTCACCTGCAGCTTGCCACGCTGGCCAAACAGGAAATGAGATTCAAAAGTTCGTGGTTCTTTTCCTGTCTACCTGGCCAGTGCATCTGAGTTGAGAGTGGTATCCAGAGCGGTCACAATGGAGCACTCTGGGATAGCTCCCGGAGGCCAATCCCCTCGAATTGTGTCCACAGTACCCCAAATTCGACCCGGCAAGGCCGATTTAAGCGCTAATCCACTTGTCAGGGGTGGAGTAAGGAAATCGATTTTAAAAGCCCTTTAATTCGAAATAAAGGACTTAATCGTGTGGACGGGTGCAGGTTTACATTGATTTAATGCTGCTAAATTCGACCTAAAGTCCTAGTGTAGACCAGGGCTTGGATGCAGCTGTGGGTGTCTGCCTCCATGAGTGGCAGCTCTGGCAGCTGTGAGGGGTTGTGATCAAGCTGCTTGCCTGTAAACAGGAGAGACTCTTCCTCCCCACCCCCGCTCCATCTCTGCTCCGTATTGGATTTGTGGACCCTACTACAGCACCTAAATAAATGCCAAATTGTCAGTGGGGGTAAGCATCCACAGCATCCATTGAAATCAATGGTGTTACTGCAGAGAGAACTTGGCTCGCAAAGGCTCCTTAAATGAGCTGGAGTGCTGTATTCCATTCTGACTGCAAACTCCACGATGAAAAGATCCAGCCTGTGAAGTTTCACTAGAGAAAACGGGTCCATTTAAAAAATTTTCTTCTGTTTCTAGAGTTATTCCCCAGTTGAAGTATAAGGATATATCTGTGAAACCTTTACCATCTCCAGAAACAGGAGGAACTCTGTGCCCATTGTAGATGTATAGTTTGAACTTCCACCAGTCAATCATACTCCTCCTTTCTCATGACACTTCATAAATCAATGTACTGAGCTAATCCTTTGAGATTAATTACCATGGTCAATAGAGATTCTGAAATCAGCATTTACACTGTCCCTCTTCAGGAAACCTTCAAATTAAATTAATCCAATGAGAGTGACCAATCAGCAAAGCCTTTCTAAAACACTCACGGAGATTCTCTGTCACACCCTCCTTTCCCCGTAATAGAATTTGTCTGCGCCCCCCCAGGAGCTGCAATTGGGAGCTGGGGCTGGGAACAGAGCCACGGCTGGGAGCGGGCCCACATTTGGGAGCCAGGAGTGGAGCTGTGGCTGTGGCTGGGAGTGCAGCCATGGCAGGGAGCGGGAGCAGGGCTGAGAGCTGGGGCTGGAGCCACAGGGCTGTTAATGCAATTATATTTTTCTCTTTCTTTTTTCCTGATTTATCTTTCATATCTCTTCCATAGGACAGTAAATTATTTCCAAGCTTGTGAAATCCTGATCCCATTGAAGTCAATGGGAATTTTGCTATTGACTTCAATGAGGCCGGGATTTCACCCTTGGTAAGTAATTTTATCAATCAAAGTCATCAATTTTTATCTGCAAATCATGGATTTTACCAACTATTTCTAGTCACATCCTTCTTGAAATATGAACACCAGAACTGGATACAGAATTCCAGCAGCAGTTGCATCAAATACAGAGGTAATATAACCTCCCTTCTCCTATTCAATTCCCCAGTTTACACATCCAAGGATGTGTATGACAGAATTTCAAGTCGCTGAGAAAATATCACGAAAGGAACTTTAGTTAAGAGGTTTATTTATGAGACAGCAGCTGAGCAGAAATCACTATGGGAAAAGTCCAAATTCAAAACAACAACAACTATCAACTATGGCAGATCCCACTTAATAGCAACCCAGATATTAACAACTTCAGGTTAATAGCAACATTTTCCTGGGAACCAGTTGCGTACCATTGACTTGAATGTTAATGGGATTCAGATACTGGTAGCAATATGCTGCTTATTGAGAACATCTTTTGGAAAAAAGGCCCCGCTGCAGGTAGGTTTGCAAGGCTGCAGCCAGAGAAGGAGTTGCTGGAATTTGTCTTTTCTGGCTGCAGCCACCCAAACCTGCATTAAGGGCTGCAGGCTGGGAGGGGAGGCTGGTGCCAGGGCAATAAGCTGCAAGGTACCTCTCCTGAGTTCTCCAGGCTGCAGCCTGCTGAAGCTGCAATTAGGAAAGGAAGCGCTGGGATGTGCTAAGCCCCCAACCCCTGGAGAGTGCAGGGAGATGTATCATGCAGCTTTGTGGGATCCCAGGACCCCCATACTCCACAGAAAACTCTAGCATCCAGGCTGCAGCCCCTCTCCCCGCTTGCAGGACTATGGCTAGGGAAGGCACGTCCCAGTGCTGCAGCCCTGCAAATCTGCCTTCTACTTACTGGCAACTGCCAGATAATGGCAACTTTTTGCTGTGTAGCCTTTTATTATATTTAAAGTGAGTCTAGTAGCATTGTATTTCGCTACTGTGGGTTCAGCTCTGGTGGCTACAGTTTCAAGCTTAACAGAGTGAAAGTCACCTTTGCTGCTTGCTTCAGATGTAGAGTCTCTAGGAACACATAAAGATCAAGAGTAGTGACCACATATATATTTCCAAGTGCAAGGTTTAGTTTGTTTTATCAATTTTATTAAAGTTACAATTAAGGTTACGATTACCCAAGCATACAGAAATCCTATAAAGACCTATGCACAAATTACAAATATAGTCATATTCACATCCTTTATGATATTCTTAAGGTTTGATGCATGTCTTGCCAACTGATCATCAGTGGAGGGACGGTTCCTGTGGAGTTGTTCCATAGGGAACTCATTTTGCCCAATCTGGGAACTCTCTTTTAGCTTGTGTTTCTGACTCTAGCTAACACTCTGTACATGTGCATGTGTTAGAAAAATGTGATTATGGGGTACGTTGTAATAAAAAATTAGGGTTAATTTTTGCACATCTTTTCCCGTAATCTTGTAGCATAGGGTAATTCTTTGGTCATTTATGTCAAGCATTTCTTAACTCTAAGGCCTAGTATGGCTCAGCTAAAACCTTACAGGCCTCAGCCTGTAGGTCTTGTGTTACAGCCTAACGCATACTTATCCCTTCTGACTACTGATCAAACTTATACTTCTACAATTCTACAATTTAAATCTATATAGCATACAATGATTATATATAATATAGCATGTTAGTTAATCATAACATCACACAACACACAATAAATCAGTAGTTCTCCACCAGGGGTACATGTACCCCTGGGGGTACTCAGAGGTTCTCAATCAGAGGGCACATCAAGTCGCTTAGATATTTGCCTAGTTTTACAACAGGCTACATAAGAGCACTTGCATACAGTCAATGACTTGGTTATACTGCTCTATATATAATGAAATGTAAGTAACATTTATATTCCAATTGATTTATTCTATGGTAAAAATGAGAACGTCAGCAATTTTTCAGTACCAGGGTGCTGTGACACTTTAGTATTTTTATGTCTGATTTTGTAAACAAGTAGTTTTTAAGTGAGGTGAAACTTGGGGGCAGTTGAGGCAAATCAGACTCCTAAAAGGGTACAGTGGTCTGGAAAGGTTGAGAACTACTGCAATAAATGAATGATAAAATGAAGTAATTGGCTACAGCTGGCACCAAGTTGTTGCTTACAAGTAGAATCTATTGCCTACAGTATGCCTTTCACTGCTATGTTTTCTGGAAACGATAATCGGTAGATCTGATATTTAATGTGCTGAGTAAACAGAATAAGAGTATTTTTCTTGTAGTGAATTGACATCTTTTTGAAAATGGAGAAATTAATGTCAAAACTCAGTGAAAACAGGATACTTAAAATTAATGAGAACACTGAGCTTATTTTCATTTGTCTTTCACAGAGATTAAGGGTCAAGGCATCTTCTAGGTAAAGCCTTTAATATTTGTACAGAAATCCACATCTCTAAGGGAAGGATTCTATATAAAGCAAATTTCTAATAAAAAAGTATCATTATTCAGACCATCTCATAGTGCTTCCAGAACTGGCAAAATAAAATAAAATAAATAAATATCAGCAGCAAATGGACTTTAACTTTATGTTTGGAGAGATATGTCAAATATGGCATCGACATAGACACAGTCAGTAGTTAAAAAATAATTCAGAACAATATATTCAAAAAATAATGAGACTCAACTGGGTAACAGTAAGTCATCATATAATTGGTATTGTTTAAAGTCTGTACAAAAGACATTTGAATTATTCAGGCAAAAATAATCAAGCTGGGGATAGCAAACCTCTAAGAAAGAGAAAAATATGTTTGCATATCCAAAGAGATCTCTTAAAAATAAGCCAGAGTATCTCAAAGAAATATAAAGGAATATAGTTTCATGTAAAGATGCCAATACGTTATAACTTGAATTCTGGTATTTTTTTACTTTGTACTACGTGCTACTATAGGGGTAAATCATAAGCCTCCATCATAGATGTAAACAACATATACATGAATCTGTTGTAGCTATCATCAAAAGTCTCCAGCCCAGCTCTGTATGCTGATATATATGAAACGTCACAGAATCCAAACACTGCAGAAAGCAGTTTATCATTTAAAGTCAGTATCACTAAGCCTCAACCAGCACCATTATGATTCTGCTATCTACATTATGTGAAATATCTTTGGGCCTCTTGTAGGCCTAACGTGCTGTCAGAGATTTAAAGAGTTTACATTTTCTGGGTACAGTATACTATAAAATAAAAAGTGCTAGTATGCAAAATTATAGTCACGGTGGATGTGCTTTTATGTGAAATCTAGAATTCTAAAAGCAAAGTGGTATTATCATTAACTTTACTTTCTCTTTAGTTACAAATTAGTACAACACACAAAGCCATGGATGTACGGATGGAGGCAACTTAGAGTTGCCAACTTTCTACTCACACAAAACCGAACACCCTGGCCCCGCCCTCTCCCCCACCCCTCTCCTGAGGCCCTGCTCCCCTTCTCCGAGGCCCCACCCCCACTCACTCCATCCCCCCTCCCTCTGTTGCTCGCTCTCCCCCACCCTCACTCACTTGCTCATTTTCACTGGGCTGGCTCAGGGGGTTGGGGTGAGGGAGGGGGTGAGGGCTCCAGCAGGGGGGACAGGCTCTGGGATGGGGCCAGATATGAGGAATTCAAAGTGCAGGAAGGGGCTCTGGGCTGAGAGAGTGGGTTGGGATGCTGGAGGAGGTGAAGACTCCAGCTGGGGTTGCAGGCTCTGGGGTGGGGCTGGGGATGAGGGATTTGGGGTGCAGGAAGGGGGTCCAGGCTGGGGGGTGGAGCCGAGGGGTTTGGAGTATGGGAGGGGGCTCTGGGCTGAGGCAGGGGTTTGGGGTTTGGGAGGGGTTATGGGCTCTGAGCTGGGGGTGCAGGTTCCAGGGTGGGGCCAGAAATGAGGGGTTCAGGGTGTGGGAGGGGCCCCCAGGCTGGGGCAGAGTGTTGGGGTGTGGGGGGGTAAGGGCTCTGGCTGGGGGTGCGGGCTCTGTGGTGGAGCTGGGGATGAGGGGTTTGGAGTGCTCTGGGATGGGACTGAGGGGTTCAGAGGGCAGGAGGGGGATCAGGGCTGGGGCAGAGAGTTGGGGCATGGGAGGGGGTGAGGGGTGCAGACTCCATGTGGTGCTTATCTCAGGTGACTCCCAGAAGCAGCAGCATATCCCCCCTCTGGCTCCTACCATGTGGAGGCACAGCCAGGTGGCTCTGTGCATTGCCCCATCTTCAGGTGCTGACCCCGCAGCTCCCATTGGCTGCAATTCCCAGAAAATGGGAGCTGCGGAGCTGGCACTTCGCGTGGGAGCAGTGCGTAGAGCCCTCTGGCTGCCCCTATGCCTAGGAGATGGAGAGGGGTCATGCCGCTGCTTCTGGGAGCTGTGTGGAGCCATGGCAGGCAGGGAGCCTGCCTGCCTTAGCCCTGCTGCGCCGCCAACCAGACTTTTAACAGCCCGGTCAGCAGTGCTGACCGGAGCCACCAGGGTCCCTTTTCGACCGGGCATTCCAGTCGAAAACTGAATGCCTGGCAACCCTAAGGCAAGTTGTAAAATTTGCATCCGGACTGGACACAGATCTGGATCTCTCCAAAGTGTTGGGGTGTTTAGATCCAAAGTTTTGGTTTGATTCATCTCTGATTAGCAGAATTTGTTTATTTTTGTGTTTACTTCAGCACTTACCTAACATCTGCCTCATGTTGCCTCTTAATACCTCTCACAGTGATAAGAAGGCAGGCAAATGAATATCTCTCCACTTAAATTTGCTTGGGCCATTAGGTGACCAGTCTGGGATGACTTAACAAGAAATGTACTAATCATGGTTTGCCAAACCTCTGTGTTATTTTGGCAATAAATACATCCACTAGGGTGACCAGATGTCCTGATTTTTGGGCCTTTTTCTGACATAGGCACCTATTACCCCCCACCTCCTGTCCCGATTTTTGACACTTGCTATCTGGTCAGCCTAGCACCCATCCTTTTGAAGGCACAAACTTGTGTGTTCAGGTCTTCCTTTGAATGCCTGAATTCTATTTAGTGGCACAAAACTTTGTTGTGCTGTTGCTTTCAATTGCATTTTAATAAATGTTCAACTCCTGATAAAGTTCTATAACAACGTTTTCAGAAATTAAATATTTTTATCAAATCATTGTACTTATGGCCTAATCTTGCTAGGCACTATAAGGGTCCAGTCACCCAACCAGCCATTATTACGGATATATTACTATTACTAAGTATGTTTTATATATCTATATCTATATATTACTATTTATTTCTATTCTATTACTAAGTATGTTTGTACCGTGCCTAGGCACGGTACAATCATACTTAGTAATAGTAGACAGTATTAACAGACAGTCTCTGCCCCAGAGTTTATGCAAGGTAGGGGAAAGGGACAGAACAAGCTGAGTGAACAGAGTGCTGGCTTGCACACGACATGTTAGGTGTACAATTTTTTTTTGGAGGGGTGGAGGATGGGGCTAATTCTTTAGGTGTGGGTTATGTGGGAATGGATTAGCTAAACAGAAAGGAAAAGGGAGAGAGGACATGGAAGGGATTGAGCAGGGGAGAAGACAGGAAGGAGGGGAGGATGGAGGACAGGTGCAGTGAGGCAGAGGAGAAGAGACTAAGCAAAAGGGCAGAAGAGGGTTGTAGCAGACAGACAGCACAGGGAAGAGAATGTCGAGTGTGAGAACTGTAGAAAGCCGTCTGATGACATCTTCAGTGTCTGAGTAGCTCCTGAGGCGAATTCTGTGTCTGCTCTGCTGACTTAAGAGTTCCTGTGGTTCTCCAAGCTGGCTCTTGCCTGGAATTTCTTTTTTTGGTAAAGGCCATGTGACTTGGGGGAGGCTGAGTGCTGCAGAATTCCTAGCTCCCTTGCAGGGGAGGGGTTCACCATTTTGGGTGTTAGAGGTGCTACGGTGGAGAAGACCAGGACTGGCTGGATCCCAATTTTCCCCCTTTCGCTGAGGGCTGTGTCTATCTCTGCTCATGCTGGCTTGAGAGTTTCTCTGGCCCCTCCCTGGAATTTCTCTGCCACTGAAGTCAGGAGGACACTGAGCACCTTGCAGAGTCAATGCATTAATCAGTTCAGTTTACATCAGCAGCACATATCATCACCCATGCTCTATAGTTATGTTCTGTTTGCCACCTGCCGGGCAGGGAGAACGGAGTACCACAGGGATTCTTTTTCTAATAATTAAAGTCAGTGGCAATAACCCTATTGACTTAATTCAGGCCAGCATTTGACCCTTAACTGCTGATAAATTTTCTATGATTTGATCACATAACATTCTTCCATTAGTGCCACCAAAATTCAATGTCTATGCTTTCCTTTGTTATAACTGCTGCATGATATTCAGCTTGTTGGGGAGTATTAAAGTGGTTTTTAAAAAATTATAAATAGGGGAGTGCAACAGGCTGACAGTCTAAATGTTTTGCAGTCTTAAAGCTTAATCTCAGGAGAAACGTGCACATGTATATCACTAAAGACAATAATCTGGGAGGGCTGTACATCATCCTACTCATGAAACAATAGCTTTGTTGTTATTCTGATGTCCAAAAATTACATGTTAAGACAGCTACATCTTTTAAACCTATACTGGAATATCACTGGTAGGGCACATGATTTACCCAAAAGTGGCAAGTCTTAACTCTTAGATCTACATATTGTATCAATTATTCATATCCTACAGTCTCAACCAGATGTATGAGAAACACCGTTTCTAGTAATTAATTTTATATGCATGGTGAAATGAACAACACACCCGAACCTCCTCAGATAGCAGTCAATAGGCAATCAGCTTCCTACAGTACCCAAAGTATACAAATTATTCAGTTAAATCAGACCCAAAGGCAAAGACCAGTATTCAGTGGCATCATATGGATCTGTAATGCTAACTGGGAAATCCTGAGGTCCAAAAACTATTGAATTAATTATATTACACTATATAGGTAGTCTTTCTTGAGTGGTAGTTATTTGTGGATAATCTTAATTTATTAAGTAAACTGCAATCAAAATAAATTAAAAATCGGGGATGGACTTGAAAAAAAACCCTGGATCCTCATATCAATAAACTTTGGGAAAGTTCATATCCAGATCTGAACTTTTGTACGTTGTGCCAAACATTTTTTGTTCGGTTTGATTGTTTCAGGATACCATGTCAGAAAGGCTATAACAGGAGGAAGATTGTTTATAGATATTGTGAGAGAGGATTGTGCCATTTGTTGGGATGGGGCTCGCTTGACAGTGAACTGAAAGGCATGTCACAAAATACCTTTTGGCTGTGGCATGCTTTTTGTCCAACACTTAACTGGAGTGGCAAGCATGCTTCACGCCATAAAATGCATTCAATGCTATTTTTGGAATTTGATTTTGTGTGCTCTGTCTACACTGAGGATTTTGTGACTGTTTCCATTTTGCATTATTGGTGTAGCTCCAGTGCAGGCAGCTCCACTGACGCTAGCAACATTCTGAGTCCTAATGCGGACCAGTTGCTGGCATTTTTACTGTTTTGTCTAGCTCCAGAGCTAGTTTAAATGCTATGGTATTAAACATGCTGGAGGCTAGTTTACATTAGTCTTTTCACCTTTTCTAGCATCCATGGAGCTATACCTGTGCTACAGCAGTGGTTGGAGATTTTGAGACATAGCTCAGTGTAGACACAGCCAGCGGTGCCTGCAGCTGTGCACGCGTTATGGAAGGTACGTGACATTGGCAGGGGCAGAGCCAGCAGTGGTGAGGAGAAACAGCTCTGGCCACCTCACTGCCCACACAGGTTTGGCTCCATGGCTCTTCATCCTGATGGGAGCCAGCAGAACCAAACTTGAATAAATGGCATTCTGATTTGCCGCATGTGGGTCTCAGCACCATTCAGGTCATGGCAGAGAGCTGCAGGGCGAAACCTGAGTGGTGCTGCAATTACCATGCTTCAGGTCGCAATGCCACTCATTCAGTTTTGGCCATGCTGCTCCCAGTCATGATGGAGAGGCTCTTGGGCCAACCTGAGAGGGCTGTGTGCCGGCCAGCACTGCTCCTCCTCGCCGCTACTGTAGGGCCAGCTCCTGTACCAGAATTCCCCTTCCTGGCCTCACCCCACTTCCAACAGCCCGTGTCCCCTCTGCTCTGCCTGTATGATTCACTCAGTGACAGAATCGAGGCCTGCTATAAGTAGAGCAAGCTGCAATGAGAGCCACGCAGGAGAAGGACGGTGGGGAGCCCTAGAGGGTGGTGGACACAAGCGAGTTTTGCATCAGGAGCAGTGATGGGTTTCGATAGATGACTCCATTTTGTTTCCATGCTATGGGTTGGAGTGTTTTTGGAGAAGAAACTTTGGGTCAGAACCTGCAGAGGCACCATGCATTGTATGTACCATGTAAAAAATTTCTGGAGGGCATCCCAACACATGGTTTAATGATAGTGAGCATGATTTGACAAAGGCTTCACCACTGGAGGTTTACGATACCTGGTCTTTATGCAATATGCAACATTTTATGTCTAATATTGTCTAGTATGACCATCAGGAAATATGTCAGGCTGACAATGGGAACCTTGATTTCTCTGCAGTTAACATTAATACATCTGGTCAATATATTTGTTACCAGAACTATTTATTAAAATTTAGCCTCTTTCTTGGTTATCACGTTCTTTGTCAACGGATCCTGCTTTTCAAAAGTATCCACTATTTATAAGTGCCCTCTGAATAACTGGGAAATATTGTTCTAATTAATAGTTGTTATCTGCATTGCAGTACCATCTCAAGAAGCCAATCAATTTTGTGACCCCATTGTTTTGACACTGTACTAATGTAAAAGAAGACATAGTCCCTGCTCTGATGAGCTAATAATTTTCAGCTTATGCGTTGTTTGCAAACTGTTTGCCGATATTATTCTCTATTGACGTTTTTGTGGTATGTGATTAGTTACAAAAGTCACATGATATTGTCTCAGCTCCCTGATTCATCCTTTAAAACAGGAGAATAAAAAAAAAGTAAATATTACATAACAGATTTCTGGTATGAATTTTTAGATGAAAAGTCATTGGTTGTAAGAGTCATGAAACTTTCAGGATTCACAGATGTTTTCATGAACACTCACAAATCAATGTGCTTGCTATTTCACCACCTCTAAACATTACTACACTGCAAAGAAACAAGGAGAGTGAAACTGCTCTCTCTTACCTGTGGTTTCAGGCCTCCAAAGAAAAGTAAAGAACTCTCAGTCACTAAACTTTGTGTGTGTGTGTGTGTTCCATAACTGAGTGTTATGGAAAGGAATGCCACACATTTCAGAATTTTATTCTTGTGAAGTAGAATCTCTATACAGCACCTTCATTCTTATCTGTCTAATCTAATCTACCTACATACTTATGTGGCCTAATCACATATTAACAAGCATCTGATATCATTTGTACCTGGAGATATCAAGAGAACAGGATGAACTCCTTAGCTACCTATCTGTAATGTATGAAAAGAAAAATTGTGTTGTTATGGGGGACTTCAGGTTGGGAGAGACATGCCAAAAGTCTCCCACAGCCACTACTTAAACATCATTAGAGTTTCTAAAAATTATAGATGGTAATTTTCTAACACAAGAGGTATTAAACCCAGCATGAGGTAACTCATTTTTGGACATCATTATGACCAATCAAGATGAATTAATCACTGGACTGGAAGTTAGTGGTTGCCTAGGAACCAGTGATCATGACCTGATTACATTCAATCTGGGCAAACAGAGGACAGTTACTCATTAGAATATACTTGTTGCTTCAAAAAGTCTAATTTTCCAAAGCTGAAGAAAATTATGAGTGATATTGATTGCAAGAACAAATATAGACAGAAAATGTGAATGAAAATTGGGAGTTCTGTAAAAAGAGTTTATTAGATGGGCAAAATGCCACATTCACAATAAAGAAATAGGACAAATTTGAGTAAAAGCCCATCCTGGTTCAATGGGAAAGTGAAGGTAGCAATGAGAAATAAAAATAGTTACATAGAAAAAAAAAACTAATGTTACTGTGTTAGTGTCAGAAAATATTTTTAATATTTTAATAAAACTGCTTAGAATTTTTTTGTGTGAAAATTTTTAATAAATATGTTTTTTGTTTCATTAAAATGTTCTTGGAAATTTGTTGAGTTTTCATTGAAAATCTGAAACTATGAAAACTGAATATATTTTGGTTTTTTGTTGCTGCAAACTGAACTTTTTTAAGGGGGAAGGTCATGAAAACATGAATGTTTTTCAATTAAAATGGATTTTTTTTTTTGGCTAAAATTTTCATTACATTGAAAAGGTTTTCACAAAAAGATTTTTTACCAGCTCTTGTTATTTTGAATGTATTTAAAACAACTGAAAATGAAGCTAGAGAAAATATGTCGTTTTGCTCATGTTAAATTTTGCTGACATTTTCTAATGGTAAGCCCCCATGCTGGATATGCTGATAAGGCCCAGATATATATAACTTAGAAAAGTGATTCTCAGAATTTATTGATTCCCATACCACATTTTAAAAAATAGATTTTTGAAGTACCACATTCAAATGTCTCTTTTTTTGTGTGCATTTATTTTAGGCCTTGGTAGGCTTAAGTATTTCTAGACTCTAATAAAATAAATGCCTAAGCAAGCCTAAAATGTTTGATTATAATAGTCTTTTTAAACATCTCAGGTTTTTAGACATCAGAAAGATACACAATGAAGCAGCCCTTATGATTATTATTTGTCTCTAGTGCTATTCAAGTTACAAGAAACAATGGAATATGTCTTCAGTGACAATGATGTGTTTTGGTATGCTGCTCAACTATATTCAGTGGCTTGACTTTTTAACTTGTCTAATATAAGTTCAAAGCTCCTGCCAATTCTTATCTGGATTGTTGTTGAACACAAACCAGAGTTCACTTTGCTTCCCTTTGACAAAACGCAAATCAAGAAAGATATACGTTTTGAGTCGCTCTCAGAGAAAATGGAAAAAAGTGCCATTTATGAAAAGGGGGTTCTGTGTGTAAAAGGGCAGAGGGGCTCTGCTGTGAGTGTGTGTGTGTCTTGGTCCACAGAAGCTCCACCCTCATCCCAAGCAAGGTCTCTGGATGTCTGCAAATGCTGGACAAACTGCACAGTGCCTCTGCCCTGCTAGGAAACTCATATTGCAGCCAGCCATCTGCTCTGCTGCTGAAGAGCCAGACGACTTTTTGTTCTGTAGCCAAGGTTTTATCCACCAGACTGACCCCCATGCCTCCAAACTTCCCTGCAGAGCCAGAAGGGAATTTCCCATGCAGCACCTGCCTCTCAGCCCTGCAGAGCAATCAGTCAGTGCAAAGGGAGCCCCTGCTCTGCAGTGCCTTCCTGTGTGAAGGCCCTTTGATCTTGGGGCTTCATGAGACTATGGGTTATGCAGCTGCTCTGACTCATGCCTGTATACCTGTGTCTGTTTGGGCATGAGAAGTTCTGGTGGCATGATATGGAACTTTACAAGCTTATCTCTGTAGCTCAAGCTGTGTGGCCCAGCACAAACTGACAGCTAGGCCTAGCAGAAAGCCAGCCAGCTGTGCAGCAAATGAGAGTACAATGCCCATCTGCACAGCAACAGTGTACAACATACTGCTAAATAAAACTACTATGCTGGCATGATTGCCAAGTGTTATTCACGCATTTTGTTTCCTGGGTATTTTCGGATGTACTGCAGTGCATGCGACTGTTCATTTGATACTGAAAGGTTTTGTTTGGAATTTTTGTGGTACCACTTCTAATAAGCTTATGTATCACCAGTGGTACACATACTTCAGTTTAGGAGCCCCTGATTTAGAATATGTAAAACTTCCATGTTTCTGTAATAATGTCTGTTTGGGTTTGATATTTTTCCTGAAATATGATTACCAGGTTGACCTGTAGGGCTCACTTGCTGCAGAGTTTTTAGAGGGTGTAAGGTTTTTTTGGAGACCAATTTTGTAGGTGACAGTAAGATATAGAAAAATGGAGGAGGGGGACAGACTTCTGTGGAACACAGATATACCGTACTGGGGTGGACACAGAGGGATCTAAACCCTGGTTCGGGGGCGAATTAAGTCCTGGGATGGGACACAGAGTGCTATACACATACATAGTAACTATCATGCTCACACTCAAACGGATGGCACACCCAGATAATGGTGGCAGCTCGTAGAAACACCATAGCCAGGGTTGTGTTCTGGGATGTTAAGCCACCTAAAGTTGCCTAGGCACATTATGATACTACCATACACCACAGCATTAACTCTGCCCCCGAGGGACGCCAGACATCACCCCTTTACCAAACTGTCCCCTCCCAATACCACACCCTACTACACCTAACATCCTCAACTAACAGGATTAGATACTTTGGTAAAGGAGTGTATACAGAAGGTTGGGCTGAATGGGCAGAGTTAAGCTTGTGGTGCATAGTCTCCAACACCCCAAATACCAGGAAGTATGAGCGCGACAAAGATTTCCTTGAGCTACCAGGAATCGTACAAGATGTCTCAACAAAAAGTGATGAGGAAAATCTGTGCCTCAGCCTGGGACAAAGGAGAGAAGTAGCAGAGATGGTATGACACTACACAGCACAAGATCAAGAATGGACAGTAATGATAAATGGACACAGCAGATCAAGCCCAGGGGTGTAACTGAACCCTTGGTGGGTTATACTCACCTGCGCAACACCTCAGGGGTCTGTCATTTCCCTACACCTTTATATTTTGTTATGCCAATACTATGTAAGGTGGCTTTGCTTTTCACTACCTTGTTTAGTAAGGGTGGGGAGACGCGGGTGTCAGGCATGTTGTGTGTAGCAACACAACCTGCTTTTGTATATTAAAGAGACAAGGTGGGTGAGGTAATATCTTTGATGGGACCAACTTCTGTTGGTGAAAGACACAAGTTTTGAGCTTACACAGTGGACATGGTGCTACCTAGGAGCTTTCATGAGGCGGGTAAGTGAGCTCATCTGTGGAGCCAACTCTTTGTTTCCCAACTTTGGGATCGAAAACTACTCCATTACTTCCCCCATCACCACTTTATTTTGGTGGTTACATTCTGTTTCTCCTCTGGAAGAACCTGCTGCCCTCCCCCTGCTCTCTCTACTTCCTTCCTGCCAAAGAAACTCCCTCCTCATCTATCTTCTTCCCCACCTGCCCCCCTTAATCCAACGTCACCGCCACCAACTTCTCTGAGGTCCCTTTACAGTTATTGCCCAGGGCCGGGGCAGGGGGGCAATTGCTGGCTGCTGGTGGGTTTGCAAGGTCAGCCTTTAACTCGCTTCCTCTCACCCCCGTTCATGTGGGTCTGGTAGTGCAATGAACAGGCACCTGGAAGAGGATTGTCTTTTCTTTTCTTTCCAGAATACCTCGGCCACAGGCCCTAGAGGAATGTCACAATGACACAGGGAACATCCAACCTCAGATCCAAGCCAATCCTGAATCTGGGAAATACAGTACAATCATGAATGATTATTACTAATGATGACACCATTGGGTTCGTTCACCCCGGGGCTTCGCTCAATAACCCCGAACAGGTGCTTCCCCTCCTCCGGCAGCGGGACGAGGGCTGTGAGTGCGCGGCGCAGGGATGAAGCCAGCGGTAGGAACAGGGCTTGAGGGCGGAGGCGGGCGCTGGGTGGCGCGCCCTTTGCTGGGGGAGGGCGGCGGGAGGAGCTCGCCGGATCTCCGCCTGCCCCAGCTGAGCGTCCGTGCTGTGCTGGGAGGGATTCGCCCAGGAAAGTCTGCGCCAGCTCAGGCCTTGCATCATGGCAGGGAAGCCGCGGAGCAGGGCCGAGCTGCAGCAGCAGCAGGCGGCGCCGCCGTCCTGGGGAGAGCTGCTGTCCTTCCAGTCCTTCCAGCGCATGTGTCCCCCCGGGGCCGGCTACGGCTACGGCTACGGCGGGGGCAGCATGCAGGGGATGCGGGAAAGCGAGTTCCGCAGGCTCGGAGGTAACCCGATCTGGAGTGAAGGTGCCTGGGGGGTGGCCCCCTGCGGCCAGGGAAGGGGCTGTGGGCGCGGCTCGCTCACTGAGCGGGCCTGGGACAGGCAGCTGCTTATACAACTTCTGCCCTGGCCTCCCCCCACTCGGCACAGTCCCTCGGGCTTGACGCGCCGCAGCTAAACCGAAAGTAACACACCGAGTTTCCCTCCTTCGCAGAAGTTTGAAGAAGCCCTGGCAAGTGGAGTGGTTGGAGTGTAAGTGCGGGCTCCTTGCAGGAGAGGACCCCAAACACTCGGAACATCCTTTCAGCACGCCCCAGAGCTAGACAGCACAGAGTTTACCCCCGCAAAGGTTGGGTGTTTCCGGCTGAAAGGGTCAGGCCCGGACCCTAGCGTTTGAGACAAGCGCTCTAATTAGTCTGGCAAAAAATATTCTCTCCCTTGTCCCTTGCTCACCTTTCCCTCCCTTCGCCCTTTGGATGTCACCAAACTGGTTCACCATCCTAGGCAGGACTTGAATTTCGAATGTAAAAAGCCAGGGGGAAAGCCCATTTAAAAATAAAAAGCAATGTTCTATATGGCTAAAAGCAGCAAAAAAAAGGACCCAAGCCCTGCTTGTTTTCCCACCTTTTCAGGTCACCTTTAAACAGGGTTTAAATTATCTCCATTGGTCTCAATAGTGACATAAGTAAAGGACATTCCTTTTTATATATTTATAACATTTTAAAATTGTACTTGTGTTGGTGTAAAATGACGCATCTTCACAGGGAAATAATGACAAAATAGCTTTAAAAAGAACAGTACAATTCACAACATTTAGGCGGGTAAGGATTTTAATCTCAACACTTCTCTGAGTGACATTTCTCTTTGTATAGATTTTTATTTTTCAAAGTCAAACTTTGCTTTCCCATACCCAAGCCGATATTATATTGGCAATAAGAATAATGATGTATTGTTATATGTTTAAGATCCATGCCCATGGCTGCTGTGGCTACAAGACTTTTGGAAAAGTTAAAATAACACAGGGAGCAAAAAGTAAAGGAGTAGTCGCTAAGGTGCCACAAGTACTCTTTTTTTGTTTTTGTGGATACAGACTAACACGGCTGCTACTCTGAAACAGGGAGCAAAATACCCACAGATCCAATCCTAGATTTGTGATCAAGTCAATATGCTTGTTTTACTAAGAATATTTTTATCCTGTCACTCTCTTTTATTACTTCTGTGAAAATGTTTCTTGCAATAGATTATAGGATCTGTGTTCAACCCACTAATGGTTTAATGTGTAACACTGGCCTTTAAAATTTACATCAAAAGGCAAAAACGAGGAAAAGAGTGAAAGAGAGCAAGGTATAGTTTGAGATGTTTGAGGATTTTTTCTTTAAAGAAACAAAGATTTATAGAATTTTAATTTGAAGACGTAGCATTTCTGACATCAGTTATTCATATTTGTGAAAGTTTGAAAAGAGGTTTGTGTGTGACAAATAAACTTGGGCCAAAATTTTAAAAATAGGTACTTAAAGTTAGGATTCTAAATCCCTATTGACACTGAAACATGTGACCTGATTGTCAAAAGTGCTGAGAACCCAGTAGCTCCTAATAACTTCAGTACTTTTGAAAATCAAGTCTTTTAAGTGTCTATAGATCGGGTCTTTCAATGAGCTCTCTGTGAATAAATCTCTGCACCCACATTGCAGAATCAGGGTCTAACAAGGGAATTAGGATTCTACTTTAGGTATCCATTTTGGAAAACTTTGTGGTGTGTGTGTGTGTGTGTATATATATATATATATATATATATATATATACACACACACACACACGCCACAAAATCAAGCCTTAATAGATTTTGTTACAGTAGACTATGGGTGTTAGATATTTTATAATGTTTCCAGGGAAAAATAAATATTGAGCATAAAATAGAATGTATGATAACCCTAAATTGTATGTTAGTCTGTGGCAGGGTGACCTGAATTGCCCAATCTAGCTGGCATTCAGATATCTCTACTTTGCTTGTCCCTCCCTCCCCGCCTTTCAGGATGTAATTTTTTTGAGTGTTTAAAAGGCTCCAGAGCATTTAGCCAACCAGCAGTTTTCAGTAACCTGTCAGGATCTCCCTACTGGGGCCACAACTAGAAGCTTTGTGTCATGGAGGGCTCCATCTCATCTGTAAACATGGGTCCGGAGCATGCGAAGTTTTTCAAACTAACCTTCAGATTGTCCCTCCCTTAGCTGAATGAATGTTGTTGGGCTTCTCCATGTCTGCTGCAGGAAAACTCATCCCTTCTGGTAAAGAAAGTAATTGAGCAAGAGGTGAAAGAGTGGGAAAAATTATTTCTAGTCGTTCCTGATGATGAATAAGACAGTTGGGTGCAATGCATATGTGGTCAATAAAAGAATTCAAGATAGTCACCGGGGGAATCATCATGCCATTTCTAGAGGATGGCAAAGGACTATGAACTTTGGACCTTGTAGAAGCTTACATGCACATAGGAATACTCCCCAAGTACTAGAAATACCTTATTTGTTGTAGAGGAACAGCACTGCCAATTCAGTGTTTTGCCTTTTGGGTTGGCACTGGTGCCACAAGCTTTTGTGAAATGCTTAGTCATGGCTATCTGCACAGGATAGTATTGCTTGTGTTTTCCTTGGATGACCTAGTCCTTCTCCCCATGCCAGGCAGGAATCAAGTAGACCTAGACCATCCCTGACTGGTATTTGTCTAACCTGTCTTTAAATGATGGGGATTCCACAGACTCTTCACTTGACAGGTATCGGTGCTTAAATATCCTTAGAGTTTGAAAGTTTTTCCTAATATCTAACCTAATTCTCCCTTGCTGCAAACTAGCCCGTTGCTTCCTGACCTACCCTCAGTGGGCATGGAAAACAGTTCATCACCGTTCTTTATAACTGCCATTAACGTATATGAAGACTGTTATGAGGGCTTCCCGAACCTTCTCTTCTTTAGATTAAACATGCCCATTTTTTTCAATCTTTCCTCATAGGTAATGTTTTCTATACCTCATCATTTTTATTGTTCTCCTCTGGACTCTTTCCAATTTGTTCACATCTTTCTTTAAGTGTGGTGCCCAAGCTGGATGGTACTCCAGCCGAAGCCTCACCAGTGCTGTGTAACCCCAAACAATTACCTCCAGTGTGTTATGAAACTCCTGTGAATACATCCCAGAATGACATATCCGTTTACAAAATGAGTGAGCTTCAAGCGTTAGGGATTGATCTGTGTTATACCAGATTTTACAAAGTGGTCCTTTGGAGTTATCCAAGATTCCTCTCCAAGGTGGACAGTGTCCTTATCTCACCTTAATGAGCTTGTCTTGACAACATACCCCCCCACCCCCAGTATACCCATCTGAAAGCCTTTCTCGTAATGCAAGAGGATAAATGCCCTGGAGTTCTACTTGGAGTGAACTAAAGCATTCAAAGTCCTTCCAACTTTTTGTTTTCAATTGACATCAGTTCCTTAGATGATGCTGTCACTAAGTGGACCATGCTGAAATGCTCTCTGATTGTAGCTTGCATTGCTATGGTGTGACTGGCCTAAAAGTTAGAAGGCCATATCAAGGCTCGCTTGATCTGAGGCAGGGTGGCTTCTACGGCTAGCCTCAGGATCTTCCCAACAAAGACATCTACAAGGTAGATGCAAGAGGAATCCTGTTTTGATCTCTCAGTTCCGCAGAACCTCTCTCTAAAGTAGGGAAGCCCAAACTTTCTTGCACCTAGAGATGTCATTTCTTTATGTATATCTAAGTTTGTCACTTTGTGCAATTTTTAAGCCTATGCTTTTTTGGAATCCTTCTACAGACTATATGTGAATTAGGGCTGATGTCTTTTTGGGGAGTATCTTACTTCTTTACATATTTCAAATCAAGCAAAGCCCCCACTATAATTTTCAGTTCAGTTTCTGCTGCCTGTTGCAGTTGTTTGGTGGTTTGCACTGAGAAGCTCTGCTGTCACACCGTGACCTGGGATGAGTAGGGTCCCTCTCCCAGTCTCTATACAGACATCCATTTCACAGCCCCACTACTCGTCCTGGATGCTTGGTTGAGTGATTGTAGCCCTAAATGCATAATGGTTCTCATGCTTTGGAAATAAATTAATGGTGGGTATAAAACACAGATCTGCTCAGCCTAAAATAAAAGGTGAGATTTGCCAAAGTGCTCAGCATTGACCTAACCCTACTCCCATTGAAATAAATGGGAATTATACCACTGATTCCAGGAGGGAAAAAAAAATCCCTCTTATAAAAGCTCTGTGAAAAGATAAAAAGAACTAGTGCAGTTCCTTAAATCATCAGGGGTCTGTTATGCTTAACACATAAGCCTTAAGACTTTCCTTTTAAGCAAAAGTTTATCTGTAAGTTTCTCCTTGGAGGACGATTAACTGACAGATTGTGCAATACTTTCTAAACATATGCATGGAGGCTATTAAACTGATTCCTATCTTATAGGCAAGAGAGTACACGCAACGTGTGACCGTGGCCTTAAACACTTACTTATAAAATAGGGTCAGAATATTAACCTTTAATTTAGAAACAGTTAAAAAATCAACAATGTTTCAGAGTCTCTTCTTAAGCAATAGGATCTAATATACTTTATGTTGAATGATTTGCTATAATGAAATCACAGCACTAAAGAAAAAAATCACATTCAAGCTGTATCATGTTTTTGAGAAGAAGTGGGCGTACTGTATCTAATATAGTATGTTACATTTAATCCCAAAGTACTTTTCCAGTTATGGGTCTGTTCCTGTACTCCTTTCCTAGAGAACGCTCTCATTGACTTCGGTGGGAGTTGTTGCAAGAATAATGAGCACAGCCGTATATACAGATGCACCCAGAGAGAAGAATCAAGGGCACTAGAGTGAGCACCTGTCTTTTAAGAAATAAATAATCCTCACTTGTTGCCTAATGTCCCAAATCCCATATCAAATTAATAGATGGTGCTCATCATCCCATATTTCAGTGATAATCATGCAAAAAATCATACAATACTAAGGTGCTGTGTAGACTTTGTTGTTGTGCATAATTTTGTACAACTAATAAAATATCATGGGTGTTGGTCTCTTAATAATAAATTTAGTCTTGAATTATTTATAAAATTGTCCCTTATTTCCTTGAAATGCGGTGGTCACTCAAAGTTGTCACCTGTTCTCATTCTGTCTTTCAGTAACAAAACAAATAACATTTAGGTATTTGACCTTTGTCTTCTCCAAATAATTACTTTCTCATATTTCTGTTAACAGTTATTCTAGGACTTTGTCTCTAAATAGGATAGTGGGGCAAATAGTTCTTCTCAAGACAGCATTATTTTGTTGGTAAGGGTTATTAGACAAGCAGTGTCAGTTCTGTCCTCTGGGAGGAGAATAATCACAGGCATGGGTTCATCTCCTATTATTTCTGTCCTGGTTGAAATCAAGAACTAGTGAATGAAGGTTGGAAAGATTTTTTTTTCTTCTCACGGTATGAATTAATGTTTAGCCTTAAATCTTTTCATAATCTAGCACCACTCACTTTTATTATTTCCTCCGCAATTGTAAAGATTAAATCATTTTGGTATTTGATCTGAGAGCTGTCTCATATGTATATGAATCCCTGCTGATTTGCAGAACAGTAATGTACACTGGCACGTCTGCCCTTTTAATCTTTGTTTTGTAGAGACCTGCTTTCCCCTTCAGCAGAAACTTCTGTTATTTAGGGTTGGAAGTGAGAATGGTCTAGTCTCAATATGCTTTTAAAGATTAAATTTGATAATTAGGATTATATTTATGTCACTAATTTAATTATCCCCAACCAGGTTAAAAAAAAAAGTGCAGGCATGTTATAATCAGGCAGAAAGAGCTTAATTATGCCTTGTCAAAAGCTGAGCCACCCGTGCCCCTCACAGTGGCTGAAGGTATTACACCTTTTGAAAAAGTAAAATGTCTTCACTGGTGTGAGCAGGTGAGCATGCAGGTGGAAACCAGTGCTCCCCCTTCCTGTCACAGTGGAGCAAACCTGGGGTGCAGGGGGATGGATGGGGCCAGGCCCAGGTGTCACAGGGGTCACTCACAACGAGTGATGCCTCCTCCTGGCTGTCCTGGGGTTTAGCTCTGGGCAGGCGCTGCACCCTCCTCCGCAGTCTCTCCCACCACCCTCTCATCCTGCAGTCCCTCTCGCTCCAGGAACTGCGGCCTCCTCTTTGTGACTCTTTTTCCATTTTGCTGCTGAAAAAGGGGGAAGGGAGAATTGGAAGAAGGGGGAAAGCAAACTCACCCCAATTTTTCATTTTTGAGTTTTAGTAAAAAAAGAAAAAAAGAATATTTAAAATCTCCTAAAAATCTTTCATGAACATATTCACTGGGCCTTTTTTCCCCCCGCCAACCAAAAGAAATGTTAGTTTAAACTTTGACCAGCTCTAATTCACACTCATGAATCCTCAATCCTTTTAAAAAGAGAAACAAAAAAGCCAAACAAGTATGTGAGAAACATAGATACAAACAAGCGACCTAAAGCACAACAGAGCACTGAATACAATGCTACCTAAACTTATCTGGGAGATTTACTACTATTTGTATTATGGCTGCGCCAGATGCCCAAATAAATGATCAGGGCTTCATTGTGTTAGGTGCTATTCACAAATGACAAAAAGATAGTCCCTGCCCCAAAGAGCTTACAATCTAAGGGCCAGAACATGGCCTGTCCTATGTGCTAATGCAAGGCAGGAGAGGGGGCAGTAGGTGACCTTACTTTCTTGGACTGATGCACCCTACCACCACTTTCTGTGCATGAGAGTGAAGCAGACTTTACAGAGCTGCTATGTACCCCCCATTGTACAGGTAGGTGGGAAGGTCAGGAGAGGGCATGGAGTGGTTGGGAGCCTAACAACAATTACTACCGCCCAGAGCCAGGTCTAAATAAGAAGCTCTCCCTTGGGCTGCTCCACTGGCTGTACAACACTATAGGCTAGGCTAGATCACACATAAATGGTTTACCCCCAGGTAAGGATAGCATAGATGGTGGCGTGCTATAAAGGTGTACCAGCATGAGTTTGGGAGTGTCACATTACACACGTCAATAATGGTAGTCATCTCAATAACATGCTAGTATCACCTTTATACCACATCACACTGTCGTGTGTTCTGCGTAAGCCACGCAGGAAAAAGCTGTTTCAGAGAATATACAAAAATTCTTGTGGGACTGTTTTGGCATGTCTCCTGTGAAGCTAGGTGATCCAGAAGTACTGGACTTGAAGGGAGAGGAAAATTATAACAAATACATTTTAAAAACCTCTAAAAATGATCTTAAGTATCTTTTCTAGACATAAAAAAGGTCATGACTTAAAACCCCAGTATCTCAGAACCTACTGGTTAGGGAGAGTGAGTAGAGGAAACTGGGATTTGCCCCAACCACACAGAGCTTGTGTTTCTAGCTCCCATTAGGCATGAATTATGGGACAGTAAACCTGTCATGGGCCAGTACTGAATATTTCCCCATGGTGCACTGCATTGTAAAGGGGTAAATTTTGGTTTGCTAGGGGAAAGAAGCTGCTGTTTGAAGATTTGTAGCAAATGAATCCATACCCCATGGAAGATGGATTAATGGGTGGAGTGCTGGTGGTGAGAGGGCCATGTTACATGCAGCTTATTATATGGCTGTTCAATTGATTGCATTGCTATCACCACAACAATGTGATACGACACAATCTTACTAACAGTTCCTGTAGTTTCTGATTGTATAAATGGTTAGCTGAATATGACCATTTCTTAATATGTTTGTCTGTGTTATCTAATGAGCTCACATTAAGAAGTAGAGTAGGAGCTGTTTGAGTGTAAAAAGGATTTAATACCGAATATAAGCATAAAGTCAACAATGCATAGATATTTCAATTTTTTTTTTCCTTCACAAATTTTCATAGCAGCAACATGTCATTAGGAAACAGCCATCTGGCACATCATGATTCAAAAGGTTATCACTAGTACACTTGGTGTAGGAATGATGGTTCATTCTTGCAGTGATGCTTGATCTTTTACTCTGGTGTTGGTGGACTGAGCTCCAAATAAATAGTAGTTCCCATCATGAAACTGCCATAATATTTCAAAATTGAAGGAATTTTTAGTTTTGTAAGAGGAAAAAGATTTCCCCAAAGATTCAGGGGTTGTCTTCTGTTTCTGGCAGTTGCATTACTCAGGCTGATATATGGAATGTAGTTTCTAACCTCAGCTTTGTCATTGCAATACATTTCTCAAAAGTGTTTGAGGAACCATTGTACTGGTTCATTTAAATACATGGGTTATAGTAGGAGGCTTTTAGAACTGTAAGCTCAGCTGATGAGTTTAGGAAACAAGTCTGTAAGCAGTAAGGTCTGCTGCTGCTGTAAGTAAGGGTGCAAGTTCAGACTTTTCATTTGTACTTTGCAAGTACAGACAGGATCAGTTGTGACTGGATCCTTTGGCGAAAAAGGTTCAGATTTGGGTCCCTTAGGCACTTATAGCCACATTTAGACTCCTGTTTCCAAATCAATGTCTTGATTTAAAGAGGCGCCTCTGGGAAGTCAACGGGTGTTGCACATATTGAGGCACTAATGAGTAATTTTCAGCACCCAAGTTTGAACATTTTCGTTTTAATGTTCAGATATGTTAGTGTGGAATCCCTATAAGGAATATCTATATAAGGCATAGTAGTGTCCACTTTGTTGTATAGTATATGAAAATGTCAGTACAGGGAAGAGATTGTATTGTAAAAGGAGAAGCTGCTTTCTGATCATTCACTGAGCAAATTGAGCATATTTGAAACTTTTGTTGCTCAGAAACATTCCTGCTGTTGAATTTTTATATTCAGCAATGACTACTTCCAATTAAGGTTTTTTTTCGTTGTAATGTTGCCATGTGATAGTGCCATGTGTAAGATAGAAATACACTGGTAAGAAAACACCTATGTACAGATCACATACCATTCTATTAGATATAGAGCTATTTCTTTTTTTAAAAAAAGAGAAGATTATTAATCTAAAGAAATTTCATACATTTTAAGACAGAGACATGGTCAAGTTGATATCAGTGGAATTGCTACTCTAGATTTACACTGCTGTAAGTGAGATTGGAATCTGGCCCACAGAAGCTTCTGCTATGTCCATGTATTATTAGTGATTTGTTTGTGGTATCAGTTACCATGTGCTAGGTGCTTTCCAGACATTCAAGAAGGGACGGCTACTTGATCCAAGGAACTCCCAGTCTCCAGACAGATACAAATAAACAGAGAGGGGAGGGGCAGTTTATATGCCAATCAGCTTGATTCTCTGTATACATCATAGCAGAAGTGGATCTTTAAGAGGGTCTTAAATGTGAAAAGAACCTTTATGGTTAAGCTCGGGAAGATCATACCATGCACAGGGGGCTGCCTAGTAGAAATCACCAATGAGAGAAGCTGACAAATGGGCAGACAAGACCAGGAACATGGGCAGAGCAGAGAGGATGGTGAAGGAAACCTGAATCTTGTCCGGGGAAGATATTTGGGGTGGGGGAAAAGGGGGCATGTAGAGCTTTTTAAGATGTCTCTAAGGCATCTATAACAATGGTTTCTAAGCACCAGGTATAAATGTATAGTAGGCATATTTTATTTAAAACGGCATTTTAAAATATTTTGTTAGGAATCTTTCTGTACTTCACTGAGGTCACTGATTCAGAACACAGCAGTTCGAAAAGGAAACTGAAAGTGTTTATGAACAGTGAGTCAGTTTTGTGCCCGTTTTGTGTTTTTGTGCTCTCAAATTTATCCTTGATTGCAAAATAAGTTGTATAATATACTTGTCATGGGGCTGCTACCCTACACAACCATGTTAGTTTTCTATCTGGTATATGAAATCTGGGTATGAAACCAGATAGAGAAATTTCCCCAAACAAGATTTATAATTCTCTTATTGTCCTATTTCTTACTATCTTCCTCTCTCCCCTGTGTAGGAGAATTCAAGGGAATATTATATTTGCAAGAGGAGGAAGAAGATGGGGTTTCAGTGTTCGTTCAGACCAGGTTCTGAAGCAACATGGTCTAAAACATTTTCAGAGCACCTTAGGAACAATGTTAATCAGACAACATTTTTCTCAGTTCTGGATTCCCCTGAGTAGAGACTTATCCAATTTTGTGACATGCATAAATGAAGGAGTAGGATGACAACAACAAACTCACTTTTACTAGTAAAATAACTAGTACTTGAACTTGAGTCTCTGGAGATGGAATCATGTGCTTGTTTAACGTTTGGAAAGATGACAACCTTATTTTAACAAGTATTCATTAATGTAATTTTGTGAGAATTTTATTAACATACGACCTTAGGATACTGAATACCACTGTGCATATCCCTATGCATACTTGTTAAGAGTGCAGCTGAAGGTTAAAGGCCACATAAATCACCTGAAGTAAGGATGCAGCCCAAACATCCTACCTCCTATCTGAGAGAGAAATCGAAGGTGCAAAACTTTCAGATTTTTAAGATGCTTGTGCTCTTATAACACTATGTATAAGAAGTTGTCATAATTACTGCTTATGTTGGGTAGTTACTAATAGTTTCAAGGATGCCATGATATGTAAGCCTTTGTGTATGCGTACCAATGCCCTTTCATTAAAACAGGATAGACCTGATGATGGGTAATGGTCCCATCCACTAGTGCCATTAATGTCTCCAACAGCATATTAAGCAGAGGCCTGTGATTGGGAACAACATTTTTTCCTTTTATTTGTACTTGCCAATAATCTCTTTGTGAAATCATGAATGCATTTTACAAAATAAAATGTAAGATCTATCTTTTGAAACAGAGAAGAGTATGGAGTCATTTCCTCCCCGCCCCCTGCACTTTTACCACACATCTGTGGGTAAAACCAACAAATGACGAAAATGAAAAAATGTGTAACGTAAGAGAGCAGAACATGGCCCTTTTGTTTCCCCCTGCCCAAGCTATATAGAATGGTGAATAACTTGCCTTGTAGTCTGGTACCCCAGTGTGTCAGCATCCTCCTTTGGTCAGATAGGGCACTGCAGTGTCTGCGCAGATCAGAGGGGATGTCAGTCCCCTTTCTTGTGTGTTATAGTCCTGTTCTGGAGCCAAGGACATTAATATCTGTCTCACTGGGGTGTACAGGTTTTCCCTTATGTTGCTGGGGATTATATCCCCCTTGCCCTCAAGGGGCCTGGAACCCCTTTTGCTCTTAAGGCCTTTTAGAGGCAGGTAGGGGAACCCAGGCCCACCCACGCCACTGGGTTCCAGCTCAGGCCTCTTAAGCCAGGCAGGCAGAATCAGTCCTCCACAATTCTCCTGCTATACCCTGAGTTCTCTCCTACTGCCTTTGGTTCTGTAGGCATCTCCAGCCTGTGGCTCTGGGCATCCCTTCTTTGGGTTGATTGTCACTCTGGGGCAGCTTCTCACCAGCTTGCTAGGCAGAACCTTCTTTCTCTGGCCTGCTTGTTCCTCTAGCAGCCATTCCACCCCACTGCTTCTCTGCTCTTTTATTCTCCCAGCTGTTATGAGGCTGCCAATCAGTAGTGGCCAGCAGTTGCTGCATTTACCTCTTGGTTGGTGGTGACATTCCTTCTCACACTGAGGTTGGATCAGAAGCAGATAAATAAAAACAGGAAAGCTCTGTGCTTATGGTGCTGACTGGAGTGAAACTAAGGATTTTACCAGAAATTATCTTCTACTTCTTCAGGAATTGCTCTTTGCTTCTTCATATAAATGTTGACTGGAACAATATTTATATTTAAAAAAACTAGAAAAGACCAAAAATAGTTGAAGCTATCTGAATGCTGCAAAGAGATAATGTTGGAAAAGCTACAGTACTTAATACTGCTATTCAGGAGAACAGGAGATATAAAGGTACTTGTGTTTTGAAAACTGGGAAGTGAACCAAATTGACATTCATATGAGAATGTATGGGGATTATTGTACTCTGAGGAAAACTATATTACTGGAGCATCATGTATTCAGTGCTTGCAACCAAACAGATGAAACATTTGATTAGCTAGCAAAGGACTTTAAATGCTGTCCATAAACAATGCGAACATCTTAGAGGTGGCGTTTCTTGCTAGAATGTCATGGGGATCATTAGAGATAATAAGAAGAGGACAATTATTGGCACACCTTAACTGCAGAAAGGTAGTGACAGATACAAAGCGCTGCAGAAACTGCATAATAATAGAAATGGAAACTGATTGATGGTTATACATCAAGCTGTACTAAAGGAGACCATTTAGCATTCAATCAAGTAAATAAAAGCAAACTGCAAATACTTGTTAACACAACAGGCGAATTGGATTTTGGGAGGTCCAAAAATGTTCCGTGGGATATACAATGCCAAAAAATCATGTAAAAGCACAGTAGGCATGACACAAAACAGAATGGGACATATGATATTAAACCAAGCAAAAATATCCATGTAGAAACCACTTCACAAAAGTTCATGAGAAGCTGTGACACAGCTGACTTTGCATGGTTCCTGGGACAGTGCCATTCAGTTAGACTGGATTGGTTTGTTCTCCATTCTGCTGCTGACAGCAGTTCGTGTCTTGACTAGGTCTCTTTGTCTCAATTTCCCCACCTATAAAATGAGGACGGTAAAAGTTGACTACCTCAGATTGTGAGGATTAGCCAGTTAGTTTGTATAATGCTTTAAGAACACCAAGTATTAATGTGCTTTTGTCCATCTAATGTGCTTTAAACTTGTCAGGGAGGGAATATGGAGGAAAGGGGAAAAAACCTATGAAAACATCTTGGAAATTTTTTTTCCAACGTGGGTTAACTAACTGCAAGAGCCATACTTTCAGTGGAAAGCCACTGGTCATATGATTGTCTGTTTTTGGTGGATTTCATGTCTCTATCTAGATATTATTGAAAACATTATTTCTAATTTATCCATTAGTAGGCCAGATTTATCACTAACTTTATCAAAGTTATGCTAAGTGGTACAACCTGGAACTGTGGGACTTTTGTGCCCCCTTAATTCTCCAGCCTGGGCTGTCTCTCACACTGCTGTGCCATTGGCAAACCCTTCCAGGTGCTGCGATCACTCAGCCATCAGCGTGTGGAGACTCACACTCAGTGAAATTGCATGAACGCGCTCAAAGCCACTCATGAATCATACAGAGAGAGGCATTAGCCAATCAAACCAGCCCCTCACCTTGCACTTGAGGAATATTCTGTTTTACACTGCTCAAGACTCCTTTGGACCATGCAAGCTCATTAGTTTGCCACTTTGTCAAAGGAAAGTGGACATGCACCAGCCTTTGTAATCTGAGCTGAGCTTCCCCAAGCATTTCAACCAAACAGGTGCTATTTTGAGGTACAGAGTGTCACAGCCATGTTTCTATGCAGACTAGGCTTCCAGTTAAATGTAGTTATACTCAGAAAGTCACTCTGGAAAAAACTGTTTTGTGGGATTCTGTGTTTTTCAATGATTTCCATATCAAATTTGCTCAGTGTTTTAACAGTCAAATATTTTTTTCTAGCTACTTGGATCTGAAAGTCAAGTGTGTTCTCTGACTTGTGCGTCATCACCAGTAATAAGTCTGTATTTGGAATGCAGTTAATAATTCTGTCAGTGGAATAGCAGCCAGTTCATATACTCTTAGCTTTATTGGCTCTACAATGCTCTTATGACTAACAAGTATTAAAGCATTTCTTCTGTGTTCAAAATAAGTACACTAGCTATAACTCATAATACGAGGGAGCAGATCTGTTGACTAAGAAATGGCCAATTTTACATAGGCACTTTTTCAATCATTATTTTATACTGTGAAATAAACTTGTAGGTAACGATGATGAACACTGATCCCCAATTCAGCAAAAGTTTGAAGTTCCCGATGTGCCTGCAAAATGCAGCAGCTGAGCTGGAGGGATGAGTTGGCAGGATGGGAGCGCAAGGGAAAGAGCATAATATTTTTATATTCTCTTCTATGGCACATGCTGCCCTTTTAGCAGCCACTTCTGACCCTATGACCATTTTGATAGCTCATTGTAAGTAAAAAAACAGCCTCCACATAATTTGGGAGGTGTTTAAAATCTCATTTTGGTTTTTCAGTTCGAAAATGAGTTTGGAGTGTCCTCTAGGCTTGAAGCAAAGACAGACTTGTGGTGGCCAGGCGGAGTGAGAAAAGGGCTAATAGTCCCCAGAATACACTAAATGTCACTGTATAGACAGCTGCAGAAGCTAGCAGAGCCATCTAGGTCTCCCTGATGTAAAAACGGGGAGGTGGCAAAGCTGCCTACTCCTCAGAAAATATCCTGGGAACGTGTGGTGGTGTGGGGAATGAGCATTCCCTCACAGCCCTGCTCACAGATGGGGAAACAGGCGAGCTAAATCCACCCTGATGCCCTGAGAGAGGCTAGCCTGAATCCCCCTCATAAGAATTGGGTTTAGCTGGCCACTTGGTTGTTTCTGCAGAAGAGAGCACCAGATAAGGGCATTGGGGTGGGTGTTCCATGACCTATGAAAAGTTTGACTCCAGGTGCGTTATGCCAGTTTCATTTTCAGTCATCTTTCATGGTTTCACCCGGGATGTAGGTGCTTAAATAAACCGGAGAGTTAATAGGAAATGGGAACTTTTTCCTGAGCATTTTAGTTAATTTTTACCCCTCATTTCTCATTGGACCATTGTTTTCAACAAAATTTCTGATTTGCTCAACTGAAATACCAGGGTAAACTCTGGGGTTCTGGTCCCATGTGAACCATAATCCATCAGTACGGTGTGCCAAAACTCCAGCGCTTTGAAACAGGTGAGTTCTGCACAGCTGTAATAGCGTGACATACTTCTCAGTGTATGAAGGTAGTCAGAAAACACCCTAAGCATATCAGGACTTCCGCAAGATTAAAATGCTGTTTCTATCAGAACCACAGTCAGCTTTTTCTTATCCATTTCTGCAAGTACAGAAAAGGACAGGGTGTGTCTGTAAGGTGTCACAGTGATTACCCTGGAGTTCATTCAAGCTAAAAAGAGTACCGTTGCATTAGGGAGAACATTAATGTAACTAATCTCTTGCAAATGTAACAGTTCTTTCATAAACAGGGAGTGCAAAAGTTAAGAAGTAAATTTTCCTATCTTAGAGTCAATATATACTGGTATATCAACGTTTAACGTTAATTGTCATTGTTTTTGTTACTTTCCACTGTGGCAGTGGCATGTAAATATGATTACACATTGAGTGACCAGATGGCAGTTACATGTGTTATAATAATGAAAATTGACTTCAGATTTTAATGTTCTACTCTCAGAGCTCCTTTAAAGAACTGGGACTAAGGAGGCAGAGAGAACAAATGCAGAAATGGGTAATTAGAATCTCTTCACAAAAAAGCCCTTTAATTTTATTAATCAAAGTGCCCATAATGTCTTTAAGAACAATCTCAGTTTTTATAAGGACTCCATCAGCTCTGTATCTGAGTACTTCAGCTGAATAGAATTGTTAACAATCAGTAACATAACCTTCCTGAGTATAGAGAAAAATGGAGAGAGCTCCAATATTCTTTTTAGTCTCTTAGGAAATGTATTCATGTCAGCTAGTTTTGTTTCAGGTCTCGAGTGCCAATTGAAAAACGCCCCAGAATATTAAAAAAAAAAAAAAATTGGAGGGGCTGGGTTGGGAGAAGGGCGGGGAATGGAAATTCAGAAACCAAACTATTTCAGCCAAAAATCTAAATATTTCTAATTGGAAATGCAGCTGTGGTGCTTCAAGGGAGTTATAGTCCAGGTGTTTCATGCTCCCAGTCTCCTCTATACACTGGGCTCCTTGGTTGGACAATATTTCCCATGATGCACCATGGTCTGTCCTCTTGAAGAGGAGAAGCAGTCTATCAGGGAAGTTTCTAGCCATGCTGAATCATGGGGGATGTAGTCTGCCTGGACAGCTTTGCCCATAAAAGAGAACAGAGACATTAGGCAACTGAACCATTATTCCCAAAAGACATCCTGGGAATATTTCCAGCTAGGAATATTTTGGTTTTCAACCTTTTTTTTTTTGAATGAAAAATCAAAATTTTCTACAAAAATCAGACACTTCTAATGAAAAATTTTGTTAAGTTGAAAACACAATTTTCCATTGAAAGCCAATTTTTGACCAGCCCTAATAACAACCCATCGGGAAACAACAGGTGGTGTGAAACTTTGGTCTGGGTAGAAGGGGGTGGGAGAAAAGAAGGGGACAGTAAGGAAACTATTTCTATATTGCTTACTTGAGGGCTCAATCCTACTTTGGTTGACATCATCGGGAGTTTTGCCATTGACTTTACGGAGAACGGGACTGGGTTCCCATAGAACAGAATGGCTTATACTTTCACAGGTCTGGATTTGAAAAGCCACTTCTTTTTAGATTATCTTGGCTGTAGGTGTCTATCTTGACAGTATGTATGTGTTTTAAGTAAAGCACTTGGTTTGTTTCTCTAGATATGCCATGTTGCCAGTTCTGATTTTATTGCAAGTCTTGGAATATTGAGAGCTTTTCATAAGGCACATAGAGTTACACAGTTGTCTGGCTATACTGAAAGAAGGACAGGAGACATTTGATATGGGGTTAATCAGGCTGTAACTTTATTAATACATGTCGGGTACTACCTGGCAGATAAAAGTGTACAGTACAGGTAACCCCATGTTTATTCTGTAATAACCTAGGGAGCTTCCCCCAGAACCCCCTCTTTTTCCATTCAGGTGCCCCCAGCCAATCCATTGCTGGGACCTTACCATCCAACCTCCCCCGTAGGAGGGTTAAGGTGGGCTATAAGAAAGTGGGTTGGCTCCCTGTGTTATCTGGGATTTTCAGAACCCTCAACAGGGACAACTTAACTATTTTACTCCAGGCGGTGTAAGGAAGCAGGCACTTCCATCTGATAAGATTCATGCCAGTAAGTGTGCTATATCTAAAATTGCAGTTTATTAGATTTAAGCACACACAAACATAAGCAATAGGTTTAGACAGTGGTTCTCAAACTTTTGTACTGGTGACCCCTTTCACACAGCAAGCCTCTGAGTGCGACCCCCCTTATAAATGAAAAACACTTTTTTTTATATTTAACACCATTACAAATGCTGGAGGCAAAGCGGGGTTTGGGGTGGAGGCTGACTGCTCGCAGCCCCCCATGTAATAACCTCATGATCCCCAGTTTGAGAACCTCCTTAGCACATCCCAGATATTTACCTCCCATCTAGAATGGTATTAAGGCATTAACAGCAGGTTTGCAGTGGCCACTTGTTCACCCACAGGGGAGAAAGGGTGTCAGAAAAAATGTCTCTCAAGATGGCAACAGAGGACTGCTCCAAAGTACACTCTATTAGCTAATCTTTTGTAACTAACTTCTACAAAACACATAGGTCATAATGACCCCTACTGGATCATCACTTTTCTAACTTTCAATAAACTGTTAATATCAGAGGCGTCTAGACTCAAGGTTTTCCAACTACCAAGGTTTTCAGTCTCAGTTGTTTACTTGTCTGTCCCCTCCTCCCATTTGGATGAGCAGAAACTATAGCTAGTTTTGACCTTGTTTCTGAAAGCCTGTCTCCACATCAATCCTTAACTAGGCGGTGTTCTATTTCATTAATTCAGGGTGGCTGAATGCACATAATATGGTTGCAGTTAGCTTGATCACATTCTGGGGTATACATACCCCTCAAATCCAGGGCATCACTTGCCATACCAATCATAGGAGTCCCCAGTCCCCTCCCGTTCATTCCTTTAACAAACCCTTCCTTTATATATCCTTTTCAAGCCATTTATCCGGTCACTGTATGCCTTTCCTATGGAGTACCTGCACTGGACATCTGCCACACACATAATGAGTTGCAACGTATGGCCTACCCCACTTCATGCCATGCATGAACGGAGCCCTTTCTGAACCCGCTGCAGGGGAAGGCGGAAAAAAACCCAACTGCACCTAGGCCAAAATGGTGGTAAGGGAAAATTCCTTCCCAGGCCCCCTAAAAAAGGGGCAGCTAGCATAATGCCCACAGCAGGTCTTGACCAAACCTGGTATTTCACCACCTCAAGGGAAGGGAGAGTGGATACTGCCTCAGCCTGCTCTGTGTAAAAGGGGGCTTCAGACACAGAGCTGCCCCTTTTAAGCCCTTCATTTCCAGGGGATGAGTCAGAGACCATGCTGACTTCTCCTCCACTTTTGCAGCAGTTTTCCTCTTTCCCCCCCGCCCCCAACCATAAAGCACTGTTCCCTTCATTCAGCGCAGGGAACATGTCATCTTATGTGATTGTAAAGCACAGTGGGACCCACTATCTTGACTAGTACCTCCAAGAGCCACTCTAATATACATTTTTGTCAGTCATAATAAGCTCAGGAAAATATAATTCAATCACATAATATTAAAGTAACCCAGAAGATGACATGAGGCATCAGGAGAAAAACAAGAAACTTTCAACCTATGGCAGGCTCCAGTGAAAGTTACAGGCAGATATGTATGCTAACAGTGGGCACAAAATAATAATACATAACTCTTATATAGCACTTTTCATCAGTAGATAGCAATGTGCATTACAGAGGAGGTCTGTACATTATCCCCATTTTACAGAGGAGGAAACTGAGGCATGGAGCGGTGGAGGTCACTCAGCAGGGTAGTGGCAGAGCTGGGAATAGAACTCAGCCCCCGTCTATGGCCCCGTAGAAAGAGCAAGAGAGACTTTGTATGACTGGAGTAATTAAGCTCAGAATATGTACTGCAAATCAAAAGTGAGTGCCGTTTGTGAGGATTCGTGTAAAACTTAAAAAATACACCTAGTTTGGCAGCATTTTTTAATTGTGTGACAGGAAAATGTCTCCCAGGCTCCCGAAGAAGCAGTCCTTTTACAGCAGTATCAGACTTCTGAGGGTGTATGGTCTAGCACTGCTTCGTTTTCCTTAGAAGCCAAGTATATTAAAAAGAGAAAATAATCAGAGAGTGAAATTATTTCCTCTCATCATTTCCTAAGGCAACCATGACAGGTTTTCTTTTCAATAATTTATTTTTCCTTTCTCCTCTCCATTCCCCTTCTTCTCTGTTTGTGGTTTTATTGTGGCTGTTGATAAGCTAAATCAAAAGTGAGTTTTACACTTCCTTCTGAAGGCAGTGAGATTTGTGGTCATTCTAGTCTCCTGTCATTAAGAGTTGTAACCCCTAGGCCCTTATCCTGATGGCACACCTTCTGACCGCCTAATTGCCTCTACCTTGTAAAGCTTCACTATTTTATGATGGGGGGAAGGCAGGAAGAAACACAAGCCAAAATAAGGAAAAACAGGTTGAAGAATATTTAGATATATTCAAGTCAGCAGGGCCTGATGAAATTATCCAGAGTACTTAAGGAACTAGCTGAAGCAATCTAGGAAACATTAGCAATAATCTTTGTGAACTCATGAAGGACAGGTGATGTCCCAGAAAATTGGAGACAAGCAAACATAGAATCTATTTTTAAATAAGGGAAAAAAGAGGACCTGGGAAATTATACCCCAGTCAGCCTAACTTCGACACCTGGAAAAATACTGGAACATGTTTAAACAATCACTTTCTAAGCACCTAGAAGATAATAGGGTAATAAGTAATAGCTAGTATAGATTTGTCAAGAATAAATCATTCCAAACCAAACTGATTTCCTTGTTTGACGTGATTACTGGCCTACTGGATAGAGGGATGCAGTAGAAATGATATAGCTAGATTTTAGTAAGACTTTTGTCATAGTTCCACATGACATTCTCACAAGCAATCAAGGGAAATGTGGTTTAGATGAAGTTACAATAAGGTGGGTGCATAACTGCTTTAAAGATTGTACTCAAAGATGGTTTGCTGTCAAACTGGGAGGATGTATCTAATGGGGTCCTGCAGAGGTCTGTCATGAGTTTGGTACTATTCAATATTTTCATTAATTATTTGGATAATGGAGTGAAGGGTATGCTTATAACATTTTCAGATGACACCAACTGGGGAGGGGTTACAAGAACTTTGGAGAACAGGATTAGAATTTAAAACAACTTCAACAAATCGGAGAATTGAAATCAACAAAATGAAATTCAATAAAGACAAGTACAAAATACTTCACTTACGGTGGAAAAAATGCAACACATGACTATTGAATGGGGAGTAAATAGCTAGGTGCTACTGAAAAGGATTTGGGGTTTATAGTAGATCACAAACTGAAAATGAGTCAACAATGTGATGCTGTATCTAAAAAGGCTATGATCAATTTGGGGTGTATTAACAGGAATGTTGTATTGTCCTGCTCTACTGGGCACTGGTGAAGTCTCAGTTGAAGTGCCGTGTCCAGTTCTGGGCACCACACTTTAGGAAAGATGTGGACAAATTCGAGAGAGTCCAGAGGAGATTAACAAAAATTATAAAAAGTTTAGAAAACCTGACCTATGAAGAAATCTTAAAAAAAACTGGGCATGTTTAGTCTTGAGAAAAGAAGACTGAGGGGTGATCTGATAACAGTCTTCCAATAGGTTAAAGGCTGTTGTTCTCCAAATGCACTGAAAGTAGGACAAGAAGTAATGGGCTTAATCTGCATCAAGGGAGATTTCAGATGGATATTAGGAAAACCTTTCTAACTATAAGGGTAGTTAAGCACCGGTATGGGCCTCCAAGGGACATTGTGGGATCCTCGTCATTAGAGGTTTTGAGGAACAGGTTAGACAAACACCTGTCAGGGATTGTCTAAGTATACTTGTCCTGCCTCAGCGCAGGGGGTTGGACTAAAGATGACCTCTCGAGGTCCCTTTCAGCCCTATGTTTCTATGATTCTAAGAGAAAGCCCAGTCTCCTGTTCTCACAAGGAATGTAGCTGCTAGGGAATGTGGTCATCACAAATAGTGGTGACCAAACTTATTACACAGGAGGGCCAACTAATCCTAAACACAACCTTGTGTGGGCCAAACAGATTCTATGTGGAGTGGAGATATTTGCCTTCTTGTAAATCCTCAGGGAGTAGTCTTAGTTAGAGATGTCTATTATCCAGTGTGGTTTAGCAGTTCCTTTATAAAGGTTGTGTTGTGTGTTGTTGTTGTTTTGTTTTTTTCTGAAAAAGTGGTTGCTGCTGAAGCACTGGGCTGGGGAAAATATAATTTGCATGAGAAAAAGGACAGCCCAGAATTGAAGTGTGATGTTTGCTTCAAATAGACTTTAAATTCTTAAACATTCTCTATAACAAAGCCCATTGTGTGTGTGTGAGAGAGAGAGAGAGAGACAGAGAGTCTTTTAAAAATACATTTTCTTTCCCTGTTTGCCTCTTGTTATTGAAGGAGCTTCTGGTGCTGCTCTGCTTATGCCTGGTGGTGGAGACAATGCTCATCAGAATAACACAAGACCTATATGCTTTAGAGACTCCTGAGAAGAGGGGAAGTACCTGACCCTCCCCAAAAGTTGTACAACTGCAGCCATGTCCTGCTCACCAGAGACGCCAGAAGGAGAGTTGGTGAGGGCTGCATGGTGCTGCTGAGGAAGAGGACTAGGGTGTGCTGATGCTAGGAAAAGGAGGTAGCTCTTGGCCGTGGCTCCTTAGGTGGTTCTTAAGAAGCAGTCCTCAGCAGGCCCCCTCCATTCTTCCTCAGGAGACAGCAACCCACTGCTGCCAAAATAGAAGCCAATGTTCCTTTAAAATCTGGCCTCAGCTGGATTTCACTGTTGATGAGCTAAATTTTTTGATTTAACTCACCATCCAGCGGTGTCAGCTAAATAGAATATTTGTCTGGAGTAATTGTAATATTGATATCTACATTTACATAATATGTATGCACAACTTGCATTGACTTCAATGGGAGTTGTGTATGTTGAACAACTGCAAGACAGGACCTAGTCAGTAAGAAACTATGTCACAGTTACTTGTGGTTAATGGCTCTCAAACTGTACCAGTGACGCACTGCCAGTATTGTAATAAAATGTTTCACCTGAACCTATGCTAAAGTCTGTGTAACAATGCATGAGCTTTCAGAGAAGGGGAGTGAGAGACTGCAAAATCAGTTCTTTTACTATTTAACTGAAAGCACTTTCTCATAAATAGAACCAAAGAAGGTTTCAGAGTAGCAGCCGTGTTAGTCTGTATTTGCAAAAAGAAAAGGAGTACTTGTGGCACCTTAGAGACTAACCAATTTATTTGAGCATAAGCTTGAAGTGAGCTACAGCTCACTTCATCGGATGCATTTAGTGGAAAATACAGTGAACCAAAGAAGGAAGCAGTGGTAACTGAGCAAACAAACTTGCAGTGATATAAGTTCCACTTTACTGGAAATGGTTATACTCTGTTCCCAAAGAATGCACTGAATGTATAGATGGTAGAGCAGTGTTCATCTGGTGGATTTTTTAGTGCGGAGAAGAAGGGCCCTTTCCCAGGGACATTTTTTGGAAAGTACTTGACACCTATTGCAATCTAGTTTATTCCAAATCCAAAATATTTGCTTTTTAGTAGTACTTTTTTGAGCCTAAGGCACAAGTCATCTCTGACAAGTTAGATTTAGCAGTCTCCAGAGAGGGGATGTCTACATCAGAGGCAGAGAAATCTTCCTAACCCTTCTTTTGATTGGTGCCAGAATTTTAACATGGACCCTCGGAAACCCCTGGAAGGCATCCTCCAGCATATCGCTAATATCGTGGGCTGTTTCACCCATTCATAACTTTGCATTGCTTATCCTTCAGTGAAAAATCTTTGTTTCCAAGTTTTCAGTTTTAGATTATTTTTAAATTGCTTTGCCAGTTATAGTGGAGGATGAGAATGTTGTAAGCATAGTTAATAGATCAATTATAAGGCACGAACAGATTGTGATTGCTTTACAAGAAAGAGAACATAACTATAAGCCAATTTATCTTCCTTAGAGAGGCAACGGATTAAAAATGGCTTGCAAATTGTTTCTCATGGAAACACCAAGTTTGCATTTAATATCAGACTTGTCTTTCTTAGTAAAAGTTCAGCAGAAGTTTGAGAAAGTTAATCCAAAGTCAGTTCTCAGGGGAGAAGACTAAATACACTGAGCAATAACTGAAGCTTCTAAGGTTTTTTTAACTTGAGTTAACAAAATAGATATTAGATTAAGCTTAAAAAATAAAACAGTTTTCAGATATACTATACTTTTTAAAAACACTGGGAGAGTCTCTCTATGCGTCTGAAAACTATGTTCCTTGAAACTTCAAACTAAAAATTGTAACTATATTTTTAGAACTGTATGGCAGTCGGTGTAGTCAGTTAAATGGGTTGCTTCTTCAGAAGAATGGTAAACATGAGGACATTTTTATTAATTATTATTATTATTATTTTACATTTCTTTTGTCCCTAATATCACAGCCTGGTTGGTTCCCATTTTGTTAGGCATGGCATAAACATATGTAAATTTGGCAGAATTTTATTTTTGTTTTTTATAAATTTTTGATGGATAATATCAATATTTACTTTTCAACTTTTTTTTTCTATTTAAATTTTTACAGTGGCAGGAAATTATGGAAGGCTCAGATGATTAGTGGGTCAGACAATTATTTAATGACAGTAGACTTAAAGTTAAAACTAGGGCTGTCAAGCAATTAAAAAAATTAATCGTGATTAATCGCGCTATTAATCGCTATGTTAAGCAATAATAGAATACCATTTATTTAAATATTTTTGAATGTTTTCTACATTTTAAAATATATTGATTTCAATTAGAACACAGAATACAAAGTGTACAGTGCTCACTTTATATTTATTTTTATTACAAATATTTGCACTGTAAAAAAGAAACAAAAGAAATATTTTTCAATTCATCTCATACAAGTACTGTAGTGCAATCTCTTTGTCATGAAAATTGAACTTACAAACATAGACTTATGTACAAAAGATAACTGCACTCAAAAATAAAACAATGTAAAACTTTAGAGCCTACAAGTTCACTCAGTCCTACTTCTTGTTCAGCCAATCGCTCAGACAAACACATTTATTTACATTTGCAGGAGATAATGCTGCCCGCTTCTTATTTACAATATCACCTGAAAGTGAGAACAGGCGTTTGCATGGCACTTTTGTAGCCGGTGTCGCAAGATATTTACTTGCCAGATGCGCTAAAGATTCCTATGTCTCTTCATGCTTCACCCGCTATTCCAGAGGACGTGCGTCCATACTGATGATGGGTTCTGCTCAATAATGATCCAGAGCAGTGTGGACTAACCCACGTTCATTTTCATCATGTGAGTCAGATGCCATCAAGAATGTTGATTTTCTTTTTTGATGGTTTGGATTCTGTAGTTTGCACATTGGACTGTTGCTCTTTTAAGACTTCTGAAAACATGCTCTACACCTCGTCCCTCTCAGATTTTGGAAGGCACTTCAGATTCTTAAACCTTGGTTTGAGTGCTGTAGCTATTTTTAGAAATCTTACATTGGTACCTTCTTTGCGTTGTCACCTCTGCAGTGAAAGTGTTCTTAAAACGAACATGTTCTGGGTCATCATCCGAGATTGCCATAACATGAAATATATGGCAGAATGCATATAAAACAAAGCAGGAGACATACAATTCTCCCCCCAAGCAGTTCAGTCACAGATTCCGTTAATGCATTATTTTTTTAATGAGCATCATCGGCATGGAAGCATGTCGTCTGGAATGCTGGCCAAAGCATGAAGGGGCATATGAATGTTTAGCATACCTGGCATGTAAATACCTAACAATGCCATGGTGCCATGTGAACACCTTTTCTCCTTTTCAGGTGACATTGTAAATAAGAAGCGGGCACCATTATCTCCCATAAATGAAAACAAACTTGTTTGTCTTAGTGGTTGGCTGAACAAGAAGTAGGACTGAGTGGACTTGTAGGCTCTGAAGTTTTACATTTTGTTTTTGAGTGCAGTACTTGTAGGAGGTAAATTGAAAAATATTATTTCTTTTGTTTATCATTTTCACAGTGCACATATTTGTAATAAAACATAATATAAAGTGAGCACTATACACTTTGTATCCTGTGTTGTAAATTGAAATCAAATATTTGAAAATGTAGAAAAACGTGCAAAATATTTAATAAATTTAAATTGGTATTCTATTGTTTAACAATGCAATTACAACTGTGATTAATCGTGATTAATTTTTTAATCACAGTTAATTTTTTTGAGCTAATTGCGTGAGTTAACTGCGATTAATTGACAGCCCTGGTTAAAACTTTATAACCATTAACCATTAAAACACAAATTGTCACTATCACATGTCAAAATATACAAAGTAAATATCCTTGAATCAAATTCTAATAAGTTGCCAAGCAGCATTTTTCTTACTTTGCCTATCTGTAAATTTGATTATTGACAGAATTTTTTTTTGTTGATTTGGGTACAGTGAAATCGATGTTTACTGACATTTTTCAATAAAAATCTAAATCTTTCATGACTACATATGTTGTTTGACTGTACACCTAGAAGAAGGAAAAGGAACAATGGATAACTGATCACATTGCATTAGATACTCTCCTTCATGTTTATCACTTTGGTAGGTTTATTATACATGAGAACTCTGTTAAAATATGCATTAGACCAAAATATTTTTTAAATGATTACTAATTTTTGGAGTTTTAAATATTTTTGGAGGAGGAGAGGAGCAATTTGAGATGCCTTAGTTGGACCTGATTTGCAAAGAGTTGGTGCTCAGCACTTTCTGAACATCATGTCCTATTTAAGGTGTCTTCATTTGGGTCCCCCAAAATCAGACACCCCAAATCACTAGTCACTTCTGAAAATCTTGGCCTTTAGCTATTATTTTTAATACGAAAATCTATCCATTGTGGCTAGAATTATTTAATGATTTTACGCTTCCTCTGTTCATAATTCTTATCTGATCTTTATTATTTTCCAAAACTCTTAGTCTGATTTCCCCCCCAACTGCCTTTTTTAGAATAGTTTGTAAAATTACTTTTTTAGAGCATCTTTGCATATAACAAGAAACTTTTAGGGTAGATTTTAGATTATTTAGGTAAAGAATTTTTCAAGTATTGCTAAAAATAAGCAGAAATTACAAATTAATATTAATCTAAATGACAAATAAGCAGCTTTAAAAGGCAAATGATAAGCAACTGAACACATAAAAATGTTCTCTTGAGCAGTATATATACTCATGTTTTAGATCTTGTACTATTATTATTGAACTGAAAAACAAATTCACACATTTGCACAGTAATATTAGGGTTTACTCAAAAACATAGACCTAAATATTATTCCATGATATCACTTTTAGCTATAGCTGTTAGGCTAGTTACTTTGAGGATGCATTTAAAAATTAGCCAAATAGAAATTAGCTTCGAAATATTAGGAAATTACTACCACTTTTCTGCTTGTGATAACGTTTCTCATTATTAATTTAAACATTCATTGTCGTTAACAATGTTCAGCTCAGTGGAAAGTCCTTTCCATTCTGATATCATTGTTTCATGTAACCAAGTTAATTCTTGCATTTTTTTAAACTTCTTCCAGTGTTTCGTTTGCCAGCCAACGTGCCTTCTCCATATAAGGAATCCATTTGCTTATCAACCTATTTCGTCTAGTACTATACCTTCAGAAGAGACATCTTTTCAGGGAGGCAACATGCTCTAGTGAACAGGGCACAGGCCTGTGAGTCAGGAGACTTGGGTTCCATTTTTTTTTGCCAACTGGGCTTCTATAGGATTTTGGGCTAGTTAACAACTTCCTTGTGCTGCAGTTTCCACATCTGTTTAACAGGGAAAATGTTACCTTCCTATTCTTTCATATTGGTTTGTGATTTGCAGATGAAAAATGCTATACAAATACCAAATATTTATTATGCCCGTGAATGTCCTACATCCAGAATACATGCCCTTTTCCTTGATGCTTCTCTGATGTCATGCACTTTCATTTGCTTGTTATTCACTCTCTTCTGATTCCAGTATTCAGCCATTGCATGCGTGCCCTCGCTGTTTGTACTTTCTGGTTGATGTCCTTGCCTTCTCCCTGTGTGGTAGGTTGAGGAATAATCGCATTGGTTGGTTACATTCTTCTCTACACATATGCCAGCTGTTTCTTTATTTATAATAGTTAAGCTTTCCAGTGCAGGGGTGTGTGTGTGTAATTTCAAACTATATTGGGATGACAGAAGTCTGAAACTCAGTGGAGAAAAAGTCAGTCATCTGAAGTGCATAAATAAACACACACACAAATATAATATTAAAATGTTTGTGTGCTTCAAAACATCAGACCTGGTGTTATTGTCTGCAACTCAAATTCAGTTGTAACTGCCACTTACTCCAGGTATGAATTTGATCCATTAACTTCAGGATCAGGCTCTGAATCTGTTCAGGATATATGGCATGTTTTCTGGGTTTCAATCTGCTTTGTTTTTTCAAGGATTTCTCCTCCATTAACAAAATAAGGTATAATTATTACAAATGAAGGGTCTGAACTTGTCACATTGAAGTTAATGACAAAACTCCTACTGACTTTAGGAGGATCAAAATCAAGCCATAACTCCTACCTTTTTCTGCCACCATACCTAGAAACAAAATGCAATAGCTGATCTTGTGATAGTGAATTGTGATATTCAGCTGAGAGTTTTGTGATTAGGGAAATCGTGAAGTTTTTGTGAATTTGTCAAGCATGACTGTTTGCTCCAAAAATAAGTATAGCATAACATGAATAAGGCCCTTCTCATGTACTCCAGTGAGGATAATTGCTCATCGCAAGCTATTTATTTTGGAAGTAATTCTCCCAGACTTCTAATGTCATTAGTGTTCAAAGGAATTCTTTAACCGAGAAGAATCAAACTGGAAGCGTGAGTTGGTCATGTGCAGCACACTGTTTCTGTACAGGTACATTTATACATTCAACAATTTCTTTTTAGCTGCTTTAATGTAAGACCTAAAAATGAGTAAAAGGATCTGCAGTGCATCTTCCCGTTAGCAGAATGAGCTTATCCAGAAGGTCATTTCCAGAAATAAAATTCTGTTTGTATCATTAGTGAGTCCCTCTGTATCACTGTGCTCATGACATGAAGATATCATGTTTTCTCAATTATACGAACATAAACCAAGATGAACTCCACCAAAGACAGAATTCCAAATTTTGCTTTCATTTAAACCCACATGACTTCACTAATCTGAATTGGGTTGCTTGGATGTAGGTGAAATGAGAATTGGGCTGAATGGACTAATCTTGACCTAAATTATATACATAGGTTTCCTTATTCAAAACAACTTTATCAAGTGGTTTACACACATAATTTAACTGACTTTAAAGTTGTCTTCTGATAAGGCATAACCACGTGTTTTTAAGCATCTTTATTTAAAAACAAAACAACAAAACAAACAAACAAAAAACAAAGTAAAAAATCACCACTAGTTCATTTAAGAAATTTAAAAAGCAAATGTTAATTTTTGTGCAGCATTAAAAAAAGACTACTTTTGTTGTGTAAGCATTAGAGCAGGTTGGGAATTTTTCAGTGAATTTTTTTTGTTGCAAAATGGAGATTTGTGAAAACTGAAATTGTTTGCAGGATAGGATCAGTTTGACTAATTTATTGAAAGTGTTGTTGACAGTGTCTTGTAGAACCTTATAACTATTAGCTAGTAAATGATTTTAGTTCTTTTTCGTTGCTCATTGAATTGATTTGAAAGAATCCCATTGATTTCAGTTAGCTTTTTGTCAGGCCCCCTGTCTGTTTCCCACTGATATAAACATGATAAATTGACAAAGGAGAGCTCTCTCTCTCTCTCTCTCTCTCTCACTAGGACAAGACATTCTTAAGGGTAAAGTATAATAGGGTATAAAAACACCACAACCATTGTGTACTGCACTGTAATGTTGAATAGTATTTCAGGCTTTTCTAGTCTGATAAGTTCTTCAAAGTTTAATGGTGCATTAGAATTAACAAGCACTTAGTGTTAGTTTTAACAAGAGTCCCCATGTCCCTGAGCAGACTATGATGTAAGCAACCGTCGTGGGACCGATTTGAATCTCACACCAGTTATACACTATTGTAACTCCACTGACTTCAATGGAGCTACTCTTAATTTACACCAGTGTAAGTGAGATGGGAATCAGACCTTATATTTGAAGCTTCTTCATAGGAAAGTAGGACAACTGCATGATTGTTACCTACTCAGAAAATCCCCTGATAGGCACCTATAATGGATGAAAAAAGGGGAGCGAGACAACTCAGGCAAGGAGAGAGGGTTGTGTATGTATACGATCCCCATCCTCTTACATGTTGTTTCCCTAAATTTTCCTAAGTGAAGCAACTGAATAAACATAGTTAGGATCTTAAGGATTTTATTTTTTGATTTTTATATATCTTTATCTATGCATGTATATTAATATCTATGGAGACCACCACTCATCTTCTGGATGTCTTACCTAATTAAAATTAAATACAAAAGTAACAAAAAAAGATGCTGGGCCAGATCCTCATTTAGTATAAATCATAGCGCTTCATTGTCAATGGAGCTATGCTGATTTAGGCCATCTGAGGATCTGGCCCTCTGTATGTTATCTGTGAGTGTTGCACCTAAAAGTATAGGTGGGTTAGTGAAAACCATGACCAAATAGGTACACCTTGCACTAAGCCTTGAAGTTCCCCAGACTTGGGCTCTGGGCTTCCAGAGGGCAAAGGTTCCAGAGACTGAGAATGTCCAGTGGAGTTTACCCCAAGAATGACTAGCAGAAGCAACACAGCAAGTTTTCTATAAGAAGCAAGGTTATCTCTCAGGGTCCAAGATCATTTAGGATCTTTGGTAGATCAGAACCCACAGGAACCAAAAAGGGTGTTGAGAGTGGCAATGATTTTTTTTTTATGCCCATTAATGGCTTATGTCACAGACGAAGGCAAACTGCTGCATTCTGCACTAGCTCCAACAGAATGATTCCCATTACATTATGGGTCTGATCCAAAGTTCTTTGAAGTATGTTTTCTTGGGCAGTTTGCTTGGAGTCTGTGACTATTCCTCAGAGATAGGGACTCTGACTAATCCTCACCTCTGTGACTGCAAAGCTAGCCTTTACTTTGGGCTATCATAAAAGAAACTGAAAGCTTCAGTAGAATGGACCTTGGATCCTCTTTACTCATGGACCTTAGATCAGACCCTATGTGCCATTGCTGTCAGTTGGAGATCCAGGAGCAACAATGGATCTGATAATATCACTACAAACTGCACTGGCAATAGTCTGGTAAATAACCCCAACAAAAAGCACCCTCATGCATACAGCCCACTCGTTCTGACGGTCAGCATCACCTCAGTATTGAGTCTAAATCATCTGACTTCCACTCAAAGCCCTGCCTCTTTTAGCCACTGGAGGAGGAAGGAGTCCATAGTGTCTGCATTTGGGGGAAATGGAGAACCAGATCTGAGAGAGCCACAGGTTCAGTCCACCAAACCGCTATACTATGGTAATGACTTGTGGTCTTTCCAAAAAAATTATATGTGGTGTATCCTGTGCTCCAGGTGATAGTAATTTTAACTTGGGTCCTTAAGTATTTGACAGTGTCCCTTTAATTAGATCATTTTATTCAACACTTACTAAAATATATTGTACTGCATTTAACTTCCAAAATGTGTGAGAGCCATACACTGCTATTTTTATTCAAAAAAGGCCCTTGGTAGGTTGGGTTTTCAATATATAATGCTGTTCAGCCAAGTTCATTAGCAAGTTGATTTCTCTCCCTCCCCCTGGCCACCACACACACACACACTTGTCATGAATAGTTAGTGAATCTCTACAGCTGTCATGTTATTTCACTCTAAGGAAATGTGGTTTGTGGCAGCATATAATTTTTCCGGTAAACTTACTTTTCTCGTTCCTAACACACCCCTGGAAATGGTCATTGGAGACTGTTTGAATCTGTGCTGAGAAAGGTACCTAATTAGTGGAAAACAAGCTGTAGTAATTAATTTAGGCCAGATATAATAAAGTATTAATGAAATAGTGACACAGATTTATAATTGCATTCCTATTAAATTATTGACAATAAGCACAGAATTTGCTTCTGTCAGACTTTTTTTGTGAGTGGGAAAATGTAGTTTTAAAGTCTGAAGACATTTTCCTTACCAAAATACTACACTATATATGGAGATCTTAGAATATTAGGTCCAGTCACACATGGTTCTGCATTAATATTTGAAAAAACAGCTCCCCTCCCAGTAAAGTAGATTCAAAGAATAATGAGTTAGTATTATTGAAGCATATACATATATAATATATAGTCTGTGAACTTGAGTGAAGTAAAAGTAATTAATTTAGTTGAGTCTTTTGATTAGATCAGTGCGTTCAACAGTTACATAAGTAAAGAAGTCTCCATTCAAGCAGCAGCTAAGATCAAACTAATGAAGAATAAACATTAAACGGGCTCACTATCTGGGGAAATAGCTGCTCACCATATACACCTACACTTGGGAGACATATTTTTAATGTAGCTTCCCTGATCTCTGCAATGTGTAACCATGTAACTATGTATATATAGTGATGGGGCAAGGCCAGATGGCTATAGGAAAGTAGTGAGAAACAGGTATGTTAGCCCCAGCCTAAACAAATCCCTGTTACCATGGTAACCAAAGGGCAGTTGCTCCAGGTTAATCAAGACACCTGGGGCCAATTAAAATCCTTCCAGAAAGGGGTGGAGACAGCTCGGTTGATTGGGACACCTGAAGCCAATCAGGGGCTGACTGAAACTAGTTAAAAGCCTCCCACTTAGCAGGGCAGGTGTGTGTGTGTGTAGCTGTAGAAAGGAGCCATGCTGCTAGAGAAATACAGCAGTATAAACCTTATCCAGTACAAGGAAGGAGGCTGGCCCTGAGGTAAGGGTGATGTAGATATTGAGGAAGAGGGGGGCTGCTGTGGGGAAGTGGCCCAGGGAATCATACTTTATCCTGCTTCCAAAAAGCTACCATAAGCTGCTACTATCAGGGTCCCTGGGCTGGAGTCTGGAGTAGAGGGTGGGCCTGGGCTCCCCCTCCCTGACTAATCACTGAGACTGGGAGACAACAGAGACTGTGTGAGGGAGGATAACTTCTCCTCTCCTCCCTTGCTGGCTTATGATGAAAATGGCTCACTAGGCTGTGACCCTTCTCCCTAGAGAGAGAAGGGCTATGTGGAGGGTCACAGTGAGCCTCTGAGGCTCATGTAGTCTGCCAGGAAGTGTGGGACCCACTGGTCCAAGATTGGAGCTTTCACTGTATAGAGAGATATAAACACTACATCAGTAGTTCTGTAGTTTATTTAAAGAGGTTCCCAGTATGACTAATCAAAGGTAAATATAGGTGTGTTGTATTGTTTTTTTATTTGAACTTGCAGCCAGAGTCTCACTGTAGAAGACTCTGCTGTCAAAAGCAGCTGCTGTGTTTTACTTGTGGTCCCAGTATAAATTGGTGACTAGGTTCAGGTGAAAAGCTGACCTGGGAGAATGTGATAGGCTGTTTCAGATTACCCCCTTTTCAAGGACAGCTAGTTCCTGCTATAGTTAGTTTCTCCTGACCCTCAGAATTGTGCTGGAGTGGAAAGAAAGGGTTTAGGGCTTTGGCTGACTTTTTTCAGCTTCCCAATTTCAAAGCGTTATAGAAATGGGATATATCAAAACCAGTTAGTTCAACTAATTGATCACATGGTGTCTGACAAGTGTTCCCTACAATATATTCTCCAATATTCAGCTGAGTTTAAATCTCCAGTGATAGGGCTTCCACCATTTCTCAGTGGAAGCTACTCCACTCCAACAGATCACTCATTACTCAGTTTCTTTGTTCTTAGTTTATGCCTTCTTAGACTACTACTTACTATTTCTTTTCTTGATATTCACATACTAGACAATAAATCAATTACAATCTGATCCTAACACAAGAATGTCATTAATCAGTATAAGCAAATGATTTCCCTATATACAGATGATATGGTTGTGAGAATGGACTGAACTCAGTAACTCCACCAACAAAATAAGAGATGCTACTAATTCAGTTAAAGAATAACTTTGTTCTCTCATAAGTAGCAGGCACTTACCTTTGCTGGAGCTTGCCACTGGAGTGAGATACTGTCATGCACTCTAAACCAGTGTATGACAAGCATCTCATCACTAACAAGAAATAGTTTTAGAAATTATTTTATCAATATGGCTGAGGATAAATACATTAGACAGTGAAGTGCTTTGAGATCACTAATAAAAAGTTCTGTAAAAGAGCTAGATCTATTATACTGATTTCATCTGCATGTCACTTAGTTTCTTGCCCTCACTAATTGTTATGCAAGAGTTTTTGTTCTGTACCAAGGTTATTTGTTGAATCGGTTGATGCTGTCATCTGCAAAACCTACAATGTTTGTTTTGATATTTGTATGTAAGGAAGCATTTTCCTTTTATCTTGAACTTGTTTTTTCTGAATGTTCTGGAGACTAATAAAATTTTTAAAAGGGCTTCCATATGTCAGTGCACATTTAATTTGATGTATTTTGCTAGTGAAAGCTTGGAGTAGTTAATTTGTAGCAAGGTTTCATATGAATCTGATTAATCCAGGTCATAGCACATTTCTGGTCAATATCAGGTATTATCTTGACATATTACAGTGAGCCTTTGGATTCTTTATGTGACTAACAAACTCAAAAGTCGGAGAAAATAATGGAATAGTTTTAACTAATGATCCTTATTGTAAACAAGTATAACTAAGATTCCCTAAGCCCTGCCTTCACAATTACGCTGTCAGTTACTGATAATTTTATAAAATTGAAGTCTACCCAAAGGTGACTATTTTATGAAAGTTTGCACAAAAACAATTCAGGCATTTTTCAATGAGGAGAACATAACACTTTTCTGTTAAAAAAGAAAATTCTTTCATTTGAACAATTGCTCGAGTGACAAAGGGACTGGGGCTAGAAAATGGAAATTTGCCAGGGTAATAGTCCTCATTGTGAAGGGAGCAGTAGTGTCTTTAAGTTTTCCCCTGCAAATTGGATTTGATATGGCTGAGCTATGGGGGTTTGAAGATCTTGGCAAATTTGCAGTGTTTGAGGTTAGTATTTTAGCTTTTTATATATTTATTTCAAACCAACATTATGAAGTTGCACCGCATGTGCATTCCTTGTATGGCTAGCTTACCTGTGTCATGTACAAAAGGTAAGTGCCTCAACAAGAAGGCATTGAAGTTTATGGGAATAATCTCATTGACTTCAACTGGCATTGAATTAGGGGCCAACTGTGAAGAAAAGGTCATGTTGAATTTGACAAAGGCATCATTCCATGAGCAGTGAAGTACATTTTGAATAAAGCAAAATATCCTAGATGATGAAGAGAGACCTGGTAAGGTGGTCATTGAATGAGTCATCTGCCCTTGCCCCATTCAGCATACACCTTGTGCAGGAGCTAACAAATAATTCAATGATATCTTACAATACTTTTATAATAACTATTTAAGATGTTTCTTGTATGATGGGGAAGTGAATGAGGCAAAGGCTCGGAAGGTGAAGTCATTGACTCTTTTGCTGCTCATCTAGAGCCCAGTCCAGCAAAGTACATAAACACATGCTTAATTTTAAGCAGTTGAATTCTCCTGACTACTCATGTCCTTAAAGTAAAGCATGTGCTTGAGTACTTTGGAGTAGGATCCAGATATATAAAGAACTTTCATGGAATCTGTCTGATTTCTACAGAGAAGTAACATATAGTAGAAGAGTTTGCACAAGTATATAATGTTTACTGTTAAACCAATTTTAATCTGTAGTCTTCACTACTGACAACACCACCATGAGAGGAAATAAAATAACCCAACAGGAAACGGAGAAAAAAAAACTGAAGTTGGCATACCTAAATGTAATTATGCATTTAGTTGTTGGGCCTTTTATAACAAATCTGAAAAATTGAACCCCAAATGCATTAATTAAATACTGCTTTTCCATCATGTCTAGTAACTTGAAACAATCTTTTAAATATTGATACCAGGGTTATATGCGGGCAACCCAGATTAGCATTTGGCAATCAAGTAGAGTTTTGATCAGTAAAATTGACAAACTCTGTAGATTCACTTATAAAGGAACCTAGAAATTGCCCCATGGCAGCAGATGGACTACTCAGTTACTTAACAGAGTCTGTAGCAATTAAAGCTCATGCTGAGGAACAGTCTCCTTTATCTGCCTAAAAACTGTTCAAGCTTTCAGAATCTATGGCTTGTCAATCTCTCTCTTTTTTGAGACAAGGTGGGTGAGGTAATATCTTGTTTTTTGTGGTCTTTTCAAAAGTTCCCTGCCATAGGCAATGCGGGGCGGGGAGGGAGCACCTTGCCTAGCAGGGCAAGTGGGACTTTAGGTAAAAGACACGTTGACATTGAGAGAACAGATTCTGGTTTTGATATTTTTGTTCAAATCAATGCCTAAAAGGAATTGAAGGTACAGATAAGGATTGGTTTACAGTATGTGCTAGATCTTTTGCCCAGAGTACATCTAGATAAAGTGAATCCCAAGCCTTATGCTGTAGTGTGTGGTTTTTTCCTCTCATTAAAACAATTTCATGAATGGCTTATCACACCTAATCTTTAGCTATCTGGGTATATGCACTCCCATTGTGTGTAATATGCACTGCATCATGTGTGCAGATGCACTTATTAGAGGTGGAATTCATGAAGCTACTTAGGCATCTAAACCCAGCTTTAGGCACCAAAATCCCCCACTGCAATCCACAAAACTACAGACAAACCCTGCAGACCACAACTCACTTTCAAAGTGAAAAGTCCCTTGGCACCTATGTTTTTGCCCCGGGCATATGCACTGCTGCCTCACTCTAAATCAGAGGTGGGCAAACTACAGCCAGCAGGCCACATGCGGCCTGTGGGACTGTCCTGCCCGGCCCTTAAGTTCCTGGCTGGGGAGACTAACCCCCAGCCCTTCTCCTCCCCCCCCCCCCCCCCCCCACTGTCCACCCCCATCCTGCGTAGCTAGTGCTCTGGGCGGCAGGGCTGCCCACTCATGCAGGGCAGCACAGCAGCATGTCTGGCTCCGGCTGGGCAGTGCAGCAGCCAGATATGCTGCTCAGAGCAGCATGGTAAGGTGGCTGGAAGGTTGAAAAGGGGTAGGAGGTCCCTGGGGGCAGTTGGATGGGGCAGAGGTTTGGGGGAGGCAGTCAGGGGCGTGGGGGAGTAAACAGGGTGGGGTCCCAGGGAGCAGTTAGGGGTAGGGGGTGAGGTCCCAGGATGGTGCAGTCAGGGGACAAAGAGCAGGGTGGGTTGGATGGGTGGGGAGGTTCTGAGGGGGGCAGTCAGGGGGCAGGGCCCAGGCTGCTTGGGGAGGCACAGCCTTCCCTACATACAATTTCACACCCCGATGTGACCCTTGGGCCAAAAAGTTTGCCCACCCCGCTCTAGACATCCAGGCGTCTATTACTCACCTAAGTGCAAGTGATTCATGAAGCAGGGAAGATAGATGTTAGGCCACCTAAGTCATGGGAGACACCTGATCCAGAGCATGGCTTCCAGATCAGGCTCCATTGAAAAGCTGTCAGGAGGAGGCAGTGGGGATGGTGCTGCCCACCCTATAACTTTTAGCCTAGCGGTTAGACCACTCACTTGGGATGTGAGAGACAGCTTCGATTCACTCTCCCTCCTAGTGGGGGAGGATTGGAAGAGGTCTCCCACCTATCAGAGTGCTCTAACTATCTAGGGATATTCTAATTTGGGGCTCCCCCAATCCCTCCTGTTGAAGCTGTTCTACTGTGGACAAATGAAAGAGTGATTGGAGCAGGGGGACTTGGCCCAGGGTCTTCCTCACCTCAGATGGGTGCCCGACCCACAGGACTACAGAGTCATTCCTTCTCTTTGGCCCTTCCTTTTTAAAGAGAGGGTGGGGGGGGGGGAATCAAACATCTCTCAGACCATAGGCAAGTGCTCTCACCATTAGGATAGATGCTATCAGGTAAGCACCCCTACCTCTTTCTCCTGCCATTTTCTGTGGAGAAAGGCAAACACCTAATTCGCTGTGAGAAGAAACTACAGAACCACCAAAGCCAGGAGCAGGGTTCCTGTTCATGTAGCGCTAGCAGAGCTCAACACCTCCTTGCAGCCTGGCCTTAGTTGCCTATTTTTGAGAAAAGGGCAGGGCTTTACCACATCACTATTTCCTGTTGACTTGCTGAGGTGGGAAGCTGCCTAGCATGTTGGGTCACACGCTCTAAGGTGCATCTCTCTCCTCATGCATTGTATAGGGAGTTCAGGCACCTACCTCAGCTTTGTGGATCCTGTGTTTTGCTAGGGGCCATGATGCTCAGAATTTCAATGCCTAAGTCCTTTCACGGGTTGCACCCAAAGGCTGTCATGCTTACCACTCTCCCTCCTCTCCTCCCCCTTCCTAGCTATCTAGGAGCCCCAGTCTACTAGCTTACCCACTGCTGCCTGTGCTAAGAGTAGAATCATAGAACTTCAGAGTTGGAAGGGACCTCAGGAGGTCATCTAGTCCAACCCCCTGCTCAAAGCAGGACCAATCCCCAATTAAATCATCCCAGCCAGGGCTTTGTCAAGCCTGACTTTAAACCTCTAAGGAAGGAGATTCTACCACCTCCCTAGGTAACACATTCCAGTGTTTCACCACCCTCCTAGTGAAAAAGTTTTTCCTAATATCCAACCTAAACCTCCCCCACTGCAACTTGAGACCATTACTCCTTGTCCTGTCCTCTTCTACCACTGAGAATAGTCTAGAACCATCCTCTCTGGAACCACCTCTCAGGTAGTTGAAAGCAGCTATCAAATCCCCCCTCATTCTTCTCTTCTGCAGACTAAACAATCCCAGTTCCCTCAGCCTCTCCTCATAAGTCATGTGTTCCAGACCCCTAATCATTTTTGTTGCCCTTCGCTGGACTCTCTCCAATTTATCCACATCCTTCTTGTAGTGTGGGGCTCAAAACTGGAAACAGTACTCCAGATGAGGCCTCACCAATGTCAAATAGAGGGGAACGATCACATCCCTCGATCTGCTGGCTATTCCCCTACCTATACATCCCAAAATGCCATTGGCCTTCTTGGCAACGAGGGCACACTGTTGACTCATATCCAGCTTCTCGTCCACTGTCACCCCTAGGTCCTTTTTCCACAGAACTGCTGCCTAGCCATTCGGTCCCTAGTCTGTAGCTGTGCATTGGGTTCTTCCGTCCTAAATGCAGGACCCTGCACTTATCCTTGTTGAACCTCATCAGATTTCTTTTGGCCCAATCCTCCAATTTGTCTAGGTCCCTCTGTATCCTATCCGTACCTGCCACCGTATCTACCACTCCTCCTAGTTTAGTATCATCAGCAAATTTGCTGAGAGTGCAATCCACGCCATCCTCCAGATCACTTATGAAGATATTGAACAAAACCGGCCCCAGGACCGACCCTTGGGGCACTCCACTTGATATCAGCTGCCATCCAGACATGGAGCCATTGACCACTACCCATTGAGCCCCACAATCTAGCCAACTTTCTACCCACCTTATAGTGCATTCATCCAGCCCATACTTCTTTAACTTGCTGACAAGAATACTGTGGGAGACCATGTCAAAAGCTTTGCTAAAGTCAAGAAACAATACATCCACTGCTTTCCCTTCATCCACAGAACCAGTAATCTCATCATAGAAGGCGATTAGATTAGTCAGGCATGACCTTCTCTTGGTGAATCCATGCTGACTGTTCCTGATCACTTTCCTCTCCTCTAAGTGCTTCAGGATTGATTCTTTGAGGACCTGTTCCATGATTTTTCCAGGGACTGAGGTGAGGCTGACTGGCCTGTAGTTCCCCGGATTCTCCTCCTTCCCTTTTTTAAAGATTGGCACTACATTAGCCTTTTTCCAGTAGTCCGGGACTTCCCCCGTTCACCATGAGTTTTCAAAGATAATGGCCAATGGCTCTGCAATCACATCCGCCAACTCCTTTAGCACTCTCAGATGCAACGCATCCGGCCCCAGGGACTTGTGCATGTCCAGCTTTTCTAAATAGTCCCTAACCACTTCTTTCTCCACAGAGGGCTGGCCACCTACTCCCCACGCTGTGTTGCCCAGCACAGCAGTCTGGGAGCTGACCTTGTTCGTGAAGACAGAGGCAAAAAAGCATTGAGTACATTAGCTTTTTCCACATCCTCTGTCACTAGGTTGCCTCCCTCATTCAGTAAGGGGCCCACACTTCCCTTGACTTTCTTCTTGTTGCCAACATACCTGAAGAAACCCTTCTTGTTACTCTTGACATCTCTTGCTAGCTGCAGTTCCAGGTGCAATTTGGCCCTCCTGATTTCATTCCTACATGCCCGAGCAACATTTTTATGCTCTTCCCTGGTCATATGTCCAATCTTCTACATCTTGCAAGCTTCTTTTTTATGCTTAAGATCTGCAAGGTTTCATTGTTAAGACAAGCTGGTCGCCTGCAGTATTTACTATTCTTTCGACACATTGGGATTGTTTGTCCCTGTAACCTCAATAGGGATTTTTTGAAATACAGCCAGCTCTCCTGGACTCCTTTCCCCCTAATGTTATTCCCCCAGGGGATCCTACCAATCAGTTCCCTGAGGGAGTTGAAGTCTGCTTTCCTGAAGTCCAGGGTCCATATTCTGCTGCTCACCTTTCTTCCCTGTGTCAGGATCCTGAACTCGACCAACTCATGGTCACTGCCTCCTAGATTCCCATCCACTTTTGCTTCCCCTACTAATTGTTCCTGGTTTGTGAGCAGCAGGTCAAGAAAAGCTCTCCCCCAGTTGGCTCCTCTAGCACTTGCACCAGGAAATTGTCCCCTACGCTTTCCAAAAACTTCCTGGATTGTCTGTGCACCGCTGTAGTGATATCCCAGCAGATATCAGGAAAATTAAAGTCACCCATGAGAACCAGGGTGTGCAATCTAGTAGCTTCTGCGAGTTGCCAGAAGAAAGTCTCATCCCCCTGGTCCAGTGGTCTATAGCAGACTCCCACGACTACATCACTCTTGTTGCTCACACTTCTAAACTTAATCCAGAGACACTCAGGTTTTTCTGCAGTTTCATACCGGAGCTCTGAGCAGTCATACTACTCCCTTACATACAGTGCTACTCCCCCACCTTTTCTGCCCTGCCTGTCTTTCCTGAACAGCTTATTCATCCATGACAGTACTCCAGTCATGTGAGTTATCCCACCAAGTCTGTTATTCCAATCACGTCATAATTCCTTGCCTTCACCAGGACCTCCAGTTCTCCCTGCTTGTTTCCAAGGTTTTGTGCATTTGTATATAGGCACTTGAGAGAACCTGCTGATCACCCCTCATTCTCAGTATGAGGTAGGAGCCTTCCCCCCACAGACATTCCTGCCTGTGCTTCCTCCCGGTATCCTGCTTGCCCACTTACCTCGGGGCTTTGGTCTCCTCCTTCCCCCGGTGAACCTAGTTTAAAGCCCTCCTCACTAGGTTAGCCAGCCTGCTCACAAAGATGCTCTTCCCTCTCTTCGTTAGGTGGAGCCAGTCTCTGCCCAGCACTCCTCCTTCATGAAACACCATCCCATGGTCAAAGAATCCAAAGCCTTCTCTCTGACACCACCTGCATAGCCATTCGTTGACTTCCACAATTCGACAGTCCCTACCCCGGTTTCCTTCTCTGGGGAGGATGGACGAGAACACCACTTGCGCCTCAAACTCCTTTTATCCTTCTCAGAGCCACATAGTCCACAGTGATCTGCTCAAGGTCATTCTTGGCAGTATCATTGGTGCCCATGTGGAGAAGCAGGAAGGGGTAGCAATCCGAGGTCTTGATGAGTTTCTGCAGTCTCTCCATCACATCGCGAATCTTAGCCCCTGGAAAGCAGCAAACTTCTCTGTTTTCCCGGTCAGGGTGGTAGATAGATGACTCAGTGCCCCTGAGGAGAGAGTCCCCGACCACCACCACCACCCACCTCCTTCTCTTGGGAGTGGTGGTCGTGGAACCCCCAACCTTAGGACAGTGCATCTCATGCCTTCCAACCAGCAGAGTCTCCTTCTGCTTTCTCCCCCCAGACGTATCATCTGGTCCACACTCCGCAGTGGTACCTGTGGAGAGAACATGAAAACGGTTACTTACCTGTGTCTGTGTTGCTGGTACCCGGACAGTCCCCCTTCTTCTGGAGGTCACATGTTGCCAAGCTTCTTCACTGGCCTCTTGAATCCACTGTGCAACCTGCTCTAAATCTTTAGAGCTTTGTGCCTGTAAAAGCATATCCTGACTTTTGTCCAGGAAATCCTCAGATTCTCATATGCAACACAGGGTTGATATCTGTTGCTTCAGACCTTCAGTCTTCCTTCCAGTATGGATATTAGCTTGCACTTAGGACAGAAGTGACTTTGTCTGTACAGTGGAAGAAAAACAAACATGGCACATCCAGTGCAGGTCACAATAGCTGAACACCCCCCCCCCCTCCATATCGCCTTCCTAATATGAGCTTCCTCAGAGAAGCTGGCAAGATGTAAGCCTCACTGGGCTCACCCCAGGCAAACTCCTGCTGGTCCCCCGCCGCTCTGCTGGTCCGCGGAGCTCTGGCTATTTTTAAACAGCCAGGCTTCCTTGAAACAGACGCCCCCAATACCCGCCCCCTGCAGGCTACCACCCAATCAGGCACTCGCTCAGGCTTTCAAACTGCCCTCCCAGCAAACACACACACACACACACTCGGATACTCACTTAGCAAACACACACACTCAGATACTCACCAATCCCAGGCAAACTCCTGCTGTTCCCCGCTGCTCTGCTGGTACCTTATGTCCAGCCTGCCTAGCCACATAGTGAAATCTGCCTCAGCCCTCCTTCCCCACTTTAATATATTAAATATGCTTCTGTGTCACTGTTTCCTCTTCTAATTTTCAGTCCCTGTAGAAGAGTCCTTCCCCTACCTACCTGTTTCTATTGATGCTGCTTTGTTTTACATTCAGTTTAGTATTTTTATATTGTCTGCTTCATGCTGTTTTTGGTTAATGTTTGTCTTTTAAATACTCTCTGATCCAGGGTGTGTGTGCATGTGTGTAATGAGTAAAAATTGTATCAGCCAATCAAAATTCAGGATGCTGGTACTGCCTATAACTATGCTCTTTCTCCATTGCACATTTCCCAATAATCTAATTGGCAGACAATGATTCAACAATTGGACTGCAAGAATTTGCATAATGGCTGGACAGTTCTATGGTAATAACCATGTAGACTTTATGGAAATCCACTTTGGCTATTATAATGGGTAGAACTTGGGGCAGCCATGTTTAGTGGACAAATAGAGGAGGATTTCTGAAAGCAGTAGTCACAGGCCAGGAATTTATGGTTGCCAAGGGAAGGGATGAGTGGAAAAAGGCTTGATATTACCAAAGCAGCAATAATTAGGTGTGCACTATTAACTAAGTAATCATATGTTAATCTTAATAAACAGCAAGAACAAAAGCTTTGTAAAGCAAGAGTACCTGCAGACTGTCATTCTAAAATGTTCTCACCAGAGATAATACATCAGGTAATGTCTTCCTGAAAGGCATCCTGGCTTGATTTGAAGTCCTGCTTTTTCAAGCACAAATCAAATTTTGTTTCTGATGTCTGTATTAAGGCTCCAGAACTGATACCTCATGGCTTGGGATTGGTCATATCTTGCTGTATTGTCTCCTGATTGTTCTAAACTTGTATATAAACTTAAAATATGACTTTAATTGGTGTTTTTATATAATTTTGTCCTTTATATAAGAATTAGATATGGTGCTCCTGTCAGCTAACTTCTAAGTTACCTGCCAAAACAAATCTAGTTTTCAGGTGCCTAAATCACAGTTAAAGTTCTTCATCCCAACAGAATCTGAAATGACACCTCTGCTTCCTCCCCGCCTGGTTCACATCCCCAGCATGCGGCTCCCTGCCACGGGCATACTGCAGCTGCACATGCTCCAGCCCAGGCTGAGGGCGCTTAAATTAGCAAACTGGCTGGGGCTCAGGAGCCGCAAAGACCTAGCATCCATCCCCCTTCCCTCCCCCCTGCCTCCTCCAGCTGCTGCTAAGGATGAAGGACAGAGCACTGTAACACCTCCAACTGCATCTGGGATCAGTTAACCCTGTCTAGCACTGGGCCCTTGCTCCATATTGACCACAGTGTGAGTTGTTATATTATGGCTGAGTCGCCAAATCTTCCAAATATCTATCTCTGCCATGTGCAAATGGTTAATTTTAAAATATAATACAATATATTATCCAATTTAAAGTAATTAGCTATTTAACCCATTTTTTTCCCCAGTAGCTTGCATTTGTTTATTAGTTATTGGCCTTTTTCCCTGTTGATTTTCTGTAAATAAATGTTGCAGCACTGAGCTGTCATACATAAAGTTGAAAACCGATCTGTCTGTATATAATTTTTATTCTCCATTTGAGGTTAATATAGATAAAACCAGTGTTTAAGGGTGTGTGTATATTTTTTAACAATAAGTATGTGTGCCCACAAGATGTATAGCACAGCCCCCTAATTTTCTGTCTAGCCCAACTCCTCTCCCCCCCCAACCAGGAAGAGGCTGGAGCTGACCCCGATGAAGGCTATGTGTGTGGTGGTTGTATTTTAAATAATATGAAGAGTTGGGAGGGACAACAGGAAAATAACCCATGCTTTATTGAGAGAGATTAACTCCACTACATGAAGAGAGTAGATAAGCAATAGAAACTGTTTCAAAGAACTCATATACAGAATTATTTTGCAGGTATATTTAAATGTAGGCATTTTACTATCTAAATAAACATTTCTTAACCACCTTCCCAGAACTGGTAGCTAAAAATTAATCCTTTTGGACAGACACCTAGGACAGTGGTTCTCAAAGCCAGTCCGCCGCTTGTTCAGGGAAAGCCCCTGGCAGGCCAGACTAGTTTGTTTACTGCAGCGTCCGCAGGTTCAGCTGATCGTGGCTCCCACTGGCTGCAGTTCACTGCTCCAGGCCAATGGGGGCTGCGGGAAGCAGCGCAAGCAAAGGGACATGCTGGCCGCCCTTCTTGCAGCCTCCATTGGTCTGGAGCATCAAACTGCGGCCAGCAGGAGCCGCAATCAGCCGAACCTGCGGACATGGCAGGTAAACAAACCCGTCCGGCCTGCTGGGGCTTTCCCTGAGTAAGCGGACCGGCTTTGAGAACCACTGATCTGGGATGTAGATTTCATCAAAAGATCAAATCATTTCTGAAACAGACATAAATTACACTTTAAAATATGCAGTGTTTTCTCAGACCTGAAGAACTCTGCATAAGCTCAAAAGCTTGTCTCCCTCATGAACAAATGTTGGTCCAATAAAAGAAATTACCTCACTCACCTTCAAGAGACGGTAGTTTTCATGTCAGTTATATTCAATATGGTATTAAATTCCCATCCACCCAAGTAAAACAGAGGGCCTCAATACATATATTAATTTTCTTTCAACTGATGCTTTTAATAAATAATACAAATCTACACTGTTGACAGATGGTATGCTGTGTACCACAGAGAATTAAAGGGGATCTAAATTATCCAGTTTGTACTAACACATCGGTTTGGTTAACGAGTTTATTAAATAAAGTTAAAATAGAAAATGTTGTTAAAGGGGAAAAGTGCAAATAAAATATCTTATGCATGTGGGACTAATGTTTCGGTTTAGAAATAAACAAGTCTATTGAAATGAAAAGATACGATTTTATTTTCCTCTAAAGATACTAGTCACTTGTTGAATGCAATCTCCATTTACATAAACTCCTCCTTTCAGTCAGTTAAGATTGAATATTAAACGCTGTTTACTGTCTTCAATTAATCAGCAAACATTAAAGATAAAAAGGGAGAATGTTTAACAGTTAGTAATTTGTTGATCTCAAGTGAACTTCCTGTAAACTTTTCCCAGAATGCATTCTGGGGTGAAACCCTGGGCTCCTTTGAAGTCAAAGGCATTTTGCCATTGATTTTAATGGAGAGAGGATTTCAGCTGCCATATTTAGACACAGAATGAAACAAGCTTAAATACTCGTTTCTGGGCACTTTATCCAAGGAACCTCTTGTAATGTAATTTTGAGTGTTATTTCTGTTCTGCACAGGGTAGGTTCTTCCTCTTGTCAGCAGCATCCCTTGTTTACTAGTGTCCTAAGAGGCTGATTTCAATAGACCTCTTGTTGTTCTCTGCATAATATATAGTTATGGTAATATTTGTATATTCATAAATACTCCTGTCAATGTGAGCATTCTCAGTGTTTTGCAAACTGTGGGTCATTTTTCCTAACAAATATGTATATCCTATTCCAGTTAACATCAAGATAACCCAAGGGTTGGGTGTAGGTATCTAGGGGCAGACCTTGACTTCATGTATTATCTTTCATTCTATCTGCCACAGAAATACAGCCATATTTTGGGACAAAACAGCAGCCATAGGCCCCGACACCTTCGGTTTTTCTGGGGCTGGAACATCCAATGGGGAAAAAATAGTGGGTGCTCAGCACCCACCAGCCACAGCAGTTCCCCCACCCCCACTCATCAGCTGATGTGGGAGCACTGCTGTTCTCACCTGACAGCTGATGAGAAGTGGTGCCACTGCCAAACAGCTGTTTAGCGGCTCAGAAAGGAGCTGAGGGGAGGGTGGACAGGAGCCTCAGGGAGGGGTGGAGTGGGCGCAGGAAGAGGTGGAGCTAGAGTGGGGCCTTCGGGGAGGGGGTGGAGTGTGGGCAGGGCCTTAGGGTGAAGCACAGTTTGAGCCCCCCGGGGAAAAAGGAAAAAGCGCCTGGGACAGCAGCCATTTGACATCCTAAAATCTATTGTATACTATTGCAACAGGCTTGGAAGTGATGAACATCTTTCCTGTTTTAAGTGATTTTTAGGTAGAAAGAATGGATATTTTTATACATCATCTTGGGGGGAAAAGTAGAAACCTCATCAAAAGATGAGGTATTAAAATATCCTGGCTTCCAAATTCATATGCCACTTTTTCTATATCTCTGTGTCAGTTAGTAACTATCTTTTGATTTTAGTCCAGAAAATAACTGAGATGCTTTTTGGGGGCAAAGAAGGGAGGCGGGAAGCTAGAAGGCTTTTCAGAAGTAAAAAAACAAGAAGGGTGTGTGTGTGTGTTTTTTTTTTTTTTTTTTTTCCCTGGAGCTCTTCAAACCCCTTTTCCTGACTAAATTCAAATAAAAAAAAAAAACTTTTTGGCTAGGGATTAAGCATGAGAAATTTGAAGCAGAAAGTTAGAGGGATAAAGGGTGTCCAGATTAGTTTTATAATTGAAAGTATCTCACATCTTCACCTACCAAGTTACTGTTTTAGCACCATAGTAATATATATTTTTTTCGAGTGTCAAGGATTCTAGTTAAGAGCTTAACTGAGCCTTAAATCCTTGTGGAAAGGGAAGAGCTTTTAAAATACTTACTAAATGCTAATCTTAATCATATTCACCATTATTAAAACTTGAAATAGGTTGAAATATTTACATGACGTGAAATGAAAGACTAGCAATGGTCCTGAGACACTCTAAAAAAATGGGAGAATTGCCAAAGATTAAGAAAGCAGAAATGGCTAAACAAGAAAAGACCTTAGTGTCCAGTTAGATTTTTCTTTTTCATTAGAATAAGCTTTTCTTTCAAAAATTTAAAAATGAACTGAGACTTAAGTGCAACAAAATGGAAAGAAATATTTAAATACGTTGAAACTTAAGTTCTTGTATTTGAGGTTAAGGAAGCTTCAAACTTTCCCATGCACACTGCTCAGGCCTTACTAATTCTTGAGACTGATTAGTCAGTAAGACTTGGGGCAACATTAGTGTGTGTGTGCGCCATATAAACACAAAACAAAAAAATAATCCCTGCCCCCAAAGAGTTTGATTGAAGTATCTTTAAAAGAAAAGAAATGGTGTTAAAATAGGTTACTTTAATTTCAAAATATACAAAGTTTTGATCATCTCTTTACATGTGGAGTACCTGCCTTCCTCGTCTACACTACAAACTTATGTTGGTATAACTACGTCACTCAGGGGTGTGGAAAATCCACATTCCTGAGTGATGCAGTTATAACAACCGAACTCGCAGTGTAGACAGCGCTATGTCGACAGGACGGCTTCTCCCGTCGACATAACTAATGCCTCTCAGGGAGGTGGGGTACTTACGCTGAAGCTCTCCCATCTTCACTAAGCGGCACAGCTACATCACTTCTGCAGTGCTGTAAGTGTAGACAAGCCCTCCTGTATTTTGCTGATTATGAGCTAAAAACTTACTGGGAAAGCACTTAGTGATGGCTGCGACACAAACTCCTTAGAGAAATAAAGCCATTCCCATGAGCTTATGGACAAAATGGACTTGCCATGGTATATACTGTAGCTTTTAAATTTGCTCAAGTGACTTTTGTGCTTCACATTGGTAAATCTAGTCTGTATGGGAGGTTAGGATTTAATATTAAGAAGCTAATATATTGTACATTTTTATCTTAGGAATGACCTACCTTGACCATGCAGGTACAGCACTTTTTCCACACAGTCTTCTTAAGGAGTTTACTGATGATCTCAGTAAAAATATTTATGGTAAGTACCAAGCAACTTTCTCATAGGCTAACATCATTTACAGTGTTTCCTGTTACTGCAAGAGTATTTACATTCTATATACTGCAGTGATCAAGTGACAAATATGATGGTCTTTGTCATAGTTTGGGACAACTGCACCTCCTCAACCATCACCTCTATTGGTCAGAGACATACGTCTCACTCCTTCCTGGCAGGGTTTTTTCCCATACTGCACAGTTCCCTCTCTACATTATGATATTCCCAGCAAGCCAGATCACCTAAACATGCCAGCATCTGTTTTGCTTTCTCTCAAGAGGCTATGAACAGTGGAATTGCCAAAGTTATAAATTACCACACACCTCAAGGTGAAAGCATTACAGAGAACCTTAAAAACAATAAAAGAACATGCATGCTAAAAGCTTGCCCAACATCACCCCCATTCCAACTTCAGGTTTTGGTAGGTGTCATCCCTTCAAAACCCACAACTGGGTTTTCCCTGTGGTTAGGAGTTCATAACTGTCTCAGATTCAGAACTAAAACAACAATGAATAGTTCACTCTTTCCTTTATATGGCTTGGGCCTTTGATCTTGGCCTCATGTAACAGGTGATCAGCAGACAGTGGCCTGCTGATCCAGCTTCAAAAGGCTGGGTTTTGGCATACGGTTTACACCCCCCCACACACACACACATGGAATTTCCATTGACCTCCCCCTACATGTTCCTCAGACAAACCACTTTATACTTTTTGTTCTAAAAAGTCCATTCTTGTCTGGCACTTTCTTCTATATCATCCTTTGAACCCCCAGATCTCACATTTATCTCCCTCCTTGAGAGGTGACATACAGTCCAGGCTCACAATAATACATAAACCATTCATTTAATATAATGGACCCCAAAGATACTTACACTTAATTCAGTGAGGTCTTCCAAGGATATTGTAGGAAATTGCTACATCAGTTAGTCTTACCTTGACTTTGGTCCCAGCTCTGTCACTAACTCACTGAGTAACCCTGAGAAAGGCACATAAACTCTCCATGCCATTTTGTCCAGACATGCAGAGGGGTCCTCTAGACACAGGTTTTTTGTCCTGTTTCATGTGCAGAGGGAGGCAAGTCAGTCCTCTTTGTGGGTATCTCAGCAGTTTAAGGACTTGCATGGGCAGGAACTGGGCTGCCAGAAAGTGAGTGGCCTCATCTTGGGTGGACGCTTTGTTTCTGGTATGTGCTCCCTGCAGCTCTGAGCACATGATTGCTGGCTTGGGAACTAGCCATTATCATTTAACCAGAAAGCCATAGCCTTTAAGGCAAGGGACACATCAACATATTTGTGGGGTGTAATACTGAGGTCACCTGTGTGCAGGGTTGGATTTAGGGACAGGCGACCCAGGTGACTGCCTGGGGTGCTAGGCTTGGGGGGCATCCGGCTCAGGGTGCTGTTTTTGTTAGCAACAAAAGGAAAAATCGAATATTCTAAGTACGTTTCAGATATATTCATGTTTTGAATGAGAATAAAATAAAATCTCTAGACTGCTGTAGCCAAGGTTACGACAATGGCATAAACGTGAAGGGAAGAAACAGTGGCATCCAGGCAAGGATCCTTGCACTGAATCCAAGAGCTTTCTTTCTGCCTTGTGGCTGCCATTCCCTCAACATGGCGGCATCATCTTCTTTAGATTCATTCTGTCTCTTAGGAGTACTGCAAAGGATATACGTCCTATTTTCAGCATCAACTCTCAGGAGTAAGATCCTCATCAATAATGTTACAAATCTGACTGTGAAGCCACTAAGTGACACACTCTGGGAGAGATACATGGACAGTGTAAGGCACCAAGTGACTGAGGTTTATGATGCCCTAATGGAACTGGTGCAGTCGAGTAAAGCTGAGGCCAGAATTTGACGTGTGGTGCAAAGCCTGGCAAACCAGATCATTAACTTCATGTTTCTGGTCTCAATTGTGGTTTGGCACAACCTCTTTTTTCCCAAGTAAATATTGTAAGCAAAGCATTACAAACTCAGTCAATGGACATCGCAACTGCTACTACTTTGATGAGAAGCTACCTTGATTTCGTTGTGGCCCATAGAGACAACAAATTTGAAGATGTCATTACTGCTGACAAAGAAATGGCGGAAAACTTAGGAGTTGAGCTTATCTTCAAGGAAACTCGTATTCCTGAGATTTGGTTACGAGAGCAGAGATGAGGTGATGGAAAGCTTAGAAGAAAAATTCAAGAGGGAGGTCTTTTTGCTCTTATTGACACTACTCAAGTGTCCATCAAAGATCTGAAGAATTGAAGCACCATGAAAAGACCTGTCTTTTTTTTTTTTTTTTTTTTTTTGGTACGATGACCTTAGTAAGCTGCTGGTGGACAGGAAAACATTCTTGAACAATTGTACAGAACTCCACTGGGCGCTGACACATGGGGGATGTTCAGACGTCAATGCTAAAGACCTGTATGTTGAACTGAACAACATTAATCACATTTTATAATATGGGAAGCACTCTCTAGTCCAAGTTCTCAAATTCATTCATGAGCTGAAGGACACTTCCTAATGTGTGGATAGCTTTGTGAATTCTTCTCATGTTGCAGGTCAGTCGTGAATGGTGAGAGCACCTTTTAGAAGCTCAGGCTCATTAAAACATATCAATTGACAATGGCCAATGAGAGACAGACATCACTTGAAAGTGCAATTGGCCAGTCTTGGGATCTCTGACACTGAGCTTCAGTTTGTGAGGGCAAAGGGGAGAAAAGCGACCCTTTGAACAAAAGGACTAGGGTTAACATTCTAAGACTGTCACCTACTTTAATACTGGTCCACCCAATGTTGGTGCACACCAATTTCTTGATGTTAGTATACTTCCGTTCTTAAAATTAAAATTTTTTTGTAAGTTTAGAGGAAATTGAATTTGATTTGCTTACATATGGCATGATTTACAGATCCCAGTGTGCAAATTTATCATTTTCTATGACCGGGATAAATCATGCATGCAAATCGAGCATCAAAATCATGGTATGGGCTACAAATGTAAGAAAGATAGTCAAAAGTTTAACAAATGCAGTGGGGGCACTGAAGACATTCCTTGCCTGGGGTGCCATTTGGTCTAGGGCTGGACTTGCCTGTGTGCCACAGATGGATTCTGGCTGGTGCTCATTTTGTACACAACTGCTTCTTCTCCCTCTCCATTGCCATGACAGGGAAGCAGAGAACAGAATTTAGAATGCAGCTAAGTTACACCAAGACTTAGAAATAGTTCTTCGTGTAGAGTCTTTAGCTTGAAATGTAGACCTATGAATGAGTATTACAATAGTATAAGTTGATTTGATCTTAGCAATGTGCTTTTATTTCAGAATTTTTTTTATTCAAGTGCATATTAGTGATAAAAATTAATGTTCAGTCACCATACCCATTATAAAGCCTAATATTTGTCTAATCTCAACTATTTCAAATAACCTTGAGCTGAAATTTGATATATAAATTTTAAAAAGTCTGTTAAATTAGTGAGTTACTTCACATGCATGAGCATTAGACTAACTGCTTAAACCAGAAGTTTATCGGATCTGCAGTTGTTATGGAAGAATGAACTAAATCCTAATATTTTCCCCCTTTAATCAAAATTGATTAAATTTCAATTACAGGGCCAGTTTCTCTCCCCTGTTACTCATGCAACCTCATTTAGTGCTGCTGGGTGACACAGGTGTAAAGGACAGTATTAAGACACCCACGTAAGTAAGGGTAGACCTTGGTTGCAGATCTTATTTTTTGGTGATTATTCACAGGTCTAAAGGACCACAAGTTGCTGAAAGCTGGGGGGGAGGATAGTTACTTCTAAATTAGATACAACAACTACGAGAGCCCAAGGAACCTATTTTATAGTCCATTTTCACAATGAAACTTCACTCTAAGCTAGAATTGTATTCTGTTTAAAGTCTCTATACTCTAATCCCTGCAACACTAAAACTCAGTGATATTTTTTTAGAAACTATGTAAAATAGCTAAGGCCATGCCCTTTTACTGCAAAAATTATATGGATCTAACAATTTAACTTTGTTTTTTAATTTTATTTCTCAAATGTTTAGTCATTAGGTGAATGTAAGTGCTTATTAACATGAAAGAGTGATGTGCTTGCCTTCAGGTCCACATACTTTCTCAATCTACCACACTAACTTCAGTGAAAGCTTATTGCCCATGTTTTAACTTCTGAACAGACCTTGCAAGTTTGTTTTGAATAGTGTGAAGCTGGCTGATAATTTTGTGATGGAGTGGATATACACTAGGACCTGCAGTCAAACCACAAAAATCTTTCCCATTTAAAACATAGGATAGATCTTTTTTTTTTTTAAACCCTTCCAAAAATTAATTGGCTGTCACTTCAACATACCATACCTTTTAACCCTCTGTTATTTGCTTGTTAACGTACGTGTGTGTATTACACACGCATTCTCTATAGCTTCCTCCTAGCAGAATAGTACAGCTGTAACTTCCTTCTAATGGAACTCTCTTACAATTAGATCAATTACTAATATCTGCCAGCTGAAGTTTCAAGGTCTGTCATAATTGCTTTCTTCTGTTATTTCTCTCCTCTTGACTAACTACTCTCAGGAGCTTCAGGGCAACACTGAAATATTAACTTTTTGTCATCTTTTCACTGGCTTGGTCTAGTACTTTGATAAAGAGAAAAATATTAACAAAACTGATTAATGATTGACATCTATGTCTGTCTCCTAGGCAACCCTCATAGTCAGAGCATCAGCAGCAAGCTGACGTATGACACTATTGAGCATGTCCGATACAGGTAGAATAATCTATTTTATTTAGCATTTTGATTTCCAATGTACTGTTTGGATTATTCCTTGGAGTTAGTCATTTTGGTGTATCGTTTGTTGCATGTGATAGTACATCTAGTTCCAAAGTTCCATGAAGCATTGGTCAGGCTCATGTTGGAGGGATTAGGGGATCACCAATGCTTCCCCCCCCACCTCTCAGTATCACACCTGTATTTATGTAATTACATGATAATGGAGCCCGAGCCTGCAGTTGCATTAGGATGTTAGGGATGAAACGTTAACCCTGTTCTGGAGGTAGTGATTAACAAGATGGTGTGAGGGTTCAAATGCCGGAGGCATTCTAAAAATGACCTAATGGACTACAGGAATTTGTACATTACTTTACAGAAATTACTAAATTACTTAAAATAGCCTTAGTTTTAGGGAGAACAAAGAATATTAAATGGAGACTGAGATACTAAGTGCTTTTTGTTCTGGTTTAGAGCGGGAGCTCAAATATAAGACCATCCCCATCTCCAAATAATTCTGAAATAGATAGGCTAAGAATTTTCTCTTAGCCATTAATTTACCAAAATAGAAGGAAGCTGGGATTAGTTTAGTCAGCCATTGGTTTTAATTGGTGGCACTGGCAACTATAAAATTAAATTTATGTAGGTAGCTAAGTATAAAAACACTTTCATAGTATAACAGTATGCTCTGGGCCTTTGTCTTTAATGCACTGTTTGCCCAAAGCATAGTGGTCTTGGCCCTTATTTTGTACAACCTCTTATAAACCACAGTATATCCCAAAGCACTTTACAGAATTCAAATCCATAAAGCCATACCATTGTGATTTTTGAAAGTGTTCTAATTCTGAATCAACAAAATCTGTAACTTATCCTTTTGCTCTTTGATCTCATAATGGAGATTTACAAAAGTATAAAATGATACAATCTGTCCTGAAGAGATTGTAATCCTGAACCCCATTGGACAGAGGCTGTTGCAGGTATAAGCAAAAGCTAAATTTTCAGAAATTAAGGAAAGCAGGATTTGGGTCATGGAAGCATCTGAGTAAAAACAGCCTGTGCTCTTCTGCCCCCATGCAGATATGTACTAGACTATATCTAATAGGCTTTGTCAGCCAGTTAATGGTCAACTTTCTAACAGTCTATTTTCCAATAAAAGTTTGAAAAGCACAATCATCAAAACAGCTTATTCATAAAGGTTCAGGAAAAGAGTCCAAAAAAAAAAAACCCTCTGTAAATCAGCTATCAAAAAAGCAATAAAATATATTTTTTTAAAAAAATCTCTACTTTCATGACATTGCTTGATTTTGATTTGTTGCAATGTGACAAGATGATGAGGCAGGCATCTGTATTCTGCATCACCACCGCCATCTTCTATTTCCTCAATAGAGGAAAAGGTCCAGCTGGCAGATTTAGATTTTTTTTTTTTTTTTAAATGCTTGTTTGCTTGTTTCATGGTCTCAGTGTGTATATATAATGTCTTCTGCAGTTTCCACGGTATGCATCCGATGAAGTGAGCTGTAGCTCACGAAAGCTCATGCTCAAATAAATTGGTTAGTCTCTAAGGTGCCACAAGTACTCCTTTTCTGTTTACTTTTAAATCTATTTGAGCAGAAACTCTACTTAGAAAATGGCTTTTAGAAAAGGTCACAATATTCTGACATAACCACAATGGGGCAGCCATTTTAGATGGGTTTTTTCTCTCTGACAGAGGATCCAAGCAACTATATTAAAACAGAAATTAAGCTTTTATGTTTTACATTAACAGGACACACACCCCCGTACTGCTTTCCGCAGCCCCATTGGCCTGCAGCGGTAAACCGCAGCCAGTGGGAGCTGTGATCGGCCAAACCTGCGGACGCGGCAGGTAAACAAACTGGCCCGGCCTGCCAGGGGCTTTCCCTGGACAAGCAGTGCCCCAAGTTTGGGAAACATTGCTCGATATACTAAGTGACAATATTGCAAACAGACACCTAGCTAATGATGCTACAATAGTTATCTCACAACAGCCTTAAATAAATGCTAAAAGTTCCTTACTGTACTTAGCTGATACCTTGTGCATTGGAAGCATGCGCCTTTCTGTTCATCCATGATATGGAAATACCATTGCTCCAGTTTCTTTCGTGAAGGCTAAAGAGTGTGACTGTAATTCACACCTCTGGTGCTGTATAAATACCTGAGGTTACAAGTTTAACAGTTGTTACATTGTTTTTAGTTAGTTGTTAGAGTATTTGTTTCTCACGCAGGCATATGAAAATGTTTGCTTTCTGAATATTTTAAAACAGTTGCTCTTTCAAATCTTGAACTTGCGATCTCAGACATTGCATCACTGTTCTCTAGTCATTAAATCAGACAACTGCATGAGAGGATGTTAATTTTTCTATATCTATATAATGTATTAAAATATAGGGTCAAATCATCAGCTGATGTAAGTTGACATATCATTGAATTCAATGGGACTATGACAGTTTGTGCAATCAAAGGCCTGACTGGAAGATTAAAAAAACACAAGTAGAGGTCAGGAATTTAAATATAGTGGGGGGGAAATCAAGAAATTTCCCCAGCAAAGGTTTCAACACCAAACTTGGATCTCCTATTTATCTCCAAGACAATAAATAGTACAGAATGGGGTGTGATCCAGAGAATGGTCCTGATCCTGCTCTGATTGAAGTCAATGGGGTTTTTGCAATTGAGTTAAAGGGGAACAAGTTTTGGGTCCAGAACTAGACCAATGTACTTTTCATGACCGCTTTCTCTCCAGATATGCTGAAAAGAACTCAGTAACCTTTTTATAGGTCTAAAGAAACTACAGGAGATGAATAATTTCTCTTGCCTGGGAATATTAATTGAAAATGTGAAATAGGAGTAAAATTCATTATTATGAAAATGGTTGTGCCTCTGTAGCAATATATACAGTTAAGTATTATTGGGTTTTGCCCAGAAAATAGTCTTACATTTTTTGGATAATTTTCTTCTCATGTATTTCAATAAACCACTTAGTAACATGCAGAGCTTTAGTTTGCTACCCTGTATGGATAGCATACATTATTTAATCAAATAAATGGTGAGTTTCAGTGCCAGACTTACTTTTAAGAATAGTTATTGTGGTTTCTGGAATATGATACACAAGATCAGAAATCTTTCTCTACCATAGTTCTCCAGGGCTAAGCAATTTCTGTGTCAAAAAACAGCAATGTTGGAATGGTTACATACATGGAAATTGCTTGACCTTTCATACGCAGTAAGAAACAGACCCAGTATCTTCTTAGTATTGATTTGTCCTTTCTAAATGTCACTAACTGGAGACTGTATGGATGAGTGAAATCTGAGCACTACATTCTGCCCTTCCTAATGGTGCACAGCTGCATGGAAACCCTGTTTAGAAATCAGGGTGACTCAATTCTTTTACAATACTGGGTTTATAAAAGTCTTTCTTTAGCTAATGCTGCTGCCTTCGGTCCAGCTGGCCATACTGAAGTAACAGCACTTCTATTTTTCAGTAAGGAGAAATGCTACACGTTTAAAGAGCTAAAGGTTCCATGCTCCTCAGTGAGTTGTTTCCACTTAAGAGAGCAGAAACACCTGAAATTCTTCCATCTGGAGGGGTTTTCTTCTTTATCCCAGCCCTGCTGAATTAGCCACTTGCAAGCTTTGCGCATTTAAGGCTGTGCATATTCAACTCAACACTAATGTCAAAAGTCAAACCAATAGAAGCTGAAGTCAGTATGATGACTGTCACTAGGGTACATTTTGATGTCCTTAGCAATACAGGATAATTAGAGGAAAAAACAGTTTTGGGGAAGGGCCTGATAATTTTGTGGGTGAGGGAGGTGCTCATTTTTCTGCAGGGTTCATATATCCAATATCAGTCAAGCACAGAAGGCACAATCTCAAGTGTGCATGGAGATGTCTTATGCACTGTTGTCATAGCTGTGTTGGTCCCAGGATAGTAGAGGGACAAGGTAGGTGAGGTAATATCTTTCATTGGACAACCAACTTCTTTTGCTGAGACCAGCTTTTGAGCTTACACAGAGCTCTTCTTCAGGTCTGGGAAATGTAGCATGCACGTAGGAGAGTGGGGGGGGAAAAAGCCATTGTGCCCATATAGACTGAACCCATGACCTGAATTAATGTTCCATAACACATTGAATGACAACAAAATGGTGATGTAAACCATTCTGTTCAACAAAGCACCACTTTCAATTTTCCCTCCAGCATACAGCCTTTCACCTATTTGCTGAAACACTTTTTTTTCTAAATACAAAAGAGGAATTCCCATGGGAGTTAAGTGCCTAAATAACTTTTGAAGATTTGGGCCTCAGTTTTGCCAACACTTGTCTTTGTGGTTCATTCCTTTAGGGACTGCTCATTGTGGCAAATACTGAACTGGCTAGTAAAAATTTGCAGGCAGGCCTATAGGTACCATTCTACAGGAATAAATTGGCAGACCAACCCATTATGCTTGGAATTACATTCACTTGCAACGTAAGAGCCATTGAAACACCTTTTTATTCCACTTTGTTAGGTCAGCTTCTGGACTCTCATCTCTGGTGATAAATTCATTAACTGTTAACGTTATGTTCTAAAGCTCCTACTTATCTGTTTTCTCACTGCTAGCAAGCTTTATGGCATCTGCACTCCCTATAAAGAGACTGCAATAAATAACATCTAAACATTCATAATGTTTCTGTGTTGGCATGCTAAGAAATCCCAGTTACATAATCTGAAATGCTAAATGTGTTAAAAAATCAGTTAAATATGTAAAATATTATAAAATCTGGAGGCTGCACCTGATAACATTCTGCAACACACAGGGTTGTTTCTTTTTAATGGCTTTATTCAGACAAATCTCCCATTGATTATAACCAGAGATTTATTTACATAAGGTGTACAGGATTGTGCTCTACATTTTTGTGTGTGTGTGTATTTAATGTGCCCATGAATATGAATGTAAGGACCAACCAGGAAGTAATTGTGACCACCCTTCTACTTCCTCTGAGGCTTATAGGTAAGAAGACTAGGTGAAGCATGTAATTCAGTATTGGGGGGGGGGGAGGGGGAGGGAAATCTCAATTTGGAATTTTGAGTCTGATTACCTCTGTGATGGACTTGGAGGTACCTTCATGATTTATGAATTCTGTATGTTGACCTGGGTAGTGGGAGGTTTACTGTATGAATATAATTTAGTTTAATGTGTGCTGTTGGGGGACAATGAGCAAGAAGGAAAAAAATGCTTCAAGATGCCTCCGCAATCACTTAAGAGACCATGATTAGCTTTGATTTTTACCTCTTGCTCCAGCCAAACTAAAAACTGGTTTTGACCAGAAAGGCCAAGGCCAGGGAATGAAGAAGAGAACATCAGTACTTTAAAGAGTGAGTCTCTTTAAAGAGTGGGGCAGTTGTTCAGGGGAAATATAGTGAGACCCAGGGTTCCTGCTGGGAAGTATATGAAGAAGTTAGGCCTGCCTACATTACCACACAGGATGGTAATCCTTTAGGGAAGAGAGACTTGTGTAGGCTGTTGTGTTTAAAATCTTTTTTTCTCTAAAAGCTTTGTTCCTACTGCACAATAAACAATAGCTTAAGAAGGTGGTTTGGGGTTCCTGTATACACCACTGGTCACAGATTGCCACAGGGAAGAATTGCGGGTGCTCAAACCTGGCCAGCCCTGTTTGGTAAGCATGGTTGATACATAAGGTACTATACCCTAGTGCCAGGTTTAAGAGTGGGAGAATCATGGGATTGATAAAACCATGGGGCCTTACACCTAAAGGGATGTGCTCTAAGAGACCAGAAAGGGGACACAGGTGCAGTTATAACCTATTCTGCCTTTTCTAGAATCCAGACTGCAACAGTCAAGCCAGATTGACACCCCCTCTGATGAAGGAACTGCCTCTGTGGCAGTGAAGTCAAGCTTTACCTGGATGGATTTCTAAATTGTTCCCTAGAACAAAGTAAATGTTTTTAACTCAAGTTCTGAATGAGAGAGATGGGCCTATGACCTTCAGTTCTTCTCTTGCATTTGAAGAAAAGCCACAAATCTGCTATAATATTGCTGGGCCAAAGTAGCAACAGAGTTTAAAAAATGTACAGACCAGAGAAGACCTATTGAATTGAGAAACACAGAAGTTACAGGTTGAGGTGATTAAAATTCTGCAAGAGAGAAACAAATACATTTCGTAGGCTCAGAAGAATGGATGAGTGTTGATGATGGATAAAGATAAGACAAAATTGGGAGTGGTAAACTAATTGGGGATGAGGTGAGAAACGGAGAGCCCAATGATGTGCAGGGATCATGGTCTGCCAATTTTCAGCAAAGCCAGATCAGAAGAATCATGCAAGTCTGGGTGATGCTGTTGAAGATACAGTAACAGAAGGGGTGCTATTGACTGCATTAAAAACCAGGTTTGATTGAACATCTAACTTGATTGACTTGCTCTGGATTCCAGAAAAGGCAGCATGTGTTTATAAAAGCAAAGGGGAATGACACAGGGACATCTCAGATAACTGGAGGAAAGCAGAGGAACAATATAGGTTAGATCTTCGGTTCAAAGATTAGATAAGTTTGTATAGTCCAGAATGGATTGCAGCACATAGTTTACTGAATTGGTGTTATGCTTTTGGCGGGAGGGCATGGGGCAGAATCGTTAGAAATTGCTGGAAGCCAAAGCATTTGCTTTTCTCTGCAGAATGCTTTTGTTTTAGTGTCATACCAGAATAATGTTGAAGAGATGATCTGTAAAGTGGATGAGATTGATTTGAGCGCCAAACTGAGCAAAAAGAGCACTTCTACAGACAGAGGTAACTCCTACATCTTCTTGAAAGGAAAAATCATTTGATTGATCTGATGCTCTGTTGTACAGAGCAACTAGTTCTTTAGAGTAAAATGCATTGGCTTTCATGTGTGGCTTGAAAATGCACCGCAAATGTGTCAGTAAAAACTTCATGGAACTTTGCAGATTGTTGCCAGTCATATAGAATTTTCTTTTGACTTAAGAAAAACCTCTCCTTTTTATTATGCCCAATCAATCTGGAAGAAATCCTGACTTTTATCCTGCTACACAGTTCAGTGATTCAAGTTTCTGAGCTGCTTTAAGGATACTGTTTCTTGTGTTATGATTGCTGCAAGTAATGAAAAGGAAGAATTCCTTCAAGAAGCAATCTGAGCCATGATAGGATGTAGGAGCATGAAAGATGTGTATAGAGTTGGGCAACATCTGTGCCCATAATTGCTGCTTTTTTTTTGTGAGGGTTAATAACCAGTTAAGAATTTAGTGTTTCGGGGTCTAATTTTTGAATGTATCTAGATTTTTTGTTTGTGTTTCGGAGCAGGAGGAAAAATGTGTTATGACTGGTCTTATGGGAGATTCTTCAGCTGAGTAATATGTTTCTAATATTTAGAATTCCTTTTTTAAAAGGTAAGCCCATTTCAGAGTAAGATGTGCCCATCATGAAATCTTTATGAAAACTCCTGCTTGTAATCTGTTCACAGTTCATCCAACAGTGTCTAGTTTAACACTGCCATTTCTCAGCCATCCTGCTATTCTCTCTGTATTTAATTTCCTTTGCCTTTTTTAAAGGTAATTTTAGCTTTCTCTGATCATTCATTTTGAAGTTTATAAAGTGATCTCTGTGGATTTACATTGAGTTTTTTCCTGAAGGCACATAAATCAGTGCCCATATTGTGGTAGGAGAGATTCTAAAGCCACCAAACACCCATGTTCTACTTGCTTAAAAAACCTGGCAGTCTATTTGTTTATGGTTTCGGACTATAAAGATTTATGACAGCATTGTTTAGCAATGCACAACAGTGACAGAACCAAAGATGCTCAAAAGCGCTAAACTCAAGATCCGGAATGCAATGCCGAGGCTTTGCATGCTGGACCCCAGACCCATTAATGTGGGAGATATTTGTGCTGACCTATCTTTGTCCTGTTTGAATCAAGTGTCTGGCTATTGCTAGTGAAATACTTGGCTTCGTAGAACACTATGAACAAGCAATACTCATACTCAGTAAATTGTACTGAAGGGACGAGTATGCCTCTCCTCCTGAACAGTGAGTGAGTAGCACCTCAACCGTCCTCCAATCTGCCATCCCCTCCAAGTACCACTGAGAAGTGTGACCCAGTCACCTTCCACTCTCTGACCCTTGTAAAATACCATATCCTCCAAAAGAGCCTCCAGCTATCCCTTTCCAGCTGCTGATTCATCTCTCCCACCTTTCAAATGCTCCTCTGCCACTACACTGTATTAAAACTCCAGTTCAACCTACTCTTCACATTCATCCCTTCTAACTTTTAACCAATATTGAATTAAATCTGCCTGGTCAATTAAATAGAGCTGGTCAAATTAAAACAATTAGTTTTGTGGGAAATTTCTAAATGTTTTGTTTTTTTTTTTGGGGGGGGGTCATTTTGGTTGAAATTTCACACCACATTTTCTGTTTTTTTTTCTCACTGAAACCAAAATCTGAAATGTTTTTATTTACTGTACCTTTTGAAAAAATGGTTTAGAAAGCATTTTGAGTTTTCAAAATTTGGACATTTTTACTTAATCATTCTTGGTTTAAAAATGAAAATTTGATTGAAACAGATTTTTGTGAAATTGTTTTTGATGAAAAGCAGTCTTTCATCAAAATTCCTTGTTACATTTTTTGTTGTAAAAATCTATCAGTTGCCAGAATTTTTCTCAATGCAAGACCTGACTCAACACGCCTCCAAGTGTCAGATGTCGTTCCTCTGGCAGTCTCTCATGGAGCATGCCTAGTGTTCTAAGGACTCAATAGCTGGCTTTTTTATTTTGCGCAATTGTACCAAAATATTTAATGCAAAAAACCTGATGCAATTAACACTGTGTGTGTGTGTGTGTGTGTGTGTATATATATATATGTATATGTATGTATATAGACACACCCTGTAACTTATGTGCTTTATTATATTTAAGTAATTAGAAAAGTGATGTCTTTTTTAGCCTTTACTTAGTGCTTACATGTTCAAACTATTGTACGGATATTGAGTAATCATTGAAGCATGCCAGTGAGCTCAAAGTATTATCCCCAATATTCAGATGGGAAAACTGAGGTACAGTGTAGTTAAGTGGCTTGTCTAAGGCCATAAAGTACATCAGTACAACTCAAGAATTCCACTGCTGGGCTATTCCTCCCATACATATTGTATGCTACATGTAGGGGTACTACAGATGTGAGGGATCTCCGAAAGAGCTTTTCAAAAGGCTCAGAGAAAAATGGTCTCAGTACTATCTTTAAAGGTTAGGTAAAATTACTGAAGAAGCTCAGCATTTATTTTTCAGCATAAGCCTTCAGCCCCAGCCATTGGAAAGCTTTTGTCTTGAAATGAGGATATTCTTGCTTAAAGAAGTGGAAACACCGTGACTCTTAGTTCACAAAGTGTCTGATCACTTTTGTCAGAATAGGTCTGTGAGTTCCCCTACTCCCTCAGGGTAGAGACCAGGAGGAGGATTCTGTCCCCTGGACTCTCAGAGATCAGTGAGTATCAGCACAGAAACATTGATTCCAAACTGCCTCCCTGAACCTTCATGCTCTGGAGAGCACTGTCACATAATGGGGATTCCACAACCGGGGGTGGGGAGCAGCACACTTTGATGCCCTGGGTGTGCAGCGGGAGGCAAAAATCTGGCTGAGAACTGTGAGCCCTTCACCCATGCCAATTCTGGTAGTGGTGCCCAGTAACTCTTCCCTGTTGTCAAAGGGCTGATTCAAACATTTCTATTTTTTAAAATCTCAGTGTGCAACATTTTCAGTTCATAATCAAACTTGTATTTTCATTTTAACCCAGTTGCCCTTGAGGGCTACAACTCAGTGCCTTTGGCAGGCCACAGGTTAGAAGCCAATGGACTACAAAATCTTTTTAATTAAGCCATATTTAGCAACAACCTAGACTCAGACTTTTTAAGGCCAGAAAGGACCATCATGATCATTTATTCTGGTCACCTGCACATTTGCAGGCCACAGAACCTCACCCACCCACTCCTTTAATAGACACCCCTAACCTCTACCTGAGTTACTGAAGACCTCAAATAATGATTTAAAGACTTCAAGTTAAAGACTCCTCCATTTACGCTAGTTTAAATCTCCATGCTGCAGAGGAAGATGACCCCCCCCCCCCCCCCCGGGTCTCTGCCAATATGACCTGGGAGAAGATTCCTTCCTGACCACAAATATGGTGATCAGTTACACCCTGGGCATATGGGCAAGACCCACCAGCCAGACACCCAGGAAAGAATTCTCTGTAGTAACTCGGAGCCCTCCCCATCTAATATCCCATCACTGGGCATTGGAGATATTTGCTACTAGCAGTCACAGATCACTTGCATGCTATTGTAGGCAGTCTCAACCTACTATCCCCTCCATAAATTTATCAAGTTCAGTCTTGAAGCCAGTTAATTTTTTGCCCCCACTGCTCCGCTTGGATGGCTGTTCCAGAATTACACTCCTCTGATGGTTAGACACCTTCCTCTAATTTCAAGCCTAAACTTGATGGACAGCTTATATCCATTTGTTCTTGTGTTCATATTTTATGCTTAAATTAAATAACTCCTCTTCTGAGGGTATTTATCCCTCTGACACTTACAGAGAACAAACACATCTCCTCTCAGCCTTTGTTTGGTTAAGCTAAACAAGCCAAGCTCTTTGAGTCTCTTCTCATAAGGCAGGTTTTCCATTCCTCTGATCATCCTAGTGAGCTCTTCTCTGCACCTTTCCAGTTTGAATTCATCTTAAACAAGGAATACCAGAATTGCACACAGTATTCCAGATGAGGTCTTACCAGTGGCTTCACAAATAACAAGTTTTCTTGAGTGGAGTTATACCAGAAATGAATTTGTCCTTTCAATTGTTTAGATTGCGGTGGCCAACCTGAGCCTGAGAAGGAGCCAGAATTTACCAGTGTACATTGCCAAAGAGCCACAGTAATACGTCAGCAGCCGTGCCGATCAGCGCCTCCCCCTCCTTCCCTGTACCTCCTGATCAGCTGTTTTGGGGTGTGCAGGGAAGGAGCAAGGGCCTGGCAGGCTCAAGGGAGGGGGTGGGAAGGGGTGGAGTGGGGGCAGGGCCTGTGGCAGAGCCAGGGATTGAGCAGTGAGCACCCCTTAGCACATTGGAAAGTTGGCACCTGTAGCTCCAGCCCCGGAGTCGGTGCCTAGACAAGAAGCTGCACATTAACTTCTGAAGAGCCGCATGTGGCTCCAGAGCCACAGGTTGACCACCCCTAGTTTAGATTATACACAATAAAATCTTTTAAACTCACATGGAAAACCTATTGTCACTTAGCTAATTAGCAAGTACGTGGACAAACAGGTTAAAAACAGAGCAAGAAAACTCAATTACAAAACTTATATAATTTATTTGACAATTGTCACTCACTGTTACTTTGCGGTAATGTGTTACAGGACAGGCATTTTTACAGAACATCAGTGAATGAGTTCTAGTGGTTTATAAAAATAAGACCTACTAAAATGAGACCTCATTTTGATGCTGCATTTGCTGAGATAGAGGGACAGCAATTTGCATGTGTGTTTATAAGGTACATACATTAGCAAAGTGCCAATGAACAAGGTTGTACCTGTTATAGCTTTTAGTGATGGAAGGAGATTATGCAACCCATCCTGATATGTCCACTCTCTGCTCACTGTTAGTAACCTGTTTGCTTGCCCAACTCTTTTTGGCAGGCTGTATGTAGGTAGAATTTGCCTGATCCCTCACACTATGCACTTGAGTTGTGTATTAATGAGCCACGTCTGTCACGTCATATTGCTTGAATATAGATTCTTCCTGTAGGCTACATTATATTTTTACATCTCCTTAACTTTTAGGAATTGAAGATCATCCTAAGGAATGAAAGTTGTTGCTTATTGCTACCTCCTCCTATTACCATAACATGCTTTTCTGTCCATATGGAACTTAGCGTGTACCTGATGCTTGTGATACTTGGTGAGCTAAATAATAGGGTACAATATGACAGGGTGACACTCAGACAGAATGATCTGAAACACCAGAGGGGAATGAGACTTGGGCATGCTCATGTAAGCTGAGGCTGCAGTTTTATTAAATGAACCAAGCCTTCTGAGGGGCAGTAAGTAGAAGGGGCATGGGGGGAAGGCAAATATTGCTTACCCCAGTCAGGGATAAAACTTAAACATCCCCAATCAGGACCAGGAAGCCAAGCCTTCCTGTACCACCTATATTCCCCTAACCTGTCCTAAAAGGAGTGTGGTCAATGCCCTTGCTTCTTACCACTCCCATATGGCTGACAAACCTGGCCAAGGGAGAGAGGAGGCACTTCTGATCCTTCTAGGTTTCCTAAGGATGTTCATTTCCCTGCCTGATCCAGCCACAGCCCCATCACAATGAGCAGATATCTATGTATAGTTTCCTGTAAATCCTCTGGGCACGGATTTAATCCCCCGTGTGGGGGAATTTTAGCATGCCCAAAGCCTATAGAGAACCTTCTAGAGAACCAAGGTCATGCATAGTGTGGGAGGGTGTGCCAGGAGAGGCCTGGTGTTGGCAGGATAGACTGGGGGGAACATGCATCTTTCCTTCCAGCAATCAGTGGGAAGTCCCTTGTTATCCTCAAATGAGGTTTTGACCCGTTTCATCCATATGAAGAAAAACTCCACTGCTCTGACAAGGTTTGGGAGCAGGTACACAAAGGGTAATCTTGTTCAGTTTTCCTCCTCCTTGATTCCCTCCTGTGACTTTTGAATATGGGTGGATATAATCTGTCTGACAATGACAGGTCAGCCACAAAAGGTTTGATTTGAAAAAGCAGAGCATTCAGTTGCATCTCCAAGCTTGTCTGAACAGGTTCATGAGTATAAACATCTCAATGGAAGGAAATTATTCCAGTATATAGTGCTGGGAATTTAGCATTTGTAATGAACTGCAAAAATGAGTTTGAAGTGTGTTTTTAGTATACAATCAGAGATAAGCCACAGAGCAAAAATGTGATGTGATATATAGGTAGTATTTTTAACAATGCAGTGCAAATGAAATTCTGCCAGCTTTAATTAAACAAGCTTACACTTCACTGAGATTTTGAAATTTAATTCTGTTACTCACATCTCAGGCTCTGTAAATTGAAAGATATTTTGATATGTTTCAAAAGCTGTTTATACTTACTGAAATATCCTGACTGTTGTATGTTAATTGCGGCCATTTTAGTTTTAGGCACTTTACTATTGAGTGCAAATGAAACCCGTTAACTTCCATTAAATGTAGCCCAAGAAGTTCACAGATGTAACCGCAATTAGTGTGAGGGCTGAAGGTGTTAGAATGTTAGTATATCTGTCTTGTGCATGTCTAGTGTAGCCGCACAGTGAGAAGTGCGATACAATACACTGCTGTGAAGCAGTAGGGATAACCAGTGATTAAGCGCTCCTGTGGATCTTGTAAAGTGGGAAGGGTTTGAATGAAGATTCCTGGTCACTTTGTAAAATGCATTGGAAGGAATCCTGCTGTGGTAAACTTTAGACGTGACCTCCTGGCCCCATTGAAGTTAAGGGGAGTTTTGCCAATGATTTCAATGAGGCCAGAATGTATGCTAGGAGCTCCGCAGCTCCGATACCATTTGAATGGGCATGGTTTTGTGGCACTAGTGGTGGTGAATGTTGAGAGCAGCTATTTGTAGTGACCACTAGAAGAAGGTGAGAGTCTTTGTAAACACACAATGATTGGGATGAATGCCAGACTGTTTTCACAGTCTCCTGGGTCTGTCATCTCCACAGGACAGCTAGGGAAGGCACTTTGTGGCACTCAAAACTTTGTAGGAGAGTGACTCCTTGCTGCAATCGTAAGGTGTGAGGGCAGAGACATTCTAGTAGTGTCTAGCCCAATAGCCCTAGATTATGAAATTACATACTAGTGCCAATGCTAACTGCTTCATTCCCTGCACTGCAAGTAACAAACTGTGCTGCTGATTTGAAAAAAAAAAATAGTACAAAAGTAGGTTCTGATGGAATTATTAAAATATATTTCTTAGAGAGAAGAGGATGGATTGCATCATTAGGACAATGAAATTAGTGGGAGTAGAAAAGAATAAACATGTTACAAAATGCTACACAAATGTATGTAAGGTGTTGTTAATGAGAACACTTATTTTAAAAAACTATGTAATCATGTAAGTGAAGACTGTAGTGAATAAATATGCAAGAAGCAGAGTTAATATTTCCTGACTTGAGTGCTTAACTTCATAGCATTAATGACCTGAAGAAGACCTCTGTGTAGCTCGAAAGCTTGTCTCCTGCACCAACAGAAGTTGATCCAGTAAATATTACCTTATCCACCTTGTCTCTCTAATATCCTGGGACCAACTGTGCTCCAATGCTGCAAATAGCATTAATTTTCTCAGTGTTGGTTTTTTGTATGCAATTATATATAGCTTCCATGTTTATTTACTTCAGCTACTCAAATAAATTAGCAATGTACTTACACTATTGACTCATATATGGTTTTTGAATGTTACCCCAGCAATGGCTTGTAACACTATTGCAAAAAAAAAAAAGGCAGCAAGACACAAGAAGTAATTCTTCTGCTCTACTCCACACTGATTAGGCCTCAACTGGAGTAAACTCCAGTTTTGGGCACCACATCTCAGGAAGGATGTAGACAAATCGGAGAAAATCCAGAGAAAAGCAATAAAAATGATTAAAGGTCTAGAAAAAATGACCTATGAGGGAAGACTGGAAAAATTGCGTTTGTGTAGTCTGGAGAGGAGAAGAATGAGAAGGGACATAACAGTTTTCAAATATGTAAAAGGTTGGTACACAGAAAGGACAAGACGCAATGGGCTTATATTGGAGCAGGGGTGGTTCAGGTTGGACATTAGGAAAAAATTCCTAACTTTCAGGGTGGTTAAGCACTGGAATAAATTGCTTAGGGATTTGTGGAATCTCTGTCATTGGAGACTTTTAACAGCAGGTTAGAGAAACACCTGCCAGGGACGGTCTAGATAATACTTAATCCTGCCTTGAGTGCAGGAGACTGGATTAGGTGACCTCTCAAAGTCCCTTCCAGTCCTATGATTCCATGATATATGGGATGGCAAATTTTTGAAAGGGTAGGTAACACACTATGGCTATGAATGCATTGGAGTCACTTTAGACAAATATTTTCATAATCTGAAGTATTTTGTTTTTCTCAATGAGTATTAAAAATAACAAAAGGACACTTTTTCAAAAGTACCTACAGGCTAGATCCACAAAGGGAACTTTGGCTCAGCACTGAACATAAGAATGACCATACTGGGTCAGACCAAAGGTTCATCTAGCCCAGTATCCTGTCAACTGACAATGGCCAATACTAGGTGCTCCAGAGGGAGTGAACCTAACAGGTAATCTAGTGATCTCTCTCCTGCCATCCATCTCCACCCTCTGACAGACAGAGGCTAGGGACACCATTCCTTGCCCATCCTGGCTAATAACCATTAATGGACTTAACCTCTATGAAATTATCCAGTTCTCTTTTAAATGCTGTTATAGTCCTAGCCTTCACAATCTCCTCAAGCAAGGAGTTCCACAAGTTGACTGTGCACTGAGTGAAGAACTTCTTTTATTTGTTTTAAACCTGCCACCCATTAATTTCATTTGGTGGCCCCTAGTTCTTATATTATGGGAACAAGTAAATAACTTTTTCCTTATTCACTTTCTCCACACCACTCATGATTTTATATACCTCTATCCTATCCCCCCTTAGTCTCCTCTTTAATCTCTCCTCATATGGGACCTGTTCCAAACCCCTAATCATTTTAGTTGCCCTTTTCTGAACCTTTTCTAATGCCAGTGCATCTTTTGGAGATGAGGGGACATCTGTACGCAGTATTCAAAATGTGGGCATACCATGGATTTATATAAGGGCAATAAGATATTCTCCGTCTTATTCTCTATCCCTTTTTTAGTGATTCTTAACATCCCGTTTGCTTTTTTGACTGCCACTGCACATTGCGTGGACGTCTTCAGAGTACTGTCCGCGATGACTCCAAGATCTTTCTCCTGATTAGTTGTAGCTAAATTAGCCCCCATCATATTGCATGTATAGTTGGGTTTATTTTTTCCAATGTGTATTACTTTACATTTATCCACATTAAATTTCATTTGCCATTTTGTTGCCCAATCACTTAGTTTTGTGAGATCTTTTTGAAGTTCTTCAGTCTGCTTTGATCTTAACTATCTTGAGCAGTTTAGTATAGTCTGCAAACTTTGCCACCTCACTGTTTACCCCTTTCTCCAGATAATTTATGAATAAGTTGAATAGGATTGGTCCTAGGACTGACCCTGGGGGAACACCACTAGTTACCCCTCTCCATTCTGACAGTTTACCATTTATTCCTACCCTTTGTTCCCCGTCTTTTAACCAGTTCTCAATCCATGAAAGGATCTTCCCTCTTATCCCATGGTAACTTAATTTACATTGGAGCCTTTGGTGAGGGACCTTGTCACAGGCTTTCTGGAAATCTAAGTACACTATGTCCAGTGGATCCTCCCGTCCACATGTTTGTTGACCCCTCCTCAAAGAACTCTAATAGATTAGTAAGACTTGATCTCCCTTTACAGAAACCATGTTGACTTTTGGCAAACAATTTGTTCTATGTATCTGAATTTTATTCTTTACTATTGTTTAAACTAATTTGCCCAGTACTGACGTTAGACTTACCAGTCTGTAATTGTCAGGATCACCTCTAGAGCCCTTAAATATTGGCTTTACATTAGCTATCTTCCAGTCATTGGGTACAGTAGCTGATTTAAAGGACAGGTTGCAAACCATAGTTAATAGTTCCGCAATTTCACATTTGAGTTCTTTCAGAACCTCCTGGGTGAATGCCATCTGGTCCCGTTGACTTGTTACTGTTAAGTTTCTCAATTAATTCCAAAACCTCCTCTAGTGACACTGCAATCTGTGACAATTCCTCAGATTTGTCACCTACAAAGGATGGCTCAGGTTTGGGAATCTCCCTAACATCCTCAGCCGTGAAGACTGAAGCAAAGTATTCATTTAGTTTCTCCGCAATGACTTTATCGTCTTTTTAAGTGCTCCTTTTGTATCTCGATCATCCAGGGGCCCCACTGGTTGTTTAGCAGGCTTTCTGCTTCTGATGTACTTAAACATTTTATTACCTTTTTGAGTTTTTGGCTAGCTGTTCTTCAAACTCCTTTTTGGCTTTTCTTATTACATTTAATTTGGTGGTGTTTATGCCCCTTTCTATTTACCTCATTAGGATTTGGTTTCCACTTTTTAAAAGATGCCTTTTTATCTCACTGCTTCTTTTACATGGTTAAGCCATGGTGGCTCTTTTTTAGTTCTTTTACTGTGTTTTTTAATTTGGGGTATACATTTAAGTTGGGCCTCTATTATGGTGTCTTTGAAAAGTGTCCATGCAGCTTGCAGGGATTTCACTCTAATCACTGTACCTTTTTAATTTCTGTTTAACTAACCTCCTCTTTTTTTTTTTTTTTATAGTTCCCCTTTCTGAAACTAAATACCACAGTGTTGGGCTGTTGAGGTGTTCTTCCCACCACCGGAATGTTAAATGTTATGTTATGGTCACTATTTCCAAGTGGTCCTGTTATAGTTTCCTCTTGGACCAGATCCTGCACTCCACTCAGAACTAGATCTCCCCTTGTGGCTTCCTGTACCAGCTGCTCCAAGAAGCAGTCGTTTAAAGTATCAAGAAATTTTGTCTCTGCATTTCATCCTGAGGTGACATGTACCCAGTCAATCTGGGGATAATTGAACCCCCCCACACACTATTATTGAGTTTATTTTGGTAGCCTCTCTAATCTCCCTTAGCATTTCATCGTCACTATCACTGTCCTGGTCAGGTGGTCAATAATAATCTCTACTGTTATATTCTTATTAGAGCACGGAATTACTATCCATAGAGATTGTATGGAACATGTGGATTGCAATGCTTAATGTTTAGATGCCCTGTCACCCAGTGGAATCCTCAGATTCAAGTTAGGCTTCCAGGCTCTCTATACAATGCATGAGGAGAATTAGGCACCTAAGAATGGGACTCTCAAAAGTCAGAATGCTGAGTCACCTAAATTAGTTAATAAGAAATGCTGAGGAGAGGGGGCTAAGCCCTGTCCCTCAAAGGGAGTTAGATGCCTAATTCTGGACCAAAGGGAGGCATCTCCCTCCACTTGGGATTCGAATGCGAACTCCCTCCGGGAATTTGGCATGTGTGCCAGGTCATCCCTTTCGTGCAAAAAATTGAACCAGGCTTCAACAGGAGACACGGAGACTGCCAACCCAGAAGAAGTTATAGCCTGGTGGTTAGGGGACCCACCTGGGAGGTGGGGGACCTGGGTTAAAGTCTCTGCTCTGAATCAGGCATATGGGTGACCAAGCTTCAAACCCTCCCCCCACCCCCCCGGGTGAGTTATCTAACTATTGTTAATTGGGCATAAGAGGGCACCACTACCTCTTCCATTTTTGTGTGGGTCCCAAATTGGTAAGCAGCCTTTCAGCATGCCCAGCAATTGGACCCATAGGCAAGAGAGGTGGGGGAAATGCCTAGTCTGAAGATCTCACAAAGGCTTAGGCGGCTTCAGAATTTAAGCAGCTTTGTGACAACCCACAAGTAGAAATGCAGGTGCCTCAGGGATTTTACCAGTGGAAATTTAGGATCTAAATTTTGGATTTGGTGCCTAAGATGGCAGTTAGGTACCTACAGTCATTTGTGACACTAGCCCTAAGTGGCTTAGCATTTAAGTCCCATTAAAACTATGACTTTCAATGGGCTTAATTTCCAGAGTCGCTTAGTGTGAAAATGTTATCTAACATTACTTTTGAAGAAGACAGAATTATATTGTGTAATACTATAATGGTCCACGAGGAACCTTTTCTGGTAGTTCACTTTAAATGAGACTGATTGCTTTGGCAATGTTTAATACAGTCTGAATATATACAATCTGTAAAATAAAGGCTTTAAAATAGGCATGTTCAAAAGCAATTTCTTTCAAGCACACATGGTTGGCTAGAAAAAGAATATGGGTGAACCTGATAACTTAGAATATAATTACTGAGGAGGAGAGCATATAGCATATTTTAAAATTTGTGAACAGTAGCTCTGTGGGAAGGTTCAAAGTGTAAATATTGTTGTTCTTTTCTTATAACCATATTGAAAGACATTCCTTTGAGGAGAAATTCTCCATGGTATACAGATTGGAGTCTTTTTTTCCCAAATATTGTTAACCATAAAATATACTTTAAGAGAGCCAGCGTTAGCATAGCTCTGCACCAATTCAAAGCATTTGGTCCTGATTCAAAGCATTTAAGCGCATGCTTACATTTAAGTGCCTGCAATGTGCGTAAGTGCTCTGTTGACGAGCAATGGAAAGACTTGTGTGTGTTAAGCATGTGCCTAAGTGACTTGTGGAACTGGGTCCATAGATTTTAACTTGGTGCCCTACCTGCAAAATATGTATTGAATCCCCACAACAAGAATTCTCCTCTTGCATCTTTTCCTTCTAGATTTTCTTTTAGAAGTTTGTGCGGGACTCTTTTTTAAACTTGTCATTGTTCTATCTTTTTATAGTATATAGTGGGGGAGGAGCAATCCTTATTAATTAGGGTGAGATTTTCCTCTCAAACTGCTGAACATCTGTGTAATTCCACTGAAGTTATGTCTGATTTACACCATGAAAGTGAAAGCAGAAACAAGACTAAGGCTCCAACCCTGCAGTTCACTGCATGGTCACACATTACAGGTAGGGGACCTTATTTTGGGCCTTTACTGCTCACCAGACTCACAATATTCCCATCAGTGGGCATTACATCTGATTTGGCTTTGTCACTGGCTCTAACCACAGATCCAGGACTAAGGAAGACATGGCTTTGTACAGGAGAAGCAAAGCCACTAGAAAACTGGGAGGTGGGGGGGAAGGAGATGGGGAACTTTAAGGCAACCTGTGAGAGTGTTATCACATTAAGACACGATGGGGTTTGTTTTATTGGTCAATGAATGCATATTCCTTTGATGCATTGAGAGTCAAATGCCGCTGGTTGGTGGCCTTCAGGAACGTAGGACATCTATAGACCAATAAACACAGCCGCTGATATGTCTCCACAGTATGAACATATTTACTTATTTTATTTGTTAATTTTATATAATAACTAGCTGCTTCATAGGAAAAATTAAAAACATAAATAACTAAACTACTACCAATAGGCAGAGAAAACCAGGGCTATTGATAAAACAACCATTTCTGTTGCCAGAAAAAACCTAGATAGCCTAGTTGCCTGGAATGAAACAAAGTGAAGGGAAAAGCACTCTGAAAATGAAAGTCTTGTGTCCTCCTTGAAGACCACCATACTCAGTTTGTTGTAAGCCAACAAATATGAGCTCTATATATGGACAAGTGAATTGTAATTGCATTAAAATATATTTTCTCTATTTTAGATAAATCCATTATGAAAAATAACTCAACTTCTTTGAAAGGTGACAATGTAAAGATAGCATCATTTCTCTCTGCCAGTCTGCTCCTTGTGTGTCCATAGGCTTAACTGCTGACTTCAGTAATGCAAATAAGCTTTTATGGCTTTTGACTCCTGTTAGCCCTGAAGAACTGACACAGCTACAGGAAAGAGGGAAGAGTAGAACTTGCACAAGGGAGAACAGAATCTAATTTCCCCCTCCATTACAGCTGTGCAATTCCCAGGATTTGGCCTGCAGAATCTTGATTACAGCTGGTGATGTAAAGGAAAGAAAGCAAACCCGGCTTGAGTTTGTGGTGCTGGCCAGCTGAAAAGAAAATCTCTTGTGACCTAAGTAAATTGATATGGAAGTCACTGAGAGATGAGGGAGGAGATTGTGTGCTGCACCTCTAATAGCACATCCCTTGCAGTGCAGGGGAAGAGATGGGGGCTAAGGTGACATGAAACCACTCTTATGCCCTCTGATCCTGAGCTGCTCTAGGAACTGGAGAGACCCAACTGTAATTTAGACAGCTCTTGGGTGGGGCTGTCACAGCAGCCTCTCCACAGCACTGTGGGCCTTGCCCCTATCATGCCTCTTCTGTCCCCCATGCACTGCACCCGAGCCAGGGTTTGCAAGGGGCCCTTGATGAGCATGGTTATAGCTATTTTCACAGTACCTGCATTAGGGAAATCAGGGCTTTTAGGGTCCCTTATCCTGTTCTTACCCAATATAAAAGAGCTGGAGTGGGGGGGTGAGGATCTCCAATTTGACAGGGAAGACTTGTACTTGAGTAGTAGAATAAGAGAAACATGGCTATTTGTCACTTTGTTTTCCACAGCTTTAAGATGTTTCCCCAAATACATGTTTCATGTCTTTAAAATGGGATTTTTCTTCTCTCCTCTTCGCAGACTGGCTTGCTTTTGCCTGCTGTAGTCTCTGTGCCACCTGTTCAGTGGTGTCTCACTGACAGCTGAGCTGCTTTTGAGATTTATTTTCTGTTTTTTAAAAAAAGCTACATTGGGAGCTCACTCTGCTCTTGATATGCCCTCAGTGAAACAAATCTTGAAATCAGCCCTTGCTGCTTCTGGAAAAGCATCAGCTGCCAGCCTCTGGGGAGGATTGTTAAGGTGTCTGTCTCTACAGCACTCAAAAGGGATCTTGTACTCTGCCACACGGTGCTCTTTTAGCTCTTTTTAGCATCTTTTAGCTCTTTTAGCTATTGGAAGTGTCCTGCACAAAGTCAGGTAAAATACTGGATGTGTATTTCTACACCTCTGCCTCTTAAAGCTTCCATCCTGCAATTGGAGCTGTGCAGGTGCATCTGGTGCCCATGCAAAGTCCCTTTGACACTTTAGGTGAGTAGCAGAGGCCCACCTACATGGATCCAGCTGTAGCACTGAAGCTGCAATCTGGAGTTTCTGCTCCCAAAAGCTGAACTGACCTGGGAACAGAAGCATTTTTGCTCTAGTCCGTGCGGCCAACTTCTTTAATTTTATCCCAAGTCTTGCAATAAGTGGTGCTTTCCTTAGCCCCAGCTTCTGGATAGAAGTTATTAGAGGAGAATCTCTGCTATCATTTATTATAAAGTAAGTTTCTAGCTCTTGTGGTTGCAGAGAAGTTTGAGAACATGACCCAAATGCACTCTGAAGGCCCAGAAAGCATAGAAAAAGAATCTGAATGTTCTTCTTGTTCAAAAAACAAGAATCATGATTTTTAAGATCTCATGATTTTTGATTGCTTGGGATTGGCAATTCGGGTGTTTTGAGATTATTGTGACATTTCTAACTTTGGTAGTGGTGTTCTTGTTTAATGTGCCAGTTAATTAATACAGTGCTCTGAGTGAAACATCTCCCTTCTATCTGTTTTTCCAGTAATGTATTCCTGGTGCCTTTTCATTGTACGCTGTGTCTGTTTGTTAGGGAAAGCTGAATCATGTGCCCGTTTTCTGTCCATGTGAACAGGTATAGACACCAGCAGAGTAGTGATGCTGGAAGGGGCAGGGTTGGATGATGAAAGGGGAGAAAATGCACATCATCTAGGATCCTACAGCAGGGCTTTCTTTTGAGCCTCTGCCTGGCTGTGGTCCTGAGTAGCCCTTCCCTGACATTGTAGCCATCCTCACAACTAAGTTGCTAAAGAAAACTTCGGAAGGTAGCTTCTGTCAGCTACCAGGTTACCCCAGATCCTTCCCTCCAATAACGTGTCTGGCAGAGATGCTGCCTTTTCCTAGGTGGCAGCCAATCTCCATCTCCTTGTGTTTTCACTTTGGACATTCCAGCCAATCTCTTCTCTGCTTAATGAAGAATTCTGCACTAAGGGCCATGTTTGGGTGTGTGACAGAGTGCTGAGAACCAACAGCTGAACCAGCATTTTGGTCACTGTAAGTCCAATTAGTTTCCCTGGAGAAGGGTTTGATTGAGGGAAGCTGGGGCCAGGACGAGCTCTAGGCACCAGCAAAGCAAGCACGTGCCTGGGGCAGCACAATTCCGGGGGCGGTATTCCAGCCACCTGGTTTTTTGTTTTTTGTTTTTTTTTTTTTTGCTTGGGCAGTTGCACACTCGGAACGGCAAAAAACCTTAGAGCTGGCCCTGGCTGGGGCTAATTACTAGATGGATCTGAGGTGGGGCGAGCTAAGGAGCTAATTAACCCTTAACTGGAGGAATAGAAAGGCAGACAGGAAGGAAGTACAAGTGGGTGGGGAGGAGAGATGAAAGTGTGTGTGTGGGAGAGGCTAGCGGGGCCAGGTAAGGAGAGAGCTTTTCATAGAGATCTCTCCTCTGACAAAAGGGGATGATATGTCACTGTAAGTGGTGGTTGAGATACTGTAAATAAAGTATACATTGGTGTTTACAAACCAGAGGTGTTTAGAGCCATTTGTGTTAGAAGGCTTTCCCTTCCCTTGGTTCTTGTCATGCAGACAGAAAGCAGAAGATCAGAAATCTGAAGTGCAGGCAATGTAATGTTTACTGGGGTTAGTTCCAAGCAAGCATATCCATAGCTCTACATGAAAGCAGAGTCTGTTTCCCATTGTTCTGTTTCCAGCTCTGATGCCACAGAGCCTTGCTTGTGTCCCCCTTCCGTCTTCTCTATTCCCATCTCCTCCTTAGCAGGCCCAAATATACCTGCCCCATCTGGTTGTGGGAAATTCAATGCGCAGTGTCTTCGTGCATTGCTCTTCACACTTATTAGTATAAGATATAAGGGGATCAGAAAGTCAAACCCAAAATTCTATCTCAGGCTGACAAGCAAGCCTATATACTAACATGTATGTGAAGACAGAAGCAGGGGGCTGCACCCTGTCACAGGCTCCTAGTCAGGTTTGGGTAGATCCTGGCTCATAGTTGCACTGGAAAACTAACATAGCCAGGCACTCAAGAATGTTGGTAATCCTCTTCTAATGTTTAGATAAAAAGTACAACCTAGAAGGTGTGGGTCTTATATCTCCTGTTTCGTGGGAGCACCATTAACCAAGGCACTGAAATTGACAGCAAGAGACATAACCAAGTTATATTGGTAAGATCTTCCCTGTGTGACTATGTTAAAAGAGCTACGCAAATGACTTGCGTTTCAGTTTGCTGGCCTTTCCAAAAAAAAATGAGAGAGAGAGAAAGAATGCATGGGGGACGGGGGGGTCAGGGCACTGAGGAGAGTAGGCTGCACAGGCCCCCTAAAACACCAGGCTGCTCAGGGAAATGTTGAGCCTCTCTGAAGCCCAAGGCCCCTCTAAACTTCCCCCATGGCAGTACAAGTCGTCGTCATACCCAAGCTGGCCAGTGGCTTAATCCCCATGTGGCCAAAGTCCAATATCAGTGAGCACTGAGCTCAGTGTAAAACCTGGGAAGAATGATCTGGGAATGCTCTTCTTTACTTTGGTAGCTGCAAAGTCCTGGTGAGCTATTTGGAAGCCGTGTCCCTCTACAGTTGTTGCCATGTCTGGAGCATTGGTCTTCTTTTCTAGCCAAGCTGTTAGAACTGTTTCACTGCCAGACATGTGAAGATGTGACAAGGCAGTGTATTGCCAGTAAAGGAAGTATCCAAGCAACGGGACATGGTTGATGTTGCAAAATGTCTTTAATATTGGATGCTTCAATTGAGATGGGGTCTGGGTTTTTATCTATTAAGAATCAATAAAACGTGCCTGCTTTTTGTCACTGGTTTTTAATTTAATTTACCAGCAAGTCAAACTGATTACACAATATAAGTGTCGTACAGCTTCGAAGACAAATGAGTGAATTGTAGCAAATGACTGGTTGTACTTTAAATATATCAATTTCTAGATGATACAAAGTACCAGTGTTCTTAATTAGAAAATGCCACATTTTTGTACTGCGGTCTACATTTTTGATATGCATGAAACTGGGAAATATATTCTGTCACAAAAATGCAAATGGCTGCTAATTTGTTTTGACCTTCCATCTTGAGTGTTCAGTTATCAAAGGATACATGTTTGTTTATGCACCCACTGTAGTTTGGGCATGCTGCAGGGTAAATGAAGGCTGGTTTAGTTCAGCTCCCTTGATTAAATCTATGTAGATGTTATGCAATGTATTCTTCCAACCTAGTCAGGAATGTGCTGCCAATATTTTAACAAGGGGTTTCTATGATTTTTATTCTGTACCTCTTATGAACTCCATAAAACAAGTAGTGGGTGGAAGAGGTATTGGAAATATTAATATATATTCCCGTTTAAATGAAAATGTTTTCTTGCTATTATAGCCAAGAAAGGAGGTAGCAGTGCATGGCAAGCAAATGCATATTACATGCATTACCTGGAAATATTTCCTTTTCTTTCATACACAGTGTTAGACTTGTATAATTTGAAATGGGAGGAAGGGAAGCAGAGAATGGGGACAAGGAACTTTTAGCCTTGCAGAGGAGTCCAAGAGTATCTGATTTAACCTTTTAAATACTTGAAACTTGGTTCCATGTGGTGCATTCCAAAGTTAAACAATTGCTCTTCAGAAGCATTTCTGTGATTCTTGGGGAAAAGTCCACCCTTTTTAGGATGAGTTTGCATATTCCAAAAAGAAGTGATTCTATTGGAGGCAAGGAAATTGGTCCAAATTTCTCTTCAGTTTGGTGGCAGAGTTTTAATAAGGGAATCCCATTGATGCCTCAGGAGTACATTTCTGAATCTAGCTGAATGCTGGTACTATTATTGTTTGCGTTTCAGTAGCTGAAGCTGTTTCAGAGGACCCAAGAAAAATCAGTGCCCCATTGTGCTAGTTATGGGACATACATACAGATGTTCCCCAACTTATGCAGTCGTTCCATTCCGGAAAGCCTTGAGTAACTCGAATTTTGCGTAAGTCAGAAATGTACACCAGTACGTTAAGCAAAAATTTCCGCAACTCGAAAATCCTGTTTCTGGCTTATGGAGCTTTTTCTGTAAGTGTGAATTTGCGTAAGTCAGGTCTTGTGTAACACGGGGAGCGTCTGTATTGGAAGAGGCAGCATCTCCTCTGAAGACCTTAAAATCTTAATGTACAGGACCAACAGGATGGAAGAAAGGACATATGATCCCCATTTTACAGAATGGAAAGAATAAGTGACTTGTCCAGGATCGTACAAGAAATCTAGGGCAGAGCTGGGAAATGAGCCCAGATGTCCTGAGTCCTAGTTAATGCCTGAACAAATCTACACTTCATCTTGTACAAAGGGTATGTACACGTAAAATGTTAATTCCTTCACAAACAGTGTCTAGAATACTTTACCATGTCAGATTTCAGTTACTTTGTGATGTTGACTGAAAAAAAAATCCATACAATGAAATATAGTAAATGAAATCCATTTAAATTTCTGGGGAAGTTCATACACTGATCTTATATATTTAACACTTGGTAATCATCCTTTTAGCTGTTGCTGTCGCTAAGAAGTCATGCTAAGCACTAAATGATTTCAATAAACTGAGAAAGTGAAGCCATATCCACTTGTTCAAAACTTGAAATAGGTGGATGCTAAAAGCTGGTTAAAATTTTTCCATAAAAATATTTTTGATGAAAATTTTAGTTTAAAAAACACAACCCATTTTGTGGATATTTTTTTTGGAGGGGGACGGGGGGGAACGTGTTCTGGTTTTCAGTTTTCAGTTTCAGTTTTCATTTCAGAAATATGTTGAAAGGAAAATGTTTTCATCTAAATTTTATACAGGAAAAAAATAATTTCTTGATCAGCTAGGACAGAACTCATGTCAACTAGACCTGATCAATCATTTTAGAAAAATAGATTGGTTAGCAAATGTCTTAGACTGTATCACGTGCCTGTTTCAGGTCCAAGAGACTGCTCAGTTGAGAGGAATTCTGATACTACATTACATTATGGCAAAAATGCACTGTATATGTAATGGACAGTACAATATTTGGTGAGCAGATCCTCTCTTCTGTTGCGTTTTAGTGATATCAGTCTGACAGTTTGTAAGAGGCAAAAAGGTGATATGAAGCATAAAAATGAATAGAAATATTTTCAGTTGCTCTGAGAAACATCAGCAGGTCACCAATAATGTGGTAAGGAAAAAACAATTTTTGAAATGACAGAAGTAGAAAATATTGAAACTAGAGACGCTATTGGCAGTTGTTGTTACGATAATTCTGAAGCCAGCAGAGATACGGTGATATTAGCATAATACAGAAACCTGAGTAGAAGGAGGTCATGCACAAACTTTTGGGGAAAGTCAATTGCTGAGAGGAATGGTAATATGTGATGGAGAAGCCTTTATTTCTGTATCATTATTGTGAATCCTGCCTGGGTTGAACAGTAACAGCACCCTTAGTCTAGTTCCGAGTGGGCAGGGATCAAAGGGACCTGATCCAAAGCCCATTGAAGCCACTGAAAAAACTCTGATTTTCAATGTGTTTTATTGCAGTCCTTTCTTTGGACTGAAATTTTTTTTTTAAAAAAAAGTGACACAGTGGTAATGTTCTCAGCCATTGCCAGTCTTAGGACAATATATTTTCCTTGTGATTGCTAGGTAAGTTTCACTGACTGTGTGATTTGAGACTGGAAACAAAATGCACTAAGAGGAATATATTTTTTGTTAATTACCGTTCCATCACACGTTTAAATAGATTGCAAATTCAATAAAAAAAATTGCCACCAAGAAATAGACCAAAATGTTGAAGTATAAAGCCACAAATCTTTGCCATTTTGCAAACCTAGCTAAAACATATTAATCATGTCTAGTTTTGCAGAGGATGTGAACACTTTCTCATAGCTCTTTGGGAATAATGTTTCATGGAGTAGCAAGAGACAATATAATTCTCAGCAAAATATTGGGGCTTTAAGCAGCTAGCTAGAAAACATGGTCTGATTTCAAATTTCTGCTGAATAGGCTGAAAATATGAAGTGCTCTTAACAGCAGAATTCTATACAATCTCTCTACGGTTGTGCACTTAAGGACACTGAATGATGGTCATGGATTGGTGTGTTTTCACTAGCATGTTATTTTTATCATCTTTCAAGTTTACACAATTAATGGAGCAATTCACAAAAAAATTACCCACATTGCCAATAAAAATTTACATATAAATCATAGTAAATGTCAATTGAAATAGAAGATACATTGATACATTACTATTAAAAATGAAAGAGACACTATATCTTTATTTAATGTATATTTGCATTTTGCTGTGCATTTAATTTTGAATTTCTCCTGACCCAACAGGATGTGAGAAATAAGACCACTTACTGACATGAAAATCAGTAGAGTGTTGTGTTCTTTGTTCAGTTTCAACTGTAAGGTGACCTATTAAATTTTAATACACAGATCAATACAATTTAAGGGCTTTTCTGATTTGCAGAATCATTGTTCGAGTGATGGATAGAATATTATCCGCAAATCTGCTTAATGATATTCCATGCTGGGGTTCAGGGCTAATGGTTTGGAGATTGTCATATAGCTCTGGATATAACATCTTCTACTTTAGAGACATTTGTGGCCATAATACTGCAAGGTGCTGAGCACCCTCAACTCCTTTCTTCCATAGTAATTCAACCTCCAGGCTGGAGGACTTGTGCCAGGAAATCTACCAGTTTTAGGTCACACTGTAAGATGCATCTTTTCATCATGGCATTGAGCCAGAGAAGAAGAGAACCTGGCCTGGTGCTCAGAGCTAGAATTCCACGATTAAGCCGAGAGGAGAGAACTGGTTGCCTTGAGGGACCGTTCTGATTGTTCCCTATGTTCTGTCCTCACAGCAAATCTAACTGACTAGGAGTCATAAATAGAAAGGGAAGGGTAATCACCTTTAAAATCCCTCCTGGCCAGAGGAAAAATCCTCTCACCTGTAAAGGGTTAAGAAGCTAGGATAACCTTGCTGGCACCTGACCAAAATGACCAATGAGGAGACAAGATACTTTCAAAAGCTGCAGGGAGGGAGGAAAAACAAAGGGTCTGTGTCTGTCTGTGTGATGCTTTTGCCAGGGACAGAACAGGAATGGAGTCTTAAAATTTAGTAAGTAACCTAGCTAGATATGCGTTAGATTATGATTTCTTTAAATGGCTGAGAAATTAAGCTGTGCTGAATAGAGTGGATATTCCTGTCTGTGTGTCTTTTTGTAACTTAAGGTTTTGCTGAGAGGGATTCTCTATGTTTTGAATCTAATTACCTTCTAAGGTATTTACCATCCTGATTTTACAGAGGTGATTCTTTTTTACTTCTATTAAAAGCCTTCTAGTAAGGAAACGGAATGCTTTTTCATTGTTCTTAAGATCCATGGGTTTGGGTCTGTGGTCACCTATGCAAATTGGTGAGGATTTTTACCAAACTTCCCCCAGGAAGTGGGGTGCAAGGGTTGGGAGGATTTTGGGGGGAAAGACGTTTCCAAACAATGTTTTCCTAATAAATAAACCCAGATAAATGTTTGGTGGTACCCCGAGAACCAGTCACAAAAGAAAATCCAGAATGTCTTTCTTTTTTATGTATTGAGGGGGGGAGGGAAAGGTGCAGAGTTGTGTGGGAATTTGTCTTTGTGAAAACCCTGGATTGTGATATGTAATAAAGATGAATAATTCGTAGCCAAGTTGCAAAGTACAATGGCTTCTTTCTGAGATAATTTGCATAATCTCCTTGAGCTGTGCACTTTGGTCTTGGCAATGAAATAAAGTGAGGTTTTGTTATCTTGCTTTATGAATAACTAGCTCAATAATCTCATTCATCACTACTTCAATCAGTTGTAATCCACCGCATGTATGTGTTTTTATTATGTTCACCAGCCTTTCTTGTATAAGGGTTAAATGAGACAGTTTACTTGGCTGTTTCTAAATAATTTCAAATTGATTGTACATATTGTGTAAAATGATGGGTTTCAAATTGCATACTTTTTAAAGCAAATTTCTACAACACACAGATGGCTTTGAAAGTCAAAAGGAAGTATGAACTGTGACAGGGTCAGGCCAGATGGCTACAGGAGAGTGATAGAAGGCAGATATATTAGCCCCAGGTTAAGTAGGTCCCTTTTCCCTGGATAAGGTAACATGGAAGGTTCCAGAACAACCAGGAACTTTCTGGAAACAATTAAGGCAGACAGGCTGATTGGCTGCAAGTGTTCTAATCAAGAAGCTGCTAGAATCAATTAAGGCAGGCTAAACAGGGCCCCTGGATTTTAAAAAGGAGTTCACTTCAGTTTGTGGTGTGCATTTGAGGAGCTGGGACTAAGAGGCACTAGGAGCTGAGAGTGAGAAGGAGTACTTCTGGAGAACTGAGGAATACAAGCATTATCATACACCAGGAGGAAGGTCCTATGGTGAGGATAAAGAAGGTGTTGGGAGGAGGCCATGGGGAAGTAGCCCAGGGAATTGTAGCTGTCGCACAGCTGTCCCAGGAGGCACTCTAGACAGCTGCATTCCACAGGGCCCTGGGCTGGAACCCGGAGTAGAGGGCTGGCCCGGGTTCCCCCCAAACCTCCCAACTCCTGATCAGACACAGGGGGAGTTGACCTGGACTGTGGGTTCATGAAAACAGCCAAACTGAGGGCTGCCATGAATCTTCGAGGCAAGCAAATCTGCCAATAAGCAGAAGACCCACGAAGGTAGAAGAGGAACTTTGTCACAGAACCTAATAACTGATTTCAGAGGAAAATATGTATAGTATCATTTTGATATTTATGTAGCTTAGTGGGGTGGTTCAAATGTGTCTCTTGAAATGGTTATGGCTTATAGAAGCAAAGGATATTTGATCTCCTATTAAGGGATACCTTGAGTAACTTTAGGCCAGCTGACATGACATTGATCATGGGTAAAATCATAGTAAGGCTAATATAAGCTGCAAACAGTAAAAGAATTAAAGGATGGCAGCATAATTAATGCCAGTCAACATGATTTTATGGTAAATCTATATACAATTTTTCAAGTTTACAAGTTTAATTGACAAAGGTAACTATTGACGTAATATACTTAGACGCCTGAAAAGCATCTGGCTTAGTACTTCATGACATCCTGATTAAAAAAAAAAAAAAAAGCACTATGCAAAATCAATGTAGCATATGTTAAATTGATTTTAAAAAATGGCTAAGTGATCTCAAGGTAACTGTAAATGGGAAATCATCATCTAGTGGGAGCATTTCTAGGATGATCCTGCAGGGATCTGTTTCTGGCCCAATGCTATTCAATATCTTTATCAATGATCTGGAAAAAAATTAAAATTATTGCTGGTCAAATTTTCAGATGACACAAAAATGGTGATAAATAAAGGCAGGTCTATAGAGCAATCTGGATTACCTGGTAAACTGGGTTCACCTAACCAATATGTGTTTAAATACATCTAAAGAAAAGATCATATATCTAGAAAGAAAGAAGATACGTTACACTTACATGATGGAAGATTGTATTTTGGAAAACAACGACTCAGAAAAAGGTTTAGGGGACATGGTGGATAGCCAGTATGACCAGTGGCTAAGAGAGCACTTGTGATCCTTGTCTGTATAAACTGGGGAACAGTGAGTAGAAGAATGGAAGTGTTTTTACCACTTTATGAAGTATTCATCAGATCTTTACTGGAATAGTTCTTGTCCAGTTCTGGTGTCCACACTTGAAAAATAATGCTGAAGCATTGGAAAGGGTTCAGAAAAGAATTACAAGATTGTTTTTCTCAAATCAATCTATTTAGCCTGTGAGGGAGAAGATGAAGGGGTGACTTGATCATGGCCTATAAGTATTTACAAAAGGATTTTTGGTAGTAGAGAATTCTTTAATTCAGCAGAAGATAAACCTAAAAATCCAGTGGCTAAAAGCTGAAGGTTGACAAATTCTGATTAGAAATAAAGTGTACATTTTAAACTGTGAGCGTAATTAACCATTGGAACAATTTACTAAGGGAGGTGGTGCATTCTCCATTACATGAAGTCTTTGAATCGAGATTGGACACATTTCTAAAAGATATATTCTAGCCCAGCCAGAAGTTAAGGTCTTGATGCAGGAATTATTGGGTGGAATCTATGGCCTGTGTTATGCAGAAGATCAGATTAGATGAGCATAGTGGTCCCTTCTGGATTAAAATCTATGAAACCAGGGGCGGCTCTACCAATTTTGCCGCCCCAAGCAGTTGCTGCTGAATTGATGCTGTGGCTGGAAGAGCGGCGGAGCTGCCGCCCAAGCACCTGCTTGGAAAACTGGTGCCTGGAGACGGCCCTGTGTGAAACATCAGTACAGCAAAAAGATTGGCCACAGAAAAGTGTTTATAAGCTTCAAAGCAAGCCAGGACACAGCATCACACGTGCCTAAAGATAGTCACTCATCCAATTTGGGAAAACTAGCAGACACCAAGATGAAAGGGCAAAGCCTGGAGGCACAATGTGTATCCCCATGCTTTTTGTATAATCCAGGCAGCTAAATAACAATGGGAATACTAGAGACTGAAATGCAAAGGAATTGTGGGCACAGGCTTGAGTAAGAAACCTGCTAAAATGTTAGAAGATATAAATGTGTGCACACAATTTTTGTGATACAGTATTGTGAGATGTCAGCTCCTAAATAAGAGAAAAATAATGGGCCAGATTCTGGTACCCTTATTGGTGTTGTCTATTACCTTATTCCACTCGTAGTTCCCAATAGGCCTCAGAATTTGGACCGATAGGAGTACTTGTCAGGTGCAAGAGAGGATATATTGTCAGCTTGTTTGTAGGCTAATCACAACAATCAAAGCCTCGGGAGACTGACTAAATGATCCACCTTTATATTTTCTGGTAATTGAAACCATATTCTGTACTTGCTGTTTTTCATTCATTTCCCAAAAACTCCTAATTACAAGATGGAGTGTGTAAAACATGCCAGAATGTGTAAAGCCACCCTTCTTAAGTGCTTTGACAGTGGTTGCACATTGACACTAAAATGCATCCTTGTCAAGAAGGACATTCTCTCATTTGTTGTTGACACGATTCATACAATAAGAGACCTGGCAAAGGCTTTCAGACTCAGCAGTGCCATTTGCAGGTGGCCTTGCAAGTATTTACAGTAAACAAAGAAAGAGAGAGTCTATGACCATGACCCTCCAGGTACCTGCATGGGACCCACAAGGCTCAGTGTGTTTTGATTTTGTACAGAGAGGAAGTGAAATCACAGAGTAATGCTGTGCTGCATTAAATGAGTATCCACCAACCGTTATTCACAACCACTGGAAAGGACATAAAATCCATAATTTCCCCCCTCAGATCTTGGAGTGAGAGCAATAGATTTGTCATGATGATGAGTCCTCAGGAAGTATTGTTTCTGTTCTTAAATATGTGACATGTAAACTTCTTATATTTGGGCACTTGTGACAATCTCATTGAAAGCTGCACTTTTTTTGGGAGGTGGGGCAGGGGTGGACTCATGGAGTTAGTCAAGGTAGGAAAAGGAGTGGAGATAAAAACAGGGATGATAACTGTAGTATCTCTGGCTTCAGAAATTGTCACCCTTTTTGGGGAGGGGAAAAAAAGAAAAGAAACAAAGAAAATTTCACCAACAATCATGGTCATCCCCAAGGGCCTGGTTACACAAATGTTTTTTAGTTTGACAGAGGTATGGTCATAAACAGTATCAATCTCTTCTTATGTTCTGGTGTCATATAGAGGGTATGGCCGGTATCCAGTTTACTGACCACAGAAGCGCAACTTGCAGATGACATGCTGTCCTTTCATTGTGGTAGAAATAACTGGTCCAGATTCATTACAACTAAGGTGTTCATCACAAAGGCTGCCCCCAATCTAACTAAGAGGATGTGTGATTGGATTAGTGGGGGTGGGGGGTAAAGGCAATACTTGGGGTCCTGAGAAAGTTAGGGATAATGAGACGTGTGTCTTCCCCCTCCTTTCCTGTCCAGAATGTTTATGAAGGTTGGGTCTGGGGGAAGGGGTTAGGGGAAACCAATTTCTCAGTCTCTCCTTGCTGCTACTGGCTAGGTCAGGAAGATGGAGGGGAGACTTGATTGTCTCTTGCATCTCCCACCCCCACCCCGAGGGCATACAGCAGCATTTCTACTCTGGTTGCTGCCCTACCCTCCCTGCCCTATCCTGGAAGCACAGGGTGGGTCTGACTGATCACCAGGAAGGAATTGATCCTGGTAGGATTGACAAGGTGTCTGGTGGGTTTTCTAGAAAAAGGCGAAATACCACATTTATTGTGAATACAGAAAGAATCATAGTAAGCAGTTAGTTATAGCTATAACATTCCATTCAATTTCATATTTATTCACACATTCATACAGACACACAGGTTCTGCAAGGTTGTTATCATAGTTACCAGCCTTAGAGTTTCCTCATGCCAAGCCACTGGCCAGGTGGCCTGGACATGAGGAGGGAGCAGGGCCTTGTCAGATGCTCATCTGATGCTCCTGGAAGTTGGTTTGCAGAATCAGACCCCAAAGCTCTCACTTTCTAGAGTCCATTTTTATAGGAGTTTCCTCCTATGCCAGTCTATGGGAATTGCTTGATTCAGCAACAGCATGATGAATCAGCAGATAGCACATTCGTGACGGCTCTGTGCTGCTAGATGTTTTCTTGTTCTTTGGTTCTCCCATTCTTGAGGCTGTTGGGTGGATTCCAGTCTGCCCTCCGGGGGTCCTCTGGTTATTTCCACTTGACGCCTTCTTCAGCCGATGGACACTGCATTCTTAGGCTGGCACCTCCCTGATCATTCAGTTATTATCCACACCAAGCATCCATCTACATACATCCTCTATCTCTATTTTAATCACAATTGTTAATCCAACAAAAGGGCGGGGAGTCTCTGGGTGCTGTTTCTGTTGTTAGAGTATTGCTTTGAGTGTGTCTGTGTGAATAGCTTTGAGAACAGACTCTGTCTTAGAATGTACTAATGCAATTAGCAGCTTGCAAGTTTCACACACAGAGGGAGAGAAGCAGTACCAAAAACCAAGAGATCTCTTAATTAGTAATACCCTGGAATTTAAACTATGGGGAATCAAACTCATTTGTGATTTTAATACAGAACTTCTTTAATATGATCCAACAGCAGCAGCCAGAGGCCCCGTGTAGGCTAATGAGCAGTAAGGACAGGATTTAAAAGTTGTAAGTTTTTGTATTTTTATTGCAATTTGTGGCGGGTGCCCAGTGTGGTAAGAGGACAAAAGGGGCCAGCTCCTAGAGGTAAACATGAGAGCTGAGAGATTACTGGTGAAGCCTGGATGAAGTAAGGGAAACCTTAATTTTTTTTTTCCAGAATGAGGTATCTTACATGTGTACATTCATTTCCTCTCGCAGGGGGCGGGCAGGAGGGTTCAGAGGTGGGCTGAACCTAGGGGTTAGGCTGAAGAGGGCCAACTCTGAATATTGATGGTTTGGCATGGAGGCCCTTGAACACCACACTGGACCCAAGTAAATACAATGTTTTAGGGAGGTATTAGGCCCCACCCCATCCAAAGTTAAAAATTAATCAAGCTGCAGCCTTCCATTTTAAAATCCATCCCTGTGTTTTGTTCTCCTCTGTGACCTGATCAATAGGCTTAAATAATAGGTGTATTGAACAAGGAAATAATGTAGCCACTTGCTCTGCTTTTTATCCACTTTGTTCTAAATCTTACATTCCACAAGTAGGAGAGAAGGGTTTGTGGGTCCTTTATTTATGGATGCCAAACTTTAGAAGAATAGGGGCATGAAATTATAGTAACGGTGGTAGTAGTACCATATCTTGTAAGCACCAAGGATTTGTCAGTGATAGCCAATTTTGTCTTTAGCAGTAGCAGGTATCACTTCTCTCATTTGGCTTTAACTAAACTGATATAGAGAAATTGACCCAGTATTAATGCTCTGATGGGATCCTTGGAAAAAACATCATTATGATTATCACCTCACTGCTCTGCTGTACGATAGTATGTTATCTCCAAGTTCCTCATTTCCACAATATCCACTTCCAGCAACAGAAAAAACATTAATTTTTCTAATCTACCACAGCTCTGGTAATTTTAAGGAAATCTGTAACATCGTGGCGGCCACAATACATCACATCAGTTATGGGAATGGCTGGATAGTATAAAAAAACAAGGTTGACTTTCAGAAGTGACTGAAATGAGAAATAGGGGTGCTCAACGCCACTGAAAATCTGGAAGTGTTTTAGGTATCTAAATAGAGATTTAAGGGTATGTCTGCACTGCAAAACAAACAAAACCTCTCGGCAGCGAGTCTCAGAGCCTGAGTCTCCAGACTTGGGCTCATGCTGTGGTGCTAAAAACTGCAGTGTAGGCATTCCCACTCAGGCTGAAGTCAGGGCTCTGAAATCCAGGAATGGGGGAGTCAGTGTCTGAGCCTAAAATCCAGCCCAAGTGGGAATATCTACACTGCTATCTTTAGCACCATGGCATGAGCTTGAGCATGTAGACCCAGACTCTGAGACTCGCAAATGCCTTTTTGATGGCGTTTGCAGTATAGACCTATCCTAATAAAGGGCACCTACTGCTGCACCTTTTACAGAGAACTGTTTTTGTAAGACAATTTTTCCCCTTTTCCTGTTCCCTCTTGCTCACATCTCCCTTCAGATGACTTCAGTACAAAGGGCCTGTTTCCCCTTTCATTTAAATTTGGTTCTACTCCAATTTGAGCTACGTTGACTTCAGTGGAGGAATTCCTGCATAGAGGTGGCTGAAACATTTCAAAGTTTTTTGGAGGGGGGGAATCCTTTTCACAAAATCTTTCACAGAAAAGGTTCCCATTTTCTGACCTGTGCTGCTTATGGGTTAGAGGAATACCAGGTCTGTTAGTCACCGAGCTGCCAGCTTCTATGGGATAAGAATCCCATATGACTGTAATTCTTCTCCTTTTGTATCAAGGGTAGGAAACAAGAAGTATCTCTTGACACCAGACAGTGACTACTTCCTCATTCAAAATAGGAAAGCCATTTTTCAACCAGGATGTAAACTTGTTTTGTCAAGGTGACACTGAACTCCAGCCTTGGAAGGAAGGAATAAATAAATGAGAATTTTCAGTTCTATTTCATACTCATGGGGCTATAATAGATTTGAAAATCAGTAAAATGTGTTCATCCATCCCAAATATAAATGAAAATCACTGTCCACATAAGAGAAGCACTATTTTAAAAAATAAGATTGAAGCTTTTCAGGTATATCAAGGGCCAACTTTTCAGCTGTCCTCCCTCAGCGACACTGCAGGAACCATCCTTTGCTTTATTCATATGTGCAAATGCTCTTTTTTCTGTGTTTTTTTTTTTTAAATGGAGTTTTGTTGAGCACAAAAATTCCCCCTGCCCCATATATTTGCCTGCAGCAGTTAAGGAGCTCAGCTGAATATTTGTTCCTAAGTGTCAATTGTTTGAATATTAGTTATTGAGAATTTTCTTTGATTTTTACCATTGATCTGGCCTCAGATTTTGGAGGGGGGCCTCTGTATTAACAAAGTCTGTGAAGTATTAGATTTCCAATGAAGTAAAACAAATCATCAGCCCTCTTCCTCTAGCCCACCCCTACCAAAAAACAAAAACACAAAATCTGCTCTAAAACTCCACTGGCACCATCTTTCTATTTTATTTTATTTTATTTTATTTTGAAAAACCTCATATAGCCTTTCTTTGTTGCTGTGTAAAATGTTAGATGATTGTTTCTCTGTAGATTTCCAGGCCTAAAGGAAGTGTGTGTTTGAGTGGAAAGGAGCTCAAGGAGGGTAATAAATGTGCTATTTTTCCATTAATTTTTTTTAGATATAAGGAGTGAGTAAAATTCTCAGTTTAAGTCCTTCCACAAGTGTAGCAGTTACCAAGAAATTTTGCATATTGCTTACTTTCAGAAGTGATCCAAATGAAGATCTAGACTGTTTGCTAACTTAGGCCTTGATCCATAGCTTATTGAAGTCAATGAGATTCTCTCCGTTGACTCCAGTGGATGTTGAATTAGGCCCTTGGAGACTGACCATGCTCCCGCTGAAGCCAATTGCACAAGTCCTGTTGATTTAAGTAGAATTTAGGATGGGCCTATAATTAGGAGTCACTTCTAAAAAAGAGCAGTATTTATGCATTCCTTCTCATCAAGAAGAGAACATAATACTTACTGTAATTTTCAAGCTGCAAGACGTTGATATTCTAAGAGGTTTTTCATATTGGCCATTTACACAGCATGTGCATCTGTGTGTGTGTGTTTTGTTGTTGTTTTTTAAATCCATTTGAAATCAATACATCTTGTCTTGGGTTTTTTACTAACTGTAATTTACTTATATGCAAGCAAGTCAAATTCATTACATGATCAGGGCCAGCTCTAGGTTTTTTTGCCCCCCCAGGCTCGCGTGCGTGCGCGCGCACAAAAGAAGGGCCAGAGTGCCACCCCTTGAAAAGTGCCACCCCAAGCACGTGCTTGGTTTGCTGGTGCCTAGAGCTGGCACTGTACACAATTCAAGCAACTTACTGCTTTGAAAAGAAATGGTTGCATCTTTATATTTGACTAGCTTAATTATGTGCTAGTGGCTAAAAGCTAATATAACTGCTATCTATCCATGTTCTTAATTGGAAAATACCACTTGGACTGACCGTTTTATACATATGATGCATTGAAATATATTTTCATAAGAATGAAAATAACTTAATTTATTTTGATCTTCTCTCCTGAGTTCTCAGTTATTAAAGAGTACTTGTCCTTGTATTTTGGGTGTGTTGCAGGAGGAAATAAACTTTTTTATAGTTCAACTCCCTCATTTCAATTTATTTTGTCTTTTTTTTTTTTTATTTTTTAGCTAGGGTCAGGGGTCTCATTTGCTATGGGAAAGGGGGCCATTGCCTCCCCAGCTCTTGGTTTGTATCCCTCATCCACTTTCCATAGCTCCTCACCTGCTGGTACTATAGTGTCTAACTCTGGCCTCCCAGGCATGGGGCCCAGACTTGGCCAGGGCTCCTAATTGTTGCATTGTTAGTGCAGCCCCTGGCCTGCTCTCCCTGCCCCATTCCCCGGAATAGGACCGGCATGACACTCCCCACCCCCCTCCAGGATGGGATCAGCCTGACGAGCAGCCATGGCCTCAGCGGGGAGGTGGAATTAAGGATGCTGACACAACTTCACCCCTGTCCCAGAAATTTTCTGAAATAGTGCCCCTGCTAGGGTCTCAGTGCAGCAAAGCACTTAAGCATGTGTTCATCTTGGTCAAAGCCCAGGAGAATCCCCTCTTGTAGAAATTAAATCTAGAAGTGGGTGGGTTTGCATCTATACAGTGACAGACTTGATCCATTGATGTCAAAAGAAGTAATTTTTTGTCAGTTGAAAGAACAGCTGTTCTCCCTTGGATCACCCCTTTCTAGTCCTTACTGAATTTCTTCAGACTTAATTTGAAAAAGGAAGCACTTAAAATATTAAGGTAACAAATGAACTTTCTCCAAGGAGAGAGAACAAAGGACATCTAAAAGTGCGAATGTAGCAAGATTTAGACTATCCCAGAGGGAAACAGGATCTAAAGAAGGAAGGAGAACTCCTGGCCAAGTAACAGATGTTCTCCCTCAAGGATAATGATGGAGCAGACACTATGGAAAATAATCCAGAGGACAGCAGAATTGTTTTTTCACCTGCAACGTCAGAGGGATGTGTCTAGAGAAATGTGACGAGCCATTGTCAAGGTTCCTTCCCCACTCTGAACTCTAGGGTACAGATGTGGGGACCTGCATGAAAACCACCTAAGCTTACTTTTACCAGCTTCGGTTAAAACTTCCCCAAGGTACAAACTATTTTACCCTTTGCCCTTGGACTTCCACTGCCACCACCAAACTTTATCTGGGTTCCTGAGAAAACGTTGTTTGGACACGTCTTTCCCCCCAAATCCTCCCAACCATTGCACCTCACTTCCTGGGGAAGGTTTGGTAAAAATCCTCACCAATATGCATAGGTGACCACAGACCCAAACCCATGGATCTTAAGAACAATGAAAAAGCATTCCGTTTTCTTACAAGAAGACTTTTAATAGAAGTAAAAAAGAATCACCTCTGTAAAATCAGGATGGTAAATACCTTACAGGGTAATTAGATTCAAAACATAGAGAATCCCTCTCGGCAAAACCTTAAGTTACAAAAAAGAGACACAGACAAGAATATTCATTCTATTCAGCACAGCTATTTTCTCAGCCATTTAAAGAAATCATAATCTAACACATATCTAGCTAGATTACTTACTAAGTTCTAAGACTCCATTCCTGTTCTGTCCCCGGCAAAAGCATCCCACAGACAGACACAGACCCTTTTGTTTTTCTCCTTCCTCCCAGCTTTTGAAAGTATCTTGTCTCCTCATTGGTCATTTTGGTCAGGTGCCAGCAAGGTTATCCTAGCTTCTTAACCCTTTACAGGTGAGAGGATTTTTCCTCTGGCCAGGAGGGATTTTAAAGGTGATTACCCTTCCCTTTCTATTTATGACAGCCATCATCATCTTTGATATTGAAAACATGAGATAAGAAAATTGATAATTACAAATCTCCATGTAGGAAGTCAGCAGAGGGAAAACAGCACAGTACATAAGGTCAAAAAGAGGAGGAGAAGGCAGCTCCTACATAACAAAAAATTGCAACTCTTATCTTAACACGTTTCAAAGAAAGTGTTGCCTGGGACTGGATGGCACAGTTGCTATTTTTCTCCCCAAAACTGGAAATAGTAGACCCACTGTTCTAGTACCTGTAATGTACAAAATCTTCATTAAGGTCATGCTTCAAAGCCTGTGGAAGTCTTTCCATTGCCTTTCAGGAGTTTTGGATCAGACTTTTTGAGTGCTGAGTAGAAGACTACTAAGGTTAGCTGGTAGCAAATATTTGACTATTTTGTTGTGATAAATTAAATAAATTGATTTTTCAAATAGTTGAAATTTAGCAAAACAAGTGTGCAGCTACCTATACCTATCCAAGAGAAAATATATTATTTTCCCCCTCTGTTTTTGCCTATTGGAATGCATCTTGATAGTACAATAATAATCTGAGAGCCAAGTTTTGCTATTTGATAAACAGCTCCTGTTGGTTGCAAGTCACTGGGGACCTTCTGCATCTGAGAACAGTTTGTTCCTTTGGGATTATGCAATTTTAATGCAGAGCCTGGTCCTGCCATTATTTATACAGTGAGAACCCCTAGCAACTTCAACAGCAGTTTGAGGATCAACCCCTGTAATTTTCCCATTGTAGGCTTTCAGCTATTGCAAAATGTGGCATCATGCCGCTCCTGAGACTGAGCGGCTGTGATCACATTACATTCTACCAGTATTCTTTACACTGACAGTCTATAAAGTGATGGACTGTTTTAAGGTGCCCCTGTTGAATTTAAAGTCTGGCTCTATTTAAGCCGTCTTCCATGAACCTCACACAGACAATCCCCTCTGCTCTGATATCAACTAACTATAGGGGTCCCATTATCACGCTGTAGGTTGTCAGATGTTTGAAATTTGCTGCAGAGGCCCTTAGAGTTTGGAACTTGCTCCTCAGGAAAAAAAATGAGACGTGTTCATTCTCGCCTCCTACCCTTCCCCCTATGCCCCCCCACCCTTTTCAAAAGTGAAGGAGAAAGCAACTTTTTCTAGAGGTGTTTTCAGTTTCAATCACTCATCTAACATGGAGGAAATCCCTGCCTCTCCCCATATTTTTAATACTTCATCCATTTTCTGTATTGTTTGTGTTTTTCTTTTGAAATAACATAAGAACGGCCATACTGGATCAGACAAAAGGTCCATCTAGCCTAGTATCCTGTCTTCCAACAGTGGCCAAGGCCAGGCACCCCACAGGGAATGAACAGAACAGGTAATCATCAAGTGATCTATCCCATGTCACCCATTCCCAGCTTCTGGCAAACAGAGGCTAGGAACACCATCCCTGCCCATCCTGGCTAATAGCCATTGATGGACCTATCCTCTATGAACTTGTCTAATTGCTTTTTGAAGCCTGTTATAGCCTTGGCCTTCACAACATCCTCTGGCAAGGAATTCCACAGGTTGACTGTGTGTTGTGTGAATGTTTGCTCGGGGCCTCAAGTGCCTATGCAGGGGAAAAACAGTTTTATTAGTTACAGTATCACGAATGATAGTTTTGTGATCTCAACATCCGACATAGCGTTAATATTGATGCCTATGTGCCATAGCAATAGGTGCACAGGAAATACTTTCACAGACAGCACTGCTTCAGGTTGGGGGCCTGCCTCGCAGCAACGATTGGCCTGTGAGAGTGGGGGATCATTTTCCAGGATAGGCTGTAGATCATTGGTGATGTGTTGGAGAGGTTTTAGCTGGGGGCTGTACGTGACGACCAGTGGTGTTCTGTTGTTTTCCTTGTTGGGGCCTATCCTGTAGTAGGTGACTTCTGGGTACCCATCTCGCTCTGTCATCTGTTTCCTCACTTTCGGTGGGTATTGTAGTTTTAAGAATACTTGATAGAGATCTTGTAGGTGAAGCTTATACTCACCAGCAACTACACACCACACCACAGAAACACTAATCCAGGAACCAATCCTTGTAACAAACCCCATTGCCTTCTCTGTCCCCATATCTACTCTAGCGACACCATCATAGGACCGAACCACACCAATAGGGGCTCATTCACCTACACATCTACTAATGTGATATGTGCCAGCAATGCCCCTCTGCCATGTACATTGGTCAAACCAGACAGTCTCTACGTAAAAGGATAAATGGACACAAATCAGCCAGCAGGAATGGTTACATACAAAAGCCAGTAGGAGAACATTTCAATCTCCCTGGACATTCAATAACAGATTTAAAAGTAGCCATTCTTCAACCAAAAAAACCCTTCAAAAACAAACTTCAAAGAGAAACTGCAGAGCTACAATTAATTTGCAAACTTAACACCGTCAATTTGGGCTTGAATAGGGACTGGGAGTGGCTGGCTCACTACAAAAGCAGTTTTCCCTCTCTTGGTATTGACACCTCCTCATCAGTTATTGGGAGTGGACCGCATCCACCCTGACTGAATTGGCCTTCAACATTGGTTCTCCACTTGTAAGGTAACTCCCTTCTCTTCATGTGCCAATGTATATTTATGCATGTATCTGCAATTTTCACTCCATGCATCTGAAGTGGGTTTTTTACTCAGAAAAGCTTATGCCCAAATAAACCTGTTTTATATAGTGATTTTCCTTCATTGGGACCAATGAGTTTTGCACTGTTATGCTTTAATCAATTGTTGTTTGACGAGTGCTTGTTTTCTTAAACTGTTCTTGTCCTTTATCTTGTTCTTTCGTCAAGTCTCTCAGGGAGTTATCCCACGCTGGTTTTGATCACAGCGATCTTGTCCCCATTGATAGGTTCCTGTCTCATCTTTAGAGTTGTCAATCTGCCTTCCTCTGACATTTCAATAGGGGGGGTGTTGCAATCTCCTAGTGCCCTTACGTTTGTCCTCGGTTCCTCCCTAGAACATCTGGTCTGGTGATGGCCTTCACACTTATCTTCTAACACACACATCCCTCATTCACACACAAAACGGGATTGATTTACACAGAGCATTTGAACAGAAATATCAAATTGCAATTCAGGAGAAAAAAACCATTGCAGTCTTTTACTTATTTTAAAATGCTAAACCCACAACAAACTGGTGACCCTAAAAGTCAGTGTCTGCCTTGAAATCAGCTTCAGACACAGATTCTGGCTGATGCATCTTTACCCAATGGCCCATTAGGCCATTCCTTTCTGCTTTCAGAAAGTGTGGCTGGCAGGATATGGTCAAATCATACACCAATACATTTAATGCATGCTATGTTGTTAGTCTTATCCTCCATTCTAAATTATACAAAATACAAACATCAAATCCTGCCACTACAACTTGCCTGGCTTTGGATCAAACTCAAATGCCATGTGTATGCTAAGCAGTGTCCTACATTCTGTTGTGACTGGTTTCCAGTTTAATCTTTGGAAATGAGAGTTTGTGGTTGTTCTGTCAGCCACATTCCACACTCTTACTAGGAGGTGCATTTATACTTCTTAAGGGACATTCCCCCTATCCTGATGCATCTTGAATAGTGGCCTGTTCATTTGCTTGTCCAAATTCTTTGCTGACATACACCCTTTGCAATCCTTTTTACTTCAGTGGAGATGTGTAGGGTGTAAATCTGGACAGAATCTGACCCACTCTACTTTATATCTCCTTGAAACATTAGTAAATTATTTATTTGTGTTGAAAATAATTTTCCTAATATGTTTGTTAAGGTTCACCATGACTCAGTTGCCCAACAAGCATTCCTTGATTAATCCTTGATTAGTCCAAAGGCTACTTGGTATCAATCTAAGCATAGACACCCTCATATTCTATATTCATATTCTGTATCCTTGCAACAATACAGTTATAAGCATTTGCTGAATACGCACAACCTGATCAGCCCCAGGAGACCCCTTCCCATCACAGCATGACTTTAGAGGGGTAAGGAAAAGTCTGACAAAGAACCCCTAGAAAACCTTGCTTTTTTTTATACACTGTAACAAACAAGTGATGGCATTGCTAACTAACTTATTGAATCTTGGTGAAAGTCAGCTGAAGCAGTTTAGGGCTGCACTCTGCTCTTTTCAAGGGTTTTTTCTTTGTCTGACTTTGCCATATTTTCCCCGTACTACTGGACTAAGCACCAATTATTTACTACTCCTGGTGCCCAATTAACTGTTTTCTTTATTTCCCAAACCTTACATACAATAACTCTGGTATTCGAAAGAGTCACTACTCTTAACACACATGATCTTTCTTTCTCATGAGTTCATCCTTTTTGCATGTGTGTGATGGGTTGGATCACAGAAACCCCCTTGGGGTTGCCAACTGATGTGCCAAGACTACTTCTGCCCCTGTTTTCCTGCCCTGTCAGCTTAGGACTTCAGTGCCTTGCCTGGTTTGAGCCAGACCCGCTAGCCTGCTGCAAACCCAGACCCAGGTCTGAACCATGTCCCCTAGCAGCTGTAGGCTTTACTGAAAGGAGCTTACAGAAGTGTTCCTGTCCTTAACACTCAAGTGCCCAACTCCCAATGGGATCCAAACCCTGAATAAATCCATTTTACCCTGTATAAAGCTTATACAGGGTAAACTCAAATTGGTCGCCCTCTGTAACACTGATAGAGGGATATGCACAGCTGTTTGCTCCCCCCTCAAAGTATTAATACATACTCTGTGTTAATAAGTAAAAAGTGATTTTATTAAATACAGAAAGTAGGATTTAAGTGTTTCCAAGTAGTAAGAGACAGAACAAAGTCAATTACCAAGCAAAATAAAATAAAACCTGCAAGTCTGTCTAATAAAACTGAATATAGACAAAACCTCACCAGTTCCAGTAAGCTTCCTTTTACAGACTAATCTTCTTCTAGTCCAGGTCCAGCAATCACTCACACGCCCTGTAGTTATTGTCCTTTGTTCCAGTTTCTTTCTTGGGGTGGAGAGGCTCTCCTTAGCCAGCTGAAGACCAAATGGAGGGGTCTCCCATGGGCTTAAATAGACTTTCTCTTGTGGGTGGAGACCCCCTCCTCTCTCCTATGCAAATTCCAGCTCCAAGATGGAGTTCTGGAGTCACCTGGGCAAGTCACATGTCCATGCATGACTCTCAGTTTTTACAGGCAGAAGCCATTGCCCACATGGTATCTTGAATGTCTCTAGGAAGACTTCTTATTTGGATTGGAGCATTCCAAGATGCATTGTTCCTTAAGTGATTGGACACTTAACTTTGCGAATTCATTTCTCCAGGAACTGACCAAATGCTCTACTAAGGTTATTTAGAAATCAAGCCAGTACACGGCCAATATTCATAATTTCAAACACAAAAATGATACATGCATACAAATAGGATTAATAGATTCAGTAGATCATAACCTTTACATAGATATGTTGTTACTTGGCATATATAGCGTAGAATATATTCCAGTTATGTCATATATTCACAAGCATATTTCCATAAAGCCTTATGTGGGGCACCGTCACAATGTGCTTTGGGCGTATTGCTCATGCTAGTATTCAAACTCAGTTTAAAACCACAGATCACTCAGGCCTAATATGGGTCTATATTCCTACAACTCAGGAAAGGAAAACATGTTTCTTAGGGCCTGCTTTTATGAGTTATTGAGTTTCCTGGAAGTCTTGAGCCTCTTCAACTTCCAGGTCAAGGGAAGTTGAGGGCACTTCACATTTCCCATGAAGCTATCAGCACCTTAGATGATCAAGGCTTTAGTGAATAATGCCACCATATAAGTGAGCATGTTTCTTATTTTGTGTCTCTGAAATGTACATGTTGTACAATAGATTTATTTTAGTAAAGAACATACATTAGTTTTGTGACTAGAGCGACTTCCTATCTCGGGTTTAGGTGTATTTGCAGATGTTAAACCACTTTCACTAGATAAAATTCATTTAAATTATAAATCGAGGGTATTAAAAATAGACACAGCAGAAGCCAAAGGTCAGTGATTTCAGAAGGCAGATTTCTGCTTGAAGATGAACATTAAGAGGACATGCCCTTTGATACTTTAAGAGGCAAGCAATCTTTCCTAGAACATCAGCATTTGTATGGTAGTAAAACTACATATTAAAATGGAGGAAATTATTATCAAGCCAAAAGGGCCTGGACATTTAAAAACTGAACAGTCAAAGGGAAGGGAATATTAATCCTGGCAAAAGTACGGACATGGCAACTATGGTTTATTGATTTACAATAATGCTTGTTTTAAAATGGAAAGAGAATTCACATAGACATCAGTGTAGTTTAATTGATACTTTATGGTTACACATTTTTATGCATTTAACTTCCTGCTGTAAGTCTTCGTCATTTCAATGTCAATATCAACATTTTAATTTAAAACGCATGGATAGATGTGTGCCATAAGCTTAGAGACAGACCACACAGGGCCAGATTCTGACCCTTGCCGCTCATTCATACTAAGGCAGAAGAGTGGAAAGAACTCTCTTGCTTCTCTTCAACTTACTTCCCCTGTGCAACGTGCTAGCCCTGCCTCTGAAAGCATGAGGACATTTGAATCCAAACCTAAATTTCACAACTGGTCCCTATTTCTAGATTCACCCAACCCAAAGCTTCAGATCTGAATATCCCATCTCAAGGAGAGTTCAAAACTGGGTCTGAGTTTTCCCACTTGGGTCCGTCTTGCTCTAACATTTTATATTTATATAGGCCACTAAGTTGGTGCCCAGAGTTAGGCACTGAGATAATAATAATCTGTATTACAGTAGCACCTGTACCGCACCTAGCTGAGAGTGGGACCTCATTGTTGGAAACACTGTGCATTCCCTATCCTGAAGATCTTGCAGTCTAAACAGACAAGAGGGACAGATGGTGGGAGAAAGACAATAGTCTCCCCTCACAATTCCAGATGGGGAACTGAGACACAGAGTTTGAGCGACTTGCCCAAGGACTCACAGGAGGTGCATGGAAAAGCTATGAACTGTACCCAGGTCATCAGATCCCAGTCCAGTGTTTTGACCACAAGACCATTCATATATATATATCCACTTGTTATATATAACAAGTGGATGGATTTCATAGGTACTGAGCACCTGTAGCTCCCATTGTTCACAAGAAGCAGTTCACAACAATATGCTTTACAACGGTGCTGCTTCTGTTGTAGGGAGCAATACAGTCAACTGGCATCCAACACACCACACACATTTTGGAGTGGCATATTTGGTCAGTTTCTCTTGCTACTTGGAGGCTGTACAGCTTATCCTTTCAGTGTGATTGCAAGCTCCATGTGGTAAAATCATCTACCATGCTGTTTAATCATGCTAAGCAAATGATTCCTCTTCTGCTCTCAGGATGGAAACATACAGATTTTGGCTTTTCTGTTTATGCCATATGTCCTGGCTCTGCTGAGCCCAATGTAGACCTAATAGATGTATTGTCATGTGACCTGACAACAGTTTTCATGCTTTTAAGTGTTTTTGTTTGTTTGTTTTGAGAGCAGCGGTTCTCAACCCACAGCCCGGCATGCAGCTCAGTTACCACACAGCTGCAGCCCAGCTGTGTGCTAAAGGCCACCTGGCCATGCAGCAAGGTCTGGGTTCCCAGGTGCCTGGCTGTCCAGCGTGGCCCGGGGCTGCCGGGCGGGGCTGCCGGGCGGCTCTGCGGCATCCAGAATCAGGGGCTGCTGACTGGCCCTACAGAGCCTGGGGTCCAGGGGCTGCCCCATGGGGTTAGGGTCTGGGGTCGGTGTTCGGGCTGCTGGCCAGCCCCCCGGAGTCAGGGTCTGGGCTGCCCTGCCACCCAGCATGGTGCCCAGGGCTCCACTTCTAGCCACAATCTGTGGTGGGGTCTCTGGGTGGGAGGCGCTGGGCATAGGGGTCTGTGGGGGCAGATTCAGGCAGGTGTGTGCACTCTGTGGTTCTCAACCTGCGGCCCTAGTAACACATTGTGGGCTGCAAATGCAGCCCACAGTGATAAATAGGTTAAGGACCACTGTTTTAGAATGAAGTTAGTGAGAGTGAAAGTTGCTGAATGAAATTTCCTCCACAGAGTAGCGGGTAGGACCTAGTCAGTAGCAGGGAGAGCTACCACACACTACCTTGGCAATATATTTCAACTAGCAGTGACTGAATGTGACAGAACTAGTATTGATGAAAGTAGGGTAGTGCTTTCACCGTTGTTGCCTCCTTGTGCTTGTTCATGATCATGCACCATAAAGGACATGACATAACAATTCATGCTACCAGCCCAGCTCTCGTATTTTGGATGTCTCTTATTTACATTAAGTAGACATCAGAGTGAGTATTTGCTTGACTTCCAAATGGCTGTCCCGTTGAACCATGTTTACACCTCTTTTAATTCACTATTTCTGAATCTTCCTTGAATATGTATTTGGTTCCATGACTGATTTCAGAATGATGTTTTTTTGTTCAGATACCTGCATCCACAAGTAAATAAGGGTATATGTATGCAAACAAGCACAGATCCCACCCATTGTAATCTAATTGTTTGTTGCTTTTCCTATTTGCCATCCACTCAGGAGGCAGAAAGATTACCATGTACCAGATGACCAATCATTCACCAAGATTAATGAATTGTGAATAGCCAAAGTAACAATTCATGAACACACCGTTGATCTAAAGTTTGTTCATTTAAACTATTCAGCAACTACTGGCTAAAAGCCTACAATAAGGGAAATCAGGACTACTTCATGAACAATTTACAAGCAAAAAAAGAGAGCTCTACTGGTCAGATAATTTATTCCCAGTGAATATCTTGACCATTTCTCATTACAACCTTGTTTTAGAAGGGTCACTTCTTGGGTTAAGAAGTTAGTTCAGGGTCCCTTGGTTATTTACTTCTCAGCTTTGCGCTGAACCCTGGTTCCAGGTAGTACCAAAACTGTAGTAAAAGCATGGTGATGGCAGGTACCTTTATTTGCATGAGAAGCATCTACTAGCACATTTGCATAGGTTGTGGAGACCAGATAAACTTGCTCTATCTTTCACCTTCTTCCTTATTAAGGCATGTGGGTGAAATTCTGTGCTATGCATATGAGAGGGGTAGCACTGAACTTACAGCCCCCAAGCAAAGGTGGTATTAAGCCATTGTTGTGTCCCCTGATTCTGAGCTGCTTCAAGGGATGGAGAGGCCCCATGCATACCTCAGACAGCCTTTGTATCCACATCTAAGTTATGAGATACTCTTTGGGTGTCCCTATGGCTTGCTGCACTCCCTCAATTTTCTGTATGCTGTGCACCGCATTCCCACCCTGACACACCCCACCTGCACTGAGCACACTGCACACACCAAAGTTGGTGATGGGGTCCACGGAAGGCAGTATATGGCCCATTTTTGCCGTTCCTGCCCTTTTACCCAGTGTGAAAGGGCCAGAGCAGTGGTGAGAATTCTACCCTGTGTGTTTTGTTCCTCCTATGCATGTGGCTTTATGGTGAAACTTGTTGTTCAAGTAACTGAAACGTGCACCAGAAAAATGGATGCCTGGTTGCAATAATTAATGCTACTGGCGTCTGCTTCTAGTCTCTGCAAAGGAGAAAGGAAGTCAGATGAGGTAAAATTAGGTAGCTCAGAAGGTCCCATGCTTTGCACAGAGCTAGATAATGCTTGCATCTTCCATGATTGATTTTTATTTATGTCAGCAACTGACAGTGAAGCTTTGCTATCTGGACCATAGTGAATGTTAGAAATATACTCTGCCTGTATGATTACAGATATTTATAGGAAAGATGACACTTTCCAACATAAAAATTATTTGCCAGGTCAAAATGATGCATTTTTTCTGCTTAAATATTTATTTCTATTATGTTATTTCAAAACGTGTGAAAAGTTCTTATATTGTTGGAGGGGGGCGGGGGTTGCACATTCAGTGCCGTTGTATCATCTGTCAATCTGTACAGTGGTTAGCACAATGGGATCCTCGCCCATGACTAGGGGTCCTAGGTGCTATATGTGACAGGCTACTACCCCCCACTCCAGGGTGCCACCTGATATATTGGGGTACCACTGAGCCAGCCTGTTCCACCAGCCTGGGCTCCCTCACCCTGTCCTGCTGAGCCAGGCCTTCAAGCCTCCTCCAGCACACACACACATAGGTAGGGACACACCCAGCTGCAGAAAAATACAGACACTGAAATCAGCACTGCATGGGAAGACTCAGCTCAGGAATTGCCCAGCACTCAAGTGCATACCCCATCTAGAGTGTAAACCCAAAATTGTATTGTCTTGCACTGCACAGAAAACTCTACAGAGTAAGGTCGTGAAATTCACTCGCTCCCTCAATGTGGAGAAAGATATGCACAGCTTTTGTCCCCCCCAACCACAGTTATGAATTACACAAACTGGGTTTTAGAAAACAAAAATAGTTTATTAACTATAAAGGATAGATTTTAAGCGTTAGTAAACACATCAAAGCAGATTACTGAGCAAATAAAACAAACATGCAAACTAAACTCAATACCCTAAAGAAACTGGTTACAAGTATTAATTTCTCACCCTGAATGCTGTTTTAGGCATTTCTTTCACGGCCCAGACACCTTTTCCGGCCTGGGCTCAGCTCTTCTCTCCCCCTCAGTCCTTGTTTCTTAGATCTTCTCAGCAGTCATCCTGGGCAGGGATTCAGTGAAGAATAAGCCCTGATTAACTCACTTCCCTGCCTTAAATGGGATTTACATATGGTGGGAATCCTTTGTCCCCAGTTTGGTCTCCACCCTTTTGTGGAAAAATACTAGCAGGCCAAGATGGGGTCCAGTACCAGGTGACATGATCATATGACCCTGCAGTGTCAAAGCAGCATCCCAGGAAGGTGGGAGATTAGCATCTTCAAAGACCTATTGTTCCCCTTAATGGTTTATTGACTAACCAGCCAGACTGATTGCATTTTGTCTGGTGGGCATTGCCCAGGTGCAAACACTTTTGTAATTGATACATAGTCAATATTTCTAACTTCAGATGCAGAAATGATACATGCATACAGATAGGATAATCACATTCAGTAAATCATAACCTTTCCAATGATACCTCACATGACCCATCTTGCATAAAACAATTTTAGTTATGCCATATTCATATCATAAGAATATCTCTATGAAGAATATGGGGCGTAGTGTCACACTATGGTATTACAAATAGTTAATAGTAATAATGGGCTGTAAAAACCCAACACTATTTGGCAGTCCTCAAAAAAAGAAAAAGATTTTAAATCTTTAAAAATGAAACTTTAATCTTTAGAAAAATTTAACTGTGGCCTGTCACCAAAATCAATAGCTACTTTGTTCTTGTACTGTCTAACAGATGATCTGTTCCCCAACATACAGTCATAAACAGCAAAATCAAAAACAAAAAGAACTATGCACAATTCATCCCCCATACCCAATGATCACTTCACCTGCCACTGAGGTTAAGTACAGCAGCTGTTTTAACAGCAACACTATACAAGAGTATGTTAGAGGAAGTGAAAAAGAATAGTATATTCAAGTGAGGAAAAGGAAAAATATATTGTAATTATCCAAGTCAAAATTAGGCCAAAGCACAAGAGTTAATTTAACAAATTTCTATTGTTGTGAAATGTGCCATGGGAATCTGTAATAACCACAAGTGGTTGGGACTTCATTTTTGCATTTTGTCCATGCTAATGCACATCTAAAAACCCAGTGCACTCCAGTTTTGATCACATAAAAAGCCTAACCACTTGGAAAAACACTCAAAAGTGACACCGATCCACTAATTTTTTGGCTACATGTTTAGCTGGTCATCTCCAATATTGTGCACATAGTGGGTTGGCCATTTATTGCCAGGGCCGGGGCTAACATGATCTTTACTACTACATAAACAGGACCTACGATTGGCATTATATGCATGGTAACAAAGATTGATTTCTTTGTAGAGACTCTGTGGGGAAAATAATTGACTGAGTGTGCTGAGGTGGTACATTTGCAACATATTCTATCAGTGTGTTCTGTTCTGTTTTTTTTCATAGGCTAGTGTTCTTGATAATTCCCAAGATACATCTTAAAGAGAAATCCAGTGAATATCATGAACTAATCAAGTGGAAAAGCACAATAGGCTACTGAATATTCTAATGTGAGAAACAGACATCCAAATATTCGTATTTTGATAAATAATTACCACCTGATTTTAATGAATGTACAACCATTATTTGCTGCATTAATTAGCTGTTGATTACTGCTACATAAATGTGTTTCCAGTAAAATAATCATATTTCTTGCTCTCATTATTAAACAGGCCTACCAATTAGTTAAAAATGTGAAGGTGTAGGTGCTGATTATAGCTAAGTTATAACTAAGTCAAAAGAGAATGAGGCTTCTTTGTTTTAAAATCTGAACCTATTAACATCCCTCAGGTGTATAGTCTTTTGATTACTATTGCCATTTAAAACAAACATGCATCTTTGGATCTCTGTTCTTCTCTAGACAGAAGAAGTTGCTAGGAGTAGAGTTGTTGGAGCATGCTGAGCACTCTTGGGATATGCCATGAACTCTCAACACCTAATGTTACCACTGGAAGTTGAGGGTGCTCAGCCCTTGGAGGAATGCTCAGCATCTTTTTCTGTCTAGTTCCAGCTGAAGTCAATGGAGTCTTTACTCTGACTTTACTGGACTTTGGATCAGGCCCTTAATAAGATGATGTCAACATTCTTAGATCCATTATACACTGACATTATAAAATACATGGTATTACTTCATTGTTCTTCCTTATCACCCTCTATATTAGAGTCAATATTTATCTTGAAAATTTTGGTGTAAAATTTTAATTTTCCTTGGTTTAATGAAAACATTTAAGTAAAATTACCCAACCAAAATATAACAGTTAATTGATAAAATGGTTTTAAAATAACTCCCCATTTCCTTAGTTCAGACTTAAGGCCTGTTATGATTTTGTTGATGGTGAGCAAGCCAGAGGATACTTTCTCCTAATGAGACCACATCATAAATCAAATAACCAGTATGCTTTAAGAGCACTCTAACTACTGTTCTTCCATATAAATTGATAGGCCAGATCCTCAGCTGATATAAATTGGCCTAGTTTGAATAGAGATAACTTTAGTTCAGCTATGATGATTTACAACAGCTGAGAATCCTCTGTAGGGATCCTACACTTTACTAAAGTTCATGAGTCTAAAGGCCATTGATTTAAATGGGACTGCTCATGTATTTAAAGTTAAACGCAGTGGGTAAGGGCTTTGGTGGATTGGGCCAGGACACTCAGCACCCTGCAGGATTGAGCCCCATAAACAGAGTAACTTTCTTGATCAAAATTAAATTTAATTCTACACCTAAGAAAACAATCATTGTTCTACTTTCCTTGGTATTTAATGTGAAGTTGTTTTAATACTGCTCAGCTCTAGGGTTGGCATCTCAAGAGGCTATTGCATCTCTCTTCCCATCAGTGACATCTAAGGAAAATTGTATGCTGGTGGGGACTCAACACTTTAGCTAGAGGCCCTGGATTCTCTAAATTATAAACAAGCAGAAAAGTGAGGTCTAAGTTGGGTGGCTAAGAATTGAATCACAAGTGTATTGTTTGCTTCTAAAGTTGTCTGCATACCATCTTTTTATAGGCAGTCTCTTTTGTTAAGCTTCTCTTATTGTTTGCGGTGGTGTTGGTTTCTTTACTCAGAACTGGGTATGTTAAAGAAGTGTAATTATTGAAGCTGCTCAGAGTTCGAGTACTGCAAACCCTTAAGGTACCAGTAGCGTACTGGGTATCCCATGACTTCAAGGCAAGCACACAAGGTGCTTCAGTAGCTAGGCCTTATAGGAGCTAACCCTTGTAGGTATCAATAACCATTCAGACACATGGCTACCTGGGGCTGTCAGGAAATGGGTAGGTTGCAGATAGCTTGGGTACAGAGGCTTAATATTACAGTTCAAGTTAGCAATAGACTTAATTGTTTTGGGTCCCTGGAGCAGTTGAGAGCTAGGACTTTTCAGGCCTACTGCCTGGGGTGACCTCTTCAGTCAGGTCTCTACTCAAGCAGATAGGAGAGTTGTATTCAATTACATTTTACGGCAGCCTGGCTAAGGCAATATCGAAATCTTGGCAGGCCAAAGGGCTCTTCAAGTGTTTGTTCTATACTGAGCCCGCCGTGGATCACAGTGACCATTTCAGGACGGTGTGCTGGACTGTATTTATAACCTCAAAATAACAGGTTAAACATGCCAGTAGTCCAAATACCAATGAAATCCTGCAAACAAATAGTTATACAGATACCCTGTAATACTATTTAAACAGCATGCTATTAATTCTATTAAACCTATGAAATTAAAATTAGAAGTTAAACTCGCAAGAAAAGAACGGCCATCTAATTTCCCTTTCCTATTGCCTGAAATTTTGACACTTGTCTTTAAAAAAAAATGAAATAAAATTGAGCAGCTATCAAGTTAACTAATAAAAGCATGTCAATTACTGATCACTTTATGTTGTATAAGCACCTCATTAAGTGCCTGATTAAAAGTATACCACTGTAGGTTGAAATAGATCAACACAGTCTAGCTTGAATATGTTTACATGCAAATGAAAAGTTTCTAAATTAAATACAAGGCATGATGGTAAACAGAGGGAAAATAAACTGAAGTGCATCTACCCAGTCCCCCGCAGTTCAGGCCCCCATTGGATCTGCCTGCTAATGCACCTGTCTGCTCAGCCCTTACAGCTCTCAGCTCTCCAGCCTCTGCTCCTACTAGGGTTCTTTACCCCACCATCCCAGACTGGGAGGAGGGCTGCAGACAGGAGCAGCTCTAGGGTTCTTCCCCCCCCTGCCCCCACTTCGTCTTTCCCAGTCCAGGTGTTACAGGGGCGAAAGAGCAGAGGAACCATCCCTGCTCTCAAAAAGGAAAGGGTGAAGAAGGAGAGGAGCCATGCCAAGTGCAGGGCTCTTTCTGTTCACCACTCCCTTTCTGGGAGCACAAACTGCTCCTCCCCCTTCCCATGAGAACTGGCTAGGATCCTGAGGGGAGGAGGAGAAAGCGCTACTGCTTCCCAGGAGGCATGAAGGAATAGCTGACACCTAGCAGTGGGTGGGCTGGAAGTGGCTCTTGGCCACCAATTGAAGAACAATGAGAGAGGTGCTTACTGGATTCCAGCCAGGCTCAGTTTGTCTTTCTCATTGGGGCCCTTCTGCACTGACTCCCTGCCCAGCTGCTGCTCCCCCATAGGTCCCACAGAGACCTGCACCCAGTTGTGATATCTGGCAGTCACAGCGTTGGGGATTTCTCTTTCCATCCATCTTCTCTGCAGCTCCTATCTCATCATGCAGCTGCTGCTTCCAAACAGAACCTGACCACTTCCTGGGTTCCCTGCCTGATCAGGGAAAGGGGATGTGTCACGGGGAGGGGTTATAGTCCCCTGCTTAACAGATCCTTCACAGAAGCAACAAGAACTTTTTTGTTGTGTTTGTTATTAACATCGCAAAAGAGGACAGGGAGAATGAAAATGTGGAGTTATATAAAATATCAAGGTAATTTTCCCCAATCAATAAGTCAGCATGCTAAGGTTCCAATTTTATGTCTTTAGAACTCTGCAAGCACATTTTCTGCTTTTGCAAATGCACTATTAGCCAGCAGGTTCCCCAGTGGTACTAGAAGCTACAATCAGTTAACATTATTTCCCTGTGCTACTTGGACAGCAGCAAGCTGACTGAATCAACCACATCGATTGGAAGGCTGCTTCATCAAATAAACCCTCCAAAATGATGCTGAAAAAGGCCCTCTTGCTCCTTTGTAAAAGTTTGTAAGAGAAACAGATCAGAATCAGGGTGACCGTCCATTCTGGTTTGTGCAGGTAGTTCTATTTGTTTAGTGGGTTAGATTAAAACAAACCTCCTGCTCCAAACATGCAATACAGCTCAGGTACAACAGGAGCTTAGAAATAGAGAGAAGAAATTAAAAGAAAGAAAAGAAATGATGATCTGAATAAGCAAGTGGGTGTTACAATGCAATGTTTGCACTGGAAGGTCTAATTTCCAGCTCAAATAAACATGACTGTGCTAGCTTTGATCAGGCTAATTCACTAAGAATAGAAGTATAGCTTCCACAGAGGGAGGGGCCAGCCTCCTGAGTATGTACATGTGGTTTTGGGGGGCTGTACTTGAGGCAGCTAGCTACATTTCTATTTTTAGCACACTGTCTTAGTCAGAGCTAGTGCGGGTATGTCTGCTCTTGCTGGAAATTACATTTTCCACTTCCAGTGTAGATACACCCATAGTTGCTTATTTTAGGGCAAGCATTCCTTCTGAGCTGAAAGAAAGATGGAAGAGGTTCATGCTTATGTTCCTGGACCTCATGCCATTGAAGAATTGAGGTCTCCAACTCATTCGTGCAGACACAAATAAAAATAATAAACCAAAAGGAAGGAGGAGAAAGAGACCCCTGTCTATAGGGGTCACCAAATGAACTTAATAGGCAGCAGGTTTGAAACAAATAAAAGGAAGCATTTCTTCACACAACGCACAGTCAACCTGTGGAACTCCTTGCCGGAGCATGTTGTGAAGGCCAAGACCATAACAGGGTTAAAAAAAGAACTAGATAAATTCATGGAGGATAGGTCCATCAATGGCTATTAGCCAGGATGGACAGGGATGGTGTTCCTAGTCTTTGTTTGCCAGAAGGTGGGAATGGGCGACAGGGGATGGATCACTTGATGATGACCTGTTCTGTTCATTCCCTCTGGGGCACCTGGCACTGGATACTGGGCTAGATGGACCTTTGGTCTGACCCACTAGGGCCGTTCTTATTTTATTATTATCTTAAATCACTGACTATTTTAGGTGAAATAAGATGGAAAATTAGACCACTGGCCTTTTGGCATTTAATACTACTGTTCTCTTCTGTAAAGCACTCATATACTGTGGTGATGGACACCATAAGAACCTAAACAGATGTAGCTAGAGTTTGATATAGGTGGTTTTATCACTAGAATGAACTTCCCTCCAATTGTTTGGAAAATGTTGTTCTCTCAGGCCTCAGTTCAGGAAAGAACTTAAGCACATCCTTAAGTCCATTGCTATTCAGGACAGCATTGAAGCATGAGTTTAAATCCTAACTTAGCATCTGTTTCAATGGGATTTAAGCATACACCTAACATTAAGCATGTACTTAAGTGCTGTCCTGAATAGGGATGTGCTTCTGAATCAGGACTCAATTTTGTAATACAGAAACATATAAAAGAAAATACATTTTGTAGGTTTTTATTCTTTTTTGTGTTCAGATACCTCAAATGTTGCTAAATAGGATCTGAAAAGCACTGAGTCCTTAATGGGGATAGATCACTCTCTTTGAAAACTAAACAAAACCATCTTGTTTGTCTGATGAAAATGAAATGCTTTAATATCAATGGTATGAGATGCCCCTTTCCCAACCACTTTCATTTCTGCAGCCTTGCAAGTATGCATTATGGGTAAAGCCCTCTTGCATCTCCTGTTGTCCATTGTTAAAGGCTTTCATCACATAATGACATAGACATTCGTATCTGCAAGAAGGCAGAATGGTAACTATAATTTTGGCCAACATTTTCAAAAATATGGAAACCAGTGGGTCTTGTGATCTTAGGTCACACAAGTAGTTTTGAAAATCCCATCTGTATGAACTTTAGAGCCTGAGTTTAGGCTCCTGTATTTAAAAATGTAGGCCTTTTTTTTCTGTGTACTTTATTGTTACATTTCTGAGTCTCCTGGGGCAGCAGCCATTTTGTGAAGAGCCACACACTCTGTAATCTCATTTCACTTTTGTTCTTTTTTGTTTTGTTGCTTTCTCTTAATGTTAAAAAGAATCAGCCTAGAAGTTTCTCTGGGTGTATGGAAAAACATAACGGGCATAAAGAGAGTGGTAGGGAAGAGAGGGATCAGACACACTCCTAATGGGGGCAACAAAGTAATAAGAGACACAGGGCATGAAGAAACTATATGCCAGATTTTTGTAAATTTACATCTTCGAGTTGAAAAGGGAATATCCGTTAACAGGGAAAACGCTGAAAACTAGCCAGTCCCCAGGTGACATCCATGTGGGGATTAACTACTTCCCCAGAGGCTGAACTCACCAAGAATGAGAAGAGTTGGTCAACTATTTATATTTAACTAAATCCTTCAGTCCTTATTTTTAGGCAAAGCTTCCACTACTTCAGTATAAGATTAGCCTGTCTATGGACGGAGTAAAAGCTGCAGCATTTGGCCCTTCGTATATTGAATTAATTTTAGATGTTCTTTGCTTACTTCTTTTTTTTTTTCAGTACCTGCTAATCCCCAGTGACAATGACCTGCTATTTTGAGCACAGAGGTAATACATTATTGATCAGCCTAACATAGACTGCACTTAGAGTGGTTGCACTTTACTTACATATGGTATCCAGAAATAATAGCTTAGCATTTCAGAATCTTTTGGGGATAGATGGGTTTTCTGTGTACTGCACAATGTTTCTTTCGAGTTTTTTTAAAAGAAAAAATTTATTTTAATGAGATAGTAGATATTCTTTCAATTTAGTTACTTTTACATTACAATAATTTGTCATTAGTCTTTTTCTCTGTGGATGTTTTGTTTGAATAGCATAATAGTTTAGCTGGCATTATGTTGTTCCATGAAAATAAATATGAACTGGAAAGAGACTGCATTAGAAGAAAATGTTTTATAAATCAGCTGACAAAAGACAGAATACATGCAATGCTTCATTGAGAGGGGCAACAAGAAGCCAGTCAAACTAGGTGCTGTGGAGATAAAGTCTGTGCAACAATTTAAATATCTCTGTTTAGTTTTGAGCCATGATGGGAATATGGATGCAAATTAAATCTCAGGAAAAACTTCCCAACTGTAAGAACAGTAGGAAAATGGAATAGACTGCCTACGGAGGTTGTGGAAGCTCCTGCATTGGAGGTTGTCAAAAGGAGGCTGGATGGCCATCCATCCTGGATAGTTTAGACACAACAAATCTGCATCTTGGCAGGGGGTTAGACTAGATGACCCTTGTGGGGTCCCTTCTAACCCTATGATTCTATGTTAGGAGCCTCATGAAGCATGAATAATTTAGATGGGTGAAGCTGACAGGAATTCTCTTATATAAGAATATGTCAAGTAAACTAAATAGCAAAGTATATAAGATCATGATTCATAGGCAATCCCTTGAGGTTGAGGATGACTTTTTCACAGGTTTTATTTTTCATGGGTCCTTTGGTGACTGAGGAGTCTAATTTTTGAGCCACAGGCTCATTGGCAGACATTTCGGGTGGGTTGAGCTGCGATAGCTGCGTGACAGTTGTCTTTCCTTTCTTTTCTGGCGGTTTTCTGTGACCTGGGCAAGGCGAGTTTCCTTTCATGAGTTGGGTGTACAGCAGTTGTTTTGGTAAGAGTATATCAGGCATGAGCACACGGTGCCTGCTCCACCTCAGCTGGTGCTGGATAATCAGAGCCTCAAAGCTGAAGATGTCAGCCTCTGTGAGGATACTGACATTAGTGTGACAATCCTCCCACTTTATATTGAGGAAAGTGCTGTGATGGCGTTCCAGGTTTCTCTGGTGTTTTCTATAGGTCACCCAAGTCTCACAGCCATAGAGGAGAATTGGGGTTGCCACCACTGTATAAATTAAAAGTCTAGGATGTGTTTTGATGTTGTGATTGTTGAACAGCTGGCGAAACAGTGTGCCAAAGGCAAGGCTGGAACAGCGGATTCTGTGCTGAATCTCAACATCTATGTCTGCCCTCTGTGAGAGATGGCTGCCAAGACAGGCAAAGTATTCTACATTTTCCAGTTATTCTTTGTCAGTGTGAATCTTCCTTGCTGGGTCTGATGATTGACCAGGGACTGGCTGGTGGAGGTTTTGCTGATGTTCAGAGTTAGCCCTAGGCTTTTGTAAGCTTCAGAGAAGGAATTAAGAGCTCCTTTGAGTGTGCAACTATAGCACAATCATCTGTGTACTGGAGTTCAGTTACTGTTGCTGATATTACTTAGTTCTGGCATGGAGACAAGAAAGGTTGAAGAGGTTGCCGTCAGTCCGATATTGGATGCCAATGCCCCGTGGTAGACAGTCTTGGGTTAGTGTTTTCATAGCTTCTAAGAAAATGGAGAAAAGGGTGGGTGCCAGTACATAGCCTTGTTTTATGCCAGTTTGGATGACAAATGGCTCAGAGGTAGTGTCACTGCACAGGATGGAGGCAGTCATCTGGTCATGGAGGAGTCTTACAATGATGATAACTTTGCTTGGTCAGCCAAACTTTGACATGATTTTCCACAGAGCCTCATGATTGACAGAGTCAGAGGCTTTGGACAGATGGATAAAGGCCATATACAGCTCCTGGTGTTCTTGACATTTTTCCTGGATCTGTCTGGCTGTGACAATCATGTCGGTGGTGCCTTGTGATGGTCTAAAGCCACACTGGGACTCTAGAAGTACTTCCTCTGCAAGACAGAGCAGGCGATACAGTAAGATTCTAGCAAGAATCTTCCCAGTGATGGAGAGGAGGACAATGCCTCGATAGTTGCTACAGTTAGCCCTGTTTCCCTTTTAGAAAATGGTGATGATGTTAGCATTGCATAAATCAGCAGGGATTTCTTCGGTGCGCCAGATTTTGAGGAGCAGCAAATGAAACTTGTTAGTCCGTGTTTCTCCCCCCACTTTCAGTACTTCAGCTGGCATGCAATCAAGACCTGGTGCTTTATAGTTCCTCATTTGTTTAACTGCTTTGCAGACCTCCTCAGGTGTAGGTGGGTTGGCAAGAGTTTCCCAAATTGGGTGATGAGGAATGAAGTCAATGGTGTCGTCAGTCTCAGTCAATTCTCAACTGAAAAGCTTTTGGTAGTGTTCCTTCCAGTGCTCTTTGATGGATTCATTATCTTTAAGAAAGGTACTACATCTTCGGATCTCAGAGGTATGAGGCCACATGAGCTTGGTTCATACAGGGTCTTTGTTTCAAAAAGAAAAAAAAAAGCTCCACATATCATAGATACTAAGGTCAGAACAGACCTTATTATGATCATCTAGTCTGACCTCCTGAACAATGCAGGCCACAGAATCTCACCCACCCACTTCTGCAATAAACCTCTCACCTATGTCTGAGCTATTGAAGTCCTCAAATCATGGTTTAAAGACTTCAAGGTGCAGAGAATCCTCCAGCAAGTGACCCATGCCCCATGCTACAGAGGAAGGCGAAAAAACCCCAGGGCCTCTTCCAATCTGCCCTGGAGGAAAATTCCTTCCCGACCCCAAATATGGCGATCAGCAGAACCCTGAGCTTATGGGCAAGATTCACCAGACAGATACCCAGGAAAGAATTCTCTGTAGTAACTCAGATCCCACCCCATCTAACATCCCATCACAGGCCGCTGGGCCTATTTACCACGAATAGTTAAAGATCAATTAATTGCCAAAATCATGTTATCCCATCGTACTATCTCCTCCATAAATTTATCGAGTTTAATCTTGAAACCAGATAGGTCTTTTGCCCCCACTGCTTCCCTTGGAAGGCTATTCCAAAACTTCACTCCTCTGATGGTTAGAAACCTTCATCTAATTTCAAGTCTAAACTTCCCGATGACCAGTTTATATCCATTAGTTTTTGTGGCCACATTGGTACTGAGCTTAAATAATTCCTCTCCCTCTCCGGTATTTATCCCTCTGATATATTTATAGAGAGCAATCATATCTCCCCTCAGCCTTCTTTTGGTTAGGCTAAACAAGCCAAGGTCCTTGAGTCTCCTTTCATAAGACAGGTTTTCCATTCCTCGGATCATCCTAGTAGCTCTTCTCTGTACCTGTTCCAGTTTGAATTCATCCTTCTTAAACATAGGAGACCAGAACTGCACACATTATTCCAGGTGAGGTCTCACCAGTGCCTTGTATAACAGTTCTAACACCTCCTTATCTCTACTGAAAATACCTTGCCTGATGCATGCTAAGACTTCATTAGCGTTTTTTACGGCCATATCACATTGGCAGCTCATAGTCATCCTGTGGTCAACCAATACTCCAAGGTCCTTCTCCTTCTTCGTTACTTCTAATTGATGCGTCCCCAGCTTATAACTAAAATTCTTGGTATTAATCCCTAAATGCATGACCTTACACTTCTCACTATTACATTTCATCCTATTACTATTACTCCAGTTTACAAGGTCATCCAGATCCTCCTGTGTGATATCCCGGTCCTTCTCTAAATTGGCAATACCTCCCAGCTTTGTATCATCCGCAAACTTTATTAGCGCACTCCCACTTTTTGTGCCGAGGTCAGTAATAATAAGATTGGTCCCAAAACTGATCCCTGAGGAACTCTACTGGTAACCTCCCTCCAGCCTGACAGTTCACCTTTCAGGATGACCCGCTGTAGTCTCCCTTTTAACCAATTCCTTATCCACCTTTCAATTTTCATATTGATCCCCATCTTTTCCAATTTAACTAATAATTGAATGTAAGCAAATGTTTGGATTTCTTTTGCTTTGTCCTCCCACCATTTGTTTTTGATTTCTTGGATCCTCCTTTGGACTTCAGCTTTGAGCTGATGGAAAGAACTCTGCTTCTGACTAGATAGTGATTGGTTTTGCCAGTCACAGAAGGCTTTTCTTTTCTGGTCCAAAAGGGATGTAATCTTAGTGTTGTTGTCCATTCCTGATGGCGGTGGGTAGGAAGGCTGATGAATTCCTCACAAGCCTCCTGGATGGTCTGTTTCAGGGCTTCCCAGTCTTCTTCGACACTTGTTGTCATTTCCAGATGTTCATATGGTCACTTTTTCACTGGGGAGTGTTTGGAAGTTCTCTTCGTGCACTGAGGTTTGAAGTCTTTGGATGTTGTATTGCTGTCTGTGATATGGATTGCTTTCTATGTTTCGGTGCAGTCCTGATGGACATGACTGACCTCACCAGGTGGTGGTCCATCCAGCAGTCATTGGCTCCTCTCATGACACAAGTGATTTGGACATCTCTTAGATCTTGTGTTCTTACAATGACATAGTCTAGGAGCTGCCACTGTTTCAAGCAGTGTTGTTGCCAAGTTGTTTTGTACTTGTTTCTTTGTCTGAAGATTGTGTTTGTGATCAAAAGGTCGTGCTCTGCACATTTGCTGAGTAGAAGGATGCCATTGGAACTGTTCTTGCTCACTCCTTCCCAATGGTGCTACTCCATACATTAACGTAAGAGTTGGCCAAGATTCTAAAGTCCCCTAAGAAGATTATCTTATCTGTTTTTGGAATGCATGACAAAATTTTGTCAAGGTCAGTGTAGAAGGATTCTTTCTGTTCTTCTTCAGCGTCAAGTGTTGGTGCATATGCAAATTGGATGCGGAGGGTCATAAGGTGCTCCTTAATGCTGATGGGGAGCTCAGTCAGGCGATTGACTAGAAGGTTCTTGATTGCAAAGCCAGCACTGTGTATTCACCTGTTGCTTGCTGTTTTTCATTTCCAGAAGAAAGTGTAACCGCTGCCCTCTTCCCTCAAGTGGCCTTCATCTGCATGTCTTGTTTCGCTGAGAGCAGAGATGTTAATGTTGTACCTCGAGAGTTCTTGGGCAACAATTGATGTTCTGCGTTTGGGTCTTTCACTTTTTGATTCATCTAGTAGGGTACAGACATTCCCTGTTGCAAGAAACATTTTTGGTTTTCGACTGCATTGGGAGTGATCCCTCTGGAAATGATTATCCAGTCAGGTATGGTGGGATAGCCTATTTTTGGGGCACCTTTTCTAGCCCCTTCCCTGTATGGGGTGAGCAGAGTGGTTCCTAAAAAGTCCTGCTCAGTCATGATTAGGGCGGCCATAACATGGATTCGAATGCTAGTCATTGGGAGGGGGGGAGGAATAGCTCAGTGGTTTGAGCATTGGCCTGCTAAACCCAGGGTTGTGAGTTCAATCCTTGAGGGGGCCATTTAGGGAGCTGGGGCAAAAATTGGGGCTTGGTGCTGCTTTGAGCAGGGGGTTGGACTAGATGACCTCCTGAGGTCCCTTCCAACCCTGATATTCTATGATTCATTTAGGAAGAGAGAACAACTAATTCACACTGCTGAAATGAGAATGCTCCAGTGGATACTGAGTAAAAGGGAGCTCACAGGCTATGTAATGAAATGGTCTGAATGATGGTGTGGGTAGTCCCCATCACAAAAAGCTTGAGGGAGTGTTGACTGAGATGGCCAGGTCATATGAGACAATGAGATGTGGGATATGTTGGCCAGAGAGTACAAGATCTAGTAGTCCTGGGATGAAGACCATGAGGAAGACCTTGAAAAATGTGGTTCAAGATAGTGAAGGAAGACATGAAGAAGGCTGATGTCAACTTATTCTTCATCTCCAAGTGTTCTTGTCAAGTGCATCTTCCAAGTTGATGGGACAAGGTGTAGGTTACGAAGAATAAGGAGAAATACGACCGGTTATCTCTTAAAGGAAACGTGATTTATGCACTTTATTGACACCTAAGATTGACCAAGAAAGTTTCTAAGGCTTGCCTGGAAGCAAGATTCCCATGATGCTCTGCAATTAAGATAAGGATGACTTTAAACAGTGGAATGTTACCACACAGTAACCCATAGCATATTTTGCAAAACTGTTTGTTATAGAGATTTTGGCAATCTTACCTGCAAAGTGTGAAAACTGCTGTTGCAAACATATTAACAATATTAAGTGCAAAATGTGTTACTTCTTATCAGCTTGGATTATTTCCTATGTGCAAAAAGGGAGGAAACAGAAAAGGGCTAGAACAACAAAGGGTATAAACACCTTAGAACATCAGGAGGAAGTAAGGCTATCTACAAACTGGCTTCAGATGCTCAGAAAATTGTAGGGCAGGTCTTCCACAGCTGCAGGAAATTGCATGCCTCTCTGTGCCTGAGCTGTTTTTACTAACTGTTAATCAATAAATCCAGCCAAGCTGACTTACCTGAAGTTTGTTGTTGGTATTAGAGAGAACTCCTCTTGCTAGACACGTAATCACAGTAAACTCTATCTGTCAATTACTTATCAATTAATTGGTTATTGATTATTGGGAAATTATTACATATCAGTTATTACTTATGAGCAACTTCAAACTGATACACTATAATTTTAATCATCTTGGGATCAAAAGAATAGTCCATCTATCATTTTCCATGTTTTTATTATTTTATTGATGATGGACACTTTTATAAGGATGTATCTTAATAGGGTCTGCTGGTCCCAGTAGTATGTTTACTCTGCGTTTCTGGCATTGAGATAGAGCTCTGATGCCACAAAATTTCATGTTTTCAGAATATTTTATGGCTTCTGGGTAACCTTTGCATAACAATGTTTTGTTTGTTTGTTTCTCTCTCACTGGTACTAATAGGTACCTGCCCAGAAATGCACTTATCATGAAACATTCTAGGTTTTACTGTTCAAAGGAGAGACCTTGGGCATCGAGGGTAAAATGATCAGAAAGTGCCTAAATTGACTTTCAGTGGGACTTTGGCTCCTATGTCACTCAGGTGCTTTTGAAAATGTTACCCTTAGGCCAAAATTTTTAAAAGTGGACTCTGATTCTGTGTGGCTCAGTTTGAGTGCCCAACTGGAGACACTTTATGCCTTATTTTCAAAGGTACTGAGTGAGTGCAGATCTTGCTGACATCAGTTGGTATTGTAGGTACTTCTCCTGAGCCTGATTTTCAGAGGTAGTGTCAAATTAGGTAATCAAAATCAAAGGTCACTTTTGAAAACATTGGCCTTAACCTCTCTGTTCCTCCATTATTCCATCTGTTTAAGGGGGGTAATAATATTTACCCACCTTTACAAAATGCAGTGAGATCCAAAGTTGAAAAGGTGCTGTAAAACTGCAAAGTATCATTACGTTAATTTGTATTTACTACTTGCATCCTTTCCCAGTAATTTCACACTGTATGAATTCCTTATCCAAAATTTAGCAGATAAGTTATCATATGAATATTATTGTAATACAACTAAATAATATTTGGGAACTAGTAACTCCATTGTGCTGGGTGCTGAATTACCACAGAACAAAAAAATGGTCCCTGGCTCCAAGAGCTTACAATCTAAAGTGTAAGAAACAAGGTAGCAGACGGATACAGACAGATGGGGGAGCACGGGGAGAAAATGAGACAATTGTGGTCAGCATGGTGGTAGGCTGAGGTCTCAGCACACCATCTGCCTAACCATTGTCAAGATTTTTGTAGGTCTCACAACTCATGAGAGTTTTTTAAATAATGATCTGAAGGAGGATAATGAGGTAACTTTGTGGATGTTTACATGGAGCAACTCCCAAGCTAGAGGGGCAAGTGTGGGAGAAAGTATGAAGGTGACTGTTTTAAAATTTAATAAGTGGATGATGAAAGTTGGCATCACTGACCAGTCAGAGGCAAGAGTCAACTTCTTGATCACGTATGAGAGATGATAGATAGCAAGGGAAAGGCAATAAAGGGTTGAAAGTGAAGCAATTTATGTTTGATGTGATAGAGACAGAGGAGCTAGTGGAGGGATGCAAAGACATGATCAAAGTGACCAGCTAGGAGAATTATCTTTGGGACAGCATTTTGAATGGATATTAGTGGGGTACAATTGCATTTGTGAAGGCCAGAGAAGAGGGTGTTGTGGTAGTTGAGATGCAATATGAGGAGTGACTGGACACCAGTTTTAGGTGTGTGGATAGATAGGAAAGGCTGTATCTTTGAGATGTTATGCCGTGACATATGAGATATCCTCAGTTCTTTGGAAAGATTCAGAGAAATTCAAAAGCCAATAATTTTTCAAGAAATAGAAGGAAACAACTCAAATGAAATAAAGAAACAATCAATGCTAATAATTTTGGTCAAGAAAAAAACCCTGAGACACAGTTACTTTTTAATTATGTGTTACAGTCCTTATTCATGCATGTAATCCCATTACTGGGTCTACTTGCTTAAGTGAGGATTTGCAGGATCTGGCCTACATACTTTAAAACTTAAAAGTTCTATGGCTCAGATCTTACAATCCTTATTGAGGAAGTTCGAAGAGAGTTTAGCCTGACTAAGCGCTGAAGAGGGACTGCAAGATCTGGCTTCAAATGAACATTAAGGGGTCAGACTTAGAGCTGGGTGAAACTCCTCTAGTGAACAAATTTGCCAAAATATGCATTTTCAGGGCACCAAACCTCTCTTCACCTGTTCTGAGTCAAATTTGGTGAATAGTCTTGGCTGAAAAAAAATTGTTGGTTTTCTTTTTTTTTCCTCAAAAATATTGAAATGTTTTGTTTCAGCATTTTTGAAACAATCCATTTTGAAATAACATTTTCAAAATGTTTTGTTCAAACCGAGCTATTTGGGACTGGGAGGGACTATTTCATTCAGAATAACAAAAACAAACAACCAAACGAAAATCAGGTCTGATTCAAAATGATATGAGCCAACATGTTTGGTTTGACCACCAGGCTGAAAAATCAATTATTGCCTCAGCTCTAGTTAAAATGTAGCTCGCCCTTATGCTGGTGCACAGAGGTGAGGGTACAAGAAGCACTCAAGGGCCAAGCACATTGCAATTCCTGCCTAAGCCCCACCTATTTGACACAAATGTGCAAATTACTCAGAAAGAAATTGGCAAGGAGCAGGGCACTGGGAATGGGAGAAGTGCCATAGCTGGCTGGAGGCATTCAAAAGGACAGTGCAGAGCTGCACCTTAATTTTACAAGTGAACTCTAAGCTGATATCTGAGCAAATACTGCATTCACTTTGTAAGTTATTATAAAATTTTCTGATTGTTCACCTGCTCTGTTAGGATGAAATGTTCATTGATTTCTGAGCAGTAGTTGTAATGCAGAAAATAAATAACAGCCATTTTTACCAGCTCCACATCATGGTTGAAAGGCAAACCTCTGCCAGGTTTCTCATTCAGACTGTGCTAATGGCACCTCTGTTGATTATAAAGCAATGCAGTTTTGTGGCCAATCTGTCCTGGAGTGTTTTTTTTTTCCTGCTCTGTAATGTTGCTGAGCAATATTTAAAAACAACAGGTTTAAAACTCATGGGAACTACAAGGCTAGAAAATGATCTCCATGTGTACGCATTAAGTTCCAAATACTGTATACAGAATTCTTTCTGAAGACCTCACAGAAGCTTTTGTTGTTTTCACAGTTGCTATTTCTCATGCACGCCGATCAATTAGCTTTGTCCTGTGGGAACCGGAAGAAGGCTCTAATGCACAGTATCCACACTGATACCCAGTAGGCAGCTTCACAAATATCCTAAAGACTTCCAAATATTCTGAAATAATGTTTGCTTTGTTTACAAGTTTTTTTTCTATGCGCACAATGGATATTTACAATATAAAAAGGAAATTTACACATTAAATTATATATATTAAATAAAAAAGCATACAATAAAAATCCTTTCTTTGTTCCTGATTGACCTCTCCTGCAGCAAAATCAGCAAGAGGTGAAAACTACAGGGTTTTCCTCAGAATTCTTCCCAGTCATTCTACCTGGCAGTGAAGTGGTTCACAAGGTCCTGCCACAAACCTCATGGATCCTGGGGGATCAATGGGAGGTCAGGTGTATCCATAAGCTCTTTGGGGCAGGGATACCATCTCTTTGTTCCGCATTGTGCACCTGGCACAATGGGGTCCTGGTCCATGACTAGGGGCTCCTATTCACTCAAGGGATACAAATAATTAATACTAATAGACACAAACTATTTGGATGACTAAATGTACCCTCTCTACACGCATGCACATCATACATCATTTGAAAGCCTAATATGTCTTCTTTAAGATGAGGTATGACACTGAGCTGTCAAGTTGTGCCATTACCATAGCAATGGTAAGAGTTTTGTCTGCATGAAATGCTGTCTATAGAGCTGTTGGAGGAAAAGATCCGAGGATTGGAGATGCAGGTGGAAAGTCTGGTTGAGTTTAGAAGGGGGTTTGAGCAGATTATGGAGCAAAGACATGAGGCAGCTGAAGGGAAAAGCTCAGACTTGCAGATAGAAGCAGGACTGAAGAATTCTGAGGGGGACTGCTGGGTGAGGAAAGTGGACAGTGGAAGCATGTGACAAAGAGAACAAGGCAGAAGAAAAGACGGGCTAGTGAGGGAGAAACAGAGCTTAAGACTAGGTTTGCAGAGTTGGAAAATGAAGAAGGGGCTCAGCAGGTGGTCACTGAAGGTGTAAGGGTGAGGAAGAAGAGAAGAGCAGCTAGTCCTATAGGAAAAGGGGAAGAGTCGATGGAGACTACACCAAATATGAGTCCCAGGAGGATACAGGATGGGTTGAAGAGGATTACAAGGGAGAATAGGAATAGAAAGAACTTGCAGCCAGAGGGACCGGGAGATAGACTGGAGAATAGCACAGTCACCAGGAAAAGGCAGGTCTACGTGATTGGGTACTCTTTACCGAGAAGAATAGACAGGCCTGTAACCAGAGCTGATCCAGAGAATAGAAGGGTGTACTGTCTTCCAGGTGCTAAGATATGGGATGTAGACCTGAGGTTGAAAAGGATCCTAAAGGGAGTGGGAAAGAATCCCCTAATTATCCTTCATGTGGGAACAAATGATACCGGTAGATTCTCGCTGGAACGTATCAAGGGAGACTATGCTGGGCTGGGGAAGACGCTTAAGGAAATCGAGGCTCAGGTGATCTTTAGTTTCAGAGTAACAGCCGTGTTAGTCTGTATTCGCAAAAAGAAAAGGAGTACTTGTGGCTCCTTAGAGACTAACCAATTTATTTGAGCATAAGCTTTCATGAGCTACAGCTCACTTCATCGGATGCAGGTGCATCGGATGCATCCGATGAAGTGAGCTGTAGCTCACGAAAGCTCATGCTCAAATAAATTGGTTAGTCTCTAAGGTGCCACAAGTACTCCTTTTCTTTTTGTGATCTTTAGTGGGATTCTGCCTGTTCCTAGAGAAGGGCAACAAAGGTGTGACACGATTATGACTATCAATAGATGGCTTAGGCAGTGGTGCTATAAGGAGGACTTTGGGATGTATGGCCAGTGGGAGGCATTCATGGACAGAGGACAGTTCTCTCGGGATGGACTTCCTCTGAGTAGTGAAGGAAATAGACTTCTAGGATGGAGGATGGCACAACTGATTAAGAGAGCTTTAAACTAGAATTTGGGGGAGATGGTTGAGAGAAGTCCAGGTAATCTCCACACCTGATTTTAGCATTGAGAGGGAAGAAAACAAAGTAAGAAAGGATACAGCCGTGGGTAGGAGAATGGACATATGGAGGAAGGGCAGTGTGGATACCAGTCTAATAGGTCACACTGGCTGTAGAATGGCCGTGCCTAATCGGGTACAGAATGTGAGCGAGGCCAAACAGCAAAAATTAAGATGTTTGTACACTAATGCGAGGAGCCTAGGTAACAAAATGGAGGAACTAGAGCTATTGGTGCAGGAAGTGAAACCAGATATTACAGGGATAACAGAGACATAGTGGTATACAGGTATTGAAGGGAATGTGCTGTTTACGAAAGACAGAAATAAAGGCAAAGGTGGTGGAGTAGCATTGTATATCAATGATGAGGTAGAATGTAAAGAAATAAGAAGCGATGGAATGGATAAGACAGAGTCCCTCTGGGCAAAAATCACATTGGGGAAGAAAACTATTAGAGCCTCCCCTGGGATAGTGCTTGGGGTGTGCTATAGACCGCCGGGATCTAATTTGGATACGGATAGAGCCCTCTTTAATGTTTTTAATGAAGTAAATTCTAATGGAATCTGCATGATCATGGGAGACTTTAACTTCCCAGATATAGAGTGGAGGACAAGTGCTAGTAATAAAAATAGGGCTCAGATTTTTCTAGATGCGATAGCTGATGGATTCCTTCATCAAGTAGCTGCTTAACCAACTAGAGGGGATGTCATTTTAGATTTGGTTTTGGTGAGTAGTGAGAACCTCATAGAAGAAATGGTTGTAGGGGACAATCTTGATTCAAGTGATCATGAGCTAATTCAGTTCAAACTGAACGGAAGGACAAACAAAAATAAATCTGCAACTAGGGTTTTTGATTTCAAAAGAGCTGACTTTCAAAAATTAAGGAAATTAGTTAGGGAAGTGGAGTGGACTGAAGAAGTTATGGATCTAAAGGCAGAGGAGGCCTGGGATTACTTTAAGTCAAAGCTGCAGAAACTATTGGAAGCCTGCATCCCAAGAAAAGGGAAAAAATTCATAGGCAGGAGTTATAGACCAAGCTGGATGAGCAAGCATCTCGGAGAGGTGATTAAGAAAAAGCAGAAAGCATACAGGGAGTGGAAGGTGGGAGGGATCAGCAATGAAAGCTACCCTATTAAGGTCAGAACATGTAGGGATAAAGTGAGACAGGCTAAAAGTCAAGTAGAGTTGGACCTTGCAGAGGGAATTAAAAGCAATAGTAAAAGGTTCTATAGCCATATAAATAAGAAAACAAAGAAAAAAGAAGTGGGACCGCGAAACACTGAGGATGGAGTGGAGGTTAAGGATAAACTAGGCATGGCCCAATATCTAAACAAATACTTTCCCTCAGTCTTTAATAAGACTAAAGAGGATTTTAGGGATAATGGTAGCATGACAAATGGGAATGAGGATATGGAGGCAGATATTACCATATCTGAGGTAGAAGCGAAACTCGAATAGCTTAATGGGACTAAATCGGGGGGCCCAGATAATCTTCATCCAAGAATATTAAAGGAATTGGCACATGAAATTGCAAGCCCATTAGCAAGAATTTTTAATGAATCTGTAAACTCAGGGGTTGTACTGATTGCAGAATTGCTAACGTAGTTCCTATTTTTAAGAAAGTTAAAAAGAAGCTATCCGGGTAACTACAGGCCTGTTGGTTTGACATCAGTAGTATGCAAGGGCTTGGAAAAAAATTTGAAGGAAAAAGTAGTTAAGGACACTGAGATCAATGGTAATTGGGACAAAATACAACATGGTTTTACAAAAGGTGCCAAACCAACCTGATCTCCTTCTTTGAGAAAGTAACAGATTTTTTAGAAAAAGGTAACACAGGGGATCTAATTTACCTTGATTTCAGTAAGGCATTTGATATGGTTCCACAGGGGAATTATTAGTTAAATTGGAAAAGGTGGGGATCAATATGAAAATTGAGAGGTGGATAAGGAACTGGTTAAAGGGGAGACTACAGCGGGTCATACTGAAGGGTGAACTGTCAGGCTGGAGGGAGGTCACCAGTGGAGTTCCTCAGGGATCAGTTTGGGAACAATCTTATTTAATCTTTTTATTACTGACCTTGGCACAAAAAGTGGGAGTGCGCTAATAAAGTCTGCGGATGATACAAAGCTGTGAGGTATTGCCAATTTAGAGAGAGGCAATATCATACAGGAAAATCTGGATGACCTTGTAAACTGGTCATGCATTTAGGGATTAATACCAAGAATTTTAGTTATAAGCTGGGGACGCATCAATTAGAAGTAACGAAGGAGGAGAAGGACCTTGATCACAGGATGACTATGAGCTGCCAATGTGATATGGCCGTAAAAAACGCTAATGAAGTCTTAACATGCATCAGGCAAGGTATTTCCAGTAGAGATAAGGAGGTGTTAGTACTGTTATACAAGGCACTGGTGAGACCTCACCTGGAATACTGTGTGCAGTTCTGGTCTCCCATGTTTAAGAAGGATGAATTCAAACTGGAACAGGTACAGAGAAGAGCTACTAGGATGATCCGAGGAATGGAAAACCTGTCTTATGAAAGGAGACTCAAGGACCTTGGCTTGTTTAGCCTAACCAAAAGAAGGCTGAGGGGAGATATGATTGCTCTCTATAAATATATCAGAGGGATAAATACCGGAGAGGGAGAGGAATTATTTAAGCTCAGTACCAATGTGGCCACAAAAACTAATGGATATAAACTGGTCATCGGGAAGTTTAGACTTGAAATTAGATGAAGGTTTCTAACCATCAGAGGAGTGAAGTTTTGGAATAGCCTTCCAAGGGAAGCAGTGGGGGCAAAAGACCTATCTGGCTTTAAGATTAAACTCGATAAGTTTATGGAGGAGATGGTATGATGGGATAATATGATTTTGGCAATTAATTGATCTTTAACTATTCATGGTAAATAGGCCCAATGGCCTATGATGGAATGGGATCTGAGTTACTACAGAGAATTCTTTCCTGGGTATCTGTCTGGTAAATCTTGCCCATAAGCTCAGGGTTCTGCTGATCGCCATATTTGGGGTTGGGAAGGAATTTTCCTCCAGGGCAGATTGGAAGAGGCCCTGGGGTTTTTTGCCTTCCTCTGTAGCATGGGTCACGGGTCACTTGCTGGAGGATTCTCTGCACCTTGAAGTCTTTAAACTATGATTTGAGGACTTCAATAGCTCAGACATAGGTGAGAGGTTTTTCGCAGGAGTGGGTGGGTGAGATTCTGTGGCCTGCATTGTTCAGGAGGTCAGACTAGATGATCATAATGATCCCTTCTGACCCTAATATCTATGAATCTATGAATGGGGATAAAATATGACAACACCAACATGTGAAAATGATCACTTTTGAATACTTGCATTTGCTCCTGTTACTTTAATGACTCCATGTTTTATTTTAAGACACAAAATTGGATTTCTCTGTGACATCAAAGTATTGAAACAACAATCTAAAGCATAAAACAAAATCTACTAATTTGTATAAATATCACTGAAATGTAATAGCACTTCTAACATTTTTAGTCAACGTCATTATTGTCATGTTTGTTCATCATTATGATCTCTATTGAGAGTGCGAGGGTTATCACAGTCTTCATTGCCTTGGCATGTGTACAGTTCTGTGCAGGGAAGATTGCTCTGACTACAGATCCAGTTGATTCTGCACTGACCCTTACTGGTACAGGCACAGATAAGAACTTGTAGAAGTTCAGGTGCCATTGGGCCCTTGAAGGATACAGGAAGTAGTTTATCATCCACATGTTTCTATCCATGTGGCAATGATGGTCCAATATCTGGTTTACCCATGTGCAAAGACATCCAAATCTTTGTTTCTCAAGATGCTCTTTTGACATGCTGTTCAAAACTGTCATCACATGGTGGGAGTTTGGCCAATGACTTTTCCTTGTTGATGGCTAGATTGAGGCACAAGCAATTCAGGGACCTGTGAGTCTCCTTTTCTTTCTCGCTTTGGTCACACAGCACTGCTACCAGCATCCTTGCAGCAGAAATTATGCTTGTCCGTCACTCTTCCCACCAATTTGGCAAGATTTCTGAAGCAGTAAACTCCTGTTGATTTGACAACTTTAAACACAGATTTTTCCCAATATCAAATAGGGAGGACACAGAGTCACATCCTGTTATTGCACAAATAGCAGGAAGTGTGCTGCAGAAGTCAGGAGTGTGTGTGTGTCACAATTTGGATGCACAGGTATGAGGCAACACTTGTCAGTTGTGCTGGTAATGGGTCAATGCTTCAATCTACATCGTATCTATGTGCTGCATTTTTGGAAAGTAGTGAACAGCAAGGACCAAAACATCTGTATCAGGTGACCTAGTTACTATGGTTTCTTTGACACCAAGAGACCCAAAAGCCATATTGGCACATACAGCATGCAGAAGCATTCATGTGTCTGCTTCCTACTAAGTACTGTACAAGTCTTGGACTTCTTCAACACCTCTGCTGGTGATGAACTTTGCTACTTCACCATTGGAAAAGCCTCCAGCAAGGAGGAGTGTTTTTGCTGAACGTGCTCCTATGCTCTCAGGTGCATTTTGAACCATATGTACATACAGGAATTTTACAAGTAACTGCTTGTTGGATGTCACATTCAGAAATTTTTTCCATGGAGGTGCAGGGCGTCCACCAATTGCCTGGTATTTCTTACATCCAACCGTAGATCCCTTCTGGCGCTGTCTTTCTGCAGTTTTCACAGAGTTACTGTTGTCATGTCTTCTAAAGACTTCGCTTACAGAATTAGCTTTGTCAAATCCTTTTAGGATGTACCTCAAATACTCACACCTAATTTATCAAATGTGAAATTTGTCTCCAGCCATTATTTGTATGATAGCCAGGGTATCTCTGGTGTACACTGTGGTGTCTTTGTTGCATGCCCTTGGTTCATGGATTCAAATTAAAACCTTCTACTAGGCAGCCTAGATGCTACATTGTATGTACAAAAGCTTACAAATGGAGAAGCATTACAACAGGAATTCACGTACATTTAACTACTCACTATGCCGTACAAATTGTGGCCATGCAATCAATTGCTACTGGTGTACAACTGTCAGTAGGAGACTGTTCTGGTCAACAAATTTCAATTGAAAATATAGAAAACTGTAATAATCACTTGTGAGATCCTTTGACAATTATGAATATGTGATGTGAAAACATTGCATGTTAGTATTTTTCAAAATGTTGATATTCACCATTTTTGCCACATGCTAAACAGCCTCAACATTTCTAAAAAAGAATTATTTGCCCATTCAAAACAAATAAGTCTTTTCATACATTGTCAGGTAGGTAGGTGTGACCAATAAACATGACATTAAGGTACTGAAATTAACTTAAACAGTAAAAACTGTCATCATAGTCCTGTTCAGTTATTCTGGAACTGTGCTAAAAATGACACTTTCTCATTTTGGGTACCTTTATTCCACCTCACTTATGGATTTATGACACCACTCAACAGCTCCACATCATGCCTCATCTAAATGTACAGAAAATAAGCTTTCAAATGATATACGATGTGGTGTGTAAGGTAAGTTGGTGGGACAGCATCTCCCACCAACATAGCATGGTGTAGACACTGCGTTAGGTTGATGCAAGCTACATCGCTCAGAGGGGTGATTCTTTCACACCCTTGAGTGATGTAACTTACATAGACTTAAGTGGCAGTGTAGACCAGACCTAAGGACCCAGTTCAGGAAGGTACCTAAGCAGGTATATAACTCTGAGCACATGAGTAGTCCATTGAGGAAAATGGAACTATTCACTCACTAAAAGTTCAGCACATCCTCAAATTCTTTCCTGAATCGGGCCACGCACCCAATAAATCTACTGTGATTTTATAACACAAAAGCATCGCAAAAACACTTCCCTATTCATCACATCTGCAGCTTCCAATGAAAAAAGGCTGTGATGTGAAAGTCACATGCTGCAGAGCTGTCTATAATAGCTACCAAGTGCGGGAGGGGGAGAGAACAGTCACATTCTTATTTCAAGAAAAGAAATTAATCAGTAGCTGTATGAAAAGAATCGAAGAGTCTGCCCAGCATCTGTTGTATGAAAAGCTGTTCAGGAAACATACTGCAGCAAGGTCTTCATAATCAACATTTTTTGGCACTTAGCCTTCAGAGGCATATTCAGACAGTCACCTGAAATGATTTATATGGTATAAATGTCAATCGTTAGCAGTGGTGGGTCTTGGATATTGAGCTATACATTAGCTGTAGGCATAAACAAAAATGTACAGTTAAGTTACGTTTTTTGGGATAAAATAATTGTCTCCTGCGTGGTTCTGAAGTGAAATCAAAGAAGTAGAGTGGTTCTGGTGTCTGGATTCTTATGAGGAATATGAAACTTGGATATGAAGTCGATATCTAGCCAAAGCATGCACTGAGAACATTCTTTCTGGTTTCAGTGTGTAAAGGTTTCAGAGATATTTCAGAGAGATTTTAAATAGGTCATACTGCAGGAACCAGTAATATCTCTGAACTGGAGTGACTGTTTCAAGTGCACCGATTGTGTAGACAGTTTTATATACCAAAAATACCTGTGTTAAAAGAAAGCTATTTTGGTTGCAGCGATCATTATTTAAATTTCAAACGATGGAGGTGTGAGAGATGTTCAGAAAAAGGCACAAGAAATTTTTTATAATAGAAACTGTTAGGCAACCAAAATATGAGTCACTGCCCTCTCCCCCTACAATAAATCTAAAATACAGCTTTTAAAACTATAAACCCAAATCCTGCCAGTCTTTCTGTAGTGACGGAGGGCCTAACATTCTGTAAAATGGATGCCAAGTGGAGAAACTGCACAGGGGGGCTCTGCTACTGAGCACCATAGCAATTCTCTCCCAACTGAAGTTGGGGAGAACATGGCCAATGACTCTGGAAGCTACACAGATTTACTTGCAACAAATCCTATGTAGGAATTATAGTAGTAACCACTGGCTGATTGGGTAGGACCCTATGGATGAAATCCTGGCTCTGCTGAAGTTAATGGCAAAATGCTCATTGACTTCAGTGGGGCCAGGATGTTACCCTATGTGTTGTGTTAGGGGAAAGTATGTCTTGCTCCATCACAGCCTCCCCTTTCATGTCACCTCCATAGAGCCCTTTCAGTGGGGCTTTGTGGCATGGACCGTCATTTTGCTCTTGGTTTTTATAGCTTAATATACAACAAAGGTGCAAGTTTATGAAAGGTCTGAAGGTTTAGGAGGGGGAGGGTATTAAGTTTAAAAAATAAACTCATCCCTTTAGAAACTTTTTAAAAGATCCCTGCATAATGAGGAAAAGCATGATAACTATGTAATGTGAATAAAGAGAGAGAAAAAGAAATTTCCCCGCACCAATCAAATTTTTGTAATGGACGTAGCTATCACTTAAGCCAGTATGAAAGCAGATTTGTAAAGAACTCCTCCGCTTTCTGTAGTTAAAAATGAGTCTCTCTCCCCTAAACGTTTCTGACCTCCCCCAGTCGCCATAGGTATCTTCCCTCGATAGTTTTCCTTGATAACTCATGCAGTCACCCTTAATTCTAGCTACTCACACAGTTGAGTCAAAGCCAGATGGTCTGAACTGATGACCATAGTATAAACACTGAATAGCCACGCCCCACTTACACTTCCTGAAATCTGCAAAAAGAAAAGGAGTACTTGTGGCACCTTAGAGACTAACCAATTTATTTGAGCATAAGCTTTCGTGAGCTACAGCTCACTTCATTGGATGCATGCAGTGGAAAATACAGTGGGGAGATTTTATATACACAGAGAACATGAAACAATGTGTGTTACCATACACACTGTAACAAGAGTGAACAGGTAAGATGAGCTATTACCAGCAGGAGAGCGGGGAGGAAAAACCTTTTGTAGTGATAATCAAGGTTGGCCATTTTCAGCAGTTGACAAGAACATGTGAGGAATAGTGTGTGGGGGGGAAATAAACATGGGAAACCTGAAATTATAATGGCTAAAAACAAGTCTTGCAGCACAACACATATTATCCCTCTGATATTGAACTCAGGGTTTGAAATTATACTGAAGATACTCTCCTTCAAAAAGTGGTCTATGTGAAAAGAGAGGTTGAATACCTTGCCTCACGGAGTCCAGTTTCAGACAAATTCCTGGCAAGGCATGAAAGAGCGATAATTAGAGCAAGGCATATAATTTAGAATGAATAATTTATCTGATGAGTTTTGCTTCTTTTGCTTTGGACATTGCCCACAAAGCATTTATTAGTAACTGGGTAGTTTTTGTACATCACTCTTGCTCCATAGATTGTACACGAGTAGCTTGTTTTGAGCATTTGCTATTCAAAATCATAGTTGTTTGATAGGACACAAGTCACATGTTATGTTTCTGCTCCCTGATTGGCAGAGCATGACTCTTAAAATCAGGTTTCTAGAGCAAGATTACAAGATCAACATTGCTTCTCTTGAAAATTCTGTAATATTCATTCTAAAACTCACAGCTGATTTGCAGATATGTTTCCAGAAAGCAACGCACAAAGGGCATGAAAAAGACATAATGAATTTGTGTAAAACATCAAATAAATATTCACAAAACATATTTTGCAGTTTTTGTCTCTTTCCACAGAGGTTAACTGTTCCCTAAGGAATTCATATGCAAAGAATTGGAGGTGTGGGCAGGTCATTAGAAATACTGCAAAGCCATGACGGTCAACTTCAGTGCACTCAAAGAGCCGAGAGGACCATTTGTATACAATATGAAAGACCTTTATACAGTAACCTGTGTGGAATTCTATTTCCCTGCCTCATGGATGTGAGGTCTGAGATCCGGAATCTGAACTTGGGTTTCCTGGGGTTTGAATTGTCTCACACCTGATGCTTAGATCACTAAAGCTGTCAATTGTTTGTAAAAGCTGACCAGCTCTGACCAGCTGATCTGGTTCATATTGAAAGGAGACTATTTCCAGAGCACCTAATCTACTGCAAATGGTGTAGCTCAGTAATGGATGGAGATGGTTGGCATGTTTAGTTTTGTGGAGTATAATTCTTTTGGCCATTAATAAAACTCCGACTATTCCCCCCACCCCACTTTCCAATTTTGGTGAATTTATAGTACGGTTAGATTACCTAAAATAAGTGGGTTACAGGTTATATCCATGTTTGGTATAAGATTTATTCATTCAATTACATTTTCTCAAAAGGGTTTTATCATTGTGCAATCCAATAGCATATGCATTAGTGCAGCTAGTCCTTAGTCTGAGCTTTAACAGACTTTAGGACCTTTGATTCCTGCAGCTGTCACTCAGTTGGGATGCCAATAAATTCTGAAGGCTATTTTTTCTTAGAAGTAACTGTAATTTATAATCAATAGAGGATTCCCTTGTATGTGTTGCCACAATTACCTAACCATCACTAATGTGCCTCTCAGCCCTCTCCCCGCCCAGTGACTATGATAGGTGGCACTGCCTCAATGCATGCCAATCTAACAATACAAACTACTGATTGTGGGCATGGGGAAGAACAGCTGCGAGCAGGGGACGTGCGGCTGAATTCAGACCTGGCGTGAGCATGTGCAATGATGGAGTTGTGCCCACCTAGCAAAGCCTACATTTGTCCGAAAGTGTCTAGATTTAAGAGAGAAAAATGGTTTTCCTGATTTTACTAGCGAGAGACTCAGATAGTTGGTGGGTTGAGGGCACTGAAAGGCTGCAGCTATGAACATTGCCTGTCATGCTGACCAATCTTCTGTCCTTGTTTCCTTGTACTACCCCATCAGTCTGCTCATAGCCAGCTGCTGTCTCTTGTCTTGTACTTGGACTGTAAACTCTTTGGGGCAGGAACCATCTTTACGTTCTGTGTTTGTACAGCGCCTGGCACCACAGGTTCCCGGTCCATGACTGGGGCTCCTAGGTGCTGCTATAATCCAGATTTTGCCTGTGGGTTGCTACATACTACTCCTGTTTGTTCATGTAGCTAAAATTTTGTCCCATGAATCTGACTAAGGGGTTGGTCATATATGAACATCCCAGTACAACACCCCCTCCAAACAAGGCAAGTGTTAAGGGATCCAGTCAGATGCTGCAACAAGAGCCACAATCTTCTTTTGTGACTAATGTGGAAGGTAACCTATTCAGCACAAATTCTTGAACTTTGTATTTATTATTTGTCAGAGTATGGGTTCCGAGCACTTGGACCCAATCCAACAGACTACATCAGCATGTGCTTAACTATAAGCATATGAATAGTCTGTGACCCATTGTGCCCGCTGCAACTCCTACTAGTAATGCCAAGGTCAGGGCAGGCTGCAAAAGGAGAGCAGATACTCCCAAGACTGGGGGGTAACACTGAAGTTAAGCCTCCCAACCAGTCACAAACTGTGCTCCTGATCCCCACACTGGTTATCAAGAAGCAAAAAAAGAAATCACACAGCCCCCCTTTATTGCATTCCAGTCTCTGGCTCCCAATCAGCACATAGGTCCAGTACAGTGAGAAGTTATTTTAAACTCTGCTCACATATACAAAATGTTCTTCTGACCCCAAAGGGTCAGCCACATTACCAGGTCAGTATAGGTTTGGATCTTACCTAAAATACCACGCTGCCAGCCAATCCTTTAGTGTCTAAAATTAAAGGATTATTATAAAGAAAAAAAAAAGGAGGAAGAAGAAGAAAGATGTTAAATAGTAAAGCAGTCACATACATACAAAGACTTCAAAGTCCATATATCTGGTTCCTAGCAGTATTGCTGGGTTTGCTGGCTTGAAAGTCCTTCCGGAATACATCCACCACTTGGATGGGTCATTCAGCTCTTTGTTCAGAGCTTCAGTTTGTAGCAAAGTTCCTCCAGAGGTAAGGAGGAGGATTGAAGACAAAATGGAGATGATGCAATTGCCTTTTATAGCCTCTTGCCATGCGGTGTGTGCTTCCTTTGTTTCAAACAAAAAGCTGCCGAGCACATGGTTTGGAGGCCTTAGAGTTTTGTCCATAGGCATACCCTTGCATGCTTTGCTGAGTCATAAGGTGTATCTGCCTTCTCTCAATGGGTCAGTTGTATAGCTGATGGTCCTTAATGGGCCATCAAGCAGGCTTGGTAGAGATGATGCTCAAACTGTTTGGGGGTGACACCCAGAAGCATAGCACAAGTTTGAAATACAGACATACATATCTATAACTCCTAATACAAAGGTGATACAAACTCATAAATGAGATTATCATATCTGGCAAGTTATAACATTTTTGCAGATACCTTACATGGCATATCTGGCATAACTCATTACAATTTTATAATGTTAATATTCATAATATCCTCAAGTGTCCCCCAGATTCCATACAGTGTCACAAAATCCAATGGGACTACTACAATTGTTGAAGTTCAGTGCTTTGCTGAGTCAGGATCAGAATGTTCAGCATTCTGTAGGATCAAGCCATAATTGAATATTATTGCGGATGTGCAAGAATAAATATGAGCTGTGCACTATATGACCCTCAAAGCTGCATTACAAACTCTACCCAGTTCCCCTCTCTCGGCATAGCAGTTTTTAGACCAGGGGTCAGCAACCTTCGGCACACAACCCATCAGGGTAATCTGCTGGCAGGCCGCGAAACATTTTGTTTACGTTGACTGTCCACAGGCACGGCTGCCTGCAGTTTCCAGTGGCTACAGTTCACCATTCCCAGCCAATGGGAGGTGCAGGAAGTGGCATGGGCCTCAGGAACATGCTGGCCACAGCTTCCCACAGCTCCCATTGGCCAGGAACGATGAACCGCAGCCACTGGGAGCTGCAGGGGGCCGTGCCTGTGGACAGTCAACGTAAACAAAATGTCTCACAGCCTGCCAGCAGATTACCCTGATGGGCTGCATGCCGAAGGTTCCCAATCCCTGTTTTAGGCCAATATGACTATACATATGGTTTGTAGAAAAAATTGGAAAAATCAGTTTGATACAGAAACTGCTATTCAGCTTTTACTATGTTACAGTTACAGCATTGCCACTAATTGTCGATAGTATACAAACCAATAACCACCCCACTGTAAAAAGAAGTTCGGGGGTGGTGTTTTCTCCTGTTGTCTATAATGGTTCCTTTTCTACACCTCAACACAGAGCACAATCTTATGACATATCTAATTAAAACACAGGTTTTTATTTTGTTTTGCATAACTGGATGGCATGAATTTTAGATTCTTTGATTGGGTGTGGCCTGTCTCAACACACAGTTAGAATGTGTTCAAAAATTGGATCTTATTCGAGTACATAGAATGCCATGCAGTTAAAACAGGATTCAAAAGACAAAGTCAAAGGAAGCCTAGCTTTCTTTTATTATATTTCACTTGTATGCTAAGTGTGTGTGGATAGGGGAGGGGAGGTATCTGTGTTAAGGGGTAAGATTTATTCACCTGGTTGTGACTTTCTGAATTACACAGATTGAGTTGGTTTGGGCTTTGGGGGGTTTTTTTTTGTTTGTTTGTTTTTTTTGAGATATGACCTCACAGAACATCTTTCACTTCCTTATTTACAAGGTGGTGTTCAAAAAAGGGAACTAACCTGCTTCAGAGCTCACTGATACTAATCCAAAGCCTCAGCTAGTGTAAGTTGGCTCATTCAATGAGCTTCAGTGGAGTTACACTGATTTACACCAACTGAGGCTCTGGCCATCATTTGTGTCTTTAAAAAGTTTTGTTCCAAAATACTTGGAACACATTCATCAAATGGATTAGGTCCTGTGTGCATCCTGATTTCCCGATCTGCTAAATACTGGAAAAAGAGAGGGGAAATCCAAAGGTAACTGTCAGTCTTTTATTCTGATTTCATGACTAGCAACCTTTACAAGGAGAACACTCTATATATAGAAGAATTTCAGAAAATTGTGCTCTTCGGTGCACTTCCTACTTATCTTTGGATTTTATGACACTTTTATTCACTGTCAAGCAGTGTAATTGTGCCTCTAAGGTGCAAAAAGGAAAGCCTAATTAAAATGGGTGTCCTATAAAGTGAACTTTCTAATTAATAGGGGTTTTAAATTTACATCAGAATTAACTGATCGGAGACTTTAAACAGTATTACCTAATCTTAGACTATGATTTTTCTGTCTGTCTTTTTCTGAAACAGAATGGTCTCAGAAAGCATGAGAAAGTTGGCAGTGGATTACAGAAATCCTCCAAATTCTCTCTCTCACATAGTTAGTTCTTGAACCAGAATAACATTTTCTATTGAAATTAGTAAAGGAATGACATTTTTACATGAGTTTCATGATTCTGTATTTTATGAGAGCTCCCTAAGCTGGTTGCATTTCATGATTGTAAAAACATCCCCTTCCAAACTTTTTAAAATGTTATGGTGTCTCCTTATGTTTGTCATAGACTGCAAGCAGATCCTGTTTAAGAGAAGTCAGGAATATCCCTAAACAGTCATTTATGCCTTATTGCATCTGTCATGTGTAGAACAGTCTCTCCCTCAACTGCTAGAAGTAATGGAAACATAAAGTTGTCAGGATTTAAAATGAACTAAGTGCAGTTCTCAACTTGACAGGCTGAGATGATGTTTCCTATGTGAACTAGCATCCATTAATAGCATGTCGTAACTCTTAAGAGTTTCAACCAAAATGTGAACATGAATGAAATGGAAGCACACTGATAATTTGAACTGGCTTAATTTAAAAAAAATAATGAACCTGATCTGGGAATATTTTCATGAATAAGATCACTCAGTTGGGTTTACTAATGGTATTATGTTATTTGTAACTCACAAGTGATCAGACAACTGGCCATTATTCATAAAAAATATATGAGATGACTGAAAGTTTCAAGGATTCTAGTACAAATAATTTATTTTTTCTAATATTCATACTAATATTCACTCGTCTATCCTCCTGTTTAAAATGTTGCAGCCATCTATTTAGCAGAAACAATATCAGGGCACTTAGGTGGCCAACCATATAACATGAAAAATGAATAGAAATAAATAAGTTATAGCTCTTCCTTTGTGCAAGGGGAGGTAGAAGCCAAAGTTGCAGGTTAGTTTTAAGAAAAGGAGTACTTGTGGCACCAAGGGTATGTCTACACTACGGAATAAGGTCGAATTTATAGAAGTCGGTTTTTTAGAAATCGGTTTTATATATTCGAGTGTGTGTGTCCCCACAGAAAATGCTCTAAGTGCATTAAGTGCATTAACTCAGCGGAGCGCTTCCACAGTACGGAGGCTAGAGTCGACTTCCGGAGCATTGCACTGTGGGTAGCTATCCCACAGTTCCCGCAGTCTCCGCTGCCCATTGGAATTCTGGGTTGAGATCCCAATGCCTGATGGGGCTAAAACATTGTCGCTGGTGGTTCTGGGTACATATCGTCAGGCCCCCGTTCCCTCCCTCCCTCCGTGAAAGCAAGGGCAGACAATCATTTCGCGCCTTTTTTCCTGAGTTACCTGTGCAGACGCCATACCACGGCAAGCATGGAGCCTGCTCAGGTAACCGTCACCCTATGTCTCCTGGGTGCTGGCAGACGCGGTACGGCTTTTCTGCACAGTAGCAGCAACCCATTGCCTTCTGGCAGCAGACGGTGCAATACGACTGGTAGTCGTCCTCGTCGTGTCCGAGGTGCTCCTGGCCACGTCGGCTGGGAGCGCCTGGGCAGACATGGGCGCAGGGACTAAATTTGGAGTGACCTGACCAGGTCATTCTCTTTAGTCCTGCAGTCAGTCCTATTGAACCGTCTTATGGTGAGCGGGCAGGCGATACGGACTGCTAGCAGTCGTACTGTACCATCTTCTGCCAGGCAGGCAAGAGATGAGGATGGCTAGCAGTCGTACTGTACCATCTTCTGCCGAGCAGCCATGAGATGTGGATGGCATGCAGTCCTTCTGCACCGTCTGCTGCCAGCCAAAGATGTAAAAGATAGATGGAGTGGGTCAAAACAAGAAATAGACCAGATTTGTTTTGTACTCATTCCTCTAGATCACACTGCAGTCACTCACAGAGAAGGTGCAGCGAGGTAAATCTAGCCATGTATCAATCAGAGGCCAGGCTAACCTCCTTGTTCCAATAAGAACGATAACTTAGGTGCACCATTTCTTATTGGAACCCTCCGTGCAGTCCTGCCTGAAATACTCCTTGATGTACAGGCACCCCCTTTGTTGATTTTAGCTCCCTGAAGCCAACCCTGTAAGCCGTGTCGTCAGTCGCCCCTCCCTCCGTCAGAGCAACGGCAGACAATCGTTCCGCGCCTTTTTTCTGTGCGGACGCCATACCAAGGCAAGCATGGAGGCCGCTCAGCTCACTTTGGCAATTAGGAGCACATTAACCACCACACGCATTATCCAGCAGTATATGCAGCACCAGAACATGGCAACGCGATACCGAGCGAGGAGGCGACGTCAGCGCGGTCCCGTGAGTGATCAGGACATGGACACAGATTTCTCTGAAAGCATGGGCCCTGCCAATGCATGCATCATGGTGCTAATGGGGCAGGTTCATGCTGTGGAACGCCGATTCTGGGCTCGGGAAACAAGCACAGACTGGTGGGACCGCATAGTGTTGCAGGTCTGGGACGATTCCCAGTGGCTGCGAAACTTTTGCATGCGTAGGGGCAATTTCATGGAACTTTGTGACTTGCTTTCCCCTGCCCTGAAGCGCATGAATACCAAGATGAGAGCAGCCCTCACAGTTGAGAAGTGAGTGGCGATAGCCCTGTGGAAGCTTGCAACGCCAGACAGCTACCGGTCAGTTGGAAATCAATTTGGAGTGGGCAAATCTACTGTGGGGGCTGCTGTGATGCAAGTAGCCCACACAATCAAAGATCTGCTGATATCAAGGGTAGTGACCCTGGGAAATGTGCAGGTCATAGTGGATGGCTTTGCTGCAATGGGATTCCCTAACTGTGGTGGGGCTATAGACGGAACCCATATCCCTATCTTGGCACCGGAGCACCAAGCCGCCGAGTACATAAACCGCAAGGGGTACTTTTCGATAGTGCTGCAAGCTCTGGTGGATCACAAGGGACGTTTCACCAACATCAACGTGGGATGGCCGGGAAAGGTGCATGATGCTCGCATCTTCAGGAACTCTGGTCTGTTTCAAAAGCTGCAGGAAGGGACTTTATTCCCAGACCAGAAAATAACTATTGGGGATGTTGAAATGCCTATACGTATGCTTGGGGACCCAGCCTACCCCTTAATGCCATGGCTCATGAAGCCGTACACAGGCAGCCTGGACAGTAGTCAGGAGCTGTTCAACTACAGGCTGAGCAAGTGCAGAATGGTGGTAGAATGTGCATTTGGACGTTTAAAGGCGCGCTGGCGCAGTTTACTGACTCGCTTAGACCTCAGCGAAACCAATATTCCCACTGTTATTACTGCTTGCTGTGTGCTCCACAATATCTGTGAGAGTAAGGGGGAGACATTTATGGCGGGGTGGGAGGTTGAGGCAAATCGCCTAGCTGCTGGTTACGCGCAGCCAGACACCAGGGCGGTTAGAAGAGCACAGGAGGGCGCGGTACGCGTCAGAGAAGCTTTGAAAACCAGTTTCATGACTGGCCAGGCTATGGTGTGAAAGATTTGTTTGTTTCTCCTTGATGAAACCCCCCGCCCCTTGGTTCACTCTACTTCCCTGTAAGCTAACCACCCTCCCCTCCTCCCTTTAATCATTGCTTGCAGAGGCAATAAAGTCATTGCTGCTTCACAGTCATGCATTTGTTATTCATTCATCACACAAATAGGAAGATGACTACCAAGGTATCCCAGGAGGGGTGGTGGAGGAGGGAAGGAAAATGCCACACAGCACTTTAAGCACAGCACTTTAAAAGTTGACAACTTTAAAATTTATTGAATGACAGCCTTCTTTTTTTTGGGCAATCCTCTGTGGTGGAGTGGCTGGTTGGCCGGAGGCCCCCCCACCGCGTTCTTGGGCGTCTGGGTGTGGAGGCTATGGAACTTGGGGAGGAGGGCGGTTGGTTACAGAGGGGCAGCAGTGGCAGTCTGTGCTCCAGCTGCCTTTGCTGCAGCTCAACCATACACTGGAGCATACTGGTTTGGTCCTGCAGCAGCCTCAGCATTGAATCCTGCCTCCTCTCATCACGCTGCCGCCACATTTGAGCTTCAGCCCTGTCTTCAGCCCGCCACTTACTCTCTTCAGCCCTCCACCTCTCCTCCCGGTCATTTTGTGCTTTCCTGCACTCTGACATTATTTGCCTCCACGCATTCGTCTGTGCTCTGTCAGTGTGGGAGGACAGCATGAGCTCGGAGAACATTTCATCGCGAGTGCGTTTTTTTTTCTTTCTAAGCTTCACTAGCCTCTGGGAAGGAGAAGATCCTGTAATCATTGAAACACATGCAGCTGGTGGAGAAAAAAAAAGGGACAGCGGTATTTAAAAAGACACATTTTATAAAACAGTCGCTACACTCTTTCAGGGTAAACCTTGCTGTTAACATTACATACATAGCACATGTGCTTTCGTTACAAGGTCGCATTTTGCCTCCTCCCACCGCGTGACTACCCCCTCAACCTTCCCCCCTCCCTGTGGCTAGCAGTGGGGAACATTTCTGTTTAGCCACAGGCAAACAGCCCAGCAGGAATGGGCTCCTCTGAGTGTCCCCTGAAGAAAAGCACTCTATTTCAACCAAGTGACCATGAATTATATCTCACTCTCCTGAGGATAACACAGAGAGATAAAGAACGGATTTTGGTTGAATGCCAGCAAACATACACTGCAATGCTTTGTTCTACAGTGATTCCCGAGTACGTGTTACTGGCCTGGAGTGGTAAAGTGTCCTACCATGAAGGACGAAATAAGGCTGCCCTCCCCAGAAATCTTTTGCAAAGGCTTTAGGACTACATCTAGGAGAACCGCAAATGCCAGGGCAAAGTAATCCTTTCACATGCTTGCTTTTAAACCATGTATAGCATTTTAAAAGGTACACTCACCAGAGGTCCCTTCTCCGCCTGCTGGGTCCAGGAGGCAGCCTTGGGTGGGTTCGGGGGGTACTGGCTCCAGGTCTAGGGTGAGAAACAGTTCCTGGCTGTCGGGAAAACCGGTTTCTCCGCTTGCTTGCTGTGAGCTATCTACAACCTCCTCCTCATCATCTTCTTCGTCCCCAAAACCTACTTCCGTCCTGCCTCCATCTCCATTGAAGGAGTCAAACAACACAGCTGGGGTAGTGGTGGCTGAACCCCCTAAAATGGTATGCAGCTCATCATAGAAGCGGCATGTTTGGGGCTCTGACCCAGAGCGGCTGTTCGCCTCTCTGGTTTTCTGGTGGGCTTGCCTCAGCTCCTTCAGTTTCACGTGGCACTGCTTCGGGTCCCTGTTATGGCCTCTGTCCTTCATGCCCTGGGAGATTTTCACAAAGGTTTTGGCATTTCGAAAACTGGAACGGAGTTCTGATAGCACGGATTCCTCTCCCCAAACAGCGATCAGATCCCATACCTCCCGTTCGGTCCATGCTGGAGCTCTTTTGCGATTCTGGGACTCCATCATGGTCACCTGTGCTGATGAGCTCTGCATGGTCACCTGCAGCTTGCCACGCTGGCCAAACAGGAAATGAGATTCAAAAGTTCGCGGTTCTTTTCCTGTCTACCTGGCCAGTGCATCTGAGTTGAGAGTGCTGTCCAGAGCGGTCAGAATGGAGCACTCTGGGATAGCTCCCGGAGGCCAATACCATCGAATTGTGTCCACAGTACCCCAAATTCGAGCCGGCAACGTCGATTTAAGCGCTAATCCACTTGTCAGGGGTGGAGTAAGGAAATCGATTTTAAGAGCCCTTTAAGTCGAAATAAAGGGCTTCATTGTGTGGACGGGTGCAGGTTTAAATCGATTTAACGCTGCTAAATTCGACCTAAAGTCCTAGTGTAGACCAGGGCTTAGAGACTAACCAATTTATTTGAGCATGAGCTTTCGTGAGCTACAGCTCACTTCATCAGATGCATACCGTGGAAACTGCAGAAGACCAAGGTTAGTTTAGAAGAAGGTTAGTTTTAGTTTGTCCAGGATTCAGATTTTATATAAAGGAGAATGATCTTGAAATGTATTAATAGAATTATATAAACTTTGTACTTTTAAAAGCAGATTGAGTTTTCAGGTTGACCCTCCATTCAAAACAATTAACGTGGAAAAGCTTGGTAGCTGTGATATACAGCCCTTGGTGGATCAGTGCTCATTTATCTATAGCCCCCATCATCATAGAATCTGTACACTTTCCAGGTAAATTAGGTCTTAATGGTGAGATCCTTAGTGAGTTTCAAGGAATTTTCTCCTCTCCTTGAATAAGAAGGCTCTGTTTCTGGGATAATACTTTTAATGGCCATCGTTGCCTGTTATGATCAAAATACTTTGTCAAAGAAGAGGATCTTTTAGGTCATCCTGGTATTTGTCAGTCTCTGAAATAGTTTGATTTTCCTTGTAAGTTCATTCCACAGCACAATCCCCTTGACTGAGAATGCTTTTGCTCTGGCTCCCACCCACTTCTTCCTGGGCTTTATAAAATTAATCGTCCCAGACGAAGACATCTGTATTAGTAGGTCAAGGATGGAAAATGTGATCAATGCTGTAGCTGGGTCTTGACCTGTTGTTAGTGGCTTTGAAGATCAGGACCAAGACTTTATACTGGCTTTTGAATTGAACTGGGAACCAGTGGAGGGACGAGAGCACAGGAGTGATGTGTTCACAGTGGCTCAACCCTTTGAGAAGGCAGGCAGCTGCATTCTGAACAAGCTGTAGCCTGTGCACTGCTTCCATATTCAGCCACAGATACTGAACGACAGTAAGCTAGCCTGGAGGTGACAGAGGCATGTATCATTGTGACCAGATTCTCATCCAGAATGAAGGGACAGTTTCCTAGCAAGCTGCTGTGGGGTGGGGGAGGATGGATGGAGAAGGATTTTTTTTTTCATTAATGCTACAAGCCTTGGTGATGAATTGAATGGAACTTCTGATGCTTCACACCTTCATTTGTTTGGGGATTTCACACAGCTGGGAAATAACCTCCAACCTTTAAGAAGAGGCAGGGAAGGAAGGGTGTCTGGAACCTACCCCACTTGGGATCCTTGGTCAAGTGAACTCAGACTAAGGAGTCCTTTTCTCTGTGAATTTGTAAAGGAAAGATGCAACAGATACAAGTGAAATGCCTAGTAATGATATATGAGAACAGAGCCCATGGGGTTTCAGTTGAGATGAAGTGAGTCATGTTAACGGGATTCAGATATGATGCACCCTGCACCTTGTTCACATGGCTGTTCTGATTATTCCATTGGGGTGAAATTCATTGCACCTGTATAAAACCAGGGGCTTTGTGGGTGAAGTTCTGGAGGAGGTGAACTGGGGAAGTGAAATCCAGCCCCAGCAATCCAGGGCACCTTACGTCTGTGGGCTGGGGTAGTGACCAAATACACTCTGTGCACTAACGTGGGGTGTTGTGGTCACTATCTCTTGTCTTCCTCTGTTTCTCCCTCTGTGGCACTGTCTGTACTGATTTGCTTGGGGGCCAGTATAGAGAACCCAACCGGCATGCAGTGGTCCAACAGCCCCTTCCACCCCCAGTTCACGCTCCTTTGCCAGTACCTCCAACTCCATCCTCAGTCCCAAGCAATCCCACCAGGGCGGGAAAGTGGTGAAGAGGGTCCTCCTTATCAGGGTGAGCATCATTCTTGTTCAATAGCATGAATGTGTGAAAATGTCAGGGGTCTGAATCTATGCTTTGCAATGGTCTCTGCGCTTACTGAAAACACAAAATGACATGCAGATGTGTAAAACTATAGTTTTCCATTTGGAAATCTATTTTGTGATTTACCATATTCAATTACTGGCTGCTGCAAATCCATTCTCTGGCGCCAGTAGTGGAATGAAATTGACTAGGATTATAGTGTCTAGAGTACTGGCCATATTGTTTCAGAAAATTTAATCCCAATCAATTTTGTACTCCTTCCAATGTCTTGAGAATGTTTTTCCTGCTGACTTTAATTGGGTGCAAAGCCACTTCTTGAAAGATGCAGACAGCCAGAGAGAAGAGAAGTTCACCGCAATGTATAGTAGAAAGAGCACATCTCAAATAGAAACAACCCCCTTAAAGACAAATTAAGCAAAGAATAAAATTTTTAAAGACCTGATAGCAATGTCAATTATAAACAAACATACACACCTTGCATTTCTGGTGGAAGTGTCAAGAATTTTTAATTTCTTGAGAGGTTTATTTAGTAGGTCAAGGATTGTAACAGACTAAAGAGACTAGAGTCAGGAGAAGACCCAAGCAGACTATTTTTTTAAACATTTTTTTCAAACAGCCCTTAAATCTTTACCTATCACATTATTCTGCACTGTGGGAGGAAATAAAACAGCCAGCTTTTACATTTAGATTTACCAGAAACAGCAAGCAAATAAAACTAATTGCTGGCCAGTTATAAGCAAGTATTCATCACATATATAGACATCACACAGATGATGCTTGCTGAGAGATGCTGAAACCTTGGAGAATCTGTGCTAAGGGGTGAAGCTCTGTGCTAAGAGCTAAGAAAATGTGCTGTAATTAGAGATTTAGGCCTGGTCTATACTAAAAAGTTAAGTCGAAGGAAGCCGCCTTAAATTGACCAGTTAATATATGTGTCTATGCTACTGGGTCCTTTACGCTGACCTAAGTCACCTCTAATGTCAGCTTCTGTACTCCACCTCAGCAAGAGGTGTAGCGCTTAATTCGATTTTCATGGGTCGTCTGAGAGGTAGTGCAGATGCAGCATTGTGTAATTCGACTTAATTGAGCTCCAGGTGGTGTCCCACAATGCTCATCTGTGACCGCTCTGGAGATAATTCTCAACTCTGCTGCACTGCAGCCAGGCACGCAGGAAACAGCCCCTCCCCTCCTAAAGCCCTAGGAATTTTTGATTTCCCATTTCCTGTTGGATCAGCATTGGGAGCATAACTCCTTGAGCACAGCTGATCATGGAGACTACACGCACCAAATGCACTCCAGCCTGGTCTGCACAGAAGGTGGTGGATCTTATTGCTGCACGGGGAGAAGAGTCTGTGCAGGCAGAGTGCCAATCCAGCAGAAGAAACGCTGACATCTATGCAAAGATCGCTCATGGAATGGGGGAGAAGGTCTACACAAGGGACACACAGCAGTGCCGTGTGAAAATAGAAGAACTTTGCCAAGCGTACCAGAAGGCAAGGGAGGCAAACAGTTGTTCTGGTGCTGAACCCCACATTTCTACAATGAGCTGCATGTGATTCTCAGAGGTGACCCTACCAGCACCCCCACAAGCAATGTGGACACCTCATAGGTGTGAGAGTCTCGGGACAACAAGAAGGATGATATGGTGAATGAGGAGGAGGAGGAGGAGAAGAATGGGAGACAAGTGGTGAGAGGTGGATCCATTCTCCCTGAGAACCCTGGAGCTCTGTAGGTCACAGGAGATCACGGTGGCTGACCGTGATGCTGGGGAAGGCACCTCTGGTGAGTATATAGTGTGATAGACCCAGGGCAGTTGGGTACAGCAGAGTAGTAGAAGGCAGTTTTGTTCACTGGATAAGCAGTTTTCTGTTCCCTGACTGACCAGAGCAGGGGCTGCTCCAGGCTAGGGTGGGAACACATCTCCAATTAGCCTGCAAAGAGTCAGTTGAAATTGTTAGGCAAATGAAAACACCACGACTCCAATTAGCCTGCAAAGAGTCAGGTTAGACTGTTAAGCTAATGTGAACACCTGACTCTAATTAACACTAATGTGAACACTCTGACTCTGATACTATAAAAGGGCTCACTCCAGTCAGGCCAGAGAGAACCAGGGAGCCAAAGGAGAGGAAGTGCAGCTGAAGGGCTGGGTAAGGAAGACACCTTCAAACCAATGGAAAGGGAGCCCTAAGGTAAGGGTGAAGAAGGCGTTAAGAGAGAGAAGTGGGGGAGCTGTGGGGAAGCAGCCCAGGGAAATGTAGTAACTCTGGTAGGGAAAGGTTGGCTGCCAACAGCCGCTGCCATTAGGGTCCCTGGGCTGGAACCTGGAGTAGAGGGTGGGCCTGGGTTCCCCTCAACCCGCCACTACAGAAACACCTCCTGGGAGGGGAAGACAGGCCCCTGTTAGGACAGGAGGCTAACTGTTCTTGAATAACCCTGTAGGGACAACAGAGATTGTGGGAGTTCTCTCACCAACCTCCTTGCTGGCTTATGGTGAAAAGGGCTCAGTAGACTGTACCCCCGCCCTAGAGAGAGAAGGGCTACGTGGAGGGTCGCAGTGAGCCTCTGAAGCTAGCATAAACCATCTGGAAGTGCAGGACCCACAGGGACAAGGTCGGAGCTCTGCCACAATAGTTATAATCAAAGTCCAGTTAAACTTTAGCAGGCACACACATTCGGTGGCATTGCATGCTTACTGTGAAGAAAAAGCGAGGTGCTGTGGATCTCTGCTTACAAGAGGCTGCTCCAGCTACACAGAGGGTGGCATAAAAAAATATGCATAAAAAAAAGGGCATGTAAACACCCCCCTCCCCTGCCACATTCTGGATCACCAAACCATGTGGCCGCTAATGTACTTTTGCTGTCCTCGGCATGGGTTGGCAAGTAGTTTAAAGTGGCTGATAGAGGACTGGGGCCCCACATGAGAAATTCCAAAATTTGGGAGTGAAAATGTTCCTCCCTGCCCTGTTCATAAACAGCTTCCCGTGATGCTATGGGGAAGGATCATTGTTTGACTAGCTACCTCTGCTCCCAACATGAGCCTGCCATAAACTTCGGCCTACTCACCATGGCTGGAGCAGCAAAATGGCACAGTGAATGGTTACGGATTCTGATTGTTATGGCTTTCACCTCGTGTAATAAGGGTTTTTTTTTTAAAATGAAAATAGCCTTGCTATGGAAACATTTTATTCATGTACAGTGGTGCCTTTCTTTTTTCCCCCATGACTGATGGCTGGAAATGCGTCCTTCGGTGTGTCATCCACACCTGAAAGCAGATTTTCACTGATTAGAAGGAGGGGAAAGAGAATGCAGGAGAGCATGTTCACCGAGATAATGAATGCCTCTGGGACAGCTGAGACAGAGCTGAGAGCATGGAGGATTTCACTGTCCAAGAAGCTAGACATGGACATTGAGAACAGGAAAGCTTCCAATGAGCCAGAGCTTGGGGCGCAGGATGAGATGCTTTGGATTATGAGGGACCAAGCAGACATGTTGATGCGTCTGGTTGAACTGCAGGAATGGAAGCAGAAGGGTAGAGTCCTCTGCAGACCCTGGTGGACAGGCAGCCAGCATCACCTGGCACAGAATCACCCTCCCCCAAGCGTTCTGTGAGGCATGGGTGAAAAGTCCATTATCCCTTTCACTTAACTTAGTGGGAGGGTACAAGGAACAGAAGGCACCCATTCACAGACTTTTGATGGTCTGGAATTGGTGTTATGTTACACAGCTGAAAATGTTTCTCCCATTACAACTTTACAACTCCTTTTCCCCAAGGTTACCTTTTTTTTTTTCTGTTCTCTCTCTTTACTTACATTTGTTAAATAAAGTAAATGGATTCGAGAAATAAATGTTGTTTATTGAGTAAAAGTAGTGGGCTTGAGCTTTACAAGAACAGTGATACAAAGCAGGTGAAGGTTTGGGAAAGCACAATGTAGACAAATAGCTCACATTACTGTGACTCATTATTGAAACGGCTTTTCAAAGCCTCGCGGATATGCAGTGCCCCTTGCTGTGCTCTTCTTATTGCCTTGGTGTCTGGCTACTCAAAAATGGCTGCCATATGATCTGTCTCAAATGCCTACTGCTGCAGAAAATTTCCCCCCTTTTTTTTTCCACAGATATTATGGAGCACTATAACAGGGCAAGACTCACCCCTGCGGCACCTCCTGCTGGTCGTCCTTGGGAATTAGCTCTTCCAGCCTCCGGAGTGCCCTCTGCAGGCTGGTGTCCCACTTGCTGCTGGCCCCCATGTTCCTCCCGACCCACGGTGCCCCTTTACCCAGGGTGCTGCCCCCTGCAGTACCCCCACAGATCTGGGTCTCTCCCTCCCAGGGGAACCCCCACCCACTATCCCCACCTCACCTCAGTATATGGCTACTGCCCAGTCACTATCTAGCCCCCGTTCACTGGGGCAGACTGCAGTATATAAGCCAATCATCACAGCCAAGGGGGTTTTGGACCTGCTGCCTCTGCCTACCCGTAGGCTGCCCCCCTGCAACTCCAGTACCTATCTTAGGCTGTCTGCCTGGCCTGCAGCCTGGGGCTTTTCCAGTCTGGAGCCTCCCAGCTCCTCTGGCCTTCCCCAGCCCTGCTTCACCTTAGGTACCCAACTACACTCCCCACCAGCCAGGCCCTTCTCCCTCTAAAGACAGAGAGTCTGTCTGCTCCTGGCCCACTGCCCTCTTATAAGGGCCAGCTGAGCCCTGATTGGGGTGTGGCCACAGCTGAGCCTGCTTCGCCCAGTCAGCCTGGGAACTGCTTGCTCCCAGCCACAGCCCTCTCCTAGGCTGTTTTAGGCCCTTCAGGGCAGGAGCTGGTGACCCCCCCGGCTACAAGCACACAGCAGGTAGCTATAACCATGGGGATGTTCTCTTCACTGAGATCCGACCTCATTAGTAAACTTCTCCAGCACCCTTTCAAACGACCAAAGGCACGTTCAATCATCATTCTGCACTTGCTGAGCCTATAACTATTCCTTACTGCTGTCCAGATGGCTGGTGTATGGCTTCATGAGCCATGGGAGCAAGGTCCCCCAGGATAACCATAGGCATCTCAACATCACCAATGTTAATTTTGTGGTCTGGAAAGCAAGTCCTGGATTGCACCTTTTTGAACAGACCCGAGTTTCTAAAGATGTGCGCATCATGAACCTTTCATGACCCTCCTACATTGGTGTTGGTGAAACACCCCCTGTGATCCACCAGCGCATGCAACACAATTGAAAAGTATCCCTCTCAGTTTATGTACTCTTTGGCAAGGTGGTCTGGTGCCAAGATGGGAATATGCTTGCCATCTATCGCCCCACCACAATTAGGGAACCATCCCCTATGTCCTGCACATTTCCCAGACTCACTACCCTTTGTAGCAGAAGTCGATTAACGGCCAGGCACACTTGAAGCAGAGCAGCTCCCACAGCTGATTTACCTACTCCAACTTGATTCCCCACTGACTGGTAACTGTCTGGCATTGCAAACTTCCAAATAGCGATTGCCACTCACTTCTCCACTGTCAGAGCAGCTCTCATTTTCGTCTTGCTGAACTGCAGGACAGGGAAAGCTCTGCACACAGTTCCTGGAAGGTGGCATTCCACATCTGAAAGTTCTACAGCCACTGCTCGTCATCTGGTACCCGCAAAACGATGCGGTCCCACCAGTCAGTGCTTGTTTCATGGGACCAGATACGGCGCTCAACAGAGTGCAGCTGCTCTGTGACTGCCAGCAGCAACTGTGAATTGTTTTCTTCAATGGCTTGCAGCAGGGCTGTTTGCAGGAAATTGCTATGTTCCACGCGGCGGACCCTACTTTGGCTCTGGAAATACTGCAGGAGAAAGCGCGAGATGTTTGAGATGCTTGCAGCAAGAGTGCACAGCTGAGCAGGCTCCATGCTTCTGGGGTTATGGCCTATGCACGGCAGTTTTAAGATGCGAAAACCACTGCGTTGTTTGCCATTGAGCACAGTGCATCATGGGATGCCGATGCAATGTTCCCATTCTTCCCCTGCGACAATGTTTTGGTCCCTTGTGGCATTGCACAAACTTCCCAAAACACACTGCAGCAAGTTGCACTTTGGGATAGCTACCCACGATGCACTGCTTTGTGCATCGATGCAGGCACTGCTAGTGAGGACGCACTCCACCGAGATAATGAGCATGGTGTGGCCACGTACAATCAACTTAATTAATTCAGAGGCTCGAGGTCAAATTAGATAAATCGACTTAATTTTGTAGTGTAGACAAGCCCTTAGATTTGCTAATCAGAAATAGGGATTATTCTAGGAACAAAGACCTTAAATGAATAACTTGCTACATGCGCCTGTAACTAGTATGCTGGGCATGAAGTCTGAAACAGGTTACTCAACCTGCCTCCAGCAGTTCTTGTAATAGTTGAGTGGTTTTTGGTATCCTATGATGTACTAGATTCAAGCCCTAATATTTTACAATGTATAGACTATGTGGAGATGCATAAAAAAGGAACGTATGGTCTGTAGCAAGATGGGAGGAGTTGGGGGGGGGGGGGGAGGAATACAGTAACAGTAGTTTGCCAGGGTGTCCTACAGGGTAAAATGATATAATAAACCCATCAAAATTTAAAGCTGGCCTAGGCAGCAATAGCTTGTGATGTAGTAGAAATGTCCATACGAGTAAGAAGCTCTCCTGATAGCTGCCTGTGATCTTGCTTCTTCCTGGTGTCTATTACAAATGGTTTAATTATTTATTGGAAATAATATTTGCTGTAAATATAGCTTGGTTTTTACTTCACAGATCATTCACAAACTGGTTCTGAGTTATTCTAGTTCATTTGTTATTTGTAAGTATCTGCCAAATAGATTATGCAAATAAATTTCATTATGGTTTGTTCATAAACTGCTCACAGTGATTATTCACTAATCATGTGTAGTCGTGAATAATTGGTCACCTAAATTACAGGGTATTTTTTGTGCTTCCTGGCTGGATGGCTCGAATAATACACACGATGAATAATTAATTCAAAATAACAAATAAAAGACTTATGGTGGGAATTTGCAAACTTGCTACAACTGATGAAACTTTTGGGATTCACAAGCATTTTCACAAATACCTCGCAGCTATCCAAATACCCAATCCCTACCAGTTAATAGGAAAATGATTTTGCAACTTTTATTCACTAAAATGTTCACAAATCATTTTTGAAACTGTATGACTCTTTATCCCCTTGTCTATCAGAGAAAATGTAGGCTTAATTACACAGAATTCACAAGTACCACATGGAGGTTTTTTCATATGCCTGCCATGTTTATTAGCGCGGGCTGCTGTCAAAGATGATAGGGATGTTTTTGCTTTACAACAATGCTGTTCCAACAATGTGGAGTCAGTCTGGGAGATATTGCTTGGTGTGTTTGTCAGTGCTCCGTGCTTGTGTCAAGATTCAGATTGTATATGATACCATAATACCAACTGAAATTCTACTGTGTAGTTCAGATGTGCCTGAGAGAAACCCCAGGATCCAAACACCTTCTGGGACTGAATTCATAGATATTTTTAATTTTTTTTTTAATTTTTATTTTTAATTCTATAACTTGGGTTGAACAGTATCTTTACTTTGCAGTGAATGTTTCTGTATACTTTACCAGCTTGTGCATCATCTCCTGCAGGAGACCATCAGGTAGCCTTTCGACTCCAAATATTACTCTGAGCATAACATGAGGCAAATCTCATACAGACTGCTACGTTAGTAGCTTCACAGAATTTGGGGGAGGTTCACCTAGTAAAAACCAACCATGTCCATGGACAAACAAATGGGTATTCCACTATATATCTCTTATGGATCAATTGGTTCCCAAGGAGATAAATTTAATGGAACATAATGCTTCAGTTCAGACTTGTAAGTGGCTAAATAATGTATTGCTTTCAAATAGAAAAAGAGGAATCTTTCCATCCTCCAGCCGTGACAATTGGAGCTTATCAAGTACATCCCCACTGGCAGGATATTTTATAGATTTAGTGGGCCAAATTCAGTGATGCCATAAGCAGCAGTGATGTAAGTTACATGCAGTGGGTAAGATTCCATTCTCATGTACATCAGAGATAGTGGGAGTAGCTGAGATCCAAATCTGACCCACTGCGTAAATTGATCAGAAAATGAGTATAACTGGGTGTAACTGGTGAGTATAAGTAGTGTAACTGTAGGGAATCAGGTATTTGGAGCATGATTGTAACTTGGGTGTTGGCAGCAGAAAGAAGAAAACTGAAGCTGGAAAAAGCAATTAAAAGGATGTTGAAAGAGAAATACACAGGACTAAATACTGTTCTCATTTACATGAGCGTCACTTCATTGAAGTCAGTGGAGCTGCACCTAACTTGGTGTGCATGTAGGGGAGATAGTGCATCTTAGATTTGTTTTGAAAACAGTTTTAAGAAAAAGAAAAACTTATATATTTTCTCATCCAAAGAATTTTTTGCTTTGGAAAGATAAAATGGATAGATTAGGTTCCTGCTTGAAGATGCTTAGTGTATAAAAACATGTATAGGTTTCAAATTGGTTTTGGTTAGGAATTGAGATGTACGTAATAAGGAAAGGAGATCTACCTTTTCAATGGATGCTGTGGAAAACAGGGAATGAAGAAATTGTATCTCTTCAATGCAAAGTACAAGACATTTCCTGAAGAGCTTTCTATTTAATTCAGATAATCAATGCTCAAATGAGGGTTATAATGATAAGTACTTATGCTATGCTGCCACTTTTATTACTGCCTGCAGGGAAAGAAGGGAAAATGCTGGAGTGTGGTATTGGTTTAAGTGGTGCACATGGCTTTGCACTGGGGTGGATTTCACCCTAACTGAGGGTACTGTGCCTAGGGGTCATGTAAATAAAGAAGGAAATAAGAACACACTAAAAGGGTCATTGCTACATATCGCAGGTTCAGCAGTATGATGACTCTGTTGACTCTCGGCTGGGTCCTGTGCAGATGTTGTTAATGACTACAACAGTGTACATTGCTTTAGGGTGTAATTTTAGTCCTCACTGAAGTCAGGTATTTGGAGCAGGACTGTAACTGAAGTCAGTCTTTCAACTGACTTTGCCAGGAACTGGATCAGGCCCTTAGTTGATCAAGGAGAAATGTTACACCCTTTCAAAGAGAGAGAGATGGTTCCAGAGCAGAAAAGCACAGAGATGGTGAAGACTTTGGGGCCAGGACTGTGCACCACTGTTGAGTTCCAGAGTCTGAGTGGAGCCTTTGAGCACCAGGGTAACAAAAGTATTTGATGATGATAAAAGTAAAGAATTATGTGCACAAGGGCAGCTGATGATAACACCCTGTTTGCTGAGCATGATTTAAATTAATGCCTATCAATAGGCAATGATGGCCATATCTTCAATTCAGAAACCCTAACCCAAACCCTAGCCATGAATAAATGGCTTTGCCAGCTAACACCAACGGAAAAAATATCCAATTCAAAAGTGAATGTAAATGTCAGCACTAAAAATCACAAACTACTTTGCTACATTTGGGTCATGCTAACAGTAACATGAATATATGGGAACCAGTTTTAATTATATTGTAACATGGGAAGCAAATCGAGCAATGTGAGTTTTTATCAGGGTTTTAAAAGTCTTTGGAAAAAATTTCATTCCCCTTGATTTTCAGAGAGTAGGGAGGGTAGAGGCAGGACTTTGCAAGGTAGCACATTTTGAAAGTGTTTAAAGCCTAAAAGCCTAAAAACAAAACAAAGACTGTTAAGAGTCAAATCATCTCACATCAGTTATTCTCTCAAAGGAAAATGGAAAGTCCAAGGCTGCATCTACACTAGCCATGTTAGGGATGGAGAACTCTTCCACCATTATTCTAGCGCTGCTATAGCTCTGCCATTGGTAGCCACAGTGGAGGTGCTAGTGTAGATGGCTACTGGTAGTCCTGCCACAGTGTTGTCTCGTCCTGGTTAGTCTTCATCTAGATGACATAGTGCTTTAAATATCAGTGGCTGCTGGCACTTTCTCTGTAGTTGACTTCAAGACCTGTGGTGACTCCCACCAGAATTTGTGAGCTCCTTCTCCTGTTTTGATCAGCTTACAGAGGGACCATTGCCGAGCAACACCAGTTGCTCTGCTTACCTTCCCCTGCTGGACTACAAAACCTGGGTCTGCTGCCTCCTCAGCCCTGTCAAACCCTGCTCGCACCAGAGCAAAGTAGCAAGTCAGGTCTCGGACTTTCATTCATCATCCCCCACATGGCAGTGGCATCAGTATCTTTAAGGAAACGATTATCCTGGTAATCATTTCTTGCTGCAAGTTTTTTGGATGGTAAAAGTTTATAACAATATAAAATACGACTACAACTTGCAGCAGTGAGCTACAGTAGATCAAGCCATCAGAGCTTCCTACAGCAAGTCTCTAGTCCCGCTGACAACACCACCTTATGTACTGCTATAAATAAAATCTTCAAGAGTGTAATAAAGGTGATGAACATGAACTGCATTTCACTATAATGGGATATGTTTTCTACTGAGACACAGAACATTAGGGAGTCTATGTAGAATAAATAGCCAGTGCTTCCCAATCTTTATGTCAAAAAGGAGACTATAGTACTGTGAATTGCAGTGTTCATTCAGAAGTATGAATGCTACTACCGTTAAATACTCTGATTTAGTTATGGCAGTGCTGCTATGGTTCAGGGGTTGATGGTATTTCTTTTATAAACCTTATTCTGAGGTGCTCCGAGGTCAACTTTTTTCATCAGCACTGTTTTCTAGTGTAGACTATAAATTCTCAAACAGGAGTAATTTGGGAGGATAAAATTACTTTAAAGGTGGTTTTTTGTTTTGATTTTTTACTTTTATGATGTCAAAAATGCTTCAGCCAAAATATCAGACTAAGGCCTAGATTTTTTTCAAGTTATTCGTGTGTTCCTCCACTCAGTGTTGCGATGTTTAACTGATTTAGGAGACTGTCTTAATCTCAAAAGTAATTTAGGTGCCCAACTCCCATTAATTTTAAAGATTAGGTGCCTAAATGCCTGTTACTTTTGAAAATGAGGCTTAGGCTCCTAAGTCAATTGGGCACTGCAACAATGAGTGGAATCACACCTATATAACTTTAAAAATCTGGTCTTAACTCCCTTTTTTCAAAAGTCAATTAGGGTCAAATTTTCAAGGTATTCAGGCACTTAAAGATAGGCACCTAACCTGCTTAGACACTTTTGTCAGTCCCATTAGGCGCCTAACTCCCATTGAAGCCAATTGGACCTAGGCCCCTAACTTGCTTAGGTGCTTTTGAAAATTCCATGAGGCACTTATTTGCATTTTAGGTGCCTAAATATCTTTGAAAATCTGGCCCATTAGGCTTCTAAGTCATGTAGGCACTTAATTTTTACCCTAAATCTTGATTCATTTGTTTGAAACTGTCACCTGCAGCGGCTAAATTGAAATACTTAGAATCAAATACAGCAAAAATGTTCCACAGATTTTATTCTAAGAATTATTCGCAGCTCCTAAATTTAACGTATAAAAGTAAGTGGAGTTAAAATATTGATTTCTCTTCAAGGTCAGTTATTCAGCATATATGACTCTTTCAAGTCTACATAGTTGAATTACATATCCTTATTTTTTAACCAGAAACCAAAATATATTTTCCGCTGTAGATTTGCAAAGCTGTGTGTATGCTCAAGTTCCCTTTAAATGATGGAAAATATTCATTCATGTGTCTTATTACAAGAGTATTCACCTGCTCTGCTATGCGTTGTTAGGCAACAGCATGGTTTTATTAAACTCTAATCCGCCCATTCCTGTATCTCAGCTTTTGTCATTTTAAGTCTTGGGCCAAATTTAGTAATGGGGTAAGTGAGTACAATTCCCAGTGGGAGTTGCACCTGTATATTCTGGGGTTAAATTTGTCCCTCTGTCTAGGTCTGCCTCTCTTCCATCTCAGCTTTGCAGCACAGAAAGGCTGGCTGGGAAGAAGAGCATTGAATGTTTAAAAGATGGATGAGGGCTCAGCTGAGACAGATCTGATAAGCTCTTTCAGTATAAAATTTTCTTTACGGCTGTTTTGCTCTTATGAAAAGATGCTAAATCTGAGTGGTTTGTTCATGTTACCTGGTCTCTGGAATAAAACTGTGGGCTCAAAATGTATCCTTTGAGAGTGGTTATATATTTCGCTACAATGCTGAGAGGCATCAACAGATAAAGAGCTCACTGTGTTATAGAGATTGGCTTGTAATCGCACAGTCTTGCTTTTTGTAAATGCTTTCAAAACTCAATTAAAAAAAAAAGAGACCCTAACTATAATCTCCCGCTGTGATTATAGTTAGGGTCTCTCTCTTATTTATATATATATATATACACACACACACACACAGGGAGAGTGCTAGCTATAATTTAATGTTACAGGCACTACATCATGGCTGCAGAAGTGATCTTAGCAATTTTTTTTAATTTATTTTTTTGCCACAGATAATCCTACTGATTCACCCACCCACCAAAAAATTACTTATTCCTGTTCCACCCTTTCCCCAAGGAAAAAAAAAAGCTAACGGACTTGTCAGGGACTGGGGCATGGGCAGCCATGCCTAATGGTCAGAGCTAAGGCTGGGAATGATCACATAGAAATTATCACAGCTGCAGTCTTAAGCACTGAGCAGTTGCTAGCAACAGCCATTGGTGGGCTTAAGAGTGGACCTGGCAATGTCACTTAGCCAATCAGGTGCTCTGGTCAATGAGGTGTTATAGTTGCAGTTAGTCAGCTGATCCAGGCTCAGCCGCAGGCCCTGATTTCTGACAGTTCTAGTCCCCCATCCTCACATCTCTCTGCATTAATCTGAATGAATGAGAAGAGAATCAGGTTAATTGAGTCAGATTAATGTCAAGACAGGCAGTTCAACTACCCTTCTACTGCCATATGTAGAGGGCTACTGTCCCAGCCAGGGTTCTGTTCACTTCTTCTGCACTGCATGTGAGCTCCAGATTGGGACAGAGTATTGGAGGTAGGAGAGTACAAAGGGTGGAGACCAGGGACTATGGATGTGATAGAATGAATGGGCGGGTGGGTGGTGAGGATATGAGGCCAAGACCTACAGTAGAAAAGGGGAAGAAAGGACTAGAGAAAATGTCTGGGAAAAGGAAGAGAGTACAGAAGCACAGAAAATGTGAGAAGGAGAAATCTGCACTCTCTTTCCTGCCCACACTCTCATCCTGTGAACGCTTCTCTCACTGCACACCTAAACATCCCCTCTTACTAAAATAATGGCAGGTCCTAGAGGCTCCAACTAAGATCAGGGCTCCTTTGTACTAGGTATTATACAAACACACAGTGAAAATACATCCCAATAGACACAGAATGGGACAGGAAACAGAGAGGTGCCTTCCCCTAGGTCACACAACAAATCAGTAGTAGAGCTGGGATTAGAACCCAGGTGACCTGAGTCCAATCTAGTGTCCTATCCACCACGCTAATTTGCATTTCTTGCTATAGGCTTTTCCCCTCCAAGACAAATATGCTGGAAATTGAGTGTGGTTATCTGGTTGCTCTATAAATTATCCTAAAAAATAAATACACTCTCAGACTATAAACATTTGCAGAAACTCAAACTCAGCTGATCTGTTTCAGAAATACCTATCTAATTTCTTTCAGATTAATCAAACAGTTGTATTTAAAGGTTAAATTCAGGTTCTACTGATATTACTGCAAATCCTAAGAGTTTTTCTTTACTCATTGAAGACCTCAATTGAGCCTTGGTTACATCACATTTCAAAAAGCTAATATTCTGAAGAAGCCAGCTGAAAGGTACAGTCAAGAAAATACTTAGTAGAACACACGTGTGTGGATAAATCTGCTGCAGTCTATTTTCTTTCCAGCTAGGGTGACCACTTGTCCCAATTTTACAGGGACAGTCCCAATTTTGGGGTCTTTTTTTTTATAGGCTCTTATTATCCCCCACCCCCTGTCCCGATTTTTCACACTTGTTGTCTGGTCACCTTATTTCCAGCACAATTAAAATTTCCTGGTGGTCATGAAGGTGGAGTTGGAATAATTTCAGCATGATTTTTTAACTCTGTGGTCAGTTCTCAGCCATCACTCATACTGGTTATTTGTTTGTCCAAGGCCTATGAGAGTTGCATGCCAGGCCCAGCTTTTGCGTTTTGAGGCAGGCCCTAAACTGTAAAGGATTCCTGCCCACTCATGGGTTAGGGAGCCTTGTGTTGATCTAAAGTAATGGTGCCTAGAGAATTGCACTTTTTAGTTTCTGGCTGCCTTAGTAAAGGAATTTTCTGTTACTTAAAAAGTTTATGGGGACCCATCAAGGGCTAGAGCTGTAGAGCCCAGTGCTTGGAGTAAAGCTGGCAGCCCGCGGACCAGACTGGACTAATACATTACAACACTCACAGCAATGCCGTGCAATAGGGCCAGTTCTAATAACTCCCTCACTGGAGTCAGCAGCACCTATGCTCTGATTTTCTCTGTCAGAGTTGTGATTTGTTCTGGTTCACATGCCAGGTATATTCTCTCTTAAATAACTGTGTGTAACTCTCATAGATGTTAATGGAAGTTTATAAATGCGCATCGTAAGTAAAGACCCCTGTGGCTAGCAAGGAAACTGCGTAAGAGTTGCAGCTGCTAGTCTCCCTCCTAAGAGACCAAGTGTCACTTCTGAAACATGTTCAGTTTTCTCAGTCGAGAACACGGGAAGTCACAAGGTTGCTTCTGATGTAGGGTCTCTCATGAGGCAGCACCGAGAACAGCCTTATCCATGTACATCTGCGTATTCCAGCTTCCCCCTTCTTATCTTTGGTGGTGGTATTATTATTGTATAAGTATTTTACAAACAGAGGGCAACTTTCTGTGCTAACGTACTTCCCCATACAATCCCATTGACTTTCATTGGGGTGTACAATGGATAAGAGAGGTTAGAATTTACTTTATCCAGAAAGACACTTAATCTGCCCCCAAAGAATTTACAATCTAAAATAGCTTGAGAGTTATGAATTGGACAGAGTGGGTGGTGGGTCTCCATCTAGCTATTAAAGTTCAAACATCATCATTAAAAAGTAAGTTCATTTACTTTTGGTGACATCATAGCAGAATTTTCAGAAGCCTTCTCAATCCATCGTTAACTTCACACTCTCAACAGCTGACCTCATAGGGATCTACTGCACACCTCTTCCATCCATCTCCACGCTGGTCATCCCCTACCATAGTGACCCACCACTTTTCCTGGCATGATAAGCTTATTTCTATCTCTATGCCCACAGTGACCAAAGTACTTAAGTCTGCACCTGTTGATTTCTGAGAGCAGTCTACTTCTCTCCAATGATATTTCTAACACTAAAAAGTACAGAAGATGGAATAAGTCTGTTCTTGCTAGGATCTGAATTAAGATTTCTCAGATCCAAAAGAAACTGGTTCAATACTTGAACTAAAAAAATATTATCATTATCAGTTGGTAATAAACATTGCCTCTTCTGGCTTTTCAACAACTACTAGGGGAAATCAGAACATGCTTATCTCATTTTAATAAAAATACAAGACCCTAATAGAGTGTTCCATCACTGTATATTGGGTGAAATTCAACCCTGCATGGAGGGCCAGGAGAAGGCATTTTTGTGATTTAAGTGATGCATAAAACATCAAAACTGGGATTAAGTGAGGCTTAAATGGTGAATAGACATTGTGCTTGCAGCTGCATCGTGTTAATTTCACCCAGTTTTGATTTTCATTAAAAGTTTGTGATCAAAACCAGAACTCAAGCAAAATTCATGTAGAGTTCACCCCACCCAACCATAGACTGCGATTTAAGTAAAGGGAAATGTTGCCATTGTCTTCAATGCAAGCAGAGTTAGGTATATATTTTGTAGGATTGAGACATACACTGCTCACAGTGACATCAGTATAACTCTGTTGCGCCTTTTTTTGCAAAATGTGAATAGAGTAACTTCAGTCATACTTGTGCAACTCCATTCTGCTAACTGTGAACAGTACTTGGCCAGGCCTGTTGACTTAGATTTTATTTAGGTCCTGGGGTAAAATAATTCATAGCAAGAAAAAACCAAATGTTACTGTTTGGTACAATGCGCAACAGATATGAAATACAAGAAAATAACTTCTTTGGTATCTGTTTTTTTTCTTTTCTTTGCAGAATATTACAACACTTCAATACAACTGCAGAAGATTACACTATCATTTTCACATCTGGAAGTACAGCTGCACTTAAGTTGGTAGCAGAAACATTCCCTTGGATACCTGAAGGCTCGGGGCACCCCAGCAGTCGATTTTGTTACCTAACTGACAGTCACACATCTGTGGTGGGTATGAGGGGGATAACTGCTGCGATGAATGTGTTATCTGTTCCAGTGAAACCCAAGGACATTTTATTATCTGAGAAAAACAGAGTACCAGCTAAAGAACAGAACTGCATGACACCTCATGTTTTCTGTTATCCAGCTCAGAGCAACTTTTCAGGTACCAAATATCCTCTTTCATGGATACAGGAGATAAAATCAGGAAAGCTCTGCCCCATCACAACACCAGGAAAGTGGTTTGTTCTACTGGATGCGGCTTCATATGTCAGTACCTCTCCATTAGACTTAACAGTTCACCAACCAGACTTTATCCCCATTTCATTCTATAAAATCTTTGGATTCCCTACTGGTTTAGGAGCATTGTTGGTAAACAACCAAATTGCACCCTTCTTGAGGAAAAGTTATTTTGGAGGTGGAACTGCAGCTGGGTACCTTGCAGGAGAAGAATTTTACTCCCCAAGACCATCCGTAGCAGAAAGGTAATGTGTTCTTTCGCAAAATCAGGATTTATGTGGATGTTGTTTGCATTAGAAAAGTGTGTGTGTTCTGGCAGTGCTTATTTATTAAACTATGAAATAAATCCATATTTATGTATGCAGTTGTAAAGAGCTCAATATCTAGCTTGGTTCCTTAGTATTTGAATATTCCTTTCTTATTAAAAATCCTCATTAAAAATATCCCATCCTTAGCTTGACATAGTTTGTTGTGACTGGTAAAAATACAAGCATTCAACTGGTGACATGAAAGCCAGTCAATGGCTTTATTTAATTTAGAACCGAAGACCTCACTGAAATAAAGCCATCTTTTGGAATCTCCAAATTCTGAACAAATAAACCACAGTAGGACATACATGGTGATAGGCCACAATTAAATTTGAAGTTAAGGTCCATAGGTATACCCAGTAAAGGGTTTTGGGATTGCTGTTACTAGGAGATTAATCAGAGTAAAAGTCTTTGTGCTTACAATACAGTATATTACATTGGGCAAATATTCCAAGGTCTGTTGTGATTCTTTGAGCAGGAGCTGTGCCTAGAGGAGGAGCAGTTCTCAGGGATGGAACGGAGGGTTGGCGTGTAAGGAAAGTTGGGGCTGTGGCCACGTTCCCCCTCTTCCCAGACACACGCCCCTCTGGGAACTGGAAAGCTGAGCTCAGTGATATTTGGGTTCTTCCCTCTACTCCCTCAGTGCTAGCAACCACCTACGTGGATGCACTGAAGAGATGTGGGTCCCTCCAGCGTTTCTCACATCCAGCACAAATGTACAGAGGGCAGGCTTAAGGTTAGCCTTTAATATTAAACTACAATAGTTGGAGGGGGGGAGGGGAATAGTATGTAAAACCAATTATGTCCGTCATTCATTTATAGAAATGACTATCATAATGCATACACATGTCAGCTGTACAAAAGCCTGTATCCGTAATAATTTACCTATCTCTGCTTTACATATAGTGCAAACGACTGCATGCATTCTTCACCTAACTGTATGTTAGACTAGATTTAGAATGTTCCATATGTGTGCAGTGGTACTTTCATTTTGGCTGCATTTTATAGTAGCAGGCTGTTTGTTATCTCCCGAATGATGATCGACACTGAATGATGATTGACACTGAAGGTACACTTAGTGTTTAGTTTTTAAAATATCTCCAACAGCGAGCTCAGTCTCTTGCTTCTCAGGCCAACAAGTGTTAGAAGTTGGAATCTCCATCTTTGGAGATTTTTAAGAGCAGGTTAGACAGACACTTGTCAGGGATAGTCTAGATAATACTTAGTCCTGCCTTGGTACAGGGGACTGGACTAGATGACCTCTCGAGGTTCCTTCCAGTCCTACAATTCTTTTATTCTAAGTATGATGGAGGTATTTGAAGGTAGTGGTGGTGGTGTGGGTAAATGACACCAAAATGATAGGATCTCAGGGAACCCCAGCCTCCCATTGAAAGCCAAGTATTAATGAGCATTAATTTGACCAATGCATATTTCAACTAGGGAGTACTGTATTTCTAGAGGTAATTGGGAATTGGTTGTTATGAGAATGTTATTCTTTGAAACTGACTGTGTGTAAAATAAAATGTTCTGAAATTTTTTTTGCCATTTTAAAAATGTCAGTCTGTCATTGAACAGAGATCTGTTTACAGCACTTATTTCAAAAATATTCAGCTGACAGTCCTATTATCAGCCATGCTATTTTGCCTAAAAGACTCTGACTGTGAGCTTTGGAGGCTGTGTCCTATTAAATCCAAAGAAGCTAGTTTTATTTATTTCCACTACATAGTTGGAAATAAGGGCATTTTCCAATTTGATTCCTCATCTAATTTTCAAATATGGGGGGCCTTAGATACCCAGACCCTACCTCTGCATACTCAAGCACATAAATTACCATTTCACATACCAAAGTATCAATATGAGTATCCGAATGCTGGATTTTAGTCATTGTGTTTGAATATTGATGTCTAACCCTTTATTGATTATATGAACTCATAATATTTTCTTGTTATTCACATTTAGCATATAGTCAGTGCTAGCCAGAATTGTAACGGTATTATGCCTGTCTACAGTTTTGACTATTGAGGCTGAAATTTTCAAAACTACATCAGGAATTTGCATGTTAAATTCCTATTAGAAATTAATGGGAACCTGTGTGGCTTTGAAAATCTCAGTCTGAATCTCTCAACTATTTATCAAGACATTTCTTTACAAGGTTATGAGATTTTGTTGTAAGTGTTATTTCTAGTCACAAGATTGGAACAGATCCAACTGTTGGGACCCAGCTGTTACGTTTAAAATGTACTTCCTGGCCATCATTGATAAGGCTAATATGCTAACCATATTTCTGGGCCCATGATTGTAGCAAATAGGGTCATCTGTGCTCATAGAGACAGTAACATTTGCCAAGTTATAACTCTGCCAGCTTCTATTATCAGATGCACCTCTTTGGGGCTCCTTCTGTCTTTTATCATTTGATATTTGAATATTTTTAAAGTGCTAGTCTCTTAAAAGTGCTAAAAAGTTCTTTTTAAAGTGCTAGCTTCACACTAGGAGGGAATATAAGAAGACATATTCAGATATATATTTTATTTCAGAAGGAAACTTGTTTTAAACTAAAAAATATTCACAAGGTAGATTAGAAAATGTATCTCGGAAACCCATCTGGCGGAAGGAATTCCCTGTCCACACATAATCAGGGCTTAGTTTACTAAGCAAACGGCTCCTTGCAAGGCTCTGTGAGATCTGAGTGGAGATTTATAAGGTAGTGGCTTGCTTGTCATTCCTTCTCAAGGCTGACACAATTGATACTTTTGCCTTATGGATACACTTTTGCTGATGTTACTTCCATATTGAGAGCACCAAAATAAGGTATAATTGACATCATCTTGGACTCTTTTAGATTCCATAGACTCACTTAAATTCACCTCTGATTTTTTCTCATTGTATGGTAGTAATCTCTCTTCCTATCCCTAAACACACTTAAAAACTTAGTTTTTTATATTTTCATCCATGTATCAAACAGCTTGACAGATTATCGTCGTTCAGCAATCTAGCCTCATTTTCTGTCTTTTTTTTTTTCTGCACAGCAGGGGATAATAACATAATATGATTTGTACAGTAAGTGTGGAGTGATAAAATATTCATCCTCTGCCCTATTTTTCCTTTGTATTTGGGATTGCTATTCCGATGCTGATCATTCTGGAACACTTAACTAAAAGACACCAGAAGCTGTTTCTATACCTGTCAATAGGATGGTTGTGTCTATCCACTAATCTGGAGTATCCCAACCTGTTAACTGCTTGTTTGGGGAGCACGTTACACTCAGAAATGAATCTTTTAAGAACAACCTTGAAATTCAGTACCCTGACATCCACTCCAGGGGCTACACAAGGACCAATGTACTACTTAGCTCCTACTTCAAACCCATCTTAAAGGGCAAGTTCTGATCACAGTATGTAGCCGAATTACCTTGGCTGGGTACCGCGGAGTGCTGCAGGAGCTGAAATCTCTGCTCAGGGGTGTGGAGCAGCAGTAGATCCACTCTTTGGAGGCTACTTCTGCTGACAGGCTGTTGTAAATAGCCCCTGTAGCTCTACTGCACTCCTTCTCTCGGCGGGAGGAAAAGACCAGAGGATCTATGTAGTGATGGATACTCTGGTCCACTCCCCGACTCTACTTTAAACACACTCTCCATACCAATAAGTGGGAATCTTCTATGCACCTGTGTTTCACATAGTGAGGGCATAATACCTAAATGGCTCTATCTAGAATCCTGCCTTCCCTATACTACAAAAGTACACTAGGTCCATGCCCACCGAGTAAAAGGCAATCTGTCCTTACTTACTTAATTGTAGATAGGGCTTGTATAGGGGTCTGTATCTGGATAAATTTCTTCCTTTCTAGCTAGTCCTTTATGTTCAAAGACTTTTGTTACTCTATTATTTCTACAGCACTATAGTATTTAAAGTGGTAAAGGTCCCTACCAAAAAAATCCTTGTTATTTTCTAAATTTCAAATTCACAGAATTACTAAGAAAAATTTACCCATCCCTAATGTATGTTCTCTCACTCTGTCTCTCCCCTCAGTTGCTTTAAGAAATGTGATTTTGGTGACTGGAAAGCTCAAAGGATCATTAAAGAGCTACAGAGACTTTAACCTCTAGGCAGTACTGGGTTTACTATGGTGCCAATGGTGCCGTTGCACTGGGCCCACACTCGGAAGGGGCCCATAGCAACTACATGTATATTTAAGGGTACACATCATGAATCGTGATAGCCTTCAATATAGAATGTGTGTATATATTAAGAATTTGGTGCTACATTTTTAAAAACAAACTATTTGAAAAGTGTATGCATATTTTACGTGCACATAATCATATTGTTATGGTATTGTAGTTTACATTTTATTTCTGCACTGCAATCATTTACAGTAAGGCGCATTTAGTCACACTGTCAATGGTGTAATGTGCGTATGCACGTACTGCAGTCTACTGCAGGCACGGATGAGGTGCAGAGCAGGAAACTATAAACATAGAATGAATGAACAAGTCCAAGTGATAAATAAAATAATTATGAAAAAACATTTAAGTGGCACTCACAAATGGAAGTGTAAAGCAGAATCAGAAGATCAGAATGCAAAACTGCATTGCTTAAGCAGTTACTTCATTAATAACAGTACAGAGACTCTCAGTGATTATATTAATAATACTAGCAGTACTTGTAACGATGATGAGCATGTAATTGATTATACTAGTATGGCAGCAGGTGCCACCTACATTGATCATGACTCTGAAGAACATGCTGTTTCTTCTAATTGAATCCTTTTGCCAAATAAAGAACACAGCAATAACCTGCTGCTGCAAAATACACCATCACGATTACCTTCCTCTGATGCTGCCCTGTGGACTGTTGATGTTTTCACTCAACAGTACTGCATAGACATGGGCCCCAATTTCTTCCGAAATTGTGATGGAAAATATTCAATGTCATCAAGACCACATAAGGATAGAACAAGGTAATTATAACTTTTTATGCTTTTTTATATATATATTGAGTCATTTTATGAGATCAAGTTTTTCCAGCAGGGGTTGACTTAACCATTAATTTTGTGAGACAATTGAAATAAACAGATTTTTGTTGTATCTAAATGTAAAAATGTACGTTCTAGGTTGCTCACTACTATACTATGAGCAGCTTACTCTCTTAATGTCCCACTAGTGTGCCTTTTTTCATCTCAAATGTTGGAGAGTATGCATTAATATTTAAATGTTTTTGATTTTAGGAAATTCTGGGATATAGCCTTCAAACAAGTGTCCCCGAATGTTGAAACTATTGAAAGACCTTGGCTCATATACTCGCCATTGACTGGCTATGTCTTCTGTTTTGTGTGCAAATTGTTTTCTCTGAACAGCACATCTGCACTAGCCAAGAGAGGATTTGGTTCATGGGATCACATTGGCAGACTTGGTGACCATGAAAGTTCTACTGAGCACCGACAAGCTCTCGCCCCTTATACAATACTTCTACATAGAGTGCTTCCGCTGACGTGCACGGGCTGAAATTGTGGAAAAGCAGCATCACTTGCCCCATAACCTCAGCCATGTGGAACGCAATGCCATCCACAGCCTCAGAAACAACTCTGACATCATAATCAAAAAGGCTGACAAAGGAGGTGCTGTTGTCATCATGAATAGGTCGGAATATGAACAAAAGGCTGCTCGGCAGCTCTCCAGCACCACTTTGTACAAGCCATTACCCTCTGATCCCACTGAGAGTTACCAAAAGAAACTACAGCATTTGCTCAAGAAACTCCCTGAAAAAGCACAAAATCAAATCCGCACAGACACACCCCTGGAACCCCGACCTGGGATATTCTATCTACTACCCAAGATCCATAAACCTGGAAATCCTGGGCGCCCCATCATCTCAGGTATTGGCACTCTGACAGCAGGATTGTCTGGCTATGTAGACTCCCTCCTCAGGCCCTACGCTACCAGCACTCCCAGCTACCTTCGAGACACCACTGACTTCCTCAGGAAACTACAATCCATCGGTGATCTTCCTGATAACACCATCCTTGCCACTATGGATGTAGAAGCCCTCTACACCAACATTCCACACAAAGATGGACTACAAGCCGTCAAGAACACTATCCCCGATAATGTTACGGCTAACCTTGTGACTTTGTCCTTACCCATAACTATTTTACATTTGGGGACAATGTATACCTTCAGATCAGCGGCACTGCTATGGGTACCTGCATGGCCCCACAGTATGCCAACATTTTTATGGCTGACTTAGAACAACGCTTCCTCAGCTCTCGTCCCCTAACGCCCCTACTCTACTTGCGCTATATTGATGACATCTTCATCATCTGGACCCATGGAAAAGAAGCCCTTGAGGAATTCCACCATGATTTCAACAATTTCCATCCCACCATCAACCTCAGCCTGGTCCAGTCCACACAAGAGATCCACTTCCTGGACACTACAGTGCTAATAAACAATGGTCACATAAACACCACCCTATACCGGAAACCTACTGACCGCTATTCCTACCTGCATGCCTCCAGCTTTCACCCTGACCACACCACACGATCCATCATCTACAGCCAAGCTCTGCGATACAACCGCATTTGCTCCAACCCCTCAGACAGAGACAAACACCTACAAGATCTCTGTCAAGCTTTCTTACAACTACAATACCCACCTGCGGAAGTGAAGAAACAGATTGATAGAGCCAGAAGAGTTCCCAGAAGTCACCTACTACAGGACAGGCCTAACAAAGAAAATAACAGAACACCACTAGCCGTCACCTTCAGCCCCCAACTAAAACCCCTCCAACGCATTATCAAGGATCTACAACCTATCCTGAAGGATGACCCAACACTCTCACAAATCTTGGGAGACAGGCCAGTCCTTGCCTACAGACAGCCCCCCAACCTGAAGCAAATACTCACCAACAACCACATACCACACAACAGAACCACTAACCCAGGAACTTATCCTTGCAACAAAGCCCGTTGCCAACTGTGCCCACATATCTATTCAGGGGACACCATCACAGGGCCTAATAACATCAGCCACACTATCAGAGGCTCGTTCACCTGCACATCCACCAATGTGATATATGCCATCATGTGCCAGCAATGCCCCTCTGCCATTTACATTGGTCAAACTGGACAGTCTCTACGTAAAAGAATAAATGGACACAAATCAGATGTCAAGAATTATAACATTCATAAACCAGTCGGAGAACACTTCAATCTCTCTGGTCACACAATCACAGACATGAAGGTCGCTATCTTAAAACAAAAAAACTTCAAATCCAGACTCCAGTGAGAAACTGCTGAATTGGAATTCATTTGCAAATTGGATACTATTAATTTAGGCTTAAATAGAGACTGGGAGTGGCTAAGTCATGATGCAAGGTAGCCTATTTCCCCTTGTTTTTTCCTACCCCCGCTCCCAGACGTTCTGGTTAAACTTGGATTTAAACTTGGAGAGTGGTCAGTTTGGATGAGCTATTGCCAGCAGGAGAGTGAGTTTGTGTGTGTGTCCCCGGGAAAAGGGGGGGGGGTGAGAGAGCCTGGATTTGTGCTGGAAATGGCTCACCTTGTTTACCATGCACATTGTAGGGAGAGTGGTCACTTTGGATGAGCTATTACCAGCAGGAGAGTGAGTTTGTGTGTGTATGGGGGTGGGGGGGTGAGAAAACCTGGATTTGTGCTGGAAATGGCCTACCTTGATTATCATGCACATTGTAGGGAGAGTGGTCACTTTGGATGAGCTATTACCAGCAGGAGAGTGAGTTTGTGTGTGTATGGGGGTGGGGGGGTGAGAAAACCTGGATTTGTGCTGGAAATGGCCCACCTTGATTATCATGCACATTGTAGGGAGAGTGGTCACTTTGGATAAGCTATTACCAGCAGGAGAGTGAGTTTGTGTGTGTGGTTTTTGGAGGGGGGTGAGAGAACCTGGATTTGTGCAGGAAATGGCCCACCTTGATTATCATACACATTGTGAAGAGAGTTGTCACTTTGGATGGGCTATTACCAGCAGGAGAGTGAGTTTGTGTGTGGGGGGGTGGAGGGTGAGAAAACCTGGATTTGTGCTGGAAATGGCCCAACTTGATGATCACTTTAGATAAGCTATTACCAGCAGGACAGTGGGGTGGGAGGAGGTATTGTTTCATGATCTCTGTGTGTATATAATGTCTGCTGCAGTTTCCACGGTATGCATCCGATGAAGTGAGCTGTAGCTCACGAAAGCTCATGCTCAAATAAATTGGTTAGTCTCTAAGGTGCCACAAGTACTCCTTTTCTTTTTGTGAATACAGACTAACACGGCTTTTACTCTGAAACTTATACAATGTGTTTATCAAAGACTCAAACCCTTGATAAACATATAGCAGGTGCATATATTGAAGAAAGAAATTACTGGACAGTGTTGAAGCAAGTCATATCAGCAATAACATTTCTGACAAAACAAGGTCTGCCACTGAGAGGGACTAATAAAATCTTTGGCTGTCTTAATAGTAGCAACTTCCTTGGCTGCTTAGAGTTCTTAGCAGAGTACGACCCTTTGCTGGCCTGCCAGCATTGATTCCATGCCAGATATTAGCCATACTGATCAGCTGACATTTACTGTATGCTATGTGCTGAATAACTGTACACCTGTGGAACAGTTCTGGAATTTTTCCAATTACATCCGCATACAGGTCTTCATCTGTTTAATTTCATCCATGAAACCCTAAGTGATGCACTAAATATCAATCTAAAGGACTGCAGAGGTCACACATACAACAATGCTAGTAACATGTCTGACACTTATTCTGCTGTGCAAGCTCGGGTAACTGCGGTCAACAAGAAAGCAGTGTACATCCCATGCATGACCCACTCACTTGATCTATGTGGTGTTCTTGCTGCAGAGTCATGCACTGATGTAATTAAATTTTTTTGATTTGTCCAAAAACATTGTGTTTTTTCTGAGGATCAACTTATCGCTGGAGCCTCTAGTGAGATTCTCTGAATGAGGAGACATCTGAGGCCAGTAAGAGAAAACTTTTCCCCAAGTGCCTCAGTGACACAAGGTGGTCAGCTTGAGCGGATGCACTTTGCAGTTTATCATGCAACCACAAAAGCTACAGATCTGTGCCTCAGGCTCTTGGTGTGGACACTCTGCAGAAGAGTGACACACAAGCAGAGGCAAACCCATTAGCTGAAACCATGGATCAGTTGGAGACTGCATTTTTGACAACAGTTTGGAGTAGTATCCTTACAAGAATAAACAAAACAAGTCAACTTCTGCAGTCTCAAACAATGGACTTAGGCACAGCTTGGCACTGCTGGGGTGACTATCTGAGTTTGTCGCAGCACAACGGAAAATTTTTGAGGAATACCATGAATTTGTGACCCCTTTAAGTTCTACAACTAACTTTCAATTAAAGTGGTAACATCATCCAAAGCATATGGCTGATGATAGCATAGGTGCTGGAACTAGGAATGTTGGGGGTGTGGCAGCACCCGCTGGTTTGAAGTGATTTCCATCATAGCCATTGAACAAAACTATAAACCCTGTATATCAGCACCCCCACTATAAAAATTGTTCTAGCACCTATGGATGATAGTGAAGACCCTGCTGTCATGCTGACTGGTGAAGAGAAGTTCAAAGTTGAATCATTCTCTGCCATAGTTGACTCACTTGTCAGCCATCTCAACAGAAGAATTCATGCATGTTCAGAACTAAACAACAGTTTCTGTTTTTTAACAGGTGACCTTGACAGTCTCCTTTGTCCGACTTGTCCTCGTCCATCCCTCCATGAATGCAAATGGATACCACACCATTCTATTTTGTTGTGAGCATGTTCTTTCCATTTCTGGCCAAAGAGTTTTGTCATGGGATCAGCCCAGCGCGTTTTCAGTCTGCCCAGCAATCACTTGTGGTCTCTGGGGATCCAGTCACTGATGTGGGTTGTCCATCTCTTGTCTTGCTTGTGGACTACATGACCCGCCCAGCTTTGCTTTGACCTTTTGAGTACTGCTGTTAAGGAGTCTCTCAGAAGTTTAATTGAATTCTATTCAGATGAACTCAATTAAAAGATCTCTGAAAAATGGGTACAGTGATGCTCACTTGTAAAGCAACTTGCCTCCAAGCCATTATCACAAGCTCTGCCTATATCACTGCAAATGCTGACCATAATGAACATGCATAATTTGCAAGCAGCCTTTCCAAATGTCTTTACTGCACTACGCATTTAAGTGACACTACCAGTCTCAAACTGCAATGGAGAAAGGTCTTTTTCACATTTAAAAAGTCTAAAAAGTGCTACAGTGGTTCAAGAAAGACTTGATAGTCTTACTCTATAGACTTCTCCCGTTTAATTGAAACATTTGCTGCAGCAAAGGCATGCTGAAAAATCTGAAGAAATTTTTCATCTCTGTAAATAGAACAATAGCTACATGCAATGGTTTTGTTGAGTAAGTTATTCATGTTAATACTTTTTATGTAATATGCAAATTACTTATCTGAAGCAAGACTAATATGAATAATGGCACTAAATAAAATGTATTAAAGTTTTTCATATTTTTTATTTTAAAACAGTTTTATGTCTGCCCCAATTTCATACAAAAAATTAATTCAAATCTTGGTAGTTCCTATGAGAAATGGTGCAATAGTGTGAAGGTTGCCTTTTAGTGGGAGCAGCACTTGGCTACTGTTTTGGCCAGGTTTAGCTTTTGTTAGCTGTTTTTACCCACGGTGTTTTATTTTGTATATTTTCTTTTACTGTATAATTTATTTTATGTACACTTGTGTGTATTCTTTTTGCCCTAGGGCTGCCATTGCTAGTACCCTAGTGGCAGCCACCTCCATCTGCAACTTAAATTTTTAAATAAAACCTGTGTGCTGTGTCAGACAACTTGTGTGTCAATCTCCTGTCTTTTATAATCCGTTCCCCATGGGGGCCCACAAAAATGTTTGGTGTCGGGCCCACAAAAGCTTAATCCGGTCCTGTCTCTAGGTCACCAGTTCAAATGCATCTCTAGTTGGAAGTTAGCAAAAACTATTTGATGGGTCTTTTAAAGGCCTTTGTAGAATGTACTGGTGGTCTCAGTCCAGTTTCTAGTTGATTAGAAACCATTATGAAACGACCACTACTGTTGACAGTCTTGTTGGCACTTGGCAGCATCAACAGAGACATCAAGGACTGACCAGGCTGCAGAAAATGAACTATCCTCCCCTGACAGCTGACAGGACTGTCGCGCCTGAGCTGAGCAGTGTAGGAAGCTCATGCTGCTGCTGTCCCTGTTCTAAGGATAAATAAAGCACTTCAATTTCCAGAGGTATCACTCTGTCAGCTTTCACAACCACCACCAAATTCACTCTAAAACAAAAGGTGTAAAAAGGAACAGGGACGTTTTGCTTGCTGAGTTAATATACATTCAGCTGACCTATTACTCTTTTCCTTCTCTGCTTCAAGTGTAAATATGTACCAGAAAGCCTCTTACAATTTAGTCTGTCATCTTTTTAGAGGTTTACAGCTTCTCTTTTAAAGCTTCTCCAAGAGATTGAAGGTGAAGACTTGATTCTAATTTGAGAGTAGGAACACCACATGGTCAAACATGTATCATGACAACTTGCTATTGTGATTGCAAACACACATCCTTGCTCAGGCAAAACTCCCTTATCTAAATTTGATCAAAGAGAAAAATCAAGTATAGGTGTGCATTGGAATTCCTTTCCTTCAAGTCTTGCTCTCATCCCGACAATACCTCATTTGAAATCCCATATATAACTCCACATTTGTTTTCTTTTAATAATAAAAAAAATCTGATTTTCTAGTTAATCTTAAGGTTGAGTTTGTGGTATGATGACTTTGGGCCAGGTTGGAGAAAGAGGCAGAATCAGGGGTGTGCGCAGGGATTTAAATGTGACTACTTTTGCAGGGGGGGGGGCACTTTAAACACCGGCCCCTACCCAATGCCCTGGGCCCTGCTTCCCGCACCCCATCTCGCAGACTGTGCTACCAGCCCAGCTTCCCTGCTCCTGGTGCCATCTAGTGGGGCTCAGCGAGAGTGCTAGCTGCAGGGCTTTTCCCAAGCACATCTCTTCAGCCACACTTAACCTGATTCCCACCCTAGCAGATTCGTGGGAGGGACTCCTGGGGCAGGAGCTATGGCAGAAGCTATGGGCTGTGGTGGAGATGATTATTGGAGGGCTCCATGCCCCTGCTTGGCCCCCCTTGTGCATGCTCCTGGGCAGAATTTGCCCCAATTGCCCAAGGAGACTCTGCCCTGTCACTCAGAAAACTAAAGCAAGAGGTCAGATGTAGGTTCCCAAGGAGACAGATTGCTGCCCAATCTGATTTATAAAAGCACCTGAGTTAGGATCTGTGACAGTGCCTAGCGAGCACCACCTCCTCTGCACCCACTAGGGCTGCTGTGGCAAGGAGAATCCAAACCTTTGCTGTTCTGGGTTCCCTAGGATGTGTTAAGCTTCTGGAGCCTCAGCAGTCTGCAGATCTGGGCCTCTCTGGTACATTTCCTGGGCAGTGGCTCTCAGTCTGCTATCCCTTCTCTGAAATGGGGCTCCTCATCTGACTTGCTCTAGGTCCCCAGGACCAGCACTGACCCCCAAGATACCCTAGTTTCTCTCCCAGAACTCCACCCAAAAGGTGTGAAGCTTCTGGTTTACTGTTTAACTCTCTCAGGGGCATGCAGCAGTTGTGAAGCAGTTAATACACAGTCACACACTTTGCACAGGAGTTTAATACCTTTATGCACTTTTATACTTAATCATGTAAAGCACAGGAGAGTACTAGTCATACAAAACAACAAGCTCTACACACGTCACCTGCTATTTCACCCTTTCCTATGGAGTCTTTGGGGGACAACCTGGGTCCAGGAAGCTAGGCAGGCAGGTTGTCCCCTGCCTCGTGCAGGATGCACTATGAAGAGAGTGGTCTCTCCCTCATGGACTGGAGAAAATTGTCCCACTAAGACCAACTTCTGCCCCTTTAAAACCTATAGCACCCTGTGTCAGGTGACACCCTTTCCCACATCCCCGCGTGAGTACAATCCCCTGCCAGGTGACTTTGTGGTTAAGGTGACTTCCTGGGAAGGGACCAGTCTTTTGTCTAGAGTGAGTAGATTTCTAACAATTGGGTAGTTAGTGTCAACTACCTCCTATTGTTATTCTTTTGCCACCAGCCTTTGGAATCTTACCCCAACATGGAGGCAAACAGACAATAGAAAAGACAAAAGGCTGCACATTCAAAATGAAATTTTCACCCCGACACAGATACACAGGGTTCATAATCTCACATGGAATTAATAAATTGTGCAGACATATTCCCAGATCCTCAGAGGCACCTAAATCCCATTGATTTTCGGTTGAAAAATGTCACCCACCTCTAATCTAGACTAGCACCTACAAATAGGTTAGCTAACTCAGGTTGACTGGCAGTCAACAACAGTAACTCTAGTTAAAACACAAGCAAAATTCCAGTGTAGACATGCCCTAAGTGACCAAATAAAAGGTATGCATGCAATACAGAGAACCCCTTCCTTTATTTATCAACAGTGCCTTTCCTACTTGAATATTCAACCCCTTGAGGATTTCTTTATTTATATATTTACATTTTCGGTGAATTGTACTGTGGATTTATTGTGATTGTGTTATGTCCCTCTGCATTTTCAGGCAATAATGCAGCTTTATTACTGAGAAATAATCACCCGGAATACTACTATGCTTAGGGTACATGCTGAATATTGAAAACACATATCAGCCAACGGTGGGCAAATCTTTCACTGCTGTTCACACAGAGTGCTCAAGATGATGTCTAGCTATAGGGCAGAGGGTGAACATAAGAACAGCCATACTGGGTCAGACCAAAGGTCCATCTAGCCCAGTATCCTGTCTTCCAACAGTGGCCAGAGCCAAGTGCCCCAGAGGGAATGAACAGAACAGGTCATCATCAAGTGATCCATCCCCATCGCCCATTCCTAGCTTCTGGCAAACAGAGGCTAGGGACACCATCCCTGCCCATCCTGTATAATAGGCATTGATGGACCTTTCTTCCATGAACTTACCTCGTGCTTTTTTGAACCCTGTTATAGTCTTGGCCTTCACAACATCCTCTGGCAAGGAGTTCAACAGGTTGACTGCATTGTGTGAAAAAATACTTCCTTTGTTTTAAACCCGATGCCCATTAATTTCATTTGGTGACCCCTTGTTTTTGTGTTACGAGAAGGAGTAATTAACACTTTCTTATCTACTCTCTCTGCACCAGTCATGATTTTATAGACCTCAATCATATCCCCCCTTTGTCATCTCTTTTCCAAGCTGAAAAGTCCCAGTCTTTTTAATCTCTTCTCATACGGAAGCCGTTCCATACTCTTAATAATTTTTGTTGCCCTTTTCTGAACCTTTCCCAATTCCAATATATCTTTTTTGAAATGGGGTGACCACATCTACATGCAGTATTCAAGATGTGGGAATACCATGGATTTATATAGAGGCAATATGATATTTTCTGTCTTATTATCTATCCCTTTCTTAATGATGCTCAACATTCTGTTAGCTTTTTTGACTGACGCTGCAGATTGAGTGGATGATTTCAGAGAACTATCCACAATGACTCCAAGATCTCTTTCTGGAGTGGTAACAGCTAATTTAGACCCCATCATTTTTTTTATATATAGAGAAAGAGAGAGTTGGGATTATGTTTTCCAATGTGCATTACTTTGCATTTATCATCGTTGAATTTCATCTGCCATTTTGTTGCCCCGTTACCCAGTTTTGTGAGATCCTTTTGTAGCTCTTTGCAGTCTGCCTGGGACTTAACTATCTTGAGTAGTTTTGTATCATCTGCAGATTTTGGCATCTCACTGTTTACCCCTTTTTCCAGATCATTTATGAATATGTTGAATAGGACTGGTCCCAGTACAGACTCCTGAGGGACTCCACTATTTACCTCTCTCCATTCTGAAAACGGACCATTTATTCCTACCCTTTGTTTCCTATCTTTTAACCAGTTACCAATCCATCAAAGGACCTTCCCTCTTATCCCATGATAGCTTACTTTGCTTAAGAGCCTTTGGTAAGGGACCTTGTCAAAGGCTTTCTGAAAATCCAAGTACATTGTATCCACTGGACCCCCCTGGTCCACATGCTTGTTGACCCCCTCTAAGAATTCTAATAGATTGGTGAAGCATGATTTCCTTCTACAAAAACCATGTTGACTTTTCCCCAACAACTTATGCTCATCTATGTGTCTGAAAATTTTGTTCTTTACTATAGTTTCAGCCAGTTTGCCTGGTACTGAAGTCAGGCTTACCGGCCTGTAATTGCTGGGATCACCTCTTTTTAAAAATTGGCGTCACATTAGCTATCCTCCAGTCATTTGGTACAGAATCTGATTTAAATGATAGGTAACAAACTACAGTTAGTAGCTTTGCAATTTCACATTTGAGTTCCTTCAGATCTCTTGGGTGAATACTATCTGGTCCTGGTGACTTATTACTGTTTTCTTTATCAATTTGTTTCAAAACCTTTGGGAATCTCCCTCCAATCCTCGGTCATGAAGACCAATGCAAAGAATTAATTTAGTTTCTCCGCAATGGCCTTATCATCCTTGAGTGCTCCATTAGCATCTTGATTGTCCAGTGGTGCCACTGGTTGTTGAGCAGGCTTCCTGCTTCTGATATACTTGTTAAAAAAAAATTGCTATTCCTTTTTGAGTCTTTGGCTAGCAGTTCTTCAAATTCTTTTTTGGCCTTCCTAATTATATTTGTACACTTCATTTGCGAGAGTTTATGCTCCTTTCTATTTTCCTCACTAGGATTTAACTTCCACTTTTTAAAGGATGCCTTTTTCTCTCACTGCTTCTTTTCCTTTGTTTAGCCACAGTGGCATTTTTTTGGTTCTCTTACTATGCTTTTTAATTTGGGGTATACATTTAAGTTTAGCCTCTATTATGGTGTCTTTAAAAAGTTTCCATGCAGCCTGCAGGAATTTAGCTTTTGGCACTGTACCTTTTATTTTCTTTTATTTACCTTTTATTTTATTTTAACAAATGTCCTCATTTTTGTGTAGTCCTCCTTTCTGAAATTAAATGCTACAGTGTTGGGCAGCTGTGCTGTTTTCTCCGCCACAGGGATGTTAAATTTAATTATATTATGGTCCCTATTACCAGGCGGTCTAGCTATATTAACTTCTGGGACCTGATCCTGTGCTCCACTTAGGACTAGATCAAGAATTGTCTCTCCTCTTGTGGGTTTCAGGACTAGCTGCTCCAAGAAGCAGTCATTTAAGGTATCAAGAAACTTTATCTCTGCATCCCATCCTGATACCCAGTCAATATGGGGATAGCTGAAATCCCCCATTATTATTGAGTTTTTTATTTTTATAGCCTCTCTAATCTCCCTGAGCATTTCACAGTCATTATCACTATCCTGGTCAAGTGGTCAGTAATATATCCCTACTGCTATATACAGAGCGGTAGACTCCAAAAGAGCCATGGGGAAAAAAATAAAGTCAGTACTGTTGTTGTACAATACATTTTATAAACCTGCTAATATGTAGAATACAATTATATGCTTTTTAAAAATCATAGGGCCAGATTCTCTGGTCAGCTAAGGATACTTTGCTCTAAGGCCAGAGGAGAGTCTCCTCTTTGTGCCGGTAGAGGTGGCTATGTCAGTCAACCCCTATAAAAGTGGAAGGGATGGGACACTCCAGCAATATGAGGGGCAGTGTGTATGGCAAAGCAGGGTTGCACTTTATTCAATCTGCCATTGACCTAAGCTAAAGCAGACCCTGTGTCTAACTTGCAGTGAGCTGTGTTGTTTTGAATCAGGAAGCTGTAACAGACTCCATGCAGCTGCCACTCTACAATGAATATCAAGGCTGTCATTTGGGGTACATATTTATTTTAAATTTTCTTGGGTCCCAGACCCGTCATTTGTCTCTCAGCTTCCAATCCTTCTCATTCCCACCAGCCCTGTCTCTCTAACTCTATAGATGATAGAGGTAAAATTTTTGTGCCTCATTTACTCTTTTTAAGAACCAGATTCTGCCAACTTTAGTGACACTGAGTACATTGATTCAAAGGTGTAGCTAATTGTTTGACGACACTCGCAGTTCATTCTTAAAAATGTTCAAGAAACCAAATAACCGAACTTAGCCAAATGTATTGTCTGAAGACAAAGCAGTAAAAAAGAGACATACCTACCTTCCTTTGGGGAAGTAATTCTTAGGGCATGGCTACACTTGCGAGTTAGAGCGCATTAAAGCATCCCAGTGCGCTCTAACTCATGATGCATCCACACTGGCAAGGCACGTAAAGCGCTCTGACTCCACGGCTAGAGCATTCCTGGTACTCCACCTCGGTGAGTTGAATAACGTTTGATGCGCCCCTGCTGGAGTGCCACAGCACTAGTGTGGACGCCCTGGTCTGTTAGTGCGCTGTGATTGGCCTCCAGAAGTGTCCCACAATGCCTGTTCTAGCCACTCTGGTCAGCACTTCGAGCTCTACTGCCCTGCCCTCAGGTGACCAACTGCCAGACCTGCCCTTTAAATTCTCTGGGAATTTTGAAAATCCCCTTCCTGTTTGCTCAGCCAGGCGTGGAGTGCTCTCAGTGAATCTTTCCAGGTGACCACGCCTCCACGTGCCAGGCAATCCCCAGTATGGAGCAATGGCGGGGTGCTGGACCTCATCAGTGTTTGGGGGAAGGAAGCTTTCCAGTCCCAGCTGCACTCCAGCCATAGAGATTACGATACCTTCTGGCAGATATCAAGGGACATGATGGAAAGGGGCCATGACCTGGACGCACTGCAGTGCAGGGTTAAAGTGAGAAGTTGCGGAATGCCTACCACAAAGCCCGCGAGGCAAACAGCCGCTCCAGTGCTGCCCCCACGACCTGCCGTTTCTACAAAGAGCTGGATGCGATACTTGGGCGCGACCCCACCTCCACTCTGAGTACCACCATGGACACTTCAGAGCACAGTCCAACAAGGGGGGAGGAGGAGGAGGAGGAGCAAAGCGGGAGCGAGGGTGCTGAGGAGGAGGAAGACACCCCGGCATCCCTAAATGCATGCAGCCAGGAGCTGTTCTCAAGCCAGGAGGAAGTTAGCCAGTCGCGGTGGCCACTGCTTGGGGAAGGACAAACACCAGAGGAGGCTCCCGGTAAGCTGCTTTTATTTTGGGAAGGAAGTTATTTGGTGCGGGCTCCTGGGGCGAGGAGGGTTATGGCTGCATGTATGCCTAGATGCGGAATAGGGCGTTGATTTGCTCTGTCACATCGCGGTAATCAGCCTCAGTGATCTCTTCAAAGGTCTCATCCAGAAATTGGGCAATGCACTTGTGCAGGTTTCGTGGGAGAGCCATTGTGGTCCTTGTCTCAATCAGGTTAACATGTCTGCACCACTCTGCCGTGAGGGGTGAGGGGACCATTGCTGCACACAGGCAAGATGCATATGGGCCAAGGTGGAAGCCGCATTGTAGTAGAAGACCCTCCCTTGCATCCCAGGTTACCCTCAGCAGCGAGATATCTTCCAGGACGAACTCCAGTGGAAAATGTGGGGTCAGTGTTCAGTATAGGGGCCCCTTGCAGCTGTTGACTCCCCCCAAGGCCCAGAGGACACTACAGCCATGAAAGAATCAGTCCCCCTTGATCTTGTGCCTACTCACCTTTTTTTGCTCCCGGGAGTTATGTGTACTCGCTTTGGGATGGACAAATTATGCTATTGTGTAGACTGTGCTTGCCCTCCTTAAGTACGGTGGAATCATTGCTCTGTCTGGTGTGAACAATGTTGCATCTGTTAAGTTGCATTTTGCCTTTACAGATGCAACCTTGAGATCTCAGCCATCCGTGTTATCACCATCCGAGAGGCTGCAAAGGATCAGGAAGAGGCCATGTAGAAGCAAAGAGGACATGCTGCATGAAGTCATGCAGCACTCCCTTAATGAAAATCAAAAAGTGCAGGAGTGGCGGGAGAGTGAAAGGAGGGTCCACGAGCAGAATGTGAATCGATGGCACCGAAGCACAGGGTGGCTGATAAGTATCATGGAGCGCGAAGAGGACTCGAGCAAGGCACTCGTAGCCATGTAGGTGGAGCACTACCGTGCCCACCCCCCACTGCAGCCCTTGTCCCAAAACTCTTTCCCTTGTGCCCCCATGTCACCTGCAACCCACTTTCCCCAACGTCAGGGTTCTTATCGCCACCAGCTGCCTCCAACACCTATAGCTTCACCACCCAGCCCTGAAAACTACGACCCTTACCCACTGCACTCAACCCCCATCACCATGCGGTATAGCCATCCTGAAGTGCAGCACTCATTGCACAGCACTCCAAATAGGGAGTCTGAGTAGAATAACAGGACATACGCAAACCTGTGACTGTACCGTTCCCCACCCCACCCCCTTGCCCTTTGTGTTTCCCAAGCAGTTGTTTCTTTTCAATAAATGCATTTTCTTTTCATTAAATGGATTTTTTTTTGAAAACCTTCTTTATTATTGTATAACGTAAAAAGATACCTTATCCCAGGAAAGCAACAGGCACTGCAAGTCAGTGTATCATACGTAGCAAATACAGATTCCTACTAACATTGGAACCACTGCACTTCACTCCTGTGCAGGGCACCAGATATTATTGGTGGCTTTCAGCCTCAAATTACTCCCTCAAGGCATCCCTAATCCTTGTAGCCCCATGCTGGGCCCCTCTAATAGCCCTGGTCTCTGGCTGTTCAAATTCAGCCTCAAGGTGTTGAACCTCCGAGTTCCATGCCTGAGTGAATCTTTCACCCTTCCCTTCACAAATGTTATGGAGGGTACAGCACACAGATATAACCGCAGGATGCTGTTATCGGCCAGGTCCAGCTTCCCATATAGAGAGTGCCAGCGGCCCTTTAAACAGCCAAAAGCACACTCCACAGTCATTCTGCACTGGCTCAGCCTGTTGTTGAACTGCTCCTTGCTGCTGTCAAGGCTCCCTGTGTAGGGTTTCGTGAGCCACGGCATTCAAGGGTAAGCGGAGTCTCTAAGGATCACAATGGGCATGTTGACTTCCCCTACGGTAATCTTCTGGTCTGGGAAAAAAGTCCCAGCTTGCAGCTTCCTGAACAGGCCAGTATTCTGAAAGATGCGTGCGTCATGCACCTTTCCGGGCCAGCCTGCATTAATGTCAATGAAACGCCCACAGTGATCCACAAGCGCCTGGAGAACCATAGAGAAATAGCCCTTCCGATTAACATACTTGGAGGCTAGGTGGGCTGGTGCCAGAATTGGAATATATGTCCCATCTATCGCCCCTCCACAGTTAGGGAAACCCATTTGTGCAAAGCTAGCCACAATGTCATGCACATTACCCAGTGTTACGGTTCTTCTGAGCAGGATGCGATTAATGGCCCTACAAACTTGCATCAACATGATTCCAACGGTCGACTTTCCCACTCCAAACCGCTTAGCGACCGATCTGTAGCTGTCTGGAGTTGCCAGCTTCCAGATGGCAGTAGCCACCCGCTTCTCTGTTGGATCATATTAAAGAAGTTCTGTATTAAAATCACAAATGAGTTTGATTCCCCATAGTTTAAATTCCAGGGTATTACTAATTAAGAGGTCTCTTGGTTTTTGGTACTGTTTCTCTCCCTCTATGTGTGAAACTTGCAAGCTGCTAATTGTGTTAGTACATTCTAAGACTGAGTCTGTTCTCAAAGCAATTCACAGAGAGAGAGACTCAAAGCAATACTCTGTAACAACAGAAACAGCACCCAGAGACTCCCCGCCCTTTTGTTGGATTAACAATTGTGATTAAAATAGAGATAGGGGATGTATGTGGATGGATGCTTGGTGTGGATAATAACTGAATGATCAGGGAGGTGCCAGCCTAAGAATCCAGTGTCCATCGGCTGAAGAAGGCGTCAAGTGGAAATAACCAGAGCCCCGCCCCCCCTGGAGGGCAGACTGGAATCCACCCAACAGCCTCAAGAATGGGAGAACCAAAGAACAAGATAACATCTAGCAGCACGGAGCTGTCAGGAATGTGCTATCTGCTGATTGATTCAGCAACAGCATGATGAAGCAATTCCCATAGACTGGCATAGGAAGAAATTCCTATAAAAATAGACTCTAAAAAGTGAGAACTTTGGGGTCTGGTTCTGCAAACCAACTTCCAGGAGCATCAGATGAGCATCTGACAAGGCCCTGCTCCCTCCTCATGCCCAGGCCACCTGGCCAGTGGCTTGGCATGAGCAACTCTACGGCTGGTAACTATGATAACAACCTTGCAGAACCTGTGTGTGTGTGTTTGTATGAATGAATGTGTGAATAAATATGAGATTGAATGGAATGTTATAACTATAACTAACTGCTTACTATGATTCTTTCTGTATTCACAATAAATGTGGTATTTTGCCTTTTTCCCTTTAATAAGATCCTGCTGGTTTTTATTTTATTGGTATAACATCTCCACCATCAGGGCAGCTCTCAATCTTGTGTCCTTGCGCTGCAGGGTGGGGGCGAGCTCCTCACACAGTCCCATGAAAGTGGCTCTTCTCATCTGAAAGTTCTGCAGCCATGGCTCGTCATCCCAGACTTGCATGACGGTGTGATCCTAGAACTCAGTGCTTGTTTCCCGAGGCCAAAAGTGGTGTTCCACGGTGCTGAGCACATCCGTGAATGCCACAAGCAATCTCGTGTCGTATGCGTTACTTGAGTTGATATCATCGTCAGAGTCCTCACTGTCACTTTGGATCTTAAAGAGTAACTCGATTGCCAAACGTGATGTGCTGGTGAGACTCATCAGCATATTCCTCAGCAGTTTGGGCTCCATTCCCGCAGACCCAAAGGGAAGACAGCGTGCGCAGCACAAAAACCATTGAAAGATGGCGCCAATTGTGGACGGAAGCAGAGGGATTGCTGGGATGTGAACCGATGCATCATGAGGTGTTGGGACAGGACCCAGAATGCCTCGCATCCACCGCCCCCTTCCCAGAAGCCACAACGCCAGAATGGAAAGAGGTGCTCTGTGGGATAGCTGCCCACAATGCACCACTCCCAATGGTGCTACAATTGCTGCAAATGTGGACATGCCAGTGCGTTGTCAGCTGTCAGTGTAGACAGACTGCAGCACTTTCCCTACTGTGCTCTCCGAAGGCTGGTTTAACTCAAAGCACTCTACATTTGCAAGTGTAGCCATGCCCTTACTGTGCAGCATGTTTTCCTTTCACAGAAGGTGTGCTTCAAAGATACACATTTCAGCTGGTCGTATTTATAGTACAAGCTACAAAATTATTTACATGTCACTAAAATCCAACCCACCAGTTTGCAACAGTTCCTTAATTTGTTGTTTTGCTTTGTACTTAGTAGGGCTGTTGATTGCAGAGAAAGTCAATAAGGAAGTGTTGTTTACTACTTCCCCTAACACAAGAACTAGGGGTCACCAAATGAAATTAATAGGCAAGAGGTTTAAAACAATAAAAGAAAGTATTTCTTCACACAATGCACAGTCAACCTGTGGAACTCCTTGCCAGGGGATGTTGTAAAGACCAAGACCAAAAAAGAACTAGATAAATTCATGGAGGATAGGTCCATCCATGGCTATTAGCCAGGATGGGCAGGGATGGTGTCCCTAGCCTCTGTTTGCCAGAAGCTGGGAATGAGTGACAGGGGATGGATCACTTGATGATGACCTGTTCTGTTCATTCCCTCTGGGGCACCTGGCACTGGCCACTGTTGGAAGACAGGATACGGGGCTAGATGGACCTTTGGTCTGACCAGGTAGGGCCATTCTTATGTTCTTATGATTAATTGCAGTTAACTCATGCAATCAACTCAAAAAAATTAATTGCGATTAAAAAAAGTAATCATGATTAATCGCACCGTTAAACAATAGAATACTAACTGAAATTTATTAAATATTTTTGGATGCTTTTCTACATTTTAAAATATATTGATTTCAATTACAACACATAATACAAAGTGTACAGTGCTCACTTTATATTATTTTTATTACAAATATTTGCACTGTAAAAATGATAAAATAAATATTATTTTTCAATTCACCTCATACAAGTACTGTAATGTAATCTCTTTATCATGAAAGTGCAACTTACAAATGTAGGGGTTTTTGTTGCATAACTGCACTCAGGAACAAAATAATGTAAAACTTTAGAGCCTGCAAGTCCACTCAGTCCTACTTCTTGTTCAGCCAATCACTAAGATAAACAAGTTTGTTTACATTTACAGAAGAGAATGCTGCCCACTTCTTAATTACGTCACCTGAAAGTGAGAACAGGTGTTCTCATAGCACTGTTGTAGCTGGCGTCACAAGATATTTACATGTCAGATGTGCTAAAGATTCATATGTCCCTTCATGCTTTGGCCATTGTTCCAGGGGACATGATTCCATGCTGATGACCCTTGTTAAAAAAATGTGTTAATTAAATTAGTGACTGAACTCCTTGGGAGGAGAATTGTATGTCCCCTGCTCTGTGTTTTACCTGCATTCTGCCATATATTTCATGTTATAGCAGTCTCAGATGATGACCCAGCACATGTTGTTCATTTTAAGAACACTTTCACTGCAAATTTGACAAAATACAAAGAAAATACCAGTGTGAAATTTCTAAAGATAGCTACAACACTCCACCCAAGATTTAAGAATCTGAAGTCCCTTCCAAAATCTGAGAGGGATGAGGTGGGGAGCATGCTTTCAGAAGTTTTAAAAGAGCAACACTCTGATGTGGAAACTACAGAACCCAAACCACCAAAAAAAAAAATCAACCTTCTGCTGGTGGCATCTGACTCAGATGATGAAAATGAACATGCGTCAGTCCGCACTCCTTCGGATTGTTATCGAGCAGAACCCATCAGCATGGATGCACATCCTCTGGAATGGTGGTTGCAGCATGAAGGGACATATGAATCTTTAGAGTATCTGGCATGTAAATATCTTGTGACACTGGCTACAGCAGTGCCATGCGAATGTCTGTTCTCACTTTCAGGTGATATAAACAAAAAGCAGGCAGCCTTATCTTCTGAAAATGTAAACAAACTTGTTTGTTTGAACGATTGGCTGAACAAGAAGTAGGACTGATTGGACTTGTAGGCTCTAAAGTTTTACATTATTTTATTTTTGAATGCAGGGTTTTTTTTACATAATTCTACATTTGTAAGTTCAACTTTCATGATAAAGAGATTGCACAACAGTACTTGTATTAGGTGAATTGAAAATACTATTTATTTTGTTTTTTACAATGCAAATATTTGTAATAAAAATAAAGTAAGCACTGTACACTTTGTATTCTGTGTTGTAATTGAAATCAATATATTTGAAAATGTAGAAAACATCAAAAAATGTAAATAAATGGTATTCTATTATTGTTTAACATTGCGATTAATTTTTTTAATCGCTTGACAGCCCTAGTACTTATCTCTGTTTCCAAACCAGTTGGGCTTAGAGTTACATCCAATCTCCTCTAGGACATACCATTCACGTATCTCGGCTTTGACGGGCTTCCTATTTTCAAATGCCAAAGCTGACTTTAGCTTTGCAAAGTGTTGTGAGATACCTGACATGGGTGAAGAAAATTGTGGGGAGAACATAATACATTTCATTAACATAACTTCCCAGCTCCCATATATATAACATATTAATACCATTTCCATAATATCCATTAATGTGATGTATACTATGTACTGGCTAACAAATAGTAGCTCCCCATGTGCCTTGTTTACATTAGGATTTTTCAGATCTTGATTTCCCAGCCCCATTGGTGGAAGCGATGGGATAATCAAGGATTCAGGGCTTTTTTTTACCAATGTGTCGGTGGCAGCAAACCCACAGAAATATTAATTTATTCTTTTGCTGTAAAACATCCTTCATTTCCATCTCATCCCCACACAAACATACACAGTTTACGACTCCCTCTTGAATATAGTCAATGACATAATGCTTATTGCTTGGTTTTGTATATAATTATTTTAAAGGATAGTTTTTCTTTCTGCTCTCCAGACTACCTGGCTCTCACACCCTGTACTCTGATTTCTGTTGTGGTCTCTAGGCTGCCCAACTCCCGTCCTGGGTCCGCCTGCTCCTTGGCTGCAAGCTAAACTCCAGCTGTGGCTCCGCACTTGCCTGCTGTCTGGCTGCATAGAACAGTGCAGGGAGCTTGCACAGTTATCCAAATGAACTCCCCCTTGTGGGCAAAACTAAAGAGCAGGCAGACAGTTCCAGACTAAAAATAAAATATACGGTGCCTGGCTCCAAAAAATTTGCAAATTCCATGGTAGAAACATTGAGTTGTTTGGTGTCACGGGGCAGAATTTCAGCATCCCAGGATCCCTGAAAAAGATGAATGAGGCAGTTTTCACACCTCTCAGAGCTATTGTTTCAGATTGTCTGCAGGGTCGCGCAGGACCCACTGCTTTGGTTTACAGTCTGTTCATTTTTCTCTAAAACCATAAGGGCTAAACATAATTTTTAAAAAATGAAAATTCAGATTGTGGAGCAAAATTCTGCACATTCAGGTGAATTCAGTGGCCACAGAATCACGGAATATATAAGACTCTTCTTACAGAAATGTCTTTGTGAGGGAATCTAAGGAAATATGGAGTTATATAAAGTAAACAGTTTATAATATAATAAACCCTACATTAAGGTGTAAGTAGGAAAGAAAGTGGGAGGAAGGATGGTCTTGCGATTATAGCATTGGACTGGGACTCAGGAGATCTGGGTTTATTTGCTGGCTTTATCACAGACTTCCTGTGTTTCACTAGGGAAGTCACTTAATCTTTTACTGCCTCAATTCTCCATCTGTGAAAGGGAATGATGATACTACCTCATATTTCTCGGCTCTTATTTGTTGTTTCTATTTAGACTATAAATGCCGCAGGGCTGGGACTGTGTTTGTACATTGCCAAGTGCAATGCGGCCTAATCATTACTGGGGCCTCTAGACATTATTGTAATATAAATAATAACTAGACACTTATTAGAGAGAGGATATAAAAGCAGTCTCAGGAAGGCTGTGAGAGTAGCCCCAAGGGGAAGAGGAAATGTTCTCCCTCCCCAAGGGCAAATAAGGTAGAAAGGAAGAAGCAGGAAACACTGTGTTGCTATTCTGCTTAAAAGAGATTTTGTAAATGAAGGATAGTTTGCCATTTTGCTAAAGTTCAAGGTTGACTGGGCAGTATGAATTAATCTGATGGGGTCACAGTAGGTATTGAATAGATTATGTTAAGTGGGGAACTGGCTGGATCCCTTAGTTCATTTCTGTATGTTCTAACATTGTAAGGGTGTAAGATTTTAGTAAAGAAAAAATGATGTGGTTTTGGGGTGATAGCTGGATGCCCCATTAACTTTTTTCTAGCAAAGGTTCTTGTTAGGTAGTGGTTTTTTTCCTACAGTCCATGGACAAGTGCCAGTTCCTGAGATATCCCTGACACAGTTTAGAAAGGCAGCAAGCTGGTCCTTGGTATCAAAAAGGTTGAGAAACACTGGATTAAAGGATATTCTAAAAGAAATGGAAATGGGATTAAGAGAGATGGAAAAAATACAGAAAATGGGACTGAGACAGACTAGTCCAGGTAGATTTTTCCCATTCCTAAAATGTCTTCAGGCCAAATCATGACCTTTATTATTCTCACTAGTGGTAGTTATTCACACAAGTAGTCTCACTGATCTCAGCAATGTGAATAAAGGGTGGGGTTGGGCTGCAATGTAGCTTGCTGGTGTCATTTTGTGTATGCTTAATGGCATGATAGTAAATATCTGCGCTTTGTGATATGAGTTGTATTTTATATCTATCTATCTTTATAAATACATGTGGTGTAAGAACCTCTTAGGCATGTCCAAATGTCAGTAATAACTGACTGAGTTTAATGATTTCCTAAATATGCATGCTGCCAAGGAACCCGCCAGAGCCTGGTGAGTCTTCAGACCAAAGCTTCCTCAGCATAATTAAGATTATTTTGAGGGCAAATGTCAGTGTTCAACTTCATTTAGAATTTAATCCCATTTTACTCTGTCCTTCAGATTCAAGCAGAAAGCAGCTAATATTATACAGCCTTCATCCAGAAAGGTTTTGCCCCTGGATTAGCATTTTGCAGGATTATTGAAAAGGCAGCATTTGCCTCCTCAAGAATGAGACTGACCCTTTTACCCCAATAAAAAGGAGTAACCTATAGCGCTAGCTCACTGCCAGTGGTCCAGACTATCAGAGTGTTTATTCCCCAAGACAAGCATAAAGTAGCTCCTATTGATGATTTCTCTCTTCCTATCAATATGACATCATAAATTTCCAGATGTGTCTTTTGCTTCCTTTAACTTCCCTAGATACTTTCTCCTGGTGCATTTGCATTCTTTCTTATTCTCTTAGATATTGATTTGCAGCATCAGCAATAAGGAATTAAAAGAATGTAAACAATTCTTAATTATTGACCTGCTTTAATCTGCTACTGTGATGAGTGGGAAATTAAGTTTTTTAAAGGAGACGTTCAAATATTCTTTGTTAGTTTTATTTACAAATATTGATCCATTATGTTAACCTGGATGGTCTGCAGGGTTCAGCAATCAAAATGCTCCTTCCATATTACAGCAACTCTTCATCATTGGTTTCCAGTCACTGGTAGTGTTTTTTACCACTTGCATTGTTGGCCTGATTGTGTTTCCCAGCAATTTAACCTTTTTATATATTGTTTTCATACCTTGCTTTCTTGATTCCTCCTTTAGTTGTAACCTCCTCTAGTTGTTGAGCCTCTTCTTTCCAAAACATTGGCTTTTCCGCTCTTTGTGATTTCTTCACCGCTTTGCAGAATGATTTTACTTCTACTGCTTTCCCAGAAGTCTTGGCTGGTTTACACTTTCCCTGTAATGTTCTTGTTCCATTGCTTGTCCAGCTTTTCCTTGTTTGCTTCTGACTTCCAATAATGTCCTCCACTGTACTTTTTCTCACTTCCTTGACTATTTCCCATCCAGTTTATAGTGAGATCTTCTTCATCACCACAAATTAATAGCCTAAAATTAATAGCCTCCAAGCATCATGCCGCCTTCACAGAACTATCCTTTTAACCTGTCAAGGTGGAATTTGACTCTAGCTGGACCCATCTTTTTCTTGAACTTTAATCTTAATAATTCCCATTAGTAGTTCCTGATCACTGCCACACGTGGCACTTCTATATACTCTAACCAGGGGCAGATTAGGGTTTTGTGGGGCCCTGGGTCTGAGCAAATGGGGGCCCCTCCTCCCCACCTCTTCTGTGTGCAGTCCCCCTGCCCATTCCTGGCACTTCTGCTGGGGAAGTGGGGTCAGCGTATGGGGGCTTGCCCCACCCATCCAGCACTCCTGCCAGGGATCGGGGTTTGGGTGCGGGGGCTTGCCCTGCTCCACTTGCCCAGTGCTCCTGTTGGGGGGCTGGAGGAGTGCCAGGCAGGCGGGAGGAGCGGGCAAGCCCCTGCACCCTGACCCGCTCCCTGGCAGGAGTGCCGGGTGGGAGGAGTGGGTCGGGGTGTGGGTGTACCCATTTTTCCAAGTCCCCAGAATTGGCCGGGGCTCCCACCCAGTGGCTAATCCACCACTGATTTTAACATCCAACAGTGACCATCTGTACTTTTTACAGATAGTAATGGGGTCAGTCTGGTTTTTGGTCTGACCATTTGGTGAGTTCCATGTAATCTTGTGCATATCTTTGTGAGATAACCAAGTACCACCAACAAGTAGCCTAAACAAAGAATACAGTGAAACAGCAGTTTACAGTGCATATAGAAAATAGTGGGTTAATAGCAGAATTATCACAAAAGAGTCTTACAAACTAAAATGCTCAGAAAAGATTATTTTGGGAAGGTTTCTGTAATATTGTATATTTTATTTACATGTTAAACTAAACTATAAGGGACTAGATTTTAAAAATGCTAGTAGACATTTACTCTTCGAGTAGAAGACAAGAATTATTGTAGAGACAGTGGGCACTCCAAATGTTTAGATTATATCATTCAGGATAATACTTGAAGATTAGTTGTGGAAATACAAGTTCCATATTTATTTTATCTTCTTAATGCATACTGTGTGCAAAAATGCATTTTGTATCTCTATTGTTGGGAACATGGAAAAGAAACATCTAAGACTTTCTCAAGAAGCTCTCAATTCAGAGGAAAAAGGAAACAATTTCTGCTATTAAGAGAAAAAATTTAGAATCATTCCATGACTTTTGAACTAAAACCCAAAGTTTACTGAAACAGAAATTACTAAGATTTGGTGAAACACTTAGCCATCATGGTTCAGCACATTCACATTCAATTAAAAACAAGTTCAGAGGGATTCTCTAACATTATTAGAACGTATTTATTTTCACTTTGCACACATTTGTATGATCATTTAAAATCTGTATGTCTTAACTACATCCAGAGATTGTAATAGCTTCGTTTCTGGTACAATTTATAATAAAAAAAAAAAAAGATTTCAGACTTGCGGAAGAGAATGTACTGAAGCCGAACAGATTAAATCTCCTATTTCGCACTCCAGAGGAGACGCTCTGCAGTTTTGATTTTGGGAACCAATCTAAACTTGCACAGTTTTTGTCAAGCTTGCTTTATAAAACTAAGTTTAAAAAAATCTGCATAGATTTTTTTTTTCATAACATAGAATTGTACTAGTGTGAGGAGTTAGCTAAGCCTGAGTTATCTCTGAGCCTGAGCCTTCCTGATGAGTCATTCCTGAGACAGAGAGTGGGATGAGTGATCAGAAGCAATTAACTGAAGGTCTTGTGATAGGCCCCAGCTCATTCAACCAGAGTCAGCCAATCCACAGGTGAGGACCCTCCTATGTGATCCTAAGGCAGGTATATTGGCTCCTAAGGGAAGCAGTCTCTCTAGCCTGCTCAGTGGTACTGCCTGGCTGAGAACACTCCCATTGCCAGTTGTTTCAACAAACTGTTCCTGCTCCTGTTCTAGCCTGTGCTTGTTTCAACACCAGCCAGCCCCTGTTCCTGCCTCAGCCAGCCACCTGATGATTCTGACAACGAGGTGATGATTAAGAACCGTATTCTCCTGTTATTCACACTAGTAAATCAGGAGCAACTTCATCGAGTGTCAGTGGAGTTACACCAATGTACAACCAATGTAAGTGTAGAGAGGAATGAGGCCCTTTCTGTTAACTTTCAATCAATAATACACAGAGCCTAGCCTGCCTTCTTAGGCATAAAAGGAAATAAAACCAAATTGTGATACCCAAATTAACCCTACTTGCTAAAGCAGACTTCATTTAAGTTCTGGTGCTGTCAACAGACAAAATCTACAAGCATCAATAGCATCAGACTTTTTGTTCCTATTTTTCAAATCTGAAGTAAAACTTAAAAAACTGAGAAAAAAACCTTAGAAATGGATTAGCTGTGACTGAATTAAACAAGACACATATATGCAAATAAATATTTTTCTTCTCCTTGAGTTCATAAACCTTCACATAATGTGTAAAGACAAAATTATATCTAGTTGTATCTTGTTGATACTGTGTAAATGGACAGTCATTTTCCAATGTGGCTCAAATCCCATCTCCATGTGGCAGAAATTTTCTTAATTTAAAAAAGGAGTTTGCAATATGTGAGAGGTTTAGGACCAAAGAATATCCCCCAAAAGATATGTCACTCTGATCTCATAAAGTACATCATTAGGAGCACATCTCAGTATATTCAGACATTAGTTAGTTCAGATGGTCTGTATACTACATATGAACTCGAATCTATGGGTGTATCTATACTTCAGTTAGACACCTATGTCTGGTCTGTGCCAGCTGACTTGGACTCACAGGGTTCTGGCTAAGGGGCTGTTTAATTGAGGTGTAGGTGTTCGGGCTCAGGCTGGAGCCTGAGTTTTGGAACCCTCACAGAGTCCTAGAGCCTGGGCTCCAGCCCTAGCCCAAACATCTACACCTCAAGTAAACAGCCCCTTCACCTGAGCCCTTCAAACCCGAGGCAGCTAGCACGGGCCAGCCATGGGTTTTTAATTGCAGTGTAGACATACCCTATGTTAGCTAATGAGCATGCTGTATACGGTTCCACCTAGGGTCAACATAAATGTATACACTCATTGTGTGACAATATGTGTCCATTTTGAATACTGCATGTTCCTATGTTTTATATATGGATGTGAAACACTCATCCCATGTTTAGCTATGCTCCTTGTTTCTGAATGTGCATTCTCACACCTGGATTGGATGCAGATTCTGAAAGCCACCCTGTTTCATACAGATCATAATGAACGCACATCTGATTTTTAGTGTATTGCTAGAGATATGTAGTGATGTCATGCTCAGGACACCCAAAACTGAGCCACTATCTTACTCCTCTGCCTTAGCAATAGAGAGAGCTTTGCTGCTGCTAAACTGTGTCTGCTCCTAGACATACCAGCCTCTCTGCCTTGCCAGCAAACTCTTCAAGACTCTGCCAGTCTAAACTTTGCCTTTTAGGTAACAATCAGTGAACCCCAGTTCCCAAGTTTCCCATAGACATCCACATGTAGTGTCCTGTCCTCTCACTGAACACTTACAGAAATTATTAGGTTTGCTGGCTCCGAAGGGACAAAGCACACATCAGTCTGTTAGGTTAACTGAATACTCACACTTCAGTTTAATAAACAGCACTCAGAGGGCTTTGTAAGAGAACAAGAATATGTTCATTAATAGAGAACAGAGATTTAAGTGTATTAAGACAGAGTAAAAGAGACAGACCAGGTTACAAATAAAACAAAACTTGCTTTCTAGTGATGAAAACTTCATCTTAGCAAGTTACAATCTTTGCTGAAGCAGTTTTCTTCCTTACATTAAGTTATCAGCGTCCCTAGACCTCCAGACTGTGGGATCCAACTTTCACAGGCTCAGAGCATGCTGTACCCTATGTCTTATCAGTGTTGGATAACTAAAAGGTCTTTTTTCTCCCCTTATATTACTCAAAGTCCATTGCCTCAAGAGCCAGGAAGGCTTCCTGGGCTGCAGATTCTGTCCCCTGGTATAATTGTTAAACAGTCCTTTTCCCCGCTTGCTTAGCTTAATGCCTTTGTTTACCTTATTTGTAAATGTACTTGCACTGTCCTCTGCCTGTAACCAATCTGGTCAGACAGGTACATACACATTTCTTTGTCTAGGGCAGGCTCGGTTTTATGTGCTGCCTCCCAAACACATTTTAATAACACATTTCCAGCACATATCTATAATTCTTTATACCCAAGTCGTACATGCATCACACAATGACTGTTGGGACTAACGTGTCACTAGTTTATGTACAACACCTGACATGATACCTTTGAGATATATATTATGACGAGAGCATGTTGGGGCAATGAGTGTCAGACTTGATGTGAGTTATTGTCTGGCGTGCCCTGTGCCTAGAGGAGGTCCTAGGGTCACACATGTATATGTCATACAACATATTCACTCTTTTGCAGATTTGCTTTATAGATCTAAGAACAGATATTAGCCCATAGTTGTATTAATGCATATTAATCTGAGATACTGTATGCTATGTGGAAGATCAAATTCTGCAGACTCTAACTGAGCAATACTATAGGAGTTTTGGATCAAGCTTATTAAAGTGTGGATACATAGAAATGAAAATATCACGTAAGGTATTTGGTTGTTTGTTTGTGTTTTGTTTAAATGTGAAAGCTCGCATTGATTTTTAATAGGAAGCACATAGCTAACTTCCTGAAAGTACAAAAGATCTCTCAAATCTTTCAATTTGTTATGAATTTTTGCATCGTGGTAATGCCCCAAAACGCCTTAGACTAACATAAAAATGGCCACAGTGGGTCAGCCCAATAGTCCATCTAGCCCAGTATTCTGTCTTTTGACAGTGACCAGAGTCAAATGCTTCAGAGTGAATGAACAGAACAGGGCAATTAGCGAATAATCCATCCCCTTTGGCAGTCAGAGATTTAGGGGTACCCAGAACATGGGATTTCATCCCTGACCATCTTGGCTAATAACCATTGCTGAACTTCTCATTCTTTTTTTAATCCAGTTGTAGTTTTGGCCTCCACTACATTCCTTGGCAAGGAGTTCCACAGATTGACTATGCATTGTGTGAAGAAGTACATCCTTATGTTTGTTTTAAACCTTCTGCCTATTAATTTCATTGGGTGACCCGTGGTTCTTTTTGTTATGTAAAGGGGTAAATAACACTACCTTATTTACTTTCACCACACCATTTATGATTTTATAGACCTCTATCATATTCCCACTCAGTTGTCTTTTTTCTAAGATGAACAGTCCCAGTCTTCTTAATCTCTGTTCATATGGAAACTGTTCCATACCTGTAATGATTTTTGTTGTCCTTCTCTGTACTTTTTCCAGTTCTAATATATCTTTTTTGAGATGGAGCAACCAGAACTGCATGCACTCTTCAAGGTGTGGACATACCATAGATTTATATATTGGCATTATGATATTTTCTGTCTTGTTATCTAGCCCTTTCCTTTTTTTGACTGCTGCCACACAATGTTTTCCGAGAACTATACACGTTTTCTTTCTTGAGTAGAAACAGTTAATATTGTACCCATCATTTTGTATGTATAATTTGGATAGTGTTTTCCAATGTGTATTAATTTGCACTTGTCAATACTGATTTCTATCTGTCATTTTATTGCCCAGTCACCCAGTTTTGTGAGATCCCTTTGTAACTCTTCACAGTTAGCTTTGGACTTGACTATCTTGAGTAATTTTGTATCGTCTGCAAATTTTGCCATTTCACAGTTTATCCCTTTTCCCAGATCTTTTATGAATGTATTGAACAGCATAGGTCCAACTGCAGATCCTTTGGGGACCTCACTATTTATCCCTCTCCACTGTGAACACTGACCATTAATACCTACCCTTTGCTTCCTATCAGTTATCGATCCATGAATCATAGAATCATAGACCATCAGGGTTGGAAGGGACCTCAGGAGGTCATCTAGTCTAACCCCCTGCTCAAAGCAGAACCAATTCCCAACTAAATCATCCCAGCCAGGGCTTTGTCAAGCCTGACCTTAAAAACCTTAAAGGAAGGAGATTCCACCACCTCCCTAGATAATGCATTCCAGTGCTTCACCACCCTTCTAGTGAAAAAGTTTTTCCTAATATCCACCCTAAACCTCCCCAGCTGCAACTTGAGACCATTACTCCTTGTTCTGTCATCTGCTACCACTGAGAACAGTCTAGATCCATCCTCTTTGGATGGATCTTTCCTCTTATCCCATGACTGCCTACTTTGCTTAAGAGCCTTTGTCGAGGGACCTTGTCAATGGCTTTGTGAAAGTCCAATCATGCTATATCCATTGGATCACCCTTCTCCAAATACTTGTTGACACCCTCAAAGAATTCTGATAGATTGGCGAAGCAGAATTTCTCTTTACAAAACGTGTGTTAGCTCTTCCCCAATGTATCATGTTCATCTGTGTCTGATCATTCCATTCTCTACTATAGTTTCAACCAGTTTGCCTAATACTGAAGTTAGGCTTACTGGCCTGTAGTTGCCAGGATTGCCTCTGGAGCCTTTTTTTTAAAAAAATTGGTGTTACGTTAGCTATCCTCTAGTCATCTGATACAGAGGCTGACTTAAGTGATAGCTTACATACCACAGTTAGTAGTTCTATAATTTCATATCTGAGTTCCTTCAGAACTCTTGGGTGAATACCATCTGGTCCTCGTGATTTATTACTGTTTAATTTATCCATTTGTTCCAAAGCCTCCTTTACTGACGCCTCAATCTGGGACAGTTCCTCTGATTTGTCAGCTGAAAAGAATGGCTCAGGTATGGGAATCAGATCCTCTGCAGTGAAGACTGATGTAAAAAGTTCATTTAGCTTCTCCACAACAGCCTTGTCTCAGCCTGAGTGCTTCTTTAGTACCTCAATCATCCAGTGGCCCCACTGATTGTTTGGCAGGCTTACTGCTTTTGATGTACTTAAAAACAATTTTGCTGTCAGTTTTTAAGTCTTTTGTTAGTTCCTCTTCAAATTCTTTTGTCCTCTAATCATCTCTTTTTTATTCTCTTGTTTATCCATGGTGACATTTTTCTGGCTCTCTTGTTATTTTTTTAATGGAGTATACAGTTAGGTTGTGCCTCTATTACACTGTTTTAAAATAGTTTCCATGCAGTTTGCAGGCATTTCCCTCTTGTGACTGTTCCTCTTTATTTCTACTTAACTAGATTGCTCATTTTTTATATAGTTCTCCATTTTAAAGTGAAATGCTACTGTGGTGGGTTTTTCTTTTTTCTTTTTTTTGTATTTTTTCACCTGGAAGGATTTTAAATTTAATTCCATTAAATCTTCTATTACTGAGCAGTTCAGCTACAGTCATCACTTGGACCAGATCATGTGCTCCACTTAGGAAAAAATCAAGAATTGCCACTTTCCTTGTGAATTCTAAGACTAGCAGTTCCAAGAAGCTGTGATTAATGGTGTCTAGAAAATTTATCTCTGCATCCTGTTCTGCAGTGACCCAGTCAACATAGGGATAGTTGAAATCCCCCATTATTACTGGGTTTTCTGTTTTTGTCGCCTCTGTAATTTCTCAGAGCATTTCACAATCACTGTCACCATTCCTGGTCAATGGTCAGTAGTAAGTTCATAGTGCTATACTCTTATTATTCAGGCATGGAATTTCTAGCCATAGAGATTCTGTGGTACATTTTGATATGTTTAAGTAAGATAGAGAGTAAGAGTGAGAGTCACAATCAGAATCATGAATCAAAGATAAAATGAGATTTATCATCGTAACTTAGATTACTTAAATTCTGTGTTTTAGGGGTAAGTCTCAGGGAGATCATTTCATAGTTAATGAAGCAGTTTTAGCAGCAAATGAGACTTACCTTAAGCAAATTAAATAGCTGAAAGAATTTTCTAATTTTATATGCTTCTAAAAATTCTCAGCATGATGTCTTGTTTTAGAAAACATTTTCTTTTTATCTCAGATACCTTTCTGGGTCAAGGATTAACTATATATTAATTTAATATTTCTGATACATTTCTTCTTCAGGTTTGCAAATAAACTGTAAAAAAAAAAAAATGGGAAAACAACCACAACTGTAGCTAAGTGAACTGTTCAGCTGTTTATTGTTCCTTTATATGCATCTGAATCTGTGGTGAAGAACTGAAAGGATGTGAAAAAATAGAAGACAATGCTTCACAAATTTGTCAGGGAAGGCTAAATAATGCTTATTATTATATGGGTGTACTAGAGAGGAGAGATGATGCAGGGAGTTTTCACTAGATCTATGCCTACAAATGATATTGCCAACACATTTTGCAGGTGCAAATTGCACCAAAAAAAGGGAAGAAATCCATATGAAAATGTACCCATAAAAATAACTGGAATATGATTAGTGCATCAGCAGTTTTTCATGGGATTATCAGACAAATGGTTTCTAATCTGTGGGAACACACATATTTTATTCCAAATGATAAATAGTTTTCTCTTGAATACAATACTGAGCATCAGAATCTCCTAAGTGGTGCAAACAGGCTGAAATCTGGCTTAAGGTGCCTATTTCAGAATTCCTTTCCCATGAGGGGAAGAATTCTCCGAAGGTGCAAAGCCAGAGAATTTGACTCCTATGTCATAAGAACTCCCTGCCTCCAGTGTAAAGTGTTTGAGACAGCAGGGGCTGTAGCTCTGCTCTGCCACTTTAATGTTGGAGGACAGTTCCTTAGAGACCATGGCCTCCGGTTGTAATTTAGAGCAGCCCCTAGGCAGATCTAATTTACATTGGGGCCAGGGCAGACTGAGAATCAGGGAGCTGTAACAAGCTCCTTAATATTCATCAAGCAAGTCTTGGTGCACTAAAGAACTTGGTCTTAAAAGAGAGTTAGATACTGTTAGTCTGACAGAATTGTATTTTTGATAAAATTTGGGATGAAATGTGGATTGGTTACAAACATCTCAGTCCAGAAAGCACTGTAAGAACTTGATGGTATGTCAAATGCCAACGTATATCCGTGTTTGGCCTAGTAAACATGACAATGCTCTGTCAATTTCAGAACTTCTTTGGATTCAGAAAATCTGAATGTTATAAGTTTCTGGGACCATCATTGTTTAACAGCATCTCCTCCTTTAATTTAAAGTGATGAACTAACTACAAAAAACAATTTGAAAAATGTAAAAAGAAGTGTTTAATGTTTGGAATGCGTATTCCTGTTCTTAAGTATTATAACATTTAATTTAGGAATATTACTGCTATTATTGTGGTGTGAATTTCTATTGGCACAGAAACATAAACATTTAAGAGTGACTCCAATTCAAAGGTTAAGTTAAACCAGAACCTTGAGCCTAATTCTCTTAATTTGCAAGTGGGGCTCTTAAAGATTTTATTCCGAATCTGCTTCTGTGATTTTGGTTTGATTGGATTCAAAACCAGAAAAGGCCTGTTTTCCTGTCCTGGCCAAATTCTTGCCAGAGTGACTCGTGAGATTTAAGCACTATTAAATCAAGAACCTAGCCTTGATTCACCATTGAAACTGAATACAGCTCCAAACACGACCTTTTATTTCAGGTTCATTGCTAGTTAAACTGGGAACCAAATTCATGTGTAACTTGCATAAACTCAACGTTATTACAAAGATGAAAAATAGTTAATTAAAAAAGTACAGCATATTTTTACTTGTTTTGGAACATATAATTATTAACTTTAACAGAAATTTTGTGGTTTCATTACACAGCAGTGATTTGACATCCCATGGGGTTATAATTTCTACAGGCATTACAAATCTGTGAGGGTAGAAGGCGGAAGAAGAAGAAGGAGGGGGGTGAGGGGGTGACAGAACCTGGATTTGTGCAGGAAATGGCCCAACTTGATTATCATGCACATTGTGTAAAGAGTTGTCACTTTGGATGGGCTATCACCAGCAGGAGAGTGAATTTGTGTGGGGGGGTGGAGGGTGAGAAAACCTGGATTTGTGCTGGAAATGGCCCAACCTGATGATCACTTTAGATAAGCTATTACCAGCAGGACAGTGGGGTGGGAGGAGGTATTGTTTCATATTCTCTGTGTGTATATAAAGTCTGCTGCAGTTTCCACGGTATGCATCCGATGAAGTGAGCTGTAGCTCACGAAAGCTCATGCTCAAATAAATTGGTTCGTCTCTAAGGTGCCACGAGTACTCCTTTTCTTTTTGCGAATACAGACTAACACGGCTGTTACTCTGAAAAATGTCATTTGTCTGATTTCTATAGGGGAAAATATCTGTGTGGCATCTGTTTCAATTTGCTGCAGAAAAAAGAATTCTGCCTTTTCTGACAACACTCTTGGATAACAGCAGGCTAAACTGCACAGGAAACAAAGATAATCTATTTGGCAGTATACTTATGGATAAATCTTAAGCCTAAACAGATAGAGTGAGTCTTCTAATCTTGCTTTTCTCTAAAAGTGTTTTTTTTTTTAACCTTTAAACTCCTAAATCAGTATAAATGAGCTGTGTCTAGTTTGGAGACTGATTTTGGCCGGGAGATTTGTTAGTTTACTAATTTTCTTCATGGTATCTTAGACTCCAGAATGAATTTGACTCTGCAACCTCTTGCAATTAAAATTCAATGATACATGCTGACAATTGTGTTTTCTCGATTTGTTTAGTAGTGTACCCATCTAGACAGTCACAATTAGGTTTGGAAGGTTAGGCCTCTGGGTTTTTTCTTTTTAGTTTGTGCAGACTTCACAAGACAGCATTACATTACACTATTCTCAATATCCTACCTTAATATGTTTATTTCAATTACTTCTTAGATTCTCAAAAAGAAAAGGAGTACTTGTGGCACCTTAGAGACTAACAAATTTATTTGAGCATAAGCATCCGACGAAGTGAGCTGTAGCTCACGAAAGCTTATGCTCAAATAAATTTGTTAGTCTCTAAGGTGCCACAAGTACTCCTTTTCTTTTTGCGAATACAGACTAACACAGCTGCTACTCTGAAACGTTCTTAGATTCTGGGGAACATAGCAAATGTTGTGATAAGAACTTAAATCTGTTTGCCCCATGGAATTTGATTACTTTTTAAAATTAGTGTTACTTCATGATGCAGATGTTCAAAGTTTGTCCTTTCCCTTCCAGCATTGCCTTACAGCAGTATCCAAAGGAAATCAGACTTAGTTGGTGTCATATGATAGGTGGATCAATAATAATCCTATTTGCAGAAACTCTGCTTCCTTGGAAAATGTCGATATTCAAACTCAAAATTAGTGACACATTTTTTTAAGTTATATTTTTAGGATTTTTCTTGTAAGACTATCCCAGTGAGGGATTGATTTATTATTCTATTTTCTCCCTATTGTCTTTTTTATTTTCTTATTACAACCCTCTGATTATACTCAGCTCTTAAGAAAAGCTAGGGTGTGCCCTGTATTTGCAGCTTGAATTATGATTGTGCCAATAAGCATGACAATTACATTACAAATATTTTCTCAGTACTTTGATAAAGCCTCAAATTAAGAAAAATAATTACCAATACAATTACAATTATATGTAATTACACAATATTCAGTGTTTAGTTTATCACCAAACTCCTCTCACAACACTGCTCACTGTAGAAGAATTAGATCTTAAGTTAATTTATTTGTTAGGAATGAACATGGATTTTGCTGCCCATTGCCTCAGTTTGTATGCATGAAGAGGATGCCAAGTATATCATAGAATCATAGACTTTAAGATCAGAAGGGACCATTATGATTGTCTACTCTGACCTCCTGCATAACGCAGGGCACAGAATCTCACCCACCAACTCCTGTAACAAACCCCTAACTTATGTCTCAGCTATTGAAGTCCTCAAATTGTGATTTAAAGACTTCAAGGTGCAGAGAATCCTCCAGCAAGTGATCTGTGCCCCATGCTGCAGAGGAAGGTGAAAACCCCCCAGGACCTCTGCCAATCTGTCCTGGGGGAAAATTCCTTCCCGACCCCAAATATGGCGATCAGCTAAACCCTGAGCATGTGGGCAAGACTCACCAGCCAGACACACAGGAAAGAATTCTCTGTAGTAACTTAGATCCCACCCCATCTAACATCCCATCACAGGCCATTGGGCATATCTACCTCTAATAGTCGAAGATCAATTAATTGCCAAAACGAGGCTATCCCATCATATCATCTCCTCCATAAACTTATCAAGCGTAGTCGTGAAGCCAGGTATGTTTTTTGCCCTCACTGATTTCCTTGGAAGGCTGTTCCAGAACTTCACTCATCTGATGATTAGAAACCTTCATCTAATTTCAAGTCTACACTTCCTGATGGCCAGTTTATATCCATTTGTTCTTGTGTCCACATTGGTACTGAGCTTAAATAATTCTTCTCCCTCCATGGTATGTATCCCTCTGATATATTTACATAGAGAAATCATATCTCCTCTCAGCCTTCTTTTGTTTGGGCTAAACAAGCCGTGCTCTTTGAGTCTCCTTTCATAAGACAGGTTTTCCATTCCTCGGATCATCCTAGTAGCCCTTCTCTGTTCTTGTTCCAGTTTGAATTCATCCTTCTTCAAGATGGGAGACCAGAACTGCACACAATATTCTAGATGAAGTCTCACCAGTGCCTTGTATAACGGTACTAACATCTCCTTATCTCTACTGGAAATACCTCGCCTGAAGCATCCCAAGACTGCATTAGCTTTTTTCATGGCCCTATCACACTGGCAGCTCATAGTCATCCTGTGATCAACTAATACTCCGAGGTCCTTCTCCTCCTCTGTTACTTCCAAGTGATACGTCCCCACTTTATAACAGAAATTCTTGTTGTTAATCCCTAAATGCATGACCTTGCACTTTTCATGATTAAATTTCATCCTATTACTATTACTCCAGTTTACAGGGTCATCCAGATCTTCCTGTATGATATCCCGGTCCTTCTCTGTATTTGCAATACAGACTTTATTAGCACATTCCCGCTTTTTGTGCCAAGGTCAGTAAGAAAAAGGTTAAATAAGATTGGTCCCAAAACTGATCCCTGAGGAACTCCACTAGTAACCTCCTTCTAGCTTGATAGTTCACCTTTTAGTGTGACCCACTGTAGTCTCCCCTTTAACCGGTTCCTTATCCACCTCTCAATTTTCATATTGATTCCCATGCAGGAGTGAAATCAGGAAGGCCAAATCACACCTGGAGTTGCAGCTAGCAAGAGATGTTAAGAATAACAAGAAGGGTTTCTTCAGGTATGTTGGCAACAAGAAGAAAGCCAAGGAAAGTGTGGGCCCCTTACTGAATGAGGGAGGCAACCTAGTGACAGAGGATGTGGAAAAAGCTAATGTACTCAATGCTTTTTTTGCCTCTGTCTTCACGAACAAGGTCAGCTCCCAGACTACTGCACCGGGCCGCACAGCGTGGGGAGGAGGTGACCAGCCCTCTGTGGAGAAAGAAGTGGTTTGGGACTATTTAGAAAAGCTGGACGTGCACAAGTCCACAGGGCCGGATGAGTTGCATCCGAGAGTGCTAAAGGAGTTGGCGGATGTGATTGCAGAGCCATTGGCCATTATCTTTGAAAACTCATGGCAATCGGGGGAAGTCCCAGACGACTGGAAAAAGGCTAATGTAGTGCCCATCTTCAAAAAAGGGAAGGAGGAGGATCCGGAGAACTACAGGCCAGTCAGCCTCACCTCAGTCCCTGGAAAAATCATGGAACAGGTCCTCAAGGAATCAATTCTGAAGCACTTAGAGGAGAGGAAAGTGATCAAGAACAGTCAGCATGGATTCACCAAGGGCAAGTCATGCCTGACTAATCTACTTGCCTTCTATGACGAGATAACTGGCTCTGTGGATGAAGGGAAAGCAGTGGACGCGTTGTTCCTTGACTTTAGCAAAGCTTTTGACACGGTCTCCCACAGTATTCTTGCCAGCAAGTTAAGGAAGTATGGGCTGGATGAATGGACTATAAGGTGGATAGAAAGCAGGCTAGATTGTCAGGCTCAACAGGTAGTGATCAATGGCTCCATGTCTAGTTGGCAGCCGGTATCAAGTGGAGTGCCCCAAGGATCGATCCTGGGGCCGTTTTTGTTCAATATCTTCATAAATGATCTGGAGGATGGTGTGGATTGCACCCTCAGCAAGTTTGCAGATGACACTAAACTGGGAGGAGAGGTAGATACGCTGGAGGGTAAGGATAGGATACAGAGGGGCCTAGATAAATTAGAGGATTGGGCCAAAAGAAATCTGATGAGGTTCAACAAGGACAAGTGCAGAGTCCTGCACTTAGGACGGAAAAATCCAATGCACTGCTACAGACTAGGGACTGAATGGCTAGGCAGCAGTTCTGCGGAAAAGGACCTAGGGGTGACAGTGGACGAGAAGCTGGATATGAGTCAACAGTGTGCCCTTGTTGCCAAGAAGGCAAATGGGATTTTGGGATGTATAAGTGGGAAATTGCCAACAGATCGAGGGACGTGATCGTTCCCCTCTATTCGACACTGGTGAGGCCTCATCTGGAGTATTGTGTCCAGTTTTGGGCCCCACACTACAAGAAGGATGTGGAAAAATTGGAAAGAGTCCAACGGAGGGCAACAAAAATGAATAGGGGACTGGAACACATGAGTTATGAGGAGAGGCTGAGGCAACTGGGGATGTTTAGTCTACGGAAGAGAAGAATGAGGGGGGATTTGGTAGCTGCTTTCAACTACCTGAAAGGGGGTTCCAAAGAGGATGGCTCTAGACTGTTCTCAGTGGTAGCAGATGACAGAACAAGGAGTAATGGTCTCAAGTTGCAGTGGGGGAGATTTAGGTTGGATATTAGGAAAAGCTTTTTCACTAGGACGGTGTTGAAACACTGGAATGCGTTACCTAGGGAGGTGGTGGAATCTCCTTCCTTAAAAGTTTTTAAGGTCAGGCTTGACAAAGCCCTGGCTAGGATGATTTAATTGGGGATTGGTCCTGCTCTGGGCAGGGGGTTGGACTAGATGACCTCCTGAGGTCCCTTCCAACCCTGATATTCTATGATTCTATGATGTCTCAGATTGGGCACCCAAAGTCACTTTTGAAAATCTGGCCAACTTCTCTCAATCCCTGTGCTAGTAAAGAGGTGATAATGAAACTTCCTCACAGGGTGTTGTGAAGATAAATTAATTAACAAATGTGAGGGTCTCAGATTCTGTGGTGGTGATCACCACAGAAAAGAATGTAACTAAAGATAATACCTTATACTATGGTTGCCAACCCTCCAGGATTGGCCTGGAGTCTCCTGGAATCGGCATTGATCTTCCGATGACTATTGAAAGCAATCTGGGAGATTTTAATGGGCTATTTTAAGAAAATGACTTTACATCATGGGCGGGGGGTGGGTGGGGGGGAATCTCCTGGAATAGCTTCAGTCAGAGTTGGCAACCCTACCTTGCATAGTTAGTATAGCTTGCCTGGATTGCAGGGCTGTCTTTATGGCCTTTGTGTGTTCCTTATGGTTATGTCTTTACTAAGATAAAAGCTGTTTTGTAGACGTGTTAACTAGCATGTTCTAAAGCTCCTGTGAAGACTAGGCAAGTTGTCTTCAGCATGTTAGCTGGCTGAGTTGAATACTAGTCTCTCCCTGTTGCAGAATGTGCTACTTAGAATGTGCTAGCTAACATTCTTTTTAAAAAGGAAAGGAGTACTTGTGGCACCTTAGAGACTGACAGATTTGTTTGAGCATAAGCTTTCATGAGCTACAGCTCACTTGCATCCGATGAAGTGAGCTGTAGCTCATGAAAGCTTATGCTCAAATAAATTTGTTAGTTTCTAAGATGCCACAAGTACTCCTTTTCTTTTTGCGAATACAGACTAACACAGCTGCTACTCTGAAACTGATTCTTTTTAAAAAAACCCAACCTCTTAATCTAGTCAAGAAAAGCTCTGTGCCAGACAGAGGTTGAAGTCGTATATCTCACTGGCACATGGGAGTGAGATTTGAAATAATTTAGAAAATATCTTTCCATACTGAAAGATAGTTCATAGAGATGTACCTTGCTCATAAACTAAACCCAAAATGAGCAAGGATTTGCTTGACCAAGGAAAAGAGTAAATGTGACCTGCAGTGTGGTTTTTGTTTTGAGTGGGTTCCCTTTTTCGTCTTCCTTGGGCCTTGAAGAGCATCTTCTGCTTTATTTATTTTTGTCAAACCCCCATTTTCATATTTTTTAAAAATTAAAAACAGTAGTGTTGATGCCCCACTCTCTTTGTGGAAAAATCCAAGTGTGACAGATTTAGAAGCTTGTCTACATGGGGTAGTTATTCTGCAGTAAGATAGGGTGTGAATTTAAACACTGTGGCTATTCCAGAGTAACTCCCTGTATAGACACATTTATTCCAGAATAAGTATCCACATGAGGGGAGTAATTCCAGAATAGTTTATTCTGCAATAGTTCTTCAGGTCAGTTTCCCATATAAATCAACCTTTAAAGTCCTTCCCCCTGCTGACATCATTGCTATTTGCAGGCCAAGCAGAGGAAAACACCATTCCTGTTTCTCTCACTCTCCCTGCTTATTTATACATCATTGTGTTAAAGAGGCTATGTTGTTTGGGTTAAAGTGTTCCCCAGGACACAGGGTATGGGAAGGGGAAAATATTATTCAGGGAAAATGCTCTCAAACTCAAATTATAGTTATTAACAAGTCTATGGAGTTTGTGATGTCACTGCTAACATATGAGTGCCATTAGAAAAAATCAATCGAGCTTTTCAAGTCACCTTTTAAGTTAGTATCTGTGTGATCCAGTGTCCCCAGCCATAGGACCTCATGCTTATTCAGAGTCAAACATTCTCCACGTCTCTATAAAACATTAGTGTCCTCAGTATGAATCTTTCTGCAGCATCTGACATTGCTTAGGGCATGTCATAAACATAAAGGGAAGGGTAACCACCTTTCTGTATACAGAACTATAAAATCCCTCCTGGCCAAAGGCAAAACCCCTTCACCTGTAAAGGGTTAAGAAGCTAAGATAACCTCACTGGCACCTGACCAAAATGACCAATGAGGAGACAAGTGTGATGCTTTTGCCGGGACTGCGTCAGGAATGCTCTTCAGAACTTCTGTTAAGTTAGTAAGTAATCTAGCTAGAAATGCGTTAGATTTCCTTTTGTTTAAATGGCTGGTAAATAAGCTGTGCTGAATGGAATGTATATTCCTGTTTTTGTGTCTTTTTGTAACTTAAGGTTTTGCCTAGAGGGATTCTCTGTGTTTTCAATCCGATTACCCTGTAAGGTATTTACCATCCTGATTTTACAGAGGTGATTCTTTTACTTTAATTAAAATTCTCCTTTTAAGATCCTGATTGCTTTTTCATTGTTCTTAAGATCCAAAGATTTGGATCTGTGTTCACCTATGCAAATTGGTGAGGATTTTTATCAAGCCTTCCCCAGGAAAGGGGGTGTAGGGCTTGCGGGGAAGACGTCTGCAAGTTGGCTCTTTCCCTGTTCTTTGTTTAACATGCTTGGTGGTGGCAGCATAGGGTTCAAGGACAAGGCAAAGATTGTACCTCGAGGAAGTTTTTAACCTAAGCTGGTAAGAATAAGCTTAGGGGGTCTTTCATGCAGGTCCTCACATCTGTACCCTAGAGTTCAGAGTGGGGAAGGAACCCTGACAGGGCACAAACAAGGCTCTGCCATCCACATCTACCCTGGGCTGCTCTTTGTATGTTCTTTGTTGTGTTAAGCCCCATATGTTTTCCTCTGTTAGTAGTGTTCTTTCAGACAGCCCCTTTTGCATGATACTTCTGCTACCCAGTGGGATGCCTACCATGGTACATGCTGTGTCTTCATTCTTAATACATGTCCCAGATATTTCCATCTTCTTTTCTCTGGGTAACTTTAGAGATAAGAGATTATTGAATTCTCTGACAAATCTCTGCATTTCTTATAAATTAATTCCTTTTAATACTTAGTGTTTTTCTAAGGCTTTTGAAAGCACCTTTGATGGATTTAAAGCTTTCACGTTGCCATGTTAAGATGGAAATAACATCTGAGTTGCAGATTGGTAGTTTGGCCTATGAGTTGTAATTTTTGAATGATCTAATCTTGTTTAAATGTAAATTCAACTACTGTCTTGCAGATTTGTGACATTATTTCCATCTGGACATCCCTGTTGGCTTGCACGTTATTGTCAACGTATGTGAATTGACTCACCTCTTGTATTGCTTTGGCGTCTAAAATAATGGTTGATTTGGCGGTTGCTGGGTTTCTCATTAGAATTGTTTTTCATAACTATTTACTCCCATCTTTGTGGTGATACTGGACAGCTTTTAGGTCTTTATTTGCGTGCTTGTTGAACTGTCACTTCTTCAAAGAGCTATGTCTTCAGCAAAAGTCTTGATCTAGTGTTCTGTTGTTGCATCACATGATGTTTCTGTTGCATCAGTCTGTTTTTTCTTCATCATACAGTCAATAGTCCTCAGTGAATCCAATTGTTTCGTATTCATTTTTTTAGGTGAAATAAAACATGTTTTATAGATACTTTCTGGTTGATTTTGCATAGTTTAAAAATCCCAAAAACTTTTGGGGAGCTTTTTGAAGATTAGGTTCCTAATACTTGTATGGGAGAAGATTTTAAATACTTTATCAATGCACTTTGTTTTTCTCAAGAGATCAGTTGAAAAAGACTGTTGTGAAATTAAACATCAGGGCTCTGATAGATGGCACAAAAGCTAATTGAACACAAACATTAGCCAAGTTCTATTAGAAATGTTATCTGCAGAGCTGAAGTCCATTAGTAAATTTAGTTAAAACAACTCTAGAAAATGCAGTTTTATGTTAGATAAATATTCATGGTAGTGTGTTGTGTGAGCTGCATCTTTCTTACCAAGAAAATACATAGCAGCAAGCACCAACTGTATCAAAAGGAGTTAATGTTGAGTTGCTAAGGAGGTACCTTAGAGAATTTGATTATTTCAAAAAGGTAAGCCAACAGTTATTTAAAGGGGTTATAACTGAAAGGGGATTAGAGGTAAGTTCATAAAACACATCAAATACAATAACATGATGTCATTCAGCTGTCTTTACAGGTTTACATCAAAGTAATGACAGGTTTCAGAGTAACAGCCGTGTTAGTCTGTATCCGCAAAAAGAAAAGGAGTATTTGTGGCACCTTAGAGACTAACTAAGGTGCCACAAGTACTCCTTTTCTTTTTACCAAAGTAATGGTGTCTCAGTATTGTTTTCATAAGATTGGCAGAGCTCGATAAAAGGTTAAACATAGTTCATATCTCAGTTGAGCTGTAAATGATATTAATTTAAATACTTAGCAGCTAGTTCTGCCTTCAGAACAATTTCAGTACAGAGTTGCAGCTACGCAGCTAAGAGCAGAACTGAGGCCTTAGTGTCAACTTTAACAATACTGGGATTGGCTTACTGCATATTAATGGACAAGTGTTGAGTAGAATGAAGTATACAAGCAAAACTAAAAAGACTTGTAAGTTACATAGTATTGAGTTTCAAATGGTTCTCAAGCCAGACAGTGTTTCATACACAATTGTTATCAGCAAACAATGACAACAAATTTGGACAGTGTTTCTCTCCTCTCCTCTCTTGGATGGCCATAGTGCATTTCACATTTTAAATTATAATACTAATAATACCTAGTGCTTTTCATCTGTAAATCTCAAAATGTTTTATGAAGGGGGCAAGTATTCTTATTGTTTAACTGAGCTGGTCACTGGAGGTCACATGTTATCAATGGTCCTGTTCTCTCATTGGCTGTGTGTGCCTCAAGTGTTCAGGGAGTTCAGCAGAAGCTATTTTGACTGTTTCCTCAGCAAGAGACTGCATCATTTCTGTTCTCTCTCAACCAATCAGAGAAAAGTATATGTCTTCTTTTTCTAGTATTTGAGATTCTAAATGATAATTCTACAGTGTGGTCAGTCGTAGTAGTAGTAGTAGATCTGGGAACCGATTCTTGGTTTTGGTATTTGGTGTTCTACAAGCCTCACTTAGATTTTGCTTTCTTCCTATTGCTCACATTATTATTCTCTCTTCCATCCTCTAAGCCAATCCAGATACTTGGACATACTTCCCACTGGCCAGCAGATCAAGACAAGTACCCAAAACATTTTTATTGGTGTCACCTCCTGAATACATTGGTTTTGCCTACTTAGTGAGCTCAGTTGTTGCGATCTCCAGCAGGTGGTGAGTTCAGTACATTTGTCAGCTGATGCAGCAGACTGAAGAAAAAAGACGGGCCTGAGTCTCCAAAAATCCTTCTAGGACTACGATGCCTGCTCTATGTGGCCATGCCCCTCTCTCCATCTGGTTGGCTCCCTGCTGAGGGGTTCATCATGTCTGGTCCTCTAGGGAGAGCTCCAGTGGATGGTGCTGTAACAGCCACATCTAGCTACAGAGGCGGCTGGTAGGGATTACTGGTCACAGTGTGGTTAAATCTCCAGGGCCACATTAATCAAAAAAGCCACAAAGTCTAAGCATATAACCTAGTAATGTTGGAGACAAAGTTTATCAGAAGCAGCCAGGAGAGCTGCAAGCCACAGAATCCGTTATATCTTTACTGACCCTACACATTTTTGTTTTAAAATTTTAAAAATCGAAAAGACCCAACCTTTAAATAATGTGAGGCTCAGAAAATTAATGTTGATGTTTTTAAAATAAATGTATTTGGTGGAAGACCAAAAATACAAGGGTCCAGCATCAGCATAGGGTATACTATGGTTTCAGCCAGAAAGCCTGCCAAGGGAGGAGGCTGCAGGAGATGTACAGTGGCTGCAACCTTCCTTCTCCTGAGAGATCTGTAGGGGCCCAGAACAGTCCAAAAAAAGGAAGGTGGTGCTAGCTACAAGTGGTGGTGGAAGGGAATACTGATTCATTGCATATCCCTTGCAGCTTCCACCAGTGGAGCGTTGGCTCCAGACCTGGCGAGAGGTCAGCGATAGCAGCATTGTCCTCCCTCCCTAGGAGTGAGTCCTCCCTGGACACAAGACATTTAGCTCACACAGGAAGATGTAATTCATACTTTTCTGTGCCAGTTTCAGTGAATCTGGCCCATACTATTTATATTTATGTTTTAGAGTTCATTTTTGCATCGAGAATGTTGATCCAAGCAAGCATGTGATTTTCTCTAAAGAGATCACTGTAGAGCATATTTAATAACATGTTATTTACTTTAAAGGAAAGTATTGATGAATTAGAGTTTAATGGAATATCTCACACTAGACATGCAAAATTCTAACAATAGAGGATTAATTCATCATTGTTAATGTAACGTGATTAAGCAGGAGTTTGAAAAATCAAAATCAGAGAATATCAACTCTCCTACAAGAATATATTCCCACAGAATAACAGTGCAGAAATGATGTGTGGTGAGGCACACTTTTGCAGGGCTGTATTTCTTTTTCCCCAATTCTAGCAAAAGCCATCTGGCCAGCATTCAGTATGTCACAAAGTCAAAAGAATAAAAGATAAAACCCCAAAGAACACAGGGAGAATTAAATTTTTCCCTTCAAATATGGTTACACAGTCTCCTAAGAGTAGAATTTTCATTTAAAACTTTGCTGACTTCCTGTACCATTTGTTTTTCAACTGTGAAAGTAATGAATTTATTCTCTGTGGCTATTTCTTCTTCTCTGCCAAATCTTTTCCCTTTGAGTAGAAACAGATGCTAACATTCTGGGACACCAGTTAGAGCTATCAGTTATAAATTTGTTTATTTTTAATGTGCATTAATAAATGTAAAACTGCCTTCCACAAAAATCTGAGAGAGTCACTGACATCTGTACTATAAGAATATGGTGTGTAGCTCTTCAAGGGAAGCTTTGAATTTGCTGTGAAGCAAGACCCCAGTCCTTCACAAGGATCTGCTAGCATGAACAACTGTGGCTGGATTGGGACTCCTCATGGGTACAATATTCTAATGCAGAACTGGGTCTAAAGTGTCCAGATGGGATTGTACTTTGACTACAAAACTGATGGGAAATAACATAAACATTTGAAGCCTTTCTTATCTATAGCAGGCCTAAAATTTGGGGGGTGGGGTTAAGCCTGAGAATCTTCAACCCTGTGTCTGTGTGTTCAAGAGGGAGATGTCTCATCTTTTAAAATGCATTAGCATAAAGAACAAAGAGTATTTTCACCACATGCCATCTGATAATATTAATTTTTATTTTTGACTTTTGGATTTATCATTAACTTTACTACATGTCTAAATTATTTAGTGATCATATTTCACCTAACAGATGACATAAGACTTAAAGAGCTTTTGCTGGGTTCTGGCAACTTGTCACTACATTTTGCCTGAAGCTGCTTTTGTATGGAATAATCTTCACATTGTTAACATTCAAGATACTCTGCAGAGAATCTTAAGAAGACTTAAATGCTAAATAACTGTCACATAGCAAGTCTTAGTATTATTGCACCAAATTACATTGCAGGCTGCATGATAAACAACATCATAATACGTTGACACATTCATCATTAATTATAACTGAAATCTAATCTCAACTGGATATCTTTTCAGTAATTATAGCCTGTAAAGGCAAACATTTACATATACAGGGGGAGTCTTTCATAAACACAGGCAATGTATCAAAATATCAAATGGCCTGACAAGTCTTAATAGACCTTTTTTTTTAACTTACATTTGTTATATGTTAAAAAAGAGACATCAAAATATCTGGAATTTATTCAAAATTTGTTTTGTAAAATTAATTGTTTTGGAAGCAAAACATGTTTGCAGCAGCCAGATGGTTATGCTGCTTTATAATGATGTGCAAGGCTTCCACACCAGATCACATCCCATTTTTGTAAGTTATCAGGGGCTCTGCTGGAAAAAAAACCACTTAAGCACATACTTAATTTAAGCACATGAGTAAATCTTTTGTCCTAGTGACATAGGATTGGAAGGAACCTCCTGAGTCATCGAATCTAGTCCCCTGCTATCTCATGCAACCCCCAAAATATAATACCATTTCCATGTCAAGAGGACTACTGAGTCTTAAAATTAAGCATGTGCTTAAGTGTTTTGCTGGATTGGGGCCAAAATGTGCAATGGTACAAACCTATTAAGCAAATTGAGATCTGAAAATATTTCAGCTCTCTGATGCAAAAAAATAGATATTATAAAAATTCTGTTGTTTATTTACAGTGAGCTGTGCTGAACTGAGTTTTAGAGCTCACTAGTTGTATATCCTTTATTTTCTAAAAACCTTCCATCTGGTCCATATTTTTATGGTTCATCTTTTTAATATTTTTGTTGTCATTTCTCATCTAAGAGAATCTCACCGGCCCTCCTTTTCCACCTGTGAACTCCCTCTGCGGCATACAGGTAACTCCTATAATTCACCAGGAGTTACTCTATTTTGCATTGGGAAATGACGGGATTGTCCAGTAGTCCATACTAGAGGGCGTACGAGGGTATTGTGCACTAAGGGCATATCTAGACTGTGTTTTAAAACCTGCAACTGCGAGTCTCAGAGCCTGAGTCTACAGGCTTTGGCTTGCGGAGTTCGTGCTATGGCGTTAAAAACAGTGGTGTAGATGCTCGGGTGCAAGCTGGAGCTCGGGCTCTGAAGCCTCGGGCTCTGCAGCCTGAGCTCTGGCCCAAACCCGAACGTCTTCACAGCTGTGTTTCGTGCTGTAGTGCATCCCTGAGTCTGTAGACCTAGGCTGTGAGACTTGCTGCCACGAGTTTTAAAATGCAGTGTAGACATACCCTGACTGGCCCTAATGGACCTTTCTGGGGTGCACTACAAGGTCCCTGGTGTGTATTAATGCAGTCTTGTTTCCAACAGTATGAGAGTAATGAACACTAGGGAACTTTTAGTGTGCACCAGCAGGGTCCACATGGGCCAGTTAGCACCCTAGGCCATACTAGAATTTACCCCTCTCTAGTGCAAACTAATACACAGTGTAAACAAGCCCAAAGGTCCTTGGAGCTCAGGCTGTTCTGAGATGATTTTATGACCGAGTTACATGTGCCTCATGACATAAGCCCAGTCGCATGATGACACAGTGCCATGGCACCTTGTTGGCTGAAACAGAATTTGCTGTGTAGATTCAGTTAAGCTTGGATTTCCACTCTGTTTTATCTGCTACCTTCCTAAGGACCTGATTCTATGAAAACTTATGTACACACAGAATGTTAAACATCTATTTAAGTTCCATTGTACTTTCCTATATTTGTTGCTTGAAATTCCTTGAATTCTGTGGATACTGCGGTTACCTACTTGCAGGCACATGCTTAATTATCTAAGGTTGTTGGAAAAAGAAAAGGAGTACTTGTGGCACCTTAGAGACTAACCAATTTATTTGAGCATGAGCTTTCATGAGCTACAGCTCACTTCATTGGATGCATACCGTGGAAACTGCAGAAGACATTATATACACACAGAGACCATGAAACAATACCTGCTCCCACCCCACTGTCCTGCTGGTAATAGCTTATCTAAAGTGATCATCAAGTTGGGCCATTTCCAGCACAAATCCAGGTTTTCTCACCCTCCACCCCCCCCCAAACTCACTCTCCTGCTGGTAATAGCTCATCCAAAGTGACCACTCTCCCTACAATGTGCATGGTAATCAAGGTGGGCCATTTCCAGCACAAATCCAGGCTTTCTCACCCCCCCCGACCCCCCCGGGAACACACTCACTCTAGAGTGAGTTTGTGTGTGTGTGTGTGTGTGTTCCTGGGGAGGTCGGGGGGTGTGTGTGTGAGAAAGCCTGGATTTATGCAGGAAATGGCCCACCTTGATAATCATACACATTGTGAAGAGAGTGGTCACTTTGGATGGGCTATTACCAGCAGGAGAGTGAGTTTGTGTGGAGGGGGGCGGAGGGTGAGAAAACCTGGATTTGTGCTGGAAATGGCCCAACTTGATGATCACTTTAGATAAGCTATTACCAGCAGGTCAGTGGGGTGGGAGGAGGTATTGTTTCATGGTCTCTGTGTGTATATAATGTCTGCTGCAGTTTCCACGGTATGCATCCGATGAAGTGAGCTGTAGCTCACGAAAGCTCATGCTCAAATAAATTACTTAGTCTCTAAGGTGCCACAAGTACTCATTTTCTTTTTGCGAATACAGACTAACACGGCTGTTACTCTGAAACCTAAGGTTGTTGGGAAGCTTAAAGTGATGCCACTGTACTTAGAGCAAACTTAGGTGGCAGTTTTGTCAGGTAATTCTGAGTCCTGTTACCTGAAAATATTTTCCTGATATCTGTGAATTCTGTAATTGAGAAGATCTGGTACATGCATTTTCAGCTGTGGTTGACTTGAAATTGACAAACTAAAAAATCCTGTCTAGGAGAGTTCTTATAGAATACATCATTGCTATGTTCACTGGGAGGTCAGTAAAACAACGTCCAGTGGCCAATTGACAACATTGATATGTTGGTGGATTTGCACAAAACACAGCACAAAAAACACCAGCACTTAACCTTCACGTGGTGCTTCCGTTATTGTCTGAGGCTCAATGGAGAGTCACATGGAGCACTTCGATCGCTCAAAACAAACAGCTCATCGTTGATCCAGCTGAGGAACCACCAGGTTTTGATTTATGTCGGAAAGACTGGTGCAGATTGAATCGCATCAGAACATCTCATGGGAGATGTGGACAAACCCTCTTTAAATGGAACCTGAGGCAAACACCTGTATGTGACTCTGGTCACCAGGCACAAGCAATAGAACACATCATATCTGAATGGCCCCTTCATTCTTTTGCTGGGGGCCTGAAGGACATTCACCATCTCACTGCTGCAGCAATGTGCTGGCTATCAAACTTAGATATAAATTTGTAGTTGTTGCTACCTACCCAAGCCATATGAAAGAAAAAGAAGAATAGAATACATTCTTTTGTTTGGGGAAGGATATAATTCTATGAGGTTTTCATGCTGCCATTTTTATCTTATGTTTACTATCATGCTCCCAGCAATGTTTCTAAGAATCAGTATATTGCCTGCAATAGGATTACACATGCACTGAGAGCTGGATTCTGCAAGTGCTTTTATTGATAAGAGTGAATAAATAACATGTTTAATGGTACAAACTGAGATTGCCAGATGAGTATTTTGTATTGCAATGTCTCTGCACAAATTCTCTTTTGACAATTCTATTGTATCTGAGATGATTGAGGCAGAGAGACAGAGAGAGAGCTTCTGTACCTTCAGATGGAGAGAGGCATTCACAGGGGTGGTATTTTTGTTGTGTTAGCATGATTTTATAGGTTTCAGAGTAACAGCCATGTTAGTCTGTCTTTGCAAAAAGAAAAGGAGTACTTGTGGCACCTTAGAGACTAACCAATTTATTTGAGCATGTGGCATCCGATGAAGTGAGCTGTAGCTCATGAAAGCTCATGCTCAAATAAATTGGTTAGTCTCTAAGGTGCCACAAGTACTCCTTTTCTTTTTGCATGATTTTATAAAATCATACATCTGTCAAAATCAAATTTCAAGACAATCTAACTAAAATTATTGTACTTTTTTAACCAGAGATCCTTGCAACTGGAAATATTCAGAACGAGTCAATAAATCATACTATTATGTTGATAAAAATGTTGTGCAAATTCAGAACAAAATGGGTGTTACTAAGTGCAGTTATTTTTGCTCTTAATATGAGCAATTTAATTAGCAATGTCACGTACTTGTGGTAGCATGATAGAAACATTTTAATTTACTATGCATAGAACTAATTACAACAGACTGGATCATAAGGAATTGGTTGACCCCACTGTTTTCAGATTCACTGACTGTCGCGTACTTTACTTTTGTATTCCTCAAATAGGTATCTGATTCCATGTAGTGAAAGGATTGCTGGGTTTGGGTGTCAAAAGACAGGATATTATTGGGAGGAAGCAGGTTGGGGGCTTTGCTCCTGTAATGGAATGAAGGGAAGGAGCTGAGACAGCAGAATGATGTATGCAAGGAACTCTGGACCTGCAAATTGTTTGAAGGCAGGAAACCACAGAGGAGCTTGCAGACTTTGCACAGCTGTGAATGGTGGGGAGTGGGAAGGACCAGGTCCAACAAAATACCAATATTCAAGTCCAGTTCCAATGCATGCTGGCCAGATAGCCATGCCATTCACCTGGAGGAAACTTCAGTTGCATTTCATTCTTTTACTATGCTCTCCAGGTAAACTACAAACCATAAGTAAAATAATGTGTATTAGACCTTACTGGGGACCTGCATGGCCAGAGTGTGACACCTGCACAGAATCCAATGGAGGTAAATGGGCCTTCACACAGCTTACATGCATTTATAGGCTTCCAGGATTGGATCCTTAGTGTCTAGTATTGCAATGAAGTGTTTACTTTGCAGAAAGGTAAATGTTTCCCCTTTAAAGTAACACTCCCATGTGTTGCTTTGCTTTGAGGAAGGGGTAGTGATGTAAAGTTGAAGATGATTTTAGTGATATATTTTGTGTGGACCCTGCTTAATCACAAAGAGTTAAAGATTACATATTGTGACAAAGTCAGATGGACAGAGAGTGGTCCCACTGGGTTCCGGGGAGGTGGGCGGGCACAAGCCGGCCCACGGCTAAAGGACCTTCCCCCAGTCTATGGGGAGGATCCACTGATCCCGGGACTCAAATAATTATGGGGGACAACAGAAGAAATAACAAGGACAGGTGTGAAAAGTCAAAGGGTCAAAAAAAGGGAACCTGAAGGGGAAGGCAGGTATGTCAGCCCTAGAATGTTAAAGGCCCTTTTCCCTATGAGCTGAAAAGAGGTAACTTCAGGTCAACTAGGGACACCTGAGTCCAATTAAGGGCTGCCTGTGACCCTTAAAACCCCCTCTTCTGGTTAGAGAGGGAGAGGAGAGGGAGAGGTATTCCCTTTTGGGGGTTTTTTTGTTTAGCAAAGAGTACTGCCTGGGCCTGCCCTAAGGCCCATCTTGTAAATATTGAAAAATAAAACCCCACTGGAGAATAAAAATTCTCTGGAAGGGGGAAACGCTGAGCCCAGTGAGGCAAAGGAGGTGCTTTGCCATGAGATATCAACTTCAAAGAAAACAGCCCTCATCCACCACATGCTTTGTCTTAGTTTGAAATAACAAGTACTTTCAGCTGTGGAGAAGTAAAAATTGATGATGTGAGCTAATTTCAGAAGGTGACATGATTGAAAGTATAAGAGTGTATGCTGCCATATTCAAGTTTAGCAAAATTATCTGGTAAAACAAGATACAGGATAAAATCCAACTACACAACTGGCATATTTTTAAAAGTTTGAAACATCTATTATGAGGCTGTTTCCCAGGATAGCTTCTAACTGAATTGCAAGATAAATAATATGGGGAGAAAAATAATCTACACAACAGTCACACTTGAGCTATTGGGCCAAGTGCTCCATTTCAGTTAAACTGTGCTTAGGCCAACCAGAGCAGAGATGCAATTGTGGCTACAAGTGACCTTTGTGACCCACCAATCCTCTGCACTACTGTGTGCTGGTTCAGATCCCCCATGCCAGCTAGGGTAGCTAGGGCTCTCTGACTTAAGTCAGCAGCCCCCAGCACCCATGGGGTTTGTTTGGCCAGTCAGCCTGTGCCTGGCAACATCCTGGCCATATTCCCTTTCCCTTCTACTCAACTACTGTGAGGACTAGGGTGGGGTGGTGTAGGAGCTGCTACTGTAACTCTGTTAGGGTTACAGGTGTCCAGTTTTTGACCGAAAAGTCTGGTCGAAAAGGGAACCTGCTGGTGTCCAGTTGGATGCACTGACCGGACACTAAAAATCCAGTTACAGTGGGTTGGGTGGGAGGAGTGGCAGCCTGTTACCTGGCCCTGAAGTGGTGGCTCCCACAGCAGCGTGCATGCACCAGCTTGGGCTGCAGGCAGCCCTTTTGAGGAGCACAGTTTGCAGGGCTGCAGCGGAGGAGAGAGTATGGGGGCCCATGGCAAGCAGGATAAGGAGCTCCCAGCTGGCATGGAACGAACATTCCCCAGGAGGGAAGGAATGCATGCTGCCCCAGCAGCCAGTTCTTCCTCTGGCTGCACTCACAGGCATCTCCAGGGCAAGGAGGGGTTGAGCAGGTGGAGAAGAGGTCTGCTGGGCAGGCAGCACAGAGTGAGGCGGGAGGCTGCTGTGCAGGAGGACCACGTCCCAGCTTGCCAGCAGGACTGCCTGGCTGCTCCCGTGTGGCCATAGCACTCCTCAGACCTGCACTCCCAGGTGGCCCGCTGAAGCTGGAGTTTGCAAGTCCCTTGGGGCTGCTCACACTGGAGTTTTGGGGGGAAAGCAGTGGGGGGGAGGGGAGAGGAGTGAGTGTGGGACAGGAACTTGAGGGAAGAGGCGGGGTAGGGGCTCAGGGGAAGAGGCAAGGCAAGGGGGTCTGATTTTCAGACATTAGAAAGTTGGCCACCCTAAACTCTGTCCTGCTCAAGAATTCCCCACTGCAGGGGGAAATTTCGGAGTGCTTGTTAAATCTGCTTCTGTTTGAATATGGGACTCTGGGAATCACGTATTCCTGAGTTCCAGTCTCAACTCTGCAAATCAGTTTGGCTAGGACCTTGAGAAAGTCACTTAACAGCTCAGCCTTACTTTCTAATCTGTAAAGTGGGATAGTAATAGTACCCTTCTTCACAGGGCTGTTGTGAGGCTTAGTAACATTGAAACATAAAAATTCCAGCTATTATACTGATTCTTCAGTCCTAAGATGTAAACTGATTACTTTGTCTAGAATTAAACCCAGTATTGCAATAAAGCAGTTTATTGCCTGAATGTTATTGAGCTGATGTACCACATCTTATTGTTAGTGTTTCATCAAGCAAGAGGAGAAACGGGAAATGATTTCTCGTACAATCGCCTCTTGGTGAGTTATATCCAACCACCCTGTCTCTGAAGTGTGTGGTGCACATGGCAACCAACATGTTTCTTAGGATGTCATCATTAGATGAGAACTGTGCACAGAAGTATTACTTGTATTTGTCTCCCTTTTCAACCTGCCGTGACAATTTTATTATTATCACAAAGGTCTCAAAATGCAAACTAGCTAATCAGATTTTATTCTGGATCCAAGCAGCTTTATAACTGTAATTTAATAATGCCAGTTGCATCACGTGCCAACCTGTTTTGATACCTAAGTTGACATCTGTGTATATTCTACATTAAACATAATTTATCAGCCCAGCATTTACCCCTTAATGGTTCTTTATAGTTAACATAAACCAATGACTGTAGACACTTCCACATATGTACATATTCTGATCAGAAGGAAAGAACAGTAAATGACTAGTAGGAAACGTTGATAACATTGTATTCTTGATGCTAACTGCTACATAACTGACATATAAATGCAGGCTTCTGAATATGACATACTCTCAATTCTCATTTCTATTTCTAGGAAAGAAAATAGTTTCTTAATTGTACCTTGCCTCAAGTCAATCTAGAGATGAAAGGTGATAAGTACAATTTATCATTATTACTGCTACGCTGAACATTGAGGGTCAGAATTTCATCTAGTCACTGACTTCAGTGGAGTTCCATCAGTTTACAGCTGCCAAGGATTTGGCCTTGAATGTTCACCAAATTAATTCATGTACGGCCTGATCCTCTGAGGTGCTAAGCAACCTAAACTTTTAGGGAAGTCAACTTCCAGGGCATGCTCAGATCCTGCAAGATTATACTCAGTCTCTTGTTTGTTCTTCCTCATCAGCATCTTTTAAAAATGTTTAAAGTGTGAGTGAAAGTAACTTTTGACCAACTTTTTCTTTTTCAGCTGCAAAAAGTAACCAAGTGTGGGGCAGGACACGGTCTCCCTCTCCAGCTTTTCCCCCCTCCCCTTCCACTACATTTTTTCCCCCAATAATATTATTTATAATTATTATTTATTATTTGTGGACTTGACTGGACATCAAATTCACATGATATCATATCTGCTCCCTGATTAGATTATAACCTAAATAGAATAACAAATAGCAATCAAAATACTCTTGTTAGTGTGCATACCATGTTCACCGGTAAATATAGAAACAGATTGTGAGACCCTTACTCATACTGAGTATTACCTTACTTAACAAGTATTCCCACTGACTTCAATAGGATAACTCATGGTGTAAGGTAGTAAAAGAGAGTTACAATCTGCACAGCAGGCATTTGTATGTAGAACAGCCATTTCCCAAATATGATGTGAAAAACTTGTTCACAGATCTCTTTGTAAACAGCCAATTAACAAGGACATGCATATGATCAAAAGAAACCACTGTTTGAAATGTGAAAAGTGTTGGTGCGCACTATCTTGCAGTATTTGCTCAGTTCTAATAAAAGCGTGTTCATCATTTTTCAGCAGAACAAAGACTTCTACTTTTGAATAGCCCTGTATGGAATACTGTGTGCTTATACTGCAGAAGTAAAAGCTCATGTTAGAAGTGTTGAAAATAGTAAGAAATCTTAGAGGTTTTGTGTTTTCTGTCTTTGTGGGACAGAGACAGTGATATTAAACTTGGTATAAGAACTGCATTTATATTTAGAACTTATTTAGCAGTTTACGTGTTCAAATCATTGTCCCAGCACTAACTATTTGATCGCCAGAGTATCACTGTGTAGAAGGTAGGCAGACGTTGGTACTCCCTTTTTTAGACGTAGAAACTAAAGCACAAAGGTGAAGCTACCTGCCCAAGAACACACAGTGATAAGAGCCAGCACTAGAGCTGAGCCACTCCTGATTCCCAACCCTATGCATCCAATCCTCTAGGTGATGATGTCTTCCCCCAGCTCAGTACTTAGTGGCCCTTTGTCTACATCACAGGACCACAGTTTACAATTTTCTTCCCTGAAAAGTTCAAAACTCATGTAACAGCGTGTATCGCCCACTGGGCTAGAGAGTCTGTGACTAAGCAAACTCTAATGACAGAATGAGCCCCATCTAAGAGGGATCACGTGAGTCTCCTGTAACAAGCAACTGGAAGTTGCAGTGACGGTAGGGGGATGCTCATGGAGAGCAGAGATTGTTAGGAGTGAGCAAGTATTGTAACAACCAGGCAAGGTAATAACAAACTTCAACTGGACTTTATTTTTAAAGTGGAAACCTCTTTACCAAGCTGCTGCTGCACCCTCGGTAGCTCTCACTCTGCCTCCTCAACTCCCCCCATCCTTCCTGTTTCCAATCCTTTCAGACTCCCAAAAGCCAGTGCTCCCAGTTCCAATAATTACAAGCAGCATCTAAACATCACATTCCCTCCTCTCTTCAGAAACTCTGCCAATTAAAATAAACATTCTTGTTTTAACCACAGGAACAAATATGAAACAAGACACGATACTGCTGGCAGAAATATTACACTAAAAACACTGTAGATACTATATAACATAGTCTCTAGTCCAGACTGGTGGTCGTCTGGGTCTGACAGGCCGTCTCTCAAGCCCCGGTTCCAGTGCCATGTCTTGTTGTGTTGATGCTATGGTGAAGTCAGCCAATGCAGACTGGGTGTTGGCATAATCTCCTCTTGGTGCATAGGCAGGTGCAAGATAAGAAGCATTCCATACCCGCCCATCAGAAAGTCGATAGGTGTAAGGACCCTTCTTCTCTATGATTTTAAAAGGAGCTGTGAATATATGGTCCCCTTTGCGTAAAATTCCAGGTTTTCGTAGTCTAACGAAGGAACCACACTCAAACTTTGGTTCCTTAGCACCCCGCCGCTTGTCTGTGAAAGCCTTAGGCTTTGCTTGGTTCTGTTTGACTGTTTTTCTCACATCATCCTCGTTTGGGGCATCAGGTCATGCCTTTAACAATCCAGCAATGTCCAGTTTAGTATTCATCTGTTTCCTATGCAGTAACTCTGGGGTGATCTTTGCGTTGTGGCATATCGTGTAGCCCGATATTCTTGCAAGAAATCAGTAGTGAAGGGTATCCACAATCATCCTTCCAGTTTAGCCGTTTGCAAACTCTCTTTCAAACTTCCGTTAAACCGTTCGATTTCCCCATTGGCTTGAGGGTAATATAGGGATGACCTTCTGTATAAAATGTTCCTCTCTGCTAGAAAAGTTTCAAACTCCAGGGAAGTAAATTGACTACCATTCTCTGAAACCAGTTCTTTGGGGTTACCTTCCCTGCTAAAAAGTGAAGAGAGGAACTTAATTACTGTAGCAGAAGAGATTTGCGATGTAAACGCTACCTCAGGCCATTTACTGAAATAGTCTATTAACGTGATGGCATAACAGCAGTCACTTGGAGCAGTATCAAAGGGTCCTACAATGTCAATCGCCACTTTTTCCCATGTAGATTCAGGAAGAGGAAGAGGATGTAATGGAGGGTTACATGTCACTGCTGTCTTATCATGCATTTGGCAAGTGACACAGGATTTTATGAGTGCTTCAGTTTGAGAGTCCATCCCTGGCCACCAATACAGATCCCGTAGTCGTCGTTTGGTTCGGACAATTCCTTGATGAGTATCGTGTGCCGGGTGTATGAGTTTTGGCTGTAATTCTTCTGGCACAAGTAGCCGGTGTGTGCCTCGTAGCACACAGCCATCAAGCAAAGAAAATTCATCCCGAACTCTAAAATAAGTCAGCAAAACTGGGTCAAAGTTTTTACGGTTACTGGGCCATCTCTTTGTCAGAAATTCCCGTAGTTTTTGTTGAATTGGACACGCTGAACAAGCAGCTTGAAATTGTTCTCTTGTAACTGCGGTAAGAGTCCTTGTAATAAGTGCAACTACTACATCCTCATCCTCCGGTAGACCATCTGGTAAAGGCAAAGGCAGGTGAGAAAGGCAATCAGCTACCACATTTTTGTTTCCAGGCTTATATTCCAGTTCATAATTGAAAGAGAGTAGTCTTGCAGACCATCTAGCAATACGGTAGCCTGCTCTTCCCAGTCCTTTTGTGGTGAGCAACATTGTCAAAGGGCTGTGGTCTGTGCGCAACTTGAACATGCGGCCCCACATGTAAGTTCTCCATTTTTCATTAGCCCAGACACAAGCAAGTGCTTCTTTTTCGATTGTAGAATATTTCCTCTCAGCATTACTTAGTGTCCTTGAAGCAAATGCAACAGTCCTCTCTGTGTTGTCCTCACACAACTTCATGAGGACAGCCCCAAGTCCATAATCAGAAGCATCAGTGGTTACAATTGTGGGCAATGCAGGACTCAATAGTGCAAGTACTGGACTATGTACAATCAAGTCTTTCACAGTTTCAAAACTAGCTTGTGCATCCATTGTCCACACGAAGGTTGAACTTCTCCGTAGTAATTCCCGTAACGGTTCAATGACGGAAGCATAATTGGGAATGAATTATGGACGAGGAGCATTTGAAATTGCCAGGATATGAGCCGGATCAGGTTTTAGTCCAGCCTGTGAAATTGTATGCCCCAGAAAGGAGAGTTCAGTTTGTTTAAATTTGTATTTGGACCTATTGAGCTTGAGGCCTGCTTTGCTGATGCAGTTTAGTACAGACTGTAGGTTATTGTCATGCTCCTCCAAAGTATTTCCAAACACGATAATATCATCCAGATAGCACTGAACTCCATGTTGATTCTTCAAAATCAATTACATCATTTTTGAAAGGCACTTGGGGCAGATGTGAGACCCTATGGAACACGTTTAAAACGGAATAGTCCCTCTTGTGTAATAAATGCTGTGAGGTCTCTGCTACCTTCATGCAACATAACCTTGTGCTGTGCGCTCTGCAAATCAAAAGTAGAAAACATCTTCGCTCCACGGAGTTCTGCAAATACTTCTTCTTTGTGAGGAAGAGGATGGCTGTCAATCACAATAGCTTTATTTGGCTCCCTTAAGTCCACACAAAGGCGAATGCCTGCACCCTTCTTCTGCATCACTACTATAGGTGAAACCCATTCCGAGGGGTCGATCTCTTCAATAATGTCCTCTTGAACAAGTTTTCTAAGTTTCTCTGAAACAGCTTTGCTGACTGAAAATGGTAAGCGCCATGATTTCTGTCATACAGGCATCACATTATTCTGCATTTTAACTTTATGGAGAAACCCGTAAGCACAGCCGAGTTTTTCCTCAACCTGGTGTTGGGTCCCAGCTGAAACTGGTGTGTGTACCGCAAGAGTGCTTTGCTGAGGAAGATCAATTCATCCATTAACTACCCTGAGATTTAAAGCAGCCAATAAATCTCTGCCAAGGATAGGAGTGCCTTTGTGGACAATGTAGAACTCTGCAGTTACACAGCAATCACCAAAAGTAACTATTGCTGGCAGGCAGCCATGTACTAGAATATGGTTTTTCAGATAGCACACCAGCTGAAGCTTGGGTTCAGTAAGAGGCACATCTTTAAAATAATGCAGATAGGTGGAATCAGTTAATATAGATTCTGCTGAACCAGTGTCCAACATTAGCTGAATAGAGTGTGGTTTGCCTGAGGGTATGGTGGAAAAGTTTACAGGGCACTTTCTCTGTTCTGGACTGTGTGCAGTAGTGATTTTGTCCATGCTCAGCACGGTAACATCTGGTATTGTAACTGCAGGCACCTGTTGATTGAACTGGCTGCTGCAACATACTTTAGCAAAATGTCCAATTTTTTGTAATGTTTGCACTGAGCTACTTTTGCCAGACATCCTGTGTAGCTTGCAAGGTGTTGTGGGGATCCACAGTGAAAGCATGCTTTTGCTGTATTTTGAATTTGCTGATTTGGTGGTTTTTCATTAGTTTTCCTCTTGGAATCATTTGTCTGCAGCGATAGTGAACTTTTCACAGCCTGGACTGTGCCTCCTGTATCCATGCTCATTATTTTGGCTTCATCTGTAGCTGACTCAATCTGAGTAGCAATGGTTATTGCTTTTTCTAGTGCAAGTTGTGGTTCTAGAAGTAAGCATTCTCTTAAACGAAGCTTGGTCATTTTCTCAATGAGCTAGTCTCTAATCATCTCATCTGCCATATTCCCAAAGTCACAAGTTACAATCAGACTCCTCAGGGAAGCAATATACTGCATTATAGTCTCCCCTGTTTTCTGCTCGCGCTGGCGAAATCTGTAGCGATTAGCTACTAGATTCACTTTTGGCACAAAAAAGTTCTTTAATGCAGTGAGTGGAGTCTCATATTTATCATCTGCAAGGGGAAAAGTGTAAAATATACGCTGCCCTTCTGCTCCAAGGCAGTGGATTAGCAGAGAACGCTTTCTTACTTCATAAATCTCTGTAGCACTGATTGCAACCAGATGAGTCTCAAACATACGGTTCCAGGCAGAAAAAGCAATTGGAGGGTCACCTGGGCTTCGCAGAAAGGATGCAGGTGGGTTCAGAGGCAGAAGTTGCCATCCTCATCGCCAGAATGTTGTAACAACCAGGCAAGGTCCTAACAAACTTCAACAGGACTTTATTTTTAAAGTGGAAACCTCTTTACCAAGTTGCTGCTGCACCCTCTGTAGCTTTCTCCCAGCCTCTCAACTCCTCCCCCCTCCTTCCTATTTCCTGTCCTTTCAGACTCTCAACAGCCAGTGGTCCCAGTTCTGATAATTACAAGCAGCATCTGAACACCACAGCAGGCTCCAGCAGAATCCTGAGATTTGGGACTAAGGCTATGTCTCCACTTAAAATGCTACAGCGGCACAGTTGCAACACTTCAGTGTAGATACTGTGACAGGGTTGGGCCAGATGGCTACAGGAGAGTAATAGAAGGCAGATATATTAGCCCCAGGCTAAGTAGATCCCTTTTCCCTGGGTAAGGTAACAGGGAAGGTTCCAGAACAATTAGGAACCTTCTGGAGACAATTAAGACAGGCTGATTAGAACACCTGCAGCCAATCAAGAAGCTGCTAGAATCAATTAAGGAAGGCTAATCAGGGCACCTGGATTTTAAAAAGGAGCTCACTTCAGTTTGTGGTGTGCGTGTGAGGAGGTGGGAGCAAGAGGTACTAGGAGCTGAGAGTGAGAACGCACATGGTTGGAGGACTGAGGTGTACAAGCATTATCAGACACCAGGAGGAAGGCCCTATGGTGAGGATAAAGAAGGTGTTGTGAGGAGGCCATGGAGAAGTAGCCCAGGGAGTTGTAGCTGTCACACAGCTGTTCCAGGAGGCACTCTAGACAGCTGCATTCCACAGGGCCCTGGGCTGGAACCTGGAGTAGAGGGCTGGCCCGGGTTCCCCCCAAATCCTCCCAACTCCTGGTCAGACACAGGAGGAGTCGACCTCGTCTGTGGGTTCAGAAAAACAGCTAACCTGACGGCTGCCGTGAAGCTCCAAGGCGAGCAAATCTGCCAATAAGCGCAAGACCCACCAAGGTAGAGCAGGAACTTTGTCACAATACTTACAACAGTGACAGGAGGGATTCTTCCATCACTGTAGTTAATCCCCTGCCTGAAGGACAGTAGCTGGGTTGATGGAAGACCTAGCTCTGTTTACACTGGAGTTGAGCTCAGTTTAGCTACATCTCTCGGGGTTGTGGATTTTTCATGCTCCTGAGAGATGTAGCTATGCCGATGTAACTTTTCAGTATAGATTAGACCTAAGACTCCAGCCAGAAAGGGCTTGGAGTTGCCTTCGGAAGCAGGAGAAGACCTGAGTTAAGAGCAGAAAGAGTGCAAAAGCTCTCTAGGCAGAGCTGCCTAGGAGTAGGAAGAGAAATGTATGTTTGTTGAACTTAGACTTTGCAACTATGCATTGTGTTTGAGTTATTTTCTGTGAATAAACTCAGACCTCAAGGAGGGATATTTTGACCTCAGAAAACGGTGTGTGGAGTCTGTGTCAGGCGACCGCAAGAGTGGGAAATGGAAGCAGGGGGCTTCAGAGTGGGAGGCAGCCGGCCCACTACAAACTGGACAAGAAGGAGGTTCAGACTGAGGTGCATTGGCGTAACTTTGTGGGAAAGCTTGCAAAGTACCTGGCCACACAACAGGCCAAATTCACCACTGGCATAGGCCAATGCAACTCTGACTTCAACAGCATTGTGCCCAATTGAGCCAGTGGTACATTTGGCCCAAGGTCAAGTTCCACCCACTCTATGTAGTCTCATTCTGTCTGGAATGTCAAATTCATACAACAATGATTAAATAAAAGAAAGTTACCAGAGTCTGCAAACTTCTACATGTAACTAACATTGAAAGTATAAGAGTGAGTTATACTTAAATGGGATAATACTGTTTCAAAATGCACACAGGAAGAGGCCATTGACTTCAAGGACAACTGTTATTGCCAGTGCATATCTCAGGGCAGAAATTGGCCCTTATGTTTTTATTTCTTTTTAAAAAACTAGATTTGAAACAAGATTAGGTAAACTATACTTTTATCTTAAAGAGTAATATAGCATAGCACAAGCGTCTGTTAGCCAGCAAGTCTGATGTCTTTGGGCATTTTTTTAAATGCATTATGTTTCATAAAGAAACATTCCTATGCTGTATGGAATCTTTAAAGGAAACAACATCTGATGAAGTGAGCTGTAGCTCATGAAAGCTTATGCTCAAATAAATTGGTTAGTCTCTAAGGTGCCACAAGTACTCCTTTTCTTTTTGTGAATACAGACTAACACGGCTGCTTCTCTGAAACAAATACAGTCTTACTGGTGCAATTTATGAATCCGGAAGGGAATCTTTTATCAATGACTGTAGTAATATAAAGATTTTTGTAACTTCTGGAACTTCTCACTAGGAAAAAAAACAATTAATTTTTAATCTTCTGTGGCCTTGTAGAGATCACATTGTGGAGAATTTTTTATCCTCTGGATGCAAATGATCTTTTGTTGAATGGCAGTGTAACACTATATGGTTTAAGTGGTGGTAAGAGAAGTTTAAGTCATTTCTTTAAAAAATAATATTGTAGACTACCAGCTGAAAAATTGAAGTCATGCAAGAATTTTAATATTTTATTAAAAATTTGCATCTAGCTGAAACTAATTGAAATGCAGTATGTAATATCTAGTTCTCGGAAACATCACTCTTGTTCACAGATTGAGGGGTCCTGATAATCTATAAAATCAGAATGTGTCATTCAGATTGATTTGAGTAACGAATTCAAAGACTTTTTTTTGCAGAAAGAGGGATGATTTTTACACCTGTAAATGGTGGATAAGGTTAGCAATTAGAAGTTCACCAAAGCAGATCCAATACATGAGGCAGTCGCCCCTGTGGCACAGCAGTATCTGAGAAATAAAAATTGATTGATTCATTCTGTTTTCTACCCCACAAATGGTAGTCATTGAAGCATATTAATCTCATTGCATTAGAAACAGTCATCACTCATGAACATGTAATGTATCTCTAACTGAGGTAAAAATGAGTTGCTGAAATGGTTAGAAAGGTGTCTTGTTTAGAAGTCTGTAATTTATTACAGTCCTGCTATGATTCAAATTCTTGGTTCATTGAAGCACACCATTGTGCAGGCAATTACAGGAAACTCAGATTACTGTATAAGTATAGATTAACCATAGCATGCATATCCTTTACAATGGGCCACCTCTAAATTTGATTTTTATTTGTACAGGTGACATCTACTGTATGGGAATGTGGAAATAACAATGAGGCAAATATACTCAAATGATAATGAAGTTATGTATGTGTAAAAATAATTTTTGAGATCTGTGGATCTGATCCTACTCCCAGTGAAGTCAATGGCAAGCTACCATTGGCCTCAGACAGTGGGGCAGGATCAGAACCAAGGGTTGAAATCCAGGACACGTTAAAATTAATGCAGAGTTTTGCCATTGACTTTAATGAGCCTAGGAGTTCACACATGATTTTCAAAAGTGATTGACATTCCCATGGACCATGGCCACTGTTTTCAGAAGTGACTAATGACAATGAGACTGCAGCTAGGGGTACAGCGCCAAAAGTGCGTGGCATTGGCTCAGGAGGGGCAACTCCAAACTAACTGGAGGCTGCACTAAATCAGCAGCATGTGGTATGGTAAGTCAGTCTCCAGTGGAGAGCCCCAGCTATAATTATAAGGTGGTCCAGAAACCCAGCACAACTGGAGTTTGTAGGCCTGTCTAAAGACAGAATTGGGCCCTATTCATTTAAGTGGTCAGTAGTTATATGTTTAGATTAAAGAGAGAGAGAAAATGTAGCTTATTTTGCCAATGGTGGGTGTTACTGTTGTGAATAAGCAGTGAATCAATTACATTCCATTCCCCTGATAATTTTAGAGATTGCATTTGCCACAAACATTAAAGCTTGTATATGATTGAAAATAGTTTGTTTCTGAGGTCATACTTTCAGCATTTCAAGACCTCAGCTCCACGTTAGTTCCACTACATGGCAGTTTAGAGTAAACAAAAGAGTTGTATTTCTACAAAACATAAAAAATAACATTTATCGAGGTATTTTGTTTCAAATATAGGTAATACAGAACAGATCTAAAAGGTGAAAATAAGCTATGAATGAGCTACTTTTAAATATATATGTCAGTCATTTCCCATATTGTTATGCTTTTTTAATTAGATGAAAATAAATGAATTGAAAAGATGAAAGGAACTTCTGTAATATCTCACTTCAAAGTGCAGTTCTATTCTGAGAAAGGACTATAGGAAAAAAAAAAGCAGCTTATTCAAGATATCTGCTTTCTCTGTATATTCAGATTCACTTTTGCTTGCTTTAGAGACAAGGGACAACTTCTGCTTGTTTGACCTAAATGGAGTTATTTTAGATACATACTTTCATAAATGAGAGCTGAATTTGGTCCATAATTAAATTTCTGCTATTTGCATTCTCTTGCATTGATTCTGCAAAACCATACAGAAAGAGCCGGATTTTTTGACCATGTGCATTATTAATGTAGTGTGAGAGTGCTGGCCAGTTGCTCAGGATTTTCCTTCAAAGGGAAGATAAAAGTATGAAACTGGATGATGAAAACCAAGTACAGTCCAGCAGCTTCTTGAATCTCTGGATTTTTCCAGACTGCCAACCAAGTGAATGCTTGTGCGGATGCTTACATATACATATACGTGTCTTCAATTTCCTTTGGGTTAATGCTTAAACGATTTGTCTTCTAAAATATGTGACAGAAAATTGTGTGTTTAGATCTGTTTCCTGCACCTGTCCCGGGCTCTAGATACATTAACATGACAATTTACTCTAAAGCTGTTTCGATAGAAGAATAAAGTCCTCAGTTAGTCCTAGAAGTCAAAGAAGTAGGTTGCAAAATAGTTAAGATATTATATACAGGGGACAGAGTAATAAAGTAAACTGCTTAAACAACTCATTCATTTGCAAGTCCCCAACCTCTACTATAACTGCTTTCACAGACAGTTCTTTCATGACTTCTAGGACAATAGATGAGGAGGTGTCAATTCCGGGAGAGGCAAAGCTGCTTCTGTAATTAGCCAGCCATTCCCAGTCCCTATTCAAGCCCAAATTAATGGTGTTAAATTTGAAAATGAATTTTAGTTCTACGGAAGCAGCTTTGCCTCTCCTGGAATTGACACCTCCTCATCTATTGTTGGGAGTGGACTACATCCACCCTGACCGAATTGTCCCTGTCAGCACTGGTTCTCCACTTGTGAGGTAACTCCCTTCTCTTCATGTGTCAGTACATTTATGTCTGCATCTGTAACTTTTCACTCTATGTATCTGAAGAAGTGAGGTTTTTACCCACAAAAGCTTATGCTCAAATATATCTGTTAGTCTTTAAGGTGCCACCGGACTCCTTGTTATTTTTAACCAGTTAGTCAGATAACTGGTTAATATAAGGTGATATAGGTTTTCTAAACATCTCATTAAGCTGCTGATCCAGGCTGCAATTATGTGGGCTCAGTTGTAGTAAAGAATAGATAAGGGAGCTAGTCTGTAGTGAGTTGTTGAGATTCTGAAGAGGTGTTCTTTGTAGTCTGAAATGCATCTATGTTGTCTGCTGTGAGAACTCTCTGATACTTCAGGAAATGACTGTTGGATCAGCATTCAAATGAAGATCAGATTAAGCTCATTATTCTAGCAGAACTACGGTTGAATGGGAAACAAGTTATTTGAAGCATCAATTACATCAAACATAAAAGTAGCCATTGAAATAAATGTATTGTGATCCAAGGAGTTTCTTTGCTCTTGTACCTAAAATGCTGTTAAATATTCAGTTAGAACGCTCCCTATGTCCCAAGAGATAGATAACTACCCCTTGTAGCCCTATGCTTTAGCTTAATACTAATTAAAATTGCCAAGGCATTTAAGGCTTCGTTCATTACAAAAACAGAATTATATATGCATTCCACAAATTTCCCAGGGGCACAGGGGTTTGTAAGTAGTGTTCAGTTCAGAAACTGAATAGTGGGGAGATTACATGATTGTCCGAAATAGCATGTATTGGGATTGAGTAAACAATGAAGGTGTGGATGAAAATCACTTGAAGAAAAGGTAAATATACAAATTCTAGGAATAATGGAAGAATTGTTCTGACTTCAGCAAAGGGTATAAAACGATAAACAAAGTAAAGCATAACTAGACTTTGGGTGGGGAGGATATAAACATATAAAATACAAAATGGGCATTTGCAAAGAGTAGGCTATAGCTACAAATGTATCTGGAAGCCTGCCTCTCTTTGGAAATTGAATCTAATATATCATATTTGTAATGGGTCCATCTCAGTAGTGACTAGGTAACCATTTGCAATCAGCTGAAAATGTAATGGTCCTTAAATTTATTCTTCTGGTCAGAGACTGTGCTGGTGGGGGACACAACTATATGGACAGATATTTATAAATTTATAGTTATTTTCTAAAAAGAAAAGGAGTAGTTGTCGCACCTTAGAGACTAACAAATTTATTTGAGCATAAGCTTTCATGAGCTACAGCTCACTTCATCGGATGCAGTGAGCTGTAGCTCACGAAACCTTATGCTCAAATAAATTTGTTAGTCTCCAAGGTGCCACAAGTACTCCTTTTCTTTTTGCGAATACAGACTAACAGGCTGCTACTCTGAAACTAGTTATTTTCTGTGTTTGTTATGGAGGCTACAATAGATGCAAATGGAAATAATAAGTAATAATATAGTTCATGACAATGTAGTTTGTGTATGCTATTTTCTTAATCATACTACCATTATAGTAATTCTTAAAAAAAAAAAAAAAAAAAGATGGCTTGTTTGCTTTAAAAAAGAAGAGATTCCTAAGTTCAGATCCATTGACTGAATGGATCTTTTGCTCTCTAAAATAGTATTGTGGCTTTCACAATCTCATATTGATAAAGAATTTGATATACTGCAATCATCTCCTTGCTTAATTGCTTATTTTCTCATGAATGTAATCCTAATTTTCTTAACCTCTTCTCTTACTGTAGTTCTGATTCCTGAGGCCTTTTATCTTTTCTGTAGCCCTCTTTGTTACCTTTTGAAATATTTCATTATCCTTCCTGTACCAGCATGCTCTGAATTGTGCAGGGCTCCAGGTTATTTTTGCTCACAGATGTTCTGTACAGTGCCAGCATTTCTGCTCTGTTTCTTTATTGACACAGTTCCAGAGGTTTGTTTGCTTTCCTAACTGCGGCTAGCTAATGAGCTGAGTATAGTATATTTCTGTCAAGTCTCTCTCTCAGATCTTTTCTATAACCTGTCATCTGGGACTATGTGGGACCTAACTCAATAAGCCATTTCCCAAACTTATCTACATCTTTAATCCTTTCCTACATTCAGTTTGAAAGCCACTCCTTTTTGCCATTGTCCTTTGTGATGGTTCTTGAGGCACCCAGGACTGAGCCATGTTGTTACATCTGCCTCTAATGAGAGAAGTCTTCCCTGTACTTCCTGGGTGTCAGCTCCCTAACACCACCAGCCTTTCAGCCACTCAAACACTCTCCTCTGTGCTACACCAGACCTGTCTTTGCCTTGCAGATTAACAAAAGGTTACCTTGAGTCCCCTTGAGCATTTTCCGTGTGATATCCAGCCCCTAACACTGGCTACTCACAGAAATCCCTGATCCTTTGCTCCCAAAGGAACAGTGTACCCCAGTTGACCAATTTTCCCTTTTGCCACTGCTAACACACTGCACTTGTGAGCATTTTGTAATAAGTCCAAAGAAAGTTTATTTAAAATAAAATAGAGATTCCACTAGAAACAAGAGCAAGTGATGGAAACATGGTTACAATACAAAAGAAAACCATAAAACGTGAATTAAGGCCTTCACTTATTAATAGTTACCTTTCCTATCTAATAAAGTAGGTTTTCCCCACAAAGTTCAGTCTGTTGCAGAGCTGGCTGGCATCCCAAAAACCAAATACAAATGTTCATGAAACACGCTGTTCAACAAGGAGTCTCCTCAGTGAATGGCTGCAGAGTATCTTTCTCCACCTGTGATATACTTAACCAGTCTTTCATCTTAATTCACAGATAGGGTGATCTGTTATAAAATTCCATTTTACCTCCAAGGGTTTTGATTGCTTGCAGTTGTCTTTGATGGTTTTTCATTGACTGTTGTGGGATGGGGCAAGAGTAGACAACTGAACCTGGCTTTATACCACTGGCTGACCAGGGGGAGGTGACAATTCCCTCCCACTTGAATGGGCCATCACTGAGACATGCGATTCCCTGGAGACTCACTTTTACTCCAAAACCCAAAAGGCATTGTTTTCACTATACATTATCGCTTAAATATTTCCCATGTAAACATCTCACGATGATTATGTGTATTGATGAATTACAAGCTTTCCATATAGACCTCACATACTATCCTTCATGGATACATACCATGAGAGTAGTGTATTAGGTGTAGTGATTTTATCCGGTCTGGGACAGAAGTTGTTTGTAAAGAACAGTGAACACTTTGTGCTTTGGCATCAGTTGGCCTCTGTGTTACACCTTTGGATTCACTCTTGCCCCTCGGAGGCGTTGGTGCATTCTCTTATTTCATATCACCTGCAAATGTGCATAAACTGATCTCTAGTTACTAGTCACTAATGTATAGCATTGGGTTGTGTCTGCTGCTATTGAAATCAAGAGAGGTTTTTCCATTGCCTTCTCTGGAAGCAGGCTTGGGCCCTAATTAGTCTAGCTTTCTAGCCTTAAAATCTATTAATCTATTCTCCCTTGTGGCAGTCCACCACTTATCTATTCCTACTAGATCTGTAATTATTTACCCCATTCTCTGGCCTCTTTTATCCACACAATTATTTTACTCAATTGAGCATTTCACCATCAAGACAGTACTTACTAACTTTAGATTAGTCATTTATGTGAAAGTAAACTTCTTATTCAAGTATTATATGTTCTCCTTCACTCGATTCTCCTATTAGAGTTGTTGATTAAAAGACACAGCCAATTGTTTTACTGCACTCATGGTTCATTCTTAAAAGTGTTCAAGAGACTAAATAACTAAATTTAGCCAAATTTATTGTCTAAAGACAAAGAAGAACAATATGAAAAGGAGGCGTACATATCCTCTTTCTGAGAAGCAAATTTTCACAGTGTATTCACCTTACACATGTCAACTAGCAGTATTTATACAGTAGTATTTGTTTTATAGGTTACAAAACTCTTTACACATCACTAAAATCCAACACACAAGTGTGTACCAGTTCCTTAAGTAGTTGTTCTGTACCTTTGTTATCTTTGTTTGAATACTAACATTCCAGGTACTGTCCATGAAGGTATCTTCCTTTACTTTCTCATGTTGTGTTTTGAATAGTTCATTCAAAGTGTTGCTGAACCCTGAAAGTAGTCCCTAATAGTACTTGGTACAAAGTATTCACAACGCTTGCTTTGACAAGTTTCCTATTTTCTAGTCTGACTTCAGCTTTGTAAAATGTTGTGAGATACTTGACATGGGTGAACAAAATTGTGGGAAGAGCATAATACATGAACATAACTTCCCAACTTCCATATATAAAATGTAATGTAATGTTACAGTAATATCATGCACCTAATACCTATTAATGTGGTGTATAGTACATCTAATGTATATGTATGGGCTAACGGTGTAATGTATATTGTTTGAATTAGTTGATAATTGTGGATTAGTGAAAAAGATAATTGAGAAAAATCCCCTGAATTTTTCAAGAGGTAGCGTGAGAACTATTATGCCATTTTATTAAGGGTGGGGTTTTTTGTTTGTTTGTTTGTTTAAAAAGGACATGTAGTTTGGATCAGATTGATTTTTTTTTTTACCCTTTCTGTGCCTTTTTTACTCTATCTTTAGTTGTGGCAATGACAAATCTTTTTTCCATATTTTGAAAACGATTGTGTCATTTCTAAAAAGCCAAAATCTGTTCTCTAGGGCATTTTTTGTGCATGTGTATGTGTGCTGACACAGCATAATGCTTTGCTATACAGGAATTGCCATACTGGGTCAGACTCATGCTCCATCTAGTCCAGTATTGTGTCAGTGGCCAGTACCAAATGCTTCTGAGAAAGATACAAAAAAACCCCAGATCAGGTTGATGTGGGATAATCTGCACCCATCCTAATCCCTAATAATCAGAGATCGGTTTAAACCCTGAAGCATAAGGTTTTATCTCCCTTCCAATCCTTTTGCCATTAGCATTAATTATTATAATTCTGAATATTCTTTTTATCCATGTAAACATCCAATTACTCTTTGAATCTTGCTAAATTTTGGCTTCAGTTTCATTCTAGGGGAATGAATTCAACTGTCTAATTACATGTTGTTTGAAAAAGTGTTTCCTTTTATCCGTTTTGTATTTGTCACCTTTCAATTTTATTTCATGTCCCCTTGTTCTAGCATTATGAGACTGGGTGAACAGAACGTCCCAGTCTACCTTCTTACCATTTCTAATGAACAGTGGTATTAGAGTGGACTTATTTTCCATTTCCAGGAGCAGTGCAGGGTGGGAATTATGGTACTGTTTTTCCTCCTTGCCTTGGGGAAGGGAAGTAATTTATTACTTGCATTAGTTGGATTGGTATGTGGGGGAGGGGAAGAGGCACAGCTCCAACTTTTCCCCAGCCCTTCCTGACTAGCTAGTTAAGGTGAGGAGTCAGCAGTTGCATAGTGCTCCGTACCCCTATGCCCTCAGACTCAAGGTCATGCAGGAGAGTATTGTTCCCCTGGTGGAGGTGTACAGCCCATGTGGAAATCTAGCCCAAAGAGTATATTCTGACTGCACAGGATAGTACAGGAGTGGGAGATGAATCCCTACGGGAAGAACTCGTTTCTCTGTGAATTAGTTTCACTAGATTTCTAATAAGTGTTATGAAATGTATTTAAAATCATGTATGTAGAGTAGCTACGTGATTGGTTTACTGGGCTCATTTGTTCCCCTCTCCTTTTCTGCAGGTTTGAAGATGGCACTGTTTCGTTCCTTGATATCATTGCACTGAAACATGGATTTGATGCTTTGGAAAGACTTACAGGTCAGCCGCACATATAACTCTAACACCAAAGAAGGAAGTTCCATATTAATACACAGGGCTTGATTCTGATCTTGTTGACACCACTAACTTAATTCACTTGGATAGAGTTATGACTATTGTTTACTCATTTGAGATTGGAATCGTGCGTGTCAGTGGTGTATTCAATTTTAAAATATCAGATTTTTCCAAGCCATGTTGTCACTATCTATAATAAAAACAAAACATCAATGGGGTTCTTCTACATAAACGTGTAAAGTTTTGAGCAGGTGACACGTTTGTAACCTGAATCACATTCACAGATATACGGAAGGATTGAGTAGAAAAATATTTGCATTAATTAGCTGGGCTTCATTCAGCTGTAGTTGGCAGCAGTAATTTTTCCTACTGCATATTCGAACTTGATGATGTGGCTTGGTGCTGAAGAGCTATTTTATGATAGGGAAACCAGTGAAAACAATTTAGTGAATTTCCAAAAGCTTCTTGTTAAATAAGAAATAGTGTTCCATTGTCTGTTTGGCTACCTTCAGGCAGTAAACTTTCTAGGCAATTTTACTTTTTACAACAGTATATATTGCATTATCATGATGTCTTTTAATGGAAACCATTCTGAAATAGATTGCATTTTACATTCCTTATTCAGCCTTTTTTTTCTGGGCAGCTACATCTCAGGAAAAAAAATACATGACTGTGAAGCCACTGTAGAAATAATTTAAGGATTTGAGTATGAGTAATCACTTTTTAGATCATTCATAGAAGAATCTGAAAGATATTGATGAATTCAGTTCTGTAGAAGGCTTCCTATCCTCGGCTGACATGATTTAAAATTAATCCTATGAATGAATTTCTGTGTTGTCTCATTTTTATTTTTTTCATAAATATTTATATTCTATAATTCAAATGTGACTCTCTGCATAATTAGATGGCATTGTTATAACAATCAGATATAGTAGTATAGTATAACAATCTGATATAGTAGCCCACCTAAGTAGTGACATGCATCCATTGGGGAAAAAATAGTAATCCCCTCCCTCAAAAAAAAATCTTCCTATTCATTGAGATGCAGACCACGTTCCATGAAATTTGCAGTCCCCTTTCACATTTGGGTAAGTGATTTCCTTTCTGCTGTGTTGTCTCCTACATCAGTGGTTCTCAAAGCCGGTCCGCTACTTATTCAGGGAGAGCCCCTGGTGCACCGGACCAGTTTGTTTACCTGCCGCGTCCGCAGGTTCAGCCGATCGCGGCTCCCACTGGCTGCGGTTTGCTGCTCCAGGCCAATGGGGGCTGCGGGAAGGGTGTCCAGCACGTCCCTGGGCCCACGCCGCTTCCCGCAGCCCCCATTGGCCTGGAGCGGCGAACCGCGGCCACTGGGAGCCGTGATTGGCCGAACCTGCGGACGCGGCAGGTAAACAAACCGGTCCGGCGTGCCAAGGGCTTTCCCTGAACAAGCAGCGGACCGGCTTTGAGAACCACTGTCCTACATGGTAGTAGGACACAGTTACATAAAATGAAAAGTATTTTCAGCTTTTGTTCGTAATTGGCACTGAAAAATTACTGAGGTTTATTAAACGTTATCCATATATTTACCCATATTTATTACTATTACCCCATATCCCATTGGGTGGATCACATAAAAAGATGAATATGGGTGAGTGCTACTCATTGGTTTATGGAATAAAAGTTCTCCAGAAACTTGTCTAAATCTCTGCAGAAGGTCCACTGGAGAGGAGGTTACAATGGCCACATTGCAATAGCCTCCTTTGTGCAGGAGATTTGGGAGTTTTAAGGAAACAAAACAGCCCCCAAAGTAGGGTTGCCAATTTTGGTTGGTAATCCTGGAGGTTTCATCACATAACATAATCTTCAACTGAAGTTTAATCTTTAATTCCTGGACACTCCTGGACAATCCTGGAGGGCTGCCAACCATACCCCAAAAGAGGCATGAACAAGGCTGCCAGGAGATGTCCTCACTCAGAACCTTCTCTGTATGAGCTCCTGCGAAGCCCTTGGCAGGAATCAAAGCTGCATTCCCTAGTGGAAACCTTTGGAATGAAGGGTATTAGAACCAACAGTTCCATGTTAAAGTGAGTCTCCCAGAGTCACAAAGGGTCTTCTTGACTCCAGGATGTGTAACACATTATTCCTTGCGTCAGCTGGTGCTTATCTGGCCCAGTGTCACAAATCCACGAGATGACCATTAATGCCAGATTTTGCATTTAAATCAGAGATTTTTCTGAAAGATACATAAAATTACATGAAGCCAGAGAGTTCCCTATTGACAACATATAGGATGAGGCTTAACTGCATTGTTTACTTGCACGCAGATAGAATATATTGTGCTTATGAAATGTGTTCTTGGCATATCAGTTTCAGGCGCAAATGTAGGTATAGGTGATGTGTCAGGCCTACATCTCTCAACTTTCTTCAGCTCACTCTTCAATTTGTTATTTTCAAGCACAGATGCATCAAACACATACCTGACATAACAGTGGCCCCAATCCAGAGAGGCACTAAGCATCTGTGGGGCTTTTGTAATACCTGCTGGCTGTCATAGTGATTTCAGATGTTCAGTGCCTGAGGATTTGGCCCAGTGTTTGAAAAGTGGCTGTGTTCCTTTCTGATGTCCCAAGGATTTTGTGAGGAGTCTTCTGTGACCCGGAGTGCCTGGGGCTGCCCTCACTAGAAGTGCCAAGGTCAGGGCAGGCTGCAAAAGGGAGAAAAGATACTTCCAAGCCTGGGGGTAACACTGAAGTTAAACTCCCCAACCAGTCACAAACTGTGCTTCTGATCCCTCACACTGGTTATCAAAAAGCAAAAAAAGAAATCACACAGGCACCTTTATTGCATTCCAGTTCTTTGGCTCCCAGTTAGCACATAAGTCCAGTACAGTGAGAAGTTTTATTTAAAAAACTCTGCTCACATATACAAAATGTTCTTCTGACCCCAAAGGGTCAGCCACATTACCAGGTCAATATAGGTTTGGATCTTACCCGAAATACCATGCTGCCAGCCAATCCTTTAGTGTCTAAAACTAAACGTTTATTATAAAGAAAAAAGAAAGACCAAGAAGAGAGATGTTAATTGGTAAAACAGTCACATACATACAAAGACTTCAGCATCCATGTATCAGGTTCCTAGCAGTATTGGTAAGTTTGCTGGCTTGAAAGTCCCTCTGGAACACATCCACAGCTTGGATGGGTCATTCAGTCCTTTGTTCAGAGGTTCATTTGTAGAAATGTTACTACAGAGGTAAGAATCAGGAATGAAGACAAGAAGCAGGACTGAAGACAATTTTGGAGAAGATGCAACTGCCTTTTATAGTCTTTTCCCACACAGCCTGTGCTACCTTTGTCCCAAATACAAACTGCCCAGCACATGGCTTGGAAGCCTTAGAGTTCTGTCCATAGGCATGCCCCTGCATCCCTTGCTGAGTCATAAGGTGTATTCCTTGTCTTCTCTCAATGGGCCAGTTGTATAGCTGATGGTCCTTAATGATCCATCAAGCAGGCTAGGCAGTGCTGATACCAAACTTTCTGGGGATGTCACCCAGAAGCATAGTACAAATTTTGTAATACAGGGCTGGAGCACCCACGGGGAAAAATTAGTGGGTGCTCCACACCCACTGGCAGCCAAGCTCCCCCCTCCTCGCCTCCTTCTCCCCCCACCGCCTCTCCTGAGTGTGCCGCATTCCATTCAGAGTCGCAACTTCTATAGCTCCTCAAGGGCCTGCTCCTCTTGAAATCAATAGCGGAGCTTTCATTGATGTTAATGAGAGCAGGATTGAGACCCAAATGAATAAGGAGATTTTGGACGCTCTCCGTATACAGACTACAGTTCAGAAATGGAGCCTTTGGTATATTGTTGATCTATCCATAGAATAAACTGCTTTAATAGTATGTATATTCACTAGACAAACATGTTCTGTGGTAAAGGAGCAGTTCTGTGGAATTCAGGAGCAAACTTCTTTGGTTGACAGTGCACAAACATTACCAGGGACCTGACAGGAAAGGAGGCAAAACATCATCCCTCCCAATGCATTTCTTTTTTCATCTTCGCTTCCTTCTGGCACCTATTTCAGCTGAAGAATCTATCAATCTAATGAGGGTACTAGGCTGAGGAAAAAACTGTTCCCCTCCAGTCCTGGTCCTGGATAAGATGCATGATAATAATGTGATGACAGGATAAATATAGGCATGAATGAACAGTTTGAGGCCTTTTGTTCCCGCTTTTGATTTGCTTCCTGGTCTGTATGAGTGATGAAAATCTAAGACCATACACACACAAAAAAAGACTGTGTGTGTGTGTAGATTTGTCTAAATTCTCTGCAGTGTCTTTTGTCTTCTGATTTTGGACTAATTCATTTGTCTCTGGTGGACTTTATTTTTTTATTTTATTTTATTTTTTTTGAGGAAGCATTTTCTTTGTCTGGCTTGTATGTCAGTTCTTGTCATGAATTTTCTGTAGAATACAAACTAAGGCTTCAAGGCAAGAATAAATTCCTTCACAAGGACAGGCTTGAAATGATAGCTTTCTGTGTGAAAAGATCTGTCTCTGGTATTTTGGATACATCAAATTTTATTTTCCCTATCATTCATCGGTAGCCATGTTTAACTGCAAATCAGATGTATTTATACTACTCTGGGGTGAGTGTGGTGAATTATTGTATTTGCTCAAACCCCCTTTGACCATGTTCTTGGCCAATATGGGTGAATAAACGGTCTTCTAATGAGCTTATGGTGTTCATTATCACCTTCAGAAGAATTATACATTGCTTACTCTCAAGAGTCTAAAAATGGTTCGATAAGTTTGCCATAATTTTTATATATAACAATGTCTATATATTGAAATAACTTCATAGAATAATTTAAATTCTTTCTTGCAATACACTGTAGATGGTGTGATTTAAAATTAAATATTAGGATGAACTTTAATTTTTTTCACTAATATCTCTTGCTATAGGGCTGACCTTTTTTATTTTTACCCTTTTTTGAAATTGGAAATTTTAGTGATTTTTTTAAGGTGAAACTGAGGAAGTGTTTTGTTTTATATTAAATATTCTTTAAAAATTGGAAAACTATGAATTAGGGGAGGGGGGAATTGTCTGTTTGGATGTTTCAGTTTTGGTTTTCCACCTCCCCCTTCCCCACTCCTTACTTTTCAGTGGCAACTTGGAAAAGGGAGGAAAATAAAAATAAAGGGGGAGAGAGTGGAGGAGGAGAGGAAAAATTTCAAAAATAAAATTTAAGAAACCTAAACAGTGTGATAAAAATGTTCACATAAAATTTTAAAATAAACTAAAAATTATTGCTTTTTGAAACCTGTGTGGAACAAAAGTGACTTAACAATTTCCCCCAGTTTCTTGACCAGCCGTACCTAATTATGTTCCATCACAAGATTAAGCAGTAATTCTTCTGTGTGACAAATCTAGCTCAGGTTCTTCTGTGGCCCCCATAACAGTAGTATCTGAGTGCCTCCCAATTTTAATGTCTTTGTCTTGACCACATCGAGGGAAATACAGCTGCACTAGGAGAAGGGGATAAAATGGGACCCAGACGGGGCCACCCCCATCCCTTGTACCCTCCTGGGCAGGGGTGACCCTACTCCCTGACTTTGGGAAACTAAGATCCAGGTGGTATCCTTGGGGGAAAACTGCAGAGAGCAGCCATTCAGAGCTCCAGCCAGTAGGACCAGGAGCAGCCAAAGCTGGGATCTGAATATTTCAGGCAAACCTGTTGAAATTCTGCAACTTACTCTGCCCTGTGCTGATAGGCTGTTTGCTCCAATCCTCCTCCTTCATCTCAGTTTCATCTGCCCCTCCTTCAATTTCCTCCCCTGCTGTGTTCCCCTCACCCCCTTTCCCCTCCTCCTTCTTCCCATTTAGGGGATTCCCTCCAGACTAAACCCATTAAAAAAAGAAATTGTGGTACTGACATGACGTTTTCCGCCATCACATTGTTTACTCTGCTTGTGTGTTCTACCCTTTTCCCTGCCCTCTGTAAGCTCTATGGGGCAGGAACTGTCTACTACTCTTTGTTTACATAATGTCTATCACAATGGGATCCATGCTTGATGGGTCCTGAGGTGCTATCATAATAAACATGATTAATAATAATGTCCCCATTTTACCGATTGGGAACTGAGGCACAGAGAGACTAAGTGACTTGTTCAAGGTCCCACAAGTCTGTGGCGAAGGAGGAAGTTGAATGCAAGCTAGCACCTTAACCAGTGCGTACACTGTTTTCTCCAAACTTTGCCTACAATTCATGTGATCCTGTAGTAGCATTTGTGGTCTCAGATTACTCTAATTTTGATCATCAGCTGGCAAGAGCAAACTGGACAAATGCACAGTTTTGCCAAAAACATGGAGTGCAACCCTTAGTGGGGTGTGAAGGAATGTGGCGGGGAGGGAGGGCGAGCAACAACACCAGCCCTGCGCAGGAGGGAGGGCTCAGGAGAGTGGCTCAGGCTGGGCCAGCTCGACATGGGCAGGTGGCAGGGGGTCTTGGGCTGGCGCCGCGTGCAAGGGGTAGAGGGAAGCTTCAGACCAGTCCTGGGTGTGTGGCAGGGGGCCTCATGCCAGTCCCATGGGTGGGCAGGTGGAAGGGGGGCTCAAGCCAGCCCCATGCAGGTTGGCGGCGGGGTGGTGGCTTGTGCCAACCTCACGCGCGGGGGAGAAAGGAGGGCCTTGGGCCAGCCCTGAGGGCAGGAAGCAGGGAAGGTGGGAGGATGGGGGGGAGCTCGCGCAGGGCCTCAGGCCACTCCATGCAGTGTCCCGTTTTCCCTTTGTGAAAATATGGTCACCCTAACACTGCTATATATACCTGTGCTAACAGGGTGTGCAGCATAGGTACTCTACAACCGCCCTAAGTGTAGACATAGCCTAAGCAACAGAATATTTTTCATTAAGGGCTTGATCCTGCAGAGACCAGATCAAGTATTTATAACCATGCACAGCCCTGAAAGGTGATTGGAGGATGTGGTGATATGTAGAGCATGACCCGTAGTATGGAGCAGCCGTGCATTATTCAGTGCAAAAATGTCTTCTGCATGCCTGCTTACAGTAATTAGTGTTAGGGTGAACTTTCTGAGCCTTGACTCTGCCCATTCCTAATCCCTAACATGCCCCTTTTGGCCCCTACTGAGATGAGGTTGCAAAGGATAGAGGTGTGTACAATACAGAACAATCTGTATGCTTTTGCAGAACTGCTGTGCACTGGGTCACCTGTGGGCAAATCTTTGGCACATTGCTTTCTATATACTGTACTTTGTATATACTTGTGCCTGCACAATCAATGCAAAATAGGTCATCAGTATTTGCACTTATACAACGTGAGCTAGCTGAGAAACACTTCCTAATTAAAAAAACAGTTGCAGATTTGTGTTAAACCACTTGGTGCACATTTTGCACACTTGAATTGTCCTAAAATTTTCTGTGGTGAGATGTACAGTGAGACGTGTATTGCTTATAAATTGTCTGTTTTCCGTTGACCCCAGAGTATTTGGGGAGGAGAGGTAGATATGCTGGAGGGTAGGGATTGGATACAGAGGGACCTAGACAAATTTGAGGGTTGGGCCAAAAGAAATATTATGAGGTTCAACAAGGACAAGTGCAGAATCCTGCACTTAGGACGGAAGAATCCCATGCACCGCTACAGACTAGGGACCGAATGGCTAGGCAGCAGTTCTGCAGAAAAGGACCTAGGGGTTACAGTGGACGAGAAGCTGGATATGAGTCAACAGTGTGCCGTTGTTGCCAAGAAGGCCAATGGCATTGTGGGATGTATAAGTAGGGGCACTGCCAGCAGATCGAGGGACATGATCGTTCCACTCTATTAGACATTGGCGAGGCCTCATCTGGAGTACTGTGTCCAGTTTTGGGCCCCACACTACAAGAAGGATGTGGAAAAATTGGAAAGCGTCCAGCGGAGGGCGACAAAAATGATTAGGGGACTGGAACACATGACTTATGAGGAGAGGCTGAGGGAACTGGGATTGTTTAGTCTGCGGAAGAGAAGAATGAGGGTGGATTTGATAGCTGCTTTCAACTACCTGAAAGGGGGTTCCAAAGAGGATGGATCTAGACTGTTCTCAGTGGTAGCAGATGACAGAACAAGGAGTAATGGTCTCAAGTTGCAGCTGGGGAGGTTTAGGTTGGATATTAGGAAAAACTTTTTCACTAGGAGGGTGTTGAAACACTGGAATGCGTTACCTAGGGAAGTGGTGGAATCCCCTTCCTTAGAAGTTTTTAAGGTCAGGCTTGACAAAGCCCTGGCTGGGATGATTTAGTTGGGGATTGGTCCTGCTTTGAGCAGGGGATTGGACTAGATGACCTCCTGAGGTCCCTTCCAACCCTGATATTCTATGATTTGCTTTGTATTCATCTTACACAAAAACAGATTCTCATTCTGGGCTTCAAATGGATTGGGATAGAAACAAAGTGGTGTTGTTGTTAATTTTTCCCTTTTGTGCAAATATTAATAAAAGCACCTCTGGTTCATGTCGTATGGATTGGATTTGAATTGTAACAGTGTGATTCTTTACGTTTATGAAGGAAACAACCAATGGAATGTAAATCCGGCAGTAGAATTGATAATAAGAATATGTTTTAAAACAAAAAACTGTTTGAATCTGATCTGTCTGATCTCAACTTTCAGATAACATTTAGCAAGAAGGAGTATTTCCTGTTAAAATTGCAGCATAGTGTGTGGGGGCGTGTTTACTTAATTCTTTTTCAGAGATTTTTTTTTTTATCATTTTAACACATGCTTGGTATTAGCTAGTAAATATTTTTTTCCTACATTTTATCCATTTAGAAAAAAAAGCAATGTAAATAATTTTCAATAATTTAAAAATTCATTATTTGGTCATTATGATTAGGATACATTCTTTCTGTTCTTCCCCGGAAAGTAGATACAGAAATTACAAATGTATTAATGTGGGAAAAATCAGTATATATAATTGTTTTGTTTTCTGGTTTTTTGTTGTTCTGTTTAATTATGTTATACCTCAAGTAAATAAAAAAAATGAATGAAAAGGTCAGCATCTTTCTGATTAATCTTACTAACAAATAATTTTAGGTAGAAGTTTGAAATTCCATTTAAAGTTACAGCAGCAATAAGAGAAAAGACAGTGAGCTGTCTCTCTACCCTCTACCCCTTGCACGCGGGGCCAGCCCAAGACCCCCTGCCACCTGCCCATGTCGAGCTGGCCCAGCCTGATACAGTCTTCTCTCATATACATTTTACACTTGGCTAATAATTGAGCCTAGAGTGACCTGTAAGGAACATCTTATCTGTATATATTGTATTACACACACAAAAAAAACCCTACTACATTTAAAGAACACTATTAAGATTGCAAGGTCAAACCCACAAAAGTTAGGAAATGCCAGAATTAAGGCTGCTTCTGTAACTTTAATTTCTTTACCTTGTGCGTATGTATTGTGACACGGTGTTTAGTTGCAGGATCACACACTATTTTTTCCCCACAGCATTCCTACCTTATTCAATGCACAGAATGAATGGTGCTCACTTAATGAGGAGCTACTTAATATATTGTTTTATCATTGTTCAGTGCCTGGCCCTAGGCCAATTTACTTCACACTGTTGAAACCTGCTATAAAGACAGACCCTGAGGAAATTAATAATTCTTTTCTATAATACTCATCACGATAATATCGGAGTACTTCACAAACAGTAATATATTTATCTTCACAAAATCCCTGTAAGGGGTAGGGGTGATACTATCCCCATTTTACAGATGGGAAGCTGAGGCACAAGGAAGTTAAGGTCAATAGTATCCACTAAATTCAAGTGCACAGTTTGAGGTGCCTAGGATCTGGTTTTTCAGTGTACGTAGTGTTATGTGACACTTAATGTATACAAGCTCAGCTCCCATTGGCTCCAGCTGCAGCTGAGAGATGAGCAAATAATGGATGTTTTTGTTTGCTGGCACTTCCAGAGAAAAAAGAAAGTTCAACCAGAAACAAAATTTTTCAATTTTTTGGGCAAATTGAAAAGTCATCTAAATTTTAAGTTGAAATTGAGTGTTTTTGTATGGACAAAGTCAAACTATCCTCTCAATTTCAAGTATTTTGACAAAAGCAAAGGAAGGATAGATTCGCAAAATAGCTGGCAGGAGCAGGTGGACAGCCTCTCTTTTAACCTTTAGCTCATGGTTAAGGAACTTACCCAGGATGCGGGAGTGGGAGATGCTGGTACAGTTCCCCGACACCTAATGAGGAGGAGAGATTTGAATACAGATGCATAATCTTTCTGCATATGAGTTAGTTAGATTAAATCTGTCTTGTCTGCATGTTGATAGTTCTGTTCCCTCAAGGAAGTTGTTGACTGTCTTTGACTTGAGATGTTCGTCAGATGGTAACTCCACTCTAGGCAGAATTAAGTCTCTGGGTCTGATTCTCCACTCTTTATGCCATTTTATGCCCTTGTAGCCCCAATGATTTCAATGGGGTTACAATAGAGTAGAACTGGAGAAATGGGGCAGGAGAATCCGTTATGAAGTTCAGTGATTAATTGCTAGTGGATGGTACTTCATTCAGAAGAATCAGTGATGGTTTTAACCAAATAAATACACTTTTTTGGGGTGTACTAAGTCACTGAGCATAAGAATCTTTTTTGAATACAGTTGTGTATGATTCTGTTTCTTTTGGATTAGACTGTGCAGTCTGTATTCACACTAGTGTGCACTTTCTCACATGAGTGGAGAAGGGTTGCACAATCTAGTTCTTTTGGTTAATAATTCTGTATAGCCTGCTTCACACAGATTAATTAAGCTCTGTGAACTTTTTGTCTTGTCTACCTCAGAGGGATGCTGTGATGCTAAACTTATTACAAGATCTCATTGGGGATTCCTTATTCATGTTTGTGAGCACTTATTTGAGCCATCCCAATGAAGACACTGGGACTATGAGAGAAGTATGGACTAGTGCTAGCCTGAGACTCAGATCTGCTTCTCATGCACTTCCTGTGTGACTTTGGGCATTTCACTTAGTCTCTGTGTGTCTTAGTTCCCCATCTGTAAAATGGAGATAATAGCAGTTGGCTATCTCACAGAGGTGTTGTGAGGATAAATACATTAAAGATTTCTAGGTGCTCAGATACTAAGGTGGTTGGGGCCATCTAAGTACCTAAGACAGATTTATCAAAAGGGTAAAATGCTCGTCTATGTGAATACGGGTTCCACAACTGGACCCTAGTATTTGTGATGCACTTGGAGATCTACGAATGGGATGGAACGAGTTAAAGAAGCTACTTTTATTGTTCTTGCGCAGTCCCTTCTACAGATCTTTGGGGTGAATTGTTTAAAGAAAAATAACGTAATTTGACAAATTTTGTACTCATGCGACCTGACAGTCCCTTATTAGATGTGGGATCTCATCAGCAGTTCCTTTTGAAATGGCAAGATAAATGCAAAAATAGCATAAAGAGGGAAACAATTAATACAAATCTCTTCTATACGTGGAAAAGTATTACAGAATCACCAGCTCAAAATGGATTTGAATTTAAATAGATTCAGAATAGGACTTTGTCACTTACTAATTCAGATGTAAAAGGCTTACAGTTAGATCTCAGTAAAAGCATTGAACAGTTACCAGGAGGCAAGTTCCATCGCAAATATGGGATATAGGGATAGAGAAGAAAATAAGCATCCATTGTAATAATAATATCATGGTGACTGGGGGGATGATTTTCAAAGGCACAAATGATCCCAACCTCCTGCAGCCTCGGAATTGGAGAGCCTTTATCTGGGCCAGCAAGGGGGAATAAAACCCTGTGGCTCCATTCAAGATTGTGCCCCTTCCCTTTTTCCTTCCTTCCTTGTGTGCCCTCAGCCTCCTTGTGGGCTTCAGGAGGGAGGGAAGATTGGCTGGACAGAAAGGTACAGTATAAGCCTACTGGCTGCTGCTCACCAAAGGTGAGGGTTTATAAGCCCTCCCCCCTGCCTCGGGTGCCATTCTGTGCTGAGAAGAAAAGCTTTTCCCCTCCTCCCTCTCCCCATAGAATTAGAGTAGAAGTGGGCCTTTTGAGCCTTGCTGTGGGCATCATGCTAGTCGCCTTTTGGGGGTTGGGAAGGAATTTTTCCCTCACTGCCATTTTGGTCTGGCCAGGGCAAGTTTTTTTCACCCTCCTCTCAGCAGCCTAGTGACCCAGTGGATAGATTTGTTTTGTTGCAACTTGGAAGGTGCTCAGTGCAGGTACTCATTCCATAGGGGTCCTGTTCCCCCATAAACAAGAACAGGGAGTGGATTAGGAGAAGGCATCTCCTACAGAAGGTGTGGAATTGGGCTGGGCCTTCTAATGTTTGGTACAAAGAGGAGACAACCACTTCTTCCCTACCACCTTAACCCTCATACGAGGGGAGGGTGTTAAGGTCCAGCAACAACGCTGGGACAAGGTTAATGGTGTGGAGGAGAGGAGGGGAGGCAGGGCTGATGGCAGTCTTTACCACCATGTGGTAAAGATTACATAAGGAAGGGAGATATGAACTTGACAAGTTATTGATGGATAGTTCCCAAGTGCATTATATAATAAATTTGTAGCCTACCACATTCTCAGTGTCTTGTCCATCTTTCTGCAATGTCTAGGACAAGGAGAGTTAGACACCTAACCGACATGTGTGCCCTTGAATGTTTCACCATGAAGTTTTAAGGATAGTGATGACTTGTATGGTTGCTGTACCCTAAAGATCTGGAACAATCTGCATGACAGAGTTCACAAGACTTGTGCTCTTGTTGCTGGCAAAAAACAAACCAAGAGTAAAATGAGTTGGATGTAGTTTATCCATAAAAATCCATTCACTTGTGCTAATTTGTTGAAAGAACATTAAGGTTGCAACATCAAATATTCAAAAATTAGGAAATGCCAAAATTAAGGATGCCCATGCAAACTTAATTCAGGCCCCTTGTTCATATGCCCTATGGCGGGTTGATTTTCAAAGGCAGAGGTGGCAGCTAGGGACCTAACTGCCAGCTAGGCACCTAACTCCCATATGTGCCTTTGAAAATCTCCCCTGCTGTCTTTAATTATAACTTCATGTACTGCTTGTTCTACTGGACCCGTGTTTCATTGCTTGCATAAGATGGACAGCGAATAAGGCAAAATGTTGTAAGAAGAGTAAGTATGTTCTTTTTTGGTTAAAGAGCTGGGTTCTCTTCCTGTCTGTGCCTCATTCCTCCTATGTTATATTGGACAAGACAATGTATGTGCGAGGAAACCATAATTCTGGCAGTTCCCAACGTTTGAGTGCTTGACTTTGTAACTGTAATATTTTTAATATTGTTTTTTTTAAAACATAATTTTCATAGTATAACTGAAATGTATGCCCCAGAATTCTCCATTGTTTGGTTGTTTTTAGGGTTCCTGCCAGAGGACTGGTCAATCCTGTGCACTGCAGGGAAATGCTCCAATATACCTTCTAAATGTGGTGAAGTTAATAAATCTACAGGTTGCAGTGAAACACTGGGAATCCACTGTCAGTTCCCAGATTGGGTCCAACACCTCCTATCAGCGTGGATGAACTTATTAGAGATTTTAGGTGGACTGCCTGATAGTTTAAATCCTCATTTTATTTTTCAGGCTATCTTGTGCTAGCTAAGACATTCTGTTTTCATTTAAGAAGTTATAAATGTGTAATATCATCATGCCCTGTAAGATTATTCTCTACGTCCCTCATCTCAATATCAGCATGGGACCTTCTGTTTGTGAAACCCTTTATCTTTCTTTCTTTCTCTTCCTGGGAGTCATTATTCCATTGCAGCAAGTCTTTTATGCTGCAGTTCCAAGCTCATGCAGATAAATGCCATTCTCTCTGGGAAGGCAGATTCAAACAGTGACAAGGGTGATGGGTTTACAGCCAGCAAGGCATTGCCATGTTGATTGTATTATCAGTTACAGGGGATTGAAATCTATTAATTTAAGAGTTTTAGAAGATCAGTGAGCACTTAATGCAGAATACGAAAACACATAAGCAATCCCACAAAGGCAAAAAATCCCCATCCCAAAAACTAGAACATCCATGCTAGAGAAGAACAGTCAAGAAGACATCTTGCATGAAGCATGACAACTGTTGTAATGATTTTTAAAATACTGACTAAAGAGGATTAGAAGGCCAAGTTCATTTGGGCTTCGCTTGAAGCCAAAAAAGAAAAGAAAGAAGCTTTTGTTGGGAATAGTATTAATTTATTAGGAAAGACAGGCTTATCTTAGCACAGCGCATAATTCTATCTATAACCATTAGTTTAAAAAAAAACAGTTTTCCGCAATTAAAGACTATTAGGAAATAGTCAAGAAACATCCCTGTGTGACTGTGAGAAAATATAAAATAGATTTTGATGTAAACTTAGTGTCCCAAACTATCTTATTGACCAATTCCTTAATTAAAATGTTGCCATTACTGTAATTATGTAGGTCAAATCCATTGTTCAGTCAACAACAGCTGATGCATACTGTAGCCAAGGCCATGATAACTTTTTCTATCAGGTCTGGGCATAGGGTAACCAGACAGCAAATGTGAAAAATTGGGACAAGGGGTGTGGGGTAATAGGAGCCTATATAAGAAAAACACCCAAAAATCGAGACTGTCTCTATAAAATTGGGACATCTGGTCACCCTATCTGGGTATGATGCCTAAGACATTTTGGTCAACAAGCTTAAGTGCCTAAAGTTATGCACCTCAATCAAAATCTAGGCACTTAAATACGTGGTCTGATTTATCACAGATGAGAGCTTTGGAGGCTGAGCACTTCTGCCAGTCTGGTCACTTATTTACAATACATACCTAATTCTAGGCATCCAAGTTTGTTCTTCACAGTAACTGTAGAAAAGTAACATGGAATCATTTAAAAAATATGAAGAGAAAAACAAATGAATGTAGTGGTTATGAAATGTGCTGGACTAAAAGGTCTAGGGGGCCTGTCTGCCTAGGTACTTATTTAGCCTTCACCATAACAACATTTGAGTATGTGACAACATTAATAGATTTTATCCTCTTAATATCCATGCTAGGTAGGGAAATATCTCTATTTGTAAAGACAGGAAACCAAGGCATAGGGTAGATGAAGTTATATAGCCAAGGTCTCATTGGAAATTTGTGTCTGAGCCAGGAATTGAACCTATGAATTGAACCTATGTCTCCTGCGTCGTCATCCAGTGACCAGCCCCAAGACATTCCTTCCTACCATAAATTAGAAGATAAAGTCTTCTGTTGATTTTCAGAACAGATGCATCATGGTCAGTAATAGAGCTAATTTCACCGTACTACTTACCCATATGCCTTAAATGTAACCTCTAGAGACCACCTGACTGCTCAAGTAGTTCCATCCCCATGGAGTGCAGGGTCCTTTTGCTGAGACTACTAAAACATGTCATTTCTGAAGTTGATTTTTGAGACGTGGATGCTTGTCTGCAAGAAATCTGATTGAGACAACTAACTACTTAGGCTACCAAACACCCATCAAATGATGCTGAATTTCAGCAGCACTTGACCTAAGCTGGATCAAAACTAATAAACTAGAGGATAGTTACTTTAACCTAAAGCTAGTCTCCCTAGCCATACAGTTCCCCATCTCAATAGTACCTGGAGAAATGCTAGATGGTCAGTTAAGATATATTTATTTATGTTCCTATTTTGTTTTTAATATAAAATAACATATATTCTGGTGCTGTTGATCTAATAGATGGAGGTTATCTAGGGTTTTAGAACTTAAGCTGTGGTTTTTCATTAAGTTGTATCACCTATCAATTCAGGACCCTGGTATGTGATATCAGGAGAAAAGAAAGGGTTTAATTATGATAGCTCCTACTTGAAAGCATGAATCAGGACATAAAATGTGCCTACTTGAGCTTGTGTCCCTATATCCCCCTGCCCCTTGACTTTGTGCAAAGATGTGATGCACTGTTCAAAATGATATATTGATGATTCTGGCCAAATTTGATGTATAAAAATAAAACAGAAGGCTAATTTATAAACACAGAAGATTATGCCTGATTACATGAAAAAATTCATAGACATGATTTAAAAAAAAGCTCGGCCAAATCATGTTTTCCCCCATAGAATAGGAGTATATAGGTGTGTTCCTGTGATCCACACATACCATGTGTTGTGCAGCTCTATATGACATATATGCAAATTACTTTATTTTTATTTCATTTTCATTTATTATATTTTCAAATAATTTACATATAATTATAGTGTCATCTTAACAAATATTTAGTGGCTTTGCAATGGTGAAGCATATCAGTATATTTCACCACCAGCCAGGGATGTCAGAATTGAGGTGAGCGGTCCAGCCTTAATGCAGCAGGTCTGTTGTGTATGTGGATTGTGCTACAGACTTTCATTTCACATTTCCATGTTTACATATTGTCCCTTTCCCTGTATGGATTATCTTTAGTCTTTGAATCCAGTACTTTAAGAGCAAAGACCCCTGCCACTTGAGCTTGAGGAGTAACTGTTGGCAGATGTATAAGTTGTATTCTTATTGACCAGTCCTTAGCGGGAGACGTGACACAAACCCTTTGCAAGTAGGTTATACAATTATTTGTAAGAGAGTAGTGGCATGTTAGATAACAGGTTCCAGGGCTCTGTTCTTTTCTCTGGGAGCAGAGTGTGGTCCAGAGTTTAAAGCAGCAGTCACAGACTGGATAGCAAAGTACACATATTCCATCTGAAAAGCCTATGTGAGTGAATGGATGGCTTGGCTCAGTTGTACTACAGATGTGGATTCTGTTCCCAGTTCTGCCTTAAGTGGCATCATGAAATCCCTGTTACCATATTTATTAAATGAGGGAAATAATAGTTTACTGCCTCTTGGGGGTAAAGATTGGAGACCTTGGTCTGTAATAAGGCTTGTGCAGTGTGTAGAAATATTAACAACAGTTAGGAGGTAATACCAGAACCTATGTATTTACCAGAACCCTGGCTCCTAGCTTGGTGCAACTTCCCCCAGGGCAAAGGGTATCTGTGTATCTCTTTCCTGGCCTACCCACCCCCAGGTGCCAGGTAGGCATGAAAGAGTTGCCAATGCAAGTGTCATGCAAAATGCTTGACATTGGGCAGTCAGGTCATGAAAGCCTATGGAATTCCTTGTGTGAAAGGAGGACTTGAATAAGGATTGTGGGATAAGTTCCTATAATAGTGTCTATTGGAGGTCCCCATCTAAATTGAGAATGTGTGAAATTACCATAAAATCAAATTGACGACTAGACATATTTTCATTTTTAATTTTTGAAATATAGGGCTTGGTTTACATGTGATCTTTAGCCTAGGAACTTAATTCCCTGTTGTGCTCATATTCTTAAAACCTCAGTTAAGGGATATTCAAATATTTTCTATTTATATCGGATATTTACAAAGTTACAACTATAAATCTTAATTGAAAGGTAAATGAAAAATTATGCATAAGTTAAATTCCATTAAAATGTTAAACAATGCTCTGCATTTTCAGTTAATTATTATGATGTCTGGAAAAAAACAAAAGAAACACAAAAAACACAAAGAAAAACATGTTACCTTATGGATATATTTTTCCTTGACTGCTGTATGATCTGTTTCCTTACCTAACACACTTGGGGACTTAATCTTGACAGGCTGGTGAAACAGAGTTAATATATATGAAAAAGAAGAGCAGTCTTTGATTAGAGAATGTATCGGTTTTTGGCATTCATAAGAGTATGCGTCTCAGTGGAATCTTATATGTGCACTTTAGTCATCCTTTAGCAGATGTCAATGTTCTAATTCCAATGCATATTGGGTACCATAGCAAGGATTACCTTATTTCATTTCTTACATTTTTAATTCCTGAACTAACTGGATCCAGCTGTTCCAGCTCTTGATGAAATGCAGAGATTTTATGCTAAATCCAGAAGGGCTTAATTAAAGCAAAATAAAATTTGCATATTGTGTAAAACTACACTTCTTCAGCAGCTCCAGATTATATGGTGCTAATCACAAACACTAGATATAGTAAATCCTCTTGAAGTAACCCTGGGGTTAAGTCAACTGCTTTATGCTCTTTGACATATACCCATGCAATACGTAATCGTCTGTTTGACGTCCTCTTCTAATTACTGTGTATATATTTTAAACAGATGCCTTTCCAGCTGATCTGTGCCTTATGAGACTTTTTTTTCACTATTAATCAGAAAACCGCTCTATATGTGAAAGGCAAGTGCCAATTAAAAGAAACTAATAGTAGTTTCACTGTTCAGAAGCTGTGTTTGCAAATAAGAGGAATGCCGTATAGATGTAAATAAAATCTAAGGATCACTGGAATGGTATCCATTGCGGGTAAAATTATTTTATAGTGTACTGTGCTGTTTTAGAATATCATAAAAATAAAAGCTCATTGTTTGACATGCTGATTTTTGGTAAGGAGGTGAATATTAAGTAAATAATATTATCTGGAAATAGGAATGGTTAACAAATACACCATATTCTAGAAGGGACTGTTGTGTCTCTCAAAAGTCAGAGTTTAGTTTTTTTCAAGAATGAATATTTTATTTATTTTACTGTCAAGAATTCTAACATATCATTTCAGCCTTTTGTGATATTAGGTAGCATAGTGGGGTCTATGACTAGGTGCTATGATAACACACATAATAATAATAATAATTAATAAGATATCTTTTGCAAGATATTAGGAGGGAAAAGAAATATTTAATGAGCTAGAAGTCATTAGACATTAAATAAATAACAACTGATTGTTACTGGGTTGGCTACTTTAAAATAAAAGTCTTCAGAAATCATCTGTAAAGTTTATTTTTTCCTAACTTTAAGGTGAAAAGATGCAAATTGACCCATGGCTCCTACTGAAGTTTATAACTACTCATATTAACTACAACATGTTTAGCAGAGACATCTGCTGGCTGTCTTTAAAAAATGAACCAGCAATCCCCTGTTTAAATATTAGGACTCTATTTCTCTCACTTCCACAAGGAAGACCTTTTAAAAAGAAAACTAAAAGGGTTTTGAGTCTTTACATGAATACAGAAAGCATTAATACTATTACTTCAGAGGAAATATTATAGGGTATAATCAAATAAAATAATTACCAAAGGTAAAATAATTTTCTTGTTGCATTTCTGATCTTGAATCTGAACATAATTGGAAGTGTATATATGAGTGGGGGAAAAAATTTAAAAAAAGAGGGAGAAAATGATTAAAGGAATACCCCACCTCAAACGATCAGGACAGATACTAAAATGATACAGTAGCCAAACTAAGTCTCCATAGTCTTTTATGTGGTGAATAAGAAGAGACAGCATACCAAACACACTAACTGGTTTAATATCCAGTACTTACCCCATTTTTCGAGTTTCTTCTTGTTTAATAGAATAACAAGATATAACTATCAACCTAAGCTTTCTCCTTAGCTTGGTTTGTTTGTTTCTTTCAGTAAGGCCCTTCGTTTCCTCTTATATCTCAGAGGTCTTGTCTGCACTGTTTTGCTGTCACTAGTGCACCTCCACCCGTTGCAACACTGGTGGGAGTACTGCTGCCAGCAGAGATTAAAACGCTTGGAGCTGATCTACATTGTAGTTCCCACCAGTACTCCCACCTGTGGATCTGTGGCAAGGATAACAATGCTAGGAAATTAAACAAAATCTAATGTCAACATAGTCAACCCTCTTTTATCTTAGTGACCCCAGTCTGGTCTGGCTTTCTGCGGAAGCCAGCATGGATCAGCAGAATAGTCCTGTCTCTCCCTGCAGTAGGCTAAACCCTGACATTCTCTTAACAGGTGTCCACTTATTCCAGGACTGAATTTAGCATTAGGTCTACTTAAACCATCAAAGGAAGTCAAGAGATTAAGTATTTTTTATGAATTTTAAGCCTTTTTTTAAAAAATGGTATAATAGCTCTGCTTTTCAGTTTACTCTCTGCAATTTTGATTAGATTACTGTTCCAAGAGACTGAAAATGGGCTCCTGATTGTGTTCTCCATGCATATCTTCCTTATTGTTGATTTCAATTTGTAAAATATATTAAATAATACCTATCTTTTAAAGTCTGGATTTAAAATACTAATGGAGTCATAGTAACAGACATGAGCTTTTTCTGTTACAAACCTATGGTGGCAGTGGTTTGTTTTTGAAGTAATTGTATTTATTTAAGTAAAATGTTACTGTTCTCTGAGATAAATATTCACTGAACCACTTTTGATGCAGACGATAGGCTACATTCTCCAGTGTGCCAGAACTCTGTTCTGTGTACCTTGAAGGGGACCCAAAGAGGATGATGTGATACTTTTTTGCCACCAAATCCTGTGCGTAATTTCCAGCCCCTTGCCCAAATAAGTGGAGCTTCAGAGCTGCTCTTAATTATGCCATCTTGCAATGGCCCCTTAAGGGCCGTTGTGCAGGTGGGGATTGCTAGAGCACAAAGCGGTAGGACAGTTCTTTTCCATTTGGGGATGCCTTCATGTCAGGGGTATCCTCAGTTACCCTTTGGGGACAGCTTGAAGTCTCCTCTGCCCACCCAGAATGGTACAAAAGGGACTTAGATAGGCCTACTGTCTCACTCTGTGTTTTTTCCTTCAATTAGTCAGTTGTACATTTCCATTACATCCTATATTTATTTTTGGTGACATGGGTGTATTAAACTAAAACAGCTTTACATGTTTTGTGGAGGACCTAACCAAGGATTATATTCTATTGAACTAACTTTAATACAAAGTCCCTATGATTTATTGAGTGTAACTGGATTGCTGCTAGTACTGATTGTTTCATTGTGCTGTCTCAAATTGGAAGTGAAATTTCAATCAATACTATTATTTTGACTCAATTAGTAGTTTCAGTATTTTTTCACTGTATTAACTGAAATTCCTTGATGCTCAAATTCTTGCTTGGTTTGTATTTTAAAACATAAATTTGAGAAGCAGATGGAACCTTTCCTGTCTTTTCTACAGGCATGCTATGGCTCATAAGATTTTAAGACAATCATAAAAATCTATATATTTTGTAACCATTAGGCCAATGTCAATGATATCCTCAACACTATCAAATGGAGCTGAGCTTGGACAAAGTACAGCAACACAAATCTTGAAAATTCTTCAGTAAGATACTATTGAATAAAGGCTACTTTGATGTAATTAGAGGAAGTAGACATGTAAGAGACTTCTTAGATTATTCAGTCCTTGGGACAGACTGGACAAAGTAACTTTAATAAAAGGTCCAGCATAATCAGATCTCTGGCTACAATGTAGAGTATTACTAATAGCCAAAGCAATGAGGATTTAAGGACAACAGTTTCTACACTTACAAGTTTTGCTGGCATACTATATTGGTGTGAAAAGATGACATTTTAACAATATGGTTATGCTGGCAGAAGCCCTAGTGTAAGTGCAGTTACACCAGCAAAAAGTATTTTTGTGTTATAGCTTATTTTGCATGCTGAGTATTCTGTACCAGCGGAAGCACTTTTGCCAGTATAAGTTGTGTCTACAGTAGGAGAGTTTTGATGGTATAGCTATATTGGCAAAACATCTAAATATAGACAAGGCTTTAGCTTGGGAGGAGGAAGAGAAATGACATTCAAATGTGAGGACCTAATTTTCTCATGACTTGCATCATATGCAGTTCTTTACCCCAGTACAAAGTGAGTGTGTAATGCTACCATTCTGATCTGGCAGCATTTTATACCCACTTTCCACTTATGTAAATGAATGCCTGTGGTGCAGGGCAATGGATAATCAAGCCTTGGTGTTAGATCTCAGCTGGTGACAACAGTTCCACTGACACCAGTGGAGGATTTTCCCCCGGAAGGCTGCCACCAAAGAAGACAAGGTGGGTGAGGTAATATCTTTTATTGGACAAGCTTCTGTTGGTCACAGTGACAAGCTTTCGAGCTTCACAGAGCTCTTCTTCAGGTCTGGGAATTGTACTCAGAGTGTCACTGCTAAATACAAGGTGGAACAGTTTAGCATAAGTAGTAAACACATGGGACCATTCATGTTGAAGTGGCCCATTAACACCTCTCCAGTCACAGGTGGGAAAGAGCAGGGGCTGGTAAAGTGGTTTACAGATTGTTTGTAACAAGCCATAAATCCAGTGTCTCTGTTCGGTCCCTGTTTTTTTAGTATCTAGAAAAGTTAAGAATTTAAGTTCCCAGGTTCTTCTTTTGAACGTGTTGTACAGGTTTCATTTGAGAATGATGGCTAAGACGTCAGATATAGAGTGTTTGTTGTGAAAAATGTACACCCTCAGGCGATATGGTGTTTTTGTCTCATCATTTTTCTTTGTGAGTTCATTGAGAGCATAGTGGTTGTCTGGTTTCACCCACATAGCTTTTATTGGGGGCATTAACTGCACTGGATGAGGTATACCACAAGTTATGATAGGCATGTGTAGGACCCATGGATCTTAAATAGTGTCTTGATCATCATGACAGGTTTCAGAGTAGCAGCCGTGTTAGTCTGTATTCGCAAAAAGAAAAGGAGGACTTGTGGCACCTTAGAGACTAACAAATTTATTTGAGCATAAGCTTTCGTGAGCTACAGCTCACTTCATTGGATGCATTCAGTGGAAAATACAGTGGGGAGATTTATATACATAGAAAAGTTTTTCTAGATACTAACATGAAGTATTTGCTAGATACTAACATGAAACAGTGGGTGTTACCATACACACTGTAACCAGAGTGATCACTTCAGGTGAGCTATTACCAGCAGGAGAGCGGGGGGCGGGGTGGGGGGGACCTTTTGTAGTGATAATCAAGGTGGGCCATTTCCAGCAGTTGACAAGAACGTCTGAGGAACAGTGGGGGGTGGGAATGGGGATAAACATGGGGAAATAGTTTTATTTTGTGTAATGACCCATCCACTCCCAGTCTCTATTCAAGCCTAAGTTAATTGTATCCAGTTTGCAAATTAATTCCAATTGAGCAATCTCTCGTTGGAGTCTGTTTTTTGAAGTTTTTTTTGTTGAAGTATTGCCACTTTTAGGTCTCTAATCGAGTGACCAGAGAGATTGAAGTGTTCTCCAACTGGTTTTTGAATGTTATAATTCTTGACGTCTGATTTGTGTCCATTTATTCTTTTACGTAGAGACTGTCCAGTTTGACCAATGTACGTGGCAGAGGGGCATTGCTGGCACATGATGGCATATATCACATTGGTGGATGTGCAGGTGAACAAGCCTCTGACAGTGTGGCTGATGTGATTAGGCCCTATGATGGTGTCCCCTGAATAGATACATGGACACAGTTAGCAACGGGCTTTGTTGCAAGAATAGGTTCCTGGGTTAGTGGTTCTGTTGTGTGGTGTGTGGTTGCTGGTGAGTATTTGCTTCAGGTTGGGGGGCTGTCTGTAAGCAAGGACTGGCCTGTCTTTCCTCCCCCCTACCCCCAACTCTCCTGCTGGTAATAGCTCACCTGAAGTGATCACTCTGGTTACAGTGTGTATGGTAACACCCATTGTTTCATGTTCTCTATGTATATAAATCTCCCCACTGTATTTTCCACTGAATGCATCCGGTGAAGTGAGCTGTAGCTCGAAAGCTTATGCTCAAATAAATTTGTTAGTCTCTAAGGTGCCACAGGTACTCCTTTTCTTTTTGATCATCATGGTGATTGAGATATGTCTGAGGCTTTGCATCATTGTTCTAGTAGGGTCTGGTTTGAGGATGTTCGTGTATAGGGAGGTGACATTCATGGTGGCAAGGAGGGTGTTTTTAGAGAGGTTGTTAATGTTGCAGAGTTTATGGAGGAAGTCAGTTGTGTCCTGGAGGAAGCTGAGTGGTTTGAGGATAATTTCTGAGAGTCCCAATATTGCTTCAATAAGAGTGCCATGGCCAGATATGATGGGTCTGCCTGGGTTCAGTTGTTTGTGTATATTAGGAAGGATGTAGAAAGTCCCTGGTATGGGTTTGTGGGGGATGAGGTTGTAAAGTTTCTCTAGGAGTTGTTTGGGGAAGGATTTGTTGACATCCTTAAATTCACGGGTAAATTATGGTGTGGAAGAAGATGCCATTTATAGGCATAGTTGTGAAACATTCTTAAAATATTAAGAACCAAATTCTCTGGTGCCATAACTTCATGGACATCAACAGAACTGTGCCAGCAGAGAACTTAGTCCTGGACATCAACATGCCAGCAGGGAGACTGCATTATCAAGCTTTCTGTTCTGTTTCTTTTCCTGATGACACCCAAACGTTAGCAACATGCTATAGCAGAAATAATGTTTCTACTGAAGCTAGAGATGAAATGTTAGATATTTGCACATATTCCATTCATTAGGAAGTTTAATCAAAAAGAGATCTAAGACTACAGAAGGAATGAAGTTTTTAGATGACTTGACTGGTTGGTTGCTTATGGAGCTATATTTTTTTTAAAGGTTGCACTTAGGTTTGGGGTGGCTTTTGTTTTGTTCTTTTTGTTTTGAGGTTAGGGTTTGATTATTTTTTCCAGTATGGATTCAAAGGTCATACTAATGGTAGGCTTCCCTTCTTGCAAGCAGATGTTAAGCACGAAGTGCTATTGCATTTGTTTTTTTAATGAATAAGCATAAGCTATGTTGAATGAGGGAGAGAGTGATAATATGATTAAGAAGGAACTATGAATGTTCTATTTAATGGTTATAATATTCTGTCTTTTAAAATGTTCTGTTGTGGGAATGAACAACACCAGAACTGAGGAGAAATCCCAGTACTGCTTTATCAAGGACTTTGCACAGATCTGCTCTTGATTTTTTTTTTTGAACCCGCTTTTGATTTTCCCCATTAATTGCAATATATTTTGTGTTAAACTGGGAGCATTTTTGCTGGTTGAGGCACTACAGAAATATTTTTAATTGTTTTCAGATAAAACATGGTTATGTAATCATCTGTCACAGAACACATGGGGTCAGTTAGAGTCTTTTTCTTACTTCTTGGTACTTCATTGTGTGTGTTGTAGGAGGATTTGTTCTTTTTCTTGTTGTTGTTGAGAAAATATGTTGTCTCATATTAAACACATGGGGCCTGAGTCTGATCTCACTTAAGGTGCATCTGCACTGCAAAAACACAACACATATTGCAGCAGCGAGTCTCCGAGCCTGGGTCAAGTCAATCAATTTTGTGGGGCTCACAAAGTTTAGAATAGATGCTCCCGCTCAGGCTGGAGCAAGGGTTGCCAACTTTCTCTCTGCAGAAAACTGAACACCCTTGCCATCCCCCGCTGCACCCCATCCCTCCTCCCTCCATTGCTCGTTCTCTCCCACCCTTGCTCACTTGCTCATTTTCACAGGGCATGGAGCAGGGAATTGGGGTGCAGGAAGAGGTGAGGGTTCCGGATGGGGGTGTGGGGCTCTGGGGTGGGGCTGAGTGTGATGTTATCTGATTAAAATATGACCATGTAGATCGTTGTTGCTAGCACTGTTATATAATTGTAACAAATCTTGTACAAATTATGTCAAATAAGGTATCTATGGAAAGGTTATGATTTGCTGAATATGATTATGCTATTTGTATGCATGTATCATTTTTGTATTTCAAGTTATAAGCATTGGCTCTACACCTGTATTTCAAATATGTTGGCTCCTGCAGCAATGCCCACAAGGTATTTAGCTTGCACATCTTGAAGGGACTATTCAAGTTAAGTGGCCCATCAAAAGAACACTTAACTTACAATGGAAGACGCCCATCTACACTGAATGGACTTTCCTGTGAAAGTTCCATCTGAAGTATAGGTAATAGCTTCTACTGTGAGGAAGCAAAATCAGGCAGGGACATATGACTTGCCCATGTGACTCCAAACACCATCTTGTTCCCTGTAATTTTCCACTGGCTGTGCTGAGGGCTTTGTTTGAAACAATGGATTTCCCTCCACATGTCAGAAGCTATAAAAGGCCCTGGAAATATCTCCATTTTGCCTCTTCCCTGCTCAAACCTCTTTCTTCTTTCCTGCTCAAACCTCTGGACTATGAACTTATACTAACAGGAGCATTCTAACCAAGGAACTGAGGACCTTCCAATGATTTGGAAGCAACCAGAGACTTGACTTAAGCCAGCAGTTTATTCCATCACTGTTTCAAGCCTGAACCAAGAACTTCGCAGTTATTGTATGTATGTGATTCCTTTAACCAGTTTTAACTCTCACCTTTCTTTCTTTCTTTTTATAAATAAACCTTTAGATATTAGATACTTAAGGACTGGCAACAGCATGATTATTGGGTAAGATCTGAATTAGATATTGACCTGAGTGTATGGCTCATCCTTTGGGATCAGAAGAACCTTTTGTTTGATTAAATTGGTTTTAAATAGCCACTCATCTTTAAGTCTAGTGTTTTGGTGGTGATACAAGGACTGGAATGTCTAAGGAAACTGCTATTCTGACTTCTTGTGGTGAAACAGAAGTTTACTTTTGTTGCTGGTTTGGTATATCTTATGGGAGAATAACCATCATTTTTGGGGTGTGTCTGCCCTATTTCTTAGCAGTTTGTCCTGACTTTGGTATTCTCAGTTGTGACCCATGGAGGCACGATGACACCAGGGATGAGGGGTTTGGAGTGCAGGAGGGAGCTGCGAGCTGGGGCAGGGAGTTGGGGTTGGGGTGTGAGAGGGGTGAGGGTTCCAGCGTGGGGTGCAGGATCTGGGGTGGGGCCAGAGATAAGGGCTTTGGGATTTTGGCTATGGTTCCTGGCCAATGGGAGCTGCTGAGCTGTTGCCAGGGGTGGGGGCAACTCGTAGAGTCCCTGTGGCTGTCTCGCTGCCTAGGAGCCAGAAGGAGATGCCAGCAGCTTCCTGGGAGCTGCTCAGAGTTGGATAGGGAGCCTGCTTGTGCCACCAATCGGACTTTTAACAGCCTGGTCAGCAGTGCTGACAGGAGCTGCCAAGGTCCCTTTTCGACCGGGCGTTCCAGTCGAAAACCAGATGCCTGTCAACCTTAGCTGGAGCCCGGGCTGTGAAATCCCAAGAAGGAAATGGATTTCAGAGTCTGGGGTTCAGCCTGAGCAAGAACATCTACAATGAAATTTTTAGCCCAGTAGCATGAGCCCAAGTCCGTTGACCAGGGCTCTGAGACTCATTCTCATGGGTTGTTTTTTTTTATTATTTGTTTGTTTTTTCAGTGTGTGCAGATGTACCCTAAGTTTCCGGCAGTAGTGTCAGTGAGAAGAGACTCAGGCCCAAGTTCTCTCTGTGTGTATCTATTTCCCCTGCTTGTACTATATATTGTGTAATGATGAAACAGATTTCAAACAAGCTAAAGAACTGGGACACTAAGCAGCTGGGTTAACTCAAGCAATACATAAGTGGGCTCAATACTCATTATAGTAGGGGGGGCAATATAAAACAATATAAAAGGGGGGGGCGTGTCCCAGAAATGGAAAAAAATTCTTTTAGCACAAAATATGGACACAGAATAGGACCAGAGTGTAATTGGTATCTGTAATTAATTAGATCAAACCAAAGGATAATTATAATACAAAAATTCAAAACAGCAAATTTCTGGAAAAGTGGGGTAAAATTAAGTGGGATATAGTGATGGAGAGAAAAAGAAAAGCAAAAATATAAAGATCTAAGAGAGGCTCTCAACCTTTCCAGACTACTGTACCCCTTTCAGGAGTCTGATTTGTCTTGCCTACCCCAAGTTTCACCTCACTTAAAAACCACTTGCTTTCAAAATCAGACATAAAAATACAGAAGTGTCACAGCACATTATTACTGAAGAATTTTTACCCTATAATTATAAAATAAATCAACTGGAATGTAAATATTGTATTTACATTTCAGTGTATAGTAGATAGAGCGGTATAAAAAGTCATCTGTATCAAATTTTAGTTTGTACTGACTTCGCTAGTACTTTTTATGTAGCCTGTTGTAAAGGTTAGGCAAATATCTAGATGAGTTGATGTACCCCCTGGAAGACCTCTATTTTCCTCCAGCATACATGTACCCCAGTTGAGAATCATAATGTAAACCTGTCGTATTCTACTAGCAATAAATACACCGAGAAATACAAAATATAGACCAACGTAAATAAAAAGTTAAAAAAATAATAATAAAAAGAAAAGGAGTACTTGTGGCACCTTAGAGACTAACCAATTTATTTGAGCATAAGCTTTCGTGAGCTACAGCTCACTTCATCGGATGCATACTGTGGAAAGTGTAGAAGATCTTATTATATACACAGAAAAAGCATGAAAAAATACCTCCTCCCACCCCACTCTCCTGCTGGTAAAAGCTTATCTAAAGTGACCACTCTCCTTACAATGTGTATGATAATCAAGGTGGGCCATTTCCAGCACAAATCCAGGTTTTCTCACCCCCCCCCCCCTTTTCCCACACACACACACACACACACACACACACAAACAAAGGAAGTTTACAGATGAGCAACAAGAAAGATTACAGGCATAAAAAAGCTCTCTCATGAAGAGAGATTGAAAAACATTGATTGTTTACAGCGATGAATAAGAGAGTACATGATAAATATATGTATACAAAATAATGACTGGAGACAGTAGATCAGGAGCTATTCTCTCTGTCTCATAACACAAGAAGGGACATTCAATTAAACTGATAAAAGGAAATGGTATTGCATATAATACATAATTAGACTGTGAAAATCATTGCCACAGGATGTCATTGAGACCAAAAACATATCATGATTCAAAAAGGGATTGGATGTTTATATGAGTAACAAAAACAACCAGAGTTGTTTATAGTAAATATTTTTTTAAAGTAGTTTTTGGAAGGGGTGTAAATCCTCATGCATCAGGGTTAAAGGTAATGTCTGTTAGAATTTAGGAAGAGACTCACTTGGAGGACTCGTTCTATATTAGCCTACTGTGGAGTTCCTTGAACCTACCTCTGAGCATCTGGAACTGGCCATTGGCAGAGACAGGATACAGAGCTAGATGGACCACACATCTGATTCAGTATGGCAATTCCTCAGTTCCTGTGCATAATGAAGAACCAAGGGCAAAACATATTGGGTTGGATTTATCATTTGTCCTGTGGGTGCAACTGAGAGGAGAACGCAGAGGAGCTGGTTATGGCATCCTGATTTTGGAACCAGTCCCATGTTTTGCACACTTCAGAGTATTCTAGTGGCTGGTGTGAAGTGGGAGAGGGTACTAAAGCCATGATGAACCCCTTCCTCCTCGGCCCTCTTAGCCCCCTTTGAAGTGTTCTGTGTCTCCAGAAGAGTAAGGAGAGATTGTAACAATGCCTCACTAATTCTGTCTTATGCAGGGTGTGCAAACTGAGGAGCAATTTCCTTCAGCCCTCTCATGCAGGGAGAGGTAAAATCTCGCCTTTCCTGTCTTTGTACTTCAGTTCTTGCCTGTAAAATGGGGTTACCTCACAGGAGTGATGTGACAATAAATTCATGAACGTACGTGGGACATTATTTAGGGTACAAGAACAAACTATCTCACTGCCTGGGAAAGATAGGAAGTATGGCAAGAGACCACCCTGGCTTAACCAGGAGATCTTTAATGATCTAAAAATCAAAAAATCCTACAAAAAGTGGAAACTAGGTGAAATTACAAAGGATGAATATCAACAAATAAGACCAGTATGTAGGGACAAAATTAGAAAGGCCAAGGCACAAAACGAAATCAAACTAGCTAGAGGCATAAAGGGTAACAAGAAAACATTCTACAAATAGATTAGAACTAAGAGGAAGACCAGGGACAGGGTAGACCCATTACTCAATGAGGGGGAGAAATAATAACAAAAAATGTGGAAATGGCAGAGGTGCTTAATGACTTCTTTGTTTTGGTTTTCACCGAGAAGGATGGTAGTGATTGGACGTCTAACACAGTGAATGCCAATGAAAATGGGATAGGATCAGAGGCTAAAATAGGAAAAGAACAAGTTAAAAATTAATTAGACAAATTAGATGTCTTCACATCACCAGGGACTGATAAAATGCACCGTAGAATACTGAAGGATCTGACTGAGGAGATAGCTGAGCCATTACTGATTATCTTTGAAAAATCATGGAAAACTTTGGAGAGATTCCAGAAGATTGGAAAAGGGCAAATATAGTGTCAATCTATAAAAAAGAAAATAAGGACAACCCGGGGAATTTCAGACCACTCAGCTTTACTGCTGTACCCAGAAAGATAATGGAGCAAATAATTAAGCAATCAATTTGCAAACATCTAGAAGATAATAAGGTGATAACTAACCATCAGCATGGATTTGTGAAGAACAAATCATGTCAAACCAACCTGATAGCTTTCTTTAACAGGGTAACAAGCCTTGTGGATGGGGGGAAGTGATAGATGTGGTATATCTTGACTTCAGTAAAGCTTTTCATATTGTGTCGCAGACCATCTCATAAACAAACTAGGGAAATGCAACCTGGATGGAGCTACAATAAGGTGGGTGCAAAACCAGTTAGAAAACCATTCCTAGAGAGTAGTTATCAGTGGTTCGCAGTCATGCTGGAAGGGCATAATGAGGGGCGTCCCACAGGAATCAGTTCTGGGTCTGGGTCTGTTCAATATCTTCATCAATTATTTAGATAATGACATAGAGAGTACACTTATAAAGTTTGCGGGTGACACCAACCTGGGAGGGGTTGCAAGTGCTTTGGAGGATAGGATTAAAATTCAAAAGGATCTGGACAAACAGGATGAAATTCAATAAGGACAAATGCAAAGTACTTCATTTAGGAAGGAACAATCAGTTGCTCACATACAAAATGGGAAATGACTGCCTAGGAAAGAGTACTGCGGAAAGGGATCTGGGGGTCATAGTGAACCACAAGCTAAATATGAATCAACAGTGTAACACTGTTGCAAAAAAAGCAAACATCATTCTGGGATCTATTAGCAGGAGTATTGTAAGCAAGACATGAGGAGTAATTCTTCCGCTCTACTCGGCCTTGATTAGGCCTCAGATGGAGTATTATGTCCAGTTTTGGGCACCACATTTCAGGAAAGATGTGGCCAAATTGAGGGAAGTCCAGAGAAGAGCAACAACAATGATTAAAGGTCTAGAAAACATAACCTATGAGGGAAGATTGAAAAAATTGGGTTTGTTTAATCTGGAAAAGAGACGACTGAGAGGGGACATAACAGTTTTCAAGTACATAAAAGCTTGTTACAAGGAGGAGGGAGAAGAATTGTTCTTCTTAACAAGAAGAAATGGGCTTAAATTGCAACAGTGGAGGTTTAGGTTGGACATTAGGAAAAACTTCCTAAGTGTCAGGGTGGCTAAGCACTGGAATAAATTGCCTAGGGAGGTTGTGGAATCTCCATCATTGGGGATTTTTAAGAGCAGGTTAGACAAACACCTGTCAGGAATGGTCTAGATAATATTTTAGTCCTGCCATGAGTGCAGGGGACTGAACTAGATGACTTCTCAAGGACTTTTTCTATTGAGTTCATTGGGCTTTGATGGTGTGCTCATAAATAAAAATAATTAAAAGCAGTCTTTACCAAAACATACAGAAATAACTATATGGAGTCAGTAGTCTCATGCACCAGAGTTGATGTTATCATACTTTTACTAATTTGATAATGTAATAGGGATAATGTTATCCAGTGGATAGGTCACTAGATTTGGGGTCAGGAGACCAGGGTTATGTTCCTGGATCAGCAATTAACATATGTGACCTTGGGCAAATCACTGAATTTCTCTATGCCACACTTTCCTCATTGGAAAAAAGAATGCTGATACATCTTTGTAAAGTGCTTTGAGACCTAAAGATGAAAAGAGTTACGTAAGCTTAAATTTATTATTGTGGCAATTTGCGTTATCTAGCTTATTAAAACCAACCTGAAGAAGGTATTGCACAATCAGTAGGTTGTCATCTTTCTATGTTCGCTAGAGGGACTTTATAAGAGTTCTCTATTTATCAAAATGTAGAATGGTTATTTAGATTTAAAACATCTTTTGAGAAGCACAAAACTTATTTCTAGTGCACAAAAGACTCTGATTGGATTCCAACTATTGCTAGTTGGAATGGCCTTTACTATTCTCAGAAGCAAGTTTATAAATCACCACAAGGGGAAAATCTGTTTAAAAGTAGGGAAAGAAACTGTGAGGACAATCCAATTCTTCATCTGCCACTTGATTCAATAAGTGCAAAAAAATTTAAATGGATTTGGGGGTTGCATGCTCCTGTCATAGTGGTTAATGTGCCATATGTGCAAAGACCAATGAAGTGGCCTTGAGCTAGTCAACATGCACTATTGACCTGGATACTTGAGCTTCAGTGTACATCTAATTGTTTAACAAAACAATGAAGTTCAAGCTACAGGCTATCTTGTCTTCCACGTGATAAATTCAGAGACATTGAGTTGTGCTATTTTCAAGGAAGTTCTTTAGTGGAAAAATAAAAGTTAAATTGGTAGCCATAGTTCCATTATCAAACACAGAACTTTACATTGTGAAACCCTCTATCTGTTATCAGCATATATCATCTACTACATGAGTGGTAGACATTACAGTGATGTAAAATACAGTAGGAATTCTTAAATTTCTCAAAACAGCTCATCTAACTCTGTGAGCCAAATCAGCTGGGAGAAAAAATTTAATCAGAAAAATATGAATGATATTTGGGAATCACTTAAGAACACTTTATTACATGCCCAAAAATCCACAATCCCACAACCGAGGAGGAAGGCTCTGCTGGTTAAAAAACCAACCTGATTTAGCAGGCAAGTGATGGCAGCTGTAAAAAAAAAAAAAAAAAAATTAAAAAAATAGATGGCAAAGGGAAGAAAGGGGAAATTAATAGTAATGAATAAGGATACAATTCTGTCACAGAGGTCACAGATTCCATAGCTTTCTGGGACCTCTGTGACAACTTCTGTGTCAGGGCTGGAGTGGCTGTCAGCCCTGGGGCTGCTGAAACAGCGGCTTCTGGAACAGCTGGCCAGCAACCAGCCCCAGGGGCTACCAGGACAATGGCCAGCCGCAGAGCAGAAGCAGCCCCCATAACAGCTGGGCAGCAGTCAACCCAGGGCCGTCAGAACAGTATTGTAGTAGCCAGGCTGTTATACCAATAAAATAAAAACCAGCAGGATCTTATAAAAGAGGAAAAGACAAAATACCACATTTATTGTGAATACAGAAAGAATCATAGTAAGCAGTTAGTTATAGCTATAACATTCCATTCAATTTCATATTCATTCTCTCACACAAACACACACACACACACACACAGACACACAGGTTCTGCAAGGTTGTTATCATAGTTACCAGCCTTAGAGTTGCTCATGCCAAGCCACTGGCCAGGTGGCCTGGACATGAGGAGGGAGCAGGGCCTTGTCAGATGCTCATCTGATGCTCCTGGAAGTTGGTTTGCAGAACCAGACCCCAAAGTTCTCACTTTCTAGAGTCCATTTTTGTAGGAGTTTCTTCCTAGGCCAGTCTATGGGAATTGCTTCATCATGCTGTTACTGAATCAAACAGCAGATAGCACATTCCTGACGGCTCCCTGCTGCTAGATGTTATCTTGTTCTTTGGTTCTCCCATTCTTGAAGCTGTTGGGTGGATTCCAGTCTGCCCTCTGGGGGTCCTCTGGTTATTTCCATTTGACGCCTTCTTCAGCCCATGGACACTGCATTCTTAGGCTGACACCTCCCTGATCATTCAGTTATTATCCACACCAAGCATCCATCCGCATACATCCTCTATCTCTATTTTAATCACAATTGTTAATACAACAAAAGGGTGGGGAGTCTCTGGGTGCTGTTTCTGTTGTTACAGAGTATTGCTTTGAGAACAGACTCTGTCTTAGAATGTACTAACACAATTAGCAGCTTGCAAGTTTCACACATAGAGGGAGAGAAACAGTACCAAAAACCTAGAAACCTCTTAATTAGTAATACCCTGGAATTTAAATTATGGGGAATCAAACTAATTTGTGATTTTAATACAGAACTCCTTTAATATGATCCAACAAGGCAAAGTACTAACAAACTTCAACAGGACTTTAAAAAAATAAAGTGGAAACCTCTTTTCCAAGCTGCAGCTGCACCCTCAGTAGCTCTCCCTTAGCCTCTTCAACTCCTCCCCCACTCCTTCCTGTTTCCTGTCCTTTCAGACTCTCAACAGCCAGTGCTCCCAATTCTAATAATTACAAGCAACATCTAAACACCACATTCCCTCCTCTCTTCAGAAACTCTCACAATAACAATAAACATTGTTGTTCTAACCACAGGAACAAATAGGAAACAAGGCACTATACTATTGACAGAAATATTACACTAAAAACACTGTAGATACTACATAACATAGTCTCTAGTCCAGACAGGTGGTCATCTGGGTCTGACAGGCCATCTCTCAAGCCCCGGTTCCAGTGCCATGTCTTGTTATGTTGATAGTACGGTGGAGTCATCCAATGCAGACTGGGTGTTGGCATAATCTCCTCTCGGTGCATAGGCAGGTGCAAGATAAGAAGCATTCCATACCCGCCCATCAGAAAGTCGATGGGAGTAAGGACCCTTCTTCTCTATGATTTTAAAAGGAGCTGTGAATATATGGTCCCCTTTGTGTAAAATTCCAGGTTTTCGTAGTCTAACAAAGGAACCACACTCAAACTTTGGTTCCTTAGCACCCCGCCGCTTGTCTGTGAAAGCCTTAGGCTTTGCTTGGTTCTGTTTGACTGTTTTTCTCACATCATCCTCGTTTGGGGCATCAGGTCATGGCTTTAACAATCCAGCAATGTTCAGTTTAGTATTCATCTGTTTCCCATGCAGTAACTCTGGGGGCAATCTTTGCGTTGTGGCATATCATGTAGCCCGATATTCTTGCAAGAAATCAGTAGTGAAGGGTATCCACAATCGCCTTCCAGTTTAGCCGTTTGCAAGCTCTCTTTCAAACTTCTGTTAAACCGTTCGATTTCCCCATTGGCTTGAGGGTAATATAGGGATGACCTTCTGTGTAAAATGTTCCTCTCTGCTAGAAAAGTTTCAAACTCCAGAGAAGTAAATTGACTACCATTCTCTGAAACCAGTTCTTTGGGGTTACCTTCCCTGCTAAAAAGTGAAGAGAGGAACTTAATTACTGTAGCAGAAGAGATTTGCGATGTAAACGCTACCTCAGGCCATTTACTGAAATAGTCTATTAAAGTGATGGCATAATGGCAGTCACTTGGAGCAGTATCAAAGGGTCCTACAATGTCAATCACCACTTTTTCCCATGCAGATTCAGGAAGAGGAAGAGGCTGTAATGGAGGGGTACATGTCACTACTGTCTTATCATGCATTTGGCAAGTGACACAGGATTTTATGAGTGCTTCAGTTTGAGAGTCCATCCCTGGCCACCAATACAGATCCCGTAGTCGTCGTTTGGTTCGGACAATTCCTTGATGAGTATCGTGTGCCGGGTGTATGAGTTTTGGCTGTAATTCTTCTGGCACAAGTAGCCAGTGTGTACCTCGTAGCACACAGCCATCAAACAAAGAAAGTTCATCCCGAACTCTAAAATAAGTCAGCAAAACTGGGTCAAAGTTTTTATGGTTACTGGGCCATCTCTTTGTCAGAAATTCCCGTAGTTTTTGTTGAATTGGACACGCTAAGCAAGCAGCTTGAAATTGTTTTCTTGTAACTACAGTAAGAGTGCTTGTAATAAGCACAACTACTACATCCTCATCCTCCGGTGGACCATCTGGTGAAGGCCAAGGCAGGTGAGAAAGGCAATCAGCTACCACATTTTGGTTTCCAGGCTTATATTCCAGTTCATAATTGAAAGAGAGTAGTCTTGCAGACCATCTAGCAATATGATAGCCTGCTCTTCCCAGTCCCTTTGTGAAGAGCAATGTTGTCAAAGGGCTGTGGTCTGTGCGCAACTTGAACATGTGGCCACACAGGTAAGTTCTCCATTTTTCAGTAGCCCAGCCACAAGCAAGTCCTTCTTTTTCGATTGTAGAATATTTGCTCTCAGCATTACTTAGTGTCCTTGAAGCAAATGCAACAGTCCTCTCTGTGTTGTCCTCATGAAATTGTGTGACGACAGCCCCAAGTCCATAATCAGAAGCATCAGTAGTTACAATTGTGGGCAATGCAGGACTCGATAGTGCAAGTACTGGACTGTGTACAATCAAGTCTTTCACAGTTTCAAAACTAGCTTGTGCATCCGTTGTCCACACTAAGGTTGAACTACTCCGTAGTAATTCCCGTAACGGTTCAATGACAGAAGCATAATTGGTAATGAATTTTGCATACCAGGAGGTAAGACCCAAGAAGGAACGTAAGATTTGCAAATCTGTTGGAGGAGGAGCATTTGAAATTGCCAGAATATGATCTGGATCAGGTTTTAGGCCAGCCTGTGAAATTGTATGCCCCAGAAAGGAGAGTTCAGTTTGTCTAAATTTGCATTTGGACCTTTTGAGCTTGAGGCCTGCTTTGCTGATGCAGTTTAGTACAGACTGCAGGTTATTGTCGTGCTCCTCCGAAGTATTTCCAAACACAATAATATCATCCAGATAGCACTGAACTCCATGCTGATTCTTCAAAATCAATTACATCATTTTTTGGAAGGCACTTGGGGCAGATGCGAGACCATATGGAACACATTTAAAACAGAATAGTCCCTTGTGTATAATAAATGCTGTGAGGTCTCTGCTATCTTCATGCAACATAACCTGGTGGTATGTGCTCTGCAAATCAAGAGTAGAAAACATCTTTGCTCCACGGAGTTCTGCAAATACTTCTTCTATGTGAGGAAGAGGATGGCTGTCAATCACAATAGCTTTATTTGGCTCCCTTAAGTCCACACAAAGGCAAATGCCTCCACCCTTCTTCTGCATCACTACTATAGGTGAAACCCATTCCGAGGGGTCGATCTCTTCAATAATGTCCTCTTGAACAAGTTTTCTAAGTTTCTCTGAAACAGTTTCACTGACTGAAAATGGTAAGCACCATGATTTCTGTCATACAGGCATCACATTATTCTGCATTTTAACTTTATGGAGAAACCTATAAGCACAGCCGAGTTTTTCCTCAACCTGGTGTTGGGTCCCAGCTGAAACTGGTGTGTGTACCTCAAGAGTGCTTTGCTGAGGAAGATCAATTCATCCATTAACTACCCTGAGATTTAAAGCAGCCAATAAATCTCTGCCAAGGATAGGAGTGCCTTTGTGGACAATGTAGAACTCTGCAGTTACACAGCAATCACCAAAAGTAACTATTGCTGGCAGGCAGCCATGTACTGGAATATGGTTTTTCAAATAGCACACCAACTGAAGCTTGGGTTCAGTAAGAGGCATATCTTTAAAATAATGCAGATAGTGGTATCTATACTACCTGATTTCACCTGAGCCAGTGTCCAACATTAGCTGAATAGAGTGTGATTTGCCTGAGGGTATGGCGGAAACATTTACAGTGCACTTTATTTGTTCTGGACTGTGTGCAGTAGTGATTTTGTCCATGCTCAGCATGGTAACATCTGGTATTGTAACTACATGCACCTGTTGATTGAACTGGCTGCTGCGACATACTTTAGCAAAATGTCCAATCTTTTTGCAGTGATTGCACTGAGCCTCTTTTGCCAGACATCCTGTGTAGCTTGCAAGGTGTTGTGGGGATCCACAGCGAAAGCATGCTTTTGCTGTATTTTGAATTTGCTGATTTCATGGTTTTTCATTAGTTTTCCTCTTGTAATTGTTTGTTTGCAGTGATAGTGAACTTTTCTGCAAGGAGTCACAGCCTGGACTGTGCCTCCTGTATCCATGCTCATTATTTTGGCTTCAGCTGTAGGTGACTCGATCTGGGTAGCAATGGTTATTGCTTTTTCTAGTGTAAGTTATGGTTCTAGAAGTAAATGTTCTCTTACATGAAGCATGGTTGTTTTCTCAATGAACTGGTCTCTAATCATCTCATCTGCCATATTCCCAAAGTCACAAGTTACAATCAGACTCCTCAGGGAAGCAGTATACTGCATTATAGTCTCCCCTGTTTTCTGCTTGCGCTGGCGAAATCTGTAGCAATTAGCTACTAGATTCGCTTTTGGTACAAAAAAGTTCTTTAATGCAATTAGTGCAGTCTCATGTTTATCATCTGCAAGGGGAAAAGTGTAACATATACGCTGCCCTTCTGCTCCAAGGCAATGAATTTGCAGAGCACGCTTTCTTACTTCAGAAGTCTCTGTAGGACTGATAAGTCTCAAACATACGGATCCAGGCAGTAAAAGCAATTGGAGGCTCACCTGGGCTTTGCAGAAACGGTGCAGGTGAGTTCAGAGGCAGAAGATCTATCTTTGTCACCAAAATGTTGTAGTAGCCAGGCAAGGTACTAACAAACTTCAACAGGACTTTATTTTTTCATCGTGGAAACCTCTTTTCCAAGCTTCTGCTGCACCCTCAGTCGCTCTCCCTCAGCCTCTTCAACTCCTCCCTCCTCCTTCCTGTTTCCCGTCCTTTCAGACACCCAACAGCCAGTGGTCCCAATTCTAATAATTACAAGCAACATCTAAACACCGCAAACAGCTGACTACAGCGACTGGTGCTCTGTGGCCCCAGTCAGCTCTTCCGGCAGCCCTGGGCCTGACTGCTGACCCAGCCCTGGATGCTGTTCCAGCGGGCTGTGAACCACTGCCCCGGCAGCAGCTGCTGGAAAAAACTGACCAATGGTCAGCCCCGGGACTGCTGAAACCTGACCAGCGGCCTACTGCCAGGGTAGCAGTTCCTGGTCCACTAGAGCAGTGATCAGGGCTGGGTCAGCCCCTCTGTGGCGGGAGCAGCAGCTGTAAACCCTGCCACTGGAGCAGCAGCAGAGCTGGAGCAAGTGCAAACCCCGGCACTGCTCTGTTTGTTTCCCCCACCCCCAGGGTATTTGACCCACAACATGTCCCTGACTTCTACTGAAAATACCTGTGACCGAATCTTAACCTTAGTAATGAATATAAATCAGAAGTTAGGAATTGTAGAAAATTGATAAGGGAAGCAAAGGGACAGAAGTAGAAATCTATGGCCAGCAGTGCTAAGGACAATAAGAAGGAGTTTTACAAATATATTTGGAGCAAAAAGAATGATAAGAATGGTATTGACCCATTACTAGATGGTAATGGTAGAATTATCAATAATAACACAGAAAAGGCAGAAGTGTTCAATAAATATTTCTGTTCTGTATTTAGCGAAAAACATATGATATAGTCTTATCATATGGTGATGATTTCCGTTCCACTAGCATCTCTGGAGAATTTTATACAGAAGCTTCTAAAGTTAGACATTTTTAAATCAGCAGATTCAGATAACTTGCATCCAAGATTTTTAAAAGAGCTGGCTGAGGAGTTTGCTGGACAGTTAATGTTGATTTTCAATAAGTCTTGGAGTTCCACAAAAATGGAAGAAAGCTAATGTTTTGCCAATTTTTAAAAAGTATCAATGGGATGACCTGAATAATTATTGATCTGTCAGCCTGCCATCAATCCCAGCCAAGATAATGGAGCAGCTGATATTGGACTCCATAAATAAAGAATTAAAAGAGGGTAGCGTAATTAATGCAAACAACATGGGTTTATGAAAAATAGATCCTGTTGCACTAACTTGATATCTTTTTCAGGGCTGTCGATTAATCACAGTTAACTCACATGATTAACACAAAAAAATTAATCATGATTAAAAAAATTAATCACGATTAATCGCAGTTTTAATCGCACTGTTAAATAATAGAATGCCAGTTGAAATTTATTAAATATTTTAGATGTTTTGATACACTTTCATATCTGTTGTATTCTGTGTTGTAATTGAAATCAAAGTGTGTATTATTTTTATTACAATATTTGCACTGTAAATAGTATTTTTCAATTCATCTCATACAAGTACTGTAGTGTAATCTCTTTGTCATGAAAATGCAACATACAAATGTAGATTTTTTTGTCACATAACTGCACTCAAAAACAAAACAATGTAAAACTTCAGAGCCTACAAGTCCACTCAGACCTACTTCGTGTTCAGCCAGTCACTAAGACAGACAAGTTTGTTTACATTTACAGGAGATGATGTTTCCATCTTCTTATTTACAATGTCACCAGAAAGTGAGCACAAGCATTTGTATGGCACTTTTGTAGCTGGCATTGCAAGGTATTTACTTGCCAGATATGCTAAACATTCATATGTCCCTTCATGCTTTGGCCACCATTCCAGAGGACATGCTTCCATGCTGATGATGCTCGTTAAAAAATAATGGGTTAATTAAATTTGTGACTGAACTCTTTGGGGGAGAATTGTATGTCCCCTGCTCTGTTTTACCCGCTTTCTGCCATATATTTCATGGTATAGCAGTTTCGGATGATGACCCTGCACATGTTGTTCACTTTAAGAACACTTTCACTGCAATTTTGACAAAACACAAAGAAGATACCAATGTGAGATTTCTAAAGATAGGTACAGCACTTGACCTAAGATTTAAGAATCTGAAGTGCCTTCCAAAATCTGAGAGGGATGAGGTGTGGAACATGCTTTCAGAAGTCTTAAAAGATCAACATTCTGATGCGTAAACTACAGAACCAGAACCACCAAAAATGAAAATCAACCTTCTGCTGATGGCATTTGACTCCGATAATGAAAATAAACATGCATCGGTCCACGCTGCTTTGGATTGTTATTGAGAAGAACCTGTCATCAGCATGGACGCATGTGCTCTGGAATGGTGGTTGAAGCATGAAGGGACATATGAATCTTTAGCGCAACTGGCATGTAAATATCTTGCTGTGCCATGAGAATGCCTGTTCTTACTTTCAAGTGACATTGTAAACAAGAAGCGGGCAGCATTATCTCCCGCAAATGAAAACAAACTTGTTTGTCTGAGCGATTGGCTGAACAAGAAGTAGAACAGAGTGGACTTGTTTTACATTGATTTGGGTTTTTTTGTACATAATTCTACATTTGCAAGTTCAACTTTCATGATAAAGAGATTGCACTACAGGTCTTGTATTAGGTGAATTGAAAAATACTATTTCTTTTGTTTTTTTACAGTGCAAATACTTGTAATCAGAAATAAAGTGAGCACTGTACACTTTGTATTCTGTGTTCTAATTGAAATCAATATATTTGAAAATGTAGAAAACATCCAAAATATTTAAATAAATGGTATTCTATTATTGTTTAACAGTGTGATTAATTGTGATTAATTTTTTTAATCCCGCAATTAAGCGTGATTAATTTTTTTAATCTCTTGATGGCCCTAATCTTTTTTGAGATTACAAGTTTGATTGCTAAAAGTAATAGTGTTGGTGTAATACCTTTAGAGTTCTATAAGGCAGTGGTTCTCAAAGCCGGTCCATCGTTTGTTCAGGGAAAGCCCCTGGCGCGCCGGACTGGTTTGTTTACCTGCCGCGTCCCCAGGTTCGGCCAATCGCGGCTCCCACTGGCTGCAGTTCCCCACGCCAGGCCAATGGGGGCTGCGGGAAGGGCGGCCAGCACGTCCCTTGGCCTGCGCCACTTCCCGCAGCTCCCATTGGCCTGGAGCAGCAAACCGCGGCCACTGGGAGTCGCGGTCAGCTGAATCTGCGGATGCGGCAGGTAAACAAACTGGTCCGGTGCGCCAGGGGCTTTCCCTGAACAAGCGGCGGACCAGCTTTGAGAACCAGTGCTGTAAGCAGTTTGACTTGGTACCATATGATATTTTTATTAAAAAACAAGAACGATATAAAGTTTACATCCACACATTAAATTGATTAAAAACTGGCTAAATGATAGGTCTGAAAATGTAACTGTAGACAGGGAATCAACATATAGTGGGTACATTTCCAGTGGGGTCCTGCAGGGTTTGGTTCTCAGCCCTCTGCTATTTAGCATTTTTATTAATGAACTGGAAGAAAATAAAATAATCACTGATAAAGTTTGCAGATGGCACAAAAATTGGGGGAGTAGTAAATAATGAAGAGGACAGATTCAGAGCGATCTGGATTACTTGGTAAACTGGGCACAGGCAAACAGTATGTACTTTAATAAAGCTAAATGTAGATGTATACCACTAGGAACAAAGAATGTTGGCCATACTTATATGGTGGGGGACTTTATCCTGGGAGGGAGTGACTCTGAAAAAGATTTGCTGAAATCTCAAAATACTTGAAAATAAAACAATGCATTTATATTAGTTTTTTCTTTTTAATTTTCTGTTGCTCTTTAAATGACTATGTTTTTATGGGGAGTAGGTAGGGAGAAGTTTGGTTCTTAATGGGGAAAAAAAGGCACATTCCCATTTCATTTCTTAGTGGAGGTTCATAATGCGATTACCAAAATGTGAATAATAATCAAATGATGTAATGTCTTATTCCCTATGGATAACAAAAATAAATTTCAGTCAAATGTTTCCAGCAGAAATCTCAAATTTGTCATGCAAAGTACTTTTCTGCATTCCAACTTAATGTATTTAGGAGTCAGAAACATCAACGATTAGAATAAATAGCCAGATTATAAGTACTGTCTTCTTATGAAATGATTGGAAAGGAAGTGCAGTTAATGAAACTGGCAGAACCGTTGCAAAGCAGCGTTAAGGCCTTCAGATGTAGAGAAAACATCCATGCCTGCTTTACGTTCTGGGGTAGGGGAAACATCTAGGGACTGATTCTGCTCCCACACCAGCTTTACATCTGTGTAACTTCAACAGAGTTACTCCTGATTTACACTTGTGAGAGAAGAATATCAGGCCCAGAGCTTACAAACTTCTCCCTAGCCTGATATTTGCACATACATGTTTCCAGAATTGCAATATGGGAAACTACACTGAAAATGTGTGCTAAGCAAATCACCTCATAAAATAAATGAAATCTCGATCATGTTTTTATACATATAACTTGTCTACAGCTATATAAAGAGTAAACCGGGGCTCAGAAAGAGCTGGTACATGCCCACATGCTGTACTGGCACTGCTGTGAGTCCACCACCATCGTGCCCCACCCATTCAACTTCACTGGCCTATCAAAACTGTTCCCTGTACTGATGAGGGTCCCCACCCCTTCCATACCTTCTGATGAGTGTTTCGCTCTCTCCTGAATGCTGGAGCTGGTTGAGGAACAGTGGCTTTGTTCCTCTGCTTCCCACTCAGTATGGGAGATGAAGGTCCCCCAATACTGTTACACCCATCGGGCATAGAAGAGTGGGTGTATAAATTGTGTGTGGTGAAGGGAGAACGGGTGGAGGGTGATATAAGTTATAGAGGGTGTGTTAGGGCATATCAGTTGGGGAGAACCTGTGTGTGAAGGGGATGGTCTGCAGAGAACACATCAACTGTGAGGAGCCTCTGTGGGTATGTGACAGGAGAGGTCTGTAAAATGTGTGGAATTCACCAAATGTGGGAGGTCTTCATTAATTGTTTGTGTGTGCTTCTATGTAGAGAGAGAGGTGTTTCTGAACTGTGGTGAGGCTCTACATTGTGTGGAGGTCTGCATCAACAGTCTTTGGGTGGAGTTTCTGTATCAGTGTTGTGCATGGAGGGTTTGTGCCAAGTGTGGGGTGCAGAATTGAGTGGGTGTCCTTTGTAGAGGCAGAATTAATGTTGGAAGGAAGAATTAAGCAGTCTGTATTGTATGGACTGATAGAGTTAATTGGTACTAGGTAACTCTCAGTTGGCCTGTGTTTTTTCAGGAGTGCACAGATCTTCATTGGTGGGGCTTCAGCGATTCCCGTCACTTTTTTTTCCATTCTGACCCTTGTGGGTGATATGGAGAGTTTCTTGCAGCTATGTTTGTTTTCATTTATTCAGTTTAACATGTGCACAGACAGTATTACCAATGTTAATGTCATGCATTCATAGCAGAAAATTCATGTTACGTTGCCATGTTGCAGTCAAACACAGTGTCCTGCCAAAAAGGCCTTTCAAAGTATTGTGGAGTTTTAGACTCATGTTCAAGTCAAGACTGTACTCGTTCCATAGAAAGGCTTGAGATCTCTTGCTAAAACAATTTGAAAAGTCTAGGTCAACATATGAGGAAAGATTGAAAAAATTGGGTTTGTTTAGTCTGGAGAAGAGAAGACTGAGGAGGGAGATAATGGTCTTATAACAGTCTTCAAATACGTAAAGGGTTGTTATAAAGAAGAGAGTGATAAATTGTTCTCCTTATCCACTGAGGACAATAATAGGCTTAAACTACAGAGAGGGAGATTTAGGTTAGACATTAGGGAAAACTTCGTAACCATAAGGTAGATAAGCACTGGAATGAATTACCTCGGTAGGTTGTGGAATCTATGTCATTGGAGGTTTTGAAGGGCAGATAGACAAATACCTGTCCAGGAAGATCTAGATAACACTTACTCCTGCTTCAGTGCAGAGGACTGGATTAGATGATCTATCAAGGTGTGTTCGTCTGTTTAGTGTAGTTGTAGCTGTGTCAGTCGCAGGATACTATGCTTCAGCTTGCATTTAGCTGTGATACTTGGAGTGCCTTTCTGAGACCTGAAGAAGAGCTCTCGGTGGCTCGAAAGCTTCTCTCTCACCAACAGAAGCTGGTTCTGTAAAAGATATTACCTAATCCACATTGTGCCCTGAAACTATTCGTGAATTGACATAAAGAGTTATGGCCATTCACAAAATGGCTGGAGGAGGAGCTGATGGTGCTGCTGCTTCTGCTGCCCTTTAGCCCAGTGGTGAGGGCACTCACCTGAGATGTGGGAGACTCACTTTGAATCCCTGCTGTGGTACAGACCCAATTTTGACTTTTTCGCTTCACCAAAAAGTCCAAACAATTTCAGAGTTGATTCCTTCCAAATTGATTTTTCAGACTATACCTCTTTTTGCTTTCTTGCAATAAGGTATGTGATGACCTCTTGTTTGTACATATGAAGGAGCCTGAGACAGCTATAGGGCCAGACTGTGCCCTACATGTGTTACTAAGAGATGGAGAAGCAGCAAGGAGACCTCGTAACCACAGGGATGGCACCCTAGGGAGTGCTAGCCAATCTCTAATACCAGCCAGTGGAGCTGGCTAGCTACACACACACACACACACACAGAATTCTGTACAGGGTGTAAGAGCAGGCTTTTCCCTCCTCTTGCCAGGGAACTCCAGGAGGTAACATGTAATGCCTCTATATACCTGCATAAGAGATGCAATACTGCACTGCTCCCAATGCAGGCTTGTGACTAAAGCAACAGGAGACATCACAGTATGGAATATAAAAACTGTGAGCACAATTGTTCATATTTGGTCAAATCTAGTGGACGGCTATATATTAAATTCATGATCCATCTTTTGAGACTGGAAATTCAGATCCAATCTACTGTTATTACTTAATAAACTACACCTAAATGGCTGATAACTATAAATAAATATGCTAGTTTATATACAGACTAATGATGCATGTATAGGACTTAGAGATGGAATTCCTAAATTCATTTCCTGTGTCTCTCAACAACCCACAGTAAGTTCTTGTACTTCAAGCCTGATCCAAATCCCATTGAAGTCAATGGAAATCTTTCTCCTAACTTCAGTGGATTTTGGGTCTTGCTCTTAATCTGTCTGAATTTCCCAGCAAGTGATTGTCCCCTGCCTTCCACTTCATGTAGTCATTTACATCTATCCAGAATGAGTGCTAAGTCAGTGTAAAACAAAATCATCCTGATCTGGTAGCATTTACGCTTCCTCTGCCTGTATGTAAATGAGTGTACAAGGTGCAAGATAGTAAATAATCAGGCTCATGAAGACTCTTAGTTACAAAAGGGATAATGCTATTTTGTGGTTGTTGTGAAGCTTAGTTAAAGGAACATTATTAGTTAATATCAGAATATGTAAAGCACTATATAAGTAAATATTATTTATAAAATAGATAATTGAATAGTGGTATAGGTCAACTTAGCTAACATTTTTTTTGGAATTGTATTCCAGTCTACAAATTATGAAATCACCTTATTACAGCATATTAAATAATATAAAATATTATTTGTTTAGTTATTGCAATTATGATGAGCGGGGTCTGCTGTTATTCATGGGATAATATTATGCATTGTTCATGAAAATTCAAATTGCCAACCACTTTAATCATGGAAATGTGCCCAAATCCATGTTCCAAATAAAAGGTGAATGATAATTTGTTTAAAATTAGTACCAGATGTGAATTACTCATCATTCTTCCATTTTTCAAAAGTGTCAATCATCTAATGAAGGAGCAGAAAAAATACTTTATAACTTAGGTGACCAGTTGCACACCTTACATACAGCTAAATTAAGCTATGATTTTCAAAATGAGCAAGTTGTGATCAACAACCTGTTGAAATTTATTCATGCAAATTATTTAGAAAATATTTACAAATACCCAATACATTAGTAGAAATTCAGTTTCCCAGTGATTTTGAACAAGAAAAATAAAAGGCTACATTTGCCGGATAATTTATTCATAATGAGTAATTCAGTCAGCGGCACATATAACCTAGTGCATTTGAATGATCATGCAGCAGAGCCATTAATTCCAAAATATGCCACGTAATTATGCACTACAAGTAATCAAAACAAAAAGGATTAAAAACTGAAAGCATGGTATCAAGCAATAACTTAAATTATATTTCTAAATGTGAGTGAGAGAGAACCTTAATCATGTCTTTAACTATTAAGCATATTAGTCAATAGAAAAATGCAAATAAAGCTAGATTATGATTTAGGTATGAATATGCATTTTAAAAACACACTAAGTAATACAACTGATAAAATTAATGTTTTCACATAGACTTGTTAATTCACGTACATAAAAGCATGTACATATTTATAAGTTTGGGTCGGCAGGGTACTCTGTTGTTGATTGTTTTGAAGAATCTGTTTCTGTTAATGTCAGAGGTTTCAGAGCAAGGGTAAGGTAGCTGAGTCTGAAATTATAGTGCAGGATAAATCCACTGAAGCCTTTTTTTTCCCCTCTCAGTGCTGGTTGTTGCATTCCTCACTCTCCAACGGTCTCTGATCCAATTCCTACTGAAGGTGTGGATGTAGCTGGTGTGATACTTATTTTAGACTGAGGGACAGTATAAAGACTAAAGTTTGGCTTATTTATTACTGTCAAAATATTAACATATATAATATCATATATCAGTCAGAATGGGCTGGGCACCTAAGACTACTTCAGCGACTGCACTGGAGTAGCCTCTGTAACTGCTCTATTATTTTGAGGGGAGAAGGATTGTTTCCTCCACCATCCCCATGTTGGAGATACCTATTACCCAGCTGACTCACTGGGCTGTGTAATGAATACCTGGATTTTGGCCCTCAGCAGTAATTGTATTTTATTATGTCTTCTACCTATAAAGAGAAGTTGGGCAAGAGCACCAGGATTTTGGTGAGAATGAATATGGGCGTGATCCAGCAGTCATTGAAATCAATGACAATATTCCTATTGATTTCAGTGGGTATATGGTCAGTCCTTCAATAGCAAGATTTAGTGAATTTCTGGTGTATATGAGGATGGAGTGCCATTTAGGATAAGAACAAATGTATAGTGTATGCATATTTATGGTGGTAACAGAGGAAAGTGGGGGTTGCAGGATGATGTGGGCGTAGTAATAAAAAAAATAGTTGAAACTAGTTTAAAATATTCAAGGTTTTTTCCCTTCTGGAAAGAATCTTTTAAAGAATTTTATATAAAAAATAAAAACTTTTCTATAACTTTTCTAATCATGTGAGAGCATTTAATAGAGAATTGTGTCCTTGATGTAGACTCCTATAGGACTGCTTGAAAGACAAATAAAAAAATAAATAACCCCCGCCTCCCCAACCTGTAGAAAGTATATCATAAAACTATTAAGCTCTCTGGGTTTTCACAGTAATTTCGAGAGAACCCAATGGATCACATCTTATTACATTTTATAGGACTTCAACATTAAGGTTTTCTTACAAGAACATAAAGTATTAATTAAAATTGATAAAGTGATTGCAGGACTGAAGCCTTAATAAAGTTTAAACTTCCAGTCAAAGTTACATGATAATGTCACCGTGATGTAGTAATTCTGTATTCAGAAAGTATTCCTTCAAAAGCACATTGTTTAAGCATTTAAGTATTCTTCTTAAATGACAGTATCTTTAGAGGTATGTATACATCAGACTACAGGATCTGTATGTACAATATCATAATAAAAGGGAAAAACAGTAAAAGTCCATGGGTGGTTAAGGTTGTGTTCACAGTGAGTGAAACTGCTATACCTTTGATGAAGTGTATGTATCAGTAACAGTCAAAGGTCTCTTCTTCAAACACACATACATGCAGCCCTACGTTTGTGCACGTTCTTAATAGACAATATGGCTCTAAAAGAGAGGCAACACACCTCCACAAAAAAGTTTTTAATTTTGGTTGTTTTTAATTTTTTTTCTCCAGCAAACCAAAAATTAAAGGGGTATGTATTATGGACTGATCGCTTGTCAGATGTATGAGGCTTTAAATCAGGGCTAATTTTGCATGATAACACTGCAAAAAGGAATCATAAAACTTCAAATTCATTAGTATTCAATGGCTTTCATGTGGTCTATGTAAAATGACTTTGTGGTCTAAGTCCTGGCCAAACAGCCATATCATAACCCCCGTTAGTCTATGTATAAATAATTATTTCATATTCAGGTGGTATTAATCTGGCACTTTTCATGAGCAATATATTCACTAAAAATAATATTCATTTATTTTAAAAATATTAAAACCAACTGCCATTCTAGAATTTCCTACTTTTAAAACCTAAATATTGCCAAACAGACTTTCAGGTGGTCTTCATGTCAAGTCTTAAATGGAGTGAACTTTCACATCTGCATTATAATCCCTTCAAAATACAAATTATTATTGGAAGTATCGGTACCACCTTTTCCATAGTTTTGTGAATAGTGGAACACTCATGTTCTTCCCATTCTCGTAGAATAGATTATTTATCAGTACATATTTTGACAGAGTATATTAAAATAATAGATAATATCATGTTCTGATTCCCTTCAACCAGATTTTATTTAAAGTTGTAAACCAAATGAATTGATTCTCCAGTACTTTACAGCTCCAGTCTCTAAGCACATGCTCTCTGGGATACAGGGTCTATTGCAAGGTAGATGGGGAGTGATATATTTATGGATGGCCCTGCTAAAGTAATTAGTATTAGTAGCAAATAACTCTCCTAATTAATGCTGGGTAAAATTTTTCATTGAATTTTTTATTTACAAAAATGGCTTTTTTGTCAAAACAGACGTTTCTGTGGGAAATGTCTGCTTTGATAAAATTTGTAAAGTTTAAACAAATTGACTTTTTTCATGTTCTGCAGTGAACACCGAAAACTTATGTCTAAAGACCAAATTTTTTTGGTTTTGTTTTATTTCACTGAAATAGTTTCTTTTGGAGTTTTCAGTGAAAACTTTAGAAGAAATATTTTTATTAAAATGAATATTGTTTGTTCATCAACATATTTCATGGATCAAAAAAATTTCATGAGATGATCTAGTCCTAACTCCTCCTCCATAGATCCCCTGATAGTCCTTCCTATGACGGGAAGGGGCAAGATGTGAGGAGTTCAGCTTGACAGACAGGGTGGAGTCCATGGGAGAGTCCGTTGCCAGTATCCTCTCTGCATAATGGAACAATATGGTCATGGAGGATTCTGTAGCATCTGGGCTACAGTAGTATTAACAGAGCAATTCCACCACCTCGGTCTGCTGAGTGTGGGGGGATTTTTTTTCCACTGAGCTACCCGAGGACACAGCTTAATGTTCCAGTTTTGCTGAGGATGGGAGGATTTAACCCTAAGTAAACAGTAGTTGTTGACTTACATGTACTATAATAGATATGACCCATTTGGTACTTAGCTGTGGTCTGTCATCAAACAATCCCCTTCAAATGCAGATCTGAAATACTGCTCAAAGAATAATTATGTTCATCTGTGACAAGCTAGCAGACTGGCTGACAGAACAAGTTGCATTAGTCAAGTGTGGAGACTGCCAGCATCAATAGTGATTGTATGTGCCATTTCTGCATGTGATGGGCTGCTAACTCATAAATGCCAAACAATTGAGTGACCTTGGACAAACCATTTCCAGTAATGGTACAACAATGATACAATAAGCATCAAGAAGGGAAAGATCACAAGGTATCTTTCTTTCATGCAATTCTTCCTGCCCTAAATGGATGCATCTCATCTGAGTTTAAACGTTCCCTTCATCTCATATGCAAAGCCTCTTTTTATGGTATTAAGAACATGTTCATTTCAAAGCTTAGAAAAGTTAAAGGAGGCTGAGGGCTGGAGTGGGGGAAGGGAAATACCATTGTTATACTTGGCAGTCACAGCTATCTGCTTAGAGATAGCAAAACTATTCTCGGGAGCTCAAAATTCTACTTCATTTAATGTAGTCACCTACTTACATTTAATGTAATCTATTTGTCATTAGAAGCGTAGGCTGATTGTGCTAAATTTGTTGGATTCATCAAAGGGAAAATAGAAGACATTGTGGTGTCATGGTAAACATGTAAAACAGAACAGGCTTTCTTTACATTTTGTTTTACATATTTTGATCTAAATGCAGAAAAATATAAACATCTACAACAGTCTTAAAAGGCCACATTCATTACAAGAAAAACCACACAGCAGCAGAACGCAGCCTAGAAGCAACAAAATTAAATGAGCAAGATCAGCCACTCTTTCAGCAAAATATGCCCTGCCCCAACAAAATAAAAAAACAAAAACCCTTCAGAAAACCTGTCATGCCCTCAGCTTTCCTCAATAACTGCTAGTAAATGGTTTTTTTGTGTGCTTTAGTATCTTCCTCTTTACTTTGTTAATCCCCTTTTTCAGCACTTGCCCCTTTCTCTCTCCATTTCTGTGTATTGTTGTGTAGTGACTGGCAGCATGTTAATAGCCAGGCCTTCAACACTGATCAGTGTGGCACACACAACCATCCCCATATTAGTGCTCTTGCCTCTGGACCAAAATGCTGAGCAATTACAACCTATGACTCAGCATAAATACCATAGTGCAGTACCTGGGGGCTTGCTGCACTTGTCAGAGGTGCCATCCTTGAATGAGAGATTGCACCAAGGTCCCTTTTACAAGGCTCTGATACCAGTTCAGATTATTTAAATGGCTTTTTGAAAAAGAATATGGAATAACCTTGCTGTCCAGGCCAACATATATTCCTTCAACAAAAATGTTTGACGTGCAAAGAGTGAAGCTATTGCTGTGGAATAGAATAGTTGTAGTGTGTAACTACAGAGAGACCATGCCACCACTATCTCAACCCATTACTTTACAACATGCTTTCAATGACTTTGCTTTGAGCACAAAAGAGCATCCTAATGGATTATGTCTGTGTAGTATTGTCGGATTTTGTTATTGTCTGGTCTTGCAAAAGCTTCGACAAGTTGTAAAATTGTGTAATTTCATAATTGTGCTGAGAGCCCCATGAAGCATGCAATATTTAGAAACATATACAAGCTGTAAGTCATTTACCTTTTTTATATTTTTCATTGTCTTTTCTTTACAAAAAATCGATACAAAAATTAATCACAAAACAACAATTATTTTTATTTGAATCTCTTCATCCCAATATTTATTCATCACAAAATGTGCTTATACTTCTACTATTTAGGGCCTTTTATTGGTAGTTTTGGAAACTTTTTAACAGAAGTACATTCACACCTAAAAAGGTAGGTAAGAAGTGGAGAGTTGAAGTGCTCTGCACTCTCTGGACAAATGCAATGAAGCACACTTACAGTGAGTCCTGGAAATTAGAGAATATAAAAAATAAGCTTTGTGCTACTGTAGAGGTTCACTCTTACCCAGTAGAGCTGTATCAAGACAAAATTTTAAAAAAAATGACTCAGGCATTCATAAAAGCACATATAACTTCTATGGCATTCAGTGGGAATTGTGTGCATATGACTGAAGGAAGAATTTGACTCTATGATTTAATTCTTTGCAATTGCTTTAACATGTATATGTAGGACTCTACTAAAATATTCTGAAACTTGAAGGTGTTGCCTTGTATGTCAAAAATATGAGACTGTCCTATTAAGCATAATGCTCTTTACATTTTCTTTGCAAGAAATGTACCTTTTTATGAGTGCAATCAAAATTTCCTTGCAAAATTTCCGTGTTTTACAGGTGTTACGTGATCCTTGAGGGGACATTTACAACCATTTAATAAAAATATTTGGGATTTAATTATTGTAATGTTCTCTTTTTAAAATAAAAAACAAAACAACAACAATCACACCAAAGATCTTCTTTTTAAAGCAACAGTTTTATACATTTATATTTGAATGAATGTTTGCAAAATCCAAAAATCCCTGTTAACAATTACTGGGCTAAAATCTCTGTTTCTGAGCAATGTAGAGGGACCAAAATCTGGCCACAGCTACCAAGCTGAGAATTTTCTCAGCAGACAGGAATTCTCAGCTGGACTAAAGAGGAAATGTATAGATGGATGTATTCCAAGGCCAAAAGGGACCATTGTGATCATCTGGTCCAACCTTCTGTAAAACACAGGCCATAGAACTTCTCCAACATAATTGCTAGAGCAGATCTTCTAGCAAAACACTCAGGGTTGATTTACAAACTGACAGTGATGGACAATCCACCATGACCCTTGGTAAATTGTTCCAATAGCTAATTACTCTCTCCATTAAAAAATTACACCATATTTCTAGTCTGAATTTGTATAGCTTCAACTTCCAGCCATTGGAGTGTGCTATACCTTTCTCTCCTAGATTGAACGGCCCATTATTAAATACTTGTTCCCCATGTAAGTATGTACAACCTGAAAGAAAGTTACCCCTTAACCTTCTCTTTGTTAAGCTAAATAGATAGACTCAGACTATAATTACTATGAGGCATGTTTTCTAATCCTTTAATCATTCTCATGGTTCTTCTCTGAACCCTCTCTAGTTTATCAATATTCTTCATGAATTGTGGGCACCAGAACTGGACACAGTATTCCAGCACTGGTGGCACCAGTGCCAAATATAGAGATAAAATAACCTCTCTACTTCTACTCAAGGTTCCCCGATTTGTGTATCCCAGCATTGCATTAGCTCTTTTGGCCACAGTGTCAAACTGGGAGCTCATGTTCAGCTGATTATCCACCACGACCCCCAAATCTTTTTCAGAGTCACTGCTTCCCAGGATAGAGTCCCCCATCACTTAAGTATGGCCTACATTCTTTTTTCTTAGACATATAGATTTACATTTAGCCATATTAAAACAGATATTGTTTGCTTGTGCCCAATCTACCAAGCGATCCAGATCATTCTGAATCAGTGACCTGTCCTCTTCATTATTTACCCAATTTCTGTGTCTCCTGTAAACATTATCAATGAAACAAGATGGGGCAAGCTGATGGGCATTCACTGAGAGGAGTCCTTAGCTTTGAACTTAGCTTTTTTTACCTTAGCTCTTCCTGCTGGTTTGCCACAGCCTTTATTTGTTAACCCTCTACACATGTTGCCAGCCCCATTTCTTTTCTCAGTCCATGAAGGAGACAGTGGGTTTGAGTGCTGGTGGTGGTTATATTTATAGACAGTCCTTTTGTATTCTGGTTTCTGGTTCCTGCCATGGCGTGGGGTGATCCTCAGGTTCAGCAGGTGAGCTCCTTCAACCTGCTCCTCCAGGTAGAGATGCAGAATCACATGTTCCTCTGGGGTCACTGCTGCCTCCTCGCCCTGGGCCTCATCAGTGTCCTGTTGGACAGAGAGGTCAACAGGGTTGAGGAGGGGATCATGGGCAACTTCAGACTCTGTACTAGAAGCCCTTGATATCACCCAGTCAAGCTCCTCTTAGAAGGGGGATGTATGATGAGCCCTCCCAGATCAATGGCCTTCCTGTACAGGTTTCAGAGTAGCAGCCATGTTAGTCTGTCTTCGCAAAAAGAAAAGGAGGACTTGTGGCACCTTAGAGACTAATCAATTTATTTGAGCATAAGCTTTCGTGAGCTACAGGTCACTTCATCGGATGCATTCAGTGGAAAATACAGTACAGGAGTCTCAAGTGCTTCATGCATTCCCAGCACTAGGACGGGGTCCACTGAGTGCCTGCCTGCTCCAGCTTCCATGAAATTTCCCAGTACGTGTGCAAACCAAGCTGCTGGTCTTAGAGCTGGATCCATTTTCACCTGGAAAGAGTGCAGCAAAAAAGCTGTTCTGCTGCAGTCAGTGAGTGCAGCAGGCTACTACCGGCGCATAGGGGGGGGCAGGGGGTCTGGACTGTGTAAGGGTCCAGAAGAACCACTGCGTTCAATGCATTGTGGGAATGGGCGTGGAGTATTAATTAAACTAGAGACCTAGTATGTGTCCCTTACCCCTGTTCACACAGCAAACAAGAACAGGGCTGTGCCACAGCCTAAGGCATGCTAGCTTATTTGCTCTCCATTCACCTTGAGACAAATGCTTCTAGGGTTAAATGTGGACAATTGGGAGATTCTGGCACAAGCCTGATCATGGAGACATATACAGTTGCTAGTGTAGACGCACCCTAAATTAGATCAGATTATGGCCTGTTTTTCCTGTAGGAAAGATTTTGGTCCTGTGATGGGAGTGTTTACCCCCAACATATTAACAGGTGTCAGAGGTTTCAGTTAGCCCACCTGGCTGCATCTGGAGTATGTGTCAGACTGGATTTGTTATCAGGCCCAGCTGGGGGGGAGGTGGTGTGAGCTCCAGAGAAACCCAGGAGAGAGGAGATAAGGAGTTCCCTCTCTCTGGTAAGGGTCTGGGGGAAGGCAGACTGACAGGCCACAGGGATGGAATTAATCCCTAGGATGGACTATGGAAAGGAGGCAAGTCACAGACAGGCAGTCCTGAAGTGCTTCAGCAGTGAAAGAAAGAGCTAGGAGGACCTAGGGAGAAGCCAGAGGGCTAGGAAGCAGAGGAGAGGTTGTGTTAACCGCAGGCTGCAGGGAAGCAGCACAAAAGTCTTAGAGGCAGGATGTGGCCCATGGAAACAGCAGCACATCTGAAGGAGTAGATGTAGCTGCTTAATACAGGGTCGCTGGACTGGAACCCAGAGCAGAGGGTTGGCCTGGAACCCCCTCCTCCCCAATGATGTTAAATTTAATTATATTATGGGCACTATTACCAAGTGGGTCAACTATGTTCACCTCTTGGACCAGATCCTGTGCCCCTCTGAGGACTAAATGAAGAATTGCCTCTCCTCTTGTGGGTTCCAGGACTGGCTGCTCTAAGAAGCAGTCATTTATGGTGACTAGAAACTTTATCTCTGCATCCTGTCCTGAGGTGACATGTTCCCAGTCAATATGGGGATAACTGAAATCCCCCATTATTATTGAGTTTTCTATTTTTGTAGCCTCTCTAATCTACCAAAGCATTTCACAGTCGCCATCAAAATCTTGGTCATATTGTCCGTAGTGAATTCCTACTGCTATATTTTTATTATTCAAGCATGGAATTTCTATCCATAGAGTTTCTATGGCACAGTTTGATTAGTTTATGGTTTTTTTACTATATTTGTGTCCATGCTTTCTTTCGCATATAGTGCCACTCCGCCACCTACTCTGTCTTCCCATATATTTTGCACCCTGGAAAATATGTAAGTTGTAAAAGTATCACTAGTTCTTTACAAGTCTTGTACACACCATGTTAGGCAGCAGCATGCCATACATGGAAGGCAAGTTTCAGAGAAAAACTATTACATTCAGTTCTTAGAGCCTTCCTTCAAATAGGAAAGGAACTAACCTCATTCACTATTAAGACTTTTAAACAGCAACAATAAGGTTGACTGAAACAAATAGAGTTACAATAAGAAAAGGGGAAAAGAGAAAAATTGTTTTAAGTGTGTCAGTTAAGAGACCATTAGGACAGAGATGATATCACTGACTAAATAATTTTAACTAACTGATTAACCATACTAAGCTTCTGACACATTCACTGAAATTCAGGTTGTTTAAGCTAAAGCATAAGTGAACTTTGACAGAACTTAAGTTTACAATGAAATTACAGAAAATAAAGACTGCTATGATAGTGTTCAAAGTTTACATGACTTAATTTAGCATAGAATGTTCGAATTTAAGTACAAACTGTAAGTTGAAGCAGTAAGTTTCTATAGTAAGAAACTCCAGTAATTTCTGTCATGGGTCTTATATTATTTGGTGTTTTTCTGAAATCCCGAACTCCTAGAGTCATGTGATTACATGAGAATTTCCTCTTTCATTATATAAATAAAACAAACTTGCTAGCCCTCATGGTTGTGGAGAAGAACTTGAGAATGTGAAACCTGAAGCTCAAAAATGAAAAGGCAATACCCCCCCACACACACACCCCTCCGGTTTTCAGCCCACTTTCTATTTTGGAGGAGCTAAATCATGACTTTTGAATGCTTGGGATTAGCAATGCCGTTTGTCCATCCCTTAAACCAAATCTTTAACTAAAAAAAAAAAGTGTTGTATATTTATTTTCCTGCACTTCTGCAGTTTCCAGCGTTTGGCCAGAGAGACACATGAAAGGCTACTTTTGTTGTATTTCTGACTCTGTTACAAGTAGAAAATATTTGAAACTGTATAAGTAAATCTGTTTTTGCAAGAGCTCTATCCCAATTTTCTAGCGTATTTGTGCCAAATTATCTGCTTTCTGTGGTCAGGGAAAGGCTGACCCCCAGGGGGATTGGTTGTATAGTATAAATTTTACATTGAGTAAAAAAGTATGGGCAGCTACAAAATTAGAAGGGGAAAAAATCAATAAACCAGAACATAAAACCATTTTCTGCAAGAGAGATTGGAGTAAGGGGAGCAACTCACCAAAAGTTGCATAAGGGAAATAGTTGCTTAGACCACACAGCAAAAGCCCAAGATTGTGGTGCCTATATCAGGGGTATGCCTGTAAGTGATTGTTACACTCCTATGACAGGGCAAGTAGTTAACAAAAATGGGGTATGGTTAACCAAAACTGGGAGGCTCATGTAGCCGTTATTAACATACGTTAATATGTCTGGGACTAATTAAGTCTGTCTGGGACTAATTAAGGGCACATTTCATGATAATAGTATATCATAAAAATGGATATGGCCTTTGATTGTTCCGAATACTGAAAATCTGCAATGTAATTCTAAAGGCAAAAGCAAGCACATTGTTTAAAACAGAATTTAATTGAACTGTTAGAGATCATTCCTGATTTTCTTTAATAAACTACAAAAGCAATGAGTTAGTAACGGGAAAAATGAGAACAAGGAAAAGATAAAATAAGGGGCGTAGAAAGTGCTAGAAGTTGAAACTATTGCCTTTTTATAGATAGCATTTTATAAATTCAGAATCTTACCCAGTAACAAAACTAATCCATTAATTGACTAACATCATAAGTGTTTAAAAGCAGTCCATTTTTATGGCTGTGTTAAGTGATCAGTAATATATATTGTGCACTCTGTTTCATAAATTGGTCCTAAAAAATGTCTTCCCGTTCCTGACATCAGAAATTCTCAAAATCTGTCTCTGGGCATCTTGCCATTCTGTAGCACTAATAGATCATTCTGTTCTGACAGGTACGGGTTTAAGTAAATGTCTGCTCAACAAACAGCTGTGTGAAATAGAGACCTGGCCTCTCTGTCATTTGGTCAAAGACTTCCTGTGCCCACTGCAAAACAGAATTAATTTTATAATATATATAAACAAACAGACAGAATGTTCAGCTAACGTGATAAAATTTCAGAATGTTCAGCTAACATGATAACATTTTGAAAAGGTGGATTCGCATTTCAATATCATGTGGGACAGAAAGAAGCTCTTATGGAGTAGTCCAGAAGAGCTTTACAGCTGTTAAGAATCTTGTCCATTTTAATGAGCTCTAAATACATTACTGGCAAGCTGGCTAACACGGAACTGACATTAAACTGTCTGATCCCTATGACACACACGTTTGTCTCTTCCATGTGTGAAGATCAAGGGGCAAAATCTGTGGAAAGCAACTAATCGCTACAGCCGCTTCTCCATAGGAAGATCAGAACTTTATAATAATGTGTTTAGCTTCCTGCTTATAGAATGTATTTGGAGTAAATGATAAATATATCCTACACAGAGGTTAACAGGGAGGAACCCGACCAGAGGGAGGAAAATGGCAGTGTTAGTGTAGGGGGCGTAGAATAGCTGGGCTGAGTCAGCTGTGGGGAATTAATTCCCCTTACCTGCACCACAATATGTAAGATGGATGTTGTGATGTGGGTTGAGTGAGAATCAGGATATAGAGGGCAGCAGCTGAGAACAGAAGCAGTGATAGCTGACTCTGGCTGTTGAATAAAATGCACTTTGAAGTTTGTCTTTGGACTTGGCTGAAGCAAGCTGGGGCTTAAACTCTTTGGGCTGACCGAGGAAAGTCCTGTTGGGTTTGACCTTCCAATTGCATTCTCTATTTTTTTAATCAATTTTACCATCAAACAGACAACTGAGGCGTTTCAACTTTTGGCCACTTAAAAAATATTGTGTCTTACCATGGTTTATGGGGATTAATTTTACTGTTTTTCCCTGAGTGTTACAGAAGGCAGGAATTATAGAAAGCTGCTAGTTAAGGTTAAATTAGTGTCGATACTACAGCCTTGGAATACACCTTACTCTTGAGAGGTATTGTACCCTCGGTGTTTGTCCAAGCCCTCCGCACAACTACAAAGCATTTTCTGAAAGTGGATATATTTGCTTTTGCAGTCAGTTGTTCTCACTCTTTAAACAATGCTCAGGGAGTGGGCTGAGTGAAGAAAAGGAAGGACATAGTGTATTTTTGGAAAGAACTGAGAAATATAGAGAGCTGTAGCTTCTCACTCTCTAGCCAGTGCACTCTTTCCTGACAGCCGACAAAGTGACAGGAGAAAGCAAAATCTGTGAAGGGTTCCACTCTACAAACTTCCAGCTCTGCCTTGATTTGGACCTACAATTCCAGGTCATGGAGGTTGTACTAGCCTACTGAGAGAGGACTCTCTACTCAGACAATGAGGGGACTTGGAGTGGACTACCTGCTGTGGCCAGAGATGCCCACTTCCACTTTTAGAGAATATTTCAATCCCTTCTCTTTAAAAAAAAAAAAAAAAAAAAAAAAGCTTACCAATAATAAGCACAATGGGAAAATTATAGCGGCATATCCCAAATGTTTCTATAGCAGGGAAGGAACGAGAGCAAAAGATTCAGTGAAGTCCACTAGGGACCTCACCATGTGTGACTGGGGTCCTAGTGGGGAGTCAGCGGCAGTCACTCAGTTAGGACGAATTGCAAAGAATGGGGCAGACAATCCCCATAAAGGTGCTGGATATTCCAGTACTTAGATTACCAAGCCAGCATAAAACCTCTTCTTTATTCCCTTACTGGTTACTCAGAAGTCCAAAAACACAGTTCCCTTAAAGTGATCCAGCCTCAGGCCACCATCTAGGTACCCACATCCAGTGATGAGCTGCCAAAATCTTAACAACTGGTTCCCTCCTCACCCCATGAGGGGGTCGTGGCCCACCCCCACCCCCCGGGACTCCTGCCCCATCCAACCCCCCACGTTCCTTGTATCCTTTCCCCCAGGACCCCTGCCCCATCTACCCCCCCTCCCCTGTCCCCTGACTGCCCCCAGAACTGGGCAGGAGGGTCTCGTGGGCCACCGTAGTGGGTTCCCACCCCGCCCCTAAGAGCCAGAGGGACCTGCCAGGGGGTGAGGTGGGAAGTCCCGGTGGTGCTTACCTGGGGCAGCTTCTGGGAAGCATCTGGCAGGCCCCTCTGGCTCCTAGGGGTGGGTAGCATAGCTGGGGGAGAGCAAGGGGAGCGGCCGCTCCCCCCACTGATCACATCAAAAGTGGTATCTTAGGCACCAACTCCGTGGGTGCTCCGGGGCTGGAGCCCCCACGGGGAAAATTTGGTGGATGCAGAGCCCCCACCAGCAGCTCCCCACCCCACGCCCGGCCCCAGATCACCTCATCTGTGCTCCACCTCCTCCCCTGAACATGCCGCCCTGCTTTGCTTCTCCACCCCTCCCCAGCTTCCAGCGAATCAGCTGTTCGCACGGGAAACTGGGGAGGGCTGAGAAGCAGGCAGTGGCTTCCCGCTCAGGCTGAGGGTGGCGGAGGTGAGCTGGGGTAGGGAGCTGTTCCCCTGCATGCCCCCCAGGTTACCCACTGTGGCGCGGGTGGCCCTCCTCGCGCCTCCCTGTCCCAGCTCACCTCCACTCTGCCTCCACCTCCCTGGGCCTGAGCGGGAAGCTGCCGCCTGTTTCTCAGCCCTCCCCAGCTTCCCGCGCGAATAGCTGATTCCCGGGAAGCTGGGGGGGGGGAGCAGCGGAGAAGCAGAGCAGCGGAGAAGGGCGGCGCGTTCAGGGGAGGAGGAGGAGCAGAGGTGAGCTGGGGCTGGGTGCGGGGAGCTGCAGGTGGGTGTTCTGCACCCACCAAACTTTCCTCGTGGGTGCTCCAGCCCCGGAGCACCCACCGAGTCAGCGCCTAAGGCGCCGCTTTTGGCCAGTTGTTAAATATAGAAGCGGGCTTCTAAATTTAACAACCGGTTCCAGCAAACCGGTGCGAATCGGCTCCAGCTCACCACTGCCCATGTCAAATATGATGAAAATTTCTGTAAATCTGATTTCATCATATAAAAGATCCCAAAGGATCAGACACAGTACCTCTCAGGTTAATAAATGTTTCAGATCTTACCCAAATACACACTACAGCCAATTCTTATTAACTAAACTAAAATGTATTTAAAAACATAAGAGAGAGAGTATGGTTAAAAGGTCAATATACTGTGACAAAGTTCCTCCTCTACCTTGATGGGTCTTGCGCTTATTGGCAGATTTGCTCACCTTGGAGCTTCATGGCAGCCCTCAGCTTGGCCGTTTTTCTGAACCCACAGTCCAGGTCGACGACTCCTGTGTCTGACCAGGAGTTGGGAGGTTAGGGGGGAACCCGGGCCCGCCCTCTACTCCGGGTTCCAGCCCAGGACCCTGTGGAATGCAGCTGTCTAGAGTGCCTCCTGGAACAGCTGTGCATCAGCTACAGCTCCCTGGGCTACTTCCCCCATGGCCTCCTCCCAACACCTTCTTTATTCTACCATAGGACCTTCCTCCTGGTGTCTGATAATACTTGTACTCCTCAGTCCTCCAACAGTCCACAGTCTCACTGTCAGCTCCTAGTGCCTCTTGCTCCCGGCTCCTCACACGCACCACAACCTGAAGTGAGCTCCTTTTTAAACCCAGGTGCCCCGATTAGCCTGCCTTAATTGATTCTAGTAGCTTCTTGATTGGCTGCAGGTGTTCTAATCAGCCTGTCTGTCTTAATTGTCTCCAGAAGGTTCCTGATTGTTCTGGAACCTTCCCTGTTACCTTACCCAGGGAAAAGGGACCTACTTAGCCTGGGGCTAATATATCTGCCTTCTGTTACTCTCCTCTAGCCATCTGGCCTGACCCTGTCACGATACATACAGACATGAGTTCAATTCATTTAGGGGCAGATTCATAGCAGAGATGATGAGCTTTGTGGTTGCAAAGAGTTCTTTCAGAAATAGTTCATAGTTTTTAGTCCAATGTCCAAATATTATGGTCAGGGTGTACCAGCATAACTGGTACCTCAGTCTTGTGACTCAAACTTCCCCTGATGAAGTCTAAGCAGATCTGAGATGACAGAATCAGGAACCAAGGATCTTTTATACAATTTCATGTCTTGTGACAAGTTGGAATTCGCCAGGGAACAAAAGGTAGTTAGGATGACTTGAAGGAGGTCCATCACTGGTACTTAGCTATACAAATTAACATAAGGCCATTTGCTTGTTCCTCCACCATTCACAGTACATTTCAAAGAGAGATGAATACTGAGCTATCCTGTGTTTACAATTCTGTCAAGGTTCCTTCCACTCTGAACTCTAGGATTTAGATGTGGGGACCTGAATGAAAACCCCCCTAAGCTTATTTTTGCCAACTTAGGTTAAAACTTCCCCAAGGTACAAACTATTTTACCTTTTGTCCATGGACTTTATTGCTGCCACCACCAAGCATCTAACAAATATAACAGTGAAAAGCCCACTTGGAAATGTCTTTCCCCAAAAAATCCCCCCAAGCTCTACAACCCCTTTTCTGGGGAAGGCTTGATAAAAATCCTCACCAATTTGCATAGGTGAACACAGACCCAAACCCTTGGATATGAAGAACAATGAAAAAGCAATCAGGTTCTTAAAAGAAGAATTTTAATTAAAGAAAAAGTAAAAGAATCACCTCTGTAAAATCAGGATGGTAAATGCCTTACAGGGTAATCAGATTAAAAAAATAGAGAATCCCTCTAGGCTAAACCTTAAGTTACGAAAAGACACAAAAACAGGACTATACATTCCATTCAGCACAACTTATTTTATCAGCCATTTAAACAAAACAGAATCTAACGCATATCTAACTAGATTGCTTACTGACTTTTTACAGGAGTTCTGACCTGCATTCCTGCTCTGGCCCCGGCAAAAGCAATGCACAGACAGAGAGAACCCTTTGTTTTCCGCCTCCCCTCCAGCTTTGAAAGTATCTTGTCTCCTCATTGGTCATTTTGGTCCGGTGTCAGCGAGGTTGTCTTAGCTTCTTAACCCTTTACAGGTGAAAGGGTCTTTTCCTCTGGCCAGGAGAGATTTAAAGGTGTTTACCCTTCCCTTTGTATTTATGACAAATTCATTTACATGATAGGATGTTCTTTTGACCCCTGAATGATCAGAATACAGCATAGACAGGGATTGTTGATTACATTGTCCACCCTACTCATACATATGTAAATACACAAAACTACAAACATTATCTCCCCACATGTCTTTTGAGGGTTATTTATTCTGCAGGATATTTAACCCTTTCTAGCCATGTATCACACATGTAAGCCAAATTTATTTGGGGAGTGCTCGATATCACGTCTACGTCTACACTACTAGATGGGGCTAGGATTCCCCTGCTTGTGTACAACTACTTATGCTAGCTGTCATCCAGCTAGCACAAATATAAATAGCAGTGTAGCCGTGACAGCACTGCTATTGGCAGCGGAGCTATGAGTGGGTATTTGTCATGGTATTTATGAAGGCTCAACCTTGCTTCTGTTGCTGATACCTGTGCTGCCATGGCTACAATGCTATATATACTAGTACTAGTTTGATGAGAGTAAGTGAACACGAGCAGGGGAATCACACCCCTAGCTCATAGTTTTCAGAGTAACAGCCATGTTAGTCTGTATGCGCAAAAAGAAAAGGAGTACTTGTGGCACCTTAGAGACTAACCAATTTATTTGAGCATAAGCTTTCGTGAGCTACAGCTCACTTCATCGGATGCATACTGTGGAAAATACAGAAGATGTTTTTATACACACAAACCATGAAAAAAATGGGTGTTTATCACTACAAAAGGTTTTCTCTCCCCCCATCCTACTCTTCTGCTGGTAATAACTTATCCAAAGTGATCACTCTCCTTACAATGTGTATGATAACCAAGGTGGGCCATTTCCAGCACAAATCCAGGGTTTAACGAGAACGTCTGGGGGGGCGGGGTAGGAAAAAACAAGGGCAAATAGGTTACCTTGCATAATGACTTAGCCACTCCCAGTCTCTATTCAAGCCTAAGTTAATTGTATCCAATTTCCAAATGAATTCCAATTCAACACTTTCTTGCTGGAGTCTGGATTTGAAGTTTTTTTGTTGTAATATAGCAACTTTCATGTCTGTAATTACGTGACCAGAGAGATTGAAGTGTTCTCCGACTGGTTTATGAATGTTATAATTCTTGACATCTGATTTGTGTCCATTTATTCTTTTACGTAGAGACTGTCCAGTTTGACCAATGTACATGGCAGAGGGGCATTGCTGGCACATGACGGCATATATCACATTGGTGGATGTGCAGGTGAACGAGCCTCTGATAGTGTGGCTGATGTTATTAGGCCCTGTGATGGTGTCCCCTGAATAGATATGTGGGCACAGTTGGCAACGAGCTTTGTTGCAAGGATAGGTTCCTGGGTTAGTGGTTCTGTTGTGTGGTATGTGGTTGCTGGTGAGTATTTGCTTCAGGTTGGGGGGCTGTCTGTATGCAAGGACTGGCCTGTCTCCCAAGATTTGTGAGAGTGTTGGGTCATCCTTCAGGATAGGTTGTAGATCCTTGATAATGCGTTGGAGGGGTTTTAGTTGGGGGCTGAAGGTGATGGCTAGTGGCGTTCTGTTATTTTCTTTGTTAGGCCTGCCCGGTAGTAGGTGACTTCTGGGAACTCTTCTGGCTCTATCAATCTGTTTCTTCACTTCCGCAGGTGGGTACTGTAGTTGTAAGAATGCTTGATAGAGATCTTGTAGGTGTTTGTCTCTGTCTGAGGGGTTGGAGCAAATGCGGTTGTATCGCAGAGCTTGGCTGTAGACGATGGATTGTGTGGAGTGGTCAGGGTGAAAGCTGGAGGTATGTAGGTAGGAACAGCGGTCAGTAGTTTTCCGGTATAGGGTGGTGTTTATGTGACCATTGTTTATTAGCACTGTAGTGTCCAGGAAGTGGATCTCTTGTGTGGACTGGACCAGGCTGAGGTTGATGGTGGGATGGAAATTGTTGAAATCATGGTGGAATTCCTCAAGGGCTTCTTTTCCATGGGTCCAGATGATGAAGATGTCATCAATATAGCGCAAGTAGAGTAGGGGCATTAGGGGATGAGAGCTGAGGAAGCGTTGTTCTAAGTCAGCCATAAAAATGTTGGCATACTGTGAGGCCATGCAGGTACCCATAGCAGTGCCACTGATCTGAAGGTATACATTGTTCCCAAATGTAAAATAGTTATGGGTAAGGACAAAGTCACAAGGTTAGCCGTGACATTATCGGGGATAGTGTTCTTGACGGCTTGTAGTCCATCTTTGTGTGAAATGTTGGTGTAGAGGGCTTCTACATCCATAGTGGCAAGGATGGTGTTATCAGGAAGATCACCAATGGATTGAAGTTTCCTGAGGAAGTCAGTGGTGTCTCGAAGGTAGCTGGGAGTGCTGGTAGCATAGGGTCTGAGGAGGGAGTCTACATAGCCAGACAATCCCACTGTCAGGGTGCCAATGCCTGAGATGATGGGGCGCCCAGGATTTCCAGGTTTATGGATCTTGGGTAGTAGATAGAATATCCCAGGTCGGGGTTCCAAGGGTGTGTCTGTGCGGATTTGATCTTGTGCTTTTTCAGGGAGTTTCTTGAGCAAATGCTGTAGTTTCTTTTGGTAACTCTCAGTGGGATCAGAGGGTAATGGCTTGTACAAAGTGGTGCTGGAGAGCTGCCGAGCAGCCTTTTGTTCATATTCCGACCTATTCATGATGACAACAGCACCTCCTTTGTCAGCCTTTTTGATTATGATGTCAGAGTTGTTTCTGAGGCTGTGGATGGCATTGTGTTCCGCACGGCTGAGGTTGTGGGGCAAGTGATGCTGCTTTTCCATAATTTCAGCCCGTGCACGTCGGCGGAAGCACTCTATGTAGAAGTCCAGTCTGCTGTCTCGACCTTCAGGAGGAGTCCACCTAGAATCCTTCTTTTTGTAGTGTTGGTAGGGAGGTCTCTGTGGATTAGTATGTTGTTCAGAGGTGTGTTGGAAATATTCCTTGAGTCGGAGACGTCGAAAATAGGATTCTAGGTCACCACAGAACTGTATCATGTTCGTGGGGGTGGAGGGGCAGAAGGAGAGGCCCCGAGATAGGACAGCTGCTTCTGCTGGGCTAAGAGTATAGTTGGATAGGTTAACAATATTGCTGGGTGGGTTGAGGGAACCATTGCTGTGGCCCCTTGTGGCATGTAGTAATTTAGAAAGTTTAGTGTCCTTTTTCTTTTGTAGAGAAGCAAAGTGTGTCTTGTAAATGGCTTGTCTAGTTTTAGTAAAGTCCAGCCACGAGGAAGTTTGTGTGGAAAGTTGTTTTTTTATGGATGATGTGAGCCACACACAACTTTTAAGCAGATTGAGATGGAAGGGGTGGAGGAGTGACAGAATTACATGAAAGTAAACACTTGTCTTCAGTGACTCAGTAACTTTTCATGTTTAAAACTATGTGCAGTAACTTCTGTTCATAGTAATGAACAAATGGAAGGTATCCAAGTGGTTTTTAAACATGAATGGCCAAATTAGGAAGTCCTTGTAATACTTCCATTGAGTTCAATGAATGTTTTGCCAAGGACCACACAGTTTGTCTCAGATGCTTTTTCTCTTACAAAACTGAATGATAATGTTCCCTGATATATTGATTGTCCCCTGTCCTGAAACACACCATCATGCAGGAGAGTTACACTGAGTAAAATGAGTAAACTTCTCCTAAATGTGCACACATTCACACCTGACACAGGCAGCATTTAAAACTGCAGTTCTTAATTATCAAAGCTTTTTTTTCCTTGTGGGTTTTAATTAAATATTTGAACAGTTTGATTAATCATTGCAGCCCTAATTGGTTAAGGTTTAAGAGCTTTTCCTGAATTGGTTCTTTTGCAGCATTTCAATGCAGCTCTTAAGATCTGCCACTGTGGGTTGGCATTATTACTTTAGGATTCTTCTCAGTCACAGTACAACCAAAACCACCAGAGGCCTTGGTATATGCTTATAGAAGTATCACAAACTCCAACATCAAAAAACCAAGTTACATTGACCTCTGTCTTTACTTAATTCAGAAGAGGGTGTCTATTCTATAAAGTGTCTTAGGAAACAAAAAGAGAAAAAATGACTGAATCTTGCTAAATAAGCCTCAAAATTAATTGGCAAGTGAGGCTAACTCCAGACAAGGCAGTATAAACAGTAATCCCTTAATATTCAATGAAAGATGTTGAATGCCTCTTACAGACTGAGTAAAGAACCCATTAGGATGGGAAAGCCAATGAGCATTAGGTGAACATATATTACTCACATAAAATTTTTACATTCACATGATTATATTTTGATTTAAAAGGTCTTACAGTAGGCCAGTAACTATCCTTTCATGAAAGTCAATTTACCTGTCTCTAAAATAGATAAGAAAATACCTACCTCAGAGCAATGTTATATTCAAGTTACATTAATGATTATAAAGCTCTTTAAGATCACGAAGGCACTGTAGAAATTCAAAATAGTAGTATTAATGGTATCAGTGTGTAAGCATGTATTGTGATTAATGAGTTCTCTTTGTTATACTTCTGTCTGTGTGGAGCATTTAGGGTTGCCAACCCTCCAGGATTGTCCTGGAGTCTCCAGGAATTAAAGATTAATCTTTAATTAAAGATTGTCATGAAACCTCCAGGAATACATCCAACGAAAACTGGCAACCCTAGGAGCATTATCTTGGCTCGTTTTTGCAAATATTTAGCATTTACACTGATTTGGGCCTAATAATATGCAGAAGGATAAATCAAAATAAAAAAGAAAAGCATTTTATAAATTGATTTTTTTTAAATCAAGGGACCCATGCTTTTGCATAAAGGCTATCATAATGAAATCTGTTCAGTGCCACAAAACTGGAGATATGTAAACTTTCATAATCTGAAGCATCTCTGTGTATTTAAAGGTCATTCAGCTAAACTTGTGTCAACTTTCTTTGCTGACAGAAATAATACTTACTATCTGTTTTGTATAGCAGTCATATGGACTCTGACTCATTTTTAAAGATTGCTCTTTGATAATGCTGTAAGTACCAAACCCTTTTCATAGTCATGCTTTTGATTTATAGTAGCTGGACTGCACGTCTCCTTCTCATTTTGAGGGGCAGGATGATTCAGGCAGGAAGAAAGAAATTATTATTTGTACATGTAGCTCTTTAAACACCAAGAGCCCAGTTTATTACTTATTTATTTTATGAAACTAGAGTCACCTGTCTCTGCACTCCAGGTAACCTTGACAAATACAATAAATCAAAAAAGAAACAGCCACATCACATACAGTACTAAATAGCCAAGAAGTACAAAAAATAAACCATATTCTCCATTTCTCTTATCTATCACCCCTAATAATATTAACTTCTTCAGCAGACATTTTAAAATATAAATATCTCATTGTATGCCCTGAAGTTCAGCAGTTTTAGACCCAGGTGTGGGGAAAAGAAAGAGAGCCTCACATGGGACATCCTGCTAGCAAACTCCACTCTTTTATACTCTCTTATTTCCCTCCACTGAGAGGGGACCTGCTCAAGTGCTTTTGCTCACATCATCTGTAGCAGTATGTCACAGGAAGAGAGGTGGCATCTGAGGAAGGAAGGTCTGAAGTTATTAGTGTATCTCTTGTCCACACTACTAATAGGCCCTTCATTTCTTTCATATACGACTCTAGCTGGAATTGGAAGTGTTTTCCCTTATGAATTTCCATTTGAATCTAAGGTCTTTATCTGCTCCTGCCTCCAGGATGGAGAATTATCTGTAGAGGCAATTCTCTACTTTGATGCATATGGTCAGATATTAATTTATGACTTGGAAACCTTAATTTACAAGCACGAGTCACACATGTTGTAAAATACTTCAGGTCTCTTGAACTGGATCTAAAGCATAGATTCCATCTGTTTGGGGAGTTGCTGCTTATTTATGTCCTTATAGTAAGTATATTTAGGATGCTGCATAAAAGCTTTTAGTCAAGACACTACTTATTTAGGAAGTAATTTTCCTTAACTAGGAAGCAAAAAAATAAGCAATTTTAATTATTGCTTTATTGAAATTTATTTTAATAATCTAGGAATACTTTGTGACTATATCAAGATTATCAATATTTTTCTCCTTTTTACTGTTCCTGTTTACTGTTTCTGATATTTTTATGCCTGTTTTCTCTTTTAGTTTTCTTTTTAGTGGCCTTGAACACTTGCAACTGATCAAAATACATCTACCCTATACTTTTACAAAATTATGGGTATTCAGTTTTTAACCACCATACTCTATTATTACTTTTAGTTCCTGGTACTTAGAGTGCACACAGTATTTTAGGTGCCAGGAATTTCAGAAGCTATTAGGACCAAACACTGTGATGATGACTTACTGATGGTTAACCTATAGCAGCACTGTGCAGCGCTGCAACAGAACCACTGGAACAGGAGATTGGAAGAGGAGATTGAGTATATCCTTCAGGATTGGCTGTACTTTGATTAAGAATTCTGGAATTCTCATGTCTTCTTGAAGGACCTCTTGATGAGTGAGACTGGCACTGGAAATTGCCATGATCACCCAGATTTGTTCCCTAAGAATGTGCAGCATTGTGTCAAAATAGCAAGTTCTGCTTTTCAAATCTCCTGTTCTTTAATTTGTGAAAATTTATGAAGACTCAAAAATTTTGCCCACACAAGTACATGGCCGAAAAACTACATGAGTCCTGCGCCTGAAGGACTTTGTAGTTCCAGACCCTGCCAGAAGAAATTCATGTGTAAAGAAAAATATGGTGATAGGTTTTCCTTCCCTTCCCCTCAGGCATGTTGTGAGGTGAAACTAATTAATGAAACTTTGCGATTGTTGGGTAAAAGAGAATATAAAAGGGTAAAACACAATTATTCAGCTGGAAGTTCCTGAATCACTGATTTCACAGTAACAGCCGTGTTAGTCTGTATTCGCAAAAAGAAAAGGAGTACTTGTGGCACCTTAGAGACTAACCAATTTATTTGAGCATAAGCTTTCGTGAGCTACAGCTCACTTCATCGGATGCATACTGTGGAAAGTGTAGAAGATCTTTTTACATATGCACAAAGCATGAAAAAATATCTCCTCCCACCCCACTCTCCTGCTGGTAATAGCTTATCTAAAGTGATCACTCTCCTTACAATGTGTATGATAATCAAGTTGGGCCATTTCCAGCACAAATCCAGGTTTTCTCCTCCCCCTCCCCCCCACATACAAACCCACTCTCCTGCTGGTAATAGCTTATCTAAAGTGACCATTCTCCTTACAATGTGTATGATAACCAAGGTGAGACTGGACTTCTACATAGAGTGCTTCCGCCGACGTGCACGGGCTGAAATTGTGGAAAAGCAGCATCACTTCCCCATAACCTCAGCCGTGCGGAACACAATGCCATCCACAGCCTCAGAAACAACTCTGACATCATAATCAAAAAGGCTGACAAAGGAGGTGCTGTTGTCATCATGAATAGGTCGGAATATGAACAAAAGGCTGCTCGGCAGCTCTCCAGCACCACTTTGTACAAGCCATTACCCTCTGATCCCACTGAGAGTTACCAAAAGAAACTACAGCATTTGCTCAAGAAACTCCCTGAAAAAGCACAAGATCAAATCCGCACAGACACACCCCTGGAACCCCGACCTGGGATATTCTATCTACTACCCAAGATCCATAAAACTGGAAATCCTGGGCGCCCCATCATCTCAGGCATTGGCACTCTGACAGCAGGATTGTCTGGCTATGTAGACTCCCTCCTCAGGCCCTATGCTACCAGCACTCCCAGCTACCTTCGAGACACCACTGACTTCCTCAGGAAACTACAATCCATCGGTGATCTTCCTGATAACACCATCCTTGCCACTATGGATGTAGAAGCCCTCTACACCAACATTCCACACAAAGATGGACTACAAACCGTCAAGAACACTATCCCCGATAATGTCACGGCTATCCTTGTGACTTTGTCCTTACCCATAACTATTTTACATTTGGGGACAAAGTATACCTTCAGATCAGCAGCACTGCTATGGGTACCTGCATGGCCTCACAGTATGCCAACATTTTTATGGCTGACTTAGAACAACGCTTCCTCCGCTCTCGTCCCCTAACGCCCCTACTCTACTTGCGCTATATTGATGACATCTTCATCATCTGGACCCATGGAAAAGAAGCCCTTGAGGAATTCCACCATGATTTCAACAATTTCCATCCCACCATCAACCTCAGCCTGGTCCAGTCCACACAAGAGATCCACTTCCTGGACACTACAGTGCTAATAAACAATGGTCACATAAACACCACCCTATACCGGAAACCTACTGACCGTTATTCCTACCTACATGCCTCCGGCATTCACCCTGACCACACCACACGATCCATCGTCTACAGCCAAGCTCTGCGATACAACCGCATTTGCTTCAACCCCTCAGACAGAGACAAACACCTACAAGATCTCTATCAAGCATTCTTACAACTACAGTACCCACCTGCGGAAGTGAAGAAACAGATTGATAGAGCCAGAAGAGTTCCCAGAAGTCACCTACTACCGGGCAGGCCTAACAAAGAAAATAACAGAACGCCACTAGCCATCACCTTCAGCCCCCAACTAAAACCCCTCCAACGCATTATCAAGGATCTACAACCTATCCTGAAGGATGACCCAACACTCTCACAAATCTTGGGAGACAGGCCAGTCCTTGCCTACAGACAGCCCCCCAACCTGAAGCAAATACTCACCAGCAACCACATACCACACAACAGAACCACTAACCCAGAAACCTATCCTTGCAACAAAGCCCGTTGCCAACTGTGCCCACATATCTATTAAGGGGACACCATCACAGGGCCTAATAACATCAGCCACAACTATCAGAGGCTCGTTCACCTGCACATCCACCAATGTGATATATGCCATCATGTGCCAGCAATGCCCCTCTGCCATGTACATTGGTCAAACTGGACAGTCTCTACGTAAAAGAATAAATGGACACAAATCAGATGTCAAGAATTATAACATTCATAAACCAGTCGGAGAACACTTCAATCTCTCTGGTCACGCGATTACAGACATGAAAGTTGCTATATTACAACAAAAAAACTTCAAATCCAGACTCCAGCAAGAAAGTGTTGAATTGGAATTCATTTGGAAATTGGATACAATTAACTTAGGCTTGAATAGAGACTGGGAGTGGCTAAGTCATTATGCAAGGTAACCTATTTGCCCTTGTTTTTTCCTACCCCGCCCCCCCAGACGTTCTTGTTAAACCCTGGATTTGTGCTGGAAATGGCCCACCTTGGTTATCATACACATTGTAAGGAGAGTGGTCACTTTAGATAAGCTATTACCAACAGGAGAGTGGGTTTGTTTGGGGGGGAGTGAGAAAACCTGGATTTGTGCTGGAAATGGCCCAACTTGATTATCATACACATTGTAAGGAGAGTGATCACTTTAGATAAGCTATTACCAGCAGGAGAGTAGGGTGGGGGGAGAGAAAACCTTTTGTAGTGATAAACACCCATTTTTTCATGGTTTGTGTGTAGAAAAACATCTTCTCTATTTTCCACAGTATGCATCCGATGAAATGAGCTGTAGCTCACGAAAGCTTATGCTCAAATAAATTGGTTAGTCTCTAAGGTGCCACAAGTACTCCTTTTCTGAATCACTGAGTTATCTGTGTGTTGTGTAGTGTCATTTTGACTGGTTAAGGCAATGGGCCAAGTCCTCTGCTGATGTAAATTGTTGTAGCTCAGTTGTGGCTTTGGCCCAATAATTCCAGTGATTTGTGATATTAGCTAAATAATCTTTAATACTTGTAAAATAGGTCTAAATAAAGGCAATTTCAAAGCAGGTTTTTAGCAATAGTTGTCACTGTTTCAGTATCTCCATGGAGTGAATGAGGCTGGTGTTTCTTCAGTGGTTGCTGCTATTCTCATGATGCTGCCTAGCATGATGGGGCAGTACAGAAGTCAAAGAATCATCTTTGTCTTATGAAAGCAATAGAAATCGGGAGGCTTTAAAGTCGAGATAAGGGAAGTTTTGTTATTTAAATAAAAATGGAAAACAATAGAACTTACCTACAAAAAGTTAAACTTTCAGATTTCCATAGGTTTTTAATGGCAAGGCCACTTCATCCACTCCATTGCATATACTTTTCCCTCCAGGGAGAAGGTGAATGAACAAACACCACAACAGATCTCAGTCATGTTGCTTAATGCACTGCTTGAAGTTGCTCAGGTACAGCAATAGAATCTGCTTTCCTTTTGCATCATCCACTTGTCAAGATGGTGGCGTCCACTTTGTTATTCCATTATTTTTTTTTACATTTACACTTTGTACATTTTTCTTTTGTGTAATTAGCTTTTATATTGCTATGCTGGGTTAAACTACCAATCCAGCTCTGAAAAGGCCCCAGTACAAGCTGTCTGGTATTGCCTTCAGCAAGGTAGAGCCGGACCAGCAAGGATTAAGTGGCTTATTAAACTATAGGACCTAGCTGTTAAGTATAAGAAGAAGAAAGGGGAATTGCCCACTCTGATTATGCACAGGAAGGGAGGTGAGCTTTGATTGGGGCCTAGTTTATACCCAAGTGATGACTTTGATTTGGATTTGTCTTACTCTGAAAAAGTAAGGAAAACATTGCTGGTTTTTTGTGTGTGATTTTGTAAGCTACTCTCACTGCTGATAAGGGAAACCCCATTCTGTGACAACTGCACTTCAATTTCTCCTTAAACATTATTGTTGCTACAAGCTGTTGGTTAAGTGTATATTACATTGATCTCCAGGCCCATTCAGAACAAACTACTGGACCAGTATGGAAGTCATGAGGCCTTCAAGTGGACAAAATAGGACTGGTTTCAGAGGAACAGCCGTGTTAGTCTGTATTCGCAAAAAGAAAAGGAGTACTTGTGGCACCTTAGAGACTAACCAATTTATTTGAGCATGAGCTTTCGTGAGCTACAGCTCACTTCATCAGATGTTTGCAGATTGAGGCCCCAAAGAAAAGTTCTTGGAGAGAGGAATTGCATTTATCTCAGGTCCGGCTGGTGTCAGAGATTCTCTTGCCAAGCAAGGTAGAGGAATAACTAGCGTAAAAAGTTGCTCTGGTGGTTAGCCATAATGAAGTACATTTTGCCCCTTGGCCATAATAAAATGCACAGTAAGAAGATGTGGCTGGGGAATAAAGTAAATAAGGGTCTTGGGGAAAAAAAGTCAGTGCTTAACAGTAAGCTAGATTTATTACCCGTCTGTGTGAGATTGGAGCATTGAGGGAGGAAGAGGTCACAGTTTCATGATTTTCTCAGTACCAGCAGACTGGGTTTCAGGAGTTGGAAAAACCAAGAAGCAAACTCTGGAAAAGCTCTTACATGATGATTTCAAGACACTGTGCAGGGGTAAGCTTACTCCAGTAGACAGGGAAAGGAGAAAGCCACATGAGGCTGTCTGAGCCACTCATAACAGGGGGGCAGTAGAGAGGCTTGGCTGTCACACTCCTCTTTGCAAGTGATGCTGGAAAAGAGGAAGATTTCGGTGCCTTTATAATACAAGCTCCTCTCCCATTTAATGGTTGAGAGGACTACCAAGGGAGGATGTGGTATCTGCTGGACTGGGAAAGACCCTGGGAGCTCTGGAGTTCTGCTTGTGTAAGTGTTTTGGGTATGGATTTATTGCTCTGTTAAAGAAACTCTGAGGACTTATATCACCTGAGTACTTTGGAGAGCTAGTCTGTTTATAAGCTATTATATATAGTGTACTAAATATCCTGGGTTTTACAAAATCCTCTCTATTTCTGTTCTCATTTATCCTACCACTTCTCTGGTGGGCCAGGGCCATTCTGAAATGTTATGCTTTTTATAGTCTTTTTAGTAATATGATCAAAGCCTGTGTTCATGAAAGGGAGTGGGAGGGGGGGATCTCATTGCAAGTAGTCATTGAAATGACTTAAATTTGTAATTGATTTGTAGCACTGTATGGTATTCCATCAAAGAAGTACCTAAACAAAATTGAGTTTCACTAATAATTAAAATAGACATGTTAAGAATCAAGCCAAAGAATATGTGCAGCATCTCCTCTCCACACTGCTCCCAAGAAGTTGAGAACAAGGAAATTCTTGAGGTTGTGATGTTTGAAAATGAGTAGCTGCTTTTCTCAGAATGTTCTGCTTAGTTTACTCAGAGTAAAGACTCTGAACCTTCCTTACCATACAAAGACAGGAGTGTAAACTAGCTGCTCTAAAGAACTGAGAGATGGGGCCGCAAAAAAGCCTTCTGCTCATTAAGATAAACACTGAGTATTTGTTTCATGTTTGGTCTCAGGAGAACGTCCTGAATGGAGGATTAAGCAATTGCTTTCCACTGTCTAAAACTGTTGAGGTGGTGGGGAAGAGAGATGAGAATAAAAGGATTAAAATTGTTATGCACAGGATTAGTGCTGAGAGAGTAGGGATCCCTATATTGCACACAGTATGGAATTAGTGTTGCGGGTGTACAGGGCTTCCGTATTGTATACACAGTAGGTGCATTTTGAAGATTTGAATATGCTGCAAGACTCTATCCAACTTTAGGCACAGACACTTGGTCCTGTGGGGAAAGTAGCATATGTTGGTCACAGAAAGTGAAATTTCTTTCCTTCTGTGAATTATTTATTGTATCCCAAGATCATATGAGAAAGTGTGTCATAATTTATACATGGCTAGAAATTAATTTGGAGGAATAAAAATCCCAAGAGTAAAACAGATTGTGACTCCCCGTGTTCACACAGATAGACCCATCGATGGGATGATTGGTATGAATAAGGAGGTAACAATCTTTCCCATGACTGATATTTTTATACTTAAAAAATAATTTCCACTCATATAGTTTATAATTAAAATAAATGGGACTGTTCTAGCGAGCAACTACCGATTAGTGTGGATAAGGATTTCAAAATCTGGCCTATACCTTCTATGTTTTCTCCGTTTAGATGAAACTCTACATAAGGTCTGTTCCCTGGTTCTACAGAAGAAGTAAGACCAAAAAGCTACATGTTCTCTTCTGCTTCTACACTCCTGCCGGGCCATGTTGTTCCTGTTCATGGTGAATAGGTGTGGGAAGGCAGAATACACTGTCAGAGGTCTAGTCGTGCAGGATGCTAAGCTCAGTCGGAGGCATCAGCACTTTGCAGGAACAGACTCAGTCTGTATTGACTTGTGTATCCTACTTGCATAAGACATCAGTAATAACGCTATGTTATTTTCAGAGTAAAAGCCGTGTTAGTCTGTATTCGCAAAAAGAAAAGGAGTACTTGTGGCACCTTAGAGACTAACCAATTTATTTGAGCATGAGCTTTCGTGAGCTACAGCTCACTTCATCGGATGCATACCGTGGAAACTGCAGCAGACTTTATGTACGCACAGAGAATATGAAACAATACCTCCTCCCACCCCACTGTCCTGCTGGTAATAGCTTATCTAAAGTGATCATCAGGTTGGGCCATTTCCAGCACAAATCCAGGTTTTCTCACCCTCCACCCCCACACACAAATTCACTCTCCTGCTGGTGATAGCCCATCCAAAGTGACAACTCTTTACACAATGTGCATGATAATCCAGTTGGGCCATTTCCTGCACAAATCCAGGTTCTCTCACCCCCCTCCCAAAAACCACACACACAAACTCACTATCCTGCTGGTAATAGCTCATCCAAAGTGACCACTCTCCCTACAATGTGCATGATAATCAAGGTGGGCCATTTCCAGCACAAATCCAGGTTTTCTCACACACCCCCATACACACACAAACTCACTCTCCTGCTGGTAATAGCTCATCCAAACTGACCACTCTCCAAGTTTAAATCCAAGTTAAACCAGAACATCCGGGGGGGGGGGGGGGTGTAGGAAAAAACAAGGGGAAATAGGCTACCTTGCATAATGACTTAGCCACTCCCAGTCTCTATTTAAGCCTAAATTAATAGTATCCAATTTGCAAATGAATTCCAATTCAGCAGTTTCTCGCTGGAGTCTGGATTTGAAGTTTTTTTGTTTTAAGATAGCGACCTTGACAGTCTCTACGTAAAAGAATAAATGGACACAAATCAGATATCAAGAATTATAACATTCATAAACCAGTCGGAGAACACTTCAGTCTCTCTGGTCACGCAATCACAGACATGAAGGTCGCTATTTTAAAACAAAAAAACTTCAAATCCAGACTCCAGCGAGAAACTGCTGAATTGGAATTCATTTGCAAATTGGATACTATTAATTTAGGCTTAAATAGAGACTGGGAGTGGCTAAGTCATTATGCAAGGTAGCCTATTTCCCCTTGTTTTTTCCTACCCCCCCCCCCCCGGATGTTCTGGTTTAACTTGGATTTAAACTTGGAGAGTGGTCAGTTTGGATGAGCTATTACCAGCAGGAGAGTGAGTTTGTGTGTGTATGGGGGTGTGTGAGAAAACCTGGATTTGTGCTGGAAATGGCCCACCTTGATTATCATGCACATTGTAGGGAGAGTGGTCACTTTGGATGAGCTATTACCAGCAGGATAGTGAGTTTGTGTGTGTGGTTTTTGGGAGGGGGGAGAGGGGGTGAGAGAACCTGGATTCGTGCAGGAAATGGCCCAACTTGATTATCATGCACATTGTGTAAAGAGTTGTCACTTTGGATGGGCTATCACCAGCAGGAGAGTGAATTTGTGTGGGGGGTGGAGGGTGAGAAAACCTGGATTTGTGCTGGAAATGGCCCAACCTGAGGATCACTTTAGATAAGCTATTACCAGCAGGACAGTGGGGTGGGAGGAGGTATTGTTTCATATTCTCTGTGCGTATATAAAGTCTGCTGCAGTTTCCACGGTATGCATCCGATGAAGTGAGCTGTAGCTCACGAAAGCTCATGCTCAAATAAATTGGTTAGTCTCTAAGGTGCCACAAGTACTCCTTTTCTATGTTATTTGTTTATCATCACACTCTAGGGACTGGGAATTCATTTTAGGTTAATCTATATGGAGCACTGAAAAGGAAGCAGAATAGAGTGAAATCCCACATTGTGTTTGTGTACATCACTGAATAAAGTATAATGTTTATTGGATTTATTTCCAGGCAGCGTCAAATAGATTTGATATAACCTAGAAAGCTACTCAGCAGCCAAGCAAATTTAAAAGAAGTATTTGTTTTTCATTTGAGAATAATCGTAGACAGTAGAAAGGAAACGCTTTTCTTTTTTGCACAACAGCAGAGGGGCAAGAAAATTACAAATGAGAGGAGCTGAGGCGAAGCCCATCAAAGTCCGTGAAAAGACTTTCACTGACTTCAGTGGGGTTTGGATCAGGCCATAAGAGAACAAATCCAGACCGAAGAAATATAGTCTACTTCAAAAAGGCAGGATATGAACTTGTACCTGCAATATGCCTCCACAGACAACTGCTGCTCTGGTGAGCAGTATACCATTATGAGCTAGCCAATGAGTGATGGCAGCAGCACCATAGTAGCCATGGAGTAAAGGAACACCTCGGACCCAGTGAGATTTCAGCACCATCACCCCATCAGTTTCTGTAATCAGTATGAACAGCTCATGGGTAAAGCAGCAGTGTAGATGCCTGTGCTGACACTGTCATGATGCCTCAGGGCACAAACAAAGAAATGTTACAGCCAGCAAGGATTGCACAGTACCTAACACCAACACCACAGGGTAAATGGCATATTGCTGGAAGGGGGTCAGTGCGGGAAAGTAATGAGTTGCTTTCGGCAATCTCTGATGTTCAAAAACCATTGCAAATACTTGTTATGCTATTCACTGTGCCAACAGATAGTGTAAAAAATGCTGTGTCACTAGAAACAGAAAATGTGAAATGCTGAAGCCTGAAATGACATTAAGTTAATAAAACAAACACACACACACACACACACACACACATATAATATACATGCAAGGGATAAAGCAATAAGAAAAGTATTAGTGGAAATATATAAATTTAGACCAGACAAGGAAGTCTACATTATGCATTTGTGCCTTAGGCAGAGGTATACAATAGTGAACGCAAATTACACATCAATGCATAACCTTTACAATAGATATGTGCCTGCACACCTTGTTTTGGTCAACAGTAGTAATCAAACTCCATCAGTAATTGTTACCTGGTCTGCCCTAGATAGGTGTCCATCTCTAAAATAATAGTATATAACGTGTATGCTGCTCACCATTTAAAAATCATTTAGATTAATAAATAACTGCAGTCTCTTAATAAAACAGCTAAAATTCACTAAAATTATAGAGACTGAGTGAGTCTTAGACCCCACTTGCAATGAGCTGAAGATCACAGGCCAATCCCCAAATATATCCTCTTCAAAAGACTTAAAATCTGTCACTGCGCCTGACACCAAATAGGCACTTAATAAAAAAATAAATCCAGATGTTCAGTGTCAAGGAACCTGACATAAGAACAGTCACAGAAATTTATATGCAGGGGACAAAATGCAGAATACACTAACAAATACACTAACAAATACCAGGTAATCAGTTGTAACATATGGTAACCAAACCTTATTTATCTCAAATAGCGTCACCCCCTTGATTTTATTCCCTTCTACCACCATGTATGACCGTGTGCTAGACATGCATTGATTCAAGCACATAGCCCCCAGTGGGAGGCTGAAGATCTGTTGCAATTCTTCTTCCCCCTCCTTCCACTCCCTGGGTCACAGCAAGCAGAAAGGAGATTGGGGAATCGCAAAAATTATGTAGGGGACAGCACAGATCATTCTCTAAAAAAAAAAAAAAATCATGACTGAGTCATATATTTGTAATTTTTTTTTTTTTTTTGGTCAGTATCAACCATGACCCATTGGCAATTGTTTTGAAGAATTTTCTTTGACAATCCATCAGCCCTAATTGTGACTCATTCTGCTATGTGAAAATACAGGCACTTGGCTACATTACTTGCCATCTACCTCCTCGGCAGGGGGCAGGAGTAGGGAAGGGACACATGCAGGCTGTTGAATTTGTGTGAGGATAAATAATTAAGAGACTCATTGGTTTCTCACCAATGCACAAAGAAATGTGATTAAGGAACTTTAAATCAAGAATGGCTAAAGGCTAATGCTGTAACAACGGCAGGATATGTCCTCTGAAAAATAGACTGAGAGATTTCTTCAACAAGTCACAAAGAAAGTATCTTAATATTCCATCAGAAAGTTCCTGCCAATTTGGAAAAGCTCTGCATCTGGCGATTAAAGACATCTCAGAAACTGACAGTGCAGTCAGATCTAATAATAGCACTGGCAGTATCACAGAAATAAGCTTTCTCAACAACACTACCACCTTCTAGCAGAAAATGTGCAGGACATCTTAGGCTAGGCAGCCCTTTTCTTCTCAAAGTCTGTGATACTATGAAAGTCCTTTGGGAACTAAGTGTTAAGAGAGAAATTTGCCAAGTTTACCGTGACAAACATCAGCAAATCATGCTAAATAGCTTCTCACAAGACTCCTTGAAGGGCTTTCTGGTGTTCATCCTGTATCTTGTTTCTCCTCACTATGCAGAACATAGAGGTTCTTCACCATATGTCCACCATTTCTATGACTACACTCACTTCATTTTCCCAACTAACATAGCTAAAAAGGACAGCATGCCATTTTGAAACTGGAAATAAATACTACAAAAATAATGTAATTTTTCTGTTTCAGCCAGTAAAAGCATATTATTGTTATTTTGATTAGACTCAGCCCTGGTCTACACTAGGTGGGGGGATCAATCTAAGTTATACAACTTCAGCTATGTGACTAACGTAGCTGAAGTCGACATACTTAGACCTACTCACCGCGGTGTATTCACTACGGTGAGTCGACTGCTGCCACTCCCCCATTGACTCTGCCTGCGCCTCTCGTGGCGGTGGAGTACAGGAGTCGATGGGAGAGCGCTCGGGGATAGATTTATCACATCTAGAATAGACACAATAAATCGACCCCCGCTGGATCAATCGCTGCCCCCTAGTATGGCAGGTAGTATAGACATACCTTCAGAGATGTTGACAGCTCTTTTCTGTATTAAAAATACACACGAGAAAAAACAGATGACACAACTGCTGCTCAGAGGAGTTCAGAGCTTAATGTTGCAACTTCCAGATATCCTGGTACTCGGTTGCAGGTCTGCACTTTCGAATTGTTAGGTGTAGCAAAGAAGAAGGGAAAGAAAGCATACTCCTATTTACTGTCCAGGCCAAATTCTGTGCTGACTTACTCCCTGTATAACCCCACTGAAACAAATGGTTTTCATGAGTGTGAGCTGATGCAGAATATGGGCCATCCTTTGTCTTTCCTGTTCTGCAGAAGTGTAGACTGAGAAGAGTATCCCTTCTGTATAATATTAAATATCTGTCATGGGATCACAAATGAAAACCTTTGTTTTGTAGCCTCATATAGGACTATGCACTACAACTAATCTTCCATCCTATGTTAGTACTGATGTAGTTTCCTGATCTGCAGCATTACTTTTCCAGTCCTTGGCACTCCTGAGCAAAAACTGCCATTCTAACAAATGTAGGCCAGAATGATTCTGTGATGTGCACAGACTGGAACCAACACAATTATTCATTGTGTGAACCCATTCAAATTTAAACTCAAATTTTCCCAGCTGAAAAGTGACGTGGATTAACTCAGAGGTAGGTGGCTCTTGTGACATTATAGCACCACTAAAGCTCATTGTAAGAAAAGAAAATTTTGAGAAGTATGATGATTTAAAAGAGCTAATTTCGGCTTTCCAGGCTTTGCACGGGTTGGCTTCTAGCTGTGCTATCTTTTTAAACAAAAAGTTTCAAGAGAATAAAGTGTTTGACAGATATGTTGTTTTCCTCTTAGGTGGCATGGAGAACATAAAACATCATACCTTTGCTTTATCTCGCTACACCTACACAGTGCTGTCTACCTTAAAATATGCTAATGGAGCACCCATTGTGCGTATCTACAGTGATTCAGACTTCAGCAGTCCCGATGTCCAGGGTCCAATAATTAATTTTAATGTACTGGATGAAAATGGAGATGTAATCGGCTATTCTCAGGTACACGAACAATTTCATTTTGCTCATCTTAATGTTCAGTTTATACACTAAACACCTTTGTGATTATCTTTTCCTCCCCACCAAATATGCTGTACATAAAAATATTCCCTATGTGTATGTTTTTTCTTCATACCTCTAGATGACACATTTAGTGTTTGTTTATTTTTAAAGGTTTCAGAGTAGCAGCCATGTTAGTCTGTATTCGCAAAAAGAAAAGGAGTACTTGTGGCACCTTAGAGACTAACCAATTTATTTGAGCATTATTTCCATCCAATGAAGTGAGCTGTAGCTCACAAAAGCTTATGCTCAAATAAATTGGTTAGTCTCTAAGGTGCCACTAGTACTCCTTTTCTTTTATTTTTAAAGTAATTGAAAGATAGGGCAATAAAAATGTCTACCGAATGTAATGTGTACAGTAGCTGATGCCAACTTCTATTGCAGTTTTTAATATTGGACCTGTAATGAAGTATTAAAAACTTGTCCTCCGTTTATCCTGTGTTATTTATCCATGACTACATCTATGATCTTGGAGTGTGATTCCCCAGCATGTGTGCACATACTCACGCTAGCTGTCACCAAACTAGCACAAGTATAAATGGCAGTGTAGCTGCAGTAGAACGGGTGGTGGCAATGGAGGCCTGGCTGAGCCAAGCTGTGTACAAACATGCCTGAAATTGGTGGGTATGTACACAGCACGGCTCAGCTGCTACCCATGCTACCACAGCTATACTGCTATTTACGTGCTCTATGAGAGCAGATGTGAATAGGTGTACACGAGCTGGGGAATCACACCTCTAGCTCTTGGCGTAGAATTAGACTTAGCATTAGCAGTCCAAAATATGGGGATGATTCAGTATAGGAGGCACCTTTCCTCTTTCTTTCAACCAATGCTCCAGCATGGTGCTAGGGAGTACTTTGCTACGGCATGTGCTGCCATTTTAGGTGAGTTTGAAAAATGAGGTCCTGGTCATTTTTGTCCCTAAGGGATTCCACAAAAGTGCAAGCAGTTGGCCAGGATACTAGGATTAATCCGCATTTCCCAATATGGATAATTATTGGAGATGGTTGGCAAAATTCTGCAGAACAACTGTTTTTGTCAGAATTTGCCTATTTGTCAAAATTGAAACATTCCATGGAGACTTCAGTTTTGACTAAGTTGCAACAGAACCCTGCCTGGTTTCCTGCCAGCTTGTCTGCCTGGCTTCTTGGTTGACTGCTTGCCAGACTGCCCTGGAATCAGGGACCTCAAGGCTTTCCAGGTCACTGGCTCCAGAGTGAACTGCCTGGGAGTTGGGGACGTCAGGGCTTCCAAATTGTAATGAAACCAAAGTTCAGAATAAAAAAACCTCCACAAAACAGAATTACCTTTCTCTACTTAGCTCTAGCAGTATTTTTTTTTTTTGTAATATTTTTGAGGAAGCAGGGAGACTTTAGGTTTCATTGAAATGTTTTTATTTAACGATTACATGAACAGAGTAATGTTTTTAAATCAGATTCATTATCTGATTCAGAAAGTCCCTAAACTTTGGGCTTGTCTACATGGTGAGGTACTGCTCACTATGGGGATGTGATTTCTAAAGTGCACTTTAGAGAAAGTAAATAAGGAAGTGTTATTTACTCTTTCTCCTAACACAAGAACTAGGGGCCGCCAAATGAAATTAATAGGCAGCAGGTTTAAAACAAACAAAAGAAAGTATTTTTTCACACAGCACACAGTCAACCTGTGGAACTCCTTTCCAGAGGATGTTGTGAAGGCCAAGACTATAACAGGGTTCAAAAAAGAAGTAGGTAAATTCATGGAGGATAGGTCTATCAATGGCTATTAGCCAGGATGGGTCGGGATGGTGTCCCTAGTCTTTGTTTGCCAGAAGGTGGGAATGGGCGACAGGGGATGGATCACTTGATGATTACCTGTTCTGTTCATTTCCTCTGGGCCACCTGGCATTTGCCACTGTTGGAAGACAGGATACGGGACTAGATGGACCTTTGGTCTGACCCAGTATGGTCTTTCTTATGTTTTTATATGTTGTGCATTAATTAGTCTTTGTAGTCACTGCTGGTACATACTAAAGGTTCCCGATGGCGCTTTAGCAGCTGTACATTAAAGCGCACTAGGGAAACTTTCAAGTGCACCAGCAGGTCTACAAGGATCAATTAAAGTGCAACGTTTTAGAAGTCATGTCCCCATAATAAACATCGCCACAATGTGTAGACAGGTCCTTAGTCTGTCTCAATGTTTCTCTCACTCTACTTCCTGTTACATACTCGTAGGATCCACCTAATGGCCCTATGCCACAGTTTTGACTACCAAAGATTGCCTTATGTATAGTACCCTTACAATTGCAACAACTCAGATAGCACCTTTCCCCATCCTATGGCTATCCAGGAGACTTTGCCCCATTCAAACAGATGAGACTTGGCCATGGTCATCTATGGCTTCTTGACCTTCGAACTTTACAACACAATGCACTGTATTTGGGAGTGTAATCAGAGACTGTGAAGAAAATTGTTGGTCCAGAAAGCAGCAGTCCTCCTGCTGAGCAACTTAGGCCAATAAGAGCACATAAAACTAGTTTTGCTTAATACTAGCTTCTTAATTCTCTTCACTGAGTGCCCATCAAACAAGTCAAGTTCAAGAGTCTTGTCTTGATTTTCAATTATCTGGGCCCAGGCTGCCTCAGAAACCCCTCTCCCTCTGCAAGCAAGAACTTTCAAGACAGCTGCATTCCTGTGGGAAGATGAAACTCTGAACAACAAAGGAGAAATCAGTGCAAGCTAGAGAAAAACTTTATCTGAAATGGTTCCTGTGGCATTCACTACTAAAGCAGTTGAGAACGGCCACAAATTTTACCACCATCTGAACAGATTACTTCTCCAATCTCTGTGCCATAACTTTTCTATAATTAAATGATGAGAAGAATACATCCTGACCTTTGAAGTAAAGAGAGAAGTGAAACAGTAGAACATCAACTTGTATTTTTATGTATTTAAGTGCTCATGTAACACACCGATGAAGTTATAGAGCTGGAGACATTATTATTCTTTTCTTAGTCACCTAAAAACTGTTTTTTAGTGTTACTGTGCTTTGTTAAACAGTTGCCACATTTCATTCCAGAGGTCACTGCATTTCAGGGATGAATGAATTCTACATATGGTCTGTAAAGTGCTTTGCAGACTTTCAGGATGAAAGGTGATATATAAAAATAAGGTAGTAAAGTTATTAATTATTATCATCATTATGTACAGTAGTTGGGAACAACCATACAACATTCCCTTTGAGTTGCCACCAGCTCTTAGCAAAAATTAAACACAACTGCTGCTTGGGCCAAACAATGTTTTTAAACATAAAAAATGCTCTGAACACTGAAGAAAAATATTTTTAGTCATGTAATTTCATTGTTGCTGCTTGCTGTTAGAGCTGCTAATAAAAAGATGACTTAGTGAACAGTATGCTCCGGATTTTGAAATACAGTAGATTAGTGGTTTTCAAGATTATTTTCATTTGCAGACCCCTACGAATTTTAGAATGGAGATGTGGATCCCTTTAGAAATCTTAGACATAGTCTGCAGACCCCCAGGTGTCTGCAGACCACAGGCTGGAAACCGCTGCACTAGACTCTGATCATTGCTGACATCAGTATGTTGAATGAAAGGCTAATAAAGATTCTTCTTTGAGTAGATGTTCTTCTGGCAGTCGGCGCTCCTGTATGCCTTCCCCAAATCCCGATCATCCCTCAAATCATTCTCAAACTCTAGGAAGATTGGGCCAAGGTCATTCTCAGTGCCCCGGTGTGGCTAATACATTGCTTGTTCTCCATCCTTCTTGATTTCTCTTCAACCTCCCATACTGCTCCCTCTCCATCCTGAACTTATTCACTCAGAAACAAAGCCTCACCTTCCATCCAGCACTCAGTTCCATGCATCACATGATGTCAGGGTTCCCTCCCCACTCTGAACTCTTGGGTACCAATGTGGGGACCCACATGAAAGACCCCCTAAGCTTATTTCTACCAGCTTAGGTTAAAAACTTCCCCAAGGCACAAATTTTTCCTTGTCCTTGGACAGTATCGCTGCTGCCACCAGGTGAGTTAGACAAAGATTTAGGAAAAGGACCACTTGGAGTTCCTGTTTCCCCAAAATATCCCCCCAAGCTCCTTCACCCCCTCTCCTGGGGAGGCTTGAGAGAAACGAAGGTGAGCACAGACCTGACTCTTGGGTTTTTAGGACACTAAAAACCCAATGAGGTTCTTAAAAACAGAACTATATGATAAAGAAAAAAGTAAAAGAAGCACTTTGTAAAACTAGGATGGAAGGTAATTTTACAGGGTAATAAGATTTAAATTACAAAGGATTCCCCTCTAGGCAAAACTTTAAAGTTACAAAAAAACAGGAATAAACCTCCCTCTTAGCATAGGGAAAATTCACAAGCTAAAACAAAAGATAACCAAATGTATTTCCTTGCTATTACTTACAATTTGTAATCTTAGATGTTTATTTCAGATATGGCCTTAGGAAATGTATTTTTCCTGTCCTGTTCCCTCTCTGTCCCGGAAAGAATACAAGGAAAGCACAAACAAAAACCTTCCCCCACAGATTTGAAAGTATCTTCTTCCCTTATTGGTCCTTTTGGTCAGGTGCCAACCAGGTTATTTGAGCTTCTTAACCCTTTACAGGTAAAGGAGGGATTTTACGCTACCCTTAGCTGTATGTTTATGTCACACGGCATTGCTGAATGAGAAGGAAGACCTGTGTTCGGTTGCTGACCTACAAGTCTTCCTTAACAGTAAAAAAAACCTCCACCAGGATGGCCTATTCAGCTAAATGGAAGTTATTTTTGGTGTGGTCATTAGCACATGGAATCCAACCAACACTGGCCTTTTGGAGTACCCGCTGCACCTTCAGTCATTGGGGCTAGCATTGAGTTAATTGAAAGTGCATCTGGCAGCAATACTGGCATTTCATCCCACTATTCAGGGAAGGTCAGTCTTCTCCAGTGTCATGGTAACAAGATTCTTTAAAGGGTTCCTTTGTCTACATCCTCTGATCTAAGAACTGGTTCCTCTGTGGGACCTTAACTCAGTCCTAGTGGCCTTAATGGGGCCTCCATTTGAACCCTGGCATCTTGTCTCTTTCCACTTCTATGTCAGAAAACTGTGTTCCTGTTAGTGATAACATCTTCAAGCAGAGTGTGTGAGTTGCAGACTCTGCTGGCAGAGCCTCCTTATACATGATTCTCCAAAGACAAAATGACTTTACAACCCCATCCAAAATTTGTGTCCAGAGTGGTTTCTCAGTTTCATTTGAACAAGCGGTATATTTACCTGTATTCTTTCCTAAATCTATTGATCTCTGGAGGATGATGTTAGATGTCAGCAGGTGTCTAGCCTTTTATCTGGACATGATTAAACCGTTTTGTGCTTCACCTCATTTGTTTGTGTCATATGTTGATCACATGAAAAGTCAAGTGGTCTCTTCATAGACAAGCTCCAAATGGATAACATCCTGCATCAAGACTGCATGTGAAATAGCTTCGGCTTCGCCCCCTCAGGGGGTGCTAGTTCATTCTACAAGGGCACAAGCAATGTCCATGGCACTCCTCAGTGATGTTTCCATATTGGACATTTCAGGGCTATTACATGGTCATTGATACATACGTTCATGACTCCTTAACCACTTCTTCCAAGGTGGATGGAGGCTTTGGTAGAGCATTCCTACAGTACTTGTTTTGGTAGACTCTGACTCCAGCTTTGGTGGGGAGGGGGGGTAACTGTTTGTGAGTCACCTACATGGAATATACAGCTGCATCTACTCAAAGAAGAAGAAATTATTACTTACTGTAACTGTAGTTCTTCAAGATATGATGCAAACGTGTATTCCACGACCCACCCTCTGTCCTCTCTGCATCGGAGTTTCATTTCTAGGCATTTGGTGTGACAGAACTGAGGGAGGGTCAGGGCAGCTCCACCTCATGTAGCCGGGGGGAAGGTCTAAGGCCATGAGGCACAAGCATCGCCCTTCTATGGGTACTGCTAGGCAATTTTCTCCGGCTCCGATGCGCTGAGTGCACACATCTTCAAGAACCACAGTTACAGTAAGTAAGCATTTCTTTTAAAAATACATGCTAGCAACATTGTATCTGCACTAGATGTTAGGCTAATTATTTAGTTAAAATAATGTATAGTTTTCATATATTTTAAAATTCACATCCAAGTAACACAGTGCAGTCCATATAAAGAATATATATGAACCCCATTTGGCTTTTATATGTAGTCACATTCTTCACAGATCTAGTATACTAGGTGGAAGAGTAGAAAAGTTTGATTTGACAAAAGGAATATATCCAGTGCTGAGAAAACTACATCCAACTAGCAGTGTAATCTCATCTGCTTTATATGAACAGCATTGTTTTTATATATGTCTATCTACAGGCAGGTCTATTCAAATAAGAGCAAAATCCAATAGTTTGGTTTCTTTAGTATGGAAATGAAATATGATTATTTTAGTGTAGTCATGTTTGTGACCTGCTAATTTGAAAGCTGCTTAAAGTTTGTCTTTGATTTTAGGATTCACTGCTTGGTATACAACATATCTCAACCTTCGTGTAAACTTCATCCACTTATGTAGGGAAGACACCAGATTCAGAGGCCAGTTGGTTAAGGCACTGGTCTTGGGATCACTTAATTAAGGGAAAATCGGACAACATTTCTATTTGAGAAGAATAATACTTCCGAGAAGTATCTGTCTACTAGTAGACACCTAACTACTAATTAATTACTCAGATTGTGCTCCAGTTAATTTATTCAAATAGACAAATTCCTAAATGTCTTATTTCATTACTGTTGATGCCTCTTTTGTAAATAATGTATTCATAACCAATCATTCAAATAATTTCTTCTGTCTGTTTGGTATTTCTTCTGTGCCCATTGCCATGGTATCTGAGCTGAATGACTCATTCTACAGAGAATTTTATGGTGAGGGTTGCGAGAATTTTATTTGTAGCATTTGCATCTGGTCAGAAAGACTTTGAAAGTAAAAGTGACAGTCTCTTTGGAGGATACCAAGCTTACAGTTAATCCTTGAGATTTACATAATTTACTCAATATTCAAAACTCTGAAATAAGTCCAAGATATTTAAGATTTGAAAGGCATGCAATCAAATATGTGACATTTAACACTGCTACTGCAACATGAAAGCAAGGAAAATCTTGTCTTTTGTCTGTGCACCATTTTGAAAGGAACCAATTCTTAGCCTGATACTAATGTTAAAGTCCGCTCCTAACTATTGTCAGAGTATTATCATCCACAGTTAACAAGATTGTGTTACTAAACACAAACATACTTGAATTACACACACAGGGTCATTTATTCAGTGTGGGAATAGCCATAGGCTTCAGACTGATCCTTGAGTAAACACTTCATTCAAATGTTGAAGATCAAATAAATGAATCCCCTTGAAGCCTAATGCACAAATTAGACTTTGTCATGATTGCATTTCTGAAGGGTGACAATGTTCTTGACAGCTTACTGTCCCAATAGGTGTGATTTATAATGCTTGAAGGTTTAGAAGTTATGAGCTGGAAGTGAAATAATTATGAAAAGTTGTGCTGTTATCCCATTTTTATTTAAGTATATCTTTTCGTTTATTGAAGGTTATCACTATTTTCAGATATTGTTCATTGAAGAAACCTGACCTGAATATTAAAAGTATGTTATCAATTTAATGGGCAGCTTAGTCACTGGAATCCATTCAGCACACTGCTGCCAGTTAAAATGATTTAAACAAAAGTGATTTGGAGACTCCAAACACAGTAGTCACTCACAAGGTTTTGCTAACATCCCAATCTTTCCATGTAAATTTGCTTTCTCAGCCAGGGCCTGGCTATTTTGATTTTGAAGTCTCAATAATCTTCTTGCTCTTAAACTATACTAAATAATAGTTTTCTTCTATTAGCCCCTTAGGGCTCCTATTCCTTCCCCTGAAAATGCTTCCTCTCAGTAAAGCTGTCTGTACACTACCATTTGTAACCTACTATAGTAATGAACTGAAGAGACACCTGCATTCGACTCACAAATTGTCTAGCTTTTGCTGCATATATCAAGCAGTATGGTGATTGCCTCTTTATGGAATACTGTATGGACTCTACTAACTAAAACATAGGCATTACAAGTTTTTTCTATTGATATTCGCAGCAACGTATAAATATTTAGCACACGTGGTGCTTGTGAAAGGTAGCAGTGTAACAGTGCTGGAGACCGAAGACCTCTGTTTATCTAGAGTGATGGTACAATATGGGAAGTAACAGTGCTGGCTTCCTAACACTGCTTCACCAAAGTAGCTCTGTAGCAATCCTTTGCTTCTCTACTGAGACTGCCAGGAAGGGTACCACTTAACATGAGATGTGGTTGTGCTTTTTGTGATGTCACAAAAGTGAGGTCACACGTTCACTAGGCCTGGACTCCTCCACACATGAAACAGCCATTGGATCATTAATAATAATGAATAGTTATCATTTGTATTGTATTCAAATATGTGATCATATTCATATCTCATTACAAATACTCAAGTTCTCCAGTCTCTCAAACGATAACCATTGGACAATTAGTGGACTACAGTTTGCGTTCTTAGTTGTCATTATAATTATTTGTTGTTTGAAACTTGTAAATAACTCCATATGTGTGCAACTTTTAAGGTTCCAGCATCTTCTTCTTGCAACAGGAAGAGGAGATGGAACAGATGTAAGAAAGCAAAAGTGTTTGGAAATTTAAAAAACAAGGACAATAAAGTGACAGAAAACAGAACAAAAACTAACAACCCCCCCCCCCCCCGATTCATGTGAAATTAGATCAAATCTGTTTTACCTCTTCCACTCCAAGATCTAGAAAAATATATAGGCTTTGTTGTAAGATGCCTGTTGTGCTGTTATTATTTGCACACTTTTGCTTTCCTTGCTTCTTTAATGTGGCAATATATTCAATTAAAGAAATACTCTTTTTTTGCTTTACATATTTTCATAAGGCGTACAGCTCCCATACCTGCCCCTCTTCCATAACTTAGTCTTGTATTTGGTCACAGACAATGCTTAATTTGTGCCAGGGCTTGCCAGCACCTCTAGGCTTGGCAGTTCATAGCCCTGGCACCTCTGGGCTGCTTGTATTGGTTATGAATGCAAAAAAATTGCTTGAGGCCCAGCACCTCTTTTAATTACAAATTAAGCACTTGTCACAGCTCGCTAGTGTAGTGAGGAGTTGGTAACAGCCAGAGAAGGCCAGCTGAATTTTTGGCAACTTTAATTGGTGTTTAATTTTATGCCATGCCTAGCTATTCCCCAGTTTAATTACCTCTGTTCCATTATGCAGCTCGCTGTGCTCTAGTCCTCAAGAAAAATAACTCTTCTCTTAGGAAACTTCACTTGCTTCCATTCTGTGGAGTCCTGAGAGAACTTTTTTCCTCTCTAATTGTTTGTGCCTTAAGCCTTTTTTTTACCTCATAGCTACCTTTGAAAAGTGACCATCAGTTCAGCAAAGGATTAGCAGGTTCCTTTTAACTTCTCATCTCTACCTCCTTTGCCTATAGCCTAAAGCAAAAGAGAAAGTAGTCCTCCTTGATCGCCTCACCTGCAAAAGTTTCTTCAATGTCTCGCATTCTTGCCATGCCTGCTAGCGATCCTGTCAGGAAGATAGCAAACAACAGTTCATTAGCAGCTCCAGTTTTCCTACCTATAGCCCGGCCATATCACATTCAGTCTGATAGACAAACTGCTAAAACATGCGGCCGCTGCAAAAAATAGGAAAGGCGAACATTTCCGTTCTCCTCACAAAGCGCCTGACTGTAGCTTTACATGTCAGTGAGTTTTGCCCTCCTCACCTCTCTTAAGATTACTGAGAACACTTCTCAGATAGGTTGTGGTCAGCTTTGACAATCAGGCTACATCTACACTGCATGCTTTTTCTGCCAGGCTGTAGAGTACATACTTAAGTAATTCCCCTAGCATGGGTATAAATTGCAGTGTAGACAGTGAGGCACAGCTTAGGCAAGTCTCGTACTCGCTCAAGCTGTGCCTTCCTGTCTATGCTGTTACTTTTAGCCATATACTGTCCTGCTGCTGGAGCCTTTTACTAGCACAGGAAAAGACTCCAGCATTTGGGAAAGGCTGTGGCAGGAGGGAGGCAGTGGGGGAAGGGCTCCATCAGCTCCCTACTGCTAGAGCCTTTCTTCACTGCAAGGAAATACTCTGGAGCAGGGAAAGGCCCTGCAACGAGGGAGGCAACAGGGAAAAGTCCTGAAAGGGTGAGGCTGTAGGGAAAGGCCTAGCCTTTTGCTGCTGTCTCCCCCCGTCAGAACCACAGTGTGAACACAGCTTGCTTTTTACTGTGGTGTGTAGCTACACATATCCTACGTGCTGCCGAAAGTGGTGGGAGTGTAAATGTAGACTAAGTGTATAGACTAAGTGTATGTTAACATTCCCTGGCTGATCCTATCTGCACAGGAGGAGTGAGAGAAGCGCAACACTGTAAACTTATGAAAACCCAACTTTTCCAACACTGCTTCTCAACAGATACCTCTCAGGATATGTACATGCAGCCCAGATCTAGAATGCAATTTTCATTATGGCTTTTCATAGAATCATAGAAATGTAGGGCTGGAAGGGACCTCAAGAGGTCATCAAGTCCAGCCCCCGTGCTGAGGCAGAACTAAGTAAACCTAGACTACCGCTGACAGGTGTTAGTCTGTTCTTAAAAACCTCCCATGATGGGATTTCCACAATCTCCCTTGGAAGCCTAGTCCAGAACTTAACTATCCTTCAAGTTAAAAAGTTTTTCCTAATATCTAACCTCAATCTCTCTCACTGCAAATTAAACCCATTACTACTAGTCCTACCTTCAGTGAGCATGGAGAATAATTGATCACCGTCCTCTTTATAACAGCCTTCAACATATTTGAAAACTGTTATCAGGTCCGTCCCCACCCCCAGTCTTCTTTTTTCAAGACTAAACCAAGCCTAGTTTTTTTTTAACCTTTCCTCAGAAGTCAGGTTTTCTAAACATTTTATAATTTTTTTTGCTCTCCGCTGGACTTTCTCACCAATTTATCCACATCTTTCCTAAAGTGTGGTGCCCAGAGCTGGACACAGTACTCTAGCTGGGGCCTCACCAGTGCTGAGTAGAGCAGGACAATTACCTCCCATGTCTTACATATGATATTCCTGTTAATACGCCTCAATATGACTTATGTTGACTCATATTTAATTTGTGATCCATTGTAGTCCCCAGAATGATTTCAACAGCATCACATCTAGCCACTTATTCCCATTTTGTAGTCATGCATTTGATTTTTCCTTCCTTCTTTTGCACTGTCTTTATTGAAATTTCATCTTGTTTACTTCAGACCAATTATCTAATTCATCGGGGTCATTTTGAATTCTAATCCTGTTCCCCAAAGTGCTTGCAACCCTTCCCAGTTTAGTGTCATCCTCAGATTTTATAAGCATGCTCTCCACTCCATTATCCAAGTCATTAATGAAAGTATTGAATAGTACCAGATCCAGGACTGATCCCTGCAGGACCCTACTAGATACATCGTCACAGTTTGACAGCAAACCATTCATAACTACTCTTTGAGTACGGTCTTTCAACCAGTTGTGCACCTACCTTATATACCATGGCATTTGCCCCCCTTAACCTGTACTGGTAGAGGATAGACCCCCTATCCTACTGGGTCTTTTCCATCTCTAATTTCTATAATTCTAAAGTGTTAGAACCTTTCCAATGGGACTTGTGCTCCTAAATCACTTAGGTGTTTTGGAAAATCCCACCCTTTGTGATTATGTGATAGGTGCTGTAGTCTCCCACCTGTTTGTGTTGAACTCTTTTTTCCATACTATGCCATTTTCTCTTTTGTCTGCTCCTCTGCTTCTTGTTTTAATAATGAGACTTTGGATGATGGATGGCTATGTGATTGTATTTTCCTATCTACTTTTTTTTTCCTTACAGAATATAATGAAAATATCAGGGCTGGCCCTGCTCTAGGCTATGTAGTTACCTAGGATGGCACAACAGAAGGGCACCCAGTGTCTTTCAGTTGATCAACAACTCAGCTTTCTTCTTCTGCTCCCCAGCTGGCAGCTCCTTCCTCTCCATGGGGAAAGGACAGGGCAAGGTGAGAGATCCCAGTATGTGAAAGAAAGGAACGAAAGGGAAACCCCAGATTAAGGGACAAGGGTAAAAGGAAGGAATGGGGAAGCAGCAAGAAGCTCTATTGCAGGGGAGAGGTGTTAGTGGGGTAAGGAGAGATTTATCAGTAATGTGAAGTTGTGATTTTTTTCACATTTTTAGATTACTTGGATATGACAGTAAATGTGGATAGAATGTTATGGGGTTTGTAAGTCTTGCCTTAGACCTTAGTCCATCCCATGCTATGCTGCATATTGGGCTACCCACATTTGCCAACCTTGCCTGTCAACTGCCCTTCTCTCCAAATCTTCCCATTTCATGTTGAGGTACCTGATGTCATTCTGAACTGTTCATTTCCATGTTATTTGAGGTCTTCCTCTCTTTCTTCTTGAGTTTTCTGGCTTCCATTCAAAGGTGGTATTTGGTAAGCATTCTTTTTCCATTCTCAGCACATGTCCCAACCACTGATGTCTTTTGTAGATAATTTGTGTGAGGGTACCTTGTCCAGTAAATTTTCTGACTTCTTCATTCATCTTCCTATCTCTATATGATATTCCCAATATTCATCTCAGACATTTGTGATTAAATGCATCCAGCTTTTGTATATCTTTCTTGGTAAGTTGCCATGTCTCACTGCTATATGTTGTGATGGCAATAACAATTGCTTTGTACACATTCAGTTTTGTCTTAAGGGAGATGTTTTTGAGTTGTCAGATGTTTTTGAGTCTTCCAAATGCAGCATTTGCCTTCCCAATTCTTCTTCTTATTTCCTCAGAACTAGTACCATCTTGGCTGATGGTACTTCCAAGATACGTAAAATTGTCCACCTTCCAGTTTCTCTTCTTCAGTTTTGATTTCTGTCCCTATAGTCCCCATTAACATTACTTTACATTTCTTTGCATTGTATCTCAAACCTATCTTCTCCATTACTTCTTTTACTTGGTTTGTGCATTTTTGTAGTCCGTTGGCATCTTCACTGATGAGCAATATCGTCAGCAAAGTCTACATTAAATAGTCTTGAAGTGTCTCATTTTAGGCCATATGTATCACTGTCTCATTGTTTTAATCCATAGTTTATGACTAGCACAAACAAAAATGGAGACAGGACGCACCCCTGCCTTACACCTGTCTGGATGCTGAATGGCTTACTCAATCCATTTTTCATTTTAATGCAGCATTTTGAGTTGGCGTAGAATGCCTTCATAATGTTAATTAATTTTGTTGGAATTCCATATTGTTCCACAATTTTCCACATTGTTTCTCTGTTTACACTATTGAATGCCTTTTGAAAGTCCACAAAATTGATGGCAAGACTGCCTTGGAATTCAGTTGTGTTCTCAATAATCCATCTCAGGGTGAAAACAGCATGTGCATGATCTCCCTTGTCTAAATCCAGATTGTTGTTTTCGTAGGATGGTATCCATCTTTCTTTTCATTCTGTTCAGGAGGACTGCTGCTAATACTTTTCTGGTGATAGATGTATTACTCCCCTCCAATTTGAACAACTGTTTAGATCACCTTTCTTTGGTAACTTGATAATGATACCGAGGTTCCATTCTTCCGGCACTTTCTCCTCCGTCCATGTTTTGTTGCACAGTGAACAGATGACTGATTCCACATCTTCACCTCCATATTTAAACATCTCAGGATGAATGCTGTCCAGACCAGGTGCCTTGTTGTTTTTCAGCTTCTGCAATGCTTTTTTTACTACTTTGATTTTTACCTCAGATACATCTATATCTAGGTCTAATGGTTTATCATTGTTAAATTCCAGTCTTGTAATTTGTTCTGGTTGGTTTAGCACGTCTTTGAAGTGTTCCACCCACCTATTTTCTTGTTCCTCCTATGTTTTCAAAATTTCTCCTTGTTTCCCTTTCACTGGGACACTTCTGAATTTTGATCCATACCCTGTTAACTGTTTAAGGATCGTGTGTAGACTGTTCTTGTATTGTTTCTTTCCTCTGCTTCTTCAGCTTCACTAGCCTTACTTTCTATCCAATTTTACTTATCTTTTTTGCATTATTTCTTTACTGCTTTGTTAAGGTTTCTGTAGGTTTGGTTTGTTTCTTCAGTCGCATGTTATAGTATTCAAGCCTTTTGTTTTCTTCTTTTGTCTATAATTTTCCATGTTTCCACTGTTCATTATTGCTTCCTCTCTTTCTACCAATTATCTTTTCAGCTGCTTCTAGCATAGCTGTTTTCAGAAGATCCCAATATTTTTCCACTTTGTTTTCTTCAAGATCTTTAAGGGCCTCAAACTTATTCTTGACATCTATCTGGTACTTTTTTCATATCCTGCAATCTTGTTGTTTCTGCGTATTGAATAATCTTAGTCTGTGTTCTTTCTTTTTAAGCATTTTGAACTTTGATTTGATGTTTGCAAATGTTCAGCAATGTTTGATTTGATGTTCAGCAAATAGTGATCGCTCCCTATATCTGGTCCTCTGAATACTCTTGTGTCTAACACTGATGTTTTCCACCTCTGACTAACACAGATATAGTCTATCTCATTTTGTGTACGGCCATCTGGTGAAATCCATGTCTTTTTGTGTATGTTTTTATGTTGGAAGAAAGAATTGTGGATGCTAAGATTGTTTTCAGTACAAAATTCAAGAAGTCTTGTGCCATTGTCTGTCATTGTTCCATCGTTTCCTAACCTCTTCTTTCATTTCCAATCTGGGCATTAAAATCTCCCATAACCAGGACAAGATCATGTTTTGATATTATTTTTCATTACATTGTTCAATTCTGTATAGAATCTCTTTGTCCTCTTCATCTGCATCATTTGTTGGAGCATTTGTCTGGACTATGGGGCATTTAATGTGCCGAGAGTGGAATCTAGCTGCCAGAAGCTTATCTGGTATTGGCTGCCAATTCATTAGTGATATCTGTGCAGTGCTATTCATGATGATTCCTACACCTCTCTCACGTTTGGTTTTCCCTGAATAGCACATTGTTTTTTCTCCAGATGTTATCATACCTTGATCTTTCCATCTAACTTTACACTCTCACAAAGTCCTAAGATGTCAATTTTATATCTATCCATTTCTTTGATTACCTGTGCTAATTTTCCTGCACTATTTAGAGTTCATACATTCCAGGTAGCTATGGATATACTCTTTTTGGCCATCAGAATTTGGACCATCAAGTGGATGACTTCCCAATGGGTTTGATGATCCACTTTCCTATGCGCATCTGAACGCTTTCCATCCTCCTCACGGCATGATTTTTGGCTTATGTGAGTAGTTTCTGTAGCTAGAACTTTTTTTTACGGTGATGGGAAGCCTCCCCATCGACCAGCCTTCCTCCTTTTTGATCCAGGCTTGGGCACTGGCAGAGCTTTGTAAGTCTAGGTGGGAAAAATACCACATCGTTGGTATAATCAAACCAAATGCTCAGAACCGTCTTGGGAAACATTCCCTAATACACAGTAGCCTTCCTTGGCACTGGCTTCATTATTTTCTGTCCTTTCTATTTTGTACATTTTGATTTCCTTTAACACTACTTTAATAAGGTGTTTATAAGACAAGAAAAATGGTCCTGGGGTTAGGGCACTAGCCTGGGACTTGGAAAACTGCTTCAATTCCTTGGTGTATCACAGACATCCTGTGTGACCTGGAGCAAATCAGATAGGGTGCTCACAGTGCCACGCAGGTATGCAGGCTTGTGCTAGCAGAGCTTGAGCTAGCATGCTAAAAATATCAGTGTGGCCATTGTAGCTTGGGTGGCAGCTCAGGCTCTCCAGCACCCCCGGTCCACTGGTCTGAGCTCAGGTGGCTAGCTGAAGCCACCACGCATAAGGTCCACACTGCTGATTTTAACACGCTAGCTTGAGTCTGGCTAGCGTGAGTCTGGGAGAATTGCTCCCAGCTGCAGTGTAGGCGTAAACATGAGTGTCTCTTTACTTCTCTTCCCCATCTGTAAAACAGTGACAGTTGTACTTCCCTACCTCACAGGGATATAGTGAGGATAAGTATGTTAAAGATTGTGAGATGCACAGATATATCAACAGGATAATAGCTACCATGAAACTACCTAAGATCAGTAGATTTCTTGAGGAACAACTGTAGTTGCAGGACACCTAAAGTGACTTTCTCAGAGAGTAGCCTGTGTTTCGGTAGTGTGCCAGTCCTACTCTAGACTAGTAGATGTCTGTGTTCTTAGAAGAGCAGCTTACAGCTATGAAAAAACTACTGCATTTCTCACAAATGGAAGGGAGTTGCCAGATCAATCTGTCAAAATCACTAAAGGGATTTTGGTCAAACTACCTATGTAACATACTTATCCTGTAATTCATAATCTGTGTCCTTAGAGCTGCTAGTGGGTTGATATTAAGCAGAAAAAAGGTGTCCTTTTTACATTCTTATCTGCACAGGTTTATTTTTTAGACAAAGCAACTTAATCAAGAGATCTTTTCAGTTTATATATATATATGTGTGTGTATATGTGTATATATATACATACATGTTTATCTATTTATTTCTGATCCACCTGTGTTTTTAGATATCATGTAAAACTATTATTGTGTAGATGCATAAGCTGACAGTATGCACCATATATTTTTCTTCTAAAATATTAGTGTAGGAGCAGGGAACAAACACTTTTTAATTCCAGCAAAGAATATGTCTGTACAAGATGGTCAAAAGACTCTGAATTACTTACCCTAATGCTTTTTGGAACATATCCACTCATTACATTAAATGCGATGACTCAAGGAAAGAAAAATATTAATAACATGCCTAATGGGATTTTTGGCCATGTTCCCAACAGCTACCTAAAAATTACTGGGGTGATTGCTTGCTATTGATTTTCGTTATTGATTTAGCTATTAAGACTTCAGGAAACCAGGGGCAGCTGATAGACCAGTGGTGTAGAATGCAAACAGGATTACAAGGAGAAAAACATTGTTGCGATGACTCTTTTTAAAACTCCACTAATTTCTTTGGTTCTCATCAGTTTGTGCTGTAGACATCTTGTAAGAGGCATGCTTGCCACAGCAGTGATTTGCATTATCTCCTATACTACTGGGAGAGACCTTTTTGTGGTCCAGTAAACCAGAGTTGTCATTATAATGGTGTGTTATCATCTCAAACTGACAAGATGGGTCATTACAATATGTGTCCTTGCTTACATTTAATGGAAGTTAGTTATGTGGTATTAGACATCAAAAGTCATTTCTCCTAACAGGGGACTCTGTGTTCAATGACCTAGCATGCAGGCCGGAGATATGCTGTGCTTGTGTAGAGGGATTAGATTACATGTAGTAATAAGCATCCTTGCAGGCGAATTCAGGTCTCTTACTTGCTGTGCAAGTTGGGTGGCAGGGATCAGGTGGGATTGTTCTTTGTAATAGTTCAGCTCTGTGGGGAGCAAAAAGCATCCTAGCAGGTGTGTTTGAAATCTCCTACTATTGAAATGCTAGTAAGAAAGGGTTGCTATTACAAAGCTCCATCAAATCCTATGCTGAGGAGGCTGTCTGGCATCACCACTTTTGAGTGTCCTTGTGTGCTTTGTGTTGCTAGGGAAACTGTGATGGAGATAAAGGAAAGAAACTCATGCAGCTCTTAAAATGAAAGCATCTAAGGGAGAACATTAAAGCAAAAATATGTAGATATGGAACCAGAGTGAGGTTCTAAGTCACTGACTCCACTGAAGAGGGGGAGAGGGAATGTGAGACGAAAACATGGGGCATCAGCAAGAGTCCCCACTAGCAGCAGGTTCTGCTGGAATTCCTCCTGGGACTGTGGCAAAGCAGCTCTGCTACCCTTAGAAAGTGTGCAGCATCCAATTTTAACCCTCCAGCCCACTTCCATTGGTCAGCGAAAAGTAGGAGCATGGCTCCATCTTACTATCACCCTGCCTATACCTTCCTGTCCCCCCTGGGGAGTCTATCAAAGTATTCATATAGCCCTCATCACTGTCAAATATGAGCACCTCAGGTGCATGAATGGAATTTTATCCTCAAAACATCCCTATGAGCTTGGGAAGTACTATTATCCCTCTTTTACAGATGGGGAACTGAGGCCAAGGCAAGATTAAGTGACTTGCACAAGGTCACACAAGAAGTCTGAGGTTAGAGCCAAAAATAGAACACAGATTTATTGAGTCACTGAGTCTTATCTACTACATCATCCCTCAAAGTTCATCCACCCAAAGTTCAAGCTAGAGTTGCCACTACCACTAGTCTATCACAGTTCTATTTTTCCCTTTCATTATGTTGGTTGGTCCCTCTGCAGGAGTGCAGAATGGCAGGGGAGCTTTATATGCCCTGTTTCTCACCTCCACACCATGCACCTTTGCTTTGCCTGCTCTAATCCGTTGCATAATTATTATCCTGAAGAATGGCTAGAGATGCATATTGGATTACATATGCCTGCTTCAATACCCATGAGAGGAAGCTCTGATTAAGTTATCTGTGATGTCACAGATGATTTATTTCTTTGTTTTTCTTTTTGTACTTTTCATTCCTATGCTGGATGGCATTTTAAATATCCTATGTATGAGCCCAAATTGTATTTGGGTATGAATGCAGGTAAATGAGTGGCCAGGGAGAGGGAACATTTCTGCCTGAAGATACATAGGTCCATGGCAATATGCCTCTTACAGGGGAAGATTCCAGGGCATGGCTGAATCACTGAGTCTTGGATGCCATCTTGCTTGATTACTCCATCAGGTATGCATATATGGCCTATTGAAATTCAGTGATTGAATCTTTCAGTTCACAAGATGCGCCAAACAGAAGAAAAGGGCAGTCCAGAAGATGCAAGATCATCCATTAAGAATCAAGAAAGTATTTCAAATCTTCTCTCATACTGTAATTCCCCAGTCCCAAAACATCTAGCAGTTTCTGGATTTGACATATGTAGAATCATAGGACTGGAAGGGACCTTGAGAGGTCATCTAATGCAGTCCCCTGCCCTCACGGCAGGACTGAAGTATTACCTCTACCATCCCTGACAGGTGTTTGTCTAACCTGCTCTTAAAAATCTCCAATGATGGAGATTCCACAGGCAATTTATTCCAGTGCTTAACCGCCCTGACAGTTAGGAAGTTTTTCCTAGTGTCCAACCTAAACCTCCCTTGTGGAAATTGAAGCCCATTGCTGCTTGTTCTTTTTAACCTCTAAAGGTAGGACAATCTTTTATGTACTTGAAAACTGTTATCATGTCCCCTCTCAGACTTCTCTTTTCCAGACTAAACAAACCCAATTTTTTCAATCTTCCCTCATAGGCCATGTTTTCTAGACCTTTAATAATTTTTGTTGCTCTTCTCTGGACTTTCTCCAGTTTGTCCACCTCTTTCCTGAAATGTGGCCCCCAGAACTGGACACAATACTCCAGCTGAGGCCTAATCAGCACAGAGTAGAGTGGAAGAATTACTTCTTGTGTCTTGCTTACAACACTCCTGCTAATACATCCCAGAATAATGTTTGCTTTTTTTGCAACAGTGTTACACTGTTGAATCATATTTAGCTTGTGATCCACTATGACCCCCAGGTCCCTTTTCGCAGTACTCCTTCCTAGGCAGTCATTTCCCATTTTGTATGTTTGCAACGGATTGTTTCTTCTTAAGTGGAGTACTTTGCATTTTTCCGTATTGAATTTCATCCTGTTTACTTCAGACCGTTTCTCCAGGTTGTCCAGATCATTATAATCCTATCCTCCAAAGCACTTGCAATCCCTCCCAGCTTGGTATCATCCACAAACTTTATAAGTGTACTCTCTATGCATTATAAGTGTACTCTCTATGTACTCTCTATCATTGATGAAGATATTGAACAGAACTGGACCTAGAACTGATCCCAGCAGCACTCCACTCATTATACCCTTCCACCATGACTCTGGGAATGGTTTTCCAATAAGTTATGCACTCACATTATAGTAGTTCTATCTAGGTTGCATTTCCCTAGTTTCTTTATTAGGAGGTCATGCGAGACAGTATCAAAAGCTTTACTAAAGTCAATATATACCACATCTACTGCTTCCCCTCTATCCACAAGGCTTGTTACCCTGTCAAAGAAAGCTATCAGGTTGGTTTGACACAATTTGTTCTTGACAAATCCATGCTGATCATTGCTTATCACCTTATTATCTTCTAGATGTTTGCAAATAGATTGTTTGATTATTTGCTCCATTATCTTTCTGGGATAGTTTACAGAAATTAAGATGTCTGGCCTGTAACTCTCCAGGTTGTCCTTATTTCCCTTTTTATAGATGGGCACTATATTTTCCTTTTTCCAGCCTTCTGGAGTCTCTCCTGTATTCCATGACTTTTCAAAGATAGTCGCTAATGGCTCAGAAATTTCCTCAGTCAGCTCCTTGAGTATTCTAGGATGCATTTCATTAGGCCCTGGTGACTTGAAGACATCTAACTTGTCTAAGTAATTTTTAACTTGTTCTTTCCCTATTTTAGCCTCTGATCCTACCTCATTTTCACTGGCATTCGCTATGTTAGACATCCAATCATCACCAACCTTCTTGGTGAAAACCAAAACAAAGAAGTCATTAAGCATCTCTGCCATTTCCACATTTTCTGTTATTGTGTCCCGTCCCATCCCGCCCCCCTGTCCCACCCCCTCATTAAGGAACGGGCCTACCTTGTCCTAGGTCTTCCTCTTGCTTCTAATTGTAGAATATTTTTTTGTTACCCTTTATGTCTCTAACTAGTTTGATCTCCTTTTGTGCCTTGGCCTTCCTAATTTTGTCCCTACATACTTGTGTTATTTGTTTATGTTCATCCTTTGTAATTTGATCTAGTTTCCACTTTTTGTAGGACTCTTTATTTTTTCTTTCTTTTTTAGAGCTTTGAAGATCTCCTGGGTGGGTGGTCTCTTGCCAGGGTGGTCTCTTGCCATACTTTCTCGCTTTCCTATGCTTCTTCCTCTGGATATACCTTTCACAGAGCTCAGGGACTCTTTAGGATGCATGTGAACAAGCAGGAGAAATCTTCTGGGGCAGGGTCCTACAGGATGACTACCTACATATTCTGATTTACCCACCCTTCCAGAGGGTCCTCTGGTTCTTTTTCCAGGATGTTCCCTGCTATTAGGACAGTTCTACCAAGTGAGCTGCCTTTTTGCAGAAGTTCTAGAAAGGGTCTCTTCATCTGCTAGACACCTGGCACTTCATCCATTTCTCTGGCTGACATTTTTCCCAACAGTAAAAATATCAACATTATTAATCTCCACTTAGATCTTCAGTCCAACAATAATGAATACATTTATGAGCAACCAAAAAACACATCCTTGTGCTGCATGTGCCAGATTCCCCCATATTCATCACACTTCCTAATTAAAACATCTCAGGTAGAGATTTAACACAGAATTTCAAACCAATTAACAACTGGCCCCAAATAAAATCCTGCTTCAGAGCACCCATAAGGTTTAGAAGAGTTCAGAACCAGATCATGCCCATCTCTAAGTACAGGCCTACCCTACAGCAGCACAGCTACGGTGTACTGCTACAGTGTAGATGCTTCCTTTTTCGACAGAAGGTGTTTTTCCGTCAATGTTGTTAATCCACCTCTCTGAGAGATGGTAGCTCAACAGTCCATCCACCAAGCCATGAACCTAGCCACTTCTACGTGGGGATTAGGTCAACCTAAGTACGGCACTACCGGCATGAAATTTTTCAGAGCCCTGAGCCACCTAGCTACGTGGATCTAATTTTTAGTAGTAGACCAGTCCTAAAGCAAGTAGACAAATTGGTACATACATCAATTCAAAAATGCCTAATAGTAATACATTACCATTCCCACTCTCAATGCATCCAATGTGCAGTTCCAATATACATTTAAGGTCTGACTCTCCACAGCCTTGTACCCAGTGTATTCATTTTACTGGAGCAAAGTAAGCGCTGAGTGGGTGTAAACTGCTACCATTCTGATCTGGGAGTGCTTTACACCCACTTTGCAATTAGTTTAAACATATGTAAATGACTACAGAAGATGCAAGGGAGAAGAAAATCAGACCTTTAGACAATATGGGCTCTGTCCCAACTAGAAATTAGCGCCTCGGACGGGAATGTATATGTTTTGTATAAAAAATATCATTTTGCAGGAGACGATCTGGTTAAACTTTTATGTCTTAGTAACTGAACAAAGATGTCATTTTTTTCCTTCTTCTAAATTATGATTTGGAAACAAGTGCTGATTTCTCTTCAGACCTATTTCTGGATTAAATTACATTAAATGAGATTAAGCATGCATCTTTGGCAGTCGCAAAATTTCACAATCAAAAGCTGGGTGACCAAAGGAGCTAACTTACTTTCTCTCCAATTTCATGCAATAAATCAGTGAATTAATTTACCAGCTGATTTGGAGAAGAGTGTCACAAAGTCAGCTTTATAACCAGCCATCAGTAGTGTGCAGTGAAATTCTTGTGATGAGCAAATCCATCTGACAAACCTACTCCAGAAACACTATGCTCTGAAGTTTGGTCACAGTCTAAAAACTGAGTAGAAATCCAGACTGCCATTCTTCCAAGAGAATAAACACTGTTGTGACGGGGCTTCTTGAACTGGGTGGGTTTTTCCATCCTGTTCATACGAAATTATAAAAATGTCAAGATTAATGGCGCAGTCTGACAACTTCTGCTCATGTGAGTAATTCTGTTGGCTGTAATGGAACAACTCATATGAGTAAGGACTGCTTGTTTGAGTTATGCGTCCTATGATTTAAGATGAGATTTTTAAAGGAGCCAATAGAAGTGGGTGCCTTCCATTTTTAGTGATTTAAAGTAATGCAAACCCATATGGTATCTATAAATCTTAACTACTACATATTTCAAATCTGCTTACAATAGTATTATTGCTGTCAAGCATATCAATAGCACTAGAATATGGAGGGTGATTTATATTCGGATTATACATTATTATTGTTGTAGTTATTATTCATGAATCCCTCTAACTTAGATGCTCCAGACACTAAATAGTTAAAGTACAGTAGTAATATAGGGTTGCCAACCCTCCAGGATTGTCCTGGAGTCTCCAGAAATTAAAGATTAATCTTTAATGAAAGATTATGTCATGCGATGAAAGCTCCAGGAATATGTCCAACCAAAATTCACAACCCTAGCAGGAAACAACAAATAAAGCAGTATTTTAAAAAAAAATGCTCAGACATCAAAGCAAAATGGCATCATTAAAAGGAAGGAGGAGTAGGAGCGCTGACTGTGGTTAAAACAGAAATTACCTCTGAAAAAGAAGAATAAAGTTTTAACTGTGTGATCTTAGTAAAAAAATAGATGTCTGTTTCCTAGCTAGTTCACCTATCCCTGTTAAAGCACAAAGGCCCCAGCCTTGCAAGGCAATGAGCGTCCTCTGCTCTCATTAAATTCAAGAGGGATATGAGGGTGCTCACTCCCATCCAGGAAATGCCTGGCATCCTGGCACGTTCAGGCTCATAGTAAACTGCTTCAGAAATGGGACTGAATACTAAGGGTTAGCTGATACAAAGGACTCCAGGTCTTCGTAGTGTCTTAATTACCATGTACATTCGGTATAGAATCAATAAAAATGCTGTAAGGTCTATTAGATAGCATTTAAATTGTAAAAAATCAAGTTTATAAAAGACAAAGTCACCCTAGTTCTAAATATCAGACCCAGGAAAGCACCAAAACTGATGATATGATTACCTAAACCTGTGTACCTGCCATTAGCACTTTTTCACGCTTCCATGCCCTTATTGATGAACATATCCCTGGCTCCTAAATGGCAACCTGTGTTGTTACATGCTGAGCTGCAAACACTCTGCTGCACTTTGCAACCCATAGGTCTATACTTCTTATTGCTCCTTATGGCAGTTTTCAAAATGTGTATTATTGAAGACTTTTTTCATCAAAACAGACTCTAACAGATGGTTTATATTCTGTTTGTTTTGCTGTATGCTAACACCACAGAAAGAGATGAAATTAACTCCTTAAGTAACATATTTCCAGGGTGAAGCTGAGCAACAGGATCTAACAGCATATGTCCAAGTGAAAATTAAGTATTTGTCCAAAGAACGTAGGTCGAGTCCTGCAATCTTTAGAGAGACAGGGTAGGTGCGGTAATATTATTTTTACCAACTGTCTAATCGCACAAACACCCTTGCCCGCCCTCTACCCTGCCCCTCCCTGGGGCCCCGCCCCTTCTCCGAGGGTCCACCCCCACTCACTCCATCCACCCTCCCTCCATCACTCACCCTCCCCCACCCTCACTCACTTTCACCAGGCTGGGGCAGGGGATTGGGGTACAGGAGGAAGTGTGGGCTCTGGGCTTGGGGGTGGGGCCCAGGGGTTCAGAGTGTGGTGGGGGCTCCAGGCTGAGCCTAGGGCAGAGGGTTCAGGGTGTGGACTCTGCAAGGCAGTTTGGGTGTGAGAGATGGCTCAGGGCTGGGGCTGGGGGTTGGGATGCAGGAGGGGGTGAGGGGTGTGGGCTCTGGGAGGGAGTTTGGGTGTAGGAGGGAGCTCAGGGCTGGGGCAGAGGGTTGGGGTGCAGGGGGGGTGAGGGGTGTAGGCTCTGGCCAGGCGGCGCTTACCTCGGGTGGCTCCTGGGAAACGGCCAGCATGTGCAGCTCCTAGGCTCAGAGGCAACCAGGCAGCTCTGCATGCTGCCTCTGCTGTAGTTCCCAGCCAATGGGAACTACGGAGTCAGTTCTCGGGTGGGGGCAGCACATGGAGACCCTGTGGCTACCCCTGTGCCTAGAAGCCAGACATGTAGGTTGCTTCCAGGAGCTGCATGGAGCCACGGCAGTTAGGGAGCTTGCCTTAGCCCCACTGCACTGCCAGTTTTTAGCAGCCTAAAATCTCCTAGATCAGCTTCAGTAGCCTGTGGGAGATTGAGCCTGATTCTGGGAGACTCCCGGGCAATCCAGGAGAGTTGGCAACTCTAGGTAATATCTTTTATTGGACCAACTTCTGTTGGTGAGAGACACAAGCTTTCAAGTTTACGCAGAGCTCTTCTTCAGTTCTATGTAATCTCAAAAGCTTGTCTCTCCCACCAACAGAAGTTGATCCAGTAAAAGATATTACCTCCCACACCTGGTCTCTAATATCCCGGGACTGACACTGCTACAGTAGCATTGCATCCTGCAATCTTTACTCATTCAAGAGGTCCAATTGATGGCAATGGGGAGCACTTCATATTAGTAAGTGTTACTTGCAGGATTCCCATGTGAGTTTATGCTTTGCATAGATTGGTAATGAAGCTCTCTAGAGTTCATACAAAAGGTTATGCTTAACTGGTCTTTCTCTTATTCAAATAATTCTCTTCCTTTAATTTGGTCTCTTTTTTTCTCTGCCAATAATCCTTGCACTGGTCTAATCTAAAAATGAACATAAACCGATCATATAAAAGTGTTATTTGAGAACGGTTTTGTCTTACGTTGCAGTGTTTTTCTCTGGAATTCTGACACTTGCTTATATGGAACAAAAGTCCAGGTTTTGCATTAATGAATAATGATGATTTATCTGATAAGAACAAAACAAAAGGAGAAGAAGAAAGAGAGAATCTATTTGCAAAACATTTCCTGAAGTCAGGGCATGGCAACTCCATCTTTAAACATCCTGTAATTTTAAAAGCAAGGCTGTTCAAACAAAGTGAAAGGGGTTATTATTTGAGAAAGATTATAAATTTTGGATTAAGGCTTTTAATATAGTGAACAAACCAAACTAAATGCTGAACAACTTCAGCAGTGAAATAACTGTCATGATTTTTGCCCTGCTTGTCATCATTAACTGAATGATAGTTCCACCCACAAGTCACTAGAACCATGACAAACTCTGTAATGTCAAAAAAAAAAAAGGAGTACTTGTGGCACCTTAGAGACTAACCAATTTATTTGAGCATGAGCTTTCGTGAGCTACAGCTCACTTCATCAGATGTTTACCGTGGAAACTGCAGCAGACTTTATATACACACAGAAATCATGAAACAATACCTCCTCCCACCCCACTGTCCTGCTGGTAATAGCTTATCTAAAGTGATCAACAGGTGGGACATTTCCAGCACAAATCCAGGTTTTCTCACCCTCCACCCCCCCACACAAATTCACTCTCCTGCTGGTGCTAGCCCATCCAAAGTGACAACTCTTTACATAATCAAGTCGGGCTATTTCCTGCATAGATCAAGGTTTTCTCACATCCCCCCCACCCCCATACACACACAAACTCACTCTCCTGCTGGTAATAGCTCATCTAAACTGACCATTCTCCAGGTTTAAATCCAAGTTAAACCAGAACATCTGGGGGGGGGGGTAGGAAAAAACAAGAGGAAACAGGCTACCTTGCATAATGACTTAGCCACTCCCAGTCTCTATTTAAGCCTAAATTAATAGTATCCAATTTGCAAATGAATTCCAATTCAGCAGTTTCTCGCTGGAGTCTGGATTTGAAGTTTTTTTGTTTTAAGATAGCGACCTTCATGTCTGTGATTGCGTGACCAGAGAGATTGAAGTGTTCTCCGACTGGTTTATGAATGTTATAATTCTTGACATCTGATTTGTGTCCATTTATTCTTTTACGTAGAGACTGTCCAGTTTGACCAATGTACATGGCAGAGGGGCATTGCTGGCACATGATGGCATAGATCACATTGGTGGATGTGCAGGTGAACGAGCCTCTGATAGTGTGGCTGATGTTATTAGGCCCTGTGATGGTGTCCCCTGAATAGATATGTGGGCACAATTGGCAACGGGCTTTGTTGCAAGGATAAGTTCCTGGGTTAGTGGTTCTGTTGTGTGGTATGTGGTTGTTGGTGAGTATTTGCTTCAGGTTGCGGGGCTGTCTGTAGGCAAGGACTGGCCTGTCTCCCAAGACTTGTGAGAGTGTTGGGTCATCCTTTAGGATAGGTTGTAGATCCTTAATAATGCGTTGGAGGGGTTTTAGTTGGGGGCTGAAGGTGACGGCTAGTGGCGTTCTGTTATTTTCTTTGTTAGGCCTGTCCTGTAGTAGGTAACTTCTGGGAACTCTTCTGGCTCTATCAATCTGTTTCTTTACTTCTGCAGGTGGGTATTGTAGTTGTAAGAAAGCTTGACAGAGATCTTGTAGGTGTTTGTCTCTGTCTGAGGGGTTGGAGCAAATGCGGTTGTATCGCAGAGCTTGGCTGTAGACGATGGATCGTGTGGTGTGGTCAGGGTGAAAGCTGGAGGCATGCAGGTAGGAATAGCGGTCAGTAGGTTTACGGTATAGGGTGGTGTTTATGTGGCCATTGTTTATTAGCACTGTAGTGTCCAGGAAGTGGATCTCTTGTGTGGACTGGACCAGGCTGAGGTTGGTGGTGGGATGGAAATTGTTGAAATCATGGTGGAATTCCTCAAGGGCTTCTTTTCCATGGGTCCAGATGATGAAGATGTCATCAATATAGCGCAAGTAGAGTAGGGGCTTTAGGGGACGAGAGCTGAGGAAGCGTTGTTCTAAATCAGCCATAAAAATGTTGGCATACTGTGGGGCCATGCGGGTACCCATAGCAGTGCCGCTGATCTGAAGGTATACATTGTCCCCAAATGTGAAATAGTTATGGGTAAGGACAAAGTCACAAAGTTCAGCCACCAGGTTAGCCGTGACATTATCGGGGATAGTGTTCTTGACGGCTTGTAGTCCATCTTTGTGTGGAATGTTGGTGTAGAGGGCTTCTACATCCATAGTAGCCAGGATGGTGTTATCAGGAAGATCACCGATGGATTGAAGTTTCCTCAGGAAGTCAGTGGTGTCTCGAAGGTAGCTGGGAGTGCTGGTAGCGTAGGGCCTGAGGAGGGAGTCTACATAGCCAGACAATCCTGCTGTCAGGGTGCCAATGCCTGAGATGATGGGGCGCCCAGGATTTCCAGGTTTATGGATCTTGGGTAGTAGATAGAATATCCCAGGTCGGGGTTCCAGGGGTGTGTCTGTGCGGATTTGATCTTGTGCTTTTTCAGGAAGTTTCTTGAGCAAATGCTGTAGTTGCTTTTGGTAACTCTCAGTGGGATCATAGGGTAATGGCTTGTAGAAACTCGTGTTTCTCTACCATGTACATTGGTCAAACTGGACAGTCTCTACGTAAAAGAATAAATGGACACAAATCAGATGTCAAGAATTATAACATTCATAAACCAGTCGGAGAACACTTCAATCTCTCTGGTCACGCAATCACAGACATGAAGGTCGCTATCTTAAAACAAAAAAACTTCAAATCCAGACTCCAGCGAGAAACTGCTGAATTGGAATTCATTTGCAAATTGGATACTATTAATTTAGGCTTAAATAGAGACTGGGAGTGGCTAAGTCATTATGCAAGGTAGCCTGTTTCCTCTTGTTTTTTCCTACCCCCCCCCCCAGATGTTCTGGTTTAACTTGGATTTAAACCTGGAGAATGGTCAGTTTAGATGAGCTATTACCAGCAGGAGAGTGAGTTTGTGTGTGTATGGGGGTGGGGGGGATGTGAGAAAACCTTGATCTATGCAGGAAATAGCCCGACTTGATTATGTAAAGAGTTGTCACTTTGGATGGGCTAGCACCAGCAGGAGAGTGAATTTGTGTGGGGGGGTGGAGGGTGAGAAAACCTGGATTTGTGCTGGAAATGTCCCACCTGTTGATCACTTTAGATAAGCTATTACCAGCAGGACAGTGGGGTGGGAGGAGGTATTGTTTCATGATTTCTGTGTGTATATAAAGTCTGCTGCAGTTTCCACGGTAAACATCTGATGAAGTGAGCTGTAGCTCACGAAAGCTCATGCTCAAATAAATTGGTTAGTCTCTAAGGTGCCACAAGTACTCCTTTTCTTTTTGCGAATACAGACTAACACGGCTGTTCCTCTGAAATCTGTAATGTCAGGATGACAACTTTTCTCATCCAAATGAGAAAATAACGCAAAAAAATGTCACGGTTCCCAGATAGACGCCTTCTGACAAAACAAAGTTAAATGACACCACAACAGTTTTTCTCAGCAGATGCCTTTTACTGTAACTTTGATTCTTAGAAACATGCTTGTAATACTGCACGGATACACTAACCATAAATAGAGACCTTGGGTCTGATTCTCCATTGCACTTGCTAATCAGGATCTGTGTCGTGCTTTTGATTGTGTTTACATTAGGGAACTGAGCCATTCATAATTGAAGCAAGAGGACAGAACCAGTTGAAGCATGAACATGCTGATTTACTTTCTGCAATGCTGCAGTTTCGGCCTGTGCCATAATATTGTTTTTCTAATGTGTTTCAATTGCAATGGTCTCTGGTAACTTACTGCACAAAAGCAGTGGGTTCTGGAAAACTTCAAAAGAACCCTAATGCACAGTCAGGAAGCAGTGGGAGGACCACCTCACTGTTTTCATTGTGACCTGTTTTAGTGCCGTCTACACTGGCACTGAGGACCTGACCCTGCAAGTACTCACACTGATGGGAATAACTTCATTCCTGTGAGGAGTCCCATTGAAGGCAATAGGAATACAGACATGAGTACATTTAAGCACATGCACAAGAGTTTGCAGGATTGGGAGCTAAGACCATGAGCCTGCAATGAGCTCCTTGAGAACAGATCCCTGCACCTCGGTGTGCAGGGATTCACCCATTCAGAGCTCATTGGGAAGTTTGCAACCATGATTGCAACTCTCCATCCTTTTTTAAGTAAAAATATAATGCTTTTAATGAGTGCTTCTATCAAGGACACATGCTTAACCAGGACAGACAAGAGGATACAGCACCTGCAGTCTTTTCCAATTACTAAGAGTACAGTAAATTGAAGGATATATATTTTATTTCTAATAATGCAGCTCCTCTGGTAATTAATGAGATAATATACGTAGGTATAATTATTCAAGTTACATCATGATAGCTCTCAGAGGCCTCAATCAGGACTGGGGTCCCATTGCTGTACCAACATAAGGATAGACATGATTAGTACACTGCATAACAATATCCTGGCTGTGTACATACATCACTTACATCACTTTTGCCTGCATTTTCTTTGACTCTTTTCTATCTATGATATTTTTGGTGTTTTAGGGCCTGGATAACAGGATCCGCTAGCGCCCATGCGGAATCTCACTGAGGTCAACCTCTGCCATTTCTGGCGTTGATCTACAATCAGTGGGTCTTAGGTTCCTATGTTACTTAGGTGGTTTTGAAAAGTGTACTCCTTGTCTTAATGTTAGTGATACAGAGACACTCATACTTGTGTACGTTGGTCGAAATTGAAGAGTACACCCTGGATCAAATATGTCACCCCCAAATAATAAATATAAACAGAGACAAACTATTTTTGCCCTTGTAAATGCAACAAAGCATGTGAGTTCACCTTCTATGCACTGAAATTGAATGCACGGTTAGTTTCATGGTTATTCTTTGTGTCCTGGGTAATAAATTGTGATTTTGAGACCAGGACCATTAATTTAAAACAACTCTTAGTTATTTTAACAGACAATTTAAGGAGCCAGGTTTTTCACTGGTTTGAGTTTTGGGTAAATACAGCTGTGCCAAGTGGGTGTAGAACCATTCCCAGTTGTCGCTTGATTGTGTTTTACACTCGCTGCACACTCACTTTACACATGTGTCTTCCATTTATATTTCCATTTGTTTCCCAAGCATTCTTGTGTAAAACCCCTTGTACCCACACATAAAAGTGCTCCAGATGCTTTGTGTGCACCAAATACTGTTAGGATTGCTTTCATCAGGTCTAAAGATTGACACAGACTAAATAATTCCTGCACTGGGTTGAAATGTAGGGCTTGATCCTGCAAGGTGCTAAGCAAAGGAATATTGGAGACAATGGAGGTTGAGATTGCTCAGCAACTCACACAATCAAGCTCCACAAGAACTTACTTTTATTGTGTATGAAATGGGTAAACTGAAGAGAGGTTGAGTTACATGGCCAAGATCATGCAGGCAGGAATGTGCAAAGTCAGGAATAAAACTTAAGCCAGTCCCTTAATTTATCTGCTCCATACATACTTCCTCTATTACAGAGCCCATATAAATAAGGCTATTATACTACATTGCACTGCACATGGGAGGTGTGATTGCAGCAAGTAAAGACTTTCATATAAGGCAGTGAAGCCACAGTAGCACAGGCGGCAGTGTTGAGCTAACCCATCTGCCCAGGACCCTGGGTCCCATACTCCAGCAATAATCGCATATACCATATTATCCTTACAGCCCTTGTTATCTCTTGTTAAAATCCATTTACTTGGAGAGTTTGCGGAGCCATAATGTTTCTCAAACGGTCTTTCTTCTTTATGCTTTCCTAGGAGTCCTGGGAGTCCCTAAAAGTATATCCCTCCTCTCCTGCCACAGATCTCTTCATTCTGTGAGATTCTTTCTGTTGTACAAAGAGTTCCCAGAAGTTACCTACTACAGGACAGGCCTAACAAAGAAAATAACAGAACGCCACTAGCCGTCACCTTCAGCCCCCAACTAAAACCCCTCCAACGCATTATTAAGGATCTACAACCTATCCTAAAGGATGACCCAACACTCTCACAAGTCTTGGGAGACAGGCCAGTCCTTGCCTACAGACAGCCCCGCAACCTGAAGCAAATACTCACCAACAACCACATACCACACAACAGAACCACTAACCCAGGAACTTATCCTTGCAACAAAGCCCGTTGCCAATTGTGCCCACATATCTATTCAGGGGACACCATCACAGGGCCTAATAACATCAGCCACACTATCAGAGGCTCGTTCACCTGCACATCCACCAATGTGATCTATGCCATCATGTGCCAGCAATGCCCCTCTGCCATGTACATTGGTCAAACTGGACAGTCTCTACGTAAAAGAATAAATGGACACAAATCAGATGTCAAGAATTATAACATTCATAAACCAGTCGGAGAACACTTCAATCTCTCTGGTCACGCAATCACAGACATGAAGGTCGTTATCTTAAAACAAAAAAACTTCAAATCCAGACTCCAGCGAGAAACTGCTGAATTAGAATTCATTTGCAAATTGGATACTATTAATTTAGGCTTAAATAGAGACTGGGAGTGGCTAAGTCATTATGCAAGGTAGCCTGTTTCCTCTTGTTTTTTCCTACCCCCCCCCCCCAGATGTTCTGGTTTAACTTGGATTTAAACCTGGAGAATGGTCAGTTTAGATGAGCTATTACCAGCAGGAGAGTGAGTTTGTGTGTGTATGGGGGTGGGGGGGATGTGAGAAAACCTTGATCTATGCAGGAAATAGCCCGACTTGATTATGTAAAGAGTTGTCACTTTGGATGGGCTAGCACCAGCAGGAGAGTGAATTTGTGTGGGGGGGTGGAGGGTGAGAAAACCTGGATTTGTGCTGGAAATGTCCCACCTGTTGATCACTTTAGATAAGCTATTACCAGCAGGACAGTGGGGTGGGAGGAGGTATTGTTTCATGATTTCTGTGTGTATATAAAGTCTGCTGCAGTTTCCACGGTAAACATCTGATGAAGTGAGCTGTAGCTCACGAAAGCTCATGCTCAAATAAATTGGTTAGTCTCTAAGGTGCCACAAGTACTCCTTTTCTTTTTGCGAATACAGACTAACACGGCTGTTCCTCTGAAACCTTTCTGTTGTACAGACAGACATGATCTCCCATCTCCCCTGCACACTCACATGTTCATTCTCTCTCTCTCTCTCTCTCATATTCACATAATTTATTCATCCCAATGATTCATCCATTAATTATTGTATTTGTGTCCATTAATTATTCAGGTTTTTTTTTCTTTAACTGGCAGTTTTAGAGATATTCAGAGATGTAAAAGCATAACATCAGGGTCAGCATAGTTGGTGAACAAAGTGTTCATGTGTGGAACATTCAAAGAGGTCTCTCTCTTCCTATCCTTCCAGACTAGTGTCTTCCCTGTCACATGCTATTGCTTACTTATGGCCTCATCCATCAAGCCTGCAGAAATCTCAAGTGTGCAGAAATCTCACTGGTTTCAATAATTTCCTGCACTGACAGTATCCCTTATACTATGGAGTATGTAGCTTTGCAAAGGAAAGATGTTGTCGTTGTTATTATTTGGATTGTGGCAGTACATAGAAATCCCAGGCATGGACCAGGTTGTGCTAGATCAGGGGTTCTCAAACTGGGGGTCACAAGTTGGCATAGGACTGACAGCCTGAGCCCCTCTTAAATTAAATTTAAATTAAATCCCCCCTTTTAATTTATAACGGGGGAGGGGGTCACACTCAGAGACTTGCTGTGTGAAAGGAGTTGCCCTTTCAAAACAAAAAGTTAGAGAATCACTGGGCTAGATACTGCAGATTTAACTGAAGAGCAGCTCCCAACCCCCCACCTCCAAGCAAAGCAGTTGCTGCTTTATTTCCATTCAGATGCAGAATGTTACAGTGTAAAGCACTGACCCTGGAAGCACTTACACATGTACTTAACTTTAAGCATGTGATTAGCCTAGCTGATTTCAATGGGCTTCTCCATGTGTTGTTTAAAATTAAGCATTTGCAGGATTATGGCTTATTTGTCTGTATTTCTTCCGTCTTTGTTTTAATAATAAAGCTGAAAAATACCTGTTTTCCTCATAGTGTATGTGAAAATATAACAGCTCCAACAACCAAACTGTTAATAATTTAGCGAAATAACTTACTTCAAGCAGCCTTTATTTAAACTGAGTATATTTAATATTATCTCTTTCATTCTTTTGTTATTTGTGCTGCTGAATCTGTAAGGTGGACAAGATTGCCAGTCTCTACAACATACATATTCGTACAGGATGTTTCTGTAACACTGGCGCCTGCCAGCAGCATTTGAGGCTCAGCAATGAGGATGTCAAAAGGAACCTTCAGGTCAGGATCAAATCCTGTTGAGGCCAAGTAAAATCACTTGAATGATTGAATAATGAGAGGGTTGAAGGGAAGAATAAAAACTGAGTATTGTTAAACGTGGGTTTAAAGCATGTATATACCTCATGTATCACGGGGCATGGGTTTTAGATTTGGGAGGGAGACAATTTATATAATGGTGACAGGTTTGTATTGTTCTCCATTAGACTTCAGTTTAACACACTACTACTGAAGGTACCTTCATTTAATAGCACCTGTTTCATTCAAGCTGGTTGAAAATTTTTTGACTGTCAAAAAATGTGGTTTAGTTGAAATCAAAATGTTTCATGGGATTTTGATTTTGATGGGGAAAAAGTCAAAACTTTTGAAAATGTTTCATTCTAATGGTTTCATTTTGATCCATTTCATTTTGACTTTAATATTTTATTAAACATTAAACTATTAACTGTACTATTATATACAATATATACCATGTACTGTTAAAGTTGAAAATAAATTAATCCAAATGACACTATCAGAACAAAATGTTTCAGTGCTATTGAAACAAAAGCCTTCTGAATTTTTGTTTCACCGGAATGAATTTTCGACCTTTTTTTTCTGATTCAGAATGGAAAAAAATGAAATCTCAGAATTTTCCACACAATGGAAATTCTAGTTCCTGACCAGTTCTCGTGATCATCTTGTGTTTATTATATTATTATTAAAGTGTCTTAGTTGTGCTTCTCAATTTTCAAGAAATAAAGACTGAGGGTATGTCTACACTGCCCACGTTACAGTGCGGCTGCGGCTGCACTGTGACATGGGCAGTGTAGACTCCCCTTATCACTGGGGGAGAGCTCTTCCAGCAATAAAAAACAAAAAACACCCCAAATGAATGGTGGTCTATACTGGTGCTTTTCAGCACTAAATTTTTTGTCGCTAAGGAGGGTGTTTTTTCACACCCCTGAACAACTAATCTTTTAGCACTGAAAGTGGCAGTGTAAACACAGCCTTAGGCCAAGTCTACACTATTGACCTATATCAGTATAACTGTTGCTTAGGGGTGTGAAAAATCCACATCCCTGAGTGGTATAGTTTTACCAACCTAATCCCCTGTGTAGACAGCATTGTGTCGCCAGGAGAGCATCTCCTGTCAACATATCTATCGCATTTCAGGGAGGTGGATTAACTAAACCGCTGGGAGAAGCTCTTAATTTAGGAGCGGTTTAATTTAAGCCCTACAGTGGTGCAGCATTTTAAGTGTACACCTGCCCTTAGTCTTTCCCCATTGGATGCATAGTCTAAAAGAGACCAAAATTAGATGGGGAAAAACAATAAGAAAGTACTCTAACATTGAGAGACCAATGACAGTTTAAAAAGACATGTGCATATGACATGTCTACAGAGATTAGAGATACGTTAGATAGGGAGCAACTTAAACTTTAAGTTGCCAAAGTATGAACAAACTTCAACTTGCTAGCTGCACTCTTGTGAGCTATTTTCTGCTGATTGTCATTCAAAAGATTTGGGTAAGTATGCAGCATATGTTACAAAAAACCATGAGGGACTTCACAGTTGTAAACATGTCATCGTTTGATATTACAATGAATTAGCAGGGAACAAGCCCAAAAGCTTATTAAAGACATTTTTCAAAAGATAAAAAACTTATGACAGTATTGATATGGTAGCTTCTTCGTAATTACATTCAGACATCTAGATACAAGCTGCAAATACATAGATGCTGCAATTAGATGTAGGGCCCTATGTAAATCATGATTTCATGGCAGGCATGGAAATAGTGAAAGTGCCACCAAAGCTCCTGTTATGTGATATGGGGACACAATTTAAAGATCTTTCAAAGGTGTTCTACCATTAAACTTCATGAAAACTGGTCATCTAATATTGTTAGTATTTTATAGATTGCCATATATACTACATGTGAAACATTTTTGGAAGAAATAATAAATCTAAGCAAAAGGCAAGATTCAGACTTCAGTCACACCAATGTAAATCCACGGTAACTTCGTCCATTTAAATTGTGGTTCTCTAGATTTGTAACTGAAGGTTGTAATGTGACCCAAATGAACTATTTTCCCCCATAGGCGTTCACATTATTTAATTTTGACTGAACATTAAACAATAAATCAGTGGGATTAAACCAGATTGTTCAAACTAAAAGGTCTCACCATCTTGTTCTTTCTCACACACCTCTGGAGTCTTCTACTGTGTTTTGCATGTTGCTCATATGATGTTAAATACAGCCCAGCAATTTCATAGCAATGCTGATGTCTGAGCTCTGGAAAAACATGGTAAGGGTTGGTCATGCTTGTGTTTGTCTACAAACAAGGTTCTTACCTATATGGTATTTGGGGACATATAAGTACCTTATTAGTTAGATGAACGGATAGATATTATGTGTAGCAAATGAGACAGATGAAAAGATTTTCTCCATTTTCCCAATCTATTCATGTATTCATTAGGCTGTTTTTGGAACGGATTTTCTGTTTGAAGTTAGCAAAATGAAGTATAAAGTTGTAAAACAAGAAGGGAAAAAATGAAAAGTTTGTTCTAATAGCTCATTGCTTTTCCTTTTATTTCAATCTAGGCTGGCCATGTCTGTGGAGATGACATAGATATAATTGATGGACGTCCCACTGGGTCCATGAGAATATCATTTGGCTATATGTCTACTTTTGAAGATGCACAAACCTTTCTAAAGTTCATCATAGCAACCAGGCTATCTGAATCAGAATTCAAGTTTCCCTCCCAAACCACCACAAGAGAGACTATTACACAGTCAGTCAAATCTCCAATACAGAATGACCATTCTGCCAACAACAATGCAAAGAAATTCTCTCTGAAAACTATTGTCTCAGACATGGGACACTGGAATAATTCATCTACAGCATTGAAAACACCTGAGACTAGCAGGGCTGTTGTTTCTGAGAGTGCTATACCAGTATACAGAAGTGGGAGCAAGCCAATCACTGTCACCAACGTTTACCTCTACCCAATCAAATCTTGTTCTGCATTTGAGGTACAGTAACTCGTCAATTAATGTCCTCCCACTTAACGTTGTTTCAAAGTTACGTCGCTGCTCAATTATGCTCATTTGAAGTTGTGCAATGCTCCCTAATAACGTCGTTTGGGTGCTTGCTCTATACACTGCATGTAAGATTTTGTGGAAGAGCAGCCACTTTACAAGGGAGCATTGCACAAGTTCCTCTTCTCCGCCTCCTCCCCCTCCCTCGCAGTGCTTCCCCCACCACCAAACAGCTGTTTGGCAGCGCTTAGGACTTTCTGGGGGTGGGGAAGGAGCGGGGATGCGGCGTGCTCCAGAGAGGAGGTGGAGTGGGGGTGGGAAGAGGTGGGCCTGGAGTGGAGCATGGATGGGAAGAGGTGGGCCTAGAGCATCCCCCCAGCAAAGTCGGCGCCTGTTCTTCTCTGGGTAAGCTGCCACTGCTGCTGCGAAGGTGCTTCTTAGCGTCCTTGCCTGCAGTAGGCTGTGCCTATGTGGGGTAAGCCAGGAGCACTTCCCAACCACAGTACAGTACAGTATATAATGCCTTTTGTCTGCCCCAGAAAATTTCCTTGGAACATAACCCCCTGCATTTACATCAAATCTTATGAGAAAATTGGATTAGTTTAACATCGTTTCACTTAAAGTTGCATTTTTCAGGAACATAACTACAACGTTAAGTGAGGAGTTACTGTATATATTTTAAATGAATTTTAGAGATTCGTTTGAGCCATCCCCCATTTTTTCCCCCATAGCTTCTCAGGAATATTCTGTGTTAAGTATAAGGCAATAGCAGGTGAGTATTAATCTTATTTCAAGAAGCAGTGCTCACTTTCTCAAAATTATACTGTAAATTTCCTGAACACTTGGATATTTAGTTTTTGAGGGAAATTCAATTAGACTGAAGTCATGGAATGCAAATTTATTAAATTTTCCTAACTTCCCCCCTCCAGAAAATTGTCATGTAATATGTATCCAAATGAATAGTTTGGATTCCGAAAAACTTGAATAAATTGTAGTCAAGTAATTAGTATGCTTATATTAAATGACACGTGATGGACTGCAAGCATTGATGGGTGTGCAGCAATTGAGAAATAACTTGATTAACATGTTATAATTGAGAAGAGGCTAATTTACATTACAAAGAAATGTTATCATTAAAAATGCATTTGCAACAGAAATATGACATTTAAGTGTTGCAGCCCTATTTGAAAGTTCACTCTTTGAAGATTTTAATTGCTTTTTTGCCAAGTTAATAATATGGTCACCTTAGCTGCGACTTTTTTTTTTTTTTAAATAATGCATGATGAAATAGGTGTATGCGCTGCACATTGACCTAGAATCTGACTTTGCTTCGCACTGTGCTGTGGAGCAATTTAATGAATGTCAATAATGGTATAACTTTCCTTATGGAAACTTACCAGTGCGGGTCACTATCTCACATCTGAGTGAAAATTGGGGTCAAGCTTGGTGACAAATCACCTGTGTTTAAAATATAGCCTCTCAAATGATACGATAATCATATTTTTAAAATATGAGGGAGTTTAAAACAAAATATAATGAAGTATGACCATGGAAGTCAATTTTTATATAAACATATAAAATGTCTTGGTTTTGTGTATGATGAACACTGCCATTAATTCAGAGGCACAGCCTTGGAAAATACAAAAACAAACTTTAATTACCTGTCTACAAAAGCCAAGTACACCCTGCATTTTATAAAAGAATGTTTTAACCTTAATTCAACTGCTGCAGTTTTTTGAATTGTATTATAAAAGCTCACTCCTGCCAAAATGTTTTACTGCTGCCTAGACGTCCATACACCAGGCAGGCATGCATAGGGTTAAACTGTGGCTTTAAGCCGTAGGCTGCTGTCAGGAGAGTTGTGCCACACAATAAGTCTCTGCTAGAGGATTTGGATGCTGTGTATCCAGGCACAGACAGGATGTATCTTGGAGTGAAAGGGTGCATTATGCATTTTTCCCACACAAGCAGGGCCAGATATCTTCCCTCCAAGCCCACTTTGGGGAGGCTAGCATCACAGCGGTGCTAAACTCACTCAAACCTTGCACTCCCCTGAAGAACCGCTATGTGATTGTGCCTGGCTCAGGCCTCCAGGGTTCTTTGCACTCTCACGATACCCGGCCTTCCCCATGGACCCCTGTGGTGCAGCACCTACTGTATATGCTTATAGACTAAACATATCTAAGTTAGCTGAGAAATTGCAGGTAGATTATGAAATTTTGTTAGCCTTGCCATAGAATCATAGGGTTAGAAGGGACCGCAAACCTCATCTAGTCTAACCCCCTGCCAAAATGCAGGATTTGTTGTGTCTAAACCATCCAAGACAGATGGCCATCCAGCCTCCCAGGTTTATAGTCAGCTTTTAATAGTACTAGAAATGTAATTTATAGTTGTTTAGTATTTGACACTTGCACTGAAGCGGTGGATAGAGGCTCAATCAGCATCAGGTTCAGTGTGCTAAGCACTGTACAAATACAAATAGACGCAGGCCTAGATCCTCTGAGGTATTTAGGCATCTGCCTCCCATTTAAATACGTTTGAGAATCTGAGCAATAAGGTGGATACACAATTAAGTATATACATGCTTTATGTGCATTAGATATTGGAGTTTATATATATCTAAGTTTCAGCTATCCTCACCTGTTTCTCAAACTAGCCAGCATTAATTGGTCCATTTCTTATACATGTCAGAGCAGAGATGGGGTCTGAGGAGGGACTAGTAGAAAGAGAGTAAAATGGCTTTGCTGATCAGTTCAGGAAGGATGTTTTATGCATAAAGAACAGCATGGAAGCAGGCCTGGATGGGAGGGTCAAGAGTTGAGAAGACCCCAGATTATGGGTTCCAGCCATGTGGAGAATGGAGGTCATATCAAGAGTGACAGAGAACAGAGGAAAGTGTTTGGAAGCAAAGACTAAGAGTTTAGTGTTGGTTGTGTTAATTTTAAGTTGGTGATGAGACCGCCAGGAGGAGAAGTTAGAGAGGCAGGAAGAGATGTGGAATGGGAAGAAGCTAAGCAGGTCAGGAAGGGTTCTTTCCTTTCATTATTCTCATCATTCACACCTGTCTTCACAGAGTTCTTGCTTCAAAACTCTTAGAGACAGAACTAGACTTGTCACTCACCACTTGATGTGTAGGTCTGCCCTATGAAAAATCACTCAATCAAATTTTCTGCCTGCAAAAGCCGTAAAAATAGCAACCCCCAGCTCACCATTTGTAAAAAGCCATAAAGGCTTACTGTCCTCATTTTATTACCAGTCCAGCTGAGGGTAAAATCTAAAAGCTATTGTTTATTTTGACATGGTATTTTTCAAGTCAGATGAGCTTTCTTTGGTTATCAATATTTCATGGAAGTCACTTAAATCCATTCTAAATCCAGTTACTGCTTGGCCTCTTTTCAATGGCTAGGAGTAGGACTGCAAGATGGAGCAGATACCTCCACACCCCATCTCATTGCTAATTGCAGAGTGAGTCACTCTCCCTAAGACTGTAGGGATATGTCTACACTGCAATTAGACATCTGCGACTGTCCAGTGCCAGCTGACATGAGCTCACGAGGCTCAGGCTAAGGGGCTGTTTAACTGTGGTGTAGATGCTTGGGCTGGAGCCTGAGCACTGGTACCCTCCTGCCTCACAATGTCCCAGAGCCTGGGTTCCATCCAGCCTGAGCTCAGATCTCCACACCTCAATTTAACAGCCCTTTGGCCCAAGCCCCATGAACCCAAGTCTGCTGGCACAGGGTAGTCGTGCGTTCTTAATTACAGGGTAGTGTGACAAAGTTCCTCCTCTGCCTTGGTGGGTCCTGCGCTTATTGGCGGATTTTCTCACCTCAGAAGTTCATGGCAGCCCTCAGTTTGGCCACTGTCATGGCTCAAATCTGCTGTTCACTCAATTAGCCTCATCACTGGGCAGCATGGGGAAAGGAGGAAGAACAATCCCCGCAGTCTCTGCTGATCCACCTAGTGGATCGGGGAACAGGCCAGAGACCTTCCCCTCTGGTGGAACCCACAGTCCAGTTCAACTCTTCCGGTATCAGGTAGGGAGTTGGAGGGATGGGGGGAACCCAGGCCCGCCCTCTACTTCGGGTTCCAGCCCAGGGCCCTGTGGATTGCAGCTGTCTACAGTGGCTCCTGTAACTGCTGCATGACAGCTACAAGTCCCTGGGCTAATTCCCCATGGCCTCCTCCCAACACCTTCTTTATTCTCATCACAGGACCTCCCTCCTGTTGTCTAATAATGCTTGTACTTCTCAGTCTTCCAGTAGTACGCCTTCTCACTCTCAGCTTCTTGCGCCTCTTGCTCCCAGCTCCTTGCACACACCACAAACTGAAGTGAGGTTCTTTTTTTAAACCCAGGTGCCCTGATTAGCCTGCCTTAATTGAGTCTAGCAGCTTCTTGATTGGCTACAGGTGTTCTAATCAGCCTTTCTGCCTTAATTGTTTCCAGAAAGTTCCTGATTGTTCTGGAACCTTTCCTGTTACCTTACCAAGGGAAAAGGGACCTACTTAACCTGGGGCTAATATATCTGCCTTCTATCACTCTTCTGTAGCCATCTGGCCTGACCCTGTCACAGTAGACATACCCTAAGTGTCACTATTGTAACTTCAGCCTTCCTCATTTTGAAAGATGAAAGGCTCAGATGCTAGACACATTGGTGTTTGAAGTGAAACATTCTAGAACTACCTTCCCAAAAAGGAATGGAGAAGGAATGAAATTTTGAAAACTAAATATGGCCTTTCAGATTGTCACAGGAATTCGATCATTCTGCATCTCTGTCATTTGTCACAAAAAAAGTTAGCTTATACTGAAAATCACAGACTTTGCCAGTCTCCAGATATAGTGATCCTAGTAGTAGGGACTGTTTCAGTTAATGTTGCTGAACAATATCTGTTCTAATACCAGCCTTCACAAAGCTCATAACTTTCTGAAACGTTTGTCATTTTGATTGAAATTGTCTATGCTTAGTCACTGGTTACAAGGTTCTATTTCTTTAGAATTTCAGTTCCATTTCAATTTTTAAAAGTAAAATCCCTTTGGTCATTTTTATCGGGGGATAAAAAAGTTATCGGGGGATAAAAAAGTTTTTACCACTTACAATTTGGATTCTACTTTTTGATGGTGGTGGAACATCTCTAAACGGATTAAACTATTAGGGCTTTAAATTTTATACTGCAGTAAGTGCATTCTTGCCTTTTGCCTCCATACAGGAGATCAAGATCAGGTTTGTTACTTCAATGCAGGCTTGAATCCCATGCTTTTAAGATTGAAAACTTGGCATGGAGAGTATATAGGTCTGAATGCGAGAATATGTTCTGTTGCATTTCAGAAAGAAAGAAAGAAAGAAATGCCAGACTGTGCATGTGCAGAAGAAAGTTCTGTTAAACTGTTTGTGCTTTGGCAAAACTGCCATTGACACTGGGTGCAGGATTGGGTCATCAAAAGATAAAGTTGGTGAATATGTGTATTACTTGGCCTTTTTTCAATGACTAGGAGTAGAACTGCAAGATGCAGCAGGTACCTCCATACCCCATCTCATGACTAATTAAAAATCGCTGTTTGACCTCCTCTCTAGTGAAAAGTCTGTTAATATAACCCACTAACTCTAAAACTTCACTCCTCCTGTGTCTAGCTGCCCTAGCACATAAGGCACGGGATGCCAAGAGAAAATGAGACTGCAGGGGATGAAAATGAAGGTGGGGATCTGGAACTAACAGGGGGATAGTTAGTTTCTACTCCATATATCTTATAAAATGTGTTTGACAAGGAGAATTTGTTGACTGCCCAGTCCTGCTCCATGCATGTGTTACCAAATGCACAGAAAGCAGAGGACCCAGATGGAAGAGGACGTTTTATGGACTTTTGGGGAGGAAGCTCTATTTTCATGTCCTTTCAGTTTTTATTTCAGACAAGTGGGGGGGGCAATCAAACCAGAGATGAAGAAATTCTCACCCTCACCCACCTTCTTTTAATATACACAAGATTGTTTAAAGTATGCATTTTTAAACATGAACATTTCATGTCCATTAATTTTGTATTGTTACATAATGCACCATGCTCAATGAAAAAAGGTTAAGACTTTAAACATTAATAACTTTATTATTCTTACCACAGATTCTAAACTATAAAAATTACATGGTATCACCCAAGACTATATAAATAGTTTTCATTGAAAATACAACATATACTTTTAGTTATCAGTGGACAACAATATATACAGGTGTGTGAACGTGAACTTTTCTTACACTTGTATAATTTAAAACTTGCTCAGTTAATTCTCTTCATATGTTCCAAACTGTAATACCCACTCTATTGTAATTAGAAAAAAAATCAAGTCAAAAAGCATTTTAAAAAAGAATTCTAAAAAGATGAAAACAGGGGTTTCTAATGGAAAATCTGAATTGAAGCATCACTAAGCACTGTGCTCTGCTTACTTTTCTGGCTAAATTTTGTTTGATTTGCACAGAACTCTTTTTAGCTAAAAGCAGGTAGGCCAATCGGTGGACCAATAACGTGAATTGACTTTATTATGCAATGGTCTGGCTCATGACTGGTGGAGAAGAAGATTAGCCAGTGTGGGAAATAGGAAGAATTTGGTCTTTCTGTTGGTCTCCTGCCCTTCTTGCAATGGGCAATCAAGGAATGGATTGTCAAGCTCTGATCCTCCTGAGTTTCAGGCCTAGATACATAGGTGAATGGAGGCGTTTCATATTCACCTGAGCATCTCCAGACATCATATGCTGAAAAGTTAACTATGTCATTTACTGATGCTCTGCCCAAGAGGTGGGGCATGCAATTAGCTTATATTATTGCAACTTTATTATCTGGGATCCTGGTAGTATAAAGATAATAGGAGTTCTGATGTAGAGGGAAAAGGAAGCACTTGGCAAATGTCAGTGACATAAGTGGAGGGGCCTTATTACTGGGCACCTTAGGTTAGCTATGCAATAGTGATCAATATCCTGGGGAAGAGGGAGAAGTGTGTTGTGGACATGCAGTCACGGGTGCAGCATCTCAAAGTTGGATCATGGAGGTTCCTATAATCATCCTGAATCTACAACAGGCAAAGTAAATTGTTGCTATCTATCTATCTATCTTTCTATCTATCTATCTATCTATCTATCTATCTATCTATCTATCTATCTATCTATCTATCTATCTATCTATCTATCATTTATCTGATTTTTTTCTGAATAGTGCCTATCACTATATAGTGCATTATTTAAGGCCCTGATTGAGGAAGGCACTTAAGACATGTTTAGTTCTAAGTATGTTCATAAGTCGTGTTGCCTTTATTCGCCAGCTTGAATATCAGATTTCTGGCTGAAAATTCTATATCTACAGTGTAGGTAACAAGGAGCACATAAAATTATTCTAATTTTTAAAAGGAAGTAGAAAAATATTTGTTTGTTTGTGCACTTGATGCATTTTACAGCACTCTGGCCAGGAATTTTAAATGGCTGCTGCTGAAAGGTCTGACTGAGAGGTTGCAAAGGCCCTTATAAATATCAGCAAGGGGGAAAATAAAGCCTTTTAGAAGTTTTAAAGTTTGTTTTCAGTTGTGGAGATGCTAACGATGTTCTATCAGAAACTTGATTTAAAAAAAACTGTAAATTATGCTGACATTATCAGTCACTCGAGGCTGAATTTTGCCCTCCAGTAGATGCACAATAGGAAGTGTATACATGTATCTGAGAGCAGAATTTGGCCCTCAATATTTACTTGCTAGAGGTACCTTGCCAGTTAGCTCCCCAATAATCACATGGACTGTTCAGGGAGTATCTCAACTAACATATCTGAAAATACAACAAAGCTTAGTCATGGTTAACTCTCTAAATATTTTACTGCTACTGGAGAGTACACATGATCTGAGGCAATATGTTTAAAAGCCCAGCTTTCAACTAAATGGAAATCCTTAAACTGAGGTTCTCTCATTTTACTTTGGATTTCATAAAGTAGTTTCAGTTTCACAGAAAAACTCAGGGTTTCATTTGAGCAAAAAATCTTGAAATTTTCAATATGTTGAATTTCAAATTGTTCTTTTTTAAAAAAATTGATTTTTGCATTCAGACACATTTTGTTAAATGTCCTATATTTGGATATGAAAAATGGAATTGCGAGAATCCTAAAGTGGCCCAGATTAAAGCTGAGAACATTTTCCAACAAATTTCACGAATGATGTTCACTATCTTCTCACAGCCCCACTTGTTAATTGTGGTGACTAAAAGCATGGTGACATGTAACAAACAATAGCAATAAAACTCAATTTAGATCTGGCACCTTCTTACAGAGATATTTGTCTTTGATTTGATAATTAAAGCTTCTGTTAACAAGGCTGACACTGACATATACATGAGTTTTCCTATTTCAGTTTCAAAGGATTTCATGAAGGGAAAGTTTCTTTTCCCTTTCCTTTTTGTGCAGTGCCTTTCCACTACTGCAGCTAGAGATCTTTATTAAATAATTGATGTTGAGTTTTCTTTCCGATTGTATTTTTTTTTCTGTTGCTATGCCAGGTTTCTGAGTGGCCTGTAGGAAACCAAGGATTGCTCTATGACCGAAGCTGGATGGTTGTGAATCAGAATGGCGTTTTCATCAGTCAGAAGCAGGAACCTAGACTGTGTCTGGTACACCCCTTAATTGACCTGGAGCAAAGGATTATGGTCATCAAAGCAGAAGGTTAGTAAGCAGCATCCATTCCTCTCCCTTACTGAATAATAAAAAAAGAAGTACAGAATGTCATGAATCACTAATATACGAGGAACAAATCTTGCTCTTCCAGCTGTGGGTATGGAAGTTCCAGACTTCACCACAAAGGATAGATTTGGGTTATGTATGGGGAAGGGAGATCTCCACAGTGGCTCCCTACATGCAACTATGGAGTGGGTGCCAAGGGCAGGGATGGACAGTGCTGGTGAAATTCACAACTATGTAGGTCCACTGGCCATTCTGCTTCTCCACATCATGGAGACAGTACACCAGTCTCAAGGAGCTACTGTAGCCCGGAAACTGAAGAACTGGCCACTCCACAGCTGGCCACAATCTCTTCAGCACGCAGCTGGGTTACTTGGGCTGTGCAATGGGGACAGACTTTCCTGCTTGCTGAGTAGATCGTCAGTGGGCATTGGTATCACTGAGGTGATGACATAACATTTTTTAACTGATTGCTTTACAGTATCCTTTCAGATAAAAGAAAATATTTCATTCTGGCTACTTTTCTGAGCACACAATCAATGAATACACAAAAGAACCATATTTGGAGAGTGCTGGGGTTCTGGAAAGTTCTTCGCAATTTGATGGGATATACTGTTTCTTTCACTGACAAAACTATTAACATTGAACTAAACAGCAGGCTTGTAGTCTTCAGAGCTCATTATTAATGCCTTGTTTGCATATAACTGAACAGTATTTACCTTCTCCCTGGGGTCTAACATTTGCTCAGCCTCTGCATCTGTTAATAATGTATATGCTCATATTTGAGCAGCTAGGCCCAAACAAGTTAACTCCTTTAGGTTTTTTTCCTATTGTCATAATTCATTGTCAGGGTTTTTTCTCTTTCCTCGTGGAACTGCAACAAGAGATTCCTCCCTCAGGATGTTGGTTTTACCTTCAGAGCCCTCAGGCGCAGATTCTATGATACCCCTACAGTAGTGAGGTCAACAGGACCTATCCTGTGCAGTGAGAGTCCCCATCCTCTTCTCATTTGCTCTTAGGGCATTTGAAATCAGTGGGAGTGTTTGAGCAACAAGTTCCCTGTTTTAATTGGCAGGGCATCCCTGATGAAGGGCATTTGACTCAGAAAGTTGCATCTCCCTAGATCCAGCAAAAGCTCATATAGTGACCTAGTGGACAGAGCTCTAGACTGGGACTGTGGAGACCTGGTTTCTATTCCTAGTGCTGCTTCTAGCCTTCTGGATTACCTTGGGGAAGCCTCCATTTCCCCATCTATAAAATGGGGATAAAGTTACTTCTAAGGTTTTTTTTTTTTGGGGTGGGGGGTTGGGTTTTTTTGCCAATTGCTTTGTGATCTACTGTTGAAAGGTGCTGTATAGGACCTGGGTGTGATTATTCAGAGCATGCCTTATGCATGTAGCTGGGTTTTCAAGAATGGGATGCATAGAGAGTATAAATAGGGTTGAAGGAGGGGTGCTTTTCATTTATTCATCTGGACAATGGAGGGCTATCCTGGGTGAGAATATTCATCTTTTTTTATTTGTTTATTTTGTATTGACTCTTTTTCATGTTTTGATGTATTCATGCTGAAAGAGAAAGGAGAGGCACTTTTTTAGACTCCTAAATATACAGTGAGCAGTAATGCAGTGTCACCACCGAACTATTTTCAGGGTGATTCTTGTGGGAGATACTGGGTATAGGATAGGGTTCAAAAAGAAAATCAAATTGGAAAACCCACCTATAAATGATCTGGCTTTGCCCTGTTCACGGAGATGTCTCTTTGTAAGGTGGAACGATCTGGAACTGTCTTTAAAGCCTTTAATACCTTAGGTCATCTAGCCCACCCCTTTGCAATAGCAATGCTATTTTCTAGTATTTATAGTATAGTTTCAGTCTAGTAATAGTTTTAAATAACTAAACATGTGGTGATGTCTGCTGTTTACTTTAGGGGATTATTCCAGAGATTACATGCAGTCAGATACCAAGTAATGGGGGCATATAAGAACCTGACTGGAAGCCTGAATAGTTACACTAATTGAGAAGACCTTCATGATATCCTGACTAATTTTCCTCCTCTTAACTTCAACCTCAGAATTATATTCCATTGTACAATACTAAATAATTACTCTCTCTTCCTGGTGTTTACACCCTTCAGACATATAAACGATTGTTACATCTCCCAGTTAGTCACCTCATAGTAAAGCTATTCTTATTTGACTTGTTTAATCTTTCTTTGTAAGACAGTCCTTCAGGCTCAAAATCATTTCTGTTGCTCTTCTCTGAATTCCCTCCAATTTGTCAATATTTTTGCTAATGAGGTGTGTAAAACTGAATGCCATATTTCAGGTTCATATAGGCACACCACATCTTTACAGAGAGAAGCTGTCAGCCCTTTGTCCTGTGATGTGATACCTTTCTTTCTGCAGCCCAAACTTCATTACCTTTTGTGCTGTCATTTCATATTTCAAATTGATAATATTTAATTTGTTGACTATGATCACCTCTAGTTCTCTCTCAGCATTATTTCTTTGTGATTTTTTCCAGCACTGTGGACACCGTTCATCTGGATTATTTGTATTATTGTGTATCTTTCCAAGATTAATCTTCTCTTTCTCCTTTCCACTTCCCTTGCTGCTTTTAGTATGATTTCTCTGTCTTTGTTAGTATATGCTGCCCCTCTCAGCTTAAAACCATGAAAAAATTTCATTATCTTGCTCTTTATTCACTCTATACTAGCATTTATGTGGGCAAAACTTTTGTGGCTCAGGGGTGTAAAAAATCCCCAACCCTGAGCGACACAACTATAGCTTCTGCCACTCATTGAGCTGGTTTTATTATGTCGACAGGAGAGCTCTGTCCCCCCTCTGTCCCTGTCCCGATGCAGCTGTGCCACTGTAAGCTTGGACATGGCCTTTCAGATCATTAATAAGGAGATAGGGGTTGCAGTGGTTTCAGTAGGCTGATGATACCCAGTTCTGTATCTTTCTTATCTAATCCAGTCAGCATTGGCAGTGGCCTTGACCCAGTGTTGGCCTGACATCTGGGGTAGTAATGACGACTAACCGGTTCAGGCTTAATCTGGATAAGACTGAACTGATGTTGATGGGTTGGGGGAAGTAACTAGAAAATAAAGTGAGGATTTATATATGTCCCTTTGAAGGACTTTTTGCTCTCTGAATTTGCAATCCCAGCTGCTGTTACATGATCAGGTAACAGCAGTGGCCATGATGGCCTTTTTCCTGAACTGAAGAAGAGCTCTGTGTAAGCTCGAAAGCTTGTCTCTGTCACCAACAGAAGTTGGTCCAATAAAAGATATTACCTCACCCACCTTGTCTCACACTACCATTGTCACTTTAAGATTAGATTACTCAATTTGTCTCTATATTGTGCCATACATTAACTCCACCAACAAACTAAAGCTGGTACACAGTTTGGCAGCATCCTGCTAGCTAAGTGGTATATCTTGCCAGCAGTATGATATACTGATTCTCATCAGTTGCATTGATTCCCTCCCCTATAAAAGCTGAAGGTATTGGTTTTGACCTAGGAAGTCCTGAATGGCTTAGGAGGAGCCTCTACAGATCACCTCTCTCTATGCAATACTGCCACCGCTGTAGTAAGTAAAGATGCTCAGGGTGTTTCCTCTAGTGCCACATGACTTAGGAACTTGCTCTCTGAAATAGCTCAATCTGTTAACCTGTCAGCATGCTACAAACTCCATCTATTCTCCTAAGCTTGAGGAGAGGAGAGGAGTGGTGGAAGAGGGAAATTTGTGGTGTTTGTTTTGTACTTGGTTGTTTTGTGTTATGTGAACTTATTGTGTCTGTGGTTTCTAAGAATCATATTTTAAGGTTTGTTATGCCCGTTTTTCCTAAGCTACAGGTTTTCTGGCTAACGTTCGTTCTATTCACCACAAAGCTTTTTCATATGCAAATTATAATAAACATTTGTCATATTAAGACTATCTCTGATAAACCAGTAATACAATTTTATGTAAGCTTCTTTGGAAGTGAAAGCCTATTCTATCTGGGCCTAGCTCCCATTGACTTGAAAGGCAGCATGAGCAGGTCCTCCATTTCAAAAAATGTATTGCATGTTATGAAAATAGAATCCTTCTTGTCTTGCCTCTGTTAAATGCAGACGGCCAAATTCTGGTTGCCATTGAGCTGCTGTAAATATGGAACTATTCCACTGCCTGAACCGGACTTGTTCCTGATTACACTGGTGTAAGTGAGAGGAGAATTAGATGGAGAGTATGCTGCTGTGAAAGGCCAATTTATCTCTTTCCATTTCAGCTAACAGAGTCAGCACTACTCTTGCAAGTTGTGAATTAGTTTGTCATTGCACAGAAGCAAGAATTTTGAATGTTGTGAAATCTCTTTAAAACATTGGAGTAGAAAGATAGTAGCAAAATTGTGAAACTAATTACACTTTATAGATTTTATTTTCCCTTCGATGCTCATGTGTACTGCCAGTAACATTAATAGGAATTACGTGCACATGCTGAAGAGAGAATGCACATGAATAGTTTATATTTCAGTATGTTGAAATAGCAGACTTCTAATTTTTGCCATTGACTCAAAAGAGTAGCTTTAAAGGCAGGGTTTTTTTTCTTTATTACTAATACTGTGAACACATCTGTGAAATTTATCATCAAGCAAATGACCATGGAGAATGCCAGCTTTTACAGTTAAGTTACTGGCAATCTTCCAGCTTTTTTTTCTTAAGATGGAATAAAGTTATAATTAACAATGTTAAACTGACCTAAATATGGCTGTAAAATGTGTATGTTTCAATCAGAGTATGATATACTGGCTGATGTGTAAAATCAATCACCTATAAAACCCTGAGCCCCCATCTGAGGAACTTGCATGTGTGCTCTCTGTTAAGAATTGTTTTTATAAATGATTACAGTTAAACACACAAAAAGTTCAGACCTTTCGTATTTTCTTTTCTTCCAGGTGAATGGCACTGATATTTTTCCATGGGGGATGTGGGCGGAATAATCATAGAAGGGTGTTTGTTACACTTCCAAGATAGTAATATTTGTCAGTTTTTACTTGGATTATTGCAACGAGGTTAAACTGATTTGTTGCTTACATGTTTTGTTTTCCAAGTGTGTCCAGCTTTTCTTCTCCCATCTTAATTACTAGGCAGCAGGTTTAATACAAACAAGAGGAATTAAATTTCACACAACAAACCTGTGGTACTTATTGCCATGGGATGTTGTGATGGCCAAAAGTATAACAGGGTTCAAAAAAGAACTAGATACATTAATGAAGAATAGGGCCATCAATGGCTATTAACCAAGATTTGTCCAGGACGCAACTCCATACTTGTGGTGACCCTAAACCTTTGACTACCAGAAATCTGCAGTGGAAGATAAGGTGAGGGGGGATCACCCCCTAATTGCTCTGTTCTGTACACTCCCCCTGAATCACTGGTACGGGAAACAGGATGCTGGGCAAGATGGACCATGGTCTGACCCAGCATGGCAGCTCTTCTGTTCTCTTATCATCTTTATCATTCTGTGTTACAGCAATACCACCAGTCAGTCGAGTTTGGGATGATACTGAAGTTAACAAATACCATAAACCTTTCTCTTTTGAAATCGTGTACGTAGAACAGAATTGTGGCATGGTGAAACTGAGTTAAACTTCCTTACTCTTCAAAATAAAATCAAACAAATCCGATTCTCGCTTTATTTTCACTGGCCTAAATCAGAAGTAACTTCAGTGAAATCAAAGTCCATTGATGTAAAGCAAGTGTACATGAGATCAGAGTCTTTTCTGCTTTATGTGGAAGTGTATATGGAGAGCATTAGGGTTCACTGCAGCCTGATAGTAAAATGCTTTGTTGGCCATTTAAGATTATTGTTTTCAATTAACAAAGAGCAGTGCTGTATGGGTTTTTTTCTGTTTCATAAATCAGTATAGCATGGCCCTCCTCTCAGCCCATTGAGCTTTATCATACTGTTTAAATTCAAAGATTATGTATGCCCCTTTACACAGCTAAGTAGTTTGTGAAACATATTTCATTTTTGAACACTATGTTTCTCTTTTTAAAATGTGTTTATTTCCATTCTCTCTCGCTAAGAATGGCTATACTCATATCCTGATTTACTAGGGATAGTAGAGCTATGATAAGCCTGTCCTTTCAACAACAGCCATGATTGCTGCAGAAATTTTGTGCCAATCTCCATGTAAAAGATACACAGGGAATAAAGACAGGTTTCAGAGTAACAGCCGTGTTAGTCTGTATTCGCAAAAAGAAAAGGAGGACTTGTGGCACCTTAGAGACTAACCAATTTATTAGAGCATAAGCTTTCGTGAGCTACAGCTCACTTCTTCAGATGCATATAAATAAAGTTACTAAAAGCTGAAATTGTATATTAGTTAATGTGGTTTGGGTACCAAGGTCATCCAAAGCCTTTGTTCTTGCATTATCATTTGGAGCCACCTGCAGGCAGAGAATATAACTCTGTCAAAAAGCGAACAGAATTTGTGTGACTGCTGTGGTCCTAAACAGTCAGAGAATATGTACTTTTTTTTCATAACATATGATTCTGCCCAAATACTTAATCCTTATAATTTGTTCTTGATACATAAAGGAATGGACCCCATATCCGTGCCTCTAGAGGAAAACACCGGAAGAGAGATTCAGATTGGTCAGAGCAAAGTTTGTGCACACAGGTGAGTGAGAACAGGTACCCTAGAAGGTTCTAAGCTGATGACCTTTTGCAGGGACAGCTCAGGATGACCATAATTGGAATGCAAGTTCAAGGGTTATGTGAGAGTCTAGAAGATATCCGCATAAACAAAATAAAACAAGAAGAGAAGAAAAAAAGTTCAGTGATGGAATGAAACAAACAGCAGAGTGGATTAGACTTCTGTGGAAAATGTAGCACACAAAGCAGGTCTGATAAAACAAATCAAAATCAGGTTTAGAGGATTTTGCAGCCCATAAGTTAGGAAAGATCTTTGCCTGGTTTGCCATCAGAAAACTATCAATAAGAAAAATGTGCAAGTGTCCTGTACGTTTTCACATGCTATGTGGCTGCCCCAACTTGGCATATACCGTTTCTGTTAAATTACTCACCTGTGCTGATGTTAGTAACTTTTCCCATTGCATTGTCTCAAATTTTCTAGACCCAGCTGATTTTTAAAATAAATTTTCCATATTTACAAGAACTCCTAATCTTATTTTGAGCACCAATGTTGCTCAGTATTCAGTTATACTTCTTTGAAAAATTATTAGTAAATATGTTGAATAACATTAGCACCAACTCCCTGCAGTACATCGTTTGATGCATTGTCTTTCAATAAGATATAACACTGCTATTATTAATAACTCTGTTTCCGATTTGTGAGCCAAGTGTTTATCCATCATGTGGTATGATGATCCATAAAACAAATATTTCTCCAACATCAGTTTTCTGAGTAGCTCTGTACTGAATGACTTGCTGACATCCATGTTCATTATCTACTGCATTCCACTTACCCACCAAGTCTGTTGATATGTCCAAAGAAGCCATTTGATTAAAGTGATTTGAGTAACTTGTGCTTCACCGACAGTTATTTACTGCACTCTGCTTCCTCTCTTAATTTGTCCATGGTACAGTTATTTTATAAGTTTTCAGATATTTTTCAGAGTTCTGAAGTCCAGCCTAGAGGTCATACATGTACATACCACAATTACTGTACTTCCCTCTTTAAAGACTGGACCCACACTAACCTTCCGTCAGGCCCTGAGCACTGCAGGAATTCCAAGATTTTTCTGATATTTTCTTTGGTACAAGTTTATTTTCTCTACCCCTCTAGCACTTGCTTCCCAAAACAGCAATAAGTTGTCATTGGACCTGAACGCCCTCCTATGGGGTCATGATGGTGGTTAGCATGTCCCCCAGTTGGCAACTTCTTGCGTGCCAGATTGGAATGCTGCCCCACTGCTGCTAAGGAGAGAAGAGGCTCTTTTCTCCCTCTTTCCCCCTAGTGCACACCCCACGGCAGCAGGGAGGTTTTGGCCCTATGTCATAGTTTAACATTTTGGTTTTGTGGTAAACCCAGGACAAACAGCTACAAAAGGGGGGTATTAATTAGTCCCAGGGAATTAAAAGGCCCCTCTCTATCCACTGAGGAGAGAGAACCCCGGGGCAATAAGGTTCAACTGGAAAAGGGGTTGCTAGGGAACCAATTAGGTTCAGCTGACTCCAACTACTTGGGACCTTTTTAAACCCTCCCCTGGGTGGAAGGAGGGGGAGAGTGAGGGAGTGAGAGGAGCAGGGAAGCTGCTAGTAGGCTCTTTGCAGCAAGACACCAGACCTTCCCAGCAGGGAGGCTGCACTCGCTCCCCAGAAGGGAAGGAAAACCGCACAAGGGACTGACTGAGGACAGGAGTAGCAGGACCCTGTGCCACCTATAAGGATTCGCCTTGCCCCAAACCTGAGTCTCCGAGGCTAAAAAGGACTGAGCCTGCTGAGGCGAACAAGGTATTTTGCCACAGTTTGTTTACCTGGTGTTTCTAGACTCAGTTAGTTTATGGCCAATTCACTTCAGTTTCTCTTATGTTTAATCAATTTATCATGAAGTTTGCTTTCGTGAATAGTCTAAATGGAATGCGTAAGGTATGTCTATATCATGTATAATACACACACATTTTTGCTTTTCTACCCTTTGTATTAGGAAAGTATCCTCCACTAAATTAAAGTAATAAAAAAGGACTTTTCTTTGGCAGCATATTTTTCCCAAAAAATGTCTGGATAGCGGAAACCACCCAAAAGTCATTTGTTCTAACCATCTGTCCAATTTCCCTTAGTGTTGACTCAACCTTATCTTTCCCGAGGTTAGCCCATCTTTAGTAGACCCTGCTTTTAAAATATACTTGATTGCTTTGCTCTCTCTGCATTTCTTTCGCAGTAATACCATCATAGCCTGTCTCAATGTCATTGGCTGCATTTTTTTTTAACTGTCTGAAAAGGGAAATTTTCATGAGAGGCTGCTCAAAGTTCTCAGGGGCACAGAAGCCTGCAGTGGAAATGGCAAAGCAGGGAAGGAACCAAACAAGAATACAGTGTCAATTAGGGCTATCAGGTAATAGATACGGGTAACAGAAAAAGCAGAATGAGTGAATGGTAGCCAAAGGGAATAAGGGTAATACTGGAAATAACAGAGAGAAAGAATGTATGTTAAAAAGTAGCTCCATTAAACAAATAAGGAGGGCAATGAAATCCAAGACACTCATAGATTCTAGGCCAGGAGGGACCATTGTGATCAGCTAGTCTGACCTCTTGAGTAACAGAGGCCATAGAACTTCCCCAAAATAATTCATAGAGCAGATCTTTTAGAAAAACATCCATCTTGATTTAAAAATGGTGAGTGATAGAGCATCCAGCGTGACCCTTGGTAAATTGTTCTAGAGGTTAATTACGCTCACTGTTAAAGATGTATACCTTGTTTCCAGTCTGAATTTGTCTAGCTTTCATTTCCAGCCATTGAATTATGTTATACATTTGTATAGCTTGAAGATTATATTATCAAAAATTTCTCCTCCATATTTATAAACTGTGATCAAGTCATCCCTTAACCTTCTCTTCATTAAACAAAACAAATTGAGCTCTTTGAGTCTGTCACTATAAGCCATGTTTTCTAATCCTGTATTTATTCTCATGGCTCTTCTCTGTACCCTTTCCAATTTCTCAACACCCTTCTTCAATGTGGACACCAGAACTGGACACAGTATTCTAGCAGCAGTTGCACCAGTGCCAAATACAGATGTAAAATAACCTCTCCGCTCCTCCTCAACATTCTCCTTTTTATGCATCCAAGTAGTGCATTAGCCCTTTTGGCCATAGCATTGCACTGGCAGCTCATGTTTAGCTGATTATCCACCAGGACCCAAATCTTTTTCAGAGTCACTGCTTCCAAGGATACCGTCTCCCATCCCAGAAGTACAGCCTACATCCTTTATTCCTAGATGTATACCTTTCCATTTAGGCTTATTAAAATGCATAGTGTTTACTTGCACCCAGTTTACTGAGCAATCCAAGAATAAATAATGATAATTGACCATATCTTAAGACCGGTTTCACAATGGTTAACAGAGAGGCAAGATGACCATGTGGTAAAGTCACTGGACTCTAAATGAAAATCTGCGTTCTGGTCCCACCTCTGCTGGACATCTTGTGCTTTGGGCAAGTCACTTTAGCTCTTCGTGCCTTGGTTTCCTCAATGCGCATGTGTGTTGTGATGCTATTCCACTAAAGTATGTTGGCACTCAGATGTTATGATGAAATGCACCATATGAAAAAAAAATACAGATAAAGACCTAGTAAACCTGCTAAATGAAGGTAGCCTGATTTTCAAAGGTGCCAAATGCTAACAGCACCCATGGACTTCATTGGGATCTTCCATAGATTCACAGAGTCACAGAATTTAAGGAATTTAGATCTAGTCTGTCCTGTGTATATTGCAAGTCATGGCATTTCATACAGTTACCCTGTATTAAGACAAATAACTTGTGTTTGACTAAAGCATATCTTCCAGAAAGGCATCCAGTCTTGATCTGTAGATTTCAAGATGGAGAATGCACCCCTTCCCTTGGTAGTGTGTTCCTGTGGTTAATCACTCCCACTGTTAAAAATGTGTACTTCATTTTTTCTTTGAATTTATCTGATTTTAGCTTCCAGACATTGGTTCCTGTTATGCCTTACTCTGCTAGATTAAAGAGCCCTTTAGTACTCTCTGAAGGTACTTACATACTGTAATAAAGTCACCACTCAATCTGCATTTTTATAAACTAAACAGATTGATCTCTTTCAATTTCTCACTTTAAGGCATTTCCTCCTCAAATCATTTTTGTGGCTCTTTTCTACATCCACCAGAACTGGATACATGGTTGCAATATCAGCCTTACTAGGCTTCCTGTTTCTGTTATATAATTTCAGCTTTTAGTAACTTTATTCCCGGTGTATCTCATACATTGAGATTGGCACCACATTTCTGCAGCAAAGCCGGGAGTGGATGACAGGGGATGGATCACTCAATGATTGCCTGTTCTGTTCATTCCCTTTGAAGAAGCTGGCATTGGCCACTCTTGGGAGACAGGATACTGGGCTAGATGGACCATTGGTCTGACCCAGTGTGGCCATTTTTATGTTCTAACTGGGGAGGTCTGGGGTAAAGTCACTGGACTGGCCATAGTTCCAACTCAGAAGAAATGCTTGAAATCAATAGAAACTTTACATGAGGACAGACTGTCCTAGACAAATTCTGCTTTCAATTATACCAGTGTAAATTAACTTCAGTGGAATTAATCTGGATTTATGTTGATATAGCTGGGAAAAACATGTGGCCCAAATCTATTGTACAGTCACCAGAAGGAGTTCCTTGGGTATGTCTACATTTGAGCTGGGAGGTGTGATTCCCAGCTTGCATAGATGAACCTGAGCTAGTTCTGCTTGAACTAGTGCACTAAAAATAACATCATAGCCAGGGTAGCATGGACAGCAGCTCAGACTATCCACCTGAGCTCATACCTGCTCAGACCCCCACAGTATGTACTCTGTCTGCTAGCCTGAGCTGCCGCCCATTCTACCCTGGCTACACTGTTATTTTCAGTGCACTAACTTGAGCAGAGCTTGCACGGGTATGTCTACACAAGCTGGGTCCAAACCAAGAAGGCCAAGGAAAGCATAAATGGTAGCAAAAGACAAAGAACTGGTTAAAAAGCAAAACAAAGTGAATTCAGCTTGTTGTGGGGGAATGTAAGTGGCATCCCACTGGAATCAATATTCAGACTTTGGCTGTCCTTGTTTTTCAGTCTATAAATTACCTATCTGGAGGGACCAGCTGTAAAGTACTGAAGCTAAATTTGTTGATGACACAATAGTGGTATGAGTAGTGAACACAAGACACACAGCTGGTAAAATTTGGAAGAATTAGGGCCCGCTTTATAAATTGGCTGACATGCGCCAAATGAAATGTAATGTTGACAAATGTAAAGTAATACTCAAGCAAAATAAACACACGAACACAATAAATGGAATTGAACTACAGCAGAAGGACTTTGACAGGGACCTTGAAGAGACAATGGGCTTCACTCTGAAAATGTTTAGACAATATGGGAAAGCAATTTGAGAGCACGCAGACTCAGAATACAGAAACTACACAGTGACCTTCGATGAAATACTATAATACAATATAGCTGTAGCTTTTCATCTCAGCCACTGTGTGGTGTAAAATACTTTAGCTATCTAATAAAAGAGGGCCACATTTTGAGACATGTTTATGCAGTAGTAAGGCGAATGTAAGCCCCAACAGACCATATAAAGCACAGAAGATCAGGAAGGGGGCTTTTAGTTGCTCTGCGGGCAGGAGGAGTTTGAGCAAGGAAAAGAATTTGTGTAAACGAACTCTCCACACCCCACCATACTGCAGCAGCCTTGTGTGTTGGCCTTAGCCTCTTTCTCCCTGCCACTGGGGCTGTTGAGGATACAGAAGTTAGTACTGCACTTATGAGAACATTTTCAAAACTGAGTTTGAAAATCTAAGGAATTGCTTGCATTCATTGTGAATCAGGAAAAGAAGTCATGACAAGAATTTACTGTACGAATGTCATAGCTGTTTACTGGTTTAAATAACAATCATGTGTGCTTGTGAAGATAGAAATGAGTCACAGGCCGTGTGCTAAGATGAAAGGCAATTTTGACCTTCACATACCTCTGCCTTAAGACATCAGAAAACATGAAATATTCAAGTAAACATGACAAATGTTTCACCCTCATGAACTGATTTTTCACTGTTTTCACAAATAGTGAGATTTTTTTCACAGCTCTGTGACAGACCCTTAACTATATATAGCAAAGCAGTCATCTGACTTTGATGTGTACAGAAAACAGCAAAAGGACCCCATTATGGGGCGTGGGGGAGTGGGATATAATTAGGCCAGAGCTTGAAAGTTGTAGTAAAATCAGGATTCAAGTAAATTGTGTAAAAGAACAAGGAAGAGAATTGATATTGATGGCTCAATAATTTTTACCTGTTTTGGCTAAAATCTTTTCTTTCAGTATGTTCTTCAGAATTCCAGACATCAGCTGAAAAGAGATAGGAGTCCTACTTCTGATCTCACTTATATTGGCATTATATCAATGTAATTCAATTGAGTGTGCATATCTTTTACAAAGACAAACTGCATCCCAGAATTTAGCATCTTTTGCTGTGGTGACTATTTTTTATTTCACAAAGTAGATCATCTGCATTCAAAATCATCTTTCTTGATAGAAGAAACAGCAAGCCGATCACAGGACCAAAAACACACTGCCATCCTCCTTCCAATAATTCTCCCCGTAGTCATGAGGGCACTAATGGTTAACAGGGTGTCTCCATGGCCTTTTTGACTTGTGAGAGAGAATCCAGAAGCCATTCTATGATTAATTATCAGAACTACAGGTGAAGGAGAAAATCTGTCCACCAACCGTGAAGAATACCATCGTGGAATTAGTACTAAAGGAACCATTTGATAGGAGCAACCTTTCAAGCTACCATCTTGTTTCCATTGCTGTTAGTTTATGTACTAAGAACATGGATTGAATTAGGCAGCGGGCAACACTGTAACTGATGGATCATTTAAAAAATTCTTACTGTCTGGCTCCAGGGGACAGGAGTAAAGGCAGCTGTGATTGTGCCACTGAGTTACAAAACCAAAAACATTCAAACTCCCTTAAAACACCTTTCTTGGCTAAAATACTGGGATTAAGAAGCTTTTTATTTGAACAATTTACAACACAATGGAGGCTCCCCTAATAATTTCTTCCTATTATTATTTTATTTTCTTATTTGTGTTATTATAACACCTACCTAATACAAACAACAATAATGATAATTAATCAACCTATCCCTTAAACGTTTTACCCAGTTTTGACCCCCTTTTAAATGCATATGTATAGCGCACTGAAGAAGATGTGCTACATTCATTTAGAACAGAAGCTTCCACATAATGGTCCACAGAAAACTGACTGTTCACTCTTGGTGCTCGCTTTCCTCCATATTTCCATCAATAATATTGCATTAAAAGAGACTGTGATTAAATATTGTCCTAACATTATTTTTCCATATATGCAATTGCTGTTGTTGCTATAGGGAAGCTGTGTGACAGTGAATGGGAAGGGCAGTGCTATGATGTAGTCTGTGCTATGAAAACACTTGAGAACGCTGATCGATATAGATTAATTAGATGTCATTGTTAGACAAATACATTTAGTCCAGATCCATCAGAAGAATGAGGTTTCTGTAACTCTTGTGTAACAGCTGGTGGGATGGCAAAGAGATGCATAATTCTAGATAGACTTGGTTGCTTTCAAAAGTTCAGGTGTTTGGAAAATTCTAATCCGGGCCCCAATCCTCTATACATGTATGTGAGTAACATTATACACATTATGGGACTACTCATGTTAGAGATCTATCTAGGTTTCATAGACATGGTCAGACTACATACTTGCATAAAATTACTCATGCACATAAATGTTGACAGGATTGGGGCCATAGAGAGGACAGCATTACTAGCCATATGTTTATAAGTATTTGCAAGTACTGTGATTGAAAAAAAGGGTCATTTTTAGTTTGTCATACATGGATTACTGTGTCTCAGAGCCAGTGCCATGATTTTTTATAATTATACAGACTTTCTATCCCACCGTAAGTTATATAAAACTGAATTATGTCTCATCAATAATGAAGTCAAGATTGACAGAATTCCAGCAAATTTGGGAAATATATTTGTGCATAATAGTACTTCACATCTCAGCTGTTTCGTTCATTAGTGTTATAATGGATGCTGCATTGTGGATTGAAACAGGCAGAGCAAATATCTGATTAAATATCTCCACCAGCTGTCCTTAGTTTTGCAAATGAAGTTTTTAGCAGTCAGATTATTGCTTAAATTAATACTAATCACTTCTCTCCCCCTCTTGATAGAGTACAAACATATGACTGTGGAGAAAGAATAGCAGAATGGTTCTCTGAATTACTTGGTCGCCAGTGTCACCTGATCAGGCAGAGTTCAGACTTCAAAAGAAATGCAAATCAGAAACATGAAAAAGGTATATCAATTTGGCATGGTTATTAGAAAATATATACTCCAGCTCAGCATATTAAAATATTAGCATGACTCACATACTTTATGCTGAGTGAAAAATCCCCTCAATGAAGAGATGTGGGAGAAGTCTTGAGATATTAAATCCAATAGGCAGCAAAGGGTACATATATGCTCATACTCTGCTACGCTATTCCTCTGTCTTGTTGCATATAGGGAAACTTTATAGATCTATGTTTTTGTTATCCCATCACTTTTCCGTCTGAAAATGTTATAACAATTAGAAACATGAAAAATCTATTAATATTGAAAATATCCTTATGCTGAAATTCCTTCCTGAACAGAATAAATTGAGAAGAATGTTTAGAAAATCCATATATATTGATTACAATTATAAAATTATTCCATAAAAATGGGGGGGGGGTATCTTCTCAGCTTTATCTCGATTCTAAAATAGATTGCATCCCTGAGTCTGAGAGGATCCATGCTTCTAAACTTAATAGGATAGAATCTTTCCTTAGCAACTGAAGTCTAATGAATAATTTCTTTAATTAAAACGGATAAGGTCATTGGGGTGAGGGGTGGGGGTAGTTACCAGTATGATAGTCATTGTTTCTAACAATCATTTTATAATGCTGTATTGATTTTAGGTCAGGCTACAACAGTCTCGCTTTCTCTTGTGAATGAAGCACAATATCTCCTGATAAATACAGCAAGTATTTTACAACTGAAAGAGCAAATTACTGAAAGGTAAGAGCCCCCTCTGATGAGGTAGCCTTTTTATAGAATCATATAATCACAGAAGTGGAAGGGACCTCGAGAGGTCATCTAGTCCAGTCCCCTACTCTCAAGGCAGGACTAAGTATTATCTAGACCATCCCTGACAGGTGTTTGTCCAACCTGCTCTTTAAAATCCCCAGTGATGGAGATTCCACAACCTCCCTAGGCAATTTATTCCAGTGCTTAACCACGCTGACAGTTAGGAAGTTTTTCCTAATGTCCAACCTAAACCGCACTTGCTGCAATTTAAGCCCATTGCTTCTTGTCCTATCCTCAGATCTTAAGAAGAACAATTTTCTCCCTCCAACCTTTTATGTACTTGAAAACTGTTATCATGTCCCCTCTCAGTCTGTGGTGTGGGCATCCAGAATCCTGTCATAAGAAATAAATACCAATTTACCGTTGAGAAATTTGAGATTTTTACTTTTCAGACTTTGAATCAGTGCAGGACAAAGCATGGTCCTATCCCTTCCCACCACATCAGCCAATGGAACTGCCTGCCACACTGAGAAAAGCTCCCCTTTGCTGGTGAAGCTTCACACTGCCCCAGTGCTCAGTACTGTGTCTTAATAGCACAGTCTGGCCCTAAGAATGGAAAATGTCAGAAAATCCACCATAAATTTAAATTACTGCAGCATTATTTAATGGAGCCCACTCTAGGATTATTAGGGTTCATACTTATTCATAATGGACAAGAGAGAATCTGTGGGCCAGGAAAATGCAGTAGCCATTTCTCTCATCTATATTTTTATATTGTTATTATTAATGACATACTAACAGCCTGCTAGGCGGCTTGCAGACATGTAAAGGTGTCATTCAAAGCAACTGGAGGGAGAAGGCTGAAACTAATCAGAAATCAGTATGTGATTGACCACTGGAATTTGGCACATATGTTAAAGCCATGCATTTTTTATTGTTTTTTTTTAAATATATGTGTAAAACCAATCAGTAGATCTCACATACATGTCGGTTATAATTTCCAAATTTACCATTTATTTTTCACAGGGTTTCATCAGGTCAAACCCTAAAGCTGTTTCTACTGAATCCTTATTCTGATCAAGCAGTCAGTGACCTCAGTAAGAGTTTGGCCAGAGTAAGGAATGAATAAAAGCTGAATAATGAGGGTCCCTTTATGCAGAAGACCTGACTCAGAGTATTAATTAGTTTAAGTAGGAATTCTGTCTAAAAATCAGTGGGAAAATATAGGCCAAAGACTTAAGGATTTGGTTCAGCACTTTTTTCTTCCTCTGTAAATCTATGAAAATGATGAATTGTTGACAAAATGTCATTACCAGGAGTCTGTGTTTTCCTTCTTTCTTATTTCTTCTTTCTTCTTTCTTTATTTCTTTGAAAACAATTTCAGCTGTTTGCAGAAGTCAATGGATGAATTGCAATTAAAATTGTGTCCTTTACAAATGTAAATCGCAAACTGCTATATTAACATTTACCACAATCATACTCAGCTACTGATCTGAAAGTTCAGGTTAAATGACTGAACCTAATCTATCTGTCAGTAACCTACAGAAAAATGCAACCCATTTTCTTGTCAAAAAATCTGTCTGCAGAAATCTGTTAGGAACATACCAACATCTAAGTTCACAATATGTTTTAAGGTTCAGGCAACAAGTCACTCCAATTGCTGGGAACAAGATATTAATTAGATTTCTCATCTAGGATGCAAGACTGCACAAGATAAGTCTCTTGAAGGATCACATGTTAAACTGAAAACATAACATTTCTTAATACCCTTTGAAAGTCTTTGTCTCTTTACTGGAAAGCTAAATGTTCAGCGCAAAAGAGTTATTTTGTCATTTGTTCTTAATTGAATGTTGCTATATTCTTATAAAAATGGGGAATAAAAACAAAAAACCAAGCATTCCGTCAATCACAAGACCCTTAGAATCTAAATGCTAAAAGCTAATATTGTTGGTTTCTTATTTACAATATATCACTAGGACTAGCTTTCCTCCCTAAGTCGCACTTCAAATTCAATCTTCCTTCAATTCAAGCCTCTGCCCAGCACTGCCCCACGCTACTTCGTTGTTCTCATTTCCTCCCCTTTCCCACCTCCCTGCCTTTCTTCCTAACAAGCCTCCCGCTTCCTATGCACAGAACTCCCTCTCTCTTTCCTTGTTGACCAGCATAGGCTGGAAGAATTCCCCCCGCCCCCCCATTCCACCATGCAGAGCAACTTTATAAGGGTGCTGAGAAGAGAATTTTAGCCCAAGGGTGCAGCACCACTCTGTAGCTACTCCTAAATCACTGGATGGTAACTTTCGAAATACTGAACTGCAGGATTTATTTTCAAAAACCTATACCTGCGAAGTCTGTATTAAAATTATTTTTCCCCCTGGGAAACAGTAATTAGTTTCTTTACATATAGGGTTGTTTTATTTGATGAAAATTGGTTATACTTTATAGACACTTTAAGTTTTCAATTCAGTTTTAATAGTTTTCTTTGTTTTTATCTTTCCAATGTAAAAATGAATCTTCCACTTTGCAGTCAGCTCTAGGGAGGAGATCTAAAACAGTAACTGCAATTTAATTAAAAATAAGAATGTAACAAAATGCTGCAGAATCATATCCCTGCAGAGGCATCCATCTCTCTGGTGTTATTGTTGCTGACTCCCTCCCTGAAGAGGGACAAAAAATGCCATTGTCTGACCTAACACTCAAGTTTTTTGGTTGAAATATGCACTTGAAGATGCACATAATTATTTTTAGTTTTGTTTATTAAATAAATGTAATAAGAGAGGTAGACCTGAACTAAGATTCTGGATCCAACCTCTGGATTTCTAATTGGCCAAAATGGAAACCTAGATCTGAATATTCCTAAAACCCAGCTTCTGTCTGGCACTAAACTATATTTCTTGTAGTTGCAAATACTTTAGTGTGCACTAATTATTGGGATGGCCCCCATGCACTTGGTAAGACACCCATATTCCCTGGATTGTTCAGCATTTCCTAAGCAGGACATACAACCCACTCCTATGCCATGGTCCCATCTCTAATGAGACAGGGACAACAAATAAGAACCATAGATCTGTTGCATTTTATGGAGCATTAAGCAGAGTTAATGAAGTTACTGTGTAACTCAGTGAATACACTTTTCTTCTTTAGAAATAAATATCTATAACTGTTCTAGTTTATTGGTCCCATGCCAAATTTTCCCCCTCCTCCAAGTGATGAGTACGTCAGCCTGACCCTAATGCCAGCCCTTCCCCATCCCTTCTGCATCCCCAATAACAATTCTCCTGTTTGCCTTCTCCCATCTAATGAAACCTTCCCCTCTAGTGCAGTGACAAGTGCAATCCCTCTCCACTGCTAGAATTCCCCCACACCCTCTCCACTGACAGTTCTACATATAGCCACTCCTTTCTAAATGTATGGGCTTCAAAAGAAGATCAAGAGAGATGGTGATCCTCAAAGAATCATCAGGAGCATATGCTATTAAGTGGAGGAGCACTGTCCCCTAGGGACAGCCACAACTATCAAAGCAAAAGAGATTATTTTCTAATTCCAGAAACTGGAAACACTGGCAGCAACAAGATTTATTGCTTTCTCCGGTCCAGCACCAAGACCCTGTGTTGTGCAGGGCCTTAATGTGCAATAAATAGCACATCCCGTCCATACCGAAAGCTGGCTCTGACAAAGTGTATATACTTCCACACTTTTAAAATGTAAATGTTCCTTCACTCCATGCCCCCATTCATGCCCCATCCCAAACACAGGGAAGAAACCTATGTAAAATGATTGCTTATTTATGACACACTAATTTCTTCCCTTATAAACTATCAGTAGCCCAGTTGTCAATTTTTATTGACTCTCATATGCTGAAGTTATTAAAAAGAGTGTGGGATGTGCTGTAGTATTACTATGGAGAATTTTGCCCCCCAACAACTAATCCCTAGACTCTCTGCAATACAGTAAGACATCTAGGTTTTGGTAATGTTGGGGCCAGGTTGTGTGATTTGGTGTGAAAATCTACATACACATGTTTATTAGTATTCACATTTGTCTCCTAAAGGAAAAGCCATGCTACTTTGAACCAGACAAGCTCATTTTTTAAAAACAAACACACATCAATTTTACCAAGATAATTGCTTGAAGCTAACAATTTTTGTAGAAGTTTTTTACACAGTTTTCCACCATTTTAATTAAAATACAAAACAATTTAAAATATTTTTTAATATTTTCCTAAAATATTTTTCGAAAAGAGAAACCCCTCTGTATCTCCAGGCTTCTGTCTCTATTTTGGGTGACAGTTAAAACTCCTCAGGTCTCAGGTGGTGGTGTCTTTTGAAGTAGTTCATGTACATCTGAGCTTAGACAAAATTAAATGGCCCTCATATGCTTAGGAGTGGTGGAGCACTTGAGAGAGCATTCTCTGAAAACCCTAAGGCTGGCCTGTTCTTTCCACTAGCAAAGTTTCCACTTTAAAAATGAAAGAGAGGAGTGAGATTTCCAGGTTATAGCCAGCTCTGTGAAATTTCTATGCTATATGCTATCTGCCACTCTCTCTCTCTCACATACACACGTTTGCACATGCACTCAAACGCAACACACTCACACATCCATACGCTGGCAAATAAAACACTTCGTAGGGAGGTGTGGAAATCTTCACCTGTGGATTTTTTTTTTTTTTATGTCTGCCATTTGGTGCAATCTGATGCATTCCAAAAAATGTCAGGGATAAGTTCTCTCTCACAACATTCTCTTACTGGTCTTGTTGCTTTCACAGGCCACTGAATGTCCTCTGAGTTTCCCCCTGTATTCGTTCTGTTTCCTCTTTAGTTAGATTTAACCAATTATTTGATCAGTTACCCAAAAGATCCACAAATGCTGTACTACGGCCCTTCAATATAGTAGCTAATGCTGAAATTAAATTACAGTGATCCTTCCCTGGTGTGCATATTTATCCTTGCAGTACCACCTACTTCTATATCTACCCTTTTTGTTCTAGTTTACACCTCTCAAAATGCCTCCTAGCAGACTACAATTTGTATTCAAATACCTGTCCCTTTGTCATAACGTCTGTAATAATATTGCATTTTAAACATGTTCTTAACAATTGTGTAGAAGAAAAATCTTATTGAATAAGACCAGCAACTGGATAGTCTAAGTGAGTCAATAATTAATGCAGGCTAATTAGTATGGTTTATTTTCTTCTGCTCTGTGAATCTTTGGGACAGACTGGAGGAGCCATTACAAACTGAGGAACTAATTCAGCGCTTCCGTGCCAACATTGTGATCAGTGCAACAGTGTCTTTTGAAGAAGAGGAGTGGGTTGAGATTTCCATTGGTGCTTTGCGTTTCCAGGTACAGTCTGACTTCAGTAGTACTTTTATGTTATAAAGCATTCTGACTTGAAAACAGAGCAATTCTTCACAAAACTTAGGCCAAGTCTAAACTACAAACTTACGTCGGTATAACTATGTTGCTCGGTGTGTGAAAAATCCACCCCCTTAAGCAACCTAGTTATACCAGCCTAACTCCCGGTAGAGATGGTGCTACGTTGACAGGAGAAGACCTCCCGTCAACATAGCTACCACCTCTTGCAGAGGTGGATTAACTATGCCAATGGGAGAAGCTCTTCTGTCCATGTAGTAGCATCTTCACTAAAGCGCTACAGCAGTGCAGCTGCCCCACTGCATCGCTATACATGTAGACAAGTCCTGACTGTGATGTAAAGGCAGGTTCTGTCAAATGTTGTCATTTTTTAAATTTCACCAAATCACCAATTTCCCTTTCTAAATGAAAAGCATTTTTCACCACCAAGAAAAGTCCTTCTTGGCAGTTTTTGAGGCAGAAACCTTTGCCTTGTATTTTCATTAAAAATTTATAGATTGAGGCACATCCACAGAATATTTTAGCCCAGATTATGAGGAGTGACCTTCGATTTCAAATGCCCTAATTTTGGATGTTCACTTGAGACATAAAGTACCTCAAAATGTGTACCCAAATCAGAAGCCATTTTTGATATTTTGTGCCTTCATATTCTTTTAAAAAAGCAATGAAGACATAGTTTTTCTTCACAGTTTAATTTTTAAAACACCACTTGATTTACAACTACATTCTTTACTGAGGAGTTTTGCTTGTTAGTAAATATAATATGAGTACTTTAAAAGTTAAAATTAAGCTAAGGGATCAGGTGTATAATCATGAATTTTCACTATTTCTTGTGTTTCTGCTTGACACCATAGTATCTAGGCATCGTTTTAATTCCATGAATCAGAATTTTACAAAGTCACTATTTAGCCCACTTGGTTTTTAAGTTACACCCCTTAGAATGGGAAATAATTACAGTAACAGTTACCACAGTGGCTAAATGAAGACATGTTAGTGACAACCACTGCCCAAAATAAAAGTTGTGCTGGACCAACACAACCCTTTCACACAGTCACACACAAAGTTCATCAGAATTGTCAGACACCTTTACAGCTGTGTCAAGCAGCAAGGGAATCAGCCTTATCAGTGTTCTAAGATCAGCTACAGGCTGCTCACTGTGAAGGAAGCAAGCCTGATGGAATAAAACCAAGGCTGAAAAATGCCGTAGCAACAGTAGAGGCAGCAAATGGCAGTTGTTCCCACACAAACACAAACACCAAGCGATAGGCACAGAGAACGTAGGATAAAGAGAACTTAGAAAAGTTTTATACAAGCCACTGCTGAGATATGCTGATTTCTATGGCTTACAGCCTTGTAAGTATTTTGAGACACTGGGGTTGCCATCTTGAGCTGTCTGCATATGTGTGTGAGGGGGGTTTGGGGGTGGGGTTAAATTGTATTAACCTCCTGTGTACTTTTCTGGATAGTGCACTCTATTAGATAACCCACTGCTGGTACACCAGCTCCACAGAGCCCTTTTGGTTGGGACATTTAGTGGGGATTGCGTGCCTTGTTTTTGGTGCATCTCTTCTCCCCATATATAGTTGCATAAATGGAGATTACGGGCACCTTTGACTCTTGGACTACGCAAATTGGGTGCAAGCTGTAGCAGTTATCTATAAAAGGATCTTAGCAGTCCAAATCTTAACAATTTCAGTGTCAGTTCACTCAAATTGTCTCTTCCTATTCTTATCAATGTCTTTTTTGTCTTAAAGAAAATCTTGCCATCTTTTTGTTTTCTTATTTTTAGGGCTAGCAAAAAAAAAATTAAAAAATCAAGAGCCTATTTTTGTTTCATCATTTATTTTAGCATTGAAAGAAAAGACCCTTAAATTCTACCATTGTATCAGTTGCAATGTTAGATAATATTTCATCAGAACTCATTCACCCGTGCCTAACTAGAACAAGAAGCAACCTGGGCCTTCACCCAAAACTTCAACTTAAATTTCTCTCAGGTCTGAAAAATTTTTCACTTCTGAACGTTAGCAGTTTTCCTGGTTTCTTTCTGGAATAGTGAAATTAGAGATGAATACGAACCAAAACTACAGGAAAGAACTCTGCGGAAAGAAGGGATCAACATTCAGATCTAGATTAAAATTGGGCAAATGACCTCTACCTTTGTAATGAGCCAAACAATGACACCAGGTCCCAGCAGCCCAGATTTTTAAGGGTATGTCCACACAGCAATGTAAGCTGTGGAGTTTTGGGGACTGGCTCCCACTCGCCACCCTGCCAGTGCACACTGCCCAGGCACTACTTCATACAGTGTCCCGAGGGCAGGGGCGAGAATAGAGCAGGGGCCAGGTGGCTGTCCTGCAGGGAGTGGGAGCTGCTGGGGAATTTGGGGTCATCCTCCCCCAGCTGTGCTGAGCTGGGAGCCCTGCTGTTCTCCATCCCTGCAGGGCAGCCGCTTAGTTCCCGCTGCACTCTCTGGCCCTTGCTCCTGGGCCGCCTCCTCCCTCCCTGGGGCTGCGTGTGCAGGGGCATCCTGGCAGTATGCACCAAAATCTGGCTGTGCTCTTGTGACCAGGGAGCAGCTCTCTTTGCAAAAAACTTCTTCTGATCAGTCTCCACTGAAAACCTGGCAGTCTCTCTGATAGCATGCTGGCAGACAGTGGGTTAACACTGATCTGAGCTGCTGTGCATAGGGAGGTTTTGCTTCCTTTTGCAATAGAGTGCAGTAGACTGCACTACAGATTGTCAGCATAGAGAGGACTAAGGAAGTTGCCACAGGGAACTCTGGGATACATCCAGAGGACTTCCAGGATCCCAGTCAAACTGCAGCCATGTGCACACAGGAAAGCAATAGGGCTCAGAGCCTACGTCCCACCTGAATATGAGTTCGGACTGTCCAGCCCTCCAGGGTCCTGGGACCCTAGATTCAAGCCCTAGGTTAACACAATTGGTGTGTGGACACAAGTGGGGTTAGTCTTGAGCCCAGGCTCAAGCCTGGGCTTATATTGCTGTGTAGACACCCTAAGGGGTCAGAGGTTGGTTGGAGGCTGGGCCAGGAGAAGGTTTTGTTCCTAGAGGCCATCTCTTACCCAAATATGGTAGAAAGGCTGCTCCCCTGGTATTTCCAATCTGGATGAAATCAATGAGTACTAGTCAGTTATGCCTCAGATAAACAATGAACCTTTTGGGATTCACCAATCTTCATCAATATGATTATTTTGTTAATATTTGTATATAACACCATAGATACACATCACTAATGTAAACCTTGTGAACCATGCCTACTGCAATCCTATGCCTAATACAACATTAACTGCCAAGAAAATACTGCACTATCAGGTTAAGCCAATGGATCAAGTAATTCTTGTGACAGAAATCTGGGTTGCATTTATGATATTTCGTCAATGAAGAAGCCAAGTGTGAAACCTTAGGTAGTGATCCACATATGCGTTGAATATTGATTTGTTTGACTGGTCCATATCTATACGATATGTATTTGTAGGAAATGTATCACCTGGAACATAGAAGTGGCTTGTTCACTGTTCTGCTTAATGATGCTGATAAATGTGTGGATAGCAGAAGTGCTGATGCTGTCATGAAAATAATTGCCCTTTTCCTGAGCTCAGTCCACTGTAAAAGGAAGTGAGGCAATTGTTTAGCAGCTTGTCTACAGTATGTACCAGATGGAAATATATGACTTGCCTCTGCTTGTCTGAGCCCCTGTTGTTCTTTGCTCAATTAGCTATAATAGATATGAGACACATCAAGTTAAGAAATTTCTTTGTGGGTTAAAACACTTTACAGAGGACAGCCTTGACCTGCGGCCAAATCATTTTAGAATTATTATTATTTATTATTTATACTGCCATAGTGCTCAGTAGTCTAACTCAGGACCCCATTGTGCTAGGTATTGTAAAAACAGAGAACAGAGTTGCATTCCAATTTAAAGTAGAGATTGTCTGAAGCAGCAAAATTTTTAACTGATCTTGATATCAAACACTCCCAAACTTAAGGATATTTGGAGCTGGGGTTTTGATTCTGGATGATCGCTAATTTAGAAATATTATAGCTGAATGATTTTAGAAATTTTAGCCTTTGTCTGCAACTTAAATGGTCTTTTCCAACCTCTGGTAAATCCTTACTTGGAGTTGATGCAAATACTGATGAAATAACAGGAGGAATTATGTTCATGGTGCTTGATGCCAGTGAAATGGTAGCAGAAGGTGCTACTGCACTGAGACAAAGCAAAGCAGAGGAAAAAAGTCTCCTTCTTCTTTGAGATGTGTGTCCCTGTGGATGCTCCACTCTAGGTGTCGGTGCGTCCCTGCGCTGAAGATCAGAGACTTTTCGCAGCAGTACTCAGTCGGGGGAAGGGCGTGGCACAGGAGTTGTCTCGTGCAGCTGTTGGCACCTCCTGTAGCGCACACTCCCCCACCGTCCCTCAGTTCCTTCTCAACCATCCTCGGCTGCAGACGGCGCTCCGCCGCAGTGCTCTCCTTGATGCTTTCTGGGAAAAATAAAAAAGTTATAAGTTACATAGGAACTTCTTTTTTGTTCCTCTTAGTGTACACATAGTTATATAGCTTCATTAGTTCCTCTGAGAGGTTTTACTTCCCCCCCCAAAAAAAAAGAAAAAAAGAGAAGAAAGAAGATGACTTTTTCTCTCCTTTACTCCCCATTTGGGAACAGTTTCTACAGTTTACCATTACAATTAACCCTTATCTCTCAAGAGGCGGGAGAGGCTTAACTGCAGTCATGCTGAGCTCAACAGGATTTAAAAAGGGTGACTCCTGTCGTGAACCAGTACCGGTCTCTGACGGCCACACATCCTGCATTCGCTGTTTGGGAGAAACTCTTATCTCCCAGAAATGCATACATTGCACCAACTTGATAACAAGGGCAAGATGTGACAGGGATCTCCGCTTGAAAATGATTCTGCTGGAGAAATCCCTCCAACCTCCGCAAGAGATGTCCTCTGGGGAGTCTCATAAACTAAGACCCCTGAGCTCTGACAAGGCTCTGACTTCCAAAACTGTCAGGAAGCGAGCCTCGACTTCTCCAGCAAGGGTCTCTCAGAAAAAGAGGGCTTCCCCCGCAAGGTCTTTACCCTCAGTGCTCCACTCACCCAGAGTGAGCACTGACGAAGCACCGGGCTCCTCCAGCACCATCCCTCAGAGGACCCCGCTGAGCCCCAACGTGCGGCCCCAGAGTTGAGATGTCAAGTCTCCTCCACGGCACCGACTACCCCAGTGCAGAGTGCAGCACAGACAGCCGCACCACAATCAATGCTTCCACCACTGGCACCGACCCAAGACTTGCTGCCGCCTAACAAGCTGAATCCAGCACTGGTCGGCTCTACAACGGTCAACCAAACCCCAAGGCAGGACCAGTGCAACTCCTGCGTCCTGCTGACATATCAGTCTCTTTGGCACTGCAGTCACCACTGCTCAGCACCGAACACTCCCCGAGCTACATAGTGCGGTACTAACCTTCATCTCCTGCACCACTCTCCATGCATAGTGGCGAGGAAGGAGACGTGCAGGACAACCGCTTCTCCTCTCAACGTTCATCCCCATCACAGAGGAGACCTACATGGAACACTATGAAGCCTAAGCCTCATCCCTCCAAGCACTCACAGCCCCGGTATGCACAGCACTGGCCTTACCCATTACCACCTTACCCCATGCAATGGCCACAATGGGGTTCTTAGCCCACATACCAGAACCCCTATTCTGGTCCTCCTTCCCCAGCAGCAAGAGGTTCCAGAGTATATCCATCATTACCACACACAGAAACCTCTGACCCCCCTGAGAAAGAGATAGAAGAGGAAGAGATACTATCACCGGGACACCTGGATGATTCACCACCTGCCCCACACTCATCTTCCGCACCAGACAAAGCAGTGACGCCATCTACCCCTACGACACCAGATGACCTGAAACAGTTCCAAGACCTCTTCAAAAGAGTAGCAAACAGCCAAGAAATTGCTTTACATGAGATGCAGGAGAAACAACGTCAGTTGTTAAAAATCCTACAACCCCCATCATCGACCAAGATTGTCCTCCCCATGGATGGGGCTATAATGGAGCCTGCGGAGGTAATATGGCAACCACCGGCATCAGCACCACCCACCAACAAAAGGGCTGACAGAAAATACTTTGTTCCGGCCAAAGGCACGGAATTTTTGTTTTCACACCCTCAAACCTGTTCTGTGGTAGTAGAGGCTGCCAACCAGTGCAGTAAACAGCCTCATTTCCACTCCTCACTGCAAGATAAAGAACACAAGAGACTGGACCTCTTTGGGCGGAAAGTTTACTCGTCAGCCACCCTTCTGCTTAGAGTTTCCAGCTATTCTGCTCTACTAGCAAATTACGACTACTATAACTATAGTAAACTACAAGAGCTCGTGGAAGACCTCCCCGAGCATAAATGTTCTCAACTCAACGCCATTATCAATGAGGTCAGTTAATAGCCCTCACAGCGCTGAAAGCCTCAATGGATGTAGTGGACACAGCTGCCCGAACAACCGCAACAGCTGTGGTTATGAGAAGAACATCATGGTTGCAGGCTTTGGGAATTCCAAAAGAACTACAGCTAAAAGTGGAGGACCTCCCCTTCGATAGGGATCAACTATTCTCGACTCAAACAGACGACGTCCTCCATACCATGAAGGCCTCCCGAGCGACGCTGCATACACTAGGCATGCACCCACCGCCTGACAAACGCCCTCACTTTACACCATACCAGAGGTCACGAGACACCTCGTTTAACCATCAACAACCACAATACTTCACTCAGAACAGACCCAAACAACGGGTTTAGAGACGACGAGCGCCACAGAATCAGGCCTCGTCCACCCACATCTAAACCACAATTTTGAAGTCTTGGTCAAGGGTATGTACGACCTCTCCACACCTCTAGCACCAATAGATACCCCATCCCACAATTTTGGACACCGCCTACACACATTTTACCATGCCTGGGCTGCGATAACCACAGATCAATGGGTTTTGGAGATCATACAATCTGGCTACACCATTTCTTTCACAGCTATCCCCCCTACCCTCCCCCTTTCCCCATCCCTCTTCAGGGACCCCTCTCATGAGCCCTTCTGCAACAGGAAGTAGACCACCTCCTACTGCTGGGTGCTGTACAACCAGTACCACATCAATACCGAGGGAGGGGTTTTTATTCCAAATATTTCCTGACAGAGAAGAGAGGAGGGGGATGGAGACTAATCTTAGATCTCCAAAAACTCAACATGTTTGTACGCAACCACAGGTTCAAAATAGTCACTCTGGCCACAATAATCCCAATGCTAGATGGAGGGATTGGTTTGTAGTCCTCGACCTTCAAGATCAATACTTCCATATTACAATACATCCTGCCCACAGACAGTTCCTGAGGTTCACAGTAGGACCCAACCACTACCAATACAGGGTCCTTCCCTTCAGACTGTCCACTGCTTCCTGCGTGTTCTCAAAAACACTCGCGGTAGAAGTAGCACATTAAAGATGCAAAGGAGTCATAATCTTCCCCTATTTGGATGATTGCCTTCTCAAGGGTGCCAGCCGACAAATGGCAGGCATGCTGAAAACCACAATAGACCTGTTTCACCAGCTAGGTCTACAGATAAACGAAAAGAAATCTACCCTGGAACCAACCAGCAAGGAGTTTATCGGAGCCGACCTAGACTCCATACAAGCTAAGGCAATATTGCCAAACCACAGATTCACTACATTGACCAATCTTATTTCCACGGTGACCATCAGTCCACAAACTTCAGTGAGAACATGCCTTCAGATTCTGGGACATATGGCAGCTACGACTTTTGTAGTAAAGTATGCCAGACTCCATAAGCGCTGTCTGCAGCACTGATTGAGCACGGTCTATGCACCCAGCAAACACTCTCTCTCAACAGACGTGTGAAACTACCACCAAGGATTATCCTCTTCCTACAATGGTGGACAAAGCCAGGGAATGTATGCTCTGGGATTCCCTTTTAACAAGACCCCCCCCCCCAATCAGTGACTATTACAACAGATGCCTCCCTGATAGGTTGGGACACCCATTTCGGTCACCACAATATACAAGGCAAGTGGTCTGCGACAGAAACACAACTACATATCAATCTCCTGGAACTCCACGTGGTACACAATGCATGCCAACACTTCCTCCCACTCACACGAGAAACCTCAATCTCTATTCTCGCCAACAATGTGGCGTGCATGTTTTACATCAGTCACCAAGGAGGAGCCAGGTCTCACTCGCTATGCGTAGAATCCATGAATTTATGGAACTTCTGCATCCGCAACAATATAAACATCACAGCATCATACCTACCAAGGTGCCAAAATACTACAGCCGACAACCTCAGCAGGCACTTCTTACAAGAACACGAGTGGGAACTCCATGACAGTGTTCTCGACAAAATATTCCAAAAATAGGGTCACCCAGTAATCGACCCTTTTGCCTCAGCAACAAATCACAAATGTCCAATATTTTGCACCAAGGCAGGCCTAGCACTGGGGATGTCCTCCTCATCCCATGGAACGCGTCACTCATGTACACCTTCCCGCTGATCCCACTGATCTCACAGGTCATCCGCAAGATATGACTCAACAGAGCATACATCATTCTCATTGTCCCCATATGACCCAGACAGACTTGGTTTCCATGTCTAGGAATCTGTGCCCCACAGCCACTGCCTTTCTGGACAGACCTCCTGTCCCAGAACAAAGGCCTGACACTCCATCCAGACCCTGCAAAACTCCATCTCAAAGCGTGACTCCTCTCTGGTTCAAACATGGGGAATTGAACTGTTTGGAGAAAGTAAAACTGGTATTACTAAATAGCCATCACCTCACCACTAGAAATACTTACCAACACAAGTGGATAAGACTCTCCCTTTCAGTGTCAGCAAAAACAGCTGGATGTGACCAAGGAGCCTCTATCTATGATCCTAGACTACCTGCTAGAACTGAAGGAAACGGGGTTAGCCATAAGCTCTATTAAAGTAGACCTCTCTGCCATTACGGCCCTCCATGAACAGACAGAAGGGCCTTCAATATTTGCTCACCTGATTACACAGCACTTTCTAGCAGATATACAGAACATGTACCCAGAAGTACGCCAACCTGCACCACCATAGGATCTCAATCTTGTGCTAAAATGTCTCACAAGACCTCCCTTTGAACCTCTAGCAACCTGTTCGCTCCTTCATATGTCAATGAAGGCTGCATTCCTAGTGGCAATCAAGTCTGCCAGACGTGCCAGTGAAATAGGAGCACTGATGGCTGAACCACCCTACACTGTATTTACCAAAGATAAAATTATGTTACATCCTCACCCAAAATTCTTGCACAAAGTGACTACAAATTTTCATATTAACCAAACCATACACTTACCTGCCTTCTATCCCAAGCCACATAACGACTCTCAAGAAGCAACGTTGCACATGCTAGATGTCAGATGGGCCATAGCCTTCTACCTGGACAGAACTAAACCATTGTGCAAGTCACCAAGACTATTCGTCTCTACAGCAGAGCACTCCAAGGGCTCTACAATATTGACTCAGAGACTCTCCAAATGGGTCTCTACCTATATTCAAACTTGCTACCTCCTGCATCATAAAGAACCCCCCCGTGGGCATCAGATCCCACTCAACCTGAGCCATGGCGACATTGATTGTATTCTTGAACAATGTCCCCTTAATAGATATTTGTAGAGTTGCAACCTGGTCATTGGAACACACTTTTGCAAGGCCTTGTCTCAGATTCTATCGTTGGCCTTACAGTGCTTTCATCACAAACTTATACATAAGTTATACTCTGAACCCCTAACATCCCTGGTGGGTACTGCTCTATAAGCACCTAGAGTGGAGCACCCACAGGGACACCACTCGAAGAAGAAGAAGTTACTCACCTTGTGCAGTAACAGTGGTTCTTCTAGATGTGTGGGTGCTCCACTACCCATTCTCCTCCCTTCTACTTTGGAGCTCACACAGCCGAGCTCTGTGGTAGAGAAGGAACAGAGGGACGGTCCGGGGAGCGCGTGCTACAGGAGGTGCCAATGGCTGCACGAGACGACTCCTCTGCACACCCTTCCCCCAACCAAGTACTACTGCGAGAAATCTCCAGCGCAGGGACGCACCGACACCTAGAGTGGAGCACCCACAGGGACACACATCTCAAAGAAACATCATTACTGCACAAGGTGAGTAACAACTTCTTCTTTATCTCTTATTCTTTCTCTTTTTAATAAAATATTGACTATGCTAGAATTAGCAATGTATTATCTGAAGAATCAGAGCCAAACGTATGGTTTGGATGATTACACTGGAAAGTTTTACTATTCACTATAGATACATCCTAGAGAATCCAAATGACACCCAAAACAGCATATAGAAATATTTACAACATGACCTTTGATTATTTGCCCCATTATCTGTTTAAGTTTTATGCTTAATCTTACAAAACTAGGTAAAATTGCATGAGATATGGAAGTTGAAATATTGTAAGAACTGTACTGTTCTGCAAAAATTTCTGATGCAGTAATTGAGTGGAATTGGCATGTGTCATCTTTATTCTAATCCCCAAAAAAAGACAAAAAGAAATTCACAGCAGTGTAGTTATAGTTCATTTTAAGAAAATGCAGATCTTGCTTTCCTAACATTCACAAAATACCACGGAAAAGAATGCAAAATGAGGACAAATCTGTTCATTTCAGTCACAGTGAACAAATACGTACCACGTCCTATTATCTTACTTTTGAGAGAACTCTTCTGGTCAAATCCTAAAGGCCTTACCCAGTTTTTAGTCATTCCTCTACCAGTCAAACTTTCCATTTAAGTCAATAAGCCAAACAAAGTCAGTGCGAACTACAGGTGCTCAGAATTTCTCAGACTTAGCCAAGTGGGAGTTTGCCTGAGTAAAGAGTGAGCAAAAATTGAGTAAGGACTTCAGAATTTGACCCTTTGACTACATAGCTGAGTCAGGTGAACATGATTTAGACCTTTTACATAGTAAAAAAGTATTCAAAAAGGTCTCTGAAATGTTTCAGTTATTAAAATACCATGAAGGTCAGAGACAAGTCCTAATATGTAACTGTTTGACTAATATGTAACTGTCTGAGAACCTATTTCTGTTGAAATTTCAGGTTGTAGGTCCGTGCAACAGATGCCAAATAATCTGCATAGATCCACAAACTGGACAACGAAACAAAGAATTTCTGCAGACTCTGTCCTCAACCAGAGGTAGAAAGGTCAGTGTTACCTGTAAAATATCCATGCAGAAAGGTTTAGAGTCTTGATGATGTGTATAATGCAACATCGTTTGCTGGAATATTCAATCTTAAGGTGTAACAATGATCTTCATTTGTCTTGTCTGCAGAAAGATGTTGCATTGAAATCCTAACATGACATAGTTTATTTATATAAAAACGTTCATTTCATTCTTGGTTCAGAAATTGGTCATCAATGTACAGGAGATGGAATATGTATTTTTACCAATATTTGCTATGATTATTTTTATACCTTCAGCTTTTTGACATATTTATTTTGATCATTGGGAACCAAATGGATTCCTATGGGCCTTTTTTGTTGTTCAGGAATAGAGATCTGCAGAAAATCATTGTTAGCCTACACCATGTTTTGTGATTATACTGTTAGCTTGTAACCTAGCCCCTACTTACGGAAATCTTGCCTTTATTGTGGAAGTCACACACCTGGAAGGGTGGATCCGAGATGTGAGTGTGGTTGAAGAGAGAGCTGATCGAATAGTAAAGAATTGATTTGTGAATATCTGTGAATAAAAAGGCCTGGTATGGTTCATTGTGGTTCCTGAGGTCATGTTAGTCTGGAACTGTGAGTATTCAGACAGCCACTAGGTATTCATGAATCCTAAAAGAATCACAAATTTCACCATGAATGTTTGTGTAGATGAAAATTCATCCCATAAATTCAAGATTATGTCCTGTTTGTTTATTCAATTTGTTATCCAACCAGGGAGCAAAAGCCATACCATGTGACATAGCTGATCAGTCATACAATATGACTAAAAATAGCACATAGTCAAAGCTAACAGTTTGTGGAGAAATTATTCATTCAGACTGCAGCAAACACTTATACAGTATGCTTCCAATTAGCCAGATAGCACAGGGCACATGGATTTTATCTGGATAATCGGGAATTCGGATATTCAAGAGGGCAGGAGCCATTCAGCAGTGGGGTGGCCTCCCACACAGCTGTGGGTTCATTCCTCTCCTCTCAGTTCTGGCCAGGGGTCTCTGCTCTGCCCCGAAATCTCTGCTCTGCTCTGCCCTGCCCTGCTCCCTGCATTGCCACAGGGCTGATAATACCTGATCTCTGCAGGCACAAGGTATGGGGGGAGGCTGTGGTCCTGGTGGGCCACAGCAGAGACCACCAGCCAGGACTCTGCTTTGCTTCTCCAGGTCCGCAGCCTTCTCTGCACCTTGCTTGAGCCTGCAGGGATCGGGCCTCACCAGCCCTGCGGCAGTGCAGGTAGCTCTCTGCAGCTCCATGGTCACTCACTCACACCTGTGACAGCAGGGCTGCAGAAAGCTCCCTGCGCTGCTGCAGGTGCCATTCAGCAGCAGGGTGGCCTCCCCTGCAGCTGGGGGCTATTCCTCCTTCCTTGCTGTCCTGGACAGAGTCTCTGCTCTGTTATCCAAACCTCCACATTATCCAAATTGCCTCCTCATCCCCTAGTATATGATACATGCCATGGAGGGCACATATCTCATGCTGGAGCACAAGGAATGGATTTGGATAATGCACAGGTTCAGATAATAGCGTTTCAGATAAACGAATTTATTCACTGGAAAAAAACAGGATCACTTTGAACAACTCACTAACCAAACAAGGTTTGTCATGAATATTTTTCGCAATGAACAGTTCAGTCAGTTCTAAAAGCCACCCTGCCTGGCTCAGAGTAAGATGATTAAAAAAGGATAGGTTGGGGGGATGCATTTCGAGGCACAATTTACAGCTGATTTGAAAAGGAGCAGAATGTATTCCCAGCTAGTACATACAGATGACAGCATCATGTGCACTAAGTAGCTGGGCTCCTGGCCACACCACGAAGCCTCAGGACAAGAGCTCCTTAGGGTAACGGTGAGCAGCTGTTGCAGTAACTGGGCCACTGCACTGTGCCCTCTTGAGAACCAGATAGGAATCCTGCCCTGCTGCATAACAGCTTTGGTGCAGGGAGGTGTTGGATAAGACTCTCTCCACCTCACAAGTGCCACCCACACTCAACGTGGCCCCTAGGATTTACTCAGTCTCCATTGAGGGAATCCTTTCCAAACTCAAGGGAATTCTCAAGAGAGAAAAAAACTCCCTGGGCCGTGAGCTCACAGAAGAGACCGAAATGAAGCGTATCCTGCATACTCCCCACCGCAGTGATAAGCTTCTGTTTGCATTTCTGATTTAATCAGAATCAAAGGCTCTCTTGATACAAGTACCCCTAGAACCAAATAATGCATTGACACATAATTCAAGCAAACAGAGCAATCTGCTCTCCTTAAAACCTAGCATCTGATAAGTGAAATGTAGCAAGCAGAGAGAGCTGGAAAACATATTGCTGCTATTCACAAAGGGGAAAGAGTTCTGCTCCCCTGTTCTTGAACCTTTCACCATTCATAGTGGAGAGGGTGGTTCAAATGCCTACACAACTGAAGATGTGCAGCTCCTTTGGTACTTCAGGTGCCACACATCTTCACCCTGTTCTTTTCCTCAGAGGTGTTTACTTACTTTTTTATTTTTGAGGGTCACAGGAAGCTAGCAGTACACAATGATACAAATGCAGTGGAAGAACCCCAGCAAAGTGTTAGTAGTAAATAATTGTCCATAGGATAGTTATTACAAGTGCAACAAGCAAACACAGTGAACAGGATTTAAGTTAATAGTTGTTACATGGTGAATCAATACATAATAAATAAATAAATGCACTGTTTTTGCAGCTCGGGTAGCCAAGTTATTAAAGGCAATGTTGTGTAGATATTTTAGCATTGTGGAAATAAGCTACATTATGACTTAACTGGCATCACAGAGACTTGTGGGGATAAGTCTCATAATTGAAATACAAGGGGCACAGCTTGTTCAGGAAGAAAAAAGGGAAGAGGTGTTGCATTATACATCCAGAATATATACACTTGTACTGAGGTCCAGAAGGAAATAATGGAAAGTGTCTGGGTATAAGATAAAAAGGGAGGGTCGAAATAGGAGTGATGTCATGGTTACAGGAATACTGTAGATCACCAAACCAGGAAGAGGAAGTGGTTGAGGCATTTCTAGAACAAATAACAGAAATATCCAAAACAGAAAATCTGGTAGTAATGAGGGACTTTTCCAACAGCTATCTTGGTAGTTAAAGTAATATGGCAAAACATAAAATTTCCAGTAAGTTTTTGGAATATACTGGGGACAACTTTTTGTTTCAGAAATTGGAGGAAGTAACCAGTGGGCAGCCATTTTGATTCTGATCAAAAGGGAGGAAATTGGTAGTGAATGTGAAGGTGGAAAGCGATTTGGGTACAAGAGTACAAGCCTGGATTTGTGCTGGAAATGGCCCAACTTGATTATCATACACATTGTAAGGAGAGTGATCACTTTAGATAAGCTATTACCAGCAGGAGAGCGGGGTGGGAGGAGGTATTTTTTCATGCTTTATGTGTATAAAAAGATCTTCTACACTTTCCACAGTATGCATCCGATGAAGTGAGCTGTAGCTCACGAAAGCTTATGCTCAAATAAACTGGTTAGTCTCTAAAATGCCACAAATACTCCTTTTCTTTTTGCGAATACAGACTAACACGGCTATTACTCTGAAACCTGGGAAGCTAATGTTACTCCTCCCTTGCTGAGATCAGTAGTATATAAAGCCACAGACCTCACAGCTCAGCACTCTCTGCTTCATTCTTGGATTGTACTGGGGTGTGCAGAATAAAATGCCCTGGAAGTCAGAAAGGGGTAGCCACACAGAGAGATTAAGATTGCAAACTATAATCTCAGGGACTGAAAGCCTCATTTTTTTAATAGCAAAATGTTAAAAGGACAAAATCCTAGTTTTTGTGGTCTTCAAAGTAAAATTGGCTTGGCATGGAAGTCTTTTTAGGAAGGCTTGTTTTGCTATTCATTGTCAAAAATATTGCTGATCTAATATTTTTAAAACTTCAATAAAAATGGTAAATTTGCGTCAGTGATATTAAGTATTTTTGTTTACTTTTAGTGAACAGAGGCAAAATTTTATTCCCAGGAATGTGTACAAAATGAAAGTGTTGGGAATACTTGCATGAGACTGTGTTAGCACACATTACTTATCCAAATAAGTATTTGCACAACTATTCACACATAGCCATCTTGAAAGCTCTTTGGAAGTCATCCAATTAGGGAGCAAAATAAATAAATAATATCACTTAGGTGGCTGATCAAGCAGCAAATATTGAATGGTGAGTATTTGAAATAGTGTTTGAGCAATCCAAAATTCTGAAATATGTTCACATAAACCATTTGTTTAATAATTTCAGCTAATTAACAAATTTGTAAAAATCAAAGTTGGGTCTGAAATAATTCAGAAAAATAAATTTTAAAAAAGATAAATTAAATTGTGAATAATTTGTCCAATTCTATTCTGGAAGTAAACCAAGAAGTCAATACAATAACATGTACACAGAAATAGATTTTTATTATAAATAGTAGAGTAAGTTTATTTAGAATGAGGAGTAATGAAATTTGTATGAAATGTGTTGCATTGTAACCTAATATTTTTCATTTTACAATATTATGTTTCTGTTTACCTGATTTTTGAAAGTAATATAATTAAGGCACACTATTAGCTTTGTATTATGTTATGGGGAAAGAAATCAATTCCCAGTAGGTTAACTACAAGGCTGAAAACAAATAATTGATGCCCCCAAAGAAAGCAGTTTATTGCCCAGAAAAAGCAAAGTGGGAGTAATCATTTAATGCAATAGAAGATTTTTAAATAAACTGGATAGTAATATTTGAATTTTAATGTTATGGCTGATCTGGTAGCTCCAGTTTTTGAAAAGCATCTTGATACATCATTATTACCTTAGTGGTTTTCAGAATTTCTGTACAGCGCTGATTCTCAAATATGTTACCATTGTACCACACTTGAAATAGCAGAGTGCAAATTAGGTCAGGCCTCACCTTTACATATGGTAGAGACAGTATTCACATATGTCAATTATTCATTAAATAGCGAATCATTGAGAGTGAAGGAGGAAAGACACCATGGGCGCTGGTGCTGCATTGGCCCCGGTGGCAAGGGGGAGTCATTTATGGTAAACACTGGTCAGTCCTCGCAGCCTTGCTGGATGTGTGAGATCCCAGCCAGTCTGCGGGAACATATATAAGGAGTAAAACAAAAAAAAATCCCATGCAGTGTTTCTTATTTTCAAGATTATAAATTAAAAACTGAGACAAGAGTTTCAGGCCCCAATGAGACACTCTCCAGGCCCCTGCTGTCCAATAGTCACCTTGTCTAAAAGGAGAAGACCTCTACATTGAGTCATGCTCACTAATTCTGCATTAAGACTTAAAATTATTGTATATTTCCATGTTACCTTCCTTGCATAGGACAAGAAAGGTATTAAGCATACTTTCCTACATTCAGCTACTACATGGTTCTTATTTACTAAAGACCCATTTACTTAGCAAATATTTAATTAACTTGAATAGGTTTGTTCTATTTCTCAATTTTAGTTACTTTATTTGAATACTGATAATGGAGCTGGTCAGAAAATAGAGAGGGGGTTTCATGGGAAATTGTGACTTTTTGTCAAATGTCTCAACCTGAATTTTTTACAGTTTTCAGAAATTGAAAACTGAAAAAATTTGCCTGTGGACTGCCTGAAACCAAAAAATTGACCAAAATCTGCAATAAAAAATGAAACACTGCAGTTTGCAGCGGAAAATTTTCTGTTTTCAGGTTTCTGGTTTTCGAATGAAAAATCAAAAAATTTTGAGTCAAGCAGACAGTCTGTGAAAATTTTCATTTAGTTTAAAACTCAACTTTCACTCTAAAAAAAGTTTTAATGCACAAGTGACAATTTTCTTCATCTAAAACTATTCTAAGGATCTGGGAATATTTGTCCAAGATAGCAAGACTGATAGCAAGTCCTTTCTTGCACATTTTTAAAATTACCAGCAGTTAGGAAAGAAAAGCATATTGGGGAAAACACACCCTGAATCACTTCAGTAGTGATCAGTTTATTTAACATAACATTTAAAAAATACATCTAAACATTTATTGCAGTCAATAGGACTATTCCTATGCTTAAATTAAGCATGTGGTCAGTACTTTGCTGGACTGGGGCCAGACTGCTCAGCATCTTAGAGAATCAAAACTGCAGCACACCAGATAGATGAAAGGTCAATGGGTAAGGCTACGTTTTTGTCATGGATATCTTTAGTAAAAGTCATGGATAGGTCACAGTCAATAAACAAAAATTCACAGAAGCCTGTGACCAGTCCCTAACTTTCACTAAAAATATCCCTGACAAAATGGGGAGGCAGGTTCACTACCCACTGTTGCTGGGGCTCCCAGGACCGCCCACCACGGCTTGGCAACTGCAGGGTGCCCCCATCATTGTGGGGTTGGGAGATGGGGCGGGGGCCCTCTGGCTGGGAGCTCCAGCCAAGTGACAGAAAATATCATGGAGGTCAATGGAAGTCACGGATTCTGTGACCCCTGTGACATAACCATAGCCTTATCAATGAGTGAAGCAGCTGTGCAATATTATTTATCTCCATTGTTCAGTATTCACATGTATCGCAGGGATATGTATATAAATATTTCTAATATTTATCTGTTGGATAGCTTCACAGCTAATGACAGACACCAAGCTACAGCGTTACTAATCAACACACTTTCAGAATATTTTCAGTAAAATTTACCAAAATATTCACAAAAACAAATGAAGGGATCAGTCACAAAGGCTAGTCAGAACAACGTTCTATTAACAAAGCAAATAATGCATAGCAGGAGATCCAAAACTTTGCTTCACTGTTTCAACATATGCGCATCCTTACTCTGTTTAGCTTGTGGATATTTATCTCAGAAATACATTAAATGTATTGCTCAGAAAGCCAGAATCTCAATTAGATTACCGGGTTGTGAGGGAATGTAAATTAAATAGGTAAACTAAGGGATTGGTGATGAAATATTCTTTTATTTATCCAATTACTCTCTAGGTCTGTATCTTGAATAATCTGACGTTGGCTCTTGGTTACCAGTCTGTTGTATTTAATTAATGAAAACTTATTTAATAATATAGAGCTGGTAGTTTTGCCCTTACAGCAACACTGTTCTTATAAACATTATCCTTGTCGTGAGATCTACTGGAGATTTGACAGTTCTGGATTTGGCATACACTGATTATTTTTTCTTGTTCTTCAGACAAACTTTGGTATATATCTGATGAACCAGTCCCTGTGCTCATCCCTTCCAAATATCTTGTCAGTGGGATCTCAGGTATTTCCAGTGTTGAAGGAAGATAGAGAAATTCGAAGTCCTCTATCCAATGAAGAAAAAACATCAGGATAGCGTCCTTGGCTGGACAAGTTGTACATGCATAATTAAGGCTCTTTAACAAACACATTACATGTATTTAAAAAATCTGGTAATTATTAAAAAAAATTTTCCATGGATTTGCTTCTAATTTAATTCTACTCTAATTATTTTTTTGTTTGATGAAGATGTTAGAATCCTCAGTCTTTATATACCTAGTAATTACACACCACCAACTCTTTTTTTAAACCCTCCTGTGAATATGTTACATCAGTCCTAACAACTCTCTTTACTCAGCTGCTTTAAGATGCAACAGGTTTGGGCGAGATTTATTGCAGGGTGGATGACTCCAATACTAAGTTTAATGTCATTGTCATAAAAAAAAATCTTAATGATGGGAAGATCTACTCTTCCCTGACCCTCAAATGAGTCCAATCATTTCTGATATTCTCTTCAAGGATGCTCTCATCCTTTTAGTGGGTCTGAAGTCCGATTACTGACTTTAGGCTGGTTGCTCAGTCTATTTATTGCATTATGGTTGGTGAAATTCCAGCCCTATCAAAGTCAATGTCAGAATTTCCACTTGGTGTGCTCTAGGGTTTCCCTGGGGTAAAGCTGGCGTAGGCTGTATATAAGGCTTCTGACCTGCGGTAACCCTTGGTTATTTCAAATTTGAATAGAGCCTGAAAGCACAAAAGTAGGCCTGCTGAGAGTCGTATGTCAAACAGTCAGTCTGAAACAGGAATTATTAACATAGAGTTTAAGGCCAGATCATCTAGTCTGACCTCCTGTACATCAGAGGCCACCAACACCAGCCAGGACCCACACACTAAACCAAACAGCTAAAATTAGGTCAAAGTATTACAGCCCACAGAAAACTAAACTATTATGTGTAACAGGCAGAGAATAGGAGGGACTGAGGTGTATGAATGTCTGAGGCCCCTGCAATGGCAAGGAATTGATTGAGATATACTCAGATATACCAAGTGACCCTCAACCCGTGCTGCAGAGGAAGATGAAAACCTCCCAAAGTCACTGACAATCTGACTTTCAGGAAAATCACTTCACAACCCAACATATGGTGATCAATTAGATCCTTAGCATGTAAGCAAGAACTAGCCAGCTAAGCGTGTGCGTGTGTGTGTGTGTGTGAGAGAGAGAGAGAGAGAGAGAGAGAGAGAGAATGCTTGGTACCACCTCTCCCCACCCAGTCTCATCTCCAGCTGTGGCTTTCTCTGATGTCTCAGAGGAAGGACATACACAATCAACAAACTAGTGCGGGGAATCCACTCCTGACCTCTGCAGATGACTGGCTAAAGCCCTCAAGCATGTCCTTTTAAGAACAGAAGCAACCCCATCATATAACCCCAGTCTGTAATGTATCCAGCTGTCTCTTAAAACTAATTAAGTTGCTTGCTCACTTGATTCCTATTGGGAGGCTGTTCCAGAACCTCACTTCTCTGAAGGTTAGAAATTTTCTAATTTCCAGCCTGAATTTGTTCATGGCCAGTTTATACGCATGTGTTCTTGTGCCAACATTATCCTTTAGTTTAAATAGCTCTTCATCCTCCCTGGTGTGTACCCCCCCAATATATTTATAGAGAATAATCACATCCACCTTTAGCCTTCTTTTTGCTAGACAAAACAAGTCAAGCTCTTCCAGTCTCCTCTCATAAGACAGGCCCTCCATTCCCCTGAGCTCCTAGTAGCTCTTCTCTGCAACTGTTTCAGTTTGAATTAATCTTTCTGGAATGGGGGTGACCAGAATTGTACACAGTATTCGAAATGAGGTCTTACCAATACCTTGTACAATGGCATTAACATTTGTCTATCTCTACTGGAACTGCCTTGCTTGATACATCCTAGGATCACATTTGCCTTTTTTTTTTTCCCTGCTGCATCACATTGGTAAGCTCATAGACATTCTGTGATTGACCAATACACCCAGGACTCTCTCCTTCTCTGCCGCTTCCAACTGATGAGCCATATCCGAGTCTGACACTGAGCAGACCTCTAACACTATCCTAACAGAATCTTTTTGAGTCAAACAGATTCTGTTTTGTCAAGGGTATCACTTAGTATTTCTTTACCATTTACTGCTGTGACATTCCCCAGGGTACAGTCTGGACTGTTGGACAGCTGTGTCCCCTCAGTCTCCAACCTGGGGTGGCTTTTATGCTGCTTTGTTGAGAACTACCACTCCTGGTCTGTTCACACATAGCCTCCAGCAAGTAAAATCACTCCCAGCTGAAATATAGGAGTGCTTCTAGCCAGCTACTCCTGAATTATATTGCAGAGCAACACCAGTAAACTTCCAGTCCCAGACTTGTCCCCAGGAATGTGCCTCTTGTACTGCCTGGCTCTTTCCTTCTGGACAATACAAGCTCATAGAAAGTCCATCATTTTATTAAAAGAAAATGATATGCACAAAACCTGTTATCTCAAATGGAGATTGCCAGACAATTCAATCTAAACATACACTGGTTGAGATAAAACAAGTTTATAAACTACAGAAATATTTTAACTGATTACAAGTAATGAGGCATAAAGGTCAGAATTGGTTACAAAGAAATAAAAGGTAAAACACAAACTAATACCTAACAACAAGATAAATGAATTCAAAGCAAAGGTTTTTCTCACCACATGCTTTTACTGGCTGAACACCTTCAGTCAGGACTCCTCCCCCAGTTCAGTGTTCCTTTAGGTGTCATTAATGCCTTGAGAAGAGAGGTGATTTGGGGGCCTCTGTGCCTCATTTTTATACCTTTTCCTCCTCTTTGAGAATCATCTCCAGCTGGGTTCAGGTGACAGCAAGTCTGTTTCTTTGCTAAGATGTAAATGTCTCACTCATAACATTCTTTCTGCCAAAGAATGGTCATTTAACCAGGTGACAGTTCATTTGATTATGTTTACACCTAGATGAGGTGTTGGCTAGACTTTTGTCTCTGTGGAAGTGGTCTGAAGCTGTTTCCGCAGACTTGGAACATGCCTTATGCAGTAGAATTTCATAATTTTGCAATCAGTGTTGCCACACAGATTTTACCAGGACAATAATGCTCAGCAGTTTGAGTTTTCAAATGATAGCTCACAAGGCATACTTTTTAAAAAATGTATCATAGACTTGTAAAAAGGGTGATCATAAGAGTACAGACCCTCACAACCACTTAGTTGATGTTCAGTTCTGTCCCACCACCTTTACCTTTATTTCTCTCTCTCCTAAACAGCACATATACATCAATATCTATATTCCACTCAGGAGTGCTATTCCATGTTTCTGTAATCCCTATAATATCTGGTTTGACCTCCTGCACCAGTAGTTCAATTCTTCCATTTTATTGCCCAGACATCTTGCATTTGTGACAAGTATCTCAGTTGTTTCCCTCGGATCTCACCCAGTTTTCTAGACAGATTAGATATAGTCCTTTCACCTCCCTGACTACTGCTGCAATCAATAATTGTGCTTTCTTTCTCCTTGCAGTCCATACCCTTACCTTATGATGTTCCATTATCCCTTACTATTTCTTCATTTAGCTACTTTTAATTCTGGGTCTTGAAGCCAGGCATGGAGATTTCAAGAGTTTCTCCCAACCTTCTCCCTTCATAGTTGAAAGCCTAGTTGAAAGCCTTTTTTATCCATTCTGCCAGCCTTGATCCCAAAAGGTTAATGCCCCAGGTACACGAGTGAATTCCACCTGTCAAAAAAAGTCATCTTTCTGTGAAGACCACCCAAAGGTTGATTATCCCAAAACCTTCCTTGTAGCACCAGTCCTTGAGCCATCTGTTCTTCTTTATTATTTTGTCATGCCTTCACTCTCCTTCTCTAGGGACCATATGTATTCCCCTGAAGATCACCTGAGCTTTCACTTCTTTAAGCATCTTACATGGCAAAGCATCATCATTTTTGATCCATTCCAGTGAGAACCTAGCAGTGTCATTCGTCCCAACATGCAGCATGGTCAGTGGCATTTTCCCCCTTACTCCCATCAGGATCCTTTTCAGCCTCACATCCAGATCTCGTATCATTGCTCCTGACAGCACACTCTTCTGTTCTCTAAATATGGACTGCTGACAGACCATTGATTCTTCTTAGTATGGAGAATCCAATCACATAGATCAGTCTCTTCCTGGTGTTGGTATCAATCTGTTTTTTACGCTCTCTCGCAGTCCCCTGTACACCATTCTCATTTTTTCTTATGCTCTGGTCCCTAACTATCTCCATTGCCTCTTCCTCTCTGGCAGGGATTGGCTTCATTTCTTTTCTTCTTCACCACCCCATCTACTGCCTGTTTCTCATTGTTGTGCCCCAATGCAGCAAAACTGTTTCTCTACTCCATTGCACCCCTACTAGCTGGTCTCTTCCTCTGCCTTGTCCTTAGCATCACGTTTTTCCATGGATCACACTCTTGTTCTGCACTCTGCCTTTCAGATCCTTTTGTTCAGCAGGCATTTACAAATCTTGAGTTGTCTGTACCACCTCTTCTTTTCTAATGCATTATATCTTCAAATCCCCATCTGAATTCCATCACTGTGTCTAGCTGCATCTCTAACCCTTGGATCTTCTCTGCCCTGAGCTCTATCATGCATCTAGCATGTATAAGTAGCTTCCATCAGATACCCATTCAAGGATGATATACCTCCCGCAGCTTCTGCATCCTACCATCTATTTTGTCTCCTCCCCTCCTTGGGTCGCTTCTAGTGCTGCCTCAGTAGCCATCATTGTCTTCTCTTCCTAATCCCTGCTCCTAAAGAAAAAGAGAGGATGATCCCCCTTCTGGGGTACCACTGAGCTCACCTGTTCCATCAGTCTGAGCTCCCTTACACTGCCCTGCTGAGCCAGGTTTCCGCTAGCACACACACAGGTAGGGACACACCCAGCTGCAGAAAGACACAGCCACTGAAATCAGTACTGCATGGGAAGGCTTTCAACTAGGGAATTGCCTAGCACTCAAGTGCATATCCTCTGTGGAGTGTAACCCAAAACTATATTGTTTTGTGCTGCACAGAGAACTGTACAGCATAAGCTAATTGAAATTCGCCTTCTCCCTCAAAGTGGAGGAAGATATGCACAGCTTTTTGCCCCCCTCCCCCAGTTATGAATTCCACAAACTGGGTTTAGAGAAAACAAAAACAAGTTTATTAACTACACAAGATAGATTTTAAGTGATTATAAGGGATAGCAAACAGATCAAAGCACATTAAGGAACAAATAAAACAAACACGCAAACTAAGCTTAATACGTTAAAAAGACTGGTTACAAGTAGTAGTTTCTGACCCTAAATGTTGTTTTAGGCATTTCTTTCACAGGCCAGACACCTTTTCCAGCTTGGGCTCAGTCCTTCTCTCCCCCTTTCTCTTTGTTTCTTAGATGTTTCCAGCAGTTATCCTGAGCGGGGATTCAGTGAAGAATGAACCAGAATTAACTCACTTCCCTGCCTTAAATAGGATTTACATATGGTGGGAATCCTTTGTTTCCCAGTTTGATCCCCATCCCCTATTAGTGGAAAAATACTAGTAGTCCAAGATGGAATCCAGTACCAGGTGACACAATCACATGACCTTGTAGTGTCAAAGCAGCCATGAGTCAAGGTTGTTTGCAGCATCCCAGGAAACTTCTCAGGAAGGTGGGAGATTATGATCTTCAAAGTCCTATTGTTCCCCCTAATGGCCCATCCAGGCTGATTGCATTCTGTCTGGTGGGCATTCCCCAGGTGTAAACCCACTTGTAATTGATACATAGTCAATATTCCTAACTTCAGATACAGAAATGATACATGCATACAAATAGGATAATCATATTCAGTAAATCATAACCTTTCCAATGATGCCTCACATGACTCATCTTGCACAAAACACATCCTAGTTATGCCATATTCATATTGTAACACATCTCTATGAAGAATATGGGGCATAATGTCACAACCCCCGACCCTGACCCTCAAACTCCCGCTGAAACTGCTAGCCATTCTCTGCTCCAATGTTCTCTAGTGACTGGCTTGTAAAGCCAAACTAGATCATCACTTCCCCCTTGTTAAGCAATATTAGCAAACACTGGATCATGTCAGGACATAAAATTACCATTCTACTCTGAGGCCAAACTCCCACAGAAATTCCGCTGTTAGTTGCTAGGTGTTCACTGCCCTGCACAGAATCCGATGTATTGGAGAGAGGGAATGTATCCAAACCACTGTAGATTTGAAAAGTTTAGGAGGGCTCTTATTCTTTTAAAGAACTGGTTTCCCATCCGTAGCCCTACATTTCAGTCTGAAATGGCTGTAATAAATCTCTAAACAGTAAGCTTTGTGATGGAAATTAGGAAAGACAGTATCTATTTCTTGCAAGTAGGAACTTCCCTAATATTCAGAAAAAAAGAGGTGTTTTATGTTTATCAAAACTGTCATTTTTGCTAGAATAATAGCATAATATTTAACAAACATAATAATTTAACAATCTCTCATAAAAACCTTTCTTTTATTGGATACAATGTCAGTACTGTTCTGCTAGATTCCATGTGAGAAGACTTGCTGTATTTTGGCCTTCAGATGATCACCGACACCTTTTTCTGCTTGACTTTACCCTTCCAATATGCCGTTTCTTTAAAATGGCACAAGAATTAGAAAAGGAAATAGCCTCACTTTCACATGTTATTGGCTATACAACAGAATAAGTCACTTTAGTACAAAATAGCTTGACAACTGGTGGTTGTGAATAGCCTTAGTACAATGTAAGATAACTAAGGATGAGAGAATTTGAACTTTAAAAAAGTCATGCTTGGTCACTTTGACCTATTATTTACAATGCCATTATGCTTTATCTGTCCTGTAGTTTAGTAATATTAGAACAACAATAATTTTGTAATTTAACATACAGTTTCCCTGATATATGAACATATTGAACAGCATAACTGTGCATTTCGCAGAAGGCGTATCCTTGTGCTATGATGATAGAAAATTCCACACTGCTTTATACTGATGGATCTCACATAAGGAATCTCTCACTTCAACAGACGATAGTATTTTTCCTCCTAATAAGAGGAGTCCTCACATCAGCACCAAGATGTTGTTTTTCCCATGAGTGATGGCAAATTATGCAGGGTACCAAGCACTTTGTAGAAAAACTAGAAATTAGAACCTTTTAAATTACATGTCCTATACGTTTTATATGAGAGTATCCTTACAGTAATTTGAAAACATTGTAAGAAAGAGCCTTTCATAGTACAAGGCCAAGTCCCACAGTAATGAAAAAGCTATAAATACCTCAGTAGAATATATAGTCAATAGATAGAATTTAACTGTCATTTTGATGGGTTATACATCCACGTTCTGAGAATATAGGAAAAAGGCAGTTTCATGGGGACATATAATTTTGCAAATAGGTATTCCAGCTGCTGCAAAAATAAGTTTTTAAATATATATCTACCAGTACTTCAATCTCTTTGTGGAAGAAAATCAACCTAATAAAAGTATTTCCAGAATAATGTACATAGTAAGTTCTCTATGTATTGGAAGACCAAACCCATATTTCCTTACAATAAATTATTCACATGCATTCCATTTTCTGTGTGGCTTACCTCCTTCTCAAATCTCAGAAAAAAAAATAATGACAAGTTCTAATAATAGCTAAGAGGCTAATATTGCTAAAAGGAAATCAGTATTTTGACCCTAAGCCTCCGAACTTTCGGTTCCTTAACACGATTAGGACATGTCAGACACAGTCTGTATATATGTTTTTGACAAGCATTTTATAAAATGTGGACCAAATCACAAAGTCATCATGCAGTTAAAATTCCCATAAAAGCTGAATGAAGGACTGAGTAAGGACCTCAGGAGCTGCCTTTACATTAAGATTATGCTTGGCATTTCTTCTTCTTTTTCTCATTTCTTCACTTTCAGAAATGAGATCAATAAAATATATAGTACACCTGACATGCCTATTGGTGCAGTAAACTCATCATTATGGAATGCAGCTAACCTTGACTTCATTGAGAGCTGATGGCACTAACCATCTTGAAGTAGGGTTCCCTATATTTGGATGCCATTTGCAGAAATCCTGCTAATAGTGGTACGTCTATGTACGTGTAGCACAGTACTAGTAAGTCATTGTTCTTCCCACTGCTCACATGCCATTTTTGAGAGGACCATTTTCAGGAGAAGTGCCTTCAGAAAAAAGAAAGATCATGCTAAAATCGAGGTTGGAGGTAGCAAGCTCTAAAGTTGCCATTAAAAAGTCAGCAAGAGTATCCGAAATACATACTACCCATTGCAGTACATAGAACATGAAAAAAAATCCCAAATACTGCCTTTTTCATAGGCACAGTTGAGCCTGGTGATGGTGAACCCTATAAGGCTTTATGGAAATATGCTTATGAATGTATATATGACATAACTGGAATATGTTTTATGCTACATATGCCATGTAACATATTTCTGTAAAGGTTATGATCTATTAAATCTATTAATCCTATTTGTATGCATGTATCATTTTTGTTTTCGAAGTTATGAATATTGGCTGTGTACTTGCTTGATTTTTAAGTAGCCTTAGTAAAGCATTTGGTCAATTTCTTGAGAAAGGAATGTGCAAATTAAATGCCCAGTCAAGAAGCACTTAACGAACAATGGATCTTGGAATGCTCCAATCCACATAAGAAGGCTACTTGAGGACGTTCAAGGTAGGATGTGGGCAATGGCGGCAGCCTGTAAAAACTGAGTTATGCATGTTCATGTGACTTGCCCATGTGACTCCAAAACTCCATCTTGGAGCTGGACTTTGCATAGTAGAGAGGAGGGGGCCTCCACCCACAAGAGAAAGTCTATTTAAGCCTGTGCGAGACCCCTCCATTTTGTCTTCAGCTGGCTCAAGAGATAGCCTCTCCACCCCCAAGGGATACCTGAAAGAAACTGGAACAAAGGACAGTAACCACAGGGGTGTGAGTGATTGCTGGACCCAGACTAGAAGGAGACTAGTCTCTAAAAGGAAGCTTACTGGAACATCTCTGAGGGTGAGGTTCTATCTGTATTCAGTTTTCTTACTGTATTAGACATAGAATCATAGAATATCAGGGTTGGAAGGGAGGTCATCTAGTCCAACTCAAAGCTCAAAGCAGGACCAATCCCCAACTAAATCATCCCAGCCAGGGCTTTGTCAAGCCTGGCCTTAAAAACTTCTAAGGAAGGAGATTCCACCAGTTCCCTAGGTAACGTATTCCAGTGTTTCACCACCCTCCTAGTGAAAAAGTTTTTTTCCGAATATCCAACCTAAACCTCCCCCACTGCAACTTGAGACCATTACTCCTCCTTCTGTCATCTGCTACCACTGAGAACAGTCTAGAGCCATTCTCTTTGGAACTCCCTTTCAGGTAGTTGAAAGCAGCTATCAAATTCCCCCTCATTCTTCTCTTCCGCAGACTAAACATCCCCAGTTCCCTCAGCCTCTCCTCATAAGTCATATGTTCCAGTCCCCTAATCATTTTTGTTGCCCTCCGCTGGACGCTTTCCAATTTTTCCACATCCTTCTTGTAGTGTGGGGCCCAAAACTGGACACAGTACTCCAGATGAGGCCTCACCAATGTCTAATAGAGTGGAACAATCATGTCCCTCGATCTGCTGGCAATGACCCTACATATACATCCCAAAATGCCATTGGCCTTCTTGGCAACAACGGCACACTGTTGACACATATCCAGCTTCTCGTCCACTGTAACCCCTAGGTCCTTTTTTTCCGAACTGCTGCCGAGCAATTCGGTCCCTAGTCTGTAGCGATGGATGGGATTCTTCCATCCTAAGTGCAGGAGTCTGCACTTGTCCTTGTTGAACCTCATCAGATTTCTTTTGGCCCAGTCCTCTAATTTGTCTAGGGCCCTCTGTATCCTATCCCTACCTTCCAGCGTATCTACTTCTCCTCCCAGTTTAGTGTCATAGACTTGTATGTCTATGTCCTATAGACTTGTGTTTTCTATTTCATTTTTGCTTGGTAATTCACTTTGTTCTGTCTTTTACTACTTGGAACCACTTAAATCCTACTTTCTGTATTTAATAAAATTACTTTTTACTTATTAATTAACCTAGAGTATGTATTAATACCTGGGGTGGGGGGCAAACAGCTTTGCATTTCTCTCTGTCAGTGTTATAGAGGGCAAACAATTTATGAGTTTATCCTGTATACGCTTTATACAGGGTAAAACGGATTTATTTGGGGTTTGGACCCCATTGGGAGTTGAGCCTCTGAGTGTTAAAGACAGGAACACTTCTTAAGCTGCTTTCAATTAAGCCTACATCTGTTAGGGGATGTGGTTCAGACCTGGGTCTGGGTTTGCAGCAGGCTAGCGGGTCTGGCTCAAACCAGGCAGGGCACTGAAGTCCCAAGCTGCTAGGGCAGGAAAGCATGGGCAGAAGTAGTCTTGGCACATCAGTTGGCAGCCCCCCGGGGGTTTCTGTGATCCAACCCATCACAAACCCATCTAATTTGAAATACCCCAGCAAAAATGGTTAATGCAAAGTTCCCATTTTTCTTCAGCCACTATTTGCACAACACAATCCATGACTAGAATGAAAATGGTTCAGTAGCACTCCCGACTAATATGTAGTCTTGGAGCCTGGGTACATGTATGGAGAGGCAAAGGGGTTCCACAAAGATCATTTGTTCCATCCCCATTTTGTGCCAATAATAATGTTAGAATGCAAGTTGAGCCAAACTGGAGTGGGTCATATTTGAATTACTGTTTTCCATCTAATTAATGGACAGTTGAAAATACTGGGGAAAGTTCCTAGTGTGATCATCATACTGCAGCTTCATGACTAATCTGGAGAGATGCAGTTCTGGAAATGTATTCTGTAATTATGCACACTCTTGCATTCATTTGGGTATCCTTATTACTGCTGTGAGCCAGTCAACTCCAGACACAGAGCCAACACTCACCAGCAGAGAACTAGAATGCAGATACTCACAGGGTGTTAACATCAGCTCCCAAGAATTATCAGTGCATGCCAACCTTGAGGTTGTCTTGGGTTCTGTACTGACTTTTCTAAGTATATAAATATTCTGTCTAGATTATACAGTATGTTGGGTAGGGTTTTTGGTGCAGACAAGATCCCTCAGTTACAAGATCAAATTGTCATTTTGCTTTGGCATGGTCACAGTTTTCACCAAACTGTGTTTGAAAAATTGTTGTCTATGGGAAAAGTATGTTACTATGTGGTAGGTGTCGTGTATGGATGACCCCAAGTTGTTAAATGTTCGGGAGTTCTCATTTCCTAAAGGAAAACACAGGTGTAGGGCCTGCAATGTCTGTCTTAAGCTTTTACTCTGTTCTCTTCACTTCTCAAAGTGAAAATTATACTGTTGTTTTCAATGACTGCTTTATTTTAGGCATTCATCCTCTGGATAGGTGATTTCAATTAGCTATGAGATGTGTATTACTGTTTTGTCATTTCATGGGTTTAGCTATATCTGAACTAGCTTTAAATAGCTCTGGACACATCCTACCCATTTCCCTTATTTGGTGTCTTTTTAGAAAATGTTAATAAATTAGGTCCTTAAACAATTCAGTGAACTTGCCTCTTATCAGTTGAGTATCTTAATCAATAGGTTAAGGAATGAAAATCCACTGAGTTACTCAGCAGTTCAGATGATTAAGTATTTGACTGTAAAATCATTAGACTTGATGTGTGAAACTCAGTATATTGACTTAATTAGAGAAGACAGACCCTGGTCTGTTTTGTTTTTTCCCTACCAGTGAGTAGTCTGAGGAAAACACTTTCAAGTATTCTAATACAGGGGGTCCCGAATAGAATAAACACACAATATTCTATAATAGTGGGCCACAGCACACTACTTTACAATTAGACATAAGGCCCAAGCCACAAAGTTTAGACCCAGATCTCAAACACCTCAGAGTTCAGTGCTGGGAGTCTGCATGGTGTTGTGTGTTTCCATCCACAAGAGCAAAACCCTTTAAACCGATATTCTTTTAGTCAAGAAAAAACAGGAAAGAACAAAAGTAAAGTCTTCATGAGAGTACAGTGTGTCTTTTAATATCAGGCAGCAGCAACTCTGAAAACAAAATGGCTGCTGTCACTGTCAACAGGCAGAGTTGTTAGAAATGTAAAAGTTCAGTACACAGAAAACAAAGAAATCATACTTTCAAGCTACAGTTTATCCCCTTATAAACCAGTGAGCATCTGGCAATGCTTAAGCTAAGACCTGAGTTTGGATTTCCAACAACACCAAAGTTTAGGGATGTCCAAATCTAGAGTTTTGGTTAGGAACTATCTCTGGTTATCATAATGTCACTACAGAGGTTTGGCTGTTGTTGTAGAGCATTATTATCTATATAGTAAGATTACAGGATTGTCAGCTGTGTGTCTGTCACACTGAAGCCTAAAATGTCTGTTGAACCAGTGTGAAGTAATGGAAACAGCTACAAACATGGCTGAAGGCTCTGTTTGTTGAGAATATCATGAGGTTCAGTTGTCACTGGGATTTGCAGCATATTACCATCAAATTTTTAAGTTCTCAACCATTCTGATTTTACGAATGACACCTGTGAGGTGTACCACTACAGTAACACATATATCTAGGCCATTCCAAGAGTCTTAGACCATTCTGATATCAGAGGTAACTCAATCAATCACCACCCTTATCTACAGCTAACTTGCATCCAACAGCTTCATTGGTTGTATGAGGGAGACTGCTGGGATGGTGGATTACTTGGTGTATACTTAACTCAGAGATCCTTGTTACAATTAAAAGCCAATGGATGTAGCTAATTTACCTTGCAAAACTTGGAGGATTTTAGTTAGTTATTTGTGCATGTATTGTATTAGAGGAGCACTTTTATGTCAAGTCCTACTATTTTCTGTACTCTTATACTGGTGTCACAAATTCATTTGGTATTCATTGAATCTCATATGCCTTTCCCACAGGTGGTGCATGTTAATTTGAAACTATTTAAGTGTAAAGAGAAGAATATGTCAGGAAAGAGAGACTGTGACATTTCATTGAGTGACTAACCTGAAACAATTGGTTAAATTAGTCAAAGAAGATTGAGAGCTTTATATATTTGGGCCTTGGTGGAAATGTTAAGAAAAAAAAAAAAAGAAACAAGTAGACTCCTTCCTGATTCTCTCTCTAGATGCAAAAATGAATAAAAATTGAAAAATATTATTTATTTGGAAAGATAAATACAATTTCAATGAAATACTCAGGCACTATTATAGGTATATTTATTCAGAATGGTATTAAATAAATATCCTGCTTTGGATAAGAACCTATTGATTTGAAAGAATGTCCTATTGTCATATTTCTCATCTCTTCTCATACCATTTGCTCCATGGTAGAGTAATGAAATGCAAAAATATAAAAAAACAACAATCCACATTTTGCTTGGAGTAGTCAAAAATAAAAATACTTCATTTTTCCTTGGCCCTAGGATGCCCAGAATTTCTGAGCTGAAAGACTAAAATCTGGCGGTTAACCATAATCTTGATATTACATGTTCAATCATTTGTAAAAATGACCATGACATTCATCAAAGAGAAGAAAATCAAGGATGATACAATTGTCACTGGGCAGACATTCAGATAGTTATTATGTTTCTGGGGCAAGGACTGTTATCAGGGAGAGAATTTTCTTTACATACAGATATATCTCTCTTAGAAACCACCCATAATAGGAAGGTTTTGAGATATATGCATTATTCACTGTTATTTTTCTTAAATCTCTGATGGTGAACTGTGTGCTTTATGCTACACAATACAGGTACAGATTGAAATGGAAAGCTGTGTGGGGCCATGAATGACAGAACACAGGGAAATAATGGAATTTTTTGGCTATCAGTTGCAGTCCCTGAAGACAAATGACCTCAGAATAAGGTATAAAATTAATATTAGAAAGAAAGAAGGAACTGACTAATGAAACTAAATAAATCGTCTCGGTCCTATGCAATTCACTGATATGAAAAAGAAAGGTTTATTGATTTTTGTGGTTCCACATATTACTACAACTCACTAACTTCTGGGTCCTAGCTAAAATCACTCTCTTATTTAAAATCTTACTAGTGTTGGTCAAGTAACTATTATAAAGAATATCAGTGATGGGGTTGGGATGAGCTGTTTAAGTTACACTCATGAAGTTGATTGCAAAGATTCCCACAGGTCAACAAAGGCTAGCTGCAGAATTTTTGTATGGGTGCATTCTTAGTTTAAATAAAAAGAGCATTAATTCTAAAAGCAGGGAAAATCTTAAATTTAAGCCAAAAGTTCTTAACCTGTGGTCCTGTGCACTTGCTGGCGGAATAGGGAGAGCTGTCAGGTCTATATGATGATGTTTTTTCCAGTTTCCAGGTGTGAAATTGTATTGAGAGACAATTACTTACCAGTGTTGCCAAGTCTTGTGATTTTATCATGAGACTCATGATGTTTCCTGATTTTCTTGAAGTCGATTAGGGGAGAATTTCAGCTTTCATTAAAAAGAAAATGTAAATTACTAGCCCTCGTGGGTGCAGAAGAAAGCAGGAAGCCATAAATATAGTAAACCCTGAAGGCTCAAAGAAACAAAATCTCAAATGAATTATTTTTAATGAATCTCACAGTTTTTAAGACAATCTCATGATTATGGAGAGACTGATGATCTGTGAACTCTTGCTACTGACATTACTGATTATATGTACATACTTTCCTAATATGACTTTTTCCATATAAGTAATTGCTACAGTTGTCAGAAGAGGATGCTATGTAATCACAAATGGCCTGGAAGGTGAGCCTCTTAAGGTGTGGTGAGCGGAATGAAAAAGTTTGTGAATCCCCAGTGCCTTTAGAGTAGAGGTCCTCAAAGTGTGGAGCGTCCCCCTACCCCAAGGGGGTGTGAAGGAACATTGGGAGGGGATGGCAGGGCTCCATTCCCGGCCCATAGCCGAGGCTGGGGGCAAGGCCAGGAGCAGAGGCTCACCTGGCCGCAGGCTTGACTGCAGCTCTACTCCCCCCTCTGCCCCCAGCCTCGGCCCCTGGCTGTGGCCCCACTCCCAGCCCCAGCCCCACCCCCACCCCCAGCTGTGGCTCCAGACTCGGCCACTTAACCCTGTCCACGTGTCCCCCCCCTCCCCACACACCTGAGCCGCAACCCTGCTCCCGGCCCCAGCTCCGGGGGGGATGGGGGGGAAGGGGCATGGACAAGGGTAAGAGGGGGGAGGCGATCCTTAAAAGTTTGGGGACCGCTGCCTTAAAGGCACAGAACACCAAATTTACACCTATAGGCTGTGCTAATAGCATAGAGCCAGTAGTATGAGTGCAGCCTAGGGGCTGTCAATCACAATGTCCTCTCTATGACCTTTGTGGATCTGCACATGTGCAGAAGGAACGCCTGTCCTGAGGAGTGGGGGTACTAGTCTTACTCTGCCCAGCAACAGTTACTAGTTTACCCAGCAACAGCTCTTGATTTGTTAATCTGTTAACCTATCAATAACTCCCACATGAGTCTGTATTGATTGGTTAATGCTGTGACCAGCTCTTTGGCATTGCCTGACCAGGCGCTATTTGCTGGCCAGGTTTCTGCAGTGTGGCACTGCCTGTCCAAGAGAGCTTCAGTGTCAATGATTTTACTTTCTTAATAAAAGCTATTGTTTAAATCCTTCCAAAGACTCCGGAAGTGGATATCTCAAACCAGGTGGGTTGCAGGAGGAACCTGCAAGGAACCTGAACTATTGCCTGGGAAAGGAAAGACTGAACAGTGCCCAACAACACCCATGCCTTGTTTCCTCCTTGAAAAATTAAGTTTCATGAAGGCTGTAGTTATTCATACTGCACTGGTACTGGTACATGGATTTCTCTCAAATAATCTCTTTTTGATGGAAGTAGTAAACAGGTAACCTACTGAGCAGATAATTTAAAAAGTAAATTGCAACAGGATTTATAATAGTAAATCTCCATTTTACCTACCGGATTTAAAAAACCTGGCAAGATAGGCTTTTAAATTCACTCACACTGAGAAATGGGGTTAATTTCATTTTTAGCATTATCCCATTTTGAGATCCAGGATATTCATTTGCTTATTGCCAACTTGCTGGCAGCTTCCATTTTCAACTCAGTCCAGGAGAGCTAGATAAGAAAAAGCATATTTTTGTAAATATTTTTCGTGTATCTAACAATACAGTTGGATGGGGATGGTGTACATGGGTGAAATTCTTGCCCCGTTGAAGTCCATGGCAAAACTCCCATTGACTTTGATGGGATGAAATCCTGGCTCCATTTGAAGGCTGGAGTTAATCACTATTTCTTTCCTCAGTAGGGTGTGAATGATCTTCAAACATTTAAAAAGTAATATGTGATTTGGGTGCCTCCATTTTTTTGATGCACAGTTTCAAACACTTTACAGGTGTCTGATTTTCCTAAGGTGTGGGCTCAGCACTTGCTGAAAAACAGGTGCCTTTAAGGTGTATCAAATTGGCCACCCAAAGTACCTTTGAAAATTTTGGCCAATATTCCTATTTTATTAAATTAACTTAATCCAAATGGAGATTATAAGACTTTCCACATGTCAGCAGGCAAAATGGTGACAGCTGTTGAAAGTTATATCTTGTATGTTTATCTTTGCATATATTCTTGTGCAAAAAGTGCTGTTCAGACAGAATATGTTAATACAAAAATAAGACACAAGTGGCAGCTGTAAAACTATCTGAAAATGAAAAAAGGATTAAACAGTCAACGGGCCTGATTTGTCACTGCCTTGTGTGCTCGTTCACACCTATGCAAAGTGAGCATAAAAGGCTACGACTGTGTAAGTGGAGAATTCTGATGTAGTCACATTTTCCAGTCACTTTTCTTGGGGGTAAATAATCAGTACAAGATAGAAGATAAAAGTAAATGATCAGGTTCACTGGGACTGCTTGATTGGGTGGAGGATGCAGAACCAAAAGCCTTTGTCCGCTTGAAATGAGAAAGCTAGAAAATAATTTGCCTTGCCATTCCCTTTTCTGGTTTAATAGCCTTAGAAATTGTAAGATAATGCTGGTGGAATAATAGCTAAGCTTAATAAGTTTAAAAATAAGTCTGTTTACCTGTGCATCTTAGTGTTTTACAGTCATATAATGAATTCTAGTGATGGACTATCCAAAGCAGCCAAAACTGGGTTAGTTTGGAGTTTTTTCTCCCTTAAAATGTCTTGATAACTTGATTAGTGAGTGAAAGTACTGGGGATCTGTTTAAAGCCAGCAGGTAACCTGAAAGATTCCCAAGAAGTCTGTTAGTTCCTGGTGGAACACCACTGACTTCAGTAAAGTTACATCAGGGATAAATTTGACCCCAGTATATAGTAATGTGCTTTGCCACAGAAAGAATACTATGAAGGGACTGAAAGAGATTTCTGATGCCAGCACACTTAGCCATGTTTAACCTCCTTTCATTTTACTGCTTACTTTTGAGCTGGTTTGAATTCTGCACTAACATATTTTTGCCAGAACTATGTTATGTGCATAGCTCATATACAAAGGTTAGTGTGGGAAGTGAAACTGCTAATTAAAGGACTCTTGCCAGTTTGGCCAGTTAAATCTTATTATAGCTTTAAACCCTACAGACGTCTGTGAGATTTCTACTGCAAACCTCCTTTTATCTGTTATTTTTCAAATTAGGGCCTTAAATTGCTCATCATATACCTTTTACCAGAAGAAAGTTAGCTGTTCTTAAATTTCAAAAACAGAATATAAAAATGCAAATTCATGTCAAGCAGATGTTTACTGCAGCTGATTGAGGTTTTGCAAGCGATAATACGCCAGCTGAGCAGAATCATTTAGGAGGCATTTTTCTGTCTTTCATCATAAATCTCATTAAAACAGGAAATAGTTTGAAGCATGAAAGAAAGATAAATGAGACTCATTAAAAGGAGTATGGTGTGATTAAACCATAGGTGCATGTCATGTTGAGCTATCACCATATTGGGAAGTCTGAGTCTAAAGCACAAGTGCTTGCTGACACCAAAGGAGTGGTGATACACAAGCAAGACACAGGTCCTAAGGTATCTCATTGTGATGTACTTATTGGAAGGGAGAGATTTTCAATGTATTTTAAACACCTTAACCACAAGATTATCCTTGATCCCTGAAAGTAAATTTGGAAGAACAGGAAGCTAATTAGTTAACAAACAGTCTGACCAAATTTACCTCTGGTGTAACGAGGCAGAACATCAGAGAGTTGTACCCAGGGCAGAGTTTAACCACATCACCCTCTGCTATATAAATATGCCCATGAAAGGGCAAACACAAACATAACATTTTTTCTCCTGCTATTTTTGGGCCCAAATCATAAAAGTATGTTTGATTTCTAAAGAAGCAGGATGGAGCAGTTTGTTTAATTTGAATAAGTCATCCTCATTGAATGTAATGGAAATTACTCGGTAGCCCTATTTACTCTTTTACCCTGCTGTGCCTAAAGCCGGAAGGAGATATTACTTTCTAGCCAATGAAACAGGAGTAGTTCTCACTCTGCTGGCAAACTCTTTGAAGCATGTGTGCCAGAGGGCAAAGCCAAAGTTTGAAATAGAGGCTTTATTTACGAACAATGCTTTCAACTTTTAATTGGTGGATGACCTTATGCCTAGCAGTACACCTAGACATAAATAATTACTCCACTGCACTTACCCTGCTGTGTCCTATTGCTTAATTAATGGATTCTTAAGCCTCCAAAAGTAATTTGAAGTTACTTGGCATTTTTAAATGGGTACATGACAATGCATCCTTACCGAAAAGTCCAGCATTCAAGCTCCCTTTCATTTCTAAAGCCAGGAGGCCTGATTCTCCTTGGCCTTGTATCTTGTAGGCATTTACACCCGTTCTGCTCCTCTGTTCCATATGCTTTGAACTGCTCCAGCTGCACAAAGTAGGTGGAAACCTGACTTAGCCGACTAGGTGAACAGTATGCCGCTGCTCTGCATAGAGGGTGTCTTGGAGGGTGTGGCTGGGAAAAAGTTTGTGACCATAGTGCTGTTGAACAGCCAGTGTGGTCTAGGCTATATTGAACTCTGAGTCAATCTTCTGTAAGAGGTCTAAAGGAATTTTTTTTTCAAAGTCAGTAACAAGTTTTTTCAATGTAATTTGAACCTACAGATTTTGAAAATGGTTTTTACCAAGCTGAATTTTGATGTTTAGACCCTCAGACTTGCAAATAAATATGGCCACCAAAATTAACCAGAAACACACCAACAGCATGTGCATGAACTTGTTAGTGAAATCAAACTGCTTGGCATAATTCACTTTTAGTCTATTAAAAACAGAAATGAGAAGAGACACATCTTGGTTTTAACATCTATTGAACCCTAATATTCAACTTTTTATAGAAGAGTGATCCTTATATCACAATATTAGAAATAAGTTAAACATAACACAGAAGTTATGTTTTCTGTAATATGTGAAATCATCTCATTTTCTTGCATTCTTAATATTTGTTTTATACTTGTTTGTATAATTATTATACTTATAATATTTGTTTTGTTTTTAATGCACAATAGTTAGAAGAGAATTAACACGGAAGTGATGGTAATTGCATTTTTTACGAATAGACTAACAGTAGTTAGATGAGGTGGTGGTTTTGACACTCACAGTGGTTAAAGTTGTATGTAAACCATGGAACTGGTAGTAAGTCTCATGCCAGTTTCCTACAGTCTTTGCGTTGTTTGCCAACAACCAAGTAAAGAAGATGTGTGTGAAGCAGGATTGTATAGAATAAGTGTAAGCGGGGGAATAGTCCTGCTATTGTGGGGAACTTTCCTGGCTTCTGCACTACCCCGGTGAAGTGGGCTAGCAAAAGGATCTGAGTCCTCGCTCCCACCTCCTTTACCCAGTGGCCTCCTTGCCCTTGAGGGCTCCCCTTCCACTCACCTGTCTGGCAGAGTCCTCGTAACCCCAGCAAGGCTGGGCCCAGGATTCCTGGGAGGCTCGACCCCCAACCCTGCTGTGGTCACCTGGGACAAGGGCTAGGGTGTCCCCACTCCGGGGTACTCTCTCTGCAGTGGGCACTTCTCTGACCCACTGACCATTACATACAAGTTAAAGCAAATGCAAGTTATTTAATCAACAATTAATTTTAAAAAGAATAAGGAAAAATGGGAAAGGTTAAAGGAAACACATCAACCCGCTCCGTGGCAGGGAACATCACAAACAGTCTCTCTGGAATGTCAGGGCAATTCACAGTCTGTTCCTTGTAAGTCCCAGGCCTTCTTCTCAGGCCCTGTTGGGATGCTGTGAGGATGCTGTGGGTTGGACACTTGCTCTGGTGGTGGCCACATGCTCTGGTGGTGGACACTTGCTCTGGTGGTGGCCACATGTTCTCAGGCTCTAAGTGATAGGACCTTTCTTCCCAGCGTTGTCCCTGCCCTGTCAGGGTTATGATCCAAGCCTGGCCTGCAGAGCCTCTTGGCTGTGGTGTCTTCCTGTGCTGGGCCTGCTGCCCAGGGTCCACCAGAAGTTTTGAATGACCTCAGGTTGGAGAATGTAGTATTGTCCCAAATTTGGGGAAATGTTGTATCTTCTGTAGGTTAGGTTGGGATTGTTCCAGTAGGGAAGGGCACCCTGGAAAGGCCAATAATGAGTAAGTTTAGGACATGAAGCTTAACAAAATTTGATGGCCAATTATGCAGTGGTAGATCTTAAAGTGAAAAATGTCTGTTGTGATTTCAGTACAGACTTGCTATATTAGCTTAGAAATGTTCTCAGAAAAATTACATTATTTGTAGGGCTGTCGATTAATCGCAGTTAACTCACGCGACACTCAAAAGACTTAATCGCAATTAAAAAATTAATCGTGATTAATCACATGTTTAATCACACTGTTAAACAGTAGAATACCAACTGAAATTTATTAAATATTTGTGGACGTTTTTCTACATTTTCAAATATATTGATTTCAATTACAACACGGAATACAAAGTGTACAGTGCACACTTTATTATTTTTGATTACAAGTATTTGCACTGTAAAAACGATAAGCAAAAGAAATAGTATTTTTCAATTCACCTTATACAAGTACTGTAGTGCAATCTCTTTATCTTGAAAGTGCAACTTACAAATGTACATGTTGTTTGTTTGTTACATAACTGCACTCAAAATAAAACAATGTAAAACTTTAGCACCTACAAGTCCACTCAGTCCTACTTCTTGTTCAGCCTATCGCTAAGAGAAATGAGTTTGTTTACATTTGTGGGAGATAATGCTGCCCGCTTATTGTTTACGTCACCTGAAAGTGAGAACAGGTGTTCGCATGGCACTTTTGTAGTTGGCATTGCAAGGTATTTACGTGCCAGATATGCTAAACATTTGTATTCCCCTTCATGCTTTGGCCACCATTCCAGAGGACGTGCTTCCATGCTGATGATGCTCATTAAAAGAAATTAAACTTGTGACTGAACTCCTTGGGGGAGAATTGCATGTCTCCGCATTCTGCCATATATTTATGTTACAGCAGTCTCAGATGATGACCCATCACATGTGGTTCATTTTAAGAACACTTTCACTGCAGATTTGACAAAACACAAAGAAGGTACCAGTGTGAGATTTCTAAAGATAGCTACAGCACTTAACCCAAGGTTTAAGAATCTGAAGTGCCTTCCAAAATCTGAGAAGGACGAGGTGTAGAACATGCTTTCAGAAGAGTTAGAAGAGCAACACTCCAATACGGAAACTACAGAACCCGAACCACCAAAAAAAGAAAATCAACCTTCTGCTGGTGGCATCTGACTCAGATAATGAAAATGAATATGCATTGGTCTGCACCGTTTTGGATTGTTCTCGAGCAGAACCAGTCATTGGCATGGACACATGGCCTCTGGATTGGTGGTTGAAGCATGAAGGGACATATGAATCTTTAGTGCATCTGGCACATAAATATCTTGCGATGCCAGCTACAACAGTGCCATGCGAATTCCTTTTCTTACTTTCAGGTGACATTGTAAACAAGAAGCGGGCAGCATTGTCTCTTGCAAATGTAAACAAACTTGCTTGAGCGATTGGCTGAATGAGAAGTAGGACTGAGTGGACTTGTAGGCTCTATAAAGTTTCACATTGTTTATTTTTGAGTGCAGTTATTCTTTTGTACAAAATTCTACATTTGTAAGTTCAACTTTCATGATAAAGAGATTGCACTAGAGTACTTGTATTAGGTGAATTGAAAAATACTATTTCTTTTGTTTTTTACACAGCAAATATTTGTAATAAAAATAATATAAAGTGTGCACTGTATACTTTGTATTCTGTGTTGTAATTGAAATCAGTATATTTGAAAATGTAGAAAGTATGCAAAACTATTTAAATGGTATTGTATTACTGTTTAACAGTGCTATTAATTGTGATTTATTTTATTAATTTCTTGACAGCCCTAATTATTTGTAAATAATATTAGTGTTATTTATAAAACACTCTTGTGCTGAGGTGGCTAAGCACTGTGCAATTAAGCAGTTAATGTTTGCAAAAGTCTAGAATACACCAGAATGCATGTACAACTCTCCAGTAGCTGGACATGCCCTCTGCTCCCGTAATGATTTGGGAAAATGTGCCGTCTATCAGATGAGATACTTCAGGAGTTATCCAGACATGGTATGACATTTGATAATTGCTGGAGAGAGAGATATGATAATGGCGCTAACATGAGAGGACAGCAGCAAGGTGTGCAAGCTCGTTTAGTACAAAAGAACAAAAAGGCATATTTTGTTCCTTGCAGATGCCATTCCTTAAATCTAGAGTTGAGTAATGCAGCAAATTCCTCAAATGGTTGAAAACTTTTTGTGGTGCTCTTCAAGAAGCGTACAATATATTTGCAGCTTGAACAAGTCGGTGGACAGTTTTGAAATCCTTTGTGGGGAAAAAAAATGAAAGCCTCTCTCCAGCCCTGCAGTTTCAGACACAGAGTGTGCAATCGGCGCCGTTGAAATGGAGAGAAATGACAAAAGATAATGGGATATATGCAGAAGCTGGATCACTGGTGGAAGAACTCCCCTCATTTCAGTTCATTGTCTCACTTGTGGTTTGGCTTAACTAACTGCTTAAAATTGATATTGTAAGCAAAAAATTGCAGAGCTCAGTGCTTGATTTTGATTATGTCAGGAAATTAATTGAAGCTACTCGGACAGAAATACGGAATTATCATGCAAATGGATTTGAAGAGTCATTGTTAATTTCTAAACAGATAGTCGAAGAAACATCAGTGCATGCGGAGCTAGCTGAAAGAGAAGCCCGCAGAAAGAAGAAATTGTTCAGCTACAGAGCAGAGGATCAAGTCATTGGCAATGGGAAAAAAGAGATTTATATTTGACTTCTTCAGTATTGCTATGGACTCTGCTCTCATGAAGCTGGGAGAATGTTTTGCGTTATTGTGAGAACACATGAATGTGTTTGGATTCCTGTGTGGTGTGTAGAACATTGCAAATTTTTTTCCAACAAGTGAATTGGAAAACTTGTGCAGGAATCTGGAATCAGCTCTGATGGCAGTATCATGGATGCAGACGTCTACTGGTACGTGAACTCCAGCATCTTCCTGGTGTTTTGCCAAAGTCTGTGGATGCACTTGAGACACTTCAATTTATTTTCTGGAGTGGTTTGTCCAGGGTGTCCTCAAACACATGTATTGCTCTGCAACTGTTTCTCACAGCTCTAGTATCTGTGGTGCCTGCAGAAAGAAGTTTCTCAAAGCTTAAGTTAATAAAAAGGTATTTGAGGTCTACCATGTCTTAAGAGCATTTGGTAGGATTGGCTACGTTGTCCATAGACAGTGACATTTGCAAGACTCTGGATTTCAAGGACCTGACAGAACAATTCATCAATACAGCACTCTATTGCTCACATACATGCTGGAACTAGGGGTGCTCTGGGTCACATACCCTGGCTTGAAGTGGATTCCATTATGTACAGGGTTTACAGTGTGATTCACTGGCTCTCCGCACCCACATGATAAAAATTATTCCAGTGCCCCAGATTACTCAGCATAAACAAGGCGAGAAAAATACTCATTATACATTTTTTCCAGTAGTTATCTACTGACAAAAGTAAAACAGGCTATTTGTTTGTTTGTTTGTTTATTTCTCTTTGAAGGTATTTGCAGTCAATTACTAGTTGGGGATTGCCACACATCATTATTTGCATATTTTGATTACATTGGTAAAGGAATATTATTAATGGAAAGGGAGGGCCACTAGGTTCTCCTGAAGGACACCTCCACATTTTGTGCTACAGCACTGTGGACTGCAGACATGACCAGAAGGGGGGGGAGCTGTGTCTCTAAGACTTAGAGTCAGAGGACTGCACCCCCATTCCAAATGATGGGTACAGCAATACCTACTGATAGAAAGATGCCTGGGGGCAGTAGAGATGTCCACCTTCACCCCAACGGAGCATCTTAGTGGTACCACCTGTGACAGGGCCCAATCCTATTTCTAACTCTAACTGACTTCAATTGTTCAGCATCAGGCTCTGTAAAAAAAGAGAGAGTGGATTTCCTTACTGTGCCTCTAGATGGCAAACTTGATCTTTTCTATGAATCTTGTCACTTATTCAAAAGTAGTAAATATATTCTAGCTTGGCCACACTGAAGACAGCATCCTCGGTCACAGGGCCATCGGTCAGCCCTGGAATGGCAAGTCCTAGATTCCTAGGTAAATTTGTTTAGAAAACAAGTCAGAGGATGTTATATAAAGTCCTTAAGATATGCCTTTTGTTGTTTAACATGATTTGTAAGGGATGTTAGTGAAGTCTTATACCAAAGACAGGTTTCAGAGTAACAGCCGTGTTAGTCTGTATTCGCAAAAAGAAAAGGAGTACTTGTGGCACCTTAGAGACTAACCAATTTATTTGAGCATAAGATTTCGTGAGCTACAGCTCACTTCAACGGATGCATACCGTGGAAACTGCAGCAGACTTTATATATACACAGAGAATATGAAACAATACCTCCTCCCACCCCACTGTCCTGCTGGTAATAGCTTATCTAAAGTGATCATCAGGTGGGCCATTTCCAGCACAAATCCAGGTTTTCTCACCCTCCACCCCCCCACACACAAATTCACTCTCCTGCTGGTGATAGCCCATCCAAAGTGACAACTCTTTACACAATGTGCATGACAATTGATTATTGTGTACACATTGTGTAAAGAGTTGTCACTTTGGATGGGCTATCACCAGCAGGAGAGTGAATTTGTGTGTGGGGGGGTGGAGGGTGAGAAAACCTGGATTTGTGCTGGAAATGGCCCACCTGATGATCACTTTAGATAAGCTATTACCAGCAGGACAGTGGGGTGGGAGGAGGTATTGTTTCATATTCTCTGTGTATATATATAGTCTGCTGCAGTTTCCACGGTATGCATCCGATGAAGTGAGCTGTAGCTCACGAAAGCTTATGCTCAAATAAATTGGTTAGTCTCTAAGGTGCCACAAGTACTCCTTTTCTTTATACCAAAGACAAGGTTTCATGAAAACTTTTCCCCTGCATGTGATCATGAAGGGTGTCACTCATTTTGGACTCAGATGTATTTGCCACACATAAACCTCGTACAATCTCATTGTTTATTAATGTCAGTCATTGACTTCATTACTGGTATGTCATTAAACAACAAGTATAAGGAATTTGATATATAGTCAAGAAATGGATAATCTAGCCCTGAGGCCTGATTCTGATCTAACCTACCACAGTGTAAATTAGACATAAATCCAATGAAATAAAAATGATACCAGATCTGTGGCCTTTAGGTGTTACCACAGTATAAATCTTAAGTACAAATAATAAAGCCTTGACAATCCAGTACTTGTATAGTCACTTATATAAGTACAAAATAAGGCCTAGATCCTCAAAGCTGTTTAGGCACCTAACTTCAAAGTGTCTATGCTACCATTCTGATATGGAAGTGTTTCATACCCACTCTGGTGTACATGATTCCACAGGGTGCAAGGCAGTGGAGAATCAGGCCCATATGTCTGTCTGCCATCTCATCAGGAAAACAAGAATGTATTCCCAGCCCAGTACTTTAAGCTTTGTGTTTAACACTGAAGGGGGCAGGGGCTTTTCAAAAACATTTTGCACCTTCTTCCACTCCAGTCCTTGCCACTGTCCAAGCTGTCCTTGACACTTTCCCCAGGTGACGTGTCTGAAATTACTTTGTAAACTTTTTGGAGGGAGCAGGGTTCATCTAGTTCATCTCCCAACCAATGCTGTACTCTGATCCATATTGTATTTTGTCCAGTCATGTTGAAATAGTCCAGCAATGGAGTCTGTCACTTACTTTGGGAGATATCTCCACAACCTTAATAATCTCCACTTAATTCTGTTCTTCAGTATAAGTTTGGCCTCTCTTAGTTTCGTCCCATTACTTATTATTACAACCCTCAGCCTCCTTGTTGCCTTTTCTCCTCTTCTTGTTAGAGTCACTTGTTGTGTAATGTCTACAATTAGATTGTAGATTTGACTAGGGATTTTTATTTGTTCTATAAAACATCTGAGTAAACTTTAAGCACTGTGTAAATAAATAATTATCCCAGTTATACTAGTCCCACTGCCCTAAATAATCGGTCTCCCTCCTTTCTTTTTACGCCCTTCAAATACCTGCAGATTATTATCATGGCTCATACCCTTTGTGACTGCTTAACCTAATCTTAATCTTTCCTCAGATCAATCCCTCCAGCCCTGAGATCATTTTTGGTACCCTTTGAACTCCCTCTAACTTGTAATTATCGTTGTGATAATGAGATCCCCAGAACTCAATGCAATATTGATGGTGTGGTCTCAGCAGAGCCACAGTGAGAAGGTTCTCACAGCTCTTTGAAGCAATGCCTCTTGCAGTAGCTTTTTATGCTGCCATACTGTATTTGCACATTCATGTCTAATTTGTTAACCATGATCACTCCTAGGCCTGTTCCAGTATTACAGCTTTCCAGCTTTCTTTTTCCCAGTGCATACCTGTGCTCTGGATTATGAGCCAGATTGTGGCTGGCACTTTAGCAGCTGTGCAAGTTGCAGGAACACAAGGAGCCTTTTCTTCTTATTCACCCCCTATTGTGCCAGCCACAGCTCAAGTTCCTGTGCCCTTCTGAGCTCCCTTTTGGCTTCCCAGAAGCACTAGCCATCCAAAAAGGACAAGGAATGATTGGGTGAAGCTAATAATCCTTTGCTGCTCCGGGCAACAATGTTGGTTGGCAATGAGGTGGACATGCTGTGACAGATATTGCAACCCCGTGCAGTATCTCTGGGTACAGTTGTATTACATTTATGAATGGTTCAAGTATGATTGTGTTCTACTCCAGGAGGGTATGGTTACCACAGCTTCTTCAGGAACTAAAAACAGTGGGGTGATGAAGGTGACTTACTAAAGCTAAACTGTTTTAGAGAGGTACCAACCCCTGGTTTAAATTGCGTTTTCTAGAGATTCAAACAAGGAAAGGGCTTTTGAAATAAAAAGGCCCTTCTGATCTGATCCAGCAAACAGACAGGACTCCTCTGCCCAAGGGGTCCCGGACCTTGCAGAAAGATTAGAAAGATTTTGGTCTCCTCGGGCAGCCTAAGACTGGTGGGTAGCTCTGGTATGTTTCATGCGGGTTTAAATCGGTTTATTGTTTAATATGTTTCTCAGTAATGCTTTTACCTTAAGAATAGATGTGCTTGCTTAGAAAGAGCTGTGTGGTCACTTGCAGCTCCTGGCAATACCATGCTCATAGTCCTCAGAAAGAGAGAACAAAGTACAGTTGCTCACCTTTAGGCAGACTGGCATGCTGGGGATATCACAGTGTAAGGCAGGGAGCTGTGCAGCTTTTAAAGTCTTAGTCAAGGGTCTCCGTCCAGAGATGGATGATGTCTGGAGTCCTGAGACCTGAATTGGCACTCCTGGAATGGACCATGGAGGGAAGGATACTGGTGCAATTACCCTGACCCTGTGACACACAGTACATCCATCCTCATAGGGCGTGGCACAACAGTGCGCACAAAGCTTCCTTCCTTAATCTGGTTCTCTGGTTTCACAGATAGATTTAGCTTTCATTTTTGCCTGTTGAATCCTATTTTGCTTCCTGCTCATATTTCTAATCTCTCTCTATGGCCTTTTAAATGGGTTCTTTGCCCTCACCAGGGCTCAAAACACCCTCCAGCTTAGTATCATCTATCAGTCACACTGATGTGCTGTTTACCCTTCTTCTAGACTACAAGTGAAGATGTCAAATAAGACCATACCACACACAGATCTTTGTGGTGCATTACACACTTCCCTGCAATCTAATGCCTTGGTTTTACATCAGGGAAGAGAGAAGTAGCTAGCATTATAACTGTCTCTTTCAGTGCAGTAGGCTTTACTTTCTGCATATTCAGGGAGTTCCTAATGACAAAACTGATATAAAGACATACTTCTTGTTCTCCAAGGTCACATCCTAGAGAGCCAGGACAACTCCAGGAAACTTCTTGGGGAAATAAGACCATGGCCAGAGTGGAAAATTATTAGGTTATTGACTTCTGTGCAAAATATGCTGAGACAGAAGGAGTGGCCATGTGCTTGCTGGGAGATCTGAGCTCAGGGTTTATTTCCTTACTGACTTTTGTGTGATGCATGCTGTAGATTTTGTGTCGTCCAGCTGAACAGTTCATGTTTATGTTTTTTTTTATTATGATTCTGTTGTGGATATGTGTATGATCACCCTATGCATCAATTTTCAGGGAATTTATATTCTATTCCTCCCCTTGTATTATTGGGAAATACGCAGTCAGAGTCCTGAAGCATTTGTATTTATTCATGGCTTAGATTTTTCTGGCATCCTGGCACAAACATCAATGGAAAATCTCTGAGGAAATTAATTTTGCTTGCTTCTAATCACATGGGAATAGGTCATGCAAATTACACACACAGACCAGAGTTTAGGAAGGTTGTAGTCCCACTGCCGCAGGACACAATGTCAGGTCTCCTGGAGTGTATGGAAACTACCTCATCCCTTTGTGGAGTGCACCTATCGCCCTTGAACTTGCCAACTCCGCTGCTCAGTGTGTATGGGGATTAGGGCATGAGCAGTGTATGGGGATTAGGGCATGAGCAGAGCCACAACTCTCACTCCTCTTCAAATGTTTCTCCTCATGCACTCCCCCAGTAGACAGGAAGCAGCCTCCTGTGAATATTTTGCCTTTGATTCCAATCTCACTCATATCAGCATCAATCAGGAGTAACTTCAGGACAGCCAGTGGAGTCACACAAATAAAACCAATGTAAATAAGATCAGAATCCAGCAGGTCATTTATTCGTTCATTTGATAAATAGAGAAGTATATCTAAGCGGGGGAATAGTCCTGCTATTGTGGGGAACTTTCCTGGCTTCTGTATTACCCCGGTGAAGTGGGCTAGCGAAAGGATCTGAGTCCTCACTCCCACTTCCTTTACCCAGTGGCCTCCCTGCCCTTGAGGACTCCCCTTCCATTCTCCTGTCTGGCAGAGTCCTCGTAACCCCAGCAAGGCTGGGCCCAGGATTCCTGGGGGGCTCGACCCCCAACCCTGCTGTGGTCACCTGGGACAGGGGCTAGGGTGTCCCCATTCTGGGGTACTCTCTCTGCACTGGGCACTTCTCTGACCCACTGACCATTACACACAAGTTAAAGCAAATGCAAGTTATTTAATCAACAATTAATTTTAAAAAGAATAAGGAAAAATGGGAAAGGTTAAAGGAAACACATCACCCCGCTCTGTGGCGGGGAACATCACAAACAGTGTCTCTGGAATGTCAGGGTAGTTCACAGTCTGTTCCTTGTAAGTCCCAGGCCGCCTTCTCAGGCCCTGGCTGTGCTGCAGGGGTGCTGTGGGTTGGACACTTGCTCTGGTGGTGGCCACATGCTCTCAGGCTCTAAGTGGTAGGACCCTTCTGCCCAATGTCGCCCCCGCCCTGTCCGGGTTACAATCCAAGCCTGGCCTGCAGAGCCTCTTGGCTGAGGTGTCTCCCTGTGCTGGGCCCGCTGCCCAGGGTCCCCCTTGCTCTCCCAAGCTGCTCACCACACCCAGCTCCGGACTGCTCCAGCTCCACCACTCTGTCTCAGCATTGCTGCTGCTGCTCTGCCTCCAGCTCCCTGGGCTGCTTCTTTGGCCCCTCTGCCTCTGGTTGCTACAGCTCTGCTCCCAGGACAGGTCTGCTCTGCAGGCTGCTTCTGTAACTCTGCTCCCAGCACTGACCTGCTTCCTGGGCTGCTTTTCTGGCCCCTCTGGCTCTGGTTGCTGCAGCTCTCCTCCCAGGGCAAGTCTGCTCTCTCTGGGCTGTGATTCTCGCTTTGGGGCTGCAGCTCTGCTCCCAGGACAGGATCTGCTCTTTCTGGATCTGGCACAGCTCTGCTCCCCAGCTCAGCTTGGGCTCCTGCTTTCTCCTTAGCTCGGCCCCACTCTGTCTGACCCAGGTAAATCCAGCTCACACGGAGAACGAGACCTCCTTGGCCTCCTGACTCTCTGATTAGCCTGTCTGCCCTGTCATTCAGGCTGACCTGGAGCATTGGCCTCTCCCCATTGTTCCTGGGGATTATCAGTCTCAGGGTTCTGGTTTTCCATAGACCCTTCCCTTTTTAGTACCGGGAGCTAGCCAACCAAAACACCCCCATTGAACGTTAGTAAGGGGGCAAGAGTCCCCTTACATATAGTTCTTGAGTTCATAGGCCATTTTAGAAGAAAAAATATACATAATGTGAGAGGTGTCTGAAATGTAGTTGGAATAGGGCTTGAAAATAAACTGGTACTTTAATCACATTTGTTACTTGGATTGGTCTGGGTTATATTGTACTGTATATTTATGTGATGTTTCTGCATCATACTTTTAAATATTTAATCAAGATGCTCTAAAAAAATTCTGTGCTTCTGGATGAGCTTATGCTTTGCAGGTCCATTCTATATGTTATCCTCAGTTGTGTTCAGGATAGCAGATAGTAAAAAATAAATATACTTTCTCAGAAAGAAGAAGAGAAAATTGCTGAAGAAGGCTGGATGGAGTTTTTTGTAGGCTCCATCCCAAATCTGCTCTTTCAGATCACCACCTGTATCTTGTTGCTATCATTTCCCCATTCCTTTGGTTAATTGTGAGCTCCTCAAAGCAGGGACTGTCCTCCTGAGTGTCTAGTACATAGTGGGTGCTTCCTGCTGCTTTCTTAGAAACAACAACTTCATCTTGCCCAAAAGAGAACTGTTCCTTGTCTATTTGCAAACAATATAATAAAAAGTAAACTTAAAAAAACCCTGGGACAAGATACAAAGCCCTACCAGAATGCCAAGAGGCAAGGAGCTAATTTCTTGGCTTGATCTTCTGCAGGTGTACAGGGTTGGGGCAGGGATAATGAAGCAGAGAGCCAAACACCCGATCAGGTACTCAGGACAAAACCAGAGAACTTTAGGAAGAGTTCCTTGGTATTACAAGAAGCCTGAGGGGAGGGAGAGCTCCACACCTAGTTGTTAATCGGCTGGTCATAACGGAGGCTGGGCTTCTTCTGTAAAAAGCCTTTTTAATGTAAATAGTGCTCTTTAGGTTTCAAGAAAGCCTTAGGGAAAATGACTCGCTTCGTGAAAGATCCTTGTTGTTCCTGGACCTGCTGGCCCACTCAGCAGCTTACATCGCCTCACTATGTTTGGTCACAGTCATATTATAAATACATAATTCTGTATTTAGCTAGCAACTGCTATGTTAAACCTATAATTTAAAATAATGAAGGAATCTAATTTGTATCAGCAATGCTCCCTGTATGAGCTCAGTCTAACCTATAATAAGCTAATTTGTGAATTACTTGTATTTCCCTCAATCCAGCCTAAATGTGAAAATAAAAGGACAGACTGCTACTGTGACTCATCATGAGGCCTCCTTTCAAAAACAGGGCTGTGCTGGTTAAAATGCATTTGTTAAGGCATATACACACTTAGCATTTTCTCAGTCAAAACTAGATCATCAAAATAAGTGAGCCATGTGCTGTTTGGTAGGTTGTTTTAGAGATGATAAAGATTAACAAACACATCACAACTTTGTTCATATGCAGCAAACAACACTGGCTAAATGGTCGCAATGGTTTGTAATTTGACTTTTGAGAAACAGGCAAGCCAAGGGTTAAGGAAGCACTTATACATGGGTACATTTCCAAAACAATATGAGATTGAAGTTAGTAGAAGAAAACATGTTTTAGCATGACCTTCAAGAAGGTTTTCAATTTGTTATTAATATGTCAACTGTCTCCTTTCCCTCCAGTGTTAACAGTAGCCTCTCCCAGCTTTCTCAGTACTTAGATGAAATCAGCACATGCATAAAGGGCATATGGCCAAAAGTGAAAATGAACAAGACTGAGGTGATGGTAACAGAAAGAGCTCCCCACCCCCGTAACAGGCCCACACAATAAAGTTACCTGCCCCCAGGTCATGATGAAGTTGATTCAAAGCCTTGCAATCCCTTTAGACTTGTTCATTGCTCTTGGCCACCAGAATGACCACAGGGCTAAGGAATGGTCATCGCCATCTGCACTAGCCAGAAGATTGAGCCTGATCTTATTGAACTCACATTTGGCCATAACAGCTAGACTCGAATACTGCAGTTTTCTGTATCTAGCAATGAGATGCCTTGAGAAAGCTCCTGGTGCTTTAGAGTTCAGCAGCCTACCTGTTTGGCTGGCAACACATATTACTCCAATATTTTGATCTCTCCACTGGTACTGTTTCACCCAGAGCCCAGTTCAAAATCTCTGTCCTGACTTTCAAAGCCCTGCATGTGAAAGTGGGCCTAGCTCCCTGAGACTCAGTAACAATAACCTCACAAGGTAGCTTCGATCCATTGCAATAACGACCTGCATACCAATAGGGCAACCAATCAAATTTTCCTAGTACCTAGGCAAAGACAATTTCGCTCACTACCAGGTTAAACAAGAATGACCACTAATGTTTCTACATTTAGAGCAAAATGCAAAATCCATCTATTCGCCCTCGCTTCCCCTGCAATAGTACCTAAGGGGCAAATCCTCCCCCCTCTTAGGGTGACACAGTAATTGGTAGAACTAGATTCTTCCCTAGAGTCAGGGGTGTGTAGGGGTGTGTCTTGGCTTTGAGGCTTATCAGTGGAGTCACTGGGTACTGAAGGAGTGGGCGTGAACCCACTTCCAAAGCTATGTAGCGAGAGCCTGACAAACAGGCCCTCTGGTGCAATCCAAAGAAATGCGCGTGTTATTTCCTGACATATTGCATGACCTGGATCAAGTCTCCAAAGGCAGATACCCTTGCCTCATGTCAGGGGTCAGTTTCTAGTATGCTAGGAACTCCACAAGGCCTGATCATCTGTAGAAAAATGATTCCCAACCCCACTGATCGTGAGTCATCTCTGTGCTGTGCTGGAAGCCATGTGCTGTGCTTGCACCTATACTGCTGTTCCCTACCCCCATTAGCAGCAGTGAGCGCTCAAGAACCTGTCGCTATTGGCTTCTGATCTTAACCAGCATACACTTCTTAGCCAAATTTGCTGTCATTCTTGATTATGGACTGTACCTTTTTGCCCATACAGCAAACGTCTTAAACAGCTTCCAATGTTCAGTCACATATTTCTGTCTGCATATTTTCTCCCAATCGGTTTTGCTAATAATTTTCTGCAGCTTCAGGAAAGTTCTCCTTTTGACGCACCAAGTATAAATATTACTGATTAGGCTTGTCCTCTGTTTGCCTATATTCAGTATAATCAGGTCATGATCACTGGTCCCTGAACAACCACCAACTTCCTGTCTTGTGATCAATGAATCTTTAAGAATCATAATGAGGTACAAAATACTTGCCTCCTGTTGGCTGCAATAACTATCGTGACAGTTCTGATTTAAACTTTCTCCGAGTTGTCTGCTGCTTGGAGTGGCTTTCCCCCTCTCTGCTCTGGGGTATGGGCCCTGAGTTCTGTATCTTGGCTTCTCCTGCGTCCACTCAAGGGGGCCCCTCCCAGTGCCTGGAACACCAGGGTGTTGTCCCTTGGGAAAATGTTTACTATCAATTAAAATATGGGATGTGATAGGTGCTGGAACTGGGGGTGCGAGAGAACCCCCTGGCTTAAAGTGGTTTCCATCATATGCAGGGTTTACAGTTTGGTTCAAAGAAAAGGAGTACTTGTGGCACCTTAGAGACTAACCAATTTATTTGAGCATAAGCTTCCGGGAGCTACAGCTCACTTCATCTCAGCACCCCCCACTATATATGTTGTCCCAGCACCCCTGCTGGGTGTGTAGTTCAACATACAAGAATTAAGATAATTATCACAAGCCCCGAAGTAATTATACAACAACAGGGGAACTTTATTAGGTACATTGAACAAAGGCTTGGGGATAATGTAAGAATAGGAGTCACTAGCACAACACCTTAAACCCTCTGTGACACTGCACCCCATATTCTTCATAATGATGTTATTATGATACGATTATGACATAATTATGATGTATTTTATGCAAGATAAGTCATGTGAGCTATCAGTACACCTCACAGCTGTACAGTTCCCTGTGCAGCGCAAGATGGTATAATTTTGGGTTTATACGCCACAGGAGGTGCGTGCATGGGGAGCTGGGAGTTGCCTTTGCTATAGCCTTCCTATGCAGGGGCTGGTCAGAGAGCCTGCATGTACCTGCAGCTGGGTGTGGCCCTACCTGTATGAATGCTGGTGAAAGTGCAGGCTGGAGGGCTTTGCAGCTTGTCACAGCAGTATAGTGTGAGAGGGACCCCAGGCTGGTGGGTCAGGGGGCTCAGTGGTACCCTACTTCCAGATTGCACCCCAGGGGAACCTGTCACAAACACTTACAATGGGTCTTGTTACCCAGCTCCGTCCCAATGCTTGACTAGGCAGATAGTGAGTTGAGAATCAGTTCTTCATTGGGTGATGCAGCACTGTAATTGTTGGCTGGCTTAAAACTCACAAGCAAAATAAACAAACATGGGATTTTTTTACAAGGTCTTCACTCTAAAACGTAGGATTATCCTGCGGCTCCCTGGTCAGCAGTCCATTGGAAAATTAGGTCGGCTCTGAGTAGCCTGACCTGGAATCACTTCTCAACCTCCTGGGTTGCAGGTCTCTGCTGGGCTGACATCCTTCAGTGACCCACTAGCTACCCACCAAGAGAGCCCCCTTGGGTCAGAAGGGGAAGTTTAATGGGAACCTCCCAGGCTGTGATGCTTCTCTCTGCTCCATTCTAACAACAGCCAAAAGTGAATGTAATTAGTAAACCAAACCCTTTGTCTCTGAATTCTGGCTTACGATTGGATCTGGTGGTAGCTTCCAGCTTGTTCTGTCTCTGCTCTGGACTCTAGGCAATCTGGGAAGCGGAGTCCTGAGCCTCCTGATAGAATATACCTTTGTACCGAAGAGGTCTAACTTCTTATAGTCCTTAGCCTTTGGCATGGGCCCCTGTTGTCCTTGCCTCTCACTCTCATCTGCAGCTGCTACCACTAATGAGCCCAGTGGTGGGGGAGAATATAAATACTTAAACCCCTGTGATGGGACAAAGTACTTGTGTTCCATCCTCTTTGCCGTGGGGTGCAGAGAGGCTGGAGTCTGCCACAAAGTTTTAGTTGTGGCCTTAATAGTCTTAATCAGTAGCAGGGCAACCCAGGAGGGGCCCACAGGGGCCAGGATGTCCATCACGGGGTCAGTGGTCTCAGAGACTTACTCTGCTTGAAGCCCCAAGTTCTGCTCCATCCTCCTCAGGAGCTCTTTGTGGGTCTTACTGTCCTCAAAGGTGGGTGTTGTGGGTATCCCCACCACAGCCTTGTCTGGGGACAAGGAAGATGATGCTCAGACAGGGACAGGCCTTTGCTTTTGTCCTTCTGCCCCAAGGGCATCACACGGTACAAGCTCCTCTAGCTTGGCGTCTGGCTCAGTGCCGTGATGTTCCTGAACTGAAGTGGGAGGAGCTCTGCTCTCCGAAACCATTGAGAGAGACCTCCTTGAATACGACCTCTGAGCCTGTTGGAACGCCCATGGTGTCCAAAAGAACCTTTGTGCTGGCACTTGCCATTGTGCAGGCCAAAGCATGGGAGGAAAGGGCTGCCCCACGTCAGTCCTCGAATGTCTCTGCTCCAACAGGTGCCGGCTCCCCCTCAAAATGTAGGACTCTGGCTCAGACTCCGAAGGCGACCAAGGGCGAGTGATACCATGGCTGGCTTCCCTCTTGACAGTACCGAGGGTCTTTGCTATGCTGGTGTTCTCGTCGTCTGGTGCCCGCTCCCTTCTAGTGGGAAATGGTGGTGCCATGAGGGTTCTCAGCTCCATAGTCACCTCAGTTGTTTCTGGTGTGGAGGGAAGCTCTAAAATCTCCCTTGGGTCTCCCTTGGAAGGGAGTCTGGCAGGACCGGACTCAACTGACCTCTCATGGAGGCCGGAGTCAACAGTACCGCACTGGGTAGTACAGATGTTGAGTGGCCCGGCGCGGGGCGCACTCCGCTCGAATCCTTACACCCTGCTGGCCTTGGTGTAGGCAAGCACCCTGTGACTTCTTTTGCTTCCTTTGTGGCACTGGCAATTGAGAGCAGTGCCATGTGCGGAGCTCTTAGGCGCCGGAGAGCCTTGCTGGGCCCGAAAATCTCTGACAGAGTTCTTTCTTAGTGCTGAAGTCTTGGGCACTGATGCTGCTGTGCTCTGCACCGGGATGGACATGCTGCATGGAGAGTTGGCTGAACTCAGCTCCGAGTGCGGGCAGAGGGCTGCCTCCATTAGGAGGAACTTCAGCCTCTGATCTCGCTCCTTTTTATTCCTGGGATGGAATCCCTTGCAAATTTTGCAGTGATCCTTCTGATGGGATTCTCCCACACACTTCAGGCAAGCTGTGTGTGTGTGGGGGGGTCACTCCTAGGCATAGATTTATGACAAGCCCAATATGGGTTAAACCATGGAGACTGAGGCATGCCCTGGTCCTGGAGAAGGAAAAGAAAGGGGGGGGGGTGACCCTGATTAGCAGGGTCCTAACTTAACACTAATCTAACTATCTACAGGTGAGAAACAAAAGTCTATTAGAGAAGCACTTGTGAAAGCAAGAGAGAACCAAGCTTTCTGGTCAACCATCACAGGCAGTAGGAAGGAACTGAAGAGGTGGGGGGTAAGCAGGGCCCTACAGCACCATGAGGGCGTGACTCCGGGGGGCACCAGAGCCAACCTGACAGATACCACTAGAGGAAGAACCTTCTGGCAGCTGTGCACGTGGCATTCAAACACACCTAATAGGAAGCTACATGAGCAAGTACTCGAAGTCGAACCCTATTTATTTCCACAGATTACAGACAGGTGCTTAAGGAGAAGCTCGTCTTGCTCTCTGGTTTGATTTGGTGATCTCCATGGGATCCCCACCAGTTCCTTTCCTGGTCTTTGTTAGTTAGCACATTAATCCATATGCATTGAAGATCCTGCTGTTTAGAACTACTGATAACTCTTAAGACACGTAATGGTGTCTTTAATGTAGAGCGCCACCCTCCCCACATCTTCTACTTACTCTGTCCTTCCTATAAACAGGTTGTAGCCAATCATTTTAGCATTCACAGAACACCATCGCATGATAGGGAAGACATATGCAGGGAAGAGATGGGTGCCATTTGACAAAGAAGGGGAAGGACATTTTAGGACTCCAGTTCACCAACCTAGTGAAGAGGGCTCACTAAACTATGGTTGAAGGTGGCCAGTGACAAAAGCCCACAGATAAGTAAAAATGGTACCCTGGAAAATAATCTGCAAGATGAGGAGGGTAAAGGGGGCAGAAACATGGGAAATTGCAGTAGGGTCATAAGAGAGACAAGAGGGAAAATAATGGGACAACCTACCAAACCTCTTAGCTGTCTATATAGTAATGCAAGGAGTATGAGAAATAAACAGGACAGACTGGAAATCTTAGTACACAAACAAAATTATGGTTTAGTCTTCATCACAGAGAGTTGATGGGATAAATTGCGCAACTAGAATATTGATATTGATGGGTATAACTTGAAGTATAGGTAGGGAAAAATGAGAGGCTAGATTGCATCATACCTGAAGAATGTATACACTTGTTCTGAGGGCCACAAAGAGAAAAGAGGCATCCCTGTTGAAAGTCTCTGGATAAAGTTAAAAGGGGAAAAACAGAACTGGGCCACTGCTCCATCAGTTGCAGGTCGATTAGTTCACCATTTACTTGGGCGAGTTTTTTGTACACCTTCAGATCATTCTTTTGTTTGTCTACAAAGCTCATGCTTGATGCTATCGGGTTTAGGTCTGGGGGGGCAGGTGAAAGGATGCCGTGTTTTCTTGATTGCAGTGGGGGAGCGGGGTGCAGCTCCTGTCAGGAAGACCTTTCACACCTGACCATACCGATCCTCTCAAAGTGCTCTCCAGCCACTGGGAGAGGCACTAGTGGGCAGCTACCTGCTGCCCAGGTTACGTTTCAGGTTGGAGCCAAAGCCAACAGTGTTTCAAAAGACTCTAGGCCACTGCTCAAGATCAGGCCCTCAGTGGGTCTGTCTCCCAGTGAAAGCACTCTTTTGTTTTGGCTGTGATGTCAAAGATGGCCACCTTGACCCTAGTCAGGCATGGCCTGGCATCCAGGCCACAATATGAGGCTTGTACTGGCCCCATCAGACAAGATGCTAGTACTTGGGTGGCCACTATGCAGCCATGATGACCTGATCAAGATGATGAGGATGCCTTCTGGGCCATCTTCAGGCCCCTTCTTTGTGAATTTTATCAGAATGCTTGGAGCTGAAGTGGTGCTTGAAGGTCTTGCTGCAGAATTTACATTTGGCCCCTGCATTGTAAGAGGGTCACTAATTGTTGGACTAGGTATTGTTGCTGTTCTTATTGCTGAACTGCCAACTTCTGAATAAGCTCCTGCTGTTTTGTTGCCTGTTGTTGTTCCTGGGTGGCCATTTGTTGGAACAGCCGGTACAGTTGTTGCTGCTGTTGGGCCGCCTGTTGTTGTTGTTGGCTGTCCAACAGACACTTAAATAATTTTTCCATATCTATCCCTTTTCCTCTTTTTTAGGCCTTACAGAAGATCTGGGACGTTGCCTGCTTTCTCTGCCAAATTGTGATGGGGGATGGACTACCAGTGGTTCCAACTAGTGGTTAGGTCACTGGGTCGCAACTCTCCCGTTTCTGGCCTCCTTCACCAGCAATCACTCCAACACTATTGCATCCAGCTTTCGGTAAGACGTGACTTGGCGCTCTGGCCAGGTCACCAATTTAGTTACCCCCCTTCCGGAGAAAGAAAGTCCAACAAAATGTATATAGTCCAACATCGCCACAAAAGAAAGGGTCTTCAACCCACATCTGGTCGCCTGTGAGTGGTATACCCTTGACTCAGGGCTTCCAGTGTCTCTATTCTCTCCAAGGGAGGGGAATGGGTTTTATGATCCCTCCATGAAAATGGGTGTTGGTAGGGGAGCCCGGACCCTCCCTCTTCACTGGGCATGGGGTCAAATGCCTCCCCCATGGTCCTCCAGACATTAGAGCAAAGGGTTCCTTAGTCTTAGGGGAGGGTTAGCCCCTTCTCTGAGCCTGGGGTAGCTGCTGCCAGCAGAACCTCTCCTGCAGCCAGGACTCCTGCTGCTGCACCCTTATTCAGGAGCTCTTGAGGTAAGTCTCTTGTTTGCTGCTATCTCTACCCCTTCTCAACTGTCTGGCTACCTTTTAAACTCCTCCTTCAGCTGGAGCAGGTTATGCAAGTGCAGTGGGGCAGGCTCACAGTGGTCCAAGACTGCTCTCCAACCCCTGCTGGTCCAGTGAGGAGTTTTTGTATCCCATCACAGGTGTCCTAAAAGGCACAGTCTCTGCAGCACCTTAGGCACCTGATGAAAAGAACAGATGGTGTGGAACTGACGCATCATCTTGGCAGTGACATCCTCCTGCTGCAAGAGAACAAGAGCCTGTCAGAGACTGGGATGGTCCCCAGGAATCAGGGGAAATTAATGGCAACTGGAACCAGTAGCATTTCCATCCAGCATCTGCCCATGTCTCAGGGTCAGATTTACCCACCTGATCCTGGGGATGGACTCTTGTCTTCCTCTCTAGTGACCTCCAGTGACAAACACCCCCCTCTCCCACACACACACTCTGGTGAAGGGTGAGCTTCTGCCTCCATTCCCTCAGCCTCCCTCTGACACCTGTTCAACCTCTCACTCACCTTGGGATGCAGCTCAAGTTGTCAGAACTCTCTCCTCCATCCCACCCTCCGACCTGGATAGGGCAGGGAGGGGGCTGTAGTGGGGGGCAGGCAGGGCAGGAGGGATTGTGGCAGCAGTGAAGTGGGGTGTGGGAAGGTTGAGACCTTTTCCCAAGTCACCCCAGTGAATAAAGCTGAAGTCACAGGATGGCAGCCCTGGTGAATGGGGCAGGTCGGCAGCCCCTGCTGACTGAATCCTCCCGTTCTCTTTAGAGCAGGTCCAACCCTGCCAGCAGCAGAACAAGCTTCCCTTGCCCATGTGCCTCAGCCCTGCCTGGTCAGCCGTCATCACCAGTCAGTCCTTGGCCTCCCAGGCTGCCAGTGATGGGAGCAACTCTGGATGGTGGCTCTGACATGGACACTAGGCCACTGGGAACTGGGTCAGGCCCTATGGGGTAGGAAAGGCTCACAGACATCTCTAGGGGATGCTCCTGACCTTACTATGAGCAATGGCAGCTTCCTCTCTTGATGTTACACTTGTAATTAAATAGCCTTGCTAAAGAGCCTGCTCTGAACTGTTCATGGACAAACTGGCTACATCCTGGTCATGGAGGTGAATTAATCTCCCCTCCCAATGGCATCCACTCTGACTCTCATTTCCCTCCAGGCTTGTTGCTCCAAATGGCAGTAAAATGGGAATGACTTTCCCTGGTCTAGAGGCGAAAGGCCACGGGTCATTAAATCTAATCCAGGTGTTTACCTCATCCCCCAACAGCTGGTCGGCTTCCCCCAGAATGAAGTAGGCTAAGACCAGACCAGCCTGGATGATCCATAGCAGGGGGTCATAGATGGCCAGCATAGCTGTTTGGAGGAACGATCTTCTCTGCTCCTCTGAGACTATATTTCTAAAGACCTAAAAACAACAGAAAATGAGTCTTTAGATGACTGCACAGAGACTGCCCAGACTGCCCAGAGACTGCTCCAAATCCTGGGACTGGAATCGTATTGCTGTCTGGTGGCCCAGTCACAGACACTGAGAGGTCAGCAACTTCTAGTGGCTTTTTCTGGAGTGGGATTTACAGCAGGGGCCATGATGTGCTGAGAATATATCTGTGTGGGTGAGCTGGTACGCTCTGGAGTGCAGCTCTCTGAGATGTTAGGGTACCCTCCATTGCCTTCAGCAGAGATACTTCCTGGAAATTGATGCTAGCGGTGTGGGGCTATTCCCCTCCCCTCTGTGATTTCTCTAGTAACTGGGTCTGCAGTTTGTGGATTTGTTCCAAGGGGAATCCAAATTGCAGCATAACATAATCAATGTGATCCCATCACACAGACAATAGTCCCCTGTGGGGGTGGGCGGGGGTCTGATTCCTGACATGTGATGGAACTTGGCAAACCCCACCCCTTTTCTGGGCTTCCACAGGGAGCAGGGAATCCAACAAGGATCTGGTCAGGCAATAGCTGGGTGTGTCATGGCCACTTACCAACCCAGCGGCTCCCCTGTCAGCCACTCACTTGTCAGCTAGGCAGACAGGGATAGGAACTGGATCCCCAGAGAATGAATCCTGCAATAACTCACCAGGGATTCTTTTCGTGCCACATAAGAATGGATCCATGGAAACCACAGCCATTAGCAAAGCTCCAACCCTGGACTTATAGAGCCATCCTCTCCCACTGGGTGCTGGATAGGGAACTGTGAGCTAGATATAAGGAGTGGGCTCTTGTCCTGTCTCCAGGACGCAGCCACTGCAGGGAACCCAGCCAGCCCCACTCCCCTGAGTTGTGTCATGCCCTGGCAGAGTGTCCTTACCTCCCGAACCCTAGCTGTGTTCATATAGCCCAGGATCCTGCTATACTGGTGCCAGTCTCAGCATCACAGATCTTCTGCCTCATGGATGGTCAGCCCTGGGAGAGAGAGAGAGAGATACATTTGTTATTCTGGTTGCAGTGTCTGTGTTCTTCCAGTCCCATTGGGGGCTACACAGTGGAAGTAGCCCTTTCTTCATCCCTGCCTGAATGGAATAGCAGGGCTCCCTCCAGTGGGTGGAGCATCCTCGGTGCCTTGTGGGGGTCCGATCCTAAACTAGGGAGGGGAACAAGGAGAGAGAAAGATTCATCATCAACTTAGGGTCAATCGCAGAGGAGTCAGCAGGTTTCAGCGGGGATCCCATTACCCAACTGGGGTCAGTCTCAGGAGGGGAGTGGGGTCATTTCTTCAGGGGTCCTGTTGCCCAGCTTCCCTCTGTTTTTGTCTTCTCTTGGGTCCCATTTCCCAGCTGGGTTCCTTACCTCTCTGATGTTGCAGCAGCTGATAGAGCTGGTAAATCCCCTCCCTGGCCTGCCGGCTGATGTCCTTGGCTGTTCAGTTATGTGCAGATCCAGCTAAGCCATGAAGTTCCCTGTCTTGGAGAACTCTGCTGAGTTCTAATGGCAGAAAGAGGAGAGGAGACTCTATCAGCATTTTTCTATCAGCTCCCAGTCCCCCCTGGGCCAGGAGTCTCCTTCCCCTCAGCCTCTCTGCCTGAGATGTTGAGGGAGAGGAGCTAGAGCTAGACCCTTCATTTTCTCTGCTGCCAAGGGAGTCTGGAGCAAAGAGATGTGGGCAGGGCCCTCCATGAGCACTCCCAGCTGCTCCAGGATAACAAGAACAGACCCAAGGCCAGGCATGAACCTGGCTGGAGCAGGGGCTAGAGTATGGTCCCTTTAAATGCCCAGTTATCACTTAACCAGAAAAAGAAGAACTTAACTCAAGCCCAGCTCATTCCCTGCTCTGACTCTGCCTCCCCAAGAGGAACACTCCTGACTCACAGCCCCTGCAGCAGCAGATCCTACAGCCTGTCGGTGCCAGCCCACCCACGCTTGGAGTCAGGAAGTTGGGGTCAGAGGTCACTTACATCAAACTCAGGGAGGGTGATGGTGAATCAGAGTAGGGTCATGCTGCTCCTAATGGCCCTGGCTCTCTCCTGGGACACCCCTGGACATGATCCAGAAGTTTACGTGCTGTGGGGGAAGGAAGCAGGTCAGGATCAATGGGCAGGTGCATGTGTTGTGCTAATGAGCCCCTCCCTACCCCAGGGGGCTGAGATATTGTGCGCAGGGTGGAATATCTGAGTCATTGATCGCAAAGCTTCAGAAGGGGATTGTTGCCCCCAGGACGATGCTTGTATCCTGCAGGTCACAACTTCTCAGTGTCTCTCTAAACTGGGACAATATTCGGTGTCGGGGCTGATCCCATCCTCCCTGAACTCCTGATTCCTGAACAACTCACCAGGAAGGAGACAGACCCCTCCCCCCTCCCATGCTCTCAAGTCATTGGTTGGATGAAGGGCATGACTGTGAACACAATCCCCCCAGGAATCTCAGGGCCCACTGGAGAGCAGGGCTGATTCCCTGGGGTCCTCCTGTTTCTCTAGGAAGGAACCTGTGCCTCTTCTCTGAGGACCGTCTCCTGGATCTCACAGGGTGGGTGGGGTTCAGACTCTCACTCCCCATGCCAGCTAGGGGCTCTGTGGTTAGTGCTCAACAGGACCAGGCAGAGCTCTGGGTGAAGTCCCAGCTCCTTCCTCTGTCCTTCAAGGAGGAAGGGCCTGACACTGCATTGCACCGACTGCCCTGACCAAGGATGGCCCACTGGGGGCCCAGCTAGGAGAACAGACTGGAAAGTGGATCTTCCAGTCTCTCCTTATCAGTCCTCCTAAGAGTTAAGGTAAAATTGCTCCCCACCCCTCCTCATGGGGGTCACCTCCAAGATGTACTGGGGCCTGTCTGTGCCTGGGAACTCTGCCAACAGGTTGCCAAGCATGGCATCCAGGAGCTCTGGTATGACCTTGTGCAGAGCCTGCAAAGCAAGGGAGAGTCATGGGTAAGAGTTATGAAAACTGGGGACAAAGGAGACAAAGAAGCATGTGAGATTCAGGCCGCACTGACACTTTCCAGTGAGGAAATTACACAGCCAGCACCCCACACAGCCAGCAGGATCCCCTCACCTGCCTCCTGCTCCTCCCATTCCTTCCTGCCCATCAAACTTGGCCCAGGATTCCTGCCCAGCTTAGTCCCATTCCCCTTCTTCCCTCCTGTCAAAATTTCCCCCATCCAACACCATCCCAACTACTGAGCTGGGACCGTCTGATTCCTTGTCCCCCCAGCCTCAGCTGCCCCTTCAGCTCCATGATTCCCCCACTCTCCGCTAGTGAACAATCTCAGAATTTCTCCCATTTCTTCTCCCCAGTCCTCAGCTCCAGCAATCTTGCCCACTGCTGCCACCTCCAGCACCAGCCATCCCCCATCCATTTGTCTGGGGAGACCCCTCCCATCCCATGTCTCTCTCCTCTCTCCAGCTGCCAGGTGCCGTGTCTCACTCACCATAATCCGCTCCACCACAGCTGCCTTGCAGCAGTGTAGTTCCAGTGTGTCCTGCCCTCTCTACTGTGCAGCGAGACACACGAGTTGGATGGCGTGCAGGAACACGAACTGCTAGACCTCCTCCTGCACCCACCAGGAGTGGGGTTAGGGGAGAGACAGACTGTTAGCCAGAGACCTCCCTGCCCCACCCACACTAGCTTCAGGAATCAGGCCTCAATAGGGGAAGGTGGGGAACTGCCCATTTTCCAAATCACCCATAGCCCCTACACAAGCAGGGTCAGGAACTGGGTTAGTGCCTGTGTGGGGAGGGGACCCAAGATTGTGGGAGACAAAGGCTCACATCTTGGGAGTCCCAGATCATGTTGGATAACAGTCCCAATTAGGGGTGGCAAGGTCCCCTACATGGGATGCTGGGAAGGGGAAGGACAATCTCGGTTCCAGCCCAGCTGGGGAACAGTTGTACCTTTTCTCTGTCCTGGAGCTGCTCTTGGATGTTCTTGAGAGCAGCCTCCTCTGTGGCCACATCCACACATTCCTCCTTCTCCTTGTCCTCTGAGTCCCTAGGTGTCCCTGAAACAGGGAGAGAAGGGGACAGGGTGACTCCTGCTGCCACTCGGGGGAAGAACAGGGGCATGGTGGGGAGAGCAGGGTTAATGTCCCCCCCTTCCTGCCTCAGGACACAGGGCAGATCCTGCTGGGAATCAGGGCTGAGCTCCTGGGGCTGGTTCTTCCCACACAAGAAGCCCAAGAGCCACTCTGCCTGGCTCCCCTTCTGGGCCAGCTCTGTTGGGGCCTGGCTGCTGCCTCTGCTGCCTCAGCACCTGTGCCGGGAGTGGGTTTCCTCCGCCAGAAGGCTGGGCATTTCCACCTCCTGGCCTGGCCAAGACCTGCTTCCTTGCCGGTGGGACAGAGGAGCCGCTCTGCTTCTGGGGAAAATGGCAACTGCTTCTCTCAGGCTCCAGGGCCACCTGCAAAGCCTTCTTCCTGAACATCCTCAGGAATCTGGCCATCCTGGAACTGAGCGGGGAACAGGTGTGAGTGTGGGGTCAAGGCAGCCTCTCACTAATGGGCCTTTTCAGTCCCTCCCCATCCCTGCCACAGCCAGAGCAGCTCCTCCTCCCCCAACAGGGGGTGCAGGGAGTGCAAGCTACATACACTGGCAGGAGTTCATTGCATGATCTGCACCCAACGTTCCCCCGCGTCATCTCTAGTGCTGCCATACCCAGAGAGTCTCATCCTTTTGGAGCTGTGGGATCAGTCACAAAGACAATCAGTTTCTTTGGACAATCAGCCCCCTCCTGCTGTCCCAGGCCACACTTCCACCCAGTCTAGAGAAGGAATAGAACCCAGGAGTCCAGATTTCTCTTGGGAAACAGTTCCCCACATCCAAGTCACAAAGTTCCAAGTCATAGAAAGCCCAGGGGCCCCCTTGTTTCCCATTGATTTCCATGCGCAGCAGCTCACAGGGTCTGGCCCAGCTCAGAGACTCTCAGCCTGGGGAACAGTCTCCGACAAGGGAAGGGCTGGGAGCCCCATTGCTGGGACGTTTCCAAACGCACCAGGGACGGCTCTGGAGAAGCCCCTGCCAGGTTTCAGAGCGAGGGGCTCCTGGGAGCTGTTTGCAAATCAAATCTTCTTTGGGAGAGATTCTCTCCCCCTATTTCTGCCTCTCCCCAGACATACAGGGGAAGCCACTGAGGAACCCTAATGCCACTCACTTGCTCTAGGTGGTGCAGCGATGGATGGAGGATGTTCAGCTATCCCTCGCCCTCCTCCTCACTGTCCAAGGCCAAGGCAGGCTGGAGAGGGTGGTGACCTTAGGAGCTACCCTGCCCAGCCATCAGGCAGGGTGATGATACTGGGCGATCGACTGGCTGTGAAAGCAAGAGTCTGCCTTATTGCCAAGGGATGGAAAAACTCAGCCAGCAGCAGGTGTAGAACACTGCCCTAGAGCGGGGATGACAGCGCCTCCCAGCTGCTGACATCCAGGCACTTTACACACTTTCATGAAGCCTTCCAACCCCCCTGGACTGTAGGGAGTGGGACCCCAAACCTACTGATGGGAAACGGGCCTGGGGAGGGGAAGTGTCAGAGCCATGGATGGGACCTAGCAGTCCTTATTTCCAGGCCCCTTACTAACCACTGCTGCACACTCCCTCCCACAGCTGGCAATTGCAACCAGGCCCTCATGTCCATTCCCTCTCCTTTGAGAGGAAGTGTGCTCTGCTGTAGTGACTGGACCAGGGGATTGGGAGTCAGGACTCCTGGATTCCTTTGCTGGGTTTCCTATTGACCTGTGGGACTTTGGGCATAGTGCTTCCCAAAGGCTCTTTGTGAAAAGGCTCTTTCACATGAACAGCTTGTAACAGATAAGACTGCAAAGCATTGAATAGATTTGTAAAAGGTCTGGAACATGGAAGACCGATCTGATTCCTTTAGCCAATCAAACCACTCTCTGGTGGTGTACGTAGTGCTACCTTTAGGAACAGATCCTTCATAACCCTGAAGCAATCCGACTTCAGCTTCCAACTCATCCAAGGACACTTTGAATTTGTTGGCAATGATTCTCATATCATCCCTGCCAATGTCTAAGCTCAGCAGTTTTCCCATTGCAGTCACAATTTTACAAGTCTCCTGTTCAAATTGCTGGTCAATGCCAGTAATCATTGAGTCTAGGAGTGGGTAAAATAAAGTTATTCTCTCCTGCTCGTCTTTTGTATCAAAGTGATGCTGGGACTCCAATGCGTCATCAATACAAGTGGACGTTTTTCTCTTCTTAACTGGGGGAATCGATATATCATTCTCTACACACATTTTCACACTGTCATTGAAAATAGATTGAAAATATTTTGGGCCACTTCTCATTGGAGCCAAAGAGTTACGCATGCTTTTCACCCCTGTCATTGCAGTAAGTTGAGATCTGGAGCTTGAAGAGCCTTACTCACTTTTACCACCATCTGGAGAATAGGGTGCATCATGTGAAGGGCAAAGATGAACTTGACTGAATTTAGTTCATGGATAAGGCCCCTGGCTTTTATTTTAGCGTCAGCAAGGCGAGTTGTTTCAATAATCTCTTCTAAAGCTTGTAAAATGATGGAGTAGTTTTGTTTTACAGCAGCCACTGCTTCTGCTCTGCATGCCCATCTTGTGTGTAATAATGACTTCAAAGTCTTCAATTGGGATCCTACTTTTTGTGAAATCTTCTCCATTACTGCATGTCGTACAGGACTCCCCTCCATGAAGGCATAAACAGTCTTAATAACACCAAAAAAAATCAAAGACAGTTCTGTTTTGTTTACTTGAAGTGCATGCACCTACTAGGATGAGATTCAAACAATGTGCATAGCAGTGTACATGGAGTATTTCACTGTTTCTTTCTTTACATTTCATTTAAACTCCCGCAGTACATCCAGATATAGTAGATGTGCCATCAAAACAGATAGACATCACTGATGACCAGTCAATTTTAAGAATGCCAAGGACGTCATTTAACTGGTCAAAAATAGACTGAGCATCAACTGTTAATAGTCTCTGAACAGATACAAAATGTTCAACTAGACTATGTTTTTCATTGTCAAAATACCGCACCACAATGGACATCGGTTCATGGTGTCCACAGTCAGTAGTGTCATCGGCAATTATTGAGACCATTTTTCCATTTAGTGAAGACACAATCATTTGTTGCCCAACATTGTGCAAGGCCACAATTAAATCATTTTGGATGCGATTACTCAGATAGGTAGCGTTTCGAGGAGATTGTTGCACATGCTTTGCCATTACAGGATCATATTTTTGGAGCATATTGACAAGATTTAGAAATAAACCTTTCTCAAAACTGTCAGCTTTTTCATTGTGACCCCTGAATGGTCTCTCACCTTTCGCCAAACACAGAACAATGTCAATCAGTCGCTCCATTACACTTCGGTTATGGCACCATTCTTCTTCTTGTAGACAGATAAGCCTGCTTGCCCGCATCCAACAATAGATCAATAGGTTTCCCTTCATTAAAACCATGAAGAACAGCTCAAAATATGAGATTTTGACAGTTGGTGGTTTTTAAAACATTTGTTAGCCCTATGCCAGTTTTTGAATCCCTTATCAATAAATGCTGGATCAGTGTGACCTTTGTTTGCTGCATCATTACAGGAGAAGAAATGGCAGTAAAAGCAAAATGCTGGATCCTTTGATGGGCTATATTCTAACCATCTATACTTTTCATACCAATCAGATTGAAAACTTTTTTGTTTATTCCCTATTTTACTTTTAGGAAACATACTCAATCTAGGCTGATAAGGACCTCTAGATAATCAAGACCGAAGTTCTAATCTATTTTTTGGAATATCACAGACCAGGTCATTAGATGGAATGTTTGATGGCTTTGAATAGGAACTACTCTGACCTGAACTAAGAGACAAAATCTGTTTCTGTTGGTCATTACTCAGTTTATTGCATGCACTGGAACTGGTGGCGGCATTATCTTCATGTAAATTCTTAACCAAGGAGTCCGAGGTATTTGCACTGCTTTCAGCACATTCATTATAATTCAGTTTCTCTGCTCCTTTTCTTATCTTAACAACAAACCAATCCATATTTTAAAATTAAAAGGGGGTATCATATGATTGAATTAAAACGTAAAGCCACGGGTTTGTTTTGCTATTCAGTAGAGTACATGTGACAAAGATTACAAACACTGTAGACACTGCACTGGGCACGCCTGACGCGGCTGCTTATATAGGTCAAAGAATTTTCTAGAATAGTAGTCGGAGGGGGAAGGGGAGAACCAATGGTAATGTAGTGCCGCAGTAGTGGGGACCCATGCTGCGAGCGAACACGGGCTTTCTATACATTTCTACAACATCTGTAGTACGCAGTTCAGTGCTTATTGCATAATACAACAATCCATACTTTAAAACTAAAAGAGCATATCATGTGATTAAATTAAAATGCAAAGCCACTTTTTTTTAAAGACATTAGGGTGTGCCTGGGCACACCTGCCACACCCCATACGCACGCCTGTGAAGGAGGCTCAGATGTTACAGCCTTGAGCTCAGACACCATCCTGGCAGAAGTTACCATTACCAGGAATGCACTTTTTATGAGAGGTAAAGCAGAGAATATGTTGCAAGCCGTTCAAAGGGTGGCCCCATTAGCCTGGAATGGACCAGGTTAAGGTCCCAGGTCAGAATCGGCTGTCGCACGTGAGGATATAGTCTGTCAAGACCTTTAAGAAAACGAGCAACTATTGGATTGGCAAAGACTGACTGGCCCTCCACATCTGGATGGAAGGCAGAAATGGCAGCCAAGTGGACTTTTACTGATGACATAGAAAGTCGTTGCCACTTTAGGTGAAGGAGTTAGTCCAATATCATGGTTATTGATGAGAGTTTTGGAGACGGGAAATATTCCAAAGACCAAATTGTGAATCTTTTCCATTTGGCTAGGCAGGTAGCCCTAGTGGACAGTTTCCTACTGCCAAGGAGGACTTCCCTGACTGGACCCGAACAAACCAGCTCCATTGGGTTAGACATGGAGCTTCCACGCCCTGAGGTGAAGAGATATGAGTTTCGGGTGCTGGAGGCAGCTGTGATCCTGGGTTATCAAGTCCAGGAGCTGCGGTAAGGTGACTGGGTTTTCCACGGACATTTCCAGGAGAGACATGTACCAGTGCTGACAGGGCCAGGCTGGAGCTATCAATATCACTGAGGCCTCGTCTCTTCGAACTTTGAGCAGTACCTTCTGAGCAGAGCTATAGATGGAAACATCTACAGGAGGTGTCCCTTCCAGGGAAGGAGGAATGTGTATGTGATGGTGCCTGGGCTGTGATTCTGGAAGGAGCAGAACTGTACTCACTTACGGTTTTGTTGCGTGGCTAACAAATCTGTTTGGGGAATTCCCCACTATTGGAAGATGACATTCGCAACGTCCTGGCAGATGGACCACTCGTGCCTGTGAAAGGACCTGCTGAGATAGTCTGCCAACTCGTTCTGAACTCCGGGGAGATAAGACGCCTCCAGGTGTATTGAGTGAGCTATGCAAAAGTCCCACCATTTGAGGGCTTCCTGGCACAGGGGAGAGGAGCGTGCTCCCCCTTGACTGTTTATATAAAACATCGCTGTTGTATTGTCTGTCATGAGCAATACACATCTCCCCTCCAAATGAACTTGGAATGCCTGGCATGCCAGACAGACTGCCCTCAGCTTTTTGGTGCTGATATGAAGTAAGATGGGGTGGCCAACCTGTGGCTCTGGAGCCACATGAGGCTCTTCAGAAGTTAATATGCGGCTCCTTGTATAAGGCACCGACTTCAGGGCTGGAGGTACAGGTGCCAACTTTCCAATGTGCTGGGGGCTCACTGCTCAACCCCTGGCTCTGCCACAGGCCCTGCCCTCACTCCACCCCTTCCTGCGCCCTCCCCTGAGCCTGCTGTGCCCTTGCTCCTCCCCACTCCCAACCTCCTGCATGCCATGAAACAGCTGATAGGGAGTTGCAGGGAGGGAGGGCGCTGATTGGTGGGGCTGCTGGTGGGTAGGAGGTGCTGGGAGCGGGGGCAGGAAGCTGATGTGGGGCTGCTGATGCATTACTGTGGCTCTTTGGCAATGTACATTGGTAAATTCTGGCTCCTTCTCAGGCTCAGGCTGGCCACCCCTGAAGTAAGCTGAGCTGTGCCTGAGACCAGAGGCCCTGAGTCCTGAGGTCTCCCAGGTGTGCTCCCCAACCCCTCACTCATCACCAGTGAAAGGGATGGCTGGGGCCTGGAGAAGGGAACGCCTGCATACACCACTTGTGGGTTGAGCCACTACAGGAGAGACACAAAAACCAGCCAGGGTAGAGTGACAGTCTTGCCTAGACCATCCTGAATTGGTCGATACACTGAGGCTAGCCACACCTGAAGAGGCCAGAGTCTCAGTCTGGCATGCTGTACTATATAAGTACAAGCAGCCATGTGGCCAAGTAGCTTTAGGCAATTCCTCGCTGTGGTGACTGGGAACTGCCTGAGACCTAGTATGATGTTGCATAGGGCTGGAAATGTGACTCTGGGAGGTATGTCCTTTCCTGTGTTGAGTCCAACAGTGCCCCTACGCACTCTGTCCACTGAAAAAGGGATAGGGTTGACTACCACACATTCAATAGAAGGCCCAGTTTGAAAGTGGCTCTTTTGAGGCTCACATGTGCCTCCACTTGTGTCTTGGAGCAGCCCTTGATCAGCCAGTCTTTGAGGTATGGGAACACCAGCACCTGGTGCTTGTGTAGGAACACAGCTATGGCTACCATGCACTTGGTAAACACTCAAGGTACCCCGAGAGGCCAAAAGGAAAGGAGTGTGAACTGATAGTGATTGTGATACATGCCTCACTGAGGTGATAGCTATGAGGAAGTCTGTCTTCCAGGAAAGGTACAGGAGCGAGCAGGTGGCCATTGGCTCGAACGGGGCACCCATGAGTCTGGATAGGACCAGGTTGAGGTCCCACGTAGGGGCCGGATGCCGAATTTGTGGGTATAGGTATTCCAATCCCTTGAGGAACCTGCTAATCATGGGATTGGAGAAGACTGAGCTCCCATTCTCACCCGGGTGGAGGGCTGAAATCGCTGCTAGGTGTACTCTGATGGATGAAATCACCAGGCCCTGCTGTTTCAAGGACAAGAGGTAGTCCAAGATGGTAGGTACTCATGCCTGCAGGGGGGCAGTATTGCTCGGGGTGCATGAGCAGGAAAAACACTTCCACTTGGCCAAATACGTGGACCTGGTAGAGGGCTTTCTGCTACCGAAAAGGACCTGTTGTACCGAGCAGGAGCAACATAGCTCAGATTGAGTTAGCCATGCAGCATCCACGTTGTGAGGTGGAGGGATTGCAGGTCAGGATGGCAGAATCGTCCATGTTCCTGAGCGATCAGGTCTGGCCGCAATGGAAGTGGAATTGGAGTGACCACCGATAGCTATAGGAGAGTGGTATACCAGTGTTGCCTGGGGCACTCCGGGGCGACCAATATTAAGCAGGCTCTGTCCCTTTGCAACTTGAGCAGGACCCTGTGGACTAACGGGAATGGAGGAAAGGCGTAAATACAGGTGGTCTTTCCACGGTATGAGGAAGGCGTCCGACAGGGAGCCCGGGGAGTGACCTTGGAGAGAGCAGAACACCTGACACTTCCAATTCTCGCGAGAGGCAAATAGGTGTATCTGGGGAAACCCCCACTTCCGGAAGACAGAGTGGATGACGTCCGGGCAAATTGACCACTTGTGAGCCTGGAAGGATCTGCTGAGGCGGTCCACTAAGGAATTCTGGACTCCTGGGAGAAACGACGCCACCAGGTGGATCGAGTGGGCTGTGCAGAATTTCCACAGGCAAACGGCTTCCTGACAGAGAGGGGAAGATTGCGTTCTCCCTTGTTTGTTTATATAAAACATAGCCGTTGTGTTGTCTGTGAAGACTGCAACACAATGGCCCTGAAGGTGCTTGTGGAACACTTGACAAGCCAGGCGCACTGCTTTCAACTCCCGTACATTGATGTGCAGGGTTATCTCTTGTGTGGACCAAAGGCCCTGCGTGCGAAGGTTCGCAAGGTGAGTGCCCCAACCCAAAGATGATGCGTCCATGGTGAGGGCCAGGGAGGGCTGTAGGGCATGGAATGGGACTCCTTCGCGCACTGAGTTGGGGCTCAGTCACCAGTCCAGGGAGGTTAAGATTTCCAGTGGTACAGTGACCACTGTGCCCATGCTGTCTTGGCGTGGGTGGTATACAGTTGAGAGCCAGGCTTGAAGTGGGCAGAGGTGCAGACTGGCGTGTCTGGTCACGAAGGTACAAGACGCCATGTGTCCCAGGAGACCTAGGCACGTCCATACTGTTGAGGTCAGAAAGCCTTGGAGGCAGCGGATGATTTCCACCAAGGATTGAAAGCACATGTGCGGTAGACACGCACAGGAGAGTCTCGAATCTAGGACTGCTCCGATGAAGTCTATTCTTTGGGTTGGCTCTAAAGTGGACTTCCCGACATTGAGCAGCAGGCCCAGTTGTCTAAAGAAGGTCATGGTGAACTGAACATGAGATTGCACCTGGTCCCTGGAGTGACCCCGAATGAGCCAGTCGTCGAGGTACAGAAACACTTGGCTCTGATGTCGATAAAGGGAGGCAGCTATGAGGACCATACACTTTGTAAAGACCCTTTGTGCCGTGGATAGACCGAAGGGAAGGACGGTAAACTGGAAGTGCTGTTGGTTGACCACAAAGCAAAGGAAACGTCTGTGTGGCAGGTAAATCGCTATGTGGAAGTACACATCCTTCATGTCGAGGGCAGCGTACCAGTCTCCAGGATCCAGGGAAGGAATAATGGTCCTCAGGGAAACCATGTGAAACTTCAACTTTACCATGAATTTGTTGTGTCCGCGCAGGTCCAGGATGGGCCATAGCCCCCCCTTTGCCTTTGGGATTAAGAAATAACAGGAGTAAAACCCCTTGCCTGTCAGTTCCCTTGGAACCTCCTCTATTGCTCTGATAGCTAGGAGTGCTTGCATCTCCTGTAGAAGGAGTTGCTCGTGAGAAGGGTCCCTGAAGAGGGACGGAAAGGGAGGGTGGGGGGGAACAAATTGAAGGTGGACAGGCCCAACAAAGAAAATAACAGAATGCCACTAGCCATCACCTTCAGCCCCCAACTAAAACCTCTCCAACGCATCATCAAGGATCTACAACCTATCCTGAAGGACGACCCATCACTCTCACAGATCTTGGGGGACAGGCCAGTCCTTGCTTACAGACAGCTCCCCAACCTGAAGCAAATACTCACCAGCAACCACACATCACACAACAGAACCACTAACCCAGGAACCTATCCTTGCAACAAAGCCCGTTGCCAACTGTGTCCACATATCTATTCAGGGGACACCATCATAGGGCCTAATCACATCAGCCACAATATCGGAGGCTCGTTCACCTGCACATCTACCAATGTGATATATGCCATCATGTGCCAGCAATGTCCCTCTGCCATGTACATTGGTCAAACTGGATAGTATAGTTTGCTGGAGTTCTGGTGGGAGACCAGAGGCCTGTAGCTAGAAGATGCGGCACATAGCTACACCCAAGGCTAGAGTCCTAGCCGCTGCGTCTGCCGCGTCTATTGAGGCTCATAAAGATGTCCTGGCTACCTTCTTGTCCTTGTCTAGTAGGGTCCCAAACTCCTCCCTGGCCTCCTGAGGGCTAAGCTCTTTGAACTTCTGTATTGAGTTTCAGGTGTTATAATTGTATCGGCTTAAGAGGGCCTGCTGGTTAGCCACTCTGAGCTGCAAGCTGCCAGTGGAATAAATTTTTCACCTGAATAAATCCAGGCATCTAGCGTCCTTGGATTTAGGCGCGGGAGCTTGTTGGCCATGTCTTTCCCTCTTGTTAACAGACTGTACAACAAGGGAGCACGGCTGGGGGTAACTATACAAGTATTCGTAGTCTTTGGAGGGGACCAAAGACTTTCTCTCTACCCCCTTGGCAGTAGGAGGAATAGAGGCCGGAGACTGCCAGATTGTAGTAGCATTAGCCTGAATAGTCCGAATAAAGGGTAGGGCTATTCTGGTTGGAGTGTTGGCAGACAGAATGTTTACTACCGGATCCTCAACCTCCACCACCTCCTCCACCTGGAGACTCATATTTTGCGCCACCCTGCGGAGCAGCTCTTGGTGAGCATGGAGGTCTATAGGTGGGGGGCCAGAGGAGGACGTACCCGCTACCCCTCATTGGGCGCACTGGGGAGCTTACGTGCACCAGACTCGAGGGCCCTTGGGGCGCCAGAGTCAACGGTGCCGGGGTTGATGCCTTTGCTGGGCGCTGCAACGAGGGAGGCACAAGAGGCACCGGTGACTGCAAAGAGGCAGCAGATTGCTGGTGCTGCTTCTTTGGTCCCAGAGACAGGGAGCAACACCGCGCTTGTAGGGATGCCGGAGACGCCTTGTGCTGGGAGTCTTTGCCGGTGTCTGGACGTGGTGCTGACCCTTCCGGTGCCGCAGGCGTGCTCCAAACTGACGAACCGCTTCCATAAGGAGCTGCTTCAGGCGATAGTCCTGCTCTTATTTAGTCCGAGGCTTGAATGCCTTACAAATGCGGCACTTGTCAGATTGATGGGATTCCCCCAGGCACTTTAAGCAGGAGTTGTGGGGGTCTCCCATAGGCATAGGTTTAAGGCAGGCCGAGCATGGTTTGAAACCCAGAGACCTAGGCATCAGCCCGGATACTGGGAGGGAGGGGAGGGGAGGGGAGAAGCCCCTTACTCCCAACTACTATTTACACTAAGAACTATAACTATTAACTGTTACTAAAGAATTAATAACAACTATTTAAAACTATTTACAATTATAAACGCGTGCTAACACGAGAAGCTAGGGAAGTGGAGTTCAGCTAAGCCGCACTCCACAGTTCCAGCGACCATCACAGGCGGTAAGAAGGAACTGAGAGGGCGCTGGGTCGGCTGGGGCATATATCCAACACTCAGGTAATTGGCACTCAGATATTAGGGTGATGAGTATCAACTGAAGAACCTACATAAATAGCTCCCTATGCCATGTAAAATAATGAATGTAAATGCAAAGATGTCATGGGGTTTCTGGTCCCTTTAGGGCAGGGATTTTCAAACTTTTTTTGCTGGGTCACACTTTGAAAAAATTTCAGACTGTGACTTCCCCCCCCCCAAGAAAAAGTGATAGTATATTACTGTACGTACTTATAGGACCATTAAATGAAGCATGTAATCATTATCCCTGCAGTCAAAGACTCTGAAGTCTTTCAAAAAGTGTAAAGCAACAATTTTCAGGAATAAATACATGGATATTTAAGAAACATGTTTTCTGAAAAAATGTGGACAACAGAATACAGTTTGTGGAATTGGAAGCCTTTACCAGTGATTGTGGCAATAATCATAACATTGTCCAATATGTAGTAATCATCATAACATTGTCCAAGGTTTGTGTCTTTATACACAATTATATACAAAAAACTATCTGGATGCAATGCGAGGGGTTCTGCTGTTTTGATAAGGTTACCATATGTCCAAGTTTTCCTGGACATGACCTTTTTTGGTCCTCTGATATCCATCATGGTGGATTTTTGAAATATGAAAAAATGTTCTGAGAATTTACGACCCCTTCAGCGGAAGTTGTGGGAAACAGTCCCCCAAGAACTATTGGCTGTGTTGGACCTAGATGTCGTTGGGGAATCCCCTGATGCAGCGTTTCTCAAACTGGGGATCCAGACCCAAAAAGGGGTTGCAAGGCTAGTGTAGGGGGGTTGCAAGTAAGGTGACCGTATGTCCAGGTTTTCCTGGACATGACCTCTTTTTTGGTCCTCCAATCTCTGTCCAGGCGGAATTTTGAAATATGAAAAAACGTCCATGATTTTTCCTTGCCTTCAGATCTGGGTGGCTGCAGAGCGGCAGCTGCTCTCCAGCTGCCTAGCTCAAAACTGCTACCAGCAGCAGCGCAGGACAAAGGATGGTAATACTATTGCTGCTGATGGTGCTGGCACTGCCTTCAGTGCTGAGCCTGGCCAGCGGCCACCATGCTTCAGCCGTCCAGTTCGGAAGGCAGTGCCACCGACAGCAGCAGAGCAGAAGGAAGCGTGAGAATACCATACCATGCCACCCTTCCTTCTGCACAGCTTCTGACAGTGGTGCTGCCTTCTGAGCTAGGCACCTGGCTAGCAGCCACCGCTCTCCACTCACCCAGCTCAGAAGGCAGCACCACCGTCACCAGCAGCGCAGAAGGAAGGATGGCAATACAATCCCATGCCACCCTTCTCAGCTGCTGCGGGCAGCAGTGATGCCTTCACAGCTGGGCACCCAGCCAGTAGCTGACACTCTATGGCCATGCAGATCACACGGCAGTGCTGCCATCAGCAGCAGCTAAGAAAGAAGAGTGGCAATACCATACCATGCCACCCTTCCTTTGGCGCTGCACTGCCTTCAGAGCTAGGTGCCTGGTCAGTGGCTGCCACACTCCAGATGCCCAGCTCTGAAGGCAAGGCAAAATCACAGACATTTTTTCATATTTCAGAAACCCATCCCAACAGAGATGTCTGGGGAAACCTGGACATATGGTCACCCTACTTGCAATCCCCCTGCACTAGCCTTTTGGGTGGGGACCCCACGTTTGAAAAAGGCTGTACTAGGAGATTCCCCAATGACCCCAAGGTCCAACACGGCCAGTAGTTTCTGGCAGACCATTTCCCACAATTTCCACAGAAGGGGTCACAGATTCTCAAGGACCTTCCCCCCCCCCCCAGTCTTGGTAGCCACATGATGGTAAGCTAGGTGGGTTTATTCTGGCAGTGATAAGAATACCGAGGGAAAGTCTTTGATTAACTATTGTATTTTCTGTTTCTGTTCAGGCTAGAATAATGGATTAAAGTCACTTGTGGACGGAGCTCATTTTCCAGTGGAAAAGGTGTTATGAGGGGATGCTCTTGAATCCTTCCAAGCTGTCAGCTGGTTCACATGGGTATGACTGTGTCTCTTTTCTCTTCCCTGAATGATGGATTTCATAATCAACTACTCTTGCCATTTTTACAACCTTGAATGGTCCTTGCCACTTGGCCAGCGGTTTTGACTTCAAGGTTGGCAATAACAACCATCCCTATCACGGGGCTTAAATTTTCACATCCTGTCCCCTTTATTGTAGGCCCATTCCTGATTCTACTGAGATTTCAGCAGGTTCTGTCTCAAGAAAACCCTCAGGGTCTCTAAGTTTTCCTTCAAATAAAATTGTATTTGTACCACATTGGTTGTTCCTGGGTCTTGCTCCTCCCATGTCTCGTGGAAGAGATCTAGATCCTTTGGGGCTGCCTCCCATACAGTAGCTCAAATGGGGATAATCGGAGGGGTGGGATCAGCCAGGCCCAGTGATGGGGATCTGAGGCCAGAAACTTCCTTAGTATTTTTCAACAGACCACACAATTCCTTTATTAGCTCTGAAGTAAAGATGGTCCTCTGATTGGTTACTATCTCCTTCGGTATTCCCACCCAAGCAAAGATTCAAAATAGTGTGGCAGTGGTGGCTGCTGAATACTGAGCAAAGGGGATGGCCTCGGGATATGGTGTGGTGTAATCTAGTATCACCAAGATGTGGTGGTATCTGCTTCTTTCCAAGCAGCTCCACCTGATGATCCATACCGATCCTCTCAAAGTGTTCTTGAACCACTAGGAGAGGCAGTAGTGAGCAGCCATCTGCTGCCCAGATCACCTTTCAGGTTGGAGCCAGAGCTTTCATTTCTAAAGGTTCTGGGCCACTGCTCGAGAGCAGGTTCTCAGTGGGTCTGTCTCCCAGAAAAATAGCCCAGTGCTCAGGTGGCCACTGTGCAGCCGTGGCGACCTGGTAAAAGGTGAAGAGGATGGCTTCTGGGTCATCTTCGGGCCCCTTTTTTGTGAGTTTTATCGGAATACTTGGAGCTGGAGTAGCGTTTGAAGGTCTTGTTGCAGGATTTACATTTCACCCCTTTGGTTGTAAGAAGGTCACTATTTGTTTAACTAGGTGTTGTTGCTGTTCTTATTGCTGCACTGTCAACTCAACTTCTGAATGAGCTGCTCCTGTTGTTGTGTCGCTTATTGTTGTTCCTGGGCAGCCATTTGTTGGAAGTGCTGATACTGTTGTTACTACTGTTGGGCTTCCTGTTGTTGTTTTTTTGTCCAACAACCACTTCAGTACTTTTTCCACACCTATCCCTTTTTCTCCTTTATAGGCCTTACAGCAGGTCTGGGATGTTGCCTGCTTTCTTTGCCATATTGTGATGTGGACTAGGTGGCTAGGTCACTAGGTCTCAACTGTCCCCTGTGTCTGACCTCCCTTGCCAACAATCACTCTAACACAATGACAGTCCACCAGTAACGACCTTGTCCTCTGGACAGTTCATCAATTGAGTTCCGAGTTAACAGAGTCCAACAAAATGTGTACAGTTCAACGTCCCCACATAAGAATGGGTCTTCAGCCCACCTCTGGTCGCCTGTGAGTGGTACACTCTTGACTCAGGGCTGATAATGTCTCTATCCTCTCCTCCTCTCCAAGGGAGGGGAAAGGGTTTTATGTCCCCTACATGAAAAGGGTGATTGGTAGGGGAGCCTGGGCCCTCTCCCTTCACTGGACATATGGTCAAATGCCTCACCTATGATCCTCCAGAAGTTAGAGCAAAGGGTTTGCTCATCTTAGGGAAGGGTTAGCCCATCCTCTGACGCCTGGAGTAGCTGCTTCCAACAGACTCTGTCCTGCAGCCAGGACTCCTACTGCATCATTATTCAGGAGCTCCTGAGGTAAATCTAGTTCTCTGCTGTCTCTCCCGCTTCTGAGCTGCCAGGCTCTGTGAGGCAGTGCGTCAGTTAAAGGTGCCTCCCCTGGTGAAATGGGGGACATGGCTCTGGCTCACTCAGCTCAGTGGGGTTGTCAGTCCATTCCTGGTGTATAGTAATCTGGACAGCCTCTCTGTTCTCAGGTCCATCAGAGGGTTAGTAGGGGAACCCAGGCTCACCCACTGTATCGGGTTCTAGCTCTGGGCTCTCAAGCTAGACAATGAGAGTCAGGCTATGCTGACTCTGATGGTGCCCTGAGCTCCTTCCTACCTTCCCTTGGACCACTGTAGGCCTTTCAGGCTGTTGGCCTTGTGACATGGCATTCCATATGTTTTATGAAAATATGCTTTTCTTATCAATATGCCATAACTGAGATATACTCTATGTAAAATGACTCATGTAAGGTATCATTGGAAAGGTTATGATTTACTGAATATGATTATCCTATCTGTATGCATATATCATTTTTGTGTCTGAAGTTAGGAATTTTGACCTGTGTATCTGTATTTCCTATTTGCTGCTTTGGGTCACTCCCACTGCTGACACTTCAGGTACTACAATGGAGAAGCCAGACAGGGCTAATGGCCCATTAGCAAGAGACAATGGCTTGTAAAAGAGCTTAGTCTTCCAGTGAATGTGGGGGTCAGCCTGTGAAGAATGGACTCCTGCCTTATGCAAATCCCATTTAAGGGTGGGGAGTGAAGTAATCCTGGTCCTCAGTTCTCCCTTGTTACCCCACCCAGGATGACTGCTGGAAACTACTAAGGGCTAGTCTACACTGGCAACGCTAAAGCACTGCCATGGCAGCGCTTTAACGTGGCTTGTGTGGTCGCGGCAGAGTGCTGGGAGAGAGCTCTCGCGGTGCTCTAAAAAACCCACCTCCATGAGAAGCGTAGCTACCAGCGGTGGGGCACTGTCTACACTTGCGCTTTACAGCGCTGAAACTTGCTGCGCTCAGGGGTGTGTTTTTTCACAGCCCTCAGCGAGAAAGTTGCAGCGCTGTAAATTGCCAGTGTAGACAAACCCTAAGACTGAACAGGGGGAAGAACTGGGCCCAGGCTGGAAGGGCATCTGGCCTGTGAAAAAGATTATTAGAACCACAATTAGGGTGAGAACTCACATGTAACCAGTTTCTTTAGTGAATTAAGCTTAGTTTGCATGCTCTGTTTTATTTTCTTAGTAATCTGTCTTGTTCTGTCTGTTACCTCCTTAACTACACCTGTTATAGTTAATAAATTTATTTCTGGTTTATAATATAACCCAGTTTATGTGATTTCTAACTGGGGGGAGGGCGAGAAATTGTGCTTACCTTCTTCCACATTGAGGGAAGAGACAAATATAATATAATGTATCGTTGGGGCTGCACTCCATCTGAGTGCTGAAGCGAGTCCATTAAGCTTTGTCTTCCCAGAGCTGATCTGCAGTTGGGTGTGGCCCTGCCTGTGTGTGTGTGATAAAGAAAAGAACCAGAAAACAACCCTATAATCATGTAAAGCTAGGCTTCTGTCTTTTTTCTATGCTTATCTGTCCTTTCCCTATATTTATGGGTAGAAAGAATTTGAACTATGTGTAACCTGTACTCCCCGTTTGGGGAAGGAATTCCTTATACAGATGGGCCTCCATGTTCATATCTCAGGACTCAGACCAACAGGGGTTGACCGGTTTGAACTGAAAGAGATATCACAAAGTATGTTGAACCAAGCTATAAAAGCTTTACCTTGTTCTTTGTTCTGGGCTTCGCCATATTCCTCTGTGTAGGAATTGGTGAGCCCTTCAGCTGTCGTACTTGCTAGCATTAAAGTACCTCATTTTATCTAAGAGTCCTGACTCTGTGTTTGTTTGGCTAATACAGAAGTCCAGGGAAGGCTACCCTCCCAACCCTAGACGGGAGGGAAACCCTTTTTCCCTAACATGTGTTAGAGAAAGTTTTAAGAGCCTGGCTCAGCAAGATAGGTAAAAAGGGGCCCATGCTGGCAGAATAGGTAGACTCAGTAGTATCTCAGCACATCAGGTGACTTCCCAAGGGGTCCAACACATCACAGGCCTCTTCGCCCCTTTCTGGGGTGTTGTCCCTGGGAGGCTTTCTACCAGTCTGCTGACAGGAGTTCCTTTCTCCTGCTTTCTCACTCCTCTTTAGCTGCCCCGCCCAGCTTCCCAGCCCTTTTATGTCCCCAGCTGCTGTTAGACTGCCAATCAGTCTAACCTTTGGTTGCAGGGTTAGTATAGGGTACATACACCCCATGACAGGCTCCCTTTTAAAGTCCTCCTCCTGCTTGAGTAGGTTCTGCAGGTGTAGTGGGATGGGATCACAGTGGCCCAGGACTGCTCTCTAACTCCTCCTGGCTATAGGTGCTGGAACTAGGCGTGCTGCTACACCCGCTGGCTTGAAGTGGTTTCCATCATATACAGGGTTTACAGTTTGGCTCACTGGCTCTCAGCACCCCCACAATAAAAATTGTTCCAGCTTCCCTGCTCCTGGCCCAATGTGGGGTTTATATACCCCATCAGAGGTGTCCTAAGAGGCACAGGCCTTCAGAGCCTTGGGCACCTGGTGAAAGGATCGGATGGTGTGGAGCTGATGCATCACATTGGCCCTAGCGTCCTCCTGCCGCAAGAGAATAAGAACTATGTCAAAGACTTGGATGCCCCCAGGAATAAGAGAGGATTAATAGCAACCAGAAACAGCAGCATTTCTACCCGGCCCCTTCCCCTGTCTCAGGGAAAGATTGACCCTCTGAAGAGGCAATGGCCCTATAAAGTCAATCTGTATTCGCTGCCAAGGTCCATCTACTGGCTGGTGCAAGACCAGACCTTTCCTTACCCGGTAATCGGGGTTATTCTCTGCACATCTTAAGCAGTTGTTGATTAACTCCTCAATGTCCTTTGCAATGCTGGGCCACCAGCTGATGGTCAGCAACTGCTGAGCCATCTTCTTGGGGCCAAAGTTAGCATTTCTTTTTGAAGACAGGATGGTATGACCAACACCGGGATTTTGTCTTGGCTATCTCTTTTTCTTGCCATTATTAAGCCGCTCTTATGTTGAAACACCTCATAAGCTCTGCACTGCTGCTTTTGCAGAAGCTCCTTAACTTCAGTGTCTCTCATTTGGAGCTGCTTAATGTCCAGTTGGTTTGGGATGTTGCTTTGATTGACTCGACTGATGGTGCTATCTGCTTTGTCCTATAGACTGTCAGGTCCCAGCTTGTCCACTTGGTTGTTTAGTAAGGAAAGCTCTGCTTGGTTGCGTCAATGTGCCCTTACTTTAAACATAAATGTATCCCCAGTACGTTTTTCAGCTAGGTGCCAGACATGCAGCAAATACCCAGCATAGTCTATCAGTTTATTGTCCGAAGATGTCATGCCTGGCTCTTTCCAAACTGTCATCCAATCGACTAAGCATGGAGCACCCAATCTGAGTCTGTACATATCATGAGATTAGTGGCTGGCTCAACAGACTCGAGAGCCGCAATCACAGCCACTACCTCTGCTGCCTTTGCTGAATGGTGCTTGACTTTGCCTGTTGTTTCTTGCAATGTTGCAAATCCTGTCACTGGTCTTTCCTCGTGATGGAAACTACTCCCCATCCACCGCCCATAATTCTCGCTCCGCTTGCTTGACAGACTCATAGCATGTTTCTAGTTTAAGTGGTGACCTGATTGTTGGTATCTTGACATCCAGGAACGGGCTTTCATGATTCTGACCTTGTATAAGAAGTGCAAGCTAATAGCAGCTAATGTTGTTACCTTCTTGACCTCCACCTCCTGATTTAATAAACTCACAGTCCACCCGGCAAGCCTTGGGTTAGACACCCTGCCAGAGTTGGCTTTGTCAGACAGTACATATTGCACAGAGGTATGTGTCGTTCTGAGTATAATGGAAGACATTCCTATTATGAATTTCCAGTGGTGGAGGGCCCACACCACAGCTATCATTTATTTTTCACATGCAGACAATTGCTTCTCTACCTCAGTCTGATTTTTAGAACCGAAAGCTACTGGTTTTAAAGAGGTACCTGCATGTTGCAACAGCACTGCGCTGATGGCCTTGTCTGTTGTGGCAAGCTGCAGGTGGTATGGCGATGTGGTATGCGGGTACGTGAGTGCTGGGGTTTGCATCAACACTTGCTTCAGGTCAAAAACTGCTTGTTGTTCTGGTTCTTCACTCTTCCAAGGCTGGTTCTTCCTGAGAAGAAAACGAAGTGGCCATGTCATCTCAGAGTATCCATGAATAAAGTTCAGAGAGAACCCCACTACCTGAGGAACGAGCACAACGTTGACACATCTGTTGATGCAGGACGTTTGCAAATTAAATCAACCTTCGCAGCATCAGGCCTCCTTCCCTCAGTGTCCAGTTCCACACCAAGGTAAAGTGCCCTTTGTTGAGCCAGATGAGCTTTTGGGGGATTAATTAGAAACCCAGTGTCTTTTATTCTCTGCAATACCTCATTTAGTGCCTCTAGGTTCTGTTTTCTGATTGTTGTTGCCACCAGGACATCATCCACATAACTAATGATATTATTTTTATGTGGCAGGTCCTTCCACATTCCAGCAACTATTTTATGACATATCGAGGGAGCATTGTGGTAATCCTGGGCTGCCCTCGTGAATGTCAGTTGCTGATCATTATATGTGAATGCGAATTTGTAGAATGATTCAGGGTGGAGGGGAATTGAGAAAAACACAGAACCATTGTGAACCTGATGTAATTAGGGACATAATTTCAGGGAACTTTGCTACAACTGGGACAAGGCGTGGAGTGACATGATTCAAAGCTCTATAATCAATTGTTAACCACCACGTCTTCCTGTTGGCCTTCAAGCCGGGCCGTATGGGTGCATTGCAAATACTTTCACATGGAATGAGCACTCCTTGTGCCTCAGGTGCCTCCATTGTGGATTTTATGCCTTCTTTTGCCTCCAGCGGGTACTTGTACTGCTGCTGGTGCTCAGGATCAGGATCTTCTACCCTAATGGCAGCGTTTATTTTACCACAATTCATTTTGTCCTTAGCAAAAACTTACCTGGGCTTGTTGACCACGATCATTATGTCATTGTCCAGTCTGGTAAGTCTAGTTTGGTTGGCACCTTTAGGGTGCTAACCCTATGTGCCTCAGAGATGACAAGTCCATAATCTTCACTAGGGCTTTTACACAACATTTTGTTAGGCAGATCTACGATAACCTTTAGATCTTTTAGGATATTAACTCCCAGTATGCCATAGCCATCCAAGGCCTATAAACCCAGTGAAGCTTCAGTTTTAAACGAGCCCACAGTACATGTTAATGGCACCATAAATAGCACCACACTTTGCTTGTGATTATAACTTTCTAAAGTCTTGATCTTCTTTATGGGGATCTTTCCAGCTTGAGGTGCAGCATGTGTACAAATAAGAGACATTGAAGCCCCTGTGTCTACCAGCACCCTGTGCTGAAACTCACCAAACTCTCCAGCCAACGTGATATCTGTTGTTGGCCTCCCCCATTTCTCGTTGGTCAGTGGGGAGGGAGAACCTGGCCTCCTCAGAAGGCATGCTGAAGAGATGGTGACCCTGGGTTATAGTGGGCACTGTTCCCTCATTGTGTGCTCCCTCCTGTTTAGAAAGTTTTAGGAAGGATTATTCCATGGGTAGACTGTCTATCTGTGCCCATGGCTCATGTTTTAATAGCCTTGTCCATAACGTGTTTCTGAACACCCGCAACTCCACAGGAGTGCCTTGAAACACACCATCTGTATTTGGGACTCTTGGTGTTGGAGACTCTTTAAACCCTTCCTTATAGTTGGAATTAACCTTGTTGCTATTAGGGTTTTTGTTCCTTGCATCCTGTGTTTTAGCAGTGGCATTAAATGCTGCTATTTTCCTTTTTCCACCTGATCCCGGTGAGCTTCCTTACCCAGTTCATAGGCTTCATGAGCCCTAGCCTCTAGTTCCCTGAGGCTTACCACACATGAATTCACTAGACCCATTGCCAGACTTATCGTTGGCAACAAACTTTGTACATAAAGCTCATGGAATTCAGGGGCATCATAACTGACTATTCCATTAACCACAGGAGCCAACCCAGTGAGCCAGTAGAAAAGTCATTTTCTGGCTAAATAGCTCTCAGGGCGCTCAGAGGGCTTCTGCATCTCTGCGTATGCTTTCCCCATCAGGTTTTCATAAGGGAAAAACAATTTAATTACCCCCAAATAAATGTCAATCATTTCATTAATGTTGCCCAGAGGTATTTCATGGGGCAATGCATTGAAATCCTCACCGTCCATATACTACAATAGTCACTGCATCTTCCTGGCTGAGATTAGGAGTACTACTCAACTGAGCGAGCCAATCAAATGCACTTTCTTTAAGGGGACCTATTTGCTTCCTGATTGCTCTCACTTGTTCTGGAGACAAAACCTTAATCTCATATTTTGTCTCTTGTAGCCGATTTGGTCTATACTGAACCACTGTGGTGGTTATCGGAGCGAACGGGAGTCATTGCCTCCCTTCCTGGCTCTTTTCATGGCTGATAGGAGCTGATGGTAACGAGCCGTTATACTCTGTGTAGGTTGGTGGTAACCATTCATGTTCAGAGCCTGCATCTGACTCTGACCCATCAGAGGCAAATCCAGCCAAAGAGTTTGCCTCAAAGGCATGAATTACCCCTTATGATTTTTGAAGCTGTTGTTTTAGCTTCTGCAGCTTCTTCTGGCAGGCATCATAGTTAGCACTGCTCTCACCAGACCGTTTTGCTTCTTTTTACAGCTGACTTACAGTGGCTTGGGATTCTTCTAGATTTTTACTGAGGACAAAGCTTTCCTGCTCAGCTGTCATCAGTTTCTCATTAAGGTCTCGCAGCTGTTCTTCCAACTGTGTGAGCTGCATAGTTTGGTTAGTAACTTGAGCAGCTGTGGCATTGTGTTTCATCGCCAGCTTTTCTAAGTCCAGAACTTTACTCACTAATTTATTTTGAGCTTGATCATTTGAGTCTTTAAGCAATTTTGCTTGTTTGTCAAGCTCCTTGCTCACCATGGCTAGACTGTAAATAAGAGCCTTTTTTGGTGCTTTCTTTTTAGGTTGTGATTTGCACACCATGTATCTTTCCCATGTTTTGCTTAACTTCTGGAGGGAGTCCTCCCCAGAGAGCAACCCGTCCTGCCATGGGTTTTACCCTTTCCCAAATAATGACACACAGTACTTGAGTGAGGTATTATTAAGCTGCCTTGTCCAGCCCGAGATCCTGAAGACTTTTTCCATCTCCTTAGTCGTCTTATCGCCGACTAACACAGTAAAGTTCACTGTTTCTGACAGCTCCCCAGGTCCTGTCGAGGACCCTAGCTGCAGCCGTGTACCCAGACTCCTATGAGCCGAGACCCTTTAACGGCACAAGCAGGGGATTCGCTTGTAAAGTGCCTCTGCTCAGTTTCCCTGGGACAGATGGCTGGCCAAGCCTCTCCCTGAAACTTGGGACTTTTTTCCAGACTGCTTCCTCCCACTTTGAGGAAAGTCCGCTCCCTCCAAACGGGATCGTTCCTCACCACCTTGTGAGGCAATCCCTGGGACTACCTTCCAGTAACCTCAAAGGGTCACTAGTCCCAATTGCCAGTTGCTTTGGGAAGGGTGGCAGCAACCTTAGCCACCCAACGGCCCAATGTCTGCCCACAAGTCAGGCCCACCAAACTATTTGAGCTGATGCCTGCTTGCCCACAGAGCTATCCAAACCGCCGATCTCCCCTCTGTAGAATTCCCTCCCCAAGTCACTGGGCCGATTGCAAACACAATGCAAAATAAAAGGGTAAACTAAATAAAATCACTAGGTCAGGATTGACAAAGGTTAGCTACTCCTCTGCCAGTCCTGCCGCAGTCATCAGAATCTGTTACGTTCAAACTAGTAGACAGAGGTCAGGTACTTGAGCTGGCCTACAGTATCTATCACCTGTGGAGTAAAGATGTCAATCCCTCCCACCACCCTCTTAACTTTAATAAAGAAAAGACAGAAAGAGATATTTTTCGAAAACACCTAAAAGATTTATTAAGGAAGCAATAAACTGCAATTGTGGTTGCCCCAGAAAGGTAGGCATGAAGCTTGGTCCCTCACAACCCCTTTGTTACATCCAACAGAATAAACCCAATAATTTCCAACAGAATAAACCCTAAACAAAATACCCCAAAACTATACTGTGTCACGACGGATGACCTTATGGCTGAGGGCAGGAGGAACACCAGACCATCCACATACAGGAACCCAGGCAATAGCAATGCTGGAACCAGGATCAGGTAGGTTGTCTCAGGTGTTAGATGACGTTGACTCAGGTGTAAGATGTCGTCCAGATCTATAGGGTAGATCTTGATCCAATAGAGGTGATCCTCGTAGCCCACATAAACAAGTCTGATACCGGCTGCCTCTCAGATGAACAGCCCATCGGTTCGGGCGTGCAGTCTTTTTATACATTCTATGGTGTGAACATTCCTAGTCTGAACTGGACGCCTCGTGACTGTTACTCCTTGGCACAATGACAAGAAGAAGGGTGACAAATATGGAATTAAGAGCTGTTAATTGTCTAGACTCCCTTTTGAATCAGAGGGTCCATTATCCACATTACCTTAATTAACACAGTTCCTTATAACTATATGTTAAAAATACATTAAATTCAGTATAGACATCTGGCTCTTTAGGGGAAGGTACATGGTCCCTCTTGTTACAACATGTTACCATGTTACCCATGGTCCCTGGGTTCTTTCAACCCAAAGCTCTTGGTAACTTTTACTCTGTGCAAGGTGGTGTCAGGAAATAAATCAAGGGAGACACAGCCATCCGACCGATAGATGGCTGACACAAACAGGACAACACAAGCGTGCTTTCACTTAAAGGTAAGCTTTACTTAGTTTCATAACACTTACACACATCCACAACAGGTTAGTAAAACACCCCCAACCCTTGATAATTACCAAAGCTGAGTGTGGCTCTCGAGTGGCACGTCTGCCAGTGGAGACCGCAAGATGCACCCAGAGGGAGAGTCCCTGAAGAGTCCCTCCAGGAGAGTCCAACTACCTCAAACTTTTTCTCCTTATGTATACATTAGTAATACAATGACATGTCACTTAAAGAAAACTTGCTAAGGAAGCAGTTTTTAAAGGTCAAGCAAGAGGTTTCTTTCTGATCATCAATTAACCAGATGTGTTTATTTCAGAGTGAGCATGCCTTGAGGCCCTGACAGACACATTCCTGGGGGCACATCTAGACAAGCTTCCTGTTTTTCTAAAATACATATATCAGCTATTTCAACATTCTGAGCAGGAAAGACATGGGGTCAAGCTGCCCTTTCTGTAGCACCCAAAATCTCCTCCCCTCCTGCCTTGGTTAAACTAAAGCCACTGCATGGCCAATCTACTACCTGCTGACTTGGCTATTATTAGCAATAAGCAATAATGATTCAGGCACTTTACTGGTTTGCCAAAATCTCCGCGTACACTCTCAGTTAGGGCTCATTCTGTAATCAGCTTGGCTAAGCCCCAGGCTCTTCAGCCCAGGTGAAAGCACCCTGTTACAGGCCTGCTCTGCCCAGTCCTGCTATTACTGGGTTGAAGCCCTTGCTCCCCATTTCAGACCTGGTTTCCAGAGGGGCTGAGGAAGCACAGGCTCCACTGGCTGGAACTGGAGTTTGCTTGTTCTGATGACTCTGACATTCAGGCCCTTCATCATTCAGAGGCTGACAGGTGTGGGGAGGGAGCTGGAGAAACCCCACTGCTGATCGGAAGAAGGTCAAAGAGTCGGGACTCTGGGAGATGAAGGGTTTGTTTGTCCTGCTCTGAGAAGTGGAGCTGGGGAGCTATTACCGCAAGGGGAATAAGGTAACGCTTCAAAAGGGAAAACTCTAGAAATGGTAGAGGAGGGGAAATAGAAAAGGAAAGCCCCTTTTCTCAGAAGGGCAGATTCGACTCTCTTCCGTGTCGGTCACCGGTTAGATTTGCTGACAATAGACGTGTCCCTCCCTCCCTGTGTGGTACAGTGAAAATAAAGAGAAGACAAGGTAATATGGTACAAAGATAAGTATATTAAGGATAAAAGTACAGAAACAGGGTAAAATAGGAGGAAGAAACATGAGCATAAACAAAACAGTGAATCAGTGACTGGTTTAGGAGCGTAAAGCTCAGACCCACAAAACCTCCCTTGGTGTTTGAGAAAACAACAAACAATACTCCAATTCAGAAACCTTTCCCTACTATTTCTAGGCACAGTGAACACAATATACGGATGCAAGGCCCAGGACCTTCATACTGGTCCCATATGAGGAGAGATTAAAGAGGCTAGGACTTTTCAGCTTGGAAAAGAGGAGACCAAGAGGGGATATGATAGAGGCATATAAAATCATGAGTGGTGTGGAGAAAGTGAATAAGGAAAAGTTATTTACTTATTACCATAATATAAGAACTAGGGGCCACCAAATGAAATTAATGGGTAGCAGGTTTAAAACAAATAAAAGGAAGTTCTTCTTCACACAGCGCAGAGTCAACCTGTGGAACTCCTTGCCTGAGGAGGTTTTGAAGGCTAGGATTATAACAGGGTTTAAAAGAGAACTGGATAAATTCATGGAGGTTAAGTCCATTAATGGCTATTAGCCAGGATGGGTAAGGAATGGTGTCCCTAGCCTCTGTCTGTCAGAGGGTGGAGACGGATGGCAGGAGAGAGATCACTAGATCATTACCTGTTAGGTTCACTCCCTCTGGAGCACCTGGCATTGGCTACTGTCGGTAGACAGGATACTGGGCTGGATGGACCTTTGGTCTGACCCAGTATGGCCATTCTTATGTTCTTATGTTCTCTCTGGCTAATTGGAAGCCTTTGAAGAGGACCACTGGGGAGTCCCGACAACTGATGGACTTCGTCACAGGCGGAGAGACCGTCTGGGATGCTGATCACAGGAAAGCAGCAGGACCCTTCACAGGTAAGATGGATTTGCTGTGGTGGGGATGGTGATGGTAGGCCTCTCCTTCTTCAGTCTCGCTACAGGATGGATGGTGTTCTTCTCACTGGTTCTGGAGAGTTGGGAAGACCTGACCGTACACGCGCTGCCAGTGGAATGGACAGTCCCATGCAGGCACTGAACAAGATCTCATATAGTCTCTGTGATGGGAAAAGTTCTGAGGGAATGGAATGTTGGGGGCTGGCTCTGGCAGGAAAAGCTGGTTCTGTCCGGTTTGAGCCAGGGGAATCCAGCGTCTTAACTGTAAACAAGTCAGCTTTCAAAGATGGAATCTAAGGGTCACAGTTCATATACTCCATGTTGGATTTAATTAAAAACAGTGATTCACATAACATTACCTCATAAATACAATTAAGACAGCAAATTGAACACATTGAAAAGTACCAACATTCTTTACTTATTTATACCTAACATATCCCCTCCTTGGTGGTATTTGAGATTAACAATCACAATAACCACCCCATTATTATACATATTAGCAAAAAACATTATGTATAAAATACAAAAGAGGATAGGCGTGTATTTTAAGACAAGCTGTTATATCAGAGCGTTAAGTGCTGAAATATCAAAAGGGGTTTGTTTAGATATTTTCTTAGCTTTCTTGAGCCTGCACAGACAAACATTTAATATAATTACATAGAAGATCCGAAGAAATTGAATTATTAAAAGTACCATGATCAGGTGAAGCATTATGAACCAAACAGCATGTGTCTCACCTGCATCTGTACTAAAAATACCTTCCCACCAGCATGGTGGTGAAGTTTCCTCCTTTACCTTCTTAAGGATTCGCTTTATATTAGCTACAGAATGATGGACTGTAAGGAGGGTCTTAAGATCTTCTGTCCTTAAATCGTTGATGTAATACGTGAGCTGTTTATGATGTAATAACCTTCTGATTGCTTCTAGGTCAGCTCCAATATGTATGGGCTCAATTTAGTCATACAAACGATATTCTGATTGAATAACCTCCGACTCTAAATCATGCAAGGTGACATTTATGTCACAACCCCTTAAACTAAACATTTGGCATGAACATATATTTACAGTGAAATTATTAACAATTTTATAGAATCTATTTACAGTGAATACCGGACACAAACTTCTTATGCATAAACAATGTTTATCTACTTGCACTGTGGCGGACTGGTTATTAAGGGAGTGCTGGTGCAATTCATAATTACATGGCCCTGACTGGAGTTTAGGCACACATGGGCTTCTTCCCATATTCCAGATGTACAAGTGTACCCCAACCCCTTCTGCTCGGTACAGGCTTGTAGGTTGATTGGCTTATATTCTTTGCCTTTGAGATGTACCCATTTGCAATCATCGATTGGCAGCAGTAGGGATTGATTGGTGAAGCGTCCTAATGGAACCAGAGGGTTGATGGTCTCCTCGGTTGCTGACTTCAATGTAAGTACGAGTGCTATGATAGGTTCATTGTGGGGGAAATATGTAAAATGAACGAGTTTCCACCACCTCTGATGATTTATTTCAAACTCATTGGAGTTACTTCCGATGATTCTCTTTAACTCCAAGGGCATGTCTCCATTTAGGCCATCTTGCACAATTGATTTTGCTACACTTAACAGCCATTGCTGGGTTTCCACACAGGCAAATGCCTTGGACAGGTTTGAAGGGAAGGATGCCAAGAGCTCCCAATACTTGCAGATGATCCTGTTCCTGTATATCTAACCAGCAGGGAAGGATGTTTACAATATTAAATTCAGCACCATCAATGCCAATGACAGGGCTCTGACAAGATGGAAACGTCATGTCCTAGATCCCCTATTCTCTTGGTGAGGAAGTTCTGATCCACTGCATTAATTACGCTGAGACCAGCCCCTACACCCACAAGTACCTTTACTACAACATCCCTTCGCTTCCTCTGTTGTGTGGAGGGTGGCAAAATCCCTTGTAACCATGCCCTCCATCCCATTAGCAGAGGTGTCACGTAAGGTGCACAAGGCAGGTGCAGTGGAATGATGGAAAGTTGGATAGACATAATTTTCTTTAGAGCAAATTGAGGCTCTATCATCATGACTCTTGCCACATCCTTTTTAATAACAAAAGGTCCCACATAGCTAACTTGCAGAGGCAGAGCAATAGTTAGCTTAAACAATGTTTCTACTTGAAATGGGCCTTTAACTGTCCATTGTCTGGAGTGCAAAGTGCTAACATTGAACATAAAAGTGTCCATGCAAGTAATGTTATGGTATATTATTGAATCGCCTAACTTACAAAACTTGGATGAAATAAAACCATGTAATGAGATAGAACATTGTTTTCTGCAAATTTGACAGGACAGATTCATAATTAAATATTCATGATCATGCAGAGGATATACAGTTTGACTGAGGTAGATGAGAGATTATGATGGTGCAAAATGGCAGTGATGTTTATGAGTCCTGGAGTTGTTGTAGAAGGTGTATTAATTTTAAGATTTAGGCATTTGGATGAATCCCAATCTTTTACATCCTGTGAGCAGCCTAAAAAAAGGGATGAATCCAACATCCAACCACATCCATAGGATAACTTTTTGATATACTTCAGCTGCCCCGTTGGATTCATTGTTGGGTCATGCACTCGGTTGCCATGCAGAGTGAATGATACCAATGAATTGTTATTTTAATTTCCTTTATTACCAAGTAACAGTATCCCTCTGCCACATATGCATAGATAGTGGCCAAGCCAATCATTACATCCTCAGGTATGATCCAATATGCAGGTGTGGGAGGAACTTTAGTTACGGGCACATCTTTTCGTCCCCTCCCCATTCCAAATCTAAAGGGTATGCGTACCCTTGGTGGCACTTAGCTTGTCGTTTCATCTGGCCTTACTCTGGAAATGGCTTTGTAGGGGTCTCAAGTGGTACCCTTGGTCTCATTTGATTTACTTCAGATATCTTTTGAACACTTCCTTTATGATTCTTGTAACCATCAACATATTCCTCCTCATAATCTTCATTATAGTCCTCATCTTCAAAATCCTCTTGGGTGTATATTCTTTCTTCCTGTCCTTTTGTATCCTCTTGATCATATTCGTTGTATTCAAAAATGGGAACCTTCCATTTGTAAATTAGGTTCTCATTGACTTTACAGAACCAGTGTTCATTCTCTTTGATGGTTAAACCTTGACTGGCCCACAGGTATGGCCATGTTGTAACTATATACAATAGAAGTTTTCCAGTAGCACTCATGCTTCCTATGGTACCTGTGAAAGGAAAGACATGAGAGTGTTAATCATTAATTCAAGGTGTTTTTTGATCACTTTTCTTTTTACTTTCTCTTTCAGAGGGATCAGCATGGTTGTTTCCTTTCCATGCTTTTAGTTGTGAGCTATGAAGCCACTTTTGAACTCGGTGTGTTCCAGACTTTAACTCCAGCAGGTAAGTTGTTGGGCTGGTTTTATTGAGAATGGTTACTGGCCCAACCCATCTAGGACTCAGAGGATGATTTTTCTCTGAGAAATACTTGAAAAAAATGTGATTCCCTACGTTCCATTCAACATGCTTCAAGTTGTTATTTAACCTTTGGTCTACTTTGTGGATATTTCCGTTCAAGTTAATCGGAACAGCTTTCTGCACCTCTGATATAGTATTCAAAACTGACTTTATGTAATTGTCCATTACAGTTCTGGGGCGGTACTCGTCAGGGTGTACCCCTCCTGGCATCCACCATTGTTCAGGCGTTAACATAGGCCTTCCAAGGAGTGCTTCATATGGAGTAAATCCATGAACACTTACACTAGATCTAATTGCCATCAAAATAAGAGGTAGATGTTTGTGCCAGTTTTTTCCAGATGAATCGATTACTTTTCTAAGCGCAGTTTTAAAGTACGATTTGATCTTTCTACCAAGCCAGAAGATTGGGGGTGATCAGCTACATGAAATTTTTGATGTATTCCCAGTGCTATGCACAGCTGCCTGGTTAATTCTCCTGTGAAATGCATGCCTTGATCTGAATCTATGATCCAGGGAAAACCAAATTGGCTAAATGCATTTTCTAATAGCATCTTTAGTGTAGTACTGGCGGTATAATTTCTGGTCGGGTACCCTTCTATCCATTTGGTGAAGGGGTCAATTAACACTAAACAGTATACATTCCCATGACTAGTTTGGGGTAAGGGACCAAGATGCCATGTGAACGAGACTGCATGATGCTCTCTTCATGCTTGAGGGGCTGGAGCCTCCTTCCAGAAATGCTCTCAGGAGTCCAGGTAGAAGGACATGTCTGGGGAGCCTCTTCATAGGAAAAAACCAAGCGTGGAACACTGATGGAGACGTCTCTGTCCCAGGGCTGGGATCCAGAGACGGGGGAAGCTCTCAGCCAGGCTATGTATTAGGGATCCCATTTCTCCCCCAAGAGACCCCCATGCCCCAAGGAGTAAATGGCTCTTACCTCCATGAAGGAGCAAGGTCTTTCCTCTCAGCCTCTTTGAGACTCAGCACTGCTTGGTTTGGTAGGACAAGGTGACCTGCCCCCACTGCTCCCTGAGGTGTCTCAGCTGCAGGCTGTGCCCATTTAGAGGCTGTGACAGATCCCAGGGCCTGGAAGACAGCTGGGAAGGAGGCTCCTATTCATTTCACAATCTGAGACCCCGTAGAAGGGCCAAGTGGAGAATAAAGGGCAGGAGGTGAAGCTAGCCCTGAGCCTCTGTCCCATCCCCACCTCCTCAAAAGTGGGCCTTTCTGAGCTTCAGTTGGGCAGACGTGCTGTAGCCCTGACACAAAGGGCCTTCTGCACCATATGGGGCAGGGATAGCTCTGTCTGGGAGCAGGGGGAATGGAATGGGGGTCATGCCAAGAAAATGGGGGGAGGGGAATGGGAGTGAGGGGAGCTCCTGTCCCAGATGAAGGAATTTTGGGGGCAAAGAGAAGGACCCTGCTCCACAGAAAGGGGAGAGAGTTTCTGTTAGTGCCAGGGGCTCCATTTCCCCTTCCGCCAGCCCCCTATTTACAGTGAGATAGAGCAGTACCTGCAGCAGAGAGCGGGAGTTGCTGAACATGGGAGGAGAATCTTTAAAGGCATCCGGCAAGGCACAGTCCCTGCAGCACCTCGGGCACCTGGTGCAAGTGCCAGATGATGTGGAGCTGGCACATCACATTGGCCATGACGTCCTCCTACTGCAAGGGAATGAGAACCTGTCATAGACTCAGACACCCCCCAGTAATCAGGGAGGATTAACGGCACCTGGAACCAGCAGCATTTCACCCCAACAGCTGCCCATGTCTGAGGGATGGATTCATCCTCCTGACCCCTAGGATGGAGTCTTGTTGTCCTCCCCAGTGACCGCCAGTGCCAACCCCCCTCCTTGTAGGGTGAGCTCCTGCCACCTCCCCCTCAGTGCCCCTGACAGCTGTTCCATCTCCAACTGACCTGGGGACACAGCTCAAGTTCTCAGAATCCTCTCCTCCACCCCCACCCCCACCCCCACCCAGGTAGGGCAGAGAGAGGGCTCTAGCAGGGGGTGCAGGAGGGATTGTGGCGACATTGAAGTGGGGTGGGTGGAGGTTGAGGCCTTTCCCCAGATCATCCCAGTGACTAATGCTGAAGCCACAGGATTGCAGCCCTCGTGAATGGGGCAGTTCGGCAGCCCCTGCTGACTGAATCCTCTGGTTCTCTCTAGAGCAGGCCCAGCCCTGCCAGCAGCAGGGCAAGCTTCCCCCTTCCATGTGCTTCAGCCCTGCCTGGTCAGTCGCCATCACCAGTCAGTCCTTGGCCTGCCAGGCTGCCAGTGATGGGAGCAACTCTGGGTGGTGGCTCAGGTGACATGGACACTAGGCCACAGGGAACTGGGTGCAGCCCTGTGAGGCGGGCAGGAAAGGCTCACAGGGAGCACTTAGGGGACTCTCCTGCCCTTCCCAGGAGCGATAGCACCATGTCCTAAGAATATAAGTCCATGATGAGGTAACACTTGTAATTCATTAGCCTTGCTAAAGTGCTGGGTCTGGACAGGCAATAGTGACTCACTGACCCAGTGCTCTTCTCTCAGACTTGGGTATCAGCCAAGGAGACACGGAGCAGAGACACACCCAGAGTCATAATTCCACATTAACTCACCCACTGGGGATTCTCCTTAGACCATGTAGCAATAGATCCATGTCAGACAAACAAATCAGGGCAACTAGCGAGTTTCCAACATGGGACCTTTAGTACCAGCCTGTCCCACTGGGTGCTGGATAAGGAACTCTGAGCTGGAAATAAGAAGTGGGCTCTTGTCCTGTCTCCAGTAGGTAGGCACTGCTGGGAACTAGCCAGCCCCACTCCCTGAGCCGTGTCATGCCCTGACAGAGTGTCCTTACCTCCCCCACCCTGGCTGTGTTCCTGTAGCCCAGAAGCCTACTGTCCTGGTGCCAGTCCCAGCACCTCAGGTCTTCCGCCTCATGGATGGTCAGCGCTGGGAGACAGAGACACACACACATTTGTCACTCTGCTTGAAGTGTCTGTGTCCTTCCAATCCCATTGGTGGCTGCACAGTGGGCAGAGTCCTCGCTGCATCCCTGGTCCAGTAGAATTGCAGAGGGTGGAGAAGAACAGAGAAATAGACAGAGAGACTCATTCTCCAGCTGGGGTCAGTCTGAGATAAATTGGCTGGGGTCCCATTACCCAGCTACGGTCACTCTCAGTCTCCTATTGGGTCCCATTTCCCAGCTGGGTTCCTTACCCCTGTGGTGCAGCAGCAGTTGGTGGAGTCCCTCGCTGGCCTGCCGGCTGATGTCTTTATCTGGGTCACTGACAAACAGAGCCAGCTGTCACATGGTGACCCATCCTAGGGAATTCTGCTGAGTTCCAATGGAAGGGAGAGGGAGAGAGGACTTCATCAGCATTTTTCTGTCAGCTCCCAGTCCCCCCTGGGCCAGGAGTCTCCTTCCCCTCAGCCCCTCTGCAGGAGATGCTGGGGGAGAGAAGCTAGAGCTAGACCCTTCATTTTCTCTGCCCCCAAGGGAGCCTAGAACTGCTCCAGGATGGCAAGAAGGGACCGAAGGCCAGGCATGAACTTGGTTGGAGCAGGGGCTGGAGCATGATCCCCTTAAAGGGCTGGGGTCACCACTTAACCAGGAAAAGAACTTGACTCAAGCCTAACTCATTCCCTGCTCTGACTTTGTCTGTCTCCCCACAGAAGAACAGCCCAGCCAGGAGAGAGTGAACCTTCCCTGTCTTAAATATAAAGGGAAGGGTAACAACCTTCCTGTATACAGTGCTATAAAATCCCTCCTGGCCAGAGGCACAAAATCCTTTTACCTGTAAAGGGTTAAGGAGCTCAGGTAACCTGGCTGGCACCTGACCAAAAGGACCAATAAGGGGACAAGATACTTTCAAATCTGGGGCCCGGTGGGTGAGGTGGGGGGGCGGAAAGGTTTTGGTCTGTCTGTTCTGTGTTCTTGCTGGACACAGATCAAGGAAGCAAGCAATCCAACTCCATTAGAATTAGTAAGTACTAGCAAGGGAATGCGTTACTTTATTTTTGTTTTGGCTTGTGATTTTCCCTGTGCTGAGAGGAAGGTGTATTCCTGGTTTTCTTTTTGTAACTTCACAGTTTGGCCCAGAGGGCAATCCTTTGTGTTTTTGAATCTGATTGCCCTGTAAGATTATCTTCCATTCTAACTTTACAGAGTTGCTTCTTTTACCTTTTTTCTTTATAATAAAGTTCTGTTTCTTTTAGAATCTGATTGGGGTTTTTTTTAGTGTCCTAAAAAAACCCAAGGTTGGTCTGTGCTCATCTTGTTTATTCTCAAGCCTCCCCAGGAAAGGGGGTGTGGAGGCTTGGGGGAATATTAGGGGGAAGTAGGAAATCCAAGTGGTCCTTTCCCTGAGTTTGTCTGAATCACTTGGTGGTGGCAGCGTTACCTAATCCAAGGTACAAGGGAGAATTTGTGCGTTGGGGAGCTTTTAACCAAAGCTGGTAGAAATAAACTTAGGGGGTCTTTCATGCGGGGCCCCACATCTGTACCCTAGAGTTCAGAGTGGGGAGGGAACCCTGACATTTCCGCCACATCTGCCAGAGGAGCCACCCTTGGGAGGTGACCTGGGAGTGGGAGAGGCAGTGACTCCCAGCTCTGGGCCTGAGCAGAACTGGGGTTAGGGGAGCTGCAGGGAGGTCTCGGTACCTGAGGTTCCCCACGGCGATCAGGGAGTTGGCCAAGATGACTCCAGTGGGCGGAGAGTTGTCAGAAAGCTCCTTAATGAGCTCCTGTGAGACCCAAAGGCGCATGTGAGATTCGGGTCCCACTGACATTTCCCCGTGAGGAGATTACAGCAGGATTCCCCCCGCCCCCCCAACCGCCTCCTGCTCCTCCCATTCCTTCCTGCCCATCAAACTTGGCCCCATTCCCCTTCTTCCCTCCTCCATGTCAAAACTGCCCCCATCCCACACCATCCTGACTACTGAGCTGGAACCATCTGATTCGTTCTCCCCCAGCCTCAGCTGCCCCTCCGGCCCTGCGATTCCCCCACTGCCCACTAGTGACCAATCTCAGAATTTCTCCCATCCCTTCTCCCCAGTCTTCAACCCGAGCAATCCCTGCCCTCTGCTGCCCCCTCCAGCACCACCTAGCCCCCATCCATTGGCCTGGGGAAACCCCTGCCTGTTCCATGTCTCTCTCCTCCTTCCAGAGAGCCCCCCCCCCGCCACTGTCCCAGGCTCTGTGTCTCGCTCACCACAATCCTCTCCACCACAGCTGCCTTGCAGCAGTGCAGCTCTTGTGTGTCCTGCCCTCTCTGCTGTGCAGTGAGACACACAGAGTGGATGGCGTACAGGAACATGAGCTGCTGGGCCTCCTCCTGCACCCACCAGGAGTGGGGTTAGGGTAGAGATGGACTGTTAGCCACGGACCTCCCAGCCCCACCCACACCAGCTCCAGGGCTCAGGCCCCAATGGAGGTTACTGGTGACCCACCCATTGTTCAGATCAGCCACAACTCCTACACAAGCAGAGTCAGGAACTGGGACAGTGCCTGTGGGGGGAGTAGACCCTGGCTGGTGTGTGACAAACACCTCCATGTTGGGGGTCCCTGATCATGGAGAAGAAACGTCCCCATTAGGGGTGGTGGATCATTCGGGACAAGACCCTCTGCAGGGTGTGGGAATCCTGGGAAGGGGCAGGACAATCTTGGTTCCAGCCAGGTTGGGGAACATTTGTACCTTTTTCGGCCCTGGAGCTGTTCTCTGATGACCTCGAGAGCAGAGTCCTCTGTTGCCATGTCCACCCATTCCTCCTCCTCCTCGTCCCCTGAGTCCCTGGGGGTCCCTGCAACAGGGACAGAAGAGGACAGGGTGATTCCTGCCGCCACTCAGGGGAAGGACAGGGTGTGGTGGGGAGAGTAGGGTTAATGTCCCCTCTTCCCAGTTCAGGGACCCAGGGCAGATCGGGCCCCACACTCCCTCCTTTCAGCAATGTGCCTTCAGCCCCCAACAGCTTCAGCAGCCCATAGCAGAGAGCTTCCCCCTCCACCCCCGCACTGTCCTGGACTCCCTAGCAGATGTCTGCCCCCTCTCCCCCCGGAGCATCAGGGACCAAAGTGATAGCAGCTGCCCCCACCCCCCAGTTTCCCTTCCTGCAGGGGCAGCTCTGTGACTGCTGCTGGTGTCAGTGGGGTTCGTGTGCCTCAAGCCAGAAACCTGGTCTGGGGACCCACCCCAATAGCACTGGTAGAGCACCTGGGCCCAGGGTATTCACAGACCCATCCTACCCTCCCTGAGCCCAGCCCAGCTCCTCACCTGGAACAAAGCAGCGGCGCCCATCAGCCTATTTGCTGCCAGGGTCCCAGGAGCTGCTGCTGTCCCATGCTGAGCTGCTGGTGCTGGGGGACAGGGATCCTCCACCTCCTGCCCTGGGGAGGCTGGAAGGTCCTCAGTGACCGGGCAGGGCGATACCTCCTGCTGGAAATCAGGGCTGGGCTCCTGGGGCCGGTGCTGCCCACACAACAAGCCCCAGAGCCACGCTGTCCAGCTCCCCTCCTGAGCTGAGTCCCGCCTGCCCAGCCGCATCCTGGGCCAGCTCCATTGTGGCCTGGCCGGTTCCTCTCCTGCCTCGGCGCCTGCGCTGGGAGCAGGTTTCCTCTGCCAGAAGGCTGGGCACTTCCACCTCCTGGCCTGGCCAAGACCTGCTTCCCCGCCAGTGGGGACGAAGGGGCTGCTCGGCTCCTAGGAAAGATGGCGCCTGCTTCCCTCAGGCTCTGGGGCCATCTGAAGAGCTTCTTCCTGAAGACCCTCAGGAGCCTGGCCATCCTGGAACCGAGCAGGGAGCAGGCATGAGTCTGGGGTCAAGGCAGTCTCTCACAAACGGGCCTTTTTTGGTGCCGCCCCATCCCTGCCCCAGCCAGAGCAGCTCCTTCTCCCCACACAGGGGTGCAGGGAGTGCAAGCTACACACACTGGCAGGAGTTCATTGTATGGTCTGCTCCCATCATTGCCCCTCGTCATCCCTGGTGCTGCAATACCCGGGGAATCTCCTCCCTTTAGAGCACTGGGGTCAGTCACAAAGACTGTCGGTTACTTTGGAGAAGCAGGCCACACTCCCCACCCCCAGACTAGAGAAGGAACAGAACCCAGGGGTCCAGACTTCTCTTGGGAAACCATTCCCCACATCAATGTTACAAAGTCCCAAGTCATAGGAAGCCCAGGGCCCCCTTGTTTCCCATTGATTTCCATGCTCAGCAGCTCACAGGGTCTGGCCCTGCTCCGAGACTCTCAGCCTGGGGAACATCTCCCACAAGGGAAGGGCTGGGACCCCATTGCTGGGACGTTTCCAAACACACCGGAGATGGCTCTGGAGAAGCCCCTGCCAGGTCTCAGAGTGAGGGGCTCTTGGGAGCTGTTTGCAAATCAAATCTCCTTTGGGAGAGATTCTCTCCCCCTATTTCTGCCTCTCCCAGACAGATGGGGAAGCCACTGAGGAACCCTAATGCCACTCACTTGCTGTAGGTGATGGAGCGATGGATGGAGGATGTTCAGTGTTGCCAGCTGCCCCTTGCCCTCCTCCTCACTCCCCGAGCCCAAGACAGGCTGGAGAGGGTGGTGACCTGAGGAGTTACCCTGCCCAGCGAGCAAGCAGGGTGATGACACTGGGCGATTGACTGGCTGTGAAAAAAAGAGTCTGTCTGATTGCCAAAGGACGGAGAAAATCGGCCAGCAGTAGTGGGCCCAGAACACTGCGCTAGTGTGGGGGTGACAGCGCCTCCCAGCTCCTGACATCCTGGCACTTTCTTCTTCGAGTGATTGCTCATGTGTATTTCACAATAGGTGTGCATGCTCACCACGTGCACCGGTGCAGGAAGTTTTTCCCCTAGCGGTACCCATAGGGGGAGTGCCCCAGCAACCTCTGGAATGGCGCCTCCATGGCGCTGTATAAGGGGAGCTGCACTCTTCTTCCCCCCCGCCCCCGCCGCCCCAGTTCCTTCCTGCCGCCAGTAAAGGTGCATCGGAATTACTCTGCTCCAGCTTTGCTGTAGCTCGTCCCCAGAACTTTTTGTTCGTTCAGTCCTAGTACCTGTAGTTAGTTAGCTGTTACAGTTAGTTCAGTTAGTTAGAGTGCCCGGGCCGGCACGCCCCACGCCCCACGCCCCAGGTTTTAAGTCATGCGACACTTGTAGGCGATCTATGCCAAGGAGTGACCTGCAAGCAGACTGTTTACACTGTTTGGGAGAAACCCATATCAGCGATCGTTACAAGATTTGCAAGTTGTTTAAACCTCGGACTGAGAGATTAGGCTCCGGGCTATTCTGATGGAGTCGGCGCTGACCCCAACTCCGGTGCGTCGCTCCAAGTTGGCACCGGGCACTGCAGCATCGGTGCATGGCGACCTTCCGGCGCCTTCGACCAGTCGGCACTGCTCCCCGTCCACAGGGCATCAGAAGGCAAAAGGAAACACCTTCTTTGCAGCGGCACCGAGGGAATCCAGGGGCAGAGACTAGACCCATGTTGAGCAGTCCTCGATCCCCTCGAGGGGTACCAACGGGACCGAGGCAAACGTCACCAAAGGTCCTTGTCTCATAGGGATTACCATGGCTGGTCACAGCATGGACGTCGATTCTGTTCCCGCTTGGAATCCCGCTCCAAGACTCCGCCAAGGCATTGCCTCCGCAGGCCAGGGCGTTGATCGCCGGAACCTCACAGTCGCGGGTCCACCTGTTGGAGCCGATCGCAGAGCAGCAGCTACAGACTGTACCTCCACATCGAGACTGTACCTCCACATCGAGACTGTACCTCCACATCGAGGTTACAGTCCTGTGGGCGACGTCGCTCCCAGTACCGCCGTTCCTCCCAGTCCCGAGACAGCGCAGGTTGTTCGTCAGCCTGGCCTCCACTTGTAGTCGCCCTTCCATGGGACAGGCCAGCCAGGACGAACAACCAGAGCCCGTGGGCACCATGGCCCCGACACAGTGCCCCCGGTGGGGGCCCACTCGGTAGCCAGAGCCTCAGAGGCACCGCTGGCCTCCCTCTCCAGACCTCCGAGGATGGGGGTCGGTGGGACATACGTTCTCAGTACCATGCCCGGAGTTTGACCAAGTGGTGCATCCTCCAGTGCCAACGGACACCCAGAGCACCGTGCCGGCCTCCTCGCCCTCCCCGGATGAGGCGATAATGGCCCTGCCCCCCTCTGTCCCACAGGAGGACTTTAGGGCCCATCAAAAACTTTTTAAAAGGGTGGCATCAAGCCTTCACCTCCAGGTAGAGGAGTTGGAGGAACACTTGGACTCCCTATTCAACATGCTGTCCTCTTCAGCACTGGGCAGGGTAGCTTTGCCCCTCCATGAAGGGGTGGCAAAAATTTCAGATGCCTTGTGGCAAACACCAGCTCGCTGGCCCCCATCTCTAAGAAGGCGAAACACAAGTACTTTGTACCCGCCAAGGGGCACGAGTACCTCTACACCCACCTGGCACCCAACTCCCTGGTGGTCGAGTCGTCAACCACAGGGAGCGGCAGGGCAAACCAGCCCCTACTCCGAAAAATAAAGATTCACGGAGGCTGGACTCTTTCAGGAGAAGGCTTTATTCTCCCTCAAGTTTTCAGTTGCGGGTGGCAAACCACCAGGCGCTCCTGGGCAGGTATGAATTCAATTTGTGGGGTTCCCCGCCCAAGTTCAAGGATTCCCTCCAGGAGCATGATAAGAAAGAGTTCAAGGCGCTAGTGGAGGAGGGTACAGCAGCTGCCAGAGCATGCCTGCAAGCAGCTTCAGATGTGGCAGACACGGCAGCACGGTCCATGGCTTCGGTGGTGTCCATCAGAAGGGTATCATGACTCCTGCTGTCCGGGCTGTCCAGTGGAGCGCAGGCTGCCATGCAGGATCTCCCGTTTGATGGCAAAGTTCTGTTTGCGGAGCAAACAGATACAAAGCTTCATGGCATGAAGGACTCCCGCACGACCCTCCAGACTCTGGATCTCTATGTCCCAGCTCCGGCCAAATCCAAGTTCAGGCCACAGCAGGCTCCCACTCAGGACACGCAGCCGAAGTACAACACTGCCTATAACAAGTCGAGGGTCTATAAAAGGCAGTCATAGCCTGTCCCACAACTTGGATCCTCCAAGGGCAAACAGGCAGGAAAAAGGCGGTTTTGACGGGACGTTTGGGGGCACCCGGCCAATTCTCCCCAGGGATCCTCCACCGCTCAATGAAGCTTCCCTTCTACAATTGGTTGTGTGCTTCCCTCCCAGAGTGGTCACGGCTGAAAGGCCAAAGGAGGACTCAGGCCCATCCTGGACCTGCGGGATCTAAACCAGTTCATGGTGAGGCTCAAGTTCTGCATGGTCTCGCTGGCCTCCATTCCCTCCCTAGACCCCAGGGACTGGTACGCTGCCCTCGATCTGCAGGACACGTACTTCCACATTCACATTTTTGACGGGCACAGACGCTTCCTCCATTTCCATGTGGGCAGAATCACTACCAGTTTACAGTCCTCCCATTTGGCTTATCCGCTGCCCCCAGGGTATTTATAAAATGTATGTCCGTGGCAGCGGCCTACCTCAGGCACCGGGGGGTCCAGATCTTTCCGTATCTGGATGATTGGCTCCCGGTCAGCTCCCGGTCGCAGGTAAGGGATCACATGACACTTCTACTGTCCACAGGAGCAGCCCCGGGCATTTGGTAAATCATAGAATCATAGAATATCAGGGTTGGAAGGGACCTCAGGAGGTCATCTGGTCCAACCCCCTGCTCAAAGCAGGGCCAATCCCCAACTAAATCATCCCAGCCAGGGCTTTGTCAAGCCTGGCCTTAAAAACTTCTAAGGAAGGAGATTCCACCAGCTCCCTAGGTAACGCATTCCAGTGTTTCACCACCCTCCTAGAGAAAAAGTTTTTCCTAATATCCAACCTAAACCTCCCCCACTTCTTGTTGCAACTTGAGACCATTACTCCTCATTCTGTCATCTGCTACCACTGAGAACAGTCTAGATCCATCCTCTTTGGAACCCCCTTTCAGGTAGTTGAAAGCAGTTATCAAATCCACCCTCATTCTTCTCTTCCGCAGACTAAACATCCCCAGTTCCCTCAGCCTCTCCTCATAAGTCATGTGTTCCAGTCCCTTAATCATTTTTGTTGCCCTCTGCTGGACGTTTTCCAATTTTTCCACATCCTTCTTGTAGTGTGGGGCCCAAAACTGGAAACGATACTCCAGATGAGGCCTCACCAATGTCGAATAGAGGGGAATGATCACGTCCCTTGATCTACTGGCAATGTCCCTACTTATACATCCCAAAATGCCATTGGCCTTCTTGGCAACAACGGCACACTGTTGACTCATATCCAGCTTCTTTCCCACTGTAACCCCTAGGTCCTTTTCTGCAGAACTGCTGTCTAGCCATTCGGTCCCCAGCCTGTAGCGGTGCATGGGATTCTTCCATCCTGAGTGCAGGACCCTGCACTTGTCCTTGTTGAACCTCACCAGATTTCTTTTGGCCCAATCCTCTATTTTGTCTAGGGCCCTCTGTATCCTATCCCTACCCTCCAGTGTATCTACCTCTCCTCCCAGTTTAGTGTCATCTGCAAACTTGCTGAGGGTGCAATGCATGCCATCCTCCAGATCATTAATGAAGATATTGAACAAAACCAGCCCGAGGACCAATCCTTGGGGCACTCCACTTGATACCGGCTGCCAACTAGACATGGAGCCATTGATCACCACCCATTGAGCCCAACAATCTAGCCAGCTTTCTATCCACCTTATCATCCATTCATCCAGCCCATAGTTCTTTAATTTACTGGCAAGAATACTGTGGGAGACCGTGTCAAAAGCTTTGCTAAAGTCAAGGAACAACACGTCCACTGCTTTCCCCTCATCCACGAGCCAGTTATCTCGTCATCGAAGGCAATTTGATTAGTCAGGCATGACTTGCCCTTGGTGAATCCATGGTGACTGTTCCTGATCACTTTCCTCTCCTCTAAGTGCTTCAGAATTGATTCCTTGAAGACCTGCTCCACGATTTTTCCAGGGACTCAGGTGAGGCTGACTGGTCTGTAGTTCCCAGGATCCTCCTTCTTCCTTTTTTTAAAGATGGGCACTGCATTAACCTCTTTCCAGTCGTCTGGGACCTCCCCCGATCACCATGAGTTTTCAAAGATAATGGCCAATGGTTCTGCAATCACATCCGCCAACTCCTTTAGCGCTCTCAGATGCAGCGCATCCGGCCCCATGGACTTGTGCTCGTCCAGCTTTTCTAAATAGTTCCAAACCACTTCTTTCTTCACAGAGGGCTGGTCACTTCCTCCCCATGCTGTGCTGCTCAGTACAGCAGTCTGGGAGCTGACCTTGTTCATGAAGACAGAGGCAAAAAAAGCATTGAGTACATTAGCTTTTTCCACATTCTCTGTCACTAGGTTGCCTCCCTCATTCAGTAAGGGGCCCACACTTCCCTTGACTTTCTTCTTATTGCTAACATACCTGAAGAAACCCTTCTTGTTACTCTTAACATCTCTTGCTAGCTGCACCTCCAGGTGTGATTTGGCCTTCCTGATTTCACTCCTGCATGCCCGAGCAATATTTTTATATTCTTCCCTGGTCATTTGTCCAATCTTCCACTTCTTGTAAGCTTCTTTTTTGTGTTTAAGATCAGCAAGGATTTCACTGTGAAGCCAAGCTGGTCGCCAGCCATATTTACTATTCTTTCAACACATCGGGATGGTTTGTCCCTGTAACCTCAATAAGGATTCTTTAAAATACAGCCAGCTCTCCTGGACTCCTTTTCCCCTCATGTTACTCTCCCAGGGAATCCTGCCCATCAATTCCCTGAGGTTGTCAAAATCTGCTTTTCTGAAGTCCAGGGTCCGTATTCTGCTGCACTCCTTTCTTCCTTGTGTCAGGATCCTGAACTCGACCATCTCATGGCCACTGCTTCCCAGGTAATCATCCACTTTTGCTTCCCCTACTAATTCTTCCCGATTTGTGAGCAGCAGGTCAAGAAGAGCTCTGCCCCTAGTTGGTACATTGGTACGGTAAATGATGCCAAGCCCACGTTTGTCCCGGTCCAATGCATAGAATTTATCAGGGCGCTCCTGGAGAACTCGTCGGCCACAGCCTCCCTCCCATCAGACAGGTTCGAGACCCTAAAAGGCTCATCAACACGGTCAGAAGGTTCCTGGTGACTACGGCCAGAGCGTGCCTCCAGCTCTTTGGTCACATGTCGGCATGCACCTACGTGGACCGCCACACCAGACTCTGAATAGGGCCCTCCAGCTCTGACTGGCCTGGGAGTTGTCCCAGGGCAGGGACAGGATGGACAAGGTCCTCACTGTGCTTGACTCAGTGATCACCTCACTGCGGTGGTGGCCCACCCCAAGCACCATGCTCCAAGGGGTCCCGTTCCGTTCCCGTCCCGTTTGCTGGAGCTGATGTCCGATGCATCAAACCTGGGTTGGAGGGGCCCATGTGGGGAATGTTCAGACCCAAGGTTTGTGGTCAGCGCAGGATCTGTCCCTACACATAAACGTCAAGGAACTCAGGGCGGTACGTCTAGTGTGCGTGGTCTTCTGCTCGCACCTGCAGGGCAAGGTGGTCAGGATCCTTATGGACAACACGGCCTTGATGTTCTATATCAACAGGCAAGGTGGGACCTGATCCTCTGCCACAAAGCCCTCAGGCTGTGGGATTTCTGTATAGCCCATGACATCTGCCTGAGGGCCTTCCATCTGCCGGGCACCTGGAACACGTGGCGGATTGCTTAAGCAGGAACTTCTCCTCCCAACACGAGTGGTCTCTCCACCCGGAAGTGGCTCACCAGCTCTTCCGCATGTGGGGAACTCCCCAATTGAACCTGTTTGTGACGCGGCAGAACCGGCGCTGTCCCCGCTTCTGCTCTGGGGGGGCCTGGGACAGGGCACTATCTCCGATGCCTTTTGCTGTCCTCGTCAGGCCAGTTTTCTCTATGCCTTCCCCCCATTCTCACTGATCAGCAGGGTCCTGGAAAAAATGAAGGTGGACAAGGCACAGATCCTCCTGATTGCCCCAGTGTGGCCAGGCTACATTGGTATGGGACCCTCACGGGCCTGGCAGTTGCTCCACTTTGGCTGTTGCCGCTCCGCCCTGACCTGCTCTCCCAGGACCGGGGCCGCCTCCTCCACCCAACCTAGACAGCTCTCCACCTCACGGCATGGCTGCTCAATGGTTAGGTAGAGGGAAAAGGACGTGCTCAGAAAGGGTCCAGCGCGTCCTCCTGAAAAGCAGACGGCCCTCCACACCGCGCCTACTTGGCAAAATGGTCCCAGTTCTCCAGATGGGTGGCCGAATGGGGTGTCTCCCCGGTGGCCACCCCGACCCAGCTTATCCTGGTCTACCTTCTCCACCTTAGAGCCCAGGGCCTGGTACTCTCGTCAGTCAAGAGGCACCTGGCGGCCACACTGGCCTTCCATCCACCGGTACAGGGGCGCATGGTATTTATTCCCCCATGCTATGACTGGCCAGTTCCCCAAGGGGTTGGACCATCTTTCCCATATGATAGGCCCTGGTCCCGCAGTGGGACCTGAACCTGGTGTTATCCCGTCTCAAGGGGCCCCCATTTGAGCCGCTAGCTGCGTGTTCCTGGTCTCACCTCTCGTGGAAAGTGGCCTTCCTGGTTGCTATTATGTTGGCCAGGTGGGTCTTGGAGCTCAGGGCCCTGACCTCTGAGCCCCCGTGCACAGTTTTTCATAAGGACAAGGTTTGGCTCCGCCCACACCCTGCATTCCTCCCTAAGGTGGTCTCCGCCTATCACATGGGTCAGGACATTTTCCTGCCAGTCCTCTGCCCCAAGCCTCACGTGTCCAGTGAGAAACACCACCTCCACACACTCGACATGCGAAGGGCTCTGGATTTCTACCTCAAGCTGACAAAGCCATTCAGAAAGTCCTCACAACTGTTCGTCGCCTCGGCTGGGCGCATGAGGGGTTGGTCGATCTCCACTCAGCATCTCTCCAACTGGATCACTTTGTGCATCCACACCTGTTATGATCTGGCTGGTGTTCCCCCGTCACCAATTGTGAGGGTGCACTCGTCCTGAGCGCAGGCCTTGTCGGCTGCCTTCCTGGCCCACTTCCCCATCCAGGATGTTGTAGGGCTGCCATGTGGTCTTCGGTTCACACTTTACCTCACACTATGCTATCGTCTCCCAAACCAGGGATGACGCTGGGTTCGGCAGGGCTGTACTCCATCCCGGGAATTTGTGAACTCCTACCCACCTCCAACAGATATAGCTTGGAATTATCTATTGTGGAATACACATGAGCAATCACTCGAAGAAGAAAAGACAGTTACCTTTTCCGTAAGTGGTGTTCTTCGATATGTGTTGCTCATGTCTATTCCACATCCCGCCCTCCTTCCCCTCTGTTGGAGTTGTCTGGTAAGAAGAAACTGAGGGTGGGGGGAGCACGCAGCTCCCCTTATACCGTGCCACGGAGGCGCCACTCCAGGGGTCGCTGGGGCACTCCCCTTACGGGTACTGGTAGGGGAAAAACTTCCGGTACAGGTGCACGTGACGAGCATGCACACCTATTGTGGAATAGACATGAGCAACACATCTTGAAGAACACCAGTTACGGAAAAGGTAACTGTCTTTTACACACCTTCATGAAGCCTCCCAAACCCCTGGGGCTGTAGGGACTGGACCCCAACCCTACCGATGGGAAACAGAGCTTGGGGAGGGGAAGCTACTGGCTCAGGGTCGCACCAAGTGTCAGAGCCATGGATGGGACCAGCAGTCCTTATTTCCAGGCCCCTTCACTAAACACTGTTGCACACTCCCTCCCACTGCTGGCCATTACAACCAAGCCTCATGTCCGGTCCCCCTGCCTTTGAGAGGGTGTGTGCTCTGCTGTAGTGACTGGACCAGGCCATTGGGAGGCAGGACGCCTGGGTTCCATTGCTAGCTTTCCTATTGACCTGTGGGACTTTGGGCAAGTTGTTTGCCTATCTATGGCTCTGACTATCTATGGCTAAATCCCAGCAGTCAAATGGGGATTTAATACTTTTCCACTAGAGTAAAGTGCTGGGAGAAGGGTCCAGCCATGGAGTTTGGCTCAAGGAGACCAATTCTCCAATTTGTTAAGGGTGTTTTGAATTCCAGTCCTGTGCTCCAAAGTGCTTGGTGTCATATGCAAATTTTATAAGCATTCTCTCCACTCCATTTTTCAAATCATTAATGAGAATATTGAATAGTACCAGATCCCGGACTGATCCCTGCCAGACTCACTAGGTAAACCCTCTCCACTGATCCCTACCGGACCCATTAGGTACACCCTTTGGACAGCCAAACATGGAGAAGGTCTCTTTGAGTATGAGCTTCCAGCCAGTTGTGCACCCACATTATACTGATTGCATCTTGACCACACTGCCCTAGTATGCTTGTGAGAATGTCCTATCGTACTGTGTCAAAAGCCTTATTAACACCAAACTATGTCACGTCTACTCTTTACCCACCTCCACGAGGCCAGTAACCCTGTCCAAGAAGGAAATAGGCTTGGTTTGGAACAATTTGTTCTTAACAAAGCCGTGCTCACTAGTCCTGATAACCGAATTATCCTGTAAGTGCTTACAAATTGATTGAGTAATCATTTGTTCCAGTATCTTTCCAAGCATGGAAGTGAGACTGGGTAGTCTGTAAGTCCCAGGGTTGTCTTTATTCCCCTTCTAAAGATAGGTCCTGTTTTGTTAATGGATGGGAAGATGTTCTTTTTCTGGGAGCTCAGAAGACAACTGGTTTATTAAGGCCACAAAAATTGAGGCAGGATCCTCTTCTTTCCTCCTGGCAAAAAGCCCCAGGTAACTAAAATAGCGGGATTCACATCCCTGAAAGGGGTTTTAAAAAGACAATGGTTAAAATTTGGCCCTGGCCATTCCTTCTTTCCACAGACCAGCCATTTTAGCAAAGCTTAAAATTCCTTGTCACTCAACATCTTGAAACACCCCTTTCTCCTTCTCAGAGGGCTCTAATGCCCCTTATCTCACCCAGGCTCACTGCTGTCCGGAGTTAGAGAATTGTCCCTATTCCCTGAGGTACAGAGAAGGAAAGTGACCTACCCCAGGTCCCACACAGCAAGGCAGTGGCAGAGCCAGAAAGAGAAGCCACCAGTCCTGACTCCTGTTCTAACTAACAGACAAGAAACCCCGCAGAGGCAGGGATACGGCCTAGGAATCAAGACGGTGGGAACATTTTCATGGAAACAGTTTTCTGTCATGAAATTCCATTCAGACTAAACTAGTTTGTTTTTTGAAATCATAACGAGTTGGAAGAAAATTCTTTGCAAAAATATTTGTTTGCAATACAAAAGCATCTCCTCTTCCTCACAGTGTGTTAAATTGTCTCATCGCACACAAAGAGGAGACACTGTGATCTAGAAAATTAGATGAGATGCTTCAGTCTAAGCTAAGTAGTTGCTGCTCTTAATAATTTCAAAATAATAAAATACAAATAAAATAGAATCTTTCAGCTATTATATTAGGTCATAATCTGATATGACTTAACGTGATGGGACACCTCATATTCTGCACTGCTCCTAGTGACACTCTCCAATGGATCCCCATCCTCCACCCACCATGAGGTAGGTAGGAGAGGATTGTTATCTCTACTTGACAGAGGGAGAAACTAAGGCTCAGAAAGGAGAAGTGACTGGTTGTAGGTCACACAGCCAGTCAGTGGCAGAATTGGGAATAGGACCCAGGAGTCCTGACTTTCAAATTAACCATCATATCTTGAATTTCACACATTGAATGATCAGAAGAAAGTGCTCTCAAATGAGCTATAGACCAACAATTGTTCCTAATAATGACAGGTTTCAGAGGAACAGCCGTGTTAGTCTGTATTCGCAAAAAGAAAAGGAGTACTTGTGGCACCTTAGAGACTAACCAATTTATTTGAGCATGAGCTTTCGTGAGCTACAGCTCACTTCATCAGATGTTTACCGTGGAAACTGCAGCAGACTTTATATACACACAGAAATCATGAAACAATACCTCCTCCCACCCCACTGTCCTGCTGGTAATAGCTTATCTAAAGTGATCAACAGGTGGGCCATTTCCAGCACAAATCCAGGTTTTCTCACCCTCCACCCCCCCACACAAATTCACTCTCCTGCTGGTGCTAGCCCATCCAAAGTGACAACTCTTTACATAATCAAGTCGGGCTATTTCCTGCATAGATCAAGGTTTTCTCACATCCCCCCCACCCCCATACACACACAAACTCACTCTCCTGCTGGTAATAGCTCATCTAAACTGACCATTCTCCAGGTTTAAATCCAAGTTAAACCAGAACATCTGGGGGGGGGGGGGTAGGAAAAAGCAAGAGGAAACAGGCTACCTTGCATAATGACTTAGCCACTCCCAGTCTCTATTTAAGCCTAAATTAATAGTATCCAATTTGCAAATGAATTCCAATTCAGCAGTTTCTCGCTGGAGTCTGGATTTGAAGTTTTTTTGTTTTAAGATAGCGACCTTCATGTCTGTGATTGCGTGACCAGAGAGATTGAAGTGTTCTCCGACTGGTTTATGAATGTTATAATTCTTGACATCTGATTTGTGTCCATTTATTCTTTTACGTAGAGACTGTCCAGTTTGACCAATGTACATGGCAGAGGGGCATTGCTGGCACATGATGGCATAGATCACATTGGTGGATGTGCAGGTGAACGAGCCTCTGATAGTGTGGCTGATGTTATTAGGCCCTGTGATGGTGTTCCCTGAATAGATATGTGGGCACAATTGGCAACGGGCTTTGTTGCAAGGATAAGTTCCTGGGTTAGTGGTTCTGTTGTGTGGTATGTGGTTGTTGGTGAGTATTTGCTTCAGGTTGCGGGGCTGTCTGTAGGCAAGGACTGGCCTGTCTCCCAAGACTTGTGAGAGTGTTGGGTCATCCTTTAGGATAGGTTGTAGATCCTTAATAATGCGTTGGAGGGGTTTTAGTTGGGGGCTGAAGGTGACGGCTAGTGGCGTTCTGTTATTTTCTTTGTTAGGCCTGTCCTGTAGTAGGTAACTTCTGGGAACTCTTCTGGCTCTATCAATCTGTTTCTTTACTTCTGCAGGTGGGTATTGTAGTTGTAAGAAAGCTTGACAGAGATCTTGTAGGTGTTTGTCTCTGTCTGAGGGGTTGGAGCAAATGCGGTTGTATCGCAGAGCTTGGCTGTAGACGATGGATCGTGTGGTGTGGTCAGGGTGAAAGCTGGAGGCATGCAGGTAGGAATAGCGGTCAGTAGGTTTACGGTATAGGGTGGTGTTTATGTGGCCATTGTTTATTAGCACTGTAGTGTCCAGGAAGTGGATCTCTTGTGTGGACTGGACCAGGCTGAGGTTGGTGGTGGGATGGAAATTGTTGAAATCATGGTGGAATTCCTCAAGGGCTTCTTTTCCATGGGTCCAGATGATGAAGATGTCATCAATATAGCGCAAGTAGAGTAGGGGCTTTAGGGGACGAGAGCTGAGGAAGCGTTGTTCTAAATCAGCCATAAAAATGTTGGCATACTGTGGGGCCATGCGGGTACCCATAGCAGTGCCGCTGATCTGAAGGTATACAATGTATACCTTCAGATCAGCGGCACTGCTATGGGTACCCGCATGGCCCCACAGTATGCCAACATTTTTATGGCTGATTTAGAACAACGCTTCCTCAGCTCTCGTCCCCTAAAGCCCCTACTCTACTTGCGCTATATTGATGACATCTTCATCATCTGGACCCATGGAAAAGAAGCCCTTGAGGAATTCCACCATGATTTCAACAATTTCCATCCCACCACCAACCTCAGCCTGGTCCAGTCCACACAAGAGATCCACTTCCTGGACACTACAGTGCTAATAAACAATGGCCACATAAACACCACCCTATACCGTAAACCTACTGACCGCTATTCCTACCTGCATGCCTCCAGCTTTCACCCTGACCACACCACACGATCCATCGTCTACAGCCAAGCTCTGCGATACAACCGCATTTGCTCCAACCCCTCAGACAGAGACAAACACCTACAAGATCTCTGTCAAGCTTTCTTACAACTACAATACCCACCTGCAGAAGTAAAGAAACAGATTGATAGAGCCAGAAGAGTTCCCAGAAGTTACCTACTACAGGACAGGCCTAACAAAGAAAATAACAGAACGCCACTAGCCGTCACCTTCAGCCCCCAACTAAAACCCCTCCAACGCATTATTAAGGATCTACAACCTATCCTAAAGGATGACCCAACACTCTCACAAGTCTTGGGAGACAGGCCAGTCCTTGCCTACAGACAGCCCCGCAACCTGAAGCAAATACTCACCAACAACCACATACCACACAACAGAACCACTAACCCAGGAACTTATCCTTGCAACAAAGCCCGTTGCCAATTGTGCCCACATATCTATTCAGGGAACACCATCACAGGGCCTAATAACATCAGCCACACTATCAGAGGCTCGTTCACCTGCACATCCACCAATGTGATCTATGCCATCATGTGCCAGCAATGCCCCTCTGCCATGTACATTGGTCAAACTGGACAGTCTCTACGTAAAAGAATAAATGGACACAAATCAGATGTCAAGAATTATAACATTCATAAACCAGTCGGAGAACACTTCAATCTCTCTGGTCACGCAATCACAGACATGAAGGTCGCTATCTTAAAACAAAAAAACTTCAAATCCAGACTCCAGCGAGAAACTGCTGAATTGGAATTCATTTGCAAATTGGATACTATTAATTTAGGCTTAAATAGAGACTGGGAGTGGCTAAGTCATTATGCAAGGTAGCCTGTTTCCTCTTGCTTTTTCCTACCCCCCCCCCCCCAGATGTTCTGGTTTAACTTGGATTTAAACCTGGAGAATGGTCAGTTTAGATGAGCTATTACCAGCAGGAGAGTGAGTTTGTGTGTGTATGGGGGTGGGGGGGATGTGAGAAAACCTTGATCTATGCAGGAAATAGCCCGACTTGATTATGTAAAGAGTTGTCACTTTGGATGGGCTAGCACCAGCAGGAGAGTGAATTTGTGTGGGGGGGTGGAGGGTGAGAAAACCTGGATTTGTGCTGGAAATGGCCCACCTGTTGATCACTTTAGATAAGCTATTACCAGCAGGACAGTGGGGTGGGAGGAGGTATTGTTTCATGATTTCTGTGTGTATATAAAGTCTGCTGCAGTTTCCACGGTAAACATCTGATGAAGTGAGCTGTAGCTCACGAAAGCTCATGCTCAAATAAATTGGTTAGTCTCTAAGGTGCCACAAGTACTCCTTTTCTTTTTGTTCCTAATAATTATTCAGCAAGTATTTTAGAAGAACTGGAATGTTAGAGAGAATCATGAACTGCTCAGAGTCAATGAATGCAGAGAAGCATCAAAATTAGTCAAACATATAATTGGTTATGACTTATTTGCTTCGTCTTAAAAGAGAACAACTAAGACCTGAGTCTCCTTCTTGTCAATAGCCCCCTGCTCCTCCAATCAGGGTAGAGACTGAGTGGTGTGAGGCTGTGTTCTCACCAAAGAGCCCAAAGGATGGCCCAGGTCACTGTCACAGGGATTCACTGTAGATGTAAATATTCCAGCCCCACCTTTTTGTGTGGGCCTCCCAGAATGAGAGCTGCAGTGCACTCCCCCAGCCCGGCAGCTCCTGGAGGTAGGATGGGAGCAGAGAAAAGGACAAGAAAAGAAGAAAATAGAGGAAGGGATGGAGGAAAAGGGAAACCAAAAAGGAGAAACCCCAATGTCCTCAGTGATTCTAAGGGACAAAGTCCTCGGTGGGGAATAAAATTCTGCCACCTTAACCTAGTGTTCTCCATGCCTAGAATTCAGCTGGTACCAGATGGATCAGACCGAACAGGTTCCACACTTCTCTGAGGCCCTTACCTTCAAACAGGGACATCTGTTTTCTAGTGAAATCAGAAGAAAGGAGAAAACTCCAAAGAGGGTCCTCCTAGCGCGCCTGTACGAGAATCAGAATTCTCTCTCAGTCCTCAAGGAGAGACCTCGAGAAGGAAACTTTGCTGAGGCAAAGCAACAGGGGTCTTTCAGGTTTCCCTGGCCCTGTGCCCCATCCTGCCTGGCTGATGTCAGCATCTCTCTGTGAGGTCACCATCTCCCCACGACCTTTGCCCAATAGGCTGAGGTCCTGCCAATGGCCCTTGTGAGGTCCCTGCCACACCCACTCCTCCCCTTCAGGGCAAATGTCCTGCCCCTGGCCAGCCCCCTTGAATGTTTGAGCTGCTCCCTGTGGATCACCCCACTCAATGATTGTTGATTCTGGGAACCCGTCAGGCTACACATTAAAACATCACAGGCTGCTCCCCATGCTCCACTCAGTTTTCATAAATTAGTAGACTTTCAGGTCAGAAGGGACCATTAGAGCACCTAATCTGAGTCTCTGCTTATCACAGGCCTCCTTTATAGCACAGTAGCTATTTTTTGACCAAACACATTTCAGAAAGGCATCTCATCTTCATTAAAAGACGTTAAGAGATGGAGAATCCACCACTTTCCTTGGTACTTTGTTCTTGGGGTGAATCATCCTGGCTGTTGAATATTTGTGCCTTATCTCTAATTTGAATTGGGCTCTTTTCAGTTTCCAGCCACTGGGTCTTGTTATGCCTTTCTCTGCTAGATTAACAAGCCCTTTAAGACCTGATATTTTCTCTCCTTTAAGGCACTTCAACATTTCAATGAAGTCACCTCTCGATCTTTTATCAGCTAAACAGGTGGAGCTCTTTCAATAGCTCACTAGAAGGCATGTTTTCTCCAGCCCTCAAAACATTTTGTGGCTCTTTGCTGCCCCAGCTCCAATTTTTCAACATCTTTTTCAAAGGTGGACTCCAAAACTAGATGCAGTATTCCAATATCAGTCTCAGTGTTGCTGTGTCACCTCCCTATCCTACTCACGGCTCTGTTTATACCATCTAATGATGGGTTTAGCCCTGTTCACCACAGCATCACACTGGGAGCTCATGTTGAATGGCTTGCCCCGCATGGCCCCTCAATCATCTTCAGAGTCACTGCTTTCCTGGATACACTTCCCCATTCCGTAGGCGTGGCCAGCGTGCTTTGTTGCTAGGTATAGGACCCTGCATTTGGCTCTGGTCAAACTTGTTTTGTTTGAATGGGTTCATCTTACCTAGGGACCCAGATTGCTCTGTATCACTGCCCTGTCCTCATCAGTAATTACCACTCTGCCAGTATTTTGTCACCCACCAATGTTATCAGCAGTGCTTTTATAGTGTCTTCTAGTTCATTGATAACAATTATTTTCAAGAATTAGTCCTTGAGAGCCTCTTCAGATCCTGAGTGCCCAATACCTGCTCCCCACAGCAAAGTGAGAAAAGGCCATCCAGCCCAGCTGTTTCATAAGGGCTAAGCATAGAACAAAGAAATGCTTAGGAGTTGTGTCGTCTATAGGCTCTGAACAACATGTGGGAGTCCGCAGCTTACAAATGGGCTACAGACCTAGAGTGTAGACAGGCCCCAACCGTGTCTCAGTCTCCCACCCTAATAAATAGGAATGTAATCAGGGAAACTTAAAACTAAATTGACCCCAGTATGCCTCTCTGTTTGCCTTTTACAGGTACAGGTTCTTGGTCTTATTATCAGGGTCTATCTCCTGAGGAAGCAGCTCCTGTGTCCCACCCCCTACCCCACAAGTGTGGTGTAGGAAAGAGGAGAGACAAAAGTTATTTTTGAATTAGGTAAGTAGCGTATTAAGGGTTGATTAAGGGATAAGGGGAAAACCACAAGTAAACACGTAAAACTCAGCAAACAGTGGACTGCAACAAAGGAGCTTGAAGCTCAGACCCAATTTACCCCTCCCTTGGCAACAAGAATATAACAAATCCCAAGTATAGCCTACTGCTAATCAGATGTCATCTATGGGCAGGTCAGATGGTAGGGAGCGGTGGATCCAGGACCTTCTACCCTCGGCCAAACACTGGCCTTTGGGGAGGAACACTGGGTCTCGGCTGCTGGACAGTGACAAGCTGCTGGACCTGAAGTTGCTGAACCAAATAACCCTGGATGGCAGGTACGTTGATAGTGTCACAGGATCCTTCACAGTTCTTGATCCGGAGACCCAAGCAAAAGCCCAGCCGCACACGGCTGCCCCCCGGACGGATAGCCCTGTGATGACGTAGCACAGTTCCTTATAAGGAGTGAGTGGCGGGAAAGTTCCGAGGAGATGGCAGTTACAAGTCAGTTCCAACTGGTTTGAACCAGCCCTCATGCCACAGCTTTGGTGCCTTAATTTTCCCTGCTTTGGGGACAAAATGGAGATTTGACTCCATATTGAAAAGTACCAAAGTCCATATGGATGAGGGGAAACAATATAAAAACCTATCCTAAACATTTAAAATCACTTATTATATCAAATGATCAACAGAAATAATAAACAAAACCTTGATTAGCTCTGTTTTATAGTTGGGGAAACTGAGGCACACAGAGGGGAAGTGATTCCCTCATGGTCAAAAAGCTAGGAATAGAAAATGGCAGGTCTGCTAATAGTGAGTACTGGGTCCTAGACCTGGTTATCTTGGCCTCTCTGCTCCATCTTCAGTCAGAGCCTGAGTAGAGGTTTTCTTCTTCTCCATGTTCCTTCAACTTCACGTCACTGCAGAAGAAAGATTTTCTGTCAGCCAGCTGGCTCTAATGCATGTGGATGTCGTTCCAAAAGACGTGCTCTGGCTCAGCCACATGTCATGGGTTTGCTGGAGGAACCACTCGATGACATTGTAGGGCCTGTGTTGTACAGGAGGGCCGACCAGATGGACATAATGGTCCTTTCGTACCTTAATATTTTTCTGCTGCTAGGAAGATAAGTCTGGATATATTTTCCCTCATTCACTTTTGGTTGGAATAATTTAAATCCAGTCCAAAGGATTTCCTCTTCCATTGTGTCTTCTGCACCTTTCATAGCAAACAGTTACTGTTATCCCACAGGCTTCCAGTTTCAGCCTGTCCCAGGGTGAGAAGGCCATTAAAGGGGCTGGAGAACAACTGCACCTAGCTCAGGTTATGCAGCTCTCCAGGTGAAGGAAATAAGTGCAGGGGTCACGTGACAAGGAGCAGCATGTGACTAGGAACCAGGCCTGCTGGGAGATATTAGGGCAGCCTATGCTCAGCCAGGAGAGAGACCCCAAGGGGAGCAGGCCTGGGAGGGGCTTGGATAATCCTTTAAAGGTCAGGGACAAGCCAGGAAGGGGCCAGGCTGAGCACATAGGACAAGACCCTAGGAGAGAAAGACAGGGAAGGTTAAGTGCACAGCAGAGTATGGAAGAGCCAAGTTGGGAGGGATGGGCGCTGGGCTGAGTCAGGAACCAAAGCACAGGATGAAGAAAGAAAGGACCTCTCATGGAGGGACAAAGTAATCTCCCCTGGAGGGAAAAGGATCTCCCTGCCATTTCTTAACCTCATGGTCTGTTCCCATGCTCTGCCAACCCCACTCCTATCTCAGCAGCTCCAGCTGCCTGAGGGAGCAAGGACCAGAGGCCATCCTGCACCTGGGATAGAGATGGAAGCTGATGATCTATCTGCACATGGTGAATATGGTGCAGGCCAGTGCTCAGGGCATATGATTGCAGCTCCAGAGCCAAGGGCAGCTTCCCTTTGCTGGCAGGGACTCTGTATGAGACCTTGCAGATTTAGGAGTGAGAGAAGCACTAATGTGGGCATGGAAGTTTGGGGAATAGGGCAGAAGCCGGGTTGGGCAAGGAGGGTAGGGACTTGGGAAGCAAAAACAGAGGATCAAACACTTTCTGCATATGGATCAGGATTCTCCCCACTTCAGAGAGGGGGAAAGTAAGGCACCACGTGGGAGCAGGACCTGGCAGATTTTGCTGAGCATCTGAATAATCGCTATGGCAAAAATATACAGGCTATTAAGTGTCAGAAGAACATTAATCAGGGCATTGGAGAGTTATGGGCTGGTCAGAAAAGGTGTAGTATATGGCATAAACCAGTATGCACTCTGCCACCTCACTGGTCTTGGAGACAGGTATGTCTCTTCGACAGGGGTTAGAGGATCTTTCTCTCAGACACACAACTGTCAATAGTTTGGAACAGAAATTCCATCTGCTATTTTGCTCAATGCCCCTGCCGCAAACTCCACCCTCCACCCATTGGGAGCCAGGTCCAGGAACACCATTCCACTGTCAGGTCTACGTGGACCTGCAGACATTGCAGCTGGCCCATGCACTGGTGCTGGCGCTGTGATGTGAGCTGGACGAACCACCCTGCTGGCCCATATATCCAGCATTCTCTCCCTGAGCAATGGGTCCTGCTCCCTGCTCTTCCTCTCTTCCTCCAGGAACCCCGGCGCAGTCTCTCTTCATGGACCGTATCCCTCTCCTCCTTGGCTCTTTTGAAAGCAAGGTGCTTTTTGCTCCTCCTTGCCCCTATCTCCAAAAGCTCATGCATGGTCCTCCTCCTTCTGGCCCACTGCTGGCCACTTGTTGCACCCACAGTTTCAGGCAGTAGGCTTGGCCCAGCAGGTACTGGAGTGTCTTCCAAGGAATGCAACAGAGGCAATACTCATTCTATTACCATGGGGTGTGGGGGGAGAAAGAATCCCCCAATTTGCTTTCTGTCTGTCCACAAGGCCATGATTTGCAACATTCTGGAATGCTTCTGCCCTTGGAAGATTCCCACATGCACAAGCCCACCCAATGCAGGTGTGTGAGTAACCCTGATTTTACATAAGAACATAAGACCAGCCATACTGGGTCAGACCAAAGGTCCATCTAGCCCAGTATCCTGTCTTCTGACATTGACCAATGCCAGGTGCCCCAGAGGGAATGAACAGAACAGGTTCATTCAGGTAATAATCAAGTGATCTTAATCAAGTGATCTTAATAATCAAGTCACCCATTCCCACCTTCTGGCAAACAGAGGCTAGGGACACCATCCCAGCTAATAGCCATTGATGGACCTATCCTCAATGAATTTATCTAATTATTTTATGAACCCTGTTATAGTCTTGGCTTTCACAACATCCTCTGGCAAAGAGTTCCACAGGTTGACTGTGTATCAACTTGTTGATTTTTACTTTAAATCAATACGAAAAACTTAAGAAGCTGGATATGGCTGATGCAGGGTAGGCTGAAGTTGTGTTTTGGGGACATTTACCAATACTGACTCTGACTTTCTTTGTGGCAGGGGAACCCCTTAATATTTTAGAAATATTGGAAAACCTAGTAATTTTCCAGGCAAAATATGCAGAGGATCTATTCATGGAAATTATGTGTGAACAGCACATCAATGAGTGCAATGGTTTATTAAGCTACTGGGGACAAGGGGAGGGTGGTCTACAAAAGTTCTCTCTACCCAGAAATCTGAAAAAGTCATCTAGAATTCATGCTCCATGGAAAATTTCTGAACATCACCTTCCACGGGAGGAAGGAAATAAGGATCAAAATTAACTAACTTTTGGATTAGAAGGCAGCCTTCTGCATGCAGCAGAGTGGGTTCTCCCAAACCCTCCTCCCGAGCTCAGCAAAAGAAAAGCTAGGACAAAATAGGGCAAAAGAATGCCCGATGCATGAAGCATCATCTAAAGCCACCTTCCAAGGAGTTAAGGAAAAGCCAGGATAAAAAAATTCACATTGTTACTGCTAGGTGCGGTAACAGCTTGCTACTCAAAATATGCATCTGCCGCTTTAGATCAATGTACCCAATATAACAAAAAGCTCCACTTGCAAAAATAGGCCCTCAGGCCTGCTGGGCTTCTTAGCCATTAACAGTATGGAAAGCTGTAATTTCAAGGTTTTTTTCCCCTCTATTTGGACTTGTGATGGGAAATACAAACCTCACACTGGCCAAGAAGGGCTTAAGGAGCTGAGCCCCGCCCCAACACACCTGCTGGGGATGCACAGATTGGGGGAGGATTTAAAAGGGAGCTGTCATAAAAATACAGCTAAGGGTAGCATAAAATCCTTCCTGAGCAGCTGTACTGAATCCTTACCTGTTAGGGGTTAAGAAGCTCAAATAACTTGGTTGGCTCCTGACCAAAAGGACCAATAAGGAAAGAAGATACTTTCAAATTGGGGGAGGGAGAGGAGGTTTTGTTTGTGCTCTCTTTTTTTGTTCCCTCTCTCTAGATGGAGAGAGAGAGACCAGGCAGGAAAAACATCACCTGAAAACATACCTGAAATTAGCATCTAAAATTACAAAAATTGTAAGTAAGGGCAAGGAAATGTGCTAGATTATCTTTTGTTTTAACTTGTGAATTTTCCCTATGCTAAGAGGGAGTTTTATTCCTGTTTTTTGTAACTTTGAAGCTGTGCCTAGAGGGGAATCCTCTGTATTTTAAATCTTTTTATTACCCTGTAAAGTTACCTTCCATCCTGATTTTTGCAGGTGTGATTCTTTTACTTTTTCTTTAAATAAAGTTCTTCCTTTAAGAACCTGATTGATTTTCAGTGTCCTAGAGACAAAGGGTCTGGTCAGTACTCACATTATTCTCAAGCCTCCCCAGGAAAGGGCGTGAAGGGGCTTGGGGGAATATTTTAGGGAACTAGGGACTCCAAGAGATCCTTTTCCTAATTTTTGTCTAAATCACTTGGTGGGGGCAGCAATACTATCCAAGGACATGGAAAGGATTTGTGCCTTGGGGAAGTTTTTAACCTAAGCTGGTAGAAATAAGCTTAGGGGGTCTTTCATGCAGGTTCCCATATCTGTATCCTAGAGTTCACAGTTGAGAGGGAACCCCGATGGGAGCAGAACAGCTTACTTGTGGGCAGACCAGGCAAGAGGAAGGACTTCTACCTTGCAGGTCCTGAATGAAGGCAGGAGCTCTCCCTCAGCAACTGCCTGTAGGTCCCTCCCTGAGGGAAGAAGGGACCTGCTTCTGTTATACCCAGTCCAGTGATCTGCTTATCTTTCTCCACCACAATGAGGCCCAAAAGACAGTCACCTCTAGTCGGGTCCAAAACTTTGTGTTAGAAAAGTATCTATTATTTTTTAAAATCTCCAAGGATCATTTACTACTGGCTATGTGAGACTTCCCCAGTCTGTCTCCCAATAGGAAGTGCCCCATGTGAACCCAGTTACCTTTCCACAAGTCAGACTGGTGCTAAAGGAGAAACTGAACCTGCTCCCTGGTTTGGATTCAGTGAACTCTACCAGCCCCCACTGGTTCCCCTGCTGGGCTGGGTTAGTTAGCAGATTGACCCCTGTCCATTCAAGGTCTTGGGGTTCTCAATAACCAAGAACTGTAAACAGGTAATGATATGTCTAATGTCAAGTGCCACGAGCCCACCACTTTTATTCTCTCTCCCCTTCCTATACGGGTTGTAACCTTGAGAGCCTCTTCAGATCCTGAGTGCCCAGTACCTGCTCCCCACAGCACAGTGATAAAAGACTGTCCAGCCCAGCTGTTCCATAGGGGCTGAGCACAGAACACATGCTTTGAGTGGTATTATGCATAGGATCTGAACAACACGTGGGAGTCAGCGGCTTACAAATGGGCTACAGACCTAGAGTGTTGATAAACCCCAACTGTGTCTCCGTGTCCCACCCTGTAAAATGCAGATAATAAATAAATCCTTGATTAGCTCTATTCTATAGTCAGGGAAACTGAAGCATACAGAGGCAAAGAGATTCGCTCATTATCAAAAATTACTGTAACATGCTAGCTCTCTAACTTTAGAGTCCGACTCTGAAGTTCATGGGTTATGAAATAAGAAAAGAACACGTTATACATCTACCATTTCTGTGTAATAAAACTGACCAGTCATGCTAAATCATGTACAGGGCTTTGTATCAAGATGCAAGGCAAACTTCCAGGATGGGTCACTGTGATTTTGCAAACAATGAGAGAGTTTCCTGAAAAGATGTTTCCATATAGTCTTTCCCATAAGTGTTTTGCACAGTCAGCATTCACCAATGCATACAATGATAATGCCAAAAGGCTCAAATACAGACCTTTGTATTTTGAGGGTCCGATTCACCACTGAGTTACTCTAGTGTTAGGCTGATGTAACTCCATTCAATATATTCTCCAGCATTTTAGCTCATAAAAAAGAAGAGGAAAACGATAAAGAGATTTATATTTGGAATTGGTTTAGTGAGTATGGGAGGAGGAGAAGGGCACAATGAATCACCCTGCTCCCTTAAATACAACAGCACAACTCTACAAGCAATGCAATTCATGAAAGCCAAATTAAATCTGTCTCAGTTAGTTATCAGCCCTATGTGAATCATCAGCACATCATGGCAGAGTTAAGCGTGTCAGCTGGTTCTTCAGGATGAGTGTGCCTGGGCCGTGGAGGGGAGAAAAGAGGAGAGTGGGCTGGAGAAAGGTAACTGATGAGTAGAGTGTAGGTGGGATATTGAATGAGTGAACTTTGTATTTCCTTGTGTTGGTGGGATATGAAGTCTAGCAAACTTAATCCTAAATTAACAACGCCTTTTGTGTAGGAGTCTAAAGTGGAGATTAAGGAGTAAGCTCTGCAGTTGGAACCCAGGCTGTGGGCCCTTGGTTGCAGAAACTCTGTCTCAGAATGGCTGTACAATGATGCAAGATGCCTGCAATCCTAGCTCAGGGCTGGCCAACACAGCTGACGAAGGGGTGCTCAACCCCGTCTCCGCCCCAAGCCCTACCCGCGCTCCACCCCTTTCCCCAAAGCCCCACCCCAGCATCACTTCTTCCTGCCCCTGCTCTGCCTCCACCCCACCTCTTTCCACCCCTGCTTCAACCTCCCCACCCTCTTCTTCTTGCTCGGTTCCTCCTTCTCCCTGAGTGTGCCTTGCCCTCGCTCCATCCCTCCCCCCCCCCATCCTCAGTGGGCGGGAGGCGCTGGGAGGGAGGGGGAGGAGCTGATCGGCAGGGCCTGCTGGTGGGTGCCGAGCACCCACTTTTTTTTTTCCCATGTGTGCTCCAGCCCCAGAGCACCCACGGAGTTGACACCTATGCCTGCAAGGGTGAATGATACCTTGATATTTTCTTTACAAAACTCTTAACTATGGAGGGTGTCCTCTATGAGCAGTCACATCAAAATGTGACTAAATACAAACAACTCGTCTACTTTGTTTACTAAGTATTAAGTAAAATGCTCACATGAAATTAAGTCCAGCCACACAACCTATTTGAACTGGAATATATCTGTTCAAAACTATCCACAAACGAGAAAATAACCGTTTGAGTATTTGTTTTTCAGTGAGACAGACAATATCTGGAGAATGTGATGCACCAGCCATATGAAAAATGAGAGATTTTATTTATCCAGGTGAGATAAAGACAGGAAATTGCCATATTATGTCATTTTCCTCTGAGCAGCCTCCAATGGACTTGCTATTTCCATGAGGACTTATTGTTCCTAGAGGTGACAAGTGATTTAGCTTGTTTGACAGGGTTCCATGGTGAGAACAGAAATTGAACATTTGCCAAATTACCCAGTATCTCTTTTAGTATTATTATGATAGGGTCACATTCCATTGCTAATTTCTTTTCTTTAAACACAGCACTTTATATATGTGTTTAAAGTCAGAGATGTCGTCTGACTCATCATAATGTTTTGCAAGTGACTAATTACATCACTTGGCTCCTTCATGTCTTCTTTCATCCAGAGATTTCAAAGCACTTTACAAAGGGAGGGAACTATCATTATCTCTGTTGTAGAGCTAGGCAAAGAGGCATGGAACGATGAAGCAACTTGCCTAAGGTGACGGAACAAATTAGAAGCAGAGTCAGGAACAGAACTCAGGTCTCCTGGTTTCCAGTTACCTGCTAACCATTAAACTGTACTGCCTCCCTCTCAACATGGCATGGTATGGACAAGCATGCAGTAGCAACAGAGGTAGGAGGCTGTTACTGGCTGTTGCTTGCAGTTAGAAAATCAGTCTAGCAGGGCATTATATCTAATAAATGAATACAGTCTTCGTGGGGGCCAGTTCTGGATCCTGCGCTGGCCCCTCTATGAAAACTCTGGCAAAGGAAAGGGGCCATAACTGGACTGGAGGAGAATTCCCGCAGCGCAGGAGCACCCTATGGCTGATGTATACTCAGGGCATACCATAGTGAGAAGGGGCATGGAAATGGTTAGGAGGCGGGGGGTAGATGAAGCATTCAGTGCTGTACAGCTAGGCTGCACAGCAGAGGCCAAGGCTACTATAAGGAAAAGCAGCCCTTGAGGCTGTTCTAAGTTATGCCAGGGTCCATTTTGATGCAAAGGTGGTGTAAAAACACCTTGGACTGCAAGCTTTTGTGCTGCCTATCCCAGGAGATGCAGGATGGAATTGGGCCCACGATGCTCAAATCACTCAAGAACAGTTTGTGCCATTAAGGCACAGAACTGCGCTGGGGTGGTCTACCGCTGTTCTGCCCCAAGAGACATTGTATCTTTGGCACAATGCCCACTCTATTCTCCCTGGCTCACAGAGGGAGGCTCTTGCTCTCCCACCACTTAGGAGGATGCAGAGTCTGTCCCATCCTTGGCCAGCCACCTTTGTTGTCTGGTGCAGAGGTGAGAGAGAGGTGTATCCCAGGAGCCCCTAGCAAGGAGCTCGCCTTGCACTCTGTAGTGGTACAGACTACTGGGACTGGCTTCAGCAGAGATGGGGTTATAAGTGGTAGGGAAGTTTCCATACCACTGTCTTCACCGTAATTACTTGCTCAGGAGCAAACAACAATCCAGAACTCTATTTCTAAATGACAAAAGTATCATCTAACGTAACTAAGAAAAACCAAGAGGCCTTTTTCAGTTGTTCAGTATTCACTTTTTATTTGCATAGTGCCCATCTGTGCCTGGCACTTCACAGACATATGATGTTGTTATCTCAGTGTGATCATTTTACTAATGAGTGTAAGCATTTACTGCTGCATAACCTCTACTAATTGACCAGTCATATTGTTTCATTTGAGGCTTTAATGGGAGTAAGGTGCTTCCATGAATGTAATAATAAACCAGCCCAGGGTTAAAAGAGAAAAAACATTAATTATTCCACAGCAGCAAAATATCCTAAGTCCCCAGAACACTATTTATTAGGAGAAAAGAGACAGACGTTTATAGAAGAGCGGACAAATACCAAACATTAAGAATGACAAAGTGATTAAATGATTGAATAGCTTTTTAATTTGTCTGTATTTTTCATTTGTACCCAAGCACAACCAAAATACATACACCCAAACTGCACATACAAGGCTGTTTTCCAGTGACATATACAAAGCAACATTAATGAAAGCAAGCACCCAAATACTTACATAACAGAAAGAGCAGACCTATTGTAATATGCAGATGGATAGAGTTTATTCAGTATGTGATTTTTATTTTAAATTCTCTCCTGTGTTTTTCACAAATCCAGAAATTAATTTTAAACTAATTTCCCTTTAAAGTAGCAAAGCTGCTAGACTCTGTGGGTTGTGGAACTTCAGATGAAGTGTTAGGTGACTACTCCCTTTAACAACACACTGCACAGAGCATTTTTTTGTTAAGGGTGGCTATTTGTTGCAATGAATCAATTAAAACCTCTTCTGCAACATTAGATGTGTGTTCCTGGACCTGTTTCACAGGTTTTTGAGGAGGGAAAATAACAACAACTTAGGAATTGTAATGTGACAACGCACAGGAGCCAAGCGTATCAGAGAAGAGCAGAAGTTTGCATAAGTGAGCTTGGCTTTTCAAAGTGCTATTCAAGGGATCTTTGCAATATCCAATAGGCACATCATGGTGGAGCAGGAGATGTTATCAAGATGTGTTTGTCCTCAAGAAAAGTGTAAGTGACCACATTTGATTTTTGTGTAAGAAACAAAAACATGATGTGGATAGATGAAATGAAAAAAAACAATTTAATTAGACATGGGGGAGGAAAAGGGGAAATCTTAAAAATGAGTAAAGAAGAAAACAATTAACTTTATATTTCTAGGCTTGCAATATGACCAGGGTTTTTACTTACAAAAGAGAAGGACTCTTGTGTGAAGTATCTTGAAAGGTTTTTTTTTTATTGTTGGACTTACTGCTTGTATTAGCAAAGAACAGTAATGTAGTGACTGCTTCAGTGGAGGGGACTTGAACAATGAGTTTAAATAACTTGAGTGACAGACTGAAGTGCTGTGGGAGCATTTTGTAGCAACAGTGTGTTTTTAAACATGCAATGTCTGTCTTTGCATTGTTAAAAAAAAACAAAACTTTTTTTTTTTCTGAGTCACCAGCAAGCTCTTTTTCACCTTGTCCAAATGTCAGCTGAGAATTACAGTGCAATGACAGGAGTCTTACATTGATCCAGGAAAAAAGTGCCATTACAGAGCTTCTCGGCCAATCCGTAATAGTTCCTTTATTATGGGAAAAATTAAACAATTTGTGAATGAAAAAAATCGTTTGTTTGTTTTTGTTTTTAATGTTAGGGAATCAACCCTCTTTCAGGCAACAGCAAGGGGAATTTTAGGCACCGTCAACTAAGCATGTAGCAGGAAGCTGAAAGCATTAGTTGGCTGCAAACTAGTGAATGTGGGTTGAATAACTTGGAACTGGAGCTGTTTAAACCAAACAGTCAGGGTGGAATTTGGAACTGGTGTGCCGATGAAACACTTGAACATGCTGCCACAGTAGAGCTTTGATGCAAAGAGTGGAAAAGTTTTCAAATTGCTTGGTTTGTTTGGTTTGGCAGCTTAAGTAGGATGTCTTAAGTTAAAATTTTCTTCTAGGAGACGGATCAGCTTGGTTCTGAAAATAGAAATGTAGCTTGTTTCATGTTCTCTGGGGTTTTCCAAATTCCTGAAAGATTTTTTTCTTTACATTGATTAATAAGAAGAGAATCAGATAAGGATGTCATTAAAGAGGCGGATCCTCCCTGATTGTTTTGTACTTTTGTCTTGTTCGTGACAGTCGGCAGAGTCTTTCTGCACCCACTACTGAAGGTTTTATAGGTCCCAAAGGGAAAGACTCAGGGCCAGATCCTCAGCCCTTTTGCATCACTCAGCTCAAAGTGATTGTAAATCTGGCTTAACTGGCCTCCTAAAGATAATCCCTGCATAGGGAAAGTTTAGGAGAACTCAATAGCTATTCTCCTGCTCTCAGGCCTCTGTGTAGGGGATGTGGCTGATCACAAGGAGGTGTGGTCAGAGTACAGCTGTCCCCAACTGACAAAGTGCCCCGTAGGTGCCGTAGACAGTAGGAAGCAACTTAGAGCAGACCGGGGATGTTATGGGGACTGAACCAATCCCTGGAGCTCCCTGGCAAGCCTCTAGAGCAGGGAGCTAAAAAGGCAGCATTAAGTCTTCTTTGCCCCCATATTAGTCTTATACCAGGCTCAGCTTGGCTGGCAAAGGATCCAGTCCCTAGTAGGAACTGATGTAAAGTGAATGCAATGGATGTTTTCAGGACTCCCCAAATGATATTTAGAGTTGCGGTATTTGTGGCTATGAAACTATGGTTCTTGATCTTTTTTTCTGTATATTGCACCTTTTACATTTCTATGAAATCAGTGTTTCTGGGGGCGATGACTGTTTTGTTTCTGCTGCAGCCTGTACAGTACAAATTAAATGTGTATGTCGTGCTCTTTCCTTGAAGAGTTTACTTTTGTCCTTCGTTGTTGTTCCCCTTAGTTTAGATTAAGGGTCACATTGGGCTGAAATTATATGACTGCTTTTTACTGAAAAGAGAACGTGAATGAAATTATTAAATTATTCAACTTTCTGTATTATATATAACTTGCGAAGGAGTGTGAATGATTATCCAGCCTCAATCCTGGCACTCAGTTGAATTAATATTTTATATAAGAACAAGCCTGCTGCAACATGCTGTGCACTGTAGAATCTGCAGCAGATACATGGAGAAATCTTTATAGCAAGGACTGCACCAAAAGGGAGTGAACTGATGGAGGAATGAACCCTTTTCTTCCAAATGATGAAATACATGGAGCCTCCAGTGCTCACAGTGGTTTAAATCAGGAGTAACTCCGCTGAAGTCAATGGAGTTACTTGGTTTTTTAAAAAGGGAGTTGGCATGTTTGACAAATCAATTAAAAAACAAAATTAAGACTGAATATTCCAAATCAAGCTGGACAGTGTTCAGTCCTGCAAGGTGCAGCGCAATCTAACCTGATCTAGAAAAGCAGTTATGCACTAAATTAAGTGCTTTCTGGATTGAGCCACAGCAATCAGCACTTTGTAGGATAACTGATTAAGGCTATGGCTACACTAGAGAGTTTACAGTGGCACAGCTGTATCAGTGTAGCTGCTCCAAGCCAACAGGAGAGAGCTCTCGCATTGGCTTAATTCCTCTAGCCCCCGTGAGCAGTGGTAGCTATGTCAGTGGGAAAAGCTCTCCCACCAACATAGGACTGTCCATACTGGCACTTAAATCGACATAAGTTATGTCGCTCAGTGGGGTGGCTAATTCACACACCTGAGCAACATCATTTTTGTAGCGTAGCCATAGCCTAAGTGTGTTAAAGAAGATATTTTTGTTGTGGTTGATCAGTTTAAGTTTTTAGGAGTATGCAGCTCTTCGGGACGATGGCCTTATTTTTGTGTATAGTGCTAAGTGGGGTAATGCTCCTTAAACTGAGTTCCTCTCATCAAAACTGTAAAGGAAAACATTAATGGCTGTGGAGAACAAACAGGGCTAGTGATAATTGATGGAAAACTCAAAGCCAGGTATCCTGAAATGTAGGGTATCAGAGGGGTAGCCACGTTAGTCTGGATCTGTAAAAGCAGTAAAGAGTCCTGTGGCACCTCTACAGACTAACAGACGTATTGGAGCATAAGCTTTCTTGAGTGGATACCCACTTCATCAGATGCATGTAGTGGAAATTTCCAGAGGCAGGTATAAATAAGCAAGCAAGAATCAGCCTAGGGATAAGGAGGTTAGTTCAATCAGGGAGGATGAGGCCCTCTTCTAGCAGTTGAGGTGTGAACACCACGGGAGGAGAAACTGCTTTTGTAGTTGGCTAGCCATTCCCAGTGTTTGTTTAATCCTGAGCTGATGGTGTCAAATTTTGAAAATGAACTGAAGCTCAGCAGTTTCTCTTTGAAGTCTGGTCCTGAAGTTTTTTTGCTGCAGGATGGCTACCTTTAAATCTGCTATTGTGTGTCCAGGGAGATTGAAGTCTTTTCCTACAGGTTTTTGTATATTGCTGTTCCTAATCTCTGATTTGTGTCCATTTATCCTTTTACGTAGGGACTGTCCAGTTTGGCTGATGTACATAGCAGGGGGGGCATTGGTGGCACATGATGGCATATATTATATGAAATGTAGGGTCTTTCTGGTATTGATCAAGTACTTCCATGTGTATTCTATGTACCATTCTTTATCTCAGAACAACATATTAGCTAAACCTCTTTGCTGAAGGTAATCACTTCATTTGTCCACCTTCCTCGGTGTACCCTAATGCAGCCAGACACAGGGGGCTCCGTCACTGGAAACGTAGCACATGATTAATCAGGGGATATGGTTTTCGTAGGTATGTGGATGTTTCTCCACATAGAGAAAACTGTTAGACAATGTTACAGGGCAAGGACATGGGAGAGAAATCATACCTAAAAGGTGACAACTTTGCCTGTCTCTTTAAATCTTAGTCAGGCAGTTTTGTGATCTGTCATTCTGTTTCTTTCATGCGTTATCTTGGGAGGCTGGGGACATGTTTGTGCCTGGAATTTCTAGTGATAAATGCTGCCTGCACTATATTTGTCTTGCCCTTGTCACTGACCTGTGTGTTAAGTATGACAGGAGCAGAGGGGTAAAATGTCCTGGAACAGTGGCAGTGAACTTAAGCTTTCAGCATCTCTTCTTGCCTTTGTTGCCTCAAAACTAGTTAAATGCCAAAGTAAATCCCTGCGCATTGCAAACATCGCATTCAGGCACAATTACAGTACAAGGCTCATCCAGACTGCTAGTTATTTATTAAAATACAGGGTTTTCATGCTACTCTTACTGTTGTCACCATTGTTACTTTGCTGAATCAAAACTTCAAAGGGGGAATTATGTGTGGGCAACCAAGAATCTGAGAATAATTGAAAACACAGCACTCTCCTCTGTCTCAACCACCCCTTTCCTCCTCACCCCTTTGAACCTGCCAGCCAGGCTTCTTTTGAGAGAAATGGAATTTAAATGGAATGAAAAAATGTATCGAAGCAATATTTACCAAGAACTCTAAGTAACTCAGAAAGCAGAGTGTGTGTGTGTGTGTGTGGCAATGTATATCAGTAGAATCATGATAGCAGAGAACATTGACCCTCCATTAATTAGGATTCGTTAAAAATGGCTATAGGAAAGAGAAAGATAATGTGATTGTGTTATGGGGTATAAAGGCTTTTAACAGCAGGAGTTTGCTGCTGTTGTGTGCAATGTGATCTTCTCAAAGTCACAACAGAGTTATGTGGTTCCTTCTAAAGGAGTGGCAATAAATCCTTTAGACTACATGACAGAATCTTGTAGACTGTATTATCCATGTGGTATCTATATGAAAAGCTATTTCATGGATGTTCTAGAGTTTTAAAAAATTATATTGGGATGTTTCTTCTATTTTTTCCTCCTGCAGAGCCAGGTGTTTTAGTTACTGATAGCTTTTAACTAGTAATCGTTGGATTTATTTTATAGCACTATTCTCTGTTCATTTGTTCTGCATGACAGAACCCCTATATTGCAGGTGCCAGAAGTATATTTTTGTATTTTCAAGAGAATAGATCACAAAAATGCAACAGACCAAATAAGCCCTCTACAAAACCAACCAACCAAAAACTTGAGTTACCAAAACACAAAAAATGACCCAAGAATTTGTTTAAAAGATGCAACATTTTCCCCATGTTCACATAACTTAAAAATGATTGATTTCATTCAGTTTTTCCAAAAAGATTCATCATTGGTCCATGCTACCAGCTGGCTGGCCCTTTAAAGGGAGTTGGTCTCAGCCTTTCCTGTGACATAGCAGTTAACCCCCAGCTGATCCTCATCTGGAAACTCAATAACAGTTAGTGATCCCAGCTGTGGAAGGATCAGGAAGAAGTGCATGGAGAGGGAAGAGATCCAGGAGAGAGGAGCCAGTAGAGTACCCTCTCTGTGAATAGGGCCCTGGTGAAGGCAGGCTCGAGGGAACTACAGGCAAGAAGGACCTCCAAGAGAAATGCCCTGGGAGGCTGTATTCAGCCTAATGAGCAAAGAGAGAACTCTGCAGTTCCCAGGAGCAAGAGTGAAAAGCAGGGAACTTCAGCATAGCCCAAGAGAGATAGAAGGATCTTCCCTTTAGATGGGTGTGTGGATTTTTTAGCTGGACTCTTGTTATGCCAAAAATGGGACAAAACTGGAAAGAGGTGACCTGGCCAGAGGGCTGGGCCACAGAAGATATAGCTAGAGACAGGGTCCCAGGAGATCAGCGGTGCAGGGCTGACATTCCTTCCCCTTCTTTGGTCATTAAGGTAGCCTGTGTCATGGTAACCAGCTTGCCCCCAAAGTCTTCCCTTTTTAAGAACCCCAAAAGGGAGCGATGGGCAGAATAGCCCATCCAGTATTTTGTCCACCATTTAGATCTAATTTCTGACACCAATTGATTCAATGATTTCTGGTCCCACACTTCTCTAGTTTGCCAGGAATAATCTTAACACAATCCTTGTGCTATATTAGTAGACCGCCTTGTTTGGGTTAATTGATTCTTTTTTCTCCCCTTTGTAACTTTCCCAATCAGCATATGTAGTTATTTATTACTGTGATACTTTATGATCTCTTGTTCACTTTTCATGGTTGAACTCACAATTAGGGTAAACTTGTAGGCCCGATTATAACCACAGGGGCATGCTCAATGGGTGGAGCGGAGCCGAAGTGGAAGCACAATGAATATTTTACCATTCAAAGATTGCAAAGAAATATTATTGGACAGACAACATAAGTAATGTTGACTCTTTCTGCATGAAGTGCCATTGACATGCCTCTGTGAAAAACATCTGAGGCTAAGGTGATCAATACCGGCTGCTCAATGCACTCAGAAGACAAGCTGACTGTACTTGCCCTAAAGAGATGGCTCAAGCATGGCCAGATAAGGACTCTGAGGCAGTGTCAAAGTCCTCCCAAGGGACTTGTGGTTGTGCATACTTTGTCCAGATACCCCAAGGATATGGGAGATACAGGGGCCTTGCCTGCACGAGACATTTTTCTTAAAAATCTTCTGCTGCTGCTCCTGTCAATACAGACCTATTCTGATGGTAGCAAGGGTGAGAATGCCAGTGCAGACAGGCCACCAACGTTCACCTGTGTTTTACCCACCAGGTCATTAACACCTGCTCTGCGGGGCGGAGGGGTCACACAGCATTCAAAATGCCAGTGGCCAGGCTATACTAGATTCACATCTGTCAGGAATAGGGGGAAGCATAGCAACCTTTATCTATGTAGTCGCATAAAATCCCTCCTTAACAGCTGTACTGGATTGCCTTACCTGTAAAGGGTTAAACAGTCCACAAATAACCTAGTTGGCACCTGACCAGAAGGACCAATGAGGAAAGAAGGGAAGGGGGGTAAGGATTTGGTTTTTTTGTTCTGTGTTTTGTTCCCTCTCCAGACGGAGGGAGAAGCTAAGCAGGTACAATATCTCCTGAAAATATACCTGGAATAATCCATCCAAAACCACAGAAACTGTGAGCAGGGTAAGGAAATGCGTTGGGTTATCTTTTGTTTTGGCTTATGAATTTTCCTATGCTACAGAGGTAATTTCATTCCTGTTTTTGTAACTGTTAAGCTGAGCCCAGTGGGGAATTCTCTATGTTCTAAATCTTTTTATTACCTTGTAAAGTTACCTTCCATCCTGATTTTGCAGGTGTGATTCTTTTACTTTTTTCTTTTAAAGAAAGTTCTTTTTTAAAGAACCTGATTGATTTCAGTGTCGTGAAGACAAAGGGTCTGGTCTGTGCTCACATTGCTAAGGCAACTGGTTGGTATATTATTCTCAAGCCTCTCCAGGAAAGGGGGTGAAGGTGCTTGGGGAGATATTTTGGGGGGACAGGGATTCCAAGTGACCCTTCCCTGAATTTTTGTGTAAATCATTTGGTGGTGGCAGCAATACAGTCCAAGGAAAAGGAAAGGAATTTGTGCCTTGGGGAAGTTTTAACCTAAGCTGGTAGAATATAAACTTAGGGGGTCTTCCATGCGGGTCCCCACATCTGTACCTCAGAGTTCAGGCCAGGGGGGATGGGACCCTGACAACACCAAAGGCTAATGTTAACAAAAAACGATAGTGTAGACAGAGCCTATGAGGAAATGTGGGCTCATGAATGTCTATTTCCTAGCCTTCCTAGCATACCTTTCACATAGTACAGGTGGGCATCTGTTTCCTGCTGCTCTTATTGTTCTGCAGATTTACTGAGCTCCTGCATTGGGAGTACTGGAAAGACTTGCTTCTCTGTGGTGTATTTCACCCTTTGTGGGTGGGGTCAACGTTTTCTTGATCACACCCCATGCTGATTCTGCAGAGTTGGCTGTGCAGTGAAGCAACTAGTACAGTCTGCTGTAATGTCCACATCGTAACTCTTCTGCTGACTTGCCTTTTTTTCTCACCATGCTATGACATGGCACTTCATCTGGCAAAGGATTCTGCTATAGACACCTGGAGCCAGATTATGCTGTCAGTTACTCTAGTGTGATGTCACTGGAGTTACTCCTGATTTACCTGGGGTAACTGAGAGCAGAACTTGAACCACTGTTTTCATTTGGAGGGAAGGTCCAGCTTAGATCTATGGCCTGTGGAGTTATTCATTCCTTTCTACTCCTACAGAATAGATTGAGTGGATTTTTTTCAAGCTTATTTCACTAACGCAGAAGGTAATATCACCACCATTAACAGGATCTCAAAGAGAGAAAGCAGTGTGTGGCACCTGTGAACTGATTTTTACTGAAGCCTGTTTCTCTCTGTTTCCAATTATGTAATAGTAACAACACTAGAAAAAGACTTTTCTCTGAGCAGGATTCCTTGAAGTACTTTGCTGCCATTAACTGTATCCATGGTCAATATATCCTGTTTGCACAATGCCTGGGCAGTTACATTTGGTTAAAATGTCCTCAGTAAATGCCCCTGGAATTGTTTGTGTGTTGTCTTTTGTAATTAGGCACCTATTAAAAAATACAGTAAATGCCAAGCGGGAAAAATTAGACTTTTATTTGCAGCATGGACAAACTTTTGTCAAAGACCACTTGAAGCCTGACCGATGTGGCTGTTGGCAACTGGTTGAGAGAAAATAAACCTCTTAATTTGAGTTGTGGTTTCTTCATTAAAAATCTGAAAACTTTCAAAGTTGTTGGTAGCAGCTCCGTCCACAAGGTGTGGTTCCCACTTGAGGTTTTAGCCATTCGTAGCGTGGGATTCTGCTAAACCAAAGTTACACTGACAAAAACATTTAGGAAGCCCTGTTTTAGGAGTGAGTGCACATCATGGCTGTGACTCAGAGCACGCCCACACACTGGATAGTCTGATTAGAATCTAAATTACTATGCCAGTTCCAGTTCTTGTTCAAAAGGTCAAAGTAGCCTGGGAAATGCTATTGCTCCTTCTCTTCTCTGTACAACTTTTTTCCCCCAACTTGCAAAGTCATTTTGCATGGCACGGCATCAGTGGAGTCCATTGATTTATTGTCATAAACAATTGTATTCCAAGCTGAGAATCATGTAACTCTTTCTGAAAAACCAGCCTTCCTCCCATAACAGCCATCCAGGATGTGTTTGTGTTGCACAGAAATCATTAGGCTCTACAAAATCTGTACTAGAATCAGAGATACTGAATATGACCAGAATAAGGGTCAAAGATTTCCCTAATACTATACTTATTTTGCTCAGAGCCAGAGGGTTCATATTTCATGCCTTTTGTAGTAGGGCACACCCTCAATACCAGAGCCCAATAGTTCAAAGGTCAGAGAGCCTGGCAAAAGATGATCCACTCTGTCATTGGCCTTCACACAACTCAGCAGGGCTCTCTCCAAGTCAGATCTGAACAATCTCACTGAGGTCATTCAGGATATGTCTACACAGAAAAGAAAAACCTGCTGCTGGCCCCCACCAGCTGCCTCTGGCTCGGAGGGCTTGGGCTGCGGGGCTGTTTCATTGCTGTGTCGACTTCTAGGCTCAGTCTGGAGCCTGAGCTCTGGGGAACCTCCCAGCCCTCAGAGTCCGAGTACCTTACAATAGGTAATAAGCACTTCCTTGAACAGGTCATCTGTTGAGAGAATATTGAGCGTACATGATAGTGGACAGCAGGGAAGAGTGAAACTGTGGAATAGTGTTAGAAGGGATGGAGGGATAGCTCAGTGGTTTGAGCATTGGCCTGCTAAACCCAGGGTTGTGAGTTCAATCCTTGTAGGGGGCCATTTTGGGATCTGGGGCAAAAATTGGGGCTTGGTCCTGCTTTGAGCAGGGGGTTGAACTAGCTGACTTCTTGAGATCCCTTCCCACCCTGATAGTCTATGACTCTAAGCCTTTACCAGACCAATGTTTTGATGTTCTGTAGGCTGGGGTGCTTCCTCATAAGAAAACAGTCACATCAGATTCTCATTCCTGTGCTGATGTGTGTTTAAAAAAATTATGAGTTTTATAAATCGTAAGGGATTAATAAAATGCTAGGGGTTTATATGCTTTCCTGCAAATCCAGAGCCTATCTTCTAGAGACTTCTACAGCTATTCAAAAAGCATCAGACAGGGAATTGCCGTGAGTAAAATGGGCCATGATTAAGGCAGACATAACAATCTTTACCAGGGCAGTGAGAAGAGGTGCTGACAAAACTTAGCACTTCCAGAGACAAGAAGAGGAAAATTCCCTTCACAGGCAACGAAGGCAGAGAAGAAAGGAGATCAGGACCAAAGATAATATCAGGATTTCTGGCTGTGGGGGCAAATTAAAGTAATATTTGAGGAGAGAGATGGCTATGTGAAACAAATGGAACACTGAATAGTGTAATCTAGCAAGAGAATTTTTCCTCTTTGAATCATTCAATGCTATGAAGTTACGGCGTATCTAGGAACGAGGCAGATAATAGAGGGGAGAGAGAGGCAGCTGAGAATGAGTCTAAGAATGATATATGAAAAAGGGGATGTGAAATCCAGGGTCTGTACATTTACAAAATATAAAAGGAAATACTACTTCATACTGTATTGTAATTACTACTGCAGGGAGTCAGAAGAAGAAATACTGTAGCTGAATAATTGTGTGGCCCATTAGTAACTTTTGCATCTGTGAAAGCAAAAGAAAGATTAGTTACATCTCATGTTTTGGATTATAGCTAATCACCTGGATGAACAAAACCTTCCTCTGAAACTTCCAGTATATACCACTGATGGGGGATATACACCTGCACTCAACAGACCAATGCTGTCAATTTCCCCATTATGGAAACCATTTCCAAAGTTAAAACTAGCAATGGACGTTCTGAGGGAGACGATAGGCGACAGAGAGGCTTAAGAATGGAACTTTGAGGCACTCTATGGTAGAAGGGATGAAGGGAAGATGTAAAATATCCACTGGAAATTGCATCAATGGGAGCAGAATCTGAACCATATCTCTTATTTCATACAAATATTGATACAACAGTTGTGTATAGCTATGCCTATAATCTTTGTTATATAAAGTCTGCTTCTCTTCCCCATTTGCTATGCTATTTCAATAGGCCATATCTTGTTGCCCATTCCAGATTGGCTGCCCATATATTTAGTAGTCATGGTGTTCTTACTTAAACATTTTTGTTCTCCTTATTGTGCTTCTGTAAGACAAAATGCCAAAGAGTCTTTATGACTCTGATCTTTGGAACTTTTCCATTTAGCAAATGTAGAATTCTTTCTAGATCCAGAAATGATTTTCATTAACTCTTTTTAGTTCAACAAGGGGTGTCTTGGGAAAATTTAAAAGTTTATCTAAAATTTTTGGAGGGGGGCAGGCTCCTCCTGGATTTTGTAGATGTATTTTTGAAGAGCTTTTGTAAAAAATTTCAAGATGGAATTAAAATGATATGTTATAGGTGTGTACTGTGGGCTAAATCCTGGGCTCAAGGACAAATCCCAAATAAATGTGCACAGCGCTTACATGGTGGTTCAGAGTGTGCAATACTCCCCCCATAATCATGCAGGGAGTAGCTGCCTAGCTATTCCACAACCAATACCACAGACTTAGACAAAGCTAGTATTCGGGGGAGCAGATCCTTGGGGATGTTTCTGTGCCTTCACCAAGGGAGAGAGAAGGTCCTGGTTCTGTAGAAGGAGCTGAAATATTTGTTAGGATTGCTGTAGGAAATTAAGGAGTAGCACATCAGCGGAGCTTACGTAAAAACTTAGAGAACCATCTACAGGTGATTATCAGAGAGAGGCTACAGGACCAGATAGTACTGGCAGTTCCTATGTTTATTATTTTGTGACAGTCTAAAAACATGGGGAGTCGTATTCCAATAAGACTGCTCTATGGCTTCCATGATTGAAAAGATCCCAGAAGTCATGGTAATTGATTCTACTCTTTCCTTTCTGATTCTGCCAAAAACTAACTAGTGTGATGTCCTGGGTCTTGAACGCAGAGCACCATGGAAGAGCCTCTGGGGCTCAGGCTTTGCAAAGCTGGGTGGATGGGGTGGAGGAGCCGGCTGGGTTCTTCGGGATTCTGTCTCTACTCTGTAAACAAACACCACAAACAAAATAAGCTAAATTATCCAGATGGACTAAGACACTGCGATCCTCAGGCAGCCACTGCATTCTGGCCTCCACCTAACATCTGCTGAAACTGGTGAGCTGAGAAGCTAATAGGACTATAGCCTCAGCCAAGGCACCACCTGCAGAAGCCCTGCCTGGAGGATTGCCCAGCTCCACTAATTGATCCAAATATGCTATTTAAGCCAAAAGGAGGCACAAGACGTTTGTCTGAGCAACAAGGTGATTTCCTGTTGTGCCTGTGTTGGACCCTGCTTGTGCCTGCCTCCTACACCCAACCCAATCCATGATTCCTGCTCTGCTCCTGTTCTGGCTGTGCTCCTGCTCCATGCTTGATACTTGCCTCTCCACCAATCATCAGTTACCAGTCCTGGCTCTGACCCCAGCTTCTGACTTCTGACCCTGGCTCTGGCTTGACCCTGGCTCTGGTAATTGGCTGTTGACTCTGGTGCTGACCCTTGGCTTCATTCCCCAATCTTGATACCTGCTCTGCCCACTAGACTTGACTCCTGCTCTGACTACTAGGCAATATTGCCTACATAACAGTCCTTTTATGGTATTTCATTGTGGAGTTATTTGTCTATATGTTGTGATGGAGCAAGAAACTGTGTGAAACTCCAGAAAATTGAGGGGAGGGGGCTCTTGCAACTGGTCTTTCCTCCTTCTACAGATCACCATCAGGGTTTGCTTTCAATTTTTTCACCTTTTATCACTAAGCTGACATCCTCTTCCCCACCCCCCCCCCCGGGCTGGGACATAGCTAAATTGAAGTCTGCAGCTTGACCATCAGCCCCTCTTGGTCATTGATGGCAGAGGCTCTTGACCTAACTTTTTTCAAAAGATCGCTTTTTATTTCTTTTATTATTATTTATTATTTATTTGAAACTAACTATCCTATGGCCAAAAGTAGGGGAGAGATGATTCTGCCATCCAGGAGACATCTCACTGTCTGCTAAAGTCTGTCTTGTCAAACTCACTGATCGTTAGGGGCTTGACTCTTCACTCATTCACATGAATGGGAAAACCTGCATTGCCTTCACTGGGAGCAGCATGAGGTCCTTCAATCTTTTCCCAGGGAAAACTCCGTAATAGTGTCACACTATTACAGCTCTCCTGAGCTTAACACCATTGGCACGCCAGGCTCCATGTCAGAAATGAAGTGGCTAATACCTAATGCTACATTCCATACACACCAATAATTTAATATGAATACTATTCATTATTCTCTGGCCAATGACTTTCATTGTTGTTGTGAACTATGCACAGGCTTTGCAAGTGCAGCAATTACAGGACATTAATTTCATAGCAGAACCAAACAGTGTGCAATGTTAAACTGTTTGTGTGTTATACTTTCTACCTACTGCTCCACCAATACATAATGCATACCTGTAAACGGAGCTCTTGTTTTCCACCTCTATAAAAAGCAAGTAATGTGCCCATTATTTAAAGTAAACAAGCAGCTTTGCAACCTTAAACATAGTACTTTTATAAACCCTCAAGTGTGCAATTTCATTGTTAATTTGTTTGATTGCTTTCAAGAAGAGATGGGAAGCTTGGTGCTGATGACATGTTTAATGCCCCAAATCTGCCATTTGTTTTAAACAATAACTTTATTGCTATTCTTTCATTATTGCCTGAATTTTAATAAGGTTGATAAAATTATTTTAATCAGATGGATTTCTCTAAGTATTTTGTCAGCCCGAGAAATCAAGCAAAATTATGTAAAGCAAATACACTGTAGACTTGATATTTGAAACAACATATTACTAGTAATCAAGTTTATTGTTATGTTTACAGCCCCATAGGTGGGCATGGTGCTTTATTGGCAAATATAACCACAAGCTTGTACTTTCTTCACTAGGCAATGATCCATCAGACGACTCATTCAGTCAGCTTGATTTCATGCGCTCATATAATCTAATATTGAAAACATGGCAAGATTCAACAAACTAATTACTGTGATGAGTAAGCAAATGACAAATGTGCTCTACCTGCCGTCAGTGAAAATTTAGGGCTGTATTTTAATCTGTTCCGCAATCTTGTGTTGCCATACCATGTACTTTGTAAAATCAGATATTGAGTATTTTACTAGATAAAAAATTGCTAAAGTGAGCTTGAAAAATGGATCTGTAGTCCTCACATTAAATAGTTAATATCATTGTCTCCACTTAGGTCTGACAGTGCATGCACACAATTCACACTAATATTGCTCGTGCACACAAATAGGAAAAAGGGTTCATAAATGAGCGTGTGTGCAAATAGCATTAAACACACACATAGAACTACCTTAATGCAAACGAGGTCCCTTTTACTTTGTGCCTGCAGCATCCATATGGGGGAGTTACTGTGCAGCGCACTAGGGCATTCTGCAGTTCATGCCCCCATAGTCTCAACTGCAGGAACATGTTGACATAGCCTAACTTTGGTTTGCATGTTTATAATGGTCACTTCCACAAGCATATACAATTTTTAAAAGTCAATTTTTTGTGTTTTGAAAAAGCACTTGGGTCAACCGAAAACACCTCACCCCCCCAAAAATGTGAGAGGTTAGTTCCTAACTGGAATTAAAACAAAACTCAAAATCCTTCATGAAATAGAACTTCTGTTCTCTACATAGCTCTAGTAATGAATATAAAGGAACTACTCCCCAGGTGGCAAGACATTTTCACATACCAATCCATGAATTGTCAGTTTTCAATAATACAGCTGCAATGGTTCCTTTAGGCCCAGCAATTGTTCTTCATGTCACGTCAACTGAACCCTCTTAGCTAACGTCTCATCCATTGGCCAAGATTTGAAGAGAGCATATAGATGAAGAACAGATGAAACATAATGTGTTGGCTTTATTACTATCGGGATCCAGGTTTTTCTTTTTTAATCTGTTTATAATGGTCACTCTTGAGCATAACAAACATGTCAGTAGTTCCTATCTTAGCCATGTTTCCAACTTCAAACCATTTTATTGGTGTTCCATACATACAGTAATTCAGCTCTGCTTTTCACAAGGAGTGCTGTAGTATACATTTCCAAACAGTGGAAAGATTTTTTTTTTTTTTTTTGTAAACTCAGTTTGCAGTAGCTTCCTCTGACATGCAGATTCACTCACTATCCGTTCTCTGGACTGGGGTCCTTTAGGAACTGATAGTGTAAACACTGTTTGTGAGATGTGCAGTTGCTGGGTTTTGTTAAACACCCTCAGGCTGCACTGTAGTGGGGCCTTTGGTGGTGGCGCACGGTGTGCTGGGAATGGACTTCATAAGTTTTATACAGGTTTGGCCACATTTTTGTGAGCTATTCTTAAAACATATTTGCAGCATACGCCTTTGGAAGCGTTACAATCTATGCATACCTGCCTACAATGGGAAACTACAAAGCCTCAGATTTCCTCTTGGCTGCCTTCTTCCTCCCACACCCAGCATGCTTCGTGCCATTTGAAAACAAAACTTAACATCAGATCATTTTATTTTGTTGGCATCAGAGAAATAACATAGCCCCTGCTGTAAGTGAATTTGGAGATGAGGAATTAAAGAGCCATCATCTATGCAGCCTAACTGCGTAGGCATCATCTCCTACCTATTAAATATTATTTTCACAGCAGCAATGTGGACTGGACCCCTCTAACCATGTTGTCATCCCCAGTTTGGCCAGTCCTCCTCCCTCTGAAGTCCTTGTTAGATTGGAATTCCCAGCTTACATCACACCCCTTGACCTCTTATCCTGGGGATTCTCTGTCCCCCACTGGTTCAAAATAGCAGTCCAGTTCTTGCTAGAATGCCTTGATACACAAACACATGACATGTAGCTGTCATGGTAGGTGTGCATGTACAAACATGGAATAGTTGCTGTGTAAAAACAAACTCAATTGAGTTACTTCAGCCAACTGAAATGACCACACTTCTTGCCAGATGTGAAAAGCAATGTTAAAATTGAACTGGTAAAAAAGTACAGCAGGGCCTTAAAGGATTAATGGGAACAAACCCAGACTTGGCCCATCTTCGAACTAGTGAGAGCCACTTCAACTACTGAGATTCAGCCTCTAGTTTGCAAAGTAGGGAACCTGTATAAAATGTGTGTGTGTGTACAGAGAGAGAGAGAGTTTTGCCAAATCTCTATGGGTATAAATCTATGTAGCTCCACTGACTCCATTGATGCTTTGACAGTTCACACCAGCTGAAGAGCTGGTCTATGGTATTTTTCAAATAGTCTCCTTAACTTTTCCAGATAGGAATGATTATGCAAGAATGCTGTTATAGGCTCTACTGTGTTACACTGGCTGAAGTTACCAGTGAGGTTACTCTAGATTTATGATGGTGTTCCAGAATAAAATTGGCACTCAACTCTAGATTCTATTTTAGATGGTTTGTGTTTTTAATGCTGATGAATGAACTGCCTTGAATCTGTTTTTGTACCAAAGTTATGTTAATATCAGCCTCATTAATTAATTGGTGCTATGCCTATTGCATCTTATGAGAAATGAATTCTCCAACTCCAAGTTCTTGTACCAGCCACCCTCCTTGTTTGACGGTCACTTTGGGAACAATCCTAGCATAATTAAAATTATTTTTGGATTTTGGATTTGTTCTGATTTCTCCAATCTGACTAAAACTCATTAAGATGCTACACCTCACTTAATAGAATACCCTTGAGCAGTAGCAGCAAAAATCACTTCATTAAAGGCTGATGTAATCCTTACAATCATAAGACATACTGTTTGCTGCAAAGAAATTAATTAAGGCCATGTTAATATGAGAGAGAAACCTGCAAAAGTAAAGAAAGTCAGAGTCTAAGTGTCCAGTTCAGTTCTCTGGTGTGTTCCCCCACCCTCCCTCCACCCATGCGGATATAATCTTTCAACACATCATCAGGTACAGGGGGTCAGATCCTCAGAAGGTGGAGTTTTGCTGACTGTCCCAACCTGCCTCAGCTTGGGTTAGATTTGTGGTTTGCTATGAAGCGATGTTGAAGGAATTGTTGATACTCATAAATATTTGGCTTGTAGCAATGTCACAGTTTTTGTAAGGTTACTTTTTATTGTGTCAGGGCAGTTCAAACTTTGGGTCAGATCCTGTAGTTTACACAATCTGAAGGGCGGAGGGTGCAGAACCATACTTTTTCCGGGGAGCCCCAGGAGGAGTTGTACTGGAATTCCCTGGTAACATGCAGGGGAAATGCATGTGCTGTGCCATCCCTTTGCTCAGCCACATGCTCCCTTGTATTCCTGGTCAGCTCACAAGGCAGGAGCAGAATAATTGGGAGACCACAGCCCAGCCTCCTCACTATCTAATCTCAGGATGATTTGTGTTCCTGGGCATGCCCCTTGATTTCTGCAAGGGCAGGGTCTGCTCTTGTGCCTAGGCCCAACCCCCTCTTTTCTGGAACACTCTCTTTCCATTTTCCAAGAGTAAAAAAGAGCCACAGGACTGTGCAGCACATTAGTACTACTTGTACAATGAACCCCTGGTTGCTGCAACAAGACAATCCATTCTGAATCCATTTGTAGTTTAGTGTTTAGAAATGGATGGAGAGGAGAACCACTTTGACCTGAAAGGGACTGAAATCAGACGTTTATGTGGCACAAAGCCACTAAAAACTGGAATCTATCCAAGTCTAGCAGTGGCCTCCAGACACTTGCAGTAGCTTCAAGAGACCTGTATGTACAGGTAGAACTGCAATATCAAGCAGTATCTCAGGAATGCAATGAAGTGTTATTTCACCAGATCTTGAATATTTCCAGTGCATAAGCCTCTGAGTTGTCAGGGAGCTTAGTATATCTACAGCAGCCATCCTTTTCCAGGAAGATATTTCAATATTATTGGCTTATAGATGCTACTTGCCTTTAAAGATGTTGTTTTATTTACCTTAATGCATTGAGTTAATTCTATTTGGTGAATGTGGTCAATAGATTTACCGGTGTATTTTTATAATAGTTTTGCATGAATGGCAGCAGCCTACAAAAAACATTTCTTAAAGCATACACTAAAAATAAAGATTCCCTATAGAAAGTAAAGCAAAATACTTGGTGCCAAATCCCTCCCCCATTGAATGCAAAGGTCCAACTCGCCCTGGCTTCACTTGCAGCACGACTGGGATGTTGGGGCCTCTTCCTGTGAGGCACTTGAGGGCATCCTGTAAGGTGCTGGGCCCCCCCCTTACATTGGGCTGACTGGGTGTAAGGGGCATTTGGCACCCTGTAGGAACAGACCCCCAGGGTGAGGTTGCACCCTGCCCTTATGAGGGCACATGGTATGGGGAGAGGGTATAAGAACTCCCTCCTTTGCACTGTTCCCATATGAGGGCCAGACAGGATTACAGCCCTGGCATTCAGGGAAGCGCTAATCCCCCATGGAGCTCCCTTTCTGCTGGGCCTTAGACCAAGAAGCTTTAGAAAGAAGGGGGAAAATATCTATTAACATTTGCAGTAGAAGCAATGACATCCTCCTTCAAGCATCCAGTCCCTAAAAGGCCAGGACAGTTATACCCTTGTTCAGCTCCAAACTTCAACACCCTCTGTTATTGCAATTTGCTGTGAGTCAGACAATTTATTTCTCCCAGGAGGAAGTATACACTTCACACTTTTTTCAGATCTGTTTTGCTTTGTGTTAGTATTAGTTTTGCAGCTTTATAAACATCTGTATGCAGAGAAGGAGTTACTGTCGCTGGACAAATGTGCTGAGCAGTTTATGTCCTGGGTAGAAATTATGAATTCTGTAGGGAGAAATAAGGTGCACTCCACACAGGAAGAAGAACCACTATTACTAAATCTATAATTAAACATAGTTGTTGCTAGCAAGAGTTCTAGCATAGTTTCCCTAGCCAGTGTTGGGAGATTTTTTTTTCTGAGAGCCCCACTAGCCAAACTTTGCCTATAAACTACTCCAAGAGGTAGTTTATGGCTTTATAAAATGGATCTCAGACAAAATAAAATCCCTGTCCACACTGGTCAGGAAAAGCATGCAAGGCCTTGGCTATACAACTTAATTAGGGAATTGCCACTGGTGCATCACCACCAATTGCAGTATAACTAGGGCTCAGGCAGTCACTGATATTTTTGCCAACCTGTCATCTAGACCTGCTCCTAGTGACACCGGATGATAGGGGATAAAAACACAGGTGGCATGTCTCCCCCTAGCATTCCCAAGTCTGCACCACCAATGGATTTGAACCATGAATAGTGCAATAGTGTTGCAGAGAAGTATTCCAGAGAAGTCAACAGCAAACGTAAACCTAGAACTTTGCCACTATAGAAATAATTGTGTTTAACCATGTTATACTGTGGTTAGCACAGCTCTTGTTAAACTGTGGACGGAGTTGAACTACATATTGCTATATCTAAAGATTGCATTTGCAGGCTTCTTTTCCTCCTCTTTTCCAACATCAGAGCTGGGAGCCTGGAATTATGCATTTCCTAGCGTTGATGCTATTATAAATTCGACTTAAAGGAAATTAAAGCATATCACCTCATTCTGAATTGACCTCTTTTTTTTTTTTCTCTTTTTTTTTTATGAATGTTTTTACAAAGTTGTATTTTAGGTACGTAATTTTCTGATCAGGAATAGAATGATTACTCCTTTCCCACACTTGGCTTTGAGTTCATTGTTAATTATTCAACTGCAAACAAATATCTGAAACTTTCAGAAATGTGCATTTCTATTTTGGGTGTGGTTTGCTGGGGATTTTTGCATTCTTGAGATTCAAAACAGCTAAATCAGATTAGGGAGGTAGGGTAGGGTAGGAGTTACTCTCAGTCTGAAACCAAGTACTCCCGGTGTCAGCACCAAAGTGATTTGTGCACAAAAATGGAGTATATAATGTGTGCCATCTCAGCGTTAACAACTGAAAGAGTTTGTGCTTAAAATTAAACCTAAAACTTGTCTCTGAAGTCATGAAGTCAACAAGACAGTGATCCCTGTGCTGTTGCAGCAGCTCAAAAATTCAATCTGGCCCTGTCAGGGTTCCTTCCCCACTCTGAACTCTAGGGTACAGATGTGGGGACCTGCATGAAAGATCCCCTAAGCTTATTTCTACCCGTTGAGGTTAAAACTTCCCCAAGGCACAAAGTCTTTGCCCTGGGATTAGGTAAAACGCTGCCACCACCAAGTGATTTAACAAACAAACAAACAATCAGAGAAAGGACCACTTGGAGTTCTTATTTCCCAAAAATATTCCCCCAAGCCCATACACCTCCTTTCCAGGGGAGTCTTGAGAATAAACCAGATGAGCACAAACCAGCCTTGGATTTTTAAGACCCAATAAACCCAATCAGATTCTTAAAAAACAGAACTTTATTAGAAAAACAAAAAAAGATAAGAGAACAACTCTGTAAGATCAGAATGGAAGAAATTCTTACAGGCAGTCAGATTCAAAACATAGGGAATCCCTCTAGGCAAAACCTTCAGTTACAAAAAGACACAAAAACAGGAATACACATTTCCTCCAGCACAGCGAATTTCACAAGCCAAAACAAAGAAACCCTAACGCATTTTCTAGCTAGATTACTTTAAAACTTTACAGGAGTTGGAAGGCTTGCATCTTTGATCTGTTCCCAGCAAAGGTATCACACAGACAGACAAAAGCCTTCCCCCCCCCGCCCTCCAGATTTGAAAGTATCTTGTTCCCTCATTGGTCATTTTGGGTCAGGTGCCAGCCAGGTTACCTGAGCTTCTTAACCCTTTACAGGTAAAAGGACTTTGCCTCTGGCCAGGAGGGATTTTATAGCACTGTATACAGAAAGGTGGTTACCCTTCCCTTTGTATTTATGACAGGCCCAATGTAGGTAGTGTGACAGGGTCGGGCCAGATGGCTATAGGAGAGTAATAGAAGGCAGATATATTAGCCCCAGGTTAAGTAGGTCCCTTTTCCCTGGGTAAGGTAACAGGGAAGGTTCCAGAACAATCAGGAACCTTCTGGAGACAATTAAGACAGACAGGCTGATTAGAACACCTGCAGCCAATCAAGAAGCTACTAGAATCAATTAAGGCAGGCTAATCAGGGCACCTGGGTTTAAAAAGGAGCTCACTTCAGGTTGTGGTACGCGTGTAAGGAGCTGGGAGCAAGAGGCGCTAGGAGCTGAGAGTGAGAACACGTACTGTAGGAGGACTGAGGAGTAAAAGCATTATCTAACACCAGGAGGAAGGTTCTATGGCGAGGATAAAGAAGGTGTTGGGAGGAGGCCATGGGGAAGTAGTCCAGGGAGTTGTAGCTGTTGCACAGCTGTTCCAGGAGGCACTCTAGACAGCTGCATTCCACAGGGCCCTGGGCTGGAACCAGGAGTAGAGGGCGGGTTCCCCTCAAACCTCCCAGCTCCTGGTCAGACACAGGAGGAGTTGACCTGGACTGTGGGTTCACAAAAGTAGCCAAGCTGAGGGCTACCGTGAAGCTCCAAGGCAAGCAAATCTGCCAATAAGTGCAAGACCCACCAAGGTAGAGGAGGAATTTTGTCACAGTAGCTTTGATCACCTTCTTTAATGTCTCCAGGTAATAGAGGTGGGTGCAGAGGTAGTGTGGAGGATAGTGGTAGCAATAAATGAGAGAGAGACAATTTCAATCTCCACCTTCAAGAGATGCTCATCTGAACTAAAGGATAGTTTCTGTCAAAAGGAAACAAAAGCCTCTTTGCAATGGAGTTATATGAAGCACCAGTGAACATTCCTGGTAGCTCCAATTTCCTTACTTAGATGTCTTACAGAGATCATATCCTGACCCCATTGAAATCAATGGCAAAACTCCCTCTGATTTCAACAGAGATTTCACTTCAGAGATTAAGGCCCTAATCTGGTGACCTCTCATCTCCTCGTGCATCTCATTTATGCATGGATGTCAATGGGTCTACTTACAGGCTCAAAAGTAAGCTGGTGTGTCAAGTGTTTGCAGGATGGGGTCTAAGTGCCTAACTTTAGGGACTCATGTTGGAAAACTGAGGTCCTGAGATTCACAAATGAAAGGCAGTTTCACAAGAAAGCACTATAAATAAATTAATCTTCCATATTTAGTTGGTAACATCAACCTCAATTTGACAAATTTTTAACTTCTAAAGCATTACTTCAGACTGACAATGTGTTTAACATCTGTTCATCTAGCTAAGTCTGTTCATTTTAGGAGACTTTTAGGAGGAGGAAGGAAAATAAAAGTGGAAAATAAGAGACATAGTGGTTTAGTAAATATTGTTGTCAAGTCCACTGCTGATGAATCTGCCTTACTTTGTCTAATCTAGTGCTCTCTGAACTGGCTGTAACCCTATAAATAATTTCACAATTGCATATTAACTTTAGGTGGTGATTATAAAAGTTTGCTGACAATACTGCTCAAAATGAAGGGACCTGTTCATCAAATTGTATTCACAACATATTAATGTGGTTGCTGTATCTTTGCAGTACTTGTCACAGCAAACCCTGGATATATACCAAAACTTACACTCAGGCATTAACATAAAAATGATCCAAACTCACTTTCCTAATACCTATAGGAGAAACAATTTAGCTGATCCTCAGGAAGTCATAATGCAATTCTTTTGGGAGAATGAGCTTTTCACCTCATTCGTTGAAAAAAGTAAACAGCCTACAGTAGCCAGGACAATGTAGATGACTTGCTATGTTGTAAGATGATTGCCCTAACAGACCCTACCGTTACTACTGCTGATGCCTTGACATCCTCTTTGCCGTAAGCTAGTGTACGTCTAAGAGTACAGAATAGGCCTTTCTCACTCGCACAACACCCGCATCATTCTAGACATGAGCAATAACCTGCCATGTGACTAGTTAATCATATTACCCTCAGTTTTCTCCTTCCCGCATCCTACCCCTGCTTGTGATGTTGTCTCCTATTCTATATAGGTACTTGTACCATGATCATCACCTGTCGGTGAGTGCCTTCCACTAGAGCATTAAGTGACATTACTAACATCTATCGTGTGTTTGTTCTCATGTTTGTCCTTATATTAATGTATATTATAAGATCTTCTGAGAGGGGAATCTGCATTATGAAGCTCAAGCACAGTCATTTATAGTGCTATATTCATAGTAATAACAAAAATAATACAAAGGCATCAACAGATGGAAGCATCATCAGAAAATGGAGGGCTAATTTCCATGCAAAACAGACAAATCTCCTGATTCAGACAGTCACTAAGTAGAACTTCTTCCTCTCTTGCACTGCAGTCTTGACGTAGGCTTTAGGGAAAAGGGATGCAGAACTGGAAAAAGATGTTGCACTTTGGGGTTTTATTTAATTTTGGCTCTATTTTAGCTATTACCATGCTTGATTTCATTATGAACTTTCCATCATCTTGACAATTGTAAGCAATTAGCAAAACTTAATTCCATTTAAATGGTTAATGCATTTTGGAATTTCATTATTCTTTTAAAGTTAATGCCCCATTTTTAAAAAATAACCCACCCTCATCTCCAAAAGTCATCGATAATTATTACTGTATCATAGATGTATTCAGAAAACAATGGGCATAGAAAGAATTCTGGTAAGAGCTTGATCCTGAATACCTCACTTCAAAATATTTGCTTGACTGAGAACTTCAAGACTGGTCCCTAAATTCTTTATAACGGTATATACACATTCAATATAATGATGAGGTAGGATCTAATTTACCTTGATTTCAGTAAAGCATTTGATACAGTTCCACAGGGGGAATTATTAGCTAAATTGGAAAAGATGGTGATCAATAAGAAAATTGAAAGATAAGGACTTGGTTAAAGGGGAGACTACAACGAGTCACACTGAAAGGTGAACTGTCAGGCTGGAAGGAGGTTACTAGTGGAGTTCCTCAGGGATCGGTTTTGGGACCAATCTTATTTAATCTTTTTATTACTGACCTTGCACAAAAAGCGGGAATGTGCTAATAAAGTTTGCCGATGGCATGAAGCTGAGAGGTATTGCCAATACAGAGAAGGACCGGGATATCCTACAGGAGGATCTGGATGACCTTGTAAACTGGAGTAATGGTAATAGGATGAAATTTAATAGTGAAAAGTGCAAGGTCATGCAATTAGGGATTAATAACAAGAATTTTTGTTATAAACTGGGGATGTATCACTTGGAAGTAAGAGGAGGAGAAGGACCTCTGAGTATTGGTTGATCACAGGATGACTGTGAGCCACCAATGTGATAGGGCCGTGAAAAAAGCTAATGCAGTCGTGGGATGCATCAGGCGAGGTATTTCCAGTAGAGATAAGGAGATGTTAGTACCGTTATACAAGGCACTGGTGAAACCTCATCTGGATATTGTGTGCAGTTCTGGTCTCCCATCTTTAAGAAAGATGAATTCAAACTGTAACAGGTACAGAGAAGGGCTACTAGGATGATCCGAGGAATGGAAAACCTGTCTTATGAAAGGAGACTCAAAGAGCTTGGCTTGTTTAGCCTAACCAAAAGAAGGCTGAGGCGAGATATGATTGCTCTCTATAAATATATCAGAGGGATAAATACCACAGAGGGAGAAGAATTATTTAAGCTCAGTACCAATGTGGACACAAGAACAAATGGATATAACCTGGCCATCAGGAAGTGTAGACTTTAAATTAGACGAAGGTTTCTAACCATCAGAGGAGTGAAGTTCTGGAACAGCCTTCCAAGGGAATCAGTGAGGGCAAAAGACATATCTGGCTTCAAGACTAAGCTTGATAAGTTTATGTAAGGGATGATATGATGGGATAGCCTAATTTTGGCAATTAATTGATCTTCAACTATTAGCAGTAGATATGCCCAATGGCCTGTGATGGGATACTAGATGGGGTGGGATCTACAGAGAATTCTTTCCTGTGTGTCTGGCTGGTGAGTCTTGCCCACATGCTCAGGATTTAGCTGATCACCATATTTGGGGTTGGGAAGGAATTTTCCTCCAGCGCAGATTGGCAGAGGTCCTGGGGGTTTTCCACCTTCCTCTACAGCGTGGAGCATGGGTCACTTGCTAGAGGATTCTCTGCACCTCGAAGTCTTTAAACCACAATGTGAGGACTTCAAGAGCTCAGACATAGGTTAGAGGTTTGTTACAGGAGTGGGTGGGTGAGATTCGGTGGCCTGCGTTGTGCAGGAGGTCAGACTAGATGATCATAATGATCCCTTCTGACCTTAAAGTCTATTATTTTAACATCACAAGGAAAAGTAGAAGGCTTAAAGTTCTATACATTTGATCTTGACTTAATCCATTTTAGTTGGATAAGGAAAAATCAGAGGCCACAAAAAGGCCTACATGGACACAAATAAAGATGTTTCTATTTAAAGGACATGTATTGTGTGTGTGTGTGTGTACGGTATATGTACACATGCTAAAAATTAAATACCAACATTTAGCAGAATGAACAAGAACACAGAATTGTAGTCAACTTACAATATAATGAGCAGGAAAAAATAGGACTAATTCAGAATTAGACAGCATAGGTATTCTATTCCTGCAGTATCTACATTTTCTCCAATACTTTTTTTAGTATCCATTAAGCTTTGCTATAGATTGAATTATTTAAAATAGGGCAACACTGTAATTTACCACCAGAGAGCACCAAAGGATCTGTAAAACACCACAGGAGTGAAAATTTCTTTGAAATGACAAATGAGAAGGGTATTAATGATTTATTTCCAATTTTAAATGAAAAAATAAAAGATAACTATGTCTAAAGTATATGTGAGCAGCTAAGGAGCAGCTCTTTGAAAAGTATCATTTTTTTCTTCAGAAAAAATATAAGCCTTTTTTTATACCCAGTTCTCTTTCCCTTTATACAAATTACTTCTGAAATTTTTACCCCAAATCTTTTTGTATCTCATGATTTAGGATCCTAAATATCATTTAAGGTGGAGACTTACCAATTGAAAGTGACAGAGGAGGAAAGACTTGGGTGTAATGGTTGGTCATGGGATGACTATGAGCCACCAATGTGATATGGCTGTGAGAAAGGCGAATACAATTCTAAGATGCATCAGGTAAGGTATTTCCACTAGCGATAGGGAAGTGTTCATTTGTACCATTGTAAAATGCACTTGTGAGACCTCATCTGGAATACTGTGTGCAATTCTGGTCTCCCATGTTCAAGAAGGAGAAATTCAAGCTGGAACTGGTGCAGAGAAGAGCTACTAGGATGAGCAGAGGACTGGAAAACCTACCTTATGAGAGGAGGCTCTTGGAGCTTGGCTTGTTTAGCCTAACAAAATGAAGTTCTATGGGGAAATTGCTCTCTATAAACACATCAGAGGGACAAATACCAGGGAGGGAGAGGAGTTATTTAAGATAAGGGCCAGTGTTGGCACAAGAACACATGGGTATGAACTGGTCTTCAACAAGTTTAGGCTTGAAATTAGAGGAAGGTTTCTAACCATCAGAGAAGTGAAATTCTAGAACAGAATTTCAAGGGGTGTTGTGGGGGCAAAAATCCTAACCAGCTTCAAGACTGAGCTTGATAAGTTTATGGAGGGAATGGTATGACAAGGCAATGGCATATGGTCCATCCACAATTGCTATTAGCAAATATATCTTATGGCCAGAGTTGGGACACTAGATAGGGAGGGCTCTGCGTTACTATGGAGAATTCTTTCCCAGGTGCGTGGCTGGTGGGTCTCGCCCACATGCTCAGGCAGGGTCTAACTGATCACCATATTTGAGGTTGGGAAGGAATTTTCTTCAAGGTCAGGTTGGCAGAGACCCTGAGGGGTTTTTGCCTTCCTCCGCAGCATGGGGCACAGCTCACTTGCTGGTTTGAACTAGAGTAAATTGTGGATTCTCTGTAACTTGAAGTGTTTAAATCACGATTTGAGGTCTTCAGTAACTCAGCCAGAGGTTAGGGGTCTATTACTGGAGTTGGTGGGTGAGGTTCTGTGGCATACAGCATCAGGATGTCAGAGTAGATGATCATGATGGTGCTTTCTTGCCTTAGAATCTGAGCGTCTATGGGTGGTCACTTAGGAGCCTAAATTCCATTGGCTTTCAATGGGACTTGTTTAAGTCACTTTTGAAAATGGGACTTAGGCTCCTGAGTCAGTTAAGAGCTTTTGAAAATTTTACTCCCTGTCAATAGACTTGACTTTTGTGTTCTGTTCAATGACATGGTCACAGTTCTCTGATATTTGGCCGTGGAAATTACAAGTACTGTCTCTTGTTAATGCACACATTTCAATGCAGTTTTACTCTGACAAGAATGTGTAAGACTGACACATTCTTAGTCAACAGATTTATTGCCTAGGTTTGTAGGAGTTACTTTGATCACAAAAAGCTCAGATAAGGTTGTCCTATTTTTTTCACTACTGCTAGGGCTGCAAAGCCCATAAAGCTGTGGGAACGTGAACTGGATTCTGTTCTAGTTCACACCTCAACAATTGTTAAACAGGTTCCAAGTGCAAGATTAAATTCTTCCATCGTGTGTAGTTGTGATCCCACTGAAAACAATAGAAACTCCCCTGTTGTAAATAGGAACAGAATTTGGCTCCGAAGAACCTTCTTACAACCAAGAATGCATTCATTTTACTTTTCATTGCCCAGGATGAGTTGGTAAGCCTGGCTGTAGACACGGTGGATAACAAGTAACTTACAAACTGTACTAATTTGATCTGGAAGTCACTGAGAGAATGAACATGAACCCCCCATGTGCCATATTTACACTGTTGCTTTTGAGCGTAGATGTACATTTTAAATAGCAGGTAACCACATGGATTGAAATAAGAATCCATCAGTACATCATGAAGGAGATGATGATGCTTTCCATAGAGACAATATATGTACTTTTCAACATCCTCAACAAGCTAACTAACTTTGGTCGTGCCTTTAGAAAATCCACCTTGTCTGTGTTCAGAGACAACTAGCCAGCAAGAGGGTGGGGACAATATGGACTAACACAAACCTAGAAAGACAAGGTTGGCAGAAGTTTATGCTATTATAGCTGTAGCCTCTGGCCAACAAAAATAGAATGCTTTACTAAGGCCCTGCTTAATTTGCAATATTATGGATCCTGCAATATTCGGCATCCACTGCAATTTTAACAGTGGGAGCCCCGGGCTCCAACTCTCATCCCCAGGCAGCTGAAAGTGGAAAATCACAGAAAAGCAATAATGGAACTTATTACCACAAATAATAAGGTCTATTATTACTTTTTTGCGATTTTCCATGGTTTGTTTGCAACATAGCTGCAATTTTTTGACAATCATCCCATTTTTAAACCATGATTTGAGGACTTCAATAGCTCAGACATAGGTGAGAGGTTTATCGCAGGAGTGGGTGGGTGAGGTTCTGTGGCCTGCATTGTGCAGGAGGTCAGACTAGATGATCATAATGGGCCCTTCTGAACTTAATATCTAATACTTGTTTATTTTTCATTATTTATGTGTAAAAGAGAGTGACTATGAACTATTTTGACATAGAGGTACTAACAGATGGAGACTGTTTCTTTAAATGTATTCTTTTTCACCTTATTAGAGAGCCCCATATCAGAGTGTAATAAAAAAGTAACAGCTTTGATTTCCATATTTTGCACTCCAACATTTTCTCCATTGAAGTCACTGGTGGCATCCCATGCTCAAAACAGCAGTCAGAGAAGAATGAGATCTGTGTCTTTTTTTTTTTAACATTTATGTTGCAGTAAACATGGTGGCATGCTATGAAATACTATACTATGGTTTCAAACTTGTTTATTGAGAGAGTGCTTGCCACATTTATCACCATATGTTTCTAATAACTCTCCCCCCAGTATCCCCAATCAGTTGACAAAGGACTGGCAACTTGGAAGGGGTGTGGGGGGACAGGTTCTCACAGAGGAATAGTTGTCACTTGATCAGATTAGTCTGTCTCTGGACTTGTTTCTAACAGCATGATTTTATGAATAAGAAAGACCACACTTAATATATGGCTTACAAATATATGCATTTTTTTTGTCTTTTCTATTTCATCAAACCGGTTTAAACAGGTCAACCAGCATATTAACATCATAGGCGCCGACTCTGTGGGTGCTCCGGGGTTGGAGCACCCATGGGGAAAAATTGGTGGGTGCTCTGCTCCTACCATTAGCTCCCCATCCCGCCCACCTGCCCCAGCTCGCCTCCGCTCTGCCTCCGCCTCCTCCCCTGAGCATGCCACCGCATCCTACTTCTTCCCTGTCCCTCCTGGTGCTTGCCCCATGAAACAGCTGTTTCACGGGGCAAGCGCTGGGAGGGAGGGGGGAGAAGGAGGAACACGACATGCTCGGGAAGAGGCGGGGCCAGGGCGGGGATTTGGGGAGGGGTCCAATAAGGACAGGGAGGGGGTGGAGTTGGGGCGGGGGCAAGGAAAGTTGGCACCTGTGATTAACATAATCAAAAGCTAAGTGTGAGACAGCATGCTTGTGTAATGGTGATCCAAATACAATACAGCAGTGTTCTATTATACACAGAAACTGTATAGTGAAGAAATTTCCCAGCTCCCATTAAGGTTATAAAAAGCTTCCTAAATAAATGAAGGATAAATGCCAGACAGAATGCTTTAAGATCACATTATATTTGGAAATAGGTAAGTAGCCATTTCAAACACCATTCCTGGGATCAGAATCTTCGTTATGGAAAAGTTAGTGGATGCTAGCATAATACGAATGACTTTCAACTAGTTTTGCTTCCACTCCTTGACTTTACTGAGGGGACTTCAAACTAGAGCACAGTCAGATAAGACACCCTGTCCTTTGAGATTTTGTAGCACTAATAATAGCAATTTAAAAGACCTGCTTCTGTGCCCTCACTCGCAATAGTTGAAACACTATTCTCTAAACATCGTCCCTCGTCTTTCTTATTAGCCAGGCTGTGTAATCATGGACCCGTCTTATGTGCCATTGTACTAATACTGGTTTTCTCTCATTTGCTCTTTAAAAAATTATGAAGTGTGTTTTTTAAGAGTGTATGAATCAGATACTGTAGCCGGTAGAATACACCATGCTCTGTTAATTATATAGGCTTGAACTTTTTCAGCAAAGGGAAAACTAGGTCTTTGTCCCACCCAGAATCCCATTGATCTCTTCCAAGCAAGTCAGACTTTTTTTCTCTCTAGGCCCCTTTCCTTTTTTAGCTGAGTAAATGACAAAGTGAATCAGAAACATAATTTGTGAAGAAGAACTTGCTTTCCATTTACAATACTTATGTTTTAAAATGATGTGTAGTCGTAAAGTAATGTGCCACACTGGTGATATTTAATACTGAAAAGGCAACAGAAAAAAGTATGCTTCATTTTCTGCATTTCTGATGCCTGCCTCTGGGCTTTTTCTGCATGGCCAGGTATTCTGTAGATTCTCTCTCAGACGTTAGAATGTCGTCAGTCGCCTCATGGGGACAGGATCAGGAACATTGTCTCTCTTTTTATGCTGAGATTTTCAATTTGCAGACATCCAAACCAAACTCCCATCAACTTTCAATGAGACTTGCATACTTTACTCCCTCAGGACTGTTTGGAAAGCCCGACCTTACCTGTTTGTGCAGTGCCTGGCACACTTTTGGCACTACATAAATTAACAACGTATAATTTTCTTCTGTCTCAGTAAGTGATTTGGCCCTCTCCAATATTTTGAGGTCCCTTCCCCGAGCAGCTAGTGATATAACTGTCCACTTCAGGGTAGCTGTGGCTGTGATCGCCCTTGAGAAAGTAATTTGGATTTTAATATTTAGGCGAATTTAATTTCACTTTGTTTTATTAGCCCTTTCCAAATTGTCATCGAAAGCCTATGGTTCCACGTATAGGCCGCCAATGTCTCTTCCTTACCGATAATGTAAGAACATCGGCTGAAATCTAATCTGAAGAAAGCAGTTTTGATACTCAAAAAAAACAAACAAACAAAAAAAACCAACCCTACAATCATATCCCAAACCAACAACTTGTCTGGCCTGACAATGATTTGACTTCCTGCATTTCTTTCCTCTTCCCCTTTTTCTCTCTCCCTCCTTGATGCAAAGTAACTCTGTTGGACTGTGTTACTCTGGCTGACATAAAAGGGGCTGTATGATAGGTGCTGAGAATACTACTGTACTTCCACTGGAAACATGAGCATTAAAACCATAGGGAAAAACTATGGATAATTAACTTAACTGTTAGACGAGGCCCTGAGCCTACAAATACTTAACTTGTGCTTAACTTTATACATGTGAGTAATCCCGCTGGCTTCCATGGGATTACTCATGTACATACAGTTAGGCACTGTTGTGTATGCAGTTTAGGGGCTGGAAAGAAGTATATTTTTCTCCTTCTAACAACCATTTCAATTCAGAGGTATTGCGTTAGCCACTAGAGGGCTCCTTATTAGTTTCCTGTATTGGAAGAGAAACACATGACAATAAAAAATAAAATTGAATAGAAGGGAAATTGACCCCTAATTCATACCAAGATCTATGTGCCTGCAAAATTGAATGAAAAATCGTTGTTCGATCATGTTATGGTTCACTTCTTCACCTGAATGTTTTTGTCAAATGCAGAGTATTGTGTTTAAAACATTTTCCATTCAACAAGAGAAAAAATACACGGATGCTTTAAAAATATATGATTCTACTTTTATCATTATGGTGGGAAAATGACATTGTGAGTGTGCATGGTTATTCTGCTTTATTGATTTCCAGATCAAATTTACTCAGATTATAAGTAAAAAGATGGGGGTTTTTTCCTAATGGCTAATTCTGCAAACTCTTCCTAAGCTTTGCATAATAATTTTATAAAAAATATATTTAATGAACATATATTTATATTTAATCATTTTACGGAAACCAGAAAAAATGGGAAGACGACTTTTCCTAGACTTTAACTATAAATATGTCCTGCAACATTATCTGGTAAAGGGATTTTGAATATGACTTTAGAGTTCTTACACTCTAGATGTTCTTACACTTTAGAGTGATTATCTGTGTATAAAAGGAGTAACTTTTCAATGCTTGATATTATCGGAATAACAGTCCAGCTCCTCCACAGAGTCTCGTCTTGTATAGGTAATTACTATTTCATTCTATATTTAACTTTACCTACAAATTATTTCTATGGCCTCTGGATCCATATTGTCAGTCAACCACAGTAAATTGTATTTCAGTATTATTTTAGGCTTCTGGTTTGTAGGGTTTATTAATTTCATTTTTTTAGCGTTTATTTTTAGCAATGTACATTTTATGTGGATGTGCAAAAATCAGTGTTTTTCAGGGCTTTCTATCTGTATATACTGTCACAAGTAATGTATATTATGTATGTTACTCATTACTGTGCTAAGTACTGTAATGAATAATCTCTGTGTAATGTTCCTTAGCACGCTTTCATGTAGTTTCAGACAGCACTACATGAAAAAGGACTAGGGAACCTTTTGTGCGCACTAGCTAGCAGGATCTACACAGACCAATTAATGCACAATCCGTTAGTGTGGTATGGAAATCACACTCCCATAGAATGTATTACTGCTCTATATAGACAAGGCTTTAGCTGCAATTAACCATTTCTAGTGTTTTTTCTGGTGTTTGTTGGCTAAACACTGATTTTATTATTGATTTTTTGTGTGTGTATTGGGGTGTTTTATCAGAGTTTATTGGTTAAAACTTAAAATCAGAAGCCCTTATATTATATAATATGGCAACATATGAGGTTTTGCAGGCAGATAAACTGAAAGTGTTTGTATATACAGTAACAAACATGTTCGTAGCTTTTTCTGGGTATATGTCTGATGTCACAAATACACATTCAATACTGTATTCGGGGATACATACCTTACATAGTACCTCAGTATATGGAATACACAATGTGGTATGTAATCACAAAGCAACTTTAGATCTGCTAGCTAATTCTATATAACTGTACAACTTAGAACTGAAAGGATATATAAAACTGCCTGCCACAAATCTTCAGAGGTTCCGAATAGCATATGCCTTGCAGAAGATGCATGGCTGATGTTAGAAATGGTTAAATAAATTCATGCAGGCAGTTAGTGAGTCTTTCATCACTCACTTTGTGCCCTATATCTTTTGGTGATACAGCTGCTTTTCTGTTACTTTGACTTGCACATTCAAAATCTAATGTCTGGACAAAAAGATTTTTCAAAATATAGTCCAAAGTCTTAATGACTGAAGTCAATGGAGTTCCGTAAGGAATTAATTTGGTTCAAAATATTGACTCAAACTACCCAGGTGATTGCAGCAACTTTCTTTATGCTGGCAACAGATAAATTAACCAAAGAAGCAAACAATGTCTCTGTCAAGGTTCCTTCCTCACTCTGAACGCTAGGGTACAGATGTGGGGACCTGCATGAAAAACCTCCTAAGCTTATCTTTACCAGCTTAGGTCAAAACTTCCCCAAGGTACACAATATTCCACCCTTTGTCCTTGGATTGGCTGCTACCACCACCAAACAAATACTGGTTACTGGGGAAGAGCTGTTTGGACACCTCTTTCCCCCCCAAAATACTTCCCAAAACCTTTCACCCCACTTCCTGGACAAGGTTTGGTAAAAAGCCTCACCAATTTGCCTAGGTGACTACAGACCCAGACCCTTGGATCTTAAGAACAATGAACAATCCTCCCAACACTTGCACCCCCCCTTTCCTGGGAAATGTTGGATAAAAAGCCTCACCAATTTGCATAGGTGACCTCAGATCCAAGAGTTTGGGTCTGAGAACAATGAAAAAGCATTCAGTTTTCTTACAAGAAGACTTTTAATAGAAATAGAAGTAAAGGAATCACCTCTGTAAAATCAGGATGGTAGATACCTTACAGGGTAATTAGATTCAAAACATAGAGAATCCCTCTAGGCAAAACCTTAAGTTACAAAAAAGATACACAGAAATAGTTATTCTATTCAGCACAGTTTTTTTCTCAGCCATTTAAAGAAATCATAATCTAACACATACCTAGCTAGATTACTTACTAAAAGTTCTAAGACTCCATTCCTGGTCTATCCCAGACAGAGACCCTTCATTTCTCTCTCTCCTCCCAGCTTTTGAAAGTATCTTGTCTCCTCATTGGTCATTTTGGTCAGGTGCCAGCGAGGTTACCTTTAGCTTCTTAACCCTTTACAGGTGAGAGGAGTTTTCCCCTGGCCAGGAGGGATTTCAAAGGGGTTTACCCTTCCCTTTATATTTATGACAGTGTCTATTGTACTCTACTGGTAAATCATGTACGTATTTATTTATAGGTATCTGCACAGGAGATGATGCCAGGTATACGTTTTAAAGATCTGTGATTATGCATTCCTGTAGTAGGCGATACAACTCAAAAGTCTTATTACCAACAAACTCAATTCACAGTTAGAGCTGAAGGAAATTTTAATCACTCTCCTTGTAGCTGGGTTTGCAGCATATATGATGTAAGATTGTGCTATGTTTATAAATTTTCATAAACCCTACAATCAGTTTGTGGTAAATTAACAATTGAACGGCATCCTAAATTCTGATTTACATTGCTTTGATGGGGAGGGAACTAAATCATGATTTAAGGGTTGACTCTGTAATTACGCACAAGAGTAATCCCGCTTGCTTCCAAGGGACTATGTGCATGATGAGGAAAGGTGGCAGGAACAGGTATTATATCTGTTGTGGTTCTGTACCAGCACATTATGACCAACGTTTCTATGGAGTGAGGTTTGACCTTTTTTTCATTTAATTTGTTTAAATTTGTCTCCATGTGCCAGGTCAACATAATCTATGCCAAGTCTGTTTCTTGCTATGGGCTGTTTTAAAAAGAGGCAAGGGAGAGGAAATAGGTTTGTATAGGTTGTGATTACTGAGTTTCTTTTCCTTCCTTCAAATGGCTCTAAGAAGAGTAAACACAAATCCTTTGAAGTAGCAGAAAGACTAGCCCCAGCCTTGTGAGTAGCTTTACAAAGCTTTCTTGTAGCACCTTATTGTTTTCAAGGCAAACTCTTTATCAGGTTATGTGAATTACTTTCCCCTCTGTGTAATCTATGACTGACAACAGAAATGACCTCTGTCATAAATATAAAGGGAAGGGTAAACACCTTTAAATCCCTCCTGGCCAGAGGAAAAACCTTTTCACCTGTAAAGGGTTAAGAAGCTAAAATAACCTCACTGGCACCTGACCAAAATGACCAATGAGGAGACAAGATACTTTCAAAGCTGGGGGGGGGACACAAAGAGTCCTATCTGTCTGTGTGATGCTTTTCCCGGGACCAGAGCAGGATCGCAGGTCAGAACTCTTGTAAAGGGTTAGTAAGCAATCTAGCTAGATATGCATTAGATTCTGTTTTGTTTAAATAGCTGATAAAATAAGTTGTACTGAATGGGATGTATATTCCTGTTTTTGTGTCTTTTTGTAACTTAAGGTTTTGCCTAGTGGGATTCTTTGTTTTGAATCTGACTACTCTGTAAGGTATTTCCCTTCCTGATTTTACAGAGGTTTTTCTTTTACTTTTTCTTTAATTAAAATTCTCTTTTAAGAACCTGATTGTTTTTTCATTGTTCTTATGATCCAAGGGTTTGGGTCTGTGTTCACCTATGCAAATTGGTGAGGATTTTTATCAAGCCTTCCCCAGGAAAGGGGGTGTAGGGCTTGGGGGGCTATTTTGGGAGGGAGACGTTTCCAAGTGGGCACTTCCCCTGTTATTTTTGTTAGACACTTTGGTGGTGGCAGCATAAGGTCCAGGGACAAAAGGTAAAACAGTTTGTACTTTGGGGAAGTTTTAACCTAAGCTGGTAAAAATAAGCTTAGGGGGTCTTTCATGTAGGTCCCCACATCTGTACCCTAGAGTTCAGAGTGGGGAAGGAACCTTGACAACCTCTAAAAGATGAAAGGCCTGCAGGGTAGACCGGGGATCTTGTTTTACAAGTACAACTTAGAAGGGCAACCTGCCTCTTTGATTGTGCTTTCTAACAGACTGCGGGAAAAGTAATTGCTGTTTTATTTGTCCACTTCCTTTATGACTGTACTTTGCTAACCATCTGACTGTAAGACATACTAGAACTCTTACAAATCAATTGTCTCATTCTTCTGTCTGCCTTTTTACTCCTATGGTTTTACTATGAAGTAAAATGCAGTGAACAGGCCTTTAACCTGCGTTAAGGTGTTAGCAACACTGACCCTTTTCATTTAATTCCTGACTCTGTCAGCTGCTGAAATACAAGGGTTCCAGTCTGTTTGTAAAAAGAAAAGGAGGACTTGTGGCACCTTAGAGACTAACAACTTAATTTGAGCATAAGCTTTCGTGAGCTATTATGCTCAAATTAATTTGTTAGTCTCTAAATGGCCACAAGTAGTCCTTTTCTTTTTGCAGATACAGACTAACAAGGCTGCTACTCTGAAACCTGTCATTATGCAAGGCAGTCTGTTTGTAGGTTACTAATTAACCATTATCTTTAAAAATGCAAACTTTATATCTTAGCAGGTAACCAAGTCTGGCATTAAATTAAAAGGATATCTGCTTATAAGAATTTACTGATCAATCTAAATCAAATTCCTCTTTCTCAGTACATACTCTTACATACACTATATATAATATATTCACAAAGATGCATGGTAGCTGCAATTTAACACATGGTGTTCCTGTTTTACTGTCTTGCCTGCACTCTGCCTCCTGATCCCTCTCCACTATTTAGATGTTGATTAACATTCCAGATATCTGAGTGCCTTCAATCATATGCCATTTAACTATATATATATACCTCCCACAAAAATGTGTCCTGCTTTAACGTTAAATGTGGAATTTTCCTCCCAAAAGTACACTGGCCCAAGACCCAAGATGGACAACAGTTAGCCCTGGACTAGTGATGCGATTAAGGTTCAGGGCTGTCTCAGATTCCTTCTGGACTAGAAATAGGAGTTTTGCATCACTGGAAACAGGAGATTAGCAGCTGACCAGAGGGACATACTGCACTGGTTTATGGTCCTAGAAAATTCCAAGATATCAGATGCTTTGAAATCATGACGCTTTTACGCATAGAAAAGCTGGTTTCGGTCATTGTTCAAAGTTTTTAACAAGTATTAGTAAGATTTTGCCCCTCCCCTCCCCACCACCCAAAGATTGTTGGGGTCATTTTAGCAATAGAGCTTGGTTTTACAAGTGGAAAGATTTATTTATATATAACATATCCCAACAACATGTTTCAAGACCATCTCAAACATTTCTAGAACACACTATCTGTTATATAAGTGCACATATAGCTTAGACGATGTCATGGAGCTCTATACAAGCTTCATTGAACTCATGACTAACTCATCATAAGAGTAATGTAGCATCGCAACTCATGACAGTAAAACTTTTGTACCGCAAACCGTCATGTATTCTGTATGTATAACTTTCCTAGCCCCTCTCTGCCAGCTTTCAAATCAAGGAGCATTCTGCGGTCCAGATCCTCTAAAGCTCACTCAGACAAAATATCCATTGAAGTCAATGCTACTGTTAAAATAAATATATTGTGAAGAAAAATAATGTTACTGTTGATGAAATGGGAAAGGTCATTGGATAATTTGATTTATTTTTATAAATCTATATCTCCCAACTACTGTCTCTGAGTCAGTTAGCCATCAGATGAGTGAGGCCTCCTATTTCAAACAGCTTTCTGTGACAGGAGCTATAATAGAAGCTACTTCCTTAACCTCTTAGTGGCATCTTGTGCCTCAGTTTCTCCACTGGCAGACACAATTATAGGACCTAATCCCACAGGCCATACTCTTTTGCTGCAATTGGAGTCTTGTTTGATGATAAATCTATTGCAGCAAAGAAGTATATTTAAAACTGGATGACTCAGTCCTCTGATGGGCTCTGTTGGAATTATGGATAGTTCAGATCAATGTGTGTGTATATATAATATTCCCATTATACATCTATATTTATAAACAATATAATTATTTTACTTCAATAATTCTCTTAATAAAATACCACTCCATAAGCCACTGTGAAATATTCCTCCTTTGTTCTACAGTGTATTCTTTCCTGGCTTTTTAAAGAAAGCCTATTCCAAAATTTCCGTATGACAACAAGAAATATGTGCATAGTTGCAGTAGCATTTGGAATTAGGCTCTCTGGCGCTAGTGGAGGTGGATGGAACAGTAGTAATAGACACAAGAGAAGAGAGAGGGACAGCAACCATTGTTGTTTTCAAGTAATTAATTTTTTTTTTATAAAGGGACAATAACCAACTTCTGTTGGTTTAATGCTTTTCTTATCCATATTCTTAATACTCTCTTAATACTTAATACTCAGCCTGAATACTTTTTAAATCCACTCGCTTTGCCATTTCAGGCCAGGAGAAAAAAAGTTATTTTTGCTTTTATTTTGAATGGAGATGAAAACTTCAGATATGTTCCAATGACAAACATTTCAGTTTATGCCGCATTGTATCATACCAAAACATCTTTGTGCACAAGCAGCAGCAATAATATTAACTCTGCTTTGAAAATAGTTTTTGTTATTGTCTCTGCAGAACCAGATTACCAGGGTTACAAACAGAAGTGTCTGATTAAATTGTGCTTGTAAGCTGAGAATTGTGAATTTGTCTTGTGTAGATTAGAACATCAGTCCTCTTAGTGTACCCAACACACAGGCTTGTAAACACAACTGGCCCATTTTAATATTGATTTAGAAGTCATAAAGCTGTAGAGTTTAAGGCCAGAAGGGACCACTAGGTCCTCTAGTCCAACCGTTTGTATATCACAGGCCACCAAAACCACCCAGCATCCACACACCAAACCCAACAACTGAAATTAGATGAAAGTAGTACAGCCCACAGGAGACTAAACTATTATGTGCCACAGGCGGAGAACAGGAGGGACCAAGGTGCATCAGTGCCTGAAGCCCCCAAAATGGCAGGGAAATGATTGAAATATGCCCAGATAAACCTGGCAAGTAACCTGTATTTTGTAGAGGAAGGTGAACACCCCCCCCCATCACTGCAAATCTAACCTGAGGGGAAATTCCTTCCCACTCCCACATATGGTGATCAGTTGGACCCCAAGCATCTGAGCAAGAACCAACCAGCCAAGCACCTGAGAGGAGAATGCTCGGGGCCACCTCAGAATCCCGACCATCCCCACCCCAGTATCCTATCTCCATCCATGGCCATCCCTGATACTTCAGAGAGAGGATATTTTTTAAAACAGTGTCCCACAATATATGGGGGGGTGGGTGGGAATATCCCTTCGTGAGACCTGGCAGTGGCTGGAAGTGATGGAAATATTGATTTAGAGAGATTAAAAAAGAAAAAAATGGTATGCAAAGGCTCTGGGCGCCCTGGCAAGTCATCAAAGTCCTATTCTGCAAAAACAGCCAGAGGCAATCCCCTCTGGGCCACGGACAAAATAACAGCCAGCCATCAATTACATAAACAACCCCCATCTCAGATCCCACAAAAACATTCAACTTTGGAAACTTCAGTTCCTCACCAAAAAAAAAAAAAGTCCACATACCTCAGCATCCACTCCTATATACCTGTGGCAATCAGGCTAAGCCTTGATCACATCCCCCCCCCCCTCCACACACACACACAAACCAACATGATTAGGTACTTTTTAGATTACCCCTGACCCTGCTGGAAATATCACTTAAGGAAAGCAATTACTTCCAGTGCTCCTCAGGTGGAAATTTATAACAGGTATCACTTAATATCCTGATTAATATAAATTACATTTACACCAGGGATTACTTTAGCTCAATGATTTTTCTGCAACTAATCTAAGAAGTATATTACTGCTGCAGTACAGAATTTAGTCATTCAATAGCAACTACAAAGGAAGTGTTAAGATATACATGATTAAGGACTCAGGCAAACCAGGGCATTCCAATCTCTAAATGAAGTTGAACACCACACTATGGTACACTAGCTACCAAACTTCCTGAGTTTATTTGCCCAGGTGTTGTTATCCTTTCCTACTTGTTTATTAAAGTTACCCAGGATCACGATGACCTCTCTTCTTAGAGTTTCATTAAAGAGTGACTGCAAATGCTGATGAAAATTATCTGCAGCTGCATCATTGGCCTGGTTGTTGATAAGATGCTCTGCTCCAGGAGCCTCTTTGTTCCAACTGGCACAGAGGACAGCGGGGCAGAGAGTTTCACAGGGGGTCCCCCGGGTCAAGTATATGCACAATAATTCACCAAAGGGTGGCATGTGAGACCTCTGCTGAGAGCCACTAGCCCACTGGTCATCATAATCATTTCAAAATGTATGTGTGGATAATATTTACAGAGTTAGATATCCATACTGGAAATTATGTTCTTAAAGCCTTGGAGTTAAGGCAACAAGTAAACAGGAGGTAACATGCCTCAAGCCAGTTCCTTCCAGCCAGGGAGTAATAGATGCTTATTGTCTTGGCTGAGCACTGTGTATTGCGCACTTCACAATATAATTCTATTTCCACACTGAGCCAAAAGGCTCATTAAGAGATGATGAAATCTCCAAGAGAGAAAATTTACAGGAAGAAATAAACCATCAGAAATGGATCCTGTTCACGAGTAAAGGCAATGGATTGCTGAAGCATATCTGAGGGGCAGAGGTACCTCTTGCATCTTTCCACTGAGGAGGCAAGCTGACAACATGACGTGTCTCATAAATAGGGCCCTACCAAATTCACGGCCATGAAAAACGCATCACAGACCATGAAATCTGGTCTCCTGACATGAAATCTGGTCTTTTGTGTGCTTTTACCCTTTACTATACAGATACACGGTATTGCCACCTACGTCTGTGCTGCTGCTTTCAGAGATGGGTGGCCAGAGCATGGTAGCCGCCAGCAGCAGTGCAGAAGTAAGGGGTAGCAGTACCGCAACCCCCCCTACAATAACATTGTGACACCTCCCCCGCCCACCAGGACCCCTATGATTACAACAACATGGAATTTCAGATTTAAATAGCTGATATCATGAAATTTATGATTTTTAAATTCCTATGACCGTGAAATTGGTAGGGACCTACTCATAAATGGAAGATCCCAGACTACCCAGACTGTAGTAAGATGGAAGGACTTTGGTGAGAGCTTTGCTGTATAAGACATAAAAGTATCTAGTTAAATAAGTCTAGGTTCTAGAATGCATGGCATGATTTGATTTTATATGTAACCATTTGTTTCCAATATTTTGGAATTCTATAATTTAAATCTCTACTTTTTCTTAAATAAACTTATACTTGTTTTCACTATTAACATATCTAAGTGCTGTGCATTAAGTGGAATGCTGATCTGAGGTAGAACCCGTAAACTGGGCTGTTTCTTTGGGAGTAGCCATCTGTGAATACTGTGAGTATCCAGTGGAACCATAGGCACCGACTCTGTGGGTGCTCCGGGGCTGGAGCACCCATGGGGAAAAATTGGTGGGTTCTCTGCACCCACTGGCAGCTTCTCCCCCACTCCCTGCCCCAGCTCACCTCTGCCTCCTCCCCTGAGCGCGCCTTCCCCACTTCTCCCCCTAGCTCCCAGTGCTTGACGCTGCAAAACAAGCTGGGAGAGGGGAGGAGTGGGAATGCAGCGCACTTAGGGGCGGAGGCGGGGAAGAGGCGGGGCAGGGATTTGGGGAAGGGGACCAATAGGGGCAGGGAGGCGGTGGAGTTGGGGCAGGGACTTTGGGGAAGGAATTGGAATGGGGGCAGGGCAGCGGTGGAGTCGGGGTGGGGGAGCACAAGCACCCACCGGCGCCATGAGAAGTTGGCGCCTATGAGGGGAACAGGGGCTGGACTTTGCAGGGAGACGCTTGAAGGGCTTGTGGGTTGAAGTGTGCCTATCACTAAGTTGCAGAGGGATGGTGCAGCCTGTGTAGGCTGAGAGAGGAGTATGTGTGTTCCCCATTGCTGATGGAGTCAAGGAGCTGACCCTGCAGCAGGCACAGACAAGGTTTCCTCACACTAAGGGCAAGAGTCACTGATGCCCATAGCCAGTACGGACTCAGACACTGATAAGTCACTCATTAAACAACTGCTAACCCTGCAATGCCCATCAGGCATTGGGTGAAAGTACTATAGCCACCCCTTGCTGGAACAACCTATTGGGGTGGCCTGAAAAGAAAAATGCATGGTCCTCCAATTTCTTTACACCACTTCCTGGCCAGTGCACTTCAGATAAAATGCAGATAACAATATTCAGGTTTCTCAATTGCTTGCTGAAGAGGACGGCTTTTGCTGTTAAAACAGAAGACCAACAAATTCTAAAGGGTGTTTACCAAGGAATCTGGGTGGTGCTTACATGGGCACCCAAAGCTTTAATGGCACAGTATGATTCCCAGTGATGGCCATAAATTGAATATCCAGACCACCTTCAGGACCCAGCCAGAGATCATTCCCAGTGCTTGATCAGTAAGGAGACTGTCTGCTTGGGATTTGCCATAATGACAATCACATGATATGTTAGAAGGACACAGACTAAAAAAACCAAATACAAACTGGATCAAGGTAACTCTCTAGACTCTGCCTTGAAACTTAATATTTCCTTTAGAGTTCAACTAGTGATTATAAAGTTTTTTGTAGTAGTCTAAATGCACAACATATGGTGGTTCTCTTATTTTCTGTATGTTCTCTTTGTTGTACCTTTAAGTAAATACATCTTCTGAATTTGTGTATTCTGGATTGAATCTGACTCTTATGTTTATGATAAAACTGTTTGTTACAATTCTCAAGGCAATTGTGGGAGGAATACACAAAGGGATTTGGGTATTGCAATGCTTTTAGGCACCTAGAAAATCACAGGAACAACACTGTGATCCACAAAGACAAATTAGATCCCTATGCTCCCTATATCATGAATGGGGAGAGATTGGCACCTTAGACTATGATCCACAAAAGCTAAGTACACTAGGTGGAGAGCTGCCTAAACTAGCCAATGGGAGATACTGACAAGAGGGGTGTGTGCTAAGCCTCTCCCCTCTTTGAGATAGGTGCCTAAATCCAGACTGCAGGGAGGCACCTAGCTGGATTTAGTGATTCATAGGTGTCAGGTGGCTTAAGTGTTTAGGGCATTTCTTACTGGAATGAGTTAGGTACCTGCCTCACTCCATACCCAGGCCCAGAGGAGGTGGTACCTGTCTTATAACGCCAGGGTTTAGAACACTCTCTCCTGGGCTGTGTGAGATGCAGGTTTAATTCCCCACTCTATCAAAGGAGGAGAAAGGATTAGAACAGGGGTTTTCCACTGCTCAGGAGAGTGTGCTAACCACTAGGATATGGGGATAGTCTGAGGTGGAGCTCCCCAGATTTCTCCTGTTGGAGCTGTTCCACTGTGACTAAATAATGAGTGACAGGACTGGACCCATGCTCTCCCACCTCGTAGGTGGGTGCCCTGCCACAGAGTCGTTCCCTCTCTTAACACACAAAATCATAGCGATTGAGAATACTTTAACCTATTTCTACTGGTACTCTAAACAGGCTAGGAAGAAAATTCATGTCACTCTTGTGAATAATGTGATTCTGCCCAACCAGAGAGGCCTCCAGAGTGGGAGGGGAAGTCCCTGCTGCATGAAGACCAGTTTGCCTGAACAGGAAATGTGATTCCCTCCAGCAGCAAGATTAGGGTTAATAACTGGGAGGGCAAAAAATAAAGAGAAGACAGCAGTGGAGAAGGGATGGGGCAGTGGAAGGTTGATAAATCTAGGCAGTGGATAGGAAAAGAGGAAAAATTAGGAGCATAATTTTCAGCCTTCAAGCCTGCTGAAGAGTGATACTAGTATCCAAAATATGTGATCAATAACCAAAATGTGGGATACTTGTGTTTTGTTGCATGTTGCATCATAATGACTATTAGAGTATATTTTATAGTATAATGCATTTTAGAGTATAATGCATCATAATAACTATTAGAGTATATTTTCTGATTGGTGGGAATTGAATTAACTAGATTTTTTAAAAAGAAAATTGGAAAAAGCCAATTGTATCACATGCAACCATAAGGTCCTCCCACCATGGCTTCTCAGCAGGGTTTGCATTCTCAGGCTTTTGCTTTCTAGCATAAACCTTTACTACTTGAGCTGCAAGAGTCTTTACTATCCCTGTTCCCAGCCAGTGGATCAGGACTTGAAAAATCTATTTGGGTAGAATCTTGACGATCAAGAATGCTAGGTTCTAATCCTACATCAGACTGGGAATGCGGTCAACTGGTTAAAAAGAAGCTAATCAAAACACACAAAGTTAGCACATTCATTCTGAAAGGCAGTGTGATTAGGCTTGGGTTTGCTATATTAAAGAGCAGATTTTTACTATCACCTTTCTCTGAAGTGACCTGGTGCATCCTATCCATTAATTAATTTGTAAAATGGGCTAATACTTGACTACCTTCAAGGGTTGTGGGTAAGAGCCTTAGCACAGTAATGAAAGGTCTGAAATGCTGTCAGTCGAGATGAGAGCAGACTGCAATGATTCCATGGCAACAAACTCTGTGAAAGTCCTGTAGGAAGGAATGGTGGCTCCTCCACAGACTTGCCTGTCATGGCAATAAAAGTATTAATCATTGGAACAATTTACCAAGAGTCATGGTCGATTTCCCATAACTGACCAATTTAAAATCAAGATTGGATCCATTTCTAAAAGATATGCTTTAGAAATTATGTTGAGGACATTTAGTGGCCTGTGTTCTACAGGAGATCAGACTACGTGATCACAATGGTCCCTTCTGGCCTTAAATTATCTGAGCTCAGCGTGCAATATTCTGCAAAATCCAGCTGCTTGAAAGTTGTTTGCGAATATGGGTAACAGTGGGAAGATGTAGTGGCAGGGAATGGGAGTGGAACAGATAGAGGCGGGAAGAGGTGGTAAAGAAGGGGGGCTAATAACTGATAGAGGAAAGAGAGCATTTGGCTCCATACTCCTGCCAACTGAAACATAGGACATAGCCATATTACTGTTCATTTGCCATGCCCACATCACTTCTCTCTTTTCCCTATTTTCATAAAGCTATTCTGCATTTAGTTCCAGAATAAACCCCCTGTGTGGATACACTATTCTAGAATAAAAGTCACTTTTTTCTCAAACAATTATTCTGCTTTGATTGTCCATTAATTATAGGTGGGGCTCGTAGTACCGCCTTATTATTAAGGTTGCCTGACACTACCCATTATAAAATTCTGTTTTCAGGGCCTTCAAACTTTATGTATTTAGGTTGAAATTTTCCATACTGGGTATCTGTCTCAGGCAGAACTTTTCTGGAAAATTTCAGCCAAAACAGTTCAGTCATTTACAAGAACAGGGCTAGGGGAAAATAGATTTTTTTTTTTTTTGCCCATGTTAAAAAAATATATATGAGAACTTTTCTTTGGAATGCTGTAGCACCCCATGCTTTGGAGTAGGGCCTTGAAATCTGTCAGGGATATGCTTCTTGCCATCCCTCTGAAAATCTGCAAAACTGGCTTAAGTTATAAGTATTTGAAAAATCTCAGTTTTGCACATGCCCAATAGAGACTTGACTTAACTAAAATCTCTGAAGATTCCAACCTTACTAAGTATGCTTGAGCCTCTCACAGCTCCTACTGTCTCTCGTTGGAGTCTGTTTTTGAAGTTTTTTTGTTGTAATATTGTGACTTTTAGGTCTGTAATCGAGTGACCAGAGAGATCGAAGTGTTCTCCGATTGGTTTTTGAATGTTATAATTCTTGACAAAAACCAGTCAGAGAACACTTCAATCTCTCTGGTCACTCGATTACAGACCTAAAAGTCACAATATTACAACAAAAAAACTTCAGAAACAGACTCCAACGAGAGACTGCTGAATTGGAATTAATTTGTACACCATTAAATTAGGCTTGAATAAAGACTGGGAGTGGATGTGTCATTACACAAAGTAAAACTATTTCCCCATGTTTATTTTTCCCCCCACTGTTCCTCACACGTTCTTGTCAACTGCTGGAAATGGCCTGTCTTGATTATCACTACAAAAGGTTGGTTTTTTTTCTCTCCTGCTGGTAATAGCTGACCTTCACTGATCACTCTCGTTATAGTATGTATAGTAACACCCATTGTTTCATGTTCTCTGTGTATATAAAATCTTCCTTCTGTATTTTCCACTGCATGCATCCACTGAAGTGTGGTGTAGCCCACGAAAGCTTATGCTCAAATAAATTTGTTAGTCTCTAAGGTGCCACAAGTACTCCTGTTCTTTTTGCAGATACAGACTAACATGGCTGCTACTCTGAAACCTATCCCCAGAGAGCGACTGAGCATGCTCCAGTCCAGGGCTACAGGGCTAGAAGCTGGATTTTCCTTGCAATGGCTGATCTGGATCAGGGCAGGGCTAGGCACTGGAACTGACAGCATGGAACCTCTCTCTCCTGGACTCTCAGTGACCCGCCCACCACTGGGACCCAGGCAGTGGGGAAGAGGAAGCTTTCTGATTTGAATGCAGGGTGGAATAGAAGCAGATGGGATCAAGCAGTCTGAGACTGGAGCTGTGAGGAGAGAGAACCTGTGAGTGGGATTTACTGGTTAGTCAAGGAGAGTGGGACTGGAAGACATCAGTGGTGGAGGGGGGTCAAAAAGGATTGTTTTTCCCCAGATGAATTCTGGAGTTGTTTTTCATCTTCCTCAGGAGCATCAAAGATTGGCCACTGCTGGAGGCAGGACAGTGGCTGGGATAGATTAGTGCTCTGAGGTGGTACAGAGAAACATTTCTTAGATGCTGGGTTGGTGTGTCTTGCTCATATACTCAGGGTCAAACTGACTGCCAAATTTGGTGTCAAAAAGGAATTTTTCCCCAGGTCAGATTGGCAGGAACCTTGGGGGTGAGGGGTGGGGATGCCTTCCTCTGTTGCATGAGCCATGGATTGCTGCTAGGATCATTTGGGTATATCTCACTTCAGTTCCCTGTCATTGCAGGGCCCTCAGGCTTTGGTGACGCCTCTGGCCCACCTTGATTTTCATACACATTGTAAGGAGAGTGGTCACTTTGGATAAGCTATTACCAGCAGGAGAGTGAGTTTGTGTGTGTGGTTTTTGGAAAAAGGGGGGGTGGGATGAGAAAACCTGGATTTGTGCTGGAAATGGCCCACCTTGATTATCATACACATTGTAAAGAGAGTGGTTACTTTGGATGGGCTATTACCAGTAGGAGAGTGAGTTTGTGTGTGTGTGTGGGGGGGGGGGGGGCGGAGGGTGAGAAAACCTGGATTTGTGCTGGAAATGGCCCAACTTGATTATCATACACATTGTAAGGAGAGTGATCACTTTAGATAAGCTATTACCAGCAGGAGAGTGGGGTGGGAGGAGGTATTGTTTCATGGTCTCTGTGTATATAATGTCTTCTGCAGTTTCCACAGTATGCATCCGATGAAGTGAGCTGTAGCTCACGAAAGCTTATGCTCAAATAAATTGGTTAGTCTCTAAGGTGCCACAAGTACTCCTTTTCTTTTTGCGAATACAGACTAACACGGCTGTTACTCTGAAATCTGTCTCTCCTGTTCTCTGCCTGCAACACACAACAGTTTAGTTTCCTGATAAATGAAAAGTTTTAGTCTAACTAAAGTCATTGGGTTTAATATAGGAGTATCTGGGTGAAATTTGATGGTCTGTGATATACCAGAGGTCGGACTAGATGATCTAATGGTCCCTTCTGGCCTTAAACTCGATGCAGTTAATCTTATGAGATGAGCAAAGGAAGCAATTCTGCCATATCAACATGCTAAGGGGCAAATGATCAGCTGGTATAAATTGTCACAGCTTCATTCAGTAACACCGGAGGAATTTTTTTTAAAGTGGGACATGAGCATTCCCACTTTCTAAAAGGCAACTTCTTTGCACAACCAAGGGCAAATATAGCCCATTAAATAAAAAAAGACATGAATATACAACTACCCAGGGTTTCTTGTGACTACATAAACCATTCAGGCTTCATTCTCATGGTTTATAAAATCACTAGAACTCCCTTAATGGAAATATAATGGCATGATTCACAGTTACCTGGCTGCTTATAATTAATTCATATTCCTTTTCATTTCTGGTTAAGAATTTTAATAAGACCATTCTCTTAATCATGTTTTTTCTAATTTAACCATGAAAAGCAGAAGCAAGGACTTACATGGATGGATAGCCGGAGAGAATACTATTCCACCTTGTTAAAATAAAATAATTAGCTTTACAAATATGGCAAGAGGAAAGAGGAGAAAGGAAGTTCTCCTTTTTACATGTTTACACTGTGAGTTGCAGTTAAAGCATTAAAACTGCTGCCATAACAGAGGTATGACCATAAATATTCATTGAAGTAGCCCATGTCCTTGAATTTCAGAAAAGTTGCAGGTGGCTGCTTTGTAACACGTTCTTAATGAAATTGAGCCAATTCTGCATTTACACTTGCAACCCCAGTCAATGGAGATGAATCGGTGCAATTTGTTTTGCACCCAGTGGGTTTCAGGTAGAAAACATTCTAGATATCCTTGGGTGGCACAATATATATCTAAGGGTCACATCCTCACCTCCACTGAACAGATATGAAGGGATGCGATGAGCAGTAATCTTGGCCCCAAGATCTTAAAGTAGCAGATCTAAGAAAGCAACATCCCCATCAGTCCCATCTGCTTTGGGGTCTCGAATCCCCTTCGAGCAAAAATCATGATAGAGGTTCCTTTGGGGGAAAAATAGTATGAGATCATGTAATTAAAGACTGTATCTAATGCATAGCTGCCAATAGGGCTGATTCAAGGTCACATGGGCAACCTTAATTCTGGCATTTCCCAATTTTTGAGGGCCCGCCTTGGTAACCTTACTGTTCTTTAACATATTTTTCTTTGTCTCTATAATTCAAATGTTTAAAATAGCAGAAGTTTTTCAGTACTTTTAAAACAATTTTTCTTGAGACTTAGTATAAGTGAGATTAGCATTTAGTGTATGTCAGTGGAGTAAAAGGGCCAGATGTTCATAACTTCATTACAAAATCTATGTTGTTTTCAGCTATACAAACAAAGGCTCTCGCAGTGTGCCTTACTACTTAAGTGTGACATTGTTTGGATCTAAGAGAACTTGTAGTTATTACAAATGTAGCAGTATACAGTCAGAACCTTCTTCTGATTCCCTCCTCCACCAAAAGAGAACAGCATCAGTATATTCAGTATATATTTTAAAATATCAATCTGAAAATCAATTAGTCTAGTCCAGTTGCTGCCTTTCTGATCCCCCAGACTCCAGACCTAATTATTTATTCTCCTTCCCTATGGGTACTTTATAACCTTGCAGGCCACTAGGGCTGACCTGTACTGTAAATGAGAGAATGCTGCAGCATCTGTATATTCCTGTAACAACCACATAAAAGAAATATAGCTAAGGTTCTATTATTTACATTAATTGTGACCTACAGATGGAAGCTGCTCTATTATTAGTCTCCTGAAGTGGTTTAATTTTTTATCCGTTGAAAGAGTTAACTATTCTTACATTGTGGTGTTTCGGCTGCTTTCAGAACCTAGGGCTATATCAGATCCTCTTGTAGGTGCTGTTTATTCTCCTGTATGTAGGGTGCCAGATAACATGGAAATATTAATGTTATTGATTAGTAATATACCATCTGTTGGAAGGGGTTCTTTGTTTCCATAAGCCGTGACAATTGCAACACAAACGATGTAGAATGAGTGGTCACACAGATTAAGAACTCAAGGCACTGATTCTGACACAACTAATAAACAAACATAAATTAAAAACAAAAGATGGATTACAATAAATTCAAGTATAGAAAGAAATGCCAGGCCTGATCCAACTCCTATTAGAGTGAATGACGGTCTTTCCTTTGACCCCAAATCAATAAAGCACAAACAACACTTTGGCCTGGATTGGATTTGGCATATATTGAAAGTAGAGTCCAAATGGTAAAATATATTTTGTATTTTTTCATAAGGAATATATCAAGTCCCTTCACTACAATGTATTAAGAGTCAGGTTTTCAGACCGATATTCCTTATGGGACTGAGAAAGTGACATTGTTCTATGTTTAAAGGGTTTTGTTTCACATAATGTATACAAATGTGAATAGAAGGCCCAGGTAAGGGAAAACAATCCTTTGCTGTAATAGTGCAATGTTACAAAGTGTATTATGTTCTGAATTCAGTTCAATATATTGTTTTTCAATAGAATCTCAGTATTTTACTTTTTTTAAATAACATAAAGGCCCACATATGGTTGCCAACCCTCCAGGATTGTCCGAGAGTCTCCAGGAATTAAAGATTAATCTTTAATTAACTATTATCATGAGATGAAAACTCCAGGAATGTATCCAACCAAAATTGGCAACCCTACGCTCACACTCAACAAAAATGCCTAACTTACATTTTAATGGGAGTTAGGTGGCTAAATATCATCACTGGGACAAAGTGTCTTTTCTAAAGCTTTATATTCTTATACATAACTTTAAAATCTACAGAACTAATACAAATTAAAATAGATAGCCAAATCAACATTGCACCCCATCCACATCATGCAAATCAATCAATCAGATGGACAAGAAAAGTGCCCCACTCTCCCTAAAGGCCCCACTCTGTACCTCTTAAGCCTCACCAAAAGACAGGCAAATGAAATGGATCAATTAAAATATCATTCTTTAGTGCTTCCTCTCTAAATTCAAATACTCTATAACATATAATGAGCCCTTTGTTGCACTTTGGGGAGTGGTAATTGTAAGATAAAATGTACCTAATAGAGAATTCACATAGCACTGTTTTATTCTTACGAAAATATAGCATAGAATGGATTCATTTCAATAAGATCCATTCAAATTTGATCTATGGAGATGTGATCATATCCCTTAACATGTTAAAAGCCAAATATAGGGCACATGATAGCAACATCAGACAAAGTAAAAACGATAGAAATGTTTAAAATGATATATTTTTTGTTTCTTTTAGAAGAAATTTTATTGTATCTTGAAATATGGAAATAGAACTACAGATATATACAATAAAAATGTATCTGTGAATTTAAGCAAGGTTTTCTATCACTTTAATATAACATTTGAGATAGTAGCAAATCAAAGGGCGGCTCTTGGATTGAAGCAAATGAAGAAAGAACCAAAGGGGAAATTGAGAGATGTGTTTCTTTATGTCCAAAATGCTTTTCTTCATGCATACATATTCATTCTCCTAGCCACACATGTGATAGTAATCAGATAATAAAATTAATGATAGAAAAGATTATCTAGTTAATTTTATCCCATTTCTATGCCTGCATAGAACTGTTCCCAACAATATAATCTGAACTACTTTGTCCATTATTTAAACGGCTGAAATAATGAAAGTTCCACTACTTCTATTGGAAGTCAGCTTTACAGTTCATAGAACTTACACTGTTTAGAACTGCATACAATACTGTAGAGATATCACCAAAGTCTCCTCACCCCCATCCTCAACTTCTCTTCTATTTGGGTGAACAAATGCTTAATTATAAGGATGACATCTTTCATGGGTGTGTACATATGTATAACTACCTGTATCTTCATATGGCACACTTAACATATAGGCACTTTTGAAAACTCCAGCCTAAGTGACATCAGTGCACAAACTCAATGGGGATTTGTGCCTCTAACCTGCTTACATTATTTTGAAAATTCCTCTGTTTATTCTAGTTTGAGCCATATTGCAAGTTTCAGAAATATTTAATAGAACTTAAAATAGGGACTGTCCCTGGAACGTTAATATCTCTAGAACTGGAATGACCATTACTCTGTGTGTGCCCAAACATGCATATCTGTTATAGGCAGAAGTGATAGTTAAGTGATGTGACAGTAGAAGTGATGTCCATAGTTAAGGTTGCCAAAAAATTTCCATTATAAGACCCTGTCTTCAGTTGCTGTGCCAATCTTTAACCATTTGGGACAAAAATTACCCTGCTGGGTTTCTGCCTCAGCCTCAATATCTTGGAAGGTTCCAGCAAGCCTAGCTCTGCCATTTGTGAGAATGGGGCTGGGGGAAATATGGTGTTTTGCCCATGTTAACAAACTCTTACAATCACGGTGTGGAGAAGCTCTAGCACTTCCATGGTTTTGAACAAGGATTTGAAATATTGCAGGGGGCTCACTCTGGGATCAGGGTGGTGCCTTTTGCTGACCCTGTGAAAATTCACACAAATTTGGCTAAATTGTAAGCCTCTGAAAATCTACATCTGCGGGAGAGGTTTGTTGGAGTTGGCAGTAAAAGCCTCAGAACATTCTGTCTCCACACAGCATGTTTCACCCCCTCCGTGAACTGAGAGCAGTGATCTCAGCCTCCACCCACTACTGCCCGGGCAGCGCGAAGCTGAGGAAGGAAGCAATCTGACTCAGATGCAACAAAATGAAGAACACAGTGGGAATGGGAGGATACATGCCTTGGAGCGTGGGAGTGGGTGGGTAGGAACAGGAGCTGGGAGAACAGCAGCAGGCTGGGTGACAAAATGGTGGCGGGATGGGAAAAAGGGGAACTGGACAGGCTAGGAGAGGGAGAAAAGAATACAGGGGAAGGGTACAAGCTTGTCAGTGGAGTAAGAGCTGGTAGGAGAGGGGCTAAAGGGGACGACATGCGAGTGGATGGGGCAGCAGGATGCACACTCAGCGGAGGAAGCAGGCAGAAGGGTTTACAACCCCTAGAACACAGTCGCCTGCAGAATCTGGAATAGAACGTAGGATTCCTGAGACCTAGCATTCCCGTGCTGTCAGCAAATAACTGTGAAACCCTTTGTCAAAGCATATGTCTCATCCTGCTCTAGTGCTGGTCCACAGAGAGGTTAACAGTCTGCTACTACTACTGGTTACACCATTAGCTCAAATGGTAGAAGCCAGTGCTGTCGATCTAAAGGTTCCAACTCTGCTGATGAACCATGTGATGGTCAGTATGGTCCTGTGGAATGATATGTCTGGGTTACTGGCTTTTTTTTAATGCCTAGGAAATAACTTAAAATAACCTTTGTTAGGATTGTAAAATCAAACACCCAAAAGTTAGAAAATGCCAGAAATAAGATTGCCTGTGCAACTCTAATTCACCCCCATTGTGTATCTGCATTATAAGACAGTCTTTAATTACATTATCACATTTTTTCCATAGGACCTTGCCTCATCCAGTGTACAGGGCAGACTAGGCTCTGGGAATGAAGCTGAGATGTGATATGAAGGAAACTCTTGTTTGTAAGACCCCTGCCTCATTTGCTATGGAAACTGGAAAGTGTGTGATGAATCAGGCAGGGGAATGCAGGCATAGAAGGGATGTTCTCATGGTTAAGGGAGTTGAAAGCTGCGCAGAATTGGATCCCTCCTTCGACCACAGAATTTCCTATGTGATACTGGGCAAGTCACCCAAACCAGACTTTTCAGATGGTCATTAATTGTGTTCCTCATTTTTGGAACTTGAGATCCAGGGATCTGATTTGCAGAAGTGCTGAACACTTAAAGCTACAACTGAACTAAATGGGAGCTGTGCTTTGAACATATAAAGTGCTATATAATTGATGTTCTCAGAAAAATCAAGTGCTAGGCATCTCAAACTGGGCACTCAAAATTAGTGGATACTTTTGACAATTTGGGCCTTAATCTCTCTGTGTCTCAGTTCCTTTTCTGTAAGATGGGGAAAATAATACCCATCTTACCTCCCAGGCGTGTTATGAAGATAAATTAATGTTATGAAGCATTAAAATATTATAGTGATGAATGCTGTAAAAAAGCCCACAAAGAAATTAAAAATTCTGCTATTCGTGCAAGTTTAAGATTGCATGTGGAAAATAAGACCTGGGGCCACACACTGAATGATGTGGATAAAAGGAAATATTGAATAGCTACTCATGGTGTATGCACTGTCCATCCTGTGCACTGAATGAGGCAGGGAAAGACTAATATATGACCATGTAAAAACTGTCATAATACAGTACCTATACATATATACAAAAGGGGCCAAATTAAGGTTGCATATATATCTTAATTATGGCCTTTTCTAACTTCAGAGTGCTTGACTTTGCAACCTTGATATTTTTAACATAGTTCTTGTACATTTATATATAATCTACAATTTTAAAATAATTATTACAAAATTACAACCACCCAATTAGATAGAATTGATTAGTGTTTCACTGTTAGATACCACCTTGCCATAACTGAAACAAATGTCATATGATATGTAAGAGAATCTACAGCAACATCCATACAACTGTGTATTTCATACCTAGGTGTTTGGCTGGTTAGCAGATACAGAATCATATTTGGGGGAGTCACCTGCTGCTGTATAGTCAAGAGCCCACTAGCGCTGTTGATCCATTTCTACAATAGGCTTAGTACTTGAATCATAACTATTTACTTTCACTCTTCCCCTCCTAATTCTAAATCAATATGATCCTCTGTCCTTCTCCATAGCTGAGGTCTTTGGGAATACAGTTCTGAAGGATAGACTTGAATAGGCTTAAGTGGCAGCACATATTAAAAGCTTTTTAGTTTTTGTAAAATCTACTGCTCCAGCCTTGGTCTTTCAACAGCTTGTTCAACTGAGAAAAATGGATTGTGTGATCTTAATATTCAACTGATCAGGCTGAAAGCTCCGTACTTCAGATGTTAAGTTTTGCAGGTGGAAGGATTATAACTTGGTGCAAATTTCCTCCAGGTAGCCCAGCATGCCTTGTAATGAAAGAATTGTCCAATAATACTGCTGCAGTTTGATAGGACACTGAATCAGACCTGAGGTCCATCTAGTCCTGTATCCTGAAAATGGCTGGTACCAGAGTCAGGTTGTGAATACCTTACATTGAATAGAATGTTACTGCACCAGTTGTCCCATGGACTTCAGTAGACTGCTTGGGGTGCAGGGTACTACTCTACATAAATAAGAGTATTATATTCTGACTCTTAATACGTGTTTCACTTCATCTGTCTGTAAAATAGGTATGTTACTTCCTTACTGCTAAGGGAAGATGTGGAGCTCAATTAATTTATGTTTATATAGTACTTTGAGTACTTCAGAAAGTACACAGTATTATTTTAAGGAGGTTCAATTTTTTCTAAAGGCAGCAGAAAAGTGCATTATAGTAGGGAATCCTGTCCTTCACAAGGGACCTCTAAAGAAGGAGTGGCTCTGTTGGAGACAGGCTATTGGATTAGATGGACCCCTGATCTGATCATGTGTGACAATTCATGTGTTTGTAAAAAGAACATATTTTCAATGAACTTTGCTTAATTGTAGAATTTTCTTCCACCTATAGTACCACAGTCCTATAGTTTGTTGCGTGGTGTAGAGTCCAACTATTTACTCAGGCTTTCGACGATGGAATGTAATATTTTGCCATTGCACATGGGGTTGAGTTTTTTTAGTTTTAGTTGTCATTTGTCAAGTGACTGACATTTTTAAATTAAGTTCATACACATGTACCCAGAGACAATGTGACAGTACTCTGTGACCTTGGGCTAATCCTGTCTCATCTGTGTTCCTCTGTATTCCCTCCCAAACTTTGTCTGCCTTTTCTAGTTATGCCTTGATCCACTGATGCAGATGGGACTCAAGCCTGTGTTTAAAATTAAGCATACACCTAACTTTCCTGGATAGGGCTGGATTTACTCATCAAACCCACATAATCTACTGGGGACTGTTGCTCTAGCTAGAGTGACCATGGTTCATGGCATCGCACCAGGCATCATGTAGTGAAGTTCCTAGGTCTGGCTCAATCCTGCCAATACATGAATCTCTGGGGTGGCCCCACTGGAGGCCCCATGTAGGGCCAGGGCATGCATCCCTTTGTGCATTGATTGACAGCTTGCGAGCACGGTGTGCTGGGGTATTTTTGTCTACCCTGGTGGCATGGCTGAAGAGCATATAACCCCGCTTTTGAATAGAATGAGCAATCTAAGGAAGAATGAGCAATCAAAGGAAGGTCAGATCTCTTTGAGATTGTGATATTTCACACAAAATCAAAATACTTTATACTCAGGATTTAGCACTGACTGTATCTAATTCTGCAAGGTCATTGAGACTAACAACAAGAATCTTTGCTATCAGTTGGAAGCAACAGAGAAGGAGAACGACCTGGGTGCCGTGGTTGATCGCAGGAGGACTATGAACTGCTATCGTGATGCAGCTAATGCAATCCTAAAATGCAACAGGAGAGATATTTCTCCTACAGATAGGAAAGCGGTACCACCATTATCCAAGGCACTGATGAGACCTCATAGAACTGTAGGACTGGAAGGGACCGGGAGAAGTCATCTAGTTCAATCCCTTGCACTCATGGCAGGACTAAATATTATCTAGATCATCTCTGATGGGTGTCTGTTAACCTACAGTTAGGAAGTTTTTCTGAATTTCCAATCTAAACCGCTCTGATTGGGAATACTGTGTTCAATTCTGGTTTCCCATGTTTAAGAAAGAGGAATTCAAACTGGAACAGGTACAGAGAAGGGTTACTAGGGATCAGAGGACTGGAAAACCTACCTTATGAGAGGAGACTTGAACTTGGCTTGGTTACCTAACCAAACGAAGTCTGAGGGGAGCTATGATTGCTGTCTATAAATACATCAGAGGGATAAAATACCAGGGAAGGAGAGGAGTTAAGAGCAAATTTTGGCACAAGAACAAATGGAACAAACCGGTCATCAATACATTTAGGCTTGAAATTAGAGGAAGGTTTATAACCATCAGTGGAGTGAAATTCTGAAATAGTCTTCCAAAGGAAGTAGTGGGGGCAAAAAACCTAAGTGGCTTCAAGACTGAGCTTGATACATTCAAGGAGAGGATGATATGAGAAAGTTTCCTACCATGGGATATAGCCCATCTGCAACTGCTACAGTAGCAGCAAATATCTCCAGCAGCCAGAGGTGGGACGAGAGAGGGGGCGGGCTCTGAGTTACTACAGAGAATTCTTTACCAGGTGTCTGGCTGGTGGGTCTCACCCATGCGCTCAGGGTCTAACTGATCATCATATTTTGGGTCAGAAGGGATTTTCTCCAAGGTCAGATTGGCAGAGACCCTGTTTGTTTGTTTTTTAACCTTTTTGTGCAGCATGGGGCACACGTCACTTGCTGGTTTGAACTAGAGTAAACAGTGGATTCTTTTAAAACAAAATTTAAGGACTTCAGTAACTCAAAGATTCTGGATCTCTTACAGCAGTGGGTGGGTGAGGATCTGTGGCCTCCAATGCACAAGTGATCACTCTAGATGATCACAATGATTCTGTCTGGCCTTAAAGTCTGAGTCTGTAAGACGGCTCAGGTTATTGACCTGTATAGCAAGTCAGGTAGTACAGAGAGTGGATAGATCCTAAACTTTGAGCACCAAGATGTTAATACATGATACATCCATAAGCAAGACATAGATTTCATACAAGGGGCGGCGAGACTGAGTCAAAGAATGTCCCAGATGTAAGGATGCAGTTAAATACTTTGTGGAATTGGGCCCCTAGAGAGTCTATAGGACCGCTTAGTTCATGTCAAGCTGAGGTAGGGTTGCCAACCCTCCCAGTTTCACTGGGAGTCTCCCAGAATCGGGCTCTATCTCCCGGAGGCTACTTAAACCAAACCAGGAGATTTTAGGCTGCTAAAAGTCTGGCAGCACAGCAGGGCTAAGTCAGGCTCCCTACCTGCCCTGGCCCTGTGCCACTCCCAGACGTGGCCGGCAGGTCCCTGCTGCCCCTGGAGGAGGGGCCGGGGGCTCTACGCGTAGGGCAGGGGTGGGGAACCTAGAGTTCACGGGCCAGATCTGGCCCCGTGGTTAATTTCATAAACTGAAGCTCATGGGAGCTGTGGGGGTGGCGCCTGCAGGTAGGGGCAGCGCTTTCAGGCAGGGGCAGAGCACAGAGCCTCTGGGACCCCTCCAGGGGCCACAGGGATGTGCTGGCTGCTTCCGGGAGAGGTGCGATGCCAGAGCCTTAGCACCGCTGCGCCACCGACTGGGAGCTGCCTGAGGTAAGTGCCACCTGGCCGGAGCCCTCACCCCCTTCCGCACCCCAACACCTTGCCCCAGCCCTGAACCCCCTCCAGCATGCAAACTCCGTCCCAGAGCCTGCACCCCCTCACCCCATCCTGTACCCCAATCTGCAGCCCCATTCCAGAGCCCACACCCTCCTCTCGCACCCTAAACCCCTATCCCAGCCTAGGGTGACCAGATGTCCGGTTTTCGACTCCGGTAAGTCGGTGAGCACTGCTGATTGGGCCGTTGACTTTCCAGTTGGCAGCGCCATGCTCCTCGTGGCTCTTGGGAAGCAGTTGGCATGTACCCCCCTCCGGCTCCTATGCGTAGGGCAGGGGTGGGGAACCTAGAGCCCCCGGGGCCAAATCTGGCCCCGTGGTTAATTTCATCCAGCCCGGCGGGGTTCCCCTGTGCCAGCTCCTCCCGCTGCAGGGGGAAGCCCTGAGCGTCTGCACACTCCCCTGTGGGGCTGGAGCCAGCGTGGGGGGAAGCCCTGAGCCTCTGGTCCCCCTCCCCTCCCGGGGCTGGAGCCACAAGCAGGGAAAGCCCTGAGCCTCCGCTTCCCGCCCCGCCCCACCCCAAGCACCAGCTCACCCCGCTGCAGGGGGAAGCTCTGAGCCTCCGCGCCCCCTTGGGCAGGTGAGTGAATGGCCCGCGATTAATTTCTGTATGTGGGTCAATGGCCTGTGACAGAAAAGAGGTTCCCCACCCCGGAGCTCTCCTGCCCCAACCCTGATCCCCCTCCCACCCTCCAAACCCCTCAGACCCAGACCGGAGCACCCTCCTGCACCCCAAATCCCCAGCCCCACCCCAGAGCCCCTCACCCTGCACCCCAACTGCCTGCCCCAGCGCAGAGCCCTCTCCCGTGCCCAGAACCACTCATTTCTGGCCCCACTCCGGAACCCGCACCCCCAGCCCTGAGCCCGTAACTCCTCCCACACCCCGACCCCCTGCCTCAGCCCGGAGCCCCCCCGCATACGCCGAACCCCTCGGCTCCACCCTCCAGCCCGGAGCTCCCTCCTGCATCCCAAACCCCCCCACCCCCGGCCCCAGCCCAGGGCCCGCGCCCTCACCCCCTCCCGCACGCCAGCCCGGTGAACAGGAGCGAGTGCGGCGGGGGCGAGGCAGCGGCGGGGGCGGGACGGGGCGAGCCGGGGGCGGAACGGGGCGAGCCGGGGGCGGGGGCCCCTCAGAGGCGAGGCAGGGCAAAGGTGTTTGGCTCTGAGCCAGTGGAAAGTTGCCAACCCTGAGCCCCCTCCCCGAGCTGGTGCCCCCCGTGCAGCCCAACCCCCTGCCCGGTGAGAGTGGGGCGGGGAGGGCGGGGAGGGCGAGCAGCGCCGGGGAGGGGCCAGGGCGAGGGTGTTGGCGGGACTCGACAGTGGGCAACCGTGAGCCGCGGGGGGACGCTACCCTGCGGTCCTTTGCCAGCACCAGCTGCGGGGTGAACCCTGCACTAGGCGCCCCTCCCGAGGCCGCTCCCAGGCACACGGGTTTGCAAGCGGAGAGCTCAACGCACCCTGGTGGTGCCGGGGCAAAAAGGACGATTCACACCCCGGCGGGCAGCGGCAGGGGCCGCCTCCCCCGCGGCGTTAGCCAGCCCCTGGCACCCCGCCCTCAGGCGGGGCTCGGCGCGGATCTCGGCCACCTGCTCCTCCCCAGGCTGCGGGCGCGGGGCGGCTCCACTGCGCAGGCGCGTCTTGCGGGGGGGGTGGAGCACCACCCCGTGAGGTCACTCGGCCCGCGCCCCTCCCCCCTCCGGCAGCGGCCGAGGGTTGCCGAGCGGCGGGCCGGGGCTCGCGGGCGCCGCTAGGGGGCGGTTGCGGGCGCAGCCGGGCGAGCCCAGCGGGGAGGCGGCGGCGGCGCTGGGAGCGGGTCCGTGGTGCGGAGTCCGGCGCAGCTTCCTGGTCGCGTGCGGGGAGCCCGGCACCTGCTCGGCGCGGCCCGCGGGAGAGAGGCGCCCCGGGCCGGGAGCAGCGGGGCGGCGCTGCCCCATGGTGCGGCAGGTACCGAGCGGGGGCGGGGCGGGGGCACGCTGCCCGGGGAGCCGCCCGCTGCGCTGGGGCCGGGGCGAAAGTTTGCGGGGTGTGGGCGGTAGGGGGCCTCGTGGGAGGCTGCCCGGCCCGGGGTCGGTCTGCTTGGCCGCTGTCCGCGAGGGGTGGCCCCGGGCGAGGGGCGGGGGCTGGCGGGCGGGGTCCCGAGGTGTGTGTGGGGGGGTCCGAGGTTGGGGGGCTCTGAGCCGGGCAGGGGAAGCTGATCAGCATCTTCCAGCCCGACGCCGGGCACCGCTGGTTCATAGCTAGTGTCCTTCGAGGATGGTGTCTTCCAGGCTCCGAGCAGCTGTTACGAGCTCCAGTCTGTGCCCCGCTGGGATACACCGTGTTTCCCCGAGTAGGTGAGGTGCTCTGAACGGCAGCTCTGGGGAGGCTGGCCAAGCGCTGCTAGGATGATCTTTCAGTTGTGAAGTCACTTCTCCGAGTTTAGTTTCCAGCTGCATTTAAACTGGCTATAAATGACTTGGAAACTCTTGCAAACTTTGTAAATATCCTAAGAAGTTCACATAGCTAAGAAAAGTTGACAGATGTTCGTTGCAGTGTAACTTGCAGAAGTGGTTTTTTTTTTTGTTATAGGGCTACTCTGATTCGTTTAATCGTTTTCACCTTGGCCTCTTCTCTCCAAGTCAATCACAAAATACATTGAATAATAGTTTGTGTGTAGTATTGTTTTTAAAACAGAGTTGTTTTAACTGTGTTTTTCTATTGGTCATCTTTATTTCTGGAGTAGTAAAGGTAAATGGACTTGAACTTTTCAAAAAATTGCAATCTCATTTTAGTTGCCATATTACTAAATATTTCCTAATTTGCTGTTTCATAGATAATAGAAACCACCTCAAAGGGTGCCAGTTTTCCTCAGTAGTTCTTTTCTGCATGTTGCGTGCTGACTTGTATCATGTATACAGGTTTTTGGTGCCATAACTAAGCAGCAAAGAAAGTAAAATACATTAGATTTTAAAGTGTGAAATTTCCACTCAGTTGGAATCCTCCTTATGACCTCACCTTTGCTGTGATGTCTCCAACAATTTAGCCATCTAATGTGGAGGAGGCAGGGCAGTTGAAAGTAAAGGGTATGCTTTATGAAATACACACACTACTTGTATGTTGTCTTTTTTGCCTCCATTCTTAGCTTCATTTGTCTCTTTTTAGAATATAAACTTTTTGGAGCATGGGTTGTTTTTCCCTGTATGTCTGTACTGCACCTAGTACATTGCAGGCACTACTGTAATACATAATAGAATTAAAAACTAGTTGACACATTGATAGCCTTAAATACAGATACTGCTAATTTGACATTTGAAACATTACTTACTTGTAGTAATACACTTATAACTGGTTTCAGAGTAGCAGCCATGTTAGTCTGTATTCACAAAAAGAAAAGGAGTACTTGTGGCACCTTAGAGACTAACAAGTTTATTTGAGCATAAGCTTTCCTGAGCTACAGCTCACTTCATCAGATGCTGTAGCTCACGGAAGCTTATGCTCAAATAAATTTGTTAGTCTCTAAGGTGCCACAAGTACTCCTTTTCTTTTTACACTTATAACTGAAAGTCTTAAATGTAAGTGTTGATATAGCAGAACTTTTGTATCATTTTCTTAACATTTATTTTTTCAATAACTGTGTTCAGATTTTTTATACTCATTCACATTTAGGAGGATCATTAATTGGTTGCTTTAAAAAAAGTATTAAACTTTTGTAAGCAACAACAAATTGTCTTAATAGTTGGGTGGTTCCACTTCCAAAGGAAACTGCTAACAAACAGGAGTCAGAAAAGAAAGATGAGATCCCATTGTAACTAGTGAATTCTGAATAACTGCTTATGAAATACAAATAATACAGTCTTGGTGACACTTGATTTCTTCAAGCACTGTCTTATTTTGGGAAAAAATCTTGACTGGGAGAAGACAAATCATGTTTAACACATCCATTTAGAACCACATTTCTTATTTTAAATATATTGGAAAAGGAACATGTGCCAAATAGTAGGAATACTTATCACATATATAGCACTGTACCTCTTCAAAGTATTTTACAAATTGATTTATTTGAAGAACTGTCTTGTGTTGATAAGATTGTTGAGGAAATTATTTTTTTGTTTCATAAAACACTTAATATTAGTGACATATTTGATCCTTACTTATGCAGATTCTTTAACACCTAATTACTTGCTAGAGGTTTGTAATTATAAGCATTGATAAGGGGCCTATAATTTTATCATCTGTTTTACATGTTTTATAATTGGGGCAGTTAATTCACACTTTTAATTGAAGAGAACACAGAATGTTTTTCTAATATTAACTGAATTCCTGTAGAATATCTTTCTTGTTTTCAGAAACATTATCAATGTGAAAAGACTGCTGTAGCAATTAGATTGAAGTGACCAAACTAAACTTTGTAATTTAACAATCACTTATCTGGACAACTGGTAAACTGTCTCCGCAGTGAATTTTTAAGTGATCAGTCCCTATAACATAGAGACAGGCCAATAACACTTCTTACATGGAAAATTTAATAAATGAAATCAGAACAATGATGATAATGTGGATACTTTGTGGAAACTGATTACTTTTACACATCAAATCTGTGTTTTCCCTCACCTACTCTAGTATGTTGAAAGCAAAACTTAAATTTAAGATTCCTGTTTTTTAAATGTGGGTTACTTCAGTGATACATAAACAGTTTTTCAATATGTTCCTGTGCAGTTTTTCTATGAAGCTCAGTAACAATAATCTTTCACCAGCTCAAGAATTTTCATGTATACAAAAGTAATTAAAGCCAAAGAATTGTGTTAAGTACACTAAACAACAATATGGATATCAGTGTTGATATTTCCTTATTCCATTTGTTTGCTGATGGTCTTTAACATGTAGTAGCTATGGATTTGACTATCAGATTACAAATAAAAAAGGGGACTCTGACCCTAAATAGACACTTAAGACTACTTATTTGTTTCAATCCATCTTTTTAATGATAGTAATACATACGTGTCTATATTAAGAGTTTTGTGTAGCGCTTGTAGCCCTCTTTTCCCTCAGTCCTGTGCGGAAGTGTTCCCTTACATCGACTGAATTTATGAGAACAGTTTTATATCGGAGACAACTGTGCACAATTCTTCTATTGGAAAGAGTGTTAGAGTAGAAGATTGAGAGAGAAGGATTTTAAAAATTATTTGATAGCTCATGAAGCTTGAAGAAATATATAATTTGTTTTGTTTTTATATTATTGGGAATCAGAGTGTTTGACTTAATTTGTATAATCAATGATTCATAGACTTTAAGGTCAGAAGGGACCATCATGATCATGTAGTGTGACCTCTTGCACATTGCAGGCTACAGAACCTCACCCAACCACTCCTGTAATAGACCCCTAACCTCTGGCTGAGTTAGTGAGTGCCTCAAATCATGGCTTAAAGACTTTAAGTTTCAGAGAATCCACCATTTACGCTAGTTTAAACCTGCAAGTGACCTGTGCCCGATGCTGCAGAGGAAGGTGAAAAAACCCTAGGATTTCTGCCAATCTGACCTGGGGGAAAATTCTTTCTCAGCCTTAAATATGGTGATCAGTTAAACCCTGAGTACGTGGGCAAGATTCACCAGCCGACACCTGGGAAAGAATTCTCTGTAGTAAACCAGAGCCCTCCCCATCTAGTGTCCCATTGCACCGTTAAAAACAAGCTATCTTACCAGTCGTAGTTTTTATTGTATAAGACACACAGGGCTCGACCCCACAAAGGGACTTTAGGCATGCCTAAGTCCAACATTTAGGCATTCTCTGAGATCCTTAAAACTGCCTCGCAGTTGCTGTTTAACCTTGGAGGTTCCTTGTGGTGGCTAAATTTCTGCTGGTGTGAATGCACAAAGCCACATAAATCCTGGTGTTGCTGAGCAGCTCACAGCCCCACTGGGATTCTCAAATTAGGTGTTCCTCAGTCTGTTTTGCCTGTGGGATCTGATCTGGGAGGCATTTTCATGGCATGTTGACTGGATCAGGCCCAGTCCAGGACAGCCAGGTGTGAGCAGATTGGGAATTTTTTGAAGTGGATGTGTGCATGCGTATGTACATACATAGCCAATAGCTCAGTGGTGAGAGTACTCATCTACAATGTGGGATACCTATTTGTAAATTCCCATTCTGTCTGTTTAAGAACAGGGACTTGAGCCCATGTTTACCTCATCCCATGTAAATGCTTTGACCACCAGGTTATTGACTATAATGGAGTGGAGGTTTTGCTTGTGCTCTCTCTCTGTGGCGTGTGTGTGTGTGCTTATGAGATGTGGTTAAGGTGTCTAATTCCAGGAATGGATTCATGGCTATGAATCTGGAGTGGAGATAATCACTCCAGACCAGGGATGGTCAAACTTTTTGGCCCGAGGGCCACATCAGGCAATAGAAATTATATGGTGGGCCATGAATGCTCACAAAATTGGGGTTGGGGTGCAGACTCTGGGGTGGGGCTGGGGATGAGGAACTTGGGGTGTAAAGAGCGTGCTCTGGGGATCAGGGCTGGGGCAGGAGTGTGGGAAGGGGTGCAGGTTCTGGCTGGGGGCCCAGGCTCTGGGCTGGGGATGAGAGGTTTGGGGTGCAGGAGGGTGCTCCGGGCTGGGATTGAGGGGTTTGGAGAGCGGGAGGGGGATCAGGGCTGGGGCAGGGGGTTGGGACGTGGGGAGAGGCTGAGGGGTGCAGGCTCAAAGCGGCACTTACCTCAAGTGGCTCCTGGAAGCAGTGGCATGTATCTTCTCCGGTTCCTAAACGGAGGTGCAGCCAGGCGGTTCTGCAGGCACCGCCCTTGCAGCTCCCATTGGAGCGCATAGGAGCTGGAGTGGGGCCATGCCGCTGCTTCTGGGAGCTGCATTTTGCAGCCCCTGACCCTGCACCCCGGCTGGGGTTGAGCCATGTGGTGTGGCCCTCGACCCAGTTCCCCAGCCAGAGCAGGGCCAAGCCACATGGTGTGGCCCCTGATCCAGTGTCTGCAGAGAAGGTCAAAACTGTCTGGTGCAGCCCCTGACACAGCACCCTGGCTGGAGCGCCGGAGCGGGGCCGAGTCGCTTGGCATGGCTTGCAGGCTGGCTTAAAACAGCTCATGGGCCGGATCCGGCCCGCGGGCCATAGACTGACTAACTCTGGGCCAGACTTAGGTACCTAACTGCCTTTGAGGAGTGGGGCTTAGATTCCGCTCCTCAGCATTTCCTGATGTCTAGGGCAGCACCCCGTTCAGTATGTTATCCTCTGTGAATCCCGTCCTCAAGTGCTTAACTCTCCCAGTGGATGGTATAGGGAGGCTGGGTGACTAACTCAAGACTAAAGATTTCACTTGGCAGCAGAGCTCCTAAAAGTTAGATGTTGTAATGTTGAGCATGGCTATTCCTAAGTCTTTTTGTGGATCTAGCTCAGAGGGCCCGTGGGATCCTCCTGCCTGGCCCATGAGCTCCTGGCCCGGGAGGCTAGCTTCTGGCCCCACCCCTGCTGTTCCCCCTCCCCTGCGGCCTCAGCTCACTGCACCGCTGGTGCAGTGCTCTGGGCGGCAGGGCTGAGAACTCTTTCCAGGCAACACAGCTGCAGAGTCGCAGCCTGACCCGTGCTCTGTGCTGCGCAGTGGCGTGGCTGGCTCCAGCTGGGTGGCACGGTCGGCTCTCCTGGTGCTCTGGGCGGCGTGGCTGTAGTGGCGCCAGCCACTGGTGCTCCAGGCAGTGCGGTAAGGGGGCAGGGAGCAGGGGGGGTTGGATAGAGGGCAGGGGAGTTTGGGGTGGTGGTCAGGGGGCAGGGGTGTGGATAGGGGTTGGGGCGGTCAGAGGGCGGGGAACAGGGGGGTTGAATGAGGGCAGGGGTCCCAGGGGAGCAGTCAGGAAGGAGGGGGGGGTTGGATGCGGCTGTGGGGGGCAGTTGGGTGGGAGGTTCTGGGGGCAGTCAGGGAACAGGGCTGGCTGGATGGGGCAGGAGTCCTGGGGGGGGGGCGTCGGGGTGAGAAGCAGGGGGGGTCGGATAGGGGGCGGGGGCCAGGCCACACCTGGCTGTTACAATTTTGGAAAACCAATGTGGCCCTCAGGCCAAAAAGTTTGCCTGCCCCTGATCTAGCCCATAGTACTTGAAACAAGTTGTTTTGTCTTTACAATGCATTCACTGAAAGAGTCTGTTATAAAAACAGCAAGGAGTCCGGTGGCACCTTAAAGACTAACAGATTTATTTGGGCATAAGCTTTCGTGGGTAAAAAACCCACTTCTTCAGATGCATGGAGTGGAAATTCCAGATGCAGGCATTATATACTGACACATGACAAGAAGGGAGTTACCTCACAAGTGGAGAACCAATGTTGACAGGGCCAATTCGATCAGAGTGGATGTAGTCCACTCCCAATAATTGGTGAGGAAGTGTCAATTCCAGGAGAGGCAAAGCTGCTTTTGTAGCGAGCCAGCCAGTCCCAGTCCCTATTCAAGCCCAAATTAATGGTGTTAAAATTTGCAAATGAATGTTAGTTCTGCTGTTTCTCTTTGAAGTCTGTTTCTGAAGTTTTTTTGTTCAAGTATAGCTACTTTTAAATCTGTTATAGAATGTCCAGGAAGATTGAAGTGTTCTCCTAGTGGCTTTTTGTATATTACTATTCCTGATGTCTGATTTGTGTCCATTTATTCTTTTACATAGGGACTGTCCGGTTTGGCCAATGTACATGGCAGAAGGGCATTGCTGGCACATGGTGGCATATATAACATTAGTAGACATGCAGGTGAATGAGCCCCTGATGGTGTGGTTGATGTGGTTGGGTCCTCCGATGGTGTCGCTAGAGTAGATATGGGGACAGAGTAGGCAATTAGGTTTGCTACAAGGATAGGTTCCTGGGCTAGTGTTTCTGTGGTGGGTAGTTGCTGGTGAGTATTTGCTTCAGATTGGGGGGCTGTGTGTAAATGAGGGCTGGCCTGCCTCCCAAGGTCTGTGAGAGTGAGGGATCATTTTCCAGGATAGGTTGTAGATTGCTGATAATGTGCTGGCGAGGTTTAGCTGGGGGCTGTATGTGATGGCCAGTGGGGTTCTCTTATTTTCCATGTTGGGCCTGTCCTGTAGTAGGTGACTTCTGCGTACCCGTCTCTCTCTGTCAATCTGCTTCATCACTTCCCCAGGTGAGTATTGTAGTTTTAAGAATGCTTGATAAAGATCTTGTAGGTGTTTGTCTCTGTCTGAGGGATTGGAGCAAATTCGATTGTATCTTAGGGCTTGGATATAGAAAATGGATCGTGTGATGTGTCCTGGATGGAAGCTGGAGGCATGTAGGTAAATATAGCGGTCAGTAGGTTTCTGGTATAGGGTGGTGGTTATGTGACCATCGCTTATTTGTACTGTAGTGTCCAGGAAGTGGATCTCTTGTGTGGACTGGTCCAGGCTGAGGTTTATGGTGGGGTGGAAATTGTTGAAATCTAGGTGGAATTCTTCAAGGGCCTCCTTCTCGTGAGTCCATATGAGAAAGATGTCATCAATATAGCGCAAGTAGAGGAGAGGCGCTAGGGGACGAGAGCTGAGGAAGAGTTGTTCTAAGTCAGCCATAAAAATGTTGGCATACTGTGGGGCCGTGCGGGTACCCATAGCATTGCTGCTGTCTTGAAGATATAAGTTGTCCCCAAATCTGAAATGGTCGTAGGTAAGGACAAAGTCACAAAGCTCAGCCGCCAGGTGTGCTGTGGCCTCATCAGGGATACTGTTATTGACAGCTTGTAGTCCATCCTCGTGGAATATTGGTGTAAAGAGTTTCTACATCCACGATGGTGTTGGCCAGGATGGTGTTTTCAGGAAGATCACCAATGCACTGTAGTTTCCTCAGGAAGTCGGTGGTGTCTCGAAGATAGCTAGGAGTGCTGGTAGCGTAGGGTCTGAGGAGAGAGTCCAATGTTACACTCCATTCTGCAATTCTGATTATATTTCTGTTATCCCCCATGGCTTTTTACTTTAGCAGTCTGGGTTGTCACTAACAAAGATTCAAGTAACTCTGGTCTTGATGTTTTTCACAACTATCCTATGCTGAAATTGCAAATTGGAAAATTATTCCACAATAAATTATATTAATGAAAGAGGATTTAAATGATGGTATTGAATATTTGAGTTGTATGGAACATAGTAATAATAATAATAACAATAATAGTGTCTAGCTTAGATTATCTTGTTCCCTTTTCTTGCCTGACACAGTAGTAGAGCCACATTCACAATGTAAGTGGGAATGCTATAAATAGAACAGCAAGGTTTGGCCTTAAAGTTCTAGTCTGAAAAAAGACACTGTAAAAATGACACATTTATAACCAGTGGATCAGTTTCCTGTGTGTATTCATTGACAAAAAAATAAGGTTTTTCTGCTCTTTGCTCCTGTTAATGCAGCAGAGTGCTTTTGTAGAGTGATTTGGATTCGGTTCCTTCTTCATCAAACAGTATTGTTTACTAAGTTCTAACTAGATCCATCTGTGCAAATTCACAAAAGTCTGTAGGATTTACCAGGTGTCACTTGTGGTGATGTGTGAGAAGAAAACAGTGTAGCTTAATTTTAAAATCCTATGTTGCATTCTCAGTTAGTAGTTAGGGGAAAACCCCATCCTTTTTATTTGTAAATTAAATATATGTATGTGAAGACCCCTAAGAAACAGCGAACAGTTTACCTCTCAGAATATAATCACCTTGCTTTAAGGATGATGAGGTGTTATGTTTTTAATAATTATAATGGAGTTTAATGAAGAGCTTAGATACTGTTAGCTTCATATCAGTATGTACTGAACCTTACGAAGAGTAAATCTGTTTTTTTTCCTTAGCATTGTAAGTATCTAAATATAGGAAATCAAAAGAAAATGGGCTAGCATGTTTTAGAAACATTATGGCATTTATTTATTTCTTCCTTGCATTTAAAACATTTGATGGAAAACAAGTAATTCAGAAATACTTTTTAATGAGTGACTTGTATGGTATACAGTCCTTCTCTTTTAACTCTTACTTTCACACTACTTTGCTTTTGGCAGACTCTTTTCCAAGTCTTGAAGACTTTTCCTATAAAGGGGATATTGATGCCTCCTTATTTTTGAAAATGTTCCATCTACCAATTTAAAGTATACCTCTATTTCCAAGGCTTATAATACTTAGATGACATAAATAGCTTTTGCCTTGAATTATAACTTAACTTTATGCTATGATTTCATGCCTTAACATACTTGTCAGCTACACAAGGCTAAGTTGAAACATGTGTTGTGCTATACCACCTTACTTTTAGAAATTTGTAACAGGCTGTAATGTGCATGTTCCCTAAATGTTAATATTGCTAAAGACATTGGTGTTACGCTTTTGTTAAGTGATGGGAAATGTTCAGTTTATTTCTTTTTGTCTTGTAATGGCTGATGCTTTTGTGACTGTATTCTTATTTTCACAGATTTCATCGTTTAGTGTACACTTGATATTTGTTTTTTAATATATCTCTCCTTTGGGTCCTTTGAGATGATCCGAACAAGTTAAATAGCTAAATTTCCTAGTAACTAGATTATAAAGGAAGTAGATGTCTTGCACAAGAAACATAGTAATTTTACGATGTGGTATCTCAGATGAATGAGTAATAGAAAGTAATGAATTGTAGAAATGAGAGCCCCAATCCTACAAATGGATCTGTATGAGTGGACCTCTGTCCCCAAGCAGAGCCCAGCGGCCTTTGTAGAGCTTTCCACAGGTGTGAGGGTCCATTTGCACACAGCCCCTTGAAGTCAATGGGGCACTGCATGGGCACGGAAATCAACTTGTATAGATCATCTTGCAGGACTGGGGCCATAGTTACCAGCTCCCCCAAGTCTCCCCAGTAGCTCTGTGCTTTGATTTCCTTCCATAGTTCCACTGAAGTTGTGGATCCTCTGAGTTACTGTTTTCCCTTTCAGTCTATGTGACAGTGAAAGCAAGTAACATGCAGACTTACCAAAGGAATTTCTAAACATCCTCACGGCTTTATTCTTAGACAGCACAAGAAATATATAGATATGTAGAAAAATTACAATACCTGCATGTAAATTCTGCCTCAGTTTCCTCACAACTCTTTGGATTTTGGTCAGTATCCTTATAGGGTCCCAGGGACCCTCCTTTTATCCTTCTTCTGCACAGCCTTAACATCTGGTCTGGTCTCTATAATGGTTTATAAGAGCTTTCCTTGTATGAAGTTCTGGTCCCTCTGTGTCAGATGACCGTTCCCAATGGTTTCATCTCCCTTGTCAGGTGATCCATTGCTTTGTTATGGACCCCTGCAATCAAACTGGTAAAGTTGGTTCCCCTTGGATTCAGACAGCATATTGTCCTAGGATTATTCTATGTGAGTGGAAGACCATCCAGGTTATCGACTACTGATTAGTGTTTAATTCACCCCGTGTGTGCACACTGTTCTGAAACCAAATTAGAAGGGTATAACTAGCAATTTTAACTAGAGCTGTTGTGCAGGGGACATCACAAAGGATTTAAAAATGTCTTCATCTGTTTTCATTCCGATTAGAAACAACATGGAAAACTTTTAAATTCTCCACAAAAGAAAATTACCCCCCAAAATCTTAGTTAATTGGAACAGAATGTTTCAACAAAATCAACATCTTTTATATCAGCTTTGCTTTTGCATTATGATATGAAACTCATTTTTTTTTAAAATGAGTCATTTCACAACAACAAATCAGTATGCTTTATTCCAATATTTTTAATGTCAAGTTTGTCACAATTTTATGAAACATTTTGACTCTGGAATAGCATTCTCTATGGGAAATGGTTCCATCAATTTTTTTCCCGACCAATTCTAACGTTAACACTTCCGCTAGTTTCTTTATTCTCCTACTGAGAGTGGAGAGCTGCTTTTCCTTTCAAGCCACCTAGCTCTGGGGCTTACATTATTAATCAGGAAAAGTTTTACTTAATAAAGACTTAAATAAGTTTTAGGGAGGAGAGCAATTATATGAACAAATGAAACAGACTAAAGTATTATTTCATTATTATGTTACGTGATGGATTATGTGTATCTCCTTAATGTACTAAAACAGCCAAGGCACATCCTGCTAACCTAGGAATCTCCCAAGCTTTAATCACACACACACTTATGGAAGTCAAGAGGAAAAGAGGTACTAAACTTCCCAGCCACAGCTACTAATCCTAATAAGCTGTGTGCTATTGGCCTTCCTGTGATGATATCTTTATAACATAAGTTCTCTTAAAAAATTATGTAACCTCCTTAAGAGTTTAGTCTATATAAATGCAATCCAAAATGCATGGTACCTGCTGCTTTTTTGTTGTTTCTAATGCTTCTAGATAATCCTAGTTATTTAGTGACTCTTGCCTGGCAGTGCTTTCTCTTACTCATAATGTTGAAGTTGGTCAATAATTGCAGGAAGTTGAGCTCTGACCTGTTTTACTGTTTCTGTGTACTTTAATGATCCTTACGTTGTTTTAGCTACAATTGCTGATGACAATGTGGTGTTCTTCAATATTGATGAACTCAAATCTGTGGCCCTCATTCTGCAAACACCTAGGCCTGGTCTACACACAGATTTGTACTGATATAACTATTTCTTTTAAGGAGTATGATTATTTTTTTCCTTAATAGTTACACAGGTAAACATGCTAGAGTGGGCTTATTTATACTGTTATAACTTATTTCTGTTCCCACAAGAGAATAGCTATGCTACTCTACTGGTTTAATACAGATATATCTATGTACGCGCTACGAGAGGATTATACTGCATTAATTAGAACATTATAATTGGATGCAAAAGTTGTACTTCTAGGCAAAGTCTTTCACATGTACTTAAAGATAAGCATATGTAAGTGTTTGCACTCTGATTTGTGTGGCTGTATCAATGTTACAGAACATGCTAGCTCTGATGGTTTATTTTGAATAGGATAACATTTTTAATGTGTTAGCTGGGAGTGGGGTGTTAGCTAAAGTTCTAAATAATGCATTCTAAAAATCTAGTTTTTGTTGTACTTCAATCAAGTTGAAGATAGGCTAGCACATGTCAAAGTATAGCAAACCTTTTCTACACGCTAAAGTTTGTTAGTCCAACCCATCCAACTCCCCCTGCTCCTTATCCCCTGATCGCCCCCTCCTGGGACCCTTGCTCCTAACCACCCCCAGAGGACTGCACTCCCATCCAATGCTCCCTGTTCCTGGGGGAGGGGCCAGGGGTTACCCGGGCTGGCCAGGATGGTCCCACAGGTCGGATGTGGCCCGTGGGCCGTAGTTTGCCCACCTCTGGTCTAAAATGTTAGTGGAATTCCTTAGTTTTCTATGGAGCCCAGGTCTTTAAGGTTATCGGAAATCTTCAAAAACTTGTACTTTGCTTCCTCTCTTTGGTACTTCTAGATTTCCTTCTGCTGTCATATTCTCAAATCACTCGACTACTGCTGCTGCACCCTTGTTCATTTGGAATTTCATTCGAGGTTTGTGGTAATTTCTCATCCCCATTCATCACTGGATGTTCTTAAGAAAAAAGGGTATAACTTATTTTCCAGATCCATACCCTATTATGTGCTCTATGTTTGTGTTCTCCTTGGCTATGTCGTCTTTTGGTTTCTGCTAAAAGGCATAGTGTCAACAACGTTACTGTTGGCCTTTTACAGAAATTGTGAGTTAATTTCATTTTGGAAGTAGTTCATGTTGTACTTAAGCCAGTCTCATGCATAAGTCTAAGATTTTGTCATGGATATTTTTAGTAAAAGTCGTGGACAGGTCACAGGCAATAAAGAAAAATTCACTGACACCTGTGACCTATCCGTGACTTATACTAAACATATTCATGACAAAATGGGGAGCTCAGCGGTGGGGTCCCCACACCACCTCTAGCAGGTAGGCAGTGCGGGCGCCCACTCAGCGGGGACTTGGAGCTCCAGGGGCCCCCACTGCCCATGGCGGCTGGGAGCTCTGGGGTACCCCCTGCAGTGGCAGGGAGCTCTGGGGTACCCCCTGCAGTGGCAGGGAGCTCCAGGGTACCCCCTGGCAGCGGTACCCGGAGCTCTGAGCTGCCACGGGCTGAAATCGCAGAGGTCCCTGGAAGTCATGGATTCCGTGACTTCTGCAATCTCCATTAATGAATCAGCCATAGCCTTACTCATGCATTACGCTAATCCAGGTATCTTTTCGTATGAGCCATACCCCTATACCATGTTTCTACGAGAAGATCCTATTTTACTTATATATCTTTAAAATATAAAACTAAAAACCTTTTGTGTGTTTTTTTAACACTTCTTTGGAAACAAGTAGTAAAGTGTGTGTTTTGTATAATGTGAAAAAGCTACTAGCAATTTAATGTTGCTTGTTTGACTTCCTGTTTTCTGAGGAATTCTACAAAGTCTGTCCATTTTTGTAATGCTGTAGCTGGTAGATATTGCAAGTCTTGTCCATCAGTATGGACTGTTTCCTTTACTATTTCTGTTTTTGCCTAATTGAAGGACTCAGTAGAGTAATTCAAACAAATACTTTACCATGAGCATGGAGACCATCTGAATGGAAAACAGAAGCATTTAAATACTTTGGGTCTGAAAATGATTTGAAACTCACTGAACATCCCAGGTGTAATTGAGGAAAATCTGACTTTCAAATGTTTTGCTTTGCATTTTGAGCCATTCATTTCTTACCTGAGGAAGCAGCTGTGGATTACACACGTATTATATTAACAATAGTTTTTTTTAATGAAGAGGCTACACTTTTTAGGGAATTCAACTTGTAGTCACGGTTGAAGAAATATTTTATAGGTCTGTAGTTAGCCATAAACTATTTTTGTTGTGTCTGTAGATTTGGGTGAATGAACCAACAAGGTCGGTCTCTCTATGAAGCAGTTGTCAAAAAAGTGCATATACTTAAAGATAGGCCCTGAGGGACTGCTCTAGTCAAGGCTTGCTGTCTTATGTGGTACATTAGTCCAAAATTCTGTGGCAGAAATCCCAGAACTGTGCAGCTGTGCCCTAGTCAATACACTACTCTCACTTCAGTATTCTCTGTTTGTGTACTTGGATGTTAGTTCAAAGTATGATACGTCGTACCCAAATTTTCTTTGCACATTCTTGAACTGAAAACACATTCCTTCAAACTGCTGTATTTCAAGTAGCTTGAAGTTTGGGAAATTTGTTAGTCTCTAAGGTGCCACAAGTACTCCTTTTCTTTTTAGTAGGCAGGAAGTGATTGTTTGAGTACTAAAAAGGAGATGCATATTGTCTTTTCCTCCTCTTTTTGGGTAGAGGCAGAGGTGACTTTATGTTGATGGGAAGAGGTTTGAATCCATCATTCCTTCCACCCCAATAAATTCTGGCAGCAATTAACTGGCTGCACACTCTGTTCCAGTATCTGGCACCCATCAAACATCTGTGTGATGAAGTATATTAGCTTGATGTTTCTGTTAAAATAAGAAACAGTTAAATAGTTAGCAAGGCTTTCACTTAAATCACCCTCATTGGACATCACTCAACACCCCACTGAGATAAATGGAGCAGCTAATACTGCCATTATTTTTTTTTAAGCTGTCTGCAGACCCAGGCATTCAGTTACATTCATTTCACATTTGGAAGGTTATGTCTCCAAACATAAAAGGATTGTGACCTATTTTTTAAACTGTAGGTGAAATTCTGGAGCACAAGTATACAATATTTAAAACACAATGTGGCAGTTTGCAAAATCATAATCTCATTATGCATATAGCCTTGGTTGTGGTTAAAGTTGTCTGGACGCTTCCATTCTAAGGGCTTGTCTACACTTGGAAGTTTACTAAAGTAGCTATTCAGAGGTAACAGTAGAATTTCTAATTTTAAGTTAGTTTAGATTGTGATCTGATTTTGAGGACCTATGATTTATTTCTAAGTAATGTGCCACTGTGCTCTAAAAATAAGATGTAATCCTTAAAATGAGACACAGTGAATGTCTCCCTGTCTTTGTTACCCAAGTGTAAGGTAAAGATCCTATGGCAATTTCTTTGAAAATAGTATTCCAAGTCCTCACCTTTGCCTATAACCCTGGCATCTGAAAGGCCGACTACCTACAGTATTTGGCTGGTGTATTGTTTTCTTACGTTCAAAACATTTTCATATAGTATTTAGGGAGTAATTCTGACCCTTAAACTCAATCCATCACAAAAAGGGAAAACTGCTTTATTCTAAGGCTTAACCGTGGATCAGAACTATACAATTCTGATTTAGAGCATGTCTACACGCTTTTTGTACCAATTTAACTATATCAGGTTAGAAACCCATGTAATTAAATTGGTATGACCCGCTGGTGTCTGTTTCATTTGCAAAAAGTAGTGCTGATTGCAGGTTAAGCTGAACAAATGGAGCTTTATTAAACCTCGTGGACTGCTCTGTCCATGTCAGTTGCTTGCAGCCCAACTCTTCATATTCCTTGTTTCCCCTCAATAACAATTCCTTCAGGGAACATTGACCTTTAACTCCAATTCCAGTGATCATGATATATCTTCCGTATTTTACAAACATTTTAATATAAGCATTAAAAACAAATAATTGATGCCCAGACTCCCACCCCGTATCCCTTTGGTCAGAGATTGTTAGCTTGTTGCCAAGTTGGAGTCTCATCTTTACCCTAGACTCACCTGGTTACATAATCTTTGAGATAGTTTGGTCTCCTCAACAGATAATCATACCGGGAGTGATCTAATTGTGTTCCTGTCACCTCTGTCTCTCCATTCTGTGATGATCTTTGTAGGCTCTCTCTCTGGGTGTTGTCTGCTGGCTCATAAGTGCCTCCTCTTCCTTCGGATCACTTACTTCTCTTGTGTATTCACTTTGTATGATCTGGGTGTCTTTGCACCCTTCACGACCCCTTTCATTCGCTCCTTCTGCTGCCTCTCTAAGGGCTAGATCCTCAGAGAAGTGCCTGTGTCCAGGGCTAGTAGGTCCTTGTATTCTGGGGCCTGCTTTCTCTGATTGTTAGCCATCTCCTCTTGGCAGTGTGCTCATCTTTTCTGGCTGCAACAGATCTCCCCTCATTTGTAGTAGGGTTTTGATCCTTCATTCCATCAGTGCCTGTGCTGGACTGTTTTGGCATTCCTGTGTGCCAAAAATGCTGACAAGGCATCTGAACCAGAAGAAATAGCCTTGTGTAACAGTTTCTTAGCTGTTGTCACAGCTGATTCCAAGTTACCATTATTCTGTAGGTATACTGGCGAGGTGGTGTGGTGGCCAAACCCTCATTTGTGTGCAGATTCCTTGAATTCTTCTGTGGCAAATTGGGGTCTGATTTCAGTGAATAAAGTCTCCGGAATGCTGTTATCTTGTAAAGTGGGCCCTCACTTTGGCAATCACTGACTTGTTTCTTGAATCAGGCAGGGTTTTGACCTCTGAGAAATTTGAATAGCAGTCCACTGTAATCAAATACTGCTTTTCCTTGAAGGTGAATAAGCCTGCTCCCAGAGTTGGGTGGGCAGCTCATGTGGTAACAGAGTCTCTTTCTGCTGGTGGTTATCAGACAATGGGTTCAAGGAGCAGAGTTGTGTATTGATTCTTGGCAAGTAAACGCACTCTTGAGTCCTTCTAAGACGGCTGTCAATGCCATGGTGTGAGGCAGGTATTTTTTGCATGACATCCTTGTGATTTTTCCTGTGGTACCCAGTGTTGTGAAACATCTTGTTACTATCTGCCCTTAGCATGAGAGAGCCTTATCTGTGCCTGCTGTGGGTCAGCTCCCTGACTTCACTGGCCACAGGGAACACAAGCACTCCTCTTTCAGCCTACGCAGGCTTTGCTGTCCCTCTGCAGGTTAGTGATAGGGACACTCCAACTCCTGAGCACTTTGAGTGTCTCCCTGATATGTCCAGCCCCAGTTCCACTGGACACTCAGTGTTCACAGATTCACTGTTCCCGAGAATCAGTACATTGCAGCTTATGAGCTTCACCTAAAATCACCCCTTTGTTTAACACACAGCACTTTGATATGGTTACAGAGAAAACAAGCAGAAGTTTATTTAACCAAGAGGAGAGATTCAAATGATAGGAAGTAGAAATATTGGAAAGAAATGGTTGTATATAAAATAAAATCCTATCATGCATTCTAGAACCTAGACCAGTTTAACTAGATACTTTAATGTCTTTTAGAGCAAAGCTCACCCCAAAGTCCTGCCAGTGTTTTTTCAGCCAGATCTGGCTGGAGTCCTTTTTTTCATGAAGCAAAATTTTCTGCGAGCTTGTCCCCTAGGTAAAGGATCCTATTTGTCTCTTTGCACCCCCAGATATATCAAAAACAGTCCTTTGAGATTTATTCATAAATAAACAAGGAACGATAACTCTGTCCTCAAAATCTGATTTTATGCTGCTCATCTTCAATTTGAATATATGGTTCTAACTCCTACTGGTACTTGACTTCTGTTTTCTGACCATCCTGCTAGTATCACTCTCTTGACTGCTTACAGCTGGATACCCTTTTCTATAGCCTCTTTGATTTCCATCAGTTTCATTGTTGAAACTGGGAGATTGAATCAGTTAACGTGCTGTACTATGTCCTGATCTCCCTTCCCCCAGCTCACTGTTGGTGGGTACATATGCCCTGCTCAGGATGTCAGCTAACACCAGTAATTGTCCTGGACAATATCTGATCTCTTCTTTGTTGTGATGGAGGTGCACCAGCATGCACTGCACTCTCTTTGGAGCGCTATAAAGGGGCTTTGCCATGATTGTCTTTTTCTTCCTGGGTGGCCATAGGTAAAGTGATGGAATTGTTCCATGCCAGATATCACAGCCAGAAGCTATTTTTCTGTTTGGGTGTACCCCAGTTCAAACTCTGACAGGTCTCTGCTGACATAAGGAGTTGACTGTTCCTGCAAAAAGCTACACCTGCCCCTTTCTCTGATGCATCACCCTGGCACGTTAGCAGCTCTCCTGGCTGGTAGCATTTCAGGACACTGGCATCCGTTATCATTTGTGTCAGCGTGTCAAACGGTTGCTGTTGCTGACCTGCCCAGTTCCTTTCAACACCCTACCTTGTGAGCTAACATATCTGTTCTGCTACTGCAACCTCATGTGGACAGAACTTGGATAGAAACTTATCATTCCTCTGAATGATGTGAATGCCCGTTTCACAACCCTGGAGTTGGTACGTTTCTCACTGCCTTGAACTTGTTGGTATCTGCTTTCATTCCCTCTGCTATGAGCAGACGTCCAATTTATGTCTGTTTGCCATAAGCTGCAAATGGGCAAACTGGGATGTATCACTTGATTGCGTGTTCTGTTCATTCCCTCTGAAGAACCTAGAATTGGCCACTGTCGGAAGACCGGATACTGGGCTAGATGGACCATTGGGCTGACCTAGTATGGTTGTTCTTATGTCACCTCATTCTGTTTGAGTCCCATTTTTTCTGCATTCAGTTTTATGCTTGTGTTCTTGCTTTGCTGTAGAAAAACTTGTAGTTTTGTGTCATGGTCTCATTCAACTTCTGGTGTCATTGCTCCCTTTATCCACAAAGAAGATATCATCTGTAGTTATTTTCACCCCTATTCAGTCCTTTCAGTGCTTGGGTGCATCTTCTCTGGAACATTACTGGTGCTGGGCTTATGCCTATTGGCAGCAATCTGTAGAAACCAAAGCAAAGGTTGTCAGAACGCTGGACTCTTTATCCAGGCTTGTGTGCCAAAACATGTTCCTCATATCACAGACCGTAAAGATTCTGGTTTTGGAAAGTTCTGCCAAGATGTCATCACTTGTTGGCAATGGATAGTGGCATCTTTTCAGTGCCTGATTCAGTAGCTTTGGGGCTGTGCAGATGAGTAATTTGCCTAATGACTTCTTTACTACCACCATGCTACTTATCCAGCCTGTACTGGCCTCTGCAGGTGTAATGATACCATACTCTGCAGATTTTTGAGCTCCTTATGTATTGGCCCTGGAATTTTCCTTTGTGATAAGCACACAGGTTCCACTGTGGAGTCTACTTCTAGTTGCAGATTTCCTTTAAGGTACTTGTTGCCTTTGAAAACATCCCTGTATTCTTTTAAAATTCTCTTCCTTTTTTGCTTCTTGCACTGCAGCTATAAAAGTCTGATACTGCACCCTGATCAGATCCATGGCTGGTATGGCTGTATTCCCAAAGAGGGGTCTCTGATGCTTACCAGTCACCAGCACAAACTTCAGTTGATACCATCTGTTGTTTTTCAGCTTAGTTACTATGAGGTCACAATTTCCGATTGAGCTGCGTTAAGCTCTCCTATATTATTAGATCACAACTGCCTTTTGTAATGGGTGTGTTGGAGTCCAGTTCACGCTAAGGAATCACGTTATAGGAGACCCTGCTATCCAGCTGAAATGGCATTGGGCATTCCCCTATCACAGGGATGGGCCTAAGGGCCACATCGGGGTTGCGAAACTGTATGGAGGGCCGGGTAGGGAAGGCTGTGCCTCCCCAAACAGCCTGGCCCATGCCCCGTATCTGCCCCATCCCACTTTCCGCCCCCTGACTGCCCCCCTCAGAACCCCCAACCCATCCAATGTACCCTGCTCCTTGTCCCATGACCACCCGCTCCAGGGACCCCCAGCCCCTAACCGCCCTCCCCGGACCCCCACTCCCTATCCAACCCCCCCTGCTCCTTGTCCCCTGACCACCCCCTCCTGGGACCCACCGCCCTTCCCCCCTCTCCCCCCCCCCCCCCGGAATCCTACCCTTTATCCACCCCACCTGCTCCCTGTCTCCTGAACGCCCCCTCCCCTGGAACCTCCGCCCCATCCGACTGCTCCCTTTCCCCTTACCATGCCGCTCAGAGTGGCAGAAACTTGCGACCCTGCTGCCTGGCCGGAGCCAGGCACGCAGCCCGTGCTACCTCTGTGGTGTGCTGAGGCTGTGGGGGAGGGGAGACAGCAGGGGAAGGGTTGGGGGCTAGCCTCCCCGGCTGGGAGCTCAGGGGCTGGGCAGGATGGTCCCATGGGTCGTAGTTTGCCCACCTCTGCCTTATCACCATAGTTCAATGCACAGATATAGGTATTGTTCCTTGTTACTTTTCTGTCTTGCTGGAGTGAAGCTGATGTGCTCTTGGAGTTAAGGAGAGAGTCATGATATCGTCACTGCTGTCTGATGTGCCATCTCCCTCTTGTACAAATCTGATTGAATCTTTCCAGAATCTTCCTCTGCTCTTGCACACTTTGCTAAAATGATTCAACTTGCAATGCTGTCCTAGTGTGGGGAAAAACCTTACTGAAATAATTTAAAGTATCTTTGGAGCCCGCTGTATTAAATGCAAAGTTTATTTTTTATTGTGGGCCTGTATGTAACTTCTTTGCAGGGAGACCTGGCCAGTGTAAACCTTGGGAAGTGTTATGAGCTTCAAAGGAATATTTAAACAATGTACCAGAGAAGGAGGAACTCTGGGGACCAACAAAGTTAAGTGGATATCCTAGGAAATACCTGGGGAGAGGTGAATGCAGATTCCCACCTCTGGTCCTGATGTTTTGAAGCTACACCCTCAGGAGAGAACTACTATTTGGGATCACCTGCTAATTGAGGCCAAAATCAAGGCCATGCCGTATAAAGGAAAGAATGAACTATTAATCATAGAATCATAGGGCTGGAAGGGACCTTGAGTTTTTGTTCTTGGTGGTGCTTGTTCTGAGAAAAAGTTCATGAATTTGTAACCACAGGAAAAGCCCCTATGTGGGGTTTGAAATTCTGATAAGCTACCACAGTTCTTGTAGGAGATTGGGATAATCTCTGGTAAATTTATGAGCATGCCTGGTTATTTTTTTGTTTTCTGTGTAATGATTTCACTTTAAGAATAAATGTGCATGCTTAGAAAGGACTGTGTGGTAAGGTATAACTGTGGGCAGTTATGTGCAGCCTGGAAAAAGCCCAGTCGGGGACAGAGAGGTGACAGCAGAGGAGCAAGGAGTCTCGAGTGGGTGTTCTTACTGGATCGTGGAGGGGGAATTCATAGAATCCTAGAATATCAGAGTTGGTCATCTAGTCTAACCCCCTGTTCAAAGCAGGACCAATCCCCAACTATATCATCCCAGGAGCTCTGAATTGTGATGCAGGGCACTTCTCCTTTATCTTGTCATGCCTTCTCCTGCAGTAAATGCATTTCACTGTGGGTATGGAACCCTGGCCACCTGCTCTCCTTTGCTGTTGTCTCACTGCATGTTCTTCTGGGGATGTTGTGCCTCATAGGGCTTTCATCCTTTTGATGCTTTTGCTGTACACATTATGTCTAACTATCTGTCTAATGTAAGATCACCTTCCTGGCCCACCTGCTTCCACAGGAGGTGATCCCAAGTGCTGCAGATTGTCCTGTCCTGAGTCAGGGAGTCTAAGTCCCCAAAATTGCACGTAGCAGCCCTTGTGCATAAGGCAGTAATATAGGGGTCTATCCCTGCCCCTTTGGATTGGTCTCTAGTGGAAAAAACTGTCACTCCACAAATTTCATTATGCTTTGGGGAGCAATAGTTCCCCAGGGCTTCCAGGACCACTGTAAAGCTTTAGGGAGCAGTGAGCTTCTGAGTGGTGCAGATCTTACCCAGGAAGGCAAAGTAACAGTCTTACTTTCCTGCTGTCGTCATCCTCCTGCATGGCCAGGTCTGTGTACAGCTCAAACTCCTCCTCCTACTGGGTCCATCACTGAGTTAGGTTTGTGTCTGCAAAATCCAGGGCTCTGGGGGGCTTCTGACAAAGTTCCATGGGTCATGCTGCCGGCTGCTGCAATAGAGAGAAATCACAACTCTCACATTGCCATTATAGTTCATTCTCCTAGAATGAAGTTGAATGCAGATGAAGCTGAACAAGTGAATCTCTGTTAAATTATTTGGACTGCTCTGTCTGTGACTGAGATGCTTCTAGCCTAAGTCCCCTCATTTCCTGCCCACTAGTGTCCTTTCAATAACAGTTCCTCCAGGGAACATGAGCCCTCTGACTCTAGTTCCACTGATGATGATACAGTGCTGACACGTTGATACTATTATAGAAGTATATTGATGTAGATTATTTTGGGTATAAACCTTTTTATAATAGTATAGCTCTGCCCACACCAGAAGTTTTATTTAACTGTATTGATTTCTAAACAGATATAGCGTTTGTACCAGTGTAACTGTGTAACTGTGTATAGAACAACCCTTAGAGTAATCTTATACAAGGGATAACTTTTTCTTCCAATTTATTGATATTCACTCTATTGCCCTCTTAACCTAAAACAAATTATAATGGTACACCTTTTTTTAGGGTGGGTGTGATATTCCTACTACCTTTCTGCTTCTGAATTCACTTACTGTTAGGAATTCAGTTATACTGCTGAAACTTGGGGGTATGGTAAACTAGGCGTCTTCTGAACTGTAGGCTAAACTTAGCTCTATAGCTAACTATATTAGAGGGAATTTGGAAATCCCACTCCTGTTGTTGATATTCGTCTGCATAAACTCTGTTTCTCAGCATAATGTTCTAGAGTAAATAGTGTACGTGTTTTATATGAAAACAGCATTATCTTATTTTATACTGAGTCACCTGCTTTCTTTTATCTCATTAAGCAATATCTTAATAAGCAAAAAACTATCTTTTCACATATTTGAAAATGACTTCTCAGATTTCTCATAGTAAAAAGTATGAAAATTAGTGGAAAAAGTAAGAAATTGAAGACAGATGTATGCCACTTTAGTCAGGGAGTAGGCATGGGAGTCTGACAATATATTGCTTTAAATCTGCAAAGTATTTAACACAACAAAGTGTGTTGTTTCACAGTTGACATTTTGCTATTGGAGGTGGCACACATCACTTTGAAAACTACATTAATGAAACATGACTAAGAATTTAAACAAACAAGGGTCAGGAAATAAAAATATTTTCACAGCAGCCGTAATATGGCCCCCAGTGCATACGTGTATGGTAAACTTACGGTTTACTGTATGTACTGTGGAAATAATGTCTGTCTTTTGTGCATTAATACCTTGTTGTACCAAGACATTAATAAAGATTTTTGTTTCTACTTTCCTTTTTTAAAAGGAAGCGAGTGTGTGTGTGGCAGAAGTTAAATGAAAAGTAATAATATATTCACTGTGTCGTCTTGTGTGGTTATCAAGATAAACACTTAACTGATACTAAAATTGATTAGGAAATTAATAGTTAGCACTTAATATCTTAAATTGTTATAGTGTCTGTAAACAAACACTGCTTTGCAAACTGAATGTAAAAATCTTTTTTTTAAATACCAACATTAAAAAAAAAAAAGAACCTCTCAAACATCAAATTAGATAACTTTAGGCTTAAGGTAAGAATGAACATTTTCAGCATAAAGAGAAACTTTATGCCAAAACTAAGGTCTTTGAAAACACTGGCATTGTTACTGTACCATTAGCGATACTACTAGATTTACCAAGTACAGTATATGCACACAAACATTTTTCAGATTGCCAGATAGGTGTTAGAGTTGTGTAATGCATTTTCATTGTCATCATGTTCCCACTTCTTTCATTTGAGCTGGTGGTTCTGTGAGCTGATTTCTCTTAATGGCATTAAGCAGAAAAAGAACACTGAACTGGTGTAAATTATAAATTGGCTTGGAAGGATTAGTTTTTATTGGTAAATGTCAGAAAACATAGATTTCACTGTAGATACACAAACTGATGAAAAATATTTCCATCAATAATAATCAAAATTTACAGATAGGCAAAGTAAGAAAAAAAAAAAACAACCTGCTTGAGAACTTAGTTTGATTTAAGGATATTTACTTTGTGTATTTTGACATGTGGTGTAGACAATTTGTGTTTCAACTGTTATAAAGCTTTAACTTTTTGAATCTCAATGTCGACTTTATTAAATACTCCCCCATTGTCTGAACCCCCATTATTTTGTGCAACTGGGAAATATTAAATTAATAGAAATAGAAAAAATGTTTAAAAGTAAACATTGATATTATCCGTTGAAATAATTAAAAAAAACCAAATTCTGCCAAGCCTAATTATAAGGCACAGTTGAACTCTTAACCTCAGGAAATGTAAAGCCTGTTTTACTGGCTTGATCATATGACCGCTCTAGGGCAATCAAAAACGTATATGCTTCTTAACAGCAGATAATGCCAGCCAATATAAAGAGTGTGTAGCTTCAGTGTTCTCCCACACCCTAACGAGATCACTTTCAACAGTCTGGTGCCTGATAGAAAACCTCAGCTTGTTTGTTTATCTCTTCAGTCCTTTTTTTATTCTGTTCTACCTGATTATGTTTCATGTGCTGCCTGTTGCACCAGGACAACTTTTGGATTGGGGTGTTAGAGTCCTAAAGCTCCTTTTTATTACTTTTCAGTTTTTTTCTCCCTCCAACTCCCACCCTGCTCAAGTACCATTTAGCTGACAAACCTGTTTAGGATCTCTGACCTTTGACCTACCCAGTCTTGTCCGTATGTTTTGGGAATCCTGTCTGCCAGGGTTAATACAGTTTTTTCCTAGTTGAATGTGATGAACCACATGACAGGCTTTTTTTTTTTTTTTTTTTAATTTTTGGGTTGCCGGGGCTCACATGGTCAGTCAGTCAAAAAGGACAGTAACTATATATTTTTTGTATAATCTGATTCATGTTTTCCTTTTAAAAAACATGTTAAACAATCTAAGCAGTTTAAGAAGTTAAACCAATTTAATTAGAGCAAAATACACATAGCAATTTGTTCTAAGGTCTGAAATATAAATATTTTCTGTTTAAGTCTACATCACAAACAATTGTATTCCTTTTTATTGCCATGAGAACAAAAATCCAAAGAGAAAATAAATGCTTTCAATCACATCAAACCCTCCTTCCCCAAGGTTTTGCCTGACCTATAACCCCGTGGTAAGGAATTTATTTCAAAACATATCTACTAACATAGCTGGAGATTGACAGATCAACATTTGACAAAATTATACCAAATATTCAATTTTTATCGTTGGCTACTTGTAAATGAAACATGATAGAGATACTTAGCTAATTATAATGGATGCTGTATTAAATATTTATGCATGCATGTAGAAACATAGACATGTAGGTCAAGAAGGGACCTCAAGAGGTCATCTAATCTATACCTCTTGCTGAGGCAGGACCAAATAAACCCAGACTATACATAACACATTTTGTGAAATATTATTAAGAACCTCCAGTGAAGGGGATTCTACAACCTCCCTTGATAACTTATTCAAGTACTTAACTATCTTTAGAAAGTTTTTCATACTATCTAACCTAAATCTCCCTTGCTATAGATGAAGCCAATTACTATTTGTTCTACCTGGTGGACATAGTGATGGTGATCAATTCCATAACAGCTCTTAACGTATTTGTAGACAGTTAGCAAGTGCTCCCTTGGTCTTCGTGTCTCAAGACTTTAACTTATCCAGTTTTTTAAATCTTTCCTCATGTATCTGATTTTCTAACTCTTTTATCATTTTTATCTCTCTCTTCTGGGCTCTCTCAAATTTGTCTGCATCTTTCTTAAAGTGTGGACACAATACCCCAGATGAGACTCCAACAGTGTGAAGTAGAACAGAATAATTACTTCCCGTTTATTATCTAAAACTCCTGTTAATACACCCCAGAATATTTGCCTTTTTCTCATAACTGCATCACATTGTTGACTCATATTCAGTTTTTGATCACTGTACCCTTCTGAACCTTTCCACCAATATTGCTTCCTAGCCAATTATTCTCCATTTAGTACTTGTGTATTTGTGCACATGCAGGCTAAACATAGTATCTTGGTCACCTTCATATATGTATTTATTATGTACCTAGGGCTGATTTTGGCCTTCTTAGGATGTCAACCTTAAGTAACTGACCTTCTGCCATAGAAAATCTGTTCATGCCTAAGAACATAAGAATAGCCATACTGGGTCAGACCAATGGCCCATATGAAGCCCAGTATCCCGTCTTCTGATGGTAGCCAGTACCAGATGCTTCAGGGGGAATGAACAGAACAGGCCAATTATTGAGTGATCCATCCCTTGTGGTCCCGTCCCAGCATCTCACAGTCATGGGTTTAGCCATCTTGCCTAATAGCCATTGGTAAACCTAACCTCCATGAATGTTTTTAATTCCTTTTTGAACCTACTTATACTTTTGCCCTTCACATCATCCCTGGGCAACGAGTTCCACGGTTTGACTGTGCGCTGTGTGAAGAAGTACGTTGTTGCGTTTGTTGTCACCTGTCGCCTGTTGATTTCATTGGGTCACCCCTAGTTGTTGTGTTAAGTGAAGGGGTAAATAGTACTTCTTTCTTCACTTTCTCTACACCATTCCTAATCTTACAGACCTCTCTTGTATCCTCCTGCTTAGTTCTCTTTTCCAAGATGAACAGTGCCATTCTTTTTAATCTCTCTTTATATAGAAGCTGTTCCATACTCCTTATAATTTTTTTGCTCTTCTCTGTATCTTTTTCCATTCTAATATATCGTTTTTGAGATGGGGCAACCAGAACTGCACGCAGTGTTCAAGATGTGTGTGTACCATGGATTTATATAGTGGCATTATGATAATTTTCCATCTTATTATCGATCATGGTTTCTAACGTTCTGTTAGCTCTTTTGACAACTGCTGCACACTGAGTAGATGTTTTCAGAGAACTGTCCACAATGACTCCAAGATCTTTTTTGACTGGTAACAGCTAATTTAGATCCCATCATTTGTCATGTATAGTTGAGATTATGCTTTTTCCGTTTATCAGCATTGAATTTCATCTGCCATTTTGTTGCCAATTTTGTGAGATTCCTTTGTAACTCTTTGCAGTCTGCTTTGGACTTACCTATCTTGAATAATTTTGTGTCATCTGCAGATTTTGCAACCTCACTGTTCATGCATTAAGGAACCCCTCTGTTTATTGCTCTACATTCTGAAAACTATTTATTCCTACTCTTCCCCCCTATCTTTTAACCAGTTTCTGATCCATCAGAGGGCCTTCCCTCTTACTTCATGACCCCTTACTTTGCTTAAGAGCTTTGGTGTGGGATCTTGTCAAAAGCTTTCTATAAGTTTAGATGTACTTTATTAACTGCCCTTGCCTTGCCCACATTTTTTTGATCCTCTCAAAGAAATCTGATAGATTGGTGAGGCATGATTTCCCTTTGTAAAAGCAGTGTCAACTCTTCCACAACAAATTGTATTAATCTATGTGTCTGATAATTCTGTTTACTGTAGTTTCAACCAATTTGCTTGTTACCCAAGTTAGGCTTATTGTGTAATTGCCAGGATTGCCTCTGAAGCCTTTTAAAAAAAGAAAAAAAACAGAGTTACATTAGCTATCCTCCAGTCATCTGGTACAGAGACTGATTTAAGCAATAGGTTGCATACTGCACTTAGTAGTTCTGCAATTTCATATCTGAATTCCTTCAGAACTCTTGGATGAATATCATTTGGTCCCGGGTGACTTATTACCATTTAATTTATCAGTTTGTTCCAAAACCACCTTTATTGACATCTCAATCTGGAACAGTTCCTCAGATTTGTTATCTAAAAAGAATGTCTCAGGTGTAGGAATCTCCCTTACATTCTCTGCCGTGAAGACCAATGCAAAGAAGTCCTTTAGCTTCTCAGCAATGGACTTTTCTTCCTTGAGTGCTCCTTTAACATCTTGATCATCCAGTGAACACAATGATTGTTTGGAAGGCTTCCAGCTTCTGATGTGTATTAAAAAAATTGCTGGTTTTTTTTGTGTCTCTTGCTAGTTCCTTTTCAAATTCTCTGTTGGTGTGCCTAAGTATATTTTCACTCTTGATTTGTTAGTTTATGCTCCTTTCTATTTTCCTCACTAGCATTCAACTTCCAGTTTTTATAGGATACCTTTTTGCCTCTAACTGCCTTTTTTATTCTGTTTAGCCGTGGTAGAATTTTTTTTGGTCCTCTTACTGTTTTTTGTTTTGTTTTATTTGAGGTATACATTTCATTTGAGCCCTTATTATGGTGTTTTAAAACAAGTTTCCATGCAGTTCGAAGGCATTTCACTCTTGTGATTGTTCCTTTAAATTTCTGTATAACAAGCTTCCTCATTATTGTGTAGTTCCCCTTTTTGAAGTTAAATGCTACTGTGGTGGGCTTCTTTGGTATCCCCTCCCCCCAAGGATATTAAACTTAATTACATTATGGTTGCTATTACTGAGTGGTTCAGCTATAGTTACCTCTTGGACCAGAAACTGCTCCAGTTAGTACGAAATCAAGAATTGCCTCTCCTCTTGTGGGTTCCAGAACTAGCTGCTTCAAGAAGCAGTTGTTAGTGTCTAGAAATTTTATCTCTGCATCCTGTCCTGTGCTGACATGTAGCCAGTCAATATGGGGATAGTTGAAATCTCCCATTATTATTTTCTATTTTTGTAGCTTCTCTAATGGCGCTCTCACTGAAATTCACATGCATAAATCAATATAGGTTTTTTTGTGTGTGTTCCTGTAACAAAGTATTAGCTGTTCTAGTTATGTAAAATGGTTTGGTAAGTACAGTCAAACCTCGCAATAACGTGCCTCGCGATAATGCAAATTTGGATATAACGCAATCATAAGTTGGCTCCCCTTTAAGGCCGTAATACTGTTCGCGTTTTGCCGGAATACTTTTTTTACGACATTTATAAATAAACCGTGTTCTTCCGGTCTTATAGGATAAAGTGACTCGTGGCCATTGCAGGCCCATTGCACTTAGTTCTCGGGTTGTACATATGTACGGTGTTTGCCTATGAACTTGTTATTAATGTCCTATATTTTAAAAAATATTTTACTGTTATGGATACGCCAGTTCACAAACGCAAGTCTTTTTCTGCCCAAGAGAAATTGTACACCCTGGATCAACTAAAGAAGGGCAAACAACAAACTCAGCTTGCTAGAGATCTAGGAATTAGAGAGTCCACTCTGCGAGGGTGGGGAAAAAAGAAGAAAAGCTCCGTAGCCTACCCTGCATTCTTGAAGAGGAAACTGGTTTACAGCGTAAAAAGGTCAAGTTTGCTAATGATGAAAGCCTAGATTCAGCCTTGTACCAATGGTTTGTCCAGGCTTGCTCAGAAGGAGTTCCCATTTCTGGCCCTATTCTGAAAGCTCAAGTAGAGAAAGTTGATCGCCTTATCAATGGAAATGAATCCAAATTTAAGGCGAGTAATGACTGGCTGGACAGATTCAAGAAAAGGCACACTATAAGCCGAGTTCTTGTGTCTGGGGAAATCCACTCAGCTGATAGAGGCTGCCGATTCCTAGCCAATTGAGCTTAAAAATTTTCTGGAGGAAGGTTGCTACATAGCTGATCAAGTTTACAACTGCGACGAGACTGGTTTGTGCTTTAAAATGTTACCCGATCGCACCCTCGCAACCAGGACTGATAGTCACAAATGAGAAGGCTTTAAGCAGAGGAAGGACCGAGTCACTCTCTTGTTTTGCGTCAACAAGTCTGGCAGCCACAAAGTCAGACCTCTGATGATCGGAAAAGCGAGGTCTCCCAGATGTTTTCATCATGTTAATATGAAGGCCCTTCCCTTTGAATATGCAAACAGCAAGAATGAATGGATGAATAGCTCCATATTTGAAGATGGCTTCCATAAAACTTTTGTGCCAGCCGTTCAGGATCATTTGCGAAAAATCAAGCAGGAGGAAAAAGCTCTCCTCCTGTTGGATAATTGCCCTGCCCACCCTCCAGCGGAAAATGCTGTCAGTCGTGATGGCAAGATTAAAGTCTCTTATCTCCCGAAGAACACTGTCAGAAATCCAGCCACTGGATCAAGGCATCATATTGGTATTTAAGCAAAACTATCGTTGCAAAAGGATCAAGCGGATGATAGCGGATAACTCCTCCATCGACACATCACTGGTGTCACTTAACTTGAAAGAAGTCTGTCACCTCATCAGGAAAGCCTGGGATGCTCTCTCTGCACATTGCATTGAACGATGCTGGATAAAGGGTTTTGGTCCAGCTTTTCCGTCATCTACACACGATGATGGTAATGACGAGGAGCCTGAATTTACAAGAGTAATTGAAGATGACGTACATTTAGCCGAAGAAGCACTCAGAGAATATGAGCACAGTCACCATGATATCCTCAACTAGTTTTCAGCAGATGACATCTGCCCCATATATGAACACATCTCAGATGATGAAATTGTTGCAAATGTCAGCAGGAAGAAAGAAGCTGCACCACCAGAGCCTGAAACCAGTGGTGCAAATGATGACAACGATGATGGCACCTCAACTCCCCCACCAAAACTGTCCGAGACAGTAAAGCACCTAGAAGCCAGTTTGAGGTGACTGGAAACTCAAGACGTGGACAGTGTCAAAATCCTCCAACTCAGAAGCAGTCTGTGGCAAATCAGCAGACCACACCAGATAGCTTTTTTTAGAAGTGATGAAATTTAAAATTACGGAGTCATGCAACCAGATTGACTTTGCACTCTGCGCAATGATTAGTATAGTCGATTTCACATGTTTTTTTCATGTACTTGTAATTAAATTACTACTTTTGTGTTTAAAACACTCTGGGATAAGTTTTTTTAAACAAGACTTAAATTGAGGGGCTTGAAATGATAAATTTTCATAACTCTGCTATAAAGTGACCCCACATTTATTGTGATCTAATTTTTTGGACCCCAATTATCGCGTTATAGTGGGGTGTCATAAATATAAAGGTAAGGGTAACCACCTTTCTGTATACAGTGCTATAAAATCCCTCCTAGCCAGAGGCAAAACCCGTTCACCTGTAAAGGGTTAAGAAGCTAAGGTAATCTCGTGTGCACCTGACCCCAAATGACCAATGAGGGGACAAGATACTTTCAAATGTGGAGCGGGGGTGGGGGGACAAAGGGTTCTGTCTGTGTGATGCTTTTGCCAGGAACAGATCAGAATTGCAAGCCTTCCAACTCCTGTTAAGTTAGTAAGTAATCTAGCTAGAAAATGTGTTAGATTTTCTTTTGTTTAATGGCTGGTAAAATAAGCTGTGCTGGAGGGAAAGTATATTCCTGTTTTTGTGTCTTTTTGTAACTTAAGGTTTTGCCTAGAGGGATTCTCTATGTTTTGAATCTGATTTTCTTGTAAGGTATTTACCATCCTGATTTTACAGAGGTGATTCTTTTACCTTTTCTTTAATTAAAATTCTTCTTTTAATAACCTGATTGATTTTTCATTGGTCTTAAGATCCGAGGGTTTGGGTCTGTGTTCACCTGTACAAATTGGTGAGGATTCTTGTCAAGCCTTCCCCAGGAAAGGGGGTGTAGGACTTGGGGGGGATATTTTGAGGGAAGATGTCTCCAAGTGGTCTCTTTCCCTGTTCTTTGTTTAAAATGCTTGGTGATGGCAGCATACTGTTCAAGGACAAGGCAAAGTTTGTACCATGGGGAAGTTTTTAACCTAAGATGGTAAGAATAAGCGTAGGGGGTCTTTCAGGCAGGTCCGCACATCTGCACCCTAGAGTTCAGAGTGGGGAAGGAACCTAGACACGGGGTTTCACTGTATATTATATCATATGCTAGGACAGTAGCAAACTTGACCTACATAGACTGACTGGGACTTGAATAACTGCTAGTTATTATAAAGTAGTCATTATAAAATAGTCTTAAAATCTTTGGCTCCAATTCTGTAAAGATCTATGGATGTGCTTACATTTATGCACTGTGAGTAGTTCAGTGGAACCTTCTACACAGTAAATGTTCTTTACTCTTTCAACCTCTGTAAGGCAATAGCTTTCCCCAGTGTTGTCACTGTGGGCATTTTCCCCCACTAATGACATAAAGTTGGGCTATATCTATACTTAAAACACTACAGTGGCACAGCTGCATGGTTTTAAGTGCAGACTCATAGACTTAAAGGACAGAAGAGAACATTGTGGTCATCTAGTGTGATCTCCTGTACACTGCAGGAACCTTACCCACTCCTGTAGTAGACCCATAACTTCTGGCTGAATTAGTGAAGTTCTCAGATCTTGTTTTAAAGACTTGAGGTTACAGAGACTCCACCATTTACTTTAGTTTCAACTAGCAAATGACCCATGTTGCAGTGGAAGGCAACCAGCCCCCCCCCCCCCCCCGCATGGGGTCTCTGCCAGTCTGACCTTGGAGAACATTCCTTCCCAACCCCAAATATGGTGGTCAGTCGGACCCTGAGCATGTGGGCAGTACCCACCAGCCAGATGGGAAAAAATGTCATGTAGTAACTCAGAGCTCTTCCCATCTAGTGTCCCATCTCTGGCCATTGGGTATATTTGCTACAAGTAGTCACAGATTACCTACAATGGTGTGTGGCCTTTCTCATCACACTATTGCCTCTGTAAATTTACCAATCTCAGTCTTGAAGCCAGTAAGGTTTTTTGTCCCCACTACTCTCCTTGGAAAGTTGTTCCAGAACTTAACTCCTCTGATGATTAGAAACCTTCCTCTAATGTGAAGCCTAAACTTGTTGATAGCCAGTTTATATGATTAGTTCGTGTCAACATTGGCCGTTAACTTAGACACCAGGGTGGGAGAGGAGTTATTTATCCCTGTAATGTGTTTCTAAAATGCAATCATATCTCCCCTCTGCCGCAACTTGGCTCTCCATCCACACCTTTACAGCTCATTACGTCATCATCCCAGTGATGACTGCAGATGCCATCATGGGCCATGCTATGCTGCAGACTACACTCCCGAGCATGACCTCGCACTCATCTCCATGCTGATCAGTGCTCGCTAGTCACCCATGTTTGGAATCCATATAGGGACCAGTTTGTACAAAACAGAAATAGCCAGCAAGAGAAGCACTCTATCCCAAAAGCTCTTCTTTCAGGGCCGCATTACTATGTGCTTCTCCTGCTGGCTGTTTCTGTTTTGTACGCACTTGGTATGTACGGCAAAAAATAAACCAACAACAGTGAATGTCAGAGCCTGGGTCAGCTGACTCAGGCTTGTGCTATGGGTCCAAAACTTGCAGAGTAGGCTGCTTGTGCTGGAACCCAGGCCCTGAGACTCTTTCTCTGGCCAGGTTTCAGCAGAAATGGGAATGTCTACACAGCTATGTTAGGTTTCAGAGAAGCAGCCGTGTTACCATTGTTTCATGTTCTCTATGCATATAAATCTCCCCACTGTATTTTCCACTCCATGCATCCGATGAAGTGAGCTGTAGCTCACGAAAGCTTATGCTCAAATAAATTTGTTAGTCTCTAAGGTGCCACAAGTACTCCTTTTCTTACAGCTACGTTAATCCCATAGTGCGAGTCTGAATCAGTTGATCGAGGCTCTGAGACTTGCTGCTCTAGGTTTTGGGTCCCCCCCCCCCTTTTTTTTTTGTGACGTACTCCCATCTTCACCAAAAATACCCAGTCCCCCTGTCTTTGTGTTTAGCCTGTAGTAAAACTACCTCTGACCACAAAGATCAATTTCTGACTTGTCCTTTCATGTGACCTGTGCTTTGGGAGGTGACTTGTATTATTTCAGCCATATTATTTCATAAAGGAGCTTACCTGCTTCTTACATTTAGCCTGAAAGAAGGATAACTATCACAAGGTTTCATCCAACCTCCATCATAACACTATATAAATCCTAGCGAAACCCTAAAGAAGTTTTTTTGTTTTGTTTTTGTTTTTTGAGGGACAAGCTTTCTTATGCAAAGTGATAGTAGGTATTCTAGAAGAGAGAATAACATAAATAAACAGAGTTTGTACTTTGGTTCCAAAGATCAAGTGCAGACTGAGTACATTCATTATGTGTAATACTAGTGCCACATTTAGGAGGTTCTTGCAAGGAAGCAAGCCAGCCAGCAAGCCACTTAACATTCAATGACTAGTTACATTTTCCACTGGAAAAGCTATTAAGTTTAAATAAATATAATGATTTTATAGCGGTGTGATAGATTAGAAAGCAAGAGGTACAGTTCATTATACCTTTTTCGTTGCTACACTCAGCACATACTCTTATTTGATTATCAAGGAATCTGCACAAAGCTTTAGTTATAGATTTGAGACTGTACAACTTACAAATGTAACAAATCTGAATCAATCAGTTTTATTGACATTGTTTAATTTAGAATTCGCTTAAATGGGTGTCCTCACTGATGCCATCATAACAATGAAATATATTTAGGAAGTTGCTGATTTGATGATTTTACTCATTTTTAAAAATAAATATATTTTATATTTTGTATATTAGCCAAAATAAATGTGTTTTTTCCAGCATAGTTTTCTTCCTTTCCAATATTATTGGTTCCTTATTGAGGTAGTAGAGAATTTTTTATTGTACAAGGAAATCTTAGTAGCTGTGGACTTTTGTCCTCTTTCGCTGTTCGGCTATACAGTGATTAAAGCTCAAATGTGATAAGGTGCCACAGTGCACTCCCTCCTCTTGGCTCCACCCCCTTATTTTGAGTTCTGAGGAATTATTTGCTTATTGGAAAGCATTAAGCAGTATTGTGCCACATAAAAGCATCTGAAAGTGGGGGAGAGCAGGAGCAGGGGAACAGGTGAAACCTTTCCACTGTAAACAGGCTTTCCTTCTTTGCTCCTGTTTCAGAACAAAGCAGACAACTTGGCAAGGTGCCTACATTCCTTTGCAATCAGTTGCCAAAGCACTAAGTGTTTCAAGGGAAGTAGATAAATATTTTACCTGCCAGTCAGGAATACAAAGGCTGAAACAGGAAGATGGGTGAATGTTGGATTTGATTTTTGTGCTTTAAAAAAAAAAGAAAGCTGTTGTCATCTTATGTTCTAACTGAATTTGAACTCAAAATTATGAATCAGCTAAACACCCTGCTTTAAAACTCTTGAAAACAGCAATAACAGTTAAGTAAATGCTACACTTGTCTGCCAGAACAACAGAGTTTTAATTCACAATTTAACATTCGCTCCGCTGCATGTATAGATTAGGGCTGTCAATTAATAGCAGTTAACTCAAGCGATTAATGCAAAACAAATTATCTAAATTAAAAAAAATTAGTTGTGATTAATTGCCGTTTTAATCACACAGTTATACAATAATACAATATCAATTTACATTCATAAAGATTTTGGATGTTTTCCTACATTTTCAATACTTCAATATTGATTTAAATTACAACACAAAGTGTACGGTGATCACTTTATATTATTGTTGTTACAAATATTTGCATTGTAAAAAAGGTGGGAGTATTTTTCAATTCACCTCATACAGGTACTGTAGTGCAATCTCTTTATCTTGAAAGTACAACTAGCAAATGAAGAATTTTTTTTTTACATAACTGCACTGAAAAACAGAAAAATGTAAAAATTTAGAACCTACAAGTCCACTCAGTCCTACTTGTTCAGCCAAACACTAAGACAAACAAGTTTGTTTACATTTATGGCAGAGCTGTCTGCTTCTTATTTTCAATGTCACCTAAAAGTGGAACAGGCATTCATATGGCACTATTGTAACTGGTGTCGCAAGGTATTTACATGCCAGATGTGCTAAACATTTGAATCCCTTTCATGCTTCAACTTGTAGATCTTTCTTACAGTGGAAATATTTGTAATCAAAAATAATTAGGGCTGTCCATCACAGTTAATGCGTACGATTAACTCAAAACATTTTTTTAATGAGCGATAATCACACACCAGGGTGCTGTGCTAGGGGACGCTGCTGCACGCCTTGCGGGCAGGGGAGCCCTTTCTCCTGCGGGTCTGGTCCACATCTGCTACAGCCTCCCTTCCCTTCCGTCCCCTCCATGGAGACACCCCAGGCCAACCTGCTCTGGACTGGGAGCCTGCCTCTTGTGTGTTGCACAGAGTGGGGGCAGCAGGGCTGATTTAGGGGTGTCCCCCATCCCCACCCATGTACCCAGGCGCCGCTGAGCTGGGATCAGCGTAAAGGGGAAGCCTGTCTGATGCTGGCTCAGGAGTGAATGCTGCTGACAGCAGCTGCTACTGGCTGAAAAAGGATTCAGACTCCTGAGTGCTCTGCTTAAAGAGAGACTTCGCCCTCAACACCAAAAATATTTAAATGGTATTCTGTTGTTGTTTAACGGTACAATTGAAACTGCAATTAATCAGACTATTTTTTTAATTTTATGATTAATCCTGATTAATTTTTAAGTCATTTGATAGCCCTAATATAGATGCTTATTGGTGACATGTTAATTCATAATGTAAAATTCAGGAGCTCAATATTCATTCAGAAAGCAGCAGGGAGTTTTGTAATTTTGCCTCGTTAGATGGACAAACATTTAAGAAAAGGCAATGAACTGGAGCGAATTAAGCTTTTAGGGAGTCAGTGTTTGTTGGGACGGTTATAGAGTATCTATTTTAGATGCACGTCTTTCTGATTTATTTCTTGGATGTATAATATGCTACAGTCTTCTACATTCATGTTCAACTTCTAAAAACCTGAAAAAATTGTCATAATTAAACTTCATATTCAGGTATTAGGTTTGAGGTGTTTGCTTTGTCTTTAGGAAGTTAAAATACTGATGGGAAATAGAAAGCATTTTTTTTGCAAGATAGGACATGCACTGTAAGAGATTCATATTGCTGTATTTCTCTTACCATGTAGCAGAATTGCATTCTTCTTGTTATACACAGATTTATGTATGCTCGTCTTTGGGCAGCTGCCAGAAGCTGGTCTTTGGTGGTGGTAGCATGTAGTTCTGTCCACTCTTTTCTCCCATAAGAAGAGGATCCAGGTGGGTGAAAGCTGTATGTAATTGTTGCTTTCACCCGGTTCCTATCAGTGGGTTGACCCTGTGTTGTCATGTATCATTTTATTATCTAATACTATAGGTGTTTTAGACCCTTTGCAAAAAAATAAGACCTGGTTCCTGCCCCCCAGTGAATTTTTAGAATATAAATGAGACAGGTAATCGTAAATAGATATGAGAGGAAGAGGAGAGGAAAATACAGAGTAAGGAGAAATAGAAAACTGTTCTTCCCATGAGCATTATTTACAAGATAGAGATGTACTTAGACACTGACTTTTGGCTTGTTCTTATTGCCTTCCTGAACTAGCTGGAAGTCCTTAGGGACTCATAAAACAGCATGCGTTAAAGTCTATTCAAAGAGGTAACAGCATATTTCCCTAATGCAAACCAAATCCCAAATACAATGTTCAAACTTCAGTTTTGCCAACCCCAACTATTCAAAGCTCATGAGTCAGGCACCCACAGATCATGAAATTGGTTTAAAAATTATGACATTTAAAGCAATGTTCTTATTTGCCTTCTAGTTTTTGAGCTTTTAGGATTTGTCACGTTTTCAAGGGTTTCTCCGTAACTATGAGAGCTAAGAAATTTAAGAAAGAAAGCTAAATTGACTCTCCTGTGATCACTTTAAGTAGAAAATCAAATATGAGACTTGTGATAAAATCATGAGAGCTGTCAAACGGAACCTTTGTAGTTTCAAAGTGGCCTTTAAGGACCAGCTAGGGCCGCACTGACACTTTTTCCCCCCCCTAAAATACTTAATTAACTTTAGGAAGAACAATTAAATATGCACGGATTCACATCGAAATCCTTGTAGTGTATATTTGTAGTGTTTTTGGCAGATTCAATAACAAAAATAATACGGCTTCCCTCTTCGGCCCCGCCATGCAGGGCTTTATGGGTCTTGGGGCTTGCTGTGAAAAGTGATGTGTGTATTTGTTAATATCACAGCACACTTAGTAGCTACCTGGGAGGTTGTGAAAAGTGATAGTAACAAATAGAAGTATCCCTTTTCACAGATAGCTAATAAGTCTGTTGTGAAAAGTGAGACTTGCATGTTTGTTAATACCTCTTTTCTCAGCAAGCCTTAGGACCCATTAAGCCCTGGATGGGGAGGCCGAAGTGGGAGGCAGCAGCGGCCAGAGGCGACAGGGGGATGGATGTGGGACTGGGGGAGGCAGCAGGGTCCTGGGGGGGTGGATGCATGGCCGTGGGAGGCAGCGTGGGCGAAGGGTGATGGGAGTGGTGATGAGCCCCACTGTTGCGCTGCCAGAGCTGGGGCCTGGTGTCTGTTGCCATGTGGCCAGGGCTGGGGCTCAGTGCCTGCAGGCAGAACCCAGAGCTGGGGACAGAAACTGCGTGGTTGGAGCCAGGGATTGGAGCCCACTGCCATGCAGCCAGAGCTATGGGTCAGTGCCCAGGGCTAGTGCCTGCCGCTGCACGGCTAGAGCTCGGAGCTGAGTGCTGGAGCCCAGGAGTGCGTGGCTGGAGTCAGCGCTTGCTGGTGTGCAGCCAGGGCCAGGGGTTGGCACCTGGGGCCAGCTCCTGCCACCGTGTGACCGGAGCCTAGAAACAGAGCTGTGGGTCGGCGCCTGCTGCCATACGGCTGGGTCAGGGAATCTGCACCAGGGGCTAGGGCCATGTAGCTGGAACCCAGGGTCAGTGCCTGCCACCACGTGGCCAGAACTGGGGGCCAGAGGCCAACTGAAGCACTGCGACTGGAGTCGGGGGTCAGCACCTGCTACCCTGCGGCCAGAGCCAGGGGTTGGTATTCAAAGCCCCGTAGTTGGAGCCCGCTGCCGTGCGGCTGGGCCTGGGAGTTGGTGCCTGTGGCCAGCGCCTGCCACTGTGTGTCCAGAGCTCAGAACTGGAGCCGGGAGCCAGCACCTGCTGCCATGCAGCTGGAACCAGGGGCCGGAGGCTGATGCCCCACAGCTAGAGGCCAGGGCCATGTGGCCAGAGCCCAGGGGGTCAGTACCTGCTGCCCTGCCGTTGGAGTCTGGGGCTGCACGGCCAGGTTCCTGAAGTCCTGCCGCTGCTGGAGCCTGCCGTCCACACCCCCTCCCCCAGTGTGGGTCAAGAACTCACCTTGCTCCTGCAGCATTGTGCCTCACCTCTCTCCAGAGGTGGTGCAGAGTGGCGCATCCAGGAGCAACAAGGAGGGAAGGGTAGGGGCCGACGCTTTGCCCTACCCATCACCGCCCAGGAGGCTGTCTTGACTGCATGAAAAGCCCCTGTTGGCTGCATTTGAGAAACACTGAGCTAGGCACGGCCTCACTGTTGTCTGGAGGGAACTGTGGTTTCACTCCCACAGCTGCTAGTGACACAGGGTAGTCCTTACTCATACGCAAACTATGCAGCTGCATAGGGCACCAGGAAATATGGTGCACCAAATTGCCCCAAATTTCCTGGTGCCCTACGCAGCTGCGTGCTGATCCAGTGGCCAGCCCGATCCCCTGACCTGCTGAGCCAGCCAGGAAAGCTTCCCCCACTCCCGCGCTGCTCCCACTCCACCCCTTCCCCCCAGCCCCTGCTCCACCCCAGCCCTGTCCCCGCTCTACCCCTTCACCTGAGCTACATCTTGGGGGACTGCACCAGGGGTCGGGCGCAGCCTGCACTCACCAGGCGGCAGGAAGTGGAGCGACTCGGCCCCAGCTTGCTCTGTGCTGCTGGTGAGTTTTGGGCGGCGGTTCCTCCCTGCCCCCCAAGGCTGGGAGCTAGGGGAGCAGAGTGGAGAGGGCTGGGGCCAGGTCACTCCACTTCCCGCCGCCCCATGAGTGCGGGGTCAGGCCCGCCCTGCAATCACCAGGCAGCAGGAAGTGGAGCGACCTGGCCCCAACCCACTTTGCCAGCTCGTGCTGGGGGGCGGTTGCCCCCTGCCCCCAAGTCTGCTCCTGCCCTTCACAGACCTTGGGTGCAGCCAATTCCTCCCCCCACCCCCCTGTGGAGGCCAGTGTGGGGGCTGCGTAGGGCATCACAATGTCTAGGGATGGCGCTGTAGTGACATAGCCAAACCCAAACACCTCACACTTACATAACTAATACCGTCTTCTCCCTCCAATTTAGTTATTTGGGCGCTCTGTTTTGCCCTTTCCTCTCCTATTAAAAGAATAATTGTTCTCAGCCCACTCTGCTCCCTATCTCTTTCAAAAGAAGTATCTTGTGGCTAACTGCAAAATTTCTACTGCCATTGTTCTGCCTTCTGTGGGGTGGAGGCACTCTGCCACTGCAGACTACAGTGTCTGAAGGGGAGAACTTTAATGGCCTTTTTGGGATAAATGGATTCAAAATATTTTAAGCAGTGATGTGGAAAACAATCCTATCAAGATTGAATTTGTTTTTCTAGTCTAAAGAAAAGATTGGGTGCAAGAAAAACAATATGATTTGATCTTTAATGGCAATCAAAAAGATTTTACCGGAACCAAATCCCTCACAAGATCATCATTTTTCTGAAATTTCAGACTCTCTGATAGGAGTCATTCCTCCCACTAAAACATTAGTTATTTGTTGAAGGAGAAAATACATGCTGGCCTTTTCATTCTCTTAAGTCTGGGATGCTGCACAGTCCTGGAGTTCATTAAGAAACAGGCTCCAGATATAGTGACCACTGATTAAAATCTCAACAGTAGTAGAGAATTGAACTTGTTTGTTTCTAATGTTAGACCAAAACTTTTGGTGTGAAGCTTTTCTATTGTGTTCCCAGTCTAGAGCATAAATATGTCTTAATGTGTACGCACTATGGGAATTTTCCAGTTTGAACTTTCAGGAGCATAGTGTTCCTGTCTCTCACTAGACCTTCATCTGTGCAACTTCTTGATGTTGGGCATCAGTCTTTGTAGTTGCTGTCTGTCTTTGTGGTTGGTTGTCTGCTCCAGAAATCCCCAGAACAATGGACAAATCAAAATCAAAATAATTTATAAACTTTGGCCTGGAATTGGTTACCCTTCACAAGACTAAAGAGCTGATATGCAATTTTATTCTATAGTTCTGCTAATGGAAGACTTAATGATATTCAATTGTGTAACTGTCAAGGCGTCATACTGATAAATATGAGGGGACCATGTAGCATTTATCCTATGTAAAATTTTAGTGTGGGCGTAACAACTATCTGCTTTGTGTTATGTCTGAAAATTACATATGAACCTGTACCAATTGCAGATTCCTGCACCTCTGTGCTCTTAGGAATTTTGGGTCTGTATGAATATTTTACAGCTTGTGTTCATTTTACTGAAAACACAAAATTGTACAGAATTGGAAACTGAACAAGGATGGTCTGCAAGTATCAGTCTTGTGTTGAATTTCTGAATTTGTTCATATTACTTTTATATGTATGGCACCTTTCACTCAGAAGGGACCACAATGTGCTTCGTAAACTATAGATGGATAGATACTGAAGCATGACCAGTTACTTTATCCACCGCTAAACTGTAGCCATTCAGGGATAAAATGTGCTTGTCAATTGGTAAATTTTAGCTTCTTGTCAAGGAGAAGAGAAAAGTATCCTTTCGGTTGAGATGGAATTTCCATTTTTCATTAATGCAAAGCTAACACTGGATGGTCTTATGGCCTTGAAGTTGAAGATGAAGATTTTTTTTTTTCAAAAGGAAATGTAAACCAGTGCTAGTCACTATTGCATGTTACAGGGCTAGTGGGTAAAAGATATATAAACTCTCTTTGGTTCTTTTTTAACAGAAATCCTTGCTCAAGTATGCTATAAATAAATAACACAGCCACAGAGTAGGTGCCTCATTTGGTTACCTGCAAGCCAACAAGCTAGCCAGGTAGAAATGATCCATTCATCAATAGCAATTTCCCTATCCTTTAAAATAGACTTTAAAAAGAATTTGACCAGCATTCAGTAGATATAGTGCTACAGCTGCTTACATACAATCCATATTGTAGGAAGTAATGCCTTGTATTGCAATGACTACTCATTAGTTTATTTGCTTGCCGGGCTACATATATTTTCCTATAGTTACCTTCCTCCAAAGACGCTGAATTATTTTTAAAGGCAATAATTGGAATAGTATACAAAAAACCCCCAACAAAAAACAGCTAGTCAAATGTAATGTTGCTGACACGACCAATCAAGCTTTAACTTGTGTGTTCCCTTTGATTTTGTACCTATTACTATTTTTATTCTTTTTTACTATTTTTCCTAGCCATTTCAAGCTTGTTGCAAGGAGGCCAGTAGTTGAGGCAATTTGTTTTTGGTGACTTTCAACTTCCCACACTGCACGCAACATGCATCTAGAGACCCAATATTAAAACACACCACCTCTGTGCCTCAGTTTCCCCATCTGCAAAATGGGTGTAATATTGCACTTAACATACCATAGTTATGCTCTAACTTCTTTCTACCCTCTTTAGAAGAGCGAGATAAATTGACATGTTGAAGGTGACTTAGTCAGCAATAATGGCATCAGGAACACACCCCCTGCCATCAAATTGTCAGCCTTATGCTAAATCTGTTATACCATAGTTGTAGACAGAGGTTAGCTGTTTTATTCTTTACTGCTTCCATGAGCAGCAGGACACAAAACAGCTGTATTAATAAAAAGAATGTAGCATTTATTAGCTGTCAGCTGACCTTAAATTTTATTTCTGAGGTAGTTTTGACATGAAAGAGTAGTGAAATATTAAAACTGGTTATTTTGATATAGTATAATATAAAACTATTTTTAAATCAGATTGTAATTTGCGTCTGTTGCCATCAAAGTCAGTGGACAGCATACGTTAGTGAGAAATGTGATGCATGAATTTATTTCACTTTCTGTGGAAGGCCTTTCGGAACTGATTCACAGTAAGTGAAGCAACAGGTAGGTTGCAGGTGCTTCCAAAGAAGTGAAGGTTTTTTTCGTTTCATATGCTACTCACTACAGTAATGTATTCTGGACATACTGCTCAGTTGATTTTGTTCCTGTCTGTAGTGTCTTTATGGCCTTTTATAAAGTTGGTGAAACAGATGAAGAAATGTTCAGTGTTTGGGATGTGTGGTTTGGATTTTTGTTGGTTTGTTGTTGTCTTTATTGTTCTTAGGAAGTTTTGTATAATCTGGCAGAGTGGAGCATGAAGGAAGAGATTCAGAGTAATGAGTAGTTGTGACAGCTAACTGTTGACCTGGGAAATAGGTTTCAAAAGGTTTTTCTTCCGTAAAATTCTTGCTTGGAACTAGTGATTGCCATTTTTATGTATTTTCTGTATTTGATATTTTTAGGCGTTATTGCTTATTACTAGTAGTGGTTGAAATAACAAGAATTGTGAGTTTCCAGAACACTGGCTTACAGCATGAATGGTTTCTGACAGGGTGGAACATGAGTTTTCTGTTTTTTTAAATGACTCCTCCCCTTTTTTTTGCATTCATCACAGTATGTATATTGAAAAATATGTTGTTTCAAAGTATGTAACAGAATCACCCCTCAGAGTAAATGTAGTGTGTATATTGTGCTTTTACATTATTATGGTCATTAGTTTTCTCTATTTGTTCTTCCTCTCCCCTGGCTAAAACTATAAGTAATACTGATAATTAAATTTCCATTTAATTAGCATGAACTTTATTAACAATTAAGTTAATGTAATACAAATGATCAAAGGCTTTGTTTTCATACTTTACAGTGCAGTTTCATGAAACATAGATTTCATTGCCCCTCTTTTGTTGTGTGGACTTCAGGATTCATTAGTTGGATGAAAGTTTACACTAGTGCCGAGTAGTTTCCAAAAATGTTAGTGCTTTGTGTCTTAAGTATATTAGTAAAGTTCAGTAGAGCTTGCTTGTTTCGTGGTACTTGGAAACCCTATATTTCATTAGATGTAATTTAAAGGAATGAGATCAGTTTACATCAATTGAACAATGCAAGTGTGGGGAGAAATTAGTGGGTAATTATGTAATTAAATTATGTAAGGTTAGTGAAGTAGCTGAATAGTCTTCATAATCTTCTTGTGTGATTTTCCCTAGTAGCAGGTACTGGTCAGAATTGTAATAAAATAGCTATGTAACCCTCTTTTTTTTTTTTTTTTTTTTAAAAATTGCTCCTGAAGCAGTATGTGAGAGAGACGCTGGTTAAGGCTGCCATTTAGCTTGCATGTTCTTTTCTTGCTCTTCCAGTTCTCAGTGCTGATAACTTAAAATGATATCCAGCTGAGGATGATAAACTTTTTGATATTGATCTGCAGTTTCCTACTGCAGTTCATACAAAACACATATCAGTAGGAAACAGAGGATGCATTGTTTTTAAGAGAGAAATCAGAGTAGCAGATCTTGTAACTTTTTGATCTATGGTTGCCAGATGTGTTTATTTTACACCATGGCTTTGTTTAAAGTTGAAGAGGGCTATAAAGGAAGCCATAGAGTTCCTGAATTCTTCAATTCATACAGTACAGGAAACAGGGCAACCAGCCATCATTATAGTGAATATTGTTTTAAGATGTGATTATTAAAATAATTTTTTCAAAATAAATAACAAATCATATAGATTGTTTTAAAAAAAAATTGGGTAGAAAAACTGTAGTGCTCCTTCCCCCCCCCCAAAAAAAATTAAAAAGAAAAAAAAGCAGCAAGTGAAATGTGTGAAGATCCATATTCCACTTCCATTTTGAGCCTTTTTTATCTTACAGTATTTGAGTTGCCTGGAAAAAGAAGCAGTATAGGTTTGTTCTTTATTTCTGTATTCTGTGATTCTGTTCTACCCTATGATGAATTCAAATCGCTTAAGTTGTCCAGTACCAATAATGTGATTTGATTTTTTTTTTCCCATTCTTGCTAGTGCTCGGAAATTGGAGTAGACATTGCTGTAGTCTTCCCTTGGATTTTTATTCTTTGTCCTATATACTTCATTATCTCATTTTCTCTATTGATTTTTGAAAATACTTGGGAATGTAGTACCATCATTCCATCTCCAATTCCTATTTTTTCCTCTACATAATAAACATTATTGGTAGAGCTGGCAGTGAAGCCTGTAGTTAAGGTTGCCTAACACTTTCCATTATAAGATCCTGTTTTCAATTGCTTATAACTTTTCAAACTTTAACTTTTAGGGCTTTTCTGCCAGCTACACCAAAAATGTTTATTATGTAGAGGAAAGAATGAGAATTGGAAATGGAAAGATGGTACTAAGTGTCAAAGTATTTTCAAAAAACAATTGAGAAAATGAGATGATAAAGGATATAATTCAGCTGTCTGCGAAGATGTTTGGGAAAATACATTTGTTTCTCCAACGTTAAAAAATTCTTACGACTGTTTAATTAGGAAACTCTGGTGCATCCATGGTTTGGAGCAGGGACTTGAAATTTGGTGGGGAGGGGGAACCATTCTGGGGTCAGAGAGATGCACTTTGCCGTCCCTTTGAGAATCCACCAAATCAGACAGTTATAGGCTGCTGAAAATTGTGTTTGCATGTGCTCATTAGAAGTTTGTTACAGGCTTGCTGCTAAATTCTCCAAAGATTCCATCTGCACTGATCATGCTGTAGCCCAGAGCTGTAGGAGATTAACTGAAAGTAAAGTTCAGTTCCTCTTCCTGCCTTTTGGAGGCTGCTGTGGAGCCAGTCCCTGGAAATGAGACTCTCCTATGCCTGAGTGTTCCCACAAGCAGTACAGTGCAGCTGACTCAAATGCAGAAGAAAACGGAAGTGTGGGAATGGATAGGAGCAGAGCGGGACATGGCCAGTTTGGGTAGGGAGATAGGAGTAAAAGAATAGGCTGTGCAGTGACATTGTAGAGGCAGAATAGGGCAGGCTGGTTGTGGAGGAGGAGATGGGCAGAAGAATGTATAAGTACTCTCCCCTCCCGAGCTCAGGATTTTCCTCCTTGGCTAGGACTCAGGATTTCTGAGTCTGGACATACTTGTACTGTCTAGCAAATAGCTATGAAACCAATGATAGTGGCTCTTCCTCCTCTCTGGTGGTTGGTCCACAGGGGATAAAAAGCATATTAGTTTACCAGCTACTGTTCTCTGAAGTGGTGGATGTCTTGCAATGAATCTAAAGTTCCCAACCCTGCTGATACCCCATGTAAAAACCCATCGTAATGAATATAATAGAAAAGCTTATGAAAAAATGAATTCTGTATTCAGTGCAGGGTTTGGAGATGTGTAGTAAGCAGGGCCTGGAGCCACATTTTGAATGATTAGGGATAAAAGAAATATTGAATAAGTACCCATTAAGTGAGCGCTATCCATCCTGTGCACTAAATGAGCCAGGAGTCCTGTAGGGCAGTGGTTCTCAACCAGGGGTCTGGGCCTCTAGCAGGTTTCAGGGGGGCCTGCAAGCAGGGCCAGCATTAGACTCGCTGGGACCCAGGGCAGAAAGCCGAAGCCCCATCTCATGGGGCTGAAGCCCAGGTCCCTGAGCCCCGCCATCTGGGGCTGAAGCCTGAGCAATGTAGCTTCTTGGGGGCCCCAGAGGGGCACCAGGCAGTTGCCGTGCTTGCTAACCTCTAATGCCAACCCTGGCTTTTATATGTAGAAAACCAGTTGTTGTAGCATAGGTGGTATGTGGGGGGGGCTCAGAAGAAAAAGGATGGTTGATGTTTTAAAAACTGAGGCTGTAGATCCTAATTAGGCTTATACTTTACTATTAGATGCAGTCTAAAGCCCTGATCTTGCAAAGACATGAATAACTTTAGGCACATGAGTAGTTCTACTGGCTTGAATGAGATACTCCTATACAGTAAAAGCTGTTTTATCCAGCACTTCACCAACCGGAAAGCTCTATAAACTGGCATTTCTGATCTTCACTGAAATTCTGGTTTATAGTCTGATTGGCGCGGGGCCTGCAGAGGGTTGAGGCGTGGGAGGTGGTGTGGAGCACGGCTCTGGGAGGGAGTTTGGATGCGGGAGTGGGCTCGGGGCAGTGGGTTGGGGCTCAGGAGGGAGTTTGGGTGCAGGAGCGGGCTTGGGGCAGTGGGATGGGGCATGAGAGGAGGTGTGGGGTGCCGGATCCAGGGGGCGCTCACCTTGGGCAGCTCCCTGCAAGCAGCGACCTGTCCTGGCTGCTCGTAGGCGGAGGCGCGGCAGACTGCTCTGTGCGCTGCCCCTGCCCCGCCCCACCCCGAGCTCTAGCTCCGCAGCTCCCATTGGCTGGGAATCACAGTAAATGGGAGCTGCAGGGGTGGCGCCTGTGGGTGGAGTAAAAATCAGTATGTCAAACAATTTTAATTTTTATGGTTAAAGTTTTATAACAACTAAAAATAGCAGAACCTCCTAATTTCAATACTACAGTACGGTAGATAACACTTTTACGCTGACAGATTTCTGTTAGACAAAAAATTGTGAAGATGCCAATTTTATAATATTTACAAACATTATTTGCACTTGCTAACACAAGACTAACAATATAAATGTTTCTCAGATAATGATTACAGGGGAAAAGTACTGAACTTTCTTTCCAGGCAAGATGAACTACAGTAATTAGAACAGACATAAGATACTTGTGGCATAGAGAGTATAATTGGAGTTTGGCAGAATGAGACTTATACTTGAAATGTTAATGTTGCAAAAACATTTTTTAAAAAATCTTAACGTTGCCAAGTTAATAATAACTGACTCATTTAGCTCTTTTCATCTGTAGATCTCAAAGCTCTTCACAAAGGAGGTCAGTATCATTATCCCCGTTTTACAGTTGGGGAAACTGAGATGCACAGAGGGGAAGCGATTTTCCCAAGGTCACCCAGCAGACCAGTGGCAGAACTGGGAATAGAACTCCGTTATCGTCCGACTCCAATGCCCTATTAGGCCACAGTGCCTAGTTAAGCGCTCCAAAATTAGAAAATGCCAGAATTCCTGTGCAATATTAATTCCACACCACCACCCCTTGTGCATATACATTATGATTCAGTCTTTAAATGAGTATATATAATTTTTTCCCTATAGCAGAGGTTCTCAACCTTTTCCTTTGAGCCCCCACCCCCAACGTCCTATAAAAACTCCACAGCCCACCTATGTCACAATAACTGCTTTTCTGCATATAAAAGCTAGGGTTGGCGTTAGCGGGTAGCAAGCAGGGCAATTGCCTGGGACCCATGCCTCAGGGGCCCCCACGAATCTACGTTGCTCAGGCTTCAGCTTCAGCCCCAGATGGTGGGGCTCAGGGACCTGGGCTTCAGACCCATGCAATGGGGATTTGGCTTTCTGCCCTGGGCCTCAGCAAGTCTAATGCTGGCCCCCCTCGGAGGCCCCCCTGAAACCTGCTTGAGGCCCCTTAGGGGACCCCAGATCCCTGGTTGAGAGCGACTGATCTCGTCCAGTGGTTCTCAACCATGAGTCTAGGACTCACTGAGGGGCCACAAGCATGTTTCTGGAGGTCCGCCAAAATAAGCCAGAGAGCAGGGCAAGTGTTAGACTCAGTGGGGCCCAGGGCTGAAGCCTGACACCCACTGCTCCGGGCTGAAGGCAAAGCCTGAGCAACTTAGCTTTGTGGGGCCCCAAGTGGCGTGGGGCCCCTGGCAATTGCCCTGCTTGCTACCCCCAGTGTTAGCCCTGTCTTTTAATCTACTGGATATGCAGAAAAACAGTTGTTGTGGCACAGGCGATCCGTGGAGTTTTTATAGCATGCTGGGGGGGCTTCAGAAAGAAAAAGGTTGAGAATCTCTGCTGTAGGGAAAAAATAATATATAATCATTTAAAGACTGTATCATAATGTATATGCACAAGGGGTGGTGGTGGCATGGAATTAATATTGCACAGGAATTCTGGCATTTTCTAACTTTGGAGTGCTTAACTAGGCACTGTGGCCTAATAGGGCATTGGAGTAGGACAATAACGGAGTTCTATTCCCAGTTCTGCTACTGGTCTACTGGGTGACCTTGGGAAAATCTCTTTTCCCTGCCAAGACCCAGGATTCGTTGTGGCTAAACAATCCAGTCTACACTAGTTGCAAATAACATCCCCATTTGTAGTGTAGACATTGCCTAAGATTTAGATTTTTTTCCTTCTCCCCCACCCCCCCCTTAGTCCATGCGTCTTTGCCGCTCAATTATTAATTTGAACTCAGCACTCAGTAAAATCATAAAGTTTCCCTTAAATGAAATTTGCAATACAAGTTTAGCACTGGAAGGCTTCAATGCAATATTTAGGATACCTTGAAATAAAGTGCAGATTAAGACTTGCAAGCAAGTTGTAATTTCTGATATTGTTATATGCAGTTTGAGCAGGTCAGCTGTGGGTTTGGTGGGTGGTGTTTTTGCCCTCTAGACTTGAGGTTTAAAGCTTGGTTTTCTCCTTAGACAAATGATTACTGCAAAGTACACACGTTCTTGATTTCAAGACCTGGGAAAAGCAATGAGATACGATTTTGCAGCCTATTTTGTTTTATTTTACTTTTGCTTTTTAATACAAGGTAAATAATGCTCTAGTAAATATAAGGTTCACGCAATACAATTTTATAGAAGTTAGTGTAGGGAAGCATATTTGTTAAAATGACTTCCTAGAAGGGCTCTAAGTGTCTACAAAATGTAATGTACTCAAAAGCATCAATATTTAAATGTATATTTAAATCTAGTCTTGTTAAAGATATAATCATTATTAAAGTCTACTTTGAAGCCCAATTTATGAATGAACTTCAGCAGAATAAAATGTTAGAGAAAAAAGGCATATAATTAATTTTCACTGAATATTGGAGAAAGATTGGAAGAAGACTAACAAAAATCTGTTTCATTGGCTTTACTAAATATTTTGGCTGATTAAAATTTTTGCAAATATATTATTTTTTGTAAATTACCTTAAATAGTGAAATGAAGGTATAGTGTTGACTATTATTAAAGTTTGTGTTTTAGGGACTTAGCTTAGGTTTTATATATTAACCTTAATGAAATTACACTAATACAGGTTTTTTGGTTTTTTTTTTTAAAGTGCATCATTTTGGTGGTTGTGGAAGTGGTTGAACCCCTACCCTAGATCCTACATTTTACGGTGACCCATGGTTATCCCGAGATGCTTATAGTGTGATTACTCATAATTTATATGACAAGACAATCGCCATATGTTGAAATATTTCACCTGCCTTTGGCCATTGGAACCAAATATGAGAGCTAAATCTGAATTTCTTACGTTCATCTTAAAATGCTTATTTCAAGAAATGTGAATGGTTTTGTTGTATTTGCAAAACTATATTCCTTCATAGGAATCGTGATTGTAATATTTTTAGCTACAATTTTGAGATCATAGAAATTTCCATCTTTATCCTCATTTAAGCAAGAGGATACTTGAAACAACAAATCTTCTATTCTTTACACTGCAGTTTTGGGTATATCTGCTGCATGTTCTTTCATGTTCTGTTAATCCAATATAGAATCATAGAATATCAGGGTGGGAAGGAACCTCAGGAGATCATCTAGTCCAACCTACTGCTCAAAGTAGGACCAATCCCCAATTTTTGCCCCAGATCCCTAAATGGCCCCCTCAAGGATTGAACTCACAATCCTGGGTTTAGCAGGCCAATGCTCAAACCACTGAGCTGTCCCTCCCTCTTTAAGGAAATATACTGGCCACTCTGGCAGTTTTGAACCAATCTATGGTCAGATTATGTTGTGATATATAAAGTCCTTGTAATTAAATCTTTAATTTTAATGTATTGGTATATTTGTGACCAGTGCTTAATTAGTTAGAGGGCTTGCCAGGGCTGCGGCCTGCCACCTCTAGGCTTGGCAGTTCACATCCATAGCACATCTACCGTTCACATCCACAGCACCTCTGTGCTTGCTGTGTCAGTCATGAATGTAAAAAAATTGCTTGAGCCCTGGCATCTTTCATTACAAATTAAACACTGTTTGTGACCTGTTGATTTGCTTGAAGAATTGAATTCCACGACAACTTACGTTTCTGGTGCTATAGATTTTAAAATTAATACTGGTTGGATTGCCTCCTGTATTTATCAGAAAAAGTTTTCAGAGAATATAAAGCCAGTGGATAAGCAACAAATTTTGGGTTGTATGTGACAAAGGGTTTTGCTATCGAATTTCAGACTTGGATTTTATATAATTAGTGGACAAACTTCCAGTCTGCAATTTCGGTTTGAAGGTGAGGTGTAAAGGGGCATGTTAATACTTCCTTACAGGAACCAAATTTGATTTCCATTTTCATAGGTGCTTGTTTAAAAAAACTTTTTAAAATTGTAGGCTTCTGTTGTCTGGTTCTGGCTGGAAAAATATTTTCCCATAAAGGTGTGTCACTGGTAGATATGGCTCTTGATATATGTGAGTAATGCCTAATAACTAGGGATGAGAACAGAGTTTAAGGGGCTTAAGGTGACAACCTGATGAATCAGAATTTTTTAAAGTATATAATGCATAGCTCTTGCCCAGTAAATATGAGCAATGTGGTGTTCAACTGAATTATATTTGAAAAACAAGATTACTGCTTTCAATTGATTTTGGTTTCTGTTTCCATTTTATTTTTCAAATGTAATAAGTGCTCTAAAGTTACCTGTCTTGAAACTGGATGAAACTCCAGTCATCTTCAGTTTTGACATCTCTATGGAACTTTTCAGCTTTACTCCATATTTCAATAGGCCAGTGTCAAAACTTGACCTGAGCCCTCTTTCTGATTCCAGCAGTAGAAATCTCAAAGGCTTGCTTATTTGCATTAAAGTGCAAAGAGGATATTTAGCTAGTTGTAGAACTTGAAAATAAACATTCCTATCCCTCTAATTTGGAGTAGAGTGAAGGATACGATCTGTAACAGTCTAACATTGTTATAATTTATGTAGGAGTGAGGCAAAGAAAACTGCTTACATAATAATATAAATCTGTTTAGTTTATTCCAGAAGGATGAAAAATAAAAGTATTCTAAAGGCAGAAAAATATTTTCAAAAGAGCTGTTTTCAGGGAGGGAAAGGGGGAAGGAGAGGAACTTGCAGGGAAAAAAAACCCCTAACAACTTAAAATTAATAAAAGGAAATGCTTTGTTTACATTATGCCATTAGTGTTTGGAACTCATTGGCTGGAGGTATCATTGATTCCAAGAATTCAGGATTAAAAAATAACCCTTCTTAAATGGGTAACGAGCACATGCACTGTTATATTAGATAAGATAAAGGATATAAACCTTCATGCTTTAAAGCATAACACAAGCTCAGAGGAGGTTAAGAAGAAACTTCCCCAGTGGACTGTTGTTTTATAACTGTCAATGCCAGCATTCTTGCACCTTTTCGTGAACCATCTGGTGTTACATCCATGATACTGGATGTGAGGGATTGTTGCTCTAATCCATTATGACATTTCAATAACTGAGCCCTATTTTTATAAAAATCAAATTCATATTGTGTACAGCCCTGTTTTGTTTGTTCATTGTAAACATATTCTATGTGGAAAGATGAGGGAATCCACCAGCGATGGTGAAATGTCCCTCAGTAATCTGTCATAGGAAAAAAGTGTATAAGAAATTGAGTACATGTCCATGAATATTTTATCCATGTACATAGAATAGATTCCACAGAACTAATTTGGCTGGTACATAAGACTGTGTGTGATTATAGACTTCAAGGATTTTGAATTTTTTGGTTCATGAGCCCGGTGCAAATTGGTTATTCTTTATATTGCTTGTGCTGAATTTCCCAGTTTTATTATTTGGAGGATTCAGCATATGATCCCCCTAATAAATATAACATAAAGTGTTAGGCAGAGTATAAATTTATCTGTCTTAACTATAAGCACCTCACAAAAATGTATGTTATATACATAATGGCAAAATAGAGCAGCCAAACAGGTGTCACCTGTAATTGCTAGAGACCTTCTATAAATACTTTAAGAAGTGTGACTAATGGGTTTGTGGCATAGAAAAAGCTCGTTCAGATTCTTTTGAGGAGACACCTGAAAGTTCAGTGATCATAAGACACATTATACATTCTCTTTGATGGCATTCAGAATTCTAGCTATATTATGGAAAATTTAGTCATGACATTTCACTGTCATTCTACACAAAAGGAATGTCCGTTCTAATGCCATCTCTGACAAACTTTCCTTGGTGGCAAGGTTCAGTAGGAATTTGGCCTCAGGCTCAGAGGGTGAGCTACAAATTACTGAGGCCTTGGTTACACTTGCGAGTTATAGCGCAATAAAGGAGCCCCGGGCGCACTAGTTCACTACCCGTCCACACTGGCAAGGCATGTAGAGTGCTCTGACTCCGCGGATACATCACTGCTGATACTCCACCTCAGCGAGTGGAATAATGTTTGCACCCCCGCTGGACAGCTGTGGCGCCAGTGTGGACGGTCTGGTCCTATAGTGCGCTCTGATTGGCCTCCAGAAGTGTCCTGTGATGCCTGTGCTAGCCACTCTGGTCATCACCTTGAACTCTACTGCCCTGCCCTCAGGTGACCAACCGTCAGACCTGCCCTTCAAATTCTCTGGGAATTTTGAAAAATCCCTTCCTGTTTGCTCAGCCTGGCTTGGAGTGCTATCAGCGAATCTTTCCAGGTGACCATTCTTCCACTCCTCAGGCGAGCCCAAGTATGGAGCAGTGGTGAGTTGCTGGACCTCATGAGTGTTTGGGGGGGAAGGAAGCTGTCCAGTCCCAGCTGCGCTCCAGTTGTAGGAATTATGAAATCTTTGGGCAGATACCAAGTGACATGATGGAAGGGGGCCATGACCGCGATGCACTGCAGTGCAGGATTAAAGTGAAGGAATTGTGGAATGCCTACCGCAAAGCCTGCGAGGCAAACAGACATGCCGGTGCTGCCCCTGTGACCTGCCATTTCTACAAAGAGCTGCACATGATACTTGGGGGCGACTCCACCTCCACTCAGAGTGCCACCATGGAGACTTCAGAGCCTAGTTCAACAAGGCAGGAGAAAGAGGAGCAAAGCAGGAGTGAGGGTGCTGAGGCGGAGGAAGACACCCCGGAATCCCTAGATGCATGCAGCCAGGAGCTGTTCTCAAGCGAGGAGGAAGGTAGCCAGTCGCGGCAGCCGGTGCTTGGGGAAGGACAAACACCAGAGGAGGTTCCCGGTAAGCGGCTTTTATTTTGGGAAGGAAGTTATTCGGTGCGGGCTCTTGGGGAGAGGAGGGTTAGGGCTGCAGGCATACCTTGATGTGCTCTATCACATCACGGTAATCAGTCTCCGTGATCTCTTCAAAGGTCTCACTCAGAACTTAGGCAATGCGCTTGCGCAGGTTTCTTGGGAGAGCCACTGTGGTTCTTGTCCCAGTCAGGCTAACTTGTCCACGCCACTCTGCTGTGAGGGGCTGGGGGATCATTGCTGCACACAGGCAAGGAGCATATGGGCCAGGGCGGAAACCACATTGCAGTAGATGACCCTCCCTTGCTTCCCAGGTCACCCTCAGCAGCGAGATATCTTCCAGGACGAACTCCTGTGGAAAATGTGGGGACAGTATTCAGTATAGGGGTCCCTTGCTGCTGTTGGCTCTCCCCAAGGCACAGAAACCCAGAGGATAGTACAGCCATGAAACAATCAGTCACGCTTGACCCTGTGCTTACTCACGATTTTGGGGCTCCCATGAGTTGTGTGTGCTTGCTTTGGGACAGGCAAATTATGCTAGTGTGTAGACTGTGCTTGCTTTCCTTAAGTACGGGGGAATCATAACTCTCTCTGGTGTGAACAATGTTGCCTCTGTTAAGTGTTGCATTTTGCTTTTACAGATGCAACCTTGAGATCTCAGCCATCCGTGTTATTACCGTCTGAAAGACACCAAAGAATCAGAAAGAGGCCACGTAGAAGCAAGGAAGACATGTTGCATGAAGTAATGCAGCATTCAAGTAATGAAAATCAAAAAGTTCAGGAGTGGCGGGAGAGTGAAAGGAGGGTCCGCCAGCAGAATGCGGATCGCCGGCACCAAAGCACGGTGTGGCTGCTAAGCATCATGAAGAGCCAAGCGGACTTGATACAGACGCTCGTAGCCATGCAGGCGGAGCACTACCATGCCCCTGCAGCCATTGTCCCAAAACTCTTTCCGTTGTGCCCCCATGTCACCTCCAACACACTTTCCCCCCATCATTAGGGTTCTTACCACCACCAGCTGCCTCCAACACCTGTAGCTTCACCACCCAGCCCTGAAAACTATGACCCTTACCCACTGCCCTCAATCCCCATCACCATGCAGTACAGCCATCCTGAAGTGCAGCACTCATTGCGCAGCACTCCAGACAGGACATACGCAGATCTGTGATTGTACTGTTCCCCACCCCCTTGCCCTTTCCGTTTCCCAAGCAGTTGTCTCTCTTTTCAATAAATGAATTTTCTTTACAATAAATGGATTTTTTGGCTTTGAAAACATTCTTTATTATTGCATAAAATAAAAGATACCTTAGCCCAGGAAGGCAACAGGCACTGCAAGTCATTGTAACAAACACAGATTCCTACTAACATTGGAACCACGGCATTTCACTTCCGTGCAGGGCACCACACATTATTGGTGGCTTTCAGCCTCAAATTGCTCCCTCAAGACATCCCTAATCCTTGCAGCCCCACGCTGGGCCCCTTTAATAGCCCTGTTCTCTGGCTGTTCAAATTCAGCCTCCAGGTGTTGAACCTCCGAGTTCCATGCCTGAGTGAATCTTTCACCCTTCCCTTCACAAATGTTATGGAGGGTACAGCATGCAGATATAACAGTGGGGATGCTGTCATCAGCCAGGTCCAGCTTCGCATACAGAGAGCATCAGCGGCCCTTTAAACGGCCAGAAGCACACTCCACAGTCACTCTGCACCGGCTCAGCCTGTTGTTGAACCGCTCCTTGCTGCTGTCAAGGCTCCCTGTGTAGGGTTTCATGACCCACAGCATTCAAGGGTAAGCGGAGTCTCTAAGGATCACAATGGGCATGTTGACTTCCCCTACGGTAATCTTCTGGTCTGGGAAAAAAGTTCCAGCTTGCAGCTTCCTGAACAGGCCGGTGTTCCGAAAGATGCGTAAGTCATGCACCATTCCGGGCCAGCCTGCATTAATGTCAATGAAACGCCCACGGTGATCCACAAGCGTCTGGAGAACCATAGAGAAATAGCCCTTCGATTAACATACTTGGAGGCTAGGTGGGCTGGTGCCAGAATTGGAATATGCGTGCCATCTATCGCCCCTCCGCAGTTAGGGAAACCCATTTGTGCAAAGCCAGCCACAATGTCATGCATGTTACCCAGAGTCATGGTTCTTCTGAGCAGGATGCGATTAATGGCTCTGCAAACTTGCATCAACACGATTCCAGCGGTCGACTTCCCCACTCCAAACTGGTTAGCAGCCCATTGGTAGCTGTCTGGAATTGCCAGCTTCCGGATTTCGATAGTCACCCTCTTCTCCACCATCAGGGCAGCTCTCAATCTCGTGTCCTTGCGCCGCAGGGTGGGGGCAAGCTCCTCACACAGTCCCATGAAAGTGGCTTTTCTTATCTGAAAGTTCTGTAGCCACTGTTCATCATCCCAGACTTGCATGACGATGTGATTCCACCACTCAGTGCTTGTTTCCCGAGCTCAAAAGCGGCGTTCCATGGTGGTGAGCATGTCCGTGAATGCCACAAGCAAACTCGTGTCATATGCATTACTCGAGTCGATATCATTGTCGGTGCCCTCACTGTCACTTTGGATCATAAGGAATAACTCAACTGCCAAACGTGATGTGCTCTTGAGACTTGTCAGCATATTCCTCAGCAGTTCAGGCTCCATTCCCATAGACCGAAAGGGAAGACAGAGAGCTCAGTACAAAAACCATTGAAAGATAGCGCCAAATGTGGAAGGAAGCAAAGGGAATGCTGGGATGTGAATTGATACATCACGGGGCATTGGGACAGGACCCAGAATGCTCCGCACTCCCCGCCCCCTTCCCATAAGTCACAGTGCCAGAATGGGAAGAGTTGCTCTCTGGGATAGCTGGCCACAATGCACCGCTCCCAATGCTGCTGCAAGTGCCACAAATGTGGCCATGCCAGTGTGCTGTCAGTGTGGACAGACTGCAGCGCTTTCCCTACTGCGCTGTACAAAGACAGGTTTAACTCACAGCACTCTACATCTGCAAGTGTAGCCATACCCTGCGGGTAGTGAAAGGATTTTGAGGAACTTGGAAACCATTTACGAGAGATGTGGAGCTTGCAGAATCCTCAGGGGCTATTTTCTGATAGGACAAACCAGTCTAGCAAAGTTACCTGAAGTATTGCTTAGGGTATCCAGATAATCTGTTAGACACACTGAGAGAGAGAGGATTTCATTGTGAAATTAGAATGGGACTATTCATGCTACTGTGTACAGTTTAGTTCTGTAAAGATTAGTGGTTATTTTTTCATAGTTACTTGTTATAAAACGGTTCTTTCTATAATAAATGTACCATACCACACTTGCTTTTAGTTACATGGACCTTGAGTTTTACCCAATTTAATTTAATAGCCCTTGATCACTGATAAAATGCTACTCTATTACATCTAATACGGAGAGCTCAAAAAGATAAGTAACAGGTGTAAATTTGACCAGATTATAAGCCTCTCTGAAAATCTATTCTTAATGGAGGCTTGTTAGAATTTGGCAGCTAAAATCTCCAGAGACTGTCTGCACTGAGCATCCTTCATTCCATGGCTGCTGGGGTCGCTCAGGCCTTTTTTCCCCCTCGCTTTTCCCACCAGTAAGGGAACTAGGCATCAGAACCGAGAACAGGAGACTCTTGTGCTCTGTGTTCTCCCTGGTGGAGTACAGGTATCCTGACTGGAAAGCATAGGGGAGACGAGGACATATGAAGAGAGGGAGTGGGCATAGGATCAGAGGGGGGCACAGAGATGAGTGGGGGCACATGGGCAGACAGGTCTGTAAACAGTAGAACATATTCCCTCCAGAACATGGAATTGACCCAAGGATTCCTTAGTCTCAAAATACCTCTGCTGTCTAGCAAATAGCTGCGAATCACACTAAAAAAATGTTTCTTTCACATCTAATGGCTGGTCTATGTAATATGACAGCCTGCTACTGCTACCAGTTACTGAATTCAAGTGGAAGAGGTCGGTGCTTTGAATTTAAAGTCTATTTTAAAGTAGACAAGAACATGTGAGGAACAGTGGGGCAGCGGGGAATAAACGTGGGGAAATAGTTTTACTTTGTGTAATGACACATCCACTCCCAGTCTTTATTCAAGCCTAAGTTAATTGTATCCAGTTTGCAAATTAATTCCAATTCAGCAGCCTCTCGTTGGAGTCTGTTTTGAAGTTTTTTTGTTCTTGTCAACTGCTGGAAATGGCCCACCTTGATTATCACTACAAAAAGTTGGTTTCTCCGCCCTCCCCGCCCCCCTCCTACTGGTAATAGCTCACCTTAAGTGATCACACTCGTTACAGTGTGTATGGTAACACCCATTGTTTCATGTTCTCTGTGTATATAAATCTCCCCACTGTATTTTCTACTGTATGCATCTGATGAAGTGAGCTGTAGCTTACGAAAGCTTATGCTCAAATAAATTTGTTAGTCTCTAAGGTGCCACAAGTACTTTTTTTCTTTCTTTGGTAAGGTTGGCAATTAACCTATACATTATCTGGTGTGTGAGTTGACAGTCAGTTTTGCAATCTGTGTTGCCAGTTGGTAAACTGATGTAGTGAAGAGATTTGATTGTCTTCAGTGAAATATTTAGAGACTCCGTGTATGTAACCGCTTTCTTAATCCCTCCCTTGCTGTATCTTTTTTTTTTTTTTTTTGGTTTTTACAAACTATAAGATTGCTCATCCTGGGTTCTGGGTATCTTTTAAAAATATTTTGAAACCAAACCTTATTTCCATCTTGGAGGTGGGGGTGGCGTGGGGGGCGTTCTCTGTAGTGATAACATCTTGGCTTCATATTGACTGAGTCTATATTTTCAGTCTTATAAAAAAATTATAATCATGTACTTTAAGAATAATCATTTGTTGCATTTCTGCAACAAAATGTTGTTTGAAAGAGTGACACAACTCTAAGCTTTCACTTAGTTTTTATTTTATTCTTAAAAAAATAGTTAAATGAGTAGAATGAAACTTGTATAGAGAATGTAGAGTTTCTGCAAACCATACTTCCATAATGTGTAATGAATTTATTAGAAAGAGTTTCTAAGGTCATTTTCTTAATGCTTAGATCAATCATTTTGTGTAATGTAGAATGAGTGTACATTCCTGTTTTAAAATTAAGGTAATTACATAAGTCTGGTCCAAACAACTTATACTGGTTTAACTACAGTTGGTTTAAAAATTGTGCAAGCCCCTGTATAGACTCACTTACATCACAATTGGCTTGCATAGCTCACTTTTATTACTTTACAATTGGCCTATATGAGGGATCTGCACAGGCTCAACTAAGTTGTTTTTTAAACACATTTTAGTTAAACCAGTGTAACATTTTTGTGTAATTCAGGGCCTTGCTTTGTTTTGGGGGGTTGTGTGTTTCTGTGGTTCTCTGAAAAGTATGGATGAAATTGTTCTGTTTAGTGTATCTTAAGGAATTTACCAAATATATTTTTTTGTTTTACAGGCTATTCAGCAATAGTTATGAACTCCCGGTTACGAGCGTTAGGTGGGAGGATAAATAATATACGAGCATCAGAACTACCAAAAGAGAAAACCCGATCAGAGATCATCTGTAGTGTCCACTTTTTGGATGGCTCAGTACAAAGCTTCAAAGTCAATGTAAGTTCTGAAGACTTTTTTTTCACATTGGCTTAAAACTTGAGGTTAAAATCTGAGGATCAAATCTTTGAGTTATTAGGCAAATGGTTTATATCTGGGATTGAAGATGTACTTTTCTATCATGGGATATTTCATAGTCATTGGTTATGAAGTGAATATGCAAATCTGATATTTCAGCTGTCTTTCTATCCGTTGATATCGGTTAGTAGTAAACTTATTTCGTGCAGAATGTATCCGGGAGATGGATCACTTGGGTGATGTGGGAACTGGATAAAGCTAAGTTTTTATTGGATGTTACCCGTTGTGAATGATCATTTGTAGATAAATGAGTGAGGCTTCTGAATTTGATTGGGGGAGCCCATTTTTATCTATCTTGTGGTAACACTGAAGAGGGGTGTTTTAGGGAATGTGCCTGATAAGCAGGTGCAGCCATGTCAGTGCTTGCTTTCTTAGAGGAGTTGGAATGACCACTTCTCTTCCTTTTTTTCTTCAATGCTCTTTCATCTTTCGAGATGCTTGGCAACTTCCCCTTTCTCCCTTCTTATACAAGTGGGAGGTAGATGATGGGTGGGAGAATAGGAGCATGATTTAAGAGGACAATTCACATTGTCAGGCTCCTGCACATCTGTGGGTTGATTTTGGGTAAATAAAGAGAATTTGAAACTCAACCATATTGCATTTGGAAGAAGTTTGCTATTATGAATCCTTCTGGTTTGTATTACAGCTTGATTTGAAGAGTAGATTTGGCCTGGTTAAAGTAGGGATATGCTCCCAGAGAAGATAACACAAAACCTTCATGAAAGGTGAATGTACCAATTCCAATAGCCAATTTGATTTGCAGGGAATCAGGTTTTCCCTTTTGATGGAAATTAACCAATTAGCCATTTAAAAAAAAAATAAAAGCATTATTAAAAAACTGCTCTGAAGAGTAACAAGCTACTGGTATAAAACCCTCATTATTAAAACTGACTTGACTTTTTCTAGCGGAAATTGCCAAAGTATTGTAATAAAACAAATCAATTAAATAGCCTGATCAGCTGTGTCCTATTAAAATTTTTTAAAACTTCTTGTCAGAGGTAATAAACATTAAATGTCCTATTACTGTGGCTGAAACTATTGATCTTCTTTACCAAGGTCCTACCCAAATACCCAAAGAACAGGACTCGGTGGTGATGTGGGACTTCAACTACCCAGACATCTGTTGGAAAAATAATACAGTAGGGCACAGATTATCTAACAAATTCTTGGAATGTATTGGAGATAACTTTTTACTGCAGATGGTGGAGAGAGCCATGAGGGAGGGAAGAGACTCTTCTAGAGTTGATTCTGACTAATAGGGAGGATCTGATTGAGAATTTGAAGGTGGAAGGCAGCTTGGGTGAAACTGATCCTGAAATAATAGCATTTATAGTTTTAAGGAATGGCATGAGGGAAAACAGCAGAATAAAGACAAGGGACTTTATGAAGGCAGACTTTAACAAACTCCAGAGAATTGGTAAGTAATATTCCATGGGAAGCAATAAGGAACAAATGAAAGTACTACACTTAGGAAGAAATAATCACATAAATACAAAATGGGAATCTACTGCGTAGATAAGGGTACTGCAGGAAAGGATCTGAAGGTTACAAAACTACATATTTAATTACAAACTAAATATGGTACAACAAGGTAATACTGTTGCAAAAAAAGCAAATGTCATTCTGGGATGTGTTAGCAAGAGAAGAGAAGTAATTCTTCATCTCTACTCAGCACCAATAGGGTCTGAACTGGAGTACTGTGTCCAATTCTGGGCATCACACTTTGGGAAAAAATGTGGACAAATTGGAGAAAGTCCAGAGGAGGGCAACAAAAGTGATTGAAGGTCTAGAAAACATGACTTAGAAGGAAAGATTGAAAAAATTGGATTTGTTTAGTCTGGAGAAGAGAAGACTTGAGGGGAGACATAAGTCTTCAAGTACATAAGAGGTTGCGATAAAGAGGAGGGTGATAAATTGTTCTTCTTATCCACAGAGGATAGGACAAGAAGTAGTGGGCTGAAATTGCAACAAAGGAGATTTAGGCTAGACATTAGGAAAAACTTTCTGACTGTAAGAGGAGTTAAGCAGTGGACCAAATTACCTAGGGAGGTTGAGAAATCTCTGTTATTGGAGGCTTTTAAGAACAGGTTAGACAACACCTGTCAGGTATGGTCTAGAATAGATAATACTTAGTCCTCCCTCAGTGCATGGCACTGGACTAGATGGCCTGACAAGGTTCCTTCCAGTCCTACATTTCTATGATTCATGTATTAGCCAAATACTGTACCTTGAAGTAATATTAAACCAGACCCTCTTCCCTATTCCTGCCTCTGAGTAAAATGAAGAGGGACCGTATCTTGGAATGTTACAATTTTTCCTTTTTTGTCCATTAGTCTAATTACAGCAATATTTTGTATGTTGGATCTGCAAGTCTCAAGTTTTCGAAGCAAATACTCTGAGACAAGTTGCACTGTACAAGATGCCTCTCAGATCAGAGCTGTTTACTATGCACAAATTAGCATTTCAAATAGCATAAACCCTTTCTAGAATTTAGTACCAAAGCAAAACTTAATGGAGGCATCTTACTTACTACAATATATTGAGTTTAAAGCACCTTTTGGTCCTAAATGGCAGTGTCATGCAATTGGTCTAGTTGAACTCAGACAAATAATCTAACATGGTTGTGATTTTATCGAATTATTTTATGCAAATCTAGACAAGTCTGTATCCCAGTTATAGGGCTAACTAAGTCTCTGTCTACTTTCTGGTCTCTGAGTGCATGCACCTCACATCTTGGGCTTTTAGCCCATTTTTGCTTGTTTGGAATTTCACAATTCTGCCACTCTCAGACCAGCAGCACCTGCATACGCTATCCCATGTATACCAACCTCTTGTCACGCTGCAGGTTCAGTTGGTTTCAGGCAACTGCCTTTCCTCCCTTTGGGAGTCTTTGACCCATGATATAGACTAACAACCTACTTAAAGAATTTTTACTAAGCAGTTGGAATAAAGCATTAAAGAGAAAAGGATTTTAAACCTTTCTGTATGCATTTCTCTCTTACCTGATGTTCTTCTGTTCCATAATGGCATCCTAGACAGGCTTACTTTCTTCAGATACCATGGTGGGTTCCTAATCGCTGAGCGTGTTTCAGCTGGTGTTCTATCTGCCTCAGTGAAATTTCCCTTTCAAACCCTGCCAGGTTGTTTTCCAAAAGACTTCTTCACATGTCCATGGGCTTTGGTCCCCCTAGTCAAACCAGTTTTATAGGCTGTCTGAGGAGAGGAATGGGATTGAGCCATTGTCCCTAAGTGACCCTTAAGCAAAAGTGATTAGGTGACCATTGACAGTCATCTCCTTTGTGCTTGGAATACTCAGATAATCCTCTAATGGGAGGCACTTAATTAAAAATATTGTTATGAGCTGGTTGGAACCTTGGTTTAGATTGTTAAAACCTTCACCTAAGACAAAAAGAGTATGTGAACCTGCCCAGGAGCTTTTTGGCTGAGTATTGTTTTGAATAGGCGTGGGAATATGGGGGAAGGCAGAACAGAAAAACGGAGAGAACAGAGGTTGGGGGGAGAGAGAGCTAGCCTAAAGGAGCAGCAGAAATCATTTTGTGGTCCTGAAAGAAACCTGGGAAGATGTTTTTGGGTCAGAAGTACACGCAAAAAAGAGGGCTCTTGGTGGCGTGAGGAAAAGAAGCCATTTCCTGTTGTGTCTCTAAACACAGAGGAAATCACACAAGACTTTATGTATTCTTTGTAAATAGAAAAAAAACTGCATCAAGAAAATACCTGACTAGTTCCAGTTTCTGCTCCCAACTGAAACATATATAGGGCTCCAAACTTTGACTAGTGGCTTGGGTTGAAATGGGGCGACGATATTGATACTGAAAACTACAGGCCGTGTCTTCACTGCTAAGAAAAGATGGGTGTGGGGCATGAGTGTGGATGGTTGGTTGTTTACCTATTGCATTGTAAAATCCCTGTAGAGGCAAGGCTGTGTAGTTCTTATAGCAGTTTATCTAGGTGAGGTCAAACACAGATAGAGGAGATATTATGTTGATCTCACCTATCTGTATTTCAGTAAAAAACAAAAAAAACCAACCCTCAGAGCCTTGTCTCAGCTAGGATTTTTACAGTGAGATAACAAATGCACATTAGTTACTTTAGAATAAAAATACACCTTTTTTGGCAGTGAAGATGTAGCCATTACTAAAGAGCAACAATTACTAAAGAGCATGCCCATATGTCTCTCACTATGATTAAACAGTTTTTAGTGTTTGTCTTTTCTTTGTGAGATAATCATACAACACTAGCATAATTAAATTTATTTGCATATTATGTGTTTCTGTATATACTGTAAAATGTGATTATTTCAGACTGTTGGATATACAGATGTATGAGTTAACAAACTGAGTAGACTTTCTTATCCATTTTTACTGCATTTACTATGAAGACCTCGAAGGTAAATATCACTTTTTTGGTAAAACACACCTATTCAGTTGTTTGCTTTGTGCTTTTTAAATTGAGAATTCTGTTTCTTTTTTTCATGACATTGTTGTCTGATAAAAATCATGTGTTCCTCCTTCTCTGAGTGATGGTCCCTATTGGTCCCTACTGTATTCCGCCATGTGCCCAGAGCTGGAGCTTTTCAAAGTAGTATTACTCATCGGTCCACGCATGTGCTCTTGTACTGCCTTGTGGTTTTGCCCAAGGCGATAAAGGGTGGGACAGACCAACCGCATCTCCAGTTCCTTCTCACTGCTGTATGGTCTGAGTTGGAGCTTGTGCTGTCCTCTTATCCTTGGTGACACATTTTCCAAACTTCTTAGAAAAACTGTTTTTACTTTGTTCATATTTAGTATTCTGTTGTTTTTTGCAATTATTTTCTAGGTCCTAGAAGTTTTGTAGGATTAAAAACTTGGACGCCACTTTGGTGGTTTTCCAACCAAACAATCCCTCTCACCCTTTCTAGCACCCAGGTCTGTGTCCTAGATTATCTCGGAGATACCAGGATTCAAAGTCTGCACTTTCTGCCCTTGCTTGTTTTCTATCAGTGACAAGCACAACGTTGTTTATACTGTTTGGGGGAAGTCCACGTGCAGTATCTGTCTCTCCCTCCCTGTCGGTGCCTGGCTGAGCTCTCCGCCTCAAAAAGTACCTCATGGGTACCGCAATCAGGCCACAATCAGATCCTGGCCCAGGAACCCCCCCATACATTGGCCTGAACATGCTAAACTATCTACAGGTTTCAGCCATGGGGGAGCATCGCATTCCAATGCTCACGAGAATGACAAAAGGCCACACCATTCGCTGGATGTGCTGGTCCCAGTTCCAGAACTGTATACCCCTCCTGCTTTGGCTCCCCCAGCATCCCGGGGTCTTAGAAGCTTCTCTGAGGCTCAGCCAAATTTTGACTGAATTCTTTGCTCTGTGTCCTCAATATTCTTTAAATAGTTTATTCCTTATGGCTTTTAAAAAGAAAAAGAAAGAAACCAAGTTCCCCACATTCCATATTTGCTAAACAGCAGAAGAATACTCTGTATTGCATAGTATGTACAATCCATGAGTCAGAAGGCTCTCTGATTCCAGGCACACCATAATATGGAAGAAAGCAGAATTCCTGTAGTGCCCTGTCTTCTCCATGCACTTTCACTAATCATAGAAGAAAAGCCTAACACTGTCTATGAACTTTCCTAATCTGAATATGTATGTGCAGATATGCTGACAGACTTAGATCGCATCACAGTGCACAAACACTTCCAATGCACAGTGCCCAACCAAATTACAATGCACAAACCCAATGCACAAACATTTCCAAACCCTTCGGTTTCACAAAGCACAACCAATTTTCATTAAACCATTTAAAGGCATGTTTGTAATACAGAAGCTATATCCTTGCAAAATTCCAAGTTCTTATCTGCTAATTATACACTGGAGCTCCTTCAACGAGAAGTGTAGTATTTTTTCACTCTTAAAGCTTCAATATAGCAAAAACATTTTGGTTATCATTTTTCAAAGTGATTCAGACTTGAGAGAACACTACCAAATTTCAGCCACAAAGGTAAATAATTGAAAAAGTATAAGTCACTGAAGATGACACTTAAAATGAAAACATTTGTGCAAACTTATCAGTGAGTGTTGCTAAACTTAGATATCTTAATTGTATCTTTATCTTTTAGCCTTTTGTAAATACAAAGAAATGTCTGAGTTTTTACAATCAGTGTATGGTATTGATACTTTTTGTTTACCAGCTTTTTAAAAGAATGAACATCACATGGGACATTTGGGGACAATGTAAGTTCATATTAAATCTGACATCCTGAAATGTGAGAGAATATCAGTCGGCCAAGGATTCAGAACAAAAAAATGGAACAAAGTAAGATCCATGAAGCAATGTTGTGATGGGAAAATTGTTTCACTAAAATAATGTCTGCACTACAAAGCTAAGTCCACTTCATGTAAGTCGACATTGAGCCTCTGATTTAAGCAAGTCAATCTTGCGTGTCCACTCTATGCTCATTGTGTTGGCGGAGTGCATCCTCACGAGCAGGGCTTGCATCGATGCATGGAGCACTGCACTGTGGGTAGCTATTCCACAATGCAGGTAGCCGAGTGGAATTTTGGGTTGGGCTTGCAATGCCTTATTGGACCAAAACATTGGTGGAGGTGATTATGGGAACATGGCGTTAGCCTCCCATGATACACTTACCACCCTCCTTCAATGGCAAACAAACCAAGTCTTTTTCACGCCTTTTTTCGTAAGCCAGGGTTATTCATGCAGATGCTATAGCACGATAAGCATGGACCTCGCTCAGCTGTACACTGTTGTTGAGAGCATTACAAACACCTCATGCCTTATTCTGCAGTATTTACACAGCCGATACAGGAGCTGCTGCAAGGAACAAAGTGATGACATGCAAGCAGCCCTGCTGGAAGACATAGGGCGGAGCAATTCACAGTTGCTGGCACCAGTTATGCGTCACCTTGACATGGTTGAGCGGCATTTCTGGGCCTGGGAAACAAGCACTGACCAGTGGGATTGCATTGTTATGCATCTATGGGATGATGAGTACCAGCTGCAGAACTTTCAAATGCATAAGGCCAATTTCCAGGGACTGTGTGCAGAGCTTTCCCCAGTCTTGAAGCACAGCAATACTGAAATGAGAGCTGCTAGGACAGTGGAAAAGCGAGTGGCAATAGCTCTGTGGAAGCTTGCAGCGCCAGACTGCTACCAGTCAGTGGGGAATCAATTTGGAGTGATGGGGTCACCGCCGAGAATTGCATGCAGCTCCTCATAAAAACAGTGTGTCTGTGGGGCAGAACCAGAATGATTGTTTGCCTCCCTTGTCTTCTGGTACACTAGCTGAAGCTCCTTTATTTTCACACTGCACTGGTGTGTGTCCCTGATATAGCCCTTCTCCCTCATTCCCGCACAATCTTGGTGTATAGAGGTCCATGTTTCTTCTGCTGGATCTGAGCTTTTCCTGTACAGACTCTTCTCCTCACACAGCAATAAGATCCACCACCTCCTGTGTACTCCATGCTGGAGCATGTTTGCAGCCTTAAGTCTCCATGATCAGCTGTGCTGGCAAGCTCTCCACACTGCATAAACAGGAAATGAAAATTCAAAAGTTCCTGGGGCTTTAACAGGGGAGTGGCTGTTTCCTGTTTACCTGGCTGACGTGCAGTGGAGTTGAAAGTGCTCTCCAGAGCAGTCACAACGGAGCACTGTGGGACACCTCCTGGAGGCCAGTTCATTAGAATTATACAACGCAGTGTCTACACTATCCCCATGTCAATCTGTGGGTATCTAATCAAATACTATGCCTCTCGTGGAGGTGGAGTACAGCAGTCGACTTTACAGGCCACTTAGGTTGGCGGAAGGGATTTGGTAATGTAGACACATGCATTATTAGATTAACTTAACGCGGCTTATGTCGATTAAGTTTGTAGTGTAGCCCAGGCCTAAATTGACAATGGTGGTTTGATTGTTCAGTGTAAAAACGTATTTGCTTTTTTCGTGTTGTATTGTGTTTGCCAGATTTCTAGAATGACCATGGATTTAAATTACTTTTCAATCACTGACCATGAGTGAAACAGAACTTACCATGTTTTGATTCCTGCGACTAACAACCAAACTGAGGTTGGAGCTTTCTCAGTATATGTTTGAAATTATAGGAAGTAGCTCAGAAGGTAAAGAAGGAAGTCAGTGTAGGTACCAAAATGTAGTTATCTAGGAACTGATATCTCCTTAGAAGAATCCGCAGACTTAGAGATCACAGCTTGAAAACTTGAAACTTAATTCAGTGTTGGGGTCAGTGGAGGGCATGTTTAAATGAAGAGAACATTAAAACACACTGAATATGCATATTAGGGTATTTTTCTGGTCATGTGATCAGTGAAATATTCAACTATATATTTTCAGCATTAGCCTACAAACTCCTTTTCACAGCTAGAGCTTCTGTTTCAGTCTGTCTGCATTATCAGGTCAGAGAGAAGGAGATCATACGTAAAGCTTGTTCTCAGTCAGAGGTGGACAAGGCAGTTCTTCATTTGACAATTCCATTATATGACATCTAAACATAAAGTAAACAAAACCGTATTAAGTTAAACAATATCTGTCAAAATCCTGTTAAAATACATATTAAAAATATGCACATACACACCATTTCTCCAAATGAAATCAATAGGAATGATTTGAGCCTCTGACTGCCGGATGCTGGGACTAGATGACAGGGGGTTGGTTCACTTGATAGTTGCTCTGTTCTGTTCATTCCCTCTGAAACATCTGGCATTGGCCACTATTGGAAGACAGGATACTGGGGTAGATGGACCATTGATCTGACCCAATGTAGCCATTCTTATGCTGTTACGATTTTCTTCTTGTCCTAGTATACTTTAAAACTGCAAAAAAGTTGAGACACAGAGATATTTCACAGCTAACATTAATTTAGAATTTTAATGCATTTATCATCGGTGTATTTCTGAAATACCTGCAGAGATCTACTAGTAGCAGAGGAGGATGGAATCATTTTAAAGTGGAACTGAAATACCTAACATGTTCAAATGTCATTTTGGGAGACTGTGTTTTTCCCCCTTTGCAGTTATGAAGTCCCAGAAAGTTGAATTTGGGCATCCTTCTTTATTCACCTGGTGAACTTTTGAATTTTGTGAAACCAGCAGGGAGTCTGTGATCTATCTCCTTTCCATCAGATAAAATTGAATAGTTGTCCTTGCTTTCCTAGTGACTGGATTGGTAGGTACCTAGATAGCTGAAACCCAAGAGTCCCAGAACCAGTCAGAATAAGAGGAAGATAGGGTTCAGCAGGGCAAGTAGCTTGAGTAACTGGCGGTACATAACTTCCCTCTTATCTTAAGGTGTCTGCTGGACTGTCACATTCAGGATTGTTGGCATTCTTACTAGACATGTTACGCTAGAATTCCCAATCACTAAGAGTGACTACAAATTCAGCCTTTCAGATGTAGACTTCCTCGAAGTCACCTATGCCTTTGTTACTTGAATGCTTTGCCTAGTACAGCTTGTTGTACCTGAGACTTACCTTGAATGCATCTCAGAAGTTTTAATCGGTATAGATTGTGGTTATCCACCTTTTTAGTAGCTCAGGCTGGCAAGGACACACACATCTGTGGCCCCAACTGACCGTGGCTGTCATTTCCCTTTATATATAGTCAATGTTACCTATACATGCTGAAATGATCTCTTCTCTCTGCTCCATCATGACACCTGCATCCAACTTTGGAACACCTTCTGTCCAAAGGATGGAAGTGAATTCAAACCAGTGGCAGGAAAATTCTCTCCCATCAAAAGTACATCTGAAATCAAGTGTGGTATAGGATGCTTTGTTTTAAAAGTATTCCCAGTTTTTTCGCAAACCACAGGTTTTCACTCTTAGGAGGCTGGGTGGTTCTTTCCCTGATCTTCAAGTTCAAAGCAATATGATGGGATGGGATCACTGTGCATGTGCTTCCCGTATTGGGGGGAAATGCCACTTTTATTCTAAGCTATGTAAAATGTACTCATGTTGCTGAGCTCTTTTATAAATGTTTATAAAGCAGTAATACACATTCCCTCTGCAACTTTTGGTATAAAAATAACTAGAGTTTTCCTTTTAAATGTTTCTTTAGTAAATGGGAGCAAACTGGTGGTACTAGAAAGTAAGTTGTGGCACTATGATTTTAACTCACTGGTTCATATGCTTGTCAGGAATTACTATGTTTAGGCTCAAGGATCAGATTTTTATTGGTAAATGTCAGTTTCACCATACACGCACATATTGTTGAAAAGATACTTCTATTGATAATTAAAGTTTACAGATAGGCAAAGAAGGAAAATTTCTACTTGAGAACTTATTAGAGTTTGACTTATGGCTATTTACTTTGTATATTTTGATATATGACGATGACAATTTGTATTTTAATGGTTATAAAACTTTGAGAAAATATAATAAAAATGGAAAACTTCTCAAAACCCATAATATTTGTGCAACTGATTATTTAAATGAATAAAAATAGAAAAAATGTATAAAACTAAACATTGATATTATCTGATGAATTTGTAAAAAAAATTAAATAAAAATAAAAATTGAATTCTGCCAAACCTAACTATGTTGGAGGTTTGTACCTCTAGACTTCTACAGGTGTAGAAGAAAAAAGCATAAAACTTGCTCTTCAGTGTAAAGTCTTTTCTATATTACTTTCTCTCTTTTATGCTACTGTTTCTAATCTAAGATGCCCTTTTCTGAATCTGTTTTTTGGAACTGAGATTTTTCTTTTAAACTGGTCAATTTTTTAACAAGGCATTTTTTGTGAAAGTCAAACTTATCAAGCATTAATAACTTAAGAATAACTTCTCCTGAAAGCCAAGTGGCAAGGGCTGTTTCTCTATTGCCCTCATATCCACAGAGATGTCTGTCAAATCAGAGTTGACTATAGAGCATCTTGGAATCTTTTTTGACATACATTTACATGTAAACCTAAAGACCATAAATAGTCTCTGAGAGTTAGTGCTACTCAGCCAAGCGCTTTAGTACACATTTTTAACTTACTTTTCTTGAGTAGACCAAGATCTATAAAACAAGGCTTAGAAGATGTGTGAACAAGAATGAAATTGATTTTCTTTGTGTACTTGATTTTTTTTTTATTTCAGAAACATCTGAAAAATCTTGTTGTTCAATTGCTGGGTATATTTTGAGAATCAATTCTCTAATCAATCCCTCCCCCCCACACCCAGTTTTGTCATCTTGTGTTGTAGTCCCAGGGAGTACACATTTTAATCTGTTAAATAGGATTGTAAGATCTTCAGTGTTGGAGCTTTCTACAATACGTAAAAGGAAAGTACTGAGTAAGATTATGGCACTTATTCTGCTGAGTCTTATTGTAGTAGCCGCACCTGTGTGGTCTATCCTTTCTTTTGTTTGTTTTTCCTCAATTTTATCTTCTGTATATATTTTTGTATTGTCCCCTAGCCTTCTCTTCTTTTGTTTCCATCCTCCACTTAGTCTTCACACCCCTTCATTTTGATTATGACAAGGATTTTTCATGCCATTCCAAGCAACACAATAGCCCAGTTTCCCATTCAGGTACCAACATTTTACAGGCTTCTCTCTAGTGGCATTCATTACCATATGAACAGCGGACTGTTGTGGAGAGAATTGCTGTGCGGCCTTATCTGGGTGAAGGAACACAGAATGGCTGGTCATATAGTGATGCTTGATTGCAGATTTACCTCCGGAGAGGTCTCTGTGCACCTTGTAGGAATCGGGTGCGTCTATTAGAAAGGCAGGCACATTTCATGATGCAAACACTGATGGGGAACTGAGGCACATGTGTAGTAACTTGTTCAAGGTTACACAGAGTCTCAAACATAGCCAGGAATTGGACTAGTTGAGGGCAAGGGCCTGTGGTATAAATTAAGGTGTGTGGGCCTTGAACAACACATTGCAGGGGAAGGGGCAATGGGTGGTGTTTTTCTGAAGTGAGGCTCAATTTTCAAAAGTTTTGAAAATGCCATTATAGAACTGTGACTTTGGTAGAAAATGAGGTGAGCGTTGTCATGGGGGAGAGGAAGAGGAAGGTGTAGAGCAGTGGTTTTCCAACTTCTTTTCTGGCGATCTAGTTGAAGAAAATTGTTGATGCCCATGACCCAGTGGAGCTGGGGATGAGGGGTTTGGGGTGTTGGAGGGGGCTCAGGGCTGATGCAGGGGATTGGGATGTAGGAGGGGGTCAGGGCTCTGGGCTGGGGATGCAGGCTTTGGGGAGGGGCTAGGGGTGCAGGAAGGTGCTCTGGGTTTGAGTGGGGGGTTGGGGCAGGAGATTGGGGCACGGGGTTGGGGCTTGGGCTTAGCTCTGGCGGCTCCTGGTCAGCAGCGCAGCTGGGGTGCAGAGACAGGCTTCCCACCTATCCTGGCACCGTGGACCGCACCGCACCTTGGAAGTGGCTTGCAGCAGGTCCGTCTCCTAGGTGGAGGAGCACAAGCAGTTCTGCGTGGCTCTCGCTCACAGGCATTGCCCCCGCCAGTTCCCATTAGCTGGTTCCTGGCCAATGGGATTGTGGAGCCAGTCCTCAGGGCGGGGGCAACACGTGGAGGCTTGTGGCCCCCCCGCCTAGGAGCTGGACCTTCTGCTGGCCCCTTCTGGGGCGCAGCGTGGTGTCAGAACAGGTAGGGACTTCTAGTTTTTGCTGGCCGGCCGCCAGGGTCTCTGGGTGCCTTGCATTCTGCGACCCAGTACTGGGTCGCGACCTGAGCTTTGAAAACCATTAGAGAGTGTTGTAGAGTGAGGCATTATGTGCCGCATCTATCAAAATCAATGGAGTGGCACTGGAGAATGTAGATCATTTCCTCTACCTTGGAAGTCATCTTTCATCCAAGGCAGATGTTGATGCAGAAATTCAACATTGCCCTAGCTGTGCCTATGTAGCTTTTTCTTGTTTATGGCACAGGGTTTTTGAAGATCACGACATTCGAACTGACATCAAGTTTCTTGTTTATCAAGCTGTTACTCTCCCAACACTGTTGTGTGGGTCCAAAACCTGGATAACCTATAGACACCACTTCAAAGTTCTTGAGAGGCACCATCAACCCTGCCTTCGTAAGATTCTGAAGATCAAATGGGAAGATAGGTGCACCAATATTAGTGTCCTGGAAGAAGCAAAGATCACCAGTATCGAGGCAATGATCATCTGTCAGCAATTTTGCTGGATTGGTCACGTTGTTTGGATGCCAGACCATTGCCTCCCAAAACAAGTCCTGTTCTCTCAGCTGAAAGAAGGGTACCGTAATGTGGGTGGACAATGGAAGCGTTATAAGGGCTTACTGATAGACAACCTAAAAAAGTGTAATATTGACATTGACACTTGGGAGACACTTGCCCAGGATTGCTTAAAATGGAGTGAAGTCCTATGTGATGGTCCCCCCTGCATTTTGAACTTGCTCCCTGACAAGCTGAAGAGGTCAAGAGGCGAAGAAGGAAGGAGAGACTGGCTTCCATTCATGGTCAACAGCCTCCAGCTGAGCCTGAAAACATCTGCCCTCCTTGCAATAGAACCTGTGGTTCAAGGATTGGCCTTTATTAGCCACCTGAGGACCCATAACTCCCATGGAAGTGATCATACTCGGAAACGAGTGATCACCCAACATCATTATCATCAGAGTGTTGCACTATAATGTTAAACTATCACCCAGAAGAGACTGCACTTAATTTGTTGGTGAGGGATGTACGTGTGTATATATAATAAATTCCATATCTTAAGTTCTTTGGTGTTGGGACTATAATTTTCTATATGTCTATACGGCACCTAGCACAATGTGGCCCCAGCCTACTTAGCCTCTAGGCCCTAGTGAATATAAATATTAAAGAATATATTTAGAGAACTTGTAATCGAGGTAGAAGACAATAGCATTGTGCCCTCTGAGAAGCTAGAGGATTTTGAGTTTGTCAGCTCTACAATTATTCCACATAAATCTGGAAAGTAATTCTAGTAAGTGTCCAAGGGGGAATGTAGGTGCATGGTGGAAATGTTTTAACTGTGGCAGTCCTATGTTTAGTAAATCTGTCAAGTTTGTTTCAAATGAGGTTAAATTCAGGAGGAATCTTTTTAATGGAGGTGACTATTGTGAACACTTGTTATGAGGTGGTTAAATTGAAAAGAATGTCCAGTGCCAGGTATTAAATACTGGATAGTAATCTGAAGTATGTGCATGTGTTTGTGTGTGTGGAGAGGATGAGGTGGCCTGTATTTTAATGCCAGAATACGTAGGCGTTTTGAAAGAGCTTCATCCCTGTAGAAAAATGTTTAAATCTCCTAGTATCGATTTCTCCTATATTAGGATACCCTTTTTAAATGTGAGTTTTAGGAAAGGTTTCTGCAGTCACAAATATGTTGCTTCATGTGGCGTGTCCATAACTTTATTCTCTCCCTCTTGGATACGTTATGGCCTAATCATTACACTAGGGCATTGGAGGTCAGGAGAACTGATTTCTACTTCAAACTCCACTCATGGTCATCTTGTTGCTTCTGTGTCCTCCCATCTTAAATGAGGATAAAAATACATACCTTTATAAAGTACTTGGCACTCAATGGCCCACTTCATCAGAGGATCTCAAAGTATGATGTGGCAAAGACCAGTCTACACTAAAACTTGGCCAGCATAGCAGTGTTAGGGTATGATTTATTTTTCGGAGGGGTGGGGGAATTAGGGGGAGACTTTATGCTGGTCAAAGCTGTAGTGTAGAAACAGTTGTGCTGGCATAAAAATGGTTTTGCCAGTACAGCTTATTTCACTCACCAAGCCTATATAAGCTGCACTGGTAAAAGCACTTTTTAGCTGGCATAGCTGAGTCTACATTAGAAAGGTCTTTGTCACAAAGAGCTTACAATCTAGTACAACACCAGAGACAACAGATGGTTGCTAACAAGCAGGGGAGTACAAGGAAACAATGAGACAATATTGGTCATGATAGGCAGCGGTCTCAGCACATCTGTGGCCCAACTGTAAAGTTTTTTTTTTATAGGCATCACTGAAAACAAGACATTTGGGAGGGATTTAAAGGTGGATAATGAGGTAGCTTTGGGGGTGATTATGGGGAGCTCATCCCAAGTAGGAGGGGTAGCATGGGAAAAAGCATTCATATTGGTGCACACACAATTCATTCCGCACATGGACGTTAAAAATTAGAGGGAACACTGCTGACAGCTATACATGTATGAGGAGTTATCAGAGACAGGTTGAGATATCTAGTGTAGAGAGGTAGATCTGTGAGTCATCAGCATAGAGGTAGTGACTGAATTTTTGTTTGGGTTTGAAATTACTGAGAGATGAAGTATAAAGGGAGAAGAAAAGGGGACCAAGGACATAGACATAGAAAGGTAAATGAGAAGGATCCTCCGAAAGATACCTTGAGACTCTCTGCCCCAATTTTTCAGAAGTTCTGATCACTCACTGTGATCCAAGGTCCTCTTGATGCCACCTGGCATTCTTTTGATCTGGTATTTACATACTAGCTCACTAAAAAGTGTAGTGTTAAGGTCTCTTCTGAAAGCCTGTATCACACTGGTCATCACAATCTTTGTGAAATGTATGTGCAGATTATATGTAAGGAAATATGTGTATATATATTGGAGATTATATTCTTAAAGCTTTGAAGTTAAAGCCAGGTCACCCAGAGATGACATGCCTTAAAATGGGTTCCACCAGATCAGATGTGGGAGACTCTTATCTCTTGGCTAACCATTGTGCATTGTGTGTCTTACAATGGAAGTCTATCTGCATACTGGTCAAATCTTAAGGAGGAGATTGCAGAGACTTCAGAAGAAGAAATTAACAGGAAGAGGTAAACAGTATGGGTGGCCTTGCATGACCTTGCATCCTTCATCTGGACAGACAAGCTGCCGGTGGGCTTCGTCTCCTGAAAGAAGGGTCTCAGCCTTTCTGGTTGAAAAACACTGAGAAGGACTTGGAGTAAGCAGGACCTTATTAGACAAGAGAGCATCTTGTAGTTGAATTAAGAGTACATGTTATGATTTTATTTTATATGTAACTCTTAGCAAACAGAACTACTTGAAACAATCATTTGAATCTTGTTCTTTGTTAAATAAACTTATACTGTACTTGCTTTCTCTATAAACAAATCTAAGTGCTATGTGTTAAGTGGAGCAGTGATCTGACGTGGAGCATAACTGTTAAGCTGTGGTGTACTGTTTCTTGGGAGCAAGGATCTGGTTGTCCTGTGAAAAAAGAAAAGGAGTACTTGTGGCACCTTAGCGACTGTAGCTCACGAAAGCTTATGCTCAAATAAATTTGTTAGTCTCTAAGGTGCCACAAGTCCTCCTTTTCTTTTTGCGAATACAGACTAACACAGCTGCTCCTCTGAAAGTAGTTCTGTGAGTTTCTGATGGATAATCGGCTGGGCATCCAAGGGGGACTCGGGGGTTGGAGTGAATCTACTGCTAGCCAGCAAAGGGACGGTATAGTCAGTATAGTTGGCATAGTCTGAGAAGGGAGGGCTTGTGTTGCCTTTGGCTGGTGGAGGCAGGAGCTGACCCCGACAGGTACAGACGAGGTTTCCTCATGCTAAGGGCAGGTGGTAGTGAGGTGCCTCATAACTCTGGGTACCATTGGGAAGCATCACAGTCACAGCTGCAGAAGTCAGTGGGAGCTGTGCTTGAGCATATTAAAGAGACATCTAATAATAAGTACTCTGAAATATCAGGTCCTAAGGCATCTCAAATTGAGCACCAAAATTAGTGGATACTTTTCACCTCTGTGCCTCAGTTGGCCATTGTAAAATGGGACTAATTCCATCCCCTCACTTCACCGAAAAACAGTTAATGTTTGTGAAGCATCCAGATACTGTGGTGATGAGTGCCATAGATAAGTATATGGGAAATCCATAATTGTCTTCAGAGCAGGGTTTGACTAGTATGCAGAAGAAAAGGCCTGGACCATACACTGAATAATGAGAATCAGACAAAATATTGAGTAACTTCTTATTAACTGAGCACCATTCTGTGGTGCATTTGCTCCTGGACCCATGAGGTGATGGGGCCCAACCAGCAGAGACCACTCCACCTATAGGCAGACTAGTGGCCCACCTAGCCAAGGTGCTGGAGGGGGCTCCTGCCCCTTCCTCAAGGGCTCCGAGGAGCAAGAAGCGATCCCCAGATGGGCTGCTGGGGAAGCACTCCCCCGACCCCTCTGTAGCTACTTCTTGCCCCTGGCCCCCCAGTGCAAATAAGATTGTGACTGAGCGGCTCGGGGCTGCTCCTGATGGCACTGCCAGGGCTTCAGCCCACACCTACCGCTCCAGCCCCCATGGCCTTGCTGCCTGGAAAGCCTCCTGCTGCCACTTTAGATTCACTGTGCGACCACTGCATCAGCAGTGAGGAGCTCACCCAGAAAGGTGCAACTGAGAGTTGGGGTGAGTTGCTGGAGGCTAAGCAGAGTATGGGGGCTGGGTGTGTGTGGACAGTGGGATGTGCGCTGGGGGGTGAGGAATATGTGGAGCCTTGTGGGGAATTCAGGCTGGGGTGCGGAGTGTGAGGACTTGAGTGGCAGGTATCCAACTCCCATTGTGGTTGATCTGAGTGGCAGCAGGGGAAGTGTTGCGGGGAGCAGGACCCCTGCCCCAGGGGGTAGAGGGTGAGGAGGCGGCTGGGGGAGGGATGCAGGGGGTGTTTGGGGACCCAGGTACCCACCCTGAAGAATGAGGAGGCTGGAAGAAGGGGCCCCTCACCTGTTCTTGCACCAGGGCACTCTGTGGCCTTGTTATGCTACTGGCACCATCCATCCTGTGGACTGAATGAGGTAGGGGTCCTGGAGAACAAATAGTATGTGATCATTTTATTAAAGACTGTATCACAATGCGTTCGCATGGGGGGCAGAATTAAGGTTGTATAGATAACCTAAATACTGACGCTTCTGAACTGTTGAGTGCGACTTTGGCAATCTTAAGATCTAGATCTTAATAATCTATAGTTATTTTAGTGTATTTTTGTGTGTGTAGTTTAATATGTAAGTCTGCTAAACGCAGTATTCTTGGCAATAGTTGTGGGTATTGAAACAAGCAATTATCCTGCAAATGGTAAGATTAAGAAACACAAGCTATAGTTGGCACACAGAGTAGACTGCATTCCTGTGAACAGGTACTGCTCACAGAAATGGGGCAGGCTGGAATGACTTATGTTTTATCCAACAAACCAACACAAACAGAGCTACCAAGTTTTTTGCAGCTCCCCGTGAAATTTTATGCAAGTTTGCACATATGCAACTTGCCTCTTTATATTTGCAGATTTGTATATGGCCATGAACTTCAGCTTAAGGTTAATACATCCTTCTCCAAGCAGTGGCAGTATAGGATAGGGATTTGCACAAAATTTGGTAGCTGTACGAGGTTGAGAGGGTGCTGAAGTGTGTCTGTGGGATAGATGGGTGCTATATAAGGTGTGTCTGGGAGGAGGGAAATTGAGACAGTTGAATTTGTGGGGTTATGTAAGAGAAGATAGTGGTAGGTGTGGGAGGCCTTGTGGGAGTTTGGGGGTATCTGGGGGCAGCTGTGTACAGTGGAAGCTGGGACCTGTAGGGCAGAGAGCTTTGGACCAGTATCAGGGCTCCCTGTTATCTGTCTTGACTTCTGCTTTCCCAACTCGAATCCAGTAGGGGAAGTAGCAAGACAGGCTGCTTTAGCTGCCTTCTCAGCAGGGGGCCACAATTGTCTCTGGGGGCAGTGAGCCTTCATTTCAGACAATTTCTGCAGCCCTGGTGAATGGGTAACATTCGGTCTATACTGCAGGAATGTGAGAGGATCAGCCTGGATGCATGTCACATGAGATGCATGAAGCAAAGTGAATAAGGAAGTGTTATTTACTCCTTCACAGAACACAAGAACCAGGGGTCACCCAATGAAATTAATAGGCAGCCAGTTTAAAACATAAGGAAGTATTTCTTCACACAACACACAGTGAACCTGTGGAACTTGTTTCTAGGGGATGTTGTGAAGGCCAAAACTATAACGTAGTTAAAAAAGGAATTAGATAAGTTTATAGAGGATAGGTCCATCAATGGCTATTAGCCAAGATGGTCAGGGATGCAACCCCATGCTCTGGGTGTCCCTAGCCTCTGAATAAGCTGTGCTTGGACAACAGGGGGTGAATCATTCAATGATTACCTGTTCTGTCATTACCTCCAAAGCACCTGGCCGCTGTTGGAAAACAGGATACTGGACTAAATGGACCATTGGTCTGACCCAGGCTGGCCTTTCTTCTGTTCTTATGCTTGATCAGCCAGCACATCTCATAACTGCTGGTTATAATTTTCAGCTTACCAACCTTGAAACTTTAACTCCTATCAATTCATATTTTTCAGGGAAAAATGTTCTTTGAAAACATTAGAGGAATTTATCTTGGTGAGAAATTATTCACTTTAATGTACTTCATGTCTTATGATCTCTGTTCTGAGAAACTTTTAACTATTTTATTTATAGACTAAATTTTATAACCCATTTTTCCATTTAGGTTTTTAATTGAAAACAAAAGTGTGCATTTCATTTATGGAGTGTTCTTTGTTTTCAGAAACAAGATACTGGTCAGGTTTTGTTGGATATGGCCTATAACCACTTGGGTGTGACAGAGAAGGAATATTTTGGTTTACAACAAAGTGAAGAGTCAGTAGATTCCCCTGTAAGTATAGTGTTAAATTTTAAGAAATATATTTTAAAAGTTCTTTTTAAGAAATTCATCTAATTTTTCATTTCACAGCGATGGCTCGAATCAAGCAAACCTGTTAGAAAACAGCTTAAAGGTAAGATACTTTACATAAAAATCTAACTTTTCTGGCCTGAATTCCTCTTCTACCTACTTCGTTGATTAGAAAAAACATAATTCTCAACTTCACTTTTGGGCGTAAACAGTAGACTTTTTGGCAAAACTTCCCACAGTTCTTACTGCTGGTTAAGCTTCAGTAGTGGTAGCTGCTCCAGTGTAGATTAGGTACTGAAGGTCACCAACATTGCTATCGTTCTGTCCTCTAACCCTGGTCTGAGCAAAGTTAGACAACACAGTAGTGAAAATAGTAGCTGTCTGGTGACCACTGTACATTACTGTTCCCACTGATGTCAGCAATAGAGGGGAGGGATTTTAGACAAAAAGCCTTTTAAGTAGTTGATGGGGAAAGAGTGTAATGGTTTCAAATATGGTTTTTAAACCATTTCAGGTAAAGCTCTTAGTCTGGCCAGAGTGGAGCAAAATTAGTCTATAGTGTTTCAACTCAGTCTTAAAAAAAAAAAAAAAAAAAAGAGCACAGGGCATAATTGTTTTTAGCATGAACCATTTATAAACAACTTCTGGTAACAGTTTTTTTCTCAATGCAGATGTAGCCAAAGCTACATAATCACTAGTGAAATTGAAACACAAATTCTGTTTTTGATCTCTTGATTCTAGCTCATTTTGTAGCTTGTGTGTGATTTTAAATAAGGTTAAAAGTTAGTTATGCATAATGATTGTTAAAGCTTTGTTACTGTTTATTTTTCACAAGAGGAAATATAGAGGATTCTCTAAATTTTCCTGATATAACATTCCTGCTTGTCTTATGAGATACTTGCATCAGGTGTATTTTCCTCTTTAAGACTTTCCTCTTTTAATACTAGAAGGAATGGAATGTACTTTTTTCCAACACAAATTGCTTTGTTAAAAATGGCACTGTTAAAAATACAAAAGAAGGTAACTGAATAGACCATGCTGATGACTGCTTCGTGAACAAGATTGTTCTTCAGAGAAGGATATATGTGTGTGTTCTTGCTCTGAAAGTAGCAAAAGACTTAACAATATAATGGGAGTGCAGGAGTAGTGAATAGATATATTTCATAATTTCTTCCCATGTCAAAAGAAAGTAAACCAGACTTGTCATATTATGTGGTTATTTTCTGTTGTTGTTTTTCTATAAATTTTACAGAAATAAACCAAAAATAGAAATATTGATTTTCTTTTGTAAAACATTGTAGGAGGTTTTCCCTGCACCATCCATTTTCGAGTAAGATTTTTTATACCCGATCCCAACACACTGCAGCAAGAACAAACCAGGTAACTTTATTTTCAAAATGTACATCCATCAACTAAGAATTCGTAATATTCTTTTTTTTATTTTCTGTTAGACTGCAATTTATTCTCTGTTTATTCTGAAATATTTTTAATATAAAAGGTGTGGGGATTTGCTATTTAAGTAAAATGTTTAGTATTGATATAGTGTTATAGGTGTGTGTGATGCTATACAACTGGTTATAGGGCACAAACTGAATAGTTCCTGCCACATAGAGCTTACTTTCAGAAGGTACAGGGATATTGTTTAATGTGACACTGGGTGTCGCAATTAATGGGTGAACTGCATCTGACCCTGCCTGGTCTTTCGGAGTATATCCTGAGTGTTGACCTCTGGCCTCAAACTGTCACTTCTGTCTTGAGGTGGTATCATATGATTCTCCTATGCTCAGAGTGGGCCCTGGGTTGCAGTCCCCTGTGTATCGCCCGTGACTTACCTCAGCAGGTCAATGATCAATGGCTCCGTGTCTAGTTGGCAGCCGGTATCAAGCGGAGTGCCCCAAGGATCAGTCCTCGGGCTGGTTTTGTTCAATATCTTCATTAATGATCTGGAGGATGGTGTGGACTACACCCTGAGCAAGTGTGCAGATGACACTAAACTGGGAGGAGTGGTAGATGCGCTGGAGGGTAGAGATAGGATACAGAGGGACCTAGACAAATTAGAGGATTGGACCAAAAGAAATCTGATGAGGTTCAACAAGGACAAGTGCAGAGTCCTGCACTTAGGACAGAAGAATCCCAACAAACTAGGGACTGAATGGCTAGGCAGCAGTTCTGCAGAAAAGGACCTAGGGGTTACAGTGGACGAGAAGCTGGATATGAGTCAACAGTGTGCCCTTGTTGCCAAGAAGGCTAATGGCATTTTGGGCTGTATAAGAAGGGGCATAGCCAGCAGATCGAGGGACGTGATTGTTCCCCTCTATTCGACATTGGTGAGGCCTCATCTGGAGTACTGTGTCCAATTTTGGGCCCCACACTACAAGAAGGATGTGAAAAATTGGAAAGCGTCCAGCGGAGGGCAACAAAAATGATTAAGGGAGTGGAACATATGACTTACGAGGAGAGGCTGAGGGAACTGGGATTGTTTAGTCTGCAGAAGAGAAGAATGAGGGTGGATTTGATAGCTGCTTTCAACTACCTGAAAGGGGGTTCCAAAGAGGATGGCTCTAGACTGTTCTCAGTGGTAGCAGATGACAGAATGAGGAGTAATGGTCTCAAGTTGCAATGGGGGAGGTTTAGGTTGGATGTTAGGAAAAATTTTTTTACTAGGAGGGTGGTGAAGCACTGGAATGCGTTATCTAGGGAGGTGGTGGAATCTCCTTCCTTGAGGTTTTTAAGACTAGGCTTGACAAAGCCCTGGCTGGGATGATTTAGTTGGGGATTGGTCCTGCTTTGAGCAGGGGGTTGGACTAGCTGACCTCCTGAGGTCCCTTCCAACCCTTATATTCTATGATTCTATGACTGTAGTATGACTAACTCCCTGTAGACTTTTCCACTGAGCCTCTCTCTGGGTATGTTTATGCAGCAGCTGGGAGGTATAATTCCCAGCTTGGGTAGACAGACATGTTCTACGTCTGTTGGAGCTAACATGCTAAAAAGAGGAGAATAGCCACAGCAGCTCAGGCTAGCTTTCTGAATACAGTCCTGTCTGAGGTACATATTTGGGCAGCTTACCCAAGCCACCATATACATGTTGCTATTTTTAGTGTATTCTTGAACTGGGAATTTCATCTTCCAACTACTGTCAACTTTTCTCCCTGTCAAAGCTTACTAACTGCTCACTGGTCAGCCTCTGGCAACTCTGCACTTTCGTAGGAATTGAGCCACTTTTTAAAACACTGTTTATAACTCTTCGATCTGGTAACTCCTAGCTTTGGCAGAACAAGGTTTGCAGCTGGTTATAGTCAAGAGACAGGATCCTTGAACCTAACAGTTTACCGCATTCTTTCAAGTGTGTGCTTGGGTGTTCTTATGTGGGAAGCCCCCATATCACCTTCAGACAGACTCCATTGATTTTGAGCACTGTCGATGTAAAATAAACATGCTATCACCCCTAGTACAAGTTAGGTCAATAAAGTCATGCAGGAAATTCTAATAATCAAATATACAATAACTTCCCCTCACTGATCCAGTCGCATACCATGTTTGTAAAATTGTGACATCTCTGTATTCATAACTTGATTACATATCAGCTCTATGTGTGTCACACAAGGAAGGTGCAACATATGCAGTGTGAGGAGTGTTGATATGAAAAACATGAATCATGCTGGCCTTTAGCGTACAAAAAAATCATATGGCCTTTCATTATCAAAACAGCCTGTTTCATAAGGTAATTTATTGTACTTCTAAGGGACCATATATGACTTGTGTTACAAGTTCAACAAGACTTTTGTAACTGCGGTGTTCTGTTACCTTAAGAAAGCATCTTACTAGAAATCAAGGAATGGGAAAGGGCTGCACATCCAAAAATCAAATACACAATTTAAAATAGGGTATAGATTTGCCTGAAACAAATAACTCTCCTCCAAAAATGAGACATGTTCAACTAATTAATTGCTGTTGCATGCATCACTGACTCAGGTCCCCACACTTCACTGAGCACAAGTACTGTATGCTTGTTACAAACAAAGGGCCTATTTCTGAATACACTGTCATGGAAGATAGAGATTTCCGCAATGGAGTGCTTGCAGGATATGCTTGCTCCTGGTGCTTGTTTACATGGAAAGTTAGAGCTTAGCAAGCCAGGATGTGATTTTATAGTGCACCAGCTTGCTGTTCACTAACTCAGTGGTTCACAACCAGGGGTACACAGCTTTTTTAGGGTATCCGTGAGCCCTGAGCTTCCCCCTGTCCTGCAGACCTAAAGCCAGGAGCCCCCTTGTCCTGCGGGACAGAAGCCGGGAGCCCCAAACCTCACCCCTTGCCCCACAGGGCAGAAGCCCCAGCGCCCCTCCCTGCCCCCTCCCCGCCCCCGGCGGCTGGAGTCCTAAGTCCTGCTGTGTCTGAAGCACAGAGACCCAGCCTCCCCTGCCAGGCCCTGGAATTTTTATAGCACATTGGGGGGCCTCAGAAAGAAAAACCTTGAGAGCCCCTGCACTAACTGGCCCCAGGGATTCTGCCACTGCACACTAAAAACCTGTAGTTAAAGCAGTAAATGCTTCCAGGAAGTATGCATTCAAGCCATTCTTTCTCTTTCAACTAAATATAATAATTTTTAAAAATAAAGGTTGCACAATGTTGTTTTTGCATCTCCTGACTATTACTTTAGAGCTTCTACAGCAACATTGATTTGGCCAGTTTGAACACATGCAGTAGTTTATTTTTTCCTCATTATTGGGGGAGCTAGTAGCAACCTCCCTCTTGTCCCCGCCTCCACCATTGTTAAGTTGCTTAATACTTTTCATTATAAAAGATGCTTATAACATTTTCTGAAAAGCTCTAACACCTCTATTGTTTGCAGCAGACCTTTGAAATTCAAGAGGGGGAAGCCCTCTGGTCAGAGAAGTTCCTTTTTTGACCCATTACATTCCTTTCTGGTTTTGTGCATATGCATTTTAATACAATCTTTAATTAAATTATCACATACTATTTTGTAGTCTGAGACCTTTGTCTCATTCAGTGTACAGGATGCATATACAAAGAGGTAAAATTAAGGCTGCATGGGCAACCATAAATCAGGCATTTCAAATGCATGATATTGTAATAAGAAAAGGAGGACTTGTGGCACCTTAGAGACTAACAAATTTATTTGAGCATAAGCTTTCGTGAGCTGTAGTACTCATTTTCTTTTTGCGGATACAGACTAACACGGCTGTGACTCTGAAACCTGATATTGTTATATAAACATTAGTTTAACTTATTTTTGCATGTAATTATTATAGCTTATCTATTTTGATGTGTCATTACAGTTATGAAGTACAACATTGTAGCTACTTTTGATATAGGATCCTTAACTTTTTGTAGTTTTTTCACACTTTAAAATATTAATCATGCAGTCTTACCATGGAGCTTGTCCTATAAGCACTCTAAATTTTATGAGAACAGTAGAAACCAAGTGTTCAAAGTTATATCCGTTGCATGGTTTATGTTAGCACTGAAGCTCTCGGTAGAATATGGGAAATGTTTATGCCACATAGCACTTGTTAGCCGACGGCCAAGGATGTTTGGTGAGGTGCCAGCTATGCCCGTTTATACCATCCGTGACTTTAACCGCTAGGACGCACTGTCCCTTCGCGGCGGGCAGCCCGGGCTAGGCTGACGGATGCCCCAAGGTCCTAACTACCCGTGACTTTAACTGCTAGAGCTCAGAGCTCCTTTGCAGCGGGCAGTCAATACTGACTGACAGGTGCCCCAATGGCAGCACTAAGAGCCTCTCCACACCCGTGACTTTAACTGCTAGAGCTCAGAGCTCCTTCGCAGCGGGCAGCCAGGATTGACTGACAGGTGCCCCAAGAGTTTGCCCCGTGGAGGCAGCACAACTCAACGCTAGGCTCTTAGTACTCTCACCTAATGGCCAGGCTTTAGAGCCAAAACGGCTGAGGTTCTTTAATTGTGTTGGCTGCTTTACAGTAAACCAGAGAAAACAAGTCAGGCTTATGCATAAATGGTTACCAAAATTTATTAAGCTAGATTCTAATCATGTGGTTACAAAATTGCTAGTGCCTACTTATTTAAATGTAGAGATGTTACACACACAAACAAGTTACAAAACTGAAGCCACAATCCCAAAGAAAACAAAGTATAGAGCTCTATTTCAAAATATGTGTACACTAAAGATAGGAGATCAGGTGTGGGTGCTTCTTACCCTCCTTGCATCTCTCGATTCCAGCGGTGCCAAGCCAGGATCGGTCACTCAATTCCGCGGAAAGACGAATAAGGGACAAGGCGTAGGGACCCTCTTAGCTGCAGAAGCCTTGGGAGGCTGTCACTTATCTGACCAGCAGATAGATAGTGAAAAGCACTCAAAAATCATGGTGCTGTAGGTCCCCTACTTATACCTCTGTACTCCTTTATTCTCTTTCTCCTTTCTTATGCCAAATTGAGGCTGGTCTGTCGGGGTGACGCCAGCTTTCGCAAGAGTAGTTTACACTTGCAAAGGAGAGAAACAATAAGTGTCGACTACTGGACATTTCTTTTATCAGGGTAAATATTTTCCCAACTAGGATGTTGGTGTGTGTGCATCACGCTATTTAGTTGGGGCTAAGAGCCATGTCTGTCACAGGGCCTCTGCCTGCTGTGAGCTTAATCCTTGTATCTGTTCCCAGAGGCACATTGTAGCAGCACACCTGTGCTTTCACAGCTTCAAAGGCTGTGCTGGAATATATGTTAAGTGCCCTGTTCCTGCTTCCTCCTGTGTTTCCAGCAATGCTGGTCTGAGGGGGGGGGCTGACTGTCTGGCTACAGCACTATCACATTCAACCTAATTTCTTAATGTAATTAGAATATGCAATAAATAAGATATGTTCTTCACAAATGATGTAATCCTGGCTGACCTTTAACACCTGGAACTTCCAATCAATGGGCCTTATAGGTGTTCATAGCCTCTCAGGTTTGAGCTAGAATGAAAATAATTAAAGCACAAAATAACTGCCATTTGTAATAAGAAGAAGTAGGAGTAGTTTTCCTTATGTAAGTAAACAATTATACAGTATTCCCACACTAAAACTTTTAAATTACTGATATGTATGCTCCATGGTAAAAACACTAAAGTGATGTTGAAATCATCCCCAAACCAATCATCATAAACCCAAGAAATTCAGAGTTATGGTTATATAAAAGAATCAAAACATATTGAGATTTGGAAGTGAACAGTGAAGGCACTCAGACAACCTTAACTCAGTTCTATAGTGATGCCATACAATACCCATACAACTATAAATGCATAAGTGTTTGTAGTCCTAGATTAGATTAAACTGATTTTTAAAGACCTATTCATACAAAAAAAATTACTTTTGGTGTCACTGTATAGCAAAGCCCTTCTTCAAAATAAACACCATCTCACATTGTTTCTAATGGGAGTGAGGCTAAGTTGCACAAGATTTCAGTGAGTTTTTACTACATGGGAAGTTTTGAAGAGTCTGTTTTGTTTCTGAAATCAATAAGGACAAAAATATTTTGTGACACAGAGTGCTGCATTTATTAAAGAACCCGTTTTAAATTATTTTTTTAAGTCACAGACTAAGATTTACTTAACAACTAGGCTGCTGTTGTGCAGAGACCACTGCCTATCATGCTGACCAATGTTGTCGTATTGTTTCCTTGTACTCCAGTGTCACTCTGTCTGCATCCATTTTTTCTCTCTCATTTTATAATCTAAATATAAGCTGTTTCTGATAGGGAGTGTCTCTTTCTTCTGCGTCTGTTCAGTGCCTGTCACAATGGGTCCTGGTCCATGACTAGGTCTCCCAGGTGCTATGATAATACAAATAATAAATCATAATACTGTGGTTGAATCCCAGTTTTAAGTGCTAAATTTAATTCATCTTTAACTATGGAATTGTAAGCAGTGCTTCCATAGTTAAATGCAGAATTGTGCATCATGCATTTTATCTATGAATCCATTGACTGACAGGTGAAGCATGTATGATTTTCAGGCAGAGCATACAGACTTGATAAGTGAAGGATAAATCTTCATGTTTTTGCAGTATGCATTTTATGTGTTTGATAACGTAGTAACATCATATGGCTATTCCTTTAAGAAGAGCACACGCTGAGTTTCACCTTAATCAAATAAAAAGTTGGTTCAGCCACCATTGCATTTTTGAATATGCTAATGTCTGTAGAGTTCAGACCCTTTCTAACTGCCACTATTAATTGTCCTTATAAATGTTAATGAATACCAGCTGAGGTGCCATACAAGTAGCTGTCAGAGACTAGAATGTACGAATAAAAAGAAACTATGAAAGGATCGAAAATCTTAGTTACCTGTGAATCAATCTTAAATATGAGGGCATTGGAACTACTTTACGAATGAACTCTTTCAACCAATAATTTGTTATAAAGAAGATGTTTGATCCACAGATTCAACAGATGATTGGATCTCAAATCAGAATTCATGGGAGCTAGGCAAGCCCCATTTTCTAATGGTTTATTCTGCAATTTCATGCAGAAGACTGAGTTAACTTTTGATCACTGGCTCTCGTCTCCTGAGACGAAGTGGGGGCACTTTGGAGGCAGTGCGTTTAGTACGTGAATCTAAGGAAATCTTTCATCATTTAATAGTGACCCTTTAACTTAATTAAAGATTGGAACTGACTTTTAATAGGAACTACAAAAGACCGTAATTCTTGTGAATGACAGTGAGCATTCACATAGTTAAAGATTTACAGGAATATCCAAGCAGGCTTGTGTACATATAGTTTTTTGTAAATACATGCATAAAGCTTAAGGTTATATATAGATTTCTTAGAAATTATTAAATCTGATATTTGAACATGAATCAACTCTTCCAAATTCTGTTTTCTAGGCATTTATTCTTCTTACAACTGAAGACCGATATTTTGGAAGGAAGGTAATGAAAAGTTCTTAATGAAGTCATCTTTTTTCAATAGCTGGACATAAAAAGGAACAGTCAAGGAGAAAAAAATCTGTTTGAGTAGATTTTTTGCTATCATAAAAATGTTCTTAATTGAATATTGCTTTACAAAAGCAGGCAAATGACAATGTTACTAACATCTATAGAGCTAGTTGGTTCTATAAAGGAGCAACCCATGTTGTGACTGTGCCAGAGGAAACTGCCTCATTTGAGCTCCAGTGGGCATTGTGCTTCACATAGGTGGTGTGTGGTGGGGGCGAGGTGCCCTCCCCACCCCCCCGAGATATCTGCTTGCCGGGTGAGGGAGAGGGGCTCTGTCCTTCTCCTGCTGCACCTGCCCCCTCGCACATTTGGCCCCTATCTCTGGTAGCCAAGCCCAGGCAGAGAGCAGAAGGGGCAGGACGAAGCCACTTCTTATGCTGGCTGAGGGTAGCCGCTTGGATCACTGCTCTGTGCAGCGCAGCGAGTGCCTGTGAGAACCCGGTTGGGGAGGCGGCAGTGGCCCTTCCCCTCTGCTCTCCTCCCAGGCATGGCTGCTGTGGATATGGACTGAGCAAGCCAGAGCCACCCCCAATGTTCCCTCTAATTTTTTACATCCATGTGTGGAATTAATTTTGTGTGTTCCAATATGTAGGTGATGTGTGGTGGGGATGGGGCCGAGGGGTTCGGAGTGTGGGAGGGAGCTCAGGGCTGGGGCAGAGAGTTGGGGTGCAGAGGGGTGAGGGCTCAGACTGGGGGTGCGGGCTCTGGGGTGGATCGGGGATGAGGGATTTGGGGTTCAGACTACCCTGGGGCTGCACCAGGGAGAGAGGACTCCCCCCCAGCTGTCTCTTGTGGGAGCAGCCCAGATCCAGGGGAGAGGCGCTTCTCCCCGGCCATGGTAGCTCTGAGGCTGGGACTGGGGAAGAGGCACCTCTTCCCCTGGTCATGGCAGCTCCGAGGCTGGGACCAGGGGAGAGGCGCCTCTCCTCCCCTGCATGGACCTTGACAGCCTGCTGCACCACTTACAGGAAACGAAGGCCTCCCCACTCCTGCCACATTTCCAGCTTGCTTGGTCCCTGTCCCCAGCAGGTGGGCCCGGGCAGGGAGTGGAGGGGGAGGGCTGCTGCTGCTGCCTCCCCAGCTGGGTTCACTCTCAGGCAGCTGCTGCATTGCACAGAGGCAGCGACCCGGAGTGGCCACCTTCAGTCGGCCTGAGAAGGGGCTCCATCCTGCTCCTGCTCAGGCCTGGCTGTCACGGAGAGGGGTTGAGGGAGCTGGAAATGTGTCGGGGAGGCGCAGTGGGAGAAAGGCAGAGCCCCCTTCACTCCCTGCAGGTATTCTGGTAGGATGGGGAGAGCAGGGTGGTCCCTGGGCTGGGTGCAGGGCAGGAGGTCGCTGGGGAAAGCACTGGAAGCAGGTTCCCTTGCCTCTGCTCAGCTGGAGGTAGGGGCATTTCCCATGCCCCTGGGATCCCCTCCTGTGGTATCTCTGACTCCGTGAGTTTCCTGGGCCAGGGCCAGCCCCAGCCAGGCTCAGAGGCACCTGCTCCTGTGGCCCCAGCCCCTCAGGAACCCATGGAATTGGCTGCCCTGACCCAGGGAGGTGGGGCTGGAAGTTTCTTCCAGAGGCGACACGAGGGGCAATCACATGTCCCTCTATATACGTTGTACCCCCACAGTATCAGGAGGCACAAGTTGTCTGTGCTTCAAAAGTAGATCTCCTTTGTGGAGGGAGTAGCATGGTGACTTGTACCACCCCTTAAGGGTGTGGTGCATGCTCTGCCTTCCATGGCCTGCCACATTCCTCTAACTCTCAGATGGTCCTAGTAGAGAACAGTCCCTGTCCTCAGGAGATTTCATGGACTTCATTTGTACGTAGTCCCTGCTTGGTAGGCATAAGTTAGAAGGCTCCGATGTCCTTCTGTCAGTCTTGTGCATCGATGAAAAAGTCTAAATTGTGGTCCAAACCTTTTATCTTAATTACCTGTTGTCTTTAAAAATTGGTAGCAAGTTCTGTATAGACTCTAGGTCAGAGCTGCATTTGTGCACTTGGCTAATTTTAATGTTCATGTCTCATGTTAAAAATACTAGACTGCAGTTATTAAAGTTATATCCAGAGCAAAAAAATCTTTCCTTCCTTTTCCCTTTCCAGAATAAGCATCCAAGGATATGAAATATCCATTTAAGACACGTTATTTCCATTCCATTAATGAGCTGTTATACAACTTGCTTTCATCACCCTACTATGCTATGACTATTGTCTTTTGTTTAAAAAAAAATCAGTGAGATTTGCTGAAGATTAATATAAACATTACGAAATACATTGATTGCAGAGAAATGGTTCATATTCTACCTATTTATGCTGTGTGTAAGTGTGTGTGTATATCTCTGTGTACACACACACACATATATATAAAAAAACACCTGTTTTTCTCTTTTCTCAGGTTGTTATGCCCTCTTAATTCTGCTGTTGTCCTTGCATCTTATGCCGTACAGTGTAAGTAATGACAGATCTTTCTTGTCTGGTAAAATATTTGACCATCATTGAGCTGTGCTTTACCTTCCACTGAGCTGTATTGATAACTCCAGTGCAGAAGACTTCCTTTACCTATCCTCTTGGATAAAATTGTTACTGAAGTTGATGCATTGTAAAGAAGGATTAAGGAGCTACTTGGAAGGAAAAAATAAATGACCAGTACTCTATACTTGGATGCCTAGGGCAGTTTCACTAGATAGAGGTAGCATGCTCATTAAATCTGTGCTATAGAAAATATTAGATTGATTCAAGAATTAGAAATAATCAGTGTCCTCATTTATGTTCCATATAAAACTTACAGTATGAATTGGTCTAGAACATATTTTCACTCTAAGGGTTTTTCTACACAGGAATGTCCAGGAAAGCTAATATGAATTAACTAAGGGTGTGAGGAGGTATTTCATAAAGCAGTGTATACAGAAGGGCAATTAAAGAGGAAGGAAGGTTTATGTTGCTGGGGGAAGGGGATGGCTAATGGTACGAGTACAGTGTGCAGACTAGAGTATATATGATTTTTCTAGCATATTTGGGTTTTTCCCTTGTATCTATATAATAAAATAGCCCTGCCATTTGTAGACAGTGATGTTCCCAGTAGAAAAGTTGTTTTCCTCCTTCATTTTCTTTTGTAAGCTACTAGAGTTTCTGTTGCTGCTTGTGCTGCATGTTCATTCTGTGAGCCTCTGGGTTCAGCAAAATACGGGGCATCCTAATAATAAGGGAAAATACTGCCCTAACAAATAAAATACATGTCTATTGTCTTGCTAATCGGCTTCCATTATTTTTACTGAATAGATCATTATTCTATAATGATATATAGATTACTGATTATGGTTTTTATCTGAGAATAGATATTGTAAACTATTGTCATTTCAGTTTTGGATTTTAATTTAACTATCTTCTAAATGAAAACTGAGATTCTAGAGTACAAGATAGCAGCCTTTAAGGGGGAAAAGTTTCTTGCTTGAACTGCCATTGGTTAGCCCAGTTTGACTCATTTCTTGCTAAACTACTATGACTTTTCAGCTGCAATTTCCTCATGCATTATTTCTTGTGTACGGAGGAGATTGATCTTGCAGTTTTAATTGTTGGTTAAAAACGTGTGGCCGTTGTCTCTGAGTTTCCATGATGTGTTAAGTTTTATATTTATTTTTACATTTTCATTTCTTTTTCACAGGACTTCTTGTATAGGAAATTATTTCATTTAAGTAGTGGTCTCTTTTTTTTCCACGTGTAAAATATAATTTATTCAGTTTTGTAAATGTTTCTAACCACTCAGTGCTGTAGTTGTGGTAGCCTGGAATAGATCATGCTTCTGGAAAACCAATTGTTTCTATGTATTGCCTTTTCATAGTAGTTTGGCTTTAGTAGTGAAGTTCTAAAATAAAACTGTTCTGATACATTGCCTTTTGGTTATGCTGCACTTAGCTTTGTTTGATGGTAGTAAAAATTACAGGAGAGTAGAACAGTCTGTATGGTTGTCAGGTTAGTTGATGTGACTGTATGATTTATCATAACTACAAAGACTGTTCTTTAGATATAAGGGACATGCAGATTAATTATTGTTACTTTTAAAGTTGTTGAATTTATGTTGAACATTATATATTGCACATTTATATTCAGCACCTCTTGAATTTCTTCTTTCTTAAAAGCAATCACTAGTGAGATGTAATTTTCTTCAAATATTTTAAAATAATTTATTACTCATGAGTTCAATTAAAGAACACGTTTCAAATTCCACATCCTGCCCTATTTTTCTATTTATGTTGTAAACTAAGATTATTGCCCACAAAGTTCTAGAAAGTTAAATGTAATGGATTGTCCTACACAGTTGGCTTTTATTTAAAATCGCATGTAGATGATCTACTGCTGCTGCTGCTTCTGCTGTCAGTTCTTATAATAAGGCCCCAATCCAAGGAATAAATTGTTGTAATGAGTGCTTTAAATTGTGATTCATTGTGACTGAGTTCTTCCTCCATATCTTCTAAGAACAGAGGTGCCTCTTTCTTTTCACTCTTGCTCCTAATTTCTCAATGAGTCCGCAGAAGGAGTTGTACAAAGTAGTGCTTACATCTCCAGCTCTCCAGTCTCCCACCCTTGCTTGGAGAAGCAGGAGGTTTCTCTAGAGTTCTGCTTCCTTTTTCCAAGCAGAAGGTGATGTGGTGGTTTTTTTTGTTTGTTTTTTTTAATTTTCTCCGAGGCTGGCTCCATTGTCCTTCACCATTCATTCCTCTCCCACTCTGTAGAAATGACATTCAAACCTTAGGTTACTTGGGCCAGAAGTCCATCAGCAGGATATGTTTGTTTTTTAAAAAACAATAAGACATTGGCACTTGCTATTTTTCTCAGCTGGAAGAAGGGAGTTCAGGAGTGCTTCTGAGACGCAGGTAAGTCAGAGGGGTAAGAAAAGTCCATGGCATTGGACCCCCTAGGATGCCAGAGTTAGGTGGTTTCTTTTCCCAGTTATTCCAGGGGAGGCTTTAGCTTCAATTCTCAGTCCCTGTGAGTGCTATCTCAAACCCTGCTTCTTCAAGCTTTTGATCAGGGTTTCTTCCAGAGGGCAGCTCTGACGCCCACTAGCTCTGAAACTGAAATCATAATTAAAATAACAAAGGGAGGGTAGATGCACTCAGGTCGTTTGAATTCCCAAGATATGGAACCAGTTTCTGCTCTTCTATGACTGCCTGAAAATTCCATGTGCTGCGTCTGTTCTATTTCAGGCTTTCTCAGTTGTGTGGATCAGGTCAGCGTGGCCTCACATTCCTTTTACACCTACCAATGTCTATCTTCAACAGTCTAGCCAAGCACATGTTGTGCCAGTCTTTCATGGCAGCAGACCACCCAAATAGCTAAAATCTGCAGGTTAGAGGTAGTTTAAATATCTCTCCTGCCAGTTTTCTTCCACTGCAGAGCAGTTAGACTATCACTTTTTGGGCCTGCCAGCAACTCTCAACTTGTCATTTGTCTGCCAACTCCACTGGACAATCTGAATGACTATGATCATGCAGTAAAATGTCAGTGTTAAGGAAGGAGATTGCCCAGTTTTAAAACCATATCGTCAGGGCTTTTTTGCTCAGAGATTTTCTTGTTCCCCCTTTAGTATCTCTTTCCTCTGCAAATACATTTTAAAAAAGACACTCCCTGTCCCTTTAAGGGAGGACTGTGCCTCCCCAAAAAGCCCTGCTTCTTGTCCCCTAACTGCCCCCTGGGACCCCACCCCCCCGTTCCCTGTCCCCTGACTGTCCCAACCCCTATCTACGCCTCCACCCCCTGACAGGCCTCCAGGACTCCAATGCCTATCCAACTACCCCCTGCTCCTTGTCCCCGACTACCCCCCACCCGAACCTCCACCCTATCCAACAGCCCACTGTTCTCTGACTGCCCTACCCCCTGACAGACACCCCCCCCCGGGACTCCCACTCCTATCCAACCCCCCCTGTTTCCCGTCACCTGACTGCCTCCACCCCATCCAACCGCTCCCTGTTCCTTGACTGCTCCCTGGACCTTCTACCCCTTATCCAACTGCCCCACTCTCTGCCCCCTTACCATGCCGCTCAGAGCAGCAGAAGCTCGCTGCCATGCTGCCCGGCAGGAGCGGCGGGCCATGGTGCTGGCGGCGTGGTGAGATGAGGCTGCGGGGGAGGGGGGACAGCGGGGAGAGGCCAGAGGCTAGCCTCCCTGGCTGGTAGCTCAAGGGCCGGGTAGGCCGGTCCCACGGACCGGAGTTTGCCCACCTTTCCTTTAAAGGGGGTCATAGCCTGGGGCACAAGAAAGTGCTGTCACTGAAGCAGCAGCAACAGAGCTCTTTACGACTGAGGCTATGCAGCCCAGTAGATTGGAGATTGCTCTACCATAGTTGAGGTGATTAGCTGAAGCTTTCAATAAAATGTGTTAGTATAACATGACTAAAAAAGAAAATAAACCCCAAGGCCTTCCAAGTCCTATGTCTTTAACAATCTTTTCCCTTAGTATCTTAGAAATAGTAAAAGAGGAGTTTCTTCGAACATTTTTCAAGCCTTCCACATCAGGATTTACCTTTTCCTAAAGGAAATTTCCAGCCCCAATGGTTTAATCCCAAAGAATTCTTAACAATCCACATCAGACAGAAAATCTCTTGAAATAGTCCCAAAGGAATTTGTTCATAGATTTTTCAAGACCACTTCCTTCATCTTTCAATTACATTTGGGCAAATCTACATGCTGGCTGACTGGACATAAATTACACCTAGAAGAATGAGAATAATGAAATTCTCAGTTTACTAACAGAAACATAGTCACCTACTCACTCATAATTCTCCATAGTTTTGTCACTTGAGCATCTTTGGATTCCTGGTCTGCTGGGACCTTCTTTTCAAAGGTCTGCTCAAACACGAAGGCTTCCAGCAGCTGAGGTACTGAGCCTGAGGAGCATCGATGTTCCTGAAAGTTCATGGACTTCTTGCTCAAATCTAGAAACTGTCTACAAATCTGTTTAGAGAGACAAGGTGGGTGAAGTAATTTTTATTGAACCAACTTCTCTTGATGAGAGATACAAGCTTTTGAGCTACACAGAGCTCTTCTTTGGACCTGAAGAAGAGCTCTGTGTAGCTTGAAAGCTTGTCTCTCTCATCAAAAGAAGTTGGTCCAATAAAAGATATTACCTCATCCACTGTGTCTGTCTTCTAATATTCTGGAACCAACACAGCTACAGCAACATTCCAGATTACAAATCTATTTGCCCTTCCTCTTCTCTCCACCCCCCTTCCCAAGTCCTTTTATCTACCTTGTGTATGACCTAAGCCTTTCAACAACCAAGAGAAACTGTTACACACTTTAACCAAGCAGTTAAATTATTTTATACAAAACTAAACCTTGGAGAAAATCGGAATCATTTTTAGGATTACATGGGAGGCCAGGGCCACAAAGCATCCATATCCACTATATATATAGACAGACACACAGGAATTTTTCAGGCCTTTAAATGTTTGTAAAAGATCCTTTTACCTCGTTGAGGACTCTCACAACCATGTTACTTGTGAGGCATATTATCTTAAGGGTTCCTCCAAGGAATTTGCCACTTGGCTATTTGGTCTTTATTGCATTTGTTGACTGAGCACTATTAAATAGGTGTGCTCTCCTTGTTTAGTATGGCTTTTTGAATGAATGGTTCAGGGTTTTTTTCTTTGATTTTTCTTTATTAAAACTTTTCAGATACATTTTAAATGATCAGTGCACATTCAAATGAGAGGTATGTGTCCCTCCCCATCCCATCCCACCCCCCTTGGCTCCATTTCCTTGAAGATTGATTTCTTCATGTTTGTTGAGATTGTTATACTTCTGGTTACTTCCCAGTTACAATGAATCATAGACCATCAGATGCCCACAAGCAGGAAAGATAAAACATCCTAATTATTTTCCATTGTTTGGAATGGAATTAAAAAGATAATTAAAAAGAAATGTGGGATGATGCTTGAGACTGCTCTTCTACAGTGTGTACTAAGCAGCATTTATTACAGTTAATCTCTTCAACTACGGCAGTTGTCTGGAGAGTTGGAGATGCAAGTCTAACCTGTGCCTCCTTGCTGGCCTGACATCAAGGACGTCCCTAGCTAGGAAGAAAGGGGGGGGAAAGGGGGGAGAGGCGCCTACATGTTTGGAAGATGAACTAGAAGACCCCAACCTCATAATGAATCACTGAGCAATAGGTGCTCTCTTTAGAGAAGGTAAAATTACAATAAGAAACACAAGCATAAATTTTGAAGTAGAAAATTAAGATGTACTATTTTTGGCAATGTAGTCTCTTGTTGACAAGAATATGCTTCAAACCAACTTTGGTATGAAAAAACACAAAAAAAGCCTCAGTTTAGCCCAAAAAAAACAAAAATATTGGGTCAGAGATTATATGGAAGAGATTGAGAAATCTTAATTGCTGGAAAGGAAAAATAAATATACTCTCCAGTCAAAACACAGTTGTCTGAAATGTGCATATTTTATTTTGATACCATTATTAAGCATATATTACTTTGGATAAACTGTTCATAAGTTTGTGTTTCTATAGCCTTAGCCTTTAGTTGTGCACATCTGTGCAGGGTATTGACCTGGATCTACATTAATGTGTTGCAATACATGGAATTTTTTTGGTTTGGCACAGTTCATGCAAGTGAGTGGTTTGCTTTCAAAGGAAGAGTTAATGTTTGACAAACATTGTTAAAGTTTGTTTAGATATTTATCATTAAATCCGAATCTTTCTGTCAAGAGTGTGTTTTGCTAACTAGTACAAAAATTAAGCTGCTTTCAAAGGCATTTAGGAGCAAAGGACAGTAGGAACATTACAGTAACCAAACTAAATTACTTCATGTTTGTCCTTTCATATTCTCTTCTATTTAAATATATGTTGTGACCCCAGTTGGTGCTGACAAGTAGCTATGGGACTGTATTTTTCCAGGTGCTGACAGCTTTCATTCTTTTATATCTCAGTAGTTAAGGTTCATATGGCGTAGAGATTTTTCCTTCGTATCTTAATTGGCCAGTATTCCTAAATTTGGCATTCCCTCTGTTTTAGGTATCGTACAGTAGTTGTGCTACAGGTTCTTTTATGAAGAAATATTAATTCTTTGGCTAACCTGTCATTTCATATTTCATGGCCTTTAAAATTTTTGTAAAATAATGACGTCTTGTTTAGAAAAATGTACTTTATTTGTGTGATTTGGCCAAGGCTTTATTGTATACTGAAACTTCTGCAATGCAGACCATTCTTCTTGTGCTTATCCACCAAATATCTTACAAGTAACTTTTTCTATATTTGTAATGCTTTAAGTGTTTTATAATAAGTACTGTTTGTTCTGTGCTAAGAAAAATAGTTCAGGTTCTAGTTATTTACATAGTATCACATTACTTCAGTAATTTTGATTGGCATATGAAAGCATTACTGCGGAGTCATTTGGGTACATCTGTACTTGTGAACTTGGAATTCCATTGAAATTAGTTCTAGGTAATTCTTTTAGCAGCAGGTAGGTGTTTGAATCAAAACAAAACACCAAAACAACAACAAAAAAACATAACAAATTCTTACTTGCTATCCATAAAGGGTGCTCTTTAGACAAAGGGTGTCAAACTTATTTTGTGGAAAGGGCTGAGTTACATCTTTGACTTTTGTCCATGGACTGAGGCTACAAAGTTAGGGCCATATGCTGTCTTTCAATTTATAGCAGATATCCCATTGCTAGAAAATATGTCCATTTTTGACTTTACTGTTGTATTCAGCATCACTCAGTGGGAAAATATTATTATGGGCACTTGTATAGAACACTGTCTCTATCCTTTGTTTATTTGGCCATTTGTGCATATATGATTGTTGTAAATCCATGCACAAATTAAGAATTGGTTATCATGACGAACTTAAACCCTCAGTTAAGATGGAGATGGATAAATAACAACTCGGTAGTTATAATGGGACAAAACAACGTTAGTTAAAGTTTGGAAGATTTTCTTTATAGTTTTAAATACAAGACATTTAAAAAAATGAATTTTCATTCTGCAGATTCTTTATCTGTAATGGGGCCACACACATCAAATCGGCTCAGTTTGATTTTCCTGATTTAGACAGTTCTGTTTCATCTGTGACATTTTACATGGTTATATTCTTTGCTGGTGCAATATGTCCAGTCTAACAAGATCTGTTATGGCGTACGAAGCAAAAGTATGGATAGGTTAAACAAAACTGGTCAGTGAGAAATAATCTTTAATTCTTGCAGTTTTCCACAACTGTACTTACTTTTGGTTAATATGCCATGTAGTGTGGAGGGGGGAGTTCCCATAAACAGTATTTACGTGAGACTATGGCTATCTATGAAACCTTTCTGTGCATGTGGTTTTTTCCCCTAACAGCTCAGTTTGGAGACTATAACTCTTCAGTACATCTTTCAGGATATCTCTCAAATTATTGCTTCATACCAGATCAGAACGAAGATTTTTTAACCAAAGTAGAATCACTACATGAACAGCACAGGTAAGCACATACTTTTAATATCTTTCCCATTCCCTCTCCTTCCCCTCCACCTCATGAGGTTGAAAATTTGGGAGGGGAGGGAAGGTTAATGTTCCTGAAAGTTTAATCTGGTGAATGTTACATTAATATTGTTTTTAATAAGCTTAAGCTTTCTGATTTTGAAATATATGTATTGAAAACGTATGTACAAAGGAATGTAGCATAAGTTAATTTTAAAAACAAATCTTGATATAAAATCAGTGGCTCAATTAAAGTATAATAAATTAATGTTGGTGTCAGGTAGACATTGAGGGCATTTCTTTGAGAGCTCCTTTTTAGAGGCCTTTGGACCATGATCAGAATCCTGTGGGATTCTCATCAGGCTATGGAAAGCATGAATAATTTGGGGTTTTCTGTTTAAGAGAGAAAAGGTGGTAGCTAATTACAGCTGTCCAGATATGTCATTTTAATGTTTTGTATCATTATGGCTGTTAGTTATTAGTCAAAAAATGCATTGGGTATGCATGTATTCTGTGGCTAGATTTCTTGATTCCTTTGACATATCTGCTGAAGTTTGCTGTGTGGGTTAAGTGGGGAAACATTTTTATTGACTATATGTATGTTACTAACACAGCTAGTACTGTATTGATAGTTATTAAAGGCATTAGCAAATGTTTGACTAGAGTGAAGTTAGAATTCTAATTTACATTGTGACTTCTTTTTGTTTTCATAACTTGTTTAGATTACTTTTGAGATGAAATTTTCCATTTTTGTTTTAATCTCAGAGATGCGTTGAATGGATTTTAATGTGTGACGGTTGAGATTTGCTATCAGGATTGAGTATCTTTAAGGGAAGTCTGTTGGTCAGGAGTCAGGAAAGAGGATATTTTCAGGACAGTAGTTAACTTCCGTGCTACATTATGCATAGTACTTTGTATTTCTCTTTTAAAGTTTTCTCCTTTAGACTGCAACACACAGGAAAAAAACCACTACAATATCTTTTTAATTTTCTGACTACTTAAAGTTCATCTAAAATCAAATTTAAAATTTGGCTTACTTTTTAATCTTTATGTCCTTTTTCATAACAAATACTTCAAATTGAACTAAATTATAATTAAGTTCAGTCTTCTAGGCAAAAATAAAAAATGTAAAGGTCCTTCAAAAATAAAAATTTGAATCTGTCTGTCACTTTTTACCCTTTTAATTGTGCGTTGCTTGTTTGGTGAGGTGTAACTAGCAAGCATTAGTTGGGTAGGAAGGGGAAGGTATTTAATTCACTTTAAGTGAAAAAAGAAGTCTTGCATCCATTGAATATTAGTGTCTTAGATGAAGATGGATAACACTAAAGGAAAATTGGTCCTCACGTATAGAAGGAATCTTCTAGACTGTGATGCGTGGATTGAATTAACTGGACCACAAAGGCCACAGAAGGAAATATGATAAAGATCTTGGTGTCTTCCAGTCTTCTACCATAGAAGCCTATGTGCTGCATCACAGCCCCTGTACGTTGCTTCTGTACCACAGGGAACAGCTTTTTCACAGCAGCTCTTCTCTTAGTTCAAGGATCTAGGCCGTAGACCCAAGGGTTCTGGCAGTTCCTCTTTGGTACTGTCCTGCACTTTGTCTACTCCCTCCCCTATTGACATCTCCAGGCCCTTGGCATGGAATATTGGGAGTAGTCAGACAGCCAAACCCTGGGCACAAGTGAGGTAACACCCAAACTGTAAGGGATTATTGGCTCTACCTGTCAAAGGCAACTGCTAATCAGGGCTGTTGTTCACTTTGAGTGGACAAGCTGAAGCTGACTTCTCCCATCCCTGCTGGCAGTCTGTACCAAAAATGTGGGGTTACTGGTGTGGCTAGAAACCTGCACACTGGGTGCAGATATAAGTAAGTTAATTGAAAATGGTGGGGGACTGTTAGAAATCACTCTTGCCAGTGAAGGATTGTGAAGGGGCACTGAATGGATGGGTTGAAGTCAAATCCTCACCACAGTCTTTTCAGTGAATGGACAGTATGGATATGGATAAAGGTGGGGCCTGTGAGAAAAGAGATTCCTTTTTCTCCTCAGACTCCTCTCTAAGTACTTAAATACTGGAGTCAGGTGTTTGTGATACTTATTTGTAATAGTTGATGGTAATTAACTCAGCAGGTACACCAAAATACAGATAATCAAGGAGTTTAACTGCCTCATTTGAAGCAATCAGATGTTGATAATTGAGGAGACAATCCATGGGAAGATTTGCCTACTAAAGAACCTCATACTTCCTAATGGGCCTAATCCCTCCTTTGAAACCTTCTGCTTGGGGGTTAAGGCCAATGAGACCTTCATGAAGGGTCTGATTATTCCACATCTGCTTAGTGTGGTATTTCTTGCATCCTCCTTGGAAGTATCTGGTGATTGCCAGTGTCTGAGACAGGATACTACATTAGCTAGACCCAGGATCTGATTCAATACGGCAATTCCTGTATCCTAAGTGGAGTCTATTAGAAGGAAAAATATATAAAGGTATTTTTTCCCATCCTTCAGTAGGGTCCCTGGGGAATTATGTTTATTTGGTATGATAGACTGTCTAATCTGACACGAGTTAGCAAAATCTGCTGTCGGCCATACATAATTCCTAGACCAGATTGTCCCCTTTAAATTCTGTCCCTTTATAGGGATTACGGGACTGCACTGTAAACAGTCATGTCCTGCTTTATCTCTTTCAGGTTTCCCGTTTGAGTTATTGCCTTCAATAGTCCTAAAAGAGGAACTGATGGAATGATAAGGTCACACAAAGATGCTACAAACTTGACAAACTCATGCACAGTGCGGTTTCTGACCCAAGACCTTCATATCTCTCTCCATTGCACTGCCATAGCTGGGAGAGAGATTGAGTCCAGCTCACAGAAGTGCACCTCAGTCTCCTGAATACACTTGTTCTAGACACTGGTGTGTGCGCACTATCTGCTAGGAAAGCTGTTGACACCATAACTAATTGATAATGCTGCAGATGTTCAGGAATCTTGGCTGTCCTTTATTTCAGCTCACACAAAAAATTCTAAATCTACAAAAAGATTCTCCTCTATGTAGATATGTGATTTTTATAACAAGGTTTTCTGATCATTCTTTATTTTGTACCATAGTAGCTAGGAGAGCCAACTGACTGTGATCGTAAGAGGTAGACACCGTCTCTGGAATCCACCTGATCCAAACTGGTAACATGCTTTTGGGGTAGTTAGACAAAATGTTAAGAAAGTAGCCAAGTTTGATAAGCAATCTTGAGGAAAAGGATAAACACTTTAACCCTAGGGCAAAAGCTACAGGAACTACAGTTCTGTTTTGGGGTAACATATGCTATCTATACCCAGCATGAGGGGTTCCAGACACGTCACTAACTCTTGGTTTTGGGTATGGACTGCCAGGAGGAGATATGAGGAGTAGTTTCAGCTTGTCCACTAAACATGCTGACAAACTGTCTCTGGTTAGGTGACCAAACATTTCTCTTCACTGGAGCAGGTGGGAATTTTATGCTAGTCCTCTGACTCCTCCTTTGATTTTTCTGGACACCTACAGGTTTCATGCAGGTTATGTACACAGACTTATGATTAAATTCTGTTGTTTAGTTTAGGGCTTATGATACTACATCTGCTGCTTTTCTGTAGGCATATGGTGTGTGTTTTCCTCCACCTTAGTAGAATTAAGGCCCTTACCAAAATTTTTCAAATACAGTAGATAGGACTCATAAACACACAGACTTCAGTTCTTAATTTTCTATATAAACCAACTGTCAGATAACTAAATGAATGTGATTTCTCTCTACTGTTCCAACATAGTAGGAGATGTGTTGGGTTGCAGTCATAGGATGCAGACATCTCCAAGACTTTTCCTATTCCAGGCAATGTTCAAAGAACAGTGTCCTTTTGGCAAGTTCCTAGATGCAGCAGTCAGTGGAACTGCAGCTCTGAGTAAACTACCTGGACCTCAGGAAAGAATGGTGGATAGTTATGATTATACCCTTTGATATATGTCATCCTCTCAAGTCACTGTTTCCTAGTGTTGTCACAGTGATCAGAGAAAGACATAGTCAATGTTATCCAATTCATTCTTTTTTGACATTGTTGGCCCTGGTTTTCCTGGTTGGAGATGTCTTTAAGTCCTGCTAAAGATCTGTTGTTGCAGTGGTCAGTGTAGTGGCCACTTCCATACAGACTAACGGACATATTTCATTGCATGGAATTTGAGAGAATGGATGTGAGGGTTTATACTGAGCATCTGCTAGATGGCTTCCTTTAATTCAGGGGGAGGGATAGCTCAGTGGTTTGTGCATTGGCCTCCTAAACCCAGGGTTGTGAGTTCAATCCTTGAGGGGGCCATTTAGGGATCTGGGGCAAAAATTGGGAATTGGTCCTGCTTTGAGCAGGGGGTTGGACTAGATGACCTCCTGAGGTCCCCTCCAACCCTGATATTCTATGATACTATGATTTAGGAAGGATTTTACATTTAGAGCAGCTGTTCTCAAACTGTGGGTCAGGATTCCAAAGTGAGTCACGACCCTGTTTTAATGGGGTTGCCAGGGCTGGTGTTAGACTTTCTGGGGCATGGGACTGAAGTCCAAGGGTTTCGGTCCCCCCGCCCAGGGCAGCGGGGCTTGGACTCAAGCTTTGGCCCCCGTGCCTAAGGCGGCAGGGCTTGTGCAGGCTCAGGCTCTCTTCTTCCCCCCGCCCCCCGATCATGTAGAAATTTTTGTTTTCAGAAGGGGGTTGCGGTGCAATGAAGTTTGAGAACCCCTGATCTAGAGTTACTACTGCATCTGGAAAGTCTTCATAACCTGGTTTTCCTACTGTAGCTGTAAGGCCATGTCAGTTTCTTACAGTTCCTGATTCCAGGTCATTCGATAGCTTCATTAGCCTCAGGACTCTCAAATCAAGGTACCTCACTCAGCTGCCTTCAGAAGTTCATCTGGCAAATAGTTGGCTTTTTCTCCTCTCATTCCTAGATCCTTTAGGGCAGTAACTAAGTTGGACTTGGCTTCCTTCATCATTATACTTCCTTTCGATGAAGTGGGCTGTAGCCCACGAAAGCTTATGCTCAAATAAATTCGTTAGTCTCTAGGGTGCCACAAGTACTCCTGTTCTTTTTGCGGATATAGACTAACACGGCTGCTACTCTGAAACCTTTACCAGGATGTAACTCTTAGTTTGTTTTGCCTTAAATGCATTGAGTTTCAGAAGGTCAGATGGTGACACCTGATACCTACAGATCAAATTATTTCCAATTAGGAAATTTCATGTCTTGTTCCTCTCCTATGCTGGGAAGAACAAAGGTGTGAAAGCTTCAAAGCCAACGTATCCCAGTAGTTCAGGTTAGCAAATGAAGAAGCTTACAAGAAGACTGGGGGAAAACCTCTTCCAAATCTTGCAGCACATTCATCAAGGTCTGTTACCACATCTCTGGCAAAAACAAATAGAAGGTTTTATGAGGAAATTTGCAGAGTGGCTTTCTCACCATTTCTTTTTAAATTCATAAAACACTAAAGTAGATGTAATTTCTTCAGATCTTGCTTTTTTGGTTGCTGGGTTTTACAGTCTGCTTTTCTTTAATTGTCTTCCTTTCATTCTGCTCTTCCTCTGCTTATTCTTTGGGGTAGGCTGCTTGCTACTTTCAGTTAATCACCAGACTGGAGCAGAAGCATGACTGTGTGAGAATAGTAATTGGTCTGAAATCTTTTCCACCTCTGTGAATAGTTATGCTCTATGTTTTTAGTTATTTAAAGGTTCAGACTTTGAAAGTTGCTTCTGTTTTCCAGAAGCTGGGAATGAGTGAAAGGGAATGGATCACTTGATGATTACCTGTTCTGTTCATTCCCTCTGGGGCACCTGGCACTGGCCACTGTTGGAAGACAGGATAGTGGGCTAGATGGACCTTTGGTCTGACCCAGTATGGCCATTCTTATGCTCAGATGGGACTGTGATACAATTACCTGGATTATATTGGAGGAGTCTAGAAGGAGCTAAAATACTGAATCTTTTAGCTGCTTCTGTGGTATTTGCAGGTATGATTAATCTGTCGACCTCCAGATGACAGGATTCTTCTGCTTTGAAAAGAAACATTTGTAATAAGTTAAAATAGTCAAGTCAGTAAGCTTAATTTCTTGTTCTAACTTAATGTAGTTAAAATTAATAACTTTTTTGTTTTTTCCTTTAGTGGTCTCAAGCAATCTGAAGCAGAGTCCTGCTATATAAACATAGCACGAACCCTTGAATTCTATGGAGTAGAATTACACAGTGGTAGAGTATGTTTACGTTGTCATTTTTTGCTTGGAAAAATAATTGAATTTATGAATACTGTTTTTAAGACAAGAGTCTTTCATTAACAGTGAAAACAGTAGCATTTCAGTAATGGCTGCACTGTATTTTGTTTTCAACTTAATTTGTATTATATTTCTCAACTTTGCATTTGACATAAAAACATCTCTAGTTTTGTCAGTAAATTAAATTGAATTTATAGAATAGTTTTCCCCCTCATTTGAGGACATTCTGTCTTTGATACTGTGCAAGATTTTAGAGAACAAAATATTTGCTTGAAGGGGGAAAGTAAACTAGATTCGTGTGTGTTAAGTACTGGGAAAATAAGTGGCTATTTTAGTGGCATGGCTGGCAGAAGTCTTCAGTATCACTTTGTGTTCTAATGCATCCTTAAGAATCCTGACCCTTTACTTCTTCAGTATATTCTTTCACCCCTAAATCTAAGTCTTGGGTCTCCAGCTACTAACATGCAAAAATACGAAGGATGGGTCTGAAAATTATTATAGATGGGCACCATAATGGGTAGTTTTCTTGAGAGAGAGGTCTTCTGTCCTAGCGTGCCAAATAGGTCACATGATGGCATACTGAAGTCTAATTGCACCTTTATTTTGTGTAATATAAATGGTGAGCTCTCCTCAATGTGATTTCATTGTGCTCTTCCTCTTGTTGCTATGTCTCAGTTACTGCCATAGTTGGTCATATTGTGGAACAAGAACGTCTCTTAGCAGAGCTTATGCACTTATTTTCCTGATAAAACATTGCTGCTGTCCTCTCATAGGTGAGTGATGTATTGGGGTTGATAGGACTTCCATTCTGATGCTCCCTATAAGTGAGACCATATTGGAGACCACAAAGGTATTGTGGCAAATGCTATCATCCTTGCCTCCAATAGCTAAGAGGGCTGAGTGAAGATACCATGTTCCTTCCTGGGGATTTGAACATTTCTCACACAGCCCTTCCCAGGGTCCTTGGTGGTTTTGGCACTAAATGAAAGGAATGTCAAGGACAGCCTTCTTCCACCCCAAAGGGAGGCAAAGAAATTAGATCTTTTAGGTGGAAAAATGTATTGCACTGCTGGCCTGCAGTGTTATATTGTGAACCAGCAAGCCCTGATGACTACATACGATTTCTCCTTCTGAGATGATGTCCTTAAATGCATGTAAAAATTGCCAGAGGATGCCAGACAGGAGTTTCTGGCAGTACTGAAAGAGGGCAATATGGCTTCCAGGACGTCTCTTCAGGCTGCACTGGATGGGGCAGATACTGCAATCAGAGCCATGACATCTACAGTAGTGATGCACAGGTGCTCATGGCTCTAATTGTTGGTTTTTCCACAGGAGGGCCAGCATATTATACATGGTCTACCCTTTGACGGTCCAACTCTTCTTTTGCCACACACTGATGAGAAACTTCACAGTCTGAGGGACTTGAGGGCTAAGTTGAAGTCATAGATTCATAGATAGATTCATAGATATTTAGGTCAGAAGGGACCATTATGATCATCTAGTCTGACCTCCTGCACAATGCAGACCACAGAATTTCACCCACCACTCCTAAAAAAGACCTCACACCTATATCTGTGCTATTGAAGTCCTCAAATTGTAGTTTGAAGACCTCAAGGAGCAGAGAATCCTCCAGCAAGTGACCCGTGCCCCATGCTACAGAGGAAGGCGAAAAACCTCCAGGGCCTTCCAATCTGCCCTGGAGGAAAATTCCTTCCCGACCCCAAATATGGCGATCAGCTAAACCCTGAGCATATGGGCAAGATTCATCAGCCAGATACTACAGAAAATTCTTTCCCGGGTAACTTGGATCTTACCCCATCTAAAAACCCATCACAGGCCATTGGGCCTATTTACCATGAATATTTAATTACCAAAACCATGTTATCCCATCATACCATCTCCTCCATAAACTTATCGAGTTTAATCTTAAAGCAAGATAGATCTTTTGCCCCCACTACTTCCCTCGGAAGGCTATTCCAAAACTTCACTCCTCTGATGGTTAGAAACCTTCGTCTAATTTCTAATCTAAATTTCCTAGTGGCCAGTTTATATCCATTTGTTCTTGTGTCCACATTGGTACTGAGTTTAAATAATTCCTCTCCCTCTCTGGTATTTATCCCTCTGATATATTTATAGAGAGCAATCATATCTCCCCTCAACCTTCTTTTAGTTAGGCTAAACAAGCCAAGCTCCCTGAGTCTCCTTTCATAAGACAAGTTTTCCATTCCTCGGATCATCCTAGTAGCCCTTCTCTGTACCTGTTCCAGTTTGAATTCATCCTTCTTAAACATGGGAGACCAGAACTGCACACAGTATTCCAGGTGAGGTCTCACCAGTGCCTTATATAATGGTACTAAAACCTCCTTATCCCTACTGGAAATACCTCTCCTGATGCATCCCAAGACGACATTAGCTTTTTTCACAGCCATATCACATTGGCAGCTCATAGTCATCCTATGATCAACCAATACTCCAAGGTCCTTTTCCTCCTCCGTTACTTCTAGTTGATGCGTTCCTAGCTTATAACTAAAATTCTTGTTATTAATCCCTAAATGCATGACCTTACACTTCTCACTATTAAATTTCATCCTATTCCTATTACTCCAGTTTACAAGGTCATCCAGATCCTCCTGTAGGGTATCCCTGTCCTTCTCTAAATTAGCAATACCTCCCAGCTTTGTATCATCTGCAAACTTTATTAGCACACTCCCACTTTTTGTGCCCAGGTCAGTAATAAAAAGATTAAATAAGATTGGTCCCAAAACTGATCCTTGAGGAACTCCACTGGTAACCTCCCTCCAACTTGACAGTTCACCTTTCAGTAGGACCCGTTGTAGTCTCCCCTTTAACCAATTCCCTATCCACCTTTCAATTTTCCTATTGATGCCCATCTTATCCAATTTAACTAATAATTCCCCATGTGGCACAGTATCAAACGCCTTACTAAAATCTAAGTAAATTAGATCCACTGCGTTTCCTTTATCTAAAAAATCTGTTACTCTCTCAAAGAAGGAGATCAGGTTGGTTTGGCACGATCTACCTTTTGTAAAACCATGTTGTATTTTGTCCCATTTACCATTAACTTCAATGTCCTTAACTACCTTCTCCTTCAAAATTTTTTCCAAGACCTTGCATACTACAGATGTCAAACTAACAGGCCTATAATTACTTGGATCACTTTTTTTCCCTTTCTTAAAAATAGGAACTATGTTAGCAATTCTCCAATCATACGGTACAACCCCTGAGTTTACAGATTTATTAAAAATTCTTGCTAATGGGCTTGCAATTTCTTGTGCCAATTCTTTTAATATTCTTGGATGAAGATTATCTGGGCCCCCCGATTTAGTCCCATTAAGTCTTCAGGAATTTACACCCCATACCATAAAAAGAAACCATTCCTCCCTCAGTCATTCCAGCTTTGTCACCTATTCATGGCTAGACATTCTGACCAGTCCAGAAAGATGGGGAAGAATCACAGGAGGAGGAATCTGCATTTTTCTTCCCCACAACTGTTTCCAGGTAGCCTGGAAATGCCAAGCAGTCTATTTGATTGCCATATTGAGGGCAGTTTACCAGTCTGCATTACACCAGTTTCTCCCACCCATTTTTTCCAGCAGGTTGTCCAACTTCCTGTGTGCTTGGGCGCATATTACCACAGATCAATGGGTTCCAAGCCCTATGAAACTTGGATACACTCTTCAGTTTATTTCAGTTCCTCCCCCTTCCTCATCTCTCTTCAAAAACCCACTCTCACAAGGTTGTCCTCTTTTAAGAGATGAAGTCTCTTTTCTATTTAGGAGCTACAGATGAGGTTCCTCCTGCACAAAGGGAAGGGGCTTTATTCACACTACTTCCTGATTCCAAAGGCACAGGAGGGTCTCGGAGCCATATAAGATCTGAAAGAGCTGAATAAACGTATAAAGAAAATAAGGTTTTGTATGGTCACTCTAGTCTCCATTATTCCCTCCCTTGATCCCAGTGACTAGTACACTGCCCTTGACTTGAGTGATGCATATTTTCATGTGGCTATCTGTCAAAGCCGCACGAGATTTCTAAAATTTCTAGTTAACACCCAGGATCAGTTTACATTCCTACCATTTGATCTATACACGGCCCTGTGAGTAATTACAAAATGCGTAGTGGTGGTGGTGGCTGTGTTTCTAAAGAAAACGGATACAAGTACTTCCATACCTGGATTAGCCCAATTAGTAAAGGATTAGCCCAAGAGACAGGTAAAATGAAGTATGGCCAAGATCCGGTCCCTCTTCAGAGTTCTGGATTTGCTGACCAATGAGAAGTCAGTCTCCAGATGATCGACTTCAAAGGAGCAGTCCTGAAAACCAGATTTCAGATAATGTTAGCCATTTCTTCAGATCTAAAAGCCCATCCAGTCATGACTGTAAGGAACTGTCTCAGACTTGTGGAGCATATAGCTTCCTGCACATATATATTTGGGCATGACAGACTTCATTTCACGATCGTGCAGAGATGAGTAAGCTCAGTATGCTCCCCAACCTGCCACCCATTAGACATGCTGGCTTGAGTGCCTACAGGAATGTTAGCCTCTTTGGATTGGTGGATGGATCCAACCAATATGTGTATCGGAGTTTCTTTGCTACTCCCCTACATGCATTGATTCTGGTTATGGATGTTTCTTCTCTAGGTTGGGGCGGGGGGCTCCCCTGGGGCAATGGTTCTCATCAAGTGGTGCGTGTACCCCTGTGGGTACGCAGAGTTCTTCTAGGGGGTACATCAACTCATCTAGATATTTGCCTAGTTTTACAACAGAGCACTAGTGAAGTCAGTACAAACTAAACTTTCATACAGACAGTGATTTGGTTATATTGCTCTATATACTATACACTGAAATGTAAATACAATATTTATATTCCAGTTGATTTATTTTATAATTATATAGTAAAAATGAGAAAGTAAGCAATTTTTCAGTAATAGTGTGCTGTGACACTTTTGTATTTTTGTGTCTGATTTTGTAAGCAAGTATTTTTAAGTGAGGTGAAAGTAGGGGTACACTAGACAAATCAGACTTCTGCAAGGGGTACAGTAGTGTGGAAAGGTTGAAAACCATCGACCTGGGAAATCCGAAGACTCAAGGTGTCTGTTCACAACAAGATTTAGTTCTCCACATAAATGTGTGAAAGTTGAGGGCCATTCATCTCCACGTTGGGCTTTCCTCCTCCCAGACAACTCAGCAGGAATGTTCACTGTGAACAGATGTGGAGGGTGATGTCAGATCATCTCCGTGAAAAAGTGATATAGCTTTGGGAGATTTGTATCACCAGCAGGATTCACCTCAATGCATCTCCCCACCAGAGATTGAGAACAGTTTGGCAGACCACTTGAGCAGGTCTTTCAGCAGAGAACGTGAGTGATCTCACAGGCCTGCTATAAGACTAATTTTTCAGTCATATGTGGGGCCTCACGTAGCCCTGTTTCCTGCTTGCCACACCTGGAATTGCTGACTCTTCTGTCCAAGAATCAGGAACCTCAGGAGGTCATCTAGTCCAATCCCCTGCTCAAAGCAGGACCAATCCCCAATTTTTGCCCCAGATCCCTAAATGGCCCCTTCAAGGATTGAACTCACAACCCTGGGTTTAGCGGGCCAATGCTCAAACCACTGAGCTATCCCTCCCCCCACAGAGCAGGTCACAGTCAGGGATCTCTCGCAGACGCCTTCCTCATATTCTGGAAAGACAAACTGCTGTATGCTTACCCTTCTGTTCCACGCTTTCCCAGAACATTGCTCAAGGTTGAGCAGGATCATGTTCACATAATCCTCACAGCACTGGTGTTGTCTAATCAGCATTGGTTCTCTACTCTGCTGTCTCTCTCCACCAGGCCTCCCTTGACACTTCCTCCAGAATCAGACCTGATCCCACAGGACCACCTGCTTGATTCCAACCCTGATGCTCTTCATCTCCCAGCTTAGATGCTCCATGGTTAATGTCTCAGGAGGTGGTCTCTTTAGAGACTGTGCAAAACAAACTTTCTCCTGAATAAGAGAGAGTCTTTGACTAGGTGCACTTACTTGCTAAAATGGAAGCAGTTTTCCTCATGGTCTTAGGGAAAAGAGATTTTGCCAGTCTACACTTTTATACATGTTCTGGACTGTTTTTTCCACCTGAAACAGCCAGACTTATCTGATAGTTCTATCAGAGTTCATTTGGCAGCTATCTCTGCTTCTTCCCTTCAGTCACAAGTCACTCAGTATTTTCCAATCCTACGTTAATTAGGATCTTAAAGGGTCTGGACAGATTATATCACCAAGAGACACATCCTTTCCCTACCCGGGTTTTGAATCTCATGTCAGCAAGGTTGATGGGTCCACCCTTTGATGGGTCCTACCTGCTCTTCATCTAGCCATGAAAGGGGCATTTTTGGTAGCAGTTACCTCTGTGAGGAGGATGGGGAAATTGAGTCTTTGACCCCTCCTACACAGTCTTTCAGAAAGACAAAGTGTACTTAGGCCAGCATCCAAAATTTTTGACTTACCAGCGATATACTTACCAGTTTTTTTTCCCTAAGCCTCATCCTCATAAAGATGAGGAGCAACTCCATACTTTAGATGTCAGAAGGGCATTTTTACTTGGACAGGACTAGATTGCTTTGATACTCATCTCAGCTGTTTGTCATGTATTTCCTCTTGCATGTGGATTGCTATGACATCACCAATATAACCTTGCCAGGTATAGTGATGGCACACACTAGACAAAATCCCGAGCAACTTCAGCAGCTTTTCTAGCTCAAGTGGCTATAGCAGACTTTTTGAGTCTCCTGAAGAGGAATGGACATATGCAATCACATGAAGAGGAAAAAATGGCTACTAACTTGTTCTGGAACTGTTGTTCTTTTAAGGTGAGTTGCCTAAAATTAGACTGAAGTTCACTAACCAATTAAGGGTACGTCTACAGTGGGGGAAAAACAAGCAAACTTGTAGCTGTGAGTCGCAGAGCCCAGGTCAGTTGACTTGGGCTCAGGAGGCTCACTCTACATGGCTAAAAATAGCAGCATAGACATCTGGGCTCTGAGACCCAGCAAGGAGGGAGTGTCCCAGAGCACAGGGTTCAGTGCAAGTGGGGAAGTCTATGCTGCTGTTTTTAGCTTCTTAGTGTGAGCCTGAATCAGTTGACGCAAGCTCTGAGAAGTATCTTAATGTATCATATAGATGTATCTTAAATGGCCTGATGTTCAAAGTGCTAAATGCATAAGATCATAAAATGGAAAACTGGGGGGAAAAATGGAAAAAGGGGTGAACAGTGAGATGGCAAAATGTACAGTCAGTATTAAATTATTCAAGATAGTTAAGTCCAAAGCTCACTGTGAAGAGTTGCAAAGGAATTTCACTAAATTGGGTGAATGGCCAACAAAATGGCAGGTGAAATTCAGTGTTGATAAATGCAAAGTAATGCACATTGGAAAAAATAATCACAAATTTATGTACAAAATGATGAGGTCTAAATTAGCTTTTACCACTCAAAAAAGAGAGCTTTGAGTCATCATGGATAGTTCCCTGAAAACATCCACTCAATGTGCAGCAGCAGTCAAAAAAGCTAACAAAATGTTAGGAGACGTTAGGAAAGGGATAGATAATAAGACAGAAAATATCATAATGACATTATATAAACCAGTGGTATGCCAACACCCTGAATGCTGCATGTAGTTCTGGTCTCCCTTTCTGGAGGCTAGTGATAGGCACACACCAACCCCTGAGTCCTTGGAGCGCTCCCCACAGTCTCCAGCCCTTAACCACCGGACTCTCAGAGAAATGACCAGGTTTGCTGTTCCTAAGGCAGCAGTATACACTCAGCTTGACTGATAGAACTCAGGATCAGATCCTTTATAACATCACAGTCCTGCGATACATTACTCATGCAAAAATAATCCTAAATTTCTTATCAAAGTCTAAAATTTAAGAGATACTGAATAAGGGTAATGGAAACAGAAATGGTTACATATAAAACAAAACGTATATCATGCTTCTTAGAGTCTAAACTTAACTTTAACAGTCTGAAATCCTTGTATGAAGTGGTTTGTCGCCTAAAGCAGTCTCTCAGTTTCACCAACCAACATGGCTGGGATCTCCCTTTCATGAATATAAAAAGCGCTGTTCTTTTTGCTTCCTCAGTAAAGGATAAAAAGGTGTTGTTTTGCCTTCTTCTCATACCCCAAAATTTCATTGTTTTGTTTCCAGAGTCAGAATGATCCCCTGGGGTTTATTCTCTGGTGTCGTCTCCTGTTGACTTCCATGTTGGCCTACAATGGCTAATCTACGTGGCCAACAGAGAGACCAGTGATTCAGTGTTCTGTCTAACCCAAAACCTGTTGTCAGCTCTGTACATATACAAAACTCCTTAAATATCCATCCATCCATCTCACAAAGATTGAGAATCGGTATGACAAATGTTTTTATTAGATTCCTCACTTTTCCCTTTTTGGATAAATACTATGAAAGCAATGTGTGTAATGAGTGTTTCAGGCCTCTCAAGAGTTTGTTGCAGAACAGAGAACACTCCACCTGTTGGTATTGAGGGTTTTTTAGGGTTACAGTTTACATTCCTAGGCGCGCACACTCCTCAAATATTCTTCCTCTAGATATCCTTTTTGCTAGCAGAGAAGAAACACTAACTGCTTCACTTCACTGTCTAATTCCTGTCAGCACACTGAGTTTAAAGTAGACATTGTTTTTTCAATTTTTTTGAACAATATATATATCCACTATATATCAAACTTAATATAGACAACTTGCAAAAACTGTGTTAAAAGAACATTCTTAAGGTTACAAAATCAAGCACTCAAAAGTTAGGAAATGTCAGTGCAATCTTAATTCTGACATTGCCTAGCTTTTGAGTGCTTGAATTTGGATGGAAGATGATTGTTTTTAATGTAATTTTTTGCATGTAACTTACAGGGTTTAAGAAAAAATCATCATGTGGCATCCTATTGACACCATTGTGAGTCATCAGCAGGATTAGAACCTGTTAAATCCACCAGACTTCTACCACAAGTTAACAGAGTAACTGATAGCACAGTAACTGGTTGTCATCCTCTGTGCAGATCAGCACTAGAGAGGAATTTGGTGATATTTGCTCACAGCAGAGGAATGCTAAGAGTGTGGGATATAGGGTTCCATTCTAGGCACTGGAGGAAAGTATGTTCTAGTGGGCACAGACTCTTGTGCCCCATCCTGTCCAAATGGTCCTTGTCTGTACCCCACCACTTGCTCCTTGTCCCAGTCCCATTCTCCTCCTTAACCAATCAGAATCTGCACTCAGGCTTCTGATACCATTTCCAGCCTACTTGGAACCAGGCAAATTGGTTTAAACTACAGTGAAGAACAAAATTATCACACATAGATAAACATGATTTGTTGGGGGGAAGAGTCAACATGGCATTTGTAAAGGGAAGTCATGACTCACCAATCTGTTAGAATTCTCTGAGGGTGTCAACAAGCATGTGGACAAGCGCGATCCAGTCAGTGTAGTGTGCTTGGATTTTCAGAAAGCTTTTGACCAGATCCCTCACCAAAGGCTCTTAAGGAAACTTAGAAGCCATTGTATAATAGGGAAGGTCCTCTCATGAATCAGTAACTGTTTGAAAGACAGTAGACAAAGGCTAGGAATAAATGGTCAGTCTTCATTATGGAAAGATGTGTTCTGGGATCTTTGCTGTTCTACATATTCATAAATTATCTGGAAAAGAGGGCAAACAATGAAATGTCAGAGTTTATAGGTGATAACAAAATTACTCAAGTTAAGTCCAAAGCAGACTACAAGGAGTTAGAGAGAGCTCTCAAACTGCTGACTTGGCAACAAAATGGCAGATGAAATTCAATCAATTCAAAGTAATGCGTATTGGAAAAAATAATCCTCACTATACATATACAATGATTAGGGCCCTACCAAATTCATGGCCCTGAAAAAAGCATCACGGACCACGAAATCTGATCCTACATGTACTTTTACCCTATACTATACAGATAGGGGAGTCCAGTGTTTCTCAGACTGGGGGTCCTGAAAAAAAGAGGGTTGTGGGGTGGGAGGGGTTGCAAGGTTATTGTAGGGATTTGCAGTATTGCCACCCTTACTTCTGCGCTGCCTCCAGGATGGCTGGAGAGCAGTTGCTGTTGGCGAGGTGCCCAGCTCTGAAGGAAGTGCCCTGCCAGCGGCCTCGCAGAAGTAAAGGTGGCAATACGATACCATGCCACCCTTCTGCGCTCCTGTCTTCAGAATTGGGTCAGGACCCCTACAGTTAATTGTCCCTGTCCCAGTTCAGGACTGTGAAATTTCAGATTTAAATATCTGAGATAATGAAATTTACAATTTTTAAAATTCTTTGACTGTGAAGTTGATTAAAATGGACTGTGAATTTGGTAGGGCCCTAACAATGATGGGTTGTAAATTAGCAATTACTTCCTTGTGGTCTTGATCTTGTGGTCACTGTGGACAGGCCTCTGAAAACTTCAGCATCAGTCAGAAGGCTGACAATATGCTAAGAACTATTAGGAAAGGGATAGAAAATAAGACAAAGTATCACAATGCCACTATTTAAATACACAGTGTGCCCACACCTTGAATACTGTCTTCAGTTCTTGTCACTCTATCTCAAAAAGGATATAGTGCAACTGGAAGAAGTTCAGAGAAAGTCAACAAAGACGATGAGTATGGAATGGCTTCCATACAAGGAGAAACTAAAGATTAGGGCTGTTCGTCATAGAAAAGAGGTAACTAACAAAGGATATGATAGAGGTCCATGAAATCATGAATGATGTGGAAAAAATATATAGAAAAGTGTTGTTTACCCTTTCCCACAGTACAAAAACCAGTGATCACCTGATGAAATTAGTAGGCAGCAGGTTTAATACAAACAAGAGGAAGTACATTTTCACAGAGCACACAACTAACTTGTGGGACTCGTCATAAAATGTGGTGATGGTCATAATTAGGTTAAAAAAAGAACTCAAGTTTATGGAGGGTAGGTCCATCAATGGCTTTAGCCAGGGTGGTCAGGAATGCACTCCATGCTCAGTGCAACCTGAAGCCTCTGACAGTAAGAAGCTGAGTGTGGAAGACTCATGAATCCCTCCCTTTTCTGCACATTCCCCCATAAGCTCTGGTACAGCCCACTGTCAGAGACCGGATACTGGGTAAGGTGGATCGTGGTCTGACCCAGTGTGGCAGCTCTTGTGTTCTTATTCCTCCTGCCCTTTCCCACAGTGGCCTAGGTGTGGCTCTTGTTCCTGTTACATCTGCATCACATGGCTTCCTCCTCATTCTGCCTGGGTGCCAGCTGGGAAGTCATCGCAAATCCAGGAGATACAGTTCTGGTGTCTGGCCCCACTCCAGCCAGGGGCATCATTTCAGATTTTGGTTGGGGGGGAACAACTTTAATTGTGATTCAAGGGGCTACTTAGGTACCTGAAAACTCCAGGCTTTTTTGCAGGCAATCTAGAAATTAGATACAGTGCTCCTGTCAGCTAATTCTTATATAAAGAAAGAAAAAAAAATACAAACACAAATTAAAGCCATATTTAAAGTTTATATCTAAGTTTAGAACAATCAGGCGGTAATAAGCAATCCCAAGCCTTGAGGTATCAGTTTTGGAACCTTAACACAGATATCAGAAACACAAGTTTGATACTTTGTACGCTATTTTTTGTAGAGATAAATCAGATGTGCTCAAAATCTGCTTACCCATGTTGTTTTTCAAATGTCTTTATGTTCCAAGTTGTGAAGAGGAGAATGAGACCGATAATTTGTTCCAGGAATGTTTAAAGGTAAAATAAATTGAAATCAATCAAACACTCCAGATATGAGTAAAACTATGGATAATGCCATGGTCTCATCTTCGCAAAATTGTCAGTGGCCTTGTTGATATCCAGGTGTTTTGAAGCTTCACATTCACAGGCTAAAGTTACCAAATCACTTAAGCATCCATCTCCCATTGTGGATCTTAAGTAGTCCTTTACTTTCTTGAGCACAGATGATAAGAATCTGTCATTTGACGCAGAAACTGGAAGGCTCAACATAATACCTACAATAGAGCGCTAAGACTGGTAACTCCTTGGTAAGTCTTTGAGAACATTCCAGAAATCAGAAATTGAAGTCAATTTTTTTGGTGCAGTGTGCTTCTTGGCAACTTCAATGTGGGCATCCAGATCGACAAAATTGATGCCTGTTGGTCTGCATTATTTTCAGTTTCTCATGATCAAGAAAATTTTCACTCTTTGGGTCACAAAGAGTTAGTGCAGAAAGCAAAGTAGAGCTGGAGCTGAATCGTCTGTCAAGCTTAGCAAGAATTCTGTCCAGAACAGGATAGGAGAAATCAGATTTTATAGATTCTTGAGTGTTCTTGGGAACATCATGTTTAGATGACCAACCCAGTGTACTAGAAACAAAAAAACAAGGCCAGTTTGGAGGATATTTTGTTAGGCTTACTGTTTTTCTATTATTGTGCTCAGCAGTTGCGGCTGTTGACCTGAATAGCAATTTCAAGTTCCTTGGCAAGGATTTCTCACATTGCTCCTTCCATTTGCTTTCAGATATTTTCATTTCTTGAAGAGCATCTTGCTACTGATTCCACTGAACTTGATAAATTCAGGTTTTCATTTTGCATCTCTTCTGAAGCACTATTCAAAATCTTGAATAGTCTTTCCAAAACGAAGAGCCTCAATAGAAAGGAGGCCATCAAGACCTTTGCAGTGCTAGCTGATGGTCCATCAGCTCTCTGAACTGAAATGGCCTCCAGTGTTTCTACCATATCTTGCATGCAGTTTTTGGAGGGAATCACACTGGCATGACTAGCGCATTTCACATAATCTACCTATTTAAATTCCTTCTGGCCTGTCTCCAGCAGTGCCTTAACAAATAGTTCATAGTGCTTGTAACTACTACTAAAGAACGCGTACAGTTCCTGAGCAAATGGAAAGACTTTCTGATACTGGGTGATGCTGGAACATACATCTGCAATGACAGAATTAAACCTGTGAGCATGGCAGTGCACATAAATGACATGTGTAATCCTTTCCTGAATTCGAGCTTGTACTCTTGTTAAATGCCCACTCAGCACAGAAGCTCAATCATAGCACTGGGCAACAGTGTAATTAATATCAAATTTCAAATGCTGTAGTTCTTCAATAATCATTTTTTAAACAGATTCAGCATTTAGATTTTCCATGTGGAAACACCCCAGAGCTCTTTCCTGAATGATTCCTTTTTGATGGTAGTGTAAAAGGGGGAGACAACTGTTCTTCTTTGATGCATTTATAGTTCCATCAACAAGGACAACAAAATACTTGGCTTGTCCTTTTTAGGCTGTATATACACAATAAAAAGTGTGCACAGATTAGCTTATCCGAAGTAGCTTGAATCCAGCTAGCCCAGGTAACGATAGCAGTGAACACAGCACAGCCAGGCTTCCATGGGGCTAGTGCAAGTCTGGTATGGACTTTGAATGCAAACTTGGCTTGCTAGCCCATTCACAGCTTTTGATGTGTAGACATATATTTAAACTTGATGATGATAGAGGCTGGTAGCACCTTGTAAACATCAGGACTCTATGCTATAATAGTGGTCGCTCCAGTGGGGAACTTATTCTACAGTTCATTACTATGGACATAGCCACCTTTAGCACTGGGTGAATTTCTTAGCACAGACAAGGGCATTGTCAGACTTAATATTTATGCATCAGTTTCTTTTTGTGGGAAATAGAATAATATTACCTAAATCAGACATCACCTCAACCCATCCTCTGTGAGGTTGTCAGATTTTAATTTGTGTGCACTCTTCCATTCACTCTGTTAATGGGGGGAGGAGAAAAGAGGGGGAGGAGGAAAATAGTCTTGAGAGTTGAACTTCTGTATGTGGAGATGTACATTTTATTTAAGAATCTACACGTTCCTATTTTGGTTTATTCTTTATATCCTCAATACATTAGCATCCACTCCAAATCTAATCACTCAGCCCTGACCAAACCATCGTTTGCTATGAAAAAAAAAATGATTACAGTATAAAGAATTCACATACCAGTAAATCATTTCCAAGTCACTAAAACACAGATCTCTATTTTAACTTTAGTATGAAGTGTGTGGTTTACTGACTTCCATAAGCTCATTTTTAAGTTATTTTTATTGTACACTAAAACTGTGGATTACATTTCTAACCACACAGACCAATTGAACTCACTTTTGACAACTAACATTATATGAAAGATATTTTACACTGGTTTAGACATCTGCCATGAACTAGGTGTCTATTGTAAATCTCAAATGAGATGATAGAACAATGGCAATAGTGGTTAGAAAGTGTTTTAAAAATGTTCTTTTAAAATTAATTTTAGTTCATCTTCTTTTAACTCATGTTTACAGACTAACATCCTTTATAATTTTACATTTTCTTAATTTTTAAATTTTATTTACTATTTATTAGGTCTGTCAAGCGATTAAAAATCGTGATTAATCATGAGATTAAAATTAATTTGATTAATTGCACTGTTAAACATAATAGAATACCACTTATTTAAATATTTTGATTTTTCCATATTTTCAAATATATCGATTTAAATTACAACAGTGTACACTGCTCACTTTATATTTATTTTTGAGTACAAATATTTGTGCTATAAAAACAAAAGAAATAGTATTTTTCAATTTACCTCATAAAAGTATTGTAATAAAATCTTTTTCATGAAAGTTGAACTTACAAATGTAGAATTATGTACAAAAAATAACTGCATTCAAAAATAAGTGTAAAACTTTAGAGCCTACAAATCCACTCAGTCCTACTACTTGTTCAGTCAGTCACTCAGACAAGCAAGTTGGCATTTGCAGGAGGTAATGCTGCCCGGTTCTTGTTTACAATGTCACCTGAAAGTGACAACAGGTGCTTGCATGGCACTGTGGCAGCTGGTGTCACGATATATATATATATATATATATATATATATATATATATATATATATATATATATATCCCAGATGTGCAAAAGATTTATAGGTCCCTTCATGCTTCAACTACCATTCTAGAGGACATGCGTCCATGCTAATGAGGGGTTCTGCTCGATAATGATCCAAAGCAGTACAGAACAATGCATGTTCACTTCCATCATCTGAGTCAGATGCCACCAGCAGAAGGCTGATTTTCTTTTTGTTGGTTCAGGTTCTGTAGTTTCCACATCAGAGTGTTGCTCTTTTAAGACTTCTGAAAGTATGCTTCACACCTCATCCATCTCAGATTTTGGAAGGCACATCAGATTTTTAAACCTCAGGATGAGTGCTGTAGCTATCTTTAGAAATCTCACATTGGTACCTTCTTTGTGTTTTGTCAAATCTGCAGTTAAGAGTTTTCTTAAAACAAATAACATGCTGGGTCATCATCTGAGACTACTATAACATGAAATATATGGCAGAATGCAGGTAAAACAGAGCAGGAGACATACTATCCTATCCTATTAGGAGTTCAGTCACTAATGTAATTAACGCATTATTTTTTTAACAAGTGTCATCAGCATGGAAGCATGTCCTCTGGAATGGTGGCCGAAGCATGAAGGGGCATACGAATGTTTAGCATATCTGGCATGTAAATACCTTGCAATGCCGGCTACAAAAGTGCCACATGAATGCCTGTTCTCATTTTCAGGTGACATTGTAAATAAAAAGTGGGCAGCGTTATCTCCTGTAAATGTAAACAAACATGTTCATGTTAGTGATTGGCTGAACAAGAAGTAGGAGTGAGTGGACTTATAGGCTCTAAAGTTTTGCATTGGTTTGTTTTTGAGTCCAGTTACGTAACAAAGAAATTCTAAATTTGTAAGTTGCCCTTTCACGATAAAGAGATTGCATTATGGCATTGTATGACGTGAATTGAAAAATACTATTTCTTTTGTTTATTATTTTTACAGTGCAAATATTTGTAATAAATAATATAAAGTAAGCAATGTACACTTTATATTCTGTGTTGTAATTTAAATCAATATATTTGAAAATGTAGAAAAACATCCAAAATATTTAATAAATTTCAGTTGGTATTCTATTGTTTAACAGTGTGATTAAAGCTGTGATTAATCACAAATTTTTTTAGTTAATGGCCTGAGTTAACCGATAAATCAACAGACCTACTATTTACCATTTAAATATTACTTTCCCATAGTGACTTGGACTCTGACTCCAGATGAAATTTGTGCAATTAACAGGAATATTTTTTAATTCCTGCCCTGTCTTAATTGGGTTCTTTTTGCTTCTTTCATCTTCACCACTAACGAATTCAACAATTGTGTTGATGTATGAGGCCAAAGAGACTACAGCTTGCTTTCCTTGACTGATACTAGTTCATTAAGAGTAAAAACATGTTTATATTCATAAAATAAACAGATTTGACTTGAAACAGAGAAAGTAGATGTATTTGGTTGTGGTGAAGTTTTTATAGAGCCGCTTTTCTGACCACAACTGGACTTTAAAGAAAAACACACATTTATTTTAGTCATGCTGGAATATAAAATATGGCAATGAACAATCTTCTTATCCATCATCGAAGTCATTAGCTAGGAGAGTGTGCAGTCTTGAGTGTAGGATAGCAGAATGGGGATCAGAACCAAAGTACATTTCCAGCTTTAATATTAACATGTTCTGACATCTTGTGGCAAGTCACTTAAGGGACACTGGTTATGTTTAAAATTTTAATGTGCCTGCCCCACAGATCTCAATCTAATCCTTATAATTCCATATGGCAGGGTAGGAAGGTGGTGGTATTCCCATTTGACAGCAATGTGAACTGAGGCATACTGTCCAAACACAGAATACTACATTAAAGAAAACATATGTACAAACTCTAAATAATAAACAGGACTCTATTTTTTCTCAACTTTAAAATGGGGAATTTTCTTGGTGTTTAGTTTTAAATATTGTTCTGTGAGAACTGCAACTCAGTCACTGTCTGTTGTGTTTAAGAGCCTTTAAGCAGAAGTGGAAGAGACTTGAAAGTGTGTTTCATTTGTTTAAAATCAGTTTCTAGTCTATTATTGGCAAGGCTAATTCCCCACTCCCGGACTTCGAGTGCAGAAGGTGGGGTCCCACAAAGATTCAAAAACTTAATACTGGCCACTCCAGGCTTGTATTAAACTCCCAAGGTTACAGCTTTTCTCTGACCTTGGATGGATAGATGCTGCCATCACCCAAGTGCAAAAACCCCTTTGAACACCCACGAAGGCGCACTTGGGAATTCCTTCCTGCAGAGTACCCTCAAGCCCTTTTACACCCTAACACCCCCCCCCCCCCGGGAAGAGCTGAGAAAGAAGAAAAAAAAATCAGCCTTTGCCACCGGCTAATTAAACAACATGTGCACAAACCTCTTAAGAACACACATTCAAGTCTGTTCTTAAAAAAGGTAAATTTTATTTAAAAAAAAAAAAAGAAAAGAAAGAAAATACACCTGGGAACTCAGGCTATTGCTAGATTTTAAAAGAGCAATTACAAGAATTAAGCATCAAGAATAGCTTTCTTGAGGTCCAGCTTAAAGGTTAAGCAAAGCAAAAGCACCTGGGGTTAGCACAGAGGAAACCGCAAGCCATAAAAAAATAAAAAGGATAAACCTAATTACGTCTTCCAAGAGATTTCCTGATCTACTTACATATCTGGGGTTTTAAATGAGTAGTTTCTAGGTATGATACTGATTATTATTTTATATCTGGCCCAAGCTGCTTACAGCATAGCTCTGCCCTGTCCGCTTCTCCCCGGGAGAACAACAATAGACAGACAAAAGGGGAGTCTTTCTTCAATTTTGAAAAGTTTTAGCCTTCCCATTGGCTCTTTTGGCCAGCTGCCCACTCACTTCCTTTTACCTATGCATAGCAGTTAGACTTTTTAACCCTTTACAGGTAGAGCAATTAGAGAACAGCTACTAAGAAGGATTTTATAGCTACTGGCTGGCTGGGTACCCATAAAAGGGAGTTACTCCCTCCCCTTCATTCATCACAATTATTATTTGTATTAGGGTAACACCTCTACAGGCCCAGGCAGATGCAATAGAGGACAGTAGACCACTACTATTGATTAGGAGGATTGTCCATCCGTATCGTCTCAGCAGTTGACTGGTAGAAGCAGATGAGGGGGCAGGTAGGTTGAAGCTAGTGTAGTGGAGGAAACTGACCGTGGGAGCTGTAGGAAAACTCCAACTCCTGGAGCAGGGGACTTGACTGTGCGGTGCTGCAGGTAAGAGCTCGGGCTGGGGCATATGCCGCAAGCAGACCTCTGGTATGAAACTCAGGGGTGGGGCTGTGGGGCAGGTGCCCCCCCACTCTTCCTAAATGGCGCCCCTCAATCCTGCCTGGGGCAGCCATTGCAAGTAAAAGCCAGCTTCATTCCTGTATCTCTAGGCTGAAGCACGCTCAGTTGCTCTGTGGAAATGGCACCATGTGCAGTCTGATCACCATTAGGAGTTGTGAAAGGCTCACGCATACTCAGTGAAGAAGGAGTCTTTGGAGATTTTAGCTGTTAAGATCTAGCAAGTCTCTACTGAGCATGTGCAACTTCTATTTTTTTCCCCAGGTGTTTATCACTTGGCCAGATTTGGGCAGATTTCCACAGGAAGAGCTAGAGACCGTTTCCTGATACAAAGGCCAGTCTCTGACCCAAAGCATGGGGGTGCTAGCGCTTTCCGAAGAAAAGGTCACCAGAATCTTTTTAACATTGAAAATGGTGTTTTTTCCCCTAGTCTCATTCTTAAATGGCTGAACCATTTTGCTGAAAATTTCCAAGAAAATTCAGCCTGAGACAGATACCCAGCATGGAAAATTTGAGCCTGAATGGTTGAAGTTTCCTTGCTAAGTCTTGTTGTAGCCCTGTTGGCTCTAGGAAGTGCGAGAGGCAAGGTGGATGAGGTAATATTTTATTCAACCCACTTCTGTTTGTGCAAGGTTGCTCAAAAGCTTGTACATAGAGCTCCCCTTCGGGTCGAGGAAAGGAAGCAGAGTGAGCTAAATAGAAGTTGGGACAGATTGTTAAGATGAAGTAACATGTTGGAGGTGGTCACTTGAAATTAATGTGCAGTTGGGGTTAGATTATTACGCATAAAGGATTTGAAGTGGACAATTAAGGGTAGCAGGCAGTATGGTGTGTTACAAATTGTTTTAATGAGCCATCAAACCAGTGTGCCTGTTATGTCCATGGCTTTTGTCCATGTCTTTCAGAGTTATGAATTTAAATTCCCAGGCTCACCTTTTGAAGGTGCTATGTGGTTTTCATTGAGGACAAGTATTGAAAGATCAGATATGGAGTGCTCTCTCTGTGAAAAAGTGTTCTCCCATGGGTGATATGTTTTTGTCTTTTATCGTTTTTCTGTGTGAGTTCAGAGCATAGTGGTTGTCTGGTTTCACCCACATAGGTTTTGGGGCATTTGATGCACATGATGAGGTACCACCCCCACCACACATTCTAATAAGCATGTGAAGGACCCAAGAATTTTGAAAGGTGTGTTGTAGGGGGTTGTGACATTGTCTAATTAAAATATAAACATGCTAGTCATTATTGCTACCACTGTTATATAATTGCAACAAATCTTATACAAAATATAACTCATGGCCACAGAGGGTTAAACAGCTTGCAGGCTAACTAACCCAAAACCGACCTTTAAAGACATGTTAGAAATGGTAATTTGGGCCACTCTGGCTAGACAGACTAGAACTTTGAAATGCAACCCTATATTGTTAGAAGTGATACTAATTGTGTGTATCTTAGATGCTACCCATGTAAACAGACAGTTCCTGTCTGTCACGATAGCTACTAATTCAGAGATCAAAAGGGAATATTAACATTTAGATGAATCTTGGGTGAAATAATGGCATTGTCTATGTCTCTTTGAAGCTTGTGATAGACTGCCTAATGGATAAATTACCCTGTGTTAATTTGTATAACCAATTACTGGTGGTGTTGAGAAAACAGAAGGTTACATCAGAAGCCTATTGTTTACTCAGGGCTGTGTGGTCAAGTGGATGCAGAATACTGTATAAAAAGACACTTGTGTCCTGATCCTGTTGATCTCGGATCTGCTTGAGGTTTCATGCAGGGGAAGCCTAAGCCACAAGGACTGAGATCCCCATTCTGACTGGACTGCCCTGAAATATAAACATTGGACTATAACCTGTTGACTATTTCTGAAAGAACTCTTTGCAACTACAAAGCTCACCATCTCTGCTATGAATCTGAACCTCAAAAATTGAACTCAGGTCTATATGTATACTGATCTTTCAACCATTCTCTCTCTTTTGTCTTTTAACTAAACTAAAATTTATTAATAAGAATTGGCTGTAGCATGTATTTGGGTAAGATTTGGAATATTCATTAACCTGGGAGGTAATGTGTCCAATCCTTTCGGATTGGTAGAACCTTTTCTTTTGTATGATGAAGTAAGATTTTGAGAAATCTTCATCATATTTGACTTGTGTATCTGGATGGAGGCCTGAGACTGGGTTACTTCAAGGGAACTGTGTTGTTTGGAATGCTGAGTAACCAGTGAGGTATAACAGAAGCTGTTAGTGCTGGCTTGGTAAATCTAAGTATTGATTTATCTACCAGCTTTGGGGTTTGTCTGCTCCATTCTTCACAGTTCACACCCCTTGTTTTTTCCTAACCCCCCACCCCCCCCCCCCGATATTCTTGTTAAACCCTGGATTTGTGCTGGAAATGGTCCACATTGATTATCATACACATTGTAAGGAGAGTGATCACTTTAGATAAGCTATTACCAACAGGAGAGTGGGTTTGTGGGGGGTGAGGAGAAAACCTGTATTTGTGCTGGAAATGGCCCAACTTGATTAACATACACATTGTAAGGAGAGTGATCACTTTAGATAAGCTATTACCAGCAGGAGAGTGGGGTGTGGGGGGAAAGAAAACCTTTTGTAGTGGTAAACAACCATTTTTTCATGGTTTGTGTATATAAAAAGATCTTCTGTACTTTCCACAGTATGCATCCGATGAAGTGAGCTGTAGCTCACGAAAGCTTATGCTCAAATAAATTGGTTAGTCTCTAAGGTGCCACAAGTCCTCCTTTTCTTTTTGCGAATACAGACTAATGCGGCTGTTACTCTGCACCCTAATTGAGTGACCTCGGCTGGCTCCCCACTGGGACCCCAGTCACAGGGGTATTAATCATCATGGCAGTGGAGATATGTCTGCAGATTTTATTTCTGTTGTTCTGGCAGGGTCTGGTGCTGTTTTGAGTGCCACTAAACAAGGCCGCTCCACCAGAGAAGTAGATCACATCATAGATTTGTTAGCACCTAAATACCCTGGAAGAACCCTCTTCAGTTCAGAAATTTGTAGCACACTAGCTGCCTACTGCTCTTAATTGCCCACTTCAAACCTTTTATGCCTAACATCTAACCCCCAGTTACACACTTCATTTCCAGTGACTGTCTCCAACATGTATTATCCTTTAACAATCTGTCCCAACTTGTATTTAGTTCAGACACTCTGCTTCCTTCCCCATACCTGAGGAAGAGCTCTGTATAGCTTGAAAGTGTGTACCTTCCACCAGTAGAAGTTGTTTCAACAAAAGATATTACCTCACCTACCTTGTTTCTCTAGTTAAAGTTTGGCAAAGCTATAAGCAGCTTAGAATAGGGTTTTATAATGGAAAGTGTCAGGCAACCTTAACAGGTGCTAAAAATAGTAGCATACCTTGGGGATAACATGGGCTGCGGCTTGGGCTAGCTACCAGGTATGTATCCAGCGGGTCCAGGCTGGTTTGTACTCCCCAAGGCTGCTAGCCTGAGCTGGAACCTGTGCTACCCCCGGCTGTGCTGCTATTTTTAACATGCTAGCATGTGTCCGTTTACCCTTGCTGAGAAATATGCTCCCAGCTGGTGTGTAGACATACTCTCAGAGAGGATCTCTCCCTCCCCACCCCACTCCTTATGTTCCCAGTTCTTGGTCATTATGCTTGGATTTGTTTAGTCTCGAAGGTTTTCAATTTCATTATCATATCAGTGTGAGGTTACGTCTGCATAAAAAAAACTCCCAAAACTTGATCAGGCACACCATTTGGAGGAACTGGATTAATTTAGTTCTTCTCTGTTCAATGGTTATCAATTTGTCATTTCTGCTAACGTTTTCCCCAGTTAGCTCTTATGGGATTTCCCAACTTTTTCTCCAAAGCTAGCTTTTAATGGGCCACCGTAATCATGTTTATCAGCCTAAAAGAGGCAAGGTGATTGAATCCTGGTGTACAAGTCAATTGTTCCTGCTGTTAAACTGTGTGGACAATCTTATTTACGCTTTTTTCTTTATTAACCACTTTAGAGACAGGATTTGTATTTCTTTTCCTCTTGGCAGTGGAATATAAATTACTAATACATACTAAATCTGGCACAATATGGTACTGTTTACCCGATAGTTGAGTTAGGTGGCATAGGAATTGATAATGTGTGTGGCAGAGAATGTTCAGCAATTATTCACTCTCATATTTTATATATTCTAACAAACTTGTAATAGAAAAGATAATTTATTCACATACATTCTGTATCCTGCCAGAGTCTTGTTCAATTACATTCTACCTATTTTATTCTCAGAGTCGTTATGGTACAGGAAAAGTGGAAGTTGGGGATTAAGGTCCCCACATCTCTCTCTCTCTCTTTATATACTATACTAATATATTTATACTAACTGAGCCAAGAGAGCCATCTAGAGGAGCATTTAGGCTATTGAAAGTTTTCTTAAGAGAATCCAGCATTACTTTAAAAAGTGTGTCATAAAATTTCTGCTCTCCTGAACCAAAGCCAACATTTTAAATATTGGGTTCCTAAAGTTAGGAACCTAAATCTGTATTTAGGCATAAATATTCAATTCCCTGTAGAAATATGTATATTATAAGATGAGTACATACATAGATCACAGTGAGCTAGGAAGTCAAGGATTACAATTGTATACTGAACTTAAAGGAAACGTCTAAAACTTTGGCTAAGCGATATTTTTCCTTTATACACAGTAATTCTGAAATTCCTGTGTGAATAACTTCACCCTCCATGAAAAAGAATTCCATAAATATGGTTTTAATGAGATTTAAGATCAGTGATGAGAACCACAGGACAAAGAGGGAATGTTGTTTGGCTGAAATCACAAGCTTAAAATTTATTATGTAACTTATCCAGATTCTACTTGTAGACAATAATTTGTGTTTAGATCATGGTTAATGTGCATGGAAGTTGAACATCCTGCAATATCAAAGCTGGTTAATGATTCCAGTATTATGTCCTCTTGATTGTCACTCGTATTCTACTACACCTCTACCCCAATATAACGCGGTCCTCGGGAGCCAAAAAATCTTACCATATTTTAGGTGAAACCACGTTATATTGAACTTGCTTTGGCCTCGAGCATTTCTGTTATTAATACAGTATTTGACGCAAGAAGTTTTATTCTTGGTCTTGTTTTTAGAAAGGGCACGTCTGATGTCGTCCTTCACATCAAGCCCGGGGTCGGGGCTCGCAGCCGCATGCCCCGGTCAGGGTCAGGGCTTACAGCCGCGTGCCCGGGTTGGGGCTCGCAGCCGTGCTTCCCTGTCGGGGTCAGGGCCCGAAGCCGGGGTCGGGACCTGCAGCCCCGCAGCTCTACACAGGGGTCGGGGCTCGCAGCCATGCATCATGGTCAGGGCTTACAGCCCGGCGCAGGGGTTGAGGCTTGCAACTTGCAGCCGCATGCTGTGGTCAGGGCTCACGACCCCCCACATAACCAGGTCGCGACCCCCAGTTTGAGAACCAATGTTGTATATGGGACAGAAAACCATTTTTGCTTTACCGCGTTATATCCAAATTCATGTTATATCGGATCGCGTTATATTGGGGTAGAGGTGTACTTTATATAGTAAATTAATTATAAGGCCTCAGTCCTGCACATCCTGTTGTGCACATATTTGAATTTTATACAAGAGTAGTCTGTTGAAACATACACATACTATTGATTTTTCAGGATTTCATGTATGTTGGGAACACCTTTATCACCATCAAAATAACAGCAACAGGTGCCCAAAAGAAAGGAGTTCTGACAAATTAATTCACTCTTAGGCTGGGATACCTCTTCTCCTTGACCAGAAGTCTAGGTCCTTTAATCCTGATCTGGTGCACCGGAACATGACACTATAATGGACAGTAAATTTGACCAGTTATGCATATCAACACGTATGTGGTCCCAACCCACTTTTATATAGAGAGCTTGGGTCATCTCTTATCCAGCGAACTCTCTGTTAGCCTCTAATTGGTAGGTCCTTCTGGAGTCAGAGAGAGGAATTCTTTTTCAAGTCCTCCCAAACAGTCAAGTATTGGCAGGCTGGGTGCCCAAGCTCCTAAATTCTTTGAACATTTAGCTGACTGACCAGGGACAACAGCTCTACCCCACAACTGCCTGCTGTCGCCTTACAGCAGTCTCTCCTACTGACACAGACAGCGCTAAACACAATTGCATGAGATTACATTATAATGCTTCTCTGAATAGCAAGACTTTTATATTGCATTATAGGTCTGACAAAGTTAGGACAAATAGTGCAGAAATCTTACTCTTTGAATTGTAAGCCTTTTGGGTTGTCTTTTTATACTTGTATATGGAAAACCCATGAATGAATTCACACGCAGAAAGAACATGTATTTCATAGCCATCTGTATTTTTACAATATTTTTCTTTTTCAGGATCTACATAATCTAGATTTGATGATTGGAATTGCTTCAGGAGGTATTGCTGTGTACAGAAAATTTATTTGCACAAGTTTCTATCCCTGGTAAGTGTTACTTGTTTCTATTTCCTTTAGTAACCAAGAGTTACAACTGCTGTTTTAAATTTTTAAATAATATTTTCACATGGCATGATCTTTATTCCAAAGAGGAAAAATCTATTACAGAAGGGGTTAGGTTAAGTTTTTGTGATATGTATATGGTTCTCACCGGGGTTGGGTTAAAATGAAAGCTCTGGACTGGGGACCTGATCCTACAAAGATTCATGACTGTGAGTACCACTGAGTTTAAAGGAGTCGGTTAGAGTTCAGAGGCAGACTACTCTCATATATGAGTTTGTAGGATTGGGATGCTGGTGACCCTCCACATCCCCTGTCCTTAGACCCAAATGACTCTGGTTAATTTTTTTTAATATTGCTAAACAGCTCAGCAATTAATTGTGGATGATCAGCAATTTTATGAATTTTGGTAAGCATGGCATTTGCTTTTGTGAAAGAACTTTGTGAAATAACCAACAAAAATGACAACTATTGGCAGTTTTCAGGAGGAGCTGGGATAAATGAACAAGCAAAAAAGGAATAAAACAAGTCTACAAGATCATCCAGGATTGACTTATAGGTTTGGGATCTCCAAAGGGGAAGATACTTTGATGGCTGTGTAAAGCTGAAAACACTAGTATATGCATTCATTTTTGATCGGGAAAGTCCCGTCTTGGTCTAGGAAAGAGACTCCAGAGTTGCTGACCTCTATGCAAATCGATTGAAATGTTTTACACATGTCTGACCTTAAGATTCTGGAGAGGGTCCAAAAGATGATTCTTTTGAACTCCTCCACTTACTGATCCTCTGTGTACTCTTCTGTGTAAAAGTGGGATTATTTGCACTTCCATCAACCTGCTCAATTGTGGAACCAGTGCCTAGCTGCTGGTGCATGGTATTAGGCATAATTTACAACAGTTTTCTGGGGAAAGTTTCCAAAGAAGTTGGTGCAAAGCTCCCAGACCTCACAGAATAATACATTGTGGTGAGTTGTAGATTGTCTTCTTCTGCCTCCAGTTATTTAACTACAGGAACTACAGATAACCAGAAACATTAATATACCTTAAGTACTCTAGACTCCCCATCTTTTTATCACAAACCTAAGGAACGTCTGACAGAATAAAGCACTAAAATAGATTATAAATTTAAATTGTCTATCCTAAACTATCTTTTTTTTTGCTTATTTCCTTCATTTCTATCCTTTTTCTCCATTCTTTGAAATGTATCATCTTTTGAATAGTATGGCCTTCATAATTCACATGGGGATAATGCAACCATCCCAAATTCATGCCAGTACAAACTTCATACCGCACCATGATGATGTATGTGTTTCTGTGTATAATTTAGTGCATGATAGAATATAGATTTTTTATGCACCTCTGATTCTCTTGAAATCTGCCCTCTAGTCCTCCTTTATTAATTCTAGCCATTCAAATCTTTAAATGCCTTTAAACAGCTGCTATTTTTAAAGATGGTCTGCCAGACAGATATTCTTCCTTTTCACACTTTTGCTCTACCAAAATGACTAACCGATGGTCTTGGGTAGGCAAATATTATACACCAGTGATGTATAAAGTCCAATATCATGTGATCTTTCAGGTCTAGAAACAAAAGTGTTATTCCATTGAAAAGGGATAATTCACAGCTTTCTACAGCACTTCTAGTCTTGCAAGGTGCAGAAAGTTTGGATACTGGAATTTCGACATTATGTATAGAAAGCTATTTTAAGTAATTCTTTGAGTCTTCAGGCTTATATAAATTAGACTCATAATAGCTGGGGTACCAGGATTTGCAGGTGAAAGTATGAAATTGGTAGGAACAATCCTAGAAATGCTCTAAAATAGTCTCTTTCCACACAAAAAAAACAAACAAACTAAAAGCTTTTATATATTGGAGAGAGGCTTTATTGGTCTCATTTCTGATTGCATCGATACATCAGTCATGGCTCAGCCATTCATAAGCAATGTGGTACAGTCAAGTCATTGTGAGAAAATACAGTGCCCCACCTCCCTATACTATATATGCAGAATGTATTTTGTGTGCTTAGACATATTATAAAAAGATAGAATATGATAAATTTCTATAATGCCCTCAATGTATTTTACTTAAAGGATTACAAAGCCTATTGGGTGGAGGTACTCGGGTGGGGAAAACGTTATATAGTGACAAATGGCTGAAAAGGAGATAGAGTTCTAATAAAAAGCTAAATCCTGCTTCAGTTTACACTCTGAATAACATTGTTGTAAGTCAATAGGGCTTCTTCTGATATAAGTTCATCAGGATTTGACACAAACTTTTTTGAACTCAAGGTGGCAGCAAACACCATCAAAGTGCTCTTTCAAAAAATTCTGGAACAATATTCTGCAATATTAATAGACAGCAAAAATAGAACAACGATGCTGTGTGCCGGGCTGGATTTCCACCTGGGCACAGTAGACACGTGCCTGGGGGTGCTGGCATTCCAGGGGCACCATACCTCTCTAAAACTGTGTGCAACACGAAGGTCTGCTGTAGGCAACGGAGGCACTGAAGATGCTGTGGCTAGGGGTGCACAAGGTGTAAATCTGGCCCTGGCTGTGTGATAGTAGCCAAAGTGGACAAAAAGTGCTGAAGGATAGATGTAATAAAAATACCATCTTGGCAAAAAATGAGATGATCAAAACAAACTATATAAGAAAAAAAATCTAACAGCTTTGTCAGTCTGAATGAGAGTCAGAATAGTTTGAATGAGAGTCTGAATGAGAGTCAGTATGTTTCTGAAAAATAACTTTAGTTGGACTTGCCCCCAGATTTGATCCATTTTTTGGGGGGAAAAAGAACTAATCTTAAATGCCACCAGGGGATTCCAAACAATTTCCATATTAGATTGGCTTATTTTGCAAGTAAAGAGGCTTTTTCCTAACACACAAGCTACAGATTTCCTCCAGAATCTGAATATATTACATCACCACTTATAAAGATGCAACAGATCAGTTTCTGTTCTTTGTTGTGGGTGCGCAGTCCCTTCGCTTTGAAAACAATTGCAACTTTGGAATAGCTTTTCTGAGAAGCCTGCAGGACTATATTAAGGTTACTTATTACCCAAAATCTAATTGGCTTCCTGCTTGAATTGTGGATTTGATATACACAGAAACTTCCAGATTGCTGGATGAGAAAACAAACTGACAGCTAAGGAAACTTTTCAGTTTAAGTCTAAAGTAGCATCTTTGTTTAGGTTAGCTTTAAGTATCAGGACAGACTGATCAGTTTGTTGAACTCCCTTGGATTTCTGTTCAGTCTGAAGTTCTGAAGACATAAGAATGGGCATACTGGGTCAGACCAATGCTCCATCTAGCCCTAGTATCCTGTCTTCCGACAGTGCCAGATGCCTCAGAGGGAATGAACAGACCAGGCAATTATCAAGTGATCCATCCCCTGTTGTCGAGTCCCAGCTTCTGGCACAGACACTTGAGGTTCTATTGCCAGCTACATAATTTTATTTTTTCTGATCTCAGTAAATGAAAGGAAAAACCTGAGCCAAAAGATTTGTCATCTGTAGTGGTACAAAACTACTGTGTACTTTAAAAGTAAGCAGTAAAACCTATTGAATTTGTGAACTTTACAGGGAGCCACTGTATACCTATAAGAGTTACCTATAAGAATGTGAACAACTACATTGTATACAGGTTATATTCTGGATGTGACATGCTTGAGCACTCATGAAATGTAAGTCTTCTAATGACAGCATAATCCACTAGAAAAACAAAAAAGGAAGTCTCATGGATTACTGTTACTCACTGCCATTCACTTAAAAAAATTGTGTGATGTCACAGCTGCTGGTTATGAGATTAAATAAATCTGTGTCCTTTTAACAAGTATTTTGTGCCTTGAATTAAACTGCTGGAGTGGTACTCTAAAGAAGCAGCACTGGCATTGAAGAACAGACCATCCTGAAAGTGAGAGATGGTTATGGGGAGAGGAAGGAGTAACGAGAGGGAGTCAACAAGCATAGTAGGAGTGCAGCAGCAGAGAGAGAACAGCCTGTGTAGCACATGGATTCAGTGCTCAGAACGATGTATTATATAAAATAAAACATTAGAAAAATACTCTGGAGACAATAATTTCACCTATTCATTTAAAAAACAAAACAAAACTGAAAAAACAAATTCCACCATGTGGAACCACCTTGACCTCTTGTAAGTCATCAACAGGTTTGGTACCCATGTCCTTTAAATACACAGTACAGACTTCTACCGCTTAAACCAATGGTAAATAGTATCAGTGTTATGCTCTTACTTTTTCTGTAGCCTAGCCAGTAGAGAGGGACATGGCATAAATTTTCCAGTAGCTTACACAAGTATTTGCTAGACAGCAGAGAAACGCTGAGAATCAGAATCCTTGGGTTCTGTTCCTCGCTCTGTTTCTGATGATACAGCCAAGAGCACAGTTTTGGTACATTCTTTCTGAAAGGCAGTGTGGCACCGTTGATGGGATTTGACATATTGCAGACAGATTCTATTTCCAGGTCTGCCATAAGTGACACTGTGCAATCTGTTACCTTATCGATAAAACAGTTGAATGTCCTGTTTCCTAAGGCAGGAGTGTGAGACATTGCTCAATAATAAGAGTTGTAAAGTGCACAGCATTAACACCAATTAGTAGAAAGTGGTGGACTAGGATTTCAAGTTAGCTCCCAACCCAATTCACCTTCCCCTAAATCAAAACAGGGTGTGGTTGATGGGTCCCCTCTACACCCTCTATCTAGAGCTCTAGCTCTGTGACAGCTATGTAGGAGAGTCTGTGAGGATTGGGAGAAATCCTCAGTACAATTGTCATGTGCGAAGCTCCAAGGGTCTGCAGCATACTCAGTTAAGGTACAATATTCTGAGGTTTTAGCAGCAGCCTTCTCACAAGTATTACTGTGCATATGCAAATGGCAGTTTTCAGATTTATAAATTGGCCAAATCTGGATTTTCTTAGGGATAAGGCATCTCTCTAACTCCAAATATCTCTTCATCAAATTTCTTCTCCCAAGCATGCAGGAACTAGAGAGTTTTAACAAAAAAACAAAAACAAAAGTTGGAAATTTTAACATTGGCAAAACTACCTATTTTTCAATAGCCTTTTTCTTGGAAACGATGGAATGACTTTGAAACCTTAAAAAGAAAAAATTCTTGAGACAAAAGAGACAAAAACCATCATGGAAAATTTCACCCTGATTCAGCTAAGCAGATATCATCAGGCTTATATGAAAAGTGTTAGACAAACTTTAACTATAGCCACTATTATCATCTCTGCCTATAATAAAAGAATTTGGGAAGTCACCACTGACACGTGTATTTAGAACATCAGAGCTCATGTTTGTTTTTAACTATGCTACATAAAATATGTAAGGATATTACAATATTAGAGATTTGATCAATCTATGTAAGGAAAATCTTAGCACTCAGACCTGTGTCTTCCCACCACTCTTCCTCTCCCTTAATCCCACAAAAGCAAATAAGTATGTGATTAGAATGTTTAATGGATAACCACCAATTATTCTCCTGGGTGTTTAACAGTACAGTAGCATAGGGTTTTTCCAAAAGACAACTCTAAAATGTGGCTTCCTTTTCATATTCAAAATGATATTATCAATAATGTGACACAACTATTACTAATAGTAATATGACTTATATTGTCATCTGCTCGGAGACACATTTTTGATATTGTATATGGCCTAATGTGTCCTGTTATCAAAGTCCTACTCTTGGTACTCCATTGTTACAGTATGGTTCATTAGTTACATGAACTCAGTGTCATGAACTGTGTGCAGACAATGAAGAGGACAAACTGATTCCATTGCGTCTTTGCTGCAAGTACATCATGCAGCTTCGTAGGTGAGAATTGTCATAGGAGGCTTCCTGCTTATGCAACAGTCAAGTCTTACAGAGTAACTATTGAATAATGATTTTTAAAAGATGCTCTCCACTGGCCAAAGTTACTGATCCTCTCTCTTGCTCCTGTGGTGGGTGTGGGGGTGTGTGTCAGTTAGCTGCTAATCTTCATCCAAGAGGTGGTTGCATTTTATTAGTCATGAATCTGTAATTTTATAATGTACTTCAGGATCTTTTAAGACTGATGGGCATTATAAACATGTGTTGTGTCACTTTTTCTTTGATTGTTTTACTCTATTTTTATGGGTTGTTTCTTAGTGTATTTTCTTTCTTTTTTAGGATGAACATATTAAAAATTTCCTTTAAAAGGAAAAAATTTTTTATACAGCAACGGCAAAAACATGTAAGTAGTTCAACGTTTATTTTCCCATTTCATTTATCAAATTTTTAATCAGTATTCTGTAAATTCTTTTGACTTGTTGTGAAAGGAACCAGGGTAGTAATTTTAGCCTTAAATTTCAGTGGCAGAGGAAGTTGGTTTGACAGATGCTCTCTGTCCTTACTGGGTTGCTCCATATGGCTCTACCCATTAAGTTTCCCCTTTCCTTCCTCCACTCTCTCTGGCTCCCATCTGCTGTCACCTTTTCCCCAGGGTCCCCTTTCTCCCCATTCTTATCCCCACCCCCTCAAGTTTAATGGTTGTCCTTCCCCCCATACCAACAGTACTTCATTTCAGTATTTTTGGAGGTGTGAGGGGTCGGGGGGACTACAGAGGGGATCTTCTTCAGAGGAGATCTTCCTCCGTTCACTCACATTCAGCTGCCTGACACTTTCCATCAGATTACCAGTGTCTTGCTGCCCTTTTCTCAGATACTCCACCTGCTGGCCAGCTGCCTGCAGAATCTTCTCTAATGGTTAGTCTACCCGACCTGGTTGTGGTGGCACAAGTGGTGACTTGGGCTAGTGGTCCAAATACAATCTCTTCTGACTGTCTGGGTACATACTCAGGCGACTAGTCCTATCCACCACTTGTCTGTGTTGCCAGAGCCACACTGCTATTTTTAGCATGCTAGCCCCAGCTATGTCTACCCAAGCTGGGAATTACATCTCTCAGCTGCTGAGTAGATGTACCCTACGTGCAGATGAGCCACTCTGTAGCTGAGTGTCTTTCAAAGAGGGCATGGAGGGAGAAGACAGCACTGCAGGACACACAATGTTGGGCACTGCTGCCCTCCATTCTCCCAGATACCTTCTTTTCCCTGGGACTCAAAGTTGAAAAGCGGTAGGGGATGCATTATGGGGAAAAAATGGCAACTGAAAGATCTGGAGATAAAGCAGATAATGAGTGCCTTCCGCAGTACAGTAATTATACAGTAGTGTCTAAATTGGCAAAATTGGATGGTATACATTGAGATAGTTAAAATAATTGAAGTCAGAATACATTGCTCACTACAAGTTTTCTTTATAAGGTATTTTTCTTGAAGCTCACACAGTGGCAAAGAAACAGTACTGCAGCTGATAATAGATTCTAATTAGTGTATTTTGATCTAGCTGTTTCCTCTAAGTCAGTGGAGAAGCTATTCAATCTTTTTTGGGGGGTGGGGTCAGGTGGGAAGCTAATTAGTTAGACTATAACAGGGGTCAGCAACCTATGGCACGCATGCCAAAGACGGCATGCGAGCCCATTTTTAATGGCACGTTGCTGCCTGCCGGGGCAGCAGCAGCATGCCATTAAAATCCTGCCCGGCCCTCTCTTCTCCGCCTCCTGCCCCCTTCTGTGGGGATAGGGGGAAAGGGGCAGGGGGCAGAAGCTTGGTCCTGCCGGCTCCCCTGCCTCTTCCCGCAGTGTGCTGGGTTCCTGCCCCTCCTCCTCCTCTCCGTCCCTCCCTGCGCGGGATCAGCTGATGGCCCTTGTGAGGGGGTGGGGGAGGAGCGGGGTCAGTTTGTTCGCTGCTCCCGGCAGAGGCAGAGAAGAAGTAGGGGCAGGGCCTTGGAGAAGGTGGGGGTGGAATCGGGGCATACGCCCTCTGCCCTGAGCCCTGCAGCCCCGCACACCCCCCAGACTCCTGCCCTGAGCCCTGTACCCCCCTCACACACACCCAGCCCTCTGCTTGACTCCTTCACCGCCCCCCACGACTCAAGCGCTGACTCTGGCACCCCCACACATACCCAAGCCCCCCACACCTGATGCCCTGACACCTGCACCCCCCTCACAGGCCCCCAGCCCTCTGCCCTGACTCTTGCACCCCCCACACCATGCACCCCCCACATCCTGACTCTTGCACCCCACACATCCCCACTCCCACCCTGAGTACCAAACGGGGGCTCCTGCACCCCCCCCCACATTCCGACCTGCACCCCCTCACCAAATGGGAGCTGCCCAGGTAAGCTCTCCACACCCAAACCTCCTGCCCCAACCCTGAGCCCCCTCCCTCATTCTAGCTCCTGGCCAGACCCTACACCCCAACCTGCAGCCTGCTCCTTCACCCTCCAGCCCTGTGCTCAGTGCACTCCCACCCTCAGCTCAGTGCAGAGAGAGAGGAAGAGAATGGGCCAGAACCAGGGAGAAGGTAGGTACCAACTGTATGTGGGCAGGGCAGGAACCCCAGACTGGCAGTGGGCTGAGCGGGTCCAGGAGCCGGCGGATGGAACTCCTGAGTGGCAGCGGGCTGAGCCACTCAGCTCACTGCTGGTCTGGGGTCCCAGCCACTGGCCCCGCACAGCCCACTGTTGGTCTGGGCTTCTGGCTGCTGGCCCCTTGCCAGCCAGGGCCCCGGCCACAGGCCCCGCTCAGCCCGCTGCTGGCCTAGGTGAGCGGAACCCCAGACCAGAAGCAGGCTGAGCGGGCTGGTGGCATAAGATCAACATTTTAATTTAATTTTAAATGAAGCTTCTTAAACGTTTTGAAAACCTTTTTTATTTTACAGTACAACAATAGTTTAGTTATATAATATAGAGACTTTTATAGAGAGAGACCTTCTCACAAACATTAAAATGTATTACCGGCACATGAAACCTTAAATGAAAGTGAATAAATGAAGACTCGGCACACCACTTCTGAAAGGTTGCCAACCCCTGGACTATAACATAAAATATAGACATCCATACTTAGTAATGTGTAGTCTGAATATTTTGGAAGATATTTGCATGTGTGGATTCTGTTTCAGTGAAAAATAAACAAGCTTTTTAACAACTAAGGCTGTAAATTTTCCCATGTCATAGTTATATTTAAATTTGGGAGTGTCTTCCATCTGCACCCAAAATGTTAAAGGAGACAAATATGGACATCTTCTTGTAATTACTGTAATCCTAATCCTGATCAAATATAAAAAGAAATGACAGTTGTTATCCTGGAAAAGTTGTCTCAGGCTCATTACTAAGTGAAAAGTCTTCAGAGGCTCTCAAACACCTGTCTCTTTGGGGAAACAAATAGGGAAAAAAACTGGTGATTTGATGTAGCATTCTGTCTGACTTTGGGCTGTTTAGAAAGGGGGATGACTGCAGGGTGGTGGTTGTTGTTTTAAAGATAAGGTTGAATAATGTGTTCGTGTGTGGCTGAGTGGCCCCAGGTAGGTCCCTGCAGAATGGCAGAACAGCAGGTAGTACAAGGAAGGGAACTTTCTCATGCCCAGGGGAGGTAGTGTTCTCCTTATTTTTAAATTGAACAGTGGTAGAGATCTTACACAGAGTGTCAGAGGCTATGGGGAGGCATTCTGTGCTCTTAAGGCCTCAAATAAATAAGGATATGTTGTGCCTCTGCATACCAAGTGGGACCCATAAGTGTGGTTGGCACACCACTTCAGAGGGTGCACAGGGCTCCCAAATTTAGCTGCTTTATTTTTGGGAGAAGGAGAGGGGAGACTCAAAGCCTACCAAAGATGGATGTCCAGTAGTTTGCAAACTATTTCTACTAATTAGTTTCTACTAATTCTACAATTTCTACTAATATATTATTTGCAAATATTTATCAATGGTTTATGTAAATAAATTTCAACTTAAGGTTGGTTGCCAACTGTTCACTTACTCGCTCTGAATAATTTGCGGTGAGTGATAGGTCACTGAAGTCACAAAGTATTGTTTCTGTTCCCTGATTGGATGACTGAAATACCAAATAATGAACAGTGAATTCTCTGTTAACTTATGAATATTCTTGTTTGCAGATGAATACTAGCATATATATGAATAGCAGCAGTTCCCAAAACAGTCACATGAACAAAATCCCCTTTGTGTTAATGTTTACAAATAGGGAATAATAAAAGAAATGAATGTGGTCAAACTGAGCAACCAGTTGGCACTTGAACAAATGCATTTTTTTAGTATTTCATCAGTTCTAGAAGTAGATATCACTTTAAACATATTTGTTCACTACATAAAGAGTTCTTTACTCCTGTCAAAAAAGTTAATTTACACATTCAAGAGAGCTGCATCAACTTTGAAAAGGGCAGTGTTCTCAAAGTTCATTCTGTTGAGAAGCTGTTTATCTTGTTGAAAAATGACAGTTTGAAAGCTGTGATTTATAACTATCCACATCTCTTCAGTCATCATTTCCTTGTGTATCATAACAATGCACAATGATCATAGTAATGCAAATGGCATCACACTTAAAGATCCACAAAATCTTAAGGAAAATAGGACCAGCTGTGTAACCTTTGTCTTCCTCTGTTTATATGACAAAGCAAACCAGGTGCACTGTTAAGTCTCCTCTCCAGATGTATCCATCGTTGTCAAATATATATGTAGGTCACAAGTGAAAGGGGACATAAAGCAGCCAGTTCTGCAGCCCACTGATATGGCTTGCTCTCCTATTACTCTTGTTTCTCAATGAGAGGGTATGCTTACCTTGAAGACCCTGTTTTTCCAATGCAGGTGGGACAATTAGGCTGCCATTGGCCTTCTCTGGAATAACAGGTGGCTCAGGTGGGCTTTGAGGGGAGGTGGCTGAGTATATTTTGGTCTTGGGATGTATCAGCCCTTCATTTCAGAGTTCAGAAGGAAAGGGTTAAATAAGACTGAGAGGAAAAACAGGAGATGGGGAGGAGAAGGAAAGACCAAGATGGATGGGGAAAGCACAGCAAGGAGTAGATTCCACAAACCACCTAAGGCTTCATGAGTAAGGTTTCTTTATGGATCATGATGTTGCTACAACATCTCAGGCTTTGCCATTGCAATATTTAGATGGATGGTATTTCTTGAAAATCTGGAGAAGGTGCTCAAAGGCCATGAATACGTGCTCATTTAACACATTTTATGCACTTCAAGCCTGTTGATTCATGACTCATCTTAATCCCGAGTCGTCCTCCTTTTTCCTTTTCTGTACTTTTTCTCTTCTTACTCGTTGTGTGTTTTTTCCCATGCCAGCTGTTTTGGAGAAACAGCTACTCATCAGTTCTTTCCTCCTTTTGCTGATCAGTTGTTCAGCAGGGAATATCTAACACTTCTGATTTTACTGAAGAACTGATCAGAGGATGGGGAAGGAATTGATTAATCATATAGTGACTGATGCTACTAAAGCGCAGCTTTGACATTTGGGTTTAGTGGAAGCTGTAAGATGCAATGCTGGGAGTAGAAGCCATGCTTGTTTACCTGCAAAAATTTTAAATGCTTCAAAAAAGTGAAAAGTTTTATCCAACTTGTTTGTTGCTTACTGAACACTAGCCAACGTAGCTCTATTTTTACATATATTAAAATTTCACGAATTTGCTATTCTGTAAACAACACATCTGCAAATCTTCTCTAATTGTTAGAGGCATCACTTGATTAATCACATTACTGACTGCTGGGTCTGTGTAGGTTTTAGAATTACAGGGTACTCCCCATTAACTCCTGGGAGCCCGCCGTTACTTTCATTACCCCAGCATTCAGTCCACAAACCTCTCTAATTGACACTACAGTCCTCACAAATTGTGAACTATTGAAATCCAAGGGTGCTAGAGTCTGATCTTGTAAAGGGATCATAAACATAGGCCCCTACATCCACTTGTAGTTCCTTTGACTTAGTAGGATTCTGCATGGGTTTAATGGTCAGTGACTGTAGATCCCTTCGGAGGATTGTGCTCTTGGTGAGCAAAAAGTCTTTTTCTCCATTAAACATTTTTTTCATGGATAATTTTTAAAAAGTTGACTGGATCATCCTCAAGCCTTCCAAAATGAGACAAGAGCAAGCATGTGAATTTGCAGCACACACAGGGAGCTTTTCAAAGTTATCGGTGATGGACTGCAAACGCTTTCTCTTGTCCAGCAAAAATTCAAGTAGGAAATACTAGGTAAATTTCATCCCTGGCCTGTAAACCATACGTTTTTAGCATAAAGTTAAATTGAAATGTTCAAGTTAACAAATTCTTATGGCTAAAAATTAGTATTACAGCTGGACAGAATTGTTTCCAATTTTTCCCTGCATTGGTCGTGTTTTGAACAATTATGTCGATTTAAACATTTTTAACCCGTATTGCAAGTGAGCAATCAGCAGGATACTAAGAAATGCCAGTTGCTGTTAAATCTTTTGATACTGTATACTTTTTATACATGGCAAAAATTTCCCTCCAAATCTTCACAACATGTATTTTAAAAGTTGTTTGTTTCAGTGTAAGCACTCGAATAGAAATATCCATGATCAACAAATACCGTTTTAGTTCCAGTATGAATGACCAAAGTTGAAAAACAAGTACATTATTCTTTTCTTGTATAAACAGATCCATATTAAATGTTTTAAAATATATATGAGGAAAGATGCATGTTAGACTAAGTATAAAACAGATTACCATTTAAAATATCCACAAACAAAGTGCCAAATCCTGCTCACCTTTCTCAAGGAGATGTCCTAATAGGGTTGCATAAGTATGGTTTGTTACAAATAAAGTGATTGATTAACGTATGTGGTATTTAACAAATAGTAGTTGTGAAATGTTGGCTTTCTGTATGTGTTTTAGCTGGTAGATGATGTTTTAAGAATTTGGGTCTACTCCAGTTATGAACTCAATTGTTGGAAAGCGGGTGAAAGGTGCCAATAAAATGTCAGAATAATTTATAACAATAAATGCTGATAGAAGAAGGTACAAAAGGGAAATAAAAAGATTAGATTAGTCCAAACAAAACTCTACTGATACCACCCAAGGACTGTGTAAAGATCATGACTATAAACAAAAGATAGAATTGGAAATTAATAGATCAAAACTGGTGTGTGGGAAATTAGACCTAATTGGGGCACAAAATAATGGAGCTGTGAGCTTTTCCAGCCATCACCCCTTTTGGGAGTCTTTAAAAGAGACTTCGGGGGAAATCATGACACTAGGTGGGATGGGTGAACTGGAAGAAATGAGCTTTACCATCATGACTGCCACCCCGACCATCTGCTGGGACTGAGGGATCCACTATGAAACTGTTGGTTCTTTATTGTCCTGATTGTAAAAGGCATTGTGACCAGACTGAATCAAAGAGAGGGAACTGAAGACATTACCACCTCTACCAGACTTGGCTGAGTCCTAACAGCACCTGGAATGTGAGACTTAAGTTCCTGCTGTCACCCTCTTTGTTGTGCGTCCTTTTCCTTCACCCACCGCTTCTCTCTCTCTCTCTCTCTCTCTTTTTGCCTTGTGTTTAGTAAGAGTCTGGCTTAGTCAGCAAGACTGCATCTTTTGCAGAACTGCTGAGAACCTATGATCAGAGACACTGCTAAAAGCAACATGTTAAACAGCCAGAAGCTGGCGTACGTTTGCTAGGTTTCAAAGTGGCTGATAAGATTGTGTGTTGTGCTTGTGTTTCTCTGGAAGCAAGGTTGCAAGTAAGAGGCAGCACCAAAGAAAACTGCATTTTCTGTCTTTGCTGTTCTTTTTTCTCTCTCTCTCTCTGTGTTGGTCTTATTCTGCCTTCGGAAAAGCAACATCAAGCTTAAACAACAACAGCATCTCCAGCCCATCTCAATTATTTCTCTTTTCCTCAAAAAGGACAGTTATTGTCATCTTTAATATCATCTAGTCTAAAAGGCTATTAAATGGAGTGGGGGAGGGGAAATGTTTCCTTATAAAATCTTTCTACAGCTAAAGGGAAAGGGGACAAGAAATATTGTAAAAATGAAAACATTATTTAATACTTTATATTTTAAGGGCTTTAATTGTTCCCTCCCCCCCTTTTTCTGTATCTTTAGTAAAAAAAACGTAAAAAATTTTTAGTGGTGGATTGTTGCCATGGAACTAAGCAAACCAAGGTGTCTCTACACAAAACCCTGAGCCTTGTTTAACTGTTTAGTTTTGTGGAATGACAGGGTTATGTTAGCACCTCTGACTCTCTGGACCTATTTATTTCATTGAAATTAACACAACAATGAAATGGTGGTGATAGCCTTGTTTACAGTGGTCAGTACCATGGTCAGTGCTGTCAGCTTCTGTAATATGCTTTTTGGGAAGTCTCTATATCTTAAGTAGATGCTATCCCAAGTAACTTAAGAACTGTTTTGAGTTTGATTTGGGTTAGTTCTAAACAAATAGTCTGTTAGAATGTACTCCCCATTGAATTTTTGTTTTTCCCTAAACAATGTAGGCATATAAAACTCAAGTGAAAGATTTTTGTCTTTAGTTTTGGAAAGATCATTGTTTGAAGATCTGATATTTTAACTGACATCTGAGCAGTCTGATAACTTAAGCAGATTCCACAGTTTTGTCAATGATATTTAACTTCGTAAAGTGTGATAAAAAAAGTGATTATAACACCTCTTTGACATTTCAGATTGGTTCTCCATCAATGAGTGTTTTACCACTTGAAAATAGTCTACGGAGACATCAATTTTATTTTATTCTGTTGATTCTTTGCACTTACTGATGACTTATCAGTTTAAAATTACTTTTAGTTGTAAATTGCCTGTTAGCTTTACTTGATTTTGAAATCTTTTTCTTAATATGTCCAATCTGCATATTCTGTACTGATACATAATGTTTGTTATTCTAGAATGAATCCAGAGAACATATAGTTGCCTTCAACATGCTAAATTACAGAGCATGCAAAAATCTATGGAAATCTTGTGTAGAGCATCACACGTTTTTTCAGACAAAGTCATCACTACCTCATGAAAGAAAGATATTGTCCCATTATTGGACCTTTGGTTCTAGAAACCCAACAAAGTGAGTACAGTGCCTAAAGATGTGACTTTCTAATTAATTTGAAAATTCATTTTCAAGTCTTGTACAAAGTTGAAAGTTCAGGACTGTAGTTCGTTAGTTGAATCCTGTTTCCAGTACTATCAGAGACTTGGTAGGTAATTTTGAGTAAATCACTGAACCGCACTGTGTGTGTTTTCCCAACTGTAAAATAAAGAGAAACTTAATTCCTCACAGGATAGTTCTTGAAGTTTTGTTGTTTGCAGAGCATTTTGAGATCTTCAGGCAGAAACAGGCATAGAATTGTAGCATGGTATCCTTATTATGGAACCTCATTTTATAGAAATATTTCATGCCATTAAATTAAAAATAAAACAAAAAGTTCTTTATTTGGATTTAAACCTGGTCCACTAGGGTGGTTTAAAATCCGCATAGTTCAGCTGTGTGCAAAGGTATAAGAGAACCAGAAAGTAAAGTGACATGAAACTAATGACAAAATATTTTTGCGAAACGGACTTGTCTGTTTTCCCTTTCTAAGTTGACAGAAATAAGCAGTTTTAAAGATGAAAAATTTACATTTAGTTTTAATAATCTCCAGTTATGTTAATAGCAGAGGTAAGAGAGCTTTTTTACAATACTGTTATTTTTAACATTCATAAAAAAAAGAGTAGACAGAAAAATACAATAATGAAGCCTGCATAATTCAAAATTGGTTTTGAGTTTTAAACTCAAATCTGTATCATGCTCTACAATAAATATGACTACATTAAATGTTCAAGAATCTGTTTTCAATTAATCTTTTATAATACATTAGGATTTACTCTAATACTTGGATTCTATTACCACAGGAATTAGTGTTTTCAAATAATTAGGAAATAAGTATAGCTGGAAGAGATTTTTCTGAACAAAAAGCAATGCAATGCAAAACATATTTAAGCATTTGTAACATTGGTGTGTCAGGAGCTGCTGCAACACAAGCTCTTCTAAATTCTGTATAACTATGTAAAGATGGGAAGTTCCAACTCTCTGTAGTGAGCGAGCAGCAGGACCTGCTGGCTGCTAATTTTTTGAAGAAATGAAAGAGTCTAGTTTTATAGTTTTTTTTTTTCCACCTTTCCTGATTTGGGGCAATTTTTTCAGACATTAGCATGTAAATCATACCATATGAAAGAGTTGTGCTCCGTGGTTCTAATTTGCAGGTACAGTTTAAGCATCAGTATCTGAAAATGTACTGTTCGTCTGTCTTTCTAATGGGATTAATAGTGTCTCCATGGTACTTCTAGAACATAAGTATTAAGGCTACAGATTGAGCTTCTCGAGAATTTATTTGATGAAGAGACAAATCCTTCTTCCTTACTCGTGAGGAGTCTTGTAATGAAAAGCATAAAAGGATGATGCACTGTAGAGATACTTATCTATATAAGATTTTGTGTGTGTATAACAAGAAGAAAATTCACAAAAACAGGTTGATGATCTGGCAAGGCAGTTTACAGAAATCTTCATTAAACAGCAAGAAAATGTCACTCTCCTGTTGACCTTTCCAGAGGAATTTGACTTCCACGTTCACTGGCCTGGAGTGAAACTTCTTATGTCACTGTTAAAACCATAAAGGACAGCACAGCATAGTACAAATGGTTGCCTTTCATTCACCATGGACATCAGAAGTACTATATATATAAAATCTATACCTTTTCTAAATTGCTACTCTAAATACTGATAGTTATATCATGTACAGTTTATTTAGTACTTACAGGGAGGGCAGCTCTCCAATCTCTCACCCAGTGGAAAACTATGTAATTTGATAGCCAGTAGAATAAAAACATCATAAATTAGGCTGTCTGGGATTGTATTAATAGAAGATACTCAAACAAATATATAAATGTCTTTGAAAGTAACTCCTATTGCACATTTTAAGCTTATGTAGCTTAAGGAGGGATTTTTGTAGACAGTTTAAAAAACCGTTTAAAACAAAAATATAAAAAATAAAACCAAATCTTTCAAATCTTCCTAGTTTGCACAGTTATACTTGCTCTGAGAAAAGAACCATATGATCTAGTTTCTGTACATATTGCATCTAATTGCAAAAATGTTTTCTTAAGAAATTTTTATTTTAGGGTAAAAGACCTATTTTTTTTTAATTGATATACCCATCTTCTGCTGCAATTGCTACAGAGGTGTAAAGGCAAGTAAACTTAGAGGAAAATCCAAGGATTGAGGGTACTCAGAGAATCTTTAGTTTCTTTTGGAGAACTCATGATCAAAGTCAATTTAGGAGAAAAAATTGAAAATCTAGAAAACATTTTCTTAGCATTTGTTATAAAGTGTTTTAAATCTGAGCTATTTGTCAATTATTAGATACTAGGGGTGTCGATTCATCACAGTTAACTCGTGCGATTAGAAAAATTAATCGTGATTAAAAATTAATTGGGATTAATCGCAGTTTTAATCACTGTTAAACAGAATACAAATTGAAATGTATTCACTATTTTGAATGTTTTTCTACATTTTTAAATATATTTAAATTACAACACAGAATACAAATTGTACAGTGCTCACTTTATATTATTTTTATTACAAATATTTGCACTGTAAAAATGATAAACAAAAGAAGTAGTATTTTTCAGTTCACCTCATACAAGTACCATAATGCAATCTCTTTATCGTGAAAGTGCAACTTACAAATGTAGATTTTTTTTACATTAACTGCACTCAAAACAAAACCATATAAAACTTTAGAGCCTACAAGTCCAATCAGTCCTACTTCTTGTTCAGCCAGTCACTCAGACAACTAAGTCTGGTTACATTTCCACAAGATAATGCTGCCCACTTCTTGTTTACAATATCACCTGAAAGTGAGAACATGTGTTCGCATGGTACTTTTGTAGCCGGTATTGGAGGGTGGTGAAGCACTGGAATGGGTTACGGAATCTCCATCCTTAGAGGTTTTTAAGTCCGGCTTGACAAAACCCTGGCTGGGATGATTTAGTTGGGGTTGGTCCTGCTTTGAGCAGGGGGTTGGACTCGATGACCTCCTGAGGTCTCTTCCCAACCCTAATCTTCTATGATTCTCTGAATTGAAAAATACTATTTTTTTTGTTTTTACAACACAAATACTTATAATCAAAAATAAATATAAAGTGAGCACTGTACACTTCGTATTCTGTGTTGTAATTGAAATCAATATATTTGAAAATGTAGAAGACATCAAAAATATTTAAATAAATGGTATTCTATTATTGTTTAACAATGCGATTAATCATGATTAATTTTTTTAATAGTTTGACAGCCCTATTAGATACTGTACCAAACACTCTTCCTTGGGAAGTTTGAGGAGTCTTTCTTAGAAGTTGGAGGATTTTGACAAAGTGAGCCCTCTCTCCATCTTTTTCCTGACACTGTGTGTGTAAATTTAAAATATTTTCCAATTCTCCCGGACGCTGTTGGCAGTCTTGTGTGGTCTTGACGTGATGGGTTCTATACTTCAACAAAGCACACTCATTAAAAGCCTTACTATATATTTTAAGAAGGCTGCCTTCTCCTTTTCAAGAGTAAACACTCCTTGGTTTCCATCAATACATTGAATATGAAAAAAAACTAGAGATTTCTGCTATCTGGCTAAGTAATTATTATTTTGTCAGCTTTAAAGGACTTTATTAAATGAACTTATTTCAGTTAAAGTTAGATTTGTTGTTTTCTGCCCAAAGAATGAACTGTTGCCAATCACATGGCCTTTGTCTAAGATAGTAGACTAGCTACAGGAACTCTTATCATTCTGGGATTTGAGCCAGAACAATTACAGTACACATGGCTTCAGTTTCAGTAACAAGGTGAGCACATAAACTTTTAAAAATGGATAATAGCCATGGGTTCTAAAGGAGATTAGCCCCATCCTAGCAAATGAGCATGGTTCTAAAACAAAAATACTCCAAACACACACCCTCAATATCCCCCATTCCTCCATTTTCATGCAGGTCTTCAAATCAAACAGGATGATGGAATATCTTAACTAGACTGAGATCTTTTTTGAGATCCAGAATAGATGTTTTTCTAAAAGATCTGCTCTAGGAATTATTTTAGGGAAGTTCTATGGCCAGTGTTATATAGGAGGTCAGGTGAGATGATCACAGTGGTTCCTTCTGGCCTTGGAATCTATGAATATGAGAATAGGATACATTCAGTTCCACTTCCATTCAGGTCAACTTTGACATAAAGTTTAAAACCATAGATGAGAAATCCTTTGATCAGAACTAAAAACACCCAATAGACCAACTTAAAGTATTTAACTACCATGTGTCCTGGAGAACAAAAAATCATGGAAAACTAAACATAATTGTTTTATTAGAATGAGGGAGAATTGTTTATATCCAACAATCCACTGCATACATAAATAAGTATTGTGTGCTCCAGGCTTCGTAGCTTTGCAAAGCTACGAATCTTAATCCATGCCATGCAAGTTCTGTCCAGCACAGAGCAGAGGGTGGAGTCTCAGCTGATATAAACTATCACAGCAGGAAAAGAGAGCTGCTTCCATACTTAAAATTATTTCCCTCTGTCTTTTTGTTACGTATCACAAATTGTCCCCAAAAGAGGAAAAATAAAAAGACATTTTTTTGCAATATGACCTCCTGAATTTTACGGGAAAGAAATGGTAAAACAGAAAATAAAAATGAAGGAAAACACCTAAATAATGTATAGAGTTCAGGAAATGTATTGCAGAAATCTAAAGATCTTACTGCAGGAATTTAGATCTACTGTGATCTGGACAACTGCTGACCAGTTACAGTTTTAAGGTAGAAGAGCTCATAAATCACAAAGTCTATGAATCCATCCTATGTGTTGTTGGAATGCTGGGAATCCGTGCTTTCTAATCATATAACATGTATCTGCTATGACCATTTATGAGAAAATGGACCTTACATTTTCTGCTCCTTCATTTGAGCGCTACTTATTTTTGGCATGGTTCCAGTTCTCAGACCTCACATCACTTACCTCCTCCACTCCACCTACAGTTTTCATGTGAAGTGTAGGACTTTCTCCATGACTCACTCTTAAATGCAGATCATCTTAGCAGTTGTTACCAAAGAAATTTAAAAAAATTAGCAACCTGTCTCCTGCTACTCTCTCTGCTTGCGGCTGTTGACTTAATAAGCAACTTCAGTGGAGCATGGTGCTTGTTTCTGGAACTAGGATAAAAATAAAAAATTAGATGTGTGGCTAACCATTAGCTAACATAACATTAAATAAAAAAGCACATAAACAGGACTGTCCTATAATTCACCATAATGCTCACTTTTTTTCTTCAAATTATTGGGTGTTAAAGCTGATTGTGCCAATATTGCTTTAATAAGCATATGAAAACTTACTCCTTCTAATAATTACACTAATTGGTGTATATAAGTTCCATAGAATAACATTTGAACAAACATATTTAAGAATGAGGCTCTTAGTTATATACATACGCATTGCCCTATTCTATCAGTTTTTATATATACAGCTTCCAATCACTTAAATGAGAATTACATGTAAATAAGTGCTGCAGAACCAGATCCTAAATGAAGAAAAAATCTAAAGTTTTTGAGAGAATTTAGGCAACGATGAAATCATCACATTATTAGCTTTAATAAAATAATTACGGCATTAAAATTATTTATCAATAATTACGTCTGTTAACTAGATTGGAATTCAGATTTGCAAAACAAAGGAAGAAAGAAATTTCTATCAATCTAATGTAATAAAAAAGAAAACAATTTGGATATGAATTAAGGAACCAAGGATACCTTGCTGAAATGAAAATGATTGTTTTTCTTCTGTTGGGAGTTTTAAAGCATTTCCTTTCAATTGTTGAAACTACAAAAGGCTTAATTGGTACTCATGAAATACATTTGCATAAATGTAACTGATTTTAGTATTCTATATAAAACAGTTATTTAAAGGGTATTGTTATTTCCTTTCAGGTCTGTAAACAGCCACTACTGCAGAAAAGTCATAGGTGGGATGGTATGGAACCCAACTATGAGGAGATCTTTATCTGTTGAACATTTAGAGACCAAAAGCCTGCCTTCTCGGTCTCCTCCTGTTACCCCTACTTGGTAAACAAAGTTTCAACCTTACAAAAAATAAAGGCAAATTGCTCAATTTTGTTGTACATTTACAAAACAGGACAGTATATAATTTAATATAGTCTTTATATATGTTTTTAAAAGTCTAGGTTATTTTAAAAGTAGTAGTCTACCAAGGAAGTTGATCGTTATATCATATTTCAGGGAAAAGTCAATCAGTTCATTTCTTTGTCAAAGCAAATTTGTATTACAGGTTTCAGTTTATTTGCTGCACTTTGTACATTGTATGGTCACAAGATTTTCAGAAATATTTAATGATCATTAATATCATTCTGCAGTGTATTAACAGCAGTATTGTATGTAAAATACAGGAGGTAATCATCCTGTTCTGTTCTGTACTGGTGAGGTCTCAGGTGGAGTACTGTGTCTAATTCTGGGTGCTACACTTTAGGAAAGATATGGACAAATTAAGAGCATCCAGAGGAGAGCAGCAAAAATTTAAAAAGTTTTACAAAACCTTATGTCTGAGGAAAGGCTGAAAAACTGGGCATGTTTGGCTTTCAGAAAAGAAGACTGAAGGGGAGACATAAGTCTTCAAATATGTCATGGGCTGTTTATAAAAAGGATAATCAATTGTTCTCCATGTCCTGTGAAGGTAGTAGTAGTAGCAGTGGGCTTAATCTGCAGCAAGAGAGATTTAGGTTAGATATTATGAAAAACTTTCTAAGCATAAGGATAGTTAAGCACTGGAATAGGCTTCCAGGGGAGGTTGTAGAATCCCCATTATTGGAGGTTCTGAAGAACAGATTAGACAAACACGTGTCACGGATGGTCCAGCTTTACTTTGTCCTGTCTCAGCACAGGGTGCTAGATTTAATGACATCTCAACATCCCTTCCAGCCCTATGCTTGTGTCATTTCAACCAATTTTTCTGTCACTGAAGTAAAATATTACTGTGTCCTGTAATTTAGGTCTCAGGGCACGTATTGCAATAGAATGGAATTAGTTACTTTTGAAAGAGCTTTACAAAGGGTTCTGTCTCAACCAACTTGTGTTCATGTGTTTCCTGTAAGGAGGAGTCCTAGACTACGTCATGAGATTCGTAAACCACGACACTCATCTGTAGACAACCTTACAAATGAGATTGCGTATATTACAGAAACAGAGGATGTTTTTTACACATATAAGGGTTCTCCAACATCAAAGGACAGTGATTCAGAGTTCTCCCAGAACCGCAGTCCACGGAGGAGGTAAGGATCTCTGAAAACAGCAAGTTAATTGTTTTGACTTCAGCTCTTACATCATCTTTTGTAGAGGAATAATATTACACTGAATTAAACTAATTCTATATTTAAGTCTCTCAGAATTAAAGATTATGCAAAAAATGGGGACACCATAATACTTCATATACAAAGCAACAGGTATTTCAAAATATAGCTAAATGAGAATGTTCTCAGTAACTTGGAGAATTGGAGAAGATAATAAACTTAACAGCCGTTGCCTGCATTAGGCACTGGCCAGAGAAAAGATCTAGAAAAATACATTTTTTAACTTTCATCTTGGTCAGAGAATGCAATAAATAAAATACAGTTTCTTTCTCTGTGGTGCTAAGGAAGATGGCTTCCGGTGAGATGGATTACTCCTGATCATATGCGCCATGTCACTTGGAGCATTGAGGCGTCCAATTTTAAATGCAGTATATTCTCAATTTTAAAACACAGAGCAAAAATTTCTTTGCCAGCAAAGTTTGAACCTAACCCTTGTCAGGTTCTGTGAGTGATTGTGGACCTCAAACCCGGGCCCCCGGATTTCCCAGGCACTGCTGAGCCTGTGGCCACCACCCAGCAACTCACCTGAACCAGAAGAGAAGGGGGCTAGTGAAGCTCTAGCTCACAGAGGGCCTACCCACAAAGCTTCTGATTGGAGGAGATGTCCAGTCCCACCCATTGGCTGTGACACAGTACTTAAACCAGGAAGAGGCACAGGAAGTTGTCTGAGTAATTAAATGAAACTCTGACTGGGTGCTGCTGTGGATCCTACCTAATTTGTCTGATTCCTGAGCCCTGCCTTTCTGTTCCTGCCCTCCTAAATCCCAGACCCTGTCTGTTCCTGCTACTTGCTTTCCTGCCTCACCCGCGATCCCTGCTTCTACACTGTACTCTGATGCTGACTCCAGATTCAACCCTTGGCTTGGCCTCTGGTACTGGCTCTGGCTCTTGGCTTGACTCTTGACTCTGGTTCTTGCTCCTGACTCTAACTATTAGGTTTTACTGCCCATGCTCCGGTCCCTACAGGTTCACAGATAAAATTTATACTCGAACCAAAGTGGACATGCAGTGCTTTTGCTGTTCTTAGTGCCCTGTTTCCCACAGTTTTCAAAGCTGAGCCCCATTCAGGAAAATGACACCAATATTCTCCCTCATAACTTGGCAATATGATAGTAAAGGCCTACACATCTTAATTTTATACATCTTTTGAGCCATGTTGGGTCTTCACCCTACACTTTGAGAAACAGTGTTAATGCAAGGTGTTCAAACCATGTATCGTAATTATCATATATAGATTTACTTTAAGTCAACTAAATCATGCAGTTCTAGTTGTAAACCCAGGGATTTAAGTACACTGTCTCCATTTTGAAGATGACAGATTTTTTATCGTCAGGTCACAAAAATGGTTACCTGTAAAATAGGAAAAACCACAAAATTTAATATTACTTGCATAGAGTGCATGACATTTGACTGAGAACACTGCCTGCTTGCCAACCTCACTCACAAAAGTGGGACTGAATACCAGCAAATTAAGTTAAATGTTAGCTGTGCATGCAATAACCATCATAGTACATAAAAATATGTAATGTCACTTTTTTGTGTAAATAATCATAAATAGGAAGCCTTGTCCTCCCACAGTAAAAGTGTAAAAAGAAGTGACAGACAAATTATGCCCTTTCAGCAGTCTTTCAGATCTAAGTTCTTTTAAAAAGAATTTCTGGGAACATTTAGTAATTCAGGAAATCTTCATAGGAGATCATGATTTTAACCTGAGCAATATATCTAGTGTCTTGATTTTTGTTTTTATATGAATATGCAGGTGTAGTCATGCCGCTAATATTAATTGCATATCTTCAAATAAAGATACACTAACTTGTTATGCTTTCTCACCGCTCCAGTATTATCTCTTCCCTTCCTGTTTGCTTTCTTTTGTACTGGCTGGTTGTCTTGGAAAATGCTATGAGAACAACTTATTTTTGTGGTATCTCTCACACACTAAGAACAGAGTTCCAAGTTTCACCGAGAATACCACATTTTTTTTTAAATATGACTTTTGCTGATTAATGGACCAGAACACAAAAATGGAGGTTGTATCCTAGCAATTTTGTTTTGATTGTTGTCAAGGTTCCTCCCCCACTCTGAACTCTAGGGTACAGATGTGGAGACCTGCATGAAAAAACCTCCTAAGCTTATCTTTACCAGCTTAGGTCAAAACTTCCCCAAGGTACAAAATATTACCCCCATTGTCCTTGGACTGGCCGCTACCACCACCAAACTAATACTGGTTACTGGGGAAGAGCTGTTTGGACGCGTCTTTCCCCCCAAAATACTTCCCAAAACCCTGCACCCCACTTCCTGGACAAGGTTTGGTAAAAAGCCTCACCAATTTGCCTAGGTGACTACAGACCCAGACCCTTGGATCTTAAGAACAATGAACAATCCTCCCAACACTTGCACCCCCCCTTTCCTGGGAAATGTTGGATAAAAAGCCTCACCAATTTGCATAGGTGACCACAGACCCAAACCCTTGGATCTGAAAACAATGAAAAAGCATTCAGTTTTTTACAAGAAGACTTTTAATAAAAAAAAAAGAAGTAAATAGAAATAAAGAAATCCCCCCTGTAAAATCAGGATGGTAGATATCTTACAGGGTAATTAGATTCCAAAACATAGAGAACCCCTCTAGGCAAAACCTTAAGTTACAAAAAAGATACACAGACAGAAATAGTTATTCTATTCAGCACAATTCTTTTCTCAGCCATTTAAAGAAATCATAATCTAACACATACCTAGCTAGATTACTTACTAAAAGTTCTAAGACTCCATTCCTGTTCTGTCCCTGGCCAAGACGACTACAGACAGACACAGACCCTTTGTTTCTCTCCCTCCTCCCAGCTTTTGAAAGTATCTTGTCTCCCCATTGGTCATTTTGGTCAGGTGCCAGCGAGGTTACCTTTAGCTTCTTAACCCTTTACAGGTGAGAGGAGCTTTCCCCTGGCCAGGAGGGATTTCAAAGGGGTTTACCCTTCCCTTTATAATTATGACAATTGTGTTAAACATGCAGGGTAAGAACATCACCATTAGTTCACAAAATCAGATGTGTGTACATTTATACACATCTCAGGCATTTCCTGGTTGTCTTACGGATGTATTTAAACTATGGTCCCATGAAGCCCAACTGAGAGTGCAGATTCGTAGCTATGTACAGCTATGTGTAATAGGGGTGAAAACAATGAGCTATTGGCACATAGAACAGATATCTTTTATCAGATTGGCTGATAGCGTGTGTGAAATGAATGGTCATGGATTTTTTTCCCCATCTATTAACATTTGAGGTAGATAGTATAGTAACCATAAGGATACTACTTCTCCATAGTTAAGATTGTAACCAGTTTATTGTAGCTGACTACCCCCTCTAAACTCTGACATCCCAACCTTCTCCCCCTCCCCCCTACACACAAAGGCAGCAGATCTCTGACAAAATGAGGGAAAGTTTGAGGCTGCTGAACATAGGGAAGAGGAAGATCCTCTCGTGCTATCTTTGTCCCCATCTAGAAATACAAAAAAACAACTTTGAACTTAGTTTTGGTCTGAACATTGCCAGATTTACTCTGAAAGCAACATAGAATGTTTCTGTAAGGTTTGGAGGAAATTCATCATATAGTTTGCGTTTCTTATAATATAAAAAATAATTGCCCTGATTTAGGGTTGCCAGGTGTTTGGATTTCGACCGGAACACCCGGTCGAAAAGTGAGCCTGGCGGCTCTGGTCAGCACCTATCACCGGGCCATTAAAAGTCCAGCTGGCAAAAAAAAAAAAAAAAAGACAGCCTGTGTTTCCAACAAATTGTTTTAACTACTACAGCGAAGATACTGAACTGATATTTTCCTCAAGTATTTTATTTAACCCTCTGCAAATTACATACAGGGATGGTATATTGATTGTAGCTGGTCCATTTTTCCTGAGAGATTCTTCCAAGTACCAGTTTAAAGTTACTAACCAATAGCCAGTATTAGCTTAACAAGCATCACTCACTCATTTTAATTGTATAATCTGAACTCTTCATCTATTTATTTAAAAAACTATCTTTATTTGCTTTTGCAAAAGAAACATTAAAAGATATAAAGCAGGATTAATCAGACGGAGCAGACTTCCATTAGTTACTGTTCTGCCTTTGAGTGCCTCATTTTAAACAATGAAAGTGATAAAAGAATACTCAGTTTAACTGATGTTACAAGAATATTTTAAATTTGTCTTTATTTTCATTTATGATTTAGCTAAAAAATTAAAAAACATGTAGCTAAAACCCTTGGCACCTTTGACTCATATTTAAATATACAATCATAAAACACTTTGCAGTGTGCAGTCAGACCATAAGGAACTGACTAATCCATTTGAGCGTTGCTGTTTTTTATAAAGTTAAGATGGTATCATTTAAAGATTACAAAGTAGCAGTTTTGAAATCCCCAGTCTTCTGTTTCTCCCTTGACCATTTAAAAAGGAACAGATAGAGTACTGACTTCCTTTTATTACCCTGCCAGTGTGTAGCTCATCCTGATCTAGAGGAGCCATCATTCTAAATGAGGGAGTAGAGGGCTCTCTGTTTCCATTCAGTCTTCAACTTTTCTTCTGAGGCTGTCAAAAATTGTGCCAATTGATGCAAGCCATGATGGTGGGGTGTTTAATATGGAAACATTTGTTGATGTGGAAAGAAAGGGACCATTGCTATCAACCTGCTGTCAGGATGGTGACGTCTTTTCATCGTTGGACTCTTCACTTTGACATAAGCTTTACAATCTGTGTTCCAGTCACACAGTTAAAGTTCTACTGCTTGCTTTTTGTAAACGGTGAATTAAATAGGAAGTTTGCGCCAGTTTAGTTATAACTTGAACCAAATGCAGAGGAAGTCCCCATCAACTGTTTGTTTGAATATGCTTCATCCTTCATTAAATGTATTTCTACTTCAGTTATGCATTCCTTAATTTTTCTCTCTCTCTGTCTGTATATAGCTATTGTACTTGTGAAGCCAGTATGATTCAGTTGTTTAGGAGCTTGCGGGAGTTATTTTGAGAGGGTGGTGCTGGGGGAATTTAAAATTACAATGGAAACTATGTTGCAACACTAACTAGAGTAGCTTGCACTGCTTTATTATTACTAAGATAAGTGGTGTCCTCATTGCCACTAAGTAAAAAGGCTTTATAGCTGTTAAAAGAAAACAGTTTGAACTAAAAATGTATGCGTTAGAGATATTATTGGGTTATGTTCTGTGTTGCTTAAGAAGGGAACTGTTGCCACTGAATTCTGTAAAATTCCATTCCTGACCAGATCACATCATCCATTTCATTATGCTGGCCAAAGCTCAAGAGCCCCTGAAAAATATCAGAGCCATAACCTGTGAAATGTATAAATGCCCCCCTCCATGTGAGAGAGAGCCAGTGAAGAACAGCTATGCCAATGGCTAATGGAAATCGTTAATGCCTTCTTCAGAGAAGCACACCTGGCAAAATCCTTTGAAAACACAATAGTCCACCCAGTCCTCAGAAAGCCATTTGATCTGATGACCTCTCCAACTATCATCCCGTCTCAAACTTTCCATTCCTTGGCAAAATAATTGAGAAAGTAGTAACCACCAAGCTCCAGCAATATGTGACATCAGCAGACATCCTGGATGCCTTTTGCTTAGGGTTAAGACTAGGCACAGCACACACAATAGCTGTAGTGGCACTAAAAGGCTACCTTTTTTATGACCATGGATACAAGCAAGATTTCCATGCTAATACAGCTGGACCTCTCTAAAAATTTTGACAAAAGTTAATAGTATCTTGTGGCCTACTATATTCTGACATAGAAGGAATAGATGGCACAGTACTAAAAGAGGCTTCAGTTGTTCCTCTCCAGGAGAATTCAGAGAGTAGTCATGGATTAACTGCTGCTGCTCTCCAAAGACCCTCCCACGCTATCCTCCCTTCTCTTCAATATCGACAGTGGGGGAAAGAGTGAGATGCCCTGGGTACAGCTGCCAACAATATGCAGGTGATACTCAACTACATTCACAACTGCTGCAACCACTGCTAAGATGTCAGAATATCTAAGAGGACAAAGAACGGCTTGCTCAAGCTGAACCCAGGCAAAACCGAAGTAATAATTGCTTGAAGGGGCAAAAGCTTTTAAGATCTAGGATAGGCACTGTTCCCACCTTCCACTGAGGGGATGAAGCCCCCATTTATCAAAATGGTGGAAAGCTTCAGAGTCCTGTTTGTTTCCTCACTAAACCTGGATGATCAGGTGACATCAGTGTCTTAAAAGTGCCTTTCAACTCTAGCTTCCCAGAAAAATGTACCCCTTCCTCTTAGACAAGGACCCGGCCACGCACTTGTTATCTCCAGGGTGGATTACTGTAGTTCACTGTAATTAAAGCTGAACGTGAAGACAATGTGCAAGCTTCAGCTAATACAGAATGTGGCTACCTGCCTCCTCCATATCCTAGGCTGTTGTGAACGTACCAGCCCCATAGATCCCTTCAGTGGCTCCCAATTAGTTTTGGGTGCCTGGATAAAGCTTCAGTCCTCATCTTCAAAGCAGTTGAGCTCCAGCTCCATTCAGCATGTAAACTGTCAAGGTAGTTGTGCTTCTCTGAAGCAAAGGTACATAAAGCCAAAATAAAAAGCCTAGTTTCTTCTTTACCACAGGGTGGGTGTTTGGGATCTTGATGATGAATATTTGATTTTTATAGATTTAACTTTTGATTGCAAGTGCATGAGCTCACGATGGTTCCAAGCCTTATTATTTTCTTCTTAATCCATTTTCTCTCATGCTGTGTTTAATCATTTAAGGAAATCTGTTCCAGTTGACTTTTTTTCTCAAATGTGATACATTTGATTTAGAAATACTTAATGCCTTGATTAAATCAGATACAAAATAGCCCACATTTTCTGTAATATGGTTTCCCACTTCTCTCCATGAAGTTCAAAATAGGTGGGTACCATCATATCAGTATATCTCAGTGCAAAATGTTTGATATGGAAGACATCAGAAATATTTCTAAAAGAGTTAGTACTGGGGATGAAGGCCAAAAGTATTATTTGTTTGATTATTATAGAACTGTATTTTCTCTGAAATATAAAATTGATGATTTCAGTGAAGTGTTTTGTGCTTGTAAATCATATCTGAGGTGTATGAGGCATTATTTTATACATTTAGAGAGAGAGAGAAATGCAAATAGCCTAGAAGATGTGTTGCAGATGGCAGTTCTTTCTTGGACTAGAACACATGTAAAACATTATATGGGTTACCCATTTTGTGTGTTAGAAAAAAAAATTGCTCTACTCCAGTGTTAAGATTTTATAAATGAAGATTTTTTTCAAGGAAAAGAGAGGCTAGCATATGTTCAGGCCAGAGCCCATCAGGCATAAACACATGTAAGTGGAAATTCTTCATGAAATGTCAAATTCCCCTGAACTTCTGCTTCATCCAAAATATCTTGGGGAAGTTTTTACAATATTTTAGAACGCATTTAAAGAATACAAAAGCACAAATAAATTGTTTAGTAAATTTTGTTTTCATGAGTAGCTTTTAAATAAAATTGACTTTCACCTAGTTTGGACTTTGTTCAAAAAGGATCTTCCACTGAAATCTTCCAGTCCCCCTAGAATACTTTCTCTTCTCTTGTCCCATAGATGTCTGAAGAGAGCAAAAACACCATCTTTTTGATAGAACATTAATTTTTTTCATCCTTAAAGTTTGAATTTGAACTTATTCATATCCTTTCAAATGGATACAGTGAAACTCAAATAAAGCATATTAGCAGGATATTTCTTCTAACCCAATTAAAAGTGAAATGATTAGTTTATAGTTAAATTGTCATAATTAGACCTGAAATTAGTAACCCATTTAGAGAAAATGTCTCGTGTGTCTGAGACCTACTGAACTGGGATGGTGTGAATTTAACTCCTCGCTTTTAAGGGATGACGTTTCCTGCTGATCACAGTCTCAACAAAGGCAGGAAAGATGAATGCCCTAAAATATATTTCCCTAGTAAGAGTAATCTACATGTCCACATTTCAATATTTTCTTTAATCGTAATATCGCTTTCCTCAGACCACCGAGGAATTCTGCTAACCTGATACTAGAAAATTATTTTCTTGAAACCAATTACATGTAAATATTTAGAAACTTTTTATTTATTTTTTATTAATGAAATCTGTGAGATACTGATGTAATGTAATATGTAATTATACGTTGTTATGGAACAATACCTCAGTACTTGGTCATGGAATTACCTCTGATTTTCTGGTAATGGAAACTTAAGATTTTTTTTTAATGTAAACAATAGGGAAAAATAGGAGCGGGAACAGATTAGTACTAAGGGTGTAATAATTTTAGCTTTGGTGGCCTGAATCTTCATTTTTAAGACATTAAAAGAAAAATTCTAACTATTGTGGCTCACCCGGTCAATCTGAATATGCAAAAAATTAGAATCTACTATCTAGAAAATAATAAATGAAACTAGTGTTTAAACAGGATTGAAATTTATTTACATTCTCTTCAGTGAAATTCCCATGCTGCTGATTTCTCAAATTGTCATTTTTTGGCAAGACAGCTGCCACCAGAATCCTCAGAAGCGTTATTTTTTATTTATTTTTTTGTTTTTAAAAAAATCAGTTTATTCAGGTTAAGTGCATCTTTTCTTCAGGAGTTCCAGACTGCGGAGGTGTGCAGAATGAGCGAGATTCCTTCAAGATGAGAAACGGATAAATTGCGCTGCTGAAAGGATATGTTAGAATCCCAAAGTATTATCTCCTTAGGAAAAGCTGGTTTAATAAAAAGCTACATGCATCATGCCAACAGGCTACCTGGCACCAACCCATCTTGACCATCTGCTATCCTGATAGGTTGTCTCATGAACTGGGAAAGCTTACTCTCTGAGGAGAATATTTCCCATTTCAGTACTATAAATGAAAACTACCACCAGTCATTTATTGGGGGGGAGGAAATACAGTGGAATTCCTTTCTGATTACTCTTCGTATTTGTTTTTATCTGGGGTGCCTGAAGATTCCCACTGCTCTGCCGCCTCCTTCCACAAGGTATTGTGTCACAGCTCTCAGACTCTGGCCAAGGAGGACTGCAGGGATTCAGAAGAATCCATCAGTATTGCTCGTCATTAGTCATAGAGGAAGGCGTTTGTTGTGGCGCTGTCTGCCTAGAATGGACTTAGTCCTGCATCAGTGCATTGGACTATTGAGGTCCATTCCAGTCTTACATTTCTGTGAACTTCCTGGCATCTCCGTAGTACCCTGAGCCTCTGGCTTCCTAGTGTAAGCAAAAGGCTTCTCTAAAAATTGAACTGCAACTGTCACGTCAAGATGCATAATTCTGCTCCAAAGCCAGCATGAAGTGAGCTATAGCTCACGAAAGCTCATGCTCAAATAAATTGGTTAGTCTCTAAGGTGCCACAAGTACTCCTTTTCTTTATAGGTTACACAGTATATCTTTCCCACTGCCTTAACTTGGCAGCCTATTTCTACATCTTAATTTTGCTCTCACTGTGGGAATAGGCTGGTTTAATACTGGAGCTACTTAATCTTACTGGCCTGACCTTCTTTATCAAATATTACAGGCCTTTGTGTATGTCGAAAAATTGTACCTTCCCAAAAATAGAAGCTTTTTTTGTTTCTCAGCGTAATCTTACACTGTAAAATTAGACCACGTTTGCCCAAAAAACTGGAGATTAGGTTATTGTTGATCTAGCTGACAGTATTTGGGGGAGAGCAGGGGCGATGTGAGCACTAGACCCATGCTCCTAAACATAATTTGGCAAATGTTAGTGTATTTCCACATCCAATCATCCATTTATACAACTTCTCATTGATATGCTGTTAAAGCAAGACCCCAATTTAGAAATAAATTGGCTTTGTCCAAGGCATATCACCATCTTTGCCAATATCTTTAAAGCAAAAATCTTGACAATGCAAATTAGTATGTGTTTAAATAAACTTGCATAGTTTTGCATGTATATTTAAATGTTTGCATTAATATGCTTAGATCTGGGGAGTGATGCAAAAAGAGAGAGCAAAAAAGGGATGGAGAAAGACCCCCCCCAACACTTTGCTTCCGTCTCTCCCCACTCCCAAGACGCTTCTTTTTAATCATTCTCAAACCCCACCCCCAACTTTTCTGCAGTTCACAGGCACGCCCAGCCTGCAGCAGGAGGAAGAGGTAATGAGCACTTACTGTTCCAGATTGTCATTCAGGACCTTGAGTAGCTTTTATAGATTTTTAAGTCTAGAAGGGACCATTATGATCATGCAGTCTAGCCTCCTGCGTAATACAAGCCAAAAAACCTGACCCAGTCAACTCTACATCAAATCCTTAATTTATGTTTGAGCTATAGCATTTCTGTCGGAAAATTTTGATTGACTGACCTTCCCCAGCATGCAGGAGAATGGGAAGAGAAGTTAGTCAAACAAGGAATTATCAATTATCATGTAGGGGACGCACAAAACCTATAGTCCTACCAGAAAACTTTTATAGAGGTGGCAGGTCTGTGTTTGCATCTAATATACAAAGTAATTCATAATTGTGTCCCAAAACTATGAACCATTAGTATGAGGGTTGGTCTTTAAAGAATGTCTCCCAAGATCTTTTTAATTAAGTAGATGCTCAGTTTGAGGTTCTTGGGAGGTTTTTATTATTTTCTGCACACGTGACCTTATTTTCTGTGGGGAAAAAAGTAGGAAGCATAGACCATACTTGTACACAGAATGTCTTCTCACAAATGTTTCCTGTTTTTTGTGTGTATTTCCATGTATGTCAGGAATATGATTTTTTGTGAATGAGGGGTTGCTTTTCATGGATTTAAAAATTCTGTGGAACAGATGTTGAGATCCTGTTATCCAACTGTTTGGGCACAAGCCATTTCCAGATTAGAGCATGTAACTGGCATGTAGGCTTCAAGAAACCATCTGTTCATTTTAGCGTATGTCTTCCTACAAAGACTATACCAGCATAGCTACATTGGCATAGTTCCATAGTGTAGATACAGCCTACACCCCAGAAGAGGTTTGTCAGGTCTTGTCTACACTTAAAATGCTCCAGCGAAGAGACTACCTACACTGACAGGAGAGGTTCTCGTGTCGACATAGGTAATCCATCTTTCTAAGAGGCAGTAGCTAGGTTGACAGAAGAATCTTTCCGTTGACCTAGCGTTGACCTTCCGTTGTCTACACTGGAACTTAGGTTGGCTTAACTATGCTGCTTAGGGGTGTGGATTTTTCACATCTCTGGGCAACGTAGATGGGTTGACCTAACTTTTTAATGTAGACCAGGCCTCAGTGTAGGTACACCACATCCCTGACCGGCATTAGCTACATTGGCGGAAGCACTCTTCCATCAACATACCTATGTGTACACTGGGGGTTATGTTGGCATAGCTATGTCTGTGAGGAGTGTGTTTTTTCACTGGTCTGACTGATGTAGCTATGCCAATATAACTTTCAAGTGCAGATTTGTCTGTCTTACACTACGCTAACCTGAGACCCCTTCTGTACTATTTGTATTGTGGTAGTTTCAGTGGCCTCAATCTTAATGTACTGTTCACCATACACTCACAGACTCAGTAGTGCCTGCTCCAAGTACTTTGCAGCCTAATTTGAAAAACTCAAAATAATATGTGTAGCACTAGGGGTTAACAGTGTGGAAGACAAAGATAAGAAAATCACATGAATACATAGATAGGACAAGAAGCAATGGGCTTAAATTGCAGCAAAGGAGGTTTAGGTTGGATATTAGGAAAAACATCCTAACTATCAGGGAAGTTAAGCACTGGAACAAATTGCCTAGGGTGGTTGCGGAATCTGTGTCATTGGAGGGTTGTGAGAACATATTAGACAAACACCAGTCAAGAATGGTCTAGCTGTTATGTAGTCATGTCTTGAGTGCAGGGGTCTGGAGTAAATGACCTTTTGATGTCCTTTCGAGTCCTACGCTTCTATGACTGTCTGAGTCTGATTAGCTGTGTATATTGCTTGATGGTTTTTAGTCAACTTTATTACAAAAACTTTATCTCAGACCACACCTTGACACAACCCTCATTTCTTGACTCGTTTGTTGTACGTGTCCCAGCAGAAGTGGTGGGTTTTTGAGGGTTTTTTTTTTTTTTTGAGAAAAGATGTAAAGGAAGAGAGGGTAGTGGTCTTAAGAATTAGATCAAGGAGGATGTTCAGTGTTTAAGGAGCATCATGGAGAAGCATAGAAATATTTGTAGAATCATGTTAAAAGTGGGTATCGGTGAAGTTGAGGAGGTGGGGATGACACAATAAGAGACAATGTTATGAAAAGTTTGAGAACTTTCCTAAAACCAAATACTCTGTAACACAATTTTCATCAAATTCTTTTATTTTGGAACTATTCTGACTACCTCTTACTGGTCCTTGCTCTTTTGGGTGAAATTATGGCATCATTGAAGTCAACGGCAAACTCTTAGTGCAGAGGTGGGCAAACTGCAGCCCGCGGGACCATCCTGCTCAGCCCCTGAGCTCCTGGCCCGGGCGGCTCATCCCCAGCCCCTCCCCCGCAGCCACGCTGCTGGGCAGGCAGCCCTCTGGGCGGTGGGGCTGCACACTCATGCAGGTCAGTGTGTCTGGCGGAGCGGTGGTCAGACATGCTGCTCTGATTGGCATGGTAAGGGGCCCAGGGCCGGGGGGTTGGATAAGGGGCAGGGGGTTCTGTGGGGCAGTCAGGGGACAGGGAGCAGGGGGCGGTTGCATGGGGTGGAGGTTGTGGGGGGCGGTCAGGGAGTGAGGGGCGGTCAGGGAGCAGGGGGCGGTTGCATGGGGTGGAGGTTGTGGGGGGCGGTCAGGGAGTGAGGGGCGGTCAGGGAGCAGGGGGCGGTTGGATGGGGTGGAGGTTGGGCGGTAGTCGGGACAGAGGGCGGTTGGATGGGGCAGAGGTTCAGGGGGGTAGTTGGGATGGGGAACGGGGCGTTGGATAGGACAGGGGGTAGTAAGGGGACAGGGAGTGGGGGGGCTAGATAGGGGGTGCGGTTTGGGGCGGGAGTCTCGGGAGGGGGCGGTTAGGGGACAAGGAGCGGGGGGGGTTGGATGGGTCGGGGATTCTGAGGGGGGCAGGAAGTGGGAGGGGGCAGATAGGGAGTGGGGGCCAGGCTATTTGGGGAGGCACAGCCTTCCCTACCTGGCCCTCCATACAGTTTCGCACCCTGATGTGGCCCTCGGTCCAAAAAGTTTGCCCACCCCATCTTAGTGACTTGCCTGGGGACAGGATTTCACCTTTGGGATTTTCATCTGCGAACTGTGAATGACATGGACAACTAAGGATGGTGACAAGAGTTATCTTTTAGCCATGTGGTTGCCACTTTATTGACCCTTAAGAGAGCCCCTAAAAGCAAACTGTCCAGCTAGCACTGTGAAAAAGGAACTAATGCCACAGGTGTCTTTCCATTTTTTGATGCTTAAATTCAGAGAAACGTAATATTTCCTGGGCCTGTTAGGCCTGTCTTATTCCCAGACTTGAGTGAGGCCACACCCAGGCAGTGAGGCAGTCACCTAGCCTCATATATCTGTCCAAGTCTCCATGTGAAGCCAGACCGATGCAATATTCGCCGTAAAGGTGGCGGTACCTCAATTCCTAATCTTTGTGGGTTTGGGAGCACCAACCTTCTCCTCCCACTACATACACACACACACACATCATTAATGGTGTCTCCATTTGATGGAAAATCTCGCTTATATAGCCAGGACCAGTGTCCCAGGTTGTAATCATGTGAAAAACTGAAGACCTACCAGTTATACCTTGTGCCCAGGCCATTGCTTCAGAGTCTAAAGGCACCTGTGCCTTACCACCAGCATAATTCCTTTGAAGTCCAAAGGTACTTGTACCTCTCTGAAACCTGACACGCAGCAAACAACCCACTGTGTGCAAAATGACAATTGTGTCGTCAGTGTCATCCTTTCCCTAGAGGAGAAGAAGCAAGCAGAGATTTGCAGCAGGGGAGAGTAGGTCAAAAAAGAGCTGCCTCCACCAGCTGCTGTTACTTCATGGGTGGAAATCTGTTGGCTAGCCAAACCCAGTGCTTAAAAAATAAGCAGCTGGTTTAATAGGCAGCAGGTGTAAAACAAACAAAAAGGACGTACTTCTTCACACAATGCAGTCAACCTGCAGAACTCATTCTAGGAGATGTTGTGAAGGCCTAAACTATAACAAGGTACAAAAAAGAGCTAGATATATTCATGGAGGATAGGTCCATTAATGGCTATTAGCCAGGATGTCAGGGATGCAACCCCATGCTCTGAGTGTCCGTAGCCTCTGTTTGCCAGAAGCTGGAGTGGACGTCTGGATGGATCACTCAATTACCTGTTCTGTTCATTCCCTCCAAAGTACCTGGCACTGGCCACTGTCAGAAGACAGGACACTGGGCTAGATGGACCATTGGTCCGACCCAGTATGGCCGTTTTTATATTTCTTATGTAAAAAAGATCTAGGAGTTAACCAATGGCTATCTTCCTAACAAATGAGGGCCATCATTGGCCACCGAATGCCATGCCCCATCCAGGGGTGTGACTCTGGCCCCCTGCCACAATATGGGCTGGCTATGAAAGGTCAGTCCTCTAACACAAAATAAAGAAAATTCCTTTACTAGGCTAGCCCATCATCTTCAAATCAGGCTCTTGAACTTAAAGGATAATATGTATTAGTTTTAAGGTTACAGATAATTTGCCCAAGTTTCAATCAGTCTGTTAACTGATATTTTATATCCACTGTTATAAATGTTAAACCCTCATTCAAGGACTTGATCATGTGAGAAGGTGGGGCAGGACATTATAGATATGCTTTATTTTATTTTATTTTATTTTTTTTGCAGCGGCTGTCCTCTTACTCTTCTTTCCTATGGAGTTGTCAAACAAGTTCTCTCTTTTTGGCATAATACTTCAGCTGTTTGTTTGGATTCTGGCTATTAGTGTTACGGTTACTTAACTGTTTTTGTTTCTTTATTGTAAGTGTATTGGGTTTTGTTAATACTGTACCATAGATCTGCATATTGCTTTAGGCAATGAAGTTCCTTTAACAAAATTCAGAAAGATACACCATATCTTCCTAACTTTCATAGGTTGTAAAATGTGGTGAAATGCCTTCAGTTTGCAACACAATGGTTTTTTTTAAAGGAAGATTTGCTATTGTTTTCCTAGTTATTTTTTTATAAACTGTATTGTTTAAGATTCTAAAGTGGTCTTACAAACATGTCCGTCTTTCCTGCTTCTGTTCCCCATTTAGCAATCCTTTTTTCCTGAGTTAATAACAGAAGCCAACATGGCTTCCTGTTTAATTGTAACAGTTAATTAGTGGGATCTGTCAATAAGGATGTAGAGGTCATTACAGCTATAGTTGTAGCTACATAATAGCCATAGGAAGTTTCACTGTTGTTCGTTATATACCAAAATGGTAGCAAGTGATGTATTTAGGTTCTTAGCAATGCACTGCTAATCTTTGGAGGACATTTCCCCACTTGAATTTTAGCAATTTTAAGGTATTGTAACTGACATGCTCTTGTGGGGTGAAACAAGTTAGTGTCCTTTGAGAATGTCTGTCTCAAAACACCACTTAATGTGAAAGCTTGTGTATTTTATACTGTGCTTTTTAAATAAATATTTTGATTTTTTGCGCAGTCTCTAACAGCAATACAAAGAATTATGTAATGATTACATGATAAATGGGTCTAAATGCCCTCTGATATTTAACTTGTAGCTGAAAACTACTCTTGACATGGCCACAAAAGCATCATGTTTCTTAATCAAGTATACATTGAATTGGCTTTAAAAATTTCATATATATAACCATAATTGTAGTAGCCATGTTTGTTAACAATGTTTAGTTCCATGTGCTTGAAAAAACTACTGAATGCTCTATTGCATCCCACCCGCAAGGGATATTGTGAAGCAGAGGATTACTATTTGTAAGTAGGAATTACAAAAAACATATTTGATTCAGTCGTTTACTGAAGCTATATATCCACAGCATAACATTCTTGTTTTTAGAGATTTTAAATTTTATACAGGTTGACTTTTAATTTTTTTTTTTAATTTAGTTTTGGTGAACCTGGGAAATGGGAGCAAAAATCTGCTTACAGGCAAATTCTCATACCTTTTTTTACTAATTTCTGTCAAAATGGGACACAGTCTACATCCTGGTTCCTGTGTATGGGCATAACTTCTTGATCATGCTGTGCTGCGGAATTCCTGGCCCTCTTTTCCATCCGTTTCAAAAGTGAACAGTGTATAGCTAAAGTGAGTTATTGCTGCTTTCTGCAGAGAATTGAATGATATAAATGAAGTATAGTACTATAGGTCAGTGTTACTAAAATGAATGCATTTTTCATGGTTTTTATGATCTGTATATTTCTTGTACTAACGAAAGGTAAAGAGTGATCGGCTTTTAGGAACCCTCGTGAAGTTTGCATGTCTGTTTGCTTTTACCCTTAGGGATGTCTGATGAGATCAGCTGTAAATCCAGAGCACCCATAAGTTTGGAGCTCTGGGAAAGGGTATGCATAGGGTACTGGGGAAGCTGAGGGGGGTCAGCATCAGTCCTGGGGTGTTGATGCAGGTGGGCCCACAAGAGCTCATTTCTGTAAAGCAGTAAGAGACAGGGAGCCTGTGCCTAGGAAGTATGCCAGAGAGGCCAAGGCAAAAAACAGTGCTGTAGCCTGCCCAGAGCACAGAAAGCTAAAGAGCACGTGGGCCAACGATGGTGGGACACACATGCAGCACCTGGTTGAGTGTCCCACAGAGGAAACTTTCCAGGGAAGTGTGACCATTTTTATTAAATTATATTGTAAATATGAATCCTTTAAGGTAAGGTATAACACAAACTTACGAAATCAGAGAAATTCATAGTTAAGGCTGACTCTATCCTTTTTTAGCTTTCTTTTAACTAGCAACAGCAATTAAAGTGTAGTTTTTCCTCAGTGCACCCATTATAAAGTAATGGACAGAGCCTCCTGCAATGACTATTCATGAATTTAAAATAACACTAATGCAGTTCCTATTTTCTGGTCAGATTTTAACAGCTCTCACATGGTGTCAGATATTTAATAGAATACGAGGTTTCCCCATCATCTAACATGATAAGCAGTAAAAACTGCCGCCTCTCTGGGGGATGGGAAGTTTTTTATTGGTAATATTTTAATTATTTTCAAGTGCAAAATGTGCTAGATATTTCACAAAAACAAATAAAGACTGGCCCTGTCCCAAATAATTTAGGGCCCTGATCCAAAAAAGCTAAAGTCAGTGGGGCTCTAAACAGATGCAAGCATCAGCCTGCTCAGAGAACCTGGAGGGATTGGTGCCTAATGATGGACGCATAACAAGAGCAAATAATGAACAAAAGCAGACAAGGGGGAAAGGACAGCAATGGTTACAATAGCAATACAGTATTTCATATTTATTCAGTAAAGGCATATACGTATCTTGATAGTCCATTAAAGCTCTTTTTTATATTTACTCTTTATTTTTATTACTTTTTGAGCTGCACACTTACTAAAGTACAGTTAACTGTTTATCTTAAACTTTTCAAAATTGCAAAATAATATGATGTTTTTATCCTAATTGAAGGTCTACAATATCCAAAAGTCCTTCCAGATCTCCCATCTCCTTGCCACTCACCTCTGATTTAAGGCCATATCTGCAAACATTCAGAGGCATTGTGCTTACTATCAGGAGGTGTGCATGTGATTTCAATGTGACTACTTTAGGTCAGTGGCATCTGCAGAGCAAGGCCCTTAGTGATCTGCTTCTGCAGGGACAGTGAAAATACACTCTCTCTTAAAAGCTAAGGGAGTTCAAGCTTTACTCAAAGAAATACTTTCTTATTACTGCTTCTTTAAATGGAACATTCCAGACCAAATTCTGCCATTTTATTCTTTAAACATTAGTTATATGCCCATAAAGTTTTAGTTTTGTTAATTATAGTTCAATGACTGTAATATTGGTAAATAATTTTTATAACAGATTTCCTGTAAAAGAAAACCTGTCTTAGAGATGTTATTAGCTGAAAGATTCATTCTATTCCTTTGGGTAAATATTTGAGCATGCTTTGGATTTTTAAATACATAAACTCTGAACATAATTTTTTCCTTTAAACTGCAGTTTAATGGATCAAAGATTCTTAATTAAAATATTATTTAGCTTCATATTAAATGCAGAGTTTAATTATATTTAGTATGTTAAATTCAAAATTTAAAATATTTAAAGGTTTTGTTTAGAAATGAGCATAAAACCAGAGGTCATACTTAAATTGTGTAGCTGTTGTTCATAGTGATGTTTTTGTAAACTAGATGTAGTTAGAATAGTTTCCAAACTTTCATCTATTTAGTCAAGACATTATTTTTAATCCATATTTTTCTCAATGATAGTTAATGGGCTTATTAAGTAATTCTAAATGGGGAGGGAAATTATGATTGAGAATATTTAAATTTATCCAAGTTTATTATATTTGGTAGTATGTTGAGAAATAACTCAAAATAAAATTTTACTATATCAATGCTTGTTTGGAAAAACAAACAGACACGCACACCACACCCTTATAAAACAAAATGAAGACATTCCTAATTAAAGTGTAGATTCTTTTTGTTACATAACTGCACTCAAAAAACAAAACAATGTAAATCTTTAGAGCCTACAAGTCCACTCAGTCCTACTTCTTGTTCAGCCAATCGCTAAGACAAACAAGTTTGTTTACATTTACGGGACATAATGCTGCCTGTTTCTCATTTACAACGTCACCGGAAAGTGAGAACAGGTGTTTGCATGGCACTTGTGTAGTCGGTATTCCAAGGTATTTACGTGCCAGATATGCTAAACATTCGCATGCCCCTTCATGCTTCAGCCCCCATTCCAGAGGACATGCTTCCATGCTGATGACCTTTGGTTAAAAAAAAAAAATGCATTAATTAAATTTGTGATTGAACTCCTTGGGGGAAAATTGTATGTCTCCCGATCTGTTTTACCTGCATTCTGCTATATATTTCGTATTATAGCAATCTTGGATGATGAGCCACCATATGTTGTTTGTTTTAAGAACACTTACATAGCAGATTTGACAAAACACAAAGAAGGTACCAGTGTGAGGTTTCTAAAGATAGCTATAGTGCTCGACCCAAGGTTTAAGAATCTGTAGTGCCTTCCAGAATCTGAGAAGGATGAGGTGTGGAGCATGCGTCCAAATGTCTTAAAAGAGCAACACTCCAATGTGGAAACTACAAAACTGAACCACCAAAACAGAAAATCAACCTTCTTCAGGTAACATCTGACTCATGATGAAAATGAACATGCATTGGTCTGCACTGCTTTGGATCGTTATCAAGCAGAACCCATCAGCAGCATGGATGCATTTCCTCTGGAAGGGTAGTTGAAGCATGAAGGGACATATGAATCTTTAGCACATTTGGCATGTAAACGTCTTGCGACACCAGCCGCAACAGTGCCATGCAAACACCTGTTGTCACTTTCAGGTGATGTAAACAAGAAGCAGGCAGCATTATCTCCTTCAAATGTAAACAAACTTGTTTGTTTGAGCAATTGGCTGAACAAGAAGTAGGACTGAGTGGACTTGTAGGCTCTAAAGTTTTACATTGTTTTATTGTAATATGAACCTGGATTTCCAAAATTGAGAAAGAAAATGACATAATTTGCTTGTATTCATATATTTTAAGATTCTTTTTAAAAATATTAATAGATTTTACTGAATATGACCTAGGGTGGTACAGAAAAACTCATAGCAATTGATGGTTTATGAGGGTCTGTGTGCACTGCAGTCAGAGGCGTGACTGCAGTACTTGAAGACATACCTGAGTTATGCTATGCTTTAATGTAGTTCACTTGAATAACCACAGCAGTGAAGCCGAGGCAGTAGGGGTGGCAACATGGGCTGTCCAGCCTTAGCTGGGACCCTGGGTATGTACTTGAGCAGCTAGCCCATGCTGCTGTGGCTTCACTGCTATTGCTATTTGAGTTAGCTGGATCAAAGTATTGCATGTGTCTGTGTGTGATGCAGAGGTAAGGTGGGGTCAGGTAATATCTTCTGTTCGCCCAATAAAAGATACTACCTCACCCACCTCATCTCTCTAAAATCCTGAGACCAACACGGATACAACAACACAGCAAGGCATGTGTGTTGCAGTCACACCTCTGATTGTGGTGCAGACATACCTTTAAGATGAATAATAAAGTGAATAATAACTTGGAGCCATATATAATTTATTGAAATAATGTGGTCATTAAAGTTGTTTTTAGACTATGGCAATGATGGAATACATCTGCTTTTAATGTCATACTCTATAAAGGAGGATTATTTGTTGTATAAATAAGGTCAGTTTAATATTGAAATTCAGCTTCCTTGGGATGTTTTGCATGGAGTAAAATTCTAGACCATCTTAGCTTGTATTACATGTCAGAGCATGAAAATATTTTCTCTTCAGCCTAAATAAAGTTTTATCTTATATAAACAGCTGTCAACTACATACTGAAATAAAGCCAGAGGCTAGTGTAATAAACATTCTATAATAATGAAAACTTTTTTTTATTTTAAAGAAAAATATTGCGTAACCAGAGCACTAATACTAGTGTAGTAATGTTCATAATGTTACAAAACTTTAGCTATCGGGTTCTGAGGCTACAGATTGTCTAGAAACATAAATATACCATTATCCTTTACAAGATCTTTTCCTTTTAGTGTAAACATCCTTGTAAAGCCATAAACTTCTCTAATATGTTTTCTAAAATTATCCTGCCTTTGCTGGTGATGCAGCGGAGAATACTTGCAGCACTAAAAGGGGAGAGAGGAAGGAAATCTGAAGGATAAATTAGTATGTATAAAGGAAGTTTTGCTGGAGGTATGTTATGAATTTCTGGAAGTGCATGTGCTCCTTATGCAAGTGTGATGTATTATCTGGAAGTAATATATCATTTTATATATATATATAAAATACATTTCCTGAACTTCCAGTGAGTTTGCCAGTTTTTTTCAACTTCCCTTAACATGGACTATCTGTAGTGTTAGCTATATACAGTAAGCTTTGGATGAAGATGCAGCTGGCCGGGAGAAGGGAAGTATTTTAGTGAACTGTTCAGCACATAACTAATTTAATTAAAATATCACTTAATTCATGAACAAAACCATTAAAGCATTATTGTTGAAAATTTATTTTGGTTGTGTCCAGCAAAGTCCCCAAAGCAATATTACTTTCTTTACAAAATATTGAAATTATTTTAAGAGGTTTAAAGTTTAACATGGATAAGGCTCTTTCCTTTTACATCCCCAGTTCCCCAACCATCCACAGTTACTTCTTCAGTTCCTTGCATTTTCCTCTTTGTTCATGGCTCCCCTCTTCTTCCCATTCATCCCTGTATGTGCCCTGTCCATGTTACCCCCCTCTTCCTGCTTCCTCCTGAGTACCCATTCCAAGACTAGGTAGCACAGCTCTGTCATCAAGTTCCATATTCCCTGCCATCCCACCACTTTTCCTTCCTGTACCCCTGCCCATTCATATTTCCCCATCCATGCCTGGAGTCAGTAACCCTAATACACACAAAAATACTAGTATCTAAAAGTACATTTCAGATTACTCTGTATACATGTGGAAATGGCTTTGTAAAATGTAGCCCAGGCTACCAGGTAAGACAGGAGGGGAAGAAAAAGGGAAAAAAACACAAAACACTACATCCTGCCATTTTAAAGAAAACACCTTTGTGCAGACCATTTTTCCACCTCTCCTGACAGACAGGAGTCAGCATAGGGACTTTCTTTGGCCTTGTACAAATAGAAGAAAATGGCACAGTTCTTAATAGTCCTTTCTTCCTGACATGAGGTTGGACATTTCCCCAGCCTTCCTGTGATTTTCTTTTCAAAGAGGTTGGTAGTAAGCATTGGCATTTGTGTTTCTAATAGGCTTATGTGGCTTAATTCTTAACTATAGCTATTTGTTACTCCACCATATATATTAGTATGTAATATAAAACATTATACATTTAGATATAACATTTCATTTTTTATATTTATATACACATGAAAATGTACTACATTTTCTTGTCTGTCTTGTTAGCAAAATAATTGTTGTTCACACCCAAAACAAACGGTTCAATGATGTTTGTAACTTGCAGGATAAATGATGTTTCAGTTGTGAAGCTTAACTTATGCAAAAATTATACAATTTTTTTCTAATGCAATCAGTGTTAGCGTGTGAGCGCTAGCCTTTACTTGTAGATAATGTATTCATCTGGAAATATCCCAAAGTGCTTTACAAAGTATGTATGACACCTAGAGTTTTTCTTCTGTAAAAGTCAGAAACTTAAGGCACAATTCTCTTCACAAGACAGCAGTAAATTTTTGGTCTTTTAAAATTAACTTGTCCTGAGTATTTTCAAAAAATACTCCGACTTCCTACTTTATCCGTAAGAGTTTATTGGAAAAATGTAATTGGCAGTAGTTGTACTTTATATCAGTGCTCTTAAAGTATGGGCATATTTTGAATAGCTTGTGCAAGTTCCATTGTTACTGGTATTAACCACTTATATCTCTTGCTCATCACTGCATTCAAAAATTTGACAAGTCTCCAATTACTATTCAGTATTCTGTTGCTGATGATTTGCTTGACACTGTGCAGAAAACAAGGTAAAGATGATCCCCATTCCAGAGATCTTACAATCCTATTATATTAATGCAAACTTTTGTAAGTTTTACTAATTAATATATTCTGGTATAATGCCATAGAAAATAGTGTTGTTGTAGCCATGTTGGCCCAGGATGATATAGATACAAGGTGGATGAGGTAATATCTTTTATTGGACCAACTTCTGTTGGTGAAAGAGACAAGCCTTCCCAGAGCTCTTCTTCAGGTCTGGAAAAGGTACTTAGTGTTACAACTTAGGCCTTGGCTACACTCGCAAGTTAGAGCGCATTAAATCAGCCTCGGGCGCCCTAACTCCTGAGGTGTCCACACTGGCAAGGAACTGAGAGCACCTGAACTTCGCAGCTGGAGTGCTCCTGGTAATCCACCTCCATGAGAAGCATAGAGCTTGTTGCGCTCTGGCTGAAACGCCCAGGTGTCAGTATGGATGACATGTTGCATTACTGTGCTGTGATTGGCCTCCAGAAACGTCCTATAATCTCTTGAAGTCAAGTGGCCACTCATGTCATTGTTTTGAACTCAGCTGCAGGCATGCAGATATCCCCTTTCAAAGCCCCGTTTCTGACAGCCGGCATGCTTATCTGCTCCAGGACAAAGCCAAACCATTACTGTGGAATGCTGCTGCTGCCGAGTCAGGCGTGTGTGTGGGGTGGGGTGGGGAGCTGATCTTGGGGTTTCCCCTGCTGCTGTCTGAACTTACAAGACAGCATGCTGACACCCTGTCTCTCCCCCCACGTACGCACAACACACTGCACTCCACCCCCATTTGAAAAGCACGCTGCAGCCACTTGCACACTGGGATAGCTACCACAATGCATTGCTCCCTGTGGCATTGCAAGAGCTGCTAATGTGGCCATGCCACTGCACTTGCAGCTGACAGTGTAAACACACAGCAGTGTTTTCCCTGCTGCTGTCTCCAAGGGCTGATTTAACTCCCTGCGCTATACATCTACAAGTGTAGACATGAGCTAAATAAAGGTGAAACAGATGGTTTAGCTTAAGTAGTTAACACATGTGGTAAGAGAGCATTTAAAGTGAAGTGCCCCGTTAACACCTCTGCAATCATAGAACAAAAAAGGGGGGGTTGATGGGTTACTGTTGTAATAAGCCATAAATTCAGCGTCTTTATTAAGGCCATGCTTTTTCGTGTCTAGCAAAGTTATTAATTTAAGTTCTCAGGCTTGTCTTTTGAAGGTGTAGTACATGCTTCCTTTGAGGACCAGGACTGAGACATCAGATGTAGAGTAGTTCTGTGAAAGGTATTTGCCCATAGGTGATATTCATACGCAAAATACATTCTCCTTTTGTCTGACAGAGTGTCTGTTTATTTTCTTTTGGGGCATAGTGTTTATAGGATACATATTTTCTCAGGTTAATGCCTGCTGAGAATAATGGGTGTAATATATTATTGTGGTTTGAATAAGTAAATTTTAGTTGACGCTGGCTAATATGCATTTTTTTTTTAACCCGGAGGCTGAGTGATGGGTGCATTTGTATAAACTGTGCAAATAATTAAAGTAAGCCTGAAGGAAATAGTTTTTATTGTCCCGTTATAAACAAGGGATTTAGGCAGTTGTTGTGTTTTTGTTTGGATTCACAGGTTTTAGGAAGCAGTGAAAGACTGCAAACCTTCTTAGTCAGGTTCTTTAAGAAAGGGGTTTGAATTATATGAAACACAAGAGAAAAGATGAAAATAATAGTGTAGGTTAAAATGTGTGAATTCAGAGCAGCCAGAGCGTGGGGAAGATAAAAACACAGGTTAGTACTGTGACACTGATAGATGAGCTTATAGACTAAGGTCTTGTCTACACTACACAGTTATGTCAACACAAGTCAGGTGTTGCACACAACAATGCTCCTCCCGCTGATTTAACTCTCCTGCTACTCCGACATAATAAAACCACCTCGACAAGGGGCTTAGAACTTTTTGCAACAAAGTTAGAGCAACGCAGATTCAGTGTAGCCCCTGTGCTTGCTTATGTTACCCTAAATGGCCTTCAGGAGGTGTCCCATCATGACCACTCTGGTAAGTGGTTTTTACTCTGCTGCCCTGCAGCCAAGTATACAGCCATGCGCCCCTCTCACTTTTAAGCCCCAAGAATTTTTGAAATTCCACTACCTGTTTGCTCAGCGTGGACAGCTCACATCACATACTCCCAGCTGATCATGCCAACTTTCTGCAGCAAATGGGCTCCCATGTGGAGTACACCAGAGTTGCTGGATCTGTTGGGTCTTTGGGGAGAGGAGGCTGTACAGTCGCAGCTCCAATCGAGCCATAGGAGCTTTGACACCTATGAGCAGATTGCTTGTGGCATGAATGAGAAGGGGCACAAAAGGGACATGTAGCAGTGCCATGCTAATATGAAGGAGCTGAGGAAGGCGTACCAGAAGGCAAGGGAGGCCAACCATCACTCTGGTGTGGCTCTGAAAATATGCCACTTCTACAAGGAGCTGCACACCATCCTCTGCGGCGACCCCACCTCCACTGCCAACAGCCCCATGGATACTTGTGGGGGGGACTGGAGGCAGTGGCCAGCAGAGTCTACCCCAAGGACAAAGTGGTGGATGAGGAGGTCAAGTTGGAGGAGGATGTGGGACAGGAAACAGGGTCATCCGGTGGCATGGCAAGCCAGGACCTCTTTTTGACTCTGGAGTGGTCTAGCCAGTCCCAGCAGTCCAGCTCTGGCGTTCCTGACACAGGAGAGGGGAGCTCCGGTAAGTAGTCATTTTTCTTTGATGGTGTACTCTTACATGAGATAGGTGTCCTTTATTTTGTTACATGGTGCACTTGGGAGAAGGGATCAAAATTAACTCACTTGGTACTGTACATCTGCTTCGCATTCCCATGTGGGGGCCCTGTGGAAAAGTTTGTTAATGCACACTGAGATCTCCCGGGAATCCTACACAGAGATCAGTAGGAAACTTTCCTGCAGATACTCTACAATCCTCTGCCAAAGGTTCCTTGGCAGAGCTGCTTTGTTTCTTCCCCTGTGGTAGGAAACTTTGCCATGCCAATTGGCAGTTAGTTCTGGAGGAACCAAAGCAGCACACAGGCAAGCAGAATATGAACCCGGTCTGAAGCCACACACATGCAGGAGATGCAACCTTGTATCTTTGGTTACCCTCAGTAGTATTATTTCAGCTTAGATCGTCCCCACCTGTGGAAAACGGTGCCAGTATTCAGAATAGTGTCCCCAGGCACTTGTACTGATCCTCTTCTTAAACCACCCAGAACCTTTGTCCAGCTTGCGCGCGCGCGCACCCACACACACACACAGGCTGAACTCACCATGTTTAGTGCTCTAGCCATCCTGTGTGCTTGCCAAGGGAAAGTGAGAAAGAAGTATGTTACTTTTATGATTCAAGATTGTTACTGCACACACAATACTGACTGTGTATTGCTTCTTTTGTTTCTGCAGATGTGCCCTTAAGGGCCAGCTTCTACACACTGGTGGATCTCCTCTGTCAGATAAGGAGGTGAATGAGGAGGAGTAAGGAGGACATGTTTTGGGAATTGTTGCAACTGTCAGATCAGACCAATAGTGAGCACAGACTGTGGAGAGAGAGAGAGAATAAACAAGAAACTACAAATGGATAACCAGGAGAGGAAACAGGGTCAGGAGCAGTTAATAAAGCTCACGGAGGACCAAACAGTGATGCTGAGGTCCCTGATTTTGCTGCAGGCAGAACAAATGCATGCTTGAGTCCCCCTGTAGCCCATACAGAACTGCTTCCCTTGCCCTCCCCAAACTCCCAATTCATATTCCTCTCATGTTTCTGGCCTATTATAGTACCCGTTGCACTCCACCCTTAAGGACATTTTCAATAACGACAGCTGGACTTACACGCAGCTGTGAGATCCTCATTTAGGAGAGTGCTGGTCACTGTCACATCCTTGTAAGAAATGTTAATCTGTCTATTGCTGTTTAATAAAAATTGAATCTTACAAAGGTAGTGATTCTTTATTTTTGATCTATTTTTGATCTAAACAGGCTGGTTGCAACAGAAACTCATACACAATGGTAAACACCTCATTTGCAGACTACAGTTAATGCTCAGGCATGAATCATTACAGGGGTCATTCAGGGTGGCAAGTAAACAATGCCTGGCTCAATTCATTATAGAAACACACATTACTGGGGCTCAATACCAAAATGCTGCTTCAAAGCCTCCCTGATTTGAATAGCTCCCCATCCTCCTTTTGAGCCCCTCAAAATCAGCCACCAGACTATCCACCTCAGTGCTCCACCCTGGGGAAACTTTTCCCCCTTAGCTTCACAAATGTTATTCAGAACACAACAGGCTGCTATGACTATGGGAATATTTTCCTCCTTGACGTCTAACCAGCCAAAAAGCCAGCACCAACGATCATTTAATCTACCAGGCACACATTCTGCACCTACTAAGCCTGTTGTTGAAGTGCTCCTTGCTGTTGTCAAAGTTTCTGTGGTTTGACTTCATGAACCACAGCAGTAAGGGGTACTCTAGGATCACTAGGGGCATTTCCACATCCGCTACTGGAATCTTCTGGTCTGGAAAGAAAGTCCCTGCATGCAGCTTTCTATACAGGCCAGTGTTCCTGAAGTTACATGTGTCATGCACCTTTCTGACCACCCTGTGTTGATGTCAGTTAAACGACCCCCGGTGATCCATCAGCACCTGCAATACTATAGAGAAGTAGCCCTTTCTGTTGATGTACTCCATCACAAGATGGTCTGGGGCCAAAATTAGGATATGCATGCCATCTATTGCCCCACCGCAGTGAAGGAATCCTATTGTCGCAAAGCCATTCGTCATGTCCTGCACATTGCACCTAGTCACCGTCCTTCGTAGCAAGAGGCAAGTAATGGCCATGCACACTTGCATCACCACAACCCCCTAGTGAGCTTCCCAACTCCAAACTGCGTTGCGACTGACTGGTAGCAGTCTGGAGTTGCCAGCTTCCACACAGCGATTGCCACTCTCTTCTCCACCATTAGGGCAGCTCTCATTTTGGTGTCTTTGTGCTGCAGGGTGGGGGTAAGCACTGTACAGAGTTCAAGGAAGGTGGTTTTGTGCATACGAAAGTTCTGCTGCCACTGCTTACAATCCCATACCTGTGTCAGAATCCGATTCCACCATTCGGTGCTTGTTTCCTGAGCCCATTAATGATGGTCCACCATGTACAGCTGCTCTGTGAATGCCAGCGTCAATCCTGAATTGTTTCTTTCCATGGCACACAGCAGGGCAGGCAGCACAGATTCCTGTTCAGATTTGCAGATCATGAAATACTGCAGGATCAGCTGTGTTATGTTCATAACGCTTATCACAAGATTGGTGAGCAGTGCAGGATCCACCCGTTGAGGCAGAGATGGCAGTCACAAAGTTTACAGGGGCAATTGGAAAAGGTACAAAATGCACTCTGAAGCCCTTGGAATTATGGGATGTAGAAAACTGCATCACGGGGGCAGTGATCCCGCCCCCGTGATGCACTACGATCCATTCCCAGAACTCCTAGTCGGAGAAAGCGGTGATTTGCACAGTGGGATAGCTTCCCATGGTCACTGCTCACAGCTGGTGCTAGTATGGATGCGCTCCGCCGACGCAAGGAGCGTTGTGTGAACATGAACAAGTGATGTAATTACAGTGGTTTATAATCATTGACGTAACTTAAGTCAACTTAACTCTGTAGTGTAGACATGGCCTAAGAAGGGAGGCCCAGTATAGCCAGCTGCAGCTGGACCAAAAAAGTGATTCCAGTGAAATGCAAGTATAGGGGGAAGGAATCCATGGAAGTACCTCAGTGGTGCATCTGCGTGATACCCCAATCTGCTGTGTGTATCATAACTGTGTGACCATTTGTCCACATGAGTGGTGAAGTAGGCTGTGTTCGGCACTTAATTTCAAGGTCTTTGTAACTTTGTCATGCCATTGTGCACGCGTGTGGAACATCTGTTTCTGAAGAATACTTTATACATGGCACCTGATGTCAGAGTCTGGGAAAATGTATAAATGAGTGATCCAGAGGATACTACAACTGAAGGGACCTGGATCCAGCCAGATCATAGTGCCAGGGAATTGAGCAAATTGTTTGGTGGTGGAATGGCATGGGTCATGTTTCTTGTCTCACAGTCATTTTCTTTAAAATGAACTGCTCTAGGGGATATGGGATATTTCACATCTGTGTGGTGAAGTAATTGATGGGTTATGTAACATTTTAAGTGTTCTAGGGACATCGACATTGGACTTTGATGCAGTGTCATGGACGTTTGTATGAACTAACAGCTGTACAAGCAGTATTAATCATTTACCTTTAGACTTTCTTTGACTGTGAAGAATATTCAGGCCTCAGGGTTTTTTGAATCAGTGCCTGTTGGGTCACTCCTGGTCTTCTCCACTAGTAATAGATGTCATGCATCTGCAATGCACAGGTATGCACTGGAAAGATCTCTCTCTCTCTCTCTCCTCCCTTTCCCCTAGACATGGATCAGATAGCTCAGGATATTAATATTTCCACGACAGTAAAGAATCAGTTATCTTTCTTTTGAATGTGTCACACTGGCATGTCTGTCAGGTGGTTGTCATCCCTTTCAAATATATAAGTAGAATTTCTGACTTAGAGCTGCCTTTCTTAACAATGTCGATTTGCCTCATGTTCCTATATGAATTCTGTAATATGGTGTCTCTGTACAATTTGAGAGATCAGCATCAGCTGGAGAGATACCACTTCCCATCCTCCTACCTCCCCTCTTCCCCCGCTCCCCCCCAGAAAAACCCTCCAAAACTCCCTTAAAATCTGTGTATAAAGATTGCTTTTGACAGGCATTCCAAATTTAGATTGTGTTCTTAATGGTCACTATCTGACCCTTTATCTGAAGCTGTTTGGAATGAGTGACTGGAGCGTGTTCCTGCGCAAATACGAGTATCAGAATTATTAGCTGTCTCTACTAGCACAAGGCATATATACTGACCCAAAGTGTGACATACTGCTTTGTGTGGTGAGTGGTGGAAATGCGTTTGAATTTTTTCACTGCTTTGTCTCTGGCAATGTCTTGTGCTGTCTAATTTTGTGTAGCTTGGTTTTTGGGGAGGGACTTGGAACTGGCTTGTCTTCTTTAATTTGTTTGTTTTTTGTTGGAAATCTTATTGTGTGATTGGCTATGCTCTGTATAAATGATGCAGCTACGTATGGATTCCTCTGTGCCAGACAGCAAAAAGGTCTCAGTTACTCTCTGCTTCCTCTTAATGCTACATGCATTGCTCTTCACAGAGCTACTGCTGTGTACCAGATCCCCTGCTGGATAGATTTCTGTCAGAGGACTGTACCAGACATTGGCAAGCTGCACCAAATTCTTTGGCAAGATTTTAGCTTCTTCAAAACTGCTCCTCAGTAGAGGGAAAATTCTCGCAGTTTTTCATTTTAACCTAAAAACAATTTTTAAAAGTATGTTTTAATGAAATTAAAATGGACAATTGAATCACTAGTGTAGCCCCTATGTTAATTTTGATGTTAATTTCTGTATATTTTAGGCTGTAGCCGTGTTCCAGTTCTCTATTATGCCAAAGATTTTTGTATTAACACAGTTGCATTGCACAGGCTATTGGGTTAGTCTGCAGGGTTTGGAATATAGGAATTGCTATACTGGATTGGACCTGAGGGGAACTTGGGGCTTGTGGCACATGGAAAGGCATGAGAGCAATTTAAAATTGATGATTAGTTGGATGTTTCTGCTAAAATGATCAGCAACGAAATACTTAACAATATTGCCATTTAAATTGTCTTCTGTAGGTTTCAGAGTTAGAATTTCATTGATATGAATGGGGTAGTTCATATATCTAAGACATTGTTTTAGGCTGTCTGCAGGCTCAGGACGATAACATTCCATTGGTTTACACGCTTGACATTTTCAAGATTGTTTGCAACAATAAGGGTTAGAAATATAATTATTTAAAAAATGAAAATTTAGATTCTCAAACACAATTCTGCGGCAAGGGTGAATTCTGCAGCAAATTCCATGGCTGTACAATCACACATTAAGTCTTTACTATAAGTCCCTTGACCAGGAACCCAATGAATAGTGGAGTACTAGGTAAATGGAAGACCCTTGTTATAAATAGCAACACTTTTGGATATATAGCTTTCTAGAAATCAACTGGTGCTCTCCCATGAATTTCTGTGTGTAATGCTGCAGTGCATCTAAGTATATACATCATATACCGGCACTGCATACTCCTCTGATATAGATTGATGTATATGTAAATGCTGAACTGGAGCTGAAAATCATTCAGTATATAATTTTCTCTAATTAAAAAGTAGCACTGATATTTCTTTGTAAGTATCTTCTAAATAATTGGACTCCTGGACAATAACTGAAGTGGAAAGGGCAAGTAGCGATAATGATACCTCACCCTTTTTACTTTTGTGCAGAAATTCTCATCTGACTGCATCAAAGTGCAGGGCTGCAGTGTGCAGATTGTCTAACTTGCAGAAGAGGTGGCCACAGTGGAAACAAATCCTTCCTTCCTTCCTCATATTTTTCTCCTCTTTCCCAGCCTCTTTCCTAGTCTCCATGTGGCTGGGGTGGGTCAGGTTGGGCCTGCTTACCATAAGAGCCCCTACTTCTCATGTTGCTGCTGCTCTAAAAATTCCTTCAGATGCACAGGGTAGTGGCCTTCTGTAGGTCTTGAATCCCACAAGCTGTGCTCACAAGATTTTCAATCAACAATTCATTTTCCATGCACATGCATAGTGTGCATATTAGATCCAACTTGGATCCCAAACCAGGGCCACAGCAGCAGATCTCAACCAGTGGTTCCTTTCCCCCACCAATATAATTCGGGGGTAGGATAAATTTGAAATCATGAGCCTATCCCTCCTATTAATCTGTGAAAAGAGATGATTATGAAAATGCGGACACAATTTTAGTTTTAACAGCACTACCAGGTGCTAACTATTAAAAAAAAAAAAAAAAAAGCCTGTATTTCAAGAATGTTTTTGCCCTTGTGTCAATCTCTACAGATGTTTCCTTCAGTTGTTTGTGAAGGGGAGGTATTTACTACTGTTTTCTATTGTTTTAGTTGTCCCTTTCCCCTGGGGATTTTACTCGGCTTCATTTTATCTTCATCAGTTCTTAGAATAGAGTTCTCTGATAGTTTATATAAAAATTAGGTGTTGTTTTTTTCTTTAAAGCTTGACAAAGAGGGATTGTAAGGTATTTAGGGCAAGCAGCTTTATGATTATGATCAGTACTTACTGAGCATCCTATAATAAATGAAAGGCATAAGGATGACATCTTTCTAGATAGGTTTACTGTGGAGCGAGGAGGGTGGATTACCTACAATTTTAAAGCATTCATGAGTGGTAAATGAACCAATGGCAAGTTTATTCACTCTCCAAGCAAGGTCGCTGTTTCTTGATGAAAAAGTTAATTGGTTACTCTGGTGAGTTTTATTCACGTTTTCATTTTCAGTGTTTAAAATGGGTTGGCTGTAATTTATTACAAAATGGGAACGTGAATGTGTTGAGAAAATGTGGAATGCTGTGTAGCTGTGGCTTTCCGGGAACAGATCGTCCAGTCATTCATACTTAAAATATTTTATCATATTAGTGGGTAATTAAGTATTAGAAATATCATCAAATTGAGTTGTGAATGTCAAAAGGGTGTGTGCGTGCGCGAGTGTGTATATAGATATATAAATAAATATAAAAAACCCTCCTGTGCTGCAAGGACTTTCAGTGGAGCTCTATCTTGGTCATTATTTTAACAGATGGATTTGACCATTTTCCAGATTTACAAACTTCTATATGACAGCTTGCTAATATTAGCAGTTACCTTTTTGCTTTTTAAAATGATTGTAAAATTATGCATTGACTTTTTCATAGGAAATAATGAGAATGAATTAACTGAAGTTCATAAATGAAATGTGAAAAAAGCCATTGAAAAATATCAGAAAAAAATAATTTGAATCAATGTTTGTGTCCCAAAATAGCACTCAGTTGGAAACTTGCTTCACTTTTGTTCCCAAAGGTTTGATTGGATCTTTGTCATTTACAAATTATTAATCCAGCTCCAAAGATCTCCCTCTGATGCAAATAGAATTATATTAAAACAGGTGAAGTTGTATTTTATAACTATTGGATTGCATCACAAAGTGACATGATGTGAATTTTGTAATAGACTTCTTTTGCATCAGCTAACTTCTGACAACTTGGATTTTATTTAAACTTTGAAAATATAGCTACTATGTACTATGATTTTTTAAAATAAAAGTAATATATATTTTAAAAAGATTATGCATTTTTCATAACATACTTTTCCATCATTAAACTAATAACTAACTTCAAAATACAGATATTTGTATGTTTCCTTTTTATTTAGATTATTGAACAAATATATAAGTAAATTAAGTCAAATGACGCTGTAAATAGGTATTCTCTCCATCCTGCTGCTAAATATTATACACAGTTTTTATTACCGAAGTCCCAAGACAGGACTGGACTCAGAAATGTAAATTCTCTCCCTCTTAAATTGGCTCTTCTCAGGGTTCCTTCCTTCAGAACTTTGTCCCACCCTCTAGCTTTCTTGCTTTTCTCCACTGTGTGTCCTTCTGAGTTACTACTGAGACCTACCTGGTCTGGCTGCCATTATGAGTCAGCAGAATAGTTCTGTACCTCCACACAGTTCCTAGCCAATTACCATGTCAAAGGCACATTCATGGTTGACAACTTCCTTAAATAGTAGCTTCCAAATACATGGACTAACAATATCATAATTACTGGTGATAGACTGAAAACCAAATGAAAAACCCAAGAACTGGGTTTCTTGAGGTCATAGATGTGAATAGAAAAGCTGTCCCTTAATGCTCCTTTCCACAATTCTTGTCTATTTCAGTCTCCTGCCAGCTTACAAAAGCAGAATTGCCAGAGAGCACAAAATATACGTTGCATGCCTGTTTGTCCATACGCAATCTCAAACAATTAAGTATTTTGCATTAGTTGTGGTTAAATTCCCAGTCTATTGGCTAGTATTTTAAAAAAGTTGTGCAAGGCCTTGTTTTGGAAACTGGATAGGTTTTGCTGTTTAAAAAAAAAGTATGTTAAAAAAGAGATTGGACAATGGGATGCTGTCATATTAGTGGTTTGTAGGCTTTGACAGCATCTCTTTAAATAGACCTATTAAATTATTGGTACTAAATATCAATTTAAAATAAACAAATTCTGGGTTTTTTTGTAATATAGTACTATTGGTTTACAGTGTGTGCCATGTCCTGGATTCCTAGCCTGAAAAGACTACAGTTTAAAATCAACATTGGCTTCATTATATCATTATAGATTTTGATTAATCCTAATAAGTGGGATAAGTAGCACTCATAATTGCTTCTGAGACACTTCTGATCCTTATAAATAAATATGCAGTGCTCCATAGCCTCTCCTCTGTGGCCTTTTGATCTAGCTGTATAATCTTCTGTCAGGCTTTCCACAAAGGTACCTGTGATATGGAGCTCAGAGGACCAGGAGCTAGTGGTTATTACACCCAACCTCTGGCCCCTTGCCTCTGTGTTAGGGTGATAGAGGTGCCTATTCCTATCCTAAGCCAGGAATCTTTGGCTTTCCACCCACTTCTGGGTCAAGATCCTTAAGGGGTTGTGGTAGGGGGACCCGGACACTTGCTCTCCATTGGGTCCCATCCCATGGCCCTGTAGGAAGTAACACCTGCAGTGAGTTGCTTCCCTGGGGTATTTCCTGCCTATAGATCCCTTCAGTTTGGTGCATGGCCCCTATACTCCAGCCAGTCAATCACCTCACAACAAAAGAGTCCAAAGGAGGGGCCCTGCTGGACCTGTGAGTTCTCAAGGGGGAGATGGTTAGAAAAGGCTCTGCTTGAGGACCTTACCCAATCAGTAGTCCCCACTCAGACTCACTCTTTTGTCTGGCTTGCTGGAGAAGAATTCCTCACTTTTGTAGCCCATCCATCACCCTTTGCCTGGGCTTCTGAGCTCCTTTTTAACCTTCTCCTCCAGTCGGAGCATACTTGCTCGACCCGGAGGGGCAGGGTGGGGCTACGTGGGCCCCATATTGCCCTTAAACCCCTTGGGGCACAAGGTTGCAAGTGTACACCCTATCACAATACTATTTAATTGTTCTGTAACTTCAAAAATTATTAGAAAACCTTGTTTACTCATCTAAACTATCATTTTACTCCTTCAACTATCCAACTTTGCCTCCTCCTTATCAGCACACTCTGGAGTTGGTCATTTCTTTCCACTGTAAAAGTGCCTCAGTACCATTGTGGTACCATTTAGTACCTTCAGTGTCCCCTTCCTCTCAAGCTTCCACCAGTTCTATCCCTTAGCATCCACTCAATTCTCCTGTAATCTCCAGGTTTCCACACCTGAACATAACATCTGTCTTTCAGAGATCAACACTCCTTCCTTGAACTCTATATTGTCCTCTCTGCTCCCATTTTGTCACCCCACTCCAGCTCATATCACTGCCATCTTCAGCTTTGCCATGTCTACTGGTACTATCTCCTGCTTATCTAAAGTGCAGCCATCACATTGCTTCTCAGGGAACTCCTCCTTGATCTCAATACTCTTAACTGTCTCCTCAAATCCTGTTAGCTCTCTCTGCAATCTTCTCTCATGTCTTCTAATTCCTGATTGTTCACAGGATCTTTGATCCATTCTATTCTGGCTGTCTCCCACTCTCAGGGCTCAGTGGCCATTAAATGCTTTCTACTTTGCTAAACAGGATTTCTTTACAGTTTTCCTTCTTGACCTCAGGGCACTGTTGGCCATACTGAGAATAAGCTTTTAAAAAGCTTTTAATTTTATGCTGATGTCTCTGGCAGCTGCTGCTTCTTCATCCTGCTTCAGTTCTCGTTTTTCTTCCTGCTCTTTCCTGGCCTTGAAGTACATTTCAGACAAGAACCAGGTCTTCGGTGGGTTCCTCAGGCTCTGTTCTCATTCCTCTCACACCTATATTTTCCACCTTCCACACTGTATTATTTCAAAAGGGAATCTCCTCATCAATTCTGTGCTGTTGACACTCAGTTCTCTTGCTCCTTTAAATCTTTCCCTGATCTCTTCTTTGTCTCCAGGCTTATCTTTCTTGAATATATCATCTGGCCCAGCCTTTATTTTCTTCAGCTGAATGACACCAAGATGGACGTTCTTTTATTTGGCAGGAAAAAATATTCTCATCTGTAGTTTTAAGCTCTGATAGCCATTTTGTTTTCAGTTTGATAAATGTGGAGTGTATCCTTGATACTGAGCTCTTTTTTCCCCCCTAAATCTAGTACTGTCAATCTACTATCAAGTCTCAAACATATCCTGTATCTGATGCTGCTTCAATGCTTACTCCTCTGATTTGTTCCTCCATACATTTGTTTTTTCTTGCCTTGATAACTAAAATTCTTCTGAAGCCTCTTAGCATGTCTTGGACACCTTCACACCTCTGCATGGTCACATCATTCCATCCTGAAAGTCTTCAAGGACCTTGATGTCTATACCCTCCTCTCCTTCCTTGTTCTTGTGCTAGCACTTGGAAAGTGTAAAGTGCTGCACAAACCGTAACATGCACCTTGATATCCTCAGTTGCTTTTGCCTTCCTGCCAATTCAGATCTCTCCTTTGTTGGAGGTCACATCTTTGTTGCAGCACCCTCATCTGATGAGTTATTAACGCTTCATGCTTTTAAAAAAATAAAACTAAAAACCTATCCCATTTTTATTATTTATAAACTTGTGGACATTTTAGATATTTCACAAAAACAATGTTTTAAAGCAAACTAGCCATGTATATTTAAAAAAATAACACTGATATAGCTTTATTCAACATCTTTAGCACCTACATATCCTAGTAGTATTGCTAATTATTTTCCCTCCTTTATTTTTGTATGAATTTAGCATTTGTGAGAGGTTGCCAAAATGACAGCCCTAGAGAATTAAGTCACTGACTGTGCCACAGAAAATGTAGCACAGTTAGAGACCATGCACATTTGCACACTGTCCTACGATGTGCCTGTATCCTGACTTATGAAGGAACATTCTAAGAAGAGGGAGAAATTCTCTTTCTGTGGCTATTAATTTGTGATGTCTTCTGAAACTCTGGTGGCAGTTAGTTCCAAAATTTGGTGATGTGTTGTGATATGACCACCTGTCCACTAGGGATTGGACTGACACACACATTCCATACAGAACACAGAATAGCCATGGAATAGGGCTGGTCTAAACTGGGACAATGCATTGCACTGGGAAGCATGTTAAAACATTTTCATTAACATGGTGTTAAACGTTACTTTGACATTAGTGTGGACAAGAAGAGTGGTGTTTAAAAGATTTTTTAGCAAAATTTTAATTTAAATTTACCATGAGGAGCTTGCATGTTTTTAAACATAACTCCTTGTCCAGACCAACAACAAAGTTGCGTTTAACACAGTGTTTGTTAAAACCTGTTATTTAACATGATGCATTTTCCAGTGTAGACATACATCTAAAGGACCACAACTTTGGAACACTACTTTCTAGGATTCAGAGTAGCAGCCATGTTAGTCTGTATCCGCAAAAAGAAAGAGTACTTGTGGCACCTTAGCGACTAACAAATTTATTTGAGCATACGTTTTCGTGAGCTGTAGCTCACTTCATCGGATGCGTTCAGTGGAAGATATCTCCAAAACCTACATATTCTGTCCTGTATGCAGAAAAATAACCTTTTAGCTATTCCCCGTACCAGCACCCGCTGTTACCACCTATTTCTTCAAACTTAGTTTACTCTCCCCACCAATTCCATTTCTTTCTGTAACTTAATGTAACTCATTGCTTTTAATTGAGATTTGAATGCCTTGTAAAATTATATTGTCTACTATAATATTTTCCTTTACCTTTTTCATATTTAACTGTTAGCGAACTCCTATTTTACACAGACATCTCTCATCCTTCCAGATTTTGGAACAGAGTTTCTATATAGACGAAATATGTAGGCCACGTAATGGATTTTTTAAAAAAAGTGATATGCACTCATTCCTAGTCCTACATCTAATTTCCATCTGAATGCCTGAGTAATTATTTAGAGCTAATGTTTAAGAGAACAATAGATAATAGAAGAAACTGAAAGTGGCAAGTGACACCTAGGCGTCAGTATTTAATGTTGTTTTAAAATTGAATTAAGTAAAAAAGGGAACATTTTAGCTTTGACAGAAAATGCGTTACAGAAAGCCCTTTTCCCCCATACTGATGTATACAGTCAGACTTCTTTTAACTATTAAAAAAAAAAAAAACCTAAATCCAGAATACTGAAGGACTCTGAAGGAAAATTTGAAATAGAGACAAGCCATTGTCTATGAACAAGTGTTACTGGTATATGCTGTAATAGCTTTCATGAAGCAAATATTCATCCTGTCACAATACAGCTTTGTAAGTCAAATATTGTACTAAACAGGCAGTTGTGACAGTCCCCAACTCCCATCCCTCTAAAAAGAGAGGAGGTTGATGGCAGAGAAGTTTCAGTAGAGGGTCCTTACCTAATAAATGTACTTTCCTCTTGATCTGTTAGAGCCTGGATTCAGTGACTTTCCAAACACACTACAGAGCTTATCTGTTTTCCTTGACTTGTACCAGAGGTGTGAGAGAGGATGGTTAGGTTATAGAATGCTTGGTTAAGGATTAGTTGGTTATGGGGGAGATCTCCATTTTTTTCATTACCTGGTATAATTGTTTTTTGTTTTCATTCTGTCCATCACCCAAAGTTCTTGAATAGTTACTGGTTTGTAAATTAACAAAACAATTCAAAGGCAGCATGACTATTCTATTATAGCTTTGTTAGAAAAGAGACTGAGCAGTTCATCGTTGCACATGTAGAGCTGCAATAATCCAATTGGGCAGACAATATGTACAGAAAAACATATTCATTCCACAGAGAGAGTAAACATGGTACCTTTCCCTTTTTTAGGTATACATAGAGAACTATTGTCAGGAAGTAAGTAATGCAAGGCAGCACTCTTACTTAATCATTTCTGTGAAGGTTAGTTATTTACCACTGACCAAGGGGAGTGGTATAGGATGGAAGGAAGAAATTGTGAATCAGTTTTAAAAAATGTGTATCTCCGTGTTTTCTAAATCAACACTTAACTTGCACCTGACCTTCATGTTATCCTAATGGTTAACATTCTTCAGTCTAATTTTTGTGCCTGATGTTTAAGAATTAAATGTTAGAAAAGCAAAAACAACTTGAGGTATTTATTCCAGTTTTGTGAGTCTATTTTGAGAAAATATCAAAGTTGAATTAAAGGGCACCATAACGTGGTCAGCATAGGACTGTTCCTCCACCATACTGGTCAGCTCTGTTCTGATTGTAAGCGAAAAAGGGTTTTCAGTTGCACACAGGGTTCTTTTATATTTCAGTTAAGTAGCCCTTCCTCTTTACAAGAGCAGAGCAGTATGAGGGGACATTCAGCATGTTTACTTTATGGTGTTCAGAGGTTTGAGGCTTGGGGAAAAAAAACTGATTAATGAATTCATTAATGACTTAATGAAATAAAACTATTACCTCCTCTCCCACCCACCTTTTTTTTCTTCTTCACACTTAGTGAGATGTAAATATGTTATAACCTTCTACACCTGCACTAATTTTGTTACCGGCACCCAGTGCCGAGAGGCTGAACAACAGCTTGAGTTGGTTCGTTACCCGGTGTGCTACACCCAATAATTACAACGGGGTGGAGAAGCAGAAAAGTTTATTTGAAGCTTTAAAAAGGTACAGGGAGATTTGAATTTCAAATCCTGTACAACAAAGCAGGAAGTTACACAGGCTTTTATACATTTTTTTTTTTAGCATACTTATCTAATAGCAAGCTGCTTTAAGTATCCATATAGTCAGCCAATCCAGTTCCCAGCTAGTTCCCTGATTCTCTGTATCATTTGTTAAACTATATATAAAGCTGCTTTATTCAGCATTGTTTTTTTATATTTCCCCTGTTTGGCCTTGCTTAGTTTCAGGCAGTCTGACTCTGCAACATACTGTTGCAGATTCTCAGCATAACTGCTGTGTGTGCTTCCAGGCGGGGGGGCCAAGGACACTTGGGCCTAGTGCGAGGGGGCTTCATTGACACTCATGGTCTTTCATCCCCTCGAGTTACCTAGTGGCCATGCCCCAGTGTTCCCAACAACTCCCCCCTTTGAGAACACTTAACAGCCTTGGCTCTGAGTTTTCTTACTTGGGCTACTTATTTTTTTACAATATGACTTTGCATAAGCACTTTGTGATAGCCCTGAAGAGAATGACTTATTAACTTTTGCAAAAGGGCCCTGATACATGATACCGCACAGCATAATACCAGTAATACAAGCAGTACAGGAAAGAGAAATTTCAATAGCAGGCTAAATAAACCACCAAGCCAAGACGACAAACCCCAGCCTGAAAACAAGGTTTGCAACCAATTGTTTTCTGGGGCAGTATAGGCAACCTGTGCTCCGGCTCGGGCATGGGCCTCAGCCTGTACCACCTTTTCATAGATTTTATAACTGCTATTATTTACATATACACAACATTGGGGCCCGATGAGGGCACAAACCCCTCCTTGGGATGCCAAGAGATAGTCCAAAGCCAGTCTGTTTTGGAGGGAAAACGTCCTGAGCTGCTGTACCTTTTTATTTAATGTTTTTACTGCTGATTTTAAATTATTAACCGAGTTTTTTAATTTTAAGGCCACTTTTTTAAGTACCATCTGCAGCCTTACAGTATAGCGGCCTATGCATGCCAGGGCTGGCCCGGTAAACAGTGGTGCTATTTTCAGTATAGAGCACCCTACCAGCTTCTCGGTTGTGAGGGGATTTTTTATATTGCCCGCTAATGCCTTAGTCAGTTGCCGCAGGGTCTTTTTTTGTGACTTAACAGAGGTGTCTTGGGCATTTCTAATTTTTTTTTTTTGGGCAGTGTGGCAGTTATGGAAAGATGAGGAACTCCATGAGCTATATAACAGCTACCTGTCCAGTTGGCTGGCAGCACCTTGTAAGCCTTTCGGCCACATACAAAATAGTGACCCTGTAGGGCCCAATAAGGACTGCTTTTTAAGGGGATTCCTGGGATATTTAAGGCTGCTTTTTCAAACATCTTATATGCCCCTAGGGGGGCATCCCATCCTCCTGATTGGGTACAAGTGGGGGCATTTTTAATTGTGCCATTTAAATTACATTTGCCATAGGGACCACTACAAACCCACCATTGGCTTGCTACATTGGAGATATTAACTGGACGGCAAGTTACATTTTTAAACCCCTTTTTTGTGGTAAGATTATTTGTAAGTGTTTTTTTAAAAGGGGAGGAATCATTATACCCACACTGTTGGCCTCCCCTGTTGGTCTTTATTTAATATCCATTAGCCCACTGTGTAATAACACAGGAGCTTTTTTTTACAGGATGCCCATAGGGATCAGATTGGTTTCGGGTAAAATATAACACTTTTTTAGTGAGTACTGCAACTGAATACTCCTGGTCCTGATAGGTGGCTTGCTGTAAAGAGGTTTTGTTCCAGAACGGTGAGTCCGTTCTTTTCTGCTCTTTGGTGGTGGCTAATTCTGCTAGGGTCAAGGGTAGCATGTCAAGGGGCATTCCCGTTTTGGGGGATAGTGGAGTTGGAGCACACACCCAGCAATTAGTCTGGTTTGTTAAAGTAGCAACATGGTGCGCAAGCAAAACAAAGGAGTTATGCTCCCGATATGCACAATTTGGAAATACCAATACAAAGAATAACAATGTTACCCAATTAATTATTACCAGAGTTTTTTTAACCCAAAGTTTTTAATACCTGGGTGGGCCCATTTTAGCATTAAGGTGCCCGCTATTTGTGTCTTTTAAACAGTAGCTTTAGCCCGAGATTGTCACTAGATGAGGAGTCAGCAGGTTGGACGGTCCACTGTTCTGCTGACGAGGGGGCAGGTACTGCCTTCAGACGAGAGTGATGGATCCAGTTTTTGTGTCCCTCGATTTTTGCCGCTGTATGGGAAATCAGCAGGACGGTATAGGGTCCTTTCCACTTTTTTTGAAGAGGCTTGTCTTTCCAGGTGCGAACAAGCACAGAGTCACCGGGCTGTAAGGAGTGAACGGGAGAGTCCAAGGGGAGAGGCTGGGAATCCTTGGTATACCTGTGAAGAGACAAGAGAACAGCAGACAGGGAACACATATACTGTGACAAAAAAACATTACCCAACTTTTATTCCCCTGACAGAACCGGGGTGCCATTTATGGGCCATGCCCTTTCAAACATAATTTCAAAGGGACTGAGCCCTAATCTACCCTTTGGGAGAACGCGGATACGGAGTAGGACGAGGGGCAAAGCATCAGGCCATCGCAGTGAGGCTTCTTGGCACACTTTTGAGAGATGCCGTTTAAGAGTCTGATTGGTCCGCTCCACTACACCACTGGCTTGCGGTCTCCAGGGCGTATGGAGTTTTCAGGGGATCTGTAAGGCATGTGAGATGCTTTGAATGATTTTTGACGTGAAGTGTGTTCCATTGTTAGATTCCATTCACAGGGGGAGTCCAAAGCGAGGAATGATTTTTATAACAAACTTGAGGGCCACTGTTTTGGCAGTGCAGTTACGGCATGGGAAGGCTTCTGGCCATCCGCTGAACCGATCCACTATAACAAGGAGATATTTGAACCCTTGGGTCCGGGGAAACTCAGTAAAGTCTATTTGCCACACTTGTCCGGGGCCCGGAGTGGGTTCTAGGGCAGCTGGTGGCACAGGATGTCCCGGTCGGGGGTTATTCTTTTGGCAGACTAAGCAGTCCGCTTGTACCTGGGCAGCCAGGGGTCGGAGTCCGGAAGTGATAAAGTATTTTCCCATTAGCTGGATAAGTGCTTCCCTGCCAGCATGAGTGGTTTGATGTAGTTTCTGCAGCACTGGCCGGATTAGGCCCTTTGGTAAGAGGACCTTCCCTTCCGGGGAATGGAACCATCCCTCCTTTTCCTGGAGACCGAGTTTGTCAGTTAGCTGTCTCTCCTCCCCAGAGTACTGAGGGGTTGGAAGCTCCCCTACTGATGGGATAAGGGCATGCATATGGGCGTTCTCAGTCTGAGGGGATGGCAGGGTGGCAGCATGCTTAGCCTCTCTATTTGCCCGGGCGTTACCTCTGGCCACATCTTGATCTTTCCTTTGATGGGCTTTACAGTGTACCACCGCCACTTCCGAGGGGAGTTGTTTGGCTTCTAGGAGCCGGAGGATTTGGGGCCCGTACTTGACTGGGGAGCCTTGGGCTGTCAGCATTCCCCTTTGCTTTCATAGGCCAGCATGAGCATGCAGCACACCAAAAGCATACTTTGAATTAGTAAAAATGTTGACCCGCTTTCCTTTTGACAGTTTAAGTGCACGGGTCAGGGCTATTAGTTCGGCAAGCTGGGCAGAGGTCCTAGCAGGCAAACCTTCAGCTTCCACAGTGTCATGGAGGGTCACAACAGCATAACCCGCCCTCCTTTGCCCATCTATTACAGTACTGCTACCATCAGTGTACCACTCATAATTTGCATTTGGGAGAGGTACATCCTTTAAATTCGGACGGCTGGAGTACTGGACATTTATGATTTTTAAACAGTCATGTTTTTGTTTCTTTGTTTCTGGCAAGAGAGTGGCTGGGTTAAGGGAGGGGCAAGGCTGTAGGGTGACTTCAGAGTTCTCTAACAGCTTAGCCTGGTACCGAGCAATCCGAGCCTGGGTGAGCCAAAGCCCTCCCTTTGCTTTCAATAAGGCTCGGACCATATGGGGAGTATAGATTTGCATAACCCCTCCCAATGTTAGCTTCTCGGCTTTCTTAAGCAATAGGGCAGTAGCTGCGACCGCCCGTAAACATGCCGGCCAACCCTTTGCAACCTGATTCAATTGCTTAGAAAAATAAGCCACAGGACGCTTCCATGCTCCTAACAGCTGTGTAAGCACTCCTAGGGCCACCCCCCTTCGTTCATGTACATACAACTGAAACGGCTTAGAGAGATCTGGCAGGCCCAGAGCTGGGGCTTCCATCAATTTTTTTTTTTAGGATTTTAAATGCCCTGTCAGCCTCTGGGGTCCAATAGAAGGGGTCATGATCTGCTCCTTTTACACAGTCGTACAGGGGTTTAGCCCACAGTCCAAACTCTGGGATTCATGTCCTGCAAAAGCCTGCCATACCCAGAAATGCCCTGAGCCGCTTACGGTTACTTGGGGTAGGAACTTGACAGATAGCTTCCTTTCTTTCGCTTGAAAGCTGACGCTCCCCTTGCTGTATGTGAAACCCGAGGTACCGTACCTCTGGGAGGGCAATTTGAGCCTTACTCCGTGCTACACGATATCCCCGGAGTCCAATAAAATTCAGGAGGCTCACGGTGGCTTTAAGGCAGGGTTTTTGGCCCATAGTGGCAATTAACAAATCATTTACATACTGCAGAAGGAGAGCCTCCTCATTATCCCACTCCTGTAGGTCCCTGGCCAGAGCCTGGCCAAAAAGGGTGGGAGAGTTTTTAAATCCCTGGGCCAACACTGTCCAGCAAAGTTGCTTTTTAACCCTTTTTCGGTCCTCCCACTCGAAGGAGAAGATCTCCTGTGATGGGGTGGCAACTGGGATGGTAAAGAAAGCATCTTTTAGATCAAGAACTGAAAAATGGGTATACTGTCCCCCTATAGAAGCCAATAAGGTGTACGGGTTAGGGACAAGAGGGTGCAGAGTCTTAACCCGTTCATTGACTGCCCTTAGGTCCTGTACCAGCCGATACGTGCCATTAGGCTTCTGTACGGGTAGAATGGGAGTGTTCCAGGCTGACTGACATTTCCGGAGAATACCATACATTAGGAATTGATCTATAGTTTTCTGTAAACCTTCTCTGGCTTCCCTCTTGATTGGATACTGTTTTACTTGCATTGGGCCTTTTTCTGGTATGAGCTGAATAGTAATAGGGGTCTGGTGGGTGGCCTTTCCTGGAATCCCTGATGCCCACACGAGGGGGTATACCTGGTCTTCCCACGGACTCCATTCTGGGGCTTGCATGGCTGAGGGCTCAACTGCAAGGGTCATGATCCAGGCATTCTCAGGGGGTAAGGTAAGGGTTATTTTGTCCTCAGTAAAATACAGGGTGGCACCGAGGCGACAAAGTAGATCCCGTCCCAGCAGAGGTGTTGGACACTCAGGGAGGTATACCAGCTTGTGGGATATAGTCCTGTCTTTTAAAGCACATTCCGCTGGGGCATACACTGGGCACTTGGTGTCCCTGCCTGTGGCTCCCACCACAGTAAGGGAATCTGCTACTGGCAACTGAAGAGGCTGATTTACGGCAGTTCGGGCCGCTCCAGAGTCCACTAAAAAATCTATTTCTGAGCTTCCCACCCGCATCTTTACTCGGGGTTCCGGGGGTAGGGTGGTCCGTCTTTCCTGACACCCCTATTCCTGCTCCACCATCGCCATTATAGGGGCCACCCCCCTTTTCTTTCCTTTTTGGGCACTTATTTTTCCAGTGTCCCTCCTGTTGACACAGGGCACACTGGTTGCGACCCAGTCGTCTCTCCTGCAGGCCCAGACGGTCGCGTCCACGGCCCCTTCTCTTAGTGCCTGCCTGTACCGCTGTTACCATTAATTTTACTTGCTTTTTTTTTTTTTTTTGTCTTTCTCAGACTATAAGCTCGGTTTGCAGTCTCTAAAATTTGTGCCATGGTCATACCCATTAAATTCTTTTTTTTTTTGTAACTTTCTCTTAATATCAGGGGCTGCTCTGCTTGTAAAAATTCCCTTAATAATTGACTTAGTTGCCTGATCATCGGGGTCTGCATTAGTGTTCTGTCGAATGGTGTCCCGAATACGCTGTAGAAAGGCCCCTGGGCTTTCTTTTAAATCCTGCATTACTTCATATGGCTTTGCCCAATTATTATGTCGGACAGCCGAGTGACGGAGTCCATGCAAAAGCAACTCCTTATAGGAGGTAAGGCGGGTCATATCCCCATGATCATTTGGATCCCACCTGGGGTCTGCTCGGGGGACTTGTGCATCCGGGTCAGGGACATTAATACGATCCCGGTCGTACCGTCTCTGCGCCTCCTCCCTTGCCTTGGACACAACCTGTTGTCTTTCAACCTCAGACAATAGGGTTCGCAGGAGGACGTTACAATCATCCCAGTCCGGCTTGTGACTACTGAGGCACCCCTCAAAGACTGATATAAACCTGCTTGGGTTGGTGGAAAACTCTCCTGCCTGTGCTTTGAAAGCAGCCAAATCCACAGGATTAAAGGGCACATGAGTATAAACCTGCATAGTTGTGGCAGGACGCCTGTCTGATCCAGACAGGGCGACTTTAGTTTTGGTGATTAAGGGGTATAGGCCAACCATTGGGGACTTACAAGGTGTGGGTGTAGGGGCCGAAGGGGACACCGGCTCTGCCATTACAGTGGGGGTGGGGGTCTGGGGACTAACATTAGCTGCTACCGAACCAGTTGGAGTCAGATTACAGCGCTGTAAAATATCTGGTCGAGTACATAAAGTCAGAAACAAATGCGCATACATATGTTCATTCCATTTCCTTGTTCTCTGACAGAACAGGAGTAACTGAAGGATCGTGTTGTAATTAATTGACCCTCCTGGTGGCCACCACTCCTGGTCCTCTAGTTGATATTGAGGCCAGTCAACTGTACAGAATCGTTTTAATTGGCTCTTAGTCATCGGATCCGCACCAAATACCTTCCAGTTTGCTAGAATGCACTCTAGGGGCGTACACCGTGCCCTAACCTCTGAGCTCTGTCCCTGTCCCATACCTACAGGGTAACTCTGGGCGTCCCCAGGTTCCAACAGAGCATATAATTCGGATTTTAAAAGGTTCCTACCTTATTTAAGGGACCGGTTCTTCACCGCCGTCCTGCAGCTGCTCCTCCCCCACGTCTAAGGGACCGGTTCTTCACCGCCATCCACAACTGCTTCTCCACTATATGAGTGCGTTGCACCGTTGTGCCCTCTGGGGTCGATCAAATCGCGTCTCCTCCGAGGCCCCCGATGAACTCACCAGTGCGCACTGGGCGTCGGTTCTCGCCGCAATCCTCGACCTCCAGGAGGGGTCCGGGCAAGGCTAAATTGCAGCCTCGAGCCCACCCAGGGACGCCAAAAGCTGTTACCGGCACCCAGTGCCGAGAGGCTGAACAACAGCTTGAGTTGGTTCGTTACCCGGTGTGCTACACCCAATAATTACAACGGGGTGGAGAAGCAGAAAAGTTTATTTGAAGCTTTAAAAAGGTACAGGGAGATTTGAATTTCAAATCCTGTACAACAAAGCAGGAAGTTACATAGGCTTTTATACATTTTTTTTTTAGCATACTTATCCAATAGCAAGCTGCTTTAAGTATCCATATAGCTAGCCAATCCAGTTCCCAGCTAGTTCCCTAATTCTCTGTATCATTTGTTAAACTATATATAAAGCTGCTTTATTCAGCATTGTTTTTTTATATTTCCCCTGTTTGGCCTTGCTTAGTTTCAGGCAGTCTGACTCTGCAACATACTGTTGCAGATTCTCAGCATAACTACTGTGCGTGCCTCCAGGCGGGGGGGCCAAGGACACTTGGGCCTAGCACGCAGAGCTGCTGCGAGTGCCTCCAGGCAGGAGGGGGGGGGCAAGGACACCGGGGCCTAGTGCGAGGGGGCTTCATTGACACTCGTGGTCTTTCATCCCCTCGAGTTACCTAGTGGCCATGCCCCAGTGTTCCCAACAATTTGATTGACCAGTTTTTTTAAAAAAGAATTATTTTGGTATGGCACCTCACTTCATGTGAAAGCATTAATAGCTGATTTCCTTTTAAGTACATTTTAAGTTTATGGATATTCTTGGTCTAGATAAAACTTAGTCCTGCCATGAGTGGAGAGGACTGGACTAGGTGACCTCTCTAAATCCTTCCAGTCCTATGATTCCAGACACTATGGATCTAGTTTGCAGCAATGCTCACTTATGGCTTTTACTTCCAGATGGCATTATATAATATAAACAACAAGGACTCCTTGGTGTTTTTGTGGATACAGACTAACACGGCTACCCCCGATACTTGACATTATATAATATAGTTGATCTGTTTTAAACAATTGAATGCAAAAATACTTTTTTTTCTGTTTAAAGTCCATTACCCTTTGGCGTTCATTATTGTATTTTCCACAATATCACTTAGTTACTTCTAATTTAACCACCACAGTTCATGTAATTTTTTTTTAACTAACTGAAATACACAGGTATATTTACACATGCTATTTCTAGAGATAACTACTATATAAGGATGTAGATAGCTGTTGTCCCAAGATCCACCATCTGCAGAGTTGTAGATCAAGAAAGGCTTAGCCACTTTTATTATTAACATATGTTTATAACAACAGCAGCAATTTTTTAAGAACCTTTCAGGGACATATCCAAATAAATAATAGTCCCTGTCCTAAGGATTTTACAATCCAGGTTAGATACAGTGATAGGACGCAGGGAGATGACATCACATTGAGGAGGAGAGGGAGACATACACAAAACAAGGTGACAAAGTTGCTTGCAGGTAATATGATATTTAATCTGTTTAACTTAGTTGCTTGAACAGACAGACAAAAAATAATCCTTGGAAAAGCCATGTGTTCACTGTGTCAGCTCCCTGAAACCAATGCTCTTTGAGGTCCCTAGGACCTGTCCCAGGAAGTCATAATTTAGGACATTGGCTCCCAAAGTGTAGTCAGCAGATCCCTTTCTTCTGGTTTGTAGAATAAAATGTCTAAGCAACAAGTGGCCATGGACTAGGAAGTTGAAAGAGGACATTGTAAAAGAAATGTAGACTAAGTGGTCTGTGGAATACAATGTGGAGAACTACTCTCATATAGAATATCTCCTCCCCATCGTGATATTCACTATTCAATGAGAAAACCTGGATTTGTGCTGGAAATGGCCCACCTTGATTATCATACACATTGTAAGGAGAGTGATTCCTTTACATAAGCTATTACCAGCAGGAGAGTGGGGTGTGGGGGGAGAGAAAACCTTTTGTAGTGTTAAACACCCATTTTTTCATGATTTGTGTGTATAAAAACAAACGTCTTCTGTATTTTCCACAGTATGCATCCGATGAAGTGAGCTGTAGCTCACGAAAGCTTATGCTCAAATAAATTGGTTAGTCTCTAAGGTGCCACTAGTACTCCTTTTCTTTTTGCGAATACAGACTAACACGTCTGTTACTCTGAAACCTGTCAATGAGACTGCAATCCCTAGAATATGGCCTGGGGGTGGGGTGAGGTGGGGTGTCCACTAGTGCTTCTACCAGTGGTGGTGTGCAGTTAGTTCCTCCGTGCTGGTTTTCTATTACCCCTTAACCATATTCTGTGGCAAGGCCAATAGATGCTGTAGCATTCTGGTGCAGCACTAGTGGGATGGTAAAACAATAGTAAATGTAACTCTGTTAAACTCCCCTTCTTCCTGCACCTCAGTTTAACTCTTTGCTGAAGCACAGATTAGAGTTCTGTCTGGTAATGCTACAGCTGTTGTATGTGAAACCCTGATAACAGGTGTTAATAGTTACCAGTCCATTTCAGAGAGAGACTACCATACACTGTCTTACCAAAACATTTAATGCACACAGTAAACAGTATAAAATATGGTAAATGGTATTTGGAAAACTATGAATAACTTTAAACAAAAGCTATTAGTAAATCTATTGGTGTTTGTTTTACAGAGTTCCCCACTTTGTTTCTGTTACATACATTAAAATATAAAGATTCAAGATAATATCTCTTATACTTCAGTGCGCGCGCACACAAATACATTCCCCTCTGATTTTCTCTGAGATGTCTCTGTAGTGTGGCCATAATATGTTCTGTGTGTCACCTGGACTCCCCAGAGCTTGAGAAGAGTGGGAACATCTGTCTTTCAACACTTCAGAACCTGTCAGCAAACAGTCTGAGGATCTCCATAGCTAGTCCTATTCCAGCCCTTGGGTTAACAGCTGACTGCTCCTCAGTTGCCGAGGAAACAGAAATCTGCAGCTTGCATTCAAAATGGTACTGATATTGGGATCAGCATATAAATCATCCATTCCCTCGATCTCTGTAAGGCTCTCATTCTATAGGGCACCATCTTCTCCCCATAAGCGCAGCTAAGTCAGGCAAGAATTTAAAAACCCGCACCACACTAAGCTCTGCTCCATTCTCTCTCTTTAACTGAGGCAGAATTGCAGTTTAGAGCAGTTAGCTGATAGCTAAATGTAAGTTCTGCTGGCTCTGTAGCCTCTAGGGCAACAAATGCTCACCCCAGCTCTCCCTCTGGGTCTATGACACAGACCACAGTGGACAAAACATCCCAATGGAGGGCTTCTCTAGTAAGTAAAGCTGGAATAGCATTGCTCTGCATCCAAAGTTCTACATGACTGGGATGCAGCCCTCACAGCACATCTCGTGGTCTTACAATGATCAGCTGCTGAGTCCACGGGGCTCCCTTTTTAACTCATATATTCATAACCTGCCCTTTCCCCTCAGCCACCTGATGCTCTGATAGGCTCAGCTTTTGGAGGGTGACCCGCCAGGCGGATTGACCACAATGAAAAGTTCCTGTACAGATTCAGAAACAGCTACTGAGCATGTCTAGTAACTGCCACACCCAAGTTCTGAATGCTCTGTGCCCTGACTAAGTTGCCCTCCATGTCCTTCCCACCCTCCAAACTGTTTCTCTCCTTTGTTGAATCAAACAAGTTCAAATGCTGCAGTATAAAGCATGTAAGTTACACAGGCAGAAGATATATTAAAAATAGGTCTTACTGAATTAAATCTAAAAATGAATTATACACTGGATACAGTATTCCTCTTGTTTAATTTGCTATTTTAAAACAAATTCATCTTCTGCCAAACTTTTTTATTCAGAATGCAGAACTGTCTTGTAAAGGTCTTCCGGAGGGAAGCTAGAGGTTTTGTCAGCTGAGAAAGTTTGGGACAGCAGATGGATAGGACCATGGGATAAGGACATTAGTTGTACGTTTCAGTGATCAAAAGTGAAATATTTAACACTGTTGGCATTTTAAATTGTCTTTATTAGGTTTCAGGTTAACACATCATTGAGATAAAGGGAACAATTTACACTTCCGGAAATGTTTCAGGCTGTCTGCAGTCATCTCTGTCCAATTTGTTTGTATGCTTGGTTCATGTTACAGAAGAATTAGAAATGTAAATATTTGTTAAAATATTTTAAAAGAAGGCTTATATTTTGGAGCACAATTTATCAGCAAATTCCATGGCAGCAAAATCACAAAGCACATCTCCTCTTGCAGAAAATGACAAAGCCACCAATTTTTTCATCTCTGGACCTAGATTTAATGATCTGGCCCTCTTAAGTAAAAACCACCTTGATAGAACAAAATGTGGTGGAAAACTTTCAGTAAGAAAACTTTTTTCTGACTTTCCGAAGTAGGCAGTTCCTTCTAGGGTGTTTCTTCTAGATCTGTATTCCAAATCCTCTTCCAAGCTGCTGTGTTGGGGTTGGGAACCAGAACCATCAAGGTCGATGCCTCTTTATAGTTGGATGGAGCTGTTGGTCTTGCTCTATACAACCCTGTTGGTTCCCAGGGACCACCAGTGATCTGTGGAGCAGTTGATGGTCCACAGAGTGCTGATTGGTGACACGGTGCTGGCTCTTCTTCTTGCTTTCAGTTTCTCCATCATATTGAGAAAAGCTAAACATATATTAAATACTCTCCTAGTCTTTTCCATTTAAGCAATTGCTGTAGTTGACACAGGGATTTTATGATTGCAGAGAGGAGCGGAGTGATTTATGCAATCATGAATGTGCGAGGTGCTGTCCACAAGTCAATATCTCTATTGAGATGTGGATCACATTTGGAAAAATCCCTGCTCTTCCTAGTCAAGCTGCTCTGTAATGAACATCAATTAACTTGCCTTTGCTTCCTGTACTGTATCGTACACATGTGCATGCAGTTATGCTTTTGTCTGCAGGCTTTCTGTATAAGCAGCCATTCTGCCCTGCATTTTGGGGACAAGTATACTGCAACTCTGCTAACTGCAAGGGCTGTGCCACTTTCATTTGTGTCTTCAGCATGTGGTTTTTGCAGAGCATCAGCAGTGCCTTCTGTAGTCTTTGTGGGCCATGACAAAGAGCTCCATCTTGAGTGATAAGGAGTATTTTATTAAACAATCTGAATCCTGACACTGCTGTGCACTAGTATAATTTATGATTGCAGATAAACTTTTTTGTTAGCTGGCTTTGTGGTAGAAATGAAATGCTGGGGTTAGTTTAATATTTCTTCAGTGATCCACAAAATCTTTAATTATTTTCCCGGGTTCAGGTTCTACTTCCTGTATAGAATTAAGTCCTTAAATTGCTATGAATACAGCCCTCAGGTCTTGAAATTGTTTTTTTAGATTAGAATTGTGGTATACTTTGTTCCAATTCTCCTGAAGATATTTATCCTATGTTCGCTTATTGTTTTTACAGGTCATCTGAACAAGAATCACCAAAGTGAGTTTTCTTATAAGCATACAGACATTCTACTGTTGAAAATGGGGATTTCAGATATGAAGTAAAATTATGAATGAATGAAATCTTTGAAGCCTTTCTATTTAAATAGTTAGAAAATGTCTTAAAAAAATCTTTAAAAAAAATCTCAAAACTAAGCTTTAGAAACATGTTGAATTCTAACATGCCAGTAAGCATCCAAACATCGTAATTTGCAGTGTCACTTCTTTAAATTGCTCCGTAGAATATATAGTAAAAGTTTAATTATGCTAAAATCTGTTGGTGATTTATCTGGTAATTCTTTATATAGTACCAAAAACATTAAATTAAGCAGTTTGGAAGTCACATCCATCCCTAGTGCTGTTAACTTTTCCTGCACTGGGGAATCATTATGGACTGTAATCTGATGTTACAAGAGAAATGTGAACATTTGCTATATTCCTCAAAGATTATGTTAGTGTGATCCACTTACACATCTAACTTTGGTATCTTTATAATACTGATTTATATTTGAATCATAAATATCTTGAGGTATACAATATTCATAACAATAATTACTAGAGAAACCAAAATCTTACCCCACTAAGCCCGAGAGACTACTGTTTTGTATGTCATTAGACTGCTGACAAGAAGATCCCCCTGTGCATCTCTGCTGCTACAACTTCCAGAACACAGTGCTGAAATGAAGAATACCTAATCCTTCAAAGTAAACATGTACTCCTTCTTGTATTAGTGTAAAACTTCTGCCAATCTGCTCCAACTAATCCTCCGCTGTTCAATACAAGAAGTGAGGTAGTTGGAGTGCATGCAGATAAATGCTGGAACTCAAATTTTTGCACACCACTACAAATAATGGCACATTCTCTTAGAACTTCCTACTTATTATTGCACCCTACCTCATCCCGAACCATTTCCAATGGCTCTTTCCAGCTCCAGGAAACAGAGTTAAAATAGCATTGTAGGGATGATGTGTACTTTAACTTAATTTTCTATGTCTTGGTTTTCAGAGGGTTGTTTTTGTTGCTCTAGCTCTTCTTGTCCTGGTTTTCAGAAGTTTGGGTATAGCTGAATTCAATATTCTGGCATGGCAGAAGGCACTGCTGGGCAACCATAACTGCATTAACGAGGTTTTGGTGAAGTTCATTTCCTTGTCATTTTTAAGAATAGTTTCTCAGTATCCCCATGTTCCACAGCCCAGCTCTTTTTTTACTTCCTCTGGCTCCTTGTTAATGATTGCCTTGGCCACAGGATGCACTGGCTAGATGTTAGTCACTTCACTGCCTCTGCATCATCTTTGTGACTTCTTTCTCTCTGCCTGTATCACAGCCTGATTCTCCTCCACAGGGAAGGGTGGGCATTGGAATGGGACCCACAGGCTATGGAGCTGGAGAGAGAAGGCAGGAACTATGCAAGGACTAGCCTGGAGTCAGTGGGGAACGTTTTTTGAAGAGAGAGGGTTTTGGGGGACAGAATTCAAAGCCCCCAACGTTTCCTACTGCACAGCTTTCCTTTGCATCCCACTCTTTCCTGCACTGCTCCAACAACCCTTTAATTGCTCCTAAATTCTTCCCCACTGCTCAGAATTCCCCACCACTGGTCCGACACTGCTCCATGACCTCCAATGGTCACCTCCTCATGCCCACTGCTCTCACTTCCCACCCCCGCAAACCCCCACTACTCTGAGCACTGTTCCTCCCTCATCCTTGCCAAGTCCACTACCCCAGACCTGGGCCTAGTGTATGGGGAAGGAGCTCTACACATCCATCTGTAGCATAGGAAGCTCAGAGAGGTGTGAAGTGGTTCATTAATATCAGTGAGGTGTTCTGTGCTCAATGTCCCCCTACTATCTCAGCGCTGTGTACTGTGCCATTTTACTGAACATGCTCATACCCAGCTCCCCACCCTTCCTCAGTTTTAAAGGGGAAACAGAAAAAGGAGCTATAGATATGAGAAGGCTTGGGGAGGCAGAGATGAAACTTCTATAAACTTTACCCTTAATAACTTTTTCAGTATTTTCAATATTGCTTCCCCAACAGCTGGATAAATGCCAAGTGGCTGAGATCAGTTTCAAGAGGATTAGAGGCATAGTTTGAGCCCCAGATGTACGCAAAAAAGTTTTAAAAAACCAGATGATTTTATCAACAGATGTTGGGTTTTTTTGAGGGGTAGCGCATATCTCATGAATGCCTTGTTCAAATGACCCCAAATTTTGACCAAATCACCTTATTCCCCACCCCCATGAGGCATGGTAAATTTGAAGATAATCCAAGTAATGGATTTTAGAGCATTTAGAATAGTCTGCTGTTAAATAGAAAGTGACGCTCAACTTTAACTGGCGCTCTGCTATAAGAAGTTGACATTACATGTTTGTAATTACTACTGTATGTTGAGTTTAGACCCATGAATATCAGTACCTTTTTAATGTACCTTCTTTTTCTTTTAATGAAGGAATGTATTGGAAAATAGTCCAACACAGAACTGTCTGACTCATACCTCACCTGTTGCCTTGTCCCAGTCTCCCAATGGAGTTGGTAACTTTTCAGGCTCTTATCCATTGGATGGGGTGGACAAACAGTTTTTAGAAACATATGACAATGTCACCAAAGGGAGCTTAACAGAAGATTCCAGTCAGTACTACTGTGAGAAGGTAAGTTGTTTAACGGAGAATGCCTAGTATAAATGTGCATCCAGTCAGTGAGATAAAGCATTCATAGGGTTATTCCAGCAGTGTTAACTTGACTGTTGCACAATTTACATGTTTAATGGCATGCACTAATAAGAGTAAGTCTGGTCTATTAAGATTTACATTTACCAAAGAGGAAAACACTATGCAATGTGGCAGGCAAGTCTGCCAGCTCTGTGGCTTTTCCATAGGCTCCAAATTTTCAGCCCCATCTGCAGAAAAAAAACCCCTAATTTAAGGGGAAAGCCCCATATAGTTGTTTGCCCTTCACCCTAGTTCCCCGTCTCTGGAGGAAGAAAAGTCAGTCAGAGCTGTTATACATGCCGGTAGACAGCAGTGCCCCTCAGCATATACAGCAGGCAACAGCTGCCCACCACTCTCTGGCTCCCCTTGCCCCTCAATCTCTCTAACCCCTTTTCCCCATCCCCTCCAGAGAGAGCTGCTGCCCAGGGCCCCCCATCTCCCTCACTAGTACCAACTCCAGTGCTATGCTGACTATTCCCAAGCACCATACCTAGCCCTGAAGCCCCCTTATTGCTTCCCCTCCCCAGCCTCACAAGTCTTCCAGGGGTCTAACAACCTTCTACTCCCCTCCTGTTTCCTTGACTGCTTCCCTCACCCTTCTCCCCCTCCATACTGCCGAACTAAACCACGTGTGGGAAGTGGGGTAGGGGAGAGGTGTATGGCAGAGTAAAAATGCCTAGGGTGTGGCAGGGAATGCAAGGGTGGAGGGTGGAATAGCTAAAATTGAGCCTCTTGATGGGGAGTGTGAAATGCTATTGGGGGAAGATTAAATTCAAATGCTTCAGGACAGAGAGGGGGATAATAACAATGAAATGTGGATGGTGGATAAAATGACATTCCTTGGGGTGAAGGACTGAAATGTTGATGTGGGCAAGCGCGGAAGAGGAAAACAATCAAATGCTGGGATTTCCTATTCCCTCTTCTCTCCCCTCTCCCCTTTTTTTTTTTTTGCCTTTCCCTAGTTCTAAACAGTTTTATGTAAATATACTGAAATTTATGCAAGTTAGACAAATTTGCATGGCCTGTGCTTTTTGCTGTGAGGATATTGGCAGTTCACTTAATATATTTTAACAGTTTCTAAAACTAGCACCCGGTCCTTGCTGTCCTTAAGGGTTTAAATCCGTAGCTGAATCAGTTGGATTGATGTGTGCGTGTAGAGCTGGTCAAAAAATGGACTCAGTCCTGCTGGTAATATCGACATTTTGAATTGAAACAAAAAGATGTAATTTCTTGTGAAATTCAGATACATAAAAATGTTTCATTTTGATGATGTTAAAACATTGTATTATAACACATAATATATAATATAATATGAAAGTCAAACACAAATTAAATGAGACAAGAAAGTTGAAATTAATCATTTAGATTTTTCCCATCAAAAAGTTTGTCATCAGCATGTCTCTGCAAAAAGTTTTGCTTTTAGCAAAACATTTCAATGACACTTAATTTTCTTATGGAAAATTGTTCAGTAAGATTTTTCAACCTGCTCTATGTGCAGCCATTACTTTCTAAGTTTTGCACTTTAGATTATAGTTTCGAAAAATCTAAGTATGCTCAGCATGCAATTTTCCAACGCCAGTAACTCAGTCTAATCGCAGTTAATTCTGCTGTGAATCCATAAAGTAAACTACCCCTCAATTAAGATTATGTCAATGCCAATTTTTACACCTCAAACTTCAGACACTCTGGCTTGTGGAACTCTTCAAAAAGATTCCAAATATACTTCTTTATGGAAACATTTATTTTTTATAGTTCTTGAAATCAATAATGTCTAGCCTACTTTTGTCTGAAACTTAACAAAAAGTCCTCTTTGGCAAGGGATCAGGCATTGAGGAGGTGATCATTTCTAAAAATTGTGGGCAACAGGCTTGTGATCAAAACCATTGTGCATCATTAATTGTGGTAGTCTCTGCCACTTCCAGTATAATAAACAGCAAAATACAAACAGTTTTTGTGTACTGTACAATCCTAGCTCCTCATCATTTTTACCATGTTTACTTTTTCTAATATGAATTAATAGGAAATATTGTGTTCTTTTTGCCATTATTTTGTGTAAAGAAATAGAAAATATTAGAAGATTTTTTTTTCAATGTGTTGCAGAATGAAGTAATTGATGGAGATTTGCTTTTGGTGCGAATCACTCCAGATGAAGATGGGAAATTTGGATTTAATCTGAAGGTAAAAAGGGAGCCTTAAAATCTCATGAACATGCAATATAGTTAAGTAACTAGTGTCTTAACTGAACAAATCAATATTGTTTTCCATTTTTTATATCCATGTTTACATCAGAGGTAAGAGATTAAGGGATATGATGAGCCTTTGCTGTCCCACAAGGATTTTTTTTTGAAGAGTTAAAAACTCTAGCCAAGATTTTTCAGAAATAGGTGTTTAAGATTAAGTTCCTAAATTGCTTATATAGGCACCCAAATAATGGCCTAATTGGCTAAAGTAAGTATCCAACTGCTTCTGTTGTCTTTAGTAGAAGTTGCTGTATGTCCAACACATCTGAAAAGCAGATCATTTATTCAGGTGCCTACCAGTGGACTATGGAGCCTAACTTCAGGCGCTCATTTTTGGAGAACTAGGCCCTTCATGTTTTACAATCAACAGAACATGTTAATGGTGTGTGTGCACCCAGTGGTGAACCAGTTATTGCAAAGGTGACAACTAGTAAATGAAGGAATTGGAGGAGGAGGTGCAGCGGCAGCTTCCGTAATTTCTGATTAATGTCCTTTTTAAGGCCCTGTTACACTGCCTGAATATATAAATATATATATAAAGTGGCTATAGTGAAAATGAGAACCAGGCTCCAGTTCTAGCATCTGATCCCTGTCACTTATTTGTGGGCATTGTTAGGTCACCTGTTTCACTCACGAGTCCTGGGGAAGATGTATTTTATGTCCATAAGACTTCGGTGTCATATAAAATAAAAAAGGGATAAAAAACCAACAACACTTGGAGATTCATAGTTTGATCCTGCAAGATGCTGAGTTCTCTGGTCCCAGTTCAGCACAGCACTTAAGCATGAGTACTGAGCACCTTGCGAGGTCAAGCCCATGACAGTGAAGTACAAAGCATAAATTTTATATTCACATAGGAACAAAAAATAGACTATTTGTTGTATACTGCGTACATCCTAATGGTATCTTTATAGTCACTGTTTACTTAACATCTTTTAGGGTGGTGTTGATCAAAAAATGCCTCTGGTGGTGTCAAGAATAACTCCAGGATCATCTGTAAGTAAATCCTCATGTAGTTTTTCAGTGTATGGCTTTGTAGCAAAGCTAATTTTTTTCCAGTGTCTGTACACATGAAGTATATTGTAACACATAGCTGAAATGTCTTTTTTATGACTCGTACAGTAGATACATCATCTAAATCAAATTTGGGAGGACAAATGTCATTTTATTTTAAGTTTTTATTTTGGGCACATACTTCAAAGTATATTTTCCAAACTTCTATAACAATTGAGATAAGACCAATTATAATTTGATATGAATTCTGTGTGGTTTCTGCTGCAGTCTGCATACTGCAGATGTTTCAAAAAGAAAGGTTTCATCGTAATTAGACCACAGTATAATACAAGAATTCTCTAACTTTTTTGTAGCACAGACAACATCACAATAGAGAAATTGACTTGTGTCCCACATCCTGCCCCAATCATGAATGTGTGGCCCACATTACCTATCTTTGTCATCATGTAACATCCGTGTGGCAGCTACAGCTTGCTTTTTTTCAGCTTTCTTGAACAAATAGAATTACGCAAATTAATGAATTTGTAGTTGTCTCAAAGAAATGTATGAACTGAAAACAGAGGAGCCAGCCCCACATGACCAGTTAGTGCTCTCCTGGCAGACCACCAAGCAAGTGAACAAGGGGCAGCAACGTTTGGGAACCTTTTATCCAATCCATTAGATTTGTTTTATGGGAAAGAGGTAACTTTACATGGCAACTAAAGGCAACAAGTTACATTTTCTGAAAGTACAATAGAACCTCAGAGTTATGAACACCTTGGGAATGTAGGTTGTTCATAACTCTGAAATATTCATTACTCTGAACAAAACATTATGGTGGTTCTTTCAAAAGTTTACAACTTTTGACTTAATACAGCTTTGAAACTTTACTATGCAGAAGAAAAAAACCTGCTTTTAATCATCTTAATTTAAATGAAAAAAGCACTAGAACAGTTTCCTTACCTTATCAAATCTTTTTTAAACTTTACCTTTATTTATTTAGTTATTTACATTTAACACACTACTGTACTGTATTGGCCTTTTTTTTTTTTTTTTTGGTCTCTGCTGCCGCTTGATTGCATACTTCCAGTTCCAAATGAGGGGTGTGGTTGACCGGTCAGGTCATAACTCTGGTGTTTGTAACTCTGAGGTTCTACTGTACTTCAAGATTAATGTTGATCTTACCATTTTCCACAAAAAGTAAAGTTTCAGAGTAACAGCCGTGTTAGTCTGTATTCGCAAAAAGAAAAGGAGGACTTGTGGCACCTTAGAGACTAACCAATTTATTAGAGCATAAGCTTTCGTGAGCTACAGCTCACTTCTTCAGATGCATATCGTGGAAACTGCAGCAGGCTTTATATATACACAGAGAATATGAAACAATACCTATTCCCACCCCACTGTCCTGCTGGTAATAGCTTATCTAAAGTGATTTCCAGCACAAATCCAGGTTTTCTCACCCTCCACCCCCCCACACAAATTCACTCTCCTGCTGGTGATAGCCCATCCAAAGTGATAACTCTTTACACAATGTGCATGACAATTAAGCTGGGCTATTTCCTGCATAAATCCAGGTTCTCACATCCCCCCCACCCCCATACACACACAAACTCACTCTCCTGCTGGTAATAGCTCATCCAAACTGACCACTCTTCAAGTTAAAATCCAAGTTAAACCAGAACATCTGGGGGGGGGGGGTAGGAAAAAACAAGAGGAAACAGGCTACCTTGCATAATGACTTAGCCACTCCAAGTCTCTATTTAAGCCTAAATTAATAGTATCCAATTTGCAAATGAATTCCAATTCAGCAGTTTCTCGCTGGAGTCTGGATTTGAAGTTTTTTTGTTTTAAGATAGCGACCTTCATGTCTGTGATCGCGTGACCAGAGAGATTGAAGTGTTCTCCGACTGGTTTATGAATGTTATAATTCTTGACATCTGATTTGTGTCCATTTATTCTTTTACGTAGAGACTGTCCAGTTTGACCAATGTACATGGCAGAGGGGCATTGCTGGCACATGATGGCATATATCACATTGGTGGATGTGCAGGTGAACGAGCCTCTGATAGTGTGGCTGATGTTATTAGGCCCTGTGATGGTGTCCCCTGAATAGATATGTGGGCACAGTTGGAAACGGGCTTTGTTGCAAGGATAAGTTCCTGGGTTAGTGGTTCTGTTGTGTGGTATGTGGTTGTTGGTGAGTATTTGCTTCAGGTTGTGGGGCTGTCTGTAGGCAAGGACTGGCCTGTCTCCCAAGATTTGTGAGAGTGTTGGGTCATCCTTTAGGATAGGTTGTAGATCCTTAATAATGCGTTGGAGGGGTTTTAGTTGGGGGCTGAAGGTGACGGCTAGTGGCGTTCTGTTATTTTCTTTGTTAGGCCTGTCCTGTAGTAGGTAACTTCTGGGAACTCTTCTGGCTCTATCAATCTGTTTCTTTACTTCTGCAGGTGGGTATTGTAGTTGTAAGAAAGCTTGACAGAGATCTTGTAGGTGTTTGTCTCTGTCTGAGGGGACTGAGGTAAAAAAAGGACTGAAGGTAAAAAATCCATTACAATCTACATACCACACAGACTATGCTGACAGCTTATGCCACACGCTCTCAAAGAAACTGCGGAATCACCTGATCAACATCCTCTACAGCAAACAGGGAAAGATTAAGAATGAGCTCTCAAAAATGGATACTCTCTTAAAAAACCAACCTTCCACACACACTTCCTCGTGGCTGGATTTTACTAAAACTAGACAAGCCATTTACAACGCACACTTTGCTTCTCTACAAAAGAAAAAGGACACTAAACTTTCTAAACTACTACATGCTACAAGGGGCCACAGCAATGGTTCCCTCAACCCACCTAGCAATATTGTTAACCTATCCAACTATACTCTCAGCCCAGCAGAAGGAGCTGTTCTATCTCGGGGCCTCTCCTTCTGCCCCTCCACCCCCACGAACATGATACAGTTCTGTGGTGACCTAGAATCCTATTTTCGACGTCTCCGACTCAAGGAATATTTCCAAAATACCTCTGAACAGCATACTAATCCACAGAGGTCTCCCAACCAACACTACAGAAAGAGGGATTCTAGGTGGACTCCTCCTGAAGGTCGAAACAGCAGACTGGACTTCTACATAGAGTGCTTCCGCCGACGTGCACGGGCTGAAATTGTGGAAAAGCAGCATCACTTGCCCCATAACCTCAGCCATGCGGAACGCAATGCCATCCACAGCCTCAGAAACAACTCTGACATCATAATCAAAAAGGCTGACAAAGGAGGTGCTGTTGTCATCATGAATAGGTCGGAATATGAACAAGAGGCTGCTCGGCAGCTCTCCAACACGAGTTTCTACAAGCCATTACCCTCTGATCCCACTGAGAGTTACCAAAAGCAACTACAGCATTTGCTCAAGAAACTTCCTGAAAAAGCACAAGATCAAATCCGCACAGACACACCCCTGGAACCCCGACCTGGGATATTCTATCTACTACCCAAGATCCATAAACCTGGAAATCCTGGGCGCCCCATCATCTCAGGCATTGGCACCCTGACAGCAGGATTGTCTGGCTATGTAGACTCCCTCCTCAGGCCCTACGCTACCAGCACTCCCAGCTACCTTCGAGACACCACTGACTTCCTGAGGAAACTACAATCCATCGGTGATCTTCCTGATAACACCATCCTGGCCACTATGGATGTAGAAGCCCTCTACACCAACATTCCACACAAAGATGGACTACAAGCCGTCAAGAACACTATCCCCGATAATGTCACGGCTAACCTGGTGGCTGAACTTTGTGACTTTGTCCTTACCCATAACTATTTCACATTTGGGGACAATGTATACCTTCAGATCAGCGGCACTGCTATGGGTACCTGCATGGCCCCACAGTATGCCAACATTTTTATGGCTGATTTAGAACAACGCTTCCTCAGCTCTCGTCCCCTAAAGCCCCTACTCTACTTGCGCTATATTGATGACATCTTCATCATCTGGACCCATGGAAAAGAAGCCCTTGAGGAATTCCACCATGATTTCAACAATTTCCATCCCACCACCAACCTCAGCCTGGTCCAGTCCACACAAGAGATCCACTTCCTGGACACTACAGTGCTAATAAACAATGGTCACATAAACACCACCCTATACCGGAAACCTACTGACCGCTATTCCTACCTGCATTCCTCCAGCTTTCACCCTGACCACACCACACGATCCATCGTCTACAGCCAAGCTCTGCGATACAACCGCATTTGCTCCAACCCCTCAGACAGAGACAAACACCTACAAGATCTCTGTCAAGCTTTCTTACAACTACAATACCCACCTGCAGAAGTAAAGAAACAGATTGATAGAGCCAGAAGAGTTCCCAGAAGTTACCTACTACAGGACAGGCCTAACAAAGAAAATAACAGAACGCCACTAGCCGTCACCTTCAGCCCCCAACTAAAACCCCTCCAACGCATTATTAAGGATCTACAACCTATCCTAAAGGATGACCCAACACTCTCACAAATCTTGGGAGACAGGCCAGTCCTTGCCTACAGACAGCCCCACAACCTGAAGCAAATACTCACCAACAACCACATACCACACAACAGAACCACTAACCCAGGAACTTATCCTTGCAACAAAGCCCGTTTCCAACTGTGCCCACATATCTATTCAGGGGACACCATCACAGGGCCTAATAACATCAGCCACACTATCAGAGGCTCGTTCACCTGCACATCCACCAATGTGATATATGCCATCATGTGCCAGCAATGCCCCTCTGCCATGTACATTGGTCAAACTGGACAGTCTCTACGTAAAAGAATAAATGGACACAAATCAGATGTCAAGAATTATAACATTCATAAACCAGTCGGAGAACACTTCAATCTCTCTGGTCACGCGATCACAGACATGAAGGTCGCTATCTTAAAACAAAAAAACTTCAAATCCAGACTCCAGCGAGAAACTGCTGAATTGGAATTCATTTGCAAATTGGATACTATTAATTTAGGCTTAAATAGAGACTTGGAGTGGCTAAGTCATTATGCAAGGTAGCCTGTTTCCTCTTGTTTTTTCCTACCCCCCCCCCCCCAGATGTTCTGGTTTAACTTGGATTTTAACTTGAAGAGTGGTCAGTTTGGATGAGCTATTACCAGCAGGAGAGTGAGTTTGTGTGTGTATGGGGGTGGGGGGGATGTGAGAACCTGGATTTATGCAGGAAATAGCCCAGCTTAATTGTCATGCACATTGTGTAAAGAGTTATCACTTTGGATGGGCTATCACCAGCAGGAGAGTGAATTTGTGTGGGGGGGTGGAGGGTGAGAAAACCTGGATTTGTGCTGGAAATCACTTTAGATAAGCTATTACCAGCAGGACAGTGGGGTGGGAATAGGTATTGTTTCATATTCTCTGTGTATATATAAAGCCTGCTGCAGTTTCCACGATATGCATCTGAAGAAGTGAGCTGTAGCTCACGAAAGCTTATGCTCTAATAAATTGGTTAGTCTCTAAGGTGCCACAAGTCCTCCTTTTCTTTTTGCGAAAAAGTAAAGTGTATCAGTTCCTGATTGCTTAATAAGATGATGTAGCTGACAGGCAAATGTTCACTTTTAATGTGGTGTGCAGAGCATTTGAAGGCTATTCTGACTACAAAACTAGAAATTCTTAATGTTATAATCTTTTCATCCTTTTTGCTACTTCATTAATTTGCTCTGGAATGACTCATTATTGGGACATTTCCCATCCAGGGAACTACATGGTATATTCCCACATTATCTTTCCAGATTGTGAAGGTCACTTTTTTTCTCTTCCCAAAAGAGTTCTGGAATTATTTGAACAAACGTATGCAACCGAATAAATCAGGTGTTTTCCCTTCTAAATCCGAAAGTAATTGAAAATACAATTTAAAGCAATCTACCTCTAGTTAAGGAACAATACTCATCTGGGAGTATTCTATTGTGTTTATAGAGTATTCTATTCTAGAGTTCTATTGTGGGTAAATTAACTTTTGTGGCTGTAGTGAAGGGAGATCCATCTAGCTACTTTGGGTGGAAGACAATGCAAGAATGAAGAAATGGAACTATAGTTAAATGTAGATGACATTTAAAAGTACTTCATGTTAAAAAGTCAATAGTTTAATGTCCTAAGAGGATAATGAGGAAGCCATTACAATTATAATTGATTCAACCTCAGATTGAAAACAATATGGGGAATTTTTAGAACCAAGAAAGAAGTACTTCATATTATATCAAACTTTGGCATTCTTAAACTGGATGAAAAGCCATTAGCACCATTGTCTTGAAAAGTTTGATCTCTGAAAAAAAAATTATATTGTACCTGCATTGAAAGGATTGATTCCTCTCCTCAATCCCTTTTTCTCTGTCTGCATTGTGGATTCCTTGGTAAGTGGCTGACTAACAGCAAGCATTCTTGGTTACTGGCAGAGAAGAATGTCAACTTCCAGGCAAACTGTTAATCACTGTAAAATGTTTATGCCTCACAATCCACTCTCTGCTTTCTTCTTTGACTCACTTGATTAAATCTGGGCCTACACTAAAAAGTTAGGTCAACCCAGCTACATCACTCAGGGGTGTGGAAAAATCTAACCCCCTGAGCAACATCATTAAGCCAACCTAACCTCCAGGGTAGACCGTGCTAGGTTGATGGAAGAATTCTTCTGTCTACATGGCTACCACTTCTCAGGGATGTGGATTAACTTCAGTGATGGGAGAACCCCTCGAATCGTTGTAGAGCGTATCTACACTGAAGCACTACAGTAGCGCAGCTACAGCACGGCAGACGTGCCACTGCACAGTTTCTAGTGAAGATGTAGCCTTGCTGTAGAATTGAATCTCAAAGATACTAACACCAGAGTTACGGACTTACTGGTCAACCAGACACCCTGTGGAACCAGACATCATCAATCAAGCAGCAGTGCAGACCAAAAAAAAAGCAAATACTGTACTGCCTTGGGGCTTTAGCCCTGGGGCTCAAGGCTTCCACCACGGTGAGATTGGGCTTGCAGCTGCATGTTTGGGGGGGAGTTCAGGGCTTCTGACCCTTTGGAGCCCTGGGGCCCAGGAGCTTGGGTCTTAAGCCCCGCAGGGGGCATAAAGTCTCAGGGCTTCAGCCACAAGGGGTTGGGGCTATAGTCGCAAGGATTGAGGGTCAGGCCTCCAGGTGCAGGTGGGGAGCTCGGGACTCAGGGCTTTAGACTGGGGAGAGCACTGGGGCTTGGAGCTTTAGCCCCATGGCTCCGGTCCCGGCTTCAGCCCCTCTGGGGCACTGGACTCAGAGCTTTCACTACGAGGAGAGCACCAGTTTCAGTCCCAGCACTCCTCCCCGTAGCTGATGCCCCAAGCCCTAACTGAAGCTGAGAGCAGAGCAGTGGGGAGCCCCAGCGTCCCGTTTCCCGCCCCCCCCCCCCCGGGCTGAAGCCAGGAATGGAGCCACGGAGCTGAATCCCCAAGCCCCAGCTCTCCCCCCAGGTCTAAAGCCCTTAGTCCCGGTGCTCCCATGGGACAGAAGGCCAGAGCCCTGGTGCCCCAAGGGTCAGAAACCCCGATCCTGTTGTGGCTGTCCTTTAAGATTTTTTCTTTGCCTTTTTGCATTTTTTCCCTTCTTTGTTCATCATTTTCAGTTCTCTCCATTACAACTATTTTCCCTTCTTTCTTTCCCTCTTTTTTTGGTCTTTCTTAAAACACCCACACACCTCAGCACACTGCCTCTTCCCTTTTTCCATGCTGGAACTGCAGCTTTTCCATTTTGCTTATGTTCTGTCTTCCATTTCACTATTTTCTTTCCCCCTTATCTGATTGTGTCTTTCACACTCCCACTTCTTAGTTTCAGTCTTCTTAACATATGTGCAACATGCCTCAGGTGGTACGTGACCATGATGCATCACCAAATTTGGTCCGCTGGTTGTTCTCTTGTTTCTCTCCCCACCTACCCAGATCACCCTTTTCTTCCTGCAGATTTCCCCTTTTTGTCTTTCTCTCCCTCTTGGTTTTGCCAGTCTCACCGTTTCTTTTCATCATCTATTATTTCTGCCTGCAAATGCGATATGCCATTAGCCCATTTCTCTTCCTCAGTCTGTCAGCTGTTCCCCATTCAGCCTGAAACATGTAAACCAAGGCAGGGAGGAAAGTGCTAATCCGGACGACTTGTTCCCAGTCCTGTTTTTTGACAGCACAAACAACATTGGGTGAACAGACATTGATTAGCGAAGCTCTGCAACACCAACAGATATAGGTGGGGGAACAATTAAGATTAGGTTGAAAGGATGGGCAGATTTCTAGCATCTAGACTTCATTCTGATGCTGCTGGGTGCCTCCAGAACAGAATATCTGTTTTTGCTAGCAACAAGCAAACATGAGTGATTTTGTTCTGCTTCTAGCAGGCCTCTCCCAGAGAGATTTTGGCTCCACAGGATCCTTGCTCAGACAGCCTTGCTTTGGCCTTAGATCTGCCGAGTCCTAAAGAGCACTCGTGAAGAACAGAGGAGAAATTCCAAAGCCCACTGCCGAGTCCAGTATAGGGAGGATTCTAGCAGATCTTCACACAATCAGGGAGTGTTCACAGCATGCATGGCACACCTAAATCCTGCCACTTTCTGTGGCTGCAGGGGCAGGAATAGGATTTGCCCCTACGTGTGGCGCCTGTGGGTGTTGGAGATCAAAGGACCTGTCCACACCATCTTACTTTGAAAATTGCTGATGGGGAGGCAGGAATAAAGTTGCTAACTCCCTGGTAGAATCTGATCACTTCTCCCCTGTGGAACAAGAAGAAGCTTGTATGAATCTAACAAAAAATGCATAACTCATCAGTTGTGTTTATAGTTCAGTAAAACCAATGATGTGTAATACAGGAACAGCCCTCATATATGGTATTTAATATTAATCTTCAGTTTCCATGTATGATGATGGAGCAAAACTAACGTTATGAAGCATTTTTACTCAATACCAATTGAAACTTACACCTATTTTTTGCTATTTTAATCATTCTGCTCTCTTTTATGTGTGTGACATTTTACATCATCTTTCTAAAAGTCCATATTTCTAAATATTTTCAAAATCTTGCTAAAAGTCCGATTGTAAAGCTCGGATGCATCAAACATATCAAGTTATGGCTGCTTGGTAAATATAGATGCCAAAGTATTAGAAACTTTTGCATAGCTGTTAATGGGCTGTGTGAACTGTTACTCTCATCTTCATTCTGAAGCCACTAGAACAATTTTAGATCTGAATCCTCTGACATAGCTTCTGATACCAAGGGCAAGACTTTGTTAGGAGAATAACTTTGTCTTTGCTGCACGATGAATTCAGTCTCCCTGAGATTAGAAATGTTCTACTGAAGGTGTTGGATAAACTGACATTTTTTTTCTTTGGTTGTGAAACAGGCTGATACATGTATTCCAAAACTGAATGAAGGTGATCAGATAGTGTTAATCAATGGTCGAGACATCTCAGAGCATACTCATGACCAAGTGGTAATGTTTATAAAAGCCAGCAGAGAACTGCACACAAGAGAGCTTGCACTTCTGGTCAGGCGGAAAGGTAACTGCACTAAGGATTTTAAATGTAATTGAGACTGTCATGCCTTTAAATTGTGGCTTTTTCCCCCTTGCAATTTAATATATTAATAATCAAGAGTTATTCTGTGAATGGGTCTGTACTGAAATAGAGTGGTAGCATTTGAGATCGTCTCTCTTCTTGATTACTAACACAAATGTTTGAGCCAATAGTCTTATACATTCAAGTGAGGAACACTTCAACTCAGAATACTTTTTTTTGCATCATACAACTGCAGTTTTGTGAGGTTTTAGTCAAAGTGAAGAGTATTGACCCAAGTGGGTGAATATTCTGAGAAAACTAAACAATACTAATTTTAAATAGAAAATATGGCAGCAAGTTTCTGCTTAATTTTAATTTTTTCAATGGTACAAATAAATAGTTTCTTGCACAAAAACATTTTGATAAACATTTTAAAATAGAGTGCCATTTTCTAAAACTTCTATTCCAGATGTGGAAATAACACTAAATTCTCCCCACCACAAGCATACAGTGAAAAATGTAATTTACAACAAATCCAGAAAGCTCATTTTGTCATTCTTGAAATGGGCATATTTATAAGTTTTGTTCTAAATTTCAATAGGTGAAATTCATGGGTTTCTTTCTGTGGTGGTGACCTGTTTGCCTCCTCAAAAATTGATGCGATAGGGTTGCTGGTGTACCATTAGATTAAGCTTTTGAAATCTGGATGCCTAGTATCTTACCCATATTTAGGCACCTAAATCATTGGTCTCGTTTTTCAAAGGAGTTGAACACCTGCCACTCTTACGGATTTGTGCAGAACTGGGGTTGGTCAGCATGTGTAAAACTATGGCCAAATTTATTTAGATGCCTCAGTTTGGGGTTAGTAGCCTAACTTGCAGCATCAAGGAGGATTGAAAATGTCCATTATACTCAAGTAAGTTTTAACATAAGTAAAGATTGCTACTGGATGCATATAAAAAGTCTATATTTGCCTATCTGTCTTTCAGTTGCTAAACCCTTGGTTGAGACCAAGTCAGAAGATGAAGCAGATTCCCAGAATTTTCTAGAATCCATTATTCGCACGTATTCAGAGTACGGTGACACACTAGAGGAGTCTATGGAACAACTGAAGAAAGGTCTGGAAAGCGGGACAGTACTCATTCAATTTGAGGTAGGTAACATTAAATTCAGTTACCTGGTGGTTCTGACTGAGGAGTGATTTTAAGGCATTTGGACATTTATCGCTCCCATTCAACCCCATCTCAACAGGTTTAATACATCCCCCTCTCTCTCATGCTCACTCTTACACTCTCAACCATATTGGGGAACCGTGAGTTATTGGTCTTGCATGAAACACTATGTGTTAAAAAAAAAAAAATCGGTGTTTAAGGTTTTTAGTTCAACCACCAGAGGCGCCTCCCACCCCCTCCCTTCATCTTAATTTTATGAATTCTCTTCATGCCAAAAACAAAGTTTTCTGACAGAAGTCATACCAGTCTGCACTTGATAGTTTCCTGTGTCACACAATGAAAATGCAGGATTATCCTTTATGAAAGCACGTAACAGTTTATCACTGTCCAGTCCCAGCATCTGGCAGTCTGAGGCTTGGGAACACCCAAAGCATGGGGCTGCATCTTGGCCAGTAGCCATTAATGGACCTATCCTCCATAAACTTATCTAATTATTTTTTTAACCCAGTTATACTTTTGGCCTTCACAACATCCCCTGGCAGTGAGTTCCACAGGTGGACTGTGGGAAGAAGTACTTTCTTCTGTTTGTTTTAAATCTGCTGTCTATTAATTTCATTTGGTGATCCTTGGTTCTTGTGTTTATGTGAAGGGGTAAATAACACTTCCTTATTCACTTTCTCCACACCCTTCATGATTTTTCAGGCCTCTATCCATAGCCCCTCTTAGTCTTCTCTTTTCTAAACTGCCCACTTCCAATCTTTTTAATCTCTCCTCCTATGGGAACTGTTCCATACCCCTCATCATTTTTGCTGCCTTTCTCTGTTCTTCAGTTGTTCTTCAATGCTTTTCTTGTGGCAAGGTAATTCAGTGAACCAAACCTGGGTCTGTAAGTCCCTCTTGCTCTCAGGGCCTCAAACTCTCATTTATAGTGATTTATGATGTCCTCTTTTCCCCCCAATACGTGTGGGCCATTAATGTCAAATTCCCCAGATACAGAGTAGCCCACTCTGCAGCCCAGAAGCTTGACGAGCAAAGGGATCTTTTTTTTCCCTCTAACTGCTCAAATTTTGTTTCTTCCCTCCCTTGTCCCCATGCATAGCAAAAGATTTTATGGCAACGCATTCCTGCTGAGGTGTGGGTTCTGACCTGTTGCATAAAACACTTCATGATTTAGGTCCCTATTCCTGAATTATGCTCTGGGATCTAAGATTTCATTTTTAAAAGCTATTTTTCTATCCCTTCTGGTTATGAAATTAACTTTATAAACATGAACAGATTGTAAATAATGCTGCAATGATTTTCTGAGTCTGCTCACTGTCTTAAACAGTAACTCCAAGAAATGTGAACTGCCCCATGCATCTGAATATGTTGTTAATTGTGAAATCTGAGTCCTGGTCTACACTGGGGGGGGAAGTGTCAATCTAAGTTACGCAACTTCAGCTATGTGAATAACGAAGCTGAAGTTGACGTACTTAGATCAATTTACCGCGCTGTCTTCGCTGTGGTAAGTCGATGGCTGACGCTCCCCTGTCGACTCTGCTTCCACTTCTCGCTCCTGTGGAGTACCGGAGTTGGCAGGAGAGCACTCGGCAGTCGATTTATTACGTCTAGATTAGACGCGATAAATTGACACCCCCTCCTGCTGGATCACTACCCGTCAATCCTGTGGGTAATGTAGGCAAGCCCGAAAGGTGCAAGTTTAAATATCAAATTTAACTAGTTTGCTGTTGATCATTAACAGAATTAACCTGCTGGTGAGTTTATCTCACAGACTCAAATTGCTTTCCAGCCCCTACCCAGGTGCCAAAACCTCAAGCTTATCACCTGACAACTTTTATGTTCATTTGCTGATACAAAAAATATGCAGCACAGTGAGAACTTAAACTGTGGGGACAGCATAAAATAAGATCAATTTAATATAAAAATGAATAAAATAGGGGCTACAGTGCTGATTGTATTGTTCATTTTCTTACTGAAATCAATCAACACCTCTATTTTTAAAAATGAATTGAACTCTTCCTAAACTCTCAATCAGCTGCACCAAAGTGATGAAGAAACCTGGAGACCTTGCCACAAAATTTAAGGGCAAATTACCTTGCCATTCAAGGGATTTTGTATATAATGTTTGCAGTTGTCCCAAAAGATTTCAAGTTTCTTACCATCCCTTCATCTTTTTAGATCCCTTCGTAGTATTTCTCTATCCCTTTTGGAGTTTCCAACTGCACTCAATGTAGCAACCTCTGTAAATTTCATTAATAAGTTTATCCCCTTTTTTGAGATCACTGACGATCATGTTAAATAAAACAATAAAAAGGACTTTTTCCTTCTCTTATCCCAGTAGATACTTGCCCAACTCAGTCAACATTGTTCATCTTTACCCCTTTTCCAGTTTTTGACATTTTTCAGTCTATGCGTCCATTCATACATCCAAGCTAATAAGACAGAGGTGAGCACACTATCTCTAAGGCTATGTAAACACTGCACTCTTCTTTCAGCAGTGTGTAGAGTATATACTCAGGGTAGCCCCATTAGCATGGGTGTAAGGAGCAGTGTAGACAATGAGGCACAGCTTACCTGGGTACAGACACGCCTAAAAGGTGTGAATGTATACCCAAGTATGTACCCTGTATGGCTCTCTACTCTCACCCAAGCTGTGCCATCCCAACTCCACTGCTATTTTTACTTTGTAGTGTCCCACTGCCTCTCAGCTGCTGGAGCCATTCCCCACCACGGGGAAAGACTCTGTCGGCTCTCCACGTCTAGAGCCTTTCCCCACTGCAGGTAAGGAAAGACTCCAGCAGTGGGGAAAGTCTCCGCCAGCTCCCCACTGCCAGATTTTTCTTCTGCTGCCTCCTTCCTGTCAGAGCCTTTCACTAACATGTGTAGCTACAGTGTGGCTGCAGCTTGCTTTTTGTTTGGCGTGTCCTGCGTGGATACAACATTTATTTCCACAGATATAAAACAGACACCAGGCTCACCAGCAGCTGTCCCTGGTCACACTAGTGTGTGCAAGTGGCTCACAAGCTCGCACACAGGAATCCCTTCTGCGCAGCAGCATGTGTCTCCTGTCTGGGAGCTTGCGAGCCACTTTCACATGCTACTGTGACCAGGGAGAGCTGCCAGTGATCCTGGTGCCCACCCAGTGGGCAGGGCTGGGGGCAGTACAGCCACACCAAAGGAGCTCCCTGGGCTGGGTGCTGGCTCCTGTGAGTGGCGGCCTGACATGCTGCTGCTTTTGTCACTGCGGTTTCTGGTAGAGCCCTGCAGTTCTGCAGATATCCACATCGGCAGATATAAATGTTGTATCCGCACAGGGCTCTACACATATCTTACACTCCACTGAAAAATGGTGTGTAGTGGAGACATAGCCCTAGTAAGTGGACTACCTCATTTGCACTAGCTGAATTTTATTATCTCTAGAGATAGAGAGAGAGCATTGCATTATTCCAAGAAAACAGTAATTGCCAGAGTCAGTTTTCCATTTTTGAAAAACAATCCCACATATGTTTACTTCAGACTTCTGGTAGTTCCCTAGTTCTCCAGGAATTTTTTGGAAATAGTCAGTGGTTCCTTAGCCAGTTCCTTAATTCTAGGATGCAAAGTAATTAGTTTATATCATAGACTTAATAACCTATTAAAATTCAGTTTTAAAAGTGTTTTTGAATTATGGGCTCATAAAACACCTTTAAAATATAAAATTTCTTATGAGAAGCTCTATATGTTTCTCCAGAGTTGTGGGGAGGGGAGATGGAGAAGAAAAAATTTGTAAAACTGTCCTTTGATATGTTCAGTATGTGGTGGAACAAGGGGAATGTGGAGTTTGCAGTGGCAACCATTGCTAATAGGCTTTGGTTTCTTATAATAGCTAAGCAGATCTTCAAATACGATGTGATAAAACAGAAAGCCATTCATTTACCTGCTGTGCTTAGAAATTCTCTCTGGTGAGTGGACTTTAACATAATACATTTTAAGCCGGGAAGGACTCTGAAAACTCTGAGCTGAGATCTTGACATTAATAATATCTTTGTCTTCCACTAAAAGCACAAATCGCTAATCAAACCAAAAACTGAATCTAAATTTTAATTGATGCAAGTATTTAAAAAATGTACTAACTAGGTCTCTTCCCATGTGAGTTTTTCTCCTGCTTATGCTGTTCAAACTGAAAATGTGTAGCAAACTATGATACTGAGTATCAGGATTCAGTTAACCTTATAGAGGAACTAATTTTCAACACGTTCTCTTGGTAACCACAGATTTTTATGTAAAAAGATATTCTGTCAGCATCCTGTTGCTTTTACTCTATTTGTGTATGGAATCTTACACTAAAGCCTATATTGTTTTAAAATGGCAAGATACATTAAGCTCTTTGGAAGAATTAAAATTCCCCAAAATTCTTCAAGATTTATTAGGGATTAGATTCTTAAACCTTCTTTTACTTCAAAAAGGTAAAAGTAGAGTTGAGGGTGGGGGATGGAAATATATGAACATAATAATTTAAATATGTATTGTGTGTATATATACATCGTGCTTTGTAAACAGATCTTCATTTTAAGATAAGTTAATTCTGTTGATTTGAAGGAAATAAAGACTTACGCTTGAGCTGTTCTCTTGTTCTGCCAAGTAATGACAGGGTGAAAATTTTAAGACCTTCAGGCCTGAAAGTTTGTGATCTGTTTTCTTTATAAATAATTCTCAGTATCTCTACAACATTGAAGAGAACATAAAGATGAAATAAGACTATGGCCCCTGTAAAACAGAATATTTCAATATCCTTTACAGGAAGCGGGTTTTTTTAAGATCACAGTAAAAGATAGTAAGTGGGCTTGGCCTTAATAATACTGTAATAATACTTAATAGAACTGCGAAGGAAGATAAATTGATAATCATAAAAGGTATAAGCTAATTAAGTTATACATTTCTTAGGATCTTGAAAAATTGTTTCTCTCATATTATATTAGGGCTGTCAATTAATTGCATGAGTTAATTGCGATTAACTCAAAAAAATTAATCACGATTAATCACAGTTTTAATCGCACTGTTAAATAATAGAATACCAATTGAAATGTATTAACTATTTTTGGATTTTTTCTACATTTTCAAATATATTTAAATTATAACCACAGAATAAAGAGCGTACATTGCTCACACTATATTATTTTTACTACACATATTTGCACTGTAAAAATGATAAACAAAAGAAACAGTATTTTTCAGGTTTCAGAGTAACAGCCGTGTTAGTCTGTATTCGCAAAAAGAAAAGGAGTACTTGTGGCACCTTAGAGACTAACCAATTTATTTGAGCATGAGCTTTCGTGAGCTACAGCTCACTTCATCGGATGCATACCCTGGAAACTGCAGCAGACTTTATATACACACAGAGAGTATGAAACAATACCTCATACAAGTGCTGTAGTGCAATATCTTTATCGTGAAAGTGCAACTTACAAATGTAGAATTTTTTTATTACATAACTGCAATCAAAAACAAAACAATGTAAACTTTAGAGCCTAAAATCCACTTAGTCCTACTTCTTGTTCAGCCAATCGCTAAGACAACCACGTTGTTTACATTTACGGGAGATAATGCTGCAGCTTCTTATTTACAATTTCAGAGTAACAGCCATGTTAGTCTGTCTTTGCAAAAAGAAAAGGAGTACTTGTGGCACCTTAGAGACTAACCAATTTATTTGAGCATGAGCTTTCGTGAGCTACAGCTCACTTCATCAGATGCATCCGATGAAGTGAGCTGTAGCTCATGAAAGCTCATGCTCAAATAAATTGGTTAGTCTCTAAAGTGCCACAAGTACTCCTTTTCTTATTTACAATGTCACCTAAAAGTGAGAACGGCCATTTGCATGGGACTTTTGTAGCCAGCATTGCAAGGTCTTTACATGCCAGATATGCTAAACATTCGTATGTCCCTTCATGCTTCAGCCACCATTCCAGAGGACATGCTTCCATGCTGATGACGCTCATTAAAAAAAATGTGTTAATTAAATTTGTGACTGAACTCCTTGGGTGAGAATTGTATGTTTCCGGCTCTATTTTACCCGCGTTCTGCAATGTATTTCATGTTATAGCAGTCTCGGATGATGACTCAGCACGTTGTTCATTTTAAGAACACTTTCACTGCAGATTTGACAAAACGCAAAGAAGGTACCAAAGTGAGATTTCTAAAGATAGCTGCAGCACTTGACCCAAGGTTTAAGAATCTGAAGTGCCTTCCAAAATATGAGAGGGATGAGGTGTGGAGGATGCTTTCAGAAGTCTTAAAAAGCAACACTCCGATGTGGAAACTACAGAACCCGAAACAACAAAAAAGAAAATCAACCTTTTGCTGGTGGCATTTGACTCGGATAATGAAAATGAACATGCATCGGTCCGCAGTGCTTTGGATTGTTATCGAGCAGAACCCATAATCAGCATGGACGCATGCCCTCTGGAATGGTGGTTGAAGCATAAATGGACATATGAATCTTTAACGTGTCTGGAATGTAAATATTGTGCGATGTTGGCTACAACAGTGCCATGAGAACACCTGTTCTTACTTTTAGATGACACTGAACAAGAAGCGGGCAGCATTATCTTCTGCAAATGTAAACAACCTTGTTTGTCTGATCAATTGACTGAACAAGAAATAGGACTGAGTGAACCTATAAGCGCTAAAGTTTTACATTTTTTTATTTTTGAATGCAGGTTTTTTTGGTACATAATTTTACATGCGTAAGTTCAACTTCCATGATAAAGAGATCGCACTACAGTACTTGTGTGAGGTGAATTGAAAAATACTGTTTATTTTGTTTTTTACAGTGCAAATATTAGTAATAAAAAAATAAGTGAGCACTGTCCACTTTGTATTGTGTTGCAATTGAAATCAATGTATTTGAAAATGTAGAAAACATCCAAACAATTTAAATAAATAATATTCTATTATTGTTTAACAGTGCAATTAATCGTGCTTAATTTTTTAATCACTTGACAGCCCCTATCTATCTATCTAGCTAGCTATCTATATTAGTCACTTGACATATATATGTTGCAAAATGAAGCTCTTGTATGTTAAGACATACCAAAACTATAGTCACATCACAGTCATAACATTTGGGGGGGTGGGGGGGAGTTAAAAATTTAATTACGTAGTCACATAAAAATTTTCCCTGCAGTAGACTCTGTACCTTGGTCAATTCATTCCCTTGCCTCATTGTCTGCATGTCATCCATATAGGCCCAGTGTGTTTTCATTTACACCATTATAAATTCATATTTATTCCAGATAGACTCCGTTCCAAAATAACACACACATCTGCAAGACCCCGTTTAATTCACTGTTCCTTGAGGCCTCTATCCAACAAAGTATTTAAGCATTTAAATGAGGGTTCTTCCGTTGCAATGTGCTTGTGTATTTCTAGTCATATGTGTTAATGATATACATGAGTACAATGCCCCCAAGAGAGATGATAAAAAGATTGTCAAGTTACATAGAGATTCGAAAAGTGCTTTGAGGATTCTGAGGGCATCTGGTGTGTGCATTAGTAAGACTATAAGACATGGTTACCAGAGGTTATGACCCCATACTCCTCAATATAGATCTGAAGTAGGGTTGATTTGTTGTCACGGACACAATTAAAGAAGTCCATCCTTTCTTTTGCACCCAGCATTTCAGAATTTTTTTCATTCTGTCTCCCTGAAATAACTTTGCTTGTTCTTCCATGTTGGTTGTTCAGCACCATTCTCTTGTCTCTTTACACATCTCTTTTTCACAGCACACTGGACACCTGTTCTATTGTTTAGCAAAAACTTAATTAATAAATTCCATATTCGAGTGTGTTACATTCGAAAAGCATGTTTTATGGTATTTGCATAGGTCTAATGTGAATGGACTGTTGTTAATATCCTGCTATTAAGCTGTTTTTTAAAAGCCACTTCAGAATTTCACAGCTAAAATGCAGTAGACTTTGCCCCCCCACCATTCACACCCACCCCCAAAGTCCGTGGAAAATAGCAGTTTTAGTCTAGTAAGTTAACATGTGCATGAATATGTATTACCATTCATTCTGGGAAGTGCCAGTCTTCAGTAGTTACTTCTCTTCTGCTTTTTATTGCCGTCTTCTTTCTTCCTCTCTTTCTAATCCAACATTCTGCAATATTTATCATAAGACATGGGAACAGTCAATGACTCTCACACATTTCCTTGATTTTTTTCGGACATTCATGTACAGAAGATGATGGACTAGCAATAATAGTAGGGTTTTTGTTCTTGTGTTTTTGGAATTTAAATATCACCCTCACTTTAATTTTGTAGGCAGTGAAAAAAAGATGGCTTTCACATTGCATAGTTGCTTTACATAAGTTTCTTTTAAAAGAATATGCATTTACATGTGGATCTATTTAGTGTCTATAGTGTTTTTTGCATAAGCAAATTCTTCAAAATGTTACCTCTTTCATATCTGTTTTGTAGCAACTTTATAGAAAGAAGCCAGGGCTGGCTGTTACGTGTGCAAAAATACCTCAAAATATGGACAAAAATCGATACAAAGATGTTCTACCTTGTGAGTACTAAGTACAAAATTTGACTGTTTTCTTTTATCCTCTAAATAATGCTTTACATGTTATAAAACCACCACATTGAGTTTTGCCATTACTGAATTTATTATATAATCAAAGTTGTGTAATTGTGCATCCATGTTACATTCTAAAACACTTCTATGCTTTGTTCATGTGCCTGTGATGACTTGGTTATTTGATCGAATGAAAGGAGGTGATAATAAAGCATGCCACCCAATTGTTAATTTTTTTTAATATTTTAATTTTTTTTTTTTACAGATGACGCCACACGGATAATATTGCAGGGAAACGAAGATTACATAAATGCAAACTATGTGAATGTAAGTTATATAGGCATCCATATTAATTATAGAAAGAAATGAATAATATTACAGCAAAGTTATTTATTTATTCATTTATTTATTTAATTTTAAAAAGCCTAACATTTTGTTCACTAACTTTAGGAGCTCATAAGTAGCTTAAAGTGCTTCATTAGGAATGCAAATATTTAACCATTAGCAGATGTGCAGGGTTATTTTTAATCAGTAAAAACGGTCAGACAGTTTCATATATATTGCATCAATTTTAAGATCAGTAATTTTGTGGGGTTTAGTAATTAGTATTTGTCTAATAATGTATATCTAGGATTACAGGCACCTGCTGCTGAGGCATTGCACTGTGGTGGGAAAAGGCTGTAGCAGGAGGAGGCTCCGGGGAGGCCACATAACACTACATTGCTAAAAACAGCAGTGTAGCCCTGGGAGGCACTGCTTGGGCATGTAGAGAGCAGTATAGGTTATATTTCCTGGGGGATTCAGGTGTATAGGACAGTTGACTATACTCTACTCTCTTACACGATGCCTCACCATCTACACTGCTATTTATAACTGTGCTGGCTGGGTGTGCAGTGTCTGCACCCTATGTTTCTCAGTAAGTGTAGACTCACTTTAAAAAGAATGAATGTTTCCCTCCTCTCACTTGTCTGCATTTTTTCAGCATATTCTCAAGAGGGCTTGAGGCCTGACTGCCACTTAGAAACATGTGGGTGATGGTGTGCCAGCCAGACCAGTAGCTGGTCCCCAAACCTAGCATTCTCTTAAACATAAGATTTCAGAAATACCTTACTGCTTTGTATTCTAGAGGGAAAGGCTCTTTATGTCTCCTTCCTACATTATTAAATTTACTCACTCATTAAAGGGATGGATATTTCCTTTAACCTTAAAAAGAAGCCTCCCTTAATGTGTTACTCAGTGTGAGGGCCAAGAGCTACAGTCTGACCCAAGTATGCTTTGGTATTCAAAAACTTAAGGGTAGTTCAGAAGCTTCCCAAGACATCAATAAATTAGAACTTTATCTCAAACACTACAAGCCCTACATATTGATACTTTCACTTTTTTGCCATCAATGCAACACACACTAAGTATTTTCTAAATGATACCTTTATTTTAGGGTATGTCTACACTGCAGTCAGAAATTTGATTTGCATCTTGTGTAAACACTCCTGCACTAGATTTAATCTAAATGGAGCGATAAAAATAGCAGTGAAGCTGTGACAACATGGGCTTCAGTATCGGTTAGAAATGCAAGTATGTGCCCAGGATTTCCAGGCAGGCTTGCACAGCCTGTGCTGAAGACTGTGCTGCCATGAACAACCACACAAGTTGCAGGTGGTCCCTCTTGGAGTCAACATTACACATCAATTTACTGGAACTATAAGCAGTCTGCAACGCATGCTCACATTTTTTACCTCTGATCAGGAGCAAGACCCTCAAGGTACTGAAAGACAACATCACTTGCATGTTTTATATAAATTGTCAAGGGGGAGCAAGGTCACATTCTCTTTGCCCTGAAGCACTGAGATAATGAAACTGGTGCATCCATCATAACATCAACATATCAGCTACCTGTCTACCAGGATGTCAAAACACCACAGCAGATGCACTAAGCAGAAAATTCTCTGATGATCACAAGTGGGAAATAAATACCATGGTCTGACAGAATATATTCAGACATTGGGGTTTCCCAAGTATAAACCTTTTTGCTACAGCCCAGAATGCCAAGTGTCCACAGTTCTGCTCAAGAATAGGATTGGGCTCCCAATCTCTAGGACAGTGGTTCTTAACCTTTACTGCAGCCTGCACCCCTTTGGTTCTCAAAATATGTTCTCTTGTCCCTTATCAAAAATCGTTGAAGTAGGTCAGTTCTTTAAACCTAGATATATTTTTGTTTGTATATTACAGTAATCATTAAAGTCTAATGTTAATAAATACATAGGTTTGATGAAACAAAGTAGTTGTACTTACGTGCCTGTGCTTAATTTGTGTTTTCAGTTATTTACCTTCTAAAAAAATCTGGCATGTCTCGCACCCATAGAAAGGGCATCTTGTACCCCGGGTTAAGAACCACTGCTTTAGGAGATGCTTTCCTCATCAAGTGGGATGTGCGTCTGCTTGCCCGCTACCTCCTTAATATCCAGAGTAATACACAAGATGAAGGCCAAACAATCCGTAGTCCTCTTGATAACTCCTACACTGCCCAGACAAACTTGGTTCCCTTACCTGTTGCAGATGGTGGTATGCCCACCACTCAATCTTCCTCTTCTTCCATATCTCTGGTCTCAGGATGCAGGCCGGTTCATCATCTGAACCTAGAGATCCTCCACCTGAAGGTATGGTTCCTCCATGGTCTCAGGACAATGAAATGACCTATTCAGAAGGTGTAAGGGACATACTATTAAATAGCAGAAGGTCGACTACACATTATGTTTACCTGCACAAATGGAAGAGATTCCACATACAGTACCAGAACCGGCAAGCCATAGCTATTACCTCCCCCTTGCCACTGGTACTAGATTACATACTGGAGCTAAAGAAATCTGGACTATCATCGAGCTCACTTAGAGTACACCTTGCAGCCATCGCAGCTTTCCATCACAAAGTTCATGGCTTCTCAGTTTTCACCCATCTTATCACTAAATGGTTCCTTAGGGGTATTTGAAACCTTTATCCTGAAATACAAGTTCCCACTCCACCCTGGGACCTTAACCTAGTACTACTCTGTCTCATTGGTCCCCCATTCGAACCCATGGAAACATGTTCACTTATGCACCTATCGATGAAGGTGGTCTTCATCGTCACCATCACATCGGCACAATGTGTAGGAGAACTAGGGACTCTCATGGCATACCCCCCATATACAATTTTCTTCAAAGACAAGGTCACTTTAAGACCACACCCTACATTTGTACCCAAAATACCTTCCTCATTCCACCTGAATCAACATATCCACCTCCCATCTTTTTTCCCTAAACCTCACGAGAACAAACGAGAGGCAATGTTCCACACTCTAGATGTCAGACGGGCATTAGCATTCCATCCTGAAAGGACTAAACCTTCAGAAAGTCACCCAAGCTATTTCTTTCTGTTACGGAAAGGTCTAAAGGATCAGCCATATCTAAGCAGAGGATTTCCAGGCGCGTTCACCGTTACTACTGCCAACATGATCTGCAGCCCCCACCAGGAACTTGAACACACTCCATCAGATCGGTCTTCACTTCAATAGCCTTCCTGAACAATGTGTCCATCATGAACATCTGTAAAGTAGCCACCTGGTCATCAGCTCACCCCTTCACAGAGCACTATGCAATTGAGCAAGGCTCAACCTCAGATGCTTTATTATAGGACTAACTATTTTATCATCCCTTGCAGATCAAACTCCTAAGACCCATCCTTCCAGCTAGGGATTCACCTAAAGTGGAGCACCCACAGGGACTGCTCGAAGAAGAGAGGATTACTCACCTTGTGCAGTAACTGAGGTTCTTTGACATGTGTGTCCCTGTGGGTGCTCTGCTACCTGCCCTCCTTCCCTCTGCTTCAGAGTTCAGACAAGCACTCTAGGTGGAGAAGGAAGTGAGGGAGGTTTGGCCACAGCGCTGTACAGCTGCCAGGGGGTGCCACGAGACCAGGGGAGCATATGTGCAGCCCAAATAGGCAGTGCTACTGAGAATCTCCGGTCACGGGGATGCAGACTCACCTTAAGTGCAGCACCAACAGGGACACACATCTGAAAGTATCTCAGTAACTGCACAAGGTGAGTAACTTCTCTCATCTCTTATTTAGAGCCCATCATTATATACATGTAGTTGGGATTATTTTTTCCAATGTACTTTACATTGCACTTACGAACGATTAATTTCATCTGCAGTTTTGTTGCCCCATCACCCAGTTATGAGATCCCTTTGTAACTCTTTGCAGTCTGCTTTACATGTGACTATCCTGAGTAATTTTGTATTTGCAAACTTTGCCACCTCACCGTTCACCACTTTTTCCAGATCATTTTAGAATATGATGAATAGAACTGGTCTCAGAACAGATCCTTGGGGGACCCTGCTATTTACCTCTCCCCACTGTGAAAACTGACAATTTATGATGGTCCTATGATTTGTTTCCTATTTTTTAACCAGTGACTGATCCATGAGAGAACCCTTCCTCTTATCCCATGGCTTCTTACTTTGCTTAAGAACCTTTGGTGAGGGACCTTGTCAAAGGCTTTCTGAAAATCAAAGTATGCTATATTGACTGGATTACCTTTGTTGATGTGTTTGTTGACACCCACAAGGAATTCCAATTGATTGGTGAGGCATGACTTCATTTTACAAAAGTCACGTTGACTGTTCCCCAACAAATCGTGTGTATCTATGTGTCTGATCATTCTGTTCTTTACTATAGATTTTAGTAATTTGCCTGATACTGAATCTAGGCTCACTAGGGTGTAATTGCCATGATCGCTTCTGGAACCCTTTCTAAAAATCAGCATCGCATTAGCTTCCTTCCAGTCATATGGTACATATGCTTGTTCAGCAATAGATTACATATTACAGTTAGTGTTTCTGTAATTTCATATTTGAGATCCTTCAAAACTCCTCGATGAATAACATCTGGTCTGGGTGACTTTTATACTGTTTAATTTACTAATTTGTTCTAAACCCTCTTTTATTGACACATCTGTGTGAGACAGTACTTCAGGTTTATCGCCTAAAAGGATATCTCTGATGTGGGTATCTCCCCTACATCCTCTGCAGTGAAGACTGATGGGAAGAATTCATTTAGTGTCCCTACAATGGCCTTGTCTTCCTTGAGTGCTCCTTTGACACCTTGGTTAGCTAGTGGCTCTACTATTTCTTCAGCAGTCTTCCTGCTTCTGGTGTTCTTAAAAGAATTCTTACTATTAATTTTTACATCTCTAGGAAGTCGCTTCTCAAATTCTTTCTTGTTGTGCCTTATTCTGTTTTTACACTTAGCCTGCCAGAGTTTGTGCACCTTCCTATTATCCTCACTAGGAGCTGACTTCCAAATTTTAAAGGATCCCAATTTGCTTCTAATGGCTCCCATTACTTTGCTGTTTAGCCATGGTGGCATTCTTTTGATCCTCTTACTGTCTTTTCTGATATGGAGTATACAGTTAGTCTGAACCTCTATTATGGTGTTTTTCAATAGTCCCCATGCTGTTATTTTTAATTTCCATCTAACGGGCATCCTCATTTTTGTGTAGTTTTCTCTTTTTTAAAGTTAAAGGTGACTGGGGTGGGCTTTTTTGGTATTATCCCCCCTAAAAGGATGTTAAATTTAGTTACATTATGGTCACTATTACTGAGCGGTTCAGCTGTAGTTACTTCTTGAACCAGATCATGTGCTCCACCTAGGACTGTAAATCAAGACAAATCATCTGTGCATCACGCTCTGAGGTGACATTTACCCAGTCAATATGAGGATAGTTGAAATCACCTGGTATTATTACATTTTCTGCTTTCATAGACCCTCTAAGCTCCCTAAGTTTTACAGTTACTGACACCATCCTGGTCTGGTGGTCAGTAGTATATGCATACTGCTATACTCATTTTATTCAAGCATGGAATTTCTGTTCATAGAGATTTTGTACAGTTGTTTCCTGTAAGATTTTTACCTCATTTGACTCTGCATTCTTTAATGCCACTCCCCCACTGCATGACCTACTCTGTCATTCCTTGTTTCTTTTCTTTTTTTCCCTGTGGTATTACTGTGTCCCATTGATTATCCTCATTCCACTAATTTTGTATGGTGCCTATTATATCCAATATCCTTATTTAATGCCAGGTACTTTAGTTCACCCATTTTGGTAGCATTTGCACTTGTAGCATTTGTATATAAGCACTTGTACATTTTGTCAATATTCAGTTGCTTGCCTTCATATTTAAATGGGACTCTCTTGTTTAATTGTTACTCATTAGTACCTACCTATACTTTACTAACTTCTTTCCTATCCTCTTTACTAGTATAAAGAGTGCCCCCTTTAATAAATTCATCCTTAATGGATGTCTCTATCGGAATTGTGTGCTCCCTGACATCTGTTGGCTTTCACCCAGCTCTTAGTTTAAAAAAAATCCTCTGCAATTTTTTTAATTTTACATGCCAGCAGTCTGGTTTCATTTGGTTTAGGTGGATTCCATCCCCACTGTATAGGTCACTCCTTCCCCAGAAGGTTTCTCGGTTCCTAATAAATTTAAATCCCTCCTCCCTACACCATTGTCTCATCCACACAGTGAGTCTTACTGGTCCTGCATGGAACTGGAAGCATGTCAAAGAATTCTACTTTGAAGGTCCTGGACTTTAATTTCTTACCCAGCAATCTAAATTTCATCTCCAGGATCTCTGTTACTTCATGTACCATGACCATTGGTTTCTCCCCAGTGCTATCTATAAATCTGTCTAAATGTCTTGTGAGATCTGTTATCTTTGCCTGTTTTAGGCAATTCACCATGTGGTCTCCTGTTCATCACACAGTCCAACTTATCTATCTTTCTAATAATTGAGTCCCCCACTAGCATTGTCTGTCTCTTTTTAATGACTGGGGTCCCTGCCCCAGAAGGATATTCCTTTCCTTTCAATACTGGTCTGTCCTTTGCAAATAAGAATGTGATGATGTTTTTGGAAAAGTGCCCCTGTGGGTACTCCACTGTAGGTGTATGTGTCCCTGCGCTGCTGCTAAGAGAATTTTGGTAACAGTGTCCTTTAGGCCCGCCCATGCACTGCCCTGGCCCTCGTGGTCTGCCACAAGGCTAACCAGCGTTGCCCGGGTGAAACCTCCTCAGTTCTTTTTCAACTGCCCCTGGCTATAAATGGAGTTGTTCATAAGTAGATGGTTACCTTCTATAGAATTGCTAATAGTTTATCTAATCTTTTAGAGCTCCATTTTCTTTTTTCACTCCTTTATATTCTGTTTGTTTATTTAGCTAAAAAAAACCCCAACAACACAACTTTGTTTCTTTGACCCCCTAGCCCCTGCATCTGGGGACACCCCTGGACAGGGTATGCCCAGTTCATTAGGCTTCAAGAAGTGTCTGAATTGCAAAGAATCTATCCCAGTGACTGACATTTGCAGTGCGTCCGCTGTATGGGAGAGAGCCACATTCCACAGCAGTGTGGGTTTTTGCCAACAATTGAAACCCAGATCCAGAAAAGATAGAGAACTGAGATTCCAGCTCCTCTTAATGGAAGGGGCCCTCCAGCTACCCTCGGAGCCATGCCAATTCTCCAGACAGTAGGAATCCTCACCACAACCCTCTACATCTAAGAGAGGGGAGCCTAAGAAGCCAACCACAAGCCACTCTCACAAGGCCTCTAAGAAAAGAGCCATAAGTTCCCACAGCGAGCCCCAACCGAGCCAAAAATGATATCCGGCTCGCTTGGTATCATTGGTACTGATGGCATTGAAGCCATCTAAATCCAGTACCAAGGGCTTTGCACGGTACCACCCCGACAGAAAGTGTTGGGCTGCCGAAAGACCTGATGGGCACAGGCCAGGAATAATTGGTATTGTCTCGGTATGAGAAAATTTAGAGAATCCACTCCAGTACCACCGTCAGCATATCAAACACCAGCAGACTGTGTGATTAGGATCGCCAGCTCTGGTGCAGACATCTCAGCACCACCAAATGCTACGGATACTGACGACTGCAACACCACTGGACTTCTGGTAGGTGACAGACCTTTCAACTGTACCCTCTGACCCCCAGGCTCCTTGGTATGGGCATCTGTGTTACCAACCTCCAGGGCCTTTCCTACCCTCTCAGTGCCCTTACTGGGACCCCTGGCTAGCGCACAGATACTGTGCCTCTCCTGGCTCTAGCATGGCCTATCAGCAGTAGTCCATGAGACGCCTTCCTTCGGCCGCCACATTGAGGGCATCCGAGCACCGCTACACTGTTAAGAGAGGAACAAAAGGCTGAAGTTGAGGAGGAGATTACCTCCCAGACCAACTTCTGATCTTCATCACCAGACAAGATAGTGATGCCGCCTCCTCCATCGTTAGCAGATGACTTCATGCTTTTCTAGGAGCTAGCTCAGAGGGTGGCAGATGCATTACAATTACCATTACAAGAGATGACCAAACCACACCATAAACTATTGGACATTCTACACATCTTTGCATAGTCCAAAGTAGCCCTCCCTATTAACGAGGCCCTCTTGGAGCCTGCCAAACTCAGATGGCAGACTCCGGCATTGTTCCTATCAACGTGCAAGAGGGCCACTAGAAAACATTACATGCCGGCGAAAGGCACAGAATTTCTCTTCTCCCAGCTGCCCCCCAATTTTATCACTGTGGATGCTGTGAATTCAAGAAGACCATCATCATCATCTGAAATCCACACCCTGTGACTGGGATTGGAAGCACCTCGATCTTTTTGGGAGAAAAATATACTTCTCAGCCACTCTACAGTTCCGTATAGCAAACTATCAAGCCTTAATGGCAAAATATGATTACATCAACTACTCAAAACTCAATTCCTTTATTGAGTAGCCCCCAGATTCTCACAAGGATTAATTCAAAGCCATTATTAACAAAGGCCAACTAGTGGCAAAGACATCACTCCAGTCTGCACTCAATGCAGCTGATGTGGCGGAACATTCCATTTCCACTTCGTTAATGATCAGACGAGTCTCTTGGCTGCACTTACTTGGTTTCCACAAAAATGTGCAAACAACCACAGAGGACTTTCCCTTTGAAGGTACAAAGTTCTTTGCGGAAAAGACAGACGCTTCCCTCCACACCCTAAAATATTCCACGGCTACTCTTCAATTGCTCGGAATCTGCACCCTGGGTAGAAGAGAAAGTATAGTCCTCAGCCTTTGTTCAGGCCCCACTCATCACAATATTCATCCGAACGCTCGTATGAACCCCAAAGAAAGAAATCCAGTTTTTCCAAACAGAAAGGCCCTCAACCTACTTCTTCACAGCTGTCCACTTCAAAATGATAATTTTGATGGGTTGGTCGAGGTGCTGTCAGACCACTCTCTTCAGTAGCATCAAGCCCTGGAAAACCCCTCTCATCCCTATGGATGCCATCTCGCCCTGTTCCACAGGACCTGGGAACGGATACGTTCTGACAAACAGGTACTTGTGATTATTCGAGATGGGTACTCCATCATTTCCCCTCCCTCCTCCTGCCCCCCAAACTCCCTTCCCTGCCCCTCTTCAGTGACCCTTGTCGCAAGAGCCTATTACGACAAGAGATAGACCACCTCCTCAACGTACGTGCCATAGAACTAGTGTCCCTACATCTGAGACACAAAAGCTTTTACTCTTTCTGCTTCCTGATACCCAAGAAAAAGGGAGGTTGGAGACCCATACTAGGCCTCAGAGAACTCAACAAATTTGTCAAGGCTCAGAAATTCAATACAGTCACTTTGGTGATGATTTTTCCAGCATTAGAAAAGGGAAACTGGTTCACGGTCCTCGACCTCCAAGATGCTTACTTCCACATTTCTATCTTACCGTATTTCAGAAGATAGCTCAGATTCACACTAGCTCAGGACCACTACCAGTACAGGATACTCCCTTTTTGGCCTCTCATTGGCCCCCAGAGTATTCACCAAGGTCCTCCCTGTGGTGGCAGCCCACCTACACTCCCAGGGTATTATGATTTACCCTTACCTGGATGATTGTCTCCTCAGGGTGTTTTCCTTCATCGAAGCACCATGCCACTCTGGATCTATTCAAGAATCTGGGCCTACAAATCAATGCACGAAAATAGACATTAATACCAAAACAGAGGATATGTCTACACTACGAAATTAGGTTGATTTTATAGAAGTCAATTTTTAGACATCGATTTTATACAGTCAATTGTGTATGTCCCCACTAAGCGCATTAAGTCAGTGGAGTGTGTCCTCAATTCCGTGGCTAGCATCGGCTTAAGACATGGTGCAATGTGGGTAGCTATCCCACAGTTCCCGCAGTCTCCACTGCCCAATTGGAATTCTGGGGTAAGCTCCCAATGCCTGATGGGGCAAAAACATTGTCGAGGGTGGTTTTGGGTACATGTCATCAGTCGCCCGCCCCTCTCTCCCTCTATTAAAGCAACAGCAGACAATCGTTTCGTGCCTTTTTTTCCTGGGTTACCCATGCAGACACCATATCACAGCAAGCATGGAGCCTGCCCAGCTCACCACTTCTGTTGTGAGCATTGTAAACACCTCACGCATTATCCTGGAGTATGTGCAGAACTGGGCTAAGAGACCAGCACGAGGACAATTGTGATGAGGTCATGGGCACAGACATTCCTGAAAGCACGGGCTGTGGCAATTGGGACATAATGGCGGCAGAGGAACACTGATTCTGGGCTCGGCAAACAAGCACAGACTGGTGGGACCGCATAGCATTGCAGGTATGGGATGATTCATAGTGGCTGCAAAACTTTTGCATGCGTAAGGCCACTTTCCTTGAACTTTGTGAGTTGCTTTCCCCCGCCCTGAATTGCAGGAATACCAAGATGAGAGCTGCCCTGACAGTTGAGAAGTGAGTGGCAATAGCTCTGTGAAAGCTTGCAACGCCTGACTGCTACTGGTCAGTCGGGAATCAGTTTGGAGTGGGCAATTCTACTGTGGGGACTGCTGTGATCCAAGTAGCCAATGCAATCACTAATGTTCTGCTGTCAAGGGTAATGTGCAGGTCATACTGGATGGCTTTGCTGCAAAGGAGTTCCCTAACTGTGGTGGGGCGATAGACGGAACACGTATCCCTGTCTTGGCACCGGACCACGTTGCCAACCAGTATACGTAAACTGCAAGGGGTACTTCTCAATGGTGCTGCAAGCACTGGTGGATCACAAGGGACTTTTCACCAACATCAACGTGGGATGGCCAGGAAAGGTGCATGACGCTCGCATCTTTAGGAACTCAGGGCTGTTCGAGCAGTTGCAAGAAGGGACTTACTTCCCAGACCAGAAAATTACCACTGGGGATGTTGAAATACCAATAGTTATCCTTGGGGACCCAGCCTACCCCTTGCTGCCATGGCTCATGAAGCCATACACAGGCAGCTTGGACAGTAGTAAGGAGCAGCTCAACTATAGGCTGAGCAAGTGCAGAATGGTGGTAGAATGTGCCTTTGGACGTTTAAAAGCTCGCTGGTGCTGTTTGCTGACTAGGTTAGACCTCAGCGCAACCAACATTCCCACTGTTATTGCCACTTGCTGTGTGCTCCGTAATATTTGTGAGAGTAAGGGGGAGACGTTCATGGCGGGGTGGGAGGTTGAAGCAAATCGCCTGGCGGCCGATTTTGAGCAGCCAGACACCCAAGCGATTGGAAGAGCACAGCTAGGCACGCTGCACATCAGAGAGGCTTTGGAAACCAGTTTCATGACTGGCCAGGGTACAGTGTGACAGCTGTGTGTGTTTCTTCTTGCTGCAAACCCCCTCCCTTTCTTGATTGATCCCTGTAAGCCAACCACCCTTCCCCCTTCGATCACAGCTGGCAAAGGAAATAAAGTAACTATTGTTTTGAAACCATGCATTCTTTCTTTATTCATTAAAAAAAAAAAAGTGAGATAACTGACAAGGTACCCTGGGTGGGGTGGGTGAGGTGCAGGAGGAGGGAAGGACAAGGCCATATTGCTTATTGCAGCCACTCTACAAATCAAAACTGTTTGAATGACAGCCTTCTGTCGCTTGGGCCATCCTCTGGAGTGCCCGGAGCCTCTGCCCCTGCGTTCTTGGGCGTCTGGGTGAGGAGGATATGGAACTTGGGGAGGAGGGCAGGCGGTTATACAATGGATGCAGTGGGGGTCTGTGCTCTTGTTGGCTTAGAAAGTGTCCTACCGTGGAGGACGAAATAAGGCAGCCCTCCCCAGAAACCTTCTGCCAAGGCTTTTAGAGTACCTCCAGGGGAGCTTCATGGAGATGTCCCTGGAGGATTCCTGCTCCATGCCCAGACACATTAACAGACTTTTCGGGTAGCTTACTGGCCGCGAATGCATCCCAATTCTTCAGGGCAAATCAAACATTAAACACTATTGCTTTTAAACCCTGTACTGTAGTCACAAATGTGCACTCACCAGAGGTGCCTTCTCCAGCTTCAGAGTTGGGGATCCCGCCTTGGCTCTAGACTGATGAAAAGGTCCTGGAGGCTGGGGAGAACGGCTTCACTGCTTGCCTGCTGCACATTCTCCTCCTCATCATCATCATCACCCGCAAAAGCCTACTCCCTGTTGTGTGAGACTCCCCCCTTGCAGGTGTCCACAGACAGTGGTGGGGTAGTGGTAGGGTCCCCCTGCTATGTGTCCCTGTTGTAGCCTCTCTCCACCATGCCCTGTGCGATTTTGGCATATATATTAGCATTTCTTCTTTTTGATCTGAGTTCGGCCTGCACAGATTCTTCTCACCATACAGCAATCAGATCCAGTGTCTCCCTTTCGGTCCATGCTGAAGCTCGTTTGCGATTCTGGGGGGACTGCATGGTCACCTGTGCTGCTGAGCTCGTCACACTGACCAAACAGGAAATGAAACTCAAAATTTTCCGGGGCTTTTACTGTGTACCTGGCTAGTGCATCGGAGTTCAAAGTGCTGTCCAGAGCGGTCACATTGGAGCACTCTGGGATAGCTCCCGGAGGCCAATACCGTCAAATTGCATCTGCACTACCCCAAATTTGACCCAACAAGGTCGATTTTAGCGCTACTCCCCTCACCGGGCAGGAGTACAGAAGTTGATTTTAAGAGCCCTTTCGGTTAACAGAACGGGGTTGGTTGTGTAGACGCATTCATTCTAAAATCGACCTAACACAGCTAAGTTCAACCTAACCCCATAGTGTAGACCAGGTCAGAGACTAGAATTCATAGGAGCCAGTCTCGTCTGAGCGAGAGCACTCCTTCCACAACAGAGATTCCTCAGTCTTTCCACACTTATAGAGACGGTGCAATCCAGTCCTCAAATATCAGCCAGACACTGCCTTCCACTTCTGGGGCACATGGCCATGAGCACATCTGGGATAGCTCTTTCCAAACTTTGCATGAAATGCCTCCAGTCATGCTTCAATTCGGTTTACAGACTGAACAAAGACAAAATCCTATCTATGCCCACCAAAAGCAAACAGTGCTGACAAACACCTGCCTGGGAATCCTGTTTGTGCATCCTTCTCCATCACTACTTCTCACCACTGAGGCGTCCCTCGTAGGATGGGGCACACATCTCAGTGATCTCACAGTGCAGGGCAAATGGTCTCCATCTGAGACATGCCTTCACATCAATCTACACAAGCTCAGAGTGGCCAGAAATGCGTGTGCTCATTTCCTTTTGCTGATCAGAGGTACGCACACAAAGGTCATGACGGACAATATAGCATGCATGTATTACATAAACCATCAAGATGGCATCACTTACAGAGACAGTGCAATCCAGCCTTCAAATGTCTGCCAGACATTGCCTTCAGCTTCCTCTCCCTTTGAATGGAAGCACTAAAGCTATGGAACTGGTTCATTTCCCATAATGTTACAATATCAGCAGCTTACCTGCCAGTACACAACATGGCAGTGAACAGTCTCAGCTGCAGATTCCCACACAACCGAGAGAGAGAGAGAGAGAGTGGTACTCTGTGACATATTCTGACAACAGGATCTCAATCTAGTATTAAAAGAACTGACTAGACTGCCCTTTGAACCATGGCCACTTGTTCTTTAATTCATCTTTCCATGAAGAAGGTGTTCCTGGTCACCATTACCTTGGCAAGAAGGCTAGAGGAGATAACGGCCGTGATGACGCGTCCACCCTTCACAGTGTTGGTCTTCGACAACATCATGCTTAGACCACATCCAAAGTTCACCCCCAAAGTGACTTCCGCATTTCACGTGAACCAACTAATTCACCTTCCTACCTTTTATCCCAAACCTCACCAGGATAATAGGGAAGCCATCCTCCATACACTCGACGTAAGGAGTCTGGGCCTTGTATTTGGATAGGACAAGAATTTTTAGAAAATCTCTGAGACTCTTCCTCTCCATCGCAGACAGATCTAGAGGCACACGATTTCAGCTCAAAAGCTCTCTTAATGGGCCTCGAACTCTATCAAGCTCTGTTATTAGATTTGCAATTTAGCACCTCCATCTGTAATCTGCACACATTTTATGAGATTGGTTTCCTCGTGCATCGCCTTCTCCAAGGGTATCCCTATATCAGAAATCTTCAGCGCTGGTATCTGGGCATCTGCACATGCATTTGCCGAACACTCTGCCATCCTGGGGAACTCTACTACAGATGCCAGATTCAGTGCCACGATACTGTCATCCATCAGAGACCCGACTCTGAAGCCCCAGCCTCCAGTAGGGCATACTTCTCAGGAGTCACCTACAGTGGCGCACTCATAGGGACACTATTCAAAGAAGTAGTAGTTACCTTGTGCAGTAACAATGGTTCTTCAAGATATGTCCCCCTAGGGTGCTCCATGAACACCCTCCTCCCCTCTACTTTGGAGTTCTCATCATACCCTCTGTGGTAGAGAAGGAAATGAGAAGGGTTTGCCCGTGCAACACTGATTAGCCTTGTGGCAGACCACAAGGTGAGGGGGGAGAGGCGAGGTAGTGCATGGGGTGGGCCAAATAGACACTGCTACCAAAATTCTCCAATCAGCAGTGCAGGGACACACGTACACCTACAGTGGAGCACCCATAGGTGGACTTGTCTCGAAGAACCATCGTTACTGCTTCTTATGAACTTCTTATTGTTTACCCCCTTACTCTCCCAGCGCCCGATTCCTTTTGAGAGTATGTGCCCTCATACAAGCAGCGAACATGTTCACTTGTGTGACACAGGAGCTATGCGGAAAGTCTGGATTGTTCCTCTAGTTGGCCTAACTGTATTAAAAGCATTTTTGTGTGTTTGAGTTGTGAGTGATTGCCCTGAGAATCTGAATCCAAATAGAAATTAGAAAATAGAAGTATTAGTACTCTGCCCACAAACCAAACTCCACCCACTTGAGGCGCCAAAAAGGGATTTTACCCTCTTAGCAGATGCATAACCCAGGAAGCCTCTGTAAGACCCGACTTAGATGCAAATCCACACTTTTGGAAAAACTTCCCTAAGCTAAAAATAGGAGGGTTTTTGGTTTGGTTTGGTTTTGCGTAATGGTCGGGTATACATTTCCAACTTACACAAAATTCAAGTTACGCAAGTCATTCCGGAACAGAACGATTGCGTAAGTCGGGGAGTGTCTGTATGCATAATGTCCATCTCCTTTCTCATTTGCTTTGATTAGCAATGAAATAATCAAGTTGGCACTTAAATCGTCATAATTAGATTTCAGACTTAATGGCATATTGAAATGAATAGGGTAAGTTTATATTTCTCTGAGAGTAATTATTTAAGGCTAACTGCAGATTTGGGCCACCTCTCTGCATCAGTTCACCTTTTGAAGGTTTTCAACCATAAGAGAGAGAGACTTTTTTAATAAATGATCATGTATATTCTGGAGCACAAGAAGACATTCTCCAGATAAATATACCAGTGTATCAAACCACCACATATGAGCACAGTTTGATCCCTGCAGCTGGGTTTTAGGTCATGAATGGGAAAAGCATTGAGAAGTGCTGCTGTGGTTGACAGGTTTAGCTGTTGAGAAGCTAAATATATGGGTAAATGCTGAGAAGCAGAAGAAAACATGAGATTTTTTTGTAAGTATATTTTTTCTTTTAAGATGTGGGAGGGATAGTAAAGAATTATAGGTTATAAAATTGTACAACAGGATAAGTAAAACATTTTCAAGAGAATTCAAAATGTTTGTCTGCTGAGAGTAAATTGAGCAAGTCATTCCATAACCTTTTATTTTAGATTAACTAAGCTGTAATGATTTGTATGCTACACTCATCAGTTTGTAAATGGCTTCAAGGATCTGAGTGAGTTTGTAACTAGGTTTCATTGTTGTGTAGAAAAATCATTTAAAAGAAATTGCTGTGTTTCAGCATGTGATTTTGGTCCATTTTAAATTAGTAATCAAATATTGTGATATTCTATAAGATATTTTATTGTGATATTCTATAAGATATTTAAGGTGAACTTGTTAATCTTGTTACTCAACTTTGTTTCTTTAAACTTCCTTCAGAAGATCATCTTTGTGAAAGTTATTTTAAACAAGAAAACAATATTACATTTGGGCATTTGAGTATTGAGAGGTAGGGTGTTCTTTCTCCTGACAGATGGAAATTCCTTCTGCTGGCATTGTGAACAGATATATCGCCACTCAAGGTCCTCTTCCACATACCTGTGCACACTTCTGGCAGGTAGTCTGGGATCATAGGTTGTCGCTGATCATCATGTTGACAACCCTCACCGAACGAGGACGGGTAAGTGTGTATATCCTCTCTTGAAGCTTGCAGTTCACCTCAGTCTCAAAGTAATTAAACATTTATGTCTAAACTTGTGTTTTGATCTTGACTATCGAAGCTGGTTTACATTGAAAATCCTTTCTGCTAAAGAAGCTTGTGTCTTCCTGTAATATACTGTTTGCTACACTTTTTGAACTTTGTTTCTTATCCCCTCTCCTGAATAAAAAGCAGTTAGGCCAGCTGCTTGTTTCCTACCACTCTGTGTGTGAAAATGTATAAAATATTAAAATGGCAGATTCTGATACCTGCTTTTCTGAAAACATCATGTGAGAGGAGTTAGAGAATACCCTCTAAAGCAGTGCTTCTCAAGCTATCTGATATGGGGGACCGGTATTTTTTTTTTCCAATGTATGCGCAGACCTGCAGCTGATGGCTTGAGGACCGGCATCAGTCCACGGACCACCACTTTGAGTAGCACTGCTCTAAAGCACATAGCCAAAATTTAGTCTAATTAAATTACTTATGTTGTTGAGAATCTGTAAAAAAAAAAAAAAAAAATTGACTCCTTTCTTAAAACTGCTTTGAAGAATCTGTTAGAGGACTGATTTACTAAATTATGGTTTTGAAATCAGTTCATAGACTCCCTGAGTCATAGGAAATCCGAAAGTGCAAATATTTCTATTTCCAGTGTAAAATGTATTTGCTCTCTAATTTATAATATGCATGAAGTGAAAAATCCCTGTAACCTCTAAAACAGCGGTCCCCAAACTTTTTCAGGGAGTGAGGCCGCAGTCAGGAGCAGGGCCCCTGAGCTGTGGCTGGGACTGGGGGTGGGGCCAGAGCCAGAGTGGAGCTGGGATTGGAATGGGGGCTGGGTGGCACTCCCTCACCACCGCCTGCAGGGGCTGCCCTAGGCCCCGCCATGCACCCCCGAATGGTCTCACGCCCCACAGTTTGGGGGACTACGGTTCAAAAAAGTGACCAGCTAGTGGATGGATGATATAGAAACTTGCTGTGTGTAAGGATTCGGAGGCAGATCAAATAGGGAGCACTGCTCTGAGTAGTAAAGGTTCTTCTTTGAGTGCTTACTCTGTCCATTCCACGCCACGTGCACAGTTGCCAGAGATTTTTCTCTTCGTGATATCTGTAGAACCGGCTCGAGCGTCCTCTGGAGCTGTGTGCCAGCATAATGAGCCCTGCCGGCTGGTTTGGACTTTTCTGTCATATATTGCAGAGTTATTCTAATTAGTGCATATAGTTCTTAGTGTCCATTCCATGACCCACCCTCCTACCCCTGTGTCAGAGGTACTGGCAAGAAGGAAGTGGGAGGGTGCGGGCACATACACGCATGGCTCCAGAGGACACTAGAGCCGGTCCTACAGATACCACCAATGGAAAAATCTCTGGCAACTGTGCATGTGGCACACTCACACATGGAATGGACATTAGTAACACATCTCAAAGAATAACACACATGAAAGGTTAATTACCGTTTTTTTCTGGCACCTGGGAGGTGAGACAGCTCGTGACTTTTGCCTGCCTTCCTACAGATAGAAATCCTCCTCAACCTATAACTGTATTCCCAAAGTAAACTCTCAGTGCACTGTCAATTCCTGAAACTGAGATTCTGGTTGGGAATCTGGTTTGGGAACTGGTTTATTTGGGAGTGGATATTTGGAGGTTCCATTTAAGGTACCCACTAACAAGGTCAGCTCCCAGGCTGCTGCGCTGGGCATCACAACATGGGGAATAGATGGCCAGCCCTCTGTGGAGAAAGAGGTGGTTAGGGACTATTTAGAAAAGCTGGACGTGCACAAGTCCATGGGGCCAGACGAGTTGCATCCGAGAGTGCTAAAGGAACTGGAGGCTGTGATTGCAGAGCCATCGGCCATTATCTTTGAAAACTCGTGGCGAACGGGGGAAGTCCCGGATGACTGGAAAAAGGCTAATGTAGTGCCAATCTTTAAAAAAGGGAAGAAGGAGGATCCTGGGAACTACAGGCCAGTCAGCCTCACTTCAGTCCCCAGAAAAATCATGGAGCAGGTCCTCAAAGAATCAATCCTGAAGCACTTAGAGGAGAGGAAAGTGATCAGGAACAGTCAGCATGGATTCACCAAGGGAAGGTCATGCCTGACTAATCTAATCGCCTTCTATGATGAGATCACTGGTTCTGTGGATGAAGGGAAAGCAGCAGATGTATTGTTTCTTGACTTTAGGAAAGCTTTTGACACGGTCTCCCACAATATTCTTGTCAGCAAGTTAAAGAAGTATGGGCTGGATGAATGCACTATAAGGTGGGTAGAAAGTTGGCTAGATTGTCGGGCTCAACGGGTAGTGATCAATGGCTCCATGCCTAGTTGGCAGCCGGTGTCAAGTGGAGTGCCCCAGGGGTCGGTCGTGGGGCCGGTTTTGTTCAATATCTTCATAAATGATCTGGAGGATGGTGTGGATTGCACTCTCAGCAAATTTGCGCATGATAGTAAACTGGGAGGAGTGGTAGATATGCTGGAGGGCAGGGGTAGGATACAGAGGGACCTAGACAAATTGGAGGATTGGGCCAAAAGAAATTCGATGAGGTTCAATAAGGATAAGTGCAGGGTCCTGCACTTAGGACGGAAGAACCCAATGCACAGCTACAGACTAGGGACCGAATGGCTAGGCAGCAGTTCTGCGGAAAAGGACCTAGGGGTGACAGTGGACGAGAAGCTGGATATGAGTCAGCAGTGTGCCCTTGTTGCCAAGAAGGCCAATGGCATTTTGGGATGTATAAGTAGGAGCATAGTGAGCAGATCGAGGGACGTGATCATCCCCCTCTATTCGACATTGGTGAGGCCTCATCTGGAGTACTGTGTCCAGTTTTGGGCCCCACACTACAAGAAGGATGTGGATAAATTGGAAAGAGTCCAGCGAAGGGCAACAAGAATGATTAGGGGTCTGGAACACATGACTTATGAGGAGAGGCTGAGGGAGCTGGGATTGTTTAGTCTGCAGAAGAGAAGAATGAGGGGGGATTTGATAGCTGCTTTCAACTACCTGAGAGGTGGTTCCAGAGAGGATGGTTCTAGACTATTCTCAGTGGTAGAAGAGGACAGGACAAGGAGTAATGGTCTCAAGTTGCAGTGGGGGAGGTTTAGGTTGGATATTAGGAAAAACTTTTTCTCTAGGAGGGTGGTGAAACACTGGAATGCGTTGCCTAGGGAGGTGGTGGAATCTCCTTCCTTAGAAGTTTTTAAGGTCAGGCTTGACAAAGCCCTGGCTGGGATGATTTAATTGCTTTTGAGCAGGGGGTTGGACTAGATGGCCTCCTGAGGTCCCTTCAAACCCTGATATTTTATGATTCTATACTAATTGGGAAGTTAGTGAGAGCAGCTGAAGAAGACAGGGAAGTTGGAGCAGACATAAATTCTGAAGATGGAGTTTAGGCTTTGTTCTTCAATTCCTTAGTGAGGACAAGTCCTTAAGGCCAAAAGGGCTAAGGCATGATCTTTAGGTACAGTCAAGTATACACAGCCATTCACAGAAGTATCATTAAAAACCTTAACTCTGGCAAAAGATGTTTCACCATCTCAAAGAGCAATTTTGCATTTGTGACGCTCTAGCAAGGACAAAGTTTTATTGCAACTAGTATAAATACAGTAACAAAGGTATTGAATGTGCCAATGATGGCCACCCGTTCACTGAACTAAGAATGGGTCCCAGAGGGAAAAAAAATGGTATATAACCATACCATAATAGTGTGTGACTGTATCACAATGCGTGCGCACGAGGTGTGGGGGAAGGAGTAAATTAAGGTTGCAAGGGCAACCTTACATTGGCATTTCCCCACTTCTGAGTGCTTGATTTCACAACCTTAACCTTTTAATATAATCTTTCAGATATAATTTCCAAGTTTCTTAACAAACAAACAAAAAACAGAAATAACATGTTGAACCATTGAGACCCCTAGCTTAGGTCACCAGTAGCGTCTGTACCTTTAAATCCAGAGCACGTATCTCCATTGCCTGAGCTAATGGAATAACTGGTAAGGTTGCTCTCCTTTTAGTGGACCAAACACTTGAGGGGGATGAGAGAGACATTTAGCCAATGGATTTCACAGATATGTAGTGACAGCTGAGAAATGTAGACACTCAGGACACCAGTGTTCAGTTCCAGGTTCTGGAAGAGTGTGCTCCCTAATTCCCTCTTCTTCTGCTGCCCCCTTTTTCCCATGTCTTCCCCTTTTTCCGCACTCCTCTGCATTCTAGTTAGGTGGCTTCCTCCTTGTCTAGGCTGCCTACAGCAGGAAGAGCGCAGGACAATCTCCCTGCTCTCAGTTATGATGCCTGGCACCCAGCTGTCCAGAAGAGCCATTGTAAAGGAAGTACTGCAAGCCCTGGGCTGTAGAATGCCCAGTGCAAAGGAAATCTTCAGAGAATTCAGCTGCCAAACTCTAACCAGTCTCCACTGAGCAATGTGTGAACTGCGACTTTTTGGAGGCCTGTAATTTAGCCAAATTTGGGCAGTTTTTTTGGTTACAACAAAAGGCACATCTGACACTAGGACCAATCTATGCTACATTACAAGCGCTTCCTCGAAGCACAGAGGCACTAGCCTTGATGAAATATCTGTACAATGTTTTTTTTAACATGGGCAAAATGTATTTCCTGTAATTTTATTTTCAGAAATGACTGAATTATTTCAGTTGAAATTAAAAAATGAAATAAAATAAAGCCTGAGGAAAGTAGTCCGCATAAAATACTTCAGTCCTAATAGTTAAAGTTTGGCAAAGTTATAAGCAACTGAAAAGTGTGTCTTATATTGGAAAGGGTGAGGGAAACTTAACTATAAGTGGCACTAAAAATGTCACCTGTAATATTTTAACATATAAAATATAGTTAGAATATCTATACTTTATAATGTATCTGTGTGTATGGATAGAGAGCACCAAATTGACACATACTGAAAAGTAACACTGTTGTTGGAAATCCCACTTCATTTTTTTAATGGATCTAATAGAAATAAGTTATTGGGTTGCCTGCCCTCCAGTTGCTTGCAAGAACTCGCCCTGCAACTCAGCCAGGCTTCCTCAGACAGTCAGAAATTGAATTCATAAATACAATTTCCAGTTTTTTAGACTAAGATGATTTCAGGCCACTCACAATTGTCTTGCATCTCCCCAGATATTTTGATAGTGCTTCTTTGATGGGCTCAGTGAACAAGAACCCTGCAAAAGCATTTAGATTTGTTCTGTTCCTTTCTGTTAAAATGATGGCAGTTAATTACAGATATCTACAAGGTGAAAATGTGTTTAAAAAGATTAGATATTTCTTTATTGAAGCCTAATATTTAAAGAATAAATATTGTTATAGAATGGAAAAACAAGAACATTTAAATTATAAGGGTGAAATCCTGGCCCCATTGAAGTCAGTGGTAAAATTCCCAGAATTTCACCTCAGATATTCAAGGAATGTCTCACCAGCATAGTTTCTTACAGTACAGTGTTTCCATGGCACTTAATCCCTTGGATTAGATGGGCGATGACACTACTCTCCTTCTGTCATTCGTACTGCTCCAGCCATTAAACACCATTGCACTTCAGACAGAGATAGAACCCAGGAGTCCTGATTCCAACTTTCTGTTTCTTTCTACCAAATAGTTGTGTAACATGCTGCCTAAATATGCATCACATTCCTCCCTGGAGGCTGGACTGCAAAAAATGAGATAATCCTGTAGCTTCAAGGGTAAAAATCTGTGCGGGGATCTGAAGGTCCAGAATTCAGGCCCTTCTGGCAACCTGTGTGTGAGGGTGCGAAGGTGAGGGGTCCTTATGACTGCATATGATGGAATTTGTTTTCTTAGTTTCCTTTTTTTAAAAACTAGTTTATTTAAGTGTCACAATAAGAAAAAAGTCTTTTCTCATATTGTTATAGTTAAAAACCTTTATAAATGTCACTTATGGCATGACATACAACAAAGCACAGGTGTTCCACATTTCTATGGTTTGTCGCTCATTGTGATTGCTTGTGTCACACACTGGCAAGCCTGAAGGTTGAGAGGTATATGCTTGTGTGAAACCCCTCTGGGCCACAGAAGGCAACTTCCACTTTCCTGTATCAACAGGAGTGATTTTGGCCCTTGCTTCCTAAATTCAGCCTGTAAATTGAGGCATAATCAGTCATTTACGGGGATGATTTTTTTCCAATTCAGTCTTACATGTTTCACTTCAAAAAGAAATATTTATATGTTCAACAATTGACACATTCTCATTTATGTGAACCAAAGTTGCTCATCGGTTTTCCCAATTTCTTAACTCTGTTTTCCCCATTGGGCATGAAGGACGATTCTTTTCAGATACCCCAATCATTATGTCTGAGTATGCCTCTGCTAGTTTTCTTACACCGTTCCCACTATTAACATTTATAAATCCCATTCTGATTTTAATGATTTTACATTTAAAAATATGAAGAATGATCATGTGGAGAAACAAAGAATTTTTCATGTCATGCATTGGTATGAAAAATTAATAGGCACAACTCCTAGTGGCATGGAATATATCATCTTCTCATGCTCACTTCACTAGCCAGGGTGCATCTTTGATGGAGGTGATAGAGTATCCTTTTTCCTTCCTCCTCTGGGTGAAAGAGGAAAAATGGACATTGCAAGCAGGAGTACCTGAGGCAGTGCTACTGGGGCTCCCCTGCCTCCCCCTTCCTCTCCCTGCTCGATGCATGTATGAGGGATGGGGAGGGCGCTTGTCATTCCTTCCCCCCACTGCCCTCTATCACAGGATGGGCTGCCTCCTGGCATTCATTAATGGAGCCTGTCCCGCCCAGTCCTCCTGCCACTGAACTACAGGGCTGTGAGAGGCCAGTTGATTTGTCTCTTGCCTACAGGGTCAGGAGAGGTGACGACATCTGCTTGCTCTTGCTGCTGGCAAACAAGGTCAGCTCCCAGACTGCTGCGCTGGGCATCACAACATGGGGAATAGATGGCCAGCCCTCTGTGGAGAAAGAGATGGTTAGGGACTATTTAGAAAAGCTGGACGTGCACAAGTCCATGGGGCCGGACGAGTTGCATCCGAGAGTGCTAAAGGAACTGGCGGCTGTGATTGCAGAGCCATCGGCCATTATCTTTGAAAACTCGTGGCGAACGGGGGAAGTCCCGGATGACTGGAAAAAGGCTAATGTAGTGCCAATCTTTAAAAAAGGGAAGAAGGAGGATCCTGGGAACTACAGGCCAGTCAGCCTCACTTCAGTCCCCAGAAAAATCATGGAGCAGGTCCTCAAAGAATCAATCCTGAAGCACTTAGAGGAGAGGAAAGTGATCAGGAACAGTCAGCATGGATTCACCAAGGGAAGGTCATGCCTGACTAATCTAATCACCTTCTATGGTGAGATTACTGGTTCTGTGGATGAAGGGAAAGCAGTAGATGTATTGTTTCTTGACTTTAGGAAAGCTTTTGACACTGTCTCCCACAATATTCTTGTCAGCAAGTTAAAGAAGTATGGGCTGGATGAATGCACTATAAGGTGGGTAGAAAGTTGGCTAGATTGTCAGGCTCAACGGGTAGTGATCAATGGCTCCATGTCTAGTTGGCAGCCGGTGTCAAGTGGAGTGCCCCAAGGGTCGGTTCTGGAGCCGGTTTTGTTCAATATCTTCATAAATGATCTGGAGGATGGTATGGATTGCACTCTCAGCAAATTTGTGGATGATAGTAAACTGGGAGGAGTGGTAGATACGCTGGAGGGCAGGGGTAGGATACAGAGGGACCTAGACAAATTGGAGGATTGGGCCAAAAGAAATCTGATGAGGTTCAATAAGGATAAGTGCAGGGTCCTGCACTTAGGACGGAAGAACCCAATGCACAGCTACAGACTAGGGACCGAATGGCTAGGCAGCAGCTCTGCGGAAAAGGACCTAGGGGTGACAGTGGACGAGAAGCTGGATATGAGTCAGCAGTGTGCCCTTGTTGCCAAGAAGGCCAATGGCATTTTGGGATGTATAAGTAGGGGCATAGCGAGCAGATAGAGGGACATGATTGTCCCCCTCTATTCGACATTGGTGAGGTCTCATCTGGAGTACTGTGTCCAATTTTGGGCCCCACACTACAAGAAGGATGTGGATAAATTGGAAAGAGTCCAGCGAAGGACAACAAGAATGATTAGGGGTCTGGAACACATGACTTATGAGGAGAGGCTGAGGGAACTGGGATTGTTTAGTCTGCAGAAGAGAAGAATGAGGGGGGATTTGATAGCTACTTTCAACTACCTGAGAGGTAGTTCCAGAGAGGATGGTTCTAGACTATTCTCAGTGGTAGAAGAGGACAGGATAAGGAGTAATGGTCTCAAGTTGCAGTGGGGGAGGTTTAGGTTGGATATTAGGAAAAACTTTTTCACCAGGAGGGTGGTGAAACACTGGAATGCGTTGCCTAGGGAGGTGGTAGAATCTCCTTCCTTAGAAGTTTTTAAGGTCAGGCTTGACAAAGCCCTGGCTGGGATGACTTAATTGGGGATTGGTCCTGCTTTTGAGCAGGGGGTTGGACTCGATGACGACCTGAGGTCCCTTCCAACCCTGATATTCTATGATTCTATGAAATAGCCCACATGGGCTCTGTTCCATGTGCACTCTTACTCAGGGAGCTAGGCTGACTGCCAAACTTTATTTGGGGTCTGGAAGGGACTTTCCCCAAGTAGCAAACTGCTGTGGGGGTGGGTTTCACCTTCCATCTAGCATCAGAGGTCCACTTAGAAGGTGGGGTTAAATTACATTGTCGCAACTTTGATGGGTTCCAGTGGGGTTGGTGGGTTAAACAGGGTCCAATGTAAGGTCCCTGTAACCTAAAAGGCTGATTTGAGTTTGGGCCCAGAGTACAACATTGTGCAGAAGTGGGCATGCCTGCATGTGTTATGCAGCATGTGGCTTTCCTCATCTCATTTCTCCAGCCTCCTGAGCGGAGGAGGGGAAGTAGTAGGGGATCAGCATCCCAAGCAGGCAGGAGGGTATAAAAGGGACACTGCCTTCATTCCCACCCCTATGCTTCGAGTATCTAGAGCCATTGGTGCCCAGTTGAAATTTGCAGTGCAAACAGCCCTGCCAGGTCGGTTCAGGAGTGGTTCCCCACTGGCTTTTAATAAAGTTACAGCCTCCACGTTTATCTCTGTTGTGGCGTCTGTCTCATGGTTTCTATGTCCGCATCAGTGCTGGACTGTTCCTTTTCATAGGGGACAATAAACGTGGTAAAGGCTTCTTCATTGTGAGCCTTCTTAAAAGGTAATCATATGATTTGGTTGTGCTTTTCACTCCTTTTTGACTTGTAAGTAAATCTCAGTCTAACGTTATTAGCAGGCATGATATTGTCATCTTGATCACGACTTTTTTTGAAAGTCTTTTTACTAACTGATCATTTTAAAATAATTTTTCAGTAAATTCAGTTAAGGGTGGTTTTGGAGGCATGGGAATGGGGCTTGTTTAAATGCCATTAAAATGGATATCTTCTTTCAAGCTTTATTTTGGAGAAACTTTTTAAAAAAACATTATGTCAAATTATTAACTAAGTGTGGCTATTTGGAAGTCGTCGGGGTAAGTTTTAAAACTGTTTGGTAGAAGAAAATGTAATCAGGAAAATCTTGAGGAAATCAAAGTGAAAGTATAGCTTGAATATCTAAGGTATATGGTGTTTATCAATTAAAGTAATTATACATTGTTCACAACGGTATAAGTGCTGTTTTAATAATCACTGAGCTGAGCACAGATCCTTTAAATATTTCATAGGGCAAATAATTAATCAGAACTAGCTTCCAAATAACCTAAATCGTTGTTTTCATGTGAGATGGCAAAGTTTTTTCATATATATATTGGATTCTGATCTTTGTATATCCTTGTCTTAATGGGCAAAATCTCAGCCCTAAGCAAAGAAAGTCCAAAGTACTTTCTTATGTGTAGTTTGAGTGGCCCTTATAATATGAGGGGAGAAAAAATTCTATTGAACAAACTATTTCCCACATTCTCCCAAACCATTTGAATTACATATTTCTGGTCACATGAAGATGTGAACTTAATCTCAGTGCCTGAAAAAGCTGATTTGTCAAGAAATATAGGGAATTCTCTTTTTTGATTAATATAAAAAATATGTGATACCAAAAGGGGAGGATCCAAATCCTTTAGAAAATGTAGCAGTAAGATAATTAAATACCCTTCAGATAGTGACAAAATACCCACGGTTCTGATAATACTTATCTCCTTGAAATGTTTCCAAAATTTCACTTTTTAGCTCTGTACTGTGTTGAAGAAACTGACACTTAAACACGGTCATAACCATTCAGCAGGTCAGTGGCCATTTTAGAGCTGCTGTTCTCTTGTCAGCAGGGAAGGGAGTTAGTTTGTGGGGTGTATCTCCTTCACTCATCTCTCAAAAAGTCCAGGTAATGTTACTAGCTATAGAGAAAATTGGAGAGAATCATTTTAGCTATATAGAATGGGTGAGGAAAAAAAACTGTCATGGAATTCTTATAGTATTCCTAGCTCTGACAGCGCTGTTTATTGGCTGAACCATGTAAAAATCTTAACTGCTCTAGTAAGAGAAATGTTTAGTCATGTTGGTTGAAATTTTGCAGTTCTTAATTAGTCCTCATTCAAGCAAAGCTTCCATTGAGAAGAAACTGACTTAGGCAATTAATAATTTTTCATGCAAAATCTTTCACCCAAAATTTTGGTTTAATGGTATTTCTGAAGTCTGAAACTTTTTCAGATGTGGTGTGTTTAATGCAAACCATAACGTTTAGTGTAGAAAATCATCAATGCACTTTGAAATTTCATATAAATTATTCTAGTTTCATACAAGTTTTATAAACTTAAAACCAGGAATTTTGGAATATTTAAATAATAAATATGCCACTCACCTTAAAAGGGACTACAGGATATGGATCAGTGAGAACACAGAGGACTATTGGTTCACTGTGCTAATGGAAAAAGTAGAATGGTCAAATTCAAAATCTAGTGGGAGATTTAAAGCTTTTTTCCCAGTAGGAAGGAATTGTATTATTTTGTGGAAAAGTCTAAAAGATTTTGCAAGATTTGATACACGTTTCGTTTATATGGTTGCTAGGGTTTTAAATACAATCAGAATAGAGAAGAGTATTCTTACAATAATTGCTCTTTACATGCGCAGATCCAAAATGTAAACATTTCAGGGACAATCAGATGGCATGATGAGAGAGAATGTATAAGCACTTCATGAAAAACATGCCCAGAAATAATTATTTTACTTATTTTATGGGGTATTCAAACCAACTGGCATAAAATAAAAGATAATGATTGAATCAATGAGGAGTTAGAGTTACAGAAATGATAATGCTATAGCTTAAGTTTCTTTGATTAGCACTCTTCTCCCAAAGGAGAAGTTGTTAGGAGTATGTGATCGCTCATCTAATATAAGATTCACATATATATTTTGAGACTATATGAGAGATGATTTTTGGTTGTGAAGGTATATATGTACATATGTATAAAGGAGCTTTTAGATTTATAACCTTATTTGCAATTACTAAGAGAGAAGAAAATTTTAAGATATGTAGGTGGCTTAACCTAAATTAAAACCTAATCAGAATCCTTGAGAGAAACTTAACCAGGCTGTCTTGAGTAATTTAAAAGCAGTGCACGCACTCTACAGCAGTGTTGTTGCTAAGAAACTGCAGTGTTTCAACTTGAAAAATCTTTTGAAAACAGCTTTAACTAAACTGAAGGCTAGACTCAGGAAAGCTAGCCCTGGTGTATATTAACCATACCTCCCCACTCCAGCTAAGCCCTCTGCATCCACCTGATGAAAGATTCATACCAGTAGAGGATAGGTGATTCTGTCCTCTTTCAGCATTTTTGCAGTGAGCTTTAAACAACTTTAACTTCCACTAGAGCTCTTCACTGTGGAATCTGCTGAGGGTAACTGTTGAATTGGCATAATCCCAGGCTGCCTTAGTATCATCCTTTTTGGGGGTTTCTTTTCAGTTATGCTGAAGGAAAGCAGGAGGAGCTTGACTGGCTTGGCCTGCACTTTGGAGAGATCCTGCAAAGGATGGCATCCTTTCCCACACAGCCATCCATGGAAACCTAGGAGAGCGGGGGGAAAGAGGAGAAGCTAAGAAACCAATAACCAGTTACTGCTCCCTGATTCTTTGCCTCAGGTGTGGCATAATTTAGAGCAGCCTGATGGCTGTGTTAATTTGCCCCAGCTGGCACTTGACCCCAAGGCACTATACACCAGCTGGGAATAGCCATAGTATAGTATCCTCCAGCCATTCCCTTGGCCTGTGCCTGACACATTCCCTGTGCCAGAATCTGTGGAGAACACACAAAACCTGACAATGCTGACTCATTGGCCGGGTCTTCTCTACCCCAAAAAGGAAGATAGTTAACACTTGTTAACTGTCAGATCCTCACTGTCAAATCCTAGTGAAGACAGGTGCAGGTATTTTTTACCATGGCATACTGTGTTTGGGTTTATAGTGATGACCTCATCAAGCTACATTGCAGTAGAAATAACCTGTGCCTTTTCTCCAGTGGGATTTTACAGTGAGATAGCTAATGAACATTAATTACATCTCTCAAATGAAGTTTATTAATATAGCATCTTAACCATAGGCGATTGCACATAGTACAATAGACACAGATTTAAAATCAACATGACTCAAAAAAAATGCACATTTTAAAAAGACAAGATTAACTATTCCCTAACATCAGTTACAACTTTAAAATCACCTCCCCTGAAACAATATACAAAAATAAGATTTTAAAAAATTAGGAGTACACTGTTTCATTTAGGTCAAAAGTAGATTGTTTTTCACATACTTTTTTTCTTACTTTTCCAGCCGACCAGGCAAATAGGGCAGTAGCCTGTAACTAAAACATTTTCACTACGTAGCAAGTATTCCAATTTCTGAGGTGATGTGGTAAAAGTTATCTTGGCCAGGAATGGAGATAACCATTTCTTTCTCTTGTGGCAGAGCAGGTTACAAGACAATAAGGAGTGCAGCAAGTCTTAGCCTAGCCAGACCTACATGGAGAAAAGACTCAGTAGCAGCATACCTCCCTTCCAAATAGGTCATCTGCATAGTCTGGAAACAGAGACCTGTAAAGGCTTGTTGTGTTAATTTAGATGGAATAAATGGGACCAAAGGGTGAAAGGTAACCCAGCCGCTATCCAATATTAAGCAGTTTTAAACAAGGTTCAGGGTTTGGTATCCAGAGACCTCAGTCTGCTTAGTACTATGGGAAATAAGGGGGGGAAAACCCTTATTTGACAGTCTTTCAAATAGTTATTACCATCCTTAATACCATCATTTTGGGGAAAAGAGAAGAAATTAGTTGAGACAAGCTGGAGGTGGTGTTATAGTCCAATTCCCTTTCCTAAAAGACAAGCAAACGCACATAAGAGGGGGAGGAAAAAGAACAGTAAAGATAGAAAATGCAGCTTTTCTATATGGAGTTGACTATTTCTTGCAACCCCGCTACTGAAAATACACCAGCTCAGCATATGGTCCTGTCAGCCACTCAGACATGGCAAACTTGAACCAGCATCAGGCTGTTAGGGCATTGCTTTTTAGCTGCCTCTTTCTGGTCACAGGATTACAACAGTGTTGCAAATTTTTGACTGGCTAAGAAAGGCTCTTATTAGACAAAAGGAAGAAGGAGAGAGATGGGAAAGAAAAGAAATAAGGTTGGGAAGAAAAAGGACACATTGGGGACAAGAGGGTGGGATTTGGGATTTAGCTGGAGCTGATGGAGGTGGTGATGTAATTTTGGTTTCTCTCTTTGGCCCCGTCTGATCAGGAAATGTCTCAGTATCAGGATAACGAAGGCCCCAGGCAGAGCCGTTCCTTGGGTACAGCAAATTGGGGCATCCACCCCGGGCCCTGCGCTTCAATAAAATTGTGAGGAAGCAGGGAGGGGGGTGAGGCAGGAAGCGGATGGGCGAGCAGAGTGAGGAGGCGAACTGGGAGGGGTAGATGGGTGTGGAGGAGGAGCCCCCCTACCAAAACCTCCCGTTCCTGCCCGACAGCGGGCCCCGCCGATCAGCACCTTCCCCTCTCTTTCAGTGCCTGCCTCGGATCATATGTTTTGTGGCATCAAGAGAGGGGGAGGGGAGAGGAGCGAGGCCGCAGCACGCTCGGGGTGTGGGGGGGCAGAAATGGGTGGGGCAGAGCAGGGGTGGGAAGAAGCAGGAAAGGGGTGAGCATCTACCAGCACATTAGAAACTTGGCACATATGTCACAGGCCCCGCACCCTTCTAGGGACTGCCCTGGTTCCAGAAGATGGCAGGGGTGGCAGCTATGTTGTGAAGTTCACTCCAATATCCGCTTTGTTTTCCAAAGTCTGTCTTTGAGATCCCCAGAACAGAATGAGCGGTGGAATAGCCCATCCCCTCATTATTTTTTCTACCAGTTAGTCCTAATTTGGCACTCCAATTTTGGGTCATTGGTTTCCAGTTCCACACTTTCCTTGTTTACCAAACATGATTTTAATGCAGTCCTTGAGTTATATCAGGAGGCCTTTATGTTTGGACATAATTAGTCTTGTGGTCTCTTTTTTTGCAGTTTTTCCCATTAACATTTGTCATTATAGGTTATTGTGACATTTTAGAAACTTTCACTTTTCACAGTTGAGCTCTCAATTATGGTAAATTTGTAAGTCCCAATATTACAAGAGGCCATCCTTAATGTACAGTTCAAAATATCCAAATATTTCTCATATCTGTGGATATTCGTTAATTGAGAAAGGCAAGAAGGCATATTTATTGTATGCTACCTTCAGGGATTACAGCTATAATTTGCTCTGAGCTTCATTCAGGTTTTCACCCTTCTTCCTACAGTCCTAACCAAGTCAAGTTCCAAAAAGCCCAAAGAACGGAGGGAATGGTGAACTTGTTGGCTATGTATCTTGTTGAGCTGTTCTTCCAGATATAATATTGGAAGGCACTGTTGATTCATGTGCAAAATACTGAGCCAATAATTAGTATAAAGGCATTGGCTTCGGTTAAAATAATACATTCCCTTATTTCTGCCCTGAGTAAAGCAAGTCAGGTGTAATTTGAGAGGCTGAACATTCTCCTTAAAAATGTATTTGACACAACCTCTAACTCACTAGTATTCTTCCAGCCCCACGTTTTTGCACCATGTAATATTTGGGCACAGACTTTAGCCTTGAGAACTCTGACTGCCGAAGTGATTAGACTGCCCCCATGGACGCGAATGAAGTGCTGCACTGCTTGTATAGAACTTAGGGATTTCTTGTTGATCTCCTCTATAGTCTGTCCCATTGGCCGTTATATGTAAACCAAACAACCAAATGGGGGTGAAACCTGGACTATGCAATATAATGGCTATCAAGCATCCATTTATGCAACCTTGGTCTATGGCCGAAGACAAATACTTTAGTTTTCTGATAGTCTATGGTAAGTTACTCCCCCTGGCAAAAAGAGCTAAAGTCCTTTAACATGTGCTTCAAGCCCAGGGGAGCTTCGGACATCTGCCTAGAGCAGGACCAACAAAAATCAGTTGAAATTTTTGGGAGAGAAATACTGCACTAAAGCCATCACCACCTCATTAATCTGAAAACCAAAAATGGAAAGGGCTCATAAGCAACCCTGAGCCACATTTTGTGATGGATAATAGGGTCAGTCAGTTCACCTTGCTGCCCTGTCCTAACTTTTGCCACCATCTGGCTATGAAGGACTCTCAGGAGATAAAGCAGCCTAGTATCTATACAAGTCCCAGTTATCACTTCAAAAACAGAAAAATACCCGTCACACCTTTTTTGATCGTAAAGGTGTAGCCTACGGTTGCTGGAAACCCAGGCATAATGGGAGAATTGCCAGCAAGCGATTTGAAGGTGTTTTTCACTCCCTCTGCAAAGTCTCAGTGACACAAAGGGAGCAGACCAGGGCAGAGAATCTGCCCCAGTGTATTGAATGTGGCCCCTTGATGTTACTGAAATATGCTTGGCCCTCAGGCTGAAAAGATTTGACATTACTGTTCTAGAATCTGTACTTTACATTCTTGAAAAAACATCCCTCATGTTTGAAGACTTTCATTTCTGATACTTCTAACCCTTCCAATCTGTTTGACCTCTGACATACATTTTGATGTAATTAGTTTTGATAGTGACCAAATACATGTTGTTTCTCTCCACTCCCCATCCCTACCATCTGGAAAAGGATAACATGACTAAAAGTAAAGGAGTACTTGTGGCACCTTAGAGACTAACCAATTTATTTGAGCATGAGCTTTCGTGAGCTACAGCTCACTTCATCGGATGAAGTGAGCTGTAGCTCACGAAAGCTCATGCTCAAATAAATTGGTTAGTCTCTAAGGTGCCACAAGTACTCCTTTTCTTTTTTCGAATACAGACTAACACGGCTGTTACTCTGAAACATGACTAAAAGTAAATATCTTGATATTTGTCATACAAATGAAAAATCAGTATCCTCTTTGAAAACTTCCCCTCCAGTGTAAATCACACATTAAATTACTTGTTCCAGCTTACTCCTGGCAAAAGCACTTTCAGCTCATTAAAATGAGTTGCAGTGCTTTTGCTCGCCAAAACAAAGAAACTGTTATCCAAGTTCACTAATGTAGCATTCTCTTCCACTTGCCAATCCCCACTGCAATCCCGCTAATATATACTGCCCACCCAACCTTAATGCCTCCTCAGACTTGCAAAACTATATGCTAAGGTCAAAATGGCACATTATTAAAGTAAAAAAAAACTCCTTGTAATTAGTTATTTTGACCCATGGATATATATTCTCAAATTTATGTGGGAACAACACTGAGGTTTGACATTTTGATCCAGTCTTCAAGGCCAGTCTCCATTTTTGTATCCGTGTACACCCATAATTTGTAATATTAAATTGATATTGTTTCAAAATGTTCACTTGAAAAAAAAATTACGATGTTACTGTGAGATTTCAAAAAAAGAAAATAGCACTTAAAAATATCTGTTAGCTCAGACCACATTTTGTAAAACAAGAATTTCACTGACCCAACAAAAACTTGGGTTGTATTTTTACAGAAACTCTGCTATTATCCCCTGAGCAGCAAAAATGTGATTGCTCAGTGGTCGTGGGGGGTTTTAAATCTCAGAAAGCAGGCACTGAGGATTAAAAGTGTTCAATAATGCCATTAGATGTGATGGACCTAATTTTTCACCTGCTCGTACGCTGTAGTCATTCATTGACCCCTGTGCAAAGTGAATGTGAGGATCACAACTTTGGCATTCAGTACGCACTTTGCACGGGTGTAAATGACGACACAAGGCTGTGGAGAATCAGGCCCGACATGTCAAGCTGTTCTCAAGTACAGATGCACACATTACACAAAACAAACCAGAACAGTTATAAATAACATTACTGAGCTCTCTGAATGTTGACATAGGAAGAGAGAGTTGGGTCACATAGATGCCCTGTTCAAATGAGAAAATGTATTAATTGTAAGCTCATGGCTTGTACTTTCTTTTTTCTTTGCAGACCAAATGTCATCAGTATTGGCCTGATCCACCAGATATAATGGAGTATGGAAACTTTCGTGTCAAATGTCAATCTGAAGATTGTACTATTGCCTATGTTTTTAGGGAAATGGTGATTACAAATATTGAGGTGAGTGCTTTTCTATAGTGTGGCCTTTAGCTTTTGGGGACAGGGGGGTTGCTTTGTTTTGGTTTTGCTGTAGTGAAAAATATAGCTAAGTATTGTCAGCTTGTATATATATTATAGGTATTACATGAACCAGTGCACTTTGATTAATTTTCTTTAGGGATGCCCCAAAACTATGCAATTCTGAAGATCCTTCTAGTGAGTTACTTTAAAAAAAAAAAGCCTAAAAAAGTAACTAATTATAAAGCCTTATTCTATTATTAAGTTATTGTGTATTTATACAATATTATACTCAGCCATGCTGCTCAACAGCCCCCGACTCTAAACAAATATTCAGGGCTAAAATATGGGTTTTTTTCTTCATAATATTTTTGCTCATTCAAAAGCAGAGGCTGGGACAATTCTTCAGTGCCACACACCCATAGAGCAATTAGCAGAAAAAGGTGAATCCTTGTAATGTAGTACTGAGGGACCTTGCAGAATCATGTGAATCTTTTTCCATTAGTTTTGTTAAACTGAAAAGGCAGCTTCATAGAGTGCACAGTTTGAACACTTGCAATTTATGCAAGGTTTTTGTACCCTTCGGCGGCTGCTGCTATTTTGTTGTAATGAAAGGGGAGAAAAGAGGGGAAGAGTCAAATGCATGAAACACTTCTACAGATGAATTTGTACTGCAAGATTCATATTCAGATCACATCCAAGCTTCTTGAAAGTGTAAGTTTGTTTATACAGAGGGGCTTGGTTCCTGTCCACCTCTAATTTTAAGCTGCAGTGCGTTTTTCTCTCTGACATCTTTACATCCTCTCTCAAAGTTCTGAATCCACCACATACTGACCAGCTTTTTTAATTAAAGTTCAAGTGCCAGAAATCATACCTTGCAAATTAAAATAGAAAAATCTTAAATCTCTAGCCCCTCAAGCTACATATCTGACTACTTCTCCCCAAAGTAACTGCACCGCTCCAATTGCTTTGCAGAGTGTAGAATTTATTGTGTTCCTCCTGGCCCCTCCTTATTGCTTTGAAAAGGTGTTGGAAGCACAGGCACACAACCATATTTGCTTCTCTGTGAGAGGGGTTTGCTGTGTTCCTGCCTTCATGCACACACATGCACATAGCTCAGTTACCTCTGACTACCAGTGGTATGTATTGCTCCCATGTCAACTTTTGGAAAAACCCAAAGCCAGATAAGTAATACAATCAATTTGTGAGAGTTTAAATGGAGTAACAGGCTACTGCAACCAAAGTAGGTGGTATTGGGCATACAGGAATGAAATTTATTCTGAGATTTAAGCTAGGAAAATAGATTAAGCATAGTAGAGTTTGGACTTATTGACAGGAAGGGAGACGTGTAAATGGGGGCATTCTGAAAAGTGAATATTTATTGTGATAAAACATTAAAAATTTGAATCAAAATCTTAGGAGAGCACATCAGAAAAAGTCACAACTGTTTGAAAAGGAGGATAAAAAAGGGTAACTAAGATAATGAAGTTTGAGGAACACTGGGATATTTAACAAAGGAGTACATTGGTCCTTAGGAAAGAATAGAGCAAAGAACAGAAAACTGAAGATGCTTGTGTTACACCAATAAAATAAAAACCAGCAGGATCTTATTAAAGGGGAAAAGGCAAAATACCACATTTATTGTGAATACAGAAAGAATCATAGTAAGCAGTTAGTTATAGCTATAACATTCCATTCAATTTCATATTTATTCACACATTCATTCACACACACACAGAGGTTCTGCAAGGCTGTTATCATAGTTACCAGCCTCAGAAGTGCTCATGCCAAGCCACTGGCCAGGTGGCCTGGACATGAGGAGGGAGCAGGGCCTTGTCAGATGCACAGCTGATGCTCCTGGAAGTTGGTTTGCAGAATCAGACCCCAAAGTTCTCACTTTTTAGAGTCTATTTTTATAGGAATTTCTTCCTATGCCAGTCTGTGGGAATTGCTTCATCATGCTGTTGCTGAATCAATCAGCAGATAGCACATTCCTGACGGCTCCGTGCTGCTAGATGTTTTCTTGTTCTTTGGTTCTCCCATTCTTGAGGCTGTTGAGTGGATTCCAGTCTGCCCTCCGGGGGGGGGGGGGGGGGTCCTCTGGTTATTTCCACTTGACGCCGCCTTTAGCCGATGGACACTGCATTCTTAGGCTGGCACCTCCCTGATCATTCAGTTATTATCCACACCAAGCATCCATCCACATACATCCTCTATCTCTATTTTAATCACAATTGTTAATACAACAAAAGGGCGGGGAGTCTCTGGGTGCTGTTTCTGTTGTTACAGAGTATTGCTTTGAGTCTATCTCTGTGTGAATTGCTTTGAGAACAGACTCTGTCTTAGAATGTACTAACACAATTAGCAGCTTGCAAGTTTCACACATAGAGGGAGAGAAACAGCACCAAAAACCAAGAGACCTCTTAATTAGTAATACCCTGGAATTTAAACTCTGGGGAATCAAACTCATTTGTGATTTTAATACAGAACTTCTTTAATATGATCCAACACTTGCAACAACAGAAGTAGTCTTGATGGACTAGTGTGCTCTTTTTCTAGAGAGATCTTATGTAATGTGCTTGCTCATTGTACTTGATGTCTATGAGCTATTAAAAATGCAGCTCCTAGCACATTCAAGCCTTAATTTGTGATGAGTAATATGTTCATTATTTAAATCTAAAAAACCACTCAAAATGCTATTGAATTTTGTTTAGCTGTCTCCAGGTGCCTCAATAATGTGTCCCTTCAGCACTCACACATATGATTCAGCCTGGAATCTTTATTGAACACCTAAGATCACACCACAGACTCCCTGGCTTGTTTTAGAATGAGTCAAAGTTTCATCTAGCCTGAGTGCTATGATTCAAATGCACTCTAGCTTCTCCAGTTAATGAGAACAAAACTGTTCTATCCATAATATATGTAATTGCTGTTCTACCTCATCTCTTTGAGGCACTGAGGGTGAACTCCCCTAAGTTGTCAGAAGAAAACTATTATAACGTGTGTGGGCTTTTTTCCTTGGGGTGGCTTCTGCATACTCCCCCTTATGGGATTTGACTGGCTTTGCAGAGTTTTGGCACCATTCTAGAAAGCAGTGATCAAGAGACCAACTTAGCTGCACCTTGTGGCAACAAACAATTCAGAACTGAGGCTATAAAAGGACCATGCTTGTCCATCTGTCCCAGTTCCTTTCTGACACCCCAAGTCAAGCTGCCGATATAAAGACCTTTCCTCTCAGCTCCTAGAGTGATTTCTGGGGAGTTGATCCCAAACTCACCTCGTTTCCAGTGTGTTATAGTTAGCTAGCTGGTTAGTGTTCGTTTACATTGGTGCACATTTAGGATTTACTCTGGAACTTGGGTCCCTGGGCCTTTTGATCATCATTGTTGAGGCCTTGCCTTCAAGGATTTATGCCAGGATATTTCATACCATTCTGTGTTCCTGGCGGGGGATGTATATACATACCATTTCTTCTGCCTGAAAGAAACTCATTCCCAGGACTTCAGCGCAGAGTATAGGACTTTCATGTCTTGAGCCCACTTTGCTAGGCAATAGAGGTTCTATTCTACATGCCTGGTCCCTAGAAATGATACTGGATCTAATACCTGCACCTGTCAAGGTACTGAGCAAGCTCACTATGGCATCAAAGTCAGGCAATTCAAGGAATTGAGGTGGTTGTAGCCACTCAGTCCTTTTACAATTTCAGCTCATAATGTTTGATACCGTAAAAAGATGCTTGTGTGTGCCCATCAGAAAAAACGTAGCGAACTTAAAATGTGACCCGAGTATGAACTCATACAATGATATCCTGAGTGTGAGAGCAGCATTCTTCTCATTTGAGTGTTAATGTTGAGCTTAATGATGAACACTGAAATGTCAGCATAGTTAACTATTTCACTGTTACTAAAAATATGGAAGAAAGAGGGTTGACCATATTATGAAGATTTTTCACAGTCTCGTGAGTGGCATTTCATTTTGGCATGGTGATATATTAGAGCTTGGGGGAATATCACCGCTCATTTTTTCCAGTCTAGCCACTGCAAAACAGTCTAGTTTAAAAAGTTAAATGTAATATGGACCAAAGACTTGTTATAAAACTAGTGTTTTTTAAATCATGCCCCATGCATATGTTGACAGCTGTTTGTATGCAAATAAAGCAAAATGAGTCAGTCACTGGAACGCATTTGCATGTGAAGATGATTGTGTTAAGAGGAGTTGCTTTTGCATGTTGAGAATCAACAGGAAGTTAAGAAAATGAAGTAGTTTCTAGTACATAGCTTTCCTTAGTTTTAATTAAATGAAAGAGCCCTTTGTACAATAGAAAGAAAAGGAGGACTTGAGGCACCTTAGAGACTAACAAGTTTATTTGAGCATAAGCTTTTGTGAGCTACAGCTCACTTCATCGGATGCTGTAGCTGTAGGTCATGAAAGTTTATGCTCAGATAAATTCGTTAGTCTCTAAGGTGCCACAAGTCCTCCTTTTCTTTTTATGGGTACAGACTAACACGGCTGCTACTCTGAAACTTGTACAATAGAATTTCTCAACTAATTAACATTTTCATGTCACAGAATCAAGTGCTTCCACAGGCAGTATAAACATAATTCATTCATAATTTCTCTAACCTATCAGTATATACTGTACACAATCTGTCCTGTTAACAGGAATCATAGATAGCAAATATATGCGCTTGTGTTCTGACCAAGCCACAAATAGACGTACATTATTTAACATTTCTCCTTTGTGTAGTGTATAAGATGTATGATGACTATGAAGGGGAAAACAAATTTAGAACTGGTCCGCAGCCCTATTACTTTGTAGTGTAATCCCATTAAATCTCACAAGGTCAGAAGGCTTGCACTGGGTCAGTATTTGGAGGGAAGACCTAGTGTGCTGTAGATAGTGATAACAATTTTGCAGGTGGCACTGTTCCATCGGTGTCAGTATTAAACCAACATCCCAGTGTGGTGTTGGCAGATGCTGCTGCAGATACCTTCTTTTGGATGAAATGTAAGCAGAGGTCTATGCTACTTAATCATTAAAGATCCTATGGCATTTTTTGCATGACGGAGGGGTGTTTAACCTCCGAGTCCAGACCAAATTTCAAATCTGGTAATTGCATTCTGCCTGTAAATTTCTTCTGCAATTTCAGCAGGTATTTCCTCCTTTCTAATCTAAACTATTGTGTAATATTGCTGTACATAGCTGTTGCCATGTGTTACTTCAGAGATGGCTGCATTTCTTTGCTGGAATTACTGTTCCCAAAGTATAAATGGTAAAGCATTTTGAAATATTTTGGGCTCAAAGGAGCTATATATAGTAAATATGATCTTATTAAACACCTACATTTATTTTTAAACTTTGTTCTCCAAGAATCACGTATTTTACTGCTTTTTAATAAGAAAACATTTCGTTAGAAAATCTTGCAGCCTGTTGTATAGGCTGTGGAGCCTTGTGCTGCCTAGGTATGTTTATTATGAAACAAATTGCATTTGTCCAATGAACTTTAGTAAAGCTATTACAATACTGAGTGAGATATGGTGACACTACCAATTGCATTTCAGACAGAGGAAGAGCACACCATCACCCATCTCCAGTATGTTGCTTGGCCTGATCATGGTGTTCCTGATGACTCCAGGGACTTTTTGGAGTTTGTCACCTGTATGAGGCCAAAGAGAGTAGAGAATGAACCAGTCCTTGTTCATTGCAGGTACTTTAAATAAAAGTTCTGTTACATTGGATGGAGTCCTAGAGATTTAGTATTCCATCTGTCCTGTAGAAATGAAGTGTCATTTTATACATTATTCAATAGTATGCACCCTGCAGGGCAGCAAATTCCTTGAAATAAAGGTGAAATCGTAAGGCTATAAGCCTATCAGTCAGTGAGCACTCATCCAATGGAGACAAAAGTTACGGTATTGTATCTAAGGGGTTGGGTTTCTTTACTATTCCATTGTCTCCTTCATGATTAAACTTTCTGGTTAAATTGCTCGATTATATGACCATCTGACACCAATAATTGTTGTTTAATGTAATAAGCAATTTAATACTTTTTAATAGAGCTGTCGATTAATTGCAGTTAACTCACATGATTAACTCAAAAAACTAATCGTGATTAATCGCAGTTTTGATCGCACTGTTAAACAATAGAATACCAATTGAAATTTATTAAATATTTTTGGATGTTTTTCTATATTTTCAAATGTATTGATTTTAATTACAACACAGAATACAAAGTGTACAGTGCTCACTTTTTATTAATATTTTCTATTACAAATATTTGCTCTGTAAAAATTATAAACAAAAGAAATAGTAGTTTTCAGTTCACCTCGTACAAATACCGTAGTGCAATCTCTTTATCAAGAAAGTGTAATTTACAAATGTAGATTTTTTTTGTTACATAACTGTACTCAAAAACAAAACAATTTAAAACTTTAGAGCCTACAAATCCACTCAGACCTACTTCTTGTTCAGCCAAATCACTAAGACAATCACTAAGACAAGCAAGTTAGTTTACATTTATCGGAGATAACGCTGCCCACTTTTATTTACAATGTCACCTGAAAGTGAGGAACAGGCGTTTGCGTGGCACTTTTGTAGCCGGCATTGCAAGGTATTTACATGCCAGGTATGCTAACCATTCGTATGCCCCTTCATGCTTCAGCCACCATTCTAGAGGACATGCTTCCATCCAGATGATGCTCATTGGAAAAAAAAACATGTTAATTAAACTTGTGACTGAACTCCTTGGGGAGAGAATTGTATGTCTCCTGCTCTGTTTTACCCACATTCTGCCATATATTTCATGTTATAGCAATCTCGGATGATGACTCAGTACATGTTGTTCGTTTTAAGAACACTTTCACTGCAGATTTAACAAAACGCAAAAAAGGTACCAATGTGAGACTTGTAAAGATAGCTACAGCACTCAACCCAAGGTTTAAAAATCTGAAGTGCCTTCCAAAATCTGATTGGGACGGGATGTAGAGCATGCTTTCAGAAGTCTTAAAAGAGCAACGCTCTGATGCAGAAACTACAGAACCACCAAAAAAGAAAAACAACCTTCTGCTTGTGGCATCTGACTCATGATGATGAAAATGAACATGCGTCAGTCCGCAGTGCTTTGGATCGTTATCAAGCAGAACCCGTCATCAGCATGGATGCATGTTCTCTGGAATGGCGGTTGAAGTATGAAGGGACAGATGAATATTTAGCGCATCTGGCACATAAATATCTTGTGACACTGACTACAACAGTGCCATGCAAACGACTATTCTCATTTTCAGGTGACATTGTAAACAAGCCGGCAGCATTATGTCCTGCAAATGTAAACAAATGTGTTTGTCTGAGCAATTGGCTGAACAAGAAGTAGGACTGAGTGGACTTACAGGCTCTAAAGTTTTACATTGTTTTATTTTTGAATACAGTTATTTTTGTGCATAATTCTGCATTTGTACATTCAACTTTCATGATACGGTACTTGTATTGGGTGAATTGAAAAATGCTATTTCTTTTGTTTTTTACAGTGCAAATATTTGTAATAAAAAATAAAGTGAGCACTGTACACTTTGTAGTCTGTGTTGTAATTGAAATCAATATATTTGAAAATGTAGAAAACATCCAAAAATATTTAAATAAATGGTATACCATTATTAACAATGCGATTAATCATGATTAATTTTTAATCGCTTTACAGCCCCACTTTTTAATAGTTATATAATGAATTTAACCTCAAAGTCCTTTTTTGTGTAGCCCTAAAAAACAATCAATCAGTTCTTCTTTTCACTTTTCAGTCTAAAGGTTGATTTTAAATAAAATCTAAAAAACAATATATCATTTTGTAAAAATTATAACAATTTTAAAGTCATTTTCTTAAACTTATGGTTTTATTTTTTCTAGAATTTTCTTTTTATTTATGTTAAAATGTTTTCTTGCAGTTGTATAAAGAAAATGTTGCTTATGTTGTCCTAAAAATATACATTGTGTTCTATTCTTACTTTTAAACTGTGTGGCTTTTATTCCTACAGGTATGTAGAGTGTTTTAATGTTAGTCTGTGATATGTATTCAGTGCATGGCAAAAGCCTATTAATTTTATTGGGGGGGTTCTGTTACATTTTGTAGTGCTGGAATAGGCCGCACTGGTGTATTGGTCACTATGGAAACAGCTATGTGCTTAATTGAAAGAAACCAACCGGTTTATCCACTGGATATTGTACGAAAAATGCGAGACCAGCGAGCTATGATGGTGCAAACATCAGTAAGTTAAGGAGAGGGAGTCCCTTATGCATTTTGCATGCTCTTTGTTTCATTAACATAGAGAAACATGGGTTCTTCACATAAAGCTGATTTAGTTGTTTGCATGATTTTCAATTATTTTTATATTGCATTAGCTGAAAACATAAATTAACCTTTTCAGAAAGGACAGCCCTGCTTGTGAGTTGTGTGCTTCAATTATTTGTAAATGTTTAAACTTACTTCCTATCTTGCCCTTTAAAGACACATCCATTTTCGTAACTAGCAAGTAGTAAACTAGAATGAACTTTGAGTCAGTTTTGTATATATCTCTTATACAACATATTATATGCAAACATTTAAAATATAATTTAGTTTGTAAATTTCATCCTTAACAGAGAACATTACAGAGAGCCTTTCATAAACTAAAAAGAAAAGGAAGATTTTTTCAGGTGTGGTTTAAAAAGAAAAGTGACTGGGGGGGTGTCTGCAGTGTGTCAGGTGAAGACACTCTATGCCAACAGGAGAGAGCTTTCCCATCAGCATAATAAAACCATTTCCACAAGAGGCAGTAGCTATGTCAGTGGGAGAAGTTCTCCCACCGACATAGCACTGTTCACACTGGCATTTATACCAGTGTAACTTATGTCACTCAGGGTTGTTTATTCACACCCCTGAGCGGCATAAGTTATGCCAACATAACCTGTAGTGTAGACATAGCCTTAGGGAAAATTCTGATGGAACAGCACAGGTTTAAAAAACAAAACAAACAAAACTCACCACCATTCCAGTTTTGAAGAGTCAAAGGCAGGAATCAGAAGGAGGCCTAGGTTGGGGGGAGAGGGGAAAGAGTAAGCAGCAGAGAATTTTGAAAATCAAGAAGCAGTTTTGAGCGGTCTTTAGAAATGAATATGTTGCCATTGAAAATATTAGGAATGGAGGAGTATAGGTCCCACTTTCTTGAACAAGGGAGGAGATTAATTATTGGTAACAAGATCTGGATGTCAGGTGGAATGAGAACAATGTGCTTGTTTACAAAGCAGTAAGTGTCTTGAACTAAAGTGGAGTACAGGGATTTAAACCCACAAAGATGACAGTTGAATTTGGCACTTTATATCTCTTGGAACTTCAGAAGGAATGACACAGAAAATGCCTCACAGTTCTCATTCAAGCAAAGGAAAGAGGAAGCTAACTGATGAAGAGGTGTAAACTCTACTTAGTAATGAGTTAACGACCTTAAGAGCAGGCTGTGTGATTCACCAGAGTAATTATTCTATTGGATCCAAAAAACTGTGTTAAAAGAATGTTAAGATTGCAAAACTGAGCCCTCAAAAATTAGGAAATGCCAAGATTAAGTTTGCCTTTGCAACCTTAATTCTACTCCTTTGGGCATATTCATTATGATAGTCTTCAATTACATGATTATATACTATTTTTTTCCATGGGACACCTGCCTCATGCAGTGAACCCTTATTTTTATCCTTCTCATTCCGTATGTGGCCCCAAGCCTTACTAATGGCACACCACCCAACCGCTGCTCTGAATACAAAATTATTAATTCCTTGTGTGCCATTTTGTGGCACTCATCTGAGTGTTTCAGAAGCATTAATGTATTTATTTTCACAACACCTTTGTCAGATTAGGTGCTGATATTAATCCCATGTGACAGATCAGGAACTAAAGCACAAAGAGATAAAAAGCCAAAATTGTTGTGTTCGTTAATTTTAAGTACCTGTTTTAAAAAAAAAAAAAAAAGTCACAAGTGCTTTCTCTCATGAGGATTAAATAAAAGTTTTATTTGTCCTTTTCTGAGGTAGGAAGGACATGCCCAAAACATTTCAAGTCAGTAAATCAGATTTCCCAAATTGGGTCTTCAGCCGGAGTCCTCTGAGGTCTAGCCCCAGTGCAAGAAATTTGGGGCTAGCTATGTAAAAGGAGCTAGGTGTGTAACTGCCACTTTAGGTGCCTGGATCCCAGAATCAGGCCCCATTGGGGCTCACAAAACCCCCACTCAGTTGCTGCTAAACCCTATAAGTGCCTAAAATTGCTGGAGCCTAATTTTTTTCAGTAAAAGTTCCTTAAGTCCATATGTCCCTGCCTCTGCGCATGCACACTTCAGCACATCCAGACACCAAAGCCACAGCATAAATCTGGGGAAGACAGGAGTTCTTCCACCTAACACACCTGCAGGGCCCAACCTAGTAAGCATACTTAAAGGTTGCCTGCTGAATCAGGCACCCATAGGCAATCTCACACAAAGGCAACAGTTGCAGGGAGAGGAGGAGGAGGATCTCTGTTGTAACTTTTAGCCCAGTGGCTAAAGTACTCAGGATGTGGGAGACCCTGGTTCAAGTCCCCCTCTACCTGAGGGAGAAAGGGATTTGAACTGGTATCTGCCACCTCCCAGGTGAATACTCTAACCACTGGGCTTTGGGATATTTTATTGTTTCTTCTTCAATCTCTCTGGTTGAAGCTGTTCTACTGTGATAAGTTAAAAAGTCATTGCGCTGGGAGAGAGAAGAAGCACGAGAATGACTCTGCAGTCTGGTGGTTAGAGTACTCACCTTGGAGTTTGGGAGACTCAAGATCCAGTCTCCCTGCTCCAATGACTTTAACTGTATCCACAGTGGAATAGCTTCAAGAGGAGAGCCTGAGGGAGCCCCACATCAGAATATTTTCAAAGCACTTTGAATTTGTATAGCACTCTGTGTTCAAAGCAGATATGTTCAAGTAGATAGTGAGGCAAAAGAGAATTACAGTTTGGCTACAGCAGACTGGTCACAAAAAGAGGGAGGGTATAGGTGAAAATTTTCAGAAATGAGTAACTTTCTTGAGATAATGATTATTTAATTGATTACTTTAAGACTTTAGGGAGAGATTTAGCAAGAAGGATTGCTAGGCTGCTTCATAACAGGGAATTGTTAAATGGGTGGCAGGCCAGTGGATTTTCTTTAGTCCTCCTCTACTATATGACCCCCGAAGAAGAAAAAGTTGTTATGCTGACTCAGCCTATTAAACCCGTGAGGTTGCCTGGTGATGAGCGTAGAAGGGGTAGCAATCCATTAAAGAAGATGAAGTCTTACAATCAGGTTTGACAATGACTGCTATGCCTAGAGTCACAATTTTTTAAAAAAGCTAACCTTGGGAGTGTTTCAATGGAGGGCAGGAGAACACAGTTGAGTGAGTAATCAGAACGCAACCAATGGCAAGGAAAATAAGTAGTCACTGTCTGCATCATGGGAATCAATGATGAAACATCCAATCTTATTTCTAAATAAGTTGCTTACACAATGGAGTTAACAGAAGTAATAAAGCAGGGAGTTAAATATCACAGTTGACTTGTGCAGGCAGCAGTGAAATATGGAAATGACTCTCAATGAAGGAAAAGTCAAAGTAATTAACCAGTGTAAACAGAACAACAAACATCACAGTCATAAGAGCAAATCGATATTTGAGGTGGGAGTAGTTGACAGAGAGTTGGGGGAGGGGGATGACATGAAAATGCCAACTTACATCCCCAAGAGTTCCTGTAAATTTTAGCCAATTTTGTAAAGCACAGGAAAATAGTTACTCATCAGGTAATGAACAATGATAACATATTGAAAACTGAGGCCTAAATACAACTGCAGGACCTTCACTCCTCCTCAGGCTGGATGGGTCTAGGAGCAATGCTAAACCTTAAAGTTTTTTGGAGGGGGAGGGATTAATATAAGCTACTGCCAAACACCCCATTGCAATCAACATGAGAATGTAGGGCGGCGGGTTAAAAAAAGGTGTGGCTCAAAATGAAGGAGTTAATACATACTCGCACTTCTGGGACCTAAAATCCTCTAGGCATATCACACTTGAGTTGCTGGGGAGAGTTTATATTTTGGATACTTGAAGCCCCTTCTGAGAAAGCAAAAATATGTGTAACTTGGTCTCACTTTCTAGTGCTACTATAAAGCTCTCTTGAATTTTTATTGAGATCCCATATTCTCAGGCTTTTACATTAGCCATCAATATTTTGCTTCAGGTTAAGTATGTTTTGGAACTTATATGGCTCCAATTTGTCAACAAGAGGACATGATATTCCCAGTTCAGAAAGGGACTCAAGTATTTTTAATGAATGTCTGGTACAGAGAAGATGATTATGGAAAAAATAGAAATTCGTTTAATGGTCTATTTCTTAGAAGCTCTTTAACAGGAAAAAGACTCTAATATCATTTGTAAAGTACTTCACTATAAAAACATTCCAAAGTGCTATAGGATTCAAAATGTTGGGGGTGATGAGGTAAAAGGAGGGTGGCTGTCATAGTTCAGAGTTCTCTCTCAAAAGTTTGTACCCTGTCTGTGCAAAACTGAACTAAATCAATTTCAACTTGTGCAGCAGTACTGACATAGTTTGGAAGATAAAACCATTTGTTTAAGCATTTTAAATGAAAGACGTGAAGTACTTCGCCACCTTCCATTTGTTAAATTAAGAAACTGTTTAATGCATTTCCCTTATTTTAGTTTGCATGCTTTGAGGACTCAAGTAATGTATATTAAAGGAATGGATAAATTGCTATCATTTAAATGATCAATTAATATCAGTACAAATTACAGCATAGATAAAATATATGAAAGAAAGTATTTCAAACAAATTAGCTTCCATTTAAATATCTGTGTGTGCTAAGGAATCAGATGCATACATTTAGACTTTCCTTCTGGCTAAATCTTGCCTCTTGGATGTTTGGACATTGTACCCATTAAAGTTACCAGGAGACTCATGCTTGCATCTGAGGTAAAAATTCACACTATACAACGTTTGGCATTTACGGGAATGTAATTTCTGCACATATCTCCACTGAGGGGGACTGTAATATTTTTTATTTTTTCTATCTGTCTTTGTATCTGTCCTCTTCTCCTGCCCATGTTTCAATGCCACAGGTGGCAGTAAAGCTGAAGATAGTTTACAATGTTTAGTTAGTATTCATTACTACACTGTATTCAATAGCTTATAACTGATGTGACTGACCATTAATATTTTTGCTCATTCTTTCTTTAATTATACAGAGTCAGTACAAGTTCGTGTGTGAAGCTATTCTTCGTGTTTACAAGGAAGGATTAGTTCGACCACTGGATTCCAGTTAGTACACCTGTGAAAGGATTAATTTCATCTTCTAAAAACACTGGTTGTCATAAAGCAAGGGTCTCATTTCTGTAAGTGACTAGAGAATTCATCAAAAGCGCATGGGAAGTCAGATGAGCACATGTGAGCTGTGGCACTTTAAATTTCTGTAGAGGATTACTAAATCATGTACAGTATATAGAAGACATGTATATATGTATATGAGAGTAGTTGTGCATAATATGCATTATATACATACTGAAAAGAAATAATCAAGGAAACTTTAGTACATAACCTGCATCTTTTACTGCTGTAAAAACAAGTTTTCCTTTAGAATTTATTTTAACTCTGGTGTTTACCATTCTAAAATACAAAAGGAAAACCAGCAGTATTAATGAAAAAAAAAAAAGTGCCCCAGTTAATGAGGCATTGAGTGTCTTCATCTCCTATTGAAGTCCATGGGAGTAGAATGCTCAACACCTTGCAAAACTGGGACCAAAATATTGATATACAAAGTAGAGTTGGTCATATTATTTGGTTCATAGAGGTTTGTCAAACATTTTACATAAATAGAACGCCAAGGGCTAAACCCCAAACATGTCCATTAAGAGCCAGAGCAATTAAAGAATTAACTCCCATCAATCTGATTGCAAATATGCCGGTTATACTAATAAACTTTTAATAAATCAAATATAGCATACCTGACACGCAAACTAATGTTGCTTTGCAGGTTTTATTGAGATCTTACACAGCTTGAATTTCCCGTTTTTTTGACCTTTCAATAGTTTACCTATTTTCTGTAGCCTCTTCCGCGCTGCTCCTTTGCACCCTGATATGGTACTTCCTGTTTATACTTAATTTCACTGTTTTCTCTTGTGGTTTTTCTCTTTATAGACTGAAAACATTTAAACTAAAGGTTTAAGTCTCATTTGTCTTTGTTTCCCAGTGTATTTATTAGTTCTCACATGCAGGAGTGGATTAATATTGCACACCAACTGCTAAATGCTTTGGCTTACTATAAATGCAAACTGGCCCAATCCAGTATCAGAAAAAATGTACTACTGAACCTATTAAACATGTTGCTGCTAACTCAAGGTGTAAAACTTGCAAGGACACAGAGGCTACTAGTGTTCAGATGATAAAACATTGACTTCATTGCCATTCAATAGAAATTTTATTCTAATTCAGTGGAATGCAATAGTGTGAGGTGCCTCTTTCATATTTCTTTCCTTTGTATAAATGCAATTAAGTTCATATGAAGACTTCTACATAAAGAGAGAGAATTTGTGCATTGCTAAATAATTCACCCTAAGGTACAGTGGTCTCAGTTTCATTTCAAAGGGAAGAATTGGACTTTCTGAACAATATAACCACAATTGTATGACATTAATTTATTCTGAATACACTTTTTGATTGTCCTAGATAATTCTGCATTTGTGAATAGTGTGTTAATTTTTAAAAAAAAGTTCTATGGGATTGTATATAATTCTGTTATTTAAAGATTCGTTCTAAATAAGGAAAGTTGTCTAAAATTTATATTGGACATATAAGCCAGATGTTTATATGTGTGTAAAAAAAAAAAAAGAAAAAAAATCTAATTTTCTCTTTTTATATCTATACACATATATATACATACACCTATATACATACACATTTTAGAACTATAATTTGTCTTATGAATGCTATCATTTGTATTTGACAACAGATTATTTTATAGAAACTTCTACACCTGGATATGCTGCAATCTTTGACATCCAAGAGACTTTTTTTCAGAAGAAGATGGTTTGAAAGCAGGTGTAGTTCATTCTAGATCACTCACCCTTCTGTTGTACAGATTGGTCCCTTCTTGGAGATTACATCATTAGTCGTAGTTGGAGGGAGGGAGTTTTTTGGTACTTTTCTTTAGTCAAGACGTTCGTGCTATTCAGAACAAATGGGGTTATATGGCAGCCTAGCTAATATGTATCGGTTGAAGGGTGAGTAGTTTTTCATATTCTTTCAAATATGCTATTCAAGATGTAGCTTGAATTGGTGCTTATTGTATACTGAACCACTATTATCTGGTGGATTAGGCATGGATTAGAATTCAAGAGAGTGTTTCTAGCCCAGATTCTGATACTATTTTGCTTTGACTGTGGCAAGTCATTTAACCTCTTTGTGCCTCAGTTACCCCATATATAAAATGGGGCTGCTTGTGCTTATTACCTTTGTAAAGCACTTCGGAAAAAACACATGAAAAAGTGCTATATATGTGCAAATTATCTATTATTATTATCCTTATAATACAGGACTGTTAGTGTTAAAAATTGTTGCTGCTGCATTACTGGAAATTTGGCACCTGCAGAAGGCTCAAAGCACTAAAAGAGCCGTATCTCCCATCTGATTCACTGTCAGGAGGTTTCCTTTTATTATGTCTTTAGTCCCCTTTGCATCCACTCAGCACTTTCAGAAGTAGCACTGCCTCCTCCCCCACCCTCGCCCTCCAGGTCCTTGAGAAGAAGTGCTACTTACAGTTAATCTTACTGGCAAGTGATAGTGTGACAGGAGCCAGAAAAGAAGTGGAGAAGAGTATAAGAGAACAGTATGAGAAGATTGAGAGACTCCCTTGTGGTATACATTTGATTCCTTAAAATATTTTATTATTTTTAGCCTACTTGTGTTCCAGGAGGTTAATGTGTTTCTGCCACTAGTCATGCTCCTCTTTATTGTGTCAAGCATATAATGTACTTCCCAAAATGCAATAAGTTATTTCCAGTACATAACTCCAGTATCTTCCAGAAGTGCTGTACAGTTTTGCCTTATACGTTAATGTACATGTAATGTTAAAAGTGAGTAATCATATTTTGCTATATAAAGCTTTTCCTTTTTGGTCTGGTAGATCTAGAGAAAAGACTGGATTTTTATTTTGAATTTCTTCAATTAATACTTGGATTCTCAGAGAACATATAAGGCACTGATACCTGCTGTAGTATTCACTTGAAACAGCTGTTTAAAAAGACAAGTTGATAATTTCTGTAATTAGTATACTTTTTAAGATCAAAAGAGCAAATCTTAATCTGAAAATTAACCAGTAGTTTGTCTACTTCTATTTCACAGTCTTGCTGGGTTTTGCACATGTACAGTTAGCCTTTCTTTCCCTCTTTTTTCCTTTTTTTTTAAGTGCCCAACATGGGCCTTTGGGGAATGAATGCCTTCCTTTTATCAAATGAGTAGTGATTTTGACCTGGGTTGTATAAACCTTAAAATTTGATCTTGTAACAGAAGCATAATAACTGGAAAGGTCTTTTCAACTCTGATGTTTTTGTCACAATTGAATAAACTTTAGCAAGATGTGTGGGTAATTGTATATGCATATAATAATTACTTGATTATTAGTAGGAGTTAGGCTCTTAATCCCTAAAATACTCACGTGCCAGGGTGAAGTAGACGAGTAAAAGGAGATGCTGTGAAATCAAGAGTCCATATAAACCACCACAAGCATGCTTACCTCATTTTTTCTTGTTAGTATACAGTCAAATAATTAAAATAGTATAGTACTCCAAATTCATAGCGTGGAAAAAAATAGGCCTTATCTATTCTTGTCCACTGGAAAAAGTACTAATATTTATTCTTCTGAACTTGGAAAGGTAAACTTTAAACCAAAGTAGCTTTATATTTGCTACTCAAGTAAACCAAAATGCCTGTTACAAGTGTCTCCAGAATTTTGTCAAAGGAGCACTACAGAGCCCTACATGTGATGTTCCATAGCTGTAGTAAGAGTGGCAGATTTCACCATATTCTGAAAATAAAAATGGTGCCATAAACCCAAGTATCCCTTTAGTATAGTATGGCTAATCCAGTTAAAATATAACCAAAAAGAAAAGATAGCTAAGATTACATACTTCTAACAGAGTACTGGTTAGACAGACCATAAATATACCATATTGCACCATAGTGCCAAAATATCCCCACAAATTCTTTGATTTTGTTGCCAGTAACCTTGCCAGTAGAGCTTTGTACTCAATTATGTGTAATTAAAATGTACCTTAATTGTTCAGCAATATATTTGATCGTACATCTGATTTCTCTTACCATACATCTAATTTTTTGCTTTCTATGAAATATTCAGTACATTGTTTTGAAAGAACAGAAGCACTGAAACAATAGTGAACTGTGTTTGTTTTATTCCAAATGTAATAATTTAATAATTAACCAAGAAGAAAAAATGGTATTCCTAGAAGGTAGTGTCCTTATATGCCAAAATAAAACAGGTGTCCAATAACTAAAAACCCTGCCTTAAAGGCCTGGTGGGTTCACACTTGATCAACTTAAAAATAATCAAAATAGTGCAATTCAAACATTAATATGAGCCTCCTCAAACTTTCTTAACAATGGTGTTATTCTGAAATGTCCTTAAAGAAAGCATTTAGAGGCAAACTTGATTTTATTCATTCACATAAAGACTTTCTAGAAATAATGTACAAAAGGAAATGTTTATATTTCCATTGTTAACCCTACAATTATTCTAATTGTTTAAAAGCTTGTATTAATTGAAATTATATAGAAGCTAAAGTTGTTTCATGAAACACTTTTGTTCAAAAGGAATTGAAAGCCAAGTGAATGATTAATTCATTATTTAAAACATAATTTTTTGATTAAATGTGTTCTCTTGCATGTAGGATCTGACACTGATGGTATTAAACCATATCAGGTGACTCTGTTCTAACAACAGCATTGTATTAATGGACTAAGCATGATAATTTTATGTTATATGATTGGTTTCAACATTCAACATATTTCTTTTTCCAATCATGCAGTCGTACAGTACAGTAGACTTCCATATAAGAACTGTTATACTAGATCAGACTAATGGTCCAGCTAGCCAAGAATCCTGTCTTCTGACAGGAATGAACAAAACAGGGCAATTATCAAATGATCCATCCAGTTTCATTCAGTCCCAGATTCTAGCAGTCAGAGGTTTAGGAACACCCAGAGCATGCAATCCCTGAATATCTTGGCTAATAGCCATTGAACTTCATGAACTTATCTAATTCTTTTTTGAACCTAACTATTCTTTTGGCCTTCACAACATCCCCTGGCAACAAATTCCACAGATTGATGGTGACTTGTGGGAAGAAGTACCTCCTTATGTTAATTTCATTGGGTGACCCCTGTTTCCTGTGTTATGTGAAGGGGTAAATAACACTTCCTTATTCACTTTCTCCACCAGTCATGATTTTATTAACTACTATTTTATCCCCTCTTAGTCGTCTCTTTTCTAAGATGAGCAGTCCCAGTCCTTTTATTCTCTTCTCATGTGGAAGCTGTTCCATCCCCCTCATCAATTTTGTTGCCCTTCTCTGTACCTTTTCCAATTCTCTCTATCTTCTTTTAAATGGGGTGACCAGAACTGCACACAGTATTCAAGGTGTGGTGTACAATGGATTTATATAGTGGCATTATAATGTTTTCTGTCTTACTATCTATCACTTTCCTAATGGTTCCTAGCATTCTGTTTGCTTTTTTGACTGCTGCTGCACATTGAACAGATGTTTTCAGAGAACTATCCATGGCGACTCCAAGATCTTGTTCTGAATGGTAACAGCTAATTTGGAACCCTGATTTTTTTTATGTACAGTTGGGATTATTTTCTCCAATGTGCATTACTTTGCATTTATCAACATTGAATTTCGTCTGCCATTTTCTTGCCCAGTCACCCAGTTTTGTGAGATCCCTTTGTAACTCTTCGCAGTCAGCTTTGGACTTACACTATCTTAAGTAATTCCGTCTTGTCTGCAGACTTTGCCACCTCACTGTTTACCCCCTTTTCCAGATTATTTATGAATATGTTGAACAGCACAGGTCCCAGGTACAGATCCTTGTGGGACCCCTCTATTCATCTCTCCAATGTGAAAAATGACCATTTATTCTTAACTTTTGTTGCCTATCTTTTAACCAGTTACTGGTCCATGAGAGGATCTTCCCTCTAATCTCATGACTGATGGTATTGGACTTTGTGAAAGGCTTTCCGAAAATCCAATACACTATCTCAACTGGATCACCCTTGTTCACATGTTTGCTGACCCCCTCAAAGAATTCAATATGAATTTATTATTATATTATGGTGAGGGATGATTTCCCTTTACAAAAGATGTGTTGACTCTTCCCCAACGTATCCCGTTCATCTATGTGTCTGATAATTGTGTTCTTTACTAAACTTTCAACCAATTTGCCTGGTATTGAAGTTAAGCTTACTAGCCTGTAATGGCCAGAATCACTTCTGGAGCCTTTTTTAAAAATCGGTGTTACATTAGCTATCTGCCAGTCATCTGGTACAGAGGCTGATTTAAGTGATATGTTACATACCGCAGTTAGTAATTCTGCAATTTCATATCGGAGTTCCTTCAGAACTCTTGGTTGAATTCCATCTTGTCCTGTTGAGTTATTACTGTTTCATTTATCAATTAGTTCCAAAACCAACTCTGTTGACACCTCAATCTGGGGCAGTTCCTAGATTTATCTCCTAAAAAGAATGACTCAGGTGTGGGAAACTCCCTAATGTCCTCTGCAGTCAAGACTGATGCAAGAAATTAATTTAGCTTTTCTGCAATGGCCTTGTCTTCCTTGAGTGCTCCTTTAGCTCTTTGATCGTCCGATGGCCCCACTCACTGTTTGGCAGGCTTCTTACTTCTGATGTACTTAAAAAATGTACAGTACATTATATCCACAATCAATGAGATTTGCCATATTTCAGAGATGTGAATTTTTTGCAATGAACAAATCTTTAGTTGATGGTACAGTACACTGATATGCTTTTAAATTTTTCCTTACTGGAAATAAGAGTTCAAGAAGTGCAAGGCAAGTGTATATTATAATTATGCTCCATCCATTTTGTATAGCTGAACTTTCTGTAGCTTAGTAGTTTGTTAGCTTCTAAGCATGGATATTTTTGTAACTGAACAAACTTTCCTTAAATATTAAGAACACTTTGAACTCAAACTGAATGTGTGAACTGCTCTGTACAGATAAAGAAAAGGGGGAGAGATGGGTAAAGTAGGAATTCAGTGAATTCCAGAAAATAGTAGCCATTAGTACTGCATGTTTCATTTATAATATAGTAAAGGCTCCACTAAATATTTCCAAAGAGATACATAGTAAACTGTACTTTAATGATGGCCTGCAAAAAAAAAAAAAATTGATCTTGTTCCGTTTAGTGTTTCCCTGGTTTTGCTTAAGACTTTTTGGAGGGGTCTCAGATTATATTTTTTACTTGCTGTTTCAGCTGAACTGAAGGGATGATGGTTTTGAATCTTCCTTTATCCAAAATATTAATTAATCATTTAAGTTAAATTGGTGTTAACATAAGCAGCAAGAGTTGGACTCAAATTCCCTTTCATTTTTCAGTTGCTCAGCTTTCACTGTCTTAATTCTTGTGATGTGATCATTTCAGTAATTCTCCAGTCATCACTGGTTCTGTCCACACTACAGCCATTTTTTCAAGGTTCCACTTGTTGCTAAAGCCAGCTCAGCTTTACCAGTGTTAGCAGCATTAGTACCCTTTGAACATAAAATATAACAGCTGCCATCTTTGTTTTGAACACCATATTTTTTACATTTGCTGCAAGTAGAGTTAGATGATGCGGAAGTCTGCCTACATTAGAGCTCTTAGCATTTGCTTTAGTTCTGCTGGTGTGAGCAAGTGGGAATTGTTTGAAAAAGCAGGGGAGAATTCTTTTTAGGGCAGTCAAGACCTGAATTTCTAACTTAACGAATGAGCAGAACAAATTCTTTCAAAAGAAAAGTCTTAATTAAAACATGATAAAAAAGTGAAGAAAGACACAAGTCCCATTTTTTATTTTCCTTTAAAATGTGTTTATATATGTTATTTCTGTAGGAGTGAACAGAGACCAATTTTCCTACTTAATAGAAAATCCTGTTCATCATGTTTTTTCCTGTTGAAGTTGACCTATGAAGGATATAGTAAAGTGGACTTGTGCCCTTTGTGGCTTACGGGTGTGTAAAAAAGGCCTGAAAGTTGTATTTCTTCCAAAAAAAGGTTGATGGTTGTTTTCTGCTTATTTTTACGTTATGAATTTCTTGGAAAAGTCCATGGTGACTGAAGAACTTGTAACATTATGACATCATAAATGTTGAGGACTTGAGAAAGGAAAAGTGTGTTAGCCAGACAGCTGTCTACCACATAATACCAATGAACATTTTGGGGAAAGGATGTCTTTCCTAAATAATCAATCTCCATCCTTTTAATTTAGGTGAGAGCGCTCACAGCACACTTGCTGTCAGACCTTCAAGAAATCCTCTTGAAAAGAACTGATTTGACATCCCTGATATTTCTAATATTGTTGGGGGTGAGGGGGAGGCAGCCCACTCTTTCAGGTCTTCAAGTAAGCAGCATTATTCATTTAAAATCCTTTGTAGATCACCTTCAAGTTTGACACAGGGAAATTAGTTAGCTTTCTATCCAAGAGGAGGAAAACTGACTAAATCCTGTCTAGGAAAGAAAGTTCAAAATACCTTAGTGTCAGCTTAGGTAAATTTTAGTTTTCCACTCATAAGTGATATTTTGGCAAAGTAGCAGTTGACTCTTGTTATCAATCAGTGCCCACCCTTCTGATTCAAGGCTTCATTTACTTAAATAATGGTCTGTTGTTAAATTTGTTCTTTTCCTAATTTCCAAAGGAAATGAAGTTCCTGTCATGAGGAAGACGAGGAAGGGAGTTAGTATACACACTCAGATGTAAATATCAAATCCAGGTTTCACAAAATAAATAGCAAACATTAACGCATGTATTCCAGATTTCTGTAGTGAGTAGTAACCATAATTTATCTATCTGTTTCTGCACTTTGTGCATGTAACATTAATAGAGAGAGAGAGAGAAGAGAAATGGAGCAGATGATTTTACCAAAGTTTTAAGATGTAATAAGTATACATTATAATAAATGTGTTATTAAAAGTTGGCCTTTGTTTTGTTTGACATGTCCTGTTCTCTCTATTACTAGAATAAAATATAAGAGACTTGGGGAAGTCAGGAATTTGACAAGCAACTTGAAAAGTTTCCATTATTTCAATGACTAAATTTATATTTTTATATATGTTCAGGTAGAGTTTTTATCTGAGATGTAGATCAAGCATGTAAAATAATACATGTTTAATGATTCTGGCTATTTTTTTGTTCATGGTTGTGTCTGTGCCACTGAGTAATGTCTTCTTTTGAGATCTTAGCTGCCAGTGCATAAAAGTTGTAAAAGATTTGATGTGTTGGAGGGTGGGGGGGGAGGAAGGGAAATAATTCTGTATCCTTAACTGTGCTTGTCTTTTAAATCATTAAAATGTAAATTGATGTTAATATTTCAAAACTTAATTTATTGTTCAAAAATGTAGACACACTTCTTCCTGAAATGAATGTAACATTTTTCTTTTTTATTTTTATAGGAATAAAATATTGGTTAATGTTTTCAGTATAATTTCCTTGGGTTATTGGAACTGTTCTGAACACAATATTATGGCCACCATTTATGTTGTTGGTTAAAGGCTATTGGTGAAATAAAGCATTTTTGGTTATCTTTTTGTAGTCATTTTATTCAAGAAAAAAATCTTGAGGAGTACTATGAAAGCATAGGTTACTAACTTTTTATCTGAGGAACCCTAATGAAAATTGAGAATGGTTGCAGCCAGAATGCATGTGTTAGTATAAAAACATCTAAAGCTCCTCAACATGACCTGCAAATGGGCCTCAGTTCTTTTCAGAAGGGTCGAAACCCACTGGATTCTCATCTCCATGCCAATGTAATCTCCCTAGTAACAATGTCAAGTAGGACGCCAGGTAGCAATAATTATGATGGCAGTTTTGTGACACAGATATGTCCACTAGCAAAAGGACTAAGTATACCTAAGTACTAAGTACTCCTCATACCCCACCAAATTGTCAGTCACTAATTCCCAGTCTATACTAGGAAATTAAGTTAATAGGCGCCGAGTTTCTAATATCCCGGGGGGGGGGGGCTCTCCCTCCTGCTCTGCCTAGGCCCCACCTCCACTCCACCTCTTCCCCCAATGCCCCCACCCCCACCCTGCTTCTTCCCACTCCTGCCCCACACCCGCCACGCCTCTTCCTGCCCAGTTCTGCCCTCTCCCCTGAGCATGCTGCACCCTCGCTCCCAGTCCCTCCTGCGAAATAGCTGATCTGCAGCAGTAGGGAGGTAAAGGGAGGGGAGGGGAAGGTGCTGATCTATAGGGCAGTAGATGGAGAGGAGGCGCTGGGGGGAAGGGGAAGGTTTTGATAAGGGGGCTGAGCACCCACCATTTTTTCCCACAGAGTTGGCGCCTATGATTAGGTTGATCTAATTACATCACGATGGGCTGTGAAAATCCACATTCCTGAACACCACAGTTTAAACCAACCCAACTCCTGATGTAGGCAGTTAGGGCAACAGAATTCTCCTGTTGTCCTAGCTACCGTCTCCCGGGGAGGTGGAGTATCTACACCAATAGGATAACCCCTCCCATGGGTGTAGGTGGTAGTTTCACGGGAGCGCTGCAGCAGTTTTAAGCGTAGCCAAGCCCTAACAATCTTGGATATATTTGAACAAGTGACTTTGGTGTCCCTTTTTGGCCCTAAACAAATACTTTGAGTGTATGGAGACTTTCTGAATGCTCTATTAAGACTGCATAATGAATTACTAAAATCTGTGAACACAAGATAGTTTATTGTCCTTTCCACAGAACTCCTGGAGTCATTAATAGTTAATGCCCACGCCACAGATTCACTGTAACATGTTTGTTCAAAATTAAATTAGATATAAATGTGTGTTTCCCCTTCTAGCTTTATAGATAAATATGCTGGTTTCTGGACCACACATATTCCAAAACCTGTGTGTGATGGCTTCAAAGCCGGCCAAACTATTATGCATGGCAATGAGCCTGAATAGAAACTACAAATCCTCCCTAGGGTGCGAAGACTTGGTTCCATGCATAGTATTCCAATCAGCTTTACATACATAATTTAAATTTCTTTGACAGTTCCAGCTGTAAGATGCATTTTCTCAGATACTAGACTGATTGTATGAGTTAAGTTCTTTTGCACAGGGTGATCAAGACTGTATGAAATGCTTATCTGCTTCTGTGTAGTTTTTAGTTTCTGAGAACTGGTGCTATAACCACATCTATTTTCGCTGCTCAGAATTTCTCAGAACTGACATCTTTGCAGCATGACCTCTGACCTTTTATGAGAGAAGACACACTCATTCTATAGTACACATCACCCTAATGTCTAGTCAATTTACACCTTGCATGAAGATACAAGATTTCATTCTGATCCCAAATTACTTCCAATCACCCTTTCTTAGTTAGATTCACTCTTTGCACTGATTCCGGTGATTCAATATCAGTTAGAAAAAGTAGCATATACAGTTGGTTTGCTCGCCTTCTCAATATTAACATTAGAGAGTCGTGTCACAGCACTTTGCTTCTATGTTTCAAACCCTTGTAAACTAGCTCACTGTGCTAGTTGAGACACCAAAGATCAGGCAAGATTCTTTAGCTATTTCTTTCACCCATACAGGATTACATCCTCCTTATGAACAGCTGATCCATATCCAGTGAGTAAACATACTAAGGCATTGTTGCTGCTTCTGGGAATAGAAAATACCTTAAGGATTAGGCTGAATTTCCAAATTATGGTAGTTTGGGGCTGGACAAAGCCTATATGCTTCATTAAACTGTTATAGAACCAGACTCTGCCTGAACCTTGTGCAGGGAACACACTGATGGAAGGGAGTTTGTGTGATGATTTGGGGAATCTCTATGTACAATTTACAAATTCTGGTTGATGTTATGAACTTATTAGGGAATGCCTCTGTGACTGTGGAAATTACCATTTGACAAGCCCTCTAGCACACACCCACCAGGCCAGGGAAAATGGAGAGTCGTTAAAACATAAGGATTGCTCAGCATTGAATAATGGGTATGCTTAGGCATTGGGAAACCAGTTCAACCAAGCATCAGTGCAGAGTCCTAGTGAAGTTGAGAGAGTGGAAAATTTCCAAACAGGATATAGAAGCCGAAGTGACAAAACAACAGGGGTTTAGAAAAGACACAGGCAGAAGTCTTTTAGAGGGACAGGAAGCTTTTGGGGCAGGAGGCAGAAAGAAATCGGCATGCTTTTCTAGTGGGAAGTGGTGTAAAAGGAGCCTGGTTTGGCTGCCAGGATCAACCAAATTCAAAGCAAACTGTTCTGGAGAGGGAGAGGACAAGGCATGCATGCATTGCAGGAGGAGGATCCTGGACATCCCCTCCCAGAGGACTCCGACCCCTACCAAAGAATGCTCCAGAATGGTGAGTAAACTGAGGCAGGGAGATGTGTGTAAGGATCATTATTTTTGTCTAGGTCTGTGTATTTCTTCTGTTACTAAGTAAAGAAAAATGGCATTTTAGAATCCTTTGCAAAGTCTGTGTGTGTGTGTGTGTGTTGCTCCTGTCATATACCCCATAGAAGTAAACTGTAAACCCAGAGCGTCCACACAGCTGGAGTGCTGGAAGAGGGTGTGACGGGATCCCCCTGGGGTGCAACCTGGGACTGTGGGACCGCTGTACCCCCTGAACTCTCTCTAGCCTGGGTGCGCTCTCACAATGCCTTGCTGGTGAGCAGCAGCAAGCCCCTCCAGGTGCTGTGATCACTTAGCACAACAGCACATGGGGCCTCACACCCAGCTAGATTGCATGAATGCTCCCAGAGCCACTCATGAATCTCACAGAGAAAGGCACAAGAACCAAATCCCCGCAGCTCCCAGCGCTGTACCCCAGGAATATACCGTCTTGAACTGCTCAAGATGCACAGTGCACATTTATTAATTGGTTCACCACTTCAACAATGGAAAGTGGACATACACCAGCTTTTGCAAACCTGAGCAGATTTGCCCCACACTTCATACAAACTCACTAGTAAAGATAATTAAACAAATTTATTGACTATAAAAGGTAGATTTTAAGTGATAGGCAAAAAGTCAGAGTGGTTACCAGAATAAAATATAATCACGAAGTCTAAACTCTCAACCCTATTAGACTGGGCACCATCTAGATTAAGCAGTTTTTTTCACCCCACTGGATATTGCAGTCCTTAATATACAGGTTTGTTCCTTAAATCTGGGCCAGTCTCCTCTGTTCGAGTCTTGTCTTCTTCTCAGTGTCTTAATTGCTTGCAGTGAACATGGGGGTAGGAGAAGGTCCAGTGTGTGTCCACTCTGTCTGTTTTATACCCTCAGTCCATGTGCTTGGGGAGCACAAGTCCAAGCATGTCTGTGGGGGCGTTGCTGAGTCTCTCCACGCAAGGTTGAGCAATTCCCCTGGTGTGGCCTCATGCAGGCGAATCATTGCATTGTAGCTCCCTTGCTGGACAATGGCTGTTGATGGGTTGTTTGACACCCTGTTCGGGCGTTAGTCAATTTCCTGGCTGTTGCCTCTGGGGAGCTAATGTCTGGCTGATTCCCCAACTTACAGCATGTTTTATTGACCACCATAAACATAATTCTCATAACTTCATATGTATTAATGATACACATATATGGATAGAGAAATGACTTTCAGCAGATCAGAACCTTTCCCCTGATACCTTACAAAGCATGCTTTAGATGTGAGATCACGATTATATGAAAATGGGGAATATGGGGGTTACAGCATGCTCCCCCAAGGTATAGAATGCCACAGAGGGTGTGTTTAAACTACAAGTGAGTCCAAGAGGTCAGCACTGGTCCTCGAGGGAAAGCAATCAGACCTTGGGGTTGAAGCATTCAGAAGAGGGTGCTAGACAGAAATCTGAAGCCTGAGTTTGTGCCTAGAGACCCCAAGCTAAAGGCAGTGTCTGGGCTGTGTTGAGACTCTGGAGACTTAAAGCGCACAAGATTCAGTATTTGGATCCCTCACAGCAGTGTGGTGAGTGACCAGAGCTTAAAAGTCCAGTCGGCGGCACAGCATGGGCTTGGGGCTAAGGCAGGCTCCCTACCTGCCCTAGCTCTGCACTGCTTCGGGAAGCAGCTACTAGGCGCTGGGGTGCCCAGGGACTGGGAGGCTCTGCATGCTGCCCCCGCCCCCAGTGTCCGCTCCACAGCTCCCATTGGCCCCCAGGAACCACGACCAATGGGAGCTGTGGGGGGCGGCACTTGTGCACACAGCACAGAGCCGCCTGACTGCCCATGTGCCTAGAGGCCGCAGGGACCTGGCAGCTGCAGTAAGTGCTGCCAAGACCCTGCACCCCACCCCCCCAGCCCAGCCAAGAGTCCCTCCTGCACCCCAAACCCCTCTTCCCTGGCCCCACCCCAGAGCCCTCACCCCCCCCTATACCCCAACCCCTCAGCCCCAGCCCAGAGTCCATACCCCCTCCCACACCCCAACCCACTGCCCTAGCCCAGTGAAAGTGAGTGAGGGTGGGGAAGAGCGAACAATGGAAGAAGGGGGGATGGAGTGAGTAGGGGATGGGGCCTCTGAGAAGGGACGGGACAGGAAGTGAGGTGTACGGTTTTATGTGATTAAAAAGTTGGCAATCCTAATTTTGAGTAATATTGCAGTTCAGTCAAAACATGACATTGCAGCATTCAGTACTCTGAACACAAAAGAAAATAAGTAATTTATGATTCCCCATCAGTGGAACCAAGAGCCCTCCTCTGTGCCTTTGAACCCCATGTTGTGGTTAGCAGACTCTACAGTGTAAACTGAAGTATGGTCTCAAAGGATGAAGAAATGTTCTCTATGAATTATTTCTTAAACCAGCCTTCTACACAGGTTCGGAATAATAAATTTTCCATTTTATCTGTTCAAAAATAAGTTGACTAGAGGCAAGGAAATTAAATTCAAAATTGATACCTAAATAAATAATGAATGGCTTGTACTCATAGTACATGTGGATCCAGACTTTCAAGAATGCATGCATGAGTATAAGTATGTACACACATTTGAAGATTTGGGCCAAAATCTGAACTTCCCCAAATGAGTCCATTAAAAGAATTTCACTTGACTTCAAGGCTCTCCGCTTGAGTTAATGAATGTTTACAAATGTTTTTCCTTTTCTCCAACAACTTTGATCTTGTTCGGTGAGGGTTCTTCAAGGATTTTTAAAAACTTGATATCTCGTGCTTTCTGAATGTTATATTAAATATTCAGTGAAAATTAGTCAGAAAGAGCCTCCAAATGGACACAAGAAGCATAAATCCAGTTTGACACCTTTAGATAAATGAAAGCCAAAAAAATAGAGAGGCAGTCTAAAATGGAGGAAAAGGTGGGAATACCAAGAATTTAAGTGACCGATTCTTGTTGTTGCGTGTCATTATAATCTTAACTCTGGAACAATATCTTGAGCAAGGTAGTGAACAACCCTATGTATAATGTTTTCATTGTCTATATTCATGACATTTGCTTTTGCACATTGCTGCAATATGCACATAGATTTATTTGCTTCAATTAACATTGTGAAATCATTTGCTTTATTGCCATCTATGTAAACATGTTTCAGTTTTCTCATCATTATATCAAGGTTATCTAGATGCAGGACTTTTCTAATGCTAATCAGTTCTCTGAAGTTCCCCACATTTTAGGAAGTTTAGGTTGGATATGATAGAGAAAATTAAGAGTCTTTTGATGTGGCAGTAATTGTGTTTTGCATATGCTGCCTAATGCATCATTCATGTCTTCCTTAATCAAACCACCATTATTATAGTTTGTCATTTTATACCATCAATGTGCTTGATGCTGTACAAGCAATTATAAGAGACAATCCCTGCTCCTAGGAGCATTCAGACAGAGATGAGACTGTTTAAGTATACACAATCTACATGGTACAAACTCAAGTAGCATAGACATTTTGTGATTATACACTGATTTTCCACATTTTTATCTTGTTTTCATACATTTTAGAGGTAAATGTTCTGGATGAGCAAGCCAGTCAGTTGAAAAATATCGTTATGTTGGAGGGTTGGGTCTTTCATCCATGGGCAGTCACAAACCTCCTTCAAGCTGATGCGGATGATAGCTGTCTTCTATTCAGGATAAATAACGGAGAAATTAAATACCTTTGTTCTGTGATAGCTGAAACAGTAGAAGCCACTGCCCAAATCACAGATTATCATGACAAGGCTGGAGTAGGAGTGGAGCCATGTGGTCTGAGGGGTTTTCTCTGGGGTCTGAATGCAAATGCAAGAGCTGGGTATTGTTTGGTGGAGCTTTCTGTGTTTGTGAGTGATAAGCAGCCAGATGAAGATGGAAGGTAGACAATGATTGTATTCAGAGTAGTTATTAATGGTTGGCTGTCAAACTGGGGGCGTCTCTAATGAGGTCTGGTACTATTCAATATTTTCATTAATGACTTGGATAATGGAGTGGAGAGTATGCTTATAAAATCCGCACATAACAACAAGCTCTGGGAGGGTTTGCAAGCACTTTGGAAGACAGGATTAGAATTCAAAAGAACCTAGACAAATTGCAGAATTGGTCTGAATTCAACAAGAAGAAATTCAGTAAAGACAAATGCAAAATATTTCATTTAGGAAGGAAAAAATTAAATGCATAACTACAAAATGGGGAATATTTGGCTAGGTTGTAATACTGTGGAAAAGAATCTGGGGGCTATAGTTAATCACAAATTGAGCATAAGTCAACAATGTGATGCGGCTGCAAAAAAAAGGCCAATATCATTCTGGGGTGTATTAGCAGGAGTATTGTATGTAAGACATAAGAAGGAGTATTGTATCCAATTCTAGACACCACACTTTAGCAAAGATGTGGACAAATTGGAAAACATCCAGAGGACATTTTAACAAAAATGATAAAATATTTAGAAAACCTGACCTATGAGGAAAGGTTACAGAAACTCAGCATGTTTATGTGATGGGTTCGGTCACAGAGACCCCCTTGGGACTGTCACCTGATGTGCTGAGACTACTTCTGAGGCCGTTTTCCCTGCCAGCGTGGGACTCCAGAACCCTGTCTTGTTGAGCCAGATACACTAGCCTGCTGTAGCACAGACCCAGGGTCTGAACCACGCCCCCAAAGCTGCAGACTTTAACCAAAACTGCTCATCAAGTTTCCTATCTCCAGCTCCCAATGGGGATCCAAACCCCAAATAAATCTGTTTTACTCTGTATAAAGCTTATATGGGGTAAACTCATAAATTGTCCTCTATAACACTGACAGAGAGATGCACAGCTGTTTGCTCCCCCAGGTATTAATCACTTACTCTGGGTTAATTAATAAAAGTGATTTTATTAAGTATAAAAAGTAGGATTTAAGTGGTTTCAAGTAATAACAGACAGAACAAAGTATCTTACCAAGCAAAATAAAACAAAACACGCAAGTCTAAGTCTAATACATTAAGAAATTGAATACAGGTAAATCTCAACCTCAGAGATGTTCCAATAAGCTTCTTTCACAGACTAGAGTCCGCCTTAGCCTGGGCCCAATCCTTTCCCCTGGTACAGTTCTTGTTAGTTCCAGCTCAGGTGGTAACTAGGGGATTTCTCATGACTGCAGCCCCCTTTGTTCTGTTCCACCCCCTTTTATAGCTTTGGCACAAGGCGGGAATCTTTTGTCTCTCTGGATCCCCACCCCTCCTTCTAAATGGAAAAGCACCAGGTTTAAGATGTCTTCCAGTACCAGGTGACATGGTCACATGTCTTGTGAGACCCCGGCCTCCATTCTTTCCGCCTGACTCACAGGAACACAAGAAGGCTTACAAGTAAACAGAGCCATTTACAGCCGATTGTCCTGGTTAATGGGAGCCATAAAGATTCTAAACCACCATTAATGGCCCACACTTTGCATAATTACAATAGGATCTCAGAGTTAACTTTATTTTTCTAGTTGTAGATACAAGAATGATACATACACACAAATAGGATGAACACACTCAGTAGATTATAAACTTTGTAATGATACCTTATAAGAGACCTTTTGCATAAAGCATATTCCAGTTACATTATATTCACATTCCAAGCATATTTTCATAAGGCATATGGAGTGCAATGTCACAGTTTAGTCTTCAGAAAGGAAGACTAAAGGGGGACCTGATAACAGTCTTCAAATATATAAAGGGCTGTTATAAAGAGGAGTCTGATCAATTGTTCTCCTTGTCTATGGAAGACAGGAGAAGTAGTAATGTATTTAATCTGCAGCAAGGGTGATTTAAGTTAGATATTAGGAAAAACTTTCTAACTGTAAGGGTAGTTAAGCTGTGGAATAGGCTTCCAAGGAGGTTGTGGAATCCTCATCATTGAAGATTTTCAAAAACAGGTTAGAGTAAGACAAACACCTGTCAGGAATGGTCTAGGTTTTCTTGGTCCTGCCATGATGTGAGGGGGGATGGACTTGATGACTTCTTGAGGTTCCTTCCAGACCTACATTTCTATAATTTCAATATTCTACAAAAGAAGGCAACAGGAAAGCCAAGGAGTCAGCAAGAAAAGCACTGGTATGGCTCTGAGCAAAAGCCAAGAGAATTTTTTGTGCAGAGTGCTGGCTGGAAAGAGGCTTGGCACTATGATCAAAGAAACTGCCTCCTGCTTGATTCAGGACTGTGTACGTTCTTTGTAAATAAACAAGATTTCAGTAAAGAAATACATGACTCACTCAATTTCTCCTCTTAATGGAAACAACCCACAACACCCCATTTTTTGGCTGAAAAGTTGCAACAATATGTTAAAGCTTTGGAAGTTCATGAATTACAACTTTGCACTTCTATATAGTACCTTCCACTTGAGGCTGGCTCAATGTCTTACAAACTTTGATTTAGCCTCTTAACCCCCATCTGAGAGAGGCAGGTATGATTTTATCCATTCTCCAGATAGGCAAACTTGGGCACAGAGTAGTTGTGTGACCTGTTTAAGGACACACAGCAAATCATTAGCAGACGTGGAAATAAAATCTGCAAGAGTCCTGACTCTAGTCTTCTGCACTACTCGATGATACCACTTCACCCAAGCTATCTGGGTCAGTGTAACGCAAAAACATGTCATCCTGGGGAACCCAGCCTGTTAAGTTTTGTACTAGGAGAGTTTTACACAGAAAGCAATTTACACAGAAAGGGAGGTTTTAGCTAGGAACAAGGAGACAACAGTCTTGTGAGTCAGAATGTTACAACAGTGAATTTCTAGGGTCAGGGTGAGGTGTGCATTCTGTTCTCTCCTGCTCTGCACCCTCCCTCCATCTCCACACACAATACACAGTGTTTAACTCTAAATGTGCTGACTGGTTGGAAGTCAACTTCTCCAGTGGTCATGAATATTGAATTGGTGTTGTATTAAAGGAGATGGTGTCTGATGCGGATTTTTAGCTGATTATGTTTAAATATGTTGTACTGGGTGGCTGTTAAAAGGAAGGGGAATAGTCAATTTTATTAAGTAAAAATAGTTTGTAGTAAGTATTTTGGGAAATGGCTGTAATGTTTCTAGTCGTGTTATTTAGGATAGGTAATATAAGGAGGAACTATGGTTGTTTTTGTCTTTTCAATAGTTGATGGATGTGATCAGAGTTAAGGTTAATGTTATTTGGTGATGGAGAGAGAAGAAGGCATGAGTGATGGATTCGGATGAGGCAATGTGGAAAGGGCAACATCCATGACTGAGGATTGGAAGAGTTGGGGAAGGACTTAATGAGGGATTCCCTAGCTTTTTTATTCTGTTGATGGAATAGTCAAAAATCTGTTCAGTTTGTGTAACAAAATGTTTTCTTTAGAGGAATTTCCCACCATTTTAAAGTCTTTATTAAAGCTGATAGCTATTCATGTGAATAACTATCAATATAAATGTGTATTCTCCCTATCCCCTAGAGCAGAGTATTGAAGTTCCATTTCCCTGAGGCACTCCTTCACGACAAATCCCCATTGCACATTTAGATTGTCCATATGCTTGCCCAACCCCCACCCTCCTTTCTCCCCACTGTACTTCCCCCATATCCTGTCCTTGGTCTTCACCAGACTCCCCTATTGAAATTAATCTCTTGAACTCGGAAGTGTTATTGTTTTATACACAGAAATATTTACCAGTTAAATGTGGTGCTGGCTTAGGGGGTATGGTGGGGATCAGGGACATGGAAGCATGTTGAAAAATGGACGTTGCAGGCAGTAGAGCGGTGAAGGGAGGCGCTGAGGGGAAGAGAATGAGCACGGATATGGGGGGAACATAGATAAGAAGTGAGAGGTTTGAACTAGGGAAAATTTAGATTAGGAGAAACAGAGCAGAGACGAAGCATCAGAGAATGGAATCAGCTAGCAGATCTAAGTAGTTCCTTTGGCTAATCTTGGTGAAACTCAGTGACATTCTAGTGAATAATGGGCCTATATCCAAGATATTCTCTGTGTCTGTTCGTCACCAACAGATGTACCTCCACCTCTCTCCTGTTTGGTATATCAGCATCTTCCCCTGTATAATACCCTCCTTTTGCAGCCCACTGGGAATGGCTCTTTCTGTCCATGCTCTTTGACTGAGAGGAATGTGGGGTATCTTAGTTTCAGGCTCTTTACCCTGTAGCCCCCCCCCACAAGGTGGTGTTCTCCTCAAATGGTGCTGGATGACCATCCAATTCAACCACCAAATTCTTTATAGAACATGATTTAAAACAAAGTAGACTGCCTCAGAAAATCTAGATTTATATCTGGTAAAAGTTAGATTAGATTAGGCTTTCTCAGTTTGTCACAGAAAAGAAAACGTAACATCTTTTGTTTTTCCAGAGCCATCTGTGACATAACCAGGGTAGAATCTAGACTACTGAGAAACTGTGTCACCCCTCAAATCTCGGGTACATTTTACACTGCTTTGCTGTTGTTGCCTCCACTCCTGGACTGCTCACAATCAGCCTCTAGCATGTAAATCACTCCCAGGTATGTCTGTATGCACTTGCAACTGGCTATGCACCCAAGCTTTTACCAGCCTGAATTATACTGCAGGGTGGCCCGAGCACACTCCCAGTCCTAGATTTCCCCCCAGAAATGTGTGCCTTCTCCTGGACACTATGCAGTCATATAAAGTCCACCATTTTATTATTAGAAATGATATGCCGAATCCGGTTATCCCAACTGGAGTTTCCTAAACGCTTTGATTCAAACATACTAGTTTAGATAAAACAAGTTTATTAACTACAAAGAGAGAGATTTTAAGTGAATGCAAGCAATGAGGCATAAAAGTTTGAATGGTTACAAGAAAAATAAAGATAAACTGCAACTTGTGACTAATTTAACAATCTGTGTTCAATTCAAAGCAAAATTTTTCTTACCACATGTTCTCAGTAGTTTTACTGGCAAAACTTCTTATGCCAAGACATCTTCTGGGTAATGGCTGCTTCCTTTGTTCCTTCTGGTGCAGTGAATCAATGGACACAGAGAGAGCAGAAAAGAGGGGTCCCTTGGGATGTTTCCCCTTTTTATAGTCCTTCCCTGCCCTTCAATAATCATCTCCAGCTGGGAATATGCACCAGGCAGTCTCTGTAGATGGGAACCCCATGTTTCTTTGCTGAGATGTAGATTTTTCATCCACTCCCACTTTCCTACCAAAAAATGGCCTTGTTTACAGCTGGAAGGGGCATCAGCTTGCCATTTTTCTCTGGGGAACTAGTTTGGCCACTCGCCAGACTTGGAACATGTTTTAGTAATACCATACAATGGAATCTTATAACTCTCCAAACAATGTTGCTACACATATTTTACCACGACAGTAATGAGTTTTCAAACGATACATCACAGGGTATACTTGGTACAAAGATTATTACAATAGTGTGCAAGAGATTAATACAGGTGTGTGACATTCCCTAGGATGCAATCTAGACTGTTGTGTCCCCCTAGCTCTCCAGCTTGTGATGCTTTTACACTGGTTTGCTGGTGAACAGCAATCCCTCCAGGCTCTGCTCGCGCACAGCCATTAGCATGTAAAATCACTTCCAGCTAAATACATGACTGATATACCTAGCCATCCATGAATTACATGCAGGACAACACCCACGTATCCCCAGACCCAGCCTTTCTGCCCCAGAAATGTGTGTCTTATACTGTTCAGTACCCTTCTGGACTGTGGAAGCTCATAGATAGTCCATCATTCCAACAATGGGTAATGATTACTCAACAGACTTGTTGACCTAAATGGAGATTCCTAAGCACTTCAACCAAAGCACATTCGTTTAGATAAAACAACAAAACAAATTTATTAGTGAGAGAAAGATAGATTTTAAGTGATTACAAGTGATAAGGCTTAAAAATTAGAATTGGTTACAAAAGAAACGAAAGGATAAACATACAAGCTAGTTCCTAAACTTTACCAAGGCTAGCAGGTTTAAAAGCACAAAAGGAGTTTTTCTCAACAAAAGCTTACAGCTGTTTGTACTAGCTGGAAAATCCCCAGTTTAATGATACTTTTGTCTTTCAAGTGATCTAGCTGCCATAAGTAGAGATGGAAGGGAAGAGGTGATGTGGAGGTCACTGTCTCTTATTTTTATAACCTCCTTTTTTGAGGATTACCCACCACTAGGGTGCACACAAACAGTCTCCCCTGTATGTGAAGTTTGAAGCATTTCCAGCACTAAATGTAGATTCTTTGTTATATACCTCCCCGTTGCTGAAGAATGGTTAGTTAATCTAGGTGATAGTCTCTGATGGTTTATTTGATTATGCTGATACCTCAGTGTGTCCTTGTCTCTGGAAAAAAAACTCGTGTAGGCCTACTTTTCTTAAATTGGAGCATGTTACAGCAGTGATGCATGGTAAAATCTCATAGCTTCACAAACAGTGTTGTTACACATATCTTAACAGGACAGTGATGTTCAGCAGACTGAGTTTTCAAATGATACCTCACAAATATACTTTGTACAAGATATATTATATAAAATATATATGAAAGTGGTGAACACAGGGTACAGAGTGTCACAAAGGGTATAGTTTATCACACAGTTCATCACATAGTTTATCTCTTTTCCTCAAACCAGCATCCTCTTACCCCTTCTCGGATATATGGAGATTAACCCCTTCTATTTTTCCAGTGTTTCTCAGATGTTAGTCCATTAACACAATTACAAAGAGTCCCTTTGTCCACAGTTGCATAACCTGGGAGGATCTCTCTCCCCACAAATCAGTCAGTCCAGTTGCCGAAGTTGCCTGTCCACAATTTCATACAAGGCCTGTAAGATACAGGCTTAGCTATTGGGTTTTAATAATTCTGTTCAGAGTGCCAATGGCTCCATGCTTTATTTCAGAAGCAGGTGCTTACCCATTGTTTCTAGTTTGTCTCGGTTGTCTGTGCTTTCCAAAGTCAGCTTACTCCTCAATACCTACCACTTATTTTGTGTCCTAAAATATAATCGAAACCTTAAAGACAGAGGCCCTGTCCTGTCAGTGATATTCCAAGTACATGATGGCTGTGCTTGTTAGCTGGAGAAACGGAAAGATATGTGAGGAAAAACAGGACAAAATTCCCCAAAAGGTGGGGGAGCATTTTTAAAATATTTGCTAGCTGGTGCAGAGGAAACATTTTATTTATAAAAATTACAAGAAAAATGGAAATGTCCCTTGAAGAGTTCAGAAGTGGAGACAAAATTCAATCATTAACATACGAAACAAAGAGATTTTAATTCTGCTTTCAGAGGAAGTCATAATGCAGCCTTAACTGTAGAATTGCTACTGACGCCTCCATAATGCTGTACAATGAGCTCCTGTCTTATGAAATTAGAAGATAATTTCACATATGTTGCATAGTTCAAAGCATAATTTTTCATGCTGAATGATGTAAGGTATTTATCAAACTGTTTTAATAGATTGGATCTCTGACTCCACCACCCCACGCTCCACTGCGTGTATACTGAGGCTGACAACTCTGCCTTATAAAAGATTTCCTTGCCCAACCTTGTGACTAATGCAGGTAATTATTTTTAAAACAACTCTGGATGCTGCTGTAGCACATTGGTACATGCACACCAAAAGGTGTGTTCACATTCATCTGGCATTTGTGAACCTCAAGGGACCATATAAATCTTACTGTGCAGCTTTACAAATACTTGGTATGGCTACTACATCATTAAGGAGTTTGCCTGCTGGGTCAGGATAATCAGAGGTATAAAAGAGCCAGTTTAAAATAGATAAAAAATAAACATTAAAGGGATCTAATTTCATAGCACATTATCAACGAGCTCCCGTATTCTTCCAGCCCCTGGAGGTCTGTGTGTGTTGCTTAGTGAAATTGTCTTTTTCCTTTTAAAATCCAATTGAATAAAGCTGGATGGTGGCATGGCCAGTTTCAGAAATAAATATCTGAGTTAATGAAGGGCTCATGAAAGCAAGAAGCTAATATCATTGGACTGAGTCAGGTGCATTGTGGGTGGGCACAAGGCAATTGGGCGATTTGGCCAGGGGACTGGTCCTTGTCATGGGCTGCAGGGCTAGTCACTGCAATTCTCTCTTGCAGGTCCCTATTTTGATCAGGAGGCACTGAGGACCCAATTCATCCCCATGCTGGTGCAGACCCCAGCGCAGGGACTCAGGGGAAGAATTTGTAGCCTTCCAAGACCCTGATTCTGGGGCAGCTGGATCAGCCCTCGGCTCAGACAATATCGCCAGCCCTATGACTTTAAAAATCATGATGGGGGGGACGTGGATCGTATCATGAGATTAAAAAATGAATTTTTTGACTTTTGGGTCTGATTCTGATTTCTGGGCTCCTCACACAAGCCACCCTGTCCCTATGTGATTGTGTGTACACGTCAGGCTGAAATACGCAAGAGGTGCATGAGCACAAATAGGGGAGAGGCCTCCCTTTTCTCCTGCAGATGTGGACCCCATGTTTCCTCCTTTCAACACCAGTGGTGATAGCCTTTCCCTTTCTGACCCCCCAGTTTGTCTTTCCCAATGCTCCCAGGAACTTCCCCAGGCTTTCTCACTGGATCCTGAATGAAGTGCATCCCGGGACTGTCCTCAGACAGTGCCAGGACATTGGCGACTCTGCTTGCAGTGAGGAGCACCATACAGTATCAGCACTGCCTGTGGATCCTGGCCGTGTCAGCAGGGACTGTGCCCCCTAGCTTCCACTTTGGCTGGTCCTTACACTCTGCTGCTTTATGGACTGCTCTAACCACCTCCTCCCGAGTCCCTCTGCAGCCAGCCTCACTCTCCTCCATGCTCCTGCCACCCACCCTTCCCTCCCTGTCCTGTATGTCCCTTCCCCAACCTCTCCCTTCCCTGCCCCCGCAGTCTCTCTTCCCTTTTCCTTCTTCCTTTCCCCCCACACTTATTTGCTCTTATTGACTCAACTGCTTCCCATCACTCCCCCTCACCTCTAAGCCTGCTGAGCCCCTCCCTGTGGTATTCACTGAATTAATTAAAAAGTATTTTTTGAAAATAAATTAACACTAATAATCTCTCTCTCTCTGGCCCCATGCTGAACATTTCAAGTAAACTCACCATCTTGTATCCATAACCTATCTACCCCGATCTCTTTACCCCAGTCCCTTCTGGTTTTATCTTCACTTGCCATCTCATGTCCTCAGTTAGACTGTCAGCTCCATGGATCCGGGAACATCTCTGTCAGGTCTGAAAAGCGCCTGCCAATCTTGGGGTGCCAGGACACAGTGATATGTCAGCTCTGCTTTTTGTCATTTACACACGGCCAGGAGGTGTCAGCTGGTCCTTTCAGATGCAACAGCTGTCCTTGTTGCCCTTGTTGCCTCAGGACTAAACTACTGTAGTGCATTCCACATGGGCCTTACCTTCAAAACCATCTGGAAACTGAAGCAAATGCAAAACACGGCAGCCTATTTGGTAAGGGGAGCATCTCACAGCAAGTATATTGGCAGTTCTCTATGAGCTACGCTGGCTGCCTGTGTGTTTCCAGACAGAGTTTGAAGTGTTTGGTTTGTCTATAAAGCTGTAAGTGACTTAGGACTTACCTACCGGGGAGCTCTCCTCTCTCCCCAAGCTGCAGCTGAGACCAGCAGAGGTGCTGGAAATGAATCCCTACTGGGATAAATGAAGAGGGGCTGCTGGACTGTAGTTCTCTGGGAGGCCTCCTGGCTTTGGAATTCACTCCCCTCCGTTGGTCCAAACTCCCCTGGATCTGGTTGTTACCCGGGGTTTTTTCAGCCCAAAGCTCTTGGTAACTTTTACTCTGTGCGAGGTGGTGTCAGAAAATAAATCAAGGGAGACACAGCTGGCACAAACAGGACTACACAAGAGTGCTTTCACTTAACGCTAAACTTTACTTAGTCTCAAGCACTTACACACATCCACAACAGGTTAGTAAAACACCCCCAACCCTTGATAGTTACCAAAACTGAGTGTGGCTCTCGAGTGGCCAAGCGGCAGCCCATCTGCCAGTGGGGAACACAAGATACATCCAGAGGGACAGTCCAGTCCTGAAGAGTCCCACTACCTCGAACTTTTTCCCCTTATTTATACATTAGTAATAGAATGACACATCCATTAAAGAAAACTTGTTAAGCAAGCAGTTTCAATGGTCAAGCAAGAGGTTCCTATTGATTAACCAGGTGTGGGTTTTTCCAGAGTTTGCAGCCTTGAGACCACAATAGACATTCCTGGGGCACATCCTGTTCTTCTAAAATGCATGTATCAGCAACTTCAACACAATTCTTATCAGGAAGGACGTGGGGTGAAGCTGCCCTTTCTGTGGCACCCAAAACCCCCGCCCCTCCTTCCTTGGTCAAGCTGAGTTTGCTACATGGCCACTTTATGGCCTGCTGACTTGACTACTTTTAGCACTAAGCCATAGTGGTTTCAGGCACTTTACTGGTTTGCTGACATCTCCCCATACACGGGGACATTCGTGGCATGCCACAGGGCTTATCCTTTTAACCCAGGAATTTGAAAATGGGCACGGGTGGGTAGGAGTAGGCAGAAGAATTGTTGAGGGAGCGAGGTATTTGATCTCTGAAGTTACCTGGCTTGGTGGTGGGGGGTTATGTCAAACTCTACCGCTGCATGTAGTATGGTGGTTCTGATGCATTTTTAAGCTATGATAATGCCACCTAGAGCATATAGATAGATGTCCTTTTGTCATTTATATAGATCTAAATAAATTAATTAATACCAGTGCTCCTGAAGTCATCTTCATTGATGAAAAACTAGGTTCTACTAGCAGCATCTCCCTTGTTATCTCGTTGTTGAGAGTCTAGGGCTAGTCTACACTAGATGCGTTACGTCAACGCAACTGCACCGATGCAGCTGCATTGCTGTAGAGCATCTGGTGAAGACACTCTATGCAGATGAGAGAGAGCTCTCCCATCGGCATAAAAAATCCATCTCTGCAAGAAGCGATAGCGACGTAGGCAGGAGAAACTCTCCCACCGACATAGCTCTGTCCACACCAGCGCTTAGGTTGGTGTAACTTATGTTGCTCAGGGGGGTGGCTTATTCATATCCCTGAGCAATGTAAGTTATACCAAAGAAAGTGGTAGTATAGACCTGATGTAGAAGTCAAGGGTATGTGGAAGTAGGGAGTAGGTAGGAAAGCTCTGTTAACGGTAACAGAAATATTATGCATAACCACTGACTGCCTAATTTATTCAAAATTGTGTTGATCCTCCAAATGGAAAAGCCAGGCAGTTACTATTCCTATAAGCCTAGCCAAATAATGGAACAAATATCAGGTGGGAGGGGGGAAAATTGCTAATATTTAGAGGAGAATGGAACAAAGAGCAAGAAGCTGCACCACTTTGCAAATGTTAGCTAATACATATATGTTAGGTGTGGTATCATCATCATGTTCCCATTATGGCTCTGGCGTTTAGGGTAGTGACGAAGCTCCTCCACTCCTGTCTGTTTCTGGCAAGTCTTTCAATGGTTTCCCCAGGTTTTTCAGCTCGGTTTCCACAGCTCTTTGCCATGTTGTTTTCGGGTGGCCTCATTTTCACTTGCCTTCAGGTGTCCATCTTATTGCTACTCTGGTGATGGAATCCGTTTCCATCTGAAGCACATGGCCAATCCATTTCCAACACCTCCTGGCAATGATGGTTGCCTCTTGACTGCACTGTGTCGATAGATCTTGGTTTGAGATTGTTCTGGGCCAAAAGATACGGAGGATTTTTCTGCGGCAGGTTGTATGGAATGAAGACAGCTTGGACATGTCATACTTTCTCATTCCCCAGCATTCTGCACTATAAAGTAGTGTTGAAATTACACAGCTCTGATAAATCTTGAGTTTGGTTTTGGTGGTGTATTTTAATGATTTCCAAACTGTATTTAAGCTTCTGAAGGTGTTCCTGGTTTTACTGATTTTGTTCTGGATGTCCTGGCTTGTTCCACTGTCCTGGCTGATGGTGCTTCCCAAGTATGTGAATGTTTCTACACTGGTGAGAATATAATCCTCTGTCCGTACTGGTGATGGTGAGGCAATATTAAAGGTCATGATATCTGTCTTATTGCAATTGATTTTCAGTCCAATTTGCTGGCTGAATGTGTTGAGTCGAGTTGTTTTTTCTTGTATATGGTGTTGGGTATGTGATAGGAGAATGACATCATCTGCGAAGTCCAGGACTTCAAGTGATGAGAAGAGTGTCCATTTAATGCCTCTTGACATGTCTTCTGTGGTACGCCGCATTATCCAGTCGATGGCCATTTGAAGAGGATTGCAGACATGACACACCCCTGACGTACTCCTGTTTTGACTTCAAAACGGAGTTCACTATGATCAACACTGCATGTAAAGTTGAAATAGAAGTTTTTGATTACGTTGATTATACAGAAAGGCATATTCCATATGCCCGCAGAAGGCACCGTAGGCTGATCCTGTGAATGCTATCAAAAGCCTTCTCAAACTCTATGAAATTTATGTAGAGTTGCCATTGCCATTCTAAGCACTGTTCTATTATGTTTCATAGAGTGAAGATCTGGTCTGTGCATCTACACCTTTTCCGAAAACCAACTTGCTTTTTTCTGAAAATGCTATCAACTGCCTCCGATATATGCTGGACTATGATCTTACACAATACTTTGCTTGGCACAGATAAAAGTGTGATACCACACCAGTTATTACAGTCACTGAGAGTTTCTTTCTTTGGTATCTTCACTATAATCCCATTGGTCCACTCATCTGGCACTTTTTCCCTTTCTCAGACTGATGTAAATAGAAGGGCCAGGATAGATGCTGCTAACTCAGGTTTTACCTTGAACAATTTTGCATTCAAGTTATCCTTGCCAGGAACACTCTCATTTTTTAAGGATTTGATGGCTTGAATGATCTCTTTCTTAGTTGGGGTGTCTGTGTTGATATCAAGATCTTCTTCTGCATTCTGGATGTTTGCTTCCTCTTTAGGTGGCTCCCTGTTCAGCAATTCTCTTAAATACTCTGTCCAGTGCCTTTCTTGTTCTTTTTCGGTTTTGTCCTTGTTTATTCCTGATGAGATTGTCAGTATCTGCTGTTTACCACTGATAAGCCACGTCATTTTGTAGACGGTTCCTTGTACACACCACATTAAAAGGTGGTGTGTGTGTAGGTGTGTATAAATGTATGAATAAAGTGTTGGGAAGTTATGTTAACTGAGTGTATTATGGTCTCCCCACAGTTCTGTTCACCCATGTCAGATATCTCACAACACTTTGCAAAGCTGAACTCAGCCTAGGCATTAGAAAACAGGAAGCCCGTCAAAGACAAGATACACGAATGGTGTGTCCTAGCAAAGGTTGGGGGGTATGGCTATACCCAACTGGTTTGGGATGGAGTATCCAAAAGAGAGATAAGAAAAGTACAGAACAAAATAACAAGTTAATGAACTGTTACAAAGTGGTGGGCTAGATTTTAGTGACATGTAGAGAGTTTTGTAACTTGTACAATTGTGTATAAATACTTCAGGCTGAAATGCGTATCTTTGAAAAATACCTTCTCTGTAAGATGAAACAAGCTGCAAGAATTTGCTTCCTGGAAGGAGAGTATGAATGTCTCCTTTTTTGTATTGTACTGCCTTGTCTAAACAATCAATTTGGCTGCATTTGGTTATTTGGTCTCTTGAACATTTTTAAGAATGAACCGTGAGGGTAGTCAAACAATTGGCTCCGTCTTTTAGTCAATATAAAGAAAAATGCTTGCTGGATAGTCATTTTTTTCTGGGAGATCTACAAATTTAGTGAATGTGAGAAAAGTGGTGTTATGCTAGATCTTGGTAAGCCTTTGAAAAATCTTAGTTTCAATAAGTGTACGTGTATATGCACACACACGCGTATATAGACAGCACCCAATGTCCCTGCCTCGACGGGCTTAAAATCAAAGACAACATGTGAACAAAAGGGTAAGGGATAGGAAGTAATAGAGAACATCATGACTGACACACACGACTAGGCTAGGCTATCTTATGAGTTCCATGGATTGTGGATTTTTTAAATTTTAGTGTTGGTGGGTGCTGCTGACTAATAGGGTTCTCAAAGAAGTTAAATAGCTGAATTTGGCCCCTTGTGTACCTCCTTATTAGAAGGGGAATGGGAGAGATTAGTCAAGAGCAGGACAATATGAGGCTGCAGAGATGGCCTTATGAGGAACGATCAAACCAGTTAAATGTGTGACACCTGGCAAAGCAATGATTAAAGGTGTTGGGGAAACAACTGTCTAAAAGGAGAGAGGAATTATTTAGGCTCTAGCGTTCTGTTCTTTTTTCTTTACCCCTCTTGTTTTTGCGCTGGTTTCCCTAACTGCTCCTCCGGGCTCTTCTTTCCTCTTCTAGGTGGGGCTGGCTGGCTGAAAACATTCTGTGAAAGCTGTTTTTGAATGTGAATGTACAGAATGTACAGAAGAGAATAGTACTACATTTCAGGGGATGGACTAAAATGACCTAACAGGCCTTTTCCTGCTCTAACTTGTGTGGCTGCTATTTATATTTCTTAGATGGCCCCCACAATCTTTAATGTTTTTATCCTCTTGATACCTGTGTGGGGCAGGAAAGTGCTACTATCCCCGTGTTATAGATGAGGGAAAGAGAGATAGAGACACTAAGTGACTTGCCCAGGGTCACCTAGGAAATCTGTGTCAGGGCAGGTTATTGAACTAAGGTCTTCCACGTCACAGAGTAGCACCTTAACCACTGAAACATTCTCCCTCCTCACCCCCCCGCCCCCGTACACCTGGAGACTGAGCATTCTTGGTGCAGGTTCCCCTGCTGTGTAACTCATTCTCTGTTTTTGTGCTGGGACTGAAGTTTGCTGACCTTCAGACCCCAGACCAAGGAATGCCTTTCTGGTCACCCCTTTGTTTGATGGATAATCACCAGAAGGTTTTACTTATGGTGGGTTGGATGGTGCAGCAGGGTTGTAGGCACTATCTGTTGCAGGGTTTCATTGCTGGTTTGTTTTTAATGTATGTCCTGTATGCAGAAGTCATGGTGAGGGATGCATACAAATCACTAAGGACTGTATTCTGCTTTCTATGCCCTCTGGGTTGCTGTGAGAGTGTAGAGGGGTCGTACAGCGCCTGGCAGCAGGAATGCTGGCTAGCTCACTCAGAACGCTTCCTTGTGGCTCCAAGGCAAAGCACCCTGGCACACCTTGAGAGAGAGGCTGCAGTACACTCATGGCACTGCTGGGAGGGGGAATAGAATCGTGGGATTACTCCTTTTCAGGCACCTTGATCAATACTGCCAGTCCCTAGAGCTCAAAAATCATGTCCAGCCCCCACCATCCCAAATCATGACTTTAAAAAAATCATTCTTTTTATTTGCTTTCTGATTCCTGAGCTTTTAGGAGGTGCTTGGGTCACATTTTCAAACATTCCTTGCAACCATGAGGGCTACAAATCTACCATTTGTGTTTAAGTGAAGGCTGAAATTCTCCTGTAATCACAGGGCTCCTGGAGCTGGGGCTTCCAGAAAAACACCCAATTCTATGAGTCTCATGGTAAAACTGCAAAAGGTAGCAACACTGCAGTGGGATTTCAGGAAGGAGCAGCCAGATCCTGTGCAGAGGCTCAGGTAGGAAAGCGCCATGCACTCCACTTCCTTGAACAACTGCAGAGTGACTGGCTGTAAAGGAATTTGTTGCTGCACTCAGAGACTGCCAAGCCTCCTATGTTGCTAAAATAGGGTTTAATTTCATGGGTATGTAACCCTTGGTACAGTAGCTGACTCCTCAGGAGGCAGCCTGCTCTATAGGATTCCCAGCATTGTTTGGTGCTTAAACAGCAGAAGCCCAAAGCTGATCAACATGAATAGTTGTGGCACAGTCAGTAGTTAGCAAAGAAACACAAGGTAGCCTGATTTCTTTCTGAAACACAAGATAGTAGTTTAGCTTGTTGCAATATGGGTTCTTAAGGCCACCCAACAGACCTGAGGAAACACGACACTGCAGCTTTTTTCATCATTTACCCTCTTCAGTTGGCTGCAGCTCAGCAGAACAAGTGCTAAGCCTTTGAAAACTAATGTCCTGATTTCACAGGGGTTGGAGGGGTTTTTCCATTTTTTTCTTGTCATTGAGATCTGCACAATTTCTCACTTACCTTGAGAACCAGGACTAAGAGGATTAGCAGGCTACAGAGTCTGATTACCTCAGCCGTCTGCTATTACTCCAGGTGTTCCTGTAAAATACCTTGGCAACATGAGGTCTTGGCTTTTGTGCTGGTTGTGGAAAGCCACAAAGCATAGATGTAGGTCTTTGCTGTCACCTTTGCTCTCTCTTAGTGAGGGAATTTGGTGATGAGAAGCTAAATTAATAAAAAGAAAAGGAGGACTTTTGGCACCTTAGAGACTAACAAATTTATTTGAGCATAAGTTTTCGTGAGCTACAGCTCACTTCATCGGATGCTCACGAAAGCTTATGCTCAAATAAATTTGTTAGTCTCTAAGGTGCCAAAAGTCCTCCTTTTCTTTTTGCGAATACAGACTAACACGGCTGCTACTCTGAAACCTAAATTAATAAAGGAACTCTTTGTTTGCTGAGACTTTAAATGTTTCTCCCTTTCTGATTATGAAGGCAGTGTGGTCTAGGGTCTATGGCAGTGAACTGGAAACCACTACATTTCTTTTCTAGTGCTGGCTCTGCGAGTGACCCATTGTGTGACTCTGGGAAATTCATATCACTGTTATGTGCCTCTGTTTCCCCATCGGTAAATGTGGGGGAACATATTTACCATCCTTTGTAAAGCAATTTGAGTCCCCCAATGCAAAGTATTGTTGTTATTAGAGCCGGTCAAACATTTTCCATTGAAACTGTTTGTCAGTTGAAAACTGGGTTTTCAATTAAACTGAATTTATTTTGGAAAACGTCCACTTTCCCCAGGAAATGCCACTGTTTATTTAAAAAATAAATGCCTGAAAACCAAAATATTTCAGTTCAGAAATGTGTTGCAGTGCCTGATGAGAGTCGTAATTCACATGCTTCATGTCCCCGTTACCTTCTATGGGTCAGGCTCTCTAACCCGGCTACATCTCCCAAGATGGAATTCCTGTGATGCATCACAGCCTCTCACCTCGAATGGGGACTGTGTGGCATCATGGAAGATGTGGTCTGATTTGGAAGCCCAGCCTATGGAGAGAATGGGAGTGGGAGGCGCCAGAACTACAATTCCCCTGAGGAGCCAAATCAAAATAGTTTGGTTTTTGATTGATTGATTTATTACTGAAAAGATAAAAATTTAGATGATGGTTTTGTTTTTTTGTTTTTGCCAAAAATGTCCACAGAGGTAAAAACATTGTTCCAACCAGTTCTAATTATGATTTACTCTGACACTTCAAGGAAGGAACACAATAGCCAACAATATAGAGAACGAAGCTGTAAGAATAAAATATTCTTACATTAGCCACTAAAGAGACTCTTTTGCATTTGGAGTTCATAGCAGCTGATGCTAATGTGCAAAGGTAAAATAAATCCAAGCAATACTATGGATTTATGATCAATGCTTGAACAAGTTGTTTGCTTAGTGACAGAAAAGACTCATGATGATTAGCTTTGACTGGAAATATACTAGCATACGCTATGTACCATTTTATTTTCTTGCATAGCTGAATTAGATCTGAGAGAGCTGAAGGATTAACATACAGAAAACAAAAACAAAACTTTCCTTCAAACTGGATACATGCTTTTTATAACCCTAGAAGGGAAAGATTTTTTTAACAGAAATAAATATGAAAATCAACCCAGTGGAGCTCTTCAGCAAACTCCAATTTGCAAAAAGAAATATGGTGAAAGCAGCTAATCTAAAGTGCCCGACAGCCTGACCATACCGTTATCTGAATAAATAGCTCATTGACAAACGGTTTGCTGTGTACATCTAGAGGATTACTGCTTATTTGCAAAAGCTCTACCTAACAGGAAATTGGAGGAGAGAAAAGATCATTTCTGCAGCAAAAACCCAAAACCATATTTTCTTTTCCCTGTCAATATGAAGATGCATTCTGGCAAGCTCTCGCCAGCTTTTATTGGGAAACAGTTCATAAATACTCCAGTTGAAATAGTTGCTTCATCTCAGCAGAGCCAGGGTTTTTTTTTCATGGAGTGTCATAATGGCATATTTTCTGATCTCTGTGTTTTGTGCAGGCCTTAAAATGGAGAGATCTTATGTGAAATTTCTGCAAAACTAGCATGTTGAAGAAAGGATTTTACATAAACCAAAGCTCAAAATCCATAAGTCACGATTGTCACACTTTGGGGTCCAACCCAGACCAGTGAGAGGTTGTGTCACCGCCTGCCCTGTAATTCTGGGTCCCGTAAATGTCCTGCTGCTGCGGCTCAAAGCCTGGACACTGACAGCCAGAAGACAAGCATGCAGTTCCCTGAGTTTCTGTGTGCTGTGCAGCCCTGGGTCTGCACTCAGACCCAGCAGCCTACCTACAACACAATGCTCCCACTCTTGTCTCTACCAGCCTTGGTTAGTATGTGCAGGATAACCCCAACATACCCCCAGTCCTGAATTTCCCCATAAAAGTCTGCCCAGAAGTGGAACACACCTGGTACGTTCAGAGAATTAGTAAGGTCCATTGCTCCTTTAAAGAGACAAAAGCATAGCTTGTTGCTTTAACTGGAGTTAATAATCATTTAAATTCAAGCACAGGACTGGGTTGTCTTAGATTAAAAGTAAATCAAGCTTATTTTATCAAAAAGAGAGAGGTGTAAAGTGAATTCAAATATAAGGGATAGAGACAATGGTTACAAGCAAATTGAAATAAAATATGCTTTCTAGAGGCTAAGACTTAACTCAATAAGCCAAAGCCTTGATACAAGGTAGATTTCTTCCTGATCTTTTTCTTTCTGGCCATGGCTAACTTTCTGTTACTCAGGATCTTCCACAGAAGTACAAGGTGTCGGTTTCCCTTGTCTTCCTAGGTGAAAGATGTTGGCCTGAGAAGATTTCTCACCTATATTCACTTCCCAGAGACTTAGATTCATCCTTCAGTGAAGGGGGTCATTCTCAGCTCTGGTCCTTTGTGTCTGTCCAGTGAGGGATGCCAAGATGGTTTCTATGATTCTTCTCTCACCTTATATCTTCCCAAACTCACTGTTTTGGCACCAGACTCAGGATGATCTCATGCTAGTCTTCCCTTCCTGTGGACTTCCCCTCCCGCTGCTGATTCCCATGTAAATAGGGCTTCCATTGTTTTGATTCCACAATGCTACCTTCCCTCCTGTCTGGGGGAAAACCTGTTTTTCCCTGTCTTTGGTCACAGATGCTAAAGCATAATGTCGGGGAGTATCCATATTTCCTCATAGAGTGCTAACACATACATTTCACAAAAGATATTAATCCCCAGTGTGTCATTTCTGGAAAAGACCTTACTTTTATAATACAGTAATATTGAATATAGTCAGTTGGTTCAATAATTTATCATTGAAGGCTCAGATCCCGTGTCTTTATAGTCCAGTAAACAATTGAAATGTATTCTTGGATTAAAGTTCCTTTTCTCCTTCTGGGAAGAGATGCTATGCAGTCTGGTGATGAGGTCATGCTGGTTTCTCCCCAGGCCAGTGGTAGTCGAGTTGTTCCCTCTGCCCCTTGTTAAGTTGATGGCTTTGTTTGCCTTTTATGTAAATGCATTTTCATTGTCTCTGCCTGACGACCAGGTCAGACTGACAAACACATGTTCCTTTGACTAAGGCAGACTCTTCTTATGCATGGCTTGCCAAACACAGCATAGAAACATAATTCTAGCACATATCCCTAACTCTTTGTACATGCCCCATACATACATCACACAAAAATATTAATGATCAGTGAGTTACGGATTTTCCAATGACGTATTACATGCCTCCTTTTGGGCATGTATCATGACAACAGTGTGTTAGGTGTACTGAGTATGTCAGGCCTGGCAAGGGTTGCTGACACAGAGTAGTGAACCACCAATGGCCCTCTATGTCAGACCAATGTACATTGAGGCTGGCATTTTCACCACCACCTGGGAACTCATATGCTCAATTTACAAATGTAATGGGAATAGGGCATCCAAATCCCTTTGGCAGCTTTCAAAATCTTGGCCTGAGGGTTTGTGTCTATGGCAATTGTAAGATTGCAGCTAGAGTAGACGTACCTGAGCTAGCTTTGGTTTCGCTAGCTCGGGTACTGGAACAATGAATCCAGGATAAACAAACCAACCCAAACCGTGTGCTGAGGCATGTACTGCAGCAGCTTCACTGAGCCAGATCCGAGCTAGCTAGATAAAAGCTCATATTTATCACGCCTATTGAAGCTGCAAACATAACCTGTGGCTGCAGTGTAGACTTACCCTTAGTATAGGTCATATGACTGGATTACATCTCAGTAAATGCTGATATCTTACTTGAAAAGAACAGAGGAGGCAGAGAAGCAAGAATGGCTTTAGGAGATTCATCTCTTGTCAGGGGCCTGTAGTATAGAACATGGAGAACTCTCATCTCCCACAAGGGTATATTCTGCAAAACAACCAACATGTTTGAGATTTTTCCCAAAAGCATCCCTGGTTTCGCCCAATCACAATGTAAACAATCTTTAAAAAAGTGCATAAAGATGCCAAATCATGAATCGTGAAGAAATTATTGAAAGGCTATTTCAGGAAAAGAAACATTGTCAGCAGAATTAATTGTCTACAGTTTGACCCTGGTCTGCCTCAGCATTACCTTTCTATTGGTTTGACGCTCTGTGTTCTTAGGGGGGGGTTCACATATGGAGCTGATTGTACCTAGGACACACCAAAATTCCTGACACTGTTAAAATGGTCAGAGATTAAAATGGCAATAAGCTAAGGTGAAACTCTCCATTTGGCACTCAGGAGAATTGTTTTCCAGAGGGGATGCTGCAAAAGAGAAAGAAAGAGCTTGTGCTATAAAGGAACCTTCTGTAGTGTTGCTATGGCCACCAACGGGAGGGGAAAATTATATTGGAGGACAGAGCCTAGAAAATGTAGATGAAAACACAGTCACAAGGAAAACCTATGTAATTGTTTCAGGAATAGCTTCCTGGAAATATTGTGATCAAGAGCACAGCATGGGTAAAATCCAATCAGTGTTTGAAAAAACATTGCAAAATATACCTATAATTTTGCTGTATGTTAGTACAATATGTGTTCCGGCCCAGCCATTGCTATTTGCAAACTTGTTTTTCTCTGTCTGCCTCTGTGGTGTTTGTATGAGTAAGACAGAGTTCAATTAACTCCAAAGGAAATGTGAAAACCCTTGTCAGTACTTACTGCCTGGCAAGCTCAGGTGTCTGAGCCATTACGGAGTTATGAGGCACAGAGCTGGGGAGTCAGATGTAGCTGAGTAAATGTTTTACGCTTCTATCCATTATTCACTTGAAGATTTGAATATTGTATCTGAGGGGTGGATACTTGACATTTGCTAACCTTCCCTCCTCCTAAACCCCATCTCTTTCACAGGCAGGAAATAGAGAAGCTGAAGAAATGAAGTCAGAATCCAGATCAGTTTCTCAAGGCAATGTGTGTGTGTGAGAGGGAGACAGATATGAGCTGGCTATAATTGAAACTGACCGTTTTACTTAGATGGGAGAGCTCAGATAGATCAAAGAACTCTTGCATTTGCTTCAAAGCATAAGAACATGTCTGATAACTTTTCTGGTTACGGGGATGCACAGACAGAAAATAAAGAGGTGTTGGGGGTTCATGGTTTTAAGTTCTTCTGCAGAAATCACCATAGTATTCCACGGACAGAAATACCAAGTGTGGTTCTGCTCTGAAGAGGGACAGTCTAAAAATGGCACCTTCTGACTCAACAGATCTCCTCCCAGTGGGTATTTAGATGTATCTGCTGGCTTGAGTGACTCAACTATGTTTTTACAGCTTTGACTCTTGTTAGTGTGCCAGCAGCAACTCAGCTGTTGGAGGGGGATCGATGGATTCTTGTTCTTGTTCCTGCATAGCCAATTAGTAGGCCAAATTCTGCTCTCGGTTATAACCAGGCAGCCTCATTTGAAGAAGTGGTGATGCAAAGTGGTAAATGGAGGTCACAGTCTGACAGTGAGGACAGGTTCCTTTGTTCATCCACCTGATAATCGGTGTTGGGACCCTGCCTGCAGATTCTATCAGCTGCTTGTTGCAGCAGGTGTGTCTTGATGGGTCCATCTAGATGGAAGGTGGTGGAAGTGGCTCTTTCATCAGAGGGATTTTGAGTCTAGGTCTGACTGCTGTAGGGAAATCCTAGAAGAAGCCTAGTTTAGGGAGAAACCTTAAGTGGCAGCTTACATTTTTGGTGGTTATTTGAGCTGCTGCTGAGGCCAAACCCCAGGAAGAGAGTTAGGGGCTTGAATTCTGCATTGCAACACCCAACATTAGGTGCCTTGCCCCCCGGTAGAATCCACTGCCCTGGTACAATGCATGGGGAGATGTGGGCACCGAAGAATGGGATTTTCACAAGCCAGCATTTTGAGTGGGGAGCCACTTAAACTAGCCAACAGGAAATGCTGAGGAGAAGGGTGTGACTGAAATCCTGTCCCTGAAAGGGAATTAGGTGCCTCTCCCTACTCATGATTTTTAGCTTTGAACTTTTTCCTGGAGTTAAGTGTCTAAGCCTGTTCTTGCAAAAAATTAAATAAAAAAAAATGCTGCCCCCTTATAACATACGAGCCCAGTGGTTAGAGCACTCACCCAGGATGTGGGAGACCTGGCGTTCAAATCCCTCTGCTGCCTGAGGTGGAGCAGGGATTTGCAGCTAGGTTTCCCACTTCTCAGCTGAGTGCCCTAACCACCGGACTATAGGGTATTCTAGAATCCGGCTGTGGCTTAGATATGAGCGAGGTGGCTGGGCATCAGGACTTTGCTGGCTATGCGCACAGAATCCTAGAATCTCAGGAGATCATCTAGTCCACCCCCCTGCTCAAAGCAGGACCAATCCCCAACTAAATTGCTAACATGCTGATTGTCAGAAATGTAGTTGCCATAGAGATTTTATCAGCAGAAACATGGGCACCTACATGGTTATGTAGCACCTGAGCTGGAATTCCGAAGCTCTGAACTTTGGTCTTTGCCACCTAAAGAGGTGATTAAGCACCTACATCCCTTTGAGGAGCTAGCCCTTAGTTCATAGTTTTTGCCTGGTCTCAATAGTTCTGGTGCTGTGATCTTCATACGCTTATTGGAGCCTTTGGTTCTCCTGCTTGTAGTTCTGGAACTTCCATTTCAGGGAAGAAGGCAAAGTTCTGGTTCTCTGTCCCGAGCCAAAGTCTCTTTACCTGGCAGCCTGGCTTGTAATACTGCGTTGAGTGCTCATATTGGGTTCTTCTAGAGTTTACACAGGGTATTACTGGCATGTCAGAAGGCACAGATGAGAGAGTTCTATGCCTTGCGATAATGAAGGTTTTCATTGTGGGCCTTGGTTAAAAATTTTCCATTTTTATTAACTTCAGTTCCTGTACATCCTGGACTACCTGCTCCATGAAAAGAACTGAGATTTGTTTCTGCCTGTGCTCATGATGCATGTAGCAGCTATTTAGCATATAATGGTGAACTTAAATAGTTGTTTAATTTCCACGAGCCTTCTGCTAATACCAAACGTGTCTGCTGTGCACTCTGGTATCGACTAAAACAGACAAAACCTCCTCCTCAATCAATTCTCTGCTATTCTCTTTGTGTAAAATAGCTGGCAGAACTATTGCCATTTCATACATATTCTCCACTGAACTGTACGGGCATCACTGTATTAGCGCATCCCAAGCACTTGAGCTTTTATCGGTCAATAGTAAAGCAATTGGCTTACCTGCACTAATGTTATCTCTCTCCTTTTATGGTTTGTGGCCTTGCTGGGGGGATATAACTTGTTTGGTTGGTGCATGGAATGAGAGAGAGGTTGGCTACTGTTATTTCTTAGACATGGCTCATGCTGGTGTTGCCTAGAGTTCTGGAGCATTTGCAATTACTAATTACAGCATTTGTTATTAATGGTATTATGCATATAGGACACTGTACTGCCAAAGAAGCCAAGTGGGCTTCAGGTTTCCCCTAATTATGCAGCTTCAATCACTGTTCATCCAAAGAGCTGAATACTCGGGGTGGGAAAAAACCACCTGACAGCCCTGCTGTTCATTTCTTCCCATCTGCTCTGGCTCTCTCCTTCCCTCTGCTTACAGCAGAGCTGAAAGCAGCCCAGCACATAGTGTGCAGCTGTTCTCATCTCTGCTGTACAGTCACGGTATGGAATGCTCAAGCAGTCACATGCAGAATGCCAACCACATAGACAGGTTCACATCTGGAGGTTCACATCTGGAAGGTGGTGCTCCTGTGGCACTGCTTTCCTTGCTGGTTCCGAGGGCCCCCCAACACCCACGGTGCACTTGTTCCCATAGGACCGGATACTCAAATTCAACAGTTGCTGGCACACAACATTTCTTTGACCTACTTGCAAAGTGCCTTCTTTGGTTCAGAAAAAAGATAAGGAGTAGCTCACGAAAGCTCATGCTCAAATAAATTGGTTAGTCTCTAAGGTGCCACAAGTACTCCTTTTCTTTTTGCGAATACAGACTAACACGGCTGTTACTCTGAAACCATTCTTTGGTTCAGAAGCGCCTTAGTGCTTTCCATCAGAGGTGAGATTCCCCATTTGTTTTGCTATTGAGGTGGAGGTGCCTCCACACACTACAGCTGAGTTCCATTTCATAAGCACTCAGACTGGAGTTTTGTAGAGCCAAACTGATTGTACAGCACCAAAGAATGTGCGTCGATGACGGGTGCCATGTTCTGGGATGGCTCTGTCTGTCCTGTTGGGCTTATGGCCACGAGAAGGAGCACCAGCTCTTGGCCTGCGAGAGACAAGCTGCCTTAAAAAAAAAAAAAAAATAAAGCTGCTGTGCAGTCCTTCCCATGTAGGTACATGGGTTTCTCTGGAAACAGAGTTTGGCAGAGTTTCCAGCTTCTGAGCTTGAAAAGTCATTCCAGCCTACTGTTTTGTTACTGCTTCCTCTGATACAGGTGTCCCTTGCTTCTGGCACTAGTTTTGGGCCTCTGCTGAGTGGCAGCAGAATTCTGAGACCTTGCAGGGTGTCTTCCCAGTAGAGAAGAAATAAGTGATACTGAGTCTCTGGGTATATTTTAAGTGTGTCTTGTTTATATAAACACCAGTCCTGAACCAGAGATGGCTGCAAACAGCATACAGGCAATCTCTTTCAGAAATCTCAGCCCACATAGCACGCTTGATTCCCAGGAATTGCCTCCACACACACACACAATAAAGCAAAGAGTAAAAACTGCTTTTTTGCTATAGTTTCTCTCAAAGACCACTGGACTATACAACTAACAATGCAGTATTTCTTCCAAGACTAAAACTTGTTACTATGCTAAGAAAAAAAATGTGTAAGACGATGTATAACAGCACCAGCTGGTGACTCTAGCCAGAATAATTGGAAGGGAATACTTCACAAATCCCATTGTTAAACACAGACCTTGTCCATTCACAGAATATTTTTGACCAGAAAATGGTATTTCAATTATGATGATTTCCATAACCATAGATCAGAGACCCCAACAAGATTGGGGGGCCTACTATAGTATGAGATGTAAATATACACCATGAGAGACAGTCCCTTCCCCAAAGAGCTTACAAGCTAATAGACAATGTCCCTGTTTATTCAGGGGAAACTGAGGCACAGAGAGATCACACAACTTGCCCAAAGTCCCAAAAGGGACTCTGTCCATTAAATCCAGCTCTCCCAGTTCCAGTCCAGAACCGTCACCACAAAACCATCCCTCTACCCCATAATGCTAGATAAATGGATAGTCATTTTCAAACACTCTTCTCTTAGTTATGTTACCAATCTAACTGTGCATATTTTTATATTGAGGGGTTTTTTTGTTTTTGTTTTTTTGCTTTTCGCTTGCACTCTGGCTTTTAGCTAAGCTTGAGTGTGACTTCTTTAGTTCTCTAATCAATTTCACTTCAGCCCAGGTATGCCTCATCTCCAGGCTCATAAGTGCAAATGCATTTGTGGCTGGAGTTACAACCAAGAACCTAGAGACAACCTGCACTGGGGCTCAAAAATGTAATCATTTTGTTAGTTGCTCATGCCTCTTCAAGTGTGATATAAGCAGGAGTCTGTCTAGTTAGAGTCTGCGTTTGCCCTTCAGAGAAATGCCATTTCCAGGTTTTGCAGTTATGAGAGGACCGCTGGGTCTCTGGTGGTGCCTCTCCATTCAATGGGTGCACTCCTCTTCCATCACACCTGCCTTCTCCTTACCCCTCCAAGGGGGCATCACCCACCTGCAGCAGCATCCTCTGCCCTGACATGGCCTCGTGGGAAAGGGAGGCTGCAGGGTGCGGTGAAGGACTGGAGTGTGAGCCTGCCCTGTGCTCACCCAGCACTGATGGCTCCTGCCCAGCTCCATGCTCTGGGCATTGTGATCTGGCACAGGGGGTTGCAGCGCTGTTCAGCTTTGGCCTGTCTGGCATGATCGAGGGATGGCTGGGCCAAATTTGGATGAGTGTGCTGCGACCCTGTCCTCTACATTGCAATGCCCAGAGTGGGGAGGCAGGCCCAGCCCTGTAGGAGTAGCCGCTGCTGCTGGGTGAGCACAGGGCAGACTCACCCTCCAGTCTTATGTGACAAGGTGCCACATATACACCTAAAGGCCTCCTGCATAGGGTGGGAAGGTCGGCCCCCTACACTCCTACTAGCTTTGCTACTGCTCCCAAGTAAGAATCATTATCCATTCTGTGGGCATATATTGAGGTGAAAGCTGTCAGCCATATAACTGTGCTATTATGGAAGAGGAGGTCGGGTTGGTAAATCTTCCCTCTGTAGTGTTAGTGCTGGAGGAAAGAGGGAACTGGCATGGAAGGTTGGCTCCCGTGGGGAATACGTGCTTATGTTGTTGTTATATGAATAATAATGCATACGGTGTTCTAGCCTGCATAGGTTCTCATATCACGCTCATCACTGTAGTTTCTGAGCACCTGGAAGAGGTCTCCATTATCGGCGCTCATCACCAAGTTCTCTAGACAGGAGATATCATCTCTGTATAAGGGAATTTGAAAAGCACCCTCCCCTTCCTGTGATGGGGCTATCTTTGGGCACGTCTTCACTATGGACCTAAATCAGCACTGCTGCCATCGAAGCAGCAGCAGCGATTTAGTGGGTCTGGTGAAGACGTGCTAAATCGATGGCAGAGCACTCTCCTGTCGATTTCTGTACTCCACCACCCTGAGAAGAGTAAGATAAGTTGGTGGGAGAGCATCTTCCATCAACACAGCACGATGTAGACATGATGGTCTAGCTTGGATCTAGCTACATCGACTTCACTTACGTGATTCACGTAACTGAAGTAGGGTATATAGATTGATTTACCACTGTAGGGTAGACCAGCCCTTGGTGTGGAACTGAAGGTCAAGTGTAGCAGTGAGAGGGAAGGGCTGGGTGCCCTCTCTATTACTTATTAGTATTGGCAGTAAAGCGGATCAGGGCCCCTTTGTGCTACCATCTGATGAGAAAGAACAGGTGACAAACAAACAAGCAGGAGAACAAGGCAACAGTGAAATGCTAGAGTTTGGTGACATAAGCAGCAGTCTTAGTGCACACAGTGCCTAGCTAATCCCAGGAGATCCCTCACCATTTCTGTTGCTTTTCTCCTGCCAAGTTATCCCTGGTTCTGCTAGGGTGGCACCCAGAGTCAAATACAATATTTCAGGTGAAGTCACAACAGATGCACATAGGAGAACCCAACTTCTCTGGTCCGTAGCATGATGTTTTTGTGTCTGCACTCTTAACCACCCTGTCAATGCAACCAGTCCTTTCTCCCAGATCAGGAGACCAAGAAGATGAGTTCCTATGTGCTCTTTAAACCCCAGAGCATATACAGTGTATTAAAAATTTAGCAACTGTGCTTAATCACTAAAACAGTTTAATTCCATATGTTCTCAGTCAGTCCAGTGTACTTTCAATTTTTCTTTCCATGCACACACAATTGCTTTGGGAATCACACAGGTTAAATATTTGACCTTGGCAACTATTTTGGCAATTTTATATCCTACTGGAGATTGTGGTGATGAATACAATTTTTCTCATAAGTTAATTCAGTGTCCTCTAACCATCTGATGAACAGTATACCATATTCGATGCATCTTCACAGAATATAAATTGGATGAAAAGGAGGAAGCTTGCAACATTTACTTTGAGATTTCAGTAGAATAATATAACAATGATTTGCCTTTCACTCAAGGATATCAAAGTGCTTTCCAAGTAATAGACACACTGGCAAGCTAACGTTTGTGTACTTTCAAGTAACAATCTTTTTCTTTGTTACTGACAGTATCTTAGATAATATGGAAAGAATTCTAAAAGTTGAATCCACTTTTCCTCAGGCATGCTGCTTTGTTCCTGTTGTGTATTTCTCTCAGCTTGGACAATAAATGCAGGCTAGCAAATTTTACTTTCATTTGTAATTTGTTGATTTAGATTTGAAAATTAATAAATAAAGAGGTGCACATGTCTAAGGCTTTATGTGAACCTGCCATAAATTACAGAAACAATTAAAATAAGTAGCCCACCGAACATACAACTCCATGAGAACGCAAAAATAATGCTGTACATAAAACACAAAAATCATCATTTTTAACCAGCTTCACTCATCGGTTCTTAGGCACTGGCAGGTTGCTTTAGTATTTGGATTGCAAACACAACAGGGGAATAGTACTCCTTCCTTTTAAAAATAAACCACACTGACCTTATTTAGGAACAACATTTCTCTTGATAGACCTTGTAAAAACAAGCTATTATAAAACCTTTATTTCTGGCCCTAAATTGATCTGACTTTATCTCCTTAATTACTGATCCTGTGAGGCACAGTAATTAAGTGTTGTTAACCTCAGTTTATAGAAGGGGAAACTGAGACATGCAGAAGTTAATTGATTTGCCCTAGATCATAGAGTAAGCCAGTGGCAGGGCCAGGAATAGAATCCAGAAATCCTGACTTCCAGTGCCATGCTCTAAAAGCAAAGGCAAGCTCCACCATCGTGAAAAGGATAGGCTTTTCATCAACTGCTGTGGAAAAACAATCCGATTGGAACCTATGCTGGAAAACTTTCATTTTGGCAGCTGTTTTCTGGCACCTAGCTTAGTTAACAAGATACATGTTGTTTGTTTGTGTGAGTGGTTGCATTCAATCTCCAGGATCTCAAATGTTGCCAAACAAGCATGTAATGCAATTAGAATGCAGGATGTTGGAATACTGAACATCAGCCAGTTAAAAACGTACATTAATCCTAACGGTTGACCATTAAGTGTTCATGATAAACTACCCAATCCAGAGTACCAGTTGTACTCTGAATGCAAATAGAATCCAGAGGTGTAATCAGGATCAATTTTGGGTGACTAGGTGGTTTAAATGAAAGTATTTTAAATTCTTCTAGTTCATTTAGAGTAAAAAATTATTTCTATGGCAATTCAACCTTACTCGTCTCCAGCAAGCAAATTTGTTAACTACTGGTATTTATGAAATATATACTAATATTCTCAGACAAAATCCATTAAGATGTAGTTAATGCTAAGAGTTTATATCAGTAATTTAAGGGTAAAAACCATTACAGGGATGGTGTAATTATTCCAAAAACCCAGGAAATTCAGAGTTAAGGTTACACTTAAAAAAGAAAAAATCCAAACATCAGAGGTAAGAAATGTACAGTGAAGGCAGCCAAATACCTTAACTCTGCCCTTTAGCAACACCATGGAATAAGATTGTGATTATAATTGAGGCACTGTCATGGTCCAAGATTAGATAAAAACGGCTTGATTTTTAAAGATAAATTAACTTTTTCCATATTTTTTCCCTGCATGGCATCACTACAGAGCAGAATTCAAGTTGCCTGCGTGTCTTAACTGTGTACTGCTTAGGGTGGGCAATATGACCAAGTTAACATGATGATGGAGACATGCATATCCAGATTATTTTTTTTAATGAACCATATATGTTGCATTAAGGTAGTATTGATTTAATTTCCTGTTTAGTTCTTAGGAAAAAGAGAGGAAAAGATTCCTTTGCTTAATGACGTAAACATGCCCCAGTCAGGCTGCATGTTACAGTCAGGTAAATGGGGTGGTGATCTCCTTTGCGAATGCTGTTTGGCTGGAGCTAATATTCTGCAAAGCTTCGGTAACTGAACTATGTCCTATATCCGCTTGGATGGCTGTACCTTGGCTACAGAAACAAATAAAAGTAATTAATAATTTTGTAATGAAAGCTTAAAATCTGTAGACTATTGTATGTTGCAGCCAAAAGTATGGCGAATCCCCCCAGAACTACAGGATCTCTGATTTTTCCCTGTCCCTGCTTTGGATTTTATTGTTTGTGTTTTGGGTATTTGTAAACGCTTGTATAAATATTGCCCTGGCAGCACCTGTGCCTTTCTGGATCAGGCAAGGAAAGCCTGTCATGGAAGTGCAAGGCTACCCCGACACCCACCATCTAGTGGGGGAATAGGCATGGATGGCAACTTGGGCTGACTCGAAGGACTTGCTGAACAGAGAAGACTGACTGAGCTGCTCCTCAGTGGGGAGGGAAAGACCATGACTGCATCGTAGGGACTGAGAACTGGTGAGGGAACGCAGAGGGCCAGTGCAGAGCTTTGGGGAGGAAGATCAGTGGCAAAAGATGAGCGTAAAATGCTACCGCAGTTGTAAGAGAGCCCCTGAGGAGCACCTTGTGGGAAGCACACATATGTCCACACAAGCCCTCCTGTCTTTTCCCATGCTTTGACAACCTTCCACCTGTGGGGGGTGCCTGCAGCATTTTGACCTCTGAGAAGTACAGACATATGCAGAGAAAGTTTTTCTTCTAGCATCATGCTAAACTGGTAACTATCAGAGTCTGTAGCTCTTCTTTTTCGTACTGTTATATTTAATACTACAGTCCTTAACCCTTATGGAACAAATATCTCCTCCCCTCCTCCACCCCCAAGTTCTTCTTTACTTGGCCAAGGCCAAATGACAATTAGTTTATAAAAGGCTCAGCACTGTTTGGGAGTCCTCCCTTTCCCCTTCACTCATATTTCTACCAGTGGCCACCTGGAACTCACAGGGATTTGGAGAATACCCCCAACAGGAACCACTCACAATCCTGCTGATGTTTGCTTGACAACCTGTATATTTTCTGAGTGTGTGTGTGCGCTGTGATCTATAGTGACTTGTTCCCATACAATTGCCTAATGTCTCCAAAGCTGTGAAGGCTTTTGAGCAGTAGTTAAGCCATTTAAACAAGGCTAGAAGCCCCGTAGCAAAAAACAAGGCCTTCATTTTAATTTTAACTTCAAATTAGCAGATTGTGTGTCTGTGATGCCAGACCTATGCTGTTATGTAGATCCACTGGAGGCAAAGTGCATATTGTGCCCAGGCTGCAGAAATCACTATCAGAGGAAGGATAGAAACATCTGTAAATGCTACATACATTAAGAGTTGCAGAAGAGATACAGTGACTGCTTATCGTACTTCACATCTACCCTATGGATCTCATGGGAGAGCTTAGAAAGTTAAGTGCTTATGTAGTGTAGGTTGCCTTTGACACACTTGCCAGTAATTCTTAACTGTGAAATTTCCCCTGTTGTGGGTTTTACTTATGAACCATAAATGCTAATTTACTTTTAGTGGTGGAACTAGGAGATGATGCTAATGGAACAGAAAACTGCAAAAGAGGATTCTGCTGCTATTTACATACCAAGGCAAAATTAAGTCAGCCAATTCCAGTGATACACCACAGCTCTACAACTCCCATGCTGAACTGCCCCACATCCCCAAGAGACAATAAGAATGGCCATACTGGGCCAGACCAACAGTCCGTCCAGCCCAGTATCCTGTCTTCTGACAGTGGCCAATGACAGGTGCCCCAGAGGGAATGAACAGAACAGGCAATCATCAAAGGAGTCATTCCCTGTCGTCAACTCCCAGCTTCTAGCATTCAGAGCTTTAGGGACATCCAGAGCACGGGGTTGTGTCCTTGAACATCTTGGCTAATAGCCATTGATGGACCTAACCTCCAGAACTTATCTAATTCTTTTTTTTTTAAACCCATTTACACTTTTGGTCTTCACAACATCCCCTGGTAATGAGTTCCATAGATTTGACTCTTGCAGGAAGAAGTACTACCTTTTGTGCATTTTGAACCTGCTCCAGATTAATTTCTTTGGGTAACCCTTGTGTTATGTGAAGAAGTAAATAGTACTTAGTAAATAGTATGATTCATTAAGATGTTTAGTTTATTTGACTCTATTCTTTCTTTTACATATAGTGCCACCCCCCCACCAGCATGACCTACTCTGGCATTCCAATATGTTTTGTACCCTGGTATTACCAAATCCCATTGATTATCATCCTTTCACCAAGATTCTGTGATGCCTATTAGATCAATAGCCTCAATTAATACCAGGCACTCAAGTTCACCTATTTTAGTATTTAGACTTCTAGCATTTGTATACAACCACTTATCAAATGTGTCACTTTTTAGCTGTCTGCTATTATGTGATGTAATTGAATGGGGCTCTTCTTCATTTGACCGTTTCTCTTCCATTCCTACCTGTACTTTATCAGCTTCCATCCTCTCCTCCTTAGTAGCACATACAGAATCCTTGTTAATAGATCTTCCCCTAAGGGATATCTCGGTTTGAACTGTGGGCTCTTCTGTGCTTGTCTGCTTTCCCCAGTTTAAAAACTAGGGGAGACTGTGGTGCTTCCTGAAAGATGTGGCCCAGTCAGGGAGCTCAGCTTACAGAGACGAATGGAAGCATGAGGCAGCTGAACTTCAATTCCCAGGAGGCACCGCGGCAGCATTTTAGAATCGAAGTATTTCACTGGTTGGCTGAAATATTTTTAATTTTAGATTTTCACCAAAATATCAAAGTTTTCCATGGGACAAACCCTCTGTTTCCTGACTAGTTCTTATTAGAGAGCCCATATAAAATCCTTCAAGATACAAGATCATCTGCCATAGCCCTCCACAGAGTCTTGGTGCTCTCCTAGCCTTCCCACTCTCTCAGCAGCGGCTAGTAAAGAAGAACTGAATATGTATCAGTGCAAAGCCACCATAGTGTTTTCCTGATATTGCATTTGGCAGACACCATTTTCAGCTCATGTATTCTGTAGGGTCTACTTTGGACTAGGGAATAGCAGACACTGCCACAAGCTTCCTTGCTAATGAAAGGCTGGCATATTTTTGTACTTGAATCAGCCCCCAAAGCTATCTGTCACTTAACAATCCAGCCGAGTGTGCAGTGCTGAATCTTCTTTCCATTCCCTAGAGTTGTGGTACATTGAAAATAGACTCAAGCAGGTCAGACTAATTTTGTTTCCTATAATCAATCTGACAGCCCTTCCAGTGGAGCTATATAATTGCCTATTACAAGTTTCATTAGGACCAGGCATTGCACAGAAATGACCTCAGGGGAATTGTTTGCAGTGTTGTTGTAGCCGTGTAGGACCTGGAGAAGAGCTCTGTGTAAACTCAAAAGCTTGTACCTTCTGCCAACAGAAGTTGGGCCAGTAAAAGATACTACCTCCTCCATTTTGTCTCTCCCAGGGGAACTATGAGGATTGTTTTTTTCTTATCACAACACTGGAACTAAAATGAAATGAAAGGAGGGAAAGGATGTGCTATGAGCCCTCCAGTGTGTTGTATGAGCCTGGGTCTGCATGTAGAATACACAGGGCATGGCAAAATTTGCATGATTTTTCTCCTAGCCTCTCTGATCTGCTGCGTGAGCCAGCTATAACACACTGCTAATTGTTGACCTGCTCTTCCTCCTGCTGCGTCTCATAGCACTCACAGGAGATGCAGAGCAGCTAGGTCAACTGAACAGCTGGAGGATGGACTTAGAGTTGGAGAGGGAAGTGGTGAGATGGTACCAAGGAAACATGCTGCTTCTTGAAGCGGTGTCCCTGTGGGTGCTCCACTCTAGGTGTCGGTGCGTCCCTGCGCTGAAGATCAGAGACTTTTCGCAGCAGTACTCAGTCGGGGGAAGGGCGTGGCACAGGAGTTGTCTCGTGCAGCTGTTGGCACCTCCTGTAGCGCACACTCCCCCACCGTCCCTCAGTTCCTTCTCAACCATCCTCAGCTGCAGACGGCGCTCCGCCGCAGTGCTCTCCTTGATGCTTTCTGGGAAAAAAACAAAAAACAAAACCAAAGCGACAAGTCACATAGGAACTTCTTATTAATCATACTTAGTTACATAGTTTAGATAGTATTAGTCTATAAATAGTTACATAGTTTCGTTAGTTCCTCTTAGAGGTTTTTCTTTTAAAAAAAAAAGACTTTTTTTTCTCTTTACTTAATTCTCCAGATAGGAATAGTTTCTACAGTTTACCACTACAATTATCTCCCACCCTCTCCAGAGTGGGGAGAGGCTTAACTGCAGTCATGCTGAGCTCAACAGGATTTAAAAAGGGTGACTCCTGTCGTGAACCAGTACCGGTCTCTGATGGCCATACATCCTGCATCCGCTGTCTGGGAGAAACTCGTATCTCCCAGAAATGCATACATTGCACCAACTTGATAATAAGGGCAAGACGTGACAGGGATCTCCGCTTGAAAATGATTCTGCTGGAGAAATCCCTCCAACCTCCGCAAGAGACGTCCTCTGGGGAGTCTCATAAACCGAGATCCCTGAGCTCTGATAAGTCTCCGACTTCCAAAACTGTCAGGAAGCGAGCCTCGACTTCTCCAGCAAGGGTCTCTCAGAAAAAGAGGGCTTCCCCAGCAAGGTCTTTACCCTCAATGCTCCACTCACCCAGAGTGAGCACTTATGAGGCACCGGGCTCCTCTGGCACTGTGCCTCAGCAGACCTCTGCCGAGCCCCAACCTGGGGCACCGGAGTTGAGATGTCAAGTCTCCTCTATGCGACTACCCTGGTGCCGAGCACAGCACAGGCAGCCGCACTGCGATCAATGCTGCCACCACCGGCACCAACCCCAGACTTGATGCTGACTAACAAGCCGAATCCGGCACCAGTCCGTGCTCCAACAGTCGACCGCAACCCCAAGGCAGGACCAGTGCAACTCCTGCATCCTGATAACTTAGCACATTCTTCGGCACTGCAGTCATCACTGCTTGGCACCGAACACTCCCCGAGCTACATGGCACAGTACCATACTTTGTCTCCTGCACCAATCTCCATGCATAGTGGAAGGAAGGAGACATGCAGGACAACGGCTTCTCCTCTCAACGTTCATCCCCATCACAGAGGAGACCTACATAGGAAGCTATGAAGCCTAAGCCTCATCCTTCTGAGCATTCATAGCACTGGCCTTACCCATTACCACCTTACCCCATGCAATGGCCACAATGGAGTCCTTGGGCCACATACCAGAACCCCTATTCTGGTCCCTCTTCCCCAGCCACAAGAGGTTCCAGAGTACACCCATCATTACCACACAGAGAAACCTCTGACCCCGCCCCTCCCCCCGCCCGAGAAAGAGAGAGAAGAGGAAGAGATACTATCACCGGGAGACCTGGATGATTCACCACCTGCCCCACACTCATCTTCCGCACCAGACAAAGCAGTGACGCCATCTACCCCTACGACACCAGATGACCTGAAACAGTTCCAAGACCTCTTCAAAAGAGTAGCAAACAGCCAAGAAATTGCCTTACATGAGATGCAGGAGAAACAACGTAAGTTGTTAAAAATCCTACAACCCCCATCATCGACCAAGATTGCCCTCCCCATGGATGGGGCTATAATGGAGCCTGCAGAGATAATATGGCAACCACCGGCATCAGCACCACCCACCAACAAAAGGGCTGACAGAAAATACTTTGTTCCGGCCAAAGGCACGGAATTTTTGTTTTCACACCCTCAAGCCTGTTCTGTGGTAGTAGAGGCTGCCAACCAGTGCAGTAAACAGCCTCATTTCCACTCCTCACTGCAAGATAAAGAACACAAGAGACTGGACCTCTTTGGGCGGAAAGTTTACTCGTCAGCCACCCTTCTGCTTAGAGTTTCCAGCTATTCTGCTCTACTAGCAAATTACGACTACTATAACTATAATAAAATACAAGAGCTTGTGGAGGACCTTCCTGAGCATAAACGTCCTCAACTCAATGCCATTATCAATGAGGTCAGTTAATAGCCCGCACAGTGCTGCAAGCCTCAGTGGATGTAGTGGACACAGCTGCCCGAACAAGCGCAACAGCTGTGGTTATGAGAGGAACATCATGGCTGTAGGCTTTGGGAATTCCAAAAGAAGTACAGCTAAAAGTGGAGGACCTCCCCTTCAACAGGGATAAACTATTCTCGTCTCAAACAGACGACGTCCTCCATACCATGAAGGCCTCCCGAGCGACGCTGCATACACTAGGCATGCACCCACCGCCTGACAAACGCCCTCACTTTACACCATACCAGAGGTCACGAGAAACCTCGTTTAACCATCAACAACCACAATACTTCACTCAGAACAGACCCAGACAACGGGCTCAGAGTTGACGAGCTCCACAGAACCAGTCCTCGTCCACCCATTCATCTACATCGAAAGAACAATTTTGAAGTCTTGGTCTAGGATATGCATGACCTTGCCACATCTCTAGCACCAATAGATACCCCATCCCACAATTTTGGTCACCGCCTACGCCCATTATACCATGCCTGGGCTGCGATAATCACAGATAAATGGGTTTTGGAGATCATACAATCTGGCTACACCATTCCTTTCACAACCGTCCCCCTCACCCTTCCCCCTTCCCCATCCCTCTTCAGGGACCCCTCTCATGAGCTCCTTCTGCAACAGGAAGTAGACCACCTCCTACTCCTGGGTGCTGTACAACCAGTACCACATCAATATCGAGGGAGGGGGTTTTATTCCAAATATTTCCTGACAGAGAAGAAAGGAGGGGGATGGAGACCAATCTTAGATCTCTGAAAATTCAACAGGTTCGTACACAATCACAGGTTCAAAATGTCACTCTGGCCACAATAATCCCAATGCTAGATGGGGGGACTGGTTTGCAGCCCTCGACCTTCAAGATGCATACTTCCATATTACAATACATCCTGCCCACAGACAGTTCCTGCAGTTCACAGTAGAACTCAACCACTACCAATACAGGGTCCTCCCCCTCAGATTGTCCACTGCTCCCTGCATGTTCTCAAAAACGCTCGTGGTAGTAGCAGCACATTTATGACCTATTTAGACGACTGCCTTCTCAAGGGTGCCAATCAACAAGAAACGGCAGGCATGCTGAAGACCACAATAGACCTGTTTCACCAGCTAGGTCTACAGATAAACGAAAAGAAATCCACCCTGGAACCAACCCAGCAATTGGAGTTTATCGGAGCCGACCTAGACTCCATACAAGCCAAGGCAATATTGCCAAACCACAGATTCACTACATTGACCAATCTTACTTCCACGGTCACCATCAGCCCACAAACTTCAGTGAGAACATGCCTTCAGATTCTGGGACATATGGCAGCTACGACTTTCGTAGTAAAGTATGCCAGACTCCATATGCGCTGTCTGCAGCACTGATTGGGCACGGTCTATGCACCCAGCAAACACTCTCTCTCAACAGACGTGTGAAACTACCACCAAGGGTTATCCTCTCCCTACAATGGTGGACACAACCAGGGAATGTATGCTCTGGGATTCCCTTTCAACAAGACCCCCCCATCAGTGACTATTACAACAGAGGCCTCCCTGATAGGTTGGGGAGCCCACTTGGGTCACTGCAATGTACAAGGAAAGTGGTCCGCAACGGAAACCCAACTGCATATCAACCTTCTGAAACTACGCGCAGTACACGGTGCATGCCAACACTTCCTCCCCCTCATATGAGAAACCTCAATCTCTAGTCTCACCAACAATGTGGCGTGCATGTTTTACATCAATTGCCAAGGGGGAGCTAGGTCTTACTCACTATGCATAGAAGCCATTGTGACAGATTTATGTTACCAATCTGCCTGGGGCATCAGGTGATCAGGCTGAGGCTGCAGGATCTTTAGGGAGGAGATGACAGAACACACCATGTAACTGAGTTTTAAAGCTTTATTGATAAAGCAATAAAATAACAGCGGAGAGTACTGGGAGGGAGGTCCCCCCCAGAGGAAGGAAGGGAAGTGTTAGTGCCCCAAGCCCTAACCCACTTTCATACTCACACCCACACTACCCGAGGCTGGCCAAGCCTGGTAGTAACGTAAGAAGAAGAAGGGGAGGGATGGACGGGAGTTCTTGTCCTGTGCGCACAGGTTGTCCAGGGTCTGCTGTTGATCTCTAACTTGTTGTGGCTCTCGGGAGGCTTTTTAAGTCCTGGGTTCTTTTGGGGGTGTTTTTGTTTGGTGGTTTCTGTTCCTCGTGCTCTTTGTACCAGTCCAAACCAGCTCACTGTGGCCTCCTTTGCTTTCCCAAAACACACCAGCTCCAGAGACTTTGTTTCCCCGCCATTGGCCTTCGCCATCTCATTCATTCTCACTGTAATCTCTGCAGCCCTGCTCCACTTAGTTCTCCTCTTCTCACGGCTGGCGGGGGGTTGGTGGTGGGTTGGGTAAGATGTGAATGCAACTGCTGACTTCTCGTTGAGTCCATGACCTTGGACTGGGACCAGCATTTTATCTTCAGATGGAGCTAGCTGAGGTGTTGAGTTAACCCATTCTCTGCTCTCTCTCCCTCCCTCTTTGGCCTTTTGCAACCTGCAAAGGAACCTTTCACCCACACTCACACCTTTAACACTTCCCAGAATACTTTACAATGCCTACAACAGTGTTAGCAACATATAATACTGATTTGCTTCCCCAGGGGACCCCTTGAGGGAAGGGGCCATTGGGTTGTGACACCATGAACTTATGGAACTTGTGCATCTGCAACAATATAAACATCATAGCATCATACCTACCAGGGTGCCAAAACACTACAGCTGACAACCTCAGCAGGCACTTCTCACAGGAACATGAGTGGGAAATCCATGACAGTGTTCTCAGCATGATATTCCAAAAATTGGGTCACCTGGTAATCAACCTTTTCACCCTAGCGAAAAATCACAAATGTCCACTATTTTGCTCTAGGGCAGGCCTGGCACCGGGATCGTTAGGGGACGCCTTCCTCATCCAGTGGAACGCATTGCTCATGCACACCTTCCCGCTGATACCACTGATCCCACGGGTCATCTGCAAGATACGACTCAACAGAGCATACATCATTCTCATTGTCCGCACATGGCCCAGACAGACTTGGTTTCCATACCGCTCACGTCTAGCAGTCTGTGCCCCACAACTGCTGCCTTTACAGACGGACCTCCTGTCCCAAAACAAGGACCTCACACTCCATCCATACCCAGTGAAGCTCCATCTCAAAGCATGGCTCCTGTGTGGTTTCAACATGAGGAATTGAACTGTTTGGAGAAAGTGAAACAGGTATTATTAAATTGCTGTCACCTCACCACTAGAAAGACTTACCACCACAATTGGAGAAGATTCTCCCTTTGGTGTCAACAGAAACAGCTGGATGCAACCAAAGCGCCTCTATCTGTGATCTTAGACTACCAACTAGAACTGAAGGAAACGGGCTTAGCCATAAGTTCTATTAAAGTACACCTAGCTGCCATCACGGCCCTCCGTGAACAGATAGAAGGGGCTTCAATATTTGCTCACCCGATTACATGGCGCTTTCTAACAGGTATACAGAACATGTATCCAGAAGTACGCCAACCTGCACCACTATGGGATCTCAATCTTGTGCTAAAATGTCTCACAAGACCACCCTACGAACCTCTAGCAACCTGCTTGCTCTTACAGATGTCAATGAAGGCTGCATTCCAAGTGGCTATCACGTCTGCAAGACGTGTCAGCGAAATACGAGCATTTATGGCTGAACCACCGTACACTGTATTTACCAAAGACAAAATCATGTTACGTCCTCACGCAAAATTCTTGCCAAAAATGGCTACTAATTTTCATATTAACCAAACCATACACTTACCTGCCTTCTATCCCAAGCCACATAATGACTCTTGAGAATCAACATTGCACATGGTAGATGTCAGATGGGCTGTAGCCTTCTACTTGGACAGAACTAAGCCGTTTCGCAAGTCACCAAGACTATTCGTCTCTACAGCAGAGCGCTCCAAGGGCTCTACAATATCAACCCCAAGACTCTACAAATGGGTCTCTTCCTGTATTCAAGCTTGTTACTACCTGTATAACAAAGAACCCCCCGTGGGCATCAGATCCCACTCAATACGGGCCATGGCGACATCGATCGCATTCTTGAACAATGTCCCCTTAATAGACATTTGTAGAGCTGCATCCTGGACATGGGCTCACACTTTTGCAAAGCATTATGCTATCACCCAAGGCCTTGTCTCAGACTCTATCGTTGGCCTCACTGTGCTCTCATCACACACTTATACATAACTCCGAACCCCTACCACCTTTGGTGGGTACTGCTCTACAAGCACCTAGAGTGGAGCACCCACAGGGACACCACTCAAAGAAGAAGTTACTCACCTTGTGCAGTAATGATTGTTCTTTGAGATGTGTGCCCCTGTGGGTGCTCCAGTACCCACCCTCCTCCCCTCTACTTTGGAGTTCACACAGCTGAGTTCTGCAATGGAGAAGCAATAGAGGGGACCGTTGGGGGTGCACGCGCTGCAGGAGGCGCCAACGGCTGCACGAGACGACTCTTGTGCCACGCCCTTCCCCCGACCGAGTACTGCTGCAAAAAATCTCCAATCTCTGGCGCAGGGACGCACCGACACCTAGAGTGGAGCACCCACAGGGACACACATCTCGAAGAACCATCGTTACTATACAAGGTAAGTAACTTCTTATTGGGGGAATGTCTACACAGAATTTAAGCCTGAGTCTAAGCCTGGGCTCAAACCAAACCCCACCCGCCTTGTGTCCACAGTACAAATGTATTAACCTAGAGCTCACACCCAGGGTCCCAGGACCCTACAGAACTGGAGTGTCTGAGCTGTGTTAATCAGGACCTGGGGTCCAAGCCCTATGGGTATTGTGCACGTGTCCCCAGCTTGACTCAGGTCCAGGAAGTCCTCTCGATGTATCCCACAGTTCCCAGCAGCAGAGGAGCAATAGTGCAGGCAGCTAATACCATTGTTATCTGTCTGAGCATGCTCCCCATCCTGCTTCTCCCATGGCGACAGCAGCTCCTTCTCGCTGCTCTGCAGAGCTTGCCTGGACCAGGGAGCAAGCCAGTTGGGAAGTGGCTTCCGGTTGTCATGATATTGGCGGTCATCCTTCCCCCAGCTGGGCTGAGTTGGGAGCTCTGCCGCTCACCCTCCCTGCAGGGTTCTGCTTTTTGGCCCTTGTTCCCGGGTGTCCCCTCTCCCCCCGCCACCCTCCCTTTGGCTGTGTGGGCAGGGGTGCCTGGGCTGCATACGCTATGAGGGCAGCGAGTGGGAGGCAGTCCCAAAACTTCCCCACAGCTTCCTGAAGCTTTCTGTGATGGCTCTGGCTCATCCTTGCTGATGGCGGAGGGGATGGGGGCCTGGGAGCAGGGGCCAGAGAGTGGAGTGAGGACCAAGTGGCTGCCCTGCAGGAAGGAGGAACGGCTGAGGTGTTGGAGTCATCCCTCCCCCGACTGTGTTGAGCTGGGAGCCCTGCCACTCCTCCTCTCTGCAGGGCAGCTGCTTGGTCCCACTGCACTCTGTCCCTTGCTCCCGCCCTCCCTGGGGCTGCATGTGCAGAGGCATCCGAGCTGCATGCACTGTCAGGGGGGCAAGTGGAAGCCAGCCCCAAAACTTCCCCATAGCCTCCCAGGCATCCCTTATCCCTACCCCCTGAGGTGCGGTGGGGGCAGGGATAAGGGATCCCGCGGGGGGAGGGGAGGGGGGATGCTGGAACACACTGCACCCTGAGCCCCAGGGATGCACTTCACCGCTCTGCAGCTGGCAGCAGCCAGGCTGAGGAGTGTGTGTGTGTGTGTGTGTTTTCACTGATATCTTCATTTTATATCAAACTTCAAAACAAACAGACAAAAATAAACAACCAAACAAACACCATCACTGAACATCCCATTTTAAAAATTAAGAATTGCAAAGTTTCCTTGTAATAGTCTAACAGCCCTGGAGACCAATGTGCTAATTATCCTCAGAACAGGTGCACATGGGCTTTTTGCTGCCAATGTGACTCAGCCCAGTGCTGGAGAGCCCAATTCTCAATTAGATGGTAGTTCAGTATAAAGCCTTCTCTAACTGCCGTCATTCTACTGAGACAGCCACCAAAGGAGCTAATTGTGCAGTTTATGTATTTGTGCTCCTCATGGGCAAATGAGTCCCATCAACAGCACCACCGCAGTTAGGAAACAGGGTGGGCAGTAGAGTTTTCCCACAGCGCATCCCGTTCCTAGGGCTAGAGTGTCGACATTGTAGAGTGTCAGTGTAGAGTTTGTCTGCATGTACAGATCTACTTCTATTAAAGTGCCTCACACACATAGCTCCATATGCAAAAAAGTGCCAGATAAAAATAGGTACCACAACACAGATTTCATTTTTCAGGCAGTAAAATTGGTTCCCACTTACACCTGGGCACCCCTGTGATCTCAGTGGGGTTGCACTGCTGTAGAGAAGGGTAGAATTTGAGCATACATATGTGTACAATATTGATCAATGTCCCTTGTGATTCTTTCAGCTGTGCAAGAGACTCCACATAATTACTGTCATCCTTTGTGACTGTGCTGAAGCATGCCTGCAGCTGCCTGTCAAACACTGAAGGGAACTTCTGAGAACTAAGAGGTTAAGATTAAGCATTCAATTAAATGAGCATCCAGGGTAGGTTTTCAGACTGTGCTTTAAGGGGAGAGTTGGGGCAATGAGGTGCAAAATCAAGTGTGCAAAGAAACAGGATTATTTTCCAAAGTGAAATGTAATTGCCTAGTGAAAATGAGATAGAGGGATCTGAGTGGTTCATTATGCACCTAAATATTTGCCTTCTGCTGCCTGTGACTTGCTTTCAAATGTTCAGCAAATGAAAAGTCAAGGTTTTATGTTTACAGTTCCCAGAATAATTGCTAATAAAGATGGAGAAGGGACATCTAGACCATGAGTTCAAACAAGTACCAGGGGATTGCAATGATCCTGCCATCCCATATTAATAAATGGCAAAAGGGATCCTGGTATGATGGGTTGCTTGTGATTGTAAGGGGCAGCTGCCCTAGGAGTTCCTTCTGGTTTATGTTCCTGAAAGCTCATGCTTCCGTACTCAGCCAATCACCTGCAGGGGTCAGGAAGGAAGATTCTCTCCCCCCAACCCAATATATTATGCTTTTTTTTTTATTGCCTCCTTCCTCTGAAGTACTCGGGATGGCCACAGCTGGAGAGAGGACACTGGATGGGGAGGGCCAGTGCTCTGAGGTGGCACTGAGAATTTTTTCTCTCAGTTGCTTGGCTTGCTAGTTCTTGCTCATGTGCTCGGGGTCTAACTGATCACCATATATGGGGTTGGGAAGGAATTTTCCCCCAGGGCAGATTGGCAGAGACCTTGGGTTGGTTGTTCATGTTTTTTTGTTTGCCTTCCTCTGCAGCCTGTGGGTGCAGATCAATCACCAGTATTATCTGGGTATATCTCAGTCGGTTGTCTACCATTGCAGGGGCCTTGTGCACCTCAGTCCTTCCTATTCTCCATCTGTGGCCCACCACAGTTTAGTCTCCGGTGGGCTGCAATACTTTGGTCTCATTTCCGTTGTTGGGTTTAGTGTGCGGGGGCTGGGAGTGGTGTTCGTGGTCTGTGATATACGGGGATGAGATGAGATGATCCGATGGTCCTTTCAGGCCTTTAAGGCCATAACTGAATGACACTGATTTAGAATCCTTGCTGCCAGAATCATTGACATCTAATGGCTATCGTCTGTCACTCCCAGTTCTCTTGCAGCCTTACAGCTCTTCAGGGGGCTCCCTGCAACTGGATGTTCATGTTTTGCATTATTTCCCCCCCCCCCCACACACACACACACTATTAATAGTTAATATCTTACTAGGCAGAGTCTCATTTTGAATCTTTTAGGGGGTTAAATCAAGGAACTATAAATCCTGCTCCATCTCTGAGGAGTTCAGTCCAGTCTGGGAGCTCAGCAAACATGCTCCAGCCCCAACGGACTTCGTCTAGCTGGGAGTTTTCATTTAGCTTGGGAGTCTGCTCCAGCTTAAGGAGGTTATTCAGATCCAGAGAGATGAACGACTTTAGTCAGGGCTCTAATTTAGACGTTTTTCTATCCTTCACAGGGGAATTCATAAAGGTGGTCTTTTCTGCTGAAGCTGCTGCTGGAATTTTTCTATTTTTAATAAACTTACTTCCTAAAGGACCTTCTTTAAAAAATATAGTAAAATGCCTGATTTTTAATTGGACTCCCAATTTTTTTCTGCTCTTTTTTTCCTTCATTGTATTACTGGGTCTATGCTCTGTCACTCACACAATGACTGCAGAGTGACAGTGTTTTGGGGAAGGCCTGGCTGAGCACTCCTACCCCTTAAATGCTGGGATTTTCAAAAGGGGTGGGCTGATTGAGTTACGCAGCCAAGTCCAACTGAAAGCCAATGGGATCTGGGCACCTACTGTCTTTAGGCCCTTTGAAAATCCTGCCATAAGAAACGAGGCTCTAGCACGTCTGGCAGGGTGGTCTCTAAGAGGCCTGAGTCTTTTGTGAACTGAACAATCCTCTGTATTTATTGTACTACAGAATTAATTCTAATTATCCCCCATATGAATGGGAGTGTCTTTGAGCCACCGAGGTACACTGAGCTGACACAGCAGGACTCAGTTCTCCTGAATTGAAGTGAAACTACCCATGAATTATGTCCTCTCCAGGCGGTTATCCGCTGATGCCAGGGAAGAGAGAGCATGTTTTCTTAAATGGTGAGTCACCAACGCTTGAAGCAAAAGGAGTGTGCTGAGCTTGAAGCATTAAACAACCTGAAGCCTCCGAGCCAAAGTATATCTGTGAATTCTGAACCTCGGCAATACTGAAGATGGACCTTCCTATCTGATGGTATCCCTGAACATAGAATTTAAATGGAGGTGAAATAAGACCCCCAAGAGTCAACTTGCGTGGATTCCTGTGGGTACCATCCAAATATCCATTTACAATCAGGTAACCTGACTCTCACCTGTGCTTCTTGAAAAGGAGCCTGGCACATACTCCATAGTTAAGGAAATGCCTGAGTGGAAGTGGAGTGAATATTGGCTCCATAGCCTTCAGCTCCAATGCTAACCTGACATACAGATGCCAGAGATGGGCAGAAGTTAGAACTTTAGATTCTGGTTCTGACGATGAATTCAGTATTTCAGGTTTCATGGACAAAATCAATTATACGTTTGTTGAAATAATTTGCTACTTCTGCTGCCTGCTCCTTCCACACACACACAGAGGCAGCCTTGTCTGAGCCAATATTTCTTGACTGTGTGGGGTGCTTTGGGTCCTTCCTCATCACTCCCTGAAGCTGGCCAGTGTAAAATAGGTGTGACAGTGTGGTGAATCTCAGTGTGGTGAATTTGCCTGTAACATAGAATCATAGAATATCAGGGTTGGAAGGGACCCCAGAAGGTCATCTAGTCCAACCCCCTGCTCGAAGCAGGACCAATTCCCAGTTAAATCATCCCAGCCAGGGCTTTGTCAAGCCTGACCTTAAAAACCTCTAAGGAAGGAGATTCCACACCTCCCTAGGTAACGCATTCCAGTGTTTCACCACCCTCATAGTGAAAAAGTTTTTCCTAATATCCAATCTAAACCTCCCCCACTGCAACTTGAGACCATTACTCCTCGTTCTGTCATCTGCTACCATTGAGAACAGTCTAGAGCCATCCTCTTTGGAACCCCCTTTCAGGTAGTTGAAAGCAGCTATCAAATCCCCCCTCATTCTTCTCTTCTGCAGACTAAACAATCCCAGCTCCCTCAGCCTCTCCTCATAAGTCATGTGTTCTAGACCCCTAATCATTTTTGTTGCCCTTCGCTGGACTCTCTCCAATTTATCCACATCGTTCTTGTAGTGTGGGGCCCAAAACTGGACACAGTACTCCAGATGAGGCCTCACCAATGTCGAATAGAGGGGAACGATCACGTCCCTCGATCTGCTCGCTATGCCCCTATGCTGAAGGAATTGGCGGCTGTGATTGCAGAGCCATTGGCCATTATCTTTGAAAACTCATGGGGGAAGTCCCAGATGACTGGAAAAAGGCTAATGTAGTGCCAATCTTTAAAAAAAAAACATCTTCCCATGGTAATGAACAAATATCAAAACCTGGCATCAGTCAAGATACAAAACCAGTGGCCGTGCTAATTTCAGTTATTTGTGAGCTTGCTGGTTAGTCTTCATCTTTTTTCTCATTTGCAAAGTGCTTCAGGGATGATAATGTCCCTTCAGCTGCCAATGTTGTTAAAAAATTCCATTCACAGTTCACCAAACAGGGTGAGAGTTTGGAGGCCACCCGACTTGCAGTCACCACACAGCTGTTTCTGCATTTAGGTGAATTGCAGGTTATTTTAAATATGCATATTCTAATTCAGGCTCCCCAAAGGCCTGGTTTTGAGATAAGCAACCCAACCTTTGGATGCTAGTCCAAACCTACAGAGGCCTGCCCCACACGGTCCCACTTTTGTTCACGTACACAAGCCCCTCCTCACAACCAACATGTTTGGTGCTTTGGGTGGGAGAGGCCTTCTCCAGCGTGCTTCAGGGCAGACAGCAGGTCCCACAGCATCATAAGAGGCTAATGGTCCTGTTGTGCTGGATGGAGGAGAAGCGAGATGATGCTGGTGCATTACTCCTGTACTTTCTCTTCCACAGCCTCTCTTCACAGTGTGGTTGAGACTGAGGTGAGGCTGGACAGAATATTTAGCCATGGGTTGCTGCCAGTTGTTCAAAATGGTGCTGTCTAGTGTCAATAAAAGGACTTTTTTCCTAACTGCTAAACCAGTTGCCTAGGACTTTGGCTTAGATGGCAAACATCAAAGGGTTGCTGTTTTAAAAGCCCAGGGGTCTTTGGGCTAAAATGGGGCATCTTAAAAAAAAAAAAAAAGTTCTTTTAATGAAGCAGATACTGACTTCTGATATTGATTGTTGTGTTATCAAGATGTGCTGAAACAGGAGGATGGCATTTTCCTAAAGGGGCTGTAAACCACGACGTTTGTGGAAGCAAGAAGCTACTATATAGATTGTTAGATGCATTCTGAATGCTTCTTATTGGAACATCTAGGAACCTCTCCATTAAGGGCTTTATGGCCATAAATTTCAGAAGCATTTCAGGAGAAGCCCTTTTCTGAAGCTAATATTTTAAACGGTTGATATCCCCAGATGTCCAGAGAATACTTTTATTCTCAATAATTTTCAGAGAACTCAGTGCATTCCATCTGGATTTACATATGTGCTTTGGTTAACACTGTTCTAGAATTCAGTATTATTAACTATGACAATTCTGCCAACCATGAGCCAGGACTATAATAAATATAGATAATATCATAATGTTAAAACATATACCCTATGTAACAATAACAAATAATCTGTCTCCATAACAGGTTCATTGTCTGAGCCAAGTTTTCTGTCTAACTCCATAAATGGATCAGCAAATTATTTGAGTTGGCATTCGTACTATCTACTGCAGGACACTGAGCCAGTTCCTGGGCTGTGAGGCAGCTTTGTGCTGCTTTGATGGTGCAAAATGTCTCTGAAGCTGGACCAGCTGGCCTCCAGAGCATATACTAGGAACAGAGCACTACGCTCTTTACTGATCCTGGACTGCTGCAATGGCTCACGGAGACATTAAAGTCACTGGCCCAGGCGACTTTCAATTGTGCTGGACGCTGTCCCAGAACAGCCCAGGATTGGGTAAGCACACATTGGCATAAAACCACCCTGTATGGTTTCTCTCTCCCAAACTAAGTGATGCTGAACATTCTTCAGCCACAGCTCAAAGTCTGTCCAGCCACTGGGCTTCCGTCTTTTTAGCTCTTGCTAAGTTTGTTCATTGGTGATGGAGGAGGCAAGGAGGAGGCAGGTGATAGGAAATTGGAGCACTGTGGCAGAACAGCAATATAAAAAGGATGACGCTTTTTCTTCACTTTGTGTGGCTGAGAATCACACTGTAGGTGGATTGAGGTTCCCAGTCTCTCTTTGAGTGCAATTATTGCAAAGAACTGTAGGATGTATTTGTTATAAGCTTGAACAGGGGCCACCCTAACAGGTTGAGCTTTCTGGGGCTTTGGAGCTGATGCCATCACCAGTTGCATTTTTCACCTGTTTTCCTCTTTTAAAACATCTTTATTGGAAATCTGCCTTTTTATTTCTGAACTACTATCTTCAGTTCATCAATCTCAGATTCAGGGCCTTTGCAGTCTCCAGGGCTCCTGACGAGGTTGCCACTACCAAACATCTTAATGTAATGCTTTTAAGCCCATTAGCTATTCTTACATCTACAATATCTTTTCTTGGGTTTTCAACAGTGGAAGGTAAAGAAGACGTGAGATGTTATTGGCACGATCAGCCACATGTTTGGGCGTTATGGTAGTATTTCTGAACTTAGCTCACTACATTTGAGCACCTATGCAAGAATATAGGTGTCAAGGCTAATTCTCCACTCTGGCACTTCAAGTGCAGAAGGTGGGGGCCCACAGGGATTCAAAAAAATTACTACTGGCCACTCCAGGCTTGTATTAAACTCCCAAGGTTACAGCTTTTCTCTGACCTTGGATTGGAAGATGCTGCTACCACCCAAGTGCAGAACCCCTTTGAGAGCTCAGGAAGGCATACTTTGGAATTCCTTCCTGTGGGGTACCTCAAGCCCTTTCAGCCTCCTCTGGGTAAAAAAAGGGAAATCAACTGTTGCCACCAGCTAATTAAACAATGTGCACAAACCACTTAAGACACAAAAGTCCAATTCTGTTCTTAAAAAGGTAAAGTTTATTAGTAAAAAAAATAGAAAGAAAGAAAATACACCTAGGAACTCAGGCTATTGCTAGATTTTAAAAGAGCAACTACAAAAATTAAGCACCAAGAATAGCTTTCCTGAGGTCCAGCTTAAAGGTTACAAGCAAAACAAAAGCACTTGGGGTTAGTACAGAGGAATCCACAAGCCATAATGAAATAGAAGGGATAAACCTAATCGCATCTTCCTAGACATTTCCTGATCTACTTACATATCTGCGGGCTTAAATGAGTAGTTTCTGGGTATGATCCTGGTGATTTTTCATATCTGGCCCAAGCGTCTTACAGCATAGCTGTTGCCCTGTCTGCCTCTCCCTGGGAGAACAACAAACAAACAAACAAAAGGGGAGTCTTTCTTCAATTTTAAAAAGTTCTAGCCTTCCCATTGGTTCTTTTGGCCAGGTGCCCACTCACTTCCTTTTCCCTTGCATAGCAGTGAGACTTTTTAACCCTTTACAAGTAGAGCAATTAGAGAACAGCTACTAAGAGGGATTTTATAGCTACTGGATGGCTGGGTGCCCATAAAAGGGAGCTCCCCCCTCCTTCATTTATCACAATAGGAATGGCCACACTGGGTCAGACAAAAAGTCCAGCTACCCCAGTATCCTGTCTTCCAACAGTGGCCAATTCCAAGTGCCCCAGATGGAATGAACAGAACAGGCAATCATCAAGTGATCCATCCCCTGTCACCCACCTACATAAAAATGGTGGTGCAATGAGCTCCCACAGCAGCCAGTGGAAGTGGCAGTTGCTCAGCACCTCTGACTATCAGGTCACTTTTATTTAGATGTTTAAATATGGATTTATAGGTCTAATCTTAGGCAGCTAAATTTGAAAATGTTGTTTTAAGTTCTTTGGGTAGCTCAGCATCCCACTGGCACTTGACAGAACCATGGCAACAGATGTCATTGTGTTGCCCTGGATTTGAGGGGTGTGTATACCCCAGAATGTAATCAAGCTAATTGCAACCATATTATGTGCATTCAGCCACCCTAAATTAATGAAATAGAATACCACATAGTTACAGTTAATTTGAAGATAGTCTTTCAGAAGGAGGGTCAAAACTGGCTACAGTTTCTGCTAATCAGAATGGGAGGAGGGGAAACTGAGGCTGAAAACCTTGGCGGAGGGAAGACCTTGAGTCTGGATTCCTCTGATATTAGAAGTTTATTGAAAGTTAAGAAAAGTGATGATTCAGTAGGGGGGTCACTATGACCTTTGTGTTTTGCAGTAGTTATAAAATATTAGCTGATATAGTGTACCTTGGAGCAGTCCTCTGAAGCCATCTTGGGAGACGTTTTTCCTGACATTCTTTCTCCCTAGTGGGTGAGCAACTGGCTATTGTGAGCCTGCTGTTAATTACTCAATACCTCTCCAGATGATAGGTAAATATTGAGATGTTCTAAACCTATTGCTTATGCCTGTGTGTGCTTAAATCTAATAAACTGCAGTGTTAGAGCACAAGAGCCCGCTTACTTGCATTTAATCCTTGATCCGACAGAAATGCTGTGTTCCCATTGATTTATTCCTGACATTGCCTGGAGTGAAATAGTTAAGTTACCACTCTTAGGGGTTCTGAAAACCCTGGGTAACAATTGCATGTCCCTGTCCCTAAAATTTGGTGGATGAATCTGGGGGGAAAAATGTAGAATCTTTGGGCATGAGGTCTCTCAGTAGTTAGGGCTAGATGACCATTTATGACTCAGAGATTACTCATGCCTATACCTGTAGACTGCTTCTGGTTCAAATCCAGCCCAGGTCAGTCCTGACTGAGTCATCATCACAACTGTTGTCTGCATTGGTGTTGTAGCCATGTTGGTCCCAGGGTATTAGAGAGACAAGGTGGGTGAGGTAATATCTTTTATTGGACCAACTTCTGTTGAGATAGCTTGTCGAAAGCATGTCTCTCTCACCAACAGAAGTCAGTCCAGTAAAAAATATTACCTCCCTCACGTTGTGTCTCATCATCACGAGGCTGTTTGGTGGTCTAAATTCAATGAGATTCTCAGTTGAAAGATACATGAACATGTGTAACCCACTGGTGAGGGTGTGTTCCAGGCCCCTCTCTTTGCCAATCCACATAGGATATGAGATGTTATAACCCCCGCACCTGAGTTGTGGTTCTTTAGCTCAAGCAGCAGTATCTCATGCTTTTAGTAGTAAAGGTCCCTGGTTCAATCCCCAGTGTGTCAGCCAAGAGGGTGGTTATTACATGTGCATGCACACAAAGCCCTCCTCGCTACTACAATTAGTCCAATTGGCATCCTAGTTGGTGGTTCAGCAAAGAATCTAAGGCTTCAGTGGACTAAATTATCCTTTTACTCTTAAAGGTGGCCTCTTTGCAGCAGAGTTTTGCCATATTAAGAGCATAATCGGCCACATTGTGCAGATTTCCTGTGTGGGAGGAGGCAAGGAGCTCTATTCCTCAGCCCAAACATAGTCTATTTGACTGGCCATAATCTCCTTGGAGAGCATAGTGTCTGCTCCCCTCTAATGCTCCCAGTGGCATTAGCCATCATCAAAAGGACAAGAAGAGGCAGGATGAGGCAGACATACAGTCTGGTCCATGGAATTGGTCAGGCATGATGTGCGGAGCAGAAGTACCACTGCAGAATAAGCTTCCTGGAAGGGCTGACTCAGACCATCTTCCTTCTGGGCCTTCCATAGAGGACACGGCCCATCCACACACACTCCGGCTGGCTTGAGGGTGCCAGGGGGCAGAACTTTGCCTATTCTAGAGGAATCTTGACTGTCCATGGCCTGTGCTGCACCTGCTTTATCGATGAACTTGGATTTCTCGGGCTGTCAACCAGGCATCTTTCGCAAGCAGCAAGTTCAAACAAATGAGTGCAACAAACCCCTGGCAATGGGCTCTCTTCTTTGCTCAGCTGCTCTCAGAGTTGATCCTGAATGTTAACACTAAGATTTTAGCACATCTGCCCTTAGTGCTGGAGTTTTTTCACCTTTGGACACTCAACGAATCATGTGTACTTGCTTATCTAATCCCAAAATTCCTTTCCTTAAACTGGCTTCTTATTAACACGGTTGTTATGTTACTTTCTTATTTATTTTGTCCCATGCCAGAGGTTTTTGTGAAGTGCTCTAGATAGGTTTATATTGTAATATGCTATGTAGTGCAATGCAAGAGCAGTCTTGTTGCTGGCTGCCTTACTCTCCACACTCAAAATGGTCTGGAGAGAAAGGTTTGGGGCGAAAGCCATCCTGAGGGGGGCATGAAAAGGGGACTGTCTTCTGGCCACAATGAAGTCAATGGCAAAGCTCCCATTGATTTCACTGAGGCCAGAATTTCACCCTAGGGCACCATTCATCCCCATGTAGTGGAACGGCTACTAGGCTACCAGAGCTACTAGGATAATGAGGTCAGAAGTCCAATGTATTCCATGACTCTTTGGCCACAGAATTGCCCCTCTGCTGCAGAACTGTGCTTCATCATCTCCGTTCTCATTTGATATGTTTCTCGCCCTTACGATTACAAAGACAATCATGAAAATGTTAACCAACTGAGGCACTTCAGTATGCAGACAATCTGACACAGTAGCTCAGAGAGGTGTGAAATGCCCCATTCATTTAAATCCAGAGATGGGAATGAAGGGTCTTTAATCATGAGAGAATAAATTAATGTTACCATGAAAATGTGGGTGTTGTTGCTTTAGATTTTGCCATGGAGTTCACAGGGGCCTGATCATATGGTATAAGTGTCTATCAGACCCCTACATAGGAGAATTTCAATTCTCATAAAATGGAATTTGATCTCTCCGATGGATAGAATATTAGACAGCCTAAAATATATAATGATGCACAGATGGGCATGGACCTTTCTGGAGTGTGTATAGTGTTAATCCAGCAAACACTTTTAAAAGACGTGAACTGCTTCCTGAAGGATAAGAGGGGACACTCACCATTTTCCTGCTGCAGCTGGAAGATGTCCATGTCTGGTCATCAGCTGGCAATTAAGGGACAAATACTTAGCTAGCGTAAAGTTGCATAGCTCCATTATTCTTGTTGACTTTAATGGAATTATGTTAATTTGCATCATCTGAGGATTTGGCCTTCACCAAATGTCCATTTCAACACGATGGAACTGCATAAGTGCATTCACCCTGTACATGGTCTTCACTTTGGAAACAAGTGAATTACAATGTTGTAAATCTGAAACTATCAAAACCAATTTGTATTCTGATTTCTGATTAACAATGACAGCCAGTTTAACAGCTTTCAAAAATGGAGAGGGACCAGAGTTATGAATCTAGGGACACAAATGAAACTGTCAAAGGAAATTTGTGTGGGTGAATGCCATTCTGGTTAAGCATCTCCCAACAACTGAAACACACAATAAGAATAATTAATTGCCTAAAACTTAATACAGTGCAGCTGGCATAATTTGAACTACTCATATTTGTGGCTGAAATCAAAAGCTAATGGGACTGAATTGGTATAGCTATTACCTCTGTACTGCAAGGGATGCAAGTTCTTCTGGGAGCAAACTGACTCATAACAATACTGTTGCTCATCCTTTTCAGATCTTGCAAAGGAACAAGTGCGTGCAGAAGTATGACATACACAGTATTTTGAATCTCAAGAAGCTTGGTGTGGGGGAGGTATAATTGTTTCAAATATATTAACCTCAATGTCATGAAAAAATCAGTATGATAATCAAATCCTAGCTCTTGGTGGATGTGGAATGTTTGTAATAGTTAGTTAATGGGATGTCGAATTGTTCTGTGACTTTTCAGTGTATTTTTTTAATGTCATGAGGAAGACATCATTTAGGGGCCTTTGATCTTCTCGATGAGAACAGAAAAGGATATCTTGCTTTCTAATATTTTCAAGGTACACAGAAAAGGATTGATCCCTGTACTATCTAAGGGCGAATTATTTTATTTCTGTTTCACTACAGGAAACAAACATTCTGTTTTCTGAACTTCCAGGAGAAAAGTTTTCTAGGGTCCTCGCTTGCCAGGACTCAGTTGCCTCCCGCCACTTCCAAGAGCAAAGAACCTGGGATAAGTGACATCTCATGGACCCACTTCACTTAGAAGGATGGAGATTTCTGAAGAAGGCCTGTCACAGCTTATTAACTCCACTAGGAGCACAAATTTCCAGTGAAAGACTGTCTCTCACAGCTTCCTACCCTGAGGGATGAAGATCTTAAAGATCTATCATGGCCCTCTCCCACATACCTCTTTGGGTATATCAACACAACGTTTGGGAGAGAGACACCCCCAGCCTAGGTCCAAGGTGAGGCTTGGAGTAGTGTCTTAAAATTAGCTGTGTAAACAGTGTTGCTCAGGCTCTGAAGCATCATGCCCCTCTCATCCCTCCCCTTCCCCCCCCATTCAACTTGACTAGCATGTTTGAACAGTATTTATTTAGATTTCATATTTTTCCTCTGCCTCAATCCTGGTATAGCCTTTTCCATTGTAGCAAAGTGGGTCTAAAACACTGCCACATCAGAGCACTAAGCTCGCACTGGAGGTAGCATTTTATACCCATAAGAAACTGGACAATCAGGCCATTGCTGCTTTACACAATTCATATCAGTCAATATATAAACTGTAGTAACTGACTGCCCTACACTCAAATTCTCCACATTGAGCACATCAATCCCACTGCTTCCACAAAGATCTGAGAGAAAAGATTGAGTTTGCAGCATGACATGGATGTTTAACAAAGCACACTCCAAAGCTAAAGATCCTCTTCTTTAAACTGAGTAGACTATAGTTCAAGAACCTGCTATTGATCTCAAGTGTGGTGATAGCACATGGGGAGAGAACGAATGATTTAGGATGCTATATGTTAAAACCAAGTGGATCAAAGAAGAACGGGAATCGTCATCATTATTGCTTAGCAGACTAGAATATATACTGAATATATAGAAACTGTAGTAACATATCTAGTGCTAAATTTTGCAATAGTGGTGCCACAGTATAGAATCATAGAAGCATTGGACTGGAAGGGACCTCGAGAGGTCATCTAGCCCAGTCCCCTGCACTCAAGGCAGGACTAAATAATAACTAGGCCATTCCTGACAGGTGTTTGTCTAACCTGTTCTTAAAAACCTCCAATGACAGAGATTTCACAACCTTCCTAGGCAATTTGTTCCAGTGTTTTAACTACCCTGACAATTAGGAAAAATGTCCAACCTGCAGTTTAAACCCATTGCTTCCTATCCTATCCTCAGAGGTTAAGGAGAACAGTTCTTCACCCTCCCCCTGGTAACCTCCCTCCCCCTCCCTGCAACTCTCCCCCATTTATGTATTTGAAAACTGTTAGCATATCCCCCCTCAGTCTTCTCTTCTCCAGACTAAACAAAACCAATTGTTTCACTCTTTCCTCATAGGTCATATTTTCTAGACCTTTAATAATTTTTGTTGCTCTCCTCTGGATTTTCTTTGATTTGTCCACATCTTTCCTGAAATGTGGTACCCAGAACTGGACACAATACTCCAGCTGAGGCCTTATCAGTGCGGAGTAGAGTGGAAAAATTACTTCATGTGTCTTGCTTACAACATTCCTGCTGAGACATCCCAGAACGATGTTCCCTTTTTTTTTTTCTGCAGAAGTGTTACATTGTTGACTCATATTTAGCTTGTGATCCACTATGACCCCCAGATTCCTTTCCACAGTACTCCTTCCTAGGTAGTCATTTCCCATTTTGTATGTGTGCAATTGATTGTTCCTTCCTAAATGGAATACTTTGCATTTGTCCTTACTGAATTTCTCCCTATTTACTAAAGACCATTTCTCCAGTTTGTCCAGATCATTTTGAATCTTAATCCTATCCTCCAAAACATTTGCAACCCCTCCCAACTTGGTATTGTCTGCCAATTTTATAAGTGTATTCTCTATGCCATTATCTAAATCATTTATGAAGATACTGAACAGAACCAGACCCAGGACTGATCCCTGTGGGACCCCACTTGACATGCTCTTCCAGCTTGACCATGAACCACTGATAACTACTCTCTGGGAATGGGTTTCCAACCAATTATGCACCCATCTTATAGTAGCTCCATCCATGTTTCCCTAGTGTGTTTATGAGAAGGTCATGCGAGACAGTATCAAAAGCCTTCCTAAAGTCAAGATATACCACATCTACCACTTCCCCCCTATCCGCAAGACTTCTTACCCTGTCAAAGAAAGCTATTAGTTTGGTTTGACATGATTTGTTCTTGACATATCCTTATTGACTGTTATTTATCACCTTATTATCTTCCAGGTGTTTGCAAATTGATTGTTTGAATATTTGCTCCATTATCTTTCTTGGTACTGAATTTAAGATAACTGGTCTGTAGTTCCCCTGGTTGTCCTTATTCCCCTTGTTACAGATAGGCACTGTATTTGCCCTCTTCCAGTCCTCTGCAGTCTCTCCCGTTTTCCATGACTTTTTGAAGATAATCGCTAATAGCTCAGAGACTTTCTCAGTCAGTTCCTTGATATTCTATGCTGTACTTCATCAGGTCTGACTGACTTGAAGACCATCTAACTTGTCCAAGTAATTTTTAACTTGTTCTTTCCCTATTTTTGCCTCAGATACTACCTCATTTTCACTGGGATTCACTGTGTCGGATGTCCAATTGCTACTAACCTTTTTGGTGAAAACTGAAAAGTAAAAAAAAAAGGACATTTCGTACTTTCACCATTTCCACTTTTTCTATTACTGTCTGTTTGCTGTTTGGTAACATATGGATTGAGAAATGTTGATGCTTATAGCCAATTTGTGCACAAGGGAAATATATATTTGCTGGTTAATTGTAATGACTATAAAACGCTTAATTACTCCATAACACATCTCTGGATTTGCCAGAAAAGGTTTCTGCTACAAGGCATGAGTCAATGAGGAATGAGGAACCCAAATACTTTCCTGTCTGGGGAAATAGAGGCTATTTCTATCTGCTGTAGTCAGAGAAATAATTTAGAAGTACTCCAGAAATGCAACCCATTGATGTGAAAGGACCTCAAGAACACAAGGAGGAACACCCAGAAAAGGTCACCAGAGTTCAGTGAGTCAGTCAAAAAGCCTTCAAAGAATAATAGCTCCTATGATCCAGGGCCTCATTTAGAATGTTCCTGCCTTCTTTTACACTTATGGGTTCTAATACTGCCTCTTAAAACTAGCGAGGATGGTACAGTAATTTCCCAAAATTTGTTTTCTCAGATTATTAAAATTACTGCTGGGTTCTCTCAATCTGTTTCTTAGCACTTTGAACATGCAACAGTTTTATCATTCTTATCTGCCTCTTGAGCTAGATTCCTGAAAAGCTGAGTAGCTCATTCATGTCTAACGTGCAAAATGATCAGCTGCTTCTCTTATATTTCTTACTCACAGGGAAGAATTAACTGAGATTCCAAAGAGCTTAGTGACCACAAACTTCTCTATTCCCCTCAAATTCTAAATCAATTCCTCCCTATCAGCTAGAAATATTCAGTCAGACATGTCAACTGCTAGCATTCTCTATTGTGGGTCTTGTTCTGTAGTTAAATTATATGGCTCATTGATAATCCATGTTTATCTATATTTGTTGTCTAGTGTAAGTCCCGTATCATTACAGTATCTTGCCTTAAACTCTGCTTGGAAGAAAAAGAGTGAAGCTGAACACTGGCAGAATAAAAAAAAACAAAAAGCACACAACACACTTAAATAAACACAGGTTTTCTTTTTTATTTGACCTGGAAATCACATCACATCATATCATATAGGCCAGGGCCCTACTGTGCAAAGCTCTGAATAAACACAGCACAAAAAGACAGACCCTGCCCAAGGGGCTTACATAAGACAAGAGATGGATACAGACTGATGGGAGAGACCAAGGAAACAATATCGGTGATCAGCATTATTGGCATTGCCACATTTGCCAGTGTCAGGGTTTTTGTAGGCACCATGGCAAATGAGAGAACAGCTTCTTTGCTCCTCTCGTCTGACAATGAAGAGTTATTGTTAAACAGCACTGAAGTGAATGTTTTCTTCACAGCATACTAATGATATTTTTGTTTTCAAACAGTGTGACGTTAACAGCTCTACCACCATGCAAAAGGGAGGACACCTCTCAGCTACTTAGGAGAACATTGACAAAGTGGACCCTCATCTTTAGGATGGTGGCCTCCTAGAAGTGACAAATCATATGAAAAAGTAAGTATCATAATTGGGGCAAGCATCTTTTAGCTGAGATCCCAGATATTTTACAAGGGTTAGTTAAATGAGCCTCAGAGCACGCCTTTGAAATGGGAGCCATCTGCTGACTTCAAGGGACTTTGGATCAGGCTCCATATCATTGTCTTTTTTTGCATGTTTTGAGGATGGGAAAACTAAAGTTAAAAGAAAATGGAATGAATTTCTACATTCGTTTCTCTATTCTATGCCCGGTACTCACTGAGCTCTTAAAACGGGGTTAAGTTAAAGCAGACTGAAGAGACAGTTCATTTACAATGCATCTTCCCTTGTGTGGACAAGGACAAAGTGTGTGATTAGGGAGAGGTATGCCCGAGCTGAGCAGAGAAAAGAGGAAGATAAGCAAGCAGGTAAAGAATTAAAACTGCAAGTGCTAAAAGACAGACAATGGGTAGAGCAAAAGAACAGAAAAAGATATGAATATCAAGAGTAAATAGAATCACAGGCAGAAAAAGAACTCAAGAAAGAATAGAATATGCTGGAAACAGACACAAAGAAAAGGAAACTTTAAAAGGTTAGTTTAGAAAAAAATCAGATGATAAATACAGAACGGGAAAGGAGGGAAAGGGGACAACAAACTGCAAAAAAGACAGTAAAAATTGTTTAAAATATTTCATGAATCCAGTTGGTTTGTTTATTGAATTGTTAAAATGCATCTGTCCTGTTTTCAGGGTGCTTGGATAATAAAACAATAGTAAATAAAAACAAATAAAAAGCACCCTTCTTAATAGCTATCCACAGCCTTCAGCTTCACTATAGTTTTTTAAATATCGTTCCTTTTTTAATACCCTCCCATGGTATGTCATGCACATGCCTGGCAGCAATTTGTAGAGCAAAATGCTGTGAATAAGCATCCATCCACACATATCAACCCTGCTTGTCTTCTGCATCCATTTCCTTACTGCGTTTATCCAAAAATTGGGTTGCGGAAAGACAAATTTCTGCCACAAGCCAGGAGTATTCTATAGATTTTTTTTTTCCTGCAACCTTCAGCCTTAACATTAGATATGAAATATTTGATATTGCAACATCACATAAATGTTCATTTATTCATTGCCGGATGATTTTGGATAAAACCTCCATGATAGACTACTTAACTAACACATTTAACATAAGGGTTGTCTGGGGAGGCTCAGTAATTCTTTAACTTAGCTACTTCCTGAAAATTCTCCATCTTGATATCATCTTCACAGGCTGGATTATTTGCTTCCCTGCTGTATTTCCTCCCTCCTTCTCCACCCTGCTCCACTGTGGTTCCTGCTCTTCTTACTGCACCTTCCAGCCTTATCTTTCTGACCCTAAACAGACGTCTCCAGGCCTTAAATAATCATGGAGATGAAGCAGTGCAGGAACTGAAGATTATCTTGACTCCTCAAGGTCCCTTGGTGGGCTTGCCTTAGAGAATCCTGCTGGGCTTTATTCATTCTTGCTGTACTTGCAAAAGGTCAAAAGCCGCTTACAGATGTAATCATCCTTCCAGCTATTTTTGACATGAGGGAAAGCAGGAAGGAGTTTGTTTTAGAACCACGTACTCAGGCCCATTCTACCATGGGTGATGACAGCAACAGTGCCTCCAGCACACTGAGGACAGCCCAGTATTTGAGTTGATTATACTGTCTGTGTTTAATACTTACGTTTCAGGCTTCTCTCATGTTTTTCTTGAGAAAAATCCTGTCGATTGTCAAGGATCTGAAATGCCAAGCACACTGACTTGTTTCCCCCGTGTATCTTTGTATGTGAAGCACTGCCAGGACAATACTCTGAGACATAATGTCTGTTTAAGGCCGGTAGCATGACATCTTCTCAGCCACGTGCGAATACGAGCACACATCTGCTCTGTGCTGACGGAGAGTAGAAATTCCTCCCAATTCCTTCCTAGGGGTTACGGTGGACGAGAAGCTGGATATGAGTCAACAGTGTGCCCTTGTTGCCAAGAAGACTAACAGCATTTGGGGCGGTATAAGTAGGAGCATTGCTAGCAGAACTAGGGACGTGATCATTCCCCTCTATTCGGCATTGGTGAGGCCTCATCTGGAGTACTGTTTCCAGTTTTGGGCCCCACACTACAAGAAGGATGTGGAAAAATTGGAAAGAGTCCAGCGGAGGGCAACAAAAATGGGGGCTGGAGCACATGATTTATGAAGAGAGGCTGAGGGAACTGGGATTATTTAGTCTGCAGAAGAGAAGAATCAGGGGGGATTTGATAGCTGCTTTCAAAGGGGGTTCCAAAGAGGATGGATCTAGACTGTTCTCAGTGGTAGCAGATGACAGAACAAGGAGTAATGGTCTCAAGTTGCAGTGGGGGAGGTTTAGGTTGGACATTAGGAAAAACTTTTTCATTAGGAGGGTGGTGAAGCACTGGAATGTGTTACCTAGGGAGCTGGTGGAATCTCCTTCCTTTGAGGTTTTTAAGGCCAGGCTTGACAAAGCCCTGGCTGGGATGATTTAGTTGGGGATTAGGTCCTGCTTTGAGCAGGGGGTTGGACTAGATGACCTCCTGAGGTCCCTTCCAACCCTGATATTCTATGATTCTAATTCCCCATGCAGCCACTTGCCCACTAGCCTTCGGTGACTAAAAAGAGCCTGGTTAACATGGTGTTTCCAATTCTATGCTTCTTTCAGACAAAGTCTGTAGCCATAGCACTCAAACCCTAAGATATGAGGAGAAGCTGTTTCTGTAAAGCCACTTTCATGAGGTTGAGGATGCAGAAGAGCACTGCACACGCAGGGAGTGCCTACTATCATATGCAATACCTGTGGAGAACTGGGGCCCACTCATGTCTGATTGCAGCATGTGTTCCTTGCTGCACAGGTTCAGCTCTTATACATCTGAACAAGGTTAATCACAGCCAAAGAGAAAGGAGTGGGAAATCCCTAAGGATTAGACAGTCAATAGGGAGAGGGATAGGGAGATATAAAACTGAAGAAGATTTGCTGCATTCACCCAAACTACTCAGAAGGGCTCTTCTTAATTTTTAGTCCTGGATTAATTTACAGAAGTGATGTTAGGAGACTGATCACTTGTGAGTACAGATAATAGGATGTAGATGTCTAATGGGGCCTTTGGAAAATGCTTCCTCCTTTGTGCTCTAGTCCTGCATTGTGATCACTTGGATGGCTTGTTAGGGTTGCCAACTTTTTAATAGTAGAAAACCGAACACGCTTGCCCCATCTTTTCTCCAAGGCCCCACCTCCCACACACTCCATCCCTCCTCCCTCCCTTGCTCTCCACCACCTTCGCTCACTAGCTCATTTTCACCAGGCTGGGGCAGGGGAGTTGGTGTGCAGGAGGGGGTGAGGGCTCCGGCTGGAGGGGCAGGCTTTGGGATGGGGCCGGGATGAGGGGTTCGGGGTGTGGGAGTTTCAATCCTTTTCAATCGAGTGTTCCAGTCAAAAACTGGACACCTGGCAACTCTATGGCTTTTTCATCCACTCACACCTCCACTGACTTCAGTCCGGCTCCACATAACCACAGCATGGCCTATGTCGATCACTCTGTAGTATTGAGGCCTCAGTTCTTAACAGTTCAAGTCTGTTAGCTTCAAGATGGGAGGTAAGGCCCACCTTTTCTCCAGTGCTTCTATCGAGAAGGGTGAGGAGTAGGGCTGGAAATGCTGGTCCTGGATTCTGGAGGGAATTCAGTTGGGGGGGTGTTCATCGAATATTTACATATAATCATTACGCTGCTGGGCTAGTTCATCTTGCAGCTATTAATGAGTCTATTATTAATATATTTGAAAAAGATTATCAAGGGTACCCACAGCTTTGGAGGAGGGCTCTTTTCTTGTAGAGGAGTAAGCACCTACCTAGTTAGATAAATAGCTAACTGAGCTGAGGGAGTGACTGGTTGGATTGCTGCATTCTATGATTTTGCATCATTCAGGGATTTCAATCTCAAAGCTGAAGACACAGTCTTAGCGGGCAGCATTTACAATTTGACTTAACATAGCTAGGTTAAACCCAGCATGGTATCTGTGATGACCAACTTTAATGTTATTACATTGGCCCCAAGGCCACCTATATTTAAAAAGTCCCATATAAAATCATCTTCACAAACCTCTGAAATCGAAATAGTTAACATGAGCAGTACAACGTGAACTTTAGTTGTTTCCTCCACTACATCCTTCTTATGTCTAATGCAAATGTAAAAAGAGCTATTTGCAAGTCTCGTAGGTGGCAACAGCAAGTCCTAGATTTGCCTCACGACACCTTTTGTTCCATTTTATTTTCCACCAATAGGTGGCAGTAGCAATGTCTCTATTTGTCACACTATTGCGGGACAGCAATAGCGGCATCCCATAAATAAATAAATGGATGCATCCTTTACTTCAGTGAAACAATCCAGGCAGGTTCAACAGAGCGAGTTAAGTCCATGTGACTTATTTCCCAAAGGCTCTGTGGCAGAAAATAATTTTAAGGAGGCAGTTCATGTTTTCACGCACCTGAATTCTAAGCCACTTCACCTTATCTTTGGCTATATAAATCTACTTTTCATTTGAGAGCAAACTTTGTAACTCATCTAGCACAGTCATCATGCTGCCTGCCAGCTGCTCTCAAGTGCCCATTTGCTTCTTATCCCTATTCTTCAGATAATGCTCACTGCATTAAAATGAGGGCAAATGGCCTAATTTCATCAGAGTTAAATTGGGTTACATTCACCTCTGGTAACTAAACCTAGATATTGGCCTATTTAATCCTACAGCTTTATCACTTCCTATACAATACAATGATACTGCTGCTTTAATTGAGAATGATCAGGTATCAATAGTCTGTTATCTCAGAGAACGGTGTTATTGGAATACTGCACTTCGGGGGTGGGTGAATGAGGCAGTGAACAGAATGAAAGAGTGTACTAATATCCTTTCAAAGGGTACACCCATCTGTCATTAATGTTCAGAGGAGACATCAGAATGACTGGAGCTGTGAGTATTTCTTTGCCCTTTACTGAATTAGGCTTACTCAACAGTTTTTCAGTTCCCTCTGTTGGCTTAGTTTCTTCAGCTGCACAAGGTAGAGGGCTGTGTGTTCTTCTACCCAAAAGTCACGAGTTTTATTCTTTGTGCCTTATGTACCTGGCTGGCTGTTAATAATGGTGCAGCCATAGTTAGTATACAAAACGAGAGAAACAGATCTCAAAGTAGTGCAAATATAACGGGTGGAAAAATAATTCTCAGGTAGATGGACTGTGGCAGAGCCAGGGTCCATGCAGCTGAGTGGAAACACAGCAGGAGTCCCATCATAGGCAACAAGAAGTCGCCTCAGTTTTAGTTAGATTTACAAGTTTTCTGGAGCAACAGAAGCAAACTAATATTCTCTGGCTACATTTGCCTTCATGCAGCTTAGTAGCCTTTAAACATGGAACACAACAATCTTATAAACAAGAGACTCTTAGCTTTCCAGAGCTCCCTGTCCTGGCTCTTAGTCAGAAACCCTTTCTATTTCCAGGAGCCCCGAAAGGCTCAAGCCTCAATTATGAAGCTTACTTGATTACCTCAGGTGCAGGCCTGAAGAGCCGGGACTCCTTGAGTTACTTTCAGCTTCGGAGGACACTTCCAGCTGGGACACTGAAACCCTTCAAATGTCCACACCAGTGTCTGCCTCAGCAAGGCCCCTCCACAAGGCCACAATTGGGGTAAGGTGTCTCATGACAGTGGGGTCATTTATACAGGGCACCAAAAGATCTGGACAGCCCTTCTGAAGATACTATCAGAAATTAGGCCCAACATGCAAGTTTTGGTTTGGATTTTTTTTTAAGAAGCTTTTTATAATTCTTTGGCAAATAAATTAATGGAAGGTTTCTATTATTTTTGTAATTCCAGTTTTTGGGTAACAAGCATTTTCTCTGTAATGTTTTTCATCCAAACAATGCAACATTATGTAAGTTCATCAAAGCTATAAACTCCCATTTATTTTCAGTGTCTAAGATGAAAGCAATGCAAAAATTAAATAAAGCAGCATAAATTATGAAAAGTCATTTATGTTTTCCTAACTAAGGTGTTAATAATGCAGGCCTAGATTTAAAAAAAAATAGTATGGAGATTTGAATAGAATAATGTCCCTCTGCACTTTGAAGGCATGTAGGATGAAAGCCCTACAGCCCAAAAGCGGGGGTCATTGTTGTTTTAAAAGGCGAGGCGGCTGTAAGGTTTAGGACACACTCAGGAGGTTTGAGAGCTGGTGATAACACAGCTAGTGGACACAGCTCAGCCTGTATCAGTCCAGGCTTCTGAAAACATCGGGCTTTCATTGATCATGCTCAGAGTAACAGTTCCTCCCAGGTGCACACAACACCATTGTATTTGCTTAGCACTCTCATATCAGTAAATCAATACATTTCCTTATGGTGATTGTTTGTGCACAACAACAGCATGCCGTAGTCACTGCCAGTCTGACGGCTGATCAAGGAGATACCTGAGTGTTCAGAGACTGGAACTGGCAGATGTTAATAAACATTGTCTCCTTTAAGCCATGAGGAAAGTTTCTTTAATAAATGCCTGATCCTGCAAGGTGCTGATTGCCCTCAACTACTATTGAAGTCAATGGGAGATGAGGTCTGCTCAGCCGGTCAGAAGAGGGGCTCAGCACCTCCCCGGATTTGCTCTAGAACAGCTTATTGGTATTTTTAAATAGAGAGGAGTTGCTTGATGCCCATTGTGATGGGGCTACCTGAAAACAAAGGAGAATGCTTGGCTGTGTAGACCTATAGCCTGATCCTGTGGTCCTCACTGAGACAAAAATCCTGAAATCAGTAGCAGCTGTCCCTGAGCAAGTACTCCCTGGTTGAAATCAGGCCCCCATAACTCAATATGAATGGCTTTGAATGGAGATGTATTTAAAGTGCCACAGTGAAACAATAATGCCAAGAAAAATACTTTAGAACAAACAGAGGGAGAATGATGCAACTTTGAAGATCATTTAAAAACCCCACTGAGTTTGAACTTAAACTAAAGCTAAATGATTCTCAGGCAGAAGCAAATGTTATCTGCTCTCATATGAAGTGCACTTGGAAGTAGATTTATTACTATTTTTATTAAAGCATACGGTTTTGGGGCACATTCTTTAAAGGAACACTGTCCTCTAAAAAAAAAAAAATCAAACTTTGAGTTGACTTTTTAAAATCTACTGTAACATCTAAGATTACTTGAACTGAAAGACATTCCAGGGAAAAAACTACACTTTTTTCACTTTGTTTATTGTGTACATTCCACCGCACTTTGTGTACAGGCAGTCATTTCCCTTTTTGTGTGGGTCTTATACTTTTAATAGGGCAGAAAAAAAATCACATTTTGAAGAACAGGAAAATGCGAACGTGACAATGTGACTCATGGACAAGTGTAGTACCAGAAGCTACTTTGAACTCCTATCTCAAATTTTAATTTTAAGTCAACCAACCCTTTAAGACAAAAGTTCATTTGTTCACATAGCAGAGCTGCTAAATTGCCACATTACATCTAGAACAAATATGTGATCTTACCTATCATCTTGTCTTCATAACTGAAACCCTAAGGTTATGCAGTCCAAAGCCAAGAAGGCTGGAAGCGACGTTGTCCATAACATGTGTCTCACTGCCCTGGTAAACACAAATTGAAATTTGATAACTAGGAATGTTACTAAAATAATAAAACTCATGGAAGCTGTAATTAGGGAGGATTTAGATAGAGAATAATTAACCATGAAATTATGATCCAACCCAATAAAGTGTCAAGATTCATCCAACTAATTTCAGAGTCTTGTTTTCATGGCAGTTAAAAAGGTAGGAGATAGGAGAAAAATGATCTTATCTGTAGTCTCTCCTCCCACTGAACAAGTGAATGATTGCCTTTACATTCGTAGCTGATTTGTCTTTGTAATTACATTTATTGGTAAAAAGATAGGGAAGTTCAGAGTATTAAAATTAAATGACAAGCTTAATTCTTTGCTGCTCGCTGGTCCAGAATAATGCTACTGAACACGAGTGTATTTGAGCATTTACATTAAACATAGTGAAACATACATCACTTGGTGTCAAGGAGCTAAATTATACTACATCCTTATAAACACCAGCCTTACTATGTAAGGACCTGATTCTACTCCCATCGTAGCACTAGGATGTTTCAATGGGAGCTTGAATCATGAACTCACATTTTGAGGTAGGGGAGTCTTTGAAACAGATTAATCAGAGAATACTAGGAATTAGCAAAAAGAAAAGGAGTACTTGTGGCACCTTAGAGACTAACCAATTTATTTGAGCATAAGCTTTCGTGAGCTACAGCTCATTTCATCGGATGCATTCCTTTCAGAACTGAATGCATCTGATGAAGTTAGCTGTAGCTCACGAAAGCTTATGCTCAAATAAATTGGTTAGTCTCTAAGGTGCCACAAGTACTCCTTTTCTTTTTGTCGATACAGACTAACACGGCTGCTACTCTGAAACCTAGGAATTAGCAGTTATCCTACTAGAAATCTTTCCCACCTGTGCATGCTCCAAACTGATCACTCTTGATGTATGCTGGAATACAGGACAGGGGAACTTTTGCAGTTTTAAAAAAAGTGTTTTCAAAAATGCTGGATAGCTTACATACAAACATAATATAACATCCTTGAGGATAATTTTTTCTTAAACACAGCAATACAACTTTTTGTGGAGACTGTATCCGCAAATGATTTACACAGTTGAGCCATATAAAGTTAAAATAAAATATAATAGGATGGAATTAAGAGGTGAGCAAGACAGAAGCCTTCACATTAGATTTTAAAATAAACGGAGTGCTGAGGAGATGCAAGCTGTCTCTCAGGTCAGCAGTGGCCAGACTGTGAAAGGATAGTGAAGGGGGTTGGTGCTAGCAGTGAAGACAGTAAAGAAAAAGCCAGGTTACTAGGTAGGTTACAGCAAGTCTATGATACAGGGTTACAAGTGATGCAGCCAATTTGGAACTGAATCCTGAAATGAAAAGTCAGGTAATGGAACCATTCGAGGTTGGGAATAATCTGAGTGTGCTTTTTATCAGGTTAAAATGCACCCACGTGTCATTATTTGAATCCACTTTAATTGCATTTCTGCAAATGCACATAGATTTAAAATCCATATTTATAGATAGATTTCAGAGTGGTAGCTGTGTTAGTCTGTATCAGCAAAAACAATGAGGCGTCCTTGTGGCACCTTAGAGACTAAGGAATTTATTTGGGTATAAGCTTTCGTGTGCTAGAACCCACTCACTCCATGCATCTGATGAAGTGGGTTCTAGCCCATGAAAGCTTATGCCCAAATAAATTCCTTAGTCTCTAAGGTGCCACAAGGACGCCTCATTGTTTTTGCTGTTAGAGTGGTTGGCAATTTCTGGACACTGTTTTTTGTTGGAAAATGCCGATTCATTAAAACAAAAACTGTTTTGTGGCAATGTATCAGTTTTGATTAAATTTTCCATCCTGGACCTGGGAAATCTTCCTGGAGAATTTCTGGTCAAAACAAGAAAGATTGACAGACTCCAGAATAAACAGTAGTCCTGATGTCAGCTTGAACCAATGCAGAATGAAAACAAATGTCAAAACCTCAACATTTTTTATTAAACTGAATTCTTGTTTTAAAGCCAGGCCTTAGAATTAGGTAATGGAGAGCAGTATTCAGCAAACAATGTCTCAACCACAATTAAATATTGTGCCAAATTTAAAAACATTTCCAGCCATTTGTAAATTTCTAGATACAAAAGGGCCAGAAAACTATTTAATGGTTTTGAACACTTTGTGCACTTGTGAAACTCGAGGATAGTTCTGATTTAATACATGACAGAGGGATTTTGAATGAAGGACAAGAAGTTTGTGTTTGATGCATTGGCAGAGGGGGAACCACTGGAAGACTTAAAGGGGGGGGGCTGATGTCAGAATGACAAGCCACTTCGAATGGATTTGGGGAGGGCGAGATTGCAGGCATGAAGGCCAGAGAGAAGCAGATTACAATAGACAAAGCACAAAATGATTAGGGCTTGGATAAGAGTTGTGGCTCTAGGACCCTGCAGGGGTGACATCAGTAGCCCCCAAAGCGCGAGCCATTAGCACATTTTGCCATAACAATACAAACCTAGACACCAGCTTCAACAATAAGTTATTCACTAAACCAGTGAAGCTGGGTTATGTGCACACTAAGAACCCTTTCATGGTAGAGGACTAGCAGTGTACTATACAGGCAACATGCTCCTGGGGTGGTTGCAGCTCTATCAGCAAAGCTGTACTTTATACAAGTATAGTAAAATCACCCCCCGCGAGCAAACTACTTGTACCAGTAAAAGCACAGTTTTCCCAGCATAACTGCATCTACACGAGGGGCTTCTCCCAGCCCAGCCATGTTGGTCAGAGATGGCACCTTGTCCACATCCCTGACCACCAAAGCTAGGCTGGCAAAAGTCTAGTGCAGTCATAGGGTAGAAAGATCTTAATATATACGTCACAGGAAGCATTGAGGTTGCTGTCCTTGACTGCAAGTCAAAATGAAAGGTAGATCTCAAGGCAGCTGTCAAGCTGATCTGGTGCTGATAGCAGTGATAGTAATATAAGCTACTTCCTCAGTTCATTTGCACATTACAATCCTATTGGTTCTTGGATTCATGGTGAGGGGGGCAGATATGCGTATAGCATATGATTTGTGGTTTTGTTTATGCAAATTATTGATTCCTAGAACAATACTTTTAAGGTTGTGTTAATTTCATTAAATGACATCTAGTCTGTGTTACCCTTGATGGCAGGGTCAACAGAAGTCCAAGGATTGGATGGACCATGGGGACGGAACTAATTGTTCCTCTAGATCAGGACTGAGGTTTGCCTCACTGCTGACTTCGTTGCACCTCTTCTGGAGATAGAGAGGACTCAGATTTGATGGCTGTCAATCACCACCTTTTTCACTAGTACTAAACTCACATGAAAAAGAAACTAACAGCCATCTGAATCCAAGTTTGTTCTGTAAGCCCATCAGAATACACTTTGGTATTAGTATAATGGGGTGTGTGTATTGCTTTAACAGCCATCAAACCAAACTAGTACCTCACATCCTGGTAACCAAAATAAAGTCCTTAAAGGAGAAAATCTTATGCAGAATTGACAGCTCATGGCTTGAAAAATGAGCAAGTCAGTTTTGCCTTGACATCACCTAACAGCAGGTAACCACTATCCTGTGATATATTCTATTGATACTGGGCTTGATTCATCCCCAGTCCAGATTAAACTGGTTTCTACTCATATAACTCAGAGTAGGAATGTCTACCTGGAGGGGGTTTGCAGTAGAGGTACCAGCAATCCCTGCTGCATGATGGGGTGATAGCCAGTACAGCTCCAGGTAGTTAGGGTGGCTATGGTGCTTAAATTGACCGACCATATCTCCTGGGCAGCCTCCCATGGCATCCCAGTTGCTGCTCAAAGTTCCCCTTCTCCACAGGAACCTCCAGTGGGGACAAACACTGGAAACACTGCCTCCTATCCTCAGTGGCAAATTCCTTTTGGGCTGCACGGGCCTTCACTAGTGCAAGGGCAGTTCAGTTTGTACCTACTCTCCTCCACCTGAGAGATGAATAGAGGTCATCATCTCAAGTCTCTCAGCAATATGCTTCATAACTTCTACAGGGGAATTATAATATGCCCATAGGTTCCTTTCTTGTTAGTAAGGGCTAACATATGCAGCAGCTACGACTTTGCTCAGCCAGGTTCCACTGCATTATGTGGATAATTGGGGTTGATAGGCAAGTGTTACACACTGGTTCTAACTGTGATTACTGAGAAAAAGAAACGGCTCAGGGAAGCAAGAGGAAATAAAATATTAATTTAAATTGTACCTGATGAATTTTTAATAGTGTGAGCCAAATGAATAGAAGACCAAAGCAGCTTGCATGAGGAAATGGAACTTACAAATATATATATATATATATATATATGTATATAGAAAAATATATATATATATATATATATATATATATATATATATATATATATATATATATATATATGGCTTAGGCTGGAATGCAGTCTATAAGTGTTCTGTGCTGTACACCACTGGCAATAACAGGAGTCACTGTTCAATGAATAATAACCCAGGCTTCACTCTTTCATACCTTCACATAAATTACATTAATTTGCGAACACAGATTTCTTCAACGACAAAAAGCTGTTTATCAAGGTGATGTACACTCATTCTAGCTCTGCACTAAATCTGTGACAATAAGAAGGTTTTATATTTTCTCTCTCTCTGCGCCCTGGAAAAGCTAAATATAGCAAATTGAGATAAAACATTGACCCATCTAAGAAAATAAATGTGATTCAATTAAAAGAGCAAGACTTGTTTTATAAGGGAGAAATCTGACACGCTCCTTTTGCTACAACTGTTCCTCCTCAGGCCTAAGGCTAATGTATGCTCTTCAGACATTTCTAATGCCAAGCGCTTAGAAGGCAGCCCTCATCAGTTTGGACTTTTTTTCCTGAGGACCAATCTGTGTCACATTTTTATATAAAGTGTAAAATGTCCTGGGTTAAAATAAAATAATGGTGCATTTTTAAATACAATTTCAAAAATATACACTGTAAAATACATTTTTCCATAAGCAGGGTCAAGTTGAATCTCTTAGTGCTTGTACATGCTGAAGTAAAACATAGCAGTTTAACAAGTGTGTCCAAATGCAGTCAGACTAAGGGTATGTCTACACTGGAAACTTCAAAGCGCTGCCGTGGGAACGTTCCCATGGCAGCGCTTTGAAGTGAGAGTGTGGTTGCACTTCTGGTAATCCACTTCCATGAGGGGATTAGCTCCGAGTGCTGGGAGCATGGCTTCCAGCGCTCGGACCCTGTCCACACTAGCGCTTTAAAGAGCTGAGACTTGCTGCACTCAGGGGGGTGATTTTTCACACCCCTGAGCCAGAAAGTTAGAGTGCTATAAAATGTAAGTGTAGACAAGGTACAAGGAACTAAGGGCTGGTCAACACTGAAAACTTACATTGGCTGAGCTACGTCTCTTCAGGGTGTGAAAAAGCCACACCCCAAGATGGAATTCTCCTGTCAACCTAGCTACTGCCTCTTGTGGAGGTTCATTAACTATAGCAAGAGGAGAACCCCTCCTGTCCCTGTAGTGAGTGTCTATATTGAAGCATTGGTTTCAGAGTAACAGCCGTGTTAGTCTGTCTTCGCAAAAAGAAAAGGGGTACTTGTGGCACCTTAGAGACTAACCAATTTATTTGAGCATGAGCTTTCGTGAGCTACAGCTCACAAAGTGAGCTGTAGCTCACATAAATTGGTTAGTCTCTACGGTGCCACAAGTACTCCTTTTCTTTTTGTATTGAAGTACTACAGCAGTGCAATTATGCTGCTGTAGCATTTTAAAAGTAGATATAGCGTGAGTCTAACCCCGCACCCTCTTGGGCCGGTCATTTCACAGTTGGCATTTCTTAAGGCCCAGAGGTTCTGCAGAATCATAGACTATCAGCGAAGGGACCTCAGGAGATCATCTAGTCCAACCCCCTGCTCAAAGCAGGACCAATCCCCAACTAAATCAAGACCACAGTGGTTCTTACCTCCCTTACAACCTTTCTTTAGTGATCACAGATTGATGCACTGGAAAGACTGATGTTTCTATTTCAACTTTTTTTGCAATAAAAAATGTTTCATCTGATGGTTAAAGCCCTTTCCTGTCTGGCATGGACAACTAGATAAGATTAGAATAATGAAGTAAATAATTTCTCTCACGTCTAATCCAGGATGGGTACCACATTTATTCCAGCCTTGTAGTGAGTGTAGTTTACTAACCAACCAACCCTTGCAGGCTTTTAGCTGACTGAAATGTGTTACATTTGTCTGGGCTCCAAACAGGCAAGTATTTTGATAATGTAGCCTATCACAGAATCAGATAATCTTATGACTGGAATGGACCTCAAGAGGTCATCTAGTCCAGTGCCCTGCACTCATGTCACGAGTGAGTATTATCTAGACCATCTGAGAGTAAACAGCGATTAGATCTCGGTTTGAAACTTTTTATACACACAGTGTTAGTGACTTTTTTTTCCAAACATGAAAAGATACATTTGTTTGAATAACCCTTTAGCTCAGAAACAAAATGAATGGGTACTATAGACAGGTGTATGTAACCTGTTACTGTATTTGTTTAAAAGTCCAGACAATAAACAGAACAAAGCAAAATAAATTCTCAGCAGCGAGTTATACTGTAGCTGCGTTAGCATTCATATGGAAAAACTCTGAGTAATTCACACTGATGATTTATGATGTTTCCAAAAACTTGTGGCAGATTGGCTGTAACAAATTATTGCTGGTTCTTTGACATAAATTGTACTCACAGAATTTTCTGCCACATTTTATCTTATAATTGTAACAAGAAATATTTGTATGTATTTATTTACAGTTGAATGGTATATTTTCTACACTAGATTTCTTTAAATTCCAGTACTTCAGTTTTTCCTAGATCTCAGATTCCATGTTAATGTTATGAGCTGGGTGAAACCTTGTTATGGTCAAGTTAAAACCTCGTAGAGATTGGTAGGTGTGAACTCACTCTTCAATTAACATAACTATAAGCAGAAGACCCACCTAAGAGAAAAGGTATGTGAACCTGCCCAGGAGTTTTTGGTTCAGTATTGTTTTGTATAGGGGTGGGGGTGGGGAGGGTTATTGCAGTGGGGGAGAAGATAGAGAGATCAGACAGATTTGGAGGTCAGACAAGAACAGATTAAGAGAAAGACAGACAATATGAAGGAGTAGTTGAAAGCATAATGACTGACCCTGGAAAAAACACTGGGAAGAGGTTTTTAGGTTAGGGTGCTAGCTGAAGAGTGCTCTTGGTGCTATGAGCCAAAAAAAAAACCAAAAAAAAACCCAACCCTATCTCCTGCTATTTGATTCCCTCTGTGCTCAGAGATGCAGGGCTTTGTACGTTTTTTGTAAATAAACAAAAGCACATCAAAGAAAATACCAGACCCCATCAATTTCTGTTTCCAACTGGAACAACCTACTAGTTCCTGAATTTTTGGCCGTCCTCTCAGGCCAACAGGGGCAACAATAACATTGGTGACTTTAATAAGTAGAAAGAAAAGGAGTACTTGTGGCACCTTAGACATCTGATGAAGTGAGCTGTAGCTCACGAAAGCTCATGCTCAAATAAATTGGTTAGTCTCTAAGGTGCCACAAGTCCTCCTTTTCTTTTTGCGAATACAGACTAACACGGCTGTTTCTCTGAAACCTTTAATAAGTAGGCTTCCTTACACAGGCAGGGTACATTTCTTCAGCTATAGAAAAGCTGGTCAGGTATCTACAGGTGTGGCTGGAAGTTAGGGGGCCAGGTCAATGGGGCCAGGATTTCCTCCTCCATGCCTGAGATTCTCCATCTGTCACATAGGGATATCAATGCTTAGCTACCTTTGGCGAGCTATGAATTGAAGGCAATAATGCTATGTAGCACCGTGAGGACTCACCTGTGCAGTGCCTCCCTCTGGTTGTCCTGGGAATTAGCTCTCCAGCCTCTGGAGCACCCTCTGCACACTGGTGTCCCACTTGCCTCAGGCCCCATGTCCCTCCCAGACCCCGGTGCCCCTTCCCTTGGGATTCTGCCCTCTGCGGTCCGCCTGCAGTCTCTGGGTCTCCATGCCCCGGGGAACCCCCAATCCTCTATCCCCCCTTGTCTCAGTGGCTACTCCCAGTCATCATCTAGCCCCCGCTCCCTGGGGAAGACTGCAGTGTAATGGCCACTCATGATCAGCAAGCGGGGTTTGGACCTGCTGCCTTTGCCTACCCCGGGATGCCCCTCTGCAACCCCAGTATCTTCCCCGGCCTTTAGTAAGGCCTGCAGCCTGGGGGTTTTCCAGCCTGGAGCTCCCCAGCTCCTCTGGCATTTCCCCAGCCCTGTTCCACTCCAGATACCCTGCTCAGCTCCCAGGCAGCCAGGCCTGTCCCTCTCCACAGCTAGAGAGAGACTCCCTGAGCTCCTGGCTCATAGCCTTTTATAGGGTCAGCTGTGGCTGCCTTCCCCACCAGCCTAGCCTTGGCTCCCCAAGGCAGCTCTTTCCCTGGGCTGTTTTAACCCTATCAGGGCTGGAGCAGGTGACCACCCCGCTACAGGCTATGTCTCCACTGCCCCACAGTCTGGACGATGGAGGTGTGAATAGCAGAGTGCAGTGTAACTCCCCAGTGAGGACACAGTGGTACGAACTGAAAGGTTCCTCATTTTCATTAATGTAGTCAGGGCTGGATTTACACCTTATGCGCCCCAAGGCACAGCATCTTCAGTGCCCCCCACCCTCAGCTGACCTTCATGTTTTCCATAAAAAATTAAACTCTCTCCTGTCTCTGCGCCCCATGCCCAGAACTGACCCTGTTCCTCCCTGCAGCAGCCCCTCAAAGCAGCACTGCCCGCCCCTAACCCACCTCTCCACAGGCGGAGCAGCCCCAGGGCAGCGGGGGAGGCGGGACAGGGCACAGCCGCCCCAGGAAGGCATGAGACCCTCTGCCATGCACGGTGCTCCAAGCCTGAGCCGGGGCACAGCCCACCTGCCCCAAGCCAGGCACAAGGGGAGTATTGTACCTCTCCCCATGGCAAGCGGTCCCTGGGTGTCTTCTGTCCCTTCTGCAGCCCGGTGTCGCAGCCATGCTTCAGCTATGCCTGTGCAAGTAAATGGGTTGCTGGCCACGCCCCTGCCTTTCCCTCCCTGGGCCAGGGCAGAGGCAGTGGGGTGGCCGAGATTGGGAAGGGGCTGGGATTCTCTCAGCACCTTCACAGCTGCCCCACCTGGCTGCAGCCCACGGCGCCCCCTGGAGGGCGGATTCAGACTGTTGCAGCTGTTCCAGCTCTACATGCTGGGTGGCCACCAACCCATGCCAGGAGCCCGGCCACCAGCAGCAGAGCCGTGCCTCACTGTAAGCCGGGGTGAAGGGATGTTCTAGCTGATGAGTCTCCCCAGCAAAAGCCACCATCCATCCCAGGAACAACACTACAGGCCAAGGTTTCAAACTTGGGCAACTCGCGTTTGGCACCCCTAGAGTGCTGGTGCCCCTAGGCACATGCCTGCTGTGCCTAATGGGAAATCCTGCCCTGAGTGTAGTCCTAGGTTAATGTGAACCAGGAACCTTTTAGTTTGTGCCTGCAGTGCCCATACAGGGGAGTTACAGAGCAGCACTTTGGTGCACACGCTATTCACAGCCACATAGGCCGAGCTATGGGGCAGTATTGACATGCCCTAAGTAAAAGTACAGTATTATTGGGCCAGATCATGAAGACTGTAGTGAAGCACATTGAAGTTAATGAGAATTTTACCTCTAAGGGGACTAAGTAGTGACCTCAGGATTTGGATTCTTGTTGAGTTATCAAACATGGGTAGGTTGCTAGAGTGGATGCACCTCTCTCAGCTATCATGATTTTAGTGGGCCATTGTAATTCTGATCACTAGGACCTGTGGCATTCTGCTTTTGAGACAAAGATGAGGCCTCAGTCTTGATTGTTTTATTTCTGTAAATGTAATTTGATGTTTCTAGGTGAGAACATGTTGTTCTGTCACCACCAAACCTAACTAGAGTTCTCCATGGCAAGGCGCAGAAAACGGCAGGAACTGATTTCCTCAGAAATGGAGAAGAATGGTCTAATTTACATATTCATGTATGCACATCTAGCAATTCTTCCTTTTCTCCCTTTATTGGGGACTCTGTCCCTGAAACATTGCCAAAGTTGTTGAGAGGCCTAGTGTATGGATTGATCTTTGCCATCTTTTACCTTCCTCTTCTCTTTATTTGCAGTCCCGCCTACTATCAGTAGCACAGTTACACCTAAATTAAGTGGCAGCTACCACACCCAAATTTTGCAGCAAAACAAATTATTCTACAAAGGGGGTGTCATAAATATAAAGGGAAGGGTAACCACCTTTCTGTATACAGTGCTATAAAATCCCTCCTGGCCAGAGGAAAAATCCTTTCACCTGTAAAGGGTTAAGAAGCTAAGGTAACCTCGCTGGCACCTGACCCAAAATGACCAATGAGGGGACAAGATACTTTCAAATCTGGAGTGGGGGGAAAAAGGTTTTGGTCTGTCTGTGTGATACCTTTGCCGGGAGCAGATCAAGGATGCAAGCTCTCCAACTCCTGTAGAGTTAGTAAATAATCTAGCTAGAAAATGCGCTAAGTTTTCTTTGGTTTTTGGCTTGTAAATTCACTGTGCTGGAGGAAATGTGTGTTCCTGTTTTTGTGTCTTTTTGTAACTTAAGGTTTTGCCTAGAGGGATTCTCTATATTTTGAATCTGACTGCCTGTAAGATTATCTTCCATTCTGATCTTACAGAGTTGTTCTCTTATCTTTTTTTGTTCTTCTAATAAAGTTCTGATTTTTAAGAATCTGATTGGGTTTTTTGGGTCTTAAAAATCCAAGGGGTTTGTGCTCAGCTTGTTTGTTCTCAAGCCTCCCCAGGAAATGGGGTGTAAGGACTTAGGGGGATGTTTTGGGGAAATAGGAACTACAAGTGGTCCTTTCCCTGTTCTTTGTCTAAAACACTTGGTGGTGGCAGCATTTTACCTAATCCAAGGGCAGTTTTAACCTAAGTTGGTAGAGATAATCTTAGGGCATCTTTCATGCGGGTCCCCACATCTGTACCCTAGAGTTCAGAGTGGGGAAGGAACCTTGACAGGTGGAATTATGAAGCAATTAACGGGAATGGGGAATAGGAGCACAACATCACAGCTGCCTCCCTCTTTCAAGCCTCAGCCCAGTGCTTAATTTGTGCCAAGCTTGCCAGGGCTCATGCCTGGCACCTCTAGGCTTAGCGGTTCATAGTCCTGGCACCCCTGGCCTTGCTGCATCAGTTATGAATGTAAAAAAATTACTTGAGCCCCAGCACTTCATTCATTACAAATTAAGCACTGCCTCACCCTGGCTCTTGTGGACCCATCTGCCATTGGCTGCTCCCATCCTCCAAAACTAGCCACACACTCCCTCCTCCTGTGGCAGTGCTAAGATCTGCCCAAGGAGAGTGCTGCTTCTCTGCACCTCAGAAGTTGTGCAGCGAAGGAAAATGGCTGCCAGACAGAACTCCATGCAGTGGAGTCTGCAACTCTCCCATATTCCCCGAAGTACTGCAATCCTTCCATCATTAGCTACCCCTGTTCCTTCAGATGGCCACACAAACTCCAACTCTTTTTTATAGCTTTGGCTGGTACAATGACTATGCCCCTTCTCTATTTCAGAGGCACACCTCACCACAACCCTCCATGTCTCTGTTACCTCTAGACTGTTCTACCGCAATGCTGCATTCTGACTGGGACTCACTGTAAAACCCATGCAAATGCTTCAGCTAGTACATAATGCAGGTGATCAGCTTCTGAACATGGCACATAATACATCCTGGTACACAGGGAAGATCATATTACACAAATAGGCTGCCTGTGCAAATGGGTGCCAGTTTACTAGCTTGCCTTAAACACAACAGATGTTTAGAACCGAAGTATCAGTGTTTATTTCTCACCTTCCTTCCTTTTTGTATTCAGACAGCTTTAGCTCTTAAATCAGTTTTAGCTTTTAAATCCCATCTGAAAGGATTTTTATTTGTTGTTGCTTTTAATTGTGCTGAATTGTTAAGCACTGTGGGACTTCTGTGAAGGACACTGTGAAAACAGACACACACACACAAACATACTCAATGAAGGACAAGATGATTTCTGTCGAAATCAGGAAAAGACAGCATGGGGAACATTTACGCAGCAAATTTCAAAGCACTGTGATAAAATGAAGTTGTGTCATTTGACAGATGGAAGGTTCACTAACTAAGCAAGAAGGAACCAGGGGTGCTGATACAAATTGTAAAGTGGGGGTGCTGAGAATCATTGAACTAACCTATAAACTCTGGATATGATGGAAATCACTTCAAGCCAAGGGATGGGGCAGCACACCTAGTTCCAGCACCTATGGAAAAAACAGCATTTAGTGAATATTAATGGTAAAGAGGATAAAGCCTCTATCTGCTGTCATATTGTATAGTATACTCTGCTGTCAAAATATTGTCCTCAGATGAAACCACAATTATTTTTCCTCTGTGTTTGGGATCATACAGATAATTTTATACTCTGTGTGTGAGTATGGTATAATTTATTATACAACGCACACCATTATATTATTATAAATTATACTATAATTTATACCATACACATACTCTCTAAAGTGGGATGTACATGCTAATGATTTGAATTGTACATTATATTTATTTATTATATGTATAGTCTATTACTTAGATTAATAGCTCCTAAGGCCAGAAGGGACCACTGTGATCACCTAGTCTGACCTCCTGCATAACACAGGCCATAGAACTTCGGCAAAATAATTCCTGTTTGAACTAGAGCATTAGTATAGATCTATACACTACATAAGAGCTAACTAACATGATATACATAGTATAAAGCGGAATGTACATGCTAATTATTTGTATTATACATATGTATTAACATTAAGTATTGAAATTACATAGTGCTCTGTTCATTTACTAATGAATCCTCACAATAGGAGGCAGAGTAAGTCTTGTCTTCATTTTACGAAGAGAGAAACTGAGAAGAGAGATGCAGATGTGATAGAGACACTCCACTGTCTTATGCTTTATGTAGTCACATGAAGCATGAGCCAAAACCTACTGAAGGCTCCCAATGAATTCAATGGACTTTGGACTAGGCAAAATGAATGCTCACAGATGCACCTGTATGCAAAATGGGTATGAAATAGGGTGACCAGACAGCAAGTGTGAAAAATTGGGACGGGGGGTGGGGGGTAATAGGAGCCTATATAAGAAAAAGACCCAAAAATCGGGACTGTCCCTACAAAATCGGGACATCTGGCCAGCCTAGTAGGAAATGCTACTAAGTCAGAATGGAAGCATTTCACTACACACTGCACAGGTGACTACACAAGGCACAGAGCAGCAGAGAACCAAGCCCAAAGTGTCTGGCCCAAGGTTACAAATGGAGCTGGTACTAGAATGAAGGATCAGATTGCATGAGTTCCTCCCTGCCTGTTTTGTTCTCAGGCCACAAGCCCAAGCTGAATTTCTGGGAGCCATCCATATAGGCAGTGAAAGAGTGGAATAGTGATATCTAATACGCTGGCTGCATTTCTCTTCAGAAAAAGGTCACTTGGAAGACAGAGAAATACAAGAGCTCTTCTAGATATTTTTTCACCTAATGAGGCAATTTTGACTGCATCTGTACTCATTTTCATTTGCAATTGCATTATCCTGGGGATTTACTTCAGGAAAAAATGCAATATCAGGATATTAGGAAGTTAAAAATGCATCACCGTCTTGCTATATCTGGCAATATGTTTACGGTAGCTGCTGGTGGCGGGGAGGGAGAACAGGCTATTTTAAAATAAAAAGTATTATTAATTTTTTCTCTCAGACAGGGTTCTGAAGTCATGTTCATTGATGACACAATTTAATGTCGCACAATCTAACTAGAAGAAAGTTTCTTCCAGTCTGGGGATGGGAACCTCATTGGGGGCACCAGGATTGTTCATGGGACAACCCAGAATAATGGGGTAGGAAACAGGAAGGTTCAACTCATGCCTGTAGGCTACAGCTGATGTGAAGATTACAATGCCCTCCGAATCAGTGAACTAATATCAGGATTGTGACAGAACGATTGTTCCAAGTGGTTTAATTTTATAGTACTGAAGACACTGGAGTTACCTCAGATTTACGCCACTGTAGCTGAGAACACAAATTGCCCCGAAATATTTATCGCAATACTGCACAACCATGTAATGGTCATTGATGGAGCTGGTAACAAAGGAAGCAAGGAATCAATGGAAACATCCAGTTGTTTGATTGCAGGCATTACGGGCCTACTAGTTTGTTTTTTAAAGATACTAGGGTACCGACAGGAAACCCTAACATTTTTTTGTTGGTGAAAAGGTTCTCTGTTGAAACAATCCTGAGAAACAAAGAAGTGGAAATCTGTTGGAACAGGCTTACTGTATTCTGCTCAAATCCATCTTAATCCAGCTATTTTTAGCAACGTGTTAATTTTTATGGCAGTTATTATTTTAAGTTCTATGTTTTGGTCTATCTATTATTCAGAAATGTCAGCCCTCTACAATTACAGAAAAATGGGCTTTAATTCTGTTACAGCGAATGGTTGGAAAACCAGCCACAGAGCAGCATGAGATATGAAGTATTTATTTTGGTTCTTTAAAGTGTTGTAGATTCCCAAAGACTATTACATGAGATCCAGCAAGACTCGAGGGAAACAAGATAGCCCATCACAGAGAACACTGGGCCAGGTTCTTCTCTGTTTTGGTCCCTATGTAGTCATTTATATGTGTAAAGTGGGTTTAAAATGCTACCTAACCAGAATGGTACTATTGTGCACTCATTTTACACAGGTGTAAATGATGGCACAAGGTGCAAGCCTGCTGAGTATCAGGTTTACTGATATATATCTGTATATTGCCTGGCTGGTAATTTCCATCTTGCCACCCCAAAATAGGATGGTTACAATGCGCGCTACATGAGTCAGTTAGAAACTTGAAGTATGGATTGTGGCTACCAACTTTATAAAGGGATATTTGTCATGGGTAGCATGTTACCCTGATACTCTGTGATCTTCACTTGTTTCCAATTCATGTTGGGGTACCATTTAATGTATAAAGCCTTCAGTGTGTTGAGTTCAGGTTACCTTAGAGATGGCCTTTCTGCTCTTACGAGACCATGCCACTTGAGCACAGCTGAAGCACTGATGCTACCAGTCTCTTATTTAATCAGGAGGGGGATAAAAGAGGAGGTTATTTTCAATAAGGATTCCTCCGTGGTGGAATTCACATCCCCAGCTGCTTTGCCAAAGCAGTAATTTGTTGACCTTCAGGTCATGCTACTAGGTTTACCAGTTCTCCTAGGCCTTCTCTGACAAGGGCAGAGGTTAGTGGTGAAGTAAGCAAGAAGGTTTATTTTTCAGGGGCAGGTCTGTGAGTGTTTACTTTGGGTGTTTTGTTATATTTGTTGCTATGTATTTTCTTTACGCAGGAGTGCCCAGAACACTGGAAGTGTACATTTATTAAATCAAAAGAAAAAGACTGTATGTGAATCAAGCTTCAGTGATACAAATGATCTTTCCATTCACCCCCTGCCCCATTTGTCTGTTTTGTCTACCTGTCCTGTCCTTCCTGACAGTCTGTGAGCTCTCTGAGGCAGGAGCTGTCTCTTTTGTTATTTGTCTTTACAGAACCTAGCACAGTGGGGCCCTGATCATTGATTGGGGTCCTGCATGCTACCATATTATAAATAACCATCATTCTCAATGAGAAGGTCAGGCCATATGATAGTAGCAATTTTAAGTATGACTCAGCTCTATCCCACTACTTGGCCTGTCTCCTCATTCCCCCACTTCCACATTCAAATGGCTTCCTCCTGTCATCGTTTTCTTGTCCCTAGAAAACCCTCTCCCTACTTACTGCTGTTGTTCGGCACATACCTCTAACCCAGTTCCTTCAGGTCCTGGAATCAGATTCGGATTCTAATGGTTATCAGCACCTCAGAACTAGCCCCCCACTCCGTCCAAAATAGTGAGTTTGTCACATCCGAACTGGAAACAACAGTTCAATCTCCTGGGCATTTTCTGTCACAGCTCTCCATTTGTACTATTTCCTTGTTGACTATAATCTCTGAATCAGTTTGGACTGAGATTTCAATGGAGTCAAGAACAACGACCACAGCCTGACAAAATTTTTCTCCTGGTCTTTATCCTCCGTATATACCCTTCATTTCCTCTTCCATCTGTGCCAATTGGATGTTCTTCATATTGTAACATGGTATTCTAGTGCTCTCTGTATATAGTTTCTGAAACTTATTGGGTCATTTCTGCTTGAAATTAAATCTTTTGGTCCTTCTACTCAGAGAAGTGATCATTTAAAAGGGTAACTTCTTACTAGGCAGTGCTGATCCCTATGTGTATATTCAGAGTCATATCTGAGGACTTTCAGTGACAAATGAATAAATAAAATAATTTTTTACAGACTCTCCTATTGTTAGCCCCGAAGAGCCAGCACAGCTACAGGAGACTGAATGATTCTGGCCCTCACATCATCAACAGAATTGCTAAGGGACAGATTATTTACCCCAGAACTTGTTTGCAAAGGGGATTCTCTATGCACAGATCTCACATTTTCAGCATGAAAAAAGAAAGTCAACCACTTCCTCATACCATCCTCCCAGGACCCTATGAAGGTCTGCCAAACTGGTGGACAGCCACATTTAGGTAGGAGTAGGCTGGCAACAAAACATTCTTCCCATCCACCCCCTTCTAGCATGTGCACAGAGACACCCCCTCCCTCCCAGATGCAGTGTTTTGGGGAAGCCGTTGGCAGTGTGGCTGCATTGGAACTGTGCCATGAGGAACATGGAGAGGTGGGTGTGCAGTCCCTGAAGCCAATGTGAAGGCACAGGCCTCTATTGGATCCGAGATATCTAAGGTTTTGGGGCCAAACACTCTTCCAATGCTGTGGGGGTAAATAACCCTCCCTTCCTCCCATGGACCGACACATGTGAAAATCAGTGAGATTTCTTTCCCATGAGCCTCTTGTGGGTTCTTTCATGGGAAGAGGGTGATCCTAAGTGCTAACGTCAGGGTCATAGAATCATAGAATCAGAATCATAGAATATCAAGGTTGGAAGGGACCTCAGGAGATCATCTAGTCCAACCCCCTGCTCAAAGCAGGACCAATCCCCAATTTTCAAACGCTGCCCTCAGCTACACCTGTGCAAGCACATAGAGGAAAACAGAGTAACAATGGAATGCTAGCTACTCTCCCTGATCTTCATTGCCATTCTTGAAATGCTTAGTTTGAATTATCCCATTGCTCAGTATGCAGCCATTGTAGCCACCTTAAGGTAATGATGGTTTTTGTTTGTTTCTAAGTTCACAAGAGCTGTTGTTTTCCATTATTTCTCTATTGACAATATTACTAAAATACTTCAGCCACTTCCACTCCACTGGGTTTATTGAACATGGCTTTTAATTTTATTAAATTTCACCAGTGCCAGGCAGTGGGCTCAATGCTGCACGGCGCAGGTGGAGGGAGTTTCTGTGTGTGTGTGAGCACAAGGTTAAAAGTGATGAGAGGGGGAGCTCAGTCCTGAATTAATGAGACTGCTTGATTGGCTGCCAAGTTACTCCTATCTCGGAGCGGGAGTGAGGCCTATGGGGGTAGCACATAGCTAAGTGCCTCATTTGTATGCTGAGGATCATGCAAAACCCCATATCTCCTGGGATGTGTCTCTTGTAATCCCTCCACATTTGTACTTTCTGCTGTGGGAGAGGGGAAACTTGCATCCATTCAGTGGAGGAGGGTAGAGCAGGCTACAACATCGCTAGTGCTGCTCCATACTCTCTAAAAAGTAGTAAAATGTAACTGTTGTTTCCTCTGAGACATTGTTTGCTTCTTCTAAGGACATATGTACCGAGTTCAGTTTTGTAGTAGCTTCACATTTGGTTCATGCTGCTTATGTATTTGCTAGATTTTTCTCTGTCTCTTTAAATTGCCAGTTTGTCTCTTTTATCACTGCTCAACCCTCCCACCCTCAAAGGTCAGGTTCCTCCACCCTTATCACAACTGGGCCCTAAATATATTACTGGTTATTGGGCAAACTCATTCAGACTGAGCTTTTACAGCTGCCCACTTTCTGTTTCATAAGCAGCTTTTTCAAACCTGTTTGCAGACAAATGAAGGTCGTCTCTGTGCCTTTTGCTCTGGTGCAGATGGGTGTATTGTGATCCCTAATCGCAGGATTCTGTCTTGGGCTTTGTGCCCTGTAACAGGGTTGTTTGCCCGTGGGACGGAGAGCCTGAGACTAAGCCCCTGATTACTTGTGTTGAATCAGGTGCTCCTGGGTAAAAGGCAGCAGGAAGCTGCAGGGAGAGGGGGTCTTCTGCCGCAGTCCCTGAGGAAAGGACAGTTCCTCAGGGAGGAAGGAAGGGCTGTACCCAGCTTAAGCCTGGTGGGAAGATTGTTTCATGTTTGTTTTGAGAACATTGTTAATTTAATAAAAAGCCCCAGGCCCCAAGAAAGGCTGTGATGGAAGGAGACTGGAGAGTTTGTTGAAGGAGCCCTGAAGAAGGGGGAAAGTAGAGCACAGCACTGAAGAGGCACCCCTGGCCATTAGGGGGTGCTCAGGTGGCAGCCAGTCCTGTTACATGCCCAGATCTGAATGGGGAGGAGGGCAGCAGTTTATGGGGAGTAAGATTTTCCCTCTCTCTCCCCTGAGGCCCCTATACAGACTACCCAATTCTGGAGCCCAGGCACTCAGGGATAAGCAGGTGTTGCGTGCCAGCTATTTTCTCCCCGGAGCAGATGGGCAGGGAGTGGGTGGAGCAGCAGATTACTTCCTCTGGGGAACAGGAGGGGAATCCTGCCCCCAGTCTGTTCCCCTCATGCTCCTGCCATGGTGCACTACTCCATACACAGGATTTGTGGCAAAGCCATCATCCAATGTGGTGTTGGTGGCATCAGGAGATATTGCCAAAGCGAAAGATGGGCAATTAAAAATATGGTCAGATTATAATGAATACCAGTCATGTTAATTTAATTATTACACAATCAGAACCCTTTCTTGTCTCATAGGTAATTCACATGCAGAACGTCTATAATGCTAATGGGAACTACTGTTCTAGAGTAACTTCCACATACTGAGGGGAGAACAGGCCTCAACGCTCATTTCATACTCTGCACCAGACTTAAAATTAGATTGTGGTTACTTGGTGTCTTTTTCTGACTGAATTAAAGCCATTTACAATCTTCTTTATGTTGCTATTTTTCCACCATTTTAGAAATCCCCCGGAAAGAATAAGCCACGTAATAGTGTAAGTTGCAGCAGAAGAATGAGAGGAAAGAGGCTGATATGCAGATATAACAGTTTTGCAGTGCTGAGACAAAGGCTTACTTCACTTAAACATGACCAATAAGAAACACTGCTTCTTAATAAAATCTTTACAGCATATTTTCCTATCAGTTGCATAGAGGCACTCTGGCAGTATTCGCAAAAAGAAAAGGAGTACTTGTAAAAGTTGTGAGGGCTTATGAATTTCAGTAGGATTGTATAAAATATATCCTTTGGCTATGATTTTTAAAACAGTTAAATACACGAGAAGAGATCTATTACTTTTCTAATGTATTGTGCAGTTGATAAATGGAGACATTGAGCCAGCTTTAGGACTGAGTGCTTCCATCAGATGCGGAACACGGAACTCAGATAAATGGCTTAAATGAAGTATTAGAGTTATCTTGCCTGTAAGATGTTAATAAGGATTACCAAGATCATTTCAAACACCAAAGATTGTGTATTTGTGCGGGTGGGAGAAAGAAGGCGTCTCTATAATATATAATTTGGCCAAACAGGAGCTTACCATTATGTTAGAATTTGACATTGGCTTAAACGAAGACCAATTTTAAGTGGGAAAAGTTATGGCTAGATATGTTTTTCAAAAATATAGCCAAATTCATTTAAGTGAAGCCAGTGGACTTGTGCTTGCTTCCCCTATGGCTAAAGTTGTCCTATGCTATTCATCTTCTGAGAGATCTCACTATGGATCTAAGATATTTTCCATAGAAACCTAGTGTCATTTTTATTTATCTATTTGGGTAGCTGCTTAGAAGTATACTGCTCCGTGATACCTAGGGGACAATAGCACTCACTGTTTTTGGATTACCACTGAAATTTCAAAAGAGGGGTGTGTAGATGCAAATCCCAGTTTCTGGGTGCACTGGAGTATTTGTGCCTCTAATTTATGCATTTTGCGCATGTACTTCTGAAAATTAGGCGCTTGTATTTTCCATTTCTCCAACCAAATCACATATGTGTGATCCATCTGCTAGTAGAGTACAGCTAAGCAAAGCACCAAACCAAATGATATGTTTGTGATGTAACATCTGCAGGGGCTTACTTCCGGTTAGGTAAAATTGGACAGTAATTTGAGAAGGAGACTACAGTCCCACTTTATCCATGAATCTCCCTTCTTTCAGAATCCTATTAAGAATTTTCAGAGGTTAACATGCAAGTAGAAGTGTTCGAGCAGTTATAGCCATCTCCAGTCTAGGAAGTGATAAATTGGGCTGAGTCTGGAAAGTTTTCTGGACCAACTACTCGTATTCACAGGACAAAAGACGTATTATTGTAGGTCCTTCAGTTTCTACGTCCTCTGAAGTTCTCAAAAGTGCTATTTTTTTCTGCAGCATAGAGACCATTTAAACAGTAACAACCATAACAGCGACGATTATTTAATAGCTTCATCTTCTTTCATTAACTCCCTAGTGACTATAATAATAATGCTTTGGAGTTCTTACAGCAGTTTTCATTTGATGCTCTCAAAGCACTTTGCAGACATTACAGATTGAAATCTTACATCTCTCCCAGGAAGTAGGCGAGTATTATCAGGACCAGTTGAAGAGGTAGGAAAGCAGAAGTAAACAGAGGTTTAGTGACTTGATCAAGGTCACACAGCAAAATGGGGACTAGAATGCAAGAGTCCTGACTTGGAATCCCCTGCTCTAGTCACTCTCTCCCATGGGCCATTTGTACTGTTTCATATTGGCTTCCATAAGAGGCAGGCGTGGGAGGAAAATGCTGTGTCCCAATAAGATCCATTTTTTGTGCATTGAGGAAAGTCATCTCCTGGAGAACATCTGATCTATGGTTCATCTCACTGTCTCTCTCTCTCTCTCTCTCTCTCTCTGCCTTCCTGTTAATGAGCCTCTGAGAGTTTCTTCAGTTGAGAAGCTGGACAGAATTTTTTTACAATGGATTTGGTTCTATGGCCTTCTCTTCCACTGCACAGTGTGTTGCAGAAAGTCTTTTGAACACAATGGCTTTGGTTTGGCATTATAAAATTAGCCGCCAGATATAGAAGATGGTATCTCACCAAATACTTAGGAAGACACATTCAACCAAACATACCATAACAGTTAGCAAAAATGGGAAATCAGAGAAGAAGCAGGCATGATTTCTACAAAGCAACTCTGTAAATTCCGAATACAGTATAACTAAACCTGCTCTGTGCTTGGCAATGGTATAAAAGGCACCTTGAACCAATGCCACACACTTGAATTAAGCCCCAACAGGCCTAACTATTGGTTGAACATTAACTATGTTTGAACAACACAGATCTGCAACTCTTACCTTGGAACACTCTCAGTTTCAGGCATTTCCCTGATTGTGGGCAGAGTTTGGCAGACTATTGGGAACTCCACCCAGGAGATTTTTCTGAGAGTAGAATTTAGCTCATTGTCTACTAGCATAGCACAGATAGGTCCAGCAATGTGTCCCTGTCTGTCAGTGGCATGGTCGTAATTGTAACAGTTCATATCCAAAGACGTACATTAAATATCTGTAAGTAAATCAGATTCTTAATCTCTGGAGAGACAAGAGCCCATCACAAAAATGCAAAATCACATTTGAAGAGGATAGCATTCTCTTTGGATGCAAAGTGTTAATTAGCCCAAATGAAGGGTCAGCTGTGCAGGTATTAATTTATGGTTGCATCCAAAAATTAATTAAGGCAATTGGGAGCCTTTCCATTGGCTTCATTAGGCTTTGGATCATGCCCTTACTGGGGAAAAGTGGATTTCAGGCTCTGGTGGCATCAAACAATTCATGATAATTTGGAAGATTTGGAAATAATTCTGTAGCTGCCACACTAAACCATAGTGTGAATGCAAGGTAAGGCAGCTCGCCCTGCAACTCACTAAAAGAAGACTTATCCTAAAAATAAAGGCAATAAAAGCTGATTCATTTTTCAGGTAAACGTGATCTCCATAGCACTTCAGAGTGTTATCTTTTCCTAGTTTCATAGCTCCTCTTTAATTAGCAACATGCAGAGGATTAACATTTAAGAATTCATTGAGGAATAATTAATATGCTAATTCAAAGTGCTTTTAATTGGTAATAATCTACATAAAGGCTTTATAAGAAGTTCAGTGTGGCAACTTAGCAAAAACCATTCAAAAGCTTCAAATAAGCAGCAGCTTCTCTTCAGGAAAATGCATCTTATTTTGGCACCTTACCAAACTGCAGCTGCTTATGAGGGCCAGTAATAAAACGCGCAAGGCCCTGAATCTGTAAAATTGTAATAAAGGACAGGTATGTTTTATATTTATATCAATCTTCCTTGGACAGGGTGTGCAAGAGGAGGAGATGCAGTATGGCTTGTAAGCACAGACACTATGTACTCCTAGTGCAGCCATTAGAAAGAGTCTGTGTGTTGCTTGATGGCACAAAGCCCCACTTCTACTCCAGTCAACTCAACTGACTGTCATAGACAGGAATGCGTACTATACCCTGGCAAGGGATGGTGAAGCTGATGCTTCATTGTGTACTGTCCAGGTGTTCTGAGAGGAATTTTGTCTGAGACAGTCAGAATTTCTACTTGGGCCTCTGAGACAACTAGCCCATGTACTGCAGGAATGTGCCCTAAAGGCATACGTGTCACATTTTTGGTATATATTAATGACACAATTCTAAAGTGTGTGTGTATGTGTTTGTATGCGGATATATAAACATGCAGTGGATTTTTCCCATTTATAGTTCCAAAACACTATTGGTAAAAACACCCGTAATATTATTGAGACACATTAGTGGTGTTATTAAATTACAAGTCTTACAAGGAAATACCCATGTGATCCAACAAAAACTTGCCATAGTGTCAAAAGATTCCCTGGTGTTAAAAGCCCGATATATGCAGACACAACCTAAGAAAAGCCAACTAATGGATCCATGGGGTTTGCTGAAGTCCAGATGAACTGGAAAGCATGAATCTTCCTGAGGAATGGAAGAATTCAAGCACTATGCAGAATTTAATTTCAGTGGTTCTCTAAAATCTAGAAATGAGGAGGAAAATACTGTTACCTGCTAACGCGGTCTGAAGAAAAAGAGAAATTGATGTTACTTGGATAAATTATGACATCTGAAGAAAAAAAGATCCGAGGATATATTTACACTATGATTAATAATGTCACCCCAAAAGTTAACCCAATGTTTGAGTGTTGTACATTTAATAGGAAAATACAAGGTCTTGGCCATCATAATGTACCCAAGCACCCATCTAACAATATCAAGTGTAATTGCATCCTGTGCAGAGGTGTGCTTAAAGGAAAACAGTGACCATCTGTTGTTAAGCAGTTGCTCTGTTTCACCTCAGAGACAGATGCAAATCCCCATCCCAATTTTGTAAACCAAAGAGGTTCAGACAGGCATAGTTATGAAAACATATGCATATGCATTCAAAGATTTGAATGCTAATTCAGAACAAATCTCTGAACCTTTTGAGGTTTCCAAACAGTAAAGGAGTCTAGTGGTGAGAGCGGGGGATTCTGAAAGTCAGGCATGTTTGAAATCCTTTGCTGAAGGGCTCTGGGCACATGCAAACACTTTATTAGTCAATATTTTTAATTATATAAAAAAAGCATCCTGATGGGAGGGACAGAGTATATGTTCTGAGATCTCTGAAGCCAAGAAATCCCCATCTGCTTCATTTAAGAGGTAATAGATATTCGGTTTTGCTTGAGGAGGTGGAAGCATTAAATCAGAAGGGAGTTAAGAGACTCCATCTTGCACAACCAAAGGGGACTGCGCATATGTTGCACCTGATAATCTCAGAATCAGCACTATGTGGAATAATGCTGTTTTCTGGATGGGCGCCTCTTTATACTGTGCTATGGAGCTATCTTTGTAAATGGTATCTTTGGTTCTGTGCCAGGGAAAAATAAAGGTAATGGTGTGTCTTATTGCAGAGACACAGCAAGGTTAACCAAAAAGGAGATGACAAGTTTTAGACTTTTTTCTTTTTTTTTCTTTTTTGTAGTTGTGTAAACAATGGTATACAGCTGAGTGGCTATTTTGTAATATGGATATTAACAATGATGGAGGTCTGCAGTGAAGAATAAGCAGACCCACCCATGAAATCCAGATATTCACTACCACAAATGCCCTGAAAGCTTGCTGATACACTGGAGCAATTAAAAAGTTATAAAAGGTGACATATACGAAATAGCGTTAAACTTAGATTTACACCAAAATATTCCTACAATGCGGAACATGGAAAGCATTACAAGAACAAAGTTTTCAATAAATCTTTAATATTAAATTAATTTATTTGCGCATCCTGCATTCTAATCCTGGCTCTGACATGCCTTGCCTCCCCACAACCTTCACTTTGCCCATATATAAAGATGCTAGCCTTCCAACACCTTTTCCTCCAAACTTGGGGGAGTGTATTTTCCCAGAACTGTGCAGAAGGGACATTTGAGGGAAAGCAGCTGGTCTGTTTGGGATAGTGGCAGTCTTTGAAGAAGGGGATGCTCGAAAGCTCCCATTCCATACACCTGGAGGCAGAGCTAAGGTTGTGGTGCACAGTTTTTGGGGTATGCTATGCGAGTGGACAGGTGAGTGTCTGGATGGAGACAACCAGAATGTGTAGTGTTAGAAAGCTTAATTTTTCATGTGCTTATTTTTGGGCTAGGCATGTTGCAGGTAGCTCAACCGTAATTGATGCACAAAGTAGTGCTTTTGTGCATAAATACATAATTGGGATGTGGGGGTATCAGCCACACTCTTGGCTGACACATCAAGGACTGACTTAGAGACCTCCAGCATCAGCTGCTACAGCTTGTGCTAAAGAGTCAAGGCTTTGTAGCTGGTGCTGTAACAACTTAGATCCTCTGTGCATCTGCAAAGAGGGGGACCTGTAACACCAGTGGCCTATAGCTATATTTACAGAAATAATTGTATTTAAAATAGAGTATTTTCTCTCTACTTCACATTCCTATCTGCCTGATATTAATATCACAAGATGATTGGTTCCAGCCACACTCAATAACATGATTTGTTTGTTTGTTTCAGGTGTTCTTTTCTTACGGTTAACATAAGCTGTTATTTGTATAGCTTGGAATTACATCAGTAGTTTGGCATAAGTTAGTTTACTAACTATGAATACAGATTTCTACATGCTATGGTTACTGTTATAGTTTCCTAAAAGGAAGATGTCATTTTTTTTTAATGGCTCCCTAGTTTTCTAAGGCCTTTTGGTCCTTATAAGTCAGTTTATCAAGAGCATTTTGGAATAAAGATTTTAAGAAAATCAAGACTTTATCAGAGATGATTATCATAAACGGTGACTTTCCTAGGAATACATTGCAACACTGTCTTCCTTAGAATCAGAGCAGTTTTTAGCAATAGTCTTAGCACGTTCCCAGTCAGCAATTTTTCAGCTGATTCAATTTGCCTTGTATGTCAAGCACTTTTCCCCTCCAGATGTACTATTGGAGAGTAGCTTGGTAATGGGGTACTATATCCTGTTAGTTTATTGTGAAATTCTGTAGTGCTGAAAGGTATATTTGTTGTTTGAGGGGAAATTGTTTGGCGGGAATGGGTATTGTACATCAATATTTACTTGGGTACTGTTAAAGGATCTTTTCATCAAGTAATAGGTTCGCACACTGAAAGATCACATCAGATATATTTTTGGCAGGTTGAGAGCAATACCAAGATTTATTGATCCAGGGAGTAAATAATGACTGAGACAAAGCTGCAATCAATATTTACCTCAAGGGACTGTTAAGACTAATATTGACCAAAATGAGGAAAAAATGAAGTATTCTGTCAGTGTTTGAGTTGCAAATGGAATAAAATGGATATTGTTTCCTTATTTTCTACTTAGCTTCTTGTTATGAATAGTTTATCGTAAAAATCAGTGAAAGATGTACCACAAAAATGTTCAGAAATTCAAGCCAGACAGGCTCTCAAAAGTTAATTTGTTAAGTGTATCTGAACCACTATGGGGACCAGATCTTACAAGAGATGCAAAGTAAATTTCTTTGTGTACAAATTGGGTGGCAAATATTGCACAAAATGTAGCCTCTTTTGAGTCTTCTGGCATTTCTCAGTATTCCCTGGTTCTGAGTCAGAAAGTCTGCTTGGCTATATAGGGGGATGGAACACAACATTTCACAATGGATGGGTGAAATTCATACCTGTGTGGATGGCATCAGCACAAGGCCTAGGGTGACCAGATGTCCTGATTTTATAGGGACAGTCCTGATATTTGGGGCTTTTTCTTATATAGGCTTCTATTACCAACCACCCCCTGTCCCGATTTTTCACACTTACTATCTGGTCACCCTAACCAAGACCCTATGCAACACTTAAGTCCTTCTTAAAACCTAAAGTCCCGCTAAGACCTTTGTGAACTGGTGGATCCTTGCAGCCCTGTTGAAGTCAGTGCAGGAGACTGTCTATACACAATGTATTGGAGGATTGGGGTCAGAGTCTTTAAGTGGAATTTGTGTTGCATAAGACTTGTGCTGGCCCTTCACACAGGGGAGACTATCCCATACATGGGGAATCCTCTACTTTTAGTTGTGTTTTGAGTAAGTCCAAGACATTTTTTAAAATGGATCTTTATGGGTAGAAGTTAGTATGGGGAAAAGTGAAATGCTAATCTTTAACTGGGACCACTGAAGGGAAAGCACAGTTTAAAATCATCATTTCTTTTTGGGCTTGATTCAAAGTCCATTGAAGTCAATGAGCCTAAAACTCAGGTATGACTATTTTTCATTTTATAGATATTATTATATATGAATTATTTTTGATGGATAAAACAGAAGATAAACTTAAAGAATGCAACAACTTGCCTTTTCTTGGTAGAAATAATATGTTACAAATAAATATATTGCCAGATTTCCATTTCCTATTTTAAGTCATCCCATATAAATTGACTAGCTCTTTTTTTAAATTAAATCCATAGTTATTCACTTTCTCTGGAGTCAACCAACCAGAAATAACCAGGACAGACTAATAATATTGGGGCAAAAGGCTTCTTTGTATGCTAGATCTATTTCAAAACCTACAAAAAGAACTGAAGGCAAAAATTTCAAAACTGCTTAAGACCCATTTTCAAAACTGATTCAGGAGTGTAAGTCTATTTGATATTCAATGAGACTTAGGTTCCTATGTGCCTAAATCACTTTTGAAAATGGGACTTATTCTCCTAATTCAGTTAAGGCATGTCTACACTGCAGGTGGGAGCAAGCCTTCCCGTCCAGGCAGGCAGACTCATGCTAGCTCTGCTCAGGCTAGCATGCTAAAAATATAAGTATGGATGTTGCATCATGGCCTAGCTACCTGAATATGAACCAAGGGGCTGTGCAGGCTTGGACTTGGGTATCTAGGCTGTGCCACAACCACCATGCTGCTATTATTAACGAGTGAGCTCGTGCAGAGAGAGTGAATCTCTGTCTGCCTGGGCGGGGTGGCACACTCCCAGCTGCGATATAGACATACTGTTAGATACTTTTGAAAAAATTACCCTGCATGTTATAGGTTTAAAAGATGTCCTAGCAGCCCATACATGCTGAAGCACTTTCTAATAATTTGGAAAACCTTTACAATGACAAGAAGAAGGTCAGCGTGACCATCTTGTATGAGGTAAGTTTGATTTCAAGAAGTAGAAGGTAGATGGTGCTTATGACATGGATATATTTTAAATTAAGTTATTTATGTAATTCTAGAAATCTAAGACCCAGTATTCTCTTCCAAATTCAAGATTTTATCGATACCTACAGAGATGGCATTGTGTTATTTCTATTCACAGAGGTCTCAATACATCACCCTTAACTAATGGGAGAGAATATTTTATACTAAATGCTCCTGGTATATCAAAATTTGTTACATGTTACAATTCTTCATGTAACAGATTAAAGAAACATGGGGAAAATATCTGGAGAGCTACATTACATTAGACGAATGGGAGATTTCTTATGAATTAACACAAAAGAGGGTGATAAATACAAAATGTGAAGTACAATATTTTTTATTCATGATTTTATTGGACTCCCAAAAAACTGATGCAAACACATATAAGAGATTAAGAAATATTGGTGATGTTATACAGAAAACGGTAAGGGAATGTACAAATTGTGGAATAGTGTAAAACTAGAAAAACTCCAGGAAAATATTAACGAAATAGTGATGGACAGGGGAATAACACCTATTTTCAGGAGCAAATCTAGCCATTTTATCAAAGTATTTTTGGCAACCCCACCCACCTAAGCAGCTGAGCCAAAAATGAACAACAAGAAAATCAGCAAAGCAAAAAGGCAAAAGAAAAAAGAAAAAAAAGCCAAGCAGCTTGATAGCACAGTGGTACAGTGCTGCCAAGGGTGACTGCCCTGCTCATTGGCCCCTGGAACCTGCCCTGCATATTTTAATGAGTGGCACATTTAAGTGGAATAACACCAGGTAAAAAGTGACTTCAGTATTCAAGAACAGGCTCACATTGACAGCCCTAAAAACTGAACTGCTTTCTTCATCCACAGAACAGGTGCATTATTAGCAATGGCAGAGGCAGTGCAAACTTCCCCCAATTACCCACCACTGTGCCTCAAATGCAGGGCCAAGAGGGACCCTCAAAGGGATTGTCTGTACACAAACCTGCACCAGTTAAACCGGTGCAAACCCCCATGTGGACACTCACATCAGTTTATAGGGGCAAGGTAAACCAATGTAACCAGGTGTAGATTGATATTTAGAGCGTCCACACCCAACGTTGCACCAATTTAACTAAACCAGTTTGAAATCACACCAAAACTGGTGCATCTTGTATGTAAACCCAGACTAAGTGTAAGAGCCTGCATAGCTGTTGAGTCGTTTCCTCTCTGGTGAAACTGTGAGCAAAGGCATCAATTGGTCTCTTTTGTGATATAAATTGTTGTCCTTTGTGAAATGCACTGAGTAAACCAACTGGCAATCAGTCATTAGGTGGGTAAAGATAAGCTTTGGTATAGGAGGCATGTTGGGGATGGAACAATAGCACACATGTTGGGCAATATTGCAGCCCTTAGGGGAGGCTGCCAAATATAGACAACACCCTCAGGCTGTGTAAATTATGCCAGTAGACTCTCTGGTCCCTGGAACAGACTAAAAGTGGAAGGGCACAAACGCGACTTAAAGACCCCTTCCCCAGGGCTGCAAGTTCTGCAGTCCCCAGCTGCCTTAGCCATCCCCCTCCTTCAGATACTGCTCAATCTGGGGGCTGTTCTCGCTTCCCAGGAGCAGTCAGAATGGAAGTTACAGGCTCTTTTCATTTGCAGAAAGTCAATGTGGCTCCAGATTTTCTTTTTACATGTGTATGAAAAAACAGCAGTGGGAATTCCCTGTTTTCAGGTTATTCTCTCTGTGGTTTCTCTTTCCTGAGGCCAAGCTATATTGCATTATTCCAAGTGAATTTACACACAGTCCCTGGAGTAATGGGCATGAGTAGAAAAAGAATTGATCATGCAAAGTAGGTTAATAAGCACTAGGAAGATGCTCTGAAATTATGCAGGGTTTGCATTATGCAGGCTAATTCTCACACAGTTGAAAATATTGTTTCTAGCGCTTGCCATGTATACTCAGCCCCTATTGATTAAATGACTCAAAGGGAACACCAAATAGAAAACTTAGAGAAATATCCGCTCTCCAGGAAGACTGGCATTTGCAAAAAAGGTCAAAGAGACAGTCATTCTAAAGCAAGGAGAGCCCTGTTGATTAAATGAGCTACTGCAAAGAGCAGGCCTGTGTATATTTGTGCTTTGAAGATTTTCCCTCAAGTAAGGGAAAGCATTTAAGTGTCAATGTTACTCCAGTCAGGTGTGGTTTCAACTCACGCAAATAAAATCAAAATAATAACACCCATTGTTTCTATTCATATGTCATCTCTGAGTGGATGGGAATTAATGGTGGCTTTTCCTCTCCCAGGGGTTTTATTAAGGGAATTTTCCTGCAATCCGCAGCTGCCCTCTCCATGCTTTTCTCTCAAGAATGCTAATCAAAAAGAGAAATGGACCAGGCTGCATTGTCTGGCTAGTTTCCTGATCATTTTAAGTAACTAACTTTGATGCCTATCTGCATTTCACCAATGTCACCCTCAAGGATCAACCTAGAGTGCCTTTGGCACCAAAACCATGGGCTTCCAGCCCTTGAGCCGAGGGAAATCCTTCAGCTGCAAGTGGCAGACTGTTGTAATTACTGGACTGGCCACTAGGGGCAGGGTTGATCACACGCCTTCCGCCAGGGGTGTTACCTGTAATTTCACTTTCTTCTTGGGGAAGTTTGGAGCTGGAACTGAATTTTGCATGTTTATAAAGGGCTAAGCCAAAATTTCAAATCCAAACATCCCTGGACTACAGGGGAAGTGTGGATCTGGAACCCAGCTCTGCTGCTCAATCCATCCTTGCTTTCTGCTTGTTGTTTCATATCCCTCCCCAACCCCCATTTTTTTCAACCTAGAGGTTTTTAAAATTGTAAGTTTCAAACTGTGATCCTGATGTGGCTAACAGCACTTTAGGTATATGTCATCAGGTAAGAAAACTATGTCAGTGCTCCAATTCCAGGGTGCATGCACCTTAGCAGGATATTGCAGAAATATGGTAGTGTCACGGTTCCTCCCCCACTCTGAACTCTAGGGTACAGATGTGGGGACCTGCATGAAAAACCTCCTAAGCTTATCTTTACCAGCTTAGGTCAAAACTTCCCCAAGGTACAAAATATTACCCCCGTTATCCTTGGACTGGCCGCTACCACCACCAAACTAATACTGGTTACTGGGGAAGAGCTGTTTGGACGCGTCCTTCCCCCAAAATACTTCCCAAAACCTTGCACCCCACTTCCTGGACAAGGTTTGGTAAAAAGCCTCACCAATTTGCCTAGGTGACTACAGACCCAGACCCTTGGATCTTAAGAACAATGAACAATCCTCCCAACACTTGCACCCCCCCTTTCCTGGGAAATGTTGGATAAAAAGCCTCACCAATTTGCATAGGTGACCACAGACCCAAACCCTTGGATCTGAGAACAATGAAAAAGCATTCAGTTTCTTACAAGAAGACTTTTAATAAAAAATAGAAGTAAATAGAAATAAAGAAATCCCCCCTGTAAAATCAGGATGGTAGATATCTTACAGGGTAATTAGATTCAAAAACATAGAGAACCCCTCTAGGCAAAACCTTAAGTTACAAAAAAGATACACAGACAGAAATAGTTATTCTATTCAGCACAATTCTTTTCTCAGCCATTTAAAGAAATCATAATCTAACACATACCTAGCTAGATTACTTACTAAAAGTTCTAAGACTCCATTCCTGTTCTGTCCCTGGCCAAGACGACTACAGACAGACACAGACCCTTTGTTTCTCTCCCTCCTCCCAGCTTTTGAAAGTATCTTGTCTCCTCATTGGTCATTTTGGTCAGGTGCCAGCGAGGTTACCTTTAGCTTCTTAACCCTTTACAGGTGAGAGGAGCTCTCCCCTGGCCAGGAGGGATTTCAAAGGGGTTTACCCTTCCCTTTATATTTATGACAGGTAGCTTCTAACTTTCTAAGGTCAAACAAAATATTTTGGAAATCTTTGGGCTTCCTCAATGAGTTTGAGCTGAGAAATGGAAAAACAAAAATGCTCCACCTCTTCCAGCTAACTTGATTGTGTTTTCTGCCAAATTTGAGAGTCATTCCCCTGTCCTTCTTTCTGAAAGACTTGAATGTGATGAGACTAAGTCGTACATAGGTTGCTGGTTTCAGTAGGGGGTCTCTACAGTTTTTTTCCTGTTTCCATAGCAAGTGGGAAAGGCTTCTGTCTTCTCCTGTAAATGCTTGATAATTGTAGACAGTAAGAATTGATGTCAAGCTCTTCAGCACCTTTAGGTATCCCTATCAGACATATGTTAGTTCTCCATGGACTTTTCTCTTATTGCTTGGTTCCATGATTCAATGTGTAGCCCCCTGTCTTCTTTACTGCCCACCATTCAAACCCTGATCTAAATACAGAATTATGAATTTATTCTTGGGATCTTCCATGGCACTCACCTCTATAGTATCTGAATGCGTCACAAATTAAATGATGTTCACAACACTATGAAATGTCCCCTATGAAATGAGAGGATATTATCATCACCATCTTACATTTGGGGAACTGTGGCACAGAGAGATTATAGTACATAACGAGCACTCATTTTGGGTGCCTGATTTGATACACCTGATTTTTCAGAGTAATTAGCATCATATAACATTTTGTATGTTCAAAGCCAGCTCTTATTCAGTTCCGGCTGTGAGGCTCTGCACTTCTAAAGATCAGACCCCAGCTTCTCAAGCTGGGCACCAAGAAAATGAGGAACACACTCACTTGGCGGACATCTGTGAAAAGATTGATTCAAGTGGCTTGCCACATAGGAACTCCATAGCAGAGGCTGGGATAGAATCTAATTCTCACAGCAGCATGCCACAGAGTTAACCATGAAACCATCCTTTTTGTTCCTGCACTCTCCTACCTCGGTTGCTACACACCTTTCAACTTCTGCAACAAATGAGGGAAAGATCCTACAGACGACAGCCTCCTTCAAAAACAACAAAAACCTACTTCTTCAGATGCACCATGGAGTTTTTTTACCCACAAAAGCTTATCCCCAAATAAATCTGTTAGTCTTTAAGGTGCCACCGGACTCCTCGTTGTTTTTGTGGATACAGACTAAGCTATCCCTCTGATACTAGCCTCCTTCAGTACACAGTCCTTATGCATCCCCAGAGCAGTCCCAACTTGTGCACTGAATGAGATAGGGATGCTGTTGAAAAAATAGAATGTGATTGTGTACTTAAAGACTGTATCATAATGCATATGCACAAGGGGCCCAAATTAAGGTTGTACAGGCAACCTTAATTCTGCATTTCCTAAACATTCAGTGCTTGACTTTGCAACCTTTACATTTTTTTTATGTAGGTTTTTTTGTTTGCAGGATGTATGTAATACAATATAGGTAGGTTAGCTCTAGCATTTTAGTATATGCTACCTAGAAATAGGTGGCATGGTGCCCACCTTTTCACCCCTCCAAATGTGCCAGTAGGTCTGAACAGAACAGTGCGCTGTCCTTTCTTTTTCCCAGAACTGTCACTATTCTGGGGGAGAACATAAAGTTCTGTTTAAATTTGTCTGAAGTGTCTTACCACGTCAGATCACAGAGGTATGTTTACATACGTGACTCATTCAAAGCCATATGTCCTGGTGTTTGAATTTAATTTTAATGTATTTATTTCAAATAAATAGTTGTTGTCAAGAAAATGGCTTAGCCCACTTCAGCTTTTAAAGGGCATCGCCTTGGGTTGAGTTAAAGGGGGGAGAGAGCACCACTCCCAGCAACTGGTAAAATGACTTTTGAGGGTGTTGTAGTGCAGTCAGTGGTTCTCAATTTGTCACTGGATTCCTGTGAAACCTGCTGTACAAGTTCTCCTAATGCTGACTGACATGTACAATCACAGCTGGCTACAGGTGGGCTGGGCTGGGTCTAGAAATAGCCCACCACACTAGTCATTTACATGTGACTTGCCTAATTTTATTTTCTTCATCCTCCCCAGAGCATTTCCCTTTCTCCCTCTGGGAGAGTTTTCCAATCATCCTGACACCTGCAAAGCATTTTCTTAAATGCTGGGCATCAAAAAGCCTCTTACTTCATATTACGCTACAGGAACACCTCTTAGCTAGTGGGAGTGATTGCTGCTAGGCTGCATCTGGCCTGATGTTCTCATTGTTCTGTGGCTAGCTGGGCTTTGAGAGGTATCATTTTGTGCACCATCTTGTACATTTATCTACTCAGGCTGTAATTATCATTGATGACACAGTTATCATTGGAGGAGCCTTAACTCTGGGGTTCTTTTACTTTACAGCAGATGGGGTTTTTTTGTTTGTTTGTTTTTTTAAAGAAGTTTTCTACCTAAATTGAAACTGCCCTGGCTTTCCAGTGTTTGCCTTTTACCATTCCTTTGCATTGTGAAGCTATGGCTGAGAAGTGCTATAGAAGTGGTATCATTCATTATTATTCTTACATTAACATTTTATTTATCTGTGTTTCAATTTCAAATAAGAAGACACCTATCCAAGGTTCTAGGCTCCATAACTCTCCATTTATACAATAAAGTCCCAGCAACATAGATAGATTGGTAATCTTGAAAGCCAGTCTGCTGCCTGTGAGGAACCATACGAGAAAGGTGGCTGGGCAGTGGAGGAGCAGCTGCCTTTCTTCTTTTATGCAGCTGTTTGTTTATATTTCAAAAGGTTGTTTACAGAAATAGTCACTGGGCCAGAGAGAGTGAGTCAGAATGACGCTATCGCTTGGCGGTTAGGACACCCATCTGGAAGATGAGAGACCTTTGCTTCAGTGACTAATTATCCAAAGTGGAACAGCTTCAACAGGACAGACCGAGAGAGACCCACACCACAGTACCCCCCAGCCCAGTGGTTAGAACCCTCTCCTGAGAGGTGGAAGACCCTGGTAAAATCCTTTCTCTACATCAGGTAGAGGGGAGAAATTGAATCCAAGTCCCCCAGATCCTGGGTGATTGTTCTAACCTCTGGGCTAAAGGTTATAAGGGAGGTGGTACCATCACCGCCATCTCCAGTATTTCTTTAAAAACAAACAAACCCCGAAATGAAAACCACTTAGGGCTGTGGCTCCTGAGCAGAGGGAAACATCTCCATCCAGCCTTAGGAGCTGCCTAGGGTGCTGACTTAGGCACCTATCTCATTGTGTAGGGACCCCAGGCGGATTTTTGAAATATGAAAAAATGGCATGAGAATTTATGACCACTTCCATGGAAGTTGTGGGAAATGGTCTGCCAGGAACTATTAGCCATGTAGGACGTAGGGGTTGTTGGGGAATCCCCTAATGAAGTGGCTCTCAAACTTTCCAGACTACTGTACCCCTTTTTTTCAGGAGTCTGATTTGCCTTGCATACCCCAAGTTTCACCTCACTTAAAAACTACTTGTTCACAAAATCAGACATAAAAATATAAAATTGTCACAGCACACCATTACTGAAAAATTGATTACTTTCTCATTTTTACCATGTAACTATAAAATAAATCAATTGGAATATAAATATTATGCTTGCATTTCAGTGTATACTATATAAAGCCGTATAAACAAGTCATTTTCTGTATGGAATTTTAATTTGTACTGACTTCTCTAGTGCTTTTTATATAGCCTGTTGCAAAACTAGACAAATGTCTCTAGCTGAGTTGATGTGCCCCCTGGAAGACCTCTGTGCACCTCTGCGGATATAGGTACCCCCGGTTGAGAACCACTGCCCGTAGTGCAGTGTTTCCCAAAGTGGGGTGCCAACATGAAAAGGGGCTTCAAGGCTAGCATAAGGGGGTCATGAGTAAGGTGACCATATGTCTGGGTTTTCCCAGATATGACCTCTTTTTTGGACCTCCAATCACCATCTGTGTAGATTTTTGAAACATGAAAAAATGTTCATGGTTTTTGTTTGCCTTCAGAGCTGGGCAGCTGCAGAGTGGTGGCTGCTCTCTGGCTGCCTAGCTCAGAAGGCAGTGCCGCTGCCAGACGCGGCGCAGAAGGAAAGGTGGCAATACCACACCAGGCCACCCTTCCTTTTGCACTGCTGCTGGCAGAGGTCCTACCTTCACAGCTGTGCGCCTGGTCAGTAGCCACTTCTCTCTAGCTACCCAGCTTGGAAGGCAGTGCAACTGCCAGCAGCAGCACAGAAAGAAGGATGGCAATACTGAACCAGGACAGCCTTCCTTCTGAGCTGCTTCTGCCTTCAGAGCTGAGCAGCTGGAAAGAGGCAGCCGCTGGCTGGACCCACAGCTCAGAAAGCAGCTTTGCCACCAGCAGCAGCGCAAAAGGAAGGACGGCAATCCCAGACCAGGCCACCCTTCCTTCTGCGCTGCTGCTGGTGGCAAAGCTGCCTTCAGAGCTGAGCAGCTGGCCAGCAGCCTCTATTTTATGGCTGCCCAGCTCAGAAGGCAAGGGAAAATCACGGACATTTTTTCCTATTTCAAAAATCCACCTCAACAGAGATTGGAGGACCAAAGAAGAGGTCATGTCTGGGAAAACTCAGACAAATGGTAAGCTTACTCGTGACATCCCGCACATGCATGCACGCACACACACTAGCCTTGCAGCCCACTTTTGGGTTGGTACCCTCCAGTTTGAGAAACACTGGACTTGAGGGTAATGAGGTAGAATTTTGGACTGAGGGCAATCAGGAACTAAGTGCTTCTACCCAGAAAGCGCTGTAAATATGATTTACTGCTAGACAGGAAGAAGAAAAAAGATTAAGCAATGAACAGGCTGTGTGAGTAGATGGCTGATCATCAAAGAAGGGCGTCAGGGACGGTTGTAACCTAAATAAAAACTATGTAGCACTACTGCTTTGAAGGCACGTCTTTCTCTGTCTGCTGCTGGCTCTTGCTGGCTGACTCAGTCGAGGCTCCCGCAATTGCTAACATAAACTAAATGCTAACAGGTGCCAGGGGAATTGTAGTTGGTAACAAACTGGGATTTGGATTCAGGCAGCTCTTCCCATCTGAAGTATGTTTCCGTTCACTAAATTGAGCAGCACTTCCAGAATGGTCAGTGTGTTTTCATTATTGTTGTTGTTTTATTTTTAAGATATGGGCCTGAAACAAAGCACCTAATCCAAACCCATCCAAATTGTGTGCGCTGATGACTGGGACAATTCCTTGTGGGTTTGTTTCCAAAACTGGAGATTTCACCATTTCTAGATCTGGTTCTAATGGACTTAATTTAGGAAGTGAAAGCCCCTGCCATGACTTCTTTTCTTGGTGAAGCCCTAACTTGGGGCCCCCATCAGTATTGGAGCAGGATATTAGGACGTGTGTGGGGTGGGGATAACTCATGAGGAAGAAAGTAAAAGATAAGAGGGTATAAGTAGAGGTTAACCAACAGAAGAAGAGAAGCAAGAGGTAGAGGAGTAGGGAGTAGCTAATGGCCCAATATTCCCTCACAACCAGACATTTTCCACAACCCCCTGAGAAATCCCTGTTAGAGGGGCCACCACAGAGCAGGCAGGCAGCCTATCTTCATAAGCAAACCAGGGCAGAGGAGCCCCTTCCCTCCATTGGGCAGAGATGACGAAGCCTGAGGTTACGCTTTCCCTGGATCTTTTCTATTTCAAACCCGCCAAAAATGTGTTTAACCCTCCCCACGCAGTTAATGCTGCTAAGTGAAACAAAGTAGTTACCTATCACATTATTTGGGGGGAAAAAAGCTTTCTCCTCTGTGCATCTAGATGTAAGCAGAGTCTGAATGAATTCTCCCCTGACGTCTAGCAATGAGCTAGAGGAGAAGACTTCAGGAACTGACCTTGGTTTGCACAGACACACCCGCCCTGTCTAGGTACACATGTGATCACTTTTGGCTGGCATTGGATCGCAAGTCACATTTGTTATGGGGGGCCCAGGGGTAATAGAGGGTTGTTATCCTTGTTGTGTGAATCAAGGGCAGCAGAACTGTGCTTGGCATACCGTTATTGAGGTACTCACTCTCAGCGGAACTGCACTCACTAGGCAGGGGTGCCAAAGCCCAGTGGAGATGAGAGAGGGTGGGGACAGGTGTTTGTACCCAGTAGTGTGGACTCTGCCTAAGGGCCTAAGACACCATTTGATTCTCCCCCTCTCCACTATGTAATGACAAAGCTGATTAAGGCTCAATTCAGAGTCTTTTTGCAGATCAGTGGAGCTGAAATCACTGATAACCAGGTCTAAGTATTAGACCTACTATGAGACAATGTCTCTGGTGAACGAGACTGTCCAGCCTGCATTAGCAGTGAGGCTCCCCCACCCCGAACAGCTGAAATCACTGAGAGCCGTGTTAAGTGATGGGATCTCAAAACATCCCAGAGGTTGCGGTGGAGCAAGCGGCTGACCAGAGGGGCGAGTAGTGGAGCGAGCAATGTGCCTTCCCCCTCTCCCCACTCAGGGCGTGAGGTGAACTCATGTGACTACACCTCTGCACTCTGGGTCTTCACTGACTAAGGACAACAACTGTGAGTGGGGTGCAGTAGAGGGAGAGGGGAGGGGCATGTTAAAGGAACTTTGGTTTGTTGGACCTGAGGTGAAGGACGCTGCCCAACTTACTCCAAGGTGGGTGTTTTGCTCATGGTCTTATGCTTATGAATCCTGCTTGCATTGTTTTCCCAAGCTAATGCCGGGTTACTTTCTCCTTTTTATTAAAAGTTCTTTTCTAGACTCACTCAGTGCTGTGAGAGGGGAAGTATTGCCTCTTAGAGGTGCCCGGGGGTCATGTTCAATTTTCCCATGTTACTGGGTGGGGGTTCAAACTGGTTTTGTGTTTTACTGTTAAAAAGGAATGCCTAGGTATTGAACCTGGCCCTTGTTGCTGCCGACTCCACCTGGCAGAAGGGTTATTACATATATATATATGAACAAAACAGGGTCTAGTTTCTTGCTTGCTCCGTCCGTACATGCACAACTATACTGTGGGTTTGGATTTTACCTAATGTGTGTATTTGAACCACTTGAGGGACAGAGTTTGTGAATTTTCCATCTTATGCTGTTGTGGGTACTTGAACGTGATCAACGTCACAGGAAGGGCAAAAGGGAATTATTTCAATTTGTCGCTCACAAATGAGCAGGGGAAAAGTATTAATTGGTGAAACTACCACCAAAACAAACATGGCTACCTAAGCCCATCTCTAGTTTATATTGGGGAGTGAGGAGGGAATACAAAACAAATGTGGAGCTAAGTGATGGGACACTGGTTTCACTTGATTGATATTTCCCTGTACTCCTGCCTTATTTGGGGGTAACTTAATTTTCTTACACAGTTGCTTGCATGAGAGGTCCCTGGCACCTTTTTTGTTCCATATAAAACATATGATGCACTTACCAGCATGTCACTGCTTAAGGGAGAAAAAGTCTGGATTTTGGAGGGTTTCAATTGGGGGGGGTTAATATTTTTTTCTAGCTGAACCGTGCTATATTTGTGGTGGTGGTTTTTGTTTGTTTGTTAAATGCCTGCTGAGAGAAATTGGTTTGGCAAGTACCAAGTAGTATAAAATGAGATCTACACTAATGTCATACATTCATGACACTTCTATTTTTTCTGTAAATATTGTAAACTGGAGCTGACACAGCATTAATAAGCTACTGACGGTATAATTAAAATGAAACAGAAATATGTTCCCTGTAAAATATGCAAAACTTTCCATGTTTGATAGTGCTGAACAAATCTTTCTATTTTATTCTGCTATGTATGATCTGCATAGTTTATCAAAATATAGGGCCCAATTCTGCAAACATTTACTACCACGACCTGTCCCATTACAGCTAATAGGATTACTTACAGTAGAAAGCATCATACCCTGTAGGACGTTTTTGCAGACTGGGTACAATCTGTCTGGCATTACCATAGAAAGCTTTGGTGGATATCTTGAGAGAATCAATGAGTGAAGGATGAACATTATTTTAATATAGTGGGTGATTTTGAAAATGTCAATGTTATAGTGGCTATTTTATTGTTTTGTTTTTTGAGGGATTGTACTTTTGATGTATGGACTTCAGAACTGCCTGATGCAGAGTATTTCATTTCAGCTCAGTACCAATAGGAATTCTGCCTGAAAAACAGTTAGCAAGGATTTACCGTCACTAGCTAGATTTCTTTATTTTCTGTGGCTGAAAAAAAGCAGTGCACTTGGAGAAGTATCTTTTGATAACCTGCTGCAAGTCATCTGCAGCTTGGAGTATACCCAAGTTCAATAACACCAGCCATTCAAACACCACTTTTGTCCTGGTAAAACCAAACGGACACAAATGATAGGCATTGGGAGGATATTAAGAAGCACCAAATTGGTAAAGCAAGAAAGACAATAACAGAAAATAAACTTTGAGTGAGCTGCATTCTTCCATACTTTATAGTACAGTGAAAACTGTACTAAGCAACCACTCAAGGGATTGACTTTGACAGCATGGTCTCTTAGGGTATGTGTACATTGCAAAAACCAACAATACAAAAACCCCAAAGCAGCAGGTCTCAGAGCCTGGATCTACAGATTCAGGCTTGCACTACAGGGCTAAAAATGCAGTGTAGACATTCCTCTTTGGGCTGGAGCTCAGGCTCTGAAACCCAACAGGAGGAGTGGTTTCAGAACCAGAGCTCCAGCACAAGGAGGAATGTCTACACTGCTATTTTAAACTCCGTTTAGCAAGCCCAAGTCTGTTGATCATGGTTCTGAGACTTGCTGCCTCAGGGTTTTTTGCAATGTACACATACCCTTAGGGGAAGTGGCTCTCTTAGGGCATGACTACACTTGCAGATGTAGAGTGCTGTGAGTTAAACCCGCCTTCGTACAGCGCAGTAGGGAAAGCGCTGCAGTCTGTCCACACTGACAGCTGACAGCGCACTGGCGTGACCACATTTGCGGCACTTGCAGCAGCATTGGGAGCAGTGCATTATGCATTATTATCCATTCTGGCGCTGTGACTTGTGGGAAGGGGGCGGGGAGTGCGGAGCATTCTGGGTCCTGTCCCAATGCCCATGATGCATCGGTTCACATCCCAGCATTCCCTGTGCTTCCATCCACATTTGGCACCACCTTTCAATAGTTTTTGCACTGCGCATGCTGTCTTCCCTTTCGGTCTGCAGGAATTGAGCCCGAACTGCTGAGGAATATGCTGATGGGTCTCGCCAGCACATCAAGTTTGGCAGTCGAGTTATTCCTTAAGATCCAAAGTGACAATGAGGACTCCGATGATGATATCGACTCGAGTAACACACATGACACTAGATTGCTTGTGGTATTCATGGACATGCTCACCACCATGGAACGCTGCTTTTGGGCTCGGGAAACAAGCACTGAGTGGTGGGATCACCTCGACATGCAAGTCTGAGATGACGAGCAGTGGCTGCAGAACTTTCAGATGAGAAAAGCCACTTTCACACTTTGTGTGAGGAGCTCGCCCCCACCCTGCAGCGCAAGGACACAAGATTGAGAGCTGCCCTGCTGGTGGAGAAGCAGGTGGCTATTGCAGTCTGGAAGCTGGCAACTCCAGACAGCTACTGATCGGTCGCTAACCAGTTTGGAGTGGGAAAGTCTACCACTGGAATCGTTTTGATGCAAGTTTGTAGTGCCATTAATCGCATCCTACTCAGAAGAACTGTGACTCTAGGTAACGTGCATGACATTGTGGCTGGCTTTGCAAAATGGGTTTCCCTAACTGCAGAGGGGCGCATAGATGGGACGCATATTTCAAATCTGGCACCAGCCCACCTAGCCTCCGAGTACATTAACTGGAAGGGGTATTTCTCTATGGTTCTCCAGGCTCTCGTGGATCACCGTGGGCGTTTCATTGATATTAATGCAGGCTGGCCCGGAAAGGTGCCTGACGCACGCATCTTTCAGAACACTGGCCTGTTCAGAAAGCTGCAAGCCGGGACATTTTTACCAGACCAGAAGATCACTGTAGGGGAAGTCAAAATGCCCATTGTGATCCTTGGAGGCCCCCCTTACTCTTTGATGCCATGGCTCATGGAACCCTACACAGGGGGCCTTGACAGCAGTAAGGATAGGTTCAACAACAGGCTGAGCCAGTGCAGAATGACTGTGGAGTGTGCTTTTGGCTGTTTAAAGGGCCGCTGGTGCTCTCTGTATGGGAAGCTGGACGTGGCCGATAACAGCATCCCCACGGTTATATCCGCGTGCTGTAACCTCCATAACATTTGTGAAGGGAAGGGTGAAAGATTCACTCAGGCATGGAACTCGGAGGTTCAACACCTGGAGGCTGAATTTGAACAGCCAGAGAGCAGGGCTATTAAAGGGTCCCAGCGTGGGGCTGCAAGGATTAGGGATGCCTTGAGGGAGCAATTTGAGGCTGAAAACCACCAGTAATGTGTGGTGTGGTGCCCTGCATGGGTGTGAAGTGCGGTAAGGAATCTGTGTTTGCTGCGTATGATACACTGACTTGCGGTGCCTGTTGCTTTCCTGGGCTAAGGTTTCTTTTACATTATGCAATAATAAAGAATGTTTTCAAAGCCAAAAAAATCAATTTATTGAAAAGAAATACAACACAACAGCTTTGGAAACACAAAGGGCAAGGGGGTGGGGTGGGGAATGGCACAATCACAGATTTGCGTATGTCCTGTCAGGAGTGCTGTGCAATGCATGCTGCACTTCAGGGTGGCTGTACTGCATGGTGATGGGGGTTGAGTGCGGTGGGTAAGGGTCGTAGTTTTCAGGGCTGGGTGGTGAAGCTACAGGTGTTGGAGGCAGCGGGTGGCGGTAAGAACCTGGATGTTGGGGAAAGTGGTTTGGAGGTGACACGGGGGCACAAGGGAAAGAGTTTTGGGACAAGGGTTGCGGAGGGTGTGGGGGGCAGGCACAGTAGTGCTCCCTTGCATGGCTACAAGCGCCTGGATCAAGTCTGCTTGGCATTCTATGATGCTTATCAGCTACTCTGTGCTTTGGTGCCGGCGATCCACATTCTGCTGGCGGACCCTCCTTTCACTCTCCCGCCACTCCTGCACTTTTTGATTTTCATTACTTGAATGCTGCATGACTTCATGCAGCATGTCCTCTTTACTTCTCCGTGGCCTCTTCCTGATTCTTTGCAGCCTCTCGGCTGTTCATAACACGGACGGCTGAGATCTCAAGTTTGCATCTGTAAAGGCAAAATGCAACACTTAACAGAGGCAGCATTGTTCACACCTGACAGAACAATGATTCCCCCATACTCAAGGGCAAGCACAGTCTACACAATAGCATAATTTGCCTGTCCCAAAGCAAGCGCACATAACTCACGGGAGCCCCAAAATGGTGGGTAAGCACAGGGACAAGCGTGACTGATTGTTTCACGACTGTACTATCCTCTGGGTTTCTGTGCCTTGAGGAGAGCCAACAGCTGCAAGGGGCCCCTATGCTGAACACTGTCCCCACATTTTCCACAGGAGTTCTGGAAGATATCTTGCTGCTGAGGGTGACCAGGGAAGCAAGATCAGGGTCTTCTACTCCAATGCGGCTTCCGCCCTGGCCCATATGCATCTTGCCTGTGTGCAGCAATGGTCCCCCCGCCCCTCACGGCACAGTGGCGCGGACATGTTAGCCTTACTGGGATGAGGACAACAGTGACTCTCCCAAAAAACCTGCACAAGTGCATTGCACAAGTTCTGGATGAGACCTTTGAAGGGATCACTGAGGCCGATTACCACAATGTGAGAGAGCACATCAACACCCTATTCCACATCTAGGCATGCATGCAGCCCTAACCCTCCTTGCCCCAAGAGCCCGCACCGAATAACTTCCTTCCCAAAATAAAAGCCGCTTACCAAGAATCTCCTCTGGTGTTTGTCCTTCCCCAAGCACTGGCCGCCGTGACTGGCTACCTTCCTCCTCACTTGAGAACAGCTCTTGGCCGCATGCATCTAGGGATTCCAGTGTGTCTTGCTCCACCAGAGCACCCTCACTCCCACTTTGCCTGCTCCTCCTCCTCCTGCCTTGTTTAACTGAGCTCTGAAGTGTCCATGGTGGTACTCAGCATGGAGGTGGGGTCACCCCCAAGTATTGCGTCCAGCTCTTTGTAGAAACGGCAGGTCGTGGGGGCAGCACCGGAGCGGCTGTTTGCCTCGCAGGCTTTGTGGTAGGCATTCCGCAACTCCTCACTTTAACCCTGTACTGCTGTGCGTCCCGGTCATGACCCCTTTCCAGCATGGCCCTTGATATGTGCTCGAAGATATTGTAATTCCTATGGCTGGAGCACAGCTGGGACTGGACAGCTTCCTCCCACCAAACACTAATGAGGTCCAGCACCTCGCCATTGCTCCGCACTGGGGATCCCCTGGCGTGTGGAGACATGGTCACCTGGAAAGATTCGCTGAGAGCACTCCACGCCTGGCTGAGCAAACAGGAAGGGGATTTTCAAAATTCCCAGAGAATTTAAAGGGCAGGTCTGGCGGTTGGTCACCTGAGGGCAGGGCAGTAGAGCTCAAAGTGATGACCGGAGTGGCTAGAACAGGCATTGTGGGACACTTCTGGAGGCCGATCACAGCGCACTAACAGACCAGGGCGTCCACACTGGCACCGCGGGCCGCGGCGCTCCAGCAGTGGTGCAGCAAACATTATTCCACTCGCCGAGGTGGAGAACCAGCAGCGCTGTAGCCTCGGAGTCAGAGCGCTCTGCGTGCCTTGCCAGTGTGGACGGGTCATGAGCTAGGGCGCCCGGGGCTCCTTTATTGCTCTGTAATTCGCAAGTGTAGCCAAGCCCTTAATACAGAAGAATTTTACTCTGAATGGTGAATCTAATCCCATCAAAAATAAATAATGCTTGTTTGATACCAGAAATAATGTTGGTTTATAAACACTCAAAACACAAAATCTGAAATAACTATAATTTTATAAAATACTTGAAATATAAATAGTTAATACAGATTTTTACTATAGAAAAGGTCACTTGTAGCTGAAACATTCATCTGTCTGCCACTTATCCTAGACATAGAAAAATGAAAGTAAAATGTATTTTACTGAACAGTTGTCTGGTATTTCCTTATAAAAAGGTAATGGGATAGACAGACTAAGCATAGTGCGGAGCTTTTGGCGCATGTGCATTATGGGCCTTGAAGTTCAAAGCATTTGGAAAGGGTTCCGCTATTCTGGGACTAATTCTAGGTAGTTCTTAATCACATTGGGAAAGTAATTGCTTAGCACATGTAATCCAATATTGTAAAATTATTAGGGTGCTCTGTTAGGAGAGGGCATCCTTGATAAAGGTAGCCTGTCTCACAGATTGCACTGCGTTTGCATTCCAAACATTAGATGACCATGTACCAGAGGCAGAAAAGTATTAATGTGGACACAGTTTTGAAATGAGAACAGACACATGAATGGATTTTAAGTGGCAGGCTGCAACTTTTATTAAATTTAAATACTGGTAAGGGGCACTACCCATCCATTGCCCATAGTCTCCTATATTAGGCATTTAATTGGTTCCAGTATGGAAGTTACAGGGCTTCTACCATACAACCCATAACACTTTCCTCATCCTACCCTCCAGGATTCCACTCGTTCTGAGTCCTCCCCTCCCCCCAGCATTGCTCACAATGGGAATAGAAGGTGCAGAAGAATGGTGACCTTGGCCCATGCACACTACATTGATGTCAGTGGAATTGCACTAAGGAAAAGCAGCACAAATAAGAGCAAAATCAAGCCCAGTGTGTTTACCCACCATTGTACATGGCATTAACCCCAGCGCTTAGCTCAGCTCATGTCTGTCAATCGACCATGAAAACATTCAAAGTGGGAGACTGCAGAAGAGCTCATACTGGATAACAGAACTTTGAACGTAGTTGCCTGTCATACTGTATCCTAGTACATTGCTAATATGTATTCTGCACACTGCCCAAAACATGATTCATTAAGGGTAAATGATTGTTCCGTCTCCAGGCATCAGTCATCCTAAACTGCACTTGCTCACCTCCAGTATATTTAGAGACTTATTGTTAACTAAATGAGGTTTGTACAGTAATTTGTAAATGTAAGGTGCTATTGAAGGGCTGAGTATTAATAATTATCATGCCCTTGTGCAAGTCATGGCAGTAAGTCCATGGGTTTATTTTTTTTCTCCTAAATAACTACATGAATTGTCCATCAAATTATGCCATGGCAAATATGGATGTGGATCTTCTCCTGGTCTGTCTGTCAAATATCTGAATTCATACCAGGCAAGGGCAATGCGTCAGTTTTAGCTAGCGATTGTATGAGGTGGAGCTAAGCACTGTGCAGTTTCCTGCTGCTGCTTTTGGTTTCCCATGTTTATGTTTGCATTGAGCTGCAATTTGGATCCTCATTAAGGGACATGCATGTTCTCTCTTTGTACGTCAGGTTTTCTAAATCTTTTATTGTTTTTGTTGCTCCCTTCTGGGCTCTCTCCAGTGTGTCATGGTATAGTAGTTGTGTTGGGTGGGTTTCAAATGCTGTTCATGTGGTGTCTGAAATGATTTGATTATATTTTGTTACATCTCCTCTGTGTGAGGTGGAAACTAATAATACTTCTATTGTGCCTCACACGTACAGTTTATGACTCAATCCACGCATCACACCATGATCTCCCTATTTTATGGATGGGGATACCTCAGGACAAAAAGATTGAATGACTAGTTCAACACAAGAAGTTGTGGCAGAGCTGGGAATAGACCAAGATCTCTTGGCTCCTTGTCCAATTCTTAAACCACTAGTTCCTCTCTCTGAAGCATCTGTTGTAGAACACTGATGATATTGGTTGTTTGCTGGAACACTCAGGCCATTAATTTTAATGATGTTTGTGGAGCAGTACAGCGCTGTACTCCAAGTTATTATGAGTTCTGTGGAGTTTTAATACTCTTCTGTTCAGGGAATATTATTCAGAAGGCTTGACAAGTAAATGTTTTTATAAATACTGAGGCAACGGTTGCAGGCCACAAGGTTTTCATGCTACAGGCAGTCTTAAATTATGTTGTATAGATCTGTATCCAAATTACTCTTCCTGCAAGGTAACATTATTTCTTGTAACCCCTCCCCTCCACCCCCAACCCTCTACACTTCAGGCTGTATCTGCTTCTTAAGTCTGCAGTACTTGAAAAAACTCAGACGCATATTTTTAAAAGAGACTATATCAAGTAAAAACCTCTATTGTGCAAACCACTTTGTGCTGACAGAACATGCCTAATTCCCAACACTTTCCATGGATACAACATGTGCATTCATCTTACCCTTTGGAAAAAGGAAGGTTTTAGGCAAAGTTACACAAGGCAAGACTCTTCTACCTAAAAGGCTATAATAGGAGAGATATTAGCAAGAAGTTATGTGGCAAGAAAACTAGAGTGATAAGAGGGTCTCACCAGAAATAACAGTGGTGACTCTCTCTCTCTCTTTCTCTCCATGTTTTTCTCCCCGTCTGGCCAGGAGAGACTATTTGATCTGGCAGTGGTGTGTGAATGAATAGACAAGTGTCTATGAACCACTCTCTATAGGTCAAGAGCTTGGCAGACATTTGCTCATACTGTAAGTATCTAAATCTATTCTGAATTATGCAGCTCCTCTCTAATCATCATCCAGTGTTTATTCAATACATCAGCTTAATGCTGTTCACAGGACCTATGGCAGCATTTTGTCTCATATCACAGGGTCATTAAAATAAATTAAACTGCAGTTCCCACAAATATTGATACATATGCAGTTTTCCAGGCATTAGGGTCTTGGTTTAAGTACAAGTGGGCTAGGAGAATTTTGTCTATCCGGTGCTAAGGCTTCCTAAAGAATCCAAATGAACTCTGCGCTGCAATTAATTGACACTTTGAAATAAGGGAAAGATGATGAATGGGAGACATGGAAGGAGGGAATTGCTGGAGAATGGGGGAGGGAAGAGATAACATAATAGTGCCCAGGACCTGTGGACACTGCTGATGTTCCTGAGCTATGAGGAAATAATCAGCTATAGAACAGGTCTCAAAATATGGTGAGAAATTCTGTGAAAATTTTCAGACAAACCCCCCCAAAAATGCATTTATTTCAAGAGTATTTTGCAGAAAATATCCAGCTTTTCATTCCAACCTTCCATCAACTGATGATTTTCTTAGTTTAAAGCAAAGATCATCATAACCTGTGAGGGCAAGGTAAAGGATTCCCTAGAAGCCTCCATTTACCACAGAGGGAAAACATTTAGTTCTAAAATTATTAGTTAGAAGATATGGTCTTTATGGAATGAGATTTTAACAGTTTAAATCTATCTCCACAGCTTCTTAAGACTGCTGATTGCCCTTCATTTGCAGGCACAAATATCATGACTGATGGACTTCACTAGAAGATACGCAGGAAAGCTATGTACAGAACATTGCCCAGTTTTTTAAACCTTTCCTCAGAGGTTAGGGTTTCTAAACAACTCTGTCCACATATCTATTCAGGGGACACCATCATAGGACCTAATCACATCAGCCACACCATCAGAGGCTCGTTCACCTGCACATCTACCAATGTGATATATGCCATGTCATAAATATAAAGGGAAGGGTAAACACCTTTAAATTCCTCCTGGCCAGAGGAAAAACCCTTTCACCTGTAAAGGGTTAAGAAGCTAGGATAACCTCGCTGGCACCTGACCAAAATGACCAATGAGGAGACAAGATACTTTCAAAGCTGGAGGTGGGGAGACACAAAGCTTCTCTCAGTCTGGGTGTTGCTTTTGCCAGGACCAGAGCAGGAATGCAGGTCAGAACTCCTGTAAAGGGCTAATAAGCAATCTAGTTAGATATGCATTAGATTCTGTTTTGTTTAAATGGCTGATAAAATAAGTTGTGTTGAATGGAATGTAGATTCCTGTTTTTGTGTCTTTTTGTAACTTAAGGTTTTGCCTGGAGGGATTCTCCATGTTTTGAATCTGATTACCCTGTAAGGTATTTACCATCCTGATTTTACAGAGGTGATTCTTTTACTTTTTCTTCCATTAAAATTCTTCTTTTAAGAACCTGATTGCTTTTTCATTGTTCTTAAGATCCAAGGGTTTGGGTCTGTGTTCACCTATGCAAATTGGTGAGGATTTTTATCAAACCTTCCCCAGGAAAGGGGGTGTAGGGCTTGGGAGGATTTTTCTGGGGGGAAAGATGTTTCCAAGCGGGCCTTTCCTTGTTATATATTTGTTAGACACTTGGTGGTGGTAGCAATAAAGTCCAAAGGCAAAAGGTAAAATAGTTTGTACCTTGGGGAAGTTTTAACCTAGCTGGTAAGAATAAGCTTAGGGAGTTTTTCATGCAGGTCCCCACATCTGTACCCTAGAGTTCAGAGTGGGGAAGGAACCTTGACAATGCCATCATGTGCCAGCAATGCCCCTCTGCCATGTACATTGGCCAAACCAGACAGTTTCTATGTAAAAGAATAAATGGACACAAATCAAACGTCAAGAATCATAACATTCAAAAACCAGTCGGAGAACACTTCAACCTCCCTGGTCACTCGTTTACAGACCTAAAAGTCACAATATTGCAACAAAAAAACTTCAAAAACAGACTCCAACAAGAGACTGCTGAATTGGAATTAATTTGCAAACTGGACACCATTAAATTAGGCTTGAATAAAGACTGGGAGTGGATGGGTCATTACACAAAGTAAAACTATTTCCCCATGCTTATTTCCGCCCCTCCCCTCCCCCAGCCGGTTACTCTCACCTTCTTGTCAACTGTTGGAAATGGGCCATCCTGATTATCACTCCAAAAGGTTTTTTCTCCTGCTGACAATAGCGCACCTTAATTGATTACTCTCATTATGGTGTTTATGACAATACCCATTTTTTCATGTTCTCTGTGTGTATATATATATATCTTCCTACTGTATTTTCCACTGCATGCATCCGATGAAGTAGGTTTTAGCCCACGAAAGATTATGCTCAAATAAATTTGTTAGTCTCTAAGGTGTCACAAGTCCTCCTCATTCTTTTTGCTGATACAGACTAACACGGCTACCACTCTGAAATTTATCATTTTTGTTGCTCTCCTCTGGGCTCTCTCCAGTTTGTCAACAACATTCCTAATGTGTGGTTCCCAGAACTGAACACTGTACTCCAGCAGGGGCCTCATGAGTACCAAGTAGAGTAGGACAATTACCTCCCATATCTTACATACAACATTCCGGCTAATATACCCCAGAATGATTTTAGCCTTTTTTGCAACTGCGTCCCATTGTTGACTCATTCAATTTGTGATTCGTTATAACCCCCAGATCCTTGTCAGCAGTGCTACAGCCTAGCCAATTATTCTCCATTTTGTAGCTGTGCATTTGATTTATAGGACCTAGCATGCTTCACCACCCCACTACACCAAAATCTTTTAAAAGAATCCAGCAAGATCTTTTCCAATCACCTCTCTGGAGACATTGGGTGAAATCTTGATCCCATTAAAGTAAATGGCAGAACTTCCTCTCCTCTGTCTGTTATAGCCACATTCTGAGCTCAGTTACACAAGTGGCTATTTGGAGTAACTGAAGCAGATTCTGGCCCAATGCCCTGGGCTACTCAGGTTGTGCACCTCCTTCCTGAACTCCTCCCCTCTCCCTGTTCTGCTATGTAGAAGTATAATGTACCCCACAGAGATGCCCTATTTCCATTTACTGACTGGGAGCATAGTGACAGAGAATGAAATCTCTCTGCTTAACCCATATGGTTGGTTGCTTATCTGTTAGAAACACTAGAATCCAAACAGCAATTTGTTATTCATGCTTCAACTTGGTAATTAGTCATCTAACAAAGGTAAGGTCCAGAGAAATGAGCAGAAGGCTACTGCAAATCTGTACCCCTATGCACACCCCTTTTTATAGAACTATGATAAATCTTGTATAAGCCATTCCTTGTTAGGTATCATTAGAAAACTCATTATTTGCTGATCATTAGTGTCCTGGTAAAATATGTGCGGCAACATTGCATGTAAAGTTCTAAGATACTTCTGTATTGTGTTAAGACATGTTCCAAGTCTGGGAGCAGCCTCAAACCAGTTCCCCAGAGACAAAAGGCTCGCCAGCACCTCAGCCAGGTGTCAACAAGACCAAATGGACAATCACCTAGTTAAGTGGCCATTCTTTCACAGGAAAAAAGGGTGTGTGTAGAAAATCTACATCTTGAACAAAGAAACAGCTCGAGGTTCCCATCCACACAGATTTGCACAAGAGAAAGGGCTATAAGAAAGGAGAGCAAAACATCCCAATGCATCTCTCTCCTGATCTGTCTACCCAAGGTGTTAACAACACCTGAAGAACAAAGAATGCAGCATTGGACTGAGGGAGAGATCCTGTCTAAAAGGGGTTCAGCCATTAAGAATATTGGAACATGTGGTGAGAGAGACCTTTGCTTTGAATTCACTTAGCTTGTTAAGTTAGGTATTAATTGTGTTTTACCTTTTATTTCTTTGTAACAAATTTTGATTTGTATGCCTCATTACTTGGAATCACTTAAAATATATCTTTCTATAGTTAATACGTTTATTATATTCTTTTTTCTGAAACTGTGTTTGTATTGAAGTGTTTGGGAAACACCATTTGGGATAACAAGGCTCATGCATATCATTTTCTATTAATAAATGATGGACTTTATATGAGCTTGAATTGTGCTGGGGAGTACTGAGCTGTACAACATGCCCTTTTCTGGGGGAAAATCTGGGACTGGAGAGTTTGCTGGTTTTACTCAGCAGTGTAATTCATGACATACATGCTGGAGGCTGTGTGAGAGCAGTCCAGCGGTGATTGCTCTTCCAGTAAAGTAGTGTAAAAAGAACCCTAGGTTGGAGAACTAAGGGGACACATCTGTCCAACAGTCCAGACTGTACCCTGGGTACTGTCACAGCTACAGTATGAAATACTGTGTGAAAATGAGGACTGAAAATGTTAAACACTCTGCAAAATGACATTTCTGAGGAAAATGTTTGCCCTTCCTACTCCCAATGTGTTTTTGATTGTACAACTCTCTTGTTATACATTGTTCATAGCAGTATTGCACCTTAGATAATTTTCCCCTGAATGAAAGACATGATAGTTTAATACATAGTTAATTTAATTATTTTGGATAAATAAATATATTAAAAGTATTAAAGTTACTATTTCTAATAAAAGACCCATATAATTATTTTGAGTAGAAGCCATTGTAAACCAACTTTTAATGAACAAAATATTTTTAGTTAATGTATTACTAAATTTTTATGTGTGAATTTTATCCTCACCATGCTAGAATGGCACATCCATTCAGTATAATAAATAAATCTATAATGAAAATCTAAAGCTCCCATAAATCTTGTGAAACAATCTTCAGGCACATTCCGCTTATGTGGTCACAAATAAAACCCTACCTGAAAAGGAGAAGATGAAGAAACGACAGAGAATTACAATTGCTGCCACTGAGAAAATGTCTTGCTACAAAGACTGTGTGAAATAGATTTGACAGAAATGTAAAAAGAAATGTAGAAGTTCTAGAATAAGGGAAGAAGAAATATATAATAAACAATTTCCTGAGGATATTGAAATATAATAGGCAAGTTTGAATATGTTCTATTTTTTGCATTTTTCTTTCTTTTTTTATTAGAACTTCAGTTATGTTTTATCTGTAAAGCTGTTCTGTAAAAATAGATAAACTGTATCACAGGGTGTATTTTATAATGAATATGACTGCAAAAAGACTTCAGTGAAGGAATAGTATAGTTCAAAAATAAAGTCTGCAGTGTGTGATGTTTTGTTTTTTTTATTACTGACAGTCTTTAAAAGACCTGAAGTATTCAGTAAAACTTACCCATTCTTGCATGTCATGATGTGTGTGGGAATATATATATATTCCCACAGACACTCTATCTATCTATCTATCTATCTATCTATCTATCTATCTATCTATCTATCTATCTATCTATCACATTAAAAGAACATTATTAAGGTTTCAAAGTCAAACACTCCAAAGATAGGAAATGCCCGAATTAATGTTATCCATGCAACCTTAATTTGGCTTCCTTGTGTGTCTGCATTTTGATAAAATCTTTAATCATGTGATCACATGCTATTTTTTCCCATGGGACCCGTGCTTTATTCAGTGCATAGGAGGGACCTGCTCTGGTGATGAATCTCAATCTCCCTGCCCTACCTACCAGCTCCCAGTTTCCCCCTGCCCACCATTCCTTTCCCTGGCCTCAGTCCCAGTCTCTTTGCCCAACCAGTCTCAGTTCCCCCATTCCAGCTCCTCATCTGATCTCTCTCTTCCCCCATCCTGCACCTCCAGGCACCACTTCCCCCTGCTCATATTCCTCATCCCTGCTGGCTCCCAAATTTCTCCCTTTGGCTCCTTGTCCAACCTCAGTGTACTCTCTCTCCCTGGCTCCTCGGCCTAGTCCTCCTCCAACATCTAGGCTCCTCATCAGATCTGTCTCCTTCTACCTACCTATTGGTTCTCAGTCCCAGTCTCCTTTCCCAGACAGTTGCAGTCTCCCCCTGGCTTCCAGTCCTAGTCTCAACCCCTATTTCAAGTCTTAGTATCCTCTCCTCTCCTGGCCAGCCTCCAGTCTCCACCTCTCTCCAGCCCCATAATTTTTTTGTCCCAATCTACTCTCTCTACAGAACTGGTTCTTGTCCCTTCTTCAATTAAATTAGGTCGTGTACTTCTCCAAACTATCTGGCCCCAGCAAAGGGGGAGCATTAGGTGCACAGGAGAAACAATCCCCCTGCTTTCATGTTATAAGAACAGCCATAATGGGTCAGACCAATGATCCATTTAGTTCAGAATCCTGTTTTCCAACAGTGGCCAATGCCAGGTGTCCCAGAGGAAATGAACAGAACAGGTAATCATCAAGTGATCCATCCCCTGTCGCCCATTCCAAGCTTCTAGAAGTTAGAGGCTTAGAACACCTAGAGCATGGGGCTGACCATCTTGGCTAATAGCCATGGATGGATCTATTCTCCACGAACTCCAGTTATAGTTTTGACCTTCACAAAATCGTCTGGCAACAAGTTCCTCAGGTTGACTGTCTGAGGTAGTATTTCCTTATGTTTGTTTTAAACCTGCAACCTATTATTTTCATTGGGTGACTCCTGGTTCTTGTACTGTGTGAAGAAGTAAATAACACTTTCTTATTCATTTTCTCCACACCATTCATGATTTTATAGACCTCTATCACATCCCCCCTTAGTCATCTCTTTTCCAAGTTGAACAGTCCCTGCTTTTTAATCTCCTCTCATATGGAAGCTCTTCCACCCCTAATGATTCTTGTTGCCCTTCTCTACACCACCTCCGTTTCTAATTTATCTTTTTTGAAATGCGGTGATCAGAACTGCGGGCAGTATTCAAGGTGTGGGAGTGCCATGGATTTATATAGAGGCAATGTGATATTTTCTCTCTGACTATCTAGCCCTTTCCAAATGGTTCTTAACGTTCTGTTCGCTTTTTTGACTGCCGCTGCATGTTGAGCGGATGACTCCAAGATCACTTTCTTGAGTAGTAGCAGCTAATTTAGGCTTTGTCTACACTACTACTTTTGTGGGTAAAACTCTTGTCGATCAGGGGTGTGAACAAAAGAGGCAGAGTGGGGTGGGGCCGTGGGCGAGTCCATGAGTAAAAGAGGTGGAACAGGGGAGGGGCTTCAGGCTCGGAGCTCCAGATAGGGCCAAGAGCTCTGCTGTCGTCCTGGCCAGGGCTGATAGCTTGACCCCGGCTGGGGCTGAGCTCTCAGACCCCATTCCATAGCCCTGACTGAGCTCTCAGCCCCCACCCCCACCCTGGCCAGGGCCATGTGGGGCTGAGAGCAGGGAGTGGGTGTGTGGCCTCAGCTGGAAGAGGCAGAGCCTTGGCTGGATGAGGTGGGGCATGGGGCTAGCTTCCCCAAGGAGAAGCTTCACCCGCCACTTACGTATATAGCATCCATGAACCAAAATGGGTATTTTTCCATGTGTTGCAAATAGAGGACACAAACCAAGATGAACATGTACTTCACAATTATTTTGAATATACTTTTTTGAAAGATCCTTTGGTTTCACAAGTTTTTATGATTCACTCGACTGGCTTTTTTATTCAGTACATTTAGTATCACTCTGTACCCTTAAGCTATAACAGATATTTTGTCTCATGGCACTTAATTGTGTTCACCCACCAGAAATGCTGATTGAAAATTAAAATGTTTCTGCTCATTTCTTTCCAGAGAAACACATGCTGAAGCCTAATAGATTCATTTTTATTCTGTACATGAAGAAGAAAGGAATGACAGTAATTTGTCAAAGAGCTTAAATTAAAGGTTTTATTGCTAGAAGTCATATTGAGCTAGTCAGAGAGAGTTTTGTAAGGAACATTCCACTGCAGACCCAACCAAACTGAGTCCTGGGGCCTTGTCTATCCTACTGGCTTAATCTCCCCTGAGATGTCTCTTAGCTGTTGGTCTTTTACTCAGGACCTGGAAGCTATTTCAGCAACCAGATCTGTAGTGGCCACCGAGGGGGAGGACCTCCTCGTAGAAGCCCTGCTACAAACTCCCCACCTTTAGTGCAGGTGGCAGAATCCCTCTTGGTGTGGTGGAGGATGGTCCTGGTGGTGTCACCAGTATCAGAGACCTGCTGGGCTATAACAGAGGGACTGGACAGACACCTGAAGTGCTCGGCACCTGCACCCCTTGTGCTTTGCTCTAGAAGGTGAGGGCAGTCTTGCCTCCTGCTTCTCTCATTTTCCTTGAGTGGGTCCTGCAGGAGGCTCCTCCCTGCCAGCTCCTCACTCTTGGGCCTTCAGAACTGATCAGTGGGTCCTTGCCCCATGAGCCTCCCTCAGTGTGCCACGTGAGCTGGCTGCACAACATCCAGCTGGTCTTCCAAAAAACTTCTGTACACACTTATGTGTCACATCATCTACTTCCTCATCCTTGTGTCCCACCCCAACACCAAGTGGATGGGACTTGTTGCACCTGAGGAGGGTGAGGAATCCTGGTGTACTCTACTCTGTTTCCGCAGCCTGCCAGGGATATTAGTTGGCGGCTCCTCCATGGAGCCAGGAGCACAGGCATGTACCTGGTGCAGTTCATGAGCTCCTCTGACACCTGTCCCTTCTGTGGTGAGAGAGAGGCCCTGGTGCACATCTACGTTCGGTGCATCTAATTGCAGACCCTCTTCTGGCTCCTCCAGAACCTTTTACTGAGGTTTTGGCTACACTTTTCCCCACACCTCCTAATTCTTGTACACCCCATCTGTGGCCCCACATAGTTGTGGGACTGCCTCGTCAACCCTGTTCTGGTGCTCTCCAAGATGGCCATACATCACTGGAAGCTGGACTGGGTGGGGCTCAGCTACTGTGGGGCTTATTTCTGTTTTCTTGTTCTGTTGGGCCTCTGGGTAGAGTTCTTTGGGGCAGTGTCCACTGATGCCTTAGATGCTTTTGAGGAGCAATAGGTGCTCTCTGGATTCCTTTGTTTGGTTTCCCTTTCTGGTTCCCTGAGTTTCAACTTTTGACCTCAATCCCATTCCTGTTTCTTTTCCCCTTGTGTTGCCCTGTGTACTCTTTTGTGGCCTGGGCTTAGCAGTTCCTCCCTTAGTTGAGGGGAGGGGGCAGCCTTAGACCTGCCTGTCCCAAATCTGCAAATAGTATTACTGGCTTAAATGAACTGATTAAACTCAATCAAGTTAAACCTGTGCAAACCCCTAATGTAGATGCACTTAAACTAATTTAATGAAGCTTGAAAGCTAAATAAATGTAAGCAAGATGTACAACAGTATAACTCAGACTGTACTTTGTTTAGAAAGACAAAGAAAGAAAGAGAAAATAAATGAGGGTGAATCAGCAATGGCACAAAATGAACCACTTTAAAAAAGTGGAGAGTGTTTTAGTTCGTGTCTCCCCCCACCCCAGCACATCATGTTCCTGCCTGCTGAGGCAGTGTGCCTTCTTTGGGAGGCACGCTGTCTCTCCCATTCCCAAAGCCATTAGGGAAAGGAACTGATAGCTATTTTTCCCTCCTTCTCTCTCCCCTACCTCATGTATCAGGATCAAATGGAGTCTGGAGAAGGAAATACGGAACATGTATTCCCTTCTCCCACAAAAAAATGCCTCAACGGTTGTGGAGGTAGAAAAGTTGCAGAATGGGATGCTGGGAGAGGCCAGGCCAAAGGAAACGGACCATGTGAGCTGTGAATGCCCCAGCTGTATGCAACACTCCCAGACAATGCTTGGCCTTGACAATGCTTTGACAATGCTTGGCCTTGTTGGTAGAACACCCTATAGGGAGGGAAGTGAAAATAAAATAGAGGACGAATCTTCTCCTTCCCCTGCTCCCTTCCCAGCCCCACTCACCTTTTAGGGAATGAGGGAAGAAATCCCCTAATTCTACCACTGTGAGAGCGCTGATCATATTAATCATCCATTTCCTCTGCCCTCCTGCAGTGTTTCAAAGGGATCTTCCTTGATGGGAAAGACCAAGTGAAGGACTGGGAAAATGGAGGATAGCTGCACTTTAAGTGAGCATAATGGTGCCTTTGGACTTGAGAAGCAGTTACCTGCAGGTACTAGCACCTCCTGACAGATGCTGGATTCCCTCCACTGCCACCGAATTCATTGATCCCTGACCTGAAATGGGCTTCCTCTTGAGATGCAAAACAGGCATAGGGGAGCTGCTCCTCAGACACTCCCGACAGACCCTGGTTTTGATTCAAAATTGGACCAGGGTAGGTGACTTTGATAAACTTAGCATGGAAATAAGTTCTGATGCCAATATTACGTGCTTCTAAACATGATTTCCAAACTCTAAGATATATGACACAATTGTTTACCATCTCCTTGTACCAAAATGGGACCATCAGTGGTCAAATGAAAATGGCTTTACCATATTGGATTTCAATATACTGGCTTCATAAGATCATCTAAACCACACTTGTAATAGCAGAGGATTTTCCCCAGAAATATAATTCTCCTGCTTGTCAGGAGAGTAATGTGGCAGAAAATTCTCCTTTTGCTACAACAACTCAGCCTCCAGGCCAGAGGCAAGGAAAAGCAACAGGGGGCTCTCTCCTAAGAGTTCAAAAATCAGATGTCAGAACAATGGCAAGAAAAAATTAATATGTTTAATGATTTTTGTGTGTGGTCTTCAGACGCCCCATGCCAAAGTGTATGCAGGTAAGGTCTCCTGAACTAAAAGTGTCTACAATTTTGTCTGTGTATGTATTATATACATTCATCTAGAGAGCATGCGGTACATATTTATAAATGTAAAACATTTTAAATGCAGAGCACTGTCTGCATGAACATCTCTGTTTTCTATATCCAATGCAAAATTAACCGTCATAAATTGACGTCCCTTGCCCAGCATTTCCCAGTTGGCAGTCTTTTAATTGCATTAACACTCAAACACACTTGTTTCCATGTTCCAAAGATGAAGATTAATTTTCACCTGCCCAGAGTTCCAAATGTCACAATATTTGTGCTAGTCATCACTCACAGTTGATACACCTGAGTGGTAGAGAAAACACTTCCAGCTGCTGGTTGGTTATGGAACTCAGGAATGTTGTGCAATAATCTCCCACCTGACTTTTAAGAAAAAATGCAGTGTGAGCCTGCTGCTCAATTTGTATAATTTTATAAGCCCTTTTCTTAAATTGTGAAATAGTGACTGTGAGGCCTGATGGCCGAAATGCTTATTCTGTTTCTAAGAAGTAGCTCAGATGAATAATTGGTGATATTGGAGTGTGTTCCCTACTGGAAGATGTAAGGTCTCATAATTTGAAAAAGTCACTCAAGTAACATGTATGTAGGAATTGCGTTTACTAGTGTAATTGGGGGGGGGGGGGGAAATGCATGATTTATGTTAGTAGGCAAAGTTTTTACAATACTGCAGCTGTTTTGTTAAAGTAGCTATTAATGTATTTTTATGCTGTATATGAAGGCAGATGGATAATCTCACAACTAGCCTTCTCTGCAGACCCTGCAGTAACTGAACGATGAATGAGGCACTGGTTGCATCATCAAATATGGATAGAAAAATGTTGCTTTCCACGATGAGGAAAAGAATGCTGCAAACTAAAAAGCTGAGCATTGGAAGCTGTGTTTTACTGAGGTGCTGTTAAACCTCAATGCATCTTGAGGTCTTGTCATGTTTCTCTAAGTTTCTTATTAAAGATGCACGAATGGTGGACCTTGGTCAGCACATGAGGTGTGATCCTTACAATGAAACAGGCCAATCGGCAGTAAGTCTGACAATGAAATGTGACATTTGTTGGTATGGTACAAGCTTTTAAGCTGTCCTTTCAGCCACCTTGTGTGATCTTTCCAGATTACTGACTGATACCTGTTAATTTTTCCAAAGGAGAAAGAGTAAACCATAGTGTAGTCTTATTAAAATGCAACCCTATGTTTATTTATATTGGAGAAGGGCCAGAAATACTGTGTTTGGGCTAAGTTTGGGGGTTGAGGCAAAATCAGGTCTAAAATTCCAGTTTGGTTTAAATGGTGTTTAAATCTCCCAAGCTGCTGTTGTCAACTAAGGTTCCCCAATCACACACACAAAAATGAGGGTTCTTCGCCCCCACAAAAAGAAAAGATCAGCTGTTGTCACAGGAATTGTGCTACATCTGGCTTGTGAAAAAAAGAAGCCCTTTCCAGTTTTGGACCTTATCCAAAACCAGACTGTAAGGGAGGTGAGTTTGGATTTGGGAATTTGAACCCAAACCTTGCCTCTTCTGAAATGCGGAAGGATTCAGTTTCAAGAATCCAGTTTGGACATCACATATTTATATTCAATAAACTAACTTATTCCAAACCTGCAGCCCTTACCTCTTTATATCATGGTTGGCTTGCCTGTTTACTTCAGCCTGCCTGTAGCTCTCTTGAAAATGCTGGAAGGTACATCACTCCAAAAGGGATTTTTGCATCTCCATCAATGTACGCTATATGTCACAGAAATAGTAATCAGAAGCTTTCAGTTAATATTGTTCTGCTGTGGTTTCATGGAATGTCGACAAAGGAAGAATATCTTTCTTTCCTTGCCTAATATCGCAGTACCCGTGTGATTTATTGTGAGCTTGAAGGTATTTGGTAGAATTATTTAGCCAATGGCACTACTTGTGGAGTAGATGCTAACATGAGTAAGGGGATTGGAATCTGACCCTTATAAAGTATCAGCTACAGATATTTTACAGAATATCCCGCAGTGGAATGTTCCATCCACTTTGTAGCTATCCCTTAGGCAGCCCCAGAGATGCTGTAACCCATGTCCTGATGGTATGGTCCCCAATGAATCACTATGCCAGGCAGGACTGCCGATGTACATCGCATCCCACTCCCCACCATGGGACTCCACCTACACTGAGTGGGAGCCAGGAAGGACTGGGACAGGGCTGGCTACACCAATACTATACTGGTTTAGGATTTCTCTGTGCTAGGGGAATTCTCAGATGCTACCTTAAGGTAACTTTAAGTTCTCTTTGTGTAGTGCAAGGGGGGAATTGGAAGGGGTCCCGTGTATTTTATGAAGCTGGACAGAGCAGAACTAGTGAATGTGAGTATAAATTAAAGGGACGCTGTCATCTTAAAAATCTTATTTTGTCAAACAATTTAGTAGTAATTGATTAGTTATGAGAAGAACAAGAAAATCTTTGGAAGTCAGAGAAGCCTGTGCCAATCAATTGGATTGTGTTTGGCAAAAGTACAATAAATACATGTGTGTGGGTAAGTGCGGTGATCAACTGACTGGTATCAGCGCCTCTTGTGGTAGCACAAACATGTCGTCTCTGCCCAAGGTGCTTACATTTCAGAACAATAACCTATGTACGGTCTCTGGGGAATCGGTGGCTCAGGCTATGAGTGATCATTGAAATGCAAACCCCTGGCCAGTGCATAGAGAGAATACCAGAGTCTGCAGCTGTTTATGCAGTGCTGGCATGGGAGGCAGGTAGCATAGGCAGGGGTAGGCTGTGCCTCCCCAAACAGCCTGGGATGGCGGCGCCCACGTTCTGCCCGCAGGTCCTCTGTTGCCTGCTTCCAGTTTCCTTGCAGCTCTTCTGTGGCCGAGAGGCTGGTGCAGGCAGACTGGGGACAGTGAGTACAAGACCCTGGGGCTGGGGCCGTCATGCCTTCTGTCCATCTGGTGGGTGCTGGAACCACGCTGCCCACTCAGCTCTCCAGGGCTGGGGGCACTCTGGTGCTGGGGCCGGCGTCTCTGGCCACACTGCCCGCCCAGCACTCCAGGGCTGGGGCCACTCCGGCCACGCCATCTGCCCAGTGCGCTGGGGCTGGGAGCACGCGGAGGGCCGGCGGGCTTGGAGGGGGGCGGTGTTCCGGCCTCCAGCAAGGGAGGGGGCACAGAAGAGGAGACATGGGGCCTCAGGCAGAGAGGGAGGGGCCAGGGCTTAGCCTCCCCCAAGGGCGCATTCAACTGCTGCCCATGACTGCAATGCAGACAGAGTATTCATCTCAGATGCACCCAGGAAATCCCTTAGGGCTCCAAACCACACAAAAGACTCAGAACCACTCCCAAGAATTGTCCAATTGCCCTACTCTGGAAGTGGGGAGTACACCTTTATCACACTGCACCTCGCCATTGCCAGCAGGTTATGTTATCTAAAATGTATGTACGCATTTGCTAAAATTGTAGTATATTTTAAAATCTTGCTGTTGCAAACTGGAAAGGACAGAGGGCCAGATTTTCAAAGTTATTTAAAAAATGAAGATAGTGCCTAGTGGGATTTTCTAAAGTGCCTAAGCAAGTTAGCAAGTTGAAATTAATGGGAGTAAAGTGGCTAATTTGTTTAGGAGCTTTTGAAAGTCCCAGTAGATGGCTGTCTGCATCTTTAGATGTCTTATTACCTTTGAAAATCTGGCCCATAGTCCACACCAGGAAGTCATTAGGGGATTATACAATTCAGGGAATGACTTCCAGAGCAGCACCCTTACACAAGCTGATTTCTGTACTGGCTGGCTCAGTTGAGCAGACTGAATTCTAGTATCTGGCCCATTGTTCACAAATAGGTGAGACCCAGGTCATAGAATAATAAAGTATTTTTGAAACTTTTCAGCTCACCCCAGCTTATAAAAGAGTCTATTTTTATTTCTATCTTCCTCCTCCTCCTCCTTCCTCTTCTTGTTTTAACCTGAGTGTTTTGAGGGTTTTTTCCTCCCCCAGCAGTGTAATCAATACATTATTTCAAATTACAGCTCCATGAATGCGACCTTGGTGCTGAACACATGTACACATCCACTGTAAGTGCTTTCTATTCTACTTGATTGTATTGGCTTGCTTGATTTATTAGTGGTGTGCAGCCTTCCTGGTTTCATTTAGCTATTTTTCAGCTACTTACATATCAGAAGGTTCCTTTCCCTTGGACCCATGTAATGAACAGCTTCTGAAAGGCTTGGATGAACAAGTCCTTCTTGCTGATTAATGTTTGGTGATTCGGATAATGGTGAAAAATAGTGATCATGTATCATAATTCATACACACAGGGAGCTGAGTTAAGGTTGCAGGAGCAACCTAAATACTGGCATTTCCTAACTACTGAATGCTTCATTTTGCAATCTTAAAAGTATAACTTTTGTTTGTTTAATATAGATTGTTGCTGTATATCTCCAGACCAACCCCATGTTCCTTTTCCCTTTAATAAAGCTTTCCTTGTTTTATATATAGGTTCAGTGTTTAGAAGCATTACCTATTAAGGGCTCTGAGGGAAGATATTTAGTGATCTCAGAAATTCTGGGTGGGAGCTCAGACTGGTAGGGTATGTTAGTTTTCAGCAGGAACGCTAGATATTTGAACTCAGCCCTTATTGCTGCTGTTAGCCACCTGGAAGAAGGGTTATAGATGCACGGATGCTTCCGGTAAGCAATGAGGACATGTTGGGCATGTAAGCTCAGAACTTTCTTGATATCCGCATCTGCTGGGGATGTGCACTCACCCTGCCTGAGCCCTCTCACTTCATCACCCTAGGACATAGCTGCTCAGATCCTTCCACTAACACAAGAATCTAGAGTAAGACTTGGAAACAATGGGGGAAGGACGGTGGGAAGCACGCATCAGTGAAGGTAGACATCTTGAAGAACCACTGTTACTATGGTAAGCAACCATTCTCTCTTTTTCAAGCAAAACCTGCATGGATCCATTCCCTATTGCAGCTGATTAATGAGGAGTGGCCAGACTCAAAGGAGATGGGACTGAGGAGTTTTACTTGAATAACACTTGTAGGACTCCTCTCCCAAAGTGAGGATTATATCTAGAAGCCAAGTCCATGGGAGTTGCTGCGTCCAAGCGTGAATGGCTCCTTTCAGGTAGCCTGGGGTTTCTGAGACATGCCATTGAAGTTATCTGAGAATGGATGCAATATGCTCTTCCATTGTGCTGTAGTTTCTGGAGAGTGTGTGCAGAGTCTAATCCATTTATGCTCTGGGGGGAAATTGATTGATGTCTAATGCCATCCTGTGTGCTACAAATAATATAGGTGTTTTGAAGACTGGCTTAGCTCTATTCACTTAGTAGCCTTCGGAATGACTAATTAGCCTCCCCTGATAATGAATGGAGATTGAGGAAAAATACTGCTAAATTTATTGATTGGCATAGGTGGAAATCAGAGACCATCTTTAACACTAAAGTGGTGATGGTGAGTTTTTGTGAAGGGCCACCTGATTTGTGTGGAATATCATACACAGTGTGTCAGCTGTTAGTGCTGGAGCCTGCAGAGTCTCCTGGCAGAGGTAAATTCTTGGAATCTGTAACCAAAGCCACTGAAGTTAGTGGATAATGATCCATGTCATGTGACTGGAACTAGGATCTAAAGATCTGTCTTCTGCCAGGTCTCCTGGGGGGTCACACCTTTACTACATAGTGTCAGAAGAAAACTAATGCTCAGCAAAAAAAATGTAACAGATGATGCCACTGGAAGTTTTTGGTTTAAAAGGGAACCTAGGACTCAGCAAATATCATCTCCACAGCCTGATCTTGGCTAACTTTCCAGCCTGACTTCACACCGAGGATACTGCTAAGTCACCAGACCTGTTGCCTGGTTCATTTTTCCCTTCCTACTCCCCATCCCCTGCAACCCTTGTCCAAAACTAAATTTACAGGAAGTAAGCTCTCTTCCTAATTCCCTTTACGCTGCTGTTCTGCGCAAGCATCTCTGTTACAGACTTGTGACATCCCTGTTATAGACCTACACCTTTCCTGCAAACTGCCCTGAGTGGTTTTCTAGAGATGGAGAAAAACTGTCTACTGATGCCTGCACAGGGGAGCTGTCGAACATATGGAATGTTACGCATTTAGAAGGTGGGCATGAAGGTCGGGGAGGGTGAAGATGATGCAACTCCCCTGCCCTGCACCTCCCTCCAAAAAAAAAAAGAGTTTCACCCTGGCCAAGATAATGGCAGCCTCTCAACAATACATCAATTTCACCTTCCTTTATGTTAACATTTATTTCCAAAGCAAAGGCATTGTCTCTGATATAAGCAGATAAGATTCTGAAATTTTGAAAAAGGTTGAGCTTTCCTTTAAATGTGTATGTTGACATCTTTATGTAATAAGGGCATCTCTTAAATCCCTGGAAGAGAAACCAGAGTAAACCCATGTCAGTCAAGGGGCAGAGATTTAAAATAGGCAGACAGTGGGGTGAAGAGGCCATGGAATGGGAGAAGAAGAATTAGAAAGCTTAACAAAAAAGGAGATCAATTTCAAAACCTCAATTGTTCTTTTAAAATGTGACACCATTTTTTTGCTTGTCAAATCCCATTTCTTTATAAAGGGATCACACAGTGCTGAGAAGACACAAGGAGAATGTTTGATGCAAAATCCATTGACAATTAAGTGGTATACTTAAAACTTTATCTTTTTTTTTAACGTGGCTTCTGAGATAATTGCAAAACCAAGAGTGTCTATTTTTAATCTATCTGTTCTCACTAAAGAAATCCCTAAAGAATGGGAAGTAGCATCTGTTGTTCTCTGTGTAAAGGAGGAATTACTACTGACTTCAGTAACAATATAAGCCAAACTGATACTTTTCTATCTAATCCTGCATGAGTCTCATAAATTGGCAGTTAACATATTATTTGGAATTTGTTGGCTTCAGAAGGTCTTTAAAGTGACATACTGCTATGACATGAGAAAAGAGGCCTTTTCACATTGTTCGGTGGGATAGGGAAAGCAGGGCAGTAAATTATGCTTCTGTATACATGACTTTATAGTACAACAGACAGTCATGTGGTTTTGATTAAGAAATATAAGGTATGGACTGGATTCTGCTCTAATCTACCCAAGTGTAATCACATTGTGGTCAATGGGACAGGATTGATATATCCAAACAGAATCTATCCAAATGAATGCAAATGGGCAAGCCAAAATAAAAGTAAGCAAAACCCTAGAGCACCTAAAACCAAATGAAATACATGCATTGGTATTTCCAGGAGTCAGTCTGCCATTAGAAATACAGGTGCCATTATAAAAGAAAATAAATGTTGAGAACATCTTGCCATCTGAGCTGTGTGGGTGGACCCTGCACCCATGCAGAGGTCTGTTCATTGCTCTTCATGGATCATATTGCAAGACGAGCTGAAAATTGCACAGTTCAGCAGTTAACTTTGATATTTCCTGACTTAAGGTTGCACACACAACCTTAAGTCGAACCTTTTGTGCATACAAATTACGATACCATTTTTAAGTACAAGATTACACACTAATTCTCAGTACAACAAATGGTCTGAGCCAAGATTCATGGAAATCAATGGGAAGACTGACATACTTCTGCATGCCAAATTTCTAAAACTGTATATACATATGTGTATAACATCTTTCAATGTGTTTTCACATTTTTACACTGATTTTATTATCATATTGATCCCATTTTAGTTGATTGATTGAGTCATTTTACACAAGTTCTCTACTTTCTAAGGTATTTTAATATTTTTGTCATCACCATGTACAATAATGTCAATTTTTTTGAACCTGTAGAATAGTTCTCCTTAGCTATAATTCAGGGGCTGAGGCAATTAACTACAAAGCTAAAAGCTCTGTGCATTTGGCATACATGTATATTCCAAAATTCACAGAGTGAGTGTATATATATATATATACACACACTCTGTGAATTTTGGCATAATTTTGGTGCATATATAAAATATGCCAGTAAATTTTCACTTTTAATTTATTTTGTAGACTTTTTTTCTGTGGTATGTTGTGTAAACACTGTTGATAACCATAGCTTGCTTTTCATAAATACAAACTTCATGAACTATTTCTGGGATCCATGAAGTAATTCACCGTAGTACAGTATGCAGCACTTTAAATTTGAAGTATTGTTTTAGTATACTATATAGTATTGAATAGTGTGTGGTCATGTGATTAAATAAAATAGTGGGCCAATGTATATACACAAGGGACAGGGTTTGAGGTGCACGTGCACTCTTAATTTGGCATTTCCTGTATTGAATGCTTAACTGTACAAATAGTGTTCTCTCGACATTTGTAATGGAAACAATAAAGATTAAAAAGAACAATTATTCTCTCGGACTTCAGAGCTCTGCTGGCCTGCAGAAAATTGGTAAACTTGCATGTTTAATTCCATAATCTAGATGCTATTGGAATACCTTCTCCCATGCACTGGATGAAATCCACATGATGGATTCCCTTGCCACTGTACCTTAGGAACTGTGCAGAAAAGAGTTCTTCTGTTGTGAACATTTGGAGCTGCGACGTTCCTAACCCACAGCAGAGCAGGCCTTATGAGATGTGCAGTAGGCCTCTCTAATCCCTTTGCACCATGGAAAGTTCCGGCAGAACCCTTACCTCAGCCACTGTGAATTCAGGTGAGCAAAGTCTGAGGCAAGGGTTCCACAGATGTTCCATGACAAACTGCACTGCACTACGCTTCTAGTGTAGTGTAAAGGTTTTATCCACATGAGGTTGGGATAGCAGCACCACTCAGGAGTGGCACAGCTGCTTGTCACTGCCTCCTGGTCAGCACTGTTGAAGACAGTGAATGATCGAAAACAATTAGCATGACTCTTCACGCATCCCAGGAGGATATAATCAACCGGCTCAGCCAGAGCAGCATCTGTACAATACTTAGTACAGTACTTCAAATTAAGACTCACTGGGGTCCTGGAAATCTGAGAACATCCAGTAACAACTAAATTGTTCACCACGAGCCATTGACCTTTTCCAAATATTTGACGAGTCAATATTTGCATGCTTGTCTTTGTCAGGGGCTGCTTTCCTGAATAGAGCCTCACCCATTCCTCCTTGAGAACACCTGGCACTCTGCCCTCCCCCGGGGAGACTCTGACAATATCCATCACATACAGCTGACCCAATGTCTCTTCCACTGGCTTTCATTAACCAGGATGGAGATGGGTCCAGCTCATGCAGGCTGTAGCCCCAAAAGACCAATATAGACAATTCAGGCTGAAGCTTAAGCAGTGAAGAAGTTATATTTGTCTCCTAAAAATACCATGTGTAGCTGTCATGGAGGAAGATAATTCAGTCTGTAGCAGAGTGATTTTACCTACAAAAGAACATTACCATCCTCCACAGCATGATACATTTGTCTGGGATTCTGAGCAAGGGAAACTCAGATTAACTAGGCTTTCCAATCCCGGGCACAGCTGAACTGTGCACGATTTACCAGATGCTATGGTGTTGGTGATGAAGCTTTTCATCATCTGCATAGCCATCACATACATCTTCCCGGGCCTGATTTTCATTTACATTTAGGCCCCTTTACACTGTCAGAACAACATCAAGGTGACTTAAAATGGCTGTAAATTACATTTAAAGGCACCACCACACTGCCAGAGTAGTGTGAAAAGGCCTTAGTATAAATGAGAATCAGGGTCTCTATGTTGCAGATGTTCAGACTCTTGTGTGAAACATATAAAGAGAACATCAGTAATTTATAATCTTAGTGGCTAGTACTTCAGTGATGGGCACATTTGAAATGCCCATCATAGAACAAGTTGCCTTTATTCAGTAACAGACTTAGTAGTGTAGCATAATCCGGTGTTATTCATTTTCTATTACAGGATTTGCCAGGTTTATTTTTCTTTTCAATACTGAAACATATTAAAAGAAGAAAATGAAGCAGACTACTAGAACTAGAACATATAGATGCAACATGAGGTAAGTTTTTTTCATATTGAAAAGAATATCAAATCTGATGGATCATGTAATAGAAAATGAAGAAAATCTGAGTGCAGGATACAATAGTATTTGTACAATGAATATAAGATAGTGTTGTTGACACCAAATTCTTGTAATTGAACCTGAATGAGGTACTAGGAACTGCATTATGCACACCATAATTTTTTTTGAATGGACATTTAATAAAGAAACAAGGATCTGATTACTTTAAATTAGCAGGCTCTTCCTTTGAAAGAAAGGAGAAGGGAGGAGGGTAATGGATGGGGGCTGGCAGGTGTTAGAAAGAGAGTACAGTCCTTGTTAGCAAAAGAAAAGAGGAGGAGAAAGAAGAGAGATCTCTTTACGATATGGGACATTTTGGGGCCCCATGTTATAGATACAAATCCTATCTCACCAGGTGCACAGGTTTTTGTATAATCAATACAAGACTTTCTAATTCTGAAATCCAGTATCAAATACTTATTTGTAAGAATGTGTTCAGCTCCTGTTACAGCTCAGAAAACCCTTGTAGGAATCTCTGTTGCCTACCGTTTACATTAGAGAGACAAGGTGGATCAGGTAATATCTTTTACTGGACCAACTTTTGTTGGTGAGAGGGACAAGCTTTCCAACTTACACAGAGCTCTTCTTCAGGTCTGGGAAAGGTACTCAGTGTCACAGCTAAATACAAGGTGGAACAGGTAAGATGGCATCACATGTTGCAAGAGACCATTCCAGGTGAAGTGGGTAGCTAACACTTCTACAATCATAGGAGGGTTAATAGGCTACAGATTATTGTAATGAACCATAAATCCAGTGTCTGTCTTAAGTCCATGATTTCTGCAGTCTAGTAAAGTTAAGAATTTAAGTTCCCAGGCTTATCTTTTGAAGATGCTGTGCAGGTTTCCTTTGAGGATGAGGACTGGTTTACACTTATATATGGCTAGGGGTCTCGTGTGAATGCATATGTGCATGGCCATTTACATGCATATGATAATTATCTCTAATTTATTCCTTTTATTTAACGTGAAGTGGGGGTGGGGAGGAATGTTTGCAGGGTTCTCTTAATGAGGTTCAAATGGAGCTATGAGTTGCAAGCCGTGTTTTAATGCAAAGAAATCAAAACCAAGAGGGTGTGGATTTTTTTTCTTTTTGTCATGTGTAGGCAAAAGAGGGAGATGCATGCTATATATTGTCATCTCTGTTGGAACCATTGTTTTCATTTTATATATCACACAAATGAATTGTTGAAAAGGTCAGGAAAAAAAGCTCATCTATTTTTAAAATAATTAATTTTGTATCTCCTGTTACACAAGGAAGCTACATAGTTTGAAGTCCTGGGAGGCAGAAGGGCCTAGATTCTACTCCCAGCTGAGTCTACGGTGCATGCAATGAAAAGTCGTTTGACTTCTTGTGCCTCGGTCATTCCAGTTGAAAACTGGGCTATAAAGCAGAATCTCACTGAAACTCAGATTCTGCCACTGGGCTCAGCTCTCCTATATTAATTAAATCCAACCTCCTCACCCCGCAAAAGCAATGAGCATGGGAGACGAATGGCCTAAATTTGATTGACAGCATGGAGAAAAGCCAACAATCATGGAAGCAGGCAAAATTATAACATTATCCTCTGTGTTCAGTAGAACTAATATGTCCCATCCAACTGTATTATCATGGCCTGCCCAATCCACACCAACGATCTCTCCCTGGGAAGCAGAAAGCAAGTGGACCTTGGATATGTTAATCCCAGTTTTCCTCTTTCACAGATCTCAGTGGTTGTGCAGGTGAAATCTCAAAAGATCACTTTTATGTGTGCACTTTTTTGGAGTCCAATTTTGTGTTCTCAGAAAAATAAAAGGGGCGGGGGGGCCTTAAACCGCCTGTTTTGATAGTGGTCCTGCTCAGAAAATTTTCTGTATCAGGCATTTAAGAATTTTGTGCACTCAGACAGAGAATGAACACTTAGGTTGGCATTGAAACTTCCATTGCCTATATGGTTGTTTTTTAGCCACTGTTCTAGCCCCACTTTTTGGCCACACACGTATCTAAGACAAATGCAGACGTTGCATCAGTGCCCTCATGTGGCATGTGTGCTGTTCTCGGACAGTACAAACTCTTAGTGTGTGGGTAGTCAATTATTTTTTGTCGAGGTCCAAATTTCTTGGTCAAGGTATAGTGAAGGTTCAGATCCCAGAGAAGAAAATAATAATAGTAAGTAAATAAAATGATTTTGGGGTCCATTCAAAAGCATCTAGTGGTCCAGATGTGGCCCACAGTTTGCCTATTGACTACCTGTGTCTCAGTGGTACCATCTTTGCCAGAAAGCTTTTTAGTTGAATTAACATGCTTAAGCATGCAGTTAACTTTCCCTTATGTATAACTTGTCTACTGTTGCAATATAAACACTATACGTTATTAATTCAAAATAAGTGATTTTAGTTTTAAAACTATCAGAATGACATAGACTTAACAGCGTTAGTTATTGGGCTCAATGCAGGGGTAACTGGGTGAAATGTAATGGCATGTGTTATACAGGAAGTCAGACGAGATGATCTAAGGCCCTTCTGGCCTTAAACTCCAAGAAGCATTAGGAATAGAGCAAGCTCTGTATAATACATAGTATACAGTAGGGACTGTTTAGTTTTAGTTTCTACACACACTGGCCCTAAATGAATATAGTTCAATTAAACACCCTGTGTGGGTCATCAATGCTCCTTTGCCCTGGACATCTGGGAGAAATCCAAATTGCAACGTTCCTGGATACAGCTCTTTGGAGTAGGGACCAGTATGTGTGTTTACGAAAAGCACAGTGGGGCTGATCCCTATAGAGGCTGCAGCAATATAAATCATAGCAGTCGGAGCAGGTCTCCATTGCTTAGGTTGTGCTCAGACCTGTTGCACAACACCCAATAATGTTAATGGGAGCACCAATTACGCAAGGACCTATTGCAGTCTTAAACTGGCCAGCAGAGCATAATGTTGTCCTGTGTTTGTTAAATAAACCATGAGAATCTGGTGCCCTTAAGCAATTAAAAGAGAGGCTGAAATTTTCAAAGGACTTGCATTTAAAAGTGTGCAATACGGTGTAATTAAGTGTATGATTGTATATGCAAATTAACGACTTCTGTACGTGCAAGCTAAATACTAAGGGCCAAATCCTGTTCCTCCTCCCTCTGTCTGCTATCACTGATGGAGCAAAACCAGTGCGGTCTCACTGTGTGGAGAAGAGAAGGAGGCACAGAATTCTGCAAGCAGTGCTGTTCCTCACCATTGTGTTGTGTAGCTACAGCCTAAGGTAAACAATCCCAATCTTTTCTAACTCTTTTCCCTCTGAGTTTTTCCAGTTCTTTGATCATTCTCATCACTCTTCTCTGGGCCCCATGCAAAGTTCTGCACTAGCCTCTTAGAGATAGCTTGCCCAATAGTGCACACAGTATTCTAGGGGAGGCTACCCCATTCATTTATATAATGGCATTATAATATTTTCAGTATTATTCTCCATCCCATTCCTTATGCATCCTCATATCTCGTGAGTTTGACTGCAGTTGTGCATTGAGCAGGGGAGGATGAAAGTCCATTCCCTCTTGAGAAGACAACCAAGCAGTTGTGCTCTTTGGCCATTGATGAGCCTGGCCTGGCAATCTCTCTCCAATGACACATTCCTATTGTGACTGTAATTTCCCTAACGGAGCTTAATAGCTGGTTTTAATATTAATATCTTAATATGAAGGTCTTAATATCTTCAGAATGAAGCAGGAACCAAACATAAGGAGGTTAGCGAACTTCTGTATTTGTACAGAAATTAACACAACAGAGACCTGTCCTGATTGGGTCCTGTTGGTGTGTTACAGGGTAAAAGGACACTCCCTAGTCCAGACCCTAAAGGGTTAAGGCAGCTGCCAATTAAACATGACCTAGAAGGAACTGGAAGAATATAAAGGGCTGCCTGGGAGGCTGTGGGGTAGAAACATGTGGGTGTGAGAGGGACTCTCCCCAGAGGACTCTATGGCTGTTGGGACTGTTGTGTGTACTTTCTGCCTTTGTTTTGCTAATACTCTGCTGTTCTGCTTAGACTCTTTATAAGTTCCCATAAAGGAGTCCCAGGAGAAGAGGGACCATAACTGACTGACAGCTGTCTGACCATTTTATTTTTGGACTGGGAAATCAGTGCACTGGCCTACCTGGTGTTACGGCAATGTAAATATTAAATAATAATAATGTGGGCATTCAGTGTCCTTCAAATATCAATATTTTCTAATTCTTGACAGGAATTGGCTCAACAGAAATGATGATTTGATTAATCAAATTCATTTGCCTATAAATGCAATTATCCTATCAGTGTGTATGTTTTTACTACAGAGTGTGAAATGAACTCTCCTATGTAAGTATGACAAGTCCCTCCTTAAAATTCACTTCTGTTATAATGGATACAGAAAACTGCCATCTGATAACAGCTGGGCAGGTAGTGAATTATGATTATGGTTTAGGACAAAGAATTTTAGAATCATAGCAATGTAGGGCTGGAAGGGACTTCAAGCGGTAATCAAGTCCATCCCTCCCACAATGAGGTAGGTTTGGATATATCTAGACTATCCCTGACAGGTGTTTGTCCAACTGGTTCTTAAAAACCTCGAGTGTTGGGGATTCCACAGCCTCCCTTGGAAGCCTATTCCAGAACTTAATTACATTCATGATTAGTATTTTCTAATTTCTAACTTAAATCCTCCTTGCTACAAATTAAGCTGATGACCTCTTATCCTATGCTTGACAATTGATCGCCATCCTGTTTGTAACAAACTTTTACATATCTGCAAACTGTTATCATGTCCTCCTTCCCTTCTCTCAACTAAACACACCCAATGCTTTCAACATTACTTCAAAGGTCAGATTTTCCAAACATCTTATAATTTTTGTTGGTCTTCTCTGGATTCTCTCCAAGGTGTTTACATCTTTCTTCAGCTGGACACAGTACTCCAGATGAGGCCTCATGCACATAGCAAATCAATGCTAAAACACCCTATGGCTTTATTATTTTTGAACCAAGATCTCAGAGATGGGAACATTTTTCACTCCAGAACGGCAATGTTTTCCCTGTTTTCTGAAAATGCAGAGACAGATATTGACTAAAACAGCACATCCTGCTAAAACTAATCCATCAATTTTTCATCTGTGTTGTCAAAAAAGGGGATAAAACAGACCTGTCTGTGACAGGGCCGGCTCTAGGATTTTTGCCGCCCCAAGCAAAAAAAAATTTTGGCTACCCCTGCCTTTTTTTCATGCCCCCTGCCCCTGGCTCTGCCCCAACTCCGCCCCTTCCCAATCCCTTCCCCAAATCCCCAGCCCCGCCTCCTCCCCCCCCCACATTGCTTCCTGCAGCTCTCCCCACCTGCAACCCCCCGCCCTAGCTCACCTCAGCTCCGCCTGCTCCCCTGAACACGCCGCCGCTCCACTTCTCCCCACTCCCTCTCAGGCGAGGGAAAGGCAGCGTGTTCAGGGGAGCAGGCGGAGCGGAGGTGAGCGAGGGTCGGGGGGGAGCGCAGGAAGTAACGGGGGGGGGGGGTAGAGGAACAGCTCCCCGCCCCAGCTCGCCTCCACTCCACCACTGCTGCCTCCCCCGAGCGCACCGCCGCTTGGCGTCTCCCCCCTCCCTCCCACCCAGGCTTGCCGTGCCAAACAGTTTTTTCACACGTGGCAAGCCTGGGAGGGAAGGGGGAGAAAGGGAGTGGCGGCGGCGCACTCAGGGGAGTAAGCAGAGTGAAGGCAAGCTGGGGTGGTGGGGGCACATTTCTAGGGGCGGCATGGCCGGCGCTGGGATGTTGCCCCTAGAAATGTGCTGCCCCAAGCACCTGCTTGCTTTGCTGGTGCCTAGAGCCGGCCCTGGTCTGTGACAAGTGAACCTAATTTGAAACTGAGCTTCAAATGGAAAGGGACATTTAGTCTTCCTTAGTAAAGTGACTTTGACAGTTAAGGTGTTGGAAACACGTTATTTTCTTCCAAGAGAGCCTAGGCAGGCCACATATAGGATGGACGGATCAATTTATCTAGCTTTATTGTCACCATGTGAATCCCAGTTGATTTGCTGAGATGGTTCCAGCAATCTGACAATACTACTACTATCAGCTGTTCCACCTGGCTTGACTCACAGATCCAGTGATCTCTGATATAGGTGACTATTAGAAATAAGAGACAGTGAGAGAGGGCGAGGAGCATTTATGAATGACAAATCTGGGTTCAGATGTGCAATTACCTTATTTTGTTGCAATAAGAACAGCAATCAGCAAAGTAGTGTGTTAGAGTCTGATAAAGATAATACTAAAATGATATGAAAACAAAGGATCTCCCAATACACTTGAGATATATGGAATACTAAGTAAATGCATTACTGCAACTAAAATGCTATCAGAAGGACTCTCTGATTAATTCTGCAAAGGGCTTTGCTTCTGGAACTACATTTTACTCCAATAATGAATCCACTAAGCCCAATTTCCAAATAAGTCCATTTAACTATGATGTCCAAATCACACATTTAGGTATTCAAATCTAATTTAACCCAAATACCCATTTTTAGGTATCTATGTGTAATTTTAGGGACCAAATGTGGAAGTGGGTGCCCAAATTTGCAATCTAGTTTGAAAATAGACTCAGTACGAGTGAAAGAATAAATGGACAGCAATGAGTGAAGTTAAATTAACTCAGTTCTTATTATGAAAAATCCAATACGCATACCTTTTTAAAGACAATAATTATGCTGTTCAAGTCTGATAGTGTTATCTTTCTCTGATGTGGCTCAGTGGCAGCATAATGCAAACCTCTTACAGCCTCAGTCACCTGTCAGAGATGGATGTGAGTGAATTGACATACGCAGTATGAAAACAGTCAAATACTTTATGGTTTGATTCCTTATTCCTGCAGACATGACTGAATTGAATATGACAAATGGAACAAACAAGCCATTCTTGTTGACACTTTCTTTTGAGCTTTTCGTTGGATGCTGTGTACAAAGAAACATTTGAAATTCTTCTTGCTATGCTCCTGCTGCTGAAAGAGCTTCTCCAGAAGAAAAGAGTAAGCTGCAGCTGCCTGAAAAATACTGAAATATTGTCCCTTCATTTTTTTAACCTTTTTCCCTGTGTACAAATTGTCTATGCCTGGGAAGATCTCACTAGATCAAGCCCATGGTGCCATGGTGAGCATTCCCAGGATAAGAGTACTGATCTCAAGCTGATACTTGTCCACTACACATTACTCAAGAGAGCGTAAGCTTTACAGATCAGGCAGACAGCCACATACAGGCCCAAATCTACAGCCTTTCCACACACACACACAGCTTCTGCTTACTTAGTAAGAGCTATGTCCATAGAAGGGCTTTGTATCAGGTTACAGAGGTGACTGTGCTGAAAACTGGTGAGTTTAGAGAGGATAAGGTTTAAAGCGGGAGAGAGGCAGAAAAATCCATACAAATATTAGGTGTAAAAAATGGAAGGTAATTTTTAAAATAGTCTCTGAGGAGTCTAGGGGCTTAGTCTACTCTTGAAATGCTACACAGATGTGCTGCTGTAACACTTCCGGGTAGGCATTATCTACGCCTATAAGAGGGGTTCTCCCGTTGCTGTAGTTAATCCACTTCCCCAAGAGGCAGCAGCTAAATTGATGGAAGAATTCTTCCATTGACCTTGTACTGTCTGTTAGGGGACTTAGGTTGGTAGGGTTTAACTATGTCATTCAGAAGGGTGGATTTTTCACAGCCCTGAGCAACATAGCTGGGTCTACCTAATTTTCTAGTGTAGACTAGCCCTAAGTAAAAGCAAGAAAAATAGCAAAGGTAATAAGGAAAACACAGAAGTATAGAAATTTGAGGGCTTTTCCAAAGCAGATAAGCCTTTGAGAGTGTATTGATCCAGTGTTTCTCAAGGTTTTTTGATATCAGCATTCAAGGGTAGAAGGGGAGGTTGTGTTACTTATGTATGAAATGCTCTTCAGCCATGAGGTGAATACGGAACAGCTACTTAGATGAATGGAGGGAATGCTGGTTAAGCACCAAGATAAATGAAAATAGATTGTGCATTGCAATTCTGCAGCTGCAGCAAATGATACAGAATTAAAGTCTGATTGTAGAGAAAGCATTATGTCAGCTGTTTTCAACACCAACAATTGTAAGCTGTTTTCAAATCTTCCTCTGTCTTCCTCACATTCATTCCTTACCTCTTCTTTTGTTAGGTTAGCTTTAATACTTGGTAATGAGCATGTTCAAAAAAAGGAGGGGGAAGGAGAGGGGGGGAAGGGCTTTAACATTCTTCTGTGCAAAATAAACTTATGGCAAATGTGTATTTTTACAGATTGTTTGAAAACAGTCAGAGGGAAGTTTTATTAAAGTGTGTTGCCAGCCTAACTTTTGGTTTAAAATGGTAGGGGAAGGATATCACCACAGGGGCATATAACTTTATCTAACTACTCTATGTGTTTAGCGATCCTAGTTTTTATATGGGCATATACATACATCCATGCACACACAGAGAATTGTCCATGAATTATAAGGTCAAATGCACACATGGAGCTATGGTTGACTCAAACGGAAGATGCACAGATATACCTGTATTGGAGGGCAGAATTTGACCTGTATGTGTACATACATACACACGCAAGCGCACAAGTTTTGCTGCATCCACCAGTTGATTCTACGGGTATCCTGTGTAAGTGAAGCAAAATCAACAAACATCTGTCAGAAAGTATACTGATCACCTTTGTTGTAGTAATCTGTATGGAGGTGCTGAAAATATATAGGGATATTATTGTAGTACAGTTTTCAGGCCAGGAAGATAAGCCAGTTCTGTTGAAATGATGAATCCCATCATAAACTTATGTGTACTGTATCACTGGTAGCTGTAGTGCACTGTCCAACCAATGTGCATATATAGTCATAACGATTGCAACATTGTCAAAGTTATTGTTCCTGATTTCAGGAATGGTCTCAACTTTTTTATGAAAAATATGGCTCAGTGCTCTTGCTGCCCAGATGAAGGTTATTCATGTAGCTCTCTAAGCAGACACAGGACTTAGATACCTAAAGCATATTGAACTGTGCCCAGAAGAGCCCTTGATTTGGAGACCTTTCAGTCTAAAGAGGGATAGGTGGGGGTAGCGCCAAACAATACAGAACAAACACAGTGACTAGTGGTTACTGTAACTTGAACACACTTCAGGGAACAGACGTATTTTCTGTTGGTGTGTCTGATTTACAGGGTGTCCCAATCACAAGGAATGACACAGTGGAGGGCGCCGAGAGTAGACAAAGGAGTCAGTTAGAAGAGAAGTATCAGGGGGTAGCCGTGTTCGTCTGTATCCACAAAAACAACAAGGAGACCGGTGGCACCTTAAAGACTAACAGATTTATTTGAGCATAAGCTTTCGTGGGTAAAAACCCCACTTCTTCAGATGCATGGAGTGAAAATTACAGATGCAGACATTATTATACTGACACATGAAGAGTGCACTGTTTCTCCACTTGTGAGGTAACTCCCTTCTCTTCATGTGTCAGTATATTTATGTCTGCATCTGTAATTTTCATCTTCATCTGAAGAAGTGGGGTTTTTACTCACGAAAGCTTATGCTTAAATAAATCTGTTAGTCTTTAAGGTGCCACCGGACTCCTTGTTGTTTTAGTTAGAAGAGAGTCATGGAAGGACCATAGTGAGTTGGAGGGATGCAGGAGAAGACAGGGGCAGAAACATAGCTCAATGTAGCTAATGAGTGCTTTGACGATAATAACTTTGAGCATAATTCACAAGAGGGGAAGTCAGTGCAAAGACATTAGAAGGGAGGTAAATATCAGTGATGGGAAAGAAAAGAGAATCTTTGCAATTGCAGTTTGCATGTACTAGAGAAGGGAGGGAGAGAGGAGTGAGACTAGAGAGCAGGAGGCTACAGTAGTTGTGATGTGAAACAAGTAGAGCCTTGACCAGAAATTTAGCCAATGAAAAGAAACACGTATGTGTGACTCTTGCTGAATTTTGAAGACCGCAGCATTATCTCGATTTTAATCATTCAGAATAAAAAAACGTGAATTTTACTGAGTGAAATTGTCCCACTACCAGCATTCAACCAACAGAGTGCAACAAATATCTTCTTCATGAATGACAGGGTGTCACAGGGTTGCTAGCCTCTTTAAGGGGAGTCCAGGCCCAGGCTACCTGTGACGAGCTAATTTAAAGAGACCATCTCACCAGTTAATTGGATAACAGCCACCTGGGCCTGATTTAAAAAGGCCATCAAGGCTCAGTTACAAGGGGTGCTCACAGAGAAAGAAGTTCTCCTCAGGGACAGGAGCTCCAGCCCTGAGAACCACAGGCCCCAAGGAGGAGGGCTGTGTGACATCTTGGGATCACCCAGAGCAGTAATTTCCATCACTGCCTGCCCTGGAACCTTGGGTACCTTAATGCTGTGCTGCTATGGCTCAGATCCCTGACACCAGTAGCCAGCCCAAAAGCACAAGTCTCACCCTGGCTCTCACCAGCCTAGTCACTCCTTGCAGGGTGACACCAACAGCTCTTCCAGCTCTGAGTGCCCCCCAAATCTATCTTTGCTGAGTTCTTAATTACCAGACACTAGCACCATTCTCTTGTGGTGTGTCACCCCCAAAGGAGTGAAACCAGCCCACAGACACCGCTCACTGTGGTACACACGCTCTGTACAGTTTGCCCCACAGAGACCTACTTGGGGTAAAACAAAACAAAAGGTTTAGTGAATAGAAAAGCCACAGATTCAAAGATGAAATAGCAAGGGAAGCTACACCGAAAACAAACAACAACAACTTCAGGCTGTACGCTTCTCTATTAGATAAAATCCTTTTTTCTAAAACAAGTTACTTATTGCCCCAGCAAACTCCCTAGCTATAGGGGGCATGCGCTATGCCACAGGGACTTAGCCTTTTGAGTAAATCTGACTCTGTAATTAAGGAAGGTGGATTGTGGTGGCAAAATATAGGGAAAAGCCGTGACATGCAATATTTTAATAAGCTGTTCATCAAGGAAAAAGACAAATATCCTTTATTTTTGCAATAAAAATGGTTTAAACGCATTAAATTAAAACCACTTGAAACTTCATACTTCTCTCCACCAAACGCATTGGGGCAAATTTGTCAACATTCTTATTGCTCGGTAATATTTCATCAACTTATTAGAAAGCACCTGACTTGTTCCTCATGAGTTTCAGTCTCAAGATAATAATGTATGTGTTAGAGAAGCAGGCTAAACTGTTCTAAGTTGAAATGAGGTCACCAGCTTCAGTTCCTTTATTGATGATGCTAATTAGTAACAAGTGTCCCCAACAAAATTTCCTTAATTTAGAGTGAAGATTGCTCATGTACATTTCCTACCTCCTGCCAATGTAATAAGCGGAGCCCACCACATGATGAAGTACATAGTGGACACAGGGATCTTTTGAACAAATCATAAAACCAGGATCTTCATCCCCTGTCCTCCATAAAAGCCTGAGGAGAAGTGGTACTGAAATACTGGTGAGAGTGATATCTGGTCTGTGTTACGCAGGAGGTCTGGCTAGGTGATCATAATCATCCCTTCTGGTCTTAAAATCTACAAATCAAGGGCTCAGCCAGAGTTCCCAATGTACCTTTTATAGGCCCCACCTGCTGCTGCTGCAGATGCAAGGGTCCTATAACTCTGGATACTGCCTGGGAGAGCTTCAGGCCACACCAGTGGTGCTGGAACAGGGGGGGACCAGGGAGCCACAGCCTCCCACTTTTTTACCAGCCATAAGAGTGAGCAACCTCTCAGGGGTTGAGAGGAGCAGGTGGGGTCTTGGGGGGAAGGTGTGGCATGAAGATTGAGCCTCGGGGGGTGGCATGGCATGGGGAAGCAGAAGCAGTGCCACAGTTCTGTCGCCTGTGCCCCCCCCCCACCCTCCACTTTTAGGGTGCTTCCTCCGCTCCTGGGCCTCAGTCAAGAGCTTACAGAGAAACCCTTATCAGGAGCAAGGGACTGCCTGATCCTGCTCTCCTGAAAACAGCTAGGTCCCTTAGAATAGGCTCCACAACCTTGCCCTTAGTGTGTGATTCACAAAGGGCACTTTCGTACCTAACTGCCACTTTAGGCATCTAAATCATACATTTAAGCACTACTGGCTTTAACAAAAACCCCTGCCCAGCCACTGCTTAAACCTGTAGATCCCTGAAGTCCCTAGGGGCCTAAATTTCCAACATTAAAGTCCCCAGGGTGTCTAAATCTCAGTAGCTGGACACGTGCACAGCATCCCCAGACCTGGCACCGCCGAATTCACGCCTAATCCCCAGTAGGATTCACAAACTAGCCTATCTCACCTCAGAGCCTGAGCTGTCAGACACCGGTGGCTGCGGTGCATCCTCCTTATAACTTTTAGCCCAGTGGTTAGAACAGTTATTCAGAACGTGAGAGACCCAGGTTCAATTCCCCTGCTTGATATGGAGCGGGGATTTGAACTTGTATCTGCTAGCTGAGGGCCCTAACTACTGGACTAGTTAGGGGCAGATCTCTCAAAACAGCTCCTGTTGATCACACCCTTCATGCCTCCTGAAAAGTTTCCACTGCTTGGGGCCTCCTCTCTCTTCTCCCTCGATGGAGTCATTTCCCTTTGGCAAATGGTCCCACTATCCCCACGATGGTCAGCATTTGTGCACATAAGCCTGAGTTTTTGTAACTGATCCTAGCTAACTCCTGACACGTGATGGGATTAGTTTTTGCACAAGGTTGGATTGTGGGGTTTTACCTGATTAATCAGATGGAAACTAAGCAGATTTGTGCGATGTCACTGAAAGACAATAAACATGGAGTTCATACCAGGAGGACTGAAGCGTCAGTTTTCAGAGCTGACCCCCATTTTTAAAATGGACCATGCTATTTTGGGGTTAGGAAGGAGTACATTTTAATGTTTACAAAACAGGGTCTCTGATAGCACTAGTGAGAATCAGTCGTAGCTCGGTTCAGAGCTAGTCTGGTCTCTTTGTTCTCTTTTGTGAGCTTTCTGATCTTGCCTATTAATCTTTACATGACAGGTGTGCTTTAATACATTAATTTTATATTATCATGCTCCTATTTTTCCTTAGTATCTATAAAAGTGAAAACAAAGCAAGACCCACTGACATGAAATGAAATCTGAGTCTACTTTGCAGGCTGTACAGTGTGTGGTTAAAACTGAACCCAAGTCTCACAGGAAATCTAAAACAAATGCTCCTGCATACTTCAGAACACAGTTCATTGTACAACCTGGACCAGCTCAACACAGGTAATAAATGAGAAATGGTGATGGCTATTGAACGCTGCACAAAAAATATTTCAGTGCTTGTCATGGGGTGCATAAACTCAAAATACAGTCACCCGTCAGGTAACATCACTCCACAGAATACTGTATGCCTCTACAAAACTTTAAGAAGTAAAGATACAAAGAACTAACAATATATTAAATGGAAAAGGTCTAGGAAGTCTGTCACACAGAGATGCTATGTTTCTTATCTGCAGCAGAACAAACATAACTTATGTCTTCACTGCAAAAAAAAGTATGTTTTTTAATTTGTGTTAGAATATCAGTAAAGACACTGACCTGATCTACACTTAAAATTTAGTTTGACCCAGCTACGTTGCTCAGCGGTCTGAAAAATTCACACCCCTGAGCATTGTAGTTAAGCCAACTTAAACCCCAGTGTAGACACGTCTAGGCAGAAGAATTCTTCTGTTGACTTAGCTACTGCAGCTCGGAGAGGTGGATTAACTACAGCGATGGGGAAAAGAACCTTTCCGTTGCTATAGGAAGCATCTACGCTATGGCACAACAGCAGCTCCGCCGTAGCTGGGCAGCAGAAGTGCATGTAGTATAGACGTGGCCGCAGCAATGTGGCTTTTAAATTAGGGTGAGCAGCTTGAGGTAAAGCCTATGGGGGGCCTGGGGTTGAACTCAAGCTGCTAAATTGAGTTAGAAGCTGAGATGCCCCGTCTTCACTGTTGTTTAACCTGAGCTAGCTAACGTAAGTTAAGAACAAATTTGGCTTAGCCAACTTGAGTTAAGAACACATCTTTTCTGCAGTGAAGACATATCCTGCTTACCTTACCAGGGTGGAGAGAGGTCAATTTGTGCATCCCTTACTATGGTGAATAGTCTTACATGGTTCAATGGGACAACAGGCATGGGTAGGGAAAACCAAGCCAGCCTTATTGATATGTCAATGTCAGATCTTTCTCCTTTATTCATAATTTCCTGGGACAGAACCCTGACAATATTGTAATGACTATTTTTTGGGATGTGTTTAAGTTATTTGCTATTGATTGTTTTCTTTATTGCTCTTTCAAAACATTTGTCAAACTATTAGAAATGAGCAATTTATAAATTGCTCTATGCCAAGTAAATACAGATGGAACTTTTCAAAATGTGTCATGTTATCTAAGTAATGTTTCTGTAACTTTTCACCCTTCTGCATCCCAAATTACTTTACCAAGTATGGACCGGATTCGCCAGTGTCCTCCTGCTGCTTTGTGAGGCTCTGGATTTATGACTGCTTTCTGCCACTGGGTCAGCACAAAGCAGCCACAGTATCATTATACACAACTGGATTTATTACCTGCCACTGAACTACTGCCACCTTTTGCTGGAAACATGGCAACCATTCTACACTGGAAAGATGTGACAAGTACAAACATGAAAAATAGCTCATCCAGTAGCAGCTACAGAACAGAGTCCACATCAAAACAGTCCCATTAAGGAGGGATTTGAATCTGAATTTTATCTCTGTAATGGATTGAACCAAAGAAGCCCTGAACTTTGAGGGATTTAAAATGTGGATCCTTATGTTGTAGCTTAGCAGCCTACTAGAATAGGGGGGTTTAATACAAAAACTGCAGAGCTGAAATGTAGCTACTTCACGAAGTCTTTCATAAGAAAAGTCAGTGGGCATTTAATAATCATTAATCTTGGCTTTGGTGCTGATTCAGTAATTGATTTCAAAAGTCAGAGTGGTGCCTACTGAGTCACCATCACCATTTTCCACCACTGCTACCTGGGTTTTCCTGGCCATTCCCTTAATCAGCTGATTACCAGGGCAAAACTTTAATTTATTATATCAGCTCCATGACATTATAGACCACCCTAAACTCATCTCATCAGACAGAGGGACCACTACATTGACAATGTCCCCCCACAGTTCACTTTAAATCCTTCAGGGTTGTCATCTGTACCCATCTTACTGATGCCAAATTCCAGATGCAGCAAGCTGGGTCACAACTTCATTAGTGATGCCATCTGCTACCTCAACTGTTGCTCCTTGGCGGCCACTTGCTGTTCAAGGCTGGTTTCCTCTACGAACACAGAATCCTGCTGTTCTCCTGGAACATCTCAGTCTAATTCCCTGTTCCACGTATAGACCAGTCAGCTGGTGGCATCACATTTTGTCTAGCTCCACTTCCCTGAAAACAACAGGGTGCCAGTCACTCTCAGGTTCTATCTAAGACAGGCCAGTAATGGTTCAAAAAACTAGATCCCTTGATGTCAGTGTATTAAACATGTGTCCTTGCTTCCTGGTAATAAAAGATAAACAGCTTTCCTGCCTTTCAGTGATAACAGTAACAGTTTCTTTGCTCTTGGTATCATAAAATCAAAATAATGTGTTGCAGAGGCATCGACACTGGCAAATATTGGACTCATAATTCACCTCTGGCGCAGCTCCTCTAGTGGAAGCAATAGTGTAGAAAGGACTTAAATGTCTTTACCACCATATCCCGTTTCCCTGCTCCAGAAGAACAATGGAATGGAGCTGTGAAAGCAAAGTCAGAAATTTTGCAATCTTTTCTTTGCTCCTTATTTTTTCTGTTAGCATTGTTCTCTACTTGTTCATGCTGTTCTGAGGTTGACCTCAAGCTGCTGATCCAATGAGGTGGAGATAATGCCACCCTGGAGACTAATGACTCAGACTGGACCTTTTGTTTCCTAGGTGGGAAAGCAGTTAAGCCTTGACCATTAAGTACTAAACATTTAAAAAAAAAAATCTGTGCTTTGGGCCTGGGTGTGTTGGTGCCAAAGAAGTTGGGGGAGGGAGACAGGTAATCACATCTCCCATCCACACAACTGGGCCCTATCTCCATTAGGGGAAACTCACAACAAATTCCCATGCTAACAATTCAGCTCCACCAGTGTAATAGGGATGTTGGGCCCCCTGTTGTAGGTGGCATTTAAAGCCCTGTGAGGATTAGACCTGCTCTGAACAGAGTTAAATGGCAAATTGTTTAAAATGCCTCCACCAGCTGGTAGCCCATCTATACTATGGGCTCCAGGGTTACTTGCTAATATGGTGGAGCTGACCTGGCTGGTACTAGCAAGGTGAGAAATTTAATTAGACCTATCAGGTGGCCAATCAGGATCTCATCTTAACGTGCTTCCTCTGTTACTGAGAGGCCAAGGGTGCTAAACATGAAAGTCTTAAGAAGAAAGACACATTAAAGAGCTATTCGTTTTGAGCTGTCTGGGGAGCAGCCCATAATAAAGGATTGCCTGCACACAACAATTGCATCCATTTAGCTAAATTGACTTAGTTAAAATCAGTGCAAGCCCTTGTCTGGATGCTCTTAAATTGGTTTAAAAGTGGCTCATATTGATTAAGCTAAATTTAGAAACTGATTTAATTAAACCAACTCAGTTTCTGTGTTGGATTTCCAGTTTTTGGACTGGGCCGAAGTTAGTAATAGGTGCCTCTGAGACAGATCCTTGAAAATTATTAGAAACTTTGGTCAACTGGGGCACTGTGACTGGAAGGTAGCGGCACTAGCTGAAGCATGGTAAGCATGAGGTTAACTCCATCTCACTTATCTCCTACCCCTGCACTGGGGCTTAGGGAAGAAGCACGATAAAAGTGGCTCCATTCCTGAGATCCTATGACTGGGTTAGACCCCAAGCCAGGAAGCTTTTGTGTTAATAAAATGTTTTATTTTCTTGTTCCAAATACTGCCCTTTTGACTCTGCAAGCCTGTGTTATATGAAGCAAGTTTCCTTAGGGTGGTTGTTTCTTGGTGCTCTTTCCTCCCCACCCAGCTCCATATCTCTCCATGCAGTAGATACCTTGGTTCATGCTCTCGGGATTCAATATGTGCAAAGGCTCACTGTCATACACAAAGGGGAATCTTTATTTAAGGTGTTGGACACACAGAGAGACCATATAGCTTTCAGTCTCTCTAAGACATAGACTGATGTGTGCTGCCCAGTGACATCACAGGCTCAGCCTAAATCCTGTCCAATTGGATCATGGAATGGAATGCTGACCCCACCCTCCCCAATTCAAGGAGTCTTTATATTTCTCATGCATTCCTCCACACTCCCTTTGTATCCCTGTGTAGCAGGGTGAGCACCCGCTCCAGCCCTGAAGGGGTTGGAAAAGCCCTGCAGAGTGCTGGGGCTGGGGAAGGGAGCAAAACCCTGGCTGACTGGGGGAAATGGTAACAGCTGGGGGCCACGCCCCCATCAGGGCCCAGCTGGCTCTGTAAAGGCTTTGAGGTAGAAGTTCCAGAAGAGACTCTCTCTAGCTTAGAGAGAGGGAGACTTGGCTGCCAGGGCTGAGAAAGTACCTAGATTAGGAGCAGGGCTGGGGAAGGCCAAGGGAGCTCGGGCCTAGGAAAGCCCCAGGTTGCAGGCCTGGGAAGGCCTCTTAGGTACAGGGGTTGCAGGGGCAGCAGGTCCAAATTCCCTCGCCTGTGATGAGTGGCTTATGCTACAGTCTGTCCCAGGGAGTGGGGACTAGTTAGTGACTGGCAGTAGTCTAAGACTGAGGCAAGGTGGGGATAGTGGGTGGGGGTTCCCCTGGGAGGGGGAGACCCAGAACTGTGGGGGTACTGCCAGGGGGCAGCACCCAAGACAAGGGACACGGGGGCCAGGGGCGGCAAGACACTGGCCTGAAGGAGGTGCTCTGGAGGCTGGATGCTAATTCCCCGACAATGACCAGCAGGAGGCACTGTTGGGTGAGTCTGTGCCCCGTGACACCCTGATTTACTCTCTCCACCCCACTGACACTCAGGTGGAAATTGTATTTGTTTTACTTAATTTGAGAAAACTATTGTTTTTAAAACACTCTCTCTGCCAAGCACATACAGTCACTATGTAGAGGGGTGAAGAGGTCAGTATGCCTAGTGCAAACACCCATAATTGCATGCAGATGTGCTTGTTCATGGACTAAACTCATATTCACACAAATAAAAGTACTTCCCAAATACTCTGGGAAGAAAATGGTTTCCTAAAGTGTATGAAATATGGGAAATAGCAGTCTTGAGAGCATATCAGTGGTCATCTAGTCTAGTTTCACAGTGATGAGAAGCAGCTGCTTCAGAGACAGGTACAAGAAACCCTTAGATCAGTGAAAATTTCTTCTAACCTCCTCTTAGGCTGTTCTGCACCAGTGGTGGGCAATCTGCAGCCTGTGGGCCACACATGACCAGTCAGGGTAATCTGCTGGCAGGCCTTGAGACAGTGTTTATGTAAGGTTCAGAGTAGCAGCTGTGTTAGTCTGTATTCGCAAAAAGAAAAGGAGTACTAGTGGCACCTTAGAGACTAACCAATTTATTTGAGCCCCCTGACTAACATTCAGTGGGGGTGCTTTAGTTGCTAGCTCCCAGTACTAAAAGGGGTAAGGGTTGATGGGGAATCAGGAACCTGAGACTGACAGCCCCCAGGAACAATGGGGAGAGGCCAGTGCTCCAGGTCAGCCTGAATGACAGGGCAGACAGGCTAATCAGAGAGTCAGGAAGCCAGGGAGGTCCCGTCCTCTGTGTGAGCTGGAATTGCCTGGGTCAGACAGAGTGGGGCTGAGCTAAGGAGAAAGCAGGGGCCTGAGCTGAGCTGGGGAGCAGATCCAGAGAGAGCTGCCCCTGTCCTGGGAGCAGAGCTGCAGCCCCAAAGCCAGAGGCACAGCCCAGAGAGAGCAGACTTGCCCTGGGAAGAAAGCTGCGGCAACCAGAGCCAGAGGGTCCAGAAAAGTAGCGCAGGAAGCAGGTCAGTGCTGGGAGCAGAGTCACAGAAGCAGCCTGCAGAGCAGAGCTGTAGCAATCAGAGGCAGAGGGGCCAGAGAAGCAGCCCAGGGATCTGGAGGCAGAGCAGCGGAGACCGAGTGGTGGAGCTGCGGCTGGAGCAGTCCGGAACTGGGTGCGGTGAGCAGCTGGGGAGAGTGAGGGGGACCCTGGGCAGCGGGCCCAGCACAGGGAGACGCCTCAGCCAAGAGGCTCTGCAGGCCAGGCTTGGATCGTAACCCCGACAGGGTGGGGGCGACACTGGGAAGAAGGGTCCTACCACTTAGAGCCTGAGAAGCAGGATCCTACCACCAGAGCGAGTGTCCAACCCACAGCATCCCTGCAGCACAGCCGGGGTCTGAGAAGAAGGCCTGGGACTTACAAGGAACAGACTATGAACTGCCCTGACATTCCAGAGACACTGTTTGTGATGTTCCCTGCCACAGAGTGGGGTGATGTGTTTCCTTTAACCTTTCCCATTTTTCCTTATACTTTTTAAAATTTAATTGTTGATTAAATAACTTGCATTTGCTTTAACTTGTATGTAATGGTCAGTGGGTCAGAGAAGTGCCCAGTGCAGAGAGAGTACTCTGGAGTGGGGACACCCTAGCCCCTGTCCCAGGTGACCACAGCAGGGTTGGGGGTCAAGCCCCCCAGGAATCCTGGGCCCAGCCTTGTTAGGGTTGCGAGGAGTCTGCCAGACAGGAGAGTGGAAGGGGAGTCCTCAAGGGCAGGGAGGCCACTGGGTAAAGGAAGTGGGAGCGAGGACTCAGATCCTTTCGCTAGCCCACTTCACCGGGGTAGTACAGAAGCCAGGAAAGTTCCCCACAATAGCGGGACTATTCCCTCGCTTAAATTTACGTTGACCATCCGCAGGCACAGCTGCCTGCAGCTCCCACTGGCTGTGGTTCACCGTTCCTGGATACTGGGAGCTGTGGGAAGCAGTGGCCAGCACATCTCTGTGGCCCACAGCTTCTATTGGTTGGCAACGGTGAACCGCAGCCACTGGGAGCTGCGTGTGGCCGTGTGTGCGGACAGTCAATGTAATTACCCTGACCGGCTGCATGTGGCCCATGGGCCGCAGGGTGCCCACCACTGCTCTATGCCCTGAAGCATAAGGGCTTATATCCCTTCTAAAACCACGGTCTCTCACTTTCGTGAACACTCAAGCTCACATCCATGTTTTTAAAAAAACAAGGAAAAAAAAAAGTAAAATGTATTGGAAGTAAAATACCTGTTAAATGGAAGCTGGCATGTGTCAGGCATCTTGACGAGCACGTGCGTAAAAGGTAATCTACTCTATTCCTACCTAAATTGGAGATATTTTGAGGATAAGTGGTGTGCAACTGTTGGGTGAATTAGCGCTTTTTTCTTAATATATTTATATTCAGATGTTTTCTCTCAGGTAATTTCTGTTGATATACAGTATAGATGCTCTTCAATATAGTCAATTAAAAGGTCAGGGAGATCTTATTTTATTGAATTTCTGTAAAAACAGAGAATTTTAAAATCTGTGGTAAAATGAATAAACAATAAAAACTGTAAAATGAGGGGAAAATTTCCTCTACTTGTGATTCAATTCCCTGGACACACACTTACTGAAGATTTGACAGGAGTAACATGAAGCTAGAGTATTCACTGTGTGGTTCATTTTTATCAAACATGGTAGGGAGAATGAAGCCTCCTCATTTTAAAAGCTGTATCATGTTTCTCCTGTTTCTTTAGGCATTACTCCAAAAATCTCTCAGTTCTTCTTTCTCCTCTTCTGCAGGCTAATGTTTTAGAAACAGCTTTTCAGTGATTCAGTGAACAGCAAAGTGAAAGGGATTTTTGCATGAAACAAATGAGAGGCTTATGCTTACCTGTGTACTCTGTATAGTAAACAATTCTGAACTGCACTGAACAGAGAAATAATTATAAACACTTCAACAAATAGAGAAATCTTGAACTGTATTAATATAACATCACACAGGAAATTTCTCAGGCAGCAGGCTAAACTGAGATTAACTGAATCTTGTAAGAAGCATTTGTAATATAAATTTGAAACCAAAACAGTAAAGCAACACTTTGACAATCTTTACATTATTGTCGCTATCTACATCTAGAACTAATAAAATAACAAACATGAAGTCTGCCAGCAAGGGTTACGCAAATACTATATTCCACAGCTCCCTGACAGCAGCCAGGAAGCAGAATTTAAAAGCACTACTTCAAAGCTTTTCTGGGAAATAATTCAATGCTTAATGATTATAAAAGAGTTCCATGATAGCTCTAATGCCAAATTATTATTTAAATTAATATGTTTCACTAACGCTCAACACATGAGTCTGAAAGAAATTCCCTCTTTGTGTGTGTGTCCATCCATCTGTCCTTATAGTGATGAATAATAAAACTAATACTTCGGAATATAGGCTTGTCTCATAACACTAATGGGAGCTTTGTACACACTTTTCTGTGAATGAAAAGGAAAAAATACCGCATTGTGCCAACAGAATTAGTCTAATATTTATATTTATTATACAGTGTATTTATTTATACAGAGGTATTTTCACCTCCAGAATGAACTCAATGACCTATTTTAAGCTTTCTGGCTGCTTGCCTTTGAGGAAGGGATGATCTCATGTTTAAGATGCTGGATTGTGACTCAGGTGCTCTGGGTTCAGTTCCTGGCTCTGCCAGATTTCCTATGTGATCTTGGGAAAAGCACTTAATCTCTCTGTGCCTTAGTTCCCCAGCAGTAAAAGGGTGGTAATAATAATTCTTTCTCTGGCTTAGCTAATTAGATTGTAAACACCCTGGGGCACAGACTGTCTCTAAGTGTATAGAGAGTTCCTAACACAACAGGTATCCTATGTTAGCAGGAACATCTTAGTACTACTGCAATACTAGCCATAGTCATTAATAGAAGGGGATATTTTGTCCTAAAGAAGGAAGTGGCTCCAAAGCCCTAACCCCAAACTGCTTTATCCCCTACTTTCAGAAGTCATGTTGTGGTTTGTCAACTTACATAGGACTTTTTGTTGAGAGCCTTATGGAAATTGTTTCTCTGCTTGGATTTGTTGTCAAGTGTTTTGCCGAGAAATTGTGGAGATTTGTGTGAATTGTTGGAATTTATCTCTTGTTAGAATAGCACAAGGCGTGTTTGTGGACCTGGGACCCTTTTGGAGGAGCATGCCCAGTGGAATTTGGATTGCTTTGGTACAGTTCTGCTCCACTCTATTACCAAGGGTTTGGGGCAGCCATATCTAACATAAATTAATAGCGTGCTAGACTTGTGTAGAAAATTTTACTTTTTCTTTGTCGGGGTAGCTTTCTATTAAGTTAATAGCTGCATTTTTTTCTTTGTATTGTGATTAACTTTTTTCCCCATTAAAGCTATAGATATATAAAATCAAAGCCAAAACCAAAATGGTTCCAATGTCCAAAATTAGCTCAATTTATACCGGATATAAGTATCAGCATTATATTGGCACTAATTGATACCTTTCCTGGCAATCTCTGCAGAGACTAAGGATTGATTTGACGCTGAGACTGAACTATGCTCTCATTTCTACAGGTCAGGGTTGAGGCACATTGACAGTCTCATGCAGGGAAGTTTGCATTGCCACAGCTCGTGATGCACTTCTCCTCTGGATAAAAAGAAGTTTTCTTCAGTTTCCGGGTCTCTGAGGGGGGAAAAACGTGATCTCTCTCCAAGTGCCATAAAAAGGGTATTTCAGAGGGTGAGCTCACCAAGACACAGTGAGGGTCAGGAGCCCACGTGTTGCAACTCTTCCATTTCTCCATGTTAGTCCTGGTCACCCCTATCATCTTGTATAGGCTCAACTCTTCTTTTTAAATTAGCTGTGTTGTGCATATGAAGTATATTTGTTCAGATTCCAAATCACAGTAGTGATTTCAGCCAAGTTGGACAGCTAACAGTAATGTGAATGTTTGATTTTTTTTTTTTAAATATTTTATCTGCTCTTCATCTGTGTTAGTATTTACTATATTGTGCTGAGGACGACTACTTAGCACTCTGAGGGTCAAATCATGTTTGGCTTTGCACTGAAGTGCTAGGAAAGAGTGCACAGATCCCCAGGACCCAGTCAGCATGTCCTTTCAAGTCGAGATCTAATTTGGCCGCAGTGAAAAGGCATGCGTGTCTGGGCACCAGCTGTGCTGGTAGCCGTGGATGTCACAGAAGGGGTGTGTCTGGGTGGCTCCTTCCACCTTTCATGCAGGAAGAGCTGTGCTGGGGGGAACTTGTTAAATATTTTCCAAGGTGCAGCAAGGGCTCCTTTTCAGTGTGCTTGTCAGCCTGCTCCTACTAGCCCCAGCAGAACCATCATGTTCAGAAAATGTGCCTCCTTCCCATCTCCAAAGTTGGCACTGCCTCCTAGAAGACATAATTTGGCCTGAAATCAATCATATGCAGCAATGAAATTTGTTGGCAATCTGGATTATTGTCCTGCTAATTCCAAACACTGAGATTTTTTTCCTTCCTATGGTTTCACTCAAACTTAACCTCTCAGCCACACGTAACTAAATCCTTCTGTCAGGTGCCTGAGTTCATGGTAAAATATTTATTATAGCTGAAGTGTGGAAACAACGTGCTTCTTATATTTTTCTTGAAGAAGCAAAGCACACAATAAGATAAGTGGGATTTGCATTAAACCTTGTACTTATGGAGCTTGTGTTAGGAATTGGGGATACACCTTGATTTAGCGCTATCTTGTAGTCTGTCTGTTTTTTACTAAATTAGTGGGAAAATATGGGAGTGGCCAAAATGATAGTTCCTAAATTCATTGGGGGGTCATGTAGAAAATCTTCTGGTGTCTAAGATCTTGCAGATCTTAGAAATATTTCTAGAAATATTTGAATAATTTGAGTTTCACAAAACTTTTTCCTTTTTAATTTGCACCATTGATCTTCAAAGGAAATTTGACTTTTAAAAAAGTCAGTCTAATTGAGTGGGAGTCTATGCTATGCAGACAATAAAGATTCCTGACATATATTCTGTATTTGATAAGAGTTCTCCCATTCTCCTGGCTAAACTGTATTTAGGCACCTTGAAGTTACTATTAGTTAATTTTCAGGGTTCAAAACTGGACAAATACCCCAAGTTTATGAAAATAAAAAAAATGCCAAGCCACTAATTGAGATATTCCACATCTTTGTAGTTTCATTGTTGAAATACACATCCGAAAAAATAATAGACTTGCTTGGAGGAAAAAATATTGTGTGAAGTTACATTGCTATATTGCAGAGGTCCCTAGAACTCAAAAAATATCTAAGATTAAAAATCCAACAACTATTGCGATGCAAGACCTTGTCAAAGCCAAAACTTCCCTTTCTTATTAAATAGCTTGGTTAAACAAACTTGGTCTTGTTTTAGTACCAAAGGGTCAAATTTTCAAAAGTGCTTATGTAGCTAACAAGCTTAAGCCTCAGATCTTCAAAGATATTTGGCTCCTGATTTCCAGTGAAATCCAATTAAAGTTAGGAATCTAAATACCTTTGAGGATCTGGGTCTAGGTACCATTTTCAAAAATGACTTGGCATTTAGGAGCCAAAGTCCAACTGACTGTCAGTGAAGGCCTAGATCCTCAAAGGTATGGAGGCATCCGACTCCTGTTGGAGTCAAGTGCCTAATATCTTTGAGGAACTTGGCCTAATAAGCGCTTAAGTCACTTTTGAAACTGGGACTCAAGTTTCTAAGTCATTTTGGAGTATTTGAAAATTGTATCTGTAATTCTGTTAGTAGAACCTACTTAGAAGGATTAATTGGGTTAATTTTCTATTCTTTTTTGGAGAAGTTATGTTTTTTAGAGGGTGCATTATATTAGGGTTATCTGTTTACTTGTGGTTTGATTCATTTGTTTTATGAAGGGTTATTGAGGAATGTTCCCATGACTTTGCCAACGTAGCTAAAAGGTTTCCAAGAGGTTCCCTAAAATGGTACATTACATTCCTCATTTGACAAGATCATAAAAAAAATGTGTGCGACTGTCTGTCTAGTCTTAATCTTCCCAGGACTTCACTAAAAAAAACTATAAAAGTGAGCATGAAATGCTTGCAGTCTGAGACAAGATGAGAAGTAGCTTGCTGAGGGACCCAGGAAACAATCACAGAGGTTTTGCTCTTACCCCCATCAAACTCCATTTTAAATCTCCGATTGAATTCTATGGGAACAAATTTGGGACCAAAATTTTGTGATGATTGAACCGGGGTGGTCACCCCACTCTGACCCTGAAGGGGTTATAACAGCCCTGGGAGAGCCAATAGTAAAAGCAGGCTGCAGCTGGAGAAAAGGAGTTAAAACAGCCAAGCTAGGCTGATTTGGCTGGCTACAGCTGTGGCTGCTACTTCAGTCAGGGCCCTGCTGGCCCTTTTAAGAGGGCTGGGGGCCAGGAGCTAGAAGAGTCTCACTCTAGCCATGGACTGGGAAGGGCTAGCTGCCTGGGAGCAAGGTACCTGAGGTGGAGCAGGGCTGGGGAAGGGTAGAGAGAGCTTGGGGAGCTCCAGCCTGGTAAAACCCAGGCTGAAGGCCTACAAAGGTACTGGGGCTGCAGAGGGGCAGCCCAGAGATAGGCAAGGCAGCAGGTCCTAAACCCCTTGCCAGTGATGAGTGGCCATTACACTGCAGTCTGCCCCACTGAGTGGGGGCTAGATGATGACTGGCCGTAGCCATTGAGGCAAGGTGGGTTTAGAGGGTTGGGGGTTCCCTGAGAGGGGAGACCCAGAGAGTGGGGACACTGCCGGGGGCAGCACCCCAAGGTAAAGGGGCACCAGGGTCTGGGAGGGACACGGGTCCAGTGGCAGGCAAGACACCGGCCTGCAGAGGGCACTCCGGGCTGGAAAGAGCTAATTCCCAAGATGATGAGCAGGAGGCACCGCACCAGTGAGTCATCGCTTCGCTACAATGATATCCTCAATGGAGAATTTGCAAAGAAAAATGTGACTGCTTTGTGCGTTCAGTTACTGAGCTCACCTCTTTACATTTGTATTAGCTTAATTATGGAATTAAACTTGGAAAAAATAAGTCATGTCTTTTTACATAAGTAAAGTAGTCCTCAATTTATTTGTTACTCCAGTAAACGGGGAACCTGATCCAAAGCCCACTGAAGGGAGTGGTGGGTGAAATTCTGTGGCCTGCGTTGTGCAGGAGGTCAGACTAGATGATCATAATGGTCCCTTCTGACCTAAATATCTATGAATCTAAGTCAATGGACTTTGGACCAGGTCCTTGGTGAAGGGTAAGGGGATCAGAATAGGTAAACAGGGAAAACTATAAACTTGCCTTTGTGCTGAAATATGCATCCTGTGCTCTCTAATTCATCATCATCATCATCATCAAAGTGATATAGCCTCCTTGAAGATCAAATGCCATCCAGATTGAGCTCAGGCTAGGTGCTTAAGGTCATCTGGCTGGATAGTCACTTTATGTCCATCACTGGCAATCTTATTGCACCACTGAAGCTTTTGGCGACTATGTGATTGTTTACCAAGGAATGTGGTCAGCATGCTTCTTGGTCTTCCAACCAGAAAGCTCCCAAAACCAAACCAGTGCTGATGGAAGCAGTTGCTGGGTTTGGCTTTGAATATCCTAATTTCTGATCTTTTCCTGTCATGTGATGTGAAGAAGCTGAGGAAGATGATGAGACCTGAACAGAGTTGATGTAACGGTGGCTCTGTAGAGCCTCAGCTTTGTTTAAACAAAAAAAACAACTTGATGTCATGACATCCTCACAGAGACTGCTGAAGTGCTGTTGGTATATGAGTGTCCACAGCTTTTGAGTATCTTCCAGCACTGTCTATGACGCTGCCCAAGTATTTGAGCAGGGGGTAACTGGCAATGTCCTGTCCAGATAGGTTAATATTGAGCTGGTTGCAATCTGGAACTGGTGTCCGTTTGATGGTAATGGCCAAGCACTTAGTTATATCCAGGTTAATAATCAGTCCAATGCACGCTGCTCCTTGACAGCCATCAGCTGCAGCAATTCACTAAACTGAGCCAACAAGACAATGTCATCAGCGTATTCAAGATCTCGAAGCATAATGGCGTTCAGCTCAATGCCACCAACAGCTGCCTCCTCGAGCTTATCCATCAACCAATCAATACCATTATTGAACAAAAATGGTGACAGAACCCAGTTGTACCAAACTTCCATGGAGATAGGAAACCATGCTGTGTATCTGCTATGGATCACCTGATTACCTGTTCTGTTCATTCCCTCTGGCACTGGCCACTATTGGAAGACCAGATCCTGGGCTACATGGACCTTTGGTCTGATCCAGTATGGCCATTTGTATGCTATTGACTAGGCCTTTGATTTAGTCCCCTCTGATTAGCAGAGTGCTAATTCTATATTGGCTTTAATGCCTCCTCGTATTTCTTTTCTCTACACAAATGTGATGGTGGTTTTTTTTTTTTACACCACTTTAATACAATGATCAATACAAAATAAATGATCGATGCATTTAGTATGCCAACCTGGGACAATATCCTGCCTTTTATGTCCCATGCAGTTTTGACTTGCATCATATTCCTACTACAGAAAAGAAGGCTGTAGCTTTTCACAAGCTTATCATAGAGCATCCAGCACTGAGCCTGTCATACTGGGGAAGCAGGGAATTACAGTAATTGTCGTAAGGTTGGTATATTGGGTAACTCACTTTAAATCTGACAAACTTCCAAATTCTAGAGCATGAGGATGCAACCTCTCGCTATTCTGCACAATGGTCTGGTCATCTGTTGTTGGTGTAGTACTGTTGAGCTGTAGGCTTCAAAGGTCATACAAATATGCTGTGGTGTGTGTCCCCCTACTTATTTCAGTAGCAGCTGAATTCCAGGAGCCCTTTGTTTTGTGGAGGGCCATGTTCACAGTATAAACATTGATCACATTAAATAAAATAGTAGTACTGTGTGTTTACAATTAGAAAGACAGTGGTCTGTGTCAAGAGCTGTCAAACACTGTAGTTGCCACAGGGATAATTGGCTTGTGCCAGATGTAGCTGATGGATACCAAGCTGATTAAAGGAGACAGGAGGACGTGCCTTCTGTTTTAATTAAAGACTTCCTAAATCTGTGTAAACTCTGGATCCTGAAAACCATCCAGACTTAGATGTACCCCAATATTTGCAGCCATGAAAAAAAAATTGTGGAAATAGGACTCTTCTTTTTATGTTTATGCCTATGTTGAGGTACAGCGCCCTCATACAAGTGATAGAACTCTGTGCCATTTGTTTTTCATTGAATGGCTCCCTACAGATTAGTGTTTGTCAGAATCTTTCCTTAGCACTGTGGCTGCAATTTTTACTTTGAGGTACATTTTGGTTATTTTACACAGCGCAAATGATTGAAAATACAACGGCAAAACGATTAACTTGATCCTCACTGCAGTGGCTCATGGCCCAATATCTCTTCCACGGTCACTTTAAAGGTGGTGATTAATAGAGTGGCCGAACACTGCTCTGTGTACTGAAAACTAGTTGAAGGACTGTAAATAAAGCTTAATTATAAAGAGCCATGGACTGAATTAGGGTGAGGTATCTTAGGCCATGTCTACACTACAACCTCATTTCTGCTCAAGTTACATTGGCATACAGCTGCTGCAGTTAGTAAATCACTTGGGTATGTGCATACTTGACTCCTTGCATCAATGGTATGCATACTTGCCAGGAGTGCTTTTAACTATGCAGAGTACGGTGCACCATGGGTAGGTATCCCACTGTGCAACTTGTCACCATCCAGCACATTATCTTTTGGGAAGTTTTGGCAGTGCATGGTGGGGCTGAAAAGAGTCACACATGGGTGACTGGGAGTATGGGGTCAACTTCCCAGTTTGCAACTGTCTCCATCCCATAGTGTTATCTGCCTTGCATAATTTTTGAGCCTTTTTTCAAAATCCCACAAGCCCGCATGGCCCTCCTCACAGCGCACCATCTCTGACAGAAGCATGGAACCTGCTGTCATTAGCAGCATTAGCATTGATCAGTGTGTATGATCCTGGAGTATTTGCAAGAAGAACTGAATGAGTGGGGAACATGACAATTCCTTGGGGGACAGATTGCTGTAGGACATAGCAAGAACCAGTTCAAGATCATTGGTGGCATTCATGGAGCACCTGCAGATGGTGGAGCACCACTTCTGGGCCCAAGAAACAAGCACTGATTGGTGGTATTGCATCGTAATGAAGGTTTGGGATGATGAGCAGTGGTTGCAGAACTTTCAGATGCACAAGGCCGTGTTCCTGGATCTGTGTGCTGAATTTTCCCCAGTGCAGGGTCACCAAAATAAGAGCTGCACTGACAGTTGAGAAGTGAGTGGTGATTTCACTGTGGAAACTTGCAATACCCGATTGCTACTGGTCAGTTGGGAATGAATTTGGAGTCGGGAAATCCCCTGCAGGGCCATTGTGAGGCAAGTGTGCAGGATCATTAATTGCCTCCTGCTATGTAGGACTGTGGCTCCACAGCAATGTGCAGGACATAGTGGATGGATTTGCAGCAATGGTGTTCCCAAACTGCGGTGGAGCAATAGACGGCATATGCATCCCTATTTTGGCACCAGACCACCTTGCCATTAAGTACATCAACAGAAAGGGCTAATTTTCTATGATGATGCAAGCACTGGTGAATCACTGACATGGTGGATCACTTGCTTCACTGACATCAGTGTGGGTTGGTCAGGGAAGGTGCATGGCATGCACATTTTAAAGAACATAGGACTGTTTAGAAAGCAAGAAGCAGGGCCTTTCTTTCCCAAACAGAACACAACTGGGAATGTTGAAATGCCACTAGTGAAAAAGAAGGTCCTGGATCTCCTGGCTGCCGGTCTACCCCATTCCTCCTCTTCCTTCTTGTTCCTTGTCTACCACCTCCTCTTCCTCACTGTTCATGGCAGAGCCCTGGGACTTGCACTCCTCTGAGGTATCCATGGTGCTATGGGGGTGGTGGTGGAGTCTCCAGTGAGGGTGGCATGCGGTTCTTTGTAAAAGCAGCAGATGTAAAGCTCAGCACCGGATTGATTATTGGCTTCCCTGGCCCTCTGGTACACCTGCTGCAGCTCCTTGGCTTTCACATGGCACTGCTGCTGGTCCCTATCATACCCCTTCCACATCTTCTGAGCAATCTGCTTGTAGATGTGGATGTTTCTATGACTGATCTGGAGCTGTGTCTGCACAGCCTCTTCTGCCCCGAGGCTCAGGAGATCCAATATCTACTGTCTAATCCAGGCAGGAGCACATCTGGAGCAAGTTGCTGCTATGGTCAGCGGGGAAGTTGCACCCAACAACGGAGAGCTGCTAGGTATGCTGGCCAGGCAAGGCAATCAGGAAAAGGAATTAAAATTTTTTTGCAAGCCCTATAAGGGGAGGGAGGAGCTCTCCAGTCTCCTTGGTCCCTGGGCAGAGGAGTTCACAATGGTAACCAGAGCGGTCAGTGTGAGGCATTGTGGGAGAGTTAAGGTCAACATAAGTAATGCAGTGTCTATACTCATGCTGCATTGACCTAAGTACATGGACCATGGCTTTACACTGCTCAGGAAGGTGATGTTACTGTGTCGGCGTAACGGGGTCGCTTACGTTGGTGGGAGACAGATTTAAGTGTAGACACATGCACAACTAGGAAAATGTAAGCTGCCTTGCATTGACCTAATTTTGTACTGTAGACCCAGCCTAAGGGGTGCTGTGGAGATCAGCATTAGATCTAGTTTATCATCTTTAATGGTGATCTCAAAGGGGGGATAAATAGCTCACAAACTAAAGTTGCAGGTAATGTTAAGGACTGGGAAATAGTAGCAAGGGCCTTACAGCAGAAAGAGTAATATTACATGGAGTAATAACAGTAAAATACAACCTGGAAAAACATACAAACTAATGCATCTGAGGAAAATAATCAGAAATGCACAGCTGTTTAATAGCAGGGAGGTACTTGGAAAGCAGTAATGTTGAAAAAGTCCTAAGAACGATAACCAGGCAGCCAACTGAACATGAACTTCCAATGTGAGATAAGGGTCTTTTTCTTTTTCTTTTTCTTTCTTTCTTTTTTTTTGCTGCTGTGTATTTGGCCTGCATATGCAGAAGCATCATGTCCTAGAGCAGGAAAGCCACAGTTTCAAAGTTTCTCTCTACAAAACACTACCAAGATAGCAATGAAAGGATGAGAAGGTTATTGACAAATTTGAGATAATTCAGAGAAGTTAAATAAAAATTTTATAAAGAACTGGGAAAGAGGCTTATGAGAAAAGATGAAAAGAATTAGATGAAAGTAGTTGTGCTAAATGATCACTACAGTAAAATCACTATGGTGCAACCCCTGTCTATTGAACAAAGCCTGGCTAGCCAAAGCTTCTAGTTTCATAAACATGTGTTATGTCTCCCAGGGATTCCCTGACTGAAGATTTGCTCCTGCAGAACCCCTAAGCAGAGCCGTCCCTTGGGTATGGCAAATCAGGGTGACCGCCCCAGGCCTTGTGCTTTGGGGGGCTCCATGGGCGGAGAGGTGAGGCGGGCGGGCGAGCAGGGTGAGGAGGTGAGCGGTGGGCGGGGGGGCAAGGAGGAGCCCCACTTCAAGAACCTCCTCTTCCTCCCCCCAGCGCCTCCTGCCTGCTGGCAGGCCCTGCTAATCAGTGCTTCCCCCTCCCTCTCAGCATCTACCACCTGCCTTGGATCAGATGTTTCATGGCATCAGGAGACACTGAGGGGAGAGGAGGGAGGGAACAGCACGCTCGGGGGAGGGGGCAGAACTGGGTGAGGAAGAAGCAGGGCAGACCAGGGGTGGGAAGAAGCAGGGGTGGGGCCTTGGTGGAAGGGTTGGAGTGGGGGCGGGACTTGGGTGAAGCTAGGGTAGTGCCCTCCCAGCAGATAGAAATTTGGCGCCTATGTCCCGGGCCCCACACCCCTCCCTAGGGACGGTCCTGCCCCTGAGAGTCATAGGATCAGAGCTTTGGTCCTGTGGAACTCAAATCCTGCAGGACTGAAGCTTCCTGGTGACTTGTTCTTTGGCTGGTCTGCTGAGCCAGCTAGCTTTCTATACAATGAATGGCCGCCTCCTTTCATAAGCCACACACAGCCTTGGAAAAGCTAGAGGCTGTAACTGGAGGGAACCTGAGTTTCTGAACCACACATTTTTTAAAGGTTTCTGTTGTTTCTCTCTTCCTTCCCACAAAAAAATTCCTTCATGAAAGAAGGTTTCTTCTCTCACCTGCTAATGTGACTTTCTGTGAAGGAGATCACCACTCTGGGACTGGGCACTGCTGCTTCTTTTGGCTTTAGCTCACATAGCTCGGCTGTTGCTAGGCAATTCACAGTTTGTATATTGTTCCAATTCTTGGGGCATGTAGGGGGAATTTTCTAATGGTGAGATCAAGCATTTGAACACTCTCCCAAGGAAATTATGTTTTATGGTAGACCACCTTGCACTGACAGAAGAACAGAAAGTAATTTGTTCAACCTTTGCTGAATAACTGTGTAATCTTATGCCTTGTCTCTGCCATCTCCATTTCAGTGATTGAGATATCGTGTCACTGTGTCGTGGGTGAAATGTATATTGTAAACTCTCCAGGGCAGAGATCATGGCATTGTGAGGCATCTAGTACATTGATGGACACTATAAAATAGTAAATATAGATTAGACTGGATGGCCTCCTAAGGCTCAGATTTTCAAGTAACCATTGACAACTAAAGTGTCCCAAGCTGAGCACTCAGAAATAGAGGCATCTCAAATTAGTGGAACTGTGTAAGTGGAGGAACAGTTCCACTATTGTGGGGAATTTTCCTGGCTTCTATATAACTTGGTGGAGCCAGCTGGTGAAAGGATCTGAGTCCCCGATCCACCTCCCTTTATTGGGATGTCTGCCTGACCTTGTGCACGCTTGCGTGCACGCGCTCTCTCTCTCTCTCTCCCTCTCTCTCTCTCCCCCCCATGTGGCAGAGTCCTCATAACCCTGATAAAGCTGGACCCAGGATCCCCGTGGGGGGATTAACCCAGTTTCATTGTGAGTCCCTCAGGCAAGGGGCTAGGGTGTTCTCGCTCTGGGGTACACCCTCCTCCTCACTGGCCACATCCCTGACCCGGTGATCACTACATTGATTTTTTTAAACCACATACAATTTATTCAACAGCAACTGGGGTGGGGGGGGAGAAGTGTGTGTGTGTGTCGGGGGGGGAATGGAAAAGGATTGAGGAGCCCCATACTATGGGCATAGGGAAACCATAAACAATAGTCTCTGGAACTGAAGAAAATTCACAGCCTATTCCTTACATGGCCCCGGCTGGATGTGCTGTGGTGATACTGTGAGTAAGATGCCTGCTCTGGGGATGGCTACACACCCTCAGGCTCTAGGTGATGGGACCCTTCTCTCCAGTATCAGCCCTCCTGTTGGGTTCATGTCTCCACTTCCCCCCACCCTGGTCTGCCCTTCAAGGCCCTCTTGTCTGGTGACATCTCTCTCTGGGCCCTCTCTGCCTCTCCCACCTCGTTCTCCCTATCTGCTCACTGTGCTCAACTCCAGTTTAGTAGTAGTAGGAGAGATCTACCACTATGCGAGTTCTGGTTCCGCGGCTCTCCATTGGAGCTCGCTCCTGGCTCACTGTCCATGTGGCTGATCTCCACTACTCTGGCTGCCCAGCTCTGGGCTGCTACACTCTCCCTCTCATGCCTTTACTCTGTCCACACAGTCCCAGCTCACACAGAGGATGGGCTCTGCTTTCTTGACCCCCTCATTGACCTGTGTGCCCTGTCAATCTGACTGATTTGGAGACGTGGTGCTGGACTCTCCCTGATGGTCCTGGAGCTCTTCCAATGTACTTGTCATCCCAGGCTCCTGACTCCTCTTCAGCCCTTCCCCTTTTTCTTGGTACTGGGAGAGGGCCACCCAACAGCCCCCTTACAGATGTTTCTGTAAATGTGGGCGTTAATCTCTTCCCATCTGTAATTTCTGAGGTACTGCTACATTTCCCCAGAAGAGTTGAATTAAAAACATTTTCAGTTTTTTGTTGGTTGGGTTTCATTTTTAGCCTTAATAAATCTATACTGTATTTGGTAATGGTGTTCTAGTTCCCTTTTCTATACTGTTTCCTAAATGTGTTTTTGTTTGTAAAGACAAATCCTTTGTTTGAGGATTACATTTCAATTCAGCTGTAATTTGTAGTTCAAACATTCAGGAAAAGGAGATAGAGGGTGAAAAAGAGCAGACAGCTTATACTAACCCAAATGAAAAGAAGAGATAGTAACATTTACAATGTTTTATTTGCCCATCAAGTCAACATCTGTTGACAACATGATGCATCTGTGAAGAACTGGGACTGCCAGGATATGCTTACCTGTTTAAATAAAACCTCTCATCTGTTTGACTGCAAGCGAGAGGCACAGCCATCATCCTTATATAATGTTTTACATATTCAACACGTAGTGCAATTCTACATTAACTAATCATCAAAGCACATGGACAATTATTGTTTATCCCCATTTTTCAGGTGGGGTAAGTAAGGTAGAGAGATGCCTATAGCCACACAGCAAGTCTTTTTTTTTTTTTTTTTTTTTTGAGCTAGGATGAAAAGTCAGGCTGGCTCCCAGTTCCCTGTTCAGACTGTGGTGGCTCCCACAGTAATGTCTCTGTGCCAAGAGGGATATCATTTCTGTCTACACAGACCCAGAGTTGGTAGGAATCTGTTGTGTTGCCTTGGTAATATTAACCAATGGAACATTATGGCTTGTGGTTTTGTATGGACTTTCTCTCTAACTTCACATAAAATGAATGATGTTGGTAGGAGAGGGCAGAGCTGGCATGGATGAGCTCAGACAAAATAATCCCAACGCCAGAGTGCAGTCAAGAGGCTGAGGGCTGGCACAGAGGAACCTGCATTCTGACATTGCCACTCAGTATTGCAATTTTTCACTTAAAAACCAAACAAAAGCAACAGGTAAAGACAGATGCAAGGATAAAATGAATTGCAAGCAAAACCTATTTAAAATTTCAGGAGGTTTAATTAATTAAGTGGTTTTGATCACTGGCCCTACACCACTTACATTTGGAGGAAAATTGCCCTAACTTAGACAAGACCAAAGGGTTAGGAAAAGGTGCTGCTTTCCTCGCTCCAGGGCTGGTCACAGTAGTATCTTGACTGGAGTTTCTGCAAGTGGAAGCGCCGGTGTGCATGTTTGCTAACTCTGTTCAGGGTAAAAAATTATGAATAAAATAGACTAGAAGAAAAATCTCCTGATTGTGTGTGACTCTCCCTCTTTGATTGGGAACGTAACACATCGCAAACCCCGCTTCCCCCCTCCTCCCATGCAAAGAGACGACAATATTCTATGTCTGCTAACCTCTCCTATTGGCCGAACTGAAGTATTTCTGGAAAGAATCAAATAGAGAAGGTTTATTTCATACCACCTTGTCTGTGTTTCTCATCTGTTTTTCACCATTGCTTGTTAGTTTCACACCAAGGAGCAGTGCAAAACTGACACTATATATATCTTTCATACAGCTGGTTGAAATTTTTTATTCTAAACTTTTTTTTGGATGAAAAGAGGCCTAAATTTGAAAATGAAAATCTTTGCAGAATTATTTTTTATATAAATGCATGTAACGTTTTTGGTTTCTCAAAGGGTTTCTCCCCCTTTCTCCCACATTCCCTGCCCTTTTCCCCCAATGGCAAAATAGAAAAAGAAGAAAGGGAGGGGAAACCAGGAATGGAAAACTCAAAACTAAAAAGCAAAAAAAAAGAAAAAAAAAGGGTTGTTTTGTTTCAAAAACCAAGTATTTGGGGTTTTTTGTTGTTTTGTTCTGAGAAAACAAAATCTTTTCACTTTTGGGGAGGGGGTCAGACATAATTACTATTTATCAACTAGATCTATTTTGTCTGATCTCCCAGCTAGCTGATAATGTCACAGAATCCTTGTGTATCTGTTCAGAAGTGCTGGCCTCGAAAAAATGATTCTGTGGCCTAAGAAACCATTTTGAAACACCCAGAAACTTGAACTACAAGTTCAAATCCCATATAGGAGAACTCCGTGGAGTACACATTGGTTCTTAGCAGTTACCCAGTAGTTAATATCTTTAAATATTTCCTCATAGTCTCTAGGTAACACAGACTTAAGGTGCTCCATCATAAGGTGCTCAGGTACCATGGTGTGACAGGGTCAGACCAGATGGCTACAGAAGAGTGATTTTTTTTATTTTTTTTTTAAACAAAATGTTTTATTAGTTTCTGTAGCAAAAGTTTAGTCAAATAGGCCAAATCCCATGTCATCGTCAAACTCCTCAGACAACTCCTTCTTCTCCTCAGCAGCAGCAGGTGCAGCAGAACCTGGTCCAGCTGAGACTGCTACAGCTCCACCAACTGGCACACTGGCAAGTTTGCCGTTACCCTGAGCAATGACATCCTCTCTATTTTTTTCCGTTCAGTTCCCCAATAGCCTTGTTCAGGCGTTCATGATCCGTCTCAGTGCCTTCACTGTTGAGAATCTTCATGATAGAAGGCAGATATTAGTCCCAGATTCAGTGGGTCCCTTTTCCTTGGGTAAGGTGACGGGCAGTTCCAGAACAAGCAGGAACTTGCTGGAACCAGTTAAGGCAGGCAGGCTAATTAGGACACCTGGAGACAATTAAGAAGAAGCTGCTAGAATCAATTAGGACAGGCTGGCTAATCAGGGCACCCGGGCTTAAAAAGGACCTCACTTCAGTTAAGGAGAGGCATGTAAGGAACTGGGAGTGAGAGGATATACTGCTACAGGACTGAGGAGTACAAGCGTTATCAAGCACCAGGAGGAAGGTCCTGTGGTGAGGATAAAGAAGATGTTGGGAGGAGGCCATGGGGAAGTAAGTAGCCTAGGGAGTTGCAGCTGTTCTAGGAAGCACTCTAGACAGCTGCAATCCACAGGTCCCTGGGCTGGAACCCAGAGTAGAGGGTGGGCCCAGGTTCCCCCCCACAAATCCTCCCAATTCCTGATCAGACTCAGGATGAGTTGACCTGGACTATGGGTTCCACCAGAGGGGAGGTCTCTGGGTTGTTCCCTGACTTACATGGTGGATCAGCAGAGACTGCGGGGGTTGTTTTCCTTTTCCCCATGCTGGCCAGTGATGAGGTTATCTGAGTGAATGGCAGATCTGAGCCACGAAAGTGGCCAAACTGAGGGCTGCTATGAATCTCTGAGGTGAGAAAATCTGCCGATAAGCTCAGGACCCACCAAGGTAGAGGAGGAACTTTGTCACACATGGTTATAAGTACTGAGGTATAAGCATGCTCTATATGCACTAGTCCGTGTTAGAAATGGGCAGAGCTGACCCACTGCAGGGACCTCCAAGAGATATGCCTGCTTTAGGCAGGCAGAATTGCTCCTGGAGATTCCCAATGTGCAAGAAGTAGTGGGCTCCCTGCTATACCCTGGCCACTAGGAGAGCAAGGTCATTGTCTTCTTCCCTTGTGAACTCCTTTGGGAGGATGCTAGGAAGGAGAAGTGTCTGCACTTGAGGAATGCAGGGGCTGCAACTGTACCTCGGCACTGGGCAGGGACACAGAAAAAGGGAAGGCTCCCATCGGCACAGCTGGTCAGTCTTACTCAAAGCACCCAGTCCTGCAAGATACTAAGCACCTCCTGATAAGTGCTAATCACTTTCCATTGATTTCAATGGAGGTTAAAGGTATTCGGCATCTTGCAGAACCAGCCAGAAAGATAACAACAATACAAAATTAAGCAATGTTCAGCAAGAAGTCCTGCCCCTACCAGTTTGTCTGGCTGAGCCCGGAGAGAGGGAGGGAAGCAGAATTTACTTCTTGCCTGCTGCAGACACTTCTCCATCCCCAAATGAAGGCACAGCCTGATGTGTAATTAGCTGTATGATCTTGCAACAATTTTAAAATGTGGTATAATTTGTCCCATGTAATTACTTATTTGTTTCTTCTCAGCTTGGAAAATAATAAAGCACCATCTCACAGCTCAGCAAAACACTGTAACAGCATTAATGTTTCCTTTTCAGTCAATGTGAATGAAGCAATAAAGTACCCATGTAACTGCTTCTTGGTTGCACTGCGTTTACTTTCTACTTACTGATACCATAAACTACATGACAGTATTGCTTACTGTTTTGTATCTTTTTTTTTAATCTGAATTGGGATAGGGAATTAATTTTGCATGTTAGAGAGAGAATGTCTTTCTCTTTCCTTTCCTTTTTTTCTCCACCAATAAATTCTGTTTTTTTTATCAAACATGATTGACTTTTCTTCCATAAATATCCACTGTGTTCTGTCCAGTATGTACATGTGGTAATGAAGTAATTCTAAGGAACTGTTGTATAAACTTTAAAATCTTAACAATTTCTTTCAACTCTAATAGGCAGACTAGCAGAAAGAAATTACTCATGTTGCCATCTTAAATAAGGAATGCTTAATTTTAATGTAACTGGTCGTGAATTTCTGGTTTTGCAATGTCAGCGAGCAAAGTAAATGGTCAATGCACTGTCATGTTATGAACAGAGCTGGTTTCACAACAGGCAAATATTGAAAACCCATGAGGCTGCAGGTTCATGCTTGTTCTAATATTTGCAAAAGTGAAAAGAAACCTTCACTTGTGAAAACGTCATTTTGCCATGAATACTACATTTGTGGCAAATAGGCAAATTCTTGCCTGGAACAAAAGTTGCCAACCCTCCAGGATTGTCCTGAAGTCATTTTGTCATGTGGTGATCTCCAGGAATTCATTCAAACAAAGTTGGCAACCCCACCTGGATCCAATTAATGAAAACTCACATTACCACTTTAAGGGCCTGAGCCAAAGTCCATGAAATTCAGTGGAAACATTCCCATGGGCTTCAATGGACTTTGAATCAGGTCCGGGGGGGGGAACACTGGGTTGCTGGTGGTGAAATATTAAGAAAAAAAATGTGTTTTTTCTTATTCTGCTCCTCTCCTTGTCTAAGGAGCAGAGTAAAACCATAGGTATGTAGATTTACTCTTCCCTTCACCTATTAGAAGTTGAGATCAGATTTCTTGACCACATACGCAAAAATTTCCTCATATAAGCCAACTGTGATACAGTTTTTTCAAAAAGAAAAGGAAAAGTAATTGACAACCCCCTTCCCCCACTGCTGTCAATTCCTTTCTCCCCCCCCCCCCCCCTCTGGTCCGTTACCAGCATTGTAGATAAATGAGAGGGGCAGAGAAGCAGATGGATAAAGCCAGTCAAATTTTGCAGGCTCATCTTTAAACAAGTGAGGCACTCAGCACTGATTACACTGTGTAACCCCCTTCTGCCTGTAATAATGTCACCAGCAGCATTAAATACACTCGGAGTATACACTGATTGGTAGGCCAGTCAGGTAGACAACACCAACTTTTGCTGGAATGGACTGTAATCAATTTCTTAATTCCCAGAACAGCAATGTGTTTTCTCCCATGGTAGTAAAAGTTTCACTGCATGTGTCCGTGTACGCGCACACATACACAACCTCTTCCACAGTTGTCCTGCTCTGCTCTACTCTAATGAGACAAGGTCTATACTAGTCAGATGTTCTTTAGTGTTCAGAAGTGGGGGGAGCAAACTCATAGATTGTGCTGCTGGTGCTTTTGCTACTCTCAATGAGAGAATACTAGGGCTGTCAAGTGGTTTAAAAGAAAAAGTATGTCAATTAATAGTGCGATTAATCGCGCTGTTAAACAATAATAGAATAGAATGTTTGGTTTTTATTACAAATATTTAGACTGTAAAACACAAGAAATAGTATTTTGCATTACAGTACTTGTATTAGGTGAATTGAAATCTCTTTAGCGTGAAAGTTGAACTTACAAATGTAGAATTAGGTACAAAAAAACCCCTGAGTTCAAAAATAAAACAATGTAAAACTTTAGAGCCTACAGGTCCCATCAGTCCTACGTCTTGTTCAGCCAATCGTTCAGACAAACAAGTTTGGTTACAATTTGCAGGAGATGATGCTGCCTGCTTCTTGTTGACAATGTCACCTGAAAGTGAGAACAAGCATTCGCGTAGCACTGTTGTAGCCGGCGTCCCAAGATATTTACATGCCAGATACGCTAAAGATTCATATGTCACTTGATGCTTCAACCACCATTCCAGGGCACATACGGCCATGCTGATGACAGGTTTTGCTTGATAACAATCCAAAGCAGTGTGGACTGACGCATGTTCATTTTCATCATCTGAGTCAGATGCCACCAGCAGATGGTTGATTTTTCTTTTTTTGGTGGCTTGGGTTCTGTAGTTTTTGCAGTGGAGTGTTGCTCTTTTAAGACTTCTGAAAGCATGCTCCACACCCCATCCCTCTCAGATTTTGGAAGGCATTTCAGATTCTTAAACCTTGGGTCGAGCACTGTAGCTATCTTTAGAAATCTCACATTGGTTCCTTCTTTGCATTTTGTCAAATCTGCAGTGAAAGTGTTCTTAAAATGAACATGGGCTGGGTCACTATCAGAGACTGCTATGACATGAAATTTATGGCAGAATCCAGGTAAAACAGAGCAGGAGACATACATTTTTCCCCCTGAAGGAGTTCAGTCACAAATTTAATTAACTCTTGTTTTTTAAATGGACGCATGTCCTCTGGAACAATGGCCAAAGCGTGAAGAGGCATATGAATCTTTGTTTCAGAGTAACAGCCATGTTAGTCTGTATTCGCAAAAAGAAAGGGAGTACTTGTGGCACCTTAGAGACTAACCAATTTATTTGAGCATGAGCTTTCGTGAGCTACAGCTCACTTCATCGGATGCATACTGTGGAAACTGCAGAAGACATTATATACACAGAGACCGTGAAACAATACCTCCTCCCACCCCACTCTCCTGCTGGTAATAGCTTATCTAAAGTGATCATCAAGTTGGGCCATTTCCAGCACAAATCCAGGTTTTCTCACCCTCTGTTCCCCCCCCCCCACACACACACACTCAAACTCACTCTCCTGCTGGTAATAGCTTATCCAAAGTGACCACTCTCCTCACAATGTGTATGAAAATCAAGGTGGGCCATTTTGTGAGGTTTTTGTGTGTGTGTTTTTTTGAAAAAAAAAAAAAAGGGTGGGGGGGTGAGAAAACCTGTATTTGTGTTGGAAATGGCCCACCTTGATTATCATACACATTTTAAAGAGAGTGGTCACTTTGGATGGGCTATTACTAGCAGGAGAGTGAGTTTGTGTTGGGGGGGGCGGAGGGTGAGAAAACCTGGATTTGTGCTGGAAATGGCCCAACTTGATGATCACTTTAGATAAGCTATTACCAGCAGGACAGTGGGGTGGGAGGGGGTATTGTTTCACGGTCTCTGTGTATATAATGTCTTCTGCAGTTTCCACAGTATGCATCCGATGAAGTGAGCTGTAGCTCACGAAAGCTCATGCTCAGATAAATTGGTTAGTCTCTAAGGTGCCACAAGTCCTCCTTTTCTTTTTGCGAATACAGACTAACACGGCTGTTACTCTGAAACCTGTCATTATGCAAGGCACTGCATTTAGCCGTATGGAGTGGAAATCTATCAACTGCATGAAAAAACTTGTACAGATACAGACAGACATCATCTTGCATCCGATGAAGTGAGCTGTAGCTCACGAAAGCTCATGCTCAAATAAATTGGTTAGTCTCTAAGGTGCCACAAGTAGAATCATAGAATATCAGGGTTGGAAGGGACCCCAGAAGGTCATCTAGTCCAACCCCCTGCTCAAAGCAGGACCAATTCCCAGTTAAATCATCCCAGCCAGGGCTTTGTCAAGCCTGACCTTAAAAACCTCTAAGGAAGGAGATTCTACCACCTCCCTAGGTAACGCATTCCAGTGTTTCACCACCCTCTTAGTGAAAAAGTTTTTCCTAATATCCAATCTAAACCTCCCCCACTGCAACTTGAGACCATTACTCCTCGTTCTGTCATCTGCTACCATTGAGAACAGTCTAGAGCCATCCTCTTTGGAACCCCCTTTCAGGTAGTTGAAAGCAGCTATCAAATCCCCCCTCATTCTTCTCTTCTGCAGGCTAAACAATCCCAGCTCCCTCAGCCTCTCCTCATAACTCATGTGTTCCAGTCCCCTAATCATTTTTGTTGCCCTTCGCTGGACTCTCTCCAATTTATCCACATCCTTCTTGAAGTGTGGGGCCCAAAAATGGACACAGTACTCCAGATGAGGCCTCACCAATGTCGAATAGAGGGGAACGATCACGTCCCTCGATCTGCTCGCTATGCCCCTACTTATACATCCCAAAATGCCATTGGCCTTCTTGGCAACAAGGGCACACTGCTGACTCATATCCAGCTTCTCGTCCACTGTCACCCCTAGGTCCTTTTCTGCAGAACTGCTGCCTAGCCATTCGGTCCCTAGTCTGTAGCTGTGCATTGGGTTCTTCCGTCCTAAGTGCAGGACCCTGCACTTATCCTTATTGAACCTCATCAGATTCCTTTTGGCCCAATCTTCCAATTGGTCTAGGTCCTTCTGTATCCTATCCCTCCCCTCCAGCGTATCTACCACTCCTCCCAGTTTAGTATCATCCGCAAATTTGCTGAGAGTGCAATCCACACCATCTTCCAGATCATTTATGAAGATATTGAATAAAACCGGCCCCAGGACCGACCCTTGGGGCACTCCACTTGATACCGGCTGCCAACTAGACATGGAGCCATTGATCACTACCCGTTGAGCCCGACAATTTAGCCAGCTTTCTACCCACCTTATAGTGCATTGATCCAGCCCATACTTCCTTAACTTGCTGACAAGAATACTATGGGAGACCGTGTCAAAAGCTTTGCTAAAGTCAAGAAACAATACATCCACTGCTTTCCCTTCATCCACAGAACCAGTAATCTCATCATAAAAGGCGATTAGATTAGTCAGGCATGACCTTCCCTTGGTGAATCCATGCTGGCTGTTCCTGATCACTTTCCTCTCATGCAAGTGCTTCAGGATTGATTCTTTGAGGACCTGCTCCATGATTTTTCCAGGGACTGAGGTGAGGCTGACTGGCCTGTAGTTCCCAGGATCTTCCTTCTTCCCTTTTTTAAAGATTGGCACTACATTAGCCTTTTTCCAGTCATCCGGGACTTCCCCGGTTCGCCACGAGTTTTCAAAGATAATGGCCAGTGGCTCTGCAATCACAGCCGCCAATTCCTTCAGCACTCTCGGATGCAACTCGTCCGGCCCCATGGACTTGTGCACGTCCAGCTTTTCTAAATAGTCCCTAACCGCCTCTATCTCCACAGAGGGCTGGCCATCTCTTCCGCATTTTGTGATGCCCAGCGCAGCAGTCTGGGAGCTGACCTTGTTAGTGAAAACAGAGGCAAAAAAAGCATTGAGTACATTAGCTTTTTCCACATCCTCTGTCACTAGGTTGCCTCCCTCATTCAGTAAGGGGCCCACACATTCCTTGGCTTTCTTCTTGTTGCCAACATACCTGAAGAAACCCTTCTTGTTACTCTTGACATCTCTGGCTAGCTGCAGCTCCAGGTGCGATTTGGCCCTCCTGATAACATTCCTACATGCCCGAGCAATATTTTTATACTCTTCCCTGGTCATATGTCCAACCTTCCACTTCTTGTAAGCTTCTTTTTTATGTTTAAGATCCGCTAGGATTTCACCATTAAGCCAAGTTGGTCGCCTGCCATATTTACTATTCTTTCGACTCATCGGGATGGTTTGTCCCTGTAACCTCAACAGGGATTCCTTGAAATACAGCCAGCTCTCCTGGACTCCTTTCCCCTTCAAGTTAGTCCCCCAGGGGATCCTGGCCATCCGTTCCCTGAGGGAGTCGAAGTCTGCTTTCCTGAAGTCCAGGGTCCGTATCCTGCTGCTTACCTTTGTTCCCTGCGTCAGGATCCTGAACTCAACCAACTCATGGTCACTGCCTCCCAGATTCCCATCCACTTTTGCTTCCCCCACTAATTCTACCCGGTTTGTGAGCAGCAGGTCAAGAAAAGCACCCCCCCTAGTTGGCTCCTCTAGCACTTGCGCCAGGAAATTGTCCCCTACGCTTTCCAAAAACTTCCTGGATTTTCTATGCACCGCTGTATTGCTCTCCCAGCAGATATCAGGAAAATTAAAGTCACCCATGAGAATCAGGGCATGTGATCTAGTAGCTTCCGTGAGCTGCCGGAAGAAAGCCTCATCCACCTCATCCCCCTGGTCCGGTGGTCTATAGCAGACTCCCACCACTACATCACTCTTGTTGCACACACTTCTAAACTTAATCCAGAGACACTCAGGTTTTTCTGCAGTTTCGTACCGGAGCTCTGAGCAGTCATACTGCTCCCTTACATACAGTGCTACTCCCCCACCTTTTCTGCCCTGCCTGTCCTTCCTGAACAGTTTATAACCATCCATGACAGTACTCCAGTCATATGAGTTATCCCACCAAGTCTCTGTTATTCCGATCACGTCATAGTTCCTTGACATCACCAGGACCTCCAGTTCTCCCTGCTTGTTTCCAAGGCTTTGTGCATTTGTATATAAGCACTTGAGATAACCTGTTGATCGCCCCTCATTGCCAGTATGAGGCAGGAGCCCTCCCCTCACAGACATTCCTGCCTGTGCTTCCTCCCGGTATCCCGCTTTCCCACTTACCTCAGGGCTTTGGTCTCCTTCCCCCGGTGAACCTAGTTTAAAGCCCTCCTCACTAGGTTAGCCAGCCTGCTGGCAAAGATGCTCTTCCCTCTCTTCGTAAGATGGAGCCCGTCTCTACCCAGCACTCCTCCTTCATGGAACACCATCCCATGGTCAAAGAAACCAAAGCCTTCTCTCCGACACCATCTGCGTAGCCATTCGTTGACTTCCACGATTCGACGCTCCCTACCTAGGCCTTTTCCTTCCACGGGGAGGATGGACGAGAACACCACTTGCGCCTCCAACTCCTTTATTCTTCTTCCTAGAGCCACATAGTCCGCAGTGATCCGCTCAAGGTCATTCTTGGCAGTATCATTGGTGCCCACGTGGAGAAGCAGGAAGGGGTAGCGATCCGAGGGCTTGATGAGTCTCGGCAGTCTCTCCGTCACATCACGAATCTTAGCCCCTGGCAAGCAGCAGACTTCTCGGTTTTCCCGGTCAGGGCGGCAGATAGATGACTCAGTCCCCCGGAGGAGAGAGTCCCCGACCACCACCACCCGCCTTCTCCTCTTGGGGGTGGTGGTCGTGGAACCCCCAACCTCAGGACAGCGCATCTCATGCCTTCCAACCAGCGGAGTCTCCTTCTGCTTTCTCGCCCCAGACATATCATCTGGTCCACTCTCCGCAACGATACCTGTGGAGAGAACATGAAAGCGGTTAGTTACCTGTGTCTGTGTTACTGGAACCCGGACATTCCGCTTACCTCTTCTGGAGGTCACATGTTGCCAAGTACTCCTTTTCTTTTCTTTATATGAATCTTTAGCACATCTGGCACGTAAATACCTTACGACACCAGCAACAACAGTGTCATGCGAATACCTATTCTCACATTCAAGTGACGTAATTAAGAAGTGGGCAGCATTATCTCCCATAAATGTAAACAAACTTGTTTTTCTTAGTAATTGGCTGAACAAGGAATAAGATTGAGTGGACTTGTAGGCTCTAAAGTTTTACATTGTTTTGTTTTCGAGTGCAGTTATGTAACAAAAAAACCCTACATTTGTCAGTTGCACTTTCAAGATCAAGAGATTGCACTACAGTACTTGTATGAGGTGAATTGAAAAATACTTTATTTTGTTTATCATTTTTACAGTGCAAATATTTGTAACAAAAATAATATAAAGTGAGCACTTTACACTTTGTATTCTATGTTGTAATTGAAATGGATATATTTGAAAATGTAGAAAACATCCAAAAATATTTAATAAATTTCAATGGGTATTCTATTGTTTAACAGTGCGATTAATTGCAATTAATTTTTTTAACCACGATTGTTTTGAGTGAATCACGTGAGTTAACTGCGATTAAGCGACAGCCCGAGAGAATGCTTTTGTACTTCCTGATGTTCCAGGAAGCTGTTCTTGGTCCCTGCTCAGGAAAGCAGAAGGAATATGCCATGGCCTCCAATATTTTTTCAAGCTGTGACTTTTTAGAAATGTTTGCTTAAAATAGTTGTGCTCGCTGTTGAAAATGATAAAACTGTTCCTGTGTTAAATATGTGAACACGCTTAGACATATCAGTAGTCACACAAATATTTAGACAGAGAAATTTAATGTTTGCTAAGATCTACCTTTGATATGTGATTTTTGCAGTTGTCATGGGTGGCAAGTTGTATGGGCCCGTGGTGCCTGGGCTCCAGCAATATTCAGGGCCTGGGGGCCTGGCTCCACCAATGTTTGGGGCCAGGTCTCTCCCCTGGCCCCGCCTGCCGCCTCTGTGCACCTCCCCTGGGCCCCAGAGTTTCCCTGCCTCAAGCCGGTGGCTGCCCTCTGCAGCTCTGCTCTGCTGGCTCCTGGCATCAACTGCCACCGCAGGGTCCTAGTGCCCCCAATCTACTAGTGCCGGGGCATGCTGACCCTGCCCTTCAGCCTCGGCCCCTTCCCTTTTCCGGTGGGACCCTCCACCAGCACGGGGGGGCCCCCACTACCTGCAGTCACCACTGCTGCCCCATGCTGGGCAAGTGGCAGCCCGACCCCCCCAGTGAGGCTATAGTGCGGGGCAGCAGCAGGGGAGGAGGCACACATGTGATGGCAGCTCCAGCACCCACCACAGGGGAGGCGAGGGGGCTTCCTGGATGTGAGAGGGGCCCGAGGAGCATGTGCAGTGACAGTGGTATGGGGGGAGTGTGCTGCTGGAGGGGGGCCTCCTCCCCCAGAGCTCACTGCTGCTGGTGGGGAGAGGACTGGAGGGGGGAGTCCACTCTGGCCCCAGTCCCAGGGTAGCCTGCCTACACCCCAAACTCCTCATCCCCGCCCCCACCCCCAGCCAGAGACCTCATTTCCTCTCCCCCCCCCCCAACCCTCTGTCCCAGCCCTGAGCCCCCTCCTGCATCGTGAACCCCTCATCCCTGGCCCCACCTCACAGCCCTCACCCGAATCCTCTGCCCTAGCCCTGAGCCCCCTCCCACACCCCAAACCCCTCATCACCAGCTCCCCCACCCCCCCGAGCCCTCACATTTTTACATTATTTTAAAAAATATATATTGGCTTACAAGGCAGATGTGGGGAGGTGGGACTTGGACCTGTTCTGGGCACCACCAAAAATTATACAAACCTGCCACCCCTGCTCGATGCAGATTGCTCCCCTTTCGACATTCCAGCGGCACTGGAGTCTGAGGTAGTTTAGAAGCCCAGATTATTAGTTAAGTGATTTCAGGATGACTCTTTCTGGTTTTGTGGAGCATGTGATATCTACAAAAGAGTTAAACACTTGTCAGCAGTGTCAGTAACAGGTTCACAGATTAGCTGTTGAGAGCATTCTGGTGACATAATGCTTCTGTCTTGTGTTCACTGATAGAGTGGGATCACTCAATAAGCTGTTGGGGAGGTTGAATGTGTAGGGTTTCTGTAAACTTTTCTATGTAGTTTAAAAGAGTTCTCTTGCTTGGGTAGTTGAATTTAATTTTTAATAAAAAGCACTTTTTCTAATTTGCTTCTAGATTCTTAAAAACACAGTATATTTATAACATTGTACACTGTAACAAATCTGTAGCCATGTAGGTAGGACTTCATAATTATCACTAGAACTGGGCAAATATTGGAAAAAACATTCTAGACAACTTTCAGAGAAAAATGAGGTTCATAGATATTAAGGTCAGAAGAGACCATTATGATCATCTATTCTGACCTCCTGCACAATGCAGGCCACAGAATCTCACCCACCCACTCCTGCGGTAAACCTCTCACCTATGTCTGAGCTATTGAAGTCCTCAAATCATGGTTTAAAGACTGCTCTGATGATTCATGCACCTTTTTGTGTTTGCTTTTGGCAAGTATTTTGGTGTACAAGTTTTAGTATTGAAAATACATGCAAAAAGAAACGATAAGGCTGAATGGTTGCATGTTCATGGAAAGCTGTGAATATGTGACTGACTATCTGTGCAAATTTCAATTTGCAAATTTTACACTGAAAATCGCTTTTAAGATATGAATACCTTATAAACATAGCTAGATTATAGAATACAATTCATACATGAAATACTTTCAATTGAGGCATTTTCCCTGCAAACCAGCTTTCTAAAGAAACAGAAATCTGACTCCCAGCAGAATAGTACTTGGTTATCTTGGGTGTCAGAGAGCAATATACAGAATATATTCTGCCCATAGTAAGCTATTTCTGAACTATAGGCTCAAACTACATTAAAAAACTGAAGGCAGACTCAGGAAGATAGTTTACTGAGAAAGACAAACAAATCATATGAAACTTTTGGCACATGTGTGCCATATATCATTTTCTTAGGATAATATGGGTCAAAATACTGCCTAGAATTGATTTAAACATGTATATAAATACAATAAACAATTATTCTTTGGAGTGCAGAAAAGACTGTGGTAGCTAAGGGTATGTACCTTCATCACTGGGATCTTTGTTGATAAATCACCCTTTGGGGGATAATACTAAAGAATACATGCTAAACATCCCTTTGGACCCTGTCACTTACTTTCAAATGTGCCAGAGATAAAGTTACATAGGAAATTGCTTGCTCCCACCTACTGATGGGTGCCAAATATGTTACCAACTGAAACTGAAAAAAATTCTTTTTTCTCTTAAACTTTCTGATAGGTGCCACGATCCATGGGAAATTCACGGTCCATTCTGGTCAGTTTTCAGTCCCATTGAGTTATGAGTATACTTGTGTAGATTCAACTTCATCTTCATATTTCCAAACATATGTATTTGCTCCATGTTTTACAGAGCATGGGGATGGGAAAGAAGGATGCTTTTTGTCTTCCTCTTCTTACATACATAGCTGATGCTTATCATCATCATTGGTGCTATTTATTAAGTGCTGGCAGCATACGTGGTTCTCGACAAAAACTTAAGAGACAGTCCCTGTCCCAAAGAGCTCATAGTTTAAGGACAAGATCCAGCAAACATTTTTATGGAGGTGAATTACCTTACTTGTGTGGGTAGTCCCACTGAGGTCAATGAAATTATGCTCATGAGTGAAGTTCCTGACATGTGTAAGTGCTTTTGGCTTGGTTTCAGAGTAACAGCCGTATTAGTCTGTATTCGCAAAAAGAAAAGGAGTACTTGTGGCACCTTAGAGACTAACCAATTTATTTGAGCATAAGCTTTCGTGAGCTACAGCTCATTTCATCAGATGCATACTGTGGAAATGCTTTGTGTGTATATAATAAGATCTTCTACACTTTCCACAGTATGCATCCAATGAAGTGAGCTCTAGCTCACAAAAGCTTATGCTCAGATAAATTGGTTAGTCTCCAAGGTGCCATAAGTACTCCTTTTCTTTTTGCTTTTGGCTTGGGTCTTAAAATGGTATAAAACAGAGTGTGACATCCTTACTTGTGTGGGCTAGCACATTACTCTGTAAGGAGTCCCACTGACTTTAACCAGACCACTAATGGTAAAGGTGCTATTCAACACCACTACGGTATCCCAATCTGGGCACACACAGAATATATACTGCCATAGCATATTGTTAAGTGCGGTATTGTGTCTGTCGGCAAAGCACTGTGTGAGGAGTGGTGCAGAGCTGCCCCACCACAAAGCAAATATTGGAAGGCAGGGGGGAGCATATCTGCTGGTACCAAAGCCTGATCTGCACTACATGTTTAGGTCAATGTAAGCTGCCCTGAGTTGAGATAGCTGTGGAAGTGTCTTCACTTAAATTTGACTCATGCCGATGTAAGTGCCTCTCTTTTCTGATTTAGTAACATCAACTCCCCGAGCAGCATAGAGTCCTGGTCCATGTAGTTAGGTCAACATAGTGTCAGACTAGACACTGTGTCGCTTACATCAACTGTTATGGGCTTTCAGGAGCCATCTCCCAATGCCCCACACTGACAAGACAACTGACACAAGCACTCCTGGTGAGGACACGCACCGCCGACACAAGACGGCAAGTGTGTACACAAATAAGTGATTTAATAACTGTGGTGGCTGTATGCCGATGTAAGTTAGGTCAACTTCATTTTGTATTGTAGACATGGCCCAAGTGTAGACATAGCTCTTGCTGGGCATGAGTAAACTTGCAGATAGCTTGATTTGAGTGCAAGGATAAACTGTAAATAAGGGTGTGACAGGAATCTAGATCTGAGTGCAAGGATAAACTGTAAATAAGGGTGTGACAGGCTGCGTGCTGGAAACTGTGTTTTTGGACTAGATGAAATAAGTGGGAACACCCTGAACTGATAAGCTTGAAATGTAGATAAGGTGAGGACATCAGCGATTGGTTCTTACATGATCTGCAAAGCAATTTCACTGCTTACACAATCTGTACAATGTCCAAACCAATTAGTTTTTTAAAAGTATCAATGCTAGGAAAAATATATATATAAACTGTGTCATGTTTCACATGATTTGGAATTGTGGTATCACCCTGTATCTGTATGGCCAGCATGAGCATAGAGAGCTTACATGCCTAATAGAGTAGCCTAAGTAATAAGCTGAAATTAAACTGAGTTTCTGTATCCCAGAGAACTGGATGAAGTGTTCTCCTAAAACTAAGCAAGGTGTTCTGGATTAGCCAAGTGGAAAAGATCTCAGAGGGAATCCCAACACCAAGAAGGGGAGAAGTCTCTATCCCCTCCTCTTTAAGGCAATGTGCACACCTCGGGGTATAGGTACAGTGAATTTCTGACAGGCCCTTAAGTACATCGGTCCCCGCCCTTTCACACTTACTCAAGAATCAAGCACTATAGAAAACTTGCTGTGCCTAAACTTACTGCATTGTATTGTCTATTAACTTTATTTAAGTTGTTCCAGGACACTTTGCACTTATTCTAGGCAGTATTCATGTGATGTCACAGACAGCAATTAGAACATTCAGACATTGATAATTATCTCCAAAGTAAATCTAAGAGACAGTCCACCACGGTCTCTGTATTGATTTTTCCCCTTTTTTAAATTCAATTTCATTTCATTTTACAAAGATAATAAAATTATGAGACTGTAGGTCTGCCTTACAAGAATAGCACTGCAGGACAGCATCTACAGGCACATTAATGGGTCTACCCTGGAACCGGTGCAGAGATCCCATATGTCAGTAGCAGCTACGCATATAGAAGCAGGTAAGAATATTCCCATAGGCTACACAATACCAAACAAAAAGCAGTCCTGATCTTAACTGTTAACAACATATATAGCAACTGTACTATGGCAACCAAAGTACTCTCAACAATAAAAGGGGGGAAAACCACCCCACTCAGGGAATTAAATTAGTTTTGCTGATACAGGGCCTGGAGGCTAAGAAGTGTGGTATTTGTACCTTGGTCATATTACATGCAGACATACGGCAATGTTCCCAGTGAATTTGTTCTTGATCCTGAAAAATACTGAATACTCTGGCCCCAATCCTGCAAAGTATTTAAGCACAGGTGTAACTTGATTTCAATGGCACTACTCATGTGCTTAAGTGCTTTGATGGATGGGGGCCAAAATGCTCAGCACCTTGCCAGATTTAACCTAAAATGGATAGAGCCATTCATGAAAGCAAGCGTAGTGAGGCTAACCACTAAACTGGTTAAATCAGAGTCTGATCCCAGTTTATGCAGATTTCAATGGACTTATATGAGGTTTGAACTAGTATCAGTAAGAGCTGAATGTGTCCCAGTATTTTCAAGCACTATGACCACAACTGAGGTGTAAATTATGCAGGCACAATTCTGAAAATATAGGCCACGGTATCTAGCTGATAACTGGAACAATATTGATTTGGCAAGTGAAATATTGACAAACGTATTTGTAGAGGCACAGTGGGCCAAATTCAAATCCTTGATATAACTCCATTGAATGTGATGTCCTTGATCTACCCACTATGATGTCAATTCTTTCTGCCCTTAAATATGGGTGTGTCTCCCTGTGCATGTTGAATTGTAGTGTTGATAGACACAGGCCTGAGGCAAAAAATAGTAAACTGCTTTCACAGCTACCCCGTGGCAGGTGAAGGGACTCTTCTACATGTAAGCATACAGTAGATAGGCAAAAGCTTACATAGCTGTAGACACAACAATCCTGAAATTCAGGGATATTTGGACACAGTATTATGGCTCAGCCTATTACAGATATATGGGCTAAATATGAAATTCAAATCCAGATTTATATTCCATACATCCCAAAAGTGTAGTGTGTTGGAAACCTGCAGTTTGGTTCAGGTCTACTTGATGAGTGGCAGTTCTAATTTTGTTCTTTCATCCCACAGTTAATCTAGGGTACGTGGAAAAATAATAACCAAATAACATCCAAGTCTTTAAAAAACTGACACATGCTGCCACAAAAAAAAGATATTTTTCGTATGAGCTTTTGATGTAATGAAGAGTATGTTGCACAAGGTGTCATTTTGCTAGCTTGCAAAGATGCATATTGAAAAGTTTCTATTTTTTTCATTACGCAGCAAAGGCACAAACTGAGAAAAATTCATTGAGTTTGGTCAGAGTTAGACAAAAAGGCAGCTCCTTTCTAAGGCGTTCGAATTCTGAGCTGGGCATCAACTTTGGACCATTTAGATTCTGGAGCTGGCCAAGGAATGCAGCAGTCCCTGCTGTAAGCTAAACTAGCCCCAAGGATTGCTCTAACTTTTGCTGCCTGGTTTGTCTCCCACCTGGGAGTCCAGAATAACCAAAGCAAGGTACGTTCTGAGCACGTCTCCTCCTTTCCTTCACATACCTGGTGTGCCCCTATTCTGGAGCTGTGAGGGGGGCTGGTGCAGGGTCATTATTTCAGGAGGATTTCCCAGTGGGCTGATCTGTCAGCTTTGCAGTTACTGCACATCCTCAGAGCTAGTGTGCAGTATTTTCAGTGTACACCTGTTGGACAGACTCTTGCCCTCCATTTCTACTCAGTGCCTTCAGAGAGTCTGGGCAAATAACTGGGAGCCAATAACTCCTGAGTTCTAATCCCACCTGTGAGACTGTCCCCTTTTGTGACCTTGAGCAAGACATTTCACCTTTCTGCTGCCACTCTTGTATCTGTAAAAGTGAGATAATGACATTTTACTGCCTGACAGGAGGGCTGTGAGTTTTAACTAACTTGCTGTTTTAACAATGGAAAACACAATGTTCAAGTAAAAGCATCACTTTGCTATGCTCATTGCTGTGGTTCAATGGTTCTGCATAACTGTATGCTTTATGAGGCTTTAAAGATGAGTACTGCATGTCTTGGATGTTGTGTTGGGCAGATAAAACTACTTTGGTAGGGCCTTTCCCTAAGCAAGCCAGACAGTGTGCAGCACTTACATCCACTCACTGTATGCATGGTTTGTATTTGTGTTACAATTAACCACAAGAACATACAAATGCTTTAAACTGGAACTCATGGAACTCCCTCGCATACCGAGTGGAATTTGTCCATTGCACCATCCCTTACGGCACTTTTCCCGCTCTGCTTCTTTGGTGTAGCTTATGCCTCCAGCAGCACTAAAAAGGAATAATCACTTCATTGACTTCAACTGATGCAGGACTTGACCCTGAGTGTCCATTTCCATTTCCTTTTCTAAGAGGAAAATTGAATCAGTTGGTTCTTTGCTTCATTCTATAGCTCTTTGATCACGGGTTATGTAAATTAGTCTTGGAATATTGTATGTCAAAGTCCTGTTGTGTTTCGTATTCACTGGAACAATTCTCCTCTGTAGCTGAGTACATACTATGCAACTGTTTATTTTAGTACTGTTTATTTTAGCACAGAATTCCACATATTCACATTATACTATTTTCAGTCTCCTGGTGAGGAACAATGGTACTTGTCTGGTGCTAGAAATAATTACTGGAAATTACATTTTGCTGATGTTTCAACTTAAACGACTGTAGTGAAAATTAGTTTACAGCACATAATTCCAATTCTACCGCATTTCTTCAGGAAGCTGGTCATTCAATTGTATTTTGCTTTGAAATGTAGTTTAGAATTAGTATGCTGACAAGTGCCAGACTTGCTCCATGTCCTTTCATTCTTCAAACCTTAACCATGTTTGTGAAATGCCAGGCATCTAAATCAGTTTTCCCTTTGTCAGGTATGAAAGACTATTGTTCTAAGAGGTCAGAAGCCACTAAGCTAATGGAACCCATGCCACTTGTTTGTTGTGCTATGAATAATCCACGTTGACTGATTCTACGTTAGAAATTATGAAGCATTATCACAATATCTTTTCATTTCTAGATAAGACTATACACACACAAATAATTCATATGTATGTGCTATGATGACGGGCCACATTTTTCAAAAGTAACTAGTGTGATTTTTTTAGTGCTTCAATTTTTTGTTGCCTAGCTGAGACACCTGAAAGGGGTCTGTTTTTTCAGAGTATGGATCTTCAGAACTTTCTGAAAATCTTTAATGAGTCTCAAGTTGAGGCCCCCAAAATTGAAGCACCCACAATCACTAGTCACTTTTGATAATCTTTTCCTTAAAACCTCACATATATAAACTGTTCACGGGGAGAGTGCCTAGGGGAATTTTCCCCTAAAATCTTTTATATTTGGCAAGAAATTTCTAATGACCTGGGAAGATGTTAGGACGACAACACCAACTGCCCCTCTGAAGGATATTAATTGCACTTTTTGGAGTTCATCTTGTGTTTTTTATGTTCTTATGTTTAAAAACAATTTATTGGATAGCAAAAGTTGGTCAGTCCAATTAGATGTTTAACTAAATTATGAAAAGTTCAGCAGTTACTGTGAGCTTGTTTTTTAGTTTTTGTTGGTTGACGTCATGAGAGAGCTCATAAAAGTAAAGATGCCCATGAGCGGAAAATATCATGGGAGAATGGCAAAATAAGGTAATAGCTCAGAGACATTTGCTGAATACTATCATTAGTTATTGAACATCCACATCAATTATAGAATCAGAATTTACCAATGGCGAAGAGCCCTTGTCCCTTTCCCTGACAGTGTTGGATTGTTCCCTGTTGTATATTTACTGGTGTCCTATTCCCTGCACCATTTAGCTGAACCAGGCAGATTTAAAGGAGCCCACAGCTTTAGTTCCCTTGCAGTTTACTGAGGAGATGCCCTTATATACACAGACATTTCACTCCCCAGTAGCCTCTGTCAGGCTGCCACCCCCATCCTGATACCCCCAGAGAATGAAAAATCCCCCCATTATCACACAGGGCCATTCCCTCTTCCTGAAGGAAGTGAAAAGGACCCATACAGCCCTTACTTCTGCCTGGGGGAAGAGGAGAACCAGCCTTACACAACATGTGGGATGGGGGAAGCTAATAATATCACTTTAAGGATTAGCACTAGCTACAAGCAAACAGGTGGCTGGCATATAAAATCTTTACATAAAACTCACTGTGCGCAATCCCATCTTGCCCAGGCACTTTGTTATTAAACCAGTTTAATGTGTCTTGCCTTCCTACAAGACAAAGAGAATATCCACAACTCATCTCCTGCTCTTAGAGAAGGGGTGAAAGAGTCCAGGCCCCCTGTTCAGTGGAAGGAAAGAGAAGTGATGCCCTGCTCCCTGCCTAACAAGGATAGCATTAAGATAGACCATCCCCCACCAACACTGACAATGGGAGGTGGGTGGGGTGGGGGGAGGCATTGTGTGTCCTAGGGAGGAATTGTTGCAAGGCCTAATATGAGAAATAAGGGTTGTGGAGGAGAAAGAGGGCCACAGGACCTGGTGGGGGCTGCCACAGAGTCGAGTAATTCTGACAAGTTTTGGATCTGTATCACACTCTTCTGCGAACCAAAATCTGAGCTGTTTGAGATTTCCTTGTTCATTTGTATTTTTGAAATGCTAATGTTGGGGTTTGCTTGATAGTCCCATAACAAATAAAAATCCATCACACTTCTCATCATGCCCCCCTGAGGAGGCATATGGGGCCGTAAGCTTTACGTGGCTTTAGGCTTTCTTTCCACATACCCATCCTGACTCTGAGACCTGTTGGGCACCAAACTGATCCCTGGGGCAAGTTAGAGCAGCCAAGGCTGGTCTAACTTGTCCTGATGAATAGTGGTTGTCAGGGGCCCACTTTGCTAGCCAAGACTGCCAGAGCACATCATGCACCAGACCCCTCTTGTCCACTAACAAGCCTTTTTGCTTCCTTAGCTGGCACTGGAGCACTCAGTCTACCAAGGGGGGCCAACTCATGATCTCCTATACCGGGGGACTCCTTAGCTGTATCCATAAAGCAGCTTTAGGTACCTTTTGTGCTGCTGGAACAGCACAAAGGGCATTTGAGGGGCCAAGGATGTGGCCCTACAGCTTTTCTAGTCTCTGGATTTTATTTTCTCTCTGATCCCCTTGAGGTTTTTTCATTTCTCCTCCTCTCCCTCCAATCTCAGTCTCAGATTCTCCTGAAATGTAGGATTTGAAGTGCATTTTCTCATTTTGCTATTTCTTTCATTTCTCGCTATGTTCCTCTCTCCACCTGTCTCCTTCACCCCATCAGCAAGACTAAAATAGGCCTTATTCCTGCTGTGGCATGCCTTATTAGACAATCATGTTGCTTGATGAGTGAAGGGGCAGGCTTGATTTGACAGTGGGGGTCTCATCAAATGTTGATTAAGGTTGTAAGATGATACATTAGTTGATAGCTAAGATCAATATAATTGTACCAGTGAAACATTAATGATACCCATGTAACCGGAGCAGTCGAAAAATCCAAAGCTGGGAAGCCAAATACAAATAACACCCTTGTCAATAAGCGTATCAGCTATACATTATATCAGACTTCAGAATGGGCTCCCCTTGAAGAGCACTCAGAAGATTCAGTTAGTGCAGAACGCAATTGCCTATTTACATAGCTATGCCTCTCACATGAAGAATACTACACAAGTGCCCCCACTGGTGGCACAAACTTCCAATGTCTTTCCTGATGTTTGGTTTAATCTGTAATCAATCCCTATCTGATTTGTACCTCTTAACTACCTTAGTGACCACTCTTTGCCTGATGCTCTAGTCCAGCAGTGGAAATCAGCTAGTGCTCTCTCATTGCCAGTCCTTTCTTTACAAATAGGGACAGTGCCTTTTCAGTGGACAACCTTCAACTTTGGGATCTCCTTCTCCCATTGCAAAGCTCTGTTTTTTTAACCTAAGGGTATGCTTATTTATATAGGCTTTTGCCTGAAGGGTTTTGAGTTTCCTTACAGGGTGGCGTTTTCCTTTGAGTTTTTTACTAGGGTGATGTTGTGTCAGTCTAGTTTGTTTTAATGTATGTGATGTTGCAGTCTGTGTGTACCTACTGGCACATTTTAGAATCTGAAGGAATATTTTATTGTGGAGAATGAGTTGATACACCATACTGCAAAGCCGAGACTGCCCTTGCAGTGTAGCAGGATCAGAAAAAAAGTTTGCCAGAGTGGTACATCTGAATTCTAGTTTATAGATACTTGTGCTCCTATCAGCATTGTCAAAAGCCACATAAGTTAATGCCGAAAGTACACTGGGTTTATATCTTTTTGAAGAACTGAAATCCTTTGGGAATGGTGCTGCAGAGAAGAGTGTGTGAATTTACAGTGCCCTGGGGGCTGGTGACATCAGGAAGTGACATGTTAAGGTTGGATCAGAAGGTGAGTTCTCTGGTCTGTGTTTAACTGTCAGTTTCTACACCAACTTAGTTAAAGGGATGCAACTCATATAGATCATTAGTACACAACTGAGAAAGAGTCACCCCAATTTTCCAGTTACATCTAGTAATTGTTTACTTTCATATGTGAACAATTGCTATATTTTTTATGGAGGCAATATGCAATCACGAATGGGAAGGAAGATGTTTTGCATGGTCAAGAATGGGAGTGAGACGAAAACTCTCCAAATCTATGTACCTCAAGAAAGTTTAATTCATGACAAAGGTAAAATTAAAATAAAGTGAAATAAGCATTTAATTACATAATTTTCATCTTGGGTCTGAGCCTTTTCCTCTCCTGACTGACAGCTCACAGAGTGGCTTCTCATTTAGGCGCAGTGGACAAATTAGCATCCTTAAGTGGGCCTAGAAGAGGATTGTTCATCAGGGTTGGATTCTCTAGCAAACAGGTTGCTCAACTGTTATAGGTACTCATCTGCTTGTCAAACAATTAAGATTTGCTTGTTGGAGATCATGTCATATTCACTTCTAGGAATGGCAGCCATGTGAATTGACCTTGCTTAGGGATGATATTAATAGCAAATTGTTTCAGTGAATGCCAAAGAAGCAATAATATAGGTTCCTGGGGATTTGGGAGAGTTTTTTTTCAGCTTGTTATTAACATTCTCCATAAAGAATAACGGCATGACACCATTTAGAGAGCATTATGAAAATGTTCCTATAAAAGTTTACATCAACCCTCCCCACCCCCAAAGTTTACAGTGCTACACATGAGAATTATGTCAGTCACAATTGAAGAGGATTCTGACTTTATGATTGATAAAATACCTTAGCCATGGGGAACATCTTAAAATTAAGAAAGTGAGACTGTAAGGAAAAGTCTTTGAGGCCCAGGCTGTCTTTTCTTTATATGTGTACAGAATTTAGCATAGTGGAGTCCCCCTCCCCCTAGGTACCACAGTACAAATAATAACAAGCATTGCTGATGAGATCGCCAGGGTTAAAATAGCATACTACTGTTTGTGGGCTGTTTCTTCTGACTAATCCATTTCATAAGCAGAATGAAAAAAAGTTTATAGTCTCTTACCCTGTGCTTCCACAGAGCTGGTTGCAGTAAAAATGCCACTTTGCAGTGCAATGGCAGTTGCTAGCTATAGGCTCAGAAATCACTGCTTTCACAGATAACATAATTTCCTTCACTTAAACCAATCTCCGAACCCTGACTTTCCTCTCAAATTATTGTGCTAAGGAAAGCTCAGGATTCTCTTGTCCATTTAAAAAAAATTGCATAGGAAAGATGACTCCTGATTTCCTCTGGTATATGAGAGAATGGAATCAAGCCCGATGAGTCTTGTGGTTGGGTCTCTCTAAATTGGGGGGGACGGGGATGGTATCTATATGTTCAGGAGGCCATGCCCAATATTGCCTCCTGGTATCAAAAGGGAAAGTCCCCCCATTGCCATGCAAGATGGGACCCTTTTTGCAGAGACAACTGCTGTACCACTGTGCGCGCAAACAACCCAGCAGCATGGCTTCTATCATTGTCTGGATTCCCCTGCAACTGCATAGTAGCAGTCACAGATAGGATCCAGAGAGAGGTAATCCTGCTCTAAGAGTAGAAATCTGAAAGTAGTGCAAGGGACAGTGGCAGGGAGGGTACAGGGCACCTCCTCCCCCTTCCTGTCTCCTCAATCTGCTGAATGTCTTTAGCATGGGGTAAGGGATGGCAGCTGATTACACGAAGCCCATATTCCTGTTTCTATACTGAAAGAGGACCCTTCCGTACATCTTATTCAATTCAGATTTGAATTAGGATCAGCAAAGCGGGGACAACTGATTGGTGTTTTCATATGTTAAGGAAACCTATTTTATTATTCCAATCTGTAATCTCCTTGAACGATTTGTTCAATACCGCTAGGAAAGAAATATGACCTGTCAAGGTTCCTCCCCCACTCTGAACTCTAGGGTACAGATGTGGGGACCTGCATGAAAAACCTCCTAAGCTTATCTTTACCAGCTTAGGTCAAAGCTTCCCCAAGGTACAAAATATTCCACCCGTTGTCCTTGGACTGGCTGCTACCACCACCAAACTAATACTGGTTACTGGGGAAGAGCTGTTTGGACGCGTCTTTCCCCCCAAAATACTTCCCAAAACCTTGCACCCCACTTCCTGGACAAGGTTTGGTAAAAAGCCTCACCAATTTGCCTAGGTGACTACAGACCCAGACCCTTGGATCTTAGGAACAATGAACAATCCTCCCAACACTTGCACCCCCCCTTCCTGGGAAATGTTGGATAAAAAGCCTCACCAATTTGCATAGGTGACCACAGACCCAAACCCTTGGATCTGAGAACAATGAAAAAGCATTCAGTTTCTTACAAGAAGACTTTTAATAAAAATAGAAGTAAATAGAAATAAAGAAATCCCCCCTGTAAAATCAGGATGGTAGATATCTTACAGGGTAATTAGATTCAAAAACATAGAGAACCCCTCTAGGCAAAACCTTAAGTTACAAAAAAGATACACAGACAGAAATAGTTATTCTATTCAGCACAATTCTTTTCTCAGCCATTTAAAGAAATCATAATCTAACACATACCTAGCTAGATTACTTACTAAAAGTTCTAAGACTCCATTCCTGGTCTATCCCCCGACAAAGACAGACTATAGACAGACACACAGACCCTTTGTTTCTCTCCCTCCTCCCAGCTTTTGAAAGTATCTTGTCTCCTCATTGGTCATTTTGGTCAGGTGCCAGCGAGGTTACCTTTAGCTTCTTAACCCTTTACAGGTGAGAGGAGCTTTCCCCTGGCCAGGAGGGATTTCAAAGGGGTTTACCCTTCCCTTCATATTCATGACATGACCTAATGCTGTTTCTTCTGTTCTACCACCAGTGCTCTGATATTTCTTTGGATTCTTTCAAAGCGTCTGCTATAAGAGCAATTAAATATCGCACTTGAATGCTCTGATACTTTCTTTTCAAAATCCAGGTATTTGAAGGACTGGGCAACAGAAGTAAGAATACTGGGAAATTTGGGAGCTTTGAATAAGAAGGCACCTCTTTGGGGAATATACACACATATTAACTTTTTATTTGATGATTCCAAAAAGTTTTCACCAAGCTGGAATTGTATTTCTCATTAGGAAAAATCAGAACGGTAAAAAGGCAGAGCAAGAAAGCAAAAGTAGCCACCAAATAACTATTTAAATAGCTAGTTATTCAATAGCTTTCCACAATATTTCCACCTTCCACCAATATCTCAGGCTTTATATTAAGAAGAGATGTTACTCTCCAGTTCCATGCTTGTGTGATACAGTGTCGTCGCCTCCTTCCTTCAGGGCGTTCTGGGAACTGCAGCTGCTGGGAACCCTCCAGTTCCCTCCCCCTGCCCCTGGCCTTGTCTTCTATATGTGAGCCGGGCTTTGTCGGGTACAGTGGCCCCTAGTAATGGCCAACAACTCTGCAGCCCATTTCTGTGGAGAAAAAGGGAAATTCTGTGCATCCAACATTAATTTCTGCAAAATTCTGCATTGCGCAGTGGTGCAGAATTTCCCCAGGAGTAAATGGGTTCACAGATAGTCCCCTTGGGCATTCCAGTCTCTCTTGCCACAAGCTGGACTTAGAGACAGTTGGTTGCCATACACCAAAGATCACAAACTATTCAGGTTGCTTCCAGTCCCAAGAGATCAGTTACTTACCCCAGGTCAATTTGTACCTTAGATCTCTCACCAAAGACAATGCTTGTAGCCAGTCCTGTAATAAATTAACTAAAGATTTATTAGTTAGGAAAAAGAAAGGAGAGAGTTATTACAAGGTTAAAGCAGGCAAACATATGTACACAGATGAGTTACAGTTTTTGGTTTTAAAAGGTGACAGAGTTGTAGTAATCTGTCAGCTCTCAATGTCTTTTAGGGCTAATCCAGGTGGACCCTAGGGATCTTTGCTTCTGTTTCATAAACTGCAGCGCTGTGACAGGCCTAACAGCAGAAGAGAGATGAAAAATTTTCTTGTCAGCTATTTTTATGTCCTTCTTCCAGAATTCAAGCTAATAGGATGAGCTCTTTTGCAAGTAGCCACTTCATGGGTGTGAAGGGGCAATTAACAAAGTTTTAGTATTGTGATGTCCCACATTGGCCCATTTAGTTTTGATACCTTCTTGATGGTTAGGAGAGGAGTCCTCCTGACTAAGTTTACAGTTTCAGAGCCAACATTTTTACAGTTATAAAGCAAAAACTCAAGTATTATCTTATAGCATGTGATAAAGATATAATGAGATTAATGCATGCAGCAACTAACAAGCATTTCATAAACACTGAACACATTGTTATGGTTAAGATAGTTATTGAACTTATACTAACACACAAGTGAAACAGACTGGTTTCCAGCAATGAATATGTCAGTGCTCGGCTGTGGCCTAAAGCCTTGGCCACAGCTGGCACCTAGTCAGATAGCATCACACTCACTACTTCCATTCTCATTTCAAATACTTCATGTGTGACCTTGCAAAAACAATGGAAGTTGTAGTCTATTAGTTGTTAGCTCATAAGTTTGCATATCCACTGGAGTACTGTCAGTTGCAATATACATTTTACTGACTATATCAAATAAAAATGCTTTCTCAGTCCCAAACTTTGAAATGAAGAGGTTATATAGGTTTTCCAGCATTGAGAGCTACGGAATCAGTTTCTATACTACTTTGCTAAGGGCTTCAAATATAGAATTGATCATATATGTTTGTCAGATAAAAGCTGAGGTGAACTTTCTCCAATCTATCATCTGTAAGGTCCTCAATTGCCATCTGATGAATGCCACTTTGGATTTCAATCTTGTGATCACCAGACAAACCATCCATTTTCTTAACAAAGATTTCAAAATTGATGTCTGTATTCACTTTATATGCTGGGGTCATGGTGAGATGCAACCTAGCCAAGGCTTCCATGTAATCATCCAGAGAATCCATGACAAACAGCAGTGCCCCAATGCCTCTGCAAATCGTCTCATAGTCATGGAGGGTCAAAAAAGAAGTCAATTTGCCCTGGCAAGTCCCATATTACATTTCATCATCTCTGGTCTCCAGCTCTCCTCTAAGAAGGAATCAACCTTCTCTCCATTATCTGCTAGCCCAACAATAGTATTTCCCTCCTTCCCTTTCCTAGAGCTTCCTCAGTCCCTGGCTCATCCAGGCCATGCTCCTCTCACCCACATGGCTCGCTGCTGAGCCAACTCCCCATCTATATGCCACTCCTTTGATGTGAATAGCCACATTCTGAGGTGAGTGGGACATTCAGACCTTGCTAGATTTTCTATTTGGACTGCTGCAACAGGTGCCAATTGTTTTGCAGACACTTGTTCAGTAGGAAGTGGACTGAGTCCACCAAATCCTCAGAGAGATAATAATGTTTATTCACATTTCTAAAATATGCTGATCACATTCTAAGCGTATGCGCAATTTCGAAAAACAACAATTAAAGTGCAGCTTTCCTTTGTGATTATGTACATTCCCGTTCCACATTCAGTGTCTCTTTCTGTATCAAATGTGCTGAATTTATAAAGTTGTTTTGTTTTTTAATTGACAACACTGATAGTTAATTGGGGTCCTTCCTTCCACACATCATCGGGGTAGTAAAGGTTCTGCAGGTCAAAGAAGATGATTATGTCGAGCTTCTAAACTTCTTTCTAGATTTTCCTCCTCTGCGACAAATATATTTTCTTTTAGCCTTAGTGTAATGTGTATGAATTATATTTTCACCTTGGCTGTATTTCTAGGATTATTTCAACAAGCAGTGAAAGCTCCCAACTGTTTTCACAATCAGTTAACATTGCAACATTCTTCCCGAGTTGCTGCAGAATTCAGTATAGCACCGCTGCATATATCAAAGGGGGATTTGCTGTGTTGTTTAGGTCTCATGTGCCTCATAGCACAAAGGGCCTTGAATTTATTTCTCTGTGGCGATATGATTAAAAGACACATCTGCCTTAGAAAATATCATCTGTGCTGGGTATGGATCAAGGAGGCATCAGTGTTTTCCCCTTTAGTGATCATTTGTACATATGTTGCATAAAGTACCTTTTAGGCTCATTTCAAGGCCATAATTAAAAGAGCACGTTGGTTAAAGGCCACCTTTTTAAAATGAGTTTCTGATGTTATTGCCATTTAGATAGTATTGAATGATTTTATTTAGCTCTAATGATGAGATTCCTAGGCTTAAAAATAATTTCTTTGAACTGACTTGTATAAAAATCAGTACAATAAACTGATGAAAACCTCAGCTGGTGTATTACTCGTAAACTAGCTAGTGTTGGGCCTGTTCAGTAGATGGACGGGAGACATGAAGAAATATGTAGTCAGCAGGGAACATTTTTCCTTTTAGGGACTTGCCTACATGGGAAAGTTTCACCAGCTATGCAGGTACAGTTATACCACCATAGTTATACCGGTATAACTCTGCTTGGACACACATATCCAGCAATAAAAGTGCCTGTTATCAGCTTATCTTAAACCACTTCCAAAGCAACATAAACTAAACTAGAAGCTTATCCTGGACTAAGAGTGTTCACCTGAGTTATATTGGTATAACAGTTTAAATTCACACCTCACCTTATGCCAGTATAACTTCCTATGTAGACTAGCCTTAACTCAGTTTTGAATCAGTTGGAGGAGGCATCTGATAATACAAAATCAAAGTCCTGACCACCTATCAGGTCATTAAAGAGACTATGGTACATTTTGTAAGCATAGAAGTATTAGCCCCAGTGTCCTTGTCTAATTATGATTTGCATAATTAAATCAATGGTGACCCGGGGGAGGGGCAAGGGTCACATGACCCTCCCCAAAATGCCCCGGGGCGCGGGGAAGGCCAGCAGCTGGGGAGATGAAGGGGCAGGGCTAGAGCTGGAAAGGAAGAGGTGGGGGCAGAGCCTCTCCTCTTCTGGCCATGCTGCCTGGTGCGGCATGCCGCACTGCACTCTCCCAGGCAGCCTCGTGGCTCGAGGCTGCCTGGTAGAGAGCAGCCACTGCGTGCCGCACCATGGGCAGCATCCCAGACAGGCAGCATGGCCGGAGGCTGCCTTGGAGAGTGCTCCACGTATGCCAGGGGGACTGGAGCAGAGCCCCCCTGCCAGGTAATGTGGGATGGGGAGAACACAGGGCCCCTGGGCTGGTGGCAGGGCAGGGACAAGTCATGTGGGAAGCGGGGCGGGGAAGAGTCACATGAGGGGGTCACGTGGGCGGGGGTGAGGACGAGTCACATGGGGAGGTCACGTGCCCCCGTTTAGCTGGTGCCTCCTTTGTGTCCCTCCCACTAAGTCGCCTCTCTTCATTTCAGTTTTAAAAGAGATTTTGTATTGGACTCTGCAGTTAAACAGCTGCTGCGTTTCAGTGTTGGGTGAAGTGGTTCTACGTATAGTTTACCTATCAGAGTTCTTTTCTTCTAACTAAACTGCTTTGGGGATCTTTCTGGATGAAAGGTGGCATATAAATGCAACTTACTCTAAGCCTTGTAACACATCGTTACCTTTGCATTTTCCTCCTGCTGTGTGTCTGTGTATAAAGCAATCCAGAAATAGGGTAAAATTAGACATATTCACATAACTGACATGGTGTTTGGGAAAGTAAACAAACACGTGACTGTGACGCACCACAGGAAGATCATAACTCAAGGGCTGTCATGCTAAAAAGCATTGCCTTCAATGACTTTTCCCCAAACTAGTTTCATTGTTGTCTATGGGGTTAGCACAATCAACAAACTCTCAAACCTAAAAGACCAAATAATCTTCATATCTTCTCAGGCTCTCTATTTCTAGTTTTATTAACACAGACAACGGGTCCATACCGTGTGTGCTCGTTGTTTGAGCCCTTTTGTGCAAGTTGTTTTTAAGGAGGACTGAAAGTTGAAGCATATTCTAGAAAAAGCTTACAAAATGTCCCATTTTAGTCTCTGTAAAGACGCATGAAATTTTTGCCAAATTGCAGAAAAAGAAAATCTAGCTATGTTCAATTTAAATGTAGTACTCTTCTTTTTACATAGTGAAAGTCTGGCAGAGCAGCAAAATCCACAAATGCATAGACAGTGACACAAAATAAGAAAAGGAAGAGGTCTCTAATTGTTAGACAGTGCATATAATACCACAATAGAATTATCTTAATTAGGACATCCAATAGTAGCTGCCGTTAAGAAGTGGTGACTTTTTTTTTCTTAAACAGCCAGACACTTAAACTGAAACAAAATACTGAATGAAATTACACAAATAGAAATATTTTTGCTACATTTCATCCATTCATACCATTTATTTGGTAATGGTTAGTATGTCACAAGTGGTTACACATCACTTACCCTCTTGGAACTGGCCAAATGCCACTAAGTGGCTTTTTTTGCAAATAGTGGCCCAATTAAACTGCCGTTATTTCTACTCCTTGCAGTTATGCTAATCTGGTTACCTGGGGGCTGTCCATAGGAACACAGGAATTGCTATACTGGATCAGACACATGCTCCATCTAGTCCACTATTCTGTCTCTGGCAGTGACTGGTACCAGTGCTTCAGACTAATGTATAAGAACCCCATAGTAGGAAGAAGTCCTATCTTGATTAAGATTATACTGCAATGTACACCTTTATAGCAGGGTCAATCTGAGCATCTCAAAGTGTTTTTCAATGTTGTTTAAGCCTTTTATTGCTCCTGTGAGGTAGGTTGTGGAATCCCCATCACTGGAGGTTTTTAAGAACAGTTTGCACAAACATCTGTCAGGGATGGTCTAGGTTTACTTAATCCTGCCTCAAAGCAGGGGCTGGAATTGATGACCTTTTGAGGTCTTGTCTAGCACCTACATTTCTATGATTCTAAGAGGAATATCTTCACCCACAAATAAGTTGCAGCCACCTTAAGGATGGAGCGCAGCAGATGTTTAACAGCACATGGCATCACCTGAGGGCATATCCACTCAAAACTGAAAGGGGAATGTGGGCAGGCAGAATGTAACATTTCTATGATTCTCAGAGTGCTGGTTACTGAATCACCAGCATCACTTCCTGCAGCAACCAGGTCTCCTTTGAAGGTCTCTTGTCCACTTATTGATCAGGTTCAACCTTGCATCATTTAGGAGATCCGATGGAATCACAGCATGTGTGAGGCTCCTCTATAACAGTACTGTTTCTTTTTAGTGTGGTCACTGGACAATATTTTGTATGCTAGTAGTGAAAGTCAAGCAGATATAAATCATGTAACCCTCGGATTGATTAGGGTTTGAAAAAGATGCTCCTACTTTCCCCCTGCAAAGGGCTTGTTTCTCAGGGGCTGCAGGAAGATGCTTGTGGCTCACTAAGTCAGAGCTGCCCACCCTTTCACCATGTCCCGTCCCCATCCCCGACATGCTCTCTCTCCCTTTACACCAGGGATGAGGCTCATTCAGGAGGTAGCAGAGCCACCACTGCCAGATTTCTGTCACTTTAAGAGTATTTTGTGCTGTTTATGTAGTGTAAAATGGTCTTACTGGACTGGAGAATCTGTCCTGTAATGTTCACAAAAGAAAGAACCCTAAACTATGGCACCTGATTTTAAGATTCCTAATAATGGCAAACTTAGAAAATACAAAGAAATGCAATTGAAGTCTGTGCAAATATAATCTCTAGTAGTACTGGATGAAGAAAAGAGACATGCACCTCCCCATTTTCAGCAATGCTTCTTTAAATAACTGTAGAGTTGGGGGAAATACCAGCCCAAATATCTTGCTAATTCAATGAGTATTTTGCTGGAGTGAGCACTTCAGGTCTGAGCCCCTTGCGTAGTGTGAAACAATAGGAGGAGATGCAGAGCTGCTGCTACCAGATAATTTAGCCGTGATGTCCAAGCCCTTTAGTGCAAGACAATGCTTTACATCCATTTGTTCTAATGATGAAAGGTGGCTGCATGGAATTGTGCCTTTTGTTGCTTTCATAAGAAATGATGTACTGCCAATATTTTAAACATAGGGCTTCTACAAATGTCCTCTCCTCCGGTCATACTAAATGCTGTGACCCTAGGGTGCTATGTTTGCAGAGAGAATGGGTGAAGGATTATTTAAAAACATGTTTGATTTGTAGCCATAACCAAGGAAGGAGGACTACTGTTCAGACTGAAAAGCAAATGAAGAGGTAGGAAATGTGGGAGAATGCCCTCCCTTTGGGATTTTTTTTTTTAAATACATAGTGGTGATTCTGAAGGACACAGTATTTTTGTGTGTCCTAAGAATATGATTTTTGCAGGAGTGCCTGAACAGTGTCTAGAGGACAGGTACATTTAATCAGAGACAGAGAAATTTTTCTTATCCTTCCTTCAATTATTTAGTGAAACTTTAACAAGGTGTAAGTATCCCCTCTCTAGGACTACCCTGGATACAAGATACACCATGCATGTCCTTGATCCATCCCATTTCTGTGAACAGGCAACAGGTCCTTCTCAGATGGCCTGGACTGCTTTCAGAAATACTGAGTGTATATTTTCTTATTTCCTGCTGCCCTCGTTTTTATTCACTCATTTTCTCAGTTCACTTTCCCGAGTCTTATCTCGTCCCTGTGGTCCTTAACGTTTCCTTAAGTGTCTAGGTATTATTTCCCCCTCCCATAGGTTCATTACTGTCCCAGATTAGCTAGGAGTGTCCTGCAGCTATCTAAACCACTGGCTCTCAATTTGAGTGCTGCATACTGGTGTTTGGGGGGGTGTGATAGTGATTGGGGGGAGGGGTAACCAACTTTATGGCTGGATGAAAGGGGGTTCTGAATCCGTGGTAGGGGGGCACCTGATACAACGGAAAACCGTAACCTGATTACAATATGGAAGTTAACTTAGCAAACTGCCCTACCAGCGCTGGCGCAGCTGTCTCTTTGATCTGAAGCCTCTGGGCAGAGCCGGGAGCCCCGGCAGTGTTTATGACAGGTGCTGCGGGCGGAGGGCAGATGCAGTGGCAGGTTCTCTAGCTTCACCTGCCGCCGCTGCCCCTGCATTTTAGCAGCTAGAAGCAGCTGCTGTGCTCCCCAGGGCTCCTGCGGCGTAGGAGCCCAATTGGCAGAGGGCAGGGGATAAGGAGAGGAGGCAGGAGAGAAGGGACGGCCCGTGACGGGGGGAGAGGGTAGCGAAGTAACAGCGGGGAGGAGCAAGGCCGGATCGCGGCCTAAATTACACACAACGACCCACCTCTCATAGATTTCCTCGTCTCCCCCCCCCCCCCCCCCCGCCACGCTGCAGTGTCGCTTTAGGGGCACACGCGGCTCGTCCCGCCCCAGGGGTCCCAGGCGCCTCCCCGGGGCAGCGAGGGCCAGCAGAGGGCAGCAGGCAGCTGCCTGACCCGTGCGCCGGGCAGCAAGGTGCGGGCTGCCGAGCTCGCAGGTGAAACGCTGCGCTTGGACCTTCCTCCGCCTCCCCGGCCCGCCGGTCCCTCCCTGGCCGGAGGTGGAGCGGGGGCAGGCCCGGCGCAGGCGCCCTCCCCGCTCGGAGCCCGTGCGCGCGCCCCGCCGGAGCGGGGAGCCCGGCCGCCCCGCCGGGCGAGCACCCCGCGGCAGCCGGGCGGGAGCAGCGCCAGTGCGCGGGCGGCCGCCGCGGGACCTTTCCCCCAGGAGCCGGCGCCGCCGCCACAGGTTGCACCGCGCTCCGCCTCAGCGGCAGCGGCAGCTCCCCCTGGCCGCCCCGCGGCGCGGCTCCCGCTGCAGGAGGGGCTGCATCTCCCCCGCCCCCTTCCCTCGGCCGGGCGGCGCTGCAGAGGGCGGAGCTGGGAGCCGGCGAGGGTTGGCCCCGGTGCCTGGCTCCCGGCGGGCGGTGCTGCGGGGTTGCTCTGGGAGGCTCCCCGGGGCTGGGCGCGGAGCTGCGGGCTCTGGGGTGTGAGCAGCCGGGTAGGGCGCCCCCAGGATGCTGCGGTTCCTGCGCAGGACCTTTGGCCGGCGGTCGATGCAGCGCTACGGGCGAGGGGCTGGACGCGGAGCCGGGCGAGGAGGCGCCTTCGGGGCTGGGGACGAGCGGGACGGGGGGCTGAGAGGAGCCGCCGCCGCGGAGGGGTTCCCCTCTTCCCCGCACCCCGGAGGAGCCGGGCACAGCGCCGGAGCCGTTGTCCACATCCCGGCGGCCGGGGACAGCAAAGCGGCGCTGCAGTGCCGGGTCCTGCTGCTGGACGGGACCGACGTCAACGTGGAGCTGCCGGTGAGTACCGCGCTGCAGCCCACCCCCAGCGTAGTCCCCCCCCCTCCCCAATGCCATGACGATGCCCCTGTACAGCCCCCCCCCCGAGTAACACACATTTGCCTGCGTGCACACTTCTCCCTCCCCAACAACATGCCCCTTGGGGAGCCCCCTTGACACGCCCCTGCCCCCCCCAGCGTGCCTTCTGTGCACTGCCCGCCAGGTAACTAGCCTGGCGGCTCCTGTTTGCCCCTCTCCTTTCCCCGGGGGCTCCCCCTTCCTCTCGGTACAAACCACCCGCGTCTGCTTTCCCCTCCCGGCAGTGCGTATGGAGGAGACACCCACCTGCTCCCCTCCCCCGCGTGAGCTGCTCCTGCTCCTCACCCCCGGGGCTGCCACGATCCCTGGGCTCGGGGATAGGGAGGGGGGCGCGGGCCTGCTGCACAGGCAGGGGGAGCCGCCATCTCCTCCCCCTCTCCCCCGCGCATCTGAGTTGCTACATTGTAATGGATTCGTGCTCTTGTTAATGTCGTTTGCGCCCCCTCCCCCGATAGTGTTGGGGGAGGGGGGAGCCCGCGGTGCAAGGGGCCTGGGGATGGTGGGGGGCGGGGGAAGCTGTAGCTGTTCACTGGGATTTCTATCTTGCCTGTTTCCCCCAGCCCCGGCTCATTTCAGCAGGAGGCGGTCACTGCGCTCACAGTCCGCACCTGTAGCTCTGCAGGGGAAAGCAAAGAGCCGGGCTTGTTTCTGGGGTCACGCCGCTGGTTCAGGTCCCTTTGGCCTAGCGCGAGCGGCGTGTTGTGCTTGCGGGATGGGGGTCGCAGTTAATGCTCGCCGTGCAGCGCTGTTTCGGGGGGGGGGGGCAGGGGAGAGAGCGAGTAACCTTCTTCCCCCTCCTCCCCCCAACTTCCTTGCATTTCCTGGCAGGCGTTAAGCCTGGCTGTCTAAAGTGCAGGAACGGCTCCCTATTAGGCCTGATAATGTCACACACCCAGGTGCACGCTGACATTTCCGACTGAAGTTGCAGGATTGCTGTGTCAGGCTGTGCCAACGTTGTACCTTGTGGCTGAGGCGTAATTCTCTCCTTGTCCCGCACAGGCATCTCTCTTGCACTGGGGTGTGTGTGTGTGCTTTTCTCTGCGGTGAATACACAGGGGCAGTAGCGGCATAGGTAACTCTACAAGGGTCCTCGGGTTCTTGTACAGACAAGTCTCTCTTCCCTGGGCTTGACCCGGCTGCGCGCTGCATTCTCTGCACCTCTCTCAAACGTGCTGCTGAGAAATCCACTGTGATCTGCTGCCTTGACTTTAACAGAAAATTGAATTCTTGACAGCCCATAGTTGGGTTGGTTTGAGCTGCTGCTGCTCACCCAACTCTGGGAGCTAAGTACTGTGGTATAAGAAATGCAAATCTAATAATACATTTTGCAAGTCCTGGCTTTCTCTTTTTGGTTGTTCTTGGGCTATGCTCCCCCCCCCTTTTTTTTAAATTACAAACTTTGAAACTTGTTCCTGGCTTCTTCTTTTGCCATCAGTGAGGTTTATTTCAATTTAACTATATTTGTACATGGTATGGCTTCAGGGATTGTTTTAAAATCACAGTAATATTGAAAGTATTTAATGGCTTATAAGTGTAAGACTAAAGATTTAAGACTTCCATATGAATTTCTGGGAGATATGTAAGAAGTACATACTCCAGAGATCTAGATATACTTCTCTTTCTCCCACCCACTTTGTGTAACTGATGTTCAGAGTTTGCAGTTCTTTTGTTGAATAGTCAATTGTAGTAACAAAATGAGAAGAAATATTCCCTTTACAATATATTTGGTGCTCTATGAACTAGGGTAGAAAACTATATTACAATAACTTTAACAGTATCGTTAATTACAAGGTGTTTAATTTCAACAGTATGAAAAAAAAAAAACCTGGTTCCAGAATATTTATTTTTCATTGTAAGCCTTTGACTGTTTATTTTGTGTGCACCCACTTATGCTGTGTGCACACTTAACCAGCATAGAATTTGGCACCATGATGGTCTCTGCTCAAGAGAAAATAGCAGTGTTGAGGGTCAGGTTTAGGGTGTGCAGGTAGAGACATCTGGGGAAGCTTGCAGAGCATCTGCCTCGCTTAAGATAATGTTATTAATTCCTCTCTTCCTTTCAAACTAATCATTTTTGAAGACAGTGGAAATCTTGGTATCTCTTAGAGGAAAGAGGTAATAATGTTCTGGGTCTGAGTCACAGTTTATTATAGTGCTAATTTTACTGCTGAGCAAAAATGTTTTCTAAGGAAGAATTTTAATAAGTAATCGGGGTAAAATCAATATATTAAGGACATACTTACAGAAGTTTATGTAGTTAAGATCAATAAATATTTAGTTCAATGCTATACTCTATTTGAACTAACATATATATTGCCTGCTTATTGTTAAAGATCATGTTTATTCAGACAACGTAGTGTTAAAACATGACTGAACTGAAACCAGATCAATTGCATCGAATCAGTAATTCTTCTATGTCTTCTGAGTAGAATGTAATAATGGCATGCTCCTTGCTTCTTTACGATTGAAAATAAAAGGAAATCTCAATTTAAATAGTTATGTGGTCCAATAAAGAATGAAAAGCACACAGGCTAATACTGTAATGCTCAAACCAAGTAAACATAACTGTTTGTAAACAATGGGTTAAAGTATGTCATGGCTATTGTGTGTTTGTCCTCAGATGGTGTATGGGACTTCTGACAACTCTCCCTTTTGCTCAGCAGGTTGTGGTGGAGGACTCTATGGGAGCTCACAATGATTGTTAGCATCTTACCTAACTCAGTAGAAGATTATTTTAGCTGGTATCTTTACCTGTTCCACGCTTTTTCTCTTTTTCATAAAACACCCAAATTGATGATTAAAAAAATTATGAAAGAGGCATTGCTCCAGTCCATGCATATTGGTAACAGGTACTACACTGCAGTTTTCTCAGTCTTGCACAAACCGTGCCCCAGTCCTGCAAACAAACTGCTCGCATGTGTGTAACTTTATACAAGTGTCTACAAGACTAGGGCCTGAAACGGCATAGTGGATTAAAGGGTTTTTGGGGGGTAACATTTACAACTTTTAAAAAGACTGATTGGTTTCCTTGTTTGTCTGATGGCAGGAAATATGTGTTGTAGGGGAAAATATAAAATTCTAATTTTATTAGCCTGCCTTGTTAACCTTTAACCCCTAAAATTCCTCCCTTAGTACAAGTTAGATTCCCTTAAACATACACCTTGTCAGACTCTACTTTCAGTGATGCTTTAAGTTTTCTATTGTGCTGACCAGCTGTCTAAAATAGGCAACTGTGTAGGTATTTGGTAAGGTTGACTTCAGTAATGTTCTGAGGTAAACATTAAGATTTTGGCATAACACTTAAATTGAGAATCTTATTGCCTACACTTTTGTCCAAGTCCTGCTAACTTTTCACTTTCTATAATCACCACCTCTGTGGTCTCCACTTGTTCTTTCCTCACTCTTTTCTTTCAATCTGTACAAAATATTGTCACCAAAGCCATCTTTCTTTCTTGTGTACCTGATCGTCTCTCTCTCTTCTTATCCATTTCTGCCTTGAACATTTGCCCTCTGTTCTCCTTTTCTTCTGTGAACAACCTAAGGTGCTGCTACTTTCAAATTATTCCATAACTTGGCCTGTATCTCTCTCTTCCACTCTTTCATATATCCCCTTCCACTCTCTTTAATCTGCTCAAGCTTTCTTCATTACTGCTCTCTTTACTTTCTCCTGGACTTTGCACTACCTTCAGCTAAACAAAGTAAAAAAAAATATTTTTTGAGCGTTTCAGCCAATTCCTTTTTTAAACTTTTTATGTAACATTTTGAGGATTACTTACTGATACATGCTTTCCCTTTGCTTTTAAATCTTTAAGACAAAAATGTGTACCTTGAAAGCATTCTTTCTAAACAGAATAATGCACTAGCTAGCTTCTTAAACCCACAACTCCTCAGGGCCCCGTATTGAATCTTAGAGATGCTGTTAAGCTTAGATATGTTGTGAAGAAGTGAGTGGCAGTTTACCAGATCTATTGCTGTGGGGTGATTGCCCATGGGAAAGAGTGTAAAATAGTGTCATTAGTTCCTGTTGACCAGATATCATATGTGCACATCCGAAATCTAGAATGTCTGATATGAATTGATGTGGGAGAAGGGAAGGAGGGACCTTTATCAAAACGGCCTTTTCCTGCTCTTGCTGTATATTATTAAGCTTCAAGAGCATATTCAGCATTTTTTGTGTTGTCATATTGGTACAAGAGGCTATTATTTGTTTGGTCTTTGCCTTGCAACCTCAGCTGTTGGGGGGGGTAGAAGGCTATTTGCTCACTGCTATCAAAATAATAATTTCTTCTTCTCAGAGGGTTGCTTCAGAATTCTCATGACTTAACACAAGAAAAGCATCTGCAGGTGATGCCATACCTTTTATATACAAGCATAAAGATGGAGAATAGAAAAACAAAATATGTTGATGTTGCTTTGGGAGTCTGATCCACAAGTGGAAATGAAGACACTTAAGGCCTGGCTTTTAAAGCTGAGTACCCAGAGATTGTGTTGATTTTAGTCAAAGTTGTGGATGCTCTGAACTTCTAAAAATCGGACCTACATTTTTAATTTGGTGCATTTTCATCATAAGACTTTTTGTGAGATGGCTACTTCTGTGCTATAAAGCTCTAGCTGTCAGTTCAGGGTAGTCCGTCATAAACATTCCTTCACTAGCAATCACCTTGCTGTAATAAAGAAATCTCTTGGATACTCAAGAATATAATTACAGAGAAGGTGTGTGGTGTGTTATAAAATATTATGTTTAGTGATCAAATAAATGGAAAAGACAAATATAATACTTTAAATGAATGAAATGTTTTCAAGTGGATAGCTTTTGTTTTATTCTGTGCCTTCCTTTTTGGTACTTGGTATTTTACTTTGGTATTTTAATGACTGTTTCAGCTACTATAGCAACATTTAGAATAGGGATCACAAAAATATCTTCCTACTTTTAGTCATTCGTGTTTATGGTACCATATCCCTTTCTTGGCTGAATAACGTAATCATAGCTATGCTAGTGTAACTGTGTAACAATAGTGTAAACTGTATTGTTTACATCAAATGCAAATGTAAGATAACATTTTGGTGTTTTAAGAAACTCTTTGCTATTGCTGTCCTCTCTTTGGTTTATTCTTTGCCAAGCAGCTGACTTGATACAATTTGTAAATAGCACTGGGGAAGAAAGGGAGTCAAAATAACACTTTTAATTTGTTTTCTGAGCAGAACTTTTGTAAAAATAAACTCCTTCATTTGAGAAAAATGTGTAGTGAAACCTACTAATATACAGTAGGACCCTTTGATTCAACTTTGTTTCTGAGCTGAATAATTTTGTATTATTATTTTTAGGACCACATTACTATATTATTAAATAACACCTTTCTTATAAAGTAACAAGTGGAGAATTAATAAATAAATATGAATCAATAATAAACCCCATTTAAACTTATCTTTCACCAAAATTACAGTGTCTCTCGTTATAGACCTTGCTTTTTGACAACCGGATAAAAATGAAATGCAAGAAATATTAATGGAACACTAGGCTTGCATAGTTTCCTATTCAAATAGGATAATGTTTAAAGTCAGTCATGCTACTGTAACTCTGCTCTTGAGTATATTCATGACAATAATCTTTAATTACTTTATTGTATTTTTCTACAACCTTGGTTACATCCGTAGCACTTCGTATTACTCTGTACTGCTATTTACAACAGAGTATATGAACACCATCAATTGTAAAAGTGCACATTAAAATATATAATACTTTAAATATATTACAGCAGCAGTATAGTAAAACAGTTATAGTGAGTGGTATTTTATTTTGGCTTCTCTTTTATAACATCAATTCTTTCAATAACAACATGATGTTTAATTGTTCTTTTTTGTTTAGTTGTATAAGTCTTGCTGTTTGCTAGGTGCTTTACAGCTTAAGATGATGAGAGGGTCTCTGCCACAAAGAGTTGACAGTTGAACTAGAGAACTTGCCAATTGATGTGGGAGGGAAGCGGAATAATTAGAATAATGTGCTTGAAAGATGAAGGTAAGTGCATGTTGTCTTTGGTTCTATGATGGAGGGTGTAGATATTTGGAAGGAGGTGGAAAATGGAGACTTGTTTGTGCACTTTGTAAACAATAGGTTAAAATGCAGTTCTGCTCTGAAAAGTAACTGTGTAAAATGGAATTGTTTCCATGTTTGTTCTGTGTCTGATTCTGTGTAACATTTGCTCACTTGACAGAAACATATTGTTTTATTAACAAGCCTGCAAACACAACCTTTAAGTTACCTGCAATACTTGTGCAACTGTTGAAGAGGCAGCATCCTTATGAGTGATGAGAAGGAAGTTTGCAGGGCTGGCAGTTAGAAAACACATCATTTTATTTGTAAATTGAGCACATTTGATATGGAAATAATTTCCTTTAGACAAACATGGAACCATCTCACGCCATTTCTGTAGTCACTCTTCAGACCAGGCTGCTGAATACACCATTAGTGTTCAGCCTCTGGCCCTGATGCTCTTAAGTGCGTCCTTTGATGGGGTCTATGTTAAGAAGAAAAAGTGTTTGAGTCTAAATTGAAAATGTCTCCCTAGTAGCTCCCCTCCCCCCCATTCCTGGGGGTTGGGGAGTGAAGAGCAAAGCAACATCTGAGCTGCTGCTCCTTTAAGAGGAGGGGAGAAGGCAATTGAGAGAGCGAGAGCAAGAGAGAGCAGGGAGCTAGAGCCATGTAGCCTTCATGTGAAGGGGAGAAGGAGAACCCACAGTGCAGCAGGAGGAGTTGGGACAATAGAGAAAGGAGGCAGAAAGAGGTTCCACAAAAGTAGGTAGGGGATGGCAGAACTTGACTTGGGGTGAGGGTGTGCCCAACTGTAATTGACTTTGATTAAGGAGAGGTAAGAACTGGTTTTGGGGAGTAGGTTGGTCAGGAGAATAGGAGTAGAAAGGATAGTTTTGAGGAAGTGATGGCCACTGAGGGCCATAAGGGGAGGGAGGGTGAAATTTGAGGGCAAGGAAGATGTTCCTGGAAATACATGGACAGTGTGGAGGGAGAGGTGGTTGGTTGCGGAGAGGCAAGTCTTTGGGGTTCCTGGGAAGGAAACATCTCTTTCTTTCTGGGGACGAGGCTGAGGAGGGTAGTATAGGGAAGAAGGTAGCTATAGGTATATTTCTAGGGGATGGGGTGCTAAAAGTAGGACTTGAAAAAGGATGCCATTCTTTCCTTCCCTCTCCAAGCCCAGCTGCTGCTCTGAAAAAAAACAAACAAAAAACCAGCTTTGAACCTAAAGTTTTTGGTGCTGCATTTTAGGCTCCCAGTTCAGTTGAAGAACTTAAAAAGTTTTGCGTTGTGGATGGAGAAGGCTGATTTTGCAGAAGTATTTTTATAGAAAGAAATAGCAGTGTCTGTGTGGGTGAAGAATTGGGGAGGGTGTTAAGAGTGGCGACAGAGGCATCCAAAAAATAACACCATAATTGGAAGCCGGGGGGTGGGATAGGGAAGGGGGTATGCTAGAAACGGCTGAGAAATAAAAGTTTCCAAGAAAGTTTGGAGAGTTCAATTTTAACGCTTTTCTGTTTAAGTTGGCAGCAGGCAATCGAGGAAGAAATGAGTCTGAGAAAAGTGGGATTGGAGAGAGAAATATGGGATTCATTAATACAAAGATGGTGATAGAAGGCAAGAGACTGTATGAGGTCACTCCAGGTAGTCTGTAGAGGGAGAAGACCAAGGAGGAGTCCTGAGAGACAGTGGCAGAGAGCAGAAAGCATGGGGGGAGGAAGAAGAAGATACACTGATGGATCAGTCAGAGAGAAAAGAGTGCCATGAGAACATGGCATCTCTGAAGCCTATGCAGGAGAACAGGTGGTATTTTACAGTGTTATAGGTGACAGAAAGGTGAAGAAGTTGTGTGGGTAGGGAAAAGTAATTTCTGTTCAGTGAAAAGGGCAAAAGCCAAAGTCAGTGGGAGCTATCTTCTCCTGTAACAGCAGGAGGAGCAGGAAAGGGAAGGAGAGAGCTGAGGAAGCAGATGATGAAGGCAATGGGTGGGGTTTCATAACTTGGGGAAATGCTTGTTTGAAGTTAAAGAGGAAGTAGCTGGCAGGCAGCTCTTGAATGAAAGAGGTACGGGATAAACATAGAAGCAAAGGGTGGGTCATGCATATGTGAAACTGAGGGTAGAGGTGAAGGGTTTGGTCCAGCAGAGAAAAAGAGACTTTTGAACTCAAAATGGATGAAGGAGACAAGGATGCAGGGAGGAGGATGGGGATTTCTTTAGGACTTGCGTTTCTGCCTGCCTTCTCCACCTTTTCTTTCCTACCCACACACCCTGAAGCTGTGCTTCTGTTGGCAACTCTTTGCAGTGGTCATCATATGGAGGCTCCAGTTTGCTCCCTGTAATTTTATTTTCAGAGACTCTTTCCCTCCATGTTCGTCCCCCTCCCCAGTGCTAACATCCTATTTCCCTTTCTTGCTTCACAACATGGCCATGGCACTTTGACCTACTCTGGTTAACAGTGGCTTCTGTCTTGAGTGGCTGTCTCCTGCCCACCTCCCCCAGTGAGTCAACTGATTTCCCCCAACCCTCCCCCACATTGTATTTTTCCATTTACATCCTACAAGTGGTGGTCTGCCCCTCTAGGGGTATTTAGGTTACTCCTGGGTTAGGGAATTGGACGAGATCTGCCACTTGAGGACTATCAGGAGCATCAGAGGGTGGCCGGTTCTACTGTCTCTACCCAGACTTATCAATATTTTCTTAGAAGAGGGGGCAGATGAGACCCCTGCAAGGTTCTTGCCATTTTACAGTCCGAGGCAACTGTCAGAACCACAGGAAATATGATATCTGTCTACTTCTTCTGCAGGCCCTTCCCAAAGGCAAAAGAATCCCTTCATTTCCACACAAAGCCCTGATGTGGATTTTCATGGCTGTGGGATGGGAAGCAGGAATCCTAAACCCCAGCAGATCCACAGTGGGCTCCACTGATGTGATGCAGGCCCCTTGGTTCTACCACTTTGATTAAAATGCTCAGTCTCCATTATTCCAGCAGATGTGGATTCCATGGATTAGTATGGATTGAGCACACGTTGATGAAACATCAGATCTATGTGACCAATCAATCAAATAAATAATTCCTGGCCTTTATCACTTTTATTTTAAAACACACACTTTTCATTGATTGATTACTTCACTGGTAGTTACTAAGAGAACTATGTGAATGACATATTTAGACACATGGGACAAAAATGCACACAATTCAACTAGTGGATCCCACCCTGAGATAAAAAGTAAACATAATGCATGACATTACTAGCCTGCTCCAGGAGAACTATCAAGCCTGCAGTTTGACTAATTATGTGCACTGGTATTGCATTGCCTGGTTTGTGTTAGCGTTTGTAACCCCCTTAAGAAACAGAGTTTTCTGCAAAACATTTGTTTTCTCATGCAAACCTTGCAAAGTTCCTTCTTTCTTTTGTATTAAAAACATGAAGTAGCGGGGGGGAAATAATGAAGTGTTTAAAATGGCTATCATCTGTTGTGTGTTTGACTTATTTTGTTCTATGTATTATCACAAATAGCATCAGTTTAAATGTGCCCTGGACCATTGTGAGGAGCTTATTTCTGTATATTTATTTTTTTGTTAAAGTGCCATATCATCATCATGGCAAACCCCAAAGGGACGTAACCTCTTTGCAAATTAAACACCACCTGGATTGATCTCTAGCTGGTCTGCCTGGGTGTTCAGTCTGTGTCCATTGTTGGTGATCTTACCATGCCACCAAAGCTTTTATTTTATTCCTTAATAAACTTGCTTAATAATTTGTCTTCCATCCTAATAATATATCTGTACCAAGAAAAGTGCCATATACATCTACTCAATCTATAAAACGGTAAATATTAGTAATATGCATATTAATATATGAATAATATATGACTAATGAACTTAAACTTGCTCCCTCGTTCATTTGGAACCACAGAGACTCAGAAAAATAATGACTTATTTTAAGATCTGGTTTAAGGAGAAAACATTACTGGTTAAATATATTGTTGGAATACACTAACAAATGTTGTTGTTATATTTTCCCCAATAGTATTTTTATATATATCTGTTATTTATATACGCTTGTTCATGGTGGTGGTCTACGCAAAAACCGAATGATACAGTGCTAAAGTCCCCGGACTGAAGAGCTTACAGTCAGATAAATATCGTATGCAGGGCAAGAACTCAAAAAGGCATAAGGACATATATTAGGGGATCACAACATTCAGTTAAATTATATTTCTTGGAAGACTGAAAAATCCATGGAACTAAACAATACAATAACGTTACTTTTTAAAAGATGTTCTAGTGTAACTTATCAGGGGACGAACTGGATTTCAAATACGGCTGTGTGGAAAGAAAATGTTTTTTCACAATGTCTCTTTGTAATCATTCCTAATTAGACACATACTGTTCCCAAGTTGCTTATTTGTATTAAACATGGACTCAGGAGGAATTAGCAACTTATCAGGCTTGGTTAGAAAATACCCATTTGTTTTGCTGCACCACGGTAGCACTGTACGTGTAGACATACGCTGAGTGAGGAAGCCACTTCTCATTTGCAGCCTCAAGTATGATGTGATGCTAATTGTACTAATTTCACTAAATGTAGGCTGGCAGCTTGTCTGGCACCTAATAAATAATTTTAAATTAAGTTGGCCAGAATAGAATTTTTTGGTTGTCTCATGCTGCAGGACATGTCTCATTTTGAGGTTGTCCATCAATATTTTTCATCAACTGTCATTAATTTCAGAATAGCAGCCATGTTAGTCTGTATTCACAAAAAGAAAAGGAGTAATTGTGGCACCTTAGAGACTAACAAATTTATTTGAGCATAAACTTTCATGACCTACAGCTACAGCGTCCGATGAAATGAGCTGTAGCTCACGAAAGCTTATGCTCAAATAAATTTGTTAATCTCTAAGGTGCCACAAGTACTCCTTTTCTTTTTATCATTTGTTTGTAAATGTTGTAATTTTATCTTGGACCTTTTCTACTGTGATGTCAAATAAGAAAAAAATCTTAATTTCCCAAAGTCTGTCTGTCTTTTGTAAGTAAACATTTTTCACGTCTGTAAGCAGAGAGTAATTTATCAACACTGAACGTAACAAATCTTTATCTTTGGGGCAGATCATCTCTACAAGAAAATAAACAAAACAAAAAACAACTGTGTATTTTTCCATATTTACTAGTAATTACTTGGAATCATGTGATATAACATGAAAATGAGACCTTGCACTTTCCAGATGAAAGATTTTCTTATATGACAAGTGGAATCGAAAACACAAGTACTTTATGCAATAGTAATACTGCAGCAAAGATCTCTTCAGTAGAATGCAAATCTTTAGTATGTAAGTTTTGCATTCAGCCTACTTACTGTGTAAAAGTTTTCCCTCAATAATGAACTTTGCTTGTAGACACTGAGTGAGGAATGATTCTATTCTCTTTTAAACTAGGCAAATAACTGGTAGATGTGTTTCTCCTCTTAACTATGGGTTCATAACCCCAGAACAGGCTGCACTCCATAATGCATAGTGGCCAATATCCAAACAACCCATAGCTGAGCAGGTATTTGTTGCTTCCACTCTGCTTGCATGAATGATGGAAATCCTGTAGGTCTGGGGAGGAGTCGGTGTAATAGAGGACAGATTTAGTTTCAGGTTTGTCTCATAGAATCTATCCTCTCACACTTTCTTCTCCCTTTACTTATCCCCCTCTCCCTGCCCCAAAAACCCACCTTTAAAATATAGCAGTTTTTTGAGAAATACACTTTTTGGAAGGCATTTCTTGCTATTGGATATAACTACTACTCTGATGGTGTTGATGATGATTTGGTTCAATAGCTAAAAGTCAAATACCGACCTGAAAAGATAAGTGTTTTACTATATTTCTTACTTTTTCTGCTATCCTGCATCTCCTTTTTTGCCTTTCTGTGTCTTACTGGCCTACACTTGCTGTTGCCACCTCCTTGCAGGGAGGAAGGTTCTGTTGTTCCCTCAGACTGTGATGGGTCCTCCACTCTGCCCAGCACTCTGCCAAGTCTAGCCCTCAGCTTCGCTCCTAGCTGCAAGGTGGCTTTATATAGGCATGAGCGTTGCATTTGTGCAATGAATTCTGAGTTCAACTCCTAGTAGAACTTTGGAGTTCTGTTCCTTACTCTCGTTGACTTGCTGTATGACTGGGCTAGTCCTTTATTCTGTTTTTTTTTTCTTTGTCCTTTATAATATGGGCCCAAGACTTTAAAGGTGTTGGGAATTAGTGTCTGTAAAGTGATCCGAGTTCCTAACGTGAATGATGATGTATAAGTTCTCAAAGTATTGCTTCTGTTTACTGTTGTGTACTGTGCCTTTCTTAATATGTCTTATGTCAAATGCCTGACTAGTGAAGGAAGAGAGGCTAATTTGGGCCCTTATGAGTAACAAAACCTTTGTTTCCATAACTGCATTCTTCATGAGAGTGGTTATTTTAGTCTAGAGATTAAAAAAAAGAAGAGGACAGATTGTCATCTGACTCCTACCCATATACAACTGATGAAGAGAAATGGATTGATGTGGCTGATTATGATGAACCATAGGTTTGGTTTGGAAGTTACTGCTGATGTTCATGAGAGGTAGCTGATGATAATATGGGCAGAGGCAGTGCAAGTGCTCTCACAGCACCTTCAAAGTGGCATGGCCCTGAGCTATGAGGAAGTAGAAACCATTTTTTGTGGAGGGAATGGGGCACCTCCATGTCCCTTGCCTCTTTGAGACTTTCAGTTGGCAAAGACATTAATTTTGGCAACTGTTCTTTTATGTGGATCCCAGTCCACTAGGAGCCGGACTGAGATCAGCAGATCATTTAATATAAGTAGGGCCCTACCAAATTCACAGCCATGAAAAATGCGTCATGGACCATGAAATCTGGTCTTCTGTGTGCTTTTACCCTATACTATACAGATTTCATGGGAGAGACCAGCAATTCTCAAATTGGGGGTTCTGACCCAAAAGGGAGTTGCAGGGGGGGGTCACAGGGTTATTTTGGGGGGGTCATGATATTGCCACCCTTACGTCTGTGCTGCCTTCAGAGGGAATACCATACCATGCTATACTTACTTCAGCACTGCTGTCTTCAGAGTGGCGGCTGCTGACTGAGGGCCCAGCTCTGCAGGCAGCAGCGCAGAAGTAAGGGTGGCAATACCAGACCAGGCCCTCCTTACTTCTGCGCTGCTGCTGGCGGTGTCTCTGCCTTCAGAGCTGGGATCTTGGCCAGCAGCTGCTGCTCTCCAGCTACCAAGCTCTGAAGGCAGCGCCACCATCAGCAGCAGCGCAGAAGTAAGGGTAGCAGCACCGCAACACCCCCCTCCCCACAATAACCTTGCGACCCCTCCCCCTCCACAACTCCTTTTTGGGTCAGTACCCCTGCAATTATAACACTGTGAAATTTCAAATTTAATTAGGTGAAATTATAAGATTTATGATTTTTAAAATCCTATGACCGTGAAATTGACCAAAATGGACCGTGAATTTTGTGCAGCCCTACATATAAGCCATTCAACTGCTGTTGAGTGCTTGTTGGTCACTACTGACCTGTTCCAGATTCAGTCTAGCTACTGAAGTCTTGTCTACACCACAGAGTTTGTGTGGTATACTTACCTGCCCCTGTTCCCCCCCAGTTACCGTAATATTTGAGTGCTTCACAGTCTTGCTTCTATTTAGTCTCAATTTCTCTGCAAAGTAGGGAATAACAGTGTTTAAAAACGCTAGAAACTGCTGGAACTTATACACTAATGCTCCTACTAGTTTATTTGAACTGGTATTAGCCCTGGTGGGGCATTTTTTTTCCACTGAACTCTCAAGTACTGTATAGACACAGCCTTAGTGGTAAGACTCCATGTCCCAATGTCAGTCCCTTGACAAACTGATACAGCTTGAGAGACCGATATGTAAGAAAATTACTGCTCTGCATAATATACATTTTTAGCATCTTATGATGTTTTGAAGCATTCCCGAACTTGGATATGAGAAACAAATCATCAAGTTATTTATCTCCACCTACATCTTCCTTGTCTTTTTCTTGGACTCCCCAGATTTGTCTGCTTTATTAGGAGGTAGTTTTTTGATATACTTAAAATTTTTCTTTGTGATACATAAAGCTTTATAAATCTGAGGCTATTGTTAAGCTTATGTTCTTTGTTGCTTGTTCGTTACATGGTATTAAAAAGCCTTTATTTAAAAGGGTAGAATGGGGAAAAAACATTACTGTGTTGGCACAAGTGTTGTCCAAGTATTTTGCAACATAAAGTAGGCTGAAGTTAATGGGGAAAAAATAAAATTTTCAGTGCTTTTAAATAGAAATAATGCTGTTTGACTGCTATAATTATAAAAATTTGTCAGAAGATGTTTTGATTATCTTATGATCTGTATAGTTTTATTGAGGTATGCAGGACACAAAGCACATTTTAAGGTTTATTTGCCTTGTACGTATGAGGAGAGAATACTTAATAAAGCATTCAATTATTTGAATAATAATTGTTTGCTGATCCTTCTTTCTTTAGTTTAAGGATATGGTTGTGACAAGGAAGGGGAACTTCGTTTGTTTTACTTTAGCTAGGTAAAAATGTTCTGACATTCTAAAAATGAAACTTCTCTTTGTAGCAGAAAGAGAACTGTGTTTGGTATTGTGACTGACTGTTAGTACAAAAACCACAAAATCAATTAACAGCACTTCCATGTGTGTGATATGGCCTGAAAAACTGAGAAAATAAATAGTAAGGCAGTGTTTCAAAAAGGAGAAAATATGAATGAGAAACTCACCCACTAAACAGGTATTTTCTGTGTAAAGTACTGACAGTATCTTACTATTTCTGCAAGTGCAGAATTTTTTTCTATAAACCCTATACTTCCTATGAACGTCTAATAAATGTACATTTTAAGTCTTTTTTTTTTTTAATTTGGTCAGACTCTTGAGCAGTGGGCAATGTACGCAATTTCTAGTGGTGTATGCAGAAGACTAAAAGATGAATTTGTTAGTTTAATTCCCTACTTTGACTCCTTTTGTGAGCCAGGCCAAGTCACAAGCTTTCTGCCTCACTTCCCAGTCTGTAAAATGGGATAATAGCTTGCCTGTCTCACAGTGGGTTCAAGGATTAATTTGTTAATAGTTTGTAGAGTGTCAAGATGAAACTTACTGTTTGCTGCTACTTATTATGTGATACCGTGTACTGGCGGAGAAACTGAAGCAGCAGCTCTTGAAGTCTCGTACAATGCCCCACTTTGGAAAACGGCATGTCTATCCCTGTGTAAAAGGTGCAGAATTGTTTAGGACAGCAAAATTTCAAGCATTTGACTTCTCAGGCTGTGTCTACACTTAAAACACTGTAGCGGGACAGCTACAGCAGCACTTCAGTAAAGATGCTCACTACAGTGATGAGGGGTTCTCCCATCGTTGTAGTTAATCCACCTCCATGAAAGGCGGTAGTTAGGTCAACAAAGAATCCTTCCATCAGCTTAGCGTTGTCAACACTAGGGGTTAGTTTGGCATGCATATATGTCTCAGGGCTGTGGATTTTTCACACCCCTGAGAGACGAAGCTATGTAGATGTAAATTTTCAGGTTAGATCAGCAATTTCCTTAGTGCTGCATGAGCCTGTTCAATGGCTTCAGAGAAGCAACTAGCTAAGGCCTGGTGTACACTAAGAATTTACATTAGCTATATCTCTCAAGGATGTGAAAAATCCAACTCCCGAGAGATGTAGCTATGGCAACCCAACTCCCAGTGTAGACTGCACTAGGTTGACGGAAGACTTCTTCCGTTGACGTAGCTACCACCTCTTGGGGAGGTGGATTACAGGAGGACATGGTTAAACTGGTTGTACTGGAGCACCTGTATGAACATTGCTCATCTGACCTGAGGATATGGTTGGTGGACAAAAAGCCAGAGGACCTGCAGGGCAGCTGGCTCACGAGTTTTGTGGACAGCTAGTCAGGGGGTGGAACAGAGGAGTCCCAAAAGAATAAGCCCACCATGGTGCAGAGAGTCACCCTGGAAACCCTCCCGCCCCAAAGGGGGAATGCGGAGAACCCCCTCTCCAGGGGAAGCTCAAGACCAACCGACCTGCTCGAGGGAACCAACAGAACGTGAATTGTTACTACTGTGGGCAGAGAGGCCACATACGGACCCAGTGGCCCAAGCTCAAGGACAGACTGAGCAAATCGAACCCCCACAGGGTTAACTGGGTAGGGACCCAGCCGGAGGAGGGGCAGGCTTCCCAGGGAGGATGGGCTACCTACACCGACAGGAGAACCCCGCCTGTTGGTACAGACAGCATCTACAATGAAGTGCTACAATGGCGCAGCTGCAGTAGGACGGCTGTAGCGTTCTAAGTGTAGACAAGCCCTAAGGGAGTATGTGTGGCAAGGAAGCTAAGGTACTCGAGGCTGTCATTCAAAGAGCAGTAGGTAGTACATAGCTAATGCTGTTTTAGCTGTTGAATAATTCCATATCAGTCATAATGTAATCACCAGAATGAGCTACCTTGGTTCTAGCCTATGCAAGGAAATAGTCACTATTTCTTCCCAGATGTGCAGATCCATAGGGCACCATGAGTCAGTCTGCACAAGCGGAGCAAGCTTTAGTGCATTTCTGTCCAACTCTGTTAGAAAGAGAAGAATGAAGGCCGGTTTGGTTTCCCACATGAGGAAATGAACATTCCAATGAATGGGAAAAGTGAAGAGATTTTTTTCTTTATTTAGCAAGGGCTCTCAGAGTTTGGTGATAGTGACTTTCTGGAAGGCTTTTTTTTTTTTTTTTTTCCAGTTGAGCAGGAACTTCTTGCTTTAAAAAAAAAATTAAAATTAAAACTAAGAAGAAAGGGAAGGGGACAAAGCAAAGTCTTTCCTCTCCTTCACTCCCTTTCTTTTCATTTTCCCCCCGTCTTTTAAAAAATCAGGTATAGCTGCTGTTCCTCATAGAATATTTCGGCAGATTTGGAACACCCTTGCAAAATCAGGAGACAGAACAGGCAGCTCATAAGGGTTACTAAGCTAGACTGAGCTTGTCTGTACCCAGAGTGCAGCAGCAGAAGTTTCAATAGCCAAATATTCAGTAATCCAAGGAGAGGAGACTTCTTCTCAAAAGTCCAAGTTAACAGGAATTATAAGCCTCTCTGAAGTGTAATTTTGAGGCACCAGCTGCTCTGCTATAGTTGCTTTCTTCCATTTCACCAGGCGTATTATAGCATAATGCAGTGTTATTAAGAAATTGCTTCTTGTCAGCTATGCCATTGGTGAAGTGACTTTTCTATGAAAAGCAATTGTAAACAGTGAAATCCTGAGGTTCCCTGTTGCTAAGTATTAATTTTATATTAAACTTGTCTTGTTTGTTGGCAAAATCTATTTACTTGTGAACAGCCCTGTAAATTCATGGTGTGATCTAAAAGTCAAGGTGGGCATTTGCCTTCTCATATGCCATTACTAATAAAGCGAGTAAAGTTCTCATTTGCACCTTTGGAAACCCACTTTATTCAAAGTTGCCTTCAGCAATACCTGTGCAATTCCATTGCCTTCAGTTAGAATTGTATAGATCTAGCTGATTTAGAATTTAATAAATGATTCTGTTGATATACAAGGAATAGAATCTAGCTGTCACTCTTAGTGTATTGGCTTTGCAAGACTAGCAATTGTAAAGAGCAGTAAGAACTTTAGTCACTGAGGTCAGCAGATATGTTTCTGAATACACATGCAGAACAGATTTGCTGAGTAAGTGGATGCCATATTTTATATAGTCACTCCTCTGATTAGAACTGCACTGTAAATCTGTTTAAACTGATGGGTTTTTTTATCAGAAGCCTCTGATTCCTTGAGATTTATAGTAAGAGCCCTGGCCTCTAGCATAGTAACTAGACAGTATCTGTGGCTGAGGCCTTGGAGAGCAGATTACCAGGTAAAACGGATGGTTTTGGGCAGAGTTTACAAAGGGAAGTTATTTGTAGAGAGGCTGGAGGAAGGTACTTGTGGGTGTCTCTGAGAGGAAGGATAGTCTTGTGGATAAGGTAGTGGACTGGGTAGTAGAAAATTTAGAGTAAATTCATAGTGTGTCATGTACTTTGTGTGATCTTGGGTAAATCACTTAATCTCCTTTGCTTCAGTCTACTTGTGACCCTAGGCATCCATGTATTCACACCCTACAGACTACTGCAATAGTATTTGTACAAAATATACCTTGTGAGGTATCATATGAAAGTTGTTAACGTGTTGGTTAGTAATATAATTTTAAAATGCATGTGTTAATCTTATATGTGAAGTTATGAATTCCCTCTGTATAACGTTACTAGAACATGTTTAAGAGGACAGTCTAGCCTAGGTAAAGGTGATAAACAGGTCTGTCCTAAGCAAAGGAATGTGGGTTTACCGCAATTTACATATTAGCAGTAAACAAAGCTATCAGGCAAAACCAGCAGGGATTATCTTCAGCCTGAACTTGAGAGATAAAGAATTAACATGGCTCCTGCACCCCTGAGAGAGACAGTAGACTGAATCTCCAGGAGGCTGTCCTGACTTGTAGGACAAAGACAGTCTCTTTGGGGATATAAAGAGCAGACAGACCATCTTAATTTTTCACTTTAAGAAGACAAAGAAATCAAGTGATTTGATCTCAGTGATAGGTTCTGGCAAGGCCAGCTAGTAAAAAAGCCAGAAGGGAGACTGGAGGTGAGAGAAACCATTTTGAACAAAGACTGTATCTTGCTAGATTAAGTTTTATATGTGTGTTTTCACTTTTATTTGATTGTAAACCTTTCTGTCTTGATGCATTCTCTCTTTAACAGAGCAGCAAAACATAATATCTTCTGTATGTTGCAGAGAAACCTCTCTGAGGAGCTTGGAGGCTGGAATTCATTGATTGTTACCTGCTAGGCAAGGTGTGGGATGGGAGAGCCTTGAGGAGTTTGCTGGAGAGCAAGACATGCTGGTTGTGGCAGGGAGCTAAGGACACAGTTTAATCTCGAGCAAAACTTTCTATTGCTGAGGCAGAGGGGTAACACAGTGGTTTACAGCTCACAAAAACAACAAGGAGTCCGGTGGCACCTTAAAGACTAACAGATTTATTTTGGCATAAGTTTAAGTCTGTTAGTCTTTAAGGTACCACTGGACTCCTTTCAGAGTAGCAGCCATGTTAGTCTGTATCCTTAAAAAGAAAAGGAGTACTTGTGGCACCTTAGAGACTAACCAATTTAGTCTCTTCATGCGTCCGATGAAGTGAGCTGTAGCTCTCGAAAGCTTATACTCTAATAAATTTGTTATTCTCTAAGGTGCCACAAGTACTCCTTTTCTTTTTACTGGACTCCTTGTTGTTTTTGTGGATACAGACTAACAAGGCCACCCCCTGATACTTTACAGCTTACAGTATCCCCAGCAGTGGGTTGTTCAGGATAAACTAATATAATATTTTTGAGATACCATTAGGGTATCTTCATGGTGCCCATTAGACTGGTTCCTGAATAGATACCTAGGAAAGGGAAATGTGTGTGCTTCCATTCAAGCTGAATAGAGAACAATATTTTCTTCAGCCTTAAAACCAGTTAGGTTGTAAAGACTGAAGTTAAAACAGAGAATCTGCAACAAAAGTGGCAGAGTTCGTAAATCACAACAGGGTTATGGCTCCATTTCTGCCAAACTTTCTCTCCAGTGGAAAGCTGTCAACATTTCAGGCCACAGAACCTCACCCACCCACTCCCACAGTAGGTCCATAACATCTGAATGTGGCTTTTGGTTCCTGGGAGGCAGAGAGGTCTGATGCTAGCATATGTTGGTGAGAGTAGTCGGAGAGAGCTAAGATGTGAAGTGGGAGTCAGTTAATGAATCAAATGGACATTGCCTCCTGTTGACGGTTTTAAATATCAGTATTCACATTAAATTTGTTGTATGAAGAGGAATCCAGCAAAATGGATGGATTTGTATACAAACTGGTTCTGAATTGGGGATTCATCTGTTTCTTTCTGTCTTCCTTTCTAAAGGGACTGTGTGACCATCTGGTCAGATGGTCTGCATAACTCAGGCCATAGAACCTTGCCCACTAACATCTGCATGTTTGAGCATGTCTTCTAGAAAGATATCCAGTGTTGATTTAACGATTTTAAGTGGTGATGATGCCACCAAGTCCCTCGGCAAATCATTTAAACAGTTAATTACTCTCACTATTAAAAATGTGTGCCTCGTCTGGGTTTTAGTTTCAGCTTCCAACTATTAAATCTCATTATGCTTTTATCTGCAAGATTAGAGCTCTCAGCTATCAGAATTCTGTTCTCCATGTAGGTATTAGTAGACCATAATCAAGTCATCTCTTAACCTTCTCTTTGGTAAGCTAAATAGATGAACTTCTTTAGTCTTTTACTATAAGGCATGTTTTCCAGACCTTGAATAATTCTTATCTCTTCTCTGAACCCTTTCCAATTTTCTACATCCTTTTTGAAGTATGGACACAGAGCTGGACACAGTATTTCAGTAGTGGTTTCACTAATGTTGCATACAGAGGAAATGCCACTTCCCTACTCCTACTTAGATATTCCCTGGCTTATTCGTCCAAAGATCACCTTTGCTCTCTTGGCTACAGTATCTTACTGAAAGAAAAGGAGTACTTGTGGCACTTTAGAGACTAACAAATTTATTTGAGCATAAGCTTTCGTGAGCTACAGCTCACTTCATCGGATGCATTCAGTGGAAAATACAGTGGGGAGCCACTGTAGCTGACGAAAGCTTATGCTCAAATAAATGTTAGTCTCTAAGGTGCCACAAGTACTCCTTTTCTTTTTGCAAATACAGACTAACACAGTTGCTACTCTAAAAAGTATCTTACTGGGAGCTCATGTTCAGCTGGTTACCTAACATTACCACTGAGTCCTTTTCAAGATCCAGAAATGCAGCCATTCTATCTCCCATCTAGTAAGTATGACCTACTGTTTTTTTCTTAGATGCATGATCTTGCCTTTGACTAAATTAAACCCCTTTTATTCAAATGAGCCCACCTTACCAAGCAATCCAAGTTGTCCTGTTTAACTGACGTGTACACATTTACCACTCCCAACAATTTTTGTATCCTCTACAAATTTTAACAGCAATGGTTTTTATACTTTCTTCCATGTGATTTATATATATGGATTAGTACTGGGCCAAGAACAGATCCCTTCAGGACTCTACTGGCAATGCCCCCATAAGTAACTGTAAATTGGGAACCATCTTGAGTAACGGTTAACCAGTTTTTTAATCCACTTAATATGGGCTACAGTGATGATTGTATAGTGTTAACTTTTTATCAGAATGTCATGCAGGACTAACTCAAATGCCTTAAAGAAGGCTAAGTATATTATGTAGAATCATAGGAATGTAGGGCTGGAAGTGCCCTCAAGATGTCATCTAGTCTTTTTCCCCCATGCTGAGGCAGGACTGAGTATACTTAGACCATCCCTGATTTATCTCATTTGTCATTAATTTTATCAGGGAAAACTTGTACTCTTATGAAAAAGTATGTACAGTTTTTGTTCAACAAGTCCTATTTTCCATAAAACTATCATTAATTGGTGTTAAGTATGGTACCATCCTTTCACTATGTACTGATTGTGTCCCATCCACCCTGTGTCACAAATCTGGTCTGTTCCCCCAGTAGGAGTTCACCAGACTGCTGTGAGGGGAATTGTGCTGCTGGATCCCTGGGTTTCTAGGAAGGCCAGGCGCTGCCCCAGTCTTTGGGTCCCTACGCACACTATCTGTTAGAGATCAAACTGGCACCTCTTCCTGAGAGCTTAGATCAGGTGGCTTCCTGCTCAGCACCCTGGAACCACTGCTGACTCCTCGCAGTCCCCTGTAGCTTATACATGCCCTCTTCCAGAATGCCACCCAAAGGTATGAGCCTTCTAGTTTACCTCTGTAGTAGGTGTAGTAGAGAACACACAGACACGGGGCACAGAATCCTAACACATTATTGCACTTATTTAATCATATGAGAAATACACAGATCTATACAAGAACAATAAATCCTACACACATTTTTCTGCCTCAGTTTCCTCAACACTGAAGGGCATTCTTTGGGCTGGGATCAGAGCCCTCTGGGATTCAGGATCCTTCCACTGCCATTTCGTGACTTCTCTTCAGAAATGTGGAGCCTGTCTCTAAGTCATCTTGCTTCTTCTGACCATGGCCAGTCCATCTCTTTCTTCCTGTCCAAACTTCCTCTATGTCTCCCTGTAAATCTTTCTCCTGTGAATCCTTTTATAACCTTTTGCTTTGGTCACCTGCCTCTTTGTCCTGCTTCAGTAACTTTCCACTGCTCTCTAGTTCCCTTCACCCTTCAGACTGGAGGAGAAAGTATCTTCTCACAACTGGAGTAAACCCACTGTTCTAAGATACTTTACCTTGAATAGGTTTCAGAGTGATAGCCTTGTTAGTCTGTATCAGCAAAAACAACAAGGAGTCCTTGTGGCACATTAGAGACTAACAAATTTATTTGGGCATAAGCTTTTGTGGGCTAACACCCACTTCATAAGATGCATGGAGTGAAAAATACAGAAAGGAGTGTAAATATTACAGCACATGAAAAGATGGGAGTTGCCTTACCAAGTCAGGGGGTCAGTGCTAATGATGCCAATTCAGTTAAGGTGGAAGTGGCCTATTCTCAACAGTTGTCAAGAAAGGGTGAATATCAAGAGAGGGAAAATAACGACGAGTCCTTGTGACATCTTAGAGACTAACACATTTATTTGGGCATAAGCTTTTGTGGGTTAGAACCCACTTCATCAGGTGCATGGAGTGAAAATACAGGAGCAGGTATAAATACATGAAAGGATGGGGGTTGCTTTACCAAACGTGAGGTCAGTCTAATGAGAGAAATCAATTAACAGCAGGATACCAAGGGAGGAAAAATAACTTTTTGAAGTGGTAAGAGAGTGGCCCATTAATGACCGTTGACAAGAAGGTGTGAGTAACAGTAGGGAGAAATTAGTATTGAGGAAATTAAGTTTAGGTTTTGTAATGAGGCCAATGCAATCAAGGTGGACGTTGCCCGCTTCCAACAGTTGACAAAAAGGTGTGAGTATCAGCAGATATATGCTGTAATATTTATATTGGTTACTGTATTTTTCACTCCATGCGTCTGATGAAGTGGGTTTTAGCCCACGAAAGCTTATGCCCAAATAAATGTGTTAGTCTCCAAGGTGCCACAAGGAATCCTCGTTGTTTTTACCTTGAATAGATGATCATTGATTGATAATGATCCACTGCTGTCCCTGTCCTGTCTGGTAGAGATGTGACACAGCCCTGCCAGCTCATGGTGGATACACATACAGAGAGGTATTCATGATACAGCAATTTTCATACGTTTCAGAGTAGCAGCCGTGTTAGTCTGTAACCACAGAAAGAACAGGAGTACTTGTGGCATCTTAGAGACTGTAGCCCACGAAAGCTTATGCTCAAATAAATTTGTTAGTCTCTAAGGTGCCACAAGTATTCCAGTTCAATTTTCATAGTAACAGCTTCTTAATTTTGTAATGTCAGTCAGGATTCATAAGTTGTACAGACAGATCCCCAAAATCATCAGACCCTTGTCTCTAGTTTCATAGAGTTTGATAAAGAATCAAAACAGGATGGGTCTTATGCAGATAGAAGTAATAAAACAGGTATTGAAATTAGAAAAATTCTAGCAACTGTACAAAAAGCAAACTTGTTCTATTCCAAACGTGGGCCCACTAATAGATTCAAGATTGGGGAAGGAGTTAGGAGGATCATTTCAGGCTGCAGGATTACATGTGGTTGGTGGTTTTCCCTCTAAACTGCCCATGAGTGAAATGAAGGTAGCTAACTAATCCTGTTGAGGAGAGATTTATACAAGATGAAATTGCAGTTCAGAATAAAGGCTAGACTTCTGTACTCTCACAGGAATCGAGCAAATTGTTACAAGTGTAATCATAACCTTTAATTTGAAACTTTTCTTTGCTGATATTCCTGAAAATAGACTCCCAGTTGTTATAGATATGGTCATTACGAATGGTGAGCAAAAGGAAAATACAGTTTTTAGAAATCAACACTTCTGACTCTCTAGTTAATAATTCTACTTTAACCTCTCACTTGGAAATCAGACTATGTCTACATTATTTGGAAAATTCTACTGGGAACCTAACTTTGAGATTTAAAGGTTAGAGTCCTAGAGTTCCAGAAAGAAATATTAATAAAACACATGATCCAAACTATTGTGTTGAAGAGCTGCTAATGGTGAGATGTAGTAAATATGTATAAAGCCTGTTTCTGCATTGAATAGTTGATGAAAACTGGAGTGCAAACCCCCGATCCATTGAAAACAAAAAATCAACAGCTCTGAATCATATTGAAGAAAGACTCATAAAAAAATAATATCCATTTAGACTATTTCCTAAAATACATAAATTACACTTAATCTACTAGAAAGACTCGTTAAATACTTGTTAGAAACTTGCCATTGAAAGATAGGCTTTCTCTCTCTGAGTATCCAAGTCCCTCGATAAAACTTGTTTTGACGTACAGTTTCTCTTAGTACCTGCCCAGAGGTTAACTTCTTGGGGAGGGAAATCTGAGGTTAATCTGACAAGTTTGTTTGATTTACAAGATTTAGAAAGAGTAGTGGTTTTTTACTCCTTTAAAAATTGTTCTGGTTTTCTAGCCTATCAGTTAGATAAAATTTGATGTAAAAACTTATACACTAATTCTCAGTGAGAACTTGTTAGTTTAGAGAACAATTTTTACTAATTTGGAGTGAAAAAATCTATGTAATAGAGGTTGTCTGTATATGTAAACTTCCCTGAGAAACTTGGTAAACTTTACATGTTGTGCTTCACTTAAACCAAGATGACATTCATTACATCCTTCAGGATATAAACTGATGATATTACATTTTTAATAGCTAGAGAATAACACCTGAGGCCTGTCCTTGCGCCTGTAGGTGGATACACCCCATGCTTTAGTAAATGTGGTTTGAGACTGTAACAGCTTGTTCAGAACTTTGATGGACTTTTTTGGGTCCTCTCTACCCTACCATATTATGTCCTGACATATGCCCTAGAAGATGGTGATGCTAAAGTCTGATCTGGGCCTTGTTTACACACAGACTAGCACAGGTTTAATTAAACTGAACACAGAAGTTGCATTGGTTTAACTTGTAAGTGCAAGCTGAATTTAAATAAACCAGGTTTAAATTGATATGAATGTCCACACTTTGGTTTAACATCACATCTTCAGTTAAACCGGTGCAACTGTGTGTATGGACTAGGCTCAGTTAAACTAGTGCACACCCATTGTGGTATACTCAGGACTGTGATGGAATCGCAAGCTATCACATTAAGAGTGTGTGGGGGATGGGTGGGTTATTGGTGGAGAGCAGGGTTACAGGCCCTGCTTCTAATACAGAGGCTCTGTATTGAAGCGTGCAACCTGGGAGCAGCTGTCAGGTCTACAGACAGCCATCATAGAATGAGGTGGGGTGAATTGTGCCTCTGTTTAAGGGAGCAGCAACCTACTTTGTCTCTCTGCTTTGGGGTTCTTGTATGTTGTCATTCTGAATCCCAAGAAATAAAGCAATATTACATTGTAACTTTCTAGCAAGAGTATTGCATGTTTTTTTCTGACTTCTCTGTGTGTGTGCTGTGGACATAACACCCATGTGTGGGCCCCCTTATTTTTATTTAAGGGTTGCTAACTTCAGGCTAACTTGTATCTGTTCCTAACTGACCTAAGATAAACTGAAATAAAAGACTTTCCACATTGGTTTAAAATTGTTTCTGAAGCAAATCCATATGATTTACGTGTGTGTGAGGTGGTGAAGAGAAAATAATGGGCTGTTCTATTATGTGGGGGCAGGTAGTTCCCTAATCTCAACCATTTTATTGCCCTTAATGGAGCTATGCTTGCTATGGGAGATATTAGCAATTCTAATAGCAATTCTGTAGCAATTCTCCTTACCTGCCTTCAGAGGGACAATAGAGTTGAGGTCTGTTATTTCTCACCTCTATTTATTTATTTATTTATTTGAAAACATTTTTGCTGTTAACAAGCATGTTACCTCTGGAGACACAAACCCACAGTTTGAGAACAGCAAAACTAAGCATCTTTGATGGTATCTTCTAGCCTGAGCACTGAGCCCCATTGGGTAGATAGAAAGATTCACCTAACTAATCTGTACAGAAGCCCCTGGAACCCCATAAAATTGTGTCCCTAATCCATGAACGATTGGAACTCATTTTCAAAACTTTTCTTAAACATTACATGACTATATTGTCTGATACTATAGAATTAGAATTTATAATCCCTATTCAATGATGAAAGATCTTTGAGCTATAATGTATCTTTAGATAGGTGTTTTTTCCTCAAAAAGCATTTTATCAAAAAAATCTGATTTAAATAAAAAAAAAATCAGATTTTTTTTTAAATCATTGATTTTTATCCACACTGTGGTAGGCACAGTTCCTCTGAGCATTGATATTTTGAGATCAATTCATCTGTGCTGTAAAAAACTAAAATGGAAGCTTGATCTCTGAGGTAAACATTTTAATATTTTGTTTTGTATTTTGTGAGCAATAGGATGAAATTATTTTACTGGAGTTAATTTTTTCCCCTAGGACGTGACTTATTTCAGTGGTAGTCTTTTAAATAATTTTAAAGTATAGCACTATTCTGAAAAATTAGGATATTTTTTGTTCTAAATTCTGATATGCATATTTCAACTTCAGCTGTAGCAAATGCACTGACAAAAGCCCACAGGTAAGCACAAAAAGGTGACCTTAACAGAGAGCTAGATATTCGGGTGCGGGGGGGAGGGGGATGGAAAATTGCAGTAGGATCATATGAGTAACGAGGGAAATCAACGGGGGAATCTGCATAATATTTTAGCTGACTGTACACAAATACAAGGAGTGTGGGGAATAAAGAGGAAGAACTGGAAGTATTAGTACATAAGTGAAATAATGACCTATTTGGCATTACAGAGACTTGTGATAAATCTCATGACTGGAATATTGGTATAGTGGGGTATAGCTTATCATAGAATCATAGAATATCAGGGTTGGAAGGGACCTCAGGAGGTCATCTAGTCCAACCCCCTGCTCAAAGCAGGACCAATCCCCAATTAAATCATCCCAGCCAGGGCTTTGTCAAGCCTGACCTTAAAAACTTCCAAGGAAGGAGATTCCACCACCTCCCTAGGTAACGCATTCCAGTGTTTCACCACCCTCCTAGTGAAAAAGTTTTTCCTAATATCCAACCTAAACCTCCCCCACTGCAACTTGAGACCATTACTCCTTGTCCTGTCATCAGCTACCACTGAGAATAGTCTAGAACCATCCTCTCTGGAACCACCTCTCAGGTAGTTGAAAGCAGCTATCAAATCCCCCCTCATTCTTCTCTTCTGCAGACTAAACAATCCCAGTTCCCTCAGCCTCTCCTCATAAGTCATGTGTTCCAGACCCCTAATCATTTTTGTTGCCCTTCGCTGGACTCTCTCCAATTTTTCCACATCCTTCTTGTAGTGAGGGCCCCAAAACTGGACACAGTACTCCAGATGAGGCCTCACCAATGTCGAATAGAGGGGGACGATCACGTCCCTCGATCTGCTGGCTATGCCCCTACTTATACATCCCAAAATGCCATTGGCCTTCTTGGCAACAAGGGCACACTGCTGACTCATGTCCAGCTTCTCGTCCAGTCTCCCCTAGGTGCTTTTCCGCAGAACTGCTGCCTAGCCATTCGGTCCCTAGTCTGTAGCTGTGCATTGGGTTCTTCCGTCCTAAGTGCGGGACCCTGCACTTATCCTTATTGAACCTCATGAGATTTCTTTTGGCCCAATCCTCCAATTTGTCTAGGTCCCTCTGTATCCTATCCCTGCCCTCCAGCGTATCTACCACTCCTCCCAGTTTAGTATCATCCGCAAATTTGCTGAGAGTGCAAACCACACCATTCTCCAGATCATTTATGAAGATATTGAACAAAACCGGCACCAGGACCGACCCCTGGGGCACTCCACTTGACACGGCTGCCAACTAGACATGGAGCCATTGATCACTACCCGTTGAGCCCGACAATCTAGCCAACTTTCTACCCACCTTATAGTGCATTCATCCAGCCCATATTTCTTTAACTTGCTGACAAGAATACTGTGGGAGACCGTGTCAAAAGCTTTGCTAAAGTCAAGAAACAATACATCCACTGCTTTCCCTTCATCCACAGAACCAGTAATCTCATCATAGAAGGCGATTAGATTAGTCAGGCATGACCTTCCCTTGGTGAATCCATGCTGACTGTTCCTGAACACTTACCTCTCATGTAAGTGCTTCAGGATTGATTCTTTGAGGACCTGCTCCATGATTTTTCCGGGGACTGAGGTGAGGCTGACTGGCCTGTAGTTCCCAGGATCCTCCTTCTTCCCTTTTTTAAAGATTGGCACTACATTAGCCTTTTTCCAGTCATCCGGGACTTCCCCCGTTCGCCACGAGTTTTCAAAGATAACTTGCTTGTTCAGAAAGGACAGGCAGGGAAAATGTGAAGGGTGTCCTGCATTATACATTTTAAAAAAAAATACATATAGTCATTCTGAGGTTCAGAAAGAGATGAGGCAGCCCTAGCTGAATGTCTGTGGGTAAAGATAAAAGGGTTAAAAAAATAGGGGTAACATCTTGGTAGGTGTCTACTATAGACCACCAAATGAGGAAGTGGATGAAGCGTTTCAATAACAAATAACAGAAATATCCAAAATGCTAGACCTGGGTAGTAACTACCCAGACACCTGTTGGAAAAGTAGTACAGCAAAACACAAAATTTCCAATTGGTTCTTGGAATATATTGGAGGCGATTTTTTGTTTCAGAAGTAATCGGGGGGGGGCTGCCATTTTAGACTTGATTCTGACCAACAGGGAGGAATTGGTTGTGAATCTGAAGGCAATGTGGGTAAAAGTGATTATGAAATGAGAGATTTCATGATTCTAAGGAAAGGAAGGGGTGAGAGCAGCAGAATAAAGAAAAATGGACTTCAAAAAGCAGACTTTAACAGACTTAGCCTGGGTGAAAGTAACTTAAAGGATTTACCGGTATTCCGGAATCCTTAGGAGTGGGAGGAGCCTCAACTGGAAGAGGCGGGGCCTTTACATCTCTGGGCCCTTTAAATCAAGATTTAAAGGGCCCGGGGCTTGGACTGTGGTCGCAGCAGCTGAGAGCCCCGGGCCCTTTAAATCAGCCCGGAACTACCAGCTGCAGAGGCGGCTGGGAGCCCCAGGGCTCAGGGGTGATTTAAAGGGCCCGGGGCTCCAGCTGCCGCTACCCCATCGGAGCCCCAGGGGCTCCCGGCTGCTACTGCAGCGGAGCCCCGGGTCCTTTAAATTGCTGCCGCGACCCCTGGGGCTCCAGCAGCATGGCTTGGACGGCGATTTAAAGGGTCCGGGGCTATGGTTGCCACTACTGCCCCGGGTCCTTTAAATCATCACTGGAGCCCTGCTACCGGAGCCCTGGGGAGGCGGCGATGGGGCTCCGGCGGCGATTTAAAGGGCCTGGGGCTCTGGCTGCCGTTACCACCCCAGGCCCTTTAAATAGCTGCCAGAGCCCCGCTGCCGCTACCCCAGGGCTCCAGCAGGCTCCGGGGACGATTTAAAGGACCCAGGGCGGTAGCGGCTACCGGAGCCCCAGACTCTTTAAATCATCCCTGGAGCCCTGCTGCCACTCCGGCGGCTATATAAAGGGCCCAGATCGGTAGCTGCGGCAGGAGCCCCGGGCCCTTTAAATCGCCACCAAAGCCCCACCACCGCTTCCCAGGGCTCTGGCGGCAATTTAAAGGGCCCGGGGCTCCAGCCGGTGCTGGGAGCCCCAGGCCCTTTAAATTGCCATCTGGGGAAGCCGATCTGCCCTGGTACGGTGCAAGGGCTCTTGCCGGTATGCCGTACCGAGGCATACTGGCTTACTTTCACCTCTGGACTTAGCGAACTGAGAGGTAAGATCCCATGGGAAGGAAATCTAAGGAAGAAAGCTATTCAAGAGATCTGGCAGTTTCTCAGGGAGAGACAAGTGCCACCAGCAAGATGTGTTACAGATCAGAGATGAAGTTTCAGATTCCTGAAGAAGTTGTGCCTTTGCCTTGTGGCAGAACAGAGGACTTAATAGCCTTCCTGTACTTTAGAAGCTGGCCAGTGACTGGAAAAAGTGAGAGCCACTGAATTTGAATGAGACACATCTGCTGTATTCTTCCTCTGCCAAAAAAATCAAAGCACTTTAAAAATTCCTGCGTGCTCTTCGCTTAGGTAGAAAACAATCAAATATGTCACTTTTGACCAGTTAACATATGAGAGTCTTGAATGCATGTTCAGCCATATTAGCAATATGTGACATTTATGGTTAGTTTGCAAAAGGTTGGACTAACTCGTTTCAAAATGATGATAACCCAGAAGAGGCTTCCCAAAGTTCATGGGTGCACTATCAAACAAGAAATGCAGCCGCATCACTGGTTTCAAAAACTGGTCCGATATTGAATAGAAACGTTGTAGAAATTGCACGAGCACTTTTGTTTGCATTACAGAAATCAAGTAATCTGTCAGTGGACACCATCTTTCAAAGAGTTCTTTACCATTACAAGGAAATAATTGTACATTTTCTTTCACTCTCCCCTTTTCCATCTGCTAAGAATGTCAGTAATTCAGAACATATTTATATAACCACTAAAGGATATGACAGAAGTTTACAGCTGAACTGGAGGAGGAACAGATTGAGATCACAGAGGTAAATTCTTGAAAAGTAACAGGGAGTCACACTGAGGAATTAGATACCAATGGGCAGACTACCAAAATATAAACCTTGTAAGTGTTTATATACTGATGCAAACACCTTCAGAGCAAAACTAGAATTGATTCAGCAATGAAAGAGGATCTTAACATAAATAGAAATGTATGAGATGTTGCAATTTCTAGCTATAAGCTATAGAGGAATGATAAATCATCTTATTGCGCTGGAAGAGTAGCACTGTACCTAAAAGATTCCATGAAATTTAATGAGATCTGTGCAGCTGTCTCCGTATAGATAGTGTTCACAAATCAAAAGAATACAAACATACTAATTGTCTTATATACCTATGGTGTCCTGATCAGGAAAAGGATATTGAGTGCACAAAAGTGGAGGGGAGACCAAAGAAGCAATTAAGTCTAATAAAATAGTAACCATGCAACTTCAACTGTCTGCATATAAATGATCAAATATCACACTGGGACAAATTCTGGAGAATAATTTTTCAGTGCCCTAAAATGGAACAGCAGTTTCTAAAAACACCCAAGAGCAGAGGGTATTCTTGAACTTTTTAAGTAACTCAAGATGATCCACTAAATAACAGTGGTCACAGTATAGTTAAGTACCAGCATCTTCAGGGAGGGATCGTACCATAAGCTAATAATCTCAAAGTATATTAAAGAACAGGAATTTTTTTTTAAAAAAAGGATGCTAGTCAGAAAGGCTCGGAAGTAAAGAAAAAAAAATAAAATCTTTAGATTTTTCATGAAGGCAGGTGGTAGAATCTACTACACTGCAGGTGGTAGAATCTCACCTCAGTCCCGGAAAAATCATGGAGCAGGTCCTCAAGGAATCAATCCTGAAGCACTTACACGAGAGGAAACTGATCAGGAATAGTCAGCATGGATTCACCAAGGGAAGGTCATGCCTGACTAATCTAATGGCCTTCTATGATGAGATTACTGGTTCTATGGATGAAGGGAAAGCAGTGGATGTATTGTTTCTTGACTTTAGCAAAGCTTTTGACACGGTCTCCCACAGTATTCTTGTCAGCAAGTTAAAGAAGTATGGGCTGGATGAATGCACTATAAGGTGGGTAGAAAGTTGGCTAGATTGTGGGGCTCAATGGGTAGTGATCAATGGCTCCATGTCTAGATGGCAGCCGGTATCAAGTGGAGTGCCCCAAGGGTTGGTCCTGGTGCCGGTTTTGTTCAATATCTTCATAAATGATCTGGAAGATGGTGTGGATTGCACTCTCAGCAAATTTGCAGATGACACTAAACTAGGAGGAGTGGTAGATACGGTGGCAGGTAGGGATAGGATACAGAGGGACCTAGACAAATTGGAGGATTGGGCCAAAAGAAATCTGATGAGGTTCAACAAGGGTAAGTGCAGGGTCCCGCACTTAGGACGGAAGAACCCAATGCACAGCTACAGACTAGGGACCGAATGGCTAGGCAGCAGTTCTGCGGAAAAGCACCTAGGGGAGACAGTGGACGAGAAGCTGGATATGAGTCAACAGTGTGCCCTTGTTGCCAAGAAGGCCAATGGCATTTTGGGATGTATAAGTAGGGGCATAGCCAGCAGATCGAGGGACGTGATCGTCCCCCTCTATTCGACATTGGTGAGGCCTCATCTGGAGTACTGTTTCCAGTTTTGGGCCCCACACTACAAGAAGGATGTGGAAAAATTGGAGAGAGTCCAGCGAAGGGCAACAAAAATGATTAGGGGTCTGGAACACATGACTTATGAGGAGAGGCTGAGGGAACTGGGATTGTTTAGTCTGCAGAAGAGAAGAATGAGGGGGGATTTGATAGCTGCTTTCAACCACCTGAGAGGTGGTTCCAGAGAGGATGGTTCTAGACTATTCTCAGTGGTGGAAGATGACAGGACAAGGAGTAATGGTCTCAAGTTGCAGTGGGGGAGGTTTAGGTTGGATATTAGGAAAAACTTTTTCACTAGGAGGGTGGTGAAACACTGGAATGCGTTACCTAGGGAAGTGGTAGAATCTCCTTCCTTAGAAGTTTTTAAGGTCAGGCTTGACAAAGCCCTGGCTGGGATGATTTAATTGGGGATTGGTCCTGCTTTGAGCAGGGAGTTGGACTAGATGACCTCCTGAGGTCCCTTCCAACCCTGATATTCTATGATTCTATGCACACTCTGAATCTCATGGTATGTTCATCTCTAAACAAACCTGAACAGTATCTGTATCTCTAGATCAAAAAATGAGTGAGGGATAAAGGGGGAGGAAGGGAATCTCAAGCCCCAAACACAATCTCACCCTTTCTCTGTGGTGCTAGGAAAAATTTTTTCATCCTATCATTGCTTTGTGTGCCCTCTCTCCAACCCCATTACCCAATCTACAATCTGTTACCTGGAGTGAATGTCACCATGGTCCACAAATTGTGCAACACTTATGCAGTTAAAACTGAATCCAGGACAAATGGGCCTTCATATTCTTAGATAACCCCTAGTGTGTGTTGAAAGTTAATTCTTTGTCTAAGGAGAAGCCACATCATAGGCATTCATTGTGGGAGCTGGAAAGAGTTTGCATGTAGGTTATCATTCTATTTGCATAAAGAACTTTTTTTTGCGAACCAGTTTTTGTTTTCAGTTGCCTACCTTTTGTTAGTCTGAATACAGCCATGTAAGGTGTAATACTTTACTTTAGTGTTTGATTGAATTAGCTGAAATGGGTTACTTTGGGTTTTACTGTCAAGTTTCTTAGCAGGAACAAGAGTCATAGGAAGGGTGAGGAGGCCTTTTCCTTAGATGGAAACGCAGCAGTATCCATGAGTAAGATTCCTCCAAAATCCTGCTTTTTCAAATGAATGACTGTCCTCTTCCATGGACGTGAGTGTGGTGTAGTGGATAGAGCACTCAGCTGGGACTCAGGGACCTGAATTCTATACTTGGGTCTGCCACTGGCCTGATGAGTGACCTTGAAGAGATCAGTTCACCTCCATCTGTAAAATGGGGATAATGTTACTGCCCTCCTTTTGTAAAGCCCTTTGAGATCTACTGATGAAAAGTGCTATGTAAGAGCTAAGTATCATTTTAAATAATTCCTTCAAAGTCATGAAGTCCCTCTTCCCAAAAGGAGGAAGTGCTTGAGGAAGAAGTTGAGCACAATGAAACCACGCTGAGTGTCTGGCCTCTGTGCATGGGTGGGCAGGACAAGGGAGAAGGGGAGAGCAGTTTAGCAAAGATGCAAGTACTGCAAGGGGAATGCGTGAAGGAAAAGTCTGCTGTAGGCATATGCCTAATAGGGTAAAATGTAATACCTCTCCTAGTTTATTACATAATTTAGTAGTTGCCAGAAGAAGATATAAAGTTTTATTATATCATAAAAACCAAGCTAAAAATTCTACCATGTTTTGGAAGATGGTGAGTTTTGGTAGATATACTCGAGTTGAGGGACCCCCATTTTAATGATGAAGCCTGCATAGAATATTTTGGCTAGGGCTTCAATGAATCAACCCAGCCATTTTTTAAAATCTAATTCCACCAGAGTTGATGCAATGAGGAAACTTCTCTTTGATTTACCACTGGGGCCTTTAGTAATGCACAGTGAAGTCCAGTCATTTATTTTAGCTCAATGTCAGAAAAAAGCTTCGCGGAAGTTTTTCTCTCTGCTGAAGCTTTTCAGGAGAATCTTGGTTGGTGTTCCCCAGTCTTGTCTAAACTATTTGCTGCCATTAATCAGACTAGATGGATTTTGGCTGACTGGAAGTCTAGTATCATAGTGCTTATTTTTTAAAGAAGGGATAGAAAGTATTTTGCTTCATATAGACTTTTAGTCTGCTAGATAAGGCTGGGAAAATTTATTCCAGTTTTTTTCACAATCTGAACTTGAAATAGGGCTTTAGAGGCTAATTCATTACCCAAAGAGCCAGGGTGGATTTGGTTTAAATCATGATTTAAAGCATTAGTCAAGAAGACTCAATTTTAATCATGGATTTCTACATAAAAGCGCATTCTTGTTTGTTACAACCTTAATACTTATTCTTCACAACTCAGATATACATGTAGGTTTCATTTATAGAAGGTACATGCTATATATTTTTAAAGTGATTAATTTTGAAAATTTTTCAGATTAGTTTTACAACTATATCAGAAAATGAATGATTGTTTGGTTATTTCATTTATGAAAGGTAATTGAAGCAGACATTTATGAAGTCATTGGGAGGTGAACTATCTCCAATTCAACAGGTTAATCATTAATATTTGGAGAATTTTCTTGCCATGCTGTATTAGGAGGAAAACATCACCAGACAGACATTTAAATTGTTCTATTTAACTAAAACAACAATGTTACATATTCTGGGTTTTTTTTTTCTTCAACAGCAATTATATAATATTTTAACAAAACAAGCATATGAATTTTTGAATGTAGTTAAACATTAAGTTTATTTTTTTAATTAGGTTTGATTTTGTTAAAATTGTTTTTAACTAAAAGAGTTAAAGGAAATATTTTTTAAAAATTATTAAATTGACTGTCAGCCAGGTCAACATGAGAAACTTAAAATATTGGCTACTGCAGCTAACTCAGTCATCTTCACCTTCATTTTCCTGTTTGTTCATAATCTGAAAGAAAAACAAGCTTTCCTGCTTTTTCAGGTCCCAAACGATTTCTCAATTTGGAATGAATTAGTTGAAAAGAAGAAAATATTCTTTATACACGTGGAGAAGAAGCTACTGCTGTTAAAAGTGAGATTATCACTTCAACCTCTGAATCCAAGTGCTTAAGTGGCTTCCACCAGTTCATTGGTGTGACTTTCTTTAAAACATCATCAGCAAACATATTTCTTGAATGGTTCACCCTTAGCTTGGAAGTTTATTATAGTTGGCATTATGGAAGGATGATTGCTGGACGTCCATGTCATAGCCAACTCCTCTTCTTCAGCAGTTAAGATTTGACCCTGGTACTGAGTATTGAAAATATTTGCAAGAAAATGAGCTGGAGCTAGAGCTTGTCCCATTCATTTTTGTAATGCTTGTAATTTAACTCCGTCATTGCCTATTTCTCTTTTTAAGATCTCACTCAGTTCCTTCCAAATTTCAACAGCGTCAGCAATAAAACAGCTATTTCCCTGCATTTTGTTCAAGGCTACAGAAATAGGCTTCAAGGTACTCAGCATGTGATCAACATTTCTCTTAAGCTTAATGTTGAGAACTTTGGCTGTGTCAGTGCCATCTATTTTTTTCACGATTTTGTTCACAAACTATCATCCGATTCGGCTAGGAGGTGCATCAGATGAGCACTGCAGCTGTATGTTATTAGCTTGGGACTCTCTTCACTCTCTCCTAAATTTCTTCTCATCTTGGATACATGTGCAGCATTGTCTGTGACCAAGCTGCATATTAGACATTTGATATGGTGGAAACAGAGTTGCCCCAGCATGATGAATTTTAAATACTAAAATAATATCGCAGTTGATTTACAGGGCCCAAGTTTTTTGTTTAGAGGCCAAATTTAGGCCTTAGAGATCATTCAAAATAATTTTTTGAGGAGGCTTTTAATTCTCCCGAAGTCTTACCCCGCCTTGTTTTAAATGCTGAGGTTGGTGTTTCTTTCCTTAAATTTTGTCCTAAGATCTGTACTCTTCAGATTATAAAATGCCCCCTCTTTGCCTTCAGCAGATAGAGGAACAACCTATTTCCATGGCATATGGCCCTCCAATTTATTATAGCTAGTTTGGGTTTTTGTATTACTCACTTATTGTCAATATCTTTTAATCAGTGTTGTCAACTACTCAGAGTATGACAGATATTACCCAACAAGAAGATTTCGCTATGATTCATGATTCTAAGTTGCCTTTTTAGTTTTCTACGTTGAAGATGGACCATGTGTTTGAACCGTATTTGAATGAGTTGTCAAATCCTCATTTATATAAGGAATATATTCAGTTAAGGTTCTAGACTGTGGAAACTGCTGTCCTTAAAGGTAGATATGGGATGTCCATTTACATCTGCATTTTTTGCTAGTGTAAATCTGGAGTGTTGGAAGATTTGACCCTCCTTATTTTTTGGATTGTAGAATTTTCCAAATTTCTGAGAGCATTCCGGATTTTACCGCTTTTCTGTGTGTAAAAAAAAACAACACCTCAAAAAAAACAAACCAACCAGTCTTTGTTAGCATCTCAGAAGATAATGTTTTTGTTTTCTCAATCACTGGTAGTAACTAAATTGGTGGCAATTTTTCACCTTTGAGGATTGTGCTGAAGAGTTTTTATTACGTTCTGATTGACATTTTAATGTATTATACAGTAGAACTTCAGAGTTACAAACATCTTGGGGATGGACATTATTTGTAACTCTGAAATGTTCATAACTCTTAACAAAACGTTATGGTGGTTGTTTCAGAAGTTTACAGCTGAACATGGACTTAATACAGTTTTGAAACTTTACTATGCAGAAGAAAAATGCTGCTTTTAACTAGCTCAACTTAAAAGAAACAAACAAACGGTTTCCTTCCCTCGTCAAATCTTTTTTTAAACTTTCCCTTTACTTTTTAGTAGTTTACATTTAACACAGTACTGTGCTGTATTTGCTTTTGATCTCTGCTGCTGCCTGATTAGGTACTTCTGGTTTCAAATGAAGGGTGTGTTTGACTAGTCAGTTCCTAACTCTGGTTTTCATAACTCTGAGGTTCTACTTTATGTAGTACATGGATGTTGGTGGTATTTTCAGATTTTTTTTCTTTTTGCACTCACAAAAAACATGTCAGATGCGATTTAGTGAAATTGAATTGAAGTACTGAAAGGCCCAAAATCATTGGGCTCAGGAGTGTAAATGGTGGCTCAGCAAGAAACAATTGTAACTAGGAAACTGTTCAGCTGGTGAACTGCCACATGGAACTTGCTGTCCCCTTAATTATGATACCAGACTTGTATGGGCCAAAGTTATTTGTTTTACTACATGGAAAGAGACAATGAAACTGATACTAATTTTTTATTTACCTTTAAAGGGAAAAAAGAATAGTTTCCCCATGAATTAGGGACATTACCCTGAAATTCAGGACAGACCTGGAAAAATTCCAGGTGGTCTTAAAGTGTTTATGTATAAATTGTATATTCTTCTACAGCTGTGTATAGTTGCATCTATTTTAGTGACCAAAATATGTTGTCACTGCTTGTTTGGTCCTGTTAGCTCTGCAGAGCCAAAGCAACTAACAGACTGAGCTTGATTAACTTCCTTCTGAAGGTGGATCAGTGGGATTAAACAGGTGCTAGGGATAGTATAATTTGAAGACCTTGAGGTTGTTGCAGAGGAGCCAATAACAGACATAATCTTTGTTACTGGTGGTTATTTATAAAAGAAGAAACCAGCTCGGTTTTCAGATCTGTGGCTGTGTTAGCAGGACTTCCAGATGGAAAACACATTCTTTTTATTTGTGAATTGAGAAGTTTCCTCTGGAAACAGCAAGACACTAAAATGGAACTCCATCCAATGTAATTTTACGTTCACTTTTGAGGCTAGAGCCACATTAAATGAAGAATATTTACTTACCCCATCAGTAACTGTGGTTCTTTAACATGTTGTAGTCAGCGTGGATCTCCCTGTAGGAACACACATTTCTCTTGTGCACAAGATCAAATCCTTTTGAATAGCAGTAGCTGTTGGGGCTGAGCATGCACCATGTGCCGCCTCATACTTCCATGCAAGGGCCTAAAGGGTGGAGTGGTCACGACCCTCCCTCAGTTTCCTCATGGAGGATGGAGGGTTTGTCATCAGATACATACTGACTGTAACATCTCAAAGAACCCAGGTAAGTGACCTTCTTCCTTGGAAAATGTCAATGTATATTCTGCTGTAGGAGGCTGGCAAGCAATTACCTCATCAGGATAGCGGGGATCAGTCAGACTGTGACTGAAGTACTGCTCTCCCAAACTTGGCATCTGACCTAGCTGCTAAGTCCAAGTCATGGTGTTTAACAAAGATCATTGGGTTACTCCATGTCGCTGCTTTGCTCTTAAGCTCTGTCGAAGTGAGCTGTGGTGTTTGAAGAAGTACACCAGCCAACTGGTAACACAGAGGTGCATTGTGTTATCCATTTTGATATTCTTTGTGAGGAGAGGACCTATCCATTAGAATGCTCAGCTATAGCCAGAAATAAGAGGAGGAGACAGTCTGAATGTCTTGGTCATGTCAGTGTAATAAAGCAAGGTCCTGGATACATCTAGTGTGTGTGCCATCTTTTCTCCAAGGGCCAAATGTGATTTTGGGGAGAAGATCGGTAGATTGATTGGTTTAGTTGGAATTTTGAGTCCACTTTGGGGGTGAATTTCAGTGTTGTCTCGGTAACACCCTTCCCCTGTGGAATGTGTTATAATGGGGTTCAGCCATAAGTTCATCCAAAGCTTAGTCACTTCCTTGCTGCATGGAAGGCAGTCTTCAAAGTTAGGCCATGTAATAAGCACTCTGAGAGGGCTTGGAAAGGAGGCATGATGAGCCTCATGAGGACTATGCTGAGGCCCGAGGCAGGTTTTTTTTAGAGGTGGGTCAATATGTAACTTTGGTGCAGACAGGTGAGAAAGAGACTGAGCATGACTGTATAGGTGGATGTTATACAAACTGCTCCAAGGGGGACCTTACATAGGACTAAACAAAAGGCCTGTCTGCTTTAAGTGTGTTAGGTAGTAGAGGATCTTTGGTATTGAGGCCAGAACCAGGTCCAGCCAGGTTGGGCTGCCTATATCCAAAAACTCCTCAAATTAGATGAATTAATCTTTCTCCTGGATGTTTTCCTGCTCTACATCAGAATTTCCTGGACCTGTAAGGGAGCACAGTCATGCTGTTAGGTACAGTGACTTCAGGTCTGGATGGAGTATCTGGTCATGATGCTATGAGATCAGGTCTGGGCAGTCTGGGAGCTAGATTGAAAACTGAATGGACATCTGTAGAAAGTTGGTCAACCAGAACTGCCTCAATGAATACAGAGCTACAAGAATGAGCATGGCTTTGTCTTTTAATTTTGCAAATCACCCTGGGAATCAGGGGACTCAGGGAAAAGGCATCTAGAAGGCCTTAAGACCACTGCAGAAGGAAGGAGTTAGTAACTACCTCACAGTCGTGCCTCCTCTGGCACTTGGCATTGATGGCGAACATATTTATTGTGGGGATCCTTAAAGATCTGAATATCAGATGTATGCTGGACCTCGGCAGTGACCGGCTTCCCAATCTGTCCCTGATGCATCTGTTGTTATAGTCTTTCAGAGAAGAAGCAGAGAATGGTACCTCTGCATGCACATCTTTGGGTTCCTTCTACTATGTCAGTTTGCAGTGATGTGAAGTGGAACCATGACCACCTTGTTCATCTGGTATTTTTCTGAGGAACAGACAGACTTGAGCTAGAGTTGGAGCCAGTCACAGATGACGTTTGGCAAGCAGCATCACATGCATGCAGACTGACATGACTAGGGATACAATTTTGTCACCAAAAGTTATGTTTAATTCATGGCACAGTCACAGTAAAAAATAGATTATTTCACGCTATGGTCACAGCAACTTTGTGGACCCTGCTACCGTGCATTAATGGTTTGTTAGTTCACTTTGATATAGTCCTCTTTGACTAGATCAAAGCAAATGACCCGTTAATCAGTGCTCTAATTATGGAGGGCCAACCTCTGCTCCCATCTCTGTCCTCTCTTCCACTCTTGACTCCTGCTTCCCCCTTCCCTTCTCCAACAGACTCCTCTCCCAGTATGGGAACTGGAATGCCAGGGTTAGGTCTTTGCCCTCTTCATACTTGGGTCCCTGGTGACAGCTCCCCCTCTGCCACCTTTCCCCTTTGTAAGTACCCCATTCCTCGACCCTCCTAGTACCCTCTTCCCCTGGCTCCCCCTTATTCCACTCCCCTTTCCTATCTCTCTCCCATGTCCATCTCTGGGACCTGCTTCATGGGCTTGGAGCTTCACTGGTGGATCCTAGGATCTGAGACCCAGTGCTTAATGTGTGCCGGGGCACCTCATAGCCCCGGCACCTCTGGGCTTGCTGCATCAGTTATGAATGTAAAAAAAAAGAAAAAGTGCTTCAGCCCAGGCACCTCTTTCATTACAAATTAACCCCTTCATCCCAGCAGGAAGCAAGAGACGCTGCCTAGTGTTCTGGCCAGCTGTTCAGCAGAAATTAGCTCCAGCCTGCTTCATCCCATCCCAAGCACTTCTCCAGCGATGGGCTGGGAGGAGAGATGGAAAAGAGTGTTGGGACTGAGGAAGTTGGGGAATTGGGGATTGCGTGAGCTGGAGGAGGTAAGGGGGTTAGGGATCAGGGGACCTACAAGGGGCCAAGAGGGCAGAGAACAGGAGCTGTCACCACAGGAGACTCGGGGGATGTGGGTGGGGGACAAAGACCCAAGTGTTCCCTTTCTAGGAGCTCCATATTTGGAAGAGGGTTTTGTGAGTGCGGGGAGTCAAGAGTGAAAGTGGGGACAGAGACGGGGCAGGACTAAGGGAAGCAGGAGGGGAGTTAAAATCAGAGGGGGGCAGGTGAAGAGCTGGGGAGCTAGAGAATGTTGGGTGGGTGCAGAAGGCATTGGGGGAGGCAGGGGCAAAAGGCAGATGGGGATGTAAGGGTCAGTGGCAGATATAGAAGGGATTCTGTGGTGCAGAAGGGGGAGTTATGAGTGTGGGAGAAGGGGACAGTTGTGGTGAAGGAGACAGCTGATCAAAGGGAACTAATGAACTGGTTGTGTGGACCCTGCTGCCCTCTGTTCACAATTGATTAGTTTGCTTTGATCTAGTCCTGTTTCAAAGATGACTAGATGGAAGTGAACTAACAAACTGCTAATGCGCTGCAGTAGGGTCTACATAAATGGCCTAATTCAGGGTTCCCGTGACAATGGTGACCACCTTGACACAGTAATATTGCCTAGCATTCCCAGACATGTCTGTACTCTTGTCAGGATTCATTCTAACATGATCAATAACGATTGTACACACAGGAACCTGTCTTCAGGCAGGTATGCTTTCACTGGCCTGAAGTTGGTCAGGCTCCTTTGAACTCTGTTGTCTCTGAGATAGGTAATGATGTTCTGACTAGAAGGGCAGTTAAGCATTGGAATAGGCTTCCCAAGGAGGTTGTGGAATCCCTGTCATTGAAGGTTTTAAGAACAGGATGGATAAGCACCTGTGAAGGTTGGTCTAGGCTTACTTGGTCCTGCCACAGTGCAGGAGGCTGGACTTGATGATCTCTCAAGGTCCCTTCCAGTCCTACCTTTCTGTGACTGAAGTGGTCTACGTATTTGGTCAGTCTCTTCAGATCTAGGATAGGACAAAGACTTCCTTTCTTCTTTAGGATAATAAACATTGAGGATAGAAATCTCTTTCCCTCTACTCCCATGATACCTCTTCTGTGGCTTCTAGACAAACCAACAAGCCAACAAATAGGACCTTTGTCATGAGAACCATGAAGAGAGATTGATATGAGAGGGGACGAGGAGTTAAAATGTATCGGGGAGGCCTTGGCAATGTTTAATGCCAATGTGTTGGCTGTGATAGCTCCTCGCTCTGATGGAAAGGGACAAGGTGGTTCACAATGGTAGGGCTGGCTCCATATTGGCCTCAGTGTGACTCGATGTACCCATCAAATCTGCTCACAGGGAGGGAACCAGGTTGGCAGAGGTGGCAGAAGATGGGTGTCCCTAGAGTACCTGGGCTGATTTCTTTGTTGGTACTCTGGCTCTTGGCCCAAGGGGTAGGATAGTGTCCTCAGCCTTTGCTGGGGCTGTTATGTGTATGGCTCTCTCCTGTGTGGAGGTTCCCAGGGATAGTAGTGTGGCCCTTGAGTTTTTGTGGGAATGGAGAACTTAGTCTTTGGCTGAAGAGCTCTGTTCCCTTGAAAACAGGTCCTCGATTGTGGCCTGTACCTTGAGTGGTATGCCGGGAGACATGAGGTCTTTTTTGTACTGAGGGGTATGGCCATCGACCTTGCAGCCATATCAGATGCATCCATTGCTGTCTGCAATGATGTTTTAGTGACCATCTGCCCCTCTTTAATGATCTTCTTCAACTCATCCCTGTTCTCCTGTGAGATCTTTAATAGGAAGGGAGTGACCCTCTCTCATGTAAGATAATTATATATGGCAAATACGGCCTGGAAGTTCACCCAACTGAAGTTGCAGTGAGGCTGATGAATGTGTCTTGTGCCCAAAAAGGTCCAACTTCTTGGGATCTTTGTCCTTAGGAGTGTCTTTAGTGGACTTAATTTTTTATCACACTGAAGAAACAGCTAGGGATCCTGTTTTTGGATGAGTATAGAAGTCCTCAGAGCCCCCTGGGGATGCCAGATCTCTCCCCTCCATTTGTTTAGAAGTGGAAGGAAGGGTGCTATGGATTTGCCACAGTCCTTTGCTTGGTTCCAGGATCCCTGTGTTCGCTTGGGAGGGGGATTCTGGGCAGGGGCGTAGCAGTCAAAGTACTGAGAGGTTCTAGAGACTTTTCTTGTATGAATTTAGTCTCCGTGTCCTCAGGGGTCTCCATGTTTCAGGACAGGAGGTCCTGGGCAGCTTTAAAATAAATCGCCAGCATGGGGGCTGATGTCACTGCCTCATCTGGCGATTGTGAATGACCCCTTGATAAAGACAGAGGTAGTTGTTGTAGCTCCTCTGTTATTTTCTGCTCCTGGGGGCCCACATCTGGTTCCAGTGTGGTTGGCCTGGGTAATGATGCTGCTGTGGAGCGGGATCTTCTCTTTGTAGAAATACAGGAAGGTGATCTGCTCCTGGGTACATGAGATGAAGGTCTCCAGTATGGCCAAAATGCCTGCCATATGGGTACAGGGCTGGTTGTGGCTGGCCAGGCCAATGCCACTCCCACCCCATCTGGGGCGTAGTTCTGAACGAAGGCATAGGAGAGGGATTTCTGCTCAATGTCAGCAAGGTATATATTTCCTATTTGAGTGGTGGTGCAGAGGGATGATATGGTACTGTTGCTAATTGCCCCTCGAGTGCTGGGAATATCTCCAGAGTTGATATGGATTCCCCCAGGGTATATTGCAGACCCTTGTCTGATATTGGAACCAGGGCTATAGTTACTTGAGCCACTCCCGTTCTGATTGAGGGCTTAAAAGCTTGGTCCTTGGATGAATGGATGGTTTATGTCCTCCCTCCCCTTTGGCGCTATGTTTAAGGTTGGTTGGCTCCGTAAGTCAGTGTCTCCTTTATGTGCAAGTACAAGTGTCAGCTTTAATGCCTGTGGCATTGGCATCAAAACAGGCAGAGCAGGTGCCAAAGCTTTCGCCAATGCTGAGGTGATTGGTGTCTTAGTCACCTCTACCAGTCTCCCCTTTCCTTCTTTCCACGACATGCTCCCAGAGTATTATGTGCGCTTGAAGGAGTGCTGGCTGATGCTGGTTTGTCTGGCTTCCCTCTGGTAAAGGCCATCACCTCTCACTCCAAAGTGACTTGCATGGACTGCCCAAGTAAATGTAGCTTCAACAGAGTGTCCCGGGCTTTGCAAGTCCTGGAGGGAAAGGACTTGCACACAAAGCACCTGTCTGGGGTCTGTGTCTACCCTAGGCAGTAAGAGGGCTGCGCCCATCATTGATGGGATCAGTGCTGGGTTTGGAGTCCACCATAATGTGTGGCAGTTGGTGCAAAAATCTGGCATTGTGGTACACACATTCAGGGGGACGGTCGCCAGTCTTTTTTTTTTTTTTTTAAAGCAGCGTCCTTACTGGGAACGTGAAGATAAGATTTATTCAAGTTGGTTGAAAAGAGAAAAAGCACCACTTTAAAAGGTCTCTGAAGCCCATAGTGGCTTGGACACTCAACGTTTTCAGTCTCATTGCCATGAGCAATAAGAGGGAACTGAGGGAACAGATGCCCTCACACAGGAGCGTGAGGTGGCAGAAGGGCTTGCCTGGCACTGCTATTCAGAAGCTTCTCAAGACGTACACCTGAGGCACTTGTGTACCTACAGATGACCCACACTAACACACACTTGAAGAACTTATTTTAAGAAAAAAATTGAATCTACTTTGTTCTTTCTACTAGTGGTTGTAATTTTTTTTATTTTTGCCCTCTATAGCCTTAAATTTTTTTAAAAAATTCCTCTTTTTTAGCTTTTTCTTTCTCATTTCTACTTATCAATTTTTTTTGCACCTCCTATTTTCTTGTGTCTGTTCATTTCTGTTCTTCCTCCTCTACTGCTGTCTTTTACCTTTACGTTATTTCTACTTATTAAAAACTAAGTTTTTCTTGTATAATTATTTTACCCTATATTTCTTCTCTTCCTTCTCATGCTTAGATTAATAGTCCAAATGGCAGTCAACGTTCATATTATTTAGAGCAGTGGTCTCTAAAGTTTTTGAATTGCGCGCCCCCACGGTGCTGCCAAAGAAAGGAGAGGGGAAGACTTTACTGCAGACGGGAAGACCCTGCCGCAGGTGTGCCGCCGAAGACAGAAGACGGGAAGACCGTGCCGCCGAAGACAGAAGACGGGAAGACCCTGCCGCAGGTATGCAGAGCTGCCGCTGAATCAAAAAACAGCGGAGTGCCGTCCGGCAGCGCTCCTCCTGCTGCGCACCCCCTGGAATCCTCTGGCACACCCCCGGGGGTGCGCACGCCCCACTTTGGAGACCACTGGTTTAGAGATACCAACTACTTATGGAGGATGATTTTTTTTAATGACTTGTTAAACTTGTACCAGAGAATTTTGTTAAGCCTGTTCTTCTAGACACATGCCTTTTAAGTTAAGTGAAGTATACATAAATAAAAGTATAAAATTACTACTTGATAAACAGCACAGCACATTTATGGTGTCAGTAAAGTGACTCATCTCTACTTAGTGGTCTGCCTGGATATGTGAGTGCCAACATTATCATATTTGATGTATCATACTACCAAGGAAATTTTATTTTAAGGGTGGGTTGATGTTTTCAAGAAGTCTAAGGGAACTATGTGCCCAAATCCCATTAAAACTCAACAGGATTTGGGCACCCAGTGCTCGTAGGCTTCTTTGAAAATCACACCCTTGAGCACTATCCTTTTCAGCTGGTATTTTATGTTCAAATACAAATTCATGGGGGGGCAGTCCAGAGGAGTGAGCCCAGAGTTAGAAATCTGAAATTCCTGAACTCTGATGCCAACCTTGCCACTGCCTCTGTGACCTTCGGCAAATTGCTGTTTCTGTGACTCAGTTTCCCTATTTGTGACATGGTTATCGTTTATCTGAACATGTGTTCTGAAGTTTAATCTATCAGCACTTGGAGTGTGTAGGGACTGATCCTGTTCCCACTCAAGCCAATGCAAAGTTCCATTCTGTTCAGTGGGAACGAAATTCAGTCTATGAACTGATATGCACATCCTGAGTATTGTTATTACTAAGAATATTCTTCATCTAGTCTGGGTCACTGTTTACATTTAACTGCTTTTGAATGAGGAAGCAAATTCTCAGTTACTAGTATGGTGTTTCAACACCCAAAACTCAAAAGGAGAAAATCAGGTTTGCAATGATTATTTCATGTTAGTTTCTGTTCAGTACTGCTGTTACAGACAAGTTGTGACTGGTAGAAACTTGCTTTATTCCAGGTCAGTTAGTAGCACTCAGTTTATATTTCCTCTAAAGTAAGAAGAAAGTATTGATAATGCGTATCAGCCAGTCCTGGAATGTGGTCTCAGCTTTCATCTGAAGCCTGTTGCTCTGTCACCATGCAACCAGGTCAACTTCTACACTCTGTCTGATCTAATCTAATGTACTGTACTTCTCAACAGTTATTTGGAATGTAAGCACCTTTAATAATGGCACCGTGTTCTATGCCATTGCAATTTAGTGGAAAAAAACATATCCATTTAAATTTAACAAGTCATATATGTCAAGTCATGGCCTTAATCAGTTGTTGACTTTTATTCCTCGTAAGTGAGAGAGTTGTTGAAATGTTACATCTCTTAATTTAAAATATGGAATACACAGTTTTTCAGAAAAATATGCTCACTGAGTATCCGAGCTCAAGTTATCAATATAGTCACGTGCAAAGTAAAAAGGTCCTTTCTTTAAAGCTCCTAGTAACTTATTTACCCAAAGGTTGTAAATGAAAAGATTCATCAAGAGACCAATGATTGCACTACAGTGTTGTCAGAAATATGAAAGTGACACTCACCTACCATATTAAAGAGGAGATGGGAATTGGCTAAAGTGAAGTATATCACACGATTGGAAAGGAGAACAAGAAAGGAATTAACTACCGCAGTCGCAAGATATTTGCAGTGCCCCTAGTCCAAATTAGAAGAAGACAGAAAAGGAAATAAAAAAATGTATCCTGTCTTAGTGAGAGTCTAAACAAGATACAAGTATCAGAAGGGTAGCTGTGTTAATCTGGATCTGTAAAAGCAGCAAAGAGTCCTGTGGCATCTTATAAACTAACAGGCATATTGGAGCATAAGCTTTCGTGGGTGAATACCCACTTCGTCGGATGCATCAATACCCACTTCACCCACAAAATCTTATGCTCCAATACGTCTGTTAGTCTATAAGGTGCCACGGGACTCTTTGCCACTTAAACAAGATACAGTATGTCCAGTTCAGGGCAGCTACAACTGTATTTCCCACAAGTGGTTTAGCAAAGGCTCCAAGTTTGAGGCATCCAGTTCCCTAGCTTTTGCCTTTCTTGGGTGGAAACCCTTGTCTCTCTCTCTCCTTGCTCAGGTAGTTCCCTGCCTTCACTACATTGTTCTCAAAGCAACAGTCTGCCTAAGCAGGCCTGCTTCACGTCTTGCCTCAGAGACGTTATACAGTGCAACTGCCAGCGATTTTAAGTTACCACACAGCAATTCCTGCTCAAGCCTATTTTATTCTTAAGGAAAAAGCATTACAGAGAAAACATTAAAAACAATAAAAGAACCTACATGCATTCTGATAAACTTACCAGATCAATCCAGCTGTCTCCAACATGGGCTCTGGCAGGTGAGTCCTTCAGACCCACCAAAAGTCTCTTTTGTGGTCAAAAGTTCATATTGACCTCAGTTCAGAACTAGCACCAAATCTTATGGGGCCTCACTAAGTCCTTCCAGACCTCCCCTCAGGATTGGGGCCCTCTATGGATCAGGGTCCTGTCCATTTGCTGGATCAGAAAGAAGACCTTGAGCCTGTTTAAAACCAGGCTGTTTATCCCAAAAATCCTTTCTTTATCTGTCGGTCCCTGGAGAGTCCAGAATGGGTCTTTGAATTGGCCTCCTGAAACAGGTGATAAGGAAAACAAAAGGTTTCCTCCCTCAGGATGAGGCTGCAAAGGATGAGCCCATAGGTGGGGGGTTGCATGCACCTCTTCCCAGGACTTTCCACTTCACACACTTTGTCCTAAAAGAACAATCATGTCTGCTACATAGTTCAACACAGTCTTTTGAAGTCCACATTACCTCCCAGAGATTGCATTAATCCTCCTCCTCCTAAATAACTTCATTTCATAAGGTTTGCCTGGGTCTAGCTACTGCAGGGTGCTGTCATATTTGTCATACAGGACATCTTACGACTGCCTAATAAATACAATAAAAATAGTGAGAGGCAGCATGTTGTTTGTTCACATTATCTCGCAAATGCCCCTGAATTCAATCTGGTTGGAAAACTCAGCTCTCCTCTATTATATAGACAGAATTTCCTTGGGCTCTGTTGGCCTTTCTATTAGGAACGCTAATTTGTAAGTCCTCTCTTACTCGGTGAATAGTTGATCATATGTTTAGGGTGCAACTGGCCTTCAAATGCTAAGCCATAAATAATAATGAAGTGTTTTTTCCCCTGCCCTGGTTACATAACTTCTTGGTTTGTAATACATATGGATCTTTAGCCATAGACCATAACCAGGCTATAGCCTTGGGCATGACCGGTATAGTCTGGTTCCTGTACATGATTAAGGTCCTAGATGTAATTCAAATAAAAACTATTATGTAACCGGTTCAGGGGACATCCTTGCTACAGGATTCTCTGACACAGTGAAATATGTGGTGTCAGTGAGCCTTCATTGTTACAGTCAGATTGGGGAGAAAAAGAAAAAAAAAAAGGACAGTACCCCACATTGTAAGATAGCCTAGGCTCCAGAGGGCAGTAGCTGTCTTATGCTGACTCACCTAATATATATGGAGAAGATGCAATCTGTAACAAAAAAGGGGGTGGACCATATGATGGAGTATAGTCTAGTACTGATCGAACTTAAAAAAGAAATTTTAAGTATTTGTTCTACTAGCTCCTTGGTTTGGGGCCGTAATAGAACTTAAAATAAAAGTGCTTTCAGATGGGAGGATGGAATTATGAAATCCAGGTAGTTTTCTTTCCATTGTCAGAGGGCAGCCATCAAAGTGGATGGAGGAGCTGAGTTTGAGAACATCTCTTCAGATTCAGTGTCCATCACTAGCAACTGTACAGAATTTGCTTTTTTCAGAAGGCAAGTAATGGTATAGAGGCTGATTCACGGAGACCAAAAAGTATGTTGTCTTGTACGTAGGAAGGAATGTTTACTTATTTGTGGTAACTGTTGTTCTTGAAACTAACTTGTCTGCACGAATCTCACTTGTATGCACACACCTCTTGCATGTGAGATTGGAATCTTTTGACCAGCTTCCTTCAGATCTGAGTGTGGTATTAGGAAGAAAAGGGTTCATGGTTTGTTTTTTTTTAAAAAAAGCAGACACCACTTTGGTGAAGGATTTAAGGTGGAGTCTCAGTGGAAAACAAGATGAGGGCGGGACAGGGAAGGATTGCTTTTAGTGCCTTAAGTCTTTCACTAAGTCTTCAGACTGAGGCAACTGCCAATAGGAAGGAAGTGTTGAGAATGAAATGCAGAAATGAGCACTTGGGTAAGAGTTCAAACGGGGGAGTCCCATAAGATCCATAAGAACTAAGACAGGAGGTGTGCCTGAAAGGGGGAGAATAGGTATGAAAAAGTTTTTAGAAATTTTGAAACAGTGGCATGAGAGAACATAGTATAAGTTTTGAATAGAACAGTGGCAAGTTGAAATGGCAGTTAAATGGACCTTATAGAGTTAATGGTGGGGCCTGGTTGCTTGATCTGCAAGATGTAATCCAGAAACTTGGGAACAAAAGCTTGCAATGGATTGAGACTTTGATGCAAAGCCCAGATGGAAAGTCTCTTCCACTTTGGTCATCTGATTTTGTAGAGGAGTTTCTGCTCTGTATGAGAAGTTCTTGGATTTCTGTGGAACGGTCCTTATCTGTTCTCAGACAGCCAACTTCGAAGCAGTCAGGTGTAGAATTGTGGGGTCTTGGGTGCAGCATTTGTCCTCGATTCTGGGAAAGTAAGTCTGGCAGATTGGGTAGAGATATTGATGGCTATGTGAATGGATGCAGGAGGTCTGTGAGCTAATACTCTCTGGACCAATAAGGGTTATGTATCACTGTGGCCCCATCCTGCCTGATTGTCCATGTGACCTTGAATGTTTGGGGTTGGAAAGAAAAGTGCAGGAAGATCTTGAGACCAGGGGATGAGGAGAGCATCCTGGAAGGATCCTGGACTGGTAACCTGCTTTGGAGCACAAGGGAGGGTGTGATGGTGGTGCTGGTAGCAAACGGGTATCACCAGGGAGCCCCATCTGTGGAATATAGAGTGGAGAATGGAGACCTTCAGCAACCTGTGATGGTTGGCTGAATACTGTGAGAGATAATCCACCAGATCATTGTTTGTTCCTGGTAGCTGAAGGGCCATGGGAATTATCCCATGAAGTTTGCTTGATTGTTTCCTGACCAAGGGAGAAGGAAGAAATGAACTGGCATCCTCCCGCCCTTTGATATAATATATTGCAGAGATGTTGCCTGTCAGGATCTGTACTGTGGTTCCTTCCGGGAGTGGTAGAAATGACTAGTCTGCAGAACCTATCTTGTGGAGTTGAAAAATATTCATTTGGAGTGAGGACTCTTTCCGGAACCATATGCCTTGAACCTGTAGGTTGTTTAGATGTGTACCCAGAAGCTGTCATGGAGGTCTCCGTAGTCAGTATCACTGTGGGAGGCGGGGTGCTGAATAAGAAAGGGTTTGTAGATTACCTGGAGGTTTCTCCACCAGTTGAAGCAAGTTAGAAAAGGAATCAAGGCTGTGAGGCAAGGGTCCATGTGGTGGTTTGGACAGTTGGTAGACAGACTGCAGGCTACACTTGGAGCTGGGGGTGTGATTCCTAGTTCAAGTAGCCATACTTGTGCTAGCTCTCATCGAGCTAGTGTTTTGCTAAAATAGGTGTGTAGCTGGGATAGCATGAGCAGCTGCATCACGGGTAGCTGCCCCATGTACAAACCCATCGGGATCCCATTGCCACCACTCACCGCTGCTGATGGTACCCCAGCTACACTACTGTTTTTAGCATGCTAGCTTGGTGAGAGCTAGCACATGTATGTCTATGGGAGCTGGAAATCACATGCCCAGCTCCAAATATATATGTCGCCTCAGACAGCCTTGGGGAGGGCAGAGTTCAAATCTGGCCAGAGGCACCGTATGTGTGCATGACACCAAGTAACCTAATAGTTTGAGAGAGTTTTTTATTGATGCAGGGTTTTTCATAAGGTTGATGATCAGAGATATGATGGTCTGAAGCCCGTCTGGAGGGAGGTATGGCTTTGCTAACTTAGAAACCAGAAGAACCTCCGCAAATTATATGCATTTGGCTGGAGTGAGGGACATGTAATTGATTCAGTCCTGAGGAGTGAAATAAGTTGAGAACAGTGGAGGGTGATGGAAACTTCCTGTGGGGATTTCCCTCTGAGAAGCCAGTCATCCAACTACAGTAGCAGGCAGCCACTATCACCAAGCATTTTGTGAATACGCTTGAGGCTGTAGACTGGCTGAAAGGTGTACTCTGTAGATATAGTGGTTGTGTGCCACTGTGAACCGCAGAGATTGTTTGTGGGCTGGACGAAATTGCTGTGTGAAAACAAGACCATGAAGACGGAAAGCCACAAATCAACCCTGAGCTTCTAGAGAGAGCTGATGGTGAAGGCTATTATCACTGCATTTGGTTTACCTATAAACTCTGAATCTGCACCTGGGGTCCATAAAGATTACTTTGGGAAGTGGAAACAGGAGATGAAGGAAACTTATGAACTTGAGTCAAAGCGTTCTCAGAAAGCTGCTACTTGTGGTAAGAACCACTGCAATCAGAAAGTGCATGGTGCTGTCCTCTTCCCGGTGATGGAGTACTTGTCTGCAGTCTTCAGAGAGAGAAGGGCCAGGCAAATTAAGAGCCTATTGGGAAGGTAAAATGTATGTAGCCCTTGACAGGAAAGGTGATAATCCAGTTTATAAAGTAAAAGCATAAAATGGAAAAGGAGGTGTGAGTGTTCTTCACCACCGTCTTTTACTTCCCTGTGACTTCTTACCCTTGCGTATAATGCTATGAATCACCACAGCAGAAGAAACAGAAACCAGACAAACTAGTGCAATAAAAGATGAAAATGAGGCAGGAATTTAGATCCCAGTAATTCTGATAGTGAGAGCGAATGACATGTGATGGTACTGGATATTGCCCGAGGTAGACACATTTTATTCACAGCTGGGAAACGAGAATGTTGTTGTTCCTGTAAACTTGGAAAACGATGTTGAAAGACATGAATGCCAAAACAAGAGCATGGAACCTGAAACTAGTGTTGCACAGATCACCAGAGTGATCTGTTGATGTGGTTGGCCATTTGACTAGGTAGAGAAGAATTCCGTGGACACACATGACATATGAATGTTTAGGGACACATGCTTAGCAGTGTTGAGATCTAGCTATTGGACTGGTGAATGCACTACGGGGTTCTCTTCACATGCTGTATCAAGTACCTTTTCCTGTACCTATGCTGCAGTCTGTCCAATACTAATGTGATATTTATAATCTGGATATTACTCTAAATCACATGTTTCATAGTTCTGGATAGTCTATTACATTCATTTAGTGGATTTTTTTTCTAAATGACTTGCCATATGCCCAGTGGCTTGAAGGTACATGGTTATAGCCTTGATCATAAAGGAACTGTTGTTTCATAAGATATGAGTATCTTTGGGAATTTAAACTGTTCAGGACTGGCTATTCTATTGGTTAGCAGAACTATACTTGCTACAGAAACTTCCTGTTTAATGCGAAGAGATGCAGAAGTTTCCATCATCAATATCAGACTTGGTGAAAAAGGAGAGAGACAAAAACTAATCTGAGAACAATTGTTTGAGTGTTTGGAACTTCTGGATGGCTGCTAATAAGTCCAGTAGGTGGACTGAATGTTTTATATTTTGTTTAACAGAAGTTTTGGGGAAACATTACATTGAGAAAGGGGGAATATAGTACTGAGAATATCATGGTTACGTTTATTGTTAGGATGATATTTACCTGCATCCTGGCCCTTTTAAGGATTTGGAGTTCTACTGAAAAGGTCCAAAGAAACACAATGGGGAAGCAGACAGTGGGCCCAAGAGGGAGGGCTCTCATGAGACTGAACTGGTATGGACCTTATGCAAACTTAACTTGTTTGAGGTTTTTGCATATCACCTTTAATAAATTCACAGTTTTTAAAACCGTCCCTGGTTGGGAAAGTGAGATCACCATTTTGAATATGAATTGGTATGTGAATTTATTTAGCTGCCTCAGATGCAGGATGGGATGCATTCCCTCCTCTCTTCTGGGGATGAGTAAGTAGCAGCCCTTCTTCCATGGCTCCTAGCTGAAGTAAGGAATTCACTTCATGAGGTGGGTCTCTGAAAAGGGACTGGGAAGGAAAGTGGGTGGGAAGCAAGCATTGTTAGGAATTATATGGGACTGAGAGGTGGCTGGGGCTGCTCTACCCTATATGTCCTCACGAGGCAGAGAGGGCACAAGGACATAGGGGATTGCACATGCAACCCCAAAAGATACTGCTGGTCAAAAGATTGGGATCTCACATGTATCAGATAAGTGTTCATGAAGAGTGGGATCCACCCAGACAAAAGTTTGAAGAAAAATAAATACAGGTCTCCTAGATAGACTAAGGGGAGTGGAGTGTGAACTGTTGGGATATGATCATCTCTGCAGCCCCAGCACTGTTGGATCACTAGGTCTCAGGGTGTCTTGAATAGTTAGGTACAATCTGAAGTTAAGGCAGTTAAACAAAAACCAGTTTCCTTTGTTCTGAACAAGGGGAAAATGAGCAGTTTTTTTGCCAGCAGCTGAAGTCTGTCTTGGCTACACCAGTATGTTTGTCAGTGTTTCTCTTTTGGTCTCAGGATGTTGCCTGACATATTCCACAACTCAGAGATCCAGCTTCTGCTTTTATCCTTTTAATGAGGGATCATATCCAGCAGTGGACCTTGTCTTAGGTTTGGCCTACACTTAAAGGTTATGTTGACTTAACTTTGAAAAAAGTCACACCTCTGACTGACATTGCTATGCTGACAAAAACCTCAGTGTAGATGCAGCTATGTTGACAGAAAAGCCCTTCTGTCAATGTAGCTACCATTGTTTAGAAAGGTGGTGGTCTTGGTGGTGGTCTTAACTGATGGGGAAAAACGCCTATTGGTGTAAGTTGCCTCTGTGCTTCAGGACTCTGCTGGCATAGCTCCATAGTGTAGACATACTCTTACTCCTTCAGTCTAGTCTCTGTGGTGAAGACACACATGTGTCAGTGTAACCATGCAAGAAAGAGCTATAGTTTGTTAGGCTCAATGAAAATATCTTCTCAATATACAATGATGGTTCAAAAAACAAGTAAGGAGCGTTTTAGGCTCTAAAAAGAATAGGACAGGAAACAAAACTGAAAAATTCAGCTGGCGCACATGCATATTATGTTGTAAGCTGCCCAATATCCATCCACTTTGGATAGCTGAAGTCCCAAGATTGCTTGCTTTTAACACCAAGATGGATGATGATATGCCAGCAGATTAATTTGCTTACATTTCCTTAATTCAAAGGAAATGCCATGGGAAAAATGCCGCAAAAAGATAATTTCCATATTGGATTTGAGTAAGCACTATCCTTTATTTCAGTATGCAACTGATAATATAGATCAATAATTGTTTTGTAAGTTCCACTTTGAAGAAATGGAGAGAACTATTAGAGGTAGCTGAACAAATGACAGACCCCTCCAGTATCCTGAAATATAACCTGGTTTCCAAAGTTCTGGCAGATTTTATTTATAAAATCGTATGTTTTCATAAGACGATCTCTATAATTATAAATTTAGTCACTGTATATATTTTTGATAAATACCGAAGACTGGTACTGTATAAAGACATTCAAAGGCATTCAATTCCAATGCTATATAGGAGTTGGAAATCAGTGGATGATTTGGCTGTCTGAGTTCGGATTATCAGTTCAGTTTCATGTCTGAAGTGTTTTCCTCATAAGTGCTTCTAACAATATGAACTAAAAGCATATACTTCCTTTTTTTTTAATTTAGCCTGTGTATAGTCGTCTAGCCAAGGAATGGCATCTTCAGTGGCGTAATGCAGTTCTTCTAGGCCACCGCTGAACCTAGTCAGCAGACATTCATCAACAACTTGCATCATTGTCTGCATTATGTCACAGCTTCCCAAAGGGCTGTCACAAAGGCCCCAGCAATACTGGTTGGCTGCACAGAGATCTTGCCCAGTCCGGAACCTGTTCAACAGAGACCATTGACGACGGAGCAGGTCAAAACCAGGCATGCAGATTGTGGGGTCGGCGACAAGGAACGAGTTGGGGATTGTAACGGAAATCCATTCCTCTCGCCAGAGTATTTCTGCCCTAACATTCCTGGTGTGGCGGATGAGACCATAATGGGCGACATGATGGCAAATGTGCAGCTGGTGGTTTAAAAAGGTCATTGTGCAGTGGCAGGCTTGAGCTGACGCATACTTTCTCCAGTAACTTGCCAGTGGCAACCTCTCATCTGATATGAGGAGAAACAATCTTGTTCAGAACTGGAAGCCATGGGAGCGAAGTTGAGTGCAGGGTGCCGGAAATGATGCGCATGGCGGCAGGTAACCACGTATCCATCAGTTTGGTGTGTGACGATCGACTCCATATTGGTGCACAGTACTTCACCACTGAATACGAGGTGACAAGAGCTGACGTCTGCAGAGTTGGAGCACGGGCACCCCATGACGAACCTTCCAGTTTGCTAAGGGGATTGTTGCGTGTCTTATCTGTAGCTGCCGTCTTCTTCAGGTGTGCATGGTAACTCAGTGTGTGATCTAAGGTCACACCTAGATAGACCAGTTCTACTTCATGCTTCACCTTCTGACCATTAAGATAAACATTCAGTTCTTGGGTTGGGCTAGCATGATGAAGATGGAACAAACTGGAGACTGTTTTTATGACGCTTGGCTAGAGGTGTCAAGTCTTACAGTAGCCAGCTAACTTTACCATGGCCCAGTTTAAAGTGGCATCAAGCTCGTGAAATGTCCGGGCCGTGACTCTGTTGTTGGCAGGTCATTGATGTAAAGGTTGAACAGGGTTGAAAAAAGCACAAAGCCCTGGGGTAATCCATTTCTCTGTCATCTCCAAGCACTTGTCTTCTCCTCCATATGGAATCTGAACTGCCTATCATGGAGGAACAGTTCAGCAATGCCTGTAACGCAAGGTAGTAGGACTCCGATACCTTCACAAGCAGGCCAGTGTGCATAACGTATCATATGCCGCTGTTAGGTCAATGAAAACAGCGCCTGTTTTTGTTTCTCTGGAAGCCATTTTTAACAAATGTGGTCAGTGCGAGTACTTGGTTGCATGTGCTACGGTCTTGGTGAAAGCGGGTTTGGTCAGGGCTGAAAATTCTCTCCATGTCGGGTAATATACGCTGTAGAACTAAGCACTCCAGTGCCGTGAAGCACACTGACAGTAATGATATGGGACGATAGCTTGATGCTTGACTTGGGTCCTTTCCAGGCTTTAGGAGGCCAATGACTTTTGCAGTGTGCCATATCTTTGGTAGCCTGCCTTCACTGATGACCGTAATGAAGAATTTCACATGCCAAAGCCACGCATGGGGGCCAAGGTTTTTCAGGAATTCTGGAGATATGTTGTCATAGCACACAGCTGTTGCACACTTGATGCTACCCAAGTGTCTGTTCCAGCTCTGTTACCGTGAATGGTTCTGGGCAGCTTCTGATCTGGTGTACACGTTTAAACATACTCCATTCGTTCCTCACTTGTCTTCGCATCTGTTTCTCCAAAGGTGCTCTGGCCACTTTAAATAGGTGTCCGGCTACCTGGTTGGGTGTCACTGTGGGTCGGCAGAGTGCAGGTGGCTGCTGCATTGCTCCAAGGCGTCGGAGCAGACTCCAACACTTGCGGCTGGAGCGGGTAAAGCTCATCCTCTCGGTCTCCTCCCATCTGGCTCGGCGATCAGTGTCCACTGATTCCTTAAACACTGGGAATAAAACCAACTCTGTCGACCTGATTCTGTTCCCACTGACTTCCCTTGTCTAAAAATTGGCACTTATGCTAAGTGGATAATATAAAAAGCAGCATTGTAGCCACTGGCTTTTTTAAAAAAAAAATTCTCCATTTTCTTTGGAAAAATTACTATGCTAATTCTTTAAAACACTCTTTAAAAAAATAACAAACACCCTAAAAGAAGTAACTTTGCTAAAGTTAGTAATGATAGCAGACCTGGAATTTGAAACACTGTACAATAATAATTTCTTCTTTTTCTTATCCGTATGGAACTAGGGTTGCCTGTCCAGGTTTTCCCAAGATCGTCCCTTTTTTGAGAGAGTTATCTTAGGAAATCTTTAAATGTGCTCGGTTCACACTGCCAACTGTCCAGTTTGATGGTTCAGCATCATCTTATGTATGCCAGGTTTTTGTACCTTACAAGTGGCAACCCTGTGTACTCCCAGAATGCTCTATTTCAGAAGGAGGATTTCATGGTCGTCTCCAATTTCTTTTAAAATGTGTTTAATTCCATCACTTGCCCTTTTATTTTTGTGCAATTTGTTGTGAATTTTTGAAGACCCTCTTTGAGATATCAGTCTATAATAAAATTATCATGTAATCACATTTTTTGTACAGTCTGTGAAGAAATACACTAATATTGTCTACTTATCTTGTCTGAGCATGAATCTGTTTGTAATATTTTTCAGTATACATTGGTTAATTACAGAGCATAGTTTCAATATTCTTAAATACTGGCAGAACTCCATTGTGAAGAATCTTTATTTATTAATAATAGAGCTTGTGATTTGGAACCATTAACTTGTGCACAGACTGTATCTAGCCAATGAAGTCACATTCTTCTTGCAATTACCCTCCAGTTTCTCTTATTCTTTCACTCACTTGTCATATCTCATCATAAATTAGGGCAAGGAACCTGTCTTGTGCTTATATAACACTTTGCACAATGGGGCCCTCATTCTAATTAGAACTTCTGGGAAGTACCTCAACAGGATTAAAAATCGGCATAGAATTCTAAAGGAAATTAACAAAAGATCTCTAGTGATACAAGTATGACAGTTGAATCCAAAGGTGCAAAACAAAAAATGAAATCCCTCCCACCTCACCCCCCAAAAAACCCAACCCTGTTGCTTTGGGTTAGAGATTTTAATCCAAATTATAGAGATAACCAGCAATTATTATACTGATATTTGCTAACACAAGCATATAGTTCAATGCCAACAATTGCTTTTGAGTATCTATTTTCTTACCTTCCTAACTAGAAGAGATTAGTGGTCCTCTGTAAAAAGATATAGGAAGTTAACATTTCATGTGCCTCTTTATACCATATGTGAAGTGCTGTTCAGTTTTCCCACTAGACCTTAGAAGAGGCAAAGAATCTTTCCCAACAGGGATGCATGTAAGATTTTGACTGTAAACATCTCCTTTCCTTCAGCTGCCTCTTCAAGCAATCTGGGTAAGTCTATCCTCCATAATCAGTAGTCAACAAAGGCAATCTGTTGGTTGATGAAGCTCACCATTTTAGATCTTGTGTTCAGATTTGTGTTTTGTCACCAAGAAAGCTTCCCCTACATTGTTTTAAGTGTTGCTTCCTGATAATTCATCTGCTGTTTTAGAAAGGAGTTTTATCACCTTGCAGACTACTAGACCTTTGGGCAAAAGTCATGAAAAATATAGCTCTCAGCAAACATACTCAATAACAGCATGATGGCCCAACGAAAGTTGGAAGGAAAGGAGGAGCCATTCTCCACATTAAGGTGGTGATTATAAAGTTCTGCATTTTAAGAAAGTGGAAAAAAAAAAAAGAAACACCCAATTGTTAACAACATAATTTAGTTGTTTGCTTTCTTTTGGTGTCATCTTGGTCTTTCCCAAGTGAACACTTCAGCCAGGAAAATTAAAAAGGTAGTGAGCCAATATACTGTATGAACGGTATCAGCAGAATGTTAGTGATGTATGTGACATGGTAGCTAGCATTCATATTGACCAGGTGACTTTTCAGAAAAGCTGCTCCAATTCCCAGTCCTTCCACAGTTACAATTGCAACTAAATTAGTTGGCAAACTGTTTCAAACATATATGTATGGTGGGGGGGACACCCTGACAATCTTAGGTTGATTTGCCCTGGTATCTGGCAGCAAACTGAGAACACGTTATTTTTCTGTCAAGACAAGTGTGAACAGGCAAACTGAATGTCTAAAAGAGGAATGGATATACTGCACTGTACTGTTTGTAATGTTCCTTCCAACCATTATAAACAAATTATAAACTATACAGGTTTTCAAAAAAATAATTCAAATCTCTGCCTATAATATAGAAAGAGAAGATTTCACTTTTATTCACAAAGAAGTGAGTAATTGGAATCATCCTAGACACTTAGTATGCAATTGTTATAAGCTGTTTAGTTTCTAACTTCAGCATTTTGCTATTAATCTTTTCATGTGTTAAGCATTAACATTCCATTTTACTAAATCCAAATATCACTAAGGTTATAAAATCAGTTTAACTCGCCCCTTGACTTATTTATTATTAAGTTTGCATGATTTAAACTTACCTACCAGATTGCCCAAAACTGAATAACTGGCTCCTACATGGTTAAATGAAAAATGCACTGAAGCACCAAAATTCTTAGCAGCACTGAAGTCTCACCTACTGTTGGCAAATAAAGCAAGCATTATGCAAGCAGTCAAGTCTCCATGGAAACAAGTTTACGACAATTCACATATTTTTCTGCATCCAATCAAAACAAATAGAAAAGTCTTTTGTTACCTCAGAAAGTATTGTCTAAAATTACATTTTGTAGTCTCATTTTGCCAATCCCATACACCTCCCTTTAATTTCCAGAGGGGACTTAAGTCAGTAATAAGGTATGTTGTGCCTTTCGCGTAGATGAAATTAACTTCTAATTGTTTAGTTTGGGATGGAACTCAGAGCCATAAATACAGGTTCTACCAAAAAAAAGTAAAATGAGCAAGGTAGATATTTAGGAAGAATTGAAATTATAGCCCTCCTTCCAGTGTCATCAGACAAGGGCCAAAAGTGTGCTTGGTGTCATATCACACACACTAGAGCGTAGGTCTTGCTGTGAGGAACTTACAGCGCAAGATGGATACAACCTAAAATGGTACAGAAATAGTAGACAGTATGTTTTTGGAAACTGAAAGGATGGAATCACTGTATTTATTATAATAATTATTGATTTGCTCCTTGTGGGTCTTTGAAAGAAGCAAGGCTCTAGGTTGGTTTTAAATTAGAATTGCTAGGGGCTTGTCGCCCCAGAATTAGGAGGATATTTCATGTATAGAGGGTAGCATGGAAAAGGGTACAGAGACAATTGTGGTGAAAGAATCAGAAGAACTGGGGCAGTAAGACAAGTATCACAGGTAGAGCTATGGATGTTGCCACAGTAATTAACAAGGCCTGAGCTGATCTGCAGTTATATTGGGCCTTGAAGGCATGGACATAAAATTTAAACTTGATGCAACAAATTAGGAAGGGTAACTAGAATGACAGGTGAAGAAGATCATTTTAGCAACCACTTTTTTGATGGAGGGGATCACTGTTGGTAATAGGGACACGAGGGGAAAAGGTTGCAGTGGTTAAGTGGGAGATTATCAGGGTTTTAAATGTTTAGACAGATTAGAAAGTTTAGATCTCCTATGTATTGTGGACGGATAAGTGGGAAGGTCTAGAAAATGACATGTGGTGCTAAGAGAAACGTAGAATGGGGAATGTGTGGGAGAAGAATCTATCCGTCTTTACTGACTAGCAAAACTAAGGACAGCGTTCTGCTCTGAAAAGAAACTTTGTAAACAATTGAGACTTCTTATTGGATAGATCTCTTTTTTTATCTTCAAAGGTATATCTGCTGACTTCGGTGACTAGAAGTTTTTTGTTCTTTTGTTTTGTTAACTCCAGCTAGCTCTACAAAGCCAACACAGCTAAGTGGGAATAAGCTGGATTGTGTTCCGTCTTTTGAATAAACAGTATTGTTTATTAAGTTCCAATCAGTTATATCTGTGCAAAACCAGTGATGGCAATTCAGGTTACACAGGTGTCCTTGAGAGCAAAAATAAGAATTAAATCTGCGTTCTAATTTACCTTGAAAAACCTTTTAATAAGGATAGTGATGCACAAGGAGGAAAAAATCCAACTTCACTCAGATTCTAGGATGAGTTTGAGGAGTTGGCAGTTGGGGGCGGGGGAGTGGATACGTGTTTTTACTTTTAAACTAGATTTCTAGAAGTACAGGGCTGTAAGGGATCACAAGAGGTCATCAAGTCCAGCCACCAGCTCTGAAGCAGGACCAAGTAAACCTAGACTATCCCTCACAGGTGTTTGTCCAAAATGTTCTTAAAAATCTCCATTAATGGGGATCCCAAGACCTCTCTCTTGGAAGCTACTCCAGAACTTAACTACCCTTATAATTTTTGAGAGTTTTAATTAATATCTAACCTAAATCTCCCTTGCTGCAGATTAAGCCCATTATTTCTTGTCCTACCTCAGTGAACATGGAGAGCAATTGATCATCATCCTCTTTATGACAACGATGTAACATATTTAAACACTGTTAACAGGTTCTCCCCCCGCCCCCACTGTCTTTTTTCAGGACTAAACATGCCCAGTTTTTTTAACCTTTCTTCATAGGTCAGGATTTATAAAGCTGTTATTTTTGTTCTTCTCCTCTGGACTCTTCAGTTTGTCTGCATCTTTCTTAAAGTGTAGTACCTAAACTGAACCCAGTACCCCACCTGAGGCCTCACCCATGCGAAGTACAGCAGAACAGTTACCTTCAGTGTCTTACATATGACACTACTGTTAATACATCCCGATTGTGAAGGCCAAAGGTATAACTGGGTTAAAAAAAGAATGATATAAATTCATGAAGGATAGGTCCATCAATGACTATTAGCCAAGATGGTCAGGGGCGCAAGCTCATGCTGTGAATGTACCTAAATCTTTGACTGCCAGAAGCTGGGACTGGATGACGGGGGATGGATCACTTGATAAATTGCCTTGTTTGCTTCATTCTCTCTGAAGCATCTGGCACTGATCACTGTGGGAATACAGAATGCTCGGGTAGATGGGCCATTGGTCTGACTCACTATGGCCCTTCTTAGGTTCTTATTACCTTTTTTTTTTTTGCAACTGCATCACATTATTGACTCATATTGAATTAGTGATCCACTATAACCCCAAATCATTTTCAGCAGTACTATTGTCTAGGCAGTTATTCCCCGTTTTGTAGTTGTACATTTGGTTTTTTTCTTTGAGTGCAGTACTTTGTGATTATCTTGATTTAATTTCCTCTTGTTGATTTCAAACAAATTCTCTTAATTTGTCAAGGTTTGTCAATATTTTTTTGATTCTGTGACCTGTGGATTAACAATGTGGTCCCTGCTCTTCCCATATTACGTTAGATCAGGCTCTCCACTCTGCCTGACATGCTTCATAAATTACTTGGGCTGTCAAACGATTAAAAAAATTAATTGCGATTAATGACACTGTTAATAATACCATTTATTTAAATATTTTTGGATGTTTTCTACATTTTCAAATACACTGATTTCAGTTACAACACAGAATACAAAGTGTACAGTGCTTACTTTGTATTTAGTTTTATTACAAATATTTGTAAAAAACAAAAGAAATAGTATTTTTCACTTCCCCCATTACAAGTACCGTAGTCCAATCTCTTTATCATGAAAATTGAACTTATAAAAGTAGAATTATGTACCAAAAAAACTGCATTCAAAAATAAAACAATCTAAAACTTTAGAACCTACATGTCCAGTGAGTCCTACTCCTTGCTCATCCAATCGCTCAGACAGACAGGTTTGTTTACATTTGCAGGAGATAATGCTTCACACTTCTTATTTACAATGTCACCTGAAAGTGAGCCCGGGTGTTCATGTGGCACTGTTGTAGTCGGCATTGCAAGATATTTACGTGCCAGATGCTTTAAAGATTCACATGTCCCTTCATGCTTCAACCACCATTCCAGAGGACATGCATCCATGCTGATAGATCCTGCTCGATAACGATCCAAAGCAATGAGGACCGATGCATGTTCATGTTCATCTGAGTCAGATGCAACCAGCAGAAGGTTGATTTTCTTTTTTGTTGGTTCGGGTTCTGTAGTTTCCACATTGGAGTATTGCTCTTTTAAGACTTCTGAAAGCATGCTCTACGCCTGGTCCCTCTCAGATTTTGGAAGGTAATTCAGATTCTTAAACCTTGGGTGGAGTGCTGTAGCTATCTTGAAAAATCTCACATTGATGCCATCGTTGAGTTTGTCAGATCTGCCATGAAAGTGTTCTTAAAATGAACAACGTGTGCTGGGTCATCATCTGAGACAGCTGTAACATGAAATATATGGCAGAATGCCAGTAAAACAGAGCAGGAAACATACAATTCTGCCCCAGGGAGTTCAATCACAAATTTATTATTTTATTATTTCTTAACGAGCATCATCAGCATGGAAACATGTCCTCTGGAATGGTGGCCAAAGCATTAAGGGGCATATAAATGTTTAGCATGTCTGGCATGTAAATACCTTGCAATGCCAGCTACAAAAGTGCCATGCGACGCCTGTTTTCACTTTCAGGTGACAGGCATTAAGAAGCGGGCAGCATTATCTCCCATAAATGTAAAAAAAACCTCTTGTCTGAGCGATTGGCTGAACAAGAAGTAGGACTGGGTGAATTTAAGGGGGGAGAGATAGCTCAGTGTTTTGAGCATTGGCCTGCTAAACCCAGGGTTCTGAGTTCAATCCTTCAGGGGGCCATTTAGGGTTCTGGGGCAAAAATTGGAGATTGGTCCTGCTTTGAGCAAGGGGTTGGACTAGATGAATTCCTGAAGTCCCTTCCAACCCTGATATTCTATTATTCTATTACTTGTAGGCTCTGAAGCTTTACACTGCTTTGTTTTTGAGTGCAGTTATGTAACAAACAAACAAAATTCTACATTTGAAAGTTGAGCTTTCAAGATAGAGTTTGCACTACATTCACTTGTCTGAGGTGAATTGAAAAATACTATTTGTTTTATTTATATTATTATTTTATTACAAATATTTGCATTGTAAAAATGATGAAGTGAGCACTGTGCATGTTGTATTCTGTGTTGCAATTGAAATCAATATATTTGAAAAAGTAGAAAAACATGCTAAAATATTGAATACATTTCAGTTGGTATTCTGTTGTTTAACAGTGCGATTAAAACGGTGATTAATTGCTTTAATTGCAATTACTTTTTTGGGTTAATTGCGTGAGTTCACTGCAATTAATCGACAGCCCTATGAATTACCTTCTCTGGACAGCAGATGAGTATTTTTGTCTCTGTTTCACACATGGTGTCAAATATTTGCATAGGTAAGATTATTTGAGTACATCAGCTAAAAGTAAATTATTTATCCAATCTGAGAATATTTATTTAAATAACTTGTTGTCAAGGCACTGTAAAAAGATACTGTGTGAATTCTGAGTGTGTGCAGCTATGATTCATCTGTTGCTATTAGCAACAGCTAATAGTAACAATACAAACCATTTGCAGTTTATTCTGAAAGTATGGTGTGCTATTATCTTTTCTGTTGTTTAAATCTTAGGTGTTTACCAACTAGTTCGTTCTTTATAAATAAGGCAGTCAAGTTTTACATATGAGACTTAGATTTCAGCATATATACTATATTATTTACAAACCAATGCGGGTGGGGGAGGAGGAATTTGTAGTATTCCTAGTCTCTTATAAGTATGGCATAAACATTGCTCATTAGTGACTTGGTCAGATATTGTATATAGTAAACTCAGCACTTAGTCATGTTGATGTGTTGGAAGAGTCCGGGCCAGGGTGAGTTTATCCACATCTTTATTCGGGCATTTGCTTTAACACCCCTCCATATCCGCTCCCTCAGTATGTTACACCTGGGCTGTGGAAATTAAACTCTTAATCATGCAGCTGAAAAGACAGTGGAGTTCCATAAGTGTAACTGAGGACTGAATTCAGCTGCAGAACCTTTATTTCTGGCAATGATGCCCATAAAGAAAACAATCCAACTTTAGTCTCAGATCTCAGATCGAGTCTGAAGGCCAGGTAGACACCTCTCTTTATTTCTAACATATTTTGAAATTGAAAGACCATAAACAGCTGATTCTGTAATGCCATGCTTCATCGCTTTTCCGAGCACTTTTGAAAGCACTTCATTGTTGCATTAGGACTGTTGTTTTACATTTAGTTCAATATTTAGTTGAAATACTAGGGATTTTAGGGAACTGTCTGTGCTTTTGTGTTCACTTTCATTATAATAACTGAAATTAGTACAGGAAAAATTGTCCCTTAGTGGGTTTTGATTTGGCAGTTATAGGCAGAGTTCTTTGTTGCTTTTAATCCCTATGGGGTTGCAGCCTTTGACTCTCAGTGATGATGCAGCTTGTATCCAGCCCATTGGGGGGGGGGGGAGTGTTAAAAGTGCCATTATTAGGGGACTGTAGCCTTCTTAATAAATACAGTACCAGGCTCCAAAAGAGCCTCATCTTGTTAATTGGTTTTGGAGATGGACTTTTTCAATGCATGTAGCATACTTTCATATTACTGTACAGAGAGAAAAGAGTGATAGGGATTTTTCTGTCCATCAGTCCACGGTACAACAAGCCTTGCTTGACTAGAAGAGTGAGTTGTCAGTCCATGCCATGATCCAGTAGCTCCACTGTGCATAGCCTCCTGGGCCAATCAAGAGGCGCTAGATTTACCTGAGAACTGGTCTTTGCTATCTTCCTCAGGACCCTTCCTATGTCAAGATGAACTCCCTGGAGTTGATAGTGTCAACCCCAGTAACGCTCTATTTGAACAGATATCATCAGCTTGAAATCTTGCCAGTTTAAAAATAGTTAAAAATTGTTTCAGGTTATACATTTTTTCTTTAGCCGCATGCTAATTTACTGTAGCTTTAGAAACATTTCTCCCTTGTTGCTGTGTGATGACTCCTCAAACAATGGGAGAAACTGGGAAAAATACAGGGGAAAAATAGTGAAGTCAGTTTTCCACAAAGTGTTTCCAAATGGACAAAGACACATTTTGTCTCTAATCTGTTCAGTAATCTTGGATTGGACCTGTGACAATGTGAATAAAAGAAAATTCCACAGTCTGTGATATTTGATAGAGAATCAGTTTAAAGGAGTAGATGCAAGCTATGGAATCAAAATTTTAAATTAACAGTTTAATTTCTATAACTCGTTGCATTGGAGCAAGATGATAAAAAATATCAACTGGTGTTCATCTAATATACCTTATGGGGGAACAGTCTGCCATCTGTTTTGTTCTGTAGTATCCCCTTTCTGTTTTTATTTTTCTTCTAAAATATCTCCTTACAGATTCTGATCAAAATATTTCTGCACACTTTTCAGCTATGTGCAGTACTGTCAAAGGCCTTGCTCAAATAATTTACATTCTCCACATTTTCCTTATGTTCAGTCTGTCACAGAAATGAAAAAAGAATTGTTATTTGGAATTATCTGTGTTTCAGAAACCCGTCTTGACTGTAACTCAGTAGGCTCCATGTGTCAGTATATAAATTCTTAAATATTTTAACATATATGTAAATATGTAGCAGAGGCTATAAGAGTCCTTTGTTTCATTTTGCAAAAGATTCTTTTTACCACTCCTGAGTCCCTCACCTGTTTTCATAAGATGTATCACTCGTGCTTTCAGGAGTATCATAAGGGTTAGTTTCAATGCTGTAGGATGGCAGCATCTTCTTCAAATCAATATGTAAATTTGACATAGATAGACCTTAATTATTTCTTGAATTTGACACCAAGTCTGCCTTGCTTCCTATGTCATTCTTTAATGAATAGTGAGGAAGTTAAAAGGCAGAAACATGAGTTTTTTTATTTAATTCTTTTAGTATACCTAGACCTTTCATTGATTTCTCCTTATTGATCAATAATTTCATCTGAGTGAGAGGGCTTCCCTCAGAATTTCCTGTATTCTGATGCTTTTAAATATGTCTACAGACCTTCATATTAGTCACATGGTTTTTAGTATGGTAATCGTCATCATTATAGTTAAAAAAATTGTTAGACAAGGAGTAAACTTTCCTTATCCGCACTTAGCTAATAAGCAGTGTGTTAATCTGTGCACTGTAGAGTCTGCATAAAAATACTAATGTCTCCCTACTTTTCAGAAAAGTAAGTGAATAAAATATGTTGTGTGGTACATTATTCTTGGTTTTCTGGTGTATCTGCTGATTCATAAAATGTAGTAATTTACAGTGGGTTTCTCTGGTGTAGGTACGGACCTTTCAGGACCTATTGATCTAGGTTTTCCTTGCAAATTGACGCAGGATACAATCTGAAAGGGAAAGCTTTGGCTGGAAGGGACCTGCCTTTGTACACAAGGAGAAAAGACTGCACCCAGTTCGCAGGATGTCACGTAAAGCAGGCAGTATGGTAGTTGTGCTGGCTGCTGCTGTTGATGCTCTGGAAAGATCAGCTCTCCATGCTCACAAAGGTTCCATCAAAGGCATGTATGTACAGCTTATTTTACTACTTCAGATTGCGTTTTTCATGTCTAAACAGCCAGGAGCTGACACTCTGGTGTAAGCTTGTTGGCTAGCGGAGAATAAATCAGTAGGCCTGTTCTTTCCTTGTTAGAATTGTCTGCCTTGTAAGATGGATTTTTGGAGCTAGAATCTGCCATACTCACCTAGGCATTAGTGCATATTTGAGATTCTATGTACAGGTAATGCTATAAACTCAGCACATGCTCACTGGTTCCTAAACTTCCTCATGTATCTGTTTGTCCTTTCTTTTTAATGCTCTCATCTTGAGAAGGTGTTCCTTAGTTTAAGGTGCTCAGCAGCTTAAAAGATCTTGTTCTATACATGAGTGTGGGGATAGCAATTACATATGGTTTAAAAAAAAGATGAAAATGGTTTTGTAAGAGCTACTCTTGTTGTTTACCAATGCTAGCATAGGCATGTGCATGTTAGGTAATGCTTATAGTGCTTTTAGCAATAAAATGCTATATGCTTTTAAAAAATCTATATTTTGCATTTCTGGCATTTTCACATTAAGAGAGGTACGCAAGCCACAGTTTTGGTCACTGTGAGGTGCCGTCCTGGAATGGAGAGGTGGTCCTCTGAGCAGGCTGTACTAGGTAAATTAAGTTACTTGAGCACAGATACTTTCTAATCTGTCATGATGGAAAGGGAGGGGTAATTTGACCTTATTTATATATACAAAGATAGACCAAAAGATTCCTTTAATGGGTTTAGAGTTTGTTTAAACAAGAAAGTTTTAGCAGTTATCCTGGTATAGTTACACCACTGTAGTTTTTTCCAGTGCAATTTCCCATGTGTACACTCTTATTCTGCTTATTCTTTTTTTGGTTTAGCTTAAATGCATTCCAAAATGACATAAACTAAACTGAAAAAAAAAAAACATTCATATATCAGAATAGAAGTGTCCATAGGAGAATTGAATTCATACCTGTACAGTAGAACCTCAGAGTTACAAACTGACTAGTCAACCACACACCTCATTTGGAACAGGAAATACACAATCATGCAACAGCAGAGGCGAAAAAAAGCACAGTACTATGTTAAATGTAAACTACTGAAAAAAGGGAAAGCAGCATTTTTCTTCTGCATAGGAAAGTTTCAAAGCTGTATTAAGTCAATGTTCAGCTGTAAACTTTTGAAAGAACACTGTTTTGTTGCGAAGATTTCAGAGTTATGAATAACCTCCATTCCCAAGGTGCTCATAACTCTGAGGTTCTACTGTATAACTATAGTATAATGGTTTCAATTGACACCTTAGCTTGTGTAAGCAAGTCCATTGTGCAGTTTGCAAGGTTCCCCTGCTCACTAGGGTTGCCAACTTTCTAATTGCACAAAACCGAACACCCCTTCCCTGAGGTTCTGCCCCTTATACAAGGCCCCACTCCCTCCATTCCCCTTCCCTCCGTTGCTCGCTCTCCCCACCCTCACTCACTTTCACTGGGCTGGGGCAGGGGATTGGGGTGCAGGAGGGAGGTGAGGGCTCCAGTTGGGGGTGCAGGCTCTGTGGTGGGGCCAGGGATGAGGGTTGCAGGGTGTGGGATAGGGCTCTGGGCTGGGGCCAAGGGGTCCGGAGTGTAGGAGGGGGTGCGGGCTCCAGCTGGGGGTGTGGGCTTCTGGGGAGGGGACCGGGATGAGGTGCTTGGGGGGTCGGAGTGGTTGGGGGATAGGAATGGTACAGGCTCTGGGAGGGAGTTTGGGTGTGGAAGGGGGCTGCAGGCTGGTTCAGGGGGTTAGGGTGTGGGAGAGGGTTCAGGGTGTGGGGTCCCAGGAAGCGGATGCCAGGTCCCTGTAGCCCCTAAACACATGGGCAGCCAAGGAGGCTCTGTGCGCTGCCCCAGCGCCCACAGGCGCTGCCCCAGCAGCTCCAGTTGGTCGTGGTTCTCGTCCAATGGGAGCTGCAGAGACGGCCCTTGGGGCAGGGACAGCGTGCTGAGCCTCCCTGGCCACCCACACATCTAAGGGCCACAAGGACCTGGGGGCCACTTCTGGGAGCCACCCGGAGCTAGAGTAGGCAGGGAGCCTGCCTTCGCCCCGGGCCCCCGCTGCACCACTGATGGACCTTTTAACGGCTGGTTGAAAACCGGATGCCTGGCAACCCTACTGCTGACATGCATGAAGGCATACAGGCCTTATGGAAGCCGAGTGTTGTACCTCTATGTGGGAAGGTAGAGATTCTTTTTGAACTCTCTCAGGGCTTCTCTTCAAGCAGGAGCTTTAATATTTTATCCTGGTCTTTCCATTTGAGCACAATTTGTTTATGTTGTTGTTGAATGTTACTTCTCAAATACACTTGAAAAAAGTCAACATTTAGATTTCCTTTCCCTTTGCTTGTGAAAGTTTTTAGTACTTGAAACATTCCATCAGTACCTGGACTGATGGAGCCGCAGGTGTGTATGCACCCACACCAGAGAAAAGTAAAATTTTTGTTTTCTTTTCCTGTTGGCAGAAGATAAAATTACAGGTAACTGCTTCTTCACCAGTAACCCATCCTGTGTTTAGCCTTACTTTATCAAATTCTGGGTTTTTTTTTATGAATGGACACTAGTCAGAGAACAGTAAATTACATCTTTATTTGTGCTAATTTGGGGTAATAAGTCCCTGCTTGGATTGTTTCCTGTCTCAGTTAGTTCCCAGTTATGTTGTGGTTCTGCAGCTGTGTGCTGGAGATTCCAACATGCATGTAGTATTCCAAGTATTTCAGCCGGGGAGCTGACGTTTTGGAGCAAGAACACTTCATAAGGAACTAGAGTAAAATTCTTCAAGTGTGGGATTAAGGTGAGGTCACCTCATCAGTTTCTAAAGTGACCAGTAGAATTCTCACATATAATGGGTCCACACTGCTCTTTCATTTGTTTGCTATTTGTAGTTTACAGACGTAGAATTGTTCAGACGTGTTCCTGCTTATCTCTATTTGCAAAGAGGTACAGGCTGCTACTGCCATGTGTAAGTGGTAGAGGCAGTAAACAGAAACTCAGGACTTCAGAACAGTCCAAAATGTTGAAGCACCCATACTAATATTAATAGTGGTGTTACTAGGAAGAGTGTTTTATTCATAGAGCAGCCCTTGCTAAAGTATTTGTTTGCCCTTCATGTGATTTAGATAAAGTTATGGGTATTTAACCTAGTATTGCATTCCTTTTCAGTGCCCTCTAATTTTCTTGAGTCGTAAAATTGTGCACCAGAAAATCACTAAGCATTTTGTAAAGCTCATGTTCACCTGTTCGTGTGTGTGGGTGTGTATGCATGGGTACGGCTGGTCAGAGTCACTTAGGAATGCTGAGCTGTATTCCTTTAGGCAAACTGAACAGATGGTAGAAACAATAACTTTTCTTGATAAGATGGTCACTCCGTAACAGAGCAGACTGCAAACTCTGCTTGACTGATTCTTTTCTGTCTGTCTTTTCTTTCCTTTTTTTGGTCCATAGTTGGTTTGTGGAGCTAGTATCAGTATCACCTTTTTCTAACTAGTGGCTTAGTACGTGGTGGTTTTTCTTTCTGGGTGAATCAATTCTCCTTCCTCTGTTGCTTTTTTATGCACTCCATACAATGTTTCGCTGTTATGTTTACATTCCAGTAATTTGATTCATCCCAGCAAGTTGTTGTAATTGCTCTGAGATCATCATACTTTATGAATAATTCAAAGATAATTCATTACCCATATTTCTAACAATTGTATGGTGGAGTTTGGAAACGGCATTTTTGTTTTCCTGTCCTCAGCTTTTTATTCTTTGTTTTATTCCCAAGTTTTGAAAATTCACAAATTCTAGCCTATGGCTCGATGTTAATGGCTGATGGTTACTACTACTACTAGTAGTTAATGGCTGATGTGTAAGTGGCTGATGTACTAATGGCTGATGTTCACTACTACTAGTTAATGGCTGATGTAAAAGACTGCCTTCCCTCAAAGCCACCCCAGCAGGGTCAAAGGTAGTGTTCTGATGTGAAGCACAGTGTAGCTACTTATCCTGAGGCCTGTCTGAGGGGTGCCTTGTTTCTGTATAGAGCCTTAGCTTGTAGCTGTCCAGTTCGGAGCTCTTTCTTCCCAGTTTCTCCTATGTCCTCAAGCTCCCAGGATTTAGTCATTCATTCCTAGGCCATGATAGGTTAAAAGAGAGGTTTGGCTCCTTTGTTCCAGGGGCTCAGTCCTGTGGTTGCTTTTCAGAAGGAGGTGAACATCATTTCCCTATCCTGGTGATGGAAGAACTCCTGAGCACTACTGGGGTATGCAGCTGTGAAGCTTTGATATGCAGCATCCAGCAAAGCTTATTTTGCCCAGCATCTTCCTTCATTCCCTTTCCTGAATCTCAACTGGTGATTCCTGATGGGATTCTTCCATTCCCCACCCCTCCAGTCACAAAGACCACATCGTCTAAGCCCTGGCACTCTTGAAGAAGGGTGCTGGTAGTACGGGTGTATTTAAGCTACAGCACGCTGATTCTCATTTTGCCTTTGCCTAGATTACAATGAGGAAATGTACAATACAAAGGGTAGGATCCAAGAAGTTTATTCTGGGGGGCCGTTATTTGAGGGTGTACTTCCTGAGAGTAGTTCCTCTCCCTAATTTGTAACTCTCAACTTTTTACAGTAGCCTCTTTTGCACAGGAAATAGTAGTTTCCTATCAGTTGTTCCATACATACCTTTTGGGAGCGGGGGAGGAGGGCAGTGGTAGGAAGTATTACCTTTGTTAAAACTGGGTTAAATCGGGTGAAATATTATAGAAGTAATTTTGGTCTTTTCGAGTAAAACTTATTTTCAGTGTTTTAACTAAAAATTTGCTGGTTTTACTTTTTTTCTAGTTTTTGGTAAAAACTTTAAAGAAAAAAAACTTCTCAAAGAAGCTAAAACAATTGATCCTTTTCTCACTCAGACATGTTGACGTGCATCATCAGTTGCATTTTCAGTGTATGTTCAGGAATGTTGCTGCTTCTGTGTTCTCCTTCAAATTTAAACACTATTTACACGAAACAGCAGGCTCTTAAAAAGCCCCTTTGTTACTGTTGTGACAGAGTTGGAGGCTTAATGGCCATTTGAAGACCTTTTATTTGTAAGCTGGCTGAATGCCAGCACAGAAAATTTGAGATACTGGCCAACTGCTGAGAAAATGACACAATATCTTCAGAACCTAAGGTAGATTACAGTTAACCACATGGTTGGGGACGTGGTTTATTGAAAAGAAAACCTTTATTTTTCAAGGCTTAACCCTTGGCTTTGAAACATGAGGAATGAGGGTTGTACAAGCCAAAACTGATTTAGTTTAATCATATTGCAGCCCTTTACATCAGGAGTTTTCCAACTGGGGCTCGTGACCCCTCAGAGGATCACAAGGTGGCTACATGGGGGTCGCAAGCTTTCAACTCTGTGGGGCTGACAGCCGTGAGCCCCCATTAGATTAAATTACCCCCACCGTTTTTAATTTATAAGGGTGGTCACACTCAGAGGGTTGCTGCATGAAAGGGGTCACCATTACAAAAAGATTGAAAACCACTGCTTTACATATTTTAATGAACCAGATTATTGGGAAAAAATTGGGCCACAGGTCACCCTGGGAGGGGCCAGGACCTAGATCTCTCTCTAGGCCATAGAGGGCAGTGTGCCAGAGTGACCAGGATTAAAAGGAACTGCAATTAGGAGACGTGGGACTGTTGTGTGTGAGACACAAGCTGGAAGCTTCAGAGGGAAGGTCCAGGCACTAGGAGTGGTCACGAAGAGCCAGGGACTGCCAGAGAATGGAGAAGAAACCCATATAGCATAATAAAGCTAGGATAAGAGGCTGGCCTACAGCAGGGCTGGGAAGGAGAAGAAGCAGTGGGGCTAGAATATCAGAGCTGGAGCAGGGCCAGGCCTGTGGAAGAGAGGACTCTTCTGGAGGGAGGTGGACTTAGAGGTAGTTTGGATACTTGACCTTACACTTCTTGGATTGCTTCTATGGGAATAGTTTGGAAATTCTCTACTTCCCCTTTCAAAGACTTCTGCCAAGGTTATTTGCACTCTTTCTTTTTTGTCAGTGATAACAGAGAATATTCCCTTGTTAACCCACCAAAAACTAGAGTCAGTAGAGCCTACTGCTTGAAGTGCCTACCGTGTGTGCCTTAAAGCTCATAGTAATGCACGCTGCTAAATATTTTAAAGGAGCTGATGAATCACAATATACTCAATGGCATCCTGCATTATGGGCTGTGATGGTATACTTCCCTTTCAGGACAAGAAACCATTTCTATCCTTCCTACTCCATTGCCACAAAACTTTTCCTACTGGCATTTAGTGTGGTGTTTGGAATGTTTTGCTGGCAAAACTAGATGTGTGCTGAATTGTCGTCATCCCCTTCTGTCTCTCCCCTTCCTCCCCCACGGTCGGGTCTGTCTTCGTTTCAGAATGAGGAATATTTTATGTTTTGCTTTTTTGCCTTTGTCAGGCTTCTCTTGCAGAAGTTCAGGCAGTTTGGAAGTCCTTGTCAAAGCCTAATTTATAATGCTGCGATCAGAGCTCTCCCGTACAAGGCAACAGTTCTTCATTCTGGTTGAGCATGTAGAACATGCAAGGCCTTGGGGTTTTTTTTTGTTTTTGTTTGGAGCATTTTAGTTTGAAGAAAGCATACTCGGAAACCATCCGGCGTTTAAGCAGTCGTTTTTTCTTTGAAGAAAACAGTCTCGTAGAATATCACCACTATCTATTTTCTGTACCGTGGCCATTTCGTCTCCACTGTACTTAAAACAGCACCTCTGGTTTTAGTTGTACATAATTTTTTCTGTCCCTTTCCCATTGGCTGATTGTTTTAATGCCTTTTATTAACTACTGGATAGCACCTACATCAGCTCTCCGTTCAGGTTAAGGCATCCGATGTAAATTGTCTGTTTTGGTTATTGATTTGCCCTGTTGTTCTTGCATAATAGGAGACATCGTATTCTACCAAAAAAGTCCTTCCGAAGTTAACATATCTAGAGAATTTCATCCTTTCTACATCTGGTCTTAGCAGTGAACCACGAAGAATTCAGCAAATTTAACTGGGATAAAAAATATTCACTAATTAGAGTTTTAGCCCAATTTTAACTACAGATATTGGCCAGATAGTGACCTGTTGAAAATTACTTTAGCTCCTTTGACTTTGAGGGAGTTATCCCAATTTACATCAGCTGAGTACTAAAATTTCTGAAACGATATGAACTTCTTTCTCTTTGATCATATAATGAAGAGGTTAGTTAGAAATAGGTAGGGATTAGGAGTTAGACTACAACTAAACTTTATTAAACTCACAAATTAAGTGCACTGTTGCAAATTAACACAAAAAGGGGTGTTTAAGGGAGTGATGATCAGCAGCCCCATTTTCTGCCTTCATTACCTGTAGCTTGTCCAAGGTCCAGTTTATCACTCCCCTCACTCTTGTCAATCCCAAATCAGTGTCTAAGTGCAGTAGAAAAATAGCAGATTACTTGATACCCTCTTGTGAACAATGTTCCTTCTCCAGTCTGCCACTTGCAGTCACTGTCTTTGTAGGGACTTCCCCTGCTGGGCTAACAATCCAACCTCAATCTGTGCCCTCTAAACACCCCTTTTGAGTTGGATGCATTTGTCCTGTGCTGTATTCTTGATGGCTCCCCAGAGTTTATCAAGGTAATTATCCTTCCCAGAAATGGAATGGGACCTTGGGTGCAACTCCAGGGTTTCTAATACTAGGACTTTTCCTCAAAATCGTTGGCCTTTAAAAGAAAAAAAAAAACTATTTAAGGAAAGGCAGAGTTCTGCATAATGCAAAAATATTGTTATTAATAGTGCTTGAATGTGGGCTGGGAGCGCTTGATTTTAAGAAACCAAATAAGATTAAAAACCCCAGAAACTGCATCCTCAAGTCTGGAATCCTACATTAGTTAATTGAATGAGATTAGGATCTTCCAGAAAGCAAATGATAATCTGTCCAAGTTTTACAAATATCCACAAGCCAAAAATATCCTTTGTTACCCTCCCAATTAGAAGTGCCAATATATACCCTAGAAAAGTATCCACCCTTCCTATAGAAAGAGACTTTTTATTTCCAAAAAAGCCCACTGAAAGCTGCACAGATAGATATTTGCGAGACTTGGTTAGGAATGAATCTTCAACCAAATTATGCTATCCTCCTAGCACCACATTCATTATTTCAGCAGTTGTCAGGGAAGGTCCCCTCTACCCAAAAATATGGCAGGGAAAAATGTTGAATAAGTCAGAAAGGGAAGGCTACTGGAAATCAGGAAAACAGAGAGAGTGAGCTCCCCAAGGGGACACAAAAAGATCCCCAAAAAGAGAAGGGGAAGGGGTGACAATGGACTTAATTTTCCTCAACAAGCATCAGCTTCAAGGTGGAGATTCTAAAATAATGTTCAGACACTCTGCTTCCTTTCCTACCGAAGAAGAGCTCTGTGTAGCTCGAAATCTTGTACCTTCCACCAACAGAAGTTGGTCCAATAAAAGATATTACCTCACCAACCTTGTCTCTTGGATGAAAATTCTCAGAGCATTGAGAGTATCAAGTAAAAGGGACACTCCTCATTCTGCTTCTGTTAACGACACGTAAATAACAAATAGTAAAATGAGTATTTGTCTGGAAGCCAGAGGACCACGATAGTCTCAGCTTTTTAGCTGATCTTAATAAGATTCTGTAGTTCCCAACACAAGTTCAGATTCCTAACCTAGGAGGCAAGTATCATGTCTTTGTCATATCACACAGTGCGGTGTTGAGAGAATAAGTGATGTAGACAAGGTCAAAGTTAAGGTGGCACTTTTATACAACACATCCCGAAAACACAGATGGAGATTAGATTAATTCATAATGAAGGATCTGAAAGTAAATGCTAAGTAGTTTTTTTTAACTTGCATTTTTGGTTGTGAAAACAGTCTGTACAATCTATCGGCTGGGAATCTTGCAAGGTATACAAGGGGGAGGGAATATTGTTGGTGAAAGATGCAAATAGGCACGTCAGCAAAAGAGAGAAAAAAACAATAAAATGTAGCCACTATTAAACTCACATTAATTTGTTAAAAATTAACAAAAGCCAAATAGTAGGTGCTTCGTCTTGTTAAACAGTAGGTTAAATATCCTCTCTTCCAAGAAAAGTCATTTGAACAAATCAGAAGAGCAGGCAAGCTGTCTGTCAGCAGAATATCTGAAGGCTCAAGTCACAAAAAAATGGAACTACGAAAGGTTACTCAACCGCAAAAAGGAATTACATTTTACGATCCCACAAACTCTAAATGAATTAGACAGAATTTACTTTACACATCTGATTAGGGCATAGATTTCAATTATCTGGCATCTTTTTGTAGCAGGACTAGATTTGCCAACATTCATGAACGCCAAAATAGATGAGATAAGAGGAAATTATCTTTGGAAATATGGTGTCAATGTGGAGTTTTATTGACTCTTCTGTGATCAGCTGACTCGAGTATTTAAAATGGTATTTGCAGAGGCTGAGGAAAGAGGTACACTTTAAATAGGGTTGGTTTCAGAGGGGTAGCTGTGTTAGTCTGTGTATAAATTTATACCTGCCTACTGTATTTTCCACTCCATGCATCTGATGAAGTGGGTTATAGCCCACGAAAGCTTATGCCCAAATAAATTTGTTAGTCTCTAAGGTGCCCCAAGGACTCCTCATTGTTTTTGTTAAATAGGGCTGTAATTTCCCAAATACCAAAAGACCAGTGGCCCTTAGTTGTGTGCAAGATGCTATTGTATCTCTCTTGTAAATGTAGACATTAAAATATATGCCAAGATATGGTACTTAGAATGGACAGTGATGTCTACAGATACATAGCTTTTTTAGAAGCTTGGCTACCAATAGTGTTTCATGTGTTTGTAAAGAGCCTGTCAAAGTAGGACAGTGATCCTGGTTGAAGCTCTTGGCACCACCATAATACCTGGGACTGGGGTGAGGTGCGGGGTTGAAAGACCCAAAAGCTTGCACAATCCACTTACTAGATTTAAGATGTCCTATCATTGCCTTGTCTTACGATACACACAAGGTGTTTCTATAGTGCTTCTCTATTAAAAATGCTGGAGAGCTATAATTTTTGCCCAGAACTTGTAAAACCCACTTTGGGTTCCTTCTTTTTAGTCTAGCTGCTTCTGTTCTGTCCAAAGGGATGATTCTTTAATCCTTTCGAGTCTAAACAAGGTGAATTGTCACTGCTCCTTATTATTTTTGGCTTGGGAGCAGTTGTTGGCAGTTGCATTTAGGAAACATAAGGATGGTGGGGGCGTGTTTATGTAGTGAAAAGAGTAAAATGCATTTAGTGTAAGGACAATGTTCTACTTAGTCACATTCAATCCAGTGAGTTCTGGAAGACTTCTGATTAAAAATGGGTCTGCTTAAGATTTTCAGAGTACAAAGTAAAGTAGGATAAGTGTGCAGTACTTATTTGTTTAAATATTTCCTTAATCTGTGGTTGTAGTACCCGAGGTTGCCAGGCTGATCTTGGGACAAAGAGAGGGGAAGGTAAAGAGAGTGACTGTGGAACATAAAATTATCCTTGATGCCAGTTCCACTCTCCTGCTTATTGCAGATGTGCTTTCATGTTGATGGATGGAACAGTGGGCAGCTCCTTGAAATGCCTTTGTCTTCAGTTGAGGCCTGAGACTGCTCCAACTTCAGTTCTCTAGCACTCCAAGGAATCCTCCAGCAGAAAGTGGGAAGAGACAACCTAATAATCTTATCTCTGAAGTAAAAATAAGTAGTAAAATATTTTAAAGAAAGCTTTCCAACTTTCCCTATACATCAGAAAGAAGCAGGAAAGAGCACTAGTACCCTCCTCCCCCAGTAGGTTATTTTTAAGGCAGATACACATTTTGATAAGAGCATGGATAGATGTAGGAATCTAAGTGCTGGGTGATATTTATAAGATGCTCACATTCAAAAACCTACACAACAATGTACTTTGGTGCAAGAACACTAAGAGAGGTACATACTACTACTGTCTGTCAAATATTTGAGAAAGCATCAACTTCTTACAAGCTGAACAATTTCTGCTAAAGGCATCACCCATGTCAACCTATTCATCCTTGAAAGTGAGATGGGAGATGGAATCTTTTTTTATTTCCATCAACAGGTCTCAGAAATTGTATACTTTTATAGGATATTCTGCCAGTTTTTCCTCCCTAGCCATTCTGCTGTGTCGATAGTATTATTACACAGTTAATTTGACATGTCCAAAACACTGCAAAATTCATTTTTGGAGCGCTAGTGTAGACCAGACCTTATCAGCACTTGTGTCATATTTTTTTTATGACCCTACCCTATCTATTTTCTTTTCCCCTAATTACCATGGAGTGCTAGGAGAGGGTACAAGTAGCGCCAAAGTTCTAGCTTTGAGTCACCCCCCCCCCCCGGGGGACAGATGGAGAAGCTCACTGAGGGATGGATCTTCCTGAAGGGGAGAAGAGACAGATAGGGGACTCATAACTTCGACAGCTCTTTCAACATTCGGGAAACGGGAGGAGGAGGAGGATGTTCTACCTACTTTAAGGAAGGTTTGGAGCCCCAGCAATACCCTAGTAAAACTGGTTGGGAAAGGATTTCATGAAAATTTTAAAATAATTTCTTAAATGGGCCCATTTTCCATTAAGTTTTCAGCAGTATTTTAAATTGAATATTTTTTTTGAAAATTTTCATTGACTGAAATCCCAGTTTACAGTAAGAAAATGCAGTTTGGGGTAAATAAAGAATTTGAAAACTATTTTAATAATTCCCATCACAGAAAATGTTGATAATGTGGTCAATTTTTTAAAATAATTTATTGTTAACAATCATTATTCTACAAAAAAATATGTAAGGAAAATTTTCTACCCACTTGACGCCCCAGCTCCTTCTGCTGTTTCCTCTTCATATTCTCCATATGTACTGCCTCTACTGTTAGAGGGTGGGGAGCTGCACTAGCCCATCTTCCCCATTGCTGTAATACCTGGAAGAAAGTCTTATTCCCCCCATGCTACCCAGAACTCCAGCACAAATTTGTTATCTGAAGGTCCAAGTAATTAGGAAATAACATTTATTAACATTTAAAGGTTGTCCTCTACTAGAAGTTACGTATGTAATACTGCATTTTACAGCAATTAAGTAAATGACCATGCTACTACTTCCACGTGTCTCACTTCATATTTGTGGTGAACATGTGTGCAGTGGAACAGTGTGTGCTCATGGCCCAGGCTGGTAGTGACAGAACAGGCCAGTGTCTGTTTCACAGGTGTCTGCTTCATAATTTGCACGCTTACTGACGGTCTGTGCATAAGCAAGCTATCAAGAATTGAATGGTCATGGAAAGCTAACTTAAACTGTGGATTCCTATTACCTGTGTTGTATCTGCTGTCTCTGTTCAGGTGGAGAGAATACTTCATTCTAGTGTGCTTTTGATTTGGCATCTTTCACAAGCATTAGTTTCACTAAACGTTTAAAACAACAAAATACTTCTTTAGAATACATTCTTTGCTTATTTGACTCTAGAATGTTATTAAATACTGCACCTTCAAAACAGTGATGTGGATGTGTACTGTTTCTAAGCAACATTATATTTTAGGAGGTGATTATCTCAAATGTTTGCAATAAAGTTGTTAAATTTTCTGATTAATAAAGCATGTCTTTCTATAAATCATCTTGTGCCTCTCCCGAAACAAGTAAAACAATGTCCTAAGATGCCACTTTCTTGTTTCTGTTAAGTAGCTGTACATCTTATTTTAATGGAGATCAGATGGATGTGTCTGAAAACATGGAAAAATTCAAATGGCAGTGCTTTCAATTTGTCAGTCATCTTAGTTGAGGCTTAAATAGAACTTGCCACCTACACCAGAGCTGTTTGACCTCTTCAAGAAAGCTAGTGGAGGTGGAAATTATTTCATTTCTTTATGCATAGAGAAGAGAATTTCTAAGTATTGTAACAGCTTGGTATCTTTTCTTTTTCATAAGAATTTTTTTATGATGTGGTTACAATGCTCTGTTATATGTGGAAGATCAGATTAATTGAAAACTTAAAGGTCGAATTCTAGTCCAATTGAAATCAGAGAGTTTTTCTGGGAAACAGAACTAAATGAAAATGCCTAACATGTTCTAGAAATCAGGTTTCTGACCCCTAAACATAGATTAAAAAAAAAAAAAATTCAGAGGCAGTAGTAGACATGCTCCTACTCTTAAGATGTTCTTGTATAATGGCCATAAGAAACTAGAGATAAAGCAGTTACTCATATCCTGGCATATATCTTGTGCTGAATGGGATCTGTTGAAAGTGCCATTCCTCCTCCCGCCCTGAGGATCTCTTGTAAGAGACTTAGTCTGACTTGCTCTTACACCTGCTGTTCAAGGGAGAACAGAAACAAACATATTCATTATGTAACTCTGTTTATGTGCAGTGCCCAGCTTTTGCAGTTCTGTGTGTCGTATTTAACACTCAACCTAGGCTCTGGGTACTTTACATTCATTTAGAACAGTATTTGATAGAGAATTAAAAACCTATTGCTCACTTTACAAACTGCCCATGCAAATAGTACAGCTGCTCCCTTCAGTAACACAGTCACTGCACCGTAGTCTTACAGTGAAACTGCCATGGATCCATACTACTGACTTGTTCCTTCCCTGACATGTATGGAAGAAGGTGGGCTTTTCAGTATACTGCATTTGGAAGGTTAAAAAAATGGCTTGAATAGACCACAAAGGGGGAGAGTAAATTCCATAGCTGAGGACCCCTTGTGGAAAATGCCTTGTTAGCAGTTTTTTTCTTAAAAAAACAAGAGTTCTTGTTTAAGCCCCTTTCCTGACCGATTGCAACTTTAGCAATATCACAGAGAAAGGGAGAAGCTTTGGCATATTGCTTAGTAAACTGACAGAATGATGATAAAATTAGTTTAATAGTTTAAATGTATTGCCTCGTGATAGAATTTACCTCAAGTCTTAATTATAAAGTTGGATATGTATCTGTTTCACAACATTTTGGGTGGTTTTAATCTAAATTAAGTCAAGTGGGCCAAGATAATATTGTAATGAGTGCCTTTATAAATGTGTGTAACAGTAATAATGGGCTTACTGTTGAATGTGCACCCAAAATGGTAATCTCCTTGTATGCATGAGTAGGTAGGTTACTTCAATCCATCTCTGTATACAAATCGCATGCAGTAATATGAATGCAAAGTAAGTATGCAGTTGTGGGCACAGAAATGCATTCGCACTTTAAATCTGAAAATCAGGTGCACCGTGGCTAGGGAATTGGTCTGCATCTCATTGTGACATGATGCTGCCCGTTACCTAAAAAAAAACCAAAAAAACAAGACTTCAGTTCAGTTGCATGTTGTGCTGGGTTATTTTCCTCAAAAGAAATTCTTTCCAAATATTTGAAAAAATATATTCTCAAGTCCAAGCATCAAAGTTGGCATTTCAAATTGGTTTGTTTCTGTGCTTTTCCTTCCACCCATTCCCACACCCTCCACGCCTTAGTTTTCTTGCAGTGTTGGAACTTGACAGCAGCACATACTTGGAATTGTGCAAGTTTTCTTATGACTTAAATTCATGAGTTACCCTTTGAACAAGTGTACAAGCATACAGCTACAGCACAGGAGTAGTGACACTGCAAACTTCCTTACCAACACCCTGACCAGTCCCACACATTCCTATAAGGGTGCCAAATTAGTAAAACTTCTGGTTTTTGTTTTGTTTTGTGTCAAGGCCATAAATGCTGTTCAACAATTAGCAGCATTATTTAAAGACCCGATCAAATGCCATTATCTTTCGTTGTAGTACTCTTAACTAGTCAAGTTGTCTTAAATTTATTTTGCTGCCCGAATGGTGCAACGGCAGTTTATAATTGCAGTTGACATCAGGCAGCTGCCAACAGACTTCAGACGATTACTGAAGCAGGCATTTAATAGAGAAATCGGTATCCTGGGGTTTAAAATGCTGGCTCCATATTGCAGGGCATTAGCAGTGAAATTATTTTCCTTTTGCTTCTGTAGCTACTTGTAGAAAACTTCTTACAGTTGAACTGGGAGCAAAATGTTTTGATACTAAACTAAATAGTAAATGTATTGCGATTTCTCGGTGTTAGATACCATCATGATAAACACCTAAGAAATACCTTATTCACTGGAGGAAATAAAAGCACTTTCAGCTGAATTGTTTAACATCTAACCAGCGTACTTCTCATGCAATTTTTAAAATGAATTGTCTGTGTGCATTCCCCCTTCCCCGCCAAACCCTTTTAAAAAAGTATTTTGTTTTTCCTTTTGAATTACAGAAAAATGCGAAAGGGCTGGATTTGTTTGACCAGATTGTCTATCATTTGGACCTTGTGGAAACTGATTACTTTGGCCTACAGTTCATGGATGCCTCCCAGGTTACAGTATGTACAACTTTTATTTCATGTTTGCAATAATTTATGATGCCAATTACAAATGTATAATTGGTGGAAATGATAAGAAATATATGAATTAAATGCTGAAATAACTACAGAGGTGATGGTCAACAATTCTTACAAATAGGGCCAAACATTTGAAGTGAGGCATGTGTCATTTCATGTTGTTGTTTGTATTTGTACAATTTAGGCCCTTATGGCCAATTTGGTGCTGATTGTGTGTGGGAGAAGGGGGGCTTCATGTTTGGTAGGTCCATGATACTGAAACTGGGTAAAAAAACCCCTTTGATCTCAGTATAATCTACAGTAAATCAGGGGTCCTGATAACCCCTACCGCCAGAGTTGCAGATTGTGTTGTTCTTTAGGATGATGGGGAAATAGCAAGTTATATTAAAATCTTGTACTTGTGGTACTCGTGATGCAAAATTCTCACCCCCATCCCAGGACTCCTAGGTCTGCAGTAAAAATTAGCTGTTTTAAATAAAACAACCTAACCCATTTTACAAATTGATGAAACTGCAGGACAATAGTATTTAAAAAGTCTAATGTCCTGTGGCAAAAATACACTAAACTATTTGTTGCTTTTTGCTATAGGCATGTCCACCTTATTCTCTGTAATTTTGCTACCATTGCTGGCCATTTGAGTAGCAAATGAGATTTTAATGGCTTGGAAGGTAAACTGTTGCAATTGAGTTCTCTGAAATAAGTAAATATTTTCCATAGCGCACAGGAGGAAAAGATGCATTAAGATGTCATTAAGGTAGAACACTGGGGTCCTATGAGAGGAAGTACTGGTGTGTATGTATAGTAAAATGTAGTTTTTGAATTTTCCTTTTCAGAATTCTCAGTTTCATTATGTAGTGAACAGAAGATGCAATGGTCTAGCAAAAAATATTGTGTCAGAAGATGATTACATTTGATCAGTGTGTTACTGAACCAAAGTATCTCAGATCACCAAAATGCAATGATAAACCAGTACATGTACTAAAACAGGATGACATGGAAAAAGAATCTTGCATGTTGTAAATGAAGACCTATTTGAGAAAGAAAAACAAATCTGGTCTTATTTATAAGAAAACTTACTTTCTCCTAGTAGATTTGCTTGTACTTCATTAAATTGTATGTACTGATCCCCAGAAAACAAAACTATCAGCTGACAAGTTTCAAACACTGATTCTTCCCTTGTTGCAATAGTTGCTAACATTTGCTTATTTTGATATGGAATATTTTTTAAAAAATAAACTGGTCATTAGGTCACAGCTGTTGGAGACTTGTGGGTTCATTACTAGAAAAAATCTTAGAAAATTAGCAAAAACTGGATTCTAGATTGACTTTTGGTTTATATTTCCATGAAAAGCACGGAGTCTAAATCAGTGTCTACTTTTCTTTGCTTGTAAATAGAGCTGGTTGAAAATCAGAAAAATAATTTTATAAAATTTCTGAGTTGTCTCACGTTTGCTGCGTTTGAAATGGTCCCATTTTTCCATATTGGCATAATTTTTCAGATTTTTTTTTTAAAAATTTAAATTGTTTTCAAAATGGTTATAGAAAGTTGCCATTTACCCAAAATAGTTCCTCCTCTTCTCCCCGCCCCCCCATGGAGAACCAGATTTTCAGTAAACAAAAAATGTTAATGATTTCAATTTGAAGTGTATTAAAACATTGTGTGGATAAACAAAATCCAGATGATATCAAGTTTTAGTAATTTTTTGTTTCTGAGAAAAGGCCATTTTTCAATGGAAAGCTTCTTGCCTGAAAAATCTGGATCAGTTCTACAGGTATCTATGTAAATAAAGTTTTAAAAAAGCTACCTCTAAGAATCTTGAACCCAATCTTCAACTTAAATGAAAAATTATCCTTTGACCGTGCAGACTTTTTTTCCTCCTACTTTCTCCAGTGTCTGTTCTCTTCCCTGTTAGTCTCCTCATCTGTTCCCTACTTTACTACATCTATAGCTCTTTCATCTATAATCCCAAATAATTTCCATTCTGTGTTCCAGCTGCCACTGGGTGAGAGAGCATATGGGCTCGGCCCATCTGTCTGGGTGCATGCTCCCTTCTGTCACGGACACAACTGGCTGCCTTTTGCCCCTATAGAGTACACACTGCCCCATTTGCCCTAAGCATGGACGTTTGTGTAATATGAGTTCACTGTGCTCCTTCATAGCACAGCTGGCAGGAGATTGTAGCTGCAGTTCGTGGAGGCACAGAGCACAGCAGGGGAAGGAAATGGCCCAAGCAACAGGAGCAGAATTTCAAAGAAAAGCTACCTTTTGGGTCTTGAAGCAGCTCAGGATGGTCACCAAAGGGAACAGCAACTTTATAAAAACAACTCACTCCAGCAAGGAGAAGGGGAGAGAGGGAAGCAGACTAGAACCGAAAACAAGGCTGAGCAGGAGGAAGAGGAGACTCCTGGACCCCTGAACAGACAATCTGACTATTCCTTGTGCTAAGAGTAGTGTGTATGTGTGTTTAGAAATACCTTAGCAGAGTCTCTGTAACTTGCTATAATGTAATGCCTGAAGACCTTCTGGCTTCCCATTTCCTTCAACAGCTTGACTGGAACTCAGGGAGTATTTAATACCTAGTGGGGATGCTTGGGAAACCAGGCACTAGTTTCAGGGTTTAGGCAGTTCATGGTCCCCATTGACAAGAGGGATATCAGATTCAGGGTCTGCAGCTAGAGTGTGGGCCTAGAGGCCCAGAGGCAGGACCTAAACTCTGCCCATCCCCACCAAGCCAAGAGTATGTGGGACCTAAGGTTTCGGTTCAGTACAGTAGCCTGGTGAGTGTCCAGCAGAGGAAGATCATCCAGGGTTGTAACTCCATCTCATGTGCTGGCATGAACCTGCAGCTGCTAGTAGGAACCCCTCTTAGACACTCTGACTGTTAATACCCAGTCTCTTTTCCTTTACTTCAGCAGCCAGGTTGCAACATCATCATGGTTCTCATTTGTTTGCATGTGACATAACCTCACTCCAATCACTCTAACTTAACCTTTTGATTTATCCACCACATTTAATTTCCAGATACTTTCCATTTGTATACAGCATGTGATCTTGGTACTCTATTTAACTGATCAATTACACGGTTTTATTTAGCAAAGGCTACATTATTACCCTTCTACCACCTACCATTTCCCAATCCTTGCCTCAGTTCCTTTCCCCTTGTTCTGGCTTCTGGCCTTAACCCTCCTTCTTCTTGCTTGCTCATCCCAGCTTGCTTTACTTTGAGTGTAACTTGAGCCTCCATCTCTCAAGAAGTATTGCGTGTGTGCACCGCTGCATCTGTGCAGAGCCTGCCCACAGAGTCAGTTGCAGGATTGGAGGTTTGAGATTGTAAACTCTTTGAGGCTAAGACTCTCGACTGTATCTCAAGTGGCAAGCAGCTTTAAGCCAGCTCAGAAAGCGCCTGTCACAGCTCCTGATCAGTCAGGAGAGAGCACAGAATGCTGTGCTCTAAGGACAGCGACACCTCAGGAGCAGTTTGCTTTCACAGTTCCAGAACTTTGGCTGGGACCGAAAACCTCACTGTCTGTCTTGTAAAACTGGAGAGTCTGGCCAGCAGGTGCTGCCGGCAACTATGATTAATTATTTTAATTATTGTTATTAGAATACTGCTGGCCTAAATAAATGATATTTTTGGCAGAATAGCCATTCCTGCATTTTATTTACCTATCCAGCCTTTTTTATCATAAAAGCCATTTTAAGGAATAAGATTATTTGCAGCAGAGTTCATAAAATTACAACAGGAAATGCCCTTAAACAAATCTGTTAAATTGACTTGGCATCACTTTATGCCAATACAGTTTGGAAAAATCCATATAAATAAATATCTTACAATTCCAATATATTTATTAAAAGTTTGTATTTCCTTTATTCCAAAGCAAGGCTTTGTCCCATCGTCTTCACTTTCCGATTCTAGCCCTAGAGGTGAAAATAAGTATATTTAAACACGAAAAACTAACAAAAAATCCTCTACTACCTTGTGGGAAAATTTGATGGTAGAGGAAGGTGTTGGTTTGTGAGACAGAAAACTTTAAACGTTCTAAAGGCTATTTTATCATCCAGAAATAAATCTCTACTTCACAACTTGCAGGGTGATCATGACCATTACAAAATAAAACTAAATTCTATTCTAGCCAAACTCTGATGGCTTTGTGCTATATCTTATTCCTACAGAACTCAGTGGCAAAACTCCTAAGACTTGGTCCTTTATATCTATTTCAGTTGTAGTCCAACTGCAATACTTGTTGTACCTCACATATTCAAAGAAGAGTCTAACAACTAAGTCCTGTAGTATTCTAAAGCTCCCCAAATCTTTTCCTCTCTCTTTCTGAATAAAAAGCAATATGCTGCTACTCTGTAATTGTTCTTGTTTGTGAGAGGAAAAAGCTATGGGTAGAAATTGAAGAAACTGTCCGTGTTCTTTCGTGAGTTTTCCATTGCTCAGCTAACCCCAAATAAGACTAAATTCCAAAGAACTACTGCATCTCCAAAGCAAAGAAATTGAGCCTTAGATGAATGCAAATTCCTGCTACAATAGGAAATGTATGAACTGATTTGCACAAAATATTAAACTAACAATTTTTTGAGTGTTTGAAAATGTGAGGGTGGGGTTTTTTCCCTTTAATTCTCAATTCTTGTCTTTCATTGAGCCTAGAAGTGGAAGTAGCAAATCATACAAGACACTATTAGCACCTGGGTTGTTCCAATTGGAAGGCAGTAATTGATTGTGTGGCATATACAGTCTATAGTGGTTGATTTGGATAAATTGTTAGGTATCCAAATCAAACTTATTTGAGGTCCACCTGTTACTAAACTTGACCTACCTTTTGTTGAGGTTTATAATTTCCTTACTGCTTGTTCCCAAACACTCTTTTTCTGTTGTTACCTGTGATTGCCAGCTGTTTTTGTGAGGGGTAACAGTCCTCCCAGCCTCCAGAGAAAAAGAATACAGTCCCACACCTTGACTGAAAAGTGTCCTGTGTGTGCTGGCAAAACATTTGTACCCTTGTTTGTTTCTGTTTCTTATCATGTGTCCAAACAGAAGCAGTACTAGTATTTGATTAGTGTGGAGTCTAGTGTGATCTATTCTGTAATTTTGCTTCTGTTCCCAAAAGTAACTTATGGGATAAAAGGGAAGGTCCTCTTATGGATTGGTAACTGGTTCTTATGTTAAAAGAAACAAAGGGTAGGTATAACTGGTCAGTTTTCAGAATGGAGAGAGGTAAATAGTGGTGTCCCCCATGGGTCTGTTCTGGGACCAGACCTGTTCAACATATTCATAAATGATCTGGAAAAAGGGTTAAACAGTGAGGTGGCAAAATTAGCAGATGCAAAATTTGCAGATGATACAAAATTACTAAAGATAGTTAAGACCCAGGCAGACTGCAAAGAGCTACAAAAGGATCTCTCAAAACTGGGTGACTGGGCAATAAAATGGCAGATGAAATTTCATGTTAAATGCAAAGTAATACACATTGGAAAGCATAATCCCAACTATACATATAAAATGATGGGGTCTAAATTAGCTGTTACCACTCAAGGAAGAGATCTTAGTTGGATTCATTGTGGATAGTTCTCTGAAAACATCCACTCAATGTGCAGCGGCAGTCAAAAAATCGAACAGAATGCTGGGAATCATTAGGAAAGGGATAGATAATAAGACATAAAATATCACGTTGCCTCTATAAATCCATGGTACAGCCACATCTTGAATACTGTGTGCAGATGTGGTCGCCCCATCTAAAAAAAGATATATTGGAAAGGGTCCAGAAAATGGCACAAAAATTATTGGGGTTTGGAACGGCTTCCGTATGAGGAGAGATTAATAAGACCGGGACTTTTCAGCTTGGAAAAGAGACTGCTAAGGGGAGATATGATTGAGGACTATAAAATCATGACTGGTGTAGAGAAAGTAGATAAGGAAGTGGTGTTTACTACTTATCATAATACAAGAACGGGGGGGGGGTCACCAAATGAAATTAATAGGCAGCAGGTTTTAAAACAAATAAAAGGAAGTATTTTTTCACAGAATGCACAGTCAACCTGTGGAACTCCTTGCCAGAGGATGTTGTGAAGGCCAAGACCATAACAGGGTTCAAAAAAGAACTAGATAAATTCATGGAGGATAGGTCCATCAATGGCTATTAGCCAGCATGGGCAGGAATGGTGTAGCCTCTGTTTGCCAAAAGCCAATGAGCAACAGGGGATGGATCACTTGATGATTACCTGTTCTGTTCATTCTCTTTGGGGCACCTGGCACTGGCCATTGTCAGAAGACAGGATACTGGGCTAGATGGACCTTTGGTCTAACCCAGTAGGGCCGTTCTTATGTTATGTGATATGTTCTTTTTCTTTCATTCATATAATTTTAAAGGACAGGGATGTGTAGGAGCAGGAGATGAGATTAAAAGGAGCATGTACTAAAATATCAATTTGATCCCTTTTATTCCTCTTTCTGAGAAATCCTCTAACTTCCTGTTATTATTGACAGTCCTAGACTGATGTTTAATTCATTCACTGCAAGGTATTTACTGGGAGGGGCAACGAGATGGGCTGGGCGGCCTCACTGGAAATGTGCTAAAAGAAACTCAAAAAAGCATTTGTTTTACTTTCTAAGGTGTAAGAAGTAAGAAAAGGGCAATTCTGAGGATTAGAGAATACATAAGACGCTATCACATACAGCACAGTCTTTAATAACAACAAGAAGAAAGCATCAATAACCAAGTGCTGCATTGACTGAAACCAGGGAATTTGCATCTTTGGGGAAGGTGCACCAAAGTAGGTGACAGCCCAGTTATCTCCACCTGGCTCAAGTAGGAGTAACTAGAGATACACACAAAAGGCAGGAATATTCAACCAAAGTGACTTCTGCACACTGGAGTTTGGGGGCTTGCATGGGTGGGAAAGGCCAGCTCCTGACTGCTCTTATTTTCTGTCCACAGCATACGCTATGGATAAAGTCAGGGCCTGATCCAATACCCACTGAAGACCATTGGAACCTTTTCATTTATTTCAATGTGTCTTGGGTCAGGGCACGGAAATGTTGTGGACATATGGAAATTTGTGAAGAATGTGGAATGACAGATCTGCACCTTCCCTGGTGTGCAAATCCACTCCATTCCCTGTTCCAGGCCACATCGGCCAGTGTGAGCTCAGACTCCAAGATAAGTACTGAGTGGTTAAAAGATGATCATAAAGCTTCAAAAGGAAGGGCCAGTCTCTTCAGACTTTCCTCTTGCAGGGTATCTTGTTTTTCCCTAAAGCTTGCCAGTTTGCTCAAACCATACAGTAACTTGAATTTAAATAAGTTAAATGGTAATGAGAAAAGCATTTTTAATCAGTAAGGTTTTTTTTCCCCCTGTTTCAATCATTCAGAGTTTTATGGTAGTGCTTTTATGTTTCCTTTTAAACTGCCAAATGTTTGAGAGATGGTGAGTGAGTAGCAACTCAAAGCAGTTGTTAGTCCAGCTAATGTGTTTCCTGAGAGCATAACACTCCCAGCTAGTGCTGAATGCTATAAATAGGGATGTTTGGAGCACAGTCGGAGACCACCTTAAATATATTAATTTTTAGGAGGGATGGAGTAGAAAACTAGTAAATATTTTGATGATGCAACAGATTCTGTTGCTGACTCTGCTATAGACTTACTGTTTCACATTGGGCAAATCACTTACCGGTAATCTGTCTGTGACTAAATTCCCCATTTATAAAAAGGTGAGAGTAATGCTTCTGTTCACCTACATTTTGTCCGTCTGTCTGTGGTGTAAGCTCTTTGGGGCAGGACCTGTCCCTAACTATGTGAATGTGTGGCATGCAGCACAGTGGGGCCCCAATCTCAGTTCAGACCTCTCAGTGCTATTGTAATACAAATAATAAATGTCTCCTTGCCCTCAGTGCTGAGGCTAATTGCAATGGTGATATGGACACCCATTAACTAAAAACGAGACTGAGGTAATTGGCTGGCTTCATGTAGCTACTCATCATGTGTCTCATGAATAACTACTTTCAGTTACCTCTGCCTAGGGCTGGATTTTACCAGCGAACTATACATGAAAGGCTTCAACACATTAAAAATTCCCAGACTATTCTAGTCCATAGTCGTCTTTAATCTTTTAGAAAGAATATGGGCTGTTTACCTGAAGGGCTTATGATAATACCATAGTAGAATTTTGAGAGGTGGTGGAGAAGCAGGCTCCTAAATTCTGAGGACTTATGACTAAGAAATTCTTTTCCCCCATGATACTTCATTCACACACACACCCCCGCTTTAAATACACAAAAACAATAGTACCCAACATGGCTAGGCTCAAGATTTTCTCCTATGTGTGGTGTGCATTGCTGGAAATTTTTCAGTCTCTTCCCACTCTGGGATTTAATCAGGCATATTGCCTATTTATTGTAAATTGTTTAGCTTATTTTTGTGAAGATGCGAGAAGCCTTCAGGCATGGATGCCTAGAAATTAAAGATTGTTATTTATTACTGAAGTTGATCTGGAGTGGCATCAGCTAGTCACCAGCACAGGAGCTGTACAACAAAAAGTCTAATGAGGTTTGTGCTACAGTGGGCAAATTGTTGTGCACAATTTTCTTTTCCTTTTGAGATGTGGAGTAACTGCAGGGGGAATAAGAGGAGGAAGGCTGTCTGTTGCACACAGTTCTTCAATGTGGTTTTCCAGGCTCAGATTCAGCTTGCAGCAGCATGCTTTAGGGCAATGGTTCTCAAACTTTGTACTGCTGACCCGTTTCACATAGTAAGCCTCTGAGTGTGACTCCTCCCCCACCCCTTATAAATTAAAAACACTTTTAATATATTTAACACCATTATAAATGCTGGAGGCAAAACGGCTTTGAGGTGGAGGCTGACAGCTCATGACCCCCTATGTAATAAGCTCGCAACCCCCAGTTGAGATCCTTTGCTTTAGGGGAAGCTATGTTTTATGGACAAAACTCCACCTGATGCCTTAACCCTTTAATTCTGCTTAGCAGAAACTTGTGACTCAAACTTACACCTGTGAAGCTCTATCATTTAGGTCAGACAGTAGCATGTGATACATATTAAAGGAATTCAATATGAATAGCCAGGTTCCCCCCCCCCCCCTTTTTTTTAAACTGTTTTCAGTGTAAAATATTTAGGTGTTATATGAGAATGACAGAAGTATAAGTGTATGTTGCTTTCAAGTTTGGGTTTTATATTGTAATTTTGTAATTGTGGTTCATTCCTGTATTTTAATGGTGAACAACACTCTCAGCACTTTGGTTAGCATTTTTATATGAAATATTATAGAATAATAACCTTAGATGGCATAACAATTAATAAAATATGTATAAGATTCATATGTTTGTTTTAGTGCTCATGCCCAAAGATGTCTGAACACTTAAGTAACACTTTTTAAATAAAAAAGCAAACCTTAAAATAATCCTTAGAAAACACTCCTGTATTATGGAGAGACAGTAACCTTTTTGCTAGTTAAGGTTGTAATCAGCTTCTCTTAAAAAAAACCTTATTTTAGTCCTTCTTATCACTATTGCTTGAAAAAATTACCAAGAATATAAACAAGAAAATTGAATTAATCAAATGGTTCAGGATTTACAGGTTATTAGAAGAAAAAGTTACCCTGATCTGAAAGATCAACTTTGTTTCCTTGTCTTCCCCTTGCTAAGGAACAGCTTGTTATGAGCTTTTCAAACTTTCCATGCTGTTAAATCTCCTGGAAAGCATGTACACTGGCTACCTTTGAAGTAAATAAGTTCAAATTAAGTAAAGCTTTTAACAGTTTGTGTTGTAGATAGTTTATGGCCAAGTGATTTCAGTGGGAGTTATGGACCTAATCCTGCCTTCTTTGATGTCACTGAGATCTTTCTGCCTTTAATTTCAGAGGGCACCAGATCTGGCAGTATATGTTTTTGTCAGTCTGTTGGCTGACTGCTAGTTAGGAAGAAAATCAGGGTCTTTCTGTAAGTGACCAATAGCTGAGATCTTCAGCTCAAGTGATAGAAGCCTCCTGTTTTTCAGATTTCCAGAACAGTAGTTCGCAAACTCGATTGGTTTAAAAAACTAATGTTTGAAGTATCACATGCTCCATTTTGTGCACATTTATTTTAGGCCATGTAAGCTTAACTTGAGTATTTATGAACTCCTAGTAAAATAAACTTTGGATTTGGCTGGTGGAGATCTTAATGTGGCAAATTAGAAGAGTAGACCGTTTGGCTGGGGGAGTCTAGGTGGGAGGTTTAGACCTGGTCAGGGATTTTTCAATTAAATGTTTTTTCTTTGGAAAACACCAATTTGTAAAACCCAAAACTTTTTGCAGGAACATACCAATTTCAGTGAAACTTTTTTGTGGAAACTGTTTGTCAGGTCTTGGATGGTATTTTTGCTCAAAACCAGAGAGATACCCACCCTAGACTAGCTTGATGGTCAGGGTGCTCACCTGGGAGGTTGGAGTCCTAGGTTCAAGTCCTTAGTCTGCCTGATTCAGAGTAGGGACTTAAAGCTGGCTCTCCCACATCCCAGAGAGTTGCCCTAGCAAACACGCTATTGACTATTCTGAGGTAAGTGAGAGAGTCAGTCTAAGTCAGTCAGTCTGTATCTCTCTCACAAAGAAAGAAGGTCTCAGTTTTGTCCTGACGCAGAATGGAGAAAAAAATTGCTATCAGATTCCCAAGGCGGGAAAACCCCTTCCTGCCTTTCTCTAATGAGATTGGGCTGAGGGTGGCTGGAATGTAAGTGGTGTGTATGTGTTGAGGGTGAAGAGAAGGGGGCCTGAGTGAGATTATCATTACATAAGGTTTTTTTTCTTCTGCTGATAATAGCCCATCTTAATTAATTGGTCTTGTTACAGTTGGTATGCCAACACCCATTTTTTCATGTTCTCTGTGTGTATATATCTTCCTACTACATTTTCCACTGCATGCGTCCGAGGAAGTGGGTTTTAGCCCATGAAAGCTTATGCCCAAATAAAATTGTTAGCCTCTAAGGTGTCATAAGTACTCCTCGTTTGTTTGGGTTTTTTTGGTGGAGGGTTGGGGAGTATTGGCTGGAAGTGGGGGCTTTACTTGGACATCAAGTACGTTCAGCTCCAGTTCACTGTTGTTCCAAGGCTTCAGGTTGCCAATTTCCCCTGAGCCAGAGAGATGTGCCAAGCAGTCCCTAGCCTCACTGGAGAAATTTTCCCACTGGTGTCCTCCTGCCCTTGTCTCTCAACTCCTCCCTGTAGGATAAGGGATTCACTATCCTTCTTCTTGGGGCTTCCTCTTTGGGGATACATTTTGGTGGTTTTGCTGATAGTCCATTGGCAATTATTTGATTATATAGTGCCAACTCTGCTCCTTGTTTACAGCCACTAAATGAGCCACTTTCTCATTATAAGAAAGCTAAAAATGTTAAATATTTTCCTAACTTCATTTTTCCATGTGATCAATAGCCGCAGTTGCCAGAAGAATGTTAAAAGATCATGAATGAGCAGGGAGATAGTCTCTATTAAAAAGTGGCCAGCACTATGAAAAGATTTGAGAATCCCTATACTAAGGGGAATATAGATGTTGACTGAATCAAAAATAATGGTCAATTTACCTGTCAAATATTGTCAAATAATGTAAAAAATTATAAAATTTGCTAAACCATTAATTCATTAGAACAGTAAGTAACAAAAAAAAGTAAGGCCTTGTCTACGCTACCACTTAAGTCGAGATAAGTTACATCGCTCAGGGGTGTGAAAAAACCACACCCCTGAGTGATGTAACTTACCTCGACTTAAAGCAGTGTCTGCACCGCACTGTGTCCTCATTGAGGAGGAGTAATTATGTCAATGGAAGAGCACTTTCCCATCAACATAATGTATCTTCACCAGATGCGCTAAATCGGCACCACTGCATTGATCGTAATGAAGACAAGCCCTAAGTCTCTGTGCTCTCCAAAAGGCTTAGCCTTAGATACTTATACCTAATTATAAAAAACTAATTCTTTAACTGAGTTATTTTAACTCAGAAAAATGCAAAGCGCAGTGAAATGACTTTCTAAAAACTGAAAGAATGGAGCCATAATGCAATCAAAAAGGTAAGCTGCCACTTCCATCAGGACATTCTTGCTGGAATTTTTGACAATAATTGACTGTGTGTTCAAATATAGGCGGTCAATTGACTGTTCAATTGTTTGTCAATCATGTTTACCAAACCCAGGTAAACATGGAAACGAATACTTAAGGACATCATAAATCTTATATTGTCCATATAAACAAATACATTATTCTTATCAAATACAAAGAAATGAATATTTTATCACTACACAGCAACATTGGCAACATGTCTAAGATGAAGCGAGGAAGGCTATTTTTCCATCCTTAGCTGTTGAGAAGAGGTGATATGTGTGTTCATATTATGCTAGTTCATTCTTTCATGTAGGATGAAGAATAAATGGTAGTGAAAACGTTAAGAGAAACTCCAATGCTGATGGGTTCTTAATAGACTATTTTACAGCATTCAAATATAAACAGTATTGTTCAGTGAAATGGGCAAATCTGACATATCACCTTCAGTCACAGGCACAATGATGATACTTTTACTGAAACTTCACAGATATTCTTCCCTTACTATCTTACTTATTTTTCCCCACAACATCCTAGCATTTCATTCCAAAAAGGGAAAACCCTGTCCCTTAAACTTCTCTTAGTAAAGCTTCCTGTCTTAAAATATTTGGTCAACAGACATTAGAGCCATGTTTAACATAATGATGGTAAAGCTCGTAACTTCTTTCCACTGCAGTGCTTCCACTGGATGTTGACAGGAAGTTAACCAGGTGGAGTGGAATTGTTTATTTCGTACTTCGAAAGGTCTGGATTCTGCCCTAAATTTGTTCAGTTACCTCTTATCATATTGTAATCCCTTAACTAAAATATACATTAATGGGACCTATCATCTTTCTTCGCGCTAGCACTTGCAGTTAGAGAATCCCCTGCTATTATAGGTCACCACTCTCAGTTCAAACTTGCCTTCTATGCAGAAGTTTTAGTACTCTGTATTTCAAACCTCACTTCATCTGTTACACATCTTCTCATTTCTCCACATTTTTAAAACTTTTTGGATAGAAAATTATTGCAACCCAATCCAGATCTTAGTTGCTAATTTTAGCGTTCTAACACATGTTGCAGACTTGTAAAATAAATATGGATAAGTCAACCTGTCCTGTGTAGAGGGGAGTATTAGCATAATCATTACGTGAAACATCCACATATAGTCTGTGGGTATGTAAACACTGTTGATTTACAGTTGGGTTAAAACTTTCTTAAAACAGGTATGTCTTGTGTTTGAACCCGAGACTCTGTTCTGATCTAATCTTACCTTTCTGACAAATAGCATCTAATATCTCTTCTCTGGGTCTTTGCAGCTGCATCATCCATATGGAACATAACTGTCTTGGTGAGGTCATAGAATATGATGTGTACCATAGGGAAACCAGATTCTAATCTATGTAAATTTTTGGGAGTGTAGTCATCACTCACTTATATATTTGTAAAGTCCATATAACAATGTGGCCCCAATTCTGTTCAGTACCCTAATTATTATTAAAGGTGACCTTCAGAAGAGAAGAAAAAGGGTTTGTGCTCTTATTTCTTTTTTAAAACTTTATACTGTATAAAGAAGGCATGACCATGTTTTCATTGGATATTTTTTGCCTTGAAAAATTATTTTGGTATTTTCCTTGCTTGTGTTTTTACCTTAGAAATTCAGATCTTGTCTATCTTGGAAGAACTGGTAGGATTAGGGTACCAGAGATACCACTCAAACAAAACCTTATTGAGAGGGAAGTGTTATTGGTTCAGATTGTTGATTTAAAGCTCTTTGCTTTTTGTTCATGTTAACGCTTAACAAACCTTAGGAAGAAAATGTATTTGACAGCGGTTCAGTGCCCCCCACCTGTTAATGGCTGAGAGAGTTTGTAGATGGTATCTCTTGACACTTCCAATAAGTCTTCCAGCAAAACCAGACTTGCCATTCAGGACATTCTGAAGGTTGAAAACAAGCAGGGACAAAACATTTTGCAGGTCTTCTTTATGCATAATAAAGCAGCAAAACAAGTAACAAAAAAGGGTCAAACCCAATTTTTTTCCTTTGCAGGTCACCTCTGAGGGCTTTGTAGCTCAAGACCAGGACTTTGAATTCTTTTATGAAGCAAATGGGGAGCCAATGGAGTTTTCAAAGCACAGGTGTGTGGTGTATTTGTCAGCCTGTATTGCTTAAGAGGCATGCTGGTGCAGTTATACCAACTTCAGTCGGCAGTTGCAGTCATCCTTGGAGTGTTCCAGTAGGTACAGTTTATTGGCTGTATCTTGACATAAATGCATCTCTTACCTTATATGGCTGTTCTATTTTGGGAAAATATTGGCTGTTACCATTATTGAGGAATTACTCACAGTATTTTCCTTCAAGGAGATAGAAAGTGATTAAATAAACAGAGAAGTAACTGGAAATTATCCTAATTCATTTTTGCATCAGTTTTGTGAAACAAAAAGGACAAAAATAGAAATCATTTGGGATAAATCTAACATTCTGTTTAATAAATATATCCTTCAAACAAAATCTAGCAAGTTTTCTCGCCAATGGAAATGATCTGGTATAATAATGATTTCATTTCTGCAATGACCTTGGAAATAATATTGCTATTAATTCCAACCAGGTCCTTAAAAACTAAAAACATTGGGCCTGATTCACCATTGTTACACTGGTATAGAAACCAAGTGTAACTCCATTGCAAACATTCTCAGTTGGTGATGTCCATTAAGTTGCTTCACTTTTACACCAGTGTAATGCAGTGGTGAATCAGGCCTACCATGGTTACTGCCATATTACACACACCTTGATGAAGACTAATAAAAGACATCAAGACAATGATGTCTCAAATAACTGTCAAAATGCAGGTAGCCATTTTTCTTTGCCTTGAACATTCAATGTATAAAAATAAAAAAATTATTATTGAACTTCATGTAGAAAAATAAATTTCATAACTGAATTATGCTCAAATAAATTGGTTAGTCTCTAAGGTGCCACAAGTACTCCTTTTCTTTTTGCGATTAATCTTTCTGACCTTTCAAGGGCACTAATAACTTGCTCAGAGTCCAAATTGGAGTAGTGGACTGTAGTGTGGTAGGAAAAGAAGACTACCTAATTTCTACTCTTGTATCATCCTGAAAGGACCCCTTCTAAGCAGTGGCTCCTTGATGCACTTGGACCCTCACAACTTGAAGTCCATTAGCCTGAGCTCCAGCTTTTCAAACGAGGCAGCGCATCTGCAGAAGTTATCAAAAAGAGTTCTTGTGGAGTCCCCCAACTCCAGGCAGCTTCATACTAAGACTTCTGGAATTCACCCTTTTGTGTTCACATTCTTAGTCAGGGATAGTGATTATGGGTTCCAGTCAATAGCTTGTAACATAGCCAAGTAATGTTTGGTTCTTGGCAAGGATGCCATGAAGTCTTCACTTCCGTTTTTAAGCCATTCGTCTGGCTGGCTGTCAATAATAAGAGCATCTGATTTTTTGTTTAGAGGCTAGGGCCTGCATTCCATGGGCATATGGAAGTCTGGCTTCTGAACTGGTGTGCTCCCAGTTTTTATGGCAGCAGAAGCCTATGTTGTTTTTTCTTGACACACTTTCAGTGTTCCTGGCCACCTCAGCCATCCAGACAACTGCAGCTTATGGGGAGGAGTAGGGTGATAAGGGTTATTACTTGGGTTCAGAGGGCCTGTAAGAAAACTAACACTACTGTGGAGAAACATCCAGACATTGACTATGGTGGATTTTAGCCCAGTTTTTGCAGAAGCTGTCCAAAACAGCTGGGGTTAAGTTGATAGCCGTTCATGAATCTACAAAGGCTACACTCGCCCCCTATTTTGGACAGTGCTGAATAAAGGTATAATGGACCCCTCATGCATCTGAGTTTGCTTCTCAAAGGAGTGAATGTAAAATGATGCCCAGTGCTTGCTGTTTGTTGTCCCCTGGAGAATCCTACATTTATGACTGTACTGTATAAGTAGCAGGAATGAAAGGTTACAAATGTACATTAGCTGTTGAAGCTAGAATCTCATGTAATGGTCTATTTTGCTACTTATTAGATTCTTCAACATTTCTTAAAAATTGCTAGTTTTTGTAAAATTATGTACATGTGACAGATGAATTGGTAATTTGCAGTGTTATGGATGTTTAGCAGAATACCACGTGCAGACATTCTAAAACGTGTTAATCATTTACAATACAGTAACTCCTCACTTAACGTTGTAGTTATGTTCCTGAAAAATGCAACTTTAAGTGAAACGATGTTAAACAAATCCAATTTTCCCATAAGATTTAATGTAAATGCAGGGGGTTAGGTTCCAAGGAAATTTTTTGGGGACAGACACAAAAGGCATTATATACTGTACAGTATTGTGGTTGGGAAGTGCCCCGGCTTACCCCACACAGGCACAGCCCGCTGCAGGCAAGGACGCACCTTTGTGGCAGCTTACCCAGAGAAGAACAGGCACTGACTTTGCTGGGGGATGCTCCAGGCCCACCTCTTCCCACCCCCGCTCCGTCTTCTCTCCGGAGCACGCAACATCCCCGTTCCTTCCCCGTACCTGTTTGGCAGCGCTTAGGACTTTCTGGGAGTGAGAGAGAGGAGTGGAGACGCAGTGCAATGCTCTCTTGCAAAGTCGCTGCTTTTCCACAAAATCTTACATGCAGTGTACAGAGCAGGCAGCCAAATTGTTATAAGGGAGCATTGCAGACCTTTAAATGAGCATGTTCCCTAATGGAGCAGCGACGTAACTTTGAAACAGCTTTAAGCGGGAGGACGTTAAGTGAGGAATTACTGTACACACAATGAAGATAATTCAAAAAAGAGTACTGCAGCTTTCTCAGCACAGTTGGAAGGTGAATAAAAAAGTGAAAAGATGGATTTTTTTTTTACTTTTTAGTTTAGAAATCAAACACTGAAGAGTAGTATTCCATGTTTGGGTAAGTGTAACACTAAATTGTCATCTTAAATTTTTGTAAGGGCTTCGGTATATGCTTTTTTAGTCTAGATGAACTCCAAACAGTCATAGAACTGAACTTGTGTATTAGAAATCCTTAAGAAAATGGAATTGTATGTACATCCTGAATTTAACTTGAAATGACAATACTGATAAATGTGGATAATGCTCCTATAAATATAGCTGGGGATATATTTTGCTGACTAATGTGTTCATTGAAGTAAAATGTTCCTCTTCTCCAGAACAAAAAAAAAAAAGTTCTAATTGCATAATTTCAATCAAAAGAGCAAAGCTTGAATAATTTTGTTTCTTCTCAGAAACTTGAAATGATTACTAGCTGATTTCTTGTGAATGTATATTTGCTGGATGAGAGATAAATAATTGATTTTGTGTATATTAGTTTACAGCTATGTAATATATTTGTATAAAAATTATAACATTTTATTTTCACTATGGTGCTGGTTCTCAAATTTGTAAAGAGGTGGCTTCCTTGGTAACTTCTCCCAAGGGAGTCCAGGCGAGCTCTGGGCAACTAAAAGCACATTTAGAATAATCGTTCTATTTCTTTTTTATTCTGCAGGGAATTTATTTGCTATTTGGGTTATGGGTTGGCAAACTTTTAAAATACACTTTTTACAACTAGCTGTTGCATAAATTTTGCTTTCAATTAAGGCATCCAGAGTAAAACTGTGGTTGTGCTATTTTATTAATTATTTTCACATGCATTTAGCAAAAGCAGAGGAGAATCTATTGAATACCAAGTATTCACTCTGATTCTGCTTTTGCTTAATATAGAATGGAAATGCCCCAACAAGAAAAGCAAGCAAAAGGAACAGGCTTCTTTTTCTGAATGTTGCTGCTTCAAACTTACTGGTCTTATTAATTTATTTTATATGTTTTTAAATAAACAGCAAAAAATGGGAAGAGAATTTGTCTTATGGTAAGGTGGCCCAAATTATCTTCTGCAATTTAGTGAGGGGACTATCTCGACAAGTTCTCATAATTTAATATTTATATTTTGGTAACACACCCAGATGCCTCATTCGGGCATGATGATTCACGCTGGGCACTGTACAGGAACAGTATAAAACTTAGGACTAGTCTGCACTGGAAAAGGTTTGCCAGTAAAGCAGAGCGTCCTTGTGTAGACAGAGTTTATATTGGCTCAAGTGCTTTTTTTGGTGTAGCTCATACCGGTTCCCAGAACAAAATAAGCTATACCATCAAAGGCACTTTTTTGCCAGTATAACTTCGTTTCCATAAGGGCTTTTTCCAGTATAAAATGGGGTTTTTTTGTTTTGTTTGTTTTTTTTAAATAATCACACTCCTAACTGACATTGCTATACCAGCAAAAGTTTTAAGGGTGGAATAGGCCTTAGACTCTGAGCTTGAGAGAACCACAGAGTGGGTGGAGAAATGCAGAGAAGTGGAGGGAGCCATACGGGAGTGCCACTGAGTGGGATTGAACCAGACAATCGGCTGCCTTCAGAGGGTCATAAGTAACGGTTAAAGCATTGGGCCCAGAGTTTGAGGAAAACCTTCATTCCCTACATCCCACTGTAATTGTATGTTTGTTTTTACAGCCTTTCACTACTAATTGGGTTGTGCCTCACAAGGAGGAAGCTCCCATGGGTGTGTTTAACTTTTAAGGTCCCGTTTTACTGATAAGATAGGCACCTGAGCGCTGTGTGTGTGTTCAAAAAAACATTTTCTAGTGAAAACAGCCATAAAAGATTACCAGATAGATATGGAAGTCTTTGCTTTCACCTTCCTTTAAATGAATTTGTGCTCTATTAGTAAAATACCAGTAAAATCTTGAAAATGAATTACTTTTAAACACAGGTTTTCTTTTTTTAGCACTGGCTGGACCATTCTAAACCAATTAAGAAGCAAATAAAAAGTAAGTAACATCGGTCCACAAGTTTATTTTATTCCTCCCCTAAGAGTTCAGTTTAGAGTATTTGTGAACATGATTGTGAGGCTCCAAATGTTTCCGTAATATAGTGAATATTTCTCAGACAATGGATTCATGTTAATGGTTGGCTGCCTGGTGAAACCTTTTTGTATAAAAGCAAGGGTAATGGACCAATGAGTAATGCACCAATCTTCAACTCTCTCCTTTAAATATGATTTTTATTTACCACTTTTGTTGATGCCAAAAGTCCCTTCCTCCTGCCTGGAGTTACTTTTTCATAAACCAGGGCTGGGGAGCAAGCATCAGCTTAGGTTGCTGCTAATAGATTCAGCAGACAAATATCAGCTTAGAAAAGCTTATGTGATTTCTCCTAGGTGCCTGTTAATATTAGTTGGAGGCGTGGGGGAGAGTAGGAAGAAGCACTCCCCTTTCTTGTGACCCCTAAATTAGATGGGGAAATTGGCCTGGAAAAGAAGGAACGGTGGCAGGAGGGACCCAAGTGTTGGCAGTTCCTGTTGGAAGCTGCAGAAGTCCTTTGAGTTTCGTGTCCAGGTAGCCTCTGCTGCCTCCCCTTGCATCTTCACTGGTGTACTTTCACCTGGTTTAATGTACATAGTTCCTGGATATGTCTGGATTTTTGTGAGCTGAACTCATGTCATTGGTGGCAAGTGGATGCCAAGAGAGGCGGTCCTGAGACCATTACTGACAGGGATTGTTAACTCTTTCCTTTGGGAGAGGGTAAAGCTGCTAACTACCCTTAAACTATGATTCAACCCTGGCTCAATAAACTGTCCCTTGAAACATCTGTGTTCATCTGATTTCTCCAGCTTCATCGATCCCTATTAATCTGGAGTCAGGTCTGGGTATGATATGTAGACAGCAATAGTATCCTTGGGCAGTAAATGTCTGCTAGCAATGGACATAGGCCAGGTGTCCATGTTGATTTTATGAGATCTAACAATTACTGTAGGTATGGCTGATCATAAGATGCTACTGACCAATTTTCAAGATCTGGAAGGAGTGGACACAGGTTTTTCTTTAGTGCTCTCTGTTCTTTCCTTTCTCAGAGGGAGCTGCTCACCCACTTTGAGTGGCCCTTTCATGCAAGGCCTGCGGGGCACTATGCTTTCACTCTTACCACTTCTTGTGTGTATGAGTCTAATAGGGTAGATTGTGAAGAAATTTAGGGTCCATTGCCATTGATAGCTCTGGTGCTTGAATTGACCTCACCTTTTCATGACATCTCAACCTGCTTCTCTGTACTTGGATACGTGATCAGCAAGTGCTTATTCTCTGATATGCCAAGGAAAAGAGAAAATGATTCTAGAGGGAAGAATCAAATATTTTCTGCACAAGGCATTTTTAACAGATTTAGTTGCATTGCTTTCACGGTGTCTGGCCCAGTTAGGGGATTGTATGAGAACAAGCTGGCTCAGACCCATACTAGAGAAGGCAGTGGGGAAGCAACTTCATGGGGGTTGCAGTAGCTCCATCTCTCAGCACAATATGTCCTTTTCTTGCCAAAGTGGTTTGCATTTGTGAAGAAGTTTGGGTCCTCTATTGTCTTTGGACAGTGGTGCATATGGCTTTATTTTTTCCACCAGCAGCGGCTAGTGTTAAGAGGCAGTGCCTTGAGGAGGTAGATCTCACCGGCCAACTTTGTCACCTGTGGTTTTGACTTCTGAAACACCTCTTCTTGGGGTTACCCCTGAAGACAATTTTAAAGCTTCAACTAGTGCAGCTTTTGGCTGCCCATCTGCCTAGTAGATTGAGTGATCAATAGGCATTCAGAAACTACAGTGGTGATTGTCGTCATATAAGCACCTAGATAGAAAGGTGGTGGATTCTCCATTTCTTAATGTCTTCAAACAAAGACTGGATGCCTTTCTGGAAGATATACTTTAGCCAGACATGCACCATGATAGCCCAAATCAGCAAAAGTGTATTTGCTGAACCTTTTTAGCTTGAGAACTAAGGTGGGGAGGTTACTCTCTCATGTCCATCAGAGCTTGAATTTTTCCAACATTCCCAGCACAGTGCAAGGCACATCTTTTTGGACAAATATTTGTTTGACAAATGAGCCATGGCTTAATTTCTTATTATATTGGCTGTGGTAGCACACTAAAATGCTCACAACGGGCACATAATTATTTCTTGTTGTAAATAGTTTTAATTTAAGACACAAGTCAAATGTTACTGTGATGAGGATACTTTAAAATATAATTACTTTGTGTTAAATTTTTCTTGCTCTATGGGATCACCAAACCTGTGTAAACTTCTGTTTTGAATCTTTGTATATACAGTTGGACCTCCATACACTTTGCATTTCCGAATTAAATATTACTCATCAGAACCGAACAACCTTCACGAGGAGTTTACAAGGTAGGAAATAATTTTGATTGCTAAACTGATGTCTGACAATGGGGTGTATAAGGTATTTGGGGATTAAACTGTGGGGGAGGGAGGAATGTGGGTTATATGTGCTTCCTTGGTAGAATAGGCATCATATTCAATCTTCTAGTTGGTGTTTTATGACAGTCTAAGGGCCATATGCTCCCCTTTCCATTTTTTGCCCAAACCTGTTGCTTTGGCCTCTCAGGTGCTTTTGGATGGAGAGGCAGATGGGTCAGTGGTATTTCCCTCCCACTCTCCGTGTGTTTTAGGTTTTGTGACTCTTGAAAGGGAGCCGTGACTGGGTGGGTAGGAGCTGAACCTGGAAAAGGAGGACTCTCTGCAGCAGTATTGCCTGTCAAACCCATGGTGGGTGGGGGGATGGAAGGGGGTTTCCAATGTATAATGCCAACAGCTGGGCTCTGTGCTCTTCTCTGCTGTGAAATGTGGAGGTGATCAAATAAAAGTCAAATGGGTCAAAGACCCAAAATCAGCAGAATTTTGGGAGGATTGGGAGCAATGCAAACAGCTCAATCTTCTCTAACCCCCCCCCCCCAAGTCCCCCTCCACTTGTTCACAGTCTCCCTGCACTAATGGAAGCTGTTCGGTGACCATTCATCCTGTAGGGACTTCTTATCATTGTGTTGAGGCTGTGGATGACCTGTGGTCTTTGAGAACATTCCATACTTGTTAAGTGAGGAGCTCTCCCACAATTCAGAAGAAGGGGGGAATTGCCTATTTTTGCACTTCCCATTCCTCCCAACTCTTCTAGTCAGGCCAAATTGTGTGTCTAATTATTTTGTACCCCTTCCTGCTGTCATTTTTCTGTTTCTGACAATTTGGAACTTCTTGGTGTTTTTTTTTAATTTGCTCTGCATTGCTAATTGGGCCAAGCTGTTTCCACCATGCTCTTTAAAGATTATATTGATAATTTTGTAGTTTCTTTATAAGAAACTTTTAGTCAGCAGACCTCTGTTTACTATTTCCTTTTCTGATGCAGTGATTAAGTACTACTTTGACTGCTGTGCCACAAGATTAATGAGCTAATTGTAATTGCCCACTTACTTACTTTGAAACTTCCATAGAAGCCTTAATATACGTTACCAATTACTGCAATAGCAATAAACTGATAAAAGGCCACGCTTTTTCATACAGTCCATAATTAACCTATGGAACTCACTGCCACTGATATAATTGAGTTCAAGAGTTCAGTAGGATTCCTAAAAGGATGAGGCATCTGCATGTGTAATGAGAAGATTCATAGTTACATTATGTAGGATGATATATAAAAAACATTTTAGAATAGAGATACAGACACCCTTTGTCATTCTAATTTTTTTTAATGAACCTCCACTCTGGCTAAGTTGCATTTCCCAGCATTCTGTAGAATTAGGTAAGAGACCAGGACAGCAGGTGCAAATTCAGTGCAGGGAATGGGGGGAAGATTTATAGTGGTAACAAAATGAGCTAATTGAAGAAGAAATTACACTAGATCTTTGTCCTGTATAAAGATATTTTTAGCAGATGCCTTTTGAGGCTGTAAAAATAATGTGGTCACAGTTAACACTTTTATGGGGAAGTGATGACATTTCTTAAAATTTAATGCACCAAGGAAGGCATCTGCTGGCATTTTTGTCTACAGGGCTTCATTAGTTTTAGTCAGAATAACAATGGGTTGTTTCTTTTGAAGAATGTATTTTGTTCCTTGAAGTGGGATACCAGAAACTGAGATGCAATAGTAGGCTTGCACAGAAAAAGGAAATAACAGGGAGTCAGGTGTGGAGAGAGTTGCAATATTCCTCGGGCTAGCAAGTGGTGGTATTGCCTGGATTATTCCCCCCCAAAATTTACCAGCATTCATGTTATTTTGAAATCCTGGAGCAAAATAGTAGGGACAGATTTTCTAAGCCCAGATTCCTGTGGTGGTGCACAATTACTTTTACATATACAAATACTGACATGTAAGTGGCAACCCGGGTATCAGCTGTGTATGTAAGTTAGGCATGTGTAAAATTCTGACCCCTACTCTTTTTCCATGAGCTTTTCTGCTGCATAGCACACAGAAAAGCTTCCTAAACATGCCTTTGGTTCCTGTTCCCCTGTCTGTTTTGAACTGATTCAGTCTTCTAAACATTGAAAGGTCAGCTCACAATCTCCCAAACACATGAATGTGAAAAATTAGTTTGTTCGTTGCAAGGTGCTGGTGACTCACGGTGCCTGATCCTTCCTATTCTGTTCCCAACATGTCCTTCAGTGCCAGTAGAGAAAAGAATAGAGACGTTTGCTACGCTCTTCTTTTTGAAGACTGGAGACATGCATCATGCTGCTTTGAGCCCAGATGTCTTACTCATTTCATTCACCTCTTAACTCACCCCTCAGTGGGAGTGGGGGCAGGAGAGGCTGGGGCGGGGGCAGCCCCTGTCATCCCCTAACCTCAAAGAAGGACACCCTGCTCCAGAATACCCAAGGCAGGAGCATTTTGGCTTGGTCTATACTACCACTCATGTTGGTATAACTTATTTCACTTGGGGGTGTGAATAAGCCACCCCCAGAGCGACGTAAGTTACGCTGACTTAAGTGCAGGTGTAGACAGCGCTATATCAGTGGGATAGCATCTCCTGCCGACTTAGCTACCACCTCTTATGGAGGTGGATTTATTATACCGACAGGAGAGCTCTCGCCTGTCAGCATAGAGCATCTACACCAGATGCTCTACTAGCCCTCAGTGTGAGATTGCTGGGTGGGGTGGGGGCAGGAAAAGCCAGGTGAGATGCCCCAGGCAGCAAGGTGGTTGTGATTTTTCCCAATCCACAAACCTTTGTTTTAATAAAAATAAAACAAAGGAATCCTCAGGCTTAGGAAAGAGTGGCAAGTGGATAGGGCATTAGTCTGGGAAATGCAGATTCAGTTACCTGCTCCGCCACAGACCCCCTGTGTGGCCTTGGTCAGTCACTTGATCTCTCTATGCCTCCACATCCCCATCTGCAAAATGAGGATCTCTGAGTTAGGGAGTTTATTTACAGTTAAAGTTTGTGAGGCATGTAGGGTATGTCTACACTGCAGTGTAAGTTCAGGGTTAGTGGGACTTGAGTCAACTGACCTGTGTTAGGGAACTCTGGGCTTGAGTGTCTACGTTGTATTTTAACCCTACGTTAAGACCTTTCTAACTCATGCTTGAACCTAGGGCTCTGGTGTCCACACTACAGTGTGCAGACCCTAGTCAATGTCACCAAATCCCAGAGTACCTAGCACCCGCCCCTTTCCCCCAAAATGTGGCCGCTCTAGCCCTAGAACCATGTTGCACTGTGGGAAAACTTCACTGCCCACCCTACACATTACCAGGAAGCAGCTTGCTTTGCAAAAGGCTTGATCAGTTATCCATGAGCTCGGGCTCAAACACGGCTTGCATTACAGGGTAGACATACCCCTACACACTATAGCAATGAAGGCCATGTAAGAACCAAAGATATGCCTACCTATTTAGTTTCTATCTCCACTCATCATGGAATCTTTGTTCTTCTCTCATTCAAAGCTCTTCTGATTTTTAAAATAAAGCCATAATTGCCTTTAGACTTCATAGCTCATTTAGGCTGCAGTTCAGGACAGCACTTAAGTGTGGGCTTCAGTAGAATTAAGGCTCCGTGCTCAAAGCTGAGTACATGCTTTCAGTGCTCTCTTAAATAAGGATGGGTTCCTGAAATGCAGCTTTACGACTTCATCCTGCAATATGCTGAGCAATCCTCCAAGGTGTAGAATGTTCTGAACTCCCACTGACTTCGATGAGAGTTAAGGGTACTTAGCATCTACCAAGTGTGTGCAGTGCTCTTTGTAATTGATCCTGAAGGCTCATATAACTTACAAAATCAGTTTATGGAAATGTCTTGACTAAGCACGTACTCTTGACGAAGAGATGAGGGCTAAAAAGATGACTCTGTATGCGTTTGGTGGTTTGTTTATATTTATTTATTTAATGTATTTGTTAGGTACCTGTTTGTATTACAGCTCCGACAAGACATTCTTTCAGGAAAGTAAGTACATTTTTGTTCCTGTAACCTTGCTTAAAGTGTAAGTAACAGAGCACCACTTTAAGGGTTAAAAGTATTACTTTAAGCCCATAAGCTCTTTCTGTTATTCAAAGAAGTATATAAGGAATTGTAAATTGCATTTACTGATCCAGTGTTCTCTTGTACATTTTTCTTTTTCCATTAGAATACGGAAATGTATACACATACATTAATCATAACCAAATTAATAAAATCTAGTGGAATAAGAACTTTTTCATTTGGTCACAAGGTGATAGCAATATATCTATGCATGCAATATTATGCAGAGCTTTCTGTGTCAAACTTTAACCATTCAATTATCCTTAATGGCTATTTGTGTGTTACAGATTTAATTGTAAGTGAGCATTATGCTGCACGTAGCCATTCTTAAATATTCAAAAATTTAAAATACACTCATACAACATGATTAAAATAAAAAACCGTATATGAATCATAGTAGGTATCCTGTTACCTTACACATTTGTCAATATCAGAGTTGAAATTGAAATGAGAAATAGTCAAAATAAGACCCTTAAAAGAAACTGAGAAGCCCTGAGAGCTCTTAATTTGAACAATATATGGTGGTGAAACTGGACATTGTGTTGTGTATGTTTAAAAAAGAGAGAGAGAGAGAGTATACATGATTTTAATTTCCAAGTAGCAAGTTCCAGAAGAGAAACCTCATACTTCATTTGGTTAGAGAAATAATTCTTACACAAAGGACACAGTCCTCTTAAAATTGCTCATTTCTTCAGACATAGAAGAGCATGAAAAAGATTTGGTTAATAAATAGCTAAAGTACAGTAAATATTGTGGTTTTTAGGATATTAGAAGGTTTCAATCTTAACCAGAAGTTTATTATTTATTACACAACAGAACAAGTGGCACATACAAATGGGAAAACGATTATACTCTGTGTATAATTAGGGCAAAGAATGTCTTGATCTGTATGATTATTTAAAATGTAATGTGAGCTTGCCATACTTGTCAGTATGACAGATGCAAGGGAGTGGAAAAAACACTCGATAATAGTGTCAACGCTTCTTTCTTGTAAAAAATATGGTTTTTGCAGCCTTATTCTTTTTGACAATGTACTTGTGCATTTGTGAGGTAGATAGATAAATTATAGATATATTTATTTTAAAAGATTTATAAAGAAAAATATTTAATCCTAGAATCCATTGTAGGAGTACCACCTATTTTCTTCTTCTGGGTTAATGTTTTCAATATTAGTTTAAACATGATTTATAGTTGAGCGTATCATGTTTTCAGTATTAATGAGAAATTACTAAACTAAGAAATAATTACCTTTATTACTAACTTGTAAACTAAGCTTATTTAAATGGAAATATTGTTATACCAATAAAATAAAAACCAGCAGGATCTTATTTAAGGGGATAAGACAAAATGTCACATTTGCTGTGAATACAAAAAGAATCGTAGTAGGCAGTCAGTTATAGCTATAACATTTCATTCAGTTTCATGTTCATTTACACGTTCGTTCATACACACACACAGGATCTGCAGCTGCTGTATAGTTAACTAGTCCTGAATGTAGCTTGAGTTCGTGACTTGGGTTCATAGGTTTTGGCAGCTAACTAGCCAGGAAAGCCAGGCACAAGGAAGAGCTGGGTCTCTGTTGGGCATGCACAGGTGCCCTTCCACGTTGGCAGCAGAATGTTACCCTTCAAAGTCTTCCATCTCCAGCTTTAGTTTGAATCCAGAGTCCATAGGTTTTGCTGTGTCACGCTGCCTCTGGGTTCGGTGTGATTGATCACCCGTCAATTGCAGACATGACTTTCAGCCTAGGACCTGGCTTTGATGTTTCTTCAGTTGTACTTTTGTTCTTTTCTTTTGAGGGTGGACTCCTCTTACTTTGTCTTACTTCCTCTTACTTACTGTTGTCTGCATCTTCAGCCCTTCGGTGTTTACACTTTATTTCATCAGGACAGGCTGGGGCTGGAGGTTGATTCCATCATCCATACATACCTCATTCAAACATCTAAACTAAACTAATTTTTTTTAGTTTGCAAAAATGAAGGTTGCAGCAAGCTTTTACAAAATGAAGTGAGCATTTTAAAATGGAGTTTGGGACAAATTAAAATGGAGTTAGAGTTACAATATGGACAAGTGTAAGGAATGGTAAACAGTGAGCAGAAGTTACAATATAGACAAGTATAATGAATAGCAAACAGTGAGCAGAAGTTACAATGATGAAACAGTGTAAGTTTCAGCGATTTAAGCAGCAATTGGACTGAAAGTGAAACTCAATTAGCCAGTTATTGGGGTAACTGGTTTTATGAATGAATGTTGTTTCATTCATAAAACTTTGCTTATGAAGTTATATTAATAAAGTGAACAATTAAAAACAATTTCATTGATCAGTTCTACAATATTATATTTGAATGATCTAAATATCGTGCAATTTACTTGATACTTTTGAGTTAATATTTTATTTTCAGTTAGACTGTTGAACTCTTTTATTTTTTTTCTGGAGAAAGGGCTTATATAAAGTATAAGTTAAGAAATGTGCATATTTTTATTATTTATTTTGTCTCTTTAAAGACTGAAATGTCCGTATGATACTGCTGTGGAACTAGCAGCTCTATGTCTTCAAGGTATGTGACTATTTAGAAATAATTTGCATCAACGTTTATTTTAAAAAGTTGACCAACAGTTTCTTCACATATTTTTCCCTTTTGTCATGAATAGGCGCAAATTGACAGTACATTGTTTAAGTGGCAGCTATTTTTATTGTGGTTAGTCATAAATTTGCTGAGTTTTAGAATCTCTGACTCACAATCAGACATTTGTGAAACTTTTGTAATGAAACTCAGTTAAAGTTCATTGTTTTGAAATTCTGTTCCATGGCTTGAGTGACCATAGGCCTAATATTGGGCATGGTCCAAAGTCCATTGAGGTCAAAAGAAGTCTTTCCATTAAATATAGTGGGCTTTGGATCCTTCCGATTTAGTGTTTTAGGAGGAATTTATGGCCCAGATTCAAAGATAGGGACCAATTTGTGGTTTTGGATTAGATTGACTATGAAATTTTGGGTTCAATTCAACCTAGAATTCGGAACAAAATTCAGGGAAGACAAGAGCAGGCAAAAGTAGTATCATTTCCCATGAAATTGTGATGCATATTGCACAGTTTTGTTCATACTGTGTATGTACACAAAGATGATAAAGGAATTATTTACTCCCTTTTCTTTTCATTCATATTGCTTCTTTACTCTCTCAACATGGACCTTCCAGGTTAAAGTCCAGAGTCCACATTAGCTTCAAATTGTTATGCACTCATTTTTGTCTGTGGACTCTAGAAATATCACAAGCATTGGTAACTTCATCCCAATTTTAGACCAGGAGAACTGTTCATAGAACAGCTTGACATATCTACAGTTCCAATAATCAAAGATATGGAGAATTATATCTCTACTAAGAAAAGGAGTAGAGCAGGTCATCCATTTATGGCATTACCAGTATCATAGAAGAAATTTTTATCATCAGGTATCAAAACCAATATTTTAAAAACTGTATGTCAAAACAAAGTATTTATAAATGGTGATGGCATATTTTTTCTTTGATTCAATTAATTTTTCTCTATTTGGAGGTACTTATAGTAGTTTTCTCTAAAATAATGTCATATATTAGCACTGTAATATTGAATTCTGGCTCTCTGCAGATATTAGAATTGCAATTTTTGGATCATTTCTTGTATATTTCTTTCTTTTACATTGATATTGGAGACTTGTAAATAAGCAGAGGCATTTAAAGAACTGTAAAATGATTATTCCCTCCTCAGTAGTTTAAACTTCACCCTAAATTTAAATGTATGTTTTATTTCGGCTTTTTTAAGGGTGAGCAGGATGATAAAAGTGCAGGTTACTAGGAATTGGTGTGTTAATCATTTTAAATGAGAGCCAGTTTCTTTCTGTTAATCAAGACTCTGTTTTTACTTCACCGTTATGGCTGGTTTTTGAATAATATTGTTCTATTAGGTTAATTATTACATTGTTTCAACTAACTGCCTTAAAAGCTGGCATTTTCTGTCATCTTTGGGATGTAAATTGTACTTTTGTAAAGAAAAATCTGGAGAGAAGCATCTATTCATGCTTTTGTAGCTGCTTTAGAATTCTCCTGTATTGCAACTTCCTCTTCTTATATAGTATTTAAAGTTTGGTTTTATTTCATCTAAAATAATTGGTACAATATGTTAAACTATATTTAAGGTCACTCTAACACAATTCACTTAACCAGCTGCATTTCTGACTATTAATTGAAACCAACAAGTGAATTCTTTCTAATATATTTTAAATACCTCAAAATTGTCGGTGTTTGCATTCTCACATTATAAAATCCTATTACAAATTTATTTTTCGTTCTACATTAAAGAGACTGTGGTGTCTCTACAGGTGAAATAATTGTACACTTTTTAAAGACATCTGGGTAGCTACCTCATTTTAAAATGCATCCACCAGTTGGTGCATTTTTTTTTTAATAATTTGCCTATTTCCACATGTTAGAATGCACATACGTAATTTTTAGATTACAGTATGTATATAAAAAAGAACAAGCTCCAAAGTAAGCCATCCTCACCCCTGAACCTCCCAGTGAAAAGATATGGGCCTAGGATTATGCCTCAAATGTCAACAAATTTGCTTTCTGTTGAACCGGCCAGGGAAGTTGAATGTACATATCTGGCTCTGCTGATTTATCCTGATCAGCATCTATGTCAGAGGCTTCTGACTTCTCTCAGACACAAAGCAGCAGCAAGAGTTGTCAAATGTCTCTGAAAACTTGTGTATATGTTTTACTGTTGTAATTCACATTGGAAAATACTGTTGAACAAAAAATGTACACGTGATAATGATAGCTTCATTTTAGATGAAGGTCAATGGATCTCATGATATTTAATATTTTAGGAACCCTAAAATTTGGTCATAAATTTAATCTATTTGGTCATAAATGTAATTGTCAGCTAACAATTAATGTGGGTGTCCTTGATCAGTTAAAATAAATCATTATCATTTTTTATCTTCAAAAAGACTATTTTTCCATGTAAATAGTCTTTCTATTCTGTATTTCTGCAACTTTTATGTGTAATGTTCACATGAAGCGATAGTAGATTTTCTTCAACAGAACTGACTTTCTTAATTCCTTTGTTGTTCATAGCAGCAGGAACACAGATGCATTATAAATAAGGCTGCGTGTCTGTCACGGAAGTCACGGATTCTGTGACTTTCCGTGACTTCTGCAGCAGCCCTTGCTGATTCAGGGGCTACCTGAGCTGGGCAGCCCCTGGGCCAGCAGCAGAAGTTTGGGTGTGTTGGAGAGGGCTCAGGGCTGGGGCAGGGGGTTGGGGTGCAGGGCAGTGCTTATCTGGGGGGAGGGGGGCTCGCCAGCTTCCACCAGCATATCCCTGCAGCTTCTAGGCTGAGGGGCCAGAGGGCTGTGTATGGTGCTCGCGGCCACAGGCGCTGCCCCCATAGCTCCCATTGGCTGTGGTTCCCGCTCAACCAGCAGGGGTCCTGGGTCACAGCCCCCCCCCCCCCCCCAAGCACCAGCGGGGATCCCGCACGGCCGCCCCCCCCCCCTTCCAGCATGGGTCCCAGGCTGCACGGCACAGCCCGAATGCGCACATACCCTCCGGCACCAGCAGGGGTCCCAGGCTTCGCACCACCACCCACCTCCTCCCCCACAACAGCAGGGGTTCCATGCGATCCCACTCAGCACCCACGGTGCCCCCAGACCACCCCTTCCCTCCCGCCCCAGAGCACCCGTGGTCCTCCAGCCCAAATTTTAGTTAGGGGCATATAGTAAAAATCATGGACAGGTCACAGGCCATGAATTTTTGTTTACTGCCCATCACTTTTACTAAAAATACCCATTAAAGCACCAACATTAGTACATATATAGGCATGTGTCATTTGTATGTGGTAGCATTGGGGATGCATGTTTGCTGCATATTTGTTAAACAGTACTGAAGCAGTTAAATTGCAAATTATTTGTATAGGTCAGACATTTGTGGAACCACATGGGAAATTTCTCACCAGTGTATAGGAGGTAGGGGCTCAATTCAGGAGGGTTCTTAGTTCAATGTAAGGGTTCTCAGCACCTTGCAGGATCAATACCAGCCTCAATCTATGCCTTCAAAAAAAATCTCTTCCCAAATATATACTACAGACATGAATATTATGATAGTGTTGGGGTTTTAGAAAATGCTATAATCAATTTCTTGACACTAGCTACTGTATCTTTACATTTCCATATATACAATATGGGAAGAAATATGCGATCATGGGAAACACTACTTAGTGATGAAAAAAATATGTTTCAATTAAAGGAAAATGCAGAATAACCTTGTATGTAAAAGTAGTGCATTTGATCTGAAATTATAGTCCTCTGGAAATCCCTTAAATGCAAGAAGTAGCAGCATTTCATGTGTTTAGAATTCTGAATCTGTGTCCTAAACTTTCCTACAGAGTTTCTAGTCTGATTTGTAATTTGAGATGGCAGAACTTAAGTACTCATACAGATGACAACGACAAATGTATATTCTAAAGCTTCTTCAGTAGGTGTGCTAAATGGGGATATGGAAATATCTTTGTAGAAGCAAGTTGTTTTTAATGTTGTGATGACAGAGTGACTTTTTTTCTGGCTTTCTGAATGATTCCAGCTGAACTTGGAGAGTGTGAGCACCCAGAACACACACCAGAACTAGTGTCTGAATTCAGATTTACACCAAACCAGACTGAAGCTATGGAATTTGATATCTTTCAGAAATGGAAAGAGTGCAGGTATGGTACCTGTGTGGTGGTGTCAGTTATAATAAAGTTACACAAGAGTTTCTTCTCCAAAATCAAATATTGCTGCATAGACCCCCGTTTTGGGATCAAACAGTCTCAATGTGTGTTGTTTTAGGGGTTTTCTAGAAACATCTAGAACCCCTTTAAAAAAAGTGGCAGGCATTAACATCAGACAGGGTTGTGTGGTTAAGTTAATTGTAAGTTTCAGCACTTTGGCTCCATTTTTTCTCCTTGACCTGTGTTCAAGGAGTTCATTTTCCACAAGTGAGAATTTTCATGCCTTCCAAGACTCCTTCACTTAAGCAAGCAAGACTCCTTCACTTAATTTGTACTTAAGGTAGCACCTTCAGAGATCTATTTTTGTCCACACACTCAATCTTTCAAAGATTTCAGGTATTTGGTATCAAACCAGAAGCCTAAATCCAACCCTCCCACACTGGTTTTTTTTTGTTTTTTTTGGGGGGGGGGTGTTTGGATGAGGATGAAATCTTCATGTTAAACCCAAAATATTGAGCCTCCTTTGGTCAAAGGGAACTTGACTTTTGGAAATTGTGAAGATTGTATTAGCCACTGCAGTTTTTCTAAAACTTCGGAGCAGTTAAGAGTCTGGATTGTTGCAGTAGTACTGTGCTATTTGCCACTGTAACCAGTTACATGGCAGCAATCCAGTGGAGTAAGAGAGAATTAGAGGTAATGGAAACGGAATAACTGACACTGAAGCTGACTGTGGCGTCTAGCAAGCCAAAGGACCAGTACCATCTGTACCAACCAAGAGCTCTAGATGGGACTCTTTCTCTGACAGAACCAGCCCAGCCCCATAGGGATCCACCAACCACTCTCTTGTGGCAGCAGATCTGGCAAAAACCAACAACTGGAACATCTAGAACATCAGGACAGACTGAGACATACACTACCCTGGAGGATATCTTCATTTTTGTGGGCCCACAATCTCCTCTACTCTTGGACCCAATCCTTCTGAGTTACGTTTTGATCCCAGAAAAGGAACCACCTCAAGGAGAAGTTACTCCCCTAGTCTATCCAGGAGCCATAGCTTCCTCCCTGTCATTGACAGTACTGCTAATTGAGCTGGCTTTCTCATCTGCTGAATCCTATGTCCAGGATGAACCATCACCTACCTCGGGAGGTTAGCATAGACAGGACTTCAAGAATTTCTTGGACCTGTCCTGGGCTCAGGTAGGATTACCCTCCAAGAGATTTCTTGTATATAATGCCTTACCACCACCACCACCCTCTCCCAACCAGCCTTTGACTCCTCATAGTGGCCCTGTTGGTGTGGGGGGGATCCTTATGCATGACACGCAGATCCATGCACTTGACAAGAGCAGCACAATGTCCCTCTCCTCCTTGATAACAGCATCTTGCTTCTCAGGAATATGTGCAGGAGGAAGATGATGAGCCAGATCAGGTGGTACCAACAAGCATATCCTCTTCCTCACCTGATGAGGCAATTGCCCCATATTCACCCTTCCTGCCTGATGACCATAGGCAATATCAACAACTATTGCAGAGGGCGGCAGCAGAACTTCAGATCCCATTAGAAGACGTTCAAGATATGCAGCACAAACTTTTGGATATTCAGCAGCCCCCCAGACCCAATCAGGTAGCCCTCCCAGTGAATGAGGCCAGTATGGAACCAGCAAGAATGGTATGGCATACACCAGCAACCTGTATCTCTATGGCTAAAAGGGCTGAGAAGTGTTACTTTGTGCCCAGGAAAGGGGCAGAATTATTGTTTTCCCACTGAGCCCCCAACTCCCTAGCAGTACAAGCAGCCATGGAAGGATCCAGATAGCAACGCCCTAAAACCACTGCTGCGGACAAGGGAGCTAAACACCTGAGCCTTCTGGGGAGGAAGGTATTTATATCCATCAGCCTCCAATTCAGAATCTCTAACTACCAGGTCCTGTTAGCAAAATATTTTTTTATGAACTACACAAAGTTCCTGGAATTCCAAGTTAAAACTCCCCCAGGAGGACAAGGCTCAATTCCAAACCCTTACTGAAGAAGGTAGACTCGTGGCTAAAACCTCCCTTCAAGCTGCGGTGGATGTGACTCCCTGGTCATTTATACCTCAGCCCCAAAGAGGATGTAATGCTGCTTGCAATGACTGAAGAGCATGAGTATCAACCTCAGGGCAGACTGTTAGGAGGCAGGGCAAAAACCTCAAATGGGTTGTGTGTCGTATACTTAGATTTCACCAACCAATTATCAAGTGCAAACTCCTCAAGCACTACAACAGCCTTAATATGGAGTCCCAGACAGTCCCCTGGGGTAGTCCAATCTATTTCGCCCCCCAGATAAGTGTACCTTTGTGATAGATGGCCCTTTACACAAGGAGTCACAGCAATACCCAAGTTACTTCCAGTTCCAAAGGACCGGTCACTTACCCCAGGTGAATTGCACCTTAGATCTCACCCCAAAGACAGCACTTGTAGCCAATCTTATAATAAACTATCTAAAGATTTATTTTAGTGGGGGGGGGGGACAGAGTTATTTACAAGGTTAAAGCAGGTGTGTGTGTGTGTGTTGTATTCTTAAATTTAAAAAGGTAATAAATCAACAAGCTCTGTCCTTTAGGGCTAACCCAGGCTAAGCAGCTGGCCGTCTCTTGCTTATGCCTAAAAAAACTTTGCCTCCCAGAGTCCAAGCAGCATAGAGGTACCTATGTTGCTGGGTTTTATCCCTTCATACCCTGTGCCTTGAGCTGCAAACTCAGCTGATGAGGAGGATTCCACATGCATGACTCATCTTTATGGGGGAGAGAGCAGAACAACAAACAATAGTCTGTCTGGTGTCAATGGAGCTTGCCTCTTGGGAAGGACATAACACCTTCTGTTTAAGATCAGCCCTTCACACTAATTAATGTCTCTCTCCTGTCTGGTGATTAACAGTCACAGAGGTTCACAATACAACTGCTCAAATATTTCCTCCCAGTATGGGATACAGATGTTATAAGTGAGATTAATGCATGCAGCAACTTACAAGCATTCAGTAAAGTCTAAACACTAAACACATTCTTGTAATTCTAATACCTATTTTAAATGCTAATGCACAGTTGAGCCAGACTGATTCCAGCTATGTATTTATCAGTGTTCAACTCACACATGGGAACTTTGGCATGAGCTGGCACTTGGATTTCTGCCAGCATCACCAAGGAAGCATCATAAACAGGTATGTAAGCTGAGACCTTTTCCCCAGCCTTTCTAACACCAATGACCACATGAACAGCCGTGCAAGCATCCAAGAATTTAGAGGCCAGGGTATGCAGCCCCATCCCTCGATGACAGCTACTCAGCGTTTTCCACCAGCTAAAGGCTACTTTTGACAGGACTCTGGGGAGTTGCAACGTAACAATGATACCATCCTTGTCTGTTCCCAAATTCCCCTTTTGGTGGCTGCCTAGCATACATTGCCCACAGCTGGAGGGCTGTAGCAGACAAGTGGTTACTAGATATCATCCACTTTAGCGACCATCAAATTTCTTTCTCCCCCTTCTCAAGAAGCCCTCTTTCTGGCCCCTATACAGGGACTGCTCTCATGAGAAGATCCTCCTCAAATGAGGACCTATAGAGCAAGTTCCACCTCAGCATCCAGGGAAAGGGTTGTACTCCCACAATTTCATAGTTCCCAAGGAAAAGGGAGGATGGAGGCCCATTCTCGACCTAAGTCAGAGTTTATATTCACAAATTAAAATTCTGCATGGTTATGTTGGCCTCAGTAATTCCCTGCCTGGAAAAAAAGGCGTATGATGAGCAGCTCTCGACAAGAAAGATGTTTATTTTCCTGTGGACATTCACCTGTCCCACAGAAGGTTCCTCAGGTTTCTTTTAGGACAGGAACACTCCCAGTTCAGAGGACTCCCATTGTGTCTGACAACAGCACCCAAGGTCTTCTCAGTGGTGGTAGCACAGATGAGTGGCTACCACATTTTCCTGGTTTGAAACGACTGGCTTCTAACCGGCAGATCCCATCTGGAAGTTCAGTTGGCAACTTTGTCCTTGCTCTGCCTGCTGGCATCCTTAGGAATCTGCATAAACATGGAAAAGTGTACTTTGATTCCCACACAGCTCATCGACATTATAAGCATGACCCTGGACTTGACTGCAAGGAAGATCCCTCCCTGCAAACAGATTCTTAGTCATGAGCAGTCTGATAAACCAAGTCATTCCCAACCCAGAACAAAAGTCCAGATCGGTCTGTCTTTGCTCGGTCACATGGCCTCCTGCTCATATGTAAGGCCATTTGCTAGGCTGCAACTCTGTTGTCTGCAAGCCTGGCTCTGGTTGGTATATGTGCCCCACACAGCATGAACACCATCATGACAGTGCCAGTCAATGTCAGGGCTTCACTCAGAACCCCCAAATTGTGTGCATTGGAGTCCCTTTCCTACCCCCTACCCTGCCCTCTGCACACGTACACAGCCAGCATGATGATAATCACGGAGGCATCCCTCATAGGCTGGTGAGCCCACATGGGCAGTCACACATCACAAGATGCATGGACACTGTGGAAGGCTGGGATGCGTATCAATCTTTTGGAACCAAGTGCAGTCAGACAGGCATGCAGTGCATTCCTCCCACTCATATGATCCTGATAACATTTGGATAATGTCAAACAACAAGACAACTGTTTTCTATAACCGCAAACGAGGGGTAAAATCCTTTGCAGTGCACAGAGAGCAGTGGTTCTCAAACTTTTGTACTGGTGACCCCTTTCACATAGCAAGTCTCTGAGTGCAACCCCCCCCTTATAAATTAAAAACACTCTAAAATATATTTAACACCATTATAAATGCAGGAGGCAAAGCGGGGTTTGGGGTAGAGGCTGACAGTTTGCAACCCCTCATGTGATAACCTTGTGACCCCCTGAGGGGTCCCGACCCCCTGTTTTAGAACCGCTGGCATAGGGGCAGTCAACTTATGGTGCATCTGGAATCACATCACAATTTCTGTGATGCACCTCCCGGGCACTCAGAACTCACTGGTGGGCAGTCTCAGGAGGCATTTCATCCCCAATTATGAGTGGGAGTTGCCACCTTTTCAACCACTTGCCATGTCCTCAATGTCCCACCTGTCTGTCAAGGTCGCCTTCCTGGTTGCCATTACATTGGCCAGTGGGTGAGTTGAGGGCCTCATGGCCCAACCCACCATACACTATACTTCATCAAGAAAAGGTATCCCTTCACCTCCACCTAAAGTTCATCCCAAAGCTAATTTCTGAGTTCCACATAAACCAATCAATTCATTTACTGGTATTTTTCCTGAATGCCTCTAGTGAGGAAGGAGATGCCATTTTCTTGATGTCTGACAAGAATTGGCATTCTACCAGCAAAAAAAGAAACCATTTGGGAAATCACCCAGACTATTTGTTGCTTAGCAGAGTGGACACAGGAAGAAGTGATATCAGCTCAGATACTCTGTGGATTTCTGGTTGTATCCTCCTTTTCTATCAGTTGGCACATCGTCACATTCTGGGGTCTAATCCAGTCCACTGAAGGGTTGCGTTACCATCTGCTCTGTAACCATAGGTGCTTTAAATTGCTCTGCTGCTGTAATTCTCTTATCTGGATGCTCCCAGCCAGCATAGAAGTATGCATTGAGTGTCTGTATAATAAGCAACCTTGGACCAGCAACTCTGATTCCAGCAGCCTGTTTGCTACACTACAGGTGTCCACCAGCTTTTTGGTTACACCAGGCAAGATTAACCCCAACATCCCCTGTCCCAGATTTTCCAAAAATCATGTGTTCTGCAATATCCAGCCCTTTCCTGGACCATTCAGAGGAATAATGAGGTTTATTTGCTCCTTTAAAGAGACAAACTTCATAGTTTATCACTTTAAGTGGAGTTAACAATCACCTCAATTCAAACACAACACTGAGTTTGTTTAGATTAAAAAGTAAAACAAGTTTGCTAGCCAAAGGAGATAGGATCTCAAGTGAGTTCAGGTATAAAGGATAGAGTTAGAAATGGTTACAAGGAAATAAAAGTGAAAAACACTTTTTAGAGGCTAAGACCTAACAAAACTACCATCTTGTGTCAAGATAAGATTCTTACCATGCTCCCTACCAACTAGATGGCTGCCCTACCCCTCTGGTCATTATCTTCCGCAAAGTTCAAAGTGCTCGGTTCCTTTGTCACCTTAAGTGAAAGGTCACTCGATGTTCTTTGACCCTCTCTTTTATCATCCAGTTAACCTTTAAAATGGATTCTTCTGATGGTTGCCCCTCAAAATAAAATAAAGTATTCAAGCTGTGAGAAAGGAGACATTGAGTCTGGTGAAGGAAGTCCTATATTGGTTTCTCTCCAATTTTTTTTTCAAAAATGCAAATTGATCTGTTCCTGCTCTTTGCAATGCAAATGAATGGCCACTTGCCAGTGATTGCTAATCAAGTTTTATTACACCTGCTGGAGGCATCAACTTATCCTTAGTCTGGGAGAAACTTTCTTACCCACTCCCCAGACCTGCCTGGTAAACACACTGTAATTCCACATTTCCTTCATATTGTCTCTTGGGTGTTTACCTTATATACACCATGCAAGAATATTAATTATCTCTGTTATTAATTTTCCAGTTATACCTTACATGACACGTAGCTGATACAGTTTGACATTAATGAGTTGCAGTACACTGAACTGGTCAGGTCAGCAGAACCTCACTATCAGATACCAATAGGCCTCTTGCACTGTGATGCTGTTAAGGTCACCCAGATGGGGTGAGAGTCCATTCCACTAGAGGACAGGAAGTCTCTGTAGCGTCACTTTGAAAAATGCCTGGGTTGGACATTTGTAAAGCTGCAACCTGGACTTCCATACACACTTTCACAAAGCATTACACTCTGGTTCAAGCTTCTTCTGCTGACACAGACTTTGGAATTGCACTGTTACGGACATCGATACCTCCTGCATCCTTGCAACTGCCGCCTCCTATTGAGGACTGCTTGCCAATCACTCACACATGAAGTACACCTAGGGACTGGCCCTGAAGAAGAAATGGAGGTTACTTACCTGTACCTACAAGTTCTTCCCCTCTGCTTCGGCTCATGACTGGATCCGTGGTAGACAAGGAGCTGGAAAGGCAGGCAGCCTGCACCAACCCTTATACCTGGGAAGTCCAGGGTGCAGGCGTGGACCAACGGCCGCTACTTGCAAGAGATTTTCAGGGCCCCTAAAAATATTTAGGATTCCCAGTTCCTTAACCGCTTTGAAAGAGACTGAGTTTTGAAATCGTTTTGAAAAACACTTCGCTACTTGGAGGTGTGGGGCATCATCAGTGACGGCGCTGCGGTGGCACAACATTTAGGAGAAATAGTTTTTATATTGGCGTGCTGTATAGCCAGCCAGTTATGCGCTTTCTTTGTAGAAATTAAGATTGCATTTGCATGTAACTGGCAGCATTTAAATGTAAACCAATCACTTTATCAAGTCTACGTGACTGGGTAAAAGGAGATTTGCATTCGGTGGTAAGAATGCAGGATGGCTAAAATGAAAAAGTTCTGCTGTGTATGAATTCAGCGGCATGGAGTCTGTGTGTATTCTTTCAGGAAAGCATTTAAGCCTCTAAGTAGGACCCTGCTTACATAGCAAAGCAATTAAGCTTGTGTTTAAATACTTTGCTGAACAGGGATGGACTAAGCACATGCATAAAGTTAAGCATGTATGTAAGTGCTTTGCAGAGTCAGGGTCCTGGGCAGGGGAGCCTGGGTAATGGATGAAAAGGGGAGTTATACTGTATGTAAGCAAGTATTCTATTGCAAACTAAAGTACATTTTCCATTTTATTTTTACAGGGGAAAAACCCCAGCACAGGCTGAATTGTGCTACTTGAACAAAGCTAAATGGTTGGAAATGTATGGTGTAGATATGCATGTTGTTAAGGTAAGACCTATATTGTCATTTTATTTCTGTGGGGAGTGGAAGAGATTGTAAATAGAAGAATGTGCATCTCTTTATAAATAGGTCATAATTCTCTACTATTAAAACATGCAAACAGACTTTGGTATTATGTCTTATAACAAAAGTTTTGAGTTACTACCATATTAATATTAAGATTTGTGCTAGTAACTGCATATTGATTATTCCATCATGTGCTTGATTGTAGGGAAGAGATGGATGTGACTATGCGCTTGGACTTACGCCAACAGGCATATTGATCTTTGAAGGAGCAAACAAAATAGGCTTATTTTTTTGGTAATTCATTTTTTGCTTTATATCCCTATTTGTTAACTGCTGAAATCCTTCCCCTTTTAAATAATGAGTTTTGGCTTGGTTTGAATGTATAGCGTGGTTGAGTTAAGAAGGGAGGTTGATTCTGCAATATCAAAATAGATTATGATACGTGCTTCTGACTAGGTCAATTTATGTTTCAATGAAATCTAAAGTGATTTGTTAAACATATATTTATATTTTAAATATGTTATGAGGTCAGATGTCTCATTATTGTAAACCCTCTTATATACATTTTGTTTGTTTTTTCTTTAACTAAATATCCTAAACTTATAAAATGCCTGTTTATTTTCTGTATGTGTAGGCCTAAAATCACTAAAATGGACTTCAAAAAGAGCAAATTAACACTTGTGGTTGTAGAAGATGATGAACAGGTAATTTTTCCCCCCTTACTCGGAACCTGATCCATTGAAGGGCTGAGTACGTTCAACTTTTGTTGGCCAACAGAAGCGGAAGGGGCTCAGCGCCTTGTTGGGTCAGGCCATTTCTCTTTTGTGTTAGCCATTAACGAATATTGTGCTTGCCAACTTCCAAAGTTTTTGTTTCTGCATTTAGGGCAGAGAACAAGAGCACACATTTGTTTTCCGGTTAGACAATGCAAAAACTTGCAAACATTTGTGGAAATGTGCAGTGGAACACCATGCATTCTTCAGACTGCGAATACCAGCAAACAGTAAATCTAGCAGATCTGACTTCATAAGGCTGGGTTCACGCTTCAGATTCAGGTATTTAATGAAATAACTGGGCATTTGTATTTATTTGAGGGTGCAAGAAGACACAGCAAAAAAATACAAGATTTGTCCAGTTCGTTCTGAGATTATTTATTTATTACTCTTTGCAAAGCAGCTTGGTTTCTCTAAGTGTGTTTGATAAGCACGAAGTAAGGGTGGAGTTAAGTCACTCTATCTAACTAAAAAAAAATTTTTTTTTTAGTGGTCGAACAGAGTATCAAGCAACACATGGGTCCAGGTTACGCAGAACTAGTACATTTGAAAGAAAACCCAGCAAACGGTATCCATCGCGAAGGCATTCAACGTTTAAAGGTGGGGCTTTTATTTAACCCACTTGAATTATACATATTCATTAAACTAATGAGCACACATGCATATTTCAGAATTTCTGTTGGTGTATAGGTGACCATATTACAACCAAACAAAATTGTAGCTCAGTTTGACGAGCATAACCGAATGAGTCACCAGCTGAAAAATCAAAGGTAGCAACTTTTTCCCTGAGTCAGTTTTGTTGTATTATCCTTTGTGTCTCCTGCATCTTCTCCCATCCTTCCTGTGTCTTTTCTTCTCCCCCATCCTCAGCCAGAGTTATACGTTCCCCGGGCACCTGCAAGCTCAGCTGCAGGTGCAAACCTGGAGCTACATCGGACAATTATTTTTGTGTAAATGGTTTGTGATTTTGGAATGTGGGGGGGTGGGGGAGGCAACACTTTTGACTTTCTCCCCTTTCCCTTTCTGCATGGGAATGGGGAGAACCACATCTAGAGGTACTTCTCTGTGTGTGTGCATCTAGGGGGCTACTGATCTCATCTTTTGTTTCCACTGTGCTTATGTCAGCTACAAAACAATCTTAAAAAACGGGGGTAGTTTATCATTCTCTGAGTCTGTCTCAGTGTGGATCCCATTGTAGGCGCGCATGCACCTCAGGGCATGTGAGACCAGTATTTTTTTTTTTTTGAGTAGCAAAGTCTGCCCGTGCACCCTGTGCCTTCTCATGGACCTGAGTGACAGTATAAAGGGCGGCGTGGCCGTGACACACTCTCATTCCCTCTAACTGCTTGTGGCACTAAACCTGTGGAATGTCCGACCTAGTTCTTAGCTTTGGCTACATTTCTAAAAACCTTCAGAAATTCTTCAGAACTCTGTTTTGATTACCTGGATTTTTTTTTTTTTTTTTTGACCGCTGCAATCATATCAATCCATCTGAACCCAGTATCAATAGCTTGGTGCGCACACACACACCCCGTGCTGATCCCCGTATATATACCCTGTACAGCCCTGTCCATTTTGCAGCGGGGACACAGTAGGAGCTTCTTCTGTCTAGATGAGTTGCACATACCAAGCAAGTGCTCTGTGTACCTGCCATTTTCCCCTAGGACATGAGATGAAGCTCAAACTCCACCTTCTGGAACAATCCATGAAGGTATCCTCAGGAGATGAGCTCCAAGGTCATGCTAGTGGACAAGCCAATGTCATCCAGGGTTCCCCCAGCAGACAGGCTACGCCTAAACCCAGTGCAGAGAAGACAGCACCGAGAAAGGAACTGGCACAGTCGCCCCCAACACGGAGAGGAGTCACTTCAAATAAAGAGGCAGAGACTCTGGGGAAAAGGTCAGTGTGTTCCCCCATAAGGAGAAACAACACACTGCCTCTGAACTGCACCCCTCAGTGTCGACATTGACCATGGAGGATGAGCCTAGGGGAGAACTGGAACAGCCATCAGTGCTGAAGCACCTGCCAATACTGGTACAAATTCTAGGGCAGAGAGCCCACTACAAGATGTCTACTCCTCCTCACTATCACCAAGGCATATGTTCTCTCCATCTTCAAGTAGAGAACCTTCTTCCCTCAGCTCAGTGGCTGACACCATGGAGAGGCTCACCTGATTCCTCAACAGGGCTCTGCCCCAGCCACCTCCTCAGGAATGGCACAGGATTGGATAATACCAATGAGCCAATGGTATTCTTACTACTATGGCCCTATTGGGGTTACTGGGGTCCACCATCTTGGGCATCGAGAAGCCAGACTCAACTGTGCTCAAGGAAGAGGTCCCTCCTCCCTTCAGCATCTCTGGCCAGACACAGAGTATCAGGAAGAACAGGATTCAGTGTTAGAGCAAGACCTGTGTTCCGTATCACTACCTGAAGCCCTCTCATCTTTCATCTTCTGGCGAAGGGGTAGATCCTTGGCATCTAGCTGGGAGCCACACTGGTCCAAGCCATAGCTCCTCCCCAAGTCTGACAAGAGCTCTCTTGGTTGGCTACTCCCAATGAATATATGGAAAGGGATCGATCCCATTCTCTGCTCTCTCCCTAACTGTTGTACTTATCATAGGCGCTTCAAGGACAGGATGGGATGCCTGCCTGAACCACCTGCAGATGCCAGGAACATGGTATCAGAATGAACTAAATTTACATATGAGCATCCTGGAACAGAGAGCCATCAGACTGAATAGAATAATAGCAATGTGGGGCTGGGAGGAACCTTGAGATGTCATCAGGTCCAGCCCCTTGTACTGAGGCAGGACCAACTAAACTTAGACCATCATTGACATGTGTTTGTCCAACCTGTTCTTAAAACCTCCAATGATGGAGATTCCACAACCTCTCTTGGAAGCCTGTTCCAGTATTTAGCTACCCATAGAGTTTAGGAAGCTTTTCGTGCTATCTTACCTAAATCTCCCTTGCTGCAGATTAAGCCCGTTGCTTTTTGGCCAACCTTCAGGTGACATGGGGAACAGCTGATCACCATCATCTTTATAACAACCCTTAACATATTTGAAGACTGTTATTGGGTCCCACTTCAGTTGTCTTTTCTCAAGGCTAAATATGCTCAGTGTTGTTAACCTTTCCTCATAGGTCAGGTTTACTAAAGCTTTCATCATTTTTGTTGCTCTCCTCTGGACCCTCTGCAGTCACGGGGGGTAATACCAAATGCCTGAACTTCTGCTCCAAGGGAAGCATGAGCCCAGATTCTCTTCTTCAGTGGTCTCGAGGACTTCTCTATGTCTCCCCACTAAGTCCCCTGATTTCCAGGATATTGTCCAAGACCAAGAGGGACAAGGCTACAGTCATCCTGAAAGCTCCTTGCTGGCAGAGGCAGTTTCAGCTGTCAGACTGCTGCAGTTGTCCATGCAACCTTCCATTCACCTCCCAGCTTGCCCAATGTCAGATCTTACACCCAGACCCCCAGTCGTTGCTTCTGTTGTCTTGGATATTGGCTGTTTGAGCCTTACTGACAGAGACGGCTCCCTTTTCCCCACAGCAGGAAAATTCTGCACCAGGAAGACTTTTTTCCACTGTGAGAATTCTCCACTGGGCAGCCCAAAACAATCTGGACCGAAAGATCCTGACGTATGTGCTGATCCTGAAACAGGACTGGCATTCAGTACTGCCAGGGTTCACCTTGCAACAGAATCAGCGAGTCATGCTCCAGAACAGTCAGACTCGATCTTCTTGCACCCGATGATGTTGAAGCTAATTAAAGGCCTCCTTCATATCTGTCCTCTAGTTAGAGACCTGTCTGCCTTGTGGGATCTCGTGTCATCCTCCTGAAGCTCATGGAGCTTCCCTGTGAGCTGCACTGGAATGCTCCATGCAACATTTTACTATCAAGGCAGTCTTTCTGCTGGCTATTGCTTCAGCTTGAAGGGCTTGTGAGCTCCAAGCTCTCATGGCCAGACCACCATACACATTCTTCCGTCTCATATTTTCACCTGATCCTAATCCATTACCTGACCAGTCTTCTTCCCAAAGCTGCACTCACTTCTGGAAGAGAAGAAATTACATATCTTGGATGTAATTAAAGCTATACTGTATTACCTTGCTAGGGTTGATCCATTTTGGCTCCCCCCGCCCCCTTACCCTTACACACCTCTTTTTGGCCATTTCTGGCACATCCAAAGGCCATGCTATCTCATCAGAGAGACTCTCCAAGGGAATTACACAGTGAATTTCAACCTGCAATCAGCTGGCTGGCAACCTGGTCACTTTGTCCATCAAGGCACTCTCCACGGAGGCACAGGCTGCATCTACCGCCTGCTTCAGGAATGTTCCTGCCTCTGAGATCTGCAACATGGAGTAACCCACTGACTTTTCTGAAAAATTATGCCCTTGACATGGCAGCCAGGGCTCTGGCAGAGTTCAGAAGACCAGTTCTTCAATCATTGTTTGGTTCAGCTAATGTTCCTCACTCCAACATCATAAGAGGCTACTGCTTGCCAGTGAATTACAGTGGGATCCACACTTACCTACTGAAGAAGAGAGAACGGTTACTTACCCTACAGTAACTGTGGGGTCAGTGCTGATCCCATGACCTGCCCTCTATCTCCGTTTTTTGGAGTCTGTAGTTAATACTAGCTTTGAATCATAAGGGAACAGAGAGAGGTTTGCAACTTCATTGCCTCATGTGGGAGCACAAGGTACATGCGCAGCCCTGTCAGATGCTGCTACTCAAAAAAAAAATATTCCTGTCCTGCATATATGAGGTGCACTTAGACTACAGTATCTCAAAGAACCACAGTTACGGTACAGTAAGTTCTCTTTCAAAAGTAAATGTTGATTAACCTTCTTTTTTTTTCTTTAAAGCAAGCAATCCTGTGAAGGCAGCACAACTGTGGTAAGTGTATCCAGATTCTCATTGCGTGTTCATTGTTATGGTTTGGCAACGAGTCTTAAGTCCCTGTTCCTGCATCAGGGTTGGCTAGCACGGAATCCTGCACCTGTGCTAGCTGACCACAGTGCAAGATCAGGGGCTAAGCACGAAACTTTGTTTCTTTTATTTTTGTCTGAGTGGATTTCTGTCCTTTGAAAGTAGGAGCAAAATTGCGCTTATTTTCTTTCTGATCTTGTGTCATTATGTTGAGCACCTAACACTATCTTTGCTGCTTTGTAAGTTTAAAATAAATAGTCTTTTCTTTGCCCCTGAATTTTCCCTGTGGTACAAGCAGACCTTTGCTGAGCAGACTACTAATGCTTTTGAATTTGTAACGTCGGGTATAAATTTTGTTATACCTCTCTAAAAACAGAGCACTGTGCTACGTAAAACTGAATTAGAGGTGTTATTAAATTAGCATTTTCATGTGGTAACTTACTCATCGTCACTTCATAATCGTGTGAAATCGGGAGTACATGGAACCACACTAACTTCTCTAGCTCTTAATTTGTGCTATGCAGTTGTGTTGCCCCCCCCCTTTTTTTTTTTTAATGAAATGTGTCAGTAGCAACAGTACAGTTATGGTGAAGAAGGTACTTGAATTATGAATCCCTAATTGCAGGTGCTTTTAACTTTTTAAAAATTGGTCTTTGAGCTGCCATTTCTTATTTTGTTAGCCAGGGAATGGATGGTGGGGTTTATTATGTTTGTTTTTTCTGTTTTGTTTTTTGTTTAATTTGCCCATGTTTGTCTTATCAATTTCAGAAATGTGGAGGAAAAATGTTGGTTTTCTCCAGTTAGAAATTTTTCACACTTTTTTTGCACTTGATTAAATTAAAAATGCCTTGTATTTTTAAAAAGTTCAAACTTGCCATGAACTTGGCCCTAAATGAGGACAAGCATCCTTACGAGCTTGAAGAAATATAGTTTAAGAAAGTAACACTTGCTGCAGACTTTTTTGGTATTCTGGAATATTTGACATTTTTATACTATTACTTAAGGGTTTGCTCTTGCAAACACGTGAGTAGTTCCACTCAAGTCAATGGGATTACTCCTCTGTGTAAAATTATGTACTTGCATAATGCAGGATCTGAGAAGTTTGTGTCTCTAGTAGTCATAAAAGGTACAAGACATTGTACCTGTGGGGTGGGGAGGGAGGCTGAAATGATGTTTGTTTAGCTGTCATTTTCATTTTGTTGTTTTTGTGTAAATGTAATATGCAAGGATCTCTTAATTTGCTTCGTAGCTCTCTAACTACTATTAAAATGGACTGCTAGCATTACAGAATTTTCAAGGACTGATGGGTTAATGTTTTCATTGTTGTTAGACGACGACCTGAAAAGACACATCTGTCCTGGTACCGACATGTTTCCAATATTCCTGAGAAGTTTAGGCCTCAATCCTGCAACTGGCTCCATGAGGATGTCTGTGCTTCTCCAGATCCTCATTAGACTTAGAGGGTCTCCACACAGGCATAGAACTTTTCCTTTGTGTAGCCAGTTGAAGGATCAAGTTCTCAATCTTGTTCACCCACATAGCAAACTCATTCATGGAAATGATCCATTTTCTTATTTTTTGTCAGTTTTAATTACAGAACAGCTATTTTTTCTTTGTCTTATTTTAGTGCAAAAAATAATCCTGAAGTCCATAACTACCAGGTAAGAGTAACACTTGCTGAAGGGAATATTGACTTTTTAGTTTTATTACTTTAGCTGTAAAGTTGTTGCTGCCTCTAATTAAGGTGACTCATTTTCTCCTCATTTTCTCTCTCTTCTTCCCTGTTGTTTTGATTTGTTCCTTTCATACCCTTGTGGTGCAATTTTGTTCTGTCTCTCTAATTGCTGCCGCACAGAATTTGCAGCCCAGTGGGGAGACTATTTCTTTATGACACCTTTTGCTCCCTCCTGATTCTGGGCAGCTCTGGGGACTAGAAAGGTGCCCCAATCATTTAGACAGCCTTACAGGGCCTGTTTAAGTTATGGCAGCCTCCTGGGCCACAGCACCACCCAGAATTTTGGCAGCGTTGCATTGTGTGGGTCCATCCCCAATACACCTCCTATGCCAGGGCTTTTTAGTAGGTGTCTGCAGTAGGCAGTCGTACAGTTGTCTTCCATGGTGTCTACACCAGGGGGAATCCTCCTCTGGCTGGGTTGGGGGTTTTTACAGCCCCTTTATGCCATTCCTTCCCTTGTAACCAGGGTAACAGGCCTGGAGTGGAAGTGAGGATCTCACTCTTGTTTCATATACTTCACAGACGCATTCAGTGCTGCTGTGGGAGCAGGTTGCATTTTCATCCAGAGTGAACGCATGTATGAGAAACTAATTGTAATGTATTTTTCAATTAAAAAATTTTAAAACCTCCATAGTGATTTTGTTCCACTGTCACTGTCTCATCAGGGCTTAATGGGCATAGGAAATGTCATCAGCATGGTGTTGTCCTTCTGGACCTTACTGCTGTAATAAACCTTCTCTCCCTCCAAAATCTGACTAAAAATGGCTTTTCACCCATTTTTCAAGCAAACAACAGATATGCTGAAATTATGCAACAGAGCAAAAATGTGGGTTGTGACCTCTTTCCAAAGGGAACAGCAAAAACATTTCCTCACTTTCATTCAGCTGTGACCAAGCTCATGCTAGGGCTTCGTAAAGGTCCAGACTTGAAGATCATTTCACCAAAAGGCCCCATGCACATGTTGAGTAGCACGGGAGCGAGGCTGAATCTTGCCTTTCAAATCCCTAGGTAGTGCTGATATCCCTGGTTGACTGCTATCTTCAATCTATGACAGACTACACTGTACAGAGCTGTTCTACGAATAACAATGTCCCTTGGATTATGTCTACACTTGAAACTGGGAGGTGTGATTCTCAGCTTCTGTAGACATATTGTCATTAACCAGCACACTAAAAATAGTTGTGTAGTGTGGGCAGAAGCAAATGGCAGCATGGGCTAGCCATGTTGAGTACAAACCCGCCTGAACCCTGTGGCTACCTACTCTGGACTGCTAGCTTGTGCTGCTGCCTGTGGTACCACGGCTGCTGCATTATTTTTAGCACAAGAGCTGGAATTACACCCCCAGCTCCAAGTGTAGACGTCGCTGTCGGTTCCATGGTAGTAGTTCATGCTCACGTCTGTCAACAGCTGCAGTTGTGATATTTGGTATATTTTTAAGACAGGTCCTTCATCATTTTTTGGTACAACTGGTAATGGAAGTATGAAATTGCAGTAACAATGCAGGCAATTGTAACATGAGGATGATGTAATTGAGGACAACTCTTCACTTTAAAAAGAGCTCCATAGAAAATTAATCAAATGCAATCAGATTAAGAAGCGATACAATGATATAATCAAAGCTAATATTTTATTTCCAGCCACAGTATCACCCTAATATACATCCTGGTCCACCACACTGGCACCCTCATACTCCTGTGAACGTAAGGTAAGCTCTCTCCATTGTATGAGAGGGATCATTTTTTTTCTTCTTTATTTTAAACAACCTGTTGAATTAGAACTATGATGAGACTATGAGGTGATATATGTTAATCACTTCAGTTTTTGCTTTGACATATTCTAAGTCTATTAAACTTATTAGAAGGAAGTTGATAGTTTGCTTAGATTTATTTTTAATGTATTATTCAGAAAAAAATTTTAGGATTAAATTTTCCTTTTGAATTAATTTCTGTAGGTTGTGTGTCTGGCAGGGAGGTGCTTCATATTTTTAGTCAAATGAATTTTACTTTGATTAGCATTTAATCTGAGAAGACAGTGGAGCATGTCCTTTCAGCGTGGGCTTAAATCAACAATGTACAGATTCAATGTACAGCGACTTTTTTCTGTACTCCAGAAGCTTACATGGAAAATTATAGTGCTTTCCTATTGAACATTGTATTAACAGATTGGTAGATTCAAAAAAAAAAATCACAAAATTTTAAAACTACCACTTGAAAATTCAGTATCTGTATAGCTATGAATATGGCTGATCTTACTACATAAAGACTTAAATTTTAGTGCTATCAGACAGGAATTAAGTGAAAACAAGTTTGGAAGAAACTCAGTCTAAATTGAAATCAGCGTGGTTTATGTGCTTTTTCCCCAGGTAAATATAACTCTTTTTGACTTGTATTATTTTATTGCCAGACAGTGTCTAGGACTTTCATATATAACTGGCACCACCTTGAGTGTGTAATATTGCTGTTCTCATCTATCCCCTCTTCCTGCCTCTTCATTTTAGTATTCTTAGATAAAACAATTCTTTCACAGGGTAGGTGGAGTTCGGTTCTGAGTGTAGGTGAGCGTGAGCAGTAAGGGTAGGCTGTAAAGTGGAAGAAGGGATAGTCTGCTCTGAGATTATGGGACTGAAGAAGCAGGGAAAGGGCGTAGTGATGGAAGACACAGTATTTCTCAGGTGGATCTGCAGATTTTTTATCTCCATCTCAAAATTGCTAGAGAGTCTGGTAATAAAATAAATGTTAAGGTAAAAACAAAACTACATTTATGGAAAAAGCTTTAAAATATGTAATGAATCTGACATAAAATTACTGTTCAAAATCTCTCCTGTTGATTTTAACACAGAATGAGTTCAAAAATCTCCAGTTTCCTGTTACCAGGGAGTAGCTGCATCTACAGAGATTTTGTAACCATTTAAGGGTTTTTTCTAAAAAGAATTTCCATTTATGATATCAGTCTAGTTAATTCTGATATTTTTAAAGCCTAAAACTTTCCTTTAGGCAGAGTAATGTTGAAATAAGCAGAGCAGTGTGTTAAAAAGTTTGTAAGAGAACTTTTTTTTTTTCTTCAGTGAAGATTAAGATCATTGCAAAGAGCTACAGGAAAATACGAAAAATGGCTTTTGCAAAGCTAAGTCTGTAAGGGATACATTATAGACCAATCCTGCAGGCCCTCTGTCAGCTGAGTCCTGAAAGGTGCTGAGCAGGCTGGCCCCAATCCAACAAAGCATTTAAACACATGCTTTCACTTGAAGCATGTCAGTAGACTCATTGAAGTGAATGGGACTACTCAAGTGATAAAAGTTAGAGCATGTGTTTAAGAGGTTGGGTAAATTTGTCAGAGTGCTCAGCCCCTGGCAGGATCAAGCCCTGGTTTCATATAACTCCCGCAGCTGGGCTTTCAGAATTGGACTTGAGGTGGGACAAGAGATAAGGGGAGGATGTTGGTGGGATACTCTGTTCTGTTTTGTAAATAATGTAAACTCCAAAATAAGAAGGTGCAGAATCACTTTCCATCTTATCTCCATAAAATCTCCTCAGTAAAACTGTTCTGTTGTTACTCAGTTAAAATCTTATAGGATTGAAGTTTCTTCCAAGATCTAACTGAGGTTAGTGGTCATTGTGTAATTTTTAGATTTATTATTGAGGTTCCCTTCAAGTAAAAAATAAAAACTTAGCTTTCAATTTTAGATTCACAGTTTTCAGCCTACTTTGGTAGCGTACAAAGAAAGAATGTTTAAAAAAATTGGAGCAACTTCAATGTATTAATACAGAAGTATGTCTGGCATTATGCAATTATTTTTATTCACTTTTCATCATGTTGCTTAAAACAACTGCTTCTTGAAATGATTTATGGTGATTTGGTACATAGTACCTTCAGAAAGCTTGGGAGAGTGTGGTGATGGTAGTAGTTACCTATACCAGTACGCTAGGGAAAACATATTTCTTCCTAGTTGTTTTTCAGGGTTCAGAGTGAATTTGTACCCAAACTTGTATTCTAGCTGCAGGAACTAGAAGTTTTGTTTGGTTTAACAGGGTGGATGTGTAACTAAGTCCATGGGCGTTGAGCAAATGGCAGTATTTATGGGTGGATGATTGATTGCTTCATTGATGTTACTGTGTTTTTAATTTTTAAGCCTTTGGGAAATAGTACTTCCACTAGTTCAACTTTTTTGCATGATTCTGCATTTATTGCTCATTTGGCAAAGCCACTTAGCCTTGCTGCAGTTAACTCTTTTCCCCTGGAAATTCAGTGGCTTTCAGGCATGATTATTTTTAACATTTGAAAGAAAAGATTCTAAAAGTGCTGTGCATGTGATCTAATCCAAAGTGCATTGAAGTCAATGGAAAGACTCCCAGTGGCTTCAGTGGGCTTTACATCAAGCCCATGATTCTATCCACCACTCCCTTCCATGGGTGTTCACTCTCCATCATTTTTCATGTGCATTTTAGAGCCTATCTGATAAACTCATATTACTGTATAGCATTCATAATTGTAAAATTTACTTCCACCTCTCACTAACCAATAACTGTGCAAATGGTACAGGCCACCCTACCATGATGACAGGCCATATTGGAAACCAACCACAAGTGGAGATGACTGCAATTTACAGTATATCCAAGATCAGAACCAGAAGAATTTAGGAGGAATCCAAAGTATGGTGTACCAAGATAAACTCATGACAACACTTTGAGAAACTGGGTCATCCTAATTTCACCTACCATCCTAGATGATCATTACATTCCATAAGCATTGTCTGTCTGTGCATTATGTTAAAAGTATATTGTGTAAAAAGTGTGTCTTAATCTGTAGGGTCATCTTGTCTAGTGTTCCCGGACAATCTTGAAAGAAGTATTTTCAATATTTTTTGTAAAAATCTGATAAGTTTTGTGAAAACTGGTCAGAGTTCACTGTGGCTCAAGTTCTGACATTTTTGTAAATTGTTAAATTTATCATATTTTTGTGGGACTCTGGGCATGTTTCTTTAAAATATTACACACCGCATCTTATTATTTTATCAGCTTGTTCTAATTTATTAACCCAATTAAAAAATGAATGATCAGAAATTTAGTTTCTGAACCGATACAAGGACAGGAGATGTGAAATAAATGAAAAACAGAATCAAAACTCACTTTTGTAATTAAAAATTACTTAAATGGCCAGTGATAAAGGGATCCTTTTGACATAATCAAAGGTTTTTTTCACAAAATAAAATTACCGGTGTTTATGTAACTTTAAACACAAGTATAGGGAAAACACTACAATTTTAAATTTAATAGATTACTCTATTACTACTCAGATTTATAGATTAAACCAATGAGAAATTGCATACTATGCCTAAAGGTAGTATTTGCTGCTATGAACACAGGAATGTTAAAAAATAATGCCTTGATAATGGGTGTTGCTGTCTTTTGTCTGATTTTTTTTTTTAAATGAAATCGTGAATGTAAACCATAAGGAAGCATAAAACTACCTTTTGAAATTTTTTCTCCAAGAGGGTGATTCAAGAAATAGCTTGTAATCAATGTAGTACTTGAGGGAAGGGGAAACAGAGGGTCCTGATAAATAAAAAAGATGTTAGACTTCTGCGAAGTTGGATGTACACTTGACAGACTCAGGCCCTTACAGAGGCGTGACTGGTACTTTGATCACTCGCCTATATTTTACTCAGAAAGTCGTAGTGCCATCTTTATTCATATTTTCTTATTAATTTGGCCTTATTATTTGGCCTTTTGAAGTTTCCTGGAATAAGTAATATTCTTTATATTTGGGATATCTTAAACTGGTAGGTTTTTTTTAAACTTGATTTTAATAAGCATCCATTTGTAAATAGGGATAACCCTGCGTTTTTTCAGAGCAAATTTGATAGTATATAACTTTGTAAAGTATATTTGTTTACAAATGCTATCATTAATATTTGTTTTGATCTTCCTTGTATGTGCTAAGTACAAATAAACATTCTCAAGCTTCTGGTTTTGTTTTGGATATATTATTATTAATCTGTTTAAAAGATATAAATACAATTTTTGTGGACATTAGGGGAATGATACACCACTGTGGTGTTCCAGTTTTATGCTCAGGTCATTGTGTAGCATCAATGATGTAATATTGGAGTGACCCAGTGATGAATCAGGCCCAAGATTTTCGTTGGAATCCACTGGAAATACTTGAAGGCTCAGTGCACTGTGATGTGAAAGTGCCGGCATAATATGCATGGTCTTCAACAGAGTATTCATCACTTCATGATTTTGTTGTGGAACTTCATTAGATTTCTATATATATTGTTTATACTCGGTATTTTTTGCTGCTGTTGTATAGGGAGCTGAAGACGTTTAGAGCAAAATGGCTTAAAGTGCCACTTTAGCCCTATGTTGAAGATTGAAGTGGTGCATAAGCCTTGTGCTAGATCTCTGCATAAGGGTGAATTTTGCCCTTTATGATTATTTGTATATAGCAGTTTTCATACCCGGTACCAAATGGGAAAGCACTTATCTGATCTTATTCCTTCTCTTTAGAAGCACCTCAGACACTCCTGGCTACATTTTTTATGGCATGCCCATCCCTGAGTACTCAGTGGTCCTGAATACCTATAACAGCAGTGAGATTCAGGGGTAAGGAGGGGTTGGTATTGCAAGGAATAGGGGCAGGTCGTCTCCTGCTCCCCTTCACTCCATCCACAGTTATTTCCTTTGGGGAGGACTAAAAAGGTAAATGGCTGGTCTCCGCTACAGGGAGAGCGGGACGGTCGATGCTGCTGCAGTCGATGCAGCAGGGATCGATTTAGCAGGTCTAGTGAAGACCCGCAAAATTGACAGCAGAGTGCTCTCTGGTTGACCCCAGTACTCCAGCTCTTCAAGAAGAGTAAGGGAAGTTGTCCGGAGAGTGTCTCCCATCGATTCAGCACCGTGAAGACACTGGGGTAAGTTGACCTAAGCTATGTCGACTCTAGTTACGTTAGTCACATAGCTGGAGTAGCGTAACTTAGGTCACCTTACCCTCATAGTGAAGACAAGCCCAAAGTCTGACATTTTGCATTTAACCTTTCTCTCCAGTGATGCGGCTCTGACTTCTGCCACTGCAGTGAAGTAGGAAGAGACTCTACTTTTTGAATATGTATTGTAATATAAAGGGCACTTTGGTGTTTGTTTGTTCTAAAATTGGCACCCCTACTATTTAGAAAGTATGATTAGCTAATAAATGGGTGATACCAACCTTTGGATGCTAGAAATGCAACTCACCACTTTCACTTCTTAGCAAGGCAGAAATCTTCATGTTTTAAAGCAAAATTCTATTGCTTAACTCTTCTGAGAATGTTTGGTGAATTTGACTGCTAAAGGTAACTCTTTTAGTTTAAAAATTACTTTATAATAACTTTTGAAAATCTTTGGCTGTTCGGATTTAAGACTGGATCCTATTTGCAGGCCACTATAGGAAACCTCTTTTGATATCACAGTTTTGCATTACAGTTCCTAAAATACTTTAGGTCCATTATCTATTGAAATAAATGTTCTTATGTCATGTTGTATAGGTTTCCTGCGAGGATTCCCCATAAGAATGCCACAGGATATTTATTTAAAGTAGTTCTCAGTTGTGTTCCAAATAGTAAAATACGCAATTTTTCTATATGTACAAAAGTCACTTTTGAAATCTTTCCAGTTGTCCTAAGTAAACAGATACCACCACCTACTGAATGCTAACAAAGCAAGTTTTCCAGGATGCCCATTGTACTGTAGGTTTAACTTCTGAAAATGTTCTTCATCCTAATTTTTAAAAGTTTAATTTAAAAAATTACAATTTCCTTTGTATTAGTTGTAGGTACTTTTCAGAAAAACTCTTTGAAGACTTATCCTCTCCTGATTCCACAAGAATTAGAAATGTTGTAGCTATGTTGGTCCCAGGATATGAGAGAGACATGGTAGGTGAAGTATTATGTTTTATTGGAGCAGTTTCCATTGGTGGAAGGGACAAGCTTTCAAGCTTCACAGAACTCTTCTTCAGGTCCAAGTTGGTCCAGTAAAATATCTTCTCTCTCTCATATCCCAATAAGACCTGACGAATAGTTCTGCGTAGCTTAAAAGCTTGTTATGTCCACTAACTGAAGCTGGTCCAATAAAATATATTACCTCACCTGTCTCTTTCAAGAAGTGGAAATTGAATGGTCACAAATGGTGACAAAACTGTCTTTTCTGCAAATTAGAGATGCTATTTGATGAATAGACATCACACCAGGAATCAAAAATTACACTGGTTTGTGTTCGAGTATATAGTGGAGAGAGTCTCAGATCTGCTGGAGCACCACTTGGTGCATTCAAGAGGGATTGGGGCTAAGGTGTCTTTACGCCATCTTTCTGTACTCCTCCCATCCCCCCCAGTACTGGAGGATATCTGGCCAGTTCAGTCCCAGCACAACTCAGTGCAGCCTATTCTTCAATGCAGCAATTACTAGACAGAAAAACACCAGAGTACCAGTCTCCCTCCTGCCCTGACGTCCCTCCTACACCAGGGACTCCAGGAGTTGTTGCAATGCCAGGTCTGTGACTTAGGCTAGGTTTATGGCCCATTGCAGCATCAGAATATTGGCCTGGCCCTGAGACTGTGGGCTGTAGAAACAGGTTCTAGTATTGGGGAAGATGGCATCCCTTTGAATTAATTCTTCTTAGCATGGGTTACTTAACCTGTGAGTTTTCTCTTCAATTACTTAATCATGAATCACTTTGTCAGCTGAAGTGCAGATTAAAAATGAAGGGACTATATCATGCAATGCAATTGCATAGCTGTCAGTCTGGGGTGTTCACTCTGACAGAAATAACTGAGTTCTGCCAAAACATGTATCAGTGGGCCAAAATGCAGACTTCTCAAGTTCAAGGATTGCTTGCTCAAAGGCTATAGAATCAGGTGGAGCATCTAGTATGGCAGGTAAGTTGTAATATGTCTTTTGTCTTTCAGATCCCAAACCAGTGCACCAGAAGAGCTCTCTTCCATCTTGTAGAAATAGTAGTATAAGAGCTTGCAAATAATTTGGTAAATGTAACCACTGGTGCCAACAAAAATTAAGCTGACTGAGACAGGAAAAATGAAGATGCTGATATGACTTGATTTTTGGCATACGGACTCCCAAGTGGGGTAGAAAAACATAATCAGGATATGTGAGAGAGATTCCCTGCAGTGGGGAGAGGCAGGCCAACTTAGCTCTGCATTTCTTTTTGTTTTTTTTTTGTGGGGAGTTTTAAATAAAAGTGTTCTTCAGAAGTTTCATGTCCTTGATCCAGCAGGAAGCCAGGTCGGTGCTATTCCCCCAGGAACCACCTGGCTTGAATGAGGACCACTGCAGCACAGGCTCACTGAGGACCTAATTCAAAGTCCATGGGAAGACAACATTGATGGGCTTTGGATCAGGCTCCAAGAACAGTACAGTGTTTTCCTTTTGCTTTGTAAAGTGGGGAGCTGAGGAGAGCAATATTTATCGGTTATTGCAATTCATGCATCACCATTAGTGCTGACGGTTAGCCAGGAAACAGAAAATTACTCCCCCCCCCCCTTTTTATTTTGTTTTTTTGTTGTTGTTGTTGTTTTGGTAAGGGTCTGTGGATTCTTCAAAGGCCAGGGCATGCTGGAATACTTGCTTCTGCCACAAAACAACGGCAACCAAAGAACCTCACTTTGAGAGATTAACCTGAGCTAGCTTCGCTGGTTAGATGTAGGAACTTGCCTCTGTGTTCACTGCACTTGTTCCACGTTGTGAGGATGAAAGCTTTGGGATTGCTGGAACTCAGAAGTTTTGTTTGTGTAAATAGCATGTTTGCATCACATTTATTTCTGTTTTAAGAATGAAATGGCTGCATTTGAAAAATAAAAGGAGTACTTGTGGCACCTTAGAGACTAACCAATTTATTTGAGCATGAGCTTTCGTGAGCTATAGCTCACTTCATCGGATGCATACCGTGGAAACTGCAGCAGACTTTATATACACACAGAGAATATGAAACAATACCTCCTCCCACCCCACTGTCCTGCTGGTAATAGCTTATCTAAAGTGATCATCAAGGAGGTATTGTTTTATGATCTCTGTGTGTATATAAAGTCTGCTGCAGTTTCCACGGTATGCATCCGATGAAGTGAGCTGTAGCTCACGAAAGCTCATGCTCAAATAAATTGGTTAGTCTATAAGGTCCACAAGTACTCCTTTTCTTTTTGCGAATACAGACTAACACGGCTGTTATCTGAAACCTGTCAATTTGAAAAATACAACTCAATTTTTATTATTCGTGCTTATTATGGTAGTACCTAGGGGCCAACCAAGAAGGGAGGGGAGGGCATTATGCCACTGTACAAATATAGAAAAACATAGTCCCTATCCCTTTGGTGACAAAGAGTTTACAGCCAAAATAGAGAAGATAGACACAGGTTCAGGGAAAGGGATAGAACAAACATACTACTTCATTAGTGTATATTGTTTGTTGCATTCCCATCCCTAGAGATACCTTGAAAAGCAGTCAAATTCTGAGAGAGACTACAATTGAAGGAGCCAGGTTTTCAAAAGAACTCAGAGCCCAGCAGCTCCCATTGTTCTCTTAAGTGCCATTGTATTCTGAAAAGTGATGGGCATTGTGGGCTTCCATATTGAATGTTTCTCAAAGATTGCCATATCATATGTGCTAAGTTTTTCTTTCTGCCTGACCTGCCAAAAAAAACCCACCAACCTAACCTGGATTCTGAAAGTCAAGTTGGGTTCCTTCCTTCACATGGCTCATCGCCCGTAATAAAGGTTCTGCAGGCCAAATTCTGTATCAGTTATTGGCGCACCTTTGCAATCCAGTTTTAGAAGTCTGACCCTTGATAGTTCCTTCAAATAAAACAAATTGTTCCTTAACAGCTAGCCCTGTGATATTTCTGAATGTGGGTTTTAAGCTCTTCAGGGCAAGGATCTCATCATACCTGCCTGAAAGACCCCTAGCATACTTATCACTGAATAAATACTAATAGATAGAAAATGTAAATAAAGGTCCATTAACAAACATTCATATTAGTTCACAATATGTAATCCTCTCTAGATTTTTTTTCTCCATCCCAGTTCAGAGATCTGGTAAATTCTTTATAATTAAATACACACAGTATGTTCAACCCTTTGGAGTTAATGGGATTTGAAGATGCTCAGCACCTTGCAGCATTGCATCGTTTGAGAGAGAGAGAGAGTCTTTTTTTATTTATGCATTATCATATGTTCACACTGATCAAAATCAACTTGACGACGTATGTTCTAAAGGATTTCGGAGGACCATGGCACTTGGAGAGAAGACATATGGAGAATGCTTCTACTCTCCTATCTCTCTGACCAGCTGCACATCTTTTCCTTTTGGTTGTGTTCGAAGTACATTAGTTCTCTCAACTCCAAGCAGTCTATTGCTCCCTGCAGCACACTTTGTGGTGACAGCTCATCTTCCCATAGTGATTTGCTGTTTGGGTATTCTCAAAGCGCCTCCTCTCATAGGCAGAAGAGTCTCACTAACCATGGTTCTCCCAAGCAGCATGTAACGTGCAAGCACTTTTCAGATCACCAAGGATTGTTCTGTGGACCACAGTTGAAGAACCACTTCACTGAATGATTTGTTCACCAAGAGATTAGAAAGACCCCTTCAACTTTTAAGGAAAGAAGGTTGAGGTGATAAATCCTACCAAGAGATCATTCAGAAACTGTCTCAATTACATTAGCATTGTCAATCATATTTTCGTTCCCAATATTTGTTAGGCTTTTTTGAATTTGTCATGCTTTGTACTTTCTGTAGTCTGTATTTTTTTGCATTTTGTTTTTCCTATTAGGGTCTGAAACTTTGAGCTACTGTTCTAAAACACCTCCCCATTTTTATTTTTATTAAAAAGATAAATTTTTGAATTACTAGAAGAAAGGTCCAGAACAGGAGCACTTTTTAAAAATTGTAGTCACTTGCTAAAAAAAAGTTTTAAGGAATTTGAAGAGTAGTTTAAAAAAAAGTCATTATATTTAAAAGCCACATTTTTGCTCACAAAATGTTCTGTTGCTCAGTCATGTCCCCCCGAAGAACTGAAAGGAGCAGCCATTGAACTCAGTTGACAGTAGGAAATGTTGGTCTAATACAGTTTAAAGTCAGACAACAAGCTGTTTAAATATTTAACAAATACTTTTTCTCCAGTCAATCGGTTTATAACAGTCCCACAAACAACATGCAACTTGCCCCACAGCATTAGTTTTTGCATTTTCTGAGAGTCATGGGGAAACAGAAATGTTAAACCGTTTATGCAGTCACACAGAGAATATTGACCAGTTGGATAGCAGTACAGTCAATATCTGAAATTCCCAGGTTAGAAAAAGGGAGAACAATGTTTACATCCTGGTTGTATCTTTTATATCCATGTGCTAAATCCTACGTTTTTGAGGCCACTCAGCCTGGCAGCTTTGTCAGTCAGCAGGACCACGCTGTCTGCATTCAGGAGAGACTGCTTTTCCTCCACTTGGGGCAATGGGAGAGAACCAAGGGAGGAGGAAGATTGGGGCCTAATGGGTGGGTGAAGAGATGGAAAAGATACCCAAGATGAGACGGTAGAGTGAAGAGGGAGAAGAGAGCCCAATGTTGAACCACAAGTGGGACAGAGGAGCAGGGAGAGAGACTCCAGCAGAAGGGGGCATCTGGGGAAAAGTTAGATGGAAGGAAAGATTTTAGTGTTTGGTTTAGGGTGGGAGGAAATGGAAAAGAAAAGCTAACTGGAAGTAAACAATGATAAGGACTGAGGAGATAAAGAAGGCAAAGTAGAAGGGAAAAGAGAATGGAAAAGCAAGGGAACCTGTGGTCTATGCAGCTTTAAAAACAATAGTGTGTATGGTTACTAGATCTTTAAGGTCTGGAACACACTGTTCCTTGCTCCAAAGAGGTGTTAATTGCACGTGAAACTGATCACTTTGAAAAAAAAAATTTTGACCTAAAAAAGGGAACATTTAAAATGATTGGTTTGGGGGTGTTTTATTTTGTTTGTTGGGGGGGAGGGTTGGTGACAATATTTTGCTGCTGTTCAACCATGTTCTCTTACAGCTGGTCAGAATTTTCAGCAAAAACATGGTCTGAAAATTGCAAAATAACTGAAATTTTATCTCTAGTCAGAATCAATTGGTGTTGGTTGGAGACTGAGCCTAAGAAGGACCATCTCCACTGTACTAAGTTGATTCATTTAGGTGTCACTTTATTTTCTTGTTGCTGATATTATTCTCTGTGGAAACAAGTGAAATTTCCTTTCTTTGAACAGTGTTAGTCTACTGTACATAGTTCTGGTTTCAGCTTGAATGGTAATGTAGATAGCATTAATGGAATCTAAACTTCAGCCTTAGCTTGTCTGTGTCTTGGATTTGCCTGCAGGGCCTTTAGGTTTTTGCGCATTGATTCCTTATGCCTCTGAGAGAGGATCCCTGACCCTTTTTATGATCCTGAATTTACAAACACCTGATCAAACCTTAGAGTGACTCAACAATAATTGCAGTACATCTTCATTCTGGTTTTAAACTTCTGAGTTTAGGGTAGCTCATCAGAAGAGCTTAATCTTTCCTATGTAGGGTCCGAGAAATTTCTTCCCAGTTAAAGTCCACTTAGTCATTCAGCCTCTAGAGGTGTCTTTAGGAATGAAATGGGCCCCTCTGGACCATCTTCAGTTGCTTCACACCTGCAATAGGATTTCCTAATTTTTCTAGTATGGATGTATATAGAGCAGCTTTTATACCTTTGTCTACACCACATAAACAGAGCATGTAGGCCTTCTGCTGCACTTTTTCTCCCTAGAGCATGCCCCTTACTCCCATGCTAGGTGTCAGAGTTCACACCTATTTCTCCCCCATCTGCTCTGTGACCATCCCTTTTGTTATATTATTTGCATGCAATAAAGCCCTTTCCAGGTAATCTGCTCCAGCCCATGTACCAGATATGGTAGTTAGCCCAGTATTTGCACAAACCAGGTTCACTCTCTTTTAGCTCATTTCTTCCTCATTCCTATCCACAAAGAAATCATAAATGTTTGTGTCAAGGTTCCTTCCCCACTCTGAACTCTAGGGTACAGATGTGGGGACCTGCATGAAAAACCCCCTAAGCTTATTTTTACCAGCTTAGGTTAAAACTTCCCCAAAGTACAAATTTTTTTTCTTTTGTCCTTGAACCTTTATGCTGCCACCATCAAAGTGTCTAACAAACACAACAGGGGAAGTGCCCACTTGGAAATGTCTCCCTCACAAAATATCCCCCCAATCACTACATCCCCTTTTCTGGGGAAGGCTTGATAAAAGTCCTCACCAATTTGCATAGGTGAACACAGACCCAAACCCTTGGCTCTTAAGAACAAGGAAAAACCAATCAGGTTCTTAAAAGAGAATTTTAATTAAAGAAAAAGTAAAAGAAAAATCTCTGTAAAATCAGGAAGGGAAATACCTTACAGAGTAGTCAGATTCAAAACATAGAGAATCCCGCTAGGCAAAACCTTAAGTTATAAAAAGACACAAAAACAGGAATGTACATTCCATTCAGCACAACTTATTTTATCAGCTATTTAAACAAAACAGAATCTAACGCATATCTAACTAGATTGCTTACTAACTCTTTACTGGAGTTCTGACCTGCATTCCTGCTCTGGTCCCAGCAAAAGCATCACACAAGACAGAGAGAACCCTTTGTTTCCTACCCCTCCAGCTTTGAAAGTATCTTGTCTCCTCATTGGTCATTTTGGTCGGGTGCCAGTGAGGTTATCTTAGCTTCTTAACCCTTTACAAGTGAAAGGGTTTTTCCTCTGGCCAGGAGGGATTTAAAAGTGTTTACCCTTCCCTTTATATTTACGACAGCTTGTTTGCCGTATAGCTATTCTCATGCACACTTAGTGTCATATTCCAGGCTTTACAGCCTATAGTAATACTTTGCATGGGTCAGGTGCTTTACAGGGTTAAAGCAAATTACAAACCTTAACTAAAATTAAGGGTTTTGAGCTTTTCATGAAATTCTGGGAGAAAATGAGAAGATTGAAAATTGAAATTTTTAAAATGTAAGTGTTAACGGAGAAAATGCACCACAAGCTATTTAATGTATGTTTTAGGGTTGCTTTTAACCAAATGCAGTAAAGGAAATTAAAATTTTGAAATGACAGAAATGTAGCGGCACTTGAACAGGAAATAAAGGTGAATCCAAAGAGAGATCTCTCTTTCACGATCCAGGGGGCTATTCTATTATGTTGGGACATAATTTGATGTCCACTGGTACCATATACATCACACGAAAGCCTACAGGGCCACACAGCAACTCCCTTTGCATGCACCAGCCCTGTGTGAAATGACCTATTGTAAAGAACCACATGATACCTTGGAGGTTAAGAGGGAGATTTAATACGCAAGTGAAAGTCAGGCCCCAAGACCCACTGAAAGGCAAAGGGAGATTGACTCCTATTTATGCCTAACTCTCATTTGTGCTTTTTGAAAACCTCCCCCTCAAACAATCAAATAGGTGTGCTTATACCAGCACTGACTCTCCTTAGGGGGCACAGTTAAAACTCCTCTTGAGTTTTGAGAAGGTATTATCTCACAAATCACTGTCACCATCTCTCCTATTAGAGCTAGGTGGGTGGCAGGAGATTCCCAGCCCATTCAGTTCAAAGAATTCTGTGTAGACCTGATGCTGTAGAAAGATATCAGCAAGCTGCAAATCGCCATATAAGGCATTCTTCAGGCTGTGGATGGGAGGATGGAGGGGGTTGTGAAGACATGCATTTGAAATGCTAAGCCTTTTTAAATATGAAGAGATTACAGTGCTTAGTTCAGAGGGAATGCTTTTATAAGAAATGGATGCAGGTGTGACGTTTGTTGAAAGTCAAACAAAATATCACTCTACAATCTAGAAGCCTTTCTTTCTAAATCACCATCCACCTGTCGGGGGGAGAACCTAGACCCACTGAATGTACTAGCATTCCCATGGCCAGAGTAGTCCATGCATGCCTTCCCGCACCCACCCCTAGCGCACAGAACAGGGAGCTGCTCTGACACTGGGTTTCCAGAGTCCTCAAAACCATGTGGGGGCGGAGGCCCACCAATCACCTCCCAGTTACAGCTTTAGGCCCCTGGGAAGCACCTGGACTGCAGCAGACACCATGGGTGAAAGGGAGCCTTCATAGCCCAGCTCTGTGATATTGGCTAAGACCATTCTTGTGAAATCCTCGGTAAGAGGGTGGGAGAATTTCCCAGTTGAATAGGGATGATTGCTGGGAGGATGGGATGGAAAGGCATCAGGTCAGAAGCTCAGGGCTCCTCTGTGTGAGGATGGAGACAGTAGTGTGGTGAAGTGGTGATAAGACAGTGGAGGGGGAAGGCTGGATGGTAGGAAAATGTAAAAGTTTTAATTGAATAAGCAGCATGTCATAAGTAATGTTTGCCTGATTCAGAGCTAGGCTTTAGAAGTAGCAATGGAAACAGGGCAGATGAAGGGGGGCAAAGAAGTGAAAAAATGTGTATTGTATCATCTGTCCGACTACTTAGTATGTATGCTGCCTTTTTTGGTGAGATTAAAATAGTTTATGGTCAAGGGCTACGTATCTGAATTCTGGACTTCTGCCATCTTTGTGAAAAATGCAGTTAGTAGAATAATGAGGGTCGGCTAGTGGCCCAGGAGTGGGCAATGGACTGATTTAGAATGAAGCATTCGTCTTTTTCCTTTAGAGTATGGGCAGTATTGCACTACCTCTTTTCTCCTTGATGGTCAAGTAATCTATGATGTAGTAAGCTAGTAGGGCTTGTCAGGGAGACATTAAACTCAGAGAAAAGGTGGAGTGGTACAGCAAAGGGAAAAGTTGCAGAAAGGTAAATAGGCAGAGCATCAAAGAAAGATGCAATAAGAGGAAAGGATGTAGGGTAGCAAAATTATCTTTTAAGAGATTAAAATCCAGGTGGAATTTTGGCATACTAGGAAGGTCAAAAGAGAAATACAGGAGGAGAAAATATGGAAGTTTACTCATACAAAAAAACTAGGTGTCTATAACAATGTGAGAAGTCTGGGGAACAAGTGGAAAAACAAGAGGTCTTATGACGTGATCAAAACTTTGTTTTGGTTGGCATTACCTTGCTGGGGAAAAAACATAACTGCAATGTCAGTTCAAACTGGCAAGACATATCCATGAGAGAGAGGGAAAGGAAAGAGGAGAAGTTGTTGAGCAGAAAAGTAGAGAAAGATAATGTTTCAATTCTCTGGGTTAAAATAAAGACCATGAAGAACAGAGAAGACCCAGTGAGGTACCTATGCTAGAGCACACCAAACAATGGAGAGGTAGAGTTCGAGGTCTGTACTCCTAGAAGTTTTGCCTTGATGTGTGTTGGAAATGTAATATTAAGGCTTCCAAATGCCTTTAAATGAAATAGCGTAAATGACATGGAACGGGTAATTTGGATTCCTCAGGTTTGAGATTTTGGATTGGATAATTCCAAGTCTGTCATATGTAGGGCCAGTTCACTAGGTCAGAAGCTGCAGCCCCAGGCGTTCTCTGACTCACCAGTCTCCCACAGAACCTCATATGGGAGTGAGAGTGGGCTGTGATTATTGTCCTATCCTGCAAATGTACACAGGGAACCAGCCATGAAGGTGAGTTTGAATGTCTGTCATTCACTTTTGACCCTGAAGAAGGATAGAAGTTTATGGTTCTTTTGGTTAGGGTAGACCACCAAGGTAAATGGGGGATTTCACATCTCAGGTTGCTGAGCTGGTGTTTGTGCTGCTGTTGGATTCCTTATAGTTCATTGCCCATGGAGACTTGGACATGCATGTGAACATAATCTTTGCTGAGCTAACTCTTTACTTCCTTGACATGATGGACTTCCCTGGGTTTTACCTGTAAGGTTGAGTCCTTTACCCACATAGTCAAGAAACGTTTTCACAGATCTAGGGGTATACTCAATTTGATTACAAAGATGATTTAAATAGTTGAGATACTCAAATCATTTCCTCCATTTCAATATGGCAGCTATTTCACATCCATATCAACCTCTGAGACTTGATCTATGAAGTTTTATGATCTCATTGATGTTGATGAACAACTGGTCTCCTCTTCCAACCGGTGTGCCTATCTGCTCACCTGCAGCTATTATCATTTTTTTAAAGAGGACCCTCAACTCTATGATCCTTTACCATACTCTGGTTTAATGGTGATCTCTGTGTCTTGAAACAGTTGAATTGTACAAAGGATGGCAGCGAAGTCACCTGGAATCTGACATTTTCTACAGAACATTCATTTGTGTGTGCAAAAGAGCTATAACATAAGACAAAAAAAGTTAATTGTCCCCAGTCATAGACACCTCAAAAGGATTGTCTACGTGCACTCTCATTTAGTGTGCAGTCTCATTATCCTGGACTGATTTGTCCCATGAGTACTTCCTTCAGTTGATTGCTGTGTTGAAGATGTGGTGGTCTTGCTGAATGAGAGACTAGTGTCAGGTTATTTTCTCCAAACCTTTGGAGTTTGAGAACTACAGACTCCAGATGGCTTGTCATCTAGTGTTTGCATTTGATTTGGTTTCTAAGGAGGATATTTCTTATCTTCCAGTCTCCTCAAGACCTACCACTTGTAGATCTGAGCCATGTTTATCCTGGTCACTTAAGACAAGTGGGTTGGCTACGGTGCCATTACTGGCAGTCTGTTCCAATGTCTTGCTTTGTGAGAGGAGACTTCCAACTGTCCTTAAACATGCAGTGGTCCACCTCCTCCCCAATGAACCAACTTTTGACATTGAAGTGCCGGTCAGGTACCACCAGACAGAGCCTCTCATAGAGTTAGAAAAGTTTTTTGAGAAGGCCATGGTTATTGGAAAGGTACAAAGTTACGCACTTGGACACATCTTTTTGAAATAATACAACAACGTCTGTTTGCAAATGACTGGTTAATTTTGCTTTGAGAGGGTGGACGAACAAAGGTTTTTTCTACATAGTATGCTGTCTAGTTGGAAATAATCTGCTCATTTTTCCTTCTAATTCTTCAGTTTGTCTTTACTTCATGTTTTCAGGTTTTTCTCTCTTTCGTTGTAAACTGCCAGCAGGTGGATAAATGGTATCTCTTCATGTGTTCTAAATAGGCTGGAAATTCTCTTTTTTTAAATTTTTTTTTCTAATTCAGTGTTCCAAAACCTACTACAATTTTGAATATTAATAAATTTATAAAATATCGACTACTTTTTCAAATATTTTAAAATGTATAATATTCCATGAGGAAGAAACTTTATTTGCAATAATTTGCATAGATGGCATAAAGCACTTACTCTTTTTTGGTTGCTGGAATTAAGAAGCAATCAACATCTGCCGTAGACACTTCAAGTAATACATTTATATAGGACCTATCCAATTATTGAATAAAGTGTATGTTTGTATCTGAGTCAATACTGATATAGAATTAAGGGCAAACTTTCACTAAGATCTCAACCTGGTGTTCATTTCTGCATGCACAATTGTTGTGTGCTATTGTTCTCTTACAGAAATATCTATATGTACAAAATTTATTTGTACTTCATTTACCAGCACAAATGTGATTTCATTGTTGGCACAAGTAAATGCTCAACTAAGAATACTGTTTTTTCAGAATTTTATTATTCCCCATATGTGTCAAACTTTTCCCCCGAGCATTTTCACCATTTTTTCAGAGGCTCATTCCACCTCACTGTGTGAAGTTACTCTGATCCCATTCTCTAGATTCCTTAATAAGTCAAAGCAGACTGAAGATGAATTGCTGTGGTATGGCCTGGGCATTCTCTTACCAAAAATGAAAATGCAAATCCCCATCTGATGGGTTTTGATGTTTGCTTAGCTCCATGCTCTGGACCATATATCATTTACATTTGAGTCATGGAATATTTTTTGGGGGAAGCATCATTAGCATTTAAAGCAGAAAATAATTCACACATGAAAATCTTACCGCCTTGCTGTGCATGCAGGACTCCCATTGGTGCAAAGTGTTAGGGTAGGATATATGCCATTTTTTTTCCCAGTTAAATTGAAATGAATTAATCTTAAATGGGTGGAGTACTTGGGTTTACAAAAATTAAAGAACCTTCTTGAAAAATCGACATTGTCCCAGAAAAGCAGTTTAAATTCCCCAAAAAGGCATAATTGCTTTGTCACTTTAAAAGATTCTAATTTGAATGGAATTTGTTTCACAGCTACCCCTTGAACAACACTGACCTTCATCAGTTCAACATTGAAGAAAATGGTGGAGCACCATTTACCACAAAAATGTCTGGAAGGCATCACCACCACCATCACCGGCATCACCATCACCACTCTAATTATGGAGTAATTGTTCCCGACAGCAAAGATATTGTTTCTGGAGTTCCAAACCCAAATAGTAAGTCTATTAAATGTAACACATTTTCAGTAATTACTCTGGCATGAGATTTGTCACAGGCAAGGAGACAGAGAGCATCAAAGAAGGGGAGCTATTGCTATTGATTGGTTTCTGAAAATGGGGCCATTTTTGTAAGAAATTAATGCATCATTAAACACACACCAACCATTCAGGAAGTTGGAACGATATAACATTTATGAATTAACAGCATTGCCAATGAGATGTTGATTACATCCATCACTGTGCTGCTCTGCTAGCTGAATGGAGCTGTTGCTGCTCCAGACCCAGATCTTTCCATCCCACTCAAAAGCCTATGGAAGAGGGCTCTGAGGCAGCAAATCTTCCTGAGGTTCCCGGCAGAGTTCTTCCTCACCTGACCCATTATGATAAATAACCTTATATACTCTGCAGTTCTGTGGGATGCTCAAGCGATGTGCTCAGAGGCCCTGTGCCTCTGTAGCAACTCTGGCCCAAGACACCCCACTACACTGAAAATTTTATCAGGTGAACAAGTGCACCACAGGACCCTGGTAAGGTGTGAAGGAGTTGAGGGAGGGCTACTTTAGACGTTGTATGCACTGCATTAGCAGGCTTTCAACAGGACATGTACTGGAACCACCATTTCAGGGGCACTTGGGAGCATGTTTGATAATTGCCCAACCAGCAAAAGCAGTGTTCACCTGGCACTTGGAGACAATAGAGCTACGGTAGCTAAGAATTTAAATATACTGATTTGTGTATCTAAAGATGGTTCGTGGACCCCTTGTGACTGAGGTGAATTATTAGAACAACCTTCTCTGGACAAATTGGTCACAGTCAACTTGGTCCCAGTTGGTCAGCCGGTTAGAGCATTCCCCTTCCACTATCTCCAAACTCACAACATGAAAAGGGAATTAGTCCTGGCTGTTACTTCTCTGATTTGAAATGAGACTTAGTGGAGAACCACTTTCAACAAGCTTGCTCTGCTGGAAGAGAAAAGGGCACTGCTTGTCTTTTGCATGGCGGATCTTGGTGCCAATCTACCGTCTCCATCCAGTTGGAGTGTTTTGGAGACTGTGGACTCCCTGCAGATTTCTCTGAGGAGGCTGTTCCTTATGGGAAGCACTGCCCCCAGGCTACCATCATATGATGCCTGGTCAGCTGACCCAACCACTGCCCCATACCCAAACCCAAGAGTCAGATCACAACTAGGCATGGGTGGGACTGTCCTACTCCCCTTGAAAGGCCACTGTAACAAGGGAGGGCTTCTCCCCAGCTTGCTAAGAACTCTCTGCCCTGCCCACAGTCTCTTTTATACAGTTTTATTGTCCACGCTTAGGTCAAATCAACAAAAACGTAGTTATGCAACTGTTACATACCAGAGCACAATCTAGACTAATAAGTAGCTGTGTCACCCCTGCCCTGTAACCTGGGGTGCCCTTTGCAATGCCTTGATGCTGTAGCCTGCAGCCAGTAAGTCACTCCCAGCTATGTCTGTGTGGTGCAGCCAGCAAAACACACCTTGGCTCTTACCAGCCTTGGTTATGCTGCAGGGTGACCCCAACACACCCACAGTCCAGGATCTGTCCCACGAACTGTCTGTTGTATACTGCCCAGCCCTCTCTGGGACAGTACAAGTATGTTAAGTCTGTTATTCCTTTAAGGAAGTAATATGCACCCAACTTGTTGCCCCAGATGGAGTTACCCAGACATTTCAAATTGAACACACTGGATTCGATAAAGCAGTAAAGCAACTTTATTAACTATAAAGAGAGATTTTAAGTGAGTACAAGTAATGAGTCATAAAAGTCAGAAATGGTTACAAGAAAAAGAAAGATGAAACATTTACGAATGCCTAACTTAATGAACTATATTAAATTTAGAGCAAAGTTTCTCACCACATGTTCCAGCAGATTACTGACCAAACTCTCGGGTCTGGACTACTCCCCCAGAGTCCAATGGCTGCTTCCTTTGTCTTTTCAGGTACAGTGAATATGATGAGCATGGAGAGAGAGAAAGGTGCCTTGGGCTGTTTGTCCCTCCTTTTTATAGTTTCAGTTCCCTTCTTGAAAAACATTTCCAGCTGAGACCCAGGAGACAAAGAGGCTGTGTGGAAGGATATTCCCTGCTGGGTTTTTTTTTCACCTGTTTGAACTACTTTTGTTTTCCCTCCCCGCTTGATTATTCTGTTTACTGCTTAGATGCAAGTTAAGGCAAGCACGCATTCCTTCCTTTGTTTAGGACAGACCTGACTTCTCCCTGGGCAGGGCTGTGGGGTTTGGAACATGTGTTAATAACATCAAAGAGGGGAATCTTATAACTTCACATACAATGTTACCACACATATTTCACCAAGACAATACTGACCAGCAAATTATGAGTTTTCAAATGATACGTTACAAGCCATATTTTGTGCAAAAGATAATTACAACAGTGTGCAGGGTATGAAGACAGGAGTGTATTCTGTCACAGCAATTTGCCCAGGGATACAGTTATCAGGGCTTTTTCCCCCTTTAGTACTTAGATTCCATTTGCCCCCACTCCCAGCTCATTGGCTGTCCTAGCTCTCCAAGGCTCCCTGTTCCCAGTGAGAGCCCCAGGGCCCCTCTGTCTGAACCTTTCCAGGCTCTCAGCCTGACTCATTCAGCTCCCCCTCACTGGGGGGTGGGTCTCTTTCTAAGCCCTCTCTTTTAAAGCTATGCTGGCCCTGCTCCGTCTTAAAAGGCTAGTGTCACCCTGTGACAGCCAGCCCTATCCTGTGACCACGGAATTTTATTGATTTAAAACTCTCTGCTGGGATAAATTTGGCAATGTTTCCCCCCAAACACTAAGTGGCAGCTACAAAACTGTAAATTAAGAATCCAAGGAAATTTCAGGATTGATATTTAGTATCTAATTAATTTTTTTAATTGGATTCTTCAAATCCCTCTTATATTATTTCAACTAAGAATATTGAGTCTTGTGATGGGTCTGGGGAAAAGGCTAATCTTACCCATGAGGAAACTAAAAGGAGCATTCTGGCTTTCTACCAGAGGCCCAGGATAGAGTGAATGGTGGGAAGTGTGCAACAGGAAGAACTCGTGTGCAGAAAGGAAGAAAATGGTGGTAGTGGTGTGTATGATGCTGTGGAATGAAGTGACATGGGGACTGGTGTCTGAAAGGGGGTAGAATGAACAGTCGGGGTGTCTGTAAGGAAAGTGAATCAAGGAATAGCTTGGTGGCTAATTTGCTGAGAGTCTCAAGGGCACAGTTTGCATGTGAATGCAAGAGTGAGTGGGGATGGATGGGGAAGCATGGTGTGGTGTTTCTACTAATGGAAGAATACATTTGGAAGTTTCTCAGTGGAGGTGAGGAAAATGGGACCTCACGGGTCACCCCTTTTAATCTTACTGTCTCTTGAAATGGCCATGCCTCTGCCTTTTTGCTTGTTTCAAGTCATGTGGACTCACTTAACCCTGAGCTTTGACTTTGGAGTTCATGTCATGTGGAACAGAAGTCAGCCTAATCCGTCCAGATTTGCCTGTGTCCAGGCTGAAATCATAAACCCCTCTTCCATCTTATATGGTTTCAAATGAAATACAAAATTCCATCATCCTCTCCAGCAAGACACAAGGAGTGGGCTTGAGAGTACTGAATATTCAAACTAAGCTCTTTAAATGTTTGTGACTAGAGTATGGGATTTGGTACAGCAAACAAAACCAGTCAAAATTTGCCTGGTTTTCAGATTCTCAGTGTGGCTTAGTTATGAAAGTGTCGTCCAACTACTCAGAAACAAATCTTACATTTGAACAAGTTTTGTGATGGTAATTCAGCAATAGATTTCAGTATGAATTATTATATTTAAAATGTAGTTCTTCTGTAAAGGGTACCTATGGAGAGATGGTACTTTCTTAAGCAGCAGATCTGCTTCCTGTGTGTACTCAGAATCGCATCTGCTGACTTAAGTGACAAAAATAAAGTTTTTCTATGTTATGCAGCTGTTAACCCTGCCGTGCCAACACAGCTCAGAAAGAGGGAGTAGGATTCTATTCCGGTGTGAGTGTAATCAGCAGAATTTTTTACTGGTTGCCAATCAATTATAACTGTGCAAACCCATTGAAGATAGCTGGGACAATACAGAGATTACCTTGGCCGTGATATGAAGTTAATGGCGTTGCACAGGTGTCAATGAGAACATAGTTTATCCTACAGAGTCTTTTAAAGGAGATGGTGAGTGAGGGAGAAAGGACCCAGCTTGGCTCTCAGATCCCAGGTTAGGTTAGCAGTTACAAAAAAATATTCCACTTATTTACAGACCAAGTACACTTGATATGGAAATCAACAAGAGACAATGAACATACAATGTCATGTTGTTTTAACAGAATTTCAGAGTACAACTGCATTTTAAACGCACTAATTTTTTAAAGGTTTTTTGTTTTTTTGAGAGAGAGATTTGATGTCTTTTAAACTTAATGTTAACACTGTAAAGATTTTTTTTTAGGATTTATTTATTTATGTGTTTGTTTTGTATGACTATTTGCAAGTTGAACAGTGAAAACTAAGTTAAATTAACTGTTTTGGTTTCTGGTATATTAACGTAATGAATCAGTCGTGCAATCCAGCAAACTGTATAAATTATATTTGCCTTAAACCCATTTAAATTGTGTACTTTTTCAGTATTTTCTTTCCCAACAGGAACATAAAATGAATCTGTTTATACAAAATCATCCTAGCTTATCTAAGAAGCTGCATTAAGTTATTCACACAATGTAATTTCTTAGTTCAGAGCTTTATCACCAGGGAAGAAAATGTGATGTCAGCAATTCTGGACTGTGTCATCACTGACTGTATCAAACAAGATAACAAGAATGCAAGGAGCCCAGCCCTGGAAAGAGTTACTCAATGGCCCAGTCACCAGAAACACTCTTATTTACTTCAGTGGGAGTTGGATTCACTGCCTGGTCTCCAATTCAGTTATCCATCCCTACTCAGCAAAGCATATATTTTAAAAAACAATAAGGAGTCCGGTGACACCTTAAAGACTAATATTTATTTGGCATAAGCTTTCATGGGTAAAAAACCCACTTCTTCAGATGCATGGAGTGAAAATTATAGATGCAGGCATTATTATAGTGACACATGAAGAGAAGGGAGTTATCTCACAAGTGGAGAACCAATGTTGACCGGGCCAGTTCGATCAGGCTAGATGTAGTCCACTCCCAATAGTTGACGACGAGGTGTCAATTCCAGGAGAGGCAAAGTTGCTTTTTTAGTGAGCCAGCCATTCCCAGTCCCTCTTCAAGCTCAAATTAATGGTGTTAAATTTGCAAATGAATTTTAGTTTTGCAGTTTCCCTTTGAAGTCTGTTTCTGAAGTTTTTTTGTTCAAGTATAGCTACTTTTAAATCTTTTATACAATGTCCAGGAAGACTGAAGTGTTCTCCTACTGGCTTTTTATGTTATCATTCCTGATGTCTGATTTGTGTCCATTTATTCTTTTACCTAGAGACTGTCTGATTTGGCCAATATACATGGCAGAGGGGCATTGCTGGCACATGTTGGCATATATAACATTAGTAGATGTGCAGGTGAATGAGCCCCTGATGGTGTGGCTGATGTGGTTGGGTCCTCTGGTGGTGTCGCTAGAGTAGATATGGGGACAGAGTAGGCAACAAGGTTTGTTACGGGGATTGGTTCCTGGGTTAGTGTTTCTGTGGTGTGGTGTGTAATTGCTGGTGAGTATTTGCTTCAGGTTGGGGGGCTGTCTGTTAGTCTTTAAGGTGCCACCGGACTTCTTGTTGTTTTTGTGGATACAGACTAACAAGGCTACCCCCTGATACTTGACACCATTTCTTTAAAGTTAAGTATGTGCTTAAGTGCTTTTCTAAGTAGGGATGGATTTAAGCTCATGCTTAAACAGTTATTGAATTAGGCCCCATGCGAGCAGTACTTATCTTCAATAGGACTATTTAATAACTTGATCCTAATCGGACTGAAGTCAATGGGAGGCTTTCTATTGAGTTCGAAGGTCTTTTGATCAGACCCCTACAGTCTGAAGAATGGGTCCAAACTACTTTTATGTATTAACTAGCCTCACTGAGAAAAGGAAATGCAGAAAAAGTTAAGGACTCATTAAATGACATTTAATAAAACAAATAATATTTTTCTATTTCTAAATAATTTTCATATCTCCCACACTATCCCCAAGGTGGTTTAATAGGTCAATACAATATTTTCGGAGTGAGCCTCCTGTCAGTATTTTCTTTCTGCATAAGTGAGTAATGAAAAAACTCTGTTGAGTGGGCTGGACGAATTCCGGATGACAACCTCTAAGAGACGGGTATTCAAAGAAGAAAGTCTGCTATAGAAGCCAGACTCTGATACCCTAACACGCAAGTGGCATCTTTGTTCAAAGTAGTGCCAAGGCAGTCAATGGGAACACTCGTGAATTCAGTTGCTACTTATCTTGAGACACTCGGAATCTGGTCCGAAGTGGGTTTAAGTCACATTAGAATTTGGAAGAAGTTTGTTTGCTAAATAGAAAAGGGAAAATGACCCAATAAATGCATTTTAAAACTTCTTAGAGGGTATTACAGAAAATAGAAAGTATATAAAGCTTTTGACAGTATCCCCTCAGCAGCCAAGTGTTTTGATCTGCGATGCTCTTGTAGTTTTCCTTGAGATTTTGCTTTTTTTCTTTCTTTCTTTTGGGCCTCTTTTTAGAATTGAGCTCAGGACTTCCCGTCCTTTATGATAACACTTCTTCCCATCTGAAGAAGATGGAAGTGGAGACTGTGAAGGTAGTTGGACCATGGCCAGCTCTGCACATCAATATAAACAAGGTATAATAAATATTGTAGTGTATGTCAGAACGCTCCTTTGTTACTTGATCTTCAGCAGCTGATGTTACTTCATCATTAATTCAACCCAACATATTTGGCTGCAACTGTTTCACTTACTTATCTCCCACCATTTTCTTACTGGTCCTTAAATATTTCCTTCCACTTTCCCTTTGAAATTCAATTCAGCTAAAAGTAGGAAAAAAAGGCTTAGTGTGTGTATGTTTATATATTTCTTGATATAATTCATTTGCCCCATTCCTTTTAAGGTGTATTATTCACTGTGCATGTACTGTATGTATTTGAAATATTTACAGGATGGTAGCTGAACGACAGTAGGTTGTGGGGGGCAGGTGTGGGGAGAAAGATTGGAGCTCAACACTATCAAATGACAAAGGATTTATGGTCTTTTATTTAAACCATGATAAACCATACTTCAGCTGTGCTATTGTTTTGTTTTAGCTTTGATGGGTTACTCAGCTAGGTAGCGTAAAAGTGTTTAAAAAATCATATTCTTTCTTCACATAAGAAGAGTCTGTTATGTTTTAGAACTACATTGGCATAGGTTTACATGACAGAACCATACAACATGGTGTCCCATCCTACAGCTATTAACTTCAGAACTCTAGTTAAAGCCAATGGAGTTGTGCATATGACAAGTCTTGCAGCATCAGGCCCTTTAAGGCTCAATCCTACTGAAGTCAATGAAAATGTTGGCATTGAATTAAAGAGATGGAGAATCAGGACCTTAATGAGTAAACTGGTTGAGAGAGAAAGTAGTGTTTGGAAAGATTTCTGACTCTCAGTTCAAGAAGGAACCTAATTAAATGACTTTGTTAGTTTCATACAGAGACTTCTACATTGATGCTCTTTCAGCACAGGATCAAAGCATAAGCAAAGAAGGTTAAGAGGCATCTTGATTACCGTTTAGAAGTATACGCACCAGAAGGAAATACCTGATACTAGAAGGACCCCTGCTTATGCAGACAAAGGCATAACAAGTTCCAATGGCTAGAAGTAGAAGTTAGAAATTTGAGTTGGTCAGAAAAAGTGTGTGTGTTTGGTATTTTTTTGTGGAAAATGTTGACTTTCAGGTGAAAAAGCAAAACTGAAATATTTTGACTGAAAAACAGAATATGTTAATTCAGAAATGCTGCTGCTGTGCCTCATGGGAGTTGTAGTTTGTGTGCCTCCTGCTCTCTCCTCTATAGGCTGGGTTCCCTTTTGGTAAGGGGAGGGTGAGCATCCTGGGGGTCATGTGTCCATAGTGCATCGTGGGCAATGAAATTCACTGGGTGATCCCAGCCCATACAAGAGAGTGGTGATTTGAGGCAAATAAACTGTAACTCCATGTGGCACTGTGGTGACATTTCCAAAGCTGACATATTTTGAGTTTTCAGCTGAAAATCCAAACCTTTTTGCTTTTGTCGTGTTTGTATTTTTCAACAAAAAAATCAAAATGTATCACAACACAGACACTTTTTGAAAAACAAACAAATATATAAATACAAGTTAAAAAACCAACAACTTTGAAGAAGAATTTTCCAATAGCCTTATTAGAAACACTCAAACTGGAAATAGCATACATTTTTAAGTGAGGTTAACTAACCACTGGAATAACTTACCAATGGAAATTCTCCGTTGCCTGGAGTCATTAAATGAAGATTGGCTGTCTTTTGAATATTGTTCATATTTATTAAAGTAGTGCCTAGGGGGCCAACCAAGATCAGGCATTATGTTAGGTGCTCTACAAACATATAATAGTTTCTGCTCTGAAGAGCTTCCATTTAAATAGACAAGACAGACATGGGGTAGGAGAGAGAGATATAACACACACAAATAATATGCTGGCTGCAAACTACTAGTTACGAGGCTCGATGCAGGAATTCATTGGTGCAGTTCTATGGCCTATATTATTCAGGAAGTCAGACTAGATGACCATAATGGCCTAAAAGTGGCCTCAACATATCTAAATTTATATTTTAAATTGACAACTCATTTGAACCTGTATTTTCTAGTTGTTAATTCCCTTTTGAAGCAAACTGCTTTGGGGCTGAAATTTGTCATGCTTGGTATCAAACAAAGGTGAATTTTATAAAATAATTGGATGAAATTAGGTTGAGTGGTTAGGAGTTAATTTGATTGTCTGCTACAGCAAACTCCATCTCATGGGAATGAAGAATGGTTTAGGAAAAGGGGCAGAACAAATCCAGTTGACGTGATGATTGCTTTCCATTCATTTGGTGAGCAACGTAAATCAGTTTTGTGATGCCTGTTGGTCTCTTTGTCACCAGTGACATTATCTTTAGCCTTCAGGGTGAAAAGGAATATTGCAGGCATAAATATATTTTAATTTCCTTTCTCTCCTCTGCTTCTGTTTCTTTGCAAACATCTCTTCTTCAGTCCTTCACTGCTGCAGACCACTATGTACTGACTGCTCACCAGTGGTGTTACTTAGGGCTTGTCTACACTTACAGCTGTAGAGTGCTTTGAGTTAAACCAGCCTTCGGAGAGCACGCTAGGGAAAGCGCTGCAGTCTGTCCACACTGACAGCTGCAAGCACACTGGCGTGGCCACATATGCAGCACTTGCAGCTGCATTGGGAGTGGTGCATTATGGGCAGCTATCCCAGCATTCAAGTGGCTGCAATGTGCTTTTCAAATGGGGAGGGGGGGGGTGGAGTGTGTTGTGTGTATGTGGGGGGAGAGAGAGTGGGTTTTTGGGGTGTTGAGAGTGTGTCAGCATGCTGTCTTGTAAGTTCAGACCCCCCTCCTTCCCCCACCTCTCTCTCAATCACTCAAAACAAACATTAGCTGTTTGGTTTTTTTCTCAGACCAGATAAGCAGCTGGCACTCTGAAAGGGAGCTTTGAAAGGGCCACTTCCGCATTCCTCCCGAGTTCACAACAAAGACAAGAGAGGCCACTTCAGTTAATGGGATTATGGGACGTTTCTGGAGGTCAATCAGAGCGCTGTAAGGTAACTCCTCGTTTACACTGGAGCTGCAGCGTCTCACCCAATACACAAGAGCCGTTAATCCTCTCCTGGAGGTGGAGTACCAGGAGTGCTTCAGCCAGGGAGTCAGAGCGCTCTATGTGCCTTGCCAGTGTGGACGGGGAGTAAGGTAGAGCGCTCTGGGAGGCTTTATTGCGGTATAACGTGCAAGTTTAGCCAAGCCCTTACACTAAAGCTGTGCAGCTGTCTGTCGCTTACAAGGCAGCAAAGCCTGTAGCTACTGCAGTAGCAAATGACCCCTGACTGGTGAGAAAAGATAAACAGTTGACTGGTGTTTCTGCGATTCTTCTCTGATCTGATGCATCTCTGTGCTGAATAAGGAGCAGGATGTGTTCAGCTGGGCCTTGCCTTCACTAGAAAATAAGGTGGGTTCTTAACTTGTGTTGGCTAGCCTGTGGAAACTGATATGGTTTAAGAACCTGATGAAGACAAGGTGGTTTGTAGTTAGCAAGTTGATAAACCCCAGGTTCCCTCACAGTCTTCACTTGGTCTGCTAACTCATGTGAAAACTACAAACTGCCTTGTCTTCTCTAGGCTCTTGCCTCATGTTTGTTACTGTCTGTTAGCTAACATGAGTTAAGCAAACATCATTTTTCCTAGTAACGATAGGCACTTTTACTCGTAAGGAGGATTCTGAGTTTAAACATATTAAAATTAGCTTAATAGGCTAAGACACATATTAAAAAGAAATTGTGGGGAGGGCTAAAACTATAGAAGTTGCTGTTTTTATCCTTATTTGGTTCCAAACAACATATGAACTTTTCAGAGTAAAGAAGAAGGATTGAATCCCCTTAAATTTAAAGAGGAAAAACAAAATCCAAACAGCAATAGGACCGCAATAATAAAAAATGAATACAAAATAATATCAAGTAACATGTGACATGAGTCTGAGGTTACTCAACCCACTCCTACCAAATAGCATTCACCTAAATGCTACCTGCAACTGTCCTATTTTTCCCTTCTTCAAAAAAAAAAAAAAAAACAACTGATTTTGTATCCGTGCAAGAATGATGAAACTTAAGTGAACCCATGCTACTAACAAACACCACTGATGGAGTTGGTGATGGAAAACTAACGTGCCATCAATTACCCAAAAGGGTGGCATTTGTAATAGTTATTTTTTTAAAAAAATAAATAAATAGCTTTTTAGTGTAGTATATCTCGAGTATTTCCACACCCACCTATTCAAAGATCATGAGCCTGTCTTGAAGATCATGAGGTGTGGTTCTTTTTTTTGCTAATGACTTTGGGTGTCACTTTGCCTTCTGGTTTCTGACCCTACAGAGTGCACTCAGCTCACGTTTTCAAACTAGATTACTTTTCTAAAAACATGACAGCCGATATTCTCCTGTATTCACAGGAATCCAGTAGCTGGGGCTTTCAGAAGAACACCAAATATCATGAGACTCGCGATGAAATTACAAGGGTTGCTAGAACTGTATCTTTATATACTTCTCTCGTGACTTCCATATTGAATGTGCTGAGTTTACACATCAAGATGGGATTTTAATAACTGCCAACCTGGTACAGAGTCTGAATACAGTTGCTATTCTTATGCTTCATTCACCATTGTAAGCAATAAGGGTTCTGGAAACTTAACAGACAATTTTGTTTATTGTGCGTAAGCACAAAATAGAGTGGAGTACAGCTTGCATTTTTACAGCCTGACATTATATGGGCTCTACAGTGCTGATAGTTTTAAAATCTTGTGTTCTGTCATAAACTAAGCAAATGTGGTTCCTAGAGAACACAAAGAACCTATCTTTATTGACAGCACTTCATCCACCAGAACCTTACTACTCCCACTAAGTAGTACCTTACACCCTGAGTAGCCGAGTATCTCCTTTTCTTTTACTTAGACTAGTCAGGAAGTAAGGCACCAGTCAATGTGACTGAGGGGGCACAACTGGTCCACAACTGTGTATTTACCATTGAATGAGTCCAGGATGGCATGGCAACCTTAACACCAAATATCTGCTTTCTGTGAGACCTGTATTATTATTTTCATGTAGATTTTTGTATTTTTTAAAAAATTATAGATGGGTGAAACGTGGCCTTATTGGTCTTGGGGTTCCCCTGAAACCTCTTCCATTTGGTTCCCCAAGAACTTAGTTCAACTCAAGTCCTGTCACTCAGGTTCCTTTATTTGGCATGCAGCAATGCTACACTGAGGTTGTTCAGGCTCCAGTGTACGGGGCGGTTATAGGGCATACCAAAGTTATGCAGCAAATCTCTTCTTTTATATACATTTATACAATACCTTGCATCTACGGTACATTGCATCACGTGTTCTGGGATTGGCATGGTCACTTTCTAGGAACCAATCCCTGTACAGCACACACTGTCCATGCACGATTTACTCTTTACCTCATCTTACATTCCAGGCTTATTTTATTCATTTTTATCTTGTCCATTGTAAATGGTTCCCTGGCTGTTCCCCCGTATCTTATTTAGTACAGATGGTCTGTTTCCATCCTGCAAATCCATTTACCACCCTAATCCTATCTCCCAAGAAAGGAGGCCGCCTCATGTCGTTATTCATGTCACGCCAGTCTACAGTTGGGCACATCTACAATGCGATAAAAGACCTGAGGCTGACTCAGAGCAGCTGACTTGGGCTCATGGGGCTTGGTCTGCAGGACTAGAAAATTACCATGTAGATGGTTGGGCTTGGGCTGGAGCCTGGGCTCTGAGACCCGATGTGAGGGAAGGTCCCAGAGCCTGAATGTCTATACTGCAATTTCATGGCCCTGCAGCCCAAGCCCTGTGAGATCAAGTCAGGTAATGTCAAAGCCATTGACGTCAACGGCAAAAAAACCATTGACTTCATTGCAGCCAGAATTTCACGAGTATGAAAAGAGGAAAAGCAATGGAAAAGTATTCCAATAAATACAAAAAGCTGATGGTTCCATTAGTCTCCTTCCCTTTTTTTTTGCTGCCAGGCATCGTTTTAATTAACTACATTAGGCTTGAATGATACTTAGAGGAGAATGGAAGTCTACTGAGCTTCCGTTTCCTTAGATGCACCCTGAAAGAACCATTATGAATTGAAACATGATGCCTGAGGGTATTATAATCTGAGGTTATTATCGGAGAGGATACCTTGTTACAATGAAATGAATCCATTTGCAGCATGGAGGTACAAGGAGGCAATTCTTTGATACCATATTTCATGTATATAATATTTTTGGCTAAACAACTACTTGAGTACAGGAATTGTTAGTATGGAAGGTGCTGTTCTGTAGCAGAAAGATCTGTCATCACTCCTGCAGGTTGACAGACAACTTCTAAGTTTCAGAATGTATTTTGAAGTCGGCAGTTATGGGTTAGATTGTAACATTAGTTGACCTAAATAAAGGGGTAGTGCACAGCTGTAAGTCCCAGGGGCAGACCAGCCAGAGTTCCCCCTTGTTCCAGCTACTACTATAGCGGTAGCAGGTTACTTCCTCCTTTGCCCCAAGTCAGCTTTGCTGACCAGTGTGTTGGGAATGAGTGAGGTGAGGTTGGCAGAGCCAAGACTCTACCCATTCCCCACTTCTGCCCATCTGCACAGAGAGGGATTAGTATGTCTACACAGCAATAAAAGACCTTTGGCATGGTGGCAGCTGGCCCAGATGAGCTGACTCAGGCTGACAGGGGGGTTCAGGCTGTGGGCTGTAAAAATTGCAATGCAGATGTTCAGGCTCGGGCTGGAGCCCAGGCTCTGAGTCCCTGCAAGGGATATCAAAATTCAGAGTTATTCCTGCCTGTGCCTGCTGGAGCCCGTCTGCTGACCCAGGCTTTGAGACTCGGTGCCATGGGCTTTTCATTGCAGAGTAGACATACCCAAAAGAGGCGGCTCTCCAATCTTGCTTTGACCCATGGTGCAGGTAGCTTGCACAGGGATAGATGAGCAGGCCACAGTCCTGTCTCTGTAAGGATTACATTGGAGAATGCAGACGCAGCTACTGGCTACTGAACTGTGGAGAGTGGTAATGTGTTTGAATGTAAAAAAAGCCATCTGGGTCTTTAAGTATCATTTCCCCTTGGTTGTACAGTGAAATAGAATGGGTAAACCTAATGTGACTGAAATCATCATGTCATCTAATTAGTTTCAAGCCCTAAAACAAAGATTGGTTTTAACATGCCTTTTAGAACTGTCATTGTATTACAGTGTGCTGCTTGAATTCCCTTTAGAGAGCAGTATGCATACGAGTAAACTTGCTGATGGTAGCAGCATTTCAGATATCTTCAAGCAATGAAAATCTGCTTAATGAGACAATTGGCTGATCAGGTGGTTGCACTTTCCTCGTTGATTTTGTCTGTCCAAATTACCTAAATGGTATCTCCAATTATGAGTGTCAATGGGAAGCTCAGCAAAGCCATATCAGTGAGTGAGTGTTTCACCTGGATTTTTTTTTGTAGTGGTTGTTAGAATTCCTGTCTCTTGTATTACATTTTTGTTTGAAGTTCAATAGATAACTACAATTCAGTATATTCTCCAGCTAGAAGCAGTACTTTTTGTTTTCAGGTATGTTTTCATGGGATAAAAGCCAAAGAGACAAAGTAAAATGTGCACGTATTTTTCCATTAGCAATTGTAGATAAGGCTCAGAAAATAGAGGTGCAAGACTGATGAACATTCATGTCAAATACACTCAATCAATCAATAAACAAACCAGGGTGGATTAAATTATGATATTCAGTCAGTTGTTCAAAAGCGTAGCTGGAAACCACAGTAGCTTAGGTTCACAAGGCAACTGCATCAACATTTCTTAGATGTGGAAAATATTATGCCATTTCAATGGGGTTCAGCACAGTCTGAGGCCTTTTTCCGGGTGCTCACAAAATAGTTGTATAAGGCAATATAATCACAAGGTTGAGTTGTTCTGCTCCTGGAAAGTTTCTCCAGATTCTTGACATCCCATATTGTATGTGACTGTTTTTGGATCAATGAAGTGAGCAAGCAAGGTTTTGGTGGCCAAAAACTGGAGGGGACATAGGTCCTGGTGAAATAAACAAACAAAAAGACTTTTTTGAGGCTAAGGGCAGGGTAGTTTCAGTGATGTATAAAATGCCCTGCTGCATCTCAGAATACACTTGTCAAAGGTGAACTAAGGACATACATTGGGCCTGATTTGCTACTGCCTCGTACCATATACATTTTGCACACGTGGACGAAGGCAGTATGAAGTTGGTGTGAAAGACAATCAGATGAGAGTGGTAGCAATTCACACTCACTCTGCACAGTCGTAAATGATTATGCAGTGGTCAAAACAACGGAAAACCGGGATTACCACTCTCATCTGGTTTTCAGCAAGATGAGGGGAACTCTGAGTGGACCCTTGCTATTCCATTGTCTGATTCTTCCCTTAAAACTTGTAAATAATCATGACGTGCTGATTTAAGGGCCTGTGTTTACAAGATTGGCCCCATCCCTGCTCAATTGCTTTAAACTGAGTATTGTTTATATTAGGAGAGAGACTGGATCCTCTTGATTTCTGCAAGGGAAGTGTTTGCATATGGGAAAGTCTGCTGGTTCTTGTTTGCTTTCTTCTAAAGTTTATTCCAGGCAAAAAAATCTTTAGGTCACTTTTGAAATTATTCCTGGCAGTGGAACCTGTCCTGCTGTGGATTTCTCAGATCCAGAGCTGGAGAATTACCCTTCCTTGTGCAAAAAGGAGTTACCCTGTGGGTCATGCTATACTGTATGTCTATGCCGCAGTTTGACACCTGCGGCTGGCCCGTGCCAGCTGAGTTGGGCTCACAGGGCTTGGGCTAAGGGGCTGTGTAATTGCAATGTGCACAGTCCGGGTTGGGATGCAGCCCCTGCTCCGAGACCCTCCCACTATCAAATTCCAGGGCTCAATCCAGCGAGGGGTTGTGTCCCCACCTGCCCTGCAACCTTGGGTGCCTCACAATGCTTTGCTGTTGTAGCACCGAAACAACATGCAGGTCACACATAGCTGCAGCCTGCCAGCACACTCCAGTCACACTCTGGCTTCCACCAGCCTCAGTTACCACTTGCAGGGTGACTCCCCAACATACGCCCCGTCTCAGATTTTCCCCCAAAACCATGTGTTCCGCGTTGTCCAGCCCTCTCCTGGATGGTCCAGATATTAGAGGTCTGTTGCCCCCGTAAGGGGTCAATGTATGACCATTTGCTACTTTAATTGGAGTTACCAGACAATTCAGTTTAAACACAAAACTGCATTAGTTTTGATGAAAGAATAAAACAAGTTTATTTAACAACAAAGAGAGAGGTTTTAGGTGAGTATAAGGCATTAAAGTCAGCAATGGTTGCAAGAGAAATAAAAATAAAATGCTTTCTACTGCTGAAACTTAACACACTAGACTTGGTTCAAAGTGAAATTCTTACCAAACATTCCCAGCAACAGGGCTGACCAAATTCTCTGGTCAGAACCCCTCCTAACGTCCAAAGGCCTGGTTTCTTTGTCTTCTCAGCTGAGAGAGAGAGAGAATACCTGGGGTCCAATTATAGTCCAATCAATCTTTTAAATGCATTTCCCTGTAGGTTACTCCTAGATAAAGTTCCTTCCAGCTGTGAGGATGGAGGCATGCAGTCTTGTGGGGGAAAAGGTTCCATGTTGTTGTTAAAATGCAAATCAATCCATTCCTGCCCCTCCTCCCCCTTCTCTGCCAAAGACTGGCCACTTGACCAGTGATTGCCAATCAACTTTAATGACAACTGGCTAGAGGCATCAGCTCATTCTTTGTCTTTGAAAAACAGATTTACCTCTTCCCCGGACTTGTCTAGCAAACACATTTCAAGTAGAAAAGGAGTAAGTGATCATGTGTATCATACACATTGTAAGGAGAGTGATCACTTTAGATAAGCTATTACCAGCAGGAGAGTGGGATGGGAGGAGGTATTGTTTCATGGTCTCTGTGTATATAATGTCTTCTGCAGTTTCACAGTATGCATCCGATGAAGTGAGCTGTAGCTCACAAAAGCTTATGCTCAAATAAATTTGTTAGTCTCTAAGGTGCCACAAGTACTCCTTTTCTTTTTGCGAATACAGACTTAACACGGCTGTTACTCTGAAACCTGACATTTCACGTATAATTTAGCTTATGTTCATACCTTTACATATAAAGTTGCTACATACATTTCACCATGACTGACCAGCAAGTTATTAGGTTTCACATGATACTTCACAAGGCATATTTTATACAAAGATTATTACAATGGTGTGTAGGGTGTGAAAACATGGTTGCATTTGGTCACACTCACCTTGCAGGGTCCTAGAGCTTGGGCTCTAGCCCAAGCCCAAAGGTCTATACCACAATTAAACAGCCCCTGAGCCCGTGTCAGCTGGCATGGGCTACTCGCAGGTTTTTAATTGTCATGTAGACATACCCTCAGAATCAGTGGAAATAGGAATCAGTGTGTCTGTTAAACTCATTGGATTTTTCTGCTCTTTCTTCAATTCAGAGGGATCCAAAATCAAAGACTGGGGGCCTTGTTCTCAGTTATACTAAAGTCCCTGTAGAGTAAAGGGGTCTTATAGTGGATGTAAATTACATTTTGCATTCACTTTCAGGCGCCTTTACACTGTCAGTGATATAAAGGTGCTTGAGTATAACTGAGCATTGAGCCCGTGTCCCTTTCTCCTACAACCCAATTTCCCTTTCTGTGGAATATTTTGCTTTTTCAATATAATTTTAGGTTTGGAAATGATCTTGGGGACAACCCACTCCACGTCCTGGCTCTTTTCACATATTTCTTAATGCTCTATGTCTCTGTCTGTCCGAGTACCCAGTGGTATCACACTTCCCTCAAAGGCCTTTATTACCTTGGTAATAGATTAAAGTTAAGTCTTTTGAATAATTTGTCTTGTCAGACCTTTCTATCAGGTTATGAACTTGAAAACTTTCCTAAATGGTGTTAAAACTGGTTGTTCAAAGTAAAATTTGACCTGATCATTGTGATAAATCATACAATCTCTTCCTCTAATGTATGTTGCCATGTTATCTTTTATGTAAACTGCAGGGTGAAGACAAGAAAGTTTCTGAAAAAAGTCTTCATCCCCCAGTGTCACCTTCCTCCGTACCCGATCATATGAAATGTAACATCCTTAAAGCTCAAGTAGAAGCTGCTTTTAGAGTGGGTGCCCAGGTGAGTATACCTTTTAATTTACCCTCTATATTTCCCCTTTCTAATGCTAGTGAGGACATAATGTTTCATGTGAAATCACTCCATATTTTCCAAAATCTGACCCTTTCCTTGGGAAGTGTTGTCTCATCTTCCTTAGGTATCCAAAATGACATAAATTGCTCTAGATCTTTCTGTAGGCAATCAGAACATCTAGCTACTTGCTGTGATTTCAGGGTGGTCTACAGAGTTCATTATTTCTGAACCATCTGCTGTTCATCAGTACTTTTTTGGCTACAGTGAATATATGAGCTTTCAGGATGAATAATATTTCATTGCCAAAAGGTTGGGAACAAAACAGGAGTTGAGTAGATGAAGTGTGGCTTGGTTGATTCACTTTCCTTCATCCTTTCAAACCCTAAAGCCTTTAGTTTTTTCTGTTCATAGAGCAGTTTGGAATTTTGCTGAGCATTCATTTTTCTATTTTTGATTAAATATTGTATTTTAGTCCTCATCTGACATGGAAACTGTTATTTATAGATGATGAACATCATATTTGGATGTCTAAATATTGATTCCAGAGATTCTTTAGACACACAGGTGTGAAAATGTTAGTCTATGTACTTTTGTGCTCATTTGTTTTTCCAGTCATCCATTCAAAACATTTATGTTCCATTAATTTATTTCAAATTCACAGAGTTTTCATGGATAGATCCACATTCACAATCAATGAATTGTGTTACGTAAATATCAACATATATCCATATGACCTAGCTGTTTTCCGCTGTGTCACAAATAGATGGCATGATTGTAATGATATTATTACTTCTGTTGAAGGTAAACTTTCTTGAAACCCTAACCCTATTCCTATGTAATTCTTTTGGAATGTAGTTAGTGAAATAAGGATAATGTCATCTTCCGTAACAAGAAAGAAAGAAAAGAAATACAAGGGAGAGAGGGTTATTGAATCCTGTCATTAGCTACTTCTGTTACTTTGTGTGTGTGTGTGTGTGTTAATAATCTCCTTTGGATACACACTATTTTACTACTTCTGTTAATCTGTTTCTTCCATGGTGACAGGTTTCAGAGTGGTAGCCATGTTAGTCTGTATCAGCAAAAACAACGAGGAGTCCTTGTGGCACCTTAGAGACTAACAAATTTATTTGGGCATACGCTTTCGTGGGCTATAACTCACTTCATTAGGTGCATGGAGTGGAAAATACAGTAGGCAGGTATAAATATGCAGCACATGAAAAGATGGGAGTTGCCTTACCAAGTGTGTGTGTGTGTGTGGGGGGGGGTGTCAGTGCTAACAAAGACAATTCATTTAGGGTGGATGTGGCCCATTTCCAACAAAAAGGGGTGAATATCAACAGAGGGAAAATTATTTTTTGTAGTGACCCAACCACTCCCAGTCTGGAATTAACTGGAATGGATTTGAAAACTTGACACCATCAAATGAGGCCTGAATAAAGACTGGGAGTGACTACAAAAAATAATTTTCCCTCTGTTGATACTCACACCTTCTTGTCAACTGTTGGGAATGGGCCACATCCACCATGATTGAATTGGCCTCGTTAGTATCACAAAAAGGAATTTTCCCTCTGTTGATATTCACCCCTTCTTGTCAACTGTTGGAAATGGGCCACATCCACCCTAATTGAATTGGCCTTGTTAGCACTGACCCCCCACTCGGTAAGGCAACTCCCATCTTTTCATGTGCTGTATATTTATACCTGCCTACTGTATTTTCCACTCCATGCATCTGATGAAGTGGGTTATAGCCCACAAAATCTTATGCCCAAATAAATTTGTTAGTCTCTAAAGTGCCACAAGGACTCTTTGTTGTTTTTGTTTCATCTGACAGGTCAACTTGCCCGCCAAAGAATTTTCTTGTAACAACCATCTTTGTACATTTCTCATTGTTGTTCCCTGGCAGAGTTTTCATCTGACAGTTAAATTGCAATTCATGCAGTTAAAGCCATGGAAGTCTAAGACAGCTAAACCTTGGTTATTCAGTCTGCTAGAGATTTCTAGAACAGGCAGTGTAAATTTTATGATGTGTTTTTAAAAAACAGTTCGGTCTTCTCTGAATCTGATGTTATGACAACTGCGCTATTTTACAGTATGTTTCCTGTTTGAATGTCTCAATTCTAGCCATTCTTTTTCATGCATATACCATGCCTTTGTGTCTGTTTCTCAAGGATGTTGCCCGACACATCTTGTATTTGCGTTTTCCCCAACTATGCTTAGTTATGTTCAACTGTGCAGTTATACGCATGTTAACACTGTGTGCTGACATATTCATAGTAAAGAATTATTCGTGTTTGTAGCTGCACAGAAAATTTTTTAAACATGTTTCTTCCATCTCTCCTGATCTGCTCCCCCGCCCACTCCCCAGAGCCTTTCCAAATTACATCATCCTGAGTTGCTTTTACATATCTGTAACATTGTTCTTTTACTGTAGTTATGTAGTGAACGGGTATCAGAGAAGAAAGTAAGTCTGCTAGTCTTTTCTTAATGTAGACACGTTTCCCCAAAAAACTTTAGCACTCAGTATGGATTAAATATGCATCCATGTTCCAGGCCTCATGAGAGGAGATCATATGAAATTCCAAACAGAGAGGGAAGTAGCATGTGTTGCTGAAGACTATTGACATAGTGCAGCTTGAAAGTCATATAGCAATGGTTGCCTAAGAAGGATAGTCCAGTGATTAGGATATTGCCTTTGCCTTTGAGGAAACTCAAGTTCAGTTTTCTGCTCTGCCACAGTTCCCGGTGTGACTTTGGAGAGGTATCTCTATGCTTCAGTTCCCTGCTGCACTGGGGTATTGTGAAGATAATTAAAGATTGTGAGATGAACAGATGCTATGGTAATGGGGCAGTGTAAACACCATAGATGGATGAAGATCTGCAGCATAGGAATTTACCCATCCAGGGGGAGCTAGAGAACAGCACATCCTCCACCACCTAGAGACAAAGCCAGCATGGAAGGGGAGGGGTGGTGCTGCTGGGGAATAAGCTGTCTGTCTGGCATGCAATAAAACTGCATCTGTTATGTCACCCACTTTTCCCAGAAAAGCTATCTGCTCACTGCATCTGTATACTTTGCCAATGGCCTTTTGTTCTCCTGCTAGGAGAAGGGAAAATCAGCTGAGTGTTGTTTGATCACTTAATTTCCCACCTAAAAGGGGAGAGACAAGTTTGCTGCTTCTTCCTTACCAAAGGGTTGGGGGGGGGGGGTAGGGAAGTAGGGCAGCAGTCAGGTGACTCTGAAGAGGGTAGCACAGACTGACTACCCAATATGTCAGCCAGACCAGTGCTGTCTACAGCAATGGTTCCCCTCTCCGCCTTCCTACAGATAATTTTGATCTCTTTGAGGTGGGAACCAAGATTACTGCTAGAGGATCCTTTAAGTGGGCAGGGAAAGAGTGATCGTTTCTTTACCGCAGACCACTTTGGACAGCAGTTTTATCCTTCCAGCTCCCTGTGCTCTTCCCAAACCTATTGTCTGTCTTCTCTCTATCTCCTAGTCTTACTCTTGGCTTCATCCCATCTATCATACTGTCCAATAAACTTTAAACCATATCTCTTTCTTCCTCTGCCATGCACCTTCTCATCTCCTTCCAATCCTTTTTTTAAATACCACATCTTTAAGAAGTTGCATCTCCTTCCTTCTCATCATTCGCAAACCCCAGTCTCCTCCTACTTTTGATCTGTTGTCCAATGTTTTCTCTAATTTTGATGGTAAGCTCTTTGGGGCAGGGAATATATCTCATCTATGTTCTGTAAAGCACAGGACAAATTTACAGCACTATACAGAGATTTCAAGCAAGAGCAGCCTGTATTTGTCATCTACAGCATGTGCCTCTTCTCTGTGTTTACTATGTAACATTACATGCCGGTGAGAAGTTCTTTATCCTAGAAGCAGAAAGAACAGAGCTGGTCTCTCTCACTTGCATACATACAGTGCACTCTTTATCTAAAGTGAAATTGACACCTATCAGAGGTTGGTTTTAAAAAGTCCTGAAAGATCCTTTACCTTTTTGAGCTCCCCATCAATGTACTGTACTTTAGGAGATTTTGCTGGACATTTGCATTGTCCAGTTAGTAACAGAAGCATCAGTGAAACATTTTCACTAATGGGACACTGCTGGAACTGGTACCAGAGGGTGCTCTTAAAAAATTTCCACTTATCTAAAGTAACTATTTCATTGTTGTTTGTAATGTTTGTAATAATTTCCCATTTGAAAAGCAAGGAATATTTCAAATACCGGACACCAGTACCGGACACCAGTACCATCAGGAAATGGTACTGGTGTCCGGACACCAGTACCGGACACCAGTACCATCAGGAAATGACCAGTTCATAAAGGCACCCACTGTAGTCAGTAGAACAGGAAGCTCTTCATTAGCAGTTCCTGACAATGGAGGGGCGGGGGGGGAGGGCGGGCGGATGCAGGAGAGGAAAGGCAGAGGGAAGTGAGTTTGGGGATGGAAATGCTGATTTTTTGATTCATTCAGATCAGTATCCTCATGGCAACTAGATACCATGGGGACAGGTGCCTTAGAAACACTGAAATACATAGTTCCAATCTCTGCAATTTCAAACATAAGTAGTGGGAGGAAATTATACAATGTAGTTTGAAATAGGAGCTGAAAAGGGAGATTTGAACTCAATTTCCATTCTGGAGTCATGCAGAAGAGCTGTTTATTTCTTTCCTATATGGTACTTTTTTATCCTTCCTAAAAGCTGTGACTCTGAATTAGAGATCTAAAACTCATCTGCTTATGGTACAGATTACTCACACTTCTGCATAAATGTTAAGAGTTCTGGAGCAGCAAGAAACTAACATGAATGAGTTTGTTTATTTCGTGAAGAGAGAAATATTTCCATACAGAAATGTTAGTTTGAGAATCAAGCTGCAAGGTGTGGTGGAGTACGTCTGAGTGTGTGCAGATGCACACCTTAACTGGTGAAAAATGTGATGAACCCACACAAATTGTGGAAATTTAGGCTGTGGGTTCCACAGAACACTCAGCGCAGTCTCTGTATTGCAATAGTAAACCAGCACTCTTTTGCAACACACCCTTCAAACTTTTTCATGGGCGTCCAACACTTCATAGCTGACAGACTGCAGATCACATGCTCGTTTTAAGAAGGAGCAGTATCAAACCAGCAACAAAGAGCTGCATGAATAGAAAAGACCAGCTTCCAGCAGCATTTAAAACCCTTACAGTTTACAGGGCTCAGTGTTGAAATGGAGGGATTAATCAGAGGAGTGGTCAATTCATGGCCCAGCTGATGGAGGACTCTGATTGCTATGCATACCTAGTTTGGCCCAAAGCAAATCCTGATTTTCTTTAGCGTTAAATACAGACTCCTGTGCAAACTTAGAATTACCTTGACTGGGTTTTCGTCTCTTGGCTGGAACGGTATGTGGTGGTCTTATCCAGTGTGCCTTCTACAATAGATGCTTATTTTCTCCATTAGTTTTCACTTCACCTCCTCTTCCCCTATAGGCAGTCCCAACTCCTTGGGGCCCAAAAGTCCATGAAATTACAACAAGAGTGAATCTGATGTCTTATCTCTAACCTAGAAGAATAAATTTGGATCATATGGCAGTGACTTCATCGGGGGTTGAACATGATGCTAGAATTTGGTACAAAGAGAGTATTAAAACTTGTTCACAAGTTAATATCTATGCAATATTTTCAGACTACTGCAGATTACCTTATTCTTTTTTCTCTCTCCCTTACCTCTTAAAAAAACAAACAAACAAACAAACAAAACCCTACATACCAATGATGTAGTTTTGCTCTGAGATGTGTGTTGCCATCTGTGGGCTAGGATATAATCTTAATGTAAGAAACTAAGATGTGAAGTTGAACGGTGCTAACTAGCCTTGCCTAGAACTACTGGAACATATTGTACCATTGGAGATGTACCCCTCAGAATGTGTTTTGATCGTATTTCATGCTACATTTTGTTCTGTGTGCAACAAATTCGACATTGGTGAGGCCTCATCTGGAGTACTGTGTCCAGTTTTGGGCCCCACGCTACAAGAAGGATGTGGATAAATTGGAGAGAGTCCAGCGAAGGGCAACAAGAATGATTAGGGGTCTGGAACACATGACTTATGAGGAGAGGCTGAGGGAGCTGGGATTGTTTAGTCTGCGGAAGAGAAGAATGAGGGGGGATTTGGTAGCTGCTTTCAACTACCTGAAAGGGGGTTCCAAAGAGGATGGCTCTAGACTGTTCTCAATGGTAGCAGATGACAGAATGAGGAGTAATGGTCTCAAGTTGCAGTGGGGGAGGTTTAGATTGGATATTAGGAAAAACTTTTTCACTGTGAGGGTGGTGAAACACTGGAATGCGTTACCTAGGGAGGTGGTAGAATCTCCTTCCTTAGAGGTTTTTAAGGTCAGGCTTGACAAAGCCCTGGCTGGGATGATTTAACTGGGAATTGGTCCTGCTTTGAGCAGGGGGTTGGACTAGATGACCTTCTGGGGTCCCTTCCAACCCTGATATTCTATGATTCTATGAAATGCAAACAAAAATTGGATCAACACATTATTTAAAGTAGCAAAGGAGTACAGCTGAGGAGAAACTCATCAGTGGTTTTCCTAACTATATCTTTGGTTGGCCTTTGCCTTTTCATCATGTAGTCCTTTAAGGAGTAATTAAACTGTCAGTTATTTATAAAGACTCTTCAAAGTTGCAGTGCCCAAAGAAGTTGATGTATGTGGTTTTCAAATTTTCCCAAAAGGCTGCCGCAAGGAAATATATTGCAATACTATCTATATGATTTGGCTTTTAAGTGCTTTATTCATTTCTGGAAATCATAATAAGGGCACAAGAGAAAATGAGTTTGGTACAGGAAAGATACTGGGGGATTTATACTCATGTGAAAAATAACAGGACTTGGATAAATATCTCTGGATGCCTGGAGGAGGTCCTGCCTTTTGCTAGATGGCTACTCAAACATTGTGAAATGATGAAAATTTCAAGCATGTCAGTCTGTCCTCCATCATGGATTATATTTTATACCCAAGATTTGCTTGGAAATAATGCAAATTTGCTGATATCTTCTTGGTCTTCCTTGTGCTTATCGCACATCCCTGCATAATTTGACAATCTCAATTTAAAAGACCCAGAACAGGAGAATAACAGGTCCGGGCTGAAGTGCTGTGCCGTGTGTGTGTGTGTGTGTGTGTTTGTTTATATTAGAGAAAGAAGCTTGTACAGGGCTCTTTGCACAATGCCTTGCTAAAGCCATTGCTGTTAGTCACCCACTTGGATGACCAATAAAACTCACTCTCAAATTCCAAGCTAAGTAAAAAGAAGCAATTGTTGTGATACTCTCAACTCCAATGAATGTGACATCACATCAGTTATAATTGTTCATAACAATGGAATTTAAATGGCTATAATTCAAATTGGCTATATTCTGTCTGTCAAAGGAAACAGATTTGTTTAACTTTAAAAGTGAGTCTCAGGCTGGAAATAAAGGGAGGCAGAGGTACAGAAAGATAGGACTTAAGGGAATGTAGGATGGGGGAGCATCATTAGGTGGAATACAGCAACCATTATAAGGGAATCAGCAACTCTACTCAAAAAGGAGTGACAAAAAATGATGACAACTTTGTTCAGTTAAAGTAGTCAAGGGTGAATAAAAAAATCCCCAGGACACTAAGGGACAGACTAGCAAAAAGTGCCACAAGATTGTTATGACCACACATCAAGACCTCAGTTCTGCCTCTCATCAGAAAAGGTTTTTAGTAATTCAGTGCCTGCTAACACTGAATGGTACAAGTATTATTTGTTATTATTTGCCATGCAATAGCACCTGGGAGCTCGGTCATGGATCAGGATCCTGTTGTACTAGGGCAGTGTACAAACACAGAACAAAAAGATGGGTCCTACCTCAAAGAGCTGACCGTGAGGCTATTCTGATCCCAAGGGAAGAGTCCTATCTGCTAAAATACCAACAACACTTCCTGCACCAGGGTTTTCCTTGGAGGCTTCTTTTCCCAGTGACCTTGCTGCTTAGCTTATGAAATATGATGAGATCATGGTTGGGTATGTTAGCAGGGAACTGAAAAATATCCCATGCGCTTCAGAGTTCCTCGGTTTCATTTCAGACCAGCAGACGTGCAGGGGGAAGCATTTTTTTCAGTCAGGGCCATTGAGCCATTGCTGTTGCTGTCCTTCTGCTTGGAGGATTCCAGCAATCTGAAAAGGGTGTTGCTCCCCCTCCCTTTCGCATAATCAGGAACCTCCAAAAATCTGCTTTCAGAACCTTTTCTCCCCCAGTCAGCAACCTGACTGCCTTTGAATGGGATCAGGTGCTTCAGTCAACCTTTGGGCTGATTCACAAAGTCAGAAGGGGAAAACAAGATGTTCCTTATGTGGAACTGGCATAATGTTGACGATAATGCCTCTTGTGATAACGAAGAGACAGGAATAAGGTGGTGTAAACACTAAGTGGATTTTTTGTTTAGGAAGCGGGGCGCACACACACACACACACACAGAGTATAGCTGTTGTGAACAGGGATATAGGCAGTCAAACCTAGTGGTCAGAGCAGTGGTGGTCGGCCTAGTGGTCAGAACAAGAGTCAGGAACTAGAGGTCAGAGATAGAGAGAGACAGAGTCGGGAGTCAAGCCATGAGTCAGAGTCAGGAATTGAGCCGAGGGTCAGAGCTGGAATCAGTAGCCAGGGGTGGGTGTAACAGCAGGATGTAATCTGGAACAAGGCAGACCAGGAGGAACAGGATAGGAAGGCAGGAATCAGGCAAAACAGCAGAAGCCGATAAAGCAGACAGCTGGCATTCACAACTTCCTGTGCCGCCTTCTGGCTTAAACAATGACTCTGGTTGCAAGTCTCCTCCAATTGGGACCATTGTGAGCAGTGCTTATGGTGAGCTAGGGTTCACCAGCCCAGACTCCCTGCTGGTATCCGCGAGTTGCCAGGTGTTTGCTGTGGTATTAGGGCTGCCTGGGGACCCGCGGACATGAGTTTGAGATCCATGATGCCTCACAATAGCTCACTGGGTCTGTTGCTTGCCTGCACTACAGTGTCACCCTGCAGGGTCTCCTGTGCCTACGTCCTAGTCTAATTAGTCATAGAAAGGACTACTGACTACTGCGGTGAACCTTGTGTACTCCTCCGGCCCCTCTCCATCACAGTCACACAGTTTGTAGGTGGATGCTCAGCCCAGCACAATAAACAATGGAAAAGGTCATCAACATAATGAGGAAGCTCAGGTTTATGCAGACTCCATCTGCTAGGCAAGTCTTTCAGCTGCTGGGAGACATGGGCTCATTCCCAGAAAGCACTCCCAGCTCCTCCTAAGAGCTTTCCTACCTCAGTGGAACTCTGAGACGATCATTAGATATCTGATTCCCACTCTCCTTCCACCCCCAGGCAGTGGTTGAGGATCCTCTTTGTGCTTAGAGGAGAACCTAAAGAAGGGCATGCCATAAATCCTGGCTCAGCAGCAATGGGAGCAGTGGGTGCTCAGCATCTCTAGAAATCAGAAGCGCATAATTTAGTGAAATTTAGGCAGATCGCTTAAGCAACTGGAGTCTGTTTGGTGCTTCTTAAGTTCTGGACTTCTCCCTTTGGCATCCTTATTTTGGCTTTCAATAACAGTAGCTTTTCTTGGAAACCACCTATCTGTGGAGAGCATGCAAGCTAGTGCTTCTGTCCTGTCACTTCCTTTGTCTTGTGTTTCCCCAATGATAAAGTAACTTGTAACCCTGCTGGCAGTTTTATCCAAACTGTTTTTCATTGAAATCAGAACATTAATTTCATTTTTCTTTGCCCTGGGCCAGTCTCAGATAAGGAAAGAGCCTGGCATCCTATGGGATGGCATTAGGATCCATAGTGTCAAAGAGCTTGGAGTACTGGGTTCCCTATTTCTCCTATAATCTGGCTGAAAGAAGGGCCAGGCTGTTTCCCTTTTGATAATACTTAAAAGGATCTGACTGTGTCCAAAGGAAGCGTATGTACTAGATGGCCTGCCATAATCCACAGGCATTAAAGCTCATTCCTCTTATAGCATGGTTGACTTCTGGTCAGAGAGAGAATCTGCCTCCGTGGAAGAAGTGTGCTGAGCAGCCACATGTTGCTGCATTTCTGTCTTCAGACATCGTTACTATGTAGATGTCAGAGCCTCTAACAATGAAGGTTCCTGAGTTTAGTAGTCCACAGGGACCTCTCTGGCTAGTTGCTGATATAAATTTCCCACCAGATGGGTGGTTCTAGACAAAACTCCTTTTTCAGATTTGTTGGGTGTCCCCAAAGAGAGAGATGAATCTTGGTCATAATATTTGCATTTCTTCTAGGAGCTCCAACAATCTGGACACTCCTATGGGAATTTTACCTTGTATATAGTTCTTGTTTCAAGTTATGGGTTAGATACTTTCAGATGTGCTGAGGAAGTTGCTCACTGGTTAGCATAAAATAATAATGAAGAAGCTCTCAATATGTAGAAAATAATGTTTACGAATATTCCTTTTTCCTGACCTTCCATTTAGCATGTTCCAATGTAAATCCATGCTGGGGAGGTAGCAATGGCCTTGGGCTTAAGGCTTCATCTGTACTTGGAGCTATAGCTGTGATTCCCAGCTTGTGTGGGTATTCTTGTGCTAGCTCTCATCGAGCTAAACATAGTATTGTTGCCACGATAGCATGGGCAGCATGAGCAATGTCATGGATTAGCTGCCACAGGTGCATTCACAGAGGATCTGGGCGAGTTTGAACTTGTGGCAGCTAGCCCAGGCCTCTGCTTACTGATGCTACCCTACTATTTTTAGCATCCTAGCTCACTGAGAGCGAGTATGAGTATGTCTACACCAGCTGCAAATCACACCCTTAGCTCCAAGTGTAGATGTCATCTTACTGTCACAGGATCAGGGGAAACCGTTATTAGCCAGTAATATTCTGGATCCCTCCCATAGCTGGCTAAAGGGGACACTCATCTCATATTGCTGAAGTAGATGGAATTTTAATAATTTAATTGGCCGTTACAATTGTTGACTTTTGTAATCTTCCTGTGCTCCATTCTCAATAATGAAACTCAATTTTCTATTATTATGTTCAAGTGTGTCTTAAAATTCAGTTCACTCTCCATTTTCAATTTGGTAATTCTAATATTGGAATAAAGTAAAATTTGTGATTTTTAAAGAGTCAGTTTGACAAATAGTAAGAAACTAGCTAATTATCATTTAACAATGCACATGATTAAGATATTATCATTTGGACAGAAGAGACTGTGTGTTAAGTCTCTGACAGCTGCATTCATATTTTCAACATTCAGACATACAGCAGTTTTATGTAAAGCATCATCACCTGCCATAAATATTAAAGAGCAAAGTACTAACTTCTGCAGCCCACCTACGGTAACTGTGATTCAGTTTTTTTCCTCATTCCCTAAACAAAACCATTTTAAGACAGAGCTCGATTGTGAATATATAGACCTTAAACACAACCTCACTACAGGTTGTAGTTTGAAAAAAAACCTAAACATTTGAATGTCATAAATTTAAGAATTAATTTTTGCTATGTCCCATACCCAGCCCAATGTGAACTAGGCATAGTGTAGATGCTTTTCTTTAAGTATTTCCAGTCAATTTTGTAGGTTAATTATAAATTTCTAAAGTGCTCCAAGTATAAAAAAAATCTACATGTTAAGTGTTGTTGTTTTTAATAAACAATGAAAAAATAATACAATAGGTAATATATTGTATGCACTATCGTAGAATCATAGAATATCAGGGTTGGGAGGGACCTCAGGAGGTCATCTAGTCCAACCCCCTGCTCAAAGCAGGACCAATCCCCAACTAAATCAACTAACTCCTCTCTATCCTTTAAATAGAGTAGGTAAAGTCATCGCCCCTCTAGTCTACTATAGATATGGAGATACTCCAGTGTTTGTAGACAGTATTAGTAGAGTGGATGGGGACCAGGTACAATATTGCGCTGGTGATATGTGGATATTGGAGTCTTGGATCTACACTGAAGAGTAATAAACGGCTAAGTCAAATTAGTTGCTGGGCTGCTTTGTCTGGCAATTTCATTTAAGCAATATTATGTCTATACATAGTTGTTTTTCCAGCATTTGTAGACAAAGTATACAAAAGAGACCAGGTCTGCGGCTTGTAGGGGAATGGCAGATTGGAAAGCTTTTTGTGGATTTTATGTAGAGACTAACTGTTTGTTGAGGTATTACTTTTTCTATTAATTTTTCAATGTCTGAAGAATTACGAGAGTTGGCATGGTGATTCTAATTAGGCTGTGGATATGCAGCTGGAAATAATCTGCACATAGTTTAGTTTTGGGGAGGGGTTAAACAGAAGAAAAAGGGGTATATTTGGTTTCAATGGTTCCACTACTTATGCTCAAATATTTTATGGAATGTGCATTTATATCCACGTTTTTCCAAAAAGATCATCTTCCCACAATATTATTATACTGTGCCTGTATTCTGCAGCTGATCAACTTTTAAATGAATCTCAACAGAAGTAAATGAAAAACAAAACAATTTTGTTTTTTAAATCTGGGCACAACTGGCATTTTATACATAGAAACTATTTTGATACTTGTAGAAATAGTTATATCGTAAATATATTATACTATAAATATATACCATACTATAATTATATACATAAATATGTTGACATTATACTAAATTATGGCTCTTTCCTTTAGCAGGTGGGGAAAGAAGACACATCATTTGTAAATACCAGTAAGGCCTCCAGTCTGCAGGACCCTAATGTAAGGTCTGTTACTTCTTGTTTGTAGGTAAAACATCAAATAAATACATTACGTAGTACAACATTTTCAAAACATTGCCTACAGTATGCATGCCAAAATCCATATATACATATCTCAGTTACTGTGTGAAGTCTGGCAAGCAGCAACCTGATTATACAGTGTATTTTCTTCAAACTACAATCTGTAGTAAGGTTGTGTTTAAACTACGTGTCTAAGTATATACAGTCTTCAAAATCTCAGCTTCAAAATTCAGGTGGGATTAAAACTTGGAAAGATTTGTGTACACACTTTCAGTTTTGCAAAGAGCAAAAAAAACCAAAACATTTTGGGTCGAAAATATGGGTAAGAATCATAAGCTTTAAAACTCAGAGTAGCTTTAAAATATAATCTCTGTTTTCTGTATTTTGAATCTGATTTCCACTCTGATGCCACTTATCCGAACGCTGCTGTTTCAAAATTAATGAAATCTGCTGCTGCTGCTGTTATAATATTTGTATTATTGCAGTAGCGGCTAGGAACCTCAGTCGCGGACCAGGACCCAGTTGTGCTAGGTATTGCACAAACACAGACCTTGTTTACTGTTCGTGTTTCTTTCTGTTTCCTGGAATTATTTTAACAGTGGAAAAGGGAGCATTTGTTTTAGTGCACAGAAAATGTGTTTCTTTGGATTTCTTGATCTGCAGGAAGGCCTGGTTTGGATTGCATTTTTGTTACACTGGGAGCTGATTCTTCTCACAGGAATTTTCCTTTTGCAGATAGCCATTGAAAAGAGCATCATATTTTAATGTTGTGTTTGAATCCCAGAGAATACATTCTTATAACAGGTTTTGGGTTTTTTTAAAAAGAAGACTTCACTATGCGGGTTATTTGGAAGCATGCTGCCTTTACATGAATGGTAGTAACATAATTTTATTCATCATCAGTGTCAGAAGGGTCGCACAGTTTCAGATGGGAATAAATTGATGTACAGTATTGTTGTCAAGCAGGCTGTTAAACCGCTAATTGTGGTAGCTTGTTGAGCTTGTTGGTTACTTCATTACAGATTTAGCTAACCTTTTCACCCTGAAGAATGAACATATTATTTCAAAAACCTCATGGGTCCCCAATCAATAGTTCTATTTCCCTAGGCTCAGGCAGAACTAGTTGAGCACCCTGTCCTGCTCTCTCTTGGGCTCTCACAGTCTGGCAGGATTGCAGGTAATGAATCAAGCAGAAATATTCTCTTCTCCCTCTCCTCTCCCCTCCCTTGTGATGCAACAAGATGCCCACAGGAGGAGCTGCTGAGCAGATACAATAAGAAAGGGACAGCAATTGATCAAAGCACTCCCAGCTCACACCAGAGCTGCTCCTAGCACTGATGGGGACCTGGTAACCCCAACCCTCTCAGTATTAAATGAGGCTGATTCAAACACTCGACTTCATAAATCAGAGGGCAAGACATATTCATAGTCAAACACGTTTTCTTAACACCGTCACCCTCAACAGCCACAGTTCAGAGCCTAATGGGCCACAGGTTTGGACACAACTGCTTTATTCTAATTAATTTGGAAATTTTGGGGGATACAAATAAAGTATCCCACTGTCTCTCTCTGCTTCCCTCTGTAACTGTGCTCTGTTCCCTCCATTTCTGTAACACATTTTTCACCACTGTTTTCCTTTCATCTGAACATACAGTACCACAATACACGCCCTTTACCACGTCAGTGCCACCAAGGAAATTGTGCCAGCAGAATATTTTCTTACAGTGGTGTTAGCTCTCTTGTGACATTTTGCTGTTTTTCTTGACGCCTAAGCTTCTGGCACCATGTGAAAGCTGAGATTCTCAGGTAATTAAAAAAAAGAAAAGTAAGTTACCAGCCCCCATGGTTGCAAAGAAAAGATTGAAAACATGACCCCTAAATGCTCAAACAATGAAGACAGATAAAAAAAAGCGCCAACATTTATTATTTTAAAGTCTCATGACTTTTTGGAGCCTGAGTCAAGAAGTTTGAATGCCTGGGCCTGGCAATACTACACATAGCAGATCAGGCCATTTGGATATATATGGTTTTTAATTGACAGCTGAAGAGATTTTCAAACTAAAACTCCTTCAGAACCACTTTGTACTTGTAAAATGCACGTTTGGGCCCAGACAATACCCCATTCCACAGAAAAGCGATGGGGCAGGAAGCTTTGGGAGAGGAATACTTTGTGAGGAATCCCCTGGCACAGATCCCCCATACCAACCCAATGGAGGCGGTACCCTCTGTAGAAAAGTTTGCAGGGCTAGCCCTCAAACCTGGCAGATTTCCAGGGATTAGCACAGATGCCTTGGGGGCGGGGTAGGTAGGAGGGCAGGGTCCTTGGAATCACCTTAACAGGGAACCCCCCTAGCCATAGTGGCGCCTTTCTCTATTATTTTTTGCAGAGGTTCTCAGTGGAGCCAGAGAGTGGGAGGACACACATCCCCTGTCCCCACCCCCAGCATGCACCGGGGCTGCTCAATCTTCTTCCCTCTCATATGGATCCTAGATCTGCTGAGCGGCTTCCATGAGGTCAGGAAGGTGGGGTAGAAAGAGGTAGATCCATGGCAAGGAAGGGTTGTGCCTTAGAGGCATCTGATTTCCCCCCCCCCAACAGACTTTTCATGCAATCAGAAAAGGGGCCAGATGCAAAGGGCTCCCTTCAAGCACAGTTTGGGGTGGACAGGGACCAAATGGGCCATGCCATGGCGTGACTGAGTAATAGTAAACAGGGAACCCCCAAATGCCATTTTAAGTCACTTTGAAGTGCAGAACTACACATTAATGAGTACTCAAATCAATTCACCTCAGTTACGTAGTAATGACCATTCCAATTCTCTAAATCCGTGACTACAGACCAAATAACCACAAGTTTGGCGTAAACATCAAACTGAAAATAACATCAAAACATCATTTAAAGGTAACCTGCCAAGGAAAAAATGGGGTGGGAGTGGAGAGGTGTTTTCTGTTTTATTTTAACCCGTGTTTTAATTCCCTTTCCTTTCACTGCTTCTTTCTGATGTATGGCTTGAAAGTTTTTATGGTTTGGTTTGGTTTTGAGGGCTGGGGGGGTCTCCTTTTCTCCTGTTGATTTTATTTTTAGCACGGTTTGATGGGTCAAACTGCCTTAGAACCTGGTTTGGACATGACTAGTTTAAATCCATATTTAAGCTTAGTCATTAAATTCAGTTCTTAGGCCTATGTAGTGGGGATTTATTCTGGAAATTTCTGTATGGTTGTTCAGAAAAATTGGAATTTTTTTGATACTTAAAAAACAAACTATATACATGTTTCTAAAAGCTCTTTATGAAATACGTGAGTTTTGCAGACTCCTTGAGAATAGAAATCCTGAGTTGGAGATTACAATTATTGACTGCCCATTACTGATCCTGGGCTTTCTTTTCCTGCTCTCCCTAATGTTGCTAAGGAGGGAACTAGTTAATCAACACTCTGTAAGTGTCCATGTTGATTTATTACATCCACTGCCTCTTTCTACTATTGATCAACAGATGTTGCAGACGTGCCTGTGGGATCTGGCAAGGTGGATGGGGTTGTTTTTCTATGGCTCTATTTTTCCCTTTCTGGAAGGTCAGCAGGGGGTTGGTGTGGATTAATTGTTCATCCACCCAAGGGGCCCTCGTATCTGAAGACTGAAAAGAATTCCACTCAGGCAACATACGTATGATGCTATTATGAGATACAGTGAGAGGGTTTGGGCTATGGTGCCATCTGTATACTCAGGACATTCAACCCATTCATTTCATTTTCATCAGATCCAGATGGTGCCATCTTCTTGTTTGCCTACTCAAGGCATTGACCCAGATGAGAATGAGTTCGCTGATGCTCTGTCTGGATAAAACAGAGGTGATGTAGCTTAGTGGGGTGAATCCACTAAAACAATTAAATGGATTGTGCCTATAGTCAATATATTGGTAGGGTGTAGGTGTAAATAGCAAATAACTGGTAGTAATGGGGAATTTTAACTACAGATATCTGTTGGAAAAGTAATATGGCAAAACACAGAATTTCCAGTACTTTCTTGGAATGTATTGGGGACAATGTCTTTTTTTCAGAAAGTGGAGAAAATAACTAGAGGGGTAGCCATTTTAGACTTGAGTCTGGCCAACATGGAGGAATTGGTTGCAAATCTCAAGATGGAAGGCAATTTGGGAGAAAGTGATCCTGAAATGAAAGATGTCATGATCTTAAGGAAAGGAAGGAGTGAGAGCATCAGAATAAGGACAATGGGCTTCAAAAATGCAGACTTGGACAAACTCAGAGAACAGCTTGGTAAGATCCCACAGGAAGAAAATCTAAGGGAAAAAAGAGTTCATAAGACAGACCTAGCATTTTCTCAAGGAGAACAATATTAAACATACAATTGCCAATTATTCTGATGCGAATAAAAAATAGGAAGAATAGTAAGAGACTAATATGGCTCCATCAGAAGCTCTTTAATGACCTGAAAATCAAAACAGAATCTTACAAAAAGTGGAAATGTGGGCAAATTGCTAAGGAGGAGTACAAAATAATAACACAAACGTAGCGACAAAATCAGAAATGCAAAGGCACAAAATAAGTTACACTTAGCAAGAGAAAGAAAAGGCAATAAGAAGAGTTTCTATGAATACATTAGGAGCAAGATAAAGGCAAAGGAATGTGTAGGTCCACTGCTTAGTGGAGAAGGAGATCTAATCATGGATGACATCAAGAAGGCTGAGGTGTTTAATGTCTGTTTTCCTTCAGTCTTAATTAAAAAGGTTAATGGTGACCAGATACTCAACACAATTAATATTACTGACAATTGGGAAGGAATGGAAACCAAAATAGGGAAAGAACAGGTTAAAGAATATTGAGATAATTTACATGTGTTCAAGTCAGCAGGGAACGATAAAATTCATCCTTGGATACTTAAGGAGCTAGCTGAAGCAATCTCAGAATTGTTAGTAATTATCTTTGGCTTGGTCTACACTATGAGTTTATGTCGAATTTAGCAGTGTTAAATCGAATTAACCCTGCACCCATCCACGCAATGAAGCCATTTTTGTCGACATAAAGGGCTCTTAAAATTGATTTTTGTACTCCTCCCTCACGAGGGGATTAGCGCTGAAATCAACACCGCCGTTTTGAATTAGGGTTAGTGTGGACGCAATTAGACGGTATTGGCCTCTGGGAGCTATCCCACAGTGCACCATTGTGACCGCTCTGGACAGCATGCTGAACTTGGATGCACTGGCCAGGTGTACAGGAAAAGCCCCGGGAACTTTTGAATCTCATTTCCTGTTGGGTCAGGCGAGCTCATCGGCACAGGTGACCATGCAGAGCTCATCAGCACAGGTAACCATACAGTCCCAGAATCGAAAAAGAGCTCCAGCATGGACCGAACGGGAGGTACTGGATCTGATCTCTGTTTGGGGAGATGAATCTGTGCTATCAGAACTACGTTCCAAAAGACGAAATGCCAAAACATTTTAAAAATCTCCGAGGCCATGATGGACAGAGGCTACAGCAGGGATGCAATGCAGTGCTACGTGAAACTTAAGGAGCTCAGACAAGCGTACCAGAAAACCAAAGAATCAAATGGATGCTCCATGACAGAGCCCCAAACATGCCACTTCTACGCTGAGCTGCATGCAATTCTAGGGGGGGCCGCTACCACTATCCCACCCCTGTCCATGGACTCCGATGATGGGTACTCTCCGCCATGCCTGAGGATTTTGCGGACGGGGAAGAGGAGGAGGAGGAGGACGAGCTTGAGGAGAGCACTCAGCACACAGTTCTCCCCGACAGCCAGGATCTTTTTATCACCCTGACAGAAATACCCTCCCAACCCAACCAAGCCAGAGAAGGGACCTCTGGTGAGTGTACCTTTTTAAATGTGATACATGTTTTAAAAGCAAGCGTTTTTTAATGATTAATTTGCACTGAGGACTTGGAATGCATTCGTGGCCAGTACAGCTACTGGAAAACTCTATTAACATGTCTGGGGATGGAACGGAAATCTTCTAGGGACATCTCCATGAAGCTCTCCTGGAGGTACTCTAAAAGCCTTTGCAGAAGGTTTCTGGGGAGAGCAGCCTTATTCTGTCCTCCATGGTAGGACACTTTACCATGCCATACTAGTCGCGAGTAATCTGGTATCATTGCATGACAAAGCCTGGCAGCATATGGTCCTGGTGTTTGCTGGCATTCAAGCAACATCCATTCTTTATCTCTCTGTGTTATCCTCAGCAGAGTGATACTGTTCATGGTAACCTGGTTGAAATACGGGAATTTAATTAAGGGGACATTCAGAGTTGGTCGTTCCTACTGGGCTGTCTGCCAGTGGCTGAAAAAAAATGCTCCCTGCAGTTAGCCAAGCAGTGGGGGGGGCATTGGTGCTGAGCTGTTCACGTTTGGCTAGCAGGCATCTTCCCTGATACCAGCCACGCGGTGGGGGGAGGGGTAAAGCGATCATCCCAGAGAATTGGATGAGGGGGGGTTAGTTTGGTATCTGCTGCTGCATGTTAACACGAAAACTGCAGCACTAAATGGCCAACTCAACGGGCCTTTGCTTGGTATGGGAAAGGAGGGCGCTGCTGTTATGAAGGTTGCAGAAGCCGAAAGACTATGGCTTACCATGGCCACCTGCAAGCCGAATTCTGTTGCCTGGCACTGCGTGTGTGATCTCTAACACCAAAGCCACAGGCACTCAATATAAGATGCAAGATGCAACCTTGTACCGAAATCACATGTGCTATGTAATGTGAATAGTGTTGTTCACCGTGAAAGAGTATAGCCATTGTTCTATAAAATGTATCTTTTTAAATACTTCACTCCCTTTTTTTCCTCCCGCAGCTGCAAATGTTTCAAGCCTCCCTCCTATGTCCCAAAGGCTATCTCAGATAAGGCAGCAAAAAAACCGCATGCGCGATGAAATGTTCTCTGAGCTCATGCAGTTGTCTGGCACTGACAGAGCTCAGCAGAATGTGTGGAGGGACACAGTAGCACAGTACAGGAAAATGGCCAATGAATCGTGAGGACAGGAGGGATGATAAAGATGAGAGGTGGCGGCAGGAATATCAGAGGAGGCAAGATGCAACGCTGGGGCTGCTGCGGGATCAAATGGACATGCTCCAGTGTCTGGTGGAGGTTCAGGAACAGCAGCAGGATCACAGACTGCCGCTGCAGCCCCTGTTTAACAGCCCTCCCTCCTCCCCAAAGTTCCATAGCCTCCTCACCCAGATGCCCAAGAACATGCGGGATGGGGAGGCTCCGGGCACACAACCACTCCACCTCAGTGGACAGCCCAACAGAAGGCTGACATTCAATAAGTTTTGAAGTGGCCTTTTCCTTCCCTCCTACCCTCCTCCCACACCCCACCTGGGCTACCTTGTGAGTTATCTCCCTATGTTTATAATCAATTAATAAAGGATACATGTTTTTTAAACAATAGTGACTTTATTTCCTTTGCAAGCAAGCTGTGATCGAAGGCGGGGAGGGCAGGTGTCTTACAGGGCATTAGAGTCAACCAAGGGGGCGGGTTTTCATCAAGGAAAAACAAACAGAAGTGTCACACGGTACCCTGGCCAGTCATGAAACTGGTTTCCAAAGCTTCTCTGATGCGCAGCGCTTCCTGCTGTACTCTTCTAATCGCCCTGGTGGCAGGCTGCGCATATTCAGCGGCCAGGTGATTTGCATCAACCTCCCACCCTGCCATAAACGTCTTCCCCTTTACTCTCACAGAGATTGTGGAGCACACAGCAAGCAGTAATAACAATGGGAGTATTGGTTTCGCTGAGGTCTGAGCGAGTCAGTAAACTGCACCAGTGACCCTTTAAATGTCCAAATCCACACTCTACCACCATTCTGCACTTGTTCAGCCTATAGTTGAACAGCTCCTTACTACTGTCCATGGTGCCTGTGTACGGCTTCATGAGCCAGGGCATTGTAGGCTGGGTCCCCAAGGATAACTATAGGCATTTCAACATCCCCAACAGTTATTTTCTGGTCTGGGAAGTCAGTCCCTTCCTGCAGCCGTTTAAACAGACCAGAGTTCCTGAAGTCACGAGCGTCATGAACCTTTCCCAGCCATCCCACGTTGATGTTGGTGAAATGTCCCTTGTGATCCACCAGTGCTTGCAGCACCATTGAAAAGTACCCCTTGTGGTTTATGTACTGGCTGCCCTGGTGGTCCAGTCCCAAGATAGGGATATGCATTCCGTCTATAGCCCAACCACAGTTAGGGAATCCCATTGCAGCAAAGCCATCCTAGTATGACCTGCACATTTCCCAGAGTCACTACCTTTGATAGCAGCAACTCAATGATTGCATTGGCTACTTGCATCACAACCACCCCCACAGTAGCTTTGCCCACTCCAAATTGATTCCCAACTGACCGGTAGCTGTCTGGCGTTGCAAGCTTCCACAGGGCTATTGCCACTCGCTTCTCAACTGTGAGGGCTGCTCTCATCTTGGTATTCTTGTGCTTCAGGGCAGGGGAAAGCAAATCACAAGTTCCATGAAAGTGCCATTACGCATGCAAAAGTTTCGGAGCCACTGGGAGTCATCCCAAACCTGCAACACTATGCAGTCCCACCAGTCTGTGCTTGTTTCCTGGGCCCAGAATCGGTGTTCCACAGCATGAGCCTGCCCCATTAACACCATGATCTCTAAATTGCCGGGGACCGAGGTTTTAGAGAAATCTGGGTCCATGTCCTCATGACTCTCGTCACCGCGCTGCCGTCGCCTCCTCACCTGGTTTTTCAGGTGCTGGTTCTGCATAAACTGCACGATAATGCACGAGGTGTTTACAATGGTCATAACTGCTGCGGTGAGCTGAACGGGCTCCATGCTTGCTGTGCTCTGGCGTCTGCTCGGGCAATCCAGGGAAAGGGCGCAAAATGATTGTCTGCCGTTGCTTTCACGGAGGGAGGGTTGACTGACGACATTTACCCATAACCACCCGCGACAAATTTTTGACCCCATCAGGCATTGGGAGCTCAGTCCAGAATTCCAATGGGCAGCGGGGACTGTGGGAACTGTGGAATAGCTACCCACAGTGCCCCGCTTGGAATGTCAACGCTTGCCGCAGTACTGTGGACGCACACCACCGAATTAATGTGCTTAGCGTGGACGCATGCACTCAACTTTATACAGTCTGTTCCCAAAAATTGACTTCTGTAAAATCAGAGTAATTTCGTAGTGTAGACATACCCTTAGATTCCCAGTGACTTTCAATGTGACATAAGCGCCTAATACACTTAGGAATTTTTGAAAAGTTTACTTATTGAGAATTAGAAGCACAGATCTTCTCGTGATGATGTACATGCGCAAGATGGAGAGCATTCCGTATTTATCAACATCATAACATCTGTAGAGGGGCCATTTTGTTCCACAGTCTGGAGTAGATTCTCTTCCTTACTCATCCTGCGTAGTAGATCAGTGCAGATATTTGCAAACTAAGGTGCTACTCAGCATGAGTAAGGATGGTAAAGTTTGGAGATAAAATTAGATTTTCCTTTTCTTTTGTACAAGCCTAAGTTTACAAACTTTTGAAAAGGACCATGCTGAAATTCTTAGAAGTAAGCACTCTGGCATGTATTTGTGTACTGTTTACTTTTATCTTGTTTATGTCACTGTGTTTTGTATAATCAGTTGTGCTAGACTACGTTGTACTGTGTTATCAGATGAAGGCTTTTGTAGTTCCGGGGACACAGCTTCTCTCACAAATAAGGACAAATGACTGTTATTCAGTTTTACTTTGTGCATCAGTGCAGTATTACAGTTTGAACTGTGGGACCCAGTGCTGGTTTTTTACAACTTGAGGGGTTAAAGTAGTAAAAAGCTCTATTACAATATAGACCTCTGCAAGTATTCAAGTGCTGTGCATTAAGACAACCAAGCACTGGGACTGTGTTTTGTTTTTGTTTTGTTTTTTAGGTATGTCACCAAATGTAGCTTAGATTTCTGCTATGCTCTCTGAAAACATTACAGATAAATTCAAGCAGAATTGGCACAGCTAAACCAAGCATCAGTTCAGTGAGCTGTGTTTTCTTGAGGTGCAAATATCAAAGTAATTCATGAACAGGGAGAGGTGAACTATAACCGTCCCAATTCAAAACTAGGGTTGAGAGAATAATGCAATACAAATAATGTATCCAACCAGTTTTGTTCTTCTTTCTGCTTGTGAAATGTAGATGCACAGATGACAACTTTCTCCTGCTGTTCAACAGTATATAGTAATGTTTGGGCCATTATAAACAGTCTTTGGAATAAGGATGAACAGGGATTCTGAGCATGTTCATTGTTGGTGAAATTTGCAACTGTGCAGAGAGAGAGCACAATATGCCTCTTAAGTCCTACTTCAGCTCTGTTTAGAGGACTTAAGTGATGCATAGACCTTGCATTGGGCTTTTGCTCAGGTGTGAATTGCACTTATTTGTTAATTATGATTGGTCAGCCAAGTCGTATGGTATTGTTCCTGCTTCTTGATTTGAGAAGTACACTACTGCTTTTGGTGCAAATACTTGCATATGCAAATTTAAAATTCCTTTTTTGCAAATACCCATGCAAATATTTCTGTGAACATTAAAATAGAAACCAATATTTGCCCAAACTATTTTGCAATAGTCGCCTCTTGGTGCCTCAGTTTCCCCATGTGTAAAATGGGGTTAAAGATGCCAATCTCCTTTGATATCTTCTCATGAAAAACTATATAAGAGGCAGGTATTTTTATTAGTCCAGACAATATCATCAGGGACAGAAATATCATATATCTGATTTCTGAATGATGGCTGTAGCATACATTAGCAGAATACCCTGATTTTCCAACCCCATGACATTAGGCATTTTTTGCAGGGCATCTAGTGTAGCTGAATATATACACCTTAGATCCTTAATTTAAACATGACAATCTATTACGTTAAAAAAAAAAGGTGCGGGGATACACAGTGCTTACTGTGTGGTTTACCACCATCTTGTCTGCAACTCCTATGCTAGTCTGGAGAGATTGCACTGCTAATGAACTAACTACTTGGACATGGCCTGTAGTCCCCTGAGCAATTATTTTCACATCTTCCATAGCAGATTCAATTTGGCTAACAGTTGCTCTAGCTCTGTGTACAGTTAGTTCTGGCTCAAGTACTAATCACCCAGGTATGCATGGGTATGGCTGTTTTTGCCACAAGCTGGCTTCCAATTGTCTCTTTGGACATATCCCCATAATGGTATGTAACAACATGTTCCAGTAGAGTAGCAACATATCAGTCAGCGGATTCACCCGTTTTTCTGTACACTTGGTAAAATGTCCATCTTTCTATTTTCACATTCATTTTAGCCATGAAAAAACTATATAAAACTGAAATTGCAGTAGCTGTAGCAATTCTCCGGAAGGAGAATGTGTGTGCATTACTCTCTAGTGTTCAGTACGCGGACATGATAACTGCAAGGCTAAACTCTGGACATCTGTTACCAACAAGCCTACAGTTCTCAGCAGGCATTAAAGTGGGGGCGTGCAGTTCTTCCTCTGCTAATAGCAGATGCAGGACTCCCATTCTTCTCCCCAGCTTTGGAGAGCACTGTGATGTCCACACAGCTCCCCCTCTTTCCGGTTTGCTGCTCCTTCATCTTGTTTCAATCTATTTTAACCCCTAGTTCTCAGTCACATAAATCCAGTATAGAACAGGCTTACTAGAACAGGGTAGAATTCCAAGAGCAGGTGATAAAGTAGCAATCCTTGTTGCCAGGAGTGTCTAACGAGAAAAAAGAGACTGTACTCCAGACACACACATTAGTATATTAACTCAAGTATGCTCTAGCTTGATCTTTATCATCTTTCAAGGTAAATTCTAAACAGCACACTTGCTCACAAGTGAGTCACAGACAAATGTGCAGATGACTGATAGATGAATGCACATTGCTAACAGACTCCAAACCCTGCTATGATCTCATCAGATCCACAGATTATGCACTATTTGGATTTGGATTTAGGATTTTACTATTATTGGAACCTATTGTGTGGTATTGGAGTGAACTAAAAGGAAAAAAAAAAAGGGATTCACAGATCATCGTATCCTGAGCTGGGGAATAAACCACCTTGAACATGTTAAAATGCTGTTGTGCCTTTTAGGAAGATTTTAAGGTTAACGTTGTTCCAAATGGATTATAAAAATAATTGCAATATGCCTGAGGAAGGAGTCCCATTAGCTATGTTTGGTCATTAAACTTATCATATACCATCAAGAATAAGTATTGTTGCCTGGTGATTGTCATCTTCAGTAGTCTGACATGCTGGATGAGTACTTGTAGCAAAACACACTGGTTTCAATTTGCAATACTGAAATCATTTTACAATTGGTTTTGGACATTTTTGTGAATCTGGTTCTATTCCTAAAAAGTATTGGAATAGATTTTCATGTTACTCCTGCATATTTGGGACTGACTTGCTTGGGGGCTGAGGCGCATTGTATGGTAAAGGTTAGAGTTCTTCCATTTGCTGAATTTACTCCATGTGGTCAGGAGGGTTAAGGAAAGCCGGTTTGGCTCATTTTCCCATAAAGAGGTGATGTGTTTTGTGTGCTTTCTCTTAGCCATTCAAAAAAATTGTCGGTGGCAGCAGCACTAAGGAACATCTATTTTCAGAGTGTGCTATGCATACCCTCCCTCCAGACACCCAGTGGATTTTCAAGGGAGCAGTGGTCCATTTTGTGGGTAATTTCCTAAATTTAAAAAAACGAAACACCAAACAGAAATTCCACTGTGTGACATCATATTGACACCCACATTCTTCAGCAACAGGGCTGCAAACTTTAGATCCACTGCACAGACCTCTGGCTCTTAAGCAAATAGAGTAACTGATAGCAGTAGACAGTTCTCCTCCTCTGTGTGAACCAAGACTATCAGAGGATGAAATAGTGGGTTTGCGAGTGGTTTTCACCCATATTTGCTCACAACAGAGGAATGGTGAGATTCAGAAACCTTGGGATCTATGCCAGGTTCTGGAGGGAGTGTGCTCTAGAGGTCACACACTCTTCTTCCCTGTTCTTTCCAAGTCTTACCTCTTTAAAATCACAACCAAAATTAATATTGACAAAGTAAGTTTCATATAAATTCTAGTTAAATGCCTGGCAAAGTAATATTCACATTCATAAACATAACTGCTTCCATTTCTGGGGTAAGTCAATGAAATATAAATGAGGATCCATCGTCTAGTCAAATGTTTCCATTGGCAAGATTAGCTATTTTTATTTCTGTCATTACTATCACTTGATATTGTCTCTAATGTGGTGCGTTTATTGACTATTTATTTTCATGGTAACATGCTTTTGGATTTTTATCAACAGTCTGGTATGCTCAACATGCCAAATGGTTCAGCGTTCGTCTGTGAAATTCTTTCAAGACCAACTGTTGCATTACCTTTGTTGATCCTTACTATCCAAATTATCTCATCTTTGATAAGATTGCAAATAGGAATATTCTTCTTGTGTGGGTGAAGCTACAGTCACCATCTGGTGCTCTGCATATTCATTTATTATATTTCCTTTGCAAATCTTACAATCCAAAACTAATTAAAACTATTACATTAGGGCTATCTACATTCGGAACTGTATAACATGAAACGCAAGATGAAATGTTATATCTCAGCGCTGGCTGATGTTAGTCACCAGAGAAGAGAGGGGAAGAAATATAAGTTATGTCAAGTTGTGCAGAGGTCACTTTGTGTGGGGAAAAATTCACTCTTACAAGATCCATCCGCAAAATAACCTCTGCTCACATGAGTTAAAATGAGATGCCATTCATGGATCGTGTAGAACATTTAAAGGGCGTGTCCGCTCCACTGGGCTCTTCAAACTTGGCTCTCCTTTGGTCAGACTTGAATATGCCCATGGGCTCCACTAGGCTTTTTGGGCCTGGCTACTTCTTGATTGGGGGGAAAAAAATAAGAGGTGGTATCTACCAGATGTTACCCTCTTGTAGCACCAAAATCATGGTAAGTTACTCCTGGTAAGTTGTGCAGATCTGTGATCCTCGCTCTCTTTTCTTATGCATGAGGAATGTAATAGTTAACAACATTAACATTTCTGTTATGGCTGGGCATCTGAGTTGCATCTCCACTGAGATGGATGGTGAAGTGTACACCTATGAGGTGTTGCTGTAAGCTCTCTGCAAACACACACAGTCATCTCTGCATCAATTCCACTCATTTATGAGCATTTCTCTGCAATCATAACAGCTACAGACTTGCTAAAAAAAAAAAAAGAAAGAAAGAAAGAAACCTGAGATTCTGGAGAGCATAACAGTCTCTTCGGAAAGGGGCTGGTCTGCTGTATTGGTGCGCACCAGCTGTTTCTGAGCTCTGTAGTTGCATATACTGAATCCTATTTAAGACCTTTCATTGATAGAGTTGGCTACCTGCAGCCTTGAAATTTTTCTTGGATGCTGCATTTAATGGGAGCAGTGGAGGGCAAAAAACCTAACTGGCTTCAAGACCAAGTTGATAAGTTTATGGAGGGGATGGTATGATGAGACTGCCTACAATGGCATATAGCCAATTTCCGAGTACTAGTAGCAAATATCTCCAGCGGCTGGTGATGGGACACTAGGTGGGGAGGGCTCTGAATTGCTACAGAGAATTCTTTCCCAGATGTCTGGCTAGTGGGTCTTGGCCATATGCTCAGGGTCTAATGGATCACCATATTTGGAGTCAAGAAGGAATTTTCCCCTGGGTCAGATTGGTCAGAGACCCTGGAGGGTTTTCACTTTCCTCTTGCAGCATGAGGCATGGCTCACTTGCAGGTTTAAATTGGTGTAAATGGAGGATTCTTGGTAACTTGAAGTCTTTAAATCATGATTTGAGGGTTTCAGTAGCTCAGCCAGAGGTTATGGGTCTATTATAGAAGTGCGTGGGTAAAGTTCTATGGGCTGCTATGTGCAGGTCAGACCGGATGATAATGATGGTCCCTTTTGGCCTTAAAATCTGTGAGGTTTGAATCTGAGCATTTCTTAGAAAAAACACGAACTGAGTCCAAATATCCTAAATCCCAGTCTGGTGTCTTAACCACGAGGCTGTACTTCTCAGTTCCAAATTCCTCCAGTAGTTAGTGCAAGGCAGTTATGGACAGCTAGTTTCTTCAGGACCAAGAATACAGTTATCCAGATAAATATTGTGTAGATAAGAAAGTTCGGATAGGTCAAAAGTGGAGCTGGTTGAAAAAAGTGAGGGTTTTTTCCATGACAAATTTCACCATTTCCTGGCTGTATTCATTTCATAGCATTCAGAGGGCCCATTTTTGTGTTTGTTTTCAAAACCCAGGTTTTGGGGAAAAGAAACATTTCAGTAACCAGTTTGGTTAAACATCAATAAAAATATATCGTGAAAAACTAAAAATGTGGGTAAAAATGGTTTTGAAGAAAGGCCATTTTTAACAGGAAAAACGACAAAGCAAAAAAACCCTGTTTTTGTTTGAAAAATGTTCAGACCGCTCTAGAAAAAATGTAATATGTAACTAAATATCCGACATCAATATAGTTCAGATTCAGCAAGGTAGATTAATACGTTGATCGTTTTAAAGCCAGAAGCCATTTTTGTGATCATCTTCTCTGATCTCCTGCATAACGCAGGCCACAGAACATCACCTAGTAATTTTTGCATCAAGCCCGTAACTTCTGTTTGAACTACAGCGTATTATTTAGAAAAAAATCCAGTCTTGACTTGGACTGCAAGTCATGGAGAATCCACTTACTTAAGCATGTGGCTTGATTTCATTGCCAGGTGACACATTCAGTTCTTTCTTCCTTGCCTTCAAAGGGACTTCTCACATCTGCTTAATTACCTTACTGTATTATACCATTAACCAGAGTACAGTGTATTATCACACTGTCTGGCGTGGCTCATGACTGTGAGTGCCAAGCTCAGGGCAGACTCTCAAAAAGCAGGGCAGACACCCCAAACCGGTGGTATGTTCTATATTTAGATTTCACCAACCCAGTAACAAGGGTGATCTCCGAAAGCACTAATACAGAATTACCACGGAGTCACAGACAGTCCCCTTGGGCATTCCAGCCTATCTTGCCACCCAGACACCCAGGACTATGTGATAGATGGTCACTTTACACCAAAAATCACAATAATATTCAGGTTACTCACAGTCCCAAAGGACCAGACACTTACTCCTGGTCAGTTGTACCCAGATCTCAAATCGAAGACAATACCTGTAGCCAATCTTGTAATAAACCAAGTAAGAGAGTTATTTAGAGGATAAAACAGGAAATACACACACACAAATGAATTAGTCTGAGATTTTAAAAGGTAATATAAGCTTCTATAATAAGCAGCTCCATATATTCTTTAGTGGTGACCCATGCCAAGCAGCACTCGGATCTCTTGCTTATGTTTAGGAAACTTTGCCCCTCAGAGTTCAGAAAGCATAAAGATCCAGTTTCTCCTTGTCAGGGATTTTTATCCCCTCCACCCCAGAATACAAGCTGATAGAACAAGTGTCAATGCCTGCCTCTTCTTCATGTAAGTGGGGAGGGCAACAAAGTCTTTCTCTTTTTGATGTCTTACAATGCCTCATTTGGTTTCAGTTTGACTACAGGACCAGCACTGTACACTAATTAATGTTTTTTTCCTGTTTGGTGAGTTACACAATTACAAAGCAAATGCTCATATACCATGGCATACAGACATTATAAGTTTGATTAATACATGTCGCATCCTACAAGAATTCCATAAAGTCTGACCATTAAACACATTCTTATAACACTAATGTCTATTTTAACTAGAGTAACCTGCCGGTCAGCCAGACTGGTTTCCAGAGATGCATTTGTCAGTGTTCAGTGAGGCCTAGGGTCCTGGGCATGAGCTGGAACTGATCTGCCGGCATCACATGTACCTCTAGCACAATTTCAGAGTACACGTACTGAAACGTGAAAAATTTGAACTCTTAAATATTACTGTGTTTTTATCAGCAAAGTAGCTAAATTTATCCTACAAATCTGCTGGTGCGAACTCATTTTCTACTGCTATTCACACCTGTTCATAGAGGTGAGGAAAAGACTTCAATCCTGCCTCCAAGGGAAAAATGGCTTAGTTTAAAGGCTAGGTAAATCCATTAGGAAACAAATATACTGCTGTTCCCTTAGTAAAATCAGGAAATCTACTGTTCAAAGAACTTGCCTGTTACCTATAGCCCCAAATCAGATGCTGTTTTTGCTATTTAAAATGGTTTCTGACTGTATTTTAACTTGCTAACTACAAAAAGGCATTATTACTAGTGATATCGGAAATCATAAAATTTGCATTATAATTTTCTACATAATCATCTGCATTAGACATCAGTGCTGGAATTTTCAGAGGCTAAGTGAGTTAGGTGCCCAAGTCCAACTGAATTTCAATAGGAGTGTCCTCTGTCTCTCCTAAAAATCTCAACATGAATAGTGGATGTCCTGACTGCCATGTGAAGACCTGAATTTATAGATGATTTTGAGCTCAGACAGTGGCTGTTGGGCTGAGAGCATTGTTCTAGGTGTGGGTAGAAAAAGAACTCGTATCACCCCTTCCTGCCAGAATGCAGGAGCATTTCAGTCTTAGCCTAGACTGCAGTCTGTAGGTGTATTTTCATTCTGGGGAGGAGAGGGTTGGGGGGGAGTTTCAAAAGGAAGAAAAATAGGGAGCTGGGGAATGAAAAGAGTAGGGAAATCCCACAAGCTCTGTGCAGAATCACTGCACCTCAGGGGCATACTTGGTTAAGGTCACAATCTGTATGACAATCCAGTAAAAAGGCATTAACTCAAAAAGCAGTTTTCAAATTGCCAGATAATCCTCTTGATAATTACCTCCTGAGGTATCAGTAGAGCTTTCCTGGCATCATAGCAACAGAAACAAAACCACGTTGTTCCTGATCTTTGTATAGCCTTCGCTTAACCAAGAAAACCAAAGTGGAGAAACCTTAGACTGCAAACTGAGGAAAGGTTTCGGGGGGGATGATGTGCGCACGCGCTTCACTTGTGAGGCCCTTAAATTATATGAGAATCTTCTTAAATAAAATATTTTCTTCTTCCTTCTCTTCTCTCCCCCACACCCTCAAAGAATGAATTACATGTTCCCGTTCAAAGGGGACGTGAAAGCAATGATCAATCAGTTCAAGCCAGGAGCAGTCCTTTTACACTTTTTTCTCATACTTTGCTCAGGTTCCACTTTAACTGAGTCTGGTAACCTGCCCACTTTGCAGTGAGGACACTGGTTAAATCACTCAAGAGCTGATAGTCCCTCCATGCCTTCCCACAGTTCCCCTCAAAAGGCAGACGTGGTCTCCCACAGTTGGCTGAGAGAGAACCATAGAAGAAGATCAGCACAAACCACTATGGGACATTCCCTTGAAACACTTGGGCGAGTGCAGATGGCACAGTAACTCTGGTAGTGCTTTGCAGTGGGGATGCTCACACCTGAATTAGGCTAAACCCAGATGCCCGCTCTCGCCAACTCTTCACTGAAGACATACCTTCGAGTGATTTACTTTTTACTCTTTGCAAGGCTAATGAGCCAACTGCAGCAGGCTCGTGAGATTGGAGGAGCTGGTTCACTAAAGCTCCGTGCTCTGGTGAGAAGCATGCTATATCTCTAATTTTAGGCAGGTTCTGTTGACGTGTCATGACAGGCTGACATTCATGATTGTCATTGTCATTCTCACTAGGAAATGACAGATTATTATGCAGCATGCCAAATCATTAAGATGCTGTGTCTTGGTTCAATATCTTCATTCTTATGCTGAAGCAGTTGGATACATTTGCAAAAAAATGTTTCCCTTAAATTCATGGAATTGCAAGGGTACCTTATAAGAAATTGTAATATACTATGCTTTTTTAAAGCATGGGTCATCCTGAACCTCCAGAACATCAGGTTTTGTTCAAATCTGTGTCACTTACTACACATAATAAGGAAAGTGTCTATATTTGCACATAAAGACTCTATGTTAAATAGCCAAAATAATTACAAGGTATCTCCTTGAAAAGCTATGTCCTTTCATGTGAGATAATATACGATCACTATAGAATTCAAAAAGTAAGAATAGAAATTATTCAGCTTTTATATTTCATTCTTTTTTCAGTAATGTCAGTGTAATTTTTAGGGCTTTGTACAGGATTAAAAGCATGCCATTTTTACAAATTTGAATCAAGCTCACTAGCTAGTGGCCTTCAGTGGATGAATGTGTCTGCCTTAAAAGCATGATTTCTGCTCTTTAATCAACAAATATTTCTAAATTTAGACCTAAGCGGAAAATGCTATTGTTTGTGTTATATAACCGAGGAGTACCGTGTTTGACATTTTGCACCCATTTATAACACCTGTGACTACTGAGATTCACCAATGAGGACAACCAACCAGCTGCTCTCCAGCCTGCTGTTAATCACCCACAGATGAGCGTTTCATACTGAGAGAAGCAAGCGCATTGAATATGTTCCCGCTGGGGAAAATGTACTCCGTGGAAACAGGCAGGGAGGCAGATGGAGCAGTGCAGAGTTTTGTGTTGAGGAAGAAAGTCTTTGGTGGAAACAGGCACTCAGCCAGCCAGTTTCGAAAAATGAGGGTTAAAAATCCATCTTCTGACATTGGTAGCATCAGTTCTAATATCTGATATGTCCTCTATTGAGGGTCTGTATCCTGTATGTGCTGTGGAATGGACTCAATCTGATATCTCATAGAGATTTGGATCTTTAGGTTGAAGTCCATATAAAAGTGCAATGTATCATTAAATTTCATTGTTGGTCCTTTTCATCTAAAGTAAGAGTACAATAGGCCCTCCGCTAATGTACACCGTGGCTAATTTGCAATGCCTATAATGTGCACAATCAAATGGTGGTCTCTTCCACTTAGGGTCTGATCCAAAGTACAGTGAAATAAATGGAAAGACTGGTTGGGTTAGCCCTGAACAAGGATTTGATGGCAGAATATTGTAACAAGGGGCTGCTCTTACTAAAATTCCATTATTTTTGCAGGATATGCTAACAGGAAATTTACTAGCATACTGTAAAATGTCATAAAGGTAAACTGTACTTGTCAAATGAGTGGAATGGTTTGTGTATTTCTGAATAATGCTTATTTGCTTTTTATATTGTTCACTTATGATTTTGCAATATTCAGAAAACCACAATGGGGTTTCCACATATTGATATAAATTAGTAAGGGTTTTGCTCTATTCCTATGATGTCTTATGGTTCCTGATGTGTCTGATATCCTTTGATGTGATAAGTTCTTTGCTTGCTAATTATACTGTGTGCATATCTTTTGTATCTCACGTTAGATTTGATATTTGATTATTTATTTCTGTTCCCACTTTCACTGGACTTGTGTAATGAATGAAAACTACCCTATTAGGAAACTGTTTTAGATATGGCAATGCTGTCCATTCAGAGCCAGATCCTCAGCCAAGGCACATCAAGATAGCTTCACTGAAGTCAACGGCGCTGAACACCAGTTTACATCAGTTGAGGTTTGACCCTCAGATTATTTCATTATACAGGTCTTCACACATTTAGCCTCCCTGCAGCAGTTCTCGAACTGAAAGGATATTGAGGTGTGCTATGGAATAGCTCTTTTTCCTAATTATTAAACAATGTGAACGTTACTTGCAGTGAAAAGTGACACCGAAAAATAGCATTGTGGGTTTCCATGTTATTGGCGTTTCAACGGTTTCCAGATCAGATTTACGTACTTCACAGTTCAAAAGATTATTTTGTTCCTAATCACCATCACTACAAACTCAGTATGGAATCGGAAAGGCAAGCTGGGTTATTAAATATTACAGAACATTAGCACAAGAGCAAGCAGAGCTCTTCTCTGATCAGGACCCCGCTTTGATATCTACAGCCCTGGTCCACATTCTTAAATAACAATCACAGCTACTTCATGTCGCCATCAGTCACATATATCTTTACTTTAAATAGAACGTTTGCAATTTCTTTTGTTTCTAGTGTGTTCCCGGGATCTCATCCATTAGCACATTGCTATTGTATTGGTGTTGCAAACACAGCAGGGAAATGTTTAATTTCAAGCAAAGGCTATTTTAATTAATGATTTTCTTTAGTTCATTAATCCATTTCTAGTTATATTTGTGTTTTTAAAAAGTTTTACAAAAACTAATTGTTGGGTCTCTTTAAAATACTGCATTTCTGGGTCTTAAGTCATTAGCACTGAAGTATCTTTCTTGTGTTTTGCATCAATTTCGTATATTTAAATGGTTGCTTTATACAGTTACACAGTATATAGGGCATTACAACTGTGAACAAAAAGTACGGATATGTATTCTTGCATGCTGGATTACAAGTTGAAGAAAACGGTAAATTTGCCAATGTGCACTTGCTTAACTCATAGGTTAAATGTATCATTAAATTATAACTTTGCTGACTTACCTTAAAATTGCTGAAACAGAGCCATCACGACAAACATTTTTCTTGTTTTTAGAAGTCCAGCACCAGTACGACCAGAAACTACACCATCAACAGGCACTACAGAAAAGCAGGAAATTAAAGTTTCTCGTGTGAGGAAGTTAACGAGACAGTACAGCTTGTGAGTGTTGTACGGCACTATTTGCAAGATTTTCTCTACTACCAAGCTGAAAATTAAAGTCGTGCTAATTATTGTTCAGGATATGCCTTCTGAAAGGCGAGTGCAATTACATGATAATGATCTTACATTGATATAGTTCCTTTCATCTCTCAGGATCTTGAAGTACTTAGGACTTAAATTAATATTCAATCTACACACACTTAATACCCCACTGAAATGCAAGTCCCTTGTCTTTAATAGTGAACAGCAACATTACACAGTGGTAGAAGTTAGGAACTAAAAATTCCTTTCCACTTGAAATTAGAGGTTGATTTTAAGTAGGCAAAATTGGTGAAGCTTGGCTGGAACCACCATGTTTTATTATTACTCATTCTTATGGACCACTCAGCATGGCAAGGGAAACACTGCCATCATGTATTGGAGGGGAGGGACTAAACTGAAGGGAAGGAAAGAGGGATGATACCAGCATAAATAAACCAAGAACTCCACATTCATTAGGATGAAAAAAAACTGAACATGCAATCTATGTGAGATGATAATGCCTAGCTCCTCTGGCTGGACTAATCTTCCCAATGACACTAACTATGCAGTAGTACTAACTGTAGCTTTCATTTGTATAGCACATTTCATTTGTATAGCATTTGCATCCAGAAACATCCCAATAAATATATATAGAGAAAAGGAGGACTTGTGGCACCTTAGAGACTAACGAATTTATTTGAGCATAAGCTTTCGTGAGCTACAGCTCACTTCATCGGATGCATTCAGTAATGAAGTCAGCTGTAGCTCACGAAAGCTTATGCTCAGATAAATTTGTTAGTCTCTAAAGTGCCACAAGTACTCCTTTTCTTTTTGTGAATACAGACTAACACGGCTGCTACTCTGAAATCTGTCATTATATAGAGAGAGTTACTTTCCCAAATGTAATCATTTTTGTCATGGAACACAGTAGCTATTCTGCATCAACCAGACCTCAGAATATTTTAGGAAAAGAACTGAAGAACTGGAATCAAATTGTAACTATGCAGAGATTTAGGTTGTCAAAATATATAGTAAGTACTCAAGTTTGAATTTGTCCAGGATACTAAGGTTAACATATGGGAACACACACTCATGGCTTGGCCAGCAGGACATGACATTAGTCTCTAAGGTGCCACAAGTACTCCTCCCTCCTTTTGCTGATACAGACTAACACAGTTACCACTCTGACACCCATCTTGCACCATGGTATATCAGCTCATGCTAATCAGAAATCATTGTTTGCAAATGAGACTAAAGAGAGGAATTGACAACTCACTGGAGGGAAGGAATGCAAGGTATAGCATTCCCTGCTAATATAGGAGATTACACATGGCATGGAATTTGGCAGCATTTTGCAGAAAGATTTTCACAAGGTTGTCTGCTTGTTGCAAATGTCCAGTGTGTCTCAAGCAAATGTGCTTCTCTTAAATTAGGCACTGCTTTTACAGCTCTTTCCTTAGTTAATCAGATTTATTATCACAATGGAGAAAAATTCTCCCACAAGTTTAGAGTCCCATCTGCTATTTTGAGACAGGAGAGATCAGGAACTTGTTTATAAGGTCAGCAAATGAAGGACTGAGAAACAACTATGAGGGGACCAGGTATTTGAGAAGATAATGAGTGGGACAGATACATTGGAAATGAAGGTTGGTCTTATGGTTTAACCACAATTTTGGTAGTCAAGAGATTTAAATTCTAAGCAAGGTTCAAGCACAAACTTCTTTGTGAATTTGACTTCTCTGTGCTTCAATTTATTCATATCTACCTCGCTAGGTGTTGTGAAGCTTAATTCATCACTGGTTTTAAAGCAGCTTGAGTTCCTCGGAAGGGGCTATAAAAATGCAAATACTATTAATGTTTATTCAGCACAAAGTCCAATTTGATCATAGTGGTCATTGATGGCAGGGTCAGAGAACTACTGGGAAATTTTGAATTGATTCAGTCGAGCTCTCTAGTGGGTGAGAGAGCTTGAAATCTGCAGAGGAATCAAGACAAAAAAGAAGCTAGAGAAAAACGGGTCAAAGTAGTCTATAGGAATACTGAAGACTATAGGGATGATGATGTTTGGAAGAGAAAATAATCAATTGTTTCGATCAAGTCAGAGAATTTCTGAAGAAGAGTTAAATAGATTTTAAAAAGAAGTTAATTGCCCATCATTATTTCTAGATTAGACAGTTTCAGAATGTGGAGTGTAATGAAAGAGGAAAGTTGATCACGAAGGAAAGGTTAGTGTGAATTCGGGTGGGAAGAATTTGAAATATGGGTAGGCAATGTCACCCACCTTCTCATCAAATTTGGAGGATTTTTCAGAAAGAAGGTAAACTAACTTGAGGATCCTCAGAGGGAGGAATAAAGTGAGTGCTTATGTTGCCAGGTCTCAGTCAGGCATGTGATAACAATTCTATCATCAAGGAGGTGTCATGTGCCAGTAGAGATTTATCATTAACAAATCAGACAATCAGAGCAAGTCTATAATGGCGGGTGATATACTAAAAGGAGGTGGGTAGTTTTGATATGGATAATGTCATTATAATAATGTCATAGGCATGGAGGAAGCTTAATTCCTAAGGTAGTTCAATGAAGAAAGATAGGGTGAGTTGGTAAAGAGAATAATAACTGGCAGTGAGTTGAGATTATTGGAGAAAAGCAACGACTGAGGGTGAGGAAAAGAAATAGAGTGTCGGGTACAGTAGTGAGAATGAAAGGGAGTACAGGGGTCAAGAGATGGTAGTAGCAGTAGAGAAGGATGGTAACCAAAGACAGATGGAGAGAAGTAGCTAAGAGGAGGGTAAGGAGACAGGGAATGGAGAGAAGAGAGATGGATGAGGGTGGGGAGGAGGTTGTGTTACAGAGAATGAAGACGATATGAGAAGCCATTGAGAGGGATGGTTATGGGAATGGTAGCCACAGCCAACCCACAGAAAGTCCAGTCATGTATTAAAGTGTTTGAAGGAGCTGTCTTTGCGAGAGCGAGAATGCATCAGTTGAAATGTAGAAGAATGCATTGGAAACATGGTGAATGTGAAGATCTGAGGAATAGTAGTGGTAACCCAAGAGAAAATGAAAGCAACAGGAAAATTACACAAGTGGAAGAAATCAATATTTTAAAGTATAGCTAAAATACCGCATTTATGGAGATTCAGGTTAGAATTTGCACATTTTGATTTTGGAGCTTTTGAAAATCTCACCTTCACTGTATAAATATCAGAATATAGATTTTCAGTTCCCCAGCCTTGCACCATTATGATGGCCTCTTAAGAAAACAGCAACTCAGTGGAAGATTGCAATTAAAATGCTAGGGGCTACAAAACCAAAAGTAAATTACATATTTTTAACAAATGTTTATATAACACATATAATTATAGAGTCTCTGAGCTTCACATTTTCACACCAGCAAAACTAAAATCCTCATTTGTAGCCCATTCAAAATAAATAATTGCAAGTACAATTTGATTAATAGATAATAAGGTCTGAAGGGATCACTGTGATCATCTAGTCTGACCTCATATGAAAAGCAAACTAGCAGACAATGGTTCTGATCCATTGACCTCTGGGTTCTGGAGCCAACACACTCCCACTGCAGAACTTTCTTTAGGTACTTGCATGTGTAGGTTTTGCATATACAATGGCTTCATGTCCAAATACTGAGGGCAAAATTAAGGCACCCGTGTTTGACAAGCTAGCCCTTACATTTATTTCTTCAGGGGCCAAATTCTGTTCTGGTTGAAGTCAATGTGATCTTTGCCATTGAGTTCAGTGGGAATGGGATTTAGCTTCTGGTGTCTGGATTGCAGGTACAAAAAGTGAAAGGAGGAGTGCTGTGAAAGGAGTAGAGTGGTAAAAAGTCTTGTGCTCAAACCTGTAGCTAGAACACAATAGCACAGTGCATATGAGACAGGATTATAAATTCATTCCCCAGTTTAGTTGGATGTGACCTAAGAAGCCTTTCTGAATTGGCAGATTCTAAAAGAATTTCCGCTTCCACATAAAATAGGAGTATGAAGGAACAGATTTACCCAGCAAGGCTGGGGATAGAGCCAGAGTATCCCTGCTGAGTGTGGGGAATAAGGACTGAGAAAATGTCAGCTGCATGTTTATAAAAGAGAATAACTAGGTCAGGAGCCCAAATCTGGCTTGTTGCATTAATAAAATACCTATTTAATAAACTCCGTCATTTTTATATTTTGTTTTAAACACGAAAACAGTGTGTCATACATGCTATTCTGCTCTGGGTGATTAATTATTGTTCTTCCATGGAAAAGAATGACCTGTGGAAGAGACCACATTAGTTGGCAAAGTCTAATCATTTTATAAAAGCATTGGTATTAACCAAACCACACAGCAATTTTGCTGAGATAGGGTTGGGCAGTGTGTCATGAAACTTGTGTTAGTAGTGATTATATAGACAGCAACAATAGGTGCACAGTCCTCGATTAAAACAAAACCAAAGTACAGGCCTCTGAAAAGTGCCTGTCAGACTGGCATTGCAGGGTTCCATGTGCACTGTAATTCAGTAAGTGCCTGGTTAACATTTGCTCACTTTACAAATAAAAAGAAGCAAACTTGCACTGGATTGTGACAGCCAAGCTGAGTTTTGGGGGGTTTTTTTGGTTTTTCTTTTTCTTCACACATCACCACCAGTAGTAAAGATCCTGGAGGCAAAAATTATGGCCCCAGTTACATCTGTGCATGGATAATTGAGGACTAAAAACTTGACCCAAACCACACTGAAGTCAATGACTTGTGATCAGTGGGGTTCTGCAGTGGTAACTGAGGCAACAATATGCTCTGCAGAATTTCTTTTACTGGTGACCAAGTGTGAGAAGGAAATAACCCAACTTGACTGCCTGATTTTTTAAAGTAATGGCTTCTCTGTAAATGGAGCAAATTTGATCTGGAGTCATAAGTTCTCAGTGAACATGGCCTTTCGCCATGTTATTTTTACAGTTACTTTTCAGAGTAGAACTGCCCTTTAAGGAATTTTGAAAATGGAAATACATACATACTGCGTGCCAAAGCCGCTCCAGTAACTTCACGGTTACTGTTACACCAAGGCTGATGTTGATCCTGTATATCTATTTGAGGATTTTCTTACCAATACAGCAAGCCTATAGAATAGCAAAATGCAAAGATGAAAGCTATAAAATGAAAAAGTAATGTGAAATAGTCCCCAATGTATGTTTTTAATCAAATACATTTTCAGTCATCATATTAATTATTTGTACATAATATCAAGTTAGATTGGAAACTACATGCCATTTCAGTTTTTGCATTCGTTGTTGATGTTTAGTCAGTACTTTTTACTGGGAAATCATTAAAATTTAAAGAGAATCTAATTTATTTGAAAACTTATTTGAAAATAGTAAATTATGCCTGGCCTGGTGAACACAATTACATTCAGAAGCACTGTAGCTGCTGCTGTCCAGATTTTCCTTTCTTTCTCCTTCCCCCTGCCTCTCGCACTTCCAAAGCAAGTTAAAACAAAATTCTGTTATACCTTGTAATGAATGGAGCTTCATGCACTTTTAACGACCACAGTGATGAAGACGACCTTCCTCCGGCACTGGCAGCGGCAGTGGCAGCATCAACATCCGTTTCATCAGCATCTCCCGTGTCACAGAAAACGTGTACGCCACAAATGTCAGAAGTACAAACCCAGATATCACCTGGTGCAAAGGTAAGATGCAGAGACGGGGTCACGTAAATAGACTGAGAAATTATTCGAGATGATAGATCTGAAGACAGAAAGTGGCTATGGTTAAATGTTCTTATGAGATGATAGTATTAACTATAATTTTACAGCTGAGAGTAGTTTTTAATATGAAATTGTTGTAGCAATATACTTATACTATGCAATGTATACTGGCAGCAGCTAAAAAATTAGGACATTGAGTACCTGATCCAAAGTCCATTGAAGTCAGTGGGAGTTCATCCATCAATATCAATGGGCTTTGGATGAGTACTCAATGAATATTTACTTGGATTTCAAAGATATATAATTTTATTGTCCATCTCTCCAGATTCACCTATCAAAACACCTTTAAAACTGTATGTGTAATTTATAATCTACTTGGCTAATTTATTCTTTAATTAAATATATTGAAACTATAATTACACATATTAAATGTTTACCCAACTTGTGGGATATTTTTCTGCCTTTAGAGCCCCACAGATGTTGGAAGTACATTTGCTTTGGAGCCAGGTGACCTTTTGATGGATTTCACAGAAGCCACACCTATGGTAAATAATTCCAGTTTGCAACTAGGAATGTTTAAATGTCTTTAAGAACTATTTGAAAACCAGAATGAATATGTTTTTTTGTTGCACATTGTCTAATAATCCAAACAAAGAAAATTATGGTCTGATTTTCAGAAGTGCTGAGCACCCACTGAAGTCAGCTCAGTGCTTCTGAATATCAGGTCATTAATGTGCACATTGTCAAATATCATGGCTGAAGCGTTGGAATTAAATCCTTCTATCATGGCGATATTTGCTCTCATTTTACTGGGCTGCCCCAATTTGACCAACCTCTTTGATGCCATAAGTATGTGTAGCTAGATCTATCTTTGGGAGTGATCTGCACATCCCGTCCCCCGCTTCCTCCCCACAGCGGAGTTCAAGGATCAGCCAGCACTCCTATATCTGTGACTATACTTTCACTTTTGGTTGGTTCAAAGTACCGCACGTTGGCTTAAAAGAAAACAGGCAGCCTAATACATGTTAATCATTAACTTCCTTCTTTGGAATAATAGACTCTGAAGCACATTTATGTTTTTGCTTAAAAACCAGGCCAACTGAAGTCAATAACTAAGCTCCCATTGTTTTCAGTGGGAACAGGATTTCACCCCAGACTCCCAATGGATAATCTGAAGTATTACACTATGATCCTGAGCTGCATTTTCCAAAGTAATCATTGCATCACAAATAGGTCAAATACCATGTAGCAGTTCTGCTTGTCACTTTGTCATGTCATCTTTATTGTCACCAAGAGATTATATTAGAAAAAGCAATAGAGGGTGCAGCATTGTCTGGCATGTATTTTTTTTTTTATTAAAAAGCATTTCAGCTATGGGATATCACCAAACTGTTTATTGACCAGCTAGATCCTGTCATGTCATTATATTGTGTGAACATGCCGTTTACTTCAAAGACAGTACGCTACATGCCAAAAATTGCTCCACACCCTGTGTTACATTTACATCGGTACTGTGTTTTCTCCTTCATGTTTCACAAAATGAAGAAAATTTCACTAAGAGCCCGGGGTGCAGGAGTACTGCACAGAACTGCACCATGCTGCACCCCACTTCCCCTTGCTGTGGCTGGCCCCCTTAGTCAGCAGGTGCAGAACGGATGTGGGACTGAGGCCACACCTCTGTTCATCCCCTTTGGCTCACTTCAGAGAGCAGTCCTGGTCCACCCTTGACCTACAGCTGTGACAGGCCAGAGCATGGCTGTGAAAAATGCGGGGAAGGCTGTTTGTGCATTCATGCCCCAGTCTGAGCAACACACATTAAGGCCTGTCACAATCTAGCCCTTAAAAAATCCACAGTAAAAGACTAGTTCTCAAAAAATCAGTACTTTACTTCAGGAAACCTAAGGAACAGACGTTCACTGTGGAGACCCAGAGAAGTTCTGAGAGCCTGCGCGTTTCTTCTCCCGAGCTCAGTTTATATCAAGTCTTTAGTATTTATTCAGTTAAATGTGGCCCAGAATCAGAATTATTGTGAGTATTGCTTACTGTTCTTGGAGTGCTCTCAATGTATCCTTCACTGGAAGTGATATTTTGGTACTGGGGCTCGACATACTACCTCCTGACTTGAGAACTACAGTGGTGGACAGAGAGACTGTAGTTACGGTGATGAGGACAAGTTTGTGGGAGGGGATTGGACCAGGTACCCGCAAGGGTGGGGAGATGTGGGAGGCTGCAGCTGCTAGAATGGGGTTCAGGAGTGGACACTGGTCATGGGAAGGTGGGGGAGCCTGCCATGCTCTTCCCTCAATTCTGCTTGTCTAGGCTGGGTGGCTCTCTTTAGGATCTTTGGGGGGTCACTTGGTAGCTCCACAGTCATTTTATAGGCATTGCTTAGCTAATTATTCAACCCTATCTTGTCACAGTGCTAGCAGCAAAAAGCTTGCTCCTGTTGCAGCTACTGGCTCTGGAGCTGAGACAACTGAGAAACCCTTGCCCCACTGCTAGAAATCCCTAGGATTTTTCTAGCTACAATGCTTATCTGGCTGGCAAGCTAGTCAGTCTCTGGGCTGCAAACAGGCTTCTCTCCCATCAAGAGAAGCAGAGCTCTGCTCTCCTTCCTGGTCAGCCCAGAGCTAGGCTAGGGCTCCTTTTAACTCCCCTCTCCGTGCCTAGCATTTGCTGCAGGTGTAGCAGAGTGGGGCTAACTGGGTCCACAGGCTGTCCTTAACCCTCTTGTTGCCAGTGTGGAGCCTATTTGCCTCATTAACCCCCTCGTTGTCAGTGTGGGGCCTATTTTTGCCCATCACAGAACTCCACTAGCAAAATACAGCAGGTTCTTGTTTTGCTCTCAGAGGTGAGAGAACAAACATCAGTGAAACGAGTGCATGTGACAAGTGACTGTGAGAACAAGAGCAAGGCTGTTGAAAGCAGGGAAATATGGACCAAGTGAGAGCTAATTTAAATACTATTAAAACTAATGTATACCACGCATGTCTTTACCAAACTCCTATGTAACTTGTCCTCCTCCAGGAGAAGAGAGAAATTAGAGAGAGAGAATCAAATATCTTTCTTCTGTGGATGGGAGGTCAAAATCTCGAAATACCCACAGTCTTTCTGACTGAAATCTCAGAATTCTGACTGGAATATCTGGGGGGGGGGCAGGATCTGGTTTTGTTTGGTTTGTTTTAATTTTCAGTGCTGTGTGCCAGAAACTGAAGACTGGCCTCCTCTGTTCAGTCACAGAGCAGGTTGTTACAGCTCTTCCCCTTGTGGGACAGTCACCCGGCTGCTGTATTAGACCCAACCTTTAGATCCCAGATGCTTCCAGGCTTCCTAAATCTGAGCAACATCCAGACATTGTCTCTAAGTCTGGCTTCTCAGGCACACTCCCAGGGCACAGATTTCTTGTGGGATGTGGGACCCTGTGGCCCAGCTGCCCAAGTCCTGTGCTCAACGTTCCCAGGTCTCTCCAGTAGCTTAGGCACACTCAACCCAGAATTCCTTGCTGGCACACTGCATTACACTTCAGCCCAGAACTGTGAATTTTTCAAAAATATAGGAGTTAGGATATAAAACGAGGAGTATCTGGATTGTGGTTTGTTAAAACTGTTCTACAGTACTAGTGCCTTTTCTACCATATCCATCTCTTTTACATATCTGTAGCTTTTCAGGACCTGGAAATCAAAACACAACCTGGAACTATTGCATTTGTGTATTAAATAAGTATGATTTGTAACACGGCTCTTCTTCTGGATCATCTGGGGCGCAGATGCTAAAACTCTGCGATAATATTCAGGGTAACTATTCCCGAGTCATGCTGACAAATAGATTCAGAAATCTCCCACCAGGATAGAACTTGGGGAGGAGCCAGCATCTTTTAGGGCCCACCGTGAACTAAGGAGATAGGACAGAATAAGTCTCAGAAGGAAATATTAGGAACTTCCAAGCTTGGTAAGTGAGCTTATGCTGAGGTTTATGCTGTACTCTGAACTCTAGGGTATAGATGTGGGGACCTGCATGAAAAACCCCCTAAGCTTATTTTTACCAGCTTAGGTTAAAACTTCCCCAAGGTACAAACTATTTTACCTTTTGCCCTTGGACTTTCTTGCTGCCACCACCAAGCATCTAATAAATATATAACAGGGAAAGAGCCCGCTTGGAAACGTCTTCCCCCCCTCCCCCGCAAATCCTCCCCAAACCCTACACCCCCTTTCCTGGGGAAGTCTTGATAAAAATCCTCACCAATTTGCATAGGTGAACACAGACCCAAACCCTTGGATCTTAAGAACAATGAAAAAGCAATCAGGTTCTTAAAAGAAGAATTTTAATTGAAGAAAAAGTAAAAGAATCACCTCTGTAAAATCAGGATGGTAAATACCTTACAGGGTAATCAGATTCAAAACATAGAGAATTCCTCTAGGCAAACCTTAAATTACAAAAAGACACAAAAACAGGAATATACATTCCGTTCAGCACAGCTTATTTACCAGCCATTTAAACAAAAGGAAATCTAATGCATTTGTAGCTAGATTACTTACTAACTTAACAGAAGCTCTGAAGAGCATTCCTGACCTGGTCCCAGCAAAAGCATCACACAGACAGACTCTTTGTTTCCCCCGCCCCCTCCAGCTTTGAAAGTATATTGTCTCCTCATTGGTCATTTTGGTCAGGTGCTAACGAAGTTGTCTTTAGCTTCTTAACCCTTTACAGGTGAAAGGGTTTTTTCCTCTGGCCAGGAGGGATTTAAAGGTGGCTAGCCTTCCCTTTATATTTATGACATGCCCCCCAAATCACAGATAGGGTGAAACGCTGTCTGTGATTTCTTCCTGGAGCTCTAGAGAAAACAGAGTTAATAAGACACATGCACCTCTAAATATACTACCAAGTGTATAAAGACTAACAATATTTTCCACATCTCAAGGATGATTTTAACCAGTTGATTCTGGGAAACTTTCAGGGGAGAGTGCACCAGTCACTTTGTTAGAAGCTCCTGAAATGTGTTGTATGTGGAAATCAAAATCTTGGGGAGCTAAACTCCACCGAATAAGTTTTTTGTTATTTCCCTTGGCAGTATGAAGCCATTGTAGCACAGCATGGTCGGTTTGCAGGTGGAAACGCTGTCCCCAAACGTATGGGCGTAGCTTTTCCAGAGCGTAGACAATGGCGTAACATCCTTTTTCACTGACTGACCAGTTGCTTTCCCTCTCAGACAGCTTCTTGCTCAGAAACACTACAGGATGGAATTCTTGATCCGGTCCTTCCTGCATTAAAACTTCTCCCATACCATGCTCGGACGCATCTGTGGTTACTAGGAATGGCTTCTCAAAGTCTGGGGCCCTTAGTACAGGGTCAGACATGAGTGTCGCCTTAAGCTGGTTAAAGGCCTTCTGACACTCTTCAGTCCACTGAATGGCACTGGGCTGTTTCTTTTTGGTTAGGTCTGTCAGTGGGGTGGCGATTTGGCTGTATTGCAGTACAAATCGCCTGTAATATCCGGCCAACCCTAAGAAGGATTGGACCTGTTTCTTTGACTTTGGGACAGGCCGCTTTTGGATAGCATCCACTTTGGCCTGTAAGGGGTTGATAGTTCCTTGACCCACCTGGTGTCCAAGGTAAGTCACTCTGTTGAGGCCTATTTGACACTGCTTAGCCTTAACAGTTAGTCCTGCCTCCCTTATGCGCTCGAAGACTTTTTGTAGATGTTCCAGGTGTTCTGCCCAGGAATCCAAAAATATGGCCGCATCGTCAAGGTAGATGACTGCATATTCTCCTAATCCCACTAGGAGACCATCTACAAGTCTTTGGAAGGTGGTAGGTGCATTCTGCAGCCCAAAAGGGAGTACATCAATGAATCTTGTTTTTGTGTTACCAGTAAAGCCAGACTCCATGAAGGGGTGCGCATGGACATTAACTCAGTGCCTGTGGACACTGACCTGGAGGATGGGATAGGATCACAGCCTATTCACAATGATTAAATCATTAAAATAAATAGAAAAAAGCATTTTACTGTCATCATGATACATGCAGTCTATACCTGCTCATATATGCACTGTAGCAAATGTAGAAATTACTAGTGCCACATGTGCCACCTATTGGTAGAAAGTGGGAAATTATTTCCACTAGTTTGTATTTACCAAGACTGTGGTATGAGTTTATATATCTACCTTCTATCACTCTCGTGTAGTCATCTGCCCTGACCCTGTCATAGCGTATGTATCGATATGTTTGAAAGATCAAAATGATCATAAATGTATTTTTAATTGAAGGTGATTTTGGAACAAATGTTTAAACTTTAGAAATACTTGTCATGGGCCCATGCAATCCTCTTGACTGTAGTGGATTTGCACAGAATATGAAAGAGCACAGCATTTGATCCATTTAACTTGTAAAGCATTGGAATGGGAATTGAATGTAACCAAAATTAAGTTATGTTCATGCTCACTTTAGTGTTAGAGAGCTTATTCCTTCACTCTCCCACTTCCCTGGTCCTTCTCGCATGAACAGAGAGCAACAATACCCGAAGTCCGAAGGTGCAAACAATTCGATGTTTATTGGGGTGAACTTCCAGCAAGCTTAAATACAAGTTCCTTTTTCCTTATTTTCGAATCCCAACTTACTTCCTGTTTGCCCCTAATTTATATAGTAATATTCTTAGCTATACCTTAACCAATCATTCTACTGAAATTTAACTAACCAATCCTAACATATTATAACATGATTAGCTAACCAATTATATCCCACCACCTTAATTAGTTTACACCCAGCAAAATGAATTATACAGCAGACAGAAACAATCACAGAACCAGACAGAGATTAAACAGACAAACAATAGCAAAGTGGGAATTATAATGACAAAACAATACAGAAGTGAGGATTTCACATCCCAGCTATTGATAAGTGAGTTCTTGCCAGACAGGATGCTATCAAACTAAGTTTCCTTTTACATTTTCTAGGCACTTCCCTTTCTCTGGAGGTGATAGGAATACAATCTTGTCCTGATAGTGCCTGACAGCCCAATAGCACCTTATTTCAATGTGACTAGTTTGGAATGTGAGGATGTGACTGTTCGCTTCCTAGCTTATGGCTGCCTCTGCTGCTTAGCCAAAGGCCTTAGCCTAAGAACAGGGCCTCAAACTGTCACAGTAAGAGAAGGCCCTTACACCAGCAGACAGTGATTTTGATTCTTTCTTTTATACCTCTAGAACTAGCAAAGTGATAAGAATACCCCTAAATTCTTAAAGTACAGGCCTTTGCAGACAGGCCTGAATATCTATATCCTAACATTTAGGCCTAATAAACTTGAAGACATTAGACGTCCCAGAACAGAGTAGACTGATAGTGGTCCTTGTTATAATACATGGGAGGAACAGTTAGAAATAGCTTGAGAGTTACTCCCGATTGCATCTCTACAAACTTGCCTGTTTGACTATTTGAATTTGCTTGAATCTTTTTATTTTTAATGAAAAATTGAGGAAAAATGAATGCTCAGCAGTTTCAACTGCTTACATTCAAAGAAGCGTGACGATGGCTGAAACAGCTCATTCGTTCAACAGTGGTAGCTTTAACAGAGTCTGCAGATGCTGATAGGAATGACAGACAGCCAGGCCCTAATGAAAGGCCATATTTAAACTATTCAAAAAACAAGTGTAAATTAGCCAAAAACAAATAAGCAGAGCTCAAAAACTATCACTGTAACGGATGAAGTAAGTAAAGTCTACTCATTAGCTTGATTCAATAGACAGAGAAACAAAACAACAAAAAATTAGAAAAAGCAACAAGGACTGGAAGGAGAGGTAGAGAAGGTGCCAAGAGATTTGAGACTGGACTGCAGTTTCTTCTTCAGCAATAAATGGACAGCTGGTCAAAGTGTCATATAACAGTCCTAAATCTCATGGGATTTTACAAGATTAACCAACACAATTTATTTTAGCTCACTTAGATCAGTGGTGGGCAGCCTGTGGCCCACGGGCCACATGCAGCCCGTCAGGGTAATCCACTGGCAGGCCGCCAGACAGTTTGTTTCCATTTGCGTGGCCGCCTGCAGCTCCCATTGGCTGGGAACAGCGACCGTGACCCCTGGGAGCTGTGGGCAACAGTGCAAATGTAAACAAATTGACTGGCGGCCTGCCAGTGGATTATTCTGATGGGCTGCAGGTTCCTCACCACTGAGTTAGATACTAGCAGGAATTTTGGGGGGAGTAAGGAATTTTTCTGACAACCTTTCAGACCATTACCAGGATGTAAGACCACCACGCATATCTCATGTGACTTTGAGTCAGACCTTTTGAATTCAGCGTATCAGTTGTGGATTCTTATTTTCAATTCTCCAATTTATCCAAAATAGAAATATCATAATACTCTCATATCATGGATTACAGCACCAAGAGACAGGAACCTGAAACGAATGCACACACAGATGACTTGGTTAATGACCCAGTTCAAAGACCAGTCGTTTTCAAGGGGAAGGTCACATAACTACTTTACCTAATTTGAAAAAATAAAATGGGTTATGCAAAATTCCAGTTGTTTAGTCACTCAGGGCAAGTTTTTTTTTTAAATGGGGAGTAAAACGTTTTCCCACCCCAGACTTACCAGTAAGAGCTGTCATCTTGGTAAGGACTAGGTGAGTAGGTTTTGGTGACTAAATTTTCATGTACAAAGTTGTATTAAGCCAAGTAACCCTTTACACTGAGGAATAGACAGCATTATTGCTTTCACTGTAAAGAGACTTGCAATTACTGTGAAAAGCAATTTGTCAGTAAAAAGCAAAAACGTATTGAGCATTAATAGCTGCATTAGCCAGCCCTTTTGGCATGGAGTGCCAAGTAAAATTGGCTGGATAGCAGTTAAAAAATAGCATTAGATAAATACATTAGGTAGTAGATGCCTACTGTAACTGGCTGAAGACATATATCAGACATCTCCACATGCCCCAAAAGACTCCAAGATGCCTTAGTCGGAGACACTTTATGGTGAACTAAAAACTGAAGATAAATAAATTCTTAGAGAAGCTTCGTAATATAATCTAGAACCAGAAACTTTCTATCTTGAACATCTTCCTAAGAGGATGTTCCATGATATAAGATGTATTGGAAGAAATAAGTAAGAACACCCATCTTCAAAGGAAGAAATACAAAAATGCAAATCCTTAACTTCAAGATACAATTACATGACTGCACATACAAATTGGGAATTTATACATCCACTGGCCAATTAAAAGCATAACTCATTTGTATGCACAAATACTCAGTTTGTGGAAACATAGTAATTATATGTGCAAATAAGAGCACACAGCTGTATGCACATTTTACAAACACATTTGTGCCCCATTTCAAAATCGTGCTCTTTAAGTCCATATTAATCTAATGAATGACAAAAAGGGTCCTTGCTAAAGCAAATAACCTTACTACAAAAAAATCAGAGCAACAGGCGATAAACCGGCTTCCACTGGAGCTCAAGGAAATACTTTAGATTGATATTGTGATGTAAAAAGGAAGAACTTTTCTAAGCTGACTGATCTTCAGTCAGAGATGAACACAATTTAACTAAGGGGTATAGCTCAGTGCTCCAACCCACATGATGTAGCATGGCAAAATCAAATATGAGAGAAATTTAGCTGTGGATTTTTTTTTTAAAAAAAAGGGGAGTACTGTATGCAGTACAAGGGTATTGTGAGCATATTCGAATAATAACCCTGAAACAAGCAAATGTGTCAAAGGCACATCACTGGGTGTCATTTATACTAGATAAAGTATTCTAATGACTAGAGAATGGTCTTCAGCACCTTATAAAAACAATCATGGTGTTTAGGCAACCAAAATAATTGATGAGTGCATTTTGGGACTTGACTTTCACACTTCCTAATAGCTGTCTCTAATAGTTCATGCAAACAAAGCACTATACACAGGACTTTAAAAATACCCTTTCAACATTTAGTTCTGCATGTTCAAGCACTAGGTTTCTATTGGTGTGTTGCCAGTCTCTATAAGCCTGTTGAATTAATAAAGTTCACGATACTTGGGGAATCCTGGAATGCAGTCAGGGTTCGAAGACAGTCTATTGGATCCGAATTTCAGGATCACCAGTAAATTTAAACTATGACTACTGCACTTTGGATAGTTGGGATTGACCCCCCATCCACAAAAGGAGGGCATTTATTTATTTAGCATTTGCATATTCACTGAGCCAAGCAATAGCATTTTCAGTGACCAAGTGGAACTCTCAGAACCCGCTGCTGAATTTGACCAGCGGGTACTCTTTGACAGTGTGTATCATTGTTTAATCTGCACCGCAGCTGCAGCTTGGATTGCGTCAGAGACCTCAATGGTGCTGGTTGACTGCACAGAGGCCTTGCCCAGTCCGGAACTGGCTAAGAAGGGCCCACTGCCAACATGGCAGGTCAAAGCCGGGTGGGCGGGCAAGCATTAGGGTCTGTGATGAGGAACTGATTGATGGTTGGCACATACCTTCTCAAGCAACTGGCCAGCTGCAATTTCCCTCCTGATGTAAGGGGAGGCAATGTGGCTCAGAACTGGAAGACATGGAAGATGAGTTGGTCAGAGAGTTCCTGTGATGATGCGCATTGTTGAGTTGCATGTCAACGAGTTTATTGTATGCCAACCGACTCCATACTGGTGCACAGTACTTTGCTATTGAGTACGTGATGGCAAGGGCTGAGGTCTTTAGGGTTGGCACATCCACTCCCCATGAAGAACCTGCCAATTTGATGAGAAGGGTGTTCTTTGTCTTGATCTTCACTGCTGTCTTGCCCAGGGAGCTTTTGTATGTCAGTGTTCAGTCGAGGGTCATGCCTAAGTTAACTGGGTATGCTTCATGCTTCAGCCTCTGGTCATTCATTATGATGTTTAGTTCACTCTTAGCATTGGCATGCTGGAGGTGGAATGTGCTAGAGACAGTCTTTTTGGTGCTAGGCTGAAGGCGCCATGTCTTGCAGGGCATAAGAATATATATAGTACATAAGTCAGTGATAACGGAAAATTATGAGGTAGTGTGTGAAGACATACAGTAGGGGCAGTACACAATTTAAAATGTTTTGATTTACTTCTGTTTTATCTATAGTTCCCTTCTTTAAGCAACCTTATATGCATTGGATCAACAAAAGGGAGGAGGGATAGCTCAGTGGTTTGAGCATTGGCCTGCTAAACCCAGGGCTGTGAGTTCAATCCTTGAGGGGCCCATTTAGGTATCTGGGGCAAAAATTGAGGATTGGTCCTGCTTTGAGCAGGGGGTTGGACTAGATAACCTCCTGAGGTCCCTTCCAACCTTGATATTCTATGTTTATTTTCCCATTTCCTGAATGGACAATAAGGACATGTTACTACGCTCCAGAAATCAGCTATGGATAATGTAACATCTCTGTGTTTTTGAACTAATTGAAACTGCATTCTGACAGAAAGAAAAAGATCAAGATGAAGCCAATTGCTCAGTTTGCATCTTTTTTTGGCACTTCTCCCATCAGTGTACCTTTTGGGAGACTCTTTGTCAATGTTAAGGCTAGAGGGAAAGTCAGCGATGCAGACAATGCAGAGAATCTGGTGTTAGTAGTCATACACGGCAGTGAATGAATTTCTCTATATTTATCTTTATTGCAATTAATATAATACTTTGGTCAGTTGCGAGCTTAGATACCAGACTTTGACGTGGCAAGGTATGCCACCATTTTTATAGTACTGAGGAGAATCAAAATGATGGGGCTGTTGAGCGCCACCCTAATTTAAAAGACAAAAAGAAACAAAATTCAAAAAACCTACAAAATTGAACATTCAGAGCCTGTGGCAGTTTTCTTCTTTGGATGAAATGGAAAACAGATTCGGCAAGGCGCTCAACTCCAGTAAATGAACACAAACACACAAGGCAATGGGACAGATTTTTTTAAAGTATTTAAGTTGCCCAGGGGGGTTGACAAAAGCATCTAAGTGGGTTAGCACCTAACTCCCATTGAAAGTTGCGCCTAAATACTTTTGTAAACATGACCAAATGCTGTTTTGCCTAATATTATTTTGATTTAGTGTCAAACATTTTTAAAGTTCCTGCTTCATCCCTCAAATAAACAAGAGTTCAGCCCTGTGTTGGAGTCAATAAGCATGGCTTCTTAGACTTCTGTGCAGCTACACCAATCTGTACCAGCTAATGATTTGGCCTAAAAGATAAATATTCAAAAATAAAGGCAAACAATAGATGGGAGGGACTTTTTAAACACATAGCATCAATACCTGGATGTACTGGCTATCCCCTGTCTCAGTCTCCTTCTTTCTTTACTATTAAATGCACCAGTCAATAGACAAAGATTTATTTTCCGTACTGCAGAAGCCTATGCAAGGCTAGGTTTATTTTTTGTGTTGGCTGACACTAAGTGAGCCAAGTATCGTAGTCGTGCTATCACATGAGGCATTTCAAATTCTTTTGATAAAGGCCTATTAACCACCTTTTATTTAGTTTGATATGTACACAATTCCCTTTGTCTCAGCAGTTGTAATGTTCATAATCTCTCTCTTCCTTACTGTAATAGTGACAATTGTATTTAGACTCCAAAGAGTAACTATTGTGTATCTGTTTTCTTTCCAACACACCAATGAATTGATACATATGCAGTTCTAAATCACAGTTTTCAAGAGTCATGGCAAGTGGGATGCTGACTGCCGGGCTTTTGGATGGAATTTCAATTGAATGCTTCCTAGCTCAACCAGAAATTTGAAACATTTGCTTTGAAGTCTGGCTCTTGATTGGTTGAGTCACACAACATGTAAAACCTGTAAAAACAGCAAATATTAGTCAACTTTATTTTTCCTTGTGAATAAATTATTATAGTATTCAAGTATAATTGACCCCTCACTTGGATCATCAATGTGATTTGAACCTTCAGTGCAAAACATATGAATCTCTAGTACTTGAGTTAAAGGAGTAACTGTTAGCAGACAGCTGCAGTAGGGTCTTACCCTCAGATGTGGACCAGATGTAGAGGGGGACAAAGACCCTCATTGCCAGCATGGTACATAAGTAACAGGTTACTTGGTCTTTGTCAGGTTGCCTATTGATTAGACATCCTCTTTTCACTGTCATTTGCAACAGGAGAGACACATGCACAGGCAAAATCAGATATTTGATTTGCTCTAATATTTTTTTAACAGGGAAAAGGAAATGATATTGACTTAATTATAAGATTTATTTAACATCTCATTTGCATGAAGGGAAGAGGTAAAATGATGGAAGAGAGGGACATAAGGATAATGAAATTGAAGCTGAGGGTGAAGTCAAGGAGTTGATGGGTGGAAGATAGATGGTGAGGGGACAGTAATGAATTTAATTTTAAAAATTAATACAACTAATAAACCAAGCGCACATAATTACCCTGAGCATGTTGCCTTGTATGTTGCACTCTTTTCTTCCATCTTTTGCTCTTATGCTCTTGAGGGCAGGCAGTGTGTGCCCCGTGTTTGGATAGTTCATCCACACAGTGGATGTTGTCACAGTCTACTATAGTTACCACCAATAATAGTACATAAGTGAGTAAAATATTTGGCCCATATTTTCCGTTTTGGTTTTAGAGTAGTCACTTTTGAGAAAGGGAGATTATAATATATATGGGAACCAAGTTTCTTCAGGCTTTGTTGAGTAAGATCTCAAGGTAAAGTAGTATAGCAACAATAACAGACAGGATGTATAGGTTTCTTTAAGAAATTACTCTGTGTAGACTTCATGTGTTTGTATGGAGACAGTAGGTTCATAGTTGTAGCTCTGTGTATTCCTACTGCTGCTACAGCTTGTTCCAGGTGCTGTAAATCCTGGCTGCAGCTTGGGGTACCATAGACCTTGTCACAGCAGAAATTAAAAGTTTTACTGAATCCTAAAGAGAAGAGCCTAGAAGTCACCATGACAGTAGATGAGCTAACATCATCAAAAAGAACAGGAGGACTTGTGGCACCTTAGAGACTAACCAATTTATTTGAGCATGTGCTTTCGTGAGCTGCACTGAATGCATCCAATGAAGTGAACTGTAGCTCATGAAAGCTTACGCTCAAATAAATTGGTTAGTCTCTAAGGTGCCACAAGTACTCCTTTTCTTTTTGTGAATACAGACTAACACGGCTGCTACTCTGAAACATGACATCATCAAGTTTACTGGTCAGTGTTTACATTGGACCTGATAAAAAATGCACTGAATTTCATGGTGGTATAGAGCAAGCTAGGCCGGCTACTTGCCACTCAGGGAATGCCAAGTTTCTTACTGAGGGCAGCTGCAAGCTTCCCTTGTACTGCTGGAGCAGAACAAGCATATTTTATTGGGGCCCAAGATCTGGCCCATAATATGAATTCTTTTTGTACTGAAAACTGGGTCTGGTCCCAATAGACTCTCCAGGTATTAAAAGAAGGATTACCATTCTTTGGCAAATACATTTTCAAGCACCAGAATTTGTCATTTCAAATAAGAGCTTCCCAGTTCCCATTCATTTTACAGGAAAGCGTAACAATCCTTTTCAGCTTCTTTCAGAGAACTCTCTTTAATAATGCATCACATGGATCTTTTTGCCCCTTATACAAACCACAGAGAAGCAAGCCTCTGCTTGAATGAAAAAAGCAGCCCCAGGCAAACAAGCTATTTTCTTTACTATGCCGAGTAGAACATTTTTTTTTATGCTTTTCCCTCAATTCCTTCAAAGGAGAAATTCTTTATGTAACTGAGGATGGACAAGAATCAGCTACATGCTAATAGACCCAAACAATTGGGATTCTCCTTCTGCTAAATAATCTCCCTAGCTGTGAAATGTGCTAGACCACTGTTTCTTAATTTGTGAGACTGGCTTTCCAGGAAAGGCCTCAATCTGTTCAAGAAGAGGTGGAAACAACCCAATGGAAAATGAACAACTATATATTTTTCTGTGTTACTGGATTGTTTTCATGAAAGACTCACCAAAAGCAGAACCATCTGATGAATAAAGTGGACCTAATCTGTCGAGGTATTAACATGCAAGTGTTTGAATTTATAAACACTAGAATCATGAACTGTTATGTGTTTGAACTTGTGCCCTGGAATTTTACTGACTGATACCTGTAATACAGATGGGTTTTCAACACCTGGTGTCAGGCAGTTTTAATACTTAGCAGCCATATTAGTTATTAGTAAATAGTTTCTTTGCTGTAATAGCTATTGCAAACAATTTAGTAAACACCAGATTAAATCTGAACATGTAAAAATAAATAAAATAGCTATTGTGCCCATCACATCTGAAGTGACAATGATCTCGTTTCAGTTTTAATTGATCTTGCATTGCAAGTCGAAAAATGGAAGCCTATTATCATGAATTTCATATTTTTCGCAGAAAAACTTCACTCTCCGCAAACGTTCACTGTAACCAGAGCTGCAGAATACAGTGCGGTGAAACTATCCAAGATTTTTTATTCTACTTCAATATTTCCAAGTTTATTATCCAAGCATGTGCTTAACTTTAAACCTTTGAATAGTCCCATTGAGGTCAATGGCACTAATCACAGGTTTAAAGTTAAGCACATGCTTACGTGCTTTACTGGATCAAGGCTCATAAGCGTTGATTGCACCAGCCTGTAATTTTAACAGCTTCCTGCAGCCACTGGGACTTTAAGCCATTCTGTGCAATGTTTTTGCATTCAGAACATGGTCTTGTGAAAATCATTGGGGATTATAATGGCCACAATAAATCATGAGATACCTGCAAAATAAGAGAACAGTTTGATTCAAATTACTTATTATTATCCTGACATTAGCAGTCAGTGAAGCCAAGTTTGGAGGGTTGTCTGGAAATCTCAGGAATTTCAGGACTTTTGCTTTTGTGTTGGCAGAAATCAGGTTTGGCACACAGATAACATGTTTGTTTGCACTGGACAAGGGTCATATGGTACAATGCTGGCATCGATCTGCAGTAACTGTTTAGTAGAACAGCATGACCATGGTGCTTTTGAATCTGATAAGAGGAAACACTTTTTTGTACAGAATGCATAATCGATCTGTCTTTCTAAAAATATCATCAGGTTGGCGGATTTAGGCTGTTCGCATTGATGCTTAGGCTCTTAGTTACCAAGCATGAGAAGTGAACAGTTGTTGGATGGTGGACCATCAACAAGCTCTGTGGGTGTAAAGAATGATTTGTATAGTGGGCAACCGCTCCATATGCTTCAATTATCTTCTAGCACTCCAACACTCATACAATCTGCTCACTGGAAAGACATGATTGTATGACTTATGCTTTACTTGAGGCTTTCTCATTGTGGTATGAATCACCTTATTCTTTTACTTTCTCTTCACATCACCCATCTGGCTGCTTTCTGGTAGCTCCAGAACTTCTATGACAACAACTTCTGTCTGTTGTTCTGCAGGGGTATGTTTCTTGATGTTTATTTTTCTTTGCTGTGCACAATCCAAAAACTAATTTTCTAATGCTGTTGAGGTGACTGGTAATGGCAGAAAGAAGTTAACTTGGATTACCAATGGTATCCTAGTGATGCAACCTACTTATTAGGATCCAGTCTAGGCAAAACACTCTTTTCTGCCTCAAAACAAAGTCCAAGCGAATGCAGCTGTGGTTTTAGTGACATCATGTCTTGCTCTGTTGTCTCCGAGGAGCTGTAGTTCAGGATAACCTCAGCACATGTTGTAGTGTTTCTCTTAAGCTTGTTCACGTTCACAACTTCCTCCAGAAGAGCACTGAAGGCCATCAAAGTATGGAGAATGTCGTGTGTATAGCGGCTGCATTGTTCCCTCTCAGTGCTCTTTGAAGAGCTAAATCTCGTCACCAGTGCAGCCTCATGGCAAAGTTAAAAGGTGAAACTGAGAGAGGACCGTCTTTTCTTTCGATACTCTGTGTGCAGACTGGTTGCCTTGCATTCCTGTCACTCTCTACAGTAGGCACTGTTAGAAGCAGCATTAGCATTGCTCCACCCCGAAACTACTCTACATCCAACCAACACTTACAGTCGTCATGACAAAGAACAGCAGAACGTTCCACCTCCAGGAGACGCACAAAAATGGCCCTAGCACCAACAAGATTATATCCATCGGGGAGGGCAGGACAGCAAACATCTCCAGGTCCAGCCTTTGTATTGCGTCTATTTCTATTAACCATTGTGCCTAGGGGATTGTGAGGTGATCTGCTTGTAAATGTAGGTGGGTTGTATATTAGCCCCTGCAAACCATGCTGGAACTGGAACTATGGAATATTGTTGCTGCATTGAGGACCATGGCCACAAAACCTAACTGTGATTGAGTTACAACTTTCACCTCGCTGCAGTGGCCCCCAGCAGATGGTCTGACAGTCAGAGGTTGCAGGAACACAGCAGAGGGAGCAGCACCCCAACCGTGCTCTCTGCTTCTGACTATGCCTCCATGTCAGGGAAGGTGGCACAGAGAAAGTGACACTACCTGGGAATTCCACCAAATTGGAGGAATCCTTTGCTGGCTGTTTAAGCCAGCATTACATCATCTTTGCACCACCAAGGGGCTCATGACCTCTTCCTATGATGATTGTGCTAAGCAAGCTGAATATATGTGTCTTGCTGTGTTTGATGAAGGAAGGTACATAAATGAAATTCTAAAGGTAATGGACTTCACGAGGACAGCACATAAGGGGAGTATGCACATGCAAGAAATTTGGCAAACAATTATCAAAATTGGATGAAAAATAGAGGATGATATAAGACAACCAGGGGAATTAAAGAATCAAATTTACTGGCACTGATTTTCAAAATGACTGTTGTTTCAAAATGCTGAATGTTATTTAAGTGCCAGTTAATTAATCTCTTTCTTTGGCCTCAAGCTACTGTCTGATCACACAGGAGGTGAGTAAAGGGAAGTGTGCAGATCAGACAAGGAGTTGTTACCTTCACAGATAAGACAACAGTACACATGGAAATATTCAACAAAATGTGTTTCTGTTACCTGGGAGTTCACCAGCTTAAGCAGAAGCTAAAGCAGCTGCGGAAGTTTCACATTTTGTCACATAATACGATATGAAAGGTACATTTTCAAAATTTTCACAGTTTGTATGAATTTATGAATTATGAATTTAATCCTTCCACTGATACTGACACATTGTATTGTTTAAACAGGCATAATGGATCTGGAATTCTTTGACTAGAAAATTGTCTATGGTGCAGTGGTGTTCTTCATAAGGCTATTCGATCCACACAGCTTTTTTCAAGGTTGGGTTCAACAATAATATGTAGTTTCACTAATACAGTAATTCTGTGTCTGTCATGTTACAAATTTATTGGACTATTTTTTTCATTTGTGTTCATGCACTGAACTGAAGCACACACCTGCCACAGCTTTACTGAAGGGGATGAATTGGGTTTGGACTTTGCCTGAGTGAGTATTGGTGTCTGATGAGCTATTTTCATTTTTTTAAAAATCTACAGATGCTGTATTGCACTATGATTGACATTACATGTTTGTCTTTGCATTTCCTAGCACACCAGATAGCTTCCCCCACTGGAGTTGTATGGCACCAGATGAAGAATTTCAGTAAAAAAGCTGCAAAGACCCAGAGAGGAGGAGGATCTGATCATTGGTCTTGGAAGGAGGTACTGCCAGTCAATTAGTACAATAGGTACATAAACCACCTTCATGAAGTCATACCTCAGGTCAATCAGTACTAAGGTATACTAAACAGCATGTAAACTGGTAACTTGGGTCCCTGATCCCTTCTGGCTGGGCTGAATACAAACAGACCTCTCTACCCTGTGTGGTGTATGGCCCCTTTTCACCATAGATCTGAAGTTACATAAGTTCAAAGTTGACTAGTCCATGTGTTTCTGAAATAGAGCTTTGCAAAATACTCCTCTGGCCACTGTGCACATAGAGACCTGTATCTGTGAAAGCATCTCATGTAGTGGAAGTTTTGCTTACGCTACAATGCACAGGAAGCTGCTGATATGTCAGAGCTACAACCTCTGCTTACCTCTGGAGACCCATCTGGCTCAGTATAAATAAATGGTCATATTTCAAACCAACTGGGAATACATGTTTTTCCGAAGGTATTACAAGGGCCTTGAACCATAAAGTGCTGGGTGCAAGTGAACTCAAGTGAAGAACAGCAAGTGTGCACTCACAAGACAGAACACTAAATGTTTCCAAACCTCTGTACAGGGAAAAGAAATTGATGCCAAGGCAGTGGATATACTGTGCTGTCAGTTTACCTTCTCTCCTCTTAAATACAGAAGAGCAGAAGAAAAAAGGATCAGCGTGCCTGAGAGTGGTAATTTTCAAATGGCCAAGATGCTTGTGATTGTCCCATCTGCTGGAAATAGTTATAGTTAATTTCAGATGCACAATTCCTTTTATCCCGAGTTTAAATTACATTCAAAAAGACTTTTTTACATAAACTTGAAGAAAAGGCGAAGATCAGCAAAGAATGACACTTCCCTCTTCTCTCTTTTCTTTTACTCACCCTTTGTTTATTCTTTTCTCTTCCCCTTGCAATGCAAACAAAAGGCAAAATAACACTGATAATTCTTTGCAGCTCTGGCAGAGATGCCTCCAAAGCATTTTTTGACAAGATACAGCTAGGATACAGTAAACCGCTTCCATGCTAGCAGGAACGTGCTCACACTTCTAGGAAAGATTATCCACAGAGAATCAAAATTCTGCTTATTTTTCTTCAAAAGCAATGATGTTATTCTGCTGTATAGCAGATTTTCAGATTAATCCCCTTGAAGTTTACCAGACAACGAACTTCTGTTCAGAACGTGTTGGTTCGCTTTATTTAGGCTCGTTGTCTCATTTAGTAAGAGTTTGCTAAAATCTAGCAAATTATTGACTCAACAAACTAAATATTCTAGATGAGGACTACATGTTTGTCCAAGGTACTTTTGCCATGGTAATGCAGTCATACCTCTCACATTCCAAAAATGCCAGTATATGAGAAAAGCCATCAGAACACGAGACAATGGCCAAAATGTGGAATACCTGTGTTTTGTGGCACATCATGCAATCAAAGCCATTTTAACTTGACATTTAATGATTAACACTATTTTTAACCAACTTGCAAAACAGGTTGGTCTCTCACAGTGAGAAAACATCCTGAAGAACAGGTTTTATCATTCAAAGCCATTATAATGTCACTTATTGGGGGGGCAACAAAATCCATCAGCCTTTTTTCTCCTTCCTGCCTCATTCTCAATCCATAACATGGCTCTGAGGAAAAGTCAGGAAGCTACCTGACACCTTCAGCAATGGGCTCACTGGGGAAAATGGAAATAGCTCCATGTAACTTACCTTGGCTCCAACTCTTCTTCCTATCCAGACAGCATCCCTTAGCAGCTCCTTCCTCTGGGAGCAGGCCATATTCAAGGGTTTCCTCCTTTGTTTATTCCCACCAGTTGGCCACCACTGCTGATTGCTGCTGTCTACAGCACGCTTCCAGGCTTGTTGGAAATGCAGAATGAGAGGATCCACATGGGCTCCTAGGCAAAATGTGTGGTTGAGAGGTCTGAATGCAGTTCTACCTTAGTTAGCCAATTCCTTCACTAGTATTCCCAATGTTAAATATTATATTTCAACAGTTTAACTGCACCAGGATATAAAAAGAGGCTCTAGGAAATAACGAGCTTTTATATACAGTAGAACCTCAGAATTATGAATACCAGAGTTACTAACTGACCAGTCAATCACACACCACATTTGAAACCATAAGTACAAAATCAGGCAGAAGCAGAGACCTCCCACAAAAAAAGCAAATACAGTACAGTACAGTGTTAAATGTAAATTGCTAAAAAAATAAAGAGCAGCGTTTTTCTTCTGCATCTTAAAGTTTCAAAGCTGGCTTAAGTCAATGTTCAGTTGCAAACTTTTGAAAGAACATCCATAATGTTTTTTTTCAGAGTTATGAACATTTCAGAGTTACAAACAACCTCCATTCCTGAGGTGTTCGTGACTCTGAGATTCTACTGTAGCTCTTTTCATCAATAGATCTCAAAGCACTTTACAGAAGAGATCAGTATCATTGCCTGTATCAGTATCATTTTTGTAATCAGGCTATTCGAGGCACCCTGCCTGTTTCACAGACCAGAACAACCAAACCAGCTTCAGCCATTGCAACCTCCAACCATTCCAAACAAGACAGCATGAGCTCCCTCCTTCTACACCAACTGCGGGAGAATTCTCAGCTGTATTCCTGGCAGGGCACAGTCTGCGTGAACAGGTATATGTTGCTACTCATGTAAAACTCCTCAGAAGAAAAAGAAATGAGGGAGACAAAAGGATTGGACTGTGGCAGAGTGGGCAGAATGGCTTCGCTTTCTGTCTCCTAAGTGCTGCATGGGTATGAGTTTTTCTCATGTGCCTTAGTTGTTCTGAGTTGAGTTAAACCTGACTGATGGCTGGAAGTGGTGTCCTGGGGACCTACAAAATCTTTTAATTTTGTTTGTCTGGAATTCTCTGTCCTCAGATTAAATAAACACAACTCCGGAAAAGGGAAAATTGGGTTTGAAATTAAATCAGATGAACTGACCTTAGATGTGTATTGACACAAAATTTGGGCCTCTGACATGTACAGATTTAGTGGCTGACTTTAGAAGATTCTTTTTTCCACATCACTATGTATCTCAGTGTGTAATCAAGACCAACTTTTTTAATGTGCTTCTGGTCAATACTCTCAATAGGCTCTTGAATAACTGTCAAGGCTAATTCCCCACTCTGGCACTTTGAGTACAGAAGGTGGGGGCCCACAAGGATTCTAAAAATTAATGCTGGCCGCTCCAGGCTTGTATTAAACTCCCAAGGTTACAGCTTTTCTCTGACCTTGGATTGGTAAGTGCTACCACCACCCTAGTGCAGAACCCTTTTGAGAGGCCAGGAAGGCGCACTTGGGAATTCCTTACGGTGGGGTACCCTCAAGCCCTTTCACACATACCCCCACCTCCAGGGAAGAGCGGAGAAAGAAAAAGAAGGAAATCAGCTGTTGCCACCAGCTAATTAAACGTGCACAAACCTCTTAAGACACAAAAATCCAATTGTGTTCTTAAATTTTATTAATAAAAAAAAGAAAGAAAATACATCTGGGAACTCAAGCTATTGCTAGATTTTAAAAAAGCAACTACAAAGATTAAGTACCAAGAATAGCTTTCTTGAGGTCCAGTTTAAAGGTTACAAGAAAAACAAAAGCACCTCGAGTTAGCACAGAGGAAGCAACAAACCCATAACAAAATAAAAGGAATAAACCCAATCACATCTCCCTAGACATTTCCTGATCTACTTAAATATCTAGGGTTTTAAATGAGTAGTTTCTAGGTATGATATTGAGGATTGTTTCATACCTGGCCCCAAGCTTCTTACAGTATGCCTCTGCCCTGTCCACCTCTCCCCGGGAGAACAACAACAGACAGACAAAAGGGGAGTCTTGTTTCAATTTTAAAAAGTTCTAGCCTTCCCATTGGCTCTTTTGGCCAGGTGCCCACTCACTTCCTTTTACCTATACATCGCAGTGAGACTTTTTAACCCTCTACAGGTAGAGCAATTAGAAAACAGCTACTAACAGGAATTTTATAGTTGCTGGCTGGCTGGGTGTCCATAAAAGGGAGCTCCCCTTCCCCCCGCCCACCCCCGCACTTCATTTATCATGATAATAACATTTGCATCATTCTTCACCTTCATTTTCAGTAACTAAACTTTGTTCTCCTAATGAGACCAATCCAGAAAATTAGAGAGATTTGGGTTGCTGCATATCAAACTAAAGTCAGATATGAGTGACTGATTTTAGATTTGTATAATACTTTGATTTTGGCTACAGTACTGTGTTATAATACAGTGCTCTGTATCTTATTCGCAAACACTGAAATGTAAACACTTCATAAATCTAGAATGACAAGATTGACTTCTGGGTTTGTTGTCTCAAAAAGACACAGCCACTTCAGAATCATTCATGTTATACTGGCAGATTTAGATATCAGTATAACATAACAGACTCACTTAGCAATACAATTTGTATATTGTATTGTAATGAGTGTCAGTAAGTGCACATAGTAACTCAAAATCAAGTTTACTGATGGAATGTAGATACATCAATATTTATGAAAAGTCTGAAATGTTCCTCTTGCTATCTCTACACAGGTATCTTCATGGCTTAGAGAATTGTTTTCTAGTGCAGTGACTTTTCAAATACAGCTACGTGATTATTTCTAGTCATCCACATTCAGTTAAACAGGTGTTTACACACCTGAGCATTTTTGTCCTTGTGTGAATGTTGGGCCACAGCTGGATATGAATTTTGAATGGCACGTTTACAAACCAAATGTGTGTCTGGTGTTTTGTTTACAAAACAAATGACAATATGCATTTTCTTTATTACTTTTGATCTCATAATTTCAGGTGTTCCTTTCTCGGGCAACTGGGTCGGCACTTGAATGTGTTCCTTGTTTATTAGCAGCTACCTCAACATAACGCACTAATTCTATGATAAGGCATGCATAATAAACATACATTAAAAAAGTTTTTCCATTAAAGTGATAACTACATTTTTCAGTATATAATACATTTTCCCCAAGTGGAAATATGAAGTGCAGTTTGAAATCAATACTTCTAGTTGATAAATACTTTTTACTTTGTCCTCTTCCTGAATGGATTAATGAGATTTCTGCATTCTAGATAGGAGGATAATGACATGCATACCACCTATAATCAAAAAGAGACAATGCTTGGTTGCTATTTGTTTAATTTATTTTTCTTCATTTAATATTCAAGATGGTACTAAGCCCAGAAATAATTTACACCAAAGCCTTGTCTACACTCAGGGTGAAATCCTGGCTTTTATGAAATCAATGGGAGTTTTGCCATTGACTTAAATGAGACCAGGATTTTGCACTGAAAATTCTCAGTACAGATGCAATCCAATGGCATAATGGTCTCTAATAGTATTTTCAACACTCCTTTAGTAATACCTCCTGAGATGTAGCTTGATCCTTAGAACACCACTGGAATGGGTAAGATTGAAGTTCTTAACATTACTGGGGACAGTGATTACCAATCAATTGCCTACAGTGATTTTTTGGTGCTTTCTTCTTGTCCTGTCTGACACTCCATTTGCAGCGCTGTGCTATCTATAAATAACTAAAAGTATGGATGTGTAAAATCCATAAAACAAAAGTTCTTTAGCTGAAGTTCCTAACCACAAGCTAACACTGTGTAAGGTTTCCTATCGCTGAGCTTTGTATTATCAATTAGAAAATGTGTGGTGGTCACTAGAACAAGCCAAATAATGTCGTGACTAGTTATAGAGCTGAAGACATATCGGATGCAGTCAGTTCAGAATATGTTTATATAAGAGCTATTTCATATTACATTTAATTACCTGGGTAAAATAATTCAGTCAGGTCTTATCCTTTGAATATTCCTCACTAACTTACATATGTGTTTTGAAGTGGTCGTCTTTTGAGCTGGTTTATCTGAATGCTGCTGAACCGTTCGAGTTTGTCAGACATTGCTATACGTGCAGTGCTTTGCTGCTTTTTTTTGGTTTTGTTTTTCATTTTTAGGCTCTGAAAGTAACATCTTTTTCTTTATCTTTTTTTAAAGATAAAGACATTCCCTGCTGATACAGCTAATCCTTTTTTCGATCCTTTTACAACAGTACCACAGTTTTCTGTAAGTAGAACATGCAACTGAAAAACTGTGTATTTAACACAGCACTTGCGACTCCAGATTATTTTTTTAAACAATGTCAGAAGTTTTGCCTTTAACAGTCCTAATAAAGATACTTTCCAAATGTGGCTTAGACTGCAAATCAATCAAATATGGCCATGACTTGTATCGTAAACTTGCCTTCATTGGTGTGTTGGAGATTACTAGAAGCAGAAATAAGGATTGAGGGTGAAACACTTCAGGGCAGCAGGTCACAAAATACAGCTGCACTCCCACAGTTCTACTGTAGAGGGCGTGGGTGAGGCTGCACAGACTCTGAATAAACAGGAAGGGCAGGCAATGGTGTGGGCATAGCCACTAAATCCATACGCTGCATGGAATCTTTGCTGAATTGGCCTTTGTCCCCTTTACAAAGCCTGTCTCTGTCTTCTAGGGGACCTAATTTTCATGAAAATTGTATTCTGAATTGAAACAAGGAGTTACAATTAATATAAAACAGTTGTATGATGATGACTACAGTCGCATGCTGCTATAAACGTCCGTGTTATTTAACAACCTAGAGCTGAATCTTGGAATCCTTACTTCTTATTTGGGAAAATCTCCCATTAAACCTCCCTGGAAATGTTGCTTGAGAAAGAAGTGAGGTGCGGGCTTTGGGATATGTCCCTTTGCACAAGGCATACTGCACAGTACCACATAAACAGGACTAATAACTGTATAACAATATAAAAATAAGCCCGACCGATCTAATAATACTGTACCCTGAATGCCCAACCTTAGAGTAGCAGTGTGAGTATGATAGGTAGAAGAAACAAGACATTTAAACAATTGAGGGACTTGTTAAAATTAATATTAGAACTCGAAACAACTAGGTATTATGCATGGGACTCTGACTGAAACCCTCTGCATGTCCTTCCCAAACTGGGATGTGGCTTAGCAGCCACAGAGGAGAAACCTTCTCATGTTAGAATTACACTTCACAGTCACGAGTGTGATATTCCTAAATTAAACTCATAAAATGAAGTCATTCCGACTTAAACCTTAACTTCTGTCCTGAGCCCCAAATCTGTTTTCTCTCTCATGTGGTTAAATATGTAATATGGAACCTTATTCACAACTGGGACAGCTACAGTATCTGTCTGCACTTAGTGAGTTATTAAAGAAAGAGGTAAAGGCTTGATCATGATCCCCCTTACCTTGGGACACTTTCTTTTGGGGGAGGGGGTGAGAGGGAGTCACGTGTCTATTTTTTAAGTCTTATTTTAGTGAGAGAAATTGAAAAATTTATCAGAATCTGCTTCATATCTATTTTTTGCTCTAATTAAAAATATCCCAACATATATATTGAAATCTTTCAAGCCCATCAAAACAGAATTATTGAAAAAGTCATCCAGGCTGGATGGTACCCACTTTAATAAAAATGGCAAGAAAGCTTCCACTTTTATGTCCCGGATTAAAAAACTGAGTTACACACAGGAATCTGTGCAGAATAATATCCCCACTAGTTCCCCTGTAAAAAAGGTCAGACAACACTGACATTTTGCTAGGTTTCACTGAACACCAAACTGAAAAATGTTCGCTTTGTAATGAAAGCTGAACATTACTAAAAATTTCCATTTAGCTAAAAAGCTATTTTGACATGGAAAAGTTAATGGAAAATTTTTGACCAGCTCTACTAATTAGGTTTTGTTGGGTGGGACAAGAGGGAGGGATAATCAGCATATAAATAAGTTCTAACTAACCTATCCACAATTCATCTTTTCCTCTTCAGAGTACTGGTTCACTGAAAAAAACCACAATGCAACATCACAAATATCTAAAATTACATTTCAACCCATGCAGCCCATGGTATTTGTTTTGTCATAGAATTATGCATTGTGGGAAATCTTTAGTAAACCAGGAAGTACCAAGAAGATTGCAGGGAAGTGAACAAATTTCTATTCTATGCAGTTATCCCCGTCCCACAACCTGAATAATGGGGATCATTGAACAAAGAAATATTGGCTTCAAGTCAATTGTTTTTCAGTTTATTTTAACACACCAGTTGTGCTAGGTGTCACCCCATGTTTGGCCTCAACAAAACAACACAAACAAATGCATTAGCGCAAAATTTCAAGGACAGAGCCAGATCTAACTCTGAATGTATCCTAGTCATGCACAGCATTATGCAGCTGCAAATATTTGTGGTTCATTTTCCTTTCCCTTGCTTCTTTTTCATGTTATGAACAGCCTGCAAAATTTTGGGGGTTGTTTTGTTGTTGTTGGTATTTTTTGATTTTAAGGTAGGTTTTGCTTTGAAAATGCTTATTAGAGCCAAAAATGTCTATTTTTTTATTTTATAGAAAAACAAAAAATATTAATAAACAAGTAAGCTTTGGAGGCTATTTTCTGGTTTTATAATTCTGCAGTTTATAAAGAGCTAAACTGATTTTTTTATTTGGGGGGGAAATAAATCTGATTAAATTTTATCTGTGTTGACTGGTGTAAATCATAAATCTATTGACTTAATGGAGCTACTTTGATTCACACCAGCTGAAGATCTGGCCCAATATACTGTATACACTGTGACAAAGTTCCTCCTCTACCTTGGTGGGTCCTGCACTTATTGGCAGATTTTGCTCGCCTCAGAGATTCACAGTAGCCCTCAATTTGGCCACTTTTGTGGCTCAAATCTGCCGTTCACTCAGATAAACTCATCAATGGCCAGGATGGGGAAAAAAGAGTAAGAACAATCCCCGTAGTTTCTGATGATCCACCATGTGGGTTGGGAAACAGCTCAGAGAACTTCCCTTCTGGTGGAACCTCAGGAGTTGGGAGGTTTGGGGGGAACCCGGGCTCACCCTCTACCCCAGGTTCCAGCCCAGGGTCCTGTGGATTGCAGCTGTCTAGAGTGCCTCCTGGAACAGCTGAATGACAGCTACAATTCCCTGGGCTACTTCCCCATAGCCTCCTCCCAACACCTTCTTTGTCCTCACCACAGGATCTTCCTTCTGAGGTCTGTTAACGGTTGTACTCCTCAGTCCTCCAGCAGCACATCCTGTCACTCCCAGCTCCTTACATGCACCTCACTAGCTGGAGTGAGAGCCCTTTTAAACCAGGTGTCCTGATTAGCCTTAATTAATTCTAGCAGCTTCCCCATTGGCTACAGGTGTCCTAATTAGCCTGCCTGCCTTAATTAGTTCTAGAAAGTTCCTGAGTGTTCTGGAACAGTCCCTGTTATTTTACCCAGGGAAAAGGGACCTGCTTAACCTGGAACTAATGTACCTACCTTCAACCACTCTTTTGTAGCCATCTGGCCTGACCACGTCACAACACATAAGTATATAAATATATACTCTAGAGAAAAATAGTACCACATACCTATCTAAAATAACCATTAAAAATAGGGCAAATCCTAAGCTGGTGTCAGTTGTCCTAGCTCCATTGACTTCAGTTGGGTTATGACAACTTATTCCCACTGAGGAATTGTGCCATGGTGTCAGTATTTTATGATGTAAAGCCTGATCTGACAGTCCTTATGAGACAAAATGCTGCATGAGGACTGCAAAATTTGCTTGCATCTGGACGGTGACATTGAGCTTTAAAAGGGAAATGCCAGAAAAGTTTGGCCTCTTACCTTTTTTAATGATTAGGCCTATAATTGGTCAGGATTAGAGGGGGGTTTGTTTGCTTGTTTTTTTCTTGTTCGTTTGGTTTTATTTTACCATTTTTCATTTTACTGGTTTCATAGAATGACTGGGAAAGGCTCATCCTTAGTATGTTCGTCTGGAATGGACTCTCTGCTTTCAGTCAAAAGAGAGGCTGGGAAATGTAAAAAAGACCCGACTCCAGCTTCTTCCTGGATCACCCATTGATTTAACCTGCAGATTGTATCCCAATGCACAAGTGTCTCCATTCAGTATTTGTTCATCATAAGTAGCTCACATAATTTGAAAAGTGATGAAAAAAGACACATAGTCCAATAGCTGGATAACAATTCTCTGCCTCCCTGTTGTGCTGACTTTTCTTCCTCCTGTTGTGAAGACTGAGTCAAGCTTCAAAGAACAGGTTGTCAAGAAAAAAAACTCAGCTGATAATCGCACGAACATGTCGGGACTATTCTGAAGCACTGAAAGATTGCCGCTACTGTACATTCCTATCAACTCGGTAACGCGCGAGCAGACACAGGCTGCTCCCTGCTTGTCATTAAATGGTCCTGTGCAAACAGTGGGTCAGTGTCATTTTTTTCAGGAATGACAGGATGCCCAGCCTTTGATGTTGCAGGATTTGTGATGCCATAGCATCAGCTGTGCAGTATGGAGAAAGAGTCGGGAGTTTGTTGTGGTTCTGTACATTTTATATGACATTGTCTGTTGCTAGTTGCCACTGGGTATTTTTTTTCGGGTGTGCTCCACTACACAGAACAATTAGACCCAGACTCATGCACACTCGACTTTAATAAAATGCCCAGTTGTCAAGGGACCTACGAGTTCATTTTGACAGGGCTCTATTCAAGAGGACACTTCTGGTCAGCTCCCCATATCAGGTTTAAACCAAATAAAATGGTGATAAACAGCATGTTTATAGGTTATGGGTCCATATTTAGTGTGGAATGTACCGTGAACTGAGTTCAGTCTCACACAGTGGACTTTATAGTCAGACTTGTCATCAGTGCACAACCGTTGAATCTCTGTCCAAAGAAGAAGTGTCTGTTTCATTATATATGAGGGTTGCTTCCTGGTTCTTAAAAGGCCACTGGGCAACTATAGGGCAATCTCTCTTTTTCCCTCTTTATTAGAGGAAAGTTGCTGATAACGAGTGTTTGAGAGAAAGTGGGCGGAAAAAATCAAAACTAACTTATCCTTTTCATTATTTTCTTCTTAGGCAGAATTTATAGACAGCAAATTAGTGTGCTGTGCTGTGCAGTCATCACCTAAGCTGTTACCACCAGTATCGCCTTCACTTGCAATGAGGTCCTTGGCAGAGACCGTCCCAACCCCAACAGTGCAGACGATATATTCATCACACAAACCTATTTCTCTGGCAGACAGGTATTGAGCAGTTCATAGCAGTACTCTGTGTCTCTCTCTAGGTTCCCAAGAGTTTAATTTCTTTTATTCTATCATAAATGTAATGGGAAAGAACCCGCTGAGCCTTTCATCCTAAACTACAATTTCCACTAATGTGTAAAGTCAGCTGCCATTTGGTACTTACCTCAGGACAAGTGGAAAGCATAAGAAACTTTCTCTGAATTGAAAGCCACTCCTAACTGGTGATTCAGCCAGCAGTTGCCCTCCTCTGAAGGCCAAACACACCACCTCCATAACCACTGGCCTGGAGAGAAAAGGGTGTGCCATTTTTTCTGAGACAAATCACCTCCCCTGAACTACTGGTTTGTTTTTAACAACTGCTGTCGCAATCTGTTTCTCTAAATTCAGTGCTAACTGGGAAGGGCTGAGAAATAGATACTCTTTTCGATGAATACCAGGTGCTGAATTTTCAGAGTAGTGTCAGGTTGCAATTGTTCTTCTTATAGCATGAAATAGCAAAAAAGCATGTTCCAGCTTCCCACAGAAAACCTACTCTTTTTCAATTCTTCCATCTTACAATTGTTTCTAATGGTAATCTTTCTTCTCTAGAGACTGATGAGTGCTGAATTAGCCAAACTGTCTATTTCAGGGGTGGCCAACCTGTGGTTCCGGAGCCACATGTGGCTCTTCAGAAGTTAATATGCGGCTCCTTGTATAGGCACCGACTGGAGCTACAGGCACCAACTTTCCAGTGGGCCAGGGGGTGCTCACTGCTCAACCTCTGGCGCTGCTGTATCTGCAGGTTCGGCCAGTCGCGGCTCCCACTGGCCACGGTTCGCCGTCCCAGGCCAATGGGGGCTGTGGGAAGCGGCACGGGCTGAGGGATGTGCTGGTCGCTGCTTCCCGCAGCCCCCATTGGCCTGGGACGGCAAACCATGGCCAGTGGGAGCCACGATTGGCCGAACCTGCAGATACAGCAGGTAAACACACCAGCCCGGCCCGCCGGGGGGGCTTACCCTGGCAGGTCGCATGTCAAACGTTGCTGATCCCTGCATTAAAATTTGCACAAAACGCTTAATCTAAAAAGAAAAATCCTAACTATTGCGTCTTTCTCTTGTGCTGCTAACCATCGTTACTTCCCAGCGTGCACTTGTGCCTCTTCATAAACTGTTGTTAAGGGTTGCCCTTTTATAGAATGTATAAATAAATCTACTCATGTGCTCTTAGTGTCTCTCAAGCTACTAGTAGTTAACAATGAAAGAATATGAAAGATGCATGAGACTGAAGGCAGGGCTGGCTCAGTAGGTGCAAGCAGCCTGTGCAATATCTAGGATGACCAGATAGAAAGTGTGAAAAATCGGAACAGGGGTGAGGGGTAATAGGTGCCTATATAAGAAAAAGCCCCAAATATCGGGACTGTCCTGATAAAATCGGTACATCTGGTCACCCTAGCAATATCTTCTGGATAGCCCACAAAATATTCAGCAAACGGGTGAGAGAGATTCTGAAGGATTCTTTCCTGAGCAAAAGTTTTGAAAATACTAGCCATTTGGTGAAATCTGGTCCATTCCAAAGGCCAAAATTAAAAAAGGACCGGGGCAGTTTTGCAGCAGTTATACATGAACCTGGCACATTCTGAAGAGTAAACTCTAAAGACATTCCCTCTTTTCTTCTCTCTCCCTCTGCCTGCTTCATTCCCCTCCCTCTGTCTTTACCTGCATAGTGTTCTCCCCCACTTCCTTCTCTTCTCCTCTCCAGCAATCCCCCCTAGTTCTCAAATAGGGGTGCTGGCAGACCCAGAGAATGTGCTGTATGTGTCATGGCAGCAGCCCCACTCCCTCAGACCCAGCTACCCCAAAGAGCTCCGGGGAGAGGGTCCCCTCACATACCCCTATAATTCCTGTACTAGGTCCCAGTAGTGGGCCAACCCTCAGCCTGGCCTCGGCCATAGGCTCTTTGAGTCTCTTGCACCTGTGTCGCCTACAGGAGCCCCTACTCGCGGGCGAGTTCTCTGTTCCTGGCAGGAGTTCAGCTCACTCCAGGGCCCTTTCTGTGTCCAATTGCTTCTATTCCCTGGTGACACTCCCCAGGTCCCACCACAGGTCACTGGCTGGGAGCAGCCCTCCCGGGCCCTTTGCCCGTATCAGGCTTATAGTGTCCACAATCAAGGGTGGGAAGGGAAAGGAAAGGTTAGTTGCTGCCTCAGGCTGAGCTCCCCTTGCTACTGGAACTCACTAGCAGTCCCTGGCAGCTTCTCCTCCAGGGTAAACTTCCCCCCTTCTCTATGGCAAGTTTCACCTTTTGAAGCTGCCCTTCTTCAGCTGGAGCATGTTCTGCAGGTGCGTCTAACTGGTGCTGCTTGAGTGCAGGAATGCTCGTTAGCCTTTTCGGTCAGTGGGATGAGGGCGTGTCCCATCACAGTCCCCACCATGGTCTGCCAGAAATGTAAAGAACCAGGAGACTTGGTGGGTCATCAGAGGAGATGGTAACAAAGCTCTCTCCCTCCTTGGCCATAGTTAAGGGGCTGCAGTAACCATGAGCTGCATGGGCATTAGCCACTCAAACACTAGGATCAGCAGCGGACTGAGGGAATAGACAGGGAGGGGCATGGCTCATCTGAAGATGCAGAGAGGCAGTAGACTGGGGGGAAAGCCTGAGCCCACTCAAGGACTAAAAATGGCAGAAGTCTACAGCCACTTCCCCATACCAGCCACCTGAAGAGCAGCAGCAGATCCAGCCTTCCTTCTCCCCAGGTTTGGCTGAGCAGGAGTAGCAGTGGTAACATTCCATCCCACAGTGCTTACACCACCAACGCTAGATGTCCACTTGAGATGGGGGCATGGTCCAGTCAGGTGGCTGTGGGCATGGATGGGCTTGGGTAGACTCCTCTTCCTCCCTTTCCCTGTGTAAGGAGGAATGCTTAGCTGCTTCACAGCAGCTTCTTCCTGCTCAGTTCCTCCTCCTGGACCAGAATGCTTTATGGAGACGTCTACTCCTTGTGCTTCTTAGCCAGTGTGTGACAACATCACAGCAACATCGTTCCATGATCCCAGGCAAGATCTCTAGCACTTAATCCAGCTCGGCTTCCCATTCACTTGAGTGCACACTAAATAATGCTGTAGGCTATGTAATGAAAAAGAAACCTCCTCTAGGACCAAACCATGCAGGAAACTGAAAGGCGATCTGGGCCCTGAGGAGCAGATTGCTGCAATACAAGTCTTTTTAAATGGCTTTTACATCAATTAACAAGAAACTGAGCTTTTAATCTTGCTTTCATTGAAGTCAATGGGAACTTTATCAGTGGCTTTGTGGGGAGAAGGAGTAAGCCCTAAAATGTCTCATGCTTTTTCCCCCCTTGGTTGCTTTTCTTTACTACTCAAAATGTCAAATGATTTTCACTTCTGACTCAACCATCTATTTTCAGCTTTTTCACTGAATCAAACTGAACCTTTCTCCTTCCCTTGGTACTTTAAAAATGTTAATTATTTTTAATTGAAATATGTGGCATTTTGTTGTTCCCATAATTGGCTGTTTGTGCATTAATTACACAGTGCTGAGACTCTGAGGCGTGAACTCGAGAGAGAGAAGATGATGAAAAGACTGTTGATGACAGAATTATGAAATTCTCACTTCATCACATGGAGACTGGATCGGGGCCTTTCATGTGCCTTCTGTCTGTTTACATTCCTCCACTTCTGTGTACTCAACATAATGCATCATGAAAATGTGTTATGTTCCCAGCTCACTCAGATTCATCACAGTTGATTACAATTAAGTCTCGGCTTGACTTTAACTTGGAGGAGTTTCTTTATTCATTTACTGCTGGGAAATAAACCTTCAGTCCTTTATTTATCATGAGTATTAGGATTTTCTACTATTATAAAATGAATTTTAGGTTTGGTTTTGGTAAATCTAAGGTAAAAACTATCAGCAAGGAACATACTGATTTCTACTGAGAAACACTGTTCTGTATATATGTTAATAACTGCACAGAGATTAATGTTATGCAGAATATTTTGATAGTAACATAGAAAATGTCATTTTGTATAACTGAAAATTGCACCGAGTTACTGCTGTTTGTTAAAGAATCATTTTTAAAAGCAGAAAAATGATTATTATATCTTAACCCTACGACTCTTCGTCTCTGCTGAAAAATAAATGGCTGTCTTATCAAATTTCTAACTTAATCTTTACTCAGATATATAGAGATATATCAGTGCTGCCTAAAATCATGTCATCTTGATTTGACAATAAAAGAAATCATATTGTATTCCTGGTAAAGAAAAACTTCCATGGTTCAAAGTTGTTTGCTGTTGACACCCTTATCTTTAAATCAAAAACATTGAATCAGAAACCAGTTTTAACTAAGACTCTGATTCTACAAACACTTGCATGCATGTATCCATGCATGTTTACATCAAGCAACTGAGTGGTTCCACTGAAATTAACAGGACTACTCCCTTACTTAATGTTAAGCATGTAAGTGTTTGCAGGATTAGAGCCTTAAACAATTGGTTTATGGTATTAAGGTCATATAATAACACTATAGATCATATTTCCTATAAAACTGTCCTATAGTTTCCCTTTTTTAGTAGTGCAGAATAGGTAATTTATTTAAAAAGCTGACAACAATTGATCATGAGCTACAACACGCGATTTTGAACAGACACCTTGTATGTGTTTTATATGGCCCAAGATCTATATTTTTCTGTTACCCTGTACAGTAGATTCTCCTGTTTTTAGTATTGTTAAAATAAAAAGATGCCCTTAATTTGATACCAACGACCATAGATTTATCTAAATTTAACCAGCCTGTTGGCTTTAAAGGTAGGGAGTGCGTATAGTAAGATTCAATTTTCTCAGTGTTAGTTATGGTCATTTAATATGAAAAATCTTGAGTGCATTTTAGGACTCTTGACTGCAACTTGGAGACAGAAAGTTACTTGTTTATTTTATATTCATTGAGGCAGGAAATGAACAGAAGGCTCTTCAATTAAAGTCCGATAACTTTGAACCTTTTCTATAGCTATAAAATGAAGCTAAAGTAAGTGGCATCAGTGTCAGGAAGAAATCTGGGATGCATCCTGTAATGAAATGCTTTAACATACAGAATAGGCCCATGGATCTGTACAAGTGCCCAGATGTCTGGCTGGTATGTTTCTGAGTACTCGACAGACTTTGCTGCATAATCAAAATGCATCTGGTACACTGTACAGCGGAATTGTAGTTATGTCAACAGATTTGGTGGCACACTTTTTGTACATCCATTTCCATCAATCTAAGGTTAATTTTTAAAAAATGGGAATATTATCTCCCTCTGAAGAAATCACAGAGGCAAAGAACGCTTCAGGAATAAAAGACTAGGCCTTCATTCTGCCACTAATCTTTTCCTCACCTCATTCAGAGGGATTGTGGAGGAAGGAGCACTCCAGTCTAAGGCACCACAGGTTAAAATAATTTTTGCCTGGTCACTAATAAAAAGAGAGCAGCCTAAAGACAAATAAGAAAAGGTTCCTATAGCAGCCACTGTTTTCAGAGACAGGAAGCAAAAATAACTCCAAGAATGGAGTTACCTAAACTGCACTTTTCCACTATTTGCTTCTGTCCTACCTGTTCTTAGGCAGCCATCAGTTGCATGCAAAGATAATTCAAAGAATGTGCGACTGGCCACTCCCAAAGGTTATCAAGGAGAAAGGACCTAAGAAGATAGCTCAGTGGTTCAACACTCCCCTGGTTTTTCTATTGCGTGGATTGCTGTGCGCTTATTCAAGAGTGCTATTATGGGCAGCTGGAAACCCTGGAACCTGCTTTGGTTGGGGCTACTTGCTCCTGGTTAGCTGCATTAAGCAATGTATTCACAAGGACCAAAGCATTCAGATAGAATGAATGCTAGATGGGAATAGCCCATTCGTTTTTCCGGCAGATAAATAAGCTACGAGTTTGTTCTTGTACAGAACAGCATGGTAGTCCTAGTATATAAGAATTCTCAAGCTGAAACTTTCAGAACAGGAAAACTGAAACCATGCACTAAGATGCCCTGTCGCCATTCTAGATCTGAACTGACTGGGCATGCTTTGGAATAGCTGAAAAAAGAACAAGGACACCGTCCATTTTTTTAGATTCCTGGAAATTAGAGATGGAACAGTCTTACCAGATCACTGAGCCCCAGATCCTCAAAAGTATTTAGGTGTCTAACTCCCATTGATTTCAATGGGTGGTAGGCTCCTAAATGGCTTTGAAAATCTGGGCCTTAATCCCTTCTGATGCAGGATTGTTCCTCACAGTATGTTCTCAGATGTTTGTCTGGTCTAATTTTAAATGTCTTAAGCAATGGGGCTTCCACGCCCTCCCTCGGGAGACTATTCTACAGGCTGTTAGGAATGTTTTCCTGATATTAAACCTAAATTTCCATTTGTACAATTCCATCGTATTTTTAGTTCCTGCACACACCCTTTAGCCAAACCTCAGCAATTCCTCACCCATGTGTGATCTACCCCTTTAATACACAGCCTTGTCTGGACTAGGATTGAGAGGTGTAGTGTTAGACTGTATCAGCAAAAGCTCTAGTGTAAACAAGGCAGTAAACATGTGCTAAACTGGTCCAGTTGAAATCTAGGCTTCCCAGTAGATTTTAACTCCACAATGTTAGCAAGTGTTGAAGTATACCGTACCTTCTCTGCACTGCACTTTTAGAACATGTAAATTAGCACACGTTAGCTAACATTTTTGAACAACATACCTTTAAATCCTGGTCTAATCCAAGCCTATGGTGGTCAAAGAGCAAAGTTTATTGTTGAAGGTTGATTTAATCTCAAATCTCAGTTTTGACCAACTGATATTATGGCTTTCCAATCAGAGCCCAGTTTAAAAACTTTGAGGCCTTAAGCGTTTTCTTTGTTTAGGTGGCAACACACAGCTTCATGTTTTGATGATGGCAGCAAAAGTAAGATTAGTTGTTTCAAAAGCTAGGCAATGTCTATGTAATGGCTAAACAAGTATTTTCCCATGTTGCAATCTCTCTCAAACAGGATTTTTTTCCCCTGTGTGGGGTACCCATTTGACCACCTAAAATGAACTACATATTTCAAGTAAAATGGCCAAGTTTTCTTTGGAAACATTGTTTAAGGTTCTTAATTAGTATCAGAAGATACAGTATGTATAGCCTTTGATATTACAACCATATTTGTATCCTGCGAGACAATGTTTAAAAATGAGTTCCTCCTTAAAGTCTTCGCTTCAGGGGTACGCGTTTCCCCTGCAAGAGTTTGCCAACTCAGCCACTTCAAACAGAGCCAGCAACTGGGTGAAATGCTTTGGTGGAGGCAGCATCATGTTTATTTGTACTGTTTATGGAAATCCTTCATTTTCATTTTTTTTTCCTGGATATATCTGTGGTCCACTGGTTTCAGACATCTACTCTTTGGAATTATACAATGGAATATTGTTATTTCATTTTTGATGTCCTGATGTTCAAGGCGTTTGCCATAAATATTCTGAGACTGATCTGTTGATTGCATGTAAGATCAGCCCTACAACTGTGCTTTGTAAAGTTAAGTGCGTAAAGAAATTCTTTGGTGACATGGGGAGGGGAACACTTCTCTGGCAGCTGCTGCTGAGGCTGCTGAGTAGCAGCTCCAGCCAAGGTTACTGACATCAGCGTGTTACAGCTGAGCAGCAGCCTGTATCAAGAGAGGGAGTACAATGACATTTCAGTTGAAAGTTGGCTTGAGAGAGGCTTTTACGGCTCAGCTGTTTACCTGTTCCTGTATTCATGCCTGCAATAAAAAAGAGAAAAAAAAATAAATCACTGAGTCTGAGCAATCTGTGTTCAAACCAAGGAGTTGGTGGCACACTGCACTGTCCCTATTCAAGGCAAACATCTGGTTCCCAATGAAGTGGATCCACCTCAATTACGGAACATCTGTCTTAAGCAACCACTGAAGAATTTCCCCCAAGAAATCCAGAGCCGTTTTGTTCAACCTTTCGTCAAAGGCCACCTCGACTGGGCAACAGATATTTGCGAGTCCCTTGGGTGGTTGCTTAAGGCAGGCTTTGCTGAATTACTTAAGCTAGAAAAACTGCCAGAAATAGAATGGCAATAAGGCATGGCATTTTGTCTTCCTCAGCTTTCAGTTTGCAGGGTGACAGATGCCTGTTTGAAAGGATGAGGAACAGAGTTGTGCAGAGGATGGAAGTCACATTTTGCAAAGGATTTTGACATCTGGTTTTATTCCAAATAGGAATGAAAACTCAAACATTTTGAAATTCTCCACAGAGGAAAATTCTGGAGGAGGGACTTATTTTGAGTTGAGATAAGTGTTTCAATTTTGACTTCCATGTCTAAAATGTCATAGTCTATTCTACAATATAATAGCCTACAAAATAAAAACAAAAAGTGAAAAATTGAAATGTTTCATTCAGAAAGTGTCACACTGGGATGTTTCAACATTGGCAGAACTTTTTCTCCAGTTTTCTTCCCAAATGAAATTCTGGCAAAATTGAAACACGTCAGTCTTCATCGGAGCAAGCAGTTCCATTAACTACGGTTTCATTAAAATTTCTCTGACCAACTCTAATGTGAAGAGTTCATGTGGGTTTAATCTCTGTTCTGGGAAAATAGACAGTAAAATAATAACAATCAGCTACTTCAGTTGCCTGGAACTTTGGACTAGGTGGGCTTCAAAGATGAACATGTGTTGAGCTTTTGTTGCAATATGACCATGACCTATGTGAACAGACAAGTGAGCGCCAAGATACATTCTGTCACTCAGGAGGCAGAATTCTTCTTTGCCTGTGGCATTGTATGTTAAGGGGAACAAGACAAGATGATATTTGCAAGATAGTAGATTGACTGAGTTGCAGAAATCTATGGTGAGAATGGAAAGGGAATGACTAGATGTATGGACTTTATTATATAGACACTTGAGGTGAAAGCCAGCCTTCATTTAGTTCAATGGGGCCAGGCTTTCACTCCTGGAGTTGTCCAATATTGGGTGGAATTTGCAAAGGTGCTGAAGTGATGTAGCAGCGCAAATCCCACAGCAAGTCAATGAGACTTGTGCCAACAAACCACCTGGATACTATTGAAAAAGCCCACCCATTATTATTTGTTGCCTGTTGCCATGGTGTGCTAGGTGCTGCACAAATCCAAAAGTAGTCTCAGTGCCTGCCACAAAAAAATCTTACTCTCTAAAAAAATAAAATAATAAAGAACACAGAGAAGTTATGGAGCAAGAGAGACAATAAACAAGTAAGGGGTCAGCTGGTGTTTGGCCTCATGCTGACAATAAAACATTGTATTGATGCAGTGGGGCTTTTTGTAGTTTATTTTTAATTACAAATATATAAAGTAGGGCTGTTGATTAAACTCAGTTAACTAAAAAAAATTAATCACAATTAATCGCACTGTTAAACAATAGAATACCAACTGAAATGTATTAAATATTTTTGGACGTTTTTTCTACATTTTCAAATATATTGATTTCTACTACAACACAGAATACAAAGTGTACAGTGATCACTTTATATTATTACTTTGATTACAAATATTTGCACTGTAAAAATGATAAACAAAAGAAATAGTATTTTTCAATTCACCTCATATACGTACTGTAGTGCAATCTCTATCGTGAAAGTGTAACTTACAAATATAGATTTTTTTTGGTTACATGACTGCACTCAAAACAAAACAATATAAAACTTTAGAGCCTACAAGTCCACTCAGTCCTACTTCTTGTACAGCCAATCGCTAAGAGAAACAAATTTGTTTACATTTACAGGACATAATGCTGTCCTACTGCTTATTTACAATATTACCTAAAAATGAGAACAGGCGTTTGCATGGCACTGTTGTAGCTGGCATTGACAAGCCAGATACGCTAAACATTAATATACCCCTTCATGCTTCAGCCACCATTCCAGAGGACATGCTTCCATGCTGATGATACTCGTTAAAAAAAGAATGCGTTAATTAAATTTGTGACTGAACTCCTTGGGGGAGACTTGTAAGTCAAGGAGGGCCCTGGTTCAAGACCCAGATTTTTAAAGGTATTTAGGCATTGTTCGTAAATGTTACATGCCTGAAGGCCAAACCCTCAAAGGTCGTTTTTTTTAGGTATCTAACGCCCATTGAAATCAATGGGTGTTAGGCACCTAAATATCTTTCAGGATCCGGGCTAAGTCACATAGGAGCATCTCTCCTATTTTTCAAAAGTGACTTAGGCACTTAGGGAACCTTTCACTGAGACTTGATCTCAAGTGCCAAAAGTCACTTTTGAAAATGAGACTCAGGCCCCTAAGTCACTTAGGCCTTGCACCGCTGGGTGGTGCAACACCTAAATACCTTTTAAAAGCTGCGCCCAAATTACCTCCTTTTTTGAGCCATAGAAGTCATGCTGCAGATCTCCATTGCAGAGCTAGTTTGGCCCAGTTTACTGGTCACCACCATGTACACGTACAGCTCTATATTAAAACGTGGTACAATTTTTTAAAAGGATGGCTGCAGGATGCTCAGCACTTCTGAAAACCAAATCACATATTTAGGCACCTAAATATGGGTTTAACAAGCCTAATTTTAGGCCCCTATTTTTGAAAAATCTTCACCAACAAGTTCACTGCTTCCTCATTTACAGCTCCCATCAAAGGTCTCTTATCGCAGAGCCCTGCCTTGGTAAAGCACACAGGGCAAGGCAGTTAAAGGGGATGGAATGTAGATAACAGCACTGGGTAACCTCTCTAACCTAACTAACAAAACCTTGAAGCTGCTTTTCTGTGTCTGCGGCCTTTGTTACCAAATATCTGTGTGCATCACTCATTACAAGTTCAGCTCAAGGATTTAAGTTGATGAAGCTTTTTCTCACTGACTACTTCATGTGTAAGTAGAGGAGGAGGGCTGACTTTTCCCCAGCACTCGGCTATTTTCAGCCAATTTTAATAGTCTAGATCAGAGGTTCTCAAACTGTGGTCCATGAGTTCCATTCAGGTGGTCTGCAGATAGTTCCCTCTAAGGTGCGCACCTGGGTGGCCGCACACAAGAGAATGAAGGGCCACCCACCTAATTAGTGGAGCTGCGCAGGTGTGGCTCCACTAATTAGGTGTCTGGACCCTGGAGAAGATGCACATGTAAGGTGAGGTGGCGGCCTTGGGGGGAATAAGGGGTAGGTGGGAGGGGGCAGTGGGGTAAGAAGAGGGGGTGGGGGAATTTGGGATGTGCAGGGTTGTGGCAGCCAGAGAAAGAGGCAACTTTCCCCAGCTCCAGGGCTGCGGCTGCCGAGGAGAGACGGCCCTCCTTCCCAGCCTCACCTCGGGGGCTGCTTTAGTGGAGGAGAGAGGGAGAGACTCCCTCTCCTTCCCAGCCCCAGCTCAGGGGCTGCCGTGGCGCGGGAGAGAGGGCACATCCATTGCATTAGAAAGGTAAGACTACTGATATTAAAATATGAGTTGTGTGCTTTTATTTGTAGAATAAAAAAAATTCATTATTATTATCCAAAATGCTTTACAATAGTTAGCTAATGGTACAAACAACATTTGGAAAGGTCATTAAGTGGTCTGCCTAGACCCTCAGCAATTTTCTAGTGGTCCGCGGGAAAAAAAGTTTGAGAACCACTGGTCTAGATTAATGGTGGACATCTGAAAAGGCTCTGTTACAGTTTTACCAAGGATGTTGTTTTCAGTGATCTTCCTTTGTATCAGTTGTGACAAAGTTCCTGCTCTACCTTGGTGGGTCTTGCACTTATTGGCGGATTTGCTCGCCTTGGAGCTTCACGGCAGCCCTCAGCTTGGCCATTTTTCTGAATTCACAGTCCAGATCGACTCCTCCTGTGTCTGACCAGGAATTGGGAGGATTTGGGGGGAACCCGGGCCCGCTCTCTACTCCGGGTTCCAGCCCAGGGCCCTGTGGAATGCAGCTGTCTAGAGTGCCTCCTGGAACAGCTGTGTGACAGCTACAACTCCCTGGGCTACTTCCCCATGGCCTCCTCCCAACACCTTCTTTATCCTCACCATAGGATTTTCCTCCTGGTGTCTGATAATGCTTGTATACCTCAGTCCTCCAATAGTCCACATTCTCACTCTCAGCTCCTAGTGCCTCTTGCTCCCAGCTCCTCACACACACACCACAAACTGAAGTGAGCTCCTTTTTAAAATCCAGGTGCCCTGATTAGCCTGCCTTAATTGATTCTAGCAGCTTCTTGATTGGCTGCAGGTGTTCTAATCAGCCTGTCTTAATCGTCTCCAGAAGGTTCCTGATTGTTCTGGAACCTTCCCTGTTACCTTACCCAGGGAAAAGGGACCTATTTAGCCTGGGGCTAATATATCTGCCTTCTATTACTCTCCTGTAGCCATCCGGCCCTGTCACACAGTCTATTCCATTAACTCTCCTTGTGCCTACTTCATATCCTGTATAATATTTGTGTGGCTATGGGTACACATTAGGCATTAGATAAATAAAAATAAATAAATTAGCCCCTTAAATATGTGTAGTACAGAAAGATGCTCATGAATGAAGGGGTAATCTTCATCTACATTCTTTGTTTCTATGATTTCTTCCAGTGTAATTAATGTTCCCAGCTCCCCCTGGTTTACCAACAAGTAATTGAGCCTTTTGATTATTTAGTTGCTTCCATAATCATCTTGGCACAACACATAAGCTATTTGTAGGAGCAGGTTTTTCCAGAACTGCCTCCAATGCATGATTTATGGCACCCTTCTTTAAAGGATCTGGTGCTGGCCAGGCTCAGAAACAGGACATGGACTAGATGGACCCTGGGTCTGTCTGATCTTGTAGTGCGACTCCGACTTTCCTAGCATTTATTTTCCATTGGCAGCTAAGTCCTTAATTACTATTGTTTTTACTCACACATTCAAAATTAAACAAAAACCTGAAGCATCTATAAATCAAGAGGATTACTGAAGTAAAGTATATAGAGAGACATTGCTGTTTAATTAAAAACTACATTAATTATGCACCTATCATCTGCCACTTACTGTAACAATTGAGATCCAAGCTTTTACCAAGTGAACATAAGAACATAACAGCCATATGGGGTCAGACCAAAGGTCCATCTAGCACCGTATCCTGTCTTCTGACAGTGGCTAATGCCAGGTACCCCAGAGGGAATGAACAGAACAGGTAATCATCAAGTGATCCATTCTCTGTCACCCATTCCCAACTTCTGGCAAACAGAGGCTAGGGATACCATCCCTGCCCATCCTGGCTAATAGCCATTGATGGACCTATCCTCCGTGAATTTATCTGGTTCTTTTTTGAAACCTGTTATAGTCTTGGCTTTCACCACATCCTCTGGCAAGGAGTTCCACAGGTTGACTGTGCATTCCATGAAAAAATACTTCCTTTTGTTTGTTTTAAACCTGCTGCCTATTAATTTCATTGGTGGCACCTAGTTCTTCTGTTATGAGAAGAAGTAAACACTTATTTACTTTCTCCACACCAGTCATGATTTTATAGACCTCCATCATATCCCCCTTAGTCGTCTCTTTTCCAAGCTGAAAAGTCACAGCCTCATTAATCTCTCCTCATACGGAAGCCTTTCCATATCCTTAATAATTTTTGTTGCCCTTTTCTGAACCTTTTCCAAGTCCAATATATCTGTTTTTGAGATGGGGTGACTACATCTGCATGCAGTATTCAAGATGTGGGCATACCATGGATTTATATAGAGGCAATATGATATTTTCTGTCTTATTATCTATCCCATTCTTAATGAGTCCCAACGTTCTGTTTGCTTTTTTGACTGCTGCTGCACATTGAGTGGATGTTTTCAGAGAACCATTCAGGCTTATGGAATTGAGTCTGAAAAAGGATATAGCATACTCCCCTGCTCTGAATTCACCCCACTTGGCTGGTTAAGGGGAGTGGGGTGGAGCCAGAGTCCATCTCATGTGACCCTTGGCTTTTCCCTTGCTTAGGTACCAATCACAGCAATAGAGAGTACTGAAAGGAAGCATGTGCCCTGTTGAAATTCTTGCCAACCCAAAAACAATGCAAGATGACAGGGAATCTCGCCTTTCCTCAGCCTACCTTGTGCTTCTGTATAGGAGCTGACCAGAATCTGGCCCAAATGTTTGATCCTGAGAGGTGCTGAACATGTGTGATTCCCAGGAGCAGGCCCAGCAGTAGCCTTATCTCTGTTAAGACATCTTATCTCTTAATGCTCATGTGAGCTGTTTATGGTTTAAATTCAGCATTCAGTCAATGTTTGGCATTACAGTAATAAGTCATTTCATTAATATTGAAAAGCTTTTGTTTATAAATACTTTATCATTCTTCAGGGGGTAAACTGTGCTTTTGAAAATCTCAGCACTCGTGGTAGGAAATTGTTTCAATTTGTAAGACTCCTTTGTACACTGCAGCAGAGTATACATAGTATCATACTACTCAGGCTTTTAAAGCCTCTACTATACTTCTCATTTGCCAACAACAATGGGGCAGACTCACGTGAGCGAAAACAGCTCTAATTATTAATAGAAAATTCAACCCTTCCATTATGCTACCAGGAAAGGAAAGGAAAGGAAAGAATTGCTGTTTCGCTAAAGGTACCCATACCTATAGCTAATATAGGTAATAAATCTGACTTTGTTGTCAAATTGACAGATGTGCTTATGAAATTTGAGTCCAGATGTTCATTTACAGCTAAACTACAGCTGATTTGCATCTAAAGCTATTTGAGACATGAAATTTCAGTTCTGCAGGAAAATCCAACATTTTGAAGTTTTCAGTTCAGTTCCATCAGAATCCTACCTTTTTTTTTTTTTTTTCATGGAAGGTAGTTGAAACCAAAACGTTTCTACAAAACATTTCAGATTTGATGAATCCACATTGTCCAAGGAAAAACATTTCATTTGAAAAATTTCTGACCAGCTCTATTTGCATCTTACTTCCAGTCGTACAGCAAAGAGAATGAGCAAGAAATGCTCTTACACTTATGTGATTTGTATATACATTTTCCTTCTTGGTTAACTCTGGCCCTGGTTCAGCAATGTACTTAAGCATGTACCCAACTATAAGTATGTGCATAATACCTGTGACTTCACTTGTATTAAATGGGGCTACGCACATACTTTAAGTTAGGTATGTGCTCATGTACCTTGTTAAGCCAGGGCCTTGGTCCACAAGATATTGCAAATTTACTTATTGGATAATGTGTTGTGTTAGTTTTTTAATATTTTGAACAATGATTACCTTTGTGGCTGGTGCAATAACCACATATAATAAAGTCCAAAGAATTTACACTAGATTCAGAAGTGAGGCAGTTAATTTTCCTGTTCATATCTGCTGACTATACCAAGACAAGAGCAAAGCATTCAGCTAATGAGAAAGGACTCCTCTCCAAGAAACCAGTCCTGTTCCAGACGTAACTGATAGCAGTTTTACCTTCAATAGAACAGAATTAGGCTGCAGGAGGCAGATTTGTAAAGGTATTTTGGTACCTAAAGTACCTAGGCACCTAACTGCCATTAGCCACACATCTAGGCATTTTTTGAAAATCCCATGAGGTCCCTAAATACCTTTAAAAATCTGGCCTCAGATACCAAGGAGAGTCATACAGAAGCAGAAAAGTCTGCCAGTCCCCTTGTCTACAGCTCTCCAGACGTACAGCTCACCTGGTCTGATGAATCTAGGCCCAGTTAAGGGAAAAAATTGTAAAATAAGTGTATTATGGTAAGTCTAATATAAAACACTACAGGCTGAATAGAAGCTGAGAGGTATAAGATGTAGCAGGTGGAAAACACTGTGTGTATACAAGATATATTAAAAAAAATCTTATCAGCCCAAATTAATTGCTGCGTTCCTCCCACAGCATCTTTGCAGACACAGAAAACAGAACAGTGTCACTATTCATTCCTGTCCATGGCTTGTTCCTCTGCTAAGCCCAGATTCATCACGTTTGTGTATACGGTATCCCACCAGGTAGTCAGTGGTCATCCTCTAGGTTGGACTGACCTTGGTTGTGTTTGCATTATTTTCTTTGGCATCCTATCATCTGTTTGTCTTCTGCAGTGTCCCAACATCATAATCTCTTCTATTGTGACCAATCCCATATCCGGATTTCACATCCGACCCTCCTAATTAATTAAATTAATTAAAATAAATGACAAGGCTGATCTAAATCTAGTTCTCTAAAAAGTGTCTTGTAGAGATTTAGTTTGCGTTGGTGACATCTTCTGGGTGTATTTACTGACTGCTTGTGGAATTTTTAAAGCTTAACCTTTAGTCTTTCAAGTAGTCCATGAAAGGAGAGGTTTATCTTGAAATTCCAACTTCCTTTAGGCTCTTTAGTATGTCTCAGCTTTTACCTTTTCATTTCTTCCACCAACTGGTGAAACTGAGCATGCAAACACCTTTTCTTTGTGGCTGGCAGCTCTAAATTGAACTTGGAAACTTTATTTTCAGCTTTAAAAATTGCATGGAATGTGCATGAGCACATTGCTTCTGCAATTTGGCTTGGACCATTCTTTGGACTCTTGTGACGGGGTGTACCAGGTCCTTTGAGCCCCCACCCCCTGCTGGAGGCTTCATGGTCTTACCAACCCCCTCCCCAGAAAAGGAACGGTGAAGGTGAGTCCTCCAGGCCTGCAGAGAGGCTGCAGGAAAGCAGCCAATCAGCAGGCTCAGTTAAAAGGAGCTGCAGGGGCTGAGCAGATTAGTTGTGGGCTGGTTCAGAAGGGTGAGGAAGGCTGTGAGACTCTCCAGGTGAGGAGACCTGAGAGACACCCTGCTCAGGTAGGGAACAGTCAGAGAACTCTGAGGTAAGGGTGGAAAGGAAAGGGTTACATGGGAAGCGGCCCAGGGAACAGCAGCGGCAAGGGAGTTAAAGGAAGCAGTATGTGACTGCTTTTTGTAGGGTTCCTGGGTAGGGATTCAGAGTAGTGGGAAGTGACTTAAGGCCCCAGAAGGAGATAAGACTCAGTACTAAAAGGCCCAAGAGAGGGACTTGAATTTAAACAGACCCCGAGATGGGCCTGAAGACCCTGAAGAGAGCTAACCATTTGTTGGACTATTACCCAAAAAGGGGTTTGTTCAGTCACATATTGACTGTGTGAGACTTGAGTGGAGGGCTAGGCCACTGAAGACCCACCTGACCAGATTAACAGCCAACAGGGGGCACCAGGAGCAGAGAGAGAGAGTATGCGCAGGTTCACATCAACTGACAGGAGGTGCTCAGGTATGTGACCCCACCCCCATCTCAGCTTTACAACACCCAAATTAAATATTATTTAAATGATAGAAGAACTGAGGCTAAGGAGCAGATTTACCCAGGAGAAGAAAGAGCCTCATCCTTCCACACACCAGATGATGACAGAAGTTTTGCTGTATCCAGAGTGAAACCTTTGTGTTCTTTGAATGTTTTGTGAGATGTTTTGGTTTTGCTGCTGTTAAAACCTGTTGAACTCCAAGTTGCGATCTGAAACACTTGGAAGACAAGCTTCCTCTGAGCGAGACATTAGCTTTTGGACTGTATTGGCTGGCTTTGCCAGCTCACAGATCAGGAGCAAAGCAGTAACACTGTCAACTAAATCTCAGTATTTTCTTGCTGGAACACGTCTTTTGTAATTTTCTAAAACAAGGGATTACAGACATGTGAAGCTGCTGTTCTGGTCGTGCTCAAAAAAATGACCCCTCCTGATTACTTTCAGATGAAATTAAACTGACTTCCATGGATATTCAGCGCCTCTAATATCTATTTAGAGAAAGGGGAGAAATGTGTTATCCAAGGAGCTCTCCAGCTATGACCCTTGAGGGCTTTAGGCAGACCACACAGCTGCTGGCTTAAGCGCAAGGTGCTCTTGGTGGCTCTTTTGACCAACTAAACGGAAAACCAGCCCGTCGGTGCACTGTGAGCCGCTGCTTCATGCCTCTCTTTGTTTGGTGAAAATTCAAGTCATGAACAAATATGTAAACAATGCAACAGCTGGAAAGGCAGCAGCAAATGTATTTAAGGAGAAAGATAAACTGCCAAGTGCCTTTTAGAGATTACAACAGCTGAAGTCCTGCACCCAGGGAAGACATGACCATATTCAGGATATAGGCATCTGCATCCATTGCCTCAAAATAAGTTTATTTTTCATCTGGCATTCTTTAATACTGTCCTAAAGCCACTTTTTTTGTGTAACCAAGCACTGCAGTTGCTACCCAGAAGATGTGTGGTCAGGACTGAAATGCAGGTATCCAGATTCCTTTCCTAAGAATGGCCCCGGGTTGAAAATCACTGAGTTACCCAAATTTCCTGCACCAAAGAATTTAATGATAGTTTGTTCAGCATCAAATATATCTTAAATACTGTATTTTATTTCATCTTAGTAATTAAAAAAACAGCAAAGTATCCCTGGGTTTTTAACAATGGACCTTTAGAGTCCATTATAGCCATGGCAACTGGGGCTAAAACCAACTCTATGGATCTTGACAACAGCGAGAGAAGCGTGAGTCATAGTAATTGTATGCCACAAAACCATATCACAGCAACACAATCAGATGAGTAATCTTATAGCTTGCCTTAAGGCAGCTGTCTAACTGATCTCACATATCAAACTGCAACAAAATGTCAGTGCTTCAAAACCTTTGACATTTCTTTATCAGGAGACAATAAATGAATCTTTCTAGGCTAAGAAGCAAGGATGATATCAGAAAAAGCAGATAATACTTTTTATCTGCAGAACTAATGCTGGAAGTAATCTCACCTGAATGGAATTTGAGACTAACCAAGATCAAATGAAAGCCTGTTCATTAACTATAGGAACTCAATAACAGTCCAATGGATTTAGTGTCTAATAGCAAATAACATTGACACAGATGTATGATCTAGGAAAGCCAGGTATTGTTTTAGGGGCAAATCCTGTCTTGTCAGTTAGAAAAAGAATTCATCCTTAAAGAAGAGACAACTATAAGCATGAAAAACAGAGCAAGATGTGCATTAATTCTGGTAAGCCCTGTGAGAATGTATGGGCCAGAACTTCAGCCGGTGTTAATTGACATCATTCCATTGAAATCCATCCCAGGTACAGTATCAAAGAAACATGCAGGCAGAGGTGGACAAATAGCACACAGAACGTAGCAAAAATGGGTTCATTGGAAACCTGATTGAGTAGGCAATGCCAGACAAATAGGTGTGTGCTGTGGACATTTGTCAGGCAGACAGAGAAGGTGGCTATATGATAGGTGTACTTTAAAAGTTCGTATTTATTTTAGGGCTATCACAATGTTCAGAGTATTTCCTATCTTTAAAATGGGTCATGCTGTTAGAACCAGTAATACCTTTAAAACCAAAATGCACCTTTTCTGTGCATCCATTGTACAACCCAGCAAAGGTCACATTATGCATGCACAGATGCATAACAGCAATGTGCATAATGAACACAGGAGAGTGACCATGTAGCAGTCCCTTAGGGAATCTCTGTACAATTTATTAATTCTATATGAGACTATGAACTCTCTGTATGTATCTTTCTAAAGATGCAAACTCCATTTTGAATGTAAGTCTGGTCTTGACTTTCTGCTGTCCTTTTACCTCTATCTTGGATTAAATGTCCCACAGGCCTAACAAAGGAGGGTTGTTAAACTTTGATGATTGTCCATTTAAATGGAGTACCCGTGGACAAAGAGGATCAAAAGAATCAAACAAGCAACATCGCCATGAATGCTTGGCCACCACAAGCCAGTTATCCCTGTGGTAACTTTTCTGACACCACCTGCTTAAAACACCAAAAGTCAGAAGGATCATGAGGCCCCGCTTTCACGTCTGTATTCATTGTGAAAACCAAGATCAAGAGAGCTTTTATCCTTCTGCTCCACAGGAAGTTTCTGTCCTCCCTGAGCTCACCTTAGGACACAAGCATTATGATTTGACAGGTGTATTGCCCAAGTCAAACTCCCCAGCTGGCACTGTCCCTGGGGCGGATTGCACCCGGCATGCACGGGGCACTTGGAGCCAGAAGCGAGAGCCCCTCAGGGCTCCCCCCGACCTCACTGGGTAAGTGAAAAAATGCTAAGAAGAGGTGGAAAAACGGTGAGTCCTAGAGCAGGCTCTGAAATGTCTACTTCAGCACCTTTTTCCACCTCTTCTTAAATGGCACAGTTCTGAAAATAGGTTCTCCACACGCTTTGTGCATCCTTATAGAGATAGCCAGTTGTGAAAAGGTTCTTGGACTGCACAACACAAGACACCAAAGTAAGGCACAAAGTTTTGCACATGCTAGCCTTGAGAAAGAATAAAATGGTCAAACACTGGCCAATCACAGAGGGTTTCTTGATGAAGATTGATACACTAAGACTCAGGAAGAACCAAGAGAGGGATGTGTTTGTGAAGGGGCTCACACCATCTCCTGAGCTGGAAACGCCCATTGGGGCATGTCCTTAATTTCACCCTTGCCCCAATGGAAGTGTTCAATATACTTGTATGACATTATTTGTTGCTGGTACAATTCTGTTATATAGTTCCGTTTTTACAGCTAAGGTAGACTTCTCAACTGTAGTGGGTTGGTGTGGGAGTCTGTTTTTTCTTGTACTGAGTATGATAGCATGTCCCATTCACCTTACCTCTCTCTGTAACCATTAGGTCCTGCAAAGCAGGTTGAAGATAAGCTGGAGAACCGCCATTTGTGGTCTATCAATATACTTGTAGGGAGGACTGTGTTTCCATTCAAACGTTGAGCTTTCTTGTTTTAGGTTTATAATAAAGCCCCAATCTGAACTCTCTTTGCAGGCTATGCTCAGTATATGTAATAATAAAATAGCATGAACCTTGTTGGCTACCTGCCCCAGCCACCACCACAATACATACCACACATTCACTCTTAACAGATTAACCCATGGTCTATAAACTCCAGTTATTTTGAACCCATCATGGAGTGAATTCCAAAGTCCAAGGCCCTTCACCAAAAATGCCAATCCTCCAGAGCTCAAAGTCTTAGGGACTCCTAGTGGAAGTTCTAGGGTGACCAGATAGCAAGTGTGAAAAATGGGGACAGTGGGGTGGGGGGTAATAGGAGCCCATATTTAAAAAAAAAGCCCCAAATATCGGGACTGTCCCTATGAAACCGGGACATCTGGTCACCCTAGGAAGTTCCCACAGCTAGTCTCAACTGCTGGAGTGGTATATAGGGCAGGGGGAGATCTACTTGATCTATGATTCAAAATTTATAGGTTTATAAATGACACCTTGAATCACATCTGGAAGCAAAGTGGATACCAGTGCACTCTTTGAAGAACACATGGCATGTACTCTGCCTCGTTAGCTCTGGTGCACAAGTGGGTAGCAATATTTTGCACTAGCAGAAGCTTCTGACTGAGATTCTTTTTGATGCCTAATAGGCTAATTTTTACTCCTTTTTCCAACTATACACTCTCAAGCAGCCATGATTGTGTGCAGGTTTTTTGATGTTCTAGGTGACAGATACGCCACTTGCTCAGCGTCTGCTGCTTTTTACACCCATGTGCATGACTTGGGCAATATTCATCCCCGTGTCAAGAAATAAATTTCGACTTACAAGAGCGAGCATTAATGTAACCAGATTACATATAAGCAGGGTGTGATGCTGTATAAAAGAAAGGTGACCCTTTATATCACTGGTGTTACCGCTGTTGCCCAGTTGTAATAAATCTTCTACAAAGTATGTCATGCAAGGTATTACTAGAAAAGTTATGATTTGCTAAGTATGATCCTGCTTATCTCTATGTATCATCTTTGTATCTGAAGTTATGAATATTGGCTATGTATTTATATCTCAAACGTGGTGTCATTCCTTGGTGACACCCCCCCCCCGATAGATTTACATTAGCACTAACCAGTCATGTGTTGATGGCCCATTAAGAACAATTCACTCTCACAATGGGCCATTGAAGAGACTCACCTTGCCCAGTGAGTCACTCCCAAGGACGTCTCAGAAGGACTATGGACAATGGAGGTCCAGTGACTCATCATGACATGTGATACAAGACTCTGTCTTGGGCCAGTAACTTTCCATGTTCTTGGGTGAAGATATAAAAGTGGAGACTGAGACATCATGCTTTTGTCTTCATTTCCTGCTTTAATTCTCTGGACTGACTTCTAACAAGGAAGCTTTGAAGAAGACACTGATGACCCCCAACTAGTTTGGGTATTCGAGGAGAATTTTTTACAAGCTAGCAGATTTACATCACTGCTATGATCCTGACCTACATCTCTGAAAATCAATTGTATATGATTCCTTAACTTTTTAATAACTCTCTTCTTTTCTTTTTTGTATTATTAAACCTTTAATTTTTAGTTACTAAGGGATTGGCTATAAGTGTGATTTTCGGGTAAAATCTGTGTTATATATTTGACCTGGAGAGGTGGCTGATCATTTGGGATTGGAAGAACTTTGTGTGATGTCTCTGGTTTTCAGTAACCTTTCATCATAAAGTCCAGATGTCTGGGTGGTGAACCCGGGGCTGGAATGCCTAAGAAGACTGGGTTTTTTTGGCTTCTTGTTAACCGGTGTGGTGATACAGAAGTCTACTTTTGTTACTAGTTTGGTAAACTCAAATGATAGAATAACTACCAGTCTGGGGTGTGTTTGCCCTGTTTCTCAGTAGTCTGTCCAGAGTTGGCATTCTCAGCCATGACCCACTTAGGCACAGTGACACAGGGTCTGAATTAGCTCTTCTCTGCCATCTAGTGACGAACTGGGGAAAAAGACTTCAGGAGCAGACTATATTTGCAGTTGTGGTGGATTATGCCCCTTAAGAAGCCACCTGATGTGCTGAGATACCAGTGGGTTCTACCTGTTGTGCCAGCTTTCTTGCTGAGCCAGGCAATTAAAGCCTCCTCTCACACACACACACACACAGGCAAGGCCACACTCAGCTACAGATCAGCTCTGGAAAGACTCAGCTTAAGGGATTTGCTCCAGCACTCAGATGTCCACCTCACTTGTAGTGCAGACCCATGGATATATTATGAAATCCACCTCCTCCCTCAATGTGGAGGAAGGTATGCACAACTCTCCCCCCCCCCCCCCCCACCATTAGAAATTACAGAAACTGGGTTATATTATCAACAAAACAAATTTTATTAACTACAAAAGGCAGATTTTAAGTGGTAAAAGGGGTAACAAACAGAACAAAGCAGATTACTAAGCAAATGAAACCAAACACATGAACTAAGCTAGTTTCACTAAAGAAATTGGTTACAAATAGTATTTCTCATGCTAGATATTGTTGCAGGCAGATTACAGAACGTCTTGAAAGGCAGCTGCACTGGTCTCCCTCTTGAGGCCTCAGGTATTATTATGCACAAGCTAGACGCCCTTCCAGGTTGAGTTCAACCCTTCTCCCCTCAGTTCAGTTTTTGCTTCCAGGTCTTTTTCAGTGTCTCTTTGGGTGGGGAGGCAGAGGATACCCATGATGAAGTCATTCCCCTGCCTTATATAGCTCTTGTGTAAGGGGGGAACCCTTTGTCTTCAAGTGGAAAACCACAGGCATTCCAAAAGGGGAGGAGGGGTATCCGGTACCAGGTTACTCGGACCCATGTCTCTGTACGGTTGTGGCAGCCATTGCTCATAGGCTGTCTCCAGCGTCCACAGGAATACTAAGCCCTTTCACAGTCCATTGTCTCTGCTAATGGCCCATTAGCTCTGTTTGGCTTTTCCATTGTTGTACCGGAAGGGCTGGTTGGGGGTGACACCCAAAGTAACACATTTGAAATACATATACATAGTTAATACTCCTAACTTCAGATACAGCAATGATACAGGCATACAAATTGGATAATCACATTCAGTAAATCTTAACCTTTCCAATGATATCTTACATGTGTCATCTTGCATAAAGTACATTTCTATTACATCATATTCATATCATAAGCATATGTTTATAAGGAATATGGAATGGAATGTCACAGCATTGACACGCCTTCTCTGCCTGGTGCTCAGAAGATGGAGCTGCTTTGCCAAAGTGATCAATTTTGGCTGGTTGTGGGTTACAAATCACGTAAGTATTGAATGCAGCGGTATTGAAATGTTATCCTTATTGTGTGAATAAAGGGCAGCAGAACTGTACTCAGCATGCCCTGATTGAGGTGGTCACCCTAAGCTGATCTTTGCATGCTAAGCAGGTGTAGGGATGTCAAATCCTACTGAAAGAGAGAAGGATTGGGAGCAGGTGTTCTTAGGTGGTGGTGTTGGCTCTGCTTAAAGGGTCCTAGATGACATTTGACCCTCGTGTTCCTAGCATTTAAAGTCAGAGTTCATTAGACCCAATTGACAGTCCTTGTTTCTGTTCTGTGAATTTTAGAGCTGACTCACTGATGAAGAGGTTCAGGGACTAGATTGGGTGAGGGACAGTGCTGCAGTGAAAGATCAAAGCAGAGGTTGCACTAGTAGTGAGGTTCCCCCCCCCCATCTACTGAAACTATTAAGACCTGAGCAGAGATAGAAGCAGCAGATAAAATAGTGGCAGCAGTGGCCAGCAGCAGCAGCAGTGAGCCAGTTGCAGAGGTGCACAGCAGCGCCATTGCTCCAGGGGTGGGAGGTGGACCCATGTGACTGCACTTCTGTACTCTGGGTCTTTGCTGACCAAGGAGAACCAGCTGTGAGTGGGGTGCAGTGCAGCGAGAGGGGAGTGATGTGCTAAAGGGACATTCGTTCATTACACTTTCACACCGTAAGGTGAGAAACTGAGGCAAAGGACATTGTGCAACATACTCTGGGATGGGTGTTTGCTCGTGGTCCTATGCTTTTGAATCGTAGTTGTGGTGTTTTCCCAAATTAATGCAGGGATCCCTTTCCCGGTTAATAAACGTTTTCTTTAGTTATACAGACTCCGTGCTTGCGAGAGGGGAAATATTGCCTCTTAGAGGCACCCAGGGGTACTGTTTAGTTTTCCCAGATTACTGGGTGGGGCTTTAAACTGGTTCAGTTTTGTACTGTTAAGAGGAACCCCTAGATATTGAACGCAGCCCTTGTTGCCACCGTCTCCACCTGGCAGAAGGATTATATATAGAGAGAGCTATCGTTTTTGTTAAAATAGAATCCCTATTCCATAATTGTCCTTACAAATTGGCACATTACAGTCTGATTCTAGTTTTTACCATTATCAGAAACCAGGACCTATGGCCTAAAGGAAATGCTGTCTACCTCTGAAACAACTAACATGGGCTATTAGTGAGGACTGATTTCCTAAAAAGTCAAAATATAAAAAGCTTTGGCCTTTTTCATCAGAAGAAGAAACAAGCTAAAGAGTCAGTTGTCATAGTCTTGGAGGACCTCTGTTAGACCAGAACTTTAAGGCCTTGATTTAGCACATCACTTAAGCATGTGCTTATGGGCCATCGACATGAATTCAACAAATGCTTAAAGTTAAGCACCTGCTTAAGTGCTTTGCTGAATCACAGGCTAGGGTAATACCACTGCCACTTAAACAAATGATTAGACTTTCCTTTCTAACTTGGTTCTCTCCCAGACACTAAAGTAACATAGAAATGGATTTTTACTTAGGCATTCATCTTGCTTCCTTTAATTGTCTCTTCGCCCCAGGAAGTTACTAATGGCTAAGACTTTTTTGGACTGTTTTAATCTTGCTATGTACCACAACCTATAATTAAACATTCGTGAGGTTGGGAAGTAGCCTATCTATATCTTCAGTTGAAATGTTGGTAGAACAGTTTATCTTAAGTTAAAATTTGAACAGTGGTATGAATGAAATTACTGAAATCAAAGATAACTTTTAATGAAATACAATAATTCCCTGCAAGAAATACTTTTAGTATCCTTTTTTAAAACAATTTTTCAAAACGAAAAACAAATTACATTCAGTATCATTATCTCTTTTTAACGTGGTTGCATAGAAAGAGGTTTCTAATTTAGACAAAGATCTTTATGTTAATGTTCCTGATTAAAAGGGTTTTTCATTAATGTTGCCTCCTGGTTATATTCCAATGTATCATTTTGTGGAAAACAACATCCTTCATGTGGAATTTAAATTCTCATTCACTGAACTTTGACTTTAGCTTGTTCCACGGTATAATTGGAACTCCTAAATCCATGGTAAAGCCTTTAAATATCACTGGGACTCCACAGCATATCTTCTTGAGAGAGGATGGTTTTGTGGTTCAGGCATTAAATTAGGACTCTATAGATCTGTATTAAATTCCTGCCTCTGACATGGAATTGCCTATGTGGCCTGGAGTGAGTCATTTAATGCTCTGTCATTTCCCCCCCCCCCCCCCATCTGTACAATGGGCATGATATACTTTCTGTCTTGTCTCTTCTGATTGTAGGTTCTTTAGGACAGGGTTTGTGTCTCACCATGTAAACATACAGCACCTAGCACAATGGGGCCCTGATTTCAGTTGCGGGCTTATGGTGACTATTAGAATACAAATAATTATTAACAACAACTATAATGAGTCTTGAATTCTGAAATGCTGAACATTCAGAATTTTAATTATGTACTTGGGAGGATAATCTAAAAAGAAAAGGAGACTAGACTGTCATAGATGACCTTGAAGAAAGAATTATCAGGTAGGAAATTTTTCAGTTAAGATTTTTTTTTATTGCTATGTGCACTCATTCCAGAGACAGCCCATGACAGAAGTACCCACCCTGGCTGAACATCTATGAATACCACCAAAATATATGGACCCGGAGGTAATCAACCCACTTACTACTATCATATGTAGTTGTAATCAGAAGAAACTATCCAAAAGGTAATGCCTACAGTATCTTATATTCTCTCATTGAGAGTTAGCATTACTGCCATAGCCCCAGGTGTGTGTGTGTGTGTGTGTGTACACACACACACACACACACACACACACACAAAGGAAAGAAAGGGAAGATGAAGTAAAAGTTGTGAGGAATCAGTGCAGCCCTAACTGCTGTGGACTTCCTCTCTCTCACACTTATCTGCACTGTACTTCAAGCATCTGACAATGTGGCATGTTATGTGGATGGTTCAGCAGCAGCACATACAGCTATGTAAATACGGAAGAGAGGTGTCTGCTGGCTAAATAGCAAATATAGACAGACAGATTTGGGGGGGCTGACTCACCCATCATTTCAGAGTGAGAGATGAATTTGGTCAGTTCTGCCCTCTGTGGTCAGTTTCATCCTCCAATGTGTACATTCAACCAAGTGGATATGAAATTCCAGAAGTTTAAAGATCAGTCTAGTAAACTAGAGCTGGCATGAGCAAATGGGAACTTTCATTTAATAAAACACACCGAAAACAGATTTGTTTTCTTTGCTGAATATCATTGTCTCACCTGCCTTGAAATGGGAATTGCAAGCACTTTGAGATACGGATCGAAACATTTTCTAATTTTACTGTAGCTTACCTAAGTAAAATATCTTTTCTCAGTTGTTAACTGCTTGATTTATTTCCTATCACTAGAGGGTTGTGGACTTTGTTGCTTCTGGAGGGTAAGCTATATTCCCAGTGACAGAAAGCAGTACAGTAGGCTGCTGCCTATGATATATGTAGCAGAGGCATCAGAGATTCAAAATGATCTAGAAAGTCGTAATGATTTGTTTTGATTTTTTCCCTTTTAAAATTTCATCAACGTGGACATGTTTGCACCAAGTGTTTCAATTTTTGACAAAATGGCATTTCTGTTGGAAAACTGTTCTGCTAGCATTTTTTTTTACTAGCTCTATTTCTGAGTGTTCCACTTTGCAACCTTAAAGGATTTTTATTGTTTTAATTAAATTTTGAAATGGTTCATGAAAATAAGTGTCGTTTGATATGTATTGAAAAAGTTGTTCCACTTCTCGCAGAACGCAGCCATGCAACCTTAACTCCACCCAGTGGGGACGATAACAGTATTGGGAATATGACAGCACTTTACCTCCGCACCCCAATGAAACCTGCCATTTTCTCTGTGCCCACCAGAACTCTAGATCAGCAGTCCTAATCTTACAGTCTAACAGATCTTTCTTTGTGATCTGTGCAGCACCATTCATCTGGGGAGTACTGACTTCTGGCACACTTCTCCAATATGCTGAGGAAGGTGTAAGGTCCAATACTTTCTCTGAGGGATTCCTTAGAACAGAATATGACAGTGTTAAGGTTGTGTGGCTGTGTTGTGCAAGAAATGTTGTCTTAATTCTGCATCTCCTGATTTTCTGTCTCCCCCTCCCATGTTTTATGTGATGAGACACCAATAGCTGTGCATTTTCCTGGGTTTTGTGAGGGTGTCCTTTCTGGTAACAGTAATATAATTTGCACTTATGTTTGGGGGCTTTAAGCTTCACATATTGGAATGGCATGGGGAACAGAAGACCCTGTTCAGTGTTAGCAACCTTTGTTCCTTAAAGTCTGGTGTAAGTAAATGCCAACCTGGTGATGTCTGGGCCATTTTTCCAGTTGCCCTGTGCCCCTATCTGAAAGTTGATTAAAAACATGTTCTCATCAGGCTGGAAAGAGCACTCTGCAGGCTTAGATTGGCATAGCAACAAACCTCAGAACAGAACACACAGGCCTCATGTTAATACATCAAACATAGCTTCAAAGTTGCTAATATTCTTTCATTTCTCTAGAATGCAAGGGACAGGATTATAGCCCAGCGCATACCATAGGCAGCTTCAGGTCCTTGTGCCATACAGAATGTTTACTATCGAGTCATTTTAGTTTGCTAAAGTATTGATGGAAAAGAAGATTTTCAAAGGCACAAATACCAGTTAGGCATCTAACTCCTTCTGAATTACTTAGTGCTTCACTGGTATTTGTGCCTTGGAAAATCTCTTCTATTTCTTACACGAGTAACAAAAATAGTAAAAACAGAACAAGTCCTGCCTTTAACACAACACAATATGTAAACAGAATAGCTTGAAATGAATGCAAGAATCTTGCTTACCATGGTTCTTTAGTGCTTTGGAAACCAGCCTTTTACTACAGCACTCTCTGTACTCTGGTTTCATTTTAAGCGTTGAATGTTAGTTTAATCCATTGATTTTTCTGTGATTTGTTTGTAGATATCTTGCTGAGTCTCAGATTACTAGAAACCTCCTTCTGTAATGGCTGACCATGCTTTGTACTACTCTGAGTTTGTGTTATGAGCTGGGTGAAAACTTCTTATGGGTTGAGTTAAAACGGCCTTGAGATTGGTAGGCATGAACTCACCCTTCTATTGACGTATTAGGAGGCATAAGCCCCACTTAAGATGCAAGGTGTGTGTGAACCTGCCCAGGAGCTTTTAGCAGAGTCTTGTTTTGCGGGGTGGAGGGAGAAGAGATCTCAAGGAAACTGAGGTCAGCAAGAACAGAGGGAGACAGCCTGAAGGAGCCGCTGAAAGTGTGTGGCTTATCCTTCAAGAAACTGGAGGTGGGGGAAGTTTTGGGGTTAGGGGTTCAGGCGGAAAAGAGTGCTTTTGGTGGTGGTGAGCAAAAGAAGCTGTTACCTGCTACTTGATTCCTTCTGTGTTTAGACACAAGACTTTGAACATTCTTTATAACTAAATAAAATTGCATCAAAGAAATACATAACTACAACCTATTTCTATCCCCACTAGATCACAGACAAGGCCCCGAACTGACTAGCTACTCAGGTCAAAAAGAGGCAACAGTACTTTTGCTGAAAGTAAGAATACTTCACGTAGGGACAAATCCTATAATCTTTGGTTAGTTAACATTCCCATTGAATTGCTGCAGGATTTAGCCCTTAGGTTAAAAGCAGATTAAGTAACATTATTTTACTTGGACAGGGCTATTTCCAGCTTTTTTTTTGCACAAGCTGTTAAATATAGAATGAGCACAATACCTGTTTGCTTAGTTCTGAGAACATGTATTTTATTCACACTGTATAATTTGGTTGCTTGCTGCCTCTCGGTGGCCTATCATTGTTACTACTACAGTTCAGGGGGTTTTTTCCGAGAATTGCTTAAACTTTGTTAACCATTAACAATTGTGCACCAAACGTTTCCAATAAAGGCCTGTATCACTGTCTCCTGCAGAAATTCCCACATATGAAGTTTTGAGTGTGGGGAGAAGAGAAAGCCCAGTGGATCCCCTGACTAGTGCTGGATTTTTTCAGTTTGCAAAAAATGCTTTTGTTTCAGATCAATCCAAAATGAAAATGTTTTTGTTTTCTCAGTGAAACAAAATATTGGAAAAAACCACCCATATCTTCAGGTTGAACAAAATGTTTCATTTTGATTGCAGGCATTGACTGCTTTTTTTATTGAAAGCAAACACATTTTGGAAATGCCATTCACAAAACTCCCATTCCTCACCCACCTCTAAACCTATAGCCAGATAGTGGCTAGAGCACTCACCTGGGATGTAGGAGACACTGGTTCAAATCCCTGCTCTGCCTGATTCAGAGTAGGGACTTGTATTTGACTTGCTCACATTGCAGGTGAGTTCTCTAACAACTAGGCTATAGGATGCTCAGAGGTGGGGGTTTCAATCTCTCCTGCTAAAGCTGTTCCCATTTTGTAAAATAACTTTAATATGCACTGTGTCAGATGAGACACTCTATGGCCTAGTGATTAAGAGACCTGCCAAGGACACCTGGGTTCCCGTCCGGTTCCAATGAATTAGCCTGGGTTCCAGTCCTGCTCCAATGAATGAGTTATTCATAAAGCTACGTTTTAGTCATAGATATTTTTAGTAAAAGTCATGGACAGGCCACGGGCAGTAAACAAAAATTCACAGCCCGTGACCTGTCCATGATATTTACTATATACCCCTAACTAAAACTCTGGCCAGAGGACCGCAGATGCTCGGGGGAGTAGCAGTCTGGGGGCACCATGGGAGCTGGGGGGGGTGGCCCAGAACCCCATTGGTGCAAGGCCCAGAACCCGTGCTGGGGTGGGGGGTGGGCAGTGGCAGCATGCGACCCAAGAACCCCGCTGGTGCTGGGGTGGGGGTCCGGGCGGCACTGCGCGGCCCTGGTGCCCTGCTGGAGGGTCCCACAGCTCTCGCTCGAGCCTGAATGTCTACACAGCGATTTTTAGCCCGGCAGCCCAAGTCAGTTGACCTGGCCCAGCCATGGCAGTGCTGCAAGTCTTTTATCCCTGTGTCCATGTACCCACAGAAGTAAAAATGCAATCCCTGGAGAACAGAAACAAGTTGTCTGATGCAGGATGGCAAGAAAAAGCTGCAGTTTTAATGTACTTAGGGCAGATCTTATAGTGCTTACATAAACAAAACTCCCACTGATTTCAAAGACTGAGTAAAGAGTACCAGTTTAAGCCTTTAGAATACTGTATGTATATACACCACTTTATTTTAGATTTCTTTAAGTTATACTAACTTTTCCTATACTGGGTTAATATTAATAGGCAGAGTCCTACTCTACACAATGTCAGATGTATGGGTATGCTTACTCTTGCAGGAAGAACAAAAATATTTAACAATGGAGAGGAGAGATGTTACTCCTTACAAAAATTAACAAAGGATTACCTAATGTTTTTACTAAAGTTCATATTTGCATAACTTACACTGGAGTCTGAGTCGATTTTTCCTTTTCAATGATTCGGTAAAAGGCCAAAAATACAATCATATACAACAAACTCCTGAAAGCTCTTGAGAGAAACAAGGAAGGGGAGGTAATATCTTTTATTAGACCAATTTCTGTTGGTGGAAGGAACAAGCTTCCAAGCTACACCGAGCTCTTCTTCAGGTCTGAGGAAGGTAAACTGATTGTTCTGAGTTAAATCCAAGTTGGGACTGATTTTTAAGTGTAAGGGGTTCACACATGCGACAGGTGACCACTTAAAATGAAGTAGGGAATTAAGGGTTAGTAGGCAGTGGGTTGGTTGTATTAGTGTCTCACAGCACTATGAGTTAAAGCTCCCAGGCTTGCCTTTTGAAGGTATTGTGTGGGGTGGGGGGGTAGGGGTTTGTTTTTTCTGAGGACAAGGTCAAAGATAGAGTAATGACTTTGTGAAAAGTATTTGCCCACAGGTGATATGGTGGTTTTTGTCTTTCATTGTTTTTTGTGCAAGTTTATTTGAGATCATAGCGATTGGTTTCACCTGAATAGTTGTTGTTAGATAAGGTACATGACATGTTGTGATAGGCATGTATAGGACCCCTGGATCTTGACAGGTGTGTTATGAGGGTATTGATCAGCGTAGCAGTGGAGATATGCCAATGCATAGTTGAAATTCCTTGGTCCTGTTGGGATCCTGGAAGTGGGTGGGTGGAAGCCTGCCCACTGCTAAAGGACCTCCCACAGCCTAAAGGGAGGATCCACAAAACCCGGGATCTCAATTAATTGCAGGGGACAACTAAAGCTATAACAGGGACAGGAGTGAGGTCACAGGGCTAAAGGAAGGGAACTTGACAGCGACACCAAGCAGAGACCCCTGGACAGCGCCCACTGCTCCTCAAAGATGTCAAGGGAGCCAGCGGATGCCACCCAGAGGAACTCCACCCGGATGCATGAGTGGATGGAGGATCGGAAATAGGCCCTGCAGAAACAGGAAACCCCATCAGCCCACCTCCTCTCTCTGGTCTTGTAGATGACCATTTTGGCCAGTGCTAGGAGGAGGTTGACAAGGATGTCCCATGACTTGGTGGGACCACAGATAGGGAGTACATAGATAAGGAGGTGAGGGGAAAAGTGCAGCCAAAAATGTAACAGGATATCTAAGAGAAGCCGGAATAGGGCCTGCAACCTGGCGCACTCCAGCTACACGTGCACCAGGGTCTCCCTCATGCCACATAAGGGGCAGGTATCCAGGATAGGGGTGAACCGTGCTAAGAACACACCCGTGCTCACAGCTCCGTGAAGGAGCCGCCAACTAATATCCCCAGCGGGCTTCGGGACCAGGGTGGAATATAGGCTGGCCCTCTGGGGTTCCTCACTCTCCAGAGGTGGTAGGAGGAACTGCCCCTTCACATTGAGGCGGGACGTGAGGGTGAGGATGTGAAGGGTGTGGAGCATGAGCGTGTACAGATGTCTCCTTGGAGCAGTCTGGAAACGAGCCAGCTGTAGATTGTGCAGCCAGCTCACAGTGAAGGGGTGGGGTGGGGTCATGGGACAGGGGTCTGATGAGAAGGTCCAGAGGGCCTGGGGTGTAGGGTGGGCGGAGGGTGCCCTCCCGCAGGACCCGATTGAGGTAGACCCAAGCAGTGGGCAGTAAAGTGGCCCTCACTTCCTGAAGTACGTGCCAGGGAGCACGAGGGCTGGAGCTGAAGTTGCTTGGTAGTAGGTCGTCTCCTTGCACAATGTGTAGTTGGGCAAACCTCAAAGTTCTGAAAAATAGGAAATGTAGACTTAAGGTTGCCCAGCGAGCCCCATTAACACACACATAGTTACTCTGCCAACCCCACAGATGCTAAAATGTACAAGCTCTTCACCTCCTGTTCCCGCCTCCCATTCATTCTCATCCACAGGATTCCATCTGACACTATTAAAGACCCCCCCTTAAAAAAAGGTTGCCCTATGTATGTTTTTGAAATGCCTCTTCCTCATTGTCCAGTTTGCTGAGCACACGTAGCAGCTCTCCCTTGTTGCATGCAACTGCCCAACTGACCATGCTGGCTACATGCTCTAACTGCACTCCAGCCTGGATTAGACAGGAGACATTGGATTTCCTAGGCCCGTGGGGAGAAGAGGCTGTACAGACACAGATATGGATCAGCCATAGAAATGTGGACATCTATGAAAAGATTGCACGGGAGATGCAGGAGATGGGGTACAACAAGGATCAGCAGCAGTACCATATGAAAGTGCTGCCAATCTCCCCTCCCTCCCCCAGGCACAATTTGTGTACGTCCCGCAGCACATTGTGAAAATTCTCCAAAAATCGTGCTGGAGGGTGGTGTGTGGCACACTGGGATACTTACCTGTGGTGCACTGCACTTTGCGTTGACACAAGCACTCCTAGTGAATATGCAAAATGCTGATATGAGCAGCCAGGTGTGCATTTAGATAAGCAATATGCTAACTGTGGCAGCTTTATGCTGGTGTAACTTGCATTGACCAAAGTGGAACCTCCTGAATGTTATAGCACACACTCAGACTGGCCCTTGGCACTATGTGCATAGTGAGGCATTGCACAAAGAGAGTAGAGGAAAGGTGGCATGGGCAACCTTCTCCTTTCCTCCCTTATATTCTTTAATAGTGCTAGATGGAATCCTGTGGGTGAGAGTGAATGGGTTGTAAAAGGAGGTGAGAAGCCTATATATTTCAGCAACTGTGGGGTTGGCAGAGTAAAGATATGTGTATTAATGGAGCATATTAGGGCATTGCTGAAAGAAGGCAGAGTTAAGATTGCATGGGCAACCTTAACTATGCATTTCCCAGTTTTCAAAAGTTTGAGTTCTTAGAGTGATTGCTCATACCGATTCCAATTAGGTGTACGTGTGCTGCGTGCATGGCCATCCGAAAGTTTTTCCCCTGGCAGCATCTGTCAGGTCGGCTGTGGAGCCCCCTGGAGTAGCGCCACCATGGCGCTCAATATGTGACCCTGCCGACCTGGCACCCCTGCAGTTCCTTCTTCCTGCCTGTGATGGTCATTGGAACTGTGGCGTCTTGCTCTGCAAGTTCTCCACGTTTCCCTAGCTTTGTAGATAGTTGTTGTTTGTTTTTGTTGTAGTTAGTGGAAGCTGGTTTGGGGGGTATACCCTTCACTCCGACTGTTTTTTCTTCTGGACTCTCATGCCCAAGTCCCCGGGATTCAAGCCCTGCAAGTCCTGCTCCAAGCCCATGCCAACGGGTGACCCTCATGACTCTTGTCTAAAGTGTCTTGGGGAGGCTCACCAAGCTGAGAAGTGTAGGATCTGCAAGCGATTTCGTCCTTGACTAAGAAGGAGCGGGACTTTCGCCTGCATAGTCCAGTCCATTCACCTGGTCACGTCCTTTCTTTCCAGGATCCAGAACAAGCTGGCGGACCGCCTCAGCAGGTCCTTCCACTTGCACGAGTGGTCTCTCGTCCACCCCATCTTTCACAGGTGGGGGTTTCCCCAGGTGGAACTGTTTGCCACCCGCAGCAACAGGAAGTGCCCAGTGTTCTGCTCCTTCCAGGGTCGCAGCCCGGGCTCCCTCACAGATGCATTCCTGCTTCCCTGGACGGGTCTCCTGCTCTATGCCTTTCCTCTGTTCCCTCTCATGCACAAGGTCCTGCTCAAGATCTGCAGGGATGGGGCAAGGGTGATTCTGGTAGCTCCAGCGTAGCCCTGGCAGCATTGGTACACCACGCTGTTAGAGCTGTTGGCTGATGTTCCGGTCACATTGCCTCTCCTCCCCAACCTGCTCACTCAGGACCACATTTCGGCTTTCCACCCAGGCACGTCTGACCGCTCTGTCTTCGTCAACCTTATGGTTGGTCACTTTCTGAAGGGCTTGGACCATCTCTATCCTCAGATCCGGCATCTTATGCCTACATGGGACCTTAACCTGGTCCTTTCAAGGCTCATGGGGCCGCCATTCGAACCGCTGGCCATGTGCTCCCACCTGTATCTTTCCTGCAAGACAGCTTTCCTGGTCGCCATTACATTGCCGAGACACGTCTCCGAGCTGAAGGCCCTTACCTCGGAACTGCCTTACACAGTCTTCCAAAGGGATAAGGTTCAACTCAGACCACACCTGGCCTTCCTCCCCAAGGTGGTGTTGGCCTTTCACAGCCAGGACATTTTCCTGCCCGTCTTGTACCCGAAACCTCATGCTGGTCCCCAGGAACAGCAGCTGCATTCTCTCGATGTCCGCAGAGCCCTAGCTTTCTACATCAAGCACACTAAGCTGTTCAGGAAGTCGACCCAGCTTTTCGTTGCGGTGGCAGACCGGATGAAAGGCCTCCCGGTCTCCTCTTAAAGAATATCCTCCTGGATCACGTCCTGCATCCGCACTAGCTATGAGTTGGCTGGGGTGCTGACCCTGGCTTTTACCACACATTCCACTAGGGCCCAGGCCTCGTCAGCAGCATTCCTGGCCCTGCTACCAATCCAAGAAATCTGAGGCACCACTCCAGGGGGCTCCACAGCCAACCCGATGGATGCTACTAGGGGAAGAACTTTCTGACAGCCATGCACGCGGCACACACATACCTAATTGGAATGGATATGAGCAACACATCTCAAAGAACAACAGTTACAAAGGTGAGTAACTGTGTTTTTGTTTTTTTTTATCAACTCAACATTCTGCAAGGGGACAACATATCACCAAGCAACCTTAATTCTGCATTAATGTAGTTTTTTCTCACTAAAATATACAAAACATAAACTACATTAGAAGAACATTAAAGTTGCAAAGTCAAAAATTATATAGTTAAAAAATGCCAGAATGAAGGTCTGCCTGTGCCACCTTAATTCGACCCCCTTGTGCATTTGCATTATAATACAGTCTCATACTACATGATCACATACAATTTTTTCTACAGCACCCCTGCCTCAATCAGTTCACAGGACGTGCTCATTTAAAACAATGACTTTCCTCATTGGCTGAACATAATGGTATATCTGTTCTTAATGTAAAAAAACCAGAACACACAGTATACCACCCAGCAGCCAAAGCAGAAGGCTGCTCAAGTATCCCAGGGTAGATTTCAAAATGCAGATGGTACATCTCCTGCTATCCATTATCTAGAGAATTAAAAAAAAATAATATTCAAGACCAGCAGGAAGAAGCCAGAAGACCTCCCAGGAGTGCATGGCAGCTCCTCCTGCCTGCCCTTCCCTGCTTCCCAAAAACAGAGCTTCAGCCTTCTCTACTCCTACTGCCTCTGAGAGAAGGTCTGGTGGGTCAGATATAAATCATGAAGTATTTCCTTCTGGCAGGCACAGGAAAACCACTGAACTTCCCTTTATGGGGAAAATACAGACAAACCAAACATGGAGCAGGAAGACAAAATGGCAGATGGACACTCAGCAGCTGAACAATGGGATCTTTTGTGGACGTAGATGGCAAACAGATTTATGTAACAATAGTAAACAGGTAAATTATGTGACCAATTTGCACAGCCACATAACAGAATTCTACTCTGAACCCTGGACACACTTCACAACCCCCTTGTGAACTTATACTCTTTAAAGATGGAGAAAATGAGCACAGTACCCAGGTCTCGTATCTCCTACCTCTGTAAAGAGACAGTATGGCTGAGGTAAATATATTTTACTGGACCAACTTCTGTTGGTGAGAGAGACAAGCTTACACAGAGTTCTTCTTCAGGTCTGGAAAACTTTTAATCAGTGTGTCAGAGCTAAATACAATGTGAAACAGATTACTTAGCATAAGTAGTTTCACCTGGAATGGTGCCTTGAAATCTGTAACGACTTATGCTAAGTAATCTGTTCCACATTGTATTGAGCGCTGACGCTCTGATTAAGGGCTAGTCTACACTTACAGCATTGCAGCAGTGAAGCTGCACTTAGTGCAGATGCTGCCTGCACTGACAGAAGAGCTTCTCCCATAGGCGCAGGTACTGCACATCTCTGTGGGGTGATACCTATGCTGATGGAAGAAGCCCTCCCGTTGACATAGAGCTGTCTACACCAGGAGTTAGGACGGTGTCACTACTTCGCTCAGGGAGAGACGTAGTTACACCAATGTAAGTTGGTAGTGTAGACCAAAAGTTTCCCAGACCTGAAGAAGAGCTCTCTGTAAACTTGAAAGCTTGTCTCTCTCACCAGCAGAAGTTGGTTCAACAAAAGATATTCTCACCTACCTTGTCTCTCTAATATCCTGGGACTGACCTGGCTACAACAACACTGCATCCTACATTGATACCACAGGCCTGGTCTACACTATAGGGTTAGGTCAACGCAAGGCAGCTTACGTTGATCTAACGACAAAAGCATCTACACTAAAATTTCACCCCCACCTACATAATTGGCTCGCTAAACCTCTTAATAACTCCACCTCCATAAGAAGTGTAAAGTCAATGTCTATGTAGTTAGGTCGAAGCAATGTCAGTGTAGATACTGCATTGCTTATATTGACCATTTCTGGCTTTCAGAAGTCACCCCACAATGCCCCATACAATCAGTACAACCACTCCTGGTGAGGACGCACACTGCTGACACAAAGAGTAAAGTATAGACTTGCCCAAATGATGTAATTACTGCGACGGCTAATGCTGATGTAAGTTAGGTTGACTTAATTTTATAATGCAGACATGCCCTATAGCACCTTCTATTTTGATTGTAAATTCACTAAAGGCTTGTCTACATGCGGGGGAGGGGGTTAAACCAGATTAAGTTGAGGCCAGTGAAGAGCTGTTTTCAGAAGCCAGGACTCAGCACCCTGATGATAGCCAGTAGAAGCCAGCCAGCCTGATTCCTGCAGTGCAGGAACAAGCCCAGTTCCCAGCCAGAAACCTCAGGGCAGTACTGAGGAGGCATATCTTATTAAGGAAACCTCAGCACTGAAGTATCTATCTTTACAATTTATTATTATTGTGCTCTACTGCCTTGCTAGCTTCTGTTCTGGGTGGTACACAGCCGCAGCCATTTTTGGAGAATATGAGCTAGGAGCCTTTCTGACTCACCATCCCCCATCTCCTGCTTTGCCCCCCTTGGCCTATGCTGTCCTTTTGATTTCCCCCCCCACCCCCATACTATGGTGACCACCTACCCTGGATTTACCAGTTGCCAGTAAAATAATTTAATCTGCTTGGGGGTGGGAGGGAGGGTCATGGGTCCAAGATTTACATTATTACCACAATATACTGGGATATCTAATATTAAAAGTTTGTGTCCAACTAAAGATGCTGCGGTTTTCCTACTTCTGCAGTTTAAGCGATAACCGATCAAAACTGTTGAAAATACAGCAGATGTCTGCCCACCAACACACAAGTGCACCACGCATGTGTGTGAGAGAGGGTTTTAGTCACGCAAGAGTGAGGAGACATGCTATCAGTCATATACATACATTGTGGCAAAATACCTTGTTCGCCTCAGCAGGCTCAGTCCTTTTTAGCCTCGGAGACTCAGGTTTGGGGCAAGGCGAATCCTTATAGGTGGCACAGGGCCCTGATACTACTCTCCTCAATCAGTCCCTTGTGCTTATTTTCCTTCCCTTCTGGGGAGCGAGTGCAGCCTCCCTGCTGGGAAGGTCTGGTGTCTTGCTGCAAAGAGCCTACTAGCAGCTTCCCTGCTCCTCTCATTTCCTCACTCTCCCCCTCCTTCCACCCAGGGGAGGGTTTAAAAAGGTCCCAAGTAGTTGGAGTCAGCTGAACCTAATTGGTTCCCTAGCAACCCCTTTTCCAGCTGAACCTTATTGCCCCTGGGTTCTCTCTCCTCAGTGGATAGGGAGGGGGCTTTTAATCCCCTGGGACTAATTACTCTCCCCCCCCCCCCCCCCGCTCCTTTGTAGCTGTTTGTGCTGGGTTTACCACTATATATATCTAGAGAGATAAGTAGCTGTTGAAGGGGAATGAGTTGCCTTGTGGCTGGGCGGGTTGCAGTGGGCTTGCCTTAGGGGTTGGGGGAGTTGCTTTTGCATTTCGAAGGTGGTAACCCTACCCCATACACATTTCAAAATAGTGGCTGCTCTGCCCAGACAATCAACCTTTGCTTCACGCTAAACACATAAGAACACACTGGGTCAGACTAATGGTCTATATGGCCTAGTACCCTGTCTTCTGATAGTGGCAGATGCCAGATACTTCAGAGGAAATGAACAGAACAGGGCAATCATTGAGTAATCCATCTCCTATTGTCCAATCCCAGCATTTGGCAGTCAGAGGCTTAGGGACATCCAGAGCATGGGGTTGCATCCCTGACCATCTTGGCTAATAGAGTTGATCCCAGCAATTACAGACTGGTAAGTCTAACATCAGTACTGGGAAAATTAGTTGAAACAATAGTAAAGAATAAAATTGTCAGACACATGGAAGAACATAAATTGTTGCGCAAAAGTCAACATGGTTTCTGTAAAGGGAAATCATGTCTTACTAGTCTATTAGAGTTCTTTGAGGGGGTCAAAAACATGAGGACAAGGGGGGTCCAGTGGACATAGTGTGCCTAGATTTCCAGAAAGCCTTTGATAAGGTCCCTCACCAAAGGCTCTTATGTAAATGAAGTTGTCATGGGATAAAGAGGGAAGATCCTTTCATGGATTGAGAACTGGTTAAAAGACAGGGAACAAAGTGTAGGAATAAATGGTGAATTTTCAGAATGGAGAGGGGTAGCTAGTGGTGTTCCCCAAGGGTCAGTCCTAGGACCAATCCTATTCAACTTATTCATAAATGATCTGAAGAAAGGGGTAAACAGTGAGGTGGCAAAGTTTGCAGATGATACTAAACTACTCAAGATAGTTAAGACCAAAGCAGACTGTGAAGAACTTCAAAAAGATCTCCCAAAACTAAGTGATTGGGCAACAAAATGGCAAATGAAATTTAATGTGGATAAATGTAAAGTAAGGCACATTGGAAAAAATAACCCCAACTATACATATGATGTGATGGGTGTTAATTTAGCTACAACGAATCAGGAGAAAGAGCTTGGCGTCATCGTAGGTAGTTCACTGAAAACGTCCATGCAGTGTGCAGCGGTGGTCAAAAAAGCCAACGGGATGTTAGGAATAATTAAAAAAGGGATAGAGAATAAAACGGAGAATATCTTATTGCCCTTATATAAATCCATGGTACCCCCACATCTTGAATACTGTGTACAGATGTGGTCCCCTCATCTGAAAAAAGATATACTGGCATTAGAAAAGGTTCAGAAAAGGGCAACTAAAATGATTCGGGGTTTGGAACAGGTATGAGGAGAGATTAAAGAGGCTAGGACTTTTCAGCTTGGAAAAGAGGAGACTAAGGCGGGATATGATAGAGGTATATAAAATTATGAGTGGTGTGGAGAAAATGAATAAGGAAAAGTTATTTACTTGTTCCCACAATATAAGAACTAGGGGCCACCAAATGAAATTAATGGGCAGCAGGTTTAAAACAAATAAAAGGAAGTTCTTCTTCACACAGCACACAGTCCACCTGCGAAATTCCTTGCCTGAGGAGGTTGTGAAGGCTCGAAGTATAACAGGGTTTAAAAGAGAACTGGATAAATTCATGGAGGTTAAGTCCATTAATGGCTATTAGCCAGGATGGGTAAGGAATGGTGTCCCTAGCCTCTGTTTGTCAGAGGGTGGAGGTGGATGGCAGGAGAGAGATCACTTGATCCTTACCAGTTAGGTTCACCTGGCATTGGCCATTGTCGGAAGACAGGATACTGGGCTGGATGGACCTTTGGTCTGACCTAGTATGGCCATTCTTATATTAATAGCCATTGATGGATCTATCCTCCATGAACTTATATCATTCTTTTTTGAACCCACTTACATTTTTGGCTTTCACAATATCCCCTGGCAATGAGTTCCACAGGTTGACTGTGAATTGTGGAAAGAAGTACCTCCTTATGTTTGTTTTAAACTTGCTGCCTATTAATTTCATTTGGTGATACCTTGTTCTCGTGTTATGTGAAGGGGTAAATAACACTTCCTTCGTCACTTTCTCCATACCATTCATGATTTTATAGACCTCTGTCATAGATCGCCTGTGACGTAGTCTGATTAAAATATAACCATGCAAACCATTGTTGCTACCACTGCTGTATAATTGCAGCAAATCTTATACTAAGTGTAACACATGGCCAGAAAGGTTTAAACAGCTTGCAGGCTAACTAACCCAAAGTGACCTTTATAGACATGTTAGAAAGATATGTGAATGGTAATTAGGGCCATTCTTGCTAAGTAGACTAGAACTTTGAAATGCAAACCTATATTGTTAGAAGTTACAAGTGATACTAATTGTGTGTACCTTTAATGCTAGCATGTAAACAGACAGTTCCTGTGTGTCACTATAACTATTAATTCAGAGATCAAAGGGGAATATTAACATTTAGATGAATCTTGGGTAAAATAATGTCATTGTCTATATGTCTCTTTGAAGTTTGTGATAGATTGCCTAATGAATAAATTGCCCTATGTTAATTTGTTTAATTACTGGTGGTGTTTAGAAAGCAAAAGGTTACATTAAAAGCCTATTGTTTAACCAGGACTGTGTGATCAAATGAATGCTAGAACACTGTATAAAAGACAGTTGGATCCTGATTCTGTCATCTCAGATCTGCTTGAGGCTTCTTACAGGGGGAAACTTAAGCCATAAGGACTGAGATCACACTCCTAAGCTGGAACACCCTGAAATGATATTGAACATTGGATCATAACCTATGAACTAAATTCTAAAGGAACTGTTTGCCACTATGAAGCTCACCATCTCTGCAATGAATCTGAACCTCAAGGATTAAGCTCGTCTGTATGTATATTGATCTTTTAACCATACTCTCTCTCTCTTTTGTTTTTTAAAAATGTTTTTAGGTTAGTTGTTAAGAATTGGCTGTAGTGTGTATGTGGGTAAGATCTGGAATATTCAATAACCTGGGAGGTAATGTGTCCGATCCTCTGGGATTGGTAGAACCTTTTCTTTTATATGATGAAATTAGATTTTCAGAAATCATCATATTTGACTTATGTACCTGGATGGAGGCCTGAGGCTGGATCACTTAAGGGAACTGTGTTGTTTGGACTTCTGAGTAACCAGTAAGGTAATAAAGAAGCTGTTTATGCTGGCTTGGTAAATCTAAGTATTGCAATATCCACCAGCTTTTTTGCAGTTCACCCTAATTGACTGACCACAGCTGGTCCCCACTGGGACCCAGGTCACACCCTCTTAGTCGTCTCTTTTCCAAGCTAAACAGTCCCAGTCTTTTTAATCTCTCCTCCTACGGAAGCTGTTCCATCCCCCTCATCATTTTAGTTGCTCTTCTCTGTACCTTTTCCAGTTCTAGTATATCCTTTTTGAAATGGGTAGACTCATACTGAATGCATTTTTTCAATGTGTGGGCCTACCATAGATTTATATGGTAGCATTGTGATAGTTACTGTTTTACTGTCTATCCCTTTCCTAATGGTTCCTACCACTTCATTAGTGTTTTGACTGCTGCTACGCATTAAGCAGATATTTTCAGAAAACTATCCACGATGACTCCAAGATCTCTTTCTTGAGTGGCAATAACTGATGTAGACCCCATCATTTTATATGTATAGTTGGGATAATGTTTTCCAACATGCACTTCTTTGCATTTCTCAACATTGAATTTCATCTGCCATTTTGTTGCCCAATCACCCAGTTTTGTAAGATCCCTTTTGTATCTCTTTTCTGTCTGCTTTGGATTTAACTATCTTGAATAATTTTGTATCATCTACAAACTTTGCCACTTCACTGTTTACACCTTTTTCCCTTGACTGTTTTTGAAACTCATGCCACAGAGGGCACACGTCCATCTACCTATTTTCATTTTCCCTCCCCACCTGGTGAATGCCCCAACCTGTTATCCAGGAATACAACACATCTGTAAGATACTAGTATGTATCATAAATTCAGATACAAAGATGATACATGCATATAAACAGGATAATCAGACTTAGCAAATCATAACTCTTCCATTGACACCTTATAAGACGTACCTTGTACAAGATTTGTTGCAAATGTATAACAGCGATAATATCAATGATATAAATGGTCATATTCAATCATACACCATCATAATGAGTCACTATCTAACATATTAGAACCCAAGACTCCTAATTCCACATGCTCTAACCAGTTGATCACATTGCATCTCATATGCAGCCCTTATTGTGGCATTGGCAACCAAGCAGCATATGAAACAATTTGGCAAAGAATAACAGGGAAAACCTTTACTCCTAAGAAACACGGTAGGGCATGTTTAATGTCTGTACAGGAGGGAGGAAATCTAGACCAGATCCTCAGCTGGTGTAAATCAGCATAATGCCACTGAAGTTAAGGACAGTGTATTGACTCTCAGTATTATCGTGATAGATTCCATATAAATACCTGTAATAAATAATAAAGATCCTAAAATGTTTATAACTGTAACAGCATAATCCAGTATTTACTATGCAGCATCCTCCCTGTCAAAGTGCCTTAAGGTCTTTTCGTATGCATGGAAACAGATTATGCAGCTGACAGCTGTTCCATTGCTGAGTAAATGCTTCCTCAACAGCAGTTGATGAGCTATCTTTAAGGGGAAAATCTTCATCAGACTTAATTTTTTGTCAAAAAGAATAAGATGTAGCATTAGTTACCTTCCTGTTATCCTGATCCACTAGTTTCTCTCTAGCAATACAAAGTTTGGTAGCAACAAGTGGCCCACTCGATATTTGATGTTTTAGCCTGATGTTGCTCCCCTATAGCTTTCTGTAGGTTACCTGGGAGTATGGTGCATTTGCATAAGGCCTAAAATCCTTTTGCACTTTTTTCTTTACTTTTTTTCTAAAAATTTCTAGCTTCTCCGCCCAGCTAACATATCGCCATGTACTGACTTCTGCTTTCTGTGCACCACTGTCCTCTACTGGATACTCAAAGGTTTATTCTGAACTCCATAGTTAAGGAGCATAGGTTACGTGGCAACTGTAGCAGAGGATAAATAACTGGGAGCAACAGTGGCCCACAGAAGAGCATTTTAAAAATCAATATTAATAGATAAAAAAATTAAATAAAGGTTTTAACTTTTAAATCAATCTATGTACTGATATGGGCCTCTATAGTATCTAGGGCCTGGTTTACTTAAATAGTTTCTTTATAAACTATTTTTAGCATCAGATAATGTAAATAAGCATGTCAATAGTAAAACTTTCAAATTTAATGAAGATGCTAGAAAAGCATATAAAGGAGGCAAAAGGCACATGCCCTGCAATTAACATTAATGTACAGGAATCACAATTCAGGAAGCACTAAACCACATAATTAACTTTAAGAAGGTACTTAAGTCCCACTAGAATCACCTTGCAGCTAATGCTTGAATACTTCACTAAATGAGGGACCTAGAGACCACAGTGGATCAGTTGGTGAATACAACCAAAGGGCAATACCACTGCCTGGAACTATACCCAATACTTTCATAGCATGGGAGGGAAGTCATTAGTCAAAACGTATGTGATGTGTTATTTATTAATGTGGGGGAAGCTTATAAATGTGGGTTCATTTACACCACCACCCTCTGCTGATTTGTTTACTGGGTTTTTCCCTCAGTGAGAATCTACTTGTTTCCGTTTATTTGCCTTGGGAAATTATTTCTGCCCCATTCTCTCTCTCACCAGGGCAAACCGATGACATCTGTGGACAAGACAAGCCATAGGGTCCAATGCATTTTCCGTGGAGCTCACTTTTCAGCTGATGATCCCCCCCAATCCAAAGCTGGCCCACAACATTTTGGCACCTGAAGAGGAGAGCTCAAATGATGCCCCCATACCCCTTCGCTTGGGCCAAAACTTTGAAAGGTCTCAATTCTGCCTTCTTCCTGTTCTATTCCTCTCATAGTACTGCTCTGCTACCTACCCCAATAAAGGAGAACTAACAACTTAAAATGCCTTGTTCAAAAATTTTAAGTAACACTTAACTTTCAAATGCCTGAACAGCAAATGTAACTTTTCTTGTCTGCATAGTAAACACTGGCATTTTTATCTGTTTGAATAATCAAAGTGGTGCTTTCCGTGCCTTCTTGGTTGCAAAGATATGAACTGCTTCCTGCTGAAGATCCATAGTCAGGGCCAGCTCATGCTCTGTTGAGATGGTTGCAAGGCCGACCAGCCTCTCCGGTGTCATTATGGAGCGTAGATGTGTTTTTATTAACTTCAGCTTGGAGAAGCTGTGTTCTCCACTGGCAACTGTTACAGGAAGTGTTAGAAGTATGCGCAGAGCAACAAAATCATTTGGAAAGAGGGCGGTCATCGTATTTGTGCACATATATTCCAGAACAGCCTTTGGAGTTGATCCTGCTGAAATGTATCTTGAAAGGGCTTTCAGTTCATGACCTAAATCACTCGCATCAATATCGCACATGTCATCATGTGTCAACACTGTCTCTAGTGCCCTGCATTGCTGGTGTAGGTCTTCTTCAGGTATAGTGAGGAGTTTTGGAATATCATACAACATCCCAAATACACTGCTGTGTTCCTTGAGCTGCATGAAATGTTCTTCAACTGACTGTATTGCACAATCTAGCACCTGGTTAAATAATTCAACTTTGAATTGTTGTTTGGGGTCTCTTATGGGATTATCTCGTGCCTCGTAATCAAAATGTCATCATCTTCGGTGACTCTTGTATTCTGAAATGGGTGGGAAAATAGATTCAGTGCGAAGTTCCTCTGCCAACTTCTGTGCACTCTTCAGAACATTTTGGAATCCCTCATCTGACCGGTAAGACTGTAGGTATGACTTCGCTTTGTCCAGTTGTTCCATTGCTCCAGATATATCAAGGTCAACACCTTGGAGTCTCTTGTTCACAACCTTTATTTCGAACAGTATGTCATGCCACAACACTAAGCCACACAGAAATTTGAAGTTCTGTATGTTTCTGGTGATTCCATTTCCCTCTGCCACTGTTCTCCCATGAACAGTTCCTGTCATAGCATTATCCTCCATAATGGCAACTGTGGCATCATCTATCTTCCCAATTTGGTGTTTGATAGGCTTTATCGCCTCCACTCGACTTTCCCATCGTGTGGCACTCAGTGGTTTCAGTGTCAGAGAGGATGTTCCCAGATACATGTTGCTTCAAAATTTGCCATCAATGAGTTGATGCACAGAAAAAAACATAGATGCTTTGAATTACATTAAAAAATTCAGCAGCCTCACTAGAAGCTGATGCTGCATTACCGACCACCAAGTGCAATGAATGAGAACTGCATGGGACAAAAAAAGCTCGAGGGTTTAACTCTTGGATCCGTGTCTGCACTCCTGTTCTTTCCTCTCATTTTGGCACCATTATCGCAGCCCTGACCTCTCATGTCAGCTATCGCAATTCCCAAATCTTCCAGCTTTTTAAGAAGCACATTTGTCATACCAGCTCCCGTAGTATCATCAATGTCAATACATTCTAGAAAATGCTCTCTGACAGTCTCACCATTGCAGGGACATTTTCACTATGTTCTGTTGTTACAAAACGCACCATTAAAGTCATTTGTTCTGTATGGCTGATGTCAGGTGTGGAGTCCAGAATAACAGAGTAATATCTTGCTGACTTCAGATCTGCCACAATCTTCTGTTTGACTTTTTTTGCCAGTAACTGTGTGATCTCAATTTGAATTGTTTTTCCAAGGTAGTGGTGTGTGTACATTTCTTGGGTGGTGACCCTTCTTAGATGCTCCTGGAGTACAGCATCAAACTCAGCCATCAGCTCCACAATTTTAAGGAAGTTTCCATTGTTTGGCACATACAGCTGATCTGAAGTGCCACGCAGTGCTAGGTTTTGGGTAGCAAGCATTCTCACAATGGCAATGAGCCTTTTCAGAACATTTTGCCAGTAAAGAGACTCTGATGCAATCTTCTCTTGATGCCAATCATCTGTGGTGGCCTTTAACTTTAGTCTCATCTCACGCTCTTACCACCTATGGAATGCTCTCTGGTGATTTGCTGCCTTCTTGTGGCATGCCAGATTTCTTGCTAGATTTTTTCAGTCCTTTGTTCCTGTAGAACCCAATGTGGCTAGAACATTAGACTGGAAGAGTTTGCAACAAAACCAGTATGCAGCATTCTGGGCTTTTGAGTACATAAGCCATGGCCTCTCCACTTTGGCACCTTTGGGATTTCATGCCAGTAATGTGTTGGATGGAAACTTCTATTTTCCTTATCTTTGGGGAAGATGAAGTTTTTCACTTGCTGTGGCCCATGCAGTACAAGCAAGTCAGGCTACTGCTCAAGTGGGTCCACAGTCCTGGGTAATCTAGACTTAAGGAACTAAACCCTGCAGCAGCTGTTTCTTGTGCCTCCTCCACACTCTTCTCTGATCTACACTTTTCTTTAGGAATGTGTGTGGTTACATCCATTTGAGATGGAGACATGGATGTTGCAGTAGCTGCCAGGTCACCGGCACTCTGACTAACTGGAAGATCAGGCATCTCCTCACTGCTCACATCCTGAGTGGGGCCGGAAGGCTCATCGTGAACATTTGTGTCTATATATTGCAGGAGAGCTCCTTCCTGCTTAGATACCAAAGGAAGCCTTTCTTTCTTTTTCTGAACGCTGCCCCAGAGGGGCGCTTTCTTCTTTCACTAATGATTGCTGTTCTGTGCCAGCTATAGTGGCTCTCAACACTCAGCTGAAGGGGACAAATAAGCAGGCTGGTAGCAAGGCCTGAGTGAGGGAAGCTATCAGCGTCTTAAGGGTCTAACTGGTTCCTACTACTTCAGTTAACTGCCTGTTCTCCTCAACTGGGTTCACGGAAACAGGAAGCTCCCTGAGAAGTTGGGGTTAATAAGTCCAGGCTCCTGGGAGTGCTAGAGAGGTAGATAAGAGCCTCCTCCTCCTCTCTCCCTGCAGCTCCTGCTGCTTTCTGTTATTGCCTCGCACCCTTGCTCTTGGCCGCCTGTTAGGTCTCTTGCGCCCTCCTTCCCCTCCAGCACAGCACTCCACCATCTCTGTGCAGCTAGAGGAGAGAGAATGCATTGCACCAGCAGCAGACACAATTTTCTTCACTCTGGGTCCTGGTGCCTCTCCCTGCTCCCAGTCTGTGGCACCTGCCGCGGCCGCCTCCGTTGGCTCCAGGCCAGCGCCGCCCCGACCCCCGATGCCTCTTTCTCCTCGCGCCCTGAGTCATTTCAGTGCCCCAGGGAGTAACCGCAGTGATTTACTGGGGAGTGAGAAGTTCCCTTCACTCCAAACCTTTCCCTACTTCGGAGCAGAGCGCGCTTCCCCGCCCGCCGGTCTGCATGAACCCAGAGCCCATCCCGCCTGCTGGAAGCCGGTGGGGTTGTTCCCCTCGTCTCCGGTTTCCGGATCGGCCTCTCTACTGGGGGGGGGCTCAATCGCAGGCTCCGCCCTTCCCATCAACCACTCGCTGCCAGGGGCGCTCTATGCACAGGTCACTGCGGGAGGGCGGCCGGGGAGCCCCCCCCTTCCAGCTGGGGGGCGCACGGGCTCCAGGAGCCCGCTGCCCCTCCCCTCGCAGGACGCCGCGAGCGGCAGGAGGCGGAGGAGGGCGCCGCCGCACGCCTCGCTCTGCGCCTCTCCCGGCTGCGGGGCCGCCATGTCTCCGCTGCGCTGGGGCGCTTGGCTGCTGCTGCTCGCCGGCCCCGCAGCCTCCTCCGCCAGCCCGGCCGACGAGAGCGGCGGGGCGCGGGGAGGGGGCCGCGGGGACGGGGAGCCGGGGGCCCGGGAGGAGCCGCAGCGGCAGCAGCACGACTCCTCCTACGGCACCTTCGCCAGCGAGTTCTACGACCTGCGCTACCTCTCCGAGGAGGGTGAGGGGGCCGGGGGGCGCGGGGTGGGGAGCCTCCTGTTGGGGTAGGAGGAGGAAGCTGCAACCCCCGGCCCGGTGAGGTGCCCCGAGGCCGCGGGGGAAGGGGGGGGCGAATTGAGCTGGGAGGAGGAAGCATGCAGCGAGGGCAGGGAGAGGAGCTGGATGCACGGGTGTGTGTGTGTGTGTGAAGCATGCAGGAATGAAGGGGAGAGTGGAGCTGAAATGCACCGAGGGGAGCGGGAGAGTGGAGCTGGATGCACGGAGGGGTGCCGGGGGAGAAGCATATACAGGAGGGAGGGGAATAATGCACTGGGACACGGGGGCGGGGATGGAGCATGCACCCAAGGGGAGGGAGAGGAGGAGCTGGATGCACCGGGGAGGATGAAACATGCAGGAATGAGGGGGAGACTGGAGCTGAAATGCACTGATGCGGGGTGGGAAGGGAGAATGGAGCTGGATGCCCTGAGACACTGGGGGGGATGCACCAAGGGGAGCTGGAGAATGGAGCTGGATGAACGGGGGAGGGTGAGGAATATACAGGACGGAGGGGAATAATGGAGCTAAATGCACTGGAGGGGGAAATATGTGGAGCATGCATCCGAGGGGAGGGAGAGAAGGAGCTGGATGGGAGGGGGAGGGATAGCTCAGTGGTTTGAGCATTGGCCTGCTAAACCCAGGGTTGTGAGTTCAATTCTTGAGGGGGCCATTTAGGGATCTGGGGCAAAAATTGGGGATTGGTCCTGCTTTGAGCAGGGGGTTGGACTAGATGACCTCCTGAGGTCCCTTCCAACCCTGATATTCTATGAGTCTATGCCCGGGGGAAGATGAAGCGTGCATCGGAATGAGGGGGAGACTGGAGCTGGATGCATTGGGACACTGGGGGGGAATGGAGGGAGCTGGATGCATCGGCAGTGGGAAGCTGCACAAGGCTGGTGGAGGGTCCGTGGGGGGGTGGATGGGCTGCTCCCTTCTCGGCCCCGCTCCTGGCCGGGTCTCCCTCCCCGTCGCCCTGCTGCCCTCCTGTCTGTGCCGTGGAGCCGCCTGGCCCCGTGTTGTCGTTTCAGCACGTTGGCTAGTAACTCGGCGGCGTCCGTTCCCTGCTGTGGCCGGGCGGGGGCCTCCGAGCTGCTGCTGTGGGGCGGCACTTTCTGGGGCACGTTTGGAGCCAGCCCCACGCCCGTCAGCTCCCGTCGTGCACGGCCCGTGGCTCCTGGGGCGGGGGCCGAAAGGGGAGTGTCGGAGGCGAGGCCTGGTGCAGGGGTCGCAGTAGATTGAGGCTCGTCGCAAACGAAGAGAGGGAGAGAGAAATCTGCCCTTCTGTGGGTCGGAGCTGTGTTTTGGGTGTCAGACATATTTGCTATTGACAATCAAATGCTCTTCATCATGGGAAAAAGGACTGGCAAAATGAGCATAGCTCCCCCTCCTCTCCCTGGCGTGGGCACCCCTCCTAGCTGCCCTTCCTTTTGGCTGGGGTGCTGAGAGCTCTACCACCAGTCTCAGTTTACAATAACCATTATTGGTGTCTCCAGGCTTTGGAGCAAGAACTTGGAATCAGGCACTGCGACAGTGCTGGGGTCACAGAGATGCCTAACGCTGCGCTCTGTGCTTTCGCAGGGAATACAACCTTGTCTCTCCTAGAGAATGCTCAAGTGTTCTCCTCATGGGTACACAGCCTTTCAGGCTAAATGTGCCAAGTCTCTATTACCACCACTTGCAGATCAGGGCTCATGTATACTCCCACTGGGCAGGAGACCCTTGCACTGGACCTCATGCAGAGACTGGAAGACCCAGTTAGGTTTCACATTTCTCTTAGCAGAATATCCTGCTATCTGTAGCTTATTTTATTGTTGGTTCTGAGGTGCAGTCTGTCTTCTGTCCTCAACCATCTATGCAATGGCAGCCAAGCATTCTCTTTTCACAGGTTACCTTGGTATAAAGATGACCTGTGACAGATGAGGCATATAGGATAGAGACTAATGTCCGTGGCAAAAATCATGCAGTCACATTGATTGCAGTATTGTTTTAAGTGGTGATGGTGAAGAAAGTTTTTCCCTGTCTGTGAAATCCATTTGTCAGAGCTTTTCCAGGTGTGTGATGGGTTGATCATGCCTGGTTGCCTCCACTCAGATACAAGAATCAGTTCTTTCTTGCCATCAGAAGTTTTCCAGTTGTTGTGCTGACAAGATCGATGTGATTTAGATAAAAAATTGGCTGCTTTTGTGGTGGCAAAACCATTTCTGGAGGGGATAGATATATCATCTTTTCTGGCACAGTCCTGGACAGTTTCAGTCACAGAGTTTCTAGCTACCATCTGTGATTTGGAGCCTTTACTTTCTTGGCTAGTAAAATGAAGTAGGGCAGTATTATGTCCATTATCCATTGATACTGCTAGTGACTCCTTAGAGGAGCGCTGATTACCAGCATCCCTCACATGAACAGTTGTTAGGGTTTTGTTTAAGAAGCCATCATTTTACCATAGCAATCTTACCAGTAATTGCCCTGTTCCTAATCTTACCTTTTGAGGAAAGATTATTGACAAAAATTGTGGCAAGACAATTTGGAAACCGCAGACACTTCTCATTTCTCTCATCTCATTCTTTCAGTCTGGCTTTAGGCCTGGATTTGGTATGAAAGCTGTACTCGTCACACTGATCTCTTAGCAATGGAAAGTATTCTCACTGATTTTTAGATCAGTCTGAAGCTCTCCATTCATTTGTGACAAGATTTTCGCTGACTTGTTTGCAGACCATAGCTAGCTTAGACAGTGTTGCACTTGAGTAGTTCTTTCTTTCCTCTCTGAGAAATCCCAATAGGTGATTTGGGGCAATTGTCTGTTTGCCTGGAGGGCTTCCTCTTCCAGGATTCCACAGATTCCATATATTAGCTGAGATCAGCCAGTGACGTGGGTAGAGCTATTAACAATCCCGAAGATTTAAACCCATGGAGTTTGAGGAAGGACATTCTATTGAAGGACTATCAGTTTAGGAATTAACTTCCCTTGCTGGTTGGGTAGAATATGAGTAGTTGATCTTTGGGCCACAGTGCAAGGCTCATCTTGTATTCTCAGGCTTTTGCCTGAGCAGGGAGGGGAGTGGCTGTGCTGGTGTATAATTTCATATGCGGTGAAGAAGTCTGATTTTTTTTAACTTTTAAAAAGCCACGTGTTATGTTAAATATCATATATGTGCCTAGATATGTATTGAGCATATTTTATACATTTTAAAATAAATAAATGGGGCTGAACTTTAAAGCTTCAAACTTCATGTGTGGCTGAACAGCTTTGAAAAATAGCTGCTTGAAAAGATAGAGGAAGGGAAGGGGTTAAATAACGAGGTTTTAGGCAGTGAAAACTTTCCTTTGTTTGCCTGCAGTAAAAGCTTTCAGTTATATTGCTGACTGCAGTATGCGCTATGGAGTGGTGCAATAGTGCACAGCTCCAATAGTGTGATAACGATAGTTGTGTTTCTGTTGAGTGGTGCAGCTTAAAACTCCTGAGGAAGTGAAAACGCAGCTGCAAAACTTCTTAGTGCCACAGCTAGTTCTTTCTTTTCCTGTCAGTTGAAGAAAAGAATATCAAATTCAAATACCAACATAAAGGCTGAAAACCTGAACCCAGAAAGATCAGGAAATTCAAAATGTAAGGTTTCAAAAACGATGTTCACTCAGCCTGTCACGCTTCCTTCCCCACTCTGAACTCTAGGATACAGATGTGGGGACCCGCATGCAAGACCCCCTAAGCTTATCCTTACCAGCTTAGGTTAAAAACTTTCCCAAGGTACAAACTTTGCCTTGTCCTTGAACCCTATGCTGCCACCATCAAGCGTTTTAAACGAAGAACAGGGAAAGAGCCCACTTGGAGATGTCTTCCCCCAAAATATCCCCCCAAGACCTACACCCCCTTTCCTGGGGAAGGCTTGATAAGAATCCTCACCAATTTGTACAGGTGAACACAGACCCAAACCCTTGGATCTTAAGACCAATGAAAAATCAATCAGGTTCTTAAAAGAAGAATTTTAATTAAAGGAAAGGTAAAAGAATCATCTCTGTAAAATCAGGATGGTAAATACCTTACAGGGTAATCAGATTCAAAACATAGAGAATCCCTCTAGGCAAAACCTTAAATTACAAAAAGACACAAAAACAGGAATATACATTCCATCCAGCACAGCTTATTTTACCAGCCATTAAACAAAAGGAAATCTAACGCATTTCTAGCTAGATTACTTACTAACTTAACAGAAGTTCTGAGGCTGCCTTCCTGATCTGTTCCCGGCAAAAGCATCACACAGACAGACAAACCCTTTGTTCCCCCACCCCCCTCCAGATTTGAAAGTATCTTGTCCTCTCATTGGTCATTTGGGTCAGGTGCCAGCTAGGTTACCTTAGCTTCTTAACCCTTTACAGATGAAAGGGTTTTGCCTCTGGCCAGGAGGGATTTTATAGCACTATATACAGAAAGGTGGTTACCCTTCCCTTTATATTTATGACACAGCCTCATTCCACAAAGTGTACTGGTGCCAAATGGGCAAGTGCATACTGATTTTGAAGCCCTGACTTTTTCGTTATCTGGTTGTTTTGTGTTCCGATTTATGTAGTGTATTTTATCTTTAACCTGTCTTTTACCTTTTGATTTAATATAAAATTCTTTTTAATTCTTAATGCAGAATTAATCAAAAAGGCCCTGTACATATCTGTGTTGGTTAACTGAAACTATGTTGGTTTAACAGCTTTTAACTTTTAAGATTCATTTTCTGGACAGAGACTCAGGAAACCTGTGCTCACTGCGTAGTTCTGCCACAGACTGCCTAAGGAAATCACTTATTCTCTCTTAGTGGGATTTTTGAAAGTGCCTAAGAGAGTTAGATGACTAATGCCCATTGAAAGTTCATAGGAGTTAGGTGTCTTCAGATACTTTTGAAAATCCAGTCCTCTGTGATGAGGGTCCCGGGGGTGTGGGAGGGGGGCACGCTGAGATTACTTAAATCAGTGCAAACTGGAAAGAATGGGGCAGACAACCCCCAAAGCTGGTGGATAGTCCAATTTTTAGATTCACCAGATAAAACAGCTTCTAGAATAATCTTACTGGTTACACGGAAGCCAAACATAGCAACCCAGCCTTTGGGCTCCCTCCAAGACAGCCAAGTCAAATATGAAAGTTCTACTAATCCCAAAGGATTGGACATATCTCCCAAATTAATGAATATTCCAGATCTTATCCAAATATACACTTACAGCCAATTCTTATGAGTACAGTTCTGAGATCAGTTTCATAGTAAAGATGATGAGCTTTCTAGTTGCAAAGAGTTCTTAGAATTAGTCCATAATTTCAGTCCAATGTTTCATACCCCGGGTGATCCAGATGCGACTGGAGATATCAGTCTTATGACTCAAACTTCTGCCAAAATAAAGCTCAAGCAGATCTGAGAGGAAAGGATCAGATCCCAAGAGTACTTTATACAGTTCCTGGGCTTGGATGAAGAACAGGCTTTTGATGTAACCTTCTGTTTCTCAAACATTACTGGTGATTAACTACGTGGATTAACATAAGGTAATTTATCCATGAAGCAGTTCAACACAGACTTTAAAGAGACATGTAGACAGTGACATTATCACACTCACATTTCATCTAAATGTTAATAGTCCCTTTTGATCTCTGAATGAATAGCTATCGTAATATACGGGAACTGTCTGTTTACACGGTTAACATCTAACAAGATATAACTAAACACGTACAATTATTATTACCTCTAATTCTCTAACAATACAGGTTTACATTTCAAAGTTCTTGCCTATCTAACATGGAATGGCCCGAATTACCATTTATCTAACATGTCTCTAAAGGTTGAATCTGGGTCATTTAGCCTGCGAGCTGCTTAACCCTTTCTGACCAGACGTCATAGCCTCAGTGCCCTATCTTTAAAATGGAGATAACGGACTCAGTTCTCTACTGGATACAAAGCTCAAGTGCAGTGGAGGAGGGACTAGGAAGGAGCTGATTGCAGATCCCTGATTCCTAGCTGACTTGTGGAAAGACCTTCTGCCAGCAGAGAATCAGGTGTAGTGGCCTCTGGATCCACTACACCCCCATCCCTCAAAATGCATTTTGCATACAAGATAATCCAACCCAATAATACTTTCTCTTATCTACTCTTTGCATGTTTTGTCTAGTTAGATTGTGAGCTCTTCAGGGCAGGGACTCTCTCTCTTACTAAGGTTATGTACAGTGCCTAGCACAGTGAAGGCCTAATCTTGGTTGGGGCCTCTTAGATACTATTCTAATATAGATAAATAATAACAGTGGCAATATTTTGATGTATTACTCCGCATTCATTATCTAATGGCGGTTTATTCTGATTATACAGGTTACCCTTTCCCTACTGCTCCTCCTGTGGATCCATTTGCAAAAATTAGAGTGGATGATTGTGGAAAAACCAAGGGATGCTTTAGGTTGGTGTAGAATAAAAATGTAGATATCTTTCAGTTTATAAACCGTTACTTGACTTCACTAGGGACACTAGTAAATGTCCCACATTCATTTTACTAAATGTTTGTTGTCTGCAGATATTCACCATGATCAGGGACTATGTTGTTCAACACCTGATGAGCACTTACGTAAATAGTCCCAGTGAGATCAATGGACCACACCTCTGAATAAGTGCTCACCATAATGAGCCAACATGACCCAGTCCTACCATAAAGGGATAATTATTTTTAACACTGTAATTTATTGTTTTATATATAAAATACAATATAGTATAGAAATGATACGTTCTACCAATATCTGAAAATTTTATTTATGTGTCCACCACCATTAACAGCAACAAATCATGCTGTCTTCAAGATTTCGATGTAGAAACACAGATAAGCTAGAACAAAAAAGCTGTTCATATTTTGCGTGGTAGAAAAAGATACATGTTCTGTTTTCCTATTTCATCCAGGTATGGTAAACCTGGATGTAATGCAGAGACTTGTGACTATTTTCTCAGTTATCGTAGAATAGGAGCTGATGTAGAGTTCGAGTTGAGTGCTGACACTGATGGCTGGGTGGCAGTAGGATTTTCCTCAGACAAGAAAATGGTGAGACCAACAAAATTTAACGTTTCATGTTAACAAGTATATAAGCGTTTATGTATTAGAATAGGCACAGTTTATATTGGATTTGAAAAATATGTGGCAGGTGCAGAGAAAGATACACTTCTAATGAGAAATAATATCTAATGTTTGCATAGTGCTTTTCATCTCTAGTTCGCAGGGCACTTTACAAAGGAGGGGTGAGTATTATTAACCCCAGTTTTACAGATTGGGAAGCAGATCAGGAAATAGAACCCAGGGTTGCTGATGCCTGGTCAAGTTCCCTAGGCACTGGACACCTCTCTTGAGAATGAAAGTCTACGGTGATCTCTGGCTTCTGCTTTTGAACGCAAGACTGTTAATGACTTTGCACCATTTAATTCTAAAAAAAAATTCAAGAATAACAAATTTGTCTTCTAAGTGTTCTGACCAGTGTTTAATGGAGCAAAGTATACATCAGAAATTAGTGAAGTGTAAAGTTTTCTTGAATAAGTCAATTATTTTTCCACTGTATAAATCTGGACTTAACCATTACACTCTCAAGGGGATGCCCACTGCCTCTTTTTTCCACCAACACCCCACATTCCCAGAAAAGCCAGGTGAATTTAGAGAGAAAATTATTATTGCTAATTTAAATATATATGCTATATAAAATGAACAAATTGAAATAGGCTTCTTTGCTTTTTAAAAAAGTTTTTGAACAAGGTTGCCTCATATTTATTCTTGTTCCTGTGATTTTTATATTTCAGAAGCATTGTTTTTATTGGGGTTTTATGAGGAAAGCAAGAATTGAGGACTGTAATTCTGTTATATAAATAGTGATTCTCATTAATGTATTTAAGATTAGAACACAGCTTATAATGCTATCTATAATTGATTGCATATTGAAACATACCTATCTGCAACTGAAAATAGTGTTTATGTAATACATCCCTAGTCAGAGAGCAAGTGGAGTTATAAAGTTGCATGTGGATTCTATACACTGGAAAATGGGAGAGTGTTTAATGATCCTTAATCAGAGCCCCCTGAAGCAATAGAAAGACTCCCACTGGTATCAGCTGCTGACTTTGGCTCAGGTCCAAAATGAGGAGCACAAAGAAAATGTGAGGAGGGATGCATTACCATCCTACCCATGTAAATGGTATTATGTTGGAAATAAAAGATATGCGTCATGTAGTCTTAAGAAATAGTTGTAGGGACACATTTTTAAAGGTATTTAAGAGCCTCAAGATACAGATAAGCACTTAGTGGGATTTTCAAAAGCACCTAGGCACTTAACTCTCCCAAGCACCTGTCTGCACCTTGAAAAATCTGGCCCCTACTCTATATCAGATTAACAGTGGTAACATGCAGCCTTATCATATATCCAGTAGATGGCACCCCTGCACAATCATAATTTTAAAGTGAATGATTTGGTTTTCAAACCTGCTATGTATGAGATGCTGTGTGTCACTTAATCAGGCTACAATGCCATTTGTCATTTCAGTCTTTATTGCTTGTTGTATCTGTTAATTTAATCTATTTTCCCAGTAATTTTCCAGCCAAACAAGTGTCCTAGAATATGTAGGGTTTGTTAATGTAAATGACTCTGAGCTTTTTGGCAAAAGCTCCTCATAAACAAAATTCTGCCTTGGTGGACTCAAGTCCCTGTTTCTGGCCTGAGCAGCCTGACACAGTTCAGGGAAGAAAAGCATCTTGATTCTTTGATGGATTATTTCTTCATTGCCCTGTGCAGCTTTTAGTATTCTTTCTTGGTCTTGAATAGCATAATGCTTGTTCCATTTTTGTGCTCTCTCTCCTGTTAAGATTTGTACTCCTTTTCTGTTAATTTAGGTTCAGATTTTATTATTTTTATTTGTTGACTCGGAACCATATTCTGATACACTTGCTCATGCTGAATGGTACATTACTCTACTATTCGTCCAGTTGAAGTGGATGGGACACTCGTGGAATGTGTTGCCACCCTTTGTGAGCAAAGGTGTCAGAGTCTGGCCCCTATTTATTCAGTGCCAACAATGTGCTTGTCACTGTAATATGCTCAGAAATAAGGACAATCCATGTCTTGAAGCATTTACAGTCTAAAAGACTGAGAAGTGGGACCCACTGAGAACTCCAGAGGTAGGGGTAATTAGTAAGGCTTTGTTTGTTTGTTTGTTTGACCTATAATTATTATGAATTAACTTTTTGTGGGCATAATGCAAGAAGTCAGTTTTAAGGAGGGATTTCAATTAGGAGAAAGTGGTTGTTCATGGTGAACTGAGGTCATTCCATACAAAGGGGGCACTGTAGAAAAAATGCACAGAGATGAGTGGAGAAGAAGGAACTGAATAGGGCATCATGTCTGGCATCACTGGCGGAGTTATGGGGTGGGGGAACCTGATAGGAAAAAAAACCCAAGATGTAGGGCAGGGTGGAGTTCTGCAGAACCTTACCAACGAAGACCTAGGAAGTTTAAATTCAATGTGGCATGTAAAGGAGAACTAGTAGAAAGATCCCAGATAAGGATGACATGGCAAGAACAACTAGGCAAGGAAAATAATTAAAAATCCTTGTTTTTTAAAAATTGATTGGGTTGATGTGTTAGGGAGCTACATGGCAATTTTGACTACAGAACAGTTCAAAACATTTTAACTTTGTTTTGTGTTTGGTTTTTTAATGTTAAAGGTGCTGGTTTTTTTTTTTTTTTAATCTCCTTGTCCTTAGAGGTGAAGAATTTTTGCTCAAACTTATAAAAAAATAAATTAAACCTTTAAACACAAATTAAGCCTGAGGTGAAAGTTTTTGAAAACAGGAGGTTAGAATGAAAGCCCTTATATAACCTCAACTGTAGCAGTCATCACCTCTCCCACATTAATACCGAGCACCTGGAGCTTTTCAAATCCATGTCTTACCTAGTTCTTCCATTTTTCAGCAGTTTTGTAAGAATCTACACAGCAGTGGCAGCTAAATTAATGTGCCACCCCTTACTTTGTCCCCATCCATTTTGTTCCCCAAAAGCAGTTTGTGCAACCAGGATTAGGTGAGCAAAGACAGTTATGAATCTTTTGCAACATGCATAAAAGAACAGACTTACTTAGGATAAAGTCAGCAATCACTATTGCCTCCTTCAATGTGACACATTGATGACATTAGTACTATGGCTGTGGGGTATGTTGTTACCCAGTACTAACATCTACGCCACTGGCAGTAACCCAATCTTTAGTTGCCAACAACCTACAAAACTTTAAGATTTATTCCTGATATTAATGCTTCTAGAAGGCTATACTTTTGTAAGTAATATTGTGCCCTGAACGGTTAAGTATCTTTGCTGTGTCAATAGTGTTTTTGAATAATTGTTTTAGGAATACAGTACTTCTATGAATAGCCTACACAAGTAATTGTCATCATACTTTTTTTTCATCCACTTGTTTGTTTCTCAGATTGTGTTTCTGTGTCACTGCCTACAATATGTGCGGAAGCAAATTTGCCGTTGGTTAGTTCTGTTAGTATTTTATAGTATTCAACTTGTTTAACTGAATTCCTACTTTGCACTTGGGTGATATATATTAAGGGAAGGAATTAGGAAAAACACTATTGAATTAAAGTAGATTCCTTGCAGTTACGCAATTAATCCTTCAGATATTTTAGATTTGTTTCCTACTGTTGATTAGATTATATAGCATTTAATGTAATGAACTTTGCACCCCAAAAGTTCTGTTCTTCTTCTGTTTTTGTTGTGGTACAATATCCAGGAAGTTCACATATTTTGAACAATAAAAAAATGTTACTTTTTCTTTCTTGTTACTTAAATTATGTCAGGGAGTTGCCATCCTACTGGAATTTGGTATACATCGTGGTGAAAATCAAAAAGTGGCTTGCATACCCATAAACAGATAGAAAAAGTAAATATTACCATTGACTTTTTTCTGCACAATCTGCAGGTGGAAGTATCCAGGGATTTGTACAATGAAAGGGGGAACTAGAGCTTTTAGTATGTCAGCTTTCATAGTGAAAATTATGTAATGTGAATACTTTTATGGATATGGAAAAAAATTATTACTTGTTGAGTTTTCTTGCTAAAAGTAAAACTTTCAAAAGGTAGAACTCTGACTCATTTCTTTCCTACCATGTAGGGTGGAGATGACGTCATGGCTTGTGTTCACGATGATAATGGAAGGGTCCGAATACAGCACTTTTATAATGTTGGTCAGTGGGCTAAAGAGATCCAGAGAAATCCAGCTAGAGATGAAGAAGGAATTTTTGAAAACAACCGTGTGACTTGTCGATTTAAACGTCCTGTGTATGTTCCCAGAGATGAAACTATTGTAGATCTTCACTTGAGCTGGTACTATTTGTTTGCTTGGGGTCCAGCAATTCAGGGTAAGTTGATGGTATGCAGCTATGACTGCGTTCTTCAATCTATTTCATCATTGTAAAAGGAATTAAAATAGTTTGCAGAAGATTTTCCGATTTCTGTTTACAATAGCAGTGTGTGTATATATGTAAATTAAGGGGGCACTGTCAAGTTAAGTCATATAAAAATTCCTTACCTACTCTTTTTGATTATCTCTACTCCCAAAAGCTAAAATTGATTGTATATGCTTCAAAATGACCAGTTTATGATTCTTCTGAAGGATATTGTTCATAGTTTGTTGTTCAGGTTTCCTATGATTTATTCAGAGTTTTACCTTCTGGCACTATGTTAACTGTTGATGTAATGCTGTGTTTTTGTGAAGATTTCCTATTTGGCTAGAAACACCATTTTAAACTTATGAAAATCCTCCTTTTGGTATAGTAAATAGCAATAAGAGGAGGTGAGGTTATCTAGTGGAAAAGAAAGAAAAATCAGAAGTAGTTTAATTCACATGCTATGCTCATCTCTTTTTCTATCCTTTGTCTATTAAAGGTTCTATAACTCGGCATGACATAGACTCACCGCCTGTATCAGAGCGTGTTGTCAGTATTTACAAGTATGAAGACATTTTTATGCCATCAGCTGCCTATCAGACCTTTTCTTCTCCATTCTGTTTGCTTCTTATTGTTGCACTGACCTTTTATTTATTGATGGGAACCCCATGATCACAGCTGGATATGTATGGAAGATAGTGAGAATTTGTTAGTGAGAGTTCCTCAGGATGGATGAATTTTCTGTTGGAATTCATATCACATGATCGTCTAGCTGCTTTGTTGACAATTTCATCTTCTCAGCAAGGAAATAACCTCTCCTTTGAGCAGTAATGGTGTGCCAAATAATTAAGAGTAATCAAGGAGCAAGTAACAAACCGCTTCCAGTGTAACTACTAGTTGTTTAATGAAAAATACTTTTGTAAAATGTGTGTGTGTATGTTGGGGGGAATTTAGTAATGGACATATAGAATCAAATTATTTAATACACAATTTCCTTCAGTTCAAGAACTAAACGTTGGGGAAATATTGTCTGTTAAATACTTGTGGTGCAGATAGCACACCTGTAAGTGCAGTTTCTGAACTCAAAGTCAGGGTATTGTCCCAGCACCGCTGTTTAATAAGGACTGCTTTGTGATAATGGGCTTTCACCTGCCAAAATACTTTGAATTTGACAAAAGCAACTCACAGGTCTAAATGGTTCTGGTGCTTTCCAAAACCAGAAAATGCTTCACATTCCCAGTACAAGCAAAGTTAAACTTTCCATTGCAGAATTCTAATAATTGTCTGTACTATAAAAATAATTCTTAGACACAGCCATACTTAAGAAGACATAGCTAAGCTTTTTATTAATGAGAGATGATGCTGTATAAACAAGAAAAAAGAACATTAATGCTGATATAAATTCTTCATGATACAGAAAAATGCCTAAAAGTATATAGACTATAGAAGCCCCTTCAAGCCATAAGACATCTTCTAGTAGGCAAAGTAAGTTTCTTTTTTTATGAAAAAATGTTATTTAGATGTAAACGTCTTTTAAACAGCTGTTTTGCAGTAACCCTAACGTGTCTGTTCTCACCTTGCTATCTGCCCTAAATTCCATTCATGTTAAAGATGAGCAGGAGCAGCAGCTCATTGTTCCCAGAGCAATGCAAACATGATCTATGGTACTAATATGAAAATATGGGAATAAATAAAAAGAGCCTTAATTTCAGTTCCATCAGAATCATAGGTAAAGTCATATTTATCCAATGAGGAAAAAGACAATTCAACCATGAAAATAGATTTGAATTTTCTATCCTTCAAAGTATTACAAAAAGGGAAAGAAAATAGTTAAGTATTATTGTAAATGGGAGTGGCAGAAATGTATCAAATGAAGAATAGATCACAACTTATTCTAAAATGTTTTGGGTTATTGCTGTACATTTTTACTGTCTACATGATAGGAAATTTATGATTACCTTAAGCAGGGAAGCAGCTGTCTCTTTAAATACCTGATCTTGCAGATAACACATGCACAAATCTTCCATCCACTCAAATGGGAGTTCTGCATGCTTTAGGGTTGCAGGTTCAGTCCCTAAGTTATACTACGTATTAGGCTGTTGTACCAAGAGTACACAGTGCTTGACATGTTTGAGAACTCTTTAGCGCTATGTACTTGTAGAGTGTCTTATTAGAGATGATGTTTCCATCTTAGTTATTGCATGGTGAGGTAATAAGAAAAAAAATAATTGGAGTTTTGTAATTTGTGCATTATTACTCACAGTATAAAATTCAAAGGTTGATTTTTTTCAAGGCTTTGCATTCCTCGAAACTGTGTGCTTAAAGTATGTAAATTTTCGGTTTAAATGGTTATTTACCTCCCTAGCAAGCATTTTGTCCATATTTAAAATTGCAACATTTGTTTAAAAAATGGAGTATTAATTAGAAAAGTTTACACTTTAAAGTGCTTCATAAATAGTGACTTTATCTTAGTGCATTTCAGTAAGTGAATCCTCTATACCTGATTAACCAACTAATTAAATATGTGATATAGTTGTAGTGGGTCAGATCCTTGTCCCTGATAAGGTCTGCTTTGTGGAACTCTGGGAACAAATCATAGCCTTAATGTGTTCTAAGCAGACAGCTGAGATTCTTCTGGTGTAGCAGAATCCTTTGATGGCATAGATCTGGGTAGCTGGCTCTATGCCATAGTCTCTAACACTGGAGAGAAGAATGTGGTCAAAGCATGCTGTGTGTCCCATGTGCTGCTTAAATTACAGCAAGGAGCCTGTTCAGCTCCCAGCCTATGGCCAGTTTTACTACCAGCATAAGTTAAAGCAGTCTCTGGCCTGCTCTAATTTAGAGGCACTTACAGTAGCCCACAAGGGGCTGTTCCAGCAGCTATAGATTACTGGAGCATAACACAAACCTACCTTTGCTCTCCTGCCTCCACTTGACTCCTGGCTGGCCATCAAAATTGAGGTCAGTATATACAAAGACAGTAAAAATAACACTAAGGTACAAAGAGATTTAATCAACCTGACAAAAGTAAACAGATTCAGAGCTGAGGCTAAACCTTTGCACTTATTGTATTCCTTTGTGTCATGCTCGTGGAGAATATACACTATTTCAGATTACAGAGCTTTCAGGGCTGGTGGCTGAGCCTATGCCGTACATTAAGGCAAACGTATGCCTTCACTTTCAGATTCTGTTTTTGTGAGTTAAAGGTTCACCCTTTACCTGAGATTAATGTATTTTTTTTTTGGTTGTACTTTCCTTTTGTTCAGATATTAGTAGCAGTTTGCACTTGTATAGCACCAAGGATCTCAAAGTGATTAGCTGGCCCTATTTAGCCTTCCTTAATAATAGAGAAAAATACAGCAAGTCTACCAAAAAAAAAGAGAGAGAGAGAGAGAAACTATACTACTCTTCAGCTTTTCAACTGATGTTTGAGTTTGTGTCTATTAATTATTATTCTACTATACCATAATTTTACATACTTTACTGATATTAAAAAGACATAATCCCCGCCCCAAAGAATTTAAAGTTCAAGGGGGGATGGAAAAGGGTTTAAGGAGAGTGGAAGGCTACAAACAGCCATTGAGGATTAGAGGTATAAGAGTGGATAATAGTGGAAAAGTAGAACTGCTTGGCCAAGAACAGAGCAGAAGGAAGAAAGAACAAGCCTATAGGAAAGAAAGTTGGCAAGATCATGGGACTTTCTCCATGAGCATCTCTACAGAGCAGAAGCAGAGATAATAAAGGCGAGGAGAGAAACAAGGCTGGGAACTTAACATATATTCTATATTGGAAATATATTATCTATAGCAAAGTCCCCTTTTCACTACAGCATCACTGCAATCTTGCTTCCTAAATGGAAGGTGTCTCCTACTACCGAATAACAGAGACTTCTGGCAAGCCTATCACCCACCCTCTCCCCCAAGTCAGAATAGGGTACATGGTAGTTAAAGTAGCACCAGGTTGGAAATGAAACATCAGAAGCAACCCAGTTTCAGAATTTTCACGAAGTAAAGTTGATTGGACTGCTAATATTTGGAGAGGACAGGAAAAGGGTGAAACTGCAGCAACGCTGTAATTAGGTTTGGAAAGATTAGATTTTTATCAGTAAATGTAAATAAACATTGATTTCAACACACACCCAGAAACCAACAAAAAATATTTCCATTTATGATAACTGAAATTTACAGATAGGCAAAATTCAGCTTGAACACTTGTTAGAGTTTGATTTAAGGATATGTACTTTGTATATTTTTAAGTGGTGATGTTGATAATTTGTGTTAATGGTTATAAAGTTTTAACATTTTGAATTTCCAATTCTGCTGCCATTAAATAATTGTCTCCCTCCCCATAATTTCCCAAAACTGTGAAAATTTAAATCAAATAAAAATGGGGGGGAAATGCTTTAACTCTATAATTGTGCACGACTGTGAAAATTGAAAAAAAATACTTCAAAATAAACATCAATATTATCAGTCAGTTATAATACAAAATTGAAGTCTGCCAAGCCTAACTATAACAGAGAGGAAAGGTCTGGACTTTAGTGAAATTTGACTCTTAATATAATACCTCTTTAGTAGTAACTGGGCATGCCCCGTAACTGTTTCTTATATGTTGTTGTTTTAAATACTAAAAAGCAGTAGTTAGTCCCTGATATGATGAAGTACTGTAAACTTGCTTTACGCTTTTTATTGCTTGTGGAGGGTGCCCTGGAAACTAAAGTCCTCTTTACCCACAGAAGCTGTATGCAGCAATGCATGCTTCTTCATACCTGCCTAACTAATGTGTATCAACCCCGACCAGGAGAGTCAATCTCTAGGGAGAGGATAGTTTAGTCTCCATACCAAATCATTTCTTAGCCTACTTACTGAGATTACTAATGAATTGGCCATTAAAGAACAGTTTCAAAAGGCTTCCATTTTGTGTACGAGGTGAATTAATTGTACAGTTACCTGGCACACATGCACAAATGCAGGCACAGGAACGTGCATGGAAATTTTGCGTGTACACAATTAGGAGGCCTTTGGAAATATGGCCCTGATTGTTCTTTTCCAACATTATCTGTATAACCAACAAAAGGCATTAGTTACCACCTGGGACCATGTATCTGTATAAAAAAATTTTTTTTTTTAGCTGTGAGTTCTGCTTATTATGTTAATCATAGTGTTATCTTGTGCTCCCTTTGTCTGTCTTCACCTGTTGCCTCTCATTTTATACATAGATTGTAAGCTCCTTGGAGCAAGAATCAGATTTTTGTTATGTATGTACAGTGCCTGGTGCAATGGGACCTGCCTTCTCCACGGGGGCCTCTAAATGCTACCACAAGACAAATAATAAATATAATAATTTGGCCTGTTTTACCCAGAAAGAAAGAATGAGATAGGAAAGAGAGAGAAAAAGAAGAGGGAAGGAAGGCACAGCTGAAGACTCCCTTTTTACTTTCATAAAGACATATAATCTCATATAGTTTGTTTATAGTAGAAAAGGTCTTAAAACCTAAATTACAACATTACAAACTAAACAGTATTACTGATTTTATGAAGTATTTAAATAGAGGGTAATTCAGTTACCCAAAATTCAAAAGGAGAATAACCCTGTTTTCATACTCGAAAGAAACTGTATTGGGGAAAACTCTGCCTCTTCCCGTCCCACTCCTCCCCGCCACACACACTTGCTTTGCTGCACTCCAGTGGTACAAAGGGATAAGAGACATTTAACTCCCCTGTTATGGTTATCCCTATCTTTAGGATGTTCCCAGCTGATGTAAATGTAGCAGAGCTGTCATTCATTTATGTCACCCTCTGCACAATCACCACCATATGATGGGGGGATGAGGGGAGTGAATGGAACATGATGTGCTAGCAGCTAATCTTTTTGAGACCATTGCAAACTGATACAGGTTAAAGAAGCACTCAGGCTGAGCAAAGAATCAGGATCTGCAACCACCTTTCAGCAGAACCCAGAATAATTTAGATGCAGCAGATAATATAGCTGTTATGTGATAAATCCAGTGCAAATTTAGCATAGACTTGGCTGCTTAATAAAATTACAATTCATTTCTTTATGTAAAAGGTCCAGCATAGAAACCTTGGGATTGCCATACCAGATCAGACTCAGACCACTATTCTGTCTTTCATCGTGGCAATTATAGATGCTTCCATGTTAAGGCTACCCAGATCATGGTTTGAAGTCCTTGCTGGACCTCAGCCTGTGCTGCTTATGCTGCTCCCAGTCATTGTAGGCAAGTGAGTGGAGAGACTGTGGGGAAGTGGAGTGAGCCAAATGTGCCTCCTCCCCCTATTTCCTCCTTCCCAGCAATGTACCAGACAGCAGAGCTGGTGAGTGCAAGGCAGAATGTAAGCTGTGTCCCTTTCAGAGCTCTCTCATCTCCTCAGATCTCTTCCAGGGATAGTGCAGGTATGCCTCCCCATATTCAGGACAGAGGCTAAAAGATTATAAATAAAGCTCTATTTTTTTAATGTATGTTGTCTTTTAACATCATTGGATGCCCCCTTGTTTTGCCACTATGAAATGGAGTGAACAGGAATCCCCACTCTGTCACTTTGAGAGCAGAAGGCGGGGGCCCGCAAGGGTTCTAAAAATTAATACTTACCACTCCAGGCTTGTATTAAACTCCCATAGTTACAGCTTTTCTCTTGGCTTGGTAAATGCTGCCACCACCCAAATGCAAAAAAAAAAAAAACCCTTTGAACCCAGGAAGGAGCACTTGGGAATTCCTCCCTGTGGGGTACCCTCAAGGGGAAGAGCTGAGAAAGAAAACAAAGGAAATTAGCTGAGGCTATCAGCTAATCAAACAACATGCACAAACCTCGTAGGACACCAAAAATCCAGTCCTGTTCTTAATAAGGTAAATTTTATTAAAAACAAAAGGGAAAAAATACATCTGGAACTTAGGCTTTTGCTAGATTTTAAAGGAGCAATTCCAAAAATAAAACACCCAAAATAGCTTTCTTGGGGGGTTCAGCTTAAAGGTTACAAACAACCAAAAGCATCAGGGGGTTAGCACAGAGGAGATCTACAAGTCTTAAAAAATAAATAAACCTGATCTAGCTAAACATTCTAATCTACTTACACATTTGGACTTTCAGATAAGTAGTTCTAGGTATGATCTGATGATTTATGATCATACCTGGCTTAAAGCTATACACAGCATTTCTGCTGCCCCTCTGTAGGAGTTCCTGCCTGACTATCTTTATACCACTCATTATTTTCTCTCTCTCATGTGTCACCTCCAGCTAATATCCCCAAATAGAACAAACTTGGTCCTGCTTAGAACTGTGTTAGAAGGAACCATGTGCTTTTTCCTTCCCTAGAAGCTGGCTGCAAATAGCACTGTAAAATTACAGAAAAGGAGTATCAATTTTTTTCCACGGAGATCCATTGTGGGAGTCCTAATATTATTGAAATGGTTGTACATACACTGTATAATTTGTCTAGAACCTGGAACAGCTGGAGGAAACAAAGTTAACTAAATAAAACTTATAAACGTATATATTCTGCATGGATACAATCAACAACATTCATTTAGACCCTGATCTCATAATGTATAGACAGTGGGTGCAAGCAGTCTGCACACATGCTACACATTGCGGAATGCAAGCATCAGTAAGTATTTTTAGAATAAAATGGGTAAACATTTATTTAGTATAATCATAAGATATTGTTTAAACAATAAGGAGGAGATTAATTATTTCTTATACTTACTGCTTTCTCTTAAGTGTTTGAGGTGTTTACTTAAGATTGGATTATGTCACCCTTATTCACATTAATTAAACTACTCAATATGTATAAGAGAGGCAGAATCTGATCCTAAAGAAAATTCAACTTTTATGTAGATTCTCTCCAGGCCGATGCAGACTAAAGACTACATTCTTTGCTAAAATACATATTCACATAAATCCAGAATTTGACCCTAAAGCCTTGAATCTGCCCTTTAAGATATGGAAACACATCACTGGGTACAGGATCTTGACAAATCAGCTACTGGCCATTTCACAGGGGACACAGCTCTATATGCCTGAGTATCAGGATGGAACTCAGCTCTGTATCTGTGCTCAAGGGCTTTCATTGTAGATCATGTATTTACCCGAATTTAATCTCATTGTGTTAGTGGCATTTCTGCTGTGTTGTATCAGAGTTGCATTAGGATCTGATACAACACTAAAATATGCCCATCTTCTGTGTGGATACTTCTAACAGGTCCTGGAAGCTTTAAAAAAAATGTCAAATTTCCAGTGCAGAAGGCAGTCAAGGGAAATAAAGATTATATATTTGTGTATTATGTACCAGATTTTTAAAACCTGCCCTCTGTTTCTGCATTCACTGTTATTTGTATGTGTAATTTAGAGGTCTTAAGTATCTGATTTTGCACACAAATATGGTATAGATAACCCCAGTTTTTCTGAACCTGTTTTCTCTAGATCTGTGTGTTGTTGGTTATATATTTTATATCTACACACACAAATTAAATAAATCAAAAGCAAAATTCAGTTTTTACATAGATTAGTTTTTGGATATCTTCTAAGACCTTTGTAAAATCAGCTATAATTGTATTTGTGTCTAACAGATCTAAATTGAGCCACTGCTAGACTGCGAGTCACATAATAGAGCATAGTACCAACATAAGATGAGTGGATGATAGGTGTGAAGAAGGAGTATGAAAATGTAGTAACATTACTTTCTTTTAAAGTGCAAAATGAGTTACAAATATCAACCAAATCAGCATAATAAATAGTATGAAATGTATTTATTTTGGGTTCATGTTACACTCCTTCAGAAATACAGTTCCTTCCCCGATTTTACTAGAGTAAGGGAAGGGGAGCATTCTTCTAATTTAGTGTTCAGTATGTATTCAACATGACCTTACAAAGTCTTTAAAAGTGGTACTGCTGAGTTTTTAAGGCTAAATTTGGCTTAGCTTAAAACTTCTACTAGCTGGTTAGGAATCTTTGGTTTTAGGATTCTCAATCTATTGTCCTGATATGGTATATGGCAATCCCAAAGTTTCTATGCCAGACCTTTTACATAAGCAAATGAATTGTAATTTTATTAAAAAGCCAAGTCTGTGCTAAATTTGCATTGGATTTATCACATAACAATGTTGAGAATATTTTAAGAACCATTTCCAGCAGCAGATGACTAGTAACAGTAACCAAATTTTTTAAACTTGAAATCTAAAATTACAACTCCAAATCCATATTTACATTCCTAAATTAGTCGGATTTTTCAAAAGTGCTAAGTAACTGCAACTCCCATTTGACTTCAGCGGCTACTCATGATAAAAACTGCACTGTAATCACTATGTGTAGGGGCAGTTACATAGACTCTTTACCCTTTAGATCATTCAAGTTCAATAATTCAAGGTATTTCAGATTCTGAAAATGGAAACATTCAATGAATAGATAAATAAGTCTTTGATTCTGTGGAAAAGAATACAAATATTTTTGCATCTTTTCATTGTAATGCTCTTCTATACAAAGGTTAGAAAAATAAAAAATAAAAGCAACTTCCCTGTCAGTGTTAATGTTTAAATAAAGTAATTTTGCTTTAGGCTTTTTGGTTTTGTAGAAATCAGAGAATCCAGTAAGATGGTTTTAGAATGAAAAGTAACTGGGAGCATGCTCTGGAGAGTACAATAAAGCAAACCACTTTACAGCACAGGTTCATTAACCCTTTTTATCTTATTTTCAAGGGCTATTTTTCCCCGCCAATACTATATATTTATAGTGTAGTATATATTTTTTTCCACCATGAAGGAAAAAAGAAGTTTGGGGATAAGAGAATATTGTATATAAAATTAGTAGAATTGGAGGTGAAATGTAGATGCCACATTAAAATCTAGGAATATCAAAGTTTATATTATCAGCGATAATGATGAGAATTTCTTTAAGCAACTATATCGGCAACTATACCATGGCAATACTAAAGTGAGTGGTATTATATACAGCAGTGATTTTTTTTTTCTGATTTCACATCTGATGATAAAGTAGTAACAAAAAATACAGCTACCGTCTATTTTTTTCAAAGCTGAAAATAGTACCATGTTTACTGAAAGAAAATCAAGGGCAAAATTCATATTGGTTTCAATAGAGTCAGGATTACACCCTAAAGATGTTTCCAGCCTTGACTAAAGATGGACATTTTTGTTCCCATATATTAAATATCAACAGTTCTGTTTAGATTAAGACAAATGGCTGGTTGTACTCAGTATTTCTAGTTAGTGCATTCTGAGGTCTGGTTTGCTTCAGACTTTTTGTGTGATTAAGACTGTAAAAAGTATGCTAACACTTGCCAGTTTGTTCAGTACCATATGAACTGTAAAGAATGTAACTTACGCCAGCATTAAATTTTAATTTTGTACAATGTTTGTGCTAAAAATGAAATTTTAGTCTAAATAATTGATATTCACATGAAACGTGTACCTACAGTATTTAATATTAAGCATGCTCTTCATTCTCTATCTTGAGCCCAGTCCTCCATTCCTTTCCAGCTCCTGTTTGAAGTCATTGAGTACTTTGTTTGGTGAGAGTGGAGGAATAGGCTCATTGAGGTTTGGTTGTCAAATACCTGGACAGAAGTTCTTAAAAATAAACTTTTATGTTAATGCATTGGAATTTGCAGAAAGATAAAACTGAACAAATAGTGAAATTATTTTCACCAACAGGACTATTTTATAAAAAGTGCATGCCCTAAAACATTGCTTTGTAATATTTGTTTTATACTAATTGTGTTGTTGATGTTCTAGTGGACTTGGTTAATTGTCTGACAATAACATATGCAAATATTTATAAACCTGTTATAATAAATGCCTTTTTACTGTAAGAAATTATGTGGTATGGCATTTATAAAGAAACACAGACTTTACAGCTAAAATTATAGTAGCTTTCCTTATCACGTGACATCTTTATATTAAGTTAGTACTTCCATTCTAAGGCGCAAGTCCTGCAAACACTTAGTCATGTGTTTAACTTTTACTACCATGAGTCGTCATTGCAGTGAAGTGTTACATTGTAGGACTAGATAAGTAATGTGTGAGAATCCCAGATGTCAAAGCCATGATGCTCCTACTCATATTCACTGACTCTCGGTGAGATTGCCTTCCTGCTGAAGGGAATAGGTAATTCCTATTCCCATGCTCCTCTTTCCTGTGTAAGAACAGACAGAGGGAGGTGGTGCTAAGAGAGAATACCCTGATGTGGCCATTTTGGAAGGAATAGAGCTCTAAAGAGGTGAGCTAATTTGATGTGACTTGGAGCTGAGTTGCTCAACATTCTCCACCAGCACCTTTGATCACCAGGTGCTAGACAGAGCCTCCTTCGTAACCTGTTACTGGAGTATCCAGGTTGTAGTACTTCTGAACATCACAAGGGCACTGGAAAAGAGGGTAAGTCAGAGCTGGCCATCCAAACAGTGAGGCAGCCAAAGATCACACTCATCACCTTGGGCCTTTCAGAAGTGCCCAGAGATGAGTGTGAATTATACTTATTTTTTAAAAGGTGCCGTACAAAGCAGTGAGCCTTACTTCAGAGCCAGGCACATCAGGTAAAATGATACTTAGGAATAGGATTACAAAATACATCCATGAATTTGTGCTGGGTTGTCCCCCTCATACAGGCTACATAGCGTGCTTCATCTAATAGGATTCTTTGAGTTTGTCAGCAAAAGAGCAGATTAAGGAGAGTGAGCTGCTAATCTCTTTGGACATTCAGAAAGCCTCTGACAAAGTCTCTGAGAAGAGGAAAACAAGGAAAATAAGTAATTACGAGATGAAAGCTAAAATGGATCAGATACTGTCCAACAGACAGAAAACAAGAATAAAGGATCAATGTTCAGCATACCAAAAGATTAACAGTAAAGCATCCCAAGGTTCTGCACTAGTAATGATACAGTAATCTTTTTCTAATCATCTGGAAAGTGAGGCAAACAAGATGACAAAATTTACATCCAGCACAAAAACATTTTAGACTAGTCAAGACTCTAGAAGACTGACGAATTACAGAGAAATTTAATAAAGCTAAGTGAATGGGGAGCATAGTAACAGATGAAATTCAATATTAAAAATGCAATTAATGCACCTGGGGACAATAATGTAAACTATGCAAAATTTGCTGGGTTGTACATAAACTATACTAATAAAGGGAGAAGACCTGGCTGTCAATGTGGAAAACTTAATGAAAGTCTCTTCAGTGTACAGAAATTATAGAAGTGTTAGAATGTATAAAGGTTGGGATAGAAAAGAATACCAAAAATGCAATTATATAAATCGATGGTACACCCTTCACATGGGATGCCAATGTCAGACCTGATCACCTTAGTTGGCCAGACGATATGTTTCTAGGTACAATGTTCAGAACCACCAAAGAGACTTAGGCACTTAAGTCCCATAGACTTGCATTATTTCAGGGTATGCTCTTCCCCTACCCACCTCCCTCGCTCTCCCTACTGCATGTAACCTCCTAATCCCCTGCCCCCTCTGTGTGGGAGTTGGAGAGAAAGGCTGGAACAGCGGAGGATGGCTGGAGCAGGAGAGGCTATTGCTTTTACAGTTTCACTTCTACAGGCACTATCTTAGGGATTCTGTTGCTGGCTGTGCTGCTTAGTCACTCTGAGTTTTTGGTTTCCCCATCTGTAATATGGGACCTCTAATACTGACCTTCTCTCCCTTTAGGAAAATGCTTTGACAATACTAAGCATTATAATCAGGGCTATATGAGTGTATCTTTACCATGTGACTAACAGTATCTGTTCATTTACCTCTCACTGTTCTGATGCCAAGAGTTCTGAAGAAACTCAAATGTGAAATTGCAGAACAACTAACTGTGGTATGTAAGCTATCATTTAAATCAGCTTCTGTACCAGGTGACTGGACGATAGCTAAAGTTTTTAAAAAAGTGTCCAGAGGCAATCCCAGCAATTACAGTCCAGTAAACCTGACTTCAGTACCAGACAAATTGGTTGAAACGATAGTAAAGAACAGAATTATCAAACACATAGATGGACACGATTTGTTGGGGAAGAGTCAATATGGTTTTTGTAAAGGGAAATCATACCTCACCAATCTACCAATTCTTTGAAGGGGTCAACAAGCTGTGGACAAGGGTAATCCAGTGGATATAGTATACTCAGATTTTCAGAAAGCCTTTGACGAGGTCCATCACCAAGGCTCTTAAACAAAGTAAGCTGTCATGGCATAAGAGGGAAGGCCCTCTCATGGATCAGTAACTGGTTAAAATATAAGGAACAAAGGGTAGAAGTAAATGGTCAGTTTTCAGAGTGGGGAGAGGTAAATAAATATTGGTGTCCCCCCAAGGGTCTGTACTGGTAACAGTACTGTTCAACATATTCATAAATGATCTGGAAAAAGGGGTAAACAGTGAGGTGGCAAAATTTGCTGATGATCCAAAACTACTCCAGATAGTTAAGTCCAAAGCAGACTGCAAAGAGCTACAAAGGGATCTCACAAAAGTGAGTGATGGGGCAACAATATGGCAGATGAAATTCAATGGTGAGAAATGCAAAGTAATGCACATTGGAAAACATAATCCCAACTATAGATATAAAATGATGGGGTCTAAATTAACTGTTACCACTCAAGAAAGAGATCTTGGAGTCTTTGTGGATAGTTCTCTGAAAACATCCACTGAATGTGCAGTGGCAGACAATTTAACAGAATGTTGCGAATCATTGGGAAAGGGATAGATAATGGTCAACCTGTGGAACTCTTTGCCAGAGGATGTTGTGAAGGCCAAGACTATAACGTAGTTCAACAAAGAACTAGATAAGTTCATGGAGGATAGGTCCACCAGTGGCTATTAGCCAAGATGGTCAGGGAGACAAAACCATGCTCTGAAGTGTCCCTAGCCTCTGTTTGCCAGAAGCTGGGAATGGGATGGATCACTTGATGATGACCTGTTCTGTTCATTCCCGCTGGGGCACCTGGCATTGGCCACTGTCAGAAGACAGGATTCTGGGCTAGATGGACCATTGGTCTGACCCAGTATGGCCTAGGTTCTTATGATAGCAAAGAAAAAATCATGCTGTTGGAGATTTCTGTTTCAAGGGTAATCTAGGTAAGGACTTGTGCTCTTAGAAGAGCATGAGACAAAGTCTTCCAGTGTATTACATTGCCCTATGGAAGAACCAGTTTCAGAAATGAATTCTTGTTCCTTGGGGCATGTGGCACAGCAGCAAGAGTGGCTGCAATAGAGAGCTCCTGCAGGTAGAGATCAGCTGCATGTAATAATTGGATAAAAATAATCTGATTTCCATAGGATCGTCAACATTTATATTCTGGAACCCCAGAATTATTCTTTCTGGTTTGTAAATCACAATAAAAGTGGTTTCAGAGTAACAGCCGTGTTAGTCTGTATTCGCAAAAAGAAAAGGAGGACTTGTGGCACCTTAGAGACTAACCAATTTATTTAAGCGCTCAAATAAATTGGTTAGTCTCTAGGGTGCCACAAGTCCTCCTTTTCTTTTTACAATAAAAGTGGAATCAATTCACCTTTTCTGAGGGGTCTTAGTGAAGTAAATAAAAAAATAAAGTCTCCTTGTGCCAGTTTCCCTTCTCTTTGTGTTTGAGGCCCAAGATGGGTACTTTTAAGGGAAGAGCTTATATTGTGATGTAAAAGAACAAAATCAACGAAGATTGGAGAATGTCATGCATTTATTTAAACAAAAAAAGTAGCAAGGAACGAATCTGAACAATATTAGCTAATGGAGAAATATCTAGACATATGCACAGACTTCCTCCACTGAACCTTAGACTTTTTATTCACGCATTCACCCTGCTCCTCCGATGTCTGAATGTTCCCTGTCTTCTTCCTGTAACTCTCTGCCACTGGGGATCATGTTATGACTGGTGCAGCACAATACATAGGAGCTCTCCTCAGTCACTGAGCCTTTGTTTATTTAAATCTTGCTTTCAGTCCACGTTCACTTCAGTAGATGACCAGGTCTCCCAAAATGTGTTGCCGTATTGCTTATGACACACTATTAAACATGGTAAAAAGGGCATAATCATGAGTAAAGTACAAAAATATATAAATAAGTCAGCTACTTGTCGCTGCTGTTACTAGTATCTTAGATCTAATAAAACATAGGAACAGTACTTGCTTATGCACCAAATATAAGGACCTTGTGACAAAGTGCTAGGCAAGAAAGGGAGTCAGCACTCTGTTCACAGCAGCTCCAATCAATCAAGGCAGAAAGAAGCTGATTAAGCAGAGCTGTGCCTAATTTGTGGGTAGGGCAGGGCAGAAAGGCTAATTAAGCCATTAGCCAGAGCCCACAAATAGGTACAGGAAGGAAGTGGAAAGAGAGAAACAGGCAGCTTGTTATAAGAGCTGTATAGATGATGAAGGTGGTGGGAATCCATTTGTAAATAAACTGCACAAGCTGTTGGACCAGTACAAGGCTCTCTCAGTAGTCTGTAGACCGGGACAGAGGCAGGAGCCAGGAGGCCCTGTTACAGACCTGATGAGAGCACATTGCCTCCTCCTGGAGCTGCTGCTAGAAGGCACGGCTGCCTCATGCTGTTTCTCTGTGTTCTTTTCTCTCTCATTCTCTATCTCTCAGCCCTCATTTTGCTGTCTGATTTCATCAAGGTCCTTCATTTCAGTGTCCATCTTCTCATTCTCTAATCTCTCACGCTTCTTTCTCTCAAATCTCTTACTCTCTGAGTCGTTGATGCTCCATAAAATCTGTCTTTAGCAATTACAAGACATTGCTAACATTTGTGACATGAAATGTGGTATTGTAAATGGTTTGATAATCTATAGCAACTCACAGCTAATTACCCCCTTGACATCTTCTCTTGGATGTCTCATCATCAATTTACATTAATAGATTCAGATATATTAAGGCCAGAAGGCACTATTATGATGATCTAGTCTGAATTTTGCATAATACAGACCACAGAATTTCACCGAATGATTCCTGCATCTAGATGACAATTTCTGCTTGAGCCAGAACATATCTTTATGAAGACCTCCAATTTTGATTTTAAATTATGGAAATTCCACCCCATCTCTATGTAAACTGTTCTGATGGTTAATTGACCTCTCTATTAAAATAATTGATGCCCTATTTCCACTCTGAATTTGTCCAGCTTCAGCATCCAACTATTGGATCTTTTAATATGGCCAAAATGGAACTCCTAATCTTTCCTCCCCATCCCATTCCATTTCCAACAGTGAGAAGGAGGCAGGAGCCATTAGCTGACAAGGCAGTGTGCGGGATCCAAGTGGCATTTAACTCTTCTGCACAAAATGCACAACATGGATCTCCAGTGAAACATTTTTAAACATTTAGCAACTATAAGTTCAGTCTTGCAACCACATTTTGTCATTGAGACACCACAACCTCACCCACCTCAGCCCCTCTAAAAATGAGGGAGTGGGTCTCAGATCCTGGGCTCCAGCCTGAGCCCCTATGGCTACGCTGCTATTTTAAGTCTCGCAACCTGAGCCCCATGAACCCAAATAAATTGACCCAGGATCTGAGACTCGGTGCCGTTGGTTTTTTATTGCAGTATAGATGTACCCTAAGATGCTGAGGCCAACATTTTCAAGTGTCACTAATTTTGACCAGTGCCATGCCAAGAGTGTTATGGGCCTGGTTTGAAGACTCAATTTTGGGCTATCTCACCCCCCCATACCTCTCCACCCTGGCTGCAGAAACAAACAAAAAAATCCACACTCACCAAATAAGTACTTTTACAAAGGGACCTTTCCTAGTCTTCTCTGAAGCAACCTCATGAATTAGCTCTTCCAGTCTATCCACCTTGTTTCCTAGGTCTCTACAGAAATAACTGCTGGAGCACTTAACCTTTCCTGCCCCATGGACATTATTAGGTAGGTCTTAGTTAATTTTAGCATGCCAAAACCCCTTTCATTAGCATCCATGTTTACAGGAAGATGGCTAAAAATTCATAATGCTGTTTCTGTGTATGGGAAACTCCCATCTAAAGACTAGGGTTGTCAAGCGATTAAAAAAATTAATCACGATTAATTGCGCAATTAAAAAAATTATTGTGATTAATCACGCTGTTAAACAATAATAGAATACCATTTATTTAAATATTTTTGGACGTTTTCTACATTTTCTAATATATTGATTTCATTTACAACACAGAATACAAAGTGTACAGTGCTCACTTTATTTTTGATTACAAATATTTGCACTGTAAAAAAAACAAAAGAAATAGTATTTTTCAATTCACCTAATACAAGCACTATAGTGCAATATATTTATCAAGTAAGTTGAACTTACAAATGTAGAATTATGTACAAACCCCCCCCTGCATTCAAAAATAAAAAATGTAAAACTTCAGAGCCTACAAGTCCAATCAGTCCTACTTCTTGTTCAGCCAATCGCTAAGAGAAATAAGTTTGTTTACATTTACAGAAGATAATGCTGCCTACTTCTTGTTTAAAATGTCAACTGAAAGTGAGAACAGGCATTCTCATGGCACTGTTGTAACTGGTGTCACAAGATATTTGTGTGCCAGATGCACTAAAGATTCATATGTCCCTTCATGCTTCAACCACCATTCCAGCTGACATGTGTCCATGCTGATGACGGGTTCTGCTTGATAACCATCCAAAGTAGTGTCAACAACACATGTTCATTTTCTTCATTGTGAGTCAGATGCCACCAGCAGAAGGTTGACTTTCTTTTTTGGTGGTCTGGGTTCTGTAGTTTCCGCATCAGAGTATTGCTCTTTTAAGACTTCTGAAAACATGCTCCACACCTCATTTTGGATTTTGGAAGACACTTCAAATTCTTAAACCTTGGGTGGAGTGCTGTAGCTATCTTTAGAAATGTCACATTGGTATCTACTTTGCATTTTGTCAAATTTGCAAAATTTGTGTTCTTAAAACGAACATGTGCTGGGTCATCATCCGAGACTTGCTATAACATGAAATATATGGCAGAATGCAGGTAAACAGAGCAGGAGACATACAATTTTTTCCAAGGAGTTCAGTCACAAATTTAATTAACACATTATTTTTTTAACGGGCATAATCAGCATGGAAGTATGTCCTCTGGAACGATAGCCGAAGCACGAAGAGCCATATCAATCTTTTGTGCATCTGGCACATAAATATCTTGCGACGCCAGCTACAACAGTGTCATGCGAATGCCTGTTCTCACTTTCAGGTGACGTAATTAAGGAGTGGGCAGCATTATTTCCTGTAAATGTAAACAAACTAATTTCTCTTAACAATTGGCTGAACAAGAAGTAGGACTGAGTAGACTTGTAGGCTCTAAAGTTTTACATTGTTTTGGTTTTGAGTGCAGTTATATAACAAAAAAACCCTACGTTTGTAAGTTGCACTTTCATGATAAAGAGATTGCACTACAGTAATTGTATGAGGTGAATTGAAAAATACTATTCCTTTTATCATTTTACAGTTCAAATATTTGTAATAAAAATATAAAGTGAGCACCGTACACTTCGTATTCTGTGTTGTAATTAAAAAAGATATATTTGAAAATATAGAAAAACATCCAAAATATGTAATGCATTTCAGTTGGTATTCTATTGTTTAACAGTGTGATTAATCATGATTAATTTTTTTGAGTTAATCACGTGAGTTAACTGTGATTAATCAACAGCCCTACTAAAGACCTTTTGTGAAAGCTAACAAGATAAATGGGTGTCTGTTTCCAAGTAATCCTTAAAGATTTTCTTGCAAAACCTGGCAAAGAGCTCAGTCTCATTCTCTAAACTCTTAGAGTTTAAGTCCTCAGGATAGTTCCTTGATAAGTTTCAAGCATGCGTCTTTAGGTCTTTGCAGCTGAGACTTTTCAGTTTCTCACACATCAAAAAAGTACAGCTCCTTCGTACTTAGGCATCCTATTGTCTAATTTTGTTAATATTTTATCTAAGATGGGGTTGAAAACCTTGCACACAAAAACTTTTTCAGGATCTGATGACCTTTCATAGTTTGCATTTTTTTCCTCTTTCAAGATAATTTCTCTTTGAACTGTGTAGATCTTCCTAACATTTCAGCCTGCGAAGTAACAGCTTCCTTAACATGCAATGAACCCAGAAGACTGTAATTCTGATAAAGCATCTTGAAGGCCACCAAGTAAACCATGAGCTGTCTGAATGTCAAGATCTGGACTCTGCAATTTTTTCTCTCAGTGTTAAATTTTGATAAGATAGTGTACAATATCTCAGCCAAAACAAGAAACAAAAACTCTGAATGTTCATTTGCAAGCTATCTGCTTCCGACTTAAGTTCTGGCATAAGATCATGTGAAGATCATCTAATGTGTCAAAAACACCCTCAACCTGATTTCAGAGTGAATGGATTTCCTCTACCCTTGCTGACCATCTTGTTGTGCTTTGGCATTTTAATGTAATGCTAAAATGCTCTTTCAGAACATTCCAACAACTAGGAGAAGCAGAAAACAGGGCATACAATCTTTGAACAATTAAAAAAAATAGAACAACTTGGGGAACAATCATTGCAGCAGTTTCTCCAACAAGATTCAGTCTTGTGCATGGGACAAAAGATGGTGTATTGATTTACCTGCTGAATTCAATTTTGAACACCTCTGTATGCTACAGCCATGTTAGTTCCGTTGTCTTAGCTTTGTCCCTTGCAATCAGCCATATCCAAACTATCTATCTTTTTTCAGGTTTCGGAGGGGTAACCGTGTTAGTCTGTATCAGTAAAAACAATGAGGCGTCCTTGTGGCACCTTAGAGACTAACACATTTATTTGGGCATAAGCTTCATGAGATGAAGTGGGTTATATCTCACAAAACCTTATGCCCAAATAAATTTGTTAGTCTCTAAGGTGCCACAAGTCTACTTTTTGTTCTATCTTTTTTCAGCTTCCCTAAAATAACCGCCAGAATACCTTCCCCTGTTGTGGTGTGGATATCAATAAAATCTACAAAGCTCTCAATAACCTTCACTCCGTATTTCAAAACCTGAATATACCTTACAACTGAGATATTTGTTCCATCAGGAGAGATCTGGAGTGCAATCAAACATAACAGAAAAGTATTGAGCTTTCCTGACCTTGTTGAAAACAGTCTGCCATACTTTTCTTGTGATCCTATGGAAAAATTCATTTGGAATTTGATTGGATAAGTATGTCACCTTTGCAGTGCCAATCTTATTAGCTTCCACATGATCACACAACACACCATTGTACCTTGCAGGCAATTCAAGTAAACTCAAAAAAATTACCATTACAAGGACTGTCTAATTTCTCATCTGAACCTCTCAAAGGTAAACACCTCTCACCTAAGTACAGCAAAATATCCAAAAGAGAGCACATCTCTGTACCTGATAGCAGGTTTTCATATCTTTGACAATTGTTCCAATCATTCTGCATGTTACATCTGTTGTACCAATAAAATAAAAACCAGCAGGATCTTATTAAAGGGAAAAAGGCAAAATACCACATTTATTGTGAATACAGAAAGGATCATAGTAAGCAGTTAGTTATAGTTATAACATTCCATTCAATCTCAAATTTATTCTCATTCATTCATTCATACAAACATACACACACACACACACACAGGTTCTGCAAGGTTGTTATCATAGTTACCAGCCTTAGAGTTGCTCATGCCAAGTCACTGGCCAGGTGGCCTGGACATGAGGAGGGAGCAGGGCCTTGTCAGATGCTCATCTGATGCTCCTGGAAGTTGGTTTGCAGAATCAGACCCCAAAATTCTCACTTTTTAGAGTCTATTTTTATAGGAATTTCTTCCTAGGCCAGTCTATGGGAATTGCTTCATCATGCTGTTGCTGACTCAATCAGCAGATAGCACATTCCTGACGGCTCCAAGATGTTATCTTGTTCTTTGGTTCTCCCATTCTTGAGGCTGTTGGGTGGATTCCAGTCTGCCCTCCGGGTGGGGTCCTCTGGTTATTTCCACTTGACACCTTCTTCAGCCGATGGACACTGGATTCTTAGGCTGGCACCTCCCTGATCATTCAGTTATTATCCACACCAAGCATCCATCCACATGCATCCTCTATCTCTATTTTAATCACAATGGTTAATACAACAAAAGGGCGGGGAGTCTCTGGGTGCTGTTTCTGTTGTTAGAGTATTGCTTTGAGTCTCTCTCTCTGTGAATTGCTTTGAGAACAGACTCTGTCTTAGAATGTACTAACACAATTAGCAGCTTGCAAGTTTCACACATAGAGGGAGAGAAACAGCACCAAAAACCAAGAGACCTCTTAATTAATAATACCCTGGAATTTAAACTCTGGGGAATCAAACTCATTTGTGATTTTAATACAGAACTTCTTTAATATGATCCAACACATCCAGTGAGCAATCACCTCCAGGCATTCCTTTGAATATTTGTGTTGGCATACTCATGTGCTGAAGTGGAAAAAGTTAGTGAACCCAGTTTTACAGTTCACAAAGGAAGATGAGGAATTTGGCTGGAAAAGCAAACAAGTGAAACAGAACAGAGGCAAGAGTCATAGTATACATCAACCAGGATTGCTGGCATAACTCCCCAGTAGGAGTGTTGACAAAGAACCACAATTGTAATGCTTGCCTTCCTTTGTATTTGCTAGGCAAAAAGTCTTGTTCTAAATTAATAATGGGACCATTTTTCTAAATTAACAGTGGGACCAAAAAACAGTGAACAGAATCTGTCACTTGCGGTCAAGTAGCTGGATGTACCTGGTCAAAGTCAAAATTCTGCCCCAGGCTTTCAATAATCAAACTTCTTTCAGTGTCCACATCCATATCAATTGTACCAGCAATCAATAGGAAACTTTCTGTCCTGGAATCAGACTCCAGGACTCAACAAGCCAGATAAACCCAAATCAACACCTTCGCTCACTAAGGAAAGCTCAGAAGTATGAGTAACAGAAGCATCTGCAGATTGTTCACCAGGAACATGGTCAAACTTTGCGTGTTTCAAGAAACTTTGTTGGCCACTTACAATTTTCTGATCTTTTTCAAGAGCCTTCTGTACCTTGCATTTTTGAGCACCACTCATTTAGTTATTCAAGGCAGAAATCAAGATTGACTGTAGGAATTCACCCACCAGGCTCTTCAGAATTAATTGCTAGCTTTGAAATAACTGTGGTAGTGAGTGAAAGATCTAATACCTCTGATACTCTGAGAGAAATCGGGTAAAAAATCATATTAGAGCTCAGAGGTATATCCTGTGCTTAGTGGGGCCCAGGGGCGTGGAGAGTGGGAGGGCTATGCCCTCACTTTTTAACAAAAGAAAGCACCATAGGGGTGGGCGAGTCCAGGGAGGGCAGTGCCAGCCCCTGCTCAACTGGGGCCGCCCCATCTTCTATCTGTATCTCGTGGGCAGGCTCCATGTGTGGCTGCAGTTCCCAGCCTGGCTCTGTAGGCAACAGGTGAGTCCCGTTCCAGGCAGAGGGAGCCTGGCTGGGGGTGGGTGGGGCAACCTGCTGCAGTGTTGGGAGTGCAGGAGGGGAGCCCATGGGCACAGTTTGATGGGCAGCAGGGGGGCATTGCCCCCCCACAAACAGAGGCAAGGCATGTTGTGTCTGGGGTGCATGCAGAGTCACTGCCCCTCCCCCCGATTGCTGTGAGCATAGCGCTGCTCTGCCTGTGCAGGGGGGTTCTGTCCTGCACCTCTCCTCCCACTCCACAGGTTTCTGCCTTGCTCAGTCTCTCACCCTGGCATCCGGGTTGCTGCCTCTTGAAGGGGTGTGGTGGGGGAAAAGGAGAGGATGAGGGAATGGGATGGGAGCTGAAGGGGATGGCGGGGGGAAGGGTTGAAGCAGGGAGGGAGAAACTCAAAGCTATCAGGGGAAACCTTCCTGGCAGTGCGATCTCTGCCTTAGGCTGTGGAATAGTCTCCCAAAAGAAGGGCTAGAAGAAACCTTAAGTCTTGGGATTTTTAAAAGGAGACTGGACAAAACATGCTGCAAGGAACAGCCCTGCACTGGCAGGGAGATAGACTGAGCCGAGATGATCACAGAGGGCTTTTCTCCTTTAACTTCTGTAATTCCATCCCACTATTCTGGGAGTACAAATTTTGGAACTACAGGCCTGGTGCCTGGATCCTATTGCACTGGGATTGTGAATTAATGCCCTGACACGCAACTCCTAGTGGGCCAAGAGTGCAGATCCCACTGTTAGTACAGCTGTTTGCAGGTGCCCTTGTGTTTAGCGGAACCCTTGCACTCAATCCCTGAGTGTATCCCCTCTGTAGTGAGAGTGTGCATTCTGACACTGCTATCCTGCTGTGTGGATCCCAGGGTGCGTGCACTGTGAATTTTTGGCACGCACATGCAGCTATATCTATCTCATTATGCTAGTTCCCTTGTGTAATGATGACATTATGCTAGGAATATGAATCCTGAAAATACTGCCCTGGTGTGATGGTCACTCTGGGTTGTCAATGTGAACCCTCCATTTTTGTATGCAGTGTTGTTGTAGCCCTGTTGGTCCCAGGTTATTAGAGAGACAAGATGGGTGGGGTAATAACTTTTATTGGACTAACTTTGGTTGGTGAGAAAGACAAACTTTCAAGCCACACAGAGTTCTCCTTACTTCTGTTAGTGAGAGAGCTAAGCTTCTGAGCTTACAGAGAGCTCTTCTTCAGGTCTGTAAGTTTGAATGCTTGTCTCTCTCACCAGTAGAAGCTGTTCCGTCTTGTCTCTCTAATGTGAATCCTGTCATTATGTCCCTGTTGGGTGCTATATACTGACAGCATGAATCTTGCCACTAGAGGACTGTAAATCTTAATGCTAGTAGCCTGCTGTTTAGTGTTATACCAATAAAATAAAAACCAGCAGGATCTTATTCAAGGGAAAAAGGCAAAATACCACATTTATTGTGAATACAGAAAGAATCATAGTAAGCAGTTAGTTATAGCTATAACATTCCATTCAATCTCATATTTATTCACACATTCATTCATACACACACACAGGTTCTGCAAGGTTGTTATCATAGTTACCAGCCTTAGAGTTGCTCATGCCAAGCCACTGGCCAGGTGGCCTGGACATGAGGAGGGAGCAGGGCCTTGTCAGATGCTCATCTGATGCTCCTGGAAGTTGGTTTGCAGAATCAGACCCCAAAGTTCTCACTTTCTAGAGTCCATTTTTATAGGAATTTCTTCCTAGGCCAGTCTATGGGAATTGCTTCATCATGCTGTTGCTGAATCAATCAGCAGATGGCACATTCCTGACGGCTCCGTGCTGCTAGATGTTATCTTGTTCTTTGGTTCTCCCATTCTTGAGGCTGTTGGGTGGATTCCAGTCTGCCCTCAAGGGGTCCTCTGGTTATTTCCACTTGACGCCTTCTTCAGCCGATGGACATTGCATTCTTAGGCTGGCACCTCCCTGATCATTCAGTTATTATCCACACCAAGCATCCATCCACATACATCCTCTATCTCTATTTTAATCACAATTGTTAACAAAGCGAGATGAATACAACAAAAGGGCCAGGAGTCTCTGGGTGCTGTTTCTATTGTTACAGAGTATTGCTTTGAGTCTCTGTGTGAGTAGCTGTTGTTACAAAGAATTGCTTTGAGAACAGACTCTGTCTTAGAATGTACCAACACAGTTAGCAGCTTGCAAGTTTCACACACACACACAGAGAGAAACAGTACCAAAAACTAAGAGACCTCTTAATTAGTAATATCCTGGAATTTAAACTATGGGGAATCAAACTCATTTGTGATTTTAATACAGAACTTCTTTAATATGATCCAACATAATATCTTACTTTACTCTGAGCCTGGGAGTTTTAATTTTAGCATGTGTATCCTCATGCCAATCCATGAAGGCAGTGGAGTTTGGAAATAAGGTGACAACAGGGCCAGCCTTACAGGGGTGTGGCTTGGACAGATGGCCACTGTAGTCAAGAGGCAAGGTGTGGGATGGGCCTGGGATGCGAGGCCATGGAAGGGAGCTCGGGGCAATGGGAGGAGTCAGTGGGGCCCAGAGGCAATGCGGGGATTTCTTTGCCACTTTGGTCTTCCCCTCCTCCCCCACTTTTACAAAGGTTCTAGCACCCTTGGTAAGTGGATTGCAGATCCAGTTGCATGGGCAAGAGGGAGCATACTTTTTTTTACTTCTTGCTCATTTCACCCATCATGGGGCTCTAGCTTTCTGCATTCAGTGTCCAAGACAGTGCATTCAGGACAACATTTAGTGACCAAAATGGAATTCAGGACCCCATTTAGTGCTCTCAATGGTGTATTCAGGACCTCGCTTAGTGCCCTGAACTGTGCATTCAGGGCCCCATTTAATGCTGTGTAGATGTAATTGATATCCACACCAAAACAGGGGAAGTCTTTCTGGGGATGGGAGTGCAGTGAGATTCAGTGGGGTGTGGAGTCAGATGGGATGGGGGTTCTCTCTGGAACTGGGGGTGGAGTAACAGTGGTTATGGGGGGGTGGGGTCACTGAATCCCTGGGACCTGCAGCAGAGCTGTTGCCTCTGCCCTCCTGTGTCCACGGCTCCCCATCCCTCCCTGCTGGCCTGGCTGGAGCCTGTCTCTACAAGGTGCTGGGTGGCTGGTGGGAGAGAGTACCTGCATCCTGCAGTTTCTTCCAGCCCCAGCACCTAGGTTGTGCTGACCCCCTCTAGAATTGCTACCACTGCCCCTCCCCAGGGCTGCTGCAGCTCCCAGGATGGATGAAATGAGTGAGAAGTAAAAAAAAAAAAAAGCATGCTCCCTCACCCCTCCAAAAAAAACCCCCAAACAAACAAAAAACCCAGGGTCTTTAAGGGTCCTTGATGGGTGCAGACAGGTTTCCACAGGAACCGTTTGAATCATGCTTCACACAACCCTAATTTTGGCTGCCTCATTGGGTGGCCACCTTGAGACACCTTGGCCTTTCAGAAGTGCTGTCTATGAGAGTTGTATGGGTATTTGGCATCTATGAAAACAAGCCCAGGGAGTTTCAAGTTAGAATCCAAATTAATTGGTTCTGCAATCCAACCAAAAACGGAAGCTGTAACCTGAACTCTAACATTCATGAATATCCCTTTAAAATTTTATACTGCTTTACACTCAGTGACTGTTACCACCCTTTACCAACCTTAACCTCCATGTGGTAGAAAATGGTAATACTCACTGAGTAGCAAATATGGCTCTGCGGACTGAGCGTTCACCAGTACATGTGATCATCACTAAAAAGCGCCAAAGGAGCTTAATGGGCAAAGAAGCATTTAGGGTATGGTAGTGTTTTCCCTGAGAGCAGGTAATGTCTCTCAAATTTGGGTGGATCAGGCTCAGAAGCTTTGGATGACAGCTGATGTAAGAGAAGGTAAATTCCAAATGAAAATGACATAGAGTCAGCAAAATAAGGCAATGGTCAGAGGGCTACTTAGCTCCTAGGTTCTTCATGTATCATGGATTCTTCGCAATCAAGTCATTTAAAACATGCTACCACATGTGGGGTAACCAAAATGCCATCTTCCAGGCATCCGGAACAAAGTAGCAAAGAACAGGAAATTGGAACCTGGAACATAGGTTCATTTACAGGTAAGTCAGGAGAGGTAGTTGAGGTAATGGCTAGAAGGAAAATACTGAGGATACAATGGAATGACTCTGTCAGGAGACGTTTGAAGAGAAAACTATTGGTATTCCGGGATCTATGATCCGTGCTATGGATCTGAAGGAGTGGCAAAGAATTGTGGCTACCTCCGACTCTGTGTAAATTGGGAAACGTGTTGAGAAAGAAAGAAAAGAAGACTGCTGTACATTTTAAAATTATCAGTACCCACTACAAACATATTGGCTCTAAATATAATCATAGCACTTTGTTTAATTACAACCTAATTTTTTCAAATACAGCCTAAACAAAAATGGTAGTGATAGAGGTAGTGTGCGAAGTTTGGGTTCTCAAGGGATTTCAGTAAAAAGTCTCCAAAAAGTTTTCAGTCTCAAAACATTTTTTTAAGGGCCCATTTTTAATTAATTTGAATTCAAGCTTATTGTAATGAACTAACTGGCTGACTTGTGGGTACGCTCTCTCCACCCTAACTGAGCTGGAGGAAAAGGATGTAGTCAATGGAGGGCACTGTGTTACACAGTTCAGCATACAGACTGTTGAAGGTTGCATAACTCGCAGCTTACAGAAATAGAAAGTAATATCCTGGGATGAGAGGGGACCAGGTTCAGAAGAAAGATAAAGGTTGAATAAATTTTGCGGTCCATTGCAGCTCAAATTCTCCTATGAACCATCACTGATAATGCAACATCCCTGGTGGAACCTATGGCTCTAAAACCATGATCCTCTACTGCCTAAGCTAAAACTAGTTCTGTTATCTCAAAAGCTGCAGTCAATTCATACATCTGTACAGTAGAACCCCAATTTTATTAATTGGGGATTGAGTAGTTCATAAAATTGAACTTTTCAAAAGTACAGTAGATAGGATGTATAAATTATAGCATGGTGCAGCACAACACTTTCTTCTTGTCTTTTAAACCACTGCAAAGTGATCTCCAAGGCATTGAATGCACTGGAACGTAAAGGGATGTTGATTTGTTCTTTCTAAACATCACTTTCATCATGTGATTTTTTCTTTCCATTAAGAAAACTGGTTCCTAGGACTGGTCATTCATTAGATAGTGGAGGACGATGGACAGTCACACTGTAAGTGCAGTTATATGCACATTAATAGCAGGCGTGAGACAACTGCCTGAAAGTTGGTTGTGGTGGTGGCAGGAAGGCTTGGTAGCAGACAGCCTGATAGCTGGGTCTGAGAGATGGGCAGGGAATAGCCTGTTGCTGGCAGAGGCCCAGCTGTAGGATATAGCACAGTATCCTTGCAAGTGTAAAGGGACTGTTTCCCCCTTACTCACATTCAGTGCGGGTGTTTTAGTTGCTAGCTCCGAGTACTAAAAAGGGAAGGGTCTATGGGTAATCAGGACCCTGAGACTGATAGTCCCCAGGAACAATGGGGAGAGGCCAATGCTCAAGGTCAGCCTGAATGACAGGGCGGGCAGGCTAATCAGGGAGTCAGGAGGCCAGGGAGGTCCCGTCCTCCCTATGAGCTGGAATTGCTTGGATCAGACAGAGTGGCGCTGAGCTAAGGAGAAAGCAGGGGCCCAAGCTGAGCTGGGGAGCTGAGGTGTGCCAGATCCAGAGAGAGCAGACCTGTCCTGGGAGCAGAGTTGTAGCATCCAGAGGCAGAGGGGCCAAAGAAGCAGCCCAGGGAGCTGGAGGCAGAGCAGCGGAGACCGGAGAGTGGTGGAGCTGCGGCTGGAGCAGTCCGGAGCTGGGTGCAGTGAGCAGCCGGAGAGAGCGAGGGGGACCCTGGGCAGTGGGCCCAGCACAGGGAGCTGCCTCAGCCAAGAGGCTCTGTAGGGCAGGCTTGAATCGTAACCCCAACAGGGCGGGGACGACACTGGGAAGAAGGGTCCTACCACTTAGAGTCTGAGAAGCAGGGTCCTACCACCAGAGTGAGTGTCCAACCCACAGCATCCCTGCAGCACAGCCGGGGCATGAGAAGAAGGCCTGGGACTTACAAGGAACAGACTGTGAACTGCCTGGACATTCCAGAGACGCTGTTTGTGATGTTCCCTGCCACAGAGCGGAGTGATGTGTTTCCTTTAACCTTTCCCATTTTTCCTTATTCTATTTAAAATTAATTGTTGATTAAATAACTTGCATTTGATTTAAATTGTATGTAATGGTCAGTGGGTCAGAGAAGTGCCCAGTACAGAGAGAGTACCCCGGAGTGGGGACACCCTAGCTCCTGTCCGAGGTGACCACAGCAGGGTTGTGGTTCAAGCCTCCCAGGAATCCTAGGCCCAGCCTCGTTGGGGTTACGAGGATTCTGCCAGACAGGAGAGTGGAAGGGGAGTCCTCAAGGGCGGGGAGGCCACTGGGTCAAGGAAGTGGGAGTGAGGACTCAGATCCTTTTGCTAGCCCACTTCACCGGGGTAGTGCAGAAGCCAGGAAAGTTCCCCACGATAGCAGGATTATTCCCCCGCTTATACAAGCCAGGAGGTTTGGGGGCAAATACATGTACAGGGTGCGTGAGGTAATATCCTTTATTGGACCAACTTCTGTTGGTGAGAGAGACAAGGTTTCAAGTTTACACAGAGCTCCTCTTTAGAACTTTTTCTTTAAATGTAGCCAGGAATTGTGGGAATGCAATCAATGTGTGTTATAACTGTGCGAGGGTGGATGTAGGACAAAACTTAAATCACATCAGTTAGTCTGGATGCACTGAACTGTTTCTGCTTCAACCAATTTAATTACAATTGATTTGGGACTTGAAAACTCCAGTTGAGTCTTCCTGAATAAACAGGACCTGTACTTTTTACATGTGTATACAGAAATAAAAGGTTTCAGAGTAGCAGCCGTGTTAGTCTGTATCCGCAAAAAGAAAAGGAGGACTTGTGGCACCTTAGAGACTAACACATTTATTTGAGCATGAGCTTTCGTCAGGTACAGCTACAGCTCATGAAAGCTCACGCTCAAATAAATTGGTTAGTCTCTAAGATGCCACAAGTACTCCTTTTCTTTTTACAGAAATAAAAGAATCTTAACGTCTCATCCCACTTTTCTAGCCGCATTTAATAATAAAGGAGAAAAAATTTCACCCCTGCCTAGTCGCTCACCTTTAAATCCATGTGAGAGAACCTGTGCTCTAGGCTGTAAATGTACAAGAAACTACATCTCCCAACATCCCCTGCTTCACCAATCACCGCCACTAGGAAAGCACTACCGTCAGGGCCCCCCCCCTCGCAAGCGCTGCATTTCCCGGCTTCCTCGGCACTCCCTCGTCTGACGAACTTACGCTCCCAGCATCACACTCGCCTGGGGAAGGGGGAGGAAGAGGGACTACATTTCCCAGCATCCTCTGCGAGCTATTCTTCTGCGGGGGGCGGGGGGCGGAGGAAGGACAGACTACATTTCCCAGCATCCCCGGCGGCTCACGAAGCGGGCAGCGGAGGCTGGGCCTATGCCGCTCTCCCCTGGCTATAGCGGCGGTTAACGGCGTGGAGGGGGCGCGAAGCGGCGGCTATGGACGAGAGCGGAGACTCCGCGGCGAGTCCCCGCGTCCCAGCTTCTCCCGGCTCCCCGCTGCAGGGACGAAGGCGGCCGGGCTCCCCCTCGGCTCCCGGTGCGGGCGGCGGCGGTAGCCGCCAGTCTCCGGAGCGGAGCCCTGCGGGGGCCCCCGGGCCGGCGGAGGGCGCGGCGCCGCGGCTGCTGCTGCTGCCGCCGGCGGCGCCGGTGTCGTCGCTGCCGCGGCTGGAGAAGCCCATCAAGCAGGCCTTCTACAACACCGGGGCGCTGCTCTTCGCCGGGCTGTGCTGCGGCGCCGCCGTGCTGGTCTACTTCATCCTGGAGGCCTTCCTGCGGCCGCTGCTCTGGGCCGTGCTCTGCGGCACCTTCCTGCACCCCTTCAAGAGCTCGCTCACCGCGCTGGGCCGCCGCTGGCTCGGCCGCCTGCACCGCTCCCGCACCCCGGTGCTGCTGGCCGCCCTGCTGCTGCCCCTCTGCTTCGCCAACTACGGCGCCGAGGCGCTGGGCCAGCAGCTGCTGCGCAGGCGGCGCCTCCTGCTGCTGCTGGGCGCTGGCGGCCCCCTGCTCTACGGGCTCTACTGCCTCGGCAGCTCCCTGGGAGTCCAGGTGCTGCTGGCCCAGACCGGGCTCCTGATCTGCCAGGGGCTCGACTTCTTCAGCAGCCTGTGGGTGAGTCTGGGGGCTAGGGTGGGCTTGGCCTCGCCTCTTGTCGCCGAGGTGGTCGCGCACGTCTGCGCGGAGAGGCGCGGTCTGCCGCTGAGCATCACCCCGGCGGCTCAGCATCTCTCCCCAGCCCCGCCCCGGGGCTCCCAGGCATGGCTTTCAGAGGGCTTGGTGCCAGCCTCCTCCTCAGTCGCAGGGAGAGGCTTAGCCCGGCGCACCGTGGGACAGCCTTCAGCTGGCTTGATAGACAGGGTGGGATTCACAACAGTGAAATCAGTGGGAGTTAGGCATGAAAGTCCCTTGGTGGGACTTACGGTTGGAGTCAGGTGCCTAAATAAACACATTGATTTTATTGGGGAGTTAGGAGTCTAACACTTGTGGGATCCCAGCCTCAAAGCTCAACCTGGAATGACTGAAAGGGGATCAGAACCAGCCTCAATATGAAATCACTTGGTATTGCTTGGAAAGGCATAGGGAAAGCTAGCGTCACTTTCACTTCACCTGTGTCTGCTCTAGAAACTTTTTCTGATCAGTATACCCTAGTGGTATGATTTTGTTTTTGCAATATTTTTGTACTGGCAAAAGCCCTAGTCTAGATGCAATTATAACAACTTAAATGTGCTTTTGCCAGTTTATTTTGCTTACTGAACTGGTGGTGTAAGGTATAGCTAGGGTTCTACTAAATTCAGGTCCATTTTGGTCAATTTCATAGTTTTAGGACTTTAAAAATTGTAAATGTCATGATTTCAGCTATTTAAATCTGAAATTTCACTGTGTTGTAATTGTAGGGGCGATGACACAAAAAGGAGGTGTGAGGGGGTGTCACAAAGTTATTGTAGCGGGCTTGTAGTCCTGCTACCCTTACCTCCGTGCTGCTGCCAGCGATGGTGCTGCCTTCAGAGCTGGACAGCTGGAGAGTGGCAGCTGCTGGCTGGGAGCCCAGCTCGGAAGGCAGAGCTGCCTCCAGTAGCAGCGCAGAAGTTAGGATGGCATGGTATGGTATTGCGACCCTGACTTCTGCGCTGTTGCTGGCAGGGTGCTGCCTTCAGAGCTGGGCGTCCAGCCAACAGCTGCCGGTCTCTGGCCACCTAGCTCTGAAGGCAGAGCAGAAGGGTGGCAATACTGCAGCCCCCTAAAATAACTTTGTGATCCCCCTATATCGTCCTTTTGCATCAGGACCCCCAATTTGAGAAACGTTTGTCTGTCCTGTGAAATCTCTAGAGTATAGGGTAAAAGCACACCCAAGACAAGATTTCACGGTTCGTGACATATTTTTCATGGCCGTGAATTTGGTATGGCCATAGCTAAGTGGCATCTACATTAGGATGGTTTGTTGATAGAGACCTACCTTAAACGTCACAGGAATACCATGTTGCACAGCCACTGCTAACCACACTTCTAGCTACCTGGATGCTGGATGGGCATTGTGGTAGGGAGTAGTAGGATGCTTAAGGGACAGCATGGTGCTTTTAATAAAAAATCATATTGCCCTACAAAGAATATTCCTTATTGACAGAAATCTTTAATTTATATGGTGGTTTTCCTCCTAGAGAATCTGCAAGCCCTTCCCAAAAACTCTTCCTAATATGTGTGCACAGCTTTTACTCTAGGACATTGCAGAATATGCTGCACAACATTGGCAGGAAAAGGAAATTTAAGGGACACTGAAGTAAACTCTACTGCGACACAGAATGCCATGGAATATCTTGCGCTCACCTAGAGCGGATGTGACTTTGAAAGTCTCATTCAGAGCAAATACATTAAATGTCTTTAAATGTTTGACTTGAGGCTCAAGAGTGTGCTATTTAACAGTTTGTGTAAAAATGAACATCACATTTGTTGCATAGATACAGGAACTGGGGGTGCAGGAGCACCCTGTGGCTTGAAGTGTTTTCCGTCATATACAGGGTTTTCGGTTTGGCTTAATGGCTCTCAGTACCACCACTATACAAGTTGTCCAGCACCCCTGATTTGTTGAAATAGCACATGTGCTATATCCCAGTATTTTAGCCATATACCAGTTTCACTTACTACTTTCTGATTAGTTGTTCTTCCAATTCTAAACTGTTGCACAAAGATGTTCTGTAATCTTAAATAGCTACTCTGTTCTACCCCAGTCTGTTTTACCACAGAGACAAGTTGGGTGAGGTAATATCTTTTATTGGTGAAAGAGACAAAACCTTTGAGCTACAGAGAGCTCTTTTTTTCAGGTTTCGTATTTTTACCACATTTGATTGGAAGAGGTGATCGCTCTGTCTCTGTTTTTTGTAATTTATATCAAAGGTGCTTAGACTGTTAATAGGCACCCTTTTTACTATTTTAAATATAAATTTATATAGCTGTCCTAATCCTGCAAACACTTAAGCATGTATGTAACTTTACTTACATGAATGAAGTTACCTACATCTTTATGATCTGTCAGTCTGTAAAATGCTTTGGGATGAAAGGCACTGTAAATTTAAGGTGGTATTGGTTATTACAAAATATTTTGTGTTGTCAATCCAAAGAGTTAAGAAGTAAGCTATTTCTTTTGTATATTCATGTTTTGAGGGAAATCTAGACCCTTGTCCTGCAGTGGCATCTGTGTGGGTGTTATCCCCTTAGTCAGTGGAGTTCTGAGAAGGCAGCACTGCAAACCAGGCCCATGCAGCGGAATTTTGTTTTAGGGAGTTGAGTGTATGAATACCTTAACTTTTCCCCCTTTTTGTGGGGAATGTTGTGTTGGATATAGAAAAATTATAGAGTAATGATCTCTTCTCTTGCCTTTAATGAACTTTTTTGTTAATCAATATAATCCATGAGTTTGTTACAAATATATAGGCTTCCGTAATAGGAACCTAGAATTTGCTGTACTAGGGAAAACCAATGATTCATCAGGTCCAGTATTCTGCCTCTTTCACTGTCTGAAACTGGAAGCTTCAGAGGAGTAGACACCCATAGTTCTCTTCTCCTCCTCCTCCTGCCTTTCTCCATTCACACCTACCCAATTATTTATTGGTTCATATAGATAGATAGATATTCTTCCTATCCTCAGGCTGATCAGGGCATAAACTTAAGTAGCACTTGTAACCATGTTTGCTCAAGTGTTTTAACAAGTATTAGGGGCAGGGGGAAGATCAGAAAACTTAAGATGCTTTTCCCTGAAATTTTCTAGGTTTGGCCTCTGGTCATGGGTGAATTGTTTTGTTTGAGCAAAAACTGTTCATTATTGAATGCAAGGAGTTCAGATACTTTTTGCTGTACTTAAAGACTTGTTTTAAACAGCTGAAGCATCTTAAAAACGTGAGGAAGAAAGTTGAAATTTGGGACAGTGTCTCTAAGTTCAGTATTTTATGGTTAGAGTCCTAGTAAAAATTGGTTGTGATTTGGCTAAACTACAGTTAGGGCACTCAAGTATAATTACATTATACAACCATGGAAATTACTATGCACTTCAGAAACTAATCTTTCATTTTAAAGCCGAAATTTGGATGAAAAATGCATCACACTCTCCTCAAGTTTGAATGAAATTATTTTACCTACATTTGAAATTAAATACGCTTTAGGCACTTCTTTGAGCTTTCATGCAAAGTAACTTCTGTGTTTTAAATGTAAAATGAGCATTTGCAGTAAACCAAGGGAAACACCCTGCTTAATTCAATGAGGAGTCTGACCGTGCATGCAAGCCCCGTTTTATTTTTGATCAACTTAAGTTGCTTAGGATAAGAACATTGAGGTTGTAAATATGGTGCTGTGAAAACTAAGGAAAAAGCAAAGTTAAGTTGGTAAACTTCTCAACTTGCCAACTCCACTTCTTTTTAGCCAATCTTTTCCCCTTTTATCTCAGTTCCTTGAGCTGGGATATCTGTCTATAATGTCTTGATTTCCTTTCCTTCTGTCTGGCCTCCATCCTCTTCATTCCATTGAAATTTCTCTTGTAAAAGTCACTTATCTTTAAGTCTAAATATTAATCATGATATTAAGTCTTTTTTTCAGTCTGCTGCTTTGGACAGCACGCTGTCCATATCTTGAGACAGAGGTTTAAACTTCTATCACAGTTTACTTTGTACTTCCATTTTGCAGCCCTTCTCCCATTCAGACCTGGCTCAATGCTGTCACCCCACTAGCTCCTGAGCCTGCAACCCAGCTGTCTCCCCACACTAACCCTTCTGCACCTCCCCCCCGCCCTCCCCCCGCAGCCCTGTGTGCTCCACTCTGTGTGTCTTAATCTAGCTCTGCGGGCACAGTGCTGTGATGAATGCTGCTGGCTGTTCTGATGCCAGAGCAACCTCTGATGGGTGACAAGCAGAATTGCAGCACTTCTCAGGCAGAATGTATTTTCTGCAGCGGGGGGGAATAATTCTGCGCTGGACATGATTTCTGCATATGCACAGTGGTGTTAGAATTCCCCCAGGAGTAAATAGAAAAACAACTGAAAGCAAAGACTTGAACTTTGAAGTCACAGGTTTTTGCTGACATTGCAAATTGCTGACTGAAGGCAGAGATAATTGAAGCCCCTTGTGCTGGATACACTTCCTCCAACAGATTTAAACTCTGTTTCACTAGTAGATGGTGCAACTAACAGAATTTGCACTGATATAAATGCAAAACCATTGGTGAAACATGAGATGTTACCCCCGTAATTGGTATTTAAAGTATCAATGGAGGGTGGGGGGAAATGGATTTTTTTATTTCTTTCAAGAAAACTACAGCACGTTGTGATCAAGTTCCTGAAGGTGTTATTGAAGAATGCAGAGAGCAATATGGCAAAAGAGGTCTTTGTCATTTGTTCAGACAATGAAAATAAATGGGTTGTCATGGGTTGGACCCCCCTTTTGGGGTGCAACCAGATGTGCTGAGGTCCCACTGAGCCTGCTGTCCTACCAGCCTGGGTTTCCCTTACTACTCTGTACTGCTGTGACAGGCTCTCAAGGCTCTTTCCAGCACACACACAGGCAGGGATACACCCAGCTGTAGAATTTCAGAGTCTACGATTAGCTCTCTGCAGAGTTTCTGAAGCTTAGAGTTCCAGTTATTTCTCTTTACAGGCTAATCAGTACATCTCAACCTGGACTCAGCCCTTGCTTTTTCCCTGGCTTAGTTCCTTTGTCTCTTCATGTGCTTTCAGCAGTCTTCCTTCTTGGGTGGGGAGGCAATGGACAAGAGCCCTGATTGATTCACTTCCCAGCCTTAAATAGGATTTACATAAGTCGGGAATCCTTTTTGTTTCCAGTGGAAAAATACCAGGAGTGTCCAAGGTGGTACCCCATACTAGGTGACATCATCACGTGACCTTGCAGTGTTAAAGCCACCATGAGACAAGGCTTATTTGTAATGTCCACAGGAAGTCTAGGAAGATGCGAGATCAGCATCTTCAAAGACCTAATTTATTGTCTATCCTAATGGCCCATTCAGGCTGATTGCCTACTCTCTGGTGAACGTTCCCCAAGTACATACACAATTGTAATTGTTACATAGGCAATATTCCTAACTTCAGATACAGAACTGACACATGAATACAAATTGGATAATCACATTCAGTAAATCCATAACCTTTCCAGTGATACCTCACATGACCCATCTCCCATACCTTAGTTATGCCATATTCATATTACAACAATATTTTTATGAAGAATATGGGGTGCAGCGTCACATGGGGGAAGAAAGAAAACTTGTCTGTTGGAACCATCCTAAAATTCTGACACACAAGCATTCAGCTCACTATTTAAGCCTCACTGAGAGAGAAATAACACATGACATTCTAAAGTAGGACGGAAGTTTAGTCATCTGCAGTTACCCTCAAGTTGGTTCATAGAAAAAAAGGGGCTTGAGGATTCATCTTCCTACTGAAACTGAGTGGAAAAACTCAAGAAAATTGTCTCTGTTACATGCAACTACCACAGTAATTTATAGTGAGTATGAGTAGATCAAAGTATAGCATGATTTCACACAAAGGAATCTACATAACACACCGAACTTTTTTTTTTTAAATGAAATAGGATTTCAGAGGGACTGCTGTTGCAGTCTATATGAAAACTGGTTTGATATAATTACCAAAGGAACTACCAAAGAACAAAACCAAAAAAACAATTTAGAGAAGCTATTGATTTTATCCATTATTTAACCAACTTGACTGACTCCAGCTACGCAGGTGATAGATGGAGCCCAGGAGTAAAATATTTAAAAGGGCTTTAGTCTAATTTTCAGAAGCGATTTAGGCACTTAGGAGCCTGAAGTCTCATTGAAGGTCAGTGGGATGTGGGCTTCAAGGTCATTTATATGCTTTTTAATCCCAGAACAGGAAATAGACTGAAACTTGGCTGCTAGTGTGTAATTGTGACTGATACTTCTCTTCCAGTATTTAAAACTGAAGATCCAGATTTCTTCCCCAAATCTGTCTGAAGCAAATGATCACAATGAGTTGCATCAAAATGGTAGAAAGATAATTATGGAAGATGGGGCAGTTTAAATTTTAAACACTGACAATTTCTAAGACTTGCCATCCTGTCCAGTCAACACGGCATCAGTTGATTGTGACTTTAACAAACTGAGACTTGCTTGGCCAAAATTTCCTTGAGTAGGTACTCCAAGTTTATTAAAGAAAAAAAGCAAGCTCAAGTGATAAGCATATTGGTGTCAATGGTAATAGAGCGTAGTAGACCTTGCTAGCTGGTAGACTGGGGATTTGATTATTGTATTTTTGTCTTTTTTGTTTACAGAATTGAAAACTTTTCGTTTTGAACAATAAATATACTTGGTTATGTCATTAACACATTTATCGTTCAGAAGTGAGACCCCTGGCATGTATTCAATTTAATAAAACCTGGTTTTAGGATATGTTAGGGATGAGCACTTATTCTCCTACCTTTGCCCAAGGAAATTCTTTAGCTGTTTTCCCTCAACCTGGTACAGCCTTGTTAATTAGTATATGTGTGTGTGCCCCAGGATCTGAAATGTACAGGTATATAGATTAACCCAGTTATATCTACACACCTTTGTCAATCAGGCCCATGACATTAATAGACATTATAATGTAGGATAATTTTGTTTAAAGCAGGCTTCAGAAGTCCACTTGAGGGATGTGAATAGTGTGGAATTTGTGTCCATGCTAGGATTGTAACAATAATCATCGTGGGAACTAGAATTTTCACAAAAGCAGATGTTGATGATCTTTCTCTTCCAAGTCTGTCCCTTATCACCCTCCCACCAACTCCATATTTTAATATCAGTAGTCTTACCTTTCTAATGTGATGGATGTGCCCTCTCTCCTCCACCGCAGCAGCCCCTGAGCTGGGGCTGGGAAGGGGTGGGGTTTCTCCTCCACCACAGCTGCAGCCCTGGAGCTGGGGAAAGTCACCTCTTTCTCTGGCTGCTGCAGCCCTGCACATCCCAAATTCCCCCCCCCCCCCCTTCTCGCGCCACAGCCCCCTCCCACCTGCTCCCTATTCCCCCCCAAAGCCACCACCTCACCTTACATGTGCGTCTTCTCCAGAGTCCAGGCACCTAATTAGTGAAGCCACCCCTGCGCAGCTCCCCTAATTAGGTGGGTTACCCTTCATTCTTTTGTGTGCGGCCACCCAGGCGTGCAGCTTAGAGGGAACTATCCACAGACCACCTGAATGAAGCTCACGGACCACTGGTGGTCCATGGACCACAGTTTGAGAACCTCTGCGATAGACAACTCTCGAAGGTGCAGGAGTTCATATAAAAAACCCTACCAGTTGACTAATATGTATGTGTAGTACATATGTATGCTCATAAGTATCTTCTTCTTTTAAAGATATGGACCTTGGTTGTTGGTTATCTGTTGACCATTTCATTCAAGTGGAATGCAAGCACTGAGCGTTACTTAAGAGCAATCTCCATTCCTGTCTGGATAATACTGCTCTTCCACTTAGGTGAGTAACACATCATTGTGTTTATGTATAAAATGTAGTTCGGAAGCCTAACAAAGAACAACCTTCGGCTAAATTCTCAACTGAGATCCAGCTCCTTTGCCCTCCTCAGGTGGCGGAAAGGATCCGGATTCTTACTGCAAATAGCCAGCAGAGAATTTCTCTTGGTGCAGGAGAACTCGTCGCTGGTGTAAAGTTTGCTGGAGGTAGCTTTTATCCTGCTATCCTTCTGGAGGAGTGAACAGGGAGGGGACACGGAGGAACTCTGTAGCACTGCCTGCCTTTTTTTTTTCACTGGTTTAAGTTAGAGCGGCTGCTCTAATGCTGGTTGGGGCTAGGTGCTGATTGGCCCTCAGAATCAAGGATCAGAATCCAGCTCCTTGACACCACTTTTTTCCCTCAGAGCTTGGCCACAGAAGAGAATTTGGCCCCTTATCAGTAACTTTTTTACTTTTTTTTAATAGAGAATCTCAGTAACAAAGATTAAAAATCTAAAAGACAAATGGCAGAATTAAAATGAAAATAAACTCTTCCTCCTACAGCCAGTCTGAGCATATTGATAATATCAAGGATTGTTTGTTTAATTTTTTTTACTAAGATTGTGTTCTATTTCTGTTTTTCTAATAGCATTACTGTATGGTAGTTAATACATTAATAATAAGCTAATATCCTTAAAAGAGCTCATACATCACTCCTTCGTGTTTTACTGAGGCAGCATCTCTTGTGAAGTGTTGCACAAATTTGCCCATACGTACACTATTTTAAGATCTCATGTAATGGCTTTGTGGGTTAGTTTTCAGCCAAACAAAACTTGGTCTTCAAATCCTGAAGCATTCGTCCCACCTTCCCCACTCCCAAAAAAAAAGAGCAAGCAAGAAAACTCCTTGGTCTCATTCTCTATAAAAGTTCTACTAAAAGGAAGTTTCTTTCTTTAGTTATTCTGAAATGTAAGTTATTTTAAAAAATAACTTTAAAATTATATATCCAATATAATAATAAAAATTAGCTAATAGGTATTAGAATGAGTATTGAGAAATGTAAATGTCCGATAAGAATTAAAAGAAATGCATAAAATGTCTAAATATTTTTTTTAGATGTAGAAAAATTTCTCACAATTTTGTGTGATATCTATCTATAATTGCTAGGTTCCAGTTGTGGCTGCCTTCTTCAGTATGGCTGTGTTACACTAACATTTTTGTTGAATGCGAGCTTCATTAAATTCTGAAAAACTTTGCTGAAAAATCTTATTATTTTCAGCATCTGTCGCTGGCTCTTGGAGGATTCCAGTATTTGTGGTTATAGTTTTTCTGATGACTGTGGGCATGTTGCATGAGCAACGGAGCGGAAAGGAGTCTTCTGGTAAGAAATAAGTCACTTTTCTTCCGCTATATCAACCAAGGTAAACTTACGAAAAATAGAGGACTTGAAATCTTAAAACTGCTTGGGTTACTCATGAGTTTATATTAATATCATATGGCTTTTATATGTGTACTCTTTAATATGGAGAAAGTAGGAGTTCTTGCTAATTAAAAATATCATGGATTAGGCGTCCTTACACCGAAGTCTGATTGGTTTTATCTAAGAAAATATTTTGCAGTATACTAATGTTAGGTTTTTGTAGTGAGTCTATAGTTACAATAACAATCTGGATTCTGTTTTAAACGGCAATTTCTGTTCCACCTCTAACTTCTCATTCGTATGACTGGTATGCTTGCAGACTGGGTTGCTTATACGAAGACATGAGGAGAATACTTTCTCAGAACTGGGGCAATACAGGATTAAAGATGTTTGTTTCTTACTAATTCAAATACTCTAATCTTAATGTTTTCTCAGCACAAATGTTTGTTTTTGGAGATCCAGTCATGGGACAAAGGCATTTGTCAGTGGGTAGATTTAAATCCGAGGAGACTTTCTAGGGAAGTATTATTTAGGCGTCTTAGACCTGGTCTACACTATGGGGGGGATTGAGCTAAGTACTTAGATCTACTTACTGTGGTGTTTTCACTGTGGTAGGTAGACTGCTGACACTCCCCCGTCTACTCTGCCTATGCTTCTCACTCCAGTGGAGTACCAGAGTCGATGGAAGAGTGCTCGGTGGTCGATTTATTGCGTCTTCACTAGATGTGATAAATCGACCCCCCCCCCCCTTTTGCTGGATCGATCACTCCAGAGGTAGGTGTAGACATGCCCTTATTCTTATACTGAGGCTAGAGAGAGTAGGATGGGATCAGGCTGAACAAACTGGTTTCATTACATTGGGCAGTGTCATACATGTTAGTCCCTATGCTCTGATTCCAGAGGACTAAAAATCTTCCAGGATCAAAGATAAAGGTATGGCACTGAAGACGAGAACTTAAGCTTGCAGAGGAAATGTGGAAAGGAGAGAGGAATTCCCTGAGCTGTGATGGGAAAGAGAACCTGGAGGAAAGAAAAAGAATCTTGAGAAATAAAGAAAACGCTTCCCTGTTTCACTCATTTTAATGCATCCTGACCCCCATGGAGGGGATCCCAGAAAACAAAGAATCCTTGCCCTCCAATTGGTTGTCCCTGGGAAGTATGCATTAGTCTCAGGGAGTAAAGAACTTGTTCTGCACTCCCATCATGTCCTGTTGCTCTGCAGCAGGGTGCACTAGGGCAAGGGTTCTCAACTTTTTTCTTTCTGAGGCCTCCCCCAACATGTTGTAAGAACTCCATGCCCCACCAGTGGCACAACAACTGGTTTTCTGCATATAAAAGCCAGGGCCTGTGTTAGGTGGTAGCAAGCAGGGTAGTTGCCTGGGGCCCCATTCCACAGGGGCCCCCGTGAAGCTAAACTGCTCAGGCTTTGGCTTCAGCCCTGGGTGGTGGGGCTCAAGGCCTTGGGCTTCATCTTTCTGACCTGGGCCCCAGTGAGTCTAATGCTGGGCCTGCTTGGCGGACCCCCTGAAACCTGCTTGAAGGCTGCCTCCCCCCCGCCCTGCGGCTCAAACCTCTGTTTGAGAACCACTGCCCTAGGGAATAAAAAAAAAATCACAGTAGGCCATTCATAGTTAAAATTTTAAGAACCTAAGAAAATGCTAAACGTTTGTTAAATTAAAGTTAAGGTTGAGCTACATATTGGTAAATTAAGATTAAAACACTTCAATACTTGTGTAAAAAGAAAAGGAGTACTTGTGGCACCTTAGAGACTAACCAATTTATTTGAGCATAAGATTTTGTGAGCTACAGCTCACTTCATCGGATGCATGTGTAACTTGTGTAGTTACTCTGGGGTATGCAAGAAGCATTGGAAGCCCAGGAAATTCACAGTTAAGATTAAATTTAAAAGAAATTACTAGTTGTACCAAAATAGTTCACTGGAATACACGGTTAAAGTATGTCAATAACTTTAACTGCACCTGTAATCATGCTGAAGGTGGGAGACTGAGGGTTTCTCTTCTGAGGGTTTGAATCTAAGCATACCAGTTTGCTGTGAAGTTATGTGCCACCTGGATGAAGCTACAGCACAATGTAAGTCCCTGTATGGCTTTAAGTAGTAGCATGCCAAGCTGCACTCTAGAACATCTTGTATTGTGCCGTAGCAGTGCACACACAGGATGTTGCTGTGTGGCAAACTGGTGTACTGTAGACTCACACTCTGTGTTAGAATCATAGAATATTAGGGTTGGAAGAGACCTCAGGAGGTCATCTAGCCCAGTCCTCTGCTCAAAGCAGGACCAACGTCAACTAAATCATCCCAGCCAGGGCCTTAAAAACCTCTAATGATGGAGGTTCCACCATCTCCCGAAGTAACCTATTCCAGTGCTTCACCGCCCTCCTAGTGAAATAAGTTTTGCTGTGCAGTAACTTAGAGACCATTTTACTAATCCTTAAGTTTCTCATTAGTAACCACAAATGCTTAGAATTCTTCCACTCAACATTTTTCATTAAGATCCAAGTGTAGATGTCAGTTGAGATTAAACTGGTTTCTCCTACTGTGAATTCCACTAGATGAAAGTCGTCCCTCATGTATACCAGTTGTACCAAAATAGTTCCTTGTTTCTAGGGACAGAGAGCTCCTCATGTTGGCTGCAATGATTAATCATTGAAGATACAGTACATGGTCCAATTTACATTGGACCATGTACTGTGTCTTGGTCAGTACTCAAGCAGTCCTAAAAACAGTTAGAATAGGGATTTATTGCACCTTCTGACACAGTTTTCCCTGAAACTGGTGGTCTTGGTCACTAAACTTTATTACCAACCATAGAGGTTTCAGGTTAATCAGATTGCCTGCCACTTGGAACAGTTTTGGTGAGCTGGATTTCACAGATCTTATGGTTGACAAGAAGAGAGATCACTTCCTAGGTAGTCCTGGGGGAATACTATGCCAAAAAATTAAATTCTACACACAATCTTGTAAAATTCTGCATATTTTATTAAAATAATGCAATGTAATCAAAACAGTTTCAGTTATTTTGGTAATTTATTTCAGAATACCTGTCAGCAAGTATGTCTGTAACAATACAGACAACAAAAAATTCATGAAATGTTTTTTAGCAAATAGATTCCTTACTAGTAACTTTGAGTAAATTCATTTAAACTATTGTAAACAGAAACGTATTTCCTGTACCCCTCAGAAGCAGCGCAAAGGCTGCGGGGTGGGGGAGGATCAGGGGTAATGGAGGAGCTGAAGGAGAGGGAAGTAATTGCTGGGAAGGAAGCTGGGAGTGAACCTGGAGGGTTGTTAGATGTGGGTGGGAGAAGTATGGTACAGGTTTTTTTTTTATGGGGAGGGGGATGGAGGGATTGTTGGAGTGCCTCCCCCATGCAGACTCTAGTTGAACCCCTATCCTCTGTCAGGCACATCTGTCCGTGTATCCATGTGTCCGTGTACCCCAACCCCTGTCCACATTTGGCTCTGCACCCTCACTCAGAAGGCCCTGCACCCCCACTTCCATTCAGCCCCTGCCCCAGTCTGTCCCCCACACTAGCCTTTCTGAACCCCACTCTGGTACCTCCTCAGCAGCCCTATGTGCCACATGCTGTCAGTCCTCTTCCACCACCTCCCCCCCCCCAATATTCCATGCCTCCTTATCTGGACATGTGGGCAGGGCGCTGTTAGGAATGCAGTGTCTTCTGCTCCCTCTCCCCGCCCTGTGGCTGACAGCTCCTGAGTGGGAGCAGCTTCCCTCTGTTCTGGTGCCACAGCAGCCCCTAGTGGGTGAAAGGTGTAATTGCAGCACCTTTCAAGCAGAATGTATTTTATGTGGAGGGAAAAAAAATTCTGCAGGGGACATGAATTTTTCACTGGCACAGAATTTCCCCAGGAGTATCCTAGACCACAGCCATGGCATAAAATGCATACATCTTCTTGAGAGACTAAATTTTGAAAAGTGCTCAGTGATAGATGTGTGATGGGTTGGACCCCTTAAGGTGCCACCTGATCTGGAATATGACTGAGCCCGCCTGTTCTGCTAACCAGGGCACTCCTTTTTACCTGTCTTGCTGAGCCAGGCTATCAAGCCTCCTCCAGCACACACGCGCGCGCACACACACACACACACACACACACACAGAGGCAGGGCCACACCCAACTGCAGAACAACACAGATACTGAGATCAGCTTTGGGAAGCCTCAGCTTAAGGGACTTGCCCCAGCACTCAGGTGTTCACCTCCCTTGCAGTGCAGACACAAAGGTATATTATGAAATCTGCCTTCTCCCTCAGTGTGGAGGACTGTATGCACAGCCTCTTATTCCCCCCTCCCCCCATTATGAATTGCACCAGTGGGGTTATAGTATAAACAAGAAATAAGTTTATTAACTACAAAAAGTTAATTTTAAGTGGCTAAAGAGATAGCAAACAGAACAAAGCAGTTTACTAAGCAAATAAAACAAAACAAGCATACTAAGCTTGTTTCACTAAATAAATTGGTTACAAATAGTAATTTCTCACCCTAAATATTGTCACAGGTAGATTACAGAAAGTCTTGAAAGGCAGCTTCGCTGGTCTCCAGCTTGAGACCTCAGGTATTATTACTCACAAGCTAGATGCCCTTCCAGCTTGAACTCAGCCTCCCCCCCCCAGTTCAGTTCTTGCTTCCAGGTGTTTTTCAGTGTCTCTTTGGGTGGGGAGGTAGTGAAGAACCACGATGATGTCACTCCCCTGCCTTACCTAGCTCTTGTGTGTAGCAGGAACCTTTTTTCTCCCAATGGAAGAACACTGGCATTCCAAGGGGTGAGTCCAGTACCAGGTGACTCAGACCCATGTCTCTGCAGGGCTGTGACAGATGCATAGTTAATATTCCTAACTTCAGATACAGAAATGAAACAGGCATACAAATTGGATAATCACATTCAGTTTCCAATGATATCTTACATTAGCATAAAGTATATCTGTTATGTCATATTCATATTAGAAGCATATTTTCATAAAGAATATGGAGTGAAACGTCGCAAGATGATCATACTGAGTCTACATAATATATGTAACTATTAAAGCGAATATTTATCCATTTCAGTTTCACTGAAGTACAATTTCAATGGATGTTGAGCAACAGAAATAAAAATAGTATTGTGATAAGAATAACCTCTTCCCAACTCTTTACTTATTTGTGTATTTATTTTTATAGGAACAGAACTTCCTGGTCAAATGATTTCCATTGCTGCTTCTACAATTGCCATGGCAATATCTATCACAGGATATGAGTCAAATAATGAGCAACATTCACCCCAACCCTCAGGTGACTGAACACTCTGTAAGAAAATATTTGGATTTGTTCTAGAAACATGAACCAAGAGGAAACTAGAAACAAATTTTAAAACATTCTCTGACCCACAAATTACCACACTTATCCCTGTAAAGTTGGTGTTCCTGGTTTAAAAGTTGTTTAAAGACAGCAGTATTAACATGTAAATGACTAGGTCATAAAAATTGTATTTAAAATAGTCATTTACAACTGTTACCTGCAGAGGCAGAAGTGGTGTCTGAGAGAAATTTTCTTTCATAATTAGTGTTCTATGAAAAGAACTTTTTCTTAGTGGATTTCCTGCTGTACTTATTTCTTTCCCTTGATATCTTCATGGTAGCAAGAAAAAGTTAGGCTTCATGCCTGTGTGGAGGCAGCCTTGAACAAGCTTTGTAATGTCAGACTTTGTGGACAGTACTGTGGAGGCAAAAGACTTCCTTTTGTACTCCTGCTCAACAATGGCTTAAGACTAAAACGTTTTTTCTTGCAGTTAGTTTAATTCAGCATGTAGTTTCAAAGACCGTGTGTCTGGCTTCTGTTGCAAGAAACCTGTGTAAGCAGCAATTTGAGAAGATGAAGGTTCGATAAGGATATTTGGGGGTGGAAAGCCTCTTGGGTCATCGGCGAAAGATCACTATAAAGACAAAATAGGCCTTTGATGGAATAATAGTCCTCCAGAGCTCTCTGGAAACTAAAATGTTCCATCAGCATCTGAGGATGAACTGTCAAAACAGGCCCAGCGACCTGACAGGACTGGAGTGCCCTAATCTCAAACTTGAACATCCTAAATAAAAAATAAAATTCAAGCTACTGCAAAAATAAGTGAGTTTAAAAAACATGACCTTGGTTTCAACACACAAATAGTGCTCCATATGATAGGACATACAGATCAGTGTGAGGTTATTTCAAGCACACAGCATTAATAACATTTTTTTCTATCTAAAGATTGGATTCATTGAAGTTAAAAAGCTACTTCCACCTCCAGATAGTAACTGATGTGCAGCAGTCTAACTACATCTTACTCAGACAGATGGATACACAAGTGTATTCACATACACATTTACGAATTTAAGTGTTCCAATACAAATAGTACTCAAACAAGATTTAGGTTTGAAACGTTTAGCAACACACTCATTTTTAAAATAAAAAAGGCAATCTTTCTGCTCTCATAGTATTTCATGCTGTTCCAAGTGAAACTAACCTCTTCACTCAGACTAGCATGCTAAAATTTCAAAGATAAGCACTTCTTCACATAATACATTGGAAAAAATGTCCAGAGAGATCTCTTGAAATTTCAGGTTGGAGCAATATGGCTATAGCTGTATTCTTTTCTTTTGCAGCTGTTTCCCTTGAGTGTGGGGTGTAGTGTCTTTTGCTTTGCTCGCCCCCTTGTGGCACTCCCCTCTTTCCCCTGCCCACCCCCCCAAAAAAAACCAAAAAAAACAAAAAATGTATGAAGCCTGGAAGTATAAGAGAAGTGATTTAGCTAGATTTTGGATGGTCTGCTGATGAACTAGGGCCTGGTTTTCCTGCATGATCATAAGTGTTCATCGGGTAATGTCAATCCCAGTTAGTGATGATATGTGCAAAATCAGGTTTGAAGATAACCAAGAACCCTGCTGGTATTTTTTTATCAACTAAAACAAGGCACCTCGTGTTAATAAAACTTAATAAAATCGATTCCCAACACCTCTGAGGCCAGGTTCTGTTGAACACTGAGTTAGGGGTTGAAGATAGAACCGTGTAATGGGTAGACTAGTGTAGGATGCAGTTTTGTTGCCTGACTCTTATGCAGATGTCTACAACCAGAAGAGCCACCTGCAAATTTCACTGACAGTAGGATCTGTCTATATAAAGTAGGGCTGCAGATTTGTTACAGCATTTTTATCAAAAATCATGGAACATTTATGATAACCTTAGTAAAAGTCACAGATTTTGTGTCTGTGTGGTGGAATTTTTTTTGTTTTTTGTTTTTTTTTTTTAATTAAAAAAAAATGCTGATACAAATGAGGAGGAGGGCTACTGCAGAGCAAGCCCACCCCACGCTCCTCCTGAGGTTCGGCCCAGCTCCCCACTCTGGCCATTGCGACCTGGTGCGGGGAGTTGCAGTGCCGTTCAGGTTTGGCCCAGCCACCCTTTCACTGACAGCATTGAGACCCCCTGTACCAGGTCACAACAGCCAGAGTTGGGAGCTGGGCCCAGCCTTGTGGGACAGAAACCACTACTGTGGAGTGAGTTTAATAAAACTATGGACACAAAGACAAATCACGGACAAATGGGAAAATCACAGTGTCCGTGACATTTTTCCAACCATGACAAACCTGCAGTCCTGATTCCAGAATTGTCCCTCTGAAGATTAGAATGTCTGTTGTGCCATCATGAAGTGATGGATATTGTTATAATCATGGTTGAGAGCTGCTTTTTTTTTTTTTTTTTTTGTTCAGAATATTACCAATCAACACTGGGATTCACGGTCTGTTACCATCTGGTTTTTAAGTTTTCGGCCATTTTGGGCTGTTCTACATACTTGAGTTTACAGATCACACGTGTGTGAAAGCTACTAGTTTATCTCTAAAAGTCAAAGAACAAAATTGAGCCACACGAATGCATTTGTAGAATATTAATACATATTTTTACAGTAAGTCTCTTTGGGGTGGAGTAATGAAATACATTCTAACTTTCTGTAAACTGGGATTTTGATTAGAATGAAATATTATACACTGGTTAAGTAATTGGCACTTAAATTTTAATGTTTAATGTGTTCATCTTTTAGCTAGTAAGCTAGTGAAGATGAAGCTTAAACATTTAGTGTCATCTTAGTCATACAATGACATATTAGTTATCTACTAATTTTTAAAGTTGTTTGCTTTCTTTATGGTATTGTTTCCAAGGATATTAAAGTATGACATGCAAAGTAATATAATTGAGATCACTGCATGAATATTGTGTAATTTTAGTATGATCATATCTGAAAAGAACACCACACGTTATACTTAAATGATTTGTAAGATGGAAGCGTTCACTTCAAAGTATACTGTGTGCGCTTTGAAGTTAGGACTTTGATTTAAAAATAGCCTGGAGCATGCATTTGGATGTTATTGAACTCATAGCCAAAATACATTATTCATCTTTGCCATAAGGATAATACAGTAAATTCTTCTCATTTTGTAGCTGACAATATAGTATACTTCTTAGATTTTGTTTTCCTCTGGAAAACGTAACACGTTCTCTATTTTTGTTGGGTTATTTGGTGAAGTAGGATTGCACTGCTATGCATTTAGCTGTTAAGACCTTAGGGTAAATGTTGGTGAGTACTAGGCAACCTCCTTCAGTTCAGCAGTAGAAATTAATGTGATAACTTCTACTTCTTTTCTAGAAACAGCAGAAAGTGGGCAACTCTCTCAAGACTCATCCTCTTCGTCCACTTCCGGTGGCAGACACAGGCCTGAGATTGGAGCTTTTCTTAGAAAGAAGAAAACCAGTGATATCTACTTCGTTACACTTGTATGGGCCATTGTCATAGTTCAAATCTGGCTGAACCTCTGGATTGTGCAGTTATTGCCAGTGCCTGTTGCAGGTCATTGTCTAGTTCTTAATAATGCTAGTTAAAATATTACGTACAACACTATTGGATTTTTAGAACTTCTTATTTATGGTTGCACTTAAATACGGATGCTTCATTTGCCTATCGTCAGCCTATTATGAAAATACTATGTGTGGTTGTAGCACAGATTCACTTAATTTATGATTATAAGCAGTTACAGAATGTCTATTGTAGTATCTGGCTAACTTGATATTTCTTAAAAAGAAATTAATAATTAAGAGAGAACATGCTTCTCTGCTGCCTTCATCTCTTAATCAGACAATTCAATGGTAGGTTTGTGTTTCAGTATATTTTGTGGACAGCCACTTTCAGAAATGTGGCCTATTACCAAGAATGATCTTCCTCCAGCACCCAAATGTTTCATGCTTGATACATACATTGGAGAAGAAAAGTAGTTTATAGCTTCCTGTTTTAAAAATAGCCAAAATCAGATATCTTCCAGAGCATTAAGAAACTCCACAGTGAACAGTTATGGAATAACTTTCCCATGAGGGAATTTTTTTCCTAACGCTTGTAAGTTACGGTGAGCTTTTGCAGTATGAACGTTATTCCTTTTAGAAATGGATAGATCACATCCAGTGTAACTGTAGATGTTCTTATATGTTTGACCCTATGCCATTTAACATTTTTCACAATGACATGGATGAAAACAAAGTAGAGATCGGGGGAATGATAAGTCATGAAGCCGACAAGTCACTGATCCAGAGTTTCAGTTTTGTTTTATAACATTCGTATTTCCAATCAGTATAAAGTTATTCTGTTTATTTTTAAAAAACCCTTCCTTTGACAGCCCGGTGGTTCTAGTTTACCCCTATAAAACATAATGATTCACTGTTCTAGATTTGGCTCAGTTTATAATTGCGCTGCCCCCTTTATGACTTAATAAAACTAATAGATAAGGCAGAAGGGACCATTGTGAAAGGAAAAAATGTTCTTGCATTATAGGAAAAGATATTCCTATAGAAAGGGCTTGATTTTCCCAGAGTAGAGAAGGCTGTGACTAAATGCTACTCCATGTTTCAGAAATGTCTTGGTACTGTTAACACTTCCCATTCGGTTCACTTAAACTTCAGAAGAATGATGTTATCTTAGAATTACTTTGTTCCTGGTGGTGGGAATTTTTTTAATAAAAACATAGAAGGGAAAGAAGAATTTTAGTTTAAAAGTTAAACAGAAGACCAGTCGTGAAACCTCTGAAACTTAAGTGCAGCATATGTGTGAAAATAAGCTGTCTCTTCTATTAATTTGTTCCCTTGTTCTTCTGTTTTTTTCCCTTTTTATTCTACCCCTGTTGCAGCTCATATTCACTTCCTTTGTACTGTTTTAACTTTCTTGCTATGCCTTGTGGATAGCTATTTTTCCTCTTTCCCTAATTTGGATTCTTCTGCTTTCACTAGATTTAATTCTTTTCTGTATTAACAAGGTATGACTGCTATATCACAAATATGCCTGGAGCTTTCTGATATGCTTTTGTCAGTTGTTTTAGGAACTAATGTTTGGGGTTTTTTTTGTTTTTGTTTTGTAAAATTTAGCGTTTTGGAATGTGTGGAATATATTTTTTTATTTTTGGACCTTATTGGTACTTCAGTCTTGCAAGAGACTTAATTGTTAATGCAGTACACAAATTTGCCACATGGTGGAGCCAATAGTAAGTAAAAGCAAAGCTTGGAAAAGTTGTAAAATACATTACTCTATTTGTGAGCAAGAGCATAAGCTTACTGAAATGGTTTACAGATAAGTCTTTTGTTGAACTTTGATAAACTCCCTGTAGACATTAAAATTTGACCTTTAGGGCAATGACATTTTGTGTATCTAGATATTTCCAAAAGAAGGCATGTTGTGAATGTTGAGGGTTTATTTTTTGTAGTGTTTGTCAATAGATACTGCATCTAATTTGGAGGAGTTTTTGAATGAACATTATAAGAGTTTTATTAAATATTAACATGATTTGTTAGACTATTAAATTTCAATACTGTTCCAGTGAATAAGGTTTCTAATGTTGTTGCATAGGGGGCTGTGTTGCTACCTATTTCCTTTTAGGATACTGATTTCAACACAACCATTGTTTACCTCAGGATTTTGGTTTGGTGCGTTAAGTGAACAAATTTGAACAAATCTTAGCATTCACTTTTAATTGATCCATTTTATGACATTCAGCATTGCTGCCTTGTGGCAAAACTAATCTACAATAAGAAATAGTCCACAGATGACGACTTGATTTTTTAAAAAAAATTGTACTTCAATTTTTGTAAATTAATGGTTCCTGAATGTCAGTCACAGCAATGGGTTGGGTTTTTAAATGGGGTGTTAAATGCAAAAAACTGTTTAATGCAGTGTTGAGGCTACAAAGTGAATTAATCAGGAAATGCAGAAGTTTTAAGATTCATATATCAATATTAACTCACATGGTATAATTTTTAAAAGTACTTAATATAAGCAGAGACTAAGTACGAATCACTTGATCTACAATGTGAATTAACATTCTGTGGGAACATAAATTTTTGCACTATTTGATGTGCATTATTTTAAATTGCCAAATTAAAATTTTACTTGCATGAATTTTTGATTCTTCTTCGAGTGATGTCCCTATGTGTGCTCCACTGTAGGTGCGGCCTAGGATTGGAGATTATCAGTGCCTGTCGGACCGCACGTGTGCTCCTCCCCCATCTTGCGCCAGGAGCTCGTAGATAGATAAAGTATCTACGTGTGCATGTAGATAGATAAAGTATAAAAAATATAGCCCTGTGGTCCCCAGTTCCTTCTCTACTGCCTTTGGTCTGGGACAGAATCCACAACAGAGCTCGCTTCTCCTTTTGCTCAGTTAGGTAGTGCCTTGCCTGTTAGTTTTTAGTGTAGTTTAGTAGTTATTTCCTCCCTTTTCATCCTCTCCCTATTTTTTTTTAAAAAATCGCTTTTATGCCTTCCTAGCTTTTTTTGTTTCCTGCTTCCTGACCAGGAAGTTTTTTTCCCTCACCTGTATGCCTTTATCTCCCATGTTTAAGAGGTGCGTTTCCTGCTGGCTTGTCTTCCCGGTAATAGATGGTCATCCACAGGGCATTTGTGCCTGAGAGAGGGACATGTCCTGCAAAAGCGTACTCACTGCCACAACCTCACTACCAGGGTCAGAAAAGGCTGGGACATTCAGTTCCAACTTCTCATGGAGAAATCTCTGCGTCCTGCATCTGATGCTGGCCTGGATGCTTTCCCTGCACGGCTCTCTCACGCCACTAGATTGTTCACCGATCCTCCTTCGCCATGCCCTTCTGAAAGAAAATATTTTCTTTTCTGCACTAAAAATAAAGAAATGAGCTCCCTCATCACCCTCTGAGACACTGCCTGCCAGAACATCATTTCCTGCAAGGTCGATTGCCTGACATCCTTGGAGAGGGGACTGCTCCAGGGCCTGTCCGAGTACCTCCGGTACTGGAGCTAAGGAAAGGTCTAAAGACCCTATCTGGGCAGACCTGCAGCCCTCTGCACCATGTATTAGTGCTGGGGACAGAGACTCAAGACCTTCAAGAACAGTGCCAACCGTCGTTACCAAACCAGCTGTGCGTATTGTGCTGCCAGTGTCCATTTCAGCACCGAGCAAGTCCTATTCACCAGGCAAGCCTTCCACACCATCTACTGGCTGCTCAGGAGAATGCATCTCTCCCTCAGCACTGATTACATGTCAGTACTGACAATGCTCCTTCCTTCTCCCCAAGAGTTCCGATATGCCAAGGACTACCTATCTCTGGTGTGCCAGAGTCACCACTGCTCAGGCATGACCTCCCTCCGCTTCAGTCTCTCTCTTTCTGGACTCTCACTGTTCTTCCCTTTCTCCTCCAAGGACGGCACCCCGTTTTCCCAGCGACAGAGGAGGGTGAGGAGTACTCTATCCCACCCTCATACTTGAGATAGGCACAAAAGACTTCCTCTATGCATCCTCACTCTCCACAAGCAGACCAGGGCCCTGATATCGACGGTCATGGATGCAACCCCATGTGCTGCACCCTCAACATTGGCCTTACTGGGATCCTTGGACCATGTACAGAGCACCGTTTGGGAAACCTCTGGTGAAGCAAAGCTGGAGGCCTACATTTTTGCCTTCTCTGTTGGTCTCTGGACCACAAGAGGCTGAACCTCTCCCTGTAGCAGCTAAGGAGGAAGTACAGGAGGAGGAAATTCTACCACCACTCCACTTCTTTCCCCGATGAGGCTATCATGCCTCCACCTCCTGCTGCTGACTGTAAACATTTCCAGGAGTTGTTTTTCAGGATTCCTTTGGAGGAGGTGAAAGATCAACAACATAAGCTGCTTGGCATCCTGCACACATTTTCCTCCTCCAAAATAACTATGAGGACCTTCTCTATCCTGCCAAAGTGCTCTGGCAGACTCCAGCGTCCATCCCAGCAACCTGCAATGGGTGGACAAAAGATATGTTCCCACAAAAGACTTGGAATTTTTTTTCTCAACTCACCCCAAATTCCTTAGTCATCAAGAAAAAGGATGCCAATTCCTCGACCCACCTGTCATGACAGACTGGAAGCGACTGGATCTGTGTGGCCTCCAATTCTGAATATCCAATTACGAGGCTCTCATGGCTAAGACTGTACCTCAGCTACTCTAAATTACAGGAACTCTGCCAAGATAACAAAAAAAGAACAACTCCAGGTGCTCGTATCCGAAGGACGCCTCTTGGCCCATAGAGCTTTACAAGCCTCTTTGGATTCCACAGATACTGCTGCCTGTTCCATTGTGACTGAGATTGGCATCATGGCTGCACATCTCTGGCCTTCCTAAGGAGGTACAAACCACTGTCTAAGACCTAGCCTGAGGGCCCCAAATTATTTGTGGAGCGTACACTCCCTTCAGGACTCACGGTGGGTGGGATTGCAGGGGAAGTTGATATTTCCTTGGGCGTCTCTTCGACAGTAGAGCGTAAATGCCGAGGGAGCAATGAGTTGCTTACATACGCTCCCGATTTGGCACTATGATACTCGGTGCTGTCAGCAGAAGTCCCCTACCAAGTACAGACATAAGACTCCTCAAGGGGCTACCTCTCACACACCTTCAACCAAACAACAATTTTGAAGGTGAGCTTGTGACCCTGAGAAGCCTCCCCCTGTACCAGTCACATCAACCATCTCCAGCATCCTACCAGTTTGGCAACCACTTAGCCCCTTTCTTTCCATCGTGAGGGCTAATTGCCTTGGACAAGTGGATTGGAGAGATCAAGGAAGGATGTTCCATCCCTCTTCAGTGATCCTTCTCATGAGCCCATTCTTAAAATGATTGGGGTTATTCACGAGCTCCATTTGTGTCTATTTGTCAGCCATCATGACCTTTCACTACCAGACAGACAGACACTGTCTTCACCCACCTGCTCAGGAAACATTTCCTGAAGGACTTACAAAATCTTTATCCTCACGTATAGGATCCAATCCCAGCTTGGGACACCAGCCTCGTCCTACACTGTACTAGACCTCCATTTTAACCAATGGCAACATGGTCCTATGTTCATTTATCTATGTAAACAGCATTTCTTGTTGCTATCACCTCTGCTCGACCGGTTGGCAAAATTGGAGCTCTCTTATGGTATACCTCCTGTACACAGTTTTTCATAAAGACATGGTTACATGACATCCTCATCCCAAATTTTTACTCAAGGTACCATTCTCTTTCCATCTAAATTGCTTTCCCTGCTTCTTTCCAAAGCTGCACAGCAATCAAGCGGAGGCAACATTGCATCATCATCGATCGATTTTGAGGATAATCTCTACAACAAATTTGCGTATGGGTCCTGAGATGACTCGAGTCTGATCCTGGAACCACAGGTCCGCCTGCAGTAGGTACAGACATTTTTGTTTTGTTTTTTGTCCCCCTCCGGTCCCCCCCCGGCCCCTTCCTTCCTTCTCTCAATCTCTCTCTTCAGCTTTGAGGGCAAGGCGCTTCTCCCCGAAGCGGACCACGGCCTGATGGAGGATGTGGTGCTATTGAGGTTGGTTAGTGGTTTGCTCCTCCTAGCTTGTGATCTGCACATCAGTTTTCTTGAGATATACTTTGTGTCTCTGTAGTGTTTCCTCTGACCATCACAGGATCTCTGACCATGGGCGAGCTGAGAGTAGAGCACTTGTTTTGGGAGGCGAGAGTCTGGCATCCCTGCCCAATGTCCAGACCAGCGGAGTTGGTGTATGAGGATCATTGCTTCAATGCTGGTGACATTGGCTTCGGTGATGATGCTGGTGTTAGTGCAGCGATCTTACCACTTGATGCTAAGGAGGCATCGTTGATGGTACCTCTCCAGACTCTTGAGGTGCTGTTAAGTCACCCAGATTTAGCATCCATAAAGGAGTGTAGGAATAACAGTTGCCTTATAGACCCGGATCTTGGTGTCCTGCTGTAGGTCACGGTTCGTGAAAACATGGAGCAATTTCTCAAAGGAAGCACTTGCACACTGGATCCTGTGCTGGAGCTCACTGTTGATTTTTGCATGTTGAGAAAGTTTGGCTATTGAGGTAGTAGAAGTAGTATTCTATTGTTTCCAAAGTCGTAGTGATTCGTGGTGGGTCATATGCAAGGCCTGAAGCAGGCTGATGGAAAACTTTAGTCTTCTCAATATTGAGTGAGAGTCCTACTCTTCAGTAAGCTTGTGCAAAAATATCACGTGTGGACTGAAGGTCATTCTCAGTGTATGTGAGGGTGGCACAGTCATCAGCATACTGAAGGTCAGTAATGGATGCCCTGAGGACTTCAAGCAGAGAAGTCGAAGATTAAAAACCCGCCCATCCATTCTGTATTTAATGTCAATTCCATTGGGGAGGAGGTTTTAACAAGGACCAAAATGACTGCTAAATTGATGGAGAACAGGGTTGGGCAATAACGCATCCTTGCTTAATCCCAGTTTTGATGATGAAAGGGTCCATCTCCAAGCCATTACCACCGTTCTCTGTAGTCATCTGATCACCAAAAATCCTTAGGACCTTAATAAATTTTGGAGGTCAGCCAAAACTGGCCAGCACCTTCCACAAGGCTTCGAAATTGACTGAGTCGAAGGCCTTTGTCAAATTGATGAAGGCCGTGTATGGGTCCTGATTTTGCTCCTGAGACTTTTTCCTGGATTTGGTGGGAAATGAAGATCATGTCAGTTGTCCTGCAGGATGGTCTAAAACTGTAGAGATTCTGGCAATATTTCCTCAGCAAAGCAAAGTCATCGGTTTAAGAGGATACGGGCGAGAATTTTCACTGCTGTAGATAGCAAGGCGGTGCATCAGTAATTTCCACATTCCGATTTATCATCTTTCTTAAAGATTGCCTGAAAAAAGATCCTCCTGTCATGCTTTATCAGCATAAAGTTCAATCTCCTTGGTCCTTTTTTTACCACCACTTGTTTTTGATGTTGTGGGTTTTCCTTTGGGCTTTGGACTTGGTTGCTTGTATGACTCTTCCTTCTGCTTGTGTAATGTCTTTTTGCCATATGCGATGAGCTTTTTTTTCCTGTCAAGCAGGCCCTGAATCTCAGCATCATTCTCATCAAACCAATCTTGGTGATCATGGGTGACATAGCTGATGGTCTCAGCACGTGCCGAAAGAATGGCAGCCTTTAATCTCTTCCAGAAATTTTCATTATCGTAGTCAGCTGTAGGTATAGTGGAGACCCTGCTGAAGTTTGTCCTGACTCACTATGTGTTGAAGGGACTTGATGCTGAATTTCTTTCTTACTGATTTTGCCTGTTTACGATCCCTTGAAGCGATCTGGAAATTCATGATAGATTTAACAAAGCCATGGTCTGTCCAACAGTCATTGGTTTCATGCATGACCCTTGTGATGCAGACATCCTTCCGATCTTGAGCTCTGACAATAACATGGTCGAGAAGGTGCCAGTGCTTGGACCGAGAGTGTCTCCAGGCGGTCTTATACTTCTCACTTCGTCTAAAGATGGTGTTTGTGATGACCAGGCAATGTTCTATGCATTTTCTCAGGAGGAGGATGCTGTTGGAATTGGCCTTTCCTACTCCTCCTTTTCTGATAGTGCCATTCCAGAGGTCTAATTCATACCCGATTCTAGCATTAAAATCTTTGAGGAGAATGATCTTGTTCTCCTTGGGAATATTGGTCAAGATCTATATAGAATTGTTCCTTGATATACTTGTCAACATAGAGTGTTGGAGCCCATGCACTGATGACAGCAGCAGGCTGGTTGTTGCTGAGCTTAAGATGAAGAGTCATAAGATGTTTGTTGATTCCTTCAGGAAGTTCTGTAAGCTGACTGACACTTATTCTTAATAGCAGAACCGACACCATGAGTGCCCCTGTTCTCTGCAGATTTTTCTTTCCAGAAAAAGGTGTAGCCTTCACCACCTCCTGTCAGTTGACCTTCATCTAGGCCCCTTGTGTCACTCAGGGCGGTGACGTCAGTGTTTATATCTCACACGTTCTCTGGCGACAATAGCAGTTCTTTCTGGTCATACATTATTTTTATCTGTCAGCATGCGAACATTACATGTAGCAAAATTCACTGTCTTTTTATAGTTCCAACTGCAGGCAGAGTGATCCCACTGGATGCGGTAATCCAGCCAGGAGTGGGTGAGACAGCCTAGGTTTAGGGCATCTTTTCTAATCTTCTCCCCATGTGTGTTGATCAGAGGGGATCCTAAAGAGGACTGCTCAGTTGCGATAGCTGCTGCCAAATTACACACGTCTCAGTCCAGGTGCCAGACGACCATCCAGCTACCACCACCTACCTATAGATTCATGGTGAGGGACTGCCCAATTCACTAATCCTGTCCCCATCACCTGTCACCGCAGGGCTTGGAAGGTTGGAAAGATGTTATTTCCTGTGGTAGAAGCTTGCATGTGATTTCTTTTAATGTGGGGAAGCTGGTATGCCTACAGCAAATGTACGATCATGACAAGGTGGAGGTCTGGGGCCTAGTGGCAGGGAAAGTCCAAGTTGACTAGAGCGCTCCAACTTCAGCCTTCATCTGCTTTCACAACCATTGAGATCCGAAGACCCTCTTCCACCTGATCTACTGTTGAGGACTTGGTGGATTGGACTGTGCTTTGTCTGGGACCTCTCCTCAGACCTGCTCACCTTTGGAGACCCTACCAGGAAAATGAAACCCCCGACAACATAGCTCTGAGGATCATTGGAACACTCAAGCTCCTTCATCACAACAAGGTGGCGGTCCCTGAAGAGGCAACATTGCACACCCTGAATGTCAAATGAGCATTAGCTTTCTACATGGACAGAACAAAATCTTTCCATAAATCACCATGCTTATTCTTAACAGCCGAAAGATAAAGGTGTGGCCATCTCTAAGCAACGCCTTTCCAAGTTGATCTTGCAGTATATGCAATTGTCCTACAAACTACATAATTGATAATCTCCTCCTGGAACTAGAGCATATTCCATCCACTAGTTCTTCACCTTGATTGCCTTTCTCAATAGTGTCTCGACTGACATTTGAAAGTGGCCACATGGGCATCAGTGGACGCTTTTAGCTATCACAATGCCGTTACTCAGGACGTTGCAGCAGATGCTCTGCTCGGACACGCTGTCCTATCATCTGCAGTAAATGTCAGTCCGAAGCTCCAGCCTTCCAATTAGGGGCCCTGCTTTCTAATCACCTAAATGGAGCCCCCTTAGGGACATCACTTGAAGAAGAGGAAGGTTACTCACCGTGTGCAGTAACTGAGGTTCTTCAAAATATGTGTGCTCCACTACCTTCTCTCCTCCCCTCTGCTTTGGAGCTGAAACAAGCTCTGCAGCAGAGAAGGAACTAGGCAGGTGGTCGGACGCACAGTGCTATACATATCCTGCTCATGGCATGAGATGCGGGAGGTATGCATGTGTGGTTGGACAGGCACTGCTGGTGAAGGTTTCTGATCTGAGGTGCAGGGGATGCTGCTGCACCTACAGTGGAGCACCCATAAGGGGACACATCTTGAAAAATGTCAGTTACTGCAAAAGATGAGTAACCTCTTTTTTTCCCCCCTAATCCTCTTCTTTTATAAGAGAAACATGGGGTGTTGCAGCTGATATTTGATGTAACTGAGTAAGAGGAATATTGAAGATTTTGAAGAGCTATGAACTCGTTTTGGAGTTGTAGAATTGTATGTCTGTGGTTTTTCCCCTGCCACTCTACTAGTTTTAAAATTTATTTTGTAAAAGAAAAACATGGCACTCACACTATGGAGTTACAGAACTCTGTAGTACAAGTCATAATTAAGTAAAATCATAAGCAGAATTTTTTATTGCACGTTAACTGAAGTGATCATTTTTTCGCTGAACTGTAATTTTACATTTTTTTTTTCTAATTTACCTAGCAGCCTAGAGACACATTTGATGTTACAAATCAGCTGTGTGCACAATATATGCTTACTGATTTAGTTTTTTTCCATAAAGGACAAGTATTCCTTGTATTTGCCTAATTCAGGCTGTGTATGGATTTTACTGAAAGTTGCCGTAATCATTTTTGAGTTGAGATGCAATTTCAGTTCCAAAGGAGAACTTTTTTTAGAGACTTAAGAGCAAATTAAATCCGGATCGTTATAATGAAAGTTTGGTTGCAAGCTTACATATAACTGTTCCTGTTGTGAACATTATTTCTATAAATAGATGTACACTATTATTTTGCCTAAGAGGAAAGAGAGATTTAACATTATAGAAGGCCTAAAGTTTTAGGAATTCTGAGGGAGAAAAGTTTGCCTTTTGTCAAAGATTTTATTATATTTGTCAGTTATATTATGTGTAGCTACACAATTTAGTGCCATGCTTACAATCTGTGGAATTGCACCTATTTACATCAGACCTTGATATGAACTGTAATCTCCATAATGGTGCTATCGGTCTGGACTTAAAACTTCAGATAGCTGAACATGTTTTTCTGCAAGTAAATGACCACCAGTTTTTAAGAAGTTGACATTTAGTACTGTTTCTGGTGATGAGTTTTTATTAAAACAATTTGATTTTTCTAACTCACTCTCACAATGGAGTGAAAAACCCTGACATGGTGCACTTCTTAAATCCCTAATCCTTTCTCCCTCTTTTTTTATTACAGTTTGGGTTCTTAAAAAACTTGTGGTCCACTTTGGAGTTGTAAACTTCATGGCGAAACGTTGTAGTAATTGGTGGCACGTTCTGGAAGACTTCGTGAAGGAGCGGCAGGAGGCTCTTGCTCCACGGCCAATCAGAGGACTTGGAAGGGTCATGCTAAAACTTGACAGTAAGGTATTTCAATTTATTTTCTTAAGCCATAATTCTGAATAAAATTTTCTTTATTCTTCATAAGCTGTGCTCTAGAAAGCTATAACTCTAAAATAAGTGTCTCCCACTCATAAGCACATTGTTCTTCATGTAAAAGTGTATCTTAGGCCTTGACTATGCTTGCTCTCTCGAAGGCTATAGCACGTTTTTAAATATTGTTATAATAATGTTTAGCTCCCTTGGCACTAAGATGATGTCTACATACTAAAAAAAAAAGTAGTTTTTTAAAGTTGTTAGCTAACATGATTTTCTACTTGGATGTTAATGGGGATTTCCCATTTTACAATTCTTTTAACTGATGGTAAAGATGATAAACTGAAGGTACATAGGTGTTTGGGGAGGGGAATCCTGATCATGTTAAGCTAACCGTTTTTTAAAAAGCAACTTTTTTCATTGTGTAGATAGGACCTAAGCTACTTTAGTTACATTTGTGTTTAAACTGTGCAAAAGCATGATGGTTAAACACAACTGTTCGATAGTGTAGAACAGACCAATGTGGTGGTGGGGAAAAACCTGTGGGGTGAGGGTGGGTTCTCTTGGGAAGCTACTGAATATGACATTGCTTATTTTCTTCTGGTTTTCTAAGTCAGGGGGTGCCACATTTCAGGAAAGATGTGCACAAATTGGAGCAAGTCCAGAGGAGAGCAACAAAAATGATTAAAGATGACCTATGAGGAAAGATTGAAAAAATTGGGTTTGCTTAGTCTGGAGAAGACACGATTGAGGGGGGGACATAACAGTTTTCAAGTACATAAAAGGTTGTTACAAGGAGGAGGGAGAAAAATGTTTCTCCTTAAGCTCTGAGGATAGGACAAGAAGCAATAAGCTTAAATTGGACATTAGGGAAAACTTTCTAACTGTAATGCCCATACAAAGCACACAAGATCTGTTATAGGGGAGAAGGCAGCATGTGAAAATACAACAGGATGTGCAGTCTCACACCCACACACCCTGCAGATGTTCTTTATAGTTACCAGTCTGTTGTAGCTCGAGTCAATCTAACAGCCAGTTAGATTGAGCACAAGTGAGGAGCTGGGCTCTGTCGGTCGTGATCTGAGGCTTTGCAGGACTGAACCCACAGTTCTATGGCAAAACACCCCAGCTGTAAATTTCCACTTTAGTATATGGATTTTTCAGTGTTATTCTGTAATCATTAGTCCTTAAGTGGTGTTAATCTTAGGGTTTTCCACTGTTATCATTCTTTGGTTATTGTCAGGCTTCCCATCGTTATCTCCTATTTGTTGTCTCGCTTTTGGAGGTGCCTGCCTTACCTCTGAGGTCGTCAATGCTGCTAACATGTTTAGCGTTGGATACAATGGATGCTTTCTGATTGTCTCCTGGTGTTTCCAAGTCTCTCACTTTTTCTTGACCATCTGGACATTTGTGATGGCTTTCACACTCATCCTTAACCATGCACACATCCTTTACTCGCACCAAGCAATTTTACAGAGACTTTCAGACAAGATAACATTTTGGAAAGGATTATATGGTTACTAAAGGGATTACAAAAGAACCTTACATAATTTAGTTTGCAATGCATCCAAGAAGCAAGATCTTGTAGCTAATACTGTAATGAAGTCTTATCCTGAAACAAAAGGTGACCATAATCAGCCATAAGGACTATTCTGGTCTATTTGTACCTTAACATCCATATTACAGACACTGGGAGTCTGTCAGATGCGTTTCTACCAATGTCCCAGGGGGTCATTCCTTTCTGCTATTCAAAAAGGGTGGCTGGCAGGATGATCAAATCATACATTAATACATTTAATACATACTACATTATTATAATCGTCAGTCATTATAACCTCTAATACAAATATAAAATCCTACTCCCACACTGGGGTGGTTAAGCACTGGAATAAATTGTTTAGGGAGGTTCTGGAGTCTATCATTGGAGATTTTTTTAAGAGCAGGTTAGACAAACACCTGTCAGGTATGGTCTAGATAATATTTACGCCAGCTGTGAATGCCGGGGACTGGCCTAGATGACCTCTCAACATCTCCTCCAGACCTATGATTCTGTTGAAACAGTTGATCCTATGGTGGTAGATAGAAATAGACTTAACACCTTTAACTTACATCACATGCTTTCACTTTTTGCAACATTTATTCCTAACACTTTCGATAGTGTGATACTGTAATAAGAACAAAAGAATAGCAAACCCTCATTTTCTTCAGAAGTAAAAGCAAGGTGATTAACCATTTTAAATCTGTTTAGCAGTATGTTTAATTTTAATCTTAGAGTTTGGAGGTCATATGGGCCTGTTTTGCCTGAAAGCCATACTCACTACTTTCTGTTAGTAAGGGGGGGGGGAGGAGCTGAGCTGAGCTTCAGCACCAGGAAGCTGCAGAGACTCAAATGTGAAGAAAACAGGCAGCTGCTGCTGTTTCAAACATAAACAGCTGTCTAAAAGTATAGTGGTGATGCTTTATTCTGGCAGTCTGGCACGTGGTAAGGCCAAGAAGAAGTCCCACTACCAAGAGCAAGAGATGCACAGAGCAGAAAGGTGTCCCATTCCACCCAAGAGAATCTGTCAGCCTAGGCAGGGGCCTAGGGAAGAATGTTTTATTCCCCTTCTTAAGTTAAACTAATAAACAACTGACAAAGGGTGAGGGAGAGAGCTGCTTGTGAGTTCAGCATGTCTTCAGCATTGAGCTCCCTTTTGGAGCATTCCTTTGATCTACCAAGGGGGAGCTATGAGAAAGTATTCTGTTCAGCTTTCCCCCTACTCCAGGTCCTCTTTTTCTCCTACAGGGAAGATGGGGCATACCCCACCCCGAGAGAAGTCCTGGGTGAGGAAAGGGAACACAAGCATTGCTGCTTATTCTCTCTCTCAACAGATCAAAGGGACAATCTGGGGCAGAAATTCTATTGTTCTGTACAGCACCTAGCACAAGAGGTCTTAGTTCATTACTTGGGCTCCTAGGCACTATGATAATATAAATAATAAACCCGGGACAACTGGGAGGCTCTGGAGGCAGCAATGAAACCTACTTGTGCATTTCATATAGGTCCTAATTAGATTAGGAAAATGAGATGTTTTTAGCAAAATTGGTTTTACTGTCCCCTCATGCTACTCCTTCTGGCACTGTCCCTGCTGCTGATAGCATCTCAGTAGAAGCTGGGAGCTTCCCGGGTTGGGGGGGAAGATCCCAGGTGTTCTCCTCTCTCTGCCCCTACAATCCTTATACAAATGTTTATAGTTTACTCTCACATTTGTAATTAGTCCAAAATCAGTGCTTTGCTTCACCCTAACACACACTTTAAAAAAAAAAATTCATTGGTTTCAGTTAATGTTTAAAATGGTGATTGTATGGTTTTGTTTTATTTCATTTCTGTTGGGGTTAATAAGGATAGCTCTTTAATGGCGCCATATGGTGTTTCCTGTCCATTGAATGATTCCACACATCCTTGCAGACATCTATAAATCAGGATTGTACTGATGTTTCCCTTTCCTAGTGAGTATTTTTATTAACTGCAGCCAGGGTTGTTTTTAGTGTGTTCAGATACGTATAGTCATTTAACTATTCTTGATAGAGTATAGGAGAACTTGATGTAAATGATACAAACAGGTTGGGCAGCTCTCTTACCATACAGAGTCCAGTGTTAGTGTACATCAAGCACCATACTAGTCGTACAGTTCAAACACATCTTAGCAGAAACATTTACCAGATTATGGAAATACGTATAGCCATGATAAATCTTCCCAAGAGAGATGTCAGCATGAATATAAATAGCTTCCTTAAAAAATACTGAGAAAGTGAATGTAGTTTTGTTAAATTTGACTTCCTCAAATATTTGGTTTAACCCAAATGGGTCATATTTTTTTAAAACTAACTTGATTGCTGGGGTAGAAGCAACAACATTTTGGGGTACATTTGTCGGTATTACAGTGGGAAATAAGGCATGTTGTATATAATGTCCCCTAATCTGAGTTTTAGTGTAGAACATATACTTAACTATATTAGTCAACGCTATTGACATTTTCCTGCATATCAGTGCTGAATTCTGGAAGTCCTGTTTCCAAGCTATTCTATTTATCATTTGTTGTATTACTTTTAGAATGGAGAAGATATAAGACAGAATCTGAATGAGGGAGGTTATGCTAGTATCATGTTAATTTCCCAGGCTAGAACCAGGACAATAATTTCCCCTCTGTCACATTATTATAACCATTAAGAGGGGAAAGTAGCTGATCAAAATATCCTGTTTACACTGCTTGGTACTTAATGATGAAAACGGGTTCTTACACTCATATGGGAATTTTCTACCCAGTTTCCATGAAAGTAAGGTAAGGCAAGATTTTTTTGTTAAATCTATAAAACCCGTTACCTTATTTTTGACTTATACAATATCCCATTTCCTGGGAAGAAAGAGTGGAAACAAATCAGAAGCTGGAGGCTGAGACTTTTGAAGCTCTCTTGTACCTTCCCATTTCCATGCCTTGTTTCCATAGGAACAGGTGTACCTAAGCCACACAAGTATATGGGATAACTGCATACTTTCTGTTGTATATTGTTTGTTTTGAAATCTTTGAATGCCTATGTTTAATTGTAAGCCTGTTGCTTGCTTAATCATACTTTAATTTACGTTCTGAAATTTTGGTTTTATTTGATACATTTTCTCTTAGGCCTTGTTTACATTAGGAATTTTGTCCCAATTCCATCTATTGATGGCCAGCCACTGGTGCAAACCCCAGCTGTAGACCAGAAAAAACACAATTTGTTCTGATGGGGTGTTGGAATTATTAATACGGGAACCACTATTCCTTTATTAAATCCAAAGGCCAAATGGTACTTATACAATTGCTCTAAACATGCCTCAAAAGCCTAATCAATAAGTAATATACTACATCCAAACAGTAACAAAACATTAATAAGCATTTGATCAAGAGATTTACAAGTGGATTAAACCCAGTGTTGTTTAGACTCATATTGGTAGGCTCCAGCTTGGTCAGGCGGGTATTGGCAATGGACCCTTTAAGAGTTTATTTTTACAAACAAGTGATGTCATTGCCAATTACTAGCTTCAGTTAAAAACCAAGTTGAGACAATTCACCCTTATTTCCAGTCTTAATCCAGATAAGATTTACAACCACCTTTCTTCCAAAGGCATTTCCTCCCTTCCTTCTTGCTGTCTACTTGGGTTCACATAAGCTTTAACACTAGTATGCAGGTTGGGGAAGGGCTGTGTTGGCTCATTTTAAGACAGACATCCTCCCTACTTTGTTCCTTCTGGCCTTATTGCTTATTATTTTCAAGATCTTCCTTCTTGAGAGTCAGGGCTTTCTTTACAACACGCACAAATTTCCTTAACTAAATTTAAGCTAATCTTAATTCTTTAATTTTATACTTATCCTACCTGGAGCTTAGCCCAGTTTCAAGCTTCACGGGTGCAAGCTGCCACTTCAATTGTCCACACTTGGGATTTGCATGGATGTATTCGTGACTTGTTACCAGTAGCTGGAATTGAAGTAAAATCTTATTGAAAAGCAGGCCTTAGAATGAGTGAGTCTCTGAGTAGTTTGGGTGAGAATTAGAGTAATATTTATTTCAGTACAAAAGTAGACGGTTGCTTGTCAGGGAAGGGCTCAGCACCTGAATTTATAATATGATCCTACTGCAGACAAGCATGTGTAAATAAGTGTTGGTTCCATGACCTCTTGGTCTGTATCTCATGCATATAAATATATGCGTGTATTTTATATTCCTTTTCATACTGATTCTCACTGGGTATGAATGCAGTAATACTAATAGGATAATAAAATTTATGTATATCACAATAGGTAACATAAAAGACGCTTCATATATATTTTAAACTGTATCTTTGGTCAAAGTTGGAACCTCATTGCAATAAACTAGTGTATGAGATGTTGATTCCTGATATCACAATGATATCACGCTGCTTTTAGAAAAGAACTTTCACAAGTGTTGCACTGATTTTTAAAATTTTGGCTTGCTACTGTTAATCTGTAACTATTCAAGACATAGTGATGCTGATTTATAGCTGGTTTATTAGTGTTAAGTTATGCTAGCAAAATATGATGAAGTTTATATTCATTCACTGTACTCCACTTGCTAAATATTATGCATATTTAGGCTTGAAAGGATTAGATTATCGGAAAATGTTGGTAAATACCGATTTCACCATACATAAGCCAACAGAAAAATATTTCCATAGATAATAGTCAAAATTTACTATTGGACAAAGTAAGAAAAATGTTGCTTGAACTTACTAGTTTTTGATTTAAGGATATTTGCTTTGTATATATTGTGGTATGTAATGTTGACAGTTTTTGTGTTAATGGTTATAAAGCTTTAGCTTTTTGAATTTCAATGTCTGCTGTCATTAAATAATTACTGTTTCACCTCCCCATAATTTCCCACAACTATGAAAATGTAAAGAGATAAAAGTAGGAAAAATTTTAAAAAATTGATATCTGTTGAAATTTATATATATACATGAATCGAATTTTGCCATGCCTATGCATTTTCCTGGTAAATCCTAGATTATTGTATTACAGATTTCACTATTTATTTCCTAATGCAGTTTACCTTTGGGTCTGGAATTACTTAATTTTCATTCTGTGGATGACTGTCTGCCTTCATTTCTATTCACACTATTACTGCATTCTTCAATAATCTTCCACTGTCGTCTTGTCTTTTTTTTTCTCTCCTCCGTCTCCCTTCCTCTCTTCCCCCACAAGCTGTGGCACTGGCTTAATAAGAAGGTAAATAAAGAGATTGTGATTCCAACTAAAGGATTGTGTCCTTTTTGCAGCATGAACGCTTTTAACATGTCTTGCTCTTTAGTTCTCTCTCCCAATTGTCGTCTCCTCTGCCCCCCCCCCCCCCCGTCTAAGCTACTGGAGGTCATATAATGCCATCTGATCTATATCTTTTAAATAAAATGAATGCATTTAGTTAAATGTCTTATACAGCAGGTTAGTGTATTAGCCTTTCTCCTTTGTGGACTTGGGTTCAAATAATTTTAAGATTTAAGAAAAATTTGATCTCTTGACTAATCCCCATCTGTACACGTCACAAAGCGAACACATAATTTGACTCTGTAGGCATTTTCTGTTTAGGGGAACTTAAAGGTGTTGAAGGTCAGGACTAGGGTAAGTTTACAAAGATGTGAGTGGAAACTTGCATAGCTCCTGTATTATGACTGGCTCTAGTCAGTGCTATTAGGCTTTGGCCTTCAAAAGCACCAACTTAACCCACACATTCTTTTTCTTAAGGGAAAAATAAAACTCCAAATTACTCCATATTGAACCATTACTTGGGGAGCACCCAAAGCAGCATCAAGTAGAAGGAAGGAACATCCAAAACTGCTACTGTAGTTAAAAGAAAATAATTTCCTTTCTATGAGGTTCATAGAAAAAAATAGCCATGTAATCCATATGACACACAATCTCATCCTTAATTCACCCTGTGTTGCTGAGGTACTTCAACTAATTTATTTCAGTTCTAAACAGGATTAAGCTACTACACTCCTACAAATTGCTACTTTCATTGTCTATACTAGGAATTTGTTAGTGCATCCACAGTGGCTGGAATCTGGGCGAATCCCGATTTTAGACAAAGCCTTAAACTCTGGCAGAGCATACCAGCTCCACAGTAGCAGCAAGAGAGCTGGAGAGGGCTGCCAGTGGAACTTGTATGAAAATCAAGGTGGGAAATCTGGCATCAAAAGTATTAAAATACAAATCTCAAACATAAAATTCCCCAGCAGAAAAGCATTAAGATAAACTAATGGTTGTAGATACATATTGATTTAAATTATTAAATGTTCAAACACTATGTATGAAGGGCAGGAAGTTAAAAGGTAGTATCTTTAAAAAGCAAATAAAACCATAAAACTGGAAATCAGCTAAACTTCTAGCACCAACCTCTGTCCTCATTTATCTCAGCACTGGTGAGAGAATCCAACTAGCTGTCACTGCACAGAAACTCGGTGTTTACTGTTGCCTGTACAAAGTATAAAAGTATAGTCTCTTTGATCAGTCACATAACCTACAGCTGCCCTTGTAGACTGTAGTAGGTACCTGGAATATAATGGCTCTGGCCTGTGATGGGAGGGTGAAAGGGATAGAGTTGTATACCCAGTCCAAAGTGTAGCTGTGGATGGAGAAGGAGATATAAAGGTATTTTTTTAACAGTGTGGGTAACAAACAGTAAAATTGAGATTATAGTTGGGGTCTTCTGTGGAAAATATGTGGAGAATAATGCATGAGATGTTGTGGTCGTTTTAGCCTGAAACACGGGGACTGTAGAGTTTCATCTCCAGCACCAGTGGATGAGTTCCCTATGCAGGGATTTCACTGAGTATGTGGGGGGTGGTTGGGGTGAGGTAGGGAGAAGCAAGATTTGTGTGGCTTTTCGTTAAAAGATGGATTGGGGAGAGCAGTTAGAGTAGAAGGATAGTTTGACCATCATCTGATCTTTGACATTTAGACTGTTTTAATTTCATCCTCCATTTCCTGATGTTGAAAGGATTGTGTCTGTACTACAACGTGCAAGTGTTCTTAAATTATAAATATGTATGTGCAACCAGAAGTTGTCTTAAAGAAGAATTTTTGTTTGGGAATATGTTACATCTCTGCAATATACCCACACAATGTACTGAGGTACTAATGGAATTTTGGTCTTAACTGTCCATTTTCTTGATTCTGTGATTTTAGACTCTTAATGTTTGAACAGCGATTTTATGTGGGTGGGTTTACCCTAATTTTGCCACAATATAAAAGTTGCTAAATACTAACATGGCTATTAAAATACATTTAAAAAATAATAATAAAATATAATTAAAAAAGAATAAAAATAATGTAGACCCATCACGTGCAGACTATAACTTTTAAAAAATTGAGCTTTAATTATTTACTTGGAAAAAGTACTTGAAACTTCTCATCTTTCATTTCTTGCACCTACATAGATATTTTGAACATTTATATCAAAATATTTTTATTTTGTAATATGCTAAGACTCCTGTGTATGCTGAGCAAATCATACATTTGTACAACTTAGATATAAAATCCAAAAACAGACTGTAAATTCTGACAGGCTCTTAATTTTATCAAATCTACAGTTCATAAAATGCTAAGAAAGGGGGAAGATAGAAGCACAAAAGAGCGGATTGCAGTTCTAAAGGTTGCTTACCTTTTATAACTTTTTCGTCTTCCTCTCAAGGAAAGTACTTAAGAGAATACTAAAATAAGCTTCTCTGTGCAATGTGAAACTAAAAATCTGACCCATGGAGGCAGGACAGGGTTTGAAATGGTTATTGGTAATTCTGGTTATTAGGACGGGAGGTTAAGAGCAAAGCTCTTTTATATAAGAGCTTTCTGTCAGGGACTGTTTTTAAACTGTGACTTCTGTGAGTAAGAATTACACAACTTAATATTACTTACTGAGCCCAAGGCATAGAAGAGATTCCAGTGAGTTAGAAAGACGTGCTCTGTATGGCATTGTTTACAGCGTGAATCATAAATACCTTTCATTTTTGCTAAAATCAGTGCCTCTGCGCCAGTGTTAGCAACCTTGGAAACCCTAATGTAGACAGCTCCCCAGCTTGTTTGACCTAGCTACTCATCTGCACTTTTTCACCGTGAACCTGACATATCTGAGTAACTGACTTCACTGGAGCTAAATTATCCCTTTTTAACAGTCCTACAATAATGGAAGATTAAATCCTTACCAGAAAACACATCCGATTTGATTTATTACTTTATTTTAGGGAGGGAAATTAAAATAGACACTGAAACAGCTGCGACTGCATAAAAGAAGCAAGATACTCATACTGTTTGTATTTTACCACAAACAAATATATATTCAGAGGTTTGTCAATATATACAATTTGCATGTATAATAGTTTAGCATGTAAAAATATATTAGAAAATGAGCACTCAGATATACGTAGGTGTTCTTTTAAGATGAGATGATTTGATTTAAATGTTTTTTTGTGAATAATGTACAGTGCTCTATAAAATATAGAAGGCATAATCACTCTCCCAATTCCAATAAATCTAGACATGAGTCAGTCTTTTCAAAGCTAGTTCCTAGTACAAACCGTAGATTTAAAAAGCCACATTCAATTAAAATGTTCATCCCAATTACTTTTTCCAAATACATTTCTCAGTGAACTCATGAATGTATGTACTTTGACCTTCCTTTAGTTTTGAGGCGTAATTCAATTGTTTGTAATTTGCTTTATTTTTGAAATGTAAAGATAAGTTTATACCCTTTCTTTCAAAACCCTGACATTTTAAGATAGTTTTCATTGACTGCATATCAGAAATCCATCATTATTATTATTTTTTAATGAGTGAATGACCTTCTGTAGCTTAGGAGTTTGGTTTCTTTCCACTACTTGACTGTCGTAGATGTCATGGCAACATTTGCTTGTAGCTATTGACTAACAATTAAATTACTTTAAAATACTGAATAGCTGCTGACGACTGATGTTTAGAAAGTGTGTGTGTGTGTGTGTTATGTGCATGCATGTATTTAGGGGTAGGGTAGAAAGGAAAGTCTATAAGAATGACCTAGAGAAATATGGACCAAATTCAGTGGTAAGTTTCAACTGGTTTAATTTACAGTTATTTTTCCCACTGCCTCCAGCATGTAAATTGAACCAACAGTGAGACTGAGGTTTTTGTTTTGTTTTTTAAATGGGAGATTAGAATCAAGCATGTATAGGAGCTGCTGGGTGCTCAGCATTTTTGAAAAACAGGCCACTTATTAGGTGAATAAATACTTTTATTTATAGTATTTAGCAGCGTTGTGTTGCACCCATGTTTTGAAAGTCTTTAAAACTCTCTTAATCTCTCACTTATTTACAGTGAAGCCTCTTTTTCTTTCTTTGAATTTGTCCTACAGACAATAAACTAGTCTAAGCTAGTGTTGAGGGACCAGATTGAAGGGGGTACAACAAGAGTTAAGAGGAGGCTGTAAGTGAATTAATAATATGGAGAGCATGCTTTCACTTATACCTTATTACACCCTTCTGCTCTTCCCTTTTCAGCTTTCCCTGATGGCCCAACTGCAAGTAGCATAATATTAGACTCTTAGAACTTGCCTACAGTAAGGACACTGATGGTACTATCGGTTCAATGGCTCCAGTGGGAGACCTATCTTCCAAGACTCTAGAGGTTTCCAGATCAAACCAACAGTTTACACAGTGGTAAAACAACAAAAGCCTCTAGATATGTCTATGCTGAGACGCTTGTTGCTATCAGTGGTGCTGTTGGATCAGAACTGACAGTGGTGGAAATCTCTCATGCGGTTCCCTAATGTAGATATGGCCATGGACTCAGTAGCCAGTGGGACAGATTCAAAGGTGATATGTAAGCTTATGCGTTAAGTGGATGTATATTTTTCACAAACTGAATCTAAGTTTAGCATACCTGTTGAAGATAATTGAGATAAGAGATACATTACATTAGTTAGGTTTTCTTAGATTCACTTAGATGTGTCTCTGAATTTGGACCTGTGAGTAGAAGCCACGGCTTTTTTTAAATTGAGAAAGAAATAGCAAGGAAAGTTACAGAAGATAAAGTGAATATTTAACTTATGTATAACACAGTATTTTTAAGGTGCTGTATCCTTTTTATTCTTCAAGTGCTTGCTCATGTCCATTCCATATTAGGTGTGTGTGGTCGCCACATGCATGGGTGCTGGAAGTTTTTCCCCCAGCAGTATCCATAAGGGACTGGCTCTGGTACCCCTTGGAGTAACGTGCACATGCCGCAGCATAAATGGCGCCTCCGGCTCCCTTCAGTTCCTTCTTGCCGCCAGTGATGGTGCTGGAACATCTGCTGCTTCAGCTAATGTTGTCTCGAACTGTGCAGAACTTGTAGTATAGTTGTTGACAGTGACCCTTAGTAGTAGTTCGTAAAGTTCTCGTAGTCCCAAACGGGACTCAGCTGGGGGACAGGGCATTCCCTGATCTCCAGGCTTTAAGCCCTGCTATCGCTGAAAATCACCTATGCCCATCAGCGATCCACATAACAGTTGCCTTAGGTGCTTAGGCGAAGGGCACATAAGTGACAAGTGTCGTATCTAGGACAAAGAAGGAGCACGATGTCCGTCTCAAAGTGCTCCTAATGGAGTCAGTACTCACTCCAGCACCAGAGCAGCGGCCCGACTTCGCACCGACTACCAGGCCTCTGTCCACAAGATAGCACCAGTCTCCCTCCACAGCTCCAATCAAGAAGCTGAAAAAGACTGAGGGGAAGATCTCCTACCTCAAGGAAAGGAGAGGTTGGGCCCCAGCTCAAGTCAAGTGGTGCAGCCCATCCCATACTTCGCTTACGACTTTGAGTTGCTCAAGAGATGCTGATGCACCCGGTGCTTCCCACACCGGCTCCCATGGTACCCCGGCCTCGGGGAAAACCTGCATTGGGACCTATGTGTCTCCCCACCTCAGTGGCACTGTTCCCCATTAAGAGGGCGGTCCTACCATCGCTTGCCCACCCGAGGTCGTCACTTCTCAGGATTAGAGAGGCAAGCTCAGTGGAGCCCTCTTCAGTCTCTGCACTTGGGACACCAACCAAGGGACTCAAGGCATACCTCGCTGGTAGATTAGCACAGCCTCTGAGGCACGTGCCACCCGTCAAGATCTATGGGACGAGCCCCGACCATCTGCAAGGGCCCGATACCGATCACAGGATCGATCGGGGATCCGAGACCACCAGGCCATTATCACCCATCTCCAAGAAGGAGGTTGCCGTACTCAGGAAGATCCTTCCAGCAACTGGCCAGTGGTAGCTCCCGGGCCCATTCGACGTACTGGTCGAGTAGTGTGAGGCGGGGATTGCTGGGTGTCCAACTCAGATCCGCCAATCGCCGTCAGTCCCTGAGGCCTCGAACAAGATGGCCCGGCTTCCTTGGACATGTTGGCTTCGGGACACAGTGACTGGCCCCGGTCAGACAAGAGCCAATGCTCTGTCCAATCCTGGTTGCCCGGTACCGACTGCTTATAGCGTCGGCATGGAGTGACGTTTCCTGACTGCGGGACAAGCCCTGGTACTTGCGGTGCTATCTACATCATCAGCACCGAAACCTGTCCCATGGCCCAAAGTGCAGTGACCAGTGCTATGGTACCCATGGGGGTTCTCCCAACCTTCCCAGGCTGCTCAGTCTGTCTCGGAGAGGGCAGCAGCCTCGGTATCCCAGGGAGCAAGTTGCTGAACAGTGGACGTGGAGGTTCCTGTGGCATTGGCAATATGTGGCAAGCCATGGCCAGGTTTGAAGTGTCGCTCCCCGAGGCTTCCAAGAAGGAGTTCTGATCGATCCTCGAGGAGGGAACAACTGCGGCCAGGACAGTCCTCCTGGTAGCTTCAGATGCCACTGGTTGCTGCTGCCCACACCATGGCTTCCACTACCTCCATGTGGCAAGCCTCCTGGCTGCTCCTCTCTGCATTGTCTACTGAGGCCCAGCAGTCAATGCAGGACTTGCCCTTCGATGGCTGAGCCCTATTTGCGAAGCAAACAGATAGCAAGTTGCATAGCCTCAAGGACTCCCGCACCACCCTGAAAACCCTGGGTCTCTACATCACAGCCCTGGCGCATAAGCGATTCAAACCACAGCAGCCTTAGGGCCGGGGAGCCAGCCTCGGCAGTACCAGCTCCACAAATGAGCTAAGGGCTACAAGCACCACCTGCCTCTGTCCAGTCAGGCTTGACCTGTAACAAGTAAGGGGCCAAACGGTCATTTTGAGGGTGCGTCTGAGGGTGACCTACCCGACTATTCCCCAGATGCATCTTTCCCAGTAGTTCCTCCCTACTTGAAAAGCTATAACTTCGGACCCCTGGGTCCTCAGCACAGTGGAGCAGGGTTATACCCTCCAGTTCCTTTCTACCCCTGCTTCCCACCCACCTTCCCTGTCCCTCTTAGGGACCTTTCTCACAAAAGTCTCCTTGCACAGGAGGTAAAGGGGTTACAACAGCTGGATGCAGTGGAAGAAGTTCCTCTCGAGTACAGGAACAAGGGGTTCTATTTCCGGTACTTTTTAATCCCAAAGGCCCAGGACAGTCTATGACCCATCCTGGACCTGCGAGACCTCAACAAGTACCTAAGGACACTATAGTTCCGCATGGTCTCCCTGGCTTCTATCATCCCCCTCCCTGCATTCGGGAGACTGTTATGCCACCCTCGACTTGAAGGACGCATAGTTCCACATAACGCTTTTTCAAGGACACAGACACTTCCTCCAGTTTACAGTGGGGCCCCACCACTACCAGTTTGCGGTCCTCTCGTTTGGCCTGGCGACAACACGGAGAGTATTTACCAACTGCATGTCAGTGGTAGCCGCTTACTTCAGGCGCTGGGGTATCCAGATCTACATGTATCTCAACGACTGGCTGGTCAAGGGCAGCTCCAGGTCTCAAATCCAAAGGGATTTTGCAGTGCTTCAAGCCACGTGCCGCTCCCTGGGTCTCCTAGTAAACGACAAAGTCAACGCTGGTGCCTGGACAAAGGATAGAGTTAATCGGAGCGTTCCTCGCCTGGACCTGTGCTAGAGCGTTCCTGCCAGTAGAAAGACTTCGGGCCTTGACAGACCTCATCATGGAAGTGTCCCCATTCCCCCGGACTACAGCCAAGGTGTTCCTGTGCCTGCTGTGCCACATGACAGCCTGAACATACATTGTCCACCATGTCAGGCTCTGGATGCGGCCCCTGCCGGAATGGCTGACAGCCTATTCCCAGTCTAGGGATCACCAGGAAAAGATAGTGACCATCTGTCTAGTGTGCACCTCTGAGATCTTCAGACCCAGGGTATGTGGTCCCCGGAGGAGAAGACGCTCCACATAAACGTCAAAGAACTCAGTGGTCCGATTAGTGTGCAGCATCTTTGGCAGCGTATGTGGTCCCCGGAGGATCGGACCTATTCAGAGGAGGTCCAACAGGTCCTCCTGGGAAGTAGGAAGCCCTCAACTAGATTGACATACCTGGCCAAGTGGACAAGGTTTTCCTGCTGGGCATCTGAGTGTGGCATCTCTCCTTTGTGTTCTTCAATACAGGATGTCCTAGACTATCAGCTTCATTTGAGGACCAGGGCCTGGCGCACATGTCCATTAGAGTGCATCTCGCAGCCATCTCCACTTTTTACCCGCTGATCCAAGGACAGATGGAGTTTTGCAATGACATGGCAGTCAGATTTTTGAGAGGGCTTGAGAGACTCTTCTTGCAGGTACACACTCCTGTCCTGCAGTGGGATCTTAACTTGGTCCTCTCTAAGCTCACGGGCCCTTTTCGAGTCGCTGGGTTCCTGCTCCCTTTCCCACCTGTCATGGAAGTTCACGTTCCTGGTGGCGGTGATGTTGGCGAAATGAGTCTGTGAAATTAGAGCCTTGACCTCAGAACTGGTGTACACGGTCGTCTACAAGGACAAGGTTCAGCTGCAGCCCCACCCGGCCTTCCTGCCGAAGGTGGTGTCCACCTTCCATATCAGCCAGGACATCTTCCTCACGGTGTTCTGTCCCAAACCGCACAAGACCAGTGAAGAAAGGCACTTCATATGCTGGACATCCGAAGGGCTTTGGCTTTTTACTTAGAACGTACCAAACGTTTCCATAAATCAACTCAGTTCTTCATCGCTACAGTGGATAGGATGAAGGGCCTGCCAGTGTCCTTGCAGAGGATTTCCAATTGGATTACCTTGTGCATAAAGACGAGTTATGACCTGCTGGGGGTTCTGCTGCCACTGGTTGTTAGAGCCCACTTGACTATGGCTCAGGTGTCTTCGGCCTTCCTGGCGCACATCCCTGTCCAGGACATCTGTAGAGCTGCAACATGGTCCTCTGTCCACACATTCACGGTTCATTATGCCATCAGTCAGCAGGCCAGTTGCAATCTATACGTCTGTGGACTCCTATCCGCCTCCAGGGGTACTGCTTTGGAGTCACCTTATGTGGAATGGACTTGAGCAAGCAGTCAAAGAAGAAAAGACAGCTACCTTTTCCATAACAGGTGTTCTTTGAGATGTGTTTCTCATGTCTATTCCATGACCCACCCACCCCTCCCCCGCTGTCAGAGTTTCCGGCAAGAAGGAAATGAGGGTGGGGGAGCCGGCGGCGCCTCTTTCACTGCCGTATGTGCCAGTCGCTCAGGGGGTACCAGAGCTGGTCCCCAAACATACTGCTGAGGGAAAAGCTTCTGGTACCGGTGCATGTGGTGAGCACACATACCTAATACGGAATGGACATGAACAACGCATCTCGAAGAACGCCAATTCAGGAAAAGGTAACTCATTTTTATGTTGCTGTGTCATCAAAATCATTAAACGTATGAGCCCTTTGAAAGGGCAAAACTGAAACAGGATTTTCTGTAGTTTCCTAGATGGTAGATAGTTTGGAGTTCAATCTAGTTGGAATTTTTCAGATAACTGCCCTGCAGGCAGTTGACTTCCCCACTATTACCGGGGAGAGGACTTGAATGATTGCTGAAGTGTTTCAGGGTATGGTGGCAAACAATGAAAATTTCCATGTTCTCTCTGAGATTTTTGCTGGGTACTGCAGGTTCTTTGAGATTCCCTTCTGCAGAACATAGTATAATGCAGGTTTCATTGCAGGAACTTGCAGAACTCAACAATTGCCTCTCTAAAGAGAGTGTCACACTGTATTCTGAATAGTTGCTCTGAAATGCTGACTATCTGCCTTGTGACAATGTGTGTTAAACAAGATGTCAATTGTAGTGGAGTCTGAGGGTAAAATCATTAATGTATATTAGGTGATCAGATGCCACGGTGATGTTCCAGTTATAAAGAAATTTTAAAACTATAACAATCAGTAATTGATCAATAAAGCAACTTCATATGCAGGGATAGGGATCCGTAATAGAGAGAGCTCCTGTTACTCTAACTTTTAACATTTACATGACACTGAGGAAGAGAATAGCAACTAAAATTATCAGCACAACCACTGAATGTCGAGCCATTTCTCATTTGGAAATATTGAACCCTCTGCATATTGCCTCTGAACTCAGTTCTGTTTTAAAGTAAAATTTTAGAGCACAGCTAGATTTACCCTGCTAGTTTTTTTTACTCGAGTGCTTTTTCTGACTTTTGAGCCACAAAATCTGGAAAAAATACATTTGCCCACGATGAGGTTATGTGATCTTTATTTAATCAGGCCCCTTTCATATTTGATTAAGTGCAGTTTACTCTTTTCTAGAGTACTCTCCACACAGCCATGTAATTAAGATTTTTCCCTCCTTGAACGACGCCAACAGAACTTCATGAACCTGAAGTGATGTGATTACTGGTTAGTTGCGGCATGTGTGTGTTCAGGCCATCTGCACTGAGTTCAGGCTTGAGGTCTGATTAGCAGCATTAAAAATCAGGCCACTTATGTAGGTATCTCATTAGAGACTTAGGTGATTTTCAGCCATCCAAGTTGGCAAATTATGGTTGTATAGTCCACACCGGTAACTTCCCAAGTTTTGTGCAGATGATAGTGACCGTAAGTTTCTCTGTTGCTTGAAGACAAGAAATTAAGCCAGAATGTAAGTTCAGAATTAAAATGAGTGCTAGCTTCTTTGGGTCTGATAACAAAATAATGTTAAATTACTGATTGCTTTGTTGAGGGCTTGCTATGTGAGTCACAGTAATATTTAAATTTAATTTGCAAAATCACTTGCATTGTAACACTTTCCTTAGTTGTCATGCTAAACATTGCTTGTTAATTGTTCATATCTAAGCTTAGGGTCTGATCTTGCAGTCTTTTTGTAAAGAAAACTCCTGTTGAAATCCAGGATTCAGACTGGGTCAGTATCACTTGAATAAAAAACTGATTTTTTTTTGTATGTCATGATTTGTTTTTCTTTTTTCTGCACAGATGATCGTGTGGCTGGAGAAAATGCTTGATAAAATAATTAGCATTTTCATAATATTTTTGCTAGTGATAGGAACGCTTCTGCTAGCCCTGCTCCTTACGGCAAAGGTACAGTGCACCAAGAATGATGATCAGTTCTTTTAATCCCTTTTTTAAATGAAAATGTTACTGATGTTTATGCTGCACTATACTAAATATCTTTAAAAGCCCTTCTGCTTTAATCAAATGTTCTTCAATCTATCTTGTTAATACTATGTATAGATGAAGAAAAAATATTTGTGTATGCAAAGTGTGTCACACTAGTAAACTGTGAAGTAGCAGAATTGTGAGCCATATTATAATTTTACACTACTAGTACTCGAATTATTTGCAACCTATTATAGCTGCTCAGTTTCAATGAGTAAGGGAGAAGACCTCAGATTCCTTAGCATCAGCGTTATGCTGGTGTAAATTATTGCAGTAGAATATTAATATTGTGAAACTACTTACCAATTTTTATGTGAAGAATGATATTTGAATGCATTGAAGATCACTTTCAGCATAAATCTGTGGAAATAAGGGAAGAGCATACATTTCTATACAAGAACTTCTGTATCTCACACTCGTAAATATTTGTGAGGTGTGTAGGTACACATGCCCACTTGTAACTGTCAGTTTTGATCTCATGACACCACATTTTCAAGGTCAGATTTTCTAACTGATTTTCACTATGCAGCTACTCTTTCTTCCCAGTGGAGGTCACTCATTTAATGTAAAGTTCTTTTTTTTAAACTCCTGAAGAATTATGAGCCACTGCACATGTGCCCTGCAGAATTTTTTTTTTCTCTGCAGAAAATTCATTCTGCCAGAAAGGCACTGCAATTACACCCTTTGCCCACCAGGGGCTACTGTGGTGCCAGAACTGAGGGCAACTGCTCCCAGTCAGGTTAACCAACCACGAAGAGGGGAGAGGGAGGAGAAGAGGTTGAGTTCCTCACAGTGCCCTGCTCATGGGGCCAGGTGAGGAGGCATGGGATGTGTGAGGGACAGACAACGTGGGGCACATGGGGCTGCTGGGGGGCGGGGGTGTCACAGACGGGGGTTAAGAAGGGCTAGTGGGGGACAGACTAGTGCGAGGGCTGAATGGGAGTGGGGGTGCGGGCCACATGGGGATGGAGGAGGAGTGGCTGAGTGAGGGTACATGGAGATGAGGGAAAAGGGCTGGCTTATTGGGGGTGCAGGGACACATGGGGACAGGGGCAGATGTGCCTGACTGAATGAGAGAGGCTAGGGGTCAGCCAGGGAAGGCTCCCCAACTCTGTAACAATCCCTCCCCTCTTCCCCCAAAAACCTGTTTCATACTTAGAATCATAGAATATCAGGGTTGGAAGGGACCTCAGGAGGTCATCTAGTCCAACCTCCTGCTCAAAGCAGGACCGATCCCCGACTAAACCATCCCAGCCAGGGCTTCGTCAAGCCTGACCTTAAAAACTTCTAGGGAAGGAGATTCCGCCACCTCCCTAGGTAACGCATTCCAGTGTTTCACCACCCTCCTAGTGAAAAAGTTTTTCCTAATATCCAACCTAAACCTCCCCCACTGCAACTTGAGACCATTACTCCTTGTTCTGTCATCTGCTACCACTGAGAATAGTCTAGAACCATCCTCTTTGGAACCCCCTTTCAGGTAGTTGAAAGCAGCTATCAAATCCCCCCTCATTCTTCTCTTCTGAAGACTAAACATCCCCAGTTCCCTCAGCCTCTACTCATAAGTCATGTGTTCCAGTCCCCTAATCATTTTTGTTGCCCTCTGCTGGGCTCTTTCCAATTTTTCCACATCCTTCTTGTAGTGTGGGGCCCAAAACTGGACACAGTACTCCAGATGAGGCCTCACCAATGTCGAATAGAGGGGAACGATCACATCCCTCGATCTGCTGGCAATGCCCCTACTTATACATCCCTAAATGCCATTGGCCTTCTTGGCAACAAGGGCACACTGCTGACTCGTATCCAGCTTCTCGTCCACTGTAACCCCTAGGTCCTTTTCTGCAGAACTGCTGCTGAGTCATTCGGTCCCTAGTCTGTAGCGGTGCATTAGATTCTTCCATCCTAAGTGCAGGACTCTGCACTTGTCCTTATTGAACCTCATCAGATTTATTTTGGCCCAATCCGCCAATTTGTCTAGGTCCCTCTGTATCCTATCCCTACCTTCCAGCGTATCTATCACTCCTCCCAGTTTAGTGTCATCTGCAGACTTGCTGAGGGTGCAATCCACACCATCTTCCAGATCATTTATGAAGATATTGAACAAAACCGGCCCCAGGACCGACTCCTGGGGCACTCCAGTTGATACCGGCTGCCAACTAGACATGGAGCCATTGATCACTACCCGTTGAGCCCAACAGTGTAGCCAGCTTTCTATCCACCTTATAGTCCATTCTTCCAGCCCATACTTCTTTAACTTACTGGCAAGAAGACTGTGGGAGACCGTGTCAAAGGCTTTGCTAAAGTCAAGGAACAACACGTCCACTGCTTTCCCTTCATCCACAGAGCCAGTTATCTCGTCATAGAAGGCAATTAGATTAGTCAGGCATGACCTTCCCTTGGTGAATCCATGCTGACTGTTCCTGATCACTTTCCTCTCCTCTAAGTGCTTCAGACTTGATTCCTTGAGGACCTGCTCCATGATTTTTCCAGGGACTGAGGTGAGGCTGACTGGCCTGTAGTTCCTAGGGTCCTCCTTCTTCCCTTTTTTAAAGATGGGCACTACATTAGCCTTTTCCAAGTTATCTGGGACCTCCCCCAATCGCCATGAGTTTTCAAAGATAATGGCCAATGGCTCTGCAATCACAGCTGCCAACTCCTTTAGCAGTCTCGGATGCAACGCATCCGGCCCCATGGACTTGTGCTCGTCCAGCTTTTCTAAATAGTCCCGAATCACTTTTCTCCACAGAGGGCTGGTCACCTTCTCCTCATGCTGTGCTGCCCAGTGCAGTAGTCTGGGAGCTGACCTCGTTCGTGAAGACAGAGGCAAAAAAAGCATTGAGTACATTAGCTTTTTCCACATCCTCTGTCACTAGGTGGCCTCCTCATTCAGTAAGGGGCCCACACTTTCCTTGACTTTCTTCTTGTTCCTAACATACCTGAAGAAACCCTTCTTGTTACTCTTAACATCTCTTGCTCGCTGCAACTTCTCCCACCCATACCCAACAGCCATCCAGGTTCACTCCCATGCTGCTCCTTCCCAGCAATTACTTTCCTCTCCCTCAGCTCCTCCATTACCCTGACTCCCATAAACCTTTGCACTGCTTCTGAGTGGTGTGGTAAATGCATTCTGTATTGTAGTTTAAATGAATTATTGCTCAAAGTTCAGTATTAATATGCATAATAAGGAATCTATTTATTTGTCAAAAAACATTTCCTGAATCATCTTTGTTGTCTGTATTGTTACAGACATACTTGTTGACAGGTATTTTGAAATTACCAAAATAATTGAAGCTGGCGTGATTATAATGTTACTTTGAAAATAAAATATGCAGAATTTTAAACTTTTTGGCGCAGAATTCCCCCAGAAATATTTTTTGCTGCTTTGTGTTCATACTAAGTACTTATTTGATCATCTTTGCTTATACTGTTTTTTTATTACAGAACCCATGTGGTCATTCAGTCTGCCGTTTATGTCAGTTTCCTTTTTCATATGATGTGGAATTTATAAAGAATATTGAGTATATGAAATCATAAGTGTTAGCAGAGTTGTAAAAATTTACCACAAAACTATGTGCCTAAATCTATTTTAAGATATTTCCAAGTAACACCTTTTATAAGAAATATATTTTTAGTCTAGAATTAACATAGTAATGTATTTTACAGCATAGCTGATCATTGTAGAACAGAAAATGGAGTGGCTTTCACATTTCTTCTATCTATGGCGAAAATTTAAATCACAAGCTATGCTTTGTATCTCAGAACTTGAAATTACAATTTACACTTATTTTAGGATTATGTAGATTCTTTGACATAGGTATCTTACTACCAGTGTGTCTACATCACAGTTGGGAAAACAATCTGCAATTTCTGGTTAGTATGCCACTTGTGTACATATGGCCCAAATTCACAAAAGTGGCTGGTAATTTTGGATTCATGAATGTTTGGATGCAGGAATTCAAACCTCTTAAAGGAACCCCACTTTGAAAGAGTGCTCAGTGTCTTTCTGCCTTGAAATATTTTAAGGGCCTGAGTTTTCACAAGTTGAGCACCAGAAATTACCAATCACTCTTAAAAATGTAGATTTAAATATCTTGTTCTGTTAATTTAGGGTGGGTGCTAATTTGTATTACATAACACTCCATATTCTTTCTTTTGTCTGTATTTAACTCAGGTACATCAAGAGAGCGTTCACTTGATTCAAGTCACAAGCAGCTTGATCAATGAGACTGTAGCCAATCACCCAGAGTGGGCAAAGTAAGAGTGCTGAAATTAAGAGACTAGAGTAGATAAACAAGTTTCAAGGTGCTCTTATCTACAGTTTTTATATCTTTAAAAAAGACTCCTGTGTGTTAAGAAATGAGGGTGACTATTTTTCAGGCACATGCATGCTTACCTTCCCACAAATCTGATGCTAATTTGCCTTCCAGTCTATCCCTTGGAGTAGTGATCTCTCCTGGAGCTGAAAGGGCAGATGGGAGCTGAGCCTGGTGGTTTAATTGTGGACCAGTGGTGGCAGATAGTTGTGTAACTGCCTTCCTGGTAGCTGTTTTGAAGGAGCTTGTCTCCCCAGATTGTAGTGCAGGAAGGCAAAGGGGCAGTAGCCACATAGTCTGGACCAGAAAATTAACTGGAAAGCCCATTTACAGGATGGAGGGAATGACAGCAGAGCAAGCCTCTTTAAGGATAGGGTGTTGGCTGGGAAACTCTCTTGAGGGAACAGTAAGACTGGGGGAAACTGTTTTGCAGTGGATTAGAAAAAGAAAGTAATTGGTCTGGAAAACGCCTTTTTTAGGGGGAATTATAAGTGAGAATAAGTGGAAGGGGGAGGAGCATGTAATCTACATGTAAATGAAAAGTATGCAAGTGTGAGAGGTAGTGGGAAGATTGGAGGGAATAGTATGTGTGATAGGGAGAGCAAATAGGAAGGGAAATGAAGGGAAAATCAGTGGGGAGAGAGATGAAAAGGGGTAGTTAAGGGGAAAGGGAGGGAATCAATCAATCTGTGAAGGGAGTGCTTACAGTGGATTGTGTGAATAGCGGAGGTGGAAAAGATCAGTCTGAGGAGTGGTTTTTAGGTGATATGGTTACAGAGGTATTTTTCACCGTTGCTTTTATGCTGATTTAAACAAGTGAATTGTTGGGTACACTTTTTTTAAGCCCCAATTTGTCTAGACCAGTGATATTCAGAAAAGTGGCTCTTTAAATGTGTCTCCTTTGGCTCTTTGCAGCACATGATACTAAAACACTGTGATTTCTATTATTAACCAACCAGTATGCTTTTACTATGTATTTAACCAGTTATAGTTGATAAAATAATACTTAGTCATTTTACTGTGAGAATAATGTATATAGAACTAAATATTTCCCCATCAGACAGTTTAAATATGAATATATAGTACTACAGTAAATTAAACTAATGTATTCACACTACCCAAAAGAGCCACAGTAATGTTGATCGCTAATTTGGCTCCTGAACCACTGATGTCTAAGTGTCTGGTGTAGACCCTGCTGTCGAGCACTATATGTTCCCTAGTGCGCTTTAATGTAGTGCTGTTTAACACAGTATGTTAAAGTGTACCACCAGCAGGGTCTACATAGACCAATTAATTTGCAACACAAAGCTGTGTTTAGAAATCACACCCCCGTATAGCACATTACCCCATTTAGACAAACAAGCCCCTTGTTGGTAGCTATTGTATGATTCAGCCCTTGCATTCTGTAGAGAAGGTAGAAATTAAGGCTGTCAAGTGATTAAAAAAATGAATCACGATTAATTACACGATTAAAAAAATAGAATACCATTAATTTAAATATTTTTGGACGTTTTCTACATTTTCAGATGTACTGATTTCAGTTATAACACAATACAAAGTGTATAGTGCTCACTTTATATTTATTTTTGATTGCAAGTATTTGCACTGTAAAAAATAAATAAATAAACATAGTATTTTTCAATTCACCTAATACAAGTACTGTAGTGCAATCTCTTTATCATGAAAATTGAACTTACAAATGTGGAATTATGTACAAAACCTGCATTAAAAAACAAAACAATATAAAATTTTAGAACCAGCAAGTCCACTTAGTCCTACTTCTTGTTCAGCCAATCGCTCAGGCAAACAAGGTTGTTTACATTTGCAGGAGATAATGTTGTCCACTTCCTGTTTCCAGTGTCACCTGAAAATGAGAATAGGCATTCTCATGGCACTGTTGTAGCCAGCGTTGCAAGATATTTACATATCAGATGCTCTAAAGATTCGTATGTTCTTTCATGCTTCAACCACCATTCCAAAGGGCATGCGTCCATGCTGATGACAGGTTCTGCTTGATAACTATCCAAAGCAGTGCAGACTGACGCATGTTCATTTTAATCATCTGAGTCAGATGCCATCAGCAGAAGGTTGATTTTTCTTTTTGGTAGTTCGGACTGCATCAGAGTGTTGCTCTTTTAAGACTTCTGAAAGCATGTTCCACACCTGGTCCCTCTCAGATTTTGGAAGGTACTTCAGATTCTTAAATCTTGGGTCGAGTGCTGAAGCTATCTTTAGAAATCTCGCATTGGTACCTTCTTTGTGTTTTGTCAGATCTGCCGGGAAAGTTTTTTAAAAGGATCATGTGCTGGGTCATCATACGAGAATGCTATAACATGGAATATATGGCAGAATGCGGGTAAAACAGAGGGGGGGACATACTATTCTCCCCCACGGAGTTCAGTCAAAATTTAATTAATACATTTTTTTTTAATGAGTATCATCAGCATGGAAGCATGTCCTTTGGAATGGTGGCCGAATCGTGAAGGGGCATATGAATATTTAGCAAGTGTGGCATGTAAAATACCTTGTAATGCTGACTACAAAAGTGCCATGCAAATGCCTGTTCTCACTTTCTGGTGAAGTTGTAAATAAGAAGAGAGCAGCATTATCTCCTGTAAATGTAAACAAACTTGTTTCTCTTAGTGATTGGCTGAACAAGAAGTAGGACTGAGTGGACTTGTAGGCTCTAAATTTTTACATTGTTTTTGTTTTTAAGTGCAGTTATGTAACAAAAAAAAATCTATTTGTAAGTTACACTTCCACGACAAAGATTGCACTGCAGAACTTGTATGAGGTGAACTGAAAAAACAATTTATTTTATTTTTACAGTGCAAATATTTGTAATAAAAAATGCACACTTTGTATTGTGTGCTGTAATTGAAATCTATATATATGAAAATATACAAAAACTCATCCAAAATATTTAATAAATTTCATTTGGCATTCTGTTATTTAACAGTGTGATTAAAACTGCTATTAATTGTGATTGATTTTTTTTAGTTAACCATGTGAATTAATTGCGATTAATCAACAGCCCTAGTAGAAATGTAACAAAAATAAGAGTAATAAAATCTGGCAGTTTTAGTGACCAACTAGATTACTCAAGGAATAAAAATGTTTGAGAAGTAGTAGAATCACTAGATAGCACAGTTTCAATTGGAGTCCTTATTTCTCAGGATTTTTTCTTGAGTAGAAGATCGCATTTTACTTGATTTCAAAGTTTAATAGAAATAGATTGAAGGCTTGTCAAATTATCCAGCAGGCTCTAACCAAAAGACTTACCCTACTTGCTTTCAGAGCTTGAAGTGTACATAAGTTTCAAATTGGGCAAGAGAGAGACAGTTAAAAGTTCTTTGAAGGTTCAGATAGCATTTTTGAGGGGTCAAACTCTGACAGAAACATCACAGTTAATAGCTCATTGAGATGAATGAAGGCAATTCACACCTCTTTTTGGCCCAAACACTTCTCTTCCCAGCCTCTGTGGAGAACTATGTGGTTCTGTTCTGCACTGATAGGGCAAGATTTGGGGAGCTGATGTAGGAGATGCATATCTCTGGTGCACTGAGGCTTGACTACTGGCCACAGGGGTTATGTCTACACTCAAATAAAAGACCCCCGGCAAGGCTGAGGCTGGCTGCGGTCAGCTGACTAGGGGTCGCAGGGCTAAAAATTGCTGTGCAGATACTTTGGGCTCTGACTGGAGCCCGGGCTCCAGCCTGAGCCTCAACATCTACACGGCAATTTGACAGCCCTGCGAGCCCAAGTTAGCAGACTGAGGCCAGCTGTGGGTGTTCAATTGCTGTGTAGATGCACGTAGAGTGGCTCCATTCCTTCAGAATGACCTGAGGGTGGGAATGGGAAGATTCTTCCCCAGTACTGGAAAAAGTCCCCAGCACACATCTTGACTGGGAATAGGATTTGAGCATTGGGTGATGTGCATCACTCTGTATTTCTAGGCTGTCTGTAAGTTTAGGAAGACCAAACTGTATCAGTTTACAGTCCATTCATATTTGAAAGGTTATCTTTGCAACTATACGAACTAGAAAGATGAGGTTTCCAAATTATATTTCTAACAAAGCAGCAGCTTTAAGAACCCAACAAGGCTAAACCGTTATATGATAGCATACATACAGATGGACAAGCTCTCTTCTAAAGTTACATTTAGTAAATTTCAAGAACTTTTCCTGATCAGCCTTAGAGTGAAATGTAAATGTAGTAATCTGTATCCTACACCGAGTTAAGCTTTGTATGTTAAAGTCTTCATCCTGTCACTAAAAGAGGAAGTACTGTATTCTAGTTTTAACAAAGGTGTTAGTTGATACATATTTAAACTATAGGTGCTGTGAGTTGGTTGGAAACCTTTTTTACTTTTAGTGTTTCAGGCACTGTAATTAAGTGGTTCAGAAGTATTGGAGATAATTTTATTTATACTTTCCTTCCTTAAAAATATCAGCTGGCTCCCTGAAGCTCAGGTCATTCAAAAAGCTCTCAATTCAGCTGCTAACAATGTGTATCAGTATGGCCGAGAATGGATTACACACAAGGTAAGAACACCTTCTTAATTTTTTTGTTTTCGTGTGTTGGTTTTTGTTCCTTTCCAAAATACGTGAATGATCTGTATACTTTTTCCTTCTTGTAGATGTCAAATGGTATCTCTTGGGTTGCTTTAGTTACCTTTTAAAGGTTGTTTTGCTGAAGATTTATTCATTCCAATCTGCTGTTTAGCAGAGTAAAACCTATATTTGGGAGTGATTTTAAGTCTTGCTCCCCATGGCTGCTGGAAACTGCTTGCTTTTAAGAACTTGAAAATAGAAGTATCTATCCATCTCTCTTGTGACTATCCATGTGAAGACTCTGTAGAAAATGTAATTTGTTTCAGAAACTGCCCTTAGTTAAGCATTTTTCAGATGGTAGAATGCATTGTCCTGAAAATGACCATTTTTGGCCAAGCCATGATCATCTGAAGTTCCAGCCTTTAAAGTACAGAGTACATTGTAGATTGGGAGTTTGGTGTTCTTTGGGAAGATGTCAGGATCTTGCATTGTCCTCACATAAGCATTCTGACGTCTAGCACACCTCTCAAATCTCTTTGGGTGTATTTACTGTTACAAGGATCTTACAGATCTTTGTGCTTAGTGTTTCATTGGGGAGGAATCTTATCTGTTCCCATTTAATGTGGCAAAATTGTTTGTTTCAGGTAAGATGTTTTGTGCTGTCAGCCACAGTTTCTGAAATGTATACCTGTAGACACAGTTGACTTCTTTGATATTTTTGGACTTGAGCCAAGCATTCAGTGAAAATCTAATGTAGATGATCTGGCTTTTAGTTCAGCCATAGCTGCTAGCTTCAAGTTGCTTTACATAATAAACAGAATTTCTGTATATTCTAGCTCCATAAGATATTAGGAGAGAAAGTGAACAACACTGCTGTGATTGAAAAGCAAGTGCTGGAACTCTGGGACAGACTTTATCATTCTTGGTTTGTGAAGGTGAGTAACTGATACCTATTATGTATCACTTTTTTATTTTTTTACTGATTCGAGATAAATTTTAAAAACCTACTTTCTAAGAAAGAGAAAAGCTTTCTTATTGTAAAAGCTTGTAATGTTTAGTGAAAGAAATTAATGAAGCATTGAGACTTCAAATGCACAAGTCAGGTCACTAGAATTAGGTTTCCTCTTCATCCAGAATTCTGCCCCTTTGCATATATGTAGTTACATGCATGGTTATATGTGCTATTTAATGTATGCTTAGTATATGTATGTGTTGTAGTATGTCAGACCTTTGCACTGAATATTTATTCCTTGGAAGTAAAATCAAAGCTATTTGTATATATATTTGTGCAACTTCAGAATTAAATATTAATTTGAATTTGTTACAGTGCTATTTTATCTGTGTATTTTCACTGTATTTCTTAAACAATTCAGATTCAAAGTATGTGTTAGCATTCATATTATGGGAGACTCTAGAGAGAGAACAAAATTAAGAGCAATTTTACTAAGATGAAGTGAGCTGTAGCTCACGAAAGCTTATGCTCAAATAAATTTGTTAGTCTCTAAGGTGCCCCAAGTACTCCTTTTCTTTTTGCGAATACAGACTAACACGGCTGTTACTCTGAAACCTTTTAAATGTATGTAATTTAAACATACAAAATAATCCTAACATTGTGTAATGGACTTTTCTTTACTTATTTTTGTTTTAGTAAAAACAGTACTGATTGCACATGAAATTAAGTTCACTTTGTGTTCTGTGAGACTCCAGTGTGAAGAACCTTTTATTTATAACAAAACACTCTTAAAATGTTTGTAATTTACCAAGAAGATCTCTGGTTTTCTGGTAACAATATTATCCTAGTGTAACTGTCAAAATGCAAGAGAAAATCAAGGCTACTTTCCTTGACAGGGTGATGTAGTGAGAGGTAACATGGCTGTGTAAGTAAAGTACCAGCAAGTAAGATACTCTAAACATGAGAGAGGGAGACTTCAGTAAAATGAGAGGGCTTGTCAAAAATGTCCTAAAATCAAAAGTAAAGGAAGTGAAGTCCTTAGAGGTGGAAACTGGTATGGATACTTGTGACTGTGATTGCTGGAGGGGCTATACTGAGAATGTTCAATCAGGGAAATTTGCAAAGAATAGGGCAGACAGTCCCCCAAAACTGGTGGTTTATTTAATAATTAGATACTCCTGGGGGGAATCCTACATCACTGTACATGCGCAGAATTTTTGTCCCCCGCAGATTTCTTTGCTTTCTGGCCAAAAAATGATTTTCTGACAGGGAAGCTGCAAGAGCAGTCATGCACCACTCCATAGCAGTGCAAGTACATCGTTTCAGGCACCCAGAGCAGCCGGTGGAGAGGTAAATCACCATAGGGCTGGGGACACCACAGCCAGTGGCTCCTATCCTGAACTGGGATCAGCTGCTAGTCCCGGCTGGGCTGGAGGCAGGAGAGGATGGGACTTCCTCTTCCCCTGCAAGGAGTGGCTGGGGCTGTGTCAGACCCACCCCCAGAGACCTCCCCCAGCTGCAGGAAGCTCAGCATGCTTCCTGACCCCATTGCTCCTCAGCTGTGTGGGTAGGGGTCACTGTACAGGGAGCTGCTCCCCCATCCACGCAACCCCTGTGCATCTGGACCTCCCTGCCAAGCCTCACCTGGTACATCCAACCCCACCCCTAACTCTCCATACCTGAACCTCAACCCCTGTATCTGAAGTCCCCCTGCACTCTGACCCCATGCCTCTGGACCCCCCACCCCTGCACCCAGACCACCCCCCTCTGAACTCCCTGCACTCAAACCCCTACTCTGATGCCCCACCTCCTGCACCACCCTAATCCTCCACATCCAGACCCCCATGCCACTGACCCCCCTCACCTAACTACATTCAGATCCCCACCCCCTCAGCACCCAGACTCCCCCACTGAGCCCCAACCACCTTCACCTGGAGCCACTGCAGAGTCCCATTGCCCCTGCTCTTGGACCCCCTCCCCTCCCACAAGCCTCTGTTCATCCAGATCCCCCCCACTGATCTGCCTGCACCCAGATTATCCCACACAGAATCCTCTCACCCCACACTCTGATCCCCCTCATCCCCCCCACACTGAGACCGTCCACACTTGGATCCTGCCTGGTTGAGCCTACCTACTCCACACCTTGTACACCTGGCTCAGAGGTGCAGGGCCCCAGGGTGTTTCTGAGGCAGGCCCAGACCTTGTGCTGTGTCGGGTCCAGTGTTACCTGACCCCTGAATCTGTGCCCTGGGAGTGGGGGGTGTAGGGTGATCTCCCACCTTCCTGCAGCCAGTGGCCTGTGCTCCCCACTGCCATGCTGGAGCCTCTACATTTATTTATTGACAAATAAAACTTGTAGGATTTTTAATTTTTTGGCACAGAATGCCCTCAGGAGTAAACTAGATTTCACCAAGCTAGTAACCAAACAGCTTCCTTAATACCTTCTTGGTTACCAAGAAGCCAAAATACAGTTCCCTTTAAGCAATCCAGCCTTTGGCTCCCATCCAGACACCCAAGCCTAAGAACCTTAATCATGATACATGAAGTTCTACCAATCCCAAGAGATTGGACACATTACTCACCAGGTCAGTGAATATTTCAGATCTCACCCAAATACACACTTACAGTAAATTCTTATTAACTAAATCTAAGATTTACTATTAAAAAAAGAAAAGAAAGAGATGTTATGGTTAAAGATAATTATACATACAGATACAAATAAAGTTCCTAGGTCAGTTTCATGGCAGAATTGGTGAGGCTGCTGATTTGTAAAATAGTTCTGGAATTAATTTAAAAGGGTATATCCAGGGGTGGGCCAACTTTTTGGCCTGAGGGCCACATCTGGGTTAGGAAATTGTATGGTAGGCCGCGAATGCTCACGATATTGGGGGGTTGGAGTGTGTGTGGGGGGTGAGAGCTCTAGAGTAGGGCCAGAAATGAGGAGTTCAGGGTGTGTGGGGGGGTTCTGGGCTGGGGAAGGGTGGTTGGGGTGTTCGAGAGGGTATGAGCTCTGGGCTGGGGGTATGGGTTCCAGGGTGGGGCCAGAAATGAGGAGTTCAGATGGGGCGGGGATCCAGGCTGGGGCAGTTGTTGGAGTCCAGGGGAGGGGGCTGTGGCTGAGGGGCTGGGGTGCAGGGGAGGGGACTCCGGATTGGGGCAGGGGTTTGGGATGTGTGTGTGGGGTGAGGGCTCCGGCTGGGGGTGCAGGCTCTGGGGTGGGGCTGGGTATGAGGGGTTTGGGGTGCACGAGGGTGCTCTGGGCCGGGACTGAGGGGTTCAGAGGGTGGGAGAGGAATCAGGGTTGGGGCTTGGGAGGTCAAGGATGCAGGCTCCGGGCAGCGTTTACCTCAAGCAGCTCCTGGAAGCGGGGCATGTCCCCTCTCCAGCTCCTATGTGGAAGCGTGGCACCGGCCAGATGGCTCTGCACGCTGCCCCATCCACAGGTGCCGCCCCTGCAGCTCCTGTTGGCCATAATTCCCGGCCAGTGGGAGCTGCAGAGCCATCACTTGGGGCAGGGGCAATGTACGGAGCCCCCTGGCTCACCCTATGTGTGGGACCTGGAGGTAGGGACATGCTGCTGCTTCCAGGTGCTGTGTGGAGCCACTGCACATACGGAGTGGGGCAAGCCGCTGAACCTGCTCCCTGGCGGGAGCTCGAGGACCACATTAAAAGGTCTGAGAGGCCAGACATGGTTCACGAGCCGTAGTTTGCTCACCCATGTTATAGTCCAATCTGGAGTCTGTACAGAGTTTGTTCAAATTCTTCTTTGAGAAATTGCAGGATTAATCCAGAGTAGACCTGGAGACCTCAGTCTTACAGGCTTAGACTTTCCCTGTCAAAGTTTAAGCAGATCTGAGAAAGCAAGGATCAGGCTCGAAACTTTATTTAAATTATAGCGTAAGTTCAGTGGATAAGCCTCTTGGTAGCAAATGATCACTGCACTCTTGGATGAAGAATAGGTAACACACCCAACTGAGTTACATTAATGATGTCTCAGCCACTCATGAGCCAACAATAGAGAGGCTTCAGCCAGTTCCCCCCCCCAGCTCCAGCCCTACACTCCAGAACTGTATCGTCTTACACTGCTCAAGGCTCCCTTGGGCAGTGCAGGTTCATCAAGTAGTTTGCCACTCGCTCAGTGTAGAGTGGACACACTAGCCTTCGTAAACTAAGATGAGATTTCCCAAGCACTTCAACCAAAACACACTGTTTTAGGTAAAATAGAAAACAGATTGATTAAATATAAAGAGAAGTTTTAAGTGGTAGGTATAAAGGTCACAGATAGTTACCTTATGAAAATAAAAAGTAAACATGCATTCTAAATTGTAAACTTTTAGTCTAAGCAAGAGTTGAATCAAACAGCATTTCTCACTCTGACAGATTGTCCTGGCAGGTTACAGTTCCTCAATACACAGGCTGGCATTTCATTCCAGCCTAAGACCAAACTTCTCCAGTTCAAAGTCTTTGTCTTTCACACATGCTTCCAGGTGTTGAGATGAGGAGGAAGAGAGGCTAAGTGATGATGCCAATGTTTTTCTCTTTTTTTTTTTTTAAATGCCTTCTTCCAGCTGCTAGAAAGATCCTTGCTGTGTCATGGGGTGGCGGGGGGGCAGGCAGTCCACATTGGTCAAGCAGTCTCCATTGTGTACATTGTCTCTTCTGCCTCTGTGACAGTGGATTGTGTGTTTGAGCCATTAACAACTGGCTATTGATGGCTACTCCTTTGTTGTAACTGAAAAGCTGGTTGTGGGTGTTCACAACCTCACAACATATTTCAGTAACATATATACACCTCATAATTTTACAGACAATCCAACAGGATATTGGTCAACAAATCAAGACTTACAAAATGATACCTCACAAGGCATACTTTGTACAAAACACATCAATTATGTGCCAGTGGTGAATATGGGGGTTCCAGGGTGCTACTTTGAGGTGCAGTGTCACAATAGGTAAACACAAACAAATATAATTAGTATCTATTTTTAATTCTCTAACAATACAGGCCTACATGTCCAGAATTCTAGTACTTAACATGCCTTTGATAATGATCTACAAGGCTTGGCCCTCTTTACCATTTCAGTACTCTTCTGATATGTCCTTACGGGATTCTTTCAGGTCAGCCAGCCTGCTGGTTGCTTAACCCTCACTGGCTTGGCATCATAATGCCACTTTAAAAAAACCCAATAAGTGAGTTTCAGAAGATGTGCATACTGCTCACTTAGAAAGGGAACCAGGAAGGCAAGAAATCAACCAATATGGATAAATAGCAATTTCAAGAGATCATTTGAGCCAAACAGTAATCCAGTGAAGCCAAAAACCAGAAGCATAAATTACAGCAAATAATATGTGAGGGGGCAATAAGGATTTTGAAGAACCGAGAGCTAAAGGTGTAAAAATTAAACAAGATATTCTTTAAGCAGATCAGAAATAGAAAACCAGTGGGAGACTCTAGGAATGATCCAGGTAGTAAAAGAGCAATAAGGCTTGCATTTATGCCTGGCAGACTGGTTGGAACTAATTACAAACAGAGTACTAATACCTGGGATCACAATATTACTCGCAGGCTACACATTTCGTAATATATGTTGACTTAGCTTATTGCATGCATCAGGGCTCCTTGTATTCTTCTGTTGCACCCCGCAAGCTTTCTGTGTGCCAGCCTCCTCTGCTTCAGGCACTCCTTGCCAGTGCCCCCAATCTCCCCATGTCAGGTTTCTGTGGCCTCCTATTCTTCCCTTTTCCCTTACCAGGGTCTCTCATTCTCCCCAAGGGCTCTGTGTGCACCCTATTCTTATCCTGAATATCCCCCTACTGGTTGTTCTTTGTTCACCTCCATTCTTCCTCTGTGGCAGGGGTACTGTGTGCTCCCCAATTCGTGTTCTCAATCTCTCTTCCCTCCCCCCATTAATGGTACTTTGTATATCCCCATGGCAGGGGCCCTGTGTTTATCCCATTCCTCCAGTCTCCCCCATACCAGGAGTTCTGTGTGCCCTTTTGCTCCCTCATCCTATACCGTAGTCTGTGTGCATGTCTCCATAACCCCCTCTTCACCTCCATTCCACAACACCCCCCACCCCGCCATTATTTCTCTTCTGTCTGGAAGATAAGTCATTCAGGGTGTCAACATGTTAACTGCTACTGAGAGAATGGTCAGGAATATTGTTATGCTGGAAGGGGTTAAAGGGTGTCCTCAACAGATGACAGTGGCTTCATGGAATCTGACTAAGCTTGTCCACTTTAGAGGATTTAGAAAGCTTGACCTTTAAACAGATATTGTGATGCAACCTTTACTATAATGTTGCTACTGCATCGCTACACTTAATGATCTGGAATGGTGGGTAAGCAGGGAGATAGCAAAATTTGATTAGTCAAGACCAGAGAGCACTCTCAGGAGTTTTAGAGACCTAACGAAATTAGGTGAATGGGCAACAAGATGGCAAACTGTTTTTTGATAAAAGTAAAATAATACACATAATTAAAAAAATGAAACTACTCACACGTCTTCCAGGGCTCTAAATTAACTCTATCAACTCAAGAAAGAGACTTGTGTAATTGTGAACATTTCAAGGAAGACCTCTGCTTGGTGTACATCTACGGTCAAAAAGCAAATAAGATATTAGGAAGTTGAAGCTACTGGATTGAAAACCTAACAGAAAATATTATTATTCCATTATATGAATCAGTGCTAACGCTTCACTTGGAATACTTGTGGTCACTGCATATCAAAAGGGTTGAAGGGGGTTCAGAGAAGGTCAACATAAAAGATTGAAAAGCTTGTATGAAAACAGATTGAGAAGATTGGGATTGTTAGCTTTAAAATGGAGATAAATAAGAAGTGGTGTAGAGAAGGTAGGAGGCAGAGGCTCACTGTCTGTCTCAACACAACAAGAAAACATTCAGTGAAAGGTGGTAAATTCAAAACCAGTGAAAGGAAATACTGCTTCACGCATGTAATGAGACTGAACTCATTGTCACAGAATGTTGTTGAGGCCAAGAACCTGGCAAGATTCAAAAAGGGACTGAACATTTAGATGCAGGTTTTAATGTGGCCTCTAATTGTTAGATTAAGATGAAACTAATATAGCAGGCTGATTGTCCTACATCTGCCTTATTCAGGGTGCTTGCATCTTCCTCTGAAACATTTGGTGCTGGTCACTGTTGGAGACGGCATACTAGATTAGGTAGACCTCAGGTGTGACCCAGTAGGGCAATTCCTAGGTTCCTAACATTATGCAGGTTTCAGAGTAACAGCCGTGTTAGTCTGTATTCGCAAAAAGAAAAGGAGGACTTGTGGCACCAGCAGGACAGTGGGGTGGGAATAGGTATTGTTTCATATTCTCTGTGTATATATAAAGCCTGCTGCAGTTTCCACGATATGCATCTGAAGAAGTGAGCTGTAGCTCACGAAAGCTTATGCTCTAATAAATTGGTTAGTCTCTAAGGTGCCACAAGTCCTCCTTTTCTTTTAACATTATGCAGTTTCATAACTGGGTTAAAATTTCTGTAAGGAGTTGATCTAGCTACTGCATACAGAACCTGTTTCCTTTGGTCTTAATACCATAAGTATTATGGTTATGTATATCAAACTATATACTCTGGAATTGCTAAGTCTGTGCACATAAGTATACAAATTGTATAAATAGCAGCATTTTCAAACATTTGTATTGGATTTGGGCATACAAAATGCATTATACTCTATTTGCAATGTGTACAGTTAATTTTTGTGAAGTGATGGTAATTGAGGATCCAGTTCAGTACCACCAAAAGTCTATGGGAAGCACTAGACTGATTTCAGCAATCATTGGATCAGTCCCAATGTGCCCTAGAACAGTGGTTTTCAAACTGTCGGTCGTGACCCAGTACTGGATTGTGGAATGTAAGGCACTGGGTCGCGGCGGCTCTGGTCAGCACCGCCAACTAGGGCGTTAAAAGTCCCATTGGTGGTGCTGCCCGGCTAAGGCAGGCTAGTCCCTACCTGTTCCGACATTGCGCCGCACCACAGAAGCGGCCAGCAGCAAGTCTGGCTCCTAGGCGCGGGGGCCACGGGGCTCCATGTGCTACCTGAGCACCGGCTCCGCACTCCCATTGGCTGGGAGCTGGGGCACGCGGTGTCTGCGGGCGAGAGCTGCTTGTGCTCCTCTGTCTAAGAGCTGAACCTGCTGTCGACCACTTCTGGGGCGCAGCACAGCCGCGGTGCCAGGACAGGTGGGAAGCCTGCCTCTGCACCCCAGCTGCGCCGCTGACCAGGAGCCGCTGGAGGTAAGCCCGAACCCCTGCCCCAGCCCTGAGCTCTCTCTCGAACGCAGAGCCTCCTCCTACACCCCAGAGCCTACACCCGCAGCCCAGAGCCCTGACCCCCTCCCACACTCTGAACCCCTCATTCCTGGCCCCACCCCATAGCCCTCATCCCTGCACTCCAACCCTCTGCCCCAGCCCTGAGCCCCTCCCACACCCCAAACCTCTCATCGCCAGCTCCGTTGGGTCGCGGACATCAACACTTTCCTTCAGCTGGGTCCTCAGAAAAAAAGTTTGAAAACCACTGCCCTAGAATCTATTGCATGCCCAAACTAAGGCATGCAGACTTATTGCATGCCCAAACTAAGGCTGGAGGAATGGTCAATTATTTAAGTTTGCCCTTGCGTTTTTCACCCAGGGTTATATTGGGAAAAAAAAGTATGCTGCTTGCATTAAATTTTGTAGGTATTCGTGTGCAACATAGTAAGCAAGAAAATTGCTAAAATGCATCATACCTAGGCTTTAACAGATAACATCTGGTTGAGATAATTGGGTGTAGTTCACACTTCTCAAATTATTTGAGGCTGTCCTCTGGAAGATATTACTGTTTTCAGTCAGTTACTTCACGTTTTGAAAATTTTCTTCTCAACCATATGGGCTGGAGACTTGATATCTTTTTTTTAGATGAAAGCTTAGATTCTGGACCTCAAGAATTGCACTCTAGGGGAAAGGACGGTCTTTCCAAGCTGCTGAGAATCCGTCCAATTAAACCCATTTTCCCCGCAGGAGGAACATTGTTCCTCCTAAACTTATTTGACAGATTAACACATTTAAGGAATTTTAAATTATTAAAAAGCATTCTGGGTTAGATTTTCAAGGTACATGTTTAACAACTAATAAGGGGGAACAAATATATAAAAACTTAAATATTTGTGAAAGTGCAGCTGGAAGTGTCTTGTGCAAATGAAAATAGATCTAAGCTACATAGCGGACATGCATTCTCTAAATCAAGTCCTAGTAGCTTACTTTTCTTTGTAAATTGCTAAGATTTAATTTCTATCTTAAATCTCTTGCTTTATTTTTCAGAATGTAACACATCCTGGAAGACACAAAGGACACAAGCTGCATATAAATCGTCAGAACAGCTGGCTGGGTGACATTCTGGACTGGCAGGATATTGCTTCATTTGTTCATGAGAACATTGAGACATTTCTTTCAGTATGTATCTTTTTATCTTAAACTATGCATTAATATTCTCTTTGTAAAGTGATCTGAACATCTAATGTGATTTCACCTTTCAAGATAACACAGTACTCAAGAATGCATGAAAAGTTGGAGGTAAACGGAACTATTCAAGTATTATCTGAGGATCTGTTGTCACACCAGTTGTGAATCTTCCACATCAGCAAAGTGGCAAACATAATGGATTATGATCAGGAAACACTCATCGACTCAGTATCCATATTAATACAATCTCTTCCACCTTCAACCTGTCCCCTCCCAATAGATATCATTGTTGCAAGATTACTGTGTGGTCTGCAGGTTAGTTTTAAATGTTTTAGTTTCTGTAAACCTTAATCTTTTCACTCGTTCTTGGAGATAATTAATATGAATCTCTATTTGGCTAGACATGATTTTTTTCTGGTCAAATGTTCATTTTTTTCACACCCTTTCCAATAAATTCATACTGCTCCATTTCTATGGCACAGTTCCTTTCTTATCTCTCTTTGAACACCACAGTTTTGTTTGAAGTAAATTTTACCACCTCCCTATCACTGAGGAGAAAGCAAGGAAGTTGAATTAAAATGACCTATATCTTTGTTTCAAGCTCCAAGGAAATAAATCATGTGTATAGTTACAAATCGAAATATTTTAGCTTAGTTGAAAAATTCTAATGTGGCAAAAACAGAGTTAAAAGGTTTTTGATAAGACTAACAATTCAATGTTTGACTCAAAGCAACTATTTTTTTGTTTAAAAATTCAGTTTGTGTAGGTCATAGTTGAAGGAAATATCGATCAAGAGGTTGAGAGGCCGGTTCCTTAGTCTCGTTTTTCCAAATTATTATTCATTGTTTTGAAAGCAGCTTATTCTTTCTTTGTGGAAGTTCTGTGAAGAATGAAATTAATATTTTACACTTTGTGGTTCCCTGAATTAATTGCACTGGTCCTCTCACCTCCTTGAAGGAAAAAAAATATAACATCGAAACCAGTCCATACTGAAAAAACTGACTTACACTCAAATGGTCCATTCAGTCAGGAATGGTTAATGTACAGAATCGCTACTACAGTGCAGGCACTTCTTAAGTTCTTGACTTGTTCACTATAAAACAAACAAAAAAAATCTTTACATTATTGTTGAGCTATCTCAGAAAATAAGTTCTCTACTAACCTTCAGCATTTCTTGTGGAGGTAATTTAAACTAACACTTCCCTGGAGGCACCTCTTGCCATGGACTAGTAGGTATGTATTTGTTCCTTATACCTTGTGCTTCTAAAGATGTTACAGTTTTGACTCCTGAATATGGAGCAGGATGAAGTAACTCAAGGGAAAGTTACTTCAGTGAACCTTTTATCACTTTACAGAAATGATTTGTTTAACCCTTTCTTTAAATTGACTTATGCATGCATGAGGCACATTTCTTTGAACTTGCCTTTCATAAATAAAAATGCATGGCACAATTTTTTTTATTTGTTTTTTAAATCCATGTGCAATTTCCCACCTAGCAAGACAAGTGGAGAAGGAAACACACTTGAAGGTGCTACTCATGTCACTTAATGCATTGCTGAAAAGTGCTTGGATACCATGGTGATGGGGGTGCTACAATAACCTCAATACAATAGAGTGACCATGAACTTAATGCAGAAGAGGATAAATATTTTTAAGGGCTGAAACCTAAAAATAAGGATTTTTTTTTTTTAAGAAAATATCCATAGTTTCCAGCTACATCAATTTATTTTCTTTTCAGTTTTGGTTTTGCAGTAGGAAAAAGAAAACCTCTCAATTGACTTGCTTTCCTGTTTGTAGCCATGAACTCACAATTTATCCTCAGTTATAGGAAACACCTGTCCCTTCTCTCCACACTCATGTCCTTTATGATGTACTGTAGACGGTTGAACGTAGTGTAAATTCTAAATGTGTCCTTTCTGGGCAGCATTCCCTTGCGGGCTCCTGTGTACACGACCCCTTGCATAAATATTATTCACTCTGATGTTGCAAATTAAAATAGATGAAAATGTGATTGTGTGCCACTAGAGCATTGATACTTGGACATCATAAACATTTTTGTTTCTTTAAGGCCAGTATTACTGAGGTAAGGATGTTGACTTAACTTAGTATGCAGCAGTACTTTTGAGATATTAAAGGTTTTGAGGCAGGTAATGAAAACATTTTATTTAGCTAGTGATTAATTATTCAGTAGCAGAAGAGTTTTGCTAGGGAAGCTAGGAACTCACAAGCAGACTAAATGAATTGCCAAGGAGCAGCAGCCGTCGCTTAAACTTTTTCTTCTTTGAGATGATCTCTGCATTGTCAAAGTTTTAGGCTGCAGCCCAGCTTTGAAAACTTATGGTAAGCCAGCACTAACCTGGGACTTGTAAGTGTGCAGTAGAGCACTAATGCTAACAGTAACAGTAAATTCCTAAACAACAAACCTATAATTCTTATTATAATACAAACCATTTTAAGAAAAGAAAGGGGGGGGGGAAGAGAACTGGCTTTCTATGATTATGTCTACGCTGCACTTAGACACCCACAGCTGGCCTTGTGCCAGTTGACACAGGCTCACAGAGCTGCGGCTGTGGAGCCGTTTTAATTACGGTGTAGATGGACCCTCAAACTTCTCAGGATTCTAGAGCCTGAGCCCCAGTGTCTGCACCACAGTTAAACAGCCCTGAGCCCAAGTCAGCTGGCCTGGGCCAGCCACAGGTTTTTAATTGCAGCGTAGACATGCTCTAAAAGGTCCCAAAGCTCTGCAGATAAGACTGGGCACATCCTAAAGGTGTAAATATACAGATGCTATGTTGTCAAACTCTATTTAGTAGTAAGTAACCTTACTTTCTCACCCATTGGAGTCCTAATGAGTATTCATCCTCTTTGGTAAGAGACGGGACAATAGCCCTAAAAGCAGAAAAGACACTTACAGGGTATGTAAATGATTTAGGAGCATTAGTTGTAGCTCATTCTGTTACTTGCTGAGAAGACTACCATACTAGTCCCCCAAATGTACAATTCAGAGGAAGAGATGTACTACAACTGGAAGTTCAGTATGCTTCTTTATTTATAATGCACGTTGGTATAACATCAACTTGTTAGCTGAATGGTAGTATAATACTAAATGTAGCTCAGAAGGACTAGTATACTTCATGAAATTTCATATGCCTGGCTTAAAAATTTGACCTTTATAGTTGTTGATTACATTTTAAATATAGACTGCTCTTAAATATTGAACAAAGAAGGTTCTTTATTTAAAGCGAGAACTTGCTACTTTAATCTGTATTACCAAAATCTTTAAGATAAGAGAAAATTTACAGAATGGCCGAAGTCTCATTTTTCAAAAGCAGCTTAAGAGCTTTAGAGCCTGAGTTTCCATGGTGTTTCAACCTTGAGCTGTACCCTGTATTCAGGAGTAGAAGTAGTAGCACAGACCCATTTTCCAGTGATTCGTTTGTTGTAAGGTAAGTAAAAATCGCTGTTTGTAGTCCTACCCCTTCACACCATTGATATGGAGAGGGGGGAGGTTCTGATTCCTGCCTCAGGTTCTGTACCCTATTTCTATAAGACAGTTTGTCAGACAAATGGTCCCTGCTTATTAAATATATAGCCAGATGGTTAAGATTCAACCTCTGAAAAAGGGAAATCCTCGCTTCTTTTTCTGAATTATTCACAGAGAAGAGACACTCCTGGTCTGTTTTCTTTTTTTTTTTTTCTTTTAAATTCATGCTGGGATCTTTGAGAGTAAAATGGCCCTTCCTAAACCTATGAATAAACACTTGAAGCTTTCCAGGTGATGTGTGAGACCTGGCTCATATCTCCTTAGATTCGATCCTCTTGCTGCTTTCACAAAGTCATCCATCATTACACTAGCAGTTAGTATCTTCTTAAAGATATCCTGGTCAGGAAGACAGAGGGCACACTCTATTAAAACTTTCAGTAAGCTTCACCTAATTAGGATTCTTTAGCTATGTTTTTTTGCAATTCAAGAGCCTGAGTGGTATATATGTCCCAACTTGAGTTGGGCTCTACAGTCCAATTCTAATTGTCCAAAGGATACCTCAAGTTGTTAAATACCCTGATGTCTGTTGTGGCCCTGAAAACTGTTGCTAAGGAATTGTCCAGTTTTACAGTTCATATGAACTGTTCTTCAGTAATAATCCAAAGGTCCCTCTGGCTTTGTCCATGGTAAAGTGACTTTTCTATGAGTTAATGTTTCTCTCTCTTTAAGGGCTGTCACCTTTCGAGGCGTAAGGTAGATACCAGCCCTTCAGCATAACTTTTTGAAGTTTGAGAATGAGGAAAACAATCTCTCTCCCAGCATAATTGTCAAAGGGATATTTGTCCTGATGGAAGATTATCTGTGCTTTTCTCAAAATTTAAATGGAGAAAATGAGATATGAAAGTACTCCAAATCTCACTGTCAAAACTGTTTCAACCCTTGGGTCAGCAATCCAGATCTTGCAGAATAGGGAAGTCTTAATTCTACTGGTGTCAGCTGGCTTTCCTGAAGGAAGAAGTCTTATTTAGTCCTGCAGAATTGAACTGTTATCAGCCAAGACAAATGGTCACTATAGACTTACTGTCCCCAACTTCCCCCGGGGCAGTTTTACATTTTCCTTCTACGTTTTGCTTTCATTTACAGCATAATATATCTATAGCAGTATTTTGCACCAAGTCCAACACCTGGTTTCTACCATAAACCTCCTTTTGCCATTATTTCTAAATTTAGAGTATGATGTAAAATAGCTTGGGGGAGAGGGTTGAATTTCTATTAAATAACTCCAATTAAATAACTCTAACTCTCATTTTGGGAGTTTATTAATTGGGTATGAATATACACAGTGGGTTCTGACTTGGTGTACTAGTCCCTGCCTGGGGAAAAAATTATTTAAGCTTCTATATAGGTTTTTATGCCATGGACATCACTATAGTACAGGGGTCAGCCGAGTCTTCATTTATTCATTTTAATGTAAGGTTTCACGTGCCAGTAATACATTTTAACGTTTTTAGAAGGTCTCTCTCTATGTCTATACTATGTAACTAAACTATTGTTATATGTAAAGTAAATGAGGATTTTAAAATGTTTAAGAAGCTTTATTTAAAATTAAATTAAAATGCAGATCTTATCAGTTTAGTGCAGTGGTTCTTAATCAAGGGTGCACGCACCCCCTGGGCGTGCGTGATGCCCTTTCTGGGGGTGCAAGACGTGAGATTTTTTTTAGAAGGTAAATCATCAAAAACACAAATTAAGCACAGGCACATAAGTACAACTACTTTGTTTTATCAAACCTCTGTATTTATTAACATTATACCTTTTTTAACAATTACTGTAATATACAAACAAAGTTTTTACGTTTTCAAGTTTTTAAGTTAATCGTAGTGTAATTTTTGAAAAGGGGTGAGAGAACATATTTTGAGAACTCCAAACCATCAGTGGGCTGGGTGGGGCTGGGTGTACTGTATTAAATTGCTCCCCATAGGAATGTCCTACTCACGGTGTACTACTTACGGCTGCCAGTCCTGATGCTCTTGAGTGTCATGGTAAGGGGATGGAGAACAAGGGTGGTTGGATAGACGCGGGAGTCTGGGGGGCCTGTCGGGGGTGTGGATAGGGGTCGGGGGAGTCAGGGGACAGGGAGCAGGGGGGCTTGGATGGAGGGGTTGGCTCCCGGGAGGTGGTGGTCAGGAGACAAGGAGCAGGGCAGGGGGTTGTATGGGTGGAGGGTTCTGAGGGGGACAGTCAGGAGGAAGGGGGTCCTGGGAGGGGGTGGTCAAGGACAAGGAGTGGGGGAGGTTGGATGGGTCAGGGTTTATGAGGGGGGCAGTCAGGGGGCGGGAAGTTTGGGGAGGCACAGCCTTCCCTACCCAGCTATAGTGTATTAAGTTTCTCCCCGTAGGAATGTGCTAGTTACCATGTACTACTTACGGCTGCCAGTCCTGGTGCTCCGCAAGTAGCACATTCCTACGGGGAGAAATTTAATGCACTACACCAGCGAACAGAACCCCAGACCAGTGGCGGCCTGAGCAGCTCAGCCCGCTGCCGGTCTGGGGTTCCGTCCGCCGGCTCCTGCCAGCTGGGGTCCCAGCCACTGGCCCCGCTCAGCCCACTGCCGGCCTGGGGTTTCATTCACCCAGGCCGACAGCGGGCTGAGCGGGGGCGGCAGCCGGGACCCCGGCTGGCAGTAGCGTGCCACTAAAAATGGGCTCATGTGCGGCTAGTTGCCGACCCCTGCTATAGTATATGATGGCCTTCCGGGAGTGCATAAAATGTGACTAATATCTACCATGTGTTTGTACTCTTCCTTGCCCCAGGGAGAGAAGTGTGCAGTGGAGTAATTTTGTTTTGGAATTTTTTATACAATATATTTAGCAATGTGTTGCAATATGTTAGAGAAGGCAAGATCAAAGAAATGTGCTTTGCAGTTAGAGCAGAAGGTGGTGAGGTTTGTGATAGGTCTTGTGGGAGTTAATGCCATGATATTGGGTTGGCCTTAGAAAGTGCTCTGTTCTTCTGCACAGACAAGCTTTATGCTTATTGTGGAAAGTTCCACTGTGACAGAGGAGCGCAGCTGTCAATCACGGTCTTCATCTTGATACCCTGGGCCCAAGCCATTGAACACCTTGAATTTAATTTGATACTCTCTGGGAAGTCAGTGTAGGAAGCAGAAGACAGGTTTGATGTATTCTCAATAGCCAGTGTTGGTGAAGTGACATTCTGTAACAGACTGTGTACCAGTTAGCTTGTTCTGAAGGCTTCATGCCCAGGTATATTAAAGTGTTGTAGTCCAGTCAAGAGTTGACGAAGTTGTGAATAACTTCATGTACTGTGTATAAGTATTGAGAGTCAGACCAATTGCATAGCTAAATTTTTCATTTTATGACTAATCAGTAACTAGGTGAGTGAAAATTATTAATGCTGAAACTACATTTTCTAGTAACTATTACTTATGTTTTAAAATCTCTTTTTTCAACCCTATTAGTTCTTTTCCTCACCTGACTTGTAATTTCATCATGCACTGCAGAGTTTGATGCAGTTTTGGATCGAAATGTGACAATCTTCAATAGCATTACAGCCGCTACTCTGCATTTCTTGATCTTTTCATTTTACACCAGTGTCCTCCTTTGCTTACCTCTACTTCCTCTAATTTCCAGCATCTGACCTCTTTGCAGGCAAGGCAAAAGAAGCCATTGTCCAACAGCCAAAGACAACCAAAAATTGTCTATTTAATACAAGATATTTATTTCAGAGTAACAGCCGTGTTAGTCTGTATTCGCAAAAAGAAAAGGAGTACTTGTGGCACCTTAGAGACTAACCAATTTATTTGAGCATGAGCTTTCGTGAGCTACAGCTCACTTCATTGGATGCCACATGCTCAAATAAATTGGTTAGTCTCTAAGGTGCCACAAGTACTCCTTTTCTTTTTACAAGATATTTAGTTTTCTGTTTTGCCAGACAAGCTGCTGGCATCCACTTAAAAACCCTGATAGCACTGATGGACTAATGCCTCTGACCTAAAAATGAAAATCAACGTCCCACCTAAATTTCCTGTTACCAAATCCAGGTTAACTGGGTGCTTTTCTTGACTTAGCCTGCTACTTTGTTGAATGGCTTCTGTCTTAACATTCTTTACTCTGACATTCTATTTACCTCTGAGTGTTGAAGTAATCCTTCAGTATAAACTCATTTGCACATTTACAATGGTAAACTCAGTCTGCTTTCTTTAGCCTCTGTGGCATATCCTGCATCTGTCACTGCTCATTCTTGCATTTGAAAGTTCTTACCTTGATTACTGCAATTCCTTTTTTAGAGCCTCCCAAAAACTCTTTTTTCAAATGTGAGTATTAGTGCTTCCATTCCCTGTGCATGCACACTAATGAACTCTCTATCCTTCACTGTATCCTTACCAACTTCAGTGTCGACTGAAAAATTGCTGTCCTTCTCTTCAAAATTCCTACCTTTGTCATAGTTATTCAGTTTATTTCCTCTCAGTTTTGCCTTCTGAACTTCCCTCCTTTTTTTGGACTTCACTGCCACTGAGCAAGCTAATTGGAACAACCTGTTTGTACTAAGTGCATCACTTTTTTTGAACCAATCATTCCTATGCTACCTGCAACTAGTAAGCAGTCAGCCAGTTGTCCCAAAATAGCACTTACTGATTTTGTGTTATGGATTATAGGTTACTGTCCACACCTAATCTAATTTATTAATGTACCTTTACACAAAATCATAACTTCTGTATTGAGTTAATTGTGTGAACAAGTTAGAAAATTAAATAGCCCCAATTAATATGGAACTTCTTTTTAACCCTGTGTTGAAGAAAATTACAGTATTTGATTTGAATTTAGCTTTGTAATGTTACTGCAACATGTTTTCTGACTTAACTGCCCTACCTACTTTTGAGGGAAGGATGAGATCTTTTTCTTTCCGCAAAGTTCACTGATTGTAATGAAACTAGCAGCAATAAACAGAAAATAGCACTGCCTTCCTAGTAAGAATGGATGTCTTCACACAGTCTTTTGTATCAGAATTATGCTATTTTATTAGAATTGTCAAAAAAAATCCATTAAAACATTTTTGATGGAAAATAGCTTTTTGACAAAAGGGATGTTTTTATGAAAAATTGTTTTAAATGAAAAATCTTAGATTTTTGTCAAAACCAAAAACTGTCTTGATTAAAACAGAATTATTCTTTGCAGGTTTGTTGAAGGGAGAAATCATTTTCTGACCAGGTCTGTATTTTAGATAATTTTAGTCAAAGTAGTGACTTACTTTCTTTTCCTTGCCAGATTCTGGAGTCCTTGTGGATAGTGATGAGTCGTAATGTGAGCCTACTCTTCACCACAGTAACAACATTAGTGACAATCCTCTTCTATAGTGGGACAGCCCTTCTCAATTTTGTGCTCTCACTGGTAAGTAGCATGCACTGGACAGTTTATACTATTCATTTTACATCCCTCTAAGTTGATGTAAACAAGGAGCTTTCACCAGGGATTTTAGGGATATCAATTCATCTTTAGAACACAGAAGGAAGGATTTAAAGGAACACATTAAATATTAGTGAATTCTTGTTCACAGATCAGACTGGATTTTTTTTAAAGTGCTTTTGTTTTGACCATGTGCATGTGTGGATAGCAAATATGTGATATGGTGTGATATAGTATAAAGGTTCTCACAGCATGAGTTTTTGGGATAACCATTTTGCCCGTTCATAAGTAATGCAGGTCATCCTGTACTCTCAATGATAAATGCCTACATCCTCTGCTGCAGCTATAATACACTCAACCTGAGGAAGGATGGAGGTAGAGTGGCGTACTTGCCTGATCCTGGGGCCAGTTCAGTCCTTGGCACTACTTAAAATAGCTTGGAAGCTCCTGACAATTACACTGAAGGCGTTCAAAGCTCCTATGTGCTATTCTAGAAACTGGAAAATGCCAGCGTGTAGGGATGTCCTTGTCAAACTCTCTCTCATAGAAGTATCCCCTGCTGGGGGAGTCAGAGGGAAAAAGTGTAATTTTACTTGGACAGGGTGTGTATCAGGGAGGTGATTGATCCAGTTTTGCAGATGCTTTGTGCCAGCGGAGTGGTGCAAAGCAGTTAAAATGATCCAAAATCTTTTTTTAAAACCATTAAGTATTCTGCATATGCCACATATACTTAAAATATTTTAGAGTTTTCAGTGTTTCAAAAACTTTCACTGAAATTGTTTGTGTCCTGCTGTCTGAAAAGCTGTTTTATCTCCATTACCAAGAGTCCAACTACTGTACGGGGTTTATAGCAAAAGGAATATTAAAACTAACGCCTCTCAAAAGTCCTTTAAATATGATCTAAAATAGCTTTTAAAATTAATACAAATGCCATGACTTGGGACCTTCTAGGCTTAGGAACAAGAACACTCTCTCTCTCTCTTCCCCTCCCCCCCCCCCATTGGGAAATTGGCAGTCTCCCCTTTCCTGTTTTATAAAGCTCCTATTTCTAGACTTTTAGAATTCTGAAAGATTAGACCTTAATCCTATCACTGGTTTATATTTTAATATTGCCTATCCTGAACTTGGAGCCAGAATAATTTGCCGGTAGGGGGAGTGGGAATTCTACCGTTTGGGGGAGGGAAAAGGAAGGAACGCTTATCTGACAATTTTTTAAGAAAAAGGGCATCTGTTAGAACATGATTAGGGAGTTAGAATAAGTCCCAGATTGGACTGGTGGGCAGAGTATAGGTATGGCAATCAAAAGCTAATGCTAGATATAATTTAACATGAACATCAAGACCTATGCAAAGTACTTCCTTAGAAAGAAAAAAAATCAAATGCTCAGCTGCAAAATGGGGAATAACTGGCTAGGTGGTAGTACTGCCTCATATGTAAGACACAGAAGGCAGCTGTCCTGCTTTATGCAGCTCTGGTGAGGCTACAGATAAAAGGTTTAGAAAATCCGACCTATGAAGAAGGGTTAATAAAACTGAGTATGTTTCGTCTTCAGTCTTTCTCAAGGGGACCTGTTAAGTCTTCAGAGAGGTTAAGGGCTATTATAAAGAGCTCTGTGACCAGTTGTTCTCCATGTCCACTGAAGATAGGACAAAAAGTTATGGGCTTAATCTCTGTAGCAAGGGAGATTTAGGTTATATATTAGGAAAAACTTTTTAACTTTAAGGGTAGTTATGTAATGGATTAGAATTCCAAGGGAGGTTGTGGAATCCCCATCACTGGAGGTTAAGAAATGGTTAGACAAATACCTGTCATGGATGGTCTAGATCAGTGGTCACCAACTGGTAGATCGCAATTGACTGGTAGATCGTGGAGCCTCTGGCAGTCGATTGCCATCTCAGTCTAGGGTTGCCAACTCTCCTGCAGCCATCCCTGCCTGCCCTGGCTCCGCACCGCTACCGGTAGCAGCCAGCATGTTTCTGCAGCTCCTGGGGATAGGGAGTAGCGAGTCTCTGCATGCTGCCCTTACCTGCAGGCACCACCCCTGCAGTTCCCATTGGCCTGGAACGGGGAACTGCAGCCAATGGGAGCTGGGGGAGGAGGTGTGTGCCTGCAGATGGGGGCAGCGCACAGAGCCACCTGCCCTGCCCCACCCCACCCCACCTCCAGGAGCTGCTGCCGGACATGCCGGCCACTTTGGGGAATGGTGCAGAGCCAGGGCAGGCAGGGAGCCTGCCTTAGTCCTGCTGTGCCGCTGCCCAGGAGCTGCTTGAAGTAATCAGCATCCGGCTGGAGCCTGAACCCGTCTGGCACTCCAACCCCCTGCTCCAGCTCTGAACCCTCTCCTGCAGCCCAACCCGCAGCCCTGAGCCCCCCGCCACACCTACCTCCCCCCCAGAGCCCACACCCCCTCCTGCACCCCGTCCCAGCCCCTTCCCAGAGCCTGCACCCCAACCCTTTGCCCAAGCCCTGAGTCCCCTCCCAGAGCCTGCACCCTGAACCCCCTCCTGCACCAACTCCGTCACAGAGCCTGCACCGTGAACCTTCTCCTGCACCCCAACCCACTGCCCCAGGTTCAGCTTGGAGCCCCTCCCACACTCCAAAGCCTTCGGCCCCAGCCCAGAGCCCACACCTTCTCCTGCACCCCAACCACTTGTCCCAGCCCGGTGAAAGTGAGTGAGGGTTGGGGAAAGCAAGAGATGGAGTGGGCAGGGCCTCGGAGAAGGGGTGGGACAATGGTGTTTGGATTTGTGTGATTATTGTTGTTTCTACGTTTTCTTTGAGGTAGATCGTGGGTTGTACTTAAATTCAAAAAGTGATCTTGTGCTTAAAAAGGTTGGAGACCACTGGTCTAGATATACTTGGTCCTGCCTCAGATTCCACGGGCTAGACTTGGTGACATCTGGAAATCTTTTCCAGCCATATTATTATTATTATTACCTCCACGTATGTGAATAGTGTGATGTGAAAAGGTTTTATTGGTATGAGTTTAGGAAGGTCAATTTACTTACGTAAGCATGTTTTATATAGGTCATTTTTAAATGAGTACAGCTAACATAACTTTTATATGCATAGATTGTAATCTTTCAGAATCCTTTTAACCTTGTTGAAAAACTTGGTCTGACAGGGTGTCCGCTTATTTTGCTTACAGTTCTTTCTAAAATCTGGTATTGTCAGTTTTTCCAAAGTACATCTCCGAACAAAGGCATTGTTCTAAGTTGGGTAAAATTATTGTAGGGAATTGTAAGCAAAACTGCTGAATACACAATTACTGTTTTATGTTGCATTCATTAAGGAAGTATTTTCAATTAATGAGTTTTATTTACCAAAATGATTTTTTCATTGCAATATGCTTATTAGATTTGTGTATTCTTTAACACTAGTGCACATACTGAAATAGTGGTTTGATATGTACTTTTAAAAAAGCTCTTGTTTTTAATGAAAGGTATCACTTTGTTTTTTGTGTGTGTGCATGTGGGACTTAGTTTTTTAAAGATTCTTTTGATTCTAAATCTGATAGCCACAGCTGTGTGGAGTAGTTACTAATGTTAGAGGTGATTTTTTTTCTTTCCATTGCAGCTGTGTATTGACAGCTGCTACTTTTAAATAACTTAATGGCTGGAACAGAGCCCGAGGCTTGTGATCACCTAGATCTCAGACACTGAGAGAGCTTGTGTCAAGGACTCTGGCCTGAGTGAGTTTTTTAATCTAAACAAACACTGACCTTGGAAACATGATTGAAATCCTGGTGGTGTTTTTGTTGTGTGGGGTGTTTCAAAATATTTGTTTTGAATAATTGGAAGAAAGTGAAGGCCTACTGCCAGATTAACTTCAGCAGTTAATGGAGACAGTGAGAAGAGGAGACGAGATCTTTTCACGTTTGTTTGGATAACTAAAATTGCATAACTTAAATCAAATGCTAATTTGGGGCAATTGTGTGGGTTCTCAATCACACAGGTAAAATATAAGAGTGGGCTATGAGGATTTCTTAGCTGAATTGCTACCTTAAGTTCCAGACAAATGACTTTTACATCTATTTGTAGTTATGTTGTTCTGCAGTTGTCCCTTACTTCAACTGAGGGAGAAAAGCATAGAAAATAGATATGTGTAAATAATTATTTACATTTCTTCCTGGGTCTAATATTTTACCCATGATGAAACACTGAAAGCAGTTTCTGTGGGCTAGTGAGATTACATTAGAAATAAAAATATTTAAAGATGAAGAGAGCCTGATGAATAGGTCTTCACAGTTCTTAAAGACCACATCTCCACCCTATCCCTGCATTGCCCCTCTTTCTCCCCCCCCCCCCCCCGGGGAGAGGGAGGTATTTCTGATATCTTCTACTATCTTCTTTGCTTTCATTTGTGTAAATCTTTCACAAACATTCTTGCACAAAAGGGGGAACATAACTTTTATGGTATAGTGGATCAAATTTTTAATTTAAACTCAAACCTTAAGTTCTCCTAATAGTTTTTACTGTGTCTTTTACCATCTTCTTATAACCATAAACAATTTTAAAAAGAGGAAAAAGGGCATCCTTAGCATAAGCAGTAAATCTGTCCATTGAGCCTGGTACACAGGGATCTAAACAGTCTGTTCACTGGGACAGTTATTAAAATGAACATGTTAGTTGTCATTCTGAGAACTCTGGAGAGCTGGTTTTGTTGGATTTAAATGATCTTTCCTAGCAAAACATCAGCTGAACTACCATCCAGATGATGATTTTTCTTTCAAAATAACGTGGAATTTTGCTGGGAATAATGGAACACTTTCCACTTGTCTCTTCATGTGCTTGTTTTCTAATGTAGTAAGTCTGAGAAGTGCAATATATTAAGGCATGTAGTAAGTGATAACTCTTACAGCTTTTGCAGCTTTCAAGTTTCATTCCCTATCATGTATATCAGACAGGGTATCAGTAATCTTGCATCAGTTCCTCTTCCTTGGGTTTGCACGAGGAGTCCTTACAACTTCTTTCCATGTATACTAGGTCATATTAATATCCAGTTTGTGAATATTAGGTGTGAGGTTTTTCTGTAACCCCTGAGGCTCAGAACCTATATTCTGAGTGATATGGATATGTTGAACCCTGACTTGGTTCTCTAAAGTTTCCAGTTTTCTCTCCAATAACATTGTTTTTAATAAGTAATTTTATAAGTGTGGATGTCTCTTTTGCAATTTCCTTTATTACATTAAGCTCAAATTCAGTGTGCCCTATTCTCTACTCCTTTTGTGGAAACACTTGAAATTCAAAGGTTGACAGCTTCACGGAAACTCACTATTTTCTAGTGAGGAAACAGATTTTTGTAGAGATCCCATCTTATGTGCAGCGCCAAGATAATTTCTTCCTACAATATTTCAGAATACCCTTTCACTTCAGCCAGTGGTTCAGAGAGGAAGATTTTACCAAATGCACTGTGCTACTACTCCTAGCTTGAGAAGTCTGAGCCATCTGATTTCCACTTATTTCCTCCTATTTTCTGCTTACCCCTACTGTTAGCCATCGGAGGCAGCTATTCCCCTCGGTGGTGGTGTCAAGGCTGATTCCCCACTCTGGCATTTTGAGTGTGGAAGGTGGGGGCCCGCAAGGATTCTAAAACTTAATACTGGCCACTCCAGGCTTGTATTAAACTCCCAAGGTTACAGCTTTTCTCTGACCTTGGATGGATAGATGTTGCTGCCACCCAAGTGCAAAAACCCCTTTGAACACCCAGGAAGGCGCACTTGGGAATTCCTTCCTGTGGGGTACCCTCAAGCCCTTTCACTTCTGTTTCTGGGAAGAGCTGAGAAAGAAAACAAAGGAAATCAGCTGTTGCCACCAGCTAATTAAACAAACCTCTTAAGGACACACAAATCCAATCCTGTTCTTAAAAAAGGTAAATGTTGTTAAAAACAAAAAGAAAGAAAATACATCTGGAATTTAGGCTTTTTGCTAGGTTTTAAAAAGAACAGTTACAAGGATTAAGTATCAAGAGAGCTTCTTGAGGTCCATCTTAAAGTTACAAGCAAAACAAAAGCACCTGGAGTTAGCACAGAGGAGTCCACAAGCCATAAAGAAATAAAAAGAAATAAACCTAACCGCATCTTTCTAGACATTTCCTGATCTACTTACATATCTGGGGTTTTAAATTAGTAGTTTCTAGGTATGATCTGATGATTTTCCATACCTCACCCAAAGCTTCTTACAGCATTGCTGCTCTGTCCCCCTCTTCCCTGGAGAACAGACAGACAAAAGGGACGTTTTTTCCCAATTTTAAAAGTTTTAGCCTGTCCATTGGCTCCCTTGGTTAGGTGCCCACTCCCTTCCTTTTACCTATGGACTTGGTAATGCTTTACAGGTAAAGCAAGTAGAGAACAGCTAAGAAGAGGGGTTTTATAGCTAACTGGCTGGCTGGGTGCCCATAAAATGGAGCTATCCCCTCCCCCTTATTTATCACAGGTGGACACTTAGAGTTTATTTCCTCTCTGCAATGGGCACATCACCCAGAAATTTATATTGTTTTTTTTAACATCTGTTTTGAAAACAGAGATGTTCAGTTGAAGCTCTTCCTCCTAGATAAGTCTGAGGCCTAAGACCTCTTAAAGCAGGCTCCTTCTGGGTCCAAGCAGTCCTCTGAAAAAAGTGCCTCAGCAGTAATTTCCTGTGTCTCAACTTCCAGGGCTCATGCTTAATCAAAGCCTTCTACGGATCCTTTTGTCATTCCCTCCTCCCATCCAGAAAAGGGGAGATATCAGCTCCTCTCATCCAAGGAGCATAGATGCAGATCTTCATCTAAATTGAAAGAGACATCTCCACTTTCAACTTGAAAAGAGGACACCAGAAGGCCTCAACAAGGGTCCCTCTGGTGTCTGCAAAAACACTGAAGTTAGACCTCAGAATGACTTCATCAGCATCCATCTGTCTTGGATATAGAGTCTGAAGTATTACCTCATGGGTTTGCTCTAGTGCTGATAGGGCTGTTTGTTCTGGTACCGATCGCTTCGGCACCACTCACCCTGGTACTAACTATATATGGTTTCTTCTTGGCACCTGTGTCATCAGGGCCAAGCTTTACAATGCTAGGGGTTTGGTTATATTGATCTTATCTGAATTATCTTTGCTTTCTGTCTCAATTAAGATTACTGAACTGCTACTGCAAGCTTTGTTACTGGGTCCGTCCTCTGCCCTGGTGCGGCATCTCCCCACCTGCATCCCTCAGACTCCTTTTAGATCTGCTCTACCTCTGCCAAAAGAGTATTCATACTCTCCTTCCTCTGATATTGGTGTGGACGGATCACCTTCCTGTTCCTCCTCAGTGTATAATCCTTAATATTCTGATAAAGATTCCAGGGCTACGAGTTGTGGCATACACAGGGAATGGCCTCCCTCCTGGTACATGATACTGTCATGATTCTGCTTCTTGGCTTTGCTGGGCATCTTGGTGTGTGCGTGAGGCAAGGAGACCCAGTTCCTCTGTGGCATGTAGAACTTTACCACAGGAATTGCTCAGAACTCAACTATAGCAACCCTTATCTCTCTGTGGTGGAGACTATGCAAATTGAACTTTCAGAAGAGGGGCAGTGACTGCAGTTATCCTCTGATGTGATTCTAACACATATGTTGTCATCATTGCCAAATGAAGCTGTTATGCTATCCACTTACCTCACCACCTGACAACAGGGCATTCTAAGACTAACTTTGCAGGATGGCAGAAGCACTGGAGATTCCTGAAGGCCATCCAGGCTCACAAATTTGGGGGCATTTTACACTCTTCTTTACTTTAAAGACACACACTGTCTGTCAGTGGAGCCTTTTAGAACCTGCTTAGCTCCTCTGGAAAATCCCAGCATCTATACTCCTGACTTCAAAAGGACAGATAAGATACCTAGTTCCCTTCTATGGGATTTGAGTACTTCTTTCTACATCTTTCACTGGGTTCTTTGGTTATAGCAGCTCACAAGAGAATGAGACAACAGGCCTCAAAGCTAACTTAAAGAAACTGAGCCAAAAGAGACTAGAAAGAGCTACTCTGCAACTCAGAATAGCTAATTACCAAGCTCTCCTTTCAAAAATGTGATTATTTTAACTGGTACAAGGTATCAGAGTTTTTAGATTAGATTCTAGAATCTAAAGAGGAACAATCATTGATCCAGGAGGGTCAATTTACAAAGTATTTTAGTAGATTGACTCATCGGATACCACAGCTAGGTCAATGGCAACTACAATTATCATGCCTCATGTATCCTGGCTGCAGTCATCTAGGTTAACGAGAGAAATTCTGAATGCAATCAAGAATCTCCCTTTTTTGTAAGGAATCAATTTTCCTTTCTGATGCCACTGATGATGCAATATGTTAAGATTCTCAAGCTTCACTGAGATCTTTAACCACTTACACTGCTCATCCCAGAAGGAAAAAACCAAATCAGATGAAGATCCCATTCTCAGTCATATTAGTGACCAGCCAAATCATCCAGGAAGAGGTAGAAATTCCAGATGAGGAGGCAGCCGTCTACTGTTACTGCCACCACTACAAGAACAATGCTATCTTCCAAGCAGTCAGTTTGATAATCATGTTGAGAGCAGCTGGGAACAACTCGTAAAGGATCTCTATCACTTCCTTACCCCATATGGAGATTGGTGGTTGTTTTTGTTTTTTATTTTCAGGTAGCCTGGAACAAGATGACATCAGAGCACTGGGTTTTGTGTGCTACACAAATCGGTTATTTGATCGAGTTCCAGGAGTTTCCCATCTCTTTGGAGGGACTGCTCTCATCAGACACTATTCTATCAAGCTGTACAGTTCCTCCTTATGCTTGGAGTAAGGGAAGAGAGTTTTTTAATTCACAGAGAAGAGTATTTACTCCTGTTACTGTCTAGTTCTCAAGAATGTATGCAGTGTTGTAGCTGTGTTGGTCCCAGGGAGACAAGGTGTCTGAAGTAATATCTTTTTTTGGACCAACTTCTGTTGGTGAGACAGATGAGCCTTCACAGAGCTCTTCTTCACATCTGGGAAACTAGCCCAAGTAAATAAGTTCAAAATGGGGCACCAACCTGACTTCTTGGGAACTAAAGAGCTCTGAACACATTCATCTGTCAGTGCATATTCAGAATGGTGACCCTTGCTAAAATAATCTATACCTTGGATCTTCTAGACTGGTTTGCAGCTCTGAATCTGCAGGATGTATATTTCCATCCCACCAGCACACAAGGACATAATTGTAATTTTGTAGTTGGGAAGGCACATTATCAGTCTGCAGCCCCAAAAGTCTGGCTGACTTTGCGTTTGTTGTTTACAAGAATGGTTGAAGTCCACTTACCAATCCAAACAGACATCATATATAGACATGGAAATACAGATTCCACAAGGATCACACTGCCTGGATGCTGTTAGACTGTCTTAGTAAGGACTTTTTCTAGAGATGTGCAGAATATCTTAATACAAAGTGGAAAAGGTTCAACAAGATCTGTTTATGCAAGTGGAAAAGTTTGTCTGGTCATCTCAGGGCATTTTGTCTCCATCTCACACAGTTTCTTCATATGTTCACATACAAGTTATATTTAAGGATTCAGATATCTCGATCAGTTCACTCCAGATTCACGTAGCAGCAATATCTGCAAGTCATCCAACATATTCAAGATCATAATTTTTTTTTCTCATCCAGCAGTGGTCAAGTTTCTCAAGGTTCTGACTCATGTATTTTCACTAGTGGGGGAACCACCCACCTGTCACTGGAATATTGTCCTCCAGGGGTTAATGCAGTGGTGCCCACATTTTTCCTGTTGCATCCTCTCTTACCAGTAATTGAATGTGTCCATGCTTCCCCTCCATTTCTGCACAATTGGCTTAGCAGAGGGGCTGTGACTGGGGCCGGAGCAGGGCTGCAGCTGGGGCTCCTTCCCCACCCCCTGTGGGAGCTGACCCAGGCCCTGTTGTGCACCCCTCCCCAGTGTTCCTCTGTGCCTTCCGGGGGGGGGGGGCACCCCACAGTTTGAGGGCCACTGGGTTTATGGGTCCTTCATTTGAACCCTTAGCTACCTGTTCTGTGTTGCATCTTTCTATGAAGATGGTGCTCTCAGTAACAATCACTTCAGAAATGAGTTGACCAGAATGGCAACTTATTAAGAAATATTTACTCTTACAGATTTAGATAATGAAACTGAAGTGAATCTTGTAACTCACATGTAGCATACCACTTTCAGAAATCCAACAAAACAGCTCTGCGTTAAGGTCTCAGCAAGACTGTAGTTCTTTGCCTCTCAAACACTTAAACTTTTTTGTTTTTGCAAGAGAACTCTCTGAAAGTCAGATAACACCTTCATTTTACATTAAAACCTCAAGTGTTTATGTTCAAATAGACCAATTGTCTTCATTTAACTCGATATTGCTCTGGGTGTCTCAGCAATTCAACCTAGCACAAACAGGAACAGCTCCTCTTTAGTTGTATTCTCTTAAACCAGGGCTGAATCTGGCCCTGTAATCAGTGACACATGTTGGTAGCTACCAGTGTGGTGCTTTGCTCTTGTTCAATGATACGTCGGCTGTCTGCGTGTTCCCTCTGCGTGCTGACCCAGCTCTATGCAGATAGCTAACACAGCAGACCCCGAGAGAACCCCCAAAACCCACAGACTCTAGTAAGATACGAAGGAACCCGAGCCAGATTTATTGTCAAATGAAGCACAGTAATAGTTCCCTATAGACTTTATAGGGCATACTACGAATTTGTGCTCCCTGGCAATGGACACAGCTCAGTCAGCGGCAGGACACTTCACTGCCCCCTAGGCTGGACACATCAGAACGATGTGCGCTCTCTAACCTACTTTTATACAGTTGCAGAACAGATTACTTTTCATAGTTTAAATGAATTTATTCATTATGTTGTCCTTTTGACCCTGTCTTTAAGATGCACCTGCCTGTTCCTTGTTGTGTTTATGGAGTGTTGTGATGCTGTCTTGACACAAGTTCCTTTCATTAGCACTTACGTGTGTGTGCACGTGCTTCTAACAATCTTTTCTTGTTAACTTCTGTGAGTGGGACCTGCCTTTGGCTCACAGCCCAGCTTTGCTTAACACTGCCTGGAAGTACTTTGGTTCAGGCTTCAGGCCTCAGACTGGGCCTCTGATACAAGAGTTTGTTTCAGGGCCTTCTCTTACTACAACACAGGCTCGCTCTGTTTTGTTAGTGTTTTAAGTAGGATTGAATTTACACATTTTCTGTAGATGAACAGTGAATAAAGTTGGTTCAGCTCATGTTTTTACTGCAGAAAAGGAAGATAAAAGTGCCATTGGTCCAAAGGAGACCTGCAGTTCTGTTGGGGGAATATGGAAATTTTCAACACATTTTTTAATATGTCAGCAATAAAGCCCCCGGACAGACAATAACTCAGTGAACGGCAGGGATAGTAATGTTTCCCAATGTACAGAGCTGTCTCACACACAATTAAACTACATTGATATATAGTTCTAGGCTATATATTTTAGCACAGAATTTTCTCACCAGTCACTTTTCTTTTTAGGTGCAGTCCTTTGGTGCCTCAGTTATGACTTAGAAGTTTAATTTTTGCATATAGTTTAATTTTTAAATTAAGAAATCACTAAGTGCCTTGTAAAATGCAAAGAATGGCTTAACCGGTTATCTTCAGTGGCCTCCCTCTTCTTTTGTTGACCCACAATTGAAGTTAATAGAGCCTTGCATTGCTTCCTCACTAGAGGCTAAGGTGATTCTGAAATTTTCCAAAACATACTCAAGCTTACTTAAGATCTAGTAATGGACAAAGGGGACTGCATGCCTTAATGTTGCATGTAATGTTGGGACTATTCTGCTTGTGGGAGGAGGGGGCAAGTCAGTTATATTTAATTTAGTATTTATCTTGTGATTCCTGGCATTACTTTGCACAGTGTGTTCTCTTTTTTCAAAATTTAATTGCACATTCATAGAAATGGAGTTGTTGGAGTGTGATGCTCTAATTACATGCATTTGCACTTGATATTAATTAAATGATCAGCTCAAATAAATGAGCTGTATGTCTGTGTATCATTTAGTTCAACTAACTCCCTGCTTCCACTCTTACTTCTTCAAGATAGGAGAGGGTCCTCAGATGCTGCTGCATTGTTGCTCCCTAGGAAAGGGAAGCCCCTGCTGCCATTCCAAATAGGGGAAGAGGCTATGGTGTGAGGGTGGTGCCATGCAGACTGAGCTAAAATTGTCCTGTGCGATAGTGCACCTAGGGCTTCAGGCTGTAATCCAGTCCTGCACACTTTGCGTTCCAAGTGGGAACGAGTTCTGCCGGCAGCTCGTCAGTTCAGACCTGTGCTGCCCTATTATATTCCTGTGGCTCGCTTTCAAAAATAATCAAGGGCAGTCCTAACCATCCAGGAGAGCTCTTGTCCTGCTTTCTAACTCCCCCTTTCATGAGTAGCAGTGTGGCTTATGTGGTGAAAGCAGCACAGAAAGAGATGCTCTGGCAAAACAAGGCTAATGCAATCCTTGGATGTATAAATGAAGGAGTAGTGAAGAGTAGTGGGGAGTTGATTTTTATCTCTGAGTACAGTATTGATGACACCAATGCTGGAATACTGCACCCAGTTCTGGTGTCCACATTTGAAAAAGGATGTTGAAAAACTGGAGAGGGTGTAGAAAAGAGCCACACAAATTATTTGAGTTCTGGAAAAAATGCCTTATAGTTGCTGTAAAATCCCCAAATTTATCCACTCCTTCCACATGTGGTGCTGCCCTTATCTTCTCCATAACCAATTCCCTAAGCCCTCACCCTTAACTTGTAGTTTTTGCTACCTAATCTTTGGTGTTACCCTCTTTCATTTTCTATTTATCTGTGTTCTAAGACGCATATCTAAGGTGAGTGTTCTATGTTGACTTGTAAGACTTTTTCCTGCGATCACCTTGTGGTCCTTTATATCTTTTGTTTTCTTCTAGGAATCCTGAAAAATAGTCAGTCTGGCTCCCACTCTTGTTGGTAATAAGCTGTTTCTCTCTTTTTGTAAAGAATGTGTTGGATACTACTAGGTCATGAGCTTGTATCAGGTGCAATATGCTTTCTTCTTTGTCATGTAAAGTTCCGTAGCCCTGGCCACCATGTTGTCTGCTATATCCATGCCTGTCTCTTCCAGCATGTCCATTTAAGTAGGTGCCGATAATTATTTCCTCATTTTCTGGAATTTTTTGAAGAGCATTGTCTTACGTCTTCCAGAGAGTTGGCTTCTCATCCTCCGCACAGTCAGACTAAGAAGCATTTAGCAATCCACCTTCAAAAGCCAGCTTGACCGTCATTAACCTGTCACAGATTCTATTTATTGTCACCACTCTTTCCTTTATTTTACCATTGAGCTATGGCTACTGTTTCTTGAGTTGGAGGTCCCACAGTAAATTGTTTTGTATCCTTCTCCAGTATGTTTTGCCTTTTTCACTTTCCATTTTGTTTCCAAGATACATGCTATCTGTACTCTCCACCTCTTCAGTGTTTCCTAGCTCCGTGTTACAGCCAGTTAGTAGACCAGCATTCCAATGTGCCAGTCTGATCTTCGATTTCTGGGCTAGAAACTGCATGCTTCTGAAGTTACACTGTAACCCTCACCTACAACACTTGGCCAAGAGGCACCGTGCATCATTTCTAGAGAATACTCTTGTATTGTTTTGATTTATTTGAGGACTCACTGTCAGTTTATGGCAAATTTTTACATCTGGCTGCCAACCTAACGCAAGCCCGCCTCCTTTTTCTATCAGGCTTGGTACTGGCAATGATGATGGATATATTGGAGAGTGCTAAACTAGTTGTGGGTGAATCAAAAGAGAGAGCCTTTATTCAAAAAGCAGCTTGGTGTTGGAGTAAAGTAGAGATGAAGTGGTAAAAGATGAGAGAAAAAAAACTCTGGCGAAGTAGTAGGAACAAACAAGAGGTGGAGGAATAGTAGTATGTAAAGAAATTGCCCAGGAACGTAGTTACAAAAGCGAAAGCAAAGGTTTTGGAGAAATTTTACATAAGACTTAGAACAAAGGTGGGGGAAAAGGGAATGTATAGACTGGTGAAAGCACAAGACAGAAGTACCAAACATGTAAAGGAAGTGAGGTTGGTGTTGACTGTTGACAGTCACATAAAGGATTGATGGAAAAGGTATTTTGAACAGCTTTTAAAAGAAGAAAATCCAAGAGACTAATGCTATTCTGTGCTCTACTGCACCAAAGTTCATCTTCTATCAAACCAGATGAAGCTGCAAGTGCTCTAAAAGAAATTAAAAATAAGGCTGAGGTTCAAACAGAATCGCTACTGAGGCATAGAAAAAGCTTGGAATAGAAGATATCCCTCTGCTGGCATTCTTGTACAGCTCCATCGTGTGATGGGAAAAGATACTAAATACATGGAGGAAAAGGACCTTGGTACCAAGATGCAAGGAAAAAGATGGTTGCTATTGATCTGAAAAGACCTTTGACAGAGTTCCAAGACAAGTCATCTGGTAGTGTATGAGGGAGAAAATGGTACCAGAACTTTGTGTGGGTTGTTCAAGCCACATATATAGGTGCTATATCAATATTCAGAACTTCTGGTGGTGAAACAGACAAACTCTTGGTAAAGGTGGGAGTGTGTCAGGGATCAACACTGAAGTTTCTCTTGTTTATCCTTGTCCTGGATACCCTCAAGGAATATACAGAAGGAGGCATCTTGATGCATGCTGTTGCAGGTATCGTTCTGTGCAGTGGGGAGAAAGATAGGTAGTCTAGAAGAGGATTTTGATAACTGGAGCGATATGAGCTCAAAATAAGCAGAGGAAAAACAGAGCGTATGGTATGTAATTTCAATATTGTGAACACTGAAGACTTATTCTTGAAACTAGATGGGCAGACTGTTACAGAAAACACATAGTTTCAAGTATCTGGGTTCCAGAATCTTGGAACATGGGGAAACGGAGGACAAAATTAGAACTAGGATAATAAAATGTCTCACTCAAATGATAAGAGGTGTAATATGTGACAGAAAGATGCCACTAAGATTAAAAGGGAAAGTCTGACTGATTCTCTGGGAGCTCTTCCAAACTAAGATGCAATAAAAGACTGGTGCCTCTGCACTGGGGGAAAAAAATTAAAAATGATTGCTTGGAACTCTTTCAGGTAACTGTCAAATCCCTTTTTCAAAGGCAAGATTTACTTTTAGATGTGCCATCTGTATGACCTGCAATGCATTTCTCTAAGTCTGTGTGTCCAATAGCATTTTTTGCATTTCCCAATTATGTTAAATGATCTGAAACATATTTGCATCCTATTATCTGCGTAGTGTTTAATGCTTTTTTTCCTTTCAAATTGTGTTTTGTTTTACAGGTGATTTTCCTGACCACGCTGTTTTATCTGTTAAGTTCCAGTGATGAGTACTACAAACCAGTGAAGTGGGTGATTAGCTTGACACCTTTGTCGCAGCCAGGCCCATCCTCAAATATAGTTGGCCAGTCTGTGGAAGAGGCCATAAGGTATGATGATGCTTTCTCACTAGCTGTGGCAAACCATTTTTTTTGAGAGACTGACATATTTTTGTTGTATGAATATTGAATAATTTTAGTTTAGTTTAATTTTAACTGTTCATGTTAAGGATGTGCAGTTGTGGCTGCTCATATTTCAAGGACTTAGTGTATGTTAATAACAGACCAGTGTGTCCCTGTTGGGATGAGGCAGAGAAGAAAATCTTGATCCAGATTGTTCCACACTAAACGTGCCACCTTTGTCTCTTCCCTTTCCCCTCCTAAAAAACCCCTTCAATTGTTGGAACTTTTGAAAAATACATTTTACTGAGACATTTTATAATACAACTGTTTTTAATTTCACAGTTACTTATTTTGTGATAATTAACTAAAGATGTTTCTAGATATCCTCTTACAGTAGCAGCTTACAAACATTAGTATAGTTGACTATTTGCTTTTCATCCCATGGCATGAGGGAACAGAGCAGCCATAGTGGCAGAGACTAGCTTCTTCGCTTTTTTTGATTTGGGCTGTCTGCATTTCATTAGGTTACTAAGTAGAGCTGCACTAAGTAAACTCATCCTGTTTGCAATCCTGCTTCTGTGCTTTAGTGCCTGGCCAGTTTCTCCCAAGTTGTCTTTCCATGACCCCATACATTTATATAGCATCTTTGATTCCACAGTGGCAGAGACTAGCTTCTTTGCTTTGTTGATTTGGGCTGTGGGCATACTCTTAGCTGCAAAGTGCTATTCAGCAAAGAATTTAAGTTTCACTTTGTAGACCCATATCACAGATAATGCAATGGATTGGATCAGTATATAGGAAAACAATGAACTGGAGGGGATGGAAACTAAGGGAGGAGAGAAGTAAAGCCAGAGAAGCAAGGTGTAGGGAAGGAAAGAGACAACAGGCATCAGCGGTAGATAAAGCAGAGCCAACGATTGGGAAGTATAAGGGGATGCTGGCCTGCCTTGCTGACAAAGACTTTATTTTGAAGATGCAAGAAGTCAAATTTGACTTTAAAAGAATGCAGATATAAAGATATGCAGAAGTGTGTGCTGTCAGGTCTCTTTAGTCTACCCTTGTTCCCTAATCCCTGTATGTGTCTCTTTTCCTACCTTCGCTCTGTTAATCTAAATTGTACCCTGAATGTTAAGTTGCACACACATCTACAGAGTTTGACATAACACTGAGGGTATATCTATACTACAATGGTCCAGTGATGTGCCAATGTAGTGCTGTAGCGTAGCTGCTGCTTGCATTGATGGAAGGGTTTTTTTCTGTCGAGATTGTTAATCCACCTGTCCAAAAGACAGTAGCTAGGTTGGGAGAAGAACTCTTCCATTGACTTGGCTGCCTCTACACAGGGGGTTAGGTTGACCTAACTACGGTGCTCAGGGACATTTTCCACAGCATTGGGCAGCATAGCTATGTCAGTATAATTTTTAAGTATAGACTGCGCCTGATATGGGATCCTCATGCCAGAACATATACTTCAGGAATTATTTTGGGGCAGTTCTATGGCCTTTGTTATTCAGATCAGACTTGATGATCACAGTGGTCCCTTTTGGCCTTGGAATCAATATGGGATACATTAGCTGCAGCCTTAAGATGGAATAAATACAGTGGGTTATGTAGAACAGCAAAAAGGAGAATGAAAGGACTTACTATTTTTGAGATAATATGGTTTCCATAAGGCAGTTTTTGCTGAACTTAATGACCAATTTCTTGAGGACTAATGGTCAGAATAGACTAATGGTGGGGACTTCTCTTGAATTATTACGGCTAGTGTGGTTTGATGCTTATTGTTACATGTATATCTGATCATTGTTTGTCAGATCTCATGCCATTTGGAAAAAAATTATGATTCTGTCAGTTCATCAGGCTGCCTGCAGGAAAATTGCTTGTTTGTCACAGTGTGGCAAGTATCTTGTCTTAAAAAAAAAAAAAATTAAAATAAATCAGTTTTTCCCAGATTCTGACCTTGAAGGAGAGTAATAAGCTAAAACTGCATGTGCATCTGATATGGCTTATATATTAAATCTGTAGATACAATTTTGTCATGGTAAAATGGTTCATAATTCATAGCACAGTCTTGGTAAGAAATAGATAATTTCACACTCTAATAATGGGAACCTTGTGTGTACCCTGCTGCTGCATGTTAACAGTTTTAGTTTGCTTTGATCTAGTCCTCTTTGAAATGTGATTAGATCATAGAATCATAGAATATCAGGGTTGGAAGGGACCTCAGGAGGTCATCTAGTCCAACCCCCTGCTCAAAGCAGGACCAATCCCCAATTAAATCATCCCAGCCAGGGCTTTGTCAAGCCTGACCTTAAAAACTTCTAAGGAAGGAGATTCTACCACCTCCCTAGGTAACGCATTCCAGTGTTTCACCACCCTCCTAGTGAAAAAGTTTTTCCTAATATCCAATCTAAACCTCCCCCACTGCAACTTGAGACCATTACTCCTTGTCCTGTCCTCTTCTACCACTGAGAATAGTCTAGAACCATCCTCTCTGGAACCCCCTTTCAGGTAGTTGAAAGCAGCTACCAAATCCCCCCTCATTCTTCTCTTCTGCAGACTAAACAATCCCAGTTCCCTCAGCCTCTCCTCATAAGTCATGTGTTCCAGACCCCTAATCATTCTTGTTGCCCTTCGCTGGACTGTCTCCAATTTATCCATATCCTTCTTGTAGTGTGGGGCCCAAAACTGGACACAGTACTCCAGATGAGGCCTCACCAATGTCGAATAGAGGGGAACGATCATGTCCCTCGATCTGCTCGCTATGCCCCTACTTATACATCCCAAAATGCCATTGGCCTTCTTGGCAACAAGGGCACTCTGCTGACTCATATCCAGCTTCTCGTCCACTGTCACCCCTAGGTCCTTTTCCGCAGAACTGCTGCCTAGCCATTCGGTCCCTAGTCTGTAGCTGTGCATTGGGTTCTTCCAGTCCTGCACTTATCCTTATTGAACCTCATGAGATTTCTTTTGGCCCAATCCTCCAATTTGTCTAGGTCCCTCTGTATCCTATCACTGCCCTCCAGCGTATCTACAAATTTAGTAGTATCCTCCCAGTTTAGTATCATCCGCAAATTTGCTGAGGGTGCAATCCACACCATCCTCCAGATCATTTATGAAGATATTGAACAAAACCGGCCCCAGGACCGACCCCTGGGGCACTCCACTTGACACCGGCTGCCAACTAGACATGGAGCCATTGATCACTACCCATTGAGCCCGACAATCTAGCCAACTTTCTACCCACCTTATAGTGCATTCATCCAGCCCATACTTCTTTAACTTGCTGACAAGAATACTGTGGGAGACCATGTCAAAAGCTTTGATAAGGTCAAGAAACAATACATCCACTGCTTTCCCTTCATCTACAGAACCAGTAATCTCATCATAGAAGGCAATTAGATTAGTCAGGCATGACCTTCTCTTGGTGAATCCATGCTGACTGTTCCTGATCGCTTTCCTCTCATGTAAGTGCTTCAGGATTGATTCTTTGAGGACCTGTTCCATGATTTTTCTGGTGACTGAGGTGAGGCTTACTGGCCTGTAGTTCCCAGGATCCTCCTTCCCTTTTTTAAAGATTGGCACTACATTAGCCTTTTTCCAGTCATCCGGGACTTCCCCCGTTCGCCACGAGTTTTCAAAGATAATGGCCAATGGCTCTGCAATCACAGCCGCCAATTCCTTTAGCATTCTCGGATGCAACTCGTCCGGCCCCATGGACTTGTGCACGTCCAGCTTTTCTAAATAGTCCCTAACCACCTCTTTCTCCACAGAGGGCTGGCCATCTATTCCCCATGTTGTGATGCCCAGTGCAGCAGTCTGGGAGCTGACCTTGTTAGCGAAGACAGAGGCAAAAAAAGCACTGAGCACATTAGCTTTTTCCACATCCTCTGTCACTAGGTTGCCTCCCTCATTCATTAAGGGGCCCACACTTTCCTTGGCTTTCTTCTTGTTGCCAACATACCTGAAGAAACCCTTCTTGTTACTCTTGACATCTCTGGCTAGCTGCAGCTCCAGGTGCGATTTGGCCCTCCTGATTTCATTCCTACATGCCCGAGCAATATTTTTATACTCTTCCCTGGTCATATGTCCAACCTTCCACTTCTTGTAAGCTTCTTTTTTATGTTTAAGATCCGCTAGGATTTCACCGTTAAGCTAAGCCGGTCGCCTGCCATATTTACTATTCTTTCGACACATTGGGATGGTTTGTCCCTGTAACCTCAACAGGGATTCCTTGAAATACAGCCAGCTTTCCTGGACTCCTTTCCCCTTCATGTTAGTCCCCCAGGGAATCCTACCCATCCGTTCCCTGAGGGAGTCGAAGTCTGCTTTCCTGAAGTCCAGGGTCCGTATCCTGCTGCTTACCTTTCTTCCCTGTGTCAGGATCCTGAACTCAACCAACTCATGGTCATTGCCTCCCAGATTCCCATCCACTTTTGCTTCCCCTACTAGATCAGAGCTACTAGCGAAATGTTAATGCATGGCAGCTGATCAAAGTATACTAACAAACTGGTAAAGCAGGGCAGCACATAAATGTCAAAATTCAGGGGTTCCATGACAGTGGTGACCGCCGTCACATAATTGTAGCCTTAGTTAAATCACATGCTGATGAATAGTAGTCTGGGATGTACAGTAGTAGGATCAAGATACTGTGCTGATATGAATTATAACATCATAATTGCACTCCTCTAGTTCCTTTCATCTTAGACTCTCAGAGCATTTTACAACCATTAATACAGCCTCAAAACATCTCTGTGCACCCAACTCTGCCAAATAACCTAGAGATATTAGTGTAATGGGGGCTACCAGAAATGAAATTAATAATCTTCTCTAAAGGTATCATGAGTGCATAATTCTCACTCTTGGTTCTCATTCTTCTAAACCGCTGATGCTCAACCTATTTACCATTGTGGGCCTCATATGCAGCTCTCTCTCTAGTATGTGGGCTGCAGCCACATAATATATATATATACTAACTATGGCCTATAGCAAGTTATGTGGGGCTGCAGCTGTGTGTTGATTGGGCCACGGGTTGAGAACCACTGCTCTAAAAACTACCTGACCGGGCATGTTCCAGGCACCTGAGTTGAGGCCCCAGAACATTTCAGTCAGTCCTTTCCTGATAGTGGTCAGTGAAGAAGCTGCCTCATAAATGTTACCCAGTGATTCTCAACTTCAGCTATGGCTCCTAGTGTTCATAGTTCTTTGAACAAGATTCAGGGTATCCTTTGTCCAGATTTCCAATCAATAGCAACAATTTTAGTTGGTACATTGGTGTTTTTTCAACAGGGCATAACTATGCAGCTGGTTTACTTACTATTTATTATTTAAAATGAGTTAGTGCCCAGAAGTTGAAATACTTCCAAATGATAGGTAAGATGCACTCATAGGAACAGGGAAAGTACAACCAAAAAAGATTCATGCTTCAAGGGTTCTGCCTCAATTTTTTGGGTCAGTGAGAGGCTTCAGAAGCCCGACCTGTACCTTGGCTTTCAGCAGTCATTCAGCAAAGATTTGATGAACCAGTCGCCTGCACCAATTACAGTTTGGTCTCCTGTGGACAATCAGTAGTGGTTTTTATTCTTCTGTGTTCCATTGATGCCACGTCCGTGAAGTTGATGACACCTTCTCTCTGAACTGATTGAGCTATGAGCCTCTGTGTGGACAAACGCATCTCAGGTTGGCCCTCTGCTGTGTGCCATGTGTTCCACTCCTGATTGTTCCCTTTTCATTAATTCAGATTGTGGAGGTGCAGTTGAGAATGGGATTGAGGAGCTAGACGCACAACTGGGCAGTGCAACAGCCCATAAATAGTCTTCTAAGTACTTGGAGCATACATTCACGTGGATCCCGCTTTGAATCATGCCTCTGAAGGTGTGCCTTTACTGCAGTGTAAACCCAGGGTTAGCAGAGCTTGCGTTAGCAGACCCTGCCATTACCTGTTGAACCCTGGGTTCCAACCTGGGGATCCAGTATCTGTACTGCATTATGCACACTTGAGTCCAACCATCCGTATCCCAGATTTCCTAGCACCCTCCCCAAAATATGGTTGCTCTAGCCCTTTGTTTGTGATGCACTGTGGGAAAACTTGAATGTCCACCAAACCTGACTCCAGAGGACAAAGAGTGTCAGCCTGTGGGACTGTGGAATACTGTTGGCAAACTCCGAGAGCCCGAGTCCACTAGGACAGCATCTACACTACAAAGCATAAGACTTGAACCCTGGGTCCAAGTTTGGGTCAGGCTCAGGCCTTCCACCCCTGCAGGGTCCTGGGATCCTGGATCTGAGCCCTGGGTTAACGCAATTTGTGTGTAGATGAAAGGAGGGTTAGAGTTGAGCCTGAGTTTGAACTCTGGAATTACATTGTAGTGTAAACTGCCCTAAGTCCTAGGGTTGAACTTGGAATGAATTTAAGACATTAGAAAATTAATCCAATGTTTTCTTTGTGTGTTTTGGTTTTTTTGTTGTTTTTTTTAATACTGGTTCCCTAGGTAATACCGTAACTTAAAGAATTGTGTTGAAATGACTGATTTTATTTCTCACTGCTATGATCTGGCAGGCCTGCAGTTAGTCAGGTAAAGGTGAAGATTTATTCTATCCAACACTGAACAGTTTCCTTTGTCAGTCACAGGAATGTTTAAATCATGGCTGTATGCAAAGCAACCTATTAGTTTTGCTCAGTACTTTTACAGAGTTTGCACAGATTCAGTCTCTAAGGAAGAATACTGCTTATATGGTCCCCTTATCTTGTAGTACTTCTATATAGGACGGGTTTCAGAGTAGCAGCCGTGTTAGTCTGTATCCTCAAAAAGAAAAGAAGTACTTGTGGCACCTTAGAGACTAACAAATGTATTTGAGCATAAGCTTTCGTGAGCTACAGCTCACTTCATCGGATGCATTCAGTGGATGAATGCATCCGATGAAGTGAGCTGTAGCTCACGAAAGCTTAGGCTCAAATACACTTGTTAGTCTCTAAGGTGCCACAAGTACTCCTTTTCTTTATATATAAGACTAACTCCTCCCACCCATTTGAGTTTTTCAGTGTCAGAATGTTCTTTCATGGAAACCGGTGACATTGATGCGAAGTTTTTGTTGGCATATGTTCAGAAAAGCTTTTATTGTTCCATGCCTTGTGAGGTATCTTACAACCTTTTATTTAAAATAAATAAATAAATCATACCTGTGAGTAGTAGCCCTTATTTAATTTGTAATTACACTCTTTAATTAGCAACATCCGACAAGATTCTTTCTAAATTTGAGAATCTGACACAGATATGGTATATTTACTTACCTTGTGATTTTCATTCTTTACCAAGATCACTTGTAAGATTCCTTCAGAGTTGGAAGGCAGCTCTTTTATCTGTTGTCCTTTCATATCTGGTATTATTCCTTCCTTGAATTCTTTTTTAAACATAATTAGAGAAGATCTTATTTTTCTGCTCTTCAAAAGAGATGACTGGGCATGTTCGGGGTCTATGATGTGCTTGAGATTGGTGCAAGCGAAGCAGGATAGAGCTCTTAAACCAAGTTTTGGGTGTTTTAGAAGGTCAAAAATGTTAAGTTAAGTAAGTACTTACTGTAGGCATGAGACCCACATGTAAAACCCTGCAAAATAACAAGATAAATAATTTTTCCTTACAGGGATTTCCCACCGCTACCCCCAAACTTCCCCCATGCCCCTAGTGGTCAACTAGTTACTGTGTTGCTAATACAGTTGTTTTCCACACACCCCATAAATTCCAACACTCTCTCTTACCCCCAGGCTTGGTTTATATTTGACAGTTTACGTTGACCTAACTCTGTAAGTGTCTACACTACAACGTTGCTCCTGTCAATGTAAGTCACCAACTACACCGACCTAATAATTCCACCTTCACAAGAGGCATAGTGCTTAGGTTGACATAGTTAGAACTAAAAATAATCCATCCTAAACTTATCTTGAATTATTAAGAAAGAACCTACATCAGTCAACTGGATTGTTTGGCAATCCAAGGGTGTAATGAATGATACTTCAGTAGTAAAGTGTATTTCTTAAAATTCAGCCAGAACCCATGGTGGAAGAGGGGCAATAGGGGTTGTTAATCTTCCATGAAATAACATGTTTGGCAGACTTACACAATTCTTCAGGGTTCTGTTGCATGCTAGAACAACCATTGTTCCATTCAGTGATCTGTGTCATTTATTACCAATTATAGTGACTGAAATTTCCGTTTGTTAGATTAAGACCAAGGGGACCAATCTTTAATTGTTTGACGAAATAAACCAAGATTTGCCATGTGTCTTGATACTGAAGCTGCATGTGCTTACATTTCACAATTAATCAAAGTAATGAGACTATAATCGGATCAATTCTACATCTGTAGACTATTTGTTTATTTCCTTAATAATTCATTCATATGAGGTCTGAGTAAATTAGAATTATTGGGAGTTAGTGTTGATTTTCAGAGTACCCCTAGGAGAGTTAGAAGTATTATGTATTTAAATTAATGGTATTGTTAAAAATATGCTGGTGATTTTGTTAGTCTAAGAAACGTGTCCTGTCTAGTTTAAAGTGATCCTCTGTATTGAATTTTGTGCATGTGGGATATGATTCAAAATTATAAATAAAATACAGTTTTGGGCTGACCCAGTCATGCCACCTGCACTACCACTTGAGACTTCTCGCTCCCGAGGCCAGGAGGTCTTGGGGATGCTGCAGAGGCAAATGCTCCGTGGCTGGGAGAGAACATACCTTCCATCGTTCCATAAAGAACTTTCTATGGCCTAGCTAGCAGCAGCGTTGGTGACTTTTGGGGAAAAACAAACAAACAAACATGCAGTGTTAGTTGGCCAAAGAAGGTTTTGAGCTGATGGAAATATTTGCTGAGGCTTTCACTCAAGACTAACAAGAAAACTTGTTTCAGATATGAACTAGCATTATTAGATTTTACAGGACTTTTGAATCTATTAGTCATTAATACTTCAGTAAGTGAAAATACTCAGAACGTAATTGTTTTAAAATAAAGCAGTACTTTGAGAGCTGGAGTGTAAATTACCAGATAACGGCTTTCCCAGGGTACTTGAAGCTGTCAGTTTTCGATTCAGGCTTTAAAGTCCTTTGTATGAAGTTAGTTCATAATCACCCAACTATTTCACTGTGTCTTTGACTATTACCACCTTGATAGCATCATCCCTCTACTTTTAGGGATACATGTTTTGTCTCCTCATTTCTGATTGGATGAAGTGGTAATTCTCAAGTTCGTGGATCTCTTTAGTAGCAGCATGCACACCTTTGCCTGAACCATTTTCCTTTCCCTTAGCAGCATGTCGTTCTCTTCCTGAATGCACCATACCCTTCTTCCCTGAAGCTTCCATTCTGCTTGCTCTGGTGGAGATATTGCACATTACTAAGTTGCATGTTGTCACGGCCTCAGTGCAATTTAGTGTGTGCGATATTTTCACATGAGTGCATGCACACGGGTATGGCTGTGGCTTAAAGTTACTGCAGCTTTCAGTTTTTGGTGGGGGCTGACCAGTGTTATAGAAGTCATAAGACCAGTTCAGTGTTTTGACTGGATTCTTGAAACATTCTTCTTAGCAACAGCTCAAGTTTTGTAACATCAGGAAGATGAGTAGTGTTATCGTTATTTTCTTCATCCATTTTTAATACGTTTAAAAATCTTGAGAGTCTTGGTTATAGAAAATTCTCCCAAATGATCTGAGTTTTTCCTAAAAAGGAAATGGCCTCCAGATTTTTAAGAAAAGGTTCTCCTGACGAAGAAAGGGGCTGAACCAAAGTTGCCTAAAAGCGAAAAGGCAATGTTTGATGCAGAGACCTACAGTGCCTTGATTGAACAATCCAGGTTTCTATTAACACTTCAGAACTTTTATTTACAGTAAAAGCTGTTTTATCCAGTAGCTGGGGGAATGGGGAATTCCGGTAAGTGAAAAATGCTGGTTAACTAAGATGGAGGGAGTTTGGGTGCAGGAGGGAGTGCAGGGTTGGGGCACAGGCTCTGGGAAGGAGTTTGGGTATAGGAGAGGGCTCGGGCCAGTGGGAGGGGGTGCCGGATCCGAGGGGCACTCACTTCGGGCGGCTCCCCGCTAGCAGCGACCTGTCCCAGCTGCTCCTAGGCGAAGGCACGGCTCTGTGCACTGCCTCTGCCCTCAGGTGCCGCCCCTGCAGCTCCCATTGGCCATGGTTTCCAGCCAGTGGGATCTGCGGAGGCAGGACTCAGGGTGGGGTGGAGGTAGTGCACAGAGCCGCCTGTCATGCCTTCACCTAGGAGTAGCAGGGATAGGTCGCCACTTGTGGGGTGCTCAAGGTATGCGGCCCCTGGATCCGGCACCCCGCATCCTCTCCTGTGCCCTTACCCTGAGCCCCCTCCCGCACCCAAACTCCCTCCCAGAGCCCATGCTCCGCACCCACTCCCACACCAAAACCCCCTGCCGGCCCAGCACCAACCAAAATTTCAATGAAGGTCAGAAATGGCAGTTTATAGAGGTTTCCAGTTGGTGAAGTGCCAGATAAAACAGCTTTTATTGTAGTAACTTAGATGTAGAGAGCTGTGCTATGCAAAAGCTGATCAGTCACCTAAATGTATCCAGGTTATTGCTTTCACAGAATAGTCAAATAGTCAAGAAAATGAGATGGTGATACAGTTCCCAGAGAAAACAATGGTCTTCCAGCATATTAAGGGTAAAAGTGTATAATATGCTCAGGAAAGCTAGAATGTGTGAATTTTTGACTGAAGTGTTAATAGTATACCTTTTTAATTGAGTGAGTTTTTATTAAACAAATGTTAACAAACTAAGTCTTGAAAGAAGCCTGCATGCACTGTCTGTCCTTTCAGTACCAGAAGTATCTTTTACAGAGATTTATTGTTCACAAGAATGCAGAAAAGTTGCATTTTCACAATTTATAGTTCTTGTCTGTGTGTGTATATAGTGTTCATTTGTTTTCAGTGAGTATAATATATGAATCGAGTGGGGGTAGAAGGTTAAAAATGGCATTTCCAAAATTTTCCTTCCTTCCTTCCCCTTTTGCCTTTCTGAAATCAGCATAGAATCCACTTTTTGAATCTCATTTGTGTACCAGAATCTACACTTTGGCTTTGGTGGTGAAAACCTTTCAGATTCAACGTTCCAAATGAATTCAGTGATGATTCAGGTTATGTGCAGAATGAGGTAGACACTAGCTCTAAAGAAAGGATGAACTACCTGATGATCACAGTGAAGCGTTAATTTTGAAACCTAATGATAATTTAAATGTCATAATTAACTAACTTGGTTAATTACTGCTGGTAATTTTAACAGAAATAACCAGCTAACTTGCTTATTTCCCAGCTTAAAATAGCCTCCAATACCTTCCTGTGTTCCAAAATCCTAAACTATCACCCACTTTATTTCAAATCTCCAGTTTTCCCTGATGGCTGCAGTGGCTGGACTAATACCATTCTCTGAGTGTGGCCTAGGGGATAGAGCATGGGACTGAGATTCAGGAGAACTGGGTTTTATTCCCAGCTCTGCCACTGACCTGCTGGTTGACCTTAAGCAAGTCACTTCCCTTCTCTGTGCCTCCATTTCTCCATCTGTAAAATGGTGTAATGACATGGATCTCCTTTCTAAAGAGCTTTGAGATCTACTGATGAAAAGCATTAGATAAGAGCCAGTTACTGTTGAAAATTAATGTTCAGGGTGAATATAAATTTAATTTTAATATAAAATTAAATAGGAAAAGGCATTCAGTTTATTCATTCATATTACTCTACAAACCCGCCTCCCATTTATTTTTTAACTTCTCCAGAGCTACTACAGAATTTCTAGTCTTCCATAACGCTCCACTGCAGCATTTAGGTCAAGCTGCAAAAAAGCATATGGGACCTTAGTAATATACTACTCTCAATGTACCGAATCACTTGTCTGCATGATCTAATACTGAGAAAATATTATCCTCTTCTAGGCTCTCTCTAGACTAGGGAAATGAGGTGTATTTAGCTAACATTAGCTGGTTGTGTAAGGGCTTCCATATTTTCAAACCAACGCGGTCAGTATTGTAACCTACCTAGGATTTTCATTCTGTTTTTGTGGCTACCATCTGCCTCATGTGCCTGATCTTTTAGTTCTCTCAACCAGATATATCGACGCGCAATATATGGGGGTCAGTAATTTTAAAAAGCTAAAATTTTTTTCCCCAGGCAGACAGCAGGTTTCCAGAAAGTGCTATTTGTGTATTTCCATTCTCATCCAGTTTTCCTCTAGATCATATATAAATAAACATATATAATATTTATATATCTGTATGGTATATGTGTTTATAAGTGTATATAAACAGATTTACATACAATTAAGGCATGAAATTGTAGGAGGACTATTATATAATTGTGTACAGTATAAAATATATATTAAAAGTACATGAATATATACAAGTATATCTAAATACCATGTAATATAGAGTTGCTTAATTAACCTTATATAAAACTATACACAGGTGTGTGTTTGTGTGTGTGTGCACACACACAATGTACAGCTTTTTCTACAACATTAAATACATCACATTTTCTAGTACTGCATACTATTGTCCATATGCCAAAAATCCATTAAATTAATTTATATGAAAATTAAACTGTTACATGACATACATCAAGAACAAGGGTAGTGAGAATTTGCTGACACATGTAGGCCACGAGTGTTGCTAACTCAGCTCGCCTGGTAGTTAGTTGTCATGTTGCCTAATTTCTAAGAAAGTCTGCGTAGGTGGTTGGAAAAAAATTGTGAACTACCCAGGTGCTGACAAAATTATTAAAATGTGTACTTCGTGAGAGAACTTGTACTGGATATGTGTGGGAATAAGGAGATAATGGCTAAGACAGTGAATGTGTTGCTAAAAAGAATTCGAGCATCCTATGCATGCATATCTAAGAGTGTAGAACAATTATATAGTGTATTTGAGAAATTGTATGTGGTAATGTAATTAGACTGTATTGCTACACATACATATGAGGAGGCATTTTTAAGGTTGAGTGTGCAACTTTAACTATGGCATTTCCAGACATTTTGAGAGATTAACTATGTAACTTTAACTTTCTTCTCATTATTTTGCTTCTACAGATCCACGTTAGGAGTAACAAGCACTGTCTTACAAGTTGCCACCCCTCTCAATGCAGTAAACTGTCAGGGTCATGCATGTGCATGCTCCTTGGATGCAAAATAAAATCTCTACCTGATAGCAATCCGTCATTTCCTCTCTTCACCAGCCTGAGCAGTCACAATCCTAACCTTCTCCCTGCACAGGATTAGTATTACTCCTTTTTTTAATTGTTTAGTAATATTGTGGCTGACTACTACTTGAATAGGCAGGGAGGATCTTGGTCTGGCTATGAAAAGATGCAGTAGATCTCAGGAATGGTGCACCATGAACAAGGTCAATGCTTTCTCATCTGCTTCTGGAGGAGTGAAAACCACCTTAAGTTGCTACTATGAACAGGCCTGAGTGGCCTTCAAAGGAATCAGTGGTTGGATTTTTTGTTTTTGTTTTTTTGTTTAAGTGGACTAATCCATATGTAGACTTGTTCGTCACAAACTGGAACACACAATGTTCAGTGTTCTATGCCAGAGAATGTAGAGACGTTGAAATGTTCTAAAGCTCTGGCAGGACAGGACCTGAGTGATTTTTCACTTCACAGATGTAGTTCTTGGATATATTATCCCTCTTCAAGAATGTACATTCTGTTGTTGTTCTTCAAGCCCACATCTCTCCTAATAGTGTGGTTGCTGGGCTATTGAAGCTGGGGTCACTGTGGGTATGTCTACACTGCCATTCAAATCCTGCAGCTGGCCCGTGCCAGCTGACTCTGGCTCAGAGGCTGTTTAATTGCAGTGTAGATGCTCTGGATGGAGCCCCGGGCTCTAAAAAGCTGTGAGGTTGGAGGGTTCCAGTGCTTGGGCTGCAGCCTGAGCCCAAATGTCGGCACTGCAATTAAAAAGCCCTTAACCTGAGACCTGCGGCTGGCCAGTGCCAGCTGACTGGGGGTCTAATTGCCGTGTAGATGTACCCTGCATTTCTTTAGTCAATCACATCTTTGCTATAGAAATTATGGGAAAGATCTTCTAAGAAGTCATGTTGGAGGAAGTCTTTTAAAGCTGATATACCGACTAAACTTAAAGGTGGTCCAATTCTGTTCCATTGACTGATTTATTTTGGAACATTTTATGTCTCATAAAGACAATCCTATGTTGATTTACAGCTAAAGTGTACATAACTATCTCTGCTTACCTTTTTACTGTGCTGGGGATGGGGCCAAGTCTTTTTCCCCCTCCTAATCTAGTAAAATGGCTTAAGGGTATGGTAGAAGTGTATTCCCAGATTTGTAAATGGATGAGTTTGTGGTATTTAAATGTTATTTTCACAAGTCTCCTACAATTTGAAAACTCATCTACCTATTCCTTCACATTGCCCATTCATAGTTTTTCTTTGTGGCTGTAACATTAGCCAAGAGATTTTTCTCAGCAGCAGGCTCTGATGGCAAACATGCTTGATCCTGTATACACCTTCTCCTAAGGACAAAAGTAGTGTTGATCTCATCTCATTTTGTTTAGTAGAGTGGTCTCTGAATTTTACTGAATCAGTCAATTACTTTACTATAATTTTTCCTTCCACATTTTCATGGTGGAATTGGATATATAAAGAAATATTGTTTAGTTTTTATCTTGATAGGGCAAACTCTTTTAAGAGGGCTAAAAGTCATGGCTTTTCACAAAAAATCTAACTGACAAGCTGTAACCTAATCACTGTAACAAGAGTGATTGGGTAAGGTGAGCTATTACCAGCAGGAGAGCGGGGGTGTGCGTGGGGGGGGGGCCCTTTTCTAGTGATAATCAAGGTGGGCCATTTCTAGCAGTTGACAAGAACGTGTGAGGAACGGGCGGTGGGGGGGGGGAGCGACAAACATGGAGAAATAATTTTACTTTGTGTAATGACACATCCACTCCCAGTCTTTATTCAAGCCTAAGTTAATTGTCTGGAAATGGCCCACGTTGATTATCACTACAAAAGATCACCCCCCCCCGCTCACCCCCGCCTCCTGTTGGTAATAGCTCACCTTAAGTGATCACTCTCACCTTACAGTGTGTATGGTAACACCCATTGTTTCATGGGTCTGTGTATATAAAATCTCCCCACTGTATTTTCCACTGAATGCATCCAGTGAAGTGAGCTGTAGCTCACAAAAGCTTATGCTCAAATAAATTGGTTAGTCTCTAAGGTGCCACAAGTCCTCCTTTTCTTCCTTTTGTGTATCTCCTGAACCTCTCTGAGAGATGAAAAGTAACCAAGTATTCTAGGTTGCTTGAGCTCCCTTATCCAGATTACTGGCCTTTGCGCTGTGACGGGCCACCAGCTGGCTTCTGACATGCTATTTACTGTACTCAGTGGAATGCTATGTTTTACAAGTTGTTGGAACGGCATATTTTTTCCCATTTTTAATTATATTTGCATCCAATGCTCAGCGTGTGTACCCTTAATATAAAAACATGTTGGTAGTTTAGGATAGTGTCCAATAAATTCATCCCACATAAGCCCACTCTACTCCCTCAGATGAAAACTCTCCCTCCAGCCCAGTCCACTTGCTCCTCTTTCCCCAGTGCTCAGGAAAAACTTTAGAAAACAAGTAGGCCTTGTAGAGAGCTCTGGAAGTAAAATAATACTTTCAGCTGAAACATGAAGTAGATTTCACAGTCCAGAAACCCTAACTTCTAAATGTCGTCCTTCTACCTTTTCTTTGTAGGACTAGGGGCTGTTTGCCTCCTGTGATCTCAGAGGTATCTCATGGGGGAAAGGTAGCGTGAGATCACCAGGAGCCAACTCATTTAAGTCCTAATTAGAGAGAATCACTGTAAATTTCACAAAGAAATTAACAGGAAACTCTAGCCTCACTGCATTCATTCTAATCCAGTACTAACAGGAAAAATTCAGGAATCACCATAGTAGAATCTACAACTTCATGGCTAAGTAGAAATGATAAAATGAAGTGGGTTTCTGGCCACTGCTGCTATGTAACTATCCAGAAGTAGGTGGGGATCCAACCTGATCCCACCCCACCCCCCAGATTTTGATCTTGAATAGCACAAGGTGAGCGCACTTACTATTCTTTTGTTTTATCATGTGTGTGCCTTTTGCAGTTAAGTAAAACCAAGAATATCAAGGTATGCCATACACTGTTCTTGAATTTGTAATCCCATTTACAGACCACAGCTTCTCCAAGTGGTGTTTCATTCACACGGTGTTCCTTTGCATTTAGCTTTCTGACTTTGCTGAAACATGTAAAGACTGAGGAACATTCACACCTCCCTCTTGGATTACACAACTGAGCAGGTTCAAAAGCACAAATAAATCCTTCCTGTGTGAGTGAAAATGTTAGCTTGCTAAATTGGGTCAGAAAGGTCTGCCACTTTTTATGGTAATATAGAACTTTATGATTTTTGCACAAAACCGCTCTGAGGGTCTGTCATCACAAAGGTGGAGGAGATAATGCATAATGTTGATATTAGTTACTAAAATGACTAACTGGGCTCACATTCAGAGATATGCTTCATAGTTATGATAGCAGAAATTGGATCCAGAGTTTTGAGTGTAACAAATTTAAGCCTGTCCAGTCAATTTCCTGGATTTTATTATTCTAACGGCATATGCATAATGAATAACTGGCTTATCAGTGTAAACACTATCAAACTTACTTAAAAGCTCAGCCTACTGCATTATCAATAAGTAATTAACAAAAATAACTTATCTAAGTAAATACACAGCTCTAAAGATACATAGTGATGATTTTTATGGTCTCACTGAGATTAAATCTTACTGATCTGTGCAGATTACATACTCATTAAAACTGTGGCATACTAAGAAAATATATTAGCTATTGCTAATTATCAAAGACGTGTCTGAAATGTCTTTATTTTAAGCTGAGTGCATGGCATAAGTGGATGCAGTTCTTACAGATTTCACTTTGATGTTAAAATGAATTTGATCCTCTGTTTCAAGGTCTTTCCTGTGTGCAGAAAGCAGATTTACAATTGTTTTCTAATACACACAGTTATATTTAGAAATCCAAAAGATTTTTTTGGCTCATGGAGTTTGTTTCTGTTTACTATTACATTTATCATAGTAGGACAGTCCTCTCTTCTTTCATAGGCTATGGGGAAATTTTCAATGACTGAGTACCCGAAAAATCCTTCAAGGAGCTGTAGATGGAACAGTTTAATTTCAAGTGAAGTTGGTACCTCAGACACCTGTCTCAAGCCAGAGCTCATAAACTGAAAACTAATATCCATCCACTCTCAAAAATCTCTTTGGAGACCATGTATCATGCTAATTTTGGCAAAGTATACAAGCATCTTCTAAGAGACAGTAAGCAGAGACACACTGTGGGGATACTTTTCAGTGATTTTTGGCTAGAAAATTAACCTCAACTTTATTTGTGTAGCAGCTCATATTCAGTTTCAAAGGACAGTATAAACCTGAGGATTTAAAAGTTTTATATTAACCCATACTGGAACTTGGGTTCCCGCAACCAATGTTTAAGTATTAAAGTGTAACGGAATCCTCCTAATTATGATTTTTTTTCTTATTTTTGAAGGCTCCTGACAAGCTATATAGCAATTAAAAAAAAAAAAAATTCACATCGCCAATTAGGGGCCTCACTTAATGGTTGCAGACCGCTCTCTTTGTTCTGTAGAAGAAGGGTTTGTTTCATCATTAGAAGGGAACGCCTTGGAATAGGTTCAGGAGCTAGAAGAGCCTGACAGAGGAGGAAACTGCTTTGGCAAGAGTTTAGGTATTAGGCGAAGATAGGAGGGAAGAGATGAATTCTTAGTGTTACCAACAGGAGAGCCCTCAGTAGGTATAGTTGAAATGTTTTTTTTACTGCTTCCTTCCGGGCTTGGTGGTACATATGTAGCACTTCCTTTGTGAGCCTCTGTGAAGGCTTTCCTCACCAAAACCTAAAAGTCACTGCTCTAAAGATCTTGGACAAGGAAACCAACTACAGACAAAATTGTGTACAGGTTTTAAACTAATGCTTGCCAAACTAGTTTTGTGAAGCTAGTGGGTAAAAAACAGGAATTTCAGTTAATCAGAACAGAACTTATGTTTTTTCCTAACACTTCACATATGATTTATTTTGATAGCGTAAGTAATTAAAAACAGAATTAGTTCTGTAAACAGACTTTCACTACAAGAAAATTATATTCTTTAAACTTTTGTAGAGAAAACTGGCATATTGCATTCAATGTAATAGAAAAGGAGAGTGCAGAAATAATGCTGATTGTTTCATCTAATAATTGAAATATGATAGTATCTTAGTATTTTGAAGTTTTTATACAAGCTCTGGTGTTTTGCTTGCTTACTGTGATTGTTTTTCCTTATAAAGATTTGAGCTGTTTCCTTCTAGCATAACTAAAATATATTGTATATTCTGCACTAACCAGGCCCTGAAGTATTTTATTTCAGACTATGCTTTTCTCCATGTGGCGCTATGGCAAATGAGATCAGCTATAGTGTCCAGGGTGTTTTCAGTGAAGCATCAACAATGTTTCAAACCACGCCCCGCCACCCATATTGATCTGAATTTGTTGACTTTCAGGTCACTGTGCAAAACTTTTTTTTTTTTTCTCCCTCATGTCTTTTCTGGGCAAGTGGCTGAATGTTTTGTGTTGGATGACAAGCTTCTAGTTTAGGTCTGTTTGAGGATTTCATATTTGAGACATTGGTCCTAATGTTTAAGTTGTGTATATATACTCAAAACTTCAAATAGGTGCATTTTAAATGACTAGATATATATAAATTCCTTCAAAAACATTTGATACGTTATACAGCTCCTAAAATGTGGGAGTAAGGTGGCAGCAGGGAGAGGATAGCAGGAGGAAGTTGAAATTACTGGGTTCTTAAGCCCTAGCAGAGAGATGATGTAGATGATTATTAGCAAGGGAAGGCACATAAAGCTAGTAAGTAGAGCGGTGTGAATAACTGAATTTTCAGCTCACAGGCAGTTTAGAAAAAATGGGGGGGAATCATTTTGGGTTTAACCGAATCTGACAATTGAGAAAATTTTGGCAAATCAAAAAATCCACTTTGGGTTGAATGCATCCTTTGGCATAGGGAACAAATGGATAATTTATTCTTCATTACAATTTGAACCAAGTAACTTACTTCACTAGTGTATGATGCACTTGGACATGTTTTGATATTTCCCCCACTTTTGTAATCAGTAGTTTAATTGGGTTTCTTTGATCATTCTAGAGGTGTGTTTGATGCTTCTCTCAAAATGGCTGGGTTCTATGGACTGTACACCTGGCTCACTCACACCATATTTGGAATTAATATTGTTTTCATACCATCAGGTAAGAACCAAAGCAAATGTTATTTATTTTACAGATGGTAGCTATGTATCCATTTATTGTGCAGTGGCAGTAGTGATTAAATATTGCCTGTATAAAGACCTTTGTTTGAAATATTAATAATTACACACGCAAACTATTCTAAAAGAACTTTTAAGATTTCAAATTCAAGAACTCAGAAGTAAGGAAATGCCAAAACTAACGTTCATTGAGAGGTCCTAGGCTCACCAGACATTTTGTCCTAATCTACTCCTTTCCCTCTAACCAGTCCAGTTTTTGTCCCTTCTGCAATAAATCTGCTTCCTTTGCTGCGCTTTGAGAGTGCCATTTGGGGGTTGTCATTGAGAGCACCGGAGAGGGAGGCTTTTTGGTGTCGGCTCCGTTGCCTGCCCTACTCCAGCCTGGAGCAGCCACAATGGGGGAAGTCTGTCTTTGCTTCTGTAGCCCTGGGCTAGAGAGACCATGTGCTCTGTGGGGATGGCATATGTATAAGCCTGTCTCTCACTCATGCACACACAAGCTGTGAGAGGATGAAGCGTGCCCACTCACTCCGTGGGGTTGGCGTATGCCCCATCTGATTGACATTAGCAGCCGTAAGAGTCTGGAGCATACTCAATGAGGACAGAATCTTCTTTAGCACCTAAATTCTCTGAAATCATTGTCAGTTCACGTGTGTGAACTGACATTTTTCAAAGCCTTATAGGTCAGTTAAATTTGGTCAGACTTCCAGGGGACAGCAAAAGCCACATCCCTGAGAGATTTCCAGTCCCTGCTCCAAAGCATGGGATGGTAGAGCTATGCAAAGAATTTTTTCCTAGCCTCATTCTTGGAAATGGCTGAAGCTTTTATTTAAAAGGGGGCGGCGGGGAAGGCCTGCCTGAGACGGCCACATGACATGATGTAAAATTTCAGTGGAAATGGTTAAAATTTAGCAAAGTTGTAAGCAACTGACAACAGGGCCTTTAAAAAAGGGAAGTGTTGGACAACCATAATAACAGGTAGCTTTACGAGCCCTGTCTATAATAAAAGTATAAATCAATTTTTTTTTAATTTCCATATTACTGATCACAACTGTATTGGTGTATAAATAGTACTCCTGGAGGCATTCTGTGCCAAAAAGTTAAATTCTGCGCACAATATTTTAAAATTCTGCAAAGTTTATTTGTCAGAAGAACACTACATAATCACTCCAATTTCAATTATTTTTGTAATTTATTTCAAAATACCTGTCAGTAAGAATATCTGTAACAATACAGACACACACAAATTTTCCCCCAGAAGTAGAGAGCTAAAGAAATCTGACAACCCAGTTCCTGTTTCTCAGCTCCCTTCCCCCTCCAAGTGCCTAGCTGCGTGTCCCCCCCGCCCAATACACCTGAACCCTCTTCCATCCCCACCCCCTTGCCCAGATAGCCTTTCTCCCCGAACCCAGGCATCCAGAGGGAGAAACAGTCTGATGCTCGGTCCTACGCTTGCATGGAGTTTCTTGCGCACCATCCTTTCCTTCCCTCAGAGGGTGCTGGGAACTGTAGCTGTCAGGAACCCTTTAGCTCCATCCCCCTCTCCCTGGCAGGATCTTCTGTGTGGGAGTTGGGCTCTGTTGGGTCCAGCAGCCCCTAGTGGCAGCCAGCAGTGCTGCAGCCCATTTGTGTGAGAAGAAGGAAATTCTGTGCGTACAACGTTAATTTCTGCAAAATTCTGAATTGTGCAGTGATGCAGAATTCTCCCAGGAGTGAAATAGAAGTTTCTACCTTGGGTTCACAAGACTGCTTCTCCTGCTTGTTTTTTTTAATTCCCATCCATTTTTATGTCACAATCAAACATTTTTGATATGGAAAGAATTTAGGTATCACAATTTTGGAGGAGGTGTAATAACAAAAAAAAAAAAAAAAAAAAGGAAGAGCTGTCACTTCTTTTAGTTCCTTATTCCAGATGGTGCCACTGATTTAAATGAGGCTGTCTGCACAGTAAAGGTGGCAGAATCTGACCCAAAGTATTTTATTTTTTTGTAAAATATTATATTTTCTGATCTCTTCTTCCTAACTTCTGACTGACGGTGTACTCTATTATGTTAGCATTGGCAGCAATCCTTGGAGCTGTTCCATTTCTGGGAACATACTGGGCAGCTATACCTGCAATTCTAGATCTGTGGCTCACCCAAGGAGAAGGATGCAAAGCCATTTTGCTCTTGGTTTTTCACCTGTTGCCAACGTACTTTGTAGACACAGCAATCTACTCAGATATATCAGGGTAAGTGTCTCACTGAAGACCTCTCAAAGCATGCTATTTTTTTTTCTGTTGGATCATACTCTTGCCTTAATTAACTTATTTGTTCAAACTATAGTGGTGTTTTCAGTGTTTTAAGCACATGAACAGTTTAATGAGACCATATTATTATAATAATAAAAAATCTAACTTTTCAGAATGTCACTACTACCACAAGACTCTCTTCTCTACCCAACCATTCAGCAGTAGTCTGCATATATAAGTATTGCATCATACCCTGAAAGTCAGCCAACTCTGGCTTTGCTTGAGCAAGAATGGAAGCAAATACAGGAGCATAGGAATTGCCATATATACTGTATCAGACCAATGGTCCATCTAGTCCAGTATCTTCACTCTAGAATGACCAGTACCAGATGCTTCAGAGGAAGGCACAAGAAACCCAGTAGTAAGCAACTATGGATTAACCAGTCCATCGTGAAAGTTTCTTCCAAACTCCCTTCATGTGCAGGTTGAATATGTTCTGAAGTATGAGTACCGGAGTTTGGGGCTCACCTTAAGAATGTTCTGGCACCAGCCACCAGATGTAAAAATCTAGGGACTACAGGTCAGACTTTTAAAGGTATTTAGATGCCTAAAGATATACATAGTTACCCAGCCCCCATTGTAGGAGTTCAGAACCTATGTACTGTTGGAAGTCCCACTACACACCTATCTGCATCTTTAGACCTAAATACCTTTAAAAATGTGGCCCTAACAACTTGAGCTTCTCTCTGATTTCAATTGTTGAGAGAGAAGAGAAACTCCAAACCTGTGTAGGGTCACATCCAAACCCTTCAGTTGCATCCTGAATAATAAGCAGGCAGCTGAAGCTTTCAACTTTCCAATTAGAGCTCATTGCAGTGCTCTAGTCTGGAGGTGACAAAAATAACTCTGAGATCCACATCTGCAAGGAATGGTCACAACCTTGTAGTGATGTACAGATATAAAAATACACTCTTAGGCACTGCTACTTTCTCTGCCTTTAGGAGCAATTGTACATCTAGTACAGGGGTGGGCAAACCTTTTGGCCTGAGGGCCACATCGGGGAATAGAAATTGTATAGTGAGCCATGAATGCTCACTAAATTGGGATTGGGATGTGGGAGGGGGTGAGGGCTCCGGTTGGGGGTGCGGGCTGTGAGGTGGGGCTGGGGATGAGGAGTTTGGGGTGTAGGAGAGTGCTCTGGGATGGGACCGAGGAGTTCGGAGGGGGATCAGGGCTGGGGGTGCAGGTTCCGGCTGGGGGTGCGGGCTCTGGGGTGGGGCTGGGGATGAGAGGTTTGGGGTGCAGGAGGGTTTGGAGAGCGGGAGGGGGATCAGGGCTGGGGCAGAGGGTTGGGGCATGGGGAGAGGCTCAGGAGTTCAGGCTCTGAGAATTGCTTACCTCAAGTGGCTCCCAGAAGCAGTTGTATGTCACTTCCCTGGCTCCTAAGCACAGAGCAGCCCCCAACCCTCAGAGCGGGACCATCACGCGGCTTCCGGGAGCCACGTGGTGCAGCCCTTGACCCAGAGACCCGGCTGGAGCGCCAGAATGAGGCCGAGCCGTGTGGTGCGGCCCCCCATCCGGCGCCCCTGCTGGAGCACCAGAGCAGGGCTGAGCCATGTGGTGCAGCCCCTCACCTGGCTCCGCAGCAGGAGCTCGTGGGCCAGTTTAAAATGTCTCCCAGTCTAGATTTGTCTCGCGGGCCGAGGTATGCCCACCCCTGATGTAGTAGGACACTTAAATTATTTTAGTCAGATCCTGGAACAGCTTAATTTTTGTTATAATGCACCTAGGGATGTTCATCAAATCAGAGCATTAGGTAGACTGTTTGTTTCTCTTCTGTGGGAAGACAAGATTTGCTGTAGTCTTAAAATCTTTTGGTCTCATCCGACAGTAATGATACTGTGCAGAGAGAACTGGTCCTTGAAAATATACACAGTCTTAAGTTTCTTCAGACTATTGCACTGGTTGCCTTTCTAATGAATTTGTTCCAGTAAGTGAAGTATAAATTACTACTGTTCTCCAATGATAGGTTATTTATGCTTGTCGGGACAGTGGTCATTAAAAAGCCAATGACCTCATTCTTCCATTTATTCATTAGAATTTTGTTGTTCAACTGCTATGAGATGGATGTTTACTGCCTATAAAATGTCTGTGATAGAGAGAATTTGCTAAGGGTCAGAGCAGAAACCCAACTGTTCCCATTAAATAAAACAAAAACACTCTGCTGCATTGTAGATTAGATTAAGTGCATTAGAAATAGCTATAATTGGGTTATGTAGGGTTTTCTAAATGTATACACGGATATTAGTTGTATCTTGTCAGGCAACTTGTTGCAGCAGCTGCCTATGTAATTTAACAGCCTGGACCAAAAAAATTGAAGTTGATACAATAGTTGAAAAAATTTACGAAGAATTGCAGAATTCAGGAATCAGTCACAAGTCCACTTTTTTAAGTGATGGAAACAAAAGATCTGTCTAAATCCTACCCTCTCATAATCAAATTATCTACTGCCCCTGCTGTGTATTAGATCTGATTTATATCACAAGTGAAGCTGAGTTGTGTGTTACATTTTGAGCTCCCACTCTGTTCAGTAGTGACAAAGATCAGAACAGCAATAGTGCAGGTGGTATAAGTTGGGACTGTCGTGTGTCTTTGGTGCTGTGTGTAGAAGTTTGACTGACAGCAACCGCCAGAACTCTGCCTGACTAGCCAATATTCTCATTCCCTTATGTTCAGTTCCAAAACCACCCCTCAAAATATGTGCTACTTGTATTACTACAAGCTTCTCCACATAATTCCGTATCTGTTGTCTGCATGCTGGCTTATGCGCTGTAAGGACGCTCAGCAGGCTAGGTTTGGGTTTTTGCATAATGCTGTTGGTTGGGTTTTAGTTTTCTGCTTTGGAACTTGTCCATTTAATTTGAACTGCTCAAGTACAGCAGTGGGGGGGAGGTACAGATAAAATATTCTCATTTTGACCCATTTTTAATCATCTCTTTAGAACACATCTTTTAGGAGTGGTTTCCAGATGCTAGATTAATTAGTTGGGGTTTGGGGGAGGGGGTAGTTTGGGGTTTTTTTTGTTTTTTACTAGAAGTGGTAGAAAGTTTTGAAATTTTGAATAATTTTTTCCCTGATGTTTTTAGATATGTTTGAAATTTCCCCTCCTCTGTTTACACAACTATAGAGCAAGTTTTTATTTCAAGTTTCAGCTTAATTTTGAAAATCAGATATTTCTCCTTTTTCCCCAACCCAGCTGTACTCATGGATGCCTTTCCATCGTGCATTTGTCTGTGGGCTAGTGCCAAGTCTTAAATTATGTGGTTGCCTCCCTGCAAGTGGCTCATTTGCCATCTTTTATTTGTAGTGTTGGCTTCTTCTGCTGTAGGATTTCCTTAGTGAGGCGGGGCTTTAGTATTGGCAGTATTTAAAATGGCAGCTTTAGTATTACTGTATAGAACGGTGATAGGGTGATAGCCAGGTCTTAACACATAAGGGCATCATCTTTGAGACAGTCGCTACAATCTTTGATAGCAGTTATTAGGCTGCTCCCAAGCCTGTTTCGTAGATGGCTTTATGATGCTTTACAAGTAAGATGGCTAAAATCAAGTGTCTTTAGATATTTTCATTCATTTACCCATTACCATTCTGCAAATAAAAACTAATTCCAATGAGAGAATATGAAATGTTGTGAATCTACAAACTATTCTTGTTAGAGTGTGTACAGTTTAGGGCACACATGACAGGTCACCGTTTCAGTAATTAGAGGTTACACGAAGACGCATGTTGCCAGCCATCTTATAAATTGTAATTCAAAAATCTTTACAAAGATCGTGTTTTATGATTAGCCTTAAGCATTTCATTTTGAAATCTAAAGCCTACCTAGAATCAACTACTTGGAACAGAGACTGTCCCTTCTTCAATATGTGGAAAGTGTCTACTACATTGTGGACATTACCAAGATCAAATACTAATTAATAATACTAGAATGTTTGTACTTGCAACATTTATAGCAATCTGTAGTTACATCAGCTTGATATGCTAAATAACATTTGCTAATCAATCCACATTTCCATAAATGATGATATTTGCTGTTATAAAATATTGCTCTTAGTAACTTATCCTCCTTATGCTGTAATTCCAGAGGTGGCCATCCCTACCTGACAGGCCTCGCAGTAGCTGGTGGAGCATATTACCTAGGATTGGAAGGAGCGATCATTGGACCCATACTGCTTTGTATACTGGTGGTTGCCTCTAACATATACAGTGCCATGTTAGTGAGTCCAACAAATTCAGTTCCTACCCCATCACAAACACCATGGCCTCTGCAGATATACCAGTAAGTAATAGATTAGGGTGGTGTGGAGTGAATCACAGACTGTGTAAGAACAAACAAAAACTTATTATAAATAGGGAACTATTCATTGTGGGTTTGGGGAAGGGTTTTAGGAAGAACTTGTTGTTCTATAATAATCTAGAAATAAAAACTACGGGGTGGATTGTGGTTTCCAAAGCAATATAAAGAATGTGACTGCAATCATTGATATAAATAACATAAGGGAGCAAGATTAGCGATTGTGGGCTTGATCCTGCATTTTACTCATGTGTATGATACCAATATCTCCAATGGGGGCTACTCACGTGAACAAAAAAATAAAGATTAGGTCCCAAGGCAAATTTCTATCTAGTTTTGTGATTACGTTCTAAAGCTTTCCATGTATATGCAGTCCCACAATATAGAGAAATCTTGCAACTATGCATTTTATCATCCTCTTCCCTTCGTTGTGAAAAAGCGTTTGCTCTCCCTCAGTAAGTGAATATTTTCTTTCAGACCATCTAGAGGGAGTCCTGAGGAGATGAAAATGGCCACAGAGTGAGATTTACACCATCTCGCACCTGATCAGCATGAAGTTGTCACTCTCTCTTCTACCTGGATTGAGTTCAGAACAGTCATGGCCTTCTGTCCCTCTTCCAGCTGTGCCTAGTGACAGCTCATAGTGAAGCACAGTTTAAAACAAACCCTCACGTCTGCTGGCCTTACGTTATGAAGCACTTCGCCTTTGCAAGATAGACTGTCTGCTTCCGATTACTTTGCATACTAACACACAGACTTAAAGTTCAGATGCCTTGTGTGTAGATTTTTTTCTTCATAGAAAGATCTTAAGAAGGACAAGTAATATCCACTGAGTCAAGGATGCCATCTGCTGAAATGACTAACTTGGCTTTTATTCCTTTGGATGTTTGCATTATTAGACTTCTAGTAATTTTAAACAAGTTAAACGCCAAGTCTTTTGTTGCTGGAATCTTTAGTTGATTTAGGGGTGTGTTTACTTGTAGAGATGCTAAAACTTATAAAGGTGTGAAGCACCTGCTATTAAAAGAAAAAATAGTATAATCTGCTGCTTCTCAAAGTATTTCTTTTGAGAGGCATGACAGTCACCGTTCAATTAATAACACTTGAAGCTTATTTATGTGTACACTAATCGTGTTTATGCTGTCAGGGAGCGATGCTTCCACTTGCAGATTGTGTTAAGTGTAGGTTATGCTCACGTGGAATAGGAGTATTTGTAAAAACAGTTTAATCCTTGACTTCACTTTTGCAGTTAAACTTAGTATTCTGCTGTTTTGATTTGTTGATAAAGCTTAATTTAATACCAGGGTCTCAGTAAGATGATGTACCCAAAGTCCCAATGGATTCCTGCCAAACTTAACCAAAGGACTTAAATATTTCCAGGCAGAAATAATATCAGATTGCCATATCTAATTACAGTATTTGGAAGATGCTGAATGATTGTGTTCACACCATTTTTTTTATTATTTATTGAGAAGTAATCATCAAGAAGGTGAAAGGTGGTGGGGGGAGGGGGAAAGCACAAGACAGGCAGAGATCTCAAATTCCTAAAATGTGTTCGTGTCCTGGGCACCAAATTGAAGTGCACTAGAGCCCTTCCCGCCTGCCCCCCCTAACCCCCCAAAAAAGTAGTTGGCCTTAAATTGCAGTTTTTAGTGTCACTGAAGGCTTTTCATACCTTGGTTATTGATGCAGGTTTGAAATAGTGGTTTATGAGAACCAAAAAAGTAGTTAAATTATTTTTTGTATAAGTTCTCAGACTCAAAAGACAGATACAGCAAAAAAAATTTACCCCAAATACTTGGTCAAAGAATACACTCAGATCATCAGGCCCCAGGCACGATACAAATAAGCTGCGATGTAGGTGGTGTGGTTTTCTTTTTTTTTTTCTTTTTTCTTAATACCAGGGCAAAACCATTCCATTCCTGATTGACTCTACCTTGAATTTATGGCAGGGTTTCTTCTTTTCTGATTTATACAAAATACAGGCTATGTCATGCTCTTCATCTGTCCTTGCTTTGTAAAACAGCTATAGTACAAATCTGTCCATATCATAGTCCCAGGGATCTGGCTCAACCTAAGTGAGAGAGGTTGTTATAGATCACTACTAGTTTTTTGATGTGACCGTACATGTGTTGATAGATAATATTTTAAGACTGGATCTGTTGTGTGCCCTATGTACGGCAAAGTTTTGAGATCAATTCAGTGTGCTGCAATGCATGGGCCCAATTTGTGGTGTTATGGATGGAGTAATTACCCTAACTTCGAATTTCCTTGCTTTTGTGGAACAAAGTTAGACCCTTTACATTATTCAACATCATTTTGTTTCATAAATGACAATTATGGAAGAAGTCAGGATCTCACTAAGAGTATCAATATTCGTGTAGTATACAGACCAGTGTATGAATGATAAACTGTTATTGCTCTTGGGAAATTGCTACATTCTGTTCTATTAGTTTATTCTACCATGCTGAGCAGCATTACGAATCTGTTTTGGTTAATCAGGTCATTGTGTACCCAGGTAGCTTTTGAAAAGAAAGGGTTGTCACTTGAGAGAAAAATGCTTAAAATGTATACAACTAACCAGAATCCATAAGCTTTAATATTTTAATACTTTTCTCTTGCTGCTTTTTGCTCACTGTTAAAGATTGTGTTAAGTGTTTTCTACATTAGATAGCATGTTAACATCTAACCTGATCTTTCATAACCCTGTGTTCCTGAATTTGTGATGTCAGTCATTTCCATGCTGCCAGATAGTGATGTCATAAACAAAGGCTGATTTCTTTACTATAATCACAGAGAAGAATCTCTGATATGAGAGGAGAGTTCTTTTTCAAACACAAGTATCTTCAATAATAGCAAAACAAAATTAATAAACTGAGAAGACCTGGTGTTGCTATTTTGAAATGTTCCTTTCCCAGTGTGAAAAAAATCTGTGTGTATAGCATTGATACGATACGCATTGTCTATTTGTTTTTATGTAGGTGGTTTTTTTTTTTTTAAACGAATACTTGAGCCTTCCAGTCTTCAACTTCAGCTAATATTTGCCATTAATAACACAATAATAAAGCTGTAAATTTGTGGTAAACCTAGATTTAAGACCCATACTTTGTGCCATGTCTGTATCTGAGGAACAAAGACCTTGTCCCATGTCCCTTTGAGGCATGAGGCTCAATTTAGTAATGAGTGAACTCTGTTTTTAAAATTACCATGTCAAAATACTTAATCACTCACATGCTTACTCAATAAATGTAAAAAATCAGAATCTTTACATGTAGATGCCTTATGGAAAAGTATATGTCTGTTAGTGTTCAAAAAATAAATTGTCACTGGGAACTAATGACCTGCACATTTTTCATTTTTAACATCCAATTTCATTTGTGGAAACATACATCTGAAATGTGTTTGGGGGTTTTGGGGTTTTTTGGGGTTTTTAATCAACTTTCCAGCAACTTAAAAATTACCAAACTAATTTTATCCATGTTCTTTTAAAAGAAAAAAAGAGGGGAATTAAAAACCATTTTGAATATGATACTTCGTATGAAAAGAAACATTTTTGAGTAATTTTTAAGCCAGTTATAGTTCCCAGGAAAAATGATTTCTAGACCGTTCTTTGTGCAGTGGCATTCTGAATAGGGCTTTCCCTCTACTTCATATTTATAGCCTCTAGCACAATGAGGCTTGATTTAGTCTGGATCTTCTTGGTGTTACAATAAGAAGGTGTTTCTAGAATAATAGTCATATTAAACACTGTGTGTGCAAGTAGAAAATATTAATGAGTTGTTAAAGGAATGCTTATATTTTTATTGGTTGTCATGAGATGGTGCTCAGCAGTGGAATAATGATGACAACATAAAGTGTGTCAGCTATGATGCTGTCATGTTTTTCTAGCACATTAGGTTTATCCCAAGTACAAAATTATCAATAGCTCTATGGTACTAATGGTTTTTAGCATACATTTCAGTAGATTTATTTCCTCCTTTTTTTATTAAATTGGAGGGTTTAGGCCCATGAATTTTAGTTAGTGATTATTGGATTAGGAAACGAGTAACATCTTACAAAACTGCAGGCTGCAATAAAAAAAAAAAAATGTAGAAAATGTAACTGCTGTCTCCAGTGTTAGCATTCAGTATATTTATCTTAATTTCCAAAAATAGTTAATATGGGGAAAATGTTAAATCTATTAAAAATACTGAGCCTAAATTCAACATTAACACCTTTGTAAAAGTGTTAAAGAAAATTCGGTCCACAGTTAGGGTTAAACGCCTCATCATCTTCAAAAAAAAAAAAAAAAAAAAAATGGCTGCAGTGCTAATATCTCGCACTTTGGTCATTAGACTACTTATAAGGCTGCCTCCCCAGCAGACTTAATACAGTGAGTCTGGAAGGACACCAGGATGCAAGTGTCCAAGATGGCACTTCACGTCCCTGAGGAGCAGAATGGCCCCCTATTGCCTTCATACATATATAGACTGTTCGTATTGTGTGTGATATGTCTGCTTAGGCACAGAAACTGTCACTCCAGAGCACAATACTGGACTCATGGTAACTACTGTGAAAATAGACCATACTTTTTTAAATGGATTTGCATTAAAGATGTTTTGGTTTTTTTAAACTAAAGTTAGAAGACTTTATGGTTAATATTGAAGACCACATTTAATTTTCTGTAGTCAGTTTCAGGGAAGCCTGTAGTCTTAAAAGAGAGAATAATGGTTTCCACGCTTCTAGTTAAAGTTAGATTGTCTCCAGAACTCCCTTCTCTTATTTGGTTTATTATGAGAGTAAAAACAGTATTTTCTCTCCCTCTTTGGGCACTCCACTGAATTACGGAATGTAACAGTGCAGTTCCCCTTTCATTCCCAAGTCTTCTGTGAAATAAAATGGCCTAAAGTTTTTAAAGTCATGTGGATTTAATCTTTAATCGGGCATTGTTTCTCACTGTCCATTTTAGTCAGGTTCCTTCATGCTTTATGATGAATGTGTAGAAGCTTTTTATGAAAGTAAAACAGGTATTTTATGAAGTGTGAAAAATGAGCAAAGTGTTTTTAAAAATCAGTAGTAATTCCAGAAGTAATGAGGGTATTCAAGGAGTCCACATTAGTTGGTTTTTTGTTGGTTGTTTTTTTTAAGAGTATACATATGAACAGAGTCTGTTTTTCTTCAAATTATTTTTAACTGACAAATTTTCTTTTGTGATTCCTAGGAATAAAATGTTATGTTGCCTGTACATAGTGGAAATAAAGTTTTCTGGAACGGTCTTATACATGGTATACAATAAATAGGTAAAGAGACTGGGGAGAATCTAGCAAATATCTGATCAAGTGACTAAATAAACTGTTCTGATGTAATAGTGGTACAAAACTAGTCAACACCAGTCTTTCTAGTAACAGCTCAAGAACCAGAATTTAGAGCCTATTGGTCCTGAAAGTATTTGCACTGGTCCACCAAAGCACTTCTAGCCTTAATAGGTCATGAAATATCAGGCTTTCAAATCCCCAAATGTTACTCTTTTTTCCTCCCCCACTTACAGAATGACATTTTAGTATCTGGTATTTTGTGAATTACTAGAATTGGAGAAGATTATTGCTTTATGCCTTTTGTAAGATAGGTTCCAAGATTCAGAGGGTATGCTGCTACAGCAGTTGGTCTGATTTCAGGAAAGCATTTCTCTCAAGGACAACATTTAAGCAAATCCCATTGAAGTCTGTTTTAAAGCCACATGTGTTTTTCAGTGCTGCCCTAAATAGGGATGGACTTAAGCACATAGTCCATAAGCATGCTTAAGTGCTTGTAGTCTAGTACTGAAGATGGCAGCATTTAGAATCCTGTTGGAATTAAACCAGGTGGGGGAGGAAAATATTCAGCTCTGACACCTTTCCAAGGGAATACAGCATTCATTTTATGGCTCGGATGGGTTTTCAGTGTGTTGAACTTAAAACTCTTGGTGTTTTATTCAGTCCAGCCTTGGTTGTGTGTAGTTTGTTTTTGGTGTTTTGTTTTGGTCCCTGGATGAGGGTGAACTATAACAAGTCTTTGACTTCTAGTATAAAAGTAATTTTCATTCCCTGCACAAGTCTTTGACACAGTCACAATGTAACAGCATGACGCACAGTTACATCAGAACAAAAGTCTGTTCAGTGAAAAAACAAATGGACATCCAGGCCTTAGTGCTGGAATAATAAACAAAACCACCACAGTAGGCCTCTTTGCTGCTAGTCTCAGCCCAGGGCACTTCTTCTAGAAGTATCTTGTCAAAGAAGTGTCAGTGAAGATTATTGCATTACTGCCTATGATTGACTTGCTCTGTGGATGGATGTCTTCAGTGTCATCAAACTGATGTATTTCACATGCACTAGATTCAGTCAGATGTTCACCTTTTTAAAAATGTAATAAAACGTTACTCTGCAGCATTCAGTGAAAGTTAAGACTTATTTGGTTTTTGTTTTTGAACTGAGTAAGAGCTAAGCAATTAGCATATATGTACTCACCAATATTTGGTGTTTTGGTAGGAAGGCAGCATAGCTTCTTTTCTGTATGTGTTAGTTTGGCTAAAACGAAATCCAAAGAAACTGTATAAAATTGGATTCTAAGACTAGTTTGGTTAACGTCACCACAGATGTTTTGAATTACAAAGCATCGGTTATTGTGCCTGACTTGAGGTGTGCATTCCAATTTCAAGTTATTTGTGGGGATTTGGAGAAGTAACTTCTACTGCCCATTGTCATGACAAATTTGTGTGTAAATTAACATGGGATACATGTTCACAATAAGAATTACATTCCAAAGTAATAATACCTGAACTGGTAATTTATAGTAATTGTTACTGCATGTATAATAGTTTGAAAAGATAACCCCTGTGCCTATCTGTAGTGGAACAAGAAGTATAAGTTGCTATTGGTAAGAACTCTTGAGTAGACTGAATAATTATTTAAAAACTTAATTTATTTTTGACTACTCAGAACATTTTGTTTCCTAGCAAATAGGTTTCCTGTAGCAGCTATTAAAAGCTTTTAACCCAGTATTGTATGCACGTCACAGTCCTTTGTAAACATCATGTTTAATATGTTTTGAAATAAAAATCTGTGCTGAATGTTTAAAAAAACGGCTGGGTCTTTTTTAATGGTTGACTAATAGAGTAGTTGAACTGAATAAGCATTATGGTAAATTTGAGTGGATTCCTGGATGGAATTGTCCAAATAGGTATCGTACAGTAACTATTGGATGCCCTGGAGACTAATAGTTGATGCTTAGCAGCAGTTCATGCTCTTTCTAATGGTGTTTTTAGTATGATTTCTTATAGGGAATGGAAATTGTAGTAATCTGGTATCACAAAGCACAATTTTAGAGCATTTCAAATTACCATAAAACAGAAATGGTCAAATATAGCCTTTGTGGTTTCTCTCATCTTTAAAACAGATGGGAAATGTGAAGGCTGAAGTTCAAGCTTGCAGTATTCCAGCTTGGTAAGGTCAGGAGTGTATGGTTATATGTATTTGACACAGATCTTTTTAGCAAATGTAACATCTTCTAACTAAGCTGTCTTCAAAAAGGTTCCTAAATTTACGTATGCAATGAACAGAGTAGCATGCTCAGTTACTGAGAGGATCTTAAAATAACTTTTTCAGATGACTAAAACCAGTCTATTTTCTCCTGTGTGTCCATGCGAGGGAAGTGTCCATGATCAGTGCTAACCCACCTCCTTTTAATTAGGAACCAGTACAAATAAATGTCTGTATTCAACCATCAAAAATATACTATGCTATTGGGAGACCTCTTTATTTATATTACGTTTTGGAACCAGGTTATATAGGAGGTGGATCACAACCTGTGAACCCAAGGTGGTTTTTGCTGGGTGGAGGCCAATTTGCTAATATAACCAGAGGGATTTACTGACTCAGTAGTTCACACTATAGTAAATTATACCACAGATTAATTTGGGTCAGTTGACAACCAGCCTTTTGGTGCCAAAGAAGTATGATCAACTCTGGATACTTGTGACCAAAAGATTCAAGAGGAAGACCCACTTTTGAGGAATTTGTCAAACGCTGAAAAGATTTGGTGCGTCAGAAGATCTCCTTGCACCATCTCTCTTTTCAGTGGCCTATATTTTGCATTTGCTCTGCAGGCTGCAATTTCTAACTTCAAATAAAAATTGTTCTCAAGGAAAATCTCACCCAAAAGCTATTTGAGCTGACAGCATTGAGCTAAATTATGTAAGGAAAATGGGAAAAGTGTGCCAAATGGAGCTTATTGTTGAATTACATCATCTTTTTAAGAGACACAAGTAGTTAAGTTGGTACATTCTTATTGGGCACCAGTCCTTTTTTACTGTTACCATATAAGGACCTAACACTTGAGAATACTAAAAACTCTTCTACTGACAGTGGCTGTCCACACACCCAGCACTACATGCATTCAATCTGCACTTGAAATTACAGACTGGGGTGTAATAAAGTTGAATACTCAGCGTAAATGTCAGAGTAAATGTTTAAAGCGGAGCAACTCCTAAGCCTAATGGCTTTAGCTGCAGGTTCTCCAAGAACAAAAATTGCAGTTTTCAAAACCTGTTTCTCCCTGGTTCTTGGTGAAGGTGGACACTAAAGAAGGTTGTAGGGCAGTTTTCCCCCAAGTTGCACCATTCTCAACCCCTTTGAAGTTATTGTTGCATCGGGTGTAAATCAGAACAAAATTCCGTGAGACCAGTCTCCTCGTCTGTCGACTTCTCTCAGGATGTCCCCATCTCCGAGATCTGCAGAGTGGCGACGTGGGCGTCAGTCCACACCTTTGCAGAACATTATGTGATTACCGGGGACTCTGCCTCTGATGCCGTTTTTGGCTCCACAGTACTATCATCTGTGACCAACCCAACTCCGAAGTCCCAGCCCTCCAAAGGGGTTACTGCTCAGGAGTCCCCTACAGTGGAGCACCCACGGCAGCACTAATCAAAGAAGAAGTTAACTTGTGCAGTAACGATGGCTCTTTGAGATGTGTCTCCCTACTTGTGCTCCACCAGCTGCCCTCCTCCCCTCTGCGTCAGAGTTCTTGCTATGACTCCGGTAGAGAAGGAACTGAGGGGAGTTAGCCCACGTGCGCTGGTTAGCCTCGTGGTGCGGCATAAGGAGAGATGGTGCATGTGCCAACCCAACGGACACTGCTACCAAAGACCTCTGACCGGCAGTGCAGGGATGCAGACACCCTTACAGAGGAGCACCCCTAGGGACAAACCTCTCTCGAAGAACCATCGTTGCTGCACAAGGTGAGTAACTTCTTTCCTTTGGCCTGTGTGGAGTCTCAGAAGCCCTGAAGAAGGGAAAAAGAGAGGCAGGGCACTGCAGAGGCAGCCCTGACTACTAGGGGTTGCTCGGAAAGCAGTTGACCCTATTACACCATATTATGCATTTTAGAAATAGTGTAATCATGTAATTACATTACGAAGGAGGAAGAAATAAGTTTGCCCATTGAACCTTAATTTTGTTGTTCCTGACTTTGAGATTGACTTTATTAATGTAGTCCTTTGGAGTTCTCAGTTCTATACAAAATTGCTATTTTGAAGACTTCAGGTTTCACATTAGTAATAATAAATCTGTCCTTTTTATTGTGATGTGACTCATACAGTTGAACACATTAAAATGTAATTTTAATTATTTTGCGGTAGTGCCCAGATGTCTCCGTGAGGCTGAGGAGGCTCATTGTACTAGAAACTGTACAAACACACAGGTGAACATGGTCCCTGCACCAAAAAGATATTTCCTGGCTTGAGTCACCTGGCCATGGTCAGAATTAAAAAGGTTATAGCCTGTCAGATGTTGGGTGGCCACAATTACACTACTGAATTATAGGGGAGCAGCAGCTCTGCTATAGTTAACGCTTAGAGTTGCTTAGTTTTAAAAAGTTGACTTTTCTAGGTGCTCTAAAATCCACCTGCTTATTCAGATTGTCTTGCAATTTGCTGTGTCTCATGGGGGTTGTTCTGCTTCTAGAGGAAAGGGGATGTTAGATGAGTGTAGAGGAAGGTGGGGAGCCAAGGAAGGGGTCAGAGTTGTTCAGTGGAGGATATAGGGAAGGGCTTCAGCTCTGCCCCCAAAACTTTGTACGATCTTATTTCCCCCATTATTGTCCCACATTCAAAACATGTTCCCACAGCACTGAGACCAGGATGGGGAGCTAGGAACTGGCCTGTTCCATGCATGCGTTAGCCTCGCAGACACTGAAATCACAGGAGGGAAAGAAAACACCCGCTGAAATGAATGGAGCAGTTCATTTGTTTTAGGCTATACTCATTTGCCTGGGGTGATCTTATTCAGCACAGAACATTACATTCCACCTCTCTGAACCTTAAATGCTGGAGGCGGTTGTATAGAGCCCCTTCCCCATACACTAGGCCAAATCTGGCATAAGGACTCTGCATCTCCATGCTCCTACCCCTTCCTGCCTTGAACAGGTGTACACACTCCTCAGAGTCCCCTGACTTTCCCACTTCTCCATGGCTTTCCTAGTTTATCATGTGCATGAACTGGCAAAGATAGGGTGGATCTGGTGTGTGTGTTGCATTACTATTATTCTTCGTTCCCTGGTTTTCAGAGGTTTGAGTGTAGCTGAATGTAACATTCGGGCAGGACAGGGAAGGGCAGGATCTTGACAAAGGGCTGTCAGGGCTGATGGTCGGTGTGACCCTGCACCCATACTCTTTACAGTGATATTATGGTATGATTGACATAATTATGTATTTTATGCAAGAGGGGTCATGAGATGTCATTGAAAGGGTTATGATTTGCTGAATATGGTTATCCTAGTTGTACGCATGTATCATTTTTGTATCTGAAGTTGTGAGTATTGACTATATATCTGTATTTCAAAATGTAGTTACACCTGGGGAATGCCCACTATACAAGATGCTTTCATTCTCGATAGCTGGGTGGGGAAGGGCCTATTATAGGGAATGGGCCATTAGGAAAATAGGCCTTAGAAGAAGCTTATCTCCCACCTGAGGAGCCTTCCTGAGAATGCTACCAACAGCCTCCGAGTAATGGCTGCTATGACTCTACAAAGACATGTCTCTAGATTCCATCTTGGGATGTCAGTGTCTTTCCACAGACTGGTCTGGGAACCAAGCTTTGAAACAAAGGGTTCCTGCCATATGCAAAAGTTAAATAAGGGAGGGAGTGACCTTGGTGGTTCTTCACTCCCCACACAAGAAGACTCCTGGAAATACCTGAGGAACAAAGACTGAACTGGGGGAAGTGCTGGACCCATGCTAAAGGGGTTTTTAGCCTGTGAATAGAACACCTGGGGATTTCAAGCTGGAAGCAAGTGCAGTTTGCCTCTTAAGAACCTGCAGCCTGCTTGTATCCTCTCTTTGGCTATAAGTAGCAAATTTTCACCCTATCTATTTAGTATATTAAGCTTAATTTCCATTTTTTATTTGCTATATAATCTGCTTTGATCTGTTTGCCATCACTTATAATCTATCTTTTGTGGTTAATAAATTTGTTTTAGCTTTATCTAAACCAGTGTGTGGGGATCATAACTTGGGCAAAAGCCATTGCATATTCCTTTCCACATTGAGGGAGGAGGCACATTTTATGAGCTTACGCTGTACAGTTCCCCGTGCAGTGCAAGACAGTGTAATTTTGGGTTTATACTCCAGAGCAGGTGCGCGCCTGGGAAGCTGGGAGTTACCTTTGCTGCTGCCTTCCTATGCAGAGACTGGTCAAAACTCCTGCATGTAACTGCAGGTGGGTGTATCCCTTCCTGTATGTAGGCTGGTGAAAATGCAAGCCTGGAGGGCTTTGGAGCTTGTCACAGCAGTACAGTGTAAGTAGGAGCCCAAGCTGCTGGGTGGTATCCCAGTTCCAAGTGGCACCCCAGGGGAACCCGTTACACTTGGAACAGTGTCAAACCTGAGGCCGAAAGCAGCAATAGATTTTATAGTCAAGTTCCAGACAGGTGGATGCCAAGGACTAGAATCTCATTTGGGTTTCAGGTCTGGGTCAGGAATCAAGGTCCAAATCAAGGTGAGGTTGAAGCCAGGAGTTCAAGTGCAAGAATGGTCATGGCAACTATAGAAGATCCACATTGTTACCTGGACACTTCCTGGAATGCCCCTTGGGTTTATATAGGGCGGGGAGTCAATCATGAGCCAGGAGGCTAATGACTGTTAGACCCCTTGAGGTGGACTTCCATTGTCTGTGTCGGCAGTGGGTAGTGGAGTACAAGAGAAACATAACCAATTCCATGTCAAGGACTGTATCCCCAAGGCTTTGAAAGAGGATGTTTGTGTTGCAGTGAGAACCGTGTGTAAATTGGTGAGAAGAGTGTTAGAGGCAGAGTTTTGAGAAAGTAGGACAAGGGTTTGGAAGAAAATCTCCTGGTATAAAAATTGTTTAAACTCTAGAGCAAAGTTTGGATCCCAAGTTTATTAAGGAAAACTTTCTGGATGCATTCCTGACCCAAAAAAAAAAAATGCTGAAACAATAACTGAGTTTTCTTAAAAGGGGCTTAAGTATTTAACCTAGTTAAATTTAGAGAGCTTCAATTCCTTTTGAAATGTTTGGGTAAAGGAATTGAACCATGATACAGCTCTGACATCAGATTTATTGTTTGCTCAGATTTTTCCCCTCCTCTTGAATTACAGCTTTACATAGCTCTGGTTTATTGTTTTACAGACGAACTCTTGACTCTGCTCAATAACTTGGCATGGGTCACTGGCATGAATCAAATGTTGTTCTGGCCAGAGACTTTCAGGAACCGGGACAAGTGTAGGAAGCTTCTGAACAGTCCAGAATTTAGTAGATTGCCAACATCAAATAACTCCCTGTGTGTAGTTCCACATAGCCTAGGACTGGAATTTAATCAGTTATTTTTTTTTCTTATTAAAAAAGTCGGTTAAAGAGGATAACTGATGCTAGACAAAAAGAAAAGGAGGACTTGTGGCACCTTAGAGACTAACCAATTTATTAGAGCATAAGCTTTCGTGAGCTACAGCTCAGCTGTAGCTCACGAAAGCTTATGCTCTAATAAATTGGTTAGTCTCTAAGGTGCCACAAGTCCTCCTTTTCTTTTTGCGAATACAGACTAACACGGCTGCTACTCTGAAACCTGATGCTAGACTGTAGTTACTATTTTCTTGTAATAACTACAATTTTGTTCAGTTGCTACTTATGAAAGCTACATTTGCCCACTGACCGTAAACAACAAGAAAAATAAAATTTTACATAGAAACTCATTTTAATTAGGTTTATTTTCTTTGATAAAATGTCCTTTAATTTTCACTTTGGCTGGTTGCCAGTTGTCATTAATTGATGTCATAATGGTCCTAATTCATGCGAAGTTACATTTTTCCTTTGAAATGGTAATAGTTAATATCAATTACTCTGCCTTTGTTCATTCAATAAATATAGGTTTATTTAGCCACACAAATTCCACTCATTTTAAGTGGAGGTGAAGGATAAATCTCCTAGTTGACCATGAAAATCTCAAGCATAGGATACATACAGCAAGCATACAGCAAGACTATTGAGATGGCAGAAAATTCTTCCAAGACACTCAGCAACAGCTTCTTGCTTGTCATCCCAAAAAGTCAGTGACCGTAAATGCTTAGAATATTTTGCCTTTGGATCATGTCAAATCTTTTATGCATAAACATATACAATATGGTCAAGACACACGTGGCTGTTGAGATGAAGACTAAGGAAGTTTGCCTGCAGTGGAAGGCAAGGAGGTAGGATTGTGGAGTGGTGGTAGGTTTTTGTTTGTTTTTCCTTTCCTTAACTTAACTTTCCTATGTTATGCAGGGGGTCAGAGTAGATCATAATGGTTCCTTTGGCTTTCAAATCTATGATTCTATAATTTATTCCATTGTTTTTATGTAGATCTTGGTTTGTGTAAATGTCTTCATGAGGGTGGATCTCTGCACCTGCCAGCTCGGATCCAGTTGCAGCCAGTTTACATTATAACTTCTAAGATGCCAGCATGGGGATCTATCACAGTTAAAGTATCCTTTTAGTGTATCTTTATATTGCAACTGAAAAGGGGTGGTTGAATAAGGAGCATTTGGCTAGAGATTTTAGGCATAGTAGGCCCACAAGTCTTGGTGTAACTAGCAGAAACTTCCAACTAAAAATGGTTTTGCCTTTACTTACTGGCTGTTGACTTCTTCCTTCTCCAAAGCAGTAGAAGTGATGTTGATTTAAATAAAGTATTTTTTTTATAAAAGTAATTTAAGCTTGTTTTCAAGAAAATATTATTCTGTCCATCTCTGCCTCTCTCTCAGCAGTAATGTGTCTTAGCTGGTTGTGGACAGTGCTTCTAATCTTGCTGGTTGGTTTAAGCACATGCCATTGTGTATTTTCTTCTGTTGGTCAGTGTCTTCTTCCCTAGAATGATAAAGTGAAAGTTAATGAGGTGCATTTGGAATGTCCACCTATTTCCCATGGTATTCATTGCTCTTTAGTGGAGGAACAGCAAATCTATGATGCACCAGAATGACATTGTAACTTCACAAGTGGATAAAAGCATAGGAGAGTTCCACTGGTACTGATATTTTTAGAATGAAGCTCAGTTTTAAAAAAAAAAAAAAAAGAGAGAGAGAGCACACTCTGCTTCAACATCTTCATTACAGATGTTACTTTTGTTGAATAAATGAGTCTCTTCATCTGCTACTTGTGTAAATCTGGACGCAAGATTGGATGTGCTGATTCTAATTTTGATTTTAAAAGTAACTTGTCTCTTATACAGTCAATTTACAACCCACATCTTTTACTAGGTTAACAGCAAGCTTTTTGCTAGATGTGCCCATAGCGCCTTGCCTGAAAAAAGCTTACAAATGATCACTTATGCCAGCTGTGTTCTGGACAATATAGTTGCCAAAAACTATTCTCCTTTGTTGTCGTCATTTTTCCTAGAAGGATCCCTGTGTAACTTGCAAACATTTATTAATGAAGCCTCAGTGTATCTATGTAAGACAACTAAATCTTATACTCTGTGTGTGTATATACACATGTATATACACACACACACCTGTTCCTAATTTTCCATATATATAAATATGGAAAAAATAGGCACACAGAGGTTATGGATGGATTATTAAAAGCACTCAGTATTGACCTGCTTTCACTGAGGTCAATGGGAGCTTTACCATCTGTGACAATGGGAACGGAGTTAGGCCAATCCTAAGGGCTTTTGAAAATCCCATCCTATGTGACTTGTAGCAAGATATTGGTGGAACTGGGGATGGACCAGGAGCTGTACAATGATGTCTACTGAGCCTCCCATTAAACAGTTTGGACAGATTTTTTTTTTAACAAAAAATTGTTTCAATGGGTAAGGCTCTTTCAAACTCCCTTACGCCCTTGAAACGCAATTCAAGTTGAAAATGAATCTCAATTCAAGTTAGAACTATGTTAGTGCTACAAAAAGAGGGTGTTGCCTGATCCTCTCATTTCCACACTTAATGTTAGCTGTGCTGGCAACATGTCCCTGTACTTCCTAAATCCGAAATGAAGATTATCCAGTTTTATGCTTATGGAAGCACGGTGACTTTTTCTGTCTCTGGTGATTTTCTTGAATCAACAACTGTTTGTTGTTCATACTGCAGACTGAGTGCTTTTCTTCTGTTCTTGGTGCCATAAAGTACTGTGTACTACATGGCCTATGAGGTAGAGTGAGCACTTTACAATAAGGGGCAGTATATCAGAGGACAACTTCGTGGGTACTAAATCAACATATTTTTTGTTCTTTCATATCACATTTGTCTCTGGTTACGAGAACCTAGCCCCATTTGAAGATGCTCCATTGTCTCTAAAGATTGTGTGCTTGTGGGAGCACAAAGCACTATCTAGGAGCAGCTGCTTTTCAGAAGTGAACTTGAAGTGACATCACAAACAGGAGATTCATAGATATTGTTTTAAGGCCAGAAGGGACCAGTGTGATCAACTAACCTGACCTCCTGTATAACACAGGCTATAGGACTTCCCTGAAATATTTCCTATTTGAACTAGAGTGTTTCTTTTAGAAAAATATCTAATCTTGATTTAAAAAGGTTCAGAGGTGAAGAATCCAATGGTAAATTACCTACACTCTTAAAAATCTGCACCTTCTTTCTAGTGTGAATTTGTCTAGTGTCAAATTCCAGCCGTTGGATCTTTGTTATATCTCTATCTGCTGGACTGAAGAGCCATCGAGTCTAAAATTTCTGTTCACCATGACACCTACATGCGACCTGGTTGGCTGCCTCTGCAGAAATCCCTTTTCCAGTCCCCAAAGTGCACCATCTCAGGTGCAGGCTTTTGCCTCCCCTTTTTGGGGGGATGGGGCCCTGTGGTCCAACCACTCCTCAGCTGGGTCTTCAGGTTGCACCAACCAGTAGCTAATATCAATTGTTAGCAAGTCCAATAGGCTTGACACCTGTGCAAGTTTCCCTCTGGTCAATAACAGTACGCAGTGACCCAGAAGCAGCTTCTCCAAAACAAAGTATGATGTATTTTGCCAAAAGGTGCACAACACTTAGAGAAGTACATTTAAAATAAGGGACCTACACGTGTATATTTACACATGCTTAGCATTCCCCTTGAGCCCCTAGGTAGGCCATGACATTTTATCTTGGGAACCAAGTTGTAGCCTGCTTGTTGCAGACCTAGGTTCTCAGTCAGTGTGTGTCAGCCTGCATCATGCTCTCTGTGTGTTTCAGCCATAGGACAGGTGACCTCTTCCCGCCCTCCCTGTCTGCCGGAGGCACCTTTTAGCAGAGTGATGTCTTGATTTTCTTCTCAGCCTTGGCCAAACAGCTGTGTCACCTGAATACTAACTGAGGAGTCCTCTTCACAGCTATAAACGTGCCTATTTTGTTTGAAGGGAGGCTCCTTTTATGAGACATTGTTTTTACCTATCCTGCATAATTTCTCACTTTTTTGAGATAACTATGCCTTCAGACAGGGTAATATCACACAGATACACTGAGGGACATATGTTTATGAAAAAACAAAACAAAAAACAAATATTTTCCAGTTCTCCACAGTATGTACTTTGAAACTGTAATTGTCACTCCTCAACCTTCTCATTGTGAAGCTAAATAAATTGAGCTCCTTGAATCTATCACTATTGGCCATGTTTTCCAACCCTGTAATCCTTCCTGTCGTGGCTCTTCTCTGAGCTCTCCAGTTTATCAACTTCCTCGAATTGTTGGCACCAGAACACAGTATTCCAGCAGTTGTTGCATCATGCCAAATACAGAGGTACAATAACATCTCCGCTCCTACTCAAGATTCCTGTGTTTATTCATCCAAGAATCCCATTAGTCCTTTTGGCCACGGAGTCACACTAGGGAGCTCTGATTATCCACCACACTCCCAAATCTTTTTCAGTCACTGCTTTCCAGCATAGAGCACCCTAGAGATGGCCTGAATTCTTTGTTCTTAAATGTATGACTTTGCATTTGGCTGTGTTGAAACATCCATTGTTAGCCTGCTATCATCTTTCCAAGCTATCCGAACTGCTCTGTATTAATGACCTGTCCCCTTTATTATTTACTTCCGCCCCCAATCTTTGTAATATCTGAAAAAATGATCAGTGATGATTTTGTTTTCTCTCAGATCATTGATAAAAATGTTGAATAGTGGAAGGTCCAAAAACCAAGTCCTGTGGGATTTCACTAGCAAGACGCCTGCTTAGTGATGATTCCCCATTTAATGTTTCACTTTCAGACAGGAGAGTTTGCCAGTTTTTAATCCATTTCTTGTGTGACATGTTGATTTCTGAATTGTTTTTTAGTTTCTTAATCCAAATGTGTGATATGAAGCCAATTGCCTTACAGAAGTCTAATTATATTACATCAACAAAACTACCTCGAACAACCACATTTGTAATCTCATCAAAAAAATTATCAAGTTAGTTTGACAAGATCTAGTTTCCATAAACCCATGTTGATTGGAATTAATTGTATTACCTTCCTTTAATACTTTATTAAGAGTCTCCTATCAGCTGCTCCATCATTTTGCCTGGGATCTATGTCAGACTGACAGCCGTATAATTGCCATGGTTATGGTGTTTACCCTTTAAAATATTTGCACAATGTTAGCTTTCTTCCTATCCTCTGCATGGCTTCTTTAAAATCAACCTTAACAGTCCAGAGAGATCCTTGGCAAGCTCATTTTAAAATTCTTGGATGCAAGTTATCTGGACTTGCTGATTTAAAAACGTCTGGCTTTAGTAGCTGCTTTTTAACATCGTCCTTAGTTACTGTTGGAATGGAAAGTACTTCATCATCACATGATGTGACTGTCGTCTAGTTTTTTCCCAAATACAGAAGAAAAATAATTACAGACCACTTCTGCCTTTTCTGGATTATTGACAATTCTATTGTTTCTATCTACTAATGGACAAATACAGTTGTGTGGGTTCCTTTTGTTCCTGATATGCTTAAAAACCTTCTTATTGTTCTTAACTCTGCCATAGATTTCTCCTTACCCTATTGCTACCCTTGTCAATTTTCTACAGTTCCTAGATTCTGTTTTATATGAATTACTATCAATTTCCCCTTCCTTCCATTTGTTCTCTATGGTGGCGTGATTTTTTGTTTTGTTAGTAGCTGCTTTCATTTCCCCTCTTAAGATTGGTTACAAAACCAACGTATGTGCCCTTTTTTTCCTTGATTGTGGGATATTGCCTTTCTGGGTATCTAGTAAAATATTCTTAAACCATTCCCAATTATCATTCACATTTTGCTGTTTAAATTCTTTCTCCCGCCTGATTTGGCTCATAATTGTTTTCAGCTTTGTGAAATTGCCCTTTCTAATGCACCAAGATGGCTTAGTTCTCAGTCATCTGAAAATACAAATACCATGGTAATACGTGTGATCCTGTTGTTTAAAGTTTCATTTGTGGACAACATAATTTTTTTCTCCTGCAGAGAGTTTGTTTACTTAATGATTTCATTTGCTGCCTTCTTTTCCCCATCAAAAGACTGAAAAATAATCAAGGATCTGTTGAAGACTACAAGTGCTGCTGCATCTGAGACTGTACTAAAAATATCTCTCTAATGCACTGTGCTGCTTCTCTCCCTGTGCATCAAACAATTCAAACTTAATCCCTATAGTAGTTTCCTGTTTCTTTAGGTCATCTTATAATAGTCAAAATAATATTTACTTTCTGTCATTATCAAATGGTTCTCTCAATCTCTTACTCTCTATAGCTGATACAACTGTTTGGCTTATTCCCTTGGGAGTGTATATATCATTGTATTGACTCTTTAAATTGCAGTGTCACACCTCTCTTTCATGCAGGCTAAATAGTTAAGAAAGAACTCTACAAAAAAGAATGGTCAATGTTTGTATGAAATGCATCTAGCCAGAAAATTCAGAGGTGAATTTTCTTCAGCCTTCTCTCATGTTATTGTGCCTACTTATATATATGCTTATAGTACTGTATATGAAACAAATGCACTGTCAAACCATAACAGGAAATGGTGGTTTGAATTCAAAGTAGTTCTTGATGGTCTGACATTGAATTTCTTGGCACCTTTTTCTTTTTACTTCAGATTAATTTCTAGAGTCCTGTGCTTCATTTCCCTTTTTCTCCCCCCTTCCTCACCCCACCCCTTATCTGGTTACATATGAGATGTGGGTGAAATTATCCCTGATCACTTGCTACAAAATCATATTTCCAAATTCATTGCTGCTTAATCCGCAATTGTGAGACACAAGACTCTGTTTATATAAATAAATGGATTTGGATGTCAAGGTACCACAAAGGCAGGATGGATTGTCTTAGAGATGTGAATCATGCAGAGGTGTCTAATTAGCCCTTGAATATTTCCCAATCTTTGAGTTAAATTCAGTCCTGTTGAAAGCATGTTCAGTATCTATCTAAGGTTCCTATACAACCCCGAGTCAAGGCTGAATGCCCACTCTGTCACTCAGAGTGCAGAAGTGGGGGCCCACAAGGATTTTAAAAATTAATACTTGCCACTCCAGGCTTGTATTAAACTCCCAAGGTTGCAGCTTTTCTCTGACCTTCGCTTGGTAAACTCTGCCACCACCCAAATGCAGAAAAACCCCCTTTGAACCCAGGAAGGCACACCTAGGAATTCCTCCCTGTGGGGTGTTGTACCATTCTCCACAAAAATGTTATACCAATAAAATTAAAAACCATCAGGATCTTATTAAAGGGGAAAAGGCAAAATACCACATTTATTGTGAATACAGAAAGAATCATAGTAAGCAGTTAATTATAGCTATAACATTCCATTCAATTTCATATTCATTCTCTCTCTCTCACACACACACACACACACTCCTACCTTCTGCAAGGTTGTTATCATAGTTACCAGCCTTAGAGTTGCTCATGCCAAGCCACTGGCCAGGTGGCCTGGACATGAGGAGGGAGCAGGGCCTTGTCAGATGCTCATCTGATGCTCCTGGAAATTGGTTTGCAGAATCAGACCCCAAAGTTCTCACTTTTTAGAGTCCATTTTTATAGGAATTTCTTCCTAGGCCAGTCTATGGGAATTGCTTCATCATGCTGTTGCTGAATCAATCAGCAGATGGCACATTCCTGACGGCTCCGTGCTGCTAGATGTTATCTTGTTCTTTGGTTCTCCCATTCTTGAGGCTGTTGGGTGGATTCCAGTCTGCCCTCCGGGGGTCCTCTGGTTATTTCCACTTGACGCTGCCTTCAGCCTATGGACACTGGATTCTTAGGCTGGCACCTCCCTGATCATTTAGTTATTATCCACACCAAGCATCCATCCACATACATCCTCTAGCTCTATTTTAATCACAATTGTTAACAAAGCAAGATGAATACAACAAAAGGGCAGGGAGTCTCTGGGTGCTGTTTCTATTGTTACAGAGTATTGTTTTGAGTCTCTCTCTGTGTGAGTAGTTGTTGTTACAGAGAATTTCTTTTAGAACAGACTCAGTCTTAGAATGTACTAACACAATTAGCAGCTTGCAAGTTTCACACATAGAGGGAGAGAAACAGTACCAAAAACCAAGCGATCTCTTAATTAGTAATACCCTGGAATTTAAACTATGGGGAATCAAACTCATTTGTGATTTTAATACAGAACTTCTTTAATATTATCCAATAGGCGTACCCTCAAGCCCTTTCTCTCACACACCCTCCGGGGAAGAGCTGAGAAAGAAAACAAAGGAAATTAACTGTGTCTACCAGCTAATCAAACAACACAAACATCTTAGGACACCAAAAATCCAATCCTGTTCTTAAAAAAGATAAATTTTATTAAAAACAAAAAGGAAAAAATTACATCTGGAGTTTAGGCTTTTTCTAGATTTTAAAAGAACAATTCCAAAAATCAAGCACCCAAAATATCTTTCTTGGGGGTTTAGCTTAGAGGTTACAAGCATCAGGGTTAGCACAGAGGAGATCCACAAGCCAAAATAAAAAATAAACCTGATTGTGTCTGTCTAAAGGTTCCCTATCCAAATAATTTCTTCTAGGTATGGAAGATTAATTTTCAGACCTGGTTCAAGCCTTACACAGCATTGCTGCTCTGTCCCTGCAGCCCAGAGAACAACAGACCAAGGGAAAGTTTCTTTCCCAATTTTAAAAAGTTCTACCTTCCCATTGGCTCTTTTGGTCAGGGGCCTTTACAGGTAAAGCAAGCAGAGAACAGACCAAGAGAGATTTTACAGCTAACTGGCTGGCTGGGTGTCCATCAAAGGTTGCTACTCCCCTGCTTCATCGATCACACCTCCATTAGCGTAGTGTCTGAGCACCTCTCATTCAAATGTATTCTCACAACACCTCTGTACTATCTTTCCCATTTTACAGATGGGGAAGTGAAATTGAGGCACCGAGATTGAGTAACTTGCCCATGGTCACACAGGAAGTCTGTGGCAGAGAAGGTTACTGAACTCTGGTTTCCAAGTCCTACGCTAATGCTCCAGCACTGGACCATCCTTTCCCATTGTCTTTAATGAACTTACAATAGCTCATGCTTGGGCTGAATTTAGGTCTGCCCTGTGTTTTCAGGCTTTGTTCTTCAGATTCTTTCTTTAACTTTAATGCAGGTAGACATACAGGAGATTTGCTGCTGAGATAAAACTGATGAAAATTCAAAGCAAGCTAAAAGCAGAGTGAATCAAAATATTTTGCTATGAAAAATAAAAGGGAGGAAATGCTACTGCAAACAAGTACTTTCTGAACGGAAAAAGAAAAGGAGGACTTGTGGCACCTTAAGAGACTGATAAATTTATCTGAGCATAAGCTTTCGTGAGCTTCAGCTCACCTCATCGGAAGCATGCAGTGGAAAAATGAAGTGAGCTGTAGCTCATGAAAGCTTATGCTCAAATAAATGTTAGTCTCTAAGAAGCCACAAGTCCTCCTTTTCTTTTTGAGGATGCAGACTAACACGGCTGCTACTCTGAAACCTGTCTATGAACGGAGTCATTCTGCTGCCAAGAACGAGTGGTCTGTTATGTCGTGGGTGAGAAAAGAATCCCATTTTTTTAGATGTATGGGAAAGCAGAAACTGATGAGACTGGTGGCTTGTGTACACTCAAAACGTTACAAAGACATAGCTGTAGTGCTTCATTGTAGGCGCTACCTACACCAATAGGAAGGGTTCTCCCATCAGCGAAGGTAATCCACCTCCCCGAGAGGCGGTAGCTAGGTAAATGGAAGAATTCTTCTGTCAATCTAGCACTGTCTACATGGAGACTTAGCATAGTTAAGCCAACCTGCTCAAAGATGTGGATTTTTCATGCCCCATACTTGGATTTTTTGGCAAACACAAGCCTAAGACACACAAGGAAGGCTCAGGGTACTGCCAGTTAAGCTGTGTTGGGAATCATGCTCTCGCTAGGAACTAGAAAAATAGAATTTTCATCCCACAGGAAACTTTGCCATTTCAAAATTAGTTTGTTTTGACTCAGAAGGTTGGAATCTTGAAAAATTTCACGGAATGAACATTGCAAAAAGTTTCCCATCAGAAATGTCAATGATTTAAAAAAAAAAACATTTTCAATCGAAACGAAATTAAAATTCTTTTCAACTAACATTAACATAAAATGCCCTTTTGGTGTTTCAGGCTGGAAAGCCAAAATGAAAAAAAATATTTTTCATTTTGACATTCCCTTGACAGAAAATCAATTTTTTTGTTGGAATCAAAATTTTCATGTGAAAAATTTCAGTTTCAGCCAAACCATAGTTTTTGGCAGGAAAACTTTCTATGGAAAATTTTTTGACTAGCTCTACTAGAAACAAAGGGTTGGTGAAATCTCAGTTCAGCAGATAATCCATCATAACCTAGTTATTTTGGCAAACAAAAAATATTTTTCCCATTGCCAGACCTTTGTAAAGCATTCCAGACAAAATTTGAGTCAGACTTGTTCTACGCTAGGAAATCAGACCAGTATAGCTGTCGCTCAAGGGTGTGAAAAATCCACACCCTTGAGTGACTTGTTTACATTGTCCTAACCCCCGATGTAAACAGCACTAGGTTGATGGGAGAATTCTCCCATCAACCTAGTTAATGTCTAGCTACTGCCTCTTAATAGCGTTTTAAGTGTAGATAAGCCCTCAGTACCAATAAACCTGTGCTTATTGGGAAATGGGATTCTTTTCTCACTCAGGACAAACATCCAAAAATGTGTGTATTAGAAGACTTGTCACTTTCTGAAGCAAGGTAATCAAATACTTAAAGCATGGTCCTACTCTGAAAAGTTATTCTCTAATAAGGAGGGAAGACTTACTAGACCTGGTAAACAGATGCTGTTTCTGTAGATCTTGCACATGCTTATTTGCATGTCCCTATATCAGCTTAGTACCAGCAATCGTCATAAGCTTTATGGAATTACATCATTATTAGCCTCAGGGATTTGGTAGCAGCTGCTGCCCACCTCAGAAAGTAGAGTGTCTCTATCTCGTATTTAGATGACTGTCCATTAGAAAGTAACATCAGAAGCAGAAAGGGAATTTCAGAAGTGTATGTCTACATTGCCTATACCGATTTTGCCAGTAGTTCATCATAGGCCTCACATCGGAGGCAGGTCTGAATACAATAAAAGGTACAGACTTTCCTTCAAAAGAAAGGGTACAGAAGTTTTGGCTGATATAAATTGATCTTAACTTATACCATACCAGCTAAGTAATAAATAGCTTGTGCACAATCTATAGGCTGAAATATGTTCACATAAAGTGTAGAACATTGCTACAAATCAGCCTTTTTGTAGGTAACTTGCAAACAGGAAAAAGGGGCTAGGTTTGGATAGAATGTGTGCTCCTAATAGATGAGTTATCTTTTTATGGGACTCTCCAGCCAAGCTTTGCTTTCACTCTCGTCCCCTGATCCAAAAGCTATTATAAAAGGTGGATATAGAAAGGGCCTCACAACTGATAATTCTGTTTGTTTGACCCAGCATAGCTCCTGAAAAAGTGCACTGACTTGCATTGCCTGACTAGATAAAAGTCTAAACTCATGTGACTATTGTCTAACTGAGGGCTTGTCTACATTTAAAATGTGGCCGCTGCACTGTAGTGCTTCAGTGAAGATGCTGACAGGAGTGGTCTATCAGCATGGGAAATCCACCTGCCAGAGGCAGTAGCTAGGTGAATGGGAGAATTCTCCTATTGACCTACTGCTGTCTACACTGGGAGATATGTCAGCTTAGCTGCGTTGGTCAGGGGTGTGGCTTTTTCACACCACTGAGTGACATAGTTATACTGACCTAATTTCCTAGTGTTAGACCAGGCTTTATACCCCTTGGGTAGAGGTCTCGTGTTTTGCATATTTTACAGCAATTATTACACCATTGATGCTCAATAAATAACCATAATGATATCATCATCTCCAATGTCAGCAGATATAGTCATTCAGGGACCATTTGAGTGCCCAAACACACATCCAGTGGAATTATTGGCTTAGCTCTTAAGCAGACAGTACTGAAGAAAGGATGTTTGTTCCAAATGGGGGACGTCTAGTATTCATTGCACACTATTGGCAACAGTCTTACATTGATATAAAGTCAAGCTATGATCACTGAAAAATATCTTGTGGCTCAGCACTGAGTTTTGACAACTGAACTGTCTAAGGGGTGAAATGCAGAATTAAAAGCTAAAATTTAAACCTCACTGTTATCCATGGCTTTTAATAGGCAATGCTATCATCCACTTGAATCCCATTCTTTTTTGAATTTTTATCTTGAAAGCTGGCATTGTTTTAGGATCAGCTATCACTCACGTGGAATTATTAGAGGTAGCAGCTCTTCAGTCTACTCTTCATGATTTTTAATAAGAACAAAACTATTCTCTTGATACCTATACATTCCAATTGTTGAGTTGTTCACTGGGTTTTCCATTGTTATCTTAGCAGATGATGATTTTGCTTTGTTTAAAGGGAGAGAAGAGGCAAGTACTAATCTAACAAAATGGATCGCCTTTTGCATCAGAAAAAACATACGCAACAGTTAGAGGGAACAGTCCATGGAACATCATAGCCAGCTCATAACTGTTTCTGCATTGAAAGGAGAGAGAACGCAGACTACTTCAGCTGCAGGCAAGAAATATCAAGTTACAACTGTATCTAACCATTTTATGAAGAGTTTTAAATAAAATGGTTCAGCCTTAAGAGATGCTGCCTTCAGCAACTGGATGCTGTAGTAGGAAGAGAACCTGAGACATAAGCCCTTGTATTAGAGGCCTGGTATGAGACAGAACCTGCTCACAGAATCTGGCAAGAACTGGGCTGATATTGCAAAGATACACATTCCTAGGAAGTGCTGAGCACAGAACACTTATGCAAACATATTTCGATATCAAGTGGTACCAGAACATTCTGATATTAAGGATGGTACAAAAACATTCCCCAAGGATAATAGGAATACATTGACCCCCTCCTCAGAGATCAGGTCAGGATAACTGTACGTAATAACAATGTTTTGATTGAACCAACACCGTGTTCCCAAACTTTAACAGCCTGTGAACCCCTTTAACTAAAATATCAAGTCGCGCGAACCCCCTCCTAAAACTGAATATTTCCAGGGATTTTCTCCTTTACCTGAGTATAAATTAAAAAAGCAGTGATCTTGGAAATATAAAATTTCTTTTTATGACATGCTTATAACATGCTATTTATTAATTATTTATCATTACAGTATTTTTATTACATTATGAAAACAGCAACACTCTTCCAAGTCTTCTTCTCACTTTCGTAGCTTGTATCACTTTGAATAAGCCTGTTATAAGAGAAGGTTCCTATGTTTCATCAAGGAGTATCAGATGTGAAACAGCATGTAGGTATTTAAGAAGCCAACTCAAATCGTTTCTCCTACACAAGGATTCAGGTCTTGAGCAGTCCAAGCAAACAACACATGTTACAACAAAGCTTAAACTTCTTCATAATCTTTTTAAAAACAATACTGGCTGCCTATTTAATTTTAAAAACAGCAAAAAATATCCACCTCCCTTTCCATTTCTTATAAGGAGTCTTGAAGTTTAAATCTCCTCAGGGTGATAGATATGCGTTGCTTAGCTTTTGGAAGTCCAGGGGCTCTGGGCTGCTGGCCCTGTGCTGTCTGGGGTCCCTAGAGACAGCTCTGTCCACCATTAGGGAATTTTTCCCCCGAGAACCCCCTGTAACATTTTGCAAACCCTCAAGGGTTCATGAACCCGAGTTTGGGAACCACTGAACCAACATGTCAAGGTAATAACTAGCTGTGTCAGAGGCAGTAAGTAACTTGTTTGTATCAGGGTATAAAGGTGTATCTGAGGGAGCATCTTTGTCTAGCCGAGGGGGGAATGGAATGTCTCGCCATTCACTGAGCTGCAGCCATTGTCATGGGCATACATGTCTTAGTATCTGTGTAGAGTCTGCCAGGTAGTATACTGTGCTTTGTTGACAATAAACCTGGCCCTACATCTTCGTACCTTAATGGATCTTGTGGTCTTTGGGAGGTTCGCTCGAGGTCTGCTATGCTGGGTGTCTGTGCAAAGCTGGGGCAGCATACAGGGAAAAAAAAAACCACACACACACACAGCCAAACATCTAACCACAGATGCTTGCAATTTTCTCTGCCGATATGAAGATCCTTGGAATACCAGAATCCTGGAACTGTCCACTACAGTGGCCTTCACATTGGACCCTGCTGTACAGTAGGTTATACTGGTACACAAAAAGTCTCTGAATTTCTCTTCTCTGTGGGAGAAAAGCTTTGAGGATTTCTTCAGAACTTCTCTCCTGCCTGGGGAGCTCTACCTTCCTTGTAAGAAGTGAACCCAATGTTCACAAGCCTACACATCCCCTCATGCTTTCTGTGTCTCGCCCTGCTGCCAGATGGTAAATAGCATGGCTCATGTTTTATCAGAAACTATTTTTGAGGTGTGGAAGTGCAGCAAAGCATTTAAAAACAATAAGGTGTTTCTGCCTTTCTAATTTTAAATTGTTCAAACTGAATTTTGTTAATGAAATTAGCTTTGGAGTTAGGCTTTACAACCTTTAGCCTGGAGCAAAATTTTATGGCTGAGTTAGAAACCTCTGAGAAATTAGTTTTGTAATGGAACTGGTTAGAGAAAAATAGTGATAATTATAGGGGTGTTTCTAGTATCGCTGTAGTTCATGATCTCTCTTGTGCAGCTTATGGTGATTTTTATATTGTGCCACAAATTGTAGTCATTTCTTGTACATGCATGCACATACTCACCTACCTCTTTTAGATTTCTTTCCTCCTACCCAGGTAGCTGATCTCCATTACTATGGAATCTTATTTCTAAAGCTGCATGTTACTTACACACTAAATATTAGCTGATTTGCTAATATTGCATTAAAAAAATTCCCTACTCGGCAACTTTCCTTCCAAGATGAGGTTCAGTTGTCTTAATATTTTTCTGGTCATGACTGCAGTTAGTGGGCTCTTAGCCAATTGCTATAATCAGTTTTCAGTAAGTAATAGTGAAACTAGATACAATAAGAGATTCTGCACTGGTTAGCTTGTGTGAAAGCTTGTTTTCATTATGCTCTAATCAAAGTGTTGCAGAGCATCACAGATGAAGCAGATATGAATTTAAGACAATGTCCAGTCATAGGGAAAGTAAAACTAGCAAATTTGTGCTTCCGAGTCCAGGAAGCATAGTAAAGCAACAGACTAACAAATAATGTTACAAGAAGTACTTTGGCTTGCATTCCCCTGTGATGCTGTTTCTGTTGCTGCCGAAATAAGTGTATGAAACAGTATATTGCTATGTTACTGAAGTTCCATCATCAAGCTACATATTGCAACTTAGTTTACGAATTTATGTAGGTTGGTTATAGGTAAGTGGTTCATCTTTGATGCTGTGAAGTTTGGGGTTACATTGTAGACACTGATATTTAAAGGGCATTATGAACTTTTCAGAGTCTATAGTTTGGCACTGCATTCTAAAACCCAGCACAGAGATGTTATAAAGGATTTTAAAATTACAGTCAAGGACAAGAACCATTTGAAATCTTGAAAAGAGAATGGTTTTGTGTAGGCTGCCGTGGAAAACAGTGCAATGTGTCTTTCACTAAAAGTTAAATTTCTGAGATGAATAGCGTGCATTCATTTCCTGCAAGCTCAGGATAGAGTGAATCACGATAGTTTAAACACTTTAAACTTACTTTATTACCTTAAATAATGACATTTGTTTTGAGAAAATATCCAGTGATGCAAATTGCTAATTGTTTCTTTTCAGCTATTTTATAATTAAAGATAAGACTGCATAAATATAGAAAGACATAAAGAGGTTAGTCATAGTTTAAGAAACAAACAAACATATGGGGATATAATAAGCACATTCCACAACAACAATATTCAGGATGGAAGAAGTTGTAATATTAGAGAGTTCTACGTGAAAATCTTGGCATACAAGAATTTTTGTGAAGATCAAATTCATTAAGCACTTCATTTCTCATTAAGAATAACTTAAGAAGTTTTAAAGGTTTAAAAACAAGCAATCTTCTAGTTTAATCAAACTTCAAAGTACACATTCTTTGGTCTCAAAGAACACATGGTTTAGTTGGTAAAATATTGCTCTTAGGGCACCAACTGCCCAGGACAAACCTGCAGAAAGACACCTTACAGAATATTTTCTGTGAAACAAGGCTAGTGGTGCCAACACTTTAAATTTAATCAGGAGTCTCATGATAGTTGGGGTTTCTCTTAGAGCCTGAGCTTCTGGAGTCATCAGATTCCATGAGAATGTCAGCTTCCCTTTTAAAAAACAATTGCTAACCCTTGTGGCTGTAGAGAAAAGCTTGACAATGTGACTTCTAAAGCAGAGGTGGGCAAACTATGGCCCACGGGCCACATCCGGCTGGTGGGACCCTCCTCCCTGGCCTGGGAGGCTAGACCCTCCCCCACTGTTCCTCCTCCCGCGCAACCTCTGCAATGCTCTGGGCGGTGGGGCTGTGAGCTCCTGGGGCAGCGCAGCTGCAGAGCCTGGCCTGGGCTGGTGCTCTGTGCTGCACGGCTGTAGCGCCGCCAGCCACCGGTGCTCCAGGCACCGCAGTAAGGGGGCACGGGGGCTTGGGGTGTTGGTCAGAGGCCGGGGGTGTGGATAGGGGTCGGGGCAGTCAGAGGGCAGTGAATGGGGGCAGGGGTTCCAGGGGAGGCAGAGAGGAAGGGTTGGATGTGGCGGTGGGAGGCAGTCAGGGGCAGGGGTTCCGGGGGTGGTCAGGGGACAGGGAGAAGGAGTGGCTGGATGGGGAAGGGTCCTGGGGAGCAGTCAGGAATGAGAGGAGGGGTTGGATGGGGTGGGGGGGGAAGTCAGGGGACAGGGAGCAGGGGGTGGTGGATGGGGCAGGAGTCCCGGGGGGGCTGACAGGGAACGGGAGGGGTTTGATGGGGCAGGAGTCCTGGGGGGCCATCAAGGGGCGAGAAGCAGATGGGGTCGGACAGGGGTCTGAGGCCGGGCCACGCCATGCCACGCCTGGCTGTTTGGGGAGGCACAGCCTCACCTAACCGGCCCTCCACACAATTTTGGAAACCCGATGTGGCCCTCAGGCCAAAAAGTTTGCCCGCCCCACTCTAAAGACTTGAAGGCAAATAAAAAGGCCCCCCAAATGTATTATTTTTTAAAATCTCACAATTTCTAAGTTAATCTCTTGATTCTGGGGGCTGGACACATTATTTTTCAACACTTCACATTAACAGTACTGCAAAGGCCACAATTAATAAATATTACAAACCAATTACATGAAAAAGGAATGGGAGAAAAGCATAGCTCACACACCTACAAGATAATTGCTGTGCCCAGGCAGGGCCCTACTAAAGGCTTCAGTGGGCTTATGTATCAGTTCAGCAGTCTTCCCCCCAGTATTGTCGAATTTCAGGGTTCAGACCATAGTCTCTGCCTCAAGGGGTGGCTGAAGTTTCTCTCTCTGGTCATGAGCCACAAAGAACCACTTCAACAGACCACTAGGTCCACGTATGGCCACCCAGCGAATTTTAAACTATACATTTTCCCCCTACATATTTCTTGTATAACAGCATGAAAAGGGAAGTTAAACATAAAGTCCTTGGCACGTTCTGTGAAAAATTAAATTTTTCACCAAGAAATTCTTTGCACAAACCCAATAACCTTTTGTTTTTTAGCACATTCTGTGACCAATTTTAAACCTAAGGCAAGGAGGCAGGAAGCTATGGCTTTACCCTCTTTGCCTTGAATAAGCGACTGTTCATTTAAGGGTATATCAAACTAGCATTCAAAAGAAATTCTCATAAATATTGCATCATTCCCAAGTCATAATTTAAATCTAGTCATTAAACAATTCTAACCTCTAAAACTCACTCTGAAACAAATGACTCGAACTACAAGTTTTTGTGGACAAGAAGGGAGCAAGATTTGGTTTTGATTAGTTTTCTTACAGTGATGTTTTTCTTTGAGTAGATTAAACAGATCTGATGGCTATAAAAAACATATGCATTAGGTCCTTGATTCTGCCATGTGTGTAAATTTATTCATATAAATAATCCCAGTCACTTCAATGGGCCTATTCCCATAAATTAGACACGTGTTCTCAGCATGAAGGCCTCACTGGTGCTTCTAAGGAACAGTCAACCCATGGAACTCTTTGGTAGAGGATGTTGTGAAGGCCAAGACTATAACAGGGTTCAAAAAAGGACGAGATAAGTTCATGGAGGATATCTCAATGGCTATTAGCCAGATGGGCAGGAATGCTGACCCTAGCCTCTGTTTGCCAGAAGCGGGGAATGAGCAACAGGATGAATCACTTGATGATTATCTGTTCTGTTCATTCCCTCTGCGGCACCTGGCACTGGCCACTGTCAGAAGACAGGATACTGGGCTATCTAGACCTTTGGTCTGACCCAGGACGGCCCTTCTTATGTTCTTATATTTTTAATTACATATGCTTAGTACAGTGGTAACTTTTCCCTCATATTATTTAAAAAACCTTTTTGAGGAAATGCTGACAAATGCACAGACAACAGCCAGGAGCCATGAAGGACATCCACACAGAAAAGAGTTCCTGTATTATCGTCTCCAAAAGGCGACTCAGTGGGTAAAGAGGACTGGGAAGAACCATATAATAACCTCCCTTTTAGCCATTCTCTTCGTCATCCCCTCTCCATCACCATTTTCTCTTACAGACTTTTCCCTCATACTCAGCTATCTTGGTAAAATCTCACTATTTTTACCTTCTTCCTTGATGCCCACCTGTTCTGTGATGCACGTCAACTACATTGCCATGCCATTTCTGTATTGTACTGTGCTCACTTGGGCCTTCATTTTATTATTGGTTATTGCTTTAACAAATTATTTCTCTGATAATTTACTAGTATTAGCAACAGATGCGCTAAAACCACCTATAGCTTTTCATCCATTCATATGTTACATTCATTCATATGTTCTAAGCAAAATGCAGTGAGCCTAGACAGATTTAATAACTATGAACAGGAGCCTTGCATAAAAACCAAGAAGCAGATATACAGTTTCATAAGTCTGTGATAAGTTTTTTTTCCCCTTTATCTGAGATGGGGGGGAAAGTGACATTTTAATAAAACCTAAGTCCCATTGCGATTTTCCCTTTAATTTGTTTCTCAAGTTTGAATAAGTCCATGTTGATATAATGAGCAGTTGTGGTTTAGGTCTATTTGTGCCAAACTCTCAGAAGCAGAGATCAGCCCCAGGCTAAGGACAGAGGTTAGAAGGAGACACTTAATCCTAAAAAAGAAAACAGACTATAGTTACTAGCTAAATAAAGCAATTTTCTGTCTCACAGGGCTGCAGTCCAGTGAAGCCTGTTAGGTAGCATATGGTATTGTAGAATAAATCTGCCAGAAAAATAAATTCATCTAGGTACAGTAAAAGCTTTGTTATCCGGCATGTTGGAGAAATGCAGGATGCCAGTTAGTTAAAAATTCCAGTTAACTAAGAGTTATAGATACCAATGGAGGGAGGGAGTTTGGGTGCAGGAGGGGGCTCGGGGCAAGGAATGGGTTTCGGGTGCTGGATCTGGACAGCGCCCACCTTGGGCAGCTCCCCACAAGCAGCAACAGGTGCCTGCTGCTTTTAGGCGCAGGCGCAGCCAGGCGGCTCTGTGCGCTGGCCCTGCCCCGAGCGCTGGCTCCCCAGCTCCTATTGGCTTTAAACCATGGCCAGTGGAAGTTGTGGAGCCAGCGGGCGGGGCGGGGCGCGGGCAGTGCACAGAGCCCCCGGGGCCGTTCCTCCACCGAGGAGCGGCAGGGACACGTCGCTGCCTCCAGGGAGCCACGCGGAGCCAGGGAGGGAGCCTGGCAACCCTATTGAAGATTTGTATTGGGAGATATCCAAAATGCTGGTTTCTAGAGCTTTCTGGTTGGCCAAGTGCAGGATAACACAGCTTTTACTGTATCAGTCAAAGCCGTGAGCACAAACCTTTGCAAACAAATAACCAATGAAAACATGTCTATCTTATCTACTATTAATAGTGGACATCCAGGTCTTTTACATTGTTAAGTTCACTTCAATGAATATTGATTTAGGTAATAAAGAAATCTTTCCTTAGGGGAATACTTGATAAAAGAGCCAAAGTGGGGAAAAGAAGGGAGGAAGGGGGAGGAGTTCACCCTGGAGCTAACTTGAATAAAGAGAATATTTAAACAAAAAGCTATTGACATGATCAGTCGTTTTCTTCATTCCCTTTGCTACAGTTTATGTATTTGACTTAAGAGCTAGTACCCTTGCAGCCAAGCTTCTTCTTCTGTGTTTAACAGGCTGGTGTTTACTGGGCATGGCCCCAAATTTGCCATCCTGATTTCTTCACAAGCGCAACTTGAGGAAAGGAGCTGGAGATGAGTTAACCTTTCTCCAAACACACAGCTTTTCTAAAGAGCTCAGTTCCCATTTAGACACCTGAGTAAGTGACCAGAGTTTCAAAAAGAATAAAAAGGACAGCTGGCAGCTAATCTCTTTTGAAAATGCTGCCCTTAATGTCGAGACAAGAAAATGGAGCTGAATCTACAGTCTGGCAAAAAGTAGGCCTCCTTGTGGAGGATTAGTAAGAATTAAAGGAGGATAATATAATTAATGCCAATCAACATGGGCTTGTGGAAAATATATCCTGTCAAACTAACTTGATATCTTTTATTTTAATGAGATTACAGGTTTGGCTGATAAATGTAATAGTGTTGAGGTAGTATACTTAGACTCCTGTAAGGCATTTGACTTGGTACTGCACAACATTTTGATTAAAAATCTAGAATGATATAAAATTAACATGGCACACATTAAATAGATTAAAGGTGGTGAACTATTGGTTTCAAAATGTAATTGTAAACAGTGAATCATCATCGAGAGGGTGTGAGGCTTTTGGGGTTCCACAGGAATCAGTTCTTGGACTATTTTTATCAATGACCAGGAAGGTAACATAAAATCACTACTGATCAGTCAAGATTGGATTTTTTTTTTTAAAATATATGCTCTAGTTCAAATAGGAATTAATTCAGGGAAGTCCTATAGTCTGTGTTATACAGGAAATCAGACTAGATGATGACAATGGTCCCTCTTGGCCTTGGAATCTGTGAATCTGAAACCTGCTGTGAACCTTAGGGTAGGATTTTCAGATGCAGTCAGTGTTAGCCTAACTTTGCTTCCATTAAAGCAAATGTAGTTTTACCATTTACTTTGATGGGAGCAGGCTAGGGCTGTCAAGCGATTAAAAAAATTAATCACTATTAATCACACTGTTAATAATATAATTTATTTAAATATTTTTGGATGTTTTCTACATTTTCAAATATATTGATTTCAAGTATAACACAATACAAAGTGTACAGTGCTTGCTATATATTTATTTTTGATTACAAATATTTGCACTGTAAAAAACAAGAGAAATAGTATTCACCTAATACATGTACTGTAGTGCAATCTCTTTATCATGAAAGTTGAATTTACAAATGTAGAATTATGTGCAAAAAAACCCCAAACTTGCATTCAAAAATAAAACAATATAAAACTTTAGAGACCACAGGTCCACACAGTCCTGTTTCTTGTTCAGCCAATCGCTCAGACAAACAAGTTTGTTTACATTTGCAGGAGATAATGCTGCCCACTTCTTTTTCACAATGTCAGCTGAAAGTGAGAACAGATGTTTGCATGGCACTGTTGTAGCTGGCGTCGCAAGATATTTACATGACAGGTGCGCTAAAGATTCATAGGTCCCTTCATGCTTCAACCACCATTCCAGAGGACATGCGTCCATGCTGATGATGGGTTTTGCTTGATAACAATCCAAAGCAGTGTGGACCGACGCATGTTCATTTTCATCATCTGAGTCAGATGCCACCAGCAGAAGGTTGACTTTTTTTTTGGTGGTGGTTTGGGTTCTGTAGTTCCCGCATCGGAGTGGCTTTTAAGACTTCTGAAAGCATGCTCCATACCTCATCCATCTCAGATTTTGGAAGGCACTTCAGAGTCTTAAATCTTGGGTCAAGTGCTGTAGCTATCTTTAGAAATCTCACATTGGTACCTTCTTTATGTTTTGTCAAATCTGCAGCAAAATTGTTCTTAAAATGAACATGTGCTGAGTCATCATCCAAGACTCCCCTAACATGAAATATATAGCAGAATGTGGGTAAAACAGAGCAAGAAATATACAATTCTCCCCGAAGGAGTTCAGTCAGAAATTTAATTAACACATTATTTTTTTAATGAGCATCATCAACATGGAAGCATGTCCTCTGGAATGGTGGCCGAAGCATGAAGGGGCATACGAATGTTTAGCAGATCTGGCATGTAAATACCTTGCAATGCTGGCTACAAAAGTCCCGTGTGAATGCCTGTTCTCACTTACTGGTGACATTGTAAACAAGAAGTGGGTGGCATTATCTCCCATAAATGTAAACAAACTTGTTTTGCTTAGCGATTGTCTGAATGAGAAGTAGGACTGAGTGGACTTGTAGGGGCTAAAGTTTTGCTTTGTTTTGTTTTTGAGTGCAGTTGTGTAACAAAAAAAAATCTACATTTGCATTTTTCACAATAAGGAGATTGCACTTCAGTACTTGTAGGAGGAGAATTGAAAAACACTATTTCTTTTATCATCTTTACAGTGCAAATATTTGTAATCAAAAATAATATAAAGTGAGCAGTGTACACTTTATTCTGTGTTGTAACTGAAACCAGTATATTTGAAAATGTAGAAAAACATCCACAAATATTTAAATTTCAAGTGGTGTTCTATTAACAGTGCTATTAAAACTATGATTAATCACGATTCATTTTTTTGAGTTAATCACATGAGTTAACTGAGATTAATAAACAGCCATAGAGCTGACTTTAACCAATGCTGAGCACTTTTGGAAATAGCATTCCTTGTGCTGAGTTCATGCCAAGATATTAAGGTGATGGGCAGGTTGAAATACGTGATGGGATGGGGCAGAGGGGAAGAGATTAGCAAATGGGGAAAAACAAATGATTAGTAAAAGTTTGTTTAAATGTAACACATTTTAAATTTAACTCCCTTATTAAAGTCTTTATTTGGACTTCTGTAGTAGATTTCCTTGCAAAATTGAAATTATGAATGAAAAAAACTACATGTTTTTGAAGGCAATATTGTAATTAATTTACATAGTGCCACAGGTGTTCATGGAACTTATCCTATCTAAGACATGGATCTTCCCCTGTGGCCCTTACAGTCTAACTTATGCAGCTAATGCTAGTGAAAACAATGACCTATTGGGGAGAGCAGGGAGGATAAAGGATAGAGGAGGTAAGGTCTTGAGGGAGCATTCTTTTAATACATTTGTCTTTGTATTGGTTACTTGCATTGCTGTGTTAACTTCCTGGTCTCTCTTGCTTTTGCTTTATTTTGTAAACCTATCATGAGAGTGGTAGATGTGGTAAAAGGAAAGGCTCAAACAAAGATTATTGGTGAAAGTCAGTGCATGTAAGGACCTGAAGGAAGGAGGCACAAGGCATTGCAAGAGACAAAGCATAATGCGAGGAGAAAGTAGAGGATGAATACAGATGGGGCGGAGCAGGAGTTCTAGAAGATGAACTTTGATGTAGCCAGAGCATCACTGTGAAGAGTCTTGAAGATTATGATGATGAAAGGTTTGAATGTGGTGCAGAAGGAGAAAGAGCCACTGAAGTGTTCAAGGGGCAGAGTGATATGGCCATTGGGCAGGAGAATACAATAATTTTCAAATCAACATTTCAGGTAGATTGGAGGGGGTGGAGAAGTGAGGAGAAGAATGATGATGAGGCAGTCAATGTAGTAGTCACAAGCATCTTAATGCTTTCTACCATGCTCCCCCTCACACTTAGGAGGAATGGCTCAGAAACATCCCCCAAAATACCTCATTATCCATGTTCAAACCCTCCTCAAAACTCTTCTTTGCTGTAGTGCCTTACCAAAAAATGTGATAATGGTTGGGCTGACAATGGTGTTAAGCCCACTGCCTGTCATGCTGCCACCTTGTACTTGGCCATTGATATGCACCCACCAGTTGCCTCTTGTCTTATACTCAGATTGTAAACTCCTTGGGGCAGGGACCATCTTTTTGTTCTGTTTGTTTGTACAGCACCTAGCACAATGGGGTCCTGGTCCATGGCTGGGGCTCCTAGATGCTATGATAATAGAAATGGTAAAAAGGGGAGAGGGAAGTAAGTCACGGACAACAGATTAGAGATGGGAATGGAGAGGGAAAGGAAAGGATGAATTTTGCAATGCCAAACATTTATAGACTCTTACACCAATGATCTGAGAAACATGGAAGATGAGATGTGATGTTTGTTGGGGCATATATTAACTCCTTCAGAATAAAATGTTTAATTTCTTTAAGGTATTTTGTTTATATGTCATGTAGAAGGAGATCACAGACTAGGATCAATAAATGCTCAGATATTACTGGTGTCTTCCTGAACTTTGTGATTCCTTCTATGTATGTGAGGGGGCTTATTAGGAGATTGGGATGGAATAGGCCAACTTGTTTTGCCTACTTTCAAAATTGCTTATGCATCTTAGGTTCAAACGTTTTGTTTGCTCTTTCACATGACAAGGATCATGTTCTGGAAAGGAGAGGTTTTTTTTTAAATGACTATAGGGCAAAATCCAATAAATATAAAGTGAAAATTGGAACTGAGCATGAAAACCCAATGAAGGTCTAAAAAAGGAATACAGAGAGATTCTACTAAATCACAGTTTGTACATTTATATACCATGTATAGGGTAGCCACTGTGCCAGCCTAATTTGGGGAGTATGTGTCTTGAATCTCTAATAAATAACATAGGCTCCCATTAAAATATATAGCTTTAAATGATGAGGGAACATAAATTGGCCCCATTATACATTGGAAAAGGTGGGCTTTCCACAAGTGCTCAGGATTAGCCAAACTCTGCTCCCATTGAAGTCCATGGGAATTTCACCCTTGACTTCAACAGGAATTGAGCTAGGTCAATTCTGAGCACTGTTGATAAGTCCCACCCAGAATTAATGCTAATAATAATAATACCTAGCTCTTAGATACTGCTTTTCATCAGTAGATGTTGTTGTGGAAAACAAGTCACACCACCTGTTTGGCTCAAACAGTCTGAGGTCCTTTTATTTTTGAATACAAGCATGCAGGGAGAAGGAGACAGAGATGGTCACACACAGGTGCCACCCTGGTCTCCCTCTGTCCTGCCCCTATAATACCAGTCTTTTATATAGTTTTTTACATTTCAGTCAAATGATACATTGCCTTAATTTTTTCTTATCACTTAAGCATTGTTAATAAAGCCTTAAAAGGAGCCAAGGTAAACAGCTTTATAATTAGCATTGTGCTGATGCACTTTGTTATTATCAAGATCTGCGGTTTGCTTGTGGCAGCGTTTTGTCTAGGGGCTTTTGCAGGTTTGGGGGTGGGGGGTTGTACATAATAGACAGCTAGGGACTTGAGCTAGGTGAAAGATTGGCCTAGTTTGTTATCTGTGTCAAAATACCACGGCCCAGCATATGCTCTTAGCTTAAGCTAAGTCTTGCAGGATGCAGGCCGTAGGTCTCTTGCATTACTGCTCTTTCCTATGCTGCATATAGTGCATAGGTCTTTGTCACAAAGTGGGATAGGGTCAGGTCAGCAATACTTTTCCCCACCATGTCAAAGTGCTTTGCAAAGCAGGTCAATATCATTAGCCTTTTACAGATGGGGAAACTGAGGGCCACACCTGAATGGTTCTGTGATTCTCATGCACCATGTTGCTCAGCTACTCACTTAATTTTGGCTTCCCCTCGCCCCCCAGTCATGATGGAGCGACTGGGGCAGGGCGTCAAACCTGAGTGTCAGCCAGTGCTGCTGCTCCTCAATGCTGCTGTGGGGCTGGCTCCTGTAACAGGACTCCCCACCTCCATCCGGGCACATGCCCAGTATCACCCCACTTCCTGCAGCCTGTGTCCACTCTCAGGGATGGGGCCTGACATTGTGCCTGGGCCATCCGGGCTGGGAGGCAGGAGCTGAGCATGGCACAGACCTGGTGGTGCCCCTAGAGCCTAGGTCTCCTGAGTCCCAGTCCAGTGCTTGCCACCTTGCTCTCAAGCCATCAGAAATTATTTGACTGGCTGGCTTAAAAATCAGGAGTTTGGGATTTTTAAATAATACATTTTGGGTTGTTTTCCCTTGGCTGGTTTCTGAGCTGTTAGGATGCCCTGAGATAGCATTTTCAGGCTTTTTTCCATATCCCGGAGGTAGGGTGACCAAATAGCAAGTGTGAAAAATCGGGATGGGAGTAGGGGGCAATAGGCATCTATATAAGAAAAACCCCCAAATATCAGGACTGTCTCTATAAAATTGGGATATCTGGTCACCCTACCCTGATGGCTAGAAATCTTTTTTTAATGAGAGCTGGAGATTTAAGAAAAACACCAAATACAGCAAATGCACAGTCAAATTACAAGAGTTGGCAACCCAGCCCCCATTAGTATCAGAATGTGATTGTTTTGGCAGTCTTGAAATGGCTAGTTCTTTTCTTATAGAATAAATGACTTTTACTTTGCAAATGTTGCCTTTTTGCTGTTCCATCCTTTACATTTGTATTTCAGTAAATTATATTCCAGAGTTTTGGATCTACCTGTGAGGGGGGAATGTATGTATGTTTTATTATTAAAAGGTTAGAAACTCCATCTGATTCTGTGAACCCAAAACAGGTTCTAAAACCCTCAAAGCCCATTAGGTTCATGCTTTTGTTGCTTTTGAATAGATCTATCAAATTTCATTCTGTAATATTCCTTGATTCACCCTTATTCTCCTGCTATGTGAAAACGTAACAGTGAACTACACATTACTTTTGACTATAGACATCATCACATTGGTTTCTGCCCCACCTTAAATTAATGTAAGCATCTTATTTGCCACCACATGCTTGGAAGAAATCTTCATTTAGGACCTAATCCTGCATGTGGCTCAGCATCTGTAACCCCATTTGAACAGGGAACTCAATATCAGGCATGTTAAGTATCACACTAACTCCAAGTCTCTTGTTTCAGGTGATTCTGAAAATCCGAAGCTCATCAGCATGTATGAGAAGTTTGACTGTTTCTGCTCATGTGCATTACTGTAATTGTATCCAAGCTGAATTTCATCTGCCATCCTGCTGCCCAGTCCCTTAATATATCTTGCTGGATTTTGTCACAAATCCACATACTTTTTACTAAATTAAAAAACTTGGTATCATCAGAAAACTTCATTAATTCACTGACTACTCCTCCAATTCATTAATACATATATTAAATAGCCCTTGTCTGAACACTAACCCCTTGGGCACCTAGTTATTAACCTCTCTGTCCTCTGAAGAGTTAGGTATTCACCTGCTATTCTGTTTCCTGTCACTTTATCATTTTTAATCCATGCCCATGAGGTAAATGGAAGTGTATGAGTTGTTTGTTTTCCCTCACGGTCTTTTATAAGAGACCTTATCAAAAGCTTTCCAAAGGTCCAAGTAAATGAGGTCACCTTCACAAAGTTTCTTTTGTTTGGAGTTGTTGGTTTTGTTCTTTTTGTTTGTCTTTTTGCTACATGATGAAAACCTAGAGATGAAGTATACTGCTTCAATGATTTCTTTGTACTGTTCACTGGAACAGGGAAGCATCATTCTTTCAGTTTGCACAATTACTTTTGCTATGCTCAAAGTCTCTCTCTCTGTTAAAGCTCTTTGTACATGGCCTATTATTTTCACTGGATTTTTTTTAACTGCTCACTGAAGAAATAAACATTTTTTTGGTGAAACTAAATTGCCTTGTAAGTAATGCTCTGTGACATTGCTGTCCCTTTCTCAAGGGCGGAAGGAGACAACATGGATTTCAGTCCTACATATTTAAAGAGATGTGCAAAAGCATTTGTTTCTGAGACTCAGCAAATTTGACAGTCGGAGGCATACGTTTTCCTAAACGCTTTTTATAGATATTTTGTACAATTTCTGAAGGTATTTTTATGGTACTGTTTTATGTAAACGGTTGACTTTGAGGAGATCAAGGTTATATGTGTTTAAATACACATGCAGAGGTGATGAGGTCCATAATGAAGGAAATATATATTTTATATTGCATGACCGTTATAAAAGTGCCTTTCACTCAAATATGTCTAGGGTTTACAGCCTTGCATTCCCAACCTACCATGCTATCTGTGCCTAAAGAAATGTGTTTCAAGGCTAATTACATGAAATTGATTCAATCAAAAAGATTCAAGACTTGTTTCTCTCTGTCCTTGTTGGAAATAAGTTGTTGAATTAAAATCAATATTGTTTACTTTCTCAATTATCCTGTGTAAATTTGAGTTAATTCTGAGTTTTTGCAATTTAACTACCTCGAACTTTAGTAAACCAAATGCCATGCACCATAAAATACAGAGATTTTCTATTTTTCATTACATTTATTTTTAACTTTTAAGAGTCAAAATGGGAGGATAAACTTTATGCTACTTCTAAATTTTGACTATTTGAAAGCACGTTTATTATATCTTTTGTGTATCTAGATCCTTCTGCAATGTGTACCTCTGAGAAATGTACACACCAATGTAACTTCTACTCTGCTTTCACAGAGGTTTACCAGCTTAAAATGATGGATTAAATAATAAACACAAAACAACCACCATAGATCCCAGGAGGCTTTGTACTTTAACCTGAATAAAGATCACAGGTGGAGTGGCAAGTAGCCTAACTTGTAATTAGGGACCATAGAAATCAGAAAGAAACTTGGCAAATGCTTAAAATGTTCTTCACAATTGTACAGTTTAAAAAAATATTTTCTAATTGCTACTGCTTTTTGAGACAGATGGATGAAGGGGCATGGTTTGGGGAAGAGTGCAGTGCTGCCGCATATGCCTTATCTGTCCTATGGAAATAGAGGGCTTTAGTCTCGAAGGCTGTTAGTCAAGCCCATGTTATCAGTACTTTTGTCATAAATATAAAAGGAAGGGTAAACCCCTTTGAAATCCCTCCTGGCCAGGGGAAAGCTCCTCTCACCTGTAAAGGGTTAAGAAGCTAAAGGTAACCTCGCTGGCACCTGACCAAAATGACCAATGAGGAGACAAGATACTTTCAAAAGCTGGGAGGAGGGAGAGAAACAAAGGGTCTGGTCTGTCTGTAGTCCTCTTGGCCGGGGACAGAACAGGAATGGAGTCTTAGAACTTTTAGTAAGTAATCTAGCTAGGTATGTGTTAGATTATGATTTCTTTAATTGGCTGAGAAAAGAATTGTGCTGAATAGAATAACTATTTCTGTCTATGTATCTTTTTTGTAACTTAAGGTTTTGCCTAGAGGGGTTCTCTATGTTTTTGAATCTAATTACCCTGTAAGATATCTACCATCCTGATTTTACAGGGGGGATTTCTTTATTTCTATTTACTTCTATTTTTTATTAAAAGTCTTCTTGTAAAACACTGAATGCTTTTTCATTGTTCTCAGATCCAAGGGTTTGGGTCTGTGGTCACCTATGCAAATTGGTGAGGCTTTTTATCCAACATTTCCCAGGAAAGGGGGGGTGCAAGTGTTGGGAGGATTGTTCATTGTTCTTAAGATCCAAGGGTCTGGATCTGTAGTCACCTAAGCAAATTGGTGAGGCTTTTTACCAAACCTTGTCCAGGAAGTGGGGTGCAAGGTTTTGGGAAGTATTTTGGGGGGAAGGACGCGTCCAAACAGCTCTTCCCCAGTAACCAGTATTAGTTTGGTGGTGGTAGCGGCTAGTCCAAGGATAACGGGTGTAATATTTGTACCTTGGGGAAGTTTTGACCTAAGCTGGTAAAGATAAGCTTAGGAGGTTTTTCATGCAGGTCCCCACATCTGTACCCTAGAGTTCAGAGTGGGGGAGGAACCTTGACATGGTGGCACAGTGGTGGGATTAACCTGAAATCATTTGAGATCCAGTTGAGATTTTTTGAACTAGAAATACAGATTTTAAAAAGGAAATTTTTTTTTCTTTGGAAAGAAAGTCCAGAAAGCAGCTTTGAAACTGAAAGCAGCTTGGTTTCTCTCTGCTTTGTGGCCAAGCAGAGACAAAAGGGGATTATCTTGTGAATTGCAGGTTTTCTTTGCCTGGAGGCAGGGTACTTAACTCCTGCAGGGAAATTCACAGTCTTCCAACCCAGAGGTTTTTTTTTTCTTTTCTTCCTAAAAGTAAATAGGGGGGGTGTGCTCTACCCATTTGCCTGGAGACAAAAGTGGCAGGGGTTTTTTTTTAGGATTTTGATTTTTTTTTTGTTTTACAAGGATCACAGGTTTGAAAAGAAATTTTTTTTTCTTTGGGCTGGGTAAGCAGGTTTCCAAGTAGTTGGAGGTTTTTGCTTTAATTTGGGCCCAGAGCAGAGACAAGGGAATTGTCTTTTTCTGTAGGCTGACAATCACGATCAGAGAATAGGTATTCTATTCCAGCACAGCAAAATTTTACAGCCAAGTTTTGTTTGTTTATTTCTAAACCTCGGGTGTAAAGTTAGTTAAAAACAGAGAGGTTAGAATGGCCAAATCCTCAGCTCGACTACAGCTGGAATTAGCCAAATTTCAGGCTGAGGAAAAACAAAGGGAACATGAAAGACAGACAGAACTCATGCAGCTGAAGAAGGAACAAGCAAGGGAGGCAGAACAACACCAAGAGGCTGCCCACAAGAGGGAAATGGAGGCAAGGAAGCAGGTGGAGGAGGAGAAGGAAAAAGAGAGGAAGCATGTGGAGGAGGTGGAGAGGATAAAGGCCCAGCAGAATATACCAACAAACCCTAGCAATCCTTCTCCAGGTACCACTTCCCATCCCAGAAAGTTCCCCACCTACAAGGCAGGTGATGATACTGAGGCCTTCTTAGAAAACTTCGAAAGGGCCTGCCTTGGGTACAACATCTCTACTGACCAATACATGGTAGAGCTGAGGCCGCAGCTCAGTGGACCCTTAGCTGAGGTGGCAGCTGAAATGCCTAAAGAACATATGAACAAGTATGAACTGTTTAAATCCAAGGCGAGAGGCAGAATGGGGATAACACCCGAGCAGTCTCGTCGGAGGTTCCGAGCGCTAAGGTGGAAACCAGACATGTCATTTACCCGACATGCCTACCACATTGTAAAACATTGGGATGCCTGGATATCAGGAGCAAGTGTTGAATCTCCAGTAAATTTGCCCTTCCTAATGCAAATGGAACAATTCTTAGAGGGTGTTCCTGAGGAAATAGAAAGATACATCCTAGATGGGAAACCCAAAACTGTAATCGAGGCAGGAGAGATTGGAGCCAGATGGGTGGAGGTGGCAGAGAAGAAGAAAACTGGTCGCAGTTGGAGCGGAGACCAGAAGGGACCACCCCAGACCACACCCTATTACCGGGGGCTGCCCAAAGCCCCACCTACCTCCCAAAGAACCCTCCAGACCCCTTATCGTCCCACCACCCCGTTCTCCAGCAACCCTCCTCGCCCCAGTGACCCGTCAGCTGGACGATGTTTTAAGTGTAACGAGCTGGGGCATGTAAAGGCCAACTGCCCCAAGAACCCCAACAGATTACAGTTCATTGCACCGGAATCACACCAGAGGTCCACAGGCCCAGATACCTCCCAGATACCCTTGGAGCGGAGGGAAACTGTGAGTGTGGGCGGGAAGAAGGTCACCGCATGGAGGGACACCGGAGCACAAGTGTCAGCTATCCATGCTTCCTTAGTGAACCCCAATTTAATCAACCCAGAGATCCAAGTGACGATTCAACCCTTCAAGTCCAACTCTTTCAATTTGCCTATAGCCAAGTTGCCTGTCCAGTACAAGGGCTGGTCAGGAATGTGGACTTTTGCAGTCTATGATGATTATCCCATCCCCATGCTGTTGGGGGAAGACTTGGCCAATCATGTGAAGCAGGCCAAGAGGGTGGGAATGGTCACCCGCAGCCAGGCTAAACAAGCCGTGAGGCCTAGCTCTGTTCCGGAAACTTCTATCAGGACCCAGTCAGAGGTGATGGACCTGGACCCCAGGCCAATGTCTGCAACAGCAGTAGTGGATCCAGTCCCAGAGACCCAGACGGAACCAGTCCCAGAACCGGAACCAGCCGAACAACCAACACCAGACCCCGTGTCAGCACTGAATCCAGTACTTGCAACCTCAACACCAGAGGGCCCCACCGAACCTGAACTGGCAGCAGCCGATAACCCTACACAAGAGGCTCAGCCGGAGCCTGAATCCCAACATAGTGCACCAGCGGAGAGCGGTTCACAGTCAACAGAAACAGCTCCATCCCCTATATCGCTTCCAGAGGGACCAAGCCTAGGTCCACAATCCCATGAGGAACTGATGTCTCCAGCATCAAGGGAACAGTTCCAGACCGAACAGGAAGCAGATGAAAGCCTCCAGAGAGCTTGGACGGCGGCACGGAGCAACCCACCGCCTCTCAGCTCTTCTAATCGATCCAGGTTTGTTGTAGAAAGAGGACTTTTATACAAGGAAACTCTTTCTGGTGGACACCAGGAAGACTGGCATCCTCAGAGACAGTTGGTAGTTCCAACTAAATACTGGGCCAAGCTCTTGAGCTTAGCCCATGATCACCCTAGTGGCCATGCTGGGGTGAACAGGACCAAAGACCGTTTGGGGGGATCATTCCACTGGGAGGGAATGGGCAAGGATGTTTCTACCTATGTCCAGTCTTGTGAGGTGTGCCAAAGAGTGGGAAAACCCCAAGACCAGGTCAAAGCCCCTCTCCAGCCACTCCCCATCATTGAAGTTCCATTTCAGCGAGTAGCTGTGGATATTCTGGGTCCTTTTCCGAAAAAGACACCCAGAGGAAAGCAGTACATACTGACTTTCATGGATTTTGCCACCCGATGGCCGGAAGCAGTAGCTCTAAGCAACACCAGGGCTAAAAGTGTGTGTCAGGCACTAGCAGACATTTTTGCCAGGGTAGGTTGGCCCTCCGACATCCTCACAGATGCAGGGACTAATTTCCTGGCAGGAACTATGAAAAACCTTTGGGAAGCTCATGGGGTAAATCACTTGGTTGCCACTCCTTACCACCATCAAACAAATGGCATGGTGGAGAAGTTTAATGGAACTTTGGGGGCCATGATACATAAATTCGTAAATGAGCACTGCAATGATTGGGACCTAGTATTGCAGCAGTTGCTCTTTGCCTACAGAGCTGTACCACATCCCAGTTTAGGGTTTTCCCCATTTGAACTTGTATATGGCCGTGAGGTTAAGGGGCCATTGCAGTTGGTGAAGCAGCAATGGGAGGGATTTACACCTTCTCCAGGAACTAACATTCTGGACTTTGTAACCAACCTACAAAACACCCTCCGAACCTCTTTAGCCCTTGCTAGAGAAAACTTACAGGATGCTCAAAAAGAGCAAAAAGCCTGGTATGATAAACATGCCAAAGAGCGTTCCTTCAAAGTAGGAGACCAGGTCATGGTCTTAAAGGCACTCCAGGCCTATAAAATGGAAGCATCGTGGGAAGGGCCATTCACGGTCCAGGACCGCCTGGGAGCTGTTAATTATCTCATAGCATTCCCCACCTCCAACCGAAAGCCTAAGGTGTACCATATTAATTCTCTAAAGCCCTTTTATTCCAGAGAATTAAAGGTTTGTCAGTTTACAGCCCAGGGAGGAGACGACGCTGAGTGGCCTGAAGGTGTTTACTACGAAGGGAAATGTGCTGGTGGTGTGGAAGAGGTGAACCTCTCCATGACCCTTGGGCGTATGCAGCGACAGCAGATCCAGGAGCTGTGCACTAGCTACGCGCCAACGTTCTCAGCCACTCCAGGACTGACTGAACGGGCATACCACTCCATTGACACAGGTAATGCTCACCCAATTAGGGTCCAACCTTACCGGGTGTCTCCTCAAGCTAAAACTGCTATAGAACGGGAGATCCAGGATATGTTACAGATGGGTGTAATCCGCCCCTCTGAAAGTGCATGGGCATCTCCAGTGGTTCTAGTTCCCAAACCAGATGGGGAAATACGTTTTTGCGTGGACTACCGTAAGCTAAATGCTGTAACTCGCCCAGACAACTATCCCATGCCACGCACAGATGAACTATTAGAGAAACTGGGACGGGCCCAGTTCATCTCTACCTTGGACTTAACCAAGGGGTACTGGCAGGTACCGCTAGATGAATCTGCCAAGGAAAGGTCAGCCTTCATCACACATCTCGGGCTGTATGAATTTAATGTACTCCCTTTCGGGCTGCGAAATGCACCCGCCACTTTCCAAAGACTTGTAGATGGTCTCCTAGTGGGATTAGGAGAATATGCAGTCGCCTACCTTGACGATGTGGCCATATTTTCGGATTCCTGGGCAGACCACCTGGAACATCTACAAAAAGTCCTTGAGCGCATAAGGGAGGCAGGACTAACTGTTAAGGCTAAGAAGTGTCAAATAGGCCTAAACAGAGTGACTTACCTTGGACACCAGATGGGTCAAGGAACTATCAGCCCCCTACAGGCCAAAGTGGATGCTATCCAAAAGTGGCCTGTCCCAAAGTCAAAGAAACAGGTTCAATCCTTCTTAGGCTTGGCCGGTTATTACAGACGATTTGTACCGCACTACAGCCAAATCGCTGCCCCACTGACAGACCTAACCAAAAAGAAACAGCCAAATGCTGTTCAGTGGACCGGAAAGTGTCAGAAGGCCTTTAACAAGCTTAAAGCGACACTCATGTCTGACCCTGTACTAAGGGCCCCAGACTTTGACAAACCGTTCCTAGTAACCACAGATGCATCCGAGCGTGGTGTGGGAGCAGTTTTAATGCAGAAAGGACCTGATCAAGAATTCCACCCTGTAGTGTTTCTCAGCAAAAAACTGTCTGAGAGGGAAAGCAACTGGTCAGTCACTGAAAAAGAATGTTATGCCATTGTCTACGCTCTGGAAAAGCTACGCCCATATGTTTGGGGACGGCGTTTCCACCTGCAAACCGACCATGCTGCACTAAAGTGGCTTCACACCGTCAAAGAAACTAACAAAAAACTTCTTCGGTGGAGTTTAGCTCTCCATGATTTTGATTTCGACATCCAACACATCTCAGGAGCTTCTAACAAAGTGGCTGATGCACTCTCCCGTGAAAGTTTCCCAGAATCAACTGGTTAAAATCGTCCTTGAGATGTGGAAAATATTGTTAGTCTTTATGTACTTGGTAGTATATTTAGAGATGCATGTGTCTTATTAACTCTGTTTTCCTAGAGCTCCAGGAAGAAATCCCAGCCAGTGTTTCACCCTAGCTGAGATTTGGGGGGCGTGTCATAAATATAAAAGGAAGGGTAAACCCCTTTGAAATCCCTCCTGGCCAGGAGAAAGCTCCTCTCACCTGTAAAGGGTTAAGAAGCTAAAGGTAACCTCGCTGGCACCTGACCAAAATGACCAATGAGGAGACAAGATACTTTCAAAAGCTGGGAGGAGGGAGAGAAACAAAGGGTCTGGTCTGTCTGTAGTCCTCTTGGCCGGGGACAGAACAGGAATGGAGTCTTAGAACTTTTAGTAAGTAATCTAGCTAGGTATGTGTTAGATTATGATTTCTTTAATTGGCTGAGAAAAGAATTGTGCTGAATAGAATAACTATTTCTGTCTATGTATCTTTTTTGTAACTTAAGGTTTTGCCTAGAGGGGTTCTCTATGTTTTTGAATCTAATTACCCTGTAAGATATCTACCATCCTGATTTTACAGGGGGGATTTCTTTATTTCTATTTACTTCTATTTTTTATTAAAAGTCTTCTTGTAAAACACTGAATGCTTTTTCATTGTTCTCAGATCCAAGGGTTTGGGTCTGTGGTCACCTATGCAAATTGGTGAGGCTTTTTATCCAACATTTCCCAGGAAAGGGGGGGTGCAAGTGTTGGGAGGATTGTTCATTGTTCTTAAGATCCAAGGGTCTGGATCTGTAGTCACCTAAGCAAATTGGTGAGGCTTTTTACCAAACCTTGTCCAGGAAGTGGGGTGCAAGGTTTTGGGAAGTATTTTGGGGGGAAGGACGCGTCCAAACAGCTCTTCCCCAGTAACCAGTATTAGTTTGGTGGTGGTAGCGGCCAGTCCAAGGATAACGGGTGTAATATTTGTACCTTGGGGAAGTTTTGACCTAAGCTGGTGTAAGCAGTGTCAGGATGAGCTCCACCCTGACATCTGGTGGTGAGGTGTGGCAAGTTGTGGAAAAGAACTTCAGGGGCCGATCTCATTTGCATAGGCACACCCACCACGCCTAGAATGAGACCATAGCTGCCCAAATGGTCACTTTGGCTGCTGTGGGATCCCCAGTGTCTCTGTTATTGGGGCAGGAAGAATAAATTGTTATTACCCTGATTATGGGAACTGTGCTTGGAACTGTACGTGGCCTTTTGTTATGATGGAGGGATTCACCATCAACTAAGTAGCACTCGCTAGGCAAGGGTCATGGGTTCCAAAACTGTGTGAATGGAGAGAGGCTGGGGACAAGTAGTAGTACTTGGTGGCATGGGCCCCTTGGTGAGGGCCTTACATGCTGATTGCACTTCCTCCTCTCTCCACTGTGGAATATCAGAGCTAATTTTGATTTCATTAGAAGTCTAGTTATAGGCTGCTGAGCTCACTTTGGGCTGACAGTGCACCAGCCCTGGGGCTCCCCTACTATAAGCTGAATTCACCTAAGAGCTGAAATCACTGAGTGTTGTGTTAAGTAGTGGGGGAGCCTGAAGATATATTGTGGAGCAGTTTGCGGGACGGCTGGTGAAGCAGTTCGACGCGGAGCAGTGTGTGGATGGCAGGAGCTGCTTGTGGGCCGTGGAGCTGAGTTCGTGGGGCAGCTGAGCGAAGGAGTTCGTGGGGCGGCTCGCGGAGCGGAGCGCAGCTGAGCGAAGGAGTTCGTGGGGCGGCTGGCGGAGCGCCGCTATGGGGCGGTCAGCTTCAGATCACGTAAGGTGCCTCTTACCCCCGTCCCATTTCCACCCAGGTTGGGAGGTAAAGCTCCGCCGATAAACTTTCGAACTCTGGGGCTGCCCTGACCAGGGACAGAGACTTTTGGGGCATTGGACTTTTGGGACTTTGGGTGATTTGGGGTTGCTGGACTCAAGAACCAAAGGGAAAAGGGCATGCCCCAATTTGCCTGGGGTGGGGTTGTTTTTGCTCATGGGTTGTGTTATGAATCCTGTTGGTGGTGTTTCCCCAACATAATGCCACATTGTTTCTCTCTGTTATTAAAAGACTTTTGCTACACTCAGACTATGTGCTTGCGAGAGGGGAAGTATTGCCTCTTGGAGGCGCCCAGCGGGGGTGGTATATATTTTTCCCAGGTCACTGGGTGGGGGCTCGAGCCGGTTTGCATTGTGTTATTGGAATGGAACCCCTAGATATTGAACCCGGCCCTTGTTGCTGCCAACTCTGACGGGCAGAAGGGTTACACTGGTAAAGATAAGCTTAGGAGGTTTTTCATGCAGGTCCCCACATCTGTACCCTAGAGTTCAGAGTGGGGGAGGAACCTTGACAACTTTATTCATTTAAAGAATCCAGTTGCATTGGTTTTGCAGGTAAGATGTGGGAAGCTACACCAACCAAGCTCACCTTTACTGTACATTGTATCTTTGGTTCGCTTGATTCCCTCCTGATCTCATTGTTTTGGTTGTAGTTTTCTGGCTAATCTGTCAGCCATAGACCTCTTGAAATCCTCTGCATTGTTGCCTGTTGACCTCAGGGATAGTCTGTGCTACACAGGTTCTGCTGATACAGCAGACATAGCTAGGCTGAGAAAGCTTTGGGTGTAGACCTGGCATCAGAGAGGCCTCCAGAATTCTTCAGAAAAATCGCTGATCAGCCTCCAGCCTCCAAAATAATGCTAAGAGCCTGAGTTTCATGAAGCTCCATGTGTGAAATTATATGCAAATATTTAATGAGCTAATTTTCATATAGTCATAAACATCAGCTTTAAAAATGTTGATTTAATACTGGTGAAAGGCAGCAAGAAAGACCGATCCAGTGGAAGAAGTTTTGTTTATCGACAGGGCATGCTTCCTGCTACACTGCCCTGCAGGCACACCTCAACCCTGATCTGGTGAGGAGTTGGGGGGAACTTCCTTTAAAAGTAACAAGTAGTTAGTCTCCATGGCCCATGCAGTTCTTGGCCTCTCTGTTCAGTCTGCCCATTATTGCAAAATGTGATGATGAGTGTGTGATGTAGGAGCCAGAACTTCAAACTGGTGAGCTACAGGTAACTGGCTCTGAGGCTCATTAGGAATGCCCTAAGGCCAATAAGTGCTTAATTAAGAGGAGTGCCTGTCTATATTTATATAAAAAGCTATGTTAAAAAACATTAAGACTCTAAAGTCTACCACTAGACTTTGAAATCTAGAAAATGCTGCAATAAAATTTGCCTTTGAGACCCCAAGTTAACCCCCTTGTACATACATGCCTCATAACAGCCTGAAATTATATGATTGCATACTATTCCCACCTGCCCACAGCAGACTTTCAGATCCACAGCACAGATCTCCACCACTTGAGTTAAAGCAATAACTAGCAGCTGCAGTAGGTTATCCTCTGTGGAGAGTAGCCTGTAGACGGGGAGGACACACACTTTGCTCCAAGAGCCAGGAATGCTGACAAACGACATTCCATTGTGGTGTCCCAAACATTTGCTTAAGTCACTGGCAAAGTGTGGTTGCATGGCTAGAAAAACTGATTACAGACAGTGTCTGCAAGCACATTGAGTCTGAAAAGGAGTATAGCAAAATGGATGACATTTGGGTCTGTCATATTAAAGGTCTTTTTTCAATTCTGAACTCTAAGTTACTGTGCACAACTCTTCAGCTAACTGATTTGTAAGTGGGTGAATGATACTTGTCTGCTTTCTAGGGTTGGAGCTAAGAAGTCTTGGTCAGTGTAACTGTTGTGGACTGCACAGAAATGTTTACACAAGTCAGTAGAATAGCTGAGAAGAATCCATGGCCTTCAGCCAAGTGACTCTTCACCTAAACCAAAAATGGAGGGTCTTAAGCATACTTTGCAGATTTGCTGTTTTGCTTGTTTTTGTAAGGGAGCTTTTAAATCAAGTACTGTACCTTTCAAATGAATGAAGGGCAAAAAAAGCCAAGCGTTTTAATGTAAATCTAACTACATGTGTAGCATCCTAGTATTGGCTTGTGGGTATTAACAAGGTCAAGCGTTATGGAAATGTTAGTAATTTCTGAATCAATCTTGTGTCAATTGGTAAAGGCTAAATTCTCTGGTGCAGTTGTTAGAGACAAGGTGGGTGAGGTAATATCTTTTTATTGGGCCAACTTCTCTTGGTGGAAGGTACAAGCTTTTGAGCTTACACTGGAGCTCTTCTTCAGTTCTGGGGAAAGAATCAGAGTATCTGAGCTAAATACAAGTTGGATCAGATTGTTAAGCAGAAGGGGTAATACACGTTGGAGGTGGTTATTTGAAATGAAGTGAGCATTTGTGGGGGATTAGACTGTTCTGCATAAAGTGTTTGAAGTGGGCAATTAAGGGTAGCAGGCAACGTGCTGTCTTAGAAATTGCTGTAATGAGCCAAGAAACCAGTGTCCCTGTTAAGTCCATGGCTTTTCGTGTCTAGCAGAGGTTATGAGTTTAGGGGATTGTCTACACTTACAGCACTTGCAGCACTCACTGTAGTGCTTACTGAAGATGCTTCCTATGGCAATGGGACAGCTTCTTCTGTCAGTGTAGGTACTCCACCTCCTCCAGAGGCAGTTGCTATGTTGATAGGTGAAGCCCTCCCATTGACATAGTGTTGTCTACACCGCTATTTGTATAACAACACTGCTCAGGCGTGTGGATTTTCCACACCCCTAAATAACAGTTACACCAACATACGTTGGCAGTGTAGATCAAGCCTAAGTTCCCAGGAATACCATTTGAAGGTGTTTTGGAGATTTCCCTTGAGGACAAATATTGAAAGATCAGATATGGAGTGATTGCCTTATGAACAGTATTCACCCACAGTCGATATAATGTTTGTCTTTGATCATTTTCCTGTGTGAGTTCATTCAAGAGTGTAGTGATTGTCCGGCTTCACCCATGTAGTTGTTGTGGAGGTATTTGAATGAGGTACACCACATAAATATACATGTTGTAATAAGCATGTGTAAGACACACAAATCCTGAAAGGTGTGTTGCGGCAGTGTTGATCATCATAGCAGTGGAGATACGTTGGCAGGTTTTGCATCTGTTGTTATGGCAGGGACTCAATGGTGCCACATTGAGTCGGTGTGTCCTGGTCTGTGAGGAGCTTGCCCCTGGTTGTGAGCTTGGCAAGGTTGGGAGGTTGTTTGAGGGCTAAAAGAGGGGGTTTGGGAAAGATTTCTTTTAGGATGTGGTCCCCATCAAATATGGGTTGTAATTGTTTGATACTTTGTACAGGTTCCAGTGTGAGGTCGTAGGTGACAACTATGAGTGTGAAGTCAGTGGGGCTTTTCTCGTTCGGATAGGCATTCTTTGTGCATTATTTTGCTCTCTAAACTCAAATAAAAGAATTTATTCATGTGTACTTCTGGGCTGAAGCTTGAATTTCCTTGGTCTCTTGTGTCATACATAGGCTTGTCATTGGCCCAGGAGCACTGTGACTATCCCTGGGTTTTAGCACCTTTCTCCCAAGATTTTTAGTAGTGACCTTATGACTTCTACAAAGTGGGGAAGATGATGACTTTCTGAATGAGTTTCTCTTAAAATGTGCCCTTCTGCAAAAGGCCATTTTATGTTCTTTTCTTTCTAAATGGATAGATTCAACCATGCTTTGATTCTGTGAGGAGGAAGGGGAGCATGCATCTAAGAAAACAATGATCTACTGTAGAATTTGTACAGCAATTACCATAAAAGTGAACAAGGAATCTGACAGAGTGAACTGAAAGAAAATTAAATATAAAACATCCAAGAAGTTGGATGATTGTCAAGCAGAAGGAGCAATTACTGGAACACAGCCACAATCTCCAATATAAACTCTGAAGGCCCACAGCTGAAAAGGAATAAGTAACTAGAGGTTATGTAAATCCTTATTTCTGCAGTCCTGGAATGAAAAGTTGGCCAAGGTTAAAAAATTTAGAATTGGAGCTATTCAGCTTGAAGAATAAATACATTATAATTGGTATGCAAGGACCTGAATGCAAACCAAATGTTCACCATGAGTATTTTTTAGGAAAATGAGAATTCGAAGGGGAACAGTACTACACTGTACGTTATCAAGGGTAGCATGCACTAGAAGGTGCTACATCATTAGATGAACATGAGGGAAAGACATAGAGAAGATGACGGGTTCCCACAAGTACTCCTTTTCTTTTTACACAGAGAAGAGTGTGTTTCTTTCTTTCAGAACAATGTCACAATGCCCTGCACTCCTCTGGAAGTTGGAAGTACAATGAGAGTAGTAGTTGCATAAGTGTTGAGAGAGTCAGAACAATGGCAGGCTATATTCTCTCACTATGTGTAGTGTACAGGGATTGAGTAGTATCCCTTTAAACAGTTGTGGGCTTCCCTCTGTTCTATAGCAGAAGCCCCTGAAGCCTAACAGAGTAGCAGTATATTGATGTTACATAGCTACGCCTTGTATGTTTGTATATAGTTAATAAACATGGTTATTTAGAACCCAACTGTATCTGTATAGTTTCTTCATATCCTTAACATTGTGAAGACAGCAAAGACATAACTCTGTTATCCCACTAGCATTATTGCTGTGGCTGCTTACCCCTGCCTACAATGGAAAAAGTAGAAAGGATGAGTTTTTTATCTTGGCTGGTTTCCCCCTCCTTCTGGATTTTTCTCTATCTGAATTTTTAAATCAAATTAGGTTTTTCCCAAATTAAAAAAATAATCACCTACTGTGTATAAATCCAGATATCAGTGGGACTTGGACCATCACCATTAAGACAATCTGTTCTCGTGATATTTCAAGATGCCTCCAGATGGAATGTAGATTAGGTCCATCAAGTCACCTTGGAGACATCTGAAAGAGGATGATAAGCCACTGGCCTCCCTGCCACTAGCCAAGAGGCCACCAGCAGGTAGGAGGTATTCAGGGCCTGTTTGGGGCAGGAGGTTGTGGGGAGAATGAGAGAGGGATAAAGGAACTTCTGTCAAGACTCAGACAAGCAACCATCCTTTTGGATGCTTATCTGAATTGAACCCAAAGTCCAACCCCTAAGAGGTTTGCCCAGCACTAATGATGGGTATTTTACTGCCAGACAGCTCAGTGGTAATGACCCGGGGGGACAGGGGTTACCCAACTCCAGAATTCCTTTGCTTCTCACCATAAGGCAGATCTAATGAGTACTGTATAAATTACCACAGAGAAAATTGCTGTACCTGTCAGTAGATTGCTTAGATACCCTCTCTGGTCATAGAATCTCATCTAACTAAAAGCTGCGTGAGGAATGAGGCATGGGCTACTGGTCTGTGCACCATAGCTGGGAGCTAGGGATTCTTAAAATTGAATCTTTATTCTAATATTTCCTCAGTGGCCTTGGGCAAGTCACTTAAACTCTGTGCCTCAGTTTTTCCACCTGTAAAATGGGCCTATGGCTTACTGACATCACAGATCTGTTATGGAAGATTAGTTAATATCTTTAGAAGGTTAATACTAGTTAGCTGTTATATATCACATCTATTACTGTGTTCAGTTCTGGTGTCCACGCTTTAAAAAGGATGTTGAAAAATTAGAGAGAGTGCAGAGAAGAGCCACAAAAATGATTAAAGGGCTGGCAACTGTGTCTTACAGTGACAGTCTTAAGAAGCTCAATCTGATTAATTTATCAAAAAGATGATGGAAAGGTGATTTGACTACAGTGTAGAAGTACATTCAACAGGAGAAAAAATACCAGGTACTCAATGGCTCTTTAATATAGCAGAAAAAGGCATAACAAGAATCAATGGCTACATGCTGAAGCCAGATTCATTCAAATTAGAAATATGGCACAATTTTTTAGCAGTGAGGGTGATAAGCAATTAGAACAAACTAGCAAGGGAAGAGGTGGTCTTCAGATTCAGACTCAGTGCCCAGTGGTGCCCAAACTTTTCCTCACGCCTTCCCCTTACCAGTAGTGGAATGGGTCCATGCCCCCACTTCACTCCCCATCACTGCACAGTTGGCTCAGCAGAGGAGCTTTGGCTGCAGGGCAGAACTCAGGAAGGAGGAGGACTTGGTGCTAGAGGCAGAGCTGGCCTGGGGGTGAAGAGGGAATGAGGGCAGAACTGGGCTGGGGGCAGAGCAGGGGGTGGAGTGGAGCTGTAGCTGGAGATGGAGTAGAGCTGGATGGTGCTCCCTCCCTGCCCCCTGTGCCCCTCCCTAGAGTGGTGCGCCCCACAGTTTGGGGAGCACTGCTTTAGCCAGTCACAAGTTATTGATTCAATGCTGGAGCAACTGAATGAAATTCTATAGCATTTATTACACAGGAGGTCAGGCTAGATAATATAATGGTTTGCCTTAAACTCCATGGGTTGGTTTATATATAAAAATATTTTTGGGAATTGTGACTACTAACTAAACCATGACAGTAAATGACACTGCTACCCCAATTTATATTTTGTAAAGTTACCCAAAGGCCTGATTCTAAAGGAGGGCTAGCATGTGCAACTCCATTGACTTAATTTATATTTGCAGTATAAGCAATTTTTATTGGGTATATACTTCCCAGAATGGGAACCTCAACAACCTTAATACCTCCCAAAATCAGCTAGTAAGTTTTCACCATATTTAGGAGCTTGCAGTTGTATTTTTCCCTGAGCTTTGTGTTTTGAGGCATTTTTGTGTCTTCTACAGCCTCAAGGACACTATCCACACTGACCAATTAATGTTTTTTGTAAAGCTTGAAAAGTAGATATCCTTTCCAAAAGAACCCTAGGAAATTGATTTTTAAAATAGTGAGGTGGCCACATGAAATGCCATGTTTTTGGCATTGTAGTAATGTACAAATGTACTCATTTTTGGTAAGCATAGTTTGCATTCAATGCCAAATTTGAGTTTGGAGTGTAACAAACAGAACATTGTTGGATCATATTAAAGAAGTTCTGTATTAAAATCACAAATGAGTTTGATTCCCCATAGTTTAAATTCCAGGGTATTACTAATTAAGAGATCTCTTGGTTTTTGGTACTGTTTCTCTCCCTCTATGTGTGAAACCTGCAAGCTGCTAATTGCGTTAGTACATTCTAAGACAGAGTCTGTTCTCAAAGCAATTCACACAGAGAGAGACTCAAAGCAATACTCTGTAACAACAGAAACAGCACCCAGAGACTCCCTGCCCTTTTGTTGTATTAACAATTGTGATTAAAATAGACCTAGAGGATGTATGTGGATGGATGCTTGGTGTGGATAATAACTGAATGATCAGGGAGGTGTTAGCCTAAGAATCCAGTGTCCATAGGCTGAAGAAGGCGTCAAGTGGAAATAACCAGAGGACCCCCGGAGGGCAGACTGGAATCCACCCAACAGCCTCAAGAATGGGAGAACCAAAGAACAAGATAACATCTAGCAGCACAGAGCCGTCAGGAATGTGCTATCTGCTGATTGATTCAGCAACAGCATGATGAAGCAATTCCCATAGACTGGCCTAGGAAGAAATTCCTATAAAAATAGACTCTAAAAAGTGAGAACTTTGGGGAGTCTAATTCTGCAAACCAACTTCCAGGAGCATCAGATGAGCATCTGACAAGGCCCTGCTCCCTCCTCATGTCCAGGCCACCTGGCCAGTGGCTTGGCATGAGCAACTCTAAGGCTGGTAACTATGATAACAACCTTGCAGAAGGTAGGAGTGTGTGTGTGTGTGTATGAATGAATGTGTGAATAAATATGAGATTGAATGGAATGTTATAACTATAACTAACTGCTTACTATGATTCTTTCTGTATTCACAATAAATGTGGTATTTTGCCTTTTTCCCTTTAATAAGATCCTGCTGGTTTTTATTTTATTGGTATAACAACATGACAGGCTATAAAGCCCCTTACTTGTTTACTTTCTATTTGAGAAGCTCTTTCTAAGCTTTACTTCCACTCCTAATTGGAGTAGCAGTGGCTGACGATGTGTTTGGGGGGCAGGGGGGAATTTCTGATTTTTTTATTTGTATATTATGCAAAGAAGAAAGAATGATGATATACTTGTTGTACAAAGTTTTCTAAAAATTACCATCCCACTCTGCAAAAACTAAATTGCACCATATCCTTGATAACAGACATTTGCTAAGTTACCTGGATGGATAATAAATGCCGTATACATACACGGAATTATTAAAGAACACACTCCATGACTATTGTGCACTTTTCTGTCAGTTGTTTACTCAGCTAAGAGACACCCTCAACCTTGATATCAATGGAAATTCCTGGAAGAATGCAGATAGCATGTATAGAATAGAACTTTCCTTTTCTCAGTATTTGCAACTGTATGTGAGGAGCATGTTCTGTAACAGCATTCGCTGTGCATAAGTGGAGGGTAACTTATGCAAATACTTGCAAGACTGTGCCCTGCCATTCTTGGGCAAATGCTTCTGCATGATGTAGCCTGCAACCTCAAAAAGAGGCTGCCTCTAATTTCACATATGTCCTGTATGTGTTTTAATAAAATATTGAAGTCTTTCTCACTGGCACCATTCAGTTATAAATGGTTAAAAATAAAAACACTGATATAAAAGAAAGACCAAGATTACACAAATCTCTGAGAAACAATATTTTTACCACACATAATTATTATACAATGTGCTTGACCCTATCCAAAAAGTTCCTGCAAAGGACATGTTATATATATATAAAAACAAACAAACAAACAAAAAAAAAGCAGAGAACAAACAGGGGATGCATGGAGAAAAGCACAGGCTGGAGTAATATTTTTTTCTGTTAAATCACAGCTTGGTGAAAGAGATGAGATATTAAGAGGGGTATTAATGTGGAGGAGGTGTTGGCATAGGGAGATCACTCAGTGCAGAGTGGACATGATTTTGATTTGCCACTTGCCTTTCTCCTCACCCTCCATTCCCTTGGTTTCCTTTTTCCTTTATACCCAAACTTTTTCCTTGATAAAAGCTTTTTATTTTAATTTAAACGTAATTCCTGTAAATGATTGGAAGCTGTCCAGCATATCTGCACTAATGCTGGAGAGGGCTGGAACCCCAGAGCACGGACACAGGATGAGTCACACACAGTCAGGGATGAGAGAGCTGGTGGGTTCACATGAGAAACTGTTGCACCATAAAGCTTGGCCCCTTCCCATTTGTTCTCAGGTCTAGGAAACTTTCAGTGCATCCCTTTCAGTGTAGAAAAGGTCAAGGAGACAGGAACCAGCCTCAAAGATTCAGCTAACATGTTAAGGACAAGGATGTGAATACTCTTATTTTTGGAAAGCTAAATCAAAATACAACACTTAATCCGAAGAAACAGCATCCATGCTCTGACTGAAACTACAAAAGATGTGAATTCAACCTGCTTTCAGTATATGTTTGAGTGTAGCCCAGCCCCCAGGGAGCCAATACCTGTGCTGTTTAGGGCTGTGTAACCAAAGGCAACAACTTAATGCACTGGAGAGGCAATATCCTGCCAATTTCCATATAGTTGGATGGAAACAAGGCTAACCCTGCCTTTAACTTATTCAACCTCCCCTGTCATTCTCCCCTGAAGCCTTACTGTGTAGCATAGTGGCTTGGGCATGGGCCTAGGACTTCAGGAGAACTAAGTTCTATTCCTGGTTCTGGCATCCTGGGTGATCTCAGACAAATCACTTCACCTCTGAGCCTCAGTTTCCGCATCTGTAAAACACTGATTATAATAATAGTGATCTCTTTTGTGAAGTGCTTCAATAGCTGATGAGGAGCACTCAGTGATGTGGTTAACACTGATGGCAATATATGTAAAAGTACTCACCCCCCAAACAGTTCATCCTGTGTACAGTAATCGAATACACTGACAGATTTTGAGCAACCAGGACTGTATCCAGCAGCTCTTTCTGCCTAGTTGAACATTTCCCCCTAGCTCTAATCTACCTGTATTTCTTTCTTTCTCTCATTGTGCAGTTTAGAAAATGTATTATTGGTATTACAGCACTCATTTTGACTGGGAGAAAGGGACTATTCAAAGTAATGTTATCTGGAAACACAATAAATCCTGATTACTGCAGTGACATCCCATTCAGAATGTGCTCCAGGCACTAGTATGGCATCTACTTTATATCTAAGTGTATCAACTTTGTGACAGAACCTGCTGTCCTTTTCTCAGGGGCTCCTGAGTTAAACTATCACTGTTGTGAGAGAGGATAAGTTTGCACATTTATAGGGATGTTTGTTTATTGGAGTGGGTTTCCATTGCTACTGTGTGGGCATCTAAGGTGGTGTGGAGATGACTATCCTCTCCTCCTATAGCTGGGGACCCCCTGTGGGGTCTCCTGTAATCCTTGCTAAGGTGGTAGGGCATAGAATACTCATACAATCACACACAAAGAGGTCCCATTCCCCACAGATGTTGTAACAGTGCTGCCAGCCAATGGCTACTCTCAGCATCTTATAGCCATTCTTCCTTGCTCAGTCTTTCTGTTTGTTTGTCAACACTAAATGCATCCTGCCAGCAATCTCCTCCCACCAGTTCCTGTCTTCACCTTTTCTGCTCCTTTCATGCTCTACTCCTGAGGGAATTCTGTGCCAATGCAGAATTTAGCAGAATTCCTTGTTTCCCACACAGAATTTCTGGATGTCACGAGGGGCCACTGGACTCTGTAGAGCCCAGCTCGCAGTGAGCAGAGCACCCAGCCTGGAGGGGCTGGAGGCTGCATGCTCATTGATCTTCATTCACCCAGGGACAGGAAAGGGACTGGGAGACCCACCCAGCTTTGGCAAAGGGTGAGGAAGAGCAGGGCTGTACCACACCATGTCCCCTGGCAGAACAGTAAAGAAGTTGAGGGGAGTAAAGGCTCTGTGGGTGCTGGTATCTCGGCTGGGGGCTGCCTCATGGCTGGGCTCTGTGGGAAGGGGGAGGGCTGGTGTTTGGGCAGCTGGTGTCTGGGGGCTACCCCGCTGCTGGGCTCTGGAGGGGAGGGGGATGCTGGTGTCTGGGCCGGGGGGAGGAGTGTGTGGATGTCTGGGTTGCGGGGGTGCCTCATGGCTTGGCTCCGGGGGGAGGAGGGTGCTGGTGTCTGGGGCAGGGAAGTGCCCTGCAGCTGGGCTCTGGGAGGATGGGAGTGCAGATGTCTGGGCTCTGGGTGCCCCACACAGCCCCCTCCAGCACCCACCAACTGGAACTGGGTTGTTGTAGGGGTTTCTTTAACTCTCTACTCTTGAGGGAATCTTTTTTGATGTTCTCTGTTTTGTTGACATACTTGTTGACAGGTATTTTGAAATAAATTACCCAAATAATTGAAACTGGAGTGATGGTATTGTGTTATTTTGATAAATAAAATACACAGAATTTTGCAGAGTTATAAAATATTGTGTGCAGACTTTTAATTTTTTGGTGAAGAATTCCCCCAGGAGTAATGCTCTCAGGCACGTGCATACTTCCTGCATGCCTGGGAGCTGGCCTAGGCATATTAGGAGAATGTGGTGGTTAGAGAGCTGACTCCATCACAGGTGTGAAAAAAGCTGTAGGGTAAATGCTTTGTGTCTGTCTTAGCACAGGATCCCGCAGAATATATGACTGGCACCCATTGCTTTCGTTTAGTTGGCTAGAATACAGCATGAAAGGAATATTCCCTACACATACAGGATGCTGTAGAGCAATGGACTGCTAGTGCAATCCTGATATCTAATGCATTTTAAGAATGCCTAGTTCAATCTTTGATCATTCTACTTTAATTCAACAGGTGTATTAAGGGGTTTGGGAACAAGTGGCCTAGCCCAAATTTGGGGTGATCACTCTCGTCATCTAAAAGTAAATGGCATAGTAATCAACAGCTAGGTATTACCCAAACAGGGGATATGAAAATGTGTTAATTGCTTATTAGCCTTCTGATCTGCAGCGATTCTACCCAACCAAGGAGCTGATCTAGAGGAGCTTGCCTGCATACATCATGGCATGATCCAGGGAGCCTGATGAAAACAGCTAATGTGTGACACTTGGCATTGTGTGTCACGTGCAAAGCAGGGATCAGAGGACTTTCTTGCTGGGAGAAGCACTTGTTCCACGTTCATGGCCCTATGTGCCTGCAGTTGATAGCTCCAACATTTATGGCAATTGGGCCATTTAATAGATACTGTGAATAGGTTTAAAGTGGTGTTGCTTTTCCATGAAAAATCAATCACATGGAACATCCTCAGACAGCATAGGTGAAGTGCATCATTGCAAGCATTAACCAGGCAATAAGTGTCTCCTGAAGAGAAGTGTCTGGAGTAATGCCCCTCTGTAGCTAGGAAGCCTAAGGCTGCTGTTACCTTGACAACTGTAGACCGGACATGATTCATCCTTGTCTGAATCTAAATCCTATTGTAATTCTTGGCACAGATCACAAACTGTCAGTTTATCATGTCTATATCTGTGGAACACCTCTTCTTCAATGATTGTGAGAAATTAGTGTTTTGGGTGGACTCCTTTCCAGGCTTAAGGTGCAATGAAGAATGATAGCCCTGTGCTTAGGTCACAAGCCTGGGACTTAAGAGCTCTAAGTTCAATTCTTGGCTCTGCCACAGGCTTCTTGTGCAATTTTTGGCAAGTCATGTTATCTATCAGTGCCTCAGTTTCCAATCTATAAAATAGGGACAATAATACTTCCTCATGTCACAAGGAACGGTGAGGCTAAATCAGTGTTTGTGACACTCTGAGATACTATGGTAATGGTGCCTTGCAAGTACCTAGACAGACGGAAGTAAGAAAGTGATTGATTTCCTTTTTAGAGCTTTTTCTGCATTCATCCCTTCCTCCACACCCAGAAGAATATTATGCTTCTCCCAGGGATCAGCATACGAGAGGGTGGCTGCCTGGAAGGAAGTGTAAGCTTTACTGTTTAATCATGATTTTCACTTAAGGAAGGCTGCCCTCACAACCGCTTGATTAGTTATATTTTTATATCCTACCCCTTCTAAAATGGTTGAGGATCCCTTATAACCAGACTTCTGATGATAGTGGCTGGCCCTTGTGCAGTGACTGGCAAGCTTAGGGTTAAAATGCTCTCTCATACTTGCAGAAACCTCACAGCTGCCAGCTATTAGCCTTGGCAGCAGCCTTCTCCTCAAGAAACTGGTGCTAGCTCATCACAGTTAATTATCAGCAGCACCTGAGTTCCCTAGAGGCTGGAGATATAAACCCAGCAAGGAGAGCCTTAAATGCCAGATATGCTGGTTTCTTAGTAGATCCCAAGGAAGTATGATTTCCTAACCTCTCCCCCCCCGGGAAACATTCATGTAATGTTGAGGACTAAACAGAGTGGGCACACTCCTTTCTTCTCTAAAAACAGTTTGTTGTTTTCTCAACACCTGAACTCTCATCCTTCCTTTTAAGAGACCCCTTAAAAACCACAGGACTACCAGATGTTCAAAGAGTTCACCAAAAAAAAAAAAAAATGTAATTTCCGATGATACAAGGAACTATCTTTTTCATTATAGACAAGTTCTCATTAGATGGAAACTATAAATAATGCATGTGGAATATTGCTCCCTGATGTTCTTTGTCAGTCTTGGATTCCCGGGGAGTGGAGCTATTTTCTCAGGTTTCCCTTAGACGTGGTTTAAGTTAAATGTGAAGCCTGATGCTGGATTTTTCTTCCTGTTACTTTGGGGTGCCTGACATGCTAATGTTGTGATCATCTCTGATGTATGCATGTATTTGCTCTGAAAGGCATTTTTGTAACTGCAGATACTTTTAATGTAGAACTTTTGTTTTCCTTAGGACAAATATATGTGTGTGGGAGAAGTATACTGGTGCTTTCCCTACAGTCACATTTTATAATGGTCTCTCCTGTTCACCTCACTCCCACCTCTTCAGATTTGTTGTTGCATAATTATATTCCCATCTTGGTGCCCCACTGCTGATGAAGGAGGGGAGAAGCCCCTATCTGTTTCAGAGAGAAAGAATATGAATTTTAATTTAGCTCCAACATAGCTTCTTTCCTGGGTGTCAGCCCATTTCTATCATTACAGAGTGTGACCTATACCCTGTGAATAAGAGGATTAGCAGAAACGGAGGTGTTTCACCACTCAAGCTGTCTGAGAGCTTCCCATGCTCTGCAGCAGTGTGAAAAAGATGCCAAGAACAGAATTGCAGTTGCAGAAGCCAAATGTACATTTCAAATCACGTAAATTAACAAATAGCAACAGCCTGGGTCTCTGAAATATATGAAAGGCTGTTCACTGAAGATCTATGAAATACTAGATTGTCAGTAACATAAAAAACCAAAAAGAAAAGGAGTACTTGTGGCACCTTAGAGACTAACCAATTTATTTGAGCATGAGCTTTCGTGAGCTACAGCTCACTTCATCAGATGTTTACCGTGGAAACTGCAGCAGACTTTATATACACACAGAAATCATGAAACTGTGTGTATATAAAGTCTGCTGCAGTTTCCACGGTAAACATCTGATGAAGTGAGCTGTAGCTCACGAAAGCTCATGCTCAAATAAATTGGTTAGTCTCTAAGGTGCCACAAGTACTCCTTTTCTTTTTGCGAATACAGACTAACACGGCTGTTCCTCTGAAACCTGTCATAAAAAACCAACATTTTACTTAAAGAAAAGCCAAAAAGCAAAACCTTGAGCCCCTGTACGCAGGTTACTGTATACCCCAGAGCAGAATTTGCCACAGAATCTACCCCCTATTACAGAGCTGAGTTCAGAAGGGAAGGTCTTGCCTTCCCCAAATAGAACCTTTCTAGCATTTATGGCTACTAAAATCACCTTGAAAATGGAATGCAGAGCAAAGTGGTACACTAATGTCTACCGGCAGCCAGACCCAATAGGTGGGTACTGCCCCAGTCAGTGCCCGGTGGTCGAACTTGAACTTGAAAATGGGATCAAGGTCAGCATTCTTAACTCCTGCACTTGTGGGCCACTTTAGCAGAGACATCGAGTTTTGACCCCTAAAACGGTCTCCTATCCCTCCCCAGGTGCCAAAGGCTCCAGCTTCTCGCTGATGACTTCTTGTGGTGCATCGTCCCCCAGCCCCATTTTTGGCAGACCGGCCACTGCAGGGGAGAGCCGTGGAAAACAGGGCGAGGGTGTACGTGCGTAGTGTGGGACGGAGGGTAGGACGGATTGTCCCCTTCACTAACAGCCTCTTTTTCTCGCTGGCAATCCTGCAACAGCTCCACTGAAACGTGCGGCGGGCAGAGGGCGGGCTGGCTGCCGCCGGGCGTGGGCTGGGCTTGCCGTGGAGCATTGCGGGTGCTGCCCGGCTTTGCGCGGGGAGTTTTCTCCCCTGCCCCCGGGGGGGAGTCTCGGAATGCACCGAACAGCAGCCCAGGGCAGGTTCGCCTCAGGCGATTTCTGACCGGGCTATGCTACATCTTCCTCTTCGCGCTCTGATCGCTGCGGGGAGCTTCTTGTTCGACTTGCCGGGGGGGTCCTAGCCGCCTGGAGCTCCCTGGGAGCGCCCCCTGGACACTGCGCACACATCCTGTTGCTGGGGAATGGCATCCCACAGCAGCGTTCAGTGCTTGCTGCATTTGGCGGGAAGCTCCCCGCCCGGCGCATTAGTCCAGCTAGGATTTCCCCCCCCCCCACGCCACCTCGTTCATCGGAGGCGGAGCTCTGGCGGGTTTGTGTCAGAAAGACACTCCGGGAGAGCTTCCGCCTGTCTGGTCTCTGGTGACGGGGTCTGCTCTATTCGGGTTTGTTAGACTGAGCAGAAGTTTTGCTAGTCCCCATTGGAAATCTTTTATTCAGCCATTGCAACTACTGCTCCTCCCAGGTCTGCGTCCCCGTGAGGGGACGGCGCTGGGTGTCGCTCGTGAGGAGGGAAAATCCTCTCGGATTTATTTTCGGTGTCTACTTTCCTGCTGAACCTGTTGCCAACTCCGGGATTTAATCTCCTGTCCCAAGAACTCGTGTGGATGTATATTACACTGCACTTCTGTACATGCTAGGCTCCGATCGGACACATTTCACCTCTTCCCCTTCCCCTCCCCATGCAAGTTGAGTCTATTACTCAGGACAATGACTTTTGTGCACCAAAGTGAAAAGAAAATGAGCCAGGTGTGACAGAGAAATGATCCTCTTTCGCATCTGTGCGCACCCTTCCAAGCGCCTGCGTTGTAGGCACAGACGTAATTTTGGGATCCACCCTGCAACTGCAGTCACTTGTCACTAATTTCTGAATGATTTAGTCTGCCAGTTTGAAAAGTAGCTGGTTTGCGGAGGAGGGAAGGATTAACACTCCTTGTGGCTCATAAACACTGATCAAAACTCAGTCCCTTCTCTTTATGCCCTTCTTCTGCTCCTATCATTGACATCCACTTCTTACGGCTCAGCTCTTACCTAGGACAGCCTCTTATGGATCAGCAAGCAGACATCCTTCTTCTTACTGGGTGGTGTGACGGCAGCTGAGAACAGTTTGTGTGACCCAAATTATGAAATGCCATTGAGCTAATGAAAGCAGACCTCAAGACGACTCGGCCGAGTTAGCTGCAGGCTACAGCAAGACCATTATAAAAATAAAAAATCACAAAGTCGTTTGTTGCACAGGCTGCTTGAAGTGGTCTGAACTGAGGATGGAGATGTGGGAAGGAATAGGTTCAGGGCAATGTGCTTGGCGTTCTCGGTCTTTGTCACTTTCCTTTCAACCTTCCATGTAAACGCTCGAGTTAAACAACTCCAATGCTGCTACTTAAAAGATGGGGGAGGGGGAGAACCATGCCTAACAACGGCCAATAATATCTTGTACAAGCTTCAGGAAGGACAAGACCAGCTCAAGAAGTGGGTGGTTTAGATAAGAACCAAAGCGTGATTTTTGTCAACAAATGACGGCGGGGGGGAAGAGCCAGCTGTTCCAGGTGGCGTAGCGGGATAAGAAATCTCATGCTGAGAGACGTTATATGGCTGGGCAATTCATCATGAGAACGGATAACTTTATTACAGGAAAGTCGTAAAGACTTCCTGGTGCAAGCATGAGCCCAAGCTCGGAAATGAGGGTGAACGATCTCTTGCTAATAAAGAAAAAATATGAACTAGCTGCTGAAAGTTGTGGCTATTTACCTTAATTAGGGAAGTGTAAGAAGACAATTTAGGGAAGTCCAGTTTACCATCATGAGGAACCTACTTTATCAATTTAGCTAAAGACAGAGTTCTGCAAAGTTTGTCCAACTGGTAAGTAAACTATTATAAAAGAGGAAGCCCAGAAGGTAGGTGGGGGGTAGGTGTGGGTGTGTTGCTTGGAAGACTTGCCATCTACTATTAATGACTTATTGCACAGATTAACAAATTGGTTAATTTAATTACATGGCCCACTAACATCAGACAAATGCATAAACTCAGGTTCAATGTAATCTTCACTAACCTTAAAATAATAATAGACCTCAACTATCTGAATTTAAAAAAAAAATTAAAACCTGCAACTATGATCAGAAAATGGAAGCTTAGTTAACAAGAGCCTCAGTATAACAATGTTGCTCAATTAGGAGATGGACACTCTGAGTGAGTAGCTTATGTAAATCATTGCTCCAAGTGAAAAATCAAGTAAGGAGGAGAAGTCAAGGGTAGAAGAGTGATTAAACATGCTTAAAATGAATTGTGAATATATAACCACAGCGAAGCTTGAGAGACATTTGTGAAACTCTTCTAAAAATGTAGATGGTAGACCAGAAAGTTGATGATAGCTATGCTCAGACAATGCTGAGAACAGTTAGCTGATAACATAGTCAATTGAGGTTAAGCTACATTATTCATCTTGTAATACTGATCTGGAACCATGTCTGAATGGCTTAGTTCAGTACTTTGGAAGCATATGGCGCTAGGCGTAGTCTAGACCACAGCTATCTGAATGGAGAATTTAATTGTGATGAAGGTACACTTATTTAGATATGTGGGTGGGCGAGATTCTGTGGCCTGCAATGTGCAGGAGGTCTGACTAGAGTATCATGATGGTTCCTTCTGATGTTAAAGGCTATGAATCTCTCTGTAAGGCCTTCTTGTTTGTGATTGTTCCATTTGTACAATTGCTTCCACATTTCTCAGACCCATTGGAACTCCTTTGTCACTGAGCCATGTCTGTCTTTGGCAGGCTGCACATTATGCAGACTCTCATTGTGGTGTCAATCACTGTCCTCTCCGCTCACAAGTAAACATTACTTCCACTCCATTCAGATCCTCAAAAGCTTTGCAATATGATGTTTGGCACATCTTGGTTACTGAGGCAGTCCTGAAAAATCACTTAAGTATGTATCTACCAAAAGGGAAGAAGAAGGAACTGAGTTTCTATGTTGAGCCTGACCTGCCAAAACATTTGGCTTGCATCCAAAACTGAAAATACTGTTGTATTTTGAAAGTTAGACATAAGATACAATTTTTAAAAGCATCTCAATGACTTAGGAATCCAAGCCCCAGTCAGACACTTAAAATTTTCAACATGACTTGAGTGACTTATCCATTACCTCCTAACTGTTCTTATGGGTAGCACTTGTGTTTAGTCTATACAAATCTTTAACTTGTTGGATTTTATTATGGTGGCTATTCTATTAATCCAATCTGCTGCTATCTGACCTTGCTCAATAATCTTCCTCTTATTATCCAGAAAAGTTTAGGTTTTATTTCTCAGTGTTAATAGAACTTTATGTGGCACATATTTGTAATTTTATCCTTAATGAGTATCTTAATCTGTTAAACACCATATGTCTCTTTCCATCCTGTTCCATACATTTTCATTTGCCGGTTGCCTTTCCATGGCTGCTTAGATTGCACTTCTGTGGTGCTTCCTAGGAGTCCAGGTTGTTCACTACCACCTGCCCTTAGCATGAGGAAGCCTTGTCGGTGCCTGCCAGGGGTCAGCTACCCATCTTCACCAGCCATAGGCAACATATATTCCCCTCTAGATATATGCAGGATATAATAATTTTATATAGCACTTTCTCATCAGTAGATCTCAAACCACTTCACAATCTATTTATCATTACAACACCCCTGCGAGGTAGGGAAGTACTACTATCCTCATATTTATTTATTTATTTTTAAACAGAGGCTAAGTGATTTTTGTCCAAGGTCCCACAGGAAATCTGTGGTAGTATTGAACCAGGTCTCCTATGTCCTAGGCTGGTTCCCCAACCATAGAACCATTTTCTCATAGAACCTTCCTTAGGCAACTACTTAAGTGACTGGCAAATATCAGATTCCTAGTAGTGATAGCCTTTAACTGAGGTTACAAGTAAATAGTACTGGAAACCTTCAATACCTTCAGATCTTAATTTGTGCTGGGGCTTGCTGGGACTCAGCTCTGACATGTCTTTTCATGCCAGGGCACAGCCGAGCACCTCTTCTGTTAGTGGTGTATGGGGAAGAGACCTTGCTCATATGGTGTGTGAGAGATCCTTTTTTTTGGAGAACACTGTTGTTGTTGCTTGAGCCCTGGCACCTCTTTCTTTACAAATTTAAGCACTGTGAAAGTAACTTGCTTTTTGAAGGCCTAGTCTCTCTCTTCCCCTCCCCCCACTTGATTGCACCAAAAAACCTTATTCCTTGAGAAAATAACTTGATTCACTGGCTACTGCTAAGGAGGGCCATTTATTCAGTACCTTTGCACTTAGTGCATAATTTCTCACAGTGTAGCTATATAAAAATCTTAAATCCTTAATTAAATATATAAAAAACAATTAAGTACTTAAAGGCCATGTTTGGCACTAATCTACAGGAAATGACAAGCTGTCATCCATTCATTTTTTCTCCTGAGTGTAGGCCAACATTATCTTCAAAATCCTGCATGCTCTCAGGTCTCTCCCTGATCAGAGCCCCAAAATGAATTTCCCCCCATGTGGAATGTCCAAAACACCCAAAATTTGGATGTCTGTCTTGGATTAGAGATGGAGAAAGTTGAGGCTCCCAGATGGATTTCAGCAACAGGGAGTGCAGCCTGCTGGATGACGAGTACTTATCCAGAAAGCCTTAGAACAGAGTCATTGTTGGCTAAAGAATAGGGCTGAGGTACAGGGCCTTATCCAATACCTGTTGAAGGCAAAGGGAATCTTTATATTGGCTTCAATGTGAGTTGAAACATGCCTCAGGTGCATTGATTTCTTTTTTTTTCTGAGTAGGTTTGGCCATTTCTAATAATACCCTTTTCCCATACCCATAGTAAAGATGCTATAGAAATGGGCAGGAGAAATCAAGTAAATTTTCCTGCTAATAAGATGGTCACAGCTGTTACTAAAACAGGCACAATTTAGAGTTGTTTGTGTGTATATAATGTCGTCTGCAGTTTCCACGGTATGCATCCAATGAAGTGAGCTGTAGCTCACGAAAGCTCATGCTCAAATAAATTGGTTAGTCTTTAAGGTGCCACAAGTACTCCTTTTCTTTTTGCGAATACAGACTAACACGGCTGTTACTCTGAAAGGCTTCTAAGCTGTAAATTGTGCTGATTTGTGTCTCAGCCCAGTGCGTGTGTGTAAAATAATTCATCATTACTTAATAAATGTTAAAGCTTGTTTTAAATAACACACACATAAATGTTAATTATATTGTTGTTCAGAATGACTCCACTACTCTGGTGAATGAGGTCAAACACAACACATTTCTTTAATACTATACAACCTAGTTTACAACTGTTGTATCTTATTCCAAAGGTAGAAAACTAAAATTAAACCCACCTGTAAGAAGTAATCATTAAAGTACTGTATTATTGCCTTTGTATTACTTATAGTGTTACAGAAACCTAGTGCTAATATTCATTCTTAGCTGCTTCTTCAAGAAAACTTAAACAGGGTATTAATCCAGATGATTTTTCTCTTTGACTCTGATATTTTTTGAGCTTTAAGGATTAGTTTCTAAGTTTAAGCAGAGGGCAAAGTAATTCTCTCACCATATTTTGGATGAATGATGGTTATCTTGGAACAAAATTTGTTTCAAAGACATTCATAACTGAGCTGGTTAATAATTCAGCAGTTAACACCTGAACTGAGTTGTGTTTTAAAGCAAAGCTTGATGGATAAGCTACACTGAAACACTAGGAAATGAAATAGAGGCATAGAGAAGTTCCAGGGATATTCTAAAACATGAGAACAACAGTGATCAAATGGTTAGATTATTGCCAACACATTGCTTTTGCTGATATTACCTTTTATGCATTCATTTGTTTTTTAATATAGGGAATGGAGATTGTCTTTAAGGTTCAACATTTTAAACAACATTTAGTTTAACATTAAGATTTGACATTTTAGTACTAATGAAAGGTGCTAAATTGAAAGCCCTGGAGATCAGTCCACTTACCCAACAAAGACAGTATGAACAGTGCAATGCAAGCTTTGTCACATGGACTGCAGATAGGCATCAGTCTTGACTTGGAGGTACTACAGTGAAGGCAAGAGGGCAATGTAACCTCTATCAAATTCCTGATTGGATCTCTCACTAACTAATTTAGAAAGGGAATTTTAATATTTACACTACAACCAAAATACTCACATAATGTAACAATACTTCAACACTGAAATGTTTCACTTTACTAAATACATCTTCAACCAGCAATTGTGCTTAATTATTTGTTGTTTTCAGATAACTAATCTGGTGCATACTAGTGAATAGTGACTAGATCCCTCCACGGTTTGGGATTTTAGAGTCTTTCATTTCTATGTCACTGGTGCAAATCTGATCTGCGATGGTATCCCTGGAAAGTCATTTTTACCTGAAGGTGATTTGGTGAACTATGTGAACTGGTGGACTCAGACCAGATCCTAAATTACTGAATACTGGGAATAATCAAACACCATTCTGTGTCAATGGGGCCACTACCACTTTACCTGAAGCCACAGCAGCATGTCTGCAGTGTGTGCATAAACCAGAGCAGATCTAGATTCCCTCCAAACACTGCTTTATCAGACATCCCTCTATCCTTCCAGCCCTATGCTGGGAAATGTTGGTCTAATCAAGGCTCATAAGGATTGATGGTCAGTTTCTATCTCTGTTTACCATAAACCTGTTGGTAAACCCTTTCACACGTGAAAATAATAGAGATCATCTTTCTAGTGAGGCATGGTTTCAGTTGTCGGCTGGTTACTGCTCTTGATTTGTTACCACATCCTCCCCAGCCTTGGCCTTGCTTGTGCCTTGCTGGTTTTGCTAATCTTTAATGGAATGCACCCTTTCAAGGAGCTGGCTTTTTTTAATGACTTCCACACCATCTGCTTCTTTATTTTCTTCCTGGTTAATCATGATTTTTATTTGTAATTTAATAACTTCTTCAGATATCTGCTTTAATTAACATTGTGCGGATCTCCTTAGCAATTATGTCTTCACACTAGGGTTATTTAGTATTACAAACCACCCTATTATTTATTTTGTTATGCAGGAAGTTAGACTAAATGATGATAAAGGTCCCTTCTCACTTTAGAAAACTCAGATTCCTTTGTATTTTAATCTCTCTCTCTCTCTCTTCATGGTGTTACTTCTCATAAAACAAGATACAAGAAGTAGCAGTGACTTTCTTTTTTGCTTGACATACGGAGTAGCATGTTAACATATGTTCACAACATAGATTAATTGGGCAAATTAGTTGAAATAAAAGTGCTACAATCTTTAAATTGTGGAACTAGGGTATAATCCACAATCTACTAGAATGGCTTGTGCTGCCTTCCTCTTAAATACAGAGGGCCTTATGCAGTGCCCCGCCCTGATGCAAAGGACCAACTTCTTTCAGATGGAGCTCTGTGTCATGAAGAACTGTGATGTCTTCTACATATAGTGTTTACATAGCACTAATCAAACTTCTGTAAAGCCACATCTAGGTTTTCTTTAATACTCATTCTTAAAGGTGAATGTGTGTTAAACCTCCAATACTTTCTTTCTCCCATCACATACTGGAGCAAACAAATCTTACACTGCATTGACTTTTCCTCTGGCTCTATAGCCATTAAGTACAGCAGAAATATTTTTGTCATAAATGCTTCCTGTGAGAGTTAGCTTTGAAGGGGCTTTCAAATTTTTCCTAGTTTGCTTGAGTTTGATTTCCCAAAATCATAATGCTGTATTCAAGGAGTGGCCGTTTTGGATCCTTTTAATTATAGAATCATGGAATTAGAGTAATGTAGGGCTGGAAGTGACCACATGAGGTCATCTAGTCTATGCCCCCACAATGAGGCACCCCTGCGGTCTACCCTGTCTACCCTGTTCTTAAAAAAACCTCCAAGGACATGGATTCCACAATTTCCCTAGGATAACCTGTTCCACTGCTTACCTATAGCTTAACTATTATGTAATGTTGTCATTGACAGAGAGGGCACATGGATTGTCTAGCTGTTTCTAATGGGGTTATTGTGTTGCTAAATTCAGAAATGTCTGGTAAAGACTTTGAGGCTCTCCAATGGAAGGTATTGTAGAAGTGAAAAGTATTTATTACCTTCATTCCCTACTTCTATTTTTAAGGGATAATGGCATAAAGTCTTGCAAAAGAAGCATGGGATCTTGTCTTGATCAGTTCTCCTTTTGAACACTTTGTTGTGCTGAAACTCAGGTCTTGAATGGATAATTGCCTCAAACAATAAATGCCTTATGTTAAATTAATTTTGATCCTTATGAGTCAAGATGCCTAATTATTATTTTTCCAACAGGGGCAAATTGAACCACTTCAGTGTCTCTCTGTCAGTGATACAGTGAAGGACTTGAGATTTTTTTTTAACTGATTGCAGCAGTCAAGTACTGATTGATTCTAGTCAATGCTAACAAGCACTATAATATTTATTATGTCTTGTTGAGCAGAAGGTAGCCAACATGCATTTCACAGGCCAAATGTGGCGCGCAGATATCAGTCAAACTTGGACAGAGCACTGCATGCTGGGAACTGTAGTTTTCACACCGGGTACCTCTATGCTTAATTAAAAAAAGATGACAGCAACTTAGTGGGTTGCCAGTAGGGTAGCCTTCTTATCAATCTTGTATAGAATTATGGCGGAAATGGATGTAATAAATGTATTTAAGCATTTGAAAACTGCTTTCCTTATGAAGATTATTCATAGGGTAGAAATTAGGATTAATTCAGGAGCAACATGCTGACCTTAAAAAGCATCACCATTTTTTTCCCAACTAAGAAATATTAGTTACAATGAACTTTTCAGTCAATTTTAGCATTGCAATAACAATTTTGATAGTATTTTTATATCTGCATGTTCTCTTAATTTCAACTGATCTACTGAAGAAAACTAGAACAGTCTCATTCTACAGCATGCAAATAATGTATCAAGTGGCAAAACTGGGATCAAAACATGTGAATGTTTCCTTTCATTTGCATTTCTTTCATTTTCTTCATTTCACTCATGAGAATCAGAGTTTTCTAGACATTAGTCAGTCCTAAGTAGCTACAAAGAAACACTTTCATTTTACACACAAAATAAGTTGCAGGTGGCTGTTCTTGTGCAATTTAATTTTGAGTGCTATTCCAGATTTTTTTTTCTTAAACAAATCAAAGATGACATCAGAATTGGCCTCTACTCTTGAATGCTTCTTTGTAAAGAGAGAACTCCGACTCTAGACAATTTTTTTTAAGAGGTGCTTATGTAGATTTCCACAAAACCCTTTTGTATTTGCCTTTTACTTACAGTTATTGAAATCCTCGTCTCTTAAGTGTTTTTCCTTTTGAAAAACTTCCCTGTAATAAGAAATAAAATACCTTGAAAAATTATGGACCATGATTCAACATCAAACACAATTTATGACTTAAGACCACATTCTGACTTCACTTCTGCTCCATTCAATACAAGACTAGTGTGTGTGGTGGGTTCTTTTTTTTAAAATTTATTTATTTTTAATTTTTTAGTATTCACAGATAGAGTAACACAACATGGGGGGAGAGGGGGAAGGATCATCAAGTAGTTTACTTCTGACATACTTGATTTTCCCCCACCCCTGCCATGGGGTCAGTTGGGACCACATCAGAGGTAAATGCATGATACATTACACATCAACTCCTGCTCTCAACTGAGAACAGCTAAGACTAGAAAGACCGAGATTCAAACCTGGATCCAGAAACCTGAACTTTGCTGAAAGGGCAGATGAGGTTTTAATCTTGACCATTCGTGCCAGTTTTAGTTGGAACAAATTGCCTCCCAACTGCAATGTGCTGCTTGGCTCACCTGAGGAAAATCTTTCCTGAATTTTGACCTGAAAGGGCCTTTTAAAACACATTTTTCATTTTAATAGCAGCTCGGTAGTGTTCTAACCAGTGGGACCTGCTGAAGAATGCCATTTCTGTGCAGGTTTTGTAAGCTCCCTTTCTGCAGGAAGCAACGTAGGGCAGGACAGATTTCCTGGCATTCCTGCAGAATCTCCCAAATTCCTCCCTGCAGAGATTTCACTCATCAGTCATTTCTACTGAAAACAGACAAGAGCCAGGAAGTTGAATTAAAGCTGACCCTGTGTCTTTTACTCAGAGTTTTACGTAGGTGTGTCAGCCTCTTGATATAATACAAGTTCACCCACTGCTCTTTCATTATGTTTCCACTGGAGAATCTTAACCATTTGATCACCAGACGTTAGATGCTCTTGACTAGTATGCATCACGTTAATGGCAACATATAGTGTCTGTGACAAGGAGTTAATGTTGCACCTTCATTTTAAATTTTCTTCCTGACCTGTTTGTCATAAAACAAAATTTAAATACACTCTTGAAATATGTTTTGCATTGACACTACTAACTTACTTAGAATAGCATACAATTGTGTTATTTGTCCTGAAGCATCCTACAGTAAAGTATTTGATACACTACTGACCAAATCCTGCAGTGTTTATTCATGCAAAATGCCTATGACAGTTAATAGGCACTCTCTGTGTGCATGAGGAATGGGTAAGAATGACAGTATTTGACCATATAGTGAAGTCACTTTGTGTACCAGGTTGAAATGTAGCCACTTCCAGGGTGAAACACAGCAGCTTTTAACAGTGAACAATCACTAAGGACAGGAAGTGAAGAAGAGTACTGAAGCCATTTGAAACCACAGGAGAAACTGGTGTGTAACAGGAATTTTTGTATTGGATGTCACTGTGGCTAGCACGCGGATGCTTGTGAAAAGTGCCACAGGATCTCTAAGAACAATTCCTCATTGAATGTCTTCTTGGATTATATAAAATAGTCTTGAATGACAGTTTTCTCAGCAAGCCCTCAATAACACTCCCTTCTGCCCCATATCCTAATAATCAAATATGGCAATTCTATTGAGCACCGTTGCACCAGCCAGAGTGACTACAGTTGATTACATCGCATCTAGCATTGTGTAGTGAGGTTACCCTGAGCAGCACCAGATAAGGTACAGGCACGCACCCTTTTGCATATTGATAGAGAGTTTGAGAGCACCGTGTGCTGGGGTGTTTTTGTCCACCCTGCTGACATGGCTGAAGAGCATACAACACAGCTTTTGGATATAATGTGTGATTGAAGGAAGGCCAGATCTCTGTGAGATTGACATTTTGCACAAAGTCAAACCGCTTTATGCTAACAATACATAAGCAATGTCTCCATTCACCCCAAGTCTACCTATAAGAGAGGCCAGGTTTCTGACCCATATCACAGTATAGGTAGAACAGAGGTTTGATAGATCCTGAAATTTTGTCTCAGCCAAAGATGGTTTTTTCATCCATACGCCAGACATGGATTTCATGTAGGAGGTGGCAAGGCCTATTCATCAAAGAATGTTGATTTACTGTGACCATTTGAACTCTGCTTTCAGCTTAGGTAGATGCACTCATCCATGCTCTCCACAGTACTCAACCCTATCTGTACCAGGGGTTCTCATGGCCCATCTCTGAGATTCGGGTCTTTTGCCATGAGAAATTCAACCCAATAGTGCAGGTAGTGTCTTGTAGACCTTGGAGCACAGAGGTGAAATTGATTTCTCCACAAGCCAGGACATTGTTATTTAAATAAATCAAATTCAGAGATACTTAAATGAATTGGCAAAACCTATAGTACAGAGTTCTAAATGCAAAGTTCCTAAATCCTGGTGTGCTGCTTTGATTGCCTCTTAGGAACGAGCACGGTGCCATAGTAAAGGCCCAAGTAGACACGTGTGTGCCATGGCTTATGTCAAGGTTCCTTCCCCACTCCGAACTCTAGGGTACAGATGTGGGGACCTGCATGAAAACCTCGTAAGTTTACTTTTTAGCAGCTTAGGTTAAAACTTCCCCAAGGTACAAACTATTTTACCCTTTGCCTTTGGACTTCCACTGCCACCACCAAACATTTATCTGGGTTTCTTTATTAGGAAAGCGTTGTTTGGAAACGTCTTTCCCCCCCAAAATCCTCCCAACCCTTGCACCCCACTTCCTGGGGAAGGTTTGGTAAAAATCCTCACCAATTTGCATAGGTGACCACAGACCCAAACCCTTGGATCTTAAGAACAATGGAAAAAGCATTCAGTTTCTGAAAAGAAGGATTTTAATAAAAGTAAAAAAAATCATCTCTGTAAAATCAGGATGGTAAATTTAGATTCAAAATATAGAGAATCCCTCTAGGCAAAACCTTAAGTTACAAAAAGACGCACAGACAGGAATATCCATTCTATTCGGCACAGCTTAATTTCTCAGCCATTTAAAGAAATCCTAATCTAACACATATCTAGCTAGATTACCTACTAAATTCTAAGACTCCATTCCTGTTCTGTCCCCGGCAAAAGCATCACGCAGACAGACACAGACCCTTTGTTTTTCTCCCTCCTCCCAGCTTTTGAAGTATCTTGTCTCCTCATTGGTCATTTTGGTCAGGTGCCAGCGAGGTTACCTTTAGCTTCTAACCCTTTACAGGTGAAAGGGTTTTTCCTCTGGCCAAGAGGGATTTTAAAGGTGTTTACCCTTCCCTTTATATTTATGACAGCCTACAATTTTTAATTTCTTTTTGGTTCTGTTTCATATTGTGTTTGTCAAAATTCTTGTTGTCCATTTGGGTCTCTTATAAAGCACTGCTAGAACTTTGGGTTCTCAAACTCTATCATAATGTGAACAATGACTTAATAGTCTCTTCTCTTTTGCAATCACATAACATCCTCGTGGCAACCTCAGCAATTGCTTGCATGAAAAACTAGTCCTACATCTCAAGTGTCCATTAGGTCAAGAGATGTTTCACATTTTATTCCAAAGTTACCTGTGTTGCCTACAAATTTGGAATCCCCCTCACTTCTGTTGTTGAAAGTTTACATTAGATTTATGAAACTGAGATTACAGAATGTGGCAATTTCACTAAAATTTTAATCCCAGTTTATTTAAAGTTTCTTGCATGAATCATGGTTTTTGTCCCCTTTTTTTGGGTCTTTGTCACACATAGTGTCCAAATTTGGCAGGTTGAAAGGTATGGAAATAATAATAAGAGATTCTTATTGTGTCCTTTTGCTGTCTCTAAATGTGATTTTTTTACAAATAGAAACAAGGAGAGCTGGCTCATGTGACCAGCTGACTCTTCATGACAAATGTTCTGTGCGCTGTCAGTGGTCTATGAACACAATTTGAGAAATGTCTGATTTCTCCTCCAACAAGAAGCTGACCTGCAGGAGCCTAATATTTGCCACTTCTTAGCTGAGGGGCAACACTGATCAAGTTGTAGGTAATATGTCTTCAGTTCTTGGGAATGTTGTAGACTATTTGGAAGTGGTGAAGGCAGTGTAAAACTAACCCAAACTTCTCCTCTAACTAATATTGAACAAATATATAGGAAGTAACTTGCGAGTGTTAGGTGTTAACACTCTACTTGTCATATCTGTATTTTTTTCCGGTTCTCTCTCTTTCCTGCTGAGCAATTTTAGAGCAAACCCATTAATCCAAAACAGCACAAGTCTAAAAGGCTTTTGGGTACAGAATGCTTTATAAATATTTATCCCTTTAAATATAATTCTAAAACATTGTAGCTTGAAATGAAACAAATACAGTAACAGGCCACTTGTCGTCATTTCTTCCCATCATGCTTTTCCAAGAAGTTCCACATCTTCTACCAAGGGGGTGCTGGTGGTACAAATAGTTAAAAATTTTGCTGCAAAAGGAATCCATTGGGAAAAAAAATCCCAGTAACAAGTCTCTTTTCCTTGTTGCTGTACAACTTAAAAGTTTACAAAAATATTTTCTGTTTTTACATAACTTGGATATTTTTTTCTGGTACCTAGATCTGTAGGCCAGTGGCTCTCAACCTTTCCAGATTACTGTACCTCTTTTAGGAGTCTGATTTTTTTTTCTTGTGTACCCCCAAGTTTCACCTCACTTAAAAACTACTTACAAAATCAGACATAAACATACAAAGGTTGTCACAGCACACTATTACTGAAAAATTGCTTACTTATTTTTAACACATAATTATAAAATAAATCAATTGGAATATAAATATTGTACTTACATTTCAACGTATAGTATAAAGAGCAGTATAAACAGGTTGTATGAAACTTTAGTTTGTACTGACTTTGCTAGTGGTTTTTTATATAGCCTGTTTTAAAAGTAGGCAAATATCTAGATGAGTTGATGTACCCCCTGGAAGACCTCTCGGTACCCCCAGGGGTACGCAGACCCCTGGTTGAGAAGAACTAATTTAAATCAATCCACCTTTTGAGGCAGAAAGGCTTTACTGACCAGCAGTAACATATCTTCTAATATATTTCCTCTGTAGCACCACCCATTAAGAGTGCCTACCCACGTGGCCTCAGAAGCAATTTTGAGTAGTACTCTGTGGTTACAAGCATCAGCAATTCCTTGTAGCCCCTACATTCCAGGGGCATAAATACCCTGCCTCCTCTAACTGCCCTTCAGTTACACTCTACCTCAAGAAGTCTTACTTGCAGCTGGGCCCTGAAGTTCTGTTAACAGAGGGTGATTGTGGCTCTGAGATAGCAATACATTCAAAGTATAAGAATTACCGCTAATAAGCCTACAAACCTTTTTTTAGTTTCATGACTTTGCCTCCAGAGAGCCCTACGTAGGAGACTAGCTAACAGTGAAATCCCTTAAAAGGCAAGCTTGTTCAATAGCAACTGAAGCATTGTCCTTCTCAAACCAGAGTCTGCTGTTGACAAAATGTTTGTTTGAGCAAATGTCTGGGTGCCAGAAACTCCCAAGATCTAACAACAGCTCTGGCACTAACTCAGTGTTGCCCAGTCTTGTGATAGAATGTGGTGGCCTTGTGTCTTTGGAGTTATGTGAGTACATGAGAATCTTGGCTTTCACTTAAAAGGAGTAAGTTTGTCACCTTAATGTTCATGGAGAAAAACTGGAAAATCTAAACTCTAAAAGCTAGTGTGGGGTCATGAATCTTCTGACTAGATGCTTTTTGTCAGGCAATGCAGGATTGTAGAAACTGAAACTGTCATAAATATAAAGGGAGGGGTGTCATAAATATAAAGGGAAGGGTAAACCCCTTTGAAATCCTTCCTGGCCAGGGGAAAGCTCCTCTCACCTGTAAAGGGTTAAGAAGCTAAAGGTAACCTCGCTGGCACCTGACCAAAATGACCAAAGAGGAGACAAGATACTTTCAAAAGCTGGGAGGAGGGAGAGAAACAAAGGGTCTGTGTGTCTGTCTATAGTCTGTCTTTGTCGGGGGATAGACCAGGAATGGAGTCTTAGAACTTTTAGTAAGTAATCTAGCTAGGTATGTGTTAGATTATGATTTCTTTAAATGGCTGAGAAAAGAATTGTGCTGAATAGAATAACTATTTCTGTCTGTGTATCTTTTTTGTAACTTAAGGTTTTGCCTAGAGGGGTTCTCTATGTTTTTGAATCTAATTACCCTGTAAGATATCTACCATCCTGATTTTACAGGGGGAATTTCTTTATTTCTATTTACTTCTATTTTCATTAAAAGTCTTCTTGTAAGAAAACTGAATGCTTTTTCATTGTTCTCAGACCCAAGGGTTTGGGTCTGTGGTCACCTATGCAAATTGGTGAGGCTTTTTTTTATCCAACATTTCCCAGGAAAGGGGGGGTGCAAGTGTTGGGAGGATTGTTCATTGTTCTTAAGATCCAAGGGTCTGGATCTGTAGTCACCTAGGCAAATTGGTGAGGCTTTTTACCAAACCTTGTCCAGGAAGTGGGGTGCAAGGTTTTGGGAAGTATTTTGGGGGGAAAGACGCGTCCAAACAGCTCTTCCCCAGTAACCAGTATTAGTTTGGTGGTGGTAGCGGCCAGTCCAAGGACAACGGGTGGAATATTTTGTACCTTGGGGAAGTTTTGACCTAAGCTGGTAAAGATAAGCTTAGGAGGTTTTTCATGCAGGTCCCCACATCTGTACCCTAGAGTTCAGAGTGGGGGAGGAACCTTGACAAGGGGGGAAACACCTTTAAATCCCTCCTGGCCAGAGGAAAAACCTTTTCACCTGTAAAGGGTTAAGAAGCTAAGACAACCTCGCTGGAACCTAACTAAAATGACCAATGAGGAGACAAGATACTTTCAAAGCTGGAAGGGGGGCGGGAACAAAGGGTTCTCTCTAACTGTGTTGTCTTTTGCCGGGACCAGAGCAGGAATGCAGGTCAGAACTCCTGTAAAGGGTTAATAAGCAATCTAGTTAGATATTCATTAGATTCGGTTTTGGTTAAATGGATAAAAATTTAAGTTGTGCTGAATGGAATGTAGATTCCTGTTTTTGTGTCTTTTTGTAACTTTAAGGTTTTGTCTAGAGGGATTCTCCTATGTTTTGAATCTGATTACCCTGTAAGGTATTTACCATCCTGATTTTACAGAGGTGATTCTTTTACTTCAATTAAAATTCTTCTTTTAAGAACCTGATGGCTTTTTCCTTGTTCTTCAGATCCAAGGGTTTGGGTCTGTGTTCACCTATGCAAATTGAAGATTTTTATCAAGCCTTCCACAGGAAAGGGGGTGTAGGGATTGGGGGGATTTTGGGGGAAAGACGTTTCCAAGTGGGCTCTTTCCCTGTTGCTTTTTGTTAGACGCTTGGTGGTGGCAGCAATAAGGTCCAGGGACAAAAGGTAAAATAGTCTGTATCTTGGGGAAGTTTTAACCTAAGCTGGTAAAAATAAGCTTAGGGGTTTTTTCATGCAGGTCCCCACATCTGTACCCTAGAGCTCAGAGTGAGGAAGGAACCTTGTCAGAAACTGTATAGGAAAGGGTTAGTTTTGACAAATATCCCAATTTTTGAGAATTTTTTTTTAAATTGTTGAAATGTCCTGTTTCAACACTCTAAAAATGAAAAGTTGTGTTTTATTTTAAAATGACTGGTTTTTGGTTTAGTTTGAATTTGTGTTTAATGTGTATTTTTAAACAGTTACAAAATAAAGGTTGAAAATGTTTCATTTTGAAGTTATTGAAATGAAGTGCTTCAGTTGACCCAATCTGACTTATTATTTATTTATTATTGATTGGTTCGTGAAAACTTTCAAGAGTTTGACTTTATATGCCAATTCAGGATGGAAAAAACTTTAAGAAATCTGAAGCTCTCCTAGGATAAGAAAAACATTTTCTGCCCAGATCTACTAAAGGCTCAAAAAACCCATGGGAAAATCAAAAGAATCCTAAATGTATGTGGTTTTTTTTACAATCCCATGACTTTTTGTGAGCTGATTTGTGATTTTGGAATCCTTGGGACGAGCAATACTGCTAACACCTTCTGTGGCCTTTGTCAATTGCCTAATCATGCTCTCCTATTTTTGTCCCTTCCTAAAATAAGATGATTATTACTATTTTTACTGGCCTTGAAGAAGATTAGTTAGTGGTTTTGAAGGCAAAAAGTATCACATATAGTGTGTTAAATATTATTCATGAGTCTATCTCTTTGATCCATTGGTTTTATTCTTCATACTTGCAAATAAAGCTAGCATGAATAAAGCTAAATTGTCGTCTAATTAAAGATGGACTGTTATGCGCTTAAGAACTCTTTCTTCACGCCTATTTCACATATTAAGACCTTGCAACTTCCTTTCAAAATAACTCTTTAAAAGTAATTTAAGTTTGGAAATGCATTTTGGATCTAAAATTTACAAGGCAGGCTACACAGTACACTTCTGGGTGTGCAACTGAATTGAAATGGAGTCAGGAAATCAGCAGTACCATGAAGACTGGTATGGCTAGTTTAGTTTCAGCAAGGGATTCTGACGGGATTCTAGGCTGTATCAAAAGGAGTATTGTTGCCAGGATATGGAAAATAATTATAAGGAAATACAATACATGCTGAGGTCTAATATTGGACCACAGAGCCTGATGCTGACCTCACACTGGTTCAACTCCATTAACTTCAACAAAGTTTCTCTCGACTTTCACTGGTATGAGTGTAATCAGAATTAGGCCCATATTGTGTGTTTTGTACTATAGTGTGTTCACAGACTCTCCAGCTGTATCCATTGTTTGGGAGCACCTCAAGGAAGCAGGTTGTAGCCCCCTGATTGAGTCATGTCTCTGCCTACTTTGGTGAAATGTAGAGTAGCCTTGAATCGACTTTTAAATTACATTGCTCTTGTGTGGCAATGGTGAATCATTGCACAGTAGTGCTCTGGTCCTGCCCCCTTTTGCACCCAGCATACACTCTCTGTGCTGGGGCAGTGGGGGTGGGAAATATAGATCTGGCAGAGCCAGCTCCTACACCAGTTGGGGATTGCCTTCATACTGGGAGAATATGCAGCTGAGGAGATCCAACAGCTTTCTAGCCCACTGGTTCCTCAAGAGAGAGGCAAAGAGAGAATCTGACCCTTAATCATTATGGAAATTTGTCAATAAAACTGACTATGCAGGTATACCAGTAGATAATCTTTAAACTTTAACACTAGCCTGTTTAACAATGTTCTTGGCTCCGCCCCCCTCATTTGGAAAGAGGGTGGTCGCCTTATTTGTGCACATATATTCCAGGACAGCCTTTGGAGTTGATCCTGCTGAAATGTATCTTGAAAACCCTTTCAAGATACATCACCTAAATCACTTGCATCAATATCGCACATGTCATCCATGTGTCAACACTGTCTCTAGTGCCCTGCTCTAGGTCTTCTTCGGGTATAGTGAGAAGCTTTGGAATATCATACAACATCCCAAATATACTGCTGTGTTCCTTGAGCTGCATGAAACATTCTTCAGTTGACTGTATTGCACAATCTAGCACCTGGAAAAAGCATTCAACGTTGAACTGTTGTTTGGGGTCTCTTATTGGATTATTCTGTGCCTCATAATCAAAATGTCGTCATCTTCTTCAGTGTCTCTTGTATTCTTGAATGGGTGGGGAAAATAGCTTCAGTGTGAAGTTCCTCTGCCAACTTCTGTGCACTCTTCAGAATGTTTTGAAATCCCTCATCTGACCGGTAAGACTGTAGGTATGCCTTCGCTTTGTCCAGTTGTTCCATTGCTCCGGATATATCAAGGTCAACACCTTGGAGTTTGTTGCTTTCAACATTTATTTCGAACAGTATGTCATGCCACAACACTAAGCCACACAGAAATTTGAAGTTCTGTATATTTCTGGTGATTCCATTTCCCTCTGCCACTGTTCTCCCATGAACAGTTCCTGTCACAGCATTATCCTCCATAATGGCAACTGTGGCATTATCTGTCTTCCCAATTTGGTGTGTGTTAGGCTTTATCGCCTCCACTCGACTTTCCCATCATGTGGCGCTCACTGGTTTCAGTGTCAGAGAGGATGTTCGCAGATGTTGCTTCAAAATTTGCCATCGATGAGTTGATGCAGAGAAAAATACATAGATGCTTTGAATTACATTTAAAAAATTCAGCAGCATCAGCTTCTAGTGAGGCTGTATCACTGACCACCAAGTTCAATGAATGAGAACTGCATGGGACAAAAAAACCTTGAGGGTTTAACTCTCGGATCCGTGTCTGTGCTCCTCTGTTCTTTCTTCTCATGTTGGCACCATTATCGTAGCCCTGACCTCTCATGTCAGCTATCGCAGTTCCCGTATCTTCCAGCTTTTTAAGAAGCACATTTGTCATACCAGCTCCTGTAGTATCATCAATGTCAATAAATTCTAGAAAATGCTCTCTGACAGTCTCACCATTGCAGGGACATTTTCACTAGGTTCTCTTGTTGTTACAAAATGGAATGTGCATGGTTACATCCATTTGAGATGGAGATATGGATGCCGCAGTAGTGGCCAGGTCACCTGTGCTCTGACTAACTGGAAGATCGGGCATCTCCTCACCACTCACGTCCTCACTGGGGCTGGAAGGCTCACCGTGAACATTTGTGTCTATATATTGCAGGAGAGCTCCTTCCTGCTTAGATAGCAAAGGAAGCTTTTCTTTCTTTTTCTGAATGCTGCCCCAGAGGGGCATTTTCTTCTTTCATTCCTGACTGCTGTTCTGTGCCAGCTATAGTGGCTCTCAACACCCAATTGAAGGGGACAAATAAGCAGGCTGGTAGCAGGGCCTGAGTGAGGGAAGATATCAGCGTCTTAAGGGCCTAACTGGCTCCTACTACTTCAGTTGACTGCCTGTTCTCTTGAAGTGGGTTCAGGGAAGCAGCAGGAAACAGGAAGCTCCCTGAGAAGCTGGTGTTAATCAGTCCAGGCTCCTGGGGGTGCTAGAGAGGTACATAAGAGGCTCCTCCTCCTCCCTCTCCCTGTAGCTCCTGCTGCTTTCTGTTACTCTGTCTCTCCTTTTCTCCTGCCTACCCGTTATGTCTCTTGTGCTCTCCTTCCTCCAGCACAGCATTCCACCATGTCTGTGCATCTAGAGCAGAGAGAATACATATACACCAGCAGCAGACACAATTTTCTACACTCTGGGTCCTAGTGCCTCCGCCCCTCCCCCCATCTGGCACCTGAGGCAGCCGCCTCAGTTTGCCTCATGGTAAGGCCAGCCCTGGCTGACTATTTCAGGATGCTGTGTCCATAGATAAGTGACACACAATGTCCAAAACATCTAAAAAGATCACTTGTGAGTTTTAGAGAATTTTAATTTATCAATAACAAGGCTCTGAGACCATTAATTACATCTCTCATGATTTTAAGGCAAATTCTCCTATAATTTCCCTAGATAGGTCTCATTTCTGGATCTGGATCAGTTTTAGTTGCTTAATCCTGAAACTCTTATCTGAGCCACGAGCTATGCGTATACCAGCTTCTAGTCCCCAGAATACTAGGCAATTTCAGGAAAAGAGGGGTGGAGAAGATTAGCATTATCTGGACAAGCAATTGTTATGCCTCCTTTGGCATAGACCATCTTCATAGGTTTTTGGAGTTAGTATGTTTAAAAAGTAATTTCTGAAGGCAACAAGTGACAACAAACAGACTCAGTGAGACCAGGGATCATGCACCGTGCAGATGACATGTTCAGAAAATTAAGGAGCAAAATTCTAGACCTGGTTGACAACTTTTTCTTGGAAAATGCTGATTGATGACATTCAAACATTTTTTGGAGCTGTATCAATTTTTGTCAAAACTTTCACAGGAAATTGGGACACTTTTTTTTTTGTTCAAATAATTTAATGTAGATGTTATCGGTTCAACTTTGTTATATAATCAAAACAGTTGAAACAAAATGCTTTTGTAATACTTCAGAATTTTTCATGAAACGAGTTTTTAACTTGTTCATGCAGATTTGGGATGGAACCAAATTTCAACATCTCAGAATTTCCTGCTGGAAGGAAATTACAGATTTCAAACAGCTCTAAAGCCCTTAAAATTTTTGACAGTGCAAGAAGTGGTGAAAGAATTTTGGCTTATACAGTGTTGCCAAAACCAGACATTAAAAAAAAAAAATTATGAGTCAGCCTTGAAAAGTCCATGAGACTAGCTTTAAAATAATTGTGTAAAAAAGAGTAAAAATCAGGTTCTCTCTATTTATTTATCTTCCGTTTTTGAGCATTTGTGCATTCGGGTCACATTTTCAAGTTTTTGTGGTGTGTGTTTTTTTGTTTGTGTGTTTTTTTTAACAGAAGCTTAGATTCTCACATAATCATTTGTCTCCAAAAGCTGGAGCTTCAAGAAAACATTAAATATCATAGAAGTCTTGATAGAATCCTATGAGTTGGCAATATTGCACCCCTTCAGTAGATGCAGTGAAATAAAGAGAAGAATGCAAGGGTGACCAGATGATTCCTGTCCCTACAACCTTTCTAATTCACCATACAACACTGGGCTGGAAGCTACCATAGCAATGCAGATGGCTTGTCACGAGTACGCTGCCTGACGTCCCAAGTTGCCCAACCCCATAGTGTTGAGCAGAGTGGGGGGGATATGTGACAGGGATGGCTACAGTAGAGTAATAGAAGGCAGATATATTAGCCCCAGGTTAAGTAGGTCCCTTTTCCCTGGGTAAGGTAACAGGGAAGGTTCCTGAACAATCAGGAACATTCTGGAGACAATTAAGACAGACAGGCTGATTAGAACACCTACAGCCAATCAAGAAGCTACTAGAATCAATTAAGGCAGCCTAACCAGGGCACGTGGGTTTAAAAAGGAGCTCACTTCAGTTTGTGGTGCGTGTGTGAGGAGCTGGGAGCAAGAGGCACTAGGAGCTGAGAGTGAGAACACAGACTGTTGGAGGACTGAGGAGTACAAGCATTATCAGATACCAGGAGGAAGGTCCTATGGTGAGAATAAAGAAGGTGTTGGGAGGAGGCCATGGGGAAGTAGCCCAGGGAGTTGTAGCTGTCACACAGCTGTTCCAGGAGGCACTCTAGACAGCTGCATTCCACAGGGCCCTGGGCTGGAACCCGGAGTAGAGGGCGGGCCTGGGTTCCCCCCAAACCTCCCAACTCTTGATCTGACACAGGAGGAGTCGACCTGGACTGTGGGTTCAGAAAAACAGCCAAGTTGAGGGCTGCCATGAAGCTCCAAGGCAAGCAAGTCCGCCAATAAGCATAAGACCCACCAAAGTAGAGGAGGAACTTTGTCACAATGTATATTTCCATAACTTAATTCTCAAAAATGGCTAAACTATTTTTTGCTGAACTATTCAAGAAACTAATGGAAAATCATCCCCTGAATAGTTAGTTTGCCAAGGTGATAAGGCACTGAAAATAGAGGCTTATAAGAAAAATGGTGGATAATCTTAATAGAGGGGTTGTTACTAGGTACCCATATAATTTATTCTTTGGTTTAAAAAAAATCAAATGTTTTTATATATACTCTTGATGCCCTGACAGCAGTGAAGATAAGTTGTAAAAATATCACCCAGCAGCCAATACTAGAAGTTCACATCCCATCCAGTAAACACACAACAAAATATTAGACTCTGTACAGCCCCATCACCTTCAGACTACACCTTTGTTGACATCTATGCAATGCTGTTTACCTTAGCAAATAATCCTATTGGCAGTACCTCAGAAATAATAGAAAGCAGCACACTCTGTCTCACCTTCGCTGGCTATTCTGGGACAAGAGGAGTAAAAAGCAATGAACACTTCTACCCCTAAAGTCAACAACTGTCATGTGATGCTTAATACACACAGGGAGCAGATACTGAGTAAGAAGGTGCCATTTGATATAGTCACTTTTCAGAGGAAAATCACTCTTGAAGGATTCTTTTAGTTTAGCGATAGTGTCTGTTTTATACAAAAGATCTCTGATCATTTTAACAAGTACAAAAAAAAAAAAAGCATAAAAATGTATCCACTAGTGCAATAAATGACTATACTGAAATGTTAAGGTAAGTTACTGAACATATTGTCTAAATTACTTTTTTTTAGAAGAACAAAATAGGACTGTGTAAGTGTTGGGGAGTCATCCTGAGTTTACTCAAATCAAAATGTTTCTTTTTATAAATACAGAGCTAGCTACCCTCTGTTGAAGTGTGAACTTTTGACATACTGCACATAGCTTGTTCTTAAAATGTTGGACTTCTGGACGTCTTCCCATGGGGCTTATACAAATTGTTTATAAACACATGGATTCTCCCACCCACATAAATATTAAACAAGCTCCCTATTGTTCTAATGTCTAAGGGAAGCAGAGATTCCCATCCAAACACTTTGGCTGGCAGACCTGCAGAGGGGAAGTAGATTAAGGATTGATGCATTCATAGCCTGTGGGAGAGATAGGAGTAGGGAGCTCTGATATCACTGCTGTAGAACGTTGTCTCCCCATCTTTTGTTAATCTGCTTCATACAGTCGTATTGATATTGCATCTGGGGCAGTCACTCATCAGCACTTTTAAAGAGAGCAAGAGAAAGAAAGAAAAGGCAATAAAAGGCTAAGAATCTATGCTTCATTCTCCACTGCTTTCTTCGCATTTGCAGATGCGTACCACCAGTAATCAAATGCTTGCAAAGCTAATTGATATAAGCAAAATTTGATGTATAAAGCATCCCCAACTGGTAGTATCAACATAAATTGCTTTTATGAAGAGATTGCAGTTTGAAGAGTGGAAAAATGGATGGTTCTGTTTTTGTTTGTAAAATCATCATGTATTTTTTTTCAACAGAATTGCTCAGAATTCATCCATTAAGAAAGTCTTTTAATTTAGAACAAAAACTTCAGAAAGCATGTAATTTTTCCTCACCAAAGCTCTTGCACAATACCAAACCCATGTGAACAATTTCTGTAAAATTTTCACTACAGTCATGGTCCTCTTAGAAATGGAAAGGGAAAGGAAGACAGGGTAACGAAGTACAGAAATAGTTTCTTATTGGAAGCAGACTTGCTGGCTGAAGTGGGCATCAGAACTGCTTAATGGATAAAGTGTATTAATGCTGAGCAGGTGCTGAGTGCAGTACTGGGTCCTTTCAACCTTGGTGATAAAACTGGGTTGGGTATTGCAAGGCAGAGGGGTGTTGACATAGCTGATTGGGTAGTATTTATTCAGGATTAGGTATGGGTTGCAGTTGTGTGACTAAATCCATGGTATGCCCACAACTTGAATACAGTGTGTTTAGATGTGGTCACCCCACCTCAAAAAAGATATATTGGAATTGGAAAAGGTGCAGAAAAGGGCAACAAAAATGATTAGGGGCATGAAATGGCTGCCATAGAAGGAGAGAGTAATAAGCCTGGGACTTTTCAGCTTGGAAAATCATGACTAGTGTGGAGAAAGTAAATAAGGAAGTGTTGTTTACTCCTTCTCAAACACAAGAACTATGGGTCGCCAAATGAAATTAATAGGCAGCAGATTTAAAAAAGACAAAAGGAAGTATTTCTTCACACAACACACAATCGATTTTTTGGAACTCCTTGCCAGAGGATGTTGTGAAGGCCAAGACTACAACAGGGTTCAAAAAAGTACTAGATAAGTTCATGGAGGATAGGTCCATACATGGCTATTGTCAATGGAGTCACCGGGTCATACAAAGCAAGCCAGGACTCTGGTGTATCATGTCTCCTCTCTCTGAGCATACTGTCACCAGGGCAAGAAGCTTACACAGCTTCAACCTTCCTGGGTCTGACCTCTGAGCATTCCGCATCCTCTTCCTCACTGTGCGCTTCCCCCAGCAAGTCCGACCAGGTGGGGCTCCTGGGGAAGCCAGAGGGCCCTGCACCCCAACTCCCCCGTCAGCAGTGACTCTCAGCCAGCAGGTACAGCAGAAGGGTTTATTAGTTGGTGGGAACACCACATAGAACAGAGCTTGCTAGCATAGAAATCAGTGACTTTCAGCCAAGTCCATCTTGGGGAGTCCTGCACCAGATGCCCTGGACTCCCCCTCTTTCAGTCTCCCCAAGCAGACTGCCAGTTTCCAGTGACCCGACCTCAGACACCCCTGTTGCTCCTTCTCCTTGTCTTTGTCTCGCTTGCTAGGCAAAGAGTCACCAGGCTGCATCCCCCTCCTGGGTGTCAGGTTATGGAAGGCACCAGTCATAGCATACGAGCAGGCAGCTGGAGCAGCCTCACCTGCACCAGAGGTCTCAGTCAAAGTCACACACCCCTGTTACCACCGCCGAGGTATTGGTTCAGGATACAGGGAAACTGAGGCACGCACAGTACTCATGCAAAACAGTAAAATGCACATAGACTCTCATACAACATAACAAGGGAAAATGCCCACTTTGTCATAGCTATTAGCCAGAATGGACAGGGATGGTGTCCCTAGCCTCTGTTTGCCAGAAGCTAGGAATGGGCGACAGGGGATGGCTCACTTGATGATTATCTGTTCTGCTCATTCCCTCTGGGGCACCTGGCATTGGCCACTGTTGGAAGACAGGATCCTGGGCTAGATGGACCTTTGGTCTGACCCAGTATGGCTGTTCTTATGTGAATAAGAACCTGGATTGGGAGGCAGTGATAGATACTGCTGGTGTGGGTACAGGGTTATGTCAATGAACAGATATAGGTGTTTAATTTTAGTTTTGCTGGCCAGCAGAGTTGGGAGCCAATCCTCAGCTGGTGTAAATTGTCATAAGTGTATTGACTTCAATAGAACACTCAAAACTCCAAGGGGCCTGCCCTTGATTCCTTTGTGCTGGTGTAATCCTGAGGAGTTTACTGCAGAGAGAGGGGTCTTATTCTTTTATCTATGTTGGGGTGTCAATGTTAGTTTCTTAAAGTATCTTTGGAAACACTAAATAGTTGAGGCTAATTATACTGGATATCCCAAAGTATTTGATTGTGAAAGGCAGTATTCCCAACTATAACACTCAAAGATCATGAGTCAAACCCAAAACAATCATGGTACTGGATTAAAAATAAGTTTTTTAAAAATAATACGTGTTGGGTTCTTATTAATTGCCTTATTGCTTTTGAGCAGTTAGGTTTAGTGGGGGTGTGGGGAAGCAGAGTTGTGTTTTCAAGTCTTTCTCCACAAGCAGGAAGGCAAGGAATTTTTTTTTTATTTTTTTTAAATGAAGGATTCTCAATTATTCACCATACTCCAGGAGCTGGCACTTTAGGAAAGTTGCTGAGTTTCATGACACTTGGCAATGCTGAAAAGGCAACATTGTAGAGCTTGGTTGGTGTGCATGCATGCGATGCCCTGGATGTCTTGCAGTGGGATTACCCTGCCATGGTGGCATAGGTGCTGACTTCTACTGGCACTGGTGGGTGTTCGACCCCCTGGCCCTGCCCTGACTCCACCCCTTCCCCAAATCCCCGGCCCCACCTCTTCCCCTGAGCATGCCATGTTCCTGCGGACCCCCGCCCCCCCCCCCGAGCTTGCTACAACTGTTTGGCGGCGGCAGCAAGCGCTGGGAGGTAGGCAGAGGAGCGGGGATGCGGCCTGCTCGAGGAGGAGGCGGAGGTGAGGCGGGGCAGGGAGCTTGGCTGCCGGTGGGTGCAGAGAACCCACTAATTTTTCCCCGTGGGTGCTCCACCCCAGAGCACGCATGGAGTCAGTGCCTATGCATGGTGGTATGTCCTGGCTGGGAAGCAGCGTGCACTTTGATTCTACCCCCTGCTCAGTTTTAATGTAGTTGAGGAGTCAGTTGGCCATTTTGTTCCAGGTGTCTGTACTTCGTTAAGGAATGACTCTTTAAAACTGTGTACTCAAATAGGATAACGAGTTATCAGTTTGTATCACAAATGAGCGGGGAGGGTGTGGGGAAGAGGATTATTATAAAAGAAACTTTATTTCTCTTAGCTGATGACTGATGGACAGAGTCTTCCAGTACAAATAAACTAAGGTGAATAGCAGAAAGGCATGGTGAGGAGCTTCTCCCTGTAGTGACGAGGTGCTGCTGACATGCACTTGGGAGTTACCAAAAGCCTGGTTTCAGATTTGAGGGGGGTTATACGTTTTTGTGTTGCGGGCTGAATGGTTATATGTGTCTGTATTTTCTTTATGGTAAGTAGAGCTGGTTGGGAATTTGGCAATGAAACGTTCATGTGAAAAGTTTTCACTTTTGACAAATCCGCATTTTCCAACAAACTCCCCCCCCCCCCCAAATCCTCTTAGTTTCCACAAAACTTTTGTTGGGAAGGTTTCTGAGGCCTATGATTGAATTCTGGGTCAAAATGAGAGCATGGGAGACCGACATTAACATGTGGACACCACAGATTAGCCCATAGTCTGATGGTCAGGGCATTCATGTGAGATGGAAGGACTTGCATCTGGGTCTCCCACATCCCAGGTGAGTGCCCCAATAACAGGGCTATTGGCTATTATGGGGAAAAGTCTTTGTCTGACTTTTTGTAAAAAATGTCAAAAGGTCTTGGTTTTGTTCCAATGTGAAATAGGAAAAACTATAGCTTGCCCAGTTCTAATGGTATTGCCTGAGGGTTATACTGTATCTCTGAAACTTTCCTGTGCTGTCAGATATCTCTTAGGGCATGAACAAGACACTGCCATCTCCGCCTACCATGCTGTTTGCTGGAACGGTTAATTTATTGTGTTTCTATAACTTAACTTTTTTTACAAGGATAGGGTTTTGGCCTATTGCTCAACTCGCAGCCTGGAAGACCTGTGAACTGTGTTATGACTGGTCCCCACCTTTTGACCTGTCCAGCTAGGGTGGCCGTACCAGGAATTTAAAATTCATACTGACTTAGCTCTCGGGGTCATTGGAACACACACTCCTTTCCACCCCGTCAAGGTGCAGTCCCCAGGGAAGGTTATATTGTATAGTAAACAATAAATATAAGAATTCCTAAATTGTGTTGAAGTGGCTTGTGACTTCTATATTGCTGAACTAATCCTTATAACTATTTTTTTAAAGTAAAGATAACTTTTTATAGATGCCATCCCTGGTTCCAACTGAGATTTCCACCACATCTTCTCAGAGAAATCTCGCACCCAGTGCTCTCTGCATTTTTTTGGCACCAATTTTGAATGAAAAATGGACTTGCAGGTAGTAGGAGGTCTCTTTTTTTCTCAGTTTGCTTAGAGCAACAGGAGATCCCATCACTTGCTTGTTGTATGGTGTGAACCCAGGATTTCCTTGTAATGATCACTCCGGACTCATCTCTTCCCAGTCTCTGAAGATTTAGAAAGAATATTACCATCAAAGCCATAATAAGTTGCAAATTTTTCCCCAGGCAGATGTGACATTAGTATGACTATAACACCTTTGCTTCACAGTTAATTATTTAGGTAATAGAAGTATATATATTTTTATGTTAGCATTTGGAAATTTAAAGCAACTTTTCTGCAATTCTTTTTTGAACAGCTGTGAAACATAAAACACAATCTTAATAGTGATAAGGCATTTGGGTTGAGTGAAGATTAGCAGCAGCACTGTTGAGTTTTTCTTGAATGTTTCAGATAATTTTGAGCTGACTTTAAGCTGGTCAGAAAATCTTGACTTCTCAGCAAAAAATTAAAAACTGAAATAGATCAGCCAAAAACTTTAATAGTTTGATTTGGAAATGCTGTCATGGTGCTTCCTGGGAGTTGTAGTTAGGTTTTTCATGTTCCCATTCTCCTCTATATGCCACGTTTACTGTTCAGACTAAATCTCCCATGATGCACCATGATCTCTCCTCCTATTCTTGAATCCACTTGTGGTTTCTTTACACATCTTCCAGGTGGAGGTGGAAACCAACACTATCGGCCAAAACCTATAATCTTGGTGTAACAACTTGCATTCAATTTAATAAAATTTCAGGTGCTCAGTGCCATGCTAGGAAGGTCCCACAAAGCACTTTCATTGTCAAGAAGATTTTGTGGAGCTCAAAGGTATAAAGAACAGTTCATCTCCTTTATTTCAACAAGTTAGTGTCCTGTATAATATGTTATTTGATGAGCACTGATATATAGAGGGGAGTATAGTTTGCATTATACTGTGAATGTATGATTTCAGCATCATACTTCCTGTTTATGTAACCTGCTGATCCATGTGTGTTACAGATCCCCCTCAGCACTTGATCCACAGAGGAGCTGAATCTGTTACAGCCACAAAAACATGAACCTTATCTCTTCAGCTCAAGCTGTAGCAGCTCATGCTTTTAGATCTTAGTTTCAATCCCTGGTGTATTGACCAAGATGGTGGCCCTCACGCCTGTAAACTCAGAACGTGTCTGTGGTAGACTAATCAACAGTTGTTGACAGCTGATGTTTGCTATGGTATTCCCGCATCTTGTTCCTGCGCATAGCCTTTTGAATAGTTTTGAACACTACGTAGATGCTGGTGTAGAGGGTGCCAAACCTTTTTTAACAGAGGCTATAGAACACAGCTTCTAGATACAATTGTCAGACACAGTAGTTGATACTACTTTGAGTCTATCTGTACTAGAGGACCTGTGGCTGTCACCTGTGAACAGGTCACTTTCCAGGGTTGTAAATGTTAAGGTTGTCTTTGTGGGTACACCTGCACTTGAGTTGGAGGTGTCATTCCCAGTTTGGGTAGACAAATGTGCACTAGTGTGGACTGAGCCAGCATGTGAAAAATAGAAGTGTAGCCACACTTGTGTGGGAAGCAGGATGGGCTAGCTGCCTGAATAAGTACTTAGGATCCAGGGTGGAATAATACTCAAGGCTGCTAGGCTGTCCTGGCTCCTACGCTGCAGCAGCAATGCTTCTATTAGCACGCTAGCCCCATCAAAGCTCATGTGCATACATCGGCCTGAGAGGAAAGCTACACCCCCAGATTGAGTGTAGGTATCCTTGTAAGGCAGTTTATTTCAGAGTCCGAAGGAATTGTTCAATCACTGTCTCCTTTTGCTCTCTCTCTCAGCTGGTGTAACAGCCACAATTTGTTATAAGTTATGTAGGGTTTCCCCGGGACCTGTAACTAACTTTATCATAGACTCTGCCAGTGTCCTGCATTTTATACCTACCACACCAACGCCATGTGTCCACATTATACTTAAGTTTGTTGTGTACCTGTGTTTGCTGAAAAGCAGCAAAGTTTAGGTATGTGAATTTTCTATGTCTTGATTTAAAAATAAGAACCAATGTTAGTGTTTTTATCATCAAACCATAGGACAAATGGCAACTAATTCCACAGTGGTATTGGGAGGATAAAAATTTGCTATTCCCATTTTAAAATGAAGTCACTTGCCTAAGAACAAGGGGTAACTGTTAAAACCAGAATTAGAGCTTGTGAGTTTCTGGCTCCCAGTCTAGTGCTCAGTGTTTAGCAATATTTCTGCTTCTCCAAAATGTAGAGACTGTTGTGGTTAATTCATATTGCTGAATTTCAGTTGACAGCAATTTGAAGAGAGCTGCGAGGTTACACATGTACTAGGATTTTTGACACTTGGGCTGCTGAGTTTATTTCCAAGGTGATCTGTTCAGATTTGAGAAGTGAGAGCATACAGAAAGTTCAGAAGAGCATTGCAGCTGCTGATGGGGGACTCAAGTACCTTTCCAGCTAGACACTTAACAGACAGCTCAAAGGGAATGAAATTCAAGAGGGGTAATGTAATGAGATGGATACATAAATATGTGATCAGGACTCAAGATGCTCTTTCATAAGCTATGAACATGCATAAAGCTTGGGGTTCTTTAATCTTGATTTTTACCTAAATCCAGTGCTATAAGAAGACACTCTGTACTTTGTTTGGAAAATAGAACTTTGTGTGCAGCATATGGCATCAAACCACATATGCCTTAATAAAGCTCAAGAAATGGTTGAGCTCTTTTTTGCTGACCTAATAAACACCACCACCTGCCGCTGCTGCATGGGAAGAATGCAGCATGAGGAACCAAAGATATTTTCCATAATTATATTGCTTTTTTTTTGTTTAAGTAAACTTTTAAAATCTCTTCTCTGCAGCTTATAAATTCACCTGAGAAAAAAAATCAAGCTTTTATTTAAAGTAAGTGTTAGCAAATAATTGACAAGTGAGCAAGATACATTTTGGATATAGCATATTTTTCACCTACTGCGGCCCTTAAACAGACCTAGAAAAACAGATTCTGAATCCTGATCACTGCTGCTCTAGGTAAACATTCAAATATAAGTTTGTTCACGCTATTTTATTTATCAGGTAAAACTTCCAGCTACCAATAAAAACAAATAATAAATTCTAGCATTTTTTAATACATGAATTACAAGACTGTAGAAGCCAGCCCTGGCTATCACTGACTTGTAGAAATATCAGTGTGATTCAAAAACGTGCACAATTGTAATTTATACACTGGGGAAGAAAGCCACAGGCTTGCAGACCCTCATGCTAAAAAATTTGCAACCATTATAAATAAAGCTGATCTTCCTTCAGTAGCTGATCATCTTTCTCCCTCCCATTGTCATGACATTTAACCACATGAGGGAGCTCTATCAATCTAAGTATTTATATGGCCATCATCACTATAGGCGCTGAGCATCTCCCAAGTACTGAAACCTAGAAATAAACGTGTCTAAGTCTGCCAGAGAAATATCTTGATTAGGGGTTTGTTGGTGTCTGTGAAAAGACAGAGGGAAACCTAAAATGAAGAAATTAGATTAGTTCCAGGGTCGTTCTCTTCTCCTGTGTCTTCTCCTTAGTCAAAGTCCAGCTCATGAGAGATTCAGGCCTCCTTTGCTCATGAGCCTTGCCCTATTGGTTGACCATTGCATTGCACAGAGCTTTTATAGAGAGGGTCATGGTTGTGGCGGCAGAGGTGAGCCCACGCAGCTAGCTAGGGGGCAAGGCCCATGGTGGGCTTTGACTATCTGTACAGAGAGCTGCAGTGGCTCCCATTGAACAGAGAGGATGGAGCACCAGGATGAGGCATTCATGACTGCCTGTACTACTAAGCAAGAGCATGGTTGCATTTTGCACCAGATTTTGTTCTCAGGATGTGTGGCTTCATTCCTCACTGTGATTGCAAGAATCAAGCTCGGAAATAAATGGATCTCTATGGCCAGTGCTGGGGGGTACAATCTTCTGATTAGTCACAGATGGAAGTGGGTAAATTCTGCTCCCATGGCTATTTAAGCATCCAGTAGCACTGAGAAGTCCAAAAGGATCCCAAGGTTTCAGACAAGCCTACAAGTCTAAGAGCAAGTGCCCAGAGTATGAGGGTTTGTTACAGATGAGGAAAGTTGCTGGAAGCACTTCATTTCACTATTAGTATCAACTCTTTGTTGCCTGGGTTCTGCTTTAGCCAGGTGCTGATTTTTTGAAAGACTCAGATGGCATGACTTTTTTTTTTTTTAATCAGAGAGAGAGAGAGCGCGAGCGCGCGCAAGCTGAGCATCACTTGAGTTTTGCTGGCATATCAGCCAGTGCTGTCTCTCTGCTCTCCCACCAACTGTGTATAGCTGTTTGAAAAAAAGGGAGAAAGGACTAAGCTTGTGGGACTCTGCCGGAGGAGTTGTTTCTCCCCTCCACATACCTCACAGGCTCTACTTTTCTCAACAATTTAAAAGGACAGATGCAGAACTGGCTTTGGAAGAATGCTTCGTATTCAATTCTGTCTCCACCATATGCCACTGTTCTGAGGAACGGTCTGTGATGGAGGACTTCAGTCTGACCCTTGAAGATTTGTGTGCTCACCTAAATCCTGGCAAAGGAACATGTTGTGAACCTTTCCCTAGGCAGGTATGTTGGTCACCATATTGTAATGGGCACAGTGGATTTTTTGGTTGGTTTGTTTGAAGGCCTCTGGCTCCAGAAGCCTTCCACATCTCAACTCACTGGCTATAATAGAAACCTAGGAATTGCCATACTGGATCAGTCCTGTGGTCTATCTAGCCCAGTATCCTGTCTCTGACCGTGGCCAGTGCCAGCTGCTTCAGAGGAAGCAAAAAACCATGCGCTAGGGAGCTATGTGAAAGCTTCCTCCGTATCCCAATAGTTACTTTGTTTTATGGCCTGAAGCATGAGGCTTTGCATCCCTTCAAAAACTCGTTTTTTTTTTTTTTAAGCTTTTGTTCTTATGACTGTACACATAATTCTTACAAATGTCTAATCTTTGTGAATTCTGCTAATCTCTTGCTGTTGTGAGTTCCACAGGCTAATTGCTTTTAAAAGGTATTTATCAGTTTTAATTTTTGCCACCTTTCAATTCCATTGAATTGGCTCCTTGTTCAGACAGAGTGAATAGAATTCCCCATTGACCTTTATAGAATTCATTATTTTCATCATGTCAACGCTTACTCATCTTCTCTAAGGTAAACAATATCTGTCTGCATGTGAGAGTCTTCCCATGTTCTCAAGCTTTCTTGTTGCCCATCTCTGAATCACAATTGCCAGCTTTAACACAGTAAATAAGCACCCCAACTTTCACAATAAGCCAAAAATCAAGCCAATCCCATTTCCAAAAAAAAAAAAAAAGCCAAAACAAGCCAATCCTTAAGAACCAATACTATGTGAATAGAGTACCCCCATGTACAGTCTGGGACTGTGGTGGGCCTGCTGTGCATCCCTGACTCTCTCCCACCCCTGCTTGCCCCCCCTCTTGCATCTGCTTTCTGGGAGCTGATCAAAAAAAAATGAAACAAGCAGCTGCATGACTACAAGCTAAAAATTAACAGTGGCAAGGCACATTCTTGGTCTCATAGATTCATAGATATTTAGGTCAGAAGGGACCATTATGATCATCTAGTCTGACCTCCTGCACAATGCAGGCCACAGAATTTCACCCACCACTCCTAAGAAAGACCTCACGCCTATATCTGTGCTATTGAAGTCCTCAAATTGTAGTTTGAAGACCTCAAGGAGCAGAGAATCCTCCAGCAAGTGACCCGTGCCCCATGCTACAGAGGAAGGCGAAAAACCTCCAGGGCCTTCCAATCTGCCCTGGAGGAAAATTCCTTCCCGACCCCAAATATGGCGATCAGCTAAACCCTGAGCATATGGGCAAGATTCATCAGCCAGATACTACAGAAAATTCTTTCCCGGGTAACTTGGATCTTACCCCATCTAAAAACCCATCACAGGCCATTGGGCCTATTTACCATGAATATTTAATTACCCAAACCATGTTATCCCATCATACCATCTCATCCATAAACTTATCAAGTTTAATCTTAAAGCAAGATAGATCTTTTGCCTCCACTACTTCCCTCGGAAGGCTATTCCAAAACTTCACTCCTCTGATGGTTAGAAACCTTCGTCTAATTTCTAATCTAAATTTCCTAGTGGCCAGTTTATATCCATTTGTTCTTGTGTCCACATTGGTACTGAGTTTAAATAATTCCTCTCCCTCTCTGGTATTTATCCCTCTGATATATTTATAGAGAGCAATCATATAGCAAAAGTGGATGGGAATCTGGGAGGCAGTGACCATGAGTTGGTTGAGTTCAGGATCCTGACGCAGGGAACAAAGGTAAGCAGCAGGATACGGACCCTGGACTTCAGGAAAGCAGACTTCGACTCCCTCAGGGAACGGATGGCCAGGATCCCCTGGGGGACTAACTTGAAGGGGAAAGGAGTCCAGGAGAGCTGGCTGTATTTCAAGGAATCCCTGTTGAGGTTACAGGGACAAACCATCCCGATGAGTCGAAAGAATAGTAAATATGGCAGGCGACCAACTTGGCTTAATGGTGAAATCCTAGCGGATCTTAAACATAAAAAAGAAGCTTACAAGAAGTGGAAGGTTGGACATATGACCAGGGAAGAGTATAAAAATATTGCTCGGGCATGTAGGAATGTTATCAGGAGGGCCAAATCGCACCTGGAGCTGCAGCTAGCCAGAGATGTCAAGAGTAACAAGAAGGGTTTCTTCAGGTATGTTGGCAACAAGAAGAAAGCCAAGGAATGTGTGGGCCCCTTACTGAATGAGGGAGGCAACCTAGTGACAGAGGATGTGGAAAAAGCTAATGTACTCAATGCTTTTTTTGCCTCTGTTTTCACTAACAAGGTCAGCTCCCAGACTGCTGCGCTGGGCATCACAAAATGCGGAAGAGATGGCCAGCCCTCTGTGGAGATAGAGGCGGTTAGGGACTATTTAGAAAAGCTGGACGTGCACAAGTCCATGGGGCGGACGAGTTGCATCCGAGAGTGCTGAAGGAATTGGCGGCTGTGATTGCAGAGCCACTGGCCATTATCTTTGAAAACTCGTGGCGAACCGGGGAAGTCCCGGATGACTGGAAAAAGGCTAATGTAGTGCCAATCTTTAAAAAAGGGAAGAAGGAAGATCCTGGGAACTACAGGCCAGTCAGCCTCACCTCAGTCCCTGGAAAAATCATGGAGCAGGTCCTCAAAGAATCAATCCTGAAGCACTTGCATGAGAGGAAAGTGATCAGGAACAGCCAGCATGGATTCACCAAGGGAAGGTCATGCCTGACTAATCTAATCGCCTTTTATGATGAGATTACTGGTTCTGTGGATGAAGGGAAAGCAGTGGATGTATTGTTTCTTGACTTTAGCAAAGCTTTTGACACGGTCTCCCATAGTATTCTTGTCAGCAAGTTAAGGAAGTATGGGCTGGATCAATGCACTATAAGGTGGGTAGAAAGCTGGCTAAATTGTCGGGCTCAACGGGTAGTGATCAATGGCTCCATGTCTAGTTGGCAGCCGGTATCAAGTGGAGTGCCCCAAGGGTCGGTCCTGGGGCCGGTTTTATTCAATATCTTCATAAATGATCTGGAGGATGGTGTGGATTGCACTCTCAGCAAATTTGCGGATGATACTAAACTGGGAGGAGTGGTAGATACGCTGGAGGGGAGGGATAGGATACAGAAGGACCTAGACCAATTGGAAGATTGGGCCAAAAGGAATCTGATGAGGTTCAATAAGGATAAGTGCAGAGTCCTGCACTTAGGACGGAAGAACCCAATGCACAGCTACAGACTAGGGACCGAATGGCTAGGCAGCAGTTCTGCAGAAAAGGACCTAGGGGTGACAGTGGACGAGAAGCTGGATATGAGTCAGCAGTGTGCCCTTGTTGCCAAGAAGGCCAATGGCATTTTGGGATGTATAAGTAGGGGCATAGCGAGCAGATCGAGGGACGTGATCGTTCCCCTCTATTCAACATTGGTGAGGCCTCATCTGGAGTACTGTGTCCAGTTTTGGGCCCCACACTTCAAGAAGGATGTGGATAAATTGGAGAGAGTCCAGCGAAGGGCAACAAAAATGATTAGGGGACTGGAACACATGAGTTATGAGGAGAGGCTGAGGGAGCTGGGATTGTTTAGCCTGCAGAAGAGAAGAATGAGGGGGGATTTGATAGCTGCTTTCAACTACCTGAAAGGGGGTTCCAAAGAGGATGGCTCTAGACTGTTCTCAATGGTAGCAGATGACAGAACGAGGAGTAATGGTCTCAAGTTGCAGTGGGGGAGGTTTAGATTGGATATTAGGAAAAACTTTTTCACTAAGAGGGTGGTGAAACACTGGAATGCGTTACCTAGGGAGGTGGTAGAATCTCCTTCCTTAGAGGTTTTTAAGGTCAGGCTTGACAAAGCCCTGGCTGGGATGATTTAACTGGGAATTGGTCCTGCTTTGAGCAGGGGGTTGGACTAGATAACCTTCTGGGGTCCCTTCCAACCCTGATAATCTATGATTCTATATCTCCCCTCAACCTTCTTTTAGTTAGGCTAAACAAGCCAAGCTCCCTGAGTCTCCTTTCATAAGACAAGTTTTCCATTCCTCGGATCATCCTAGTAGCCCTTCTCTGTACCTGTTCCAGTTTGAATTCATCCTTCTTAAACATGGGAGACCAGAACTGCACACAGTATTCCAGGTGAGGTCTCACCAGTGCCTTATATAACGGTACTAAAACCTCCTTATCCCTACTGGAAATACCTCTCCTGATGCATCCCAAGACGACATTAGCTTTTTTCACAGCCATATCACATTGGCAGCTCATAATCATCCTATGATCAACCAATACCCCAAGGTCCTTTTCCTCCTCCGTTACTTCTAGTTGATGCGTCCCTTATAACTAAAATTCTTGTTATTAATCCCTAAATGCATGACCTTACACTTCTCACTATTAAATTTCATCCTATTCCTATTACTCCAGTTTTCAAGGTCATCCAGATCCTCCTGTAGGGTATCCCTGTCCTTCTCTAAATTAGCAATACCTCCCAGCTTTGTATCATCTGCAAACTTTATTAGCACACTCCCACTTTTTGTGCCCAGGTCAGTAATAAAAAGATTAAATAAGATTGGTCCCAAAACTGATCCTTGAGGAACTCCACTGGTAACCTCCCTCCAACTTGACAGTTCACCTTTCAGTAGGACCCGTTGTAGTCTCCCCTTTAACCAATTCCCTATCCACCTTTCAATTTTCCTATTGATGCCCATCTTATCCAATTTAACTAATAATTCCCCATGTGGCACAGTATCAAACGCCTTACTAAAATCTAAGTAAATTAGATCCACTGCGTTTCCTTTATCTAAAAAATCTGTTACTCTCTCAAAGAAGGAGATCAGGTTGGTTTGGCACGATCTACCTTTTGTAAAACCATGTTGTATTTTGTCCCATTTACCATTGACTTCAATGTCCTTAACTACCTTCTCCTTCAAAATTTTTTCCAAGACCTTGCATACTACAGATGTCAAACTAACAGGCCTATAATTACTTGGATCACTTTTTTCCCTTTCTTAAAAATAGGAACTATGTTAGCAATTCTCCAATCATACGGTACAACCCCTGAGTTTACAGATTCATTAAAAATTCTTGCTAATGGGCTTGCAATTTCTTGTGCCAAAAGAAGCCAGCACTGCTTTTAGCCTTGGTGAGATGGGCTTGGGGTGAAACAGTCCCTCTTGGCTGCACAGGGGCAGTCAGTCCTTCTCTCAGCCAGTGTTTTGGGCTTGCTTTTCCTCCCTAATGGGAGGGAATGCAGCCTCCCCTCCTGGAGAGGCTTGCTCCCTTGCTGCTACTTGCCTACTGGTAGGTTGGCTCCTTCTCTCTCTCTCCTCCCCAGTCTTCCCACAGGGGCAGGTTTAAAAAGGTCTCAGGCAGCCCTCAGTTAGAATCAGCTGATCCTAACAGACCTCAGGTAACTCCCTCTCAGCTGATCCTAACTGAGATCTAATAATCCCTTCTCAGTTGAACTTGATTGACCTTTAGTCACCTCTCCCCAGTTTGATAGGGAGGAGGATCTTTTAACCTTCTGGGACTGTTTTTTACTCCCCACTTGCAGCCATTTGTCCTGAGTTTATCACATAGCCAAGAAGCCAAAAACAAGCCCAATTTCTGCATTTTTTCCCCCTGTGGGTTTGGTGTGTCTGCTCTGAATGCTCTTATTTTGCAGTATACTTTTTGAGATAGAGTGACCTCAACTCGTCACAACATCCCAAGGGAGGGCAAATCATGGATTGTAATATTTTCCATATTACTCTCCATCCCATTACTAAGTAGCCTAACCTTTTCCTTTGCTTGTTTGACTGCGGCTCAACACTGAGCGGAGGTGTTCATTGAGCTGTCCTTGCTGGGGACCAAGTAGTCTTTCCCCTGAACTGATGAAGTTTTAATTTTGAAAGTCTAAAATGTCAACCAGTTCTCCTTTACCCACTCTTTTTTACTGAAATGTTCAAAGAATTGTAATAGACTAGTCAGGCACAGGTTTTCTTGGCAGAAGATGTGCCGGTTGTAGCCTATCCTGTTGTGATCCAGGTGTGTTCAAGTAACAGTTACAAGCTTTTTGTTCTGTGAGATCCTTTATCTAGCATCTTAGGAGATCGTGATTACCCACATGCGATACGTCTTCCCCTCAAATAGAACTGTCTGTTCTTAATATGAACTTTTTCTCTTCCCACCCCCTGCAGTCCAAGTCTACTTGGTCCTCTTTTTTTCCTACTTCTAGTTAAATGTTATCTTTTCCAAACAGGTGGAAGGACTCCCCTGAATTCAGCTTCAGCTCTAGTGGGTGAGCCACCTGAATAGAGTGTAAACACTGATCTTTAGTAGTTGTAGTTCTGCTCCCTAATGGGGAGAAAAAGAAGAAGAGTATGCCTCCAGTTCTTTGGGCTGATGTGTCTTCATGGTCAAGGAGACTGGCTTGTTAAGTTGCATTTCCAGGAGGACATGACCAGTGGAACAATCCCGTCTCAACTTGCTTTGGAGGTTCGGGTGATTTCAATTGAGATAATAGGATAAAAATTACATTCCTCCACCCCCTTATTTGTCTTATGTTCACAAAACTGAATTATTTCTAAATCTTGAACAAAAATGCTTTTCTCTCCATATGTTTCATACAGTTTAGAAAATATGGTGTCTTTTTAAAAATATATCTGCCTTCCTTTTTCTATTAAAATGCATTAGCAATAGCAATCTTCTGGTAGTAAAGATTTATTTATTTATTGAGCAAGAAGGGTAAAAAGTCTCACTTGAGTTGTGAGAACCTCACTGTAGTGTGTTAACAGAAAATAAGTCACTGTTAGTTTAAAGCATGGTAAGTAATAACCAGTCAACACCTGCACTACTGACTTTTAGCAAGTCTCAGGTCAAACTGGAAGAAAGAGAACCTGAACAGTGCTTGGCAGCATTTTATTTAAGAAGCCTATTTCGTTTAAATGTGACCAGATCTCACCAGGGCCATCCTTATGATTTATGGGGCCCTATGCAATATTAAACTGGCGCCCCTTTGCCTGACAGCGGCCCAGGCTTACGGCCCCGGGGGCGAGGGATGAGGCAGAGAAGGACAGCGAGACGCCTGGCCCACCTGATTGTAGTGGACAGTCACAGTTCCCCGCAGAGACCCTCGTACCCTCTCCCTCACACAGAATGGGCATGCAAAAGGTACTCAATTAAAAGCACTAAACTTGGGAATAAAAACTGTCAGTCACAGGTTTTTTGATATGCCCTGAAGTTTGTCAGAGATTTATTTGCAGAAACTTTGTAGTAAGGGAGAGTCAGCTGTCTTGCTGAATACAACATTAAATATGGAATACATGATGCAGCTCTTCTGTTTTTACATTTTCTTGATCAGTATTTCTAAGATGAGTACATTTAAAATATATAATCTTCAGCCCTCAAAGTAATCATTCCAGATTACTACATATTTAACTCATTGAAACAAAGATATTTTAAATTAGTCACAGAGGTTTAGTGTGTTCATAACAATGTTCATTGCTTTTAGAAAAAGGGAACACTAATTTACTGTGTGATCTCCATAACAATAGACATGTTTATGAAATTTCACCAACTTTAAAAAAAGTGTTTCCAAAGGATTTTGTATCTGATTTTGCTGGAGGGTTCTCTTAAAACTAGTTCATCAGATAGCCAGAAGTAAAGAAAGGGAAACTCATTTGTCCAGTTATCTGGAACGAAAGGGGTGTTGTCTCTTCAACCGGGGATATGTGTGTGTGTGTGTGTGTGAAGGGAGAAAGGGATGGACAGAAAAGACAAGACTTTGGAAGCAAGTTTTTTTACTATAGTAATTAAAATGTGTATTTTAGATAAGGGTGGTCTTTTGAAGGATTTAATTAAAGAACAATATGTCTGAAGATCCAAGCATTTAAGGCTAACTATGATTGTGCATCTAAAAATCTATGCAAGGATTTTTTTTAGAGATGTGATTTTATAATCTTCACCAATTCACGAAAGCAAATTTGAAACTAAGGTCCTGTAGACTAACATGTTCTGAGTAAATATTACAGTAATGCACAACTGCTTTTGTCAGTAAATTCAAAAACTGACCTTATATACCTGGGGTTTGGCAAATGCCTGTTAAATGGCTTCATTACCACTTGAATGGCGCTCACAGTTTGTGTTGTGCTAATTGGTCTGGTAGGCTGGAAGACTTTTACTTCGGAGGGGATCTAGTAACTTAAAAGTGAAAAGTCACCAGGCTGCAGCAGCCAGCTGTGGGAGCCTGCAGGAAGGCTCAGAACAGGGATAGGAAGAGGCAGGAGGGTGGATACTAAGACCCAGTTGTGCCAAATTTTCAGATGCCTTACACAGCCGCGTATTCTACATATGCCTAAGGACAATCCTGAATCTCACACATTGTTTTGCATTTTGCTGTTAACAAAACTATCCCTACCACCCACCCACCATTCCTTTGCACGTGTTGAAGTGAACACTAAAACTTTAGGATTTTAAGAAACTTGTTTTTCTGTTAGAGCATCATCTTCCCCGGAACAAGCTGTTTAAAATGCCCAGTCTTGTTAGGGGCTGGGCACTGATGGCAGTGGGAGCTGTGGATGTTTGGAACCAATCACAATCAGCCCAACTATAGAACACTGGGCATGTTATGGTTTTAGTCCTTCTCTACTGCATCTTAGAGAGCAACCAGTTTGATTAATAGGCTTTTTGCCTGGTCTTCCTCTGCACATGATTCCCTGCTACTTGCTAATTCTTCCCTGAACATGTTAACTAGTCACCTGATTGTCTTCTCTCCTGAACATGCTGCCAGACACCACACTTGTTTTTCTCAAGCATGTTTTTTCTTGGTGAATTTCTTCCCACTGGTGGCTCTGGTTTATGAAGTAGGTTTCCTCTCATCCTCTTATTAAGCACAGGTAACTATGCTGGCAGGTTATTTGCAGTGAGGAGTCTGAGCACTTGTAGAACCAGCTGCAGACAAGGAAAGCCAGCTCTCTGTGACTACCCAGCTATTTATGAAGCACCAGCAAAAGCTATATGGATCATATTTTAAGAACTTCTCCTCCAATGGGTTATTCAAATACTGCCTGATCTTAGCTGAAGTACTTTGTCCTCTCAATTCCCATTGACTTCAGTGTAATTGTGGGCTCTTATGGTGTCTTCAAGGGGGCTTCAGCATGTCTTTGTACAGCTAAAGAGAAGGTGATCCTTTTAATGATTAACTCTGGGAGTTTTATAATAAGCCATCTCTGAGAGCATTTTTAATCCAGTCTCTAGTAAGTTATTGTGATGCTCTGTCTAGTTATGGGTGTACTGACCAGGGAAAGCCAAGTTAGCACTCCTTTAGCACACTAAGCTTGTAGAATTAGGGTCTTTGATTTACTTAACTCTGATCAGGCTGACTTTGCTGTATGTGCTGGGTTCCTGTTACCTTTAGTGTTTCTAGGCAAACATTTGTGTTACTTGCATTTGTAGTCTTTTTAAATTATTATGCTTAAATAAAAACTCATTTAATCTGGTGTAGACAAACCAGGGAATCTAAATACTTGCCATTCTTGCCCACTTCTGTAAAACTGTTTATCCATAGAAAATAACTTGCCAATTGGTATTCTATCAATGGAGAAACTGAAAGGCAGTATCAGCCAGGTGATTTTCCAAGGGAATGCACCTGAGCAATTGAGAGCCAATGATAAGACAGGTTTCCTGACTGATCTGGTAACCTTCATTGGACCAACATAATTGGTGTATATATAAACCTGTATAAGACAGAATATCATGTCCTTTTGGGACACAGATGTTTTGCTAACCTATTTGTCTTTTAGTGACAATTCCTCTTTTAGCATCAGGAACTAAACCACAAAATCAGCATGCCTAGTTGTTTCATGCTGTCCACAGAGTACTAAAATTGGCTTTTCTGAAAACAAATGGAAAAGTTTTTGAGGGAAGAAAAGCAAAATGCATCATCATGTGTGTGTACTTTAAATATGTATAAATATATTGTGACGGGTTGAATCACAGAAGCTCCCTTGGGCCTGCCACCTGATGTGCCAAGACTTCTGCCCCTGCTTTTCCTGCCAGCTTGAGACTCTAGCACCCTGTCTTGCTGAGCCAGACACACCAGTCTGTTCCAACACAGAGCCAGGGTCTGAACCACGTGTCCCAAAGCTGCAGACTTAGCTGAAAGCAACTTAAGTGTTCCTGCCTTTAACACTCAGATTCCCAACTCCCAGTGGAATCCAAACCCCAAATAAATCCATTTTACCCTGTATAAAGCTTATACAGCGTAAACTCAAATTGTTCGCCTTCTATAACACTGATAGAGAGATATGCACAGCTGTTTGCCCCCCAGGTATTAATATATACTCTGGGTTAATAAGTCAAAAGTGATTATTAAATACAGAAAGTAGGATTTAAGTGATTCCAACAGCAGACAGAACAAAGTGAATTACCAAGCAAAACAAAATAAAACCTGCAAATCTATGCTAATACCGTAAGAAGCTGAATACAGATCACATCTCACCTTCAGAGATGTTCCAATAAGCCTCTTTTACAGACTAAATAGAAAAAGGAGTCCTTGTGGCATCTTAGAGACTAACAAATTTATTAGAGCATAAGCTTTCGTGAGCTACAGCTCACTTCATCAGATGCATACAGTGGAAAATATAGTGGGGAGATTTTATATACACAGAGAACATGAAACAGTGGGTGTTACCATACAGACTGTAATGAGAGTGTCCAGGAAAGGTGAGCTATTACCAGCAGGAGAGCCGGGGAGGGGGAGAGGGGTGCGGCGGTAAGAAGAGACCTTTTGTAGTGATAATCAAGGTGGGCCATTTCCAGCACTTTACAAGAACAGTAGAAGGGGAAATATAGTTTTACTTTGTGTAATGACACATCCACTCCCAGTCTTTATTCAAGCCTAAGTTAATTGTATCCAGTTTGCAAATTAATTCCAATTCAGAAGTCTCTCGTTGGAGTCTGTTTTTGAAGTTTTTGTTGCTGAATTGCCACTTTTAGGTCTGTGATCAAAAGAGTGACCAAAGAGATTGAAGTGTTCTCCGACTGGTTTTTGAATGTTATAATTCTTGACGTCTGATTTGCGTCCATTTATTCTTTTACATAGAGACTGTCCAGTTTGGCCAATGTACATGGTAGAGGGGCATTGCTGGAACATGATGGCATATATCACATTGGTAGATGTGCAGCTGAAGGAGCCTCTGATAGTGTGGCTGATGTGATTAGGCCCTATGATGGTGTCCCCTGAATAGATATGTGGACACAGTTGGCAACGGGCTTTGTTGCAAGGATAGGTTCCTGGGTTAGTGGCTCTGTTTTGTGTGGTTGCTGGTGAGTATTTGCTTCAGGTTGGGGGGCTGTCTGTAAGCAAGGGCGGGCCTTTCTCCCAAGATCTGTGAGAGTGATGGGTCATCCTTCAGGATAGGTTGTAGATCTTGATGATGCACTGGACAGGTTTTAGTTGGGGGCTGAGGGTGATGCCTAGTGGCGTTCTGTTGTTTTCTTTGTTGGGGCAGGCCTGCCCTGTAGTAGGTAACTTCTGGGTACTCTTCTGGCTCTGTCAATCTGTTTCTTTACTTCCGCAGGTGGGTACTGTAGTTGTAAGAATGCTTGATAGAGATCTTGTAGGTGTTTGCCTCTGTCTGAGGGGTTGGAGCAAATGCGGTTGTATTGTAGAGCTTGGCTGTAGACAATGGATCATGTGGTGTGGTCTGGATGAAAGCTAGAGGCATGTAGGTAAGTATAGCGGTCAGTAGATTTCTGGTATAGGGTGGTGGTTATGTGACCATTGCTTATTAGCACCGGAGTGTCCAGGAAGTGGATCTCTTTTGTGGACTGGTCCAGGCTGAGGTTGATGGTGGGATGGAAATTGTTGAAATCATGGTGGAATTCCTCAAGGGCTTCTTTTCCATGGGTCCAGATGAAGAAGAAGTCATCAATATAGCGCAAGTAGAGTAGGGGCGTTAGGGGACGAGAGCTGAGGAAGCGTTGTTCTAAGTCAGCCATAAAAATGTTGGCATACTGTGGGGCCATGCGGGTACCCATAGCAGTGCCACTGATTTGAAGGTATACATTGTCCCCAAATGTGAAATAGTTATGGGCAAGGACAATGTCACAAAGTTCAGCCACCAGGCAAAGTGCTGGAAATGGCCCACTGATTATCACTACAAAAGGTTTCCCTCCCCCCACCCTGCTCTCCTGCTGGTAATAGCTCACCTTTCCTGGTCACTCTTGTTACAGTCTGTATTGTAACACTCATTGTTTCATGTTCTCTGTGTATATAAAATCTTCCCACTATATTTTCCACCGTATGCATCCGATGAAGTGAGCTGTAGCTCACGAAAGCTTATGCTCTAATAAATGTGTTCGTCTCTAAGGTGCCACAAGTACTCATTTTTCTTTTTACGGATACAGACTAACACAGCTGTTACTCTGAAACCTGTCATTTTACAGGCTAGTCTCCTTCTAGTCTGGGTCCAGCAAGCACTCACACTCCCTGTAGTTACTATCCTTTGTTCCAGTTTCTTTCAAGTATCCTTGGGGGTGGAGAGGCTCTCGAGCAATCTGAAGACAAAATGGAGGGGGTCTCCCAGGGGTTTAAATAGACTTCACTGTTGTGGGTGGAGATCCCCCTTCTCTCTCCTATGCAAAGTCCAGCTCAAAGATGAAGTTTTGGAGTCACATGGGCAAGTCAAATGTCCATGCATAACTCGGAACTTACAGGTGGCAGCCATGGTTCACCTGCTTCCTTGAATGTCCTCAGGTAGACTTCTTATGTGGATTGGAGCATTCCAAGATTCGTTGTCCTTTAAGTGTTCCTTGATTGGGTACCTAATTTGCACATTCCTTTCTCAAGGAACTGATCAAAAGCTCTACTAAGGTAGATATCAAGCCAGTACACAGCCAATATTCATAACTTCAAATACAAAAAATGATACATGCATACAAATAGGGTTAATAGATTCAGTCGATCATAACCTTTACATCGATATGTTACAGGGCATATGTAACATAAAACACATTCCAGTTATGTCCTATATATTCATAAGCGTATTTCCATCAAGCCTTATGGGGGGCACTATCACATATATAATTTTAAAATGACCTATTTGCAAGGTACTACTTTTTCCCTTCCTGTCAAGTCTGGATGGGTTATACCTTAGCCAAAATGGAATTCCTGGCACAAAAAAGCGGCAAGGATTATGGAGGTTATTCAAATTAGAAGTGGAGGAAAGCTGACAGGTGTTGAGGAGCACTCGGGTCATACAAAGACATCAATAACACAAGGACATCCAGTAAAGGAGAAGACAGAAATTACAGCTGAATTGAAGGATGAACAGATTGAGATCAGAAGTGATGTATCAGAGCACATAGATAAAGTAAGTGTCAGACTAAGTAGCTAAATAAAAAGAGTCTGTCAGCCAAAATAAGAACTATTAGTGTCTGGGTACCAATGCGAGAATCTTGAACAAAAATAGGTGAACTGGATGCCTGGTGATTGTATAGGCTGTTGACATAACAGGCATTACTGAAACATGATGGAATGACAAAAATTGATGGGATACTGCAATACCTGACTCTAAACTATATAGGCGGAAGAGATTGTCACAGAGGCAGGGGAGTTGCGCCATGTATAAGATTGTATAGTATTTAAAGAGAATGCATATGAAGTGGAATGCCAAGTCTGGTTTCAGCCTTAATGTTCAATTAGTGTATATATATATTTTTTCCATGGATTTAGTGTGCTTGGATTCTGCAGAAGGCTATATAGGAAGTCTAAGCTAGTGAATACAAAATTTTCTAGTGTATATCGGGATAAACAGTTTGGTTCCATATTGACTAAGTGGTGTTGTATACAAGACTCCTGAGTATTGTGTCTTTCACAGTTGAGCAGTTATATCCATATTTTATTGTCATGGGGAGCCACTCTGCCTTTATCATGGTGTTAATAAGGAGGCTTTTATGCAAGACCTTTTACCCTGCCAAAGGAACTGTAATGTGCAATTAAAGTGGGAGCTGGAAAAAGGAGTCGTGGCTAAACATATCTTTGGACAGGACTTGGTTACCTAGCAATTAGTGAGAAAGGCTGTCCCATACAAATTAACCTTTTACATAAATCCTGCATACACCACAGGTCCTCCATGTTATAGAATAATACTGGAGTGGCAGTAATTCTCTACTCTACCTAGTGAGCCTTGATAATGAAGAGGTGTTCCAGCAAGGTGAAAACCTTTCTTTGCCACAAAAAGACAATGAATGAGGAGACAGAGAATTGTTAAGTACAACTCAATTGGTCATTGGATGAGGAAAATGCAGATCTCATATAGCCCCTGCTTTGCATCAGAAATGGATAAACTTTTAAATTCTCATCTTTTTTTCCTTTCTTCTACTGTAAGGAGGTGCACGGGTCTCTCCCCTTCTGACAGGGCAGGAGACCGCATCCCCTCGCTGCTTGTCAAGCAGGGTGCAGCTCACAGCTAGTGAGTCCACCTGGTGATTATTCCAATTAGCAGTGAGTCCTTCTGACAAATGCCTCAGTCAGGGCAGTGAGCCATTAGCAGGCCTGGCCAACACTCAGCCCAGGTCTTAATTAGCCTTCCACCCCAGTCCCTCAGTCAGGGCAGTTCACGGTTTATAGCTCAGGCGGAGTTTGTGTGATATAGCCCAGCAGTTCAGGGTGGGGAATTGGCTGCCAACTGGGAGCGACAGCAAATGCGTCTGGCATGCTAGCTCTAGCAGGCACCAGATCAATTCAGGCCTCCTGGCCTCTTAGTGGGGAGGTGGCCCCCCTTCATAGGTGGGGTGCCCAGGGTATGGGGACACAGGCCCTCCCACTCCACTGCATCCCAGCCCAGGGCCCTATTAGGGGCAGGGTATTGCACCACTAGGTCAGCAGGGATCCACCCGCAACACACTGGCCAGTTCACAATAACTCTACAGCCAAACCCTATTCAGCATCTCTGGACTCCTTCCTACCCTCCCCAGTTTGGGGTACCTGGGTTCCAGGGTCATCCTCAGTCTCCCCAGGGTAAACAGCCAATGGCAGTCCCAGCAGTTCATCAGCCTTGCTGATCTCCAGCTCTTCAGGTAACTCCTCTGGTGGGGCATCTGTCTCCTTCAGCTCCAGGCCCCAGCAGCACAGAAGAGACACCCTGCTCCTCTGGCAGCCCTCTCCTTCCTGAGCTAGGAGGCTGGTCTTTTATATACCAACTTTCTGTCCTGCCCCTCTGCTTCCAGAGAGGTGGCTGCAGATGGCCTGGTTCTGCCCACCAGTGGGCGATCTCGGGTCTCTCCCCTTCTGACAGGGCAGGAGGTCGCTTCTCCTCGCTACACCTACATTCAGCTAGTGGCTTCTTAATATAAATTTTCCATAGTTTTTTACAGTCCTAAAATCTTCTTGTGACCAAAAATGTTTGGATAAATTATAGATAAGCAATTAATCCTTGCTGTTGATGGCTGGGAATATAAGGAACTGGGACATTCTCTTAAAAACATGACTATCATCAAAAAAGAATTGGCATTGCAAATCGGTGTAAGATCTCCTGCTGTGTAGAATTATCCCTTATTTAAGCTCTATCTACGCTAAGGTTTAAAATTGTGCTAGTAACAAAATACCATTTGAGAGGCAGGCTAGCCAAACTGCATTCCTAGCGCATGTCTACCATAATGTGAGCAGAACCACTGCACAACAAAATCCAGAACACTCCTATGAGATAGTTGCTTTCTGCTGCTACATGAATATTGAATTAAAGTTGAGTCATGTGACTCTATTGCTATGAATGGCACTGAAAATTGCCCCAAATAGCAGGAGTATATTGAACAATTAATCTGTGCCAGTTAGACAGCCCAGCTTCCTTATACAGACTGTAAAAGAAGGAAACGACAAGAGTAATTCTTGATATAGGCCATGTAATGTAGTGCAGCTGACACACTATGGGGTATTTAGATGATGAAATAGACTCTGATCTAGTTATTAGAAAAATAAAGATGTTGATTCAGCAGAATGTGGAAGTATCTAAAAGTGCTGGGTGAAATCAACGGGGGTGGGGGGGAAGCAAGGAAGCAAATGACACTGAGGGGAATCAGAACAGAAGGATAAACTAGTGTATGCTCGTGGGTTATTCATGCCGTCTAGCAATAACTACTCTGGGAATGAAAAGGCCAATATGAATTAACAAAGAACTGAAATGAGTAATTAATGATGAGAATGAAACATGTAAGCAATAAACCATGATCTATAGAAGAAGACAGATTACAGAAAAGGTAACAAAAGCAAAGGCAGAGCGTACAAGGACAATTACACTAGTGGTTAAAATATTCAAGTATATATAAAGAATAAAATTTTAATGCAAGAGTCTTTAGGGTGTTGGAGAAGGCAATGGTATCTTTTTGCCATCAAAAAAACTGCTAGACTCTCTCCTAAATATACATTTTGTCTTTCTGTTCACATAAAAGGGTAGGAGACAGTACCAGAAGCAGACATATGGGTCTGATTTTTCCACTCTTTTATACAAGCGTAATTTCAATGAGGTCATGCCAGTAACCAAACTCGTAACAGAATGAAGGTGTTCAGCCCCCATATATTTCTTACAGGAGGAAGAAGGTAAGAAGAAACTGGAGAGTAGGATTAATCTAGAAATAATCAAGAAAAGAAAGTATTCAAAAAGGGAGTGAACTCCCAGATGGACAAATTCTATCTCGGACTCTAGAGTTGAAGCAGTGTGGCAGGAAGGCATACTGTAGTATCTAATGTATTTTTAAATACACTGTTTGGGGAAAGCAGAGATGACAGTTGGTAGAAGAGAAAAACAGTACAATACCTTACAATACTCCTGTGATGTTGCTCCTCGCTCCCCTTCTCACAGCCCCCTAGGGGGTCGCAAAGGAACCTTGGGGAGAGGGGAAAGCAGTATCTGTGCATCACCGCTCCCTCCTCCCCCGCCCCCGTTCCTCTGCCGGGAGGAAGCAGGGAGAAATCTGCCCCCACCCAACAACGTGTCACCTCTGCGAGTTTGCGGTGCTCCTCTGTCAGCCAGGAGTGCATGCCTCTGCACAGCAGCCCGCTGACCACACCGCCCTGGGCGGTCACTCGGTGACCCACCCACAAGGCCACCCATGACTCTTAGACTGGATTTCTGGGCTGCAGTCGCCCTGGTGCCCAATCATGCCAACATGACAGGCCCAGCTGTGTTTGACACCTATATAAGCCGGGCACCTTTGACAAGCAAGGTGGTTAAAGCAACTCAAAAACAGCTTCTTTAACACAAATCATTATTTATTCATTCAGCCAAAGGTGCTAAGCATGTAGAGAGTGAAGGGTAAAAACAACAAAGGATGACATGCATGTTTCAGCTAGCCCACTCACCTCTGTCTCTGGGTTGGGAGAAGTGGACTGCCTCTGCTGCAGTTTCTGACTCTCCTGTTCCTTGCCAGCCTGTCAGCTCTCACTGACACTTCTTGGGCAGTCTCTGGCCGCTTACTCAACCCCCACTCCCTTTCTAAGCTGCGGGGTGCACGAATGCTTAGTATCCCCATTTCTCCCTAGACTTTGCCTGCAGATTAGTAAACCATTCTAGCCTGGCTGGAGCCAGGTAAGGGGTATTCTCCAGTTATCCTCATTTTTCTCTCCAGGACTCTTCTTTGTCATTGTTTTGCCCTTCCTGCTTGGTTCCTTTTAATAATCCCTTTGATCCAACTCCATAGCAAGTAACCCATTTGTGAACAAACACAGCAGCATATTAATAAAAACTAATGCCGATATTTCCTGGTCCGCCACATCAAGCAAAGGTCAGATACTAGAAACTGGAGCATGGATTTAAGGAAAGAGCAGATCAAATGCTAAACTGATTTAATTGGAATTTATGCAGGAAGTCGTTAACATATGGAACAGACTGCCAAGGACCACAATAGGAACGGGTCTGGTATTATAAACAGTGTCAAAATTGAGTTGCAGACTCTGTGTAAGGAGATGGAATGAAGGAACAACAGGGACCGAGGAAACATGAGCAAATCTTGTATCAGCAAAACTGTCTTTTGTGGGGGGAAAGGGATGTAGAGAGTGCAAATGTACTGGAGAGAAACTGATGTACTGGGACCAGTTGTATTTCACAAAACATACAGGAAAGGGACCCCTTTTCCAGCTCTGATGCCATTTTCCCTTCAGGGGAAGATCATCACGCAAAGATATTCTATGTACAGTGCAATGTTGATTAACTGAGACACAATTAACCTACCCTATGTTAAACAGGTTTCAGAGTAGCAGCCATGTTAGTCTGTATCCACAAAAAGAAAAGGAGGACTTGTGACACCTTAGAGACTAACAAATTTATTTGAGCATAAGCTTTCGTGAGCTACAGCTCACTTCATCGGATGCATTCAGTGGAGAATACAGTGGGGAGATTTATATACACGGAGAACATGAAACAGTGGGTGTTACCATCGCTCTCGTTACAGTGTGTATGGTAACACCCATTTTTTCATGTTCTCTGTGTATATAAATCTCCCCACTGTATTCTCCACTGAATGCATCCGATGAAGTGAGCTGAAGCTCATGAAAGCTTATGCTCAAATAAATTTGTTAGTCTCTAAGGTGCCACAAGTCCTCCTATGTTAAACAGGAGTTTTGGTTATGTCCCTTGGGGTTGCACTTTCAGTCCAGCTGTCTGGTATCCCCTTCTTTGGGCACTGAGTCCTGTGACTTTGGAACATGATTTCCCTTGTAGAGGCAGAGAGTGTCTGGGAAATCTGCTGGCAATGGGATCCTCCTGACTGGGTTAAACTGCTCTCTTACTGGTTTCAGAGTAACAGCCGTGTTAGTCTGTATTCGCAAAAAGAAAAGGAGTACTTGTGGCACCTTAGAGACTAACCAATTTATTTGAGCATGAGCTTTCGTGAGCTGTAGCTCACAAAAGCTCATGCTCAAATAAATTGGTTAGTCTCTAAGGTGCCACAAGTACTCCTTTTCTTTTTGCTCTCTTACTGGATCTCCATATATCTGCTCCCCTCTAGATATCTTTTGGGTCTGAGCTGTGGTAACTTGTACTGGGAATGGATAAACAAATAGTCCCTTTGCAAGTGACAGGGTCAGAGGGTGCTCAGAGATAGCTGTGCCATTTCCAACTGCTATCCAGATATGGAGAATAGTCAACCTGAATGGCAGCTGTGGTTTCTATGGCTGTGAAGTTCTTCCCCACCTCTGAGGAATTAGGAATCCTCTGGGTGTGTTTGGGGCCTCCCTGAAATCCTTCCCAAATCCCTACTCACTCTGCATTGACAAAAGGCAGGGACAGAATCAGGCTACCATTTGGCAACCCTGGGGGTTGTATGGGAGTCCCTCTTTGGGGGTTCCACTTGCTCAAATTACCTCTGTGGTACAGAATTCAATGGTGCAAGAACTGCCTGTAAGTAGTAACACTTGAGAGGAGTGAATGGGCCGAATTCTTCTGTTATACTCATGTAATGGGATAATGTAGCCCATTATATTTAAGTGTGGAAGTATGTAGATTACACCATACACATTTGCCTCTAAGAGCCAGGGGAACCAGTCATTACACAAATTGAATCTATTTTCCCATGTTAAGTATCCTTACACCTTCTTGTCAACTGTCTGAAATGGGCCATCTTGATTATCACTACAGAAGTTTTTTTTTTCTCCTGCTGATAGTAGCTCATCTTAATTAGCCTCGTAGAGTTGGTATGGCAACTTCCAACTTTTCATGTTCTCTGTATGTATATGTATCTTCTTACTATATGTTCCATTCTATGCATCTGATGAAGTGGCTGTAGCCCACGAAAGCTTATGCTCAAATAAATTTGTTAGTCTCTAAGGTGCTACAAGTACTCCTGTTCTTTTTGTGAATACAGACTAACACAGTTGCTACTCTGAAACCATACAGATTTACTCAGTGGAAAATAAAATAGAGATTGAATGGTGGTGGCAAAAATGAACATACCAGAAGAACATCTTATTCTTACAATAGTCATATCCCCTTTAATCCACCAAGAATAATTTGCTGTACACATTCTTTCCTTTATGGATAAATGCATGAGTAATGCAAAAGCCACAGGCAAGAAGCTTGATAACCCTAGCTAGCTATTCAAACACATAATATTATCTTCAATGTCTTTTTTTATTTAATTGTAACTGAAGTATTTTTGTAAAGGATTGTTCACTTGAATATCGGCAAGAAGGATTAAAATGAGAAGGATCTACTTGGATATTAAGCAATTTCACCTGCACTATTAATGCACAAAAATTACATAGCAGACAGTCATAATTCATTTAACACCTCAATCTCCATCATTTTAATGTGTCCACAAAAATGCAGGAGCAATATTTTAAAGATATGTTCCAAGTTTTTTGATGTTTTTTTTTTTAACTTCACTTACTATTCAATGGCTGCAAAATCCATTTTGCTTTCGGAGTTAATATACAGTAAATTTTCCCCAGCCTCAGATCCTGGCGAAGTTCTTGCATTGGTCATTGAAAATAAGAGTATCCTTCAATTGCCCACTTAATACCACTTGCATGACTCGAAGATGCATTTCAATGAGATGCTTGAGCGCAATGTTGGTGTGAGTCTGAATGTGTATGAGGTGATGGGCATAACAGTGCTTAGATCATGAAAGGATGCAGAGGAAGGATCTCTGGACTGTGCTGCTCCCTTCTGCTGGCCTTCACTGTGGTCATGGAGGACTTCCCCTGTTATAGGACAGGTGGTCATATTTCCATGGCCAGCAGAGGAAACTCTTGTATGAAGAAAATTATCTCATTCATACCTTCAAGGAAGTGGGTATCTCCTTTTGTAGAATAGGTGAGGGGTGGTGCCTCTTCCACTTCAGTTCAGGGGCATGAAGAGGGGTGTTAAGTGTTTTGTCCAAGGCGAGCAAGGAGCTGTAGAGACCATACAGACAGGAAAGTATAGGAGCTGCAGGGTGGAGATGGTGGTTTGCTCCGACCATGCCGTGCTGAAAATCTTTTCTCCAAGTCCTTCATGCCTGGGAATGGCAATTGGAATCTCAGTGCTCGGTGCCTACAGAATGAGGTGGTGCTACAGAAAAGAGAGGCCTTTGGAAGATTGCAAGTGAATCCAGGCGAACGGGAGCTAGTTTTAAAACAGGTGAGAGGGATTTTCCAGCAGATATCCAGGCGTACTCAGAGCCAGGATTCTGAGTAGGGTCCAGTGCTGCAGTGACACCTGTGGGTTTTTCACATTGGCAAACAGGCAGAGGAACTAATGAGAAGACAGGGAGTATAAGCAGGTGAAGTGGGAACTGGCTCACTTCTGATGAAACAAGTGTTAAGAGGACCATTTTCAGATGGAACATCAAGTCATAGGAGAGACAGCTCCTCTGGATATTAGTGTAGCCTGCAGAGAAAGGTGGCAGAAGAGGCATATTCCAGCATATTTCGGGCCTTCAGAGTGAATCAAGAGGCCAGGGAGCCAAAGAGAGTGGAGAGATGCAGGTAATCATTGAGAGACCTGAGATGTTCCATGGTCAGGACATTCTTTGTCAGGGCCAGCAGCAGTTTCTTTCATTGGGCTTGGAATATCCTCAGCTGCTGCCTAAAGACAATCAGGAGGTTTACAGTGGCCCAACAGAAAAGTGAGAGTGGTGCTTTTTCTAGACTGGGCAGCTTGATCCCAGCCTCTTAATTGTTTTTACAGAGCCTGTGGCCCTGACATTTTCATCAACATACCATGCAAGGAGGAATCTGAGGCAATTTCTGAATGAGATTTTTGGGGTTGCTGGCTGAGAGAGTGGACTTAACAGATGTCTGCAACTGGAGGGCCATAATCCAGCTCGATGAGTATCCTGGCTCAAGTGCTTGGAAGGAGGCTGGGATACATAGCAGACCTGCTTCTGCATTTTAGTTGCCTAATTCAGTGCTAGGCCAGACACTGGCCAGACACTTATTGGCCCTCTTGTAGAATGCAAAAACTCTGGGGCAAGGGGCACAGAGGGAAGGAGTACACTGCCTCTAAAACAATCCAAAGCATTTGATCAGGTCTATTTTCAGTATTTGTGATTAGTGTGGAGGAAATATGGGATCCTTGAAGAATTCATCAGGTGGCTGCTGGTGCTCTATAAATGTTCCTCACCTTCCTCTTTGACAAATACTGGGAAGAATGAAGATTAGTCTACTTAAGAGTACAGCAGGGTTGTCCCGTAAGCACCCTATTGAATGTGTTCCCCCTAAACTCTCTCCAGGGAGTGTTTTGCAGCTGCTGAGAAATTAGGGAGAAAGGTCAATCAGAATGGAACCCAGTAATAAAAGGGGCAGGAGCTGAGCTTTTGGGAGCAGTTGCACAAGTAGGCATCACCAGGAGACTGCCAGGCCTTGAAGCAGCATTTGGCACAAGGTGCTTTGGGTGTATCCAGACCTGAGTTGATGTTTTCCTTTTCTACATCAGGAAATGTCCCCGGGTGTGTGTGGATATTTTAGGCAGGCTTGTCAGTGATGAGTAATGACATCAAGTTGTTGAACTGGGGAAAGCAAGTGGCTGTTTGTAATGGAAAATGAAGGTGAGCCTGAATCTGACCAATTTACTATATGCCAGTAATTTCCTCAGTTGTGTCTTCCTTTCCCAAGTTCTCACAAAACGTAATACCTTTGCTTTCCACTTTCTGTGGGGCAGTGCAGCCTGTTTGAGCATTGTTTTTCTTCATATGAATTGGCATGGTGGGTTTTGATGATTTGGTTCCACCTTCATGTTCTTTAGTGTTTAGCGAGTGATAAAGAAGTGTCAGAAAAGGCAGGGTTACATCAGAAAACAGGGTTGATTGCCTTAACTGTCACTAAGATTTTGTCTTCATTGCCAAAAAATGTGTGTTATCACAGGATAACTAATGAATGTTCGCTCTCTGTCTTAGGTACTTATATGACCCCCAGCACTACAGTATCAGAGCACCTCATGATCTCAATTTATTTATCCTTACAATACTCCTGTGAGGTGGAGTAGTGCTATTATGCCCATTTTACCAGTGCTGAACTGAGTCACAGAGAGGCTAAATGACTTGCCCAGGGTAAATAAGGAGTCTGTAGCAGAGCAGGGAACCAAACCTGGGTCTCCCGAATCCTAGGCTAACATGTCCACTACTGGATCATCTCTCCTATCTTGCTGTAAATACCTAGCAGAGACAAAGCACTAGTTTTACTATGAGGTAAACTTGGTGAGGTCAACCACTGGCAGGGGTGGGGACTAGCATTGACCTCGCCTAGCTACCTACTGGAGAAAACTACAGGTGTCTTGTATCTGCTAGAATTTTAAAGTGTCGTTATCCCGCAGCTAAAAAAAATCCCACCTGTTTGCAGTGAAAACCTAGCCAATCAGAAGATCAGTTACACCTCTGTGAGCTGTAGTTCAGATGACCTGACCATGCTCCACCAATACATATACATTCACCCAAACAAGAAAACTCCCACATTGAAAGAATGGGAATAAGCTGACCAGCCACATGTTACACAGTGGTAAAATGAAAAAGGAGGAAAGTAAAAGCAAAACTGATTGTGCAAAACAAAGAAGCTAATATTTTCCAGGTTTTGTTGAAAGCTTACAAAACAAAAAACAATTTTTTTGAGAAATGTGCAATTTTTTTAACAAAATTTGATTATTTTTTCCTTTTTTAAAAAAAGGCCAGTTAAAAACTTCTCATCTGCTGTATTGCTGAGCAAGAAGCATACTATTGTTCTGAGTACTGGTAGGTCTAGTTAGGAAATTTATTATTAGTTTTAATGTTCCTCCCCAGAAAGAAGCTTGTGCAGGGTCTGGATTTATCTGAATCTTAAAGGTTTCTAATAGTCGCTCTCACAAATACATAGAGAAGAAGTAGCAATTCTAAGGTACATTAAAGGATCAACCCCATCAAATGATAAATGTCGTAGCATCGCCATGCAGGAATAGAAGTTAGCCCTAGGTTGGCTGGTTAGTTTGGGGGGGAAGAAGGATGTCTACGATGATATAAAAGTGCATTAATTTCTATTTAATATTGAATATAGAATAAATGAGCCGACAGATTGCTGCTCACTCTTCCCTACAAAGATCTTGATTTGTCTCATTTCTTCAGTTAAGGATCCTATGGGGGAGAGAGTTTTAAATATGCTCTAATTCATAGTCCATCTTTGTATGCATTAACATCCAGCTTATTGAGGTTTTGGTACTTATAAGGCAGTACCCAGCATGTTGGAGGCCCAATATCTCCCCAGGAGACTTTGAGAAATAAATGAAACCTGTGAATCATCTTTTTTTTTTCTCTTACATTGGCTTTTCTTTGTTACTCTTGCTTAATACTCACCAAAGCGACTTCCAACCAAAATGCAAAAGGCGAGAATTTAGTTCATTAACCTACTTTAAGATGTGCTCCAAAAATACCTGGGTGATGAGTCTTTTTAAATGTAGGTCCTCTAAACAAAACACTTTTTTCTGACTATTGGTTCTGAATGTGCTACACTTGAAATGGGCCCTTGTAGTGATAGTGAGGGGAGAAATGAAGGTGGCTGTCTGCCACGTTTATATGCCCCGTTCTGTGACTAGTGTAAGTCAGAGCAACCTCAGGGCACCTTGATGCCAGCAACCTTCAGACATGTCAGATACAACTCCTCACTCCCCCACTCCCTCACCCCATGGCAGGCTGGAATTAAAGTAGTAAATCTCCTATTTCTACACGCTCTATTATTGTTAACTTGTATTTGGGACTGAGGCCTCACTGTCCTAGGTGCTGTACAAAAAATAGTAAAACGTGGTTCCTACCCCGAAGAGTTTATAATCGAACTTTGGAACAAGATGAAGGAGAAAGCGAAGGGTGGGGATAGGTAACGCAGATAACAGCATGCGATTACATAGGCTACTTAATGCACAACTTGAGCTTGATTAATTTACTGCTGTCCCTGTTTACTGCAGCTGTGAGAAATCTCAATGAGGCATGTTCATGATGTTCTCTTCACAATGTTTTCATTAACATGTTGTGTCTGATGCCTAACAATGAGGATGCTTTAATAACACAATTGCCTGAACATATATGGAGAAAGAACAGTGTGAATAATGTACAGCAAGTATGGAATGTGTTCAGAAGGAAAGCTTTTTACTAGAAAGTGCAATGCTTTTTTCACACCACATAATATTTTTGTTGCTTGTGTGGATATCATGGAGGCTCGCTGTGTCTCTGAAAGAAACAATTCTGAGAAAAATAGCTGACAGAGTTTGGGTGCTGCAAGTCACTGGCCCTGGCAATCATCACTGAGAGAAACATGCCTTTGTTAATGTTCTAAAAATCAACCCATGATGCTGACTGGAAAAGCCAGATGCCTTCTCACTCGTGCTGGAAGCTGTACAATTGAAAAATAACCAAGTTCAATAATGGAAAAATGATTAGCAATTGGGATCTTCTAGTACATGGGGTGGGGAAGACTCCTGAATTGCTCTCAGACTAAATATCCCAACAAACAGAATTGGAAAATGGTTAAACAGTACAGCCTTTCTTCTTCCCAATGCTTAGCAAGCCTGTTATTTTTGTCTAAATCCATCTCAGGGTTTCAACAGATCCTACTTCAGCAAATTGGGCTCGGTATTGTATTAGCAAAGGAATGGAACGTAGGGAGGAAAGTGAAATATCTTAAACCCCCCAATTTAGGAAGCCTAGGAATATAAATAAAATTGAATAAAATAGCTGACCAGAGCCCAGAAGAGCTTCTGAAACCACATCATTGCCAAAAGTTGGTGACTTTAAGAACCAGACAGATCTGGTGATCATAGAGAGAAGAGTCAGATCAGGTTGGGCTAAGATCTGGAGGGGAAGATGATGTGGGAGGAAGGAAAGATGCCCAATGTGTTCAGGAAAAAAAATGGAATATGTTTTTGATAAGTAGTTGTTCCCTTCAATGCCGACCTCTCTGGACTGAATCTCCATCTGTTATAGATAGACATCTGCCTATCTATAACTGTCCTCTGAATACTGAAAATTTCTTGTTTCCCCAGGGAACAAAACAGTATATTCTCTGTTTGGTTGTGTGTTTTTTGCAGATGAAATTCTACCCTGTGTAAAACCTCGCTCTACTGCCTAGAACTCATTGATATTTTTCATATGACTATTTCTTTGACTTCAGTAATCATTTCAGTGGTGTTTCTTTAAACAGGATTAGCTTCCACCCTGTGCTGGGGGGCTCTGACAGCATGTTGCCTTCAGTGGAGTCCACTCTTGGTTCTGCTTAGAGAAAAAGACCCTGAAGCACAACACCACCATCTCTCTGAGTCTCTTGCTGTTGATAACCAAGCTAAAGAATGAATTGTGCCAGTGTGAGAATGTTGCTGTGTGCTCTACCAAGAGTGTGGCAAACAACATATTTTCAGGAAAACAGGACATATGAAATATCTCTTGTTGCCCTGAGAGAAGGCAGCCCAGAAGCCCACTGCAGGTCTAAGAGACTTTCTCTCATAGTCATACTGCTGTAAATTAACTATACTAGTACTGAACTGGAGCAAATCCTAGATGTGGAGAGAATGCTTTTAATCCCTTTATTTGGGGTGGGTCGGGGGAGGGAGCACACGAGGGGGGACATACCTTTGCCCAAACTCCTGTAGTAATGCCCAGTTAAAGACCAGTTTAGGAGCAGGTATCACCACTGACATTCCTATAGACCTGAAGTTTAGCTCTCTCCCTGGAATCCATCCCTTGCTAATTTTGAATGGTCTATCATTGCCTTAATATCTGCATCCGCCTCTCGGCTGGGGAGGTTGGGTTGGGCACACGTTATGCGAAGGCTGGATTCTCCCCAGGCCCATACAGCAGGAGATTTGGCAAAGAGCCGAATCCATTTTGTTGTGAGTTAACTTTGTTTGTTCCCCAAGTTGGATTTAATGGATTCATTGTTAATTTTTAGAGTGTGCATGTTTGTCCCCCCCGGTAGTGAATCTTTCAGATGTTATTTACCTAAGGGGGAGTAGAGGCTTTTGCAGACTTGCTCTTTAAAGGCGAGAGAATTACAGTACTTTCTCCAATGTAAATCAGGCACCATCAATTACAGTGAAAGGTGACCTGCAAGTGTGTTTGGGGGTGGTGGGAGAGGGAAAGTCAGAGGCCTTTAGAAATATGTGCTGAGTGCCCTAAGTATCCAGGGAGGACGAGGGACATTCAACACATTTGTCATGTACCTTACCTTTAGTTTTCTTTTTCAGGTATGAGTCATCCAGACCTGCCACAGATCACTGACTCCAGCTCCATGTGCTATATTAGTACTGGTTATTTTGGGGCCATTCAGCACATAATGCTAAGGCACTTTTAATTTATATATTTTGTAGACAGGTGGCTTTTGCAATTGGTTATGGATGGCTCCTTTCACCTCTCAGGTTCTGGCTTTTAATCCAGCCTAATCATGTGAGTAACTAGAAGTTTGTTACCCTCTGAGGGCTGTGTGAAATGAGTTGTTGGTCTCGGTCCAATTCTTGGTGGACATGTCTCCGTATTACGAAACCACCATCATTAACTGACAACATTGTTGGCAGCATCAGTACAGAAGTCAAGGTGTAGGATTGAACTATTTGCAAACTCATTGAGGTGTTTCTCTCCTCCCTCTCCGCTCCCTTCTTCTGTTAGGGTACTTATTCTGTGGATAAACTTCATTCTCCAGAGTTGTTAATCTGCCATGCCTTTCTGAGCACTAAATTAACACACTCACAAAACTTGCAAATCACCTCTTCTTCTTTGACCCCAGCGAATGGTCAGTTTATGCCTGGGAGCTTTGGGACTGGTAATAGTTCCAGTTTTATTAACATCCGGTAAATGCAGGTGCTATTCTTATAAGTGTTGAGGGTGGGATTTTTGAAAGAGCTCAACACTGGCCTATCTCTGCTCTCATCAAAGCCAATGTCCATTGACTTCAAAAGAAGTAGAGTTAGACCAACACTGATCATGCCCCCCTCTCTTCGTTTTTGATAGCTCATTTAGCTACTTGTCGTGTTACTGTTCTGCACTAATAAGTTCCACAGTTAATTATATAGTGAATGAACAATGAATTTCCATCCTTTAGTTTTCGGAGTTGCTTTTTAGGTTTGAGGTTCATATGATGCCCACAATCTGTTCATGCACCTTCCCCGGGCATGAAAATCAAGGTCATTGTACAGGACCTGACCTTGCTTCCCCAATGGGAGCAAGATTGAGGCCATGGTCCTGATATCCCATGGTTTTTATAGTCTGTGACAAAATAAACTGGAGCAGGTGAATGTGCTCTTGTTCCCTCTTACTTCGCTTTTGTATCCTTAAATTGCCTCATTGAGGTTAGACGTGGTAGCGGATAATGTCAGTCTCCTGTATTTTTAGAAATGTGAAAACTGCCATTGGCATAATAAGGGGCCTTCTTCAGTCTTTGTCCTTTCTTTCTTCTAGCAGTCGACCCTACCACCCCCACCCTCATGCTTCTATCCAAACCCATGCGGCTGCCACTGCTCTTGCACATTCCATCTGACGCTCAGGTTTAAAAAATAAGCTTCCGGTCTCAGAACACTGGCTACTGAGAGAGGCCTGTGCAACCTTAATTCACACTGCCCACTCCATACCTTGTGTGTGTGTGTGCGCATTGTCATAGTGTTGAATTACATGGTCACATCCTATTTTTTCCACAGGACCCCTGTGATGATTTGAGGGATCTCTGTAAACTGTATGAATTCTAGTTGATAATATGAAGTTGTATCATGAAATGTCTGCATCATGGAAAGCTTCTGTATGTGTATGTACCATGAGCTGGCAGGGTTCTGTCATGTCTCCCCCAGACCACCAGAGACAATGGGGAATACTTACAGTGCTTTGAATGGACAGTAGAGACGCTAAAGGAGTTTGCTCAAGATTGAAAAAGCTACTTCCTCCCCCGTCTGAAGAGACGGGGGATGAGGAGAGCAGCAGAAATTTACCATACATAGAACAAAAGAGTCAAGGCATTGCGGGAGGGGGCGTATATAAGCAGGCTCAATCACACAGAAGAACTTGGGGCATGACACAGGAAGTCTTGGCAAGATGGAGACAACCAGCCATGATGAGCGAGAAGCACTCCAGCATGTTGATGTCTGATGAGGCAGGGTCCCCTGCCTCTCTATCTGAGTCCAGACAGTCCCAGGCCTTCCAAGGAAAGGGTGGGATTCTGCATTTAGAATGTTTTTTGTTTGTTTGTTCTCTAAATGATCTGTACTGTCTTCTTTTTGTGTTAAGAGCAATAATGTGGTATCGTTCTGTGCAAAGTGTCCGTGTTACATGCTTTACAAGTACCATCTGACCCAAAAGGCTCACATCTTTGGTGGGATTCTGGGAGAGATTGTATTGTGAGCTACAGCCCTGAGCCCAGGGTCTAGGTCTGCTCCCTGAGATTGTTCCTGGAGACCCCAAGACAGAAGCAGTGCATAGACTCCATTCAGGCTCTGGGAGGCTTAAAACACCTAGGGATCCAGAAGCTGGAATTCCCTTACAGGAATCTGGTGGTCAGCTGGTTGGGGAGCCCAACTGGATTTTTGACACCTCTGCCTCTTGCAGCACACGGGTCCTGCTCTGGGGATGAATACAGGTTGTGTAGTGCAGAAGGCAGTTGTATGTAGCACCCCTGTCTCATTTGTTGACTGAGTCCCTGTCAAGGCTGATTTCCCACCCTGGCACTTCGAGTGCAGAAGGTGGTGGCCCACAAGGACTCTAAAAATTAATACTAGTCACTCCAGGCTTGTATTAAACTCCCAAGGTTACAGCTTTTCTCTGACCTTGGATTGGTAGATGCTGCCACCACCCTTTGAGAGCCCAGGAAGGCACACTTGGGAATTCCTTCCTTTGGGGTACCCTCAAGCCCTTTCACTGCCCCCTCCCCCTTTGGGGAAGAGCTGAGAAAGGAAAAGAAAAAAAAGAAATCAGTTGTTGCCATCAGCTAAGTAAAAAAAAAAAGTGTACAACCTCTTAAGAGACAGAAATCCAATCCTGTTCTTAAAAAAGGTACAATTTATTAAAAAAAAAAGAAAATACATCTGGAAACTCAGGCTATTGCTAGATTTTAAAAGAGTAACTACAAGGATTAAGCACCAAGAATAGCTCTCTTGAGGTCCCGCTTAAAGGTTACAAGCAAAACAAAAGCACCTGGGGTTAGCACAGAGGAGTCCACAAGCCATAAAGAAATAAACCTAATCGCGTCTTCCTAGCCATTTCCTGATCTATATCTGGGGTTTCAAATAAGTAGTTTCTAGGTATGATATTGAGGATTTTTCATACCTGGCCCCAAGCTTCTTACAGCATAGCTCTGCTCCGTCCACCTCTCTAGCCGGTAGAACCCCCACAGATGGACAAAGGGGGAGTTTTTTCTCAATTTTAAAAAGTTCTAGCCTTCCCATTGGCTCTTTTGGCCAGATGCCCACTCCCTTCCTTTTATCTATGCATAGCAGTGAGACTTTTTAGCCCTTTATAGGTAAAGCAAGTAGAGAACAGCTACTAAGAGGGATTTTATAGCTAACTGGCTGGCTGGGTGTCCATAAAAGGGAGCTCCCCCCACTTCATTTATCATAGTCCCCTTCTCAATTCCTTATCTGATGTCTCCCTTCCCCTCATTCACCCCTTTATCTGATCTGTGCCTGCACCTCCATTCCCCTCTTCCAATCACACCCCCGCTCACTTTCCATATCCCCATCCCCACTGGCTCCAATCTCCTTCTCTGGGATCCTTATCAGTGCTCCCTTCCACTTCCTTGTCCCAATCATAGACCAGCCAGTCCCAGTTTATCTCATGCACCATCTTCCCATCAAAGCTGTCTCCCTTCTTCTCTGCTCCACTGGTTCTCAACCCTAGTTTCTTTGCCTACCCACTCCATCTCCTCCTCCCAGCCTCAGCTTCCCTCATCTCCCCACCCCTTCAGCAGGTCCAGCTCTTATCTTCTCTTCATTCAGTTCAGGTAGCTTCCTCCTCACTGCCTGGCATTCAGTGGGAGCACAGGAAAGACTGGTGCCCTGCTCTTAGTTCTGGTGCTTGGACCTGGGTTGGCTCCTAGAGCAGCTAGCTGGGTGCTGCAATTGCAGGGAAAGTCCTGCTCATCCCCCTGCAGTCCCAGGCTGGAGCATGCTCATTGCGGATGAAATCTTCAGGGGATTAAGCTGTGAAGCACTAGCAGTCTGTACTGAGCATGTGCAAACTGCAATTCTTCTGATGCTTAAAACTTGGACAAACTTTGGCAGGTTTTCACTGGGATGGCAAAAGGCACCTCCTGCCAAATTTCAAGTCTCTTCTGCACAGCAGTGTGGCACTAGAACTTCTCAAAGAAAAGGTCATCAGAATGTAATATGGCCCAAAACAATGTATTTTTCCCTATCCCTGTTTTCCGGAATAGCTGAATTTTTTTGGCTGAAATTTTCCAGAGAAGTTCAGCCTAAGGCAGACACCTGGCATAGAAACTTCAGCCTGAATGGTTAAAGTATGGCGAAGTTATAAAGCAACTGAAAACAGGGGTGTTATGATAGGAAGTGTTAGGCACCCTGTCATAAACGTACAGCTAAGGGTAGCAGAAAATCCCTCCTTTACCTGTAAAGGGTTAAGAAGCTCAGATAACCTAGTTGGCACCTGACCAAAAGGACCAATAAGGGGAGAAGATGCTTTCAAATCTGTGGGGGAAGGTTTTTGTTTTGCTTTTCTTTGTGTTTTCTTGGGAGGCAGAGAGGCACCAGGGCAGGGAAATCCATCTCCTCCAAACAATCCTGAAATGAGTCTCTGATATTACATAAAGTGTAAGTAAACAAGGCAAGGCACATTAGGTTATCTTTTGTTTTAGCTTGTGAATTTTCCCTGTGCTAAGAGGGAGGTTTATCCCTGTTTTTTGTAACGTTAAAGTTTTGCCTAGAGGGGAATCCTCTGTGTTTTGAATCTGATTACCCTGTAAAGTTACCGTCCACCCTGATTTTACAGAGGTGCTTCTTTACTTTTTTTTCTTTATAATAAAGTTCAGTTTTTTAAGAATCTGATTGGTTTTTAGTGTCCTAAAAACCCAAGGGTCTGGTCTGTGCTCACCTGGTTTACCTATTTGGTTGGCAGATTATTCTCAAGCCTCCCCAGCAAAGGGGGTGAAGGGATGTGGGGGGGGATATTTTAGGGAAACAGGAACTCCAAGTGGTCCTTTTCTTGAATCTTTGTCTAACTCACTTGGTGGTGGCAGCAGTACCCATCCAAGGACAAGGAAGGATTTGTGCCTTGGGGAAGTTTTTAACCTAAACTGATAGAAATAAGCTTAGGGGGTCTTTCATGCGGGTCCCCACGTCTGTACCCCAGAGTTCAGAGAGGGGAGGAAACCCTTAACAATAAGGTGTGCTCCCAGCCTGCGTATAATCACACTATACTTTCAAGTGGTACCTGATTTATAATCTGCCATTTGGTTTATGATCTGTTAGCATTATGATCTATTAAAGTATACTTTTTAATAAATCACATGCTGGTAATTGACACAGATGACCAAAACCATGACGTTTTTGACCACTTCTGAACCACAGATTTACAGCGAAGCAGGCTTGGCGATCATGTGAGTAATAGAACAGAGTGTACCTATTGATGGATTGTGTTCAGCACCACATTTCAGAGCATACCCTTGGGCTCAGATTTCCAGCATATTTTATTTGCCTTGACCTTTGCTCAGACTTTAGAATGTTGACTAACCACCTCATGCTGACAACGTCATTAAGCATTTTGGAGAGAAATCTATGCAAAGGCTGAGATCATCTGCGGACTTTTTAAAATGTCTTAAATGCTGCAAACTTTTATGGAATATTAACACCATGACCTTTGCTTCACAGCACTGATAGAGAGGGAAATCTCATTATAGCCACTGCAGTCTAACTTCAGTTTGACTCTATTTTGTTTTTTCTTTCTAAAAACCTGCTGAAAATGTAATTCAGCCCTTAAGGCGAAGGTATTTTATCCTATGGTTTTATGAGGGTTTTTTTTATTGCAGTCTGAGTCATATTTCACAGAATGGTAGACAGCTTTGTAACAGCTTTTGGAGAGAGCCTGGAGTAGAAATACTTGGACCTCCATAGAAACCCACTTCTTTCTAAATGCTGTGGGTAATATGATAACCGAACCCACACAACAAAGCGTAATTACTCACCTGTGCTATCCACAAAACTCCCTCAAACAAAAATTGACAAAAGGTGATATTCTGGCCCCTGGTTTCAGTCATGCAACCCATTTAAATCAATGAGCTTTTATGGCTGTAAGAGCAGTGTTTGGCTCTAGTGTACTATATCAAGGCATCACGTTTGGATACTAACACAGAGCCAGACCTTTAAATGCCCACCTCACAAATCTGGGGTGCTCAGAATTTTTGTTCACCCTGTTATAAAGCAACATCCTAGCTGTTGTTTTGGCTCTGCATTCAGATTCTGTTAGTGAGGTATTCCTATTTTACTGGCCTTCAGGTAAATGCATTGGTTGTCAGTGCAACTACATCCCATGAAATGAAAGAAAATATTTAAATCAGTTATTTAGAAACCATTTAAGGAGCTGTCTTCAAACAGGCCAGTTAATGAATATTAAGAATCTTAAATCCTGCTACTTGTCTGTTTACAAGTGTTTAGCCCCTGTATATTTTCCAGGAATACATGGTATAATCATTTGGTGATTAGCAGGAAAAACTGTTAATAGTTTGTTACAATGGCATTACCATAGACCAGTAAAATCATTACAAATTACTAAATCTAATCCCTTGCCAGTGTGTCAATTAATTTTCCTCTCACCAATCCATGAGGAAATCTTAGAGGTTTTCCTTGAGTTGATTTCTTCTTGGGTTGTCTTTGTTTTTCTTAGCTGTCTGTGACAGTTGGCATACAGAGATGGGCAGGAAGAGCTGAGGAGTGCATGCTGTTTGAGTACAGTAGCTGAGTGGCATGGGTGATCACTTTAGAATTTTTTATACTCTTCTTCTTATTTTCATGAAATTATAGGAAAACTCTCCTTCTCCCGGCTTGTTGAGATTCAGGTTGGCTACTGTCATGCTTTCGTCGGCTCATGTCTTCAGGGGTTGATTTTGTTGACATATTCAGCTTTTGATATGTAGTCTGTTTAATGAATGTGCAGCACACTTCTAATTGGCTGTGTCCTGTTGGGGAACATTTCAGATAACTTCTAGTTTTTGAATTTCCTTTTGATTCTGTCCACTTTGGGAAATGTTCCTTTAGTTTTATTAGCGTTCAACAGGAAATTAAAAAAAAAAAAAAAAGTCAAAACTCGTTCTTTATAAAAGAGTTTTAACTTTAAAAACAGTCTTTTAAAAAAAATCAATAATTCGTAGAGTCTTTAATTACTATTTAAGCTAAAGAAGTTGTTAATACTTCATAACAATTTTTGGAGAGATCATTCTTCTTGTCTTCCTGAGCTGGGAGAGGGAGTTGCTGGAGCACTGACAGTAATTAATTAATTAATTCCCCATTAATATAAATAATCTATACTTAAATGGCTTTTACATTAGTAATCAGCTGTACTAGATGGAATGCTTCACGAATGTGCATGCCATCCTCGTGCAGGGGCCATGCTATTCTTTTCTGTATCATTCCAATTTTAGTATGTGTGCTGCAGATTACATATCAGGTTGGTACATAAAGCATTTTATCACTTACATAGCAGTGATATTAAGAAACCACATGCTCTTTGCATTTAGTTAAAATACTTTCAAATATGCCTTTCAAAATGGTTTGCCATTTCAACATTTAAAAAATAGTCAATGGTTTTTAACAAAACGTTTTCCTACTACACACATTTTTCTCTAAAATTTTAAGGGTGCAGAATTTTCTTGAAAAGGGGGGCTGGTAGAGGCCATACGCACTAAATTTCTAATCTGCTGGGGGGGGGTGATTCACCCAGGACCCACCCCCAGCCTGATTCTTCCTGCTCCTGACCTGCCTCTTCCCTCCCCACCCCTTCCCCCTCACGCGATGCACCTTCGCTCCTGCCCCCTTCCCCGCAGTGCCTCCTGATGCCGCAAAACAGCTGATCCGTGGCAGGCGGTAGGTACTGGGAAGGAGGCAGAGGGCCCGACAGTGGCAGGAGGCTCTGGGGGGAGGGGGAGGTTCTGGTAGGGGGGGCTGCCGGTGCGTGCTCAGCACCCACCATTTTTTTCCCATGAGTGCTCCAGCCCCAGAGGGCCCGACAGCGGGCAGGAGGCTCTCCAGCCCCAGAGCACCCATGGAGTTCGCGCCTATGGTAGAGGCCCTCTTTACAACCTAGATTTATTGTTCTGATAACAAATCCCCACATTCCTTTTTGGGGTATCTGTATAAAGAACATCTTTACATTCTTTTTCAGGACCAGGTCTTCCCTAAACACTTATCTTTACAAATTTTCTGTTCTTGAGATAAGGAATTATATGTATTCCAAACTTATCATTTATACAAGAGGGAGGTATCCTGGTCTAGATAGACAGGGCCGTCCTTAGGCATATGTGGCTGTGTAGGGCACCAGAAAATTTGGGGCACCCATCCTGGCTCTTCCTATCCCTGTTCTGACCCTTCCTGTAGGCTCCCACAGCTAGCTGCTGCAGTCTGGTGACTCTTACTCCAGAGGGGATCTAGTAACTTTAAAAGTGAAAAAGCTTCCAGCCTGCCAGACCTATTAGCACAACATTGAAACTGTTAAAGTGCCATTCAAGTGGTAATGAAGCCATTTGCCAACCCCCACGTATATGAAGTGAGCTGTAGCTCACGAAAGCTCATACTCAAATAAATTGGTTAGTCTCTAAGGTGCCACAAGTCCTCCTTTTCTTTTTGCGAATACAGACTAACACGGCGGTTACTCTGAAACCACGTATATACTGTCAGTTTCTGAATTTACTGACAAAAGCAGTTGTGCATTATATAATATTTACTCAGAACACATTAGTCTACAGGACATTAGTTTAAAATTTGCTTTAAAAATATTTCATTAGTGTGTTGCTGGAGATTAAAAAATCATATCTCTAAAAAATCCTTGCATAGATTTTTAGATGCACAATTTGAGTATTCATCTTTAGCCTCAAATGCTTGGATCTTCAGACATATTGTTTTTTAAATAAATCCTTCAAAAGACCACCCTTATCTAAAATACACATTTCAATTTTAAATACTATAATACAAAAATCTTGCTTCCAGTCTTCCTGTCCTTTCTGTTCTCTTCTCCCTTCACATCCCTGTTGAAGAGAGTCCTTAAAGGGACAACACCCCTTTCCTTCCAGATAGCTGGACAAATGAGTTTCCCTTTCTTTACTTCTGACTATCTGATGAACTAGTTTTAAGAGAACCCTCCAGCAAAATCAGTACCTTAGTAAGATATGAAATCCTTTGTTATGCCTAAAATCTTTGGAAACACATTTTTTAAAGTTGGTGAAATTTCATAAACATGTCTATTGTTATGGAGATCACACAGTAAATTAGCGTTCCCTTTTTCTAAAAGCAATGAACATTGTTATGAACACACTAAACCTCTGTGACTGATTAATATTAAATAATGTCTTTGTTTCAGTGAGTTAAATATGTAGTAATCTGGAATAATTACTTGATGGCTTCAGAGTACATTTAAAATATAAAATCAACTTAGAAATACCGATTAAGAAAATGTAAAACAGAAAAGAGCTGCATCGTGTATTCCATAATACTTAATGTTGTATTCAGCAGGACAGCTGACTTGCTTTTACTGCAAAGTTTTTGAAAATAAATCTCTGACAAACTTCAGGGTATGTCAAAAAACCTGTGACTGACTTTTTTTATTCCCAAGTTTAGTGCTTTTAATTAGGTACCTTCTGCATGTCCAGTCTTCACCATCTGGCATGCAGTGGAAAACATGTTCCATTTTCTTTAGAAAGAAATTGCAGAAATGTGTTTTTTTTTTTTCAAATGTCATTTGCTTCATTTGGGTTCAGGGATTTGGCTGGAAGGGGGTGAGCAGGGAATGGAGGGAAGAGAGGAGGGAGACAGTGGGGAGAGGGCAGGGCCGGGGCAGAGTAGGGGCGAGGCCTGGGGCAGAGCAGGGGTGGAGTATGGGCACGGCCACAGGCAGAAGAGGTGGGCTGGGAAGCTAACCTCCCCAAGTGGCAGCTTCACCCACTGCCCATGACAGCAGGTAAGAGCGGGTCAGCTCCCGCACGCCCAGTGCGCGCTGCAGCCTCCTTAGGCAGGGGCCGTATTCACAGAGCCGAATGTGCCAGCACCGCACATTCAGCATGAGGGAGAGGATACAGGGGTCTCTCTGGGAAACTGTGACTCTCCGCCACCATGAGGCGGGCTGGGCGGCTCGGTATCCTTTGCTGCCTCGTCCCTCCCCTCCTGGGCTGCAAGCCCGGGCTGCCGTCGGGCAAAGGGGCACCAGTTTAATAATACTGCATAGAATCATAGAATATCAGGGTTGGAAGGGACCTCAGGAGGTCATCTAGTCCAACCCCCTGCTCAAAGCAGGACCGATCCCCAATTAAATCATCCCAGCCAGAGCTTTGTCAAGCCTGACCTTAAAAACTTCTAAGGAAGGAGATTCCACCACCTCCCTAGGTAACGCATTCCAGTGTTTCACCACCCTCCTAGTGAAAATTTTTTTCCTGATATCCAACCTAAATCTCCCCCACTGCAACTTGAGACTATTACTCCTTGTCCTGTCCTCTTCTACCACTGAGAATAGTCTAGAACCATCCTCTTTGGAACCCCCTTTCAGTTAGTTGAAAGCAGCTATCAAATCCCCCCTCATTCTTCTATTCCGTAGACTAAACATCCCCAGTTGCCTCAGCCTCTCCTCATAACTCATGTGTTCCAGTCCCCTAATCATTTTTGTTGCTCTCCGCTGGAGTCTTTCCAATTTTTCCACATCCTTCTTGTAGTGTTGGGCCCAAAACTGGACATAGTACTCCAGATGAGGCCTCACCAGTGTCGAATAGGGGGGAATGATCACTTCCCTTGATCTGCTGGCAATGCCCCTACTTATGCATCCCAAAATGCCATTGGCCTTCTTGGCAACAAGGGCACGCTGTTGACTCATATCCAGCTTCTCGTCCACTGTAACCCCTAGGTCCTCTTGTGCAGAACTGCTGCTTAGCCATTTGGTCCCTAGTCTGTAGCAGTGCATGGGATTCTTCCGTCCTAAGTGCAGGACTCTGCACTTGTCCTTGTTGAACCTCTTCAGATTTCTTTTGGCCCAATCCTCCAATTTGTCTAGGTCCCTCTGTATCCTATCCCTACCCTCCAGCGTATCTACCTCTCCTCCCAGTTTAGTGTCATCTGCAAACTTGCTGAGGGTGCAATCCACACCATCCTCCAGATCATTTATGAAGATATTGAACAAAACCAGCTCCAGGACTGACCCTTGGGGCACTCCACTTGATACCGGCTGCCAACTAGACATGGAGCCATTGATCACTACCCATTGAGCCCGACAATCTAGCCAGCTTTCTATCCATCTTATAGTCCATTCATCCAGCCCATACTTCTTTAACTTGCTGGCAAGAATACTGTGGGAGACCGTGTCAAAAGCTTTGCTAAAGTCAAGGAACAACAGGTCCACTGCTTTCCCTTCATCCACAGAGCCAGTTATCTCATCATAGAAGGCAATTAGATTAGTCAGGCATGACTTGCCCTTGGTGAATCCATGCTGACTGTTCCTGATCACTTTCCTCTCTTCTAAGTGCCCCATCAGTTCTAAGGATGGCCCTGTAGATAGGACACTCTTTTGGTTTGTTTGTTTCTTGACCCAAGCTTCTTAGAGTTCCAATCTGTGGTAGCAATTAAACGTCTATTAAGTATTTTGTACAAAGCACAAATTCCAATAAGCATAGTATAAAAGTTAAGGCAAAGTAAAGTTAGGAAAGCTGCTTTTGAAAAGTCTGTGTAAACACTCATGGGGGTCATAAACCATTTTATGGTCAAGGAGGTATTATCTTTCTGAGCCTTAGCCAGTTTCTGGATGACCGAAAGCCAGAGGTAAAAGTAAGCCGGTACGCCCCGGTACAGCACACCGGCAAGAGCCGGTGTGCCGTATCAGGGTGGATCGGCTTCCCCAGGTGCAATTTAAAGGGTCTGCGACTCCCAGCAGCGGCTGGAGCCCCCGGCCCTTTAAATTGCTGCCAGAGCCCCGCTGCTGGAGCCCTGGGGTAGAGGCAGCGGGGCTGGGGCGGTGATTTAAAGGGCCTGGGGCGGTAGCGGCGGCCGGAGCCCTGTCCCCGGAGTCCTGCTGCTGGAGCCCCGGGGAAGCGGTGGTGGGGCTCTGGGGATGATTTAAAGGGCCCAGGGCTCTGGCCGCCGCTACCTCCCAGGGCCCTTTTAAACTGGTGCCAGAGCCCCTGGCTGCCGCTGTTACCCTGGGGAGGGGGAAGGAGGCACTTGCTGGTACAGGGTGGGTCAGGGCTGGCGCTGACCTCCCCAGCCCCGTACCAGTAAGTCCCTAGACTTACTTTCATCCCTGCAGAAAGCAGAAGCCTTCTGTAATTTCTTTAATTTGCTTGAACATATTATAATATAACTAACCCATACACAGATGTTGTTTTCAAGCATCCTGGCAATAACATACTTGTAGGTATATTTTAATATTCTGTAAAAGGGCACACAAGTTTGTATTGACCAACATTACAAAAATGTTACAACTTTCATTAATTTTTGCATCAATATTGAGGTCTGTCCCCCACAAGAGTGCAAGAGGAGGCATAGCTTTAAATAGCTTCCTTGCTAAGGAGAAATTTAGCTAAACATTCCCATTGCTCATTAAGGCAATATTGGTTCCTCTCCTTCTTTTTACCTTTCAATTAAACACACAGCACTTTACACCCGTGCTGTGCAAGGTCAAGCCAAGAAGCAGCACTGCAGAGTAAACAGGTGAGAGGGAGTTTATAAATAGTTAAGAGGATAAATATGATCTTTAATACTGGAAATAACCTTCGATCCTGGCAGTAATAGGGACTAGTGGGGTCATCTTTTTTTTAAAAAGGTATTTTATTTGTGAAGACGTTTTTAACTGAGTAAAGTGGAGGGGCCAGCTGAAAAGGTAAGGGTGAGAACTGAACAAGTTTTCATTTTCACCAAAGTGTCAAGCAATTTTTCATAGAAAAGAGAAATCGATGGGAAAGAGTTGGAGACAAATCTTATACTCTTCTTTAAAAAATGTTCCGACATCGGTGTAGAGAAGGGAGTGTGTTCAAAAGAGACAGGGTATGTCTACACAGCAGCTGGGAACTGTAATTCCCAGCATGAGTAGACATAAACTCTCTAGCTCTGCTCAACCTAGCATGCTAAAATAGCAGTGTGGCCATGGTGACAGCTTGAGCTAGACACCTGAGTACGTACCCAGAGGGTTGGGCGGCACTGTACTTGGGCAGCTAGCCCCTGCCACTACAACCACAAAGTGACTCTTATGTGCTACCTTGAGCACAGCTAGCCCATGTATGGGAATTACACCTCCCAGCTGCTGAGTAGACGTACCCACAGTTAACAGGACTATTCATGAGCATAAATTTCAGCATATGTCCTATGAGATTGCAGTATCAGGGCCTTAGTAGCTGTAACTTCTAAAACCAAAAGTTTCTGAAGAAAAAAGAATTGGACATGACAGCTAGTATTAGGGAACGGAACAGAATAATCATCTTTTTTTTTTTCTTTTCTGAGCTAACTGAATCTTTTTCATTTATAGTAGATGCCTGTTTATCTGTATCAAATTAAGTTCTTGGGTTTTCTTCAGATAAATGGGAGTCTGGTAAGGTCTCTCATGTAGTAGTAAGTCAGTCAATCATATGGAATATTACAGCTGGTTGGCAATTTTTCAATGAAATGGTTTTTCATCAAAAATGCCCTTTTGTCAAAACTGAAACTTTTTGTGAGAACACATCACTTTCAGGAATGTTTTGGAAAGGTTTCTCAAGGCCAGGAGGGAATTTCTGATCAAAACCAGAGAGAGATTCAGAGCAGGGACTTGACTCCTCCAGGTATCCCATCCAACAGGTGGATGCCCTAACCACCAGGCAGGTTGCGTGTGGGTGTGAATTTGAAAGGTCTGTTTTATCCAGACACGTTACAGGAAAATCTTTGATATCTCAAGTTTTCACTCAACAGGAAAAAAAACATTTCCCAGTGTGACACACTGTACATCAAAGTACCACCCTGGAACCCCCATATTCACTATGGTGATATATGTTTTGTACAAGTGTACCTTGTGAGGTATCATTTTAAAAGTCTTGATCTGTTGAACATTAATATCTTTTTGGATTGTATGTGGTATCATTGTATGTGAAGTTATGAAGTATTGCTACTGAAATATGTTGTGAGGTTGGGAACACCCGCAATCAGCCTTCGTTACAACAAAGCCAGACAGTGCTAATGACTCATCAACACCCATCAAGAAAAGAATCCACTATCCCAGAGACTCCTTAGAGAAGGCAGGTATGCAGTGGAGACTGCTTGATCAATGGGGACTCTCTGATCCCCACATCACAGCAAGGATCTTTCCAGTAAGCTGGAAGAAAATATAAAAGAGTGGAAGTGACATCATCACTTGGCCTCTCCCCCCACTCACCTCCAACTCAACACCTGGAAGAATGTCTGGAGGACTTTGAAGAGAATTTGGTCCCAGGCCAGAAGGGAATCTGTGTATTGAGGAACTGTAACCTTCTTGTAATGTCTGTCAGGGTGACAAAAGCTGTTTTAGTCTAAGCAAGAGTTGAATCAAAGTTTAGGATTTAGAAAGCTTGTTTACTTTTTATTTGCTTAAGGTAACTATCTCTGACATTTATGGCTAGCACTTCTAATCACAATCTATTTTTCTGGTGTTAATAAATCTGTTTTACCTAAAAGAGTGTGTTTTGGTCGAAGTGTTTGGGAAATCTCAGCTCAGGTTAACAAGAGATGTTGCATATCCACTACCCTTTTGTCGAAGTGGTGAACTAGGTAATGAGTAAAAAGAAAAGGAGTACTTGTGGCACCTTAGAGACTAACCAATTTATTTGAGCATAAGCTTTCGTGAGCTACAGCTCACTTCATCGGATGCGAGTGAGCTGTAGCTCACGAAAGCTCATGCTCAAATAAATTGGTTAGTCTCTAAGGTGCCACAAGTACTCCTTTTCTTTTTGCGAATACAGACTAACACGGCTGTTACTCTAAAACCTGTCATAGGTAATGAGTTTACACTGGCTAGGCTTCTGACCACTGCAAGACAGTGCAGTTCTGGGGTGCAAGGCTGGAGAGTTGTGGGGAATAGTCTGGAGCATCTTTATTGATGGTTCATGAGTGGCTGATCATTCATGTAACTCAGTTGGGTGTGTCCCTGCCTGTGGATGTGTGTGTAAGTGCAGTACCTATCAGAGGTTTGTAGCTTGACATCAGCATCACCATGTAAGAGGCAGCCCAGGTTGGTGGGACAGAGGGCTCAGTGGTCCCACAGTCCAGGTTGCACCCCATGCCACCCATCCAGCTCTACTGGAGAACAAATACAAATTTTGATAATACAGTATTCAATTTTTTAAGATTATTGGATAGTTAGTCAAAGACCTTCTCACCCCCGCCACCAAAACCCTGTCGGGCACTGTGATAAATTAAAGATTTTGACCCTCCTTTCATGGGTGGAAAGTTATCAGTAAAAAGGATTTGAAACAACTCCCACTGTCATTATTCATCAGTATAAATAGGAATGTGCGGTTAAAACCAATAAGAAATGTTTAAACAATGTTGTTGTTTTCCCTGCTTAACATCTAAGCAGAAGTCGGTTTAGCTGAGAAATGCATTGATGCAAATCCATCAGACCGTTTGTATGCATTATGTAGTGTGGTCTGGTAGCACCCATGCAATAGATTTGTCATCTTTTTCAAAGGGGTTAAACACAGCTATAAACATTCACTCACTTCAAATCCAACAAATCTGGTAATTTCATTTATCCCCTTGAAACAAATTTTTAAAATATAACTTTTTTTCTTTTTCTTAAATTACCAACTAACATCCAGGGAGCTGAAGATTTTGAATCTAATCTTTGGGTAGCTAATCTTAGCAGCACTGATAAGGTTGGAGACGACACAAGTTCTATAAACGAGAGAACAAGAAAAGGCTTTTGAGTGGGGAAGGATGGTTTTCTGGCTAAAGCACTATTTGGCACCTGGGGTCTGGATTATATTCCCAGCTCTGTCACATTCTCCGTGTGCTTTGCCCAAATTCACACACCCAATACTTTCAAAACCTCCCACTAAATTTGAGTGCTTTGATTTTTGGTTGCCCAACTAGAGGCACAGAGGGTCTGAGAATCTGAAATCAAAGCTGCTCATCTAGCATGATCTAGCCCAAAATTTCTCATCTTCGATAACCAAAAATGAAGACACTGACAATGAGTGGATACATTTAAAAAAACTAAACCTATCTGTGCCTTAATTTACCCATTGCAAAATGTAGAGTAGAGCTGGTTGGGAATGGGAATTCCCATTCTCTGGGGTAAGTGCTAACATTTCAGATAGAAAATATTTGTTTGATTCAGAACAAAAAGTGGAAATTTGGAAATTTCTGAAAATTCTGAAAAATTTTGATTAGGGACCATTGAAATGTTTTGTTTAGACTTCATATTTAAGATATATAAACATTATATTTATATAATGTAAATGAATATAAAATTAATGTTTTAATATATATATAAAAATAATAAAGAAATTAACTGAAACAAAGTCTTTCAACTTTTCTCATTGGAAAATTTTGTTGAAATTGACACCTTGTCATACAACATTTTGATTTAGAAGAAACTGAATTCTTCAGCAAAAAACGGCTCAGTTGAAAACTTCTCAGTCGGCCCTAATGTGAATGTTTACCTTCCTCGCTCCAAACCTTTGTGAGTCTTAGCATTCATAAAGTGCCGTGAGAACGTCATATGGAAGGCTGTTCTGCAAATTATTATTTTATTACGGGCATGGATGGATAAACAAAAATAACAAGCTTATCTGAAAACCCTACAGTAATACCAAGGCAAGCACTGGAAGAGGTACTGATCTTGCATATCTAATTTGGGCCCATCTTAAGTGTCCTGACACTTCTCCCCCTTTCTGTCAATTTTGGGGACTTTTGTTCAGCCTGCTGTGTGGATAGGCGAACAGTAGAGTCATTTCTCCAGAGAGTCCCCCACTCTTGGAAGGACTGAGTTATGAGAGCAGGAATGGCTCAAATCTACTGCTTCTTGATTGTGGGAGATGTGTGAATGTAAGCAGCTCTTTCAAAGGGACAACTATAATTGAAGTATTAAAGGAGCTTGATATTATTAATGACCTCTGCTGAAAAGCACTGTTGAATTACCATCTGTTAGCTCATCACTGCCAAATCCCTGCAAGACTGGGCTGGCTGAATATAAGCAGGCAGAACTGCTAGCTTTGAAGGCTTGTGAACAGGGGGAAGCTATTGTGAAATAAGCGAGGGTGTGAATTTTAAAACACTAACTTTCCATTTGGACACTTATTTCACACTAAGACAACCTTTTTGCAGTTTATCTTAATCCACAAAAAAGGCAGATGGTGTGTCCATACAGGGAGCAAGTATTAAATAGCTATTCCAGGCCATTTCCTTGCGTGGACAAGCCCTTGAGTTTTGTTTTGTTAAGGCTGGTAGTGGTAACGTTAATGGTGTACAATTTGCACTGTCGTTTGTGTTAATGTTTGAGACCCTACTCCTCTTTAAAATCAATGGGAGCTCTGCTTAAATAATAAGGATTACAGGATTTGGTCCAAAAAGAAAAGGAGTACTTGTGGCACCTTAGAGACTAACCAATTTATTTGAGCTTAAGCTTTCGTGAGCTACAGCTCACTTCATCGGATGCATACTGTGGAAACTGTGGATTTGGTCCAGTATTTCCAGAACTGGGCACATTTCTTGTTGATCTAAATCATGAGCCTGATACTTAGAGAAGTAAAACAATTAGCTAAATTAGCTTCATCACCACTAGAAACATAGCAGAGCAAAACTTGCAATGTGGAAAATGACAACATTAATAGGAAGCGTTAGTTTATACGTCTCAGACAGAATTCCATATTATGCATTCCAAAGATGGCTATTTTTTTCTCCTCCTTTCCCATATTAATCAGAGACTTTTTTTAAAGACATACAGATAAGAGAATTTCATTGCCAGAAGTGAGTTCCAATGATAGGAGCCTGCCACTGGGAAAGCTGTTTTCTGTAATTATGTGACCTACCCTAGAAGATGACAGTCACAACGTTCCACTGGAACACAACTGTTGTGGGAGATCGTGGTCTTGGGGGCAGGGGGACAGAGAGAGAGAGAGAGTCCCTCAAGTGCCAAGTGCTAATGTTTTGGATGGCTTTGAAAATCATAAGAGATTTTACTTGACTTTACAGCGGGGAAGCCAGTGGAGTGAACAGTGCACTGGGGTAGGTGCTGTTTGTGGCAAGCATTGTTGAGCATGCAGGTGGCTACATTCTCAGCTAGCTGGAAACTTCCATAGGCTCTGGCTTCGCTCCCTAGGAACAGAGAACTACAAAATAATCAAGCCTATAGGTCACGTATGTGGATCACCATGGCCAGTTCAGAGTCTGATTTGAACAGGGCATAGTCTTCTGGACAGCCAAAGGTGGAAGAGGGCATTTCTAGCAGCTGCAGCTGTCTGGGTTTCCAGTAGTTGTGAAGGTCCCAGAAAGTAACAGTCTTGATAGCTGAGAGGCAAACACTCTTTTTGGAGAGGAAAATGGAGGAAGCAATCAGTAGCACTCCATTTTGTTCAGCTTCAAGCAACCATTCTTCATCCAGATGTTGATGCCTCCCAGCCACTGGAATTGGTGATGTCTGTCTGATATAAAGGAAATGTTGAGGTGGATATTCTCCCTGCATGCTGACATTTCAGCCCATGCTGTTGAGTAATCACAATCTATTAAGTTACCTGGCACTTCCCATTGTGAGACCCTGTTTTCAGTGGCTTATACCTTTGCCAAACTTTAACTGTTTAGGCTGAAATTTTCCATGCCAAGGGTCTGCATCAAACTGAATTGTTAGGGGAAATTCAACGTTTCTGAGAACCAGGCTAGGGAAAAACATATTTTTGGCATTCAAAAACAATTTTGGCAGTCTTCTTTGAGAAGTTCTAGAGCCCCCATGCTTTGGAGCAGGAACTTAAAATATGGCAGGAGACTGCCTTTGTCAAAGATGTGCCTTTTGCTCTTCCTATGAAAATCTGCTCAAATTTATCCAAGCTATAAATCTTTGAAAAATCTCATTCACCCACATGTTCAGCTGAGACTTCTTAGAGTTTATCAGCTTAATTGCCTGAAGATTCGGCCTGCACAGGGCATGCTCCAGACCTTCACAACTTCTACATGTAAACAGACTGTGCATGCATCTGTCTCTAGTGTGCTGTCAATGACCTCCTTGCTGGCACCCGGCAGCATGGAGGAGGAAGCTACCTGGGTAAAATACAGAGGGAGCAAGAGTGGGGCTGGAGGCAAGGAAAAGGAGTAGACTTGGAGGAGGATCCTGTTGAGGTTGGCACCGAGAGAGGGTAGGAGTAGGAGGGGAAAAGAGAGGAACTGGGAAGAAAGACTGTGGGTAGGTCTGGCTGGGACTAGCTGGGCAAGGAGGCTGGGACTGGAAGGCACAGAGGGGAGATTGGGACTGAAGTGAATGGAGGAGATGGAGTCAGCTTATGTTGGGTCGGAGGGACACTGAGAATTGATCTCTGTACATATTGTACACTGATACAAGAGTCCTTTGGAAATTGTATGTGATCATATAATTGAAGGCTGTATCATAATGCATATGCACAAGAGGAGCTGAATTAAGGTTGCATGGCCAACCTTAAATCTGGAATTTCCTAATCCTTTGAGTACTTGATTTTGTAACCACCATTTTTCTGTACATGTATAATTTCAGGAAGGTGTTGCAAACCATTGACAGGAATAAAACTTAGTATCTAGAAACAGGTGGCAACCTTAAAAATTAAATGGTAATTTTTAGGATGCATGAAATATGCTATTAGATATTTTTACTTAAAATAGTTTGTTATATTTGCACATTACAAGTTGGAACACGCTGCTTTTGTATTGTTACAGGCATGGACATAAGGTTTGCTGTGATTCTGGACCAGTAGGAATCAGATGGGACCCTCTTTGGCATCTTATCAACACAAGGTTCACGTTATTATTGAACTTGATTTGGGTATCTCAAATGCCAAGGCTCTGTGTGCTACTTGTGTGTAGCATCTCTGGGTTGGCTCTAGAATGACCAGCTGTTACAGTTGTGGTTTGATGCAAAATAGGCTGGTTATAATGAAACGGCCAAACAGTACAGTCTATAGACAAGTTAAGTGTACATAATAAAAAATGCAATTACTGAAGGGAGGGGGTCTGGAAGCAAAGGGAGCAGCAGTTTTTCAGGAACGCTCCGACTGAGGGTAAACATCTGTCTTGTAATTTTTTTTCCCCTGCCTTATGCTCACAAGACACTTAAAAGCTGAGTTTTCCTGAGCTTCTATGGGTTAGTAATATCAGTCTGAAAAGCAAAAATAAAGTCACCACATAACTGGTTTCCAGCATCTGGGTCCTGAGTTCCGAGGGAACTTCTGAACTTGACAATATCCAACATTGGTCCCCCACCTAGTCCCTAGTGGTTGCACATACGTTAGGTGAAGGAGAGAGCTCCAGCTAATATGTGGTGGAGAAACCCATCTGGGTTGGGGCAGGGAAGTTGGGAGGAGTCTGGGGTTTGGAATAATTGTCATGTGACTTGGTGGGAGGGATTGAGAAGATGGGCATGCATTTTTACTGAAGTTTGTCTGAGACACCTTTTTAAAATAATTCACTATGCATAGGTGCCTTTTAGTAGATACATTAAGAAATAAAAATTATTCTTTTAATCATATTAAATTAATTAGATTAATCGGATTAGATTATTTCTTTATTAAGGGAAATTAATTCAACAAGAGATGGAAGCAGGAGAGACTGATTTAGCCAGATTTATCCCACACAAAATTAGCAAGTGTATTAAGGTATTACATCTTCAGGCGAAGTGTTCACAGACTGACCTGAGATCCTGGCTTCTCAACTTCTCAGAGTGGACTTTAACAAATGAACTCTTATATGAGTGTCCTGCTGTAGGGGGTTCTGAATATTTTGTGGCTCTAACGCCATTTGGTCATAATTAGAGCTCATTGAATGATTCTTTGTGAATGTAGCCCTTTGTTTGGTTTTTATAAAGTTGGCAAATAGCTTGTGAACGCTGTCGTGTTGTCTGGAGTAGTTCACGACCATGACTGCCTACCTCAGGGCAGACTATCAAAAACAGGGCAGCTACCTCAAACTGGTGTTATGTTCTATAATTAGATTTTACAAGTCAGTAATAAATGTGAACTTCTGGGTCACTGTATAACAGTCTCACCATGGAGTCACAAAAAGTCCCCTTAGACTCTCCAGTCTATCTTGCCACTCAAGTAAACTGGACTTGAAATACCAGGGAGGAAGAGGAGTTATTTAAGTTAATGTTAGTGGGGGAATAGTTCCGCTATTGTGAGGAACTTTCCTGGCTTCTGCACTACCCTGGTGAAGTAGGCTAGCGAAAGGATCTGAGTCCTTGCTCCCACTTCCTTTACCCAGAGGCCTCCCTGCCCTTGAGGACTCCCCTTTCACTCTCCTGTCTGGCAGAGTCCTCGTAACCCCAACAAAGCTGGGCCCAGGATTCCTGGGGGGCTCAACCCCCCAACCCTGCTGTGGTCACCTAGGACAGGGGCTAAGGTGTCCCCACTCCGGGGTACTCTCTCTGCACTGGGCACTTCTCCTACCCATTGACCATTACATGCATTTGCTTTAAATTGTAAGTTATTTAATCAACAATTAATTTAAAAAAGAGTAAGGAAAAATGGGAAAGGTTAAAGGAAACACATCACCCTGCTCCGTGGCAGGGAACATCACAAACAGTGTCTCTGGAATGTCAGGGCAGTTCATAGTCTGTTCCTTGTAAGTCCCAGGCCTTCTTCTCAGGCCCTGGCTGTGCTGCAGGGATGCTGTGGGTTGGACACTCGCTCTGGTGGTGGCCACACACTCTCAGGCTCTAGGTGGCAGGGCCCTTCTTCCCAGCGTTGCCCCCTCCCTGTCAGGGTTACCAATCCCCCCCACGAGTCTGGCCTGCAGAGCCTCCTGGCTGAGGCGTCTCCCTGCGCTGGGCCCACTGCCCAGGGTCCCCCTTCGCTCTGTCCAGCTGCTCATGACACCCGGCTCTGGACTGCTCCAGTCCCAGCTCCAGCTCCACTCTACCTCAGCACAGCTGCTGCTCTGCCTCCAGCTCCCTGGGCTGCTTCTCTGGCCCCTTTGGCTCTGGTTGCTGCAGCTCTGCTCCCAGGACAGGTCTGCTCTGCAGGCTGCTTCTGTGACTCTGCTCCCAACACTGACCTGCTTCGTGGGCTGCTTTTCTGGCCCCTCTGGCTCTGTTTGCTGCAGCTCTCCTCCCAGGGCAAGTCTGCTGTCTCTGGGCTGTGCCTCTGGCCTTCAGGCTGCAGCTCTGCTCCCAGGGCAGGGTCTGCTCTCTCTGGGCTGCTTTTCTGGTCCCTCTGGATCCAGCACAGCTCTGCTCCCCAGCTCAGCTTGGGCCCCTGCTTTCTCGTTAGCTTGGCCCCACTCTGTCCGACCCAGGCAATTCCAGCTCACACAGAGGACGGGACCTCCCTGGCCTCCTGACTCGCTGGTTAGCCTGCCCGCCCTGTCATTCAGGCTGACCTGGAGCATTGGCCTTTCCCCATTGCTTCTAGGGAATGGCAATCTCAGAGTCCTGATTCCCTATCAACCCTTCCCCCTTTTAGTACTGGGAGCTAGCAACTAAAACACCCCCACTGAATGTTAGTAAGGGGGCAACAGTCCCCTTACATTAAGCACCAATGTGGACATAAGAACAAATGGGTATAAACTGACCATCAGCAAGTCTAGTCTTGAAATTAGACTAAGGTTTCTAACCATCATAGGGGTGAAGTTCTGGAATGGCCTTCCAAGGGAAGCAGTGAGGGCAAAAAACCTAACTGGCTTCAAGACTGAGCTTGATACTTTTATGGAGGGGATGGTATGATGAGACTTCCTACAATGGCATGTAGCTGATCTTCAAGTGCCAGCAGCAAATATCTCCAATGACTGGTGATGGGACAATATATGGGGAGGGCTCTGAGTTACTAGAGAGAATTCTTTCCCAAGTGTCTGGCTGGTGGGTCTTGCCTACATGCTCAGGGTTTAACTGATTGCCATATTTGGGGTTGGGGAGGATTTTTCCCCCAAGTCAGATTGGCAGGGGACTTGGGGGGCATAGGTGCCAATTCTGTGGGTGCTCCTGGCTCAAGCATCCATGGAAAAAATGGATGCTCACCACCCACCAGCCACAGCTGTTTGGCGCCGCCACCGATCAGCTCTTTGGCAGCTGGAAGAAGCGCTTGGGGATGGTAGAGAGTAGTGAGAGGTGGGTAAGTGCGGGCTTTGGGAGAGGGAGCAGAGCAGGGGCAGGAAGAAGTGGCGCAAGAGCAGGGCTTTGGGGGAAGGTGCGGAGTGGGGGCAGGGTCTCAGGGCGGAGCACCTCTGGAGAAAAATAAGTCGGCACCTATGCTGGGGGGGTTTTCACCTTCCTCTGCAGCATGGGTCACTTGCAGGTTTAAACTAGTGTAAATGGTGGATTCCCTGTAATTTGAATTCTTTAAATCATTTGAGGACTTCAATAATTCAGCCAGAGGTTAGGGGTCGATTACAGGAGTGGGTGGGTGAGGTTCTGTGGCCTCCAATGTGCAAGTGGTCAGACTAGATGATCATGATGGTCCCTTCTGACCTTAGAGTCTGAGTCTAACTCTATAAATGGTTACTTACACCAAAAATCACACAATTTTCAGATTGCTTCCAAGTCCCAAGAGACCAGTCACTTACCCCAGATCAACTGGTATCCTAGGTCTTACACCAGAGACAATGCCTGTAGCCAATCCTATAATTAACTAACTAAAGGTTTATTAGCTAAAAAAAAAAAAAAGAGTTATTGAGAGTTAAAGCAGGTAAAATATATGTACGGGTGAGTCACAGTATATGATTCCAAATGGTCGCAGAGATGTAATAATCTGCCAGTTTCCCAAAAGTCTCTGGGGATCTCCGTCTTCTTGTTACTTATTCTGCTCTGTAAGAATCCAAACAGTCCAGAGATGCAGGATCTTTCTCTGAATCCATACTTATGCTGCTTCTTCTCTCAGAAAACAAGCTGACAGGGTCAGCACCCACATGAGCTCTTTCTTAGATTGGCATTTGGAGTCTTTGATCTCTGATAATCACACACAATGACCACTTGTCTTCAAATGTGAAAGAATTAGCACTTTCCTGTTAAAGTTCATTTGCCTTACATGAGGCTTCTTTCTCCTTTGATGGGTTATTTAGTTACAGGGGTATATACAACGTAAATGTTTGCTGTTGCATTATAACAAAATACAGATAAGTGAAAACAGTGCATGAAGCATCCCATTAGTTTTCATGAAGTTTAAACACCAAATACATCATTATACATTTAACAATCAGTTTGATCTGTACTAATACACAAGTGAATTGGTCTGGCTTCTAGCTGTGAGTTCGTCAGTTTTCAGCTGAACCTACAGTTCTGATCAGAGCTGGTATCAGCATCACAAACCCATCCTGATTTCTTGGAAAATATTCATTATTCAGTGAACACGTGGGGTGAATGCTTTTCAGCCTGCCGATTCTTAGCAAACTGTTAACTCTATTTGCTTTTCAGCATTTGTAGTGCATGTTTGGTTACCAAAGTCACTTGGTATCATGCCTGCTCCCTGGTGGGATGAGTGAAATTTTTGAAACTAGGGAATAGCAAATGCACCATTTTCCAGTATAAGTTTTGAACAAATAAACATTATGCTAAAATCCATGAAATGTTTGAGGTGTAAACATCTTCATGAATGAGATCACACAGTTACTCAGTTTAGTCATGTGCACATCCTGATGATTCTGTTTTTATATTCAACCAGCTGTAACCTTGATATCCTTCTATAACTGAGGATGTGTCTTCGCTGCACATTTAACCGGGGCTCTTATTTGCATTTTAGCCCAACTTCCTCCTACCATCCACACAGAAAATCTCTGACCTGGGTTTGGAGGTGCTTTAAGCCTGGTTAGCTGAACCAGCTGGGGATGTGGTTCCACTTTTACCCAGGTTTGGGCCTGACCAGTTTACAGTGAGGTCATATGCAAATTCAATTGTATGCTGCAGTGCCCTTCCCACAATTCCCTCTGAAGGACAGACAAGTTCTACTGCAATTGACACAGTTGACTGGAGAGAATCCTGGAGCAGCTCAGCTCAAAGTGCCCTGTGATATGGCCCCAGACAAGTGCTGGTGAGTGCAGTAACAGAGAAGGCGCAGTAATATGGAGGGAGCTTTCCTGTGGGGATGCTCACACCTAGGCTAGGCTAACTTGAGTGTTCAGACCCAGGTGCCCATCACCTAGGTTAACTGCAGCAAAGACATAGCTGCCAAGGTATCTGTATGGTTCACAACATTTTTCCTTCTAGCTCCTCAAACAAAACAAGATTCTACATTGAGAGTTCTAAAGCCCACAAAGCCTGGATAATTTGCAACCTGATTCCTTATTAGAAAACTGCTGGGACTGATTTTGTCCTGGAGAAAGCAGGTGCAATTCAGTTGATTTCAACTGAGTAACACCCATGTAGAGCAGTTCTACTTGGCCCACTGTGCACATTGATAAATGTTATACAATGACCACCTGAAACTATCTCACAGGATCTTCCCATAGCCCTTTCTTGTGGGAGAATGGATTCTTTAGGTATTTTAGCCAAAGACACTGAATTCCAAAGGCAGATGGTAATCACACATTCAGATGTAAGCAGACTGAAGACATGAGAGAGGGAGAGAACGAATTGGTGGAGCTTAAAAATGCCTTTGTAGAGTCTAAAATTCCCAGTTTTATATCCAGTGAAGCTGTATGCGTACACAATAAAACCTATATCTTCTTGGACATGGAATCGGTGAAACAGCTTTTATCAGACCTTCCATCTGCTGGTGCCCCAGGGTATTCAAACAGTAACTAATTCCAGAAAGCCAGATATGTGGCTAAATACAGGCAGATTGTATTTTATTTGGTTGGGTTGTTTTGCTGAAATTCTGTGAAGTGTATAATAAAGAGTTTAAATATACTCTAGCTAAATGAAGAAAAAATTGCTATAAACAAACGTATGAGACTCTTTGCTCCCCGGACTTTGTCTGCCCTGCAGCAAGGTGCCATGTACGTGTGGAGCATAGCATTTTGGATCATTATAATTGCTCTTCCTGGCATAAGTGAGACATCTGTTCCTCCCCAAACACTGGGTGGACAAAAATACCCTAGGCGGTAAATGTATAACCATTAGACATTATGTAGCTTCTGGTTGTGTTTTCAGTTCTTAGTTGTTTCTCCCTTGCTCAAGTGAAACAGACTTGGACTTGTAGACTTAGGACTAAGGCAAGCTAAAAAATGAAATCACAAAAGGGATCATAATTTTTCACTATGCCCTGCAAGATCCATAGGCATATGCTCCCTCTCAGTAGTATGGTGCAGCAGAGAGACAGCATGTGGAGGCTGGAAAGAAGGAAAAGGCATCTACTCAGTAGCAGGCCTCACAAAGTAGCTGCATTTCTTTTTGTGTGTGCCAGGCAGGAAGGAATTCAACACCATGTATTTGGGAGCCTGAGCTGGGAGTCTGGAGAACAGACCTTCAAAGTGGCAAGACAAGTTATGTGGGCAGCAATTCTATAAGGGCCCTATCAAGGTTTCAAGCCCATCTCCCTTCCTGAATAGGTCTGTATCCTCTCATACCTGTATTAGACTTCTTTGATCAGAAGTTCTTAACTTTTTTCTTTCTGAGGTCTGCCCCCCAACGTCAAAAAACTCCATGGCCCAGCTGTGTCACAACAACTCTTTTTCTGCATATAAATGCCAGGGTCAGCATTGGGGGGCAGCAAGCAGGGCAACTGTCTGGGGCTCCAAGCCACAGGGGCCCCTGAGAAGCTAAATTGCTCGGGCTTCAGCTTCAGCCCCCAACAGTGGGGCTTTGGCTTCAGCCCCAGGCCCCAGGGAGTGTAATGCCGCCCCTACACTCTAGTTTATTTTGGTGGCCCCCCTGAAACCTGCTTGGGGACCCCCAGGGGGCTGCAGTTGAGAGCCACTCTCTTAGATAGTCTGGTCTGGCTGGCTGACGGCGGGGGGGGGGGGGGGGGTGAAAAATCTGAGGCAAAAGAGAGACTTCACACCTTGGCCTTCTGCACGGGAGGGGAAAAGGCCATTAAGCAATATGGTAATTAGGCTCGGGCTCACACACCAGCACGGTGGGGCTATGAGGAAAAAGAGAACGAGGAGCAGTCTGGGGGCAGGGACCACTCTTTGTGGAAGGAAAACAGAGATGAGACTGGGTCCCAAGAGCTCCTGGGCTTCCTAAAATAATGTAATTTGGGTCTGTCCTTTCCCAGTGTAAGACTAGATGGCGCTAAATATGCATGTTTGTTTTGAAATTATTTTCTCTAATGCTTTGTTCCATTTGCTAGTAAATGTATTTGTCACAGGCTCCCAGAAGAGGAAGAGACAGATGTACAGTTGCACCTGCCCAGTTATAGGTGGTTGGCGTAGTTGGGTGTTGTTTCAAGATACAATATAAGAGTGGGAGAATTGCAAAGCACCCAACATCTCAGGGGTGCACTCCGAGACCAGAAATGGGGCAGAGATGTAATCCGCCTTGTAACCATGACTGTTTTTTTAATATAACTTTTTTTTTTCCTGACTACTGTTTCTCATTATTTCAAGTATTACTGGGCTGGAAAGGACTAATGGCTGGGAGTGGTGTGTGAACTGGCAGTCAGGAAAATTCAGGAGGGGAGGAAAAAAAGATAAAATATCTCATAGATTTTATATCATTTCCAGAATTTTTCTGTTGTTTTCTTAAACTGAATTAGACCCTGCTGCTGCCAACACTTGTGCGCATACTTAACTCTAAACAGAAGAGTAGTCCCATTAACTACAAAAGGACTACTTGTGCGCTTAACGTGTATAGGTATTGGTAGAATTCGGGCTCTGGCTATAAGAGTATGATGAGTCAGCTCTCAGAATTATCTGCTCTATGTCTCACTCTTTGGGTTGGTCTCCTTCTCGTTCTCAGTGCTGCTGGGTAGGAGAATAGCATGAAATTAGCTGATTGCATGACAATCCTCTGTTAATGCTTTTGAAAGTCAAGAAATGTTTAAAATTATCTTTAGAAAGTCACTGAAATACAATGAAAGAGAAATTCAGTATTTCTCCCTTATTGTCTGTCTCTTTGACTCTCTGCATCTCAAATAGGCATTGATCTCCTTGTTGCCTTGGGGGGGAAAAAAGATGCGAGGAAAACACATCTAGAAATGTTTTTATCTATCTTTTTATAGCTCATTTCTCACTCCACCTCCAGACACTAATACTTCTGAGCTAATTAATTAAAAACCATGAAGGCATAATACAAAACAGTTGCAAAAGCATTTTGGTATTTTTATTATTATTTTCTTATCTTCTCTATACAAAACCTTCCCAAATCTAAATAAAAACCCTTTTTAGACCAGCAAAAAAAAATCACAAATCTGAAAAGGATGATATTAAAAATATTTTCCAGAATGTCTTAATTTTGCGTCTTTCCTCTATCTCCCTGACTCAGTCCTTCTCTTTGTTCCTACACAGAAATTAACGCTTTATAAACCAGCAAACTTTCTGTTAAAGATCAGTAAATTCCCTCTCTAAAGATCAGTACCAAGTGACAGACACATTTAAGAAAATAGTGGGGTCATTAATATTTATTCTTTTAATACTTTTGCAGATAACCATTTTATAAAAGCAATAACATACTTAAGGGTGTGCAAATGTTTTCTTCAATGCCACTAATCATTCAGTTGAGATATGATTGTATAAAAAAAGATACTTTTTTTTTTAGTTGTGTCCGGATATACATTGTGGCAGATAAAGAATCAGGCAACATGCTTATAATAACTTCTTACCCTGGGACAATAAAATAAAGTATGTCCTAATAGACCATTTGTTATCCTGTGTTTATGACTGATGGGAATTGTATGGCACAACAAATATATCTTATAATTAAATTCATGAGTGTAATAAAATACTAAAAAAGTTATCTGGTATTTATATCAAAGCGACATTTTTAGTATGCTTATATTTTTCCTTCAGCACTTGCCTCCCGCAGACTCCTTTGTCTCCCCATAGTTATCTAGAATAAATAGAAAGTTCTGAGACCTGTTTAAAAAATGATATAGTGAGGTAGACAAGAGTAATACATTTTCAAATCTGTAGAAAGAACTCTGAAAACTGATCTCTGCTCAGAGAAGAGAAAATGCCTTGATTTATAAATAGCTAAAAGTATTAATTTTTTTCAAAGATATTTTAATTAAAAGTATAACTTTAAAAATATTATTTGTCTTTTCTGTTTACAACTGATTAATTCTGATTTCATGGTGTTGGACCATAGTGCAGAGCATATGAGCACAGAGTATATAATTTGAATCTTATTTAGGAGTCTCTGGTGCTTGTCATTCTGTTGTGATAAACTTTTCTTAAGTTGGAGTAAAGGAGGATACAGGACAGTACTATCCCTCTTCTCTAGTAACCAGAGGAAAAACTGGAGGATAGAATGGTTTCCAGCTGAGAATCCTTATCCACTTCTCCTCCTAAAGCTCTGTTTCCCAACGGGCTCCCTATCCCCACCAGTGAGAGTCGGGAGGAGACACTGACACCAGCTTCCTCTCCCAAAGACGCATGTAATGATTTTTGTATGAATACTCTCCTTGATAGGGTCTTGTGTATATTGTATCAGGTATCTAAATACTTTCTGAGGAAAGATCCCTGAACCCTCCAGATTCACTGTTTTACAGCAATGAAGATTTTTCTCTAGTTAGGTCTAAATGATGAAAACTAGAAGAAATTGTGACCATCTCAAGGTCTTTCTCTCCCCTCCAAAACTACTGTTTTGCAAAAACGTAATTTCTATCTAAATGTTCTGGTTTTGTGATGGAAAAACTGAAAACTTGCTTCTAAAAACCAAAAAAGCCCATGATGGAAACCCAAAATTTTTCAGTTGCTGACATTTCACAAAAGAACATTACAAGACTTTTTCTGTCTAGCTCTAATGATAACATTTGTAGAAAAGGGAATGGGTATAATAGAAGTATGAGACACAGGAGTGTCTGTGATTCCAGTCCTCAATCACGTGATATGGATCAGTGTTAGAAAGGTTACACTTCTGTCACACAGCAAGGGTCGCTATCCACAGGTTGGGGCAGATCGTACAGTGCTGAGAGCCAGAGTGGAACTCAAAACCAGTCCACGTTGACTTGTTGTGGGGGCTGTTTTTGGGTCTCCAGGGGTTTGGTTCAGCTGCATTCACACTGCCACTTGCGTCGGCAAAACTTTTGTCTCTTGCTGGGGGGGGGGCTTTTTAAAGTATGCTTGAAAGACGAAAGACAACACTGAGAAGTTGTCAACAAAACTTTTGTCTTTCATGGGTACTTAAAAAAGCCCCGCCCTTCCATGAGAGGCAAAAGTTTTGACGATGCAAGGGGCAGTGTGAACGTGGCTTTTGTCAGCAGGAGTACAAAGGTAACGCTGCTTGCGGGGCTGGAAGTATTTTGTCAGTGTCGTAAATATAAATGGAAGGGTAAACACCTTTAAAATCCCTCCTGGCCAGAGGAAAAACCCTTCCACCTGTAAAGGGTAAAGAAGCTAGGATAACCTTGCTGGCACCTGACTAAAATGACCAATGAGGAGACAAGATACTTTCAAAGCTGGGCGGGAGGGGGGAAGAAACAAAAGTTTTCTCGGTTTGTGTGTTGTTTTTTGCCAGGAACAGAAAAGTAATGGAGTCTTAGAACTTAGTAAGTAATCTACTTAGATATGCGTTAGATTCTGTTTTGTTTAAATGGCTGATAAAATAAGTTGTGCTGAATGGAATGTATATTCTTATTTTTGTGTCTTTTTGTAACTTAAGGTTTTGCCTAGATGGATTCTCTATGTTTTGAATCTGATTACCCTGTAAGGTATTTACCATCCTGATTTTACAGAGGTGATTCTTTTACTTCAATTAAAATTCTTCTTTTAAGAACCTGATTGCTTTTTCATTGTTCTTAAGATCTAAGGGTTTGAGTCTGTGTTCACCCATGCAAATTGGTGAGGATTTTTATCAAGCCTTCCCCAGGAAAGGAGATGTAAGGTTTGGGAGGATTTTTGGGGGAAATGTTTCCAAGTGGGCTCTTTCCCTGTTATATATTTGTTAGACACTTGGTGGTGGCAGCAATAAAGTCCAAGGGCAAAAGGTAAAATAGTTTGTACCTTGGGGAAATTTTAACCTAAGCTGGTAAAAATAAGCTTAGGGGGTTTTTCATGCAGGTCCCCACATCCGTACCCTAGAGTTTAGAGTGGGGAAGGAACCTTGACAGTCAGCAAAAGTGCCGACAAAGTACTGACAAAGAGCCTTTACACACACTGACTTTTAGCGACAAGGCTGTGTCAACACAGCCTTGTCGCTAAAAGCTGCGTGGTGTAGACAAGCCCTTCGAGAACACATGAAGTGAGGGAACTAGAAATCCAGAAATAAAATCTCTTCTTTTTCTAACCAGATTTCTAGCCAACCAGGTTTGGCTAAAGCCTCAAAGTATGGACAACTGTCCAAACTGAGTTTCTACAACTTTATACAGATTTGTTCATGGCTGCTAGGTAAAGCTTGAAAATATGCCTTTGGCCCATGTAAATTATTCTGGCCATTTTCAAGGTGTAACTTGCACTGCTGATTGATTGATTGCTTTGTCAGTGAGCAAATTTCACCTATCTTTCAATTCCCACCTCTTTCTTTTTTCCTATAGACAAAGCCCAACTTCTGCTCATATCTTCTCCATGGGCCTTGAATCATAGAATATCAGGGTTGGAAGGGACCCCTGAAGGTCATCTAGTCCAACCCCCTGCTCAAAGCAGGACCAATTCCCAGTTAAATCATCCCAGCCAGGGCTTTGTCAAGCCTGACCTTAAAAACCTCTAAGGAAGGAGATTCTACCACCTCCCTAGGTAACGCATTCCAGTGTTTCACCACCCTCTTAGTGAAAAAGTTTTTCCTAATATCCAATCTAAACCTCCCCCACTGCAACTTGAGACCATTACTCCTCATTCTGTCATCTGCTACCATTGAGAACAGTCTAGAGCCATCCTCTTTGGAACCCCCTTTCAGTTAGTTGAAAGCAGCTATCAAATCCCCCCTCATTCTTCTCTTCTGCAGGCTAAACAATCCCAGCTCCCTCAGCCTCTCCTCATAAGTCATGTGTTCTAGACCCCTAATCATTTTTGTCGCCCTCCGCTGGACGCTTTCCAATTTTTCCACATCCTTCTTGTAGTGTGGGGCCCAAAACTGGACACAGTACTCCAGATGAGGCCTCACCAATGTCGAATAGAGGGGAACGATCACGTCCCTCGATCTGCTCGCTATGCCCCTACTTATACATCCCAAAATGCCATTGGCCTTCTTGGCAACAAGGGCACACTGCTGACTCATATCCAGCTTCTCGTCCACTGTCACCCCTAGGTCCTTTTCCGCAGAACTGCTGCCTAGTCATTCAGTCCCTAGTCTGTAGCTGTGCATTGGGTTCTTCCGTCCTAAGTGCAGGACCCTGCACTTATCCTTATTGAACCTCATCAGATTTCTTTTGGCCCAATCCTCCAATTTGTCTAGGTCCTTCTGTATCCTATCCCTCCCCTCCAGCGTATCTACCACTCCTCCTCAATTGACTTGAATTGTTTTCACAATGGGCCATTAAAATACCTTTTTTGTTTAAATGAGCGACATCAGTTAAGTTCACGCCTGTAAATTACATTGAAAAATCCAACACATGGTATATCCAATACAACAAAATTGGTACTGGGAGAAATTGTTACTGTTTTTTAAAAAATCCCTATCAGGAAAGGAGCTAAAATCTTAAGGGAAGATTTGTAAAAGTGCAGAAGATGCCAATCTGGGTCTCAAGAGTTTACTCCTTTCCACTAACGTAACAGTTTGCTCACCCACCTCAAACGATATGCCAGGCAATTTAATTTTTTTTCCTGGGAATAAGAAACCTTGATTTGGTTTTATATTTAAATGGTCATTAATCAGAGACTATTCTATTCATTCTGAGTACATTTACAGTACAAAGGGTTCAGCAAAAAATGAAAAATATAAACAAGATCAGTAAAGTTGCCTTCTTTTTTTAACTCATCCTACCTTCACTGGCAAGGCAACAGTTGTATCTGGTTTAGTTTGGGCAGCTCTTCCGTATTTGCTGTGACATTTCTCTTTGCTTATTTCCTCTTAAACCAATCAAATTAGTGGACCGCATTCACAGATGATGTTTAAAGTGGTGTAAGTGATGTGGGTTGTGTGTGTGATTTACACACTAAGGGGCCAAAAGAGAGATGGCTGGTGGTGGGGAACAGCAAGTAACAGGAAGGATAAGAAGTTGTAAGTTGCATTGCTGTTCTATCCTGCCCCACTGGGCCAGATTCAGTGTTTGCTTCAGGCAGTGCTCCATAAATCTTACATTGTTTGGGGGGTGGCAATTAAGGAAATAAGTGTTCCATTATGATTGATAAATCTAGATTTGTTAGACTTTGTAATATATATATATATATATATATATATATAATATTCATACACATTTGCAGTTCCCTTAGTAGGTGGTTATTGTTTTTCGTCAATGAAGCTGTCATTTGGGAAAGGGGGAAATTTAGATCTGGACTGGCTGTATCCTGAACAATTTAGAGGGAACTGGAGAGCATAATCCTTTGCCCCAAAACTGCCAGACAGAGTACCACACAAGTTTGTTTGGAAAGATGTTAAATTAAGTCTTCTAGACTGAAATCACACTGTTCAAATTTGAAGTCAACATTCTTTTCTGTCCGAGGGTATGTCTACACTATGGAATAAGGTCGAATTTATAGAAGTCGGTTTTTTAGAAATCGGTTTTATATATTCGAGTGTGTGTGTCCCCACAGAAAATGCTCTAAGTGCATTAAGTGCATTAACTCGGCGGAGCGCTTCCACAGTACCGAGGCTAGAGTCGACTTCTGGAGCGTTGCACTGTGGATAGCTATCCCACAGTTCCCGCAGTCTCCGCTGCCCATTGGAATTCTGGGTTGAGATCCCTATGCCTGATGGGGCTAAAACATTGTCGCGGGTGGTTCTGGGTACATATCGTCAGGCCCCCGTTCCCTCCCTCCCTCCGTGAAAGCAAGGGCAGACAATCATTTCGCGCCTTTTTTCCTGAGTTACCTGTGCAGACGCCATACCACGGCAAGCATGGAGCCCGCTCAGGTAACCGTCACCCTATGACTCCTGGGTGCTGGCAGACGCGGAACGGCTTTGCTACACAGTAGCAGCAACCCATTGCCTTCTGGCAGCAGACGGTGCAATACGACTGATAGTCGTCCTTGTCGTGTCCGAGGTACTCCTGGCCACGTCGGCTGGGAGCGCCTCGGCAGACATGGGCGCAGGGACTAAATTTGGAGTAACTTGACCAGGTCATTCTCTTTAGTCCTGCAGTCAGTCCTATTGAACCGTCTTATGGTGAGCGGGCAGGCGATACGGACTGCTAGCAGTCGTACTGTACCATCTTCTGCCAGGCAAGGAAGAGATGAGGATTGCTAGTAGTCGTATTGTACCATCTTCTGCCGAGCAGCCATGAGATGTGGATGGCATGCAGTCCTTCTGCACCGTCTGCTGCCAGGCAAAGATGTAAAAGATAGATGGAGTGGGTCAAAACAAGAAATAGACCAGATTTGTTTTGTACTCATTTGCCTCCTCCCCCGTCTAGGGGACTCATTCCTCTAGGTCACACTGCAGTCACTCACAGAGAAGGTGCAGCGAGGTAAATCTAGCCATGTATCAATCAGAGGCCAGGCTAACCTCCTTGTTCCAATAAGAACAATAACTTAGGTGCACCATTTCTTATTGGAACCCTCCGTGAAGTCCTGCCTGAAATACTCCTTGATGTAAAGACACCCCCTTTGTTGATTTTACTCCCTGAAGCCAACCCTGTAAGCCGTGTCATCAGTCGCCCCTCCCTCCGTCAGAGCAACGGCAGACAATCGTTCCGCGCCTTTTTTCTGTGCGGACGCCATACCAAGGCAAGCATGGAGGCAGCTCAGCTCACTTTGGCAATTAGGAGCACATTCAACACCACACGCATTATCCAGCAGTATATGCAGCCCCAGAACCTGGCAAAGCGATACCGGGCGAGGAGGCGACGTCAGCGCGGTCACATGAGTGATCAGGACATGGACACAGATTTCTCTGAAAGCATGGGCCCTGCCAATGCATGCATCATGGTGCTAATGGGGCAGGTTCATGCTGTGGAACACCGATTCTGGGCTCGGGAAACAAGCACAGACTGGTGGGACCGCATAGTGTTGCAGGTCTGGGACGATTCCCAGTGGCTGCGAAACTTTCTCATGCGTAAGGGCACTTTCATGGAACTTTGTGACTTGCTTTCCCCTGCCCTGAGGCGCATGAATACCAAGATGAGAGCAGCCCTCACAGTTGAGAAGCGAGTGGCGATAGCCCTGTGGAAGCTTGCAACGCCAGACAGCTACCGGTCCGTTGGGAATCAATTTGGAGTGGGCAAATCTACTGTTGGAGCTGCTGTGATGCAAGTAGCCCATGCAGTCAAAGATCTGCTGATATCAAGGGTAGTGACCCTGGGAAATGTGCAGGTCATAGTGGATGGCTTTGCTGCAATGGGATTCCCTAACTGTGGTGGGGCTATAGACGGAACCCATATCCCTATCTTGGCACCGGAGCACCAAGCCGCCAAGTACATAAACCGCAAGGGGTACTTTTCGATAGTGCTGCAAGCTCTGGTGGATCACAAGGGACGTTTCACCAACATCAACGTGGGATGGCCGGGAAAGGTGCATGATGCTCGCATCTTCAGGAACTCTGGTCTGTTTCAAAAGCTGCAGGAAGGGACTTTCTTCCCAGACCAGAAAATAACTGTTGGGGATGTTGAAATGCCTATATGTATCCTTGGGGACCCAGCCTACCCCTTAATGCCATGGCTCATGAAGCCGTACACAGGCAGCCTGGACAGTAGTCAGGAGCTGTTCAACTACAGGCTGAGCAAGTGCAGAATGGTGGTAGAATGTGCATTTGTACATTTAAAGGCGCGCTGGCGCAGTTTACTGACTCGTTTAGACCTCAGCGAAACCAATATTCCCACTGTTATTACTGCTTGCTGTGCGCTCCACAATATCTGTGAGAGTAAGGGGGAGACGTTTATGGCGGGGTGGGAGGTTGAGGCAAATCGCGTGGCTGCTGGTTACGCGCAGCCAGACACCAGGGCGGTTAGAAGAGCACAGGAGGACGCGGTACGCATCAGAGAAGCTTTGAAAACCAGTTTCATGACTGGCCAGGCTACAGTGTGAAAGTTCTGTTTGTTTCTCCTTGATGAAACCCCCCGCCCCTTGGTTCACTCTACTTCCCTGTAAGCTAACCACCCGCCCCTCCTCCCTTCGATCACCACTTGCAGAGGCAATAAAGTCATTGTTGCTTCATATTCATGCATTCTTTATTCATTCATCACACAAATAGGGGGATGACTACCAAGGTAGCCCAGGAGGGGTGGTGGAGGAGGGAAGGAAAATGCTACACAGCACTTTAAGCACAGCACTTTAAAAGTTTACAACTTTAAAATTTATTGAATGACAGCCTTCTTTTTTTTGGGCAATCCTCTGTGGTGGAGTGGCTGGTTGGCTGAAGGCCCCCCCACCGCGTTCTTGGGCGTCTGGGTGTGGAGGCTATGGAACTTGGGGAGGAGGGCGGTTGGTTACAGAGGGGCTGCAGTGGCAGTCTGTGCTCCAGCTGCCGTTGCTGCAGCTCAACCATACACTGGAGCATACTGGTTTGGTCCTGCAGCAGCCTCAGCATTGAATCCTGCCTCCTCTCATCACGCTCCCGCCACATTTGAGCTTCAGCCCTGTCTTCAGCCCGCCACTTACTCTCTTCAGCCTGCCACCTCTCCTCCCAGTCATTTTGTACTTTCCTGCACTCTGACATTATTTGCCTCCACGCATTCGTCTGTCCTCTGTCAGTGTGGGAGGACAGCATGAGCTCGGAGAACATTTCATCTCGAGTGTGGTTTTTTTTCTTTCTAAGCTTCACTAGCCTCTGGGAAGGAGAAGATCCTGTGATCATTGAAACACATGCAGCTGGTGGAGAAAAAAAAAGGGACAGCGGTATTTAAAAAGATACATTTTATAAAACAGTGGCTACACTCTTTCAGGGTAAACCTTGCTGTTAACATTACATACATAGCACATGTGCTTTCGTTACAAGGTCGCATTTTGCCTCCCCCTCCCCCCCCCCCGGCGTAACTACCCCCTCAACCTTCCCCCCCTCCCTGTGGCTAACAGCGGGGAACGTTTCTGTTTAGCCACAGGCAAACAGCCCAGCAGGAATGGGCTCCTCTGAGTGTCCCCTGAAGAAAAGCACTCTATTTCAACCAGGTGACCATGAATTATATCTCACTCTCCTGAGGATAACACAGAGAGATAAAGAACGGATGTTGTTTGAATGCCAGCAAACATACACTGCAATGCTTTGTTCTACAATGATTCCCGAGTACGTGTTACTGGCCTGGAGTGGTAAAGTGTCCTACCATGAAGGACGCAATAAGGCTGCCCTCCCTAGAAACCTTTTGCAAAGGCTTTAGGACTACATCTATTAGAACTGCGAATGCCAGGGCAAAGTAATCCTTTCACATGCTTGCTTTTAAACCATGTATAGTATTTTAAAAGGTACACTCACCGGAGGTCCCTTCTCCGCCTGCTGGGTCCAGGAGGCAGCCTTGGGTGGGTTCGGGGGGTACTGGCTCCAGGTCCAGGGTGAGAAACAGTTCCTGGCTGTCGGGAAAACCGGTTTCTCCGCTTGCTTGCTGTGAGCTATCTACAACCTCATCATCATCTTCTTCGTCCCCAAAACCTGCTTCCGTATTGCCTCCATCTCCATTGAAGGAGTCAAACAACACGGCTGGGGTAGTGGTGGCTGAACCTCCTAAAATGGCATGCAGCTCATCATAGAAGCGGCATGTTTGGGGCTCTGACCTGGAGCGGCCGTTCGCTTCTCTGGCTTTCTGGTAGGCTTGCCTCAGCTCCTTCAGTTTCACGCGGCACTGCTTTGGGTCCCTGTTATGGCCTCTGTCCTTCATGCCCTGGGAGATTTTGACAAAGGTTTTGGCATTTCGAAAACTGGAACGGAGTTCTGATAGCACGGATTCCTCTCCCCAAACAGCGATCAGATCCCGTACCTCCCGTTCGGTCCATGCTGGAGCTCTTTTGCGATTCTGGGACTCCATCATGGTCACCTGTGCTGATGAGCTCTGCATGGTCACCTGCAGCTTGCCACGCTGGCCAAACAGGAAATGAGATTCAAAAGTTTGCGGTTCTTTTCCTGTCTACCTGGCCAGTGCATCTGAGTTGAGAGTGCTGTCCAGAGCGGTCACAATGGAGCACTCTGGGATAGCTCCCGGAGGCCAATACCATCGAATTGTGTCCACAGTACCCCAAATTCGACCCGGCAAGGCCGATTTAAGCGCTAATCCACTTGTCAGGGGTGGAGTAAGGAAATCGATTTTAAGAGCCCTTTAAGTCGAAATAAAGTGCTTCATTGTGTGGACGGGTGCAGGTTTACATCGATTTAATGCTGCTAAATTTGACCTAAAGTCCTAGTGTAGACCAGGGCCTAGATAGTGAGTGTATGTTCACAACGTTTGTTTGCTTGTTTTTGAAGGGGACTATATGTCAAACTTAATAGAGGTAGCTCAGAAATTCTTATTTCTGAAGCTGGGATTTTAAGGACATTCTTATACTCAACAATTAGCTTTAAAAATCCTTCCTGAACCCATCCATAGAATCCCTGGGGCAACCCCAAAGGATGCACCTTTCTAATGGACCAAATTGCCTCTTTGAGCCAAATTCTGTTTTGCCAAATGTGGCTCTTCAGTCACACAGTGTGACCTGTACCTGAACTTCTGTATTTCACTCTGCTGCGGGATGGGAAAAGATTGTAGATACTAGGGTATAGCAGGAGTCTGGCATGTATTAGGAAAGCTGGAGCTCAGGAAAAAATGTAACTGACCATGAGCTGTGTGTGTACTGCCAGATGAAAAGTCTAGTTCTTTGGACAATAGGATAGTTCAGTTCTTTGAGAAATGTTATGTATTCACAGAATTCATGGATTCCAAGGCCAGAAGGGACCACAGTGATCATGTAATCTGGCCTCCTGCATAACACAGGAAACAGAAATTCACCAAAATAATTCCTAGAGCAGATCTTTTAGAAAAACATTCAGTCTTGATTTAAAAATTGTCAGTGGTGGAGAATGCACCATGACTCTTGGTAAGTTGTTCCAATGATTAGCTACGCTCACTGTTAAAAATGTACACCTTATTTCCAGTCTGAATTTGTCTAGCTTCCATCTGTAGTCATTGAAGTGCTACATCTTTCTCTACAAGACTGAAGAGCCCATTATTAAATATTTGTTCCCCACGTAGGAGTTTACAGACTGTAATCAAGTTGTCTCTTGGCCTTCTGTTCATAAAGCTAAATAGATTAAGCTCCTTGAGTCTATCACTATAAGATGTTTTCTGATCCTTTAATTTTTCTCATGGCTCATCTTTGAACCCTCTCCAATTTATCAACATCTTTCTTGAATTGTGGACACAGTACTCCACACAATACTGGACACAGTATTCCAGCAGTCGTTGCACAGTGCTAAATACAGACGTAAAATAACCTCTCTACTCCTGTAGACTAAGCAGCTTGAGAACCAGCTAGCCTTTTAATAGCTTTAGAGCATCATGTTCAATAAACCATTGATATTGCTCCCCACCATATGTAGACTAAGAAATGTAAGTGAGAGAAAACATTCTTGACAGGCTTGCAGAACTTCCCCACCCCCATAATTTAGAGCCTGGAGGCTGGCTGTTGTGACTGCTAATGGCTATAATTGCATGCTGGAAAAAAACACCCTAAATTCCAAAGGGTCAGTGTCCACTGAGAATGTTGCTAGAGTGACTCATTTGTAGTAATAATTATGATCCTCCTTCCTTCAAAAGTGGAGGAAGAGGAAGGGTAAAAGGTTTCCGGGCTTTTCTTATTTGTGAAACACTGGGCTGCGGGATTGCTAGCTTCTGGTAGAAGATCTGCATCAGGCCCATTCCCGTGCCAGTGGAGACTGCTGGCATTTTGAAAGTGGATAGGTGGAAGTGACAAGTAAAGCTTTACTCAGAGCCAGCTTACTGCAAAGGCTAAATATCATAATGTATATGAAATCCAGTAGGGGAGGTCCTGTCTGCCCAGAGGAGATTTCACTACACAGGGTGGCACGTTCTTCTTCTTTTCACAAATGCTGTTTGTTCTATTGCCAGTTCTGTAAAATAGTTTAAACAGATTTCTCTAAAATATGAATGAAGTTGTTCATCTGTTTAAAGCAATAGTGCAACAAACGTGGACATATTATTGATTGTACTGTTGTGGATGTTGGGTCTTTCAGGAGAAAAAATATTCCCAGGCATTTGATTTGAGCTAGCACTCTATCAATATTTTAGTTCCTCTTCAGTTTTGCAGAATTTAAGATTTCATTTAAAATTCCGTGACTTGGGCTCCTGGATGCTACGGTAATACAAATAGTTTGCATTTTATTATTATTGTTGTTTAAGTATCTAATCTTTATCGCTTCAAAGAAAAACATTCTGGCTGTAAGCAGATGCAATGGCTTGCTCCTGAGTTTCCAGATGGAAACCTTTAAAGGACATGGTATGAAAGGGTGAGTTGTCTTCGTTTGATTTCAGTGATCTGTTACTTCCGGAGCCTAATTATCTCAATCACAAGTTACCTATCAGTATTGTCGTACTATTAATTATTGGCTCTAAAGAGTACTTTACATGTTCAGAGTGCTTTAGAGTTGATAATCAACCCTCACAACAATCCTATGAGATAGTTAGATAAGCATTGTGATCTCCCTTTCATAGAAGCTGAGACAGACAGGCGAAGAGATTGGCTCAAGGCCATCCAGTGAATCACCGACAGAGCCAAGTTTAGAATTTTCAGTCCCATGCAAAGTGGGCAGAACTCAAGTTGAACACTGCTACTTCTTTCCTTATTCTTACCACAGACCATCCTAACAGTTTATTTAATCACAGTCCTTCCAATTTCTAGTGATACCTGTACAAATCACACATATAGTACCATGAAAATGGAGCACACTGGATTCCTTTATACCTGCATTCTTATAAAATATCAGAATAACAGCCAGCCCCTGTCTATATAATTTCAATCTGTATTATCTACCAGATACTAGAGACTCTTAACAAATTCTGTATTGGTTCGTATTACATCCAAAGAATAGAGCACACAGAATCATCTAGGAACATAGGAATTGCCATACTGGATCAGACCCAAGGCCCATCTAGTTCAGTAGCCTGTCTCTGATGGGGGCTGATACTATATACTTCAGATGAAGGTGTAAAAACCTCACAGTAGGTAGCTGTGGAATAATCTGTGCCCCTACCCACATGCTTAATTCCTAACAGAGACTGGTTTAAACCATGAAGCATAGAGCTCTGAAGCATTTCTTCTTACCTGTAACTGCAACTCTTTTATAGAAATCACCTAGATGTCACTTACTGAGGAAGAAAAGTTACAGCAAAAAGCTCTCAACAAAATCATGATTCACTCAGTCATCAAGCTCTCATTGCCAAAAATGAGTGGAATCTGCTTTAATGTCATGACATAAATTTAAAATGAAAATTAAAGAGGATGTGGAATAAATCTAACCAGCTGTATTCTTAAATGAAAATTAGCCAAATACAATACCTCCCTTTTGTAGAATCGACAACCATTTGGGGCATCTTCTGGACCAATGAAAAAATATAATTGTTTTCCTTCAGCTCTGCTGGAAATAAGGTACATGTTGCTCTTTTCTCTCAGCACTGAAATAATCTCCTCACATTTTTTCCGTGAAGATATGCACACACAACTTCCATTAACTTCTCAAGAGGTATTTATGTGTTACAGCAAAATTTAGCACTTGTGAGCCTTCACACATCTATATATGAAATAAATATAACAGGTCATATTATCTTGTGTCTCAAAAAAATGGAAATAAAAATCAGGACCAGTACAGGCTCATGAACATAATTCCTTTTAATAGTATTATTGAGCTCTTACATAGCCCTCCTTTCATTTTTGGAGATCAGTCTTTTACAAAGATTGGGGTAATCCTTATCTCCATTTAAGACATGGAGAAACTAAGACACAAAGAAATTTGTGATTTTCCCCCCACCCCATGTCACACAGTGGTGGCCTAGGAGGGGAAACCAGGTTTCCTGACTGCTAGTTTTAAAGCACTTTCCAGCGCAGTTGCTTTAAGGAGCAGAGTTTAGCTGAATAATTGTTTGAGGGTGGATGTAAAAAAAAAATAATTCTTATGAAGTTATAGTGGGATCACTGGACATCCTTTAGAATGATATTTAAAATGGATGTTAGAACTGTTCAGGAATTATTTTTTTTCACACTGGAAAATGCTGATTCATTGAAACTCAAACTTTTCATGCAAACATATCAGTTTAGATAAAAATGTTTCTCAGGCCCAGGGTGGAATTTCTGGTCAGAGAGCAAGCAAACCCAGAATTTCCAATAGCCTGGCAGTCAAGGCACTCACTTGGCATATGGGAGAGATCCAGGTTCAAGTCCCTAGTCCAAATCAGGATGAACAAGGATTTGAACCTGGGTCTTTCCCACATGCCAAGTGAGGTCCCTAACTATTGGCTATTCTGGGGTGGTGCCCTCTCCTTTCATGAAAAATCTTAAAAGGTCTAATTTTTCTTTTTATGTGGAATGAAAACAAATGTTGAAACCTCAATATTTTTTGTGAAACAGAATTCTTTGTTTCTGGCCAGCCCTAGTAGATGGGTCTGTGATGAAAGAGTAGAAATAAGCCACTTGCACGTGTAGATCAAGCATTGCCCTCATTTATTTTTATGAAAGGTACACCAAACACAAAATCAGTCCTGCTCCTAGACAAGAGAGCAAAGTTGAGTGGATGGGTGCTGCAGTGGTGGCCATCTGTGCAAGCTTGTGGCCATCTGTATGTTTTAAAGTGTCTGGGAGCCAACTGCCCTTCTAAACTTAATGATGGCTTTCCCTAATTAATTAAGGAGTTATTAGACAGCACTCTGCAGTGCTGCTAGGTTTATAGTTACAATGGATCTCTATGTAGAAAAATGTTTCATTGTTAGTTTTTTAATTTTCTTTGCATTGAAGCTTTATAAAATAAACCATGGAAAGCCACAGCTAGCTGACCATTACAAAATGTATAAAAGAAGCACAATAAAAGTTTTGAAAGTGGAAAAACAAATTAAAAGAATAACTGACAAATGTGACCATACATAACAGAAACAACCTGAGGATAAATTCTGTTCATTTAAACGTTTTGCAACGCCATTGACTTTAATGGGAGTTTTTATCTGAGAGTGAATCAGACACAGAAAAGAAGTCAAATTCTGCTAATACACATTTATTCAGATAACTCATTGTCTGAATGAACAATTTATTTACATAAACAATTTATCTTTGGCAGTTCAAGTAAATATGAAAAGGCTGCCAAATCTGTCTGTATGAATCCCAATAATTTAATATGTTTCAGGATATTTATTGAAAAAGTGAGAGAAGGCATTTTATCTTAATAAGGTATATGGAGAAACTCTTTTAGAACAGTGAATATTTCAGAAGAATAGATATGAAAAATAGTAATATTTGTGAGGACTTAAATGAAAACTGTCTTAATTGTATAGAGTGCTTTTCATTTGCAAAGTGAAATTGTAACACTGCACACAGTGTTACAAACGCCAATAAGTAATGGTACAAATAAAATGCATAGAAATCATTCCACCAACCACTGAAATATGGTCACCTCTGGGATGAAATATGGAAACCATGCCACAGCAATACTACTAAACTGTATAGAACAGATGAAAAGACTACCATATCCAGTTGAAACTGGGGTGGGAATTTAGGTAGGCAGAATGTAGCTATCCAAAACAGGAATTTGGCCAGAAAAATTGAGTTAGTACCACTACTCCTATGAAAAGTGTGTAGAATCTTTGGACACGAGTTATCAGAAACTCAGTCGTACATCTCAACCAAAAAACAGCACTGTCAACATCAGAGTGCCCTCTAGCATCAAAATGGGGCATTGTTACTGACTGGGTCAGATGGGAGAGTTCCACCATCTGTTTCATCAATTCATTGAAGTACCTTGTCAAGGTTCCTTCCCCACTCTGAACTCCAGGGTACAGATGTGGGGACCTGCATGAAAACCTCCTAAGCTTATCTTTACCAGCTTAGGTCAAAAACTTCCCCAAGGTACAAAATATTCCACCCTTTGTCCTTGGACTGGCCGCTACCACCACCAAACAAATACTGGTTACTGGGGAAGAGCTGTTTGGAAACGTCTTTCCCCCCAAAATACTTCCCAAAACCTTGCACCCCACTTCCTGGACAAGGTTTGGTAAAAAGCCTCACCAATTTGCTTTGGTGACTACAGACCCAGACCCTTGGATCTTAAGAACAATGAACAATCCTCCCAACACTTGCACACACCCCCTTTCCTGGGAATTGTTGGATAAAAAGCCTCACCAATTTGCATAGGTGACCACAGACCCAAACCCTTGGACCTGAGAACAATGAAAAAGCATTCAGTTTTCTTACAAGAAGACTTTTAATAGAAATAGGAGTAAATAGAAGTAAAGAAATCCCCTCTGTAAAATCAGGATGGTAGATACCTTACAGGGTAATTAAATTCAAAACATAGAGAATCCCTCTAGGCAAAACCTTAAGTTACAAAAAAGATACAGACAGAAATAGTTATTTTATTCAGCACAATTCTTTTCTCAGCCATTTAAAGAAATCATAATCTAACACATACCTAGCTAGATTACTTACTAAAAGTTCTAAAAAGAAAAGGAGTACTTGTGGCACCTTAGAGACTAACCAATTTATTTGAGCATGAGCTTTCGTGAGCTACAGCTCACTTCATCGGATGCATACCGTGGAAACTGCAGTAGACATTTATATACACACAGAGACCATGAAACAATACCCCCTCCCACCCCACTGTCCTGCTGGTAATAGCTTATCTAAAGTGATCATTAAGTTGGGCCATTTCCAGCACAAATCCAGGTTTTCTCACTCTCCGCCCCCCCCCCCCCCCAAACTCACTCTTCTGCTGGTAATAGCCCATCCAAAGTGACCACTCTCTTCACAATGTGTATGATAATCAAGGTGGGCCATTTCCTGCACAAATCCAGGTTCTCTCACCCCCTCACCCCCCTCCAAAAACCACACACACAAACTCAATCTCCTGCTGGTAATAGCTTATCCAAAGTGACCACTCTCCCTACAATGTGCATGATAATCAAGGTGGGCCATTTCCAGCATAAATCCAGGTTTTCTCACCCCCCCACCCCCATACACACACAAACGCACTCTCCTGCTGGTAATAGCTCATCCAAAGTGACCACTCTCCCTACAATGTGCATGGTAATCAAGGTGGGTCATTTCCAGCACAGATCCAGGCTTTCTCACCCCCCGCCCCCCGCCCCCGGGAACACACACACACACACACACACATAAACTCACTCTCCTGCTGGCAATAGCTAATCCAAACTGACCACTCTCCAAGTTTAAATCCAAGTTTAACCAGAACGTCGGGGGGGGGGGGGTAGGAAAAAGCAAGGGGAAATAGGCTACCTTGCATAATGACTTAGCCACTCCCAGTCTCTATTTAAGCCTAAATTAATAGTATCCAATCTGCAAATGAATTCCAATTCAGCAGTTTCTTGCTGGAGTCTGGATTTGAAGTTTTTTTGTTGTAAGATAGTGACCTTCATGTCGGCGATTGTGTGACCAGAGAGATTGAAGTGTTCTCCGACTGGTTTATGAATGTTATAATTCTTGACAGCTGATTTGTGTCCATTTATTCTTTTACATAGAGACTATCCAGTTTGACCAATGTAAATGGCAGAGGGGCATTGCTGGCACATGATGGCATATATCACATTGGTGGATGTGCAGGTGAACGAGTGTGCAGAGTGCAGCCTCTGATAGTGTGGCTGATGTTATTAGGCCCTGTGATGGTGTCCCCTGAATAGATATGTGGGCACAGTTGGCAACGGGCTTTGTTGCAAGGATAGGTTCCTGGGCTAGTCGTTCTGTTGTGTGGTATGTGATTGTTGGTGAGTATTTGCTTCAGGTTGCGGGGCTGTCTGTAGGCAAGGACTGGCCTGTCTCCCAAGATTTGTGAGAGTGTTGGGTCATCCTTCAGGATAGGTTCTAAGACTCCATTCCTGGTCTGTCCCCGGCAAAAGCAGCATATGGCAGGCAGAGACCCTTTGTTTCTCTCCCCGCTTTTGAAAGTATCTTGTCTCCTCATTGGTCATTTTGGTCAGGTGCCAGCGAGGTTACCTTTAGCTTCTTAACCCTTTACAGGTGAGAGGAGTTTTCCTCTGGCCAGGAGGGATTTTAAAGGGGTTTACCCTTCCCTTTATATTTATGACATACCTGGTTTTCTCTGGAGGTCCCCCATCCTGGCCTTGTTTACTGTGTAAAATTTGATACAGTCACTACTTTAAATGGTGTGATTGCAAAAAAAAATATTTATGAACCAAATGTTTGTATTTTAAGTGAACCCCTTGCTTCTAACATGCCACTGTCAACTAAACTGGCACCATTTTTGGGGCAAAAGATTTGCAGCATTTCTGGAGCACTAAAATTTTCTGATTATAGAAAGCTGGCCAGGGAGCAGCTTCTCAAAGCTGGCTCGATCTCTGCACCATCCCCTGCCTTCCCGCTTCATTCTCCCCTGGCAACTCTTCTTCCCCACTCAGTCTCCTTGCCAATTGACACTCAGCACCTGCTTAGCTAGCCAGCAGCACACTTCATGTTCTCTTCGCCTGGCCCTGCTATCTCCTGGCCAACAGGGATTCTCGCCATACAAGTCCTCTTCCTATTAAAATTGCCTCTTCCCTCCACTTCCTCTAGCTCTAATTATCTTCCTGCTTCTCCTTTCCATACTTCCCAAGTTGTTCTGCCCTCTCTCCACTGCCCCGTGCTGTCTACTTGTTTGCTTCTGCTTCTCCCACTCTGATTCCTCACTATTTCTTTTGCTCTTTAGCAACCCTTCCCCATTTCCCCCACATCTGTGTCCTGGTCCCACATGTTTTTCCATCTCTTCCCTTTCCCACAACTGTTCAGGATCTCTTGTCCACCTCCCAGTTGCTTCCAATCACCATTCCCCTGAATTATAGAATAAAATCAAGAAATGAAGGAGTCAGATAATTTGGTTGCAACAATATTAAAAATTTCCATCATTATTAATCTTTCATAGTGATAAACATTATTGTATGTTTCAAAGAAGCGGGAAAGTGGTTTCTGGAGGCTATTTATATAGTGGAAGTGGGAATTAATGAGCAAAAAGTCATTAATCTATGTGCAGTTGCCAGCATAAAATCTTCCTGAGGCCAAATTTTGGCCTTCCTTACATCCATGCTCCTTTTTGTTTTTTTTCCAAAATCTGATAAACACAGAATTGAGGCAACAACCTACACTGTGTACGTAAAGAAATAGCATATTGTCAGTTGAGCTAAGCACTTCTATTTCTCTTTAGGAAAAGATCCTGTTTCTTTATACTTACTGGCTTTCATGTCAATAAGTCAAAGCTGAAGCCATTGCTAGTATAAGGCACCACTCCAGTAGAGTTGCATCCACTTATACTACCAGTAATGAATTTGGTTAATTGTCCTTAACTGTGCATTTATGGCTCAATTCTGCAAGGTGCTGAGCACCCTGAAGTTCATTAACTTCACTCAGTCTGAGTATATTTACTTCAGTACTCATCAACTGCAGGATTGGGACCCTCACAATTCACTCATGGAAAATGTAGCCTGTAGTGTTAATGAGGAATTGTGTCATTTTGTGAAAAAATAACCTGAAGTTTTCAAGGCTCTGATTTACTAAAATCATTCCATTGGCATAGAATAATAAAATAAGCTGCCTTTGTTTTGGAACAGAAACAATAGCACCAGGAGTTTATAGAGAGATTGTTCTAAACTTGATTGATTATACTTATTATATTTATGATTTGCTGCATGCAGTTGAGACTCGTGAGTTATTCTGTTCTGGCTATTTTGTGCGTCAGTAACGTAGGTGGCTAAGAATGCTAAGAAGGAAGTGCTTTGCATATCTCTGTGACACTATGAACTTGGGGATGTGCTTGCTAGAATACAGTAATCTTGCTACATTTTGGAAACTAGAGCATGATGTTTAGAAGATAGGAGCTGTAAGTGTTATCTGTATCACTAGTCTCCATTACAATTACATCTGCCTAGATAAGACATAAATCAATGTGGCTTATAAACTTTAAATACCCATTTTTCAAGAACCAAAACACCACCTGCTTTTGCTGTTGTAATACATTCTGAAGGGATCATGACTCTGAACATAAGAAACAAATATAGTGGCAGCCTGTGTGTGTTAGGATTTTATTTTAATAATTTTTTTAAACTGAGTTTTCAAAAGTAGCTTTTTACATTCAAGAATCAAGGTGGTAAAGTTACATCAAAACTACTGTAATCCAGTATGAAAGAGTTGGTGAAACTGTGGATATTACCTCTTATGACGTGCTGAGAATTTTCCAGGTAACTTTACATTTGAGAGTGAGTGTGTGTGTGTGTGTATATTTAGAAATAGATTGAAACAAAATGGAATTAATTTGAGTCAGGGAGTCAGAGTGGATCTTTAGCAGAGGTGAGCAGAACCTCTTGCTGGTCTAGTCGATTGAGTATAGATTTAGGAGCCAGAAACTCTTGAGTTCTATTCTTAGCTTTGGCCCAGACTAGTTTGTGGGGCTTTGGGGATTAACCCTCTATGGTGGTGCACCTTTTGTTAAATGTTGATCATACCACCTGCTGGTACTTGCCTACCTCACAAAGATGCTGAGAGCTTTAATTTATATGCTGCAGTGCTCTAAAGTAATAGATTGAGTTCATGTGGTTTTGGCGAATCCAAGTAAGTTGCTTGGGCTCACAAAGCTTTGTGAACCCAGATGTTCACTTGGAATTTAGGGTTTCCTTGAATCTGAAAACTCCAAGCAAAGCTTGGAAAAACACACAGCTTTTGAAACAAAACTGGTGAGTTTTCTGACTCCATCCCCTCCTGTAATGGAATGCTAAACTGTATTTTACTTTTCAGCCACTCAGCCCTGGTCTACACTAGGACTTTAGGTCGAATTTAGCAGCATTAAATCGATGTAAACCTGCACCCGTCCACACGATAAAGCCTTTTATTTCGACTTAAAGGGCTCTTAAAATCGATTTCCTTACTCCACCCCTGACAAGTGGATTAGCGCTTAAATCGGCCTTGCCAGCTCGAATTTGGGGTACTGTGGACACAATTCGATGGTATTGGCCTCCGGGAGCTATCCCAGAGTGCTCCATTGTGACCGCTCTGGACAGCACTCTCAACTCAGATGCACTGGCCAGGTAGACAGGAAAAGAACCGCGAACTTTTGAATCTCATTTCCTGTTTGGCCAGCGTGGCAAGCTGCAGGTGACCATGCAGAGCTCCTCAGCAGAGGTGACCATGATGGAGTCCTAGAATCGCAAAAGAGCTCCAGCATGGACCGAACGGGAGGTACGGGATCTGATCACTGTTTGGGGAGAGGAATCCGTGCTATCAGAACTCCGTTCCAGTTTTCGAAATGCCAAAACCTTTGTCAAAATCTCCCAGGGCATGAAGGACAGAGGCCATAACAGGAACCCGAAGCAGTGCCGCGTGAAACTGAAGGAGCTGAGGCAAGCCTACCAGAAAGCCAGAGAGGCGAACGGCCGCTCCGGGTCAGAGCCCCAAACATGCCGCTTCTATGATAAGCTGCATGCCATTTTAGGGGGTTCAGCCACCACTACCCCAGCCGTGTTGTTTGACTCCTTCAATGGAGATGGAACAATACGGAAGCAGGTTTTGGGGACGAAGAAGAAGATGATGATGATGAGGAGGTTGTAGATAGCTCACAGCAAGCAAGCGGAGAAACCGGTTTTCCCGACAGCCAGGAACTGTTTCTCACCCTGGACCTGGAGCCAGTACCCCGCGAACCCACCCAAGGCTGCCTCCTGGACCCAGCAGGCGGAGAAGGGACCTCCAGTGAGTGTACCTTTTAAAATACTACACATGGTTTAAAAGCAAGCATGTGAAAGGATTACTTTGCCCTGGCATTCGCGGCTCTCCTGGACGTACTCCTAAAGCCTTTGCAAAAGGTTTCTAGGGAGGACAGCCTTATTGCGTCCTTCATGGTAGGACACTTAACCACTCCAGGCCAGTAACACGTACTCAGGAATCATTGTACAACAAAGCATTGCAGTGTATGTTTGCTGGCGTTCAAACAACATCCGTTCTTTATCTCTCTGTGTTATCCTCAGGAGAGTGAAATATAATTCATGGTCACCTGGTTGAAATAGGGTGCTTTTCTTCAGGGGACACTCAGAGGAGCCCATTCCTGCTGGGCTGTTTGCCTGTGGCTAAACAGAAATGTTCCCCGCTATTAGCCACTGGGAGGGGGGAGGGTTGAGGGGGTAGCCACGCGGTGGGGGGAGGCAAAATGCGACCTTGTAACGAAAGCACATGTGCTATGTATGTAATGTTAACAGCAAGGTTTACCCTGAAAGTGTGTAGCCACTGTTTTATAAAATGTATCTTTTTAAATACCGCTGTCCCTTTTTTTTTCTCCACCAGCTGCATGTGTTTCAATGATCACAGGATCTTCTCCTTCCCAGAGGCTAGTGAAGCTTAGAAAGAAAAAAAAACGAACTCGAGATGAAATGTTCTCCGAGCTCATGCTGTCCTCCCACACTGACAGAGCACAGACGAATGCGTGGAGGCAAATAATAGGAAAGCACAAAATGACCGGGAGGAGAGGTGGCGGGCTGAAGAGAGAAAGTGGCGGGCTGAAGACAGGGCTGAAGCTCAAATGTGGCGGCAACGTGATGAGAGGAGGCAGGATTCAATGCTGAGGCTGCTGCAGGACCAAACCAGTATGCTCCAGTGTATGGTTGAGCTGCAGCAAAGGCAGCTGGAGCACAGACTGCCATTACAGCCCCTGTGTAACCAACTGCCCTCCTCCCCAAGTTCCATAGCCTCCACACTCAGATGCCCAAGAACGTGGTGGGGGGGCCACCGGCCAACCAGCCACTCCACCACAGAGGATTGCCCCAAAAAAAGAAGGCTGGCATTCAATAAATTTTAAAGTTGTAAACTTTTAAAGTGCTGTGTGGCATTTTCCTTCCCTCCTCCACCACCCCTCCTGGGCTACCTTGGTAGTCATCCCCCTATTTGTGTGATGAATGAATAAAGAATGCATGAATGTGAAGCAACAATGACATTATTGCCTCTGCAAGTGGTGATCGAAGGGAGGAGGGGAGGGTGGTTAGCTTACAGGGAAGTAGAGTGAACCAAGGGGCGGGGGGTTTCATCAAGGATAAACAAACAGAACTTTCACACCGTAGCCTGGCCAGTCATGAAACTGGTTTTCAAAGCTTCTCTGATGCGTACCGCACCCTCCTCTGCTCTTCTAACCGCCCTGGTGTCTGGCTGCGCGTAACTAGCAGCCAGGCGATTTGCCTCAACCTCCCACCCCACCATAAACGTCTCCCCCTTACTCTCACAGATATTGTGGAGCACACAGCAAGCAGTAATAACAGTGGGAATATTGGTTTCGCTGAGGTCTAAGCGAGTCAGTAAACTGCGCCAGCGCGCCTTTAAATGTCCAAATGCACATTCTACCACCATTCTGCACTTGCTCAGCCTGTAGTTGAACAGCTCCTGACTACTGTCCAGGCTGCCTGTGTACGGCTTCATGAGCCATGGCATTAAGGGGTAGGCTGGGTCCCCAAGGATACATATAGGCATTTCAACATCCCCAACAGTTATTTTCTGGTCTGGGAATGAAGTCCCTTCCTGCAGCTTTTGAAACAGACCAGAGTTCCTGAAGATGCGAGCGTCATGTACCTTTCCCGGCCATCCCACGTTGATGTTGGTGAAACGTCCCTTGTGATCCAACAGAGCTTGCAGCACTATTGAAAAGTACCCCTTGCGGTTTATGTACTCGGCGGCTTAGTGCTCCGGTGCCAAGATAGGGATATGGGTTCCGTCTATGGCCCCACCACAGTTAGGGAATCCCATTGCAGCAAAGCCATCCACTATGAGCTGCACATTTCCCAGGGTCACTACCCTTGATATCAGCAGATCTTTGATTGCGTGGGCTACTTGCATCACAGCAGCTCCAACAGTAGATTTGCCCACTCCAAATTGATTCCCAACTGACCGGTAGCTGTCTGGCGTTGCAAGCTTCCACAGGGCTATCGCCACTTGCTTCTCAACTGTGAGGGCTGCTCTCATCTTGGTTTTCATGCGCCTCAGGGCAGGGGAAAGCAAGTCACAAAGTTCCATGAAAGTGTCCTTACGCATGCAAAAGTTTCGCAGCCACTGGGAATCGTCCCAGACCTGCAACGCTATGCGGTCCCACCAGTCTGTGCTTGTTTCCCGAGCCCAAAATCGGTGTTCCACAGCATGAACCTGCCCCATTAGCACCATGATGCATGCATTGGCAGGGCCCATGCTTTCAGAGAAATCTGTGTCCATGTCCTGATCACTCATGTGACCGCGCTGACGTAGCCTCCTCGCCCGGTATCGCTTTGCCAGGTTCTGGTGCTGCATATACTGCTGGATAATGCGTGTGGTGTTTAATGTGCTCCTAATTGCCAAAGTGAGCTGAGCGGCCTCCATGCTTGCCTTGGTATGGCGTCTGCACAGAAAACAGGCGCGGAACGATTGTCTGCCGTTGCTCTGACGGAGGGAGGGGTGACTGACGACACGGCTTACAGGGTTGGCTTCAGGGAGCTAAAATCAACAAAGGGGGTGGCTTTACATCAAGGAGTATTTCAGGCAGGACTTCACGGAGGGTTCCAATAAGAAATGGTGCACCTAAGTTATTGTTCTTATTGGAACAAGGAGGTTAGCCTGGCCTCTGATTGATACATGGCTAGATTTACCTCGCTGCACCTTCTCTGTGAGTGACTGCAGTGTGACCTAGAGGAATGAGTCCCCTAGACGGGGGAGGAGGCAAATGAGTACAAAACAAATCTGGTCTATTTCTTGTTTTGATCCACTCCATCTATCTTTTACATCTTTGGCTGGCAGCAGACGGTGCAGAAGGACTGCATGCCATCCACATCTCATGGCTGCTCGGCAGAAGATGGTACAGTACGACTGCTAGCCATCCTCATCTCTTGCCTGCCTGGCAGAAGATGGTACAATACGACTGCTAGCCATCCTCATCTCTTGCCTGCCCGGCAGAAGATGGTATAGTACAACTGCTAGCAATCCGTATCGCCTGCCTGCTCACCATAAGACGGTCCAATAGGACTGACTGCAGGACTAAAGAGAATGACCTGGTCAAGTCACTCCAAATTTAGTCTCTGCGCCCATGTCTGCCCATTTGCTCCCAACCGACGTGGCCAGGAGCACCTCGGACACGACGAGGATGGCTACCAGTCGTACCGCACCGTCTGCTGGCAGAAGGCAATGGGTTGCTGCTCCTGTGTAGCAATGCCGTACCACGTCTGTGAGCACCCAGGAGACATACGGTGATGGTTACCTGAGCGGGCTCCATGCTTGCCGTGGTATGGCATCTGCACAGGTAACTCAGGAAAAAAGGCGCGAAATGATTGTCTGCCCTTGCTTTCACAGAGGGAGGGAGGGAAGCGGGGCCCGACGGTATGTACCCAGAACCACCGGCGACAATGTTTTAGCCCCATCAGGCATTGGGATCTCAACCCAGAATTCCAATGGGCAGCAGAGACTGCGGGAACTGTGGGATAGCTATCCACAGTGCAATGCTCCGGAAGTCGACTCTAGCCTCGGTTCTGTGGAAGCACTCCGCTGAGTTACTGCACTTAATGCACTTAGAGCATTTTCTGTGGGGACACACACACTCGAATATATAAAACCGATTTCTAAAAAACCGACTTCTATAAATTCGACCTTATTCCGTAGTGTAGACATACCCTAAGTGGTTCTGTGTGTAAAATACCTTATTTAAGCTAATCTTAGCCAGACCTGGCAGAGCATTAAAGGATCTTATAGTGAATATCGCGTGGATCTCTTTGAGAAGTAATCTCTGTAGTCAGTTTATATCTGATTCAGAATCCTGACCTACTAGTAGCAGCCCTGCAACCTACTGTGTTCAAGAAATACATGACATAGGATCAGAAGTAAACTAGTTCCAGAGAAGAATGAAGTGAAGGAGTGAAGCAACAAAGGAGAGAATTCCCAGGCTAAAAGGGACAAATTCCAGCCTACATACACAAGATGTGGAAAAAGTCAGAACCCAAGAATGATACACACCCAGCCAAAGACAGCAGTTGTAATAATGCACTAAATATGGACATTTGGCAGCTGTTGGCCACCCCAAGGCAGTCAGGAAGTTGGCCAATATTACAGACAATTAAGAGCCATCATTTCTGTGATCTATCTCTTGTGAAGACACAGAGCCTTCCTGGAGAGTGAAACTGAATATTCATGGCAATACTAGTGACTTTAAAATTGACTTAGGAGCTGACATCACAGTTATATCAGAAGGGACTTACAATTGCCTTAAAACTCTTCCAGAGCTGAAGTCACCTAACACAGCTTTGACTAGCTCGGAGGTATTCTGAACTGTATGGACCAGTTCAGCACAGAAACAATTTAAAAAGATACAAGCTATGCATTCAGAGTGCATGTGATCAAAAGTTTAAAGACGAACAACCTTCTCAGCTGCAGTGTGGCAGCAATCATTGGCCTAGTGAGAAAGGTGGAAGAACTGAGGAATCGATGATATTGGACTCTGTGAATGGAGATCCAGTACAAATTAACTAAAGAGACAATGCTGAACCATACAAAATGCAATCACCCCTACCAGAGAGACCTTGGAAGAGACTAGCTCCTGATTTATGCAAAATCAGAGGATGTTGTTACCTGGTTGTAGTGTACTACTTTTCCCGGTATATAGAAATTATGTACTTGAAAGACATTACATGAGTTATTGAGAAACTAAAGTGCCCTTTTGCTCATTTTGGTATTTCAGAACAACTAGTACTGGACAACAGGCCAAAATTCACTGCATTAGAATTTACATCATTACAAATGAAATATGATTTTGATCATATTACTAGCAGCCAACATTATCCATAAGCAAATGGAGAGGCTGGGAGATCTGTACAGCCAGCCAAAAACATCCTACAGCAGGAAGATCCATTCCTTGCTCTTCTTAATTAAAAATCAAAACTAATAGCATCTATTGGATATAATCCATCCCAACTCTTGATGGGAGGATAATTTAGAACTATTGTTCCAACTTTGGAAAAGAATCTATCCCCAAAGTGGCCAGACATGAAGAGAGTCACCAAACTGGATAAAAAGGCAAAAAAACCCACTTTTTACAACAATCACCATTCAGTTAGAGAACTGCTGGGTCTAGAACCTGACCATGTTTATGTCAAATTGGATAGAGAAAAAGGATGGACAACTCCAGCTGTCATAAAGAAACAGAATTCAGCTCCCAGATCATAGATGATCGAGACTGACAGCGGAGAGTTCATGAGGAACTGTTAACATCTACCCTTTGTTCCTTAGAAAGAATAATCAGCAGAGCAAACTCTACAGATGATAGATGAAGAACAAGATGACCACTCAGAAATTCCAAACTGACCACAGCCACTCATTGCAACTAATGGACAGCCAGATGGTAAAGTTGTTATGCATTCAGGTAGTGTAATTAGAAAACCAGTATGATTCAGAGACACTTAACAGATTGATATATGCTGAACTTCAAAGATAGCATGATGGTGTATATTTCCCAAATGAGAGGAATGTACAACTTCAAGGGGAGATGTAACAGAATGCTAAACTATATTTTACTGTTCAGCCGCTAGTTGGTGCTGTGAGTAAAATACCTTATTTAAGCTAACCTTAGCCAGATGTGGCAGAACATCAAAAGTTGTTATAGTCTGACACAGAAGCCTGACCTGTCAGTAGCAGCCTTGCAACCTACCACATAGAGGAAGTACATGACACTTCCCACATCTCCACCCTAACATCACTTCTTCGGCCCCACTTCTGATCAGGCACTTTCTTCTGAACCTGGGATCTTCTGAAGGCAGGTGACTAACCTGATTCATCCTGGGGTTTTCTCAGAAGAAACAAGTATGTCTTCTGCCCAGTGACCCATTGAAGTTCTTTTGAGAAGGTTTTCTAGTCCCAGCTCTGTTCTAGAGAAGTAAGGCAGGAAGTAGTTCTCTTCCTAGTACTCCCACTGCTAAATTCAATCTCTGTCCTCGCTCTGAGACACCACAGTCTTCTGTGCAGTAGGAGGTGGAGCAAGGTAGGTCCCAGAAGTCTTGTGTGGGGAGACAGAATCTCAGGCCAGTCTGGAGCTGATTCCTGGATGGCCCAAGTCCTTTCCAAGGTTCAATAACTTGTTTGACCTTCTGAGAGAGTTTCACTACAAAATGTTTCTTTAATCCTTATCTTAGTTAACAGACCAAGAGAAAAATGGCATCAGACTGACTCATATGGGACATTTGGCTCAAGCCGTGTGAGATTTCCAGTTGTTCAGGGCTGAATATATTGTGCAGTATTAAGTCTGAACCTTGCACATGGAAGAATAAAAACTCCTTTAATGACCTGCCATGCTCACAAACCTGAACTTTAGATTTCCCCACTGCTGTTGGCAAGGGGAGTGGCTTGATGTAGCGGGCTGACAGTGATGTGTTTTGCACAAATACATCACAAAGTTTTATAAACTTATAGATTCCAAAAAGTGGTAGTGTTGTGAAATTAACAAATCAGCTGTAAGTCTGCAGCTCCACAGGAGCTCTAATTTACTGGACTGATAGATATTTTTCCTGATGTCTATATGAATTTTTCTCGTTCCTGGTTTTAGACCATCTCTCCTTGTTGCTTTTTACTGCATTTTATAATTTGAAGTATACAGAATTCGCATTTGTCTCATGCACTAGCTATATCCACCTACTAACTGCTCTGTTGCAAATCCCCTTATGCCCTTTCCACATTTTTTAAACTTTACTTCCATCTAGAGCTGTCTGGGAAAGGGAAATTTCCTCCCACAAAAAAATTAGCATGGGGGGGGGGAATTCATCCTGTATCATCTGGATACAATTGTGGGAGGACAACTTGTGAAAAATTCTCTATTCTGAGAGTACCAAAATGGAATATTTCTACTTGGTCCCCTGGTAGTTGGTTCCATTGGGTCCCAATTCCCAGGCTGGTGGATTGCTCAGGTTCCAGGGAGACTGAAAGCCTGGCAACCAGCTAGGCAGGCAGCTGTGGACCCTGAGGACCCCACCACATAGGCAGCCAGAGAGCCCTGGGAGCTTACCAGATGGGGAGCCAGAGAGCCTGCTGGGTGGGCATCCCAGGGAGCGAGGCAGTCCACTGACAGCTGGTTGGAAGGACACCAGGCAGGTGGGCAGACAAACTGACTGGTTATCTTGCCTGCCTCCCTGGTTTCCATCAAAGTTTAGATGGAATTGAAATATTCTCCTAGAACGTTTTGGTTCTATTGAATCAGCATTTTCTGAATCAGCACAGTCTGACTGGAAAATTTGCAACCAGCTCAGCTTCCTGCAAGTATATTATTAAAAACTTTTTCCTGTTTAAAATACAATGCCGAATCCTGAAACAATCAACTTATCAGTAGAGAAGATTTAGAAATATTGCCACAGAAAAGGCTCTCCTTTGTCTCCTGTCCTTTTTTGGAAAATGTTGCCCCAGCTGAAGTTTTTCCTAATGCTGTCTCTTTGCTCCAAAGGCCTGGCTACAGCTTGGCCTGCCTTAACTGTCTCCTACAACAGAAGACTTTGTTTTGTAACAATGGGGAGTCTACCAGGAAAATTATGAAGCATAAAATTGTCATTTCCCAGTAAATAAACCTTCCAAAAGTTATGGTGTGCTGATGGCATTAAATAATGTCATGTTTGTAAAAGGAGAACATTTCAGCTTGTTTTTAAAGAATGACCCCACCCCCTTGCAAAATCATATGGTTGTGATCTGGAAGGGAAAGTTTCAGTCATCTGCTGTTTTTTCTCATGCTAAGATCTTTTTCTCCTCCCCCTTTCATTTGGCTAAACTGGAGACATGAAGGGTATGTCCGTGCTGCATTTTAAAACCTGCATCAGTGAATGTCAGGGCCCAATTCTACAGATTTGGGCTTGCACTGGGGTACTAAAAGCAGCTCATCAGAAATTCAGGTTTGGGCTCAGGAACCTACCCTCCTCCCCAGGCTTCAGAGTCCAAGCTCCAATTCTAAGTCCAAATGTCTACACAACTGTTTTTAGCGCCCTAGCATGAGCCAGAGTCTATAGACCCAGGCCCTGAGACTCACTGCCATGGCTCTTAAAACACAGTGTAGATGCACCCTTACTGCCCAACTTTCCAACGTGGCCTGCGATTTGTGGAGCTTAGCTTTGAGACATCTTAGGCTTGATCTCCAGTAGTGGTGGGCAACCTGCAGCCCTCACGCAGCCCATCAGGGTAATCTGCTGGCAGGCCGCCAGGCAGTTTGTTTACATTTGTACAGCCGCCTGCAGCTCCCAGTGGCTGTGGTTCGCCATTCCTGGCCAATGGGAGTTGCGGGAAGCGGTGCGGGCTGCTGCTGGCTGTTGCTGGCTGCTGCTTCCCACAGCTCCCATTGGCTGGGAATAGTGAACCGCAGCCACTGGGAGCTGCGGGCGGCCGTACAAATGTAAGCAAACTGTCGAGGGGCCCACCAGTGGATTATCCTGATGGACCACAGGTTGCCCACCACTGATCTACAGCATTGGTGGTAGCTGGTGCTTAGCCCTACTGAAAATCAGCTTGTCATGTTCTGGGATGCAATTTGGACCAGTCAGAGGTTGTCACCACTTGTCCTGTAATGCTGAGTGCCTTAAAATGCTCGCTGCTGTAGCTCCCTATGTGGAGGCTCCCAGCCAGTGTCCAAACATGCACTGAATGTTGGTGTGGGGAGAAGCCCTGGTTCAGCACCTCTGACTCCAGCAGCCTGCTTGTTGCACCCCAGTCACACTCTGGTCTCCGCCAGCCTTGGTTACTACTAGCCAAGTGCCCCCCCCACACACACATTCCCAGTCCCGAATTTCTCCAAGACCGTCTGCCCTGAAATGTTCAGCGCTCTCCTGATCATCAAGAGGAATAATGAGGTCCATTATGCCTTTACAGAGGAAAAAAGCACAGCAGCTTATTGCTTTAACTTGAGTTAATAATCAGTTCAAGTCAGACATAGTACTGGGTTGATTTAGAATAATTTAGAATAAAATAATAATTTAGATAATAATTTAGAATAAAAGAAAAACTAGTTTGTTTAATCTAAAAGAGAGAGAGAGGTTGTAAGTGAGTCCCAGAATAAGAGATAAAGTCAGAAATGGTGACAAAAAAATAAAAATGAAAAATGCTTTGTAGTGACTAAGACTTAGCAAAACTGTGCTCTTGGTTTAAAGTCAGATTCTTCCTATACTTCCTTCCATCCCCTTGCTCAAGATCTCCCACAGACTACAAAGTACCTTTGTCTTAGGTGAGAGATAACCTGAGATTGTTTGCCCCTCTCGTACAGTCCAGTGTGCCTTTGAAATGTATCCTTCTCAAAGTTCAGTGCCCCTGCTGTGAGGAAAGGTGTTATGGAATCTGATGGAGAAGGTCCCATGTCAGTTGCTTCCCCGCTGGTACTTCCTGCAATACAAATTGTTCTGTCCCTGCAGCCTCTGACATGCCAATGAATGGCCACCTGACTGTGATGGTCAATTGTCTGTGACTGCACCTGGATGGAAGTTGGCCTCTCCTTTGTCTTGAAAAAACCTGTTTACCTGCTCCCCATACTTATCTGGTTCAAATACCTTTTAGTTCCTATTTCCTTCACAGTTGTGCACAGTCCTTTGGGCGTTTACAACACTCAGGAATATTAATGATCAGTGTGCTGTTGGTTTTCTAATGATATGACACCTATTCGATACAGCTTATGACATAAGTGAATTGGGATACACTGAACGAGTGAGGCCACCTGAAATGCACTACCTGATACCAGAGCCTCTTGCCCTCTGGCATTGCGATGCTCTTAGAGTCACACTGGACCACAGGGTATCAGGCTGAGCATCCACTTCTGGAAATTCTGGCCTAAAGGCCCAATCCTGTAAAGGCTTAGCCCCTGCAAATCCCAGTGACATCAGTGAGAGCTGAAGGGCTCAATATCTCACAGCTGGTGCTTAACAGATTGTGTGATTGATGCTTAAATATACTTCACACCCAAATAACATCTAAGAAGAAATAGTAATTATGCTGTAATTTACACAATAACTGCTCTCATAAAATCAGCAGTAATTAAGGGCCCGATCCAACAATCTTTGTACCATTTCATTCTCAAAGGCTTCACGTGACTGTTCTGTATGCCTAAGGACTACAGGACATGGTTACAGTTTGATGGATTACTATATAATTTATAAAAAGAAAAGGAGTACTTGTGGCACCTTAGAGACTAACCAATTTATTTGAGCATGAGCTTTCGTGAGCTACAGCTCACTTCATCAGATGTTTACCGTGGAAACTGCAGCAGACTTTATATACACACAGAAATCATGAAACAATACCTCCTCCCACCCCACTGTCCTGCTGGTAATAGCTTATCTAAAGTGATCAACAGGTGGGCCATTTCCAGCACAAATCCAGGTTTTCTCACCCTCCACCCCCCCACACAAATTCACTCTCCTGCTGGTGCTAGCCCATCCAAAGTGACAACTCTTTACATAATCAAGTCGGGCTATTTCCTGCATAGATCAAGGTTTTCTCACATCCCCCCCACCCCCATACACACACAAACTCACTCTCCTGCTGGTAATAGCTCATCTAAACTGACCATTCTCCAGGTTTAAATCCAAGTTAAACCAGAACATCTGGGGGGGGGGGTAGGAAAAAACAAGAGGAAACAGGCTACCTTGCATAATGACTTAGCCACTCCCAGTCTCTATTTAAGCCTAAATTAATAGTATCCAATTTGCAAATGAATTCCAATTCAGCAGTTTCTCGCTGGAGTCTGGATTTGAAGTTTTTTTGTTTTAAGATAGCGACCTTCATGTCTGTGATTGCGTGACCAGAGAGATTGAAGTGTTCTCCGACTGGTTTATGAATGTTATAATTCTTGACATCTGATTTGTGTCCATTTATTCTTTTACGTAGAGACTGTCCAGTTTGACCAATGTACATGGCAGAGGGGCATTGCTGGCACATGATGGCATAGATCACATTGGTGGATGTGCAGGTGAACGAGCCTCTGATAGTGTGGCTGATGTTATTAGGCCCTGTGATGGTGTCCCCTGAATAGATATGTGGGCACAATTGGCAACGGGCTTTGTTGCAAGGATAAGTTCCTGGGTTAGTGGTTCTGTTGTGTGGTATGTGGTTGTTGGTGAGTATTTGCTTCAGGTTGCGGGGCTGTCTGTAGGCAAGGACTGGCCTGTCTCCCAAGACTTGTGAGAGTGTTGGGTCATCCTTTAGGATAGGTTGTAGATCCTTAATAATGCGTTGGAGGGGTTTTAGTTGGGGGCTGAAGGTGACGGCTAGTGGCGTTCTGTTATTTTCTTTGTTAGGCCTGTCCTGTAGTAGGTAACTTCTGGGAACTCTTCTGGCTCTATCAATCTGTTTCTTTACTTCTGCAGGTGGGTATTGTAGTTGTAAGAAAGCTTGACAGAGATCTTGTAGGTGTTTGTCTCTGTCTGAGGGGTTGGAGCAAATGCGGTTGTATCGCAGAGCTTGGCTGTAGACGATGGATCGTGTGGTGTGGTCAGGGTGAAAGCTGGAGGCATGCAGGTAGGAATAGCGGTCAGTAGGTTTACGGTATAGGGTGGTGTTTATGTGGCCATTAGTACATTGCATTAAGAAGTGTTCCATAGTAATTCACTGAACCGATGGAAGAGAATCTCCAGTTTAAAATATTTTCCCACTGTTTTAGCCTCAGGAATTTGCCCATGTCATCTTATTTTCTTACATCTGCATATATAATTGGCATTTCTCTCTCTTGATTCTAGTCTGCACCTTACACACACACACACACACACACATATCTTGCCTCACTTTTTCCAGCATTATTCACAAGGGTAATAAACCAAAGGGGACTGCTCAGACCAGACCTTGGAGAACTGCTAGTTTTAGGGCACACACGAATAAGCCAGTTATAAATTTTGCAGGAGCCAGCTTCACTTCCAATACAAGTGCATTGACACTCTGCAGCAGGAGCTGTACTGTAGCTTTATTCCAAGCACGAATTGAAATGCTGAAAGCCACTGCACTGGGTTTCTTAGCCAGTGTCCTCATTCTGTTTCTGCCTATAGTCTACACAGCAGAAAAATAGGCCTGAAAAAATTGGTTCTTTAACCAAATACAACTTTATGTGCTTACACAAATATTTTTTAGAAAATGTTCTTCAAGGTATCTTTTTTTATTGCCTTTTAAAAATGCTTGTTTGAAAACACTGGTTTATCATGGGAATGAACTACATAGCTGACAAGCTTATTTAAATCCACAAATCTAAAGGTAGGTTTGGTCCCATTCATTTTTATTAAATGTCTGAATAACTTGGCCATTTCAAAATGTTATTTCCATGCTCTGAATGGAATTGTTTACCAGTTCAGTCTGTTTCAAGTGCCAAAGACATGATGACTCCATTGACATCATTTACTGATGTATTTGCACACTAACATAAAACATTAAAATACCAGTGAAAATGCATTTTATTCTCCAAACATGGGAAACCATGTTAGGAAATATTATAAGTATACTTAGAGTATTTTTAAAGTAAAATTTTTGTTTTTCATATTATTTATAAACTGATAATATAATATGGTCATCGTTTATGCTGGAATAGAAATCCATTCATCCCTCACACAATTGGAGACAAAATCTGTCCAGATTAATTATAAAAAAAGATAAATAATATTTTGTCTACTTGAGGGATGTAACTTTCCAAACGTCAAGTGGGATTAAAAGGCTTCCTTTTCTCTAGATGTAATGTGTAATACATGCTAGGAGACAAGCTTATTAAGTTTGACTCCTGAGGAGTGCAAGCCAATTACTCCATCACTAGGACTCTTATGTCACCATTTAAGGACCTGCTTTTGGAAGTGCTGAGTACCCACAACTCCAGCTGAAGCCAATGGTTAAAATCAGAGGCCTCTCTAAAAACTGGGCTAAATGTAGTGTTTTGTGTGGCAGGGAATTGTCTCCTGAATAGCACTATTCAGCAAACTAGCAATGATGATCAGAGAGGAGTGTGTCACTGGAAAATCATAGGGTTATGTCCCCAGAAAACATTCAGTGTTATCCCAGCGTGCCAGCAAGGGATGCTAATCAGGGCCACAGAGGGCACTGCTTTCCTGGAGGAGATGTTTATTAATTACATGTATTTTGCCTTTGAGTTTCTAATTCCTGCTCTTGCACAGAATGAGGAGCATCCTCACATCCTGAAGTGAGAGTGCATGAGCTTTGTACTATGCTCCCTCTCTGCTTGGATTTGTAAGGTGCCTCCCTCCACTTATCTTGTCTGTGAAAGCCAGTGTTTTTGGAGGAAAAGTGGGAATCTTCAGAGAGGACATTGACAGGTTAGAGACATAGAGAAGATTAATGCTTCTTCACAGACCTTACCCCAGAGTTCTCACATGATAGAAGTGGGTCAGTTTAAAATAAATGAGGCACAGAAATTATTCTTTCTGCTAGAGTTCATAATAACTATAACCACAAGTTACACTTAAATTTCACAGAAGAGCCAACAAGAGTGCCATTTGCCTTGTTCTTAGAGCTATGAAGTAAATCTGGGGGCATGAAAGACGGATGCTGGCCTACATATGATACTTTTGATCGGCCAAGAGATGGATACATTATTGAGCAAGGGATAATGTCAATATTAGGGCCCAATACAAAGGCTGTTGAAGGTAATGGAAAGACTCCCATTGACTTCAATGAGCATGGGATCGGGCCCTTAAAGAGATGCATTTGCTGGCTAAAGATGGTGACAGCTGGACGACAAAGGAGCAGATGGCCTCTCGGGATCCACGTGAGGACCACTTTACTTCCAGAGGGAAAAGAGGAATAACTGCCTCAGAATCACAGTCCTCACCTGCTTGGGACCCTACAGTCTGAGAGTTGTGTGTAGAGAGGGTGCAGGCCAGGGCCAATATTTGGCAGATATGTGTAGTCCCCTGCACCATTGAGAGAAACATTCCACAAAGTCATTACAGCCTAGGGCTATAATAACTCTTCTGCAGAGCCCCCTGTCCCTAGGCCATCCCCCTTAAAGGGTTTTGGTGAGTTTCAAGGGCAACCACAGGGCAGTCCCTGTCAGTGTAGCAATGATGTAAGTTATCCAGTCTTCCTGTGGGATTCTCTTAGCTTTGAGGAGTGGATTTAGCCCCTGAATTGCTTCTTCAACGGGAGAAGGGCAGTCCTATCCCAATGCCAACTCAGAGGAAATTCTGCAAGGGGAACCGCAAAAATATTCCTCCCTCTCACCCCACCCCCACCCCAGGACTCCTGTGGATAGTGTCAATCAGAACCCCAATGTGTTCTGCTGTGTGGATTATACAATTCCATTATTGTAATGATGTTACAGTGGAGACTGAGGCCCTGCCTTTCCCAGTAGATGAGTCTCTTAAGACCAAGGATTTTAAACTATGTACTTTTACAAACAGTTCTGTTCTTTAGTGTCTTATTTCTAAGCAGCACCACGTCTGCTTAGAAGGTCAGTGAACCTTATTGAATCTTTTGACAAACTTGGTCTTTCACATTTCTAATAAAACATGAAGCCAGGAGAGATTTGTGGGGCTTCATGTTTCACTGGGAAACTTTCGCACAGCTCTAAATGTACAGTGGAAGTGAAAATTAATTCACACAAGTCAGGTTCCCACGGCAACATTGATGCCTCCTGCTTGCATACATGCATTACAACAGGGTCTTTTATTTTGAATGCACTCAATTAGGCCATGTAGCATACTGTTTAGCAAATAATACAATATAATACACAATGGAGATTTGCTGTTTCTGTAAATGTAGATGTACTTGCAGCATTTAATATTTTTTACATGTTATCCTACAATGAAAGTCCCTGCAGAGGCCCAGTTTTCAAAGGTTGGTGCCTTAAGTTTCACCTGCAAACTGTGAGTTGTGGTGTGTGTGGGGGTGTATGGGGGTAAGGGGTAAGGAGGTATAAGCAATCACTGAATTCCGTGTAGAAAACATGCAGTTGTACATGTAGACCAGGAGTCTGCAAAGCAGTTAAATGCATGGCACAAATACTGGAGCAAAAGGAAATCTGACCACCATCAGTCTCACAGTGCTTGGAAACAACTTTGCAGCATCTAGTCCAGCTAACTGATTGATGAATTCCTCTGTGCTTGTTCCACACGCTGCCTTAGGGTGGAGTGCTGTGAGGTCCCTGGTCTGCCCTCCTTCCTCAGCCTGCTTTACTTGCCCCCTGAATATTCTACTGAGGGAGCCCTCGCAGAGCCAGGCTTCACTCCACATGGGGCCTGTGCAACCCCTCCAAATCTTGAGTCTCCCCTCCGCCTTGCTGAACAGAATCACAACAGTTCTGTCCTGGGGGAAGATCCACAGTCGCAGAGCCAGAACAGGATCTGTGTGTGCAGCTGCATGCAGATATTTTACATGGGCAGTTATTGATTTGCATCCACCCATGCATGTTTTAACAAATTAGGTTCTGTGTGTCTTGTCTTTGATTAAAACCCCAACCTTAGCATTGTTTTCGCATATGGTCTGTTATTACAATCTCTTACCTGTATAAGTAGTTTCACCAAAGTTAATGAGCCTCCGTCAGTAAGCAGAGATTTCTTGCATGAGTAAAGATTTTTTTATTTTTTTTTTAGTTAACAGTACATTTAATGGGGAATGTCATGTCAAATTCCCTTATCATTTGGAAAATAATAATCTTGCTAGACATCCTTATTAGATAAATGGACTGAGCAATAGAATGGTCTACTGTCTGCAGAGAAGACCAATATATGCAACTTGTATAGTTGATTCATTCAGATTGAAAGCATAGTTAGCAGTAAGGAATGCTGTTAGAACAATAAGTTCGAGCAAATAGAAACACAGGGTAAAAGTTCCAAAAATGCTTAGCTCCCATTTTCAAAAATGGCGAGGTGACTGCCACTTTTGAAAACAGGAGTCAGGCTCATAAGTCACTTTTGAAAATTTTAACCCCTGTTAATATGGAGAAGATGACATTTTCTTCATAGTTTTAATCAGCTTTCCATTAGAAGCCCAGTCTTTGCCCCCATTCCATATACAATGCTCAGGAATGGTCCTATCTACATCAAATGTCAAACATCCTGGTCTGTGATGAGAGAAGACTATTATGAGGAAAATGTGAAAAGCTGTCTGAAATATGGGAGTCTGAAAGACTTGGCTTAATGTCTAGACCTAGAAACTTAAGTTATGGTTACAATTCAAAATTCCCCAATCCTTGCAAGTATTGAAGTAGAGAGTTAAGATATTCAAGTGACCTTAACTCTCTCCTATATCCCTGCCACTCTGCATCTTCCACATAAGGTAGATGCAAGTGTATGATAAATACTAGAGCTAGTTGACATCTCAAACTCTTGTATGCCTTGGTGGCTTGGCTACTAACACTGGTGGCTAGGGGCATCTTAAACCTCATATACTTTGGTGGTTTGCCTATGGAGCTTAAGAAGTCTGCAGCCTACACCTGAGGACACTTTAACAGCGTCCAAGATCATTTCTGTTGCAGAGTAGGTGTAGCTGAATTGTGAATATGCAGAGTTTTAAGATGTGCACAGGGGAATCTGTCCAATGTGAATAGTAAGAGGCTAATATGGTAGTAAAACTTCCATTGATTAGCCTGAGGTAACTATATTGGTACATTTCTCTCCACTATGCCAGTCTCGTCCACTTAATTGTCAGTATCTCACAAAAATGTCTCAGTGCTTTTTTCTATGCTGCCCCTTACACATGTAGTGCCTTCTCTGAACTGACCCATAAGATGCTCTCCTCAAGACTTTCCTTTGCTGACACCTTTAAGACAGATAGTGATAGCTAGGCTTAAAGTCACACAAAAAGAGCTGACACTTACTGTGTGTATTTATAAGAATGAAGAACAATTGCAGATGTACGTGTTTGATTATATTCCTCTCCCTATACCTGTTGTGTATCACATGTCTTCTCAGATTACGGCCCCTGACCTGGAGATTCTATGTCTTTATTTGATTGTATGGCATCTGATTGCAGCATCTATATCCTACAGTAATATAAATATTAAGATTGGATGTGAACTGAATGTTATGTGTTGTGTATATGAAGTGGTGAGATGTTAATGTTGCTGCCTTTTCAATGGAGGGTGAATTAGTATGTGACATGTAAGTGGCACATACAATCTGATTATCTGAGGCATCATGTTTAGTAGAGTATAGCACAATAGAATAGGGATATGCATTGAATACATGCCGGGGTGGCCAACCTGTGGCTCCGGAGCCACGTGCGGCTCTTCGGAAGTTAATATGCGGCTCCTTGTATAGGCACCGACTCCGGGGCTGGAGCTACAGGCGCTGACTTTCCAATGTGCTGGGGGGTGCTCAGTGCTCAACCCCTGGCTCTGCCACAGGCCCTGCCCCCACTCCACCCCTTCCCGCCCCCTCCCTTGAGCCTGCAGTGCCCTCGCTCTCCCCCCTGAGCCTCCTGCATGCCATGAAACAGCTGATTGGGAGGTGTGGGGAGGGTAGAGGAGGGGAGGCGCTGATTGGCAGGGGTGGGAGGCTGTGGGAGCGGAGGGTGGGGTGCTGATGCGGGGGCTGCTGACCTATTACTGTGGCTCTTTGGCAATGTACATTGATAAATTCTGGCTCCTTCTCAGGCTCAGGTTGGCCACCCCTGATATATGCTGTGTGCCAGCATAAGTTTATTTCAAGAATCTGAGTGGAGGTTGGATTGGGATACAGGGCAAAATTAAAGTTGTGTGCGGGAGCTTAGGGCTGCATCTCTTGCTTTCTAACCTTTTGATTTTTTAAAAGGTTTTACCTTAATTTAAAGTTTCCCAAACTTTTCAATACCTGTTTTTTTTAAAAATGTAATATTTTTAAAGGTTATTTCTCCTTAACTTTTAGTTACAACCTTAACACTCATTTAAGAATTTATTTTTGGTCTGGAAATTTAATAAACAGAGCCAGGAAAATCTACTACCAGTTCATTGAAATTCTCTGGATATTCCTACTGATTGTAAGATAAGCACTCTCCTAATTACAACCAAAGGGAAATCGATGAGCAACTGTGGGACATATTGCTTAGGTAGTGAGAATCAATGAAATATGCAAATAAATATTTCATTGGAATGACCTGAAACCAGGCACATGTGAGTGTGTGCCTAAAGGACTTGCTAAGAAACTGAAGGACAAGTTGTTGGACATATATATTGACAGCTATCTTTATGTTGCAACAGCTGCAGTGCCAAGTACATCAGCAAAACAAAAAATACACAACCAGATCAATGGACATAAATAATGCTGTTTCTTAGATGCATTTTTGAAAGTTAGACCATAAACTTTACTGTAGCTGGGCCAGTTGTCAAGGGGGAAAGAATAGTTGAGACGTTATGTTAATATTAATAAATTAATAACTTGTCTGTCTGAACATGTCAGAAGCCAAAGCTGTCAACATTCTGAAAATAGCAAATAATATGATGGCCAGAAAAATCTCACCAGGAAACCAACCCCGCATTAGCATTGGGATGGTTTGTGCTCCCTGCACACACACACACAAAGTGAGAGCACGTGTGTGTGTGTACACGCCATAATAGTTGACCAAACATCACAGACATAAGCAACAGACATTAGAGAAACAGCAAACAAAACAAAAACTAGACAAGGCATTGTCTGTAAAAACAAGACTGTGAAGTACGAAAGGCCTATAAGTTGTTTTAAACCCTGATCCTGCACCTCTACAGAGGATCGGGATCTGTGCACCAGTACAGCATCCCCCTGATGGGTCAGGAAAATATACGTACACTAACATAGCAACAATTGTGAATTCCATTGCTTTACTTAGTTTTCAGATATTAAAAGGTATACACATTTAAATTAATTGAAAAATTGTATTGATCATTTCACAGCAGCACACATCTTAGATGAGGATTTTGAGATATAGTATGCCATCTTGAGTTATGGTAGGTTATGAACATACATAATTGAACCTAGGTTGGTCTAATTAAAGGCTCAGATCTCAACCCTCTCTTTTGACTCTATTCCTTAATTAGTAATGCCAAATTACATAATTGTTCAATATGAACATATACAATTCATATTATTTTTCACTCGCTTTCCTTTCTCTAGTGCTCTGTAATCAGGGTTTTCCCATATTCTGATGATGATTCACCTCAGTTACAAATGATCTACCTTACCAGAATCTTTCCCTACAGATTTATGTGCCCACCCATCTGAAGGCTATGAATTTAAATACATCAATTTGTTATGAGTAAGGGTCTCTTCATTTAATCCTGGGGATACTTTTGTCCAAGTACCTCAGTAAGCACCTACAATGAGAATAGATGCTTTAGTCCTTTCTTCAGTATATTTGTTCTGTGGGTTTCTGTTCCACTTCCTGAGTGAAACACATTACCTACTGACTCTTCTATCCCCAGGCACAAAATGTATCAAATTCTATTCTTATTTAGAAATCAACGAGGGTTTCATGGGTGCATTAGGTATCAGGGATAGGCACTTTATAAATGAATTAGACTTAGTTTTCAGTTAATCTCCCGAAGAAACAGATTCCCTCAATACAGCAGTGTTATATCCACTCTGTGCAGCTAAAGTGCTCACACATCTTTGGAGAGGCACTGGCTTCCAGAGATCCCTAAAAGAAAGCAGACAGGATCTTCCACAGTCACTTCTTTCAGGTTAGGCAGTAAACTCCATTGTCCCTAGCAGTCAGTCCAGCTCAGGCACAGGGCCATGAAGTGATACCAAATAGGCAGAAGACTTGTGGAGAGCACCACTTCACTAGAGGCAGTTAATGTTTCTTGAATGAACGTTGTAAACGTGACTGTGAGCAATTAGAGGCACAAATCTTCCAGCTTGTCTAGGGCAGCAAAACTCTTGTGTTACTTCTGTTCAAATTCCTGACTGGTTTGTGTGTATGTGTACAACTGCCTCTGTACGCCAGGTATGCCAGACTTCTTGACTCCCTTTACTAGCCGAGTTAGTCATCGTTCCCTTGGTTCACTGGATCTAAATTGGTTTATGCTTCTGGGTCTAAGGTCTGTTCTTGATGCTGTAGGCTGCGGCTAGGCACTGAGACTCAGAATGCCTGGGCATGTAGTGTGTATACCCATGGATCATCATAATGGTTTCTCGCAGACAAGCCTGTGCTCATCAGACATCTCTTGCAAAGAGGCCAGCCTCTATCATCCATCACAGGTGCTATAACTAGCTCATTTTGCTTGGGAATATGTGTTTTATAGTAGCTTTGAAAATATGACTGAGTTTAAAATAAGTGGTACAGAAAATGGTGACTTAGAATTCGTTTGAAAGTTGATTCTTTAGGGGAGATTGGAATAAAGGTTCTATCTATCCAGTCTCTGTATTTATAACTACTATTCACCATGGGATCTGGGTAGCTGAGACAGAGTTAAAATCTTTCCTTGGTCAGCCAAAAATAAAAAGGCAGCAAGCAAGTGACAAAACAGGAAGGCAAGTAATGGGAGAAAGTGGCATCAGGTCTGGAGAAAAGCTTTATGTAAGTTTGAAAACTCGTCTCTCTTTCACCAACAGAAGTTGGTCCAATAGAAGATATTACCTCACCCACCTTGTCTCTCTAATATCCTGGGACCAACACAGTTACAACAACCTTGCATTCTTCATCTCAGTAAGAAATTAAAAGGGGCCCATGAGGTTCAGAATGAAAGCAAATGCAAACAAATCCCTCTTCCCAGGGGAGCCTGGTATCTCTGTGAGGTGATGCTATTTCGCCTTCTGGTTCTGCCACCTCATGAGTCTGAATTGTCCATGGAGGATGCTCCTGAGCAGGGCTAAGTAAAGTTTTTGGATGGAAACTCTTTTTTGATGGAAAATTCAGATTTGGTGACATCGAAACATTTTATCAGTTTGTTTGGTTTTGTCAAGTTCTTTAGGCCAAAAAAAAGAAAAGCCTTAAAAAAAAAAAAAAGGAAAAAACTAAATGTTTAGTTTTGGCATTTTTCTAAACAGCCATTTCAAACCAAAAAATAAAAACTTTTTTCATTTCAAAACATCCTTTACTTTTATTTTTAAAAAATTGTTTTAAAATGATTGAAGTCAAAACGAAACATTTTATTCAACCTGAAATTATTTTTTTCCTGACTTCTCAATTTGCTTAAATTTTTGAAAATTTTCAATTTTCAAAACAAATTTGTTTTGGGGTTTTTGGAATTGCTAGAGAGCCAAAAAATCTGTTATCCGCATAGCTCTGCTCTGGAGATGTTGAATGTCACTCTTCCAGACTGTCACCTGCTTGTGAGAGATTTGTACTGCAATGTCATGTCCATCAGCCATTTAATCTTTAATTAATCTCATGGTGATTTTGGGCTCCCACATGATGCCCAGAGATTGATTGACACAGACTTGGCTGAGCTGGAGGCTGTGTGTGTGTATGTTTTGTACTTCGGTTATTTTATTCATTTAAATTTGCCTTGGGATGTGGGGGTTCATGGCTCATAAACATCCCCAAATGAGGATTTCATTTAATAATTCTTCTGTTCATGATTAACATTTTGTCATGAAAAGCTGTGTTTGTGTTCAGAAATGGCAATGTTTCTTGGACAAATTTGTGAGAGCTCGCAAAAAAGTTTTTATTTTGCAATGCTTGTGAAATGAAAAATGTATATTTTCTCAGAGCTCTTCGAAAGTGATTGAAACAGAGAAAGTGAGACTATACCACACTGTAAATTCTCTATCGATAGGAAAGAATACAGCTGGAACAAGTGCCAGAACACCAGATTGTCTTTATAAAATTATCTTGCACAATGCTAAGTAACTAGTAAGTACAGAGGGAGGCTATTATAATATTTTCATGTAAAACTATGTGCTGCCTTTCACTTCATGTAATGTTTCCTTCTGACCCCTCCTTCTGACCAAATGTGAAATCTGTATGTAAGTTCATGTACATCCAAACCCTGCCCAGCTTCATGTTGGGATGCTTTAAGATTTTTGGTGATAACTGAAGTGCAGACAGAACTAGGGTGACCAGAAGTCCCAATTTTATAGGGACAGTCCTGATTTTTGGGTCTTTTTCTTATATAGGTTCCTGTTACCTGCCAACCCATCCCGATTTTTCACACTTGCTGTCTGGTCACCCTAGAAAGAACCTGGAAGATTTCCATAAAAGGGGAGATGCTACTCTATTCCATGATTTAGAAAGAAAGACCTAGAGAAACCAAGTGGGTGAGGTAATATCTTTTATTAGACCAACTCCTGCTGGTGAGAGAAACAAGATTCTTCATTGTGATGGAGTGTCTACCTCACACAAGGCTTGAAAGGTTTAAGGTGGACAGGTAGACCAATTAACTCCCCAAGCTGCACCTGGAGGAGAAGCCAGGGAGCAGGGATTGATTAAATGAGGCTTAGCTGGGCAGGATCAGGAGGGGCCTGTATAAAGCCAGGTAAATGGCAGGGGGGAACTCTGCAGTTGCTCCCTGGGAGAAGGGAGATGTGTTAGGACTATAGAGGTAGTCCACAGTTACTCCTTGGGAGGAGGGAGTTGGGAGGCTGACAAACCCAGAGATGGGGCAAGCCAGGAATGTAGGAGAAGGCTCAGGGGAAAAGCATCAAGGAAGAGGATTGCAGACCTTGGCTGCTGATTAAAGGGTCCCTGAGCTGGAACTCAGAGTAAAGAGAGTGGGCCTGGACTCCCCTACCAGCCACTGGGGCTGTGGCACATATCAGGCAGAGGACAGGATGGAACCACATATGGTGACCTGGCCAGAGGCCAAGTCATGAAGAAGAGGCTGCAGTTCCTAGAGTGATAGGGGTGCACAGGATGGGAGAGTCACAGCCAGAGGAGGGCGCAATGCCTGGCTGGAGTTAAACCCCTGGATGGCCAGGAGAAGGTACCACTAGTGGTGAGTGGATCCCATGACACTCACCAACAGAAGCTGGTCCAATAAAAGATATTACCTCACCCACCTTGTCTCTCTGATATCCTGGGACCTACATGGCTACAACTATGCTACATACAGAAAAAGGCCTAAGCATTTATCAGGTTGTGACAAGTAAGTCCATCTTGTCCTGGGTTTCATGCTAATGAAATGACACTACATTTATCTGAATAGCATTTTTGCTGTTGGTGTTTGGAATTGAGCTAGCCTCCAAACTGCCTATTGGGAACTGCCTCATTAACATGCTAATCAAACCTTGCCTTGAGATGTTGTTTAGACTCATTAAAAATGTAGAGGAGCCACTCATGATGAATGTGGTATAGAAGATTGGGGAGAAGGTCTAGAGGAGCAATTCTTCTCTAAGAAGAGAAAATCTGTATCTCAAAGGGGCCTGTTGGCACATGTTATTGACACTTGTTATTTTCTAATACCAGAAGGAAAGAGACGGGGAAAAGAAACTCTGGTATAGTTTGGATGAAACGAATCTATCCTGATTAAATTATCTACTCAAATGTCAAGGTACATTAGGCAGAGACCTTGTTCAGTGCTGAATATGTTCGTTGACTCAGTGTTAATGAGTAGATATCACTGACATTAGGCAGGATTCATTTGTGATGGCAGACATCAGCAGTAGGGAAAAGAAGAGCGTATCATCCGATGAAGTGAGCTGTAGCTCACGAAAGCTTGTGCTCAAATAAATTTGTTAGTCTCTAAGGTGCCACAAGCCCTCCTTTTCTTTTTAACTGAAGAGTGAAGATTACATATGAAGAAGTAATGCTGGCAAGCTGTAACCTGGAGCAACTCCCTGGAGTTGATCATAGAATCATAGAATATCAGGGTTGGAAGGGACCTCAGGAGGTCATCTAGTCCAACCCCCTGCTCAAAAGCAGGACCAATCCCCAATTAAATCATCCCAGCCATGGCTTTGTCAAGCCTGACCTTAAAAACTTCTAAGGAAGGAGATTCCACCACCTCCCTAGGCAACGCATTCCAGTGTTTCACCACCCTCCTAGTGAAAAAGTTTTTCCTAATATCCAACCTAAACCTCCCCCACTGCAACTTGAGACCATTACTCCTTGTCCTGTCCTCTTCTACCACTGAGAATAGTCTAGAACCATCCTCTCTGGAACCACCTCTCAGGTAGTTGAAAGCAGCTATCAAATCCCCCCTCATTCTTCTCTTCTGCAGACTAAACAATCCCAGTTCCCTCAGCCTCTCCTCATAAGTCATGTGTTCCAGACACCTAATCATTTTTGTTGCCCTTCGCTGGACTCTTTCCAATTTATCCACATCCTTCTTGTAGTGTGGGGCCCAAAACTGGACACAGTACTCCAGATGAGGCCTCACCAATGTCGAATAGAGGGGGACGATCACGTCCCTCGATCTGCTCGCTATGCCCCTACTTATACATCCCAAAATGCCATTTGCTTTCTTGGCAACAAGGGCACACTGCTGACTCATATCCAGCTTCTCGTCCACTGTCACCCCTAGGTCCTTTTCCGCAGAACTGCTGCCGAGCCATTCGGTCCCTAGTCTGGGAGGCAGTGACCATGAGTTGGTTGAGTTCAGGATCCTGACACAGGGAAGAAAGGTAAGCAGCAGGATACGGACCCTGGACTTCAGGAAAGCAGACTTCGACTCCCTCAGGGAACGGATGGGTAGGATCCCCTGGGGGACTAACATGAAGGGGAAAGGAGTCCAGGAGAGCTGGCTGTATTTCAAGGAATCCCTGTTGAGGTTACAGGGACATACCATCCCGATGTGTCGAAAGAATAGTAAATATGGCAGGCGACCAGCTTGGCTTAACGGTGAAATCCTAGCGGATCTTAAACATAAAAAAGAAGCTTACAAGAAGTGGAAGGTTGGACATATGACCAGGGAAAAGTATAAAAATATTGCTCGGGCATGTAGGAATGAAATCAGGAGGGCCAAATCACACCTGGAGCTGCAGCTAGCGAGAGATGTTAAGAGTAACAAGAAGGGTTTCTTCAGGTATGTTGGCAACAAGAAGAAAGCCAAGGAAAGTGTGGGCCCCTTAATGAATGAGGGAGGCAACCTAGTGACAGAGGATGTGGAAAAAGCTAATGTACTCAATGCTTTTTTTGCCTCTGTCTTCACTAACAAGGTCAGCTCCCAGACTGATGCGGTGGGCATCACAACATGGGGAATAGATGGCCAGCCCTCTGTGGAGAAAGAGGTGGTTAGGGACTATTTAGAAAAGCTGGACGTGCACAAGTCCATGGGGCCGGACGAGTTGCATCCGAGAGTGCTAAAGGAACTGGCGACTGTGATTGCAAAGCCATTGGCCATTATCTTTGAAAACTCGTGGCGAACGGGGGAAGTCCCGGATGACTGGAAAAAGGCTAATGTAGTACCAATCTTTAAAAAAGGGAAGAAGAAGGATCCTGGGAACTACAGGCCAGTCAGCCTCACCTCAGTCCCTGGAAAAATCATGGAGCAGGTCCTCAAAGAATCAATCCTGAAGCACTTACATGAGAGGAAAGTGATCAGGAACAGTCAGCATGGATTCACCAAGGGAAGGTCATGCCTGACTAATCTAATCGCCTTCTATGATGAGATTACTGGTTCTGTGGATGAAGGGAAAGCAGTGGATGTATTGTTTCTTGACTTTAGCAAAGCTTTTGACACGGTCTCCCACAATATTCTTGTCAGCAAGTTAAGGAAGTATGAGCTGGATGAATGCACTATAAGGTGGGTAGAAAGTTGGCTAGATTGTCGGGCTCAACGGGTAGTGATCAATGGCTCCATGTCTAGTTGGCAGCTGGTGTCAAGTGGAGTGCCCCAGGGGTCGTTCCTGGGGCCGGTTTTGTTCAATATTTTCATAAATGATCAGGAGGATGCTGTGGATTGCACTCTCAGCAAATTTGCGGATGATACTAAACTGGGAGGAGTGGTAGATACGCTGGAGGGCAGGGATAGGATACAGAGGGACCTAGACAAATTGGAGGATTGGGCCAAAAGAAATCTGATGAGGTTCAATAAGGATAAGTGCAGGGTCCTGCACTTAGGACGGAAGAACCCAATGCACAGCAGAGCCATTGATTCTGGAACAGTGCTGCAAAGTCGAGTTGGTCATAAAATAGAAGGGGAATAGCCAGCTCTACTGTGAAGCAGGGTTGAGCTTAGCACATTGGTGAGACCACATGAGGAAGCCTGCACTGTCTGTCTCTGTAACATTCTTTTATGGCCTCCATCACCATAGTGTCTGAGCCCCTCACAATCTTAATGTATTTGTCCCCAAACCACACGAAGTTAGGGAATTGCTACTATCCCCATTTTGCAGATGGTGAACCAAGGCAGAAAGACTAAGGGCTTGTCTACATTACTAGTATAGCTAAAATGGAAAGTCTCCTTATCCTGCCTAGTGCAGACAGAGCTATACAGGTATCAACAAGAACCAAAATAAGCTACATCGACATAAGACAACTTTATTCCAGTATAACTGCATCCACACTAATGTTTATACCAACATAATTTATTATTAATAAAAAAATCACTTCCCTTCTGACATAACTACACCAAAGTAACTTTTATAGTGTAGACCAGGTCTGAGTGACTTTCCAAAGGTCAACCAGGAAGTCTGCAACAGAGAAGGAATTGACCCAAAGTCTCCTGAGTCACAGACTAGCACTTTGCGTTGGGCCACTCTCCTGCCAGCATTTCTGTACTTGTTTTGTAGAGAAAGTGAACTCCACTTCCTCAGGATATCAGTGAAGTACCTTCCAAATCCCCTAAAAGGGAGATTTTTTTCAAAGGTACAAATGGCAGTCAGATGTCTAGCTCTCATTGAAATTCCATGGGAGTTCAGTGCCTCACTGCCGTTTGTGCCTTTGAAAATCTCTCTCTAAAATCACAACTGTAAAAAAAAAACAAAAAAAACCCAACCCCACCAAGGGATAGAGGTGACATGTCAGTAACATAAATACTATTAAATTCTCCATAATGATAGCTTCATGGTTCACCATTTGTAATGTAAGTAAATTACAGCTATATATATTTTAAAAAATCCACCAAGACTGAGGTTAAATTAGGCCCAAAATAAAGAATGTCCCTCATGATAAGGGACCATTCACTATTCTCTAACCTCTTAAGTCTCTAACAGTAAGAAACTCTGCCTTTGAACACTACTGAAAAACCAGCTGCTTAATAATAGTTAAGTAAAAAAATATTTGAGACACAAGGTGGGTGAGGTAATATCTTTTATTGAACCAACTTCTGTTGGTGACAGAGACCAGCTTTAGAGTTACATAGAAGCTTGAAAAAGAGCTCCGTGTGGCTCAAGAGTTTCTCTCTCTCACCAATGGAAGTTGGTCCAGAATAAAAGATATTACCTCACCCACCTTGTCTCGCTAATATCCTGTATCCACATGGTTACAACAACACTGCAAACATACATAAAATATATACAGTTTAAACAGAAAAGAACTTCTCTGACTGATTATAATAGCAGAACAGAAATAAGTGTGTATGATCCCTGACGGTGACTCATACTGCTGGTGTCCAGTTATGTCACTTTATAGTAAGACAATTGCCATCAAGGCCTGTTGTTTTTTTTAACTGCCTTCCTCTGCTGCAGAGTCTCAGTGACCTTCCCTGTGCCAGTGAAGGGATGGATACAGATCCTTGCGGTGTCCATTCATGTCCGTCAATGAGTCAGCTACAGGGCTGTGCTAGAAACTGGCCACAAGGCCACTTAGTCTCCTAACTGCCTCTTAAACCGTTCCAGTTCTTACCAGCACAGAAGCAGGTCACCAGAATTTGCATTTCATTTTATGGAAGGTGTTGTGCTGTAACTAAATCATTGAGCCAACACAAGAATGCCCAACAGTAATTACCGATTTCTATCAAATCGAGAGAGGATGCATGGGGACAGATGCTTCTTAACATGTGAACTTCTCAAAATGTGCTGAGCCAAATGGGCTTGTTATCTTGCTGCTAGCAACTCTGAGCCTTGTGTCTTGGTTTCTCTGTTTTCTGTGTTCTTTGCACTACATACAAAACAGTGAAAACTGAGGCTCTGAATCATGAACAGGCTGAAAGAGGGTTATTTCTGTCAGCGACACTTATGTTCTTGTTTTAAAACTAAGTACACCCAAACCTAGCCAAATTTTGATTTAATATCTTATTTTCTTTGGTATGTCTAAATATTATATTAAAATGAATGCAGACTATACTGTTATCTGTATTCCGTACATACCAATTAAAATAAAATAACTATGTAATAGAGTAACAGTCTATGTACACACCAGTTAAACAGTTGAAATAAGAAAGCATAAAATGGAAGTGTCTTAGAAAAGGTTTAAATTTGGATCTGTGATGAGGCAGCTGTCTAAAGGGAATGAATTCCACTGCTCAGAGGCAATCATAACAAAAACTGAATCAGCAAGTAACCTCCTTTTCAATGGTGAAAACTGTAAATAGTGGTCTTGGGACACACACTTACATATCCGAATGAAGGTCAGGGAGAAAGAGGTCTCAGGCAGAGCCAAGTCCCTCCCTATTAAGCATAAAATCAGCCAATATGAAGAATTAAGGGGAGTGTAATATAATCATGGCTGTTCTAGTCACCGAGCAGGCATGCTGCTGTGTTCTGCACCAGTTGCAGTGGTAGACATGCCCTTTGGAAGACCATCTAAAAGAAAGTTACATGAAATGAAGGAGATATTTAATGGTTCCACATTAAGAATGGCCACACTGGGTCAGACCAAAGATCCATCTAGCCCAGTATCCTGTCTTCCGAGAGTGGTCAATGCCAGGTGCCCCAGAGGGAATGAACAGAACAGGTCATCGTCAAGTGATCCGTCCCGTCGCCCATTCCTAACTTCTGGCATTAAAAGGAACTCTTTTCGTATCTATAATGCAGGTGTGTATTAAAAAAAACATTTCTAGATATAGAAGACGGATTGTAACAGCTACAAAGCAGTCATTATATTAGAGGGCATCAATAATCTACCTTTTTAAAAAAAAAACACCAAAACTATATACGTCCATAATCCAGCCTTTCAGTTAAAAAGACAAACCAAAATGGTACATAGTCCTTTTTAAAATAGGCTGTGGTGGTGTATTAGGCCAGCCCTTGTATACTTCCTTAACATCATGGGTCTGATACCAGCAACACAGGAACAAGTTAGCATTTCGACTGGGAGCCCAGCCTTATTTTACCTTGCTGAAGCCGCTGGAATTTCAGAGTTCTGACTTAAGTGGTTAATGCTGTGTGCCACATATGCCAGGCCTCCATGCAGAACACTTAGATTCTGTAACATAGCCCCTTGGTTTCTGCAACATGGGGTACTGAATTCAGCAGCAGTCTCAAAATATTACAGCATCTCCAGATAAATTATTAAATGGAGCCTCTTGCTGGATTAGAGAGAGAACTGACCTGTGCAATCAGTGAGTTTTCCTTGTTGATTACTGTGATATTAAGTTACATTTATTTTACACTGAACAATTGAAGATTTAGGAACAATGTATTTTAGGAACAATTGTATTGGTGGTACATAACTTTGTATTGCAAACTTTATTTTATTTTTTGTGGAGAGAGTGGGGGAGGCTACCGACTTTGGTAGCAGGGTAGGGGACAGTAGGACTTTTGGCAGCTAGAAAGTTTTGGAGGTGGGATGGGCGTTGGCACACAGGAGATAATTGTGGCTTTTGATAATGGGGACATGATGCATCTTCTCTTTCCTTTCTTGTAGTGGGCAGAATTGGAGATTGCTTTAGTGGGGATGGTAAACTCCTATTTCCCCAACTCAGCAATGCTTGATAGCATCCTCAAATTTGCTGCTGCTCCAGTAATGATAGATAATGTATGATGAAGCAACATGATTCTGCTAAAACAATGCTGGTAAAATAGGTGACAGTACATATGGCAGCGCTAGAATCATTAGGCTTCAGAGTTAGTTAGCTCCCCACTGTAATGAATGGGGACAGTCATGCATCAAAGCTAATGTTTTGGGCTGGCTGCAGACTTGGGCAGACATTGCTACATCAGTTACACTTGCTTCACAGTTAGTAGGTTTTCCTCACAATAAAGGCTAGAAAGGTATGGGGGGGGGGCAGCGGACGACCGTTAAAATTACATTACATTTTGTTGCCCGATTCTGTGAGGTATAATTAGCTCTGTTGGTATCTTGACCAAGCGGCATACTCTATTTTGAAAGTGCAGGCTGTAGTCTTCTCTGTTTGCTTTTGTCTCCATGCTGGACTGAAATTCCAAGGGATAGTGATACAGGGCTGGCAACAGAGGGTCAATAGAGGGATGATCCTCCATTCAAATACAAATGCCTAGACAATAGACTGCCTTCCACAGAGGGTCAATAGAGGGATGATCCTCTATTCAAATACAAATGCCTAGACAATAGACTGCCTTCCACCCAGGACAAATGGTTTGTCAGGGGAGAGGTTGCCTAGTAATGAAGTCACCTGGTAAAAATCTAGGATCCCCTGAGGAGGCTAATCTGCGAGTCACCTGACAGGGACCGGAAAGATATAAAAGCACAGGAGCTGCTCTGTTTGGTGTCTGTGACCATTTTCAGCTGCTCAGGTAGAGTGCAGCTGCTGTAGGAGTCTGATGAGGTGTGGAGGTTCTGCACACCTGAACTGAGAGGGTCATCCAAGGACTCCCAACTGAAGGGTGAGCTAGGGTGAGGGGCATTGCATTCAGGATGTTTGAGTACAGATCATACAGTAAACTCTTTGTGGATTTTGCGTGCATAAGTAAATGGTATTTTAGAATGCTGTGCAAAGAAGGCTGTATGTGGTAGGTGCTACACCATGCGCCCTTTGAAGAGGTAAACTGTGGGCCCAGAATGCTCACATGGCTGGAGTTCTAGGAGAGGGTTTGTTTAAACTATGGAGGTGTCTAAGGGACTGAGCAGTGGACTGCCTGGTTACAGCTCTTGAGAACGGGGGTGCTAGATAGAGGGTCTGCACCCTGACAGCGTTCTTTAAGGCCCCAAGGTGGGGACAGTTCTGTTCAGACTCCGGAGGATTTAAACACTTGGATGTCCCCCACAGCAATCAGGTGAGTGGTCAAAAGGGAGTGCTCACGAGTGTCACAGACCTGTGACAACTATTCACCGATATTTCTCCAGCATAACAAACAGCAGTCCAGTGTTTCTGATTCTGTTCTGCAGGCTTTTTGGAGTTTGCTCTTGTAGAACTATTTGTACACTCAGACATTGTACACTCCTTCCTATTTTGGTGTTTGTCTGTCGTATTCAGAAAAGTAGCTCATTAGTACAAAGTTAAATTAGTTTTTTTGGTTTTGTTTCTTATTCTGCTCCAATACTTACTTTTATTGTTACTCAGATTCAATTTGCAAGGAAATTTGCAGACTAATGCACCAAAAAAAACAACCACCAGAAAACCCCATCTCCTGCGGTGATGGGAAGCAAGTATTGGGCCCAAGTAGCTTTTCGTCCTAGGTCTTTCCAGTAGACGAGCTAGGCAATATAAGATCCCTCTTCTCAGGTTTCTTTTTATTGCAGGTGGTGGTGTTATATATGGGATTCCTTGTGTCTGCTCCCAAAGGGACCTATAGGAAACTAGCACAGAGAGGGAAATATGCATGGGGAGGCATGGTGTCTCTAAAGAGAAATACATTAGCAGTGGGGAACTCAACAAGGCAAAGCCTTGAGATTCCTGCACCCCCTTCCCTATGATACTACTTTCTATGGGATAAATGGAGGGCTGATGCACTAGAGCAGAGCCTGCTGATTCAGCATGGCTGCCATGCCTCAGACTTCTTGCCACATACTGAAGGAGGTTGCCTACTTTTTCATTGCTCTGTTGCATAGACATTGCTCAGAGCTTGGTTCTAGTGCACAGCCTCTGTCTTAAGCAACGCTTGCTTGGGTCTCTCGTGGTTCCATTTGTTCCCTGGTGTGACTGATTTGTATTCCCACAAACTTCCTGCTGGCTGTGCTTTCCCATTTCAATGTGATGCTCAAGTGGCTTTGTAGTTTTCCCAGCCACATGCTGCAAGAAAACTCTTGGAGGCAACCAAAACTGGCCAGGGATTTTGCCATCTCTTCCATGGGTTGACTTTGAGGGACGTATATGTCAACGGGTGCCATTAAGGGCCTGCCTTCCTTGACAATGCATATTTATTGGTTTTAAAGCAGCCCCTCCTGCCCTAAAGCAGCCAATTTGCCTGTCCGCAGAGATCCTAAAGCCTTTTCTGCACCAGCAATGTTTTGTAAAAGCCTCCCACCATTGCAATTCCGCCAGCATAACTCCAGGGCTAATATAAAGAGGCTGGCAGGGGCACTGGAATTTTTTTTTCTTACCAGATCTGTAAGGTCCAGATGACTAACTGGTTAAAAAGCCAGTTTCCAGATGGGGAGGCAGCAGGGGTCCGGGGCGATAGGGGGTATGGCTGGGGGGGACTGGGAGTCAGTGAGGACCAGGGGCGTCAAAATATAAGTTTGCCCAGGGCGCTATTTTCTCGAAGGCCAGCTCTGCCTGCTTGATCGGAGCAAATAGTTGGTAACGCACCACACTGGAGCTACTTTAGTGGCTCCATTCTTTTCTGGCAGAATTTAGACTAACTTTAAAAAAAAATCACTCTTCAGGTTGCAATTATTACCTGTCCGCTGTGAATCGATGCCGGGCTGCTTCACTGAGTTTGTAGAAAGACAGACAAATTAGAGCTCTGAGAGGTATATTCATCTGAACTGTTTGTCAACATTTCAGTGGATGTTGGGGTTATTGGTTAACATCCAATCAAGGGCTCAATACAGGAAGTGTTGAGCATCCTGATCTCAATCCAATGAAGCACTTAAACAAGTACTTAATTTCTTAAACATGCAAGTAGTCCCATTACTATCAAAACACCTACTCATTTATAGTAATAATAATAATTATGTATTTGTATTGGGGCCGTGCTTAGAGTTCCCAGTCACTGACTGGCTACTTCTCGGTAATCTTGCACAGGAAGAAGCAGCAAGATCTAGACATCCCAGGATGTGTGGGTCTAGAGTGAATGCAGAGTGTTAAAGTTAAGTATGTACTGAGGTGCTCTACTGAATCGGGGTCAGAGTTCTCAGCACCTGGCAGGATTGAATCCCAATTAGTGGAAATATCTAACTTCTGGTGTTCTGTGGGCAGAGATTTTGTAGTGTGCCAGCCCAGACCCTTGTCTAACATTAGTTCCCTTTCAGCTGGAGAGACAGCACTACAATATAAAATGGACAGTTTGATAGCACAGGAAAAGAGAGATCAGTGCTACTTGAGAAAACCCTGCTAGCCAGCCATGTCTCAGCTGTTCATTTACTGTATAGGTGAAACTATTCCAAAATAGTATCCGCTTCCTAATCACCATTATTAGACTGGTTCCCTTCCCCCACCATTTATGCAGTCATTTGAAGAGCCATAGAGTAAACATTTATCCACTTTACTGTCTCTCTTTCTACCCTTCAATGGCTCTTTGGGCGTATGATTTGAAGTATATTTTCATTGTGGCACAACACTACAGCCAGCTATAAAATACAGCAATAATGGGATCTCTGCACTCAAATTCCATGCACCACTTTTGAAAATACACTTCATATTCTGTGACTAAATCATTTCCTGGATGTCTCATACAGAGCATTCTCTCTGTTGTCATGGGTCTGGAGACTGTAGTCAACCTGGCAATGATGGGATTCATTATGTATCGATACTACAGATAGGCATAGGCCCCAAAGTTCAGATCCAGATGACAACTTCCTGAGGTTTTGATTCAGCCCAGTATAGGTATAAGGTTAGCTGTGAATTTTAGATTGGGTCTGAATCTATGCCCACATTTTCTAAATTTCAATCCTTGGGTTAAAATCTGGGCCATCCCTAACTGATAAATAATTGAAAAACAACCCCCCCCAAACATTACTTCAAACCGCTTTGCCTTCCCATTGTAAAAGGCTGGCTCAATAATAGACTATTGTAGTCAACATTTAAATACAATTATGTTTCTGGGAATTGAATCAACCAGGTTGGCCTTTTATTCTGACAAAATGTCTGGGTGACTTTCCCCCTCTGTATGTTTGGTAACCTGCACCCTGCCAAAATAGTTATTGCACAGTCATGACAAAAATGAGAACTCAGACATACATTATGGATGAAAAATGGGAACCATTTATACACACACAGTCTTCCTGTCTTCTTCAATAAGTAACAACTTGCCATCATAATGAGCACTTACAGTCAATTATGTTTCCAGGTATTACTATTCTGATAAAGTTAATAGTCCAAAAAAAGACAAAGAAAGTGTCATTTACAGCTGACTGATCTTCAGACTGATTTAAAAGTATCCTTTTAATAATCTCATATAATGGTAGCTCCATGACATCCGCCAGCTACACTATTATGCCGGTGGTGGTGGGGGAATTATCATTATCAGTAGCCAGCAAAAGTAAAAAATTCCATATGCTGATTCTTTCTTCTAGTTCAAGACTGATTGACTCTTATAGACATAAAACACCAGGAAGCCTGAACTATAATTTTAAATGTTTATGCAAATGGAATAAACACAGTCAAGGAGTTCAGGAAAGGCAAAATATGATAAAGCAATAAAAACATAAATATAGCCAATCCTAAACCAAATAGAAGCAAAACAAAGAGTTAAGTAGGAAGAATCAGAATAATGTCTTAGATAAACAAGAACAATAAGTACTTGTTGGCTTCTGAGAAGTGCAGGCTATGCACAGGAACTCAAAACTTCCATGAAATCAGTGTCTCCCTCAAAGGCCCCAAATATTAGGGTTTTGAGTAGATACAAAACAATCTTAGGTATTTCTAGATTTATAGATTCTAAAACTAGAAGGGACCATTGTAATCATTTAGTCTGGCCTCCTGGATAACATGGGCCATGGAACAAGTAATTCTGAGAGCTATCTTTTAGGAAAAACATCAAATCTCGATTTTAAAAATTGTCAGTGATGGAGAATCCACCACAACTGTTGATAAATTGTTCCAGTGGTTAATCTATGCCTTATTTCCAGTCTAAATTTGTCTAGTTTCAGCTTCTAGCCATTGATTGTATCTTTCTCTACTAGATTCAAGAACGCATTATTAAATATTTGTTTCCCATGCAAGTACAGATAAAGTATAATCAAGTCACTCCTTAATCTTCTCTTTGTTAGACTTGAGGAGTTCAATCTAGTTAATTTATCGCTTTCAGGAATGTTTTCTAAAGTGATCACTCTCCTTACAATGTGTATGATAATCAAGGTGGGCCATTTCCAGCACAAATCCAGAGTTTAACCAGAACATCGGGGGGGGGGGGGGGGAGGGGAAGAGGGGAGGGTAGGAAAAAACAAGGGGAAATAGGTTACCTTGCATAATGACTTAGCCACTCCCAGTCTCTATTCAAGCCTAAGTTAATTGTATCCAATTTGCAAATGAATTCCAATTTAACAGTCTCTCGCTGGAGTCTGATTTTGAAGTTTTTTTGTTGTAATATTGCAACTTTCATGTCTGTAATCGCGTGACCAGAGAGATTGAAGTGTTTTCCGACTGGGTTTATGAATGTTATAGTTCTTGACATCTGATTTGTATCCATTTATTCTTTTACGTAGAGACTGTCCAATTTGACCAATTTGGCCAATGGCAGAGGGACATTGCTGGCACATGATGGCATATATCACATTGGTGGATGTGCAGGTGAATGAGCCTCTGATAGTGCGGCTGATGTTATTAGGCCCTGTGATGGTGTCCCCTGAATAAATATGTGGGCACAGTTGGCAACGGGCTTTGTTGCAAGGATAGGTTCCGGGGTTAGTGGTTCTATTGTGTGGTATGTGGTTGCTGGTAAGTATTTGCTTCAGGTTGGGGGGCTGTCTGAAGGCAAGGACTGGCCTGTCTCCCAAGATTTGTGAGAGTGTTGGGTCATCCTTCAGGATAGGTTGTAGATCCTTAATAATGCATTGGAGGGGTTTTAGTTGGGGGCTGAAGGTGACGGCTAGTGGCGTTTCTTTGTTAGGCCTGTCCTGTAGTAGGTGACTTCTGGGAACTCTTCTGGCTCTATCAATCTGTTTCTTCACTTCTGCAGGTGGGTATTCTAGTTGTAAGAATGCTTGATAGAGATCTTGTAGGTGTTTGTCTCTGTCTGAGGGGTTGGAGCAAATGCAGTTGTATCGCAGAGCTTGGCTGTAGACAATGGATCGTGTGGTGTGGTCAGGGTGAAAGCTGGAGGCATGTAGGTAGGAATAGCGGTCAGTAGGTTTATATGACCATCGTTCATTAGCACTGTAGTGTCCAGGAAGTGGATCTCAATGCCCCTCTGCCATGTACATTGGTCAAACTGGACAGTCTCTACGTAAAAGAATAAATGGACACAAATCAGATGTCAAGAATTATAACATTCATAAACCAGTCGGAAAACACTTCAATCTCTCTGGTCACGCGATTACAGACATGAAAGTTGCGATATTACAACAAAAAAAACTTCAAAACCAGACTCCAGCGAGAGACTGTTGAATTGGAATTCATTTGCAAATTGGATACAATTAATTTAGGCTTGAATAGAGACTGGGAGTGGCTAAGTCTTTATGCAAGGTAACCTATTTTCCCTTGTTTTTTCCTACCCTCCCCCCCTCCCCCGATGTTCTTGTTAAACCCTGGATTTGTGCTGGAAATGGCCCACCTTGATTATCATACACATTGTAAGGAGAGTGATCACTTTAGATAAGCTATTACCAGCAGGAGAGTGGGGTGGGGGGAGAGAAAACCTTTTGTAGTGGTAAACACCCATTTTTTCATGCTTTGTGTGTAGAAAAAGATCTTGTGCACTTTCCACAATATGCATCCGATGAAGTGAGCTGTAGCTCACGAAAGCTTATGCTCAAATAAATTGGTTAGTCTTTAAGGTGCCACAAGTATTCCTTTTCTTTTTGCGAATACAGACTAACACGGCTGTTACTCTGAAACCAGTGTTTATACAGTATTTCTGGAACAGAAAGATCTCAGATGTATTATTGCAATATTTCAAGGACTTAATAGCTGCCGATGCCACTCCACCTTTGCCATTGGCATGGAAAAGCATGCAAATAGTTGGAGCCAGAGCAGGGAAAGTGATTTCCAGTAGATTGTGAATAATCTCCCAAAGGCAGTGGTGGAAGCCGCGTCACTAGGCACATATAAAGTTAGTCTAGACCAGTGTTTCTCAACCACCAGTTTGTGGACCAGCACCAGTTCCTGGGATCTCCCTGGCATAGTTTAGGAAGGTAGCAAGCTGATCTCTGGTATCAAAAAAGATTGAGAAACACTGGTCTAGACCAAGCACTGGTAAACATATAATATGGAACAACCTTGCACTGGCATAGAGATGGAATAGATGACATAGTAGGTCTTAACCTCTCTAGATTCTCTAATTTTAGGAAAGTTTGTGGGCAAGTAAATCCACTTTGTAGTTTTTCTGTTTTTGCCTTCAGAGAGAAGAGGACAAGGGAAAATAAATTCCCAAGATATTGGTAAATTGGCAGTAATGTAGGTTTGTGATAAATTTTAGACCCTAACAGCTGCCTTCAATGTTAATAGTATGCAGTCATTCTACATATCTCTTGGTTGTTAATCCAAAACTTTGGCTTGTTTTGTAAAATCAAAGGTCTACTGACAAATTTTGAAATTGAAACCACTTTGGTTTGGCCCATCTCTAAGAATAGCTATGAGCACTTGAGATCTTTGCATGAAACACAGGTCTAAAGTTTCCCCACCCATCCCGCAGCTGTCATTACATAGCAGCTCTTTCACTCCCACCCCTTGGTTGTTTTCTGCGTCTCTGTTGGTCCCAGAGATTTTGGCCATTAGCTTACACTCCATTCTTTTGGTCAGTTCCCATTCTGAATTTGGCAAGCTCTCTCTTTTTTTTTTTTTACAGGATTCTGGTCAGAACTTGGCTAAGTGTTTCTTCCTTTTTCAGCTAGGAGGCTTACTATAAGGGAACACAATAGAATCAATTATCCCCATCTCCACCTACTCAGGTTCCCTAAAGCATTCCTGGCCACTGGAGGCCTGGAAAGCACTACAGCTGTCAGGATGACGACCTTCCAGCACAGTACTGCAGTAGGCCAACATCAGGTCAACTTGGCTTAAAAAAAATTCGTATCAGTCACTTGGTACTAAGTACTGCACAAAATGTTTAAATTCTCAAGTACTGTTGACTAAAAAAGACATGCTGAAATAACTTCCTGTTAGGTGTTCTGCATTTGCAGTTGTGGAACTGTCTACAGCACACAACACAGTGAGGATTCTGGTTCTTTCAGCAGCTTGTGTGTCATTAAATAAGCAACTATGAAAAAGCAGGATCTCTCTTTGCATTTGTCACAAAATCTGTTTAGGATTGTGTTGCTTCACATTAGGGGCTATGGCATAAGACCTGACATAAATTGATGTGACCCAGCACAACATACCTCTTTCAATACATTACATCAATAATTGAAAAATCTTTGTCCCTATTGCAGTTTATTTTGGGCTTCCTAATGGTCATAATGGATATTTTGAGCTGCATTCTAATCTCACTAGCACTGGTATAAATCATGAGTAATTCCACTGAAGTCTCAGTGGACTTAAACCAGTGTAGAACTGGTGTAAGTAAGATCATAATCAGGCCCATCATTTCCACTTGTATTCTAAAGCCTCCAGAAAATGTGTTTAGAGAAGATAATGCCTGTTATAGTCTATTCTTCAGGTGAGAACTCTCTGTAACTGAGTGAAACCCCATCCGTCTTGTACTGTCCCTAGAGGACAGCATTGCCTGGAATGTTACTGCTAGAAATGGGCCTGAGCTTCAAAATCTGAATTTGAATTCAGACCTTGATTTGAAGTGCTCCCAAATTTCTGGGGTATTTGTATCTGACTGTGGACTCACTGCTCAGTAAAAAGAGGCTCAACTGCAAAAATCTGAAATAGATCTGGGTTTGCATTCTGACACACCCATCACACTCAGTTTGGTTTTGGATCTTTGATTTATAAGACCTCCATGGGGTCATTGTTTCCATCACAGCAACATCATCTTTGTAATGTATATGGGGAGTCACTTCTGGGCATAACAACAAAAATGTGGTAGTGTCCAAAGAGTCAGATAAAAAGGATTGAATATTAAACTCTTCACATAACTCCTGGCCTGAGAGTAACTGTACCGATTATGAAGGAATCTGGATTTTCCTGAAACACTAGTTACTGCCCTCCTGCATTCAGATAAAGAAGTATGTGCTGCTGAACTATAATAGAACCCATTGAAAAAATTACTTCAAAATAAAATGGAAATTGGGAGAAATTAATATTGCAGTGTTATCCAAACATGAAGAGTCTCATCATTATTCTGCAAAAATTAGAACGGCTGCATGAAATTAAATTAACTTCAGTCATCAGCATTTTCTCTTTCAATTCATCACTTCACAGGATGCCATTTCTGGAACACAGAAGTGTTTGAAAATAGGGGATTAGAATGGAAGTGCCTTCTCAGCCTTAGTCACCACAATGTTAGAGAATCAGCCAATTTTCTCTTTGAAATGAATAAGTAAAAAGTGGTTGATCATAGGATGGTTGTTCTCCAGAGAGATATGTAAACTGTTGTACTCACTAGCCATACTCCGAGTACTCAAATTCTATGTCATAGTAAACTGTGTGTGTAATATGTAGAAAATGTCTTTTGTCTGAGGGAGTTATCTGTCTAGAAAGGCTTCTGAGCTCCTAGCACCAAAGGCTGGAACTCATTAGTGGCCAAATTTTGTAAAAGATTGAAGCTTGCTTGCTCATGCAAAACATTTGTCTAAATATATGTGCTCAAATAGTCTTGTATGCACTCATGTCAGATATTTGCACATGCAAACAGAACTTTGTGCACAGAACTATGTGGAAATCATGCACAGGTATGAGAGGTAAGTTGTGTATGTGGGCCTCCATTTTCACCTCTTAACATTTTTGCTCTTGGGTGGTAGAGTTTTACCGCAATGTGAATCCATGATTTATAATCTTAGCTTCAGTTTTGACTTTTCTGTCTTACCGGGGATTTTTACTAGGCTTTTCTAGCTTGTGAAATTTATCACAAAGGTCCAAATATTTATTATTCTTCACATTTCACACAGTGCATTGTCTATTTTTGGTAGCGGCAAATAGCTGGATTTTTTTTTAATGTAGGAATAGGGTTTTTTTTTCCTCTCCACATTCTCCCATGGTTTATTTACAACACATTCTAGAGGTCACTGTGACCTACTAGTAATGGGAACAAGGTGACCCAGCAGCCCTTCCTGCCTTAACAAGTAAAAGTCCTGAAGTCACTGCCAAATCTGAGTTCCACCTACCTGCTCTGCAACATATGTTGCCCTGTTGCCAAAGGCAATGAGTTGTTGTTCTGCTTCATGTGCACGTGAGAGGGATTTATTTTGACAAGACGTATGCTTACTTGTTGACATCAGATCAGCTTTTTAATAATTGTAACTAAAAAATAAATCCAAAGAACTAATAGTTGCACCTTGCCTCCTTGATGCTTAAGCAAGCCTGTACCTAACTACAGACATGTTAAATGTGGGACTGAGAATGTCAGAGCCAGAAATAGAAAGGAAAAAGAGAGAGATGGCATTATTCAGCCATTTAACAGCTCTTCTTGCCCCATTTTTGGCAAGCACACTGCAAACTGTCTCATTCAGACACTATCAGGGCCACATTCTTAAGTGTCTCAAACCAGCTTCTAATCTTATTACCACAATTGTGATGGCAGGAGTGATAAAATTTAGCTAGCTAACTAATTTGTCAGCACAAATGTTGTTGTTCTCTCAGAGCAGGTAGTTAGATATCTAAATCTTATCATTTGGGCCTGTGCCTGCTGCAGACTCAAATATAGAGGTGGTTTCTGAAAGTTTAGTCCAAAAAAGACTTTCTGGGTCAAGTTTCCCCTTGAATATAAATCTATTCTAGGATTTAATTAAATTAAAATCCATTACTCAATCTCCCTGTTGTGTTTCACAATCCCTGGATTGCCTCTATCATCTTTATATTTTCATTCAAGACTCAGGATATCATTGCTTTTGGCAACCACTGTGGTTTAAATGCATGTTTTGACATCCTCTGAGGTTGTTTGTGGATGGATTACCTGTAACCATTTGTTTTGATAATTTTGACTTTTACTGTGCCTTCCAGGGGGTGGGGGTGGAAGTGGATCTGATTATAGTAGATGTTCTAATGGAACATGCCTGTCACATCATATAATTGACCATGATTTTACTGAGTAGGCACATCATAACAGTGAACATTATGTACAATGCTGATAACTTATTTTGTCAGGGCACAAATAAGATATCCACTAACGGGAAAGTAAGAGCCTGACTGTGTCTTAAAATGTGTGATAAGTGATGAAATTCGGCAGGAAAACCTAGAGAATCTTTTATTTCTTTTTGGAAACCATCAAATGAAGATCTGATGAACCAGCACCTCTTCCAAAGTTTCAGTCCTAGGACATACCCTATTAGAGAAGTACTTGATTGGAGCAGCTGCACATGGCAGATATTTGGAGATGCGCAAGCATATAGGTCAAGTAGTTTACTGCCTATTACACACTCTGCCAGCCATAGACACTGCCATCCTTTTCTGCCATTCCCCGAAGAACCATCTTTGGAAGGTAGAATTTATGAGAAAGACACGGTAACATTGAGTGGTCACCATGGAGTTGTCACTTTCTGGGATGTTGTAACATTATGCCAGTAGGAGTGTTTACAGCTGGGATGAGTATCTGGCTAGAGTCCAGAAGTCTTTCCAAAAGATCCAGTTGTATGGACTTTACAGTAAATAATTAAAACATTCTATTGATTTTAAAAAATAAGATCCATTAATATTGAGCAGACTGCTAGCGATGGGCCTAGATAGGTGAAGGAAGGGGATAAAAGATGCAGGAGGAAGGAAATGACGTCTTGCTTCCAAACAATTCTGAGATCATGAGGATCGTATGTTAGGGAAGAGGTGGACAGAGGCTGGGAAAGGATGGTTTTCAAGAGAGAATGAGGGTTTCACACTGGAGATTTAACTCTGCATCAGCTGTGAGCTTTCTATTTCACATGCTGCTTGTTCACACATTAACACTGCCCAGCCATGCTGTAATCCTGCTGCATGGCAAGGAAGCTACCACACCCTGAGGGATAGGGTGGATGCCAAGTTAGCTTATCTCACGGTTTATGAACCCATTGCAACTGCAATGAAAGTGCACACCCATGGTTAGTCACAACAATCTACAGATTATGGCTAAGGATATTATTTAGCCTGGGAGGTCAAAGATTCCAGGACTCTACCAGACCACCGTGACTTCTTCGGCTTTAGCTGTAAGTGGCTGCAGCCGGAGCAAGGGCTGGTTACCTGCTGGTGGGGATGGAGCCAGGGCTCTGCTCCCCACAGCGGTGGGGCTCAGAATGTCAGTCTCCCTACCCTCCCCAGGGTGAGGATCTAGCTGTCAGTCCCCTCCCCCTGCTCACCCACCCCACCCCTGTTATTTTTAGTAAGTCTCAGACAGGTCAAGACTCTTGTGAATTTTTGTTTATTGTCTGCAACCTGTCCATGACTTTTACTAAAACTCACCATGACAAAATCTTAGCCTTAATGATGGCTCACCAATCCCTTCCCACAAGCCCTCTGGGCACCTAATCTTGCATAATATGTCATCTACCTGTGCTCTAATCAGTGATGAGCTGCCAAAATCTTAACAACGGGTTCCCTCCTCACCCCACAAGGGGGTCGTTGCCCACCCCCGCCCCCCGGGACTCCTGCCCCATCCACCCCCTTCCCCTGTCCCCTGACTGCCCCCATAACCGGGCAGGAGGGTCTCATGGGCCACTGTAGTGGGTGCCCACCCCACCCCTAAAAGCCAGAGGGACCTGCCGGGGGGTGAGGTGGGGAATCCTGGTGGTGCTTACCTGGGGCAGCTCCCAGGAAGCATCCGGCAGGTCCCTCTGGCTCCTAGGGGTGGGGGAGCGTAGCTAGGGGGGGAAGAGAGGGAGTGGCTGCTCCCCCCACTGATCACATCAAAAGTGGTGCCTTAGGCGCCGACTCCCTGGGTGCTCCGGGGCTGGAGCACCCATGGGCAAAATTTGATGGGTGCAGAGCACCCACCGGCAGCTCCCCACCTGGCCCCAGCTCACCTCCGCTCCACCTCCGCCTCCTCCCCTAAATGCACCGCCCCGCTCTGTTTCTCCGCGCCCCCCTCCCACCCCGCTTCCCACGAATCAGCTGTTCAGCGGGAAGCCAGGGAAGGCTGAGAAGCCGGCGATGGCTTCCTGCTCAGGCCGAGGGAGGTGGAGGTGAGCTGGGGTGGGGAGCGGTTCCCTTATGCTCCTCCCCCCCAACAGGTTACCTGCTGCAGCGCGGGCAGCCCTCCTCGCGCCCCCCCGCCTCCGCTCCGCCTCCTCCTCCTCCCCTGAACACACCGCCCCGCTCTGCTTCTCTGCGCCCCCCCGCCAGGCTTCCTGCAAATCAGCTGTTCGGCAGGAAGCCAGGGAGGGCTGAGAAGCAGGTTGCAGCTTCCAGCTCAGGCCGAGGGTGGCAGAGGTGAGCTGGGATGGGGAGCGGTGTCCCCCACCCCCGTTACCTGCTGCGGTGAGGGCGGCCCTCCTCGCGCCCCCCACCCAACCCGAGCTCACCTCCGCTCTGCCTTCCTGGGCCTGAGCCCGAAGCCACCGCTTGCTTCTCAGCCCGCCCCGGCTTCCCGCGCGAACAGCTGATTCGTGGAAAGCCGGGTTGGGGGGGGCGCGGAGAAGCGGAGCGGGGCGGCGTGTTCAGGGAAGGAGGTGGAGGCAGAGTGGAGGCGAGCTGGGGCTGGGGGTGGGGCGGGGAGCTGCTGGTGGGTGTTATGCACCCACCAAATTTTCCTCTTGGGTGTTCCAGGGCTGGAGCACCCATGGAGTCGGCGCTTAAGGCGCCACTTTGGGCCGGTTAAATTTAGAAGCCCTTTTAGAACCAGTTGTCCCTCACGGAACAACCGGTTCTAAAACGGCTTCTAAATTTAACAACCGGTTCTAGCGAACTGGTGTGAACCAGCTCCAGCTCACCTCTGGCTCTAATCCCTGTCTGGAAGTTGCCTGCTTTCATACGCCTCAGCTCAGAGTCCTTGATCCAATGTTGCATGCAGTTTTCTCCAGCTTTGATTATGTCCTGTCTCCAGTACAACAGAAGACTGCCTGGTAAAAAACCCGTGTATTGGCATGCAGCCATCTGGCTGGAGGTTGACGCAGAGGCTGAGAAATCTGAGGTGCTAGTACGATAGGGTCTATTTTGGCCAGTGCTGTGGATTGAACTGGGGGGCCCAGCTCTCGAAAGTTAGGAGTTTCCTCATCTTGAGCTTAGGAGTCAAGCTCAAGAGCTGGGGTTTTAACAGACTTACTGTGCCTGATCCACAGAAGAAGAATGGGATGAATAACACATGCTGACTGGTGGTAGCAGTATTGGTATAACTAAACCCTACCAGAGAGAACCTGTATTCTTACCCTCTCTTGTTGGAACCCTTCCTTGATTTGTAAATAACCCTGTTGGACTCTAGGGATTACTTTAAGTCAAATGTTCAAAACATGGAATTTTCATTCTGCTGGAAATTTTTGACCTTTTGAAATTGAGTTTCCATTCTGTATCAGAGCAGAAAATCTTAATATGGGGTTGGGAGTGGAAATCACAGGATGAAGTTATGAAAAATTTAGAATAAGAAATGTTTTATTAAAAAAAACCCAAATACCTTTTGGCCTAAATGAAACAAAACTTGTCATTTTGAACCGTCATTTTGGCTCATTTTGAAATGTTATTTCCTTGCATTTTTGTCAAAACAAAAACATTGGCATTTAATTTAGAAATGTTTTGCAATTACAATGTTTGTTTCAATGTCTCTTATCAGAAATTTTTTTGTCTGGATCAACATTTTTCTGCAAAAACCTTCAGTTTTGATTAAACCATATTTATCTACAGGAAAAATTTGACTAGCTCTACTATTAAGCTCTAGACCTGGCTGAAGAGTCTGGTTCCTGGGTGAATGTCTCTGTGATGGGGTCTCTACGCCATACAAGGCTTGAACAGGTAAAATAGGCCAATTAACCTACAGGCTGAACAGGGAGGGGAGCCAAGGCCTAATGGTTGATGAAGCCTGCTGGGATAGGTTATAAAGCGAGGAAGTTGGTGGTAAGAGGAGGGCTGCAGTGAAAAGCTCTGCAGGCATTCCCTAGAGAGGAGAGGGAGTTGGCTAGGTACAAAGAGGAGGTCTAGAGGGAGACTAAGCTCTAGGATCCTGCTTTGGACTACATACGCTGGCAAACACCCACAGGGTGAAGTAGCCACAGGGAGTAGAGGAAGCTCCAGTGGTAACTCAGAGGGGGGGCACAAAATAGGAAAGAAAGGTAGAAAAGAGCGCAGGGAAACAGCAACAAGGTCAGAGCTTGAGCCGATCATGATTGCTGGGCATAGGGTCGCTGGGCTGTAACCCAGAGTAGTGGACAGGCCCAGGGTCCCCTACCAGCCTCTGGGGAAAGTGACACAGCCTGGGCAGTGGCTCAGAAGACTGCCGAGACAGTTTGTCCTGAGGGACTTTCTTACCCCAGAAAAGGAGGACTGTAGTGACTTGACCCTCAAAGAGGGAGCAACCTGAGACCACAGAGCAAACAACCAAAGGAGGGGGCATCTGACTGGTTGAGAGCTAATCCCCAGATGAGCCACAAGGAGGCACCCCAGAGGTGAGTACTAAACCGCTTGACAGTCTCTCAATGAGATATAGTGCCCATCACATAGCAGCAACCGTGATACAACCATCTTTTTCTGATGTATTTGCAAACACCAAAGAGATTAATAGATATAGATGTTTGCCAGAGAGTGGCTGTGCTCAGGCTGTTTGCATTCCCATAGTTCTTCAAAACAGTTAGAATGTGTACTCTCTCATATAGTGGCATCAGCTATGACATGTTATCATTTTGCTCTTGTGTTGCTATTCTAGCGCTCCTCCTGCAAGTGCCACTTTGTTTCCAATTAATGGTTGTTGAGGAAATCATGGCTCATGTGGCACAAAGGGTGCAAGCACTTTCAAAGGAAGTTGAGTCTCTTTTTAACCAAGCCAACCACCATCTGATATTAGAGCCCTAATACTAATGATAAAAGCTTAAACAAGAAGAGCTTTAGTTATCCAGAGAAACTGGATTTAAAAAAGAAATCTACTAGATTAGAACATTGAGTTTTTCATTTTCTCTGGTTACATTCTTGTCTGCATTTTGCAATTAAAGGAATATGCATCTCTCATGGTGGTGGAGTGAAACTGAATGGTAATCTGAAAATAAGGAAGTAATATGAATACTTTCTCTAGTTTTAATCTTGTAAGTGACAGCTAGCTCAACTCAAAATTCACCTCTTCCCTTTCGGTTGCTTAATGAGGTGTTAGGAAAACACACAACCTGTTGCAATGTGTATAATGCAGCGTCTCTTCAAATGCAATTCTAATGTATAATATTGGCCTCCTGGGGTCCCACATTTTCTTTAGACTTGAATTCCAGATTAAATGTGCTCAGTTTGCAAGTAAAATGATCAGTCCAATAGCTAGCCACTTTGAAGTGTGGAGGATGTTAGAAAATGCGGAACAGCAGAAAGGAGGGAGATCCAAGGATCCTCCCTTGGAAAATGTTGAAATACCAGGTACAACTTCTTCCATTTTAGGTTTAAATATTTCAAAACAAAGGGCTAGATTATGTCTTAAAGCTACAGTCTTCGGCAGAGAGAGTGTTGAGGAGCCATATTGTAGTAGGAATCATGCTAGAGCAACATTTCAGCTTACTTGGGGGAGGGTGTAGTGTGCATTCCTCTCCATTCCTTTCTAACTCTGCTGGCCAGGGTAAAAAGATGCCCCCACCTCTAACTTTTAACCTCTCACTCCAGTGGCAATGCTAGCTATGGACTGTGCCCAAACCATAGCCATGCTGTAGATGCTTCCTCCTCACAATCTGCTCCTGTCATAAACATACAGCTAAGGGCAGCATAAAATCCCTCCTTTACCTGTAAAGGGTTAAGAAACTGAAATAACCTGGTTGGCACCTGACCAGAAGGACCAATGGGGAAAGAAGATACTTTCAAATTGGGGGGGTGAGGGGAAGGGGAGTTTTTGTTTGTGCTCTTGGGACAGAGAGGGACCGGGGCAGGAAATACCGTCTCCTAAAACTCTATTTGCAATAAGCATCCAAGATTACAAAAGTAAGTAATAGCAAATGCATTAGCTTATCTTTTGTTTTAGCTTGTGAATTTTCTCTATGCTAAGAGGGAGGTTTATTCCTGTGTTTTCTGTAACTTTGAAGTTTTGCCTAGAGGGGAATCCTCTGTGTTTTAAATCTTATTACCCTGTAAAATTACCTTCCATCCTGATTTTACAGAAGGTGCTTCTTTTACTTTTTTCTTTAGTATAAAGTTCTGCTTTTAAGGACCTGATTGGTTTTTAGTGTCCTAAAAACCCAAAAGTCTGGTCTGTGCTCACGTTGTTTACCTATTTGGTTGGTATATTATTCTCAAGCCTCTCCATGAAAGGGGGTGAAGGGGCTTGGGGGGATATTTTGGGGAAACAGGAACTCCAAGTGGTCCTTTTCCTGAATCTTTGTCTAACTCACTTGGTGGTGGAAGCGATACCGTCCAAGGACAAGGAAGAACTTGTGCTTTGGCAAAGTTTTTAACCTAAGCTGGTAGAAATAAGCTTAGGTAACCTTTTATGTGGGTTCCCACATCTGTACCCCACAGTTCAGAGTGGGGAGGGAACCTTGACATGGTGGGAGTGGTGGGATCATTTTGAACCAGAAGCACAGAGCTCAGGATTTTAAAAGGACACAATTTTTTTGCGGGGGGGCGTGCTGCTTGAAAACCAGGGAGGTGTTTTTGTTGGGTGGGGTGTTTTTTTTTTTTAGTTTTGTTTTATTTTTAAGCTGAGAGCAGCTGGATTTTTTTTTCTTTGCCTGGAGGCAGAGGAGTTAAGTTACAGAAAGGGAATTCACAAGCTGGGTTGGTTTTTTTTTCTTTCTTTTCTTTCTAGCTCTTGGGTTAGGCTAGGCTAAGCACAGGAAGGCTAGGATGATGGAAAGTGAGGTCCAAAAGAAACTAGAATAAGACAGATTAGAAGATGAAGAGAGACAGAAAGAACATGAAAGACAGATGGCCTTAAAGCAGTTGGAGTTGGAAACGGAGGAGAGGAAACAGGCAAAATGCTTGGAGATGGAAATGGAGACTAAACGCTTGGAGGCAGAGGCAAAACGCTGGGATACAGAGTTAGAGCTGAAGTGCTTAGACCTGGAAAGGGCTAAGCTGGGTCTACCAGATAACCCTAACAATCCTTCTCCAGGTACCGCTCCCCCTTCCAAAAAATTCCCCACCTACAAGATAGGCGATGAAACAGAGGCCGCCTTAGAAAATTTCGAAAGGGCCTGCCTTGGATACAGCATCACTACAGACCACTATATGGTGGAGCTGAGGCCGTAGCTCAATGGACCCTTAGCAGAGGTGGCAGCTGAAATGCCTAAGGAACACATGAACAGCTATGAACTTTTTTTTAAAAAAAGGCCAGAATTAGAATGGGGCTAACACCCGAGCATGCCCATCGGTGGTTCAGAGCCCTAAGGTGGAAACCAGACATGGTATTTTCCCAACACGCCTACCACGTTGTAAAAAATTGGGATGCCTGGATATTAGGAGCAAGCGTTAAATCTCTGGAAGATCTGTCCTTCCTAATGCAAATGGAGCTGTTTTTAGAGGGTGTTCCTGAGGAAATAGAAAGGTAGATCCTAGATGGGAAGCCCAAAACTGTAATCGAGGCAGGGGAGATCAGAACCAAATGGATGGAGGTGGTGGAAAAGAAAAAAGCTAGTAGCAGTTGGAGTGGATATCAGAAGGGGCAACCCGAGACAGCACCCTATCACCGGGGGCAGCCCAAGGCCCCACCTACATCCCAAGGAAAACCCCAAACACCTTATCGTCCCATCCCACCATTCTCCAGCAACCCACCTTGCCCCACTGACCAGTCAGCTGGGCGACATTTTAAATGTAACGAGCTGGGGCATGTGAAGGCCAGCTGCCCCAAGAACCCCAACAGATTGCAGTTCATTACACTGGAATCACACCAAAGGTTCCCAGGCCCAGATGCCTCCCAGATACCCTCAGAGCGAAGGGAAACTGAGTGTAGGTGGGAAGAAGGTTATCACATGGAGGGACACTGGAGCACAGGTGTCAGCTATCCACCAATCCCTAGTGGACCCCAAATTCAATAACCCAGAGGCGCAAGTGACGATTCAACCCTTCAAGTCAAACTCTTTTGACTTGCCTACAGCCAAGTTGCCTGTCCAGTACAAGGGCTTGTCAGGAATGTGGACTTTTGCAGACTTGGCCAACCATGTGAAGCCAGCCAAGAGGGTGGGAATGGTCACCCGCAGCTAGGCTAAGCAAGCCTCCACATCTCTCCCTGTTCCTGAGCCTTCTACCAGGGCTCTGTCTGTGTTACCAGAGCCCCAAACTGAGGTGGTGGAACCGGACCCCAGGCCAACGTCTGTGACCCAGTGGAACCCAGTGGACCCAGTCGCAGAGACCCAGCCAGAGCCAGTCCCAGAACCGGAATTGGTGGAGCAACCAGCACCAGAACCATTGCCAGCACTGAATCCAGCACTTGCAATCCTGTCTACAGCTCCAACACCAGAGGGCACCACCAAGCCTGCCCTGGCAGCAGCAGATAAACCTACACAAGAGGCTCAGCCGGAGCCTGAATCCCAACATAGTGCACCAGCCGAGAGCGGTTCACAGTCAACAGAAACAGCCCCATCCCCTGCATCGCTTCCAGAGGGACCACAATCCAGTGAGGAACTGATGTCCCCAGCATCAAGGGAACAGTTCCAGGCCGAACAGGAAGCAGATGAAAGCCTCCAGGGAGCTTGGACGGCGACATTGAGCAACCCACCGCCTCTCAGCTCTTCTAATCAACCCCGGTTTATTGTAGAAAGAGGACTTTTATACAAGGAAACTCTTTCTGGTGGGCACCAGGAAGACTGGCATCCTCAGAGACAGTTGGTAGGTCCAACTAAGTACCGGGTCAAGCTCTTGAGCTTAGCCCACGATCATCCTAGTGGCCATGCTGGGCCAAAGACTGTTTGGGGAAGTCATTCCACTGGGAGGGAATGGGCAAGGATGTTTCTACCTATGTCCAGTCTTGTGAAGTATGCCAAAGAGTGGGAAAACCCCAAGACCAGGTCAAAGCCCCTCTCCAGCCACTCCCCATCATTGAGATTCCATTTCAGCGAGTAGCTGTGGATATTCTGGGTCCTTTTCTGAAAAAGACACCCAGAGGAAAACAGTACATCCTGACTTTCATGGATTTTGCCACCTGATGGCCGGAGCACTAGCTCTAAGCAACACAGGGGCTAAAAGTGTGTGTCAGGCATTAACAGACATTTTTGCCAGGGTAGATTGGCCCTCCGACATCTTTATGGATTTGGGAACTAATTTCCTGGCAGGGACCATGAAAAGCCTGTGGGAAGCTCATAGGGTGAATCACTTGGTTGCCACCCCTTACCACCATCAAACAAATGGCCTGGTGGAGAAGTTTAATGGAACTTTGGAGGCCGTGATATGTACATTCGTAAATAAGCACTCCAATGATTGGGACCTAGTGTTGCAGCAGTTGCTCTTTGCCTAGAGGGCTGTACCACATCCCAGTTTAGGGTTTTCACCATTTGAACTTGTATATGGCTGCAAGGTTAAGGGGTCATTACAGTTGGTGAAGGAGCAATGGAAGGGGTTTATGCCTTCTCCAGGAACTAACATGCTGGACTTTGTAAACAACCTGCAAAACACCCTCCGAGACTCTTTAGCCCTAGCTACAGAGAACCTAAAAGTTGATCAGAAAGAGCAAAAAGCCTGGTATGATAAACATGCCAGAGAGCGTTCCTTCAAAGTAGGGGACCAGGTCATGGTCTTAAAGGCGCTCCAGGCCCATGAGATGGAAGTGTCATGGGATGGGCCATTCACGGTCAGGAGCTCCTGGGAGCTGTTAACTATCTCATAGCATCCCCCACCTCAAACCTAAAGCCTAAAGTGTACCATCCAAGGACAAGATAGAACTTGTGCTTGGGGAAGTTTTTAGCTGGTAAAAATAAGCTTAGGGGGTCTTTCATGCGGGTCCCCACATCTGTACCCCGGAGTTCAGAGTGGGGAGGGAACCTTGAAAGCTCGAGAAATATTATGCCAAAAGTAAGACCACATTGTACTTATCTGACATTCTGCATTAGGGTGACTTGCCATTGTGGCAAGTCAGATTATGTCAGAATATGAAGAAAAGTGCAACTAAATCAGTAAAACAGTAGCGCCCTGTGACCGTCCTTCACTGGTCTAGATTGCAGCCGGTATGTCACCCTGCCCTGCAATCTTGGGTTCCTTACAATGCTTTGCTGTAGTAGTGCCCACCTAGGCCTCTCAAGCAATCCACACTCTGAGTGTCTGTTTGCAACTGCAACCTGCCAGCCATACTTGGCACTTGGGCTTTTACCAGCCTTGGTTACTTCTGCAGTAGTTAGGGTTAGGGTTCTCAGTAGTTCTCAATAGTTCCTTCTGCAGTGACCTATTCAGTCACTGCATTTGGTAGGGCTGCCTTGCCTTTTTTGATTAAGCCTAATGTATCCTCAGTATGAAATCTGAAAAGGAGGCCGCATTACCATTACACATGGGCTCTGGGGCTGATCTCCTTAATCACACATCTACTATTTACTTCAGTGGAAAATTTGCGTGAGTGAGGGACAGGATCTTAGGCATTTCAGACTGTTATGCACTTACAGAGGTGTTTTTTTCTTTTTAAAGGCAATTTTTATCTTGTTTTTGTTTTCAATGGCCATTCAGTGGGCCTTAATGAAGATTAGTTACTTTCTTTGCTTAAAGAAAATAAAATAAACACAGCGACTTCCATTTAAAAATGGTGGCATGAACATGCACAATTTCAATATTGCACTAATATTTATTATTTTCAAAGACACCAGTTAAAGGTGGTGAGGCGAGAAGGGTCTTTTGACACTGTTACAGCAGTGTGGTAGCAGGGTGAGGACTGGAACATTTCAAAGTTTCAACTGTTCCGTGGAATGTCTCTGGGCTGGTGCCTCTGCTCAAAGAGGCAAGCTTGAGGGGAGAAAAAAGAAGCCTTCATATGTTGTACAGTGGCTGTCAGTATTCACTCCTCAGAGAACTGAAACCTAAATGTCAGACATTGCCAGATGGTTCTCTGTAAAATCGTAAGAAGAATTAGCCTCACTTTACATTTTTAAACTCTAGATCAAACTAAGCAAAGTCATATGAAGAATTACCTTTATTTCATGTTTTGTAAGTTTTTGTTTGTTTGTTTGTTTTTTCCCTCTCTGTAAACATTTCAAATGAAGCATTATACTGTTGTTGGATGTCTTTATCCATCCAGGGCCAAATCTTACTGCTCAGATGACTAGTCCCATTCACCTTGCCTGTGTTTGAATTCTTAGGGCAATCTCCTAGCACCGCACTATACTGATGCACTTCTCCTGCTGGTCACAACAGTGAAAGCACTAATGTAAGCAATGCACCGGTGTGTCAATACCTGTGTTGTCTAGACCTGTTCTGGCCAGGGTTAGGCTACACTGTGGCAGAAGCACCTGCCCTCTCACTGCTGCTACCTCCAGTGGAGCTACAAAGGTGGGACACTTCCCAAACAATTTCATGTAGATGCAAGCCATTGAAGCCAATGGGACTTGTCAAGTGACTAAGGCAAGCAGGAGTTAGCCAGTGGCTGATCTCTACTTTTCTCTGGTTTAGGTCTCCTCCTTTTTGATTTTACTCTCACTTATCAAAGTAAACATAATGAAAATGTAGGGGATCCCCCCCATTGAACTATAGAAAAGCCCCATATAATGCTTTTTCCATTAGAGTTAAATTGTCCTCCTTTAATTCCTCTTATGCTGGCTATATTTCAGAACATACTGCGATAGGGTGATTTGGTTTATATTATTACTGTTTGTTTGAAATTACAAATGATTTCTCTTTCTTAGAGAAGTAGTAAATAAGAAGCCTTTTTATCTGTGTGTAACAGCTGTGAGGGTAGAATTTCCCTAGCAGTGAAAAATCTTCAGGAGATCCAATTCCTATCTTCCCTCTCCCTTTCATCCTCCCTCTAATCAGTACAGTAGGTTTAGCAACCTGTCATTATCCTCTTCTCTGACAGTGATTTTCCCCCCCCGTCCTTGCAAATAATACCAGCCATAAATTGAGCAGACAGAGCCCATTGGTTCTAGCTCAGTATGATTCTATAAACCCTCTGTGCAAGAAACGTTTGTTGCTCTGACTGACAGGGCAATTTCGGAGAGTAATGAGTAAAGATGGATGTCCCTGAGCAATTAATCAGGCTTCTTTTGGCAACTCTCTCTGTCAATATTCAAAGCTGTCGTCTTAGTTATTTCAGAAACCAGGTAAAAGAGGATAATACCCATGGATTTCCCTTGTGCTAAATTATGTAAAACTCGATAGTGGCAGTTGGTGACAAAGTGAAAAGAGGTAGAATTTTAATATATAGACAAGGGCTCTGTTCTTTTATTTTTCATTCTGTATTGCTGCTGTCAGATAAATCATGAAGGTGTCTAATTCTGAATTAGCACACAGCATTTTTCAGCCTGAGAATGAACACACTAGTGCCTAATGACTGCCTGAGGTGAATGGGAAGAAGGAGTCCCCCAGAATATAGAGCTTAGGTTTGATCCATTTTTCCTGGGTCTCTTTGAAATTTGTTTTCATGCCTTTTATTAAGGGCCTCGTCTTGCTCCTGTCGAAGTCAGTGGGAGTTTTGCTAATGACTTCTACCGGGGGTAGCATTGGGCTGTACACATGGTGAAAGTTCCCGTTGTAGACTAGAACTCTGATATCTGTGAACCTTATTTCCTAGGCTCAGTTCTGCATCCTTAATCTTGCCCTTATGCACAGGATGAGTCCTGTGGCCACACTGATTACTCATTCCATGAGTGGGGGGCATTCCAAGATCAGGCCCCAGTGCAGGGTTAAATGAGCTAGTCTGTGCTCGAGCGGATAAGAGAGACTTAAACCTGTGCTGTTGTGGCTCAGCCAGCTGAGGCTGGCAACTTTTTCATTAGAAAACCTGATGAGTCTCCACAGGGATTCATCATCATATTCAGAGTGCACTTGTCCGGAGCACAGTGAAGGTATTTAGGGGGTGGAGGGAGGCGATAAGGGATGCATGTGCACCCCCTTTGCCCTGCATCAAAGCAGTAGTACAAACAAGTCTTCTGTTACTCTGTTTTTCTGCATTCAGTGGATTCCTCAATGAAATATCCCATTGTTTAATTTTAATTATTTTCTTTTTGAGAGGGTAAATTATAACCCTGTAAGTGAATACACTGACAGGCATGGCAAGGTGAGGATACTAAATATCAACTCACCAGAAAACTGTTTTGTTTTTCTTTTAAAGGTACTTTTATATTAATTTTTAACATTTGATTTAGCTCAAGAGTTCAAGTTATATCATTAGGCAATCACTGGCTGAAAATGGCAGGGGAAACTCAAAGGTATCAAGAGGGATGGGGGGGGGAAGCAGAAACCAAAACTGCCATGAGCTGTATCAGCAGATGTGGAAACTGCAAAGAGAGAATCAGAGAAGCAACTTCATCAAATTACTCAGCACGTGACTTGGCCCAACTGGACTTCAGCCATATTGCCTAAAATTGATATCAGTGTCTGAAACCTGGCTGAAACAATAGGAGAGGAAGGGTCACACATTCTGTCCTATTAAACCCTATTAAAGTCTATTAGGTTTCATGGGTGTAACTGAGGATGGAACTTGACCCTTAGAGGTGAAAGTCTAGTTAATGGAGGGAGCACTAATAAGTAGATTTGGTCAAATAATTTGTTGCAAGAAACATTCTATTTACTTTTAGCCTATTTTCTATTCACACATTGCTTGCAAACAATTTGATTCTTATTAATTTATTTGCTATTTATAATTGCTTGTGCAACTTATGCAAGCCAATTTCAGCCTCTGGATTGTCTGAGCTGTTTTGACTAATGACAGTGTATAGTTGGTTGCATAAATCAAATGGTATTGCTTCCGTACCCTGATTGGATGACAAACTCTTTTTAAAAAGCCAAATATCTAATAGTGAATAATGCACTTTTTCATTTTTATTCTAACTAGATGGACAAACAGAAATATACAGAGTTCTTCCCTTTCTACGGTTTAATTTTGTCCAAAGAGTTTTTCCGTTTTCCATGGTATAAAGAAAAAAGCAAAACACAATGTTTCCCGTGGTCACGCTGTGATGTTCAGTCTCCTCACAGACTGAGACCAGAATTTCTCTACCACCAGTCACACTTCCTTGGCTCTTCCTTCCATTTTATATCAGACACCTAACCCCTGCACTTTAAGGCTCCAATTCTCGAAAATATTATACATGTGCTTACCTTTATGCACTGAGCAGTCCTACTGAAACAGATAGAACTAGTTGCAGAGGACAAAATTAAGCAGGTGTCTTAGCAGAATCAAAGCCTAAATGCTGGAAGAAAAACTGGGTTTTGTGCTTTGGCCCTCCCTGACTGACCCTATTCTAGCTGTATGGGTGGCCTTACAAGACCTGGGCAGGTAGCAGACCACAACAGAGACTGAATACCCTTTGTTCACATGTGAGTGTGGGTACCTGTATAACCAAGAGCTGTTCCCCAAACACTTGTCCAAAAAACGGTGAGGAGGTGAACATGGTCAAACCCAGCAGCCATTTGAAATTCAGACACTGGCTTTGTGAACACTGGGTGGGATTCATGAAGGTAGTTAAAAGCCTACGTCCTGAGATCCACAATCTCCCACTCAGCTGCCATCTAATCCTGTAGGCACCTAAACTCACTTGGTAGCTAAGGTTTTTTTGTTTTTGTTTTTTTTTCTTTCCTTTGAGCATGAGCACTGCAGTCTCCTTCTCGGCATCTGGGTGCCTATCTCCTGCCTCAGCATATGCACCCTAGTGCCTTGTGATAGGTGTCCAGGTGCCTATGTCCCGCTTAGGCTCCAGAACAATCCACAAACCAGGACAGGCAAGCATTCGGCCTGCCCAACTGGTGTATGGGAGCTAGAGCTGGTAGGCAGGCTCTAAGCATGCCTACTAGATAGGGTCCATTAGGCAAGTTTGCACAAAACAGCTGTGGGGGAGAGGAGGAAGAGTACCAAGCTCTCCCTTATAACCTTTAGTTCAGTGCTTGCTAGTCCAGGGGATGTGAGACCCCTGATTCAAGTCTGAGGGGAAGAAGTGATTTGAACTGGGATTCACTACTTCTCAGAGAAGTGTCCTTACCACACACAAAGCTATAGAATATTCTGATGTTGGTCTCCCTCAGTCTCCCCTATTGAAGTTGTTCCCTTTAAACAATGGCATACTTAAATATTACTTGGGCCAGAGAAAGAGAGTGTAAGAAGGACACTGTACCTAGGGGTTAGGGCATGCACCTAGGAAGTGGCAGGTCACTGTTCAAATCTGTTCTCCCCCTCAGGAGTAAGGGAGACTTGACCTGGGGGTCTCCCACATTCAGGTTGAATACCCTAACCATGAGACTCAAGATTATAAGGGAGGTAATCCTCCCACTCCCCTCCTGCTGTTTTGTTGTGGGTCCTGCACACAACTTAGGCAGCCAGATGCCTATCTCTTCACCTGGTAGGTGGATTACTAGCAAAGCTAAGTGCCTTTTTGCAGCCTGGCCTTAGACTCCTATCTCCAAAAGTGAGGTAGGGTTAGCACACCTCTGTGACACTGCACCCCCTATTCTTCATAGAGATATTATTATGATTAAGGCATAACTAAGATAGGTCATGTGAGATAATTGGAAAGGTTACGATTTACTGAATATGATTATTCTATTTGCATGCATGTATCATTTTTGTATCTGAAGTTAGGAATATTGACTATATATCTGTATTACAAATGTGTTTACATCTGTCAAAAGCCTCTCAGTCTAGATGGCTGGCTGGGAAGGGCCCTTTCAGATTGAAGAGCCATTAGAAGAAAACAATAGGCCTTGGGAGATAAGCTTCTTCTGGGGAGCCTTCCTGAGGATGCTACAGACAGACTCCAAGTTATGGCTTCTGTGACACTACAGGGATATGTGACCTGGTCACCTGGTGCTGGACTCTATCTTGGGATACCAGTGTTTTTCCACTGGTTGATGTTGGAACCAAGCTTTGAGACAAAAGGTTCCTGCCATATGCAAAAGCTGTTTAAGGCAGGGGGGAGTTCCCTGTGCAGCGCAAGATGCTGTAATTATGGGTTTACACTCCAGAGTGGGGTGCGTGCCTGAGTAGCCAGGAAGTTCCTTAGCTGAAGCCTCCCTATGCAGTAGCTGATCACTGCAACTGTATGTAACTGCAGCTGGGTGTGTCCCTACCTGTATGTGTGCTGGTAAAAGTGCAGGCTGGAGCCTGGGATTGGGCTTGGCAGGCTGGTCACAGCAGTACAGTGTAAAGGGAGCCCAGGCTGGTGGGATGGGGGGGTACCCAAGTCATACCCCAGTTCCAGGTGGCACCCAAAGGGAAACTTGTCACAACCTCCCTCTGGTGAACATATCCCATTGGCTAGTTTAGGTGGCTCCCCGCCTATCCCTGTGGGCTTTGTGAATTGCAGTTTAAGGCCTGCCTCTGCCCATTCATTGTACAGGGAGCCCAGGGATCTAACTCAGGTTTTGTGGATCCCAGTCAGACGCGCTGACAGAAATTCCAGGCTCCAGGGCTCCAGGGCTGTCCCTGGGGGGGCAGGGCCTGGGGGCGGAAGTGACAAATCCGTCACTTCTGGGACAGCCCACGCTGGCCTGTGGGGGCCCCCCAAAGCAGGGGCCCAGAGTGGTCTTGCGCACCTAGGCACCCTACAGCCCGCCCGGGTGATTTAAAAAGGGCCTGGGCCGCCCTGGGCCCATTTAATTTAAAGCACCCAGGCCCCTGGACAGTTGCTCCCTTCCTCCCAGTGTTGTTGCAGTGATTTTCTAGGTGCCTAAATGTTAGGCCTAAGTCCCTTCATGGATCACATCCACTGTCTCTGCAATATTTAACCAGCTCCATTATAATTAATGTGGATTCTATAGTATACATTGATTATACATAGAATCTGTGTTAATCTGCCCAAGGAGCATATAGGTGACAGAAGAAAAGTTTTACATCTAAAGAGAGAAATGAAAGACCTCACAAACGGGAGTTCTAATATCCATGTCATAGCAGAAGGAAAAGGGTCAACCTCTAGAAACTGAAGAGGTAAATGCGGATGAATTAAAGTAATCCTAATGAGCCAGATCAATTACTCTTGTAAATAAAATAATAGGAGGCTCAAAATTCTGCAGTCCTTACTCAGGCACAACTCTAATTGAAGTGAATGGGAATTGAAGATGAGCCTTCTCCAAAGTTTGAAAAGAGCGGAGAGATTATTTTTCTCACAACTTGAAAAGTATTTGAAAAGGAACAAACCTTTATCACTGAAGAATAAGGAGCAAGTTAAGAAACCCCTTCAATCCTTGTCTGCCGCAGATGACCCTGATTGACTTTGAGGCTGTAACAAAAGCTTAATCTTGTTTGCAATATATTGAGAGATGGCTGGTGGAGATTGACTATGAAAGGGTAGCCTCTTCACAGAGCTCAAAGTGACACATGAAAAGCAAATTGTTTTAAAGGTTACAAATGTCATTAAGTTTTTCTCCCTGTATCTTTGCTTAAATCTTTGAATCACTGTCCGCTTCACAAAGGTACAAAGCTATGCAATCTATTGCTCAGGTGCATGCTGAACAAAATTTCAGAAGTGAAGCTGAGATGGATGGGACAAGGGGCAAGAATTAATTTCATAAAAGCAAACCATTTATTGCAAATATAGTAATTAAAATAATAATAAATCACACCAATGTCAAAATAGTGACATTCCATCCATTTAATATCAGGGGCCTCCATAAGTCTGAGAACAGATGCAAAGTAGATTGAAATCTAAATGGCATTTTTACAAGACACACCTGGCTCTAGAAAGACATATGTAAAGGTGAACAGACAAAAAGAGACTTGGCTGTTCAGTTAACAGGATTGTTCCTTCCATATTTAATGCAGACCTTGCAGAGTCACTAGGCTAATAGTTTTAAGGCAGACATCTGTGGTTTGGGGTGACTTCATGTATAGCAAAACAACACACAACCCCATCTTGGCACAAATGCTGAGATACACCTGTCTGCCTTCAGGTAGCATAATAGATTAGCTTGAAATTTTGGAACGTTGTGTGGGACACAAGACTGAGGATCTGTGTCAGATATCAATATTACTTTATGACAATTCTGTTTCCCTTTTATAATGATATATTAAATCCCTTTATGGAATGACTCTGCAAAGCTAATTCCTTGTCTCTCTGTGCTGAACAGCATGGAGGGGAGCCCACAGTGAGCCTGGGTAAAGGGTGGCATCGTGGCAGTGCTCGCCAGAGCCCCGAAGACATTGTTTCTTTGTGAGCGCTCACTAGGAGAGTTTGCATCTGTAGCACTCCAATGCAGGCTTGTCTTTAAAGCCACTGCATGTGGCCCTAATGTTCTGTAAAGAACTCTTGTATTTCCTTTAATCGGAAAATATGTCATCACAGACCTTAAAGATATAATCTTTCTCATTCAGTTTCTACATTCGAAACTCTTTATTTAGCATGCCGCTCATAAATACCTTAAATTCAGGCATAATTACTTCCCTTTAAATTTTTCTCAAAATATTACTATTCTCTTTTCTTGTTTTCAGCAGCATTTTTACCAGGGCATGAATCTGCACAGCTTTTTATGAGATTGGAACACTTCAAGCTTTGCATAAAACACATTTTTTGACCATTAGAAAATTTGTAAATGGCCAATAAAATTGAATGCAATTCACTGTGTTTAGTTTTTTGCTGCTGTTTATTGATTTTATATTTTCTGCTCAGCTCACAGCTCTTTGAGTGGTTTGTCTCTTTCCTTCCTGGTTTCTCTTCTCTTGGTCCCAGAATTTCTCTGGCTGTATTTCTACTTCTTCTCTTAATGGTTTCTGCCTGCTGCTGCTTTTTAAGGTTTTTATGGTCTAAAGCCTATTTCAGCCAATGGAAAGACTCCCAGTGACTTGAATCAGACCCTTACTCTTTTCACCTCTCAAGTCTCTCATATAACTATTCATCTTTTTTTTTTTATATATAGTCTGTGTTCTCCTGGGGTGAAATCCTGGCCCGATTGAAGTTTTGCTATTGATTTCAGTCTAGCCTGGATTTCATGCCTGATTTTGCCACTGTCTTTTCCAGTGATCTAAATATTTGTATTATGATGTGACTTCTACCTTATGCTATCTCTTATCTAGAACAGAGGAGGATATGCTCACTCTGTAAATACCTTCAAAGTCCACATATTGCTGTCGGGGTTTTTTTCTGGTTAACTTAAAACAATTTTGTGAAAGCAAGACTTTCTACAGCATTGATTTAAATATACATTAAGTAATATACTATTGTAGCTATTAGTTAGATAGTCTAGATTGATTGACTTTGGTATTTAAATATTAATTATTGAAAGAAGCTAGTCTATCTCTACATTTCAGATTGAAAATAGTTCTCCATTGTAAACATGTTTAAAGCACTAACTTCAACAAAAATAAATCAAGCCATCTGAAATTCTCTATGCAAATTCTGATCTCAGAATTGCCTTTTGCAGGGTTTTTTTGGTTTGTTTTTTAAAAGCATAATACAAATCAGATAATTGTTTGCAGTGTCATAGCTGTGCTAGTCCCAGGATATGAGAGACACAAGACGGGTGAGGTAATATCTTTTATTGAACCAACTTTCACTGGTGAAAGAGACAAGCTTTCAAGCTCCACAGATTTCTTCTTCAGGTCTGGGGAAAAAGTAAAAACCAGAAAAGGCATTTCTGAGACATGGTAATTAAGTACATTGCTTTTCACTTCTTGGATAATTTCCTATAATTTCCTTAGCTTATCAAAATTGTAACTCAAGAATGACTTGGCCTAGAAACTCCAAGTTTGCAAACAGCTAGATGATGTCTCTGAGACACTACTCCCTTTCTGCTCACCCCTTTCTCTGTAGTTGCTGCAAATTACAACACCCAACACACAAACTCAGCTCTTCTGGGTGATGAGTCTCTCAAAACTGGATGACTGGGCAACAAAATGTCAGATGAAATTCATTGTTGATAAATGCAAAGTAATACACATTGGAAAACATAGTCCCGGCTATACATATAAAATGATGGGGTCTAAATTGGCTGTTACCACTAGAGAGAGATCTTGGAGTATTGTGGATAGTTCTCTGAAAACATCCACTCAGTGTGCAGTGGCAGTCAAAAAAGCGAACAGAATGTTGGGAATCATTAGTAAAGGAATAGATAAGACAGAAAATATCATATTACTGCTATATAAATCCTTCTTGAATACTCCATACAGATTGGGTCACCCCATCTCACAAAAGATATATTGAAATTGAAAAAAGGTACAGAAAAGGGCAACACACATTAATAGGGGTATAGAACAGCTTCCAGATGAGGAGAGATTAAGAAGACAGGGACTTTTCAGTTTGGAAAAGAGATGACTTATGGGGGAAGAGGTTTATAAAATCATGACTGGTGTGGAGAAAGTAAATAAGGAAGTGTTATTTATTCCTTCTCATAACACAAGAACAAGGGGTCACTAAATGAAATTAATAGGCAGCAAGTTTAAAATGAACAAAAGGAAGTATTTCTTGACACAGCGCACAGTGAACCTGTGGAACTCTTTGCCAGGGGATGTTGTGAAGGCCAAGACTATAACAGAGTTGAAAAAAAGAACTAGATAAATTCATGGAGGATAGGTCCATTCATGGCTATTAGCCAGCATGAGCAGGGTTGGTGTCCATAGCCTCTCTTAGCCAGAAACTGGGAATGGGCGACAGGGGATGGATCACTTGATTACCTGTTCTGTTCATTCACTCTGAAGCACCTTGCATTGGCTACTGTTGGAAGGGCTAGATGGGCCATTGTCTGACCCCATATCGCCATTCTTATGAGTTGGGGGGAGGTTGGAACTAAAGTTCCATTCACCACCTCTCCCTGCCCACTACCCAGCACCTGCATTCCTCTGCATCTGGATCCAAGGTCTGGATTGCCCATTTGGGGCACAAAAGATGGGGGATTCTTACTCTTCTGCTTGGGCATGTAGCCAAAATCACAATTAATTCTGTTGGCCTCAATTGAGTTCTTGTGCCTTTTGGCTAGTTTAGGAGATTTTGGTGGTACAAACCTTTCCTCCATACTTTATGGTTGTGGAGAGGGAACTCTTTTTCATGAAAACAAATGCAATTCTGCTCTACGAAAGGAGGCAAAATTTGGAGAGGCGACACATTAAATGTGTATCTGCTGTGTGCCATAGAAACCAGTTCTGTGTATACTCCCTGTATATCAATGCTCAACAGGGATTTAGGAGAGGTCAGAGCCAGAGGAGGAGATTTCAAATGTTTTGTCCCTTTTTAAAGTGTGACTTTATTTAGGAATTTCCTGCCTTTCTAACCCTTTTTTTAGCCACACATCTTTAGGGCATTTTCCCCTTGAGTTCCTAATAAATATTTGCAATATAAATGCAAGCTTTACCAACTTTTCATAAGTGTGCTTTGGAATTTAATATTGCATTTCTGTAGTTCTGCATTTCATTATTACAATAAAATATAATTAAGAAAAGTCTCACAGGGTAACTACAAGTAAACCCTTTTGAAATAACGCATATAAATCCATACTACATACAAAATCATCATATTACTGTTATATAGTAGAATGAAATCTAGGAACCTTTTAGCCAAAAGTCTTTGTTTTCAGTTTGCTTTTGCAAAAGCAACCATCAAGAGAACAATGTGCTGGTGTAATAAACTTGTTAAATGTGAAATATGTGACTTGTTCTTTCTGATCTTCAGTTCAATTAAGTTTGAGTTTTTCAGAAAGTTTTTAAAAATCCCTTCAGGGCAGCCATTCACAGTCTTGGAAGATTGCAGGGCCATGATCAATGACTTGAGTTAAACCAAGGAAGTTTTTTAAGCTGTCTATATATTCCCAATAATTTTATTGCATGGCTTGCTGCCTTCTAATGCTATAGCTATATAACCCCAAGTAAAGATTACAATGCATAATTAAACACATTGCATTGTAAATAATTAAGCTGCGCAATGTTAAAACTTCTGATATAATGTAATTACTGTACTCCATAGAAAATTAAAGACTGCTTGAGCAAGGTAAATAAAGAAAAAAATCAATGTTTCCTGAAGGTGCAAAGTTGATTGTTTTAATTAATTTATCTTCATTTATTCTCTCTAATATATAATATAAATAAATTTCCAGCTGTGTGATCTCAGTTAAGAGAAGAGACTGGCCTGCCAGCAGGAAAACCTTTCCCCAAAGTATACACCATAAAGAATTTGAGTAAAAATGCTGTCTTACCACTACTGATATGTGAATAAAAAAGCTGAAAACCAGAAAATTGTTGTATTTCATCTGATCTTGGCTGTTGAGAATTCACAGGGTAAAAATGAAAGCTAGAGACCGCTTTCAAGGTAATTCAATTGAATAAGAATGACGTCAGTTGAGCTGAAAAATCTTATTCAATTAAGATACTTAAAAATCTAATTCTCCCAAGCTTAAGTATAGATGATGATCAGTAAAATGTTGATGTGTCAATTTCACCATACCCATACAAATTGAAAAAATATTTCCATTGATGATAATCAAAATTTACAGATAGGCAAAGTAAGAAAAATGCTGCTTGAGAACTTATTGGAGTTTGATTTAAGGATATTTACTTTGTATATATTGACATGTGATGTTGCATTTTTAGTGGTAATAAAGCTTTTTTGAATCTCAATGTCTTCTGTCATTAAATAATTGTCTGGCACCCCCCATCACTTCACTCCCCTCATAATTTCCTGCAACTCTGAAAATTTAAATAGGTAAAAAAATTGAAAAAAGCTTTAAAATAAACATTATTATCCATCAAAATTACATAAAAAATAAAGCCTGAATTCTTCCAAGCCCAGCTATATTCCACCAAAGACCGCAATCAGAATCAGGACCACTGCATTAGTCATTTTATAAACACAGAAAGTGAGGTTTCTGCCCTGAAGAGCTTACAAGAAAAATGTTTCCCTTTCCTCTATTCACAGGTCAAGATGAAATCCTGACTCCATTGAAGTCAATGGGAGCTTTATCATGACTACAGTGGGGCCAGCATTTCATCCACAATGTTTATATATAGAGAGACATTTACCTATTTATACATCGCTTTTTTGAAAAAATAAAAAGTCATTATCAGCTATCCCCACCAGTCCCTCAACTTAGCATTCGCTGCAGGCATTATAACAGAAATGGGCTCTGAGGAGGGGTTTGAAGGGCGAGAAGCAGCGGAACTGAGGAATGCCATTCCATACGCAAGGGGCAGTAGGGAAGAAAGCACAGATGTGGTCATGGGAGATGCTGATAAACAGGTGGTTGAGGCTGAAGATTTTCTTCACAATCACGGAAAAATGTGAACCTATCATGGTCATGCTGGGAAACCTTCCCATTTTACCCATGACATTTCATTGGCTTGAGTGAGTTAGTCTTGGTCTTACACTGATATAAAATGATAACTGGGCCCTACATGTCTAGAGCAGAGTTTTCTCATTTTAGAGTCCCTGCTTTGGGAATTGCCTCCCCTTGAATGCCTAGCAGAGCCTGACTTTAGAGACCCCTTGGGACCCTCTGGTGAGGCGCAGTGTGTTTGCCATTTGATTGGCTCATTTTGGTTAGTTTTTAATTGTTTTAATTGTTTTGTCATTTTGTTTTTTGGTGTTTTGTGTTCATCTCTCTAAAGTGCCATGGCAACATGTATGGTGAAGATTAGTCAGATAAATGAACAATGCATATAGTGTTCTCGTTTATTCGCAGTTCTTTTGAAATGAATACTTTTAATGAGTGTGGCAAGCATGTTTCAACAGCTGGCTAACATGCCAAGAGAGCAACATACTGGCAGAGGATAGTTTTGTTTCCAGCTCTGCTGATTTTTTTTTCTTTTAATCCCATAACCTTTAACAATTTCCAGGCCTTTTTGTCAATTGAGATATCCAAAAAGCAAGCAGCATCTTAATTCAGTTGTACAGAGGTTCTCGTACTATCCTCATATCCGAGCACTTTTCAGTCATGTGTTAAGTAATGTGAGGTGGTGTTTCTCTCATTTTCTTCCCAAGAGGAAAACTGAGTTGTGTAGTGTAGCGTTTTGGCTCTGTGTGTGTGAATGCATTATATTTACTGTGCTTTGTGTTTATATTAGGTGAGGTTGAAGAAGGTTGATTTGCAAGGTGGTGGTGAGGCATATAGCTCTATGGTTGTATCACAAATACTTTTTTGATTTGTCGCATGGTCGGTGATCTGCAAAAGTTCATGGCCTGAGATGACTCAATGCATGTAATGCTCAAGAAGGTTTTTTCATTATTATTATTATTATTATTTATTATTTATTTTTAAATATTTCAACATAAAGCTCACTTTATCTCATATCCATGAATAGATAATTAACACAGCTCTACTCTGGCCAAGTACCCCTTCATGATACATTTTTCATTGAAGAAAGAAGATATATCATCATTTTCAAACATCCCTTTAATAATGAAATAGTCTCACATACTCCCTTCTCCTTTTCAAGCCTGCACTACTGTGAGTGATTTCCCCCCTTTAATGCCCTTTTTTATGAAGATTGACATTGACGGGTCTTCATTTAATTATTCTGTGATTACTGGAACTGTGAAGGAGGGCTGGCAGCTCATGTCAATATATTTTATGGCTTTATTTCATAGCATTTAATGCCATAACTTGAATTTTAATATTTAGCTAAACCTTTACACCGCCCTAGCTTTCCTTTTGTTCCTAATGTTGTTCATAATTTAATTACTTTGATTTTGTTTTAATAAAGTCTGCAAAGACAAATGTTTCTTTGATCAGCCTACAGTCGATATGTGTTTTGGGGGCATTTATTTTTTAAGTCACTGAACTTTCATGTCCTTTTAGCATCTGTTTTTAAAATTATTAGCCAAGCATCAAGTGGGCTTATTAATAAAGGTGTGTCTGTGTCTGTCTGTGTGCACATGCATGCTCCATGTTGGCACTTGTAGAAAGTCCATGTCAGACTCTCAACTTATTCCATATGTTAAACATGGACAGGTGCATATTTTTAACAGTGGGAGTCATTAACCAGTTGAACAACTTCCCAAGGGATATGGTGGATTATCCATCAACTGAATTCTTTAAATCAAGACTGGATGTCTTTCTAAAAGATAGATCTGTTTAGGGCTTCTGTTTCTCAGGGTTTGTTAATTTCATTTTTCAAGGTTTATTTTTTAATAAATTTAATAAATTTTTGAGTAGGTGTCCTTAAATCCGGTGTGAGGGGTGATTGTGGGGTTTTCCTATGTATATACTGTAATGAATAATCTCTTTGTAATGTTCCCTAGTGTGTTTTAATTTAGTATCCTTTCAACCAGCAGTACATTAAAGAGCTTCAGGAACCTTTAGTGCACACCAGCAAGGTCTACATGGACCAATTAATATGCCACATGTTGGTGTGCTGTAGAAATCATAACCCTGTAGACTGCATTACTGCTTTGTGTAAACAAGCCCTTACACCCAAGTCACCATTTCTGGTATATTTCTGCTATTTATTGGATAAGCACCGATTTTTTTTAATTATTATTATTATTTTTTGTATTGGCGTGTTTATTGGTTAAAGCTGAAAATCAGAATCCCTAGATATGCTCTAGCTCAGACAGAAGTTATGGGTTTGATGCAGAAATTACTGGGTGGAATTCTATGACCTATGTTATTGAGGAGGTCTGGCTAGATGATGATCCCTTCTGGCATTAAAATCTATATAACTCAGAAGTAATGGGAGTCTTTCCATTGACTTCAGTAGGTGTTGGATGAGGCCTTGTAATAGCAGGTCAACAACACACTCCACCCACCCTTTTTGTGAAAATCCATCAAGTATAACAAAGCATAACATTAGTGTATAGATCCCAGTGAAATACTAACCCAAATCCACATAATGTTATTGAGTGTAAGCCCTGGAAAATTCTTGTTCCGTTCAGAATTATTACAGGGGCTTGGAACAAGGCTATATTAACTCAGGGTCTCTGCCTGTAGCTCACTGTAGCCAATTATGTAATAAAAAATACCACCAGTTAGTAATCTAGCTGTAGGAGGTCACACAATGGGTTGCAGGGATATGGGATAACTTGATCCTTACAGCAGAGGGAAGAAAACCACCTATGGACTCTCCTGAGTGAGAAGGGAATTATATTTCCCTGTCAGTTGTCTGATTCTTTTATTCATGTGGCTTTCAGTTGAATAAACTGTGTAAGTGGGAATAATTGCAAATAAGTGTTGCTGAAATGATTGCCTAATAAGGTGGCAATAAATTGACCCAGTTTCCATGTATTAAATTTATTTTCTGCTGCAAGCTAGAAGCTCAGTATATATTACTTAAAATTATTTGTATAATCTACCATGTGTTAAGCAGATCAATGGAGAGTGAAGTACTGTAGAGGCACATGCTATCAAACTGATAATATAAATTGGCTGAGGATAAATCAGACCATGACAAGGTCAATATAGGATATGGGGCTTGATTTAATTCACAAGAAAGTCATTTCCAGTACATATTAAATGTCTAGCAGGACGCCAAGGTCTGGGGCTAGAGCTATAGTTTGTCTTGGAACTATGGGGATTTGAGATTTTGGGCAGTGTTTGATATTCAGATCTCTTGGGAATAAATTTGCATAGAGCGCAATACTATGCTTAATAACAATTTTGAGCATTACAAGATGAGGAAAGCATCTTGTCTTTAAGTAAGCTGTGGAAACCATTCTTAAGAGCATCTTCTTATGAGGCATATTGCGCAAGTGGAAGACTGCATCTGGATTAAATGGCTGATTGGTATAATGATATGAATGCTCTGGAGAATTTAGAGAGGATTTCATGTTTTCAAAATAGGAGGATGGTTTGGATGGGATATGGTCCTGATTTCTGCAGCTGTATCATTACTATGTTAAATCAGGATTGGACATCTGGCAGCGTGGGAGTTGCATCTGGCCTCCCAGGTCATTTTATCTGGCCTTCCCATAGCCAGCTGGTGAAAATATTCTTTGGTGGGGCTGAGCAGGGCCATAGCAATGGGTGGGACTGGGTGGGCTGTAGCACACAGGTCTGCCCGAATCTGAGTATCAGGCACAGTGCTTAAAGTGAGGGGCATCACAAGGGGTCTGGAGCAGAGCCCAGGACTGGGAGCAGGATCCTGTATGCCAGGCTCCAACGCCACTCATTAGCCCAAACACCTCTCCATCACTCACACAAGGAAGGGGCTCCACCCAATGCCACCCAGCTCTGGTTATTGCTGTCCCGTTGGCTCCCAGCTCCCACAGCCAACTGATTGTGGTCAGCCCATCCCTCCTCTCTCCCACCAGTCCATGGATGTGTTAGGGCACATCTCTGCCAATGCGAGGACAGTAGCCAGGGCTGGGGGGGCATAACAGCAGAGCCCCTTCCCTGCTGGCATGACAGAGGGGCAGCTGGACCATATCTGAGTGGCATTGTGACCTGGCACATGGGTTGTGCTGCTTCCAGTCTCTGCCTCTGCTCTGCCCAGCCATGGATACAGACTCTGTCCCATGGGGAACCCATGTGCCTGGCTTCCCATCAACACAGGCGCCGGCTCCATCCCATACCACCCAGCTCTAGTTACTTCCTTCCCAATTGCAGAGGTGTGCCTAGTCCAGCCCACTGGTGGATGGCCTGGCCAGAATCTGATTGGCTCTCCGCTCCCAATCAGCCAATGGGGAGGCACTACCTGGAGCTAAGTGGTGTGGGGCAGAGTCGGAGCCTGGGTTCATGGGGAAGCAGAGCCAAGTGGATCAGTATGACTGGCAGCAGCAGCTGTTCTATAAGACTGTGACTTGCTTAATCTTAAATTCTCTATGGCCCACCAAAGGGTTTTAGTCTATTTTTGGGGCCCAATACTACCTTATAGTTGCCGATCTGTGTGTTCAAACACAATACTCTCTCTTTAGCACATATAATCTGTTTGGTTCATTTTTTAATGTTTAGTTACATGTATTTATGGATCACCTACTCAGCTTCTCCTTTCCTTTCTCATCTACTTCTAGCAAAGTTAAAGTATTTTAATCATGACAAATACAGGCAGATTATTCTGCTCCTACATAATTCATGGTGTTTTCAAGGGAACCATCATTTTCCTCAGACCATCGTGTTTAAATTTCAAAACACAATAATGATACTTTGCAGTTGGATAGAATATTCCATACAAACACTTACAAATGTTGATTCATTTAGACCCACAGCACCCGTGTACAGTAAGCAAGTATTATCCCTGTTTAGAAATAAGGCCCATGAAACAGAGTGATTCAGTGTCTTGTGGGTAAGTGCAAAGTAAAAAGTCCGAGGAAAAGCTGGGACCAGAACCCAGAGTTGTCCTGACCTCCTGTCCTGTGCCTTAACTACAAGACCTTTCTTCCTACCATGCACAATTCAGCATAAATAAACCACAAACAAAGAATATTAATTTCAGCATTTTTTGAAACTCTAAGATGAGATGAGCAAAGGCACCTCCCATACTTTGTACCATGCAACCTGGTTTGAAGAGGTTAATAGATTCTGTAGTTCCCAATGGAGGCTGCAGTAAAACCTGTAAACAGCTGGAGAAAGCCCATGTGAGAGAGTTTTAATAAATCCTGTGGAAGCAAGAGCTGGTATATTCCAATCAAGAGAGGTGATTTAATTATAATCTAAATTTACATTCACACTTATTCATTAAGGTGGTTTCAGACATGTATCAGTGGTCTGAGTGCATGTTACCTTTCAAGGTTTAAAATTTAAAATAAATAAACCCCAAAGATAAGGAAGCACTTATCTTAAGAACACCATAAACTACCCTAACTTTGCCCTTCAGAGACGTCCATTAAGCACCAAGCTATGATGTCACTCTTTGCCTTTTATAGCTTTTGCATATGGCAGGAAACCTTTGTTCCAAAGCTTGGTTTCTAGATCAGTTTGTGGAAAAATACTGACATCCCAAGATGGAGTCCAGCATCATGTGGCCTGGTCACATGTCCTTGTAGAGTCCTAGCAGCCATCGCTCTCAGAATGTCTGTAGCATACTCAGAAAGGCTCACCAGGGAGGAGATAAACTTCTCCTAAGGCCTATTGTTTTTCCTAAAGGCTCATTGCCCTGAATAGGCCCTTCCCCACCAGCTATCTAGACTGAAAGCATCTTGTCTATTGGGCATTATCCAGGTGTAACTACATTTGAATTACAAATACATAGTATTTATAACTTTAGATACAAAAAGGATACATGAATACATGAATAGGATACTCATTCAGCAAATCATAACCTTTCCAATGACCTCTCATGTGACCTGGCTTTCATAACATATATCATAATTATGCCATAATCATGTCATATAATATCTCTGTGAAGAATATGGGGTGCAGTGTCACAGCAACCCTATCCTTCTTGAAAGGAAGTACACACACAAACTTCTGCCGAGACCCTGCAACCTTACCGCTACTCTAACCAAGTGTTGCTGTGTAGGAAATTCTTTTGATTTTTAGGTAGAACTAAATACAGGACTGAGGAGGGACATGGGATTTGATGTTGGGAGGAGATCTCCCTAATGTGTGCCTCCTAAAATTCTTAGGAGCAGAAGCAGTGTGAAAAAACATACCGCTATCACTCGCTCACTGATTGTCAACAGCTGTCTATAACCGCTTTTGTTTTTAATTATTTAATTACTGATGTGCCCCTATCGCACAGCTATAGGTTAGTTACATTAAGTATTTAAAAACTCAAGCCATAATCTGAATTCTTAATAGCAATGGCTAACGTGTTTGAATCTTACATGGATTTACATCAAACATCCTAGTTTTGCCCACTATCTATAATTAAAACTGAATGGTTTGGATCACAATGATCACAATGAAACCATGAACGACAGGCTGAAAATAAACAATAAACATTTGCTGGGTTCTCCTGTAACTCATACATAAACTAGACAGGGAAGGTATACTTTAAAGGATAATACAAATTGCAATTAAAACATTATGTGCACCGAGTGAATACCTACTGCACAGAGTAAATAACTTCATAAACAGATGTTCAGCATAATGGAAGTTTCTAAGTCATATAATACAACACTTGGCAAACCTTTCGTAAGCTGCTTGTGAAACATGTTTCAGTGTGCAAACATATAAGCTAGACGATGGCATAAAATTCTATTTTCCTCTGGAACAACCCATCCTACAAATCATTTTACTACCAAAATGAACACTCTCCTTCAATCCTGATGTCCTTTCTTTCACAGCATGAATCACTTCCACTGCTCACTTTTGGTTATGAGTCCCCAAAGTAGCTTGATTCCTCTGACTTGGCTTAAGCATCACTAGGGAGAACTGTGAAAATGATTTTGTGAAAACTTAGTTTAAGGAAACTGTATTTTGGGTATAGGAAAGTAAAGGTAATTGGGCAGCATGATTGCCTCATTTGTGTATTAGAACTGCCCATGGGACCCAATGCATCAGGAATATATCTTGTTGGAGCGTCTCGGGGTGGTAATGTCATTCCCACCACGCACAGTAAAATATAAATCTATAGAGCATTAACTTATGTACATTTTTTCCACAGAAGAAATCTAAAACAAAGGGGAAATGTTCATTTCTTTTCCTGTTTAAAATACTTATTAAGCATTGTTATACAGTAGTACCACATATGAACATGCTGCTTCACAAAATATACCATGGATATGGTCCCTGCCTCAAAGAATTTACAATCTGACACAATATGGGACAGCAATTCAGCTGAGGGAGGGTGTAGCAAGATCAGGGGTGAAGGATGTAGGAAGGCAGATGTAAGGAGAAATTGGGAGGGGGACAGAAGTGGTGTTTGGCCAAACAAATTGCGAGGCTGTTTTAACTATAGGAGGCATCATGACACATGATACACAGTTGAGAGTGGGCGAGGGCAAACCACCACTCAGCTCTTTACCACGATTGGTTCAATACTCTCAATACACAAAAAAATGAGAGGGGGTTGGGATCAAAAGTTTGAAGAGGAGGAAATGAGAATAAAAATGTAGGCCAAGACAAGAACACATAGGGCCTGTAAGGTCAGGAAGAGGAGAATGACTTTGGTTTTGTAAAGGTCAGTAAGTCAATGATGGGATTCAAGGGCGACCAGGGGTGACATGAGTGAAATGGTGGGAGAAGATTACTTTAACAGTAGCATGTAGATAAAGGCTGGGATTTTCACAGGACACAAGGGAGTTGGGTGTCCTGATTTTTTATGCTCCTTTGGAAATCCCAGCCAAACTGGAAAAAGGAGGAATGAGAATTGGGATACTGGACAGAGGAAGCTTAGAGTAATCAAGGGGAGAGATCTAGAAAATCCTTCTATTGACAAGGGTTTTAGCAGTGGGCAATAGAATAGGATGGATTTTAGTGATACAATACAGCAAAAAATAGTGAGAGTGTGGCAGTAGGAGTAGAAGAGTAGACTCTGAGATTGCACTAACAGAGAAGAGAAGAAGTAGAAAAATGAGGAGAAAAAGCCAGGAGCTCCATTTTGGACTGGCTGAATCTGAACTGGTAGAGTGCTGAGAGGGCAGGGAAAAATAAGAGGAGGAGGGGAAGATAGGAAGAGAAAGAAAGGAACAAGAGTACAAGGGAGTTGCAAGAATCAAAAAGAAAAGGAGTACTTGTGGCACCTTAGAGACTAAGGGTATGTCTACACTATGAAATTAGGTCGAATTTATAGAAGTCGGTTTTTTTGAAATCGGTTTTATATATTCGAGTGTGTGTGTCCCCACAGAAAATGCTCTAAGTGCATTAAGTGCATTAACTCGGCAGAGCGCTTCCACAGTACCGAGGCAAGCGTCGACTTCCGGAGCGTTGCACTGTGGGTAGCTATCCCACAGTTCCCGCAGTCTCCGCTGCCCATTGGAATTCTGGGTTGATATCCCAATGCCTGATGGGGCTAAAACATTGTCGCGGGTGGTTCTGGGTACATATCGTCAGGACCCCGTTCCCACCCTCCCTCCCCCCGTGAAAGCAAGGGCAGACAATCATTTCGCGCCTTTTTTCCTGAATTACCTGTGCAGACGCCATACCACGGCAAGCATGGAGCCCGCTCAGGTAACCGTCACCCTATGTCTCCTGGGTGCTGGCAGACGCGGTACGGCTTTGCTGCACAGTAGCAGCAACCCATTGCCTTCTGGCAGCAGACAGTGCAATACGACTGGTTGTCGTCCTCGTCGTGTCTGAGGTGCTCCTGGCCACGTCGGCTGGGAGCACCTGGGCAGACATGGGCGCAGGGACTAAATTTGGAGTGACTTGACCAGGTCATTCTCTTTAGTCCTGCAGTCCTATTGAACCGTCTTATGGTGAGCGGGCAGGCGATACGGACTGCTAGCAGTCATACTGTACCATCTTCTGCCAGGCAGGCAAGAGATGAGGATTGCTAGCAGTCGTATTGTACCATCTTATGCCAGGCAGGCAAGAGATGAAGATGGCTAGCAGTCGTACTGTACCATCTTCTGCCAAGCAGCCATGAGATGTGGATGGCATGCAGTCCTTCTGCACCGTCTGCTGCCAGCCAAAGATGTAAAGGATAGATGGAGTGGGTCAGAACAAGAAATAGACCAGATTTGTTTTGTACTCATTTTCCTCCTCCCCTGTCTAGATCACACTGCAGTCAGTCACAGAGAAGGCGCAGCGAGGTTAATCTAGCCATGTATCAATCAGAGGCCAGGCTAACCTCCTTGTTCCAATAACAACGATAACTTTGGTGCACCGTTTCTTATTGGAACCCTCCGTGCAGTCCTGCCTGAAATATTCCTTGATGTAAAGCCACCCCCTTTGTTGATTTTTGCTCCCTGAAGCCAACCCTGTAAGCCGTGTCGTCAGTCGCCCCTCCCTCCGTCAGAGCAACGGCAGACAATCGTTCCGCGCCTTTTTTCTGTGCGGACGCCATACCAAGGCAAGCATGGAGGCCGCTCAGCTCACTTTGGCAATTAGGAGCACATTAAACACCACACGCATTATCCAGCAGTACATGCAGCACCGGAGCCTGGCAAAGCGATACCGGGCGAGGAGGCGACGTCAGCGCGGTCACGTGAGTGATCAGGACATGGACACAGATTTCTCTGAAAGCATGGGCCCTGCCAATGCATGCATCATGGTGCTAATGGGGCAGGTTCATGCTGTGGAACGCCGATTCTGGGCTCGGGAAACAAGCACAGACTGGTGGGACCGCATAGTGTTGCAGGTCTGGGACGATTCCCAGTGGCTGCGAAACTTTCGCATGCGTAAGGGCACTTTCATGGAACTTTGTGACTTGCTTTCCCCTGCCCTGAAGCACATGAATACCAGGATGAGAGCAGCCCTCACAGTTGAGAAGCGAGTGGCGATAGCCCTGTGGAAGCTTGCAACGCCAGACAGCTACCGGTCAGTTGGGAATCAATTTGGAGTGGGCAAATCTACTGTGGGGGCTGCTGTGATGCAAGTAGCTCACGCAATCAAAGATCTGCTGATATCAAGGGTAGTGACCCTGGGAAATGTGCAGCTCATAGTGGATGGCTTTGCTGCAATGGGATTCCCTAACTGTGGTGGGGCTATAGACGGAACCCATATCCCTATCTTGGCACCAGAGCACCAAGCCGGCGAGTACATAAACCGCAAGGGGTACTTTTCGATAGTGCTGCAAGCTCTGGTGGATCACAAGGGACGTTTCACCAACATCAACGTGGGATGGCCGGGAAAGGTGCATGATGCTCGCATCTTCAGGAACTCTGGTCTGTTTCAAAAGCTGCAGGAAGGGACTTTCTTCCCAGACCAGAAAATAACTGTTGGGGATGTTGAAATGCCTATATGTATCCTTGGGGACCCAGCCTACCCCTTAATGCCATGGCTCATGAAGCCGTACACAGGCAGCCTGGACAGTGGTCAGGAGCTGTTCAACTACAGGCTGAGCAAGTGCAGAATGGTGGTAGAATGTGCATTTGGACGTTTAAAGGCGCGCTGGCGCAGTTTACTGACTTGCTTAGACCTCAGCGAAACCAATATTCCCACTGTTATTACTGCTTGCTGTGTGCTCCACAATATCTGTGAGAGTAAGGGGGAGACGTTTATGGCGGGGTGGGAGGCTGAGGCAAATCGCCTAGCTGCTGGTTACGCGCAGCCAGATACCAGGGCGGTTACAAGAGCACAGGAGGGCACGGTACGCATCAGAGAAGCTTTGAAAACCAGTTTCATGACTGGCCAGGCTACAGTGTGAAAGTTCTGTTTGTTTCTCCTTGATGAAACCCCCCGCCCCTTGGTTCACTCTACTTCCCTGTAAGCTAACCACCCTTACCTCCTCCCTTTAATCACCGCTTGCAGAGGCAATAAAGTCATTGCTGCTTCACAGTCATGCATTCGTTATTCATTCATCACACAAATAGGGAGATGACTACCAAGGTATCCCAGGAGGGGTGGTGGAGGAGGGAAGGAAAATGCCACACAGCACTTTAAGCACAGCACTTTAAAAGTTTACAACTTTAAAATTTATTGAATGACAGCCTTCTTTTTTTTGGGCAATCCTCTGTGGTGGAGTGGCTGGTTGGCCGGAGGCCCCCCCACCGCGTTCTTGGGCGTCTGGGTGTGGAGGCTATGGAACTTGGGGAGGAGGGCGGTTGGTTACAGAGGGGCAGCAGTGGCAGTCTGTGCTCCAGCTGCCTTTGCTGCAGCTCAACCATACACTGGAGCATTCTGGTTTGGTCCTGCAGCAGCCTCAGCATTGAATCCTGCCTCCTCTCATCACGCTGCCGCCACATTTGAGCTTCAGCCCTGTCTTCAGCCCACCACTTACTCTCTTCAGCCCGCCACTTACTCTCTTCAGCCCTCCACCTCTCCTCCCGGTCATTTTGTGCTTTCCTGCACTCTGACATTATTTGCCTCCACGCATTCGTCTGTGCTCTGTCAGTGTGGGAGGACAGCATGAGCTCGGAGAACATTTCATCGCGAGTGCGTTTTTTTTTCTTTCTAAGCTTCACTAGCCTCTGGGAAGGAGAAGATCCTGTGATCATTGAAACACATGCAGCTGGTGGAGAAAAAAAAAGGGACAGCGGTATTTAAAAAGACACATTTTATAAAACAGTGGCTACACTCTTTCAGGGTAAACCTTGCTGTTAACATTACATACATAGCACATGTGCTTTCGTTACAAGGTCGCATTTTGCCTCCCCCCACCGCGTGACTACCCCCTCAACCTTCCCCCCTCCCTGTGGCTAACAGCGGCGAACATTTCTGTTCAGCCACAGGCAAACAGCCCAGCAGGAATGGGCTATACTGAGTGTCCCTGAAGAAAAGCACCCTATTTCAACCAGGTGACCATGAATTATATCTCACTCTCCTGAGGATAACACAGAGAGATAAAGAACGGATTTTGGTTGAATGCCAGCAAACATACACTGCAATGCTTTGTTCTACAGTGATTCCCGAGTATGTGTTACTGGCCTGGAGTGATAAAGTGTCCTACCATGAAGGACGAAATAAGGCTGCCCTCCCCAGAAACCTTTTGCAAAGGCTTTAGGACTACATCTAGGAGAACCGCAAATGCCAGGGCAAAGTAATCCTTTCACATGCTTGCTTTTAAACCATGTATAGCGTTTTAAAAGGTACACTCACCAGAGGTCCCTTCTCCGCCTGCTGGGTCCAGGAGGCAGCCTTGGGTGGGTTCGGGGGGTACTGGCTCCAGGTCTAGGGTGAGAAACAGTTCCTGGCTGTCGGGAAAACCGGTTTCTCCGTTTGCTTGCTGTGAGCTATCTACAACCTCCTCCTCATCATCATCTTCTTCGTCCCCAAAACCTGCTTCCGTATTGCCTCCATCTCCATTGAAGGAGTCAAACAACACGGCTGGGGTAGTGGTGGCTGAACCCCCTAAAATGGCATGCAGCTCATCATAGAAGCGGCATGTTTGGGGCTCTGACCCAGAGCGGCTGTTCGCCTCTCTGGTTTTCTGGTAGGCTTGCCTCAGCTCCTTCAGTTTCACGCGGCACTGCTTCGGGTCCCTGTTATGGCCTCTGTCCTTCATGCCCTGGGAGATTTTCACAAAGGTTTTGGCATTTCGAAAACTGGAACGGAGTTCTGATAGCACGGATTCCTCTCCCCAAACAGCGATCAGATCCCGTACCTCCCGTTCGGTCCATGCTGGAGCTCTTTTGCGATTCTGGGACTCCATCATGGTCACCTGTGCTGATGAGCTCTGCATGGTCACCTGCAGCTTGCCACGCTGGACAAACAGGAAATGAGATTCAAAAGTTCGCGGTTCTTTTCCTGTCTACCTGGCCAGTGCATCTGAGTTGAGAGTGCTGTCCAGAGCGGTCACAATGGAGCACTCTGGGATAGCTCCCGGAGGCCAATACCATCGAATTGTGTCCACAGTACCCCAAATTCGAGCTGGGAACGTCGATTTAAGTGCTAATCCACTTGTCAGGGGTGGAGTAAGGAAATCGATTTTAAGAGCCCTTTAAGTCGAAATAAAGGGCTTCACTGTGTGGACGGGTGCAGGTTTAAATCGATTTAACGTTGCTAAATTCGACCTAAAGTCCTAGTGTAGACCAGGGCTAACCAATTTATTTGAGCATAAGCTTTCGTGAGCTACAGCTCACTTCATCGGATGCATACTGTGGAAACTGCAGAAGACATTATATACACAGAGACCATGAAACAATACCTCCTCCCACCCCACTCTCCTGCTGGTAATAGCTTGTCTAAAGTGATCACTCTCCTTACAATGTGTATGATAATCAAGGTGGACCATTTCCAGCACAAATCCAGGGTTTCTCACCAGAGAGATTGAAGTGTTCTCCGACTGGTTTATGAATATCTATTCAGAGGACACCATCACAGGGCCTAATAACATCAGCCACACTATCAGAGGCTCGTTCACCTGCACATCCACCAATGTGATATATGCCATCATGTGCCAGCAATGCCCCTCTGCCATGTACATTGGTCAAACTGGACAGTGTCTACGTAAAAGAATAAATGGACACAAATCAGATGTCAAGAATTATAACTTTCATAAACCAGTCGGAGAACACTTCAATCACTCTGGTCACGCAATTACAGACATGAAGGTTGCTATCTTAAAACAAAAAACTTCAAATCCAGACTCCAGCGAGAAACTGCTGAATTGGAATTCATTTGCAAATGGGATACTATTAATTTAGGCTTAAATAGAGACTGGGAGTGGCTAAGTCATTATGCAAGGTAGCCTATTTCCCCTTGTTTCTTCCTATGCCCCCCCCCCCGAGACGTTCTGGTTAAACTTGGATTTATGCTGGAAATGGCCCACCTTGATTATCATGCACATTGTAGGGAGAGTGGTCACTTTGGATAAGCTATTACCAGCAGGAGAGTGAGTTTGTGTGTGTGGTTTTTGGAAAAAAAAAAAGGGGGGGGGGAGTGAAAAACCCTGGATTTGTGCTGGAAATGGTCCACCTTGATCATCATACACATTGTAAAGAGAGTGGTCACTTTGGATGGGCTATTACCAGCAGGAGAGTGAGTTTGTGTGTGCGGGGGGGGGAGGGTGAGAAAACCTGGATTTGTGCTGGAAATGGCCTAACTTGATTATCATACACATTGTAAGGAGAGTGATCACTTTAGATAAGCTATTACCAGCAGGAGAGTGGGGTGGGAGGAGGTATTGTTTCATGGTCTCTGTGTATATAATGTCTTCTACAGTTTCCACAGTATGCATCCGATGAAGTGAGCTGTAGCTCACGAAAGCTTATGCTCAAATAAATTGGTTAGTCTCTAAGGGTATGCCTACACTACGGAATAAGGTCGAATTTATAGAAGTCGGTTTTTTAGAAATCGGTTTTATATATTCGAGTGTGTGTGTCCCCACAGAAAATGCTCTAAGTGCATTAACTCGGCGGAGCGCTTCCACAGTACCGAGGCTAGAGTCGACTTCCGGAGAGTTGCACTGTGGGTAGCTATCCCACAGTTCCCGCAGTCTCCGCTGCCCATTGGAATTCTGGGTTGAGATCCCAATGCCTGATGGGGCTAAAACATTGTCGCGGGTGGTTCTGGGTACATATCGTCAGGCCCCCGTTCCCTCCCTCCCTCCGTGAAAGCAAGGGCAGACAATCGTTTCGCGTCTTTTTTCCTGAGTTACCTGTGCAGACGCCATACCCATGGCAAGCATGGAGCCCGCTCAGGTAACCGTCACCCTATGACTCCTGGGTGCTGGCAGACGCGGTACGGCATTGCTACACAGTAGCAGCAACCCCTTGCCTTGTGGCAGCAGACGGTACAGTACGACTGGTAGCCGTCATCGTCATGTCCGAGGTGCTCCTGCCCACGTCGGCTGGGAGCGCCTGGACAGACATGGGCGCAGGGATTAAATTTGGAGTGACTTGACCAGGTCATTCTATTTAGTCCTGCAGTCAGTCCTATTGAACCATCTTATGGTGAGCAGGCAGGCGATACGGATTGCTAGCAGTCGTACTGTACCATCTTCTGCCAGGCAGGCAAGAGATGAGGATGGCTAGCAGTCGTACTGTACCATCTTCTGCCAGGCAGGCAAGAGATGAGGATGGCTAGCAGTCCTACTGCACCATCTTCTGCCGAGGAGCCATGAGATGTGGATGGCATGCAGTCCTTCTGCACCGTCTGCTGCCAGCCAAAGATGTAAAAGATAGATGGAGTGGATCAAAACAAGAAATAGACCAGATTTGTTCTGTATTCATTTGCTTCCCCCCATCCCCCATCTAGGGGACTCATTCTTCTAGGTCACACTGCAGTCACTCACAGAGAAGGTGCAGCAAGGTAAATCTAGCCATGTATCAATCAGAGGCCAGGCTAACCTTCCTGTTCCAATAAGAACGATAACTTAGGTGCACCATTTCCATTTGGAACCCTCCGTGAAGTCCTGCCTGAAATACTCCTTGATGTAAAGACTCCCCCTTTGTTGATTTTAGCTCCCTGAAGCCAACCCTGTAAGCCGTGTCGTCAGTCACTCCTCCCTCCATCAGAGCAACGGCAGACAATCGTTCCGCGCCTTTTTTCTGTGCGGACGCCATACCAAGGCAAGCATGGAGGCCGCTCAGCTCACTTTGGCAATTAGGAGCACATTAAACACCACACGCATTATCCAGCAGTACATGCAGCACCGGAGCCTGGCAAAGCGATACCGGGCGAGGAGGCGACGTCAGCGCGGTCACGTGAGTGATCAGGACATGGACACAGATTTCTCTGAAAGCATGGGCCCTGCCAATGCATGCATCATGGTGCTAATGGGGCAGGTTCATGCTGTGGAACGCCGATTCTGGGCTTGGGAAACAAGCACAGACTGGTGGGACCGCATAGCGTTGCAGGTCTGGGACGATTCCCAGTGGCTGCGAAACTTTCGCATGCGTAAGGGCACTTTCATGGAACTTTGTGACTTGCTTTCCCCTGCCCTGAAGTGCATGAATACCAAGATGAGAGCAGCCCTCACAGTTGAGAAGCGAGTGGTGATAGCCCTGTGGAAGATTGCAACGCCAGACAGCTACCGGTCAGTTGGGAATCAATTTGGAGTGGGCAAATCTACTGTTGGGGCTGCTGTGATGCAAGTAGCCCACGCAATCAAAGATCTGCTGATATCAAGGGTAGTGACCCTGGGAAATGTGCAGCTCATAGTGGATGGCTTTGCTGCAATGGGATTCCCTAACTGTGGTGGGGCTATAGACGGAACCCATATCCCTATCTTGGCACCAGAGCACCAAGCCGGCGAGTACATAAACCGCAAGGGGTACTTTTCGATAGTGCTGCAAGCTCTGGTGGATCACAAGGGACGTTTCACCAACATCAACGTGGGATGGCCGGGAAAGGTGCATGATGCTCGCATCTTCAGGAACTCTGGTCTGTTTCAAAAGTTGCAGGAAGGGACTTTATTCCCAGACCAGAAAATAACTGTTGGGGATGTTGAAATGCCTATATGTATCCTTGGGGACCCAGCCTACCCCTTAATGCCATGGCTCATGAAGCCGTACACAGGCAGCCTGGACAGTAGTCAGGAGCTGTTCAACTACAGGCTGAGCAAGTGCAGAATGGTGGTAGAATGTGCATTTGGACGTTTAAAGGCGCGCTGGCGCAGTTTACTGACTCGCTTAGACCTCAGCGAAACCAATATTCCCACTGTTATTACTGCTTGCTGTGTGCTCCACAATATCTGTGAGAGTAAGGGGGAGACGTTTATGGTGGGGTGGGAGGTTGAGGCAAATCGCCTGGCTGCTGGTTATGCGCAGCCAGACACCAGGGCGGTTAGAAGAGCACAGGAGGGCGCGGTACGCATCAGAGAAGCTTTGAAAACCAGTTTCATGACTGGCCAGGCTACGGTGTGAAAGTTCTGTTTGTTTCTCCTTGATGAAACCCCCCGCCCCTTGGTTCACTCTACTTCCCTGTAAGCTAACCACCCGCCCCTCCTCCCTTCGATCACCACTTGCAGAGGCAATAAAGTCATTGTTGCTTCATATTCATGCATTCTTTATTCATTCATCACACAAATAGGGGGATGACTACCAAGGTAGCCCAGGAGGGGTGGTGGAGGAGGGAAGGAAAATGCTACACAGCACTTTAAGCACAGCACTTTAAAAGTTTACAACTTTAAAATTTATTGAATGACAGCCTTCTTTTTTTTGGGCAATCCTCTGTGGTGGGGTGGCTGGTTGGATGGAGGCCCCCCCACCACGTTCTTGGGCGTCTGGGTGTGGAGGCTATGGAACTTGGGGAGGAGGGCGGTTGGTTACACAGGGGCTGTAGTGGCAGTCTGTGCTCCAGCTGCCTTTGCTGCAGCTCAGCCATACCCTGGAACATACTGGTTTGGTCCGCCAGCAGCCTCAGCATTGAATCCTGCCTCCTCTCATCACGCTGCCGCCACATTTGAGCTTCAGCCCTGTCTTCAGCCCGCCACCTCTCCTCCCGGTCTTTTTGTGCTTTCCTGCACTCTGACATTATTTGCCTCCATGCATTCGTCTGTGCTCTGTCAGTGTGGGAGGACAGCATGAGCTCGGAGAACATTTCATCGCGAGTGTGTTTTTTTTTCTTTCTAAGCTTCACTAGCCTCTGGGAAGGAGAAGATCCTGTGATCATTGAAACACATGCAGCTGGTGGAGAAAAAAAAAGGGACAGCGGTATTTAAAAAGACACATTTTATAAAACAGTGGCTACACTCTTTCAGGGTAAACCTTGCTGTTAACATTACATACATAGCACATGTGCTTTCGTTACAAGGTCGCATTTTGCCTCCCCCCACCGCGTGACTACCCCCTCAACCTTCCTCCCTCCCTGTGGCTAATAGCGGGGAACATGTCTGTTTAGCCACAGGCAAACAGCCCAGCAGGAATGGGCTCCTCTGAGTGTCCCCTGAAGAAAAGCACTCTATTTCAACCAGGTGACCATGAATTATATCTCACTCTCCTGAGGATAACACAGAGAGATAAAGAACGGATGTTGTTTGAATGCCAGCAAACATACACTGCAATGCTTTGTTCTACAATGATTCCCGAGTACGTGTTACTGGCCTGGAGTGGTAAAATGTCCTACCATGAAGGACGCAATAAGGCTGCCCTCCCCAGAAACCTTTTGCAAAGGCTTTAGGACTACATCTAGGAGAACCGCGAATGCCAGGGCAAAGTAATCCTTTCACATGCTTGCTTTTAAACCATGTATAGTATTTTAAAAGGTACACTCACCGGAGGTCCCTTCTCCGCCTGCTGGGTCCAGGAGGCAGCCTTGGGTGGGTTCGGGGGGTACTGGCTCCAGGTCCAGGGTGAGAAACAGTTCCTGGCTGTCGGGAAAACCGGTTTCTCCGCTTGCTTGCTGTGAGCTATCTACAACCTCATCATCATCAGCATCTTCTTCGTCCCCAAAACCTGCTTCCGTATTGCCTCCATCTCCATTGAAGGAGTCAAACAACACAGCTGGGGTAGTGGTGGCTGAATCCCCTAAAATGGCATGGAGCTCATCATAGAAGCGGCATGTTTGGGGCTCTGACCCGGAGCGGCCGTTCGCCTGTCTGGTTTTCTGGTAGGCTTGCCTCAGCTCCTTCAGTTTCACGTGGCACTGCTTCGGGTCCCTATTATGGCCTCTGTCCTTCATGCCCTGGGAGATTTTGACAAAGGTTTTGGCATTTTGAAAACAGGAACGGAGTTCTGATAGCACGGATTCCTCTCCCCAAACAGCGATCAGATCCCATGCCTCCCGTTTGGTCCATGCTGGAGCTCTTTTGCGATTCTGGGACTCCATCATGGTCACCTGTGCTGATGAGCTCTGCATGGTCACCTGCAGCTTGCAATGCTGGCCAAACAGGAAATGAGATTCAAAAGTTCGCGGTTCTTTTCCTGTCTACCTGGCCAGTGCATCTGAGTTGAGAGTGCTGTCCAGAGCGGTCAGAATGGAGCACTCTGGGATAGCTCCCGGAGGCCAATACCATCGAATTGTGTCCACAGTACCCCAAATTCGAGCCGGGAACGTCGATTTAAGCGCTAATCCACTTGTCAGGGGTGGAGTAAGGAAATCGATTTTAAGAGCCCTTTAAGTCGAAATAAAGTGCTTCATTGTGTGGACGGGTGCAGGTTTACATCGATTTAACGCTGCTAAATTCGACCTAAAGTCCTAGTGTAGACCAGGGCTAAGGTGCCACAAGTACTCCTTTTCTTTTTGCGAATACAGACTAACACGGCTGTTATTCTGAAACCTGCAAGAATCAAAGACTGTGAGAGAACTTGGTAGACCTAGCATTGGGAACAAGGGGATGATGATGGATGGGAGAGGGACAGAGGAAAGTAGCTGTTTAATAGAGTTATGGATTGGTGTTTTGTGTGACTTTGAATAGACTAGGTTTTGAAATAATAGATTTTACAATAGCTGCTGCCAATGCATAATTTTTCAGATCTACTCTCTGTAGAAAAACTCAATGGAAGAGATTGTTGCTGACCTGCAGCTTTTGGATTTTTCCTTGAGAGACTATAATTTGCAAAATGTGCCAAGTTCATGTCTAAAAGTAAATAACCTTCCTTTCCCTTATTGAAGGCCTCATCCCTGGCATTCATGGCTCACAGAGGAAATAATATAACTTTTGTAAATTGCTATCATTAGTAAGTTATTTCATAAACTCGAAAAGATTTGGAAAAGAATCATGATTGGCATGGATACAAAAATATGAATTTTTAACACTGGAGTCATGTCTGTCCTCCTTTATGGAGCAAAGTCATGGAAATCTACAACAGAAATGGCCAAGAAGATCAATTCCTTCCAAAGTAAATGTCTGTGGACATTTAAGAGTCCAGAAGAAAGAGTTTATTGCACCATCAGAAATTCTAAGTAGGGCAAACCAACCATACCAAAGCATCAAACATACTAAAAAGGAGACGATGAAGACATTTTGGGAAATGCTTTAAGAATGCCACCAGTGCCACTTCCACATCAAGTGATAATATGGATACCACCTGGAAAGAGAATCAGAGAAACATTACATAAAACAAGAGAGAAAGAAGACCAGTCCATCAACATGACACTCAGAACAGACCAGCACAAGACCAAAATAAATGGGGGGAAATGGCGGGCTCTCTATGCGCCTGGGAGAATAAAGAAAGATATGTACAGAAGAGCACTTCAAACACACACACACACAGAGATGCACACAATTGCAAACACACACACACACACACACACACAGAGATGCACACAATTGCAACCAGCAAGTCCCTCAGACCACAGTTTAGTTCTGATCAGGTCTCTCCTGGTACTTTGGGTGGTAGCCTTTGTTGTTTCCAGTTGCCTCACTACATAAAAGGGGACTTAATTTTACCTTCCACTGAGCCTGACAAAGTGCTTTAGCACACCCACTGACTTTAACAAGGTCTGTGATGGTCTTTGGATCAAAGACTCGCTTGATGGCAGCCATTAGCACCTTCCAGCATAACAATATACAATCATTTCCTATTTTATTTTCCTGTTTTTTTCTCCCTGCTGCTTTTAATTAATTATTTTGGCTAGAGATGTCCTGAATTCAGAAATGGCTCTATGCTGTGCAGGATCCTGCATATAGTAACATGCGGCGCCTTGCCCCATCCAGCTTCCACCCCTTTTATGACTGAGTTCCCCCGCCCCCCTCCCCCATCTCCCCATATTGCTGATTAGAGCTGGATTTATGGGCAGGCGACCCAGGTGATTAATCAGGAACGCTGGGCTCAGGGTGCTATTTTTGTTGTTAGCGTCAAAAGAGAAAACAGAATGTTTGAAGTAACATGCTTCAGATACTTTGTATGTGGCTTTATTTTTCATTAACCTCCTAGAATGTCCTATATCTTTGTAGAATCTTGTGGAACCTTCCAGACTTTCTGAGAACTACGTTTTCTTTGAACCTCCTAGAATGTTGTCAGCCATATCCTGGCAGGTTATATAAGATGTGGGGCATCACCAGTCTCTCAGTGAGATATAAGAATGAAGTGAAGTGAAAGTGTACTTGTGTTTTAAGACTTAAAGAGTGTACGTTGCGACTAATAAAGGACATATTTAATGAGATGCTAAAGATATCTATCAAACCCCTATTTATGCGACAATATAAAAGAAATACTGTTACTACTTTTGCCATGCTTTACACGTAATGTTGGATGACTTTCTAAGACTGCGGAACATAGACTTTTGCTCTCCCTAATACAGTCTGTTTTCCCTCGTAGAAAATAAAAGATGCCCCGAAGAAGGCTTCGGGAGCTCAGTATAGGAAGCGAAATGCTCAATTACAATCTAGTTTGCAGCAAGGGGCAAATCTGATGGGGAAATATCTGAAACAGAACAACACAGACCGGGCTTTAGGCAGTAGCGATCATCCCAGTGCAGAAGAAATTGAGGAGTGAAGTGTAAATGACGGAAGTCCTATTACAAAGGAATTTGCAGATTTACCTGAAGAAAATGAACGGAAATGTGAGGAAAGTGATGGAGAATCGTCCAGTTTGCCTGGCGGCGTAAAGAAGAGTGATGATTAAGAATGTGGGGCTCACGTGAAAAGGAGAGTAATTATAAAGAAAAATCTGGTTTACATAAAAAGGAAAGAAACAATGAAGAAGAATCACCCTCTCATGATAACAGAAATGGCAGTTTTTGAACGGACTGGGCAAAATTGAGGATATGACATTTTCCAGTAAATGAGCAGAGGCAGCACTTCTCAAAGTCAGACTGCGAAAGAGCACTCGAGAGTGTGTGAGCACCTACATAGAGTGGTTTGTAAAGAAGCTATGGACCATTAGTGCAGCAAAAGAATTCAAAATAAATTGATTGACCTTATGGCAAAGTGCTTGATAACATGTTGATGCAGCTCAGCAAAGTGAAGTACTACGCTGTAATAATGGTCTGCACTTCTGACATTAGTCACAGCGAAAAGGTGCATCATTTACAGTAGATTTGTTGACGACGAGGATGGTTGTATCCAAGTGAAGGAACACTTTATCTGTTTCCGGTCTCTGGACAACTGTATTGTAAAAGGCCTAACAGAACTGTTTATGAATGAGAATAAAATAAAATGTCAGGACTGCCACAGCCAAGGCTACGACAATGGTATGAACACGAAGGGAAGAAACAGTGATGTCCAGGCAAGGATCCTTGCACTGAATGTAAGAGCTTTCTTCATGTCTTGTGGATGCCATTCCCTCAACGTGGTTGTGTCAGATGCAGCATTGTCATCTTTTGATTCACTATCTCTCTTCAGAGTAACGCAAAGGATATGTGTCCTGTTTTCAGCATCAACTATGGGGTGGAAGATCCTCACAGACAATGTTACAAATCTGATTGCGAAGCCGCTAAGTGACACTCGCTTGGAGAGCCATTTTGGCAGCATAAGGCCAGTGAGGTACCAAGTGACTGAGGTTTATGATGCCCTGATGGAACTGGTGCAGTTAAGTAAAGCCAAGGCCAGAATCTGACATGAGGCGCAAAGCCTGGCAAACCAGATCACTGACTTCAAATTTCTGGTCTCCATTGTGATTTGACATGATATCCTCTTCCAAATAAATATAAGCAAGGCATTACAAACTCAGTTGATGGACATCACGACCACTTCTGCTTTGATGAGAAGCTGTTTGGATTTCATTGTGGCCTACAGAGATGACAGATTTGAAGAGGCCATCGCTGCTGCCAAAGAAATGATGGAAAACTTAGGAGTTCAGCCTGTATTCAAGGAAACTCTTATTCACTGGAAGAAGAGACAGTTTGGTTAAGAGGGCAGAGATGAGGTGATGGGAAACTTGGAAGAAAAATTTAAGAAGTTGTTTTTTTGCTTGCCCGTTGACACTGCTCAGGTGTCCATCGAAGACAGGTTTGGACAAACGAAGCACCACAAAAAGATCTGGGGTTTTTTGTATGACTGACCTTAGCTGCTGGCAGACAGGAAAACACTCCTGAACAATTATACAGATCTTCACTGGATGCTAACACATATGGACTGTTCAGACATCAATGGTAAAGACCTCTATGTTGAATTGGACAACATCAATCACATTTTGCCACCGGGGAAGCACTCTCTACTCCAAGTTCTCCAAATCATTCATGATGCAGAGACAGTCTTTGGATCTCTCTGTGTTTCAGTTCACAAGGGCAAAGGTGGGAAAAGCAACCTTTTGAACTAAAGAACTAGAGTTAACGTTTTAAGGCTGTGACCTACTGTAACACTGTTTAATACTGGTCCTCTCAATATTAGTGCACAGTTCAATTTCTTGATGATAGTACATTTCAGTTATTCTTAAAATTAAAAAGTTTCCATAAACTTAGAGGAAACAATTTTCATTTGCTTATATATGGCATGAATAAATACAGATTTACAGATCCTAACATGCAAATTTGTCATGCATGCAAATCGTGCATCAAAGTCATGAATTGGGCTACAAATGCAATAAAAACTAAGGTATTCAAAAGTTTAACAAATGGGCGGGGGAGAGGGAAGCACACTGAAGACGCTCCTTGCCTGGGGTGCCATTTGGTCTAGGGCTCGCCCTGCTCTTGATACTCTTTTACTAGTGACTGGCCCTCTCAGCCTGTGTAACCTTGGTACTTATCTTTATAGGAGGCAATGTGACATCTGGACAGAGAAGTCTGGAAATGTACCAAAGCACAGCTTTCCATGCAAAGAGGGCAATTCAAATTTTGCCATGGGCCACTAGGACTGCAGTCACACAAGACTCCTAGATGAGGAATGGCAGGCACTCTGCATGTGGAGTCAGTTGTATTTAAGGTGGTGAAGAGCCCCTAGAAGAATTCCGTAGGCAGGCCAGTTCACCAATTTATGGGCACTTGGTTGTGCCAAACTCTTTCTTTTCCTCCAATCACCTTGAGACTTTGGGAAAAAGAAGTGAGCTAGTCATGTTAGTATCGAGACGTAATTCGTACTCATGTATGTGCTTATTTTTTAATATTACCACCTTTGGAAATCTGCATATCTAGGAATGGTGTTGTACCATCACAATGCCAATTGGCAGCCATATCTAGATGTATATGCCAAGTAGATCTTGATGTGAGGTTATGAGCTACAGATTCCAATAACATCTGGTTTGTGACCTGATATTAGGCACAGTGGTAATGCATTCTTCATACACCAAGCCTGGATGTAGGTCAGCTAGACTTAACTGAATCTTGCATAGTTCATCCATATCCTTTATCTCACTCTTTCTCCCTACCTATCTTTCCATTTCCTTTCATGCTTCAGCTTTTCCCTTACTATTTGAGGATTTGAACCGAACCTTTAAAGGAGGTGTTAGCAAATCAGTCTAACACCATAGTGTTACTGTAGGTATTCATCTTTGCACCTTGTCATCAACTTGCATGATGCCCCATTGTTGAAGCCATATTGGCCCCAGGATATTAGAGAGACAAGGTGGGTGAGGCAATATCTTTTATTGGACCAGCTTCTGTTGGTGAGAGAGACAAGCTTTTGAGCTGACACAGAGCTCTTCTTCTGATCTGGGAAAGCTTGAAAGTTTGTCTGTCTTGCAACAGAAGTTGGTCAAATAAAAGATATTACCTCACCCACCTTGTCTCTCTAATCAACTTGCACTGGCATTTGGCAGGGTCACCTACTGAAAAGGTAGTTTATTGAATGTCATTTTCCCTCTGAGTCAGAATGGATCTGATGCCACAGCATGGTACTAGCTTTCAGATGAGAAGTAAAGCTGAGGCCTTGCCTGCCTGTTGAAATTACAGTCTGACATGTATTTTGATTTGTACACAAACCCAGGGATTTGAGAGTTATTTGTACTTATTTTGAGCAGTGCTTCTCAAAGAGATAAAAATATTGAATGCCTACACATTTTCTTATGTGATCCTTTCCTGTTGATAGGTTTCAGAGTGGTAGCCGGCTTAGTCTGTATCAGCAAAAACAATGAGGCGTCCTTGTGGCACCTTAGAGACTAACAAATTTATTTGGGCATAAACTTCCATGGGCTAGATGAAGTGGGTTCTAGCCCACGAAATCTTATGCCCAAATAATTTTGTTAGTCTCTAAGGTGCCACAAGGGCGCCTCGTTGTTTTTCCTGTTGATGTTGTCTTTGATCTTCTTGAGCATTACAGAGTGTTGCCCATAGCTGAGTGCTGTGATTGGACAGTCGGTATTTAAATACACTGTATGGTGAGAGGCCTCGATTTGGAATGGGTGTGAAAAATGAGCAAAATGCACATACCTATGATCTGTTGTAATGTAGCTGATCATTTCTTGGACTAACTGTCCACGTGTTTGATTGAGTTCAGTCTGCAGCTTTGCATTTGCTGGTGACCACATGGGAATACCATTTCTAAAGTTTATCTTAAATAGGAAAAATGGTGATTTGCCAAAGATGGCAGCCATGCTGTCCTCTGCAATGACTTCCCAGCACTGGTGAAGGCCGAATCCAAACCCCATTGAACTAAATGAGACTTAAAGTTAACTTCACTGGACATTGGATCAGTCTGCACTTTTCATAAGAGAAGGGTGTTATTCCCAATGTCCTGGCTAAATTCAGTCTTGGGTAATGCATTAGACTAGCCTAAATCCCCCCTGCAGTTCCAAATGACTATTTTAATCCATCTGATCTATCACCTAAAATAAATATAAATATATTCTTAATATTCTTATTAATAAGAATTTTACTTTTTCCTGAGGATGTCACTGGATCATTCTGGTCCTGTTATTGTGAGAAGGCAAAGCAAATGTGATGGGACTTCACTTTTTTGCTCTGGAACAGCACTGCAACTTCTCTGATTTTGTCCAAGAGAGCCTGAACCACAGCATTCCTGACTGTATCTCTTTACGTGACTCACAAATGTGACTATCGCTGAGTCCTTTGTAGGTATTGTCCTTCATGTGCTGCCCTAAAATGGTGTGGTTTTGTGAGCTGTTGTCTGTGTGGTGGAAGAAATTATCTCTCTATGTTTTGTATATCACTTTGTAGAAACTTTGGGACCTTTCAGGGGAAAAATACTACAGAAATGTGAGGCTGTCTCATGGCTCTAGTTAATCATAACATCTGACAAGAAAGGTGTTAAAATAGATGGAATCTCATGAGGTTCCCCTCCCCCCCCTTTATCTCTGAAGTAATCTCTGCTGTATCACTTCCTTAATTACTTTTTTTGACAGAAGATGGCAGCCTCTGTGTATTCTAGTTCAAGGAGATTTCTGTCCTCTGCATGGGGCTAGGTTTCATTTCTTTTAAACTTGACAGAAGCTTCCCAAAAGAAAGTGAGATTGGGCAGAGAACTTGTCAGAAGCTTTTTGCTATTGGCAAAGACTAGAAATGGTACTTTCATCACATTATGATTGGCTGAGTGTTGGAAAGGCGAGTAGCGTTTTTCTAGTAGAAATACAACAAGCTGTGTGCTTGCTATGTTTATGACCCTTGCTGTGAAAGCTAAGTCTGCAAAGTACAACCATTCACTGCCAAGCATAACCTAAGTAGTAAAATGAGGAAGAATTGGGAGGTCTGGACCTTTTTCTTTAAGCAAATGATTTTAGAATTAAATTTGATCCACTCTTAGGGAAGCACTACTATTAAATATTTAGTACAATTTTCTCTAAATCAACTTCCTTCTAGAACTGGAAGCTTTTTTGGACCCACAACTAATCTGTGAGAAGATACAATGCTCAGCACTGCCATGTAGGAACATATCAGTGAAACAATTCCATCCCTATACCTGAAAATTCCTGGACTGCTAATTATATGTCAGGATTTCTAAGTGTCAAGCATTGGAACATCAGTGGGAATAAAGGTGCTCAGTGCCTTGTAGGACTAGGTTTAGTTTTGGCTTCTGAACACATCATCTTTTGAGTGTCTTGTCATTTTACATCTCATCCAAAATATGAAATAGTATTGAACAGGATATTTTAAATAGATTTTTCCTTATTAGAAATTGGGGATTTGATTAGCCCAAAATGATAAAAGCACCCTAACAGCATATCATCAGCTCTGAATTTTAAAAATCATGAAAACATAAGAAAGTTAACAGTAACTGTGTGTCAGAGATGGGGAGAGCTGAAATTGAGTCAAATTAGGTGGGCAAAATCCAAGTGAGAGTCTCAGATGCGCTGGAATGTGATAGAGGGGCACTAAAGTGGTTACCATAGCTGGTAAATGTAATCCAGGAAGGGGAGACTTGTGTGTTATGCTACTATGATGATGTGATGTGTTATGATGACCCTGAGTCTGATTCTTATTTACACTTGCCCCACTTGAGGGCATCTTATCTCTGACCATTTCTCATTCAAGCTATGTCCAAATAACTCTGTCACATTCTGTATCTTGTTAGCAACCTACAATTATCCCAGTATAAAACAGACCAAGTCTGCAAACCTGGAATAGATGTAATCCTTAGGATCCATGTAGACTTACTGCAGGCCTATGTAGTTGAAGAATAACTGTGGTGTGAGATATCTAATACAGAAAGCAGATGAAAGTGGAACAGTATGTCGTGATACAGTATCTTGAGTTTGTATCAGCCCAAAAGTTTTTTTGGGAGGAAGGAGGTACAAGCTAGTGACTGACTTTGTGAAACTGGCAGCTAAGACTGTCAGTTTGAGGCTGTCCCTTGACATGGCTGTTACCTATCCGAGTACTTGGATGGTTTTTAAGACAACCAAAATCTAGCTTTGCATTTGGCTAAAAAATTATGGGGGTGGAGCACATTTATATCCAGAGCAAATAGATCTTTCACGACCTGAAGATGTCCCCACTGGAAAATCTCCTTTCCAGCCTGTTGATAGTTGCATCAGTCAGCCAAATTCCGCCCTTAGAGCATAAGTGGGCACAACTCCATTAAGATAAATGCACTTGCACCTGTTCACTCCAGGGCTGAATTTAGTCCCGAGAGCAGTCGTGTGGAGTTGAAGGATCCTTGTTCTCAGGGGCAAAGAGGAGCATGTCATGACTTGGAGGGTGGTGGTGGAGGATACAGTTTGATATAGTTGGATGGGTATACTATTTAGATCCATTCCCTATACTTCCAGTAGTTATTTTTAAAAAAATACACTATGTTGGTCCTTCTAATTGCAAACAAAAAGTGACAAGGAAAAGAATTCGTAACATATGTTGAAGCACAGTTTTATCCTCTTAATTACCATGAAATTACACAGCCATTTGGTACATGCCTATTTTGAATATATTTATGTGACTTCAGAGGCATTAGGGTTACTTCATTTGCAATGAAAGAAGAAAAATGTTGCTAGGAATACAGGGCTACATTATAATCCTTGTTATCATATGCCAAATTAAAAATATGTCCGTGTATATTTGCTTAAAAAATGACTTGCACTACATGGTTTTCCCTTGGAATTAGTATAGTTAATATATTTAAAACATCACAAAACCGTTTTATATTTATCTCCATAGAAATATGCCAAAGTAGATTTTTCCACTGTAATGTTGCGGGAACACAGAGTCCACTTTAAGTAGGATGAGAAGTATTTCTTAAACAATAATGTAGACTAGGGTCATATGAGACCACAAGTGTTGCTTTAACAAGACAGTCCTTTCATATGCACTACTTATCAGAAAAAAAAAAAGAGAAAGTTGGATACCAAATGTAATATATTTGTGGTTCTGATCCAAAGCCCATTTAAGTCAATGGGAGTCTTTATATTGATTTAATGGCCTGCAGACCAGGCCTATATTACACATGGGCCATCCCACATTTATATATATCACACTGAATGGCAAAATCTAATTAAGGTGGCCACCTGAAACATATGTGTGTGTTGCGTTTAGGAGTTATCACACTTTTATTTTCCCAATTTAAAAGAAGAGTTGGCTGAAAAACCAAAAAATTTCCCATGAGAAATTTTGAGTGGAAAAAAATCTTTGTTCAGTTTTCCCAAGGGAAGTTTTGAACGGATCTTAAATGAAAATTTTCATCTCCTTCAGAAATGTGAATTCAAAACAATTTCATTTCAAAACTGCATGTGGGGAGCCAGAATTTCTCATCAGGATTGATATTTTTCTGTGAAAATGTTTGGTTTAGATGAAACTGTATTTTCTCCCAGGAAAAGTTTCCACATGAAAAAATTTGACCACCTTTTATCAAGAGCCAAATATGAGCTTTTATGACTTCCCTTTTCTGCTAACTAAAGGGAAGATTGTAATAACCAATCGAAGAATAAAAAAAGATTTAAGAAATGTTTTATGCACAAAATGAAGCCAACCATTTGCTTTATGTATTAGGGATAAGCATGTACCCAGGAAGCTTCTCCTTAGAGATTTGCCCATGTATATTCACTACAGCTGCTTGAAACTCAAAATTTCCGTTTCATGGGAAATTCTGACGTTTCAAAACTTTTCAATTCCAAATCAAAATGTTTCATTTCATTTTTGACTATTTTATACTATATTATAACTTGCAAAATAATATAATATAAAATACATTTTGAATTGAAAAGTTATTTCTAAATGAAAAATCCAAATGTTCTGTACCCATAAGGTTAAAACAGAAATGCTTGGGGGGAAAAAACTTGAAGGAAACTTAATCAAAATCAATATGATCTTGTGAAAAGTTTTGATTTTGATTAAAAGGCTTTCTCTGGTGGACATTTTTTTGACCAGCTCTTACTTTAACCTGACCTGCAACTCCTTCTGTTACTATTCAAGACCTGGGCTGCTTTGAGTTAACTGTGCGAATCAACATGTTTAATGTTGCAATGAGGACAAAATACTAAAGAGGACTAGATTAAACCCACTCATCTTTCACACCTGATTTAAATATGCTTTGAACCCTGGATTCTAAAGATGAAATGATACTGCATTAACCTTCTGTGCTAACTAGAATCTATTTCAATACTGTGTTCATATAAATAATTCAATAGATATTATTTTATTCAATTGTTGCTTGATATGTCTATTGCTCCAAAATAGCAGGGAGGTGGGCACATTGGCACAAACCTCATACACCAACTAATGAAGCCTATGGTAAATGTAGATTATGATATGTTAAAGTGTATTTTGTGGACCAGATCCTACTTTCAGTTCTATTAGAGTGAAACAACACTGACCGTTGAATGGCTGGGACAAATCCTCAGTCTTTTCATGTTACCATCTGCATTTAATGTCTGCATTTAATCTGAGTTTCACTGGGTTTTATCCTTCCAGTATAACTCAAAGTGGGATAGGTTACACTGACATTCTTCATGGTGATGCATCCCCATCCAAACTGATAATTTTCATTGATGTTGGAGGAAGAAAAGGTGACAGTGACAATTAGAGGCTTTGGTATCCCCCACACTAGAATTAACATTTATAACTTTGTAGCAAGACAAACAGGAGGGGATTAAAAAGGATTCTAACAACCACTTCTCTTCAGTTTTATCTATGATTTCCCTGTTTATTCCTTTCTCTATCTTACGTTTTAAAGAACATAATAACGACCATAATGATACCTTTATATGGTCAAGTCACATTCTCTACAGGTTTGATTTGGCATAATTAACAATTTATATCTTGTACTTCTTCGCCTGAAAAGCACTAATAATTCAGGAGCATGCTGTCGGTGCTCACTGATATATTTCAGAACTGCTTAACTCGTCTCTGAATGTAGCATCCAGGAATGTTTCTGACCCTGTTCTGCAAGTGAGAAATCACCTTAAAAATGCAGATTACATAACAATCTGTTTTAGGCATGTAGTCAAAAACATGCTGATAGCCTGTTATAAATATTCATAGCCACTGAAAATTTAATCACAGATTTGACATCAGAGGTAAATGGTAGGGCTGGATTTTATCCATGGCTATTGTAATGCATTCCTATTTGTTTATAAACCCAGGGCCAAGTCCTGTCCTTGATTACAGCTGTGTAAATCCATAGTAACTCCTCTAAAGTCAATAGAATGGAGTTAATCCAGATGCACACTGATCTAGCTGAGAATAAAACTGGGCCCTGTACAGGTACAGAATGCAGGGGACCTAGGGGAAAAGGCTTGCATTTCTCTTAATCTGTGGCCTTTGGGGGGCTGCCCAAACATATTATGGGACTTTTTGCAGCAGTGGAATAGAAACACCCTAGCCATCCCCACCCCTCCCTTCCTGGTACATCCTTCCACCTCCAATCTTCCCCCAGGTTGTTAGGGTGGGGGGTGAGCTGCACCAGGGGATGCTCCTTGGAAGTGGGGCTTGCAGGTGATTGGGCCCACAGTATTCATTGTACATCTTTTTAAACACCTGATTTCAGATGGAATTAAAAAATCAGAACAATCAGCAGCTCCTCACCACTCTGTCTTTATCTAGAAATGGACAATCATCGGGCTTTGTGAGAGTGAATAGGATAATGAAATAGTCTTGGTCTGTTAGCCTGATTAATAGTAGTATTGTTCACCTCTTATATTACGGCTTCAATCAGGATTCAATCTCCACACTGCTGGACAGTGAACAAACACACAAAGGCACAGCCAGTGTCCCAAACCGCTCAGAAAAAGCTGACCATTCTAATTGCTCTCCTGTGAGTATTTAACAATACCTCAGGCCCCTCCAGCCATCTCCAGTTGCTTTTTACTCCTCAGATCTCAACTTTGATTATGACAGCTATTTGTCTATCACAGATAAGCAGTCAGCAGGCTGTGTATCTAGACTATTGTAGCATAACTGTCCCAGCATGGCAATAGAAATGAGTAGAAAATGGAGACTGCATAACAGTTCAGCACTTTATACATTGTGTCACCTCCAAGGAGACCTTTCTCACTATGTTCTCTTGCCTTAAAAAAAAAGTCTAAAATTGATGTATAGCAACACAAATACTGTCTAACATTTTCCAGCCCCTGAACACTGGAAAGAAAAAGCTATTAATCACTACCATTATTAACGAATTAGGTTGATTGTAGATAAATGGCTGGAATAAGAAATCTCTGCAGACTGAAGGGAGAGATTCCTGTAGGATGTGCAGAGCAGGAATGGATATGTTGCCTTCTAGGCAAATGGGAGAACATACAACAAGAATTTCACAGGAAAGCTGCTAAACTCTTTGTGGCAGGAATTGTCATGTGTAATGTTTGTACAGTGCCTCGCACCATGGGGACCAACCTCAGAGAGGGAAGGATGGTCCAGTGGTTAGGGAGCTTGCATGGGACCTGGGAGACCTAAGTTCAGTTCCCTACCCTGCTTCATACTTCCTGGGGGACATTGGGCAAGTCGCTTGGGCCCAGATCCTCAAAGATAGTTAGGTGCCTAGCTCCCATTGAAATCAATAGGTGCTGGCTGCCGAAATGCCTTTGAGGATCTGGGCCTTAGTTTCTCAGTGCCTTACTTCCCGCTGGGTAAAATGGGAACAATAGTATTTCCCCACCTCAGAAGGATGTTGTGAGGATAAATACATTCAAGATGGCGTGGTGCTCAGATTCAATGTAATGGGGGGGGGCCAAAGAAATACCTTTGATAGAACCTGGTTGCCATCTTTAGGCACATCTACTAAGACTAGAGCACTACACAGGTCTCTTCAAGGGGTGTTGGAGCACATTAGTGGTTTCTATGGCTCTATCTACACTGAGTGAGGGGTGTGATTCCCTTGCTCGTATACAAATAGTCATGCTAACTCAATGAGAGCTAGTATGAGTATAAATAGTAATGTAGCCATGGTAGCATGGGTGGCAGCAGTGGAGGAATGGCTTAGCCATGCCAAATACAAACCCACCTGCAACCAGTGAGTATGTACTCGGCACAGCTCAGCCATGCCCTTCCTTTTCCTCATGTTGCCATGGTTACACTGCTATTTATACTTGCACAAGCAGGAGAATCACACCCAGAGCTCTTAGCACAATTAGAGCCTAGAGGAGGGGTGCAGGAGTCATCACATGTCTCTAAAAAGAGATTCAGGAGGGAAGTGAAAGTTTCTACAGGAAAGGAGTATTAGCATGTGGGCAGATCTCTCTAAACAACGTGGGGCCTTTACAAAGGAAAGCACTGGATTCCTTTGCAAGAGGACTATGCGAGAATGTGGCCGTTACTATGCAAGATACATGGGATCTCTGTAGATGTATAGCATGTTCCGGTAAAATAGTCTCCAAGGGAAGTTGTGAAAGACCTTTTGCTTCAGTTATTCAACCAGACTTGATAAAACACTAATAAACTAATGGAAAGTATAAATCCTATCCTGACAGGGAGGTGAATTGTCTGATCTTAGAAGATGACCTATAACTTTTATAAAGCTATCCTATAAACTGACAGAAAAGAATCCAAGACCTTTATCCCTTCTAGTAATAGAAATTAATTACAAGGAACAAATTTGCCTCTCCACTGCTCAGTTTCCTCCATCTGTAAAATAGGAATAATGATACCCTCCTTGGTAAAGCACCCTGAGATCTGTGGATGAAAAATTCCATATATGGGCTAAGGATTATAAAATGCAATAAAGCTTGTCTGTATAAAAAGTTATATTTCATAGCTCTGACTTCACAGCTGTGAAATCTTGCCTTTTGGTCATATCATAGCTGTGAAATCTGACTTTCTCCCACTAACTAGCAGTGGGAACTTTGGTATATGCTAATGCTATTAGCACAGAATGCTAATAACTGACAGTATTAAATCCCCAAAACACTGGATTTTCCTCATAAAATTTGGCAGTGACATAGGTTTAAACATGAGAATGAGAGTTTGCTGCAAGAAACCTTAATCTGGATTGAATCTGTATCCTTTGATATACCAGCTGCATGCATCATTTTTCCATGCAAAGGGTGGGCGTCCAAACCAAACCACAAGCCTCCCTCTACATCTGTTCTATCAGACTAATTATTCATCATCCTCACCCTATCACCATCTCTCATCAGCTAGGCCGTTGCTATCATTTCCCTTACTATAAGGCATGTTGCGTGGTACTGCCAACCAGCTGCAACATGTTGATTTTGGGCTGCTGACAAGTTTGGCAGGAAAAGAAATGACTGGTGACTTCCAACTTTTCTCCAGTAAAGCTGAGCAGGGGGGTTCTAAAACTGAACATGACCCTGACAGCAAATTCAGATTGGGTTTGGAAACCAGGAAATAATATAACCTAGAATAAAAACTGGTCTCTCAACACTTTTTATCATGTATGTAAGGCTATTATCCACTTACTTTCAAAGCTGCTGTTTTAGTAAAATGTTCCTATGAAAGGAATGAGAGTGTATCGAAAACACATGGCTCTTACAAGTAATAATACTTAGTGCTTGTGTGCTGCTGTTCAGTTAAGTGTCTCAAAGCATTTTATAAACATTAATTTATTTAACTGCAAAATGTACGTGAAAAGTAAGTAAGTGGCATTACACCCATTTTACAGATGGGTACATTGATGGTCAGAGACTTGCACAGGTGTAATGAATCTATATACTTTAAACAATCTGTTACACCGCAAATTAGTGGCAGGTCAGGATAAGAACTCACAAGTCTTAACTCCCAGGTCCTTTCTCTAGTCACTATACCATACAGCCTCATATACGCTACTAATGTGTCAGCCTACGTTTGTTCCTGTATTAGACGATATGTTCATGTGATCACTAGTGGTATATGCTTAAAACTTAAAGGTACAATTTTAAATGTTACAAAATAATTGTTAATAAAAATATTGAATAATAGTTTACTAAAATCCCCTCAACTGTTTATCATTGCTGTATTTTGGAAGAGCGGTGTAAAATTTATTCCTGTAATATTAACCACTAAATGGATATCTTTATAATTGGAGCAAATTATTCATATTATATGAATGATCATATTGGTCCACACCCATATTTTCCATCCAGCCCTCTTATTCATTCCCTCTGGGTTGATGGAGTACCATTTGCAATTTAGAATTGGCACTTAGCCTCATTTTTCATATTGCACTGGAAAAACATAAATGAAAAGAATATTTCTAAATGCTCTATGTTCTTTTATTACTGTCGTTGCTAGCTGATGGCTGCCTATTGTCTGTTATCTTGTCTGTCAAGCAAGCTTATCATACTTACCCACAACAGATGTACAAATGGGGCTAAACTCAGCCCAGGATCTACACTGTCTTCTGCATCAGGCATTTTATGATAGATAATCTTCCAAAACCCCAGCCTGGCTCTATTGTTGAGCCTTCCAATTATTTACTGAGTAGATTTTATCCTTAAATCTGCCCCTGATGCTAGAAAGAAGGCAGGGACACCTAGTAGTCAGAGTGCAGAACTGTGAGCTAACAACTCCTATACCCTAACCTTGTCTATAACATTGATTCCCTCTGTGGTCTTAAGCAAGTCTATCTCTGTCTCAGTTTCTTCTTCTGCATCAGGAGATATTTACTTTTCTGCCCTACACATGTATCTTGAGGATGGATAAATGTGGAGGTGGCGGGGGGGCTGGGGCCGGCCCTGCGGAGGAGGAGGACCTCAGCCCGGCTCTGCATGGGAGGGCTCAGGACAGCCTGGGGGTGTCCTGTTTTCCCTTTGGGGGGAAAACCAGATCATCCAATCTGACTGCCTGTATATCACAGAGCCCCAACACCACCTGCACGCTAAATCCAATGACCAAAACTGCATCAAAATATTGCAGCCCATAGAAGACTAAACTATTATGTGCCAGAGACAGAGAACAGGAGGGACTGAGGAGCAACAGTGCACAATGCCCCTCAAGTGGCAGGAAACTGATTAAGTGAAATATACTCAAATTATCCCAGGAAGTGACCTGGACCCACATGCTGTAGAGGAAGGAAAAAACCCTTCCTCTCTGCCTCCCGCTAGGTCACTGCCAATTTGATCTGGGGTAAAATTCGTTCCCAATCTCGTATATAGCAGTCAGTTAGACCTTGAGCATGGGAGCAAGAAGTAGCCAGCTACGCAGCCGAGAGAGAGAACGCTTGTTGCCGCCTCAGAACACTGGCCCACCCTGTCCACTGTTCCGTCTCCAGCTGTGGAGATAATAGTGTTGCTAGCCTCAGAAATCATGGGGCACCTCCTCCCACTCCAAAAAGAAAAAAAGAAAAAAGAAAAAAAAAAAGAAAGGCATCACAAGATTGTTTTAATCATGTCAAGAAATCTTTGTTTTAGACTCTGAAGATAGCATCAGATATAATGGAGTGGTGTCAGAGGACCTATTGGGGGGATGGGATTGTATGAATGATTTTTGGCAAGAGGAAAAGAGGGTAGGTACGATACTTGTCTTGAACAAAATTCTCTCCCTGTTCTGGACCTTAAAATATGTAGCTGTATTAGGTTCTTGTTGCCATTGCATCGGGGTACTGTACAAAATCTTAAAACAATACCCTATCTACGTTGCTGTCAATCAACAGAGTATAGTAACCTTGAAACAGAAAGTTATAATTAACCTAGAAAATATAATTGCAAACTTCATATGGGATTTTAAAAAAACAGCCAAGATTTAAAAGACTTATCTCACTAAATATAGGGAAGACTAGGGCTTCCTAATATGGAACTCTGATGAGTGGTTCTGTCTGACTCAGACCTCCACTTTCTTTAGGAGTGAGGCTAAGCCCTCAACATGAAGGTGAGGTTAACAAGAGTCTTTCTATCAACTTCAATGTGCTTTTGATCAGGCTCTATGGCAGCAGGGAGAATTTGATGTGCACCTTTTCCTTTCAAAATGAGTTAAATCCTCCTCCAAACACTGTAAAATCCCAATATTACTGCCACTTCTTTTCATCTGAGCAGCTAGCAAAGTTTGGGCCCTGCAGGTTGTTTCTGTTAAGAGGAGAAATTGATGATGGAGTCAAGTATCTCTGGTGCAGTTCTGTATATTTACAAAGACTGCACAAAGTCCTGCTCCCCAGAACCCTCCAGGAATCAAACAGGAAACAATTTTTTTGCTCATGCCTCCAAGCCTCTTTCAGTCAGCAGTAGACCCAAAACAGGGTTGCCAACATTGTATTTCAAAAATAAGGGACTGTTTTCTTAGCACCTCCATCCCACCACTCCTACCAATATTATCATAATAATTTATTATTATTATTAATAATAATTATAAACAGTACTCACCTACATTCGCCATGGATATTTCGTGCTGCTTTTTGTAGCATGCAGCAACTCCAGATCTTGTTGTACAGAGATGAAAAAATAAGGGACGTCTCTTGTAATAAAGGACTGTCGGCAGCCCTAGCCCAAAAGCACTCTATGTAGACTTTTCTCAGGATGACACATTCAGTGTTTGTTCAGGCTGTGTCTACTGCGTTTTTTTCCTTGCTTCTGTGGTGGGTTTTTTGCTGCTCTCTCTCCACATACCTCCATCAGACAATACCCAGCAAAAACTTTCCTTTCACATGATTCAAATTCCTGAGCAGACTGACATGTACCTCTATTTTGGCCAATGACATGTGCCTATGTTTTGGGTTGAGGCCTTTAATATTTCTTACAATTATCCCAAATGAAGGGTGGCTGCTACACTTACCAGTTTTAACAAGGTTTAACCCAACCAATAACAAAACAGGATAATATGGAAATTTAGAAAATCTGAATTCCCTTCCAAGAATCCTCTCAAGCCTCTTTTGGGTAACATGCAGAACTTAAAAGAGAGAAGAGGGGTGGGGAGAGATTGAAGAGAAGGCACCAACTGAGGTCCTAAGGTGTCACAGGATGGATTGGCCCTTTTAAGAGAGCTGAGCTCAGCCTAGTCCATCTGTGCTTTGTTTGTACCCCCCCCCCATGGGCTTTGACACAGATAAAGGGAGTGCTCAGCTGAGCTGAGGGGAGGAGGGGCCTGGGAGGGGAGAAGAGAAGAGAAATAGCTCTCTACATCAGACAAAAGAAAAGGGCTGATTGGTGTTACCTGCAATGAGGGTCAGAAACCGTAAGAAAGAGGCTTGAGAAAACACCAGGCAGTAGGGTTGGGAAGGAACAGCTGAGCCCAGCATGGGACTGAAAAAATGTAGAGTCTCAGAAAACATTGTTTTGATTTAAATTGACATTTTCACTGCACTGTTGTTTTCACAAACCAGAAGGGGTGTTATTTCTCTCATATGAGAGCCTGGTTGCAGTTATTGGAAGCCCAAAGAGGGGAAGCCGAGGCAGCAGTAGCAGGTTCGGAGGCTGCATTAGATAAGGAAAGGGATTTCTGGCTGTGGGATCATCTGGTTTTATTTGAAAACTTGTGAAACATGAGCCTGATCCTTCTCCATTGAAGTCAGTGGAAGTTGGCTCAAACCCGATACTTTCTTAAAGGAAAAAACAGCTAAAAAGAGAAACAGTGATGTGAAAAAAAGCCCAAGATTAATCCCACATAACCCTGTTCATTCAAAAGCCCTTGACAATGTCCCTTAGTTTCAAAGCCTACTCCTTATCACTGGAACTATCATATCCAAATTCTGCTTCTCATTCTCTCAGGGTAATATGAATTAAATCTGCATTTTTAATAGCCATCCTTGTTTAAGGCTTTTAGACTTCACTAACAAAATAGCAAAGGAGACAGAACGGAAGATTATGCAGTTTAAAATAGTACATAGGATGTGCTTCATCTGCTTTAAACGTGGTTAAAGGTGTGATATATGTTTAGCAATGTGATAAATGAGGAGGAAGCTTATCCATATTATTTGCTCATGTCCTAAAATTAAGAGCTTGGTGTAAGGTGGTTTATGTGATACGTGAAATCTACGAATATAAATGGCCACCTTTGCTGCAACTATCTCTTCTAAATGATTTTTCCATGTTTCAGAGTGCAACTAAAATCTCTTAAAAATGGGTGGCCATTGCTCTTTCTTGTGCAAAGCGATTGATTCTGAGAGGGAAACGTCAATGTTCTAGTTATTAAATGCTGGAATCTGGAAATGACTGCACTGGCTTCACATGAAAGCCTAGTATGTAATTTAGATTAATTTAATTCATTATGGTCAGAGTTCATCTGCTTTTTATAAGGTAGAGGATATAGACATTCCAAGGGGATTAGAATTTAAATTATACTGTAGGTTTGTGACAGGGGGAAGAGTTGTGATGGAGGGGTGTGGGGAGTGGAGCATTTCCATTTTTTCCCTGATTGTCTGGGGTTTGTGTGCTGTTGGTGATACTGGATTTATTTTTATGTTGTATTTTGCCTTAGTTACAGCAGGAGCTTGTTGGTGCCTCCAATAAAAAGTTGTATTGAAATTGTTATGCTAACTCCATTTTCTCCTGATCACAACTCCCTGAAAAGTTCTTTGGGGCTAAAATATTTTATGCCTTGTTTCAGCTCTTATTTAACTTTTTTCTGGAAAGTTTGAACAAAATTTCTTCACCAGTTTCTTGAGCTTTGTGAGGGGGTGAGAAAGAAAGATATTCCATTGTAAGATAACATTAACATGAACTTTGCATGTGTTCATGCAACTTTAAAATTACTGATTTAAAAAGGTGAAATGTTCATTAGCTAAAATTGCCCGCGTAGACATTTCTTTCAATTTACATGGGGGAGGGTGGAGGGGGTTTGGAAAATCTTTGTGCATGGAAGAATGAGGCCATGTTTTTGGCATTGGTGTTTGTTTATATAGAGTAGAGTGACATTTAAATTTTAAAACACCTTAAAGCAATATTTAATTGAGTGTTGTTCCTAGACAAAGGTAAAAATGACCCAAACAGTCCAAACTTGACCATTGGGGGAGTTGTTTTATGTGGCTTCCATGCTGCAGATGCCACTCTGAGAGGAAATATGACTCATACCACACAGGAAATGTAGAGAGTAGTGAGGATATAAGGACAAATAGCACTGTCAACATGATTGCAAGACCTTTACCCTTTGTTGGCTACGCTATTGAGCAGAAAGCCTTCAGAGAATTCCTGGGAGGTTCAGGGCAAATTGCACTTCAGAAGAGCCTTGTACAGATTAGACGGTTTTGACCTGGGGATCTAACTGCAAGTGACTCAGCCTTATTGCACTAATGTTCCATTCAGCTCATTGAGCATTTGTGCCTGTGTATTCCTCCCAGCTCTCCCTTCTGTTGAGAGTGCAACACCTGCATGGGAGCTGCAATACTAACTGCATCGCGAAGCTGGATTGCCATTCTCAGACATTCAGATATCATGAGTTAGGGCACAGAAAATCATGAGATTCTACTCTCTCTCCTATTCTTATTCTGCCCTTATCACCATAGTATCTGTAACTTCCAGTAGTGCACTAAGTGACAAGACTAAGGTCTGTCAGATGCGATTCACTGTCTCACCCATCCTCTCCTTTGAGATTGGCTTAAAAATCATGAGATTATTCTTTTTAATTGTGCAGGGCATTTGCCCTCTTGTTTCTGAGCCTTTAGGGCATGCTTGCTTTGTATCTTGGAGCTTTTTCTATACAACCAGGAGGGCTAAAATCTTTGTCTTTATGAAAGCTGAGATTCTCATGCAATCTCTTAAAGCCTCAGCTGCTGGAATCAGAAGAAAGCACCAAGCATTGTGAGACTAATGATAAAATCATGAATTGGTAACACTGCAAAGGGGCTTTTTTTTTCCTTTCTTTTTTTTTTGGTAAGGCGCTGATTGCCCTCAACTCAGCGTCTTGAGGGAGACACTCAGCAGAATTGGGCTCTATTTCTCTGTCATGCTAATCTCTGATAGAAAGTTTTCATCATAAAGAAAGCGCTTGCTGTAGACTCTTTGCAATGCAGAAAGAGATTGCATATTGAAATCCTTATGCTCCTGGGGAACATGAATACTAGTCTCTCCTGCCAAATCTCTCTCCTTCCCACTGCTGTAACAGCTCCACCCAGTTGTGGTTGCACTTCAGTAATGCTACTAAAGACAAGATATGAAAAAGCACAAGACTCGTTCCCCGTGTGCTTCGATACACAAAAATTAGAATTATCCCTTGCCTATACACCTTTGGATGTACATGCAATTGAGTAAGGTATGTTGCAATTCTGGGAATTACATCTGAGACCCCAGTGTTATCTTTAATGCTTTGTATGGTGTAATTCAGTTCTAGAAATAAATCCTAAATGAGAAGAGAGAGAGAGAGAGAAAGAGAGAATCAGAAAGAGAGGTAAAACAAAACTATATATAGCATAAGAGGGAAAGTAGCTTGGAGCCATAACCTCTAGCTACAGTAATACAACTAAGTACCTCTGCCTCTGTTTACAGATTACAGGAATGCACATCGTCATAACCACCACCCGCATGAATATTGGATGGTTTCACACCTCCCTCTTCTCCTTACTATTATTATTTAATGTGGTAACTTTTCAATATCTCCCTACAATGGAAAGACAAGAGGGACACATTTTCTTTCTTGTACAGTTGCAATCTAGTGCAGGAGAATGTCTGAGGAGAAAATTGGTTGGAGACCTACTGAGAAGCCAGAAACTGGACAATAGCATTGATTAATCTGCCATGAGTCTGCGGGCTGTCTTCTATGGTGAAAATCTCTTTGCCTTCAAATTTTATAACCACTCAAGGTCTTTCCAGTCTTTGTACTTTATCCCTATTTTTTAGACCTATCCTTACTTCAGCACACGCTACCTGCTAATACTCCATACAACTGGGGGGAATGAATCAAGAGCAATATTACTGAAAGCCAAATCCAGTGTTGTGTAGGGAAAAGGCTGGGTTTCAGCCACAAACTTTGTCAAATCTGGAACCTGACTAAATATTTGCAGCATGGGGCACTGAGATGAATTATGTTATAATGCTAACCTGGTAGAGCTCACTCTTCAGGGAAGGAAAGCAGGTGTCAGGAACAGACCACACCCGGGAGATAGCTTGCTCCATGAAGTTTTAAGGTCTGTCTTTGCTCTTTACACATGAAGAAATAAACATATAAGGCCTAGTTACATCTATAAACTGCTACTCTAGCATGGCCCTGGTGGCTTCCATAATAAAACACAGGGAGACCGCTGGGACAGTCCCAGGGTTGTGAGGCACCTCACCACTATCTGCCCCTAGTGTGAAGCAGTCTTGTCTGTGTCTGCTATAGTTCAGCTCCCTGAAGCCAACAGTCTCTGGCCAAGCAGTGCCTTTGAAGTCTCCAGAGACCTTGCTCTCTCTCTCTCTCTGTGCAAACTAGTGATAGGGACATGCCAACCCCTAAGTCCTCGGAGTGTTCCCTGTAGGGTCCAGCCCTGTGTCCACTGTCCACTGTCCAGAAATTACCAGGTCCACAAGGGAATATTATACACAGCCTGACTGTTACCACTCAGGATCAGCTCCTTCATAACATCACAGCACGGAGATGTATTTATTGTGAAATCAATCAAATTTATTATCCAAAGCTATGAATTCAGAAAGAGTGAGTAAGGAAAATGGATACAGAAATGGTTACATAGAAAAGAAAATCATAACACGCCTTCTAGAGATTAAACTTAACTTTATCAGGCTACATCCTTGTCTAAAGCAATTTATCTCACCTAAAGCAATCACCCAGCATCTTCAACCAGCGCAGCTGGGATCCCTCCTTTTGTGCATGCAAAAGTTCTGTTCTTATGCTTTCTCGGTGAAGGATAAAGGGGTGTCTCCTTACTTTCCCGTATATCCCCCAAAATTCATTGTTTCTCAAGAGTCAGGATGACCGTTATGTTTGCTTACAATGTTCAATTTACATGTAAACCGAGGTAGATGGGAATATACATCTTTTGGCAGAAACTTTTTCATCAGCCGTGCCTTGATTCAGACTTTAAAAACATGTTTTCCAGCATGTAGACATAACTCCTTACGCAGTGTTAGTACATATATTTCACAATGATATAAATGACCAGTGTGATCCTGGATGTCATTTAAGATCTCGCATGACATTCTTTATGGATAAATACTGTGAAAGCAGTGTGTTAGATGTAGTGAGTTTATCAAGCCTGATAGGAGTTGTTGTTCTAGAACAGTGAATCCTTTGCCAGTTGGCATTGAGGGTCTTATGGGTCATAGAAAGGTCCCAAACTATTTAAAGGGATACTACCCAATTCCTAGACACTACAAACTCATTGTGCTAGGCTTTCAGATTTGAACTCATGCAACCAGATCCAGCACTGGGAAAGCTGGCTGTCAGGAGAGTTGAATCTGCTTTTGCCAAGTTCTGACTTTGGCCTGTAAAGTTCAGGTCCTGTTCATCTGACTCAAACACAGCATGATAGTGTTCATACAGATTCATATTTTCCTTCCCCAAACTCTTTGTCTGACTCAGATGCTCTGTTTAAAGTGCAAACCTTCTAACTGCTGCTGAGGTTTCTTGTTAAACCAGTTATTAAACCACTAAGTAATTAGCATGGGATTGACATCCTTCTTTTGCATATGATTATGTCAAAAGATTTTTTAACACTCAATAAAGCATATGGTTGATTAAATACCTTGATTTTCTCTCCATCCGTATTCTTAAGTTAAAACTCTAATTACAACGACTCCTTGTCTTTCTGGAAAGTACCTGTTCTACCCACACTGCCACTTCCACCCTGCTGTTGATATGATTTGCAACTATATGATTTACAACAGTGACTATGGCTGCCTGCTGTAAGATTGAGCAGTTGTCTAAAGTAGGATGGGTCTTTTAAACAACATTGTACGCTCAGTATCACCAGACTCTTGCTCTTGATTGTATTATCATATTAAAGACTTGGAATTATTTCTCAGGAGAAAAGCAATAACCTCTTGTGAAATTCACATTACCCAAGTTTCTCATTTTATGTAGGAATATAAGAATTTGTATATCGATCAGACCTATGGTCCAACTAATTCCAGTGTTTTATCTTGAGCAGTGGCCACAACCAAATGTTTTAGAAGAAGATGCAAGATGTTCTCATTCTCTATATAAATATCTAAATCCTGCTAAGTAACTGGCCTCTCTAATCCTGCAGCAGGGATTTCCACAGTTCATTCATTTTAAAAAAGTATTTCCTTTCATCAGTGCTAAATCTGTTACCTTTAATTTAATTAGCAGTCCCCTTGTTCTTGGCTTATTAGAAGGCAAATAGGACAGGATTTATATTCTTTTTATACTCTATATTTGGCATACTTTTGTAATGTCCCTGCTCACAAGAGACAAGTAACAATAATCTTTTCACTTGCCTCATAAAACTTTCCATGCCTATCATAACTTTTTTCACCAGTCTTTGGAGTCCTTTTTGGCCTCTGGTATTTTTTTTTTTCATGAGCTGCAGAGAGAGGCTAAGTGACTTGCCCAGAGTCAGGCAGGAAGTCTTTGGCAGAGCAGGTAAGGGCACATATAATTTATGATTTATGTAATAATATTGTCACAGTCTCAATATAAATGTGTATCCTGTTATTTATGCATCCTCATGCTTTCTATTGCCTCAGGGTAGTCTGAGCATTCACTCCCTCCCATTCTAGCATCTGTCAGTTCAAACATTTTTAAGCATTGCCAGCCCAGTGATCATTTAGGAAGCAAATAGTGCAATGCTGAGATTCTGTTTGTGGCAGAAAGTATTTGTCTTGCTGCATCTAAAGCTACAGAAACAATTTGTATCTGCAAAGATGAAGAATCCTTAAGGGCCTTCTATCAGCCATGTGAATAACTTCATCCCTCTGGGAAATGGTTCCAGAACAGCCCTGCACTCCACCGGGCTTCTGACATTCTGTTCTATGGTGCCCTGTCTGAGCCACAGCAGAGGAAGAGTTAATTGCCTGCCTCTGGGGAGGGGTGGAGTAGATAGGCAGGGCTAGTGATTGACTCATTCAACCCAAGCAGATGCTCACAGTTAGAATGGGGAATTCTTTAAAAAATGGCTCCTTGGCAGTCAGAAAGGGAGAATGTCTGTCTGAGCAGGAAGCGCTCCAAATTCAATAGCGAGAGTGCTGGGCAGTAGTCTGAAGGGGCCCTTTTCTTTGATGTAAAAGATGGTGCATGTGTAGTGAGCTGTTAATATGCTCTCTGTGGGTTTGTTTATATGAATGAACACTTAAAACTGGGAATAAAGCCTTTTTGCAAAGAACATTTTATCGCTGCTGGGCTGGGGTGGCCCACTCCATCACCTTCCAGGCAATAATTAAATTCACATGGTTATTGAATTAACATTTGTTCTCTGACTGAGACTGCAGGATTACTTTCTCCTCCCCTTCAGGAATTAAATTTGGAATCAATTGCTAATGGGGAGAAAGGGAAGGAATTCTCAAGTCTCACTGAGCACAGATGGAAAAGAGAGATGGACTTGCAGAAATTAACTTAAAATCTTTCCCTAGACCATTAGCATCATATCATCTATATAAGTGGTAGGTTACTTATCACTGCAACAGACAGGGAGATCAGGGAGCCTCAATTCTGCAGCAGAAAAAAATAAATCAATAACCTTTTTTAAGTCAACAAATAATTTTTCACTAATTGGTGATCATCCCAACCCTAACTCATTATCTTTCTGAAGAGCCATACTTTGCAATACCATCAATGAGTGTTTGGCTGAATATCTCAACAGCACTGTGGAGAGTTCATTGATTTTAGGCCTGTGACTAATGCTGAGGAGAATGGAGTACTTTAGACAATTATTTGTCTACACCACTCTAATTTCTGCTGAAGGGTTTTCAGAGAGGCTGTTTACGAGGTATAGGGCAAGGGCACGTTTCCCTACCCCTTGTCCTTTAACTCACATGATCCTTCACATGTGATGGGTTCTGTTTAGCTGTGGTTTGACTAGCAACAGTTAACGAATGTACCACCTCTCTTTGGTTTTTCACACAATGACATATCACAACCCCACCACTTCGGCTCTTATCTATGATTGAAAATAAGGAAATCATGAGGAAAAAATTCTGGCTGTAGATGCTTTTCTGTTGACCCCTTGCAACAGGTATGTTTCCATGGTAACCACACCTGGCAGTGGTTGAGGAATCCTTCCCACCCCCTTTCCTCTTGCTTTTCCAAATACAGGATAAAATTGAAAGCTAAATTAGCCTATGGATAAAAACAGGCCTCCCTTAACCTTTATAGTGCTTCCTTTTTTTAAACTGCACTATGTTGGTCTCCCTGTGGCTCCTGCTTGCTGTCTAACCAGTTTATATGAAGTGGCTCTTGGAGAGCTGCCTTGTCACTTGATGCTGGCTCTTCTCCTGGCTTCCAGGGGAGAGAGAGACACACAGTGGATGTGCCTGTGGAAGGGGGTGATGAAATTCAGAGCAAAGTAAACCCAGGCTACTTCCTTCTTAAAAAACAGCAAAACACAGCTCCCACTAAAGACATTGAAAAACCCCCTTTCCTTGTAAGCAAGTGCCTTAGTTGCCACAAGGATGTTACTTGACTCTGACTAGGCTGGGAGGTAGCCCACATAGTAGTGATGAGAGGAAAGCTACTCTGGCTGATTGTGAAGGGGAGGTGCCCATGAAACAATCTCTCTGTTAAGATATGTTACGTGCTATGACCAGGCTTGACAACATGTGATCTTAGCCAGCTTCATCTTTACCGGAATCTCGGGGGAATTTGAAGGGGTTAAAACACAACACAGTTTAAATGCTCCAAGAGCTATTACCCCAAAGCCCACAAAGAAACATACCCAGCCTGTAAGGAAATTCTATTGCCCATAAGAAACGGGTGCCTTGTCAGAAGTACAAGCCTGCTCTGTGGTCTCTGTGCAAGCATTAAACTTGCATGTGTAATAGTGATATCCGATATGACCATGAAGGATTGGATTGAATTGAAGGATTCAGTGCTGCTATCTTTGTAGAAGAGTTGAAGTCCTAAACGAGTTGCTTACTTGTGACCTCAACGTTATATTGCTGTATGCTGAAAGAGCTTCCTGCTGTAACATGACCACATTCCTGTTGAATAAAAGTTAAGCACAGAGTCTCTACTACTCTGTCTAACAGGGCTGTTCTCACTGATTTCATTCATCTCTCCAGGCACCAAAAGAACTGACGGAAATCAAAAAGGCAATGATAATGGTGCAACACCAGAAGAGATAAGACTTCAGTGCTGAGAGGGAAGTAATCAAGCCTCCAGCTTTACTGCCAATAACAAGAAAGTTATTTCACTGCTCAAGGTGGAAGCACTGGTCACAGCCCTCCCTCTGAAGTGAAAAAAGAATTGGGGCAGCTCCTGTGAATCTGGGGCTAATATATTGTATGAGGACAAACAGGAGTACAGGATAGTGGCACAATATACATAAATCAACTAGTAGCTATGGTCCAATATTACAGATGCCAGGGACTGCAGGAGATATAGTGGCCAGAAAGCAGGAACAAAAAGTGTGTAGATGGTGCAGACCAAAAGTAAAAAAAAAAAAAAAAAAAGTGCTTAGCTGTTTGTTGTAGTGCCAGGCAGAGGAAAGACTATGTTAGGCAATCAGGCATTTGACAATCCTGGGCTAGCTGTAAAAGAGCATACAGGATTATAGACACAAGCTGTGACAGCAAGTTAGCTATGGACACAGCTATAGCTGTGGAATATGATTCTAGATACAGCATTTGCCAAGTGCTTGGTATATTAACAACACAGCTGGAGAGATTTATGACATAAAGAGCACAAGCTGCAGAGCTACAGAAAGGGATCTTTAATTTACAGCATGAGCAGCCCTGTGGTTAACACAAGTAACACAATCCATTCCAGAATGAGCTAGCACTTGGAGGAGTAATATCAGAAAACAGACAGAGCTCAGTCTAAGCAAAATGAAATCCTAGAGAGAATTCATTAGCTCCTCAGTTTCAGGCTGATTTGGGCTTCTGTGTTTCACTTGATTGGGCAGGATGTGATGGATACCGGGCCTGGATTAGTTGTGAAGTGTGCTAACTCCAATGAAAAAAGGGTTTGGGCGGGAGAGGGCATTGAGGAAAGCTGCCCATCTCCTTGTCCCCACTCCATCAGGGCAGTGGGGAGCTGCTGCTGCCAGCCAGTACAGCTCATAAAGGGGCAGGGCGATTTAGGAAGGGGGTGACGCTAAGGCACCCGAGCAATGCAATGAGGCATTTTAAAGCTTCGCTACCCTAAGGGAGACTGAAGCTGCTAGCAGCGCCGGACCTCCGCTGGGGTGGAGTCTCCGTTTGAGTGCAGCTGCCCCGTGGGAGCAGAGGCTACAAACAGCCAAATGGGATTAAGCCCCTTGCACACATGCTAGGAAATAAAGTACATCTCTCAAATACCCCTGCAGTGAGGGAGTAATATGTGGCCTGCACATTTCCATGAAATTTGGCTTGAATTAATTCTAATGGAATAAAGGCTATTTGTTAATTATTAAATGCTATTCCAGTTCTCTAAAAATTGCCCTGCACCACAGTGTACCAATGTACATGAATTTATATCCAGGATGCACTAACTCCCAGAAACAGTCACGGAGAATGGTCTAGTCTATCCCATCTAAGTTTTTATATGGCGGTCATCACCATAGTATTGGAGCCGTGTCACCCAGCAATGGTATCACTTGTGCATCACCAGGTTCGGTAAGACAGAAGTCCAAGTTGCAAAATCTTGCTATGCCAACAATTCCAAGGTGGCTGCTGTGGGAACTTCTGACTGGGCAGATCAGAAAGAGTTTAGGAAGGTTTTTCAGTTTGTGTCCTAGGGCCTTGCTCCCACAAGACTTTTGTGACAGAGATCTTAGTATCATCTTGCCTTTTAAATAAGACACCTATTCCCAGTGTCTGGGATCGTTCCAGCTGCACAAGCCAATTGGACAGGATTTCCTGGCTCCAGTAGGAGCCTACGACATCCCATTTTTTAGTCCAACAGGATTACCACTCTGTCCAGTGACCTATGACATCGAGTTCAAATCGGTCTCCCACAGTCAAAGCCCCCACTGGTTAGTGCATCACTTTGCATCTAAATGATGAGGCAATCCCTCAGACACGCTCCTTATTCAGACAAGCGGCATTGAATTCAGCAGCGTTAAGTGGGAAAGTTGATTGTGCAGCTGGTGGTACTCTGACTGAGGCTTGAGAGTTGCCAGTGGCTTGTTAATGTGTCTCCTGCAGCTCTTTGCAGCGCATAGTGTTAAACGGTGTGATTTAATTAATTATTAACCATCAGGATGCCTTTACTATGTTATTAATCAACTGTAGTTGATAAAATAATAATCCTTGGTCAGTCATTTTGCGGTGAGAATTTTATAAATATATGCAAATAGTAAATAATGAATTCACACGACTGTGGCTCTTTTGGGTAATGTTGATTGCTAATTTGGCTTCTGAACCTCTGAGGTCTGAGTATCACTGATGTAGACAATCATCCAATGTAGTGCCCAGCTGCTAAACTGGGAAGGAAAGAGGCTGGCAGTAGCAAAAGGGGGTGCCACCCCCTCTCAGGCTGAACAGCAGGAAGAGGTGGCTCCCATACAGGGCTCCTAAGCTCCACTTCTGAACAACTCAGTGTCTACACAGCTAGTGAAGGCACCTACCGTCTAGGCTCTTGAGCTTCAGAAAGAAGAAGGTTCCTTTCCTTCAGGGATGGCAGCCACTTCTTTCCCAGAAAGTGCTTAAGCTCCTTTTCTCCCTCTTGCTGAGGTATGCTCCCCACACAGCTTCATATTGCCCCTCCTGCAGAGCTCCTAAAATGTCAGGTGAACAAACTTGAGGAGCTGAAAGATGGAAATAAAATGGCAATTAAAAAAAAGTTTCAGAGTAGCAGCCGTGTTAGTCTGTATTCGCAAAAAGAAAAGGAGAAGTGAGCTGTAGCTAACGAAAGCTTATGCTCAGATATATTTGTTAGTCTCTAAGGTGCCGCAAGTACTCCTTTTCTTTTTGCAAAAAAAAGGTTGTGATACAAATCTTCATGGGTTCTTGGCAAAATGGTGAATTATGCAGCCATTTGTGCAGCTGCATAACCACGCTTTGGGTGGGGGGGAGGGCCTGTTCCTCATTCACTGTCTCATTGAGCAGTGGTAAAAATAAAAGCGGGTAGAGAGATCATCAAGGCGGCTGAAGAATAAACTGAAATGATCGTGTAGATCCATATGTGGATGTGCTGGCACACTGCACAGCAAAATCAGAATGTGGCTATGTTCTACAGCTCTAACTACCAGCTGCAAATTGATTTCTTTGTGTCGATAACTCCAGCTATAGAGTCTCAAACCAGAACAGACGCTTGGAAATGCAGCAGCAGGAGAAATATCCTGACAGATTGGCAGGGTGTCCTGTGCAACTGAGGGAGGAGGATGTGGGGCACAGAAAGGAACTTCAAAAGGCTCCCAGTTCTGAGGCAAGTTAGCATCTGAGTTGTGTTGATATCATGAACGAAAATGGAAAATTTTATCGATGGAGAAGGAGACGTTTTGTGAAAACTAATGACTCTTATAAGGTTTGCCTGGAACTGAATACAGGTGTTTCATTCATCTGCACAGGGCTTGACATATTCAACATGAACTTAAGGACATCATCGGTACTGGACTTTGATTGTTGGGAAACTGAATTGTGTAATAAAAATACTACTACCTCAAAGAAGGTGGTAAATAATTAAGATGTGCCCTAATACAAAGATCACCTTTTTCAGTAACTAAGACGGTCAGGAGAACACTCTAAATACATGAAGAGACTAACTAACGTGATGGACAGAAATTGTTGATGGTGCTACAAGAAGGATATAATTAGGAGCAGTAGCATGAAATTAAGAAATGGGACATTTAAATTGAACAGCAGAAAAACCTTCCTACCTGTTACACTGTGGAATACTCACCATTCGTAGATACACTCGGTGAAGCACTGGACCAAAATAATCCCTCGTATAATTCCACTGATTTCAGTGAAATTATATCTAGAATGAATCTGGCCTGCTAGATCTCTTCCAGTTTTAATTTCAGTCAATTTAATCCTTAGGGAAAAGCATACTGTGTTGGCTAAATATCTCAACAATTAACTAGCTAAATTATCCTATAGCCAAAGCCTCCTGTACTCCTAGGCAGGCAGGATTTCAATTTGGTAGGAGCTGTGGGTGCTTAACATCTCTGAAAATCAGACCACCTATTTAGCTGCCCAAATATGGATTAAGGCTTTGGTTCTCAAATGGGTTCGTGCTGTCGCTGCACATGCTGCTGCAGCAAATTTATAGTAGCCACAGTTTTGCCATTTAAAATATACTAGTCTAGAGACAGTTTAGTCACATGTTTATTTGGATGTATCATGGAACTAAAAATAATAAATCTTTTCAATGTAAAGAATAATCTGTACTACAAATAGTACCACAAAAGTACATAGTTATTACTAACTATATAATTGAGGGAAAGGGGGTGGGAACAGAGGGCTGGTTCCCTCCCACAGCCAAAGGCAGAAGCTCTGTTGCACTGTAACAAAATGCTGGTAAGCCAACCTTGAGCTGCTGTAGGGAGCATAGCTGGTGGCCATGGCAGGGAGCTGCATGTGGCCACACCTGAGAATCACTGGATTAAGGTGCCTAACTTTAGGCACCTATTTCTCAGTATGTTGACCTCAGTGTTTAGCTATTAATCTGATTATCACCAGTGAAGGGAAAACCTCAAATTCAGAGGTTGAATATACCACATATGCTGCAATAATTGGTTACTTTTGTTTTCATTTGGTTTCTTTTAAAGATGAATTGCATACATAAATGAGCACACACAAATATCACAGGAAGAACCTTTTTTTCTTTTTTAATATAGATTCTGGACTCAGGAAGTACGGAGGTGCACAAAATGTACAAAAAAGTAAGTTGAGCGACTCCTTTGTCAAAGGTTTGGTTTGCGTTTGAGACAAAGATTTCAGCTGATTTCTTATTTGATCAAAGTTGGCTTGGCTTTGTGACTTTCAATGTTTTTGAGAAGTGGTTTCATCAAGAATAGCCTCAAGGAGCATAAAACCTTGGGCTTTTGCCATTCATTAAATGATTGACCTTGGGCAAGTCACTTAACCTCTCTTCCCTCAGTTTTCCTGTGTGTAAAAATGAGGTAAATGAGACCCTTGCAGAGGCATTGTGAGGATTTAGTGCTTTGCAGATATGAAATATTAAGTTTTGCTGTTTCTTGTTCTTTAAAGAAAGGTGGAGTGCAAGAGTATGGAGCAAAAAGCTACTACAGAAATATGCTGCAGTAATATAATTTCTTCCTGTTGAAAAAAAAATCAGACACAGGCCTTATTTTGTTGCTCTAACTAATAAAACTGTTCTGACTGATTACTAATCTTTTCAAAAACACCGAGGAGTCCTTGTGGCACCTTAGAGACAAATTTATTTGGGCATAAGCTTTCGTGGGCTATAAACTACTTCATCAGATGCATGGAGTGAAAAAAAGTAGGCAGGTATAAATATACAGCACATGAAAAGATGGGAGTTGCCTTACCAAGTGTGTGTGTGTAGGGGGTCAGTGCTAATGAACCCAATTCAGTTAGCGTGAATGTGGCCCATTCCCAACAATTGACAAGAAGGGGTGAATATCAACAGAGGGCAAATTTATTTTTTGTAGTGACCCAGCCACTCCCAGTCTTTATTTAGGCCTAATTTGATGGTGTCAAGTTTGCAAATTCATTCCAGTTCTGCAGTTTCTCATTGAAGTCTGTTTTGAAGTTTTTTTTGTTGAAGAATGGCCACTTTTAAGTCTGTTATTGAGTGTCCAGGGAGAGTGAAGTGCTCTCCTACTGGTTTTTTAATGTTACAATTCTTGATATCTGATTTGTGTCCATTTATTCTTTTGTGTAGAAACTGTCCGGTTTGGCCAATGTACATGGCAGAGGGGCATTGCTGGCACATGATGGCTAATCTCAGATTGGTAGATGTGCAGGTGAACGAGCCCCTGTTGGAGTGACTGATGTGGTTAGGTCCTATGATTGTGTCCCTTGAATGGATATGCGGACATAGTTGGCAACGGGGTTTGTTGCAGGGATTGATTCCTGGGTTAGTGTTTCTGTTGTGTGGTGTGTGGTTGCTGGTGAGTATTTGCTTCAGGTTGGGGGGCTGGCTGTAAGCGAGGACTGGCCTGTCTCCCTGGGACTGTGAGAATGAGGGATAGTCCTTCAGGATAGTTGTAGATCCTTGATGATGCGCTGGAGAGGCTGTAGGTGAGGGCTAGTGGAGTTCTGTTACTTTCTTTGTTGGGCCTGTCCTGTAGCAGGTGACTTTTGGGTACTCTTCTGGCTCTGTCAATCTGTTTCTTCACTTCTCCAGGTGGGTACTGTAGTTTTAAGAATTCTTGATAGAGATCCTGTAGATGTTTGTCTCTGTCTGAGGGATTGGAGCAAATGCGGTTGTATCTTAGGGCTTGGCTGTAGACAATGGATCGTGTGATGTGGTCTGGATAAAAACTGGAGGCATGTAGGTAAGTATAGTGGTCCGTAGGTTTCTGGTATAGGGTGGTGTTTATGTGACCATTGCTTATTTGCACTGCAGTGTCCAGGAAGTGGATCTCTTGTGTGGACTGGTCCAGGCTGAGGTTGATGGTGGGGTGGAAATTGTTGAAATCCTGGTGGAATCCCTCAAGGGCCTCCTTTCTATGACATGTTTCAGCTAGACAATCGAAGAGGGTAAAACATGGGGATAAATTCTGTTGGAATAGTAACATTAAGCTTTAGTGTGGGGTGGGATTTAATTTTAAACTCAAAATAGTAAAGAATGTATTTCAGCGAAGACTGCAGAAAGTGAATGGGGAAAAATACTGAATAGCTTCCAAGCTAAATATTGAGAGAGAACCAAAGCTGTATTATAAAATCGTACATGGAGGGTGTGCTTTCTGCTGCAGTTATACTAGATCCATCATAATGCTGGCACTTTTATTTTCATGGAACAGCCATTGCCTGATCAGAAAGTGAAAACTGAACAGCCCTGATCTTTTCAATCCTTGCAGAGTTATGACTGCACACTCCAAGCAGAAATTCAAACCCGGAGAAAGTAGCTGATCAGATTAGAGGAATATTTGAGCTAGTTTATTACAGAACTGTAGTTCAGTAGATGTTGCCTTTTGTTTCGGCCAGAGATTGTAGTTTGTGTGTTTGTGAACTCGGAAGAGCTACTTGAGCTCGGAAGAGCTATCAAGAGTCTAAAAATCAAATAGTTTAGTCTCTGAAGAGAGGAAGAATCTCGGCGGGATTACATGAGAATACACAAGTGGAAGAGGCAGAACAGATCGTTTTTACAGCAAGAAACTAGCTTGTGGTGTTCGCTCTTCTGGGGGTGGGGGAAAGGGAAATAGCTTTGCCACATGCACAGTCTTTATGCACCATCACTTGTGCATCCAGAAATTCTGTTATTTGCACATACCTGTGGAAACAGAACAGAAGTGGGGTTCATACATGTAAAGTCTGTTACATATTTTGGGCATCACCGATTATGCACATAGACGAATGGGAGTCGATTTAAAAAATGTGACCCGTAACATTTAAATCAATATGTATTGTATTTAATATTATAGAATATCTTCACATTCTGTATGCAAAAGCAACAACTATTACAAAAATGAATCAATTTTTTGACAAATGTATAAAACATAATTCCTATCCCTGTGGCAGCTATGTCTATCAATAACATAAACTAAAAGACACCAGACCTATGGGCTCAGATCCACAAACAGACTTAGGTATGTAAACCCCAGATTTAGGCTCCTAAGTCCCAGTTCTAGGCACCACTCTGATCCACAGAACCCTTCTTGGCTGTCACCTAAATTCTCTTCTTGCCTAAATTTCCACTGTAAAGGTTACCTAGAGGTCTAATTTTCTGCCTCTGATCATACCCAGTGCTGCCCCTGCCCCTTCCTCCCCAAGCTCCTGTCTCCTGCCCTAGCTCTAGTGCAATTCACGAACTGGGGGACAACCGGTATTTGTCTGCCTATATTGCCTGAAGGGCTCAATCTGATTGAAAATCAGAATGAGATTGGGCTGGAGGAGGTGGTGGTATTAGTGGTGCCCACCATTATAACCTTTAGCTCAATGACAAGAGCATTAAGGCCTGGTCTGCACTTAATATTCAGAGCAATATAGCTACGTCATTCGGTGGTGTGAAAATGTCACACCCCTGAGCTCTGTAGCTATGCTGCCCTCACCCCCGGCGTAGACACAAGGAGGTCAATGGAAGAATGCTTCCATCGACCAAGCTACTACCACTCAGATAAGTGGATTACCTACAGAGATGGGAAAACCCCTTACATTGCTGTAGGAATCATCTACACTATGGCACTGCAGCTCCATAATTATGACGCTGTAGTGCCTGTCATACAGACAAGCCCTCAGCTGGGATATGGGAGACCCAAGTTCAATTCTCTCCTCTGCCTGATGGCAAGAGAGGATTTGAGGTCTCTCACCTCTCAGGTGAGGGCCCTAACCACTTGGCTCTGGGATATTCTGATGTGGGGCTCATTCAATCGCTCCTCTTAGAGCCATTCCACTTTGAATAAATACTTAGTCATTGACCGAGAGAGAGAGAGAGACTCCATAGCAGTGGTTCTCAACCTATTTATCAGTGCGGGCGCATATGCAGCCCAGTGTGTTACCTGGGCCACGGGTTGAGAACCACAGCACGCCCCTCCCCCAGACCCTCCCACCAAACCCCTATCCCCAGCACCTCCTGACCAGAGACCTCTCCACAAAGTGGGGCCAGGAGTAGAGCCCTGGGCAGGGGACCTGACGGCAGAGGCCCAGGACCCTGCTGTGCAGGGCCAGGCAGCAGCCCTGACCCTGGACCCGGCCACTCAGGTCGGGTGGCCAGGCAGCCAGCCAGCATCCCAGATCCCGACCTCGGGGCTGGCTCTCAGCCCCAATGCAGACCCCGGGCCCTCTGTGGGGACAGGTGGCAGGGCAGCCCCAGACCCCACCAGATCCTTTGTGGGGCCAGCCAGGCGAGCAGCCCTAGATCCTGTGGGGCCGCCCCAGACGCTGCCTTATGGGCAGCCCCGGACCCCACCATGTGGGGCCAGCTGGTGTCCCCAACCCTGCTGCCAGGCAGCTGGTAACCAGGACCCACATGGCCCTGTGGCCTTTAGTACACAGCTGGGCCACAGCTGTGTGTTAATTTGGCTGCGGGTTGAGAACCGGTACTCTACTGCCTCGTGATTAGGCTTGTCACTGGGGAGGTGGGAGACCCTGGGTCTGGTCTTCTGTTCCAACCACTCTTAATTTATACACAATGGAAGAGCTTTGACAGGAGAGATTGACAGAAACCACTCCACCCCGCCCTGTCAAACTACCTCATAGCCCAGTGCTTAGGACATGCTCCTGAGAGGTAGGAGACTCGCCTGTTCAAATCCTTTCTCCTCAGGCAGAGGTGGGCATTGAACTTGGATTTCCCACTTCCCAGGTGAGTGCTCTGACCACTGTTTAAAAGGTGCATGGTGATCTCCCCCCATCCCCATTGACTAGTTTAGGTCCCAGCTAGCATGCTCAGTTTTGTGGATAACGTTCTAAAGCAGGGGTTCTCAAACTGGGGGTCGGGACCCCTCAGGGGGTCACGAGATTATTACATGGGGGGGTCGCGAGCTGTCAACCTCCACCCCAAGCCCCGCTTTGCCTCCAGCATTTATAATGGTGTTAAATATATTAAAAAGTGTTTTTAATTTATAAGGGGGGGTGACACACAGAGACTTGCTATGTGAAAGGGGTCACCAGTAAAAAAGTTTGAGAGCCATTGTTCTAAAGCATCTCTCTCTCCCCATTCATTGCATAGGGAGCCTAGGTGCCAACTCAGGCTTTGTGGATCCCATTGTTATTGCTGGTTTCAGAGTAACAGCCGTGTTAGTCTGTATTCGCAAAAAGAAAAGGAGTACTTGTTGCACCTTAGAGACTAACCAATTTATTTGAGCATGAGCTTTCGTGAGCTACAGCTCACTTCATAAAGTTATGTGTTCAGCATTGCAAAGCCTAAATCCCTTTGTGGATGCAAGCCGATACTTACCATAGGAAACATATATGCATTTAAAGTACTTAATCCCTTCTGGGTCAGATCAGTCCTCATTCACCAGATTCACCCTGATGTAACTCAGTTGATGCACATTATACCTAGGTTTAGATCAGGATAAATAAGTGTAGAATTTGGCCCACTGTCTTTTAGTCTGATTATAAATCCACTGAAGTCTGAAGGGAGAGGAAGAAGGAAGGTGAATAACAGAAAAGAAAAAAGACCGAATGTTAAAATAATGGCTATACGGACACATCTCCCTTTTTGTAATTAGGGACACTGATTTAATTAGAAAGAAATCTTCCCAAACTTCTTGTTACCTTTCCAAATTATCATTCAGCCAGCATATTAGCTCCTCAAAAGATGCTATTTCCATCATGTAGAGCGCCTAATCTGTAATCAGGGGTGGATGTGAATGTTGCAGTTAATGCAGAGACGCTCTTCTCACGTACTGTATTGCTAAAGTAATTAATAGCTTGTTTGGATGTGGGATGCTAGCCAAATACTTAGATCAAATAGTCTACCATTATATGACTGAAGGCTAGTCTACACTGGCAGTGCTTAAATGTGGCTTGTGTAGTTGCGGCATAGTGCTGGGTAAGAGCTCTCCCAGCGCTCTAAAAAAACCACCCCCATGAGGGGAATAGCTCCCAGCACTGGGATTTACAGCTCCCAGCGCTGGTGGACTGTCTACACTGGCACGTTACAGCGCTGAAACTTGCAGCGGTAAGGGGAGTGTTTTTTCACACCCCTGAGCGAGAAAGTTGCAGCACTATAAAGTGCCAGTGTAGACAAGCCCTGAGTTGTACAAAGTCATTGGTTCGACATTGCCAGCTCTTGTTATATGGAGAAAGGCCTTGTTTAAACAGTTTACTCACAGTTCAGTTTAGTCAGTGAAGAATTTTAACAGAATTAAATACAGACTTCCTGGCCGAATTATGAGGTTTTTAGTCTCCTCCACCACTGTTATTTCTTAAAATCGACATGTAAAGAAAGTTCCCACTCTCCTGGCTATTAATTGTCTAACTGTCTAGTCTAATCAGTCTTGTTGCTTGTCTAGTTAGTGGCCCTCCTTGGTCCCAGGACCTGGTTACTTACTTCACTGCAACATGCCCATGTAACATTACTGAGTAAGAAAACTGAGCATTGCCTACTCCCCCAGTAATGCAAATCTGTGATGCTTGCTTCCAACAAGTGGCTCTGGTCGGACCTGAGAGCCTCACACTTTTTCCACTGTGGTGCTCCACAAGGATATCACCAGATGGAAGAGTCTAAAATTACCTGTTCTTTCAGCAGTGTGGTGTCTCCTAAGGTATATCTACATTGCAATTAAAAACTCATGGCTGGCTCATGCCAACTGACTCAGGCTCGCGGGGCATGGGCTAAGGGGAGGTTTAATTGTTGTGTAGATGGTGGGCTCAGGCTGGAGCCTGGGTTCTAAGATCCTGCAAGGTGGGTAGGGTCTGTAGAAGGCCTCTGTGCAGTGCAACTGGTGTGAGGAAGATGGAGAAAAATGGAAAAGAGGAGAAAGTTTTGTTTTCTGCTGTGCAAGATTTTCAATCCATTATTTCAAGAGAGTTTGACTGTTTATAGCAAAAAATCTCAATGTTCCTGGCTCTGGAAGGGAAGGGAATGGTATCTCCTCCCCCTGACTTTGCAAGAGATCAACCCTCTTCCCTTTAAAAAAAATTGACAGGTATCAGAGTGAATGCTTAGTGTTGTGATTGTTCAACACACAAGGAACAGCAGTGGGGAATAGGAAACTAGATACAGCATTCAGGTCTCTGGGAGTCAGCCAGCTGAAAAAATTGGCCTTTCTATTTCTGGTTCGGGGGGGGGGGGGGGAGCTCTAAGTAATCAGGCCTAGGAGAAAATACTGGATGGGTGCCATGGGCAACTGTATAGTAGGTTCATGAACCAGTCTTCTACACTTCTTTGTGCCCAGGTGTCCCTGAAGAACTATCTCTAGGAATGCACTTTGCACAGAGACAGTTATAACTATTGTCTGCCATCTGGAATAGTCCTTCAGAATGCAATAACCTTAAACTGGTAATGTTATGTTGTTATGTTTGCTGAGTAGTAGCAGCATGTAGGGCTTGCTAGGGCAGATTCACCTTTGGAGCAGAAACTGGTGATGCATCATCAGGCGCTTTCTTAATGTAATTTTTGTTTATTTACAAAATGTACGCAAGTCCTGTTTCCCTGAGCAAGGGTTGGAGACAAAGCACACAGGCAAATCCCTCATGCAGAAACCTAAGATCAGGCATCTCTGCCCTGTCCCCAGAAGCAAATGTCTTATGCCTTTCTCTTTCTCCAAAGCCTCACACAATCTCATTGCTCAGCAAACTCTGTGCCCCTTTTCCATCCCTTATCACTAGAACTGGTTGCAAATTTTCTACTGCAATTTCCTTTCTCAGAAAATGCCAATTTGGTGGAGTAAAATATTTCGAATCTGTAAGATTTGGGGAAACTCTTGCCAAAGCAGAGGCAGGTTTCCACTGGAATCTGCTGGTGTTCCAGGGTCCACAGCTCCAAAGCAGAGAGCTTGAGAGCCATGGCTGGAGCCAGGTTTCATGGGGCTGGTAGGCTCCCTGGTAGCTGGCCTGAGAGCCTGGAAGTCCTGGGGCAATCCGCATGGACTGGTATGGCTCCCTCAGAGCCGTGGACCATAGGAGACTGTCTTATTAGCATTTCCTGGTTCCAAGCTATGCAGCAGGGACTCTGGGCCCCTGGTAAGCCCCACCTTGAGCCCCAGCGACTCCAGCCAGGGATCCTTGGGCTACAGGCTCCCTGCTGCAGAGCAGCTATGTGAAATTGACATACTTGTCAGTTTCATATATTTTGTGTCAGGAACACCCTTTTGGTATTTCTGAAATGAAATTTTCAGGGATCTCTGGTTTGCTAAGAAATTTCGGCATATTTGCTTTCATTCCAATTTGGAACAGATTCAAATTCTGAAATAACTAAATTTTTCTTTAATTGAGAACCTCAAGTTTAGAACCTTGTCTACACTACAAAGTTAAGTCAACATAAGGCAGCTTCCATCAACCTAACTGCAGTGCTCCTGTCAGTTCAACTCTCCTGCTACACCGACGTAACAAAACCACCTCAACAAGAGGTGTAGCACTTGGGGTGTCAGTATAGATACTGTGTTGCTTATGCCATAAGTGGCCTCTGGGAGGTGTCCCACAATGCCCACCCTGACCTCTCTGGTCACCGTTTTGAACTCCACTGCCCTGAAGTCAGGTACATGGGTATGTGCCTCTCCCCTTTTAAAGCCCCAGGGAGTTTTGAAATGGTTCTTCCTGTTTGCTTGGCATGGAGAGCTCATGTAGCATCTGCCCACCTGTGCCTGCCAGCTCCACGCAGCAAACACATGCCTGCCTGGAGTACAGGGGTGGGGGTGGATGTTCTTGGTCTGTGGGGAAAGGAGGCTGTGTAGGCACAGCTCCACTCCACTCCAGCTGCAGGACCTTGTTCAGGGCAATGATAGGGACATGCCGCAGTGCTGTGTAAAAAATCAAAGAGCTGCAGCACGCAGAGCAGAAGGCAAGGGAGGCAAATAGTCGCTGTGGTGTGGAGCTGCAGACATGCGGGCTTCTACAAGGAGGGGGCTGGGGTCAGGGTGGTCGTATATGGGTGGGAGGCTGGTCGAGGGACAGGGCCAGCCCACAACATTGTGGCACCTGAGGCGGGGAGCTCAAATGATGCCCCCATGTTCCCTCGCTTGGCCAAAACTTTGAAGGGTCTCAATTCCGCCTTCTTCCTGTTCTACTCCTCTCATGGTACTGCTCTGCTACCTACCCCAATAAAGGAGAACTTAACAACTTAAAATGCCTTGTTCAAAAATTTTAAGTAACACTTAACTTTCAAATGCCTGAACAGCAAATGTAACTTTTCTTGTCTGCATAGTAAACACTGGCATTTTTATCTGTTTGAATAATCAAAGTGGTGCTTTCCGTCCTTCTTGGTTGCAAAGATTTGAACTGCTTCCTGCTGAAGGTCCACAGTCTGGGCCAGCTCATGCTCTATTGAGGTGGTTGCAAGGCCGACCAGCCTCTCCTGTGTCATTGTGGAGTGTAGATGTGTTTTTATTAACTTCAGCTTGTTGAAGCTGCGTTCTCCACTGGCAACAGTTACAGGAAGCGTTAGAAGTATGCGCAGAGCAACAAAAGCATTTGGAAAGAGGGTGGTCATCTTATCTATGCACATATATTCCAGAACAGCCTTTGGAGTTGATCCTGCTGAAATGTATCTTGAAAGGGCTTTCAGTTCATCACCCAAATCACTCGCATCAATAGCGCGCATGTCATCATGTGTCAACACTGTCTCTAGTGCCCTGCATTGCTGGTGTAGGTCTTCTTCGGGAATAGTGAGGAGTTTTGGAATATCATACAACATCCCAAATACACTGCTGTGTTCCTTGAGCTGCATGAAATGTTCTTCAACTGACTGTATTGCACAATCTAGCACCTGATTAAAGAATTCAACGTTGAACTGTTGTTTGGGGTCTCTTATGGGATTATTCTGTGCCTCATAATCAAAATGTCATCTTCTTCAGTGTCTCTTGTATTCTTGAATGGGTGGGGAAAATAGCTTCAGTGTGAAGTTCCTCTGCCAACTTCTGTGCACTCTTCAGAATGTTTTGAAATCCCTCATCTGACCGGTAAGACAGTAGGTATGCCTTCGCTTTGTCCAGTTGTTCCATTGCTCCAGATATATCAAGGTCAACACCTTGGAGTCTCTTGCTTACAACATTTATTTCAAAGAGTATGTCATGCCACAACACTAAGCCACATAGAAATTTGAAGTTCTGTATGTTTCTGGTGATTCCATTTCCCTCTGCCACTGTTCTCCCATGAACAGTTCCTGTCATAGCATTATCCTCCATAATGGCAACTGTGGCATCATCTATCTTACCAATTTGGTGTTTGATAGGCTTTATCTTCTCCACTCGACTTTCCGATCGTGTGGCACTCAGTGGTTTCAGAGTCAGAAAGGATGTTCCCAGATACATGTTGCTTCAAAATTTGCCATCGATGAGTTGATGCAGAGAAAAATACATAGATGTTTTGAATTACATTAAAAAATTCGGCAGCCTCATTAGAAGCTGATGTTACATCACTGACCACCAAGTTCAATGAATAAGAACTGCATGGGATAAAAAAAGCTTGAGGGTTTAACTCTTGGATCCGTGTCTGAGCTCCTCTGTTCTTTCCTTTCATGTTGGCACCATTATCGTAGCCCTGACCTCTCATGTCAGCTATTGCAATTCCCGTATCTTCCAGCTTTTTAAGAAGCACATTTGTCATACCAGCTCCTGTAGTATCATCAATGTCAATAAATTCTAGAAAATGCTCTCTGACAGTCTCACCATTGCAGGGACATTTTCACTATGTTCTGTTGTTACAAGACACACCATTAAAGTCATTTGTTCCAGAATAACAGAGTAATATCTTGCTGACTTCAGATCTGCCACAATCTTGTGTTTGACTTTTGTTTCTAGTAACTGTGTGATCTCATTTTGAATTGTTTTTCCAAGGTAGTGGTGTGTGTACATTTCTTGGGTGGTGACCCTTCTTAGATGCTCCTGGAGTACAGCATCAAACTCAGCCATCAGCTCCACAATTTTAAGGAAGTTTCCATTATTTGGCACATACAGCTAATTTGAAGTGCCACACAGTGCTAGGTTTTGGGTAGCAAGCATTCTCACAATGGCAATGAGCCTTTTCAGAACATTTTCCAATAAAGAGACTCTGATGCAATCATCTATGGTGGCCTTTAACCTTAGTCTCATCTCACGCTCTTTCCACCTATGGAATGCTGTCTGGTGATTTGCTGCCTTCTCGTGGCATGCCAGATTTCTAGCCATATTTTTCCACTCCTTTGTTCCTGTAGAACCCAATGTGGCTGGAACATTAGACTGGAAGAGTTTGCAACAAAAACAGTTTGCAGCATTCTGGGCTTTTGAGTACTTAAGCCATGGCCTCTCCACTTTGTCACTGTTGGAGATTTCACGCCAGTAATGCGTTGGATGGAAACTTCTATTTTCATTGTCTTTGGGGAACATGAAGTTTTTCACTTGCTGTTGCCCATGCAGTACAAGGAAGTCCCTCAGGCTACTGCTCAAGTGGGTCCACAATCCTGGATCATCTAAATTTAAGGAACTAAACTCAGACGCAGCTGTTTCTTGCACCTCCACCATACTCTTCTCTGATCTACACTTTTCTTTAGGAATGTGTATGGTTACATCCATTTGAGATGGAGATATGGATGCTGCAGTAGCTGCCAGGCCATCTGCGCTCTGACTAACTGGAAGATCAGGCATCTCCTCACCAATCACATCCTCACTGGGGCTGGAAGGCTCACCGTGAACATTTGTGTCTATGTATCTCAGGAGAGCTCCTTCCTGCTTAGATTGAAAAGCTTCCTTTGCTTTCTTTCTTTTTCTGAATGCTGCCCCAGAGGGGCGTTTTCTTCTTTCTCTCATGACTGCTCTTCTGGCCAGCTATAGTGGCTCTCAACACTCAATTGAAGGGGACAAATAAGCAGGCTGGTAGCAGGGCCTGAGTGAGGGAAGATATCAGCCCCTTAAGGGCCTAACTGGCTCCTACTACTTCAGTTGACTGCCTGTTCTCCTCAAGTGGGTTCAGGGAAGCAGCAGGAAATAGAAAGCTCCCTGAGAAGCTGGTGTTAATCAGTTCAGACTCCTAGGGGTGTTAGAGAGGTACATAAGAGGCTCCTCCTCCTCCCTCTCGCTGCAGCTCCTGCTGCTTTCTGTTATTCCCTCTCACCTTCTCTCCTGCCTGCCTGTTATGTCTCTCTTGTGCCCTCTTTCCTCCAGCACAGCACTCCACCATCTCTGTGCATCTAGAGCAGAGAGAATACATATGCACCAGCAGCAGACACAATTTTCTACACTCTTGGTCCTAGTGGCACCCCCCCCGCACAATCTGGCACCTGAGGCGGCCGCCTCAGTTCACCTCATGGTAAGGCCAGCCCTGTTGGGGGAACAGTCAGGGTGAGGGCTGTGGGGAGAAAGTGAAGGCAGGGGTCTTATCGCCTTGCATTCATAATGCACAGCACAATACTGACAAGCAGTGCAGGATCCATGCTTTCTGTCAGAGATCACTGGCTTGCAGATTACCAGGGCAGTTCAAAAGCAGCTGGAAACCTAGTAGGATGCTCATGGAATTATGAGATTGAGAAACCTGCATCATGTGACTCTGAACCCGCAAACCCTTCCCAAAACACCCTGCGGCCAGCTGCACAGTGAGATAGCTACCCATGATGCACTGCTCTGTGTTGAGGCGAGAGCTGCTACTGGGGATGTGCTCCGATGACCCCAGGAGCACAGTGTGGACATGCAACAGTGATTTAATAACAGCGGTGGCTGTACATTGACGTAACTTAAGTGACTTAACCGTGTAGTACAGATGTAGCCTCAGACAGCTCTACTGTCACCTGGGAAACCCCTAGTCAAAGACTGCTCATGAAGAACACGTGGCCGGGAGAAGTCAGCCTGAGCATCTAACTTCCTTTTGTGCAACTGCTTTGCAATACAAGGAAGCTAGGAACAGTCTAATGGCCCAGATAAAGACTGAGCACTTTAACCCACCCAGTATCCTTTAATGCAGCAGTTCTCAAACTTTGGGTCAGGACTCCCAAGTGGGTCGTGAGTGACTCTGTTTTAATGCGGTTGCCAGGGTTGCATTAGACATGCTGGGATCTAGGGCCAAACCCAAAGTCTGAGCCCCACCGCCCAGGGCTGAAGCTCCTCAGGCTTCGGCTTCAGCCCTGGGCAGTGGGGCTCAGATTATAGGCCCTTCCCCCACCTGGGGCTGAATTCCTTGGGCTTCTGCTTTTGTGCCCCCATGGCGTGGTGAGGGTCGGGCGGGCTCAGGCTTCGGTTCCCCACCTTGGGGTTGCATAGTAATTTTTGTTGTTAGAAAGGGGTGCAATGCAGTTTGAGAACCACTGCTTTAATGGCTCTATAGGTGAATTTACTGCAGAACAGACTTAACTGTTTCTATGGAGAGTTTTACCCTGGGTGCCCATACATCAATGGCTCCCAAACAGTGAGCCGTTAGCATCTTTTGCTGTAACAGTTATTTACATCAGCTTCTGGATTACTGTTGTACAGTGGTGCTTTTGATTTATTTGACAGTAATTTAATTACAGCATATAGTGGACTTCCCACTTGACAGGTAGGGGTAAGAGAGAACCCAAGAGAACAGAACAGGTCTGCCATATAATAAAGTACAACACAATTCCTAATTAAGAAATGCAAGAGTCTTACTTTGCAGTCTCATCATAAGAGGTGGCGTCTGTGTAACATAAAATAATTAAATGCTGTCTAACTTGTGTGATCGTGTCTCCCTCTAGTAACTGGCTTGTGTCAAAGACAAAAGCTTGCTACTTGCAACCAGGTAGTAAAGTGGCCGCTTTAGTTCATGTGACAGGTGCTTGTATTTCACTAATGTACAGGAAAGGCATGAGCAACACAGTAGTGGCCATCCTGTTCAGAAGGATTCTCTGAAATTTAATCAGAACACTGCTGTATCTGTGGGTTTCTGAAAACACTGGTTCAGTCCTGGTTTGATGCTACATACCTTATTGTGACAAATAAATCAGACCATATGCAGCTAGCAGTCTAGAGCAGCTCCACGACTGCTCTATCCAGTGCTGGGACTGGAGCAAATAATCAGGGAGCCACAACTGGCTTCCTGACAGGCTCTCTGCTTGTCTGCCCTCAGCAGAAGCTGGAGAATCTGCTCTACGCTGAATATTTTTCTACCTCACATGGAAGATGCTGAACGTAATAGTGGTTGGAAGCTGGGGTCATTGAGCTCCTTGTAACAGATATTCTAATGAGTACACAGCACCATTTACTCCTAATTATAAATCTTGTTCTGCCAGATAAACTGCATGAGTCATACAATATGAAGAAGGAAGGAAGATATCTGGGCTTATTTGATAGTTTCCTCTGATATTTCTTGATTTTTGGTTCCATTGTTTTACGACCAAATTTTTGAAATGTCCACATTTTTACCAAGAAAAAGGTGATATGACAGGCACAACACCTGCTTCCTGAGGTGGTAAATTCCTGTGTTTGTGTTAATTAAGATACACAAATTCTGTATTGTACGTCAGGTAGGATTGGTCTGCCGAAAGCGGACCTAACATAAAATCTAATTAGCAAGGAAATGTTTAAGGCAAGCAACATTACATACCCTCTTCTCCACCCAGAGCCACATCCTTCATGACTGACACACCCACTGTACATCACAGAGAATGCACCCCTACCTTAACACTGCCAGCCTTCCTGCACTCCCTTCTCCAAATTCCATCCCACAACCTCTCCCAAAACTACCCCCAAACAGACCTGACTTCCTTCCCTGCTTCACCCCCCCCTGTATTCCTCTGTGCAATTCTGAGAAACTGCATGTGGTAAGGTTTTCTGTTTGGACATTTTTATTTCTTTCTTTGTTCTGTAAAGCAGAAAAAGAGAAATATACATATATAATATGCAATAATATCCTGACCAGGATACCTCATAATCCTTCATACTTACTTTCTGCTTATTTGCTATGATTAGAAAATATCAAAGTGTGGGCTGTTTGGAAGCAGAGCACAATTTGCTTAATGAATGGCCTGAGCAATATAATGTGCAGCTTATAATTAAACCTGTTACTAGCAGGTGGTGATTGCTGCCGTAACAGAATGAGAGTGTCTTTCTGACCCCAATCTGCTGAGCTATTTTGATGTGCACTCAGAAAAGAGACAAAAGCATTTTTCTGAACATAGCTTCCAAATCATATAGAACACAAATAAAAGCTCAACTAGCATCCTCCTTGGCAAGTACTGGGGACCAAATTCTGCTGTTATACTGGTGAAACTCCATTGAAGCCAGTGGGGTTGCATCAGTGTCACTGAGAGCGCACCGCTATTGCACCAACCTATAGCACACCATGTTGTGTCCTATAATTTCTAGAGGGTCACAGACTTTTTGTTGCTTCTGTAGGCCAGGCTCATTGCACATGAGTGTCTGCTCTATGGGGAGTAGAAAGAGAGAGTACAGTACAATAATATATTTTCAATAGTCTATTAGCTGTAAGCTTGGGCCGAAAATGTTTCTCTAATGCACTTTGAACCATTGTCAATGTCCCCAAGTGTTGTCTCTCTAGCCATGATGAAGAATGTATTCAGAAAAATGAACAAGTGCCTATTACCTACATTCAGTAGGAGGTCTCTGAGCTGTGCAGAAGTGAGGAAGAAGAAAGGAGGATTCCAGTAATGAGAATAATGCAGATAGATCCTTTGTCACTAACTATAGACTAGTCAAAGAGAAGACAACTGCGTGGATGCTGCTTGCTTTCAACACTGCCACCTACTTGAGTTTGGGTGAGTAAATAATTATGCACAAGTAAGGAGTTTCTCCATCTTCTGCTTAGACAGGTGGATGCTTTCCCCTGTGTAGTCTTGCATGGTTTGTGTTTCAAGCTCATAATGAAACCGAAACCAGGAGATTTTTGTGTTTTATTAAGAACATTCCAGTATCCAATTCCAAGCCTCTAATGATGGGGGAGAAGATACAAAGGTGGGAAACGTTGCTGGTATAACGCCTCCCCTGAGGTCTGGCTCAAGCGGATTCTCTTTTCTGACCCTAGTGTTTGCTATGGCCAACATTTGTTGCTTCTCCTGTCTCCTCACATGGGTCAGGTCTAGGGTTGTCAGGTGTCCAGTTTTTGACCAGAAAGGGGACCTGTACAGTGTCCAGTCAGATGTACTGACTGGACACCAAAAGTCCAGTTACTGCACCAGCCCCCACTTAGCTGGAGCCATCTCCTATCTGCATCTCACTGGTGGGCAGGCTCTGCATCAGGGGCTGCAGCTCCATCCCAGCCCCTGAGGAAAGGGAGCCCAACTGGGTGGGGTGGAGGGAGGTGAAGAGGATTGAGCGCCAAGGAAGGGGAAGAGGGGAGAGCAGCAGGGCAGGGGCAAGAGGAGCAAGCAGGCATGGGGCCTTGTGCGGGGTGGGGGGGAAGAGGTAGAGCAGAGGGAGATTCTGGCACTGCTGCTGTAGTGTCTAGTTTTCAGAAATTAGAAAGTTGGCAACTCTAGCTCATGTTCTGGTTTCTTTTCTGCTGTCTGGTGCCTCCACCCATGCCATGTACAAAGGGAGTGTTGTCACTTGACAAAATTAAGACTACTACTAGCTGGCAAGGATGGTAACACCCATTACACAGGGAACAATAAAATAAATAAAACCAACCTCAGGAAAGGAATGAGATATCAATAATAATAACAGTAAGGAAAGGGGTTTAACTTTATTGAGAACAGGAAATAAGGGTCTGCAAGGAATGGGATATTATTACCTAATAATTAATAAACATTGATAAATAAACAATTCCCCACTCTTAACATTCACCAACACACCAAACCCTAGCTCTCTCCCTGGCCTTCTTCTCAAGGCAGATTGTATGTGGAGGCGGAGTATCTGAAGACAGACTGGTGCAGTGCTGTGGTGTTGGCTGGCTTAAACAAAAGTCCCCTGAGTGAGACAGTGTCTTCTCCTGACTCTAACCAGGCTCACTTTTCCCTTGTCTGGAATTCTCCTGGGGTTTTGGCTTCCTCCTCGTAGCCAGTGGCAGGCTGGATCGCTCTCTGGTGGATGCCAGGCACTGCAGTGCTGGGAACTGCCTGGTTCATGCTCTCACAGCAGTGCAAGAATTCCCTTTGAAAGGAGTGGAATTTAGTAGGGATTCCCCCTGAGCTGTGCTTTCTCTCTCTCAGCTTCCAAACTAAAACTAAATTCTCTCTTTTGTGTAAAGTCAGGCTATCACCTTGCTGGGGTCTGTGCAGCACTAATGTATCACTCGTCCAGTAGACTGCTTGTCCATATCACACCATCGAGAAGTCTCCCTTATTGTCTTCAGCAGGGTTTTCTAGTTCTTGCTGTCCCCATGACTTCAAGCATACTGGGAAATGGTGTTAGGGGCCTTTGGTAGGCACTCTAGATCGTGTGACAAAGTTCCTCCTCTGCCTTGGTGGGTCCTGCGCTTATTGGCAGATTTGCTTGCCTCAGAGATTAATGGCAGACCTCAGTTTGGCCACTTTTGCTAGTGGCTCAAACCTGCCATACACTCAGCTAACCTCATCACTGGCCAGCATGGAGGAAACAGAGAACAGTCCCCGCAGTCTGTCCCCCACCTAGTGGACTGGGGACAGGCCAGATCCCTTCCCAATTTAGACCTTTCCTTCTGGTGTTTCTCACAGACCAGGTCAACTCCTCCTGTGTCCGATCAGGAGTTGGGAGGGAACCCGGGCCCACCCTCTACACCAGGTTCCAGCCCAGGGCCCTGTGGATAGCAACTGTCTACAATGTTCCCTGTATCAGTTGCATGACAGCTACAACTCGCTGGGCTACTTCCCCATGGCCTTCCCCCAGCACCTTCTTTGTCCTCACTGCAGGATCTTTCTCCTGAAGCCTGATCATGCTTGAACCCTCCAGCAGCACACCTTCTCACTCCCTGCTCCTTGCACACTCCCTGCTCCTTGCACACTTCCCTACTAACTGATGGGAGGTCCTTTTTAAACCAGGTGTCCAGATTAGCCAGCCTGCCATAATTGATTCTAGAAAGTTCTTAATTGCCTCCAGGTGTCTTGATTAGCTTGCCTGTCTTAATTGGTTCTAGCAGGTTTTTGATTGCTCTAGGACATCCCCTGCTCTGGTCACTCAGGGAACAGAAAACTGTTTATCCAGTACTGAATTGGATACAATTAATTTAGGCTTGAATAAAGACTGGGAGTGGATGGGTCATTACACAAAGTAAAACTATGTCCCCTCCTACCGTTCTTGTAAAGTGCTGGAAATGGCCCACCTTGATTATCACTACAAAAGGGTCCCCCGCTCTCCTGCTGGTAATAGCTCACCTTTCCTGGTCACTCTTGTTACAGTGTGTATGGTAACACCCATTGTTTCATGTTCTCTGTGTATATAAAATCTCCCCAATATATTTTCCACTGTATGCATCCGATGAAGTGAGCTGTAGCTCACGAAAGCTTATGCTCTAATAAATTTGTTAGTCTCTAAGGTGCCACAAGTACTCCTTTTCTTTTTGTGGATACAGACTAACACGGCTGCTACTCTGAAACCTGCCTTCTACCAGACTCCTGTACCCCACTGGTCTGGGTCTGTCACAGTAGGGACCCCTAGAAGTTCAGTCTGGAGCTCCAGGTGTGAGCAAACTCCAAGTGTGGGTTACACTGAGAAGAAACCAAAGGGGAAAATTATACAAGCTTTTAATCATAAGGTGATTGAAAAACCTATAACCCTGTTCAGATCAGCATTGCATCTTGATACTCTGCCTCTGGGGGCAAAAAGCACTGCAGGGTCATTCATTCCAAATAAGCATATTGTCTTGTCATTACTACACTATATTAAATTTGTATGCGTTGTACATTTACATCTATCTCAATCAGAATAATTAGGTTGCTAAAGTTACCTTGCTGTGCAAAAATTGTACCAATCTTCCTTATAAATCATTCTTACCTTGCTCTCCATCTACTTTATTTTGTTTCCTTTCTGACCATTCCTGCTCTCTGAGTTATTTAAATCTGATTAAAACAATTCTGATCTTGGTTACAGCATAGTAACTCCATTTAAATCTTTGTTATGGTGTTATCCTCATGTAACTGAAGTCAGAAGCTGACTCCACATGTATATATCTCTCTGTGACTTCCACATTTACTAAACTTTAGGGTTTTTATTCACTGTCCCATTTGACTCAATCCTCACATGATAGTGTATGATCCTACAATCCTTCCTCAGACAAAACTCAGAGCCTGATCCTGACTTGAGTTCCCTGGGAATTTGGGGAGCCTATAACAGCAGGATAATGGCCTCTCATGGTATTTTTATTCAAGTAGAGACTTCAGGTCTTCTGCAAGCCATTATTCTACCCTTTATTCCAGATTAAATCAGCTCTGCATATCTAGTCAGTAGTTCATCTCAGGCAACTTCTTGAACTCTGTTTCATATATTTCTGTGTTACTATCCTTTGATCAAATTAATATGCCTATTTTTTTCTATTAATTTCCTGGATTAGTCTTCCCCCTCAACATACATAGTAAACTGTGCTGCCACATTGTTCATTTTCTTTTCTTTGCTGGTTCACATGTGTTCAGTTTGCTTCTGGGCCTGTTGTGTGCATCTGGCTAGGTATCTTCCACTGCTAGATTCCTGTACTTTCCCTCCATCATTTTGGGGTTAGTGTAAGAACCTGCAGGGCTTGAAACGAGGACCATGGGGGTTCTGGACTGCTGACGCATTGCCACTGGATGCTTAGGCTAGGCTCCCATGGGAGGTCCTTGTGAGGCTGGGCTCAGCAGCAAGTACCACGCAGCAAGACCTGAATGGTAGTTCCATTGATTGGCCGCCAGTACTTAAACCAGGATGCCACAAAGGGGAGCTGTCTGAGCAACAACGCAGACTGCCTGCCTGTCTCTGCTCCAGACTCTGCTTGCAATAGACCCTAGACTCTGGCTTCCCACCCTGGTTTGTCCTTGACTTTGCTCTTTGTTTGCTGTTTGTAATCTGGTGCCCAACCCCAATCTCCTGGTACCTGCCACTGCCTGACTCTTGGTTTGCCCTTTGGCCTATTTGAGGCTCTGACTTCCTGGTACCTGACTCCTGCTCTGACCACTCTCATTCCAGTTGTGGCAGTTAGAAGTTGAAATGGTTGCAATGAAACCTGAAATAAGAAGGGGAAAAAGCACTCTTGGTTTCCTGAAACATAGGCCTAGTCTGGTGAAATGTTCACAAATCTGCCAAGCAAATCCAGTGTAAAACTTTTCTTCCAACCACGTTTTTGAATGACACACTAAGTGAAATTCAGTTATTTTGACTGACTTTTGCTTGAAGGTTATCAAGTTATTCAAATACAGAACCGAAAGTGAAACTCTTGGGGTGCAAGCTAACCCTCATGAATTAAGATTAATATATGTGTGACCTGTTAAGAGAAATTGTGATTATCCCATTTCTAGTTAAAGTCCCTGATCTCACATTATTACCATTAGCATCATCATTTTATAGCTCCCAGATGTCTGTGAGACACTTGTAGGACAAATTGAAAGAGTCTGTCCATGCCCCTTAGAGCTTACAATCTATTTATAAACACAGTGCAATGACTGGGGGTAATGAGGAAGTATAAGGGTTCCATGCATAAGATTACATGGTTGCTATGTTTAGGAATGTGTGCTTAATGATTTGAATCCCATGGTGTGCAGAATAAATACCGTCTGACCACCTATCTAGAAAGTTGTGGACCAATTTTCTTGAAGTAATGTAGCCATGTCAATTCACTTTACATTAGCCCAATTTAATTGGAAGTATCCTATAGAATGGGTTTTAAAACAGAAGTAGTTTAAAGTTCTATAGAACTTTCCACCTAAAGATCTCTGAGCACTTTACAGCATTAATTAAGCCTGACCAACCCCTCTGTGATTATCTAGTTTTACCAGTACTTATCTTCATTATACTGATGGGAAAACTGGAGGTAGTGGAGAGGTACAGTGACTTACCCAAGGACGCACACAAGTCTCACAAAAGGTGAGGGGAAAACGTAGCCCATCTGAGTGTTAATCCTGTGCTTTAGCTATGGTCTGTCCTCCCCCCACTTCATTGTGACTGGCTAAAACAGAGACATGAATATGGATAAAATTACTTACATAATTTCAAACTTCATTTTATGTAGGTAATCTTTTCACTCTAATTAAATGCAGCAGGACTGAGTCTCTGATGAGCACCGACTAAGGAAATGTGCCCTCGGACACTTTTTCCCTTAGAGACTCAGGAATTCTCTGTGTTCTTTTATGGACTTACTGATGGTGTATAGATTTTAGTTATTCATATAATAAGTAAACAATTACCATATTAACCTACAGGAAACCTTATTGAATGATCTTAATAAATCTCACTGTTCAGTGAGTGCAAAATTCCTCTCTGTAGGGCATCCCTTCACATGAAGGCTTAATTTATTTCAGTAACTCTACTTGCTTGGCCTTAAAACTAGATTATAGAATTCTCCTAGAAAACCTTCAAGACTGACAGATACATGAAGATGTATTTAAGCTTCTCGTCCCTTTAAATTTTCATTTGAACCCGCTGAAAATCTTTCCTTTGAAGCTCCCTGAATAATTCTGAAAGATGGAAAAATTCCCTGGTGTTCTATAGTTATTTTTTCTTCTTTGACAATGCCAGACTTTAATTTTGTTAGTGAAGTTCTGTAGGCACAGAATAGGACTGAGAGACCTTTCAGAGTCTACTTGTCTTGGGATCAATACTCTTTGGGGTTTAGGAGTTTCAATTCCTCCCTTTACAATTTATTTGAAGGATTTCAGGGAGGCAGTGATGCAAGAGTCAGCACAATTATAGCTTTCCACCCGCTGGACAGAAAAAAGAGATTCCAGCCTCGATCCCAAAAAAGAGGACTGTGCAGGTGAAGTCCTGCACAGAGACCCATTCAAGTCATTGGGGCTCTGTGCAGACACCTGTGGCTCCACCTATCCAGATACCCTTGCAAGACTGGGGTCTTGTTCTCTGTCTCTGGTCTTGAGAGTCACCCTTTCTCCTCATAAAAATCTGTACCTTGCACATGAGTGACAGAATCCTGGTTTAATTCCAGGGAGCTTTATCCACAACTACAGATCAATTGTAGTTCAAAAACAAATTAAAACTTGGAACTAGCAAGTTGCATGCCATCCATAGCCCAGTTGTGTTACTTTTATACTACATTCCTTCTCCTCCCCTTTGCTTGTTTTATTCTCCAATTTAGGGCCTTATCCTGTACAGACTAATTGCATGGAATTGCACTGAGGTGAATGGGAGTTCTACATGAGAAGGGCTTGTAAGATTGGGCCAAAGACTCTCTGTGGCAGGGACCTTGTCAACATACATATCTGTGAAGTGCCACACACATGAATGATAGTAGATAAATATTCGTAATAATTTCTATCCTCCTCCTTCCTGTCAAAAAAGAAGTAACTCTGTCAACTGCTCTGAAGAAGCTTTTAAACAGTTAATGTCTTTGGGTCATGTGTTTCCATGATCACCTCACACACCAGTCAAATCATCTGTTTCAGCATCTGTATTCCGCCCCTTTGATCCTAAGCTAGTTTAATACAGAGCCTCTACCACTGGGTCTAATCCTTGTCTCATCTATTTGTTGGCTATTTTTCCCTGGCATTCTCAGTTCTTTGCTGTACTATGTGGCCAACACTTTGTACAGACACGATTCCCAAGCTCAGGACTTCTTAACTGAGTTTTTAAAAATACCATAAACTTCACAGCAGGGAGCTATTTTTTCCCTGTCACATTCCACTCCCTCATCTCTCATTCCCACTATAAATTGCACTATTTAATTTTTTCTAAATGCAAAATGACATCAAATAAAAAGTTGGCCTATAGGAGAAGTGTCCTGGGAAGGTGGGGAGGGAGAGTGTGATGATCTAGGGTGCAATCCAGAGCAGTGAGGAGTTGTCACCACTTGCCCTGCAACCCTGAGTGCCTCACAATGTCTTGCTGCTATAGCTTCCAATCGGGAAACTAACAACTGGCTTACAAGGATGTAGGTCACACCCTGAGAGTCTCTGCACTAGACAGGCCTGATTCAGCAGCTCTGACCTAGCAGCCTGTCTATAGCTCCACTCTGGCTTCTACCAGCCTTGGTTACTACTTGCAGGGTGGCCTAATAGACTCCCAGTCCCAAATTTTCCCCAGATCATGTATTCTGTAATGCCCAGCCCTTGCCTGGACAGTTCAGAGAAATAAAGGTTTGTTTATTCCTCTAAAGACACAAAAGCACATCACAGCTTATTAATTTAACTGCGGTAAATTCACGTTCCCTTTAAACACAGCGCTGAGTTGGTTTATAGTAAAAATAAAACAAATTTACTAACAACAGGTCATAGGTTAAGTGATGCAAAGTAAAAGGACTAAAGTTAGAAAGAGTTGCAAGCAATTAAAAGTTTAAACACTCATCTAAATGTCTAAAACATAATCTAGCAAAGTACAGCCTTTGTTCAAGATGTTTTCTCTCACCAATCTTCTTTCTTCCCAGACATGACTGACTGTCTCTGTCAGCACATTCCACAAAAGCATAAGGGCTGGTTTCTCTTGTCTTCCTAGGTGAAAGATCTTTGCCTAGGCAGGTTTCTCATCTATGTTCAGTTCCAGAGACTGCACCCCTTCTTGGCTGAAGGGCCTATCTATCTCAGCTTCCAAGGGCTCTGTTCTCATGTGTCTGTCTAGTAAAAGATGCCAAAGATGACTTCTATCCTTGCTTATTCTTCCAAAGCTCAATGACTTTGTTTCAAGAGGCAGGATGACCTCATGCTATTTTTCCTTTCCTGTGGTCTTCTCATCCCCCTCCTGATTTCTATGTAAACGGAGCTTCCATTTTTTCTGGTCACACCTTGCTTAATTTCCCTGGAGACAGGTAGGTAGCTTCCTTCCCACCTCTCTGGGGAAAAGCCTGTTTCTCCCTTTGTTTGGTCACAGACTGGAAAACCTAATGTCAATGAGTATCCATAATTCCTCGTCTAGGATAAATACATACAATTCACAATTATATTAATCATGAGCATGTCATAGGTGTTCATAAAAGACTTCACATTACACACTTTTATAATACAGTAATGTTTTGTACAATCAGTTGATTCAATTGCTGATCATTTAAGGTTCAGCCAACCCCTTGTCTTTATAGATGAGTAACCCTTTGAAACATATTCTTCTGAAGGTTACCCTTCAAAGTAAAGTTTATTCAAGCTGTGAGGAAGGTGACATGGAGTCTGGTGGTGAAGGAGCTCCCTATGCTGTTCCCCCAAACCCCCATACTCCCACTGGAATTTGCTAAAATGCAAAATGTTCTGTTTCTTCTTCCAGTGCTGTCCCTCTGGGTGCTCCACTTTAAGTGTCCGTGCGCCCCTGCGCTCATAATCGGAGACTTTTGGTAGCAGTGCCTGGTTGGGTCGCACATGTGTGGTCCCTGTCTCGTGCTGCTTCAGGCAGTTAACTGACGTTGTGCGACCAACCCCCACTCAGTTCCTTCTCTACCGCCCTCTGCTACGAGTCGGAGCTATCAGCAGCGCCTCACTACTTAGTAGTTAACTAGTTTAACAGTTTCCTCGCTAGCAGATATTTCCCTTGTTTCCCTTTTTCTTTAATCCCCATCACCGAGTTTAAAAAAAACAACAACAAACAACTTTTTCCTTTTAAACTACCGGCTGGGGAGAAGTTTCAGTAGAACCTCCGCATACAGCCACTCTGAGGGCAAAAGCCCCCCCAACAGGAATGCCCGGTTTCCCAGGATTTAAACACTGTCTCAGCTGCAAGCTTGCTATACCTATCTCAGATGGCCATGATCAGTGTGTTTGCTGCCTTGGCAAAACGCACATAACTCAGAAGTGCCCATCAAGCTCATTGCCAGGACAAGAAGAGCTAGAGATTTGCATTTAAAGCTCCCCTTATGGCGAAGTCTCTCAGACCTGCATCTGAGTGTGGAGCCGAGACTCCTCACACCACTCTGGGTCAAACTTCGCTGACCACTGCTTCTGATAGGGACCCTCCTCAACCCATGCGTCTGAGCAACCTGCCAAAAAACTGTCAAAAAGGCAGGCACCTATGTCCCCAGTGCAGGAATCGGCCAAGAAATGCCGTTCCACGAGTGGACACTCAGCACTGGCACTGACTGCACTGTCAGCACTGGTAGCCGACACAGCGGGACCACCCGGCACCAGCGGTACCGCTAGAGCCAGGGACTCTAAAAGAGCCAGCTCCGGCAGAGGCACTAAGGGGAAATCTAAACCCCATGCCTCGGCACCACCAATACCAAAGCCGTGACCCACACACAGCGGCGTGGCACCGAGACAGACCGTGGCCCTTTTAAAGGCACACTCTGTTCACACAGCGGCACAGCCTTCAGTGCCAGCTTATATGCAGCAGCTCCTAGCATGGACAATGATATAGCCTCAGGGGCCAATCAAAGAGCCACCGTAGTAGTTTCTCAGACAGAAGGATCTCTTAGTCAGCTCTGCCCGACTCCCCTATCATCGGCCCCAACGCAAACATGTCATGCCCTGCACCGAGTCTCCTCACGTCTCCAATACAATCCGCTCCTCCCTATTCGGGTGAGGAGAAGGATGAAAGTGAGGAAGGACAAAGTGATCTCCCTCCACAATCTCCTCTCCACCATGAACCAACTAACTCAGGACCCTCTCAAGGGACATATTACACTGATCCCAAATATTTTCAGTGGTATGGCCAACCCTTGGGGGCCCCCATACCTTCCCCACCCCAATGGGCATACTGGAACCCATGGGTGGCATACCCCATGCGACTAGGTCTGCCCAGCACACAGCAGTCACCTGCAATTTTGGTGCTTGGACCTTTGATGGGGTCATGGGAAGCGGGGAAAAAGAAGAAAGAACCCCCAATCCTGGAAGGGGCACCACCTACCCATTTGTCATCATTATCCACAGATGACACCGGTTATGCCTCTTCCCCCTAATATAGGGGGAGATTTTAGACTATTCCAGGACCTATTTAAAAGGATGGCTAGTTCCCTGGACAGCTCCCTTGAGGAGGTCCAAGTGACACAACACAAACTAGTGGGCATTTTGCATACATCTGCTTTGTCCAAAATCACTCTGCCCATGAACGATGCACTGATGGATCCTGCCAAAACCATTTGGCAGACCCCTGCAACTGCTCCTCCGACCTGCAAGAGGTCTGACAAAAAATATTATGTATCAGCCAAAGGCACAGAGTTCCTCTTTTCACATCCTACGCCCAATTCCCTAGTGGTGGACGCAGTCCAGGAACATGGTTGGTAACAACAGCCCAAAACTACACCTCATGACAAAGACTGGAAAAGACTTGATCTTTTCAGCCACAAGGCTTATTCCTCGGCTACACTACACCTCTGCCTAACCAACTACGAGGCATTACTGGCGAAATATGACTATTAACTACATAAAAATGTGTGAGTTGACTGATTTTATTTCTGAGGACAAGGGAGAACAATTCACAGAACTTGTATCAGAGGGACTACTCATCTCCAAAACAGCCCTGCAAGCCACACTTGATTCTGCGGACACAGCTGCAAGATCAATGGTGACAGCTGTTGTGATGGGAAGAACCTCATGGCTCCATCTCTCCGGCTTCCCTAAGGAGGTGCAATCCACAGTTGAAAACTTGCCATTCGAGGACCCCAAACACTTTGCTGCGAAGACAGATGACTCTTTCCACTCACTCAATGATTCTCGAGTGACTCTCCAATCCTTGGGAATCTATACGCCCAAACCCAAGAAAAAACAGAGGAATTATTATGTACCCCAATGCTACTGCCAGACCATGTATTTGCAACAACGGCGATTTGAGTCACAGAGCCACAAACACAGGCCCCTGAGCGGACACCAGTATACTTCTTCAGTAGCTGCATCCCAACCATCAACCTCCTTGATGCCTTGGTCAAGGGCACGAGAACCCCAGGTCTATCTGTGCTGGTGACACCATCTCTTGCCTGACCATTCGGAGATCGTCTAGTTCCATTTTATCCAATGTGGAAGACCATCACATCCAACAAATGGGTGCTAGAAATTGTACAAACTGGTTACTCCATCTCTTTTTTTTTCAACCCCCGCACCTACCTCCTCTCCCCGTCCCTCTTCAGGCACCCCTCTCACGAGTCTCTACTGTGCCAGGAGATAAACCTCCTGTTGCATCTAGGATCAGTAGAACCCATTCCAACAAAACACAGAGGGAGAGGATTTTATTCCCACTATTTTCTCATGAAGAAAAAGTCTGGCGAGTGGAGACCAATACTTGATCTACGATGACTGAACAAGTTTGTCAAAACACAATGATTCAAGATGGTCACACTAGGCACCATAATCCCTGCTCTAGAAAGAAGGGATTTCTTCTTGGCCCTCAACCTCCAGGATGCGTATTTTCATGTAACAATACATCCCTCTCATCGCAGATTTCTCCATTTTACAATCGGACAGGACCACTTCGAATACAAGGTCCATCCCTTCGGCTTCTCTACTGCCCCTCGGGTGTTTTCTAAGGCACTGACCATGGTTGCAGCATACCTGCACAGAAATGCAGTTATGATATTCCCATATTTGCATGACTGTCTGCTAAAAGCATCAATGTGGCAGGCAGCAATACAAGCCACCAAACAGACAGTAACCCTCTTCCCAAGATTGGGCCTCCAAATAAATACTGAAAAGTCCACCCTAACACAAGTGCAGGAGTTGGAGTTCACTGGGGCCCATCTCAATTCTACCGAGGCCATAGCCTCTCTACCAAGGTTTCTCAATCTCACCAGCCTCATATCCATGGCACGAAACAGTCCACAGATATCAGCCTGGACTTGCCTACAACTTCTTGGTCACATGGGAGCCACAACCTTTGTCGTCAGACACACCAGATTAAACGTGTTGCCTGCAAGGATGGCTCTGTATGAATGATGTCCCACACAGACACAGCGTAAACAAGCGTCTTATGATGCCGGACAAAATAAAGGATTCCCTACTCTGGTGGACACAACCAGCCAACCTATGCACAGGGGTGCCCTTCCTTCAGAAGACACCCGCACTAACCATCATTACAGACACCTCACTCTTGGGATTGGGGGCACATATGCACCCACATTCTATCCAGGGCCACTGGTCTCCTGCAGAATCCCTTCTACATATAAATCTATTAGAACTACGAGCCATCTGCAATGCATGCTCCCACTTCCTACCACTCATCAAAGACAAGGCCATTCAGATCCTTATGGACAACATAGCCTGTGTCAAGGTTCCTTCCCCACTCTGAACTCTAGGGTACAGATGTGGGGACCTGCATGAAAACCTCCTAAGCTTACTTTCACCAGCTTAGGTTAAAACTTCCCCAAGGTACAAATTAATTTTATCCTTTGCCCCTGGGTCCACTGCCACCACCAAACTTTAACTGGGTTTACTGGGAAACATAGTTTGGACACGTCTTTCCCCCCAAAATCCTCCCAACCCTTGCACCCCACTTCCTGGGGAAGGTTTGGTAAAAATCCTTACCAATTTGCATAGGTGACCACAGACCCAAACCCTTGGATCTTAGAACAATGAAAAAACATTCAGTTTTCTTACAAGAAGACTTTTAATAGAAGTAAAGGAATCACCTCTGTAAAATCAGGATGGTAGATACCTTACAGGGTAATTAGATTCAAAACATAGAGAATCCCTCTAGGCAAAACCTTAAGTTACAAAAAAGACACACATACAGGAATAATCATTCTATTCAGCACAGTTCTTTTCTCAGCCATTTAAAGAAATCATAATCTAACACATACCTAGCTAGATTACTTACTAAAGTTCTAAGACTCCATTCCTGTTCTATCCCCGGCAAAACCAGCATACAGACAGACATAGACCCCTTGTTTCTCTCCCTCCTCCCAGCTTTTGAAAGTATCTTGTCTCCTCATTGGTCATTTTGGTCAGGTGCCAGCAAGGTTACCTTTAGCTTCTTAACCCTTTACAGGTGAGAGGATTTTTCCTCTGGCCGGGAGGGATTTTAAAGGGGTTTACCCTTCCCTTTATATTTATGACAGCCTGTATGTTTTATATAAACAGACAAGGGTTAGCACAATCCCACTCCCTATGCGTGTAAGCCATGAGTCTTTGGCAATGGTGCATCAGATACAATATCCACATCTCCGCGTCTTACCTACCTGGAAGCCAGAACATCACAGCAGATGCCCTAAGCAGGCATTTTTCTCAGGACCACAAGGGGAAGCTCGACAACAGAGTACTTCTACACATATTTCAACAGTAGAGGTTCCTGACAATAGACCTCTTTGCAACCGCACAAAATACCAAATTATCCCAGTTTTGCTCCAGGGCAGGTCTCAGCACACAGTCCTTAGGCAACACATTCCTCCTCAAGTGGAATGCTCCCCTCCTATATGCCTTCCCTCCCATCCCTCTCCTGACCCAAGTGATCCACAAGATCAGTAATCCTAATAGCCCCTGCATGGTCTCGCCAAACCTAGTAGCCTTACCTCCTCAGCATGGCTATGCGTCCATCAATCACACTCCCACTTCGGCCTCATCTGCTGTCCCAGAACTCAGGCGTTGTCCTGCATCTGGACATGCAAAAACTCCATCTCAGAGAATGGCTCCTCCATGGCTCACAGGATCTGAGATGACCTGCTCGGAAAAGGTACAAAACTTTTTATTACTAAAAAATTATTAAATAGTCGTAGAGCAACTACCCATCGCATGTACATGCTCAAGTGGTGCTGATTTGAAGCATGGTGTCAACAAAAACAGATGGCATCCATTTCAGTCTCATTACCCTTGATATTAGAGTACCTATTAGAGCTTAAAAGATCAGGCCTCTCCATGAGTTCAATAAAAGTTCACCTATCTGCCATCACAGCCTTCCACCCCAAGGTGAATCAACATTCTATCTTTGCTCACCCGCTAACCGAATGTTTTCTCAAAGGACTCAACAACATCTACCCAGAACAACGCGAGCCTACTACACCATGGGACCTCAACCTGATCCTTCAGGGCCTCACCCGTTCCCCATTTGAACCCATGGCAACATGCTCACTACTACACCTTTCCATGAAAGTGGCATACCTTGTGTCAGTTACATGTGCCAGATGTGCAGGAGAGCTGGGGTTCTTCATGGCAGATCCCCCATACACGGCCTTTTTTAAAGATAAAGTATCCCTGAAACTGCACCCTAGATTTTTACCGAAAGTCGTCTCAGTTTTCCACCTTAACCAACTCATTTACCTACCAACATTGTACCCCAAGCCTCACACAGATAGAAAGCAGTCCACGCTTCACACTCTGGATGTACAGAGGGCATTGGCCTTTTACATAAGCAGAACAAGGCCCTTTCGTAAATCACCCAGACTACTTATATCCATCACCGAATGTTTCAAAGGGACTGCCATATCTAAACAAAGGCTCTCCAAGTGGCTCTCCAATTGTATAAAACTATGCTATCATTAGTGCTCCCGCCAACCTCCCAAGGGGATTTGCACACATTCTACCACAGTCCTATCAGCTTCCATGGCTTTCCTGAACAATGTACCCATCATGGACATTTGTAGAGCTGGTACCTGGGCCTCAGCCCATACCTTTACACAGCACTATGTATTGGAGCAACGGGCAACATCTGATACCTTGTTCAGACTCTGTACTGTCATCTGTCATGACTTCAACTCCAAAGCCCCCTCCTTCCACCAGAGGGCACTGCTTTGAAGTCACCTAAAGTGGAACACCCAAAGAGACCACACACAAAGAAGAAGAGAAGGTTACTCACCTTTTGCAGTACTGAGGTTCTTCAAGATATGTGTCCCTGTGGGTGCTCCACTACCCACCCTCCTCCCCTCTGCTTTGGAGTTTCTTATTCAGCCTCTGCAGTAGAGAAGGAACCGAGTGGGGGTTGGTCGCACAGCATCAGTTAACTGCCTGAAGCAGCATGAGACAGGGACCACGCACGTGCAACCCATCTGGGCACTGCTACCAAAAGTCTCCAAGTACGAGCGCAGGGGTGCACAAACACCTAAAGTGGAGCACCCACAGGCACACACATCTTGAAAAACCTCAGTTACTGCACAAGGTGAGTAACCACCTCTTCCTGCAGTCTCCTCCCCCTGCTGTCTTGATAGTCCTTTTTATTGCTTATACGTGAAAATTGTCCTTCATTGTCTTTTCCTGAAGACCTAGCTGGTTGGAGAATCAAATACACATTCCTTTGTCTAGGGCAGACCTATTTACGAACTCTTCCTGACATGACTGGCTTAAACACATTTTAGTCACCGGTTTAGATTCCAGCATGTGTCCAGAACTCTTAATATACACTGCATGCATACATCACTCAAGAATATTAATGATGAGTGAGTTATTAGTTTTCTAATGACATATTACATGACACCTGTTTAAAATACAGATTATAACCATAGTGAGTTGGGGTACATGGACCAGCTGAAACTCATTACTTGATACCAGTCAGCTCCTTGCCCTCTGGCACTGGGATGCTCTTAGGGTCACACCTCTCCCCTTACAAAGCCATAGGAGGGCAAGCCACTGACTGACCTCAAGGGAGCAGGTGAGAGCCCTGTTTCCTGGACAGGGTGTCTACCATCATATTTTCATTCTGCTTTATATAGAAGAAACCTGTTTAGTCACCTTTTTGTGTTTCCAGTCTCCAGGACATAACATCAGAAAGTATCCATAGTTTCACCTCCAGAGTTGTTACAAACATTTCCCTGTGACATTAATGACTAGTGTGATAATAGATTTCAAACCATATATTGTTATATGTCACCTTTTAAATAAATATAACATCAGTGTGTGAGGTGTAGTGAGTATGTCAGGCCTGACAAGAGTTGCCAGCACAGAGTAGTGAATTAAGATGGGCCTCTGTGTCACAGGGAGGTTGGTGGTATTTGGTTTGTTTGACTCGATTTTCATTTAAACATTTGTTAAATGGCTGGTTTTCTTGCTATTATATCTATATATGGATGGACTGCTCTTCCGCTAACTTCACAGTTTTGTTATATGCAAAAAGTTCTGGATCAGCTATTTTTCTCCTTTACAAGAGTGGTAAGATTAATCTATACTTGCCTTGAGGAAATATCTGGTATCTAGGGAACTCACAGGTCTTAAATTAGCTGCAATAGGGCTCTCCTTGTTCCATGAATATAATGGATTGAGATAATGAGCTTTACAAAGAATGATAGAAAGGATACAAAGTTCAAATAAAGGATGTTCTCAGGTTCATAACAAGTTCTATATGCATGCCAAATAGCATGAAAATTGAAGCTTTGGACCCAGTTGTTCATTGCTTTCCTCTTTGGGTGGTCATTTACTCCATTTTGAAGTGGTTGTAAATTGCTATTATTAGTGTAAATGCATGGTGAATTCTAATTTTGTACTGTTTTACATGTTTGGAAAGTAGGAATAAATGAGCATACATGATCTGTAGGGCTGTTTAGTTTCAGGCCTTTTATAGTTTGTATTGCTTCTTGAACAAAAGGAGGCTCTTGAATCCATTTCCTTTCCAATTAACTTTTTATTATTTCAGATAACGTTAAATTTGATCTGTGAAGAGACTCCACGCAGTGAGGTGATCATAATTCAAAATAAAAAACAGGATAGTTTTATGGTGATATTTTGTAGGGCTTCAAAATACTCCTACAAAAGAGAAATATAGGGGGTGCTTTTTGTTTTTTAAATGTGAGCTGGTGTCACTACTGCCAGCTTCTTACTTAACAGTGATGTGTATGTTTCTAAGTGAAAAATTTTTTTCCAATAACTTCCTGTTCTGAAAAGAGTTTATCAGGAAACACTGAAAATGTGCTGTTAACATTTAATTTGAGCAAATGAGGGAGGGCTGATTTTTGTCTACACATACTTGATCTTCCTCTCCTCTCCAAACACTACATCACCCTTAACAGTTGTCCCTCTGGACTGTTTGCTTCTGGTAAACACAGAGTAAATTCAACCCATTACAGCAATGTGTCTTGAATAGAGCTGAGTGCAATACTGCATCTGCCAAAATTGCCAAAGTGCTTCATTCGAGTTGTAATTCAGGTGCTTTATGCCCTCATTCGTCCCTGTGGGCAGAGCTCCCTGTCCGAAATACATCTCTCACGAACAAATGTATTGTAATTATTTCTAAGGCTCTGTTTATGTCACGGAAGTCATGACTTTCAGAGACCTCCATGACATTTTCTGTTTCTGCCCCTGGGTTTATTGCCCAGGACCCGTCCATGACCTCTACTAAAAATAACCATAACAAAATCTTGGCCTAAATTATTACAACAAAAGATACTGTAATACTCACTTAGAGAATCAGAGATTTATTGGGACACTGTAAGTTCCAACTCCAGTACACACAGGCAAGTCTGAACTTCCTGCTAATCCCGCAGCTCAGATCAACAACATAGTAACATACAAGACAACAGCTTAGCATATCCTGGGACCAACACAGCTACAACAACACTGCAAACAATAACTTAACACTAACATAAAGATATAGCACCATCTATTTGCTGTCCACACTAAACATTACAACTTTCCCCCTTCTAGGTAAATAAGAATTGAATGGTAACTCCTAGGAATCCAAGCAGTCTGCCATCCATGCAGGTTTCTATGTTAGTCTACACTCTTGAGTCCTGTATTCAGTCATAGAAACTTTGCTCATGGTTGGATCGAGATTACCAGGAAGTGCAGGGTTCATATCTTCTAGGTCAGGACTATCTTTTATGGACAGCAATATGTTGAGGTCCCAAGAACACCCCGGGTCCAGCTCATCTGTTCCACCACCTTCTGGAAAGCTGTCCTCAGATCCCTGATATGCCTCTGTCATAAATATAAAGGGAAGGGTAAACACCTTTAAAATCCCTCCTGGCCAGAGGAAAAACCATTTCACCTGTAAAGGGTTAAGAAGCTAGGATAACCTCGCTGGCATCTGACCAAAATGACCAATGAGGAGACAAGATACTTTCAAAGCTGGAGCTGGGGGGTGCGGGGAACAAAGGCTCTCTCTGTCAGTGTGATGCTTTTGCTGGGGACAGAACAGGAACTTAGAATTTAGTAAGTAATTTAGCTAGATATGCGTTAGATTCTGATTCCTTTAAATGCCTGAGAAAATAAGCTGTTCTGAACTGAATGTAGATTCCTGTTCTGTACAGCTCTGTAGGCAAAGAGCAACTGCTGCAACACTAGGTCCCAATCATTGAAGTTCCATTTCAGCGAGTAGCTGTGGATATTCTGGGTCCTTTTCCGAAAAAGACACCCAGAGGAAAGCAGTACATACTGACTTTCATGGATTTTGCCACCCGATGGTCGAAAGCAGTAGCTCTAAGCAACACCAGGGCTAAAAGTGTGTGCCAGGCACTTGCAGACATTTTTGCCAGGGTAGGTTGGCCCTCCGACATCCTCACAGATGCAGGAACTAATTTCCTGGCAGGAACTATGGAAAGCCTTTGGGAAGCTCATGGGGTGAATCACTTGGTTGCCATCCCTTACCATCATTAAACAAATGGCCTGGTGGAGAAATTTAATGGGACTTTGGTGGCCATGATACGTAAATGAGCACTCCAATGATTGGGACCTAGTGTTGCAGCAGTTGTTCTTTGCCTACAGAGCTGTACCACATCCTAGTTTAGGGTTTTCACCATTTGAACTTGTATATGGCCGCGAGGTTAAGGGGCCATTACAGCTGGTGAAGCAGCAATGGGAGGGATTTACACCCTCTCCAGGAGCTAACATTCTAGACTTTGTAACCAACCTACAAAACATTCTCCGAACCTCTCTAGCCCTTGCTAAAGAAAACCTACAGGATGCTCAAAAAGAACCAAAAGCCTGGTATGATAAACATGCCAGAGAGCGTTCCTTCAAAGTAGGGGACCACGTCATGGTCTTAAAGGCGCTCCAGGCCCATAAAATGGAAGCGTCGTGGGAAGGGCCATTCATGGTCCTGGAGCGCCTGGGAGCTGTTAATTATCTCATAGCATTCCCCACCTCCAACCGAAAGCCTAAGGTGTACCATATTAATTCTCTAAAGCCTTTTATTCCAGAGAATTAAAGGTTTGTCAGTTTACAGCCCAGGGAGGAGCTGACACTGAGTGGCCTGAAGGTGTCTACTATGAAGGGAAAAGTGCTAGTGGCGTGGAAGAGGTGAACCTCTCCATGACCCTTGGGCGTATGCAGCGACAGCAGATCCAGGATCTGTGCGCTAGCTACGTGCCGACATTCTCAGCCACCCCAGGACTGACTGAACGGGCATGCCACTCCACTGACACCGGTAATGCTCACCCAATTAAAGTCCAACCTTACCGGGTGTCTCCTCAAGCTAAAACTGCTATAGACCGGAAGATCCAAGATATGTTACAGATGGGTGTACAGTGCATGGGCATCTCCAGTGGTTCTAGTTCCCAAACCAGATGGGGAGATATGTTTTTGCGTGGACTACCGTAAGCTAAATGCTGTAACTCGCCCAGACAACTATCCAATGCCACGCACAGATGAACTATTAGAGAAACTGGGACTGGCCCAGTTCATCTCTACCTTGGACTTAACCAAGGGGTACTGGCAGGTACCACTAGATGAATCCGCCAAAGAAAGGTCAGCCTTCACCACACATGTCGGGCTGTATGAATTTAATGTGCTCCCTTTCGGGCTGCAGAATGCACCCGCCACCTTCCAAAGACTTGTAGATGGTCTCCTAGTGGGATTAGGAGAATATGCAGTTGCCGACCTTGACGATGTGGCCATATTTTTGGATTCCTGGGCAGAACACCTGGAACATCTACAAAAAGTCTTCGAGCACATAAGGGAGGCAGGACTAACTGTTAAGGCTAAGAAGTGTCAAATAGGCCTAAACAGAGTGACTTACCTTGGACATCAGGTGGATCAAGGAACTATCAACCCCCTACAGGCCAAAGTGGATGCTATCCAAAAGTGGCCTGTCTCAAAGTCCAAGAAACAGGTTCAATCCTTCTTAGGCTTGGCTGGTTATTACAGGCGATTTGGACCGCAATACAGCCAAATCGCCGCCCCACTGACAGACCTAACCAAAAAGAAACAGCCCAATGCCGTTCAGTGGACCGAAGAGTATCAGAAGGCCTTTAACCAGCTTAAAGCGACACTCATGTCTGACCCTGTACTAAGGGCTCCAGACTTTGACAAACCGTTCCTAGTAACCACAGATGCGTCCGAGCGTGGTGTGGGAGCAGTTTTAGTGCAGGAAGGACCGAATCAAGAATTCCACCCTGTAGTGTTTCTCAGCAAGAAGCTATCTGAGAGGGAAAGCAACTGGTCAGTGAAAAAGAATGTTACGCTATTGTCTATGCTCTGGAAAAGCTACGCCCATATGTTTGGAGATGGCGTTTCCACCTGCAAAGCGACCATGCTGCGCTACAGTGGCTTCATACCGCCACGGGGAATAACAAAAAAACTTATTCGGTGGAGTTTAGCTCTCCAAGATTTTGATTTCGACATCCAACACATCTCAGGAGCTTCTAACAAGTGGCTGATGCACTCTCCCATGAAAGTTTCCCAGAATAAACTGGTTAAAATCATCCTTGAGATGTGGAAAATATTGTTAGTCTTTATATACTTGATAGTATATATATGTCTTATTAAGTCTGTTTTCTCCTAGAGCTCCAGGAAGAAATCACAGCCAGCGTTTCACCCTATCTGTGATTTGGGGGGCGTGTCATAAATATAAAGGGAAGGGTAAACACCTTTAAATCCCTCCTGGCCAGAGGAAAAACCCTTTAATCTGTAAAGGGTTAAGAAGCTAGGATAACCTCGCTGGCACCTGACCACAATGACCAATGAGGAAACAAGATACTTTCAAAAGCTGGAGGAGAGAGAAACAAAGGCTCTCTCTGTCTGTGTGATGCTTTTGCCGGGGACAGAACAGGAATGGAGTCTGAGAACTTAGTAAGTAATCTAGCTAGATATGTGTTAGATTCTGATTCCTTTAAATGGCTGAGAAAATAAGCTGTGCTGAATGGAATGTAGATTCCTGTTTTTTGTGTCTTTTTGTAACTTAAGGTTTTGCCTAGAGGGATTCTCTATGTTTTGAATCTAATTACCCTGTAAGGTATTTACCATCCTGATTTTACAGAGGGGATTCTTCTTACTTTTTCTTCTATTAAAATTCTTCTTTTAAGAATCTGAATGCTTTTTCATTGTTCTTAAGATCCAAGGATTTGGGTCTGCGTTCACCTGTGCAAATTGGTGAGGATTTTTATCAAACCTTCCCCAGGAAAGGGGGTGTAAGGTTTGGGAGGATTTTGGGGGGAAAGACATTTCCAAACGGGCTCTTTCCCAGTTATATACCTGTTAGACATTTGGTGGTGGCAGCGATAAAGTCCAAGGGCAAAAGGTAAAATAGTTTGTACCTGGGGAAGTTTTAACCTAAGCTGGTAAAAGTAAGCTTAGGAGGTTTTCATGCAGGTCCCCACATCTGTACCCTAGAGTTCAGAGTGGGGAAGGAACCTTGACAGCCCCTCACTGCATTGCCAGTTGCAGATTCAGCACAGCAGGTTCTACTTCACTCGAGCCAGGATAGTGCAGGGAAAGCCCTATCAACAGTCTCCTTAACATATACAAATAACTATGCAGGGGTTTCCCTTCCTGCCACCTCCGAGTTTGCCATTCCTTCTGGTATTTCAAAGGACCAGTTCCCCATCATAGTCGTCATTTAAGTGTTTGCATAACCAGCGATAAGACCCATGAGCTGCACTGGGAAGCTGCTGGTAAAATGCTTTGGTATCACCATCCAAAAACATTGCTAGGTACTATGCTGCTTTCTCATCAATCCACTCATTCACAGAGAGCAACACCTCAAAGTCTGTCAAGTACTCACTGATTCCAATCTCATCTGCATTCCCAGTAACTTTCTTCTCAGGCAAAAGTGCAATCTTGAAATCACTGCCACCAGTTCGGTCTTGGGACCAGTCTTATTTAACATTTTTATTACTGACCTTGGCACAAAATAGTGAGTGTGTGTTAATAAAATCTACAGATGACATGAAGTTGGGAGATATTGTCAATACAGAGGAGGACTGGAATAGAAATGGGATGAAATTTAATAGTGCAAAGTGCTAGGTCATGCATTTAGGGCAGGGCTGGGCAAACTCTTTGGCCCGAGGGCCACATTGGGGAATAGAAATTTGTTGGCAGGCCATAAATGCTCACAAAATTGGGGTTCGGGTGGGGCTGGGATGAGGAGTTTGGGGTGTAGAGGGTGCTCTGGGCTGGGACTGAGGGGTTCGGAGGGCAGGAGTGGGATCAGGGCTGGGGCAGGAGTGTGGGAAGGGGTGCAGGTTCCAGCTGTGGGTGCAGGCTCTTGGGTGGGGTTGGGGTTGAGAGGTTTGGGGTGCAGGACAGTGCTCCAGGCTGGGATCAGGCGATTTGGAGATCAGGAGGGGGATCAGGGCTGGGCAAGGGGTTGGGGCACGGGGAGAGGCTCAGGTGGTGCAGGCTCTGAGAGGCACTTACCTCAAGTGGCTTCCGGAAGCAGTGGCATATCCCTTCTCCAGCTCCTATGAGGAGGTGTGGCCAGGCAGCTCTGCACGCTGCCCCATCTGCAGGCACCGCCCCTGCAGCTCCCATTGGTCCGTATAGGAGCCAGAGTGGTGCCATGCCGCAGCTTCGGGGAGTCGCGTGGTGCGCTCTCTGACCCATCACCCCGGCCAGAGCAGGGCCAGAGCGGGGCCAAGCTGCACAATGCCGCCCCCGACCCAGTACCATGGCTGGAGCGGGGCCAAACCGTGCAGTGCGGTGCACAGGCCAGCTTAAAACAGCTTGTGGGCCGGATCTGGCCCACGGGCCGTAGTTTGCCCACCCCTGATTTAGGGACTAACAACAAGAATTTTTGCTATTAGCTGTGGACTTCTTAGTTGGAAGTGACAGAGAAGGAGAAAGACCTGGGTGTGTTGGTTGATCACAGGATGACCATGAGCCATCAATCTGATGCAGCCGTGAAAAAAGGCTAATGCAGTCCTAGGGTGCATCAGGTGAGGTATTTCCAGTAGAGACAGGGAAGTGTTAATACAAGGCCCTGGTGAGGCCTCATTTGCAATACTGTGTGCAGTTCTAGTCTCCCATATTAAATAAAGATTATTTTAAACTGGAAGTGTGCAGAAAAGGGCTAGTAGGATGATCAGAGGACTGGCAAACCTACCTTATGAGAGGAGACTCAAAGAGCTTAGCTTGTTTAGCCTAACCAAAAGAAGGCTGAGGGGAGATATGATTGCTCTCTATAAATACATCAGAGGGATAAACACCAGGGAGGGAGAGGAGTTATTTAAGTTAAGTGCCAATGTGGACACAAGAACTAATGGCTATAAACTGGCCATAAGAAAATGTAGGCTCAAAATTAGGCAAAAGTGTCTGACCATCAGACGAGTAAAGTTCTGGAACGGCCTTCCAAGGGAAGCAGTAGGGGCAAAAAATCTAACTGGCTTGAAGATTGAGCTTGATAAATTTATGGAGCGGATGGTATGATGAGACTGCCTACAGTGGCATGTAACTGATCTGTGACTGCTAACAGCAAATATCTCCAATGACTGGTGATGGGACACTAGATGGAGAGGGGTCTGAATTACTAAAGAGAATGCTTTCCCAGGTGTCTGGTTGATGGGTCTTGACCACATGCTCAGGTCTAACTAATCCCCATATTTGGATTCAGGGAGGAATTTTCCCTTGGCTCAGATTGGCAGGAGACATTGGGGGGGTTTCGCTTTCCTCTGCAGCATGGGGCATGGGTCACTTGAAGATTTAAACTAGTATAAATGGTGGATTCTCTGTAATTCGAATTCTTTAAACCATGATTTGAGGACTTTAGTAACTCAGCCAGAGGTTAGGGGTCTATTACAGGAGTGGGTGGGTGAATGAGATTCTGTGACCTGCAATGTGCAAGAGATCAGACTAGATAATCATGATGGTCCCGTCTGACCCTAAAGTCTATAAGTCTATATGAAAAAATAGGGAGGGACTATCCCAATACACATGAACATATTGTCACTTTACCAGGCTCTAGCAGGGAGGAACTTGCAACCCCACCCTCAGCAGCCCCTGAAATCTCAGTCACATTAATGACTCATGCTTGATTTCCTGAGGACTGTGGGGAAAAGAGCTGGAATGGAGAAGAGAACCAAGAGGTTTCTCTTTTAAAACTGACAACATTTTGGAGGATAGGTAAAGCACCCCTAACAGTACCTCAGTTAAGACCCAGGAGGCTTGAACTGCACTGTGGACTGGATTGGCTGGATGTACAATGTTATGAGGGGCCACAAGGGAACAGGACAGTGGTAAAAAGTAAAGACAGAATGTACAAAATTGTCAAAGTTAGAAGAAAAAAAGAATGATAGCAACACGAGTAGCTAGAGAAATGGTTTATGTGAGTTCCATGACAAAGGTGAACTCCCGAGCCTGGATAAAGTGTCAGAGGAGGTCTGTAGAGGAAAGGACATTAGTAAGTTTATAGCTAGCGTTAGACCAGCTAAGAAAACAAGTTAGTTGTGATCTCTGTATAAAGGCCACCAGCCAAGTGTTAGGTCATACCTATCTAGTGAGCATTTGGAGTGCTGTTGTGTTTAATACAGAAAATAATTTATTTCTTCTAACTGGAGTGTGAATACAATAGGAGGAAATGTGTGCATCAGGAAGCTTGATTCCTATTCCAGTAAAAAAGTAGCCAAATGGAAGTAAAAAATGACCACTGGATTAAAAGTTGAAGGCCATGTGTCAACCGTACCTCATGCATTAACATCTGCATGACATATGTAACGGAAAAGTGTTCAAATGAGTTTAGTTAGGACTAGACATGAAACTAAGAAGTGTAGATCTGGATTAGGGTTAGACTAGGGTTGGAGTTCAGATATGAGTTTGAACCAGGTCCACATCACAGAGTGTGGAAGAGATATCCTTGTAAAATACTCGCGCAAAATAGCCAAAATGTTGCAAGATCAGCTGTTTTCTTGGGATTTGCCTTCTTTGCCCACATCAAACTAGATTTACAAATTAGTTTTCTTCTGATTTTACTTCTAAGTCAGAACCCGAACCGCAAAAGCTTGGATTTAAGACTCCAGATCAGGACATGTCACTAGGTTAGACATAATTAAGGTTAAGTTTTAGTCACGGGTAAACAAAAATTCATGGCCCGTGACTTGTCCATGACTTTTACTATATACCCCCGACTAAGACTTGGGGGGGGGATAGCTTGTGGGGAGGGTGCTGGGGGGGCAGGTTGGTGGGGCTAGGGCTGGCTCCTGGGAAGCGACAACCTACAGCTCCTAGCTCCATGTGCTGCATCCGCTCCACCCCAAGCCCTGGTTCTGCAGCTCTCATTGGCTGGGAGCCACAGCCAATGGGAGCTGCGGGGGCAGTGCCTGTGGGCAGATGCAGCAGGTGGAGCTAGGAGCTGAGGGAGGGAAATTCCTGTCACCCCTTCTGGGGACCTCCCTGCAGGTAAGCACCACCCCGCTCCCCAGTCCCCAGCCCTGAGCCCCCCCCACACACACCCAAACTCGTGCTGCTGTGGGGGCCCAACACTGCCCCAGCAGCAGCCAGTGCAACTGGCCCAGGGACTGCCCGAGCTACTCAGGCGGCTCCCAGGTGAGATGTGCAGGCCACTGCAGAAGTCAAGGAGGTCACAAAGTCATGGAATCTGTGATTTCCATGACTTCCCTGACAAACACGGAGCCTTAGACATAATTGACACCAAAGGAGATTTTGTATGTTACAGTTTATAACAATTCCCACAGTGCATATGCAATCATTGTAAAATATAATTTAATACATAGGACCTAATATTCCTAAAACAAAGACATTACCAAATTCCTGCAACTTCCACTGCTGTTGCCCACTTACTGCTCCCTCGCTGCATGCAAAAGTCTAGGTGAGCAGATGGGATCCTAAAGGTCAACAAATTCAGACTTTGGCAAACCAAAAGGAAACTTCACAATCATGAACCTCTCAAATTCCCTGCGGCCCCTGATGTTTGAGGACTGTTAGCTCAGATGTCTTATCTGATTTTATCTGCTGTGGCATCGCACAAAGAGAAAAGCAATCTCTCTTGTCTAATCTATTTCACTGGATGGCTGTGTTGCCCCTTCTTCTAACACCAGTGTCCCATTTTGATTCCAGTCTTGCCCATCTGCTGAGCAGTAGCAGGTGTCTGGAGTCTTTGCAGATCTTTAGAGGCTTATGTTTCAGATGGCTATAGTGAAGTAGTTTGTTCTTTTTCTATCACAGCTGAAATACATTGAGCTACCCAGTTTTGTTTCTTCATGGGTTAATATTTTAAAAGAAAATGAAAGGGGCTAGAGGTATAAAACTATAGTCATATTACAGTACAATTAACGAATGGACAACTGGTTGCTTTTGTTTTCCATACAATTGATAACTGTCCAACAAACTAGCTGTATATGGAAAGTCACCATGATAAACATTGTTCTTCTTGCGTTCTTTGGCAAGAACACAAAAGAGAGACATCCCCTCCAGCACCCAGCAGCTTGGCTTTGCCTTTGTATATATGCACAATTCTCCTTTCTAGGTCTGTAAAACCTCTACAATCTCCATTAAAATGCACTGCAAACCTCCCCTCTCTGGGAGTAATACGGTGCTATGAAAAGAAGACCATAAAGCTGAAGCCAGAATAAATAAACTTCATTCCAGATGAGTGAGGGTTGGCAAGCCTAAGAATTATTAGTTCCCCCCAGTGAAACAAGAGGAGGATTGAAATCCTCAGGAGGGAATCAAATTGGTTCCAGGGACACACAAGCATTGTAATCCCATTCCAGATTTGTATGTAATATACACATAGAGAAAGAATGCATGATGGTTTAAAAGAATACATGATCAGCCTGAGTTTGGGGTAGTTGCATTACTTGTGAGTGAATGAAGTCAGCGCGAGCTACGCAAATCATCCTAAATGAGCGTCACTAAGATCTTTCTATCATGCCACGCCCATTCTGCATGAGCCATATTTTACAGGAAAACTATTTTAGAAATATTTGGGAGTTGTTTGTTTTATTGGGTCTGTTTTTCATATTCTTCCTCTGGCAAAGCCAGACTCCCTTTAGCACCAGGAGTCCTACAGTAAAGACCTCTGAGAGAGAGAGAAAAAGAGAGAGAGAGAGCCAGATCGCACCCTTTGGATCTGTACAGAGCTCCCCCACACACATTCAAAAAGTGGAGGGTCAGCTGCCTCTGTTTCAGTACCCCTTCCCCTGGATCCCATCCTGCTAGAGGGATGTGCTCTTCATAGCTCCAGAGATCTGAGTGTGGGGATGGTGCAGCCTGCAGGCAGTGCGCTGACTGGGGGGAGGGAGTTATGTGAGCTGAGGCAGTGCAGAGTAGGGATGTGGGTTGTCCCACATGTGCACACACTCAGTAGACAATCCTGAGATAAGTTAACACTGTCAGAGGTATGGTCCTAGGGGCAGGCACTGGCTAGGAGTGGAATGGAGCCATGCCTCCTGGGAGATAGAGGCTCAAGGAGACCCAGAGCCTGCATGGAGTCACAAGGTTTCTCTGTGTGTGGTCTGGTGTTCCCACAGAAACTTCTGCAGGGTTTATGGACTAGATACCAATTATGTCTCTTCAATGGGGCAATTCCAAGGTGAGCCAAAAGGGGAACCTTTCAGAGTTTCTTGCACCTTATGCAGGTATTACCATGTAGAGAGATGATTTTGACTCATCATTAATATTTTAAAAAAAAAAAAAAATCTAAAAAAATATTGTACTTTTTCAAAACATGTATGGCCTTGAATTTCAGTATTTCAGGACTTTCATATGTAGAAGCAAGTCCTGTGCATCCTGTTGGGAAGCTGGGAATCTTCCCCTTTCCAGCGGTACAGAGCTCCCACTGCTAGCCTTGAATGGCTGAAACATTTAGGACCTTGAACCTGTCACTGCTCCAGGATTGAATGTAGCCCATCCTGGGCCACAGGTGAGAGCAGGGGTTATTTTGCTGGGGACTTGTTGGGGGTGGCTGACAGGTCAAGTGGAGATGAATTTGTGGTAAGGTTGCAGGTGGAGTAGTCAAAGGTGTGAGATAAATGCAAGTTATCGCCTGACTCGAAAAACATTTAGGAGCATCAGTTACATTTTATACCACAGGGCACCCAGTTTGGGCCTTTTAGTCCTTTCTTTCCCTCTCTAAATTTGAGATTCAGACTTTTCTGTGTTGCTGTTGGAGTTGTCAGTCTCTCTCATTCCTTTGGAGCATGAGGTAGCAAATAAGGAGCCTCCAAATCCTTTCATTCCACAGCAGCCGTAACAGTTTGAAGACCACTCTTTCCTTGATATAACTCAACTCACCAGTTAAGCCGGGTCAGTACAGGTAAGTACTTTATATAGGTGCCAGATGCTGAAGATTTTAATAAAGGTGGAGTAGAATTGTACACAGTCTGGGGATGCTATGGGGTGGACTCTTAAGACAGATTTCCTAACAATAGTCTCTTGTGCAAATTTCATTAGGCATATTTAGAGGTTTGTGACTTTTTAAAACTAGCTGCCATCCCTTATCTAGTTAGAAATGTTTGTATTTTAGTCATTGATGTAAACCCTAAATCTCAAGAATACAGGAATAGTGTAGAACCAACCCTGCTGCTGCGATGGATGAAACCATTTTGCCGAGCTCCCCGTTCTTGCTAGTGTGATGTGAGCAGTGTACTCTGCAAAATGGCATCCTCTGTGTGGCACGGGCGGCTGCTACTTTTGTAACCTTGAAATAGCACCAGAACCGTCTTCTGGGCCATTTTGGCTCTACTACTCTACTGATTTTAGTACATATATTTTTTCATTGACATTAAATATATTCTTTAATGTTCATTCTTTGGTTCTTGATCCAATGGAAATTGAGAACTTAAAACCACACCACATATCGCTTTCTGCTTTCTGATGTAGAATTTTTTTTTAAATCACCAGTTGTAAGTAACAGAACAAATTGTAAGAAATATACTTTTCCTACTTCATAACTCTTATCTCCTTCTGTATTCCTTAAAGAGAACAACTTTTTCATTCTCCTGTATGGTATGATTACGTGTTTTGTGTTCCATATGACAAGAATAATAGATTTTTCTAAATTTTTCATACATATTATATTTTATATTTTACTTTTAATGCTGAATACTTTTTGGTGCACATTTTATTAGCTAAAAGAAAAGGAGTACTTGTGGCACCTTAGAGACTAACCAATTTATTTGAGCATGAGCTTTCGTGAGCTACAGCTCACTTCATCAGCTGGTTTCACTGTCCTTATTGATCAAGTCAACTGTGTTTATCATCCAGAAAAAGAGAGCTGGCAGTATTGGCTCTCTAAGGAAATAGAACCAGAGGTGGGGGGAGGAAATCACTGTTCAGTCCTTATTCCTGGGGGGAGATTCTCCCCTGCTCAGGCACTGTACAATGCTGAAGCAGTGCTAAGGCACTGGGAAAGCCCCTTAGGTAGCCAAGGGAGAGTTCCCCTGGTGCAGACACTGCGTACCACTGCCATGCAAGACCCCTTCCAAGCCCTGGGTTGTAGGGCAAGGTGGGAGTGGGATGGGTGGGTCAGGGTGGGAAAAGGCAGGGTCGCAGTTCATATCACTGCATTGATGCTGGCTGGCACTGCCATGCATAGGCAGCCAAGGATGACCTGCCACCCATTATTATGCCAGGGGCCAGACGGTCCCATGGAGCAGCCCAGGATCAGGAACATGCAAAGGTGGTTTAAAGTCATCTTAGCCTCTCCCCCCAGACTCCTGGGCTACGTCTGGGAGTGCAGCACCTTCAGGAGGTACAGAATGAAATCTCATCCATAGTATTTGCTGTTGGGATTACAGTACTGGAGAATAGCACCCAGGATTTGGCCCCTGTCTGATGCTTTTATGCTTGTCAAATACAAACGGTGAAAATTCTTCCGTCCTTTTAGTACAAAACTTTGAGGCAACCGTAATGCCCACTGATACGAACACAAATGGGCTGCACCTTCATTTTAGCTAGGAGATCTGGGAGGAATTTTGAGGATCCCCATTACCCTAGAAGGGGGAAGCTACTGTGTGACAAATGTTATAAAATATCCCCATCTCTAGTGTCCCTGAAAAAACCATTCCACTATTTGGTCTAACAGCCTGACTAGCGTGACCTTGTGTGTCGATGGCCTAATTTATACGAGGCTGTTATGCCAGAAAACTTCCCATCCTGGCTATCACCAGTGGAGCTGAAGGAGTGTGAGCAAAGGTGGGAAATTTTTGATGCAAAAAGCTGTGTGCAGACACAGCCTATGAGCTGAGGTAGAGTCTGCAAGGAATGTGTTAAACAGTTTGCGGCAGCCTTTTACAAAGCTGGAAAAATGCAGATGTGTATTTTGTTTGAGGACTATACTATGTGCCAGCCTTATTTCTGTTTAATTAGCTTAATATTTAAAAGCTATTTGTGGCCTTTTAGTGATCTGGGAAAGGCCCTGCAGTTGTTAAAAGTGCAGCCAGCTGCTAACAGCAGCTATGAGTGCTCGGAGGAGTACGAATAAAACAATGAAGTGTGGTGATATGTGGCTCGGGTCAGGACATGCAGGGTTTGATTTTGGTCCTGTCCTTACTTGAGAGGTGTAGTGGATCAGAGCACCCAAATGCTAGTATGAGAAGCAGACTCCAAGCTGTATTTTTTTCCAAGCATGTGCTTTAAGAGTGGATGCCATTAGCTCTTCCTGTTCATTTCACTTGACTGACAGTGTGGTTAAGGGGTTTTTCTTGTCACCCACAACCCCACTGTCTCAAGGGCATCCCAAATACAAATGGGACTCTTAAAAGACTGGAAGGTGTCCTTAAGTTGCTGATGGGTGCCCACAGATTTTAAGGCCAGAAGGGACCGTTATAACCATCTAGTCTGAACTCTTACATAATATAGGCCAAAGAACTTCACCTAGTAATTCCTTCATCAACCTCAATAACGTATGGCGGAACTAGAGTATATCTTTTAGGAAGCCATCCCACCCTGATTTAAAGACCTCTGGTGCTGGAGAATCCACCACATCTGTTGGTAATCTGTTCCTGTGGTTAATATACTTGTTGTTTAACATGCACACCTTATTTCCACTTTTAATTTAGAATAGTGAATTTGCTGAAAGTGAGAATTAGGATTAGGCTGAGGGAAAATACTGATGAAAGCTCTACATCTAGTAATGGTTTGGAACAACTGTGAGATCAAAAGCCTTGGAAGTCAGGGGTTTGGGGGATATTGCTACAAGATGCTCAGAAAAAAAATTCAGGCTGAAATTTTCAATTTTTCTTCCAGAAAGAAAAGAAAAAATATTCAGCTGAAAACCTGAAAATGTCTAGTTTTCTGCCAGAAATATGCAGCTTTAAGGCTTTCAATTATGTGACGGTAAATTGAACTTTTTTGAGGAAAGCAGACTCTTTGCCTGAAAATGTTTGTTTGGCCAGAAAACTAATTTATTTCAACCTAGTTCTTGCCAAATAGCGTCAGACTTCACTTCCATCCATGCCAAAATCTGAAGCCTTTAGTTTCTGCTAAGCAGATCTCCTATTACAATTCTGTTTCCTGGCTAACTGATTTCTTTAGCCATTCCCAACACAGTCTGTTAAGATGGAAAACACAAGTTGGGGAACAGAGGAACAGAAAGAAAGGCAAGAGAGAGAATAAAAGAAACAAAAAGAGGAATGAAAGGCGAAAACACTTTTTATAGGAAAAAAATAATTGAAGCATGGTTGATATAGTTTTTTTTCCAAAATGTTGTAGGTTTGTTTTGTGTTTTAATAGGTGGACGGTAGATTTTTTTTGGACAATCCCAACTATAATTTCTGCTTTCTGTTGTTTAGGTATTTTTTAAACTCCATCTTCTGTTGCTTTTTGGATTCATTATTCTGTCTCCCCATTTTTTCCTGCTGCTTTCTGTGTCTCTCCCCCTATTTCTCTGAAGGTGATTTGAGATGTGGCTCTTCACTGCCTACCTGCTAGACTCTCGCCCTTAGTCAAGTTCTGTGATATCCTGTATATATTTATAATATGAAAGGAAGTACATTTTTTAAAGGTTGCCCCCCCATTTGTGGGTGCAGTTTGTGTTCATATTTATTGCACTCACAGTTCACTGGTGGTTGCAAATTTGCATTGTCTTTCTTTGATTGTGGGAGGCACAACTGTCCATTTATGTGTCTGTGATACATTCTACAGTTTGCACACATTTATAACTGAACTCCCCAATCCTGTATCAGCAAATAGGTTATATTCAATGGGGAAAAACTACATTAATGTAGAGTTAAGTTGCTTGGCAGTCTGTCATCCTCTTGCAGAATGTTCAGCTGAGCAAAATGCAAACTTCTGAAAAACAAGAAGTTTGCCCATGTAACCTTAACTCTGCCCTCTTTCAGCAATGCTCCAATATGCCCCATTAACACACATATGTTTACTCTGCCAACCTGAGACTTGCTGAAATGTATAAGCTCTTCACCTCCTTTTGCAATCCATCATTCTCTCCCACACAATTCCACCTAACACTATTGGGGCGGGGGGGAGGGGGGAAGGTTGCCCACGCCACTTTCCCACTACCCTTTTTTGACCAATGCCTCAATTTGCACATAGCACATATTCAGACTGGCCCTTGGCACTATTAGATTCAAGACTTTCCAGAGCCTGGAATACCCTCACGCAGTCAGCCAGCTCTACAGAAAGAATAACACACGTGTACAATTTAATAACCACTTCACAGCCTTTTACAAGCCTTACATTTACTCACAGGGTACCATCTCATTTTCACTTAACCGTTATTAAAGTCTGCTCATATTCCACCTCACCATTCACAGTATCCTTGTAATAAAAGCCATATGCCATCACCAACATAACTTATTTAATTCTGCACAGACGTGATGGATACTGCATCCTGAAGGTGCACATGCATCTATTCCCTTTCCTCATACCTGAGAGGGTGGAAAACATAGATCTCCTCATATCGCAGTCACAGCTCTGTCACATACCTCATCATAATCCCCAGATCTCGCTAACACTGCTACCAAGCTCAGCTAACGACTGCTTCCACCATTCAGTGCAGCTACACCAGACTCCGAGCACACCCACTTTACTTGGAGTGCACGCAGATAATGCTTAGACTGTTTTCATCTCCCAACTTGCCACTGACAATACCCTTTGTAATAACCCTGCTGGGCCCTTCTAATTGTACAGCATACACAATTGTACAGCTTACTGCACTGAAATGATGCCTTCTGGAACCGGAAAGTACACATGCAGCTCTTCCCTTTGCTCACAGATGCTGGTGGGTGCAAAACATAGATAATCACTGCTGTCACACACCTCAAAGTAATCTACACATGTCCTTGTATCACTAACTCACCTTGACCAACCAGACCCAACTACTGCTCCCCCTCCCCCCATTTAGCATACCTGACACCCTCACTCCACCTGGAACATATGCAAATAGTTCTCATTGAGGACTGCTCACTCCAGAGGAGCAGAGGGAAGGTGGCATGGGTAACCTTTTCTTTTTTTCTTTCATCCTTATTATCAGCTGGAATCCTGTGGGTGAGGAGAAAATGGGTTGCAACAGGAGGTGAAGAGCTTTTACATTTCAGTAAAGGGGGGGCTGGTAGAGTAAAGGTGTGTGCGTTCATGGGGCATTGCTGAAAGCGGGCAGAGTTAAAATTGCCGGGTCAACCTCTTAACCATCAAGAGGTCTGTGATTCCTCCGGTGAGTCAGTCATACCTCTCAGCTGAACAGTGCAAGGCAGCAGAAGGAAGAGAAACTGTTTTCGGGGGGTGGTTGTAACTCAGGAATGCCATGGTCAAATGACCCCACATTTGGAACAGTAACACTACCCTGCACTCCCATGAGCCACATTAAATTTCAAAAAGAAAAGGAGTACTTGTGGCACCTTAGAGACTAACCAATTTATTTGAGCATAAGCTTTCGTGAGCTACAGCTCACTTCATCGGATGCATACTGTGGAAAGTATAGAAGATCTTTTTATACATACAAAGCATGAAAAAATGGGTGTTTACCACTACAAAAGGTTTTCTCTCCCCCCACCCCACTCTCCTGCTGTAATCGCGTGACCAGAGAGATTGAAGTGTTCTCCGACTGGTTTATGAACATTATAATTCTTGACATCTGATTTGTGTCCATTTATTCTTTTACGTAGAGACTGTCCAGTTTGACCAATATACATGGCAGAGGGGCATTGCTGGCACATGATGGCATATATCACATTGGTGGATGTGCAGGTGAACGAGCCTCTGATAGTGTGGCTGATATTATTAGGCCCTGTGATGGTGTCCCCTGAATAGATATGTGGGCACAGTTGGCAACGGGCTTTGTTGCAAGGATAGGTTCCTGGGTTAGTGGTTCTGTTGTGTGGTATGTGGTTGCTGGTGAGTATTTGCTTCAGGTTGGGGGGCTGTCTGTAGGCAAGGACTGGCCTGTCTCCCAAGATTTGTGAGAGTGTTGGGTCATCCTTCAGCATAGGTTGTAGATCCTTAATAATGCGTTGGAGGGGTTTTAGTTGGGGGCTGAAAGTGACGGCTAGTGGCGTTCTGTTATTTTCTTTGTTAGGCCTGTCCTGTAGTAGGTGTCTTCTGGGAACTCTTCTGGCTCTATCAATCTGTTTCTTCACTTCTGCAGGTGGGTATTGTAGTTGTAAGAATGCTTGATAGAGATCTTGTAGGTGTTTGTCTCTGTCTGAGGGGTTACCACTACAAAACAGATACAGATACAGACAGACATCATCTTCCTTTCCAAATGCAAACAGATGGACATCGTACCAAAAGGACTGAAGGTAAAAAATCCATTACAATCTACATACCACACAGACTATGCTGACAGCTTGTGCCACACGCTCTCAAAGAAACTGCGGAACCACCTGATCAACATCCTCTACAGCAAACAGGGAAAGATAAAGAATGACCTCTCAAAAATGGATACTCTCATAAAAAACCAACCTTCCACACAAACTTCCTCATGGCTCGACTTTACTAAAACTAGACAAGCCATTTACAACACACACTTTGCTTCTCTACAAAAGAAAAAGGACACTAAACTTTCTAAACTACTACATGCCACAAGGGGCCACAGCAATGGTTCCCTCAACCCACCCAGCAATATTGTTAACCTATCCAACTATACTCTTAGCCCAGCAGAAGCAGCTGTCCTATCTCGGGGCCTCTCCTTCTGCCCCTCCACCCCTACGAACATGATACAGTACTGTGGTGACCTAGAATCCTATTTTCGACGTCTCCGACTCAAGGAATATTTCCAGCACACCTCTGAACAACATACTAATCCACAGAGACCTCCCTACCAACACTACAAAAAGAAGGATTCTAGGTGGACTCCTCCTGAAGGTCGAGACAGCAGACTGGACTTCTACATAGAGTGCTTCCACCGACGTCCACGGACTGAAATTGTAGAAAAGCAGCATCACTTGCCCCACAACCTCAGCCGTGCAGAACACAATGCCATCCACAGCCTCAGAAACAACTCTGACATCATAATCAAAAAGGCTGACAAAGGAGGTGCTGTTGTCATCTTGAATAGGTCAGAATATGAACAAGAGGCTGCTCAGCAGTTCTCCAACACCACTTTCTACAAGCCATTACCCTCTGATCCCACTGAGAGTTACCAAAAGAAACTACAGCATTTGCTCAAGAAACTCCCTGAAAAAGCACAAGATCAAATCCACACAGACACACCCCTGGAACCCCGACCTGGGATATTCTATCTACTACCCAAGATCCATAAACCTGGAAATCCTGGGTGCCCCATCATCTCAGGCATTGGCACCCTGACAGCAGGATTATCTCACTATGTAGACTCCCTCCTCAGGCCCTATGCTACCAGCACTCCCAGCTACCTTCGAGACACCACTGACTTCCTGGGGAAACTACAGTCCATCGGTGATCTTCCTGATAACACCATCCTAGCCACTATGGATGTAGAAGCCCTCTACACCAACATTCCACACAAAGATGGACTACAAGCCATCAAGAACACTATCCCCGATAATGTCACAGCTAACCTGGTGGCTGAACTTTGTGACTTTGTCCTTACCCATAACTATTTTACATTTGGGGACAATGTATACCTTCAAATCAGCGGCACTGCTATGGGTACCCGCATGGCCCCACAGTATGCCAACATTTTTATGGCTGACTTAGAACAACGCTTCCTCAGCTCTCGTCCCCTAACGCCCCTACTCTACTTGCGCTATATTGATGACATCTTCATCATCTGGACCCATAGAAAAGAAGCCCTTGAGGAATTCCACCATGATTTCAACAATTTCCATCCCACCATCAACCTCAGCCTGGTCCAGTCCACACAAGAGATCCACTTCCTGGACACTACAGTGCTAATAAATGATGGTCACATAAACACCACCCTATACCGGAAACCTACTGACTGCTATTCCTACCTACATGCCTCCAGCTTTCACCCTGACCACTCCACACAATCCATTGTCTACAGCCAAGCTTTGCGATACAGCCGCATTTGCTCCAACCCCTCAGACAGAGACAAACACCTACAAGATCTCTATCAAGCATTCTTACAACTACAGTACCCACCTGCGGAAGTGAAGAAACAGATTGATAGAGCCAGAAGAGTTCCCAGAAGTCACTACTACAGGACAGGCCTACCAAAGAAAATAACAGAACGCCACTAGCTGTCACCTTCGGCCCCCAACTAAAACCCCTCCAACGCATTATTAAGGATCTACTACCTATCCTGAAGGATGACCCAACACTCTCACAAATCTTGGGAGACAGGCCAGTCCTTGCCTAAAGACAGTCCCCCAACCTGAAGCAAATACTCACCAGCAACCACATACCACACAACAGAACCACTAACCCAGGAACCTATCCTTGCAACAAAGCCCGTTGCCAACTGTGCCCACATATCTATTCAGGGGACACCATCACAGGGCCTAATAACATCAGCCACACTATCAGAGGCTCGTTCACCTGCACATCCACCAATGTGATATATGCCATCATGTGCCAGCAATGCCCCTCTGCCATGTACATTGGGCAAACTGGACAGTCTCTACGTAAAAGAATAAATGGATACAAATCAGATGTCAAGAATGATAACATTCATAAACCAGTCGGAGAACACTTCAATCTCTCTGGTCACACGATTACAGACATGAAAGTTGCGATATTACAACAAAAAAACTTCAAAACCAGACTCCAGCGAGAGACTGTTGAATTGGAATTCATTTGCAAATTGGATACAATTAACTTAGGCTTGAATAGAGACTGGGAGTGGCTAAGTCATTATGCAAGGTAACCTATTTCCCCTTGTTTTTTCCTACCCCCCCCCCCCCGCCCCCAGACGTTCTTGTCAAATCCTGGATTTGTGCTGGAAATGGCCCACCTTGATTATCATACACATTGTAAGGAGAGTGATCACTTTAGATAAGCTATTATCAGCAGGAGAGTGGGGTGGGGGGAGAGAAAACCTTTTGTAGTGGTAAACACCCATTTTTTTATGCTTTGTGTTTATAAAAAGATCATCTATACTTTCCACAGTATGCATCCGATGAAATGAGCTGTAGCTCACGAAAGCTTATGCCCAAATAAATTGGTTAGTCTCTAAGATGCCACAAGTACTCCTTTTCTTTTTGCGAATACAGACTAACACGGCTGTTACTCTGAAACCTGTCACTAAATTTCAAAGCAATCAAAGTACCCGTTCAGATTTTACAGCACTTAACAAGAGTTGCATTTTAAAGCATATAATGGAATGGAAACTGTCTAGCCATTTTTCTGTATTGGCACATGTGCAGGGTAAAAAATGTACATTTCCTTACATACTAGTCACAATTTGGGTCCCCCAAAGATTTAATGGCTGCCATACACTGCCTTGGGATGAAACTCAACAGATAGTTTGTCAACGGCTTTATCTCTAGCTCTGAGATTTAAAAAAAAAAAAACCTCAAACTTTTTCAAAATCGGTATTTTGGGGACTCATCTCTCTAGAACCCCAGGCTCACATTCACAGCTATTGGATATTCTACCTGCTGCTCTGTCACATTGCTTGGCCTGAAAGAGACACAGGTTGGAAGTCTGTCTCCTTTAGTTTCCTACTACTAAAACCATGCTTCTAACGAAAGCAATGATTTTATGTTATCTGGAGAGTCCAGACTTCCAAAGTTTTACCTCTCTGCACTCTTAGACTAGGGATGAATGTATATATTTAAATCCTCAATATTCATTATGCAGCACATGGCTGTGTGTTTCTTTTAGCTCCTGCTCAGTAACACAGAAAAGCTTTGCAGTCTTTCTCCCTCCCAGGCCTCACCTGTCACTATGGGTAATCAAAGCAAAGAATCCTAGACTTTTCCACAGGGCCCAGAGGGAAGAATTGGCAGGAGTGCCAGCTGCATATTCAGGATCTAACAGTGTCATGCATGTGAGTGTGAGAATCACTTGGTCTATAGGGGAATCAGTCTACTCATCTTACCTGTGATCATTAATGAAAGCTCCCTACAGCGCTAGAGAGCACTGCAGGGAGAATTACCATCAGTCTTCACTTGGAACCCCTTCTGCATGGCAAAACAGGGCCATTTTTCATTGGAGGAGGTAGTGAAAGTCTATATACAGATTAGAGTAGCTGTCTCTTTTAGAGAATGACCGATTTCAGAGTAGCAGCCGTGTTAGTCCTTTTCTTTTAGAGAATGACTTTTCTCTGCGTGTCTAGCTCTGAGAGACCCGAGAAAACCCATCTGTCTTCACTTTGTTGAGGGGAGGGAGAGGATGCAGACAGCAGAAGGAGAGAGATGTAGAAATTAAAATGGAGAGAAACAGAGATAAACACTGAGTGGGAGCAAAGTGCACAGAGACAGGAGGAAGTGATAGAGAGGACTGGGAGAGGGGACACTCGCATTGTGGAAAGAGCATTATCAGGAGTGTGAGCAACTGGGAGGTGGAAAGACCAGGAGGAAAGAGTTGACTATAAGTTCCCATCATCAACTGGGTCAAGCTTTGATCCTAAATAGATTTAACTGTTTAAATCTATCATTTCTAGTATGCCCTCCTCATAGTATCTGGGTGCCAAATATAACAATTAAAAGAAGATCTGTTTCTGTTCAGTAACAGAGAAAATTCTATGGTTGTTCCTTGGGTCATATACTTTAGAGCAAAGAACCCTCTCACCAAACATTTTGTAGCTTTTAAAAAAAAATCAGAAAGGTCTTTGCAAAGATGTGTGTTTTTCATTGTGTTCTGAAGGACTTGAACTCAGTCTCCATTGCTAGGCAGCTATATAGCCAAGGACCCTCTGCCAAAACATCCTGCTGCCATGAGTATCACCCTGGGATCTATTAATCAGCATCCCAGTATAAGTGTTGTATTTTTATTGGGGCAGAGAAAGAGGTGGCCCTTGAGCCCTAGCCTATTGAAAAATTTGAAGATGAGGGCTATTATATTTCATGACACACACAAAGAAATTAAATAAAAACATAACATACTCTTTCTGGAAAGTTATAACGTAACACTACTTTGTTTCTTGGGATTCAGAACAGTAACACACACACACACAACCCAAAAGCAGAGCAAGACAAAGCAGGCTGCTCCCTAAAACACAGAGGCACAATTCACCCCACCTTACTATAGGCTGACTGCCTGATGACTGACTGACCAGTAGACTCAGATTACACCTTTCCTCACAGAGCCACCTAGTCTATAAGCAGGACTAGGAAAACCTCCTGAGCATTTAAAGTGATAGCTTACAATTTTAATACAATTTTCAATACACCACAAGGACTAGCTCTTGAAGTGAAGCCACCATTTTGAGGCTCTGTGTTCTAACATGAGACGCTATTACCATCCTGTTCCAGTGTACAGAAAAGCTTTCATGGTCAGTCCTAGGAAACTGCTGTAGCAGGAATCTAGCCTAAAGCTTACAAAAGCATGGGTCCTTGTCTGAAAGGAAGTAGTGCACCCTATTAGAATAATCAGAATGCTTTTCCCTCAACCAATGCTGAATAGTTGATTAATGGGAGAGATGATTGGATGGTGAAGTCTGCCCCACTGGCTGCCGGGAAGCTGTTGTCTGCTCCTTCTCAGGAAGTCAATAGATTCATAGATATTTAGGTCAGAAGAGACCATTATGATCATCTAGTCTGACCTCCTGCACAACGCAGGCCACAGAATTTCACCCACCACTCCTACCAAAAAAAAAAAAAAAACCTCACACCTATATCTGTGCTATTGAAGTCCTCAAATCGTAGTTTAAAGACTTCAAGGAGCAGAGAATCCTCCAGCAAGTGACCCGTGCCCCATGCTACAGAGGAAGGCGAAAAACCTCCAGCGCCTTCCAATCTGCCCTGGAGGAAAATTCCTTCCCGACCCCAAATATGGTGATCAGCTAAACCCTGAGCATTTGGGCAAGATTCATCAGCCAGATACTACAGAAAATTCTTTCCTGGGTAACTCAGATCTTACCCCATCTAATAACCCATCACAGGCCATTGGGCCTATTTACCATGAATATTTAATTACCAAAACCATGTTATCCCATCATACCATCTCCTCCATAAACTTATCGAGTTTAATCTTAAAGCCAGATAGATCTTTTGCCCCCACTGTTTCCCTTGGAAGGCTATTCCAAAACTTCACTCCTCTGATGGTTAGAAACCTTCATCTAATTTCTAATCTAAATTTCCTAGTGCCAGTTTATATCCATTTGTTCTTGTGTCCATATTGGTACTGAGTTTAAATAATTCCTCTCTCTCTCTCCGGTATTTATCCCTCTGATATATTTATAGAAAGCAATCATATCTCCCCTCAACCTTCTTTTAGTTAGGCTAAACAAGCCAAGCTCCCTGAGTCTCCTTTCATAAGACAAGTTTTCCATTCCTCGGATCATCCTAGTAGCCCTTCTCTGTACCTGTTCCAGTTTGAATTCATCCTTCTTAAACATGGGAGACCAGAACTGCACACAGTATTCCAGGTGAGGTCCCACCAGTGCTTTGTATAACGGTACTAAAACCTCCTTATCCCTACTGGAAATACCTCTCCTGATGCATCCCAAGACCACATTAGCTTTTTTCACAGCCATATCACATTGGCGGCTCATAGTCATCCTATGATCAACCAATACTCCAAGGTCCTTTTCCTCCTTTCGTTACTTCTAATTGATGCGTCCCTAGCTTATAACTAAAATTCTTGTTATTAATCCCTAAATGCATGACCTTACACTTCTCACTATTAAATTTCATCCTATTACTATTACTCTAGTTTACAAGGTCATCCAGATCCTCCTGTAGGGTATCCCTGTCCTTCTCTAAATTAACAATATCTCCCAGCTTTATATCATCCACAAACTTTATCAGCACACTCCCACTTTTTGTGCCCAGGTCAGTAATAAAAAGATTAAATAAGATTGGTCCCAAAACTGATCCTTGAGGAACTCCACTGGTAACCTCCCTCCAGCTTGACAGTTCACCTTTCAGTAGGACCCGTTGTAGTCTTCCCTTTAACCAATTCCCTATCCACCTTTCAATTTTCCTATTGATGCCCATCTTATCCAATTTAACTAATAATTCCCCATGTGGCACAGTATCAAATGCCTTACTAAAATCTAGGTAAATTAGATCCACTGCGTTTCCTTTGTCTAAAAAATCTGTTACTTTCTCAAAAAAGGAGATCAGGTTGGTTTGGCACGATCTGCCTTTTGTAAAACCATGTTGTATTTTGTCCCATTTACCATTGACTTCAATGTCCTTAACTACCTTCTCCTTCAAAATTTTTTCCAAGACCTTGCATACTACAGATATCACCATGGACCTTCAAAGGGGACTGGAGAGTATGTGGAGGTTTCCAAGCAATTTTATTTTCAGCCCCATTATGTGCAGTATCAAGCCTGGGGCTCTAGCATGTTTTAAATGGATAGAAACAGGTCTGAGGAGGAAACAATAACACCCCAGGTAGTAATGAGTTTCTATTCATACATAGGAATGAATACAAAGTGGCCAATATAGTTTTCTATGACATTTTTAGCAAAAAAAAAATACACCCAATCCTCAGCCATTAACATTCAGAGCTGGGTATGAAATGAACTGCAGCCAGAGAACATCTAGATGTTTTGCTGGAGGGATGGGGAAGCAGAAGTAAAGAGGCTCTAGGTCCACAAAGTAACAGTTCTCTTGATTCAGAAGAGCAGAAAGTGACGAGTTGGTAGGGTGACTGAAAGGTGAAGAGAGAGAGAGTGTGTGTGTACATGGAAGTATGGGTAAACTCGAGTGAGGGAGAGGATGTCAGAGTGGAGAAAGGGGGAGAGATCGAGGGGCTAAATTAGGAAAGAGACACCTAGGATTGGGAAGGAGTGAGCTCTGAAAGGGGAGCAAAGAGGAGAACACAATGTAAAGGAAGCAAAAGGAAGTGGGTGGATGAGGGAGAGAAAAGGAGCAACAGCCAGCGAGAAGAACTCAGAAAAATATACACCATGATATATGCTAGGAAAGAAAGGTGAGAGAAAGTAGTAGGAAGGAAGAGGAAGAAGGTATAATAAAAGAGAGGGAGATGTAGTTCTATATAAAAAATATGGAATAGAAAGTTGATTGCCAACATGTCAACAATAAATTAACAGTACATGTTCATACTGTCTGATTATATTTGCCTTTGTAATGCATCAAATTGCAAGAAAATGGCATGTATTTTCAAATATTTCCCCTAGACTTCTCTGCAATTAAATATTTCCTGGACTTCCCAAAAGACATTGCCTGGGATGCTTCCACCTATGAGCTCAGCCTTGCAAATCTGCTATTCTCATAGTGGCTGTGCTGGATCTAGCCTCAGTAGTTGCTCCTGAAACATGCCTGTTCTTCTGGAACCATTGTTTCTTGGCAGGTTTAAATCCTCTACTTGCTGACAAGGTGATAACATAAGGCTTATCCTTCCCTAACTCCCTTCTCAGCTCCAGCACTGGTTCAATTCACTTTTCCTACTGAAAAAAAATGTACCAAGGAAAGCAGAAATTTCATCTTGCTGCTGTACAACTGTATTTCTGTTCATAGAAAACTGTGTTCAGTCTACATAGGTGAGGTTTTTAACTACTTAAAAGGTAACAGGCTAGGCATTTTCAATAATGTCGTTGTCCTTTTTTGTCGGGAGAGTTCTGCATTCTTTTGAAATACTCTACAATAGTGTGGCAAGCAAGGTTGTTTCATCAGTTCTTTGAGTAGTTATAAGGTTTGAAAAACCCTCAATAAAAACTTTAGGTAAGTAGTGATGAAAAACATTAAAATAAAACTTAGATGGTAAAGAGCTTGTCAAGTAAGTTGGAAGAGAATGCAAGAGGTTCAGTGTTTTTTGGCAAAATGGTTACACAGACACCTCAGTTTGTTATTTCAAGGCAGACTAAAAAACATTCTTGGATGTAGATTTGTGGGCTGCACAGAACATCTTGGTCCCTATCTGTATCTCCCTTTGAAGTCCGTGGGAGTTACTCATATCTGCTGAGGGTGGCAAATTGGGTCCGTGTACTTCAAATCACGTCTTTTGATGAGAAAAGTCATTTGAGTCTCTCTAAAGTTTTCCACATGGGGATTGGAGGGGAAGGGAGAGAGAGAGAGAGACAGAGAGACTTAATGTTCCCTTCTAGTTTAATCATTTACATGTTTCTCTGTTGGGTTGTGAAATCTAAACCCAGCAATTTTTCATCCTTGGTGGTGAGGGGAAAAAAATTAAAATGACAACTGAGTCATTGCTTAACTTCACAAGTAATCTGGTTATTCACATGCATAGTCAAACTGTAATGTTTCACCCAAGAAATACACCTGCAGGAGAGCAAATAGCAAAAAATGTAAAGAGACCTTTTGTCCTACAGCAGAATTTCTGTGTTTTTGACATTGCAGTGCCAACTCTCTTTCAAAACTTGTTTTGAATACACTGTGAGGTAATTTTTTAAAGAAAACAAATCTTCAAAATCTGTCAAAGTGTGTAAAAATGGAGCCCAATGCAACAATTTAGCAGCATTTACTAATGATGTTTGTACAGGTATATTAGAAAAGAGTGAGTGCAGAAAATAATCTTGGCAAGCCAGCTTTTCATTTTATATATAATGATATGGAGGGAAAAGTCATCCAAGTTCTCCAGGCTTATGGGCCTTGAGTGAATTTAATTAAAGTAAAGGGAGAAAAAAATAGAACTTTTGCTCAGAGAACATGAAAGCCTAAAAATGTGAAATGAGGTGGTTTATGAACTTCGGAGCAGGGTTGTGTGAAAACTTCCAAATAAGTTTTGTTACATTCAAGTGGAATTTAACACTGAAACTGTTTCAAATGTTTCAGGGAGCCCTTGCTTTTTCAAGTAAATGATCATTTTCAACAAAAAATTCAATGACAAGAACAAACATTAACCTTGCTGAGTGTAACATGGGCCCAGCAAGAAATACAAGCAGCAGGATGCCCCATGAGACTGCAGCACTGCCCCAACTAAGACTAGGCACAGCTCAGTGCCAGTCAATATACTTCAAACCTGATCCTGCAAGATGCTGAGTGAAACTAGTGTGAGCTGAGGGCTCTCAGGACCCACTCAGCATCTCATGGGTTTGGGTCCTTAAACAGACTCTGTGGCATGTTAAATTTGACATGGTTCTATAATTGCCCCACCATTTTGGCTGTGGGTTTCTCAGATCCCAAAATTGGCTCTGAATAAGGATATTTCTCTATGATGTGATTCAAACACACAACCAATCCATTAGAAAAGCCTAATGAAATATGTTCTCGTACCTGATTTCCCAACATCAGTACAGTAGCTCAGACTTGTATTTTTTTGTTTTTGGTTTTTGGAAAGGGATGATTGCATAATTTTACCTGTAAGAGGAAAATCACTGAAAATACACAAAGATGAGGGATTATCTAAAAACTTAGCTATTCTTAGTCAACAGGTACAACCTCCTCATCAGTACAAATGCAGTCCTTTCGATATCCAATTACAACCCCAAAGAAATTCTAGAATGAAAGACAGCTCCAAATGGAATGCACAAAACAAGCACCTATAAAGCAATTTGAGTAGCATTAAATAAGTCTGATCAAAAAGCCACTTTTTAAAGTAAAAGTCAAGTCCTGGCACACCACCTCAAAAATCCCTTCTCAGTACATCAGCAGTCCTCCGAAGCAGACTGAACCTCCTCACAGCACACTGGAGGTAAGCATAGGGGTATAATACCAATCTCTTTAAGCTAATGAAATTCTTTCTGATGTGTGAAAGATCCGCTCCTGCTGAGATTTAAACTGGAAATCCTTGAATCCAAAAATCAGTAATTCCTTAAGCCGGGATGAAGAAGAGTCTCCAATAACTGACACTAGGGCTAACAATTATATTCCCTGTGCAGATCCTCTAGTTGCTAAAGACAAGACCATCAATATGTACTGTTCAATAACAGGTTAAGGCTGAACAACCCAGTTCCACCCACTAGAAGTATTTTGTCAGTTCCAGTAGTAGTGTCATTGAAGGGCAATAATACCACTCTGCTGGGAGGTTCTGGGCAAAAGTGCACCAGCAAACTCTTGTCTCTAATGAGAATCTCCCAAAATCGTGAGTATATGGTTCATAAATTCTAGGAGCTGACACTTTGATTTCTTCTGTGAGGCTGTGAATCCACCCCAGTGAAAGAATTCCAGAGAAATTGTGTAGTTTCCAAATTCAGTGTGAAGTTTCCTTTTTTTTCTGAATTAGCCCCAGGGGAAAACACAGACATACGCTTCCTGCAGCCCATTTATCACAGCCCTTGCAGCAACCATCCTGCCAGGAACCCTCCCAACAGATAACTACCCCCAGGATCCTCATTGCAGAATAAATACAAGGGCTGCCCCACCTTCCCTGCCCTTTCTTTAAGCCATGAATCTGGATCTCCAGAGAGTCCTAAGAGTGAATTTAGTGGGGTCTGGAAGCTTGGGGGAGAATTCTGAAGAGGCACGACTCTGCCAAGTCTCCCTGGTAGGCATCCAGCCCCCCATTGTGGAATCTGTAAAGATCATGAGCACAATGTAGGTTTGAATATATAAAACATATGAATTAGCTATTTATATGTCTGCCTCTATGAGATATAAACGTGTGTGTGTAAAACAATATGCCATATGTAAGAAGAGAGTGTTATGGGGAATTATATGGTGTGTTTGAGATATGAAGGTTATAAAGGCAAATAGACCTGATTGAAATTAGGAATTTCCATCCTGCTGGAAATTCCAAGATTTCAAAATTTGGTTTCATCCTAATTCAGGACAAAAAGTTGAACTCTTGGAATTTTTCATGAAACAAAATATTTTGTTTTGACTTTATCAGAATGTTTAATTTCAACATTATCATTTCAACTTTTATATTATAGTAGAACATAAAAGATGATACAACAGTCAAAATGAAACATTTTGACCTAAACAAAACAATAATTTCCTGTGAAAATTTCAACAAAACTTTTATGGTTTAGTTAAATCAGCATTTTCTGATGGAAAACTGTTCTTTCAGTGAGTAGGGGGGAAATTCTTGTCTTGGAGGAAAGAAGGAAACATTGCTCTGGCCAAACAAAATAGCAGCTGTTTGAGGCTGCTCAGGGGTTTGGAATGTTAGTATAAAGGAGCTGAATTAGTGGTCTGAGAGCAGGTGAAGTAGAATCATAGAAATGTAGGACTGGAAGGGACCTCAATAGGTCATCTAGTCCAGTCTCCTGCAACAGATCTAACCTGTCCTTAAATACCTTCAGTGACAAAGATTCCACAGTCTCCCTAGGTAATTTGTTCCAATGCTAAACTACCTTGACAATTAAAGTTTTTCCTAATGCTAACCTAAATCTCCCTTGCAGCACTTTAAGCCCATTACTTCTGGTTCTGTCCTCAGTGGTTAAGGAGAACAACTTAAGTCTCCTCTTTATAACAACCTTTTACATACTTGAAGATTGTTATCCTATCTCCCCCTCAGTCTTCTCTCCAGACTAAACAAATTCAGTTTTTTCACTCTTTCCTCGTAGGTCATGTTTTCTAGATCTTTAATAATTTTTGTTGTTCTCCTCTGGACTTTCTCCAATTTGTCCACATCTTTCCTGAAGTGTGGTGCCTGATACTCCAGTTGAGGCCTTATCAGTACTGAGTAGAGTGGAAGAATTACTTCTTGTGTCTTGCTTACTACGCTCCTGCCAATACATCCCAGAATGATGTTTGCTTTTTTTTGCAACAATATTACATTGTTGACATCATATTTAGTTTGTGATCCACTATGACCCCCATGTCCTTTTCCATAGTCCCTCCTTCCTAGACAGTCATTTCCCATTTTGTATTTGTGCAATTGATTATTCCTTCTTAAGGAATTTGCATTTGTCCTTATTGAATTTCATCCTATTTAATTCAGACCATTTCTCCAGTTTGCCAAGATCATTTTGAATTCTAATCATGTCCTCCAAGGCCCTGCAACCTCTCCCAGCTTGCTATCATCCACAAACTTTATAAGTGCTCTGTCTATGCCATTATCCAAATCATTTATGAAGATATTGAATAGAACCGGACCTAGGGCAGATTCCTGCAGGACCCCACTCAATATTCCCTTCCAGCTTGATTGTGAACCATTGATGATTACTCTCTGAGTATGGTTTTCCGGCCAGTTGTGCACCCACCTCATGGTAGATTCATCTAGGCTGTAGTCCTTTAGTTTGTTTATGAGACAGTCGTGTGAGACAATATAAAAAGCCTTACTAAAGTTGAGATAAATGACATCCACTGCTCCCCCATAATAGTCAAAGGGTATACAATAAATCACATGGATATCACCACATAGATCCGTGTCTGAATGTATATATGCATACAACAATTGTATGTGTGTATATATTAACATACTAGACATATTCTCACAGAAAAAGACAACTGTATGCTTATTTTTGACATAGAGATGTCATCTGTATTACATTTTGAACAAATTAATTTGCCCTTTATCCCTCTGCTGCCCCCAATCTGATATGTTCTGCAGACAGATATGGCACATAAAGTTTTGTATATCTGGCATGCATTCATGTGGCTTTATACTGACTATCTACTATAGCTAATAATAATCCGTTCTATCAACAGTTGCTGCACAGAGGAAAAATAGTCTCACAGCACTAATAAAAACATCTTCCCCAACAGAGTCTGACTGAGCTGGAGCTACTGATCTCATTTCCTCTTTTCGAAGTCTCTTGCTTCACAGCTAGAAATCTAGTGAACATGGAAGCAAGTGAATTTAGAATTCTTATGGCCTCCTGCAGGTTCTTTAGTTCTTACTGTGTTTACAGAAGCTCCTCTTGGTCTTTTGACATTTCATCTGTTAGAGATAGAGAGGAAGAAAGGAGGAGTAGGCATTTTCAGCTAATTTTCAATAACATATTTTTGTCTTTCAGCAAAGACCTACAATCATCTATTTTATGTTGCTGGTTCCACACTTGCCACCAGGAAAAAGAGAACCAACAGAAGTTTGGGATGTGAGGAGTTAAACTGTGGGACAAGTTTAAGGATCTAGATGTGTGCCATTAAAGCTATTTAAAAGATGGCAAGAGACCTTTAAGACTTTTCTTTGTGGAGAACAATGACTTAGAATAATAATGAAATGTGATTAGTAAATTATCAAAGGGGATCTTTATTTGAGAATCTTAATGAACTATTACTCAATTGCCAGTCGGAGTTGTGAGGTGGAATAATCATCTGCTGCAATGGCAAAGAGTAGGTCTTGGCTGGGACTGGAATGTAATTAATTTGTTATATATGGCCTCCTCCAGGCATGTGGGCCTGATTTTCCATTGCCAGGCACCTGGTGAAGACGTGCACCTGCGCACAGTGCGTGTGTAAAACATTACCGTTCTGTGTTCTCATTTTGTACTCCCTTTTCATAGTTGTAAATGACTTAACTGCACAGTGAACCAGGCAGGACCCTTGTTTCAGATACCATTCCTGCAGTGTTTAATGGGAAGCATTTCAGTCCAGAGCAACTGGACAGGAGTACAAATTCAGGACGAACTTAAATTTGTTCCTCATGAACTTTAAGGGCAGTGGATATTCAGTTATCATTATTTGAAAGACAGGATCTTCTATATCAGGGGTGGCCAAATGTACTGGCCCTCTGAGACACCTACGACAATCTTCAGAAGTTCGAGAGCTGGGGAACACCTGCCTGCCTGGAGCCAGGGCTGAAGCCCCCAAATCCCCTCCCCACTGGGCAGAAGCCCCAACCCCACCACCCCACTGCTAGGCACAGGTTCTGAGTACCCCCCTGTGGAGAATGGAGGTGGGGAGGAGGGACTTGCAATACACACTTTAATGGTAAAAGAGCCGCATGTGGCTTGCGAGTCACAGTTTGGCCACCCCTGTTTTATAAGGTAGCTACTTTAAGGGCAAATTCACACAAGATAAAATATCAAAGAGATCTAAAGCATGTAGTAGGTTATTCATAGGCTCATTTGGTTAATAACGTGGATCATTAGGAAAATGATAAAATGTGGTTTGACAAATTCATTCTTCAAAGCACCACATAGTGTTTTAATGGTATAGCTTTGAGTCTCTGTTCTAGCTGTGCCTACTCACCACTTCTTCCAGAGTGTGTGTGAGATCATTCCCTCTTGTTCTGCTCTCATTCACCCTTTGACTCTCCAGTCTCCCCTTTCCCCACATGACCTAGACAACAGTAGGGTGATGCCTTCCCTGGTGGGTTCATTTGGGGATGCCTGGTGCCACCTTATTGGTTTATTTCAAGCTTGATCATTCCTAGACAAACACCTCTGCAGAAGTGGAATTAAGAACCTGGTCCATCCTGAAGTACTAGAAAGAGCTTAGTCATTAAAAGTACTTTAGATACTTTTCTACAGGTGGTAGCTTCTGTAAAGAACTGAGGGAAAAAAGATCTGGTCCTTCATCATCTGGACTGACACATGCATCTCTCAGTATGCTGTGCTTATCTCTTTGTCCCACAAGTGCAATTAAATACAATGAACTTGACAGCTAAGCACATGTGTGTCACTTCTCTGCCCAAGATTGTCAATTCACTGCAATCCTAACCCCATGATTTCAAGACTGTTTTTACTTGTGTGTTGTGTTTTGTTTTGTGTTCCTATGAAGGAGCTAGTCTCTGCTTCTGAAAATACTCTGAGTTTAGTTGTTTTATCCACTGAGATCAGATGTGCTCAGATAGACATTTCTGTTCTCATGGTCTCCCACTGTGTTCATATTCAGGGCTGAGTATAATGGCTCAGCTTGGCCCGAAAGCAATATTGATTTAAATGTGTAAACACAAAGATTAAAACTCGATCACCAACATATCTGTACTGAAATGAATCCATATGAGGCAAACTTAGTTAAATGTGTAAGTGTTTAATGTTTAAAGGTCAATACCAAATAATCATTAAAAACAGGTTCTGGCAAAGAAAGATGTGTAGACAGTTTAAGATTAATCCATAACAGTGACTACACATACAGTATGGAAACTTAATTGTAATATACATATATATCCATTCATTAAAATTCTTGGAGGAATTTTGCTACATTGATCAGATTGACAGAAAAGGACTGACTGGTTTCCATTTGTATTAAGAATGAGTCCATAAATCAGGAATCCATGCTCTGTTTCCCACTCTCTGCCTAGCTGTCTCTCTTTTTCATCGATAACCTCCACAATTCATTGGTTCTCTTCAAACACATTTCACCTCTAGCTGCATCTCAGGTGCTCTGTTTTAACTCATGTCCTTGTTCTTTGTACAAGAACAAGTAACAAGTAACAAGTAATCTTCCACTATCTTAAGGAAAGAGACACACTGAAGGCAGAAACATCCTCTAGCTTGACAAGATTTGAAGAAATCCTGGAAAGAGGAAGGCATTTCTGAAGTGCTTGAAGAGAATCTATCTAAAAGCAGATAAAGAAAACAATATTGTAGTTTGGTATACTGAACTTTTGCCAGGAGAAAAAGTAAGTAAACATAAATATCCCTACCTAACCCTAATTCAAATCACTATAGAAAAGAATTGAGTCATCACAAAGTTAAGTGAAGGGGGGGAATATTATTATAGGGATAGATCCCACTCCCATTAAAGGCTATGTCAGGTTTCCCTGTGATTTAAGAGAGCAGGATCAAGCTGGGAGCTGCTGGAAGCGGTGGCCAGTACGTCCCTTGCTCCATGCCGCTTCCAGCAGCTCCCATTGGCCTGGAGCAGGGAACCACGGCCACTGGGAGCCGCAATCAGCCGAACCTGCGGCTGCGGCAGGTAAAACAAACTGGCCCGGCCCGCCAAGGGCTTTCCCTGCACAAGCGGCGGAACAAGTTTGGGAACCGCTGTGTTAGATAATTCACTCTTCTGGAGTTCCTAGGTATTACTTTTGGCATGTGGGCTGGTAAGAACCCTGGGTTGTTTTCCTAAGCTAAGTCTATGCTAATGAAAATGTGCACTGTGTGAGAGGAGAGAGACAGAGAGCTGGTGTGTCATTTTCTCCCTATGTAAAGGACTTGGTCTAGAAAAAAGAGGAAAGTGCAGTGTCTGGGAGAACAGAATGAAAAAGTGGGTGAGACTAGAAAGTTGACAAGTGGTATAAAAAGCATGTTTTCAGATGGAATAAAACAAATGCTTTTTAAAGCAGCATATAATCAACTTGTGGAATTCTGTGCCGTAGGGTATTATTGTGGCAAACAGTTCAGCAAGAGTCAAAAAAGGATTAGACATTTATATGAATAATAACAACATTTGTAGCAGTACTGGCTAGACTGAAAATTACAAGGGTTATGGCAAGCCTTTCACTTCAGGGCATAAACTGAGAGGAAGGGATTTTTTTACCTCGTATACCATAGATTGCAGAGTTGGCCAGAAGTATTAGAATTGCAGTTTTTCTTTCCTGTCCTGTGAAGCACTAATATAGATCACCATCAAAGGTGGGACTTTGGACCAGTTGGGCCTGTTGCATGTTCCAATGTGTCATTTCCTCTGTTCCTCTGGGTGGTGACTATTTTGGAAGTGATGAATATGGAACTAAGTTCAGCTGAAATATGGGGCTGGTAATGGTTCATGTTCAAAACTGGATTGGTTTGTCTACATTTGGAGCTCCTAGAATTAATACTCTGCCAAATGAGTGTTTTTTAAGCAGATTTGAATTTTAAATGGTGAGCACACTGCTGATTCACTGGTGGCAATCTGAATCTTTACTGAACAAATATACCAGCATACTGCTTGTGGGTAAAGTGCTAGTGGAAGTGCCACTTGACTGGTATGATGTAAAACTCAACTCTTAAGCATCTGTGGTCCTTAAAGTTCCAGTTCTAGAGTGCAGTGACTTCCAGTGTCCTGGTCAAATTCCTATGTGGGGAAGTACACTTACCCTATCTAACTCACTGTGCAGTTTCACCTAGATAAGTTATTTGTCCTGTCTTCCTTTCCCAGAACTATTATGTAGTGCTGGTACATTGCAAGAGTTACCCTATTCCACCCCAGAGGTGACTGCATTTCAGTGGTGAATTAGATGTACTTTGTTTTTAAAGGACTATGGATTTTTTTCTTGAGGATGTATAACAGGTAGAACTGCTCTGTAGCACCCCTAGCAGGGTCCAGTGTGGAACTGCAGGGGCTCCCTGCCTTAGTCTTGGCTGCCTGCTGGGAGCAGGGTGGCCTGAGCCATAAGTTTAGAGTCAGTATCTACTCAGTTAAATAAAAAATAAACTTAAATAAAATAAAATAAATAAATAAATAAATAAAATAAATTTTGCTGCTTGCACCTTTAAATAAACAAAGAAGAGGCAAGTGCTTACTTGCGGTGCTTGAAGGCAAGGCCCCGACCTGGCCCTGGGATATTCTGGGCTAGTTCTGAGGAGCTCCTCCTCTGTCCCAGTGTCACCCAGCACTGCCCCTGAGAAGAAGCAGGCAAACCTTCTTAACTGGTCTGCTGGCTCCCAGTTGGTCAGTGTCTCCTGGCCCTTCCAAGCTTCTGAAGAACTAGGCCTGGTCTACACTACGGAGTTAGATCAGCGCAAGACAGCTTATGTTGACCTAACTCTGTAAGTGTCTACACTAAAATTTTGCTCCCGCTAACATAACTGCCCCCACTACGCCGACTTAATAACTCCACATCTACAAGAGCCATAGAGCCAATGCTGATGTAGTTAGGTCGATGCAGGGTCAGTGTAGGCACTGCGTTGCTTACATGGACTGTAACTGGCTTTCAGAAGCCATCTCACAATGCCCCACACTGACTGAACAATCAGTGCAAGTGCTCCTGGTGAGGATGTGCACCGCTGATACAAGGAGCAAAGTGTAGACACATACAAGCGATGTAATTACTGTGCTGGCTGTATGCTGACGTAAGTTAGGTCAACTTATTTTCGTAGACATGCCCTAAATCTTGTTGGTATCCTGGCCTGAGCAGAGGCTGTCAGGGCACTGATGCCGCCAGCACGGGGCAAAGAAGGCCTGGTAGATGCCATCACAAGGTGCTAATGAAATAAAAGCTGTTTAGGTCTCAGCTATTGTTCTCATCATATATAAAGAGACTATTGGCTTACTGACTCATGGCTAAATTGCAGTTTCATGTGTATTATGTAGAACTGTTAACATTCACAGAAATTGGCTATGAATTTAAAGGAGCCACTATCCCATTGCTTTATTGCTAAATGGTTATGGGGGTTTTGTGCCTATTACTGATGTACAATTTCAGGGTTGGATTCATGGAGGGTTTCAAGTGGTCTGAAAATGAAGCCGCATCCTATTATTACCTGGTGATGGAATTTCATTGGTTTGCAACAAAATATTACCACTGGGACAGCTTGTTTAAATGCTCTTCTAATCGTATCGCTTCATTTGAGTTGGGCAGAAATAGTGGGCAGCAGAAGCAAGGTGGATACCAAGATAAAATGGTTGAAAATTTTCAGTTGGAAATTCTGATGTAATTTCATCAGAGCACTAATGAGATTAGCCAGGTTAGACCTCAGAGCAGTGATGCACCAGAGGCTGACTTGGCAGTATTGTCAAATTAAGGATCCCAAAACTAAACTCAACACATGAGAACTGCAACCTGATATTCCTGCAAAACCAATTCCCAATGTATACACACTGGTGCACTAGGATTCTACTGCAGCTAGCCTCATTGTGAAGAGGGATGGCTGATGGTGCTTTTTCCATATGGCAGAAGGAAAACGGTTCCAGATTTCACCACATCACCTACATTCACATGGACCAACCACCTCAAATCTAACTCAGAGATTTCTTTTTTCTGAGGGGGGTGGCGTTGCAGCAGCGGAGGAGGGGGAGAACATTGTTAGTCAGCAACCTCAGGTTACTCTGCTCACTTCAAGGTCTGGTCAACACTTAAGGTTTAGGTTGATGCAGCTAAGGTGGAAAAATCCACATCCCTGAGTACCACAGCTATACTGACATAATTCCCAGAGTGGACACAACTAGGTCGATGGAAGAATGCTTCCATGAAGGTAGCCACCATTGCTTGCGGAGGTGGTTGCGACGGGTTGGACCACTCCTCCTCCCCCCGGGGATGCCACCCAATGTGCTGGGGTCCCACTGACTCCATCCATTCCACCAGCCTGGGTTTCCTCATCCTGTTCTAGCTGCACCAAGCCCTCAAGCCTTTTCTGGCACACACACAAAGGTAAGGCCACACCCAGCTGCAGACACAGACTGCATTCAGCTCTGTGTGGGAGAAAGCAGCTCGAGGGTTCACCCAGCAGTCACGTGCACATCCCTTTTGGAGAGTAAACCCAAAATAATATTGTCTTGGTTGTATAGAAAGATCTGCACAGCACAAGCTCAAAAAATCGTCCTCTCCCTCAATGTGGAGAGAGAGATGCACAACTTCTTGCCCCCCACAGATATGAATTGCACAAACTGGGTTATGTTATAAACAAAAAATAAGTTTATTAACTATAAAAGGTAAATGTTAAGTGATTATAAGGGACTGCAAACAGAACAAAGCAGATTACTGAGCAAGTAAAACAAAACATGTAAACTAGGCTTAATACACTCAAGAAACAGGTTACAAAATGTAGTTTCTCGCCCTCAATGTTGTTTTAGGCAAGTTGCAGAGTTTCTGTAGCTTAGAGTTCCAGTTATTTCTCTTTACAGACTAGACTCCTTTTCTTAGTCTGGATTCAGCCCTTGCCTTTCCCTCAGCTCAGTTCCTTTGTCTCGTCAGTTGTCTTTCTTCTCCAGTGTTCCTCTTGCCGCTGGGCCCCAAGTCCCTCCCAGACCCCAGTGCCCCTTTTCCTTGGAGGCTTCCCCCTGGCAGTACCCCCACAGTCTCTGGGTCTCTCCTCCTAAGGGAACCCCCAACCCTCTATCCCCACCTTGCCTCCGTATTTGGCTACTGCCAGTCACCACCTAGCCCGCATTCACTGGGGCGGACTGCAGTGTACAAGCCACTCATCACAGGCAAGGGGGGTTTGGACCTGCTGCCTCTGCCTACCCTTGGGCTCCCCTGTTGCAACCCCAGTACCCTGTCTTAGGCCGTCTTCCAGGCCTGCAGCCTGGGGCTTTTCCAGCCTGGAGCCTCCCAGCTCCTGTGGCCTTCCCCAGCCCTGCTTCACCTCAGGTACCCTGGATATGCTCCCCAGCAGCCAGGCCCATCTCTCTCCACAGCTAGAGGAGACTCTCTCTGAGCATCTGGCTCCCAGCCCTTTTCTAAGGGCCAGCTGTGGTCTGTTTGGGGCATGGCCCCAGCTATGCCTACTTCCCCAATCAGCCTGGGAGCTACCTGCCCCCAGCCACAGCCCTCCCCAGGGCTGTTTTAAGCCCCTCTGGGCAGGAGCGGGTGACCACCCTGCTACATAGAGGACGGCAATGTTTGCCTTACTCCCCAGCCTTAAATAGAATTTACATAAGATAGGAAGCCTTTGTTTCCAATGGAAAAGTACCAGCAGTCTCCAAGGTGGTACTTTTTACCAGATGACATTATCACCTAACCTTGCAGTGTCAAAGCAACCATGAAACCAGGTTTATTTGCAATGTCCACAGGAAGGAACTCCCAGAAGATGGTGAATCCATATCTTTGAAGACTCATTGTCTTTTTCCTAATGGCCCATTAAGGCTGATGGCTTACTGTCTGGTGAGTGTCTCCAAGTATAACCACAGTTGTAATTGTTACATAGTCAATATTCCTAACTCCAAATACAGAAATGATACATGCATACAAATTGGATAATCACATTCAGTAAATTATAACCTTTCCAGTGATATCTTACATGATCCATCTTACATAAAATATATCTGAGTTATGCCATATTCATATCATAAGCATATTACTATAAAGAATTTGGAGCGTCATGTCATAGTGGTGTTCCTAGAGCACCTTTCTATCACTGTAGGCTGCGCCTATACTAAAGGGTTATGATGGCCTAGCTAGAGAGCCATCACTATGCCGTTATAATCCTCATAGTATAGGTATCGCCTAAGTCTTGGCCTGAGGTGGTACAGGATAAACCAAACTTGAGAGAGGAAATCTCACTTTGGATGATGCACAATCTTCCCTTGTCTTTGTGTTTCCATGCAGAAGTGTGCTCTTGTGGGCATACTTGGTGATGTATGAGCACTCAGATAACAAAATACTTGTCACTAAACATAAATACTTAGCTTTAAGAGAAGAATTTACTTAGGCAAAGGTTTTAAACTCCATGTCAGTGTCCTTAAAGTGTAAGAAACGTATTAGCCATTGCCAGATAAGTAAGGACTTGTTTACAAGGAGTTATTCCATAATAGATATTTCTGAATAACTCCCTGTGTGGACACTTATTCCAGAATGAGTGCCTTGCTCTGAAAGTGGATTAAGCTAAACTGAAACAAGACAGTCTTCATTCCAGAATGTGTCCACACATAGAGTTATTCAGGAATAGCTATTGCACTTTAAATTCACACCCTATCTTATTCTGAATTAACTTTCAAGTGTATACAAGCTCAAAGAACCTTGGAAATGGTGGATGGAGAACAGAGCTTCAAAAGGTAGTTAGAAGTCCCCTTTTAAAATGGAGTGGCATAGTCTGATGCAAACTTAAAGGAGAACAAACATAAATAACATTTAATGTTTCTTGTCTCTAGGTACTTTGTACAGTGCACACAAATTCTTCAATCCACTCGTGAATATTTGAATACTCCACATTATATTTGTGCATGGATATTATATATATAAAAATTACACATTATTTAGATTTATGAGACATCTGTGTTTTGATGTACCATTTCTGCACTCTAATTTTGAGAGGACTGGTATTTTATTGACTCTGACGCCTGTACTTAAAGACATTTAGTACTACAGTGAAGTAACATATATTGTTAAACATATTAGTTTCTTCATAGTTAGCTTGCAACACCCCTTCCATTACAAGACTAACTTTGACCCTACACACACTAATTTCAGCAAACCAAAAATAAATCCCCATGAACATTTACAACAAATTTAAGGCAAATTGGTCAAGGCTTTTAGAATGTACAAAGGTTCAAAAAATGAAGGTGATCTCAGTTTTTAAATATTTTTCTTACAGTTTTTGGCTCATTATAACTACAAAATGGCTTGTCCAAGAGACTCCAATTTTGTTTTAATCTGTTGGTCCTTGGCCAAGTATGGTTCCTTTGACTTCTTTTGGAGGGCGTGTTGGCAGAATTAATTAATTCTTTAATGTGGTTTCTGCATACCTTAACGGCTTCATTGAGGTGATGAACTCCACGTGGTCCTAGAAGAAGAATTGTGAGCCAAGGTGAAGGGAAAGGAGGGGTGTCATACTCAGTGATGAGCTGCCAAAAGCTGAAGAACCGGTTCCTTCAGTTGCCCTGAGTCATCTTGGCGGCACTTCAGCTGTGGGTCCTACACTTGCTCTGGGTCTTTGGTGACACTGAAGTACCTCCCGCCGAAGTGCCACCAAAGACCCGGAGCGAGTAAGAACATGCTGCCAAAGTGCCCCCGAAGACCCGGAGCACCGCCGGGTGAGTGAAAATTAAAAAGGGATTCTCAGCCGGGAGCCTCCCCAGCTCGGAGCTCAGGCGGGCTGGACAGGATGGTGCTGCTGGCTGGATGTGGCCCACGGGCCGGAGTTTGCCCACCCCTTTAACAACTGGTTCTAAACCGGCTTCAAAATTTAACAACCGGATTGTACGAACCGGTGCGAACCGGCTCCAGCTCACCACTGGTCATACTTGCTTATCATACACATGCATTTTTCTAAACCAAAGCCATGAACAGTCTTCTAGAGTACAGCTCCATGGCCAAACCATGCAAATAAAATGGTTTCAGTGAATTTAAGACATTTGTAACAACTGGATAATTCCTGAACATCCTTGACAAAGAACTTATCTTCACTACTGTGCTAAATTGGTGCCACTGTGATTGATGCAGCAGCATTGATTCAGCGTGTCTAATGACGACGCGCTACGTTGACAGAAGTGCACTTTTCTGTCTACATAATTAATTCACCTCAACAAGAGGCAAAGGAGATGCGCTCCCATCAACATAGCGCAGTGTAGAGACCATGTTAAGTCAATGTAAGTTACATTGCTGGGGGAGCTGGGGAGTTCACACCCCTGAGTGATGTAACTTACATTGACTTAAGCGGTAGTGTAGACAAGCCCAAAATCCCTATCATCAAAATGTCTTCATTGTGGAGAGCCTATCTTATGAGAGGAGAATTAAAAAAAAGACTAGCTTGTTTAGTCTAGCAAAAAGAAGGCTGAGAAGAAATATGATTGTTTTCTATAAGTACATCAGGGAGGTAAACACGAGGGAGGGTGAAGAGCTATTTAAGCTAAAGGACAGTATTGGTACAAAAACAAATGGGTATAAATTGGCCATGAATAAATGTAGGCTGGAAATTAGAAAACTGTTTTTAACCGTCAGAGGAGTGAGGCTAAGGAAGAGCATCCCAATTGCAGTAATAGGAGCAAACAACCTAATTCTAAGATGGAGTTCGATACATTATGAATGGGATCTTGTGATGGGGTTGCCTGCAGTAGCAGAGGACCAGACATAATGGCCCAGGAGGTCCCTTCTGGTCCTGTCCTAGATCCATTTCCCCACACAGTGTATTGCATGGAAGAATGCAGAAGAAGCATGGTCTCATGGTTAAAACACAATTAAAGAGTTATGAGATCTTGATGGGTGGGGATAGGGATTTCCGCTACCTCTGACACAGGCAACTTGTGTAGCTATAGGCCTTTCTGTGCCCCACTTTCCCCCTCTGAAAAGTACTTTGCAATGAAGTTGAGGATTAATTCAATCCTTGTTTTGAAGCCACTTTGAGATCCTTGTTTGCAAAATGCTATAGGAGTTCAATGTATTATTATTTATTAAGATATACTGCCCCTACAGATTTTTACGTCCTAGGAGATGACATATACCTATCTGAAAGCTTCTGCCTTGCTAAATAATTTTGGCCACCACCACCCAAATTCATATCATTCTCCTCATTAGTCCCATCATAAATCTTTGCAGGGAAAAATTAAATGAATGTGGACTCACTGTTTGGGTGCTAGATGGGTGTTCATTCTTACTGAAATGGATTAATTTCACAAGTCAGTAGCATCTTTTGTCAATATTCATGATGAGTTACAATGCCACCCACAACTTCATGGCACAAAGTCAGGAAATGTGTCTGCTGCATCATCTGCCTATGGACCAGCACTGTGGCTCATTACTGTTCTCAGCTAGTCTAGCCTGGGGCATAGTCCCACTCATTTGGGGGCGGGGATTGTGCCCCAGGCTAAACTAGCTGAGAACAGACAAGCTCAGGACTGGGCAAGGCCTGCAGTTGTTGCTGTTTCCTATGTGGGGGTGGGGATGCAAAGGGAATAGGGAAGAGTTTTTCCACCCTTCTTTCGTCCTCAGCCCTTCTTTGCATATGCCAGAATTTGGTGTAAAACACTTCACTGCTGCCCCAAGATTCCCCATGTTTCTGAACACTAGGTGGGAGAGGGGAATGTCCTGGGAAATACTTTCATTATGTATAATCTAATAATTAGTTATCAGGGAAAAGCATTTTTAAAGGTGCTCAGCCAGGAGCTGTAAGCAACTAGGTTACTCGAATCATTGCAAAGAGGAAAGGTGGGTGGGTTAATATATTTTATTGGACCAACTTCTGGTGGTGAGAGAGACCAAGTCTACACTAGAGATTTGTATTGGTATAACTACATTGTTCCAAGGTGTGAAAAATCCACACTCCTGAGTGACGTAGTTATACCGACCTAAACCCTGGTATAGATAGGGCTATGTGGCCAGAAGAACTTCTCCCATTGATACAGCTACCGCTACTCACAGAGGTGGATTAAGTACACTGATGGGAGAAGCTCTCCCATTGGCGTAGAAGTGTCTTTACTGAAGCACTATAGTGGTGCAGCTGCACCAATGCAGCTTTTTTTAAGTGTAGACCTGCCCTCAGACAAACTTTTGAGCTTCCACAGAGCCCTTCTTCGGGTCTGGGAAACATACTCAGTGACAAAGCTAAATACCAGGTGGAATAGATTGTTTAACATAAGTAGTTAACACACATTTCAAGGGATCATTCAAGGTTAAGTGGCCCATTAACATCCCTCCAATCAGGGGGGAAAGAAAGATTGGGGAAGGCAGTGGGGAGGGGCTTGCTAGTGGGTTATAAATTGTTGTAATAAAGTCATAAATCCAGTGTCTCTATTCAGTCCATGATTTTAGTGTCTAGAAAAGTTATGAATTTAAGCTCCCAGGTTAGTCTTTGAAAGTCTCTGCAGGTTTACTTTGAGGACAAAGACTGAGGGGTCAGATATGGAGTGATCACTTTGTGAGAAGGGTTCACCCACAGGTAATATGGTGCTTTTGTCTTTTATCATTTTCCCATGTAGCCATTTGAGCTTGAAGTGATTGTCTGGTTTCACCCACAAAGTTGTTGTTGCGGCAGTTAGTGCACTGGATGAGGTGCACCACACATTGTGATAGGCATGTGTAGGACCCATGGACCTTGAAATGTGTGTTGTGGGGAGTGATGATCATTGTAGCAGTGGAGATATGACTGAAGATTTTGCATTTGTTGTTCTGGCAGGGTCTGGTGCCACTTTGAATTGGTGTGTCCTGGTCTGTGGGGAGCTTGATTCTGATGATGAGCTTGGAGAAGTTGGGGGGTGGTTGAAGGCCAGAAATGGGGGTGCAGGAAAGATTTCTTTCAGGATGGGGTCCCCACTGAATATGAGTTATAGTTATTTGATGATACCCTGTACTGGTCCCAGTGTGGGGTGGTAGGTCACAACTAGGGGTGCACGGTTGGAGGGGATTTTATTTCTGTATTGAAGCAGGTTCTCTCAGGGTATTTGAGTGACCTGTTCCATGATGCCATCTATTTCTCTAGTGGAGTGTCCTTGTTTGGTGAAGGCAGTTTTGGGTGTCTTAAGATGTATATCCTGGACTTCCCCTATGGAGCATATTCTGTGGTATCTGAGTGCCTGTCTGTAGATAACAAATTTCTTGGTGTGTTTGGAGTGGTTACTGGATCTATGAAGGTAGGTGATGTGATCTGTGGGTTTCTTGTATGTAGTTGTCTTTAGGAGTCTATTGTTGAAGTTGATTGTTGTGTCCAGGAAGTTGATGCTAATGTTAGAGTGTTCAAGAGATAGTTTAATGGTGATAGTTGAAGTTGTGGTGGAAATCTATGATGGAGTTTAAGACATCTGTCCAGAGGATGAAAATATCATCAGTGTATCTCAGGTATATCTTTGGTTTTTTGGTGCATTTTTCCAGAAATTCTTGTTCAAGGTGGCCCATGAAGAGGCTGGCATATTGTGGAGCCATCCTAGTACCCATGGTGATTCCCATGGTTTGGACAAAGTGTTTGTTGTTGAATGTAAAATTGTAATGGGTGAGGATGGAATGGATGAGTTTGGTAATGTCTTTGGGGTGGATATATGAGGATTGTCCATTGTCTTGTAAATATTTGAGGCGGGCAGATATGCCATCATTGCAAGGGATATTAGTGTTTAGGGAAGTGACTAGAATTATGTGGCTAACAAGGTTAGTACTAAAAATTCACTCACAGAATCCTGATACTTAAAGGGCTAAAAGCACTGCTGCTTGCAATTTTGCTAATGTGAAAAACCCAGATCAAGTAAATTATTGCACCATAATTGTCTTTCATTTCACATTAACAAAAGTCTTGATTTCCCTGACACCAATTGCGTTGGCTTTACAAATATAAGCTTTTTAAGAATTTAAGCATGAAAAGCTCTGCCAAGTGCAGGAAGTTCTTGAAAGCAAAGACCTTGAGTCTTGTCTGAGCACAGCACCAAATGTGAAACTTCAACTTGTAAAATATGTGATAACCAACTTGACAATGCAGATTACATATAAAAATACGACTGGGGTAGACCTAATACATTGTATGAAAGACTCCATTAAGAAGAAATACACTGTGAATCACAAACACCAGCTTCACATCGCTAGAGAAAATGGAGGTCTTCTTTGAGGACAGAATTCAGGTGTCAACATACTCAGGAAAGTGACTCTTAAGATGGCATTGTGGGGATCTATGTTTGTCTGGCAATGATCCTAGTTCAAACCTAACTAGGTTTAGTAATAAAAAGTTTCTCAACTTCCAGCACTGCAAACTCAGCCTGGAGTCTGAAAGGAAAAGTATTCTTCCTGGCTTGTGCATCGTCCTCAATAATAAAGTACTCTGGGAGGGATTCCTCACTGATCCCATCCTGGCCCTTGTATGCTGCTCTAGCAATTTCAATGGATTAGAAAAGCCTATGCTTGGAAGGAGTGAGTTCTTCCAGTGTAGGCACTGCATAAAGTTATCCAAAGTGGCTCTGTGGAGGACCCTGTGCAAGCCCCAACATGGGGAGTGCCGGGGCAGGTGCATTACTTCAATGGTGCTGTGCTGATTTACACCAGCTGAGGATATGACCCAGAGTCTGTTATTGCCATAACATTTTCAGTAGCATATTATCGTGTCTTTAATCTCAGATTGATAATGAGGTTCGAACAGAAAGGGTGTTGAACATGTGCTATTTTTTTAAGTAGTGTATGTCCTTTGAAGGTTTTATTGATGAAAACAGTTTTCATATAATGGTGAAAACATAAATGCATTATAGGAGTATTAGCAGGTATCAAATTAACAGCATATTCCTTCTGGCAGTATCCGCAGAAGCTTTTAATCCTCGCTGGCTACTTTTCTGAATATCAGATGTTATCTTTTGGGATATCTTTCCAAAGGATATGCGAGAGGTTTCATCACATATGTCTGCTATTCTGGCTGGACAGTTTCCTGTCAACATTGGAATTAGATGCAGCTGAAATGGCATCACATTCTTCTAGTTCAACATCAACGCTACAAGAGCTGCCAAATCTGTGGAAGTGGGACAGACCCATAGTAGGATTTTGGCCAACTTTCATTTGGGGTTTTCCCTTGTATTACAATTAGTTTTGAGTAGAGTTGGCTTTAGCATTTTAAGTGGAGCTGGAGAACAATTCCCTACCTCAAGGTAATGGACTCCTTTTGACAGGATCATTCCAATATGGCCAGGGCCAGCTTCAGCCCTCCCCCAAATCCTAACAAGACAAGGGTGTGGGTAGTTGAGACATTTCTAAACTTAACTCCAGTTATATAAAAACTGGGGGTGATATTTTCAGTCCCCTCCCCAGCCATTTGCTGCTTCAGCTGGAATCAATGCATACTTTGCAGCATTGAAAGACTTTGGCAAAGAATAATAATCTCAATAAATCAGGAATCATCCATGGAGTGTGTGTGAATGTATCTGTATGGGACTTTATAAACTTAAACAACTTAAGATAAGCCCTTTCATTTCTATGTCTCCCAAATAAGTGTGGCCCATCACAATGTGGGTTCCAAGGGCTAGCTCTGTGTCTGAGTCACATGTGCGTGCACTCTCTACCTGTCTGCTCTACAAGAAAACAAAAGCCCCAAAATGTTCCTTTACCTTAGTTTGGGGGCTCTCAAATATATTTTGCTGGACTCAAATAGAACTCAATCTTTAATTTAAAACAAGGTTCCCACCCACATACATTTTTTGAAAAGACACTAAACACTTTGAGATACTGATCTGAGCCCTACATTCCATATCTACTTCTCCCCCTCAACTCCTACTGATACTTATAAAGAATGGAATTAAATCCACATTAACTCATTCTCTAATGATGAGTCTCACTCTCTGCTCCCGGGCTTTCCACCAGCTTACGTACATAATAGGTTGCTTTTTTTAATTTAAGGTGGATTCCATAGTGAGTTTCATAGGTGCATTCATTCCATATCAACAGTAGGAAGAAAAAGATCCAGTTGTGAGATGATCTTCATCAGAGCACATTGGAGGGGCGAACTCTTCTTTGCAGTTATTTCCCACCCACTTGCCCTGTGTGCCATCATTCAAAAAAGAAATATCGTTATCAAGTGTCATTACAAAAGTCAAACATTTCTTTCATAAATACATGTTATCCCTTGGCTTCTTTTTCACCATTTGCATTCATTCCACATCTGTGGTGAAGAAAATGTCAGATATTATTACAAAAACCTTGCCAAGTATAGGTCAAAGGCATTGGTTTAACAAAGAATGCAAAGTCCTCTCAGTTGATCTGGGTAGTGGTAGGCACAGGAAAAAGAATATTTAGGTTCTGGGCCTATCATCGTGTCAGTGGCGTTGTTTTTCCATTAGCCTTTTTTAACCTGTTAAGTTTATGGAACAGCTCTGGTCTTGCCATTTGCAACCCTTCCAAAACCTGGTTATACTTGGATATCTTTAATAAAATCTAGAGATGGTCCCAAAACAAAAACCTTACATTTGAACCCCTTAGAAGTTGAGTGTGCTCAGATTAGAATGCCCAGATCAGAACCTTTCTCAGCTGTTTTAGTGCTGGGTTAGATCCAAAACTGGAAGGGGTGTGTTGTCTTGTTCTGTTTCAGATGTGGCTGAAATTTCCCAAGAATGGCTAATCTCAAACGATTTCAGCTACCATGAATGGCAGGTGTCTCATAATATCAGCAGATTCTAAGAGCTTTGTCACTTTGAGCCAAAGTGTAACAAGAACGTGCCATGAAATGTTGGTGTCCTAAAATCCAAATCATAATCTAAACCTAATACACATCCCAGTGTTGCTTTCTTAGGGCTTGTCTACACTTAAAATGCTGCAATGATGCAGCTTGCATCACTCTAGTGCTTCAGTGAAGACTCTACCTATGCCAATGGGGCGGGGGGGGTTCTCCCATCTGTGTAGGTAATCCACCACCCCAAGAAGTGGTAGCTAGATTGATGGGAAAATTCTCCCATAGACCTAGTGCTGTTAACACCAGGGATTAGGTAGGTTTAACTGTGTTGTTCGGAGGTGTGGATTTTTCACACCTCTGAGCGGCACAGTTATACTGACCTAATTTCCTAGTGTAGACCAGGCCAGTGTCTACTTCTAGTTCCAGTGGGTTTATGAATTATGACCAAGAAAGGGGAATTTGTAAAGTCTAGAAGATGTGGTACATCATATCCTCATACAAGATGGCTTTGTTGTTTGCAGTGATAGGTAAAGTGTGACTTTGGACTTGACGCCAGTGGGAATTTTGCCATTGATTTGAATAAGCATTATAGTAGTGCCCCAAATCCATAGTCAGAGTAAAATTGTGTCTGGACCTGTACAAAAATGGAATCTGGAGCAGGTCCATTAGTTGTGTTATGTAGTATGGAATAGCAGGTGTGCCGATGTAAACAGGAAACATACTATTGTGACTTCAATATTGACAATAAAGTCCTAGATAAATTATTCGGGTTTTTCTGAAGTCTCATACATTATTCATACTCCATCACCACAGATGTTTGAAAAAAAACTCATTAGCAGCCAATTTCTAAATCCTTGTCAGTACATTACCAATCCATTAGCAGTGCAGATTTACAAAAGACTTCCATTCAGAACTAGTATATCTCTATAGACAATAAACTGACAATTGCGTTTGAATTTTCATGCTGATTGTATTGTATTATGAACTGTGTGTTGCCATCCCCCTCTCCCATCTATTCACTAGAAACAACCAGTTCACCAGACTAATTTCATTCGCTGCGGTGAATTCCATTTAGGGTGTGTCTGTACATACCGCTCTGCAGCGGTACAACTGTACCAATACGGCTGCAGCATGTCTGGCGAAGATGCTCTATGCCAACGGGAGAGAGCTCTCCTGTCGGCATAAAAAAACACCTCTGCAAGCAGCATACGCTCTCCCACCAACACAGCGCTGTGCACGTGATTGCTTATGTCGATGTAACTTATGTCACTCAACGGGGTGGAATATTCATCCCCCAAGCAACATAAGTTTTGCCGACAGGCTGTTGGTTGACATAGTCTTAGTCTGTGGGGGCGTAAAAGAGAGGAATACCTTTAAAAATACCAATAAGATCCATTCAATTACAGGCTTATGTTTGGGGGGGTATTTTAGAAGTTTATTCTAGCACACTACACTTAAAAAAACACACATCAATTTTAATACAGACTATTAAATCCAGAATTTGAAAGTGCTTTCAGATATGGTGAAACTCTATACTTGTTTGGTAATTATCTATGTTTTATCAGTGACTCACTAATATAATTTGTTGTGGCTCCTTCCAGCAGTGTCATGCCTGCTGCTGCCAAGCATGTTTGAGGGCAGCAAATCAGTCACCAAGTACACAAGCTCCAAGACACGTTTCTTAGTATCATGTACACAGCAATATATATTTAATTCTGGAACCACGAGACAAGTGCCTCAATAAAGGGGGCAGTGTTTTTGGAACAAAAATAATTTAAAATTGGCATTTGGGCCTTCTGCTAGCATTGGCCATGTAAGTGAAATGACTCAATGCAAAAGACTGTTAACCAGTTAGCACCCTCTTTAAAAACTGTTTTATAAGTAAGACAGTATTTAGAACTAAATTTTTCAAAAGGGTCCTTGTGATGGGGTCTGCACCCCACACTAGCCCTGACAGGGTTGATGAGGACCTGAGAGGCCAGTTAGGTCATGTGGCACCACCTGACAGAAGGTGGGCCATGGTTAAATGAGAGTCTTGTCCCACTGGGGCAGTGCTAGGCTGACGCTGTAAAGCTAGGAAGCCAACAAGGTGAATGGGGTTTTTGAAGGAACTGGAAGATTTTTTGGACCCAAAATGAAGGCACTTTGGGAACTGAAGAAGAGAATGGATACAAAGGGGCTGGGGGCGGGAGGGAGTATACAAGCAGAATCAGATGATGATATCAGCAAAAGAGCAAAGTTGAGGAGGGAAATAAACCAAAAGGTTATAATTGCAAGATCCCTAGCCAAAGATATAGATTAGGTGATGTTAATGCTGTGAAAGTAGCTGACTGGATTTTTAAAAGTATTGGAGATCTAGCAAGAGCCAGGAGGTTGCAAGCTGGGGATCTTTTAGTTGAATGTAAAAACAGACAGATAAACTGCTAAGAACTAAAATGCTAGAAAAAGGAGTACTTGCAGCACCTTAGAGACTAACCAATTTATTTGAGCATAAGCTTTCGTGAGCTACAGCTCACTTCATCGGATTCATACTGCGGAAAATACAGAAGATGTTTTTATACACACAAACCATGAAAAAATGGGTGTTTATCACTACAAAAGGTTTTCTCTCTCCCCACCCTACTCTCCTGCTGGTAATAGCTTATCTAAAGTGATCACTCTCCTTACAATGTGTATGATAATCAAGGTGGGCCATTTCCAGCACATATCCAGGTTACTTTTTATAATAACTCAACCATTCCCAGTCTCTATTCAAGCCTAAGTTAATTGTATCCAATTTGCAAATTAATTCCAATTCAGCAGTCTCTCATTGGAGTCTGTTTTCGAAGTTTTTTTGCTGAAGGATAGTCACTTGGAGATCAGAAATCGAGTGACCAGAGAGATTGAAGTGTTCTCCGACTGGTTTTTGAATGTTATAATTCTTGACATCTGATTTGTGTCCATTTATTCTTTTACGTAGAAACTGTCCAGTTTGCCCAATGTACATGGCAGAGGGGCATTGCTGGCACATGATGGCATATATCACATTGGTGGATGTGCAGGTGAACGAGCCTCTGATAGTGTGGCTGATGTTATTAGGCCCTGTGATGGTGTCCCCTGAATAGATATGTGGGCACAGTTGGCAACGGGCTTTGTTGCAAGGATAGGTTCCTGGGTTAGTGGTTCTGTTGTGTGGTATGTGGTTGCTGGTGAGTATTCGCTTCAGGTTGGGGGACTGTCTGTAGGCAAGGACTGGCCTGTCTCCCAAGATCTGTGAGAGTGTTGGGTCATCCTTCAGGATAGAACCCTGGATTTGTGCTGGAAATGGCCCACCTTGATTATCATACACATTGTAAGGAGAATGATCACTTTAGATAAGCTATTACCAACAGGAGAGTGGGTTTGGGTTTTTTTGGGGGGGGGGAGGAGAAAACCTGGATTTGTGCTGGAAATGGCCCACCTTGATTATCATGCACATTGTAAGGAGAGTGATCACTTTAGATAAGCTATTACCAGCAGAAGAATAGGGTGGGGAGAGAGAAAACCTTTTGTAGTGATAAACACCCATTTTTTTCATGGTTTGTGTGTATAAAAACATCTTCTGTATTTTCCACAGTATGCATCTGATGAAGTGAGCTGTAGCTCACGAAAGCTTATGCTCAAATAAATTGGTTAGTCTCTAAGGTGCCACAAGTACTCCTTTTCTTTTTGCGAATACAGACTAACACGGCTGTGACTCTGAAACCTGTTAAAATGCTAGGGGAAGTTCAAATAAGTTGCCAGCTACCGAAGTATCTGGGTGAAATAAACACAGTAATATATGGCATGCAATTAGAACTGACCAGGGCTGAGATAACAACAAGCATAGGAGAAGGCAAAGTGAGCAAGCAACTGATTAGTAAATGAGGAGGAGAAAGGAAGCCACCAACAGCAGTGCTGATTATATTTAAGGGAGGGACTCTATCGAAGAAAGTCACAGTAGGGTTTCAGATCTTTAGAACCAAGCCATGTGTCTGTCCTCCCTAAAGGTGTTATAACTGGCAACAAGATGGGCATGTAGTGCATGTTTGTAAAGAGCAAATGAGATGTGTTCAAAATGGAGGAGAGAATTCCTACAAAAATTGCATAGAAGGGATGGAGGTGAAGTGTAACTGTGGTGGTAATCACAGTCCAGCAAAAAGAGGGTGTCTTGTGGCAAGAAAAGCTAAAGAGATACAAAAGGCAGAAATTATTAACAACGTATCTTACGTGGATGCTGTAAGGAGACTCTCAAAATATCAGACAGAGAAGGAAGAGAAAATCAGCACAGGAAAAGGGGAACTGTGGACACAGCCTCATTCTGTAATAACAACATGGAGAAAGGAACAGGTGATAATAAACTAATAGTGAAAAAAGAAAGGTTTATTGCATTTATGATAGAAGTGAGATATTGCACATCACAGAGGTTAAAAATCAGAAAAAATAAAAATTATAGCAAGGGCAATGAAAAAATACTTGTATGTTAGCAGTCTGTCAGTGGACCATATTTATGTGATTTTGAATGAGGTTAATGGTGAAATATGACAAGAATGGGAAGCACAACCATTGCTAGAATGTGCAACGTTTGATAGCACATGGTCAAGAACTAAAAGAAAATATCCTGGAAAAGAAAACTGAAACAGGTGTCATATGTATCCAAGAAATATGTCTGGATAAAAAGCTTGCTTTTAAAATTCCAGGGAATATTGCCTTTAGGCAAAAGCAAAAACTAGGAAAAAGGAGGAGGCATTTGTACTTTCATAAGGGAGAGATTAAACTACATAGCAGGAGGGAAGAAAATCTCTAATATAATGTTGAGATTTCAATGCAGAAGAGAAATCTTTCTTTAAGGATTTATAATATCTATAACTCGTGTAGGAAATTAGAAAGCTCGGAGTTACAAGAAATAGTGAAGAATGCTAAAAAACCATATATTGTATGGGGTGACCTAAATAGTCCTAATAAACTGTGGGGCAGTAAGACAACTGATTAACAATGGTGTATTGTTAAAAAAGTGGTTTTAAACGATGTCAGCTTGACTAGATTTAATGCAGCAGAGCGTAGTTTTTCTTGCTTAGATCTGGGAATTATAACAGCAGATACTGCAAGTTTGATGCAACTGGGAAATATATAAGGAAGACAGAATGGGGAGTGATCATTTCCCTATACTTATTACATTTTAAGGGCAAGGTAAGGTTGAAGGTAATGGAAAATTACCCACCAGGAATTTTAAGAAAGCTAACTGGGAGCTATTTACAAGTAAGTGTACTGAATTTGTGAATGTTCATTGTGTGACTGATGGCAGAGAATTTCAATGGCAATGTAATAAAAAGATTAATAGCAGCAGCTACAGTAGCCATACCTAATATACTGAAGTACTCTAAAACTAAAACTCACTTCCATGGTAGAATGAGGAGCTCACAATGGCAGTTAAAGAAAGGACAAGCCCTACAAAAAGTGAAAAATACAACGAATAGTAAAGATCTAATGAAGTATAAAAGAAATAAGGCAATAGCACAAAGAATTATAAAAAGAAAAAAAAAGAGATGGAGAAAGTACTACAGCAGATAAATAAAGCTACCAAGACATTAAAATAAACAGGCAAATTGGAAGAACGAACGGAATTCAGACCAGAGTAGTTGCATCCAGTGTCTTATTGGGACTGACAAAAATAGTTAGAAGTTCTGATAATGAGAAAGCAGAAGTTTTAGCAGAAACTTTACAAGGGGTGAGGAATGATGAAAGTCAAAGTGTAATTTTCTGCCAGTCTATTCACTGGAGAAAATCATGACCTATTGTGTAGGTTGGGTAAACATGAAGATATTATACTGAATGAATGATTTTGTATGTGGGAACTTGAGAAAGGTATTGATATCACCAAGAATACATCCCAGGTAAAGATAATATATGTCACATAATGGTTAGCTATCTCTCTGAAAGCCGTTTGAGGCATCTCTTAGAATTATATAATCCTATATAGTAGTAATTCCAATATGAAAACCAGTCAAACTATCCACAAAAGTGGATGCTTATAGATCTGTTGCCCTTCTGTCCTTTGTGGATAAAATTATGGAGAGAACGGTGAATGAAAGTTTATTGCCTATCTGGGAAACAAAGGCATTATAGACAAGGTGCAGGGTGGTTTTACAAGGGGAAGATGCACCATTAATCATGTTGGTACGTTAGGAAAAAATATTAGGCACACAGGGTTTTGGTAATAGCTGTCTTACTAGACAATGAAAAGGTGTGTCATGCTATGGAAGGAAGGCTTGTTGCACAAAGAAAGTGCACGAGTGATAAGAGTAAGACTACATGGGTGGAGTAAAGACTTTTTGAGTAACAGGACCATGCACATCAGCGTTGGGAAAGTTACGCTGAATATAACATAAAAAATGATAACTATAGGAAAGTGTTATTAGCCCAACCTTACTTAATAATATTTGTTTGGGGAGATCATTTATTATAAGTGTCAGGGTAGGGGGACACTCTAGTCACAGATCATTGTGGTTAGGGACAGAAATACTGAGAAAAGAGAATCAACGAAGTGTTACAGGAGACCTCTGACTGGGGAAATGCTTGGGATTTCATGTTCTCCATTGCCAAACTGAAGGACTGATCTTTACAAAATGGAAAGCTTTACAAAGGAATGTAAACTGTATATGTATCAAGAACAAATAGATCTAGTTAGAAGGTTTACATTCCTAGAAGTAATATTTTATACTACATTACTTTGAAACAATCATATAAATTATGTTAAACATAAATGTACAGGAAAGATTAACCTGCTTAAAAGTCTTACTGGGACTACTTTCGGGTGGGGATAAGAAAACAGTGTTGATAGTCTACAGAACCTTAATCAGATCAATTATGGTGGTCAAGCTTTTGGGTCAACATCAAAATCAGAACTTAAAAAATTCTCCTGTCAACATAATAAAACCACCTCAACGAGCCACGGTAGCTATATCAATGGGAGACGTTCTCCTGCCAACATAGCACTGTGCATGCTACCACTTATGCCATCAAAACTTATTTCACTCATGGGGGTGATTTTTTCACACCCCTGAGCAACATAAGTTTTGCCCACCTATGTGGTAGTGTACACATGGCCTCAGTCTCTCTGTGGATCTGGGCCCAGGTCCTAAGGGCCAGGTTGGACAGCCAAAGTGAGTGAACACTTAATCTTTACTATGTAGCTATTAAACACTGTTTAACTATTACATGTTAAAATTATTATTCTGCTTGTCATTCTATTAAAGCAGTATTATAGGACTAAAGATAGCAACTATCTGGAAAGATTATATGAAGACTACTAACCTTTGTGTTTACTGACTCATGTTTCTTCAAAATGTTCCTTTTGTTCTGAAACTTTCCACGTTTGGTCTTGTCTCAATAGCGAGTTAAAGAAATAAACAGTCTGGGCTACATCCATTCAACTGTTTGAGTTCTGAGAGCAGGAAAGCATGTTTTTATAAGCAGAAAAAAGTTAGATTCAAACAGCTGATCTTCAGACTTCATATGTACATGTCACTGAAGAATAGTATCTGAGGGGGAGCAGGCAGAGGACAGGAGGGGAATTTTAATTACAATAAAATACTTCATAAAAGGGGATTTGTGCACGCACAGTAAAAAATGTCAGTGTCAGGCCCTGATTCTTCAACTGACTGGCTTAGGATATATTCCTACACAGTCAGTTGCAGAAATTAGACATTTAATTGTGTAATTGTCTGTGCCAACATTGTATTGTATAAAAAGCTTCCCATTTGCAGTAGAACTGGAAAGAGCTTAGTCCAAGTCTGTATTTAGTTCTCTCTCTAAGTACCGTGAGACAAAAATATGCAAAAATCCATAGTGTCTAGAAGGATTTGAAAGAAGAAACAGGGACTGGAATAATTAAGGGTCTGATTTCTATAGTACATTAAAACATTGATAAAAATATGGGCTAGTTTCAGAAATGTGTGTACAACTGTGTGCCTAATTTGCAAGCATATTTACCAGATTTTATATATAAATAAGATAATGAAATAAAAATGGCCATATAAAATTTCTGATTAGTTATTGTGCTGATTTGCAAGCACAAATGAAATCTCTAAGTGCAGGATAAGCATACAGTTGAAAGCCCATTTACAACAATCAGGGCCTCTGAATCTAGGGGTTCGATATTCTCACTTCACACTGGGGTCAATCAGAGGAAATGTCACGGAAATTAATGGAATTACCAGTGTAAAAAAGAGAAACCTGGCATGACCCGGCAATTGGTACTCAGGCCTTTAGTGCCATTGTGCCTTCATTTCCTATTCAAAGTACTACTATAGCTCAGAAGCTTCAACTTCTTGGTAAATATTGACTTTTTAACTATGACTACTGTGTCCTTCATCTCGTGGTATGAAAGAGAGAATGAAACAGCAGGTATGAAACCACTCCCTTAATAGTATGGATCTTTCAGGATTAGAGCTCTTAGAATTGTGAGACATATAGTTGTTCCTCCTTGTAGTTTGATACTGCTACAGGTCTCCTGGGTAAAATCCAGGCCACATTAAAGTCAATGGCAACATTCCTACTGACATCAGTGGGCTAGGATTCCCACCTTATGTTCTTGCCATAAGACCCCATTCTCTTGCAGACCCTGAGTCAGCAAAGAACTTGGACAGGTGCGTATGTCCCATTAAAGTCAATGGGTGAGTGGAAAAAGTGCCCTTATAGTTCTGCTTATCATCAAGATGGGCAGCATCAGCTTCGGCTCAGAGATGTCAGTTGTAATTGAATCCTTTTTTGAACAAAACATTTTAGTTTATTCATGTTGACAAGCATATCTTACCTGTGAGCTTTTCAGCTGTTTGGCTGAGTCCAATGGGTGAAGTTTTCATCTAGATTTACTCTATAACTTTTCATGCTGGGCTTCCATAGAAACAAGAGTGCTCTAACAAATATCCAGTGTGGAGATAATTAATTCCAGCGTTGCATGAATTCTGGATTACAGTAGAGGAAAGAAGGGACCCTAAAGATCAAAAGTGGAGTGTCTGGCTTGCTGAGAGCACATGGCTTGTAAAAAGTTTTAGGTGCTGGCATTTTGCTTCCAAAAAGGGATTAAATTAGTTGGATTACCTGTTCTTTTTGTCAAATTTTGCTATCGAAGTTTATAAAAAGGGAAAGTTAAAAGCTTAAAGATGTTGCCAGTCTATAGAAACTCACCTACTTGCCTACAATTTAAAAACTCTACCAATAGAGAACCTCCTAGATCAAATGTATGCATAAAAATATGAAAGTGTCATTACAATTAGAAAAGGAACTACAAACTGGTAAGCAGGTCCTGGTAGCACATGTGGCTCCACTCTTAAGAAGTTGCAAAATATGGACATCACAATATAGGATATTGAGTCAGGGCAAATTGCCAGTAAAATGAAATGGTGTCATCATCCATGTGAATTTATAGTCACTCTCTGGAACAGGTTTTATCAGTGGAAAAACCTAGGGTTACCATACGTCCTTATTTTCCCGGACATGTCTGGCTTTTTGGTTCTTAAATCCCCGTCCGGGAGGAATATTTAAATATCTAAAAACGTCCGGGATTTTGCCATTATTATTTTTCCCCAAAGAAGAGTGGATCATTCAAGAAAGAGAGTGAATGTTGATCACTCGAGAGAGTGCCTGCTTTTTCCCCCTAGCTCCCAGCGCTTGCGCTGCAAAACAGCTGTTTTGCATGGCTGGGAGGGAGGGGGGAGGAGGGGGAATGCAGCGCTCTCAGGGGAGGAGGCGGGGGCAGGGCAGGGATTTGGGGAAGGTGTTGGAATGGGGGTGAAGTTGGGGCGGGGCCAGGGGCAGGGGGTGTGAGCAAATACCCCCCCTCCCATGGAGTGTCCTCTTTTTTGAATGTTCAAATATGGTAACCCTAAAAAACCTCACCGAAGACGGTCCTTTGAGTGAAACACTGTCAAGATTTTCTGAGCTTCCTTTCCAACAGCTCTGGGTCCACTCATGTTTCATACAGTTCAGTCCTTACAAATGAATATTCAAGTGGATTGAACCTGATTTTGAACAGGAGATCATACTGTAATTACAATCTCAGTCAAAGGCTTTAATACTGGTATTAGAAAGATCAGTAGAGGCGATGACCTCTGAAAGTGACTAGACAAAACTGACACATAAAAGCATGCTCAGCATGTATCAGAAGGTAAAAGTGACACGGATTCAATAGTATAGGCCATGCCTACCTTGAAATATGTCCATAGAAAGAGACTACTCAGTATTATCTAAGGTTCAAGCTAGTAATAGAATTTCAGTCACTTAGTCCCAAGCCTAATTGTGAGTCCATTAACTATTTTAAAAATATTTTAAGCTGTTTCCTGTTTATAGCAAACACCACCATTAATTGATGCAACTTACTGAGGAAATTTGGATTTTTTTAATTTGAATCCACAAATTTGCAGCCCTCGTTTGGAAACACTATAACTCTGCACAGCCCCTCTATGGAAGTACCCCTATGCACTGAAAACGCTGTGACAGAATGAGCTGCTGTAATTGGCATTCGTCTCATGAGTTTGTTTATAGAATGCCCTGAAGAGAGAGTTTTTGTGAGAGTCAGTATGAGCAGATGGAAATAAGAAAGTCCGAGTGATAAAATGTGTGCTTAAAGAAGACATAAAAATTTACATGGAGTCGGAACAGACTGACTCCATTGCTCTCAATTACACTTAGTGAAGTTAATGGTGATTGTATCAGTTTAAATGAGAACAGAATCTGGCACTGTGGATATTACTACTCTGGCTTAGTGGGGAAAATGCAGAAACATTTGTAGCACAGACTATCAGTAAAGAGGACACTAAGGAACTTGATATCTCTTCTGACAAATATGAAATGTGTGTAAAGTTATATCAAAAGCTTGTGGCTATGCAGGCAGTTATGGAGATGAACAGAGTAAAGTATGAAGTAACTAAGATGGTATGGACCCTTAAGCATTGCTAATTATGATCTTGGAGTTGTGTTTAGATCTTGAATTTATGAAATGGGGTAAAACAGTTTGTTTGGGATGCTGAAAGCATCCTATCCTGTTGAGTAAATAGCCTGTACCATTGCATAGTCAGACATTAGAAAGAAGTGTCCTACCATCAGTATTAAATGTCAATTACAGTGGTGGTGTCATCTTTAAATGTGAAAATAGTTAATCCTTAGCTAAAACAAGATTTGCTTACACCTAGACTTCTCAAAATTTCAAGGACAGACCACATCTTTCCTTCCAATTCATGATAGTGCAGACCATGCCCCCTTCCACTTGCAATTACATATATTCCCCATGTTCATTAAAACAATTGCTATGTGGAATAGTATTAGGAGAGATTTCAGAGTAACAGCCGTGTTAGTCTGTATTCGCAAAAAGAAAAGGAGTACTTGTGGCACCTTAGAGACTAACCAATTTATTTGAGCATGAGCTTTCGTGAGCTACAGCTCACTTCATCGGATGCATACCGTGGAAACTGCAGCAGACTTTATATACACACAGAGAATATGAAACAATACCTCCTCCCACCCCACTGTCCTGCTGGTAATAGCTTATCTAAAGTGATCATCAAGTTGGGCCATTTCCAGCACAAATCCAGGTTTTCTCACCCTCCACCCCCCACACACAAATTCACTCTCCTGCTGGTGATAGCCCATCCAAAGTGACAACTCTCTACACAATGTGCATGATAATCAAGGTGGGCCATTTCCAGCACAAATCCAGGTTTTCTCACGCCCCCACCCCCATACACACACAAACTCACTCTGCTGCTGGTAATAGCTCATCCAAACTGACCACTCTCCAAGTTTAAATCCAAGTTAAACCAGAACATCTGGGGGGGAGGGTAGGAAAAAACACGGGGAAATAGGCTACCTTGCATAATGACTTAGCCACTCCCAGTCTCTATTTAAGCCTAAATTAATAGTATCCAATTTGCAAATGAATTCCAATTCAGCAGTTTCTCGCTGGAGTCTGGATTTGAAGTTTTTTTGTTTTAAGATAGCGACCTTCATGTCTGTGATTGCGTGACCAGAGAGATTGAAGTGTTCTCCGACTGGTTTATGAATGTTATAATTCTTGACATCTGATTTGTGTCCATTTATTCTTTTACATAGAGACTGTCCAGTTTGACCAATGTAAATGGCAGAGGGGCATTGCTGGCACATGATGGCATATATGGATTTGTGCTGGAAATGGCCCAACTTGATGATCACTTTAGATAAGTTATTACCAGCAGGACAGTGGGGTGGGAGGAGGTATTGTTTCATATTCTCTATGTGTATATAAAGTCTGCTGCAGTTTCCATGGTATGCATCCAATGAAGTGAGCTGTAGCTCACGAAAGCTCATGCTCAAATAAATTGGTTAGTCTCTAAGGTGCCACAAGTACTCCTTTTCTTTTTGCGAATACAGACTAACACGGCTGTTACTCTGAATGTTGAAACAGTGTAAGTTTCAGTGATTTAAGCAGCAATTGGACTGAAAGTGAAACTCAATTAGCCAGTTTTTGGGGTAACCGGTTTTATGAATGAATGTTGTTTCATTCATAACAGTTTGCTTATGAAGTTATATTAATAAAGTGAACAATTAAAAACAATTTCATTGATTAGTTCTACAACTTGGAAGGTGAAATTTCTCTACTTCAGTTGCATTTTGCCTTAGTTTGGAGAGAAAAATCACAAAGCCTTTTTTAAGTGGCTGTAACTCATTAGACAGAGAGCAGTTTTGATACGAGAGACGTATAATAGCTTGAGAACTACTAAGAATCATTTCAGGTTAAAAATGTTGTTCAGGAATTTTGCTCAATTGTGACAAAAAGATCACTGCTTCTATAGTTTGAATGTGTCTGAAAATGCTTCAGAGACACTTTTCTAGAAAATAATTTTCGACTATGCTGCAGACATTTTTCAGCTCCAAACACAAGAAAAAAAATGTTTTAAAAATGACTTATTTCCTCAGAAGGGGCTATGAAAAGAAAGTTTGGTAGTCATCATTTTTTCTCTGTCATCTCTGTAACTGATTAGTGTGTCCTGGAGTCAAAATACTCTGATAAAACATTAACTATTTCCTGACCAATGGATCTGGCTTGCTTTTTAATAGTGTGCAGGGAAAGAAATGTCTATTCAGTTTGTCTTAAAATCTTTATTTTATTAGTTTTGATGAGGAAATAGGAGAATCACTTCTGGAATTAAATTACAGGTCTTTGATAAACTATTTAATATCACTTATTACCTTATATGCTCTAGTTTCTCCATTGTGTCCTCATCAACTCTGAATCTCAATCCAAGAAGAAAATATCCCCCATCTGTGATCTGCAGTCTGCCAGGACCTGCTCCTTTTTAGCCCCCAAAGATTCATGAAGGAAAGGAGCATGACTATATAACCCATCCATTTACATCTCCTGGATTCATAACACATGGTTTTGTTGCTCTTTCATTTTTTATATATATACAGCTGTCATTGGAGCTTGGCCTCAAGTTGACTTTCAAGTTAATAGTTTTTATAATACCTAAGGCAGCCAAATCAAAGTAGGATTAAAACATAACAGGAGACAAGCTCATATAACCTAGGAAGAACTCTTAACTACACTGCCTCAAACACCAAGTTCTAAGAACAAACTAAGCAGAGTGAGATTTTCTAATTCTTAAGCTGCCTTAGAAAATATTTTCCCCCAAATGCTCATTTCCCAACCATGCTCCCGACTGATCTTCAAAAAACTCAGACTTAGCTCGTAGGGGTAAAAAGCTATCCCTTTTCTGTCCTAAGAGGAATAAAACTTTAGAAAAAGTGCCATAGATTGTAAATCCACAAGCAACACCATTTTAAATCTAAATCTGCCTCTTGATAAAGGTTTCCATAAGATCCAAAACAAGAATAATTTTAGAAACACCACTAACATATAATAAATGTGTGAATCTAGATTTTAATAGCACCCACTGCCTGTGTGGGGAAAAGGGAGGAATGTGCATGCACAGATGTATACATGCACATACACACAGAGGAGACTGTTCATGGAAGGAGGAGACCATGGGCAGAGATTGGGGTGCATCTGACTATAAGGCCAGGTCTACATTGCCACTTATATTAGCAGAATTTATGTTGCTCAGGGGTGTGAAAAAATTTTGCCAGCATAAGTGGTAGTGCGCACAGCGCTATGTCAGCAGGAGAGCTTTCTCCGCCGACGTAGTTACCACCGCTGGGGGTGGTTCAATTATGTCGATGGGAGAGCTCTCTCCTGTCAGCATAGAATGGCTACATGAGAGGTCTTACAGCAGCACAGCTGCATCATTACAGCTGTACTGCCATAAGGTCTCTAGTGTAGACATAGCTTAAGACGGGGAAGAGCATCTTCAGACACTAACTCGCCAATGTAGTGAGGGTGGCTTTAAAGTAGTTTCAAAGGGGGCAGGTGACAAAAGGCCATGGGTAGGTATATAAAAAAGTCCTTAACAGAGGACTAGGTATTGGGATGGAAACGGAAAATTACAATTGGGTGATAAGAGCAACACTAGGCGAATCTGCTCAACATCTTAGTTGTCTGTACACAAATGCAAGGAGCATGGGAAATACACAGGAAGAACTAGAAGTCTTAGTACATAAGTTAAATTATGACTTGGTGTCACTGAGACTTGGTGGGATAAATCTCATGACTGGAAAAGAAATACGGCAAAACACAATATGTCCAATAAGTTATTGGAATGTGTAGCAGTCAACTTCTTGTTTCAGAAGATGGAGGAAGTAGTCAGGGGAGAATCATTTTAGACTTGATTCTGATTAACAACAGGGGAATTGGTTGCAAATCTGAAGGTAAAAGGCAATTTGGATGAAACTGATAAGAACATAAGAATGGTCATACTGAGTCAGACCAAAGGTCCATCCAGCCCAGTGTCCTGTCTTCCGGCAGTGGCCAATGCCAGGTGCCCCAGAGGGAGTTAACCTAACAGGTAATGATCAAGTGATCTCTCTCCTGCCATCCATCTCCACCCTCTGACAAACAGAGGCTAGGGACACCATTCCTTACCCATCCTGGCTAATAGCCATTAATGGACTTAACCTCCATGAATTTATCCAGTTCTCTTTTAAACCCTGTTATAGTCCTCGCCTTCACAACCTCCTCAGGCAAGCAGTTCCACAGGTTGACTGTGCACTGTGTGAAGAAGAAATTCCTATTATTTGTTTTAAACCTGCTGACCATTAATTTCATTTGGTGGCCACTAGTTCTTATGGGAACAAGTAAATAACTTTTCCTTATTCACTTTCTCCACACCACTCATGATTTTATATACCGCTATCATATCCCACCTTAGTCTCCTCTTTTCCAAGCTGAAAAGTCCTAGCTTCTTTAATCTCTCCTCATATGGGACCCATTCCAAACCCCTAATAATTTTAGTTGCCCTTTTCTGAACCTTTTCTAATGCCAGTATATCTTTTTTCAGATGAGAGGACCACATCTGTACGCAGTATTCAAGATGTGGGCGTACCATGGATTTATATATGGGCAATAAGATATTCTCCGTCTTATTCTCTATCCCTTTTTTAATTATTCCTAACATTCCGTTTGCTTTTTTGACCACCGCTGCACACTGCATGGACGTCTTCAGAGAACTACCTACAATGACGCCAAGATCTTTCTCCTGATTCATTGTAACTAAATTAACCCCCATCACATTGTATGTATAGTTGGGGTTATTTTTTCCAATGTGCCTTACTTTACATTTATCCACATTAAATTTCATTTGCCATTTTGTTGCCCAGTCACTTAGTTTTGGGAGATCTTTTTGAAGTTCTTCACAGTCTGCTTTGGTCTTAACTATCTTGAGCAGTTTAGTATCATCTGCAAACTTTGCCACCTCACTGTTTACCCCTTTCTTCAGATCATTTATGAATAAGTTGAATAGGATTGGTCCTAGGACTGACCCTTGGGGAACACCACTAGCTACCCCTCTCCATTCTGAAAATTTACCATTTATTCCTACCCTTTGTTCCCTGTCTTTTAACCAGTTCTCAGTCCATGAAAGGATCTTCCCTCTTTATCCCATGACAACTTCATTTACATAAGAGCCTTTGGTGAGGGACCTTGTCAAAGGCTTTCTGGAAATCTAGGTGCACTATGTCCACTGGATCCCCCTTGTCCATGTGTTTGTTGACCCCCTCAAAGAACTCTAATAGATTAGTAAGACACGATTTCCCTTTACAGAAACCATGTTGACTTTTGCACAACAATTTATGTTCTTCTATGTGTCTGACAATTTTATTCTTTACTATTGTTTCAACTAATTTGCCCAGTACTGACGTTAGACTTACCAGTCTGTAATTGCCAGGATCACCTCTAGAGCCCTTCTTAAATATTGGCATTACATTAGCTATCTTCCAGTCACTGTGTACAAAAGCTGATTTAAAGGACAGGTCACAGGTTAAAAGTTCCACAATTTCACATTTGAGTTCTTTCAGAAGTCTTGGGTGAATGCCATCTGGTCTTGGTGACTTGTTACTGTTAAGTTTCTCAATTAATTCCAAAACCTCCTCTAGTGACACTTCAATCTGTGACAATTCCTCAGATTTGTCACCTACAAAAGACGGCTCAGGTTTGGGAATCTCCCTGACATCCTCAGCCGTGAAGACTGAAGCAAATAATTCATTTAGTTTCTCTGCAATGACTTTATCATCTTTAAGTGCTCCTTTCGTGTCTCTATCGTCCAAGGGTCCCACTGGTTGTTTAGCAGGCTTCCTGCTTCTGATGTACTTAAAAAACATTTTGTTACCTTTTTTGAGTTTTTGGCTAGCTGTTCTTCAAACTCCTTTTTGGCTTTTCTTATTACATTTTTACATCTAATTTGGCAGTGTTTATGCTCCTTTCTATTTTCCTAGTTTACCTCACTAGGATTTGACTTCCACTTTTTAAAAGATGCCTTTTCATCTCTCACTGCTTCTTGTACATGGTTGTTAAGCCACGGTGGCTTATAAATTATAAATGTCATGATTCTAAGGAAAGGAAGGAATGAGAAAAACAGAATAAGAACAATGGACTTCAAAAAAGCAGAATTTAACAAACTCAGAAAACTGGTAGGTAAGGTCCCATAGGAAGAAAATCTAAGGAAAAAAGTAGTTCAGGAGAGATGGCAGTTTCTCAGGGAGACAATATTAAAAGCACAACTGAAAACCATCCCGGAGTGAAGGAAAGAGAGGAAAATAATAAGAGGCCAATACAGCTCCATCAGGAGCTCTTTGATAACCTGAAAATCAAAAAGATTTTCCTGGAAAAAGTGGAAACAGAGAAAAATTGCTAAAGATGAATACAAAAGAATAGCACAAGCATGTAGAGACAAAAATCAGAAAGGCTAAGACACAAAGTAAGTTATACCTAGCAAGGGACATAAAAGGCAATAAAAAGAGGTTATATAAATACATTAGGAGCAAGAGAAAGATGAAGGAAGGTGTAGTTCCATAATTTAGTGGGGAAAGGAGAGCTAATAATGGATGCCATCAAGAAGGCTGAGGTGTTTAATACTTATTTTGCCTCAGTTTTCACTGAAAAGGTTAATTGTGACTAGATGCCTAACACAATTAATATTAACAACAAGAGGGAAGGAATGCAAGCCAAAATACAGAAAGAACAGGTTAAAGAATACTTAGATAAGTTAGATGTATTCAAGTTGGCAGGGCTGGACAAAATCCACCCTTGGGTACTTAGGGAACTAGCTGAAACAATCTTGGAATCCGCAAAAAGAAAAGGAGTACTTGTGGCACCTTAGAGACTAACGAATTTATTAGAGCATAAGCTTTCGTGAGCTACCGCTCACTTCATCAGATGCATACAGTGGAAAATAGAGTGGGGAGATTTTATATACACAGAGAACATGAAACAATGGGTGTTACCATACACACTGTAACAAGAGCGATCAGGAAAGGTGAGCTATTAGCAGCAGGAGAGCGGGGATGCGGGGGAGGGGAATGACCTTTTGTAGTGATAATCAAGGTGGGCCATTTCCAGGAGTTGACAAGAACAGTAGGGGGGAAAATAAACAAGGGGAAATAGTTTTACTTTGTGTAATGACACATGCATTCCCAGTCTTTATTCAAGCCTAAGTTAATTGTATCCAGTTTGCAAATAAATTCCAATTCAGCAGTCTCTCGTTGGAGTCTGTTTTTGCTGGTGAGTATTTGCTTCAGGTTGTGGGGCAGTCTCCCCCTGGGAGACAGGCCAGTCCTTGCTTACAGACAGCCCCCCAACCTAAAGCAAATACTCACCAGCAACCACACACCACACAACAGAAACACTAACCCAGGAACCTATCCTTGCAACAAAGCCCGTTGCCAACTGTGTCCACATATTTATTCAGGGGACACCATTATAGGGCCTAATCACATCAGCCACACTATCAGAGGCTCATTCACCTGCGCATCTACCAATGTGATAACCAATGTGTTATGTGCCAGCAATCCCCCTCTGCCATGTACATTGGTCAAACTGGACAGTCTCTACGTAAAAGAATAAATGGACACAAATCAGACGTCAAGAATTATAACATTCAAAAACCAGTCAGAGAACACTTCAATCTCTTTGGTCACTCAATTACAGACCTAAAAGTGGCAATTCTTCAACAAAAAAACTTCAGAAACAGACTCCAACGAGAGACTGCTGAATTGGAATTAATTTGCAAACTGGATACAATTAACTTTTACAATTAACAATTTTCTAATGCCTTTTTTGAGATGGAGTGACCAGAACTGCACACAGTGTTCAAGGTGTAGGATTACCATGGATTTATATAGAGGTGTTATGATAATTTCTTTCTTATTATCTGTTGGTTTCCTAATGGTTCCAAACATTGTTAGCTTTTTTGACTGCTATTGCATATTAAGAAGATGTTTTCAGAGAACTATCCATAATGACTCCAAGATCTCTTCCTTGAGTGCTAACCACTAATTTAGACTGCATTTTGTGTGTGTATAGTTGGGATTATGTTTTCCAATGTGCATAACTTTGCATTTATCAACACTGAATTTCATCTGCCATTTAATTGTCCAGTCACTCAGTTTAGTGAGATCCTTTTGTAACTTAGCTAAATCCAAAGTTGACTGCAATCTTGAGGAATTTTGTATCATCTGCAAACTTTGCCACCTCATTGTTTATCCCTTTTTTCCAGATCACTTATGAATATGTTGAACAGCAGCACTGGTCCCAGTACAGATCTTTGGGGGATGCTGCTATTTACCTCTCTTCACTGTGAAAACTGTCTGTTTGTTCCTGTCCTTTATTTCCTGTCTCTTTAGCAGTTACTGATCTATGAAAGGACCATCCCTCTTATCCCATGACTGCCTACTTTGCTTAAGAGCCTGTGGTGAGGGACCTTGTCAAAGGATCTCTGAATGTCCAACTACACTATATCCACCAGATCACCCTTGTCATCATATTTGTTGACCCTCCTCAAAGAATTCTAATAGATTGATGGGGCTTGATTTCCCTTTACAAAAGTCATGTTGACTCTGCCCCCAACATATCAAGTTAATCCATGTGTCTGATAATTCTGTTCCTTACTATAGTTCCAACCAATTTGCCTGGTTCTGAAGTTAGGCTTATTAGCCTGTGATTGCCAGGATCGCCTCTGAAGCCTTTTTTAAAAGTCAGAGTTACATTACCTATCTGCCAATCATCTGGTACAAAGGCTGATTTAAGTGATAGGTTACATACCTCTGTTAGTAGTTCTGCAATTTCATATTTGAGTTCCTTCAGAACTCTTGGATGAATACCATGTAGTGCTGGTGATTTATTACTGTTTAATTTATCAATTTGCTCCAAAATTGACACCTCAGTCTAGAACGGTTCCTCAGATTTGTCACCTAAAAAGAATGGCTCAGGTGTGGGAATCTCCCTCACATCCTCTGCAGCAAAGACCGATCAAAGAATTCATTTAGCTCCTCCGCAACAGCCTTGTCTTTCTTGATTGCTCTTTTAGCACCTTGATCAACCAGTGGCTGCACTTCCTATTTGGCAGGTTTCCTGCTTCTGACCTTCTTAAAAAAAATTGCAGTTCGTTTTTGTGTTGCTCATCACATGCTTTTTTGGCATGCCTAATTGTACTTTTACACTTGACTTGCCAGAGTTTGTTCTTTTCTATTTTCCTTGGTAGGTTCTCACTTCCAATTTTTAAAAGATGTCTTTGTGTTTCTACCTGTATCTTGTATTCTGCTGTTTAGCCATGATGGCACTTTTTTTTGGGGGGGGGGGGAAAGGGGGACAGAGGGGAGCTCTTTTTTTTTATTATTTGGGGTATACATTTACATTAAGCCTCTATTATGGTGGGATTTTTAAGTTTCCATTCAGCTTGCAGGCATTTCAGCCCTGTAACTGTTTGTTTTAATTTTGGTTTAACTAACCTCCTCATTTTTGTGAACTTCCCCTTTTAGAAGTTAAATGCCACTGTGGTGGATTTCTTTGCTATTTTCCCCCTACAAGGATGTTACATTTAATTTCATTATGGTTGCTATTACAGAGTGGTTTGGCTAGATTCACCTCTTGGACCAGATTCTGTGTGGCACTTAGGACTAAATCAAGAATTGCCTCTCCACTTGTGAGTTCTGGAACTAGCTGCTCCAAGAAGCAGTCATTAATGGTGTCTGAAATTTTATCTTTGCATCCCATCCTGAGGTGACATGTACCCAGTCAATATGGGGAGAGTTGAAATCCCCCATTATTACTGGGTTTTCTTTTTTGTAGCCTCTCTAATGTCCCTGAGCATTTCACACATAGGCTGGTGGTTGGTAATATATTCCTACTACTATACTCTTATTCAAACGTGAAATTTCTATCCATAGAGATTCTATGGTACGGTTTGATTCGTTTAAGAATTTTATTCTATTTGACTCTATGCTTTCTTTCACATATAGTGCCACTCCCCCACCACCACAACCCATTTTGTTATTCCTATATATTTTGTACCCTGGGATTACTGTGTTCCATTGACTATCATCATTCCACCAAATTTCTATGATGTCTATTATATCAATATCCTCATTTAATACCAGGCACTCAAGTTGACCCATCTTCATGTTTAGGCTTCTTCCATTTGTATACAAGCACTTATAAAATTTGACAATGTTTAGTTGTCTGCCTTCAAGTGATTTAACTGTATAGAACTCTTTTGCTTGACTGTTTTTCAGCTCCTACCTACACTTTATCAACTTCTGTGCTCTCCTCCTTGTGAAATAAGCCAACTGTTTGGTATAGGACCCTGCCAGATATGGCTATGACTGACCTCTCTTCGCAAACATTGAGCATGGGATCCTTATGTGGCCCTATCCTCAGGCATTGAACCATTCACCTTTAGTGGGAACAGTGGCTCCTACAAAACATAGCTGAGAGGGATGCAAGGCTGACAGAGGACAAGGGGGTGCACCCAAGCAATCAGTGGAGCGGGGCATGGAAAGAAAAGCAAGTCACAGCTCCTGCACTACTGAATTTTAATTTTTTGACTCAGTGACTTCAGAAACCTTTCATGTTTTGAGTTTTACTTTGATTTTATTTTTATTATTATTATTATTATTCCTCAAAACGGAAAATGTTTTGCTTGTTTGACCCAAACCAATTTATTTATTTAAGTATTTCACTGGAAAAAAATGTTTTTAATTGTTTCCAGTAGACCTGCAATTAATTTTTTTTTTTCAGTTTGGCCATCATTATTTATATAGCTCTAGTCAGAAGTAGAGTTTTGGGATTGTGCAACTGGACACAATATCAGAAAGCTGAAAGACCATCTGCTGGTGGTGAAGTGCTTCCCTTGGGTAAACTACTGACAGGTCCCCACAACCCAATCCCCGCCATTTCCAAAAAGCCTCACCCCTCATGACAAGCATCTGACTCCAGTTGCCTGTCTGACACTTCACTTATTGGCAACTTGCTGTTTCGCTGGGTTTAGCTTATTTATTCCTTATTTAGCCCCTCCCCCAGACGATATTATCATGGTTTCATATCCACTTATACACCATAGCTCCCTACACACCCTTCTGAAGACAGATCTTTATAAGATACCATAAATATCCAAAGGACAAGATAAGAGCTAGTGGAGTCTTCATATAAGAAACATCCCATGGCGTCAGATATTGGGCCTTCTTAGTAGTGTCTAAGGTTCTGCTTGGAGTGAGAGAAATTGAGCCTCATCTAAGTTTATCTGTTTTGATTAGCTATGCAGCTGTTAAATCTCAGTATTCCATTGCATATCTAGACAGATTTCTTGTATCTTGGTGAGATTGCATACTTCAATTTTAGATACTGCAGGAAGTAACTAATGAACATTTGGAAAAAAGTTTTAAAAATTCAAAACAGTTAAGTCAAGCAGAATTAGGGATATGAAAAATGAAAGGAGCATGTTGTCAAAACAATTTTTATGACTACGGGTTTTAGCAGTTTTGGAAAATTACAGCGTTGGTGCTTATACAATATATATATACAAAAAAGCATAGTACGGGCTTGTTTTTAAAAATATATGTAAATTAAAGCAGCTTCCCCTGTCATCAGTGGGACTATGTGTGCCCCTGTAGTAAAGATCACAGATTGAAAAGAGTGCCCTACATACTGTGATTGAGTCCAGACTTGGCCATCATCAATACATTAGATTTTTGAGAACGTTATAGGAAAAGTAGATTTTAGACAAAGGAAATATCAAAAGGACCAGATATAGAGAGAAGGGTCTGAGTTAAAATTCTTCAGGCAAATGGTGTCAGATAGCAGCGGAGGAGGAGAATGATTCAGAAAGAAATTCAAAGTGAAAGAGCTGAAGAAGAGGAACAGTTGTGGGGCTGCAGAGAAAACCATTTTAAGTAGATAAGGACTGTTGTCTTAGACAGAGAACTGCTTCTTTTGGATATTAAATTGCATTTTTTCTCTTCCATTAGGCTTCCTCATTACAGTATCTCTGGCCAATGTGGGAAATAGCAAAAGGAAGAGCTGGATGGAGATGAAAAATGCTATTTGAGATATGATTTTTGTTTGTTTGTTTAAAAGGGATTTTTAGATACCTGTAACATTGTTTGGCTCATGGAAATTGCCATCGAAAGACTCAGCAGCTCTATGGGAATAGGAATTAATCTCATCAGTAACCTGTCAATTCAAGCATAACCAATATAGGAATTAATTAGAGGTCTTTCATGTAATTGAAATCCATTACTACTACTTAATACATCACAGCACACATAACTACCCGGTTCTTTCTTTGTCTAATAAGGAAAAGTGTTGTTATTAATCATTTATATGGCACTGTAAATATAGGCAACACTTGACAAACTATGGACTAGATTCTGGCTCAGTTGCCAGTGGTACGCTCAGAGGAGGAATGGAGCAGGAGCCGCCAAATGGAGGTTCTGGGGGCTATTCTGTCTTCCCGAAGAAGAGCTTTGTGTTGCTCAAAAGCTTGTCTCTTTCACCAACAGAAGTGGTACCAATAAAAGGTATTACCTCACCCACCTTGACACAAGTTAGAATAGCTCAGGAGCACTGGGGCAGCCCACTCAGCAATATTTCTCTTACAGGTGTCTGAGGATAGTAGCATATGCTCCCCACAGTGCCTGCTGCTGGACACCAGCAGGTGGTCATGGTACCCATGCCCCATGTTGGCTAAGCAGTGGTATTGTGGATATTAGACTGCCACACAGCCTAGTGTATCAAGAAACTCTAGGTGTGAAGTCAGGCTGACTCTTGCTGAGATGTCTAGTCTCCCACCCAGATCATTTGGGCCAATGCAGCCTGAAGAGATACATTCCCCACCCCACAAACCATAGAATTCTATAGCAGGGATATGATAGTCAATTGCATTCTATGGCACTTTCTTGTAAGAGTTTGCCCATGTAAAGACTGAATAAGGACTTAGATTTGTCCCTAGATGAACTCCAGTTACGAATACAGGATCCTGAACACATCTGAGACCCTTGTGTTCTAAAGACGCAACAAGGAGAGCATGACTGCATAAGCATGAGAGAGGAGAGAGTAAAGCTGCATTGGTTGCCTGTAGACCATATGGTCATGTGGAGATTGATGGAACTATAGACCAAGTGGGGAGTTTAGTTACTATCCATTAGCATTTGATTTGTATTTTTCTAAATAAATACAGTACTTTTACAAAGGATCTAAACTAATTAGCGTACACTGAACATTTGAAAACCAGATGTTATTTACAAAAGGCAATAGACAGGAACTTATGAATAATAGTTTTGAATGGAACAATAGTAAAAAAAGAGACCAGCAGCAAACAATTTGGGTTGGGGTGGGGATCTTTGGGGTGGGTGGGGGAGGAGGGGGTTGGTTTGTTTTTTCTCTACTAAATTTAGAAGGGAATGCTAGATTTTTTTCCCTTAATGCTGTCAAAAGCGAAGTGCCTTATAAAAAAGGCAGAGATTTAAAGTAAAGTACAAATAAATAGTTGTCATCACTAGAAGGAAAGAGAAGCATAATGAAAACAAGAAAGAAAAAAACAATCCTAGCCTCAGTGGGTGGTTTGATTTATTCTAGATATGGACTTGAATCTCAGCTGGGATAAATTCATCTTTCAGTCACACCCGTGCAGCCCCACAGAAGTTAGAGGACAGAATTTAGCCCCAGGTCTTTAGTGTCATGAAGGTATTTAAGATCAGGACAGTAAATACGTTATCTGACAGTATTGGGGAGGAATTAACAAACCGGATGCACTAGGACCTTCATCCACGACTTTGTAATCATTCATTGTATTAGTCTGCAGTTGTTGTGCTTAGCTGATACTATGTTTTATTTGAATTTGATTTTAAAAAAAGGAAGATGTAACGAGTCTGTGAATCCTGATCTCTGCCATGTGACAAGTGTTAACCCTGATCCTTGCCCCTGACATATGACTGGGCCCAGAATTATAGGAGAGTTTTAGCTCTCCTCTGGTATATCTTTATTGCAGACTATGGCTCCAGTCCTGCAAGCTGATCCATGCAAGCAGCTCCTTGCACCCACTCACAGCCCCACTGACTTCAAAGGAGAACCGTATGGTTCAAAGGAGAACCTCTATGGATCTGCTTGTAGAATTGGGGTGTGACAGACTGACAATATCCAGCAATATCCTGAATGAACTTCATTGAATTAAGTTATACTTTACTGAATTGTTGAATATATTTTGAGTTCATCGTATTAAAAATATTAATGTTTATGGACTCTTGTGAGATTGTATAGAACTTCTTTAGCAGGAAAACAAGATTAATGCAATCTCTGGAAGTTATTAGGAACGTCAAAGGGCATTTTGGAATAATATGTGTGAAGTGGATTTCCTAGGAAGTACCTAAAGGTTCGGGGAATTCAAATTCTCCCCACTGAAGTCAACCTTATGAAGCTACATCCTGGGAAGAGACACCCCTTGTGTACTACTTACCTGATTCTGGAAACTTGAGATCAAAGACCTGAAACTCATGGAACCTATGGAACTCATGTCGTAAAGGCCAAAAGTATAAGTGGGTTAAAAAAAATTAGATCAATTCATGGAGGATAGGTCTATCGATGGCTACTAGCCAGGATGGTCAGGGATGCAACTCCATATCCTGGGTGTCCCTAAACCTCCAACTGGCAAAAGCTGGGACTGAACAACAGGGGATGGATCACTCTATAATTACCCTGTTCAGTTTGTTCCCTCTGAAGCTTGACAGAGACAGGATACTGAGCTATATGGACCATTGGTCTTTACCAGTATGACCATTTTTATGTTCTTATGTTCTAAAGACCCCTGAACTCTATAAAGTCAGGACTTAAACATGTTATGAATATGCTTGTTCTGAACTGAAGCTGTGATGAACTTCTGACCACAAAGGAAACTGCATGGGTGGGGTGTTGAAGGACTGCTCCTGCCAGAGCCCATGTTAGGGTTGGGGTGATATCTGATAAGCTTATTAGCATTTGTGTATAAGTAGGGTATATTTTCTCTGTAATGCTTTTACCTTAAGAATAAAATAGGCTTGCAGAAGAACTGCTGTGTGGGTAACTTATTACTGTAGCAATTATACCTGTTAACTGACTATAAAGAGAAAGCAAGCAGGTGTGCTTCAACAGCCTACATCTGCTGGGAATAACACAGTGAAGACAGGAAACTCTTCAACCTGAAAATACCCTATTCAGAAGGGAGTGGGACACAGGCCTCCACCCAAGAAAGGCAATGGCTGGGGAGGTGGAAGCCTCAGAGTGGGTATCTGTGACATTCCCCAAGGTACAATCTGGACTGTTCAACAGTGGTATCCCCTTAACTCTTTAGCCTGGGGTGCCTTTTACACTGTCAGAACAGCCACTCCTTGTCTGCTCTCACACAGCCTTCATCATTCAAATTCACTTTCAGTCACTCATGAATTACATATAGGGTGACAGCAACAAATTCCTAGTCCCAGACTTCTCCCATAAATCTGCATCTTGTCCTGTCCAGCATATAACTAACAATGCAAGCTCATAGAAAGCCTGTCATTGCACCAAAGCAAAATGATATATGCACCAGCCTTGTTATCCCAAATGGAGTTTCCGCACACACTTTAATCCAAACATACTGGTTAAGATAAAACAATATGTTTGTTAACTACAGAAAGATAGATTTTAAGTGATTACAAGTGATGGTGCATAAAAGTCAAGATTGGTTACAAAAGAAATAAGTTTTAGCTTGCATATTACTAACTTAACAAGCTAAGTGAGTTTAAAAGCAAAGGTTTTGTCTCACCATATGCTGGAGTACATTTCACACGTTGGGTCTCCTTCTAGCCTGGGACCACTCCCCCTTAGTTCAGGTCTTTGAGTCACTGATGTCATTAGCAAAGAGATGGGAGGAGGAGAGGTAAAATTAAGTGTTTTCCTCCCCCTTTATAACTCAATTTCTTGTGCTAGAAACATCCTTGATGAGACATAGTGACAAGTAGTCCATTATGAATGTGAGCTTTGAATCGTCCCTGTGATTAAATGTAAATTTCTTGTTTACACCTTCCCATTGCTGAAGAATGGCTGCTTAAGCCAGAGACCGTCTTTAACACCTGCCTGGGGGGCTAGTCCAGCAGTCATCCGTACCTCTCATGAGTCGTGTAATATGGACATCAGTACGATCACGGGCTGTGACAATGACATAGTCAAGAAGATGCCAGTCTTCTGACCGTGCGTGTTTCCAATGGTCTTATATTTGTCCCTCTGTCTAACAATGGTATTTGTGATAACCAAATCATGCTCCACACATTTGCTGAGGAGAAGGTTGCTGTTAGTGTTCTTTCCCCATGGTGCCATTGTTTAGTCAGATCAATCATGAACGTGTGGCTTGCACCGCAACACGAAACAACCAAAAGGAATGCAGAAGAGATTTAACATCAAGGCACTTCAAAATCACACTAGTCACAAGACTCTTCAATAATGCCTCACTGTGAAGCTCTCTGACCTACCTGACATCAATGACATCCAAACACATTGGGAGGAATTCAAGACCATTATTCACAAGTAAAGCTAAGATTTTTTCACTGAGGTAGAGGAAGTCATGGATTCGCAACGTCCATGACTTCAGCCCATTACAGCGGGGCCCCCTGGAGCTCCCAGCTGCCATGGATGGCAGGGGTACACCGGACCTCCTGGCAGGTGGCGGTGGTGGGGCCTCCCACAGCTCCTGGTCCCCATGGGCAGCGGGGGGACCCTGGATCTCCAAGCACCCATAGGCAGTGGGGGCCCCATAGCTCCAAGTGTGCCCCAGCAACAGCCTAGCCACTACGGGTGGTGTGGGGACCCCACAACTGAGCTCCCCATTTTGTTATGGATATTTTTAGAAAAAGTCACAGACAGGTCACGGGCTTCTGTGTATTTTCTTTATTGCCTGTGACCTGTCTGTGACTTTTACTAAAAATATCCGTGAGGAAATCTTAGCCTTATTCACAAGGCATGTGCTGAATCAATTGAATTTTATATTCACCACCATTAGGATTGGTTTGATGAGAACAACGAGGAAATCCTAGCACTTATTCATCAGAAGAGAAGCACATTTTGCACATGGCAAAATGAATCCCCAAATCAGCAAAAACGAGAGTCTTCTCATTGGCTTAAAGCTGTAGTTCAAAGGAGGCTGTGTAACATCAAGAATCAGTGGTGGCAAGCAAAGGCAATGGCGATCCAGAGTTTTGCTGATCAGCATGACATGAGAAGCTTTTTTCAAGCAACAAAAGCCATGTACGGGCCAAATTCAAATGTCACAGTCCCTCTGTGATCCCAGGACACCTCCACCCTTCTTAAGGACAATGTGGCCCTCATACAACATTGGAAGGAACATTTCAAGACTCTATTGAATCACGAATCTGAAGTCTCAGTTGTCACCATTGAATCCACTGCTCACCATCCAGTAATAGAACCTCTTGCTGACTCCCCATTTCTGAGGAAGTTTGGTGAGCCATCACTCAGACTAGAAACAATAAGGCGCCAGGCCAGATGGCATCCCAGTGGAGGTCTTCAAAGATGGGGGAATAATACTCGTGCAAAAACTTCATCTACTTCTTGTTAGAATTTTGGTTAATAAGGAAATCCCACCCAACTTAAAGGGCGCTACTATTGTGACCATTTTTAAGAAAGGGGACACGTCAATGTGCAGGAATTACCGAGGTATTGCCCTCCTCTCCATTGCTGGGAAGATCCTTGCTCGGATCCTTTTTAACCATCTCCTTCCTCTTTCTGAAGACGTCCTTTTGGAATCCCAGTGGGTTTCAGACCATCTCAGGGCACCAGTGACATGATTTTTGTTGCACAACAGATCCAAGAGAAGTGTAGAGAACAACACCAGCCATTGTTTGTAGCATTTGTTGACCTAACTAAAGCCTTTGATTCCATCTATCATGAAGCATTATGGAAGATGCTGTGTAGGTTCGGTTGTCCAATGAAGTTCATTCATGTTCTCAGGCTAATTCATGATGGGATGACTGCCACCGTCCTCTGTAATGGGTTGGAGACAGACACGTTCACCATCCGCACTGGTGTTAAGCAGGGCTATGTTATTGCCCCAACCCTTTTTCCCATCTATCTTGCTGTAATTTTGATTCTTATTCATGACCACCTTTCTTCTGGAATTGGGATTGACCATCACATGAATGGCCAGCTCTTCAATCTGCAACGTCTTCATTGTAAAACTGAAGTCACCAGGACTGTTATTACCAACCATCAGTATGCTGACAACTGTGCTACCATCACGCACACTGAGTCTGACTTGCAATTCACCCTAGAGCTCTTCTGAGGTGCCTCTCATAGCCTGGGAGTTGCCCTCAATGTTGGGAAGACTACGGTGCTCCACCAGCCTGCCCCAGCACAAGTTGCCCCCGTTCTCCCTCAAATTGTCATGAGTGGTAAACCGTGGGAAAACGTTGAGCATTTCCCTTACCTTGGTAGCCACCTGTCCCAGACAGCCAATATCGATGTGAAGATTGAACACAGGATCCGTTGTGCCAGTGTATCCTTCAGAAAGTTCCTCTGTCATGTCTTTATTGACAGAGATCTATGGATGGAAACTAAGATCCTGATCCACACTGCAACAGTCATCCCCACTCTTCTGTATGGATGCAAGATGTGGGTGACATACCAAAGCCATCTGAAGCATCTGGAGTGGTACCACCAGCGCTGCCTTAGGAAGATTCTCCGTATCAGATGGGAAGACTGTTGCAACAATGCCAGCGTTCTCTCTGCAGCTAACCTCACCAGTGTTGAGGCAAAGATTATAAAAGATCAGCTTCTCTGGGCTGGTCATTGTGTGCAGATTGCTGATACTCATTTTCCAAAGTGAGTCCTCTTTTCTCAACTTAGTCATGGCAGGAGGACATGCAGGAGACGGAGGAAATGCTACAAGGAAAGTATATCTTAAGAAGCAAGGCATTGTTGAACCAACAAACTGGGAAGAGCCGACTGGTAATAGAGTGCAATGGCAACACATCATAAATCAAGCCTCAGCCTCTTTAGAAGATAATTGCCTTGCTCAAGAGGCTGAGAAATGGCACAGGAGGAAGGAAAGTGTACAGCGTCCCGGCCAGCAGTTGTGCTCTTTCCAAGCAACCCCCTGTCGCATATGTGGAAAGACCTGTAAAGTATGAATTGGACTTCTCAGCCATCTTAAGTCTCATCAATGACTTTTCCCCCAGCAAACATCATCCCTTGAGGGATAGCTGAAGTCACAGGGCTAGTGTGTCTTTGTCTCTGAAAAACTGGTTCAGGCCTGCTTGTCTTAACCTTGGAGCATGTTATCACAATGATACATACTAGAAACTTATAACATTACATACAATACTGATACACACATTTTACTAGGATAATAATACTCAGCAGATTGTGACTTTTTGAATGATACCTCACAAGCCATACTTTGTACAAAATTGATCATAGTCTTGTAAAAGTGGTGACCAGAATAGGATAGACTGTCACAGTATCCTTGCTGGACAAGCGAGGCAGAATACAGATACTATGAACTGTGACATGAGGCTTATGTGGTCTCTGTCCAGGTCCCAATGGTTAAGTGTCCTGTTTCCTCAGGGCATAAGAAAAACTACTATAATTAATAATGATGGGAACCCTTTGATAGTCTGAGAAGAGAGGCCAAAGATTAAAGAGGCAGGGAATTTCATTCTCAGAGGTAGTCCTTCTGCATCATGGGTAAGGCACCTTTAGAGGGAGAGTGCAGAGAAGCTTGCAAACAGGGTTCCAGTCTCCTCCAGAGTTGTCCACCAATCATCTTTCACAAGTACTAAATCCAAGTGATTTCAAGACAATGTGGCTATGTCTGGAGTTTTAAGCCTTGCCCTCTCCTGCCTGCAACTCCTAGAGTAAACAAAAATGAGAAGCAAGTAGCTTCAAAATACTCTGGTAGCTCTCACATAAGTGAAGACATGGCGCATTTATACACAGTAAGATTGGGAATAGAACTACAATGATATGAGGCATTCTCTGCATGACAGCCAAGCAAACATTCTGGTAAGGTAAATAAAAGTAGAAGACATTGAAGATAAGGTAATTGAAGGTAAAAGACATCGCTAGCATAGGATTCACCAACTAGCAAAAAAAACATTGCTCCTACTGAGAATCAAAATGCTTTCAGAATGGTGCAATATCTCCCCATTTTGCTCCAATTATACGTGTTCTTAAAATATATTGCTTGAGTTTTGCTAATGTATTAAAAAATCCTGAACCCAGTAGAACTATCAGAAATTAGATTACTGTCTCTTCCATAAGAATTTAGGGTTTGCTTCTACACGATTGAAGTCAGTGGAAGTTTTCCGTTGATTGAAACAGGAGCAGGATGGGACCTTTAATTTTCAATCCGAACTGGCTGGAACTAATGGGAGCAACAGAAATGTACATATATAATAAAGGTCACAAGCAAATCAGTATTGCTCCTCTATAATTAAGATCCCGATCTCCATTTGTTAGGGAAGTCTTGCCTTACACCTGGTTGCAGCCTGTACTACTAAACTTGGTCAAAAGGTCTAATTCGTTTAATACTGTTATTGGAAATTGTAGCAGGGAAGTTTTGATTCATGTCTCTAGAGCTTAGTTTGTAATTAGCAATACTTAGATAATGTGCCACAAATCCTTCTAATAAATCCGCAGGGCCGGGTTTTGTTGAAAGCAGTGTATTGATAGAAGGCTGTTTCCCTCCGCACAAGTGCTTTTACAAGCTGAGTGTGCTGTAAAAGTGCCGTTAATGTGACAAAATTGTTTACTCGCTATTAAGGAGTTGTGTGCAAAGTATTACAAGGAATAATCTACAAATGAATGAATTGGCACATTGCTTGCCTGTGGAAAGTGCTCGCGTGCAGCCTGAAATTGTCTGTATCACAGGAAGAAGCTCTGCAAGCTTCCCCATGCTTACCTGCCAAAAAGTTTCTAAGCTAACCTCTGGGCAGCGGTGGAGGAGTAGTTCAGTGTCCAGACCTTTTTAATCCTTGACCTCTGTACTGATGCTGCCAGCAAGAATGCCAATTAGTCCCCATTGGAATAGTGTTTATTGTGGCAGTGGCCCATGTTCAATTGTCTGGTTCCTTTTTTTGACTCGGGAGAATCATGTATGCAAAGGTTGTAGACTCAGTATGGTAGAATGTATTATTGTAAAATTCATATTCACTCAAAAATGAGCATTTTAGGTTTATTTGACATATTTTGAAACAGCTTTTGAACCAGGATAGCCTGGCTTTTCTAAGATCCCAAGTCCATGTACCATGCATCTCTCACTCAGCACCTCTGAAAAATCAGGTCATCTTTGTGTTTGAAAGAAAACTTTGACATTGATGTTTGACATTTTAGGTGAAAGGATTTGTGTTGATCTCATGCTTGACTCCACTCCTGGTCAATTCTCTTTCATTTAAAAGAAGGATGTATTGTAAGTTTAACCTTGGCTTTGGGTGGTGTCTCCATCTCCCCAAAATCTTGCTTAAATATTCTAAAATATTGCATATAGCTTTGCTTTGAGCGCATAGATTTACATAATCTGTTGCTACCATTGTTGTGTTAAAAGAAAATGAAACATTTTGCCTTTGTAACTCATCTGGCATTTCACAAGAAAAATAGGAATTGCCATCTGATACAAAGTAATGGTCCATTCCTTTTGGTACCCCAATCTCATAGTCAGGGCAGGGTATGTCAGAGGAAGCACTGAATGCCCTAACTGTGCACTATTACACCATGGGGTAACATTTTTCCTTCGTGCCACGTGTGATCTGTGATGCTAGTAGTAATACTTTTCATCTGTGACTCTCTGCCAGTGCTTAGGTCCCGTGTGGTCAGTTAGGGTTCTGCTTGCAATTACAGCCTCACTTTGGGAGTTCAGAGAGAGAGATACTCTAGTAGGGGTTTTGTCAAGAGAGCCGTTTCCCCAGAGTCATTTTCCTTTGCAGGGGCTTTGTCTCAAGGCATCCCCCAGAGGCGTTTTCCCCCTAACAGAGTGACACACTTATGATATTTTTGGTAAGTCTTAAAGGAACATTCTATTTCCATTTCAGTTGACTTTTTGCATGAAACATACACTTCAGCGCAGAAGAGTTGGGACCTTAAGATGCCTCCCTTCCCCTTTGCAACAACTATGACAGATGAGTGCTAAGATGTTTTGGTCTTGGGCAATGCTCTTTGTGGGCAGTGTTAACATCCAGTCTAGATGTTTGATCTTTTGAAATCAATACTACCTTTAATTACACATTGTCACTGGAAACGTGCTACTCCTCGAGACTGAAAAGACTTCCTTGCCACTGATCCCAAAATAACCCACAAAAGACCTAGATATGTTTCAGGGTGTTCCACCGTTGAGGTGGTGAGGGAAAGTATCTCATTCACTAGAAAACAGAGCCATACCAGACTGGTATCTAACCCCAAAAGAAAGTCTACAAACATGAGATTCAAATTAAAAATCTCACCTCCACTTTAATTCAAAGTTACCCACTTCTGAGCCCCCAGTAACAGAAAGATGTTTGCAGAGGGAAGTTAGGTGAATCTGGGGCATGTCTCTTTCCTCACTCCCAAATGTTCTTTTGCCCAGGCCCCTCTGTACTTCTGTAATATCCTGCAGTCTAGAGTGTAAAAAACTGGTAAAAGGGAGAAAGATTTGCCCTTTAATACCCTGTACAGCTGATAGATGAATTGGAGACATCCTGCTCCCTTCTCCACTCAGTCCTGGATATGAAACCAGTATGCTCACGCTGTGTTGGGCTGGAAGGACAGAATGCCACACAGAGGTCAGTAGCGTAGCTAGGAGAGGAAAACTGGGTGGGCCCTGGCTTTCAAGTAGGCGGGTAATGACAGGGGGGATGAGGAAAGGGGGCCACCTCCCCCTATGGTGCCAGAAGTGGATGACAGTTACATGGGGCCCTGGGCCAGGACAAGTGGGGCCTCTCCCCACCCCTTCCACCTGCAGTCCCGCCCCTCCCACTGCCACTCCTGCTGGGGAGCAGGAGCGGGGCCTGGGGGTGCTCATTTTTAGTGGGCCCCACGATTGGCCAGGGCCCATGGGCATGGCCCCATTGTCCAGGTGGCTAATCTCCCATTGGCTCAGACCTTACTCCATGTAGCACATCCCCAGCTGGGGCCGGAGATCGGGGCAGCAGCTCGCAGCGCCAGCAGGAGAGGGACGCGGTGGGACACCCACGATTTGGGTGGGCCTGGATGCTAAGTGGGTGCCAGGCCCACCTATGGCTACGCCCTTGACAGAGAGTCCGTACACACTGTAGAACTATGTTCCATGGAAGCTTCTTCCATGTTTCCACAAAAGGAAAGCTGAGGAGCAAACTGAAGAAGGGGTCAGTAGATCCAATACAAAACCCCAGCCATTTCCTCTGGTGATGAGTAAGTTTAGCCCATACTGAGGCAACTACAGCATATCAACCACAGAGTGGCCTAGTAGGAGTATTACTCTCTAGTCCCCATCTATTAACTACCTCTGCACCAAGTACCTTTGCACCAAGCTGACATAGTCATAGGTTGCCTAGGGCAAGAGGATTTGCCCCTAAGTTTGCAGAAGAGACATTGTACAAATCTAAATTATTATCATTTTTTTTAACATTAAGACTGAAGGAGACAAAGCTCCAATGAGCAAGTTATCAGCAAGGCAAAAACCAATTTGGCAAGTATCACTTGGAATTAGTGGGATCTCTGTGACATACTTACACTGGACAAGTGCAGAATATTTTAAGCCACTAATATCTAACAGAAAAGCACATTACCTCTAAACACTCATTTTGTAATGATTCCAATCTAGTACCATGATAGCATAATGACAGCAAAAATGATTAACTTCTCACTGTTTAGCAAATAAACACATTGTCCTCTGGCTCAAGTAAAGGGAATAATGTTGGGGTGGGGTGGAGGAGTTGTGGATGGATGGATTTCTTGAATTTTAGGTGGCTTGAAAAATACATATATTATATACTTGAGAAATCAAATAAAGATTTTATTTTTTAAAAAAAAATAAGGATCTGATTCTCCACTGCATTCCACCTTGTGCAGTCATTAGAGTTTGGACAAAGTAAGTGGATAATGCTCTCATTCTGATTTGATAGTATTTTTACATCCTCTTAGCACTCATGTAAATCAGGCCCTTCAACAGAAGGATTATTTTTCAATGATTCTCGAGTGCCATTTCTTTACTTTAGTCTATATGGGAGAAGAAAGTGGAATGTTCTCTCTTGTTCCCTTGGAGACTAGGTGAAAATCACCCAAAATAGACAATGTTCCTTGTGTCCTGAACATGGATGTCCCATGAATGCACAGAGACTGTGAATGAGTGAGTGCTAAGAGGGTGTAGGGGAAAATATTGCAAACATTCTAAGCCACATTTCTGGCCACTTCCAGCTGTTTTACACCAATACAATTAAATGTAATAAGGATATTGCAGAAATAGAAATGGTCCAGAGAAATTAAACAAGAAATGATTAGTTACTATATGGGCCAGGGACAGAAGCATAAATATACAAATACTTTTAACATAGTTTTGTTTCTGGTTAGAATAAACCCTGAGATCTGTATAGGTAAGAAATAGGAAAAGCAGAAGTGCAAAAATATTTGAAATAACTGCTGAGTTACAAGAGGGCACACTGGATCCTGTGATGGCCAGAGGATGACTAAAAAGACTATCTGACACATTTCAGATAAAGTTAAATGTGTGAAAATGAATATGAAAACTAACACAAAACAGTCTTATCTGCCATTTGACTAGGGCTAAGTTGTTCGTGTTTGGTGCAGGTAGTGGGTTATTTTTGGCAAAACTCTGATATCCTAACAGCACCCTTTTGATTGTAGCATGATTGGGGGAACAAATTGAAATGTATTATTATGGTGTTGCTCTGTCCAAGCATGCTAGGTGAATCACAATGCAGAAAAGAGTACATGATCCCTGCCCTGAAAAACTTACAAACTAAAGCCTTCATCCTGCACATGGCTTGTGCAGGTACAAGGGTTTGCACATAATGTTTTTGTGGGATTATCTCTTAATTTCAAACATAACAATAAGAAGGGTAACAAGTAAAGAGGAGATAAAGAAGGATGAGCACAAAAGCAAAGCATTTCAAAGCAATCAAGCCCAAGCTACATCAAAAGACCAAATTTCGGGCTATGAACGACTGCACTCCTCTGGAACAAGGGAGATCACAAAGCCCAGGTTGGACTATGAGCTGGGGACAAAGCCTTCTTGGTCAAAAGGCTGGCCCCCATTAGCCCTAGCCTGGGGCTCCAGCCATGGGGGAAGAGCTGGAAGCAGGAGGGAGCTAATGGGGGCTGGAGCATGAATGGGGGCTCACTGGGCTGTTTGGGGAGGCTCAGCCTCCCCATGCCTTTCATACCCACCACCCATGATTGCAGCAGATTGGTGGGCAGGAGGGGATCTTTTCTGTGGACTGTATGTACAGGGTAAATGTGAAAACGTTGATGTCTCAACTATGGGGGGATGCGTGACAGACAGCTCTGACCTGTACAAGAGGAGTAAGAGAGGAGAAGTTTGTGTAGCTGATTCCTATACAGGACTGCAGATAGAATATACAAGGCCAAAGAGATATGAAAGAGGTCACTTCACATTTTTTCCCCAAGATCTTTCTCTCTGCCACTATTAAAGGTTTTTAGCATTTCCAACTATTTTACTAATTTAGCTTTCTGTACAGTAGCTAAGTATAAAAAGCAGTAATAGCTCAAGCCATTAACCATAGCTGGCTGTTTATTCCCCAAGAAGATGCCCTAGATTTAAAGTCATTACAACGATGAAAATAAGTAGTTGAAGACAGTTTTCTGTCTTCTCAACTGTTTTGACCCCTGCTTTCCCTTTGCTTGTACATAAGGCAAAAACATCTAATGATGCACTATTTTATTTTGTAGACTTCAGGCAAAATTCTGCTCTCATTGACATCAGTGTAATGCCACTAACCCCAGTGGGAATTCAGAACAATATCGAGCCTAGTCAGTTTATCCTCTGGTGTGTTCAGTTCCTCAGGGTCTGATTTTCAGAGGTACTGAACATCCCCATGTCCAGTTGAAGTCAGTGGGGGCTGAAGGTTCTCAACACCTCTGAAAAATCAAGCCCATGTTGTGTAACTGAATCTGACAATCTATCCGGTGTTTGTTTTGCTCGATGAAGGTCTGATGTTTGTTTTAACAAGAGGTGTCTTTTATGGATGCTATTTTAAGTCTGTAGGGAAATAGCAATAGCCAATCAAACTTTCTCTTTTCCTGCAGATTTATCTCACGTTAACGTTATTCAGGAGAGGCGGATTAAGATTTGCTGGGGCCCCACCCCATCCCCACCCCTTCTTCCTGCAGCCCCGGCCCCATTCCACCCCTTCCACTCGTGGCCCCGCCCACAGCCCCACCCCTTTCTGCCCCTTCACCGGGGCCCACCCCATTCCACCCAGGCTCCCCCCCAATTCCGCCGCCCACTGCAGCCCCAAAGCCCCTTTGGCTCCTTTCTGCCCACCCCCTCCAGTCCCAAGACTAGAGAAGCTTTGTCCCCGTGCCATGAACCCAGGGTGCAGCAGGGAGAGCTCCCAAGGCCACAGCAAGAGTCCAGGTGCTGAGGCTTTCCCTGCCACGTCCTGTGCTTCTGTAGGGGATCAGGGTTGGGGCACTGGGGCTTCTCCCACCCTGCCCACCCACCTGCTGCTTCTGCTGGAGAGCGGGGTTGGGTGCGTGGGGCTTCCCCTGCCACCCCTCAGCTTCTGTGTGGGATGGGGGGAGGTGCTGGGGCTTCCCCCACCCAGGGACTTCTGCTGGTGATGGGGTCAGGGTCCAGTGTGGGGGATTTCTCCAGCCCACAGCTTCTGCCAGGGATGTGGACGACATGAGGGGTTGCTGTGGGGACGGACAGATGGGGACTTCCCGCACCTGGTGGCTGATGCCGCCGCTGCAGAGCAGGGTTGAGGCACAGGTTCTTCCCCCGCAAACCCCCCCCCCCATGCACACACATGCCAGGGACTCCAGGCTTCCGCTGCTGTCAGCAGATTTTTCCAGGGTCCCCTACTTGTCCGGGGCCCCTGGCATGGGCCCCATTGGCTAATGTGCCACTGCTATTCAGCTACAGTCTGATGGTTGAAGAGACAAGGAACTGGGAGACAGCACACTTGAGGTCTTTTCCCAACTTGTTATTTTCTTGCTGTGCTACAACATTAGGAATGCCACTTAAACTTTCTGTGCCTCAGTTCTCCCATGTATAAAATTAGAAATATAATTCTCACTCAACTGTGCAGGGCCCTTTAATATTTGCATATGAGAAGTATTCTATGACTCTAATTCAGCAAGTACCTGAAGTTAAGCACAGGAGTAGTCAGTCAATGGAACTACAGTACTCAGATGCTGTAAGTTAGGCATGTTTTAAGTACCTCAACAAATCAGGGTCTATGAGAGGCAAGTATTTGCTGATTATTAGATACATTCACATGGAGGATAGGCCCATCAATGGCTATTAGCCAGGATGTTTGCCAGAAGCTGGGAATGGGTGACAGGGGATGGCTCACTTGATGATTATCTGTTCTGCTCATTCCCTCTGGGGCACCTGGCATTGGCTGGTGTCAGAAGACAGGATACTGGGCTAGATGGACCTTTGGTCTGACCCAGTATGGCCATTCTTATGTTAATCCAATTTTGGACCTGCTGGCCAAAATCTTCTGACAAGTTGTAGGTGATGCTTTTTTATTACCTAAAAATGTATTTGTATTTATCTGTGAGCTGACACTAAATAACCCACATTATTGCCATTTTTGTCAGCTCTTGTAACTCACACTGGTAATATTACTCCTGGGGGAATTCTGCGCCACTGCACAGATGCATAACTTTTTGTGCAGAAAAAAGTTTCTGACAGAAAGTTGCTGCAGTTCTGCCTTTTGCAGAGGGCACTGAGGCAATAGAACACAGCAACAGTTCCCTGCCAACTAAGGAAGAGAAAGAGCCTGCCTTCTTCACAATGCCTGTCGGGCCAGGTCAGGAGACAGGAAATATGGAGAGACAGGCAATGTGGGGCTGCTGGGAAGTTCAGACAGGGGCTCATACAGACTAGCTGGGGAGGACAGACTGGGGCAGGGGCTGAATGGGAGTGGAGGTGCAGGGCCACAGGGGGGAGGGTGGTGCAGGCCCACATGGGGACAGGGAAAAATTGCAAGGCCACATAGGGACAGGGGGTGGTGGAGTGGGATCACAGAAACACATGGGAACAGGGGCAGGGGGTGCAGGGCCACATCGGGGAGTGGGTGTCTGAGTGGGGGTGGAGGACACATATGGACAAGGGGTGCAAGCACACATGGGGTTGCAGGAACACATGAGGACGGGGCAGATGTGCCTGACTGAATGGGAGAGGGTAGGGGTCAGCCAGGGTCTGCAAGGAGGAAGCTCCCTAACAATGCCTTCCCACCCCCTGACCTCCCAAAATACTGTTCCATACTTTTCCCACCCATATCTAACAACCCTCCAAGTTCACACCCAGGATCCTTCCCAGCAATTACTTCCCTCTCCCTTAGTGCTTCTGTTACCCCTGACTACCCCAAGCCTTTGCACTGCTTCTGAGAGGTGCAAGAAATATGGTTCTGTATTGTAGTTTAAATGAATTATTACTCAGAGTTCTATATTAATATGCCTAGTAAGAAATCTATTTGTCAAAAAAAAAAATTCCTGAATCTTTTTTGTTGTCTGTATTGCTACAGACATACTTGCTGACAGGTAGTTTGAAATAAATGACCAAAAAAAAATTGAAACCTGGTGTGATTATATTGTGTTATATTGACAAATACAATATGCAGAATTTTGCAGAATTTGAAAATATTGTGTGCAGAATTTTTAATTTTTTGTAGCAGAATTTTTAATTTTTGGTGCAGAATTCCCCCAAGAGTATAATGTGTACATATGAGATGGACAAGTTGGGGAATAGTATCTAAGAACAAGCGTTCACTGGCTCAATGCCATGTTCTCTTGTGACTAAAATGGCCTGTTTGAAACCGCAGTGTGTTTATGGCCACAATGCCCACTCTGTGACACCAGTTTTTACACAGGTGTGACTTCAATGAGTCCAGGGTAACCAAGGTGGAGAATCTGGCCTAAATCTTTTTATTTAGAAAGGAAAATATATTGTGAGACTAGAAACTGCCCAAAGGGAAAGTGACGTGCTTAAACAACAAACAGCTCCAGGTGCACCTGTTGCTTCAAAGGAAAATGCATCCATTCTGGCAGCCACTACAGTGTTTGATTTCTGAGGCTCACTGAAATGGTTGCTCAAAGGAATGACTGGATGACTCAGAGATTTGATACCCTGGAAGTAACTGTTTCAGGTTTTGATCAAATATTTCAACAACTGGATGCTCAATGGATGATCAGATGGGGAAATCACTAATGTACGAGTAGCAGTAGGAGATAAGGGTATTGCACTAACTGGCCTATTTAGACAAAATGAATTGCTTAAAGCTAAAATAGGCCACCTTGAAAATAAAATGTGGGGCAAAGCCACCAGATTATATATCTGCCTCAAACTCTATTAGTCAGAGGGAAATTATAAGAAATGGCTTCCAGTGGCTCTAGGAGCAATTAGTGTATCTTGTCTATAACTTGATTCTCTTATTTCTTTGCCTATTAACTGAAACCAGATCTTAAGTTGAGAGAGTACAAACCAAAACCCCATATCTGAATAGTCTTGTATCTTAGAGGGTTCAGAATTCATATCTGCTTCCAAATGGCATGGCTTGCCCCTATCTCTATAATAGACAAATCCAACCCCTTTTTTGAGCACTCTGAATTTGAGGGTTTGGTGGAGGCTGAAATTCAGATTTTGTGACTTGGAGTTCACAGCTACTAGAGGCAGGAGCCAACTGATGCCTAGAGCACTCAGAGCTAAGGTGATTGTCACCAGAAATGTGATCAGTAACTATTCAGGGCTATAGAACAGGAGAGCCATTGTATTGAAACAGCACTGGGATCTTCCGAGATAAGAGGAACTGCAAGGAGTTGTGCCAAAGCTCTGAAGCACTGCGGAGAGCCACATCAGCCAAAACACCAAATCATTAGGGAGTGGTGCATTGCAGCTGAAGCAAAGAGGTGTGACAGTAAGGAGGAGTTTGTGCTGGCAACCACTGGGGCACAGAGGAGGAGTGGAAGTAAGGCTGTTGCCATGACATCCCCTCAGAGCAACACCTGGAGTCGTCAATCTTATCTGCATTGAAGAGTTTTCTGCTTCCAAGAGCCAAAACCTGTCCATAGCAGCTACTTGGGCTGTGACTATTACAAGTGAGAATCAGCAGCTTTGCATTCTATTCCCTATGCTGCTGAAGACTGCCTTTGTGTCCTTTGGTAGGTCTTTTAGGGCCGCATGTTTGAAAGTGACCCCTAACTTTGGTTGGTGCCCAACTTTAGATGCTTGAGACCTGGTTTTCAGAGTTATTTAGCACCCACAACTCCACTGGAAGTCACTGGTGATTGTGAACACTCAGCATCTCTGGGAACTATGCTCTGGGTGTCTAAAGTCAAATATTAATGCATCTTGTATAGAGCCCACCTTTCAAAATGTGTCTCTCAATCTTTTTGTGTCTAACAGATGTTGCAAGGTTAAATTAAATGCTGTTTGTGAGGCCCTTGAATATCCTAGGATGGCAAATTGTATGCAAGTATTCATAGGTCTTGCTGGGAAATGTATGGCACTCTGGCAGTACCACGTGTGAAGTGCAAGTCAAAGCTGGTTTGGAGCTTTGTCCCAGTGGTGTTCAAAGAAAGGAAAGAGCTATTTGTTCCGTACATGAATTTAATTCTGGTGTATTGAAGAATAACTAGAGAGCAGAAAGGAACATCAGATATTAGAAGAGCAGTTTACCTTTCTTCTGGAATGCTTTCTTTATTCAAACATGTGTTCATACAGAGCATTCTTTGCATCTTGGCGATGTGTCTTTGATTTTTATCAGCCTGCCTCTAATTTCTGTATCACAGTGTGGCCCGCTAGGGACTGTGCATTTAATTCAGTAACTTTTGAAATTATTTTTAGCTTTGTACAGGAAAAAAGAAAAAGGATGAAAAGAATGCGACTGGATAAACTTGTATAGTGACGTATGGCATCCAGATATATGCTCCTGAGATAGAAGCCCAGCCTTTGAGGGTTTCTGCAAATTCATCCCAGGGTCTGTGACCCTGCAGTCACCTCTGCACATCTGTCTGAATTGAGTCTGAATTGAGCTCAGCCCTAGGAGACTATAAACATGGCCCCCAGCTCCCTGTTGCTAAGGGAAGATAGGCCAACTACCTAATTCTACCTCTGGTCCTCTGGGAAGGAAAAGGGGACAGGATGGAAATGAGGGCCATCTGGTTCCATTCTTTCCCCCTCTCTCAACAAGCAGGCAGAGATGATGACTGGCATATTTCCCTGTTAGCCTCAAAGTCACATTTCCAGGCTCCCCTGTTGTAATGGTCAGAGCCTCAGGAGCACTGTGGGACCAGTCCTATTTTCACTGGAGCCAGTGGAAATCTATCCAGTGTCTCCAACGGGAGAAGGCTAACCAGATTACACCAGAATAAGTACTTTCCCGAGGAAAACTCCCCTAGACACCTATAAAGTATTTGCCCATGTTTGCCTCTTCTTTTGAAAAGTACTCAGTATATTTTGTTCCCTGTGAGCTGGTCAAAAGATATTGCCTGATGCCCAGCAGCAGTCTGTGCAGCTAAATCTCGCTGCTTATTTTGTAACACTGCCAATACATCTGCCCCTTCCTTTCCATCCCCAATGCCAATGCCCTTGTCTATGCCTTGATAATCTTCCTCCACTAATAAGCCAACCAGTGGACCAAATTCAATGATGGATCCTAGTCATGTGCCACCTGAGGCACGTTGCGCATATGCTAAGAAGCCTACTTGAAGGGCTTTCTTGCTTTCCCATCCTCCACTTTGCTCACCCTAATCTAGCTAAAATACCAATTCCAAACTCATCTTCTCCCCACCTCCCCTTTTATGACTCCCTTCCCTGGTTTAGCATCCCCGCCCACAGAAATCTCACACTCATTGGCCTCCCTATGGCAATCCTCCACTGCTTTGTCCCTGCCTATGATACAGCATCTCTGGTCAGCCATCGCTCTCCTCTTTGAGAGAGCTGCACTCTTCACATTCTGCCTCCCTCCTCTTTGCTTCCTTCTCCCATCCATTTGGCTATGCTTTCTCCTATGCTTGAAATGTCCTCCTATGACCTTAAATGTCCAAACCAGAATAAGTCACACCAATGCAGTGCATCTACGTCATTTGTACATAGGCATAGTTTGACTTCTGTGTCGGGGAGTGGCAGAGACAGAGGGCTTTACTATTAATAATAGGTATAGGTCTAACTTCCAGATTTGCCGCTTGTTAATGGTACTTAAATTACAGTGTACTTGAAATCACAAATACAGTTTACATTCATTATTTAATCAATCTTATTTTTTTGTTTTAACTTATTTGACATGGTTGCCAGCTACCACTTAAAAATCAACATTAGCATAAAAGCAAATTCTTGAATAAACAGAACCAAGCATTTACATGCAACTATTAATCGTGTCTCTCTGGTTTTAGAGATACATAAACATTGTCTTAATGCAGAAATACTGTATTTACCTTAATGTAGTTTATTTCAAAACAGACGACAGCAATAACAAGCTGCCCACTTTTGTCCTCCCTCTTTGCAGACCCAGTTCATGCCAGCACTGACCCACAGTGATCCTCCAGCCCAGCCAACTGGGCCACATATGGGGAGCAAATTCTGTGCCAGCCCTAAGGTTGCCAACTTTGGTTGGATCAATTCCTGGAGATTGCATCACATCACATAATCTTTAATTAAAGATTAATCTTTAATTCCTGAGGGACTCCAGGACACTCCTGGAAGGTTGGCAACCCTAGCCTGCCCGAGGCTTCAAGGGCTGGGCCCACCATGGGGCCAGATGCCTGCCTTGTAGTTTGTTCTGGTCTTGAACAGGGATCCAGTGGGGATTTAACCAGCGCTGTGCGGTGGCTAATGCACAGGAGTTCCCAGCCAGGGGGACCTTAGAAGCCATGGCTGGAAACCACCCTGCCTCCAGGGGCTCGGGGATGGGCTGGGACTGCCCCATTCCTGCGCATGGGTATGCTGTTGACTCAGAGCCGGGCCCGGTTGGTCACATGATGCGGCCAGGCATCCTCCCTGTGTGGCAGCTGGCAGAGCCAAGCCACTCAAGTGACCTTGGAGGCTGGGTGAGCTGCAAGCTGCGCCCTGTGGGGAGAGGCAGGAAGCAACATCTGGGTGCTGCAGGGAGAGGCTGTTAATTTCCGGGAGGGGACTGAGGATAAGTGGTGAGAGGTGCCCGGGGGCTGCGACTCGAGCCTTTGGGGGTTGGCCGAACCTTTAAATTGTGCCCCCCCCCACTATCAACAGTTATGTGTCACCTCTGGTTAAGTCTAAGGATGCAGTTTATAGTGTTGCCAGTTTTCGTTGGATGTATTCCTGAGGGTTTCATCACATGACATAATCTTTACTCTAAAATTAATCTTTAATTCCTGGAGGCTCCAGAGCAATCCTGGAGGGTTGGCAGCCCGAGTTGAGCATTGTTGCCTCACTCTCTGCAAATACCACAATACCTGCTGTGAGGGGCAGGAATCGGAGAAGCTCTTGGGTTGCAGTTGGCTTTGCCCCTCACACTGGGAATCGTGGGGTGCACAGAAAATGGTTTTTTAATCTGAATTGTAAACTACTGAAAAAATCAACGTATGAAGTTGGGGGGGCAGTGGGGGCAAAGCCCCTACTGTACACCCCAGTCTTTGCCCATGCATTTCTACCAGTGCAACTACACTGGTGGAAACATCCCTAATGCATCCAAGACCTGGCTAAAGTTACATCCACACCTGTGGTTCTATATACAGTAGAAGTGTTCTGTAATAAATTATGCCAAACAAATAACCAAAGATCCATGCTGAACAAGAAACATTTACACGCATTTGAAGCAAGCAGACCACACTTGTGTCCATGAACCTTCTAGACACAGAGGGATCAAAGGGAGAAGGCAATTAAAAGGAGGAGGATGACAAGGTTGCAGGAAAACTAAATGAATTATTAGAAGCAATCCTCACTACAAAGGGTGATGGGGGAAATCCCCAACCCAAGAGAACTCTTCATGGGAACTCTTGGTGTGGTGATAACAGAGGGAGAAATCTCTAAGGAAGAGATTATGGAGCAACTTGACAAACTTAATTACAGTAAATCACCAGGACCAGATGATGTTCATCTGAGAGTTGTGCGAGGTCTAAACTCCAAGTTAGCGGTGCTACAGACAAACATATGTAACGTATGCCTTAAAAGAGCAACTTTTCCTGGCTGGTATAAATCACTGCCTTGGTGCCTGTTTTCCAAAATAGAGCTAAAAGTGACCTTGGGGATTACAGGTGAATAATTAATACCACTGATTCAGAGTAGTCAGAAAAATACCTTTCAATTTGGGAAATACAGTTATGTGGTCAAACCAGCAATCCAGTTTCTGGTTCTTGTTTTTAGAGGGTTTTTGAGGAGGTCCCTTTGCCAGAAGGAATTTTATATTATAACACAGGGGTAAAATTCTTTCTCCAATAAAAAACTGGCTGAACACCAAGAGACAGAGTTGTAATTAATGGCTGTTTACCGAAGTGTAGGCAACATAAGGTGCAGAGATCAAACAACATAAGGTGCAAACCACTTTTGGACAATATTTATTAGTGACTTCAAGACAATAGATCGCAACTTGATGAAATTCAGCCATGACACACTAATATTTAATTTAGTAAAAAGTGAAGGAGGCACATAAGAAAATCCACAAGGACCTAATTAAACAAGCCAAATGGCAGGTGGAATTTAACTTAGATAAATGCAGGATAATATAAGGAAGGGAGAATAATTTAAGCTTCTCATATATGCTGATGTGTCTGAACAAGCAGCTTTCTCAAAGGGAAAAGATCTAGGAGTAATTGCGGGCAGCTCATTGAAGATTGCTGCCTGATGTGCTTCCGTCAGGAAAAAAAGGAGGGGGAAATAAAGATTTGCTTCAGGTATGCAACATAATGAAGGCTATAGTATATAGACGATGAACTGGAAAAGCAGTAAAAACAAATTAAAGGAAATAATTCTGCAGATTTCAGTGCTGTAGCAAGTTATCATATTTTGCAAGATTTAAAGTATTCGCTCATTTTATCACCATTAATAACTTTTGCAGCAATTATACAAAGAAAATCAAACATCAGGTTCTGGGTCATAAATTTATCTTCTGTGAAGGACAGTAAGGAAAATGTCTTCATAATATTGCATAGTTTGACAAGTGCATTTTTGGTTGGGGCAGGGATCACCTCCCTCTGAAACATCAAGTATTGGCAACGGTTAAGAACAGGGGAATAGACTAGATAAACCAGTCCAGTAGGCAACTTTTATTATACTCTGATGGTCCACTGAGCCAACAGTAGAAAAAGAGACGTACATTGGGCATTTCTGATTTAACAAAATTTGATCTTTAGCTGATGCTTACATTACAGCTTGGCATGTATTCAGTGTACTTGGTCATTAAATATTAGAGCTGTGTTCATTTCATTAGAGGATGAAAGTTCTGTTTTGCAAAGGATTTGAAATCTGGCTTTAGTCTGAACTCCATGACAATCGACAATTTCAAAATTCTATGAGAAGGAAAATTGTGAAAAAAGTATAGTTTGAGGCCTCTCAAAATGTTTTGTGTTGGAAAATATTGTTTTGTTTCAGTTTTGACTTTTTTGTTTTGTATTATATCATGCACAATAAAAACACCTAAACAAAGTCATTTCAGAATGAAAAATCAAAATGTTCCGTTCCAAAAAATGTTGAAATGACACATTTTGACATTGATGCAACTTTTTTCCCCGGTGTTCTTCAGAAACAAAAATCTGGTGAAATCAACCTGATTTTGTGAAGGGGTTTTGATTTCAGACAGACTGCATATTCTGGTCTCTTAATAAACAAATGGGAAAATGGGAAAATTTCATTCTATTGTGATCCTATTGCACCAGGGATGGATCTGGCCCAATGACGTTAATTCTCTTCTTAATATTTTTCTTGAGTGAACTTTTTCTTGCCAGTTATGGAGTCTGAAACATTTTTCTCCTACTTCCACCCAACACTCAAAGCAGTGCAGAAGAGCTGCTATCCTTCAGGTTGTTGTAAAGTTATTTATTTTGCGATCAGTCCTTCTGGCTATGGTATATGAAATATAAACATCTTTGATATTTACCGCTGTATATTACTGGGGATTGATTGTCCCCTGATCCAGTCCTAAAGAACAACGTGGAGTCTTTAGCCACCACATCTAGCCTTTGGAAACATTTCTACTTTTTGCTTTTATTCCTTTTAAGGAATTATGCAAACATCTTCCAGGGGGAATTTGAAGACATTTCATCACAATAGAGGATTATTGGCATAACGTGTGTCATTCTCAGTTAATATTGACAGGTTCATGAACATGCTGCATTTGGTAGCAGTGTTTCTGTTATTAAATTGAAACTGCTGAAATCTGATAAAACCCTGTCAAAGCAAAATATCTAGGCTAGGGGTAAAATGATCAAAAGTGCCTATGGCCCAGTTTTTAAAACGTGATTTGGCATTGCAGTGTTCAATGTTGCAACACCTAACTGATTTAGGAGCCTAAATCTCATTTTCAAAAGGAATTTAGGCAGTTAGGAGCCTGAGTCAATGGGATTTAGGCTCCTAAGTATCTAAATCCCTTTTTAAAATGAGATTAGGCTCCTAAATCCAGGCATTAAAACAGTGTGCACTGCAAGGCCTATATGACTTTAAGTATATGGGCCGTTGGGACTTAGAGGCCTAAGTGTCATTTTTCAAAGTCACTTTAAAAAAATTTGAACTTAGGCTCCTAAGTCACTTTGGGCTAGATTCACAAGGGGGACTTGGGCATTGCAAAGCCTAACTCCTAGGCGCCGTGGAATTCTTTGCCTTGAGTGAGGTGCCCAGGCTTCCCATACAATGCATGGAGAGAGTTAGGTGCCTAAGAAAGGGATCCTCAGAAGCCAACAAGCAGAGTGGGGAGCTGCCTAAACCAGCCAAGAGTGAAAAGGAGAAGAAAGCGGTCAGGTCTAGGGTCCAGATTCTCAGACTACTTAGGCACCTATCTCTACTTGGCATTCTCAGCCGGGAACCCGCTCCTGGAGTTAGGCACATATGCCAGGTGAGCCCTTCCCTGTGGGGATCTGGGGATTGACTCTTTAGCCCAGTAGTTAGCGCACTCACCAGGGATGTGGGAGAATCAGGTTCCAGTCCCTGCTCCCATTAATATGTAATTACTTATGCAAAGCAGAACAGCTCCAACAGGAGAGACTGAGAGAGAGACCCGACAGCCTGGTGGTCAGGGTACTCAACTGGGATGTGAGAGACCTGAAATCAAGTATCCACTCTAAATCAGGCACAGCAGAGATTGAGCTATTGGACATACATGCACACAGTAATTCCTGAGCTGCTCACCCCGACTATCTTTTGTGCTAGGTAGGCTTGCTGAGAGCATGCCTCCTGGATCAGGCCCCCCAAGGTGAGATAAGTGGGGGAACACTTAGATGGAGGCATGAGTAAGGGCTCCAAGCAGCTTGTTAACTGGAAGGCAGCATGAGGAGTTAAGTGGCTTTGTGCATGCCTACCAGCCAAAACATAGGTGTCTGTAGGGTTAAGAGGCAGCTGAGCTGTGGTTTGAGAATGTCAGTGGACCTAGGTGACCAAGGAGTCAGTTAGCCACCTAAGTACATTTTGTGTATCTAGCCCTTGAGCACTTTTGAAAATTTTACCCTAGATCTTTATGAAAATATAAATCCCAAATGTACAACTTCACCAGGGTTAAACATGGTTTAAGAGGGGTAAAGTAAAGTTCTTTATGCATCCATTTTAAAAAATCAATATTGGCTCCAAAAAGTCATTTCCTTATAAAAATCCTCATCACAAACTACAAACCTCTTTTATTAGTAATGAAGCAGGTGAATATGTGTGAACAACTATCAGATTTTTAAAACCACTAAAAATGCTATTTCAAATATAAAATACCCCAACTGTCACATTAAAAATAGATCAAAGTTAGCAAGGTACAAAGAACCCCATCACTTTTATCATTTGTGTCCAAACTAATTTACATAGCTAGCCAGTCATTATCACCGTTATTCTTTTTCTTTCAATAGCACCTAGGACCAGACCTAGCATGGACCAGGATCGGTCAGAAGGATCTATCCAACTGATCTCTTCTTCCATCAGTAACATTCCTCTGATTGGAAAGAGTAGGATTGTAGTGAGCACTATGCATAGTAGGGTTCTAACTCCCTCTGTTTTTCTTTAAACAGCATCTTGAAATTACAATGACTTTCTCTAGGTTGACCTATAGCAATAGGATATCCTTACAATTCAGTGTCAGCAACTAACATGTCTCAGGCTAAGTCTGCACTACAGACCTATATCCCTATAACTATATTGCTCTGGGGTGTGAAAATCCACACCCCTGAGTGCTATAATTATACTGCATAACCTCTCTCCCCTCCCTCCCCCCCATCCCCAGTTCTATGACAATGGGAGAGCTTTTTGAGGAAGTGGATTAACTATGCCAGAGGAGTTCTCCAGTAGGTGTAGTAACATCTTCACTAGAACACTAACATCTTCACTAGTGGCACAGCTGCACCACTTTATGTGAAGACAAGCCCTCAGAGGTTACATTAGAAAACACTACAGAAAAATCGTCTGCTGTGTTTAAAGCACTCCTGTCTGTCCCAGTCAAAAGTGTTGTGATAACCGTAATTGATTACTCTCATTCATTAACCCTAATCACCCCAAGCATCACTGGCAACATCACCGAATGTGGCCAATAGAAATAAAAAGCACAAGGTACTCAGAAGTGATTATGCATAACCATTTTTGCAAATAATAGAGAGCGAGACCTCTTTGGGGCAGTTGTTTAGAATTGGGGGTGGGAAGGGGTTCTATTCATACTAAAGCAATAACTTAGCTAACCAAACAGCTCGCGTTCTGGGTGTGGTTCTACAATGCTGGAGAAGCACATCTGCATGGTTCACAGAGAGCATTTCTTAGATCACTGAATACTGATGATTGGTCAAATTGTTTTGATTAGTTTATTGCAGTCTGGGGTGCTTTTGAATGATGCACTGCAATAATCAGGATGAACCCATCTGCTATTAATGTGAATGCCATACATATTTTCTCTGATACTTCCATTGTGACTGAGAATTAACTGGGCCATTATTTTAATAGGTTTCTTTACTATTCCCTCGGGATCCCATCACTTGGAGGGAAAGAGTGCGCAAACAAATTGGGAAAAAGTGAGACAACCCAATAAGGTAATACATAAATGTGGTTACATTAATAAGAGAAAATAGGCTAAGTAAATATAATTCTGGATTCCTTCCAAGGGTCTCTGAAGAACAGAGGAATGTTTTTGCTGTTCAGTTACACAGCTGACCAGGGCTATTTCCATGAAAGAGGGTTGTGTTTCTTTGCCTTTTGGTTTTCAGCATGAAATATAGTCTGGTCTTGTTTCCTTTGCTATTGGTGCTGTCCAAATGTCTCTGAGCAGAGCACTGTCATGCTTATTTGCAAAATTACCACCTCCACCGTGGGACTGGAACATGCCCATTGAAAGTCTGAAGGGGGGAGCAGGGGCAGGAGGGTTTTTTATTATTTTTTGTTGTAGTTATTACAGCTTTGCCTTGTCAGTATCTAAACTGAGTGACTTTTATTATGCTAAGAGAGGCGACACGTCGGGGAGGGAGCATGCAGGGTCAAGTGCCGCCCCTCCCTGCCCCAGATTTCTGCAAGCGCTGAGCTGTCCTTGCACTGCTTGCTCTGCTTGGCCTGCCAGGGCGGGGATGGGAGAGGGAAGAAGGGAAGAAGGGAGAGGGGCTCTGTCCTTCTTCCACTGCGCCTCCCCCCAGCACGTTCAGCTCCCGACAGGACGGAGCCATTTCTCATGCTGGCCGAGGGTGGCTGCTCAGGGTTACTGCTCTGTGCAGCGCGGTGGCCGCCTGTGAGAACCTGGCTGGGGAGGCAGCGATCTGCCCCCTCTGCTCTGTGCTTGGGCTGTTATACCAATAAAATAAAACCCAACAGGATCTTTTAAAAGGGGATAAGACAAAATACCGTGTTTATTGTGAATACAAAAAGAGGCAGAGTAAATAAGTAGTCATAAACATTCTATCCCATGCACTCACACAAAATACCAAAAGAGGCACAGCAAGTAATCCTATTCACTCCCACACACATACCCATACAAGTTCTGCAAAGTTGTTATAGTTACCAGCCTAGAGGTTGCTCATGCCAAATTACTGGCCAGGTAACCTGGGCATGAAGGTGGAGCCGAGTCTTTGTCAGATGCGCATCTGATGCTCCTGGAGGGTGGCTGTAGAACTAGACTCAAAGTTCTTAATCTTTTGGGTCTGTTTTTATAGACGTTTTATTCCTATGCTAGTCTATGGAGGTGGCTTTATCATGCTGTTGCTGAATCAATCAGCAGATGGCACATCGCTGATGGTTCCATGCTGCCAGATGTTATCTTGTTCTTCAGTTTTCCCATCCTTGAGGCTGTTGGGTGGATTCCAGTCTGCCCTCCGGGGGTCATCCGGTTATCTCCACTTAGCGCATTCTTCAGCAATGGACACTGAAGTGGTAACTCTTAGGCTGGCACTCCTAACCATTCGTCTTCTATTTACACACAACATCCATTCACATGCATTTTTGAGCTTTATTTTAACATATATCTCTTCTGACTCTACCAACTCTTAGGGTGTAGCGAAACTGCTTAAGCCCGTTACCATATGACACACATAACAAGCAAGATAAAGAAAGAGAGAAGAGTAGGAGTCTCTGTATGCTGTTCTGAGGAACAGTTGTTTTTGCAAAGTCTTATCTCTTCTGAGAACAGACTCTCTGTCCCAGGACGTGCTGAGCAGTTTGGCCTTCTAATTAACATTACTTTGGGATCTTTAAACTATATACAATTAAAAATCGTACCAAAATCCTCTCGCGGCAGCCCTGAACAGGGTGGGGGGTCACTGGGCAAGGCGTCTGTGCTCAGCCAGAGGTAGGGGCATTGCCTGCGCCCCACAAGGTGTCCACAAGGGCATGGGAGCTCCAGAGAGACACTGTGGTGCTGTGAGTCTCTCTAGGCTGTGGCCCCAGCCCCCCCAGGAGCAGGGGGGATTGGCTGCCTTGGCCCAGGGACGTGGGGCTGGAAGTTCCTCCCAGAGGTGACACGTGGGTCGGTCACATGTCTCCCCCTCTACATGGTGTTCCCCCTCAGTGTCAGCAGGTTTGAGTCGTCTCTGGCTGAGACTTTTTCCAAATGTGGTGTTTACTTCTGTAATTCCATTGTCTACAATGTCACATTTGATTCCACCCCTGTGTTGTGGGGAGGTGTGAAGGGAGATGCCCTCTCTCTGGTGGACAGGAGACTAACGAGCTCTTCTGGGTCTGTTCAGCTCCAACAAGGCCCACCTGCAAAGCTTGTTTTGCCTGGGGGGGGGGGGGGGGCTTAAAACGGGGAAACTTGCCACAGGTGAGGAGAAGGACTGCTCTGCCTCAGAAACTGCTGACAACAGAGACAGGCCAGCAGAGAGGGTGATAGCAGCAGGCCTCACTGCTTCAGAAGCCACAGGGCCCAGCTGCACTGCAATATGCTCCAAGAGGAGGGGCTGGAGGTAGACGCCATTAAAGACAATAAATATGCTGATAGATTAAGCTCAAAGGGCGGAATCCGGGAAGACTGCCTGATAGCCAGGCCACCTTTGCCTTTCTTTGTTTTCATACAGAGTCGCCCCTCTCATAAGCGAAAGAGAGGGGAGGAGACCTTGCTTTTGTGTGTTTTAGTCAGAGAACCCCTCCTGTGCTATGAACTGTCGCCTCTGGGAGGAACTTACAAATGACTGGAAGTGGGGTCTGGAGGGAACTCCCTGCCCCCTGCCTCCCCCAGGCAGTTTGGAGCCTTTTGGTTGAAAAAGTCTTTTTTTAAAAAAAGTCTTATTTTAATAATGTGTGTCATTTTCTCACTGAGGCGTGGTCTGTGTTAGAGAAGCAAAACGTGTTGCATCCACATGCCAACACCCAAATGTCCTAATAGCCAATTAGGACAAAATACTTTTTCAGTAAATGGAATAAGCTCTTAGAAATGTAACCAGTTCAGTGCCACTGAGGACACTGACAAGCTGAAATGGTTCAACTTATCCTCTCACTGCTGCTCTGTGGCCTTGCACAATCTTCCAGAAAGCAATGCTTTCTGGAAACTGTAGATAATTACCCAGAGGGCACTGCCACCAGATCTGTTCAGGTGAGTACTGGAGTGGGCATGGGGCAAAACTTGCACTGATTCAGCAGGGCTTGCGTGGGCTTGTTGAACCATTTCTGCGTGAACTGGTTTTATATACAAGGTTCAGCTCTCTAATAGAGACAAACCTAACCCTTCACCAGCCTCCTGTTCTGGTGCTTCAGCCACGTAACCTCTTCAGATGCAGGTCACCAGGGTCATGAGGCCCAATCCTACATTCCTGTGGAAGTCAATGAGAGGTTTTTGTATGTAAGGAATAAAGGATTAGTCCCAGTGTGCTTTTTGCCATGCCATCAATCTGGCCAGTAAGTGTGTTCTTCGAAAACAGTTCCCGCTAAGGGCTGGATCGTGGCTTTTAAGCACTGACCTGAATTTGGAGGAGATGCAGGCCCACTGTGCAGGAGTGGGGTGGGGGGAGGGGCTCACCAGAGGGACTGTACTTTAGGAAGTGCAGTCCCTCGCCAAGCTTCCCAGTGTGCAGAGGGAATGCCCAGGTTGTACAGTCAGTTTGGTACAGTGCATTCTGCTCCTTTCTCCACATCCCACCACCTCCTCTCTGAGCCTTTTGGGGTGATTTGCATCCTGGGCGTGCAAAGTCTACACTTTCCTGCATGCAGGACCTGACATGGCCCTTGGCCTTTTCCTGAAGCCAGAGCTCTTTGTGCCATCACTCCACATGCACAGAGACCAGTCTGGCCCTACTTCTCAGTAGTATTCTTTTCCAGTTTCTGAAAAAGCATATTACTAACGAACAATAACAGCTTCACTAGATCAAGACTACTTAGTATGCCAGCTCACAGTATATGCTGTGAAGGACCAGAGAGGTTCAACAATTGCCAGGCATTTGTTATAGACATACTACCAGGTGGCTATCTTTCGCTGAGCAAAAAGGGAATTTGAGTCTGATTTACTGACATCTCTTAGACTGACTTGCTTACAAACACAAATTGGTGTGATCTCTCATCCAGAACTGGACAATTGGGTAATTTAATTGGACTCTCAAAGACTAGCTTGCTAAATTTCTCTGTGCTACAGCCAGTAAGAGGGATGACCTTCTAAGTCAAATATTGTCCGCAATAGTAGAGTGTGCACTCCAGTACTGATTCACACCTTTTTAATTGGCCCAGGAAGAGAAATCCACCTCCCAGTGGGCTTAATACTTACCCATTCAGAGCAAGAAGAAATCTAATATTAATCATAGCAATTCCCACAACTATGCTAGATGTCTAGCAAAGATGCTGGTGGTCACCTGACCATGCATTCTACCCATTGGTACATTCACACGAGCATCAAAAATCCAGCTGAGGCACCAGTAATCAAATTTACTTCTTCCAGTGTCAGAGCTTTGGTTTTAATGAGTGGTCTGACAATAGCCAATGAAACATTGTCTCAGAATTTTCATTTGAACAGCAATTCTCAAAATTATTTATGTAGTTCATTTGACAGCAGCTCTGAAGGCTATACATAATTGTGAGAAGCTTGATCCATCACCTGAATCTCACCAGGCAAGTGTACAAAAGCTGATTTCAAATATAATTCAGAAGCAGATGAGGATGAGAAGTATTACAGGTAATGCTCATCATGAACTCTGGGTATCACCCCAGATACTTGGGCCTCATCCTTTTAAAAAGGACAATAATAAACTTCTTTTTACCCACGAAAGCTTATGCCCAAATAAATCGGTTAGTCTTTAAGGTTCCACCAGACTCCTAATAATAAACTTATTACATTCTGTGCTTTTAGTTTGCGAGAAGCTGTGTTGGAGTTGCTCCTGGATTTATCAGCCTGTGTAACACTGGACCCAGCTGTTGTTCAAAACCCCTCCCTAGAGATCTCACCTTGGACTTTCTAGTGACGCAAGGACAGTTACATCTGCTATACCCCAGATGTATCTTAGAATCATAGGCCTGGAAGGGACCTCAAGAGGTCTTCTAGTCCAGTCCCCTGCACGTATGGCAGGACTAAATATTATCTAGACCATCCTTGAGAGATGTTTCTCTAACCTGATCTTAAAAATCTCCAATGATGGTGTCATAAATATAAAGGGAAGGGTAATCACCTTTCTGTATAGTGTTATAAAATCCTTCCTGGCCAGAGACAAGACCCTTTCACCTGTAAAGGGTTAAGAAGCTAAGGTAACCTCGTTGGCACCTGACCCAAAATGACCAATGAGGGGGCAAGATACTTTCAAATCTGGATGGGGCGGGGGGAACGACAAATGGTTCTGTCTGTCTGTGTGATGCTTTTGCTGGGAACAGATCAGTCTTCCAACTCCTGTTAAATTAGTAAGTAATGTAGCTAGAAAATGCATTAGATTTCCTTTTGTTTAATGGCTGGTAAAATAATCTGTGCTAGATGGAATGTATATTCTTGTTTTTTTGTCTTTTTGTAACTTAAGGTTTTGCCTAGAGGGATTCTCTGTTTTGAATCTGATTACCCTGTAAGGTATTTACTATCCAGATTTTACAGAGGTGATTCTTTTACCTTTTCTTTAATTAAAATTCTTCTTTTAAGAATCTGCTTGATTTTTCATTGGTCTTAAGATCCAAGGGTTTGGGTCTGTGTTCACCTGTACCAATTGGTGAGGATTCTTATCAAGCCTTCCCCAGAAAAGGGGGTGTAGGTCTTGGGGGGATATTTTAGGGGAAGACGTCTCCAGTTGGTCTCTTTCCCTGTTCTTTGTTTAAAACGCTTGGTGGTGGCAGCATACTGTTCAAGGACAAGGCAAAGTTTGTACCTTGGGGAAGTTTTTAACCTAAGCTGGTAAGAATAAGCTTAGGGGGTCTTTCATGCAGGTCCCCACATCTGTACCCTAGAGTTCAGAGTGGGGAAGGAACCTTGACAGATGGAGATTCCACAACCTCCCTAGGCAATTTATTACAGTGTTTAACCACACTGACAGGAAGTTTTTCCAACTTAAACTGCCCTTACTGCAATTTAAGCCCTTAGCTTCTTGTCTTACCCTCAGAGGTTAAAGAGAACAATTTTTCTCCCTTCTGCTTGTAACAACCTTTTATGTACTTGAAAACTGTTATCATGTCCCCTCTCAGTCTCCTCTTCTCCAGACTAAAAAAAAAAAAAGATTTTTTTTTCAATCTTCCCTCACAGGTCATGTTTTCTTTAAAATCATTTTTGTTGCCCTTCTCTGGGCTTTCTCCAATTTGTCCACATCTTTCCTGAAATGTGGCACCCAGAACTGGACACAATACTCTAGCTGAGTATCAACGCGGACTAGAGCGAAAGAATTACTTTTCATGTCTTGCTTACAACACTCCTGCTGATACAGTCTAGAATGATGTTTGCTTTTTTTTACAACAGTGTTACACTGTTGACTCATATCTAGCCTGTGATCCACTATGACCTCCAGATCCATTTCCACAGTACTCCTTCCTAGGCAATCATTTCCCATTTTGTATGTGTGCAACTGATTGTTCCTTCCTAAATGAAGTACTTTGCATTTGTCCTTATTGAATTTCATCCTATTTACTTCAGACCATTTTTCCAGTTTGTCCAGATCATTTTGAATTACAACCCTATCCTCCAAAGCACTTGCAACCCCTCCCAGCTTGCTATCGTCCGCAAACTTTATAAGTGTACTCTCTATGCCATTATCTAAATAACTGATGAAGATATTGAACAGAACCAGACCCAGAACTGAGCCTTGTGGGATCTTACACAATATGCCCTTCCAGCTTAACCATGAACCACTGATAACTACTTTCTGGGAATGCTTTTCCAATCAGTTATGCACCCACTTTATAGTAGCTCCATCTAGGTTTTATTTCCCTCGTTTGTTTATGAGAAGATCATGCAAGACAGTATCAAAAGCTTTACTAAAGTGAATATATAGCACATCTACTGCTTCCCCCCATCCACAAAGCTTATGTTACACTGTTAAAGAAAGCTATCAGGTTGGTTTGACATGATTTGTTCTTGACAAATCCATGCTGACTGTTACTTATCACCTTATTATCTTCTAGATCAGGGATTCCCAAACTGTGGTTTGGGACCCCAAAGTAGGTCATGATCCCGTTTTAAAGAGGTTGACAGGGCTAGCTTAGACTTGCATGGGGCTCAGGTTACAGGGAACATCAATGGCGGGGCTTGGGCTTTGGCTTGGGTGGCGGGCTCTGGTGGGCTCAGGCTTCGGTCCCCCCTTCTGGGGTGGTGCAGTAATTTTTGTTGTCAGGAGCGGGTCATGGTGCAATGAAGTTTGAGAACCCCTGTTCTAGATGTTTTCAAATTGATTGCTTAATTATTTGCTCCATTATCCTTCTGGGTACCGAAGTTAAGCTGACTGGTCTGTAATTCCCCAGGTTGTCCTTATTTCCTTTTTTATAGATGGGCACTATATTTGCCCTTTTCCAGTCTTCTGCAATCTCTCCTGTCTTCCATGACTTTTCGAAGATAATCACTAATGGCTCAGATATCTCCTCAGTCAGCTCCTTGAGTATTCTACGATGCATTTCATCAGTCCCTGGTGACTTGAAGACATCTAACTTGTATAAGTAATTTTTAACTTGTTCTTTCCCTATTTCAGCCTCTGATCCTATCTCATTTTCACTGGCATTCACTATGTTAGACATCCCATTGTCACCAACCTTCTTGGTGAAAGCAAAACAAAGACATCATTAAGCACCTCTGAAATTTCCACATTTCCATTATTGTTCCCTCCTCCCCCTCATTGAATAAAGGGCCTACCCTGTCCTTGGTCTTTCTCTTGCTTCTTATGTATTTGTAGAATGTTTTCTTGTTACCCTTTATGCCTCGAGCTGTTTAATCTCATTTTGTTCCTTGATATTTCTAATTTTGTCCCTACATACTTGTGTTATTTGTTTATATTCATCCTTTGTGTTTTGACCTAGTTTCCTCTTTTTGTAAAACTCTTTTTTGGGTTTCACGTCATTAAAAATCTCCTGGTTAAGCCAGGGTGCTCTCTTGCCATACTTCCTATCTTTCCTACACAGTGGGATAGTTTGCTCTTGTGCCCAACAACAACAACAATGTACTTGTTAATGAGCATTTTTCAGAGTCAGAAACCAGCAGAAAAGTTGGGCGTGGAGAGGAAAAATGTGGGAGGTGAAGAAAGCACATTGAGTTTACTCTCTGTTTTACTCCCTGTGTTGTGTGGTCTGAATTTCTTCTCACTTCTAAATCATCCATTGCACAATTATCCTGTTGACACTGAATAGCTACTTTCAATCAAGCTATTATTCAGTACTCCAACATTATCTGAAAATCATTTCAATTGCCATTAAATCCTTAGCAACTATGAATGGACAAATAAAAAACTAATAGATTGCAGCCCATCCTTCCCCAGCTAAGTCCCAAAGCTTCACAGCTGTTAATATGACTGATATCAATCAAAGTGTCATGCCATTCTTTCACTTGCTGAAGTATTTAATTTTTAAGCTCAAACTAAAAGATATACCTCAGGATCCTCTTCCCAGACTTCATTCAGAGGCTGGTATATGTTAAGGTGTTCTGGACTTGTAGAAATTTGTTTAGCGAATAAATCCATGAAAGGCAGCAAGGAGAAATAGTTTGTTCAAATAACAAATCTGCATTGCTTAGACTTCTTGTGTGGGTTTTGAGTTTGGTTTAAATAGTACAAAACAAGGACTGATGTGAATGGTGAGATGTGGATACAGATGGAAAGCTTACTGGAAAGAAACAATTGCACTGGGTCAACTTACATGAGGTAAAAGCCACAATAGGTCATACTTGTGATTCTCGCTGCTAAGCCAAAATCTCTCAGACATGAGGTAGCATTAATTGGAGCTGTTTCAGCTAAAACTGTAGCTCTTTGTCTGCCTTGAAAGAAATGGCCAATGGAAAGCTATAACTCATCAAAACCACCATCCTCTAGAATTTTCCTCTGTTTTAATATGGGCTGGGTCCCCCCAATTGTGGTTTTGGTCAGCTGACTTAATTTACAGATGCTGTTCCAGTAAACTGCCTAAGCGTCTTATAAATAAATAAAGGGTACTCCAATAATCTATTTTTCCATTTTTCTAGGGGATTGTGGGGAAAGCAGTACAGTGATGTAGGGAAGGTTTGGGAAGCTGTTTGCCAATAAAAGAATAAGTAATCCAGCTTTGTGGTTAAAGGCAATTGAACAAGTTCACTCAGTACTTTCTTTTGAGGTTTTCCATCCTTTTTGTAGGTAACCACTCTAGCTAATTGACTCCTCTGGAGTTTCCTGTGCTGGAAAATTCATTTGCTATAGGGCTACAATCCTTCCCCTGACTCGCTGCTGAACATGGAAGAAGGGCATGGTCATCAGTGGCCCAGCCTTCACAGATATCGAGAGGCTCTGTCCAATCCAAACCATCCTTTTGAGTGAGAAAATATTTCATAGGCAGACTTCTAAGGCTCTTAGGTCTACAGCTGGCACTTATCCCACAATTCCTGACCTCCCTGCTCCCATCTGTACTGAAAAATGCGCTTTTGTGAGCAGAAACTGGAAACCTTTGTGTGTCTATTTTGCTGTCTCTGATCAGAGTAACAGTTAATCCCACAGTGTTTAAAGGCTGAGAACCCAGCATGACAATGCCAGTTGTACATTTAATGGCCTTAAAATTCACTATTAGGAATTTCTTTTGCCAATGAAAAGAATATAAAAGCTTGACAGACAGCTTTGGAGTCAGGTGGGTAACCTGCTAGAGCTGAAAAGTGAGTTTAATTTTCAGCTCTGTCAGCCAGAAAAGCAGTAGTGGTGTTATTCTGAGTTAGCAACTGAGAGGGAAAGACTCAAAACCTGGGAGTGGAAAGACACTTTGTGTGACCCTGGCTTAGGGGGGCACCAATGTATACCAGCACTGCCAGAAGCTGTAAATGGGTTACTTTGAAGCCAGCTTCTTATTTCACATATAAAAGCATAATTTATAATTAAACTAAATTTTAGTAAATAGGATTTTGGAAAAAAAGCTGATTTACTTTTTCACCTAAAGAAGCCCTGTAACTGCTAGTGGAGCTGGACAAAATCCATCAGTTCTCTGAGCAGAGGTTCATGCCTATTTCCTTCTTTGCTCCTGTTATCTTTAGTTTCCTAGACCTGTGGTTGAGAGGGGTGGGAGAAGAGATTCATGTGACTCCCCCACATCTAGGCCTGTGGGAAGACATATAGAATATACCTCTGGCTCTCGTCCATGAGCACCTCCCTTCCTGATCCTCTCAAAGCAAGAGGGGGGTGGCTGATGAGATGGGGCATGTGTTGAGAGTGTAAAGCTGGGCAGAGGAAGGCAAAAGTGAAGGGAGAAGCCAGGAATGAGTGTTGGCCTTTTGTGGGAAGGGCCAGAAGAGAGGAAGGAGGGACTAGCAGTGTGGGCAGAAATTAATGAATGGGGTGGCTGTAGGTAGGGGAAACTGGTTTGCATAAGACAAGGAGAGCAGAAATGAGTTGGAGAACGGGAGTGACGGAGGCGTCAGGATTGAGGGATGGAAAGCTCTGGGAGCAGACTGCACAGACAAGTGACCTGGCATTCTTCTAATTCATTCCAATAGATCCTTTGATGGCATAATTGCTGAGCCTGCACGTGAGCCATTTTTCTCATTGTTTCAAACACTGCCCCACTAAAAGTCACCACTCTCTTATACTTCAAGCCGCACCCCACGGCGATATCAAAACAAATTGCACGGTGATGACTCCCCTACTCCAGCACCTTAGGCACCTAGGAAAAATACTGTGATCCACAATGCTTGGGTTAGGCGCCTCAGCTCCATAAGCCTGCCCCTCTCACAGAGTTGGGTGCCTGAATCCAGCCTGTTAGGAGGCACCTACCTCTGCAATCCACCGCCAGGAACCCTCTCCTGCAGTCAGGCAGTTGAGAAGACTAAACTGTTGCTTGCAAGAATGAATTAGGCAGGCACCTAACTCCACACACACCGCTGGGAGCAGGACAACTCCCTTATAATCTTTTCGTAATGGTTCCTTGGATGTGGGAGATACTGGTTCAGTTCCTCACTCTGCCTGGTGAGGAGAAGGGATATGAACATGGATCTCCCACCTCTCAGCAGAGTGCTCCAACTGCTAGACTATGGGACACACTGGTATAGGACGCTTTCAATCTCTTTTGTTAAAGCCCTTTCATTTTATTTAAATAATTGTATAATTAAATATTAATTGGGTCAGACGGCAAGTGAAAATCACTCTATATTATTATTATTTATTCGTATTATTGTGGCACCTAGGAGCCCTAGTCATGGACCAAGTGCTAGGTGCTGTACACACACAGAACAAAATTGAAAGGGCAGGTTTCACCGTTTCTTTTGCCTGTTAACATACCAGGCCAGGTTCTCAGTCCCACTTTGGCCCCTTTGCACCACTCTGTGCTTATGGTCCCTTGAGAAGTGGGGAGTTCCCCTGGTGACGAGAGCCAGTATAGGGATTCCCTGCCACACTTTTTCCTGCCTCTGGCTTACAGGACATGGCTAGGGAAAAGAACATGTGGCTGGAGCACAGGTGCTAGAGCAGCCCCTTGTATCTGTAAGCAGCCAGGTGCTACCTAGAGCGCTGTTTCTCAGTGACCGGTCTGTGGACCGGCACCAGCCCCTGAGATCTCCCTGACACAGTTTAGGAAGGCAGCAAGCCAGTCCCAGGCATCAAAAAAGATTGAGAAACACTGCTCTAGAGCATCCTCCACCCAGGATCAAGACAGCCACACAAATGGCATAAAGCCACATTTCCACGTCCAACACATCTGGCCCACTTATGTTCTCATGTGTGCTGTTTTAGGGGCCTTCAGTACCACCTTGTACCTGTCTGTATTTCTTTCACCCAGGATAAGCCCATTCTACTCCCTGGTCATCTCCCCCATGAAATGAACATTCTATATTATCTTATGGTCTCTTTCATGTGTAGGGCAACTTCCTAAGAGCTAGCCTAGATTCTGAATCCAGAGATCACCATTTCCCGTTGTGTACATCGTTTCTGAAACACCAACTATATTGACCCCCTCACTAAAGCAAAACATTCCAGCTTCCCGTGTTCGACTTTTTTCTGGCTTCAGCATAAGTATTTGTACTTTTTACTACAAACAGATTAGGGCAGCCTTTCTTATCAGCCCCATTTACTGTAGCTGAAACCTTGCCTTTGCTCAAATGGATGCCTGTACCACAAAATCCCTGCCACTGCTAATCAGTAGTTCCTGGCAAGTTCTTCTCCAGCAAATTCATTTTGAAAAGAGGGAAAACTGGTGAAAGTAATTTGGTGGTTCTAATTTTCAATCAGCTGCAGGATCCTCTACACAGATGTGGTAAAAGGCAGTCATGGGGAAGGGAGAGATTTCTAAGCTGGCTCCAGGAGCTGGTAGTTCCATTTCCAGCAAGGGATACTGGTTACAATGTCTGCTGAGACTGACAGATCTGATGCCCGCTGTAATGAGTGATAGCAGATGTCATGTAATCATATAGGCTTTTCTGTACGAGTAGGCTAACCACACTAAGGGCATGGCTACACTTGCAGTTGTAGAGCGCTTTGAGTTAAACCAGCCTTCGGAGTGTGCAGTAGGGAAAGCGCTGCAGTCTGTCCACACTGACAGCTGCAAGTGCACTGGTGTAGTCACATTTGCGGCACTTGCAGTGGCATTGGGAGAGGTGCATTATGGGCAGCTATCCCACAGAGCACCTCTTCCCATTCTGGTGCTGTGGCTTCTGGGCAGGGGGTGCAGGGCATTCTGGGTCCTGTCCCAACGCCCCGTGATGCATCAGTTTGCATCCCAGCAATCCCTGTGCTTCCGTCCACACTTGGCGCCATCTTTCAATGTTTTCTGTGTTGCACCTTCTGTCTTCCCTTTTGGTCTGCGGGAATGGCGCCCGAACTGCTGAGGAGTATGCTGACGAGTCTCGCTAGCATGTCACGTTTGGCAGTCAAGTTATTCCTTAAGATCCAAACTGACAGTGAGGACTCGATGATTATATCGACTTGAGTAACACATACAACACGAGATTGCTTGTGGCATTCATGGACATGCTCACCACCGTGGAACACCGCTTTTGGGCTCGGGAAACAAGCACTGAGTGGTGGGATCACATCATCATGCAAGTCTGGGATGACGAGCAGTGGCTGAAGAACTTTCAGATGAGAAAAGCCACTTTCATGGGACTGTGTGAGGAGCTCACCCCCACCCTGTGGCGCAAGGACACAAGATTGAGAGCTGCCCTGCTGGTGGAGAAGCAGGTGGCTATTGCAATCTAGAACCTGGCAACTCCAGACAGCTACTGATTGGTCGCTAACCAGTTTGGAGTGGGAAAGTCTACCACTGGAATCGTTTTGATGCAAGTTTGTAGGGCCATTAATTGCATCCTGCTCAGAAGAACCGTGACTCTGGGTAACATGCATGACATTGTGGCTGGCTTTGCACAAGTGGGTTTCCCTAACTGCGAAGGGGCGATAGATGGCACGCATATTCCAATTCTGGCACCAGCCCACCTAGCCTCCGAGTACATTAACTGGAAGGGGTATTTCTCTATGGGTCTCCAGGCGCTTGTGGATCACTGTGGGTGTTTCACTGATATTAACGCTGACTGGCCCGGAAAGGTGCATGACGCACGCATCTTTTGGAACACTGGCCTGTTCAGGAAGCTGCAAGCCGGGACTTTTTTCCCAGACCAGAAGATCACCATAATGCCCGTTGTGATCCTTGAAGACCCCACTTACCCTTGAATGCTGTGGCTTATGAAACCCTACACAGGGGGCCTTGACAGCAGCAAGGAGTGGTTCAACAACCAGCTGAGCCGGTGCAGAATGACTGTGGAGTGTGCTTTTGGCTGTTTAAAGGGCCACTGGCGCTCTCTGTATGGGAAGCTGGACCTGGCCAATGACAGCATCCCCACAGTTACATCTGCATGCTGTACCCTCCATAACGTTTGTGAAGGGAAGGGTGAAAGCTTCACTCAGGCACATACCTCAGAGGTTCAACCCCTGGAGGCCGAATTTGAACAGCCAGAGAGCAGGGCTATTAGAGGGGCCCAGTGCAGCGCTGCAAGGATTAGGGATGCCTTGAGGGAGCAATTTGAGGCTGAAAGCCACCAGTAATGTGTGGTGCCCTGCACGGGAGTGAAGTGCAGTGGTTCCAATGTTAGCAAGAATCTGTGTTTGCTACGCTGACTTGCAGTAGCTGTTGCTTTCCTGAGCTAAGGTATCTTTTACTTTATGAAATAATAAAGAATGTTTTCAAAGCCAAAAATATCCATTTATTGAAAAGAAAATTCATTTATCAAAAAGAAACACAACTGCTTGGGAAACAGAAAGGGCAAGGGGGTGGGGTGGGGAATGATACAATCACAGATTTGCATATGTCCTGTTATCGTACTCAGCCTTCCTGTCTGGAGTGCTGTGCAATGAGTGCTGCACTTCACGATGGCTGTACTGCATGGTGATGGGGGTTGAGTGCAGTGGGTAAGAGTCATAGTTTTCAGGGCTGGATGGTGAATCTACAGGTGTTGGAGGCAGCTGGTGGTGATAAGAACCCGGATGTTGCGGTAAGTGGGTTGCAGGTGACACAGGGGCACAAAGGAAAGAGTTTTGGGACAAGGGCTGTGGGGGGGGCTAGACGGGGGGGGGACACACAGGCGCAGTATTGCTCTGCCTGCATGGCTACGACCACCTGGATTGAGTCCGCTCGGTGCTCCATGATGCTTATCCGCTGATCTCTGCTTTTCTGCTGGAGCTCCATGCTTTGGTGCTGGCATTCCTAATTCTGCTGGCGGATCCTCCTTTCACTCTCCCTCCATTCCTGCACTTTTAGATTCTCATTAAGTGACTGCTGCATTAATTCATGCAGCATGTCGTCTTTGCTTCTATGTGGCCTCGTCCTGAGTCTTTGCAGTCTCTCAGCAGTGATAACACGGATGGCTGATATCACAAGGTTGCATCTGTAAAGGCAAAATGCAACTTAACAAAGGCAGCATTGTTCACATCAGACAGAGAAATGATTCCCCCGTACTTAAGGAGGGCAAGCACAGTCTACACAATAGCATAATTTGCCCAGCCCTAAGCGAGTGCACATATCCCATGGAAGCCCCAAAATGGTGCATAAGCACAGAGTCAAGCGTGACTGATTGTTTCACGGCTGTACTGTCCTCTGAGTTTCTGTGCCTTCGGGAGAGCCAACAGCTGCAAGGGCCCCCTGTACTGAACACTGTTCCACATTTTCCACAGGAGTTCGTCCTGGAAGATGTCTCGCTGCTGAGGGTGACCTGGGAAGCAAGACCAGGGTCTTCTACTTTAATGTGGCTTCTGCCTTGGCCCATATGCAGCTTGCCTGTGTGCAGCAATGGTCCCCTGCCCCTCACGCACAGTGGCACGGACAAGTTAGCCTGACTGGGACAAGAACCACAGTGGCTCTCCCAAGAAACCTGTGCAAGCGCATTGCCCAAGTTCTGGATGAGACCTTTGAAGAGATCACTGAGGCTGATTACTGTGATGCAAGAGAGCACATCAACGCCCTATTCCGCATCTAGACATGCATGCAGTTCTAACCCTCCTCACCCCAAGAGCCCGCACCGAATAACTTCCCAAAATAAAAGCCGCTTACCAGGAACCCCCTCTGGTGTTTGTCCTTCCCCAAGCACTGGCCACCATGACTGGCTACCTACCTCCGCGCTTGAGAACAGCTCCTGGCCGCATGCATCTAGGATTCTGGGTGTCTTCCTCCGCCTCAGCACCCTCGCTCCTGCTTTGCTCCTCCTTCTCCTGCCTTGTTGAACTGGGCTCTGAAGTCTCCATGGTAGTACTCAGAGTGGAGGTGGGGTCGCCCCCAAGTATCGTGTCCGGCTCTTTGTAGAAATGACAGGTCGCAGGGGCAACACCGGAGTGGCTGTTTGCCTCGCAGGCTTTGTGATAGTCATTTCGCAGCTCCTTCACTTTAATCCTGCACTGCAGTGTGTCCCGGTCATGGCCCGTTTCCATCATGTCCCTTAATATCTGCCCGAAGGTATCGTAATTCCTACAGCTGGAGCACAGCTGGGACTGGACAGCTTCCTTCCCCCCAGACACTGATGAGGTCCAGCACCTTGCCATTGCTCCATACTGGGGATCGCCTGGCGCATGGAGGCATGGTCACCTGGAAAGATTCGCTGAGAGCACTCCACGCCTGGCTGAGCAAACAGGCAGGGATTTTCAAAATTCCCAGAGAATTTAAAGGGCGGGTCTGACGGTTGGTCACCTGAGGGCAGGGCAGTAGTGTTCAAAGTGATGACCAGAGTGGCTAGAACAGGCATTGTGGGACACTTCTGGAGGCTGATCAGAGCTCAATAACAGACCAGGGCATCCACATTGTCGCCATGGCGCTCCAGCGGGGGCACATCAAATGTTATTCCACTCGCCGAGGTGAAGAACCAGCAGCGCGGTAGCCGCGGAGTCAGAGCGCTCTGCGTGCCTTGCCAGTGTGGAAGCGTCATGAGTTAGAGCACACTGGGCTGCTTTAATGTGCTCTAACTCGCAAGTGTAGCCATGCCCTAATTACAGGTTTCAGAGTAACAGCCATGTTAGTCTGTATTCACAAAAAGAAAAGGAGTACTTGTGGCACCTTAGAGACTAACCAATTTATCTGAGCATGAGCTTTCGTGAGCTACAGCTCACTTCATCGGATGCATGCCGTGGAAACATCCGATGAAGTGAGCTGTAGCTCACGAAAGCTCATGCTCAAATAAATTGGTTAGTCTCTAAGGTGCCACAAGTACTCCTTTTCTTCATGCCCTAATTAGAACTGTTTTTAAGAATGGTGCTAACATAGGTTCATCAAGGTTTCCTTACCCACTGTGAATAGGCTTGATTGCTTTTTAAATATTGTAACAAAGCACGTTTTAAAGAACTGCTCCCCCAGTCCGCTCCCTTGTATAGCTTAAGGAGGGAATGTAAAGCCGGTGATTTTGTAACACACTTCAAGTTTAGGAGTGTGATGAATGGAACTTTAAGAAGCATGTGTGTGCTTACCACACCTTTTAAGACCCAGGAAACTCTGGATGAAGACTTTGAAAGGATGGTCAGTAGGAAGTTGTTTCAGCAAGTTGGTTGATGACTAAACCCAAGAAAGTAATAGGGCTGGGTGGTCTTTATAAACCTCTAACTGGATTGTTTTGCTGTTCTGATCCATTTAGGTTCACTGTAGTTAAACTAAAAAGCATGACTGGCCGATTGAATTTTGGGAGGCATAACAATCTTGGAAAGAATTACGTTTCAGTTTTGTCCATCATGGGGATGGGGTTTCTTGTAATTCTGTCTATGCCCTGTTAGAGACCTTCATTCAATAATTCACTCTTATTCAGACATCTCCGAAAGGCTAAGATTTCAAAAAGTTAATGCCACAATTCTAGGATGTTGCTGATGACCCAGTCTCTGTTATTTAAAATAAATCAATAAATACCCAGAGAACAAGATCTATGACCTTATGGGCAACTTTATTAAGTCAAAACTATGCCTTCAAGAACTCATATTCCAGAAACATTTCCAGTTTCATATTCACATTGACAGTATCAAAGTCAATAAGTCTGCTCCAGGGAATAAGCTCTGTAAAGCCATGGTTTTGAAAACTAAATTTTTTAACTATATAGAGTTATCACATCATACCAGACATGATGTGCCCCTGGCTTGCTTCCAGTCCTTCACAGTTACATAACTGAGACAAAACTACCAAAGATGAGTGTAGGTCACAGGTTGCTTCCCACAATGCTAGCATAACACAGCCTGAGGACCATTCCCCGGTGTAATGAAGCTTCAGCGCAGGATTCATTGTCTAAAAGTTTAAGCTTTTCATCTATGGACATTTGCACTTCCTCCTTATGGACTTCAGCCCACTGCTCAAAAACCTCTTGCTGTAAATTCTCCATCCTTTTCTGTGTGATCCAAGGAGTAGGATCCCTTCCTGAGAAAGTTTGTCTACAAGAGGTACAAATCATTTACATAACGTGCCTGCCTGAAAAAAGTTACTTTCACAGGAGTACCAGAGGCAAGTCTAGGGGGTAACACCTTTAAAATGTAGTATTTCTAATTTGCAGATAAAGGGGGGAAAAAGTGTTTCATGGCAACTTATGCCTCATAGCTATGCTTCAAAGGACAGAAACCAACCTTTAGTGTCATATAAGTCTCTCAGGACCTTTATCTCTTTGTCTAATACTGTGTGTTCATTCTTGGAATATATATATATGCACACGCACACTAAAGTGTGCTTAAAGGATTAAATTCTGTGGACTTGAGATAATGAAACTGTAAATAAGCCAGGACACCTCAAATTTAGTAGATAGACATTATCAGAGCCTCAAAGTCAGCAAAATGTGCAAAAAGAAAACACACAAAAACACTCCAGAATTCTCTTACACTTAGCTTAGAAATTGGCTCTGAAGAATCCCACCGATTGTTAAAGGTTTTTGTAATAAAGAGGAAAGTTCTAGTTGCAAAATGGTTTCATCTTAAGTGCAGAACATTTGAGACCCTCGGCCACCCAATCCTCTCTGCAAAGACATTTATGGATCCCATTTCAACAGCCTGACCTCCAGGAATCACATTATCCACATTCACCTATCATCTTCTGGGTTTGAATGCACTGCTGCATTCACTGGGTGAGTGATACAGGGCCAATAGAATGACTTCAATACAAGTTTATGGAGATCATGAAGACTGTGTACATGTAAATGGAACTATTTCAAGTGTGGTTATGCTCAGAAAAGCAACTGAGCAAATACGGCTGCATCTTGAACAACAGATCATCTCCCTAGGGTTGCTTCAAGCCTGCTGATATAAAGGAGACAAGGTGCAACTGCCTGCACCACCTGGGGTCACTGCATCCCCAGAGAACAAAAACCAAAATCCAAACAGACCAGGGGACTGGGACAAACCATTGTGATACTGAGGTTTTTCAAGGATGTTATTGATGTTCTGTGCTAAGGACTTATCTATCCATTTAAATGAAAATGGCAGCATGGTGGAGAATTAGAAGGCTGGAGAATATCATAGAGTCAGAGCAGAAATGTAGTAGGAAGAGATATAGAGCGATGAGAGGCAGGTCACCACGGGAAGCAGTATGCAAGTAGAGTATAACATCAGGTTAAAATGGCAAACATTTTGCGGATAAACTCATATCCAATATGCAGACAAAATGTGCCTAAAGAAGATGAGCAATGGAGTGGCAGGGGCCATTCTGCTAAGGTGAAATGTGACATTCAAGTAAAGTGGGTGGATAAACAAATCGGTGGGATGCTGTGCAGACACTATTGGCAGACCAGTTCCTGGAGGCCGAAGGTGGCAGTGCGCTCCTTCCTTTGGAGGTAGGGCCTTCTATAGGCTTCCCACAGGAAGTCCAGAGGTGATAGAGCTGGGCCACATGGGTAGAGACCATTGAAACTTTGGCTGTAATGAAACAGGAAGGAGACAGACTCCAGTCTTTCCTCTGGATCTCTATTCCCAGAAATTATATTCCTACACAGTCAGTGCTGTGTGAGTCTGTTTCCTTTTTTACCTGTTCTCAAAATGTATTCTAACTTGCACTCCTGCAGTTGATTTCAGTGAGATGGCATATCCTTCTAAAGCAGAGGTGGCCAACCTGAGCTGGAGAAGGAGCCAGAATTTACCAACATACATTGCCAAAGAGCCACAACAATACGTCAGCAGCTCCCATCAGCTCCCTTCCTCCCCCCAGCTCCCAGTGCCTCCCACACACCAGCAGCCCTGCCAATCAGCGCCTCCCCCTCCCTCCCCACACCTCCGGATCAGCTGTTTCATGGCATGCAGGAAGCTGGGGTGGGGGGGGAGGAGCGAGGGCATAGCAGGCTCAAGGGAGGAGGTGGGAAGGGGTGGAGTGTGGGCAGGGCCTGTGGCAGAGCCAGGGGTTGAGCAGTGATCACCCCTCAGCACATTGGAAAGTTGGCACCTGTACCTCCAGCCCTGGAGCCGGTGCCTATACAAGGAGCCGCATATTAACTTCCGAAGAGCCGCACGTGGCTCCGGAGCCACAGGTTGGTCCCCCCCTGTTCTAAAGGGTCTAAGTTCATAGGATCTAGTTCTCCTCACATACTTCAGTGTTAGTCAGCGGGGCTTGCTTTGAACACAATGGAGCAACAGTGGTGTCAAAAAATCATGTGAGAGGAGAATCGTGCCCATCATTTTGCACAAGGCTCATGGTCTGTGACCTGCTGCTTATCACCCCTGACTCCATTGCCACTCTTTGCTACTTCCAGTTGGGTTCTGTTTCTATTTACCAACACCAAGCACTGCCAGGCTATTTCTGCAGTTTCAGTCTTATTGGCAGAGGCAGTACCCTAGACCACATTTCCTTCCTGGAGATGTGCCACTTCTGGTCTCCCAAAGGGGCAGTCAGTTCTTTAATAAAAACCTCTTGTTGGACCCCAAAGCCAGTCTCTCTTCTCAGAGCAATGCTGGCATTGTCTCCTGAAAGCAGCCTGTTTGGACAGAATGGAATTTCCAAAGCTGCTGCTATTGTGTAAATTCCCTGCATGTGTTCCTTCCTTCCTACCCTTCTAATCTCTTTAGTCGTAACAAACACAGGTTTTGTTTCTAATTCTCTGCTGACTCAGTCATGGTTTTTTTAATCTAAAAAGCCTGCCCATCCTTTTAATATCCCTGATGGCCCTACGCAGGCGGAGTACTGCAGCAGCCTAACAAAACATGCCGCATGGTGGCTTTCCCACTGAGCCAAAAGATAGTTGTGTTCTCTGCTCCAGCCATGCTAACTAGCTGCTGTTAGCAACAGTTCATGGATTGTTTTATGGCAATAAACTATTGAATTCCATATACAATTATTATCTTCACATATGGCCAAGAGTGTTTCCTTTTTAAATATTTTCCATCCTCTTCCCACCTCTTTTTTCCCTCTTCTCCAGCACTTTGAGCCTACATTTTTTTAAAAACATTTCCTCATTTCTGATCATTTCTCTCTTTCCTCCATTTGCTTTGGCTGTGATTAATTCAATAGGTCAGCCCTCGATTTCCCTCTATTATACCAATATCTCAATCAGTCTTCAATCATCTTTCTTCCAGATTTCAAGCATTATTACTGTGGGTTTTTTTTTCTTATTCCTCCAAATGCTGCCTGTCTCCCTTTCGTCACCCCCTTTCATCATGTATATCTTTTACATCACTGAAGTCTCACCTGACTTCTCTTCAGTTAGATGGTCGGGGGGCTGTGGTTTGCAAGACTGACTAAAAGATTCAACTAAAAGAAGCCCAGTCTCATTTTGTCAGTCAATTGCTAGATTTCCTATGCATGTGCCTGCCTAAGTCGGTATGTATGCCTTATTGAACTAGTAAGAGTCCCTGCAGTTCAATAGCTCATACAGATGGCATCCTGCTTTACAGTTCCTTGCCTGTATTTGTTGTTCTTTAAACCTCAGAAAGTTCAGCAGTTCATTTCAACCAAGTGCCTGGATTTGGAGTATTTATTTAGATTCGGGAACACTTTGTTATCAATCTGTTTGAATTAAGCAGTCACAGGAAAATCGATGCCCCTCAAGTTATGGGCTGCAAACTTATAAGATATAAACAATGTTGAGAATTCTCCGCACCCAGATATATAAGAAGATTGATCATAGTGGAATAAAATAAATGTACAGAGAATTGCTTGGATGACAGTCAGATGCTATCTTGGGGTATAATGAGGTAGGTGCTTAATGAAAATGAGCGTGGTTCATATGTGTAGTCAGTTTCCGTTTATCTCCAGTCTTTCCTGTCCTATGTTAAGCATCCAGTATGATGACCAATTCCATTGGAAATTCCACATATGTGCTCTAATGTGGGAGGAAGGAGAGATGTAACTAACCACCACACAGGCACTTCAGATTTCGCCATTAATAAGGAAACCTTTTTGATAGCACTGTAAATAGTTTGGAGAGTGAAATGTCAAACCAGCTCAGAGGGAGCAGTTTGAGGACATTGTGGAAATGGTTGCTAAATCAAACTCATTTATGAGCGTGAGTTTATAGGTATTCGGAAAGTTAAACAGTTCACTAACAAGATGCAAATGATTGCACAGCAGTTGGATTGCACAGCTTGTAAATATAAGGTGACCACTTTGGAATGATATGTACTGTATTTAGGGGAAATGTTTTGCTAATGAGTTCCAAGCAGAAAAGAGATCATTTTTGGAATACACAAACTTTCTGCAACTGACTCTTGTCCCACAGTGAAAATACACACAATTGAAGGCAATGATGAAATGCTGGGTATGTCTACACTGCTGCCTCCCACCTCGCAGGGCCCTAGGGCCCAGGCTACAGTCCAAGCCTGCGTGTCTACACTGCAATTAAACAGCCCGTTCTCCTGAGCCCCGTGAGCCCGAGTCAGCTGGCACAAGCCAGCTGGGGGTGTTTAATTGCAGTGTAGTTATGCCCCCTATGGGACTGATTCTTAACTGCCTTGCACCTTGTATAGTCATTTACACTCATGCAAAAGGGGTTTAAAATGCTGCCGTTCAGATATGGTATCTTATTACTCCCACTGTGCAGTGGGGGAAGGAAGAAATGAGCCAAGGTATTTAGACTCTCTCCAATTGCACTGGGGCCTCTCCTATGAACTGTCTGTTTAATAATTGAACTGGAATTCCTGAAACTGCATCCCTTGCCTCAGTTATGTGGCTCCTTAGGTAACAAAAATACAGCTTCCAGGAGCCCAATGTCTTCATTAACTCATGGTAATTGGTTTTGCTTAATTCAATTAAAGGGGCAATGTGAAGTCTCCTTTTGCTCACATCACATGTTTTCATGGGCTTGCCAACAAAAGCAAAGGGCCTAATGCTACTTCCATTGAAATTGTTACCAAATCAATAACAAAACTCCCATTGACTTGGACAGGAATTCTGTTCTTGTTAAAGGTACAGCCTACAGGTGCAACCTCATTGACATCAATGAGATTCTATGTGACCAGGCTAGGTGGCAGAATGGGGATCTAAATTAACACATAATTTCAATACCTGCTTACAGGTGCGATTTTTAATTAGAGTTAAAATGAGCAGAAACAAAGACCGATGAGAAGTTTGTTCCCTAAACTATTTCCAAAGAACCTGGAAGGCTTGTTGGTGTGAAATACACCATACAATTTAGATTTAATTAACAGTCTCAGCTCGGAAGCAATCCAGAAAACTGAGGTGAGCTGCAACTTGAAATGACGCCCAAGGATAATGGCAGGTTCTCCTAGTTAATTTTTACAAGACAGGGGAAATTCAAACAGCAGCTGTCTGACTGTATCTGGCTGATTTAAAATCATTAAGAAGCAGTGAGTTTTCAGTCCCATCACTGCCATCCTATTCTCCTTCATCAGCACAATTGTTCAGTCAAAAAATAATTGAATACAAATTTTAGAAGAATGTCCAGTTAATCAAAATACAGAATACTGCAGCATCACCAGCACAATGCTGTAATTCACCATTGTAATGTTTAATTCTGACACTTCATCCTCAAGACAGAAAGATTAACAAGAAGAGAAAATGGGTTATTACCATGACAAAGATTTTGACAGCACAGGGAAAGTGGCATATTATTAACCTGTTGTCAGGGCAGTGTTCAGATAGTGAACTGGTGTTAGTCCCCTAATAATTATACTCTACATTCTGCATGATTTCCCTTTCCCTTTCCCTTTCCCATACATCAGATAATAGTACCTGAATAATCAGGAACACAAATTTAGTCATGCAGCTTGCACAAACTATTAAAGCATCAGTGTAAGCATAGTTGAAATAAATGGAAAAATGCAGATATTTCAGGAAAGGATCTCTTAATTATTTTCCCAAAAGAAGTCCTGTTTATAGGTACAGCATCCAGTTAATAGGAAGAGGATCAGTTCTCAAGAAAGTACAGTTTGGTGCTTTTTCTTGATATGAAAAGAAACAGTTTATTCACTTAATCTTCAATTTGGCTTCATTTCAGAACTCAGCCCTTCCAGGTTGAAGTCCATTGAGATAAATGCCTATCAAGTGGTAAGTTATCACATATTAACATAGAACATAGTTTTTGATTTTTAAGGGGTAGTCAATTTGAGCTGTAGTTTGAGGGTATATTCAAGGGACTGTTCAGTCTGGGATCAGGTTACTTTCATTTCCCCCATAAATAGCATTCTAAAATCTATATTATTTATTTATTCTTGGAGGCAAAATGTTGGCGCATGTAGATGTGCGTGTGACTAGATCAGTGTATAAGCACTTGGGGAATAAGTTACATTAACAGAAATTTCTTGGTAAAGAAATATATTTATTTCACAAGACAATAGAGGTTCCTATAAATAGAGATCTGTTTGCTGTTGAGATCTAAGGGAGTCCCAGAAAGATCATCAGTTCTGGTCACATTTTAGCTTGTTCTATACCTACTAGTGATCTGTACTTCAGAAACTGCTACAACTGTTAGGTGTCATTTTCACTATTTCATTTAGCCTATGATGCTGTTTTCCAGAACAAGGCAATAATGAGATATATTCATCCCTGAAGTCATACCATTTAACTGTAGGATTAACTGGGCCCAGCATGTCTGGCTACATGAATCAGCTGGGCTCTCAAACGAACAAACAAAAACAACTTAGGACAAAACTCTGGGGACCTTGCTGCTATAATTTTAATTGCTGTAACCCATTCCCTGAAGCCTACATTTAAATTCACTCGGCTTGTATATTATATCCCTTCTCCCCAACAGTTGTCTGTATGGTCTGTTTAATTGCCAGTTTTTTGAGGCAGGCACTGTCTTTTAATCTGGTTGTACAGTTATTTATACAATGGGGTCCTGATCGTGGTTGGGGTCCCTAGGCCCCACCTGACTATAAATAAAAATAATAAATAATAATAAAATGCATTCTCATGTATGTTCATATGAGATTCTCCCTCTCAAACAATCAGCCAAATAACCCAGATTAATTCTTCTGAGAAACAGGGGAGCTATATGTCCAGTGACCTAGGAAACATTTTACAGTTAGGTATCTGGAAAAACAGTCATAGTAAGCCCCCTCCTAGAGAGGAAAGAGTTAACCAGGATCAACCCATAAACATGTCTAAAGAAGAGAGATGATTCTTTGGTGGTGGCTTTGCAATGAGGAGGAAGAGCTATTATAACTACGTACAAGGTCTAATTATAGTTGTATATTTAGATGGTAGGCTCTTTGGAGTAGTCTGGAGCTACGTCTACACCACCAGGTAGGGGTGTGAGTCCCCTGCTTGTGCGCACATGCTCTCATTAGCGCTCATTGAGCTAGCACAAGTACAAGTAGCAGTGTAGCGGCGGTAGCGTGGGTAACGGCCGTGAAGCTGTGCCAAGTACGAAACCATCTGAAACCGGTGTGTACTTGGCATAGCTCAGCCATGCCTCCGCTGCTGCTACCCAGGCTGCTGCAGCTACACGGCTATTTATACTGGCCCTGGCTCAATGAGAGCTAAGAGGAGTATGTGTACACAGAGGGGGAACTGTACCCCTTGTGTGTTTATGCAGTGCCTAGCACAATGAGGCCCTGATCTTAGTTGGGATTTCTAATCGCTACTGCAATAGTGCTGTTGTTTATAATGACAGTTGCAGGTAGGCCTTTTTGTTTGTTTGTTTGTTTGTTTGTTTAAACTTTTCTTCTTCTTCTGCAAACAAAAGGGAAAGAGAAGGAAGTTCTAATAACTTGTGAAAGCTTCCGTGAAAATAGTGAGCTATTATTTTCATGGGTTATAAGAGAGGAGTGTATCGTAGACTGATCAAGAGACAAGTTTTCTCGGGGCAATGGGCCTAGCATAGAGCTGCCACCTTCCCACTGATATCATGGTGTTCTTTCCTAGGCAGGAGGGCTCAGACCGAGCTACTAGATGATACACTGGCTGAATATGCTGAGGCTGAACCCTAAAAGATATTGCTCCACCATCATGATGCCTTGCCCTGTAATTGCATCGGCTTGGATGCCTGGTATTAGGGTTCCATTCGATGTAACTAGGAGCATTGTTTTCCTTGTATAAGTTTTAAATGGCACTGCAGTGCAATATACCTAAATCTGTGTTCTTTTGGAAACAGCAACAGCTGATAGTGTTCTCATTCACTGTTACAGTCTTAACATTAAGGCAATAATCTCAGCCTTAATAGTCAGAAATAGCTTTGAATTAAACAGTAAGAAGAATGAAAGAGATCCAACTATTACAACACCTTTTTCCAATTTACTTTAGCCAGAAAGAAGAGAAAGATTAACTAGAGATAAATAACAGTAACGATTGTGCAATTGTCTTTATATATCACGTGGATTAGACTACCCATAATTCCATCAGCGCCATACATAGCCCCACCAGCATATAGCACCATAGATGACTATGAGTGGCAAGGAGTGAAAAGTGTGTAAAGTTCTTACAGAAAACCACCCTACTACCAATTTCACAGATCTGCAAAATACATGAGGTAACAGTTTTACTTTTTAATGCTTATCCTCAGCGTATGAAGTAAATATGGACCAGAAACAATATTATCTATTCATAAATGTAGGTATAGCCATAAGTGAATTTACAAAGATTAATGACAGATTGTGCTTCATTCTTGCATGCATGCTTTGACTGTCAGTGAAATATTTAACAATGCTGACATTTAAATAATCATAATTAGGCTTCAGAGGGAACATCTTATTCAGATGAATAGGACAGTTCATACCTCTCAGCTATCACTTCGATATGTGATGCCTGCCAGTGTCTGAAGACATCTCTGCATCAGCTACACATGTTCACGATTTTGAAGGTTCATTTCAAACTAGAAGGACTAGACACTTAAAAAAAAATCTTAGATTCTGGAACAAGAAACAATAGTCTCCCCCCCCCGCCCCCAAAAAAGGGAACCCCAGTTTATCAAGCTGGTTTGTGCCAGCCCAAATTCACCTCAGGTGAAGGCTCTCCACATGTATCAAACATTCAAGAGCAAGGATGGCCTAGTGGCTAGAGAGCCTGTGACTTGGAATACCAGCCTTCAGTTCGCTGCTCACAGGTTTCCCCTGTGATCTTGGGCAAGTCACTGAGGCTTTCTGTGTCTCAGCTCCTTGTTTGTAAAATGGGGCTAATAATATTTCCCTACCTCATATAGGTGTTGTAAAGACAAATACATTAAAGATACCATTAGGGCCAGATAGCTACCTTAGATAGACTTGGTTCTCCTCTCCTGCATTAATGTAAGTCAGAAATGGTGAAAGAGTGAGGAGAATCAAACCCAATATTGTATCCAACTTCAGTGGTAGCATTCCATATTGGAATAGAGGCAAATGATGGCAATCCATTGTAATTCTTTAAGAGAGCACCATTATACGTGTGAGAGTTCTCACAAGGGGACTCAGAGGAGAAGTATCATCTGGTAAAAACAGATGCATCTTTTAAAAAATTAGACCTACGTAAAGTTGATTAAATGAATTGCCTTGACGCAGCAATGATCTGTTGCACCATCATGCTGAGTCATGATTCACCAACCCATGATGCTGTGAAATTCTCAGCGTACTGGACAAAAGCTGGTTGTTACCTGCAACCCAGCACCTGATGAGGAAGCACTAAGTGTCTAATCCTACATGTGTGTGTATACATAGAGAAGTTACTCTTAATTGCCATTAACCGCAGTACATATGGTGTGAATCCAACTGTGGGGCAATAGGAAAGTAGCTCTCCTCAGCCCTGGTTTGTTATTCCACTCTCAAAGTAGTGTGCAAAGTTGTTGGAACTACCCCCCACAAGAAGCGTCCCTTTGAAATCCACCATTAGAACTTAGCCATGGGCAGCAAAGCTGTCTGGAAATCAGATGGTTGGTTGTTGTTTTCCCTGGATATTCAGTTTATATAGTATGCGCAGCTGAAAACTATTATACTTGATTTAAAGTGACAATTGATAACAAGTTGAATCCAGACTATTATTGAACATAATTATTCAACAGAAGCCATCCTGAATCAATTAATCATACACTGAATGCTTATTTAGTGAAACTCCAACTCTTGGGGGGGAAAAATTCACATTTCTGATTAATAGATTGTTGTACAGCTTAGTTTACAATTTGTTGCACAGCAATACTTTCATCAAACTCACTGAAGAAGTGTTATGTCTTCCTCCATTAGCAGCACATTAAAATGGTTCCATTTGTTTCAAATGAAAGTGAGACATTTGCAGGGGGAAACAAAACAGATTGGTTTTAATAAACTTAGACACAACTGTGAAGTTCTTTCCAGTGACACTCACTCTTCGTCCAGTATAAGGCTATGGCAGGCTGCTCTCATATGTACTAGGGACAGATGTAATTACACCAGTATCATAACTTATTTTTATAATGTTGACCCTTTTCGACCTAATCTAAGTTCAGGGCCTAAGGATGTTCCAGTTGGAAGCAGAAATTGATGGCGTCTGGTATTTTCTTTGATGCAGTCTTGATTAGGACTTTGTACATTCCTTGTAAATACTTCTCTGAATGCAGGCGGGACCAAGAACTGTTAGGAATCAGGGCCTGCTGCAGAGCCAGTCTCCGTGCAACGTAGCTATCACAGCTGGCCTGTAGCAGGCTGCCAGCTTGGCTACACCCCCTGTTTGTTGGAAGAATCAGCAGGCCAACTCTAACGCCCAGCAGCTGCTCAAAGCACTCAGCCATGTAGCTCCTGCCCTTGTTTGTTCCCAGCCCTGCCCCGCCTTGCCTCACACCAGGTAACTCAGCTCTGGCCCTCGGTCCTGATTCCTGACTTCTGGCTCTGGCGTCTCGCCTCTGACTCCAGCTCTGACCCTGGGCTCCAATTCCTGACTACTAACTCCTGCTGTAACCCCTGGGCACGACTCCTTCTCTAACGTAGTCCTGCAAGCTTCATCTCCAGCTGCTACCTTTCCTTCCTGACCAGTTCAATGGCAATCGAAGCAAATTTCCTGGGTTCCTAAATCAGTGTTGGCTTCTATTTCTGCTACACCCGCAGTCGTATCTCACTGACCAAGCCTCAGCAGGACTGACTATCAGCCTGCTTACTCGGGAGACCCTAGCTCAGGTGTCTCCGCTCCAGGAAAATCAGGCCCACTTCTGGGACAATTTGACGACTTTGTTCAAGCTCTGGTGATGATCTTCAATGCGTGCAGCCAAAACTGCCCTTCCTGTGCTGTGGCAGGGACGCCTGCCAGTTGCTAAATATGCAGCTGCGTGCCAGCGCATGGTAGTAGATACTGAATGGAACGAGGCTGCCCAGCATTATCATTTGTGGCTCAGCCTTAATGATGATACTAAAGATGAACTGGCATGGGTGGAAGCCCCATCTGGCCTGGTCGCCTCAGTTGACCGATGCATCCAGATCACTGACTGCCTGACCAAACACCGCCAAGGACAAAGAAGTTTCTGCCAACTTCCCCCAGCCCAGCGGGCGCTGTCCCCAAACCCTCCTGTCACCAGTCCCTTCTCTGTCACTGGAACCCATTCAAGTTGATCAGGTCTAGCCCCGCCTTTCTGACATGGAGAAGAATCAACACCAGGCATCAGGCTTATGCCTATACTGCAGGGCACAAGAAAGCTTTGCATCAAGCTGCCCTGCCAAGGTCCAATCTGCGCCCTGGTAAGTAAACATGAAACCCTAACCCCAATCGTGGGATCACAGCTGGTTTGGTGCCCTTCCCCTTTCCCCAGCAGCCCACACCAACACATCTCCAATTCCCCCTCTCTGGCTCTGGCACCCTTTGGTGCCTGAATCAACCCAGAGGGGCTGATGGACTCAGGTGCCTCAGGCAATTTCATAGATCTGGCATTCACCCGAGCACACAAGACACCCACCCAGCATAAGCCGCCCCCCAGATTAGTGGAGTCCATAAATGGGTCACTCATTTTGTCAGGGCCAGTCACCCACCAGATGACTCCCTTAGAGGTCATGACCCTCTGAGTCACTGAGAAACCCTTCCGTTTGGGCAAATTTGTTCACCAACTCAAAAGGTCTCTCTTTCTAGCTTTATCCAGGTTCACTCTCTTTACAGGCTACTGCTTGGTTCTCTTGCTTTTTGCCTCTCCTCTCTCTCTCTCCATGTCCATTCTCAGTTTCTGTATGTTCTCTCTTTACACACACACACACACACACACACTCTTCTACCCAAAACAATATTAATCCAAAAGCTCCTGGGCATGGTGCAGCTGCACTGCTATAGCACTTTAATGAAGATGTTCCACACTGAGGGGAGAGAGCTCTCCCGTCATCGGTGTAGTTAATCCACCTCCCCCAAAGGCTTGCTGTCTCTGGCAGTAGGCTAATACATAAAGCCAGTTGAAGACTTTGCTAATCTGCTTGGTGCAGATAGCTATGAAACGCTGGAAAACTTTGTGCACTGCTCCTTTAACTATCTAAGCTCCACTGTCTTCCACCCTGTGTATTCAGTTTCACCTGTGCAGAAAGTGAAACTTGGGTGTTGAATTCTGTTAACTGTGTCTTACACCTGGTTTGCACAAATGTAGGTGGCTACAAAGTGCATAGTTGCAGAAAACTTTGCCTGAGTGCAAAGAACAGCAATTTCGTTCTGCCTATTGCTGAAGCTTGTAACAGAACAGGCATGACGTGCACGCTGCTCTCCAAGGGAGGCTTTACATTTGTTCTCTCTTGTTGTTTTCCAATATTGGAAAACTATCTGGCTAATCTTTAATTTAAATCTCCTTGGTTTTTTGTGAATGGGAAAAGTGCTCTGGTTTTTTTATTTCTTTAAGGTGACCTGCGGAAAAGAGGAAATGGGGATTGCACCCAACTTTGCTTCTTTGTGATGTACATGGGTAAAATATCCGTCTCCCATGTAAAGCAGTATCTTTCCTCTAAGGGATAGGTCTTGGTCTCTAGAAGGTTTTACAATATGTAAATATTTGTTTAAAATGTATTTTAATAACAGCAGTGTGATGCTGATAAGTTAGATGCTACATACACCTTGAATTACCCAGTGTTGTAAAAATTAATTGGAACTTACTGGAATTCTCATTCTGTTTCCTTTGTTGGCTTACACAGAATGTAAGCAAACATTGTTTTCATGGTTTTGATTCGATATTAGAAATTCTATTATTCTGTATTTCATATCTACAATAAAATCTGATACTGCAGTGATGGGAGCCATATAAGCACCTAGATAGATGATAAAAATGTTGTTAGTGAGTCCTTCAGGGGGTGCTTTCTGAGAGAAGGCACTTAATCTAAAGAGCACGGGGTTGTTAACTTTTACTAGATAGCGTATGTAATACTCTAGTTTATTATTCTATTGTTCAGTGCTGAAGTTGACGTGCTGTTTAAGTATTTTTCCCCCTAAATCCATGGAGTTCAAAACAAAATACCCCAGCCTCTGTCTCAGTTTTCTGTTCTGTAAGATGGTATAGTAAACAGATCTAACTCATCAAGAGTTTAATGAGAACTAACCAGTATGCAAAGCACACGAAGAGCTATAAATGGAAAGCAATTATATTTAATAAAAGTTACTATTTTTTAAAATCAATAACTGATTTGTTTCCTAGCACAGTTACAATGCTATTGTTGCATAAACTGAATTTTACTTGCAACATTACACTATTATTGCACCTGGCAATAACTAAGCACTCTAATTGCATTTATATGCACTGTGGAAATTTTCAGACAATGCATCAGGAAACATTTTATAACAGAAATGTATCCTTACCAAAGGAATCTGTGTGTAAAATATTTGGGACAACATCCAACTCTTATTAGTCTGACACTGAATCAAGGCCATGAACGGGAAAAAATACACAGACCAGCCAAATTTAAAAAATGAAATAAAATAAAAGTTGACTCCACAAAGAATAAACACAATGCCTTATAGTTTTTACAGCACCCAAAAGCATGCTTAGATGCCTTACATCACCTATCAATACACATGGACACTACCCTGTGGACATGAAAAATAGACATATCATACAGTAAGGAAAAGAACTGGGACAGTACAGCGGTGGCTGTAAGTTGACCTAACATAGGTCAACTTAGGGTATGTCTACACTATGGAATAAGGTCGAATTTATAGAAGTCGGTTTTTTAGAAATCGGTTTTATATATTTGAGTGTGTGTGTCCCCACAGAAAATGCTCTGAGTGCATTAAGTGCATTAACTCGGCGGAGCGCTTCCACAGTACCGAAGCTAGAGTCGACTTCCGGAGCATTGCACTGTGGATAGCTATCCCACAGTTCCCGCAGTCTCCGCTGCCCATTGGAATTCTGGGTTGAGATCCCAATGCCTGATGGGGCTAAAACATTGTCGCGGGTGGTTCTGGGTACATATCGTCAGGCCCCCCTTCCCTCCCTCCCTCCGTGAAAGCAAGGGCAGACAATCGTTTTGCGCCTTTTTTCCTGAGTTACCTGTGCAGACGCCATACCACGGCAAGCATGGAGCCCGCTCAGGTAACGGTCACCGTATGTCTCCTGGGTGCTGGCAGACGTGGTATGACTTTGCTACACAGTAGCAGCAACCCATTGCTTTCTGGCAGCAGACGATGCAGTACAACTGGTAGCCATCCTCGTCGTATCCGAGGTGCTCCTGGCCAGATCGGCTGGGAGTGCCTGGGCAGACATGGGCGCAGGGACTAAATTTGGAGTGACTTGACCAGGTCATTCTCTTTAGTCCTGCAGTCAGTCCTACTGAACCGTCTTATGGTGAGCAGGCAGGTGGTACGGATTGCTAGCAGTCGTACTGTACCATCTTCTGCTGGGCAGGCAAGAGATGAGGATGGCTAGCAGTCGTATTGTACCATCTTCTGCCGGGCAGGCAAGAGATGAGGATGGCTAGCAGTCGTACTGTACCATCTTCTGCCGAGCAGCCATGAAATGTGGATGGCATGCAGTCCTTCTGCACCGTCTGCTGCCAGCCAAAGATGTAAAAGATAGATGGAGTGGATCAAAACAAGAAATAGACCAGATTTGATTTGTACTCATTTGCCTCCTCCCCCGTCTAGGGGACTCATTCCTCTAGGTCACACTGCAGTCACTCACAGAGAAGGTGCAGCGAGGTAAATCTAGCCATGTATCAATCAGAGGCCAGGCTAACCTCCTTGTTCCAATAAGAACAATAACTTAGGTGCACCATTTCTTATTGGAACCCTCCATGAAGTCCTGCCTGAAATACTCCTTGATGTAAAGCCACCCCCTTTGTTGATTTTACTCCCTGAAGCCAACCCTGTAAGCCGTGTCGTCAGTCGCCCCTCCCTCCGTCAGAGCAACGGCAGACAATCGTTCCGCGCCTTTTTTCTGTGCGGACGCCACACCAAGGCAAGCATGGAGGCCGCTCAGCTCACTTTGGCAATTAGGAGCACATTAAACACCACACGCATTATCCAGCAGTATATGCAGCACCAGAACCTGGCAAAGCGATACCGGGCGAGGAGGCTACGTCAGCGTGGTCACGTGAGTGATCAGGACATGGACACAGATTTCTCTGAAAGCATGGCCCCTGCCAATGCATGCATCATGGTGCTAATGGGCCAGGTTCATGCTGTGGAACGCCGATTCTGGGCTCGGGAAACAAGCACAGACTGGTGGGACCGCATAGTGTTGCAGGTCTGGGACGATTCCCAGTGGCTGCGAAACTTTCGCATGCGTAAGGGCACTTTCATGGAACTTTGTGACTTGCTTTCCCCTGCCCTGAGGCGCATGAATACCAAGATTAGAGCAGCCCCCACACTTGAGAAGCGAGTGGCGATAGCCCTGTGGAAGCTTGCAACACCAGACAGCTACCGGTCAGTTGGGAATCAATTTGGAGTGGGCAAATCTACTATTGGGGCTGCTGTGATGCAAGTAGCCCATGCAATCAAAGATCTGCTGATATCAAGGGTAGTGACCCTGGGAAATGTGCAGGTCATAGTGGATGGCTTTGCTGCAATGGGACTCCCTAACTGTGGTGGGGCCATAGATGGACCCCATATCCCTATCTTGGCACCGGAGCACCAAGCCGCTGAGTACATAAACCGCAAGGGGTACTTTTCAATAGTGCTGCAAAATCTGGTGGATCACCAGGGACGTTTCACCAACATCAACATGGGATGGCCGGGAAAGGTACATGACGCTCGCATCTTCAGGAACTCTGGTCTGTTTCAAAAGCTGCAGGAAGGGACTTTATTCCCAGACCAGAAAATAACTGTTGGGGATGTTGAAATGCCTATATGTACCCTTGGGGACCCAGCCTACCCCTTAATGCCATGGCTCATGAAGCCGTACACAGGCAGCCTGGACAGTAGTCAGGAGCTGTTCAACTTCAGGCTGAGCAAGTGCAGAATGGTGGTAGAATGTGCATTTGGACGTTTAAAGGCTCGCTGGTGCAGTTTACTGACTCACTTAGACCTCAGCGAAACCAATATTCCCACTGTTATTACTGCTTGCTATGTGCTCCACAATATCTGTGAGAGTAAGGGGGAGACGTTTATGGCGGGGTGGGAGGTTGAGGCAAATCGCCTGGCTACTGGTTACACACAGCCAGACACCAGGGCGGTTAGAAGAGCACAGGAGGGCGCAGTACGCATCAGAGAAGCTTTGAAAACCAGTTTCATGACTGGCCAGGCTACGGTGTGAAAGTTCTGTTTGTTTCTCCTTGATGAAACCCCCCACCCCTTGGTTCACTCTACTTCCCTGTAAGCTAACCACCTTCCCCTCCTCCCTTCGATCACTGCTTGCAGAGGCAATAAAGTCATTGTTGCTTCACATTCATGCATTCTTTATTCATTCATCACACAAATAGGGGGATGACTACCAAGGTAGCCCAGGAGGGGTGGTGGAGGAGGGAAGGAAAATGCCACACAGCACTTTAAAAGTTTACAACTTTAAAATTTATTGAATGCCAGCCTTCTGTTCTTTGGGCAATCCTCTGTGGCGGAGTGGCTGGTTGGCCGGTGGCCCCCCCACCGCGTTCTTGGGCGTCTGGGTGTGGAGGCTATGGAACTTGGGGAGGAGGGCGGTTGGTTACACAGGGGCTGTAGTGGCAGTCTGTGCTCCAGCTGCCTTTGCTGCAGCTCAACCATACACTGGAGCATACTGGTTTGGTCCTCCAGCAGCCTCAGCATTGAATCCTGCCTCCTCTCATCACGCTGCCGCCACATTTGAGCTTCAGCCCTGTCTTCAGCCCGCCACTTACTCTCTTCAGCCCGCCACCTCTCCTCCCGGTCATTTTGTGCTTTCCTGCACTCTGACATTATTTGCCTCCATGCATTCGTCTGTGCTCTGTCAGTGTGGGAGGACAGTATGAGCTCGGAGAACATTTCATCTCAAGTGTGTTTTTTTTTTTCTTTCTAAGCTTCACTAGCCTCTGGGAAGGAGAAGATCCTGTGATCATTGAAACACATGCAGCTGGTGGAGAAAAAAAAAGGGACAGCGGTATTTAAAAAGACACATTTTATAAAACAGTGGCTACACTCTTTCAGGGTAAACCTTGCTGTTAACATTACATACATAGCACATGTGCTTTCGTTACAAGGTCGCATTTTGCCTCCCCCCACCACGTGGCTACCCCCTCAACCGTCCCCCCTCCCTGTGGCTAACAGCGGGGAACATTTCTGTTTAGCCACAGGCAAACAGCCCAGCAGGAATGGGCTCCTCTGAGTGTCCCCTGAAGAAAAGCACTCTATTTCAACCAGGTGACCATGAATTATATCTCACTCTCCTGAGGATAACACAGAGAGATAAAGAACGGATGTTGTTTGAACGACAGCAAACATACACTGCAATGCTTTGTTGTACAATGATTCCCGAGTACATGTTACTGGCCTGGAGTGGTAAAGTGTCCTACCATGGAGGACGCAATAAGGCTGCCTTCTCCAGAAACCTTTTGCAAAGGCTTTGGGAGTACATCCAGGAGAACCGCAAATGCCAGGGCAAAGTAATCCTTTCACATGCTTGCTTTTAAACCATGTATAGTATTTTAAAAGGTACACTCACTGGAGGTCCCTTCTCCGCCTGCTGGGTCCAGGAGGCAGCCTTGGGTGGGTTGGGAGGGTACTGGCTCCAGGTCCAGGGTGAGAAACAGTTTCTGGCTGTCGGGAAAACCGGTTTCTGCGCTTGCTTGCTGTGAGCTATCTACAACCTCCTCCTCCTCATCATCATCTTCTTCGTCCCCAAAACCTGCTTCCATATTGCCTCCATCTCCATTGAAGGAGTCAAACAACACGGCTGGGGTAGTGGTGGCTGAACCCCCTAAAATGGCATGCAGCTCATCATAGAAGCGGCATGTTTGGGGCTCTGACCCGGAGCGGCCGTTCGCCTCTCTGGTTTTCTGGTAGGCTTGCCTCAGCTCCTTCAGTTTCACGCGGCACTGCTTCGGGTCCCTGTTATGGCCTCTGTCCTTCATGCCCTGGGAGATTTTCACAAAGGTTTTGGCATTTTGAAAACTGGAACGGAGTTCTGATAGCACGGATTCCTCTCCCCAAACAGCGATCAGATCCCATACCTCCCGTTTTGTCCATGCTGGAGCTCTTTTGTGATTCTGGGACTCCATCATGGTCACCTCTGCTGATGAGCTCTGCATGGTCACCTGCAGCTTGCCACGCTGGCCAAACAGGAAATGAGATTCAAAAGTTCACGGTTCTTTCCTGTCTACCTGGCCAGTGCATCTGAGTTAAGAGTGCTGTCCAGAGCGGTCACAATGGAGCACTCTGGTATAGCTCCCGGAGGCATTACCGTCGAATTGTGTCCACAGTACCCCAAATTCGAGCCGGCAAGGCCGATTTAAGCGCTAATCCACTTGTCAGGGGTGGAGTAAGGAAATCAATTTTAAGAGTCCTTTAAGTCGAAATAAAGGGCTTCATCGTGTGGACGGTTGCAGGTTTACATCGATTTAATGCTGCTAAATTCGACCTAAAGTCCTAGTGTAGACCAGGGCTTAAGTTTATAGTGTAGACATGCCCTGAATAACTGCAATTTCCTTTCCCAGTTCTTTTCCTTACTGTTTGATATGCCTATTTTTCATGTCCACACTGCCCTCCTTCTGTCGGTAATGCGCGTCCGCATCAGGCGCTTCCATCCACTTAAGAGGGGCAGTTTGTGGGGCGGAGAGCCAGGGATCTCAGCTCTGTATCCTGCTCCCTGCCAGTAACCCAGCTGCCACCACCCCTTGGCGTCCTGCTCCCTGCTGGGAATGGGGCAGCTGCACTGGCTTCTCAGCTCTCCGTTTCCCACTGGGAACAGGGCAGCCAACCCGACTCAGGGCTTGAAGCTCCCCACTGGGCACAGCCATGCTCCCAATGGGGAGCTGAGAGCCTGGACAGCAGCGAGGTTGGGAGCGGGGACCCAGGACCCCAGGGAGGAAGCAGGGCTACTGGCTGGGTGGGAGCCTGGGTGGCAGCCTGGTTTGGAGTGGAGACCAGGCAGCAGCTCAGCTGGGAGCTGGCTTTCTTGTCAATTTCACAGCTCCAATGGAGTCATGACATTGACAAGAATGACAGCCAATAGATGTAAGTAATGGAGTGTCTGAAGGGACATGGCATCACCCTAACTACCTATGCCTCTCATGGAGGTGGTGGAGTTATGTCAGTATAGTAGGGCACTTACATTGGCAGGAGCAAGGCTGTAGTGTGTACATTGACATAATTAGGTCAACATAAGGCAATTTATGTTGACCTAACACTTTAGTGTAGACCAGGCCTAAATTAAGAGTACTCAGAGAGGCAAAGTGGGTGAGCTAATACTTTTATTGGACCAACTGCTTTTGGTGAGAAACAAGCTTTCAAGCCACACGGAGCTCTTCTTCAGGTCTGGGGAAAGTACTCAGAGTGTCACAGCTGAATACATGATTGAACAGACAGTTTAGCCTAAGTAATTAGCACATATTCTAAAAAAAGAAAAGGAGGACTTGTGGCACCTTCAAGACTAACAAATGTATTTGAGCATAAGCTTTCATGAGCTACATCATCGGATGCATGCAGTGGAGCTTATGCTCAAATAAATTGGTTAGTCTCTAAGGTGCCACAAGTCCTCCTTTTCTTTTTGTGGATACAGACTAACACGGCTGCTACTCTGAAACCACATATTCTGAGGGACCATTCAAGGTGAAGTAGCTCATTAATACCCCTGTAGTCTCTCTAATATTCTGGGACCAAATGGCTACAACACTGTGTACAACATTAAGATTACTCATTCTAGGAGGTTGTACATAACTGGTTGCCACATTTCATGGTAATTAGTCTAAAATGATGCCAATCAACTTTTTAGTCATCCAAAACTCTCTTATATTTGCTTTTGCAATTATAGTCAGTGTCTTTTTAAACTGACTATAAAAGCACAGGTTTACTGCTTTCTGCACCCTGGGAGTGGAGAATGCCATTTCCGATATTGCCACAGCTCGAGGAAAAGCCAGCCCCTATTTATACATAAATCTGCAATGCTGGCAAGTTTTAAAGTCTTTGTTGCTCAGTACTTGGCTTCAGTTTTCGGAAATTTTGAAGTGCCAGCTTTTCACTTAAAGCAGCTTATCCCAGAATTGCAGAAACTTCAAACTGTTTACTTCCAGAAATCTAGAACGCCCCAGCTGAAGTTGCTGGAATGGTGATAGCTGCTACTGGTAATGGAAGGATTAAGGGCAAAATCCTCCAGTGATGGAGATCATCACATTTACATTCCCTTTTGTTGTAGATCTCTAAGTGTTTTTTAGGAATGATCTATTCTTATCAAATTATTTCATGCCTTACAACAAACCTGTGCAGATTAAGCTGTGACAGTGGGCTTTGCATTCTCCTTGTACATGATCTAGATTTAACTAATAACTAACCTCCTCTCTGTAGCTGCACTTACATGTGTTTTGTTATTTGACACTGCTTTGTGCTGGTAAATTTGTCCCTCCCACTTGGCTTCAGAATCCTAAAACCCACCTGCATTTATGTTTTGTTAAGTCAGTAGAAAAGATGCAGTGAACTCTATTTTAAATAGTAAAAGACCAAGCTATGCCATGCAGTGTGAAAGAATAGTGTGCCAATATATGGAAAGGTCAATATCACAGTTTGTTTTCCCTCTAAATTAAGAATATTAAAGTTTGGCTCAATAGCAAGCATAAACTTGAAACCTCTGATTAGCAGATATGCTCAAACTCAGTTCACTCCTCTCCCCAGCCTTCTCTTGCCCAATGCATACCCTGGAGAGCTGGTTATGCTCTGTATTAGGGGTGGCCAAACCATGGCTTGGAGGCTGCATGTGGCTCTTTTTCCATTGAAGTGTGGCTCGCAGAAACCACCATGGCACTCCCATTCTCCACCTACCAGATTTGGGGTGGGGGAGAGCTCAGGACCTGTGCCTTGCGATGGGATGGTGGGGTATGGGCTTTTGCCCAGTGGGGAGATATATCAAAATATCCCATAGCTTGTGGTCAGAGCAGTGGCTGTCAACCTTTCTAGACTACTGTACCCCTTTCAAGAGTCTGATTTGTCTTGAGTACCCTCAAGTTTCACCTCACTTAAAAATGACTTGCTTACAAAATCAGACATAAACATACAAGAGTATCACAGCGCACTATTAACTGAAAAATTGCCGACTTTCTCATTTTACCATATAATTATGAAATAATTGGAATTGGAATATAAATATTGTACTTACATTTCAGTGTATAGTATACAGAGAGGTGTAAACATGTCATTGTCTGTATGAAATTTTAGTTTGTACTGACTTTGCTAGTGCTTTTTATAAAACTATGCAGAGACCACCTCTGGGTTTCAGTACCCCGACTTGAGTCTAGGCTGCAAGGAGGTGCCTATCGTTGCTTGGGATCCACACCTGGGAACCCTCTCCTGGAGTCAGGTGGCTTAGGAGCCTAAGACACTTCATGTGAGAATGAGTTAGGGGCCTGCTTAACTCCATGTAAAACGGCCAGAGGAGGTGGTGGTACCAATGCCACTCTTCTAGCTGCATGCTTAGAGCTGGGATATGGGAGACCTGGGTTCAATTCCTCCCTCTGTCTCAGGGGAATAAAGGATTTAAACAGGGGTCTCTGGCTACTCCGGGGAGTGCTCTAACTTAGGCACCAAACTCCATGATGGGGTGGGGCTTAGGACACACCCCTTTCGTCAGCATCTCCCATTAGCTGGCTTAGGCAGCTCTACGCTCATCATATTGGTTTTTGTGAATCAAATTCTTAGGCACCTGTCTCTCTCCACGCATTGCATGGGGAGTCTAGCTACCTAATTCAGCTTTGTGGATCCTATTGTTATTCCAGTGATTTCCTAGGCACTTGGCCTTGCAATGCCTAAGTCTCTTTGTGGATCCAGGCCATTGTGCAATGAAATGGTCTATTGCATAGCCAGGGCTTGGAACAATTTAACATATCCATGCAGCATCATTGTGTTTAATGCAACTGTTTTGGCATGTCTCTATCGTAAAACTATAACCATAGCAGTGCACTGTGGTACTTCTTAAGAACCTAATCTTTAATGCACAGGATTGTTATTGAGGAAAAGAACTTTTGGGTAGCTTACAGGTACAAAGCCCTATATTGTGGCATGGAGTTATGTTGACTGACAGAACTAGTGCAGGTTCAAAAATTCATTGCTGGTACATTGCACTGGTTCAGCCAGGTCTGAGCAACACTTGAGAAATGCCTACAATGGCTTGACTGTTGTGCACGAACACAGCGTATCATACAAATGTTGTAAGCTCAAGGCATTTCAGTTAATGCTTTTCTTTTCCCCTCTTTTTAACCAAATGTGGGCAGAGTACTAATATTCTAAAGTTAAAGAAACAGGGTTTACTTACTAGTAACTGAAATTGAATACATTGTCTCTGCAGATCTCCATATTAGGATTTATATTTTCCCTTTGAAACATGAAGCATGACATGTGTCACCTAACGAGGGGATCTGCAGAGGCAATTTCATAAAACTTGAATCTCAGACCTTTAAGATTCTACATAGCAGAGAAGCTGTGGCTGTAAAGGGAATAAAGGAAATTCTAAAGATAGGAATTAAAACACCACAGATGAGATTCTGTGCTGAGCTTTTAAAAGGCACAGTAGAGAATTCCTAGTCACAGGAGAGTATAGAGTAAGGTGGCTTTAAGTCACTTTTACACTTTCCCAATCTTGGGCTGTGCTGGGACTCCAGGTGTAACTCTTGGGGCCTGTTTAGGTTATAGCTGCCTCCCTGGCATCACTGTGGGGCTAGCCCTTTAAATTTGGAAGCGAGGAGAAGTTGCAGCCCTAAAGTATCCATTTTGTAACTGGCTGATGCTTCCTGGATCTCCTTCTCACCCAGCTAGTGAGTACTCTTAATTCTTGTTGAGTTATTTACTTATTCTTGCATAATGACAGGTTTCAGAGTAGCAGCCGTGTTAGTCTGTATTCGATGAAGTGAGCTGTAGCTCACGAAAGCTTTTGCTCAAATAAATTGGTTAGTCTCTAAGGTGCCACAAGTCCTCCTTTTCTTTTTACTTATTCTGAACTTCCCTTTTCATACGCTTGAGGAGCTGGTATATTTTGCGGTACATTGTCTTTGCTATTTTATGCTTTGTTCACATAAACTAAAGCTAGAGTCCACTGTCAGCCCATGCAGTTGACAGATGTTGAGGAGAGCAGCAGAGAGCAATCTGCTCTTAGAGCCCTGTGTCGGGACTAGGTTATGGGAATCTTTATGCAGCCCTTCAACATGGGCAGCATGAGGGAATTTGCACAGCAGTGGATCCCCATAGCCCTTCCTCTGCCTCATCTTTTTCCTGTCTTACATGTATTAAAGCAGAAAGGGGCCTTGCATAGCTAAGCACTGTACAGGACAAAGGGTGTGCCCTGCCTCCCACTCTCCAGTCCCTACCTTTCCACTCTTATGCAGCAGAACCAGGCCTGGGGAATCTCTGCCCAGAAGAAGACACTGGACGTTGGCTTTCCTTGCAAATTCACAGTGAGTCTTCTAGTTATTGGGGCAATCAATGTCTGAGTTTAAGGTGCAGCATGGTGTTTTGAAGATTGATATAAGATGCATGAATGCCACCAGAAAACCCCCCATTTAGGAGAAATAGGTTACTGTGTGTACTTCTTATCTTACAGTACATTTTGTAATGAAATTTTTAGATGTCTGTGGAATGGGAGCATGGCAGAGAAGGGAGGCCAAGTGCAGACAAACAGAAGAGACGGGGACATGCTAGGTTCGCTAGCCATTAGAAACAGTGGCATAACAGGTAATATTAAGTCCATGTGATCGTGAATCATTCACACGGTCAGGCTGGCTACCAACTACTGCATTTCAGATCGCTAACCCCCAGTCTGTACCGGTGTGGGACGTGCTGTGGTTTGGCTTCAGTTTTTCGCAGGGTGAAGGGGACGTAAGTAAGCTTCAGAAAATCAGGGAGGTGGTAGCACAATGGAGTCAGACAGTGGGCTTTGGAAAGTCTGTGCTTCAAATCCCAAGACCAGACAGCAGGAAGGGGGATTCCACTGGCCTGCAGGTGGGCTGGCTTTCAAAGGCCACTCTCCAAGTATCATGGCCTATTTAAAATAGGCCCAGCTCCAAAAATAACAGATTTTTTTCACTGCGCTCCAGGAGAGGGGACTCAGAACACAGCCTCTTTGAAGAGAGGAATGTAGCTTACAACCTGTGGGGAAAGAACTATATTTCATTTAACTCAAACTCAGCAAACTGGATTTATATAGTGCCACATTTTAGTAATTCATCCATGTACACATTGGTTGACGTTGGGACTGCTTGTAATCACATTCTTACAAACAATGATAAACTGAGGAAGATACAAAACCTTGGTGAACCTTGGTTTTGGTTACCAGAACAGTTACCTAATTAAAAACGTGTTTTAAACTGTAACTTCATTCCACAGTGTTATACAATAGTGTAATGAGCTTCAGCAGTAGATAATTCAGATTTGTCAACTCTTGGAATTTTATCATAAGCCTTCTGATCTTTGCAGTGTTTTACCTTCTTGTGACTATCTGGCAGCTTTCTGGTAAATTTTTCCCTTTTACAAAATGGCTGTCATTTCCCATTCTTTTCAACCAGATTGAATTACAGGCTGCTCTCAGCCAAGACAGACTTTTCAAAACAGCCTTTGCGTGTGGAATTGAGACTGCTCCTAGTAAAGATAATCAGCGTCTCCCATTGTTTTCAAGTGGGCTGAAGCCAAGTTGCTCTTAGGGAACATGACTGCCTACTGGGGCCTCTGGATGGGAAACTGGAGGGAGCCCAGGTAGAGCTGGTCAGAAAATGGTATTTTCTGAGAAATTTTTCAAAAGAAACAACTTTTTAACATTTTCAGTTTTTGATTGTGACTGGAGAATTCCCAAAGAGACTGAAATTAACTTAAATGTTTTTAAAGGCTATTTTTCATTAAACATTTTTATTGACAAAAAAATGTTGACCAGTTCTAGAGATAGGGGCATGTGGGAAGCAGAAGGGGAAGCTACTACAAGACAGAGGAATATGGGGAGGCAGAAGGCAAACAATGGGGTACAGACCAATGTGTGTGGAATGGGGCAGACTGAGAGTCACAGGGAAACTTGGGATGCAGAAAGCAAGACTATAAGGGGATCTAGGAGGTAATACAGGGTAGAAAGGTGGGAGACTGTAGGGGGTGCTGAGAAAAAGGGAGAATATGAATGGTACATGATAGTAAGAGAAAACATGGGGGACAGATAAACATAAGGGGGCTAGAGAGTCAATTCATCATTTCTTCAAATGTCTCATGATTTTTTTAATCCAGTTGTGATTTGTAGCCCAGCTCATGGTATTTGAATGCTTGGTGTGGACAGTAACGTTAATCTGCACCTTGTCACTCTGGCTTCAGGGTCAGTTCCACATTTTTACAGCCCTGGGCAGCAGTTCTCTGGGTTGGCCCTTGATCTGATTGTCAATGCATGGCTGTGGTATTGGCATTGATGGTCGGAGGTGTTTTGGAGTGATTGTCATGTCCTAGAAGCATAATGTTAATTGGAGTGGTTTGCTCAATGGAAGGGTAAATTGGGAGGGGCCCAGTTCTCAACTGGACCATGGGGGGAGCAGTTCATTGTGGTGTCCCTGGGCAGCCCAGCAGTATGAGTATGAATGGAGAGTATCAGTGAGTTGAGGGCAGGAATCCTGACATGGGAAATTTAAAAAGGAAATGGAATGAATTGCAGGGGTTAGTGTGAGTCTGAGGAGACAGCTAGGTCCATCAACATGACTGGGGGGACACATCCCCTTTATTGGGTAGTTTGCAGGGACAGTGAATCCCAATCCATAGAGGGTTCAAGGTAAATCAAGGTTAGGAATTGTTCTGTACAGAAAGCATGTGCACAGAGAGGTTAAGGAGCCCAAGGAGCTCTCTCAGTCTTATTGCATAGCTGTTCAGTTTCTCAAGAAAATGTTTTTGTGCCCGTATTTTCCTCCTGATCCTCCCTGCCGTTCAGAATGCAATATAAACTTTTAATAGATCGTCATTATCGCCCACTGGAGTGTCTGTCCTCTTCCAATCTTCCATCCCATTTCAAAGTCAAAATATAATTGAAATGAGACAAGGCAGACATTATAATGAGATTCTATAAATAGGGTGTAAAATGTCATCTTAACAGGCATAAATGTGACCTATTTAAAATACCACTACAAAGAGAAATTGTTAAATACATAGCCTCATTAAGCACAAAAAAGTCTCCTCATAAGTGGTTTTATTCTTTTACAGTTATTTATTTAAGTTGGTTCCAGAATATGATTACATATTTTCTGGTTTGGTGCCCAGTAAATGTATTTTGCTAACAGTTTTATTCATGTACACTTTGAATTGCTATTGAATTTGTTGTACAGATAATGCACTCTTTTAATAGTCTCCTTCCTTCGGAAGTTAGTTTGTAAAGAGTTTCATTATATAATCTATGGCCTGATACCCAGAAAAGACATTCTTTTAACAGTTCCTCATTTGCAGTACAAGAGTTTTCCTGATACAGTGCGTTAGCATGGCTATACTCTTTACCTACCCTTCTGTCCCTTCAGATGACTACCTAAATCAGTAGCATAGGCAACCAGGGTTAAACTTCAGTTAAACAATCTCTTTCCAAAATATCAAACGCCTTCAGGCTGCTGGTTACCTGAGCAATGGTTTGGTGAGGTTACATTTGGCAGTACTTGACCCATTGCACTGCATATTTTCGCATCTGTTTTTGTCTCATTCTGATTGTTTTAATCATGTTTGTTTTATTGATGCACTCTACTCTGGCATACTTCAGAGAAAAATTCCTATCGAAAATATAAAAATGTTTTCATTGACCTTATAAAGATGAAAAAAACCCACCAATAAAAACATTGGGATTTTTTAAAATTTGCTCTTAGGTTAATTTTTTAATTACGGATTTAATTGAATGTAGAAGTGTGTCAGTGCTGACTTCTGGTTGAGAAATTACTGCCTATAATCCATCAACGATTACATCTAGAGCTATTAAAATACCAGATATATAACGGCTGGTACATGTAAATTCTCCTTAGCAACTAATAGCAAACTTTAAAACATTTTTTTTTTTAAATGCTCTTACATGCCAACTTCAGTTCTATGCAAGTACTAAGCATTAGTGCAGCATTACGGTTAAGAATCCAAGCACTTGTCAAGAAATGTGGATTTAAGTTCTTATCCCTGATCATCTGAGTTGAGATTTTTAAAGCTGACTAGAGGATTTAGAAACACCACTTGCATTAATGGAAGTTGTGCATTTAAATCTCTTACTCAGCATTGAAAATACCAACGTTGTCTCTCTATCATTATAAATTATTTGTCAATTATTACAGTGTAAAATATAATGCAGTATTTCCCAAGCTGCAATCTGCAGACCATGAGCAGTCTGTTCTGAGTTTTCATGACCTGGTAAAAGTGTGTAATCCTGTATGAGGCTTAGCTTCAGTAGAGCTTCACCATCAATGAAATACAGGCTCTAATTTTACTAATGTAAATACATCTGTAACAGGTTGCCGGCCAGGAGGTCCTGAGCCAGCCCTCTGTTAGCCCAGCTCCAATTAAGAAGCATTAATTGGGGCTGGCTAAGTATGCCACACCTAACTGATAGAAGGGAAACACCTGCGGGCCTCATTAGCCAGGGGGCTATATAGGGCTGGCTGGCGGGAAGGGGGGGGCAGCCAGGAAAGGGAGGAGCTAGGGGCTGTACGTCCCTGCTTGCTGGAGAAGCTAGCTCTCCCCCCCATGTTACTAGTTTGGAGCAGTCTGTAAATAGAAGGCAGTGGAAGCTGATACTGTGTATAAGAGGCACCGGTGATTGAACCCAGAAGAGGTCTCTGGCTGATTTGTGGGCGCAGGAGTCCCATAGTGCGAGGAACAAGCAAAGGCCTTGTTACATGTAGGGCTTGTCCGGGGTTCGAGACCCAGCGAATGTGGTTGGCAGCCTGGATATGGAGGAGACCCTACAATGGCTGGTCAAACAGCAGGAGCAGATGCAGCAGGCCCTGCAGTTTTCAGCAGTCCCACCAGGCCAAGAGACAGGCCTTACTGACCTGGCAAGCAGAGCAACAGCAGCTCCTGCAAAGAGTGGTGAGTCCTGCGGGAGGGGAGGGCACCGAGCCGCTGCACTGGGGACTCTGTAAAATGAGCCCAGTGGATGATCCGGATGCCTTACTTGGAGACTTTCAAGTGGGTAACCACAGACGCCGGGTGGGAGAGGGCAACCTGGGCCCTCCGACTGGCTTCATACCTGACGGGAGAGGCTCAAGCGGCCTGTATGGCCTTGAGCGACAAGCAAAAACAAAACTATAAGCTGGTTAGGGCGGCCATTCTAGACCGGGTGGGCCTGTCGACAGAGCGGTACTGCCAAAAGTTCCGGGCGGCCTGATGGATGGTGGTGGTGCAGCCCTGGGTGTATGCCCAGAGACTAATGGACTGGGCCACGCGCTGTTTGGTCCTATGGCCAGTTTTGAGATTTACTAGTTGTCACAAAGTCAAAAGCCCTTTGTTGTTTCTGTCTAACGATGATTGTTCATGATGACAAAAAATGGGAGATGAGTAAATGCAGTTGGTAGGTATGTGAAATATTGCTAGAGGAGACATCTAAGCAGGAAGTTCTCCAAACTCCTGTGGAGCCAATCTGGCACTGTGCCGATCAAATGACACAAACAAGCAGGGGTGACCATTGCACTTGTGCACATGACGAATGACTCTAATAAATGGTTGGCAATAATATGATAGAAAATGGAATGAACTGATCCATTAAACTGGCAGGTATTTGAATATAGTGTATGATGCTATATATTGGGTGCGGGAGTGGACAGTTTCTTCCGGAGCCTTCTGGTCAGAACCATGATGCTAAGACAATTAAGCGAGACAAACTAGGATCCGGCCCAAACCTCACAATGAGGACTAAAGAAACACATGCACTCACAATAACTTGGTGTGAATGTGGCAAGAGAAAATGCAATGTCTTCTAGATAGTCAAGATATCTGGTTGATATCTTTCTCTCTCCTTCAGGAAGGAACCCAACTGCTTTACAATCTGGGTCCAAATTCTTGTGCATGTTCTTGTTCAAAAATGTCGTGGGTCTGTCTGTTACACCAACAAAATAAAAACCAGCAGGAACTTATTAAAGGGGACAAGACAAAATGTCACATTTATTGTGAATACAAAAAGAATCGTAGTAGGCAGTCAGTTATAGCTATAACATTTCATTCAGTTTCACATTCATTCACATGTTCGTTCGTTCATACACACACACAGGTTCTGCAGCTGCTGTATAGTTACCAGTTCTGAATGTAGCTTGAGTTCATGGCTTGGGTTCGTATCTTGTGGCGGCTAACTGGCCAGGAAAGCCGGGCACAAGGAAGAGCTGGGTCTCTGTTGGGCATGCACTGGTGCCCTTCCATGTTGGCAGCAGAATGTTACCCTTCAAAGTCTTCCATCTCACCCATCCTTTTTGTAGGCTTGAGTTTGAATCCAGAGTCCATAGGCCTTGCTGTGTCACTCTGCCTCTGGGTTCGGTGTGATTGATCACCCGCCAATTGCAGACATGACTTTCAGCCTGGGACCTGGCTTTGATGTTTCTTCAATTGTACTTTTGTTCTTTTCTTTTGAGGGTGGGCTCCTCTTACTTTGTCAGGGCTGTTGTCTGCATCTTCAGCCCTTCCGTGTTTACACTTTATTTCATCAGGACAGGCTGGGGCTGGAGGTTGATTCCATCATCCATACATACCTCAGTCACACATCTAAACTAAACTAATAAGATTACAGCAGGGTTTTGCAAAAATGAAGCTTGCTGCAACCTTCTACAAAATGGAGCGAGCATTTTAAAATGGAGTTTGGGACAAGTTAAAATGGCGTTTGAGTTACAATATGGACAAGTGTAAGGAATGGCAAACAGTGAGCAGAAGTTACAATATAGACAAGTATAATGAATGGCAAACAGTGAGCAGAAGTTACAATGTTGAAACAGTGTAAGTTTCAGCGATTTAAGCAGCAATTGGACTGAAAGTGAAACTCAATTAGCCAGTTATTGGGGTAACTGGTTTTATGAATGAATGTTGTTTCATTCATAAAACTTTGCTTATGAACTTATATTAATAAAGGGAACAATTAAAAACAATTTCATTGATCAGTTCTACATGTCTCTCTCTTACCGTAGTGTTTTCCCCCAATCTTCCTGAGAGCTCCAGTCAGTGCCTTCACGATTTCTTCAGGCACTCCTACTCTTTATAAAACTAAAACAATCAGAAAACAGAAACCATACCATGTGACTCAGATGACCAGTAACATAGCATGAATTTTGAGTTCTGAATGCCAAATATTTAAGGTAATAGAACAGTTCACAAGCAACCCATAGATTTAACTATTTTCACTAAAACTATTTGCTGAACAATTACAAATACAGACTGTAAAAATCGCAATGTTTGCAACCAGAAAAAGGGCCAGATATGACAAATTGTTCATAATGAATAGCTTGATTGGTTCTATCTACTTAGTAGTAAATAGTTGCTCTGACTTCAGACTGGAACTGCAATGTTTGTCAGAAATTCAAACAAGCCATTTAAAGCTCACTCTCCATCGCAAGATTAAGTGTGGCTATTGGGCTTGAAATGAAGTGTGAGTCTCAGCTATAATTGAAATTCATGTCACCAAGCAAGTGGGAAATTCAAACAGCCCCCAAGCGTGGGAGCCAGCACAGCAGCTGAGGAGCTGTTCAGAATGAAAGTTCTACGTCACATCACAGCTACGTTCTGAGCAGGATTTGGCTTTTGCATATTGTGGGAGGCAAGTCCAGCGCTAGACTGGTGACTCTGCAAGAGAAACAGAGGGGAGGGGGAAGTGAGCATAACATTCACTCCAAACCATGAATCATTTTTATCCATAATCAAATAGCATTCAAGTTCTTGAGAGGAAGAGAAGGGAGGAGACTATCACAGTTTATTACTAAGAACTTTCCTGCCAAAAGCATTAGGACTTGACTGTGCTTTCTTCTCTTGGAGACTTATTCTCATGATTGTATCTAACGCTATTAAGGGGGAGTAACAGACTCGTGAGCCTCAAGCAAAAATTTAAAGTCATTCTAAATTCTTTCCCCCCGTTTGAGTACTTTGTGAATGTTATACCTGAGACGAGACAAGCAGAAATGAGAATTCTGAATTTCTGTAAGTAGGGTGTGAGCTCTTGGAAGAAGGACTATCTTTTACTAAATGTTCAGATAGTACCTACAGCAAAAGAATCTGATTCTGATTGATGACTTAGTGCTAATGTAATAGAAATAAACAATTTTATATCTGTAAGTGGTGTAACCTGAGAATCGATATAATGAAGTATAATAAACAAGGGGGAATAATTGTATGTGGTCAAGAGCTTCTCTGCAGCTTACTCCCCCTAGCTCTGGAGTATTTGTGACATCTGTTAGGCCCTTTGCAGACAACAGCTTGAACTGTGATTTTGTAACTACAACATGTGAATAGCAGAAAGCTCAGCTTTAAATGACTTCCAGGGTGTATTCAGTTTAAGTGGGTGCAAGTCACGTTGGTCAGTTCACATCCACATAGTTTTCCTGTCACCACAATCACGTTTTTGCTCTTGCTTCTGCCTCACGTGTGTTTTTAGGAGTGTATCCTGGGATGCTCTGGGCAGACTGAGTGACGGCCTGGAAGCAGAGCAGACATGGTAAGAGCACGTGGAGCACTCTCCACTACTAACTGAAAGGCAAATACAGAAGTTTGTGTCCTTTCACCCTGCTGAACCATGAGTGGGGCATAGTAGGGTTTGATTCTGTATTCCATTTGAATACAACTCTTTACATGAAATTAGAGCTGGCACAAGCCATAAACTTGGTTTGGGATCAAGGTTCTGGTTCTGGCCTTTTGCACAGATAAGATCTGCATCTGATTTGCAAAAGTTCAGGGGGATGTTCAGATCCAGGCTTTTGATTTAGTTCATTGAAAAGGGGCAATTTTTCAAATTGTGATCAGAGCTGGTTCTGGACTTCAACTACCCCCAAGTTGGAGGGTATTTAGAGTCAGGGTTCTAGCTCAGGCCCATTATAGAGTTAGGATCCATAGCTGATCTTACCCAAAACCTAAGGAAAGCGTAAGTTGTAGATCTCAGGTTCCAGTTTAATATAGTTAATTGTGCTAAAACTTATATAAAGGGTCTATAAAAAGACAGATCCCTTATAGTTTAGAGAATGATTGGGCCTGGAGTCCCAAATGAGCAAAATAGCATCAGAACAAATGTTGGAAGGCTCCTGTGGATCAAACAGAATAAAATGCAGGGGGGTTAACCATAAATCAACCTGAGAGAAAAAGAGAATCAGCAAATGAAAATATAAGTAAAAAATATACAGACAGTGCTGAGAGCTATATCCCTAATGTTAAGACCCAGATCTTTTAGCCAGCAGCCATAGAAGTTACTCACTGCTATGGGTGGCAAAATGGTTGCTGTGTTCAGATCCAGACCCATACTTTCTGAAAGTTCTGGGGCATTTAGTACTGGGATTTTGGGTTAGCCCATAACAGAGAGAGTGATAACGCTGGATCTGAACTTCCCCAACGTTTTGAAGTACTGATCCCTACCTGGAGCCCCTATGAGCAGATCAACATCTGGGTGACCATCTGGGTGACTTTTAGGAGAAATGCACCCACTGTATTTGCTAGGAAAAGCAGCTTTAATATCATTGAACAGCACCATTGGCCATACTGTTCCTCCCTCCTTCTCTGCTACTAAGAAAACTATTGAAAAAGTCAAAGGACAATTTGTTGTAGATTCTACGCTAACTTGCAATAGGTGGAACCACCTGTGCCTGTCTATTTCCAATGAAAATAATCTATTTCCCACTCAGGAAAGTAGAATGTAACAGTGACTCAGAGCTTGGAGGGGAAATAGGATGGTGCTGAGGAGAGCACATAGTGTGTCTGGCTCTGACTCAAGCACTCAGCTGGTTGTGTGAGCTAATGACAGAAGACTGGTCTTTCCTGTGTGCGACAACAGTGGGTAAGTTTTTCCCCGGAAATCTGTCTGTCTAGCAAATGTAAAACTAAGCATCTGAATGTCCTGGGAAGTACAGCTGTGTGCGTCTCACTGCTGATTCTGTCATTGAATTGGCCTGCTGGTTTGGGAGGAAACCACCATTAACGAGAGAGTCTACTGCAAAATGTAGAAATCTATTTTTTTAGCTATTTCCCCCCAAGGTTCTGTAGTTTCTTTCATTGACATTAAGTAAGGTCTTGCTCGTAGAACATACACCCCAATAGGAAAATATTATAACTACTACAGTAGATAGATGTGTTTTGCAAACCTGAACGGGATTGTGTTTTCTCCCCTTCTCTGTGTTTTTCCTATCATGTGCTTTCAGCAGCACACACATTTCCTATAAGGTGAAATCCAGCTTTCTGCAGGGGGCCAGCACAAGACTGCCTGCATCACTTAAGTCCTGTGTTGGGGATCAGCGGGCACAGCAGCCATGCAGGAGGGGGCCTACAAAATACAAATCACTCTGCTGTAGGGGAAGATGTCCCTGCACTTGCGCCAACATAAGCCCGGCTGGAAGGCAATGATGGGACAGGGCAAGGTATATATAGTGACCCTGCATGCATCCAGTGACCCTATTTTTCCACCTAGCATGAAGGTACTATTGTGCCACTCTAGCCTGAACAGCTATAATGTACTGTGCTGGCCCTAGGCAAGAGGGGCTGGATTTTACAACCCTATCCCTCCCTCTCCTCTCCCAATTCTAGCTTACTACAGGTTAAGTTCTTTTCAGAATGTATGAACAGTGTTGCCTCTGCCTGTCTTGCCCCTACAAAGCTCAGTTTATGAGACCAGTCCTTCAGCATGAATATTCCTGGTTTAAGATTGTTTCCCTGGTGGACTCTGTAGGTGCCAAAATAATATCTGCCCATTCTAGAAGCAGAAAGAGAAATATACAATAAAATACGATTTCCTTGTTCAAAATACATTAGTTGGAAACAAGTGCAGTAAATTATCTAAAGAACACTACAATCTTACAGTCCTCCCTCTGAGACACTCGATATCATGATCCATCTGTTTCTGTTTATTAGTTTACCAGCCGAGACTTTAATAAGTTTTTCCACTGGGTGTACACCACCCTTGGTGTCATTTTCCTAATGAGGGGTGTGTCACTGAGCTCCTTGAGACATGCAAAACAGTAGGTCATGTAGTAAAAAACTACGAGTCAGTTCTCTTCTGCTGGGAGCCTAAGAAGGCAGCATAAACTTGAAAAAATACACTGTAGATAAGACAGAGTGGGGAGAGTCTGATCATACAACGTGGTGTATTTCTCTTTCCTTTTAGTAAAAGTGAAATTACTATATTTTATACTAGAGCTTCCCTCTAGATCCTGGTGTCCTGCAAATATGGTAGTAATAAATAATAGAATAAAGTATATGTACTCAAATGCTTCCATCAACAACCCCCTATGCGTATATACAAATAGTTAAAATATTACAATACCAATTGACCAAATGCCAATAATTCTACCATTCCCACTCACTAGCTGGAAGCAATGGTAGTCAGAATAAAAGTACTGGATGAAAAGCAGGAGGACCACACCTGAGCTACTTTACCTTGTTAATCAATCATGGCCTACGACTAATAAAATGAAATGCTTCTCTCCTCAGGTGGACTAAAAGTTAACTCAGAATAGCCCACTGGACAGCCCAATAGTGCCTTCCCCTCACTAGTTATAAACAAAACAAAGCTGTGCAAAAAAAACAAACAAACCAAAAAACATTTAAATCATTATGCCTTGTGCTGAAAAATTCTGATCAGATTTTTGTACTTTACAAAAAGTTTGAGAGCGTTTGGAAACAAAGTTTTGGTTACGATCAGCATAAAGCTAGGTGATACTTACAAAACTTGGATTTCAAATACCTCCAAAGCTCAGCTGTGTTGAGACCTGGGATTTTGATCTAAATCCATCTCTAGTCACAATACTGTGTGTGAATAATAGCTGTCATTCCTGTATGTTGCAATCTATAGGCTTGTGCCTGCCCTTTTCGGAATCAATGGCAAAACACCCTTAGACATCTATAGGTGCGAGATCAGCTCCTAGGAGTGGTCCTGATGCTGCCCAGGGAGTCTTATCCATGTAAATAGTCATCAGCATTCACGAGTGGCCTAAATGAAGTCAAAAACGCAAGTGAGTTTGCAGGATTTAGTCCTAGAGCAGCTTCTATTGTGTCACATGCGAGGCTGGGTGGAAGGTGGTGTGCCATGACATAATGAAATATACCATGGAGTGCAACATCTCCAGACAGAAACTGGAACAGTCAGCCCTTTGTAAAAATTGTCCCCTTTTCCTTTTCAAATGACAAACTACTGTAATAGCTTTTTAAAATGAGATTCTAGGAGCAGAACCTAGAATGGGTGGAGTCATTTAATAATACTTAGCACTTTTCATCAGAGGCTCTTCATGGTTTACATAGCTGGGTAAATATCATTACCCCTGTTTTACAGGGGCAAATTGAAACACGGAAGGGGTAAGGGGAAAATGCCCCTTGATTTGAATGGTGCAAGACCAAACCCCCAGTGAATCACTCCCTAAGAATCAAGCCCAAGGTCTCAGCCTAAATAAAATAACAGAGCTATCAATGGAACTCAGGTCTTCTCAATCCCCAGCCAGTGTTTTATCTAATGAGCCATGCGGCTCACTGCCCACGTAAGCATATCTGGCACAATGCCACAGAGGTATGTACATTTTCTTCATGATGCGTACCAAGATAGGATTTGATCATTGATCCAGTCTTCCCTGGAATTGTTTATATGGGCATTGAGGGTTATTTAGGAGTCGCATTTCACACTGAAAGTCACATAAATCCTGAGACAAAACCATGGACACGTTCAGAATTTTCCTCACAGGTGGACAAAATCTGATTTCTCTTTCCAACTTTTTTTGTTTGACTGAAGTCTGGCAAACCTCTCACTGAGTTAAATGCAAATTTTGTTTGAGTAAGTACTGCAGGCTCAGGCTGTATCTTGAAGTCTGTGGGAGTTGCACGTGCTCACCTCCACTTGGGATCAGGCCTGTAGTTTGTAGGAGTTATTTATGTAGGAGATTTGTTGACAACAGATGACATAACTGTGTGAAGCTATTTCAGTGATGCTGTTTTTATTGCTTGATTTTTTTTATCAATTGATTGAAGCAGTGCTGTTTTTATCAGTTGGTTTTATCAATAGTATGACACCCACAGCTGCAATATAAATATACCAGACAATGAAAGAAGGTGAAAGCTGTACTTATCTAAATTAGTCAGAGTAGGACACATACAGTAACTCACTTTTAGCAAAACCATGAATTATCATGAACTTAACCTCTCATTTGAAGATAAATGTTTTAAAGCACAACCCCATCATTATGTGTAAAGGAATTCTTTTTCTGCAATCATAAGACTTATATACTTTCTAAGAGGTGGGTCTAACTTGTGGTTAAATACTGCAGACGATAGTCTTGCTGATCTCAGGAATTTCCAGAGATTAAAACGCAGATGTCTGGATTTTTCAAAAACCTCACGAAACTTGTAAAAATATCAGATCTGTCTCCCCCACCCAATATCTGGATCAGTACGTCAATGGAGCAGCTGTAAGTCACCTGTAGAGTTTTACTTTAATAATCTGGCCTATAGAATAGCTCTTATCTGTTCTTAGCATTGTTAAACTCTATATTTTGGCAAATTTAATCATGATTGATCTGCTAGATTTTACCTGACTACTATACTTTTATTTGTAAGGCATTTATAGATAGAGTTGCAGTTGCGCTTTTTTATATGGTATTTTAAAGGGCTAGGCTCATAAAAGGATTCAGGTGCCTAAATGCCATTTTGGGCACCTAAATCCCAGAATCAGACCCCACTGGGAAGAACCATTGCTCAGTCGCTGCCAAATCCTATTGGCACTTAAACTCACTTGATGCCTACGTTTTTGCAGTAAAAGTTCCCTGTGCACTGCAGCTTCATTCTAGGCATCTGCATGCCTTAGCTCCAGTGTACTGCACGAATGGGGGGAAGACAGGTGCTCCTCTGCCTAACTTACTTGTGGGCCCTGATCCAGGAGGTGAGCTCTGAGGCCGTTTATCAGATCGGGCACCTATGAGCTCACATGAAATATTTGAGTGGAGGGAGAGGAGGAGGAGAATTTCCCTGATAACTTTAGTCCAGTGGGTTAGGGTGTTCACCTGGGATGTGGGAGATCGCTGATTCAGGTTCCACCTCCACCTGAGAGGGAGAAGGGATCTGCCATCTCTCAACTGAGTGCCCTAACTGCTGGCCTATAGGCTGTTCTGTAGTGCAGCTCCCTCAGTCTCTCCTGTTGAAGCTGTTCCACTGTGGATAAATAATTAAAGTCATTGGAGCAGTGGGATTGCACCCTGGGTCTCCCACCTCCTAGGTGAGGGCTCTAACCACCAGGCTACAGAGTCATTGTCATGCTCGCGCTGTCTCAATGATTCTTTCACAATTTATCCACTGTGGAACAGCTTCCACAGGTGAGTCTGAGGGAGCCCCACATCAGCATAGCCCATAGCCCACTAGTAGTGCACTCACCTGTGTGGTGGTAAATCTCTGTGCAGATCCCTTCTCCCTAACAGGTGGAGGGGGAGACTTAAACCAGGAATCTCCCACAACCTAGCTGAGTACCCCTATCCATTGGGCTAAAGGGTCTCCTTGCAAAAAATGGCAGAGGTGCCTAAGGCCAAAGGTGGTTTTGCAGTGGAGAATTCCAAGCAGACGGAGGCACCTCTCTCCAGCCCAGACTCAGGCAGTGAACTCCCTGAGGGAGGCAGGGTTTAGGATGCCTCCCTTGCCTTGGCATCTTCCATTGGCTAGTTTCGGTGGGGAGCTGTACAGTGCGCTGGCATTTGTGAAGCCCATTCTTAGGAATCTATCTCTTCCCATGCATTGTATAGCGAACCTCGGTGCCTACAAATTAGGTGAGGCAACGCGGAGTATCACCATGCTGAAATTCCTTTGTTAATCTAGCTCAAAGGGCCTTAAAGCTCCATTTTAAATGACTTAGCCAAAAAAAGAATTTCAAAGCCAAACCTGTCACTCTATGGGTCGGTCTTCACTGAAAACGCTGTAGCTGCACTTACGGGAAGATCTTTTCCCATTGGTGTAGCTGATCCACCTCCCTGAGAAGCAGTAGCTACGTCTTTGGGAGACGTTCTCCTGGTGACATAGCACTGTCTACACACTGGGGTTAGGGTGGTCTAACTACATTGCTGAGGGGTGTGGATTTTTCACGCTCCTGGGCAACACAGTTATACTGTTATAGGTCTGTAGCATAGACCTGGCCTAACTGCAGGAGTCTGAGATCAATGTGCAGTGACAGGTACCATTTGTGCTACCATGTCTAGGTCTGATCCAGCTGATGGAAATTTGCACTGGCAAAACTACAGTGGTGTAATTTCACCGGTGCAAACCCCTAATGTTACTAGGGTAAATTGCACCATGCAATGTGTTTACATTGCTGCTGTTACACTGGGGCAAATTTTCCTAGTCTAGAGATGCTCTGAGGAAAAAGAGAGGGGTAAGACTGGGTGAAGGGGCCAGTATATCTGATCATGAGAGGTGCTGAGCAAAACCTGAAAGTTTTGTCTTCAGGTTTTTTTGTTTTTTGGTCAAGTTTCTCAAATGAACAGTGAATATTTAGACTTAGGTAACTTTTTGTAACTGGGGAAACAAAAATGTGTTTCCTTATGTTAAACTATTCAGTATATGCATTTATCTGATCATGAACCATTTTGTTTTCTGTTAAAATTATTCTCTTTTAAGGTTCCCTTCAATGGCCCTTCTTACAGCTGGACTGACATTGTTTATGCTTCTTTTTTTTTTACCCACTGGCTTCATTAGGGTTTGGAGTGCCATTCGCTGAAGCCTAACTGTGTGAGAAAAAGTTTACTTCTTAAACTCTGCCAGGTAGCTATGCTATTTTCTTTCTAGCTTTCCCGCTTCCTTTTCTGTTTACTTACGCATGGCTTCTGTGGCTCTATAATGGTTTGCTTAAGTAGCTTGCATGCCTATCTACAGATTTCAAGTTCCTTGTTTGAATTAGGGCCTCTTTTGGCCAGCACTCATTTTGTACTGAAATTCCCCATTTGTTGTCACATGGGACGAGGTAGACTCTAATTACATTTTGGTGACTATTACTTAGTGACTCAGTTATAATTATTACTTGAGCTAACTCGTACATTTTTTTTAGGACTGAGTCTAGAATAGCTTCTCCTTTTGTGAGCTCTGAAACTAGCTTCCCTCCGCAGAAATAATTTTTAAGGTGTCAAGAAATTCCTTCTCTAACTTTTATCCTGAGGTGATATTTGACCAATCAGTGTGTGGGTCTTTAAGGACACCCATTATTACTGTTCTTCCTGAGACAAACACAATTTTGGAAAAATGTATTTTAAACCGGGAGTTTTAAGCCCTTGTCTTTGATGACTTGTCCAGTTTATCTCAAACTTAAATAATAATTTGTGTGATGTTTGTAGTCTGTTTTGGAAAAGTTGATGGGGGAGATGACAAAACTGGGTTGATAACAGCAAACTAAACACAGCTTTAGCTAGGGAGAGATTGTCACCATTCCAAAGATAAAGTTTTATGGCCTTGTCTACACTAGCATTTTTTTTTCCCTTAAAATTTCCCTCTTTTGCTACCACCAGTTCAGCTCCAACACTGGTAACAGCAGTGGGAACCATAGTGGTACAAGGTGTCTCGTGGCCACTGTTGTTTCAAACCCGGTATTGTGCAGACCTGTTCTGAACAGAGTTGGATGACGTAGGCCATGATGATCCAAAACCGCATAAAGTTAATGACAGATTTTCCATAGTCTTCAGTGGACCTTAGATAAGGTGCATGGTATTTAAATGGCAGGTGCCAAATGGAGCCTTCTCTATGCTAATCATTGCTATTTTGGTGAAGCTGGAACAGTAAGGGTTGTCTACACTGGCACGCTAAATCGGCGCTGCTGTGATCGAAGCAGTGGCATCGATTTAGTGGGTCTGGTGAAGATGCAATAAGTTGATGGCAGAGTGCTCTCCCATTGATTTCAATACTCCACCTCCCTGAGAGGCAAAAGCTAAGTTGGTGGGAAAGCATCTCCCAGCAAAATAGCATAGTGTAGACACCGCCTAAGGCTGATGTTGCTCAGGGAGGGATTTTTTTTCCTCACACCCCCACAAGCAACATAATTTACATCGACTTAGGCCTGGTCTACATTGCCGCTTAAGAAATATTAAAAGTAACCACACTATCAAAGGAATTTAATCTCTTGGAGGTCCAGGGTTGCAGAGAATATGGCTGCCAGTGTATGTTACCCAATTACTGTAAGAACTTAAAGGAGAGAGCTGGCCATATCCACTGCTTGCATAAGTGCGTGAGATTTCCCTGAAATCAGGGGAGTTGGACACGTGTATGCCAGACTAATTTGGCCCAACATTTCTACTATGAAACAACATTCTTCACTGTAATGCTGATAATACTTTATCTGTGGTCACAAATCTGTGCACTAGAGGATTGTTCCCCCTTGTTTAATAAAAAAAAAGTTTCATATTCAAGTAAAACTTGTTACATGGAAAAAATGGTCTGCCTCACATGCATTTGTGTGGTACAGGTAGCCTGCATTGGTGAGAGAGTTTTTTCATTCCTTTCACTTTGTGGAATTTTGTGCAAAGTAAAGGATACCGGTGAGTCCCAGGTATAGTACATTGAGGAAGATTTTTGAAATTCCCCAGCCCAGATCCTATTCTGTTAAACTACTGTCAAATAACTGAGTCCCTGCAGTCAAGTAACTGAGAGAAAAATCGACCCCAGAGGTGCGATGCTGGCAATAGTAATATAAAAATCGTATTATCTAGTCCACTAGTATTACCATTTATATGTAGTACTTATTGTTTTTTAGGCTACAGTAGCAGGGAAAGTGATGTTCTGTACTTAAAACTTGTGATCTCCTAGGTCATAAACCTTATTCAATTACACAAGCAATACTTACAAGTACTTTAAACACAGTTTATTAGTTATTAGGTATCTCAAGAGATTACTCCTATTGCATTCTGTAGACTGTGATTTACAATAGTGTAGTCATCTGAAACTACTGGATTTGTTAAGCTCCTCAGATAATAGAAAACCAAGTCAAGCAATACATGGAGATGCCAAGTAGACTTAAACAAAATGCTTTTTCTTACAAGAAAATGTATTACATTCCACCCGCCTTTCAGCAGGCAAAGAAAAGTGGTTTGTAATCAGAACACATGGGCTAAAATGAAAAAAATAAGCAGGCATTTTTATGAGTTCTTCTAGTATTTATGGGATCATCATCTTTTCTGTGTGATTGAAGTGTTCTGCAGTAACACAGATATTACTTGGCTGGCTCTCTTTAAAAAGGGCTTTACATGTGACCTTTTCAGAATCTGATGATCAAATCTGTGAACTTTTCTCCTTCCCACCGTATGTCAGAAAGGAAAATTATATGCTCGTCTGTAACCCACAAAAAAATGAGTTACAGATTCTAAGAAGCCTTGAAACCAGTTAATAAATTCTCAAGTGATAAAGTGTCTTCACTTTACTAATTCATTTCATGTGAGGTTTGAGCATTTATCTTCACAGAGTAATTCATGAAGCTTCTTGTGGCCTACTCGTTCATTGTTCCTTTAACAGCGAAGGAATGCAAATATTCCCCTTTGCAGACCTGGAGAAAGAGACAGCTCCCCACCAGGTTCCCCTGCTTCTTGTAGATTCCGTGAATACCCTCATGTGGGAGCTCCATGAGGATGCAGATTCCCGGAAGGGAGACTGAGAAACAGTTGGGCTCTGGGGGTGACTGCTTTCCATGGTACCCTTCAGCAGGGCCCTCAGGTGTAAAACCAGCCCAAGTTATTACAATCAAAGATTATAATAAACCACATCCCAAAGGTGTTTCTAGGACAACAGTGCGTGGACACTTGGCAAAATGGAGGCATACAGACTAGGCTATTAGTGGGTGATCTGAGATCTTTGAGTTTAAGTACAGCAGTCCTGGTCCCCTTTGGGGTGTTGAATTAAGAGAAACACCCTCCCCCCTCAAAGAAGAAAGCTTTGAAAGCTGAAACCAAATTCCCACTCACAGGGCCCAGTCCTGCAAGCTGTTAGACACCCTAAATTCAATGGGACTTGAGGTGCTGAGCACCTCAGTGGATCAGGTCCTTATAGAGGAATAATTATGTAGGGGGAAACAGAGTACTATAAATGGTGGATACATCGTTCATGAATAGAATAGAGCTTATTAACAGGAACACATTTGAGACTAAAATAAATTGTGGTCTGTATCAATGGGTGACAACTTATAGACAGTGATGTCTTTACATTTAATAGTTAACCCCTTCCAAGATCATGAGCAGACAATGCAGCACATGGGGATGCATTAATAGTCAAAATACATGCTCTGAATAAGGTGCTCCCCCACAAAAAAATTTGTCATTTCAAAATATCTTCCTTTCTATGTTCTCATTACCGTTTAAGGTTATATGTTCTTTTCAGTCTTTACCTCTCCTTAAGTTGCCCCAAAACATATATTTTAAAAACCACTTCTCAATAGCATGAATTAGCTCTTGGTTTGTTCAACTTGTACATAATTACAAAGATAATCCTGCTCTCACTGAAACCAATGACAACAGTAGTAGGTCCATACAGTATACACACAAAAAGATTGAGTGAATGACAGTCAGATGTTGGAAAAGAGCTATAGTTCAATTTTCTACCAATTCAAGTATATTTTGATTATTCCACATAGCAAACTGACTTTGTTCAGTTTAATATTATATCCCAAGTAAATTGCTTCTTTCACTTCCTAGCATGACTACTCCACAGCTTAATGAGTGTACGTGAGCCACTTGGGATGAGAAAAAAGGGAAACAATAGCTAACAAGGAAGAGGGGAGAAGAAAAAGGGACCCGAACAGTCACTCAGAGAAATATTGTTTTTTTAAAAATGCAGACCTCTGAACCTTATATGCCTCTAATAATTATGATCTTATTCAGTATGACACAAACTCAGGTTTTCAAATGTGATATTTAATGTATATACATAAATATATATGCTGTACAGTAGAAACTTTGTAACAAATTTGGTTACACATTGACATTGTATGATCCCCCACAGTTATGCCCCAACAGCCCTCCTGCGAGGGACTTTAAAAGGTTCTGGGAAGTTCAGTAGCTCCACCAACAGAATTTGGTCCAATAAAATATATTACCTCACCCAGTTTGTCTCTCTCATAGCCTGAGACCAACATGGCACCAACAACAAAGGGGGGGGAGGAAGTGGACTCTAAAAGCGTTCCTATGTGGATTTGTACCAAAAGAATTTTAAATGTGTTTGTGGGAGCCAATAACCTGTGCTGAAATCCAACTTTCTGAGCAGCTGTCTGCCTAGTCAAAGCAATACTTATCTTACAGTAGTACTACAAGATTTCTTTTCATATCAAAGTTAAGCCTATCTTAAACATATCTTCAGTACATAAAGTAAGGAGAAAACATCCCTTTAAAAACATATACGCAAAGGGAATGTGGCCTTGATGTTTTCTGGCATCAAGCGAGATATACTGTCTTATTATTTTCTGTTCTGGGATATAGTCATGGCATTATCCAAGGATTTGAGGGACCTGTTGTAAGCACGTCAAAAAGATTTTTTTAATTGACTTAGTTTTGTAAGTATTGGATCATAAAAAAATGGGCATTAAATCCCAGCTACATCCTATACATTTGAAATTTCCCATTAATTAACCTTCCTGTTTAGGGCTTGGAAGTAAGCTAATGTTGACAGTACTCTGTGTATACATCCCTGCAGTAGAGAAAAATCTATAATAATAATAATTAGCACTTCCATAGGCCTGTGTGAAAAACACAGTACAGACATTCATTAATGGGAGATTAGACTCCTAAGTACCATTAGACCCATCTCACAAATAAGGAAACAGACAGAAATGAAGCGATTTGCTCAAGGTAACATAGTGAGTCAGTGGCAGAGCTCTGATTAGAACAGACCTGCTACCACGATCCCAGGCTCATTCCACAAGACCACAATGATTCCATTCCTCCCTAACCTGGTCATTAAAATTCAATAAAAGACTATGGGACTAAGAACCAGTGGTGCAGTGAGAAGGAGGAGACAGAGCTGAGAAGACTGGGTGCAGGGGGAAACTGGGACTAGCTGGGCAAAGAAACTGGGAGAGGGAGCCAGAAGCAGGGGAGACACAGACTAGCCAAGTAGCTTGGAGAGGGAGACTGGGACTGGGAGCATGCGTTGGACGGGATGTGTGTGTGTGTGTGTGCATGAGACACTGGAAGCCAGGGCTGGGGAAAGAATGACTGGCTGAGGAGCCAGGAGAGAGGGAACTGGGATTCACTGGGCATGTAGATAAGACAAGGAGCTCAGAGTGAGGTGGGGGACTGGGAATAACTGAGCGAAGAGACTTGAGGGGACGAGAGAGAGAGAGAGAGAGAGAGAGAGACTGGGACTGGATGCCAGAAAGGGTGAGACAAGGACTTGTGGAGCAATGAGGCTGGGCCAGGGAGCCACAGAAGAGAAGATAGGACAGAGACAGGTTGGAGGGGATAAGGCAGAGGGGATCATGCTTCAGGAGGAGGAACAGGAAAAACAGGCTGTGCCCACTAGATCACATTCCCCTCTAAAACCTTGACTGGAAGCCAAGATTCCCAACTCTCATCATTCCTCTCCTGTGAACAAATATCTGTGAAACCAGTTGGCCAAGCATCCAATACCCTGCTAGTGCTGGTCCACAGAGCAGATGCCAAACTACTATTGCTATCAGTTACTCCACTAGTTCATGCAACAGAGGTCAGTGTGGTGAATCTGAAGCTTCCAACCCTGTTGATGAACCATGGGGGTGTTTCTATGATGCTAATGATGGAATTTCTGTTTCAGTTTGCTTTTTAAAAAACCTAGGAAATTTCATACAAAAAACTACATTAAAAAGAACATTATTAGGGTTGCATAGTCAGGTACTCAAAAGTTAAGGAAATGCCAGCATTTGTACAACCTTAATTCCCCCTCTTTTCCTTATTCATTATGATTGAGTCTTGTATCATAGTTTGTGTGTATAATTTTAATTACACTGACAGTTCTCTTGATTATCTGAAAGCTAAAATATCCCAAGTTATTCAGTATCTGTTTCCCCACCCAGCGCCCTGCCCATAATAGGATAATTAAGTTTGTAATATAAATATTAGCGTATTAGCACTTGTATAGCCATCTTCATTTTCAGTATGCTTAATGGACATTAACTAACTAATCCTCACAACAGTATTCAGAGAAGTATATTACAGAGGGGGCAAACTGAAGGAAAGAGGTTGTGACTTCTCCATATGCAAGACAGGTTTAGAATTCAGGAGTTCTTTGTCACTACTCCTGGGCTCAGATCACTCTGAGATAAATATCAGTGCACTTAACAATAGCAAGGGTGAAATCCTGGCCCCACTGAAGTAAATGGCAAAACTCAGACTGATTTCAGTAGGGCCAGGACTGCACGCTAAACATTCAGGATCTTTTGTTGACTACAACAGGTTTCTTAAGAGTCAGCACGCTAACAAATATGCAGATGTATCAAAATTAAAACGAAATATTCTTTTGAATATACCTTTCAATACCAGCCGCTTTCAGACATAAATATGAATATTAATTTATAAGAAACTCCCCCCGCCCGCCCAAACCAGAGTTTTATGTAAAACGCTTAATGTTATCCCAATCTGTGGCTGGCTGCTCAAAGGCATTTTGCAAGTCTTAGGGGACTATACTTGTTGCTTTTCTTAATGCCAGGTAACCTGTAACAACGTCTGAAGGAAGCATCCGAATGTAAGCAAATTCTTCAGTGCTACTGAATCTCAGCTTGCTCTGTGGATCTGTATAATTTGCCTGGAAAAGAAACAATGGCAGAGATACCATTCAGAGAGAAATCTCAGTAAAAATGTCAAAACAAAACATTTCTTGAGTCCATAATGTGTGTAACAACTGAGAAATTTATAACACGTTACCACGGGACAAAAAGTTGTTTCCTCTTTCTTCCCTCACATGTCAAAACTTTTACGAGAACTAAATAGTTCCCTGAAAAAGCTTTTACATCAAAAATGCATGAAACATAAGAGGGCTAAAATAGCTTCACATACAAATCTACACAACAGAAAAAAAACTAACACAGCTCTCTAACATCACTCTAGCAACTGTGTGTCTGGTACAGTCCTTTACAAGTAGTTCTCCAAAGAATGAGGTTGTTGCCAATAAATTACCAACAAAGAGGCTGAATTATGGGTGGTCTGATAGCTTTGACTTGATTTCTCTGCTTGTGTCGGATTGTTTGTAGCTTTAGTTTTCTTTTCAATGGCAACGATTTTTTTTAAAGAAAAAGCTTTTGGTTCTGTGGCTGAACTGATAAGAAACTTGACCTCAGTGGTTTGCATTACTGCAGATTTCTGCTTTCAGTGACACAACTAACATTGGTCTTGTATCCTCCACTTCTGCTACGTTTGGATTAGGGCTTCCTAGGTGAGGTTCCAGCTCCACCCCATCATCCTTCCCTCCCTGTTGCCACAGAAAGCTTGAGCATATGTTAGCTATCAGGCTCAGCACATTGGGTAGAACCAGGAGAAAAGTTAATCTCCATTGTATTATTCTCTCCACCCTAGACCCAAATGAAATAACTATTGACCCTGGTCGTATTATCTTATGTCGTACCTGCCAGTGATATGAGACCTTCCTTCCTTGCTCTCCCTGACAAGAGATCTGGGATGGTGGAAGGCTGAGGCATTGGAAGCTTGCTTTCTTTAAGAAGCATACTACCAAAGGGGACAGGAAGCACTGCAGAAGAGCACAGGCTCTGCAGGTCTCCCCAGATTCAGGATGTAGTGTTGAATCCCCTGCCAGTTCCATGGCAGGAAGGAAATGTTCTCCATGGCGAAAAATGTGGGGGGAACTCTAAAGTGAAAACTCAGTACGTGGCTACTGGGTAGTCAACTGCCAGGGCTGGTAAGCGTTATGTAGCAGAGTATATTGAGGACTATTGCCATATAGCATTTTATTTTTTTTTACAACGCCACAAAACATTAATTAACATGAAAAATATTTTAGTTTTCAGAAAATAGCAAATGTAGGACTTAATGAAGGGCCAATATCATCCCTGATGTAGTCAACAGAGTTAACCTGGGTATATATTTGTACACCAAAGTTCTATGAGTTTGGCTCAAGGTGTGTAAGAAAACAGGTTGATTTTTAATGGACAATAGCAATAAGTTTTTCAGCTAAATTGTATCTACTTATTTATTGCATGTCATTAAATGTTTGTTAAAAAACTGTGACCCTGAGAGGATCCTCTACCAGTCTTACACTTCATACTGGAGGTCAAGACATTACTATATACTAGATGTAATTACCATCTAGTGATTTTCAGATAAATTCTGTTGGAAGCAATATGATGATTAAAACTTTTTCAAATATTTCTGCAATAATTAAACCAGATAAAAAGCAGAGCAATGCAATTTTGCAAGGAAAAATCCCTCCACATTTTGTAAACTAAGTCAAAGGCCACAGATACTTTATCATGTTTTGAAGTATGTAATTATCTTAGTCTGTTTTTACATCACCAAAGCTGATACATTTTCAGAAAAGGCAGAAGTTCAAGCATTTGAGTAATTTCTTCTGTTAGATTAAATTACTTTGTTCTGTATGTTAATCTAACCCAAGGCCTACCTTCTAAATTTCAACAGAAGAGCTTAAGTGTCTAAAAATGCAAATGCAATCCATAAATACAATTATTTTTGAACTTTTAGCATATGCCACATTAAAACTATAAACTGGGTGTCTTATTAGACCATTAAGGGATATAATTCCATCTGTGTTACCACACAGAAAGAGACAAGAATCAACAGAATTCAGTTGTGGTATTTAACATAACTGCTGATGTACTGATGGGAGAGTTTTAATGCACTCCTCATTTTATATAAGACAGACCATTTAATACTTCCTTGCATGAGTAATGCTAAAGAATTTATTGTACATAGCATTTCTTGGGGAATCCTGCACTCCTCACAGGAAATGTTCTCATACAAATGCTATCAGATTTCTCTCAGATAATGTGGGGACATTTTTTGGACTAGACTTCTAAAATATTCCCTTACGTACTGTATCTTCCCATTAGGAAGTGATTTTAAGAATAAATGTTGTGCTTCTTATGCACCAATTCTGACTCAGCAATTTAAAGGACACATAGTCTCCTATCTTAATAAGAAAGGTTGTTAAACAGGATATTTTTATCAGTCAAGAGAAACTTTCCAGCCATAAGCAAAACAGGAAATTTGTCCCAAGATGTATTCAGAAGATGAAAAATTGAAAGAGCCAAAAGAGAAAAGAAAAAAAGCAGCTCTGAATGCAGCCGTCAGAGAGAGATTATCTGGATCATACTAGAGTAGTTACATTTACATAGCTCATCGACAGTGGGGGATGGGCAAAAAAGAAGAGACTGCTGAAGTCAGTAGGAAACCTACAGGCTTCCCAAGGGTAAATTTGGTCTCCTCTGGCTAATTAAAGAGCCAAACTCTGACACATCTTTACGTAGCAGTGGGAAATAGTAGCCTCTCTAATCCATGTGCTCACTAACTGACCAATTCTGAAGAGGCTCTAGGCCAGTGAGGAAGGGAATTATAGAGCTGCTTTGGGAGGCGGAAGTGGAAAAGGCTTATGCAATTAAGCTCCTTCAGCAGCCCTTCCCTGTGCTAGATCAGAAATGTTACTGCAACCCAAGTAAACACAGTTAGGGCTGCTGTTTACACCTGCAAAGCAACAGTCAGGCGAGGGGATGGGGAAAAGATAGAGGGGGATGAAGACACTAATTGCATCCTCTGTTTTTTTCTGCTCAGAATCTGTTTGTATTATTACCTCACCTCCCAAACCACCCCCCATTTGTCTATTTCATCCACCTGTTGCGCCCTGTCTTTCCTATAGAATGACAGACTTCTGGATTACTTGATTATGTGGCACTAAGTACAACTGAACCCCAATCCTTCCTTGGGGATCCTGGGTGCTAACATAATATAGATAATATTCTAGTTAAAAACACAAACTGGCTGGAGGGGAGTGGTTTTATTGAGTGGGCGAGCTATGTCCCAAATGACCGGGGAGAAAGGCATGTGTTTGAATCAGAGGTCTGATGGATCTCAGCTGGCAACTCCTAAATCTAGAGGGTCAAAGTGGCAGGTTTCACTCAGAGAAGAAGGATCCCATGGGAGACATATTGTCTCCTCTGATGTCATCCACCAACTGCCTTTATATATTAAATCAAAAAAACGATGTTAAAAGAAAATTAAGGTTGCAAAGTAAAGCTCTCAAAAGTTAGGAAATGCCTGAATTAACGTTGTTTGTACAAGCTTAATTCCAACTCCCTTGCGTGGATGCATTATGATACCAATCTTTAAATACATGATCACATTCTATTTTTATCTCAGCATTCCTGCAGCATTCAGTGCCCAGAATAGACGGTGCTCACTTAATGAGCAACTATTCAATGCTTTGTTTTCTCCTCATTGTTCAATGTGTGGCCCTCCAACTTGTTTACTGCACACTACTCTAACCCTGTTCTGAACACAGAATTATTAATTTCCCCATGCAGTCTTCTATGACACTCATCACTACAGTATCTGAGTGATTCAGAAAAAATGAATTTATGTTCACAACATCCCTAGATAGGTAGAGAAGTATTACTATCCTAGCATTAGGGATGGGAAACTGAGGCACAGAGAGATTAAGGTCAAAAATGGCCATCAATTTTGGGTTTCCAGTTTGAGATAGCCAGGACCTGATTTTTTTCAGCGTATTTAGCATTATATGGCACTTTCCATGTTCAAAGCAAAACTTCTATTGACTTCAGTTGCAGTTTTTCTGCACTCAGCTCAGCACTTCCGCAAATCAGACCCAATGTTTAAAGTTGGGCACCCAAAAACTGAGGAACCACACAGTTAATTTAAAAATATAGTTTAAGTGACTTGACTAATATCACATAGGAAATCTACAGCAGAGACAAAAGTAAAATCCAGTTCTCCAGGACAGCATTCAACTGCATTAACTATGCTTACTGCAGACAGAGAATTTAGCTGCCAAATTCTAACAAGTCTCTACTGAACATATGTGAACTGACATTTTTGAAAGTCTTATAATTTGGCCAAATGTGGGTGTTTTTTTCATAACAGAAGCAAAAGGTATATCCCTGACACAAAGGCTACCCCACTGCCAAATGGCAAATTCTGACTCCAAATCATAGGGGCATTAGAGCTTCTCAATGTAACAGTTGTAAGAATATTTTTGAACATGAGCCAAACAACATATTTTTCCCTAATCTTATTCTCTGCAACTGTTGAATCATTTTTCCAAATAAGACTAAGAATAATGAGCTGGAGACCGACAGTGGACATAGAAAGTTTTAGTCTGAACGGTGAAGTTTGGAAAAATTGTATGCAACTGAAGACAGGGTCCTTTCCTGTAATGGGAAATGTGAGCTACCAGCTCCACCTATAATGTGTGTGGGTGAGGGAACCAGACTCTACCACTGGGAAGAGGCAGGGTAGAGGGACTTGTGCAGCTATCTCAAGAGGCAAGGCCCTTAATCTGCTTTGGATCTTTAGCCATGGAGTCCACCTAGGTCTTAGGACAGTGATTCTCAAATTTTTTTACTGGTGACCCTTTTCCACACAGCAAGCCTCTCAGTGTGACTCTTCCTCCCCCACCCCCCATCAATTAAAATGCTTTTTTTAATATTTAACACCATTATAAATGCTGGAGGCAAAGCGGGGTTTGGGGTGGAGGCTGACAGCTTGTGACCCCCCATGTAAGAACCTTGTGATCCCCTGAGGGGTCCCAACCCCCAGTTTGAGAACCCCTGTCTTAGGAGCTATGTGATACAGAGGCAGTTTAGCTCAGGGTTTGGCTCTAAATCATGGGACATGTTTAAGTACATTGCTGAAGTGGGACCTACCTGTATACATTGCAGGAAGCGAAACCAGATATTATAGGGATAACAGAAACATGGTGGAATAGTAGCCATGACTGGACTACAGGTATTGAAGGGTATGTGCTGTTTAGAAAAGACAGAAATAAAGGTAAAGGTGGTGGAGTAGCACTGTATATCAATGATGAGGTAGAACGTAAAGAAATAAGAAGCGATGGAATGGATAAGACAGAGTCCGTCTGGGCAAAAATTACATTGGGGAAGAAAACTACTAGAGCCTCCCCTGGGATAGTGCTTGGGTCGTGCTATAGACCGCCGGGATCTAATTTGGATACGGATAGAGCCCTCTTTAATGTTTTTAATGAAGTAAATACTAATGGAAACTGCGTGATCATGGGAGACTTTAACTTTCCGGATATAGACTGGAGGACGAGTGCTAGTAATAATAATAGGGCTCAGATTTTCCTAGATGCGATAACTGATGGATTCCTTCATCAAGTAGTTGCTGAACCGACTAGAGGGGATGCCTTTTAGATTTGGTTTTGGTGAGCAGTGAGGACCTCACAGAAGAAATGGTTGTAGGGGACAATCTTGGTTCAAGTGATCATGAGCTAATTCAGTTCAAAGTGAACGGAAGGACAAACAAAAATAAATCTGCAACTAGGGTTTTTTATTTCAAAAGAGCTGACTTTCAAAAATTAAGGAAATTAGTTAGGAAAGTGGAGTGGACTGAAGAACGTATGGATCTAAAGGCAGAGGAGGCCTTGGATTACTTTAAGTCAAAGCTGCAGAAGCTATTGGAAGCCTGCATCCCAAGAAAGGGGAAAAAATTCATAGGCAGGAGTTATAGACCAAGCTGAATGAGCAAGCATCTCGGAGAGGTGATTAAGAAAAAGCAGAAAGCATACAGGGAGTGGAAGATAGGAGGGATCAGCAAGGAAAGCTACCCTATTGAGGTCAAAACATGTAGGGATAAAGTGAGATAGGCTAAAAGTCAAGTAGAGTTGGACCTTCCATAGGGAATTAAAAGCAATAGTAAAAGGTTCTATAGTCATATAAATAAGAACAAAACAAAGAAAGAAGAAGTGGGACCACTAAACACTGAGGATGGAGTGGAGGTCAAGGATAATCTAGGCATGGCCCAATATCTAAACAAATACTTTGCTTCAGTCTTTAATAAGGCTAATGAGGATCCTAGGGATAATGGTAGCATGACAAATGGGAATGAGAATGTGGAGGCAGATATTACCGTATCTGAGGTAGAAGCGAAACTCGAACAGCTTAATGGGACTAAATCGGGGGGCCCAGATAATCTTCATCCAAGATTATTAAAGGAATTGGCACATGAAATTGCAAGCCTATTAGCAAGAATTTTTAATGAATCTGTAAACTCAGGGGTTGTAACGTATGATTGGAGAATTGCTAACAGAGTTCCTATTTTTAAGAAAGGAAAAAAAAGTGATCTGGATAACTACAGGCCTGTTAGTTTGACATCTGTAGTATGTGAGGTCTTGGAAAAAATTTTGAAGGAGAAAGTAGTTAAGGACATTGAAGTCAATGGTAAATGGGACAAAATACAACATGGTTTTACAAAAGGTAGATCATGCCAAACCAACCTGATCTCCTTCTTTGAGAAAGTAACAGATTTTTTAGACAAAGGAAATGAAGTGGATCTAATTTACCTAGATTTCAGTAAGGCATTTGATACCGTGCCACATGGGGAATTATTAGTTAAAGTGGAAAAGATGGGAATCAATACGAAAATTGAAAGGTGGATAAGGAATTGGTTAACAGGGAGACTACAGCGGGTCATACTGAAAGGTGAACTGTCAGGCTGGAGGGAGGTAACCAGTGGAGTTCCTCAGGGATCGGTTTTGGGACCAATCTTATTTAATCTGTTTATTACTGACCTCAGCAGAAAAAGTGGGAGTGTGCTAATAAAGTTTGCGGATGATACAAAGCTGGGAGGTATTGCCAATTTAGAGAGAGTCCAGGATATCATACAGGAAGATTTGGATGACCTTGTAAACTGGAGTAACAGTAATAGGATGAAATTTAATAGAGGGAAGTGTAAGGTTATGCATTTAAGGATTAATAACAAGAATTTTAGTTATAAGCTGGGGATGCAGCAATTAGAAGTAACAGAGGAGGAGAAGGACTTCGGAGTATTGGTTGATCACAGGATGACTATGAGCCGCCAATGTGATATGGCAGTGAAAAAAAGCTAATGCGGTCTTGGGCTGCATTAGGCGAGGTATTTCCAGTAGGGATAAGGAGGTTTTAGTACCGTTATACAAGGCATTGGTGAGACCTCACCTGGAATACTGTGTGCAGTTCTGGTCTCCCATGTTTAAGAAGGATGAATTCAAACTGGAACAAGTACAGAGGAGGGCTACTAGAATGATCCGAGGAATGGAAAACCTGTCTTATGAAAGGAGACTCAAGGAGCTTGGCTTGTTTAGCCTAACCAAAAGAAGGTTGAGGGGAGATATGATTGCTCTCTATAAATATATCAGAGGGATAAATACCGGAGAGGGAGAGGAATTATTTAAGCTCAGTACCAATGTGGACACAAGAACAAATGGTTATAAACTGGTCATTGGGAAGTTTAGACTTGAAATTAGATGAAGGTTTCTAACCATCAGAGGAGTGAAGTTTTGGAATAGCCTTCCAAGGGAAGCAGTGGGGGCAAAAGACCTATCTGGCTTTAAGATTAAACTCAATAAGTTTATGGAGATGGTATGATGGGATAACATGATTTTGGTAATTAATTGATCTTTAAATATTCATGGTAAATAGGCCCAATGGCCTGTGATAAGATCTTAGATGGGGTGGGATCTGAGTTACTACATAGAATTCTTTCCTGGGTATCTGGCTGGTGAATCTTGCCCATATGCTCAGGGTTTAGCTGATCAACATATTTGGGGTCAGGAAGGAATTTTCCTCCAGGGCAGACTGGAAGAGGTCCTGGAGGTTTTTCGCCTTCCTCTGTAGCATGGGGCATGGGCCACTTGCTGGATGATTCTCTGCTCCTTGAAGTCTTTAAACCACGATTTGAGGACATCAATAGCTCAGACGAAGGTGAGAGGTTTTTCGCAGGAGTGGGTGGGTGAGATTCTATGGCTTGCATTGTGCAGAAGGTCGGACTAGATGATCATAATGGTCCCTTCTGACCTTAATATCTATGAATCTTTATTTTGTGTTGTGAGAAATGCTATGCCAATTTAGACAAGTTTAAAAAAAAATACTTACAGGAAGTCCTGAAATATCAGAGTATTTCTTGGCTGGTTTAAAGGAAGGAGGAGCTTCGATATTAAAGTCTAAAAGTATGTCAAAGAGAGAAAGGAAGACATTAACTTCTGCATTCTATCTTTTCAGGGTCACTCTTGTGTTTTGTTTTGTTTTAAATAAAAATAACACTTGGAAAGGTAAACAACTGTTGAAAAACAATTGTTTTACTAAATGAAATGTCTATTTTCTAGCAACAGTAAGGCAAAGAGACATGAAACAGAATTAACTGAAAGCATTTAGCTTGCTTTCTTTGTACACTAAGGCCCTCATCCTGCTTGCCTTACTGACAGGGGTAAGGTGAGCAGGACTGGCCCCTAAAGGAAGAAAAATGCAAGAGAGCTATTTGAACTTCATTACAAACACAATGGTTTCATGTAAGTCTTAATGACAATATTTCCTCTACAGTCAGAGATACTATATCTGCAAGAATAGTCATTATGCCTGCTGTACGTTAAGACCACCAAACATTGCTCAAGACTGAAGCTTTGACATACTGTAATCCAGAAAAGCAAAGTAATCTTTTAAATCAGATAAATCTTTAAGCATGTGCCACTTTAAGCCTGGCCAATGACCTAGAAAATTGTTTGAATACTTAAATGAAATTATAGAAATTGCTATTTTTTTGGTGTCCCTTAGGCAGTAATAGCATTGCTCTTATATGCAAACGTTTATTCAGACACAACTCGGTATGTTTCAATAGTTACAAAAAAACAAACAAACCCTAACTTGACAAAGTACTGATATACACAAAAATATCTTGTACATGGCTAGCTTCTTTCCTCCCACGTGCATCTGATTCAGATTTTATGGATGAAGGATTCCAATTTAGCAGATCAGATCCTTTAATCGTCACATGCACTATAAGGCAATAATTCAAAAGATATTAATGCCTGAGGCAGCTGTTTTAAAATATGCAATTACGTTTGTTTTTCTATCTTTTTTTAAAATGTGTACATTTACAAATAGAATGTAGTGGAAATAGCAACCTCAGCAGATTGTCAGTTGTAATAGCCAGGAACACACAGTCGTCTGCATTTTTCTATAATAGTAGTCTCAAAAACCCTTTTGAAAATGGCAAGTTATTTTTGGATAAAACACTTGAGGGTATGCCTACACTACCAAAAAAACAACCCTGCAGGAGGGAGTCTCAGAGGCTGGATCAACTAACTTGGGCTTGCGCTTTGGGTCTAAAAATAGCAGTGAAGGCATTCCTTTTCAGGCTGGAGCCCCGGCTTTGAGACCCACCCCTCTTGTGGGGTTTCAGAGCCCAGCCTCCAATCTAAGCAGGAACATCTACACTACTACTTTCACTCCCATGGCGCAAGCCTGAGTCAGTTGACCAGGCTCTAAGACTTGTTGCCACAGGGGTTTCCTTGCAGTGTAGATATACCCTAACAGGCTGACAAATAAAATATTAAAAAATGCAAACACGCTCAATTTCTGAGGTGCTTTTTTATTTCTTATAGCCTGCCCAGATAAAAACTGAGGGGTAGATTCTGCCTTTTATTTATGTTGAGCAATTTATTACTCCATGAGTAGATTAAGGCAGACATGGGGTTACTCATAGAGTACCACTCAATATGAATAAAGGTGACAGAATCTTGACCTACCAAACTTTTCTCTCTCAAACACGCACAAACTTTCTAACACCACTCCCAATTACATGCTTCATGTTCCTCTCCATTTGGTTGTGGGGTCAGGCTGTTCTTAAATAGTATCACTGGAATCTGTTCAATCAGAATACTGCATGCATAGATAAAATTTAGGTTCACTTTAAAGAAAGTAATTTGTGTGGATTTTATTATTTATAAATACATGCAAAGCATCTAAGCAGCTTACAACTAGGATCATTGAGTTGCCATGGCAATGCCCTTTCAGAAGCAAGAATTTGTTTTAGGTTCTTCCAAGTTCTGTTCTTCTTCCCAGCTGCTGCTCCACCAATGCCAGAGTGCTAGAATTAAAACATAGTGTTTAAGAAAAAATAAAGATGACTATTTCAAAATATGACATTTTTATTTCACAGCCTTTGCGATACGCCTCATCTTGTCATGAACCATTTATCATGCTCACTTATTTAATCAATAGTCTAACACACTGTACACTTTAATTTCAGTTGCAAGAAAAACAAAGATTTTTTTAACTGTGTCAAAACTACTAGTTTTGGGATTAACTGAAGGAAATTAAAATCTGCTTTTTATAGGGAAATAGAAAATCAGTCTGGTTAGGGTTAGTCTGAGATTACAGGATTCCGCACTTGTGCGCACTTCCCATCATATTAAAACTGTTTACTATGGGGTTGTATCTAAATTGTGATTACATGTCTAAATTCTCTTTTGCATGGCATATGCAAAATTACAGGTGCAGCTGTATCTTCAGTAAGTGAAAAGTGATTGTGCAAAAATACAACTGATCTTGTAAAATGTAATCAATGCTATGAGAAGCCTTGTGGCAATCTTCTTTTTCTTTCAAATGAAAGAAGACTGTAAAATAGAAAAGGAGTAAGAGAACGTTGTGCTGGAAAGACTATTGTGCATTTTGAAAGCTATACTAAAGGAAGCAAGCCTTTCTATAGTTATCATAAGTCATTTCAGTTATCAAATGTGATTGCTACGGAGTAATTTTATTTATGTCCCTCAAGAGAAAGAAGATACACAACATACTGTACTGCTTCTAAAAGATGAAAGGACTGAGCTTCTCAGTTTTATTTCAAAAAAGAACATTTTCTCATAGCCAGAAGTGTTCTCTCTCTTAATAATTACTATCCACCACATCAGCCTTATCAAAACTCTCTCAAAGTTCTGCACACACATTTTGGCTGTATTTTATAAATTGGTGTGTAAAGTGCTTGAGAATGGGAGGAGTGGGAATGGTAAAGTAGATGACTAGGATTCTCCGTGAAAAGGTTTTTCCATAGAGGTGACTGTAAGATACTGGATTCAGGGAGGATGCTCATGAGCTAGTGATTACATCAACTTCATTTTTTTTTGGCAATGAATAGCCAAAATGGAAAGTAAATGGAACATTTAGCTATAGGAGTAACACCCTGGTAACCTAGATAGCACTGAAAGAGAGAGGCTATTGACAGCTACCACAGCCATTTCCATCCCAACACATTTGTAATTCAGATTCATTACATGGATCTTCCCCCTACCTCATCACGTTTCAAGTTATCTGTTTGGCCTATTGCTGGCACTTATGACGTGATCTAAAGCTAGTGGCAAGACTCAGCCAAACTGGAAATATACTAATTATTACACTGTGAAGAATCTGTTTTTGCTTTAATAAAAAGGAAGAAGAATCAGAAGCTATCACTTTTTTCACTGTATATTTTGCTTTTAAATCCACTAAAGCAAGATTTAAATATCTGGATTTAAGGCCTGATGTTGCAAGGTGCTCTGCACCTTCTGGCATCTGAACAGATTGAGGGATTGAGAATGGAACTGAGAGCATTTCCAAATGTTTAAAAATACCACCCATCCCCATTGATATAACAATGATACTTGCTGATTATACTTTACTTAAATAGCCAGAAAATGCTATACATTGGATTTACAAAAGCAAGATCAGCAAAATTTCTGTGCTATATGCTTGAGAAGGCCCGATCCTGCCTGTGGATCTATGCAGATGGATCCTTACACCTGCATGGGGTGCCTTAGAAACTGACAGGGTTTTCTTTCTAGGCCTACCCTCAGAGACTCAAACGCAGGATTTGGGCCTAATGCACTTGTGTATTTCTTGTAAAAGGTAATGGACTGATAGCTTTATTGACAGGAAAGGTACAGTAGCGGCAGAGACAGTACAAGGCTCGTTGTACTGTTCTATGAATGTGCCTCCAATTTGTTCTGGAGGGATCACCTCTAGGAGTTTGAATGAGTGATACAGAAAAGTACTCTCTATCCTGGTTCTTCCTGCTGAGACTGCCAACAACTAAACTGACATGAATTTGTATCTGCTTTGACCTGGAGTGAGTCTCCTCTTACATGATAGCAATCACATGGCAACAACTCTCAAGTGCAAATTAATTTAGCTGCACGTGAGCTGGTGACTTATGGGAGAAAGGCTCTAGATCCCATTATCAACCCCTTGTTCTATTCAGTTGCCAGAAGGTGCACAGCACCTTGCAGCATTAGTCCTTAAATCTAGATATTTTGGGATTAACAGTTAAAGGGCAACTTGTTCCTTCCTGCTTTTTATTTTTAAATTTGCAACCAAAAATTGTCTCTGGTGGAGTGAACTAACAGTTTTTCAGTTTTTGGCATACTTTTAGAAGTTAAGGTATTTGACTTTATTTTCTTCACAATGAGATTAATTTAAAATAAAATTATTTTAAAAGTCAGCAGAATTCTTAATCACAGCTCATGGGGTGGATGTGGGTTCAGAATAATCTCCTAGAATTTCCCTCTGATTAATTTTTGTGTCAAGTGTGAGACAATACTGTGGTAGTTTTCATTACAATTTTACAACTAATTCTGCAACAGTGGTACCAGATTCTGTACATACCTCAGCTTTCATGCCTGTGGATACCAACAGTTTCAATTCAGACGTAGTGAAATTCACCTGAAACATGAAGGGCCAGCACAATGCATCTGCACTACCCAAATCCTATACTCAAGCTACGTGAAGAGGCTTTGGGCACATGAGGCTTCTGCACAAACCATGCAACCCAAAGAGGCTGGTGCTTAGAGAAGAGTTTGAGAAGCAAAGGATGTAGTGGTCTAAAATAAATGCAAACCCTGAGACTCTGGGGCCAATTTCATATCCCTGTAAAACCCCTGCTTAGCAAACTACACCAAGTACTCAGGCTTTATTTTGTGGGATGGTTGCATCTGATTCATACAGAATTAAATTACAGGGATCAGATCTTTCTTTTTGAGCAATGGCTTAGGGCTTGCACTCTGAAAAGGTTACTGATCCAAAGAACATTTGGTAGAGTCTGACAACTGGGTCTGCGCCCCCACAGGTAGCAAGACAGCAGACATTAAAACAACAGTAAAGACCAAACCACAATCACATTAGCAGCTATTATCATCTTGCTATGCCTCTACCCACAATTTAATTCTGAGGTTATTTTAGCAGCCTGTACTTCACAAATTGCTAGAGTTTCCACCACTTGAAAGCTGGAATGCCAAGATTTTAGAGAGCAGTAAGTATTTGTTTCTAGCTCTAATGATTGAGAGAATGGCCACTAACATTATGTTGGCAATGAAATTACTGAGGGGGTGCATAATGGCAATCACTAATGACATGATTGATTTTTAGTCCATTATTTTGCAACCTGACTGGGCTTAGGAACGAATGCTTCATGCACTTGAACCGACTGGATTCCCAGATTTACAATGGTATAAATTGTTCATTTCTAGCCTTGGTGACTTGCGAGATACCAGACCATAAACCATTACAGGTACCTTGATCTAGCAGCAGTACTTTTTTGGCATTGGGTCAGGACTGAATATAAGAAGTCTTGCCTCTGGACTAGTGTCATTTTCATGTTCTGTAATTTAATGCACACTTTGGCCATAACTTGGCATGGATTTTGAAGCTGAATTTCTTTAAAACTGATGGTATGATATGGACCCTTGACATGGCTCCTAATCTTACTTTCTTAGTAGGAATATTAGCAATGTAGTAATATAGTATCTTAGTTACTACTTCATTTAAAGTTTGAGAATTTCTAATGGTTAATATACTTACAATGAAGTTTGAATCCTTAAATGGCAATGGTTTGATGGCAGCTTCCATTGGCCCGGTATTGGGATCCACAGTCATAAATTTATTCTCATTCATGGTCTCTGTACCTACAGTCTGCAGAACACACACAATCTCATTGCTTATTTGTTAATCTGAATATATTTAAAAGAAAGTGAACAGTTTTCTTTGTGAACATTAACTTCTTAATCCATTTCTTGTGAAGTAAGCCTTTTTTAAACTTTGAAAATGTTACCTGCCATTAGTAGGTGTAGCATTAAAGGGGACACTGTCAAGCAAATAAGGACCAGTACTTAAAATCTGGTAGCTAAAAAAATTAAAATTGGGAGAAGGGGAGAGGGGTTACCAAAGTCTACTAAATAGAACTGCCACAGGTTTTGTTTTAACGTCACTGAAAACAACCTGAATAAACTGGAAGAGAGCACATGAGCACATAAATGGACAAAAGTACATAACATTTGTTTCAAAATGTTTGGTATTAATAAAGTATCAATGTCAACACAGGAAAGAACTTCAAAATGTACACTGGGCTTATTCCAGAGGTTCTTAATAAACTTTTCCTCTATTTCTGACTTCAGTGGGAATCATGTCTAAATAAGGACTGAGAAAAAACTAATTAAAGACCTTTGCATCAGTTCAAAAATATGAGCCTTGCAAAATTCCACATGCCCACTGGCTATGGGTTTGGTTTGGGGGGAAGGGCGGGAGGGGAAGAAAAGGGATGGGTATGTTCTTTGTTTTTTAAAGTCATGATTGTAAGGAAGAACAATTGTGTCTAGGCTAGCCACTTTTTGTGATAATTTTACAAGAATGATACATAGCTTTTATTTTTTCTCTTGAGAGTGCCCTGTTAAGTTTCTATTCAGTCTGTATCACAAGTGACTGAAATATAGCAAATAATAAATACACAAAAATTCCTAGGTGAAATTCTGGCCGTATTGAAATCAGTGGGAATTTTGCTACTGGCTTTAATGGTCCCAGCATTTCACTCCCTAACTCTTCTTTCTTGAAGACCAAAAGGACTAGGAAAAAAGCTAATAGTACTTATAGAACAGGCTGACAAGTATTTCCATATCCTGCCCGTACACTGATTGTGCTCAGACTATAAAAACTCTTTCCGTAGAAGATGTACATTGCAAGACATTCCATGTTGATACATGTTCTTTTAGATGGTATGCAAGGTTCATTAGTGTTAGTGAATTACACAAATGCACCTAGAAGATGAGAATATATTTATCTCAGGTTGTGATCCAGCAAATCTTTATGCATGTAATTACGAAGGGCTTATTTGCATGCTTATATAACCACATGCATAAGCAATTACAAGCTTAGACCTAACTTTGCAAGTGGCCCACTTATCTGGGGAAATATATCACTCAGTGTCAGTGATGGATTTTTTTCTTTCCCTGCTTCTTATGTAGCATCTCCTTTCCTGGAGGTTTGCAACCATGGTAGCCCATTTTGTACAATGATCTGCTAATATCTTTGTGGATGAATAATCCCTTTGATCCCAACCAGGATACCACAATATTCGTCCAAGATTTTTTTTGCCTTTTGTTTTTCTACTGTCAACTTGCCCTTCCACTGCCCACAGACCCAATGTAAGTTTTTAAGAGTTAGGAAGAGTCTTTAGTCTATTTAACTAATCAATCAAACAGATTCATTAAAGAAAAATCTGAGCATGTTGAGTAAAAATGCATTCAACAAGTAACCCAAATTAAATATTCTGTCAAATATTTTAATGAAATTAAAAATTCAACAGTTACGACGATTTATTTTTCAAATTTACTCAAGGTCTCAGTTGATGAACCTGTACAACTGGAAATATTATCATTACAATGTCAATCCTACTTCCATTCAAGTCCATGGCTCAAACCCAGTTCTGCCCCCACTAAGGACAGTGCAAGTCGAACCACTAATAGACTAGGACTCTGTCATAGGAGAGGAATAAATCCAGAAACAAAAAAGAAAAGCACAAGCTTTTATGTTTATTTATGGAGCAGTGAAAAGAATGAGTCCTACTCCTCTCAGTCCTTAATTGGTAATGCTAGTGAGCTGCTAGGTCTCAACCTCTCTTTCTTACCTTGGCCAAAACCAATGTCATATTCTTACAAATATTTATACTTTCAGGACATAATTTTAGAAGCTAGTATTTCAGGTTTAAGGAGCAAGCATTACTCTTAAGTTTTTCTTCAGAAAGCTGTGACTGAAGATACAAAATGATTGTTGATTAATAATTAATATCCTGCAACATCATCTTTTATCTGTCTTTTTGTGTCACTGCAAAGTCTTTAACTGAAGGAGTCAGCACTCTTAACAAACTCCTGTTTTCTTTCCATTTTGTATGTTTTTGTTAGTGGATTATAGTTAGAGACGCATAAATAATTGATGTTTCAGTTTGCTGGCATATCTGAAAAATCTCAAAAAAATTGTTTTAGGTCAAGTGAAACACTTTCAATTTTGAACATTTAACAATGTTTAAAAATAAAATCAAAGGAAACTGAAACAAGGTCATTTTGAATAATATAATCTAAACATAAGCAGCACTGGTCCAATATTTAAAGTCAAAGCAATTAAAAAAATTCAGAGGACATCAGATGGAGGAAAGAGGGTATTATTACAAACATAAGCCCTGATTCTGCAATCAGGATTGGATTCAGTGGGGCTCTCTGCATGGACACAGGAGTTCACCTCCTTGAATTCAATTGCAGAATCAGGGAATTGGGCCCAATATTACAAACACTATTGGGTCTACTGGTTGACATGAATGGGATTTTCACTCACAGTTGCAAACACTACACCCAGCACATTTGCAGGATCAAACCCTTAAGAAATTACAGGTTCATAATATCAGAATAACTAATGCTACAGCAAACTAGACTGAGAATGATGATCAAAACCGAAGTCTCCTGGTAACTGTGAGATAAAAACATGCTTGCAAGACATGACAGTCTCATACAATGAACTGTCATCACTGCTTGTATTAAAACTTTAACTTACAGCAGTACTGGGATGGAAGAGGGGTATTTAATTTAATGTTGTTATCTTTCTGGAAGAATGTAAAGGAGTTTCATTGAAACAATTTCCAGCATAGGTTACGTTCTTAGAAAAACTGTCTACGCTATCATCTCCTGAGTTCCTCTAACTAGAAAGCCTTTCAGCTCCCTTTTCAGTATAAATTCTGAATTAAAATCCTCAGCATTTTAACTATGAAGTCAAATATTTTCAACAATTCTAAAAACTGTTTCAAAATGTGCTTCAAAATGCCAGTGGTTTGAATCACAAAAACTATAATCAAAATGACAAACATCACTTACTGACTTTTTTTTTAAGTTTCAAGAGGCGAAATAAACAATCAAATTAATTTTAACTAATCCTGTTTTTCTATTATAATACCTATGCAATTTGAAATTGAATAATATAATGATAAACAAGAACAAACCACTGCTAAGAACCTGAAAGACCTCAAAGGGTAATTAGTGCTCATTAAAGGTATTCTCTCCTAGTCTAACATTAGTGAAACAAGTCTCTCAGTGGTGTAGCTCTGCTTTGATTTAGAGTTTGGGGCAGTAAAGAAATTAATTGCTCACTTTCTAATGTTAGTAATACCAGAATTAAGAGTGGGCTTGGTTCTCATAAAGCTCCTTTCAGTCTCAGTTTTATTAGATGGTCTGGTTTTCAACAGCACAATGAGCAAGTATATAGCTCAAAGAGAAAAAAACAAGGAGGAGTCCTTGTGGCACCTTAGAGACTAACAAATTTATCTGGGCATAAGCTTTTGTGGGCTAAAACCTACTTCATCAGATGCATGGAGTGAAAAATACAGTAAGCAGTACATATATCACAGCACATGAAAAGATGGGAGTTGCTCAATGTGTGCTGCTAACCCTATATCACCTAGTGGCTACATTCCTCCTAAATCCACACCTTCTCCCCAATTTACTTCACTATTCACCCAGCATTTTGACTATAATAACCTAAAAATAGCAAGTACTTTGTCATAAATATAATAAAAAATATATTGTAATAGGCTGACAGTGTTTGCCTGAAACAACCTAACATTAGCAGATGTTGATCCTGCTGGGAAAGAATTAGGTAGGTTTTTCTGACTTGGGCCCCAGTTCAGCAGAGCTTTTAAGCATATGCTTAAATCCATCCCTATTTGGTGGGACTTAATTATGGTTTGAGTACTTTGATGAATAGGATGGACTGCTGCCCAGTGAGGGAGATGAATAACTACCCCTCTTGGATAAAGGAGAGGTAAGAGTCTGGAGGAAGAGGGCCTCTGGCATAGGCAGAGCACTCCCAACAAATGGGCCACAGGAGCAGACAAGTCTGGGGAGCAGATCTGAGCTGAGTTTTGCTACCTTAATGTTGGTTTCTTTGTTATTAAAGCCAAACCCCAGGAATGAGTCTAGTTTGGACTCTAGATAACATCTGGATTGTACTGGTAGAGCAGGCTGGGAAAGCTGCCTACTTGCACATTAGTTTCAGTCCTAGGTTTTGATAGATTTATTCATTTTCTACATATATTGTTCCAGATTCCCTGCCTCTGATGTATTATATTTCACATCTCATCCCCAAAGATTTCTTCATCCATCTGGTTTAATTTTGGGAGAGGACAGCAGAAACTTGTAGAACATGGAAGCAGAACTCTTTGTTTTGGCTGTTTTGAGGTGGAATCAGCAATGTGGGTTTTTGGGGGGACTGAGTTCCAAGTCTAATTAGTTTGCTGTGAATTTGCTTGTCTGCATTTTAAGTCTTTCTTTAGTAAAACTACATAATTCTCTAACTTTTAAAAAGGGGATGAAAATTCTATATTGGAATAACTGATTTATGCTGACGATGTCATTTCCCAATCCATTTGGACTACATTTAATTTGTGTATTGTATTTTATAATTTGGTTTCAACATTATTGTAGTATTTTGCAAAAAAAATATTTAAAGGTTTGTTTTTTTGTTTTTTACAGCAACAGCTATCACACCCATACAATGCTGGCATCCTGCTGCTGAACACAAGGAAATTGGTGATATGGCTTGGAAAGAAACTGCATGTATACACTATTGTAGGTAATTTATCTGATCTTATGCCCCCTTCTGCTGGCTGTTCCAAACAGTAGCTCAAAAACTGCAATTCCAAATGGGAGTACTTGAGGATAAAAATTTCAAATCAAATCAAAATTTTGTTTGTGAAACTTTGACCTAATATTAAACTCTATAAGAAAAAGAAAGATGGGAACTCTTTATGAAGAAAAAAATACTATAAACATTATTTTTAGCCAATTTTTACCATAGGTCTTATGTTGAGTAGTTCAGTCATAAATAAAGATAATCTATGTAGTAGTTTTGTTTTCATAATAGTTCTTATGGTGTAATACTTTTAGTATTATGGTTTTGCCTCATGTAGACAACCAGTGTGAACAGTAAAGGAGCTTTGATGCTGGATCAGGCCCTGGAAATCAATGGCAAAATTGCCACTGACTCCAGTGAGCACATGAGTGGGGCTGCAGAGGGCAGACTTGTCTCTGCCCTCGGTATAATGAAGGCTTGATAATCTGTCTTTGGTTATTACTGTATGTGGTATAGCTGTAGCAATGTCAGTCCCAGGATATTAGAGAGACAAGGTGGATGAGGTAATACCTTTTATTGGATCAACTTCTGTTGGCGAAAGAGATAAGCAACCCTATGGCTCGAAAGCTTGTCTCTCTCACCAACAGAAGTTGGTCCAATAAAAGATATTGACCTCACCCACCTTGTCTCTTTGGTTATTACAGTAGTCTTTAGATAGCTGACTCCCAATACTTCTCTTTCAATCAGTTAATTCTGCATTGGAATTCTGAAGTTCATTGATTTTTCTTGTTTTCAGCAATTCTTGACTCTGATATTGTCCACTTCTTGTGAGCCATTTGATTATAGCATCTTTGGAGTATAGGTTACACTTCAAAGCTGTGATACTCAACTTTCCACATTCTTTACAGGATTGCATAACATCCTGTGACATCCTGACTACAGAATAATGATGTAGCAACTGGCCAGGGAGCAACTTGTTAATTAAAAACTGAGGGATGGATTAAATCTGGTAGCAGATTTTCACTGGTAGCAAATTAAGGTAACTGAAAAATGCATATTGAAATACCCTACAGAAGGTCACTGGGTGATAGCAACAATGATAGCAGCGGACTTCTCAAAACAGGGAATAGACTTTGAATGTCAGATATTTCCCTGAATCCCAACTAATACTAATCATACTGTAACATTTATTAAGCTGTTTTAATATATTAGCTCTCACTTCATAACAAGCTTGCTACAGATTTTTTTGCTTTCTAAATATTTAATTCCTTTAACTCGGAGTGGTGAAGTGACTTCAGATACTGAAAAGTTGAGCACCAATTCTCCAGAAGAGGAAAATTAGCACTATGTATCACCGGAGATGATGTGGGGGTGAGTTTGTCACAGTTAGATGGACTTTATTTTTAGATAAAATGATAGCTTTGCAATGTTGGTGGTAGGAAAATTTAGAATAGTGGATTCCCCAAAACAAATACACTGAAGTCTCAGTAACAGCATCAGGATGGGATAGTAGCACTCCCTCCTGAAAGTCAAGATTAACACCGTCTATTCATTTTTGTGACAGAAAAGGGGATAACTATAAATATTCATTCAGTTGCATGGGGTCTTGGTCCATTACTAGGGCTCTTAGGTACTACAGTAATGGAAATAATAAATAATAATGCACAGACAGAACAAGTCTTCCCCATCTGGTTCAATGTTACTGGTTCTTGGGTTCAGTGGGAAACATTTCTCCTTCTTCCCTACTGGAAAAGGAAACCTGATGCAATTCCCCCAACCTTTTCTTTTTCAGACTTCTGGCATATATTGGCTTTTTAAGAGCACTCTTCTTTCAAGAGGATCAAAGGATTAAATGTGCTTATTTTGGGTGAGGAAAAGAACTGAGAACCAGAGATCTCAGCTTGAGACTGTTCACATACCAGGAGAAAATACTACATTTGTACAGCAAGTTTTGTTCTGAAGGATACTGAAGACCATCATATACTAAATTAATAAAGAACCTCAGAAATGTAGCCACCTCTGAAGTAGAGGGCAGCAGTGAGGCTGGCAATGGGTACTAAGTACATGGCCCAACAATATTCTTATAAACTGCAACCAGCCAGTAGTATGGGAAATATGCTCATGCATACAGTGTAAATTAGGAGTAAATCCTTTTAAGTCAATGGAGTTTCACTATTGCCACCTCAGCGTAAATAAGATGGAGAATCAGGGCTCACACTGCCTGATCATACTCCCATTGATTGACATCAAAGGCAAAAATTTCATTGGGAGTAGAACTGTGCCCCAAAAACTCACAACAAAAAATAATATTCTTGCTTAATTACAAGCTATTTTCTTCAAATACAGCCGGTGCACTAGTTAGGAAGGAAAGATGAAAGGGTATTAACAAGGAGAGAAATCAGATTTCTTTTCTAAGTGATCTATAACTGAAAAGCAGTTTGACCAATTTCCTCCAGACTTTCTATAAACAATCTCCTTTGCCTTCAGAGAAATATGGCAATATTCAAGCCAAACCATTTTTCCAAACCAAAGTTACCAGGAGGCTAAAATAGGCTTTATATTGGAAGCTGACTCCGGCCTTAGCTATGGAGAGGTAACTGTCCCTCCCACTTCCCCCCTTAACTATAGTATTCCAATAAGAGTTTATTGAAGTGGATGCTTCATTTACGGAGGAAAAAAGCTTAACATATCTTCCATTGCTGATGCCTGAATATATTTATAAAAGCCTTGAAAAAGAATGGAAAAAAATCTGTCCTTCCCCTACCGCAAAACAGCTGAATATGAAGTGTTACTCTATGAAATTAACTCAAAAAAGGTGACTAGAGCTTAGAAGTAATTTAGCTTGCTGTAAAAAGCATTTTCTTGTTTGAACCATGGCATGAAAAATAGTTAAATTGCAGTCTAAATAAATAAATAACGTGAAAAAAGGTTACACACTGTAGAGAAAACGATCTGTACCGTATTCCCTCAAACTTTTCTGTTTTGAAATGGCTCGAAACATCTCATATTCCATCTGCCTGAGAAAGGCTGACTAAAATTTTACTCATCCATTAAAAGATTGAACTGTCACAAAGTGATGGATAGCTTTTCTATGTTCTCTGTAGAGCATCTGAACACCATAAACTCCAAGTGCTCTTGATTAAAGGGCGACATACTTATTAGGGCATGGCTACACTTGCAAATGTAGAGCACTTTGAGTTAAACCAGCCTTCGTAGAGTGCAGTAGGGAAGGCGCTGCAGTCTGTCTACACTGACAGCTTCAAGAGCACTGGCGTGGCCACATTTGCGGCACTTGCAGCGGCACTGAGCATTATGGGCAGCTATCCCAGCAGGCAAGTGATTGCAACATGCTTTTCAAATGGGGGTGGGGTGGAGTGGACAGGGAGCGTGTTGTGTGTATGTGAGCGGAGAGAGTGGGTTTTGGGGGGAGCACGTCAGCATGCTGTCTTGTAAGTTCAGGCAGCAGCAGAACCCCCCCCTCCCACCGCCTCTCTCTCTCTCTCACACAGCATTCCACACTAATGGTTGCTTTATCTCAGAGCAGATAAACAAGCCGGCTGTCAGAAACGGAGCTTTCAATCTGCATTCCTACAGTGATTCAAAAACAATGACAAGAGTGGCCACTTGACTTAAGGGGATTATGGGACGTTTCCGGAGGCTGATCAGAGCGCAGTAATGCAACACCTCGTCCACACTGGTGCCGCGGCACTCCGGCAGGGGCACAGCAAATGTTATTCCACTCGCCGAGGTGGAGTGCCAGCAGCGCTGTAGCCACGGAGTCAGAGCGCTCTGCGTGCCTTGCCAGTGTGGACGGGTAGTAAGCTCGTGTGCCCAGGGGCTCCTTTATTGTGCTGTAACTCGCAAGTGTAGCCAAGCCCTTAGTGTCCCATCACTGACTGAGCTTCAAATCACCAACATTCACCGACATTGGTGCTTTCAGTCACAAAATACTTGACCAACATGTATAAAATACTAAATTACTTTAGTCACTTAGATGGAGGTATAAAATACACTAAAGCAAAGCTCTATTAAACTGCATAAGGGTTTGAATTTAAAATTAAAAATGCAGCCAAAGAGAGAATAAGATTTTAATTACATTTGTAGTCCTCAGTCTCTCAAAACCTAAAGGAAAAAGAGCCAGCAATTTCATGACACAAGAAATCCCTTTTCACTGGTACAGCTTATTTTAAAAAAAAAGAAAAAAGAAAAAACTTGAATTGACTGGTTTTTTTTTTTTTTTTTTTTAATTATTAAACTTTCAAACACATGAACAGACTGACAAGCTTTAATAAAAGCTTTGGTTTCTTCTCAATAGAGTTTAGATGCCAAACTTATTTTTCCATTTAAAAACTTTCAAGCACTATGCTGAACAAAGTTCTTATAACTTACAGATATTTTAAGAAAACACCATTTTCTAGGAGGGAAAAGCCACAATAAAATGTAATTGGGAAGCAACTGTGGATAGCTTCCCACAATCCCAGGAAAGCTTGATTCGATTTGCATTTGCCACAAACCTCCCTTCAGCTTAAATGACTGCAAAAGATCTCTACTTTTAGATTTATTTGGTGGATTGGGACTATTTCTTGTTTATAACATTTGACAGTTTTCTTTATTACAAAAATTGTAACGCAGAAGCAAATGCAGGAGCTGAATAGCATACTAAAGAAGCTCTGCAGTTAGGAAACTTGGGACATGTAGAATGAAAAAAGTAAAGTATATGTTACAACATACATTACCAGGAGTAAGACTGAGCCCAGTAAACAGAGACTAGTTAGAGTTCTTTAAAGAAAATATAATTTCTCCTGAACTATTACATTTTAAAAATAAAAGCATAAGGAGTCATCTTAGTGATTAAAAATCATTCAATTAATAAATTAGGACTGAATATTTGATAACACTTATCTGTCTGTATGGTTCTGTGAACAAAAAACAACTTTCATTGTTCTAGTCTAATCAACGACTTAGAGAGTAAATTCCATAATAAAACTGTTTACATCTATCATTTTACATATTGCAGTTCTTTTAAGGAAACAAGGTACAGGAAGAAAAGGAGGATCACAAATTGTTGATGGAATGTCAATGTCAAAACAGTTCTTAGAGGGGATATCAAATAGTGGATTGCAACCAAGGAAGGAGAAGAGAGAGAAAACTAACTCTAATATCGTAGTCCATCTGCCCACTAAAAAGCTTTATGTAGGATAGCAGTAGAGAGAAGGAAAGAGAAAGCAGAAGCGTATTGATTCTTAGGACTGGCTAGAAAACAAAAAAATCAATGTCATGAAAATCTGAGGTTTTGACATATGTTTAGTTCCAATGCAGAATGAAAATGAGACCTGTGTTGAAATTTTTCATCAAGAGAGCAAGCCACCTCACAGTAGCCAATAGCCAGGTGACTAGGCCATTTACCTGGAATGTGGGAGTGTCTCTCTCCCCTCCTCCCCCGCTTTCCTCCTGGACCTAAGAAACCTTCCCAACAAATGTTTGGTCAAAACCAATATTTTAATTTTTTAAAAAGAGATGTTAATTTTTTCAACCAGTTCTCTTGATTATACCCTTCCTGAAATCAGCAACCAGTTAGTTTCCAGTAGCAATTGCTATATACGTCTTACCAAATTCCTATGAGAGCACATGGACCCATGGACCTTGAGCTAATGTCCAAACTTAACCTCTTCCATGATTTTAGCTTAACTAGTAATTCAATTACAATAAAGACAACATGACACACAGGCCCTTTCCTACCTTACCAGGTTTTTAGGCTGTCCTAGCTCCCTTTTCACTCTAGCAGGACAGACACTCCCACCCATTTCCTGTCCCGTTGGGAGCTAACAGTCCCCCTGCCAACAGGACTCAGCAGTAACTGCAGTGAGTCTTAATGCAGAGTTTTAGCATGAGATCCTAGGGTAGTTTAGGTTACATCTACATCACAAAAAAATCCCCCAAACTAACAAAAAAACCAAAACGGCAATGAGTCTCAGAACCTGGATCAATTAACATGGGCTTGTGCTAGGAGGCTAAAAATATCAGTGTAGACGTTCCCTCTCAGGCTGGAGTCCCGGTTCTGAAACCCAGTGAGGGGGTGGCTCTCAGAGCCTGAGCTCTAGCCCAAGCTATTTTTAGCCCTGTAGCATGGGCCTGAGTTAGTTGATCTGAGCTCTGAGACTCATTACTGCGGTGGATTTTTTGCAGTTTAACCGTACCCTAAGAAGTAGATTCCGTCACTCCTGCACAGGAACAAACTCTGCAACACCCATAAGATCCCCAAAACATCCTCCACCATCCCAAAATCAATTGTGAAGCATTTCATTCTTAAAGCAATTTACAGAAAAACAAAAACCCTTGAGTTCCACATCATATACGAATTCTTCTGACTGACAAGTAACACAAGCTTCAAAAGAGCTTGCCAAAGGTGCACCACATCAGGAGTGAATAACCCAACCAGATACCCACAAGATACTTGTAAGAGGACAATAAAAGGAACTTCACATCCATTTTTATATTTTCTAATCTTAGATTCCCTCCCAATAACACAAGCTTTCTTTACGTAGAGTCTTTTTGTACATTCACCAAACATTGTAACCTCCCCTCCCGCACCTTGTAAAGTCACAAAGGAAAGTAGGCCTTAAGCCAGGCTTCTCTTCTCCGAGTAGCATGGAGACTGTACTCGGCAAAACTGTACTCTACTTCAGGAGACCTAAATTTTCCAGCATAATGAGTAAGTTGGTAAGTGAACAGAAATAGACACCAGGCAAATTCTAGTTTAGAAGAGAACAGAGTCACACAAGCATCTGTTGTGAACTACTTTGCTTCCTTTATACAATCAAATGCCACTTTGAGGTCTGTTTTCTGATAATATCTCCAGGATATGCTGCTTTAATAAGATGTAAGGCTTGAGTAGCAATAAAATGCACCTCACTGTTTTTGGTTGAGTTTGAAGAACTGCCACATATCCTGAAAACAACTAGACAGTCCTGTTTTTGAATATGTTTTGCATCCTGATTGCCTCTTTTGCAGGACATAAAATAAAAGAGAGCTGTGAAAAGACTGGCTTTTCCATTGCATCAGAACTAGTGAAGTATTTGTACCAGTTTCAAGAGTGCAGGTGAGAGAGAATCAAGGGATTTTGGGAGAGGTTTTATGGGATCTTGTAAGAAAGCACCCACAATAAAATATTTAGCATGTCAGTGAAAAAAAAAAAAATTGCGGAGATGTTCAGATTGTGAATCAGAGCATTTACAGCTGTAAAGACAACGGATCTAGACAGCTCCCAAACTTGGACCTTTTAAAAAATGTTGTAGTTCCTAGCTGTTGTACACTATATAAAAATAGTGGCTACTTCAAATTCTGTTCTTTTTTATGCAATACAGTGCGCTATTTTGAGGACTGAGAACAATTTTGAATTAAAAAAACAACTGGTAAGTCCCAAGTTGATTTGATATGGCAGAAATATGAAAAAGCCAACTCCTTTTGTGAATATATAGTTATTAAACTTATGGCTAAAGCTTATGTTATGCAGTGATAAAGGACACTGTAGCCACTTGACATTGTGTAACCTGGATCCATGCAGGCCAGACTTACCTGGAGGAGGGGAGAACTGGGTCATGCCTCACTACCAAGTGCAAATCAATGCACCACTGCCCTCCTTTTTAAAGAGTGGATGGGAGGAGTATGGGTAAAGGGGACAGAAGGGCAGGCAGTTGTGGGTGCAGCAAATAAAGTTTACAGGAGAGTATCACTTTGTCTTCCCACTTCAACCCAGACTCCCCATCAGGATGTTTAATTTACCGGAGGGTAAGTAATTTACGATTGAGAGCTAAACGAACAGTTTATCTTGATTCATTCAGTCCAGAACTATCAACTGAAGACACACCTTGGTAGACTCAGAACATTTCTAACTCTATCTTTAAAAGATGAGCTAAATTTGGAGCCTGAACATTCTGAGTGTCTAGACATCTAATTGTTTTCACCCCGTCCCATTTTGGTAATTTTTAGTTTATTGTGCTGTGAAGACGCTATGCAACTCACTTCAGTTAGAAGCAGCTATGGTAATACATACTGAAGCTGTTACCTATTGTTAGAAACCAACATATTTGAAAATTGAGGGTATTACTGTTCGGCATGAGCAGTGATATAAACTGTATGACTACCATGCAGTGTATTAATGACTGTGCTAGTCTCTGCAGGGACTTTCAGAGAGATGTCTGAGGACCTGGTCCCTCTTCTGTCCTTTCTCCCCCTTCCAAAACTATGTTAACTTTTCCCCATGGTTTCACTTTCTCAAAGACAGGGAAACTGAGTAAGCGGTTTCCCCAACTGCTCAGTAGTGCCAGAGATATGTGATTAGCACCCTGATCGCCCCATAGTTAGCAGTGTCATAAGTAGACAATCACTATCACGGCGGGAAATCTAAACAATTTATCTAACTTGAAGTTGTCCCACACTGAAAGATTTATCCCTCAGGACTGCAGATATTTTTTAAGTGATGGCATTTACACAAAACTCAGAGTTTTACATAGTTCATGCATCAGGAAGGTGTGCATGTGGGAGCTTGGGGAATTCTCTGCATAATACTTTCTCTCTCTGATGAAAATTGGTGAAATATGATGCACATATGAGAGACCAAACATTTTTTCCTCCCCATTAATATGAAGGCATAGATATATAGGATTTGCCATGGAAAGAAACCAATAATTCAGCTAGTTTGGGATCCTGTCTCTGGCCTATAATGCCTCAAAGGAAGATTTAAAAAGATCCACAAAATGTTTCCTATCCATTGTACAATACTATGGCAAGTGGGGACAAAATTTCTTCCTGAATGCAGCTGACAGTTTATGCCCTGGAGCAAGAGGACAGAAAGCCTTTGTAAAAATTTTCATAGCAATGTAACTACAGATATTTGGTCTTTTTGCGAATACTTTTTGCCAATCCATTATTCAGAAAAACTATTTATTTTTATCTGTTCTAAATTTCTATTTAACAGAATGTTTCCTTTTTATTATGGGACGACAGAAATGGGAGTGACTAACTGGTCTCCACTATATTATTAGCTTATAATTTTGTCACCATTTTTAAAAAACTCTGTTCTTTATATTCAGTTTATTATTAGTTTTTCCTTATAACTGTCCAATAATTCTCAATCTCCAGAGAACAAAGAGAGAGCCACTCCTGCAGATAATTTAGCACCTATAAATATACATGGAATGTAATCACTAAATGAATAACCCAATGGACAAGTCTCTGCTTTGCTTGCTTCTTGATACAAACCATTAAATTCAAAACCCTGATAAACTACAAAATTAAATTTTCTATTAACTTCCGTACTCTAACATTAACATGTTTATATAATGTCTATCACTTTTCTGAAGCAAAAACTGAAATGCTATCCAGTGCAAGCTTGTAACACATACTGAAGTGTGTAAAAGAGTAGTTCAGATGTATAAAGTTGCAGTATCTAGATAAATATTCACGTTATTCCTAATTGAGTCTGGTTTACCTTGACCATTTTAAACAGCTAATTTGATTCTAACATGACCATTTTTATGAGCGTCACATCTTAAGTGAGCTATCTTGCTAATGTGTGAAGTGTCTGAATCGAATTTTCTATACAGTATCACTGTCGTATCTCCTCTTACACTTCTCTTTCAAAATCAAATAATCCTAGTACAGTATTATCTCCTTCTGACAGAAACATCCAATCTTTCTCCTTGTCCTTTTCTGAGTCTCTTGTATTTTTGTTATACATCATGAAACGAAGTGCAGCAGTTGCTAGATCCTGCATAGATTTTTAAAAGATGTTGCACGCCCATTAGCTAAAGTAAATTATTTTAAACCTTATGCTGGGAGAAGGAGAGAAGAAAGAGGGTGAAAAATCTGACACCAATTTACTGAGATCCATAGTAAAATTAATACACATGTGCTATGATGTAGAAAGAAGGGTGGGAGCACATCTGTGTTTACTCTGAATCTCAAATCAAATCACATGGGGGGGTAGCATTTCTCTGGGATTGGCATAGGTTGATTTGGAATACACATACTTTTGTGATTACAGATACTCTAAATCCTTCAATATGTGACAAACGTCAAGCAAATCAATTTTTAGACCTCCCAGCCTTAATAGTCGCCCTTTTAAAATGACTAGTTTTAAAAATTATTCTTTTGTTTTATAAAGCTGAATTAAAACACGTATATTATAATCTTGGCCAGATGATATTATGAATATTACTGAGAAGTGTTTGTTAACTGTGTGTTATAAACATAATCTTCCTATCACCAAGGATGTGGAGGGATGCTGGTTCTTTAAGAGACTGGATGGATTATACATCTACAAATATCTAAGAATAGTCTTGGTTCTCATTTCTGGACCCCTAGTAAATAAAGCTAGTCTTTGGGACAGCAATAAAAGAACTTGCTGGTATTTAATACTCATATTTAATATTTAGCTGTTCGCTGTCTGCTTTGTTGCAACACCTAACTTTGCAAGCGTTCCAGGGCCTTGCCTCGGCTACGATTTAAAGGTGTGATGATAGAGTATGTCAGCTAGCTCAATCTAACTAATATTGTCTAAAACTCTAGCTAAAACAAGGTAATTTATGCTAAACTGGTTGAGTTAAAGCCCAGTGAAAGCCTAGGCTTTACTTCAAAAGGTCCTTGAGGCTTTTGGTACTAACGAGGTGATGCATCTCCTCCATACTTCCTTCCTTGTGGACAGATGTGAATGTGACTGAATTTGAGAGAGGGAAGTTGAATTCCTCATCCCAGCAGCCCGTAGCAGTAACTAGCTAACCAACATCCCCAATATTGCCACTACATCCAGCAAGATAGATATTTAAATTGACTTAAGTAGATTTGAGTTAACATCCCATGGGAACACTTCACATCTTCCAGAAGGTATTGCTTCAGGCTGCCTGCAGATTTAGGGCTTGTCTACACTTAAAACAAAACAGTGGCACAGCTGCAGGTGCGCCATTGTAGTGCTTCAGTGTAGACACTGCCTGCAATGATGGGAGGGTAATTCCACTGGCATAGATTCCATTGGAACTTTTCCGAGAGATGGTACCTAGGTCAGCAGAAGAATTCTTCTGTCGACGATCTACACAGGAGCTTGGGTCAGCTTAACTATGTAGATCGGGGTGTGGATTTTTCACACCGGAGTGACGTAGCTGGGTTGACCTATCTTACTGGCGTAGACTAGGCCTGAGATAGACATTGCTTCATCAGTTATCTTAACAACCTTAAGAGCTACAGAAAATGAAAGTTTATGCTCTAAAGCAGTGGTTCTTAACCTGGGGTGCACGCACCCCCTGGGGGTGCGAGATGCCCTTTCTGGGGGTGCGAGACATGCCAGATGTTTTTAGAAGGTAAATCATCAAACAGAAATTAAGCACAGGCACGTAAGTACAACTACTTTGTTTAATCAAACCCATGTATTTATTAATATTACACATTTAATCTTGGGAGACAGGCCAGTCCTTGCCTACAGACAGCCCCGCAACCTGAAGCAAATACTCACCAACAACCACATACCACACAACAGAACCACTAACCCAGGAACTTATCCTTGCAACAAAGCCCGTTGCCAATTGTGCCCACATATCTATTCAGGGGACACCATCACAGGGCCTAATAACATCAGCCACACTATCAGAGGCTCGTTCACCTGCACATCCACCAATGTGATATATGCCATCATGTGCCAGCAATGTCCCTCTGCCATGTACATTGGTCAAACTGGACAGTCTCTACGTAAAAGAATAAATGGACACAAATCAGATGTCAAGAATTATAACATTCATAAACCAGTCGGAGAACACTTCAATCTCTCTGGTCACGCAATCACAGACATGAAGGTCGCTATCTTAAAACAAAAAAACTTCAAATCCAGACTCCAACGAGAAACTGCTGAATTGGAATTCATTTGCAAATTGGATACTATTAATTTAGGCTTAAATAGAGACTTGGAGTGGCTAAGTCATTATGCAAGGTAGCCTGTTTCCTCTTGTTTTTTCCTACCCCCCCCCCCCCAGATGTTCTGGTTTAACTGGATTTAAACTTGAAGAGTGGTCAGTTTGGATGAGCTATTACCAGCAGGAGAGTGAGTTTGTGTATGTATGGGGGTGGGGGGGATGTGAGAAAACCTGGATTTGTGCAGGAAATAGCCCAACTTGATTGTCATGCACATTGTGTAAAGAGTTGTCACTTTGGATGGGCTATCACCAGCAGGAGAGTGAATTTGTGTGGGTGGGTGGAGGGTGAGAAAACCTGGATTTGTGCTGGAAATGGCCCACCTGATGATCACTTTAGATAAGCTATTACCAGCAGGACAGTGGGGTGGGAGGAGGTATTGTTTCATATTCTCTGTGTATATATAAAGTCTGCTGCAGTTTCCACGATATGCATCTGATGAAGTGAGCTGTAGCTCATGAAAGCTTATGCTCTAATAAATTGGTTAGTCTCTAAGGTGCCACAAGTACTCCTTTTCTTTTTACACATTTAACGATTACTGTTATATACAAACAGGTTTAAAGAACTGACCTGCTTCAACAACTGTTGATAAGGGGTGCGAGAACATATTTTGATTTTTTATAAGGGGTGCAAGAACATATTTTGAGAACCAAAAGGGTGTAGGCTACAGTAAAGGTTAAGAACCACTGCTCTACAGCATAATGATATGACCGTTTTTTTTTTAAATCAACAACTACATAACTATATACACACTCACATGATCATATTATTTCTGGTTCCCTAATCACTATCATTGCAATGGGTTCTTCAGAAACATGCTTTGTTATTTTTTATTTTAAATTTCCAAGTATAGAGGAGAACTGTTATTTTTATCACAACAAATCTTATATAAGACAATGTTACAGTAATTAGAATAAGTTTGGAGACCTTAACTTTTTTGAGCTCATTTAATTTAAATGAGTGATTAATTTTTAGTTGCCTTGTGGGAACTCATTACAATGCAGAATGCTGTAAGGGGTACTCAACCAGAACATGATAGCTATGGTGGTGGCACTCACTACTTCTGTGTTAAGGATAGTTCAACTTTTCCTCAATAATCTTATTTTTAAGGGAATTAAAGTCAGCTTGAACATGAAATTTTTTAAAACAAAATTACATTAAAATTTATTTGATAGTTTCCTATTTACAGTGAGGGTATTTTTATGGCTTTGAGAAAATAGCATTTTTTTTATTATCATATTTGGTAAATGGATTAGGGCCCAATTCTGTTCCATTGAAGTCAGAGGGACTGTGGTCACAGTGGAGCAGGCTCTCGGTACATAATTGTAATTCATATATATGTATTTTTAAAGGCCCGGATATTGAGGTTTAGAAAATATGACCATCTATCAGATACCTAATTTGATGATCATCTTAGTTCAGTCATGCTTTAACATGAACAATATTTTGTGTTTATCTTGGGGTTTAATCTCTTCGATTGTTTGGGAGAGGCAACCCTTTAGTAAGGGAATGATATTGTCATTTTGACTTGTATATGTTTTAATACTATTGTACGACTCCTAGTTACTTTTGTTATAGGCACTTGACATGTTAAATAAAATAAAGTGTTTATTACATTACTAATTATATAAAAACAAGGAGGTTCCAATTAACTACATTCACTGTTTGAGACAAACATCATATCAAGTCACTTATGTAACCAATTCTTAAATGCCATTGAAACACTGGAGAAAAGCGTTTGCAAAATGAAGATTAAAATAAACACTAAAAATAGAAAGAGAAACTACATATGCTGATGCATATAGGGGAAAAAGTGCAGGAAAGCTCTGCCATGAAATTTTATGAAGGGTTTTCTATGTATCCAAAGCATAGGACAAACTGTGGTATGATTTTCAAAGCGAAGCATTTATTTAAAACTCACCTTATTGTATGTATGTTACTATGCCTGGAGCAGCCTTTCAAACTAATGGTACACCACAACCCTTACATATGATAATATTTAGCACTTAAATAGCACTTTCCATCTTCTGTCAATCATATGCAAATATCTTCTGACAAACCTACCGATGATAATGTTTTCCCTATCCCTCGGTTACCTGTACTGTCACATTTTGTCTTTTAGCTAGTTAGCTCTTCAGGGCAGGCATTCTGTTTTGTTTTCTGATTAGCAAATACATCCTGCTGTACAATGCAGCATATAGTTTTGTGTACAATAGACTTAGAAGTCTATCCCCCAGACATAGGTGCCTAAGTCCCACTTTTACTGCAACTGTGATCCAAAAAACTCCTGTTCAGCAGCCGCCCAACCCTGCAGGTGACTAAACTTACTCAGCACCTAAGCCTTTTCAGTAAAAGTGTCCTAGTCACCTATGTTTCTGCTTCTGAGCATGTACACTGCTGCCTCACACTGGATATCCAGAGGCTTGCCTCCCACTTAATCCCCAGCGCAACTCCACCTAATCCACTAGGCATACTCAAAGGCTGCCTAACTCCACACAAGATAGCCAACGACGGGAAGAGGCCCTCCCTTATAACCTTTAGCCCAGTGGTTAGAGTATTCACCTAAGATGCGGGAGACCCCAGTTCAAATCCCCTGCTCTACCTGATGAGGAGGGATTTGAACATTGATCTACCATCTCTCAGGTTAAGGAGACCTCCTCCTATAGGCTGTTTTGTATGCAGTTAGGCAGGCACCTAAGCTGCTCAGAGCACACTAGGGCTCCCATTGATTCTGATGGAGCTGAAAGAACGCGAGCAACAGTGGAAATCCTTTTAGCAAAAAAACCAAACAACAACAAAATCCTCTTGTAGACAATCCCTAAATGAATGGGTGCTATATCAATCAATAATAACAGCAATGGTTTTCTACTGATTTCCATCTCTACTTCATATTCACATTAATCCTCAATATTGAAAATACTGAACTCCAGCAAGATTGAAGTATTTTTCAATGGAACAACAGTATGGGAGGAATAATCGTGTAAGACTAATAACAGTGATGTAATCAAACTGCAATCATGCTCTCCTGTAAATTCATTTTAAATTCTGCATTTGGTAAATACAGGCATTATTTCCAAAAGAGCTGTGTCTCTTATTGCAGACATGACTGAAAAGCATTATGTGCTGTGGCCTTCCAAAACAAACATGACTCAATACCTTTTACAAACAGTGAACAATATTTTATTGTTCATGTTTGTGAGACACAGATGAATTAAAGGTAAGTTCTCAATGTATACACTAGGTCATGTGTTGGGTAAATATAGTCCAAGTCCAGTACAGAGCTGCACTGATACGTAGCAAGAAACCCAGTCCTTCTTCCAGGATGCACAAGAGCACACAAATCTTCCCATTAACCAATTATTTTACCAGGTGAAGGTGATAAAACAATTTATAAACAAAACTTTATTTGCTCTCACTGCTTTCCTTATTCCTTTTTTTTGTTTGAAATCTATATTTCAACCATACCAACATTCTTCCCAGTTCAAGCACTGTAGTAGCTACTACTCTAAAGCATGCAAAGGGAAAATAAGGCTTGTGGGGTTAAACAGTTTTTGTTTAACTTCATGGAGACTGACCCACAGATGTGGGGAAAAGTGCAGACTAAGCACTAAATATGAAATACACCTACGGTGAAAAGGCCAAGCACAAGGTCCTGTGCATCAATAATTATTTACACAATTCCAAAAAGTGTGCTGGGTGCTTTAAAAAGATATAAGAAGGCACTTCCTTACCCTAAGAGCTTGCAATCTAAAGGCCCAATCTTACATACATTTACATAAGTGTGTAACGTATGTATTATTAACTATAATTTGCTGATTTAAACTGGGGAATGTTAACTCTATTTTTCTCCATCTGTTCCATAGTGTCTATTTCTTTACAAGAAAAAACATTCCATATTGAGACATATGACTAATGATATGCTTAGCATGCAAAGTTTTAAAAAATAAGGTCAAAAGAGGTTAACTTGGAAAGTGAATGGTATGAAGAGTAGTAAGCATTCTCACAAAACTTGTTTTAAAATTGGATTGTATAAAAGGTGTATCTACCTATCAGACTGTTGGACAGGTGAATCTCATTCAGTTAAGTTTTAAAAAAGTCCCACAATTACCAGCTAGTACAGAAAGGTTTACAATGTTTGTGGATGAACTAGTCGCTGACTGAGCTACTTAATCAGAGGGATACTCATGAAGTAGAGTTAGAGCTAGTTGATGACTGGCTGCATTATGATTAGATTAGAGACTGGATTTATTAAGTGTTTCATCTTGTCAGAAATCAGTTTATGCATGAATACGTTGGTAGCTGTGTAACTAAAAATTGTAGGAATTTATGGGGTATGGGTAGAAAAAGTAATTGCTGAAGAACATGCCAAATGATGAGTGTTTCTAACTCTAAAAATATACAGACCAACTTCATTTCTATGTTTCTGTTTTAAAAGTCCTGCATCAGGGTGTCTCTTCTTCTGTCTAAGGTATAGAGGATATGGCATTCTCCACAGCTAGTCAACACTGTGTGTCTGTTTGATGGCCAGAGAACCAGTACACTGACAGCAGATTTTATTCATTCCAGGGGGTTAAGTATGCTTTTGGTTGAGCCTAAGCTCCTGAGTTGTGACTTTTTGGAACAGACCCTGCACCACTGAAGTCAATAGCATACTTTTATATATAGTACTTCATACACTGTGTAGAGAAATTACTTCATCCACCAGTGCAATGCAGCCACCTCAAGGGAGGAATGCAAAAGCTGTTTAGTACAAAATATTACAACCCAATTTAGGGCAGGAAATTAAGGATTCTTTCACTTTACTAGCAGCTGTCTATTGACACAGAATATATCTCAAACATAAAGATAGATTTTCTTATAAACAAGTCATATAAAAATACACTTCACCCTTACCATCCTTGAACATCCAGACTGCTAGCCACAACAGCCCTTGAAAATGGTTGTCAAATGTGATAATGGTTGGCAACCATTTTTAACATTATTTTAGCTAGCAGCCAGTGTTACAAACAACAGTGGGCCAAAAACCTCACTGCTTATTGATAATACCACAGAAGGGGAAAGGAAGATCTGTAAATGCCACAAGCTGAACTCATGGGAGTTGCAGAGATGCTGTCCAGCTGAGGGAGGGCTAATTGTCATACAGAGAAGAACAAGGATGGTGATCTTCAAGTTACAGGGTCAGAGGATTTGCTGGGAATTCCAGAGCTATCCCCATTGATCTCCCCAAGGCTTTTGTGAAAATAAGCAACCTTACTGGCAACATTGCTCACTTAGAAGCTGTAATACCACTAGAGCTAATCAAAAAAGTGTGGAAGTAGATATTTTCTATGAAAAATAAGGACAGACTTTTGTCACGGAAACTTTTTCTGTTTTTGGACTAGTTCTAGCTACTGTTATGCCTCCTGAAAAGGGAATAGAAATCATTGAGGATCTACACTATAGACACACAAAGCCTACAGAGACTCAACTTTTCAACATTCACATGTAAAGACATGCATGCTCCATTGGCCCCAATCCTCATTTGGTAGGCATAGATAGCTCAAGAGATGCATGACACTATACCACACTATGTAATAACTCTGCAGCGAAGACACCTAACTCCTCTTGTGCTAGTTTAACTCAAGTGAGAGCAGCCCACCCTGTGAAATAACACTCAAGATGCAAAGAGTAATTGTATTAGCAACTGATGAATTGGGCTAATTCAACATGTAGCCCAACAGGCCATCTTGAGTTAAAAGCACCATCATACTTACGAGATTTGTATGTGGTGGAACTCAAGGAAGGGCCAATTATATGAATTATATTGGGCTGAACACAAGTCCTTGAGCATAGTACAGGATTCTGGGTTTGCAGCAATCATGCCTAAAATCTAACTTCTCCAAAGCAGGGTCTGATTGGGCGTTCTAACACATTTACAACACCTTTTAGTGACCTAGATACATATAAAGTGGTTTTAAACATGCCTTTATTGCACCTGTGTGAGGCTACATCCCTTAAGCTATAGCTACAATACACAGTTAACCCAGGTGATTAGGATCTGGCTTAGCCTAGCTCAGGTATGAGCATTTCCATTGCAAAACCCCATTTGCACTACTTTGTCCTCCGTTTCCGCACTCACCCACGTGTAATGGGGGACATATCCCTTGATTTTTTGTGCTGAGATGCTCTAAGAGTGCATGACAACAGGTCTCAAAGTGCTTGACAAAGGAGCCCAGTGTCATTAACCCCATTTCACAAGTGGGGAAACTGAGGCACAAAGGTACCACGGTTACCCAGGAGGCTGGTGGCAGAGGCAGGAATAGAACCTAGCTCTAGAGTCCTGATCCAGTGCTCTGCCTGCTAGGCCACGCTGCCTCACGCCGGCTTATGGGGGGGGAGGGGTGTCAAGGGCACCAGTGGGTGGGAGCGCCCCGCCTAGGGCACGTGGCTGTGGGAAATGCAGGCTTCGGGGGGGGGGGCGCTATGACCCCCGCACATGCGCACTCCTCCCGTCCCCCCCCCGCACATGCGCACTCCTCCCTCGCCAGTCCTCACCACCCGCACTCACTGCTAGCTGAGGGCCGTTCACCGTCACCTTCTTCTTCTTGCTGGGGCCGCTGCCGTTGCCCGGGCTCGCCGGACGCTTCTTGCTGCGGGCCGCTCCCGGGGCGGCGGGGGCGAGAGCCGCTGCCCCTGGCACCAGACTGGCCATTCCCCCCCTCCTCCACTGGGCCGGATCCGGCTGCCCGCCCCTCCCCGCGGGGGCGCGCGCGCGCGCGCAGTGCGGCCGGCTGGCTGCGGACTGATTTCGCTCCCTGGCCGCGCCTCCAGTTTCGCTGCTGCGCATGCGCGGCTTCCTCCGGCTTTTTCCGCGGGTCGGTGGGGGCTGGGCAGGCGGGAGTAGCGCGTGCGGTTGGAATCCTGGGCGCCTCCTTCCTTCAGATCCGAGGTGCTCGGGGCGCCCAGGTGCTCATTAGAGCGGCGGCCTGGGCGGGGGACGGGACCAGAGGTCTGGGGGAGGAAATGCAAGGCCCCGGGAGCCCTTCGGCATGGGCCTGGTGGCCTCAGGGCAGGGCTGCACTCAGTGAAGAGGCTACTTTGTGGACAGGGGAGCGTCCCCCACCAGTGTAGTTAACCCACCTCCACCAGCAGCTCCGTCTGTGGGAGGAGCCCTTCCCTCAACAGAGTGCTGACCTCACCTGGGGTTAGGTTGGTATAACTGTCTCAGTCAGAGGTGTGGCTCTTTTACACCCCCAGTGGCCTAACTATAGTGATGTACGTTTAGACCTGGCCTCAGTATTTCACTCCTAGTCCAGGAGGACTGTTTTTTGGGGTAGGAGGTATCCACAAAATATGCCCAGTCCCGTGTTCACCTATCAGAAGCAGATACTGAATTGTTGGTGAATCGGGGGCCATATTCTACACAAAGAGCTGCATAACCCTGTATATTCACTGGAATTGCACTGGGAGTAAAGGAAAATAAAGTCTGGCTCCAGCACTGACTTTATTTGCTGTGGAGTTGTAGCTGTATTGGTCCCAGGGTATTAGAGAGACAAGATGAGTGAGGTAATATATTGGACCAACTTCTGTTGGTGGAAGAGACAAGCTTTCTCTTCTTCAGCTCATACATGGGTAAGCAACAAGAAGAAAGCCAAGGAAAATGTGGGCCCCTTACTGAATGAGGATGTGGAAAAGCTAATGTACTCAATGCTTTTTTTGCCTCTGTCTTCACGAACAAGGTCAGCTCCCAGACTGCTGCGCTGGGCAACACAGCATGGGGAGTAGGTGGCCAGCCCTCTGTGGAGAAAGAAGTGGTTAGGGACTATTTAGAAAAGCTGGACGTACACAAGTCCATGGACCTAGACAAATTGGAGGATTGGGCCAAAAGAAATCTGATGAGGTTCAACAAGGATAAGTTCAGAGTCCTGCACTTAGGACGGAAGAATCCAATGCACCGCTACAGACTAGGGACCGAATGGCTAGGTAGCAGTTCTGCGGAAAAGGAGCTAGGGGTGACAGTGGATGAGAAGCTGGATATGAGTCAACAGTGTGCCCTTGTTGCCAAGAAGGCCAATGGCATTTTGGGATATATAATTAGGGGCATAGCCAGCAGATCGAGGCACGTGATTGTTCCCCTCTATTCGACATTGGTGAGGCCTCATCTGGAGTACTGTGTCCAGTTTTGGGCCCCACACTACAAAAAGGATGTGGAAAAATTGGAGAGAGTCCAGTGAAGGGCAACAAAAATGATTAGGGGTCTGGAACACATGAATTATGAGGGGAGGCTGAGGGAACTGGGATTTTTTAGTCTGCAGAAGAGAAGAATGAGGGGGGATTTGATAGTTGCTTTTAACTACCTGAGAGGTGGTTCCAAAGAGGATGGTTCTAGACTATTCTCAGTGGTAGAAGATGACAGAACAAGGAATAATGGTCTCAAGTTGCAGCGGGGGAGGTTTAGGTTGGATATTAAGAAAAACTTCTTCACTAGGAGGGTGGTGAAACACTGGAATGCGTTACCTAGAGAGGTGGTAGAATCTCCTTCCTTAGAAGTTTTTAAGGTCAGGCTTGACAAAGCCCTGGCTGGGATGATTTAATTGGGGATTGGTCCTGCTTTGAGCAGGGGGTTGGACTAGATGACCTCCTGATGTCCCTTCCAACCCTGATATTCTATGATTCTATGATAAGCTTGGAAGCTTGTCTCTTTCATCACAGAAGTTGGCCCATTAGCAGATATTCCCTCATCACCCACCTTGTCTCATTTAAAAACCCTGAAATTATTTAGGATGAATTTCTAGTTAATGTAGTATGAAATGGCTGTACAGGAAATTTGTTCCTTGTCAAATCTTTAAATGAAAAGAGCAATAAGATTAGGTTGAAAATCTTTTGTTTGCAAACCTGAGGAAGCAGAATGTTCTAGTTAGGACTTAATTTGAGCAAAGTCATGCTGTTTTGGCTACCAGGTACTGCCATCTTGTTCTCCACAATTTCTCTCTCTTAAAATGAAAGCCTTCTGTTGTTATGATTGTAAAGAAAGCTTTCAAAATCTGATCCAGGTATAAATGATGCAGCAATATCTGCCTTCATTTCCAGGGACACTGAAACAAGCTCTAAGAGGTATGAGTTGTCCCATTCAGCTCAATAGGTGGTTAATTAAGGGCTTGTCCAGATTATTAATTTACATATCAGTGCAATTACACCAGTGTAAATTTCCCTAACCTTGAGAAGACCTCAGGTGCCCCCTGATGATGATTTAATTTGAGAGGCTGGATGGTTTTGTGATTAACAGCACGTCTACACTGACAAAGGGCTTGTCTACATTGGCAATCTACAGTGCTGTAACTTTCTCACTCAGAGGTGTGAAAAATCACCCCCCTGAGCGCAGCAATTTTCAGTACTGTAAAGCACCAGTGTAGACAGTGCACCAGTGCTGGGAGCCGCGCCCTTTGTGAAGGTGGTGAGCTCTCCCAGCCCCACGACCACACAAGCCACATTAAAGTGCTGCTGTGGCAGCACTTTAGCATTGCCAGTGTAGACTAGCCCAAAGTTACAGCATCAGCGCCGTTCAGAGAGCACAGAAGGAAAACCGCTGTTGTGTGTTCACATTTGCAGTGGTATTCAGAGTGGTGCACTCTGGGCAGCTATCCCACAGAGCATCTCTTTCTCTTTTGCCGCTGAGACTTGTGGGAAGGCAGAGGGGGTTGCGGGGCATCCTGGGTCCTGTCCCAATGCCCCATGATGCATTGCTTCACATCCCAGCTATCCCTGTGCTTAAGTCCGCATTTGGCACCATCTTTCAACGGTGTGTGTGTACTGCACGCCCTGCTTCTTTCGGGCTGCAGGAATGGATCCTGAACTGCTGACCAGTATGCTGCTTGCTCAGACCAACACATCAGTGGAGTTATTCCTTAAATTACAAAGGCAAAAAGAGTGTGACATTGATCTCACCACGCGTAGTAGCTACAACAAGAGATTGCTTGTGGCATTCACGGAGTGCTGACCACAGTGGAACGCTGCTTTTGGGCTCGAGGAAACAAGCACTGAGTGGTTGGATCACATCGTGATGCTTGTTTAGGATGACGAGTAGTGGCTGCAGAACTTTTGCATGAAGAAATCTACATTCTTGGGACTGTGTGATGAGCTCACCCCAGCCCTGCAGCACAAGGACATGATAATGAGAGCTGCCATCTCACTGGAGAAGCGTGTGGCAATTGCACTGTTGAAGCTGGCTAGTCTAGACTGCTACCGATTGGTTACTAACAAATTTGGAGTGGGAAAGTCGACCGTTGGAGTTGTGTTGATGGAAGTGTGCAGGACCATTAATTGCATCCTGCCCTGAAAGATCGTGACTCTGGGCAATGTGCGTGACGTTGTCGATCGCTTTGCACAAATGGGCTTCCCTAACTGCGGAGGGGTGATAGATGGCACGCACATTCCAATTCTGGCACCAGACCACCTAGCTACCAAGTACTTTAATCGCAAGGGGTATTTCTCAATGGTTCTCCAGGCACTTATGGATCACCGTGGGCATTTCACAGACATTAATGCAGGCTGGTCTGGAAAGGTGCATGACGCATGCATCTTTCGGAAAACTGGCCTGTTCAAAAGCTGCAAGCAGAGACTTTTCTCCCGGATCAGAAGATCACTGTAGGGGAAGTTGAACGTTGTGATCCTGGGAGACCCCGCCTACCCCTTAATGCCATGGCTTATGAAGCCATACATGGGGCAACTTGAGCGCATGGAGCAGTTCAACAACAGGCTGAACAAGTGCAGAATGATTGTGGAGTGTGCATTCAGCCATTTAAAAGCCCGCTGGCGATGCCTCTATGGGAAGCTGGACCTGGCCGATGACAATATTCTTATGCTTATAGCCGTGTGCTGGATGCTTCATAATATTTGTGAAGGAAAGGGTGAAAGCTTCAATCAGGGCTGGACCGCAGAGGCTCAGCGCCTAGAGGCTGAGTTTGAACAGCCAGAGACCAGGGCTATTAGAAGGGCACAGGGCGGGGCCATAAGGATCAGGGATGCCTTGAGGCAGCAAGTTGAAGCTGAAAGCCACTAATATTTTGTGCTCGGGATTGCAGTGCTTGTAGGAGGTGATTGGTGCACATGATGTAAGAAGGGACTTAACATAATTGTATGTTGCTTTGCAGTGATCTTTTTGTTTTCACTTAATAGAATGGTTGCTTTCAAACCAACACAATCCTTTTGTTAAAAGATAACTGGAGGAGAGAGTCAAATGAAAAAATACATCAGGGAGGGTGATGGGGGAAGAGAAGGTCTCAAGAGGAGGACTGGTCCCGGGACGGCTACAGATTTGTGTATGTCGAGGGATCGTACTCAACCTTCTCCTTTGGAGTACAATGTTGTGGGTGCTGTACTTCAGCAGGGCCAAACTGCAGAGTGATGGGTGTTGAGTACAGTGGGTAGTGGGAGTCCACACTGCTGAACTGTGAGGAGGGAGGAGTGGAATGCTGTGGGTAGAGAGTGGAGCCAGGAGGTTGATAACAGAGTGTTGGTGGTGTGTGGGGGGTACAGGGAAAGAGTTTTGCGACAGCAGCTGCAGGGGAGGGTGGGCGTGGAACTACTCCATTTGAAGAGCTAGAATCGCCTGGAGCGTGTGCACTTGGCACTCCGTAACGTTTAAGAGCCGCTCCATGGCTTCTTTCTGGAGTGTCGTGTTCTCCTTTCAGTCCCTCTTCTTGCTGTCCCTCCACTCCTTCAATTCCTATTTCTTGGTGGCGGAGTGCATCATAAGCTCACGGAGAAAGTCCTCCTTAGTTCATCTTGGCCGCTTCTTAATTCTGCGCAGCCGTTGTGCCACCGATAACAAAGAGGGAGGCTTGTTGGATCATATTAAAGAAGTTCTGTATTAAAATCACAAATGAGTTTGATTCCCCAGAGTTTAAATTCCAGGGTATTACTAATTAAGAGGTCTCTTGGTTTTTGGTATTGTTTCTCTCCCTCTATGTGTGAAACTTGCAAGCTGCTAACTGTGTTAGTACATTCTAAGACAGAGTCTGTTCTCAAAGCAATTCACAAGAGAGAGAGACTCAAAGCAATACTCTAACAACAGAAACAGCACCCAGAGACTCCCCACCCTTTTGTTGTATTAACAATTGTGATTAAAATAGAGATAGAGGATGTATGTGGATGGATGCTTGGTGTGGATAATAACTGAATGATCAGGGAGGTGCCAGCCTAAGAATCCAGTGTCCATCGGCTGAAGAAGGTGTCAAGTGGAAATAACCAGAGGACCCCACCCGGAGGGCAGACTGGAATCCACCCAACAGCCTCAAGAATGGGAGAACCAAAGAACAAGATAACATCTTGGAGCTGTCAGGAATGTGCTATCTGCTGATTGATTCAGCAACAGCATGATGAAGCAATTCCCATAGACTGGCATAGGAAGAAATTCCTATAAAAATAGACTCTAAAAAGTGAGAACTTTGGGGTCTGATTCTGCAAACCAACTTCCAGGAGCATCAGATGAGCATCTGACAAGGCCCTGCTCCCTCCTCATGTCCAGGCCACCTGGCCAGTGACTTGGCATGAGCAACTCTAAGGCTGGTAACTATGATAACAACCTTGCAGAACCTGTATGTGTGTGGGTGTGTGTTTGTATGAATGAATGTGTGAATAAATATGAGATTGAATGGAATGTTATAGCTATAACTAACTGCTTACTATGATTCTTTCTGTATTTACAATAAATGTGGTATTTTGCCTTTTCCCTTTAATAAGATCCTGCTGGTTTTTATTTTATTGGTACAACAGGCTGGCCTCCCAAGGTCATCTCTGCGAAGTTTAAATGCAACATTTTACAGAAGCAGTATTGTTTGCAACACAGACTACACTGATTCAGTGCTTGTCATAAATATAAAGGGAAGGGTAAACCCCTTTGAAATCCCTCCTGGCCAGGGGAAAGCTCCTCTCACCTGTAAAGGATTAAGAAGCTAAAGGTAACCTCGCTGGCACCTGACCAAAATGACCAATGAGGAGACAAGATACTTTCAAAAGCTGGGAGGAGGGAGAGAAACAAAGGGTCTGTGTCTGTCTGTAGTCGTCTTGGCCAGGGACAGGACAGGAATGGAGTCTTAGAACTTTTAGTAAGTAATCTAGCTAGGTATGTGTTAGATTATGATTTCTTTAAATGGCTGAGAAAAGAATTGTGCTGAATAGAATAACTATTTCTGTCTGTGTATCTTTTTTGTAACTTAAGGTTTTGCCTAGAGGGGTTCTCTATGTTTTTGAATCTAATTACCCTGTAAGATATCTACCATCCTGATTTTACAGGGGGGATTTCTTTATTTCTATTTACTTCTATTTTTTATTAAAAGTCTTCTTGTAAAACACTGAATGCTTTTTCATTGTTCTCAGATCCAAGGGGTTGGGTCTGTGGTCACCTATGCAAACTGGTGAGGCTTTTATCCAACATTTCCCAGGAAAGGGGGGGTGCAAGTGTTGGGAGGATTGTTCATTGTTCTTAAGATCCAAGGGTCTGGGTCTGTAGTCACCTAGGCAAATTGGTGAGGCTTTTTACCAAACCTTGTCCAGAAAGTGGGGTGCAAGGTTTTGGGAAGTATTTTGGGGGGAAGGACGCGTCCAAACAGCTCTTCCCCAGTAACCAGTATTAGTTTGGTGGTGGTAGCGGCCAGTCCAAGGATAACGGGGGTAATATTTTGTACCTTGGGGAAGTTTTGACCTAAGCTGGTAAAGATAAGCTTAGGAGGTTTTTCATGCAGGTCCCCACATCTGTACCCTAGAGTTCAGAGTGGGGGAGGAACCGTGACATGGTGGCAGTGGTGGGATGATAAGGGGTCTGGAGGGTTCTTTGGGAGGTAGGTGGGGCTTTGGGCGGCCCCCGGTAATAGGGTGTGGTCTGGGGTGGTCCCTTCTGGTCTCCGCTCCAACTGCGACCAGTTTTCTTCTTCTCTGCCACCTCCACCCATCTGGCTCCAATCTCTCCTGCCTCGATTACAGTTTTGGGTTTCCCATCTAGGATGTATCTTTCTATTTCCTCAGGAACACCCTCTAAGAATTGTTCCATTTGCATTAGGAAGGGCAAATTTACTGGAGATTCAACACTTGCTCCTGATATCCAGGCATCCCAATGTTTCACAATGTGGTAGGCATGTCGGGTAAATGACATGTCTGGTTTCCACCTTAGGGCTCGGAACCTCCGACGAGACTGCTCAGGGGTTATCCCCATTCTGCCTCTCGCCTTGGATTTAAACAGTTCATACTTGTTCATATGTTCTTTAGGCATTTCAGCTGCCACCTCAGCTAAGGGTCCACTGAGCTGCGGCCTCAGCTCTACCATGTATTGGTCAGTAGAGATGTTGTACCCAAGGCAGGCCCTTTCGAAGTTTTCTAAGAAGGCCTCAGTATCATCACCTGCCTTGTAGGTGGGGAACTTTCTGGGATGGGAAGTGGTACCTGGAGAAGAAGAAAACTGGTCGCAGTTGGAGCGGAGACCAGAAGGGACCACCCCAGACCACACCCTATTACCGGGGGCCGCCCGAAGCCCCACCTACCTCCCAAAGAACCCTCCACTGGGAGGGAATGGGCAAGGATGTTTCTACCTATGTCCAGTCTTGTGAGGTGTGCCAAAGAGTGGGAAAACCCCAAGACCAGGTCAAAGCTCCTCTCCAGCCACTCCCCATCATTGAAGTTCCATTTCAGCGAGTAGCTGTGGATATTCTGGGTCCTTTTCCGAAAAAGACACCCAGAGGAAAGCAGTACATACTGACTTTCATGGATTTTGCCACCCGATGGCCGGAAGCAGTAGCTCTAAGCAACACCAGGGCTAAAAGTGTGTGCCAGGCACTAGCAGACATTTTTGCCAGGGTAGGTTGGCCCTCCGACATCCTCACAGATGCAGGGACTAATTTCCTGGCAGGAACTATGAAAAACCTTTGGGAAGCTCATGGGGTAAATCACTTGGTTGCCACTCCTTACCATCATCAAACAAATGGCATGGTGGAGAAGTTTAATGGAACTTTGGGGGCCATGATACGTAAATTCGTAAATGAGCACTCCAATGATTGGGACCTAGTATTGCAGCAGTTGCTCTTTGCCTACAGAGCTGTACCACATCCCAGTTTAGGGTTTTCCCCATTTGAACTTGTATATGGCCGTGAGGTTAAGGGGCCATTGCAGTTGGAGCAGAGACCAGAAGGGACCACCCCAGACCACACCCTATTACCGGGGGCCGCCCAAAGCCCCACCTACCTCCCAAAGAACCCTCCAGACCCCTTATCATCCCACCACTGCCACCATGTCACGGTTCCTCCCCCACTCTGAACTCTAGGGTACAGATGTGGGGACCTGCATGAAAAACCTCCTAAGCTTATCTTTACCAGCTTAGGTCAAAACTTCCCCAAGGTACAAAATATTACCCCCGTTATCCTTGGACTGGCCGCTACCACCACCAAACTAATACTGGTTACTGGGGAAGAGCTGTTTGGACGCGTCCTTCCCCCCAAAATACTTCCCAAAACCTTGCACCCCACTTTCTGGACAAGGTTTGGTAAAAAGCCTCACCAATTTGCCTAGGTGACTACAGACCCAGACCCTTGGATCTTAAGAACAATGAACAATCCTCCCAACACTTGCACCCCCCTTTCCTGGGAAATGTTGGATAAAAGCCTCACCAGTTTGCATAGGTGACCACAGACCCAACCCCTTGGATCTGAGAACAATGAAAAAGCATTCAGTGTTTTACAAGAAGACTTTTAATAAAAAATAGAAGTAAATAGAAATAAAGAAATCCCCCCTGTAAAATCAGGATGGTAGATATCTTACAGGGTAATTAGATTCAAAAACATAGAGAACCCCTCTAGGCAAAACCTTAAGTTACAAAAAAGGTACACAGACAGAAATAGTTATTCTATTCAGCACAATTCTTTTCTCAGCCATTTAAAGAAATCATAATCTAACACATACCTAGCTAGATTACTTACTAAAAGTTCTAAGACTCCATTCCTGTCCTGTCCCTGGCCAAGACGACTACAGACAGACACAGACCCTTTGTTTCTCTCCCTCCTCCCAGCTTTTGAAAGTATCTTGTCTCCTCATTGGTCATTTTGGTCAGGTGCCAGCGAGGTTACCTTTAGCTTCTTAATCCTTTACAGGTGAGAGGAGCTTTCCCCTGGCCAGGAGGGATTTCAAAGGGGTTTACCCTTCCCTTTATATTTATGACAGTGCTTTAAAACGCAGCCAGTAATCACACACCTGTCACTAACTGGCTGACCCCAGGCAAGCACACATGAGCTACAAGACCCCCAAAACGGTGAGTAGTCACATGGGCAGGGTAAATCACTCTTCCCTGACCCTGCTGTACACTGGGCATGTGGCTCTTGGGGAGAGCCAGCACTCTACGGAGGCCTGATAATCCTTCCTCTCCCCACACTTTCCACAGAAAGTGATCATGATGAAAGATATCTTGTTGCTGAGGGTGAGCAGGGAATCAAGGTAGGGTCTTCTCCAAGCCTGTGGCTTCCTCCCCAGCCCTTATGCGGCTCACCTGTGTGCAGCAATGGTCCCTCCCTGCCCCTGTGACGGCATAGTGGCACAGGAAAGTTACCGTTAATGGGGCAAGAAACAAAGCAGCTCTGCTGAGGAACCTGCGGCAGTGGATTGCCCAGTATCTCCATGAGAGTTTCCTGGAGATCTCTGAGGTTCCTGTGAAGTGAGGGAGTCTATCAACAGCCTGTTCCACCGCTCAGATTAGCCATGTGGCGGGAGACAAGCCTGCTTTCTGCAACCTTTCTGCCCCCAACAACTTGCTTCAGCAATTCCCAAAATCAGATTCACTTACCAGGGGCCTCCACTCCTGTTTGCGCTTTGCCAAGTTCCGACTGCTTTGACTGCGTAGGCTCCTCTGGAGTAGAAAAGAGCTCCTGGCTGCCTGCATGTCTGGCCTTTGAGTCATCCCCTGCCTCTGGGTCTCCCTCCCCCTCTTCGTCCAAGATTTCCTCCTCCTGGCTCGGTCCACTCTCATCTGGCACACGAGCCAACGAAATATCCACAGGGGCTTTTGCAATGGAGATGGGGTTGCTACCAAGTATCGTGTCCAGCTCCTTGTGGAACTGGCAGCTCGTGGGCGCAGCACTGAAGCGGCAGTTTGCTTCCTGTGCCTTGTAGTAGGCGTTCCACAGTTCCTTCACTTTTACTCTACAATGCAATGTGTCCCGGTCATGGCCCCTTTCTATCATGCATCGTGAAATCTGTCTGTAGATATCATAATTCCTAGGGCTGGAGTGCAGCTGGGACTGCACAGCCTCCACTCCCCAAATGCAGATGAGGTCCAGCAGCTCACCATTGCTCCAAGCGGGGGATTGCCTGGTGCATTGAGCAGGCATGGCCACCTGGAAAGGTGCACTGAGGCCACTGCACGCATCACTGAGCAAACAGGAAGAGGACTTTCAAATTTGCAAAGGAATGTATGGGGTGGGGATGACAGTTGGGCAGGACTGAGGGCAGGGCAGTCGAGTTCAAATCGATGACCAAAGAGGTGAGAACAGGCATTGTGGGATACCTCCTGGAGGCCAATCGCAGCGCTGTAATCGCCACGGTGTCTACACTGGCACTGCAGTGCTGTAGCCCCGGTGCAGAAAGCTCGATGCTTCTCATCGGGGTGTTTTTTTTAGAGCACTAGAACTGTGCCGTTTCTGCACGCTAAGCGGCTTGGCAGTGTGTACACCTTGGGAGTTACAGCGCAGAAAGCTGCTTTACTGTGCAGAAACTTGCCATTGTAGACAAGGCATTAGACACTAAAACTACTTACATTCAAATTCTAGCTCTGCCATGAAGAATAGGAGTGCTGCTTCTCTCTCCCACTTCTTTTCAGAAGAACAAAATGGGACAGGTTAGAGTAAAAGGCAGAGTGAGGGAAACCAATATTCATCTCTCACCCCTTCACTGTACACTACTAGGCACAAACTCTCCTCATCCAATCTGGCTTTATCCTACCATCTAGCCTTGTTGTCTCATTCTCATCCTCATTCACTACTCAGTTCAATTCCTTTCCTCCATTACTCAACCCTGCCAATTCAACCCAACCCTCTCCCAGCTCAGAAGTTCTTCAGGCACCCTCAGCTCAAACCAACCCCCACTGGCTCAGAAATCCCTTCTCACGCTCATTGTTCCTGCATTCCCCCTTGAATTCCCCCCTTGAATTTCCCCTTGCTACCTAACCTCTCCAAAGCTCAGAACCACCTCTCCACCTACAGATAGCTATGAACCCTCTTGCACCCAGCACTCTCTGGCTTTGTCTACAGTACCAAGTTTTGGCGACAAAACTTGTGTCGACACCCAAAAGTCAACAAAACAAAAATCGCCAAAGGGTGTTCACACTTGCTCCCTCTGGCGACAGATCGTGAGCACCATCATCGATAGTGTAAGCAATGCACTGTGGGTATGTATCCCACAGTGCTGTGTTGTGGGAAGGCGGAGCTGATCGCTGTGCATCATGGGAGGATTCCCTTCACATTCTCCCACAGCCTCCTCAGCTGCCGGGAAAGGCATCATGAGTAGCTCCCCATGCTGAGAAACGTCAAAGCTGCGCAGCAGTCTCTCCTCCCACTCTCCCTGCCACAGCAGTCTGCCTGCTGCTGTGTTCCTGGTGTAGGACAGAACAAGAGCATTCCAATGATTTGCTCTTTGTCCCCCAAACGGAGCAGCATACTCCGCTGTCAGATACTTCCCGGAGCTTTGAAAGGGGAAGGGCACATGCTGCAGGGCAGCAGAGATCAAAACACTGGGCAGAGCGATCAGGGCAGGCATTGTGGGATACTGGCAGAAGCCAGTTCTATCGACAAAAAAAACAGCAGTGTCTACGCTGGCTTTTTGTCAACAATAAAGGGAGGAGAAAAGAAAAAAGTCTCTTATAGGGGTGGAAGTATTTTGTTGCCGAAACTGGGCGTTTTTACTGACAAAAGTCGCATTGCAGTGTGTACACACTCTGTTTTGTCACCAAAAGACAGTTTTTGGCGACAAAACTTGGTAGTATAGACAAAGGATCAGAATACACAAACCAAATAGGCTCAGAGAACCAATTTCCAGGCTCAAAACTCTTTCTCCTCCTGTCTGTTGTCCACTGCCACCAGGCTCGGAGGTGCTCCTTACGTACTTCTTGCTAGATGGAAAGCAGTGTAGGAGGAAGCATGTGCATCTGATCTGAAAAAAACCCACAGAAGCCTGAAGTCCGTGCTGTGTACATTCTCCATATGTATGCTACATGAACTTTGGGGGCTGAAGGTTACAAGAAGCATGTGGAGACGGTCCTATGTGCATCCTCTCTGTGGAGCAGAACAGAAATAGCCCCACATAATTTTGTATTCCCTGCACTGTAGCTTCTGCTGCCGGCAATCTGCGTGTTACAGGGCCAGAAATCCTTATAGACATGAGTACTGCAACCTCCAATGATTGGAGCACCTCCAGGACTACTTCAGTGGCATCAGGTGGTATGCATCCTCCCATAGATCAAGCCACACTATACAGTTGGGACATTATAAGTGGAGCTTAGTTCCATTAACTCCTAATACCTGCTACTCCTGGAAGGAGGAAGTCTTCTGTTGGCTCTTTATTGGTGCCTCATCAAGAAATGAGGCAGTGTCTTACCTGTTGTTTTGGTAGTAGCAAATCACCTCTGTCCAGTAGATGATAATTTGTTTATGAACCGGCATTTAACTTTCACACCACACTCTTCCTCATGGGCCAGTACTGCAACATTCAGTGGTGCCTCTGAGCAGTTGATTGGTTTTGGTATTGATTACTCAATTAAGTCTAATTGATAAACCAGGTGTAATGTGGTAAACTGATATAATGTGACCACAAGGGAATTTCCACCTGTTTAAATTGATTTTTTTAAATGGTTTTAGTTAAATTGGTACAATTTTTGTGTTTAGACAAGGCCTTAGTTACACACTTTCAACATATTTATTGGTGTTACATCTTTAAAAATTTGCCACAAAAGATGAAAGAGCAGCTTTGTGGTTAAGGTACTGGACTGTATTTAGGAGATCTAGTTCTGTTTCTGGCCTTATAACTGATGATTTGGGGCACCTGACTGCACAACATATGAACTCTGATTGTTGTTATGATATTCCATTGTTACTATGAAAATTGCCATTTCATGGAATGCTTCTAGGTCTGTGTATCCTACCACTTCTGGCAAGTCACATCCCTGCAGACCAGGGACAGTGGTGGGATTTTAGAATACAGTGGCCTCCTGTTCTATTTTTGGGGGAAATACCAGAATGACAATGTGTTGGCTGGAGCCTGGAGAAGATACTTCCCCCAACTTGTCTTCCGGAAGGAGGGAAGTGAAAAGAGTGGAAAATTCCCAAACTGGGCAGAGGTGATGACAAACTAGAGTTAAAAAAAGACTAATGGCAGAAGACAGAGAACTATGCAGAAAGTTTTGGGCAGGAAAGGGGATGGACCAGCTAAGCTCAGAGAAGGCTCCATGTTGTAGAACACAATCCATGCACTTCAGCAGAAGGTCCTTGGATGGCCCCAGAAGACCCTCACTCCAGCTCAAAGAATGTTCTAGAGTGGTGAAGAAACTGAGGCAGGGAAGTGCATTTTCGGTTTATTATTTTATATAGATTGTGTGTTTCTTATGTGATTAAGTTAAGAGCAACAGTGCTAGAATCCTGTAAAAAGTGCCGGTGCGTTCCATGTATTACAACTACCATGTGCCCCAGAGGTAAACTCCGGGCCCAGAATACTCACTTGGCTGAAGTTCTGGCAAAGGGAGTGTTTAAACTCTGGGGAGAGTCTGAGGGGTCACCACTAATTCTAGGGGTTGGACAGTGGACTGCCTGGTTCCAACTCTGTATGGGGTGCTAGACAGAGAATCTGCACCCCAAGAGTGTGCCTAGAGGCCCCGAGGTAGGGATAGTGTATGGACTCTGTTCAGACTCTGGAGGTAAAAAACACACTAGATCCAGCACCTAGATTCTCTCACAGCAGTCTGGTGAGTGGGCAAGGAGGGTGCTTGACTGGGAGCTGTGACTATAAGCCCAACGTCTTTCTGCCTTTGTTTCCATATCTTTTAAATGGGGATCACACTTCCCTGTCTCATAGGGGTTTTGTTGGATTAATTCACTAGATTACATGCTCAGAATTTAAAGTGATGAATACTATAGTAATGCCTATAAAATAAATCATAACTATATGTAGTTATTTCACATCTACAATTTACTGGAGCAGGCAGACAACTAATTTGCATTAATTTGTCAATCCCTGATAACATGCTAAAGTAGGATGTACTGTTTGTTAATGGGATGGTGCAAAATATAAAATAAAAAATATTCTTTTTTAAAAAATGTGTATATGGTTAGACTACAATATTCAACACATTTTTATATGGGCTCTCCAAAAGGAGAAAAGATTGACGTTCTTAGCTTTACAGCACTATCAACTAAAAAGCGTTGGATTCCTGCAGTGCAGCTTGTGAGATCTGGTGGTATTTTGTACGTCATTCATTACAAATACTTAGTGGCTTTGATTACTTTGCAGAGCCTGCAGTGCAAACTCCTGCAATTTGTTCGCTGCAGGCATAGTACCTTTGTTTAAGTAGAGTGACAAGTACTTTTAAAATAGGTATTTGAACTTTGGATTATAGATGACTACTGAAATGCCTTTAACATTATAAAAGTACATCCACATAATATCTACTTTTCAATGCAAGCTTCATGTTATAAGCTTTGAAAACTCCATCTCTAGACCTTTAGAAAAAATGGTATAGAAAATTAGTTCACGAGAAAAGACGACCATGAAAATGGTACAAAAAGCTATGTACTATTTTGAATGTATTTTAAAATTTGACAAATTTGGCACATCAAAGTTGACTCACAAGAAAGAATTCAAAAAGCTTGTTCTATGTAGATATAATGTAGTGGTTAGTTGAATTGTCTACTTGTAACCTACTAAAATTGTGACTTTACTTTTCCAACTAAGAATATTTAGCCATATTTCCTCTTTATTAGCAGTTACTGAAAATGTTCTGTAACGTTTGCCTTTTGATTGTAGAAATTGTATGGACAGTATGCCCAGCACGTTTCACCAAAATACCATGTCAGCAAAATTAAACTACATTTAAAATACATATAAAAAATAAAATCTGTTAAAAAGAAATTGAGTTTCTCCCTTGCTTAAAAAAAAAAGTGTAAGGGAAAATGTCATCTTAAATTAGATGCATGTCTAATACATACTGAGTAATGATGCAGCTACCACCCTGCCACTGCCCTAGAACCCTATATTAAATCAATTATTTACTGGTCAATTTAATAATGGAAAGTCTACATAATCATTTTAACTTTCTCATAAGCTAAGTTTTTATGTACTCCCCAATCTAGAATTTTATCTATGTTCTAATAACTATGAATTTGCCTCCTCTCCTTCTGACTGCGCTCCTGGGACTCCTGCCCCCATTCAGCCCCTCTGTTCCCCGCCCTCTGACTGCCCCAACCCCTATCCACACCCCCGGCCCCTGACCACCCCCTTGAACTTCCCTGCCTTCTATCCAACCCCCCCTGCTCCCTTACCATGCTGCCTGGAACACCGGTGGCTGGCGGTGCTACAGCCGCACCACCCAGCTGGAGTCAGCTGCGCTGCCCCAGGAGCTTGCAGCCCCCCTGCCCAGAGCACTGCACTGGCGGTGCAGTGAGCTGAGGCTGCATGGGAGGGGGGACGGCGCGGGAGGGGCTGGGGGCTAGCCTCCCGGGCCGGGAGCTCGGGGGCCAGGCCGGAGAGTCCCACAGGCCAGATGTGGCCTGCAGGCTATAGTTTGCCCACCTCTTCTTGAATACTAGTTAATTGTTATATTTTTTCTGAACCTGTGTTTTTAGGAATGTCTTGTAATCTTTGTCTCCTGTTCTAGTCTTGTTTTTTCTTGAGCTCTTTTTTTTTTTCAGTTGAAGGCTTTGCTTATCAACTAACCCCTAAATACTGCTTTACCTGCCTCCCAGAGAAGACTTTTTATATTGTTCATATCATTTATTTGAACAATGTCTTTAATTGCTGCGACCAGATCTTTGTCTTGGAGAAGCAAGCAGTTCATTTTCCAATAAAATAATCTTTGGGACCCAACCCAGCCATCAAATATTTCCAGTGGTGCATATAATGTTGCCAATTTCTGCAGATCTTGTCTGCTTCATTAAGGATTCAGAGATTAACAGTAAATCTATTCTAACATATAACTGATGAGGGTGTGAATAAAATACGTAATCTCTTTCCCCTGTGTGCCATTTTCTCCAGCAATCTGAAAGAGTCAATTGTTGGCACAGGAAGTCAATGCTGTGCCTGCTTCCTTATGCCCCAGTCTTTATCAGATCTGTCCCCGTAAGGAGTTGGTGTGCAACTGAAGTCTCCTACAAGTATAATTTCCCTTTCCCCAAAGTGTTGCAGTGTTTAAAAGAAGTCCTTAAAAAAAGTGGGGTTTTTTGCTTTGGGTTACAAGTATACACTGATCTCGCTTTTATTAATAAACTAGAAATTGTGCCTTTCAGCAATATAAATCATCCTCATCCTTAACTTGACCTTTAATCTGAAAAGGTACATGCTTAGCAAATATTATGCCCACTTCTTTTCTTTTCTGAAGCAAAATATGTGTGTTGAAATCAGTTACCTTTCATGTCCATAATCTGCCTCTGCTGAAAATGAGGTTCTTGAAGTAGAATAATCTGGGAATGTGTTTTGTTTTTTTTTAAATTCTACTAGGGATTCCCCCACCCCCCATTGATGACATTATTTAGCCCTTTAACATTCAAAAGTATTGCTTTTAAAGGAAGAGACATTCAGAGGAACTAATTATCTTATTGAAAAACCTGAAATTATTGTGATTCTTTAGATGTTTGATTACATGAACCCTTGTGTTGCCCATGTGTCTCGTTTCCAATTATGTTGCATGCACTATAGGTACCTGAATATGGCTGGTTTCTGTTTGTAAACTTCCATAGCTGCTACTTGTGTTATTTCACCCCTGCCTCCCCAGTTTCCTCCACTCTTCTGCATTCCCCTTACTCTAATTCCACAAATGAAGTACTAACAGAACATGTAAAACAGCACCCAAACAACTCTGCTTTGCTGAATTCTAAACCCTTGTTCTCTCCCCCTAAGCACTTAGACTCCTTTTCTTGCAATCCAAAAGAAGTTATGTTCTCTACTATGGGACCTTGACCTGCCCCCCTCCCTACCCAGGGCTGGATTGCCATCAGGTATTTTGAGTTATAGGGAGGGCTTACATAGACACCCTAAATGCTTCTTCCCCTTCCTCTCTTTCTCCAGACCCCTGCAAGCTTGAAATGATTCCCCCACTCCACTCTTATAGTCCTTGATTTCCTCTAGGTTTTAAAATACAGAACACTGCTATTACTGATCATCCCAATTGCAGTAAAGGTCATACTACTGTTTTTATAACATTAACAGTTACTGTTTAGTCGTTGTTCATTCCTGGTGACTCCCAAGAAGTCCCTTCTGATTAGTATTTGGATTACTACTCAGGTATCTAAGTTCTCTTGGTCAGCTTCGCTTCTCATGGCCAGTATGGTTTCTAGAGTCTTTGTCTTTTTTTCCCTGTCTTCTTTTTTCTGGGTTTCACCATTTGTCAGCAGTTTTTCAGCAGCTTATCTCTAGTTACTACCTCTGGGGAGTCTTCTTGTACATCTGGGATTTGGATTTCTAACCGAAGTGACAGGTGTATATTTTCCCCTTGTTTACAGTCTTTTATTGTATAATACGGATTTTGAAAGCTGAATGAGAGTTTAAATGGGAATCCCCCATCTGTAGTGGATATCTGCCCACCTGAGTGCTGCTGTAATTTCCCACAGCTCTTTTCTCTTTTTTTAAAGTTAGGGCAGAGAGGTCATGGAAAACTGGCAGTTTGTGGCCTTTGAGTATGAGCTCTGAATGCTCTCTGGCTTTTTTCATAACTACTTTTTTTTTCTGTTGATAATCATGCAATTTTACAATTAAGTCTCTGGGTTTATTATTATGAGGGCCAGGTTGGGGGAGCAAGGCTCTGTGTACTCACTCCACTTTTACCTCTTCCAGAGAGGTCAGCTGTAGCAACTCCACAATTACAGGTTTTACGTACCAGATTGGGTTTCCTCCTTCAGCATTTTCAGGCAACCCCTTAATTCTGATGTTGTTTCTCCTTGATCTGTTTTCTAGATCATTCAGTTTAAGATGCATGTCTCTCTCCCTCTGCTCCATCAGTGCCATGCAGATCTGTTTATTGATCACTTGCTTCTCTTAGGCCAGTCTCTAGCATTGTGACCCTGTCTTCCAAGTCAGCAACTTCCTTCTGTACTGTGAGAAGCTTGGTCATGAAATCATCTCTCATGGCCTTACACTTAGAGGTCATCTCCAGAATGTCTGCTTTGGTAGCCATTTCATTTTCTTCAGCTTTGGCATTTCTGCCTGATTTGCCTGCCATGTACTCACTTGGACTCTGAGAGGTTTCTTCACACTGTGAGCCAGAAGCATTCTTCTGAGTGAGGTATCTTTTTAATTTTCCAGATTTGCTTGGAGAACCCATCCTCTGCAAGTCTGTGCTCTGTTGTTTTGGGGTGTTTAGTAAGTTTGGGGGGTTGATGGAGGCAGATTGCTTTGCTTTCCCCCCAGAGCTCAAGCTTCAGGGAGCCATGTTATTGTGGCCCCCTGCTGATCCTCTGAGGTAGGCTTTTTAACGGTTTATATTACCTGGCCTTCAGTTATCTAAGCATTTTCTTTTAAGGAATACTGTTAGATTAATTGGTATTTATAAAATCATCTGACTGGAAGTTTCAGTGAAGTACTTCTAATGGGTATGATGAATGTGTAGTTTAATAAGAAAGTGGGATAGCATTAATTTATGGCACAATTAAATGCAAATGTGGCATGGCATGTGAACCAGATCAATATGAATAATTAACTTGTATATATGTAAATACTGTTTCTCTTTCAAAATATTGTTGTGTTGTATAGTGAGATTACTAGTGGAAAGAGTAATATTTATTTGGGATTGTTGTGGTGTGACGAAATACTCATTACTTTACACTGGATGAGGGTAATGTCCCAGATCTTCATCTGTGGCTGACGATAACTCAGCAAAGCTGAGCAGGGAGAAGAAAAAGGGTAACTTTGTCAGAGTTGTGCTGCCTTGACTTGGAAGGCTGATCTGGGCAAGGCCAATTCCTTTGTGAAGTTAGCGCAGCCTGAGGGAGAGAAGCTGAAACTGCTTACTTGCACTGGCTTTATATGCACAGCAGCAGCACCTTACAAATGTGGAGTTTTGCAAATGATTTCACCATGTGAGCAGGATTGTACTCTTACTTAGCAAAAGGGAACCCATTATTAAAGATCAGAGAAGGTCTTCTTTGGTACAGTCTGAACATTCTTTCCCTCCCCACATTCCTTCTTTCCTCCAGCACACTTCTGGCACAATGATAGATTATTTCCTCTAGAAAAAATTAAGTTAAATGCCAATATAAACACAGAAGATATAATTGGCTTCATCACTTTTCACCCTATTATTACAAGTGCTTTCTGTATAATTTTGCCAAAGAACAAGTGAATATCGTTTGAACTCTACTTTGGAAAGCTTGGAAGGATCTATACACTAGCAAAGGAACTGAGAATGCACGTAAAATGCCTAATAATTTCAGCACTGTCAGATTAGATTGAGCTTTGGTCATTCATGTAGATTAGATTCAGCTCAGGTGCTTAAAGTGAAAGAAGGTGCATTAATCAGCAGTGACACACTGTCTTTACCAATTAAGTGAGTTCTGAGGGCTCTTATAGAGTGGGCAGGATCCTGTGAGGCACTTTGCACTCATCTCCCATTGACTTTACCGGAGTTAAGGCCATTCAGCCCCTTGAAAGAGGCACTCAGCAATTTGAAGCACTGGACCCTAGAGAAAGCATGAGAGGTTAGGCAAAATAGAGGTTTCTACGAGTATTTTAAAAGTTGAGGACAAATGATTTTAAACTGACATTTTGAGAGAGACTTTTTTTTATTAAATCTTTGAACTGTATGCCTACAGTGTACATCTTTGTGTGATCAGAATGTGTCTGTCAAGATTTTGATTAGCCAGTTGACATTTCAACTGAATTAATAAGGATGTAGTGATTTTCTAAAGCTGCATATTCTTATTTTTTGGACATGGGTGAATTTCTGTGCAGTGCTAAAGGTCATGCACAAATAAAATTCTTTAAAATCACATATTGGGAATGCCATGATTTTAAGTATTTTTAGAAGAGGCATAACAAAAGTAATAGTACATTAGTATTAGAAATGAACAATGAAGGCCAAGGTACTGAAAAACAAGATACAAGGAAGTTCTTCTTTGCTGTATATGTAGTGCATCTTGTGATTCAACAGTAATATAATTAGTTTTGGCAATGCTTTGCTAAAGCTCAAAGTATACATTTATTGCTTAATTTTCTGAGTTACTGAATGCACCCATTGCATAATCTAGGGCAGTGGTTCTCAAACTTTTGTATTAGTGACCCCTTTCACAGAGCAAGCCCCTGAGTGTGGCCCCTCTTATAATTAAAAACACTTTAACACTATTATAAATGCTAGAGGTAAAGCAGGGTTTGGCGGTTGAGGCTGACAGCTCGCAACCCTCCATGTAATAACCTCATGACCTCTGATCTAGGGTGAGTCCATTGCTGTCGAGATTTTGATGCCATCGTATTTTTCACTATGATATCTTAAGTGGTTTCTTTTACCATGTACTTTACCAAAGAAACACTGGTAGTAAGTGCAATGCAAAGTTAATTGAAAAGTACCCATGTTTTCTCTTTATTTCTCTGAAGATAGTCTAGTGGGAATTACTTAAAAGATGTTTTTCCTTTCCTGGTTAGGTTTACCTCATCTTTGTTGAATTATTCATTCTGATAAGTTTTTTTTTTTTTTTTAAATGTTGGCATAGCTCAGGTCAAGACATCTGTCCTTTTTTAATAGTTTCAGAAGACTGGACTTTGGTGATACGAAGGAGATATGGGAAGTAAATTTAATTGCTGAAGTAGTGATGATTTTGTCAGAGCTGGCACTAGGCATAAGCAGACTAAGCAATTGCTTAGGGCCCTAAGCAGCTCAAACCTCTTCCCCCCTGATTAATTATTACTATGTGTTGCGGGGGGGAGGAGGGCATTGTCCAAAAATAGTCCTGGTGAGGGCCCCCAATGGGCTAGCACCTGCTCTGTAGACACACGTCCTTACAATATCACAATTTTCAAAAGTCCTGCTTGAAAAAGATTTACTGAGTTCATCTCTGCTTATTCATACATCCCAGTTTAGTAAGAAAAATGAAACCAGGTAGGATTTAAACTATTAAAACAACAAATAGAATAGAATTGCTTCTCCAGTAGTAGGGGTTTCCCTTGGCAGTCATAGTGCCTATTAAGTCTAATTTCTAGTTTTAATTCCTTACATTGGGTTTGCCATACCATTAGTCCATCTACTCCAGCCTCTACCTGCAGCAGTGGCCAATACCAAGTTTCCTTACCCCAGTGGTTTTCAAACTTTTTTCCTCAAGATCCTGTTGAAGAAAATTGTCGATGCCCATGACCCAACATAATTATATCTTTTGACTCGAGTTTTCACAAAATCATAATATTGCAATACATTCCAGCTTAACCCACTTTACATAACTAACATTAGACACTAACCTTAGTAAGCCTATGGTAAGGAGTGTGGGACGTGGCCCAGGGTAGGGCAAAGGGTGGGGCTGGGGATGAGGGGTTCAGGATGCAGGAGGGGGTTCTGTCTGGGGGTGTGGGCTCTGGGGTGGGGTCAGGGATGAGGAGTTTGGGGTGCAGGCAGCCAGGCTGCCCCCGGGTTGGGGCCAGAGGACTCCCCCCAGCCTTCTTCTCACCGGCAACAGCTAGCTCCAGTGGATAAGCCTCCAGGGAAGGGGCCTCTCTCTCCCTCTGCACGGAGCTCCAAGGGAAGGGTCCCTCTCTCCCCACTGCCAGCAGCGAGCTCCAGGGCTGGGGGACAGGCCCGCAGTAGCCCTGCAAGCCCCAACTTGCTCCCCTCTCCAGTTCCCGCCTACCTCTGTCCTCTCCAGGTCCCTGTTGTGTGGTCCTTTAGAGCTGCTGCGCAGCAATGATCATTATAATTTGAATCAGCAAGGTGACCCAGTGCCAGACGTTCCATACTTTGAAAAACACTGCCCTACGCCATGCAATAATCAGTTCATGTATCAAAACGTTAGATCTGATTGTCTTTTTTTCTTGCTACCCACAGTATCCTGTGCAGTAGTCCTTTGCCTCAATTTCCCACCTTGTGGTGTGAAAGTCCGATGGACGACTGTCCCTTTAACACGCCACTCCCCTTTTCCTCCGCTGCACCTTACTCATGGTTTGTTGTCTGAGGTCAGCAAAGTCCAAGGGTGCATTTAGGGGAGTTCAACCCCTACACCAGGTGTGGGGGGCACCTGGGCTAACAGTTACAAGGTGGGTGGCATCATCCCCTCTTCCGGCTGTTTTGTGTGGAGCATAGGCGCCGACTTACCAAGTTGCCAGGGGGTGCTCTACCCTTGCTCTGCCTCTTCCTGCTCCTGGTCCTCCCCTTCCCCCCTAGTGCTTCCTGAACGCCGCGGAACAGTTGATCCATGGCAGGGGGAGGTGCTGGGAGGGGAGGAAGGGGCTGATTGACGGGGCTGCTGGCAGGCAGGGGAGCACTGGGGAGGAGGTGTTGATTGGTGGGGCTGCCAGTGGGTGCTCCAGCCCCAGAGCACCTACAGAGTCGGCAACTATGGTGTGGAGTGAGTTAGGCACCTAACTCATTAACATAAGAAACCGCTTAAATGCGTAAGCTGCCTGAATCCATGTGAGGGGTTCCCGGCTGTGGATTGCAAGCAGAGATCTGTGCCTCCCTGCAACCTGGCCTTCGGCACCAATTCCGTGAGAGCGGAGGGGCTTAGAACTCACCCCTCTTGATGGCATCCTCCATTGAGTAGTTTAGGCGGCTCCCAACTTAGCATGCTTGCTTTTGTGAATTGTATTCTTAGGCATCTATCTCTTCCCATTCATTGTATAGGCATCTAACTCAGGCTTTGTGACACCCATTGTTATTCCAGTGATTTCCTAAGTGCCTAAAAGTTAGGCACTGCAATGCTGAGCATTACAATGCTTCAGTCTCTTTGTGGGTTTCAGCTTAGGTTCCTTTATATTGAAGGCCAATCCACATACCGGAAAACCAGAGAAAGAGGGGATATACATACCCTGTGAGCTTGTATGCAGAGCACACTCCTGCCCACATAGTTATTTCTAAAATATGGGCTATGTCACAAGGATTTCTGGAGACATGGTCAATTTTAGCATTGTATACAAAGAACAGTAGGGAGGACTTCTTTGTAAAGGATGCTGCTACCAAACACAATGGTTTTGTTGGTTTTTTTTCAGAGGTGTTGAATCACTGCAATATCTTAGATATACAGTACTTTCAATTATAAATATGCCCCAAAGCCCATCTCACTAGACAAATTTAGGATGAATTTATTCAGTGGAAAAAAATGATGAAAAATGGCAAAAGTTAGACTTAGTTATGCTACCACATGGGATGCAATTTTGAATATGCTACACTTTAATATTCTAAATTGAGTAGTTTGAATCCCACTTAAATTATTTCAGAGCAGAGATTAGAATTGTGAATCAATGTCAGAGATGCCAAGCAAATAAAGGAGGTAATTGATGCATGATGTGGAGTAGTCCAATAATAGAAAATTAATAGAAAAATGTAACACACTAGAGAATGACAAAATGTAAAATCCAATGTATTCCTGCATTATATCTATTGAGCAACCATTAACATTGAAAGGTTTTAAAGTACTGTTTAAAAATCTCTATTTTTATCACACAGAATGGAGAAACATTTTTCTATAATAGACAATCCATAACAGAGAGCTGCATAAAGGTCACTATATTGTATAGGCTGCAAGAAAGCATGGTCTATACATAATTTTTTGTATTGGTGTAACTTTCAGTTAGGGGTGTGATTTTTTTTTTTTTAAAAACAAATATAGTTATACCTCCCTAGCATGGATGCAATTACAGTTGTATAAATGATACCATATAAAGTGATAGCTTATTCTTTTTTCTGTAATGGGATAAATTGTACTAGCATAAGCACACTTATACTGGGGCATTGTATTACTTCATCTATACCAATATGGCCCAGATCTTCAAAGGTATTTAGGCACCTACTTGCTATGGATTTCAATGGTAGTAAGGCACCTGCATACCTTTGAGGATCTGGGCCTACAACTTTTGTATTTAGATGAGGCTAGTTACTCTAGATATACACTGATATCGCTGCGCTGAATTTGGAGCTGCTTTGTTTTGTTATTGTTTTTAGAAGAAGGGAAAGGCTAAAATTAGTGTTTTTTTAAAAATACTTAAATGTGTTACTAATAATACCTTTGATTATTACACCTGAAATCTATTTTGTTTTTCATGCTATTCAATGGCCCTGATCTAACAAAGCACATGAGCATGTACTTACCTTTAAACATGTGACTAATCATATAGAGGTAGGCAATTCATATGCTTGAAGAGCTGCCTGGATGAGGACCTCATTTTGGACAATGAAATGACACACATCTATTTTGCTTTCTTTCTAGTCAGATTCAGTTTCTAGTTTTCCTGAATCAGCACAAAGTTGTAGTGTTTAGGGGGAGGGAATACTTTAGGAGAGAGTTTCTATACAAACAAAACAAAGTGATTTTATCAAAACAAATAGATAAAAAGACATTTCTGTTCATATTAGGTTTTCTAAAACAATTTCCTCACCTATTACAAACCAAGTTGAGGCTAACATGCATACCTATTTAGCAACATTCATTTGGAAGGATATACACTCCCACTGGGAAACGACACATCTTCTACAGGTGTTTATCTCAAGTTTTGCTCTGCTTGTGTATTTTACCTTTGATATCTTTGTTTTATTTTTATTTAATAGAAGAAAGGAAAAACAGCACAAAAATATAAATACAGATTAAATCAGCCCATCATCATACAAGAAAATTAGGTGAAGATAAATAAACTGCTATTAGTTTTCTCTTTAAAACTTTATATAAATAAGCACATTATGTATGGGATTGGTTTGCATGTTCTTATAAAAATTGGTCTCTACCTCAGCAGTCTGTTAAGAGGTACAGTGTGTCTCCTTCTCATTAAGCATCATCTTTTTCCTGTCCATCTGACTAACACAGCAATAAAACTAGTTTTCAAACAGAAAAAGAATCAGTTTTGTATGTTTTCTTCATTTACCTCTGGATCTGTATTCATCTAAATGTAATCAGATTTCTAGAAAAAACATCTCTAGGTCTGTGACAGGGTGTACTAGGCCCTTGATGGCTCCTTCCTGGACGCCCCATGGTCCTACTTTACATGGTCAATGACCCTTATAAAAGTGCCACTCAAAACATCAAGACCCAGAGTTTGGAGTGAAGCAAGGAGATGGGGAAGTAGGATCCTAAGAACTCATTTCACAATAAATGTTTTGGACAAGCAAGGGAGTGAAGCTGCTTGCCTGATGGAAAAGAACTGTGGTTGACGGACCACATTGCTGGAAGAAATATTGAAAGTGAGGTATTTTCCTATTCTGTTTGGATAAGTGAACAAGAGTACACCACAATGTAAACATATTAGAAGTGTTACACTTCATGCCCAAGAAAGGTGGTTTATAAAGAAAGAAGTAGCTATGTACCATATAAAAGGGGAATGGTTTTGAGGTTATTTGATTCATTAGAGGAGTGTTCAAAGTAAGGGCCTGATCCAACATAAAATATTTACTACTTTCCTAGCTGAGCAAGCTCCAGCAGACCGTAGATACTGGCTTTGCAGCAGGCTGAAAAAGCCAGGAAAAAGCTCAGCCTGGTGAAAAACAACAGCAGAAAAAAAAATTGGAGTTATACTAACAAAATGGACAGTGCTCGCAATGCACTATTCTTAGAACAGTTATTTTTTCCACTAAGAACCATGTAGCCTGTGGGAGTCATTCCTAGGGCTGAACTAATACCTGTCCATGGTCCCCAAATCATCTTGGCACTATCTCCAATCAGCCAAGGAAAGGTCACGCAGCCAAGTCCAAGACCTTACTGCCTTTTGCAGGACACCTGGCATGACTGAAAGATACAAGAGGGGTTCATCTTGAGACCTTACAGTCCTCCAGTATCCCCACATTGTACATATGTGATGCAGTTCAAATAGTTGGAATATGTAATGTATAAAGAATGGTAACTTTAAAAGTTAACCTGATTGCAAAGACAAAATGAGGTTCTACACAAGGCCCCTATGCACCTCTAAAGTCCCACATCAAAGGCTGAAATGAAATTAAAGGGTGGCTTGGTGCAGGCCCTCATGGACAGAGGTGAATTTCACGCAGAAGATTTGAAGTGGTATACAGGAGAACTGTAGGTAGCTTGTAATGTAAGAAAAGTAAACTTCAAAACAAAACAAAAAAAGAGCAAAGAGGTCAGCATAAACTTTTTTATTTTCTGCTTTATCTTTACATGTTTAATTCTTTTGTTACATATTTAATTTTGTTTGTACTAAATACGTAACAGAAGAATTAAACGTGAAGATATTTTAGAAGGCAGAGATCAATTAGAAATTTGCCATGGGATGTTTAATGAAGTAATTTTCAGGAAAAAGAATTTAATGTATCTTGGGTTGTGTGCATGATAAGATGCATTATAAATGGGACTATGTTACATTGCATTTGAAGGCATAAAGATTCAGGTTGGAAGTAGTTTTTCGGTTAAAGTAGTCTTGCAGAAATCACATTTCACTGAGCATTCCTTTATACAGAAAGGGTGTTTTCAAAAAATGAAGCAAGTCCCACAATTAAAACTGTGCTAAACAGTGATATGCCAGTGAAAGAAGAAGGAAGCATGTGACTAAATTTGAGTGTGATCTAGGAACAAGGTCAGGAGGATGTCTTGGTTTCTTCTGCCATTTCATCACTGACTTGCCTTGTGACTTTGCACAAGTCGCATAATCTCCCTGTATTTCAGTTTGTCTCTCAGAAAAATGGGTATAATCTTGTCTATATAACCTGGGTATTCTGAGGTTACTTTAGCACTCAGTTCAGCACTCGTTGAACTCAGTGTAGTTTTTGCCATTGATCCAACAGAGAGAGGATTGGGCCCTTAGTATTTTAAAGGACTGCAAGGTCCTTAGATATAAAAAAAAGCATTGTGGAAGTGTGACATTTGTTTTTATTAATAATATTTACACTGACATAAGTGCCAATATACCCAGCATTTAATAATATTCAAATATTGATGACAGTAAAACAATTAGACCAGCAAGACATAATTTAGGTGTTCAGGAGCACTTTTAAAACATCCTTACATTTCAAAGCATTTCTCAAGGGAACAGCTAATTCTTTTTGATGATAATAAAAAATGAGTTGCTAAGACCCCCTACAACTCTATGGAAATTAGTGTAGTGTTGACTATTGGAATACAAGCATTTTCCAATCCCACAAAGCTGCTGTACATCATGCCTTTCACTTCAAGACATGACACCAAATATTGCACTCCCATTCACCATACCAGACTGGAGAGTTTACCAAAAGGTTGTCAGATTTCAAACACCTGACTTAAGGATGAGTAAATGTGCCCTGCATTTCTATGCTTCCATTTACCTTCTCCAGTCAGCTCTTTCCCATATTAGTCTTCAACATTCCACTGGCACTTAGATGCATAGATGCATAGATATTTAGGTCAGAAGGGACCATTATGATCATCTAGTCTGACCTCCTGCACAATGCAGGCCACAGAACTTCACCCACCACTCCTAAAAAAGACCTCACACCTCTATCTGTGCTATTGAAGTCCTCAAATTGTAGTTTGAAGACCTCAAGGAGCAGAGAATCCTCCAGCAAGTGACCCATGCCCCATGCTACAGAGGAAGGCGAAAAACCTCCAGGGCCTTCCAATCTGCCCTGGAGGAAAATTCCTTCCCAACCCCAAATATGGCGATCAGCTAAACCCTGAGCATATGGGCAAGATTCATCAGCCAGATACTACAGAAAATTCTTTCCCGGGTAACTTGGATCTTACCCCATCTAAAAACCCATCACAGGCCATTGGGCCTATTTACCATGAATATTTAATTACCAAAACCATGTTATCCCATCATACCATCTCCTCCATAAACTTATCGAGTTTAATCTTAAAGCAAGATAGATCTTTTGCCCCCACTACTTCCCTCGGAAGGCTATTCCAAAACTTCACTCCTCTGATGGTTAGAAACCTTCGTCTAATTTCTAATCTAAATTTCCTAGTGGCCAGTTTATATCCATTTGTTCTTGTGTCCACATTGGTACTGAGTTTAAATAATTCCTCTCCCTCTCTGGTATTTATCCCTCTGATATATTTATAGAGAGCAATCATATCTCCCCTCAACCTTCTTTTAGTTAGGCTAAACAAGCCAAGCTCCCTGAGTCTCCTTTCATAAGACAAGTTTTCCATTCCTCGGATCATCCTAGTAGCCCTTCTCTGTACCTGTTCCAGTTTGAATTCATCCTTCTTAAACATGGGAGACCAGAACTGCACACAGTATTCCAGGTGAGGTCTCACCAGTGCCTTATATAACGGTACTAAAACCTCCTTATCCCTACTGGAAATACCTCTCCTGATGCATCCCAAGACGACATTAGCTTTTTTCACAGCCATATCACATTGGCAGCTCATAGTCAACCTATGATCAACCAATACTCCAAGGTCCTTTTCCTCCTCCGTTACTTCTAGTTGATGCGTCCCTAGCTTATAACTAAAATTCTTGTTATTAATCCCTAAATGCATGACCTTACACTTCTCACTATTAAATTTCATCCTATTCCTATTACTCCAGTTTACAAGGTCATCCAGATCCTCCTGTAGGGTATCCCTGTCCTTCTCTAAATTAGCAATACCTCCCAGCTTTGTATCATCTGCAAACTTTATTAGCACACTCCCACTTTTTGTGCCCAGGTCAGTAATAAAAAGATTAAATAAGATTGGTCCCAAAACTGATCCTTGAGGAACTCCACTGGTAACCTCCCTCCAACTTGACAGTTCACCTTTCAGTAGGACCCGTTGTAGTCTCCCCTTTAACCAATTCCCTATCCACCTTTCAATTTTCCTATTGATGCCCATCTTATCCAATTTAACTAATAATTCCCCATGTGGCACAGTATCAAACGCCTTACTAAAATCTAAATAAATTAGATCCACTGCGTTTCCTTTATCTAAAAAATCTGTTACTCTCTCAAAGAAGGAAATCAGGTTGGTTTGGCACGATCTACCTTTTGTAAAACCATGTTGTATTTTGTCCCATTTACCATTGACTTCAATGTCCTTAACTACCTTCTCCTTCAAAATTTTTTCCAAGACCTTGCATACTACAGATGTCAAACTAACAGGCCTATAATTACTTGGATCACTTTTTTTCCCTTTCTTAAAAATAGGAACTATGTTAGCAATTCTCCAATCATATGGTACAACCCCTGAATTTACAGATTCATTAAAAATTCTTGCTAATGGGCTTGCAATTTCTTGTGCCAATTCTTTTAATATTCTTGGATGAAGATTATCTGGGCCCCCCGATTTAGCCCCATTAAGCTGTTTGAGTTTCGCTTCTACCTCCGATATGGTGATGTCTACCTCCATATCCTCATTCCCATTTATCATGCTACCATTATCCCTAAGATCCTCTTTAGTCTTATTAAAGACTGAGGCAAAGTATTTGTTTAGATATTGGGCCATGCCTAGATTATCCTTGACCTCCACTCCATCCTCAGTTTTTAGCGGTCCCACTTCTTCTTTCTTTGTTTTCTTCCTATTTATATGACTATAGAACCTTTTACTATTGGTTTTAATTCCCTTTGCAAGGTCCAACTCTACTTGACTTTTAGCCTGTCTCACTTTATCCCTACATATTCTGACCTCAATAAGGTAGCTTTCCTTACTGATCCCTCCCTTCTTCCACTCCCTATATGCTTTCTGCTTTTTCTTAATTACCTCTCTAAGATGCTTGCTCATCCAGCTTGGTCTACAACTCCTGCCTATGAATTTTTTCCCCTTTCTTGGGATGCAGGCTTCCGATAGCTTCTGCAGCTTTAATTTAAAATAATCCCAGGCCTCCTCTACCTTTAAACCCATAAATTCTTCAGTCCAATCCACTTCCCTAACTAATTTCCTTAATTTTTGAAAGTCAGCCCTTTTGAAATCAAAAACCCTAGTTGCAGATTTATTTTTGTTAATCCTTCCATTCAGTTTGAACTGAATTAGCTCATGATCACTTGAGCCAAGATTATCCCCTACAACCATTTCCTCTATGAGATCCTCATTACTCGCCAAGACCAAATCTAAAATGGCATCCCCTCTAGTCGGTTCAGCAACTACTTGTTGAAGGAATCCATCAGCTATCGCATCTAGGAAAATCTGAGCCCTATTATTATTACTAGCACTCATCCTCCAGTCTATATCTGGGAAGTTAAAGTCTCCCATGATCACACAGTTTCCATTAGTATTTACTTTATTAAAAACATTAAAAAGGGCTCTATCCATATCCAAATTAGATCCCGGCGGTCTATAGCACACCCCAAGCACTATCCCAGGGGAGGCTCTAATAGCTTTCTTCCCCAATTTAATTATTGCCCAGACAGACTCAGTCATATCCATTTCATCGCTTCTTATTTCTTTACATTCTATCTCATCATTGATATACAGTGCTACTCCACCACCTTTACCTTTATTTCGGTCTTTCCTAAACAGCACATACCCTTCAATACCTGTAGCCCAGTCATGACTACTATTCCACCAGGTCTCTGTTATACCTATAATATCTGGTTTCACTTCCTGCACCAGTAACTCTAGTTCCTCCATTTTGTTACCTAGGCTCCTTGCATTAGTGTACAAACATCTTAATTTTTGCTGTTTGGCCTCACTCACATTCTGTACCCTATTAGGCACGGTTATTTTACTACCAGTATAACCTATTAGACTTGTATCTACACTGCCCTTCCTCCTACCTACAGCTGTATCCACTCTTACTTCATTTTCTTTCCACTCTATGCTAAATTCTGGCGTGGAGATTACCTGGACATCTCCCAACCATCTCCCCCTAATTCCTAGTTTAAAGCTCTCTTAATCAGTTGTGCCAGCCTCCATCCTAGAAGTCTATTTCCTTCCCTACTCAGATGAAGTCCATCCCGAGAGAACTGTCCTCTATCCATGAATGCCTCCCAATGGCCATACATCCCAAAGCCCTCCTTATAGCACCACTGCCTAAGCCATCTATTGATAGTCATAATCTTGTCACACCTTTGTTGCCCTTCTCTAGGAACAGGCAGAATCCCACTAAAGATCACCTGAGCCTCAATTTCCTTAAGCGTCCTCCCCAGCCTAACATAGTCTCCCTTAATACTTTCCAGTGAGAATCTAGCCGTATCATTTGTTCCCACATGAAGGATAATTAGGGGATTCTTTCCCGCTCCCTTTAGAATCCTTTTTAACCTCAGGTCTACATCCCGTATCTTAGCACCTGGAAGACAGCACACCCTCCTATTTTCTGGATCAGCTCTGGTTACAGGCCTATCTATTCTTCTCAATAAAGAGTCCCCAATCACATAGACCTGCCTTTTCCTAGTGACGGTGCTATTCTCCAGTCTATCCCCTGTTCCCTCTGGCTGCAAGTTTTTTCCATTCCCATTCTCCCTTGTAATCCTTTTTAACCCATCCTGTATCCTCCTGGGGCTCATATTTGGTGTAATCTCCATTAACTCTTCCCCTTTTCCTATAGGACTAACCGCTCTTCTCTTCTTCCTTGCCCTGTCACCTTCAGTGACTACCTGCTGAGCCCCTTCTTCATTTTCCAACTCTGCAAACCTATTCTGAAGCTCTATTTCTCCTTCACTAGCCCGTCTTTTCCTCTGCCTAGTTCTTTTAGTCACATGCTTCCACTGACCACTTTCCTCACCCAGTCTCCCCTCAGAATTCCCTAGTCCTGCTTCCATCTGCAAGTCTGAGCTTTTCCCTTCAGATACCTCATGTCTTTGCTCCATAATCTGCTCAAACCCCTTCCTAAACTCTACCAGACTTTCCACCTGCATCTCCAAACCTCTGATCTTTTCCTCCATCAGCTCTATCAGACGGCATTTCATACAGACAAAACTCTTACCAGGTGCCCCCTCCAGGATCATGTACGTACCGCAGCTTCCACCTCCAGTCATCTTCATTGTGTCTTCCACTACATGGGTCACTCCCACTGCTGCCTCTGTATCTGTCATAGCCTTCCCACCTAAATCCTGTTAATCTGGGAAACACAAACCACACCAAAACACCACCACCCACAGCAAAACCAAACCCCACACAAGCACCACAAGACAAACTCCCCTTGCAAACTCCCACTCAAACTCCCCTGTTTACAGCTCTGTTTGCTAGCTCCTGCGCTGCTGCAGCTGTGTGTGCTGCTGCCTGACTGGCTGCTACCTTTATAGGACCCCTAGTCAGTGAAGCCCCGCCCCCTAATCAGGGCTCAGCTTCTCTCCCAGCACAAAGCCCCTACAAGCCTCTACACATACAAATACTACCAATACAAAGCCAAACAAACACAAATACCTTCTCCTCCAACAGAACTCCCACTCAAACTCCCCTGTTTACAGCTCTGTTTGCTAGCTCCTGTGCTGCTGCAGCTGTCTGTGCTGCTGCCTGACTGGCTGCTACCTTTATAGGACCCCTAGTCAGTGAAGCCCCGCCCCCTAATCAGGGCTCAGCTTCTCTCCCAGCACAAAGCCCCTACAAGCCTCTACACATACAAATACTACCAATACAAAGCCAAACAAACACAAATACCTTCTCCTCCAACAGAACTCCCACTCAAACTCCCCTGTTTACAGCTCTGTTTGCTAGCTCCTGTGCTGCTGCAGCTGTCTGTGCTGCTGCCTGACTGGCTGCTACCTTTATAGGACCCCTAGTCAGTGAAGCCCCGCCCCCTAATCAGGGCTCAGCTTCTCTCCCAGCACAAAGCCCCTACAAGCCTCTACACATACAAATACTACCAATACAAAGCCAAACAAACACAAATACCTTCTCCTCCAACAGAACTCCCACTCAAACTCCCCTGTTTACAGCTCTGTTTGCTAGCTCCTGTGCCGCTGCAGCTGTCTGTGGTACTTGTGGTATCTGGGCATTGCACTAAGCACCTACTTATGTCAGCCTCTTAAAAATATCTACTACTTGCTACGTTCTCTGCTCACGTACCTACGCTGTTCACTTGTAGTGGAATGCTGATAGACTTTTAAGACTTTGCATTATGGGAGAACTTCTCAGAAATTGCACTCTTGGAATATAACCCCTTTCTACAAAAGACTTAAGTATAAAATAATTAGTGTATTTAATTTGAAATGAATCTTACTTTAATAGATTAATAGATTCTAAGGCCAGAAGGGACCACTGTGATCATATAGTCTGACCTCCTGTATAACACAGGCCATAGAGCTTCCCTGAAAAAATTCCTAGAGCATCTCTTTTAGAAAAACATCCAATCTGATTTAAAAATTGTCAGTGATGGAGAACCTACCACAAGAAGCCAGAATTGAAGTGGGGACCTTCAGATCTTCACTCTAATGTGCACCCAACCTAGCTAGTTAAGCTAAAAGATTAAAGATTTGCCTTAGAACGGGCCTCTTTCTCCGTTACTGTGGACGGCACCATCATCCTTCCTGCAACACAGGCCAAGTCTGAGCATTATCGTTGACTCAGCCTTCTCTGTAGACCCACACATCCAGGCCACATCTAAATTGTGCTGCTTCCTCCTGCAAAACTTCCCTATGATCCAGACTTCTCTCTCTGCCCACAGAGATAAAACTCATCCAAGCCCTCCAACATCTCAACTATTGCAACACCTTCCTCTCTAGTCTTGACAAATGCATTCTTGCCCCCTTAAATCCACCCAAAATCCAGGTGCAAATATCTTCTTGGCTCATCCCTCTAACCACATTACCCATCTCTCTGCATCCCTCCATTGGTTCCCCTGTATCGCCATATCAAACACAAGCTTCTTGTCTTTTAAAGCCAATCATATCAACCCCCAATAGTTGAAAGTAGTTTCAACCCCCAACAGTTGCCAGTGATGTCAACATTCATTATCCGTCCATGCAGTTTTTCCTCAGGCACCTTTGTGCTTTCTGACATGCCACTGCTTTTGAATAAGAGAAGCTGCACTGCAATGGTTTGCTCTCGTGGGGAGCATTGCCTAGTGGTCAGGGCTTAGGCCCTTTGACATGCAGGGGGAATTTGTTCACTGTGCAAATCCTAGATTTGCTTCAACTTGATTTCAGACCTGTATAGGTGGTTGCAGTATATTTGCTTGTTATCTTTGATGAAATAATCTCTCTGTACCTATTCTACATGCCACTCACTCATGCTCACTTTTGTTCATATCTTTAAAAGTAATGCATTTTTAAAATTTAAAAAAATATGAGAGTGGAGAAAAAAAGGAAGAGATTTGCCATGTGTTTTGGAGCCTGCCCCCTTTTCTGAGGGTGCTGAAGGAAGCAGGAGTTGAGTGGTTCCATGTGTAGGAGAGAACATCCTACTGGACCAGCAAAGCTGTGTTCTGTGGGAGAGCTCTCTGCACTGCCATTAAGGAAAGGTTTAGAAGAGGTAGGCAAGCCCAGAGGGAGAAGGGGTGAGCAGATCAACAGTTAAGCAGTTCCTCCAGCACTTGCCTCCACTCATGGATGAATCTGTCTTCTAATCACTGCATATTGTCCTTGTGCCATGCTACTGTACGCAGTTCTGGTGTGGGGTATAGGAATTATATCTTAGGCATTAAAACGGTTCCAGATGGCATCCATTTTCACCAATGAAAATAGTGAAAGCTGAACTAAAAATCTCTATGCAGCATTGTTGTTAAAAATCTCTAGCACATTCAGCTTCTCTTCTTGGCACCTTGTTTGATCTCACCTTCCTCTCCAGGCCTCCTCATTTCATTCTGAATCAGCTGCAATGATATTATCAGTGTCATGATGATGACTGGCACAGGCCTTATTCGTTCCTTTTATTGTTTTTTATCTATATTTTCATAACATTATAAAAAACTATCTTGCGGGGTTGAGAGGGCACTCAGGGCAGAAGTGGAAGAGGTGAATGGTAGGAGGGATTGGGGAGTAAGAAAAGGGAGGAGGATGAGGAGCACAATGGATAGGGAAACAACGACCAATGGCAATCAAGCAAACAGGAAAAAAGTATCCAGACACCAAATTTCAGAGCTGAATGAGCAATTATGCCTCCTGCAAGTCTCCCCATACAAAGAAGAAATTCTGAGCATGGTACCCATTCTACCTTTCCTCTGAATTCTAGCTTAGACCCTTAACCTGTAATTGATGTGTGTCCCTGAAATGTGCCATCATCACGACTTAAAAGGTTGTAAGACCATTTGAGAAAAACCTGTGAAATAAAGATTAACACAATTTTTAGCTGTGTTGGCTAAAGTCAGTGTGTCCTTTGACTGGTAGGGAGGAGTAGTATACTCCAAGAACAAGGAGTATAGTAACACCAAGATGATATAGCTAGAGTCTTTATTACTCACATGAACGTTGGTTAAAAGATTTTATATTTGTAGTAACAGACTGAGCCAAAGGAAGCAGAAAAGAGTCAAGACTAGGAAACAGCGCTATGATAATGTGAAACTATTTAGCGAAAGCTGAAAATCTTTAACTCAGTAGTTCAATGAGACCAATTATCCCAGAGTTATAGAGAAGGACATCTTTATACCTTGGAAGAGTTATCTGAATGTCTAAGTATTGTACACCAGTTTAATCCTGGGGGAATTCAACAAAAAAATAAAAATTCTGTGCACAATATTTTCAAATTCTGCAAATGTTATTTGTCAAAGTAACAATATAATCACACCAGTTTAAATTATTTTGTCATTTATTTCAAAATACCTGTTAGCAAGTAAGTCTGCAGCAATACAGAAAACAAAACATATTCAGAAAATGTTTTTTTGACAAATAGATTATTTACTAGGCATATTAATACAGAACTCTAATAATAATTTAAACTTCAATACAGAACCATATTTCCCATACCCATTAGAAGCACTGCATAGGTTTGGGGGAGTCAGGAGTAACGGAGGAGCTGAGGGAGAGGGAAGTAATTGCTGGGTGTGAACTTGGAGGGTTGTTGGGTATGAGTAGGAAATGTATGGAACAGGTTTTTTTGGGGGGGCGGGGAGGGACTGTTAGGAAGCTTCCCCCATGCAGACCCTGGCTGACCCCTAGCCTCTCCCATTCAGTCAGGCACATGCCCCTGTCCCCATGTGTTCCTCCACCTCCCCCTGTCCTCACGTGTCTCTGTGTCCCCACTCAGCCACTCCCCTGTCCCTATGTGGCCCTGCACCCCTTTCCCATGTGTCTCTGTGCCCTCACTCAGCCACCCCCTCCCCCTGTAGCTCTGCACCCCCCTCTGCCCATGTGGCCCTGCACCTCCACTCCCATTCAGCCCCTGCCCCTGTCTGTTCTCCCCCACTAGCCCTTATGAGCCCCTGTGTGACCCCGCAGCAGCCCCACGGTCTATCTCCCCATAGCCCCTGTCTCCTAACCTGGCCTGACAGCTGCTGCAAAGAAGGCAGGCTCTTTCTCTTCTTTAGCTGGCTGGCAGCGACTGCTGTGTTCTATCGCCACAGCACCCTCTGATGAGCAAAAGGTGGAACTGCAGAAGTTATTTTCTGCTGGGAGTTGCTGCTCTATTCTAGCACCCCAGAGTCCTCTAGTGGGAAAAAGGCGGAACTGCAGCAACATTCTGGCAGAAGCTTTTTCTGCGCAAAAAAATAAAAATATGCATGGCTCATTAATTATGCATCCACGCAGTGGTGCAGAATTCCCCCAGGAGTAACCAGGTCCAGAGATCAAATCTCAGGCGGGAAAGATGAGTTCCTTAGAACTGACCAGACAACGAGAAGGAAACCGGGCCAAGATGTAGTGGGAAAAGATGACAATTGCCATTTACCTTGTGCCAACAATCACCAACTGTATTAAGCTTATCTGAAGCAGTTAATTATTGCCAACACATACATCTACAGTAGTCAGATATTTCAGCCCACCTGTCTATCTGAGATACATCCACCGAAAATGGAAGTAACTTTGGTAAAAACAGAGATAATTTAAAGATGTAATTTGAACTCCTGAAGATTATAGGAGAGAAAAGAGATGAAATACAAATTGACTCTTATACTGAAAAGAGGAGCGTACAGAAATAACTGACTTTAAAAATTGGTTTGGTAATGCTTTTATGTAAATACTAAATGTGACGCAAAACAGTGATGCATTCTAGATGATCTGGCAATTGTTGTGTTGTAATGTGAACCTACCCTTTTGACTTCTTCATATCTTGTGGGCAGTAAAAGTAGTATGTCGATTACTTTATGGGTGGAGTCCTCGGTCTTAAATATGAATACTAATCAATGTGGTCCTTACTGTAGAAAAGGCAGCCAATGAATTTTTTTCAAGTGTTCATTAAGGTGCTGTTCTGCTCTGAAAAGTTGTTTTACTTACTAAAATCAGCAGGTATCATTGGGCAAATAAAGAGAGTAGATTTTCCTGCTTTTTTTTTCCTCCTCTAGCTCTGCAGAGTCAACGCAGCTAAAAAAAAAAAAAAGAGTGAGCGTCATTTGCATTATCAAGTGCTGATTACTAAGTTCTAATCACTAGCCTCTGTGCAAAGTCATTGAAGGCAAACGGGTTGCAGAGTTGTCACTGACGTTTCTGAACTCAAAAGTTATGACTGAGATCATTTGGCCCCCAGAACCTTTTTTAAAAATTAAACTAGTGATAATGCATGAGAAGGAAAGAACCCATATTGCCTCTGCAGACCAGGCAATTGGGGCAATTTTTTTTCACTTGTAACCTGAGCATATTTATTCTAGAAATGGAGAGACAAAGACGGATGTCCATGATAGCGTTTTACAATCACTTTTCAGAAAGCACCTGCACTTTCAGATGGTTGTTCTCCAAGTTGATTTTCCAGAGGCCTCCAGCCCCTACAGGGTCTCCTTGTTTCAACTTCCACACAAGCCTGGGTATTACTGAACCACTGTGGCGTAACTATGGGTGAGTAGCGATGAATGGATTAGAGCATCTGGTGGAGATGTCAGTGACAGGTCCTCATGTCAAAATATTTGGTGGCTACTCCAATTTTAATTGCTCATAATGCCTTTTCAAACCTCGGGGACAGGAACTGAGACTACCTGGATCCAATCTGCTGCAAGGACAAAAGTTGCTAGAAAATCCTTGCTATCAAGTACTGAAATACTACGTATTATTTTAATACTGCATGAGAGAAGAGTTAGTTTTATTAACTAGAGTTAGAATTATAAACTAACAGCTACATACAATCATATCTTGTCTTTATTCATAAAATAAAGCTTAAATGATACAAACAAAATAGAGACTTCATCTTTCAGTGATTTATTACACATTTATGTTGCCCTAAGGCTACCTATTTTTACTAGAGAATAGCTCAGCTAGCTCGTTGACAATTCTTCAAGGATAGAATCAATCAGTTTCACTTTGTCTAGACTAGAACTGTTCGCGACAAATCCTATTCCCCTGAGGTCACAGGATATATTTGTATAGGAGTTATTTTTCTTTTATAGTTTAAATAGCTATATTTGGTAGTTGCGGATTGTCTCACTACATGAGTGTTTTGCAATATATGAAAGCACATTGTCACTCTGCCAGAAACATCCTGGAAACACAGTTCTCTCTTCTTGATGTTTTCCTTGTTTAAAATAAACTTTGAAATAATTATCAAAACAAATAATGACATATGGAATGAAAATGCTTAAGCACTCCATTGAGATCACTAGAGATGCTATACTGCAGGCACTTTTATGCCAACACTTTTTTTTAAAGTGCTTATAACTTTCTGAAAATTACTGTTTAAAACTGAAATTCTTATGCTTGCAGGTTAACTTGTTTTTTTGAAAATTTGGCTAAATTACTGTTGAGCTGTAAGGGCCCACTCCTGCAAAAACTTTTACATGTTCTTAAATTTATTTCTGAGAGTAATCCTATTGATAACTATCATCAAGACCACTCACGGTAGTAAAATTAAGCATGCATTTGTTTGCAGAATGGGGGTTTTGTATTTTCTACCTGCTCTTAGTCAGGAACTAATGCGTCAAAATGCAGTATCAGTCTATTAGACAAAGACGATAGTGGGGCAGATTGTAATTTAAATCAAAGAGCAAAAATTCCCAGCAGTATTTTCTCTTACCATGTACTTACACTAATGTTTCAGGACATGCTGTAACTCCTACCTCTTATGCTACATGTGATGGAGTTCAAGATATGCTGGGGCAAATCAAGTCAGAGCAAGAGGACATGCAACACTCAGTTCTCCCTCAACCTGAAAAGGAAGGAAAGCTTCATGAAAACCTCTGAGTGGGAAAAAATAACCAGATAAATGGAAGCCCTGGATACATACATAAAAGCTGTGCAGGTCTGCATCATACATGAATATCTACCCCTGAAAAACTGGTGAAAAATGACAAATTGCTTTTTGGTTAAAGAAACAAGTAAGAGCCAGAAATGATGCAGGAGATCCCAGATGAGCAAGGAAAATCAAATCATACTTTTTTGTAGAACACTTTTTACCAGCCATCCTAAGCTTAAATCTGAAAGATGACTTTATGTGGAAAAGTCCTAACTCATTTTCAGTTAGTAGCCCCAAAAAGCTTGGAAACACTGTTTTAAAAATTGTTCCCAGTCAATAGGACCATGAAAGACTAATGCAGACAGCTTGTGAAATTAAGAATCTCTAAAATAAACAATGCTAATAGTTATTTTCCCCTGCCATAACCCAGCCTATTTCAGTTAGGTGGAATCCTAAAGGCCAAACTGACCTTCAATCCTTGCACAGCTCCCATTAATAGGAAATGAATGTCATGTCTGAAGGAGAAATATGGCTATAAAACTCAACTGAGAGCAAAAGTGATGCAATGGAAATAATTACAAGCCAATAGAAAGAGGTTTCTTTAAAATAGATCTATTTTTCAGCTCCAGTATCCCAGTGAAAAATGCAATATAAACATTAACAAGAGAACACTTTCTTATAAAATATTAAACTAATAGATTGCAATACCTTAACACTGAATCTCAACACACTTTTCAAAATACAAATACCATAAACTTGTTACACTATTCCCTAAGAGCTAGATCCACAAAAGTACTTAGGTGCCTAAACCCCAGGCAATCCACAATATCCCTGTTTGGCTGCTACTTAATCCTCTAGGTACCTCCACTCACTTGGTGCCTACATTTCTGCTATAAAAGTTCCCCAGGCACCTATGTCTGTCCCTCTGGGTACGTGGACTGCTGTTTCATTCTAGGCATGTGGATACCTGTCTCCCATCTAAGCCCTGCATGCCACAAACTGGGGAAAGACAGGCTTGCCTCCACCTATCTCGTCTACAGGGCCTGATCTGGGAGGCGTGGGCAGCTGCTGCCTAACTCCATACAAAATTGGCCAGAAGATAGCCTCCCTTGTTACCTGTAGCCTACTGGTTAGGGTATGCAGTTAGGATGTGGGTAACCACTGGTTCAATTCTCCCCACTGCCTGATAAGGAGAGAGATTTGAACAGATATCTGCCACCTCTCAGGTGAGTGCCTAATCTGATGTGGGGCATTCTCAATTTCTGCCATTGAAGTTGTCCTAATTTAATTAAATATTAATTGGGTCAGAAATAGTGAGATCCACTCGAATCTAGTGGTTAGGGCATGACCCTGAGGGGTGAGGCCTCACTATTCAAATCCCCTTTCATCAAGCAGAGGGGAGAATTCAATTTGGGGTCTCCCAAACGAGTACCCTAACCACTGGACTAAATGCTCTGAGAGTGGGCCTTCCCCACTTCCCTTCCCTCCCATTTTGTGTGGAGTTAGGCAGGTGCCTAACTCAATCTTGGAAGAAATTGTTTAGGCTTCTAAACTGCCTGACTCCAGGAAAGGAGTTCCCAGCTGTGGATCCCAAGCAGAGATAAGTGCCTCCCTGAAGCTCAGACTTAGAAGCTAAACTCCTAGGGAGGGGGCTTATGATGCACCCCTAGCACTGACATCTCACACTGGCTATCTTAGGCAGTTCCTTGCCTAGTGTGTTGGCTTTTGTGGCTTGCAGTCTAAGTCACCTCTCTCTCTCTCTCCCTATTCTTTGTATAGGGAGCCTAGGTTCCTAACTCAGATTTTGTGGATCTCGTTGTTCAGTGATTTTTTTTTTTAGTGCCTAAAAGTTAGACATTGCAATACCTAAGGCCCTGATCCACAAAGGGATTTAGGTATTGCAATCCACTCTGTCTCTCTTTTTCTGGCCCAGTGCATGTTTAATTATACACTGTGGAACAGATTCAACAGGAGAGAGGCCTGCTCTAGAATGCCCCATAGCTCAGTGGTTAGGGTACTATTTCCGCCCCCCCCCAAAAGGAGAGAACCCTGGGTTCAAATCCATTTTCCACAGCAGGCAGAGGAATTGAAACTGGGTCTCCCACACTGTGGGTAGGTGGGCCAAAGGTTATAAGAGGGGTGGTAACAGCTGTTCCTATTTGTGAGAAGGAACTTAGGTGCCTAATTCCTGGAGATGGGTCATGGCTGTGAATCTCAAATGGAGGGACATGCTTCCCTCTGGCCTCAATTTAAGTGCCTAAATCTCTTTGGGTGGTGCTTAGGCCCACACCCCTCATTGGCATTCTCTATTGGCTATTTTAAGCTCAACATGCTGGCTTCTCTGAATCCCATTCTTAGGGCTTGTCTACACTTAAAATGCCACAGCAGTACAAATGCCCCGCTGCAGCTGCACGCTTCAGTGTAGACACTACTTATGCCAATGGGAAGGGTTCTTCTGTCAGCAGAGGTAATCCACATCCATGACAGGCAGTAGCTAGACTGACACAAGAATTCTCCCATCGACCTAGCGCTGTCTACATGGGGACTTAGGTTGATTTAAAACCATGGATTTTTCACACCCCTGACCGATACAGTTAAACTGACCTAATTTTCTAGTGCAGACCAGGCTTTAGGCACCTAACTCTCTCCATGCATTGCCTAGAGAGCCTAGGCAACTAACTAAGGCCTGTGGATTCCAATAGTCACTAGGTCCCCTCTGGTTAGGCCAGAGCTTCCACAGGCCAAGAATTTAAGAACAGACAGTTGGAGTCCAACCACTATGGAACTTTTGTATTCTATCATCCAACCCTTACTTCTTAAAGAGGCACATTTCATCTAGTGATTATCTTAAACATATTCTGGAATGTTTCCAAACCCAGGGCTGTATATAACCATCAACTGTGCATGACAAAAAATATTGAGAAACGTGATTCTGCAAATACATGTTCATGGTCTGTTATAAAATCAACATCTGTAGAAGTCAATATAGATTCTGAACTTGTATGGCTTGTCTCTCATCTTCAGTAAATCCTTATGAACAGACAAACTTCCAAAATCAGTGATTTGGAAGCATAAATACTTACAGTGGCCCTTTTAAAAAGACCCCAGTTTCCTCCTGGAAAGAGAGTCTACAGCAGTGACATATACCAGGAGCAACAGGTAGCAAGGACCTTTACAATTATAGAAAAGAAAATAACTCAGGTTATGTGCTATATTAATTGGGAAGGGGAACACAAGTGCTAAATGAGGAAGCTTGGAAGGAAAACATGGATGGAATTGTTAGAAAAAAGGGGATAAACAACTGCTGATGTTCTTAGAGTAGCAAATCTAGCAGCAAACTACCTAATTATATATATCTGTAAAGCACTTAGCACATTTTTGGGTGATGTAAACAATTTTAAAAGCTTTACATTGTTTCCAAAAAAAATTAGAAGATTTATTGTTTATAGTGATTCTAATATTTTCTTCACACAGGTTTTGATTTGAAGACTAGATTTTTAAAGAGGGCATTGAAACGAGCAATTTAGAAACATATGCAAGCAAAAGTATGTGTGCAGGGTGGATAAAAATCAATGATTAAAAAAAATTGGATTTTTTAATTTAAATTGGATTTTTTTTATATAAAATGCTTTTTGAGGAAAAAACCCTATCTAAAGATAGTTTAATTAAGATGCATTATAGCTCAATGATATCTCATCATGGAATAGGGATTATAAATTCTAATTCTATAGTATGAGACAATATATTCATGTAATGTTTAAGAAAAGTTTTGTAAATGAGTTCCAATAGTTCATGGATTAGGGACCCAATTTTATGGGGTTCCAGGGACTTCTGTATAGATTATTTAGGTTAATCTTTCAATCTACCCAATGGGACTCAGTGCTCAGTCTAGAAGATACCATTAGAGATGCTTAGTTTTGCAGTTCTCAAACTGTGGATCTGTGTCTCCAGAGATAACATGCTTGTTAACAGCAAAAATGTTTTTAAATAAATAAACAAACAAACAAATGATATATAGAAGTGAGAAATAACAGACCTCAACCCTATTGTCCCTCTGCAAATTTGTGTACACAGAGTCAATCCCTTACCTCTCTCTAAAAGTGCAAAGTTTCAAAAAGTTCAATGAACAGAAGATTGTTGGGGGTGGAATACATCTGGATAAGAAGAAGTCTGGAGATAAATGTGAGAAGGGAGGGACAGGCAGTAGAAACAAAAGTGAAACTAAGCACCATATTCCAGAAGTCTTGAGGTCTTTCTGAATGTAGCCTTCATTGATTTGAGATCTACCATACCATTCTCTCATTAGAAGGGAAAACCTATAATAGCTGCAGGTCGTAAAAGAGACCCAGTTTGGGAATAAGAGCCATTCCAGAAATATATGTTTCCTGACAATGCTTTAAAGAAAGTCACATCAGTGAACTGGTGGAAGTCACTTAAGCACTTGGATTCAGAGACTGTTGAAGTGATCATTTCACTTTTAACAGCAGTAGCTTCTTCTGCTGGTGTAGAAAAAATATTTTCTTCCTTTGACTAATTCAGTCCAAATTGAGAAATCATTTGGGACCTGAAAAAGCAGGAAAGCTTGTTTTTCTTTTCCAGATTAGGAACAAACAGGAAGATGAAGATGACAAGGCAGGGGAACAGCTCAGTGGTTTGAGCACTGGCCTGCTAAACCCAGGGTTGTGAGTTCAATCTTTGAGAGGGCCATTTAGGGATCTGGGGCAAAAACTGGGGATTTGTCCTGCTTTGAGCAAGGGGGTTGGACTAGATGACCTTCTGAGGTCCCTTCCAACCCTGATATTCTATGAGTTAGCTGCAGAAGCAAATATTTTAAATTTCTTATGTTGACCTCACTGACACAGTCAATTTAATTTTTGTTTTTTTTTTAAATATTTCATTTAACTATTTTAGTTAAAAACAATTTTAACAAAAACAAACCTGATTTTAAAAAATGTGAATGTTTAACTCAATTCAAAAATTCATATGATTGTTTTGTTAAAATATTATATGTTTGCTGTTGAAGAAAAAAATCCAGAATACATGATGTTGTTGTTTTAGTTAAAGAAAACCATTTAAATGTCTGTCTGGTGATGTTCTCCTCCTAATACAGCATGGCAAGAAAATCCTCCAAATATTAATGATTAACCTGTTGAATTGGGGATAGTTCACCTCCCAATGACTTCATAAATATCTGCTACAATTACCTTTGGTAAATGAAATAACCAAACAATCATTCATTTTCTGATATAGCTGTGAAACTAATCTGAAAAGTTTTCAAAATCACTTTTAAAATTTATAGTGTGCACCTTCTAAAAATGAAACCTACATCTATTTATCTCTGAGTTGTGAAGAATCTGTAGTAAGGTTATAACAACCAACAAGAATCCACTTTTATGTAGAAATCCACGATTAAATTGAGTCTTCCTGACTAGTGATTTAAATCATGATTTAAATCAAATCCACCCTGATAAAAACTATAATCGTTTTCAGAAGCCCTGTTCCAGCTGGAAAATATCACTGCCTAATGACTTGCTTTACTCTTTGGAGTATCTTTCCAGTTGAATTAAATGCTCTCTACATAAAAATCTCACTACCTTCTGTATGTGTCAAAAGCCCTAATCCTGCCATGAGCTCTGTATGGGTAACTCCCTGTGCCTGGGCAGAGATCTATGACTGCAATGGGGTTTCACGTACTTGCAGGGGTTTGTCTCTACAGAACTAAATGCAGGATCAGAACCTTATGGAGTAATGTTAAAACAACACTTTCTTCTACCCCATATATAACGCTTGCACACTACATCGATCAGCTCCCTTCTGGAGCTACAGTAACCCAAGTGCAGCTGTACACTGACTTAACTGAGGCTGAAATGGCAACGATTATATAGGAAGTGCCATACGTGCTGATCACCTTATTGTGACATCTGTAGAGTATGCATGTGCATAGTATAGTATCTGCCTGCAAAAAATGTGTTACTTTGAAAAACTAGACTAGAAGATTGCATAAAGATATTTGTGTTGCATATATTAAAAATACAGTTGCACAGTTATAGGATCCAAAACAGACTATGGCTCCATACCATCTGTAATGCCTTGAGGACAATACATCTGTCTCTTCCCTATACGTTCTAAACTTTTTGTGCCAAAGAAAGTGCACGTTCGACAAAAAAAGGCCCTTTTTTTCTCCGATCTGAAAAAACGAACGGGCAAAATCTATGTCTGACAGCTGCTTCCAATTAAATACAGTATGCAAAGGGTGCGGTCGAGAGCAGGCATATTGAGTGTCCTGCTCACCCCCTATGGGCAGTCCTGCATCACAGCCAAAACCCTCCCCTGAAACACCCTGCCCTCAGTCTCTGGATGGCGAGGGGGATGCGCAGCTATGAATGCAGACTAACAGATGAATATGATTCAGAACAGCTTTATACCCTGCCTCCATAACACCGCAACTCCACCCCTCCCCAGCCTCACACCACTCACCTCCTCAGGCACAGCGGCACCTTCTCCCCCCCGCCAGTCGTGCCCCCTGCCCCCCCCCCGCAGGTCGTGCACCACGTGGCTACCCTGGCGATCCGGGTTACCGGTGGGCGGAGCCGGACGGGCGGGGGCGGGGCCGGGGCAGCGCGTGGACTCCACCTTCCAGAAGACGTGTTCGCGCGCCGGAGCCGTTACCACCCCTTCCCCCCTCCTCCCCCCCCCCCGCACCCCGCGAGGAAGCCGCCGCCCCCGGCCGGCCATGGAGACGCGGCGCTGAGGAGGTCTCCGGAGGCAGCGGCGTGCGGGAGACGCGGCGCTCAGGAGCAGCGCCGGGGGGCGGCGGAGGGGTCCCGCCAGGCGGGCGGCGGCGGCTCTGTGTGTAACTGACTCGCTCAGCGCCCGGAGCGGGGCTCCCGGCGGCCGCGGAAGGAGGGGGCCGGGGCGGCGGCGGCGAGCGGTGCGAGTCTCCTGCGCCGCTGGCCAGTCTCAGGCGGGAGCGGCCGCAAGCGCCGGGACTCGGGGTCTCTGCAGCCGCCGCTGCGAGCCTGGAGGCGGACCCGGTGCCAGCCGCGCCTGAACTTTGCGAGAGGGACGGAGCTTCCCCGCCCCGCCCCCGCACGCCGGCACCGGCGGAGTCACCCCGCTGATCGCTCCTCGCCGCGCACCTGGTGCCCCCCCGCCCCCTCCGGCCGGGCCGGGCCGCGCGGACTCCGCGCTGCGACCGAGCAGTGGCCGCTCCTCTCCCCAGTAGCGGCTCCCCGGGGCCGGGGGGCTCGGTGCTCTCCGGGCGGCTGCTGGTGCGTCCCCCGGGTGTGAGCAGCGCGGCCGGGCCCGTCGCTTGCGGACGAAGTGGCGAGGTGAGTGAGGCTTTGGGGAGGGGGCTGCTTCCCCCCACGACCGGGGCCGAGCGGGGGCCGCTGGCTCGGGCGCTCACCCGCCTTGAGGAAGCGAGTCAGTGAGAAGAAGAAACTGGTTCTCGTTGGTTCCCCTCGTCATCGCCGGGAAGCCTCAACAGCCGCGGCTCGTAACCGCCGGAGGAGCGGAGGCAGCCGAGCCGCTGCGCGGTGCTTCTCCGAGCCGCTGGGGGTGAGAAAACCCGCTCGCCCCTTGACTGGGGCTTGCAGGAGAGCTCGGGTGAGAAGGCGACGGGGGCGTTTAGGGAAAGGGGGACCTGCTGCTACCGGCACGGAACTTGTTCTGTGCCTGGGGTCAGGAGAGTAACAGCTGCATCCCCCAGCTCTTCCTCTTTGCACCACTGTCGCATGAAGTTTGCTCAGATAATAGTTATTACATAATGTGTGACTGATATCTCAGACTCTTATCCAGTGGACTCTGAGGAGGGTTTGTTTTGTTTCCTTTTAATTCATAAAGTTGAAGGGGATTTAAAAAAAACTAACACTTTTGTTTTTGGCAGTTGTTTTAAAACGAGTTAGTTTGTATGTGGCCCCACTGATTATTTTAATAATGGGCTAGTATTTTTTAAGAAAGATGGACCTTTTTTCTTTTTCCATACTTATTACTAACAATGACCAAATCTTTTAGGTCACAGTAGCTCATTGCGTTCAGCAGCATCCAGAACTTGTTACTGCTACAGTTCTAGGGGTTTCAGAGTAGCAGCCGTGTTAGTCTGTATCCGCAAAAAGAACAGGAGTCCTTGGGGCACCTTAGAGACTAACAAATTTATTTGAGCATAAGCTTTCGTGAGGCTCACTTCATCAGATGCATGCAGTGGAAAATACAGTGGGGAGATTTATATACACAGAGAACATGAAACAAAGGGTGTTACCATACACACTGTAGGGAGAGGGATCAGGTAAAGTGAGCTATTACCAGCAGGAGGGGGGGGGGGGCCACGGACGGACCTTTTGTAGTGATAATCAAGGTGGGCCATTTCCAGCAGTTGACAAGAATGTCTGAGGAACAGCGGTGGGGGAGAAATAAACATGGGGAAATAGTTTTACTTTGTTTAGTGACCAAATAAAGGCTTTCTATGCAGCAGCTCCTTTGGAAAATATTTTTTGTGGCAGTGAAAAAAGTGAACCAGAATTTTCTGTTCTCTGTATGAATTGTGTTGGTGGTACATGAACTGTAAATTTACAGCAACCAACAGCTGTACAAACCAAAACTATGTAACTAGCTATGTATTTTATACACTCTCTACTACTCCTCGCTAGGGATCCTTTGCAAAAACAGTGGCAACCATGCTGCCTGTTACATTTCTGACTTAGGGCACCAGAGAATCCATTTTTATTGCAAAAGCTTGTTTGTACTGGAGAAAGCATTTCACTTCCCACTGCCAGCTTCATCATTTTCTGGGGTTTGGAATTTTATTCAGGTTCTTCGTTTTGTCCTGGATTGTTAGGTTTTAGTAAATGGTTTTGGTAAGGCTGTATAAGATTTCAATATATATTTATCAGTTTTGCAACATTGGCTACAAAAATCTGAACTCAGGTCAGCAGGCAAACATTTTTATAACCAGTGGTGGTAGTAATATTGTGGATGCACAGTTAAAAGGAGGTGATGTGAATGGTATCCTTGAAGCACAGCAAGGGCATGCATCACTTCTGAGCTGAGACTTCTGGGATCCAGGAGATAGTGTTCTTGGAATTTTATTATTGAGCACTGTTTTCAGAATGGTAGATTATACAAATAAAGACACTTACTTTAGATGGACAATACGCTTTAGAGATGTAAATCAGTGTCATGGAAATTCTCTAAGTACTGTATGACAGGCATTGGATGGTTCAATTTTGAGGTGCTGCAGCTGTTTTACATATACACTTTAAAATGCCCCTGTCATCTCAAATTAGATTTGTTGAAAGGTATTATGGGAACTACTCGTTTTTGAAAGTATTTAGCCAGAAGGTGGTGGTGGTGAATCTTGCGTGCCAAACTGTTGTGCTGGCAGAACAGGATGCTGCTATCTTGTCAGTGAAGGCTATTAGTCTTTGCTACCCTTTCATTTGGCAAGGCTGGTATTCAAGTGCCCATGTATATGTCAACCTGTATGTTACGTTATTTCCCTTTTGAGACCTCCAATTGTTCTTATTTCCCAAGGAAATAAGAATAAAAAGTGTGTATTGATGGGTGCATGTCTAATAAATCTTAGATCACTTATTTTGATTACACTACACATTTGATGAATTCAAGGTTATCAGTTAAATATAAAAATTGAGTGCTTTTATATATTAAATTTGTTTTAGTGACATTAGTACTGGTGAAAGGTATTGGATTAACAGCAGACTGAACTCCTCAGTTCAGAGCACCAATACAGTATAGACATCAACACTACAGTCTTCACGTTGCTTTGTCAATGTACTTCTACATTGAACTACAAGGACCAGATTGCCACATACCTAATTGCTGTAATCGGACATGGCTCCTTTTGAATTCAGCAGGAATTTTGTGAGAGTACACTGGATAGGATTTGGCCTAGAAATTAAAATTGGAATCTGGCTTTCTGTACTTCTTGAAAAGTGTTCATTTGCATATCTCGGTTTTCTAGAACCATAGAAGTTTGTAATCCCAAGATTATTGCCATAATCTTGGGTTAGGTAACTATTTTAACTGACCGTATAAAAATACTATTGCTTCTTTAAAATTCTAAATTCTCATCTTAAAGTCTTTCATCCTCTTTATTACTAGTAAATGTCCAATGTGTTCACTTCTATCTCCTAAAAGTAATTATTTAACTATTGCACATTCATTCTTAATTTGTGGAATGAAGTCTATTAATTCAATAAGGTCTCTGAATATCTTCCAGGATTTTAGGAAAGTGTAAGGAGCTAGCAGTTTCAGTGTATTTACTGATGCTTGAAAATTTAAAAAGCTTAAGACATACGAAAACCACATTTTCAGGATGGAAGTAATATTTTTAAAAATGGTACTTCAGTTAATGAAAGGTTTCAGAGTAGCAGCTGTGCTAGTCTGTATTCGCAAAAAGAAAAGGAGGACTTGTGGCACCTTAGACTAACAAATTTATTTGGGCATAAGCTTTCGTGAAGGTTGGAAAACTCCTCAGGATTCCTGTGTGTGTTAAACTCTTGCAGATAGCTCGCAATCCAGACTCTCGCATATCTTGATACATCAATTGTACCTTGCAAGTTTTTAGTACATGTTCTTGTCCAGTAGTGCTGCTAGAGTTGAGAGGCTGTTGATCATTAAATTTTCTTTAGAAGTTTTTAAACAGTTCTGTTTTAAATTCACATTTAATTTAAACTTGTCATAATTATTGGGATTGTGGAAATTGACATACTGGAGCATATTCATAGTTGATCTAGTCTAGTATGCTGTCTCAGACAGTAACTTGCACAAGATGCCTTATATGAAATGTAACAAACCTTACTGTAAGCATATGTGGGATAATGTGTGCCAGTTAACATCTCATCCTCCTGTAGTAGTAATTGGCTTAAATCCTGAAGAATATGGGGTTTTATTTCCCTTTCAAAAATTTTAGCAGTAACTATTAACTGGATATTCTTCTGCACATAAATGGCCAGTCTTTCTTTGGATCTTCCTACATTTTGGCCTCAGTGACATACAGCAATGAGTTCTGAGCTTTAATTTTGTATAGTATGACTAAGTAGTCCTTTTATGAGAGTTGAATTTGCTGCCTTTTATTTTCACTTAACATCCCTTAGCCTTGTGTAGATGGCTCATAAGTGTGTACTTATATCATGTCCCTCCTTTAGTCTCTTTCTAAGGTAAACAGTTCCAATGTTTCTAATATCTTCATATGAGTTTTTCTGTGCCAAACTTTTTTTTTAAGCCTTTTTTGAACCTCTTGTTATCCTGCAATATCCTTTTTGCTGGTGCATGCAATATTCCAGATGATTGAACCATTGATTTATAGAATGACGTTTCAATTAATTTTCTCTGTCACATTCATGGGGCATCCTAATATTTTATTTTATTATTATTTTTTTTTTTAAGTAGTTTCGCATTGTGTAGAGGTCTTCCTTGAGCTGTCCAAAGATGCTCAGGTCCTTTTCCTGAGCTGACAGTTAAATTAGAACTCTGTGGATTGTATTAGTAATTCATTTTTTTTCTTATTTCTTTGCATTTATTGACATTGAACTTTATCTGCCACTGTGTTGTCTCTTCACCTAACTTGGTTAAGATCTCTCTGAATTTCCTCAGTCTTCTCTGACTTTAACCTAAATAATTTTGTCATTTGTAGGCTTTGCTATATCACTCCTTACCCCTTCTTCAGGATTATTAATAAATATATTAAACACTGCTCCTAATGTATAGCTGCCCAGTGTTAACGTTTTGCCCTGTTTAAATTTGTCCATTTATTCATAGTCTTAGTTTCCTATTTCTTATCTAAGAATAAAACAAGCTATTAAAACAATAATTCTTGTGAGAAATCAGCTTCTGCAGTATTGTAATCAAACAAGTAGTTTTACTTACCTTGATATTAACTTTCTAAATATAATTCTCCAAAATAAAACATACATTAACCATGTGACTTCATAAAGGTATTGTGATATGTCCTTCTTCCAGTTCCTCTGAAGCCGTTTTTCTTTTATAATCTTTGATCATATTTAGTCCATTATCTGGAATAGGCCCATCATAAAATCAAAGAAATTGATATAATTTAAGTTAGTATATTTTAAAGAGCTGGTTAACATTTCCATTACTCACTTTTTTAATTATTTAAATATATGGGTTTATGCAGTGGAGTACAAAGATTATTAAAGGACATCTACTTTTACCAAAAATAGAAACCACTGACTTTCAAAATTGCATAAATATTTTTATATATTCCTGTAATAGCTCTGAACTCCTTCAGGAGTTTTAATACATTCAAATGAAAGTCTGACTCTAATCCATTAACAGGTATTTATTTATATTCTGAGACCGTGGACTATGTAGGTGACCAAGAGCAGTTTATACTTCCATAAAGGAAGTTTTAATTCCTGATCTCTTGTCCCTTTGGTTGGAGGGCCTGGGAAACTGAGTATCTGGTTTAGTGCTCCTTGTGGTTGATTTTAAAAGATGCTGTCAATGTGAACTCAGTCAAAATAAATAAAACATTGACATTGATTCCTCTCCCAATTTTTGTGGGAGTACGATCTCATCTTCCAGTTCTTACAACTTTTTTCCCTCCCTTCTGTGACTATGGGAGAACACAGACAGTAGAAACTGACTGTACAGGGGAAATAGTGAGGCAGATAATACAAAAATATTTGAAATAACAAACTTTTATCTTTCAATTACAATAAGCTTGGGTTGTCTGTACGACTTTTATTCTTGACACAAAACCCTAAATAGCCTGGATCTACTGATCTGAGACCAACTCACTCCCTGTGGTGATCTGGTGAAATTGCAGTCAGTGGAGGAACTTGAGATGCATGTCTTTGGAACTCAATCCTCATCTTGGTCTGTATTAGCCAGTGTTGAACTTCCAGGGTGTGGTGAGAGGCTCATCTCTCTTCCCTGGCCCTTAATTAGATGGGTAGCAGTGGGAGATGTTAAATAAAACTTTTGTTTTACAAGGTATTTGAACTTGGAGTAACTGATGGGTCTGTTGTTATTTTTTGCAAGATTCTTAATAGTGCCCAGAGCCTTGGATAGAGGCTTTTTCATTGTAGGGTAGTAATAATTGAAATACATCAATATACACTTGTAGGGTAAAAAGAATCTTGGAAAACTGTGATCTCTAAGTTGACAGTGTCCCTTTTAAAGGAGCATTGTTCAGCTCCAGAAACTTCTTTTGCAACTAACTGGAAGGGTAACTTTACCACAGAGAGAGTGTGGTGGAGGAAGATTATGGAAATTGAGAAACTATTATTGGGTCTCAGACAGACAAACTTAAAATGCTTGTGCAGGGAGGGAAATCAAGTACTGTCTTTAATTTATCCCACTATTTTATGTCACACAAGAGCTTCCAAACAGTGGGTGAGTTGATTTGACATTTGTTACAGTACCTTGGCATAATTAATTAAGGACAGTGTTAACTGGAAGAAACCCCACCAGCATACTAACAAATACATATGCTATGGCAGGCGACATTTTAAAAATATTGAACGGGCTAGTACTTGAATGTACGAGTTTATCTTGTTAGATGATCAGTAGGCTTTAAAATGCCTTAATCTTTACCTTTGCTCTGCTCTTCTGAAATGTCCAATGAGTATAGATGCTGTGAGTGAAGATCTTGGCTATGCTGCTGTTCTTACCCAGCATTGCCAGTAGGAATAGTCTTTCACACTGCTGCTCTTGCTGAGCTTCCGTAGAAGCTCTGGATGCAGGACCAGCAGCAATTGCAGCTGCTGGGGGCACTCTTTGTAAAGGGAGGCAAAGGAAGCATTTTCTCTCTTCCATCAATATGCCATATTGGTATGAAGAGAACATTTTGTAGCCTTGTTTGCTTCAGGGAATATTGGAAAAACAAGGAACAATGACTGTGCCTACCATTGGTTTACCTGAACAGGAGTTAGTATATTTTTTTTTTATTTTTGTAGCTCTAATGTAGATGAGGATTCAGCAGGCAGACCTTGTTTATCTCACAGGATTTAACTTTTTAGGTTGTCCTCAGATGTTAACGTATTCAGTTAACAGTAATAAAAACGTAGGAAGCTGTTGTGGTTTTAAGAGCTTCTACCTGTGCTAACTCTGGTTCAGTTTCACAGGTGGTAGAATCACTTGAGATGCTTGTGTGAAATTTCCTAATGTAGATAGAGTAACCACTGTTTTTGCTTCTTACAGGGAATTGCTATTTGTATCAGAGTGAAACTTACTAGGATCACATCCATGTCACTGTTGCTTAATTCCTGTAGTCATAACTTCTCATATGAGAGAATTTCTGGCTTGTGATTGGTGGAGTCATATGACAAATCAGTGTCTGTCATCATAGACCTATAGTATGGAACAAGAGCAATTGAGACTGTGGAAAGCTGATACAGCTGTGACTCAGCTCAATAACCTGTGAGGTCATGTTTGACTTTTTCTCTTGCATCATACATCACAGTAGAGTTCATGTCTTTCAGGTGCTTCCTACAGAAAGGTATTTGAATCTGACCTTTTTTTCCTATCAAATTATTTGGCCCTCAACACTGTAGTATATGAATGCCTCACATTCAACACCCCTGTGAGATACAGCTGTGTTATCCTTATTTTACAGAAGGGAAAACCTAATTTGAGGAACCTGTCTGAGACCACACAGTCTGTTGTAGATCCTTGGAACTGAACCCAGTTACTGAGTCTCAGCCCGTTAACAAGGAGACCATCCTTCTTGACCACCTTCTCCATTGCATGAAGTTCAAGTTTCTTGTAATCTCTAAGACCGTACATAAATCTGTCCTTCTCTGTTTTTGAGTCTCCTATTGCATTGGTCTCCTTCAATCCATTTGGCTGGAGATGCCACCTTTGGGGGCTGTCCCTTTTTGTGTGCTTCTTCCACTATTGTCTCCAAGTTTCTCAGTTGTCTTTTAGGCTGAGGAAGCTTTGAAAATATTTCAGGCTTTGATGACATCTTCCCCCCCCCCCCCAAAAACCCCAACAAAAAGCAAAAAAAAACCCAGTGATAGTAAATTAGTGTACATACTCATAAAAGCATTAAATGAAGCATGTAATCATTATATATGGTATGTATGGTGTGGTATTACCACCATGTGCGCCAGACAGTGGTGGCGGCTGGCCGCAGTGCTGCTTTCAGAGCTGAAGTAAGGGAGGTATGGTATTGCACCGTTAATTCTGTGCTGCTGCTGGCAGTGGCATTGCCTTCAGAGCTGGGCGGCCAGAGAGAAGTGGCTGATGGACCCCCTCCCCACGGAGCACTCCCTTCTGCCAACAATATTTTTTCTGATCTCGCAACCCCCCTACTTACAATCCCCTTTTGGGTCGGGACCCCCAGTTTCAGAAACGCTGCCTTAGAGGTTGTGCTAACTACATATGCTAACCAGTCTGTTCCACGTTGTATTTAGCTGTGACGCTCAGAGTATCTTTCCCAGACCTGAAAAAGAGCTCTGTGTAGCTTGAAAGTTTTTCTGTCACCAACAGAAGTTGGTCCAATAAAAGATATTACCTCATCCACCGTGTCTCTAGACAACATATTGGTAGAGGTGTCTCCAGTAGTTGTAGGGCAATTAGCAATAGGTATTTTTAATAGTTGAATTTAATGCCTTTTTAGTGATTTCCATAATCACTAAAAAATATGCATTGGATGTACGAGCCTGATTAGGATTAAATGCATGTAACTCCTCAGGAGCTAGTCCTTCTGTTAGATTTTATCCTACAGCATGTGGGTTTGTGCACAGCTGCTGGAAGATAAAATATTCTCCATCAGCAACTGCTCTTCTACCTCAGACAATTCCACCCTTTTCTGTCTTCTCACACACTTGCTGCCAAACAAATCAGCATAAAAAAAAATTGAGATGCATACACTTGGTTTGGAAGCAGTCAGTATTACTCTGCACGCAATACATGTGACACAAATCCACAAAAGCAAGAAAATGAAAAGTTGCTGGACAGTATGCACTTTGTATTCCTTCACCCTTGGGCACACACTATCACAACTGCCATACATCGTATACTGCTTCACAACCTTTACTCTGGCCCCTGAAGATGCTAGTTTTCTAACACCCCTGTATTTGTCCTTTTGCAAACAGCCCTTCACCAAACTGCCCTCTCCTAAAAACCAACAGCTACATCAGACATCCACAGTTGCTTGCACTATGGGGGGAAAATAATATGGTGAAGAGGTGTTTGGAGAAGCGTGAAAGGGGAGAAGAGCTAGGATTCCAGTGTTTGGCATATGATAGTTCAGGTAATGGCAAGCAATTCAAGGTATATATCTGGAAAGAGGCAGACGCAAAGGAGTGGTAGGCCTGAATAGTATGCCGGGATTTTTGTGTTCTTGCAGAATTTCAGACTTGTCATTTAGGACTGTGCCTACTTATGTTTGAGTAATAAACATGCTTGTGAAGTGAAACACTGTGTTTCATTGAATAAAAACTGAGTTTTACATGAAGAAAAGTGGCCTTTTTAATGGTGGAAAATTACAACAGCTCTATTGGTAAGGTACAAACTACCACTTTCTCACCTCTGAAATTTCTCCTGAAGATGCTGCTTTGTGATGCCTCCAGGAAACTTATTGGGTAGATTGTCATCTTTTCATTACATAAAAAAATATAATTTAGCATGCTGTAGTTCTGGCCTTCCCTGAGTTTCTGTGCAGTCCTATTGATTGCTTTTCCACCTTTGTCCTCTGCACCGCTTTATTTAGCGCTCTCTTTCTCATTGAATTGTGTTTGAAATTACTCTGTCAGGTCCTCTATTGGGGAAAATACTTTGTATGATGTTGGGTGCTGTTGAAATCTTTTTCTTTTTTTTTTTTTTTTAAATTCCAATTTTAAGCATCTCAGGTCTTAGTGATGGATAACTTATATGCAATATATTTGTTGATAGCGTTCCTAAAAATATTTACATCTTAAGGGTAGATAGAAGTCAACAAAAACAACTTTGTTTCCTAACAAAGTTAGTTTCTAGGAAAAGCTGTCTTAAGTATCAAGAGTGCGATCATATGTAAGAGATGAGCCTAATGTGTACCAAATTCTCAGTTCGTTTATTATCACTACTTATTGTTTATTATCTGGAGCTGGTAGTGCCACCTAAAGTTAAGGTTGTCTGACATGTCTCATTTCAAACCCTGTTTTCAGTTGCTAATAACTTTGCCTAATTTCAGCCATTTGAGCTGAAATTTTTCAGGTTGCATGTTCCCAGATTAATTTTTTTGGAACATTTTTAGCAAAAATGGTTCACTATTTCTGAGAATGAGACTAGGGGAAATATGCCCATATTTTTGGAATATATATTTTTTTCTAAAACTTTTAGTTGAGACGTTCTAGTGCCTTTATGCTTTGGAACAAGGGCTTGAAATTTGTCAGGGAGATTGCGTTTGTCAGAGCCTTTTGCTGTTCTCTGGGAGAAAAACACTCACATTTGGCCAAGTGATAAGCCTTTGAAAAATCAGGTTGCACATACTCAATAGAGACTTGTTAGGATTTTTTCGAGAAGTTCTTTGAAGATTGCCTGAGCTGAGAATGGGCTGGCTGAGTGAGAGACTTTCCTTACAGTTGCTGCTCCCAGCTGCTGTGACACCCTGAGTACTCAATACTCTTGCTGTTGGTTCTCAGGCAGTATGGAGGAGAAAGCTCCCTGACTGGTGTCCAGAGAGTCAAGGAGACTGTTTGTTGTCTGTGTGACGGTTGTCTCATTTGTTGCAGAAGTTGGAAAGTGTGTGGTGAATGAGGCAGGGAATGGTTTCATTGTTAAGGCAGCTGAAAGCTGCCCTGGAGGATTGGATTCTATCCATGCCTCTGCATCCTCTGATGCTGGACAAATCAGTTAAAATACAGTTTTCACAAGTGGTCACTAACTGGATAACTGAGAAGTTAGGGTCTTATTTGCACTAGTGTTGAGTACTCAGGTGCATCTGAAGTCAGTAGAACCTGTGCTTTGAATGTATGAAGTGCTATATAATGCAAAGTGCTTTGCAAAAAATCAAGCTCTAGGCATCTCAAATAGTGGAAATTTCTGATTTCTTGTCTCTGTACCTCCGTTCTCAATCTGTAAAATGGGACTCATAATAGCACCTGACCTGACAAAGGTATTGTTTTAAAAATAAAAATCACTTTGTAAAGTACTCGGATACTGTAGTGATAAGTACCATAGAAACTCTTGTGAGGAAATAAATATTGAATAGTGTGGCTGCACATTGTTTTACCCTTATTATTCAAAATACTGAGTAGCTGCCCATTTGGTGAGCAACATCTAACCTTAAGTCTTTTAAGAGTAATTTGACACTTACTTTATTTACATTAATGCTTAAAGGCCGTAACCAGGTTGAGTCCCATTGTACTAATACAAATAAATGACATTCCTGGCCCAAAGCACTGGCATTTCTTTTGAACCTGTGCATGACTGTCAGCTCTGGATACAGAATGGAAACGTTTTCTGTTGTCTGGCTTGCACTTCATGCATTTTCAACATCTATCCATGTAAGTTACTTGTGGGCATCACCTGCGATGGTCTGGTTCCTCCTGAGAGGTCTTTTGCTGCTCTAGTGCTGTTGGAAGACACCCCTCTATGCTTTTGCTGCTGTGGCCTTCACCTGAACCCAGGCATTTCTATCTTTTATTTTTGTCATTTTCTCTGTGTCTTGTATTCACCTCTAAGAGTTCTATATTTTGCCTTACACTGTTCCTTTTTTCCTTTAGTGCTTTCTGCTAGTCAGTCGCTGCCCATGGTCCAGATATAATCCATGTATCTTTCTACCCACTACATTTTCTGCTATTTTGACGACCGTCTTCCAATTTGACCATATGTCTTTCAGACTTTCATCAGCCTGGTACTGTAAAATACTGGAACAGTTGCTAAATGCAATCTAATCTGTGTTTTTGTCATGGAACTTTTCTACTGGATCTTTTTGAATTTAAGTTGGAACATGACCACTAAGAGGTAATGATCTAAGCTGACATCTGTTCCTCTGCTAACAGTTACTTGGAGAAGATGCCCACCTCTTATATGCACCCAAGGTCTATTTGGTTGGCATTTGGATTGTTTGATGATCTCCACATGAGCTTGTGAATTCTCTTGTGCTGGAAGAGACTATGACCCAACCCATCACAGTAGGAGTTAGAGATCCCCTTATGACCTGTCACCTGATATGCTGGGACTACCTCTGAGCCTGTTTTCCCTGGCAGCTTGGGACTTCAGTACCTTGCCTTGTTGAGTCAGACACACTAGCCTGTTACAAACACAGGCCCAGGTCCGAACTACATCCCCCCCCCCCCCCAACTGCAGGTTTAACTGAAAACAGCTTAAGAAGTGCTCTTGTCTCCAAAACCCAGGTACCCAGTTCCCAATGGAAAACCCCCAAATAAATCCGTTTTACTCTGTATAAAGCTTACACAGGGTAAACTCATAAATTGTTTGCCCTCTTTAACGCTGATAGAGGGATATGCACAGCTGTTTGCTCCCCAGAAATTAATTACTTGCTCTGGGTTAATTAATAAGTAAAACGTGATTTTATTAAATATAAAAAGTAGGATTTAAGTGGTTCCAAGTAATAACATACAGAACAAAGTAAGTTACCAAGCAAAATAAAATAAAACACGCAAGTCTAAGCCTAATACAGTAGGAAACTAAAGGCAGGTAACTCTCACCCTCAGAGGTGTTCCAATAAATTTCTTTTACAGACTGGACTTCCTCCTAGTCTGGGTCCAGCAATCACTCACACCCCTGTAGTTACTGTCTTTTGTTCCAGTTTCTTTCAGGCATCTCTTTGGGGTGGAGAGGCTATCTTTTGAGTGAGTTGAAGACCAAATGGAGGGGCTTCCAGGGCCTTATATAGTCTCTCTTGTGCAACATCACAGCCACAAGATGGGTCTCTAGCCACCTGGGCAAGTTACATGTCTGTGAATGAGTCGGCTTTTTGCAGGCTGATGCCATTGTTTACATGTTTGTTTGAATGTTCCCAGAAAAGCTCAGATGTGGATTGGCGTCTCTCAAAGTCCATTGTTAAGTACTCCCAATTACTTGAATAACCCCTTCACATCATGTTGACCAAATCTGCCTTATGTGCCTCCTACAGAAAACACTTTAAATACAAGCATAGAGCCAACGCTCATAACTTCAGATATAAAAATGATACATGCATACAAATAGGAATATATTCAGTAGATCATAACATTTACAAAGATGTTACATGGCATATCTAGCATAAAACATATTCCAGTTATGTCCTGTCCACTCATCAGCATATTTCTATAAAGCATTATGGGGTGCAATGTCTCACCTACCTTAGGGTGTTTGTGCCACAGAGATTCAAGAGCTGTTTACCAATATCAGTTTGGATGCCTTCTGCTGCTGTACCCATGACTCCTTCCCATCCAGTAGAGTTGTTGCTGATGTGTCCTTTGAAATTGCTTATCCACTTGATGTCGTGGTTAGGCACGTCATCTGACACATTCTACAACCAGGGACAGCAAGTGTCTTTTTCACCATTGCTTGCTTTTTTTATTGGGGTATGTGTGCGTGTATATATATACTTGGGTTATTGTTTGCAACCTCATGATGGTGGTTCTATTGTTCGCTGGTTCCCAAGTCAGCAGGGTCTATGCTGATGTATCCAGCATAATTCCTACACTCCTTTCATACTTTCCTCCTCCTGTGTTCAAAATGTAGCACTATCAGATACCATTTTGCCACTTCTTGCCTATCTCATCTCATTGATGCCAAGTACTTCCAGATGGTAGTCTTTTTTTGTAACCTGTGCCATCTGTCCTGTACTGTATAAAGTACGTATGTTCTATATGCCTACTCTCGTTAGAGATTTAGGAGTCATGATTCAATACTAATTTAGAAACGGAAGATTGACCAATAACACCTGAGGAAATTAATGCCTCAAACTGGGGGAAGATCCTGGGTTGACAGAATTCAGGCAGAGGTATTAAAGATGGGAGACAACATTCTGATTGAACTGCTAACATAAAAAATGGCCATACTGGGTCATACCAAAGGTCCATCCAGCCCAGTATCCTGTCTGCCCACAGTGGCTGATGCCAGGTGCCCCAGAGGGAGTGAACCTAACAGGTAATGATCTAGTGAACTCTCTCCTGCCATCCATCTCCACCATCTGACAAACAGAGGCTAGGGACACCATTCCTTACCCATCCTGGCTAATAGCCATTAATGGACTTAACCTCCATGAATTTATCCAGTTCTCTTTTAAATCCTGTTATAGTCCTACCCTTCACAGCCTCCTCAGGCAAGCAGTTCCACAGGTTGACTGTGCGCTGAGTGAAGAAGAACTTCCTTTTATTAGTTTTAAATCTGCTACCTATTAATTTCATTTGGTGGCCCCTAGTTCTTATATTATGGGAACAAGTAAATAACTTTTCCTTATTTGCTTTCTCCACACCACTCACAATTTTATATACCTCTATCATATCCCCCCCCTTAGTCTTCTCTTTTCCAAGCTGAAAAGTCCTAGCCTCTTTAATCTCTCCTCATATGGGACCCATTCCAAACCTCTAATAATTTTAGTTGCCCTCTTCTGAACCTTTTCTAATGCCAGTATATCTTTTTTGAGATGAGGGGACAACATCTGTACACAGTATTCAAGATGTGGGCGTACCATGGATTTATAGAAGGGCAATAAGATATTCTCTGTTTTATTCTCTATTCCTTTTTTAATGATTCCTAATATCCCGTTTACTTTTTTGTCCGCCGCTGCACACTGCGTGGATGTCTTCGGAGAACTATCCATGATGATTCCAAGATCTTTCTTCTGATTAGTTGTAGCTAAATTAGCCCCCATCGTATTGGGGTTATTTTTTCCAATGTGCATTACTTTATATTTATCCACATTAAATTTCATTTGCCATTTTGTTGCGCAATCACTTAGTTTTGTGAGATCTTTTTGAAGTTCTTCACAGTCTGCTTTGGTCTTAAGTATCTTGAGCAGTTTAGTATCATCTGCAAACTTTGCCACCTCACTGATTATCCCTTTCTCCAGATCATTTATGAATATATTGAACAGGATTGGTCCTAGGACTGATCCTTGGGGAACACCACTAGTTACCCCCCTCCATTCTGAAAATTTACCATTTATTCCTACCCTTTTTCCCCTGGTCTTTTAACCAGTTCTCAGTCCATGAAAGGATCTTCTCTCTTATCCCAAGACAACTTCATTTACATAAGAGCCTTTGGTGAGGGACCTTATCAAAGGCTTTCTGGAAATCTAGGTACACTATGTCAACTGGATCCCCCTTGTCCACGTGTTTGTTGACCCCCTCGGAGAACTCTAATAGATTAGTAAGACATGATTTCCCTTTACAGAAACCATGTTGACTTTTGCGCAACAATTTATGTTCTATGTGTCTTGACAATTTTATTCTTTACTATTGTTTCAACTAATTTGCCGGGTACTGACGTTAGACTTACCGGTCTGTAATTGCCAGGATCACTTCTAGAGCCCTTCTTAAATATTGGCATTACATTAGCTATCTTCCAGTCACTGGGTACAGTAGCTGATTTAAAGGACAGGTTACAAACCATAGTTAATAGTTCCGCAATTTCACATTTGAGTTCTTTCAGAACTCTTGTGTGAATGCCATCTGGTCTTGGTGACTTGTTACTGCTAAGTTTCTCAGGGTATGTCTACACTATGGAATAAGGTCAAATTTATAGAAGTAGATTTTTTAGAAATTGGTTTTTATATATTCGAGTGTGTGTGTCCCCACAGAAAATGCTCTAAGTGCATTAACTCGGCGGAGCGCTTCCACAGTACCAAGGCTAGAGTCGACTTCTGGAGCATTGCACTGTGGATAGCTATCCCGCAGTCTCCGCTGCCCATTGGAATTCTGGGTTGAGATCCCAATGCCTGATGGGGCTAAAACATTGTCGTGGGTGGTTTTGGGTACATATAGTCAGGCCACCGTTCCCTCCCTCCCTCCGTGAAAGCAAGGGCAGACAATCGTTTCGCGCCTTTTTTTCCTGAGTTACCTGTGCAGATGCCATACCACGGCAAGCATGGAGCCCGCTCAGGTAACCGTCACCGTATGTCTCCTGGGTGCTGGCAGACGCAGTACAGCATTGCTACACAGTAGCAGCAACCCCTTGCCTTGTGGCAGCAGACAGTACAGTACGACTGGTAGCAGTCATCGTCATGTCCGAGGTGCTCCTGGCCACGTCGGCTGGGAGCGCCTGGGCAGACATGAGCGCAGGGACTAAATTTGGAGTGACTTGACCAGGTCATTCTCTTTAGTCCTGCAGTCAGTCCTATTGAACCGTCTTATGGTGAGCAGGCAGGCGATACGGATGGCTAGCAGTCGTACTGTACGATCTTCTGCCGGGCAGGCAAGAGATGAGGATGGCTAGCAGTCGTACTGTACCATCTTCTGCCGAGCAGCCATGAAATGTGGATGGCATGCAGTCCTTCTGCACCGTCTGCTGCCAGCCAAAGATGTAAAAGATAGATGGAGTGGATCAAAACAAGAAATAGACCAGATTTGATTTGTACTCATTTGCCTCCTCCCCCATCTAGGGGACTCATTCCTCTAGGTCACACTGCAGTCACTCACAGAGAAGGTGCAGCGAGGTAAATCTAGCCATGTATCAATCAGAGGCCAGGCTAACCTCCTTGTTCCAATAAGAACAATAACTTAGGTGCACCATTTCTTATTGGAACCCTCCGTGAAGTCCTGCCTGAAATACTCCTTGATGTAAAGCCACCCCCTTTGTTGATTTTAGCTCATTGAAGCCAACCCTGTAAGCCGTGTCATCAGTCGCCCTTCCCTCTGTCAGAGCAATGGCAGACAATCGTTCCGCGCCTTTTTTCTGTGCGGACGCCATACCAAGGCAAGCATGGAGGCCGCTCAGCTCACTTTGGCAATTAGGAGCACATTAAACACCACACGCATTATCCAGCAGTATATGCAGCACCAGAACCTGGCAAAGCGATACCGGGCGAGGAGGCGACGTCAGCGCGGTCACGTGAGTGATCAGGACATGGACACAGATTTCTCTGAAAGCATGGGCCCTGCCAAAGCATGCATCAAAGGTGCTAATGGGGCAGGTTCATGCTGTGGAACGCCGATTCTGGGCTCGGGAAACAAGCACAGACTGGTGGGACCGCATAGTGTTGCAGGTCTGGGACGATTCCCAGTGGCTGCGAAACTTTCGCATGCGTAAGGGCACTTTCATGGAACTTTGTGACTTGCTTTCCCCTGCCCTGAGGCGCATGAATACCAAGATGAGAGCAGTCCTCGCAGTTGAGAAGCGAGTGGCGATAGCCCTGTGGAAGCTTGCAACGCCAGACAGCTACCGGTCAGTTGGGAATCAATTTGGAGTGGGCAAATCTACTGTTGGGGCTGCTGTGATGCAAGTAGCCCACGCAATCAAAGATCTGCTGATATCAAGGGTAGTGACCCTGGGAAATGTGCAGGTCATAGTGGATGGCTTTGCTGCAATGGGACTCGCTAACTGTGGTGGGGCCATAGATGGACCCCATATCCCTATCTTGGCACCGGAGCACCAAGCCGCCGAGTACATAAACCGCAAGGGGTACTTTTCGATAGTGCTGCAAGCTCTGGTGGATCGCAAGGGACGTTTCACCAACATCAACGTGGGATGGCCGGGAAAGGTACATGATGCTCGCATCTTCAGGAACTCTGGTCTGTTTCAAAAGCTGCAGGAAGGGACTTTCTTCCCAGACCAGAAAATAACTGTTGGGGATGTTGAAATGCCTATATGTACCCTTGGGGACCCAGCCTACCCCTTAATGCCATGGCTTATGAAGCCGTACACAGGCAGCCTGGACAGTAGTCAGGAGCTGTTCAACTACAGGCTGAGCAAGTGCAGAATGGTGGTAGAATGTGCATTTGGATGTTTAAAGGCACGCTGGCGCAGTTTACTGACTCGCTTAGACCTCAGCGAAACCAATATTCCCACTGTTATTACTGCTTGCTGTGTGCTCCACAATATCTGTGAGAGTAAGGGGGAGATGTTTATGGCGGGGTGGGAGGTTGAGGCAAATCACCTGGCTGCTGGTTACGCGCAGCCAGACACCAGGGCGGTTAGAAGAGCACAGGAGGGCTCGGTACGCATCAGAGAAGCTTTTAAAACCAGTTTCATGACTGGCCAGGCTACGGTGTGAAAGTTCTGTTTTTCTCCTTGATGAAACCCCCCGCCCCTTGGTTCACTCTACTTCCCTGTAAGCTAACCACCCTTCCCTCCTCCCTTCGATCACTGCTTGCAGAGGCAATAAAGTCATTGTTGCTTCACATTCATGCATTCTTTATTCATTCATCACACAAATAGGGGGATGACTACCAAGGTAGCCCAGGAGGGGTGGTGGAGGAGGGAAGGAAAATGCCGCACAGCACTTTAAAAGTTTACAACTTTAAAATTTATTGAATGACAGCCTTCTTTTTTTTGGGCAATCCTCTGTGGTGGAGTGGCTGGTTGGCCGGAGGCCCCCTCCCCCCACCGCGTTCTTGGGCGTCTGCGTGTGGAGGCTATGGAACTTGGGGAGGAGGGTGGTTGGTTACAGAGGGGCTGCAGTGGCAGTCTGTGCTCCAGCTGCCTTTGCTGCAGCTCAACCATACACTGGAGCATACTGGTTTGGTCCTGCAGCAGCCTCAGCATTGAATCCTGCCTCCTCTCATCACGCTGCTGCCACATTTGAGCTTCAGCCCTCTTCAGCCCGCCACCTCTCCTACCGATCATTTTGTGCTTTCCTGCACTCTGACATTATTTGCCTCAACGCATTCGTCTGTGCTCTGTCAGTGTGGAAGGACAGCATGAGCTCGGAGAACATTTCATCGTGAGTGTGTTTTTTTTTCTTTCTAAGCTTCACTAGCCTCTGGGAAGGAGAAGATCCTGTGATCATTGAAACACATGCAGCTGGTGGAGAAAAAAAAAGGGACAGCGGTATTTAAAAAGACACATTTTATAAAACAGTGGCTACACTCTTTCAGGGTAAACCTTGCTGTTAACATTACATACATAGCACATGTGCTTTCGTTACAAGGTCGCATTTTGCCTCCCCCCACCACGTGGCTACCCCCTCAACCGTCCCCCCTCCCTGTGGCTAACAGCGGGGAACATTTCTGTTTAGCCACAGGCAAACAGCCCAGCAGGAATGGGCTCCTCTGAGTGTCCCCTGAAGAAAAGCACTCTATTTCAACCAGGTGACCATGAATTATATCTCACTCTCCTGAGGATAACACAGAGAGATAAAGAACGGATGTTGTTTGAATGCCAGCAAACATACACTGCAATGCTTTGTTGTACAATGATTCCCGAGTACGTGTTACTGGCCTGGAGTGATAGTGTCCTACCATGAAGGACACAATAAGACTGCCCTCCCCAGAAACCTTTTGCAAAGGCTTTGGGAGTACATCCAGGAGAACCGCGAATGCCAGGGCAAAGTAATCCTTTCACATGCTTGCTTTTAAACGATGTATAGTATTTTAAAAGGTACACTCACCAGAGGTCCCTTCTCCGCCTGCTGGGTCCAGGAGGCAGCCTTGGGTGGGTTCGGGGGGTACTGGCTCCAGGTCCAGGGTGAGAAACAGTTCCTGGCTGTCGGGAAAACCGGTTTCTCAGCTCACAGCAAACAAGCGATCTACAACCTCATCATCATCTTCTTCGTCCCCAAAACCTGCTTCCGTATTGCCTCCATCTCCATTGAAGGAGTCAAACAACACGGCTGGGGTAGTGGTGGCTGAACCCCCTAAAATGGCATGCAGCTTATCATAGAAGCGGCATGTTTGGGGCTCTGACCCGGAGCGGCTGTTCGCCTCTCTGGTTTTCTGGTAGGCTTGCCTCAGCTCCTTCAGTTTCACGCGGCACTGCTTCAGGTCCCTGTTATGGCCTCTGTCCTTCATGCCCTGGGAGATTTTGACAAAGGTTTTGGCATTTCGAAAACTGGAACGGAGTTCTGATAGCACGGATTCCTCTCCCCAAACAGCGATCAGATCCCGTACCTCCCGTTCGGTCCATGCTGGAGTTGTTTTGCCATTCTGGGACTCCATCATGGTCACCTCTGCTGATGAGCTCTGCATGGTCAGCTGCAGCTTGTCATGCTGGCCAAACAGGAAATGAGATTCAAAAGTTCACAGTTCTTTTCCTGTCTACCTGGCCAGTGCATCTGAGTTGAGAGTGCTGTCCAGAGCGGTCACAATGGAACACTCTGGGATAGGTCCCAGAGGCCAATACCGTCGAATTGTGTCCACAGTACCCCAAATTCGAGTTGGCAAGGCCGATTTAAGCGCTAATCCACTTGTCAGGGATGGAGTAAGGAAATCGATTTTAAGAGCCCTTTAAGTCGAAATAAAGGGCTTCATCGTGTGGACGGGTGCAGGTTTACATTGATTTAATGCTGCTAAATTCGACCTAAAGTCCTAATGTAGACCAGGGGTCAGTTAATTCCAAAACCTCCTCTAGTGTCACTTCAGTTGGTGACAATTCCTCAGATATGTCATCTACAAAAGATGGCTCAGGTTTGGGAATCTCCCTAACCTCCTCAGCTGTGAAGACTGAAGTGAAGAATTCATTTAGTTTCTCTGCGATGACTTTATCATCTTTTAAGTGCTCCTTTCGTGTCTCGATCATCCAGGCCCCCGCTGGTTGTTTAGCAGGCTTCCTGCTTCTGATGTACTTAAACATTTTGTTACTTTTTTTTTGAGTTTTTGGCTAGCTGTTCTTCAAACTCCTTTTTGGCTTTTCTTATATTTTTACATCTAATTTGGCAGTGTTTATGCTCCTTTCTATTTACCTCACTAGGATTTGACTTCCACTTTTTAAAAGATGCCTTTTTATCTCTCACTTGTTCTTTTACATGGTTGTTAAGCCACGGTATCTTTTGTAGTTCTTTTACTGTGTTTTTTAATTTGGGGTATACATTTAGGTTGAGTGTCTATTATGGTGTAACAAAATATAAACAACTTTCATTTTGTTTACTTTCATACCTAATAGTACTACTTCTAGAAGGAGAGAAAAAAAAGCCCTTTTTATTGGCAACTTAATTTTTAAGACTGGTAGAACGACTGGTGAGCCAGTTTGACAGTGATCATTCAGGCTGTGACATTTTAATGATTTAAAAAAAGAACTTCTGGAATTTTCAACGGTAATCCGAGGGCATTGTAGGTCTTTCTGTCCAGTCATGTAAGCTGGGGTGTAATAAGGGTTGGAGTCCTTGAAACATAGAAGTACCTTGTTGGGTGAATTGCATTTGTTCCCTCTTAATTTTGCTTGCTGCTATGTTCTATATGTTCTATAATCTCTTTCCACACTTCTTAAGTAAATATTTTAATTTTCTTCCAGTATCTTTTTAATTTCAGTATTTTCATTTGTAATGTTTTAAATTGTTGTATATTAAATGCAAATTTGTTAAAATACACCATTGCAGGTGTTACTGTCATATAAGTAAAAATTTACAGAAATGTCATTAAATTACCAACTAATATATAATCACTTTATCAATATCCTATTTACAGAATAAAACTTAAAACACCATTCAATAGCTATGTTCTTGGAATACTTTTTAAGAGCTAATTAATTCAGGTGAAGAGGAAAAAAAGTGACTTGATTTTTAGGGGTGTCTGTGTGGCTTTTTTGGTGCCCAGTTCTCAAGCTGTCTTGAAGGGGCTGGATTTCAGAAAATACTGAGCACTGACCTTCTGACAGCCAGACCTTTTAAGATGTGTCAAGCTGGACTCTAAAAAGCTTGAGAAACCCTACTCTGAAACCTAAATCACTTGTCACTTTTTACGATTGACCAAAACTATATACGAGTCCTACAATCTCAATTGTGAATCAGGGCCATCTTTTGTTTCTTTAATCAGAATTTAAGGGTGTGCCCAACTACTTATTACTTAGCCATGTAAATGGAGAAGATGGTGCTGAGGGAAGAAAGACATTGAGAAAATGAGGGACAGCTGTTAAACTAATCTAGTGATAGTGCATATTAGCTAGAATCTAATTTGGTGTGATTGTCCAGCAAGGGCTAGGAGTGCTGTGGAAAGTAGCACCCTTGACCTTTAGGAGATAGTCATTAGAGAGATATGAAACAGTCTATCTCTAGCTGTATGAAAAACGAGAGGTTCAAGGGGAAGCAGTGTCAGTGCCCGGATGTAGGTCTTCTAGGGAAGGAGTCTGCAGTGATTTTGGGTATCTGCCTGTGTACAGCTTATGACTTTAAAAACAGGGTCTGCAGTCTGTTAGATACAGCTCAAATTTTTTTAATGTGGGATTTGTTTGTCTTTTCTGTTATGATTTACCTTTTATGTTGGAGTGGAATTCTAAAGAGTGGTAGCACAGGCCTAATGGTGAAAGGTCCATAATGTAAGTGGTCTCCCACTGAAATTGAACCACCTTAGACTTTACAATAGGCTGTTGCCTACCCAGAAGAACTAGTCTGTTCAGGTAGGCTGGTAATTAAGCAACAGATCACATGGCAGGCATTTGATCACCTGATGAGGCTGATCAGGAAATCATCTGAAGGGGATGGAGGTTATAAAAGAGTCTCTTAGCAGCTGTGAGAAAAGAAGAAAATACCATATGAGAAGTCGTGTGCAAGGAGAGGAAGTATGTTGGACTAAGAGGACCCTACAGAGTGGCAAAGAAACTGAGGCAGGGAAAATGTGAATAGGGTGTTCAGTATTTTGTCTAGATATCCCATGTTAAGTAAATTGTGTTAGAATCCTGTGTAACGTCTGAGAGTCAGTTTGCTTTCACTATGGCATATCCCTGAAAAGGTAATGTGTGAACTAGAAGGCTCACATCTTCTGTGAGAGTTGCGGGGAAGTACAGTCGCTGCTGGGAATGCCTGGGGGAAATGGCAGAAGTTTCAGGGCCTAAGTAACTGAACCACAGGGTTCTTGCTGCCAAGAGGAGTGTAGGCATGAGATCTGCACCTGGAGTGTGTTCAGAGGTCCAAAGCCAGAAACAGTGCCTAAACTCTGGCCATCTCTAACAAGCTATGGGCATGTGGGATTCAGCAGCCTGGTGATTGTCTAACCAAAGCAGCATGTTCAGATCTGTGAATATAGCCAGAGCAGGAGTTCCCAAACTTTTTGCTGGTACAACCCAATTTTAATTATTTCTTCCTGGGATCCCAGATGGCATGGAGGATGCCATTTTGTAGAGCAAAATGGTGTCCTCCCTGCATTGTGACCTTGCACACACACACTACATGTGAGGTTACACTGTGCAGAACAAAATAGTGTGTGGGGGACACCAGGGATCACCACAACCCCATCTGCTGATGGCATAACCCTATTTATGGTCATGACCCACAGTTTGGGAACTACTAAGAGAGGGGTTTTAAGGAGACCAGGTGGAGAGAAATCTTATTGCCCAGAAGAATGGGATGAGTTAAAAGTGATATCCAAGTGAGTATCCGGTTTCCTTGCCTGCCTGATGAGGACAAAATGGGAACAGGCTGAATGACATGCAGAGCAACATTGGCCTGTCACAGGCAAGGGAGACCAGAAGGGCTGAGTGGGGGTGGAGGAAAGAGAATGGAGTGGCTTCAGGGACTAAGCAGTAGAATGAAGCTGTCAGTCAAAGGGGTAGGGGATGGGCCTAATTGGTAGTCACATATACAATATTACGGGGAAAAGGGTTGAAGCGAAGAGGATGTGCACTGCTGAACATGCCTGAGTCTGAACCTCTATTTAATGTGATCTCTGTTAGTGTTTTGATCCTGGGGGAGGATGAGAGAAACTAGGTCTGGGCTTTTCAGCTATGGTCAGATAGTTCAGTTTGCCAGAAAGGCTAGCAATGGTCGAATTTGTTAACTATGCCAGAGGGTCTTAATAGTAAAATAAACTGTACTTTTATTAGTTGCTGCTGCAAAAGACAGTTTAATGTAATTTTAAGAGGGAAATGGTGTCTTAATTTTTTTTTACAGCCTTGCAGTTGAAATCTTAACTGCAGCTGCTGCCAGGGTCAAACAGTTTAATTGAAACCAGTCCTTGACTTGCTATCTGTTATGTAGATATTTTTTTTAATAAAAAATCATCGAAGACTGTTGGTATGTAAAAGGGACAAAATGAAAAATGTTTCATCCCTTGAAAATATCCTGTTTTTGGGTGAGGTAAAAATTGTTCTGATTGAGGCTGATGGATTAGTACTGAAGACATTAGGCCAAGTAAGCTGAATGTAAACTGCCCAGAGCAGTGGTTTTCAACTTTTTTTTCATTTGCAAACACCTGAAAAACTTTGAATGCAGGAGCAGACTCCTCTGGGAATCTTAGACATAGTCTAAGGTCATAATCATCATAGCCACAGGTTGAAAACCACTGGTGTAGAGTATGCTAAGGAGTGCGGCATAAAGAGTCTTCTCAGAATTTGTGGAAAGCAACATACCCATGAGTTTTCTTTCAAAAAGATGAAGTGTTTTGTGTAACTTGCACTTGAAAAGGTGGGTTTAGAATTAATTCCCTATGTGTACATGCAGCTTAGGTGAAATGCATGGAAGCAGAAAATTTTGTCCACAGAGAGCTCCTTTTCTGCTCTGTACAATGCAGTATGAGGTGATCCAGTAGCTTGCCACCATCAAATTTAAGACGCTTTGAAGTTTCTCACAGTAAAAACAAAGGAATAAAAATGAGACTGGCACAATTGTCCAACAGAACAGGAATGCTGTCAGGCAGTATTATTTAGTTTTAATGTACTTGTGAGAATGAGACTACAGCTCAGATTGTGACCATAATGTTTCCTTGCAGATAAGCAAATTGTAAGTCTTAAGCTGCCTATGGAACAGTGATCAGTTTTTCCCAGCCCTGGGAAGACATGAAAGGTAAGGTGAGAGAAATACATGCAATTCAAAGCCGATAAAGAACAAGACAAAAGAATGTGTGTGGGGGGGGGGAGGGGAAAGAGAGAGAATTTGCTTAATTCTAGTTTTGTTTTTGGACACCAATCAAATGAATGGAGGCAGTTAACTAGTAGCCAAAAGAAACTGAAGTCATTTCAGTCTTAAACTTTGGAAATTCCACCTGTAAAAGACCAGGGGTAATTTTGGTCCCTGGGTTTTGAAGAGAAACTGGGTTTACAGTCTAAGTTGCTAAAATTGTTGGTCCTTTTATTCTGGTCAATAAAGCATCTTCTGTGAAGGGAGGTGAGCTTTCTATGAATTTACTATAGAAGCCTTGTTTCAGGTTTTTTAACCACTCTTGTATTGTCATTCCTTTGTAGGATTTAAAAACAAACAAACAAAAAACAGCAGGTTAATATAGCAGCCAGCGATAGGGAATTGAGACCTGAATTTTGTTCCAAGTTCTGATACTGACTGTGTAACTTTATAGAAAACAGGCCATTTAATCTCCCTGTACTTCATTTCCTCTTCTGTAAAAGTATTTACCTACCTTTGTATTTTGAAACTCTCAGATGAAGAGCTCATTCATTTTATATATATATATATTAAAAAAAAAAAAAATGAAGTGCCAGAGTTAAGAGTCTTCCCACCTGGTACATTCCAGTTTCTTGAGGTGACAGATACAATTTCTTGTCCGTTTTCTGCAATTGTTAGGGGTTAACTTTTTCAGGGAACCCTGAAATTGACTAATCTTGTTTTTGAATATCTTTCACTAATCTTTCAAGAGATTCATTGCATAAACTGTAAATTTACAAATTGTGTTATATTAAACAACTTAAATACTCTCTCAGCCCTCTTGGCTGGTAGGAGACGGGCAGAGAGCCAGATGAGAGGGGAGCAAACTGAGTTAAAAGCAGTAAAATCTGAATATTTGTTTTTTCAGAACCTAGGCATTTTTCTGAGAATTAGATAAAACTCAAAATGAAGGGCCTTACCTATATATAACTTGCCTCTAGGGAAAACTGCTTCTTACCACCCATGAGCTAGAGAGCAGGTTATGTTCCAGTTCCCCTTGAAGTCAGTGGGAATCTTTCCACAGACTTCTGTAGGGATTGGATGAGGCCTCCAAAACCTTTTTTTTAATATTTATTGTTCTGGACTATTTCATTTAAACAACAAAAAAAAAATCTGGTGCATTTCTTGACTAGTGCCCTAAAGAAATTGCAAGCTTAAATCTTGCAGTTTACGTTACACTTTTTCTCAGTTTTGTAACTTTTCTGCTTGATGAATACTTTGGTACAATACTGACAGTATGTTGCTGTATCTGAGAATGAAGCCAGAAGTCTAATCAATAATAAAGATGACTTGTAGTTTTGAGAGTTTGGGGAAAATGTTTGCAAGAGGATTAGGAGAGGGAAATACAGAAATTAAAATTTTACTTTTGAAAAGTGTATTTAAATCAGTGTGGTGCAGACTAAATGCTTTTTCATTCTGGTATACTAGTTAACTATGCTATTTAGAACTTTGTATATCATTTCCAAGAATATTTTTGATTCAGTGAAGTATTTGTTAGAAATATTGTGATGATGATAAATATTTAGAAAATCACCTTGGAAAAAGGTATCTGTCCTATAACTTTCTTGTGGGTAAGGGGTTTATATTGGCATACTTATCCAACTCTTTGAAACATCTCTTTCAAATAAGACAATTTAAATTGTAGTACATCTGTTCTGCCTGATGAAGCTTCATAATTGTGTTATAAGGTATATATTTGCATTGTTTCCATTTGAAAACTCAAAAAACCCCCAAAAACCTAGAATTTTGAGGAGAGATGGGAGTACTTAAATTCTTATATGATTTGTGAGACCTAGAAGGTGGTAAAAGAGAACTGCAAAAGTTTATTGGAAAGGGATAAATGTGTAAAGTCAGCTGCAGCTTAGTTGTCTGTGCCAGGTACCTTTTACTTAGAACAGCAATTTGTTGGTTTAAAGTGTTTCATGGTGTACTATATGCCTCCGTCCACTTATCAAAGATTTGATAGAATGCTGTCGTGTAGTCTCATGTCTTAAAGAGAATACTATAAATATCAGTTTAAAAATAGACTTCACAAATTAGTTTTACTTATTTTGAAGTACCACATCCTTGATATTTTTCAAATATTTACCAACTCACAAATTGGAAATTCACAATAAAGTATCCCAGTCTGTATCAATAAAGAAGGTCTGTCTTTTCAGAAGGTGTGGGCCATAGTCTCCTAGTTAGGCTTGTCAGAATTCAATTTTTTATCATTTTGATGGATAATATAAATGTTCATCTTCAAAATGTTTTTTGGTTTTTATCTATTCTAAATTTTCACAGTTGTGGGAAATTATGGGGAAATATACAAAGTAAATATCCTTAAACTAAGTCTTCAAGCAGCATTTTTCTTTTTTTGCCTATATGTAAATTTCAGTTATTGATTGCAATATTTTTTCATCGGTTTGTGTATATCCAGTGAAATCAGTGTTGACTGATGAAAATCTAATCCTTTCAAGACTACACAGAGTTAAGGTTGAGTCTTCTACTTAAAGCAGGATTCAACTTCTATGTTTGAAGAGGGAAGAACATCCTCCACAATTATTCTGAGTACACAATTTTCTGAGAATTTTCAGGTAAACCCATTAATTAAAATAAACTTAAATGTGTTCTTGAAGAAATTTGTCACTCAGTGACACCTTTTTGTCCTCTGTGATCTTAAGAATGAAATAAAGCACTCTTCAGTTAGTTAAATATATGGGAAGTTTGAAATCTCATAGGTTACGTTTAAAGAAAGAAGGTTGTCATTATGCTACTTTATTGGTGACTTTTATGTAAGTGTTATGAATGTAATGGACAGGGCAAAGGCAGCACCTTAATTGGGGCTATTGTGACGTGAGGCAATACAACCAATCACCTTCCTCTAGAGCAGGGACGGGCAAACTTTTTTTTTTTTTTTTTTTGGCCTGAGGCCCGCTTTGGGTTTCAGAAATTGAATGGAGGGCCAGTTAGGGGAGGCTGTGCCTCCCCAAACAGCCAGGCGTGGCCCAGCCCCCGCCCTCTATCCGACCCACTTCCCTTTCCCCCCCCGCTTCTCGCCCCCTGACAGCCCCCCCTGGGACTCCTGCCCCATCCAAACCCCCCTGTTCCCGGACCCCTAACTGTCCCCCCACCGCCCCATCCAACCCCCCCCCTCCTTCCTGGTTGCCCGGGACCCCTGCCCTGTCCAGCAACTCCTTCTTCCTGATCTCCCCCCGAACTCCAGCCCCTGACCACCCCCCCGAACTCCCCTGTCCTCTATCCAACCCCCTTCCCTTGCTCCCTGCCTGGAGCACCGGTGGCTGGAGGTGCGGCTGCACCAGGACAGGCAGCCGTGCTGCCCAGCTGGAGCCAGCCACGCAGCGCACAGCACTGGGTCAGGCTGGGTGCTGTAGCTGCGCTGCCCCCAGAAGCTCACAGCCCCGCCTCTCAGAGCATTGCGCTGGTGGCACAGTGAGCTGAGGCTGCGGGGGAGGGGGAACAGCGGAGGAGGGGCCGGGGACTAGCCTCCTTGGCCAAGGGCTCAGGGGCTGGGCAGAATGGTCCCGCGGGCTGTAGTTTGCCCACCTCTGCTCTAGAGCTAATTTGCATGCTGTAATTCTGTTAGTTGAAATGAGGTAGAGGTATGAGAGGAACTGGACTTGAATATCGAGTTCTTATTAGCAGAGTGGATACAAATGAATGATTAAATTAAAAATGTGATTTTTATTTAAATTTGATTTTTCCAATTAAAGTTTGTTTTAAAAAATCCATTTTAAATGAAGTTTGATATTGACAACCAACGATAAGGCCTAAACTGACTATAATTAAGGCTATGATTTAGTCACGGGTATTTTTAGTAAGTCATGGACTGGTCACTGGCAATAAACAAAGTCACGTCCCGTGACCTGTCCATGATTTGTACTATAAATACCCCTGACTAAATTGTAGGTGGTGTGGGGGTGCTCTGGCTGATGCTGCTGCTACTGCTGCTGGGGGGGGGGGGGGGGGGGCTCTAGCATGCTACCACTGCTGCTTAGGTGCCCCTGGGGTCAGCCGTACCTGCCACTACAGAAGTGTCCTGGAGGTCCCAGAAAGTAACAGAATTCATGACCTCCATGAAAGACTCGTAGCCTTAATTATAATAGATTACAATCATGTAAATTAAATACAAAAAAAAGCATCATCTGTGCTGCAATGTTTCAAAGGTAGTCAAGCCACTGAACTGGTAGAAATTGCCACTTAAGCACCTGGAACCAGAGTTTGTTGAAAGCAGTAGCCCCTTCTGTGGGTGAATAGAGAATATTTTCCTCATGAAGGTTTATTAAGCTAGTTCATTCAACACATTTCATTTCAAGTTAAGAAACTGTTTGGGAGTTCAAAAAGCAGGAAAGCTTGTTTTCCATTCTATGAATAAAAATAGATGTGAGAGGATGAGATTTACTAGTTCTGAAATCTTGAAAGACCAGAAACAGTTCAGTTTACTAACTACAGATGTACTTTGTTTAATAAATCCATTTTAAATATAAAACATACTTTGATAAACTTTTTTTATATATACAGCTCAATTAAAGTAGTTTTGTTTAACAAACTTTGAAAATGCTATTTATGCATTTTTATTTAAATTTGAATTTCTATTCAAATATAGCAAGTAAGATCAAGTAAAATCTAATCTAGTAAATAAGAAACGTATTCACCATTTTCTAACAATACACTTATTTAGATTAATTATTTTTAAGTGTGTGTATATATAGGTGTATATACATATGTATATAAGTATTAAAAAAAATGACAAGCAACTGTTGACCCACTGGATCATGGTGTATTAGTAAAAGGTCTAGTCAGGTGCCTGATGAATTGTCTTATGGTTGACAAAAGCAACACAGATTTTTACAAGTTTCACAAATCCATGTGTTGTCTGAGTTGGAGGCCAAGATTACAGCACACTGTTTTCTTCTTTCTTGCTTTGCTTCCATCCTGTGGAACAAAGTTGCTTCATATTGAGCTGCACCCAGTGCCACATGTTCCATCCAGATTGAACAGGATTCTGCAGGCTTCCCCTAGCTGTCTACATTTATGTTGAGCGACTTCTTATCATTTTTGGACATATTGGGGTACCACCGTGAAGGGCAACCCTGTTTTTTAAGAGCTGTCTCGAATCTCGCTGTGCAAAATATTCTTGGAGATATGGTCTTCTCCCATTCTCCTGACATGACTGAGCCATCGCGACCTTCGCTTCTTGATAGTAGTTTCTAATTGTGTCAATTCTGCATGCTCCAGCACTTCTCTGTAGGGCAGTTTGTTTTCCCACTGTAATTCCAGAATCTTACACAGGCATCTCATGTGAAAGCTGTTGAGTCTCCTGATATGCCTAGCATACGTAGTCTTGTTTCTCAAACATGGAGCAGGGATGATGGCATGCAAGTCTGATAGATTTTCATCTTCACCTTAGTTGATAATTTGCTGTTGTTCCATGCATGTTTCTGTAATAGCCTGAAATTCTTAGCTGCTTTTCCGATTCTGCCGTTCAGTTCAGTCTGAAGGTCAAGTTTCCTGCTGATCATAGAACCCAACTAGCAAAAGCTGTTATGACGCCAAGAGATTTACCCTCCGGAGTAATGTCAGGCATTGGTTCTTGTGTCCTTGTATATGATCCATCTTCTTAACCTGAAGCTCTTACATGATGCAGAAGACTTGTGCAAGAGATTTTGCATAAAAGATTCACTGTGGGCAACCAAGGTGGTGTCATCTGCAGGCAGGAAATATCTCATAACCAGCTCTGTCACCTTGGTTTTCACTCTAACCCTTTCGATGTTAAGCAAGCCTTCATCTAGTCTGGTTCGAAGATAAATGCCATCATTGCTGTTAATAAATGTGTATATCATTGCTTAAATAAATGTGTGTAGATATTATGTATCCTTCTGATTAGCAAAAGGAAGAATTAGAGTGAAGACTATATTTAGCTGCAAAATCAACATGTTTTAATGGTTACAAACCAATGAGAATCAAAATTTCTTCAGGAAAATAACTAGGTACAAATGCAAATCAACATTAAAATCAATGATCTAAATCAAGTTTTCCTGCTTGCTGATTTTAATAATGTTTAAAATCAGTCCACCCTGGTTCTTCGTAATTCTCTTCTGGTTTCTCATCCGTGAAATCTGAGAAACCATTGGAGTTTCATTCTGTTTCTGTCATAAGTTCATTTTTGTGTTCAAAAGGCTCTATAACAGGTTTTTAACAAATGCTTGAGATTTCATAATTTAAAAGGTGGTATATAGTATCTAATTCCATCATTCTAGAGTGGTAATGTACTTGCAAACTACTTCAGCATGGAAGGTTTTCCTTTTCATTTCCCCCTCAATGTATGGTATTCCCAGTGAACACTTCTTAATTGTAATTGAAATTGTACCCTTTCTAGGTTTGCTTGTGGTGGTTTTGGCTTTCTTTTTGTTCTGTCAGGGTTTGTTTTGGCAGCTGCACAGTGGCTTGTATATAACATCTTAAGACTCACTTAAAAGATGCTAATTTGAAGCAGAGACGATACCCCAACAAATAATGTATCTGGGGTATACTTTCTTATGAAGTTTAAAAAAAATCTCCCAAACCCTGCTTCTTGATAGAATACTCGTGTGTTTCAGAGGTGCAAAAATAGCTTCAAAAATATATTTCAGATAAAGGATTAAAATTCAACCCAGGCAGGAATGATTTATCACTATCTAGAGTCGGAGATGCATTCTAAAAGATGAAGACAATCACACTCATCCCATATACCACAAATTTGATGAGGACCATTTAGTTTCCTGTTTTTAGAACCCCTTGGTATATTGTCTGTTTCTAGTCAGTGGTTTGTACATTAACTGTTACTGATAGCTCTGAACTGCTGGGCTTTAACCCTGATTTAGCATTGCAGTATAGGGAAATTAATGTGTGTCCAGTCTTGTAAAATATAATGCAGACTTTTATAGTTCTGTTTGCCAGACAAGTAATTTACACTTGACTGGACAGTAAAATATCATTACTTTTTGCATCATGGTAAAGAGAGGGTGAGTTGACTCTTTCTGCATGGGCTGGGAAATTATTCATAATTTTTAGAACTGTTAATATAATTTGATAAGAGGTTAATATTGAAGTCTACTCTGTATTAAATTATTTGAAAGTTAGGGTTTGTCCACACTGGCAATTAACAGCGCTGCAACTTTCTCGCTCAGGGTGTGAACCCCCCCAATTCCCCTCAGCCTGGCAAGTTGTAGCGCTGTAAAGCGCCAGTGTAAACAGTGCCCAAGCGTTGCACCTCATTGTAAACAGTTTACCTCGTTGAGGTGGATGCTTTAGAGCCACGACCACACAAGGCACGTTGCCAGTGTAAACTAGCCCTTAGTATCACTAAAGGCATAGCTACACTGGAAACTTCAAAGCGCTGTCACGAGAGCACTCCTGCGGCAGCGCTTTGAAGTGTGAGTGTGGTCGTGAGCTCTGGGAGGGAGCTCTCCTGGTAATCCACCTCCATGAGGGGATTAGCTCCGAGGGCTGGATTTAGCCCCTCCCCTCCACGGCCGTCAGTGCCCCACACTCTGACAATGCTCCACTTCAGCTGGTGCAAGTGCTCCTGGAGAGAACGCATGAAGGGTAGTGTGGACCCACCAGCCGATTGAATTACTGCAGTGACTGGAGGTAGACCTAAATTAAGTCTACTCCACAATGTGGTGTCCACAAGCCCTTTGTCTTCACAGTTCAAGCTTGTTGAGAAACATGGTTTTGGGAACATTCATTCTCTATGCAGCCTTATCGATGTTTGCTTAGGGAGGGGTGTGTGTGGGGGGGGGGCACTGGTTTTATGGAGCCGTTCTCTTTTTTAAAATACATTAATTGTCAGCGGAGCTAACTGCACCTAGTGGCTGTTAAGCACTGATCTCTGCTAAGTTTGAAACTGGTCATGGATGGGAGGAAGGGGCCATTCAATCACAGATTCTGTCCTTGCCTGTATTGTTACTGGAATTGTTCACAGAATTGTTGCAGAAAATCAAAACTAAGCCATAAAGGTATTTATCTACCCATTTTATGCAGCATTGAAAACTAGTAGTGTGTTTCTGTAAGCACATGACACTAACTGCACTTTCCCCCTCCCTCCTGTGTAACCTTGGGAAACTTCAGATTGTCCTACAATCGCTCATTCAGAAATGACAGAAAAGTGTTTTAGTATGATGGCACCAGACAGTTATACACCATTTCATTTAATGTGCTGTGAATTGTGGGGTCCAGTGCTAAACCTAAAAACATCTTTTGTTTGCTCATCATAGTTAAGAGGGAGGGTTGGCGCACAGCTCAAGGAAACTATAATGTTTGTTAAAAGAACTTGAGGAAATACCTCAAATGGTCTTCTAAGTACCATTTATTTCCAGGACAGGAGATCTCAGAATCATGCATTTAAGAGATAACTAAGGATGTTTGCTGTAGGGTGTCCATCCCCCATTCCAGGCTATGCTCAGTCAAGTGAGAAGTAAAATACAGCCTGTTGGAAAGGAGAACAATGTAGGATTTGATAGAGGGGAGAAAAATCCCTTCTTAAGGAACAAGTGGGTTATGACTTAGTCTAACAGCAATGGTAAATGTCAACAGATGACAATGAGATTAGCCATGATGATGCATAGGAAAACTACACTGTGAATCTAGGCAGCGAAGCATCTTATTGGGCTGGAAAAGCTACATGTCTGCTACGAAAGTTAGTTGCCAATTGGTAAATCAGGTGAATGGATTATTCTTCACCCCACCCCCCCATTCCCTCCTCCTAGTCCAGATTCACTGCAATATGATTTGGCTACCCCAGACTGGATCTCTGTTGCCAAAGACAATTGCAAAATATTTCTCTAGAATACACTGTTAAGGTCTGAGTGTGGCAGAAGTCCTTGTCCGGTTTTGATCAAGTGAACTACTGAGTTCTCTGTTCTTGGAACTCTCTGACTTTACAGAAAATTACAAGAGAAAAGCAAGTTATACAGATGTTGAGGGAGGAGGCCACTGTTCTTGAAACTTGCCAACATAAGAAAAGCTCCTGTGTCCATATGGTATAAGATGGACATGCTGTCACTGGAATCAGTATTTCACCTGAAACCAGAAAATCTCAACCTTGTTGCTTGGTATTAAAAAGAACAAATGAAGGAAGGTTACTTCCAGAAATTCATTTCCACTCTTACAAGAAAGGTCCACAAATGATACTTATTCAGCAAAATGGGTCAAATTTGAGGTAAAAGTGCATGGACTAGAATAGGGCAGGCAGAAGGGCATAGGTGTCCGTCCCAAAGCTTGGAATTCCTACAAGTACAGTTTACTTGGAACCTGAAGTAAAGCATTCAGATATACTTACCTCAGCAACTTCCTTTTGTGGGGTGGGATCCTTGCCCATACATGTACATTGTATGACTTGACTTCACTTAGACATTAGGATAGTCTTAGGGCATATATTGGCTGAATCAACAGTTGATATACAGATAACTACTGCCCTGTTCACCTAAGGAAATTCTTTTCTTACCAGAAGATCTCCTTTCTTCACATTCTCGTGTCCACAGATGTAACCCATGCTAATTGAAAGGCATAATAGTACCTAGGAAAAAGGTTCTTGTGCTCTGCAGAAAGTTCCATTCAAGTTTTATCATGAGGTTCATTAGTTCTGTGAATAAGCTTACTGTTCACTGAGTTAGTTAAAAAAATAAAAAAAACAAGGAGTACTTGTGGCACCTTAGAGACTAACAAATTTATTTGGGCATAAGCTTTCGTGGGCTGAAACCCACTTCATCGGATGCATGGAGTGGAAAATATAATAGGAGGACTGATATATACACACAGAAAACATGAAAAAATGGGTGTTGCCATACCCACTGTAACAAGACTAATCAATTAAGGTGGACTGTTATCAGCAGGAGGGAAAAAAACCTTTTGTAGTGATCAGGATGGCCCATTTCAAACAGTTGACAAGAAGGTGTGAGTAACAGTAGGGGGAAAATTGGCATGGGGAAATAGTTCTTACTTTTGTGTAATGACCCATCCACTCCTGGACTTTATTCAAGCCTAATTTAATGGTGTCCAGTTTGCAGATTAATTCCAATTCTGCAGTTTCTCGTCGGAGTCTGTTTTTGAAGTTTTTTTTGTTGGAGAATTGCGACTTTTAGGTCTGAAATTGAAGGACCAGGGAGGTTGAAGTGTTCTCCAACTGGTTTTTGAATGTTATAATTCTTGACATCTGATTTGTGTCCATTTATTCTTTTGAGTAGAGATTGTCCGGTTTGGCCAATGTACATGGCAGAGGGGCATTGCTGGCACATGATGGCATATATCACATTGGTAGATGTGCAGGTGAACGAGCCTTTGATGGTGTGGCTGATGTGATTAGGTCCTATGATGGTGTCCCTTGAATAGATATGTGGACAGAGTTGGCAACGGGCTTTGTTGCAAGGATAGGTTCCTGGGTTAGTGTGTTTGGTGTGTGGTTGCTGGTGAATATTTGCTTCATATGCCAGGTGTATATAGATCTTCCACTCTGTGTGCAGCGGCAGTCAAAAAAGCAAACTGGATGTTAGGAATCATTTAAAGAAGGGATAGAGAATAAGACGGAGAATATCTTACTGCCCTTCTATAAATCCATGGTATGCCCACATCTTGAATACTGCGTACAGATGTGGTCCCCTCCTCTCAAAAAAGAGATACTGGCATTAGAAAAGGGCAACTAAAATGATTAGGGGTTTGGAATGGGTCCCATATGAGGAGAGAGTAAAGAGGCTAGGATTTTTCAGCTTGGAAAAGAGGAGACTAAGGGGGGGGATATGATAGAGGTATATAAAATCATGAGTGGTGTGGAGAAAGCGAATAAGGAAAAGTTATTTACTTGTTCCCATAATATAAGAACTAGGGGCCACCAAATGAAATTAATGGGTAGCAGATTTAAAACTAATAAAAGGAAGTTCTTCTTCACTCAGCGCACAGTCAACCTGTGGAACTGCTTGCCTGAGGAGGTTGTGAAGGGTACGACTATAACAGGATTTAAAAGAGAACTGGATAAATTCATGGAGGTTAAGTCCATTAATGGCTATTAGCCAGGATGGGTAAGGAATGGTGTCCCTAGCCTCTGTTTGTCAGAAGGTGGAGATGGATGGCAGGAGAGAGATCACTTGATCATTACCTGTTAGGTTCACTCCCTCTGGGGCACCTGGCATCGGCCACTGTGGGCTGACAGGATACTGGGCTGGATGGACCTTTGGTCTGGACCTTATGGCCGTTCTTATGTTCCTACTGATCTTCCACTGCATGCATCCGATGAAGTGGGTTTTAGCCCACAAAGTCTTATGCCCAAATAAATTTGTTAATCTCTAAGGCCACAAGTACTCTCCCCCCGCCCCCACCCCCCCGATACAGACTAACATGGCTACCACTTTTTTTTTTAAGGGAACTCATTAGTTCAGGTTTTTCAGATGCTAAACTCTGTCTGTACACTTTGACTGATGGATCTGATCTGCTTTCATCAGCTACTGGGGACTGAAGATCCAGTGTAGGATCTCTGGAACAAAGTTACTTGCATTCTTTAGGCAATAATACAATTTTCTTATTTTTCTCCATGGTTAGGAAAAGATTAGTTGAATTTGGCAAATAGTTGAATTGAAAATGAAATCCAGCATGTTTCGTACTTTCTTAGGTTTGACTTTTTAGATTAAGTGCATAAAAATCTTGTTTTTTCTTAGATTGGGAGCTGCTTCTACATACAGTCATAAATTACGCTTTTTTGGTTAAAATCTGCAGTTCTTTGTGAATATAAGGCAGGGGTGGGAAAACTACAGCCTGAGGGCCGCATCCGGCCCTCTACATGTTTTAGTCCGGCCCTTGAGCTCCCACCGGGGAGCGGAGTTGGAGACTTGCCCTGCTCTGGGCGGCTCCCAGAAGCAGTAGCCCGTCTCCTACGCATCGGGGCAGCCACGGGGCTCCACACGCTGCCCCTATCCGAAGCGCGGCTCCCGCGGCTCCCATTGGCCAGGAATCGTGGATGGGGCAGTGCGCAACAGAGCCTTCTGGCTATGCCTATGCATAGGAGCTGGCGGTGGGACATGGTGCTGCTTCTGGCAGCTGCTTGAAATTAGCACCACCCAGAGCCTGCATCCTTGACCCCCCCACACACACCCTGCCCTAGCCATGATCCCCTCCTGCCTCTGAACCGCTCAGTCCCAGCCTTCCTGTACCACCAAATCCCTCAGCCCCACCCCAGCGCCTGCACCCCCAGCTGGAGCCCTCACCTACTTCCGCACCCCAACCCCCAATTTTGTGAGCATTCTTGGCCCACCATACAACTTCCATATTCAGATGTGGCCCTCGGGCCAAAAAGTTTGCCCACTCCTGATATAAGGACTCTCATCATGAATCTACAAAATTTTAGTTTTAATGTTTACATTTGCCAGTGGTCTCTGCTTTGGTGAGGCTGAAAGGAACGACAATTCCTCTGGCTCTGAACTGGAATAACTAAATATCTAGAGTAGTAATTTTACACTGGGAACTAGTTACCTCTTAGCACTTGTTTGTTATCATTATACTCTTATTTCTATGCACAAATACTATATAATTAAAACACTTTCAAATTTTGAAAAATATTTTTTTTAAATTTATAGTTTTTGGTTTTATAATTTAGTGGTAGACTTAGTTTATCAGATGGGTATTTGGGATGTTTGGTCTTTTTTCATAAACTACAACTTAACTGGCAGTCAGAAGCTAGCCAATATTGCTACAGTAGTGCCTGCCTCAAACTATCGAACTTGCAGATAGCTACATGAAGGTATTTCTCCTTTTACCTCCTTATATGTATTACAGTTTCAAACTGGGGTGTGAAGTGTGATTTATGTGTGTGCTTGTCTAGTAAACTGTAGCTAATATATGGTTTGGATATGAATGCTAACTTGTGGGAGCTTTGGATATTTGTCCAATTACATTGCAATATATGTATTATAAAAGTTCTCAAAAATAGTCAGAAATATTCAACAAAAGTATCCTTAACTGGGATTTCAGGGGAAAATATTAGCCTTGACCACAGTGGGAAAGTAATGCAGATTCTTTCCTGCACAGGGTTTATCTTCATTAGAAAAATCTACCAGTGTAAACATACATCAATTATGTGTTTTTTTTTTTTTCAGTGTCAAAGTTGCGTTAGTAGAAGCCATCTTACATTTGAGCCATATGTTGATGATATGCTTGGTGTAGGATTTGTTTGTAACTCTTCGTAGGATATCTGTCTGTAACTCTCCTGCTGTATTCTAGAACTTGCCTGTTGCCAATGAGATTTCCAAATTCATCTTAGCTTGGAATTAGCCCAGGTTGTGATCCTGTCTATGGAGTCAAATGTTAATCCTTGTAGCTAAGAGGTAGGGGGAATCTTTGCAGTTGTTTGAATAGTTATGGGGAAGGAGAGAAGGGACCCAGAGATATCAAGATTTCTGATGTGATATGATGACACCTCTACATTTTTCTATTATGTGTTCTTTGATTATGTGCATACTGCTTTTGGGGCAGGCCACCAAACATGGTTGCATTTAGAACCCTGTAAATCTGCAGATATCTGTTTTATATGCTCGGCCCATGTTTGCAGATCATGCATCTGATGCAGATCCAATTTTTATATTTGTGCAGGGCTCTAGTTGTATGACCAGATAGTTTGGAGACCTGGGGTGTTCAGCAGTGAGTGCAGAACTTTAGATTACAGAAAGCAACTTTCTTGGAGCTCTGCTTAACTACCTGGGTACTGCAACACCAGAGAACCAGGATCAGAGCCCCTCCTTCCCCCAGCAGCATGGAGAAGCAAGTGTCTTCATCTTTAGAAACTGGCCATCTCCATTTACTGTGGTCCGTGGGGAACCAGTTTGTTGGTAGAGCTACTGTTGGGGCTGTCATACTTAAGTTGTACAAGACTGTTCTGCCGGTACAGATACTCCATGGGGTCTAAGTGGGGACAGTGTATAAGCCACTGCTACCTAAACATTAGGGTTCTTTGTTTAATGAGACCTCTGTGCCCATTTTCATATAATCATAGAACTTGAAGGGACCTTGAGAAGCCTAGTCCAGTCCCCTACATTTATGGTAGGACTAAGTATTATCTAGACCATCCCTGACAGGTGTTTGTGTAACCTGCTCTTAAAAATCTCCAATGATGAAGATTCCACAACCTCCCTATGCAATTTATTGCAGTGCTTAACCACCCTGACAGTTAGGAAGTTTTTCCTGATGTCCAACCTAAACCTCTCTTGCTGCAATTTAAGCCCATTGCTTCTTGTGTCCTCTTCTCAGAGGTTAAGAACAATTTTTCTCCCTCCTCCTTGTAACAACCTTTTATGTTCTTGAAAACTGTTATCATGTCCCGTCTCAGTCTTCTCTGTTTCAGACTAAACAAACCCAATTTTTTTAAATCTTCCCCCATACGATATGTTTTCTAGACCTTTAATCACTTTTGGCGCTCTTCTCTGGACTCTCTCCAGTTTGTCCACATCTTTCCTGAAATGTGGTGCCCAGAACTGGACATAATACTCCAGTTGAGGTCTAATCAGCGCAGAGTAGAGCAGAAGGACTACTTCTCATGTCTTGCTTACAACACTCCTGCTAATACATCCCTGTATGTATGTTTGTTGCAACAGTGTCCAGATCCATTTCCACAGTACTCCTTCCTAGGCAGTCATTTCCCATTTTGTTTGTGTGCAACTGATGGTTCCTTCCTCAATGTAGTACTTTGCCTTTGTCCTTATTAAATTTCATCCTGTTGCATTTCAGACCATTTCTCCAGTTTCTCCAAGCCATTTTGAATTTATAATCCTATCCTCTGAAGCACTTGCAACCCCTCCCCGCTTGGTATCATCTGCAAACTTAATAAGTGTACTCTCTAAATTATCTAAATCATTGATGAAGATATTGAACAGAACCAGACCCAGAACTGATCCCTGCAGGACCCCACTCGATATGCCCTTCCAACTTGACTGTGAACCACTGATAGCGACTCTCTGGGAACGGTTTTCCAATCAGTTATGCACCCACCTTATAGCAGCTCCATCTAGCTTGCATTTCCCTCGTGTGTTTATGAGAAGGTCTTGCGAGACCGTATCGAAAGCTTTACTAAAGTCAAGATATACAATGTCTACCGCTTCCCCCCATCCACAAAGCTTGTTACTCAGGGAAAGAAAGCTATCAGATTGATTTGACACTCTTTGTTCTTGACAAATCCATGCTGACTGTTACTTATCACCTTATCTTTTATCTAGATCAGGGGTTCTCAAACTGTGGGTTGGAGCCCCAAAGTGGGTCACGACCCCGTTTTAAAGGGGTTTCCTGGGTTGGCTTAGACTTGCAGGGGAAAGTTACAGGCCCCCTGCCTGAGGCTGAAGACCTTGGGTTTCAGCTTTGGCCTCTTGCCAGCAGCAGTGGAGCTTTGGCTTTGGCAGTGGGGCTCTGGTGGGCTCAGGCTTTGGTACCCCTGTCATAAATATAAAGGGAAGGGTAAACCCCTTTGAAATCCCTCCTGGCCAGGGGAAAGCTCCTCTCACCTGTAAAGGGTTAAGAAGCTAAAGGTAACCTCGCTGGCACCTGACCAAAATGACCAATGAGGAGACAAGATACTTTCAAAAGCTGGGAGGAGGGAGAGAAACAAAGGGTCTGTGTCTGTCTGTATGCTGCTCTTGCCAGGGACAGAACAGGAATGGAGTCTTAGAACTTTTAGTAAGTAATCTAGCTAGGTATGTGTTAGATTATGATTTCTTTAAATGGCTGAGAAAAGAATTGTGCTGAATAGAATAACTATTTCTGTCTGTGTATCTTTTCTGTAACTTAAGGTTTTGCCTAGAGGGGTTCTCTGTTTTTGAATCTAATTACCCTGTAAGATATCTACCATCCTGATTTTACAGGGGGGATTTCTTTATTTCTATTTACTTCTATTTTTTATTAAAAGTCTTCTTGTAAAAAACTGAATGCTTTTTCATTGTTCTCAGATCCAAGGGTTTGGGTCGGTGGTCACCTATGCAAATTGGTGAGGCTTTTTATCCAACATTTCCCAGGAAAAGGGGGGTGCAAGTGCTGGGAGGATTGTTCATTGTTCTTAAGATCCAAGGGTCTGGGTCTGTAGTCACCTAGGCAAATTGGTGAGGCTTTTTACCAAACCTTGTCCAGGAAGTGGGGAGCAAGGTTTTGGGAAGTATTTTGGGGGGGAAGGACGCGTCCAAACAGCTCTTCCCCAGTAACCAGTATTAGTTTGGTGGTGGTAGCGGCCAGTCCAAGGACAACGGGTGTAATATTTTGTACCTTGGGGAAGTTTTGACCTAAGCTGGTAAAGATAAGCTTAGGAGGTTTTTCATGCAGGTCCCCACATCTGTACCCTAGAGTTCAGAGTGGGGGAGGAACCTTGACATGGTGGCATAGTGGTGGGATTAACCTGAAATCATTTTGAGATCCAGTTGAGATTTTTTGAACTAGAAATACAGATTTTAAAAAGAATTTTTTTTTTCCTTTGGAAAGGAAGTCCAGAAAGCAGTTGAAACTGAAAGCAGATTATTTTTTCTCTGCTTTGTGGCCAAGCAGAGGCAAAAGGGGTTTACCCTTCCCTTTATATTTATGACAACCCCCTTTCGGGGTCGTGTAGTAACTTTTGTTGTCAGAAGGGGTTCATGGTGCAATGAAGTTTGAGAACCCCAGTTCTAGATGTTTGCAAATTACTTGCTTCATTATTTGCTCCGTTATCTTTCTGGGTAGAGAAGTTAAGCTGGCTGGTCTGTAATTTCTCCTTATTTCCTTTTTTAAAGATAGGCACCTTTTCCAGTCTTCTGGAATCTCTCCCATCTTCTGTGACTTCAAAGATAATCACTAATGGCTCCGATATCTCCTCAGTCAGCTCCTTGAGTATTTTAAGATGCATTTCACCATGCTCTGGTGACTTGAAGACATCTAACTTGTCTAAGTAATTTTTAACTTGTGCTTTCCATCTTTTAGCCTCTGATCCTATCTCATTTTCACTGGCATTCACTATGTTAGACTTCCAATCACCACCAACCTTCTTGGTGAAAACAGAAACAAAAGTCAGTAAGCACCTGTTGGTTCCCCCCCCCTCATTGAGTAATGGGCCTACGCTGTCCATGGTCTTCCTCTTGCTTGTAATGTATTTGTAGAATGTTTTCTTGTTACCCTTTATGTCTCTAGCTAGTTTGATCTCATTTTGTGTCTTGGCCTTTCTAATTTTGTAATTTTTATTTGTAAAATTTTATTTTTATTTTATAATTTTGTAATTTTATGTTTATGTTCATCCTTTGTAATTTGACCAGTTTCCACTTTTTTTGTGGTACTGTTTTTTTTTTTATTTTTGATCATTGAGGACCTCCTAGTTAATCCAGGGTGGTCTCTTGCCATATTTCCTATCTATCTTATGCGGTGGGATAGTTTGCTCTTCTGCCCTTAATAATGTCTCTTTGAAAAACTGCCAACTGTCTTCAGTTGTTTTTCCCCTTAAACTTGCTTTCCGTGGGACCAACTCCGAAAGAAATCCATTGTCCTTTTTTGTTCTCCCTCCTACCATTCCTTAGAATCATGATCTCTACCATTTTATGATCACTTTCACCCAAGCTGCCTTCCACTTTCAAATTCTCAACTAGTTCCTCCCTATTTGTCAAAATCAAATCTAGAACAGCCTCTCCCCTAGTAGCTTTCTCCACCTTCTGAAATAACAAAATTATCTCCAATACATTCCAAGAACTTGTTGGATGATCTGTGCCCTGCTGTTATTTTCTGAACAGATGTCTGAGTAGTTGGAAGTCCACCATCACCACCAAGTCCGTGCTTTGTATGTTTTTTTAATTTGTTTAAAAAAAACCCCTTATCTACCTCTTCTTCCTGGTTACGTGGTCTACAGTAGACCCCTACCATGACATCACCCTTGTTTTGTACCCCTTTTATCCTTACTCAAAGACTTTTAACAAGTCTGTCTCCTATTTCCATCTCAACCTCAGTCAGAGTGTTTTTTTAATATATAAAGCAACACCTTCTCCCTTTTTTCCCCTGCCTGTGCTTCCTGAGCAAGTCATATCCTTCTGTACCAATATTCTAGTCATGCGTATTATCCTAGCAAGTCTCTGTGGTGCCAACTGTGTCCTAGTTGTGTTTATTTACTAGCATTTAGAGTTGTTCCTGCTTATTCCCCATACTTCTTGCATTAATATACAGATATCTGAGATACTTCTTGGATCTCTCTTCCCTCCTCCCGCCCCCTCCCTCCCCCCCCGTTCTGTCTTCTCTCCCTTATCCCTGCTATCGCAGACCATGCTCCACACAAATTCCTACCCTTCTCCCAAGTCTCCTTGTTTTTGACTAACCTGTGGGCTTTGGGCACCTGCCCCCTTTGAACCTAGTTTAAAGTCCTCCTCAGCAGGTTAGCCAGTCTGTATCCAAATATGCCCTTTCTCCTTTCTTGATTAGCAGTTCTTCCTGGAACAGCATCCTGTGGTCAAGGAAGCTGAAGCACTCCTGGCAACACCATTCTCACAGACAGGCATTCACCTCCCGGATGCATCTGTCTCTGCCTGGGCCCTACCCTTGACAGGAAGGATTGAAGAGAACACCACCTGCGCCTCAACTCCTTCACCCTTACTCCCAGAGCCCTGTAGTCACTTCTGATCTGCTGAGATTCATACCTTGCAGTATCATTTGTGCCCACATGGATGAATAGCATGGGGTAGTAGTCAGAGGGCTGGATGATCCTCGATAATCCCTCTGTAATGTCTCAGTACGGACTCCTGCAAAGCAGCATACCTCCTGGGATGCCATTTCAGGCGACAGATGTGTTCCTCCATCCCCCTCAGAGTCACCAACCACCACTACCCTATATTCCTCCTGGGAGTGGTGGCTGAGTGATCCTCCCAGCCTTGAGGGTACATGGCTTCTTCCTCTCCACCTTTTGGGGGTGATTCCTCATCGCTCGTTGCCAGGGCAGCATAATGGTTTTCCATCACCATGGTGGATGGGCTGGAAGTAGGGGTGGAGCACTGCCTGCTGCCAGAAGTAACCATCAGCCAGTGTCCTCCTTGTGACAGAGCCATATCCTCCCCCAGTGGTGTGACAGCAGTCCTCTGTAGCTGGATAGCTTACTGAGCCTTGGATGTCTCCATATGAATACTGTCAAGGAATTCCTCATGGGCATGGATGCTCTTCAGCCTAGCCACCACCTCCTGTAGCTCTTCCACCTGTTTCCTGAGAAATTCCACCAGCAGACACCTTTCATACTGGATGGTACCCCCAGCCTGGCTTTCTGAGAGTGGGAAATGCAGGCCACAGTCTTTGCAAATCCACACCAGGATCTGGGTAGAGGCATCCATGGTTAGGTTGTCTGTCTGGGTACAAGCGCAGGTGCAGGAGACAGAAGCAGCACTGGTACTGGCAATGCGGCATTTCCTAAGCATAGCAATTTATATTATGTCTCCCTCTCAAACTCCCCTGTTTGCGGTCCCTTTGGTTGCTTGGGCCCCTCAGTGGCTTAACCTCTTGCTTTTAAGGCCTTCTCCCCTAGGTCAGTCTTACCCCCTCTTTAATCACACAGTGGGAAGGTGATCACAACGCTGATTGAGGCTGATCAAAGGTGATCAAGGGTGATCCAGGGAACAAAGGCTCAAACAGTCCCCAGACACAATCCCAATTGATCCTGTAACTGAAATAACCTGAAAGAGAGAAAAACACAAACAGCCAAACAAACTCTCACCCCAAGATTAATACTTGCACCTTGTTTGTTCAGCAGGGGGATCTCCTTCTCTCCCTCTCAAAATCCGCTGTTTGCAGTCCCCTTTTGTACTTTCTTGCCCCCAGAGTCTTGGAGTTTATTAACAGAATGGTTATGTCTACATGTTTGTGAAGGCCTTGGTGGATTATCCTGGGTGGTTCACCAACATTAATGCTCCCTTATAAGGGAAGAAAATGCGCATGAAACCAGGATCCTGAAAATAGAAATGAATCTGTATTCACAAGAATCAGCCAAGGGGAACTCTTTCCCCCTTGAATAGCAAAGATATTGATGGGGGGAATATATCAACTGGTTTTCTGAAGGACTCAGCCTATCCCTCTGCTTGCTTGTCTTATGCAGACATGTTGGAAATGTAGCCGGGGGAAAATACCCTGTTTTGCTATAGGATATCTTACGTAGTAAGCCTTTGTTAGCCTGAAGGGCAGATAGATGTCTGATGCACTTGGTGCTGTGGATAATGTCCCCCCATATTTCTGCTTGTTTCACAAATGTGCAAAAATACAATGGGAAAAGTGCAGTGCAAAGGCTATGTGTCAACTTGGATCTAGATGATACATGAGTCACCATTGGTAATGCCAGGAATGCTCAGTGCACATACTGAAAATGGCATAGTACATTATCGCTGTTAACAGAATATATACTCTTGCATTTTCCAGTCTTTCTGTTCTGATGGTCTCAAAGGACTGACATTCTTCCCTGCATCTACATGGCCCAGTAATGCTGCTCCTTCTATACACACATTCTCTTTGTGGTTCTCTGGGACTCAGTCAACAGGCCATTGAACATATTCTCCTTAAACCTACTTTTACTAGACCTCAGATTTGTGAAGTACTGTGCAAGGGTGTCAGTGGGCTTCTGAAATGGTAGCTCTTTTCAGTAGTTGTCCAATGACGGAGATGCATCACTAATCACAATGCATATGCTTATAGTGATGCTCAACATCCTCAAAGTTAAAACTTGTGGCTTAATTTTTTTTTTTTGCATTTCCGCATTCCTTTCCCACATTCTCCAAGAGTTCTGTCACTCAGCAAGGTTGTCAGGAGCTTTTCCCATAGGTCTTATCCTGCACCATCTTAGATACCACTTTTTTGAAGGGAAGGAATTTATAAATGACGCATTTAGTCATTTTTACTCTATTGCAATCTGTACTAAGCTTGGATGAGGTAACTTGACTAGGTTCCCAATACACAGAGAAGGGCACTGTTCAAGAAGTTTGAGTCCAGCCTGGGACCTATGCTGCAAGGTTGTTTAATGGATTTTCCTACCACAGCTGCTGCTGAATTGACGAAGAAACATTTCTTAACAGAGGCTGTAAGGGAAATATGTAGTATCTTGTAATGTTCAGGCCAAATTAGAATAACTATTGTCCCAAAAATTATGGTGGTAATGCCAGATGATTTAAGGACAGATAAAGATATCAGACTTCATATCCTAGCCTTAAAATTAATATGTTTATCCTGGGTACTTTAAGCTTATGAATCACTGAAAACTTTTTTTTACATGTAACTTGTGATTTTTTTTCTGAAGAGGGAGCTTACACTGTTATACATCTTAGACTAACTAATTAGTCTCTGTGGTGCCACAAGTACTCCTTTTCTTTTTGCAGATACAGGCTAACACGGCTGCTACTCTGAAAACTGTTATACATGGTGTTAATCCAAAGATGCCTATTTAGCACCATGAATGCTTTTGTTTTCTGTGCTGCTCTGTATAAAGTAAAGAAGGGAAACTGTACTGTATTGTTTGACTTTTAAACAGTGTTTTAAATTACTGTGTATTTTACTGCCTTTACTACCTCTGGTTAGCACAGGGCCAGCAAGTACAATGTGTGTAATGCTTTGGTTGCACTGTTGTAATGCCTTAGTTCTCACATTAAATTGTGTTTGCTTTTTATACTTTAAGACATTGTGGACTATTTGTGCTGATCTAATTTTTTTTCTAGCTGATTTTCTACCATTTTGCCTCTGACTACATGATTTGTGGTGAGGGGTAGGGGTGTGTGTGTGAGTGGGGGGGCAGAGGGGGTCTGCTGATGACTGAACTGGTAGGAGTAGTTGAAGGGGGAGTTGCCTGAACCAAACTGGAAGTAGGTGGTGGGTGATGTATTGGGGTGGGGCTAGAATTGGGCAACTGGCTTCCTGTTGCAGCTAGGGAAAAAGAGGGAAAATGGTGGATGGAAGTAAAATGGAGCCTCAAGGATGTATATTCCCTTCATTGTAGCTATATTTGCTTGTCCATAAAGGCAGCCATATATACCTGGAAGCAAGTTGCCCAAATTCTTCTGCCCAACACTGAGATTGATGAAATGCTAAATGACAGGGCAGTCTTACAGAGCAACATGTATCACTTGGTAAACTGAACCCCCTAAATTTTATACAGCCCATACCTACAGAATGGAGGGCTGTATTTTTTGTAAAGCAATGATGCTGAAAAGCATCCAGGGAGTCATAGTGGACAAGCAACTCAAGAAGAGCTCTGTGTGATGCTGTGGCAAATGAGGTAATGTGGTCCTCAAATGTATGCACAGAGGAGTAGTGAGCAGGAGTAAGGAGATATTACCCCTGTATGTGGCATTGGTGAGGTTGATATTAGAATAATGCATACATTACAATACTATTTAAAAAGATGCTGAAAAATTGGACAGTGTGGAAAAGAACCACAAAAATTGTATGAGGGTTGGAGAAAATGCCTTATAGTGAAAGAGAGACTTAAAGAACTAAATTTGCTGGGCTTATCAAAAAGAAAACTGAGGTGATTTGATTAGTGTATAAGTACTTCCATGGGGAAAATACTGGGTATTAAAGGGCTCTTTAATCTAGTGGAGAAAGGCATAACAAGAATCAATGGCTGGAAGCTTAAGCCAATTAAACGCAAATTGGAAATAAGGCACAAATTTTTAACAGTGAGGGTATTTAACTTCCTTTGCTATTGTGAGGAAATCATTTAGTCTCTCTGTGCCTCAGTTCCCCATCTATAAAATAGGGTAAGTACGATCATTCCATCTCACAGGGGTTTTGAGTCTAAGTATATTAAAGATTGAGGCACTCAGATAATATAATGGGGGTTCTCAGAACCCCTCAGAGCAATGAAAGCATTGCCCTCCTCACAAATCCAGGGAAATCTAAGGCATAGTGAACAAAAGGGGCATCATTATTCAGGCTATCAAGTGGATTTGCTCACTATAAAAATGACTACTCAGTAGTGTCCAGGGCTGTTTGCAGGGTCTGATTTCCAACTGAGATCTTCTCATTTTAGTAGAGTATAGAAAGGTGAATGGTAATTTATGCTGTGGCCTGAGCAGTACTGGACGTCAGGGTGGGGACTTTTTGCACCAATTCATTTACCTTGAAATGGGATACATGCACACTGTCACTACATGGGAGTATAACTACCATTAATGTAGAGTTGAATCTGAACTGGGGTAAATTGAACTGATGGATGTCCAGAGAGCCATCCTTGGGAGAGAATTTTGATGCATGGCATTTCCCACCAGTAACAGTCCCATCTTTGGAATTTTCTTACGCAGACAAGCCAGCTCATGGGTTAGAACTATTTTATGTTGCACTTTTCCATTTTTACTGATAGGTAGCAGAGATACGCCAGGATCAGAGATATTTTACTTTTCAACTTACTGAAAACTAAGCTAAAATGTAAGTGAAACACTTAAAAATATTCCATGAGGATAAAACCGAAGTTTATTTCTTTGAAAGGCCACTTTTTAAAATAGTCTTAAAATCATTACAATGTGACCACTGAAACATCCAACACTTAATAAAAAATATCTTTCAGAAGAAGCCCTGTACAACTAGCACAATAAAAAAGTCTTGCCGGGGGAAACACCGTTCCCTTGGTTTTCCCTCATCTGACTGATTACATAATACAGTCTGATTGGACAATTTTCTTTCTAAGCAGAAACTTTTTAGGACCTAACTTTTCAAAAGAGCTGAGCACCCACAACTCCCCTGTAAGTCAATGGGCCTTCTGTGCACTTAGCTCTAATGAAAATAGGCCTGTGGTTTGAATTGCATAACAAAAATAGTTTAACTTAGAGTTTTGCGGTGAGCAGATTCAGGCTGTTGCTGTTTGAGGATCAGTGTAAACCTAAGTCTGAATGTCGCTTATCATGATGTTCTATTTTCTAAGAATGACAGTGTGTGTAATGACAGACGTTTGAACGGTGACATACATGTTCTAAATGCTAAATTATGTTAATGTATCAAATGTTAGGTGCACAGTTAAAACATGCCTGTGTGAAAATTTTAACAAATCTTAGCGTCGTGTTGCACAGCTTGTATTTCAGTACACATAACTGCACAAAACATAAGTACCCTCCCTTCTGTGAGGAGCATATATAGATTAGTAGATTTTAAGGTCAGAAGGGACCTTGATCTTCTTCTAGTTTGACTTGCATAACACAGGTCAGAGAACCTCAGCCAGTAATTTCTATGTCAACTCTAACTTCTTTTGGTGCAATAGTATATAATTTAGAAAGATATGCATGTTGGTTTAAAGACTGAAAGTGACAGAGAATCCACTATATCCCTAGGTAAGTTGATCAAGTGGTTGATTACCCCTACTGTTAAAAATTTCGGCTTTATTTCGAGTCTGAATTGGCTAACCTTGTCTTCCAGCCATTGGATCTTGTTATGCCTGTTGTTGTTGTTGTTTAGAGCTATGTACTCTCAACAGTCTGTTCCCCTGCATATTTACCTGTAGGCAGTGATCAAGTTACGTCCTAATTTTCTCTTTGATGAACTCAGTGTATTGCATGTTAGACTCTTGTTGTAAGATACGGTGTATTTGCCAGATCTCTAATAGCTCTTTTAGCTTTCTTCTGAAGTTTCCAGTTCTTCATTCTTTTTGAAATGTGGACACTAGAATTAGGTATAGTGCTCTGTCATGCTGTATGTAGAGGTAATACCACCTCTCTACTCTTACATAATAACCTCCTTTTTATACAGCTAAGGATTGCAGCTGTACTCTTAAATACAGCATTGTATTGGGAGCTTATAGTTTTGTACCATGACGTGTAAGCCTTTTTCAGAGTTCCAGAATACAATCCCTTGTTCTGTAGGAGTGCCTTACATTTTTTATTCGTATGGTATGATCTTGCATCTGGTTGTATTAAAACGTGTGTTACTCAAATGAGCACACCTTACTAAGCAATCCAGGTCAGTACCTGGTCCAAGCCGGGAAAGCTAATGATCCAACCAGTGGACCAAGTTAGCTGATGAATCCTGGTCACATGCCATCTGAGACACATTACGCATTCACTAAGAAGTCTGTAACTGACCTGTCTCCCCTTCATTATTTACTACTCTACCAGTTTTCTATTTCCTTCCAGATAAGTGAGAGAGCTGTTGAATAGCATTGAGCTGAGAACAGATACTGCAGGACCCCTTAGAAACAGTTCCATAGGATGGTGATTCCCTATTTAGTTATTTTTGTGATTATCAATTAACCAGTTTTTAATCAGATTAACATGGGCTGCATTAATTTTTTTTGTGTAGTGCTGTTTTACTGGAATGTCATGTGGGACCAAGTCAAATGCCTTACAGAAGCCTAAGTAATTATGTCACAGTTGCTTTTATCAACCACATCTATAAATTTCAATAACGCAGTTTATATCAACAAAAACGATATCAGATTTGTTTGACTAGACCCATTTTCCATAAAACCATGTTAACTGGCTTTAATTATGCAACCATCTTTTAATTGTTGACTACATGCATCCCATATCAGCTTTTTCCATGACTCTGCCAATGAATGATGTCAGGCTCACTGGCCTATGATTTCTCAGATTATTTCATTTACCATTTTTAGATATAGACACAGCATTAGGTTTTTGCTAGTCCTCAGAAACTTTCCCATCGTTCCAAGACTTGTTAAAAATCAACATTAATGGATCCAGGCGCTCGTAAGCTAATTCTGTTAATACGCTGCAGTGTCCTGCAGATTTAAATTTTTTTTAAAATCTTTAATGATGGGTAAAAAGTATTTAATAAAGATGGTAACATACGAATCTATCACCCTGCTTCTTTTGGAATACAGAACAGAAATTTGTATTGAATACTTCTGCCTTTCCTGCATCATGATTCATATTTTTATCATCCTTGTCTACTATCAGACCTATAGCATTGCTAGGATTTGGGTTTTTTTCTGATATAGTTAAGGAATATATTCTTCTGTTAATCCTACTGGGCCCTTTTCTTTCCACAGATATCTTTGTTTCCCATATCAATTGTCTGCAGTTCCTAACTGCTGATTTGTACTCGTTGCTATCAGTGTCTCCTTTTTTCCCATTTGTTATGTTTGTGTATTATCTAGACAATACAGTACAGAAAAAATACCAGACTCTCAATCACCTTTTACAGCATATGTGTTATGAGAGACTTTGTGAGCTCCTAATAGAAAATATGACAATTGTGGACTAGTTAATATTGCATCAAAAAAGGCAAGATCCATGATCTTTTACACTTTTAATGTTTTCCGGTCTGATGTTACATCAGTTTTATGGAGAATTTTTCTGTATAGTTTATTCAGGAATTTACTATTTCTTATATAAATTGCCCCAGCAGTAGCCCCTGTATATATCCAGTTGGGCAAGGAGAACATGCAGAGATCCCAGAGGTGGTGGGACTTCATTAAGCTCTGCTAAAATCTTTACAAGTGTTATCTATTCCAGTTTAGAATAACTTTTTCAATTTGCAAACAATTTTCACTATTAAACTCTCTTCCACAGTCACACAAAGGCATTTGTTATCATTGAACACTATACCCATATCAGCTGTAATATTTCAGCACCTTTTTCAGTAGCTTTTTTATAACCTTTTAAAATATTTTTAAATCGGAAAAGTTGCCCAAAATTCAAAAATTGCTGCAGTATGCTGCATTATTTGGAAAAAAAAAATTGCATTTTTCTAGACTAAGTAGACCAGACTAGACCAAGTATGGGAAATGTCATCTCAAAAGCCTACTCTTTTGGAAAGTTGAACATATGAAAATGGATAAAACATTTCTCAGCCAGCTAACACAGTTGTTACAGAGTTAACTGATTATATATATATATGCATGTATGTATATGTGTGTGTTATATCTTGGCTGGATGGAGAGGGGGATATAAATAAAACTGTCATAAATAGGCAACTGTCAATTTAGGAAAACACTCAAACCTCCAATTACAATAACAATTATATGGGATGAAAAGTTCTAGTGACAGTTGACTCTTTTCCCCCTCCTGAGTCTAGATCTAACGTTTCATAGATTCAATTCACTGCTTCCATCCAACAGCAGTTGTAGGCTCACTCCTCTCTTCCTGAGAACTTTGGAATTGTGAGATGTTAAACTGTACTAGGAAATCTAGAAAATTGGAATGTGGAGCTTAACTTGATTTCTGTTCTTCCTCTAGGGCAGTCTAAAGGCCTTGTGGATAGAAATCCCCTCCTTCTACTCCTGTGTGTATGCCAGAGCAGCCTAGCCCTTTCTGCTGTTTTATGGCTCCTGCTACCGGCTCTCCACAACAATGCAACAGACCAGTCATATTGCATACCACCACCACCAATGCTAGCAAACCATCCAGATGGCTGTAAACCTTCAGAAAAGGTCAGTAATGAAGGTGTAAAGTATTCGAAACATAACACAAATGACACCACTGCAGTAAGGCTTGTCTGTATCTGGTGTGTCTCAGAGAGAAGGGAGGATCTGTAGCATCTGCAGAGTTGAGTACTTCGGCATCATGGACTTCAGTGAAGACCTCAGTCTGTCACTTCAAGGCCATTGTGTCTCAGGTTAGCTGTCAATAGTTTAGACGAGGGTAGCAGAAAACCTGCTCTAAGCATTTAATTAGTACATCAGTGATATATTTTAGTTATACTTGTATCTGCTTCCCTGCTGATCGGAAATATCCTTTAGTTAGAATTTCAACTCCATTTTTTCATCTCTCAACATAAAGCCTAAATTCAAGTCTGTTCTTCAGACAGAGGATTCTGTATGTGAAAACTTCTGACCCAAAAGGATGGAATCAGATTAATTTTGCTTGCTGCATCAGGATGGATAGCTATTGGGGTGAGGAGTGTGTATATCTATCCTCCACTAGATGTCTTCACTGTTGATTGATTCATTTCTCCATAATGGGATTATTGCACCAGTAAAACTAACACCTTTCAAAAGACTAACTTCCAAATATATATTTGGAAGGACTCTTTGGGATGAACTAGTTCCCCTTCAACAGGACAAAAGGGGAAAATGTTCCTCTGTTCCAAAAATATATTGATCAGTCATGGCCCTTTCTCCGATACACAGTAAGCTCCAAAAGATTAATTCAGTTAGAGAGGAGGCAGGTGCTGTAAAGTTGATTATGAAAAGTACAATTTGAATAGACAGCATCAATTTGAAAAAAGTTTCTCTGAATTCTTTTTTCCTACTATAATTACAAGTAGCGCACAAGTTTAAAAGTCCCGTCAGCAGTATTGCCCAGCTAAGGCAGACTAGTGCCTGCCTGTTCTGACACCACGCTGCGCCCCAGAAGCGGCCAGCAGTGGGTCCGGCTTCTAGGCAAGGCGGCCACGGGGCTCTGCATGCTGCCCTCGCCCCGAGCACTGGCTCTGCCCGGCCAATGGGAACTGGGTGTAGTAGGATGGTGCCTGTGGGAGAGAGTCGTGTGAAGCCGCTTGTGCACCTCTGCCTAGGAGCTGGACTTGCTGCTGGCCGCTTCTGGGGTGCAGCATGGTCCACTGTGCCAGCACAGGCAGGAAGCCTGCCTCTGCACCCCAGCTGCGCTGCTGACGGGGAGTCGCCAGAGTTACATCCATGCCCCAATCCCCTGCTCCAGCCCTGAACCCTATAAACCTGGAACCCCTTCCTGCACCTCAAGCCCCTTATCCCTGGCCCCTCCCCAGAGCCTGCACCTCCAGCCCAGAGCCCTGACCCCTCCTCCAGCCCAGAGCCCTGACCCCTCCTCCAGCCCAGAGCCCTGACCCCTCCTCCAGCCCAGAGCCCTGACCCCTCCTCCAGCCCAGAGCCCTGACCCCTCCTCCAGCCCAGAGCCCTGACCCCTCCTCCAGCCCAGAGCCCTGACCCCTCCTCCAGCCCAGAGCCCTGACCCCTCCTCCAGCCCAGAGCCCTGACCCCTCATTCCCGGCCCCACCCCGCAGCCCTCACCCCTGCACCCCAACCCCCTGCTCTAGCCTAGAGTCCCTCCTACACCCTAAACCCCTCATGCCTAGCTCCATTGAGTCGTGGGCCTCAACAATTTTCTTCAACTGGGTCCCCAGTAAAAAAGTTCAAAAATCACTGCCTTACAATATGTGCCAAGTACTTACGTTAAACAATCCGTTCCACCTTGCATTTGCTGTGGTGCTAGGAGTTCCGCCCAGACCTAAAGAAGAGCTCTCTGTGGTTCAAAAGCTTGTCTCTCTCATCAAGAGAAGTTGGTCCAATAAAAGATATCGCACCCACCTTGTCACTGCACTTAGTTACAGTTTATAGTTGCGTTTGAAGTTAATTACCATTGTATGCCCTCTGTTTTCACACTCAATTTTCTGAAGCATTGACTATTGGGCTGAAACTTTACTTGCTTGGTTTCTCTTCCAATATGATTTTTTTTTGATGGGTAAAAAAATCCTCAACTGCTTTTGAGTATTATGAGGATATAAACTTATAGCTATATTTTGTACAAACAACCAAAAAGAGGTTTAATTTTGAAACTTGGCATGTAAGTAGTTACTGAGTACATGTATGTATGAATGACTGATTTGGGAAAAAATTGGCAAAGTGATAAGCAGTTGAGTACTCTAAAAAACTATCTGCCAAGAATTTTAGTAGAGCCTAATAAAGCACCACCACTGCTTCTCAAACTTGCATAAGGTTGACTTCAAACGTGAAGAACGCAAGTTGTCAAAAACCCCAGTCCCTTAAAATGATGAATTGAAGATCACACACTTAAAGGATCTGTCTGGGCCTGTTGTGTAATGCAACAAATGGCAAATTCTAAGCTTTCATGACACTTCCTCCGAACCCCATCCCCAGCACGCAAGCATTGCATGAAATCGGGGTCCCCAGCGTGGTGCCCACGGGTACGATGGCTCCCACCGGGACATTTTTGTGCACCTGCAGGAAACCCCGCTGCTGAAATGCCTCCGAGAAGCGTTGCCATTTCTCAGCGGCATTTTGGCGGTGATGCTTCTTGCCCTTGCCGCTTCTTGGTGGCAGCATTTTGGCAGCGGGGTGCCTGGCGCCCTCCACAGTCTTCTGGGAATAGCAATATGCTATTTCCACAAGAAAGGTTGGGGACCACTGCACTAAATGGTAGAACATTACCACCTATGGTAGTTAACCCACTGTGTAAAAACTTTCTCAAATCAGTGACAAGATCAGAAGTTATAACTGGAGTTGAAAAAATGTTAATGGGACCATTTTCCATCAAAGAATGCAGTTCCATTTAAGTCAAAAATGCATAGCAAAATTTTGCTTCATTTAAAAAAAGGGAAAAAGTTCCAACATCCTAAACATCCCATTTTGACACTTTCAGAACTAAATGTTGGATTTTTGCTTTCAAAATGACTTTCTAGCTTGATATTTGTAATTTGTATTGTTACATTGTTTTAAATGTAAAATATATATTTATAATTTTTACATTTTATACACTGAAGATTTATAATACAGGTTATTCAGAGGAAATTTCCAGGCAACTATAATTATTTTCTCTGTATCCCAAAGTTTTTGTGTCCAGTGAACTTTTAGAATACTAATAGAATAATTTAACATTTCCTTAGGGAAATAGTTCTACGGCCTGAGACCTCACTGTTAATACATTTAACCTCCTATTCACTTTAAAGTTACCTTTGCTCTGTTCCATAGCATTACTCATTTTACTCCTTTGAGCCAGTTGAAGCCAGTACCTTACTCAGTGGTCCTACACATTTGAAATAGTTATTTCCTTAGTTTTTGTTTAGTCAAACTGTACAGATGTAGTTTTCTTATTCTTGGCCTTTTATCATTTTACTTATCCTACTTAGTTCCTTTCAGCTTCTTGATGTCAGCCTGGATTTGATTTGCCAAGAATGTGTGCAATATTCTAGATAGAATCCAACCTGTTACAGTGAAGATGAACATCTTGGTAGGCCATGATGTAATACCTGAGATCTCATTGGGTTTTTTCTTGATTCTAATTGCCTTCAAAGCTCATCTCATTTTGAGACTCTCTCTCATATTGGATCCCTCTTAGGCATTACTGACTTCTTGTTACCTTCATCACATTCAGTGTGTGTAAAAGTATCATTCCCCAAATTGATTGGTTTATTTTAATAGATCAAATTTAATTTGACTTGTTTTTCCAGTTTGTTCTGTGGTCTAGGTGACAGTCCTTCATTCTTACTTTGCTTTGCATGTCTTCAGATCCCTCTTCTGGACCCTTCTAACTGTTGAGGGCTTGTGGGGAAGTTGTTCCTTTCTCAGCAGTTCTCCATTTAATACTTCTCATAAAAGGACAATGCTTAGTGATTTTCCCCCCCCCCTTCCCACAGGTTTTCCCTACAGTTCTTAATACCATATTCTCTAATGGTCCCTCTTCAGTTGGCTGACTCCCCCATTTGACTTTTTCCCCAAATTCGATACTCTATGAATATATGTACATTCATTGTGTCTCCCCTCCACCCCATGCTTTAGCTTGCATAAAGAGTTAATGATTAGGAATCATTCTCCTCTTATTGTAGCTTTGTTTTTGATTGTGTTTCTAAAGCTTCCTGTCTCTCTTTATAGAGAACTCAACATTTTAATTCATTTAAGATGGAAGTTGCTGTATTCAGCAGTTTCTATTGACTGATGCCTTATAAAGGACCCCTGAAATGTCTCTGGTATTTCATTGATTGTTTGCTTTGTTTTAAGAGTCGTTCTTACTTTGTTTATGTCTCCTTGAAAGTCGTTTTTTTTTTTTTGTTTGTTTTTTTTAAAACATCATTGGCTTGGTAGTGTTTGGTCTTATGTTCTCCATGGGAGTTGGAGTACTGCAGCTTGGAATCCATAATTCTTTAAGGGTAACAACTGAATTGTAACATAATTTTTTATACCTGCTATCTGTTCACATATTAATACCAGAATTAATGACACTCACATGTTTTCCTTAATTCCTTTGTTCTCCAGGGTCATAGACAATCTATTTTCTTAATACGTGCTTTGGAAGTATCTGAATGAAGTTTTGCAGTTTGAATGCTCTGAAGAGGATGTGAAAATATACAGGCAGTCTTATTGGATTGCCAGCTATCTGATATCTGTGTGAATAGGGATGAATCCACGAATCTGTACTAAATGGGCAGACTCTCAGAAAATTAGGTGATACAAATATTGGATATCTGCTTGCTGGCTGATTTCATTTCCATTTAAGATATTTTAATTTGATGAATTTTTAAAATGTTGGTTTGAAGTAAAATTTAGTTTGCATCCTATACTAGGAAAAAAAATGAAAGTATGAAAATTTAGAACTGTGAAACTACGCTACTTGTGCTTAGTTGCATGAATCACACAACAACTTCCTTAAGGCATATGCTTACTAGGTGCTGGAAATTCTCATAATAGCAAATGTCCATCTGTCTTTATTTACGGGGTATTTTAACTTTAAAAAAACTGGCTAGTTAGGCCAATTCTCATAGATTTTGTTTGAGGCCAGAAGAGACCATCATAATCATCTAGATTGCACATTGCAGGCTACAGAACCTCACTCACCTATTCTGGCAGAGTTACTGAAGTTCTCAAACCTTGATTTAAAGATGTCAAGTTACAGAGAATCTTCCAATTACTCTAGTTCAAACGGTCAAGTGACCTGTTGCCCATGCTTCAGAGAGGCAAAAAACCTGAGAGTCTCTGCCAATCTGACCTGGAGGAAAATTCCTTCCTGACCCCGAATATGGCAGTCAGTCAAACCTTGAGCTTGTGGGTGAGATTGACGAGCGAGGCACCTGGGAAAGAATTCTATGTAGTAATTCTAGAGCCCTCCCTATGTAGTGTCCCATCTCTGGCCACTGGATATATTTGTGAATAGCAAACGTATGCAGAGCCCTGAAAATCTGCGGATATTCACAGACCATGTATCCGCACAGGGCTCTACTTATATGGGTGATATTCCATTGCAGGCAACCTCATCGTATCATCCCCAGCATAAATTTATAAAGCTCGGTCTTGAAACAGTTTAAGTTTTTGAAAATGTAGTCTAATTTCATGCCTAAACTTGTTGATGGCCAATTTATATCCATATGTTCTTGTGATAGCATTGGCCCTTAACTTAAATAATTCCTCTTTCTCCCTTTATCTCTCTGCTATATTTTATAAAGAATAATCATATCTCCCCATAGCCTTCATTTTGTTAGACTAATCAAGCCAAGCTTCTTAAGGCAAGTTAAGCTCTACTCTCATAAGGCAAGTTCTCCATTCCTCTGATCATCCTAGTAGCCCTTCTCTGCACCTGTTCTGGGTTGATTTCATCTTTTTTAAACACAGGAGATCAGAATTGGACACAGTATTTCACCATGCCAATATTTTCACCGGTCTCACCAGTGCCTTGTACAATGGTGGTAACACTTCTCCATCTCCACTGGAAATACCTGATCTAATGAATCCTAGGGTTGCATTAGCCTTTTTCAGCGCCACATCACAATGGTGGTTGTCATTCTGTGATCAACCAACACACAGGTCTTTCTCCTCCTCTGTCACTTCCGACTAGTAAATCCCCAGTTTATAGCAAAAATTCTTCTTGTTAATCCCTAAGTGCCTGACTTTGCACTACTATATTACATTTCATCCCATTTCTATTAGGTTTTCAAGGTTGTCCGTATCTTTTTGTATGACATTCCTGTTCTCTTCCATATTGGCAATACCTCCCAACTTTGTGTGATCTGCAAATTTTATTAGTGCACACCCACTTTTTGTGCCAAGGACATTAATGAAAATGTTAAATAAGATTGGTCCCGAGTATGATCCCTGAGAAACTCCACTAGTAATCTCCCTCCAGCCTGACAGTTCTTTTTAGTATGGGCCATTGTAATCTCCCTTTTAACCTGTTCCTTATACACTTTTCAATTCTCATATTAATTCCCATCTTCTATAATTTAACTAATTATTTCATATGTGGAAGTATCAAATGCTTTACTGAGATCCAGGTAAATTTTAAGGTAAGTGATTTTCTAGACACAGGAAATGCAGTATATCTAAAGAAAGAGATCTGGTTGGTCTGGCACAGTCTACCTTTTTAAAACCATGTATTTTATCCCAATTACCATTAACCTCTTTTTTTAATTGCTGCTTCTTTCCAAATTTATCCTAAGATCTTGCATACAATTGAGGTCAAATTAACAGTCCTTCTTCCATTCCTTGCAGGCTTTTTGCTTTCCAGCAATAACCTGTCTGAGATGCTTGTTTAATCTATTTTGGTCTGGAACCCTTCCTTACATGACGTCCCCTCCCCACTCCTGGCTTAGGGTGCAGGATTCAGATATTTTCTGCAACTTTGACTTAAATTCCAAGTCTCCTCCACATTCAGATCCTTGAGTTCTACAGTCCAGTTAACTTCCCTAACTAATTCTCATTTTTAAAGTTTTTTTTTAAAGGTTGTCCTTTTGAAATCAAGAACCCTAGATGCAGGACCTATTTTTGTTTATCCTTTTAGTTTAAACTGAATTAGCTTATCTTTGCTGATGAGCTGAGATGACTATGCTGTCTGGACCATGTGAGCAGGTTGGAAGACACTCATACCCAAGGACATGCTATATGGGGAGCTATCAGAGGGAACAAGAAAAAAAACGAAGTCCCAAGCTTTGCTATAAGGACACATGCAAGCAAGATATCAAGGAATTTAGAATTGATCCTGACCTATGGGAAATCTTGGCAAGCGATAGTAACAAGTGGGGCCATCATCTCCATCAGGGTATCAAAGTCCATGACAGGAGCTGGTTCCTACAGCTTAAAGAGAAAAGAGCCCATGGGAAGCAAGCAGCTCCCATCAAGATACATACATTTGCAATGACTGCCAAAGATCATGCAAACTTTGGATTGGCCTATTCGGTCATGTGAGACATTGCAAACCATCTACATCATAGGCTGCAATTCCCACAGTCTCTTGCAGATGAAAGGATGCCAACAAAAAACCAAAAAGAATTAGCTCATGATCACTCGAACCAAGGTTGTCCTCGACAATAATTTCTTCTGTAAGGTCCTCGCTACTTACCGGTACTAAATATAAAATAGTATCACCTCTTGGTTTCGTAACTACTTGATGAAGAAGTCTTCTGGATGTCACATCAAGGAATATCTGGATCCTATTTTTTGTTAGCAGCATTTGTTCTCCAATCTGTATCTGGGAAATAGAAGTCTCCCATAATCTCAATTCATGGTAGCATTTACTTCATTAAAATATCCAGTTCCAGATATTGGAGGTCTTTAGCAGACCACAAGCACTATCCCAGTGGAGTCTGTTATCATTTTTCCACCAAAGTGATTTTTGACCCAGACAGATTGTTTTATCCATTCCGTCACTAGTTATTTCTTTAGCCTACCTCATCATTAATATGCAGTGCTACTCCACCACCTTTACTTTTATTTTTCTTTCCTGAACAGCACATATCCTTCAATATCTGTGTGTGTGTCATGTCAGCTATTTCACCACGTGTCCATTATCCCTATAATACCTGATTTCACTTCCTGCACCAGTAATTCTAGTGCCTTGGTTACCTAGTTCTCTTGCTTTCAGAAAGGTGACAATGGCATGTTTTTTTGACAAACGATTTAACATAATTTTTCTTTTGTTTCCATGTCTAAGAGAAATCTTTGATTCTTCAAGCTCTTGTCCATATTTCACTCTTGGTATGCATGGACACCCAAAGTACTCAAATTCAGAATCTTTTTGTCCAGCACTGTGAGTTTAGGGCCAGATGTAAGTGTCCCATTAAAGGGCGGGGCAACTTCAGCCATCCTTCAGTTTTTTTACTGCCTGTGGCTGAGATACACTGCTAGGGTTCTATGTTCCTCTTGCTCTCTGAGTAATTCTTTATAGTGTATATAGTTTGATATGCATAGTGCTAGAATTGTTAGTCGTCGTTTTTTAATCTATTTTTTTCTTAACTTTCCTGAGACGACTTGTACTAGGTCTAGCCCTTATGGCAAAGCTAAAGTTTCCTTGGTTTTACACTGCAATATAGGCAGTTTTAATACTGCTGGTTAATGATGGGTGTATGAGGTGCCTTATTGAGGGGCATATCTATTTGTTGGTCATTCTGTAAGAGAACACAAAACTTGAGAGAGGCTCACCTACAGCACTTTTTGTTGGAGAAAGGTCTTTGTGTCCTGTCTCAGATCCTGGAGTGGCTGAAACTGAGAAGCCTAAGCAAATGCTTTCAAAAAGTTCTCCAGTGATCTTGGGGTTAGCTCAGATCTTTGGGACTATGTCTCAGACATTATCCTTCATGAGCAATAAAGCTTCTGGGAGTAAGGCTTGGAAAGAGCACAGTTTTCTTGGGTTTGCCAGGGCTAGCATTAGACTTGCTGGGGCCTGGAGCTGAAGCCCAAACCCAAGCCCCACTGCCCAGGGCCAAAGCCGAAGCCTGAAGGCTTCAGACCTGGGTGGTGGGGCTCAGGTTACAGGCCCCCCACCTGGGGCTGAAGCCCTTGTGCTTTGGCTTCGGCCCCCTGACCTCGGTGGTAGGGCTCAGGCTTTGGCTTTGGCCCCCCATGCTGGATCTCAGTCCCCCATCCTGGGGTCCAGTAGTAATTTTTCTTGTCAGAAGGTCGTTGCAGTGCAATTACATTTGAGAGCCCTTGCACTAGAACCACCTGGCAAACCCCAGCTACAGTCACAGCTACGTGTTATGTCCCTTTCAAGGGCTCTGAATTCCTTTTCTCACCCATCTCCCAATTGTTGATGCAAGTGGGGCAAACATTGCTATAAAACCACCCTATATGACAGACTAAAAGCTTCTGGATCTCATGGGAAGGAAGGCCTACTGTAGTTTTATTTTGCAAATTACCAAGCATTGATGGCCAAGTACAACTTTGCCAACTACAAAAACTTTTCCTGGTTTATTGAGCACCTTCCCTGGGATCAAAGGGAACAATTCCAGGCCACTGTTGCTGAAAGACAGTTGCTGACAAAAGTATCTTTGCAGGCAATACTTGATGTTGCGGACTCCATTCCATCTCTGTACTCCACAAGCATTGCTGGTGGTGGTGATGCATAGTGATTCCTGGCTGCAGTTGTCTGGCTTCCTCAGGGAAGTTCAAAATGCAGTTGAGGATCTGCCATTGGATGGATGGAAGCTGTTTGCAGAGACACTGAGTTCTTACATATCCTTAAAGATTTCAGGGACGCATTATGCTCATTAGGGATCTATACTTCTGCAAACAAATGGAAGTTCAGCAGATTGCAGATGGCTCAGAGATCCTGCTCTATCCAAATTGCAGATGGCTCAGAGATCCTGCTCTATGCTCAGAGATCCATTCTCTGAACTCCAGAGACCCATAGAACCCCCCGGGAAGATGTTCAGGTTCTAGAGAGAAAGATCCACTAACCCAGTGGTTCTCAAGTAGGGGGTTTATGTACCCCCTGAGGGCTTAGAGGTCTTTCTGGGGGTACATCAACTCATCTTTATGTAGCCTGTTGTAAAACTAGGCAAATATCCAAAGCACTAGCAAAGTCTGTACAAACTAAAACTATACACTGAAATGTAAGTACACTGTTTGTATTCCAATTTATTTTGTAATTATATGGTAAAAATGAGAACATAAGCAATTTTTCAGTAATAGTGTGCTGTGACATTCTTTTGTATTTTTAGGTCTGATTTTTTTTAAGCAGGTAGTTTTTACGTGAGGTGAAACTTGTGGGTACGCAAGACACATCACTCTGCAAGGTGTACGGTAGTCTGGAAAGGTGGAGAGCCACTGCTCTAACCCATCTGATGCGGCTTCTCAACAGGCATCATCGAAGTGCCAGTTTTGCCAGGACTGTCCAAGGTTCATATTCCCACCCCTCATTAGCCTGCTAGCTTCAGTATTTTGCCCTCATTCCCCCATTTGGAAACACACTCCCGCTTTCAGCATGAATGGGAGCACCTTATCTCAGACAAATGGTGCTGGAAGTAACATAATTGGGCTACACCATCCACTTTACTTTGCTCTCTCCTTTCCCTTCCCGGTCCCTCTTCAGGCACCCTTCTCATGTGCCCCTGATTAGATAGGAAGTAGGCAACTTTCTTCGTCTAGGAGCAATAGAACTGGTACCTGCTCAATATAAGGCAAAAGGTTTCTATTCAGACTATTTCCTTGTAGGAGAATGGTGGGTAGAGACAAATTCTAGGTTTCAGACTCCTAAACAGATTTGTGAATCCCAGAAATTCAGGTGATGCTGGCAGTGATAAATTATTTGCTACGTTCGGGGGATTGGTTTTTGTCTGTTGACCTCCAGGGTGCCTACTTCTGTATAGCAGTGCATCTGCCACTTAAGAGATTCCTCCAATTTGTGGTAGGCAAAGATCATTTTCAGTATCGAGTCCTCTTGTTTTGCCTCGCCTCTGCTCTGAGAGTATTGTTGAAGATTCTGTTCGCCAGAAGCAGGGAATGAGCGAAAGGGGATGGATCACTTGATTATCTGTTCTGTTCATGCCCTCTGGGGCACCTGGCACTGACCACTGTCAGAAGACAGGATAGTGGGCTAGATAGACCTTTGGTCTGACCCAGTAGGGTCATTCTTATGTTCTGTGAGTAGTGGTGGCTTACCTCCGTAGCTAGACTGTTCCTGTAGCATACCTGTACCTCGACTATTGGTTATTCAAATGTCGACTTTAGCAAGAAGTGTTATCTGCCACAAGGACAGCACTTTCTTTGTTTTTGGACCTGCCTCCAGCTGATCATAAAAAAATCCAGACAAATGCCTGTTCAGAACGTACAATTCGTAGGGGATTTGTCTGGATTCCCTAACATCTAGGACATCCCTTCCCATGGACAGGTTCTGGACAGTATTGAGCCTCCTCAAAACAATTCAAGACTGCCCCAGACATCAGTCAAAAACTGCCTTCAGCTTCCAAGTCTCATGCTGTTTGCACTTCCATGACAAAGCATGCAAAGTTACACCTTCGCTATTTCCAGGGGTGGCTCAGAATGGCTTACTCACCAAACAGTCTAAACAAAGAAGTGTAGATTCCCCAGCAGATGAAGCATTCCCTAGACTAGTGGAAGATTCATCGCAATATAGGGGTGGAGGATGTCCCCTTCCTCCAACTAGAACTGATAGCGACTAACAGGTGCATCTCAGCATTGAAGGATACACCTCGGCTCCCTGAGAGTACAGGGCAGATAGTCACTTCCAGAGCCCACTTTCCATATCGATCTCCTGGATCTCAGAGCAGTTATGAATGTCTATCTTCATTTCCTTCCTCTCATCAGACACAGATCTATCAAAGTCGTGACACTACTGCATGTTTTATATCAATCGGCAAAAAGGGACAAGATCGCTTTTCCTCCGCACCAAAGCAATAAAGCTGTGGAATTGGTGCATAAAGCATCACATAAGGATCTCAGCAATGTGTATCTCTGGCTTATAGAATGCCAGAGCTAACACACTCAGCAAGCACTCCTCCCAATATTACTAATGGGAGTTGGATTCTTGGGTTCTATTTGCAAGATTTCAGACTTGAGGGTTTCCAGATGTAAAGCTTTTCGCCACAACTACAAACTAAAAATGTCATCTGTTTTTCTCAAGGGGAGGTTTAGATCACAATTCGCTGGGGGATACCTTCCTTCTGCCTTGGATGGGCAGACTGTTTTATGCCTTCCCTCCTCCACCTCTCATCCTCAAGGTGATAAACAATATCAAGCAGAACAAAGCCGAAGTTATTCTGATAGGCCCGATGTGGTAAAGGGAAGTGTGCTTCCCTTAGCTGTTTCACCTCATTCTCTCTCTTCAAATCGATCTTCCAGCTGTTCAACTCCTCTCTCAGGATGCCGGATGCCTGGTACATCTCAACTTGGGCATTCTTTGCTACAAGGTGTGGTTCCTAGGTGGTTTGCAGGGCTAGGCATGCTGCTTTGCAGAGGTACGACATACTATTAAATAGGAGAAAAGTTTCCACCGGAACTATTTACCTTCAAAAGCGGACAACATTTGGCCACTGGTGCAAACTCCACAGTGCTACCCTTGAATCTGCTCTGCTTCCCCTCGCTCTGGAGTACCTGCTATAACTTAAGAACACAGGACTGTCCCTCAATTCCATAAAAGTTCGCTTGGCAGCCCTGACAGCCTTAGGTTTCTCTGTTTGTTCACCCCACAACTGCTAGATTTAGGGAATCTCTTCCCACAGATAAAGGTTTGTACTCCTGCTTGAGATCTGAATTTGATTCTCAAAAGCCTCACAAAGCCTGCATTTGAACCAGTGGCAACCTGCTCCTTATTTAGTTTATCAAGGAAAGCAAACTTCCTAGTGGTGATTACCTCAGCCTGCAGAATCTGAGAGATTGGGGCTTGAATAGTAGACCCGCCTTTTGCGACATTTCCCAAGGATAAGGGTTGGGGTCTTACATCAAACAGATCTATTACTATCCACTTATCCACAATGGGTTCCTAGTGCTAAAAATAATTTAACTGATAGTATGGACCTGGCAAAACTATATTTCAGTAGAGCTGCAGAAAGCAAGTTTTATCCTCAAGTTATCCAACATTTATGAGTAGGCTTGGAAGGATTAGATTTTTATCAATAAATGTTGATTTCACCCAACACACAGAAATAAAAAAATATGTATATATATACTATATTTATTCGTTGGCAGTCATAATTTACAGATAGGCCAAGTAAGAAAAAGGCTGTTGGAGAACTTCAGTAGCATTTGATTTAGTGATATTTACCTTGTATATTTTGACATATGATGACAATTTGTGTTTTAAGTGTCAAAGCTTTAACTTTTGAATCAGTGTCTACTGACATTAAATTTCCTACAACTGTGAAAATTTAAATTGAGAACCTTAAAAAATGCATAGAAATATTGTTTTTAAAAAAATGATTGATTTATTTATTGACCAGGTTGATTTGCTGGTCTAGATAGGCTCAAGAATGGAGTTTTGGGGCAGTAGCAGAATTAAAATGGCTTGTCTCCAAGAGGAGTGGCCGTATTAACTATTCGTGTTTGACTTGTTTTTATATGTGATCAAAAAACAAACTGATGGTATTTGTATATTAGTCTAATAAACAAAGATTTGCACATCTCTAGTGGGCACTACCTCACTGAGAAACCAAAAACGGTTTCATATAGGCCACGAAGCATCCATCAGATGGCATTAAATTAGGCACTCCTGATGGATTTGATTCATAGCTGTTTAAGGCCAGAAGGAATCACTGTTCATCTAATTCTGACCTCCTACATAATACAGGCCAGAGAATCTCACTTTGTAATTTACTCCTGGGGGAATTCTGTGCTGCCAGGAGGGAATTGGGTGCACTGCCACATGGCGGGACTGCTACATAAGGGCTGGGTTCCAATCCCAGAAACAGCGCACGCCGGCATGCAGTGTGGCTCTGCATGTTGGAAGATGGTGCTCATCAAGGGAATTGTGAACCTGGGCTGAGGGAGTGCCAGAGACAGCGGAGCAAGCCCGCCACCCTGCTCCCTGGCAGGAGCTCGAGAGCTGGATAAAAACGTCTGACAAGCCAGAAGTGGCCCGCTAGCCGTAGTTTGCCCACCCCTGGTCTAGGATGTTTCTTAAGGAGTACAGAAATTACATGGTTTCTATAATGACCAACCTAAACCAGATCACGTATTATAAATCGACAGCATTGCTTTTAAATCATTAAAGAAAATGGTAGTTCACAACATATTTTCGGTTAGAACCATGTAAAAAGGAATTTTGGCTTCAGATCAGTGTTGTATCTGCTTAAATACAGCATATAGCATAGAAACCTGTTTAAGATCATTAACGGCAGTGTAATCCTTTGTAAATTAAATAAACTTGTATGTTGAAGATTACTGATGAAGTTGGTCCAAAATGAAAAAGAATAGCATGGTTGTGATATGGACAGAAGACTTATTATTTATTATTTTTGTTTTCAGTTATATAGGTGTGAGAAGCTGGAATGTAACTTTTAACTTGCTGTGGTACATTTACCAAAGGAACAAATAGGAGCGGTAATCAAGTAGTATTGTATGAGCAGTAATTTAAAGCTGACCTTTTTCTGTAATGCCAAATGGATCATGACAAAATAGTCAATTTGATTTTACTGCCCTTCAAATTTAGCATGCTTGAGGTTATACATTTTTTTATTTTGTTTCCATTCTAAATTTGAGTCTTTATGGAGCTATCAAGATTGTGGCTTAAAGATAGGCGTTTGATATTTGACCTTTTTGATAAAGTCCTCCTATAAGAGGGTTTTTAATGGAAACTGGATGTTCCTTTGGTTGCTTAGTGCTTTCAGCAGTTGAAGTGTAGTCCAGTACTAAGAACAAAGAGGGCTTCCTGTTCTTCTCCTTGCGTTTGTAGTCCCTTATTCACTTTGCAGCAGTACTGCAAAAGCCTTTTGATCTTATTGGATGTGGTTTTCTGAGGCAGGATCTAGTTTTACAGAGATCCACAGTTTGTTCTTCATCCGCTGCTGAGCATGGCTATATATTCCAAGGACTAGATCATTAAGCAGACACAGAAGTGCTCCAGTTAGAGAGACTGCCCCAAACATGCTAGTAGGAGCTATAGCTACAACAGTTTCTACTGAGCTATGCCATTGTCCTTTCTGGTTGATCCTTTTAGGATTCAGCAAGGTGTTCTCTCACTAAGGGCAGCTCTCATGTCAACCCATTTCTTGAAACCTTATTTGATTTAGCCAGCCTCTTTGTTGTGGTTGAGAAACCAAGACCCCAGCCTTCATTCAGAAACACTAAGGCTGTGGGGTCCTTCATACTTCCTTTGATAGCTCAAGGTCTTGGTCTAGAACCAGACTATGAAGTCTGAGGTCCCACAGGAATATACATAGATTCCAAAAGAGACTAAGATCTGTTGAATTAGCACTGGTTCTCTCTGTTCAGTCAGTCCTGTGACTGTCATGGGTTTTCTACCAGATCACTCCTGCAATGCCCTAGACCAGAGGAAAAACAAAGGAAAAAGCTTACAGAGCTCCAGTCAGCATCATTTTCAGAGGAATCTGTCAGTGTGTTCACCCAATTCATAAGTGGAGGAGGGTGCATTTTCATGATGAGCCTAGGATTAGTTTGATTGTGGTCATCTTTCCCTATAGAACGAAACTGACAAATAGATGGGTCTTACTATACCTTAACTTACTACGTTCCTCCAGCCCAAGACCATCTTAAGGTGAAGTGTGAGAAATTTAAAATGATCTTCCTAATTCTAGAATATCTGGAGATCAGATGGAAAATGCTGAAAACGAAAGTTCACTTTTATTATTTTACATACCTCTGTTGCCTCATTTCTCTTCTAAACTGAACTGTTGTCTCAATCTTCTCAGGATCTCCATAGGGAAGTTTTTTCCCATGTTTCTAGTCATTTTTGTTGAGTCTGAACCCCTTTTAGTTTTGCTACATCTAGTCTCCCGTAGACTTTTTTCAGTTGCCAGATGTGACCATGAGGAGCAAGCCATTCTGTGAAATGAACCAATCTTTTCTTCAAATTAAGCTTGTTTTGAGGATCTCATTGAAACTTGGTCTAAGACTTGTATTGGTTTTTGAGCTATACTGTGAACTTACATCTTAAGGTGTTATAAAATTTGGAAACACATTACAATTTTTTTATTATAACGATGCTGTATTTTAAGGTATATGCACTCGGTTGAGATTCTGCCACCCCTTTTTAGAACTTCATTATTTCTAAGATTATAATTTTGGTGCCCAGATACTATGGTGATAGGTACCCTTTGGAAATATGTATTTTATACACATACACAAGGAACTGAGGCAGAGGGACTGTGTAACTTTGGGAAAGTCACTTAAGAAGTCTGCAGTAGAGTAGAAAATTGAATTTGGGTTCTCCAAGTCCCAGACTAGCACCCTAACCATTGAGACATCCTACCTGTCTGGATTCTCAGATTTACTGAGGAAAGAAAATATTAATTTTTGTCTGCAGATGGGACTGACTTTAAAATTGCATAACTTCATTTCTTCTGCCTTGTGTTCTTCCCACCCAAGCAATTTTAACTTCTGGAAGAGTTTAGAAGTACTAGCGGTAGAAATCTAATGCTAATATCCCCTTTGAAATTGTACAATTCCATTTTCAAGTGATGTGCAGAATTTAATCTCCATGTGTATGTATAATCTCGATATAAATGTCTACCGTAAATATAAAAAAAGGATCAAAAAGGCACCTTAGAGACTAACAAATTTATTTGAGCATAGGCTTTCGTGAGCTACAGCTCACTTCATCCTTTTCTTTTTGCGAATACAGACTAACGTGGCTGCTACTCTGAAACCTGTATTTTGGGTTAGTAACTCATTAAAAGATAGGAAACAAAGGGTAGGAATAAATCTCAATGGAGAGAGGAAAATAGCAGCATTTCCCAAGGCTCTGTACTGGGGCCAGTTCTGTTCAACGTATTCATAAATGATCTGAAAAAAGGGGTAAAAAGGTGGCAAAGCCTGCAGATACAAAATTCCGTGACATAATTTAGACCAAAGCAGATTGCGAAGTTACAAAGGGTTCTCACAAGACTGGGGAAAAAATGGCAAAGTATTGGGCATTGGAAAACACAATCCCAGCTATACATACAAAATGGTGGGGTCTAAATTAGCTGTTCTAACTCAAGAAAGAGCTCCTGGAGTCATTGTGGATAATTCTCTGAAAACATCTGCTCCAGTGTACAGTGGCAATCTCTCTCTCCCCTCCCCGTCCCCAAAAAAAGAAAAGAAAAAAGAAAAAAAGCTAAGAATACTAGGAACTATTAGGAAAGAGTTTGATAATAGGACAGAAAATATCATCATCCCACTGTATAAATCCATGATACAGCCACATCTTGAATACTGTGTGCAGTTCTGGTTGCTCTATCTCAAAAAAAAAAAAAAATTATATATATATATTGAAGAAGTACAGAGAAGAGTAAGAAGAATGATTAGGCGTATGAAACAATGTCCATATGGAAAGATGAAAGACTGGGACTATTCAGTTTAGAAAAGAGACTACTAAGGGGGCGATATGTTAGAGGTCTATAAAATCATGGATGGTGTGGAGAAAGAGTGAATAAGTGTTGTTTACCTCTTCGCATAACACAAGCACCAGGGGTAATCCAGTGAAATTAATAGGCAGCAGATTTAAAACAAAAGAGTATTTTTTCACACAATGCACAGTCAAATTGTGGAACTCCTTGCCAGAGGATATTGAGAAGGCCAAGTCTATAACAGGGTTCATAAAAGATAGTGTCCCTAGTGTCAAGTGGAGTGCCCCAGGGGTCAGTCCTGGGGCCGGTTTTGTTCAATATCTTCATAAATGATCTGGAGGATGGTGTGGATTGCACTCTCAGCAAATTTGCGGATGATACTAAACTGGGAGGAGTGATTGATACGCTGGAGGGCAGGGATAGGATACAGAGGGACCTAGACAAATTGGAGGATTGGGCCAAAAGAAATCTGATGAGGTTCAATAAGGATAAGTGCAGGGTCCTGCACTTAGGACGGAAGAACTTAATGTACAGCTACAGACTAGGGACCGAATGGCTAGGCAGCAGTTCTGCGGAAAAGGACCTAGGGGTGACAGTGGACGAGAAGCTGGATATGAGTCAGCAGTGTGCCCTTGTTGCCAAGAAGGCCAATGGCATTTTGGGATGTATAAGTAGGGGCATAGTGAGCAGATCGAGGGACGTAATCGTTCCCCTCTATTCGACATTGGTGAGGCCTCATCTGAAGTACTGTGTCCAGTTTTGGGCCCCACACTACAAGAAGGATGTGGATAAATTGGAGAGAGTCCAGTGAACGGCAACAAACATGATTAGGGGTCTGGAACACATGAGTTATGAGGAGAGGCTGAGGGAACTGGGATTGTTTACTCTGCAGAAGAGAAGAATGAGAGGGGATTTGATAGCTGCTTTCAACTACCTGAGAGGTGGTTCCAGAGAGGATGGTTCTAGACTATTCTCAGTGGTAGAAGAGGACAGGACAAGGAGTAATGGTCTCAAGTTGCAGTGGGGGAGGTTTAGGTTGGATATTAGGAAAAACTTTTTCACTAGGAGGGTGGTGAAACACTGGAATGCGTTACCTAGGGAGGTGGTAGAATCTCCTTCCTTAGAAGTTTTTAAGGTCAGGCTTGACAAAGCCCTGGCTGGGATGATTTAATTGGGGATTGGTCCTGCTTTGAGCAGGGGGTTGGACTAGATGACCTCCTGAGGTCCCTTCCAACCCTGATATTCTATGATTCTGTGATTCCCTAGCCTGTTTGCCAGAAGCTGGGAATAGGTGACACGAGATGGATCACTTGATGATTACCTGTTCTGTTCATTCCCTCTGGGGCATCCTATCGGAAGACAGGATACTGGGCTAGATGGACCTTTGGTCTGACCCATATGGCCGTTCTTATGGAGAATAGGTCCACCAATGGCTATTAGCCAAGATGGTCAGGGCACAACCTCATGTTCTGGGTGTCCCAAAACCTCTGGCTGCCAGAAGCTGGAAATGGACAACAGGATGGATCACTTGATAATTGTCCTGTTCTGTTCATTCCCTCTGAAGCTTCTGGTACCCGCCACTGTTGGAAGATATGATACTGGGCTAGATGAACCATTGGTCTGACCCAATGTGGCCATTTTTATGTTCTTATCAGATGTGAAATTTATGATGCAGTTCACGGATGGGGTAGGAAAAGCAGTTGAAGTTTGGGAGTGCTAGCAAGATGCTAATTGTCCCCCTGAGTAGTGACTACAAACATAAAGCTCTGAAGATCACATTAACTGAGTGATTTAATTTAAATGTAAAATTTGAGTCTGCCTTGACAGATACTTCGATAGATCTGGAGTTGTAAAGTTTTTCTGGAACAGGTCTAATCTGGTCAGTCTTTGGAAAACAGCACTGCATTGATTAATGCCTGATTCACATATGAAATATCTTTGTAATCATATGGGCTAGAAATATAATTAATTTAAAAAATGCAGGCTTAAAAAACCTCCAAGACTGCTTTGGATGTTGCAAAAGTCATAGTAGCTGAGTGTGTGAGACAGTGTGACATGAGCATTACTCATAACCCTAAAAACGTAATACCTTTTCCTGGAAGAGAACTGAATTGCTCCACCTTTCCATGATATAGAATTTGGCCAATAATGTGGAAGAAAGACAGTGATCCATAATAAGTTCTCTAAAGAAAATGGAGGTTTATTGTTTGAGCTGTCTTTAATTCTATGGTTTTCTGTTTCTAACTGTGGTTGTAATTGCTAATTCTTCACCCTTAAAAGATGCTTCAGGAAGAGATTGCATATATAGCAACAATGCATATGGTGAAGAGACTTCTTTCAGAGCAGGAAGCAGAGGAAGTTGCCTAGAAAGGAAATTGCATGTGGTTGAACAGTTTCCTAGTAAAATCTTAACATTTATTAATTTGATGGAGCAGTTAGACAAAGTTTTGTGTATAGTTTTGTTACCCAGCATAAAACCTGTAGCATATTGCTGGCAGTAATTGACAGAAGCCAGTTTACATTATTTGTGTTCTTGTTTTTGAAACTAATTTGTTAATTAGGGAAGCTCAAAGCTTGTTTTTGTTTTTTAATATTTTTGACAATTGTATAAAAGTCTGCAGTATGGCAATTTACAGTGGTGTCTGTGGAATTTATTCTTAATTTGAATTAAGTGGAGCATCATAAAATTTAAAGGGTTCATTTCTAAAACTTTAATATGTTGAAAAGTGGGTAAATATTTGTCCAGTAATCAAATTGGTCAAACTGGATTCAATATTGGGTTCATTCCGAGCTTATAAGTTAGAAGGACTCTTATTTTAAATGGCAGTTTATTAGTTGAGATTTTTTGCCTTGGACGTCTACCAGATTACTCCTGTTGCTGGATCCTTCACTGCACTTGATGATTTTTTATTGTAATCAATATTTACTTTGGTACACTTAGCAGCAAAGTATGTGGGTTTTTTTAAAACTCAGTATAGCTGAGTTGTTAATTAACATAGGTGCTTTGAGGCTATTTTAGTAATAGTGTAGCACCTCGGAGACCATTATTCCAAGCACTGTACAAACAGAACAAAAAGATGGTCGCTGCACCTAAAAGCTTATGATCAAAGTTATAAGATGAGAGAACAGACAGGCCAACAGGGAAGTCCAGGCAACAGAGAGAATATTGGTAGGTAGCGATCTCAACTCACCATCGTAGGCAGCGATCTCAGCTCACCAATGACCTAGTCATGTTGACATTTTTTGTGAAGACACTTCTTTCTCGGGTAGAAGGGAGTCTGAAGTATAAGACAGTTCTGAAAATCTTTTTCCATTTTTTTAATATCTTGGCATACTTGCCCCTTTCTAGCTATTAACCATAAGCATTTTCTTGCTTTAATTTCTATTTTATATTGTGAGTTTTTCAATACACATTCTTCACTCTCTAGGCATGAAAAGCTTGTCAGAGTTGGAACACATTTTTGAATTGCAGCATCCTATTACAAAACAAACAGCTAAGTCTAAATCAATTTGATATTTTTAAAAAATATTAATAATTGAATGCAGTATATCAAATGTGTTGTACTATTTCAGTTCTAGGTTGATACTATGTAATATGCTGATGTAGACTTCTGATTTTTTTGGGGGGGTGGAATCATGGAGAAAACTTGTTTAAGTGAGTGATGGAGACTATTGTAGTGTACAGGCTTGCTCTATAAAGTGCTGAGACTTCCAACTTTCATTGAAGGCAACATATGAAATTTGCTATTGTATTATTGGAGAGATTCTTGATTGCCTCTGGATTAAGGGGGTTTAGAAACCATGAACTGTGAGGAAAGGTTGAAAACTCAGCATGTTTAGTGTAGAGAAGAGAAGGCTAATGGGAGAGATAAGTCCTCATATATGTAAAAGGTTATCATAAAGAGGTCACTGATCAATCTTTCTCCACATCCACTGAGAGTAGGAGAAGTAATAATGGGTTTAATTTAAATTAAGGGAGACTTAGGTTAGTTATTAGGCAGAACTTTTCAACTATAAGCGTATGTAAGCTATGGAAAAGCTTGTCTAAGGAGGTTGTGGAATCCACATCATTCGAGAGTTTTAGGAACAGGTTAGACAAACATCTGTCAGGGATGATCTAGGCATATGCAATCCTGCTTCAGTATGGGCTGGACTAGAGGTCCCTTCCAGTCCTGCATTTCTGTGATTCTAAATATCAAATATAAAATGAAAATCCTGCCTTTTACATCTGTGTGGTATGTGATGTTTAGTTACTATATGTAGAATAGTAAGCTATAATCACTGTTTAAACTTTGGAAATAAAATCCAAAATTGCTATAGGAATTTCGCCCAAACTGTCTCCTAAAAATTGAAGTGTCTGTTTCAGAAACAGCAAAGTGGAACAAAAAGTTTTTCTGAACCACGTTGCAAATTAGTTAAACCTGTTTCTACTACAGCAGTCCTAGAAATAAATACTGGCATTTTCAAAACTTTACCAGTAAAGACTGGAGCAAAGGTTGTCTTCATTTTCTTGTTTATCACCAAGCTAATTCTAGTATTTAATCTAGTATTCTCTGTGTACTGTTAATTGCCCTCTTGCCAAGTGTGTTTCAGTACAAGGAAGGTTAGAAAAGACTGTTTGTTGTGATCAGACCTTTCATTATGCTGGCTAACCTAAATTTCCAAAGAGTAAACAATTATATTAAGTCCAAATTCAAAGAGTGGCTTTTAATTTGAATATAGTTGCATATTCTCTTCTGCATTGAGTAGACAACTTGGCATTTTGGAGGCATGAATGTTAACACATCACCAAACTTAGTTGCCTTAGTTGCATCTACTCTCTTCACCTGTAGAGTGCCTCTAGCATTTCTTAACTTTTGCATGTGGACCAGAGTGATAACACATTTGACATGCAAATTAGTTATCCTAAAATGTAAGTAAAATTGGCTCTTTGGGTATTACTTCTCATTTTGGATTTTTTTGTAATGTCTATTCTTTGTTTTCTTTTCAGATACAGAACATGGTCTCGGAAACTGGATTAAAGCAATCTTGTTGACATTTTTATTTATACTTCTTTATTTTTGTATTTGACTTAAAGTGCCATGAGAAAATTTGCATATTGCAAGGTGGTCCTTGCCACCTCACTGGTTTGGGTCCTTTTGGATATGTTTCTATTGCTGTACTTCAGTGAATGCAACAAATGTGATGAGAAAAAAGAGCGAGGTCTACCTGCTGGAGATGGTGAGTAGATGTTCATAAATTACAATTTACAAGCATCAGTGAAAACTTGCCCATTGATAATTCCCAACAGTATGTGTATGGCTTCATCTTGTACATATTACAAATGTTTTCAGAGTCTTGGGGAAAAAAAAAAAACACACCCAACCCACCCCTCAAAAAAAATAGCATGAAGGTTGTGTAGGCTCTCTAATACCTGAGGCATTCTGAAGGCAGATTTCATTTAAGATGACTTTAGAAATCAATTGCATGGATAATATAGGAAGGTAACAGTTAAGAAAATAATCCAAATCCTTCCCTACCGTAATGTAAATCTGCAGTAACTCCATTGACATCAATAGCATTACATCAGTGAAACTAAGAGCTGTATTTGGCCGATTAACATAGTAATTTTGAAGGACAGTGACCTCATTACAAAATAAATGTTGGAACAAAAGGGTATTTATTAAAATTAGTACAGTAAGCCCTCCATGGTTGCGTTGTTGAATAAGTGTGTATTTTGAAACAGGAACTATTTTATTCTGTAGCAAAGTTCTTCAAGAAATCTCTGCTACTCCTGTTCTCTTTTGCTTCCCAGCATAGTTTCCATATGCCACCCAATGAAGCTCTCAGTGCTTTTAGAAAGAATATTTTCAACTGCATAAAACTGTTGCTACTATAGTATAAAGTATGGAGCTTGTCTGGGTTCAATATAGGTAAGACTATTTATCTTTGTAGATGTACAAAACCAAGTAAAGCTGTATAATACAGATGGAGCTGGCAATGGCCATCGTTAAGATGGCCTTCCACTTTCCATTATAACTCTGACTTCAGGATGGGTTGATTTTAAATCACCTGGTGGAAAGCCTCTCTTTAAATTGGTTTTAATCCATCTTTCTGTTATCTAAAGAAGGGTGCATTCTCATTGGTTGATATTACCATTAAAACATGTTGATTTACAACTAAATAGAGCCTCTACTCTGGATTAGGTACAGCTGTTTGCTACCTAGGATGGTATAACTGTAGATAAAAATATAGATATAGGCTGTCAAGCTATTAAAAATATTAATCACACTGTTAAACAACAATAAAATACCATGCATTTAAATATTTTTTTCTGCATTTTCAAATATTGATTTCAATTACAACTCAGAACAGTGTGCAGTGCTTACTTTATATTTTTGATTACAAATATTTGTGCTATAAAAAAATTTAATTCACCTCATATTAGTACTGTAATACAGTCTCTATCATGAAAGTTGCACTTACAAATGTAGAATTATGTACAAACAAAACCTGCATTCAAAAATAACTTCAGAGCCTACAAGTCCACTCAGTCCTACTTCTTGTTCAGTCAGTCACCTAGACAAGTTTGTTTACATTTACAGGAGATAATGCTGCCCGCTTCTTGTTTACAGTGTCACCTGAAAGTGAGAACAGGTGCTTACATGGCAATGTTGTAACGGGTGTCGCAAGATATTTACATGCCAGATGTGTTAAAGATTCATATGTCCCTTCATGCTTCAACCACCATTCCAAGGGACATGTGTCAATGCTAATGAGTGGTTTTGCTCATAATGATCCAAAGCAGTGAGGACAGATGCATGTTCACTTTTGTCATCTGAATCAGATGCCACCAGCAGAAGGTTGATTTTCTTTTTCGGTGGTTCAGGTTCTGTAGTTTCCACATCAGAGTGTTGCTTTTTTAAGGCTTCTGAAGGCATGCTCCACACCCTGTCCCTTTCAGATTTTGGAAGGCACTTCAGATTCTTAAATCTTGGGTCGAGTGCTGTAGCTATCTCTAGAAATCTCACAGTGGTACCTTCTTTGCATTTTGTCAAATCTGCAGTGAAAGCGTTCTTAACACGAACACCACGCTGGGTCATCATCCGAGACTGCTATACCACAAAATATATGGCAGTGTAGCAAGGTTTCAGTTGGTCTGCCAAGCCGCTGGAGGGTTGTGGGGAGCTACTGCCTCACCGAAAGGCCTTGGTCACACCTCCCCGTTGATGGGGAATTAGCAGAGGGAGGTGTGCCATCGTAATTGGCACGACACAGGAGTACCAGCCAGAGTCATTGGTGCCCCCCTTGAGCAGGGGAGCATCGCCAAGAGTCGGAGCTCTTTATTGGGGGGATGGGATGGCAGGGGTAGTGGAACGCAGGCCCGCCCGACTCCACTGCGTTCCAGCCCAGGGCCCTGATGGTGGGAGGAGAGGGTCTCGCCACTGGGTCAGCGGGGATCTGTCCACAACATGCTGACCAAATACTAACTCACTGCACTATCCATTTCTGCCCCTGGGCTACTTCCTACCTGTTTTCTCGAGTGGGTCCCTCTGGTTCCTCCAACTTGTCGGGATATTCAGCCATAGGTAGCTCCAGCTCGCTTTCAGCATTATGCTCACTCTGGCTCGGGTCGCTGCCTGGCTCCTCCAGTTCCTCGGGGTACTTTGTGGTCAGCAGTCCTTGTAGCCCAAGTCCTTCCTCAAGGTCAGGTTTTCCCTGGTCCAGGGCATACCCTGGTTCGGCAGCAGGGTCTACAGGGAACAGCCAGCAGTCTGTGTCTGTCTCCCTCCCTGGTTCTGCCCTGACTAGATTAAGGGCCCTGCCTTTTGTACTTCCTGTTCCACCCCTCCCCTTCCAGGGGGTGGAGTAAACTTGGCCTGGCCCCGCCTACTCGGGCTGAGAGAGTGGCTCTTTACCCTCTGGTTCAGAGGGAGGCCACCCTGGCTCCCTCAAGGCAGAATGTGGGTAAAACATAGAGCAAGAGACATACAATTCTCCAGCAAGGAGTTCAGTTACAAATTTAATTAACGCATTCTTTTTTTAACAAGCATGTCCTCTGGAATGGTGGCAGAAGCATGAAGGGGCATATGAATGTTTAGCATATTTGGCACATAAATACCTTGCAGTGAGGGCTATGGAAGTGCTTTGTGAACACCTGTTCTCACTTTCAGGTGATAATGCTGCTGAATTCTTACTTACAATATCTCCTGTGAATGAAAACAAACTTGCTTGTCTTAGTGATTGGTTGAACAAGAAGTAGGACTGAGTGGATTTGTAGGCTCTAAAATTTTGTTGTTTTGCTTTTTGAGTGCAGTTATGTAACAAAAAAATCTACATTTATAAGTTGCACTTTCACGATAAAGAGATTGCATTACGGTATTGTATGAGGTGAACTGAAAAATACTATTTCTTTTCTCATTTTTACAGTGCAAATATTTGTAATAAGAATATAAAGTGAGCTCTGTACACTTTGTATTCTGTGTTGTAATTGAAATCAATATATTTGAAAATGTAGGAAAAAATCCAAAAATATTTATTCCCATTGGTATTCTGTTTAACAGTGCGATTAATGGCAATTAATTTTTTTGAGTTAATCGTGTGAGTTAACTGCGATTAATCGACAGCCCTACTCTCTCTCTATATATAATTTCTTTATTTAAGCAGTTATAAAGCTTTCAGATTCTTCTGAATTGTGCATTTTTAGTGTGTTTAGAAAAAGGTGAATGATGGATTGATTATTTACTAGATAATTAACTTTTTCGTCATGATTTGTGTCAAGCTGCATTAGGATGGTAACTAGAATTTAATTAAACACAACAGCTTATAACATTTATTTTAATTAAAGCAGCTGTGAATGCTTTAGATACATAAACTTCTTTATCAAAGGATGTTTCACACTTACAACTAAATGATTTATTAAACAGAGAAATTAAACATAGTCAGTAAATTTAAACTGATTATCACAGGCCAGTCCGGGAAATTTTTCAAATACATCTAAGTGAAAGTAACTGCAGCTCAAGTTCTTACTTGCCTTAGTCTCTTGAAAATGACAGCCTCCTAAATTAGTTAGGCTGGCCTATTGTACCATATTTATAGGGCTTAACCTCATAAATTTGATTTCCCCCTAATTATTTATATAGAAAAAACAATGTTTGTCTTAACTCAGTTTTTTATAGAGGATCATGGATTCAGCATATTTTTTCTTTAAACGTTTTAAGATGATATAGTAAGTTTAGACCTTAACATATTTTGTTTTTAAATTCAGATTTCATTTTTAACAGGTTTATATTTTAAAAGGAAATTGTTATTGTAATTTAAATAACAAAATCAAAAATCTGATTTAAATAAAAAAAATTTTTCTTATCCACCCTGACTAACCACTCAGGCTGAAATTTTTGAAATGTGTCAAATGGTTCAGCCATTACCAAGAATGACATTCGGGGAAATTTTTTTTGTAAATGGTAGAAACGTCTTACACTCATTTAATGGAGACATACTAGTCCCTTCATGCTTTAGAGAAGGAACTTGAAAATATTGCGGGGTGTATGTCAGAGAGGTGCCTATAGAGGTCCCTGTGAAAATCCACCTCTATTTGAGAGTTACCAGTATATGCCCTTGAAAATTGACATTGATACATACACAGTGGTTTGGACACCAAGATTCCATCATGTCTTAGTATACTACTTCTAAGTGCAGCAGGAGCTGAGCAGGAGACTTCTTACAGTTGCTTTTTCTGGCTGTTTGGAGCTTCTGTTGTGCCAGCCACCAGAAATGAGTAGGGAGACTTTACGCTGTCTGCTTCTCTGCTGATGTCCAGCATCATGGAGTAGTAGTAGGAGGAGAAGGAGAAAACAGCCTGCATTTAAATGCAAGGAGTGAGGAGCTGGGAAAGCAGTACGCTAGGAAGGGACAGGAGCAGAGGGAGAAGGAGGATTGGTTATATGGGGCAGGAATAGAATGGGATAGACATGGGGAGATGTGGGCAGAAGGCCGCCTGATTTAAAGCATCTTGAAAACCTGGAATAGAATTCAGGATTATTAAGTGACCACATTTCCCTGTTGTCTAGCAAGTAGCTGTGAAATCGACCAGCGAAGTATCTCATCCCCTTCCAGTGACTGCTGTCAACTACTCCATAAGCTTAGTGGTAGAAGTCTATACTATGGATTTAAACTTGCCAACCCTAAAGGTGACCAGTATTGGGGGGGATGGGTTGGATTGAATATGGTTATATTACATGTGATAGAATTTCAATTTCCTTCACTTTTTTTTAAAAACCTAGGTAATTACACAGAAAAAGATTCCATTAAAAGTTAGGTTGCAAAGTCAAGCACCCAAGACTTAAGAAATATCAAAATTAAGGTGGTCCATGCAACTGTAAATCAGCAACCTGGAATGTATGCATTACCATGCAGTCTTTACATGATCACCTATTTTATTTTTTTCTCCATGAGGCTTCTGCCTTATTCAGTGCATAGGATAGACAGTGCCCAAACAGGATTGTGTAGTGGAGGAAGCTGATTGTAGGACCCCAATCTCATTTGTTACAGAACTTGGAAGAGAAGGGTTGATCTCATGGTTTAAGCAGTTGAATGCTGCCCCAGAGAACTGGGTTTCTGTAAACTACCAATGTGCAACTCGACAGGTTCCTTAAACCAAATTTTTAGGAAGTGGCCACTAACTGTGTGGCTCATTTTTGGGTGCCCAATTTGAGACATATAGGATTTGATATACAGAAGTGCTGAGCAGTCACAACCACAATTGAAGTCAATGGCAGCTGTGCTTAGAATGTATAAACTGGAAGTACTTGGAAAAATCAGGTCCTAAGCATCTCAAGTGGGGCATTCGAAATTAGTACAGTAAAAACTTTGGTATCCAGCATGTTGAGGGAATGGAGGCTGTCAGTAAGTTAAAAATTCCGGTTAACTAAGAGGGAGGGAAGGAGCGCAGGGTTGGGGTATGGGAGGGGATTCGAGGTGGCAGATCCTGGTGGCGCTCTCCTCGGGTGGCTTCCTGCAAGAGGCGACATGTCCCTGCTGCTCCTAGGCTGAGATGCAGTCAGGTGGCTCTGCATGTTGTATCCGCCTGCAGGCGCTGCGCCCGTAGCTCCCATGGCTGCGGTCCCTGGCCAATGGGAGCTACAGAGCCAGCGTAAGCCCACTGTGGCTGTTCCTCCGCCTAGGACCGTTGACTTATTGCAGCCAATGGGAGCTGCGGGGGCAGTGCCTGTGGGCAGAGGCAGTGTGCAGAACGTCCTGGCCACACCTCCACCTAGGATCAGCAGGGACATGTCATCGCTTGCAGGGAGCCGCCTGAAGTGAGCACCATGTGGATCTGGCACCCCAAAACACTTCCCATGCCCTAACCCCCTGCCCTGAGTCCTGTCCCGCACTCAAACTCCCTCCCAGAGCCCTCACCCCACAATCCTCCTCTCCTGTGCCCCCCCCCCCCCCCCAAATGCGAGTTTATAGAGCTTTCTGGTTGGTTAAGTGCCGGATAACGCAGATTTTACTGTAGATACTTTGACCACTTCGGTCTTAATCTCTATGCCTTAATTTTCAGTTGTAAAATAGCGATGATATTTTACCTCATAAGTGTGTAGTGAAGATAAAATAAATAGTGTTGAGGCTCTTCTGATTTTAAGGCCAGAATCTGTGTTTGGAGCTTTTAATGCGACTAATTTCTTTTAAGTTTAATTACTGTGCCTATTTAAAAAAAAAAATGTGCAGAGGACAAATTACATTTGAAATTCCTTGAAATGTTCTGTTCCCTGATTGGCAGTGAAACTTTTTTGGGAGGAGAGGGGAACATGTATTAAACCTTCATCTCTGCAGTGGGAGGAGGCTTTCTCTTTGCTTTACTGCTGCTCCTATTGATGTTACTGGAGAATTTGGGTTGAACTGTCCATACTGTTCACTGAATGAGGCAAGTGGTCGTGTGATACATAACAGAAATAGACTGATTATAATTAGAGCTTATTGAAAATCTTCCAGTGGATCAGTTCTCTGTTGAAAAATGGTGATGTGGTGGAATCACAGTGTTCTGCAGGAACATGTCAATTCCATTGAACCAGGGACATTAGCCAACTGGCAATTTTTAACAGTATATCTCAGCTAAACTTGAACCAATTTCATGTGACAAAGAAAAGTTATTCCTTTGGTCACAGAGTATTCACCCTACCGAATTTCAAAGGCCTGTTGCAAACAGTGGAAATGTTTGAGCTTCTAGGAAGAAACTCTGAAAATCTTTTATAATGGAAATGCTAGCAAACTGAATTTAGGTGTTGCTAATAGTTTTCACCCCTGCTGTCACTTGGGAAAACTCGGTGAAATAGGTGCAAGATATCTCATTTGTTTCTCTTTATACATTCATATAATTTGAGTTCTAAGTTTTTCAGTGAGTACAGGATGCATTTTGTTTTTGCTCTTGACAAGCTATTTTTTCCCTCTTTGGTCTCATGTAAGATTATAGTATTCTCTCTTAGCCAAAAATTAAGGAACATTTCATAATTTCATATTTGGGAAGTAGGAAGAGAAAAAGGAGTGGTGCCTTGATCTTACTGGAATTAGTTAATACTCTGTTAGAGTACATTGAATTATTTTGTTCATTTATAGTATTTTCTATTAAAATTAATCTGATAATTGAATAGCTAGATGATTCATAGACCAATATATATGCCAATGGTCAAGTTAAAAACAAGTGTCTGGAAATTTCATTATTTGTGTAATTTTTAAAAAATTTGAATTTTGAAAAATATCACCAAATGAGTATTTATAAAGAAACACTGGCCACTTTGATAGGTTGGTTTTGTTTTTTAGTATCAGTTATTTGTAATGCTTTCTCAGAAGCATCAAAATGAAATAATGTTCTGTTTCTGGTTTTGTCTTTTACTTGGCAAACAGTTGGTATCAGAAATACTATGCCTCGCTTAGGAGTAATATTAAATTTGTTTGTTGATACAGATTGGCTAGAGCTAACACATTGTTTCCATTTTGTAATAGATTAATTCTGGTGGAATTAAATTCTCCCAAAATTGAGAGAGGATTGTTCTGAAGAATGAATTCAAATTGCATTTTTTATCAGAATGCCAAATTGTAAAGTATATTACACATCAGAATTTGAGTCCAAATGGATTTGTCTTCACTTAAATAAATAAAAGTTTTTTATATAAAAATAAATTTCTTTGCTAACCTAATAATCTCTATGGAAGTGGATGTTACTAGATGTGAAATAAAACCCCCGCTGATCTCCTCCCCCCCCCCCCCCCCTTCGGAAAGTCTGTGAAATCTGTAGAGATTTATTCCATAACTGAGTTAAATTTGTGATGCAGTAAGTTTGTACAATACAAAATGTGATGACAAAAGGATGGGTGCTTTTGGCTGCTGAGAATGAGATGTAACTGCTCTTGTTAAATATATTAATACTCAGAAGTTTATATTTTTCCAGTATTTAAAAATGTCAAATTTTAAATCACCTGACTTTGGCTCTTGCTTCATATGGAACACTGCATCATTAAACAAATTAGATATGCTTTTGTAAAACATAAACAAGAAGTGGTAATTTGTTCTTTTTTGTTAGTTCCAGAACCTGTACAGAAGCCACACGAAGGTCCTGGAGAAATGGGGAAACCTGTTGTTATTCCTAAAGAGGATCAAGAAAAAATGAAAGAGATGTTTAAAATAAATCAGTTTAATTTAATGGCAAGTGAAATGATTGCACTCAACAGATCATTACCTGATGTCAGGTTAGAAGGGTAAGTACCTTCTATTCTATTGAAAGCATGCTTTACTTAAATGAACACACATGAGAAATTCTCCATAGTAACCATTGTTCTTTTATATATTGGTAATCAGCGAAGATATAAAGGCTGTAAGACACAAGAGATTGTTAGAATTGCTGGGTTTTGGGGGGGGTTCATTTGTAAAATTCAACTTAAAAGCAAAGCCAACAAATTCCATTTACTACTATTGTAACCATGAAGTTAGTTACGATTATTAGGCTTTTTCAAGAAAAGAAATTGGTCTTTTTGGGGGTAACGTAAGGTGGATAAAAATTTACTAAAAATCTGATTTTTATTTAAACACATTTTTACTCTTTAAAATAAACCTATATAAAATTAAATTTAAAATATAACTGCTTGCCTTATCATTTAAATCTAAACTTACTAGAATCTATTAAAATAATTAAGCAGTGCATCAAAGTTTTAAAGAAAGTGAAGCCCCTAAACTGATGAAAATCATTAGCTAAACACCTAGGATCAGCATTTGAAGTGCAAAACAAGCTTTTGGTAGCCAGATCCTCTTCCTTTTGCAGGTGCAAAGAGAATGTTTTCTTCTTTTCAGTTTATTCAGCTAGTTCTGTTCAATGGCCAGTTCATTCAAAGTTGAGAAACTGATTGGGACTTAAAAAAGCAAGAGAGCTTATTTTCTTCAAAAGTATCTATAAAAACTAAGTGTGAGAGAAGATAGGATCAACTAGTACTTAGAGTGCTTGCTCATGTCCATTCCATATTAGGTGTGTGTGCTCGCCATATGCGCTGGTTCTGGAAGTTTTTCCCTCAGCAGTGTCCATAGGGGTCCGGCTCTGGAGCCCCCTTGAGTGGCGCCCACATGGTATAAGGGGCGCCGCCAGCTCCCCCCACCCTCAGTTTGTTCTTGCCACCAGTGATGGTGCTGGAACATCTGCTGCTTCGGCTACCAGTTTCATTTTCTGTTCTTGTAAACTTTGAAAACCTGTAATATAGTTGTGTATAGTTAGTAGTTTCTTAGTTACCCTTAGTAGTAGTTCTCAACTTTCATTAGTCATGAATGGGACTCAGCCGGGGGACGAGGCATGCCCTGGTCCCCCGGCTTTACGCCCTGCAATCGCTGCAAACCGCCTATGCCAATCAGTGATCCTCATACCAGCTGCCTAAGGTGCTTAGGCAAAGGGCACATAAGTGCCATATCTGCAAGTCCTTCAAACCTAGAACGAAGGAGGAGCGCAGTATCCCTCTGAAAGTGGAGTCAGTATTCACTCCGGCACCGGAGCAGTGGTCTGACTCTGCACTGAGCACAGTCACCTCCGTGCGCAGTGCTCTGCCAGGGCCATCCACGCCTTGAGAGAAGCTGAAAAAGACTGTAAGGGGAAGATCTTCCTCCCTCCCATAAGGGAAAAGAGAGGGCTGGAGGTGAGCCGTGACCTGTGCCAGGCAGCTCAACACCCCCTTCGGGAAGTTGGGCCCCAGCTCAAATCAAGTGGTGCAGCCCATCCCATGCTTCACCTGCAACCCCAGATAACGGTGCACGCCGTAGCCAGCTTCAGGTGCTGTCGACGCCTGAAGCTCTTCAAGTGGCTTAAAAAATCCTGATGCTCCCAGTGCTGCCCACACCGGCTCCTGCAATACCCCGGTCTCGGGGAAAACCCAAGTTGGGACCTATCTGTGTATCCCCGCCTCAGCGGTACCATTCCCCATGGAGAGGGACGTCCCATCAGTGTTTGCCCACCCAAAGCTATCCTGCTTCAGGACTGAAGAGGCAGGCTCAGCAGAGCCCTCTTCGGTCCCCACACTGGGGACACCGATCAAGGGATTCAAGTTGTACCTTGCCGGTAGATTGGCACAGTCCTTTTGAGGCATGTGCCACCTGGCAAGAACTCTGGGACTGGCCCCGATCGTCTCCAAGGCCCTGGGACCGATCTGATGCCAGAGACCGCCAATTGCCAGGCCATCATCACTGTCTTCAAGGAGAGGTCGCCCTACTCAGGACGATCCTCCCGGCAGCCGGCCCGTAGTAGCTTCCGGTCCCGTTGGACATCCTGGGACCGGTTAAGTAGCAAGAGGTATGGATAGCTCGGTATCCAACGCAGGTCCGCTGAACACTGTTGGTCCCAGAGAGCACGACCAAGACAGTCTCGCTCGAGCAGGTTGGCTTTGGGATGCAGCGACCGGCACCAGTTGGACAGGAGCGACCGCTCAGCCCGATCCTGGTCATCTGGTACTGACCACTCCGCTGGTTTCTCCAGCTGGGGACAAGCCCCGGTACTGGTGGTGCCGACTACATTATCAGCACTGAAATCTGTCCCATGACACCCTTGATGGGTTCTCCCAAGCTTCCTAGGCTGCCCGATCGGTGTCTGGAGTCTCAGAGAGGCCAGCAGCCTTGATATCCCATTCCCCTCCGATGCTCGATGCTCCGGGGGGGGGGGGGGGGGGTAAGAGCCCAGAGGTCCAGGAGGACCCAGGGGAGCAAGATGCTGGACCCTACCCATGGATGTGGAGGCTCCCACGACACTGGCATTGTCCTTGTCGTCGCCAGACAAGGCTATCGTGGGGCCCCCGAACCCGATTCCTCAAGATGAGGCCAAAGCGCACCATGAACTTTTGAAGAGGGTTGCTTCTAACCTGGGGCTTCAGGCAGAGGAATTGGAAGAGCCCTTTTCCTCCCTGCCTGGACCGCTATAACTCTGGACCGCTGCGTCCTCAGCACAGTGGAGCAGGGTTATACCTTCCAGTTACTTTCCACCCCTCCCCCCCTTCCCACCTGCCTTCCCTGTCCCTCTTCAGGGACCCCTCTCACAAGAGTCTCCTGGTGCAGGAGGTAAAGGGGTTGCTACAGCTGGGAGTGGTGGAAGAAGTTCTTCTCGAGTACAAGAACAAGGGGTTCTATTCCTGGTACTTTTTAATCCCAAAGGCCCAGGGTGGTCTACGGCCCATCTTGGACCTGGGAGACCTCAACAAGTACCTAAAGAAGCTAAAGTTCCACATGGGTTCTATGGCTTCCATTATCCCTTCCCTGGATCTGGGAGTCTGGTATGCCGCCCTGGACTTGAAGGACACATACTTCCACATAGCGATCTTTCAAGGACGCAGACACTTCCTCCAGTTTACGGTGGAGCTCCACCACTGCCAGTTTGCGGTCCTCCCATTCGGCCTGGTGACAGCACCAAGGGTGTTTACCAAGTGCATGTCGGTGGTAGCAGCTTACCAGGCACCAGGGTATCCAGATCTACCCATACCTCGACAACTAGTTCGTCATGGGTAGCTCCTGGTTTCAAGTCAAAGGGATATCATGGTACTTCAAGCCATGTGCTGCTCTCTGGGCCTACTGGTAAACGACACAAAGTCAACATTCATGCCAGTGCAGAGGATAGAGCTCATCGGAACAGTCCTCGACTTGACCTGCGCCAGAGTGCTCCTGCCAGTGGAGAGGTCAAACACGTTGATAAACCTCATCGCGGAAGTCTCCGCATTCCCTCTGAAGACAGCCAGGGTCTGTCTGCACCTGTTGGGCCACAAGGCCGTGTGCGCTTATGTGGTCCACCATGCCAGGCTCCAGATGCAGCCCCTGCAACAATGGCTGGGAACGGTCTATTCCCAGTCCCAACACTTCGTGGAAAAGATAGTTACCATTCCCCAGGCGATAATTACCTTGTTGCAATGGTGGACCGATTGCAGGACAGTCCTGGAGGGGGTTCTGTTCAACAACTCTCCTCACTCCACCGAGTTGATGTTGGGTGCCTCGGACCTCAGCTGCGCATCTTGGTGTCCTCCAGACTCCGGGGATGTGTTTCCTGGAGGAGGCGCAGTTGCACATAAACGTCCGAGTTCCGAGCATTCTGGATGGGGTGTGGAGTCTTCCTGCCTCACCTGTCTGGCAAGTTGTTATGAGTCCTGACGGACAACACAGCCTCAATGTTCTACATCAACAGGCAAGGAGGAGCGTGCTCGTTGGCCCTCTGTCAGGAGGCATTCCGTCTCTGGGACTTCTGCTTCAGCCACAAAATCCACCTGGAAGCTTGTCACCTTCCTGGCGTCAGGAATATGCTGGTGGACCAACTCAGCAGGCGTTTCTTCTCTCACCACAAGTGGTTGCTCCATCCGGAGGCAGCCTGCAGATCCCTCCCTAAAGGTGGGGAACTCCCTGAATGCACCTGTTTGCTACCAGACAGAACAGGAAATGCCACCGGTTTTGTTCTTGGCAAGGTCTGAGCAAGGGCTCTCTCTGATGCCTCCCTCTTCTCGGTGTCAGGGATCTTGATGTACGCATTCCCTCAGATTTCGCTCATCAGTAGTGCCCTGGCAAAGATCAAGAGAGACAAGGCACAGGTTATCATGATTGCCCCGGCGTGGCCTCGCCAGCACTGGTTCGGCACGCTCATGAACCGGAGAGCAGCCCCTCCCTGGACCCTGCCCAACTGACTAGACTTGCTGTCACAGGACCATGGTCAGCTCTTACACTCCAGCCTTGAGTCCCTTCACCTCTCGGCATGGATGCTGTGTGGCTGAACCCGGAGGACTGGACCTGTTCAGAAAGAGTCCAACAGGTCTTCCTGGAAAATAGGAAGCCCTCAACTAGACTGACTTACCTGGCCAAGTGGACGAGGTTTTCCTGCTGGGCGTGTGAACAGGGCAACTCTCCCTCACGTTCCTCCATACAGGCTGTCCTGGACTACCTGCTCCACTTGAGGAACCAGGGCCTGGCACACACTTCCATTAGAGTGCATCTGATGGCCATCTCTGCTTTTCACCTGCTTATCCAAGGAGAGATGGTGTTTTCCCATGTTCCTGAGAGGCCTTAAGCGACTTTTGCTACAGGTACAGGCTCCCATCCCACAGTGAGATCCTGCTCTTTTTCCCACCTGTCATGGAAGGTCGCATTCCTCGTGATGGTGACATCGTTGAGAGAGATCTCTGAAATTAAAGCCTTGACCTCAGAGCCTCCGTACACGGTCTTCTACAAAGATAAGGTTCAGTTGTGGCCCCACCCGGCCTTCCTGCCGAAGGTGGTCTCCACCTTCCATATGAACATCTTCCTCCCGGTGTTCTGTCCCAAACTGCACAAGACCAGTGAAGAGAAGTCCTGGACATCCCAAGGGCCTTGGCTTTTTACTTGGCACGTACCAAACTTTTCCATAAATCAATCTAACTCTTCATCGCTACACCAAATAGATTGAAAGGTCACCTGGTGTCCTCGCAGAGGATTTCCAATTGGATTACTTCAAGCATGAGGACCTGTTACGACCTGGCAGGGGTTCTGCTGCCACTGATTGGCAGAGCCCATTCAATGAGAGCGCAGGTGTCTTCGGCAGCCTTCCTGGCACACATCACTGTCCAGAACATCTGTAAAGCTGCAATGTGGTCCTCTGTCCACAAAATTTCAGCTCCTTGTGCCATCACTCAGCAGGCCAGGAACAACGCTGGGTTCAGCAGAGCTGTGTTGCAATCTACACGTCCGTGAACTCTTATTCCCTCCAGGGGTACTGCTTTGGAGTTCCCTAACATGGAATGGACATGAGCAAGTACTCAAAGAAGAGAAGAAAGTTACCTTTTCCGTAACTGGTATTCTTTGAGATGTGTTACTAATTCCCATTCCATGACCCGTCGTCCTCCACTCTGAGTTTCTGGAAAGAAGGAACTGACGGTGCAGGGGAACAGGTGGCGCCCCTTTTACTGCGCCATGCAGACACCAGTTCAGGGGGCGCCAAAGAGCCAGTCCCCTATGGATACTGCTGAGGGAAAAACGTCCGGCACCAGTGCATATGGTGAGCTCGCACACCTGATATGGAATGGACATGAGCAACACAGCTCAAAGAATACCAATTACGGAAAAGGTAACAGTCTTTTCTAAAATCTTGAAGCATATGATGACCAGAAACAATCATTTCAGTTTGCTAACTACATATAATACTTCCTTTGTTTAATAAATCAGTTTTTAAATACAAAATGTTTTGATCAATTTTTTATGTATCCAGCACATTTAATGTAATTTTATTATACTAATTTAGAATGCTGTTTTTGTGCATTTTTAATTGAATTTGTTTCCATCCAAAAGCCGCTTGACCCAAACCATGAGAAAAAATTAATTTAATAAATAGAAAATGGTCAGTGATGCACTTTTTAACTTAATGTAAAAATTATTTTAATAAATGGATGTTATGTTGGGATAACGACATGATTTGGGCAATTAATTGATCTTTAAATATTCATGGTAAATAGGCCCAGCGGCCTGTGATGGGATGTTAGATGGGGTGGGATCTGAGTTACTACAGAGAATTCTTTCCTGGGTATCTGACTGGTGAATCTTACCCATATGCTCAGGGTTCAGCTGATCACCATATTTGGGGTTGGAAAGGAATTTTCCTCCAGGGCAGATTCAAAGAGGCCCTGCGGATTTTTCGCCTTCCTCTGTAGCATGAGGCACGGGTCACTTCTTGGAGGATTCTTTGCTCCTTGAAGTCTTTAAACCATGATTTGAGGACTTCAATAGCTCAGACATAAGTGAGAGGTTTATCGCAGGAGTGGGTGGGTGAGATCCTGTGGCCTGCGTTGTGCAGGAGGTCAGACTAGATGATCATAATGGTCCCTTCTGACCTTAATATCTATGAATCTTAAGCTACATAATTTCTTTAATAATTGTGTATAGATCTAGTGTATCTATCAAAAAGTAGTACCAAATTTATTGTAAATGCTATATTTGGTTGCAAAGCAACATTTTAATGGTTATAACAGCCAGTGAGAATCACCCTTTCTTTAGGGGGAAAAAACAAAGTACAAACCTAGGACATGATTAAAATTGATTTTAAATAATTCTACCCTGGAAAATAAAGATTATTTTGATCAGGTCTGGTAAATCTCAAGAGACAATTACTTGTTTGAAGAAGTCAGAGGTTTCATATTTATAATGAACTAAACTACATTTGTCATTTTATGTAGGGAAAAACATTTAAGAAGAAATAATATGCTTAATGTAATTGATACACATTTTTGTTTAGGTTCCCTATAGTTCTCTAGTGTCCATCTGGTTTTACTACATTTGAAGTTGCTTGCATAATATTGACCCTTTCATATTCATTTTTTAGTTAACAGTGACTGAAATAAAATTGTAGCTTCTTAAAGATCATAAGATGGCTCTCTTGGAGTTTCCCGGACCACTTGATGGGAGGGACTTTCAGGTGTGCAGAGCTCATGAAGTAACTTTATTCCCAGTCAGTTGCCTGCATTCTTTTCAATTCTTTTCTCTGGAAGCTCCTCTGGGGCTGCTGCTGATTCAGAGTCCAGCTGCTAGACCGATCTATTCCTCCTCCTATCCTGCTACCCTAAAGGATGTAATCAGGGGTTATGAGGGATGACCATTTTTCTGTGTAAAATTGTAGTTCTATATTTTAAAGTAATACTACATCAAAAGTAACTTGAGGAGTCTGTGGGTGTGTAGTACTGGAGAAGGTGGTGTGTTTTCTATCAGGGTAATGTGATCAACTTTAAGCCTTTGTATCTAGATCTGTTTTTTGAATGATATGGGTTCATAATTAACGTTGAATAAATTTTGAGGTGGGTTATGAATTTACATTTAGATTAATTCCTTCATGATAAACACTGCAGTTATTTGTTTACTTATTACTATTTGACTGTATTTTTAGTATGATAGAGGGACCTTTATTTCTTGAAAGTGGCACAGATTTTTCAATTTTATGTATATGTGTATATAAGTTTGCATATATTTAATTGTATCCTCCTTTCTTCTCTCTGCAATGTGTCACTTATATCCTTATGGCTATCTCTTGTAAATGGATCTGTCCAAGCATATGGTTCCAGCTATTTGGATTCATTTGTAGGCTCTAGCCCTGATAGCATACGCTATTTGAATAGGGAGAGCGTCTTTGTGGTACAGTGTATAAGACTTTTGGTTAATTCTGTGATGTTCCAGATTGGTTTTAGTTGTAAGGGGCTCAAAAGTTGTGGGGTTATTTTGGGGTTTTTTGTTTGTTTAAAGATTATTGTTGAGGGCGAGTGATCTACGATTGCTTTTCTTTGATCTAAGTTTGATACGTTGGTTTCTAGAACTTTCTTGCTGGAGAGAAAAATGGAAGAGAAAAATTCAGAAACAGTTGCCTCATTTGGAAGTTAAGAATTGATTGAAGTTCTGTTCCAACTCAAGTGATGTTATGCTTTGAGATTCACAAGAAAAGTAAAATAGAACCACTTTTTAATGCTTACTGACCTCACTATTGCTTTGAAAAATTGTCTTTAATTATACCAGTTTGAGGGTGCAATTACTTTTAATTTCTCATCTTTGCACTTAACTGTAAATGAATTGTGTGCAGGTGTAAGACTATTTACTTAGCCATTTGATAGTCATATTTTGTAGGTAAAGATAATCTAAATTAACCAATAATAGGCAAGGTAGTTTCTTAATTATGCAAAATAGGACAATAAGGGCAATCAAATACCAGACTTAAAAGCATATTTTGACCTACAAAATTTAAAAGGAATTTTTCTTCCTTGTGTGGCATTGCATAATTAGCATGGCATATCTGTGGGCTTTTTTGCTTAAGATTCTGTATTTTGCTGTAGGATTCTGGACTTGATGGTCTGATACAGTGTAGTGTATTATTTAACCTTATTAATCCTTTAAGTTTTTCTGGATATTCATAGGCACTTCCTTGAACTACTCATTTTGCATTCATATTGTGATGCTACAGTAGTGCAATAAGGTGATTAAGGATCCCATAATGACATGTTTGACAGTGTCTAGCAAAATTATGCAAACGGATGGTACTGTTTTGTGGATGTAATAAGCTGTCACATAGGCCTTTTTACTGTGCTATTAACATATAAAACAAAAGGAAACTCAAATTTAAATTTAAATGTTAGCATTGTAAAACATACTATGAAAAGACAGTGAATTTTGAGTTAAACATGTAAAGTTATGTATCTTGTGCAGTAACTAGACTCGTTTTGCTTTAACTGATGTGTAGTAGTCTTTGTACCTGGCTGTTTTTTGTACAATAATGATGGTGGTTGTATTTTAAAAGGATAAGTGAGTTTGGAAAGGATTTAAAGCATTCACACATTTTTTCCCAGTGTTATATATTTCTACATACCATTTCAGATGTGATATTTGTAGCATAAGATACCTAACAAAGATAAAATTTAAAAATAATAGCTGGACATTTGGTTGTGAAATAGTTACTCCTGGGAGAATTTTGTGCCAAAAAATTAAATATTCTGCACACAGTATTTTAAAATTGTGCAAAATTTGCCAATTTTATTGTCAAAATAACACTATATAATCATGCCTGTTTCATTTATTTTGGTAATTTATTTCAAAATACCTGCCAGCAAGTATGTCTGTAACAGTACAGTCACACGCAGAAATTCCCCCAGGAGTAGAGAGTTAAAGAAACCTCTAAGACAACCCAGTTCCTGCTTCTCTGACCCTTCCCCCCCAGAGCTCAGTCGGGGGGGCCAGACACTCATACCCCATCCCCTCCTTGGTCCAGCCGCAGCACCCCCCCTCTCCCCCCCGGCCCAGATACTCACACAGTGTCCCCCCAGAGGCCAGCCATGGGGCTCCCCCCGGCCCAGACATTTACAACTCCTACCCTCCTAGAGTTCAGGAATCCAGAGAGAAACAGCCTGATGCTGGGTCCCAATTTGGCACGTAGTTTCCTGCGTGCCACCGCCTCCTTCCTTCAGGGTGTGCTTGGAACTACAGCTGCTCTGTTAGTGCCCACACCCCCTTGGCCTTGTCTTCTATATGCGAGCTGGGCTCTGCTGGGTCCGGCGGCCAACATCTCTGCAGCCCCTTTTTGTGGGGGGAAAGGAAATCCTGCACATCCAACATTAATTTCTGCAAAATTCTGCATTGTGCCGTGGCACAGAATTCCCACAGGAGTAAATTAGTGTAATGGAAATTGAGGCTTTAATTTCTGCTAGAATATTGCTAAAATGTCTGTTACACAACTACTACTAATTTGCAATGGCTAAAATGTGGATTTGTATTGCTAAATCACTTGTACTTTGACTTAATCTGAAATGTGAGATTTTTTTTTTTGAGTAGCTCTATATATTATAGGTCTTTTTGCGCTCTGAGACTGCACAAATAGTTCATATTGAGAACCAGTTTTTTTGTGAAAAAGGAAAGCAAAGATGTAAGAACATGGATAAGTATTACTTTACTTCAAAGTTATAGTATTAGATTTTGAAACGATGGATTAAATGAAGTTCAGACTTCTCAGCATATATTCCTCTTACTGCCCATGACAGCAAGTCAGAACTCCAGTGTCTGCTAATGCTAGTCAGAAAGGTTTTTGTAAATAATAGTAATAGTGTTTAATAGTTTTTTTTTTTCTGCCCATTAGCAGCATTTCCCCCCCCCCTCCTTTTTTTCTACCCAGCGAATCTCCTCAGGCATTTGTGCCTCATCGCTTTCATGGTGGAATCTAAGACCTTGGTGTTCAAGCCCTGTCCCTCTTGTGACAGGCCAGTCACCTTAACTGATGGCCACAACAAATGCCTTTTCTGCTTGAGTCTCATATCCCAGATATTTGGTTGACTGCAGTTCTTCTCTTGTTAAAAGAACTGCAGAAAGTTGAGGGAATTTCATCTCAAATTGTTCCTGTTAGGGTGGTTCATGACATTTACCTCAGACTCTGAAAGGCCTTCCCTTGACTAAACAGAATGGCCCCAGATCCATAAATCTGACTTCCACACTGCTCTGGGAGTAGAGACTCCATTCCCCAAGTGCTGACTACTGATACCAAGAAAAGGATTCAAGATTGGCATAGTCCTCAGGACATCATCCCACCTGGCTCCAGTCCAGGTTCCCCAGTTCAGACCCTGCCAGAGAAGGTAGATCTTGGCATCATTATACTTTCCCTGGAGCAGAGTAGGACAAAAGACTAAGAGGAGCTTAGAGCCATCTGACTGAGAAATCTAAGACCAATAACCTAGATCAGCTCAAGAGAACAGTCCTGATTAGCTCTCCATCGCCCTTGGTATGGGGAAATACCTCATCATTTCTGGTACCAGAGCATGTTCTGGGACAGTACTGACCACCTGAGCATCAGTAACCTCTCCCCCTGGGTGCTGGAGACTTTCACTGTACCAGCTGATCTTCCCTCAGTGGTATTGAGACTTACTTGGTTTCTATCTTGGTACCAGCCCTTCGAGAACACTTCTCGGTACCAGCTTCCTGGTACCGATCCCATTTGTACCTCCCATGGGACCTACTTTTATTCTTCTTTCCCAGCTTCCCAGTAGAGAGCAATTTCCTGCTTTTATAAGCTTGTGTAGGGATATTACCCTAGCCTACACTAGGGATAGTGACATTCCTCCCCCGTTGTGAAAAGTCCTTTGAATGCTCCTCCATTCAAATAGGTCACAAATGACTGAAATGTGAAAAATCTAGTTTCTACACACACGTGATTTATAAGTTATTTAAAACAAGTGTTATTGTTAAAAACATGTTTTCTCTCTGTATGAATTGAATCAATTTTTTAAAACAATGGAAATTCTTTTTTTACTTTATGCAGCCATGAATGATTTGATTTATAGACCTTCAGATTCCCAACTCAGGCCTCTGCCATTTGAGCTACAGGAATAACTGCTGTTACTAGTGTGGACCAACTGCTAGAGAGGGAGTTGACTCATACTTTGCCAACGGGATATACAGCTGTTTGTTTTCCAGTGTTCTGTTGTCAGTTATGAATACTGGGCTTTATCTTTGGCTTTGGCCGAGGAGAGTGGTGCAGTGATTAGAAAAAGTACAGTAGATGCTTGTTTGCAGCAACACATTGTAAGAGCAACTGACGCTTACAAGCAACGTTTCCCCTGGGAACACTTTCCCTACTGTGAATTGTCCATTCGGTAACAGCAACATAGCCACCGTGTAAAAGCAACATTTGTGATACTGTGATGTCACATCCAGGGGCAGAGATTGGGGGGGATATGTAGGGGTGTTGCCGCCTCCCACCCCAACTGCATCTTTCCATTCCCCTCCAGACCCTGGCCCTTCAGTGCAGCTCAGGGCCTGCCTGACAGAATCTGCATGGAGAGCATGTGTGGGAGGGAGGGTCTGTAAGAGCGGGTTTTTAAGTGGGGGTGAAAGGCAGGGAGCTGGGCTTGGAGGAGCAGCAGAGGCACAGCTGGAAGGTTTCCTCCTCCCTTCCTTAGCATCTGGCTTGCGGGGGCGGGTTTTTTTCTATTTTGCAGTGTGGCGTATCGGGGGACACCCCCTCTCCCCCCGGTGCACTGAGCTGTCCCTTCCATCTTGGTTGCTGCTGGCAGGATGTGTGCGTGCTTTTTTTGCAGTTGGTGGTCAGGAGACCTGAATCTGCAAGGCACTGACCTGTCCCCCTCATGCCCTCCCATCTCTGCTGTTGTTGCTAGGAGCCATTTTCTCCCCTTTCCCCTGCCCCCCTCCATTGCAGACTGCATGTGGTACTCTCCCCAGCCATCCCATCCCTTGCTGGGATGGAGCATGAAGCTGCCAGCTTAGCCTGTTCCTGGCAGCTGGGCTCACTCACTGTTTTTGCTCACTGGGGGCACCCCTACCAAACCCAGGGTTCCCCTGCCCAATTCCCCACAAACTTGGGGTTCCCCCATCCCACCCCCTCCATCTCCTTCCCCCCTTCCAAAACACTCTTCATGCATCTTTGGTCAGACGCTCCCCATAACAGCAATAGCCACTTAGAATCAACACAGCAAAAGGATGCTGATATGTTGCTACTAAGTGTCTAATGTATACACAAAACGTCTTTTTGACATGTTCAGTCTGTAGGGCCATGTAGTTTAGTGCATAAAATCTGGATGTTGTACTAGAAACCAGGTTTTATTTCTAACTCTGCCTGAGGTAATTTTATGCAATCTGTCTTTGTAAAAATTGTGTGCCTGATTCTTGACTCTGTACTACAGTTTGAATTATCAGGCCTTGGTTAGTAATTTGAGTTGGGCCAAGTAATCCCAGACTGTACCTGCTCCAGGACTCTTTGGAGGGGCCTGACTGCACAGCAGTCCCTGGTTGAGAAGGAACTGATGGGAGCCAGGGTGGTGCTGCCCTTATAAAGCCATGGCAGGGACTGTGAAGGGAGGTATGCAAGCACCACACCTGTGGGTACTGCTAAGCAAAATTCTCTAACTTTGGTGCACTGGGCGCACACACACACCTGAGTTACAGGTCTTTGCCCACATCTCAAAGAACAACAGTTACAATTACAGGTAAGTAACTAGTTTTTTTTTCTGGATTAGATGGAAGGTATGGCAGCTGCGTAGTGTAAAATTAGAAATGTTAGTTCCTGAGGAGGAGGGGAGGCAGTTTGGAATCAGAGGATAAGCAGTTCATCTGGGGATATCTGCTCTTTGAGGAAGGAATTGTCACCATATTTTGTGTAGAAGTTAGCACAATAAGATATTGGCCTGTAGGTGCTACTGCGCTATAAATGGTAAATATTTGTGCCAAAATTATCAACAGTAAAATAAAGTGCTGACATGCATATTTATCTGAAGATTGAGCTAAACCATTGCAGTGAGTGGGACAGTTTACAACTCGGATATTATTGCAGGTTCTTTGCAGAAAAAACTGCATTGGTGTACACTCAGTTCATGTTTTCAGGATTACCTTCACAACCAAGAGGGGCTAGAAAATATATATAATTTTTTAAACTGATAGGTTCTGCAGAATATTGCCAAAAGAGTTGGAATTGCAGAATTTGCAGCTTTGTGAAAGACTGCTTTATGTGAGTTCACTGTGGGAATGGCTTCTTTCTCTCTCATCCCCTTGACCCGCACAAGACTATTTGTAGCTTGGGACTTGGGTACAAGGGACATTTTCAAAAGGCTTAATATAATGTATTTCATTTGCTCTGCTGAAATCTTATTTACAAGAAATCACCTTATAAAACTTCCTGCCTATCTGTCTTACAATATGAAGGCCAGGTCTTCACTGTAAACTTGGGGTATGAAAAATCCACACTCCTGAGTGACACAGTTATACTGACCTAACCCCCAGTGTAGACAGCACTATGTCAATGGAAGAGCTTCTTATGGAGGTGGATTAACTACGGTGATGGGAGGAGATCTCCCATCGGCATTGTAACGTCTTCCCTGAAGAGTTGCAATGGTGCAGCTGAAGCGTTGTAAGTGTAGACCTGCCCGAAATATTGTATGCTTACACATGAGCTCATACTGAAGTTAACTCTTCAGATCTTAAATGGATTTGCATCGAATAGCAGTTGCTGTATATTAGAAGCTGCTTGTTTGAATCATAATTTAATTTGGCAGAGAGAATCCGACTTGCATGCTTTTCTCAAACTTTATTTTTCCTGACTTAAGTTACTTAAGTAGGTATATTGAAACCAAGACTGATAAGTTAGCACATCAGAGAATATGTAAAGGTACTACTTTTCCAGACATTTTAAATAATTTAGACTTACTCCTGTATTTGAGTGTTTTGAAGCTGCACGCTTATCCCTCATCCCATAACTCCATCAATTTGTCGTCTTAATGATTTAAGGCAGCATCATAAATCCTTGTGTCAAGACCATAGTATAAATTCCTGTATATTCAAATGTAGAGAATATGGATATAGAGGTGTCCCAGCCACTAATGATACCTCATTTGTTTACATGTGACACAGTATGCTAATTGGGCATAGAGACTTGATTAGATCCATAAATTACCAGAATTTTTGTATACTTTCAGGATATATTGTTCTATTCAGATTTTACTAATGTAAAAGGAGATAATTCAGAGAAGGAACTAAAAGCCTACCATTCTTTCCCGTCAGCTCTAAATAGTGCCATCATTATCATGAAGGTTTTGAGAAGGCTTTGCACCAAGTTTAGGAAAAAGCAGTGGATACTCCTTTGTTTGAAGTTGCTAGTTTGAAAGTTCAGCCAGCTAAGAATTTGAAGTCATACTTATATTGCTATTTGATAAGTAGACTGAAGAAAATTGCAGTTGATGCAATGACTATAGTAATGCTAAAAATCTGAAAGCATCTGATCAAGGGCTTTCTTTTTCAGTGTCGGAACCTTTTTTCATCTGGTCTTACTGTCAAGAGCAGGAGGCTCTTCGAAGATATTTCCATATTAGACAAAATGCATAGGGTATTTTGAGCCTCTTGCAGAATCTGGCCTAAGTTTTCTTGTTGGTGTGAGTTTTTTAATATTTATTTCCCCCAAAAAGCAGAAGGTATAAATCTTGTTTTTCTTATTAAAAAAAAAATTAATACTTTAAAAATTAGGTTGCCACTGTAAGCCAAAGCAGAGTAGGTTTAAATTATTTTAATAACTTCTCATCCTCAGACACTATAATCATCCACTTCGGTCCAAGCCGTCACATATCCTGTTTTCCTTAATTGAGATTTGAGAAATGAGAAATACATTTGGCAAGGGAGGCTTAAAAAGTATAGTTTCAGCCATTTGGAGAAGAGAATCCTTCTATGTCTCTATCAAAAAATGCTTTGCTAGGAGCAATTTGTTATGCCAGGAAAGCTAGTAAATTGCCACTTTCCTTTTGTGAAATTCTGCTTGAATTCTGTAACCACAATGGTTTTAAGGACCATTTTGGATTTTGTTTCCAGGGTTTAAAGAAGATTTCTACTTGGTTCATGAGATTATGCGACCTTTCTTCTATCCAAATCTTTGAAATAAGACGAAAGGAAAATTTCATACTCTTGATGTCAGGTAAATTATGAAATACTAATGAGGGCAGAGAATTTAGCAGGTCGGATTAAAATGTGTGGAAACGTTTTTGAAGGTTTTGTCTGCATTCAGGTCACCGGTTGAAAGATTAAGGATAGATTTTGATGTGAATCGTATAAATTAAGACCCCTGTTTAGCATAAATGGCTACAATCCAAAACTCTGAAGATGAAGCTCTTTTCAGAAGTAGTGGAAGGCTCTGATATAGACCTTTTTGGCAATGTTTTTTATGCTGCCATAAATTAAAACTGTGGCTATATGTTGTGTATATGTTTGAAGGAAGTCCAGCAATTTTTGGTACTTAAAAGGTCCCACTTTGCTCTGATGTTTTGTTTTTAGTCCTTTTAGCCATATTGATACTACAGGATAATTGTCAATTTTTATTCCAGTGCATGGATTGCCTGTTGGTGATTTCTAGGGTGTTTTCTGAATACAGAGTTAGTGTCAAGGTTATTGTTAAATAATGGACTTGTCTGTAAAAGTTTCAAGAGTCTGTCAATATCCAGGAAAGATTAAACCAGAATTTAACACACATTTTCAAGTTAAGAATAAGATTTTCTTCTATAGCAATCATACTTAAATTGAGCTCTTAACTTCATGGACAGTGGAAAATAATTACTTTATTGCAAATGTAAGGATACTGTAATCTGTATCCCAACTAAGCTCCATTATATTTCCATACCAAAGGTTTTTCAATTTTGTAATTTTTTTCACTAATATAAACAGCATTTTAATAGGGGATGTGCTGCCTAAAACATTCCATTATTCGGGAGGAGCTCTAGTACCATCATTGAAATTTGGCCAGGGGATAATCCTGGGGTTAGGGAAGTAACTGTTACTGTCCTCATGTAAATTCTTTAGAACTGTGTTAATTCATAAGCTTCTAAATCATCATTTCCTGTCTCTGTTTTGCTTACTGTTGCTTCCATGAAGCTTGCTGCTAAGAATCTATTGGCATCCTTTTAGAATTTCAACATGTATCACTTCAACAACCTGCTCTAGCATGCCATATAACTAAATTTCTGAATTGAGAGGGATACTGAATGCATGCTCTTGTTCCCTTCTCTTGTTTTTACCCATCAAAATATCTTTTGGTCTGGGAGAACATGCACTGGGCTGTATACCAGGAGACGTTGAACTCCATACTCAAAGCTTCTAACTTCCATTAATAATTCTGTGCCCTAAATAACTCTGTATTGACCTCATCCCCAACTGAAAGGTTACAGAATCAGGGAAAAGAACCCAGATCTCAAATTTGGCAGACCCAATTTTGTTTTTTAGCTGTACTGCCTCTCAATCTGCTAAATCTTCATGCTTGTCTATGACTGTGTAAAATGGGGCTAACTCATGCCTGTATAAACCATTATTCTCAGGTTACATGTCGTCCTCTAGTGGCTGGTCTTCAGGGGATAACAGTTTACTCCTGCTGGTCGCTAATATAGTTAATCCTCTAGCTCAACAAGTAGAGGTCTGTCCTGCAATAATTAAATTCCAGGATTTAAAATCTGCTGATACAGATGACAATATTAAGGTTTCACATAATAGAATTTGTGTGTTCCTTTTTCAAAACATTAGGAAACAACATACAAACCCCCTACATGTTAAATATATTAAATTTGGAAAGTTCAGTACTCAAATGTTTGGAAATTGTAGAATAAAGGTGGTTCAATGTTATCCCTGTTCCCTTCTGCGTATATATTATGAGAGTACGTTGTTACTTGTTCACATACAGTTATTTCAACAGGATCCCAACCTCAATAGCAGCATTTTAACATCCTTTTCTGTATGTAATTCACAACAGAATGTAAAACAGACCTGTTGAGAAGGCATGCAAGACTTGTCAATAAATTCATCTCTCCACAGTATTACCTGCAGAAATGTTTTTTCCATGGTTTTTAAAGCCATGAAACAAACTGTAGCAAACTATACTAAACTAATGTATAATAAGCAAATATTTCTGTAATATTCTATATAGCGCGCACACTCTTTGGTTTTAAGAATGATGCTTAGATTAAATTGAACAGTGAATACAATACACACCTCAATTCAAAGAACTAATTATAAATGCCTCTGGAATCTCTAAATGCCAAGTGATGTGCTGCAGTGAGATTAGCCTATAGGTGCCTTATTGGAGTAGTATTTGAGATGGTATTGCTTGCAGGAATTGTTAGTAAACTGATTCAGATTAATGCTTAAACATTTTGTATTTTCCTGAATGTTTTAAAGTTTGATTTTAGTGTAAAATTAGCAATTGTTGGTCCAGATGACTAATGTTGAAATGATACAAATGTTAGTCCTTTTTTATGATACTGAGAAATTAAAATGGTAAAAGAATAACTATCCATCATGACCTGGAAACCAAACAAGGCTGAGCAATAGATGCAGTGATTTAATTCTGTTAAATCGGACCTTAGATTCAGTGGCTTAAAAATTCCTCTAGTTTAATAGCTTTGAGTAACAGCCGTGTTAGTCTGTATTCGCAAAAAGAAAAGGAGGACTTGTGGCACCTTAGAGACTAACCAGTTTATTTGAGCATGAGCTTTCGTGAGCTACAGCTCACTTCATCGGATGCATCAAATGAAATGAAATGAAAGCTCATGCTCAAATAAATTGGTTAGTCTCTAAGGTGCCACAAGTACTCCTTTTCTTTTTAATAGCTTTGCAATCCAGACAGAGCTATTGAGAATGAACTTCAATTCACACAGGTACCCTTTTTTCTTAGATACATAATTCTGCTTTGATCTGCAGAATCTCATAATTTAAATAAGGTCTAAATTAACAACTCACTACTATGCTGCTTTATCTTGCACTGTTTTCAATGGCTTGATAAAGAGTTTGTGACTCTCAGAAGCTTGTCTAGATTATTTTTTTAGTCCAAGTAAGGTTACATTTCTTGTCTCCCACTCTGATTGTCATGCCTTTTTTTGAATTCTTCCACTGGCTCCCACTTCTCTGATGCACAAGTTCAAGCTTCTCATCCCCTTCAAGACCACATGTAATTTTCTTGCCCTCTAAGTCTCACCCTGTCTAATCACCTCCCTTCTTCTTGACTGTGCCAGTAATGCCAGCCTTGTTGCTCATTTTGAACATTTTCTTCTGCAGCAGTGTCTATGGTTTCTTGTGGGCTATTCCTCAATTGATAGAATGCCCTTCTTAAACTGGTTCACACAGTCTTCACTCTTTCATATACATCCACTCTTGAAAGCCTCTTTCTGTGATGTATGCAAGAAATTTGGTTGACTATCATCTACTTCCTTTTTTGTCTGGGGACAAGAGATCAAATGTTGGGAGGATGAAGTGTAAGGGCTGTTAAATTGAAGCTGGAGATTTCTGTGTGGGAGAAGATGAGAAGCTTATTTGATGGGAGAGAGGGAACCTTAGTGTGTTTAATATTAAAATAAAATCTGTATATCAATAAACTTGTAACTAATAAGACTGTTCACCCTGATTGCTTTGTATATTGCAACCCTCTTACCTATCCTTCGTCTTTTTTTAGATCAAAGTGGCTGGAAGAGTCTATTTGCATTTTAAAAGTGTATGTTTTGGGAGCTGTAGCAATCTAAGTAATGATACTGAACCGCTTTAGCTAGAAGCTCATAGGTTGAGGGCCACTCCTGCAAGGAAAGGGCTTGACACATAATGTAAAACTTTCATCTCCAGCAGTCATTTGGGGCCCTCTTTAAACTATATTGGAGCTGAAATGTAGGCTTGGCAAGCTGGTCAATTGACTGCCTGTTTGACCACAATCAGATATTCCAGTAAGAATGTGCTGATGTGGGAGGCGGCCTAACTTTTTGATAGCCTCGTGATGCCATGTGTTCACAAGTCTACATAAGTGTTGATCACTCATTTTACTACAAGCTAACCTATTAGGGAAAAGGTTAAACTATTTGAAAACTGAGCATCTTGATTAGCTGGAATTTTCTAGGGTGAAGTGTTGTCTCTTTATTTGTATACTAGGCCAAAGATGTACATGATGGCTTACAAAGGACATAAAAATTAAGACTGCGGTCCCTTCCTCAGAGCCGACAATCTAAACTGACCAGACATCAACATACATTAACTCCGTAGGGAGGGAAAAGAGGGTTCAGTCATTACATCTTTCCCCCCAACACAGAGAAAAAGGTGTGCAGCTATTAAGCCTCTCCCTTAACAAACAAAACTATCAAGGCTATTAACCCCCTAACTTCTCCCTCAACCTTCAACAAAGTAAACAACCCATCTTAAATGCCTATGTAAATAACTCCCCCCCCCCGCATGTAAATAAACTGCCCTCAATAAAAATCCCCTTCATAGTCCCTCACCCCCCAAACATTACACACACACATCCTTAGCCAAAGCTTCCAGATAATATAAAACGTTCTTTGCTAATGAGAGGGGTTGACATCATATCTCTTCAGAGGCCCTTCCCTTTTCCCTTGCTGTCCCTTTCTTCCCTCCTGCTATGGCTTATGAGTCCGTTATGTTTTGCTGCAGGGAGGAGGGCTGTGCCTGTGCCCCCTCACCCCCACGCTTGTGTGATTTGTGATTCTGTAAAGGTTCTGGGAGGAAGGGTGCAGTATGCCCAAATACAAGGCTGGAATATTCTGGAGGATCAGGAGTTAAAAATAGAACTGAATGGCTACTGGTTGGTTGACTTATTGAAATATAAGAGATACTTCATAAGTACTCCTTTTCTTTTTTCATAATCTAGAGAGCATTCTAGAAGTAGTGAGACATAACCAGACATAATAAATTATGCTGATTTGAGAAAAGACAATCATGTGTGGAAACTTTTTTTTATTAGACATGAACATGGCTAACTTTTAACACTAAGTGCAAGTTCTTTGAGTATGTCCACCTGTTCTTGTGAGTAGGTGATTCATGTAGATAGAATGGAGAAATATTTGTTGAATTTTTTTGGTGTCCAGCTATTGGCAAAGAGAGATTATTTCAGTCAAAAAGCTAAAAAGGAAAGTTGGTAAGCATCAAAATTTTTCTTCTGTGCGTTTTTTCCACTTAATCTTCGGCGGCAGCATCACCACAAAGCATGGAGTTTTTGATGAAGACAGTGATATGAGTGACAGTGAAAGTGAAGCTAATCCCATTACTTCATTTAAGAATTTTGCTACTCCATCTGATTTAGCAACAAAAACTTCTACTTCTGGAAAGTCTTCAGATGTTCATCAAAGTGGCATTAAGAAGTTTTTGGATAGAATATCCCATGACCAGGAAAACAAAATTGACCAGACATTTGCTAGATATATTTATGGCATCAGTACACCATTTCATATTGTCAAAAATCCTTATATGCTGGAAATTTTTCATAAATTGCATTGTTTATTAAGTACCAAATAGGAAACTACTTGTGGGAAATCTGAATGTGAAATGGCTGATGTAAAAAGTTGGTTTTTTGGTTGGGAGGCGGGGGCTTTTGTTTTCTTTAATTGATCAAAGCGATATATCAGCATCAATCTGTCTCACGCCATCTGTACAAATGGGTGGGGGAGGGGAAGCCGGGTCCAGTCTCAGTCCATAGCTTCTGCACATCGACAACAGAATCCACTAATTACTCCAGGTCTTTTACAAGGGCCTCACTGGCTTGTACGTTAATCTGGGCTTCTACTTTAGCCATTTTGTCAGGTGCAGCAGCCAGCTGGGATAAGGCCTTATCCAGATTCGACTTAGCAGTAGAGTTGGTGGTATTACTGTGCAGGCTCCTCGCGTGTATTTAGTGTTGGATGGAGCACAATCAGGGTGGTGTTAACTTCAGGGTACAGCTTCACAGCCAGTCTAGTATTCATTCCAGTGCACAACTGAACATCACCACACAGCCCGGTATATTGCTAACCAGTTTACAAATATAATCAGTGAATTGGGTCCATGGAAGGCTATTTTGGTTGTGACCATCATAATATGAAAGCTGCTTGGGTGTTGATAAACAAGTATCCATATCCACACTGTTATGGATGTGCTGCCCATACAATCAGCTTTACATTGGTGATTTTGAAGATCTGACAGCTTTCTCATCAAGTGTCAAAAGTGAAAAGCATTTTCAAAAGAAAACAAGTAGCAACAGCCATTTTTCAGCTAAGTTTAGTAGAGCACTTAGTTTCATCTTACTGAGTAAAACTTACTGTACGCAATGGGCGTCTATTAAATGTCTCAAAGATTTTTGGATATGCAAGAAGCCTCTTTAATCAGCTGCTGCTGAAGAAAGGGTGGCCCCCAAGTAACCCACACTGACATTCTTGATATCTTTTGGGTATGAAACTAAAAATTCATTTCACTGTTTGAAGCCGTAGCTCAGTCCATTCAGAATATGGAAAGTGATAGTTCTACACTGTCTAATGTCAAGAACTAGTTCCAGAATGTTAAGAAATATATTTGTGAGTATACTGAATGCAGTCCATTTAAAAAAGCTGAAGAGAAAAAGATAATAGACAAAATAATCAAGTGATCACTTGTGCACAAATGCTGCCTACCTTCCTGATCCACTCTTCTAGGGGCAAGAATTTTCTTATGATGACTTTGATTCAGCTTGTGATCTCATAGTGGCTATTGCAAATTTTAGAGGATATACAAACAAACAATTCTGACAGAGGTATCAAATTATAAAGCAAGACGTAGCCTGTGCAATGGTTTAAAAAAAAATCAAGTGCAATCCCAGCAGTTGACTGAAAATAGCTTGCTCCTTCGTCAGGGTGGAAAAACTTGTCATCCTTGCACTCTAGCAACAATGGCAGAAATTATTTTAATACTTCTGCGTACTTCTGCATTTGTGGAATGAAACTGGCTGGTTTGGGGAATCATCTATCCAAACACCAGAAATAGATTGAAGAGCTCCACTGCTGGAAAGCTGGTGACTGTTACAATTTAAGGTTACAGAAGAAAAGGGCAGATAAGAGTTGACTCAGGGTTCATCAGATGAAGAGGAAGATGATGATGAATTTGATAAGCGATATAGATAAAGCAGTTAAAGCTGATTTAAAGAAAAACAAACTAAAAGCAAGATGCTCGAAGACTTGGCCTGCTGTCTATCTAGCATAAGAGCAACTATAAAGAAAGTCCTTTAAATGCCATGTGTTTTATTTCTGTTAATTCTTTTGTAACTACTCAGTCTTGAATAACATTCACATTTAAATGCTAACCTAATATTGCTACGAAATGTCATTGTTTCACTTTTTTCTGAGTTAGTCAGTCAGCTAGATAACTTCTTGTAATTAGACATAAATTTCTATCTTTAAGGCTAATCTTTTTGAAGACCATAAAGTCTTACTCTTTCATTCTTGTTCTGATTAAGTAGTACTTTAAAGTATGTGACCATTTTTGACCTTGTTGGACTATATTTGTCCAGTCACTTGGCCAGTTATATTTGGACTGGCCAAATGTCCAACCCTACAGATGTGCCATTCTGATATTAAAATCAGAGAACAGACACGATCTAAATAAAAGAACAATATAATTATATTTTTAAAATACCTTCTATAGACTTAATTCGTAATGATGGCAAGTACCTTTGTGTTTTAAGAGCTGTGGTTAAAGTTATAAACGTTCATCTGAACATTTCTACTAACATCTATAGCTATTTTATTAGTAATAAATATTTATATTAATAAAATTCCCATTGTGCTGGGTGATGTACATACACAGAAAGTAATGATGCTCTGAAGTAATGGTGTAACAAACTATAGACACAACTTGTAATTTCATCCTTGTATAATGACAGTCATGTTATAGTTTGAGGGGGTTAATGGTCTGGTCATGGTTATTAGATTTTTAATGGCATAAAGTCCTCTATCATCCCCCTTCACCCCCCTTCTGTTTGTGTGTGAGAAGTGCATATCTTCTAATAGTCTTAAAACAGTAGATACTGGTTTGCAAACATTTACATAAGTTTGCATAAATATACCTAAAGTTACAGAGAGGGGCAAAAAGGAAAGTAGAGATCTTCGTATTTCATTCTCTCTCCTCCCTGTGAGTGTTAACATTTCATTCCAAAAGAATTTCACACCAAAAACCACTAATTTTATTGTTAAAAAAACAAAAATTCTAGCCCGGTTTCACTGTAAAACAGTTCCTCATACCACCTCCACCTTTCGCAAGTTTTGGGGGAAAGTAGTGCCAAGGAGCTTTTCAAATGCCTTCCAGCCCTGAGAGAGCAAAACAGGTCAGGGAGGAGGATGCTCAACATTCATCACCCAAGCCTGTGGGGTAGAACCAAATAGGGGAGGATCTTCATTTGCTCGTAGACCTCAGGTGAGGGCAGTGCTGGGAACCACAATAGGAACTGTAGAGTCATCAGGAACAGCTTCTCCCCTGCTAGCTGCAGATACAGGAGTGCTATAACCTTAGTTTCATCCAAAAAGTCTAATTTAGCATGTGCAGCAGCTTTGATTGGCTGCCCTTCTCGGGAGAATGGTGAAGGGCAGCCAGTAAAACAGGAAAGCCCCATATACTAAGGACTTTCTTCACAAATAAGAGGGCCTGAAAACCTGTAGCCTGAAGGGAAACTTTGAAATGTCAGCAGGTTTAGACTGGTTGGTTTATTTAATATTTACTGCACTATAATGATTGGTGTAAATGTTGCTGATAGAGTATTATGATATATGGAGATCTTGTGTAATTAATCTTTGTAATTATGATGAAAGTTAAGTTTAGACATTTTCATTGCTTTTAGCTCCTCAGATGTCTAGAAAATCTTGAAATGTTTCATTTAAGTGCTATAAAGCCTAGATTTTTAAGGGAATTACTGATCTCAGCATTGCAACGCATAAGTCTCCATTTTCAAAAGTAATTTAAGTACTGGTGAGAAGTCGCATTGCGGGTATGTCTACCAATCCTGCCAGTCAGCTCCAACAGTTGGAGTATTCCTTCTCAGCCTTTAACAATAGTAAAGACCACTTCCTCACATTTTCTGGAATCAAGAGCTATAATTTAAACCTCTAAAAGATAATTTGGGGTCAACTGCCATTACCCTAACCCTAAAAGTCACAGGCAGGTCACATAGTGTCCTGCACCTACATAAGTCAGCATGCTAGCCTTCACCTTTGCTGCATACAAGGATGGTTGAAGTAAGTATCAGCCCATCAGACATCACCTAGACAAGAGAGTGCAGGTCCCCCTGGAAGTAGTCATGTAAATTGGTGGAAGTATCTCAATAAATCTTCCAGAGGAGTTTCCTTTTCTCCATGCCTACCATTCAAAACTCTTAAAACAGATGCCTCCAACATGGGGTGGGGGTTCACCTGGGCCGCTTAGGTTCAAGGTCTCTGATCTTTCCAAGGGGCCCAATTACACACACACACATTCTGGAGCAGAGTGCAACTCACTGTGCTTGTGCTCCATTTTTTCCAGTTCTTAAAGGGTCATCTGTCCATATATTAACAAGCAACAATGTTTTACTAACAGACACAGAGGAGCAAGATCCACTCCTCTGTCAGGAAGCAGTAGGGCTGTGGAACAAGTGTATTGGTCACAACTTAAATCTAGTGGCTCTCTGCTTACAGGTCTTCAGAATGTTCTGCTTGCTTGCCTCAGCAGACAATTTACAAGCAATCATGATTTGTCGGTAATGGACATTGTCATTCAAGAAATACTTATTGGGGTCAGTGCTCCATAGATATTAGCAATATTGAACAACAGAAAGTTTCAAGACTTCTTCAGCAGGGGATCAAGATCACAGGTCCGTATTAGGGTTGTTCTTGATCCCTGGTCATCAGCTCTCATGTATAAGGCTGTAAGAAAGTTGATTTTGTTGTTCAGAAGCTGAAGTCAAAGCCCCAGGACCTAAACATTTGTTTCATTACTGACTAGATGACTAGTATCTCCCCCTGTTCCTCCATGCGCAGTGTGTGGTGTGGGAGCCCAAACTCGTGCACCCCAGAGCGAGCCCCAGATCAGAGACCTCTAGAAGCCTTCCCAGCCCTGTATCCTGCAGGGGAGACAAACCCTAGTGCCCACCAAGCCCTGTTCACCGGGGCCTCCCCAAGCCTGTCCTTCAGTGCAGACGAATGGCTGTGAAAAGCAAAGTCCTTTGAAATTGTGTAAGAGACACTGCTGCTTGGCAGGCCTGACCCACACCACCAGGTGCAGGTAGACCTTCACCTGCGCAAAGTTCAAGGCAAGCACCAGAAGGGCTTGAGTGCAGACAGTGGCGCTCAATATGTAGCTGGGGCAGTGAAGGGGTGAATGCTATGGGGAAACTAGTCCCATCCTCTGCATTTGCCACAGCCCCCACCAAGTCATGACAAAGAGGTGGCTCTGCCAAATTTGAGTGGTATTGTGACACCATGTGCCAAGTCACAATGCCACTTAAAGTTGCAACGATTTGTAGTTTCCTCAACAAAATCACAGCCCGTGATTTTCTTACAGCCTTACACATGCATTTATCATCCAGTTCTCCTAATCCCAAGGGTAATCAGCATGATCAAACAAAACTCAGCAAAGATAATGCTGGCTCCAGCCTAGGTAAAGGCAGTCTTGGTTTTCATACCCGATGAACCTCTCATTTCAGACCCGATCCAACTGCCTATTTGGCTGTCTTTGCTATCCCAGAAGGAAGGCCAAATTCTGCCTCTGGTTCTAATATTTATAAGATCCAGATTCACTTTATAGTATGGATATTGGATGATTGTCCGTGTTAGAGGGAAGTTGCTCATCGGAAGTCAAAATACCCTTATTAAAAGTAGAACTTAACCAGCACTATATGCTCATAATGGAAAATACTTAGATGTGCATAGGGCCCTGTCATTCATGATAGGATTAGGCTGTTAGGGTATTTCCTAGATTATTTGTATTTTCTGAAGAAAGAGGGAAAGGTCAACATATTTCCACTCAAGGACTGTCTAATTGGGTTATTAGTTGTAGTAAACTTTGCTAATATTTAGCTTAAGTAGCCCTTCCAGAAAGACACTCATCTCACTCCAAGGCCCAAAAGCCTCTGTTGTGTCTTTGAGGAATGTGTTTGTAGCAGACATATATAGGGTAGCCATTTAGAGTTCAGAACATGGGTTTTACACACTTCATTCCATTGAACATCACAGCATGATGCTCATTTTAGGAGGGCCATTTTATAGTCATTTAGACTCCCAGCACCCACCTCCATAAAGTTTGATCACTGAGAGTCCCCATCAGTGGAATATATGTGAACAAGCACTCAAAGAAGAACACTAATTTTGGTTCTTTGAGATGTGCTGTCCACAAGCTGTTGTCCTTTCCCACTAATAGTGTCTTATAATAGCTGGATTCAGTATTGGTGAAGGAATTAAAGGCTGGTTGGGGTTGCCTTTGCCTTTGTTGGGAGCACAGGGACATTCAGGGTGCACGGGCACTCCTGGTCCAAAAAAAATCCAAAATTGAGTGCACTGGTTCATGTGTACCATCCATGGAAAATATATATATAGACAGCATATCTCAAAGAAACTCAATAAGGTAAATAACTGTTTCATCATATGGCTATAATGTTTTCTTCCAGAGATTTTGTAACATTCATTCCTACATGGCGGGTAACTTTGTTCAGACTTAATCTTACAGAGAAATGTATGATAAAGCCAGATTGTGCCTGGCCCATATGCAAGATGGGGTGTGCAGGGCTTGAATTGGAAAACAAATGGCTATTCTTCTAAGAACCACCTGTTTGAAATGCCAAAATAAGACATCCTTCCACAGAAGCTATTTAGTGGTATGGCTTGGATTCCCTTGGGCTCCATTCATTGTTTTGGGGAGTGGGGCGGGGAGTCAGACAAGGTTGCTCTTTAGGCTCAGCTCACCCTCAGTAAGGTATGTTGGAGCTTGTATGCCTCCAGACTTTGGGTTCTCCTTTCAGTTGGAGGAACCACCCCACTCCCACTCAGAAAGTTCAGGCACAAATGTTGTACTTATGTTCAGAGTATGAGAACTAGTTTTGACTAGTGCCTTTAGTGACCCATCTGCAAATTGAAGGGCAGGGGTGGGAGGAGGATGCAGACCAATGCCCTATCCCTTTACACTGGCCAGTAAAGCTAGCCCCCTCCCCCTAAGGTTGGAGGAGACATACTGCATGCTCCTCACAGTTCCCTGAAGGCTGTTGCAAGGCATAAAGCTTCCTAAGGCAGCATCCTTCTTGGCATTCCTTCTGGAGTGGTATGCCTCAGTACTGCCTATCATGAATTCTGTTGCAGTTCATTTGATCACTCAATTTGGAATTCAAGAAAACAGCTCTACTGTTAAAAATGAAGCTCCATTCCTTGTCCTTTTCTGATTTTGATTTCATGTTTCTACATTGCTTTGTTGATTCTCCAAAGCTGACAGAACTAAAATCTTATAGTACAGTAGTTCGCATATGAGTCTGAAAATACTTAAAATTTTCATAATAAAAGGTTGTATGACCATAATCTTGCTTTATTTAGAAAAGCGACAATAAAGTTCAATACATGATTACCCTATAAAATTAATGTAAGTTATTTTAAAATCTTACATTTTTCATGTCAAGAACTACTAAAGTAGTATAATGCTAAATATATAATGCTAGTTATAATAAATTATTTTTTCTTCCAGCCATACAGTATTCCAAACGAATTACTTTTTTGCAAATATACTTTTAATTTTTCTGATTTTTTTTCTGTTGTAAAACTGTTCACTTCCTAGCCTGTATAGCTTTTGCTTAACTAAGTTTTTTTCTTAAAGCGAGTCGAATTTAATGTTATCAGAGGTGGCACCCTTGGAAGATTGAGCCTCCTTATTCACAAAACAGGTATACAAGGAAGTACAAGAAATGAGACAGTAGTTTCAATGCATATCTTGTGTGTTTGCCTATGGTGTTAACAAGGATGCCACTTCTTTATCCTGTTCTCACCAACTGAATTTATGTACTGCACGTGACTGAACAGCCATCAAATGGTAACATCTGGTCACTGCTGACCAGAGCAGGGAGCAAGACATGCACTGAAAATGAAAAGCTTGCTGTTCCATTACTTAATCCACTGAGCCATTCAGCCCTCCATCCTTTCCCTGCCTCTCTACTATGGGTTTGAACAATTCAGCATAATATAGTGACAAACGCTTTTCTTAACCCTTTACACCAGTGTATGTTAAAAAGAGCCAGAAACTGGAACACACAAAGAGACATGTTATGGTGCAGATATATATATTTGATATTTTAAATCGGCAAACTCTTGGTCTTTTTCACGTTTTAAATCCTACTATAGGAGTATTCTTAATGTTATAACCCAGAAATTATATTTTAAAATTGTTATAAAAACTGTTGACTTATAAATGAACCTGTTCGTTTTACCTTTCTGTCCATAGGTGTAAAACAAAGGTGTATCCAGACAACCTTCCTACAACAAGTGTTGTCATTGTGTTTCACAATGAGGCTTGGAGTACACTTTTACGAACTGTCCATAGTGTGATAAATCGGTCGCCCCGACACTTGCTGGAAGAAATTGTACTTGTAGATGATGCCAGTGAAAGAGGTAATACAGTGGTGGTGTTGCTGGTTTTCAGATGCTGTCTACATGGCTTCATGACTTACTGCTTTAAGAAATTCAGACTTGACATAGGTTTAGCAAGGAAAAATAGCAAGGACAAGTAATATTTGAAAAATCGTAGTAATGAAACGATGCCCACATTGGTTTTTATCTGGAACATTCCACACTGAATATATGGTAAAAGCCCACCTACCCACTCATTGTACTCTACTATTAACATTATAAAGGACACAACAGTTCTGGCTATCTTTAAAAAAAAAAAAGGGGGGGGGGCACCAACCTGTTAATTTCAAATTCTGTGCAATCTGTAGTACACTTTGCTTTCTAGGGCATTCACAAACCCCTGCAGTAGTGGTCCCCGTAGTGAGGTCCTGGATCATGGGAGTGCACCGTGGGTTATGCCGGGGTCTGACCCTGGAAGCGGGTCCAGGACACATTGGAATGGCGTTCTGGCACTTTGCCACATGAAGGTTGCCATTTTGTTCCATACAGCATGATGCACCATTCATGAGGTCATGCTGCTAGGATTCTAGTAGAACCAGAAATGAAGGAAGTCTGGGTCATTTAATCAGATGCTAACGGGGTCCTTGGTGGAAAAAAGTTTGGGAACCACTGTTTTGGAGCATGTAAGATTTTTTTATATGCATCACCTGATCAAATGAACACAGACAGCTTTCTGCCCTAAAAACCTAAATAACTCAGATATAAACACCCGTGTGCATAGGTTTGAACTGGTTGAAACTTGACATTTTCATTCCACAGACAAATGTGATTCCTCTTCTTGCCTCCACCGCCCCCCAAAAAAATGACATTCCAAATCAGAAAAATATTTCGATTTCGAAAATTCAGTTTTGGCTCAGCCAAAACCTTACAGAAAAATTGAAAAGTTTCATTTAGATTTTGACTTTAATATTTTTATTTAGTTTGTTTCTTTAAAATTCTGATTTAATTTTTAAATATTAATATTAAATACTAACATTTAATTAAAATGTTTGATATGATATAGTATTGTCAGGATAAAGTTATGCATAATTTATATCAATCACAGTTTTAAAAAAAAAAAAAGGTTTCATGCTGTGGTCACAGTGACCTTGAGGACCTTGCTGCCATTCATTAACAGTTAGTTAGCTTTGATATAGTTCTGTTTGAAACAGGACTAGATCAAAGCTAACTAACACACTGATAATGTGTGGCAGCAGGGTCCATATAAATGGCAAAATTCACAGTTATGTGACAGTGGTGACCATGATGACATAATTGTATCCTTAAGAATTGGTGATTAGTATTGTAATTGATGAATATAAAATAAAATGCTAAATATAAACCTAAAATAAAAAACCTGCCATCTGGTGAAGGATTTTCTCCAATATTAAGTGTGTCCATATGCATATGAAAGTGTTCGAGAAGACCTCTGTGTGTGTGTGTGTAAGTAATATTCATTAACCGATTGTTTGACTGTCCTGTCATCTGTTACCTTCATTTATATAACCAGTGAAGATTATTTCCATAACTTGGGAACGTTGCAGCAGTGCCAGAGATTGCTCATTAGGTAGAGGATAGTGAATGCAAAGGATGACACATTAAGCAGGTGAATAGCTACAGAGGAAATCAACGTGAGCTTTGAAGACCATCACTAGAGCAACTGAATCTAATCTCAGAGTGAGAATATTAGCTGAATTGAAGGAAAGTATGAAAATGAAACAAAAAGGCAATGAAGTAGTAGGGCTAAAGTCTGAGTAGTGATTATGGTCCAGAGATTCAATATGACTCTGCCATTGCATGGAACAATATGGACATCTGGGAATTAAAGTATTAAACTGAGAAATAACATAGGACAAAAGAAGAGAGAACAATCATGCACAAAAGCAAATTCCACTACATTCCTGCAGAAAAACTTGCTTGATCAGAACTACTTTTCAAAATGTTTTCTAGTCAATGAATTTGTATGTCTCTTACTGTTGGAGTCTAGGTAGGATGCAAATGTAGTCCCCAAATTTCAGTTGGTGGCATACTTAAATATTAGCTTTCTTGTTTACTGATGAAGCTTTCTCTGTACTAAATGTGCAGGCAAGCCTATTTCAGATTGAAACCCAGTCTTATAATAGAGTGTACTAGTACAAGAAGTTACAAGGTAATTGGAACCTCAAACTTTCCAAGAAACACACAATGGGATTCCTTTAGATCAGTGGTTGGCAACCTGCGGCCCATGAGGGTAAGCTGATTGCGGGCTGCGAGACATTTTGTGGACGTTGCCGTCACTGACCAAGTCACAATACAGTATTCATAAAATCATTACATTACTCTATTCTTAGATTACATAGTAATTCCATGTCCTTCACATACACTTTCCATCTTCATTTGTCATGTTATTTTGTAATTCTTAGTTTTGTAACATGTAAGCGCACATTTAAATATAAAGCTAAAATGAAAAAGTAAAAAAATTACATTAAAATATGTATAATTTCAAAATGAAAAGTCCTTAAAAATCAGAGCATTCTGTTCTTACAAGGTTTTTAAAAACTATTTAATTGAAATTACCATGTTCCCATGGGACATCTCAGTTTTGACTAAGTAACTTCCTCTGATAAAAACGTTCTGTCAAACGTTTTGACTAGTTGTGGCACAGGTAAACTAACTTTATATTTAACTACCTTGATTCCACTAACCAGTTGTCAAATGTTCACTCCTCAAGCACTATAACAGCTTTAACATGGAGTCAGACAATCCCCTTGGGTACTCCGATCTGTCTTACCACCCAGGTAAGCCTGACTTTGTGATAGATGGTTTCTTACACCAAGGATCATAGCAATATTCAGGTTACTCTCAGTCCCAAAGGACTGATCACTTACCCCAGGTCAACTGCGCTTTAGCTCTCACATCAGTGACCAGGATTGTAGACAATTCCATGTAACTGTCTAAAGATTTATTATATAGGGAAAGGAAACAAGTGTTTACAAGGTTAAAGCAGGTAAGCATATATATACACACACATGAGTTCCAAACCTCAGTTTCAAAAAGTAATAGAAGCTTCTATAATAAGAAAGCTCTGTATGTTCTTTATGGCTAACCCAGACTAGGCACTGGGGTCTAGTACTTATGGCTACTAATTCTTGCCCCCAGAGTCCAAGCAGCATAAAGATACAGGTCCTTCTTGTTGGGGGATTTTATTCCCTTCCCTCCCCTTCCGATCTGAGCTGCAGGCTCAGCTGATCCAAGGAATTGACTTGCATGACTCATCTTCATGGGCAGGGGAGAGTAAACAGTCTTTTATCCTTTTTTTATGTTCCACACTAGTCCGTCTGGTGTTGATTGTCTTTCTTTGATGGGAAGGGACATAAAACCTTCTGCTGTTAACCAGCATTTCACGCTAATTAATGCCTCTCAGCTGTCTGGTGATTTATACAGTTGCAGAGAACTACAATGCAAATGCTCAAATGTTACCTTACAATTTGAGATACAGATGTTATAAATGAGATTAATGCATGCAGCAGTTTACAAACATTCCGTAAAGTCTAAACACATTTTTATAATTCTAATATCTATTTTAACAATACTAACACAGGTGAGCCAGAGTGGTTCCAGCTATGTATTTGGAGTGGAGACATGGGAACCTTTGCGTGAGCTGGCACCTGGTTTGTCAGCATCACACCTGAGTTAATTAGTCCCTCTGTACTAAGAACTAGGTCAGCACTGGATGACTGTAGGTCACATCAAGAGCGAATGCACTAGCAAGGATCAGAGAAGAAACCAGGTGAAGCCATGCTAGCTAGCCAAACATACAGAGAAAAATGATTCAGACCTTTTAAAAGAAATATCAGTCTTTCTTCCATTTATTATGAACGACTGTGGCAAGGCCATTGCATAGAACTATTGAACTATTTATTGAAACTTTTAAATGACTACATAAGAATGGCCATATTGGGTCAGACCAAATGTCCATCTAGTCCAGTATCCTGTCTTCTGACAGTGGCGAGTGCCAGATGCCCCAGAGGGAATGAACAGAACAGGTAATCATCAAGTTATCCATCCCCTGATGCCCATTCCCAGCTTCTGGCAAACAGGCTAAGGACACCATCCATGCCCATTCTGGCTAATAGCCATTAATAGGCCTATCCTCTATGAACTTACCTAGTTCTTTTATGAACCCTTTTATAGTCGTGGTCTTCTCAACATGCTCTGGCAAGGAGTTCCATGGGTTGACTGAGTTGTGTGGAAAAAATACTTCCTTTTGTTTGTTTTAAACCTGCTGCCTATTAATTTCATTTGGTGACCCCTAGTTCTTGTGTTTATGAGAAGGAGTAATAACACTTCCTTATTTACTTTCTCCACACCAGTAATGATTTTCTAGACCTCTATCATGTCCCGTCTCTCCCCCCTCACCCCCGCCATCTCTTTTCCAGGCTGAAAAGTCCCAGTCTTATTAATCTCTCCTCATATGGAAGCTATTCTATGCCCCTAATCATTTTTGTTGCCCTTTTGTGAATTCCAGTATATCTTTTTTTGAGATGGTGACCACATCTGCACGCAGTATTCAAGATGTGGGTGTATTGTGGATTTATATAGAGGCAATATGATATTTTCTGTCTTGCAGTCTGTCCCTTTCTTAATGATTCCCAACATTTTTGACTGCTGCTGCACATTGAGTGGATTATTTCAGAGAAATATCCACAAAGACTCCAAGATCTTTCTTGAGTGGTAACAGCTAATTTAGACCTCCCCATTGTATATGTATAGTTAGGACTGTGTTTTCCAATGTACATTACTTTGCATTTATCAACATTGAATTTCATCTGCCATTTTTTTGCTTAGTCACCCAGTTTTGTGAGATTCTTTTGTAGCTGGTCACAATCTGTCTGGGACTTAATTATCTTGAGTAGTCTTGTATCATCTGCTAATTTTGCCACCTCGCTGTTTACTCCTTTTTCCAGATAATTTATGAATATGGTGAATAGTACCGGTCCCAGTACTGATTCCTGGGGATCACCACTATTTACCCCTCTCCATTCTAATAACTGACCATTTATGCCTACCCTTTGTTTCCTATCTTTTAACTAGTTACCAATTCATGAGAGGACCTTCCCTTTTATCCCATGACAGCTTACTTTACTTAAGAGTCTCTGGTGAGGGACCTTGTCAAAGGCTTTCTGAAAATCTAAGTACACTATATCACTGGATTCTCCTTGTCCCCATGCATGTTGACCCCCTCAAAGAATTAAAAGTAGATTGGTGAGGCATGATTTCCCTTTACTAAAACCAAGTCGACTCTTCCCCCAACAAATTATGTTCATCTATGTGTCTGACAATTCTGTTCTTTTATAATTTCACCCAGTTTGCCCAGTACTGAAGTCAGCCTGTAGTTGCCGGGATCACGTCTAAAGCCCTTTTTAAAAATTGGCATCTCATTAGCTGTCCTCCAGTCATTTGGTACAGAATCTGATTTAAATGATAGGTTACAAACTATAATTCGTAGTTCTGCAGTTTCACATTTGAGTTCCTTCAGAACTCTGGGTGAATACCATCTGGTGACTTATTGCTGTTCAATTTCTCAATTTGTTCTAAAATCTCCTAATGATGCCTCAATCTAGGATAGTTCCTCAGATTTGTCACCTGAAAAGAATGATTCAGGTTTGGGAATCTCCCTCATCCTCAGCTGTGAAGGTGGGTGCAAAACATTAGTTTAGTTTCTCCGCAGTATCATCATTGAATGCTCCTTTAGCATCTCGATTGTCCAGTGGCCCCACTGGTTGTTTAGCAGGCTTCCTGCTTCTGATATATTTAAAAAAAAAATTGCTATTTCTTTTTAAGTCTTTGGCTAGCTGTTCTTCAAATTCTTTTTTGCTCTTCCTAATTATATTTTTACACTTCATTTGCAAGAGTTTATGCTCCTTTCTATTTTCCTCACTAGGATTTAACTTCCACTTTTTAAAGGATGCCTTTTTGTTTCTCACTGCTTCTGTTCCTTTGTTGTTTAACCACGGTGGCACTTTTTTTGGTTTTTACTATATTTTTTAATTTGGGGTATACATTTAAGTTGAGCCTCTATTATGGTGCCTTTAAGAAGTTTCCATGCAACTTGCACTTTTGGCACTAACTGTACCTTTTTAATTTCTGTTTAACATCCTCATTTTTGTGTAGTCCCCCTTTCTGAAATTGCATGCTACACTGTTGGGCTGCTGTGGTGTTTTCCCCACCGCAAGGATGTTAAATTTAATTATTTTTATGGTCACTATTACCAAGTGGTCCAGCTATATTCACCTCTTGGACCAGATCCTGTTCTCCGTTTAGGATTAAATCAAGAATTGTCCTTCCTCCTGTGGGTTTCAGGACTAGCTGCTCCAAGTAGTCGTCATTTAAGGTGTCAAGAAACTTTATCTCTGCATCCCATTCTCAGGTGACATGTATCCAGTGAATATGAGGATAATTGAAATCCCGTATTGAGTTTTTTATTTTTATAGCCTCTCTAATCTTCCCTGAGCATTTCACAATCCCTATCACCATCTGGCCCGGGTAGTCAGTAATAGATCCTTACTGCTATACTCTTATTATTAGAGCATGGAATTAACTATCCTTTGAGATTCTGTGGTACAGTTTGGTTCATTTAAGATTTTCTACTTTGTTTGATCCTACGCTTTCTTTCACGTACAGTGCCCTCCTCCACTAGCATGACTTGTTCTGTCCTCCCGATATATTTTGTACCCTGTATTACTGTGTCTCATTGATTATCCCCATTCCCCCAAGTTTCTATGAAGCCTATTATATCAATAGCCTCATTTAATACAAGGCACTCCAGTTCACCCATCTTATTACAATATTTAAGACTTCTAGCATTTGTATATAAGCACTTGAAAAACTTGTCACTTTTTAGCTGTCTGCCATTACATGATGTAATTGAATGGGACTCTTTTTCATTTGACTGTTTCTCATGAGATCCTACCTGTATTTTATCTTCCATCCTCCTTCCTAGGACATAGAAAATCTCCATTAATAGGTCCTCCCCAAGGGAAGTCTCTGTCCGAACCACATGCTCCTCCGCACCGGTCTGCTTTCCTCCAGCTCTTAGTTTAAAAACTGCTCTACAGCCTTTTTAATTTTAAGTGCCAGCAATCTGGTTCCATTTTTATTTAGGGGGAGCCCATTCTTCCTGTATAGGCTCCCTCCTTCCCAAACATTTCCACAGTTCCTAATAAATCTAAAGTCCTCCTCCCTACACCATTGTCACATCCACGCATTGAGACCCTGCAGTTCTGCCTGTCTAACTGGCCATGTGCATGGAACTGGAAGCGTTTCAGAGAATGCTACCATGGAGGTCCTGGACTTCAATCTCTTACCTAGCAGCCTAAATTTGGCCTCCAGGACCTCTCTTCTATCCTTCCGTATGTCATTGGTACCTACATGTACCACGACCACGGCTCCTCACCAGCACTATGCATAAGTCTATCTAGATGTCTCGAGAGAATCCGCAACCTTCGCACCAAGATGGCAAGTAAATATGCTGTTCTCCTGGTCATCACAAACCCAGCTATCTATGTTTCTAATGATAGAATCCCCCATAACTATTACTGGTCTTCCTAATAAGTGGAGTTTATATTTATACAATAGCCTAACAATTAGGGCTGTCAAGCGATTAAAAAAAATAATCGCGATTAATCGTGTGATTAATCATACTATTAATAATAGAATACCATTTATTTAAATATTTTTGGATGTTTTCTACATTTTAGATGTATTGGTTTAAATTACAACACAGAATACAAAGTGTACAGTGCTCACTTTATATTTTTTATTACAAATATTTGCACCGTAAAAAACAAAAGGTAGTATTTTTCAATTCACATAATACAAGCAATGTAGTGCAATCTCTTTAAAATGAAAGTTGAACTTAAAAATGTGGAATTGGGTACAAAAAATAACTGGACTCAAACAAAACAATGTAAAACTTTAGAGCCGACAAATCCACTCAGTTCTACTTCTTGTTCAGCCAATCGCTGAAACAAGTTTGTTTACATTTGCAGAAGATAATGCTGCCCTCTTGCTTACAATGTCACCTGAAAGTGAGAACATGTGTTCAGATGGCACTGTTGTAGCTGGCGTCGCTACATGCCAGATGCGCTAAAGATTCATATGTCCCTTCATGCTTCAACCAGCATTCCAGAGGACATGCATCCATGCTGATAACAGGTTCTGCTTGATAACAATCCAGACTGACACATGTTCATTTTCATCATCGGAGTCCGATGCCATCAGCAGAAAGTTGATTTTCTTTTTGGTGGTTTGGGTTCTGTAGTTTCCGCATCAGTGTGTTGCTCTTTTAAGAATTTTGAAAGCATTCTCCACACCTGGTCACTCTCAGATTTTGGAAGGCACTTCAGATTCTTAAACCTTAGGTCGAGTGCTGTAGCTATCTTTAGAAATCTCATATTGATACTTTCTTTGTGGAATGTCAAATCTGCAGTGGAAGTGTTCTTAAAATGAACAGTGTGCTGGGTCATCATCCGAGACTGTTATAACATGAAATATATGGCAGAATGCAGGTAAAACAGAGCAGGAGACATACAGTTCTCCTGCAAGGAGTTCAGTCACTACATAATTAACCCATTATTTTTTTTAATGAGCATCATCAGCATGGAAGCATGTCCTCTGGAATGGTTGCTGAAGTATGAAGGGGCATACAAATGTTTAGCATCTCTGGCATGTAAATACCTTGCAGTGCCGACTACAAAAGTGCCATGAGAGAGCCTGTTCTCATTTTTAGGTGACATTGTAAATAAGTGGGTAGCATTATCTACTGTAAATGTAAACATGTTTGTCTTAGCGATTGGCTGAACAAGAAGTAGGACTGAGTGGACTTGTAGGCTCATTTGCTATCCATATAGTGCACTAAATGAAGCAGGAATCCTGTTTTTTAAAAAAGTACAGTATATGAATATGTAATTAGACTGCATCATAACACATACACCTAAGAGGCCTAATTAGGTTGTAAGGGCCATCTAAATTATGGCATTTTCTAACTTTGCATGCTTGACTTTGCAAGCTTGCCATTTTTAAATGTACTTTTTTTATCTCACTTTCTAGGTGTTGTTTTTTATAAAGTAAACTGAAAAAACAAGTCCCACCATAATACATGGTTCATTAGCAGGTTTGAACCTAAAACCTTTAGCTCTCCAACACAGACCATTGTCACCTGAACAAAAGAGGATAATAGCAGTAGAAGGCTATATGAAGCAGTCGCTGGAGAGGGAAGCTGGGTGATGCAACACACATTTCAGCAGTGACTTACACAGCTAATTGCAGAGGAACACTGGCAGTCAGAATTCCTGGGTTCTTTTCCTGACTTCTCTGGAGGGAGGTTTTGGGTCAGGCAGCCAGACTCTTCCATTTTTTCCTTTAACTTCCAAGTAGATTTGCAGTACTACGTAAGGTCCCAATCCTGTAAACACTTAATACTGAGCATAGTGTTTATTGCTATGAATAGTCCCCTTAAAGTTGGTGGAACTGGAACCACTCACCTTAGTGTTTTCACTTTGCAAATTAAGCCCCAACATTGAATCCCTGGCCTCCAGTTAAAATATTGTTGCGCTTAGCTAGATAATTTACTAGAAAGATGCATTTCTGTTTTTTAGAGCTGGTTGAAAAATGAGGATGTATGTATGTGAGTGAAACTTGAATGTTTTTAATTTTTTTCCCCCAAATTTCAAAATCAAGATATAATTAAAATTTCAAAATTTGAACAATTTCAGCCTGGTTCTATAATTGATTTAAATGGTTAAGGAAAAATTCCATCAACATTTTTCCTGTTTCTGACATTCAAAATTTCACATTCATAGAATTTTTTACCAGATTTACTTTATGAAAAATAGTAGCTCTTGAATCTTTACATGCAGTGAGTGAACATGCCTTTTACTATACTGTAAGCAGAACAAGATGTCTCACACTGGATTTTTGCCAGTCCTGGTTGTGTTGTTTTTAAAAATTTTATTTGTTTCTGTTAGAGCCTTACCAGTCTCCTGGTATTACACTTGCACACTTCAGGTCAGCGTCATTGCCTCAGTTGATTTAGCTATTACTGGTTAGGCTATTTTCAAAGATTACAGCAACTACTGAATTTTCCACAGGAAGAACACATTAATCAATATGACACGCTCCTTCTTTCTCATGAAGTGGTTGGCGTAGGAGGGAAAACAGAAATTGAAATCATGGCTTCCACGTAGATCAGAGCGAAGTATTGCCATAAGGCTGACCTACAGTTCTGTTTGTTTAATGTGTCTGGAGGGGTGCTATTAAATCGAGAGGAGTATATTTGGTTGTGATAAATTTGGCTTTTCATCTGAATTAATATTTTGTAAGCAGGGTTGTGTACTCAAACAAAATACCTTTTGTAAGATATTTTAGAGAGAAGTATTATGTATTCTTCAGTTGGTTTGTGCCACTCAGGTTATCCTTATTTTTCATTCTGTCCCTGTTAGAACATGTGAGCAAAAATGAAGTCTTTGATTTTTTCTGGAGAAGATAGAGATCTATTTAAAGTCTGTCCTGCTTGTAGGTTCTTTTGGTATAACACAGCTTTCAAGATCTGTCAAAATGCATTTCTACTTTTTTTCCTTCACTAGATTGTCACTGGAGGGTCAATTAGAGCTCATTCAGCCAAAGCAGCGGCAACAAATGGTAGTCACCCTCAGGTCAGCTCTGCCTCTTGAGATTTGCAAGACATCCGCTAAGAGTTCATGGCATATTTTGTGCAACATTACACTTCCCATATATTGCATAACCTAGTTCTTTTATACTGGTTCCTTTTTGTAGATTTACTTTCCTACACACGTAGTAAAACTCTCCCCTTTTATTCCAGACACTTAATGTAGCTATAGAATATATTACATTAGATTACTTATTTATACATATATAAGATAGACTTGAAATCTGCTAACTGTGAACACAGCCAGTTTGTGATCATGTGTTCCTACCACTGTTAATCATATTCTTTCTTCCCAGTTCCCTCAATTGTTTGTTCTCCCACTGGTTGCCACCCATCGTAAACTTAGCTCGTTCTTCAGGGTAAGAGACTATTCAGCCATGTGTGATTTGGTCCTTTGGCAGCTATTGTAAGACACATGATCATTTTAATTCCGTAGGTGATTGATAGTCTGCTGGAGTTAGTTTATTGCGTTAGTTCTTCGAGAGAGGTATCCCTGTGGGTGCTCCACTCCAGGTGTTGGTGCGTTCGCTCGGAGATTTTTACAGCAGTACTTGTACCGGTCGTGCACGCGCAGAGCCTCTCTTCCTCCCTCTTCTCCTCCCCCCCGAGCGTACCTTAATAGTACACGTGCGCGACCCGTCTCCTCAGTTCCTTCTCCACCGTCCCCAAGCTGAGACTGAGCTCAGCAGACATGTTAGAAAACTTTCTCCCTTGTTACTTTTACCCTTTTTAGATAGTTTGTTACCAGTAGTGTTAGTTATTAGTGTTACCAGTGGTGTGTGTTAGTTTTCTCTTAAAATTCTTTGTTCCTGTCAACGCAGCCGCTTCCGACATGCCTGGCTCCCCAGGCTTTAAGCACTGTTGTAATTGTAAGGATGTCATTCCCCAAAAATGTGCCCACTGCAGTAAACTGAAGTCTAGGGCATGGAAAGACAGGCTAAAGCTGCTCCTGCTTCAAAAATCATTAGGGTCAGCTTCAGACCTGGGTGCTGATTCCAGCTCTGCTGCATGCCACAACAACTCCGCTTCAAAGAAGCTGAAGAAAACTTCAAAAAAAAATCACCTTCTGTCACACGCAAAGGGAACCTTGTGTGAGAAGGCTTCTCCAGGCAGGTCTACTGCCTCCCTCCCAGCACTTCCCCAGCTGAGCAGTTCTGACGCACTGGGCTCCTCCGGCACCGTGCAAAACCCACCTGCGGCACTCGCGCATAGCTCCGGTGCCAAGGGTTCAGGCTTCCAGTTGTCTGCCTCTCACATGGCACTGCAGTGGAAGTGGTGCCGACACATGCGGATGTCTGTATCACACACACACCCCTCTGCAGGCTATCACCGCTCTCCCGGCACTGGCACCTGCTGAGCTGGCCCGCAGCCAAACAACTTTAAAGACACCGGTGCAGAGGAACATTTCTTCCCAGCAGATTCCTCTTGCGCAGCCCTCACGACATAGAGGAGCTTCAGCACTGCAATTTACAGTCAGGTGACCTGCTGGTGTTACCCATTCTGCAGTCACCCCTAGTGAATGCCTGCTTATCTCCAAATGCTCAGCCAGGATCTGAACAGCCTTCCTCCAATGAGGAGGAAGCTAGACTGCAGGAGGATTTTTCGCCATATCAAGTGTCTCATCCTCAGATCCCAATTAATAGAGGTCATAGAAACATCACCTCATCCTATTCTCAGGATCCTGCCCTGTGATGTGTAAACCCCTGGATGGCACCATCTATGCCCTTCCCATCACAGTGGCAATATTGTGCCCCATGGGCACCCTATCCTCAAGACCACACTCGCTATGCCACCTCAACCAGGCCCGACACCTGCCCGTTACCGCAAGCTCACGAACCTGCCACTGATGCCAGACAGCACCATCACAAGTGTAGGATCAGGCACAACCTGTCTCTAACTCAGTAGACCCAGTTGTTACGACTGACAAAGCCCTACTTCCTACTTCTTCAGATGACTTTTCTAAATTTCAAGACCTTTTCAAGACAGTGGCCAGTGAACTAAGAATGAATCTGGAGGAGGTTCATGAACAGCAGCATAGTTAACGGATATCCTGCAGCCTTCGCCGCCTTCCGGAATTGTATTGCCAATCGACCCAGCTCTTCTGGAACTTGCCAAAGCCATCTGGCAGACTCCTGCTGCAAGCCTAACTACCTGTAAACGAGCAGACTGCAAGTACTTCATCCCTTCTAAGGGCTCTGAATTCCTTTTCACTCATCCAGCGCCTAATTTGCTGGTGGTAGACGCAGTCAACCGAAAGAACAAACACCATTATCCCCGTTCCAACCCAGCCGACAAAGACAGTAAGCGTTTAGATCTGCTTGGTCGTAAAGTATACGCATCTTGCACGCTTCAATTTTGAATTGCTAATTATACTGCCGTGCTGGCAAAATATGATCACAAAAATTACAACAAATTCATGGACTTTGAGGACATTCCAGAAGAAAAGAAACAATAATTTACTGCTTTAGTCTGAGGGACAAATCATATCACGTACCACTCTTTAAGTGGCCCTCGATGTGGCCAGTGCTGCAGCAAGATCCACCGCTACAGCAGTAGTCATGTGCCGAGGTTCGTGGCTCTTCTCCTCCTTCATTTCCTCGAGAGGTCCAGAGTACCATTGAAGACCTTCCATTCGTGGTCCAAACTCTTTGTCTACACAACGAAAGACGTCCTTCGCTCAGTGAAGGATTCAAGGGTAACTCTCTGGTCCTTAAGAATACAAACCCATACGACCAGAAGGCGACAATATAGATACCAATCTTACAAATGTCCATGCTACCCCACTTCCAGCACTTCCAGAGATCACACGAGCAACAGCAGCAATGCCAGAGACCCAGATACCAGCGTCGCCGCCCCAATTCCACAGCAGCGTCTCAACCCCTTCAGACTAACTAGCAGATTTGAAGCCTTGGTCGAGGGTTTTGAAAACCATGTTCCCACTTCAGCGCTTACACCGCCTGTCCCTATTTTTGGACACAGTCTACGACCATTCTTCCATCAGTGGCAGAACATTACCACTGACAAGTGGGTTTTAGAGGTCGTCACACTTGGCTATTCCATCCCCTTCCTATTCTTGCCTCCTACCTACCCCCTCACCCTACCCGTCCCTCTTTAGGGACCCTGACAAGCAACTGCTCCTCCAAGAGGTACAGCATCTCCTTCTATTGGGAGCAATGGAGCTTGTGCCCAAACGATACAGAGGGAAAGGGTTTTACTCCCATTATTTCTTAACAGAAAAGAAAACCAGGGGATGGCGACCGATCCTCGACCTCAGGCAGCTCAACAATTTTATCAAGAAGGAAAAGTTCAGAATGGTTACCCTCACCACCATAATCCCAGCTCTGGAGCAGGGTGATTGATTTTCAGCCCTCGACCTACAGGACACCTATTTTCATGTGACAATACATCCAGCCCACAGATGCTTCCTCCGTTTTACCCTCTGCTCGACACACTTTCAATACAGGGTACTATCCTTCGGCCTCTCCACTGCCCCCCATGCTTTTTCCAAGCTCCTGGCCATAGTTACTGCCCATCTCAGGAAGCAAAGAGTCATAATATTTCCTTACCTAGACGATTACTTCCTCAAAGCCTCAACGCTCAACAAAGTGCTTCGATTCACGCAACTCACCGTCGATTGCTTCTTATCCCTTGGCCTGCTAATAAACAAAGACAAATCCACATTAACTCCTACCCAGCACCTGGAGTTCATAGGAGCACACCTCGATTCCCGAACAGGACTGGCATCTCTTCCATCCGATCGCTTCAACACCATAAAGCGGCTGGCGGCAAAACTTTGCAACAGTCCTCAAGTCACCGCTCAAGATTGTTTGCAACTACTAGGTCACGTGGCCTTGTGCACTTTTGTGATCCAAAACGCATGACTCTACATGAGGTGCTTCCAAGCTTGTTTGGCCATGGTTTACAGACCCAATGTGCACGCCCTAAACAAACCTCTATCCATACCTTTCCAAGTTAAAGACTCCCACCTATGGTGGACAGTTCCCTCCAACATCTGCTCTGAAGTCCCCTTTCTCCGGGAGACTCCATCCATCATAATGGCTTCCGAATCATCCCTCACAGGCTGGGGTGCTCACATGTTACATCGCACAATCCGGGGCTATGGTCTTCAACTGAAATCTCCCTGTTCATAAACTTCCTAGAACTTCGAGCTATAAGCAATGCCTGCCGTTACTTCCTCCTGTTAATCCGGAACCAACATGTATGGATAATGCCAGACAACATTGCCTGCATGTTCTATGTAAACAGTCAGGGAGGAGCTCGCTCTCACTCGCTTTGCACAGAAGCCATGAAACTCTGGAACTGGTGCCTTGTGAGCAATATCTGGATATCCGCCGCCTACCTTCCCGAAACTATGAATACCACAGCGGACAAATTAAGCAGACGCTTTCCCTGGGACCATGAATGGGAGATGAACGAGATGATCATCACCAACGTATTCCGCATTTGGGGCTACCCAACCATAGACTTTTTTGCAACTGCGGAGAACACAAAATGCCCCGAATTTTGCTCCAGAGCAGGACTGGTCAAACACTCCCTGGGAGATGCGTTTATGATTCCATGGCACCAGAACTTACTCTATGCTTTTCCCCTGATCCCGATTCTCCTCAGAGTTCTGACAAAGATAGGAACAGATTATGCCACGGTGATCCTGATTGCCTCATCATGGCCCAGACAACCGTGGTTCCAATTCCTCACCAGAATTTCAACTTGCCCACCAGTTTCGTTGACTCTCAGTCCGAACCTCCTATCGCAGCAACATGGCCGATTTCTACACCCCAGCCTGTCCATGCTTCACCTCAATCTTGGTTCCTACATGGTTCTCCCAAAACTAACTAGCATGCTCTGAGGAAATTCTAAGAGTGCTCCTACATAGCAGAACACAACCTATTCGCACCACCTATCTCCAGAAGTGGAAGTGATTCACACTATGGTGCTCATCTGAACAACTGTCTCCTATGTCTGCACCTCTTCCTCTTATACTCGACTACCTGTTAGACCTCAGTCTGGCCTTTCTTTCAGCTCCATCAAAGTCCACCTAGCTGTTGTTACAACTTTCCACAACAAAATTGATACCTCTGTGTTTGCCCATCTGATCACTAAACGTTTTCTCAAAGGACTCCAATCCCTATACCCGGATGTTAGACCTCCTACCCCTCCGTGGGACCTTCACTTAGTATTATCTTGCTTAACTCAACAACCATTTTGAATCCCTAGCCACTTGCTTCCTCTTACACCTTTCTATGAAAACAGCATTCTTAGTGGCAATCACTTCTGCCAGATGGGCAGGAGAAATAGCAGCTCTCATGGCAGACCAGCATATACCTATTTTTTTTAAGGACAGAGTTACCCTTCGATTACACCCCAAATTTCTTCCAAAAATTCTTCCAAATTTCTTCCATTCGTCATTCCACATCAATGAACTTATACATCTGCCGACTTGCTTTTCTAAACCACATGCAAACTCTTTTGAATCCACAGTGCATACCCTAGATGTATGCAGGGCTTTGTCTTTCTATTTGAATAGAACCAAACCCTTTAGGAATTCTTCTAGATTCTGTCTCCATTGCAGAGCGGTCTAGGGGGACACCTATTTCTACCCAGAGACTTTCAAAATGGGTTTCTGACTGTATCTGACTCTCTTATCAGATACGGAAAGTTACTCCTTCAGCAGACATCAGAACTTACTCCACTAGATTGATGGCTACTTCTGTGGCTTTTCTATGCAAAGTTCCCCTGACTGACATCTGTAAAGCAGCCACTTAGTCTTCTGAACATGCTTTTGTTAAACACTATGCCCTTACTCAGGGCCCTCTCTCAGATACACGATTAGGCAGAGCTGTATTATCTACTGTATTTCTACCCAATCCGAAGTCTGTACCTCCTTGAGATACACTGCTTTTAAGTCACCTGGAGTGGAGCACCCACAGGGACATCTCTCTCTCGAAGAGGAGGTTACTCACCCTGTGCAGTAACTGACATTCCTTGAGATGAGTGTCCCTGTGGGTGTCCACTACCTGCTCTCCTCCCCTCTGCTTTGGAGTTGGGGTAGCCTCCGTTGCAGAGAAGGAACTGAGACCGGTCGTGCGTGCGTACTATTAAGGTACACTTTGGGGGTGGGGGGGAAGCTCTGCGCATGCGCAACCGGTACGAGTACTGCTGTAAAAATCTCCGAGCAAAGGCACAGGGACGCACCAACACCTGGAGTGGAGCACCCACAGGGACACTCATCTCAAAGAACATCAGTTACTGCACAGGGTGAGTAACCTCCTCTTCCTTTTCTTAAGGAGAGCTATTTGGTCGTTTGGCAGTTCAAATATTCATTTATGTTTAGGTGATTTTGCCTTTTATTTTAGCTGTGAGGAGTTGGTGATAAATTAATAGGAACACCTTAGGCAGAAACTGAAATTCTAAAGGAAGCAAAAATGAAATTAGTCATGTATTAAATCTACATGTGAGGAAATCCTCATAGATATTAGATATTTAGGTCAGAAGGGACCGTTATGATCATCGAGTCTGACCTCCTGCACAACACAGGCCACAGAATTTCACCCACCACTCCTGCGAAAAACCTCTCACCTATGTCTGAGCTATTAAAGTCCTCAAATCGTGGTTCAAAGACTTCAAGGAGCAGAGAATCCTCCTGCAAGTGACCCGTGCCCCATGCTACAGAGGAAGGCGAAAAACCTCCGGGGCCTCTTCCAATCTGCCTTGGAGGAAAATTCCTTTCTGACCCCAAATATGGTGATCAGCTAAACCCCTGAGCATATGGGCAAGATTCACCAGCCAGATACCCAGGAAAGAATTCTATGTAGTAACTCAGATCCCACCCCATGTAATATCCCATCACAGGCCATTGGGCCTATTTATCATGAATATTTAATTACCAAAACCATGTTATCCCATCCTACCATCTCCTCCATAAACTTATCAAGTTTAATCTTAAAGCCAGATAGATCTTTTGCCCCCACTGCTTCCCTTGGAAGTCTATTCCAAAACTTCACTCCTCTGATGGTTAGAAACCTTTGTTTAATTTCAAGTCTAAACTTCCTGGTGGCCAATTTATATCCATTTGTTCTTATGTCCACGTTGGTATTGAGCTTAAATAATTCTTCTCCGATATTTATCCCTCTGATATATTTATAGAGAGCAATCATATCTCTCCTCAACCTTCTTTTAGTTAGGCTAAACAAGCCAAGCTCCTTTGAGTCTCCTTTCATAAGACAAGTTTTCCATTCCTCGGATCATCCTAGTAGCCCTTCTCTGTACCTGTTCCAGTTTGAATTCAGCCTTCTTAAACATGGGAGACCAGAACTGCACACAGTATTCCAGGTGAGGTTTCAACAGTGCCTTGTATAACTGTACTAAAACCTCCTTATCTGTACTGGAAATACCTCTCCTGGTGCATCCCAAGACTGCATTAGCTTTTTTCACAGCCATATCACATTGGCGGCTCATAGTCATCCTGTGATCAACCAATACTCCGAGGTCCTTTTCCTCCTCCGTTACTTCTAATTGCTGCATCCCCAGCTTATAACTAAAATTCTTATTAATCCCTAAATGAATGACCTTACACTTCTCACTATTAAATTTCATCCTATTACTATTACTCCAGTTTACAAGGTCATCCAGATCCTCCTGTAGGGTATCCCTGTCCTTCTCTAAATTGGCAATACCTCCCAGCTTTGTATCATCCACAAACTTTATTGGCACACTCCCACTTCTTGTGCCCAGGTCAGTAATAAAAAGATTAAATAAGATTGATCCCAAAACTGATCCTTGAGGAACTCCACTGGTAACCTCCCTCCAGCCTGACAGTTCACCTTTCAGTAGGACCTGTTGTAGTCTCCCCTTTAACCAATTCCTTATCCACCTTTCAATTTTCCTATTGATCCTCATCTTTTCCAATTTAACTAATAATTCCCCATGTGGCACGGTATCAAATGTATCAAATGCCTTACTAAAATCTAGGTAAATTAGATCCACTGCGTTTCCTTTGTCTAAAAAATCTGTTACTTTCTCAAAGAAGGAGATCAGGTTGGTTTGGCACGATCTACCTTTTGTAAAACCATGTTGTATTTTGTCCCATTGACCTTAATGTCCTTAACTACCTTCTCCTTCAAAATTTTTTCCAAGACCTTGCATACTACAGATGTGAAACTAACAGGCCTATAGTTACCCAGATCACTTTTTTTTCCCCTTTCTTAAAAATAGGAACTCTGTTAGCAATTCTCCAATCATACGGTACAACCCCTGAGTTTACAGATTCATTAAAAATTCTTGCCAATGGGCTTGCAATTTCATGTGCCAATTCCTTTAATATTCTTGGATGAAGGTTATCTGGGCGCCCTGATTTAGTCCCATTAAGCTGTTCGAGTTTCACTTCTGCCTCAGATATGGTAATATCTACCTCCATATCCTCATTCCCATTTGTCATGCTACCATTACCTCTAGGATCCTAATTCTCCTTAATTATAGGACCACAGAACCCATACCGTCAAACTGTCTCATAGTCTGCTACTTTCTTCATTACTTTCTGGTAGTGAGGTGAATACCTCCCACCATAGATAGATAAGTAGGCTTTACAGAATTGTAATTTTTTACATAATTTTTATGGATAGTGTCAATTCTTTTTAAGCATTTCTTCGATTTTTATCTACTTAATTTAGCATAACTGTAAAAATTTATGGGGAGAATAGACAATGGGGTGGGTTCAGACACTGATGGTAGACACTGAGATTTTAAAAGTTTTATAACAGTGACAATTTTCAACATCACATATCAAAATATACCAAGTAAATAGTTGTAAATCCAAGCTATAAATTCTCAAGCAGCATTTTTGTTTATCTGTAAATATCAATTATCTATGCCAGGGGTTCTTAAACTTCATTGCACCGTAACCCCCTTCTGACAACAAAAATTACTACATGATCCCAAGAGTGGGGACTGAAGCATGAGCCCCGCTGCTACGGGCATGGGGTGCAAAGCCAAAGGGCTTCATGGGGGCGGGGGGGGGGGCTGTAACATGAGCCCTACCATCCTGGGCTGCAGCTGAAGCCTGAGCCCTGGGCAGTGGGGCTTGGACTATGCCCCGGGCCCCAGCCAGTCTTAACACCAGCCCTGGTGATCCCTTTAAAATGGGGTCGCAACCCACTTTGCGGTCCCGGCCCACAGTTTGAGAACCTCTGATATATGGGAAAAAAAATTTCATTGGTTTGTGTGCATGCAGTGAAATTGACATTTACCAATAAAAATCTAATCCTTCCAAGACTGAGTCTGCAGCCACCTTGGCAGCCTGGGCCTATGTGGCTGCAGAGAAGATAACCAAGTTTTTGCAGCAGTAGACATATGTCATCTCAATTGATCCTAATGTAAGCATCTTACATTCCCCATCTCTTTCATGGTATGCAGTAAGAGAAGGGAATAAGGGAAAATGAGCAGGAAAAAGGAACAGAGAAACCAATGTGAATAAATGATGTCCCTTGTTTCATAGCTCAGTGTTTCACATTGTCTTTTGCTGAAGTATTGGGAGGTTGTTTCTTGCTGTGGTATTCTGAGGCTCCTTTCCCTGTAGCTTTCATATCCATTCTCAGAATACTACAATACTCAGCCATTTCTAGGCAAGTAAGACTTCATATCATCATCTCAATTTCTCTAGTTTCAATCTCCTAAAGGATTGGAAGTCCTAGAACTGTAGTCTCCATTATAGCATCTCAGAACAGTGGTATAACCTTACTGATAAATGCTGACAGCCAAATTATTTCACATAAAACTGTAGCCTCCCATTTAAAAATAATAATTTTCAAAGTGCTATTCACAGGTAGGCACACAATCACATCAACAGTTGAGAGCACAAATCTATGCAGGTTTGTAAATGAAACTATACAAATTCAAAGTGCAAAGCTAAGTATTAATATGCTAGTGGGAGGCATATTTGAAAGAGCAGCCTTAGGTTGAAGACTTAAAGAAAAATGATAAATGTCCTTTTGTAGATATGCAGCAGACGTTTTTAAAGTATTTTAACATCCAAGTCATGTGGCATGTTGTTAACATCTGAGACTTGTGGTGTTGCAGCTTATGGTCTGAGAAGTTGAGGACTCCCCTTTTACTGAACAGCTTGGTTTCTTTCCCAGTGATTGATCACTCATGTAGATTTCAGTATGATTGATCTTTTCTTCTTCTGTTTTTCTTTGTACCCTTAATGAGTTAGAAGTACTGCTAAAATGAGATTACTGTGTGTGCTTGTGAATCTGGACCACAGATTATACAGTTACATTGTACAGCTACAGAGCTACTGGAGCTAGTTATATCATTACCATGTTATCTTAATTCATATTTCTTATTGATTGGTCACATTTTGCAGACTTCCTGAAGAGACCCCTGGAAAACTATGTGAAAAAGTTAAAAGTACCAGTTTATGTGATTCGAATGGAGCAACGTTCTGGATTGATCAGAGCCAGGTTGAAGGGGGCTGCTGCTTCCAAAGGCCAGGTCATCACCTTCTTAGATGCTCATTGTGAATGTACAGTAGGATGGCTTGAACCTCTGTTGGCACGAATCAAAGTTGACAGGTAATTATCAATTTATTTGTTAATGTTCTACTTTTGTAAAGGTTAGTAAGGAATACTTTTACTGCAGATTTAACTTAGTTTATCAGCTTCAGCTGAACATATTGTTTAACCTACTTTGAAGTAGTGAATTAATTTTGTAATTTCCCAGAATTTCACAAATGTGTGATTAAAACTAGTGTTCATATGAAATGCTAATACGGGGGAGCTTTTAAAAAGCAAAACTTGCTGTTAAATTTAACTTGCATTCAAATGTAAGTTACATGTCCTGACTAAGCCTTGGTCTACAACTTATGTCAGTATGACTGCATCACTCAGGTTTGGAAAATGCACACACCTGAGCGACGCAATTATACCGACCGAACTCCTGATGTCAGTATAACTGCGTTGCTCAGTTCTCTCCCATCAGTATAGGTAGTGTCTTCACTAAGCAATGCAATGTGCACCACTGCAAGCCCTGAGTTAAATACTCACCCAGTCTAGTGAAAGAAACATAATAAAACTGAGAGTAACGTTCTGGAGCTCCTTCGCCTGCACCCACCTTCTCACCCACCTGGAAGAACAGCCTATGGGGAAGTTCTAAAAGATCATTCTGGTCACAACCTAACAAAAAGATGAGTGAGGGAGAGTGGTGTAGATACCTATATGAGCAAGATGTTGGTAGTGGGCTTTCCCTAGCTGACATTCATTAACTACTAATTGTCAGTTTCTGCTTGGTGTATTCAAAATAAAAGTGCTATTGAAGTGTTATATGTTAGGGTTGAGGTCCACTGGCATAATTGCAGGGGGAAGCTTTTAATGTTCTTGTTTACACAGTAGAGTTTAGTCATTGCTGGAAACAATTTAGTTTGAGAACTAAAGTTGTAAGAACAATTCACTATTACACTCCTATATGTTATAACAGCTCTCCTATCAAAACTCAATATTTTAAATGGTAATTAAAATGTTGAAGTTATACTTTATTGTTCTGGAGGTATAGTTTGGAAGTGAGAGGAGAGCCAGGTTTTTAATAAAAATGTTAACCTTCAAAGAATATACATATTAAAGGGATAGTAAGAAAAGATGAGCATTGTCTTGATTCAGATCTGGTAGTATTTCATAATATAGTTTGCTCATTAGACTAGTTACCAAGCGTAGCATAATCTCTCAAGTCATCTGGTGTCCTCTTGTTCGTCAATATCTTTTTTCAGAAAACACAAACACTTACACATAGCAAATATATTTATTAGGTAACTTTAGATTTCCCTGCTTTATTTACTATAAAGAACCATCAGAACCTTGAACTCGTGATAAACCAACTGGTTTCAAAAATTTAGTCAGTTCCACAGTTTTGGGGTTCTCATGGTTCCTTTGTATATATAAAGGCTATATTTAAAGTTATAAATCACCTGTGAATGAGTACTATACTGTAAAATAAGACAAGAACAAATGAATATAAATTCGCCATGAACAAATCCAGGGTGGAAATTTAAAAAGTTTCTAATAATCAGTGAGGTGAGGTTCTGGAACAGCCTCTCAATAAGAATTGTGGGGACAAACAATGTAATTAGTTTTAAGAGCGCTGGGCAAACTTATGAGTGCAATTGTATGATGGGGTAGCATGGAATGGTAGGGGACAGAGCTCAACAGCCCTGCGGCTCTCTTCCAGTTTGTCTTAAGTTCCTAAAGCTCATGTGTCAGGATTTCAGCTGGCCACTAACAGGTCAGGAAGGGATTTTTTTTCCCTTTACAATGTGTTCTTGGAGGTTTTTTATCTCCTTCTGAAGTATTGGGATGGCTACTGCTGGAGATGGGACAGTAACCAGAGTTGGCTAGGCCTCTGAGCATGCAGCCCGCGGGGTTCTTCCCTACGACCCACCAAACTCCCCGCAGCCCCCCATCCCCTCCCCAGCATGCCGTGTCCCCAGCCTACCTCTAGGCCAGGGGTGAGCAAACTCCGGCCCCTTAGGGCTTTGGATCCGGCCCTCGGATTTGCAAACTCCATGGTGCTGTGAGCCCCACGCCAGGAAGTAGCAGGCACCGCTTCCCTGCGACCCTGGGGGGCAGGGGGAGCAGAGAACTCAGTGAGCTGTTCTTGCCTATGGTTACCTCCCCTGAAGCTCCCATTGGCCGGGAACTGGGAACTGCGGCCAATGTGAGCTTTGGGGGAGGTACCCACAGGCAAGAACAGCTCATGGAGTTCTCTGCTCCCTCTCCCTCCGGCGTCGCAGGGACAGGGTGCTCACCACTTCCCAGAGCAGAGTGGCACTGGGCTGTGGCCAGGGCAGGCAGGGAGCCTAATCTGGCCCCGGTGCGCACCCCTGCCATCCCGGAGCCGCTCAAGGTAAGCGGCGCCAGGCCGGAATCCAGACCTCTCCTGCCCCCCAACCCCCTGCCACACCCCGCACTCCTCCTGCACCCCAACTCCCTGCCCTGAGCCCCCTGCTGCACCCCACGGGCAGGAGTGGGGGGCAGGGGCAGCGGGGGGGCAGATGATGTGGCCCTCCTGGTGATTCGAGTTTGAGACCCCTGTTCTAGTCTGTTGTGTGTTATAATACTTTGATCTCATTTCCATTGTTGGGTGTAATGTGTGAGTGACGTGTGTTGTTGGTGGCCTGTGATATACAGGAGTTCAGACTAGATCAGTGGGGGCAAGCTCCGGCACACAGGCCGCACGTGGCCCATCAGGGTAATCCACTGGCAGGCCACCAGACAGTTTATTTACATTTGCCCAGCCACCTGCAGTTCCCAGTGCCCGTGGTTCATCGTTCCCGGCCAATGGGACCTGCGGGAAGCAGCAGCCAGCATGTCCCTGTGGCCCGCACCGCTTCCCTCAGCTCCCATTAGCCAGGAATGATGAATCAAGGGCACTGGGAACTGAGGGTGGCTGGGCAAATGTAAACTGTCTGGTGGCCTGTTAGTGGATTACCCTGATGAGTCGCAGGTTGCCCACCATTGGACTAGATTATCTGGTGGTCCCTTCTGGCCTAAAACTCTATGACCTGGTTTTTGGGAAACTGTTTTCTAAAGTTACGATGATTATTTGAGCTACACTCATCTATATTGTAGTTGGAAATTGAGAAACTGGCTACTTTCTGCTGATACTTTTTTTCTGGTACATGCTATTAAGGCACACAAAACATTCTGCTAGTGTGAAAGAATTTCAGTTTGGTCGGGGGAGCAAAGAAAAGATGCAGGACTTATAAGGATGCTTTATGAAACGTCGTTTGTATATGTTAGTTCCATGCAGTACCCCTGCAGTTGTGGGGGCAGTTTATTAAAATAACCAGCCTAAATAATTTCTTGTGTGCTAGTGATGCAGATTTCAGTTTTGTGTTTAAAATAAACCTGGCTGGAGTAAATTACTGAGAGATAAATTTAACATCTAAATTATCAATACAAAAATGTGGTGCATTAACAACAATTTGCAAGAAATGAAGTTTTGTTGGGAACTCTATTGAGAGGAAATTACAGTATTTTACCCTTGAAGTCATTATTAAGTAATGTTTTTTCTTGTGAGATTATCATTGGATAAGTAGTGGTGCAGGTTGCACCACAGAAAGGCACCTGCGAATCATATCTTGATGTGACTTTCCAAGAAAGGTAATGTGACCACAGAGAGTTGTCAGAATGCATTTCCAAGAGTGTTAAGCAGATTACGATCTCAGAATTCACCTTCTAAAGAATAGGACAAAGGACGAGTGGTTTCTTCCTATTGAAGATCTCTACATGACATCAGTGTATTTGTTAACCAGAGTTGCTTCATTACATCCATTTGTCGATGTTATCTGAGTATTCCCCCAGAGCAAAGACCAAATTTTTACTTCAAAACATGTAAGATATCTTGAGCATACGTCTAGGGACCAAAAAGTTTTATAATCCTGGGTCACTGTGTGGCATTGGAAAGTCCTCATCACTTTACGCCTTAGTTTTCTTATGTGCAAGATGAGGATAATTACTCCTTATTGATTACTCCAGGAGTGTTTTGAGGAACGATAAGTTAATGTTTGTTTAGTTCTTTGAAGACGTAAAGCACTGTTAATGTTAAGTACATTAGTAATAATAAAAATTAAGCCATTACCATAACCAGGACAAATGTGCACTCTCCCTGGTAGGCAAATACCATTACAAATGGAATAGTAAAAACTCTTTTAATTTAGTAAAATGCCCATGCTTCCTGGCTAAAGGCTTCATGTTTACTGTAAGTTTGGAGGGATGCTTGTTCTATACAGTAGGTAAGAGACAAAAGACACAGCAGTTGGTCACTTTTACTAATAGGTTTTGGCACTTCTCTCTTCAGGAGAACAGTAGTGTGTCCTATCATTGATGTAATCAGTGATGACACCTTTGAATATATGGCAGGCTCTGATATGACCTATGGCGGATTCAACTGGAAGTTGAATTTCCGCTGGTATCCTGTTCCTCAGAGAGAAATGGACCGAAGGAAAGGTGATCGGACCCTTCCTGTCAGGTAAGGGGAATTGATTTTATTAGTTTAATTATCAAATACCTAAAATAATTCCTTATTATTTTGTGGTCTCCTTTCCAGATTAGTTTTTACATACGGTAGAACCTCAGAGTTACAGACACCACAGGAATGGAGGTTGTTTGTAACTCTGAAATGTTCCAGAGTAGCAGCCGTATTAGTCTGTATCCGCAAAAAGAAAAGGAGGACTTGTGGCACCTTAGAGACTAACAAATTTATTTGAGCATAAGCTTTCATGAGCTTATGCTCAGATAAATTTGTTAGTCTCTAAGGTGCCACAAGTCGTCCTTCTTTTTTCTGAAATGTTCGTAATTCTGAACAAAACGCAGCTCCAGCAGTTCACGCTCTGGGTCAGATTCCAGAGGCAGCTAGGCAACTTCCTTGTAGGGCAGCTTCTTTCCTTGGCCCACGCAAGCTTGTGTTTCCCTCCTGGTTAGGGGTGGGGATGGGGTGAAAACAGCACCCACAGCCTACAGGAAAGCAGCATAGACCCCAGTGCTACATCTGCTTTGGCTACCTTGGGCTGGCAGCAGCGGTTGATAGCTTTGCCCACGAATCTCAGCGTCTTCACTTTCTAGCTGTAAGTCGGGGTGAGGGTGGTGACAGGCAGCCCAGATGTGACCACCTTTAAGAACCAATACACAATATAGTATTTGCTGCTGCTTTTTTTTTTTTTTTTTTTTTTGGGTGGGGGGAGATCTCTTCTGCTGTCTAATTGGTTACTTCCGGTTTCATATGGTGTCTGGTTGCCACTCTATAACTCTGGTGTTCGTATCTTTGAGGTTCTACTGTCCAATAATTAGCGAGGTATGATTTATCAGCAGTTTGGCATGTTTAGAGTAATAGTATAGTATGAAGGCTGTATTGTGATGAGATCTTGCTAAATGTTTTTAGATTAAACTAATAATGAAGGAAAAAACAGATTTCTTATAACTTTATTTTAAAACCTACCTAATGATTTATCAGTTTTAATAATCGAGAGTTTAAATGAACAAATGAGATCCCCACGTACTTCGTGAATAACGTACAGTTTTTTACTGATGTTTGCCTTTTTCTTTTCTTTTCTTTCTATCTTTTATTCTAGGAGGGGAAACATTTATGATTCAGTGATGTGACAGTTATACATTGATTTTATTTGTAATGAGATCTCTTTTTATTTAGATTGGGGAAGGTGATTGATTTTAGTGGTTTAAATTAAACATGAATACACTCAGGTTGTCTGTAGATCTCACCGTCTTGCCTGTATAGTACTTACTCTTGTGGTATCTACTTGTATTTTTACAGTCAGTGGCTCCGTTTTGAATTAAAACATGTCAGATACTACTAACAATAGATATGTGGAGGTAGCTGTTATCTTCTGTTCCATTATGAAGATTCAGAAACTTAAGAGCTCCTTTCCAGGGCTTGATTTTTTTTTTTAGGAATCTATATAAGTGTTGTGCGTGATGTATCTAGCTGTTTTGCATGCAATTGCTTGCAAAGTTTATTGCACCTACACTTAACTGCAGGTGCACAGTTGCTGTTTGTAAAAACTTAGTTCAAATCATTTCTGAATACATGAAATTGCTGATAGAAGTCATATGAAAGCATGCTGTCAATTTAATAGTCAAAGTCAAAGTACCCTACATACATACGAGATAAGAACACTGATTTTGTCATTAAAAAGCAAGTACATAATTGAAGTTTAGGAGATTTTGCAAATTGGTTAAGAAATAACTAGCACCCTTTTTTGAGAGACTTTTTAGTATCTGAAAAAGGGGTTGTAATGGAGCTCTATATGTATCCCTGATTACAGTGTTTGTTTCTGTGAACACTGTAATATATTGAAAGTAATCATGGCCAACAGTACTTGGACTGTGGTGCTTTCTTCTTGAGGAATGGTCTAAAGAAAACATGTTTTTTCTTCAGGAAATTAATGCCTTTTGTAAGGTACCAACCTTGGAGATAGAAGATTTCTATCTATCCTATGGGCATTAGCAGCTTATCATCCACTTCCTGTGTCCTGACCTATAAAGAGTAGTTTTAGGGAGGAAAGACTGACGTAAGCACTGGACCTCTTAAGTTGTCCCTCTGCTGAAACTCGCCAACATAGCGCTAATTCAGATGTCAGGTGGACATTTATTGACTAGGAACTAGATTAAAAATGCTAACTGAGTTTCACAGGCCACTACACCATTAGTTGGCAACAACTTTCAGTCATTGCAAACTGAGAGCTGCTTGAACAGTTGATGTGGAAGTGAAAGGCTTTGTATCACACCATTAATCTCATAGGCCATCCAGTCCTCCAGGAAATGGTTTAGTTACAGTGCAATAAGATACAGGTATGAAATAAAAGTAAGAAACAAAAGATTTGAAGGAAAGAGGCAAAGAATAAAAAGTAAACTAAGTAAAAAACCCAAAGATGCTTAAATGGTATGGAAAAGATGTGGTTTATACCTTTCTCTACATGTGTATTCAAAATGTCCAGTATTCTGCCTTTAAAGTGCCTTTACATATTTGTCTTCTTTCAGGACACCCACAATGGCAGGAGGCCTTTTTTCAATAGACAGGGATTACTTTCAGGAAATTGGAACATATGATGCTGGAATGGATATTTGGGGAGGAGAAAACCTAGAAATTTCTTTCAGGGTAAGCAGCAATTCCATTTGGTTCAGTGCTTTACTTCTTAATTTAGAACAGTTTAAGTTGTAAAAATGGTAACCTGTTGTGGTCCTTGTACCTTTATTATCCAAGCACAGATAGCAACTTAATTTCTGTGTAATTTCTGGTGCGAACCATTGAAAGTGCTATATTGTCAGAAAAGGAAAATGTCAAGTTTGCAGTCTACAGAGCCGTGAGACAAAAATGTTTGGACATAGAATTTTCATTTAAAGAAAAATAAGCATTTCAAAAATCAGCTAACATTTGCCTGTTTAGAAGCTCTGTTAGAGTAGCATCTTGGAGAGACATAAGCTAAGCTGACATCAGTGATGTGTGGCTTAACCTTCCAATAAAAGCTCGTATTTCCGTTATGAACCCTCTTTCAGTCATTTACAACTTAGTGGTTGCATCCTTTTATGGATGTGGGATCTACCTAGTATTGTCCATATTTCTGAAATACATTCCATGTTGGGTGACTACCAAATGATAATGTTCATCATTCCCTTCTTTGCTTTCAGCCAGAGTGTATGGGGGTTACTGCTATTATAGCTAAGTTAAACACATCAACAAGAATTTTAAGCTGCTATCTTTTGGGGCTCAGAGTAAAATTGAAAAGGTCTTCCAGACTAAGTTCACATAATCTTATCGAGAACAAAAACTTCTGGATCTTGTTACATTTTACAAAGAAATCTAGTAATAAAAAGGTGGATTGATTGATTTTAAATCAGCAAGTAAGAAACTCGATTTAAAAAAATCAATTTTAAACTTGTTTTGCATTTGTACATTTTTTTCTTTACAAAAGGTTAATTCTCATTGGTTGGCAACCATTAAAACATGTTAATTTGCAGCCAAATGTAACTTACTCTAAATTTGGTACTTCTCTTTTCGAAGTAGGATGATGTACTTTATTTCTTCACATTTATTTAATTATATCTTAATATATTATTTATTCAAATTCTTAATTTTTACTTTTTTGTTAGGTTAGAAAAGGCTGAATGACCTTTCTTATTTACTAGCTTAATTTTATAACTTGTGATTTGTGTCAAGCTGCATTAGGACAGAGTTCGGAATTCAATTAAAAATATACAAAACCCAGCATGTTAAAATTATTAGTTAAATAAAACTACCTTGATTGTGATGGATGCATAAGGAAAAGTTTCTCAAAACATGCTTTGCATTTAAAACTGATTTATAAAACAAAGGAAGTATTATCTGTAGTTAGGAAACTGAACTGATTTGTTTCTGGTCGTCATGTATTTCAGGATTTTAGAACTAGTGGATTTCATCCTCTCAACACTTTCCCTCTCCCCCTCCCCCCAATAGATTTGAAGGGGAAAACAAGCTTTCCTGCTTTTTCAACTCCCAATCTGTTTCTCAACTTTGTATGAACTAATCATTGAACTGAACTAGTTGAATAAATTTAAAATGAAGAAAATATTGTCTCTGCATCTGGAGAAGGTTATTGCTGTCAAAAGCTGGTTTAGCACTTCAGTAAAATCTAGTTTCAGGTGTTAAGCCAGTTCATTTCACCAGTTCAGTGTGGCTTGACTTTCTTTAAATCTTCAGCAGGAAACGTGTACTGCTTGAATATTTTATTTAATTTAAATTATTTTAATAGATATTAGTGAATTTAGGTCTTAGCATAGGTTGTCATAATTTCACATTTAATTAGGTTTATTTAAAAAAAAGTACTTCAGTAAAACAAAAATCCAGTTTAAATTTTTAAAAAATCTGATTTTTTTTTTTATCCACCATGAATAGGAACTTTTTAGACAAAGTAACACTTTTGCTGCTTCCATTTTTCTCTTTTTTGCTTCACACTCTGAGCCCTACCATTCATCTCTAGCAGTCCATGACTGGCATCTCAGTGCTGTTGTGCCTGATGTCACTCAGTCTGCCCCCAGCCACCTCTTAAATTCTCTTCTAGTGAGCAGGACACGAACATTTTTACTTGACTTTTGGGCAATAGAATTTTTTCCAGCTCGAAAAGACATTAGGTACAAAAACTCTTTAAAAATCACCTTAATTGTGACCACTGTGAATTATGCAATGACTGTTCTGTCCTTTTCAGATTTGGCAGTGTGGGGGCACTTTGGAAATTGTAACCTGTTCACATGTTGGACATGTGTTCCGAAAAGCCACTCCTTATACTTTTCCAGGAGGCACAGGACAGATTATCAACAAAAATAACAGACGGCTTGCAGAAGTCTGGATGGATGAGTTCAAGAATTTCTTTTACATCATTTCCCCAGGTGAGCAGTCTTTAGTGTGAAATAATTCCATTCAAGGTAGAAGATATGAGTGTATTTAAAAGGAAAAATAAGTACTTCTAAACAAAAAGTCTGGTAATTCTGGAGGAACGGCCTTCCAGTAAAATAAAGATCACTTAAAACAATTTCTGTTAAAGGAATGGTCTTATTTAAAAAAAAAAACATTTTCTGTTATCCAATCGAACAGATGCAGGTGTGCCCTGAAGTCCTTTTTACATGCATATGTGAAAGTTAAGAATGAGCTTCAAGTGCACAAAAATAGAAGTGCAATGGAAAGTTCACTTGTGAAAGCAGAGTGCTGGAAGTGTAGCCGGAAGTCCAAATACATCTTCTTATATCGTGAAGTACGGCCCCTGGCTGCTCTCTCCGTATAACTTCAGGTTGAATAGGGTAGATATGATCAGCTGAAATTCATTGCTGATTAATCAAATAAGCAATTTCCTTTCATCTATCAAGAAAGATAAAAAGCAGTCAATTTTTGTACTTTAGGTAAATGTATGGGAATATATATTTGTGGAAACTAGGCATCTCCTTCGACTCCTTCAAATTACTGTTGTGGCCTTCAGAATTATAAATGTTTTACATTCCTGTCTTAAAGGGATAACTGTTAATTCCAAAGAAAACATTCATTTTAAATCTTTCAGATGAATACTTTTAAAATAAATTAACCTTACAAAGTTACAGTATTTGTGAATTGACATTATGTATACAATGGATTTCTGGTGCTTTATTTGTAAAAGTAGTTTCCATTTTCTTCTTCTTGGGAGAAACTTGATCAGTTTGCCTGTAATCAAAAACTTCTTTTTAATAAAGTAGACTGGTATGCTTTTAGTCAATGACCTTCTTTTGTTAAATGAAGTTAATGCTGAGTTACCAGCCTCTTTTAATTTATTTTTATATTTTAACTTTTTCTCGTGTTTCTTAATGTATTCCTTCCTCCCTCTTATCTTAATTCCCCTCAACTTTTCTGCTTTCTTTCTCTGTATGTAGCAGCTCTTCCACTGATGCTTAAGATCTGGCCCACAAGAAATCAGCAACAAGGTTGAGGGTGAGGATCCCTGGGGAGAAGCAGACTTGGCTCCCAGAAGAGCACCAGTCGGCCATGAAATCGGCTTTAATTAGTTCCCCGTTATCTGTTCCTCTGAACCCCACTATCCAGTTCCTGTTTTTCTGTGATTTTCTATCTAGGGGCTAGTAGGAGGACAATAGAATTGAGCATTCAAGCTGTTCTGATAGTCCTACAGTTAACTCTCAATTTGCAATTTACCACCTGGGAATACGTAGTTCATCTGTAATGGTAATGGGCAATTATTAGTTTTCACAGTATTTAAATTGGGGACTTGATTTGGAGGCCCAACAGAGACTAGAGAACTAATAACAAATGTGAGCATGATGAGTACAGAAAGCGAAGCCAGTAGGAGCCTTTTCTAAGGTAAAGAGAATAGGAATGCCAGCCAGCCAGGAATGCTACCTATTGGAGGCTATGATAAGAGATTAGGATTGTGGAGGTCACAAGGAGTGAGGGAAGGATTAGTTGTTGGGATGAAGGGGTTTTGGAAAGTTTCAGGTATCCAAAATTTGCTTCCTTGTTTTAATCAATCTTCTCCAGCTTTCAGTCACAAAGGTCCACTTATTCATAAAATAACACAAAATAGGACATATTCAATTTACCAGTATGTACACTGTGATTTCTGACCTCTGAGTGCTAACAAGGATGCCAGTCTCTCAGGTGAGAATCTCATCTGAACCAACACATTACCCATGGAAAAGATAGGCTATGTCAGAAGTTACTAAATGTATTAATCTGCTAGTTTAAAAGATTAGTACTATGCATTACCTTCCATTACCAGTAACTTACGTAAACCAGCAGGGTAGAAAAAATAACTCACTAAATGCAGAAGCTCTGCAGATTTTATTCTGGAGGAAATGTGCCTAAACTCAAGGGATGTTCTTCAAAAGGGCCCATAAATCAGAGAGCTGGCTAGCTGAGCCACCAAACTGTAAACTAAGAATGGACTTTGAACAGAAAAAAGTTTTTCAAATCATCTTAATTTCATCAGACACTTCTGCCTGGATCTGTTCATATCCAGGAAGGACAGGAAAGCCAGAAAATTCTTCACAAGGGAGATCAACCCAAAGCTCCTGAAAATAGCATTGCCCTGCTACGTTGCTCACCCAGCAAACTACTGCACACTTTTTTCTTCCAGTTCTGGGAAAAGTAATGGAGAATAGCGAAAGCTAAGAAGGAACAATAATTCTAATAGCTCCAAACATGCTAGAAGGATTTTGCTAGTCACTGCTGAAGTCCTGATAGAACTAGTACAAAGGCTTTCATTCATATTTACAGACCAGATTTACTTTCTCAGGGGTTTCTCAGTCACACAAATCCAAGCCACCTTAGTTTCAAAGTGAAAATCCTAGCCAAAATTTGGCTACTCAGCTGTGGTAATAAGAGTGTTGTTAGAATCAGTTGGCCCATCCACCAGCCTGCTCAAAATCTCAATGAGGTCCTTCTGTTGGTACAAATATGAAAAGATCCATCCCAGAATACACAAGTTCCACTATCCTGGACTTTTTTATATGAATAATTTGACATGGCTTTTGAACTCTGCCATTTCTTCACTCTGTCACTGTACATTCTTCTAAATCTGATATTTTTTGGTATGCAGTTTCTTCAGAGCAACTTATTTGGTCAAATTAACCACCAAAAGCATTTTTCAATCATGGCGCTTACGCTGAGCTTTTCTATTCTTGACTTCTCATCCATTTGAAGCAACAATCACCTTGTCTTTATACCTATTATCAATAAAAACCTGTTTTCTTATGCCATTACCATAGTGAGGAGTATCTGAGAGACACTCTTTGCAGACACAAGTCTTATACTGCATATTTCATGATGACAGAGTAATCTGCACATTTGAATCTTTTAGAACTCAGGCAAACATACTGTTCCATATCTTACAGGGGGCTTTCTTTTCCTTCTACCCAAATGTAAAGAACCAAAAGAAAATATTACAGCACAGTCTGCAGAGCAATGAAGATAAATCTTTAAATTCACTGATTCCATTAAAAAAAAAAATCATGCCTTTCCACCAAAGATGCCTTTGAAACAGGATGTTCATGGCATCAGTAGCTAGATAGATCAAATGTTAACAGTGCAGATATCACATCAGGTGTACAAGTCTGAGAGGGAATCAAAGCCTCTAACGGCAACTTCTTGGGCTGAAAGATCACCATGTATCTCAAAAGAAATCAGTAGGCCAGCAGTATGGTCCTTTCAGCACTTTCATCGAGTATTACAAAGCTTGGTCTGTTCTTCTCTGTAGATGCTTCATTTAGCAAAAGATATTTCATTTGGTGGTTCCTGAATAATCATTGTTTCAGATGCAGAAGAGGGAAATCCTTTATCTGACTTCTGATTCCTGTCTTTACTGTCCCTCCACACTATTCTTCTTACGTCTTGCTTTTTCTCATTAGTGATGGACTAGTGAGAGGTCAGGAGTCAGAACAGAAAATCTGTTACCTGACCCAATGCACTCAGGGTAAGAGGAAATTATTCATTAATTTCTGGGTATTTCTACAGCTTAGAAAATACTCATCTAGCCTTCCCCCAGAGGCCTGGTCACAAATCTGGACTGCTTGATGATGGTACAGCATATTAGTAGAATGGGGGAGAAGTTAGACCCAGAGAGGAAATCAAGTGACACATTTTCCATGGCCTCTGTTCATTTAGTTTTAGGAAAGCATTGCCTATTCTAAATAAGGATCAGTATAAAAAATAATATAGACACTATAGTTACATGTGATTTCTGAAGCTTTTTGTATGCTCTTCTTCTACAATCAGTGGTCTGCTTCCCAGTGCAATTCGGCATCCAGGAAAAGACAAGTAAAGTCACTGATGTTTTTTAGTTTCTCATCTATTGCCTGTTTAATGCAGTCTCCAGTTTGCAGAATACAGTATTTCTGTTGAGTGTAGCAACCTAAAGAAGAGCTCTGTGTAAGCTTGAAGGCTTCTGTTTCACAAAGAGAAGCTATTCGAAAAAAGAAAAGGGAAAAAAAAAAACTGTAACTCTTCACTTAACGTTGTAGTTGTTTCTGAAAAATGCGACTTTAAGTGAAACGATGTTAAGCGAATCCAATTTCCCCATAAGAATTAAAGTAAAAAGGAGGGGTTAGGTCCCAGGGAATTTTTTTGCCAGACAAGACATATACACACACACACTATAAGTTTTAAACAAACCATTTAATACTGTACACAGTAATGATGATTGTGAAGCTTGGCTGAGGTGGTGGAGTCAGAGGGTGGATATTTCCCAGGGAATGCCTTACTGCTAAATGATGAACTAGCAATTGGTTGAGCCCTCAAGGGTTAACTTGTTAATGTAGCCTCACACTATAAGGCAGCACGAATGGAGGGCAGGGAGACAGCATGACAGAGACACACACCGTGTGTGTATGAGTCTGAGAGAGAGAGAGATGCACATTTCCCCTTTAAGTACCTGACCCACTCAAGTACACTGCCTTGTTAAGTTAATCAGCAAGCTGAGACCACAGCAGCTGCTGCCAGGAACCTCCCTCCATCCTGAGCCCTGTGGTGTGTCCCCCTGCTCTGTGGAGATGGGATAAGTGGGGTGCAGGAGCAGGGGGGAGGGGGACACACTGACATTAGTCCCCCTTTCCACCCCCCCAGCAAGCAGGAGGCTCTGGAGAGCAGTTCCAAGGCAGAGGGCAGGAGCAGCACATGGCAGTGTGGGGAGGGACAACTGAACTGCTGGCAATTGATAGCCTGCTGGGTGGCTGCTGCACAGGGAACTTAGGGGAGCGGGAAGCTGATAGGGGGGCTGCCAGTCCACCCTGGTTCCAAGCCCCCACCAGATAGCTGCAACAGGTTGCTTTTCCTGAAAGCAGTGGACAAAGCAGGCGGCTGCCAAAGACATTATAAGGGAGCATTGCACAACTTTAAAGGAGCATGTTCGCTAATTGATCAGTAAGGTAACAATGTTAACAGGGACGACTTTAAGTGAGGAGTTACTATATATGTGATAGCTATGGTGCAAATTCAACTGAAATGTTTTTCATGTTAATTACACACAGTTTCTTAAGGTTCAAATTCACAGAGCAATGAGCAAGGACTTAAACATGATAGACCAAAATTCTCATGGTGTCACCTTTTCTAGAGATGTGTGGGGAGGAAGGAGTCCTAGAAGTTTACAGTGTTGTTTATTGCAGCTAACTGCTTATACTACATTCTGTGCTCTTGTTTTTCAAACAACTAATTTTAGACAAGTTTTTTTAGGAAAGAGAAATCTCCTTTGTAAATAGAAATTATATTAGAGATTTAACCTAAAAAAACCCATAGTTTTGTGTGTCAGGCCCTTTTTTCAGAAGCGATATTAGAATTTGAAATTGGTGTTTTGTTGACAAATTTCTAATTAAATGTGCATTAAATTTTAAATTAGAAATTGCTGAAAGATAGCATAATACAAACCTAAACAGAGCTGAACTTTAAGTTAGACTTTTAAGACTAATACTTGTAAATCAACCTGGTCATTAGTTCCCCCAGTATTTTTCCCCATAGAGCAAATTAAGCAAAAAAGGCTTACCTTGGTGTTTTCTACACTAGATTGTTTGTTCTAATCAAACACTGTTTCCCTATTAGGTGAAACCAATAGTGAATTAATAATGACTTGTTTACTGCCCTGTATTGTCATTATTGAAGTGTTGCCAATTTTGGTGGGGTGGGGGGTGGCCAAAACAAAAAAAGCTAGAGATAAATAGCAAATACATTTCAGCAAAATTATGTTTAGTGATTCCTTGGATATTTTAATGTAAAATAGTCTGAATTTTTAAGCATGCCAAACCTCTGCTTGCTCTTCACCAACTGAGAATTAAGAAACAGGCTCTGTTTTAAACAGTCTGGGTCACAACATAAATGTAAGGCTCCTGCTTCATATGACATGATTCATAGATGGATTGAAAGGCATATGTAAAAGATTACAAAAGACAGTCTTCTGTCTTCTTTATGGAGAATCATTTGCTTTGGAAATAGGCGTTTTCCTAGCTTGAGGTACTGTGCAAATTTCCTCCGTAAGAAGAAACAAACAAAATGGAAACAGCATTTAAAATGGGACAAAGGAGCATGATGAAATATTGTGATATAAGAGCAGCAGTTTGTACCTGTAAATGTTGTCTAACGCAATTAAAATCTATGTTTGGTGTTTCAACCTATTTTAGTTTTTTTTCTATTACTATTCTGAGTAATGGTTAATTTCAAGTATGCAAATGTATTGATAAATTGAAATGGGTTTAAAAGGTCGCTGCTTATCATTGTCCTCAAACACCCAGAATGCATTTCCCCATTGAATACCATCAACAAATAACGTGTCCCTGGTGTCACTAACAGAAATCTCTCTAACTCACATGTACACAATCTTGAGGAAAAACATTGTACATACTGTACCATTTACCTTTTAGTTTACCTGGGTGTCTAATGGTTGCTCAGTGACTTTCTCTCCTTTAGTCACATACAGACTATAGGCATTTTGGTTTGTTCGCATTATGAGAATTTGAAGATTAACCTGTAATTATGTACAATTTTGTTATGGATTATTTTGATGTATTGAGGATTTTTGCAGCTTTTCTATATTTTTTTTATTATCTTTTGTTCCCCTACAGTTTTTAACATCATTGCCCTTATTTTTGTCTGTGTTGGGTTTTTGTCTTTCAGCTTAAAAAAAAAAAAAGCTAAATCAGGAGTTTACAATGCACAGCCTTTAGTGGAGTATGGTTGAGCCCACAGCTTCTTGGCACTTTCTTTGTGAACACTGGCATTCTATTCTGTATAGGTTTTTTTTATATACCACACTGCTCCCTGAAGTATCTGAGCACATTGTAATAGTACATTACAATTACAATGCAATTACATATTAATATTAGCCACATGTTGTGTTCTCATCCTAACCCCAGAGGGAGAAGCATGTGGAGTAGTGGAATGTCTTGTTGTGGTAGGTGTTTTTTGGTTAAATATATCTGTTGCAATGTGTTTATATTAGGGAAGGCAAGGTCAAAGAAATGTGCCTTGCACTTTGAGCAGAAAGTGATGAAGTTTGTGATAGTTCTTCGTTCCTGTGGGAGTTCATTTCACAGTCTCAGACTGCCTGAAAATGGTTGTGTCCTGAACAGATGATCTTTACTCTTACTGTTGAATTTCACTGTGCCAGAGGAGCTCTGTCTTGGAGCTTTAAAATGGCTTTTAGGTACTGAGCCCAGGTCATAGAATGCTTTGAGACCTTAAACTTGATTCAAAATTCTATGGGAAGCCACTGTAGAGAGTGATGGATAAATACTATGTGGTCATAGTAGCCTGTGTTGCTGGGGAGATGCAGCACAGAGTTTTGAACTAGTTGCTGTTTCCCAGTTGCTGAAGCATAACTCATGGCTGTAGTGGTGTGAGTGCTCCGTTTCAATTAAATGAATCCAACAGTACTCCCAGACTACAGACTGAATTGACCAGTTGTGGATGTGAACATGCATTTCAAGGAGACTACACCATGGCTGCAAGCTCCTCAAAATATTTTCCTCTATCCTACCAATATCACCTCTGTTTTGCTCAGACAGGTGTCCTTCATCCGTGAGCTGATTTCATCCAAACTCTGGGTCGTGTTGGTGGTAGTGGTGCAGTCGTTACATGGTGATGGATAGGTAGAGCTGTGGGCCATCTGCATATTGCTGGCATTTGAGTCCATGTTGTCTAACCAGCTCACCTAGTGGTTGCATGTAGTTGGAAAAATACTGGAGTGCGAAAATTGATCCTTCTGGAACCCTGCAAGTGAGGGGACTAATGGTGGAGGTTGCAATTTCCCATCGCTGCGCTTAAGGTTTATCCCTCCTAGAAGGACTCATGCTATTTTAGCTCATTGCCCTGGACTCCTGTCACCTCTCTTAGGTGAGACAGCGATGTGTCATGGTCATTAATATCAAATGCTGCACAGAGGTCTAAGAAGATGAGAATGGATATTTGTCCTCTATCCATTGACAGGAGGCGATCATCCACTGCCACTAAAGCAATTTCAGTTCTTCAGTTGATTCAGTTAATTAGTGGTATTCATTAGTATTAGTGTAGGTTTTCTTTATTTTCTTGGACCATCAGTTCCCTCTTACTTGCAGCGTAGCAGAATATGCATCGGTCTCTGGGTTTTAAGCCTTGTGCCAACTACAAGAGATCTACCCCAGCGAATGACCTCATTCCACCTGCCTGAAGTGCCTCAGGAGTGTCACATTCCAGATCACTGCCAGACTTGCAAGGAGTTGAAACCGTGGACAGAGAGGACAGAAAGATGAGACTGCATCACGCGCTCATGAGGGTCACCATGACCACCCCATGAATCTTCCATATTAGGGTGGGCACTGGATACTTTGTCATTAATGAAGACCACCCTTCTGAAAGTCAGCACCAATCTCCTTCTCCAGTGCTGAGAAAGAAGCACAAAAAAGTCAGATCATTATTCATTGAAGGAGCCAAAACCAACCTCTGCTTGAAAATCAGGGTCCACCAGTACCATCCCCCAATAAACAGTCAGGAGGACAAGGTAAAGCATCCTCTGGAACAAGACACTCCCTGGTACCAACCTGTTCTTATCAGAGGTTGTCAACTCTGGCAGCTGGGTCGTTGAGATGCCCAATATGGAGCCAACTATTTTGGCGCAACAACAGCACCAGAAATATCTCTGTGCTGGACTCTCCAATGGCCCATGAGACAAGCCAGCTGGGTTCCGGTGGATCCTCAAGCCCCGGCTACTTATTTACATCAGAGTCATGATCAGCCCTTGGTACCATGGGGCACTAGATCTTCAGAGAATCCAGTGCTTTCTTGACTGATCCAGTCCAGGGTTGAACCCATCATGCTGTCCCTGCTGCTTATGTCTCCAGAACAACACCCCTGGACCTTGGCACAACACCACCATGATCAGGCGATTCTGGGTCTGAGGTAGAGTATTATGCCTCTTGCTCGTGGGGTAGACGATAACAATGTCCTTTGCCTTTATCATGGGAATTCCATTATCAGTACCCACCAGATTTCTAGAGACAGGGACCATTGGAGTAGTTGTGGCTGGGGTCCTGTGCCATACCCATGACCTTACTGAAAACTGTGGGACATGCCTCCCAATTCCTCAACCTTTCAGATCTCCTAGCACAGGGGTTCCCAAACTCTGTCATGTGTACCCCTGGGGGTATGCAAGACATCTCGGGGGCGGGGGGTACATGGGAAAAATTGTGTAAAGGTGGATTTTATTATTTTATTTATTGCATTTTCACAATAGGCTCAGATGAAGCTTTAAAACTCTGGGAATTTATTATATGAAATAGTGTAGTTAATTTACTTCAAGATATACCAATGAGAACACAGATATTCATATTGACATATGGTGCCCTCACCTCCAGTCTCCATACATCACGGGTTTAGTTGCTCAACAACTGTCCAGGCTAACTGAGCTCAAAATGTAGGGTTTTTTCTGGTTGTATATGTCACATTGTAACTATATCTGTATGTAACAGTGAAATATGGACAGATGCCTAAATACAGATATACACACAAAGTATCAGTGATAAGAAGGGTAGAGGTACATGGGCAGCTGGTAAATATGGAAGGGGGTATGTAATAAGAATAGTTTGGGAACCTTTGTCCTGGCAGATGTACTGAGCAAGACTTTCAAGGCCTGACTCAGGCTTCAGAACTTCCACCTACTGTACTATCGGAGGATCAGCCTCAACCTTCTTTGCATTCTTCCTCCTTATCACCTGATGAAACTGTGGTTCCCTGGGATTCCTCACCTGTTCAAGGATGACTACAGGGCTTATCAAGATCTTAAAGAAAGTAGCTGCCTCTATTTATATTCCCATTGAGATGGCCAGGAGGGTTCTCACAAGCTGATAGGCATTGTGGGTTTGGCAGGGCCTTCTAGAGTGGCTCTACATATCAGTGGTGCCATCTTAGAGCCTGTGAAATCATTATGGCAAATATCCTCTCTGCCTTCAAGAGCTAGGAGAACCAAGACACAGTACCCTGTCCCTTCTCAAGGCTGGATACAACTTCTCACTGTGGGCCAATATGCTTAAGTTCTCAGACAAGTTGGCAGAGGATGCCAAACAGGCGTTCTGGGCAGTTTTAGATGAAGGCAGTCTGATGGCTCGGATCTCTCTGCGAACATCCTTGAATGCAGCAGATTCAGCATCCAGAGTCATGGCATCTGCCGTGTCTGTGTGCAGATGTTTGATATCAGTCTGCTGGTTTCCTACAGTAGAGGTCCAGCAGACGATCCAGGATCCTCCATTTCAGTGGTTCTACACTCTCTTGTACAAAATGGATGAGATGCTCTACGGTCTCAAAGATTCAAAGACCATATTAAAATCATTAGGAATTTATGCTCCTTTCCCTTAAACAAAGCAATTCCTCCCTCAGTCTCTGCTGAGATGCCTGTCTTTCCCACCAAGGCAACCTGACCACTCTAGCAAATGAGGAAGAAGCCCCAGGAGAAGAGCATCTCCTCCTCAGTTTTCTTCTTTGGTGGGTTATTCAAGACAGACTGGAAATCCAAGTCTGTTTGCCTGCCTTGTCAAGGACATACCAGTTTTTCCATCCCCTATTTTTTCCAGTAGGTTATCCAACTTCCTCTGTCCTCTTCCATGAAGTACAGTCTCTTCTCCATTTGGGAGCTATAGCAGAGGCTACCTCTCTTCAGTGAGGGTAGGGTTTCTGTTCACACTGCTTCCTGGTTCCAAAGGCAAAAGGAGGCTTCAGGCCCATTCCATGACCCACCCTCCTTCTCATTATTAATGTCTGTCTGGTGGGTCTGGGATGATTCTGTCCTTTATACCAATGTGCCGAGATTACCTTGGTACCACAAGACAGCAGAGAACGCAAATGTAATGCCCCGACGGGTACCGCTAAGGGAAAAATCTCCAACACTGGGGTTGTGCAGACCTGAAGTGGAATGGACATATGTAACATCTGAAAGAACAGCAGTGACAGAACAGGTTAGTAACCATTTTTTTCCCATGTTTTGACCTAGATCCTGATTGTGCAGTGTTTAGGGTGTTGCCCTCAGTTAGATGAGTGGGTAGTCTGCTTTTGGTTAGCTTCTGTATGAGTTTACTCAGGAATTACAGGTTTGACACTGGGTGATGATTGGCTATGCCTGAAATCTCCAGAGTGGGTTTCTTCAGTGTTGATCAGACTGTTGCATGTTTGAAGGAAGAAGGGACATTTCTTTCTCTGAATCAGGTGGTGGATATTTAAAACCACCTGGATAAATATCACAATTGTACACCACTGAATGTGATTTTTGAGGTTTTTTTCTTCATAGTTATGACTTGAATTCTTATTGTCATTTAGTAATGTGACAGAGTTGTAATAGCATTTTTCCAAAGGTCAGTATAACAGATTCTGTGCATGAATGAATTTAGAATACTCCAAAGTTACAAGAGACTCCTTCCTTTGTCTTGAGGCATAATGACAAGTAAATGCTTAATCCATCAGCTACTTTTTTCCAACCGAAAGGTGAGGAACTCCATACTTCAGCTATGTTTTATGTCATACTTGTTCATCAAGGAAGCCTTTCCTTTTATTTCCCCCCCTTGATTTAAGAAAAAATATTGAAGTTGCTTAAAAAAAGCTCTTTCTGGTTCCTTGCAAGTGTTTTGGAGTTTTATGCTGGTGTGAGGTGTGATAGTTTCCTCATTCCATCCCAGCAAACTGAGAACAAGACAGTACTTACGGTACACCAGGCAAGCTTACCACAAATATTTATCCCCACATCTTTACTCCCATCTTGGTACAACCCTTCTGTACATTTTGGGTGAGCACAAGCTCTTAGTAATCTTTTGTAGGGGAGAAAATTATTGATCCATATTTTTTGTTCTCAGAATATATAGCTATACTCCTCCACCCCCTTTCAAGTTGGGGAATATTTTTTCATGTTTAAACTTTTGTGAATCTTCATTCAGCTACAATATAATGATCACTCACTGCTATAAGCTGCTATGCAGCTCTTTCTGGTGAGTTAGTTTAAGTATGCTAGCTCTGAAATATTCCAAACTCAGTCACACAAGAACAGGAATGCCAGTGGTGGTGGTTCTTCTATTATAATTATCTTTGAAGAACATGAATTACAAAAAAGTACATTTTTCTTACTTTTATAAGAAAATGCTGTCTTCATAAAACAAAATTGTCAGATTCCCAATCTGTAGGCCGGACCTGGTCCACTTGATGTATTTATGTGGTCCATATGGCATATTTAGCTAGTATAGAAATCAAAGTTTTCATTTGTTTTTTAAAATGTACATTTTTAGCCTGTATGCTGTTGAGGATGAGTGAAACTATGAACAGTTTGAATGTAAATTGTTGCAGTTCACTTCAGTGCCTAATTATATTTTAAATGCCAGCATTAACTATTTAATTGCTGTCCTTTTAGCAAATGGGATGGGAAGGACTGAGATTTCAAGTGCACATGTGAGAAGGTTTCTAAAGGAAGGGAAGTATCTGAGAGAGAAAAATACAAAGACCAGGAAATGGGGGGAGGGAGGGAAAGAGGGTAGAAATAATGGCAGTCCTAAAAGTTAGGAGACTTTTTCCTATCTAGGGATGATGAATGCAACAATAAGGTACTGAACAAATAACTAAAAGGTTAGTTATAAAGTCTATATTCTACCCTAGTTCTTCATGCAGACCTCCCATAGACACAAGTGAGAGTTGTACTGTGGATGGAGAATGTAGTATGTGGTCCCAAATTTATAGCCTGGCCAACAGAGCTTCATTAAAAGTGGAATTCTGCATTCAACATAGAAAGACCCAGATATATTTATGTAAGAATTATCGTGCAAGTTATGGTGATAATGATTAAAGGTTTCATCTTTTTCTTCCCTGTTAGTTCAGACAGTGATTTGCATGTAAATTGTTCCATCAGATGCCAATAAGGAATTGATTGCCACATGTAATACAGATTCAGTGGCTTAGCCTTTCCTGTACTGAGAAAAAAAGGCACAAGCAGTAGTCTCCACTGTATGACTTTTCCTCCAGGAGAACAAGAACAAAACTCAAAAAAGTACACTATATTAAAAAATTCCTGTCTGCCTTTGCCATAGAGATGTATTTAGCTGGCTTGTTACGGACAGAGTATATTTGAAGCATGTAACATGTATTGATCACATTTGTATTATCCTATTAAAATTCAACAGTTTAAAATTCACTAGCAACCGCTGTTTGAAATAAAGCATTTTTCTCTACAGGAGTTACAAAGGTAGATTATGGAGACATATCGTCACGCCTTGGGCTAAGACATAAGCTGCAATGCAAGCCTTTCTCTTGGTACTTGGAGAATGTGTATCCCGATTCCCAAATTCCACGCCATTATTTCTCTTTGGGGGAGGTAAGGATTATTTTTAATTATGTACTTTTAATTTTCCTTTTTGTAAGGGATATCGCAGCATAACATCCAGTTTTTGAAATCTCATTTGAATAGTAAAGCTGAAGTCAGTGTCTCCAGCACCAAAGTGCAATATCTCACAGCTCCATGTCTTTCATCTGTAAAATGGTATATTTGACTTGAATGGTTTGGTGAAGTATTACCAAGCAGTTGACCCGCAATGTCAAAGGTTGGGATTTCTTGTCCATATTTACAGCAGTACTAAATTAGCATGGAAAGGCTTTTTAGAAAATATTTTAGACATTAGTGCATATTTTATGTATTCAGTTTCATTGATGTGCATGGTGCTTTACAAACAGTTAAAACTAACAAGGAGCTTAGTGCTTGTGTAAATGGCACACAAGTGTGCACCAGCTAAGATGTAAATTCTGGTGCACCCCCGTGTGTCTCATTCGGTCTGTGTGGATCCTGATGGCACACACTAAAACTTTTAGTGAGTGCCATCAGGATCTACACAGACAGTGCATGACACATTGGTGCCCATTACATGCCAGCTGGCGTGCACTCATCTGCAGAGTAGACAAGCCCATAGTTGCATTAGACATAAAACATCAAGGGATTACAAATAACAAAGCATGAAGAAAGGAGTTCTTAAACTGCTTTTCTCATGTCCATTCCATGTTAGGTGTGTGCGCACTGCGTGCGCTGTTTCTGGAGATTTTAGCATCAGTGGTATTCGTTGGGCTGGCTCTAACGTACACTGGAGACATGCACTTATGCATCAGCCTAAGGGGCACTGCCAGCCTCACGCCCTTTCAGTTCCTTCTTTCTGCCTGTGACGGTTGCTGGAACGACCATTCTTGCTATGTCAAGGCTTTCTTCCTAGTGGTTTTGGACTCTTCTTCATTTGTGGTTATCAGTTTAGTGTATATAGTTCTTATAATTAGTGTTAGTGTATATAGTGGTGTAAATAGTTCCTATCGTCGAGGGACTTCTTCACCCCAGGGGCTTCAGGCTTCAAGCCTGGTGCCTCTGGTGGCAAACCTATGCCAGCGAGTGACCCGCACTCCAGCTACTTGAAGTATCAGGTGGAAACTCACATGAGGGACAAGTGCTAGTTCTCCCAAGACTTCCAACCCCACACTAAAAAGGGCAGACACGTTAGGCTGAAGGCTATCCTCATGGAAGCCTCCCTCAGATGAGTCTTAACGCCAAGTTGCTCCGTTGGTGTGAAGTTTCCCCTGGCACTATTCACCGTCTCTGGTGCCAAGGAAGAAATATAAGAAGCAGCACACCAAGAGGGTGCTCACCAGTGCAGAAGAGAGACAAGAAGAGAGAGAAGACAGCAGAGAGACCCGCACCAGGTCACTCATCCTCTCACAGGCCAGTGATGGCACTGTCGATCCCGCCTAGAGTATTGAGTCTGGAGGGGGACCCTCTACCGACACCCGGAAGCCACCGTGGTGCCAGTGGTCTGACGGTTCCATTGACCCCGGAGGTTTTCCAAGCATCAAAGGGCCTTTCTCTGCCCGTCCCACCAACTCCAAGGGGACACCCGACAGCTCTGGTGACCAGAAGGAGGGAACAAGAAGCAGTGGACTCCTTCCTGGCACCAGCCCTTGGCATCCTCGAGCGGAAAGCCTTCCATGATCCCAGTGTCCTGATGGCTGGTCCCTGGAACCCTGGTTCCACGTGGAGGCAGAAGTGGGTGCTGCTCTGTCGTGGTCTCTGAAAGAAGACTTCTCTTAAGAGTCCGAAGGGGAATCTTAAATAGCACCTAAAGCCCAGCACCTGTACCCAGCTTATGCACCCCCAGACTTTGGTATACATCCCTGTGCCGGCACCTGGCCAATGCAGTGGCCATACTGGAATCCCTGGGGGGTTTCCCTGGTGCGAGGTCCTCCTTCCTACTCAAGTGTTCCAAGGAACACACTACCGCTCCTTCCCACTTGGCACCGACTCTCGACTTTGGCACCGATCCCAGTACCAACATCCAGGAGACGGCTCTGATGGACATAGAGGAGGAAGCGGAAAGAGCCCCTCCTCCCGCTGCAAGCCACCTCCTCGTCTTCCCCAAACGAGGCTGTTGCAGATCCCAGTAACCTGCTTCAGCAGGATGACTTCAAGGCCCCTCAGGACTTTCTGAAGTGGGTCATTGCAAACCTGGGCCTAGAGATTGTGGAGTTAAAAAAAACATTGCACAGTCTGATAGATATCCTGGCTTCGGCAGCTCCCTGCAAGGGGCTTTGCCCATCAGTGATGAGGTGATGAGACCGGTCAAGGCCCTGTGGCAAACTCCTTATCTTCCCTTCCTCCCACCCAGGTGGGAGGGCAGAGAAGTAGTACTGTGTGCCACTGAGCAGGTTTGAATACCTCTACACGCACATACGTGCATCTCTGAGGGTCCCTGGTGCTGTTTGCAGCAAATTAACAGGACAGGCAGGGACAGTTGAGCACTACCCCAATCATAAAGACCCCAAGAGACTAGACCTTTTTCAGAAGAAAGATTTATTCGACTGGCAGCCATCAGCTACATATCTCCAACCAGCAAGCTTTGTAGGGGAGATAAGATTTTAATCTGTGGGACTCCTTGTCTAAATTTAAAGATTCTCTACCCCAAGATTCAAGTCAGGAGTTCACAGCCCTCTTGGAGGAGGGTAAGAATGGGGCCAGTACTTCTCTCCAGGTGACTCTGGATGCTGCTGACTTTGCAGCCAGGACAGTGGCCTCCGCTGTCACCATAAGGCATTGTTCTGGGCTCCAGTCTTCCAGCCTTCCGCACGAGGGTCCAACAGTCTGTCCAGGAAGTCTCCTTCAAAGGCTCCTCTCTTTTCTCAGAGCAGACAGACACAAGACTACATGACCTGAAGGACTCAAAGGCTGCTACTCATTCCTTAGACCTTTACACCTGGTCATCTTTCAGGAAGCACTTCAGGCCCCAGCAACCCCTCAGGTCTCGGGGCCTCCAAGAGAGGAGTTGTACAAAAGAAGAGGGAGAGGTTACAAACAGCACAAACCTCTCCTGTCCACCTTAGCTTCCCAGTCAGGGTTTCAGAGATGCTCCGGTAGGCCCAGGCAAGCTTTATGAAGGTGTGTCCGAGGGTGTTATACCATTCTGTTTCAGATCCACCCCCTCTTGGTTTTGGACTGTCTGTCACTCTTAGTCCAGCATGGTCATACATAACATCAAACTGTTAAGTGCTGAGTACAGTGTCAGTCGAATATACCCTTCAGTTTTTATCCACTCCTCCCTCCCATCTTCAGGGACACGTCTCACGGGCAACTCGTCATCCACGAGGTGCAATCCTTTCTAGATAGGGAGGCTGTGGAAGATGTTCCTCAAAATGTGAGAGGGAAGGGGTTTTACTCCTGGTATATCATAATCTCAAAGTCCAAAGGGGGACTCCTGCCCACCGTGGATCTGCATCACCTCAACAGATATCTCAAGAAACAAGTTCCGCATGGTCTCCATAGCCTCCATCGTTCCCTCCCTGGATCCAGGAGACTGGTGCTTTACCCTCCACTTAAAGGATACTTACTTCCACATCTCTCTCTTCTGTGGCCACAGATGATTTCTCAGGTTTATAGTGGGTAAGCACCACTACCAGTTCACGGCTTGCCCCTTTGACCTATTGGCAGCCCCTTAGGTTTTCACAAAGTGTATGATTGCAGGTTGCAGCAGCCTTCTTCAGGCAGTGAGGTGTACAAGTCTACCCATACCTTGACAACTAGCTGATCAAAGGTTGGTCGCAGACTCAAGTACAGAACAGCATCAGCATGGTCTGAGCCACCTTCTGAGTGCTGGGCCTGCTGATAAAGAAGCAAAGTCAACTCTTGTCACAGTTCAGAGAATAGAGTTTATTGGGACAGTGCTTGACTCAACTTAAGCCAGGGTCTTCCAGCTGGAGGCCTGATTCCAGACCATGTCGGACCTGATATCCAGTGTCATAGTCCACCCAGTTACGACAGCTCAGGTTTACCTCAAACTACTGGGGCACATGGTGGCATGTACTTATGTGGTTCAGCACACAAGGTTGTGCCTCAGGCCCCTCCAGATGTGGCTAGCATCAGTTTTCTCCCCAAGTAGACACCACCTAGATGCACTGCTCACATTTCTCCTCCCCTCCCCACCACCTCCATCCTTGCCTCTTGGACTGGTGAAAAGATCCGCGAATGGTTCTGATGGGTGTGTCCTTTGTTACCCCTCAATCATCGGTAGCCTTAGTCTCGGGCACGTCAGACATAGGGTGTGGAGTCTACCTCGGCCTCTGGTCCCGAGAACTCTCCCTGCACATAAACGTCAGGGAACTCAAGGCAGTACGCTTAGCATGCCAAGTGTTCCTTCCCCAGACCTCAGTTGAGGTGGTGCAAGTCCTGACAGATAATACTGCGGCCCTGTTTTACATGAACAAACAGGGAGGGGCTCAATCTTCGACCTTATGCCAGAAAACCATCCATCTGTGGAACTTGCACGGAGCACTCCATTCATCCCGAGGCCTCACATCTTGTGGGAGCCTGGAATGTGCTGGCAGATCATCTCAGCAGATGCTTTTTCTCTCACTATGAGTGGTCCCTTACCCGGAGGTCACCAGATTAATCTTCCAAAGGTGGGGGCCTCTCCAGGTGGACCTGCAGAACAGGAAGTACTATCAGTTCTGTTATCTGTGGACACAGCCTGGGCTCCCTCTCTGATGCTTTTCTACTCCTGTGGGCAGACTGCCTACTTCACGCCGATCCCCCAAACCCCTTGGCTCATGTGACCCTCCTAAAGATTAAACGAGACAAGTCATGAGTTATTCTGATAGCCCCAGCACATCCGCAACTGTGTTGGTTCAGCAAGCTGCTAGATCTCTGTGGTAACTCCACTCTTGCTCCCATTTTGCCCAGACCTAATTTCACAAGATCATGGCTGGTTGCTTCATCCAAACCTTGCCTCCTTGCATCTGCCTGCATGGATGCTGTATGGCTGAACCCTGAAGAACAAGACAACTCAGAACAGTTTCGGCAGATCTTGTTAGGCAGTAGGAAGCCTTCTACCAGGGCTACCTACTTGGCCAAATGGAAGCATTTATCTTGGGCTTCTGAATGTGTGCTCTCTGCATCTTGATCTTCCCTTCAGTCTATCTTGACTGACTGCTTCACTTAAAACAGCAGGGCCTGGCCCTCTCATCTGTTAAAGTGAACTTAGTAGCCATCTGAGCCTTCCATCCACAGTGAACAGCAGGTCAGTGTTTTCCCACGAGATACGTTTGCTTTCTCAAGGGGCTGGAGGGGTTATATTCTCAAGGTGGCAAGCCAATCCCCCGATGGGACTTAAACCTGGTTCTGTCACAGCTCATGGGTCCCCCCCTTTGATCTGTTAGCTTCATGCCCCCTGCCATTTCTATCTTGGAACGTCTCCTTCCAGTGGTGATCACCTGGGCCAAAAGGGTCTCTGAAATCAAGGCCCTTATGTCAGAACCGGCCTACGTGGTGTTTTTTCAAGGACAAGATCCAACTGTGCCCCAATTCAGCCTTCCTGCCGAAAGCGGTATCACAATTCCATAACAATCAGGACGTTTTCCTGCCAGTTGTCTTTCTGAAATCTCACAGGAACTCTGAGGAACGACAGCTTCACTTGTTGGATTCCTAGGCGTTCCCCTGCCTCTTATATTGAGAGGACTAAATCTTTCCACAATCAACATAGCTCTTTGTGGCAATAGCGGAGAGGATAATAGGACTACATGTGTTAGCCCAGAGGATCTTGTCCTGGATTAACCTCCTGTGTCCGGGCTTACTACGAAGAGGTAAAGTTTCTGCCTCCAGCGATTTTAAACTGCTCATTCCACAAGATCCGAAGCCACATCAGCAGTGTTCCTCCCAATCAGATCCACGACCTGGTCATCGGTGCATACCGTTGCATCCCACTGTACCATCACTCAACAGACCCGAGATGCCAGTTTTGGAAGAGAAGTGTTGCAGTCAGCATGTCCATGAACTCTGAGCCCACCTCCTTGCTTGTGAGTAACCTAACATGGAATGGACATGAGCAAGCACTTGAAGAAAAAGTAATGGTTGCTAACCTTTCATAGTGGTTGTTTTTTGAGATGTGTTGCTCATGTCCATTCCATGACCCACCTTCCTACCGCACTGTTGGAGTTAACCAGCAAGAAGGAACCGAAAGGGATGCTGCACATAAGCACACGGCTCCAGAGGGTGCTAGAGCTGGCCCAACAGATACCACTGAGGGAAAAATCTCTGACAATGGTGCATATGGCATGCATGCACCTAACATGGAATGGAGATGATTAACACCTCTCAAAGATGGATAGTTATGAAAGGTTAGTAACCTTTTTTTTTTAATGCAGCGTGACAATGGTTACAACAGTGAAAGAATAAGAAATATTTGTTAGACCTGCGTAGAAATGCAGGAATGGTCATACCAGCTCAGATCAGTGGTTCATCTAACCCACTCTTCTGTCTGAGTGTGACCAGTTCCGGACACTTCCAAGGAAAGTGCAAGAAACCTTGGAGTGGACAATTAAGGAGTAACTTGCCATAGGTAAGGTGGAGTTTCCTCTGAACACCTATGAACAAGTAGTGCTTTAGCCTCTGGTGCATAATAATTTACATCCTTTCTTTGAAAAAGAAATATTTTCATCCTATGTAATGAGAATATTGTGATCATTTTATCTATACAAGTATCTAACCCCCTTTTTAAAAATTTACTAAGCTCTTGGCTTCTATTGTATCTAGTGACCAAATCCCATGGCTAATTATGCATTACAAATATGTATTTCCGTTTCAATTTTAAAAGTTACATCTTTCAATTTCATTGAATATCTCCTTGTTTTTATACTATGAGACAAAAGGCATATAGGACATCCCAGTTCACCTTCTGTAGTGCCAACCATGGTTTTGTATACCTCTTATTTCCTCTCTAAACTAAACAGACAAACCTCTTTTATCTAGGGGGGTATCTTTTATGCCCCTAATTTTTGTAGGTTATCTCTGAATCCCTGTATTTCGCCTATGTCCCTTTTGAGGTAGGGTAACCAGAACTAAACATAGTATACAGAGAATGTACATTTGATTTTTTTTCCATCTTTTATACAGTCTCATACGTAGTTTGAATTTTTGACTGCTCGTGCACACTTGAGTAGAGTTTTTTTGTTGAATTAACCACGATGATCTAGGTCTAGGTGTCTTTCCAGCGTGCTTACAGTTACAGTCAGAGATTAGGCACTGACTTCCCATGCTGGAGCAGTAGTACTGCATGGACAGTGAGATTCTTATTTCCCCCAGAACCACTGGGAAGTGAATGGGAGGCAGGAGCTGATCACCCCTCCCAGTCCTTAGAAGCAGGGCATCTCCCTCCCCCCAAACATATGCCACCCTCCACCCTCTCAAGGCTAGTGGAGGAAACTGCTGAAGGAGATGCTGTTTCAGGAGCAGTTGGGTGTGTATGGTGACATGCCTGGGGTGGATTGTTAGGAAAGCTGTGTGGGTGAGTGTGCCTGGTGTGCTTTCTTCTCACATTTTGTCCTGCACCAGAGCCATCCTTGTTGGCTGCTGGAACAGAGGCAGGCTACTTGCCTCAGAGGAGTAACTGCAGGAGGATTTCTGTTGCATATGTGAGACCCTAGTGGGGGCTGAGTGTGTCACGAGAGATGCACAATATTTCACGTTCCTGTTGCATTTGTTGTCAGTTAATTTCAAACTTCTTTGTTTCTGATTTTATGTAAACTAAATATTTTACACCTACAGAGTGACTAATCTTAATTGAAGGCTCGCTATATACATTTAATATAAATATAAAATGAGGCTATTTTTGAGACTTGTGAGCACCAAAAAACAGAAAAATGGAGTGCAAAGAGGTTTTGTTTGTCGGTCTTCCCTGTGATCTCATATCACATTTGGCTGAACCGCTATACAGATTTTCCAGAAATAGGCACCTGGTATTATTTGGGACTAAGTGAGAAAGTTCATCCTGAAAAGAACATTTTTATAAAGATAACTGCGAGAATAACTATATTTTTATTCCTCAGTGCTGTAAAATCTGCTGGTATTACATTTTTCATTTTAGTCTTTTTGTGTTTCCATCCTCTATTGTATTAAATTTTAGTAGTTCATTGGGGGGGAAGGGGAAACTCAACTGGGAGCATCTGTTGGTAAGATAGAATGACTTGTTTCTAAAATATTCATATTTTATGTTCAGCTGAAGGAAGCAAGTGGAGTATGACTTTTATAAATACAATTGGCTAAACTGGTTTAGATAAAATAACTAGCCCAAGTAATGTACAACTTTTTTTTTTACATCATGGTGCTTTACATTTTCAAAGCAGTATGGAAAAACCTTCCTATAAATCTCAAATCAAACCTGAATCTTTTGTGGATAAAAGTGTATTTTTGTTTTTTATGTGCCTATGATTTGACTGGTTCCAAGTTAGCATTAGAAGCTCTGAAACCAGACTCGTATTATTTCATAGATATCTAGTTTGTCTGAAACCAGGAAATTCTAGAAAGCTCATGAGAGCCTGATCTTAATACGTTAGAATAATTTTTGGACCGTGGGACGCTTATGCTCAGCTGTAACTCCAAGTTTTTAGAAGATTTGTTCATTGCTATTTATGAATCCAATGCCAGTGGTATCCTCTGTGGGTTGATTGTCCCCCCCCCGCCCCATAACTATTAATAAAAACCTGTCTTGATGTATGTTATGCTTTATTTCTTCTCCAGATAAGAAATGTGGAGACAAATCAATGCCTGGATAACATGGCAAGAAAGGAAAATGAAAAAGTTGGAATATTTAACTGTCATGGAATGGGTGGAAATCAGGTGACAAGATATTTTACAACTTTAAATTATTTCAGACATTGCTCATCTGTCTACACATAATTTCCAGCACTTTCAATAATTAACTGTACAGACAATGTGCTGTTTAAAAAACCCTAATGAGAGACGTGGGCCTGCAAGATGAGTTAAGAGTACCTAAAAAGGTTGCTTGGTTTGTTCGAGTGCTTGCTCATGTCGATTCCATTCTAGGTGTGTGTGTGCCCGTGTGCGCAGCCGCCTAAGATTTTTGCCTTAGTGATACCCGTAGGGCTGGCTGTGGCGCCCTCTGGAGTGCTGCGCTCATACTGTAGTATATTAGGCACCGCCAGCCCTACACCCTGCCTTCTCAGTTCCTTCTTACTTCCCATGGTAGTCAGTCGGAGCACCTTTCTTGCTTAGCAAGAGCTAGCGGTTGTCTGCCATTCTGAACTTTGTGCCTTAAGGCCGTTGTATATAGTTCACTTTGCTAGTCTTAAGTATTGCTTAAGTAGTTGTTAAGCATTGGATAGTAGTTAGGGTCCTAGCAGGACTTTGCTCCAGGTGGGGCATGCCTCGGTCTCCCGGGTTCAAGCCCTGCTCAGACTGCAGCAAACCTATATCTGTGAGTGATCCCCACAGCAGCTGCCTTAAGTGCCTGAGGGAGTCACACGAGGAGTGGTGTCAGATCTGCAAAACTTTCAGCCCCACACTCAGAAGGACATCCGCCTCAGGGCTCTTCTGATGGAGTCCGCCCTCCGCCTGGCTTCCGAGCCATCCAGTCAGGTCATGCCACTGCCAGCACCCGACTCCTTCTGGCTCCGTTTGCCATTGCCGATGCAAAAGAAGAAGACCACGAACCGCTCTCCAGCACCAAGCAAGAAGGCCCAGGAGTCATCTATCAAGCGACCCGGGCCTGCCCACCAGACTTCACCAAAACCACACAATCATGCCTTCCCGACTGGGGTGCCCAGCCCCCTTAAAGGTCCACCACCGACTCTTGGGAGCATTATGGGACCCACACTCCTGCCTGCACCTTCGTCATTCCAGGCTTCCATGGCTCAGAGAGAACACGGGTCTCCATCTGCTCCAATGACGGTCCCAGTGCCACAGAACCCGGCAAAGGCTCCCCAAGAGGGCAGACCTGCCATTAAGACTCGATGGAACATCAGGTGGAAGCCCACTCTGAGGTCAGGGCAGAGAAACTTGTGCCCGCTCCAAAGCCTCTTTCTCCGGCGGTGGTCAAGATTCCAGCACCCCCATCAGTGGTCCAGTCTTCCTCATTGTCTCCACGCAAGGCGGTTGTGGGGCCTTCCAGAGCTAGCTCGCCGGATGACTTTAGGGAGCATCAAGGCTTTCTCCGGCATGTGGCCAAGAGTTTGGGTTCAAGGTGCAAAAGATGGCGGAGCAGGAGGACACCCTCTTCGTTGCCCTCTCAGCCTCTACGCCTGCCTGGGTCACCCAGCCTGTTCATGAGGAGGGCCTCGACCCCCTCCTCCATCCCACCTACCTCAAAATGGGCCGAGAAAAAGTACTTTGTGCCTGCCAAAGGTTTTGAATACTTTTATACCCACCCGCCCTCAATGTCGCTGGTGGTTTCTGTGGCCAATGAAAAAGACAAGCAGGTCCCCACCTCCTCGACTCCCAGAAACAAAGATGCTAAGAAATTTGATTTATTTGGGAGAAAGATTTACTCTATCTCCAGCTTGCAATTTCATGTGGTGATTCATCAGGTCCTGCTAGGCCAGTACAATTTTATTCTCTGGGATGGTCTCAAAAAGTTCCAGGATTCTCTCCCTCAGGGTTTAGCCCAAGAGTTTGGCACTCTGGTGGAGAAGGGCATGGTGGCGGCAAGATGGTCCCTACAAATGGCATGGGACGCGGTGGATTCGGTGGCAAGTGTGGTCACATCGGTGGTGGTCATGCTATGTAGTTTCTAGCTCCAGACTGCAGGCCTCTCCCAGGAGAGGTAGGCCTCGATCCAGGACCTCCCCTTTGACAGAGCTGATCTGTTCTCAGATCAGACAGATGCCAGGCTGCACAGGTTGAAGGACACTAGGGCTACTCTTTGCTCGTTGGGCTTACACACACCACAATCGGCCAGGAAGCCCTTCCAACCACCACTGTCACCAAGATCCTGGCAGCCTTGTCAGGGACCTACCAAGGACAAGGGATTAGTTTTAGTCATCGTCGCCCTTCCTCCTCCTGCTTGCCAGCCCAACCTGGGGCTGTTAAACACCAGGGGGCCAGAAGAGACTGTTTTGAGTGTGTGCCCCAGATCCGTGCTCTAGTCAGTCTTTTCCTCAACTGCCTTTCCCCCTACCGCTCAGCCTGGTCACGGGTTATGTCGGACCACTGGGTCCTGGACGTAGTGGCTCAGGGCTTCTTCCCTTCTTCCCGACCCCTCCCCACGCCCTTTTTCCCGTCCCTATTCAGCAACCCTTCTCCTCGTTCAGGAGGTAGAGAAGCTCCTGGGTTTGGGGGCTGTGGAGGAGGTTCCTTAGGACATGGAAGTAAGAGGATTCTACTCTCACTACTTCCTAATCCCGAAGGCCAAAGGGGGCCTCAGACCCATCCTGGACCTTCAGGGCCTCAACAAGTCTCTCAGGAAGTTGAAGTTTCACATGGTCTCCCTGTCCTCCATCATCCCCTCCCTGGATCCAGGGGACTGGTATGCTGCTCTCGACTTAAGGACGCTTACTTTCATGTCTCCATGTTCCTGGGCCACAGGCGCTTCCTGCATTTCATAATGGCCGGGCGTCACTTCCAGTTCATGGCGTTACCCTTTGGCCTGTTTTCAGCTCCCAGGGTGTTCACAAAATACATGGTGCTGGTAGTAGCTTACGTGAGACGATGCGGGGGAGGGTCCAGATCTTCCCGTATCTCGACGACTGGCTCATTAAGGGCAGGTCTCTAGGACAGGTCCAGTGAGTCTCAACCTGGTGCGATCCATCTTCAACAATCTGGGCCTGTTAATAAACACAGAAAAGTCCACATTAACGCTATTTCAACGGAAAGAGTTTACCAGAGTAGTTCTCAACTCCACTCAAGCCAGGGCCTTCCTTCCAGAAGCGCAATTCCAGGCCATGTCACACTTGATTGCCTATGTGAAGAGCTATCGCCTTACCACAGCCCACACATGCCTGCAAATGAGGGGCCACATGAATGTATGTGGTCAACTGTGTCCAGCTTCATCTATGATCTCTGTGGGCATGGCTGGCCTCAGTCTATATCCCCAGCAGGCACGCCCTGAACCGAGTGGTCATGGTACTGAGCCACGTCCTCTCGTCCTTGGATTGGTGCCTGGATCCAGAGTCAGTGCTGCGGGGGATCTCTTCATGACGCCCATCTCCGTCACTTACCCTGGTTTCAGACACGTCAGACCTGGGCTGGGGAGCTAATCTGGGCGACCTCAACACCCAGGGCCGCTGGCTACACAGCAGTCTAGCCCTTCATATCAACATCGGGGAGCTCAAAGCAGTTCGCCTGGTCTGCCAGGCGTTCTTGCGCCCACCTAAAGGACAAGATGGTGCAGGTTCTAAAGGACAATACAGCTGCGATGTACTACATCAACAGGCAGGGTAGAGCCTGGTCTTCGGCCCTTTGTCTGGAAGCACTCAGCCTCTGGGACTTTTGTGTGTGACATGCCATTCATCTGGTAGCCGCCCACCTGTCCGGATCCAAGAACATCCTGGCAGATCGCCTCAGCAGGACCTTCTCATCTCACACAAATGGTCGCTCCATCCAGAGGTGGACAGCCTGATCTTCTGCAGGTGGGGGACTCCCCAGGGGGAGTAAAGGCTCTGGGAGTACTGGTTTCTGGGCTGGGGGTGCCCCCATGGCTGGACTCTGCAGGGAGGGTGGTGGTTGTATCTGGGCCGGGGGGTGCCCCAGGGAGGTGGGTGGTGCTGGTATCTGGGCTCTGGGTGTGTCCATGGCTGGGATCTGGGCTGAGGGGTTCCCTGTGGCTGGGCTCTGGGGGGAGGAGGGTGCTGGTGTCTGGGGTAGGGGCGTGCCCCATGGCTGGCCTCTGGGGGGATGGGAGTTCAGAGGTCTGGGCTCTGAGGGCCCCACAGAGCCCCCTTCAGCACCCCCCAGCTGGAACTGGGTTGTCATCAGGGTTTCTTTAACTCTGTATTCCTGGGGGAATCTTTTATGCTGTTGTCTGTATTGTTGACAGGTATTTTGAAATATATTACCCAATAATTGAAACTGAAGGGATTATATTGTGTTATTTTGACACAGAAAATATGCAGAATTCTGCAGAATTTTAAAATGTGTGCAGAATTTTTAATTTTTTGGCACAGAATTCCCGCAGGAGTAATATATACTGTAGACATCCTGTAGGATCCCTGGAACTGCCTTCCTACAGATTCTCTCTAGTTGATTTGTCACTCTTGCAAATTCAGACAGAAAGTTGAGTGTATAGTTTTCATTTTTACTTTTGTGATTCTCCACTCGGAACTATATTCTGTATCTACTTCTTTCTATTTTATTATTTTATTTGAAGCTCTGCATTGCTGCTTGCCACCCTGCCAAAATTTCCCATTTTTTTTCCCCTGTTTTATCATTTGGGAATAATAGGGAAGTTTTTTATCTGAAAAACTTTCCTATTATTGATATGGTGTTTATATTTTTTTCTCCTAAGAAAACAGTTTTCTATATCGTGTAAAAAAAATTAAAGAAATTTTTAAGTTTGGTATAAATGAAGTTGTATGTGAACCTGCTGTTTTCTCTGTAGAACCCAGTAGATGAACATTATTATTTTTCTACAAAGGTTTTCTCATACACTGCCAACAAAGAAATTCGAACAGATGATTTATGCTTGGATGTTTCCAAACTTAACGGCCCAGTCACAATGCTCAAGTGCCACCACCTAAAAGGCAATCAACTTTGGGAATACGATCCAATGGTAAGTCTTTGTGATGCTGAAATAAGGCTTTCACTTAATTTCTTGTATACATTTTTCCCGTAAGCTATGATAAACAGTATATTCCTGTTACTAAGGGCTATTGTATGTTGGTCAGAATAGGGCACTGTGAGTCAGGATTGTATTTCTAGGTGTCATCAATTCTCTGTTAACTTGGGCAAGTTGTTTGTTATGCTTCTGTTTATCTTCCTCAAAAACAATTATAACTTTCACAGGACTGAGTCTTCATGTTTGGAAACTGCTTTAAGATCCTCTATGAAAGGTGTTCGCAAGACCAGAGAGGGAAAATTACACTGGCCCAAGGGCTAGAATTTTCTATTTTTAGTCCTGGACCGGTAAAGATAAAACCAACATTAAGGTTCTTGTGATATCTTGCCTCTGCCAATGTTAAAAACAAATATTTTTATTATTAAAATTGGGTTACTGAATTTTGAATAGTATAAATCTTTCATTTCTAGCCCTGACATGTTGAGATATAGGACTTTCAAATATCATTGCTATCATATCTGTCGTCTTATTTGAATGTAAAAGCTATTTTTAAAATCATATATTGAACCACTAGAGCTAAAAACTAATTACTTACACCATTTGAAAGTTTTCATGTAATATAAATCAGTAATTTCTACCTTCAACAGTTTGTCAAATATCAGCGTCTAAAATCATGTTGCAGTTAAATGTTAGGATAGGGTGAGAGGAGTCGTATTATGTGTGGGTTTTTTGGTTTTTTTTGTTTTTTTTTATATCCCATTTTCGGAGCAGTGAATACAGACAAAAACCTCTTAATCTGAAAACTTTTAAGATCAGCTTCTATACTGGATGACTGTTAGATAATTACTGTTAAGGAAAATCTTGACCCTGCAGTTTACAAATATCCTTTGAGGAGGATAAAGTGGATAAAAGAGAACCAATAGAATACCTTATTTGGACTTTCAAATAGCCTTTGATAAAGATGCCTCACAAGAGATATTTAGGTAACTAAGTTACAGCTGAGAGGTTAAAGGGCTGATGACAAATAGGAATAAATGAGTTATCTATAAGAAGAAAGGTTAATGTTGTGGTTGCTCAAAGGGCCTCTACCAATACTGATGATCATGTTTATTACCGATCTATAGGAGGAACTGAAGAGTGAGGTGGCAAAGTTTCTGGCTGACAAAATATAAGTCAGTCAAATCTGGACAACATTATGAAGAACTTCTGAAGCAGTTAAAGCTAGGCAATTCACTAACACAGACAGATGGAATTAAATGTAGACAACTGACAGGAAATGTGCAATAGAAGGAACAATTTTGAACTATTTAGACACATTTAAAGGTTCTTGAAGTGATTGTCTATACAGATTCCATTCTTAGTAAGCATGTAACTGAGGTCTGATTCTTTTGAATAACAAAACCTCTCAGTGCTGCAAGATGTTGTTGATGTTTAGTACAATTTGAAAAAGGATCGGTAGACATCAATAAGAATATTATTTGCACGTATATTAGCTAAAAGTTTACAAGAGATCAAACCCCTCATGTTTCAGGGCATAAGCCATTCATCAGTAGCCTGACATTAGAAAGAAACTTCTCCCCTCTGCAGGTTATTGCATGTTCCTGCATTAAGCGGGTTTGCACCTTTCTCGGAAGCACCTGGTACCAGACAAGTTGGACAATTGGTCTGATCTGGTATGGCAGTTTCTGTTTTACTGAATGCAGATAATTGGTTTTGGTTGAGAAAGCTCTACCCATCCAAGCATCCTCATTTCACTTGCGCAGGTGGTTGTATCACAAAAGGTAGTGAGGTAAACAAAGCCTTGATCTTTAGGGAAAGCATTAATGAAGTGAAGATTACCTCAGCCCCACAGTTTAGTTTCATAGTATAAATCCTTCTCCTAGAGAAATGAGGAAATTATTTCACTAGATTAGAGAGAGGAACTTTGACTTTATTTGGGCTGGCCTTGTGCCTGGACTTCAGAAGGCTATTACCCCTCTTCAGAAATGAAGTTTTAAAACTTCCAAAGTTCAAATAGCATCCAAGTTTCTAGCCACTCACAAATTAACACTCTTTAAATTCCAGATGCTGAACCAATGCACTGAGGTGTAAATGGGGGGAAAAAAAAAATCTTACTAGCTCATCTGTTTATGAAAGCATTTATGATTTTTTCCCCAAAAGATATTCTAAAAGAAAAAGATAATATTGTCAAAGTTTCAGGGTGAGTGCACCTTTATTCCTCCTCCATGGTCCTTCAAGGGCACCCACTTAAGTTTTCCAGCTCCCAGCCATCACCTCTCTTGGATGGAGATCCACATTTTCGTCCATCCTGATTGGGATTTTAAGGCAGCACAGCTCCCTGCCTTACATTCTGATATCCCCAGCAAGCCTGCCTGCGTAAAGGCCAGGCAACCTGTGCTTTGCTTTCTCTCCAAGAGCTATCAACAATGTCTTACCAGCACTCACAAGTGACCACACCAATGTTTCTAAGCAAGAACGTTTATTCTTAAGGTAAAAATGTTAGAGAGAACGCACACAAAAATAGATGTAAACCAGGACATACCAGGAGTCACCCATCAGTCTTATGGGGCCCTAGTAGGGCAATGTCTTTCCATCCCTTCTGCAAGGGTTGTGGCCCTTTGGACATAAGGTCCTGTCCATTTGCTGGATCAGAAAGAAGGCACTGTGTCAGTTCAAGCTCATCCATTTATGTCAAAAAGATCTTTCTTTGTCTTCCTAGTCTCTGGAACCCTGTTTGAGCCAGTATATGTGACCTTCCCCACAGAATGGCACCTCTCTGGAAGTATTTACAGTGTGATTCACCGTCATCACTCATTGTTTTTAGTTCCTGAAGAAGCTGTGGTAACCCTCCCTAATGAAGGAAAACACAATCATCCTTACAGTCCTTGACCCACAGTGATACGTAAATTTAATACTATATGTTTCCCCCAAAGATACTGCCTTTAGCAATTTATAATCAAGGAATTATTCCAGATCTACGCTTCTGGCTGAATTTTATGTCCTACACACTCAATCTCAAGTTTCCAGAAATATATTTGTGATAGACATTGTAGCGAGAAACAATCCAGAGAATAAGTCATGGGTTCCCCAAGGATGCCAGTCGGGCACTTGTAGGTATACCCTCTGCTTTATGGGGGAGATGTCAAAAAAATTAGTTGAAAACTCTTAAATTTCTTTTCAATGCTACAAAACAAAGATGTTAAACAGAGCAAGAAGAGTTGGCAATAATTAATCTTTAAACCTGTTCATGCTTTTCTAACATAGCTATATTTCCTGCTTAAAAAGTGATGGTTAGTAATGTTACCACACACATTAGTTCCTCAGAGACTAAGTCTTTTCCACTTTGCTTCTAGATGACCCATTGCTAAGTGTCCAACGTAGTTAAGCATTTCATTAGACTGAGATATAAGGTCAGTTACAAATAGTCAACTTTTAAACTACTTGAGTATCTTAGTCATGTTACTGAAGTATAGTTAAGAACCAAAAGGCTGTAGAAATATAAAGCTTTAAAGTCAAGAACTATAAAAAGATGAATACTGTATTTAAACTACTCTTGAAATGGCTTGCCTACTCTTATCTGTTCTTAGATAATACAGTTTTTTTCATATTTCTAATGACTAAGAATTATTTTTATCTATCTGCTTTACATGATATTGTTTGTTACCACAGAAAATGTGAAAACTGTTCTGGAAATCATGATCTGATTGTGTCCATACTCTGCAGTTTTACCTTTGTCAGCATACCCACCATTAGAAAATGTACTTGCACATTGCATTGCAAAAAACAAGTTGCTGTCACTGTAAGAGAAGCTATGATGATTGAGTGTAAAGCAGTGTGCCCTCTGTTGCTCCTTGGCCATAAACCCACTCCAGTTGTATATTTTGCAGGGTGTGCATAGGACTACTAGGGGATAAGATGATGATGGTGTGACAGGTTGGACGCCTTAGGATGGCATCTGATCTGCTGAGATACCACTGAGCCCACCTGGTATGCCAGTTTGGGCTTCCTTTTTACCTGTCTTTCTGAGCCAAGCTATTAAGCGCTCTCCCCGCCCCCGAGATCAGTTCTCGGAAGGCTCATCGTAAGGGACTTGCCCCAGCACACAGGTGTCCACCTCCCTTTGAGTGCAGACCCAAAGATATATTAAGAAATTCACCTCCTCCCTCATTGTGGAGGGAAGGTATGAACAACTCTCCCCCCCCCCCCTTTAGAAATTACAGAAACTGGGTTTAATAATAAACCAAATAAATTTTATTAACTATAAAAGTCAGATTTTAAGTGGTAAAAGGGGTAACAAACAGAACAAAACAGATTCCTAAGCAAATGAAACCAAACACACAAACTAAGCTAGTTTCACTAAAGAAATTGGTTACAAATAGTATTTCTCACCCTAGATATTGTTTCAGGCAGATTATCGAAAGTCTTGAAAGGCAGCTGTACTGAACTCTTGAGACCTCAGGTGGTATTACTCACAAGCTAGACGCTCTTCCTTCTCCCCTCAGTTCAGTTTTTGCTTCCAGGTGTTTTTTCAGTGTTTCTTTGGGTGGGGTGGCAGAGGAGACCCATGATGATGTCACTCCCCTGCTTTATATAGCTCTTGTGTAAGGCGGGAACCCTTTGTCTTCTAGTGGAAAAGCAGTGGCATTCCAAAAGGGGAGGTGGGGTATCCGGTACCAAGTGACTCGGACCCATGTCTCTTCATGGCTGTGCCAGCCCTTGCTTGTAGGCTCTCTCCAGCGTCCACAGGGAGACTAAGCCCTTTCACAGTCCATTGTCTCTGCTAATTGCCCATTAGCCCTGTCTGGCTTTTCCATGTTGTACCTGAAGGCCTGGTTGGGGGTGACACCCAAAGTAACCCATTTGAAATACAGATACATAGTTAATAGTCCTAACTTCAGATACAGAAATGATACAGGCATACAAATTAGATAATCACATTCAGTAAATCATAACCTTTCCAATGATCTTACATGAGCCATCTTGCATAAAGTATATCTCAGTTATGCCATATTCATATCATAAGCATACTTTCATAAAGAATATTGAGTGAAACGTCACGGATGGATTTGCCTGGCATGTGACCTTTGTTAATTAGCAGGTGATGTATAACTTTCAGATCTTTCCAGGGAAGCTTTTACATGGCTGAGAAGTCATAAAAACAAGTCAGAGAGCCTGTAGTAAGGACTCATTTCCCAAACAGCTGGGTTGTTTTGTACTGTTTTTCCTTATACTTGCATTGTATAAGAAGCATCTGGTCTGGGACATTAGATGCCCCAAAAAGGACCTTGTGGTTTATTTTGTTCTGTTAAAAGCCTATTTGGTGATTCAGTCACAACAGTATAGACCTTAGGTGCCTCCTCTTTTTGTTCTTATCAGTTCATCCTTTGACTGGTTTGCACAAGATGTCCCTCTTCCATTTCTCCAGTTTGATTACTGCCTCCCTCTGTGGAGCACATAGGAAGGTGCCCTTCAAGATTGCATCTGGGCAGCATTTTATGAGGAAAACATGAAATAACCAAATAAGCCCAAGAAAGAAAAAACACCTCAATTGTGCCTCATAGTACCTGTGAGGCCATGAAGTGTGTTTTGCTCTCACTTTGAGAAACCTTCACTATTGCAATGAAGATAGCAGTTGAAATCGTTCATGTGTCTTCAGCAGACAAAAACAGCCATCTCTTTCTGTACAGACATGAAAGAAGCTCATTCACATGAACAAAGACCCTCCCTGAAGCACATTTAGACTAGGAAAAGGAGATTTTCTAGGGTGTAAAGGGATTCATTGATAAATTCACCTTTCCTGTGGCCCCTAAAGTGTTAGAATGTTTTGAGTATTTTCCTGGCGGGATTTAATGGATAACCTGCTAGGCTACCCACTCTACACCTCTTAATAAAGCCATTTACATCTCTACGAGGTACCAGCACCTCCTGTTACCTGACCTTATCCTTCCATTCTCCGTGAGGAATGACGCAACCCTCAGTGGCTCCATTGCAGTACATGGAGGAAAGAGGGCAAAAGGAAACCTACGGGGCTATGTCGAAGGGCTCAGATCACTCTAAGGATGCAAAAGTGCAACCATAAATACCGTTACAAAACCAAAAAAATTAAAACCAAACCTGATTTTAACTAAAGCTTATTTCTTTAATATTGATCTGCTTCAGCTCGCTACCTGAAGGTGGTATTTTTCATTTTAATGTATTCTAGACCCCAATGTAATCTGGTAGCAGTAACTGACTCTCCAAAATGGTATGAGACCCTGCTTCTTGCTGCACGTGTGAGGATCCTCATGATTCTGAACCATTAAAACTAGCAGTGGCACAAATGAGAAATGTAAACGGATGCAAGTAAACTCAACCTTTTCTAGGGAACTGTGCTGGGAATTTGTGGTAGGTGCAACAATCCACAGTATTTGCAGCTTTTTACAGGGAATATTTTATGTGGGCATTGAGAATTGTGTGCATCCAAAAGAAAATTACATGTGTACCCAGTGTACTGTTGCAAGTTCCACCAATTAAATCATAAGTGCATATTCTCTGATGCAATAATGGACTTAAGTTTCATAACATGTAAGCGTGGGAAAGTACTAAGTGTTCAGTACCGTGTCAGTCAGCTGCAATAAACACTCAGTTGACACAAAACTAACATGATTACTGACTGACACACACTCAGCCACAGTTAAATTTTGTATTGTAGACCAGGCCTCAGTGTGACACAAACTTCACCCTAAGGCAGGGGCAGACTGTTTTCCCATACAGATTGTCTGTCTCTCACTCCTGCATGCACCTAACTCCCAGCATCTCTCCTGTCCAGTATAGGCAGGCAGTCATCTTTCTCAGTCTCTGGCTCCCCAGTGCAGGTAGACCCATTTTCATTAACCTCCATCTGGATCCAGTGCTGGTGACTGGATGGTGCTTTTGGGTGGTATTCTGTTAAGTGATTGATGGATTAAGCACCAGTAAGAGCCTAGCTGCTCTACTTCTGTCTCTGCATGTGGCCTACCTCACTCTGCTGCAGACTTCAAGAAGATAGAGGAAGCACACCCAATATACCAGACATTGTGTTCCTTTCTTCATCCCAGGCACCTTGGCCCAGTCTAGCTAAGCGCTAAGGACCTTGTTATGTCTAGAGCTGGCCAAAACTCTGGTAATCTGGTTCATGAGAAGTTTTGACATTTCAAAATTAGATTTCTGTCTGACTTGGAACAAACCAAATGAAACTGACAAAATTGTAAATTTGCAAACAGCAGCTGCCAGGGCTCCCAGGATCTGCGGCTCCAGGACAGACCTGTCATGTGGACTGCCCAACGGCAGGGGACCCCAAGTCTTCCAGACTCCCATGCCATTTGGCTCTCAGGACTGCCTGTTCTGAAGTAGAGCAGCATGAGGAGCCATGTGGCCCAGGAGTGTGCCAAGGCAGACCCCATGGTGAGGCTCCCCTAGAACCAGGGACCCTGGAAGCCCAGATTTCCATACTACAGAGCCAGGAGCCTAGACTCTGAGAGCCCTGGCTACAGCCAGTTCTCCCAAGGTGTTCAGGATTTCCTGACTCCATGGCAGGGCTACCTTAGAGTCATGGTTCCTTGATGCCAGAGTAGTCCACGTAGTGGGGCTCCCCAGAAACCAACCAGACAAGTTATCAAGGAAACAGGCAAGATCTCTGCCTGTGATTCAGCAAAAGTTTGTCACACCCAACTTTGTTTTGCAACAATCAACATTTTTCCAACTAAACTGTTCCATCGGAATATTTCCGAGTAGCTCCAGTTAAATCCTTTTTATATATAGCAGCCTACTCATATTAAATTTGTTTCTTCATGTAATAGGGGTTGAAAACATCTCCAGTATTTTGCTGAGTTGGAATTTGTTCAAATTGTATAAAAATTGATGTCTTCATCTCTTTATACTATCAATATTTACCATCTTTCATTGTTAAGAAGTGCTGATTCTTAACTGCTTACTTAAATCCAAGACAGATTTTGATAGTAACACAACAAATAAAGCATATCCACCAAAGCTGTGCTTTTGTCATTATACCTTATTCCAGCCCCCTCAATGAGCAAAATGCTCAGCAATAAGAGAAAAAAATTTCTAAACAAGGAAACAATTTTAAAATGTACCATGACCAGCATTTCTCTTTCAAACATTATATAATGATAGCATTGGCAGAGGAATAAGCTTTGATTGAGGGTAAAAACTAGATTCTGCATGCTGTTTGAAAATATACCTTGTCTGTACTTTTAACTTATTCAAGGCCAACCAAAAATAGGACAGCTTGCAAAGTACCGGAAATAGTTGTGAGTAAACTTGTGTTTGAATTGCTATATTACTATTTTATGATGTAGAATAACATTTTTAAAATTGCAGTGCTGTAATAATAATATATCCTGTGGCCAGCACACTCCAAACTTTTGCTGGCGTAGCTGTGTGGGTCATGGGTGTGAAGAGTTGTAATCTCGAACACGGATGTGCCAGGAAAAGCTGCTCATGTAGATGCAGTTACACAAGCAAAAACATGCATTTTTCCAGTATAGCTTTTTTTCACTTGTTGAGGGAGCTGGAATGAGCTATACTGGTAAAAGCATGCTTTGCTGGTGTAAGCCCCACCAGCACAGAGTGGCTATACAGGAGACCTTACAGTGGTACAGTTGTGCCACTGTGAGGTCTGTAGTAAAGACATAGCTTCACTGTATATTTGATTACAATTTATACTATTAAACAGAAAAGAAATTTTAAATCTATTTTAATTAATGCTAACAATGAGCATGTGCTGCTAGCTTTTCAGAATTTGAATCTTGTGTTGTTTTTAGTGTATATATGCACATTTACATTGAATATCATTGTACTTTGTTAGTATTTTATGCAAAAAATCTCTTAAGCTTATTTTGAATATGGAGATTTCTGCTTTTCAATTACTTAAAGCCCTTGTTTCATCCTTTACTGTGTCATGAAGTATTGAACATTAAACTTATCACAGGCTTAGGACTGAATATTACCTCTCCCAGGCTCAGGTCAAGTATCATTTTGGGGAAATAGGAATGGTGCATGTTAGAGGCTGCTTGGAGTACTGAAAGTAGTCCTAGAGGAGATGGTATAGTGGACAGTAAGTATGGGTGGTCATTAAGGGCCTATGATAAATTGTGGAATCACGTGGAAAATTAGAGATGTATGATATCACATGGATGTCACCACCCCATATGTGATTTATACATTTTAATGTAATATCAGTTTTTAAATTACATTTTAATACTGTACAGATCAGTATTAAAACATCCTTTAGCTTACTTGGCAAGATGACATAGGTATGTTGTTTTCTTCACCATACTCATCACATTTTTCACGCATTTTGAGAGAAGTGCCACAACTTCAAATATATTCTTTGTAATTATTAAGATATGAATAACCTGTCAGTGCCAGGCAATGCAAGGCTTGATTGGTCACTGGCACAAGGCCCAAGCTGATGTGAAAAGATTTTTTTTTTTGTCATATAGCCTTTGTGTATTCTAAAATTAGCTGAACTTCAGACACCTTTCTAAACTTCTAAATGGTTGCTTTCATATTTTTGTTGCAGCTTAATCAAAAAAAAATTTGGCCCTGAGCCATAAATAGCTTGCGTATGAGATATTGTGTTCAAGCTGAATAACTCTAAGCCAAGCCTCAAGACACCTTTATTAAAAATTACTTTTCATTATATGAAAACGTTAAATTATTTTCCTTATTCATGAGGTCTGTATTTTTATACTATTAATTCTTACGTTGCATTTATCACTTTAAAAAAAACAACCCTGTAAAATATTTGTAAAATAGTTTTTCTTTAAGGTACATAGCAAATACAGAATACATTTTGGTTTGTTGTGATGCATATGAACATGAGAATTTCCATTACCAGATAAGTGATCTGTGCAGTTCAGTATCCTACCTCTGAGTGACCAATACCAGATGCTTCTTAGGAACATGCAAGAATCCCTGTCGTGGATGATTATAGAATAAGCTATTCATAGAGGAAGTGCCTCTCTAACCCCCCCCCCCCCACACACACACACACACACACATAGTTATGGTAGTATTAGAGTTTATATTCCTTAATATACTTTTATTTTTAATCTAATGTAACTGTGGATAGTCCACCAGCAGTTCTCAAAGGTCCCTAGTGCTCCTTGCTAGGAAAGGAGAAAGCAGTCCCCACCACCTTCTTTCTAGGGTTCCTGATCACAAGATAAGACCTTTGAGGAACAGAAAGCGAGATTGGACAAAGATTACTCCTACAACTAACATCTCACCATCCTCCCTGATGAAACTGTCATGCTTCTTCCACCGTCCTTGTCTGATGATGAAAAACAATTTCAGGGCCTTATTAAAAGGATAGCGGACTCCTTGCAAATTCCGTTGGAGGAGGTTAAGGAGTCACAGCGTAAGTTACTTGTTATCCTGCATACCTCTTCATCTGTCCACATCACGTTACCCATTAACAAGGCCTTGTTGGACCCAGCAAAAATAATATGGTATCCCCCAACCACAATACCTCCCATTTGTAAGAGGGTGGACAAAAATACTACTTTCCCTCCAAGGACTAAGACTTTTTATTTTCACATCCATCCCCACTATGGTTGATGCTGTGAATGAATGTGGTAGACGGCACCAGGCTAAATCAACACCATACAAGAAAGATTTTAAGCTACCTTACAATTTAGGATCTCCAATTACCCAAGCCCTCATGATGAAGTATAACATTCTAATTACTCAAAACTGAATTCCCTTATTGAGCATCTTCCAACATGCCAGAGCGAGCAATTCCAGGCAATCATCGCAGAGGGCCAACTGCTTGCAAGGACATCTCTGAAGGCCTCTTTGGACACTACTAACAGAGCTGCTCATTCCATCTCCACAGCGATGGTCATGAGGAGGGCCTCCTGATTTCAGCTCTTGGGTTTTCAAACTACAGTCAAGGACCTTCCATTTGAGGGATCAAAGATGTTTGCCGAGAAAACTGATGAATCCCTACATACCTTAAAAGATCCCAGAGAGCGCAAGGTGGCTCTAGAAAAGTACACCCCTGCACAAAAAGGAAGGTTCGGTAAGTCCCAGATGGCACAGAGGTCTCTACCTACGCAGTTTCCTGCCTCCCGGAGGCATTATGAAACCCAGTGCAAGAGACATTTGAGAAAAAGAGATCCACTACCTAGCAGGCATCAACTTCACAACCCTTAACCTCCAAGCAACTATTTTAATGGATTGGTTAAAGGTCTGAGTTACCACCCACATTCTTATCTGCTGTAATAATGCACATGTTTCCCCCACTTCAGTGAGTGCCTTGCTCATTTCCATCAGAACTGGGAACATATCACTACAGACAAGTGGGTGTTGGAGATTATTTCAACAGGATACTCCATCCACTTTATATTCCCCCCACCATGCACCACCTCCAGTCCCTCATCACGAGCACCTTTTGCCACAGGAAATAGACTCTCTCCTGAATTTGGGTGTTAAAGAACCAGTTCACACGTAACACAGCGGGATTTTATTTTAGGTACTTCCTGGTACCAAAAAAGAACACCTGGTACCAAAAAAGAATGGGAGACCCATTCTAGATCTAAGATCATTTAACAGATTTGTAAAGGTTCAGTGGTTCAAAATGGTAGCTCTTGCAGCAATAATTCCGTCACTGGACCAAGGGGAGTGGTTCTCGGCCCTCGACCTTCAAGACACTTGCTTCCATATAGGAAACCACCTCTCCCATAGAAAGTTTTGATGATTCTTGAGTTGAGTACTTCCAATACCTGGTGCTTCCATTTGGTCTCTCATCTTGCCCAGAGTGTTTCCCTCACATCTTTTGTGCCACTACCACAAGGAATCCTGATTTTTCCCATAATTAGATAATTGCCTGCTCAAAAGATGGTCCTTCAACAAAGGCTTGATGGCCACTCAGGAAACCGTGGACCTATTCCTCTGACTGGGACTACAATTAAATGTCTAAAAGTCCACCTTATATCTGGTACATTTGGAGTTCATTGGCGCCTGTCTTGATTCAGCAGCAGCCAAAGCATTCCTTCCTTCGTACAGGTTCGTTACCCTAGTCAATTTAGGGTACGACTACACTACAAAATAAGATTGAATGTATAGAAGTCGACTTTTTAGAAAGCGATTTTATACAGTCGATTGTGTGTGTCCCCACACTAATGCACTAAGCGCATTGTCGGCCGAGTGGATCCACAGTACTGAGGCTAGCGTCAACTTTCGGAACGTTGCACTGTGGGTAGCTATCCCACAGTTCCTGCAGTCTCTGCTGCCCATTGGAATTCTGGGTTAAGCTCCAAATGCCTGATGGGGCAAAAATATTGTCACGGGTGGTTTTGGGTACATGTCTGCCGTTGCTTTCACAGAGGGAGGGGCGACTGATGACAATTGTTTAGCGCCTTTTTTCCGTGTGGGTGCCATACTGCTTTGTGCAGACAGTGCAGTAGGTCTGCAGAAGTGGTCATCCAACCACCGCTTCCCCTGCAATCCTGCTGTCCTGCAGATGCCATACCATAGCAAGCATGGAACCCGCTCAGATCACCGCAGAAGTTATGAGCATTGTAAACACCTCGTGTGTTATGCACAATATGCAGAACCAGAACTTGCAAAAGCAGGCGAGGAGGCGGTGGCAACGCGGTGACGAGAGTGATGAGGACATGGACACAGACTTCTCTCAAAGCACGGGCCCCAGCAGTTTGGCCATCCTGGTGACAATGGGGCAGGCTCTTGCCATGGAATGCCGATTCTGGGCCCGGGAAACAAGCACAGACTGGTGGGACCACATAGTGTTGCAGGTCTGGGATGATTCCCAGTGGCTGCAAAACTTTGTATGCGTAAGGGCACTTTCCAGGAATTTTGTGACTTGCTTTCCCCTGCCCTGAAGCTCAAGAATACAAAGATGAGAGCAACCCGCACAGTTCACAAGCGAGTGGCGCTAGGCCTCTGGAAGCTTGCAACACCAGACAGCTACCCGTCGGTCGGGAAACAATTTGGCATGGGCAGATCTACTGTGGTAGATCTACTATGGGCTGCTGTGATGCAAGTAGCCAACGCTATCACTGAACTGCTGCTATCAAGGGTTGTGACTCTGGGAAATGTGCAGGTCATAGTGGATGGCTTTGCTGCAATGGGATTCCCTAACTGTGGTGGGGCTATAGACGGAACGCATATCCTTATCTTGGGACCGGACCACCAAGCCAGCCAGTACATAAACCAAAAGGGGTACTTTTCAATAGTGCTGCAAGCACTGGTGGATCACAAGGGACGTTTCACCAACATCAACGTTGGATGGCTGGGAAAGGTACATGACGCTTGCATCTTCAGGAACTCTGGTCTGTATGAACAGCTGCAGGAAGGGACTACTTTCCAGACCAGAAAATAACAGTTGGGGATGTTGAAATGCCTATAGTTATCCTTGGGGACCCAGCCTACCACTTAATGCCCTCGCTCATGAAGCCATACACAGGCAGCCTGCACGGTAGTCAGGAGCTGTTCAACTATAGGCTGAGCAAGTGCAGAATTGTGGTAGAATGTGCATTTGGACGTTTAAAGGCGCGCTGATGCAGTTTACTGACTGTTAGACCTCAGCAAAACCAATATTCCCATTGTTATTACTGCTTGCTGTGTGCTCCACGATATCTGAGAGAGTAAGGGGAGACATTTATGGTGGGGTGGGAAGTTGAGGCAAATCTCCTGGCCGCTGAATATGCGTAGCCAGACACCAGGGTGGTTAGAAGAGCACAGCGGGGCGCTCTGCACATCAGAGAAGCTTTGAAAACCAGTTTCATGGCTGACCAGGCTACAGTGTGACAGTTCTGTTTGTTTCTCCTTGATGAAAACCCGCCCCCTTGGTTCACTCTACTTCCCTGTAAGCCAACTGCCCTCCCCTCCCCCCTTCTATCACCACTTGCAGAGGCAATAAAGTCATTGTTGTTTCAAATTCATGCATTCTTTATTAATTCATCACACAAATAGGGGAATAACTGCCAAGGTAGCCCGGGAGGGGTGGGGGAGGAGGGAAGCAACAGGTGGGGTGGTGGATGAGGGGAGGAGGGAAGGACAAGGTCACACTGCACTTCAAAACTTATTGAATGTCAGCCTTCTGTTGCTTGGGCAGTCCTCTGGGGTGGAGTGGTTGGGTGCCTGGAGCACCCCCTGCCCCTTTCCCCCCCGCATGTTCTTGAGCATCTGGGTGAGGAGGCTATGGAACTTGGGGAGGAGGGTGGTTGGTTACACAGGGGCTGCAGTGGCGGTCTGTGCCTTTCCTGCACCTCAACCATACGCCAGAGCATATCGGTTTGATCCTCCAGTAGCCTCAGCATTGCATCCTGCATCCTTGCATCATGAGGCTGCCACCTCTCCTGTTGCTCCAGCCATCTATCCTCTCGTGCGTCCCTCCTGTCCGTGCGTTCATTTTGTGCTTTCCTGGACTCTGCCATTGTCTGCCTCAGCGCGTTCTGCTGGGCTCTTTCAGTTTGGGTGGACTGCATGAGCTCAGAGAGCATTTCATCGCGAGTGTATTTTTTGTTTGTTTGTTTTTTCCTTCTTTATCTCCACTAGCCTCTAGGATGGAGATGCTAGTCACAACGTTGAAACATTTTCAGCTGCGGGAGGAAAAAAGGGAGATTAAAATTGAAAGACACATTGGCCATTTAAAAAGGAGGGGCTGATGTTTTCGGGTTAACATGCAGCACAAACCCAACTAAACCCCACACACACACCCAATTCTCTGGGATGATCACTTCACCCCTCCCCCCACTGTATGGCTAACAGCAGGGCTGATTTCTTTTCAGCCACAGGCAAATAGCCCAGCAGGAACGGCCACCTCTGATGTCCCCTGAATAAAATTCTCCTATTTCAACCAGGTGACTATGAATATCACTCTCCTGAGGGTAACCCAGAGAGATAAAGAACGGATGTTGCTTGAATGCCAGCAAACACTGGGACCACACGCTGCCATGCTTTCTTATGCAATGATTCCAGACTACGTGCTACTGGCCTGCCGTGGTAGTGTCCTACCATGGAGGATGCAATAAGGCTGCCCTCCCCAGAAACCTTTTGCAAAGGCTTTGGGAGTACCTCCAGGACAGCTTCGTTGAGATGTCGCTGGAGGATTTCCGCCCCATCCCCAGGCACGTTAACAGACTTTTCAAGTAGCTGTACTGGCCAAGAATGCATCCCAAGTCTTCAGGGCAAATTAATCATTAAACACGCTTGCTTTTAAGCCATGTATTATATTTACAAAGGTACACTCACCAGAGCTGCCTTTTCCACCTTCAAGGTCCGGGAGCCCGGTTTGGGAGGTATTGGCTCCAGGGTGATAAACAGTTCCTGGCTGTCAGGGAGGATGGTTTCTCCGCTTTCCTGGTATGCACTATCTTTATCCTCCCCCTTATCATCTTCCTCGTCCCCAAAATCCTCATCCCTGTTGCGTGAGACTCCCCCCTTTCAGGAGTCCACGTACAGGGATGGGGCAGTGGTAGAAGCACCCCCTAGAATTGCGTTCAGCTCATCATAGAAGCAGCATGTCTGGGGCTCTGATCCCGAGCGGGCATTTGCCTCTTGGGTTTTTTGGTAGGCTTGCCTAAGCTCCTTAAGTTTCACGCCGCACTGCTGCAGGTCCCTGTGATAGCCTCCGTCCTTCATGCCCTTGGAGATTTTTTTTTTTTCCAAATATTTTGGCATTTCGTCTTTTGGAACGGAGTTCTGATAACATGGATTCGTCTCCCCATACAATGATATGATCCAGTACCTCCTGTTCAGTCCATGCTGGAGCTCTTTTGCGATTCTGGGACTCCATGGTCACCTCTGCTGATGAGCTCTGCATGGTGATTTCTGCTGATGAGCTCGCCACACTGGCCAAACAGGAAATGAAATTCAAAAGTTCGCGGGGCTTTTCCTGTCTACCTGGCCAGTGCATCTGAGTTGAGAGTGCTGTCTAGAACGGTCACAGTGGAGCACTGTGGGATAGCTCCTGGAGTCCAATACTGTCGAATTGGGTCCACACTAACCCAGATTCGACCCGGCGATGTTTATTTCAGCTCTAATCCCCTCATCGGGGGGGAGTACAGAAATCGATTTTAAGAGCCCATTAAGTCGAGAAAAATGGTTTTGTTGTGTGGAAGGGTTCAGGGTTAAATCAGTCTAACACTGCTAAATTTGACCTAAACTCGTAGTGTAAGGCCAGGGCTTAGTCTCTACAGTCCAAGTCAGCCCTTAAACATTTTCCAGAAATAGTCTCCAACTACTGGGACACATGGAGGTGGGTACTTTAGTAATAAATCTCACACGACTTCATATGTGTTGCTTTCAAGGGTGGCTCAGAACTGTTTACTCACCAAGCAGACACATCTTAAACAAAGTACTCTCAATGCCCCCAGTAGTCAAAAAGTCCCTTGACGGGTAGAAGAATCCTCATGACATTTGCACAAGGGTACCCCTCACTCAGCCACCCCCAAACTCTGTAATAATGGATGGATCGCTGTTGGGGTGGGGAGCCCACCTAGACACTCACCCTATTCAAGGCAGGTTGTCTCCTCCTCTTGAGTCCACACTACACATCAGCTTGCTGGAACTCTCAGCAGTCAGAAATGCCTGTATTCACTTCCTCCCACTGATCAGGGGCAAACATAAAGATCATGATGGACAACATGTCATGTATGTTTTACATAAAACTCCAAGGGGGAGCGAGATCACCTTCCCTCTGCGCCAAAGCAAAGAGACTCTGGAATGGTTGTATATGACACCCAATCAATATCTCAGCAGCTTACCTTCTGGGCATACAAAAGACCACAGCAGATGCCCTCAGCAGACATTTCTCCCATGGTCACAAATGGGAGATAAATCCCGCTGTACTCCACTGCATATTTCAGCATTGGGGCATCCTACAGATAGACCTGTTCGACACAGCCAAGAACAAGAAGTTTTCCCAGTTGTGCTCCAGAGTGGCGGTCTGGGAGTCAGCATTCCCTGGGAAATGTCTTTCTCCTCCATTGGAACCAAAGACTCTTGTACACATTTTAACTGATTCCTTTAATATCCAAGCACCGTGCAAGATAAAGAAAAAGCCAAGGTTATTCTTGTAGTTCTGATGTGGCTGAGATGAACATGGTTTCCTTACAGCCAGCTGAATGAGGTATGTCAGCCAGTCACTGTCAAGCATGTTCCCCTTTTCTGCTCTCAAGTCAAGTCCATCTCAATCTCAGGGTTCTCCAGCTCACAGCATGGCTGATAGATGGTTCGAAACAGCCTGTTTTGAGGACATAAAGACAGTGCTGCTGCATAGCCAGAAACAAGCTACTCGTGACACATATATCCAAAAGTGGAAGAGATGTAAACACTTGTGTGACTTGAAACACATTTCTCCTGCATCCTCTCTGCTGTCATTGGTACTAGATTACATCCCGGAGCTAAAAAGGTCAGGCTTATCTCTAAGCTCCATAAAGGTGCCTCACAGCTGTCACAGCCTTCCATAATATGATAAAGGGTTTTTCTGTTTTTGTTCATCCTACAACAAGAAGTTTCTTCAAGGAACTTGATAAGCTCTTCCCACAAATCAGATGTCCCACACCAGCATGGGGCCAACTTTGTACTCATGTCTTGAGACCTTCCTTTAAACCCATGGCCACCTGCTACTTTCTACACCTGTCCATGAAAACTGCATTTCTAGTAGCCATTGCTTCTGCTCAAGGTGGGGGGGGGGCTCTAATAGTGTACCCTCCCTTCAGTCTTTTTTTTTTTAAAGGATAAGGTCATGCTACTACTGCATCCCAAGTTCCTGCCAAAAATATCTTTAGACTTAGATCAGCGATTCTTTGATAATATTGCCTCCACTTCACTGTGGACACCACCTGGCTCTCCTGGGAGAGTGATCTCTCATGTTAATGTTACAAATATTGACCTCAGTTGTATCCCCAATTGTTTCGTTGTTAGATCTGGGCTCAGATCCTCATTCAGAGGAACAACTGGCTCCAGTTCTGGGTCCAGAACCACAATCTCAGAGAACTCCGTTGGACATGGATTATTGCAGGCATGGATAACTCTGACATCATACCAGAATGACCAAATTGGCAGCACTAGAAAGTGCCTCCCTGACTGAGTGACATCATGCCAAATTGGCAAGAAAAAATGTTCTTTCCTGGATTCCTTGGCTGTATTGGTGGACTCTGGGCCTTCCATACCAACCTCTCTTTAAGATCATGCCTTCTTTCCAGCATCGAACTAGGGACATATTTATGGGTTCATGACCTACAGATTCAAGTTATATGGATCACAGACAACCAGTCTGAGACATTCGGATTCGAGACGTTCATATCTTGTGCTAACAAATCCAGTAACAGGAGATAAGTCCCCCTATTCTTAATGCAAGATGTTTTATATGATGAGGAAAAGAAATTTGAAATTGCTCCACAGACGAATATTTTGCATCAGGATCCTATGGGCAAATCATCTCCAGATGAAAACAGAGTAGCCTCAGCTTCTTCACCTTTGGAGGATGCCATTCAATTGCAGTTAGTCAGAAGAATGTTTTCTACATTAAAATTACCTTCAGTTTTGTTGGAGGAAACTTCACACCCCATCGTTGATATACTTGGAAATACTTCTGCATACCAAGCTTCTCTGCCCTTTTTGGAGGGTTTATGGCAACCAGTTAAATCAATATGGAATGTCCCATCTTCTTGTCAGCCAATGGCAGAAAATGCAGTTATGCTTTACCGGATTCGTACAAGGGATTTTCTTTCTTTCGTGTACAGTCTCGGTAGTGGCCAAAATTTAATGCAAAGATCAAGATGTAGGTATCTGATCGCGGTATGGATCCTGTGTCAGCCCCTATTCAATCTATATTAGAGTACTTGTTACCTTTATAGCATAAGGGTTTATCCGTTGCATTGCTGCTAAGGGTACATTTTAGCTGCAATGGCACTTTACTGATTTACCATCTACTTGTATACGAAATTCTCACATGAGTTTCTAAAGGGTTACTGAACTTTTATCCCCCAGTAAGATATCCGGTCGCAGTACTGTCATGGCTTATGTCTCCAATCTTCAAGCCCTTATCTTGTTGCCTATTTCATCAATCAATTTAAGCTGCTTTTATTATAGCAATACTGTTAGCCAGGAGGGTTAGTGAATTTCGTGCCTTACTGACTGACCCTCCATTTACAAGTTTTTATAAGAGCAAGGTAACTTTGTTCATATCCAAGTTTCATACCAAAAACCATTTAGGAGTTTGTCAATTAGTCCCTTAATCTACCAGTTTTTTTTCCCCAGACATCATTCAAATAAGGGTGAATCAGAGCTACATTGTTTGGATGCATAAAGCATTTTATTGTTTTATCTGGATTGGATTAAGGATTTTTAATCTTCATGCAAATTTTCTCGTATGCTGGTAACTGTAAAAGGAATCCTATTTCCGCACAAACATTATTTAGATGGGTTAGGCAGTGAATAATACAAAGTTATAAAACAGCATCACAATCTCCCCCAGCTCAGCTGAGAGCACATTCTGCTAGAGCAATAGTGGCCTCAGCAGCATGTTTGAAACATGTTCTGCTAATAGAAATTTGGAGAGCAGCCATGTGAAGTTCTATACATACTTACAAACCATTATTTGTTAGATATTGCAACTACATCAGATGCACAGTTTGGTAGATCAGCTCTTCAGTCCTTGTTTACTTTGGACGTCTTACCCACCATCTGGTTTAATATGTGTACTACTGACTAAACTATCCCAAGCTTGGGAATATGCAGAGAACACCTGAAGTTAGTTACTTATAATGGAGGTTCTTCTATATGAACTCTGCTTGTTCATGCGCCCCGCCCTTCTTTCCCCCTTTTGTGGAGTCCTGTCTTCTAGTGGCTTGGCATTAGCAGTGGAAGGAACCAAGGTGATAACCACTGCTGCACCGCCTGTTATAGCCATGCCCTCAGAATGTGTGCAGAGACTCAGGGCAGGGGCAAAGAGGCGCATGAGCATTTGATTATGTACTGCTAGTGGAAGACTACACTGCTCAATGGCACCAGTCAGTGCACTTCACAAAAGTGTGAATATGCAGAGTCCATCTTGAAGAACGTTCCTTACAGGTAAGTAACCTTCATTATTGTCTGATAAAGGTCTCTACTAAGTTGCAGAAAATTGTTCCATTTTGTATAGAAAATCAGTAGTGACCAGTTTCTTCTTCAAACAGACCTTTTTCTTTTGATTAATACCATACAGCTACAGGTAAGCTGCTTCATAACTTTCCCATCTATCCTGACAATACTGTACCTATAGCTTCAATTTCTGCCATTGTTCTTTATTGTGTTTCCCAAATGGTTTCTTTGTTCCTGTTGATTATATTAAAGGCATGGGATCTCAGAAGTCAATGTAGTGGAACAGTGTGAGAGCACACAGATTTTTTTGGTCCCACAGCAATCAGAAATTCACAAAAGTTCCTGGTAGATATTCTAAGTGATCATGGTGGAAATAAAAAAAAATTAAGCTTACAGATAAGCTTAAGAGAACATGTAGATTACTTCCTGAAAGAGTGTTATGCAACTGCTTAAAGATGAAGAGTAAATAAAACTGAGGAAGGATGGTGTGGTTTAAGCACTGGAATGGAACATAGGAGATTTGGGTTACATTCCCAGCCTTAACACCCATTTCATATGTAGCTTCAGGTAACTCCATTCACGTGTATATAATGGTGAGGATAACAATTCTTTTCTCCCATTGTTTTCATCTTTGTCCATTTAGATTAGGCTTTTCACTGCAGGGATTCTCTACATATATGTCAGGGTGTTGCCTAACACAATGGGACCCCTGGGTAGTACCATAATACACATAATTTCTCAAAATTCCATCTAACTCAGTAGTATCTCTTAGTGAGGTAAGTTGCTAGATTCTTAATTTTTTGCCTTTAAATGCAGTGTATTTTATTGAATATTAAATTGTGTTTCAGTGGTAGTCTTTAATACACCTTATTTGAATTGTACTATTACGTTTAGCACAAAATGCTTTTTAGACTCAAAAGAATGAGATTTGTTATTTTCTGCCTGGCCTCTTTCTGTAAAATCTTACTTGTTTCTTTTTCTTTTTCCAAGAAATTAACCCTGTTGCATGTGAACAGTAACCAGTGCCTGGATAAAGCCACTGAAGAAGACAGCCAGGTACCCAGCATTAGGGACTGCAATGGCAGCCGTTCTCAGCAGTGGCTACTTCGCAATGTCACCCTTCCAGAAATATTCTGAGAGGTTTTAAAAAAAGAAAAAGATTGACTGGCCTACCTCGGCAAGTATTTTGGCTGTGTCCTTAAGTAGCAAAAGAAAGATATTTCTGCTCTACAGGATACAAGGGTCATCAGATATTAGAACTCTGACTCTTCTAGCTTTTCAGTAGCTGTGAACCAGCCTTCCTGTATAAGGACGTGAAACTATATACATACTAGTGAAACTGCGCACGCTGATGTTTACAAGTTCGAAGAGAGTGTCTTTCATCAAAGAATCATTCTAGAGAACGTTTGGACAATGGAAACATAATCATTGAAATACGCTCTCTGGAGAGCTGCATATCGTTGTAGTTTGCTTGCACATCAGTAACCTCTGCTGAAAGTGCTGTTGTAATGAAGAGACTTCCACGAGTTTTTTTTTCCTGGTTAGCATTGGTAACCAGCATATTAAATATAGTTACAAAAATAAATGGAACAGAGAGCTGGAGACCACATTCGGTATCACGAAATAAGATTTTTACAGCAAGAAACATGTAAAACAGGATTTAAAGGAAAAGAAATCAGAACTACAAAAAGTACAATTTGTTATAGTAAAGTATCAGATTTATATGTAGATTTTATACCTCAGTGGGGAAAAAAATAACCAGGTCAAGCAATTTTTTCTGTTTTCAGTTGTGTGATAGTTCATGGATTTTTTTTCATGGTGGGTCTGAAATTATTTTGAGAGCAAACAAAATAAGCTTAAGAACAAAAATTTGGCTCTTTGAATGTCAGCTCACTTTTTGTTTTTAATTTGGTTTGTGAGCTGTTGGAATTGTAATGCATCTTTTTATTACTGTCTGAAAACTGGAGGTTTAACATACTGTCTAACTTTTGTCCAGACCTACCATTTCAGTTGTACTTGGGTTGCCAGCTTGTGGACTTTCATGGCCAAACAAAGGATTTTAGTGCATTTTGAACTTAAATTAACTTGACTGATTATGCTTAGTGCCCAAAACTCATACTACTGTACTACAGATTTGTTTTCACAGCAATAAATCTTTTGTTCTTTGTTTGATTTCCACTCATCAGAAAGCCTGCAAAATGATTTATTATTTGGGTAACAGGAGATTGGCATAGCTGAAGGTTTTCTGGAATTTTTTTCACTTCATACTCAGATGTGCTTAATTGTCAAGTGCATACTTAGATTAGATTCTTGAATTGTAATGTTGATCTGCTGCTTTTTTCTAATAAAAACTGAAGAAAAAATGTTAAATTGGCATGGTTTTTAAAGTTAATATAGCCAAAAGCAGTATGACTGTGTACATTACATTAACCTTGCACTTCTGAACTGAATTGCTTTATTTCCTTTAAGTTGAACCTTTCTGGACTAACCTAGTCTTGAAGACAAGCCACAAAATGCTGAGTACTCAGTGAGTTCTCTTTTAAATAGGAAAAAGATTAATACAATGGAGAGGATATTTTTTATAATAAATGTGTCATTGTTTGGCCAATTGTCCTGTGAATCAAATTAAATTTAGACTAAAGCAAAAGATGTTGCAGATGTTGTCTACTGTTGCAGCCACTTTAGGTCGGTATTTATACAGTACTTTAATCAAAGAAATCTATTTTTTTATTATTTCTTTTTTTGCAACCATTCCCGAGAGTGTTCTTACGCACCTTACAATAAATGACCATGGCCCCTGCCTTGAAAAGCTTGCTATCTAATTACAGACATGATTAAACAGAACAGGGAGCAATATTGATAGGGGTTTCAGCAATATTATGCAGTTACTCCACAAAATATAATGCACGGCATGATGAGATAAAATATTATAAAATTCAAAAATATTTCATTGATGTTTTTATTGGTGTTGCTCAAATGTAAAGGAGGGATTTGAATTGTGAAGGTTCTGGCTTTGGTGCATTATGTCTACGTACGTATTCAATATGAAGGAATGACTAAGAAGCAGCCTGGAGATGGTTGTGGGATAATTGGCAAATTGGGCACTGAGGCAAATTGAGACAATGAAGAAGGTATGAGGGTGGTGATGTAATTATTTGTATATTTGGTTGTCATCCTTGCTTTCTAGGAATCGTTTGGATCCTCTCTGACCTTTAAACCTTTCTCAAGCTCCTAATTTAGAAACTGTTGTCTTCTGATTCTACATATTATCCTTCTAATACATAACCAACCACTCCTGCAATTGGTGGCTTCTTCCTTTGTTCTTATTGGTATGTGATAGTCTTTAGGGCATGTTTATTTTTCCTGCAGTCCTGGTCTGGTGAAATCATTTAGCCCAGAAACAATTTCCCAAACTTTGAAAAATTTGACAATAAAAATGTTGTAATGTGCAGTTCAAATAGCCCATGGTATCCAAATAAGGAGGATTTATTTTTAGATTCAGTCAGATGGACCATTCTCCATAAACTTTTATCCAGCAGCTATGGAGGCAGTTTTCAAAGTACTCCATGTGTAAGTGGCCTCATTAGCTCCACCCCTATGCTTTCCCAAACTCCAGAAGTAATTCTCCCCTAGGTAGCATAAAGACAGTTTTCAGTGCTCCTGTCTCTGACAGGAATAACATTAAATTATCTTCAGCTTCTTTCAGCCAAGTGACCACATTGAATTAACCCCCACCCCAGCGTCATTGCATTGGTCACTTAACTTTCACATCTCCTTCAACTGGATTTTTGAACATCTCTGCATTTACAGAAATTATCGAATCATAGAAGTGTAGGGTTGAAAGGGACCTCAAGAGATCATCTATTCCAGCCTTCTGTGCTGAGGCAGGATCAAGTATACCTAGACCATCCCTGACAGATGTGTGTCCAACCTGTTATTAAAAATCTCCAATGATAAGCATTATATAACCTCCATAGGTAATCCTATCCTTATAGTCAGACAGTTTTTCCTACTATCTAACCTAGATTTCCCCTTGCTGCAGAGTAAGCTGATTGCTTCTTATCTTGCCTTGTCAGTTTTCTGATTCTGCAAACATGCACAATGTTTTTCTCTCTTCACAGCACAGACTCCCTTGCTGTGTGACTGAGTGCTCTGCTCTACTATCCAACATCAGTTGGTTTCCAGTAGATACCCTCTCTCTCCCCCAAAATTAAAAGTTTCCTTCAGTTGCAGGCTCCTCTCTGCTCAGATCTGATGCTGAAAAAGAACCAAGCTGCCTCCATTCAGCATCCATGGAACAGGGATGTAAGGAGAAAAGCTGAATTAGGAGGAAATGTGAGTAGTTTGGTTTTGGAGAGAATGAGTTAAAATGGTGTCTGACTTGTCTTTCTGTTGCACAGCTTCATTCATTACTAATGGGTTTATGTCCCCCACCACTGCAATTTGGAGGCAGTCCACTGTTGTTGCTGGATGCTCCAGGGCTTAAGCTCCGCCCTTCAGCTGAGGCCATCAAATTTCCCGTTTCTGGCAGTGGAGCGAGTTGGCGGTTGTTTCTTGCAACCATTTTGTTTTTAAAACCTTTATTTCTTTTTGTGCAGTTGTGAGTTATCTTCTTCCTACTCATCCTCCCCTGGATCAGGTAATTTCACCCTTCCAGAAATATTCTGGCAGGGGGTTTCAACTACCTGGATCTGCCTCTGCACTGCCTCCCTGCCAGAGTCCACTGCCCCACTCAGGCCTGGCAGAGCTGTCCTGTAAACACCTGGTTTAAATCTTGGAAGTGTTCCCTATTTGAAGCAGCTCTGAAGAGAGTAAATTATGCCCCATCTGTCCCAGACAGCTGACTCTTGCACTGAATGGGTACAATGCTCAGAGTCAGACTACCATGTCAGGTGCCATCCATTCCCCATGGAGCTGTGACTCCAATGCAGAAAAGCATGATTAGAAATTTCTGAACTTTCCAGGAGAGAGTAAGGATGAGAAGGAATTTAGGTCTCACAGGACCTGGGCTGGAGGAGGGCGGGGGCGGGGGGTTAAAAATCTGAAAAGACTAGTCTTTTTCTCCCTGCCTCCCTCCCTCCATCCCTCCCCCCACCCCACGGTCCCCCAGATGCTGAAGTGGGTCCTCAGCTCGCTGAGAAAAGAAGGCAGGGCTCCTGCTCAGTTCCCTTTCCTCCCACTATGATACTCAGAGATAAATCTTGCAAACCAGGTCCCCAAAACAGAAAAGCAAGTGTCCTTCATAAGGCACCAATTCATATTTTAAATGAACAAGTAGTTCAGGGGTTAAACCAGTTCTCTTTTGCCTTCTCCACCTGAGAGAGCGTTTGCTGGGGCTTGTCTTCTAACAGACTCATGCAGTTCTCTGCATCATACTCACCACCTCTCCCTGACCCTGCAGCATGTCTGGGCATGCAGAAAAGTCTGTTCCTCCTGTGCAGCCCTGCCTTAGGCTGCAGCCTGATGGGAATTATGTCTGTCTGGCTTTCAACACAAGGACCTTGACTCTGCCAGGAAAGTCGCTTAGATTTCAGGCAGTATCAAAATGGGAATTGTGTCCTCTGATCATCCTTGCTTTGCCAGGAAAAAGGGGCTCAGATTCTGATAGGCAGGAAAGAGTCTCTTTCTGCACCTTCCCCACTTCACGTTAAAGCCTTAGGAGCACTTCAGGCCATCTGTGATGCGAACAGAGGATTCTGAGGATTCCACTCCCCACAAAGCTGCGCCATCATGGGGTTACAGAGAAGTGAGAAATCCCTTCCCATTTTCAAATGATCCTGATTGACTGAGTAATGCTCTGAATGATAGAATAGGTTACTCCTACAGTACATATTTGGGTACTCATGATTTTATATACCTCTATCATATCCCTTCTTAGTCTCCTCTTTTTCCAAGCTGAAAAGTCCTAGCCTCTTTAATCTCTCCTCATACAGGACCCATTCCAAACTCCTAATCATTTTAGTTGCCCTTTTCTGAACCTTTTCTAATGCCAGTATATCTTTTTTGAGATGAGGGGACCATATCTGTATGCAGTATTCAAGATGTGGGCGTACCATGGATTTATATAAGGGCAATAAAATATTCTCCGTCTTATTCTCTGTCCCTTTTTCATGATTCCTAACATCCAATTTGCTTTTTTGACTGTCGCTGCACACTGCGTGGATGTCTTCAGAGAACTATCCACGATGACTTGAAGATCTTTCTCCTGATTAGTTGTAGCTAAATTAACCCCCATCATATTGTATGTATAGCTGGGGTTATTTTTTTCCAATGTGCATTACTTTATCCACATTAAATTTCATTTGCTATTTTGTTGCCCAATCACTTAGTTTTGTGAGATCTTTTTGAAGTTCTTCACAGTCTGCTTTGGTCTTAGTTATCTTGAGCAGTTTAGCATCATCTGCAAACTTTGCCACCTCACTGTTTACCCCTTTCTCCAGATCATTTATGAATAAGTTGAATAGGATTGGTTCCTAGGGCTGACCCTTGGGGAACACCACTAGTTACCCCTCTTCATTCTGAAAATTCACCATTTATTCCTTCCCTTTGTTCCCTGTCTTTTAACCAGTTCTCAATCCACGAAAGGATCTTCCCTCTTCTCCCATGATAACTTAATTTACGTAAGAGCCTTTGGTGAGGGACCTTGTCAAAGGCTTTCTGGAAATCTAAGTACACTATGTCCACTGGATCCCCCTTGTCCATATGTTTGTTGACCCCCTCAAAGAACTCTAATAGACTGGTAAGACATGATCTCCCTTTAGAGAAACCATGTTGACTTTTGTGCGATAATTTATTCTTGTGTGTCTGACAATTTTTTTTCTTTACTATTGTTTCAACTAATAGCAATCACTCATCCTGACGGGCTATATTGTACATCCAAATTTAAGGTGAGGCGCTATTGGGGGAACATTAAAGAAATGAATAGCTGAGATTACAGAGAGGCTTTGCTGTCAAAGCCAGCAGAGCAATCCATTCTTTGCTACCAACCCCAAGCGTATCCAAGAAAGGACTTTTACCCTAGCATAGGGAAAAATCTGTAGCAGAAGCTTCCAAAGAAAACTAGATACATTTCCCTCAAAACCAATAAAATCCTCAGTATGACACACACTGTTTGTGTACGAGAGCTCTCGGTTTCTGTACAACTCTCTTCCTTCTGATATACCCTCTACCACCAGTCTCTTAAGACTCTGGGTGCAGTCACGGTATGACACAGGTCACACGTTATGCACCTATTCCCATGCATAGACAACATGTCAATCAGTACACTGTCCAGAGAAACAAAGACCCCGTTAATAAAAGAACAGCTGCTGGAAAGGATTCATAGCCACCAGTTCTTCAATATCAAGATGACCTTTTTATCTGAGTGCTGAGAATTGTTCACCTATAGGTCAAAATAGATATAGCTATTGCCTTAATTTTACCATAGTGGTAAAGATTTGCCAAGATCCAAAACTTAATTGCATCGTTCCCAAAGGGTCATCAGGAGCTAATTATCTCCAATGGCAGGGATTGCTGGTGCCATGCATCGACTTCATCCCCTGAGTGGGTTTCTCAAAATACACCTCTTGAAATTCCTTCTAAAGACCTAGCAGTTGATGTAGTGCAAAATTAGATGTCATTCTCAGTTCACATCAAAAACCCCCTTTGTGGGCAGGTAAATACAAACAATACATAGAATGTCAATCTAACTTTCACTGTAGATCCTTGCATACTCTCTATGGAAGCAAGTATAGTTGGAAGACAAATCTCTTAGAACAAATCCTTTTCAGTTGACACCTGTATCAGGGTATACCTCTTCTAAAAATAAACATACACAAATATGGCCATGTGGAATTGGAATAGTGGTCTTGGGCTGCAGGGTTGTTTCATTGCAGTGTAGACTTCTGGGATCGGGCTGGAGCCTGGACTCTAGAACCTTGAGGGATGGGAGGGTCCCATAGCTCGGGCTCCAGCCGAAGCCCGAAAGTTTACACAGCAATGGAATAGCACCACAAGCCCAAGTTGGCTGGCATGGGCCAGCCAAGGGTTTTTCTTTGCTGTGTAGTAGATATACCCTTGAGGTACAAGATTCTCCTTGGGAATGGAAATAATGTCCTAGGCAGGGAAGAATCTGCTACCTGTCTAGACAATGCATGTTCAGGATACAGAAAAGAAGAAACAGGAGAGTTGTGGTCCTCCTAATCGTCCTTTGACCCAGAAAGCACTTTGGACTTGGTACTCAAGGACCTCACATTGTACCTTGAGTACCAAGTACCTGCAGAAAATAACCAGATCTCTTGAAACAGGACTCATTCATTCAGATCAGGAATAGCCTGGGCATCAGAAAAGAAGTGTAGTTCAGCATGGATTCTCCATTAACCTTGGATATAGTTTGGTGTTCGTACAGAATTCGATTTCATGCATTGATCTGGTCAAATCTATGTTTCTGGTGTGAAGTGAATCAGAAAACTTTTTGGGGCCGGGACTGTTTCGTTTATGCAGTACCCAGCACAATGGGGCCTGATCTCTAGATGCTATTGTAATAAGAATAATATAATCCAAAATTCTAGTGATCTAGAGTTTCTCCACAAGGTTTGATTGGAGTTCTACAACCAAACACCTTAGAAACATGGGTACCAGCCAGTGCAGCATTTTGTAGACAGGCACATTGGATTCTCAATTTGAGTACCAAGTTTAATCATAATGACAAATTAGACAAGCTCAGAGCTGGCCTTTCCAGTGACCATTACCTCTGAATGCCAAGTTTTAGGATGTGTTCCTATATCCATACGAGAACCACCTTGCTTTTGTGATGCGGAAAAGGTATTCTTATAGCTCCAGAAATCTTTTTGTTCAAGGTAAGTTCCTCTTTTCACAGTTCCTGGGAAATAGTTCTCCATTTTGTTTTAATTGTTGAAAGGCTGTGGCATTCCTAGAGCTCTGAAGATTTTCCTCAAGCATATGGAGTTACATATGCCAGTTGCACCCTGTTTATCTCATTCTGTCCAAAATGTGTCAAGGTCTTATCTCCTCAAGGTTGCTGCAGGCAAGATGTTAAAATCCTGCAGCAGTTGGCCTGCTAGACATCTGGGAAACTTCACAGAAGTCCATGGAGGCACTGGGCAGGGGCAAAAGTGTATGAGCTTCATCTAAGGAAAATTTGCAAAGTAAGTTTTTCATAGGACAGTGCTACTGGGTTGGTTCCCACATAAGTCCTTCGTTCATAAAGCTCTTGTTTTTATATGGGGGAACTTCCATTCCTGCCTATTGTTCTACTGTAATAATTAAACTCTGCTCATGCTTGCCCTCCCTGTCTCTGCTGTTCACTGGTTACTAATTCTCTTTAATGAATGAGGAGAGAAACTGCAACAGAATCAGACATTTCTGACCTGATTTTCTTTCTGGTAACAGCTTATCTTCAAATTCAACTCATTCTGGTAGCCTGGTGAGCAACCAGAATATAAATAGATTTTTTTTTCTAAATGGACACTTAGACATATATTGATTTAAGGTTAATTTAATCCATTATATCAAGTTGTGTTAAGGCTAATAATTGGTTGCTGGAGTGTTTCTACAACTGTGAAATATGGTAGTCACTGTACAAACCTCTTCTGATGGCCTGAGCTGAAAGGTAGCGCTTAGTGCCGGAGCCTCATCAACTTTAGACCATCTCCAGATTCCATAGGGTTGGGGGCATTAGCCCTTGAGTAATGAATTAGAGAGAAGGTCCTACCAAGAAAAGGATCACACAAATTTCTCATTCTTGCAGATTGTTTACATTGCTCCAGCATGAACCCATACTGTTCTTTTATTTCCAATCCGCCCCTCCCCGCCCCCACTCTAACTGGGCTGTTCCATCATGCCAGTCTCACCTTTCATTTTCTGAGATCTTTTTGGGCTTTTTACTCAGCTGAAGAGTGTCTCTTTGTAATATAGTTATTGGATAATTGCATGGTACTGTATCTTACTGGTCATTTCTAGTATGTTTAGAACCCAAATAGAGTACTGTAAATCCCATTATAAAAATTCCATTACCCACATGCGTGCACGCAGCATTGAACAAGTGTTTTATAAACCAAAGCTACCCCCTTTTACAGATCGTTTATTATAGGTGTGAACATAAATTGTGTTTTAACAGCTTCATTTTTTATGATACATTCTACAAAGTGCTTAGCAATCACTTTTAATCCAGATCATTGTTAAAATGAAATGGATTTAAACAGAGAAATCCAACATAATTCAGAGAGAACTCAGTTTTTATAACTAATTTATAATGCAGAGCCAAACTTCTGCAGAATGCTTCTAGTCTATAATCACGCCAAGCAAATTCAAATATTCAAATTGAAATATGTTAAATCTCTGACAAAATATCACACACGTTTTCCTTCCTCAGCCATGTTTTCACCTCAGGAAAGGTGGATATAAGGACCGGTCTACATTGAAAAGTTAGGTCAACCCAGCTTCATCGCTATGAGGTGTGAAAAATCCACACCCCTGAATGATCTAGTTTTGGTGACCTAGTGTAAACAGCGCTAGGTTGACAGAAGAATTCTTCCATCAACCTAGCTACTGCCTCTTGGGGAGGTGGGTTAACTGCAGCAACAGGATAACTCCTCCCACCTCAATAGTGAGGGTCTGCGTTAGAGCGCTGCAGCAGTGCTGCTGTAGCATTCTAAGTGTATTCATCTGCCGAGTAAATGTCAGCAGAATCTTTCTAGGCGAGATTTACTGGCCACATTTACTTTCATCTCATAAAGATTATGAGGGAGCAAAAAGGGTTGCTATCTTAGCATGATGTAATAAAAGTGCTAGTGAATGTTTACGAAAGCTTATGCTCAAATAAATTTGTTAGTCTCTATGGTGCCACGAGTACTCCTGTTCTTTCTGTGGATACAGACTAACACGGCTGCTACTCTGAAACCTGTTTAATCATTGTAATTCATAGAGTGAATTTTAACACCTTTAACTTCTCTGCATACCATCTAAACCTTATCAGCTGTATTACAGATTTTTAGGATCGGATTGGAATCCTAAACTCTGAAGCGGATTGATCAAACAAATTTATATGACGTCCGTCACTTACTCGGCTGCTGTCCCATCCTTTTTCTTGCTGTGTGTTTCTTTCATAACTTCAAATCACAGTAGGCAAAATAATGGTAAAAATAGTCCCCTGACTTCTGTGTTCAATTCCAAGCCCATGGAGCTAAACGGGAGAGAACTGTTTTTACCTGCTTGTTGATTAAAATAACCTGTCTATTACAAACATATGTAGCACATTCAGCTAAATGCAGCCATGATGTTCTGTGAAAGGTACGTACTGTGAGATGCACTGAACAGCCTTGTAGTCCTTCTGTATGTCTCAACCTCTCTTCTAAGCCTTCTTAGCTAGAGAATAGAAGTCAGGTAATATCTAGAACTTCTGGAGAACAGAAAACCAAACTAAAATTAACCCAGTTGTATGACTAAATGGAATCCTTGGTGGTGGCTGACTGCATGCAAATGAAAGCAAATCCTCAAAATAGTTTTGTTTTCTTAAAATTTCAGAGAACATCTAAGTTCATCCCTGTACATCCTGATTACAATTCATGCAGCTATACCAACTCAAAACAATTCTACAAGGTGATGCAATTCCATAATCTGTGGTATCTGAAGCTGTCTCTTGAGTGTAGGATAATTCCATCTATTCTTTGCGGTAAGCGTAGTTCAGTAAAAGCTGTTTTATCTGGCATTTTAGGGGAATGGAGGTTGCCAGTAAGTGAAAACCCAAGATATGTCCATTCCTTGAATACTGGGTCCAGTTCTGGCCACCCTATCTCAAAAAAGATATATTAGAATTAGAAAAGGTACAGAGAAGGGCAACAAAAATGATTTGGAGTATGGAACAGCTTCCATCTGAAGAGGGATTAAAAAGCTTAAACTGTTCGGTTTAGAAAAGAGACTAGGTCTGTAAAATCGCGAATGGTGTGCAGAAAGTGGATAAGGAAGTATTATTTAACCCTTTACATAACACAAGAACCAGAGGTCACCCAATGAAATTAATAGGCAGCACATTTAAAACAAACATAAGGAAGTACTTCTTCACACAGCGCACAATCAACCTGTGGAACTCATTGCCAGGGGATGTTGTGAAGGCCAAAAGCATAACTAGGTTCAATAGATAAGTTCATGGAGGATAAGCAGGGATGCAGTCCCATGCTCTGTGTTCCTAAACCTCTCACTAGCAGAAGCTGAGACTGGACAACCAGGGATGGATCACTTGATGATTGTCCTGTTTTGTTCATTCCCTCAAAAGCATCTGGCATTGGCCACTGTTGGAAGACCGGACACTGCACTAGATGCACCATTTGGTTTGACCCAGAATGGCCATTCTTATGTTCTTGTGTTCAGAATTCTAACAGAGTAGTGAAATATAGTTTATACAGTAGCTCTGGCCATGTCCTAATCTCGTGTCTGAATCCAGATTTCAGTTAATCATTCAAATCATTACTGTTCAGATGTTCCATCTGCTAGTTACCATCCTGCACTGGGACCTTTGCCATTTGGCTAAAGATGGTTGAGGCACTGGTGTCTAACAGCCAATGATACTGGGGTTAAAGATATTCTTTCTTTCAAGAGGATTTACCGCCACTTCCTTTAAAATCATAGAAATATGTTTCTTCCACAAACTCACTGCTGGCAAAGAAAAGCATCGTCACCACCCAACTTTCCAAGAAAAATGGTTGGGTTGGTATCCAAGCCACAGGAAGTGAGCACAAGTCCAGCACGCATTGCTGTGGGGAGCTCAGAATTAGAAATATTCAGACTGAGGAATTTGAAACATCAGATTGGGCTGCAATCTTCGTGACTGCACAGTGGAGGTTTGGATCAGCTGGAAAATCCAAAATATCTTGTTGTAAGCCCGCAAAACCCAGAAAAAATAATTTCTTAGCAAGTGCTATTGGCATTGGTGTGAATGACTTGATTAACAATTGAATTTGACTGTGACTGAAAGACATGACCAAATATTGCAGAAACACTACTCTGGTAGTCTCAGGTAGCTTATTAGTGGGCAAGCACCACCACTGCTAATACTGACGTGTTCTAGAATAGCAGGCTACAGTGAGAACAAACAGACACCAAAGTTAATCACTATGATTATAATAGTCTATAGAGATGATGATTATCACCTGTGATACACAGGTCTCCTGGCCTGCAACATCTCTTGAAGTTTGATCGCCTACATGTTTGGAGTGAAAACAGAACATTTGCATTCATAGGGCAGGAACCCTATCCCAGTACTGAAATTGAAAATCTAGTATCCCTAAAATCAATGAGATTAGGTCGCACATGTGGTCCCACTCAAGTGCAGTTATATTAACATGATGGATAAACTAGAGGCAAGTCTCAAAGCAGACAGTGCAGTTTGACTGGTAGCCGTAGTCGTCGACATAGTCCAGGGTGCTCTTTTAACTGACCTCTATGAGGTCGGGGCGCCTGGGCAAACATGGGAGTGATTCAGCCAGGTCATTTCCCTTTTAAGTTGTCTCATGGCGATTCAGTCCTACCGGCAGTGCACTGTCCTTTAATCAGCAGCCAGCAGAAGACGATGGCCAGCAGTCATACTGCACCGTCTTCTGCTGAGCACCCAGGAGATGACGATGGCTAGCGGTCGTACTGCACTGTCTGCTGCCAGCAAGATGTATAAAGATAGATGAAATGGATCAAAACAAGAAATAGACCAGATTTGTTTTGTATTAATTTTCTCCTCCCTCCCTCCATGAAATCAACAGCCTGCTAAACCCAATTTTGAGTTCTATCCTTGAGGGGGCCATTCTGTTTCTCGCAAAGCCACCCCCTTTGTTGATTTTAATTCCCTGTAAGCCATGTTGTTGGTCTCCCCTCCCTCCATCAGAGCAACGGCAAACTATCGTTTCACGCCCTTTTCCCTGGATTGCCCGAGCAGGAGCAGATGCCATAGCACAGCAAGCATGGAGCCCGTTCAGCTCACCACAGCAGTTATGACCATTGTAAACACCCCACACATTATTGTGCAATGTATGCAGAACCAGCACCTGAAAAACCAGGTGAGGAGGCGAAGACAGCGCAGTGATGAGGACATGAACACACTTTTATCTAAAACCGCGTTCCCACGCAATTTGGAGATCATGGTGTTAATGGGGCAGGCTCATGCTGTGGAACACCAATCCTGGGCCTGGGAAACAAGCACAGAGTGGTGGGACCACATAGTGTTGCAGGTCTGGAATTATTCCCAGGGGCTCCAAAACTTTCGCATGGGTAAGGGCACTTTCATGGAACTTTGACTTGCTTTCCCCTGCCCTGAAGCACAGGAATACCAAGATGAGAGCAGCCCTCACAGTTCACAAGTGAGTGGCAATAGCCCTGTGGAAGCTTGCAACGCCAGACAGCTACTGGTCAGTCGGTAATCAATTTGGAGTGGGCAAGTCTACTGTGGGGGTTGTTGTGATGCAAGTAGCCAACGCAATCATTGAGCTGCTGCTATCAAAGGTAGTGACTCTGGGAAATGTGCAGGTCATAGCGGATGGTTTTGCTGCAATGGGATTCCCTAACTGTGGTTGGGCTATAGACGGAATGCATATCCCTATCTTGGGACTGGAGCACCAGGGCAGCCAGTACATAAACCACAAGGGGTACTTTTCAATGGTGCTGCAAGCACTGGTGGATCACAAGGGACGTTTCACCAACATCAATGTGGGATGGCTGGGAAACGTTCATGACGCTCGCATCTTCAGGAACTCTGGTCTGTTTAAACTGCAGGAAGGGATTTACTTCCCAGACCAGAAAATAACTGTTGGGGATGTTGAAATGCCTATAGTTATCCTTGGGGACCCAGCCTACCCCTTAATGCCCTGGCTCATGAAGCTGTACACAGGCACCCTGGACAGTAGTCAGGAGCTGTTCAACTATAGGCTGAGCAAGTGCAGAATGGTTGTAAAGTGGGATTTGGACATTTAAAGGATCGCTGGCGCAGTTTACTGACTCGCTCAGACCTCAGCGAAACCAATAATCCCATTGTTATTGCTGCTTGCTGTGTGCTCCACAATATCTGTGAGAGTAAGGGGGAGACGTTTATGGCAGGGTGGGAGGTTGATGCAAATCACCTGGCCGCTGAATACGCGCAGCCTGCCACCAGGGCAGTTAGAAGAGCACAGCAGGAAGCGGTGTGCATCAGAGAAGCTTTGAAAACCAGTTTCATGACTGGCCAGGGTACTGTGACACTTCTTTGTTTCTCCTTGATGAAAACCCGCCCCTTTGGTTGACTAATTCCCTGTAAGCCACCCACTCTCCCGCCTTTGATCACAGCTTGCTTGCACAGGAAATAAAGTCACTATCATTTAAAAAACATGTATTCTTTATTAATTGATTATAAACATAGGGAGATAACTCACAAGGTAGCCTTGGGGGAGGAGGGAAGGAAAGGGCCACTTCAAAACTTGTTGAATGCCAGCCTTCTGTTGCTTGGGCTGTCCACTGGGGTGGAGAGGTTGGGTGCCCGGAGCCTCCCACCCCGCGTTCTTGGGCATCTGGGTGAGGAGGCTATGGAACTTTGGGGAGGAGGGAAGGCGGTTAAACAGGGGCTGCAGCGGCAGTCTGTGATCCTGCTGCCATTCATGAACCTCCACCAGATGCCGGAGCATGTCCGTTTGATCCTGCAGTAGCCCCAGCGTTTCCTCATGCCTCCTCTGATCTTCCTGCCACCACCTCTCCTCAAGTTCATCGGCCATCATGCTGTACTCTGCTATTGTGTCCCTCCCCGTAGCTCTGTCAGTGCCAGACGACTGCATGAGCTCAGAGAACATGTCATCGTGCGTGCGTTTTTTTCACCGCCTTATCTGAGATAGCCTTTGGGACGGAGGAGGGAGGCTTGAAACATTTGCAGCTGCTGGAGGAAAAAAGGGAGTGAAGGATTTTAAAAGATACATTTTACAGAACAATGGCTATACTCTTTCACGGTCAACAACACTATTCACATTACATAGCACATGTGATTTTGGTACGAGGTCGCATTTTGCATCTTATATTGAGTGCCTGTGGCTTTGGTGTTAGAGATCACACACGCAGTGCCGGGCAACAGAATTCGGCTTGCAGGTGGCCATGGTAAGCCGTATTCTTTCGGCTTCTGCAACCTTCATAACAGCAGCCCCCTCCTTTCCCATACCAAGCAAAGCCCGTTAAGTTGGCCATTTAGTGCTGCAGTTTTCCTGTTAATGTGCAGCAGCAGAAACCAAACTAATTCCCTCCCCCCATCCAATTCTCTGGGATGATCGCTTTTACCCTCCCCCCACCGCCTGGCTGGTATCAGGGAAGATCACTGCTAGCCAAACGCTAACAGCTCAGCGCCAATGGTCCCCCCTCCCACCACGTGCCTAACTGCGGGGAGGATTTCTTTTCAGCCACAGGCAAACAACCCAGTAGGAACGGGCACCTCTGAATGTCCCCTTAATCAAATTCCCCTATTTCAACCAGGTTACCATGAACGATATCACTCTCTCCTGAGGATAACACAGAGAGATAAAGAATGGATGTTGCTTGAATGCCAGCAAACACCAGGAGCGTACGCAGCCAGGTTTTGTCATGCAATGATACTAGATTACTTGCTACTAGCATGGTGTGGTAAAGTGACCTACCATGGAGGACAGAATAAGGCTGCTCTCCCCAGAAACCTTCTGCAAAGGCTTTTAGAGTACCTCTAGGAGAGCTTCATGGAGATGTCCCTGGAGGATTTCCGCTCCATCCTCAGACATGTTAACAGACTTTTCCAGTAGCTGTACTGGCCACGAATGCATCCCAAGTCCTCAGGGCTACCTAATCATTAAACACTTGCTTTTATAACATGTATTATATTTAAAAAGGTACACTCACCAGAGGTCCCTTCTCTGGCTTGGTTGGGTTGGGAGGGTATTTCAGTCAGGGTGATAAAAAGATCCTGGCTGTCGGGGGAGAACAATGTGCTGTGTGCTCTCCCCAAGCTCCTCCTCCTCCTCATCTTCCCCATCTGCAAAATTCTCAGCCATGGTGGAGAGTACCCCACCACTGGAGTCCACGGACAGGGGTGGGGTAGTGGTGGTGCCCCCCCCCGCCTCCCACCCAGAATTGCATGCAGCTCAGCATAGAAGCAGCATGTCTGGGACACTGTCCCGGAGTGTCTGTCTGATTCTTTGGTTTTCTGGTACGCTTATTTGACCTCCTTAAGTTTCACGCGGCACTGTGTTGCATCCCTGATGTAGCCTCTGTCCCTCATGGCCTCTGAAATGTTTTGGCATTTCATCTTTTGGAACGTAGTTCTGATAGCACGGATTCCTCTCCCCGTACAGCAATCAGATCCAGTACCTCCCGTTTGGTCCATGCTGGAGCTCTTTTTCAATTCTGGGACTGCATGGTCACCTGTGCTGATGAGCTCTCTTGACCAAACAGGAAATGAGATTCAAAAGTTCCTGGGGCTTTTCCTGTGCACCTGGCCAGTGCATCAGAGTTCAGAGCGCTGTCCAGAGAGGTCACAATGGTGCACTGTGGGATAGCTCCCAGAGGCCAATACCTTCAAATTGCGTCCACGCTAATCCTAATTCGAAACGGCGATGTTGATTTCAACGCTAATCCCCTCTTTGGGGAGGAGTACAGAAATCGGTTTTAAGAGCCCTTTATGTTGAAAAAATGGCTTCGTTGTGTGGACGGGTGCAGGGTTAATTCAGATTTAACGCTGCTAAATCCAATATAAACTCGTAGTGTAGACCAAGCCTTAGTCTCTAAGGTACCACAAGTACTCCAGTTCTTTTTGCGGATACAGACTAACATGGCTGCTACTCTGAAACCTGTCATATTGCTATGCTGACATTATTCATGGCAGAGGGACATCTGGATATCCTGCTACAGGTATTTGTTAAAGATGCTCCCACAAACCAGCAGAATTTTCCAATGAAGTTACTCATGATCTAGTTCTATTAGTAGCAGAATTTGGTCTCAAAGACCTTACCATGAAACACAATCACTGTGCAGGCTTCTAGTTCCCAGAGGGACTCCATCTTGAAGATTCTTTCTCCTGATAGTATAACACTCAAATGATCTCTAAAGGGAAATGCAGGAAACTTTGCTGCATGTCCTATTCAATTTTCATTATTCACTCTGAGAAAGAGAACATACCCAAAATATCCACTTTTGTTTTAGTTAAGAGGAAAGTTAATCTCTCTCCCCCAATTGACAGATGGAATATCTAGTTTTGCCTCTCTAAAGTGGAACTTCAAAACCTGCTTTCTCTGTCTCTGCACAGAAAAGATTAATTTCCAATGAAAGGAAAACATCTTGAGTGGGTTAGATTTCTTTTGTGTGAGAGGAGGGGGTATATGTGGGAAAGAAGAGGGAGTGCATGACAGTGAGAATTTAAAATCCTAGTCAATAAAGCCATAGTGGAATCCCGCTCAACTTCTGTACCCACACAGGACTACAATCACAGACAAGAACATCCAGTTCAGAAGAAAAGACCGAATAGATGAATGAATAAAGCAGCAAATACAAGAGGATGACAGTTGAATAATTAGAAACTCCTATTCTTGGTTATGTGTACACTCTAAGGTCTGCTATACAAAACAAAGGATCTCTCTTTAAGGGATTTTGAACAAGAGTACAGGAAAATGAGCTACTTGCCTTATAAGGAGTCATAAATGACACCCCTGTTTTCTGGAATCTGTTTTTTCACCATAAACCCCACAGAGTTTTTCCCTGCCTTGGTTTCCAGAGACCTTATTCTTCAGTTACACTGAGGGAACATTTAGTGACTCTTAAAGGGAAGCTGCAGCTTCTCCCTCCTCTCCCATTGCAGTGTTCTTTTATTGGTCTTAATTATCCTTGGATTTTTTTTTTCCCTCCCGCTCTCCATCTTGTGTAGGTGGTAGTCTCTTGTGGTTATCATTCAGCAAATCAAAGCAGCCACATACTCTGACTTCCAGCTGTAATGTGAACAAGGGAGCAGGAGACTCCCATGCCTTGCCTATGTTGAAAAAACATTAAAATAAAAGTATATTCCCATCAGTTCAGCTAAACCAGAGCTACTGTGTAGACAAGGCTACCGTGGCTGGGATTGCATTTTCCCAGCATTTTAATTAGACTTTCTCAGCATGCGCTACTAAAATAGAGGCCAAAACAAATCCAGACAAATTGAAGTACATGATGGTTCCCCACTCATTCTTCAGGTACTATGCTACTTATATCAGACACTAAAAGTGGGGGATTTATGCTTGATCTCTTCACTATTCTGGATCTAAACTGATCCTGCCACACTAAACTGACACTGATCTCTGGCAGAGAGCACTTGTCAGAACAGAGATCATAACAGCTTTTGCAGCGAAGATGGCAACAGAGATGGTTGATACAAATATGTGTTAAATGCTATCACTGGAACCAGTGTACTTTCAGGAGGAAAAGTGCTTGGGAGTATTTTGTTTTTTGAAGCCAGAACAAGCTGTCTCGAATGAAGAAAACATTATTTAAATCTAGCCCTGATGCTAGCTTTTTGGTTCAGTGTTGTTCATTTGTCTCGGAATAGATGCAATCTCTTCCTCCAGCTAGATATATACATTGAGACTGTTAATAAATGACAGATGATTTGCTCTTAAAGGTTTAAGAGATCTTGCCAAAATTCCTTCCAAAGGGCAGCGCCTGGCAAAGGCAAACCTTTAAAATGAGTAAGAATGACCCAATGAAAACTAGGTCTCCATTTTTCAACCTACTAATTGCATTGTAAACTCTTGGCAGCTAGTGTCATGTCTTTATGTATTGAGAATCCTTCAGAAAATTTTCGGGCACTGTAAAAATAAATAAAATAACCTGAAGCGTGGCAACAAATGATTAAACCTTAGGTCAGACCAAAAAAACCCTATTTTTCAAATGTTTTTAAATGTTTGTACTGGAACAATTTTTTGGTATCCTGTCCTTATAAAGCTAGATGTGTCAATTACCATGAATCCAACTGTACAAAGCCCAGAGGCAATCATAAAAACCTACAAAGATCTAAACTTTTCTGTACTTAAAAATATCACGTTTAGAGTCTGATTATCTCAGGATCTTCCAGGGCTAGAAGCAATTGGCATCTGCCTTATTTAATAAACAGTATCAGAGTTGGCAAAATCTTAGATAGGTGGCTGGGGAGAGCATATAGCCTACTTCAAAAGATTGTCCCATTTCTTAAAAAGGAAGATAAAATTACAAAGAATAAGAAAAGTCCTTCCAGTGTGCTACACACACCTATCCAGTAGAGACTGGCATTATCTGAAAATGAGTATGCAAACCTAACTCTCAAACATATTCAGTCCATAATTAGCACCATAATCTGACTCAAAATAAGGTACATAAATCTTAACTACAACTATCCATAGATTTTTACATAGGACAGCCTTGTCTGTGGATTTTGTATCAATAGTTATTTTCTTACTTAGTTTTGCGGTGGCTTAAATTTCACCATTAATTTGTACTATTGATAAATGTTGGTGGGCTCTGCTCCACTCCAAACAATAAATGGTGAAGATAAATGAGTCTCTGGTGTGTTTCTTAATTCTCCCTTTTTAAATGTCTTATCCCTTAACTGTCTGTGTTTCTGTTTAGATATGTACTTCTAGCCTTAAATATGGGGGTATCAGAATGTGTGCAAATATGAAGAACTTTTAAACATATATCTTATATTCCCCAACTCTGAGGTAAGATCTCTGCAAAAGTGCAAGCTAATTGCATCTAGCCCTGAAAGATAAAAATGATGGTACTTAAGTAAGTATCATTTGATATGGTCATACCTTGTTGATTCTCCACCTGTTGGCATGAAGAGTAGTCTCAGTTCATATATTTCATCTGGAGGGGAAAATTAAGCTTCAAATAGTTAACAAGTTCATGATGCTGAGAATAGAGAGAGATTTTTGGATGATCTAACTTGTACTATGTAGTGGGAAATAGTAATTTTGTAAAATAACTCTGCTTTTAACCAGGATTATGCCATGAACTCAGAAGCCAAAATAGGATGTCTCACTTTCCATGATGATGCCTTCTTCCTTGTCATGTGGTTCTACTCAGCTTCCCTTTAAGTTGTAAATTTCATTCTTTCCCGGTCATGTCATGTGGTGTAGACTTAAATCAGAGAGAGTATTTCAAACTGTGGTCTGTCTTTAGATTTATTTTGTGGAAAGTACTTGAATTGCCTTTGGAGGATCCTCTAGTCAACAGTTTGAAAGAAGGGGAGAAAAAAAAAAGAATACAAGGGCTCTGAAATGTGATCAGCTCCTCTAACAGATGTTTTACAGGAGGAGTATGGGACTGCATGGGGTTTCTTGTCTCTGTTCCAGCGTTATTGGAGAACTAAGAAACCCCATACATAGATCCATCTTCTAAGTGTTTGAATACGTTGGGCTAGATCCACAAAGGGGACTTGGGCATTGCAACACTCAGCCTCACTTGAGGCACCCTGTCACCTAGTGGAATCCACAGCCCTGAGTTAGGCACCCATCCCTCTCTCCAATGGGTGGGACGAGTTTAGCACCTAAGAATGGGAACCACCTAAAAAAGCCAATAGGATATGCTGAGGAGAGGGGTGACCTAAGCCCCGCCCCCTCTGGTGCCTAATTCTGGTCCGAGGGCAGTGCCTGTCTCCACTCAAGATTCACAGCTGTGAACCCTTCTCTGGAGTTTAGTGCCTAAGCCAAGTCAACTCTTTCTTAAAAAAAAAAAAAAAAACAGTGGTAGGGGTGTCGCCACCCTGATAGCCCAGTGGTTAGGCCACTCACCTAGGAGGTTGGATTCTTGAGTTCAAGGCCCTGCTCCAAGTCAGACAGAGCAAGAATTTGAACCTGGGTTTCCCACCTCCAGGGTGAGTCCTCTAACCCGCAGGCTCTACGGTGTAAGGACAGCAGTGGAACAACCACCAATGTTTTGTATGGGGCCCGACGGACTAGGTGTGCTCGACGGTGGCCACAGAGCACAGCTACTGAACAGGGCCCTGCAGGTGACAGCAGTAGGCAAATACCTAGTTTGTGAATCTCGCTGGAGTTTAGGCGTGAGCTCAGGGGCTGTGTACAGGCCCACCAGCAGAAATGTAGGTACCTAGGGGACTTCAGAATCTTGGGTGTCTCCAGTGTTAGGGGCAGATTAGTGGGGGATTTGGGATCTAAATGTTGGAGTTAGAATCCTTAAAATGGCATTTAGGAGCCTTGGTAGATCTAGTCTGTTTTCTAAAATGCCTTGATTTAGCTAAAGAAAATAATTTATAACAATATTTGGAGGGAAGAACTTAAAATATTCTGGTACTTCAGAAAATGTGAGGAAACGTAGGTTCTAGGTTAATTCAACTTTTTGACATTGTGGTAGCTAAATTGGCTAATTTTAAAATATTTACTAAATGAGGACTCCTTCTGTGGAAGAATGACTGGGATAACAGACATGTTAACCTGTGGATTTGGGTGATCTACCTTTATATATGAGTGAATTTAGTTCTGGTAAAAAGGTGATAGATTGTCAGCCCTGGAGACTGAAAAACTCTGTCCACCGAGTGGGTACAGCATAGGAAGTGATGATTCAAGATTCTCCACCCCACCATGTTAAGTTCCTCACCCTTAATGGATGTATCCGCCTCGTGGTGATAGTTGTGCTCATTTAGAGACGCTATTCAAGGTGGCCACTAGGGAGCACATAGCAAAGAGGTAAGAGTCTGTGTAAACAGGATATAAAGACACTCTTGTATTTACCGACCACAGTGCCATGGGTCTCTGTAATCTCTAGACACCTCTGAGGTAAAAGGCCCTATCAAAGGTTGCCAAAGGTTGCCTCTGTTCAATCTTTGGTCTCCATTGAGACCATTCATCAAAGGTGTCAGATGTGAATGGTGGTTTTCTCTGATATTTACCCTGGTCCACTTAGAACTAGCCTCACACAAGGAGCTCATTCTATATGGGTCACTAACTAAACAGCCATCAAATTATGTTGTCATTACTAACCTAGGGTGGATTTAAACCAATAACATGGCAGTGTAAAGCTCCATATCTCATTAGCAATTCCTTGAATGATCTAATCTCCCTGGTTGATTCAATCGATACACATAGTTCTGTATAGGGAAAGCCATAATACTTACCCATGAAAAGCTAAATGCAAAAGCAAAACTGTTGAGCTGTTTTAAAAATAACGTATGTATTGACTAATCTTCCTTCCTTCCCCAAGGGCATAAGGTTTTGGTTGCAGCTATGTAGCTTTTCTCCATGGATTGAATTGATTTCTGATATCTGATGGAAACATTAACTTTCCAGGCAGCATGGGACCTGTTTTAAGTTCCAAAGTCCTTCATTTGCAACATATATTCGCAATAAAGCGTAAAGAGTAATCACAATGCCAAATGGCTGCAGAATGCTGCTGTAATCCCAGTCTCTTGTGGTGGTGTGTATATACTGTATTTAATTTGCAGAGCTATTTGATATCAAGTTCTGACAAGTTGTTCAGAGCTTCAGCTAGAAGAAAAAAAATATTTCAGTTTACCATCACTCTGGTAGGAGAAGGGATGCAGAGAAGATTTAATAGAATTATATGGCAACTGTTCATTGGTGGAAGTTGTAGAATTTGTAAATAACTAAGGTTATTTTGAGGGTGTAGAAAAATGGCATACAAAACAGAAATACATCACAAATAGGCAACCTGCTACATATTAGCTGAATACATTTGGTTTATGTACTGCAAATGCTGCTAATTCCACTTGTACACATAGTGCTGATTAAACAGGACACTTTACTACTTGGATTATATTGATACACATACTGATTAAGCTTCATTTTTTAGTCATGTATTGTGTATACTTTACTAATCAACCCTGTGTGTGTAACTGATTCAGCTGCAGATTTCAGTAATGGCTTTTTATGTGTTATACTAAATGAGCTGCATTATTCTGAAGAGCCAATTGTACCATATATTTAACTGGACCAGCTGTGAACATTTGAGGATCCAGTTGGGTACTGCAACAGCAGTTTCTTTAGAGAGGAAAAATTGCCCTTTGTTTGCTGATTGATTACTGAAGTATGCAATCCAATCTGTGCTTTCTAGTGGCTGAAACTTGACAACCTTACCAATCACAGGACTTTATTTATGCTGAATATTTATTTACTTCACTGAGCTGTACTATATTTTGTTTACTCAGATACCTACTATATTTTCTCAAGCTAAAATGGAGGACTATTAACCAACCATGTCTGAAGAATATAAGACAGTTACCTGATTTCTAAAGTCTCTTCTCAAAGTTCTGATATCAATGGCATGCTGCCAAAGGGGGTAGCAATTGGATTAGGAAACCTGCTCCAGTGTTCCCCACTAATTAATGTTTAATCAGAAATTGTGTAGTTTCATTCACAAAAATCACAAATGGACTTCACAAAAGCAAAATATGCAAATAGGCAAAACCTCAACAAGTGCTGAGTCTCTTTGGATTATTGTCCAAAAGTTCAGGTGGTTACCTAAATTACCTGAAATTAACGAGCCTTTCTTGTGAGCCTCTGGCAGCTCCTTGCATTGCCCACTTCCACTGCTTTTGCTTTTGGTGATAGAGAGAGGTCCATTTTTCTCTTTCACGCTTCACGTTATTGGCATTAACTCCAAAAGACAGCCTGTCTTTTGGGGATGAGGGTTAAATCTGAGCACCTGCTTTTTAGTTCCCCGTGGCCTCTGAATTAAAACCGCTTATTTTCTTCAGCTGCTTGCCCACAGAGACCAGCACATCATGTAACTTAGCTGATATTAAGGTATAATTGTTGGGATCCAGCAGAAAGGTTTCCAGATCAAGGGGAGATTGCTGAAAGTGACAGCTCTTGGAGAATTGCAACATAAACAGAAAGTTAGCAGGGTCTATTGAAGGATGGTGGGAATGTGTAGCGGGGAAGGATCCTTAATTAAATGTTTTCAAAATCAGCAGAAACCTCTAATGAAGTTAGAGGGTGAACGTTGGTGGTATATCTTAACCAATCCTGTTCAGTCAAGGTGCCTTAAGTCAATACAAAATCAACTCCTGTCTCAGGTAGGAAGCCTCCAGAGATGGTAACACTCCCAATTAGCTTAAATACTTTTTGTAAGTTGTGAATTGTTTTTAATAATATGTCCAATTTTACTAAATTAGGTCTGTAAATGTTGGGCCACTATACTATAAAAGTAAATGGGTTAAATATATAGTTACCTCTCAAATAATCACACTAGTCAACAGAGCATAGAAATTCAGCTGCTAATAATAAAAACTTTTTTTTTTACTTACATTTTGTACATGTAACAGGATGACTGTAACTTAGAGACTGGTGAAAAAAATTCTCTATTCAGAAAAAAATCTTTATTTTCTGTAAACTTTGTGCATTTGACAGCACTTAGTTTGTCTATAGTCAGTTTTAATCTTTCTTTTGTCATCTAGACCCTGATCCTGCAATTGCAATCCATGGGCCTGTGTCCATGTAAAATCCCATTGACTTTACTGGGCCTCTGTGTGAATGCAGCTGGTTGTCCACACACAATCAAGGGCCTAAGCCAGTTTATTAGTCAGGGCCTTGTTGTTTGTGTGACTCTTTCACATGAAACAGACATGAGAGGAGATAAAAAAAAACACAAAGAATAAGAAAATGTGATTATAAAAGCAGAACAATTGGCAGTGCAAATCAGGTGCAGGTGTAATGTACAGTAATTATTTTTTTGAAATTAGTAAGATTTCAAGTTGATATCTCTTTAGTCAGGACAGGTAGGCTGAATAAATTAAATGTCGCTTAGCTATTATAATGTGACTAGCTTCATAAATCAATTGTGTGCCTACATTTATGGATACAAATTACTGTTTTCATGTACAATTGTGGTAGTTGCATATGCATATGAGACTTTCCTTTCTTGAATCGGAAGAGATTTAGAATTTGGCTTTGTGTGTACAGTAGAATCCTGTTTATTCAGGTTGTTTATATGGTACTTAGTGTCATCCATGTTTGGATAACTGGGGTCAATAGAAAGAGGAGAAACAGTAAAGTAAGACTCCGATAGAGGGAATTTATATAATCAAGATTCTACTGATAGGTGGATATTTGTCTTATCAATGGGTACTGTATATGAAAAAGTATTTAGCAAAGTTTGTAGTTAGATTATTCAAAGTATGGAAAACCAGAATGAACAAAGTTTGCATCAAGACTAACTTATAGCCAGGGCACCTCTAAGGCAGAGTCACAAGAGCACTTCTGTCTGAACAGTGGTTCTGCTTCTGAAGTTGCAACTCAGATTCAAGCCAGCTGAACCAAGTTTCTGAATTGGTGGTATGTGTTCAGAGCACTACAGTGTTGTCACATCAGAAAAGTTGTGATGACTTGAAGCTAATCATTCCAGGCTCTATTTCAATATATGCTTATACAACATGGTCTACATGTGCCTAGGCAGGCATGGGTTTGCAGAATGCTTAGACCTGTTCCTTTACTGCAAAAAATTGCTTCCTAAGCAGTCAATGAAAAAATGTTTTGGGCAACGAGGAAGGGATGAGTTAATGTAATACAGAAGCGAAAAGAAAAAAAAATCACACCTACATAAACCACGTACGTGACTATGGTAATGCAGTGAGAAGTTTTGTAACAAATCATTAGTCATTAAACTAATGCTAACTGACTTTTGCAGAGAAGTCATAATGAATCAGTGTTTGCAGTGTTATTGTAGCTGTGTTGATCTCAGGGTATGAGAGAAACCAGGTGGGTGAGGCAATATCTTTTATTGGACCAACTTCTATTGGAGGAAGGGAAAACCTTTGAGCTTCACTTTTTTTTTTTTGTTCTGGTTCAGATGAATCAGTAGCATTTGCCAACGGCCATAAATGTTCACATGGAGCAAAACTTGTTTTGTCCTGGCAAAAAGTTATTAGGCTTTGAAGATTTCTTTTGTAAGGAAAACTCCCAATTGTCAACACATGCTCACCTGGAATTTTACTTGGATTTCAGCATCTGTGATTACACTGTAATCAAGTAACTTCAGCTAATCTCCTTCCACCCCAAAATAAGACTTCAATATATGGATAGGAATCTAAACAGAGTAAATGATACTATCTATTAATTGCAACAATTCAATTCAGTTATGAGGAAGAGGAGGCAAGTTTTCCAAGTTAAAGAAAATTGCATGGTTGAACTTTACTTCCAGAAATACGGCTGTTCTGCACCCATTCAACCCTTCTCCCAGCTCTCCTCACAAATGGACTGGTGATAAATTACAGAATGAGGGACAGAACAATTTCTCCTGGGAAATTACTATAGTTCTCAATCCTACGGGTGATTGACAGCTAAACTGAAGCCACTGTAATTGCCAATTAACTAATCTAAATTATGGAAGCCCTAGAGGGCTGTATACTGGGCATCTTTGGGCAAGGAAGCCTAGTCACTGTGCTTCTTGGATTGTTGGTTTACCATCAAGGCTCTCTGATGCTTTTTAACCAATCCCATTACTCAAAGCCCTTCCCTTGCTGACAGTCTTCTCACATGCCAACCCATTTTTATAAAAAAAAAAATAATAAAAAAAAAACAACTTTGGACCCTCGATCTTGCTGCAAGCAGGCTTCTCTTCCCATTCTTTGGTCTCCCCAGCCTTCTGCTTCTAGAGCTTTAGCATTAAGTGTATGTTTTATGGAGGAAAGCCAAGAGCTTTACTAGGATTGGTATCATCTTTCCAACTGGAGACAGGCCTATGATAGATTTAGTGTGCTTCCACAAGTGGCCCTTTCCTTGGCAATCTTGTTAATCTACTTTTACAGGTTTAATTCAAGCCTGGTTTACATGCTGTAACATGAATTAGTGTTTTGCTGGACAAGCTGTGCATAGAGTTTGCCATCTGGTGAGCAGCTTGTTTGACTTCTCTACTCTTTAAGCATTGTAATTTGAAGATAGTGATGCTAGACAAAACCTTAGCAAATAAGTATAGATACAGGTATAAAATCATCTCAAGACTTTACTCATGGTATCTCCCAGATACGGTAAATGTAAAACTTAGCTGGTACTTGACTCGGTCCAGAAAATCCCAATGTATTCATGGATATTTTTCTAATAATATTTTTTCTAATAATATAATATTTTTTTCTAAAATAAGACAGTTTGTCCAGTCTTACTACAACTCCAGTGAGAAACTGATAGATAATAGATACTTCTAAAGCATCTATAGATACTATTATAATAGATACTTCTAAAGCATTTAGTGTGTGTTGAACAAAGGACTTCAAAAAAGCAAACTTGAATAAAAATCAGAGAACAGGTAGATTAAGTCCCAGATGAACAAAATCTAAGAGAGAGAGGAATATAGGAGAGCTGGCGGTTTCTCTAAGAGACAATATTAAAGATACAACAGCAAACTCTCCCAATGCAAATAAAAGATAGAAAAAATAAGAGGTCAATATGGCTGCATTAAGAACATAAGAACGGCCATACAGGGTCAGACCAAAGGTCCATCCAGCCCAGTATCCTGCCTGCCGACAGTGGCCAATGGCAGGTGCCCCAAAGAGAATGAACAGACAGGTTATCATCAAGTGATCCATGTCCTGTCACCCAATCCCAGCTTCTGGCAAACAGAGGCTAGGGACACTATTCCTGCCCATCCTGGCTAATAGATTCATGGAAGATAGGTCCATCAATGGCTATCTAGTTCCCTTTTGAACCCCGTTATAGTATTGGCCTTCACAACACCCTCTGGCAAGGAGTTCCAGAGGTTGACAGTGCATTGCATGAAAAAATACTTTCTTGTGTTTGGTTAAACCTGCTACCTATTAATTTCATTTGGTAGCCTCTTGTTCTTGTATTATGAGAAGGAGTAAATAACACTTCCTTATTTACTTTCTCTACATCAGTCATGATTTTATAGACCTCTATCATATCCCCCCTAGTTGCCTCTTTTCCACGCTGAAAAGTCCCAGTTTTATTAATCTCTATTCATACGGAAGCCGTTTCATAGAATCATAGAATATCAGGGTTGGAAGGGACCCCAGAAGGTCATCTAGTCTAACCCCCTGCTCAAAGCAGGACCAACCCCCAACTAAATCATCCCAGCCAGGGCTTTGTCAAGCCTGGCCTTAAAAATTCCTAAGGAAGGAGATTCCACCGCCTCCCTAGGTAACGCATTCCAGTGTTTCACCACCCTCCTAGTGAAAATTTTTTTCCTAATATCCAACCTAAACCTCCCCCACTGCAACGCCCAACTTGATTGTCATGCACATTGTGTAAAGAGTTGTCACTTTGGATGGGCTATCACCAGCAGGAGAGTGAATTTGTGTGGGGGGGTGGAGGGTGAGAAAACCTGGATTTGTGCTGGAAATGGCCCACCTGATGATCACTTTAGATAAGCTATTACCAGCAGGACAGTGGGGTGGGAGGAGGTATTGTTTCGTATTCTCTGTGTATATATAAAGTCTGCTGCAGTTTCCACGATATGCATCTGAGGAAGTGAGCTGTAGCTCACGAAAGCTTATGCTCTAATAAATTGGTTAGTCTCTAAGGTGCCACAAGTACTCCTTTTCTTTTTGCGAATACAGACTAACACGGCTGTTACTCTGAAATCTGATTCCTTGTTCTGTCATCAGCTACCACTGAGAACAGTCTAGAGCCATCCTCTTTGGAACCCCCTTTCAGGTAGTTGAAAGCAGCTATCAAATCCCCCCTCATTCTTCTCTTCCGTAGACTAAACATCCCCAGTTCCCTCAGCCTCTCCTCATAACTCATGTGTTCCTGTCCCCTAATAATTTTTGTTGCCCTCCGCTGGACTCTTTCCAATTTTTCCACATCCTTCTTGTAGTGTGGGGCCCAAAACTGGACACAGTACTCCAGATGAGGCCTCACCAGTGTCGAATAGAGGGGAACGATCACATCCCTCGATCTGCTGGCAATGCCCCTTCTTATACATCCCAAAATGCCATTGGCCTTCTTGGCAACAAGGGCACACTGTTGACTCATATCCAGCTTCTCGTCCACTGTAACCCCTAGGTCCTTTTCTGCAGAACTTCTGCCTAGCCATTCGGTCCCTAGTCTGTAGCGGTGCATGGAGTTCTTCCGTCTTAAGTGCAGGACTCTGCACTTGTCCTTGTTGAAGCTCATCAGATTTCTTTTGGCCCAATCCTCTAATTTGTCTAGGTTCCTTCTGTATCCTATCCCTACCGTCCAGCGTATCTACCTCTCCTCCCAGTTTAGTGTCATCTGCAAACTTGCTGAGGGTGCAATCCACACCATCCTCCAGATCATTTATGAAGATATTGAACAAAACCGGCCCCAGGACCGACCCTTGGGGCACTCCACTTGATACCGGCTGCCAACTAGACATGGAGCCATTGATCACTACCCATTGAGCCCGACCATCTAGCCAACTTTCTATCCACCTTATAGTCCATTCATCCAGCCCATACTACTTTAACTTGCTGGCAAGAATACTGTGGGAGACCGTGTCAAAAGCTTTGCTAAAGTCAAGGAATAATACGTCCAGCACTTTCTCCTCATCCACAGAGCCAGTTATCTCATCATAGAAGGCAATTAGATACCCCTAATAATTTTTGTTGCCCTTTTCTGAACCTTTTCCAATTCCAATATATCTTTTTTGAGATGGGGTGACCACATCTGCACGCAGTATTCAAGGTGTGGGTGTACCATGGATTTATATAGAGGCAATATGGTATTTTCTGTCTTATCTATCCCTTTCTTGATGATGTCCAACATTGTTAGCCTTTTTGACTGTCACTGCACATTGAATGGATGATTTCAGAGAACTATCCACAATGACTCCAAGATCTTTCTTGAGCTAGTTTAGATCCCATCATTGTATATGTATAATTGGCATTATGTTTTCCAATGTGCATTACTTTGCATTTTTCAACATTAAATTTCATCTGCCATTTTGTTGCCCAGTCATCCAGTTTTGTGAGATCCTTTTGTAGCTCTTCACAGTCTGTCTGGGACTTAACTGTCTTGAGTAGTCTTGTATCATCTGCAAATTTTGCCACCTCACTGTTTACCCCTTTTTCCAGATCGTTTATGAATATGTTAAATAGGATGGGACCAGTACAGACCTTGGAGGAACACCACTATTTACCTCTCTCCATTCTGAAAGCTGACCATTTATTCCTACCCTTTGTTTCCTATCTTTTAACCAGTTACCAATCCATGAGACAACCTTCCCTCTTATCCCATGACTGCTCTTTAATGACCTGAAACTCAAAAAGGAATTCTACAAAAAGTGGACACCTTACTAAGGAGGAGTACAAAAGAATAGCACAAGCATGTAGGAATAACATCAGAATGGCTACACAATGAGTTACACCTAGCAAGGGACATAAAAGGCAATAATAATAGGTTCTATAAATACTTTAAGAGCAAGAGAAAGCCAAAAGAAGGTGTAAGTCCACAATTTAATGGGGAAGGAGAGCTAATTACAGATACGATCAAGAGGGCCCACGTGTTTAATGCCTACTTTGCTTCAGTCTTCATGAAAAAGGTTAATTGTGACCTAGATGCTTAACACAATTAATATTAACAACAAGGGGGAAGGCATGCAAGCCAAAATAGGGAAAACAGGTTAAAGGATATTTAGATAAGTTAGATGCATATATTCATGTTGGCAGGCATTGACAACATCCATCATTGGGTATTTAAGGAACTAGCTGATGCAATTTTGGAAGCATTAGCAATTATCTTCAAGAACTCATGGAGGATGGGTGAGGTTTCAGAGGACTGGAGATGGGGAACAAAGAGGATCTGGGGAATTATAGACCAGTCAGCCTAACTTAGGTGCCTGCAAAGATATTGGAACAAATTATTAAACAATCAGTTTGTAAGCTCCTACAAGGATAATGGCATAAGTAGTAGCTCACATGGATTTTTCAAGGACAAATCATACAATACCAATCTAATGTTGTTCTTTGACAGGGTTACTGGCCTAGTGGATGGGGGAAAGCAGTAGACATGATAATCTTGATTTTAGTAAGGCTTTTGACAAAGCCCGATGTGATCTCACAAACTAACTAAGGAAATGCAGTCTAGATGAAATTACTATAAAGTGGATTAATAATGGGTTAAAAGGCTACCCAGAGTAGTTATCAATGGTTTGCTGTCAAAATGGGAGGATGAATCTAGTAGGGGTCTTGCAGTAGTATATCCTGGGTCTGGTACTATTAAATACTTTTATTAATGCTTTGGATAATGGAATGGAGACTATTCTTATAAAAATTTGTGGCTGACACAAAGCTGGGAAGAGTCACAAGCACTTTCGAGGACAAGATTAGAATTCAAAACCAATATTCAATTTGTCAAGAATTAGCCTGAAATCAACAAGATGAAATTAAATAAAGACAAGTGACAAGTACTACACTTAGGAAGGAACCATCAAATGCACAACTGAAAAATGAGGAATAACTCGTTAGGCAGTAGTACTGTGGAAAAGAATCTGAGGGTTATTGTGGATCACAAACTGAATATGAGCTGCTAATGTGGTAGAGTTGTGAAAAAAGGCTAATATTTCCACAGTGTATTAACACAAGTATCATATGTAAGTTGTGGGAGGTGATTGTTCTACTCTATTCAGCACTTGCGAGACCTTGTCATAAATATAAAGGGAAGGGTAACAACCTTTCTGTATACAGAACTATAAAAAACCCTTGGATCTTAAGAACAATGAAAAAGCAATCAGGTTATTAAAAGAAGAATTTTAATTGAAGAAAAAGAATCACCTCTGTAAAATCAGGAAGGGAAATACCTTACAGGGTTATCAGATTCAAAACATAGAGAATCCCTCTAGGCAAAACCTTAAGTTACAAAAAGACACACAAACAGGAATATACATTCCATTCAGCACAGCTTATTTACCAGCCATTTAAACAAAAGGAAATCTAATGCATTTCTAGCTGGATTACTTACTAACAAGTTCTAATACTCCATTGCTGTTCTATTCCTGGCAAAAGCCTCATGCAGACAGACAGACTCTTTGTTCCCGCCCCCTCCAGCTTTGAAAGTATCTTGTCCCCTCATTGGTCATTTTGGTCAGGTGCCAGAGAGGTTATCCTAGCGTCTTAACCCTTTACAGGTGAAAGGGTTTTGCCTCTGGCCAGGAGGGATTTTATAGCACAGTAGCATAGTATACAGATTTTATAGCATAGTATACAGAAAGGTGGTTACCCTTCCCTTTATATTTGACAGGCCTCAGTTGGATTACTGTGCCCAGTTCGGGTGCCACACTTTAAGAAAGATATGGACAAACTTGGAGGAGTCCAGAGGAGAGCAAAAGAAAATGACAAAAGGTTTAGACCACCTGACCTGTGAGGATAGGTTGAAAAACTGGGCATGTTTAATCTTGAGAAAAGAAGACTGTGTGTGTGGGTGGGTGGGAGGGTGCTGATAACGGCCTTCAAATATGTTAAGGGCTTTTATGAAGAGGACAATGATCAATTCTTCCTCGAGTAGTGCCCCTATGGCCCTATGGGTGCTCCACTTCAGGTGTGATATGCCTCATGCACCTTTGATAGGAGAATTTCATTAGCAGGGTCCATTTGGCACATACATGAGCCCTACACAGCCTTGTGCCTCGAGCCATGGTTGTACAAGTCTGTGCTGGTAAACTTCCCTCAGTTCCTTCTCAGCTCCCTTGACTTGAGATGGAGCTGTAGCATGTCCACTTCCAGCAGGCCATGTCTCATTAGAATATTTTCTTCTTCTAGTTAGTTTAGCTTAAGAAGTTCTCAGTTAGCTTTTAGTGACAGAAGTGCCTTTTTTCCTCTCTTCTCCAGTCAGGCAGACTTGTCTTCCTCCAGACAGCATGTCTGGCTATCTGGGCTTCAAATGATACTGCACTTGCCGGGAGCTATCATGGTTAGCGATGGCAACTCCAAGTGAATCAGCTGTCTTGGAGAGTTGAACATCCTGCAGAAGTGTAACTTCCATTTAGCCCTGAAATCTAGGGCCACATAGAACCAGAAGATCAAAATGGGTCTTCTTACCATGGAGCTCTCCCTTTGCCCCATGTCAGAACCAGGTCAGGATAATCCATCTGTATATTGGTTTCCAGACACATCTAGTGCCCCTTAAATGTTGGCCCATCACTTTCCCAAGAAAGGGAAGGCCTCAGAGACCTCTTAAAGCCCCAGGAAGAGGAGCTATGAATTTCTTTGTAGGGAGTCTGCTCCAAAGAGACCTCAGTCTCCTGCTAAATCAGTGGTCTCTGATTCATTGACTTCTAGATCCGGTCCTGTGCATAGGTGCTGGGGGGGTGCTGCCGCACCCCCTGGCTTGAAGTGGTTTCCATCATATACAGGGTTTACCGTTTGGTTCAATGGCTCTCAGCACCCGCAGTGTACAAATTGGTCCAGCACCTCTGCTCTACTGTGGAGGCTGCAGGCTTCTCTGGTGGTGTTGGAAACTGAAAACCAAAAGCCTCCTCCAAGAGTGAGCAAACAGCTCTGAGTGAGCTTGGTACTGTCCAGGCATGACCGGGTCAGCAAGGAGAGAGATGCCTCCAGACTGGTTCCATCAGCTGCACCTCTGCCACTGGTGCTGCCCTCGTCAGGTCCGTTGGTACCATACAAATTAAATCCTCTACCCCCAGTGCCCCCCTCAGAACATTCTAAACCCTTGGTACCGACAACTTCCAGAGATACTGTCGCTTCAGTACTGATGCCCCATTTGGGCACCACAAGAATTTCAGAACTTGAAGGACTTAACTGTAATGGAGGAAACACAGACTCCATTAATCATGGACACTGAGAGTCCCTCGGTACTGAGACTAGTTCTGTCTCTGGACTTCTGTTTAATCACTTGCACCATTGGTTTCACCATTTTCAGTTGGGGCTCCTTATTGTTCTGTGAGAAGGATGAAGGGAACTTTCACTTAGTCTATTCAGCCTCTTCAATCTTGGTATAGGGTTCTCTTACCCATCCTTATAGGAATCCTTGTTATGTAGGCCACAGAGATAGGGAGGAGTGCAGAAGAAGACATCACAAGTGGTGTGAACAACCCTGCATGCCACCCCCATCCTGAATGGATTCCCCTAATGGTCATACTAGGATCCTTGGACTGCTTACCATCAGCAATTTTCTAACTCTGAGAAGGAGACAGTCTCTACCAGCTCAGAGCATTCCCCGGCATGGGAGAGACATTTGAGGAACAGGAACCTAGAGCAGATGATGATGCTACTTCTCAAGCCACTATTTCCTTGTCATCACCTGACAAAGCAATGATACCACCTCCTCTACCATTGATGGCTGGTGACTTTAAGCAGTTCCAAGACCTCAACAAATGCATGGCAGACTCCCTTCAGATGAGTCATACTCTTGTATCAGAGAGGCCAAGGAGTCACAGCACAAGTGATTGGATGTCCTCCAATCAGCAACACAAAGCAAAGTCACCCTTCTGATTAACAAGGCCATCTTGGATCCTGCAAGGATGGTTTGGCAGACCTCAGCAACAGTGCTACCAACTTGCAAAAGGTGTGATAAGAAATACTATGTTCCCACCAAGGACTTTGAATTTTTGTTTTCCCATCTCTCTCTCCTAATTTTCTGGCTATGGGGGCAGTAAATGAGCTTGGAAAACAGCATCATGCCAAGGTGACCGCAAATGACAAGGACCAGAAGCATCTTGATCTTTTTGGATGGAAGTCATATTCATCAGCGACGATACAATTTTGGATAGCTAATAACCCGGCACTCATGTTCAAATACAATCACATGAACTATGCAAAATTGAATGAATGTGTTCAGCACGTTCCTCTGGAACAAAGAGAGCAATTTCAAGCTGTCACTGCAGAAGGGCAGTTGTTAGCCTGGACATCCTTGGATACTGCAGACGCCGTAACCTGTTGCACCTGAATGGTGGTAGTCATGCACGGGGCATCGTGCCTTCACTTGTCTGGTTTCTAAGGGACATCCAGAATATGGTGGAGGATCTTCCCTTTGATGGGCTTAAGTTGTTTTCAAAGAGCATGAACAAGTCCCTCCATATACTGAAATACTCCAGAGCCACACTGCAATCCCTGAAAATCTATACCCCTGCAAGAAGGGGATGGTTTAGTAAATTGCACACTGCCCAGAGACCCACTGAACCCCTAGAAAGAAGCATAGGTTCCAGAGAGAGAACCACAAATCCATCATCCTTGAATATGCAAAGTTTCATCATCAAAGCACCAGTTTTGATGAGCTGGTCAAGAATTTGAAGCCTCCTCACTCTTTAGCCTGCCAGCTACAATAGTTTGCCCACCTCCCGCCATTTGGAAATCGGCTCTCCCATTTCTGACATGCACGAAAGTGGATTACCACAGACAAACGGGTTTTGGAGATCCTTACACTGGGCTGTGCTATCCACTTCACATCCCCACTCCTTTCAACCACCCCTTCCCATCTCTCTTCAGGGACCCCTCTCGTGAGTGCCTATTAAGACAGGAGATAAACTCCCTCCTTCACTTAGGAGTGATACAGCCTGTCCCAGCTCTACACAGGGGGAAGGGTTTCTACTCGAGGTACTTCCGAGTACCAAAGAGAAAAGGAGGGTGGAGACCAAGTTTAGATCTAAGACTCCTAAACAATTTGAGAAGTTTCAGAATGGTGACTGTCAGCAATAATTCTTTCATTAGCCTCAGGTGATCAGCCTTCAGTCTACAAGTTGAATGTTTCCATATTTGATACACCCCACTCAGAGAAGATACTTGCATTTTGTGATGAGGGCATAGAGTTCATCTGTTCTGCAGAGGTACAGCAGGTGTTATTAAACAGCAGGAAGGAATCTATCTATAATGCTTATTTTCAGAAGTGGAAAAGATTTAGTTGTTGGTGTGAATACCAGCAAATTGCATCTGAATCTTCCTAACTTTTTTTTACTTATCCCAGATTGCCTGAAACAACTGAAGGACACCAGCAGATTTTATCAAATAGATTAAGATTGATCTGGCTGCAATATCCACCTTCTATTCTCAGTATTCTCTCACCCCACAACTGTAACAATCATTAAAGGACTGGTTTCAGAGTAGCAGCCGTGTTAGTCTGTATTCGCAAAAAGAAAAGGAGTACTTGTGGCATCTTAGAGACTAACAAATGTATTTGAGCATAAGCTTTCGTGAGCTACAGCTCACTTCATCTGATGCATTCAGTGGAAAATACAGTGGGGAGATTTATATACATAGAGAACATGAAACAATGGGTGTTACCATACATACTATAACCAGAGTAATCGCTTAAGGTGAGCTATTACCAGCAGGAGAGCGGGGAACTTTTTTGTAGTGATAGTCAAGGTGGGTCATTTCCAGCAGCTGACAAGAACGTCTGAGGAACAGTGGGGTGTGGGGGTGGGGGATAAACATGGGGAAATAGTTTTACTTTGTGTAATGACCCATCCACTCCCAGTCTCTATTCAAGCCTAAATTAATTGTATCCAGTTTGCAAATTAATTCCAATTCAGCAGTCTCTCATTGGAGTCTGGTTTTGGAGTTTTTTTGTTGAAGAATTTGCAACTTTTAAGTCTGTAATTGAGTGACCAGAGAGATTGAAGTGTTTTCCAACTGGTTTTTGAATGTTATAATTCTTGACGTCTGATTTGTGTCCATTTATTCTTTTACGTAGAGACTGTCCAGTTTGACCAATGTACATGGCAGAGGGGCATTGCTGGCACATGATGGCATATATCACATTGGTAGATGTGCAGGTGAACGAGCCTCTGATAGCATGGCTGATGTGATTAGGCCCTATGATGGTGTCCCCTGAATAGATATGTGGACACAGTTGGCAACGGGCTTTGTTGGAAGGATAGGTTCCTGGGTTAGTGGTTCTGTTGTGTGGTGTGTGGTTGCTGGTGAGTATTTGCATCAGGTTGGGGGGCTGTCTGTAAGCAAGGACTGGCCTGTCTCCCAAGATCTGGGAGAGTGATGGGTCGTCCTTCAGGATAGGTTGTAGATCCTTGATGATGCGTTGGAGAGGTTTTAGTTGGGGGCTGAAGATGACTGCTAGTGGCGTTCTGTTATTTTCTTTGGGCCTGTCCTGTAGTAGGTGACTTCTGGGTACTCTTCTGGCTCTGTCAATCTGTTTCTTCACTTCAGCAGGTGGGTATAGTAGTTGTAAGAATGCTTGATAGAGATCTTGTATGTGTTTGTCTCTGTCTGAGGGGTTGGACCAAATGTGATTGTATCGTAGGACTGTGGAACCTCTTCTCTCGAGTAAAAGTCCTCACTCTGGTCTGGGATCTAAATCTTGCTCTCAGAGCTCTCACAAGACCTCCTTTTGAACTATAGTGATCTGCTCATTATTATACCTATCCATGAAGATGGCCTTTTAAATAGCCATTGCATTGGCTCCAAGAGTTGGGGAAATCGGGGCCTTGATGGTGGATCCTCCCTTTACAGTATTTTTCAAGGATAAAGTTTTCTTAGGTCCACATCCCAAATTCCTTCCTAAAATAGCTGAGTTTAATCTGAACCAGACCATACATCTACTGATTCCTACCCCTTGCCAAAAAATTTAAAAAATCACATAACTCGGGTCAGGAAGCTTTGTTTCATTCATTAGATGGCAGAAGAGAACTAGCTTTCTATCTCGATAGGCTCCCACTGTTTTGGAACTACACTATTTGTCTCCATTGCAAAGAGATCTATGGCTTCCACTACTTCTACCCAGAGGCTAGCAAGGTGGATTCTAGGATGTATTATTGCTTAGTTGCCAATGCACAACCTTCTGTTTAGAGTTTTGGGCCACTCCACTAGGTTGCAATCAACATCTGTGGCCTTAAGAACATTCCAGTACCAGAAATCTGCTGGGCTGTTACATGGTCTTTAATACATACTTTCTCCAAACACTATACGTTGATCCTTATCTCTAGATTTGGCGTGGTAGTGGGCAGTACAGTTCTGTCTTCTGTACTAGACTTAATTCCAAAGCTCCCTCTTCCTGGGGATACTGCTCAGAAGTCATCTGAAGTGGAACACCCATAAGGATGCTTCTTGAAGAAGAAGGAAAAGTTACTCACCCTGGGCAGTGACTGTAGTGTCCCTATGGGCACTCCACTTCTCAGTTTCCTCACCTTCTGCTTTGGGGTTTTCTTGGTGGGATTTCGCAGTAGAGAAGGAACTGTGCGCAGCTTACCAATGCATCCCTGTACTGTTTCAGTGTAGGGCTTGAGGATGTGTAGGCTGAACACATGCTGTTAATGAAAGTCTCTGATTGAAGGTGTATGGGGCACCTGAAGTGGAGCAAGCAGCCATAGGGGGACACATCTCGAAGAACTACAGTTACTGTGCAGGATGTGATCTTTTTTCCTCTGTGTCTGCTGAAAGTAGGACAAGAAATAATTGGCTTAATAGACAGAAAAGGAAATTTAGGTTAGATATTGGGGGGAAACGTTTTAACCAAGGATAGTTAAGAATGGGAGCAGTTTACCAAGGGAGGTTGTGGAATCCCTGTCACTGGAGTTTTTTGAAACCAGGTTAGACAAATACTTGTTAGGGATGAGCTTGGTATACTTAGTCCTGCCAAGAAGGCTGGACTAGATGACCCCACTTTAACTTTCCTTTGAAACCTTCCCTTCAGGCAAAACATTCAGTTTGATTTAATATATGGGTGCTGGTGACCTGTACAGGAGGTCAGCTCAGATGATGATGTGGTCCCATCTGGCCCTAAACTCTGACATTGTTTTAAACATTCTTCTATGATATGACAACCACTGAAGTCTTCATAAACCAGCAACAAGAATTAACATGGCTTCCTTCTTCTATGGTGCATATATATTGTGACAAAGCTCTGTCCTTGCCTCCGTGGGTTCCGCGTTTCCTGGCGGATTTTGCTCGCCTCAGAGGCTCACCATGACCCTGCACGTAACCCTTCTCTCTCTAGAGTCAAGGGTCACAGTCTACTGAGCCATTTTCATCATAAGCCAGTGAGGTAGGTGAGAAGTTATCCTTCCTTGCACAGTCTCTGTTGTCTCCCAGTCTCAGTGATTAATCAAGGGGCAAAGGTGGGGCAGGGGAGCCCAGGCTCGCCCTCTACTCCGGGCTCCAGCCCAGAGACCCTAATAGTATCAGCTATGGTAGCTGACCTTTTAGAAACATGACATGTACAATTCCCTGGGCTACTTCCCCCACAGCAGCCCTCACTTCCTCAAGCTCCACTTCACCCTTACCGCAGGGCCTCCTTCCTTGTGCCTGACATGGTGTGTACTACTCAGCCTCTCCAACAGTGCAACTTCCTCCCACAGCTCCTGACATGCCCACCCACCTGACTGACTGGGAGGCTTTTAACTAGTTTCAGCCAGCCCCTGATTGGCTTCAGGTGTCCCAATCAATCTAGCCTTCTCCCTGCCTTCTGGAAAGTTCTTAATTGGCCCCAGGTGTCTTAATTGACCTGGAGCAGCTGCCATTTCACTTATCCTGGTACCAGGGATTTGTTTAGCCTGGAGCTAATATATCTATCTCCCACTACATTTCTATAGCCATCTGGCCTTGCCCCATCACAATATATATGTGCATATGCAGAGCCAGCTGACTGTCCATTGGTGTGCGCATACAAAGTATGTTTCTGAAATATTTAATACAATTAACACTCATCAGATGATCAAATGGCCCATCTGACAATGCCCTCCCAAATGTTAGGTTTCTACCACTGAGACACTAGTTTTTATTTAAGTGCCAAAAGTGTGTAAATGCAGTTCCCCCACCACCTCATTATCTTAATTCTCAAAATTGGCTGGACCACTACTACTCAACTTGCAAAGAAAATTTTGTTCTTGGGCTTGAGAACAAATGTGCCGAATGCCAGCCTCGTATTGTTAACCCGGTACAGATTATTTTAACAGGGAGCTATAGATTTAAAAACAACCCCCCTCATCTACACATCTGTTCCCCCTCACGTATCTATCACCAGGGGTGATTGACACTCTACAAACACTAAGGAGGCAGGTATAAGGTACAAACAGAATAAGAATTTATTTAACAGGACTCCCAACAGGAATAATAAACAAGATATATACAATACAAAGCACTTGGCTGTTAACCCCACAGGTGGGCTTGTAGCCAAGAACCCCAAAATAACACAGATATACAAATAAACCAAAGAGATTAATACATGACCATGTCTGATGCTTTTACAGAAGAAGGACCACACATAGGTTCAGGAGCACAGCCAGGAGACAAGCACACAACCACAGGAACAACACAAGGGACCAGGAACGACGATACCACAGGATCAGGAACAACAGGTAAGCAGGACTTCTCTTGACTCATCGTCTTGGCTAGGACACAATAGGCATTGGGCTGCCCCGAGACAGACAGTGCTGTGTGCATCGTCCTTAAATAGAGTCTTGTGTCCAGGCAGATTACACAGATCACATGACCCTGTTCCTGCCTTGAATAGAAAAGGACACCAACTGGCAAACAAGAAGGAGTAACAATATGGAGGGCAATCCACAACTTAGGCAAACAAAAGGCAAATTGGAAAATTAACCGTAGAGTATGTAAAAGATGAATGAAGTTCTAGACAACTGGAAATGACCCTTTGCAATGGAAATGTTTACACAGTTTTCACTATAGGCATCGGCGCTAGACGAGAACAAAAATTAAAGCTAGTGAGCCAAATTGAACAATAGTGCAAATGTTTGCAGGCCTATCAATGGGAGTTGCCTGCTTACACCAGGGTTGAATTTGATCCATTGGTCTTGATTGGCTTGAAATAGCAACACTCCTTTGCACAGCTGAAGCAATAAACATTCTATTCTGTGAAGATCAGGATCATCTAGAAAACTTTCAAAAATTGCTTTGCAGGGTAAATGTCACAGATGGTTTGTTGAATTATTTAAAAAATGAATTCACAGGCAGCAGTGACCTTTCTCTCTGTTCCACGCACATTACTGCTCTTTCTGCTTCTATTGGGTCTTTCATGTGCTGGCCTGTAAAAAGAATTAACAGTAAATTTTAATAGAGGAGGTACCTAAAATTCAGTGGAAGTGCAGTGCTGCCACTTCTGGAGGGGAAAAGGGAATCCAAACAGATGAGAACCTGGAATCGGTGGTTAACACTCCCATTTTCATCACAACTTCCTGCTGCAAAGACCCACCCGTCAGATTCCGTAGCTTTTACAGAAGACTCTCCGTGTATTATTAATAAATCATTTTACAGAACACCAAACAGTAGCTTTCCTGGGGTTCAATCTTGAGAGTTTAGTGAGCACCTGGAGCGGCGCCCACTGTACATTGGAGTTGAGGATGCTCAGCACCTTCAGGATTGCCTCAGATTCTGGAGGATGAAATCTCTGCTCTCATCCTGTCCTGACTGTCCCTGCTGGAATGGCCTGATACCAGCAGAGGAAGAGAACTATGCTGCCCCAGACACTCAAGACACTGAAATGACAAACTACTGTGTCTGTCCTTCTCTGGTAAACGGGGCTCATCACATCTTAATCTCTGCATCTAGCACATTTCATACTTTGAGCTGCACGTGCTCCTGCAGGAACCTACGTCTTCAAATTAGAAACTACTAAGCCCACTTAATGGACAGATTGTGAACAGCCCAGCTTTCGTCTAGAGGACAACCTTTCGTCCTGGCTCAAAATGCAGCTGGCTGAGCATCAGCTTCAGTTTGTGAGACATGGTGTCAGCGGTGGAGCAAGCTCCCCTGCCAAACGAGTCAGAGAGTCTGTAGAAACATCACAATAGCTATAAGAATGTTAACGCTGGCTGAGAGATCTGATGAGCTGAAGCCCAAGGTGCTTTAGAAAGGTTCCTCATCTTGTATCACTTGTATTGCAACATCCTTCTCTCTGGCCTTGACACCACCCATATCCATTCCCAGCAGCGCTGCAAGGGTCATTTTCCTAGCCCATTTCTTTAACCACATCACTCCTCAGTTTGTATCCCTCCATTGGCTCCCCTTGCTCTACCAGAGCAAATGTAAGCGTCTTGTCCTCACTTTCAAGGCCCATCTCCACCGTGCCTATAGTCCAGAGGTGGGCAAACTACAGCCTGCGGGCCACATCTGGCCTTCAGGACCATTCTGCCTGGCCCGTGAGCTCCTGGCTGGTGAGGTTAGCCCCCGGCCCCTCCTCTGCTATCCTCCCTCCCACACAGTTATGCCGCTGCACGGGCAGCCCAGCTTGCACCCACCAACCTCCCAGGCTTTCCAATAAGCCTGTCCTGCTGCTCTGAGCGGCGTGGTCAGGGGGAGGGGGGAGTTGGATAAGGGGCAGGACGTCTTGGGGGGCGCAGTCAGGGGATAGGGGTCAGGGCAGTTGGGACAAGGAACATTGGATGGGGGCGGGGTTTCAGGGGGTTGTTAGGGGCGGGGGGGGGTCCAGGGAGAGGGTGGTCGGGGGGTACAAGGAGCAGGGGGGGTTCGATGGGTCGGCGGTTCTGAGGGGGGCAGTCAGGGGGCAGGAAGTGGGAGGGGTCAGATGGGGAGGCAGGGGCCAGCCTGTTTTGGGGGGGCACAGCCTTCCCTACCTGGCCCTCCATACCATTTCACAACCCCAATGTGGCCCTCGGGGCAAAAAGTTTGCCCACCCCTGCTATAGTCTCTCATTTAGCATTGAGAATCTTCCCGGCCCACGCTCTGCCAAATTCCAAAATGTATGTATAGAAAACCCTACCTAACCAAGAGCAGTATAAGAAGCACTGAAGCTCTTAGACCTGCTCCCTGGATTCCTCCAAGAACACTATATTCAAAACATCTTCTCCCTCCAAATGGTGGTTGTCAGACAACCGGCAAAACACCAAGAATCAAGGAAGTAAAGTCTAGCTTCAGAGGTGGAAAACACAGTCTGCTCATATTTAACTCCAAGGACTTTTTGCAGGTCCATGCCACTGTTTGAACATCGGCCGAAGTGGCAGCAGTACACAGACGCCCACCTTACAGCTGTATATTGTTTGTACTTTTTGAAGTCTGCTCAGCTTGGACGACAGTGAACCTGAACTGTTGGTTTCACTTTTCGTTTACAGTCACTTTCATTTTCTGCTTCGCTTGCGCCAACACAAAGCCGTCGTTTCAGTTTCTTCCCTTTTTTGACAATTAAAAAATGGCATGAAAATTTCTCTGTATGTGAGGGCTTATGGAATTTTTTTAAGCAAAACCTAAAATGTGTGGATCTAAATTACCAGACAGTGTCAATGGAAACAATTCTCTTTTTTTAATTAAAACAATTTTTCATTTGTTTTCACTTCACCTTTCCCCTCACTGTACTCCTCACCATACTCTTTCCATTCTGAATCTGACTCCTGGCACTTACCATGAGGCGAAGAGACAGTCCAGTAAAACGCATCAGGAGCTGAGTATAAACTTTGATTATCTTGTGGCACAATCTCCCCCATCCTTGCTGCCATGTATAGGTATGTTAATCTGTTTAAAAACAAAAATGTCTGAGTACAAAGGATGGGTTTTTTTCTCATTTTCACTAAAGTGAAAAAGCAAAATGAAATTGTTTCAGATTAAAATCCAGATGTGTTCACATAGTTATAGTAAGTATAATTCTACAGCAGAAAGGCAGTTGGAGAATAACCTTCCTGTTACTTACAAATGGTGCATAGGCATAAACTGATATGCTCATGTGATGCAAGAGCTGGATGCTCAGGGTAAGGGTGCATTTATTATAAATTTACCTGTAATCTGTTCAGTTATTAGCTAATCAATATTCTGAATACAGATGGGCTGACAAGGCAGTGTTCTGATTTGGATTAGATTTATTGGGGAAGGGGGTGGGAATTAAAGTTTGATACCAAATTCGGTCTAGTGTTTATATTCGATGGGGCAGGACTTGAGACTTCCATCAGCCTGAATTGTGGGCATCTTCCACATTCAGCAGCACTCATGCAATTTCTGCCATTGGGAGCTGGACTCCATGGGTGGCAGGTATAATAGGCCAGGGGAAGCTAAGCCTTCCCTGGTGCAGCCAGCACTGATCCCACTGCTGGATGCCTGGACCGTGGTGGCCCCACCTCTTCCCCTCCCTGCGGGGAGTGGGCTTCTGCCGGACGTTTTTGGTTATTTATGATGTGCCATGCAGGTTCCCAGGTGGCTGAGGAGGGTGGTATCTTCTACTCAGCTTCCCGGTTCCCTTGGACTCTACAGGGAGATTACTGATGAACCCGGGAAGCTGAGCAGCAGATACTGTCTCCTCAGCCGCCCGGGAACCTGTATGGTGTATACAAAAAGCTCAGCGTTCTCTGCCCGCGGCTGCCTGGCTGCTCCTCCCTAGCACTCCATCCCCCCCCCTTCCAGAGGTCCCTGCTGATGCTTGCTGGATCCTCCTCTCCTCCCCGTTCGGTCCCCTCCCAACTTGGCTCCCCTGCTGCTGCTTGAGCGTGGAGGCAGGGGAAGGAGAGGAGAGATGCATGGGTTGAGCTGTGGCGGGGAAGAATGAGTGAGGGAGGGGCGGGCCCTGGGTGGAGCGGGGTTGGGACCTGGAGCAGTGCAGGGGTGAAGTGTGGGCAGGGCCACAGGCCGAAGAGGTGGGACAGGGAGCTAGCCTCCCCAAGGGGAAGCTTTGCCCGCTGTCCATGATGAACTCTCTTTAAAGAGAGGTTGTGGCCAAAATCTTAAACCACCAAACTGGGAGGAGGCGGGCGGGGGCGAAGGCTCCTTCCAGTTTTGGGCCTGAAATGGAAACCACTGTAGGTACAATTTCAGAGTTGAAACTGAACACTCCCACCCCCCTGAACTATGAAGGAGTTTGGATCTGTGGTTCTTGTTTTGGCCCCTCTCTAATTTTTTCAGATGAATATAATGGAATTTTGCTGTCTGGCTCACTGGCTGGAAATGCTCTCTAGGTAAGTGTCTATGAGATCTCTTCAAGCAAGAGTCAAGGATATGTGTTATCTCTAGCCCAGTGTGCTTGAGTTATAAAAATCTATCCTCCCATTACGTTTGTGGTTATGTAGCACTATTAAGGGGTCAAAGCAACTGCTCTCTCAGCTATTAAAGAATAAAGGTGAAAAGGGTTATGACAGCACTTCCTCCACAATACTATTTAATTGAAGCCCAGGAAAGATTCCTACAATATAAGATAATTTATATATAAAGCATAGTTCCATTTACTGTCATTAGACCACTTTTGAAGCACTTGTCATTATTAACCGGGCCCTGCTTTATAGAATGAGGTCACGGGGATTATGCCATGGGACAGAAGCACATTTCAGCTTTGCTTCAAAAGTGATGCACCCATTAACTAGGTGGCGCTGAAGGGAGGAGGTCACTCAAAGGATTGTTAAAGGAATTTGGAGCCTCTCACTTGGACGTCATCAGTGGGGGAAAAAAATTGTTACAAGCTGATGACTGATCAGTGGCATACGGAAAATGACTTGTTTTGGTGGAGATTGCCACATCCCACTGAGCACCCTGAACACCAAGTGCTGTTGGGAAATCTCAGCACCTCTCAGTCTGAGAAGAGTCCCAGGACTGAATGGGCTGAACTATCCCCTGGTTCTTTCAGGCAGCTCTACTTGGTTACATGGCTGAGGTGCATTTGTAGGGAAACATGCTGATATTGTCCAGACTGTGTCTGATTTAGGACTCCCAGAGGACTTCAGCTTTCTGCAATCTCAATGTTCCACTACTTTGGCCTCAGCAGAGCAAACAGACCCTGAGATAGAGTCCACCTCACCCCATCAGTGGGTTTGGCTTTACTGGCAACTCAAAAACAATAGCCCAACATAGTCTTCAATTTACCCCTGAGTTTGACCATTCCTAGAGTTTCCATCCAAAGCCGCCTTTGGATTAGCCCTCTTGTTCCCTCGGGACCCAAACAGAGACCACTCCTCCCTTTGCATCCTGGTTGAAGCTAATTGGACCCACTATGGTCTCAGCAGTAGAATTCTACATTCCTATTGTGCTGATGGGTTGGGTGAAACCTCACTGAAGCTGGTGGGAATCACTGCCACCCTTCATTTAGGACAAGTAACAATCAAGCGCCTTTATGGAACAAGGTAGCTGAACCAATAGGAGCCCCCGTCCAAAACACAGGCACAACATGACTCTATCAGCAATTGCTTCTCCTAACAAAACCAACACCCCCCCGCCCCGCCCCCAAATTTAGGCTCACCACTCACATCAAAAAAGGATAATGTTCTACAGGGTATTAGACTATGCCAGTCTGCTACAAGTCTGAGAGACACTGGAACTAAAATGAAAATGGAGCTACTTCACCAGGGTTTGCATTTGTGTTAAAAACAAAACTCCTTATTTGGATACAAAAAGACTAAAGACTAAAACTAATCATAAGGGAAAGATTGAATAATGGAAGCGCCTGCTTTGTGAATGTCCTCTCTTTAAACTAGCCTTACCAAAGAGAATGTGAAAATTGCAGCTCAGTCAGGAAATGGGGAGGAATATTGCTTGAGGTTAATCATGTAGATTTGGAGGAGAAAGACAAGAAGCCAGACATGACATCATGATAAACTGAATGTAATAAGGGTTTCCGCTGGCATTAATATAAGACAGCAATGTCCAAGCTCAGCTGGTAATTGGATCTGACAGCTGGTAGGGCTGGTCACATTGCATACATCAGTAACGTTGATCTGTTGATTTTTTTTCTAAATGTAGTGCAGATGTTTCTTTGTTGCTCTTAATGCCTCTAATGGCCTCAATAACCACTCTCCCTTACAGGTAAAAAGTTCAGCTTTCTACCTGTCCTCTAATGATGGACTCAGATTATTTCAGTTGCTCCAGACTCTGTTTTATTTCTTACCTGTAGTATTTAGCCCACAGCTGTAAAACACTAAACGTCAGGGGGTGTGATCAGAATTTTATTGCATTAATGAGTTTTAAAAGCAGGAAATCTATAAGCAGGCTCAGTGCAGACAAAGCAAGGCATTGAGAGCTCTGCACATTGGTGCACCCTCAGAAATGTACTTTTCACTTCAAGGGTGTCCCCAGAACAATTCTAGCTCAGTCCCTGGGAGTTGGGGCTAGGAACACATTAAAAATCATCTTGTCAGTGCTCTGGGACACCCATGCATTTTGAGATGCCACATGATGGTTGGCAGTTCAGTGCCCAACAGTAGGTGTGTAATAGAAATCACCAAATAATCAGTGTTGGATGGCGAACTGAGATTACACTGCACTATTATTTACTGTTTCAGTAGTGCCTAAGAACCCCAGCATGGTGGGCGCTGTACGAACACACTGACAGACAGCCCCTGCCCCAAAAACTTCCAATTGAAATAGGACAGAGAAATGGTGGGAGGAGAAACAGGCACAGAATGATGTGACTTGCCCCAGGTCACACAGCTTGTCACTGGCAGAGCCAGGATTTAGACGCTAGGTCTCCTGACTCCCATCCTGTGCCCTGTTTGTTAGTCCATGCTAGTTCAAGTCACAACATTTAATACCCTCCCTCCCACAAGTTTAGGGATGTGTAGGGCTGGGTGATTTGGCTCAGCACATTCTAAAAAGAGGGGTGACCTGTAAAATATGGATCTGGATTCTGTTTATCAAGTACCCCACATTTGGGGATGTTTGGGCTCAGAGTTTTGGTTCTGGCAAACATCCAGCTTAAATAACTGGCGAATCAATGGAGCCAGTTTTGCCTCCTGCTATGGCCCTGCTCTACATTGTGTTCGGGGTCAGGCCTAGATTTCCGACGGTGAAAAGAAAGGCAGCAGAAAGCCACCTTTGTATTCCACCAGCCCAGCTATGCCTCCTGTGGGGTGTAGCCCAGAATCTCGCCCCGTATGTTTATGGACAAACTGCTGTCATTTATGTTCATGCAACCCCCACTGATGTAAATAGGGGTTGGATGGAAGTGATTGAGGCCTATTATCTTCAAAGATTTGTTGGAGGAAGGGAGAGGACAGAGGAAGCCAAGTCTGATTTTTCTTTCATAGCTTCCCTTTCTAAAGTGTCAAAATGAAAGCCTGTGTTTGTGGGCGTGCCCCGTTCTATATAACGTCCAGGTTCACAATTGTTTTATAGAAATGGCAGGAACTCTCACTCCAACTCTGTCGGACTTCAGCAAAAGTGATGATGTCAGAGGGTGTGAAACTGATCTTGTCACTGAGTGTGAAAAAGCTTAACCTAAATGTGTGACTAGCTGATGCAAAACCCATGTTCGATACCTAGACTCGCTAATTATCATAAGCAACTGAAGCTAGTTTATTATCTGATAACACAGTCTATACAGCTGCGGTTCACAACCGGGGAATCTGTGGCCCCCTGGAAGGCTCTGAGCAGGTTTCAGGGGGGTCTGCCAAAATAAACCAGAGAGCAGGGCTAGTGTTAGACTCACTGGGGCCCAGCATGGAGCCCAAGCCCGAGTCCCACTACATGGGTCTGAAGCCCAAGCCAGAGCCCAGCCAGGATGAGCAGTGACCATGACATGTGCATATGCTTCTCAAAGAAATCCCCGCATTTCTACGTTACTGGTGCTGCTCAACCATTCTAAGTTTCATGCTGAGTAAGTAAAACAAAAATAAGATTGTATTTTTATTTTTGTACCTACATTATCCTTTTATTTTTCATACTAGGGGTGTGTATGTGTGTATGTATATAACTGTAGAGCTAGGAATTTAATGCAGCTTTTAATTTACTGGATATACAGCACAACAGTAGTTGTGGCACCGGTGGGCTGTAGAGTTTTTATAGCATGTTGGGGGAGCCTCAGAGAGAAAAAGGTTGAGAACAGCTGATTGACATCAGCGTTAACATCTTCAGAATTTCTTAACCTCGAAGATCTTGGTGAGCCCCCACCTCGCGGCTGAACCAGGACTGTCCAGCATCCGATTATATGACTATCGTAACCAGGTAGTAGAGAGTGGATATCAAAACAGCCTTGAGCCAAGGCACGCTCCAGAGCTAACATACTTAAGAGCCCCACCCTGCAAACATTTGCACACATGAATAATATGACTTGCACACTTAATCATAGAATATCAGGGTTGGAAGGGACCTCAGCAGGTCATCTAGTCCAAACCCCTGCTCAAAGCAGGACCAATCCCCAACTCAATCATCCCAGCCAGGGCTTTGTCAAGCCTGATCTTAAAAACCTCAAAAGAACGAGATTCCACCACCTCCCTAGGTAATGCGTTCCAGTGCTTCACCACCCTCCTAGTGAAAACGTTTTTCTTAATATACAACCTACATCTCCCCCACTGCAACTTGAGACCATTACTCCTTGTTCTGTCATCTGGTACCACTGAGAACAGTCTCGATCCATCCTCTTTGGAACCCCCTTTCAGGCAGTTGAAAGCAGCTATCAAATCCCCCCTCATTCTTCTCTTCTGCAGATTAAATAATCCCAGTTCCCTCAGCCTCTCCTCATAAATCATGTACTCCAGCCCCCTAAGGATTTTTGTCACTCTCCGCTGGACTCTTTCCAATTTTTCCACATCCTTCTTGTAGTGTAGGGCCCAAAACTGGACACAGTACTCCAGATGAAGCCTCACCAATACTGAATAGTAATCTCATTGGAGATAGACAGAGCAGTTTATATGCATACGGTTACTTGTGTGCATAAGTGTTTCAAGGACTGGTGGCTAAGAGGGAGCTTTTTGAAGGCAGAAAGGCACCCAGCTCTCACTGAAAGATAATGGGATTTGAGCATCTAATTCCCATTTGAGCCTTTGAACCCTCCTCCTCCTCCAGATGTGAATGTGTAGCAGGGAACCTTGAATGTAATTGGTTAATTTTCAGAGCTATTAACCCTTCCTCTTTCTTCACACCCTTTAGAGCTGTAAATTGCAATGATTCCTGAGTGTCTGTGGCAATTGTAGTATATCTACATAGGTTTTTTTCTTTTCTTTCCTTCCCAACTTTGTTGTAGTCGTTCTGCATGGGGAAGACTATGACAGGAAAGATGATACAAAAATATTTCAAACCGAGGGCTGCTGGAAGAGCAAAAGAGAGAGAGAGTTGGAACCCAAATGCTAGATTTTTGAATACAAATGGAAGAGGTGACAGACGCTAATGCAGTGAAATGAACTGCAACAAAGCCATGTTGGGAATTATTTTGCTATTCATAACTATTTCTGTTTAAAAAAAAATGTAATTGGGAAATGATGTGAGGGTCAAACAATATGTCACTTAACTTGAGGCCTTGCCGGGGGGGGAGGTGGGGGAAGGAAAACTGCATAACATGTCATCCTCCTAGACATGCTTTGAAATAGTTCCCTGCTTTTTCAATCAGGACATACTGTCATGTAGCATTTTCTATTTCCATACAGAGTATGTTTCTCCTTAAGAGAAATTAAAATGACAGGAAAGCTGGTGTGCCACATTCAATAACATTACCAACTTTTCTGTTTCAGTGATTAGGGAGAGGGGGAGAAAGAAAATACTCTGATGTGATCCAAGAAAGTGACTGTTAGGGAAATAAGTTTATAATTCAGCATCCTAATCTCTCACCTGGAGGAGTGATAATTACATCAGTCTAAGAAAACAATACAGGCTTCCTGACAGGCTCATGGATAGGAATATATTACTTCTCCATATTGTTTGCCTGTGTGGACACGTGACGTGTCACAATTATAAAATATTGTGTGTCTCTGCACTGCATGAATGCTACATTCCAATGCAAATAGTTTTCCATTACAATAAACTGAATAGAGAAGGTTGTCTTGTCTTTCAAAATATCATCAGCAGAGACCATCTCCTACCCCGCCCTAATTCTCCTCCCAGTTTTGTTTTTATTGTCTGATTTTTGTTTAGGCAAAAATCCTCCTCCTGACTGCACCTCTCTACTTTCATTCCTTTTTGTTTCCCACCATTACTTGGCCCAAGCCTCAGCCCTAACAGGCCTTATTTTGTATTCAGCAGTGTGTCTTCAAGGTGCCCATGGGCTGCAGAGATGGCAAGCCAAGAACTAGGCCTCACTGCATGGCTAGGCCTTCATGAGCAGCCCAGGCAGGAAAACAGCTTTGAAATATGTTATGAATGTTTGAAGAATGTGTTACTGGCCCCTGAAAATTCTGCAGTGCTAATCTGAACAAGCTGCGCACACATCCTACTTCCTCGTTCTGTTTTCTTTATTAAATGTTAAACCTTCTGGTAATACTGTTTAGCAATGCATACTATTAGGCGGGCAAATGGGCCAGGGAAAGTACTAACTCTTGGAATTGCATGGCTGACTTCATAACACAAGGAGGAGGAGATGGATTTATGGCTGAAGCATCAGAAGTGGTGGGGCTGGGAAATCTGGCTTCTGATTTCAGTTGGATGGCATTTCTTTGCGACCTTTCATGAGTCGCTATCTCACCTCCCAGGCTACGATCATCTTAAAAAATGAGAAAGGATATTACATCCCTTCCTCCCATGGTTTTTAGGGTTAATCAATTAATATTTGTAAAGCGCTTTGAGATACTCATATGTAAGGTGCTATAGAAATACAAGCACAGGGTTGCCAATTTTGGTTGGACGTATTTCTGGACACTTCATCACATGACATAATCTTTTAAATTAAAGATTAATCTTTAATTCCTGGAGACTCCAGGACAATCCTGTAGTTGGCAACCCTAGGTACAAAGTAAGTTCAGCTCCCTCTTACATGGAAATGTAGAATTGTTCAAACGTCCTTTAATATCTGTCGTTGAGTGTCATTGGTGCTGTTATCTGTACCAGAGTTGATAGAAAAACACTGACAGTTTCCTTGAAAGAGCTTCCTTGCTCTTTTCTTCTGCTATTCTCCTGAAAGCCCAGGCTGATCTGGGCAGCTCGGATCTTCCTTTCAGCTCCTCGTTGCTTTAGTGCTTGCTCTCTCACCTTTGCTGGGGTGTGTAACATGGAAAATTATAGTATCTCAGAGACAACCCTTTGAGGGTAATGGTTGGTAAATGAAGTATTTCCAATCCAGAAGGTTCAAAAATCATGAGTCAGACCCCCCCCCCCCCAAAACCATGAGACTGGTTTAAAAATTATGAGAGTTTCAAAACAATAAATTTGGAATTCTTTTAATTTGCCTTTTTTTGTTGAATCTTAAGGGATTGTGTTTTCCAGCTTTTCAGCAGTCGTCATGGTGAGAAACTCATTTTTTTCCCAATGAAATAAGAGCTGAGATTCTCACATATTCACTTGATTCTACTGGGGGGGGGGAATATTGCAAGACTCGCAATAAAATTGGGACAGCTGGCAACACCATGTCCTGTTAACTGTAGCATCTGTCTGTCTAAACATTTTTAGGATCCACATCACCACAATACTTAGGCATGAATGACAAGCAGCTGGAAAAGAAATTCCTGGTAAGAACATTTGCAAGGGCCAAACGGAAAAGAATGTATATTCTAAATGCAAACAATGTCAAGGCTAATGGAACTTTTATTGCATGGTTGCAAAATAACACATAGTAATCCTCGAGATAACTCCTTCCCAGAACTGCTGCAGAAAAATTAAACACTTAAAACCATTCCTGGGCCCCAGTCTTCACCACAGCACCGAGGGGGACAGTGCTATTTGCCATCTTCTACTATTTCTAGACACTGCGGTACCATGCTGAGATTTTGAAACCGACTTGGTCCTTGAGTATGCATTAAACCTTTCCAGTCAATAAACTGTGGTCTTTAAATGTACTGCTAGATTTGCTCTCTAACACAGCCTGCCTTTCAAGCCAAGCCAAATGAAAAGCTTATGCAAATGTAGAGCCATGGAAGAATGAAGCCATATTTTCAATATGGGTGTTCAGGTACCATACAGCTATTATTTATATCCTGGAAACATGTTTAAAGCACTGTTAAACAACAGGTTTAGCTGAGTTAAAATTGGAGGTGTAATTTCACACTGAACCATGAGGAGGAGTGCTTCATTGTGACTACTGCCAGTACCACTCTGAGACTTAACGGGTGGGTGGGTGGGGCTTCAAAGTAGATTGGGGGAGGGGGAAAAGGGAGTCAGACGTGGGCTGGTAAGGATGTGGGGAGGTGATGGGTCTATCTTTATGACAGGGACTTGTCTCCTTTTTGTTGGTTAAACTGTTGATGAAACAGAGAAGCCCAGCCCAAAGGGGGTTAAGAGTAAACCAAGCTTTGGAAGAGCTCTGTACACAGAAAAGCCCTGCCCAGGGAAGTTAAGGAACCTCAGGAGAATTTACAGAATATGCCTGTTTTAGTGTAGCAAATTCTAGACAGCTTCTCCCGGGAGCCTTTCAGGGCCTGTATATGTCTTCCAGCCCTCCCTCCATTCAGAAGGGAACCAAAACACTGCAAATAGACCATCGGCTCACTCTTGCTTCCATTACAGTCAATGGAATTCAGCTTTTTGACTTCTGGGGAGCAAGACTGGGCCCCAGGACTCCTGAAGTCCTAATCATAATTATTTTTTCCTTAGTGTGTACGGAGTTCACTGAGAAATGGGACATTTGCAGTCCTTGTGCTTTGCTCTCTAACCTAAATTATTAGTGGTGATAGTAACAAAAATTCTTTTAGATGAGCCCTTAAACATCAAAGGTTTGTCTGCTGTAATAAAGAGACAATGGCTTTTGTTGTTGTTTCTCTGCATCATTAATCAAAGTTTTCCCTGCACCTGCTGTTGCATAGCCCGCCACTGCTGCTCTCCACCCCAAAGGTGGCTGAAGTTTGGTCATGCCATATGTTATATAAGGTGTGACAGGGTCGGGCCAGATGGCTACAGGAGAGTAATAGAAGGCAGATATATTAGCCCCAGGCTAAGTAGGTCCCTTTTCCCTGGGTAAGGTAACAGGGAAGGTTCCAGAACAATCAGGAACCTTCTGGAGACGATTAAGACAGGCAGGCTGATTAGAACACCTGCAGCCAATCAAGAAGCTGCTAGAATCAATTAAGGCAGGCTAATCAGGGCACTTGGGTTTACAAAGGAGCTCACTTCAGTTTGTGGTGTGCATGTGAGGAGTTGGGAGCAAGAGGCACTAGGAGCTGAGAGTGAGAACACGTACTGTTGGAGGACTGAGGTGTACAAGCATTATCAGACACCAGGAGGAAGGTCCTATGCTGAGTATAAAGAAGGTGTTGGGAGGAGGCCATGGGGAAGTAGCCCAGGGAGTTGTAGCTGTCACACAGCTGTTCCAGGAGGCACTCTAGACAGCTGCATTCCAGTAGAGGGTGGACCCAGGTTCCCCCCAAACTTCCCAACTCCTGGTCAGACACAGGAGGAGTCAACCTGGACTGTGGGTTCAGAAAAATGGCCAACCTGAGGGCTGCCGTGAGCTCCAAGGCAAGTGTCAAAGTCAGATTCAGGACTCACATAATTTGTCAGACCACTCTGTTTATTAGCAAAGTGCCTTGCTAATGCACCCATATGTGAGCCCCTCTCTGAGGCCCAAGATAACTTATTTATACAGCTAAGCCAAAGCCAATTTAACATAAGAGACAAAAGAAAGCAGAAACTGACAAATATACATACATATCTTATTTGTATACTAACGTTTACCAATCTCCTAGCTCAGTAGGAGCTCTAAGTTAATTAGTTTGAGGACCCATTGTCTCACACTCCTTAATGTTTCTCTTCCTGACAACTATATTTCAACAAACCCTTCAAGTAGCATTTCTTTAATGAATTATAATTTCAATATAATTCATTCTACTTTCACTCAAGCAAATCCGCCAATAAGTGCAAGACCCACCAAGGTAGAGGAAGAACTTCGTCACAAAGGTCACGTAAGTTATCTGAGATCTAATGGAATGAAAATGGTAAAAATCAATGCCAAATGTTTATAGTCTGTGTAGTTTAATTTGTGGTATTATTGTTGGTATTATTATTATTATTATGATAATATAATCAGTAGCTTTTCCTTAGAGATATTCCTTGATGGTACTGGTCAGCTTTCACTTTCTAAGCTGTTTGAATAGAGGCTGGGTCTTATTATGACATGGAAGAACAAGTTGGAGAAGCTTTCACACTGTAGTTTTGCTGTTGAGTCGCATTTATTTCTTTCCTAAATGTGTGTTTGGTTTTTTTTGTTTGTTTTTTAAATTTCAGAGCATTATAAAGTCACTTGAGTAGCATTTTTTCTGGTACACTACACTTTATTATTTCTTTAAAGGTTATTCCTCAAACTCTTTCCTTTCTGGATTCATTTGGCTGGGGGTATTACTTGCCATGTACGTAGCACATGGCATTTGATGTCACTATAACACAGAGCTAAGCTTGAATTAGGTTAGCAATGGGTTACATCCAGTTTTAACTTCAGTATAAAGAGCAAAAAAAATCTTATAGGACCTAAACCTTTTGGCAGCCTCATTCCTATATCATATACTCTGGTGGACTGGCATCAGTTTAAAGTGTTACTGTAATCCCCTCTAGCAATATATCAGACATTATTGTGAACTTTTGGAAGAAATTGCTCCCTTCATTTAAACATGGTTTTACAATAACAGAGTAGCTATAATATTTTACATTTATGCATAACACATTCCAGCCACAGAGCCCAAATGTTTAAAACATTCAGAATTTAGCTTATAAACCTCCCACTCCCACCCCCGGTAAAGTAAATTAGCATTATCCCTATTTTAAAGATAAGGGAAATGAGTCAGAAAAAAATCGAGTGAGTTGTCAAAACTCCTACAGGGAATCAGTGGTAAAATAGGGGATAAAACCGAGGTCCTTTGGACTCCTAGTTCTGTGCCGTGCAACTGTCCTTCCTTTCCAAATGTCACCTTGTAATGTAAAAGCATATTACAGCACTGAATCTCAATACATTTGTTACCAAATGTGAACACTTAGGATTCTGGAAATGTAACAGCACAGCAATGACTTTGCAGCTCATTATATTTTGAAATGAACTGATTGGTCAGAACGCGATTCAGGAACTATGTGCCATTATTTCATCCTGTGCATAATGAGTGTAAGATGCTAATCTACCTGAATGGGCATCTTCTACGGTCACTGTGTGCAGGGGTTAATGGCTGCACAAGGTGCCAGGCAGTGGAGCATCAGCCTTTGAGTTGAAAATGTCCTCTGTGTGGTGGTGGTGGTAAGGTGACAGATCGATGACTCTGGGGATATAAATCCTCTCTCGAGCCTCAGAACAAGCTAGGCCCAGGCTTTCAAGCCGGGGGTCATGACCTCCAGGGAGGTTGCAAGTAGTTTGCAAGGTTTTTTTTTCTGTAACATAGGGGTCATGGTATGGCAAAGGTGGAGGACCACTGAGTTGAGAGATCAGGTGTAAAGGCGTTGGGTCTAAATGGAATTAGTTTACCCAGAGACCAGAGATCAGGCATTTCTGAGGGGATCCCAAAATCCCTAACACTTTGCTCTTCTCTTTCCTTCAGTCCAAGAAGGTTGAGAAATGAAAACACAAACCCCCTTCTTTGTTGACAGGGCAGGATTCTAGAAAAAAGAACCATCGGTAGAAAGTTTAACAAAATGAGAAGCCTTGCACAAAGGTATACTTTAAAGCTTTTGGAAAGGGAACAGAGTGTGCAGCAACAGAGTAAATTTCCCTACACTGCCTCACGTCACTGCTTCTATGCTGACCTGTCAGCCCTGTGACCCCTGACCTGATTTTGTGAAAGGTCGTTATGCAAGATTAAACTTCATCTCAGGTGGTAAGATATGCTAAAATGCTTTAGGAGGTGATAATCAAAGCAATTAAAGCTATAATGGTGCTAGTAGGGGAAATAAAAGGTAACATTTTTTAAAAAAGGCTTTAAAATAAATATAAGGCCTAACCAGATAACATAAGGCCTAAGCAGCTAGCATAGAATCATAGAATATCAGGGTTGGAAGGGACCTCAGGAGGTCATCTAGTCCAACCCCCTGCTCAAAGCAGGGCCGATCCCCAATTAAATCATCCCAGCCAGGGCTTTGTCAAGCCTGACCTTAAAAACTTCTAAGGAAGGAGATTCCACCACCTCCCTAGGTAACGCATTCCAGTGTTTCACCACCCTCCCAGTGAAAAAGTTTTTCCTAATATCCAACCTAAATCTCCTCCACTGCAACTTGAGACCATTACTCCTTGTTCTGTCATGTGCTACCACTGAGAACAGTCTAGAGCCATCCTCTTTGGAACCCCCTTTCAGGTAGTTGAAAGCAGCTATCAAATCCCCCCTCATTCTTCTCTTCCGTAGACTAAACATCCCCAGTTCCCTCAGCCTCTCCTCATAACTCATGTGTTCCTGTCCCCTAATAATTTTTGTTGCCCTCCGCTGGACTCTTTCCAATTTTTCCACATCCTTCTTGTAGTGTGGGGCCCAAAACTGGACACAGTACTCCAGATGAGGCCTCACCAGTGTCGAATAGAGGGGAACGATCACATCCCTCGATCTGCTGGCAATGCCCCTTCTTATACATCCCAAAATGCCATTGGCCTTCTTGGCAACAAGGGCACACTGTTGACTCATACACAGCTTCTTGTCCACTGTAACCCGTAGGTCCTTTTCTGCAGAACTGCTGCCTAGCCATTCGGTCCCTAGTCTGTAGCAGTGCATTGGATTCTTCCGTCCTAAGTGCAGGACTCTGCACTTGTCCTTGTTGAACCTCATCAGATTTCTTTTGGCCCAATCCGCCAATTTGTCTAGGTCCCTCTGTATCCTATCCCTGCCATCCAGCGTATCTACCTCTCCTCCCAGTTTAGTGTCATCTGCAAACTTGCTGAGGGTGCAATCCACACCATCCTCCAGATCATTTATGAAGATATTGAACAAAACTGGCCCCAGGACTGACCCTTGGGGCACTCCACTTGATACCGGCTGCCAACTAGACATGGAGCTATTTATCACTACCCGTTGAGCCCGACAATCTAGCCAGCTTTCTATCCACCTTATAGTCCATTCATCCAGCCCATACTTCTTTAACTTGCTGGAAAGAATACTGTGGGAGACAGTGCCAAAAGCTTTGCTAAAATCAAGGAACAACGTGTCCATTGCTTTCCCTTCATCCACAGAACCAGTTATCTCGTCATAGAAGGCAATTAGATTAGTCAGGCATGACTTGCCCTTGGTGTATCCATGCTGACCGTTCCAGATCACTTTCCTCTCCTCTAAGTGCTTCAGACTTGATTCCTTGAGGACCTGCTCCATGATTTTTCCAGGGACTGAGGTGAGGCTGACTGGCCTGTAGTTCCCAGGATCCTGCTCCTTCCCTTTTTTAAAGATGGGCACTACATTAGCCTTTTTCCAGTCTTCCTATAAATCCTGTATAGTTAGTCTAATGTGCTTGATCTAGGATTATAAAAACAAAAACAAAAAAAAAACCCACAAAAAGGCAGTTTAAGCTTGAAATAACGTCTTTCTATGGGATTTTTGGTGCATGTAAGCAGGAAGTGAAATAGCACTCACATATTGAAACCATTGTGAAGTGTGACAGTGTAATTATAGTTCCCCTGGAATGACACAAACAGGCAGGGAGCTGAGACCTAAATCAAATGTGCCAGATGTAGGGGGGATGTACGGAGAAAGGTTATAAAAACATGGTCAGACCAATCCCTTGTTGGGACACCCAGGGGAAGTCAGAATGGCAGGAGCCTGAGTATGACCAAGATGTCTTGTGGTGACCTCTGCTTACTTTTCTTTTATCTTTGATGTTACTTGTCTTCACAATGTAGTAATATGTCAGCATTGGGGGATTGCTTTCTCTTGTATCAGACTGGAAGTATGTACAGTTCAGGGGATGTTTTGTTACATGTATCTGGTTTTGTATAATCATGCTGATGCCTGGATTTGTTTCTAGTTGTGTGATTCACAAATTTCACTCATTAGTAATTTTATGTAGCTGCCAAGTAAAGAACCTGTTGTTAGTGACAAGTGCAATTTGCACCCTAAACTTATCCAAGGCTATATTGGGAGGGACAACATAGATAAGATGATATACACAAGAAGCTATGACAGTCCACGTTCTCATTCAGACCTTAGCCTCTGCGGAAGCAGTTAATAAGGCTGCTCAGTGTGACAGTGTCTTTTGGTGATGTACAACCACCAACTCAAACGCCACTCAACTGCCAGATGAAAGGAATTTTTGCTCACTGCTGTCCTTCTGGGTTTGAGCCAATGATCTAGAATGAAAGACTCCATATGGCTTCAGAACCATTCAGTCCATATGTGTATTGGTTCTATTTGAGGAGATTGGACCCAGAACATACTGGAGTTGGGAAGGTTAAAGATATGCCTTGGGCCCAGCAGGCAAAGATGGACCCGAGCAGTAAACTTTGGAATGGGACCTGAATATTTGATCCGGAGCTTTGTTTGTGCCCATCTTTCCTAGGAAACAAGATACAAAGAAACCATCCCCGCATCCCCTGTGCTGGATATGGGACTCAGTGCTTCTAAGAGTCAGTAGTGTCCAGTATTTCTAGAGCGCTTCTACAGGGGAAGGAGCCAAGGGTGGTGGGCTGCCTGGTGCAGGACCGCTCCAAGGACCAGCCTGACCTACAGAGTCAGGCATGAGGCGGGGGGTGTGATATGGAAGATGGGTGTCTGGTGCTTGGAGTCCAGCTCTGTGAATTGCTGAGAATGGGGAAAAAAGCTATTTTGTGCTCTGAAAGAAACACTCTCCAGGTAGTGGTGAACCTGAGAGTAACAGAGAGGAATCTGGTGAGTACAGTAGTGCATTGTTCTGCAACTGAATAGCTCTAGTCACTGCCTCTGTGGTGAATGAGACTTGCAATAGCAAAAAACTGGCTTTCTGCTCCAGTTCATATGTTATCTGCTACAGTAGTTCTGCTTTCACAAAGCATGAAAAAAGAAATCAGTCCTGTAATTGCTTTATCATTGCCTTCTTCCCCTCCTCCTCCCTCTCTCTGAGGTAATCTTTCTGTCTAAAATCCTGTATCTTTTCAATACGATCCTGAAGCAAGCGGATCCCTCCTTATGTTCTATCAGACAGCTCACCTTTCAGACAGACTGAGAGTAGAGACTAAAAAGATCTATTGAAAGGTAAGAGAAATAGTTAGAGGAGGTCTCTCAGGGCTACCGTATGATGTGAGCTTGCAAACATGAGGGGACTTGACTGAAACATTCGAAATTATGAAGGGACCCATTATAGCAAATAAAAAGGGTTAACCTGTTGAAGTTAAAGAGCAGATAATGCAGAACAAATCAAAGCAAAATCTACTTTATTGCCTACATGGCACCCCAAATGTGTTGTGTTCTTCAAGCAAATAAGACATTGTCTCTGCCCTGAATAGCTAACAACCTAAGTTAGACAAAACACATTATATGTGCAAGTAGAAGGTCTATGGGGAATGAAAGGGAGGACAAAGGTTGTTTACAGAGAGAACATGTGGTTGCTTCGTTTTGCTCTGCATACTTTTTAGAGCTTCTTTCACAGAGTATACTGTGGAACTCACTCCTTCTTGAAGTCACTGAGCACAAATACAGTGGCTGGATATTTAAAAAGGCTTGATAATTCTTATGACTACTTAGATCCCAACCTAGAACTCTTAATCTGAAAACCTTCCTCCTCCTTTGGGACAATCCATTTGGAGACCGATTCTGTACTAGATACAAATTTCATGGGCCCTTCTTACATAAAAACACACACAAGATGTGGAAGAATAATGAGAGAATTATTCAAGAACACCTCAGTGATTCCTTACTTAGAATGTGTTTGCATTCCTTCTTTGCTTTTTGTGAGGAAAAACTGTGTTCATAAGATTCTTGGTGAAATTAGAGCTCATAGCTGAGGTGAGTTTAATCACACAATAAGATCAGTTTCATGACAGAGTTTGTTTTGGGCAAATTCAAAAGTAGTTCATGAAAGTAGATCATACAAGTAACAGAAACAGTCCCATGTGTACATTAAGAAATTTGCCCTGATGTAATTATACCCGTGCTACCTTCCAAAGTAGATGCACTGCACTGCCGCAAAACTAGGCTTACACTGAGGCGGCTTTCTTTTTGTAAATTAAACCAGGGCAATTTTTTTTTTAAATCTGTGCAAGCCCTTAGATGATCAATCTCATAGCTCAAATCTCTAGCAAAAACGAGAAACTACTCAGAACAATGCGCTTAGCAAATAAATCACATGTGATCAATAGGTTGATATTTGTATTCACAAAAATTCACGAAACAAGTTTAGATACTTAACAAATTCATGAAACTTTGTCTGACACCACCCCTCCCTCCCCCCACCTAATTTGCAGACATGAAAAAAGACTAAATGCACTGCTTACGTTGTTTGTTTTGAATTATTTGCCTGGCTCTAAGATGTCTACAAAGTAAGAGTGTTAAGAATAATCAAATCCCAGGCCTCTGAAAATCAAAAGAGAATTCTCCTCTTCTGCCCCCCCACCCCCACAGGTAATTACTGTGTTACACGTACATGGTAGAGTTTTCCCGCTTCTTCTGAAGCATCAGTTAATAGATACAACTGTTGGTGTCACTAGTTTGCTCTAGTACATCATATCTCCTATACCCTGAGAAATAAAACTTATTTAATACTGTGAAAATGAAACCAAATTGAAAGTATATGAACAGAACAAATTAACTTTGCATCTGGCTGTTTCGTAGAGGTTGGCCCTGATTTCATGCAGATACCAGCACCCTGTTTGCTGATCAGCATTGTGGGGAAGGGTTATTTGAATTATTATTAATTCTCTTTGCTGTGACCAGGGCTGGCTCCAGTGTTTTTGCTACCCCAAGCGGCAAAAAAAATGAAACAAAAAACCTTGCCGCCGAACACAGAAGCGGAGTGATGGTGTGGCCGCCGAATTGCTGCCGGCAACCGAAGAAGAGTTGCGTCCCCGCTGCCGAATTGCCACCGAGCGAAAAAACGCGCTCTGACGGAGCGGCTGCTGAATTCCCGCTGCTGCCGAGGGCGGATTGCCGCCCCAGAGCCCGACATCCTGCCGCCCCTTTACATTTGCCGCCCCAGGCACCTGCTTGGTTCGCTGGAGCTGGCCCTGGCTGTGGCTTATTGTTTGATGAGGAGGACTTGTGGCACCTTAGAGACTAACAAATTTATTTGAGCATAAGCTTTCGTGAGCTACAGCTCACTTCATCGGATGCATACTGTGGAAAATACAGTGGGGAGATTTATATTCATAGAGACCATGAAACAATGGGTGTTACCATACACACTGTAACGAGAGTGATCAGGTAAAGTGAGCTATTACCAGCAGGAGAGCGGGGGGGTGGGGGTGGGAACAGCCTTTTGTAGTGACAATCAAGGTGGGCCATTTCCAGCAGTTGACAAAAACATGTGAGGAACAGCGGGGGTTAGGGGGGGTAAACATGGGGAAATAGTTTTACTTTGTGTAAAGACCCATCCACTCCCAGTCTTTATTCAAGCCTAAGTTAATTGTATCCAGTTTGCAAATTAATTCTAATTCAGCAGTCTCTCATTGGAGTCTGTTTTTGAAGTTTTTTTGTTGAAGAATTGCCACTTTTAGGTCTGTAATCGAGTGACCAAAGAGATTGAAGTGTTCTCCAACGGGTTTTTGAATGTTATAATTCTTGACGTCTGATTTGTGTCCATTTATTCTTTTATGTAGAGACTGTCCAGTTTGACCAATGTACCTGGCAGAGGGGCATTGCTGGCACATGATGGCATAGATCGCATTGGTAGATGTGCAGATGAATGAGCCTCTGATAGTGTGGCTGATGTGATTAGGCCCTATGATGATTATTATTACAGCTCTCCTGCTGGTAATAGCTTACCTTACCTGATCACTCTGGTAACAGTGTGTATAGTAACACCCATTGTTTCATGGTCTCTGTGTATATAAAATCTCCCCACTGTATTTTCCACTGAATGCATCCGATGAAGTGAGCTGTAGCTCACAAAAGCTCATGCTCAAATAAATTGGTTAGTCTCTAAGGTGCCACATGTACTCCTTTTCTTTTTTGCGGATACAGACTCACATGCCTGCTATTCAGAAACCTGTCATTATTGTTTGATGTTTCTCTGTTGTTAATATTGATATTGTACATGTCGATAACAGATTGCTCTGTACTTCACATGAAATTAAGAACCTCCCATCACCGTCTCCTAATGTCACGGTTCCTCCCCCACTCTGAACTCTAGGGTACAGATGTGGGGACCTGCATGAAAAACCTCCTAAGCTTATCTTTACCAGCTTAGGTCAAAACTTCCCCAAGGTACAAAATATTACCCCCGTTATCCTTGGACTGGCCGCTACCACCACCAAACTAATACTGGTTACTGGGGAAGAGCTGTTTGGATGCGTCCTTCCCCCCAAAATACTTCCCAAAACCCTGCACCCCACTTCCTGGACAAGGTTTGGTAAAAAGCCTCACCAATTCGCCTAGGTGACTACAGACCCAGACCCTTGGATCTTAAGAACAATGAACAATCCTCCCAACACTTGCACCCCCCCTTTCCTGGGAAATGTTGGATAAAAAGCCTCACCAATTTGCATAGGTGACCACAGACCCAAACCCTTGGATCTGAGAACAATGAAAAAGCATTCAGTGTTTTACAAGAAGACTTTTAATAAAAAATAGAAGTAAATAGAAATAAAGAACTCCCCCCTGTAAAATCAGGATGGTAGATATCTTACAGGGTAATTAGATTCAAAAACATAGAGAACCCCTCTAGGCAAAACCTTAAGTTACAAAAAAGATACACAGACAGAAATAGTTATTCTATTCAGCACAATTCTTTTCTCAGCCATTTAAAGAAATCATAATCTAACACATACCTAGCTAGATTACTTACTAAAAGTTCTAAGACTCCATTCCTGTTCTGTCCCCGGCCAAGACGACTACAGACAGACACACAAAACCCTTTGTTTCTCTCCCTCCTCCCAGCTTTTGAAAGTATCTTGTCTCCTCATTGGTCATTTTGGTCAGGTGCCAGCGAGGTTACCTTTAGCTTCTTAACCCTTTACAGGTGAGAGGAGCTTTCCCCTGGCCAGGAGGGATTTCAAAGGGGTTTACCCTTCCCTTTATATTTATGACACGCCCCCCAAATCTCAGCTAGGGTGAAACACTGGCTGGGATTTCTTCCTGGAGCTCTAGGAAAACAGAGTTAATACGACACATGCATCTCTAAATATACTACCAAGTACATAAAGACTAACAATATTTTCCACATCTCAAGGACTATTTTAACCAGTTGATTCTGGGAAACTTTCACGGGAGAGTGCATCAGCTACTTTGTTAGAAGCTCCTGAGATGTGTTGGATGTCGAAATCAAAATCTTGGAGAGCTAAACTCCACCGAAGAAGTTTTTTGTTAGTTTCTTTGAAGGTGTGAAGCCACTTTAGTGCAGCATGGTCGGTTTGCAGGTGGAAACGCCGTCCCCAAACATATGGGCGTAGCTTTTCCAGAGCGTAGACAATGGCATAACATTCTTTTTCAGTGACTGACCAGTTGCTTTCCCTCTCAGACAGTTTTTTGCTGAGAAACACTACAGGGTGGAATTCTTGATCAGGTCCTTTCTGCATTAAAACTGCTCCCACACCACGCTCGGATGCATCTGTGGTTACTAGGAACGGTTTGTCAAAGTCTGGGGCCCTTAGTACAGGGTCAGACATGAGTGTTGCTTTAAGCTTGTTAAAGGCCTTCTGACACTTTCCGGTCCACTGAACAGCATTTGGCTGTTTCTTTTTGGTTAGGTCTGTCAGTGGGGCAGCGATTTGGCTGTAGTGCGGTACAAATCGTCTGTAATAACCGGCCAAGCCTAAGAAGGATTGAACCTGTTTCTTTGACTTTGGGACAGGCCACTTTTGGATAGCATCCACTTTGGCCTGTAGGGGGCTGATAGTTCCTTGACCCACCTGGTGTCCAAGGTAAGTCACTCTGTTTAGGCCTATTTGACACTTCTTAGCCTTAACAGTTAGTCCTGCCTCCCTTATGCGCTCAAGGACTTTTTGTAGATGTTCCAGGTGGTCTGCCCAGGAATCCGAAAATATGGCCACATCGTCAAGGTAGGCGACTGCATATTCTCCTAATCCCGCTAGGAGACCATCTACAAGTCTTTGGAAAGTGGCGGGTGCATTTCGCAGCCCGAAAGGGAGTACATTAAATTCATACAGCCCGAGATGTGTGATGAAGGCTGACCTTTCCTTGTCAGATTCATCTAGCGGTACCTGCCAGTACCCCTTGGTTAAGTCCAAGGTAGAGATGAACTGGGCCCGTCCCAGTTTCTCTAATAGTTCATCTGTGCGTGGCATGGGATAGTTGTCTGGGCGAGTTACAGCATTTAGCTTACGGTAGTCCACGCAAAAACGTATTTCCCCATCTGGTTTGGGAACTAGAACCACTGGAGATGCCCATGCACTTTCAGAGGGGCGGATTACACCCATCTGTAACATATCCTGGATCTCCCGTTCTATAGCAGTTTTAGCTTGAGGAGACACCCGGTAAGGTTGGACCCTAATTGGGTGAGCATTACCTGTGTCAATGGAGTGGTATGCCCGTTCAGTCAGTCCTGGGGTGGCTGAGAATGTTGGCGCGTAGCTAGTGCACAGCTCCTGGATCTGCTGTCGCTGCATACGCCCAAGGGTCATGGAGAGGTTCACCTCTTCCACACCACCAGCACATTTCCCTTCGTAATAGACACCTTCAGGCCACTCAGCGTCGTCTCCTCCCTGGGCTGTAAACTGACAAACCTTTAATTCTCTGGAATAAAAGGGCTTTAGAGAATTAATATGATACACCTTAGGCTTTCGGTTGGAGGTGGGGAATGCTATGAGATAATTAACAGCTCCCAGGCGCTCCTGGACCACGAATGGCCCTTCCCACGATGCTTCTATTTTATGGGCCTGGAGCGCCTTTAAGACCATGACCTGGTCTCCTACTTTGAAGGAACGCTCTCTGGCATGTTTATCATACCAGGCTTTTTGCTCTTTTTGAGCATCCTGTAAGTTTTCTCTAGCAAGGGCTAAAGAGGTTCGGAGGGTGTTTTGTAGGTTGGTTACAAAGTCCAGAATGTTAGTTCCTGGAGAAGGTGTAAATCCCTCCCATTGCTGCTTCACCAACTGCAATGGCCCCTTAACCTCACGGCCATATACAAGTTCAAATGGGGAAAACCCTAAACTGGGATGTGGTACAGCTCTGTAGGCAAAGAGCAACTGCTGCAATACTAGGTCCCAATCATTGGAGTGCTCATTTACGAATTTACGTATCATGGCCCCCAAAGTTCCATTAAACTTCTCCACCATGCCATTTGTTTGATGATGGTAAGGAGTGGCAACCAAGTGATTTACCCCATGAGCTTCCCAAAGATTTTTCATAGTTCCTGCCAGGAAATTAGTCCCTGCATCTGTGAGGATGTCGGAGGGCCAACCTACCCTGGCAAAAATGTCTGCTAGTGCCTGACACACACTTTTAGCCCTGGTGTTGCTTAGAGCTACTGCTTCCGGCCATCGGGTGGCAAAATCCATGAAAGTCAGTATGTACTGCTTTCCTCTGGGTGTCTTTTTCGGAAAAGGACCCAGAATATCCACAGCTACTCGCTGAAATGGAACTTCAATGATGGGGAGTGGCTGGAGAGGAGCTTTGACCTGGTCTTGGGGTTTTCCCACTCTTTGGCACACCTCACAAGACTGGACATAGGTAGAAAGATCCTTGCCCATTCCCTCCCAGTGGAATGACCCCCCCAAACGGTCTTTGGTCCTGTTCACCCCAGCATGGCCACTAGGGTGATCATGGGCTAAGCTCAAGAGCTTGGCCCGGTATTTAGTTGGAACTACCAACTGTCTCTGAGGATGCCAGTCTTCCTGGTGTCCCCCAGAAAGAGTTTCCTTGTATAAAAGTCCTCTTTCTACAACAAACCTGGATCGATTAGAAGAGCTGAGAGGCGGTGGGTTGCTCCGTGCCGCCGTCCACGCTCTCTGGAGGCTTTCATCTGCTTCCTGTTCGGTCTGGAACTGTTCCCTTGATGCTGGAGACATCAGTTCCTCATTGGATTGGGGACATAGGCTTGGTCCCTCTGGAAGCGATATAGGGGATGGAGCTGTTTCTGTTGACTGTGAACCGCTCTCCGCTGGTGCACTATGTTGGGATTCAGGCTCCGGCTGAGCCTCTTGTGTAGGGTTATCGGCTGCTGCCAGTTCAGGTTCGGTGGGGCCCTCTGGTGTTGAGGTTGCAAGTACTGGATTCAGTGCTGGCACGGGGTCTGGTGTTGGTTGTTTGGCTGGTTCCGGTTCTGGGACTGGTTCCGTCTGGGTCTCTGGGACTGGATCCACTACTGCTGTTGCAGACATTGGCCTGGGGTCCGGGTCCATCACCTCTGACCGGGCCCTGATAGAAGTTTCCGGAACAGAGCTAGGCCCCACGGCTTGTTTAGCCTGGCTGCGGGTGACCGTTCCCACCCTCTTGGCCTGCTTCACGTGATTGGCCAAGTCTTCCCCCAACAGCATGGGGATGGAATAATCATCATAGACTGCAAAAGTCCACATTCCTGACCAGCCCTTGTACTGGACAGGCAACTTGGCTGTAGGCAAATTGAAAGAGTTGGACTTGAAGGGTTGAATCGTCACTTGGATCTCTGGGTTGATTAAATTGGGGTCCACTAAGGAAGCATGGATAGCTGACGCTTGTGCTCCGGTGTCCCTCCACGCGGTGACCTTCTTCCCGCCCACACTCACAGTTTCCCTCCCCTCCAAGGGTATCTGGGAGGTATCTGGGCCTGTGGACCTCTGGTGTGATTCCGGTGCAATGAACTGTAATCTGTTGGGGTTCTTGGGGCAGTTGGCCTTTACATGCCCCAGCTCGTTACACTTAAAACATCGTCCAGCTGACAGGTCACTGGGGCGAGGAGGGTTGCTGGAGAACGGGGTGGTGGGACGATAAGGGGTCTGGAGGGTTCTTTGGGAGGTAGGTGGGGCTTTGGGCGGCCCCCGGTAATAGGGTGTGGTCTGGGGTGGTCCCTTCTGGTCTCCGCTCCAACTGCGACCAGTTTTCTTCTTCTCTGCCACCTCCACCCATCTGGCTCCAATCTCTCCTGCCTCGATTACAGTTTTGGGTTTCCCATCTAGGATGTATCTTTCTATTTCCTCAGGAACACCCTCTAAGAATTGTTCCATTTGCATTAGGAAGGGCAAATTTACTGGAGATTCAACACTTGCTCCTGATATCCAGGCATCCCAATGTTTCACAATGTGGTAGGCATGTCGGGTAAATGACATGTCTGGTTTCCACCTTAGGGCTCGGAACCTCCGACGAGACTGCTCGGGTGTTATCCCCATTCTGACTCTCGCCTTGGATTTAAACAGTTCATACTTGTTCATATGTTCTTTAGGCATTTCAGCTGCCACCTCAGCTAAGGGTCCACTGAGCTGCGGCCTCAGCTCTACCATGTATTGGTCAGTAGAGATGTTGTACCCAAGGCAGGCCCTTTCGAAGTTTTCTAAGAAGGCCTCAGTATCATCACCTGCCTTGTAGGTGGGGAACTTTCTGGGATGGGAAGTGGTACCTGGAGAAGGATTGCTAGGGTTTGTTGGTATATTCTGCTGGGCCTTTATCCTCTCCATCTCCTCCACATGCTTCCTTGCCTCCATTTCCCTCTTGTGGGCAGCCTCCTGTACCTCCTTCTCCAGCCGCATGAGTTCTATCTGTCTTTCATGTTCCCTTTGTTTTTCCTCAGCCTGAAATTTGGCTAATTCCAGCTGTAGTCGAGCCGAGGATTTGGCCATTCTAACCTCTCTGTTTTTAACTAACTTTACACCCGAGGTTTAGAAATAAACAAACAAAACTTGGCTGTAAAATTTTGCTGTGCTGGAATAGAATACCTATTCTCTGATAGTGATTGTCAGCCTACAGAAAAAGACAATTCCCTTGTCTCTGCTCTGGGCCCAAATTAAAGCAAAAAACCTCCAACTACTTGGAAACCTGCTTACCCAGCCCAAAGAAAAAAAAAATTTCTTTTCAAACCTGTGCTCCTTGTAAAACAAAAAAAAATCAAAATCCTAAAAAAAACCCTGCCACTTTTGTCTCCAGGCAAATGGGTAGAGCACACACCCCCTATTTACTTTTAGGAAGAAAAGAAAAAAAAAACCTCTGGGTTGGAAGACTGTGAATTTCCCTGCAGGAGTTAAGTACCCTGCCTCCAGGCAAAGAAAACCTGCAATTCACAAGATAATCCCCTTTTGTCTCTGCTTGGCCACAAAGCAGAGAGAAACCAAGCTGCTTTCAGTTTCAAAGCTGCTTTCTGGACTTCCTAAAAATTCCTTTTTAAAATCTGTATTTCTAGTTCAAAAAATCTCAACTGGATCTCAAAATGATTTCAGGTTAATCCCACCACTGTGCCACCATGTCACGGTTCCTCCCCCACTCTGAACTCTAGGGTACAGATGTGGGGACCTGCATGAAAAACCTCCTAAGCTTATCTTTACCAGCTTAGGTCAAAACTTCCCCAAGGTACAAAATATTACCCCCGTTATCCTTGGACTGGCCGCTACCACCACCAAACTAATACTGGTTACTGGGGAAGAGCTGTTTGGATGCGTCCTTCCCCCCAAAATACTTCCCAAAACCTTGCACCCCACTTCCTGGACAAGGTTTGGTAAAAAGCCTCACCAATTCGCCTAGGTGACTACAGACCCAGACCCTTGGATCTTAAGAACAATGAACAATCCTCCCAACACTTGCACCCCCCCTTTCCTGGGAAATGTTGGATAAAAAGCCTCACCAATTTGCATAGGTGACCACAGACCCAAACCCTTGGATCTGAGAACAATGAAAAAGCATTCAGTGTTTTACAAGAAGACTTTTAATAAAAAATAGAAGTAAATAGAAATAAAGAACTCCCCCCTGTAAAATCAGGATGGTAGATATCTTACAGGGTAATTAGATTCAAAAACATAGAGAACCCCTCTAGGCAAAACCTTAAGTTACAAAAAAGATACACAGACAGAAATAGTTATTCTATTCAGCACAATTCTTTTCTCAGCCATTTAAAGAAATCATAATCTAACACATACCTAGCTAGATTACTTACTAAAAGTTCTAAGACTCCATTCCTGTTCTGTCCCTGGCCAAGACGACTACAGACAGACACAGACCCTTTGTTTCTCTCCCTCCTCCCAGCTTTTGAAAGTATCTTGTCTCCCCATTGGTCATTTTGGTCAGGTGCCAGCGAGGTTACCTTTAGCTTCTTAACCCTTTACAGGTGAGAGGAGCTTTCCCCTGGCCAGGAGGGATTTCAAAGGGGTTTACCCTTCCCTTTATATTTATGACACCTAAATTTCAGTGAGGCTTGTGGTGGGTGGTGGTGGTCATGGCTTACCCAGATCCGTCATCCAGTGTTGTAATGGTGGTGGTTTTTCACTCTAGAAGGGGTTGCATTTTACTTGTGGGATTAATAAAGTGCTTGGAAACGTTGTGATGACAGGCACTATATCACTGTAGAATATTGTCGGTGTAATAATTTGCTAGGTTTGTTTGACTTCCTGGACTCTCAAACACTGACCTCTATCTATCCATAGATTTACAGAATTTAAGGTCAGAAGTGACCATCATGATCATCCAGTCTGACCACCTGCACATTGCAGGTCACAGAACCTCACCTACCCACTCCTGTAATAGACCCGTAACCTCTGGCTGAGTTACTAAGCCCTCAGATTATGATTTAAAGACTTCAAATTACAGAGATTCCACCGTTTACACCAGTTTAAGCCTGCAAGTGACCCATGCCCCATGCTGCAGAGGAAGGCAAAAAACTCTCAGGGTCTGTGCCAATCTGATTGTGGGGAACATTCCTTCTGAACCCCAAATATGGTGACCAGTTAGAGCCTGAGCTTGTGGGCAAGACTCACCAGCGAGACACCTCGGAAAGAATTCTCTGTAGTAACTCGGAGCCCTCCCCACCGAGTGTCCCATCAGCAGTCGCTGGAGATATTTGCTGCTAGCAGTTGCATATTGTACTTTGGAGGATTATCATTACTATCCCACCTCAAAGGAAAGTAATTAGTGGCTGCCAGCTACAGAGAGGATAAGTCCTAGGGAAGGAAAATAAGTGAGAGAAAAGGAGGAGAAATATTAAGGGGGAGAGAAAGGGGAAATGAGGGTGAGGGAGGAGGAAGAGGAGTAGACATCAGCCCAGGCAGCAGATGAAGGCGCAAACCTCCTTTTAGCTTGTCACCATTTTTTAGCAGTGTTGTCACCAGCACCAAGTCCACTGTGTGACACATTTCCAGAGCAGGGACACGGGTGGCTTTAGACAGGCTGCAGGCAGATAGGCACCTGGAACTGAACTTTGCAGTGTTGAGCCTTTTCAGTGGTGCCCTCTGAGCAGGCACATTCTAGTACTCCAGTGTACAGATCAATTGCTCGTGTCACTACATGTTGTCCAGGCTCTGCCCAAATCCCTTTCACCAGCACCACCCAATGCCTGCTCTTCAGTGCTTAGTGGCAAAGTCTGTATTAGCAGTGCTGAGTCTGCTATAAATGTGCCAGCATGGTGCCTGAACCTGCTCCCACTAAAACCTCTCGATGATGTCAGCAGAGGTAGGAATGTTCAGTGTTTAATGCTGAAAATTTGGCTAGTTCTAGTCCAGACACTGCGCCTTTGTAATCAATTAATGTGGACTTAACACTATTCCCCAATGCAACATCCCCACAATTTTCCTTAGCTCCTTTCCTAAAAGCATTTTTTGCCACTATGAAGCTGAAATGTGGGAATCAGGCTCAGGTAATGGGGTGCATCCTTGAGGCTTCTGGTTCCAACCCCAGCTCAGGTCACTAATGAATGAAACTTGTAACCATCTGAAGGCTGTTTGTTTTCTGTGTGAAACTAGTTGACTATCTCAATCTGTTTCCTAGTAGATAGGGCTCCACATTGAACTTAGCGCTGATTGGATTTGATACCCTTTTATAAAGAGACTGAGGTCTGAGTGGTCATGGATGCTGTCATAAATATAAAGGGAAGGGTAAACCCCTTTGAAATCCCTCCTGGCCAGGGGAAAGCTCCTCTCACCTGTAAAGGGTTAAGAAGCTAAAGGTAACCTCGCTGGCACCTGACCAAAATGACCAATGAGGAGACAAGATACTTTCAAAAGCTGGGAGGAGGGAGAGAAACAAAGGGTCTGTGTGTCTGTCTATATGCTGGTTTCTGCCGGGGATAGACCAGGAATGAGTCTTAGAACTTTTAGTAAGTAATCTAGCTAGGTATGTGTTAGATTATGATTTCTTTAAATGGCTGAGAAAAGGATTGTGCTGAATAGAATAACTATTTCTGTCTGTGTATCTTTTTTGTAACTTAAGGTTTTGCCTAGAGGGGTTCTCTATGTTTTTGAATCTAATTACCCTGTAAGATATCTACCATCCTGATTTTACAGGGGGGATTTCTTTATTTCTATTTACTTCTATTTTTATTAAAAGTCTTCTTGTAAGAAACTGAATGCTTGTTCATTGTTCTCAGATCCAAGGGTTTGGGTCTGTGGTCACCTATGCAAATTGGAGAGGCTTTTTATCCAACATTTCCCAGGAAAGTGGGGGTGCAAGTGTTGGGAGGATTGTTCATTGTTCTTAAGATCCAAGGGTCTGGATCTGTAGTCACCTAGGCAAATTGGTGAGGCTTTTTACCAAACCTTGTCCAGGAAGTGGGGTGCAAGGTTTTGGGAAGTATTTTGGGGGGAAGGACGCATCCAAACAGCTCTTCCCCAGTAACCAGTATTAGTTTGGTGGTGGTAGCGGCCAGTCCAAGGATAACGGGTGGAATATTTTGTACCTTGGGGAAGTTTTGACCTAAGCTGGTAAAGATAAGCTTAGGAGGTTTTTCATGCAGGTCCCCACATCTGTACCCTAGAGTTCAGAGTGGGGGAGGAACCTTGACAGATGCTGGCTAACCTTTCATCCAGAAGGGATCTTGCTATGGAAGATGGGAATGTGGAAAGTCCACACTTCCATTTGGGTTCGAAGGAAGATCTAATGCAAAGGGCACTGACTGGGACTTAGATAGGGTCCTGGGAATTGAATTCCTGTCTCAGCCATGGACTTTCTGTGTACATGGGCAAGTCATTTGATCTATCTGCTACTTCAATTCCCCATCTGTAACATAGGGATAATACTTCCCAACTTCACAGGGTGTTGTGAGGATAAAATCCATGGATGAGGGTGAGATGCTCAGATACTACAATAACGAAGGGCCATGTAAGTACCTAAAGAGAGTCCAGACTCTGTTTGTCCTGTGGCTTCACTGTCCAGTGCCTTTCATCAGCACTAAATTAACTGTAATTTTTTAAATGAGAAATTAAAACCAAAGCAGAAAGAATGTCTCCACGTTGATGCTTGCTGCATTCAGACTGCGTAACTCTGAATGAAAGTATGTTTATGATGCACATGGTATGAGCTATCTTGTTCTAATATAGCCCAGTGGATCATATGCACGAGTGAAACACAGCTCCCCTCTGAATCAAGGGAAAATTTGTTATTGTAGTTCTCCATTGCAGGAATTTGTCCCATACAGTGTATGTGGGAACTGAGAGGAAGGGAGTTTATTTGAAAAAAAAAAAAAATTAGTCACTAAAAAGTAGAGAAAGCAGCACTAGTTCCAGACAGTGGTACTGGGACCATATTTTCCTGCACTGCACAATTTTTAGCCCTTGCTCAAGGTGTATGTGTTCTGTTCACCAAATTTTGGTTACAAATAATTAAATGATAAACAGAGCGCATTTTAGATATCCTCACTACCCAAGATCCCATGAGCACTTAAACAGAGAAAAGAAAATATTTAGTCTGTGTCGTAGCCCCTGTATTTCTCTCTAATTGTAGCAACCGTGTGTCTGGTAGCAGGTTTGCACTCTCTATGTTGTCAGGAAAGTTCTGCATATTTGTTTGTGGAAGGAGTTTTATTGCAGCACTTCCAGAGGCATGTAATTTAAATTCTTTAAGCTAGACCACTCCAGCAAGCTGGAGCTAACCCAGAATAAAATATACTTTCCTCTCAGCACCTTCTGTTCACTGTCTCAAACTGGAAATACAGCCCGCCTTTTGGTTTGTATAGAATTAGCTTGATCTTTTACTCCCATCCAGTGGCTTTTAGAAGAATTGCTCGTTTCTATTCACAATACAAGGCATGCTACAAACAGCAAAGCATCAGTAGGGTAGGGCATAACCAGGCTCAATTTCAGATGTGCATAAAAATCCACTCTATTTGCCTGCCTGGTGAAAAAGTTCTTTAAGAAGAAGGTTCTTGCTTGTTTTCAGTGACAGAGAGAGGATCTGCTCAGAGTGGGCCGGATTTTCGTATAGTGTGCTTGGAATAGGGGAACTGGCTATTTATGCTCATTTGAAATGGCCTTTCTAGGTGTTCCTTGTTTTTTAACCTTCACATATTATTAATAAATATAAATGGGTTTAAGTGATTACTCTGATATACGAAAGTGTTCCATGGTATCTGTTCAGTACACGTAAGCTGGAGTTGAGATTTTTTTTCCGGATGAAACACTAAACGAGGTGAAACTCACCCTGTTCCTGGTTTCCTTTCACACTCAAAATTCAGGCCAGGTTCCTTGAAACTATGCAGCTGATCACCTCTAAAGCTAATGTGACTTGTGCATTATTATCATCTTTGAAATGCACTGCTCTGCATGATTTAGACTGGGTGAAACACGGTGGGCTTCAACTGAGTGTCCAAGGGAGAGTCCAAGTTTGTTTGACCCCAAACTGTAATATGAAACTCCGAGGCGGTAGTGTGAAATGGGAGGAAACTTTGACATGCTCCTATGCAAAGTGAAATCACAGACACATATGGCTCCACTGTACTTAACAAATCTGCACAACTCTCAAGTCAGCAGAATAAAGGTCAGAAGTGGACAGGCAGAGGACGACAACTTGCATCTCATACTAATTGTTACTGCTAGCGAGAGACCCAACCTGTGCGGATCTGGTTGTGAACTTTCCCAAGATCTGAGGTTTTGGTCTGGATGCAGCTCTAGTTTAGCACTAATGAACTGGATAGCAAATTCAAAGGATGCTAGGCACGTACACAAGGAAGGTTTTGGACAAGTGGTGGTGGTACAACACAGCCAGGCTGGAGACTTGCTCTCCTTCAGTGTGGAGGGCTGTGCCTAGTGTGGACCATGCCTGGTGTGGGTCACACCTGAGAATGCCGAATTCAGGGCAGACTGCAAGAAATGGGGCAGACATACCCCTAAACTGGTGGTTATTCTAACATTAGAAAAAAGAAAAGGAGGACTTGTGCACCTTAGAGACTAACAAATTTATTTGAGCTACAGCTGTAGCTCACAAAAGCTTATGCTCAAATAAATTTGTTAGTCTCTAAGGTGCCACAAGTCCTCCTTTTCTTTTTGCAGATACAGACCAACATGGCTGCTACTCTGAAATCTAACATTAGAGTTCCTCAAGCCAGTAACAAAAGTGAGCTTTTGTATTACCACATTGGTTAACAAGGAGCTAAAAACAGTCTCCTTAGGCAATCCAGCCCCTAACACCACCCAGACATCTGGTATTTATGATGAGAGGTTACTGAAAACCAGATTAATCGTACATAAATTGCTTTTAATCCCAAAGGATCAGCCACTCCCCCAGATCTCTCTCTCTCTCTCTCTCTCCACACTTTAGGTCTTACCAAATACCACGCTTGTGGCCAGTTCTTTAGTAACTAAAACCTAAAGGTTTAATAATATAAAAAGAACGGAAAAGAGTTAATTGGTTAAAGGAATCATATACCTTACAAGTGCTGTTAAATCTGCTAGCTTGTAATAAGTATCTCTGGTTCCCCACTAGATTGGGGCCATCAGTCCATTGCTCAAAGCTCTTCTTTGCTAGAAATCACGTCCAGAGATGGGGAGCAGGAATGAAGACAAAACAGTGATGTCACACCTTGCAATTTATAGTGCAGCCCGTGTGCATGGAAAGTTACTGGCCAGTATGGGGTCCAGGGTCACATGATCATGGAAGGTTATTGGTAAAATACGGAGTCTTAGATCACAGGTCCTTACTTGCTTCGCCGAGTCATGAGGCATTCACTGGGTATGTGCTCCTTGGGGAGTTTTCTGGACGTTTCCTGGAATAGTTGATTGTCCTTAATGGGCCATCAAGCAGGCTGGCTAGTGTTGTTGGAAATCTATTTGTGAATGTCACCTAGGAACACAACACATGTTTGAGATACAAATACATAGGAAATATGTATAATTTCAGATACAAAGATGATACATGCATATAAAGAGGATTATCACACTTGGCAAAACATAACTTTTCGATTGATCTCTTACATGACATACTTTATCAATTTAGTGCAATTGTGCAACAGTAGTGATACATTAGTGATAATACATTACGGAACACCTGGTTATTCTTTCTATACTGCATCACACTTCACTTGCATAGTCTTAACTATACATAGTCTTAACTACTTTAGCTCCTTTAGCACATGCAAAGACTAGTATCAGTGTGACCTTAATAATATAACATGGACGGTTCTCTATATAATGTGAACATATGTATCTGAATGTTTTCTTGGTACAACAGATTGCACATGTTAATATCCTGATTTGCTGTATGTCCACATTTGGGCCATACTGTAGAGTTTATGTTTTGTTGTCTAATATATGCTACAATATTAATTCATAGCGGAATATGATAAAGTGCTTAGCACTTTCTGAAAATCAGGCCCTTTTCAGGCATCTCAAATTGGACACCCAAAATGGAGCCCCATACAATAACAAATCACTTTTGGAAGTTTGGGCTGCTGTGTATTCAATGTCAATACATGTCTTGTAGTATGTGTTCCCTGATATGAACTATATCCCTAATTAATTTCCATCTATTACGCCAATCATTGTAGATTTAAAATGTATTAATTACTATGTATATGGTACTGGGAAAAAATGTGGCTTAATGGGAAAATAGCTCCCGTCGGTCACCATTCTCCTCCCCCAACTTCTATATCTGTTGCCAAAGTTTCTGATTCAGCTAATGATTTTTTGCTTGAACCCCATAGGAAAGTGCCAAATAAGCATTTTGGATGGGAGCTCATCAACGTGGGTTCTGCTCAACGGATACAAGAGCCTGGGTAGTGGATTCATATTAATAATGAGGGAAGGTATGAGCTTTCCATCTTCTTAAATCTGAGGAAAGAGTTCACCAGGGGACCTAGATTACCCTTAACCCTACTGAACCAGATCCTCAGCTGGTGTAGCTCCATTGACTTCAACGGTGCTCTGCTGCTTTACACCAGCTGTGTGTCTGGCTCATCATATTTAAAATTTTGGAGGCTTAACAAAGCGTCCACTGTTCAAAATGTTGTTTCAAGAGAGCACGGCAGAACGTCAGATTTTGAACAGCCTAATCTAAATCCAGATAGAAGCTGAGTTCCCGATTAAAACCTTGAGCACAATACTTAGTGTCTGTCTCAGTTTTTACATCTCCACAATGGAGATAAGGCCTCCCTCTCTCCCAGGCACGTTCTGAGAATTAGACAGAGGGTAACATTTTTTTTTAAAGCTCCTAAATGAATTAGGAGTCTAAGTCCTACTGGTTTTCAATGGATTTAGCGCTTGTCTAGATGGAGACTTAGTTCATGGCAAGCTGGGGGTTTAAATGTACAATGCACTAACCTATTGCACACTAACTGGTTGTCTAGACCCTACTGCCATGCATTAAAAGTTCCTAATATGCTGTGACTGAATGTCCATGACTGAGGAAACATGATAGTTAATAAGAGATCATGTAACATGCCTGACTACAGGTAAAAGTTAGTGAAGGTTGTGAGTTTGCTGACACTTTATGCATTTCCTGTTGATGACAGGTCATGCAGAATTACACTGTCATTGTGTTTAAAGCACAGATTGAGTGGTCATGTGAGACGGGCAATCCAGTAAGGTTGCGCCTTATCTTGAATGATGGTCTTTCTTTTGATAGAACCATTGACACAGTTAATTAAAAGAAGGTTGGATATTTACCTGGAGGAGATGGCAAAGTAGAAGAATGGGCAATTAGGCCAAAATCTTCAAACACAGGTGCCACGGATCCCTAAGAACAGCCTTTTGATTTGGCAGCCTTCCTATACAAACTGAATGTTATCCAACTTGAGGAAATATTGGCATTATGGTTGCATCATCCTCACTGAAGCTACATTTCACAGATCTAAAGCTTGCTAATATCTACCTCTCCAGCCCTGAGCTCAACCCCTCTGCCCAGGCTCATGTCTCCTCTCCAATGCCTTTTCATGGATTAAGTTAAACATGAGATAATAGAACTTAGCTTTTCCTCCTCCTCCCTCTCCCCTCCTGCTTTCTCCATCACTACTGACAGCTCTTCTAGTCTCATAATCACTGAAGCTTGCAGCCTTGGGTATATAAGTTTCCATCCTTCCTTGCACTCAGACTCCTGCCAAACTTTTTGGTTCTCCCTCCGTAATATTTCTCAGGGCCCCAGCTCCACACACAGGTATTAGAAGACTGGAGAACTCCAGCTTGAGCCAGGGACCTCAGGGCTTCCGGGCTTCCTGCTGTGGAGCCTGGGATCTCTAGGATGGACATCCAGGGTCTGCAGCTCTGTGGCAGGCCTGCTATGCAGATTGTCCTGGGGCCAGGGATCCCAGGGCTTCCTGATTCCTGGACCAGCTGCCTCCCTGGGCTGCCTGACTCTCAGGGCACCTGCCTCCCCAGGCCATAGCCCCAGGAGTCTAGAAACCCTGAGGTCCCCAGACCTGGGGCAGTCCACATAGCCAGGCTTCCCTAGATCCGCAGGCTGGGAGCCCTGGCAGCTGCTAATTGAAATTGACAAGCTTGTCAGTTTCACCGGATGAACCTGACAAGAAAGTTAATTTCAATCAGCAGCTGACATCCAGGAAGGAGATTTCTGTTTTTTGTCAAAACAAAACTTTTGGTTCACAAGAAAATTATAAAAATCTGGTTTCGGTTTGAGTTGGAATGAAATCAAATTTCAAAATATCAAACTTTTTTATGAACTGGAAATCCTAAATTTCAGCCCAGCTGTATTTCTAGAGTCTGCCCCTTCTTTTCTTTCCCTAGTGCCAATGCCTAGGTCCAGGCCATACTGTACCCTTGCTCTCCCCTTACTCCAGTCTAGCCAACAGATAAAATGCCCCCCCACCCCCATTTTTTTTTTTGCTGATGCTTTAACCACCTTCCCGAGAATCTTTGCTGGCTCCTCGTCTCTTCCTGCCTAAAGTTCAAACTCCCCATCCTCAGTTCTCTTCCTCCTCTCATCTCCCAGTTTGCTCCCACCCTTGCTCTGCTCTACGTCCGCCACTATCAGCTTCAGATCTTTTCTCATGCTGCTGTGTAGGCTGAAATGACTTCCCTCTCCCTGTGCACTCAGTGTCTTCCAAATCCCTCCTCCTCTCACCTCCCAGGCCACAATCAACTTTCACTCCTGTGCTCCCTAGGCCTCTTTCTTTGCCCTAGCTCTCGGTCTCAACTTAAAAATATAGGGACTTATTTGATTGGTTTGCTATATAAAGTGGCATCAATGATTGATCTCCTTGTATGAAGCCTTGCCCCTCCTTTCCCCATGTTTAGCTTAATGGTTTATGTCTGATTTGGACTATAAGCCCTTCAGAGATGGGATCATGTTCTTTTAAATTTCTTCAAAGTATCATGCTGTTTGTTTGCTTCATAACACACAATTTTTTGCAATAAAATGAAAAAAAAATGGGTTTGCCCAACAGCACATAAACCAATGTAATGTGCTATGCTACTTTAAAGCCAGCTGGGAAAATGAATCCGATGCACTGATTAATATTCTGCTCAAAAGGATCCCATGGTAGACTGGCATGTCATGCTGTAGGTTTTGTTTTTAGCAGATGGGAAGAAAAAACAACATTTGGTCCAAAAGCCTATGTCTGTCTGAAATTTTGCTTATTTTGAGGCTGCATCTATTCTAGACATTAGAAACCTGATTTAATTAGTTCAGTAGGATCCTGCTTTGTCAGGTCTTTTTGTGGTTAAATGTGCAAAACTGACCGAACTCAAAAATTAATGCCCAGTCTGAAATATGCAAACAGAATAACGGATAAAATAATAGAAAGGAAGGAGCTTTCATGTTGGACATATCTCTCTCCCCTTTTTTCCAGAGTGAACTGAGTATCTATTGATTTATAGTCTCTAACAGATGGGGAGCGCTGAGATAATTCCTCCTCGCTTTGAAAAGCCACAGTTTTTAGAGAGTTTGCTTTCATTAAGAAGTTAGTTACTTTCTGATTTGATTCCGCCTGCGCTGTGTACTTTTGGGTATTGATTGCACCAGGAGACAAACTGTGATTATGGATCTTGCAGAGCTGCCAAGGTCCTGCCATGCACTGGGAAACCGTGTCTTTTCTCTGAAAGCATGAGCTTGCCTAGGAACAGGAAGAAAAGCACATGTTCCGTTAAGCAAAGTGGTGAGTGTCACTGCTAAAGTGGGAGGCATAGCCAGTCAGCCTAGACAAATACACAGTGTCTTTTGTGCATATTTAAATACCACTGAAGAGGTCATATGCCAAATAAACCCAAAATGCTCATTGCTGCTTCACCGGAGAAGTCTGTGTCATCTTGAACAGAAATTCAAGTGCAGGGTGTGTTCAGAGCTTGTTTAAAGCATGCTGTGCTTAGCAAATGTATACTCATGCCTATGGTGGGGTGAAAGCCTCCAGTATTAGCAGGGTTGGTCTGTATTATTTTAAATCTGATTTTAGAATTGGAAAATTGACATTTGCCATGTGAAGCCATGTTGATGACCATACTAGAGTTACATTGAAGGTGTATGTTGGAATTGCAGCTGGTTGAGAATTTTTATGATTTTGACTCCCCCTGTCCAATGGATGCACCTCTGTTGTTTACACACTGGTCAAAAATGTTAGAAAATTCAACCGAAATTTTGGAATTTTTTAATGAACATTTTTCTGCCCTTTTCAGCCAGCTCTAATTGGAATCTGAAATGTTTGCACACTGTTTATTACTCCTGGGGGAATTCTGCACCAAAAAATAAAAAAATTCTGTACACAATATTTTAAAATTCTGCAAAATTCTGCCAATTTTATTTGTCAAACTAATGCTATATAATCACATCAGTTTCAATTATTTTCATAATTCATTTCAAAATACCTATCAAGTATGTCTGTAACAATACAGGCACACATAAAAATTCCCCCAGGAGTAGAAAGTTAAAGAAACCTCTATGACAACCCAGTTCATGCTTCTCTGGCCCATCCCCTGCCAGAGCCCAGTTGTGGGGCCAGCCACTCTCATGTCCTCCTCCCCAGAGCCCAGCAAAGGGCCGCCCCCAGCCCAGACACTCACACCCCTTCTGTCCCCTGAAGCCAACTGCAGGGTCCCCCCCGGCCCAGACACTCTTCCCCCTCCCCCCCCAAGAGTCCAGTCATGGGGCCCCCTCAGTCGAGACACTCACCCCCCCCCCCCACAGAACCCAGCTGCGGGGTCCTCCTGGCCCAGACACTTACATCCCCTTCCCCTCCAGAGCCCAGCCATGACTCCCCCTCAGCCCAGACACTCACACCCTCAACCCCCAGAGCCCAGGGATCCAGAGGGAGAAACAGCCTGATGCTGGGTCCCAGGCTTGCACAGTGTTTCCTGAGCGCCACTGCATCCTTCCTTCAGGGAGTGCTGGAAACTGCAGCTTCTGGGAACCCTCCACTTCCCTCCCCCTGGCCTTGTCTTCTATATGTGAGCTGGGCTCTACCAGGTCCAGCAGCCCTAGTGGCAAACAACATCTCTGCAGCCCATTCCTGTGGAGGGAAAAAGGAAATTCTGCCCACACAGCATTAATTTCTGCAAAAGTCTGTATAGTACAGTAGTGCAGAATTCCCCCAGGAGTAGTTTATTGAACCACACACAAAGTGTACGTAACAGCAGGTCTAAATCAACATGGGTAGTATAATCAATGGTTGGGGAAGAAATTCTGTACTATTAACTGTGTTGGTATGTGTGAACACTAGGCAAAGTTTGGATAATATAGCAGTTCGTGAGTCAGGGGAGAAGCTTACAAAAAACAACCCCCCTATTCAGTTATGTAGCTGTCAATCTATTTTAGGTATTTCTATGGAACAGCCCCCGGCCCATGTACCCATGCCATCCCCGCCAAGGGCTGGTGAAGGGGCCGTGGCTCCCTACAGCTGCCAAGCGGCTCCTACCCCAAACTTGGGTCTGGCTTCTGGCCTGGCCTGCGTGGTGAGGCCTCAGGGGCCAAAAAGCTGCAGCCAGGCCATGGGAAGAGCTCTCACTCTTTGGGTACCATCTTCTCCGCGTAAGCTCAGCTCAGTCAGGAAAGAATTTACAAACCCTCACCACACTAAGCGCTGCCCCATTCTCTCTCTTTAACTCAGGCAGAATCCCAGTTTAGAGCAGTTAGCTGATAACTGAATGTAAGTTTCACTCCACAGGTAACAATGCTCCCCTCTGCTGTCTCTCTAGGTCTGTAACACAGACCACAGTGGACCCGAATCCCAGGGGAGGCTTCTCTAGTAAGTGAAGCTGGAATAGCATTGTATCCAAAGTGGTACAGGCTTGGGATGCAGCCCTCACAGCAGACACATCTTCTGCTGGCCCTACATTGATCAGCATCCAAGTCCACAGACTACAGGGCTATCTTTCCTATATTCATAACCTCCCTCTGCCCCCATGGACTTTGACTGACTCAGCTCCTGGAGGGTAATTGGGTGTGACCTGCCACGCAGATTGCTCACACTGAACACTTCCTATCAGCTTCAGAACCTGCTACCAGGCATGTCTAGTAACTGCCACAACCTAGTCTGGATGTTTCTGGGCCCTTCCAGCTGAGTTTCCCTGCCCTGTGCACAGGTGCAGAGACCCAAAATACCCCATGTCCCCTCCCCGCTGCTTCTCTCCCTTCCTTGGTCCAAACAAGGTTAAACGTTGCAGCATAAAGCATTTAGCTTACACTTACCCAGCAGGTCCGACTGAGCTTGGCACCTGTGGTTGTTTCCTTTGGGAATCTGTGAGCACTGCTGTAGATGGTGACCAGACAGCCTTCTTCAAACCACAGTAGGAACAAAATGTTCAGAGAAAAAGGATTTTAAGCCAGCAACCAGTCTACAATTGTCAGTCTGACATAAGTCTTGCTTCCCCCACCCCGTGAGAGCCTAGACAGGTCTAATTCCTTCCAGATGCTCCGGGGCGGGGGGGGGGTGTGTTTGTGGCATGGTCAGTCTGGTTTCCAAGAACTGCTCCCCAGCTGCCCCCTTTGAGAGAGACAGAGACCCAAACAGAGTCCCTTAGTTCTTCTCAATCCTCAGGCTTTTTGCCTTTATGGACTAGGCCAAGGGGCTCAGCGGGAGGATGAATCCCCAGAGCTAATGGCTCTGCCATTATCCCATAGCAACCCTCAAATGTTAGCTGAGGGCTGTCTTATCTTGAGCCATTTTCTGCATGTTTTCCTTATAGCTCGCTGTTAAACTAAATCAATATAGTCATGCAGTAAATATCCCAATAACTAGGGCCCTACCAAATTCACAGCCATAAAAAATGAGTCCTGGACTGTGAAGTCTGGTCTCCCCCTGTGAAAGCTGGTCTTCTGTGTGCTTTTACCTTATACGATACAGATTTCATGGGGGAGACCAGCGTTTCTCAAATTGGGGCTCCTGACCCAAAAGGGAGTTGCAGGGGGGTCAACAAGTTATTTTAGAGGGGTTGCGGTATTGCCACCCTTACATCTGAGCTGGCTTCAGAGCTGGGTGGCTGGAGAGTGGCAGCTGTTAGCCGGGCACCCAGCTCTGAAGGCAGCATAATGCCAGGAGCAGCACAGGAGTAAGGGTGGCAATACCATACCAGGCCATCCTTACTTCTGTGCTGCTCCTGGCAATGACTCTACCTTCAGAGCTGGGCTGCTGGCCCGCAGCCCCTGCTCTCCAGAGGCTTTGAAGGCAGCAGCAGTGCAGAAATCAGGGTAGCAGTACCACAACTCCCCCTACAATAACTATGCGACCCCCTCTCCCCAAGTCCTTTTTGGGTCAAGACCCCTACAATTACTACACCGTGAAATTTCAGATTTAAAAAGCTGAAATCATGGCATTTACAATTTTAAAAATCCTATGACTGTGAAATTGACCAAAATGGACCGTGAAATTGGTAGGACCTTACCAATAACCAAGTCAACATATAGCATTCACTGATATCTACTGATACACAGCAGCTCCACGCACATTATACTTGCCTCATTTGTTGTAGAAGTTGGAAGGTATGAATGATTTGGGGCAGGCAGGTCTAGACCTGCCCATAACTAAATGCCTGGGCCCCTCTATTAAGGGGGAGAAAACACGAAGTCCAGGCTACAGTTGATTTCTGGGAACAACAAATGGAAAAAAATAGCAGTGGAAGCGAGGTTAAAGGTAAAAAGTTGAGGATCAAGAGGGGGAGACTGGGCGAATCCCTGACAGCACTGATTCCTCCTCAAAGATGACTAGAGAGTCAGTGGACACTGCCCAGAGGAACTCTGCCTGGAGACGTGACCGAACAAGGGAATGGAAATAGGTCCAACAGTGGCAGCGCACACCCCCTATCCAGCTTCCTTCAGCTGGAGTGATCGACGGCCATCTTGGCCAGTACCAGCAGGAGGCTGACAAGGAAGGCCCACAACTTTGTGAAGCCACAGATGGGGTGTGCATAAATGAGGAGGCGTGCTGAGAAGTACAGCCAGACCTTCAGTAAGAGGGTCTGGGGTAGCTGGAAGAGGTGCTGTAATCTGACAAATTCTACTCAGATGTGTGCCAGGGTCTCCCTCTTGGCACAAAAGGGACAGGTGTCAGGGGAGTAAATGTTCACAGTTGGCCACACTGGGTATGTCTACACTGCAAGCTTACTGTTTGTGGTTGCTTCTGAACATGGATGTGTTGATGTTTAGACTAGAGGAAGAAGGGGACGGGAGGTCACAGCAGGGGTTGGAGTCCCAGGAACAGCCATGGTGGTAGAAGCCCAGAGTCAGCTCATATGGCCAGATAGGCTAGCAGGTGTTCTAGATCCATTTTCCAAAAATCTGTTTGAGGGGAGGCCCAGGGAACAGCCTGGAGAGGAAGTGGCCGAGGACCAGGAATCAGATCTGCAGCATGGTAAGTGGTGCCTGCCTTCTTATCATTATCAGGGGGTAAAGTGTAGCCTAAGTGGGAGGGATTTCCAGGTTATAACCAATGAAGTAATTGTTATGGAGGCTATTACGTGCAATAGGGATGTGTTTAACTTCAATTGAGGGTGGAAACCACAACATTTCCTGGCCTCCCTTTCTTCCCCTTTCCCCCCTACACCACTTATGATCCAAGATGGACCCCAAGAGGAGGAAAAATTAAACATGTACTAGTGATGCTTAAAATGAATCTTTTCAATTATTATTAAAAATATAAAGAAATTAAGGGTTACAGGATTAGCAAGCATGAGTGCTTAGCTTTGCACATACTGTCCTCTTTGCAGCTCAGTCACTCTGGGAGAATGATGTAGATTTATACCAGGTCCATAACTAGCATTGAAACATTGTCCCAGACCGTATGGATTGTAAGTCTGTGTTAAGTGAAAAAGACCCTTGTGGACCTCACTGTTTGGTCTCCTGGTCTTGTCTGTTGGTGGCAAGCTGTCTGGGCTGGGAAGGTAGAGGAAAAGATGAAGTCAGTTCAGCTGTTAGCAAGCATCTGCGTTCTAGTTCAGAATCCTGTTCAAGTTCGCCCACATTTTTCCTCACTCCTGGTAGGCAAAGCTGGAGAATGTTTAATGTAGGAGAAATCCAAGGTGTTTGATGAGATTCCTGAGTAGGGCAAATGTCTAATGGCCATTTTGGTAGCTTATCGGCCCTCTCCATTCTTGATATACTGTTGGCGTCACCTAGCAATAAAATTTTCCAACTAGTGAGGAACTAGAAACCCTGGGATATGCCTCCAGAAATCTGAGTGCCATACATGCGTAACTGCCATGCCAATGTGGACATAGATACACAGGTCTGGGTTGTGAGCAGCTCTCCAGTGTGGGTACTTGGAGGTGAGCTTGGCTAGCAGGTGCCTGAGCCAGGACAGGGATACACACCGCAGGGCGGGAACTACCCATTGTGTGTGCCTCAACGTCTGGATGCACAATGGGAGCGAGACACCCAAAATTATATTTGTAGCGGGGCTGAGCACTTTCGACTAAAACTGCAGCGGACTGGAGATGTGCTTTGACAAATAAAATGATAAACACTCTGAAAATCGAGGCCCAGGTGTCTCAAGTGGGCACCCAAAATTAGTGACCCCTTTAGACTATGTTGGCCTTAATCGCTATGTGCCTCAGTCCCTAAACTGCAAAATGGGGATTATAATACTGCCTATTCTCACAGAGGTATTGTGAAGAGAAATTCAGTAATGCTAGTGAAGCAGTCCAATTCTGTGGTGAGAGCATCATAGACATGCCCAGGAGGAAACTAATAATTTTGTATTCAGCACAGGCTTTGGATGGCACACCGTAAATAAGGCCTCGTGCCACACATTGAATGAGGAGGATAAAAAGAAACATTGAATAACTATTCGTTCACTAAGCGAGCAGGGGTAAAAAATAGTACACGATCATGTCATTAAAGACTGTATCATAATGCAGACACGCAAGGGGAGTGAATTAAGGTTCCTCAGGCAACCTTAAGTCTGACATTTTCTAACTTGTGAATGCTTGGCTTGGCAACCTTCTTTTAATGTAGTTATTATATAATTATATTTAGTGCCATGATAGCAATTAACATAACACTGAATTAACAGAGCATCAAAACTGTCCATATCTCTTACAAAGAAATGTAAGATGCCACTAACTCATGAGCTTGTCTTTGCAATACTTTCTCCCCACTTCTTCTCCCGCTTCCCCTGTTACAGCTCTGCTGAACTTGTCAGCTCTTTGCGGCAGCAAATGTGGGCCAAGTAGAGCTGCTCCAGATTTACCCCCATGTAAGTGAGTAGAATCTGACCCTGTGCCTTTGTGGCCCTGTGGCACCTAAAGCACCATAATAATAAATAAATGACATTTCTGTCATCATTCCCCTCTCCTTCAGCCAAGTCCGCAGCCTGTTATGTGCACTGGTTCCTTGAGCAGAGTATGCCATTACTTTGAAGCACAGAGTGATGCAATAAACCAGCAAAAAAATTCATTAGTGCTACATCAGCATAATTGGCCTGATTCTTATCTCACTTACACCAGCGTAAGGCCTCACTTCAGGGCAGCGCTTAAGCATGTCACCTTATTTCTTTGCATTTGTGCCCTTCTTGTGAGCTTGTTTGCCCCCATGCTGCCACCCAATGGCTCTCAGTCAGCGAGGAAAATGGCCCAGGGGCTAGGATATGAACCAGGAATTTGGGAACTCAAGGTTCAATTCCAGACTCTGATACAAGCTTCCGGTGTGACCTTGTGCAATCACTCAATCTCCCTGTACCTCACATCCCCATCTGTAAAATGGGGATAATTGGACTTTCCTACCTCACAAAGAAGTTGTGAGGCTATGTTAAAGGCTGTGAGATGCTCAGCTACTATGGTAATGGGGGATCTGCAAGTACTTTACGTAGACCCTTCCATGGTGCTCTTGTCAGGTAACACGCTACAAATGTTTACAAGCAGTCATAATGCCCCAGTGAGGTGAAGTATTTTTATCCCCATTTTATAGATGGAGAAATTGAGGCAGCGAAGTTTTGTGATTAGACCAAAAGTATTGAGGATGCTTTCCCCACTAGATCTATGTCTTTGCCACTAGTCCATAATGCCTCTCTCACTAATGAACTGTCCCTTCCTGTCCCACTCACCTGTAGTCAGCAGGCAGCAATCATCAACTTGCACTGTACTTACTGTAAAAGATCTACACAGTGCTGCACTGGAAGTTATAGTGAGGAAATGGAACAAGGTATGTTATTTAAAGCACAACAATTATACAATATATAACAAATGTCTGCATTTTACAATGTTTTATCATATGTTTAAGGGATAATATTTGGAGTGGAGGGGGGTTATACCAAGGGTAATAGATGGCTTTTGCAGGCAATTAAACAAGGAAGCAAAGATAAGGTAATTAATAAATGTAACAGAGGTTTATTACTCTGTGCCATTTACTACACCATGAACATCATTCTTGTTACATCACACAAGGCAAAGCATGGCAAACCGTACCATAATTACTCTGTAGGGCTGTCAATTAATCGCAGTTAACTCACGTGATTAACTCAAAAAAATTAATCGCGATTAAAAAAATTAATCATGATTAATCGCAGTTTTAATCACACTGTTAAACAATAGAATACCAATTGAAATTTATTTAATATTTTGGATGTTTTTCTACGTTTTCATATATATTGTATTCTGTGTCTATATATATTGTAATCAAAGTCTATATTATTGTTGATTACAAAGATTTGCACTGTAAAAATAATAAACAAAAGAAATAGAGTTTTTCCATTCACCTCATACAAGTACTGTAGTGCAATCTCTTTGTCGTGAAAGTGCAACTTACGAATATAGATTTTTTTTGTTACATAACTGCATTCAAAAACAAAACAATGTAAAACTTCAGAGCCTACAAGTCCACTCAGTCATACTTCTTGTTCAGCCAATCGCTAAGATGAACAAGTTTGCTTACATTTACAGGAGATAATGCTGCCTTCTTCTTATTTACAATGTCACCTGAAAGTGAGAACAGGCATTTGCACGGCACTGTTGTAGCCGACATTGCAAAGTACTTATGTGCCAGATATGCTAAATATTCATATGCCCTTTCATGCTTTGGCCACCATTCCAGAGGACATGCTTCCATGCTGATGACGCTCGTTAAAAAAATAATGCATTAATTAAATTTGTGACTGAACTCCTGGGGGAGAATTTTTTTACCTGCTTTGTTTTACCTGCATTCTGCCATATGTTTCATGTTATAGCCGTCTCGGATGATGACCGAGCACATGTTGTTCATTTTAAGAACACTTTCACTGCAGATTTGACAAAATACAGAGAAGGTACCAGTGTGACATTTCCAAAGACAGCTATAGCACTCAACCTAAGATTTAAGAATCTGAAGTGCCTTCCAAAATCTGAGAGGGACGAGGTGTGGAGCATGCTTTCAGAAGTCTTAAAAGAGCAACACTCAGATGTGGAAACTATAGAACCTGAACCACCAAAAAGAAAACCAACCTGCTGGTGGCATCTGACTCAGATGATTAAAATGAACATGTGTCAGTCTGCACTGCTTTGGATTGTTATCAAGAACTTGTCATCAGCATGGACGCATGTTCCCTGGAATGGTGGTTGAAGTATGAAGGGACATATGAATCTTTAGTGCATTTGGCACATAAATATCTTGCAATGCTGGCTACAACAGTGCCATGGGAATGCCTGTTCTCACTTTCAGGTGACACTGTAAACGAGAAGCAGGCAATATTATCTCCTGCAACTGTAAACTTGTTTGTCTGTGCAATTGGCTGAACAAGAAGTAGGACTGAGTGGACTTGCAGGCTCTAAAATTTTACACTGTTTTATTTTTGAGTGCAGTCTTTTTGTACATAATTCTACATTTGTAAGTTCAACTTTCATGATAAAGAGATTGCACTACAATTGTATTAGGTGAATTGAAAAATACGATTTCTTTTGTTTTTTTTACAGTGCAAATACTTGCAATAAAAAATAAATATAAAGTGAACACTGTACACTTTGTATTCTCTGTAATTGAAATAATTCATTTTCAAAATGTAGAAAAGATCTACAAATATTTAAATAAATGGTATTCTATTATTAATAGTGTGATTAATCACGCGATACATTTTTTTTAATTGCTTGACAGTCCTATTATTTTGTATTGTTTTGTGAGGATTTGAAAGGTCTTTGCTGCTGCTTTCTCTGACTTTTTAATTGATGTCACCCTGAGACTGAGTCTTTAATGACTAATAGTGGAAGAATGGAACTAAAAATGTGGCTCATTGTCTGGGGGAGCAGCAACCTGTGTGCAAAAGGAGTGATGTCATGTTAGACATAACAAACCAAATGTCAATGGAGTTACATCAGGGATGACTTTTGACCCATTGTCAGGCTGGATTTCAGTGTCTTTTCAGGTAATGTTACCTGTTTCTGGACACGTGTTCCCTGAGAGCCTCTTCATATTGTATAGTGTGAGAGGAAGGATGCTCTGGTGGCTTAGACACTCCCATGGGAATTGGGTTCAATTCCCTGCTCTGCCAAGGCTCCCTTTGTGACCTTAGGCACATCAATCTCTGTGCCTCAGTTCCCCCAGCTGTACAATGGGGGTCATAGCCCTGCCCCACCTCACAGGGGCGCTATGAGGATAAAAGTGTTAAAAGATGGTGAGGTGCTCAGATATTATAGGGAGTTATAGGGGCCTGTGACATCCCAAACGTTTTCCATCCATTTTCTTTTGGACAGAAAATTGAGGTTTTGACTGAACCCTCACTATCCAAAGTTCCTCCTGGAGGAGGCTGCTGAGATGATGCAGAACTGTGCAGACATTCTGCAGTCCATGGAGGGACAATTCCATCCTTCCCATGAGAGCTTCTGAGCACAGGCCAGTTACTTGGGTTCTGTGCATGGACCTACATTTGTGTATGGAACTACATTCTGTGAATGCATCTACATAGTCCATTGTGTTTTTACCAGTAAGGGAATTACAGGCTTCCCATATATATAGGGATGAATCATGAACAAGAGGTGAATCCTAATGAAGACAACTTCTTCCATCTAGTTTTTTGGGGGCTAGCTAATAAATCAGCTCTGAATGCTACATTAGATACTGTATATTATTCCTGAAATTAGAAATGCTGTAGAATACATATCCAGGTATGTTTGCATTAGTAATTGTGCCTTTGAGGTAAAATAAAGTATTAATAGGAAGGGAGTAATAGAATTTGCATCAAATCTATTCACAGGGACATTACGTTTCCAAATTCTGCAGGAGTTCTGTACCAAAGTCATTCGTTTCTCCCTCCTCATTTCTGTCTGCTGCAGTTGTCCCAGTAGTTGCCTTAAAATGTTCTGAATTTTGAATTGCCAGCCAAATGTGTTGAAGGATGTTTTCAGTTTATTAGCTGGAAGTGATGGGTTTTTCAACTGCTTTCCTTGAATCACCTTTTGAGGTTTTATCTTTATGAGCTGTGAAGCTTTTGTCTATATTGAGTGGTTTTGAGGAGCTTCTCAAAATTCTGTCATTTGAGTAAATTGTGCCAGGCCTTGACTTCTCTAAGTATCCTCTCTGATTATTAGGCTGAATTCCATTATAGGTGTGATGTTCATAAAGGTGCAATAAAAAGCAACCAAAGAGGGGCTGGGAAAGACAACTGAGTGTCTGAGAAGACAATGCAACAGAGAGCTAGAGATTAATTCTCCCTAGTCACTTACTCAGTGCAGTAAGGTACTTTGTCCATACAGAATGTCATAAGTCTGTCAAGATGCCACCGGCACAATTCGATCTTCTACCTTTTAGTGTAATGTGGAGTAAATTTAGGGGATTATGGGCAGCTCAGAGTGCTTTTAACCTTTCCCCCCTGGGTCTTGATAATTCAAAGCAACTTCCCCTGGCAGCTGCTTTGGGCTAGGAAGGCCCAAGGTTGCAATCAGGGCACAGAGCAAATGAACTGTGTCGCTCCTCCTTCATAGACACTTTGCAAAAGAAAACATGATTTCTTTCTGAAAGTGAAGGAAAACCACAAGTAAAATCCCAATCTCCTTGTTCAGCTCAAATCCCAAATGAATTCAGTGAGGGTAAGGACTCGAGGAGTCTGTGCCTCCCTTATACTGAGTAGCACTTTATGAGATGGTTAGACCTTTTGATGTCAGTGAGATTCCTTCTGTAATAAGGTATGGCTCACTGTGAGGAAGGTTGACAGAATCAGGCCCTACTGAATGAACTAAGATGATATATCACAAAGAGAATTAAAGAAAAACTTCATTAAAAGCCCCCACATATTTAAGACCAGAGGCCAGTTTGGGGTTCCCTTTACTTGTGTATGGCTGCCAATGGACTGAAGAGCTGTTTTAATGGCTGGAAATAGCCACGGCCTAGGGGACACCAGTGATTGTGGTGGATTCTCCATCACTGACCATTTTAAAATTAGGATTGGATGTTTTCCTAGAAAATCCGGTCTAGGAATTATTGTGGGGAAGTTCTGTGGCCTGTGTTCTACAGGAGATGATCACCGTGGTTCCTTCTGGCCTTGGAATCTAGGAATCTATGAAACACCCAGGCTATGCCACCTCCTCCATAAGACCATTTTTGGCACTGATCCTTATGCTGGGAACCGGCCGCAGCTGGCATAAAGCCAGCTATGCTGACTCTTAAGTCTTCTGGGGACTTCCCCCTATACTTGAGGATAGCCTTTACGATAGCTTCACACCACCAGAGTGTACATCTGCCTCATGTACCTCTTATTTACTCAGGGGTAGCTCTGCTGTTTTCATTGGAGTTACTCTGGATTTACACCAACATCACAGAGCCAACCTTTGTGCCCAGTTACACTTGTACGACCTCCATTGAAATCAGTGACTTTGCCTGGGTGTGACTTAGAGTAGAATTTGGCCCTTTGGGTCTGATTCTACTCTCATATATATTCCTGATTTATGTCGGTGTAACACCATTGGAGTCAATGGCATTACTCTGTTTTACATGTGAGAGAATAAGTTAGCCTTTAGTCTTTTTCCATCTCAGCTGTTTTTAATACACTGGCAAAAACCACACGTAAAACCCTAAAGAGAAAAAGAGCTTTCCATAATGTTTTTCCTAAGCAAAATATTGATAGTAACAACTTTTATGTGTCTGAGAAAAGTAATAATCAAATCAGTCTGATTTCTTACTGGAGCAGCACAAATCTTTTTCTTGTTTTCTGAGCTGTAAACAAAGGTAAACAGACTTAGGCCTTTGGGCATCTCCTTCCCGGCAGGAGGGATTATTGAAAAGCACCATAAGTAATGAAAATGTAAATGGGGCATAAAATACATTTTAAGAAAAAGAAACTGTAAGCACTTTTCATGCTACTTTTTAAATTTAAGTGAAGAGTATTTCCTGTCACTCTTTTCATTATAAAAAGTAGAAGAGTGATTTTCATATTGGAGAACTTAAAAAAAGTAGAACTTCCTGTGACATCTTTTCTCACATTTATTTCTTTTCCTGGCTATGTTTGCTAGCTATTAAAATCATGTAGATTTTAAAGGAGGGTTCCTCTCACTCCTAGTCCATCTTTCCTTCTTTTTCCTCTCATTTTTCACAGTATGAAGTCGTCTTCTTAATCTTGAGATCCTCTCAGAGCCACCTCCCCTCTTTTCCCCAGTTCTGATCTCATACCTTGTCTGTAGCAACCATAGTCCTTGCTTACAGGAAAAAGTGCTATCAGGCCAGTATTGGGGACTGAAGTTGAAAATAAACTCCCTGTAATGCAATGGAAGCCACTGGTTGATTGTAGTGCTCATCCCACCCACAGCATTTGTTTGCATCTGGGCTGTTCATTTCTCTTCTCTTGGTGCAGGGCTTTGTACTCATTAGTATCAAATCTTCCCTCATTAGCTTGCAGCACCGATCTTGGAAGCTTGGTTCTGTTTTTCTTTGTTTTTGCTACTTCTCTAGTTCTGGTGCTATCCACCAAGTTAATTGTGGTGGAATTTACACCAAAGAAGCACCAAGCAGGGTTACTGGCCTAGTGGATTGGGGGAAAGCAGTAGATTTAATACACCATTATTTTAGTAAAGCCTTTGAAGCAGTCCCATATGACAGTCTCATAAGAAAACTAGGAAAATGTGATCTAGATGAAATTACTATAAGGTGGGTGCAAAACTGGTTGAAAGACCATGCTCAAAGACTAATTATTAATGCTTTGCTGTCAAATGAGGGGACATAGCTAGTGGGTCCTTCTGGGGTCAGTCCTGGATCCAGTATTAGTCAGTATTTTCATTAATGACTTGGATAACGGAGTGGAGACTGTGCTTATAAAATTTGCAGATGACACCAAGCTGCCTAGAGGACAGGATTAGAATTTGAAACAACCTTGAAAAATTGGTGAATTAGTCTGAAATCAACAAGGTGAAATTCAGTAAAGATAAACACAAAGTACTTCACTTAAGAAGAAAAAAAATCAAATACATAACTACAAAATTGGGAATAATTGGCTAGGCAGTAGTATCGCTGAAAAGTATCTGGGGGGCATTAGAGGATCACAACTGAATATAAGAAAATAATGTGATTTGTTGGAAAAAAAATGCGAATATGATTCTGGGGTGTAATAACAGGAGTGTTGTATGTCAGACTTGGGAGACAACTGTCCCACTCTACTTGGCACTTGTGAGGCCTCAGCTGGAATACTGTGTCCAGTTTTGAGAGTCATACTTTAAGAAAGATGTGGACAAATTGGAGAATCCAGAGGAAAGCAACAAAAATGATAAAAAGTTTAGAAAACATGAAGTGTGAGGAAAAGTTTAATAAAAAACAACTGGGCATGTTTAGTTTTGAAAAAAGAAGACCAAGGGGGGACCTGATAACAGTCTTCAAATACGTTAAGAGTTGTTATGAAGAGGACAGTGATCAGTTGTTCTCCATGTCCACTAAAGGTAGGACAAGAACTAAAAGGCTCCGCCTGCAACAAGTGAGAGCTAGGTTAGATATTAGGGAAAACTTTCTAACGATAAGGACAGTTAAGTATTGGAACAGGCTTCCAAGGAAGGTTGTGGAATCCCCATCACTGGAGATTTTTAAGAACAGATTATTGGACAAATAATCTGTCAGGGATGGTCCAGGTTTACTTGGTCCTGCTAGCACAGGGGGCTGGACTTGATGACCTCTTGAGGTACTTTCCAGCCCTGAGTTTCTATGATGCTAAGCATGAAGACATGAAGCAGCTGGGCTGGACTTTAAGAGAGTCCTGGAGAGGGCTACACTGAGGGGGAAGAGTGGCTGCCTGAAGCTTGAGAAGTGCATTACCTTTGTGATGTAAGCAGCGATACAGGCAATGACTGGAATTACTCATATCGATTGTGGTAGTGGCCATTGTATGCTAAATGCTTTGAAAATCCAGAGGAGCTACAATATCTGCCCTAAAGAGCATGAAGTCTACATGCATCCCAGTCACTTCCTGGTAATAGCTCATCATATGGTTCCACTGAAGTATCTGGAGCAGAGGACGGTAAGATGGAAAGAAGACACCTGTTACGTCTTTACCAATTATTGGGCTATCTAGACATCGACAGATGGCTTTATTACGATCATTCCTGTTTAATATGAATATTTATTTGTGTATTATTTTTGTAGGGTTGTCATTGTTTATATTTTGTGGGATGAAAGTAACACTTCTGTAAGTTGTTCAAAGTTAATACAAAACCTGCCCTTGCATTTTCTTAGCATGCCAGCAGATGGCCCTAGCGTTTCCATGAATCAGAGTTTTCTGTAATAAAGCTGGCTGAGAATAGTTGTAGAGCTTTGAAACAAGCTTCTGCCGATCAGATAAGACAATTCTAAATCTTCATAGCTGGGTGTGTGTGTCTGTCTGCAGGTTTCCTTCTTCACAGCGAAATACAACGTGCCCCCCTGTCACGATGGTACCTAAAACATCTCCTTATCCACTGTATAAAGAACTTTAAAGCCATATCACCGTATGCTGCTTGGGAAATAGAATTTGCATCCCATGTGAAGTTCTAAAATTTTGAAATTTGTTTTCATTCTGAATCAGAACCAAAATTCAAAATTTCCCACAGAACAGAAAATCCAGAAGAAAATGATTTGGAAACATCAAACCTTTTTGTTTCGATAATGTCAAAACTTTGATATAAAATATTAAATACAATATTATATCTATATCTATATATAACATATTAAAATGTACATTACAATATAGTATAAAAGGCGAAACAAAATGTTAGCGTTGAAATGAAACAGGTTTACCTTATCAAAACAAAACATTTTGACATCAATACCAAACGGGTGAAACAATTCGTTTCGACACTCTTCAGTTGAAAATTTAGTTGAAATTGACATGTTCCTGCAAACTGTTTGGAATTTGATGAAACTGTGTTTTTCAATGCTACACTTCCATGGAAAGTTTTACGACCAGCTCTAATCATGATACTGGGGTCAGCATGGAGCTGGATATGCACCCTTACAGGAACTGTAGAAGCAAGATGCTGTCTCTGAAGGAGGCACGACGTCTCCTGTGGAATACAGCTGCTGCTTCACCCTATACAGGTGCATCTACAGTGCCTTCCCCTCTGTACTTGGTAGCTCTGGCCAGCTCAGGCAGTGGAAGGGTTGGGGGCATGACCTCTTTTCCTCCTCACCTCCTATAGATCTCCACGGGGAGGAAGAGCTCAGGAGCTTCGCAAATTAAAGCTGTTAGTGTTCACGCTGGGGATTCTGGTTCCCATCCAACAAGCATTTCTTAGTGAAATGAGTTTGGTAGCTAATAGTTCCGGCTTGTGGGATTGCAGTTGTAATTAACCACAAATGGGGTTCAATAACCTGAGATTAAAATTCCAGGTAGACAGACATGCTTTACTCAGTGCTGTCTCCTTAAGTCAGGTTTAGAAGGGAAGTGGGAGGAAAAGACTGTGGATTATTTTTATTAATAAGCATTTATTTCGCATTGTAAATTGACATGCTACTTTGCAAACTTAGATAAGGCATGTTTCCTGCCCTACTGAGCTTATACCTCTAAGTAGTTCCTTTAGGGAAAATTCACTGAGCAAACTAAATTAATTATGGAAGGAAACCCAGTACTGCAGTTGGAATCATCTTACGCTAACCTTATAAGGGATGTTCCAGTTCTCAAAAGAAGTGAGTTTGGAGGAATATGCTGACTTCTTATATCTAGTGCTTGGTGAAAGTGCTGATCTTTCATTTTAGTATGATTTTCATTTTGCTGTGGAAGTCATCAGTTCCCTCTACTGACACCTGCTCTATATGACCAGTGGGTTGTGCTGCTACTGTCTCTTTTTTCAGAGTAACAGCCGTGTTAGTCTGTCTTCGCAAAAAGAAAAGGAGTACTTGTGGCACCTTAGAGACTGACCAATTTATTTGAGCATGAGCTTTCGTGAGCTACAGCTCACTTCGTCGGATGCATACTGTGGAAACTGCAGAAGACATTATATACACAGAGACCGTGAAACAATACCTCCTCCCACCCCACTCTCCTGCTGGTAATAGCTTATCTAAAGTGATCATCATTTCCAGCACAAATCCAGGTTTTCTCACCCTCCGCTCCCCCACACACAAACTCACTCTCCTGCTGGTAATAGCCCATCCAAAGCACATCCCTACAATGTGCATGATAATCAAGGTGGGCCATTTCCAGCACAAATACAGGTTTTCTCACCCCCCCCACCCCCATACACACACAAACTCACTCTCCTGCTGGTAATAGCTCATCCAAACTGACCACTCTCCTTACAATGTGCATGATAATCAGGGTGGGCCATTTCCAGCATAAATCCAAGTTTAACCAGAATGTCGGGGGGGGGGGGGGGGAGGTAGAAAAAAACAAGGGGAAATAGGCTACCTTGCATAATGACTTAGCCACTCCCAGTCTCTATTTAAGCCTAAATTAATAGTATCCAATTTGCAAATGAATTCCAATTCAGCAGTTTCTCGCTGGAGTCTGGATTTGAAGTTTTTTTGTTGTAAGATAGCGACCTTCATGTCTGTGATTGTGTGACCAGAGAGATTGAAGTGTTCTCCGACTGGTTTATGAATGTTATAATTCTTGACATCTGATTTGTGTCCCTTTATTCTTTTACGTAGAGATTGTCCAGTTTGACCAATGTACATGGCAGAGGGGCATTGCTGGCACATGATGGCATATATCACATTGGTGGATGTGTAGGTAAACGAGCCTCCGATAGTGTGGCTGATGTTATTAGGCCCTTTGATGGTGTCACCTGAATAGATATGTGGGCACAGTTGGCAACAGGCTTTGTTGCAAGGATAGGTTCCTGGGTTAGTGGTTCTGTTGTGTGGTATGTGGTTGTTGGTGAGTATTTGCATCAGGTTGGGGGGCTGTCTGTAGGCAAGGACTGGCCTGTCTCCCAAGATTTGTGAGAGTGTTGGGTCATCCTTCAGGATAGGTTGTAGATCCTTAATAATGCGTTGGAGGGGTTTTAGTTGGGGGCTGAAGGTGACAGCTAGTGGCGTTGTGTTATTTTCTTTGTTAGGCCTGTCCTGTAGTAGGTGACTTCTGGGAACTCTTCTGGCTCTATCAATCTGTTTCTTCATTTCCGCAGGTGGGTATTGTAGTTGTAAGAATGCTTGATAGAGATCTTGTAGGTGTTTGTCTCTGTCTGAGGGGTTGGAGCAAATGTGGTTGTATCGCAGAGCTTGGCTGTAGACGATGGATCGTGTGGTGTGGTCAGGGTGAAAGCTGGAGGCATGTAGGTAGGAATAGCGGTCAGTAGGTTTCTGGTATAGGGTGGTGTTTATGTGACCATTGTTTATTAGCACTGTAGTGTCCAGGAAGTGGATTTCTTGTGTGGACTGGACCAGGCTGAGGTTGATGGTGGGATGGAAATTGTTGAAATCATGGTGGAATTCCTCAAGGGCTTCTTTTCCATGGGTCCAGATGATGAAGATGTCATCAATATAGCGTAAGTAGAGTAGGGGAGTTAGGGGACGAGAGCTGAGGAAGCGTTGTTCTAAATCAGCCATAAAAATGTTGGCATACTGTGGGGCCATGCGGGTACCGATAGCAGTGCCGCTGATCTGAAGGTATATATTCTCCCCAAATGTAAAATAGTTATGGGTAAGGACAAAGTCACAAAGTTCAGTCACCAGGTTAGCCGTGACATTATCGGGGATAGTGTTCTTGACGGCTTGTAGTCCATCTTTGTGTGGAATGTTGGTGTAGAGGGCTTCTACATTCCATAGTGGCCAAGATGGTGTTATCAGGAAGATCACCGATGGATTGTAGTTTCCTCAGGAAGTCAGTGGCGTCTCGTAAAAGTCTCTACATAAAAGAATAAATGGACACAAATCAGATGTCAAGAATTATAACATTCATAAACCAGTCGGAGAACACTTCAATCTCTCTGGTCACGCAATCACAGACATAAAGGTAGCTATCTTACAACAAAAAAACTTCAAATCCAGACTCCAGCGAGAAACTGCTGAATTGGAATTCATTTGCAAATTGGATACTATTAATTTAGGCTTAAATAGAGACTGGGAGTGGCTAAGTCATTATGCAAGGTAGCCTATTTCCCCTTGTTTTTTTCTACCCCCCCCCGACATTCTGGTTAAACTTGGATTTATGCTGGAAATGGCCCACCTTGATTATCATGCACATTGTAGGGAGAGTGGTCGTTTTGGATGAGCTATTACCAGCAGGAGAGTGAGTTTGTGTGTGTGGTTTTTGGAGAGGGGTGGAGGGGTGAGAAAACCTGGATTTGTGCTGGAAATGGCCCACCTTGATTATCATACACATTTTAAAGAGAGTGGTCACTTTGGATGGGCTATTACCAGCAGGAGAGTGAGTTTGTGTGTGTGTGTGGGGGGGGGGGGGGGCGGAGGGCGAGAAAACCTGGATTTGTGCTGGAAATGGCCCAACTTGATGATCACTTTAGATAAGCTATTACCAGCAAGAGAGTGGGGTGGGAGGAGGTATTGTTTCATGGTCTCTGTGTATATAATGTCTTCTGCAGTTTCCACAGTATGCATCCGATGAAGTGAGCTGTAGCTCACGAAAGCTCATGCTCAAATAAATTGGTTAGTCTCTAAGGTGCCACAAGTACTCCTTTTCTTTTTACTGTCTTTTTGTTACACAAAGAAAACCTCCTTTCTGCCATCCCCTTGTTACCAGTCAAACTGAGCACTTTATCTGGGTCTAACTCTTTCAGTCTCTGTTTCCCTCATGGACTCTTTCTCCCAGGGAATGTTTTCTATGTCTGGGGGTCTCCTTGTTCTGACTTGAAAGTGAAATGACCTTGTGGTCAGGCTCTAGACTGCAGCATTCTCCATAAGCTCATCTGTCCCTCTCCGTAACCCAGGGGTTGGCAACTTTCGGCATGCGGCCCATCAGGATAATCCGCTGGCGGGCCGCAAGACATTTTGTTTACGTTGACCATCCGCAGGCACGGTCCCCCACAGCTCCCATTGGCTGGGAATGGCGAACCGTGGCCACTGAGTCAGGGCCTTGAGTCAGCAGTGGGGAAAGCCCAATTCCAGGCATGGGGTGTTGGAAGAGCAGGAAGACAGACCCTTAGGGAGAAGGGGCTGGGCCTAGCTGACACTGGGATGAAGACTGTGTATGTGAGAGTTCTATTTTGAAAGACTTTGTGCAGTACTTAACCAGCTGGACTGCAGAACTAGAATGTTTTGAATATCTGGCATGCGTGGACTTCTTACGGGTCCCAGGCCTCAGCAGAGCTGTGCTGGCCAGCAGTGGAGGCTACAGAACTGGCATGACCTTTGACCGTCATCCAAGCACTCTGGAGCAGAACCCAGTCTGTCCTCACTGTGGTGTTTGTTTGTATTACTGTAGTACCAGGAACCAGGACACCATTGTCCTAGCATTGCCAGGTGCCAGGTTTTCTGCCCACTCTGTGCCACTTCTACTCCACACATCAGTAACGAAACTACCATTTCTGCTGCAGCCAAAAACTGACGTCTAAAGGAGAGCAGCGTGAATCAAATGGCTTGGCATTTTTCTCCTCTCAGCTTTGCCTTACAGGATTAGGTTTCTAGACAATATGATTGATATACTGAGTTCTGTATATTTTATTAGGTGAAAAGTACCCACTGAGGCATAGTATCATTTCCAAGGGTGACCTTGTGACAGCAGCAGTGCACATAAAAATGATAAGTCTGGGTAAAATCCCTGGCTGAACAGGCTGGAGGGATGGCTGGAAAACTATTGATAGATGGGCCAGATTAACAGATAAGTGCAGAGTCAAAGATTGATAAGCAGCAAATCCAGGGAAGCAATGGGTCTAGATGAACATAAAGAAAATTAAAGGAAAAGCAGAATGCAGTAAAGAAATTGAAAGTGGGGTAATGGGGACAAGATGCCTTAAAAGAACAGGTTTCAGAGTAGCAGCCGTGTTAGTCTGTATCCGCAAAAAGAACAGGAGTTCTTGTGGCACCTTAGAGACTAACAGATTTATTTGAGCATAAGCTTTCGTGGGCTACAGCCCAATTCATCAGATGCATAGAATGGAACATATAGTAAGAATATATATACATACGGATAAGTTGGAAGTTACCATACAAACTGTGAGAAGCTAATTAGTTAAGATGAGCTATTATCAGCAGGAGAAAAAAAACATTTGTAGTGATAATCAAGATGGCCCATTTAGACAGTTGACAAGAAGGTGTGAGGATACTTAACTTAAGGAAATAGATTCAATATGTGTAATGACCCAGCCACTACCAGTCTCTATTCAAACCCAAGTTAATGGTGTCTAGTTTGCATATTAATTCAAGCTCAGCAGTTTCTTGTTGCAGTCTGTTTTTGAAGCTTTTCTGTTGCAAAATTGCCACCCTTAAATCTTTTACTGAGTGGCCAGAGAGGTTGAAGTGTTCTCCTATCGGTTTTTGAATGTTATGATTCCTGATTCAGATTTGTGTCCATTTATTCTTTTGCGTAGAGACTGTCCAGTTTGGCCAATGTACATGGCAGAGGGGCATTGCTGGCGCATGATGGCATATATCACATTGTTAGATGTGCAGGTGAATGAGCTCCTGATGGAGTGGCTAATGTGATTAGGTCCTATGATGGTGTCACTTGAAAAAAATATGTGGACAGAGTTGGCATCCTATGTTGCAAGGATAGGTTCCTGGGTTAGTGTTTTTGTTGTGTGGTGTGTGGTTGCTGGTGAGTATTTACTTCAGGTTGGGGAGGCTGTCTGTAAGCAAGGACTGGTCTGTCTCCCAAGATCTGTGAGAGTGAGGGATCTTTTTCAGGATAGGTTGTAAATCTTTGATGTTGCGCTGGAGAGGTTTTAGTTGGGGGCTGAAGGTGACAGCTAGTGGCATTCTGTTATTTTCTTTGTTGGGCCTGTTCTGTAGTAGGTAACTTCTGGGTAGTCTTCTGGCTCTGTCAATCTGTTTCTTCACTTCAGTAGGTGGGTAGTGTAGTTTTAAGAACGCTTGATAGAGATCTTGTAGGTGTTTGTCTCTGTCTGAGGGGTTGGAGCAAATGCAGTTGAATCCTAGAGCTTGGCTGTAGACAATGGATCCTGTAGTGTGTCCTGGATGGAAGCTGGAGGCATAGAGGTCAGTAGGTTTCTGGTATATGGTGGTGTTTATGTGACCATTGCTTATTAGCACAGTAGTGTCCCAGAAATGGACCGCTTGTGAGGATTGGTCTAGGCTGAGGTTGATGGTGGGATGGAAATTGTTGAAATCACGGTGGAATTCCTCAAGGGTTTCTTTTCCATGGGTCCAGATGATGAAGATGTCATCAATGTAGTGCAAGTAGAGTAGGGGTGTTGGGGACGAGAGCTAAGGAAGCGTTGTTCTAAGTCAGCCATAAAAATGTTGGCATACTGTGGGGCCATGCGGGTACCCCTAGCAGTGCTGCCGACTATTCTTCATGAGGAAATATGGCCATTCCAAAGTGTTTGATAGTTGATCTGGGCTGGAGAGGGAGAAGGGAACACTGCCTCTACTAAATAAACCACTCAGGGTTTCTTCCGTGCCCAGTGAATTATCTTTCCTTGCTGTACTTTGTTGTTTGTGTGCTGTGAGTTTTCAAGCAGTGCAGATAAATACCACATTGATTTTCAATCTCACTTTTTAGCAATGATGTGGAGTGGCTTTTTGTTTTTGTTTTTTTTGGTATCAAGAATACAAAGTTTTCTCTTAACCCCCAGCTGGGTTTAATTTCCCACACTACTAAAGAGACAGACTGAGGCCCCAGCCAGAACACTGAATCCAAGCTCCTCCAACCATGAGGGAGTTGCAAATTGTGTCTGAATGTTGCATCTCCGGCCCAGCTCTCATACTAAATATGTTGCATCTGGGCTCCTAAGGGATCATGTCTATTCCAGCTCAGGTGTGAAGATGGAAAATATCAGACAGTGGATCATAAAATCCATGACTTACGTGATCACGTTTTATGTTATTGGTGTTTGAAGTAGCTGAAGTGGGAGTACAGAAATAATACTTCTTGTTCTGTATTGTTTAGCTTTCTTGCCTTCCTACAATGTGCACAAGGCCACGTATTAAAGTGGATGAAGTAGAGAAAGGGCACGAGACAGTCAAAGGAAGAGAAAATAGATTAACATCTCTGCTGAGACACGTGAGATGAATTTGGGTAAATATGCCTGCTACAAAAACTACCTTTAGTAATTCACCTGCTGATAAATGTATTGGCTGATCAGGACCAACCATTTCCATGAGAGAGAGGTGTGGTCAAAATATGAAATTAGAAGCCAGGAGCTCCTGTGACTTAGTCCTAGCAGCACTTAAGACCCCAACTTTGTGTGGTCCTGACAAGTCATTTAGGACCTAATTAGGAGCTGCGGTCCCTCAGCACCTCTGAAAATCAGAACTTGTAGATCTCTGTCTTGGTTCCCCATCAGTAAAGTGGTCTGCAAGGAGGATGGTAAGGATTACATAAATGGAACTGTGGAAAGCACACTGAAGATTAAGGTTGCGGTAAACAGTGCTCCTTGTCAGAATTTAAATAGTCACCAGTTACAGCGCTGTGTTCCCTCTGCATTTAGAATAGACAATAATTTGATAGCTATGCCATCTCAGTTGCCAAGTGTTGACCAAGGTAGGTGCTCACGCACTGAGCACTCTGAAGAGCAAAGCACTGTTTGGGTGCAACGTGTTACTTCAGAAAGGTTTCCGTGTCCTTTAATTTTTGCTGAGGCCCTTGTTATACCTCCCTAGAGCTTCACCTCATGCCTCCTAATCACATTTTGGTTCATGTCAGCTTGCATTGTGCTCTTGTATCTCTGTGAGATTCTCTTTCAATATGATTCCCTCCTGTGAGGTTTTACCTCCTACAATTTACATGGCTGCATACTGTGCACTCTTTATGATGATTTCATTAGCATAAAAATATAGAGTATAGTCTCATTTAAAAATGTAATCCATGAACAATTCAAACTACAAATCTGTATGTACTGTAGAAAAGAGTTACAGGTGTGTTCCATTTTGCTAATGAGGTGGTGGTGTTCCTGTGAGACTTTGGTAACGTACATCAGGTGCTGTGCAATGCCTTGGACTGAAAGATATGACAGAAATATCAGGTGTGGTGGTGGAGATTATGAAAAAAAATCATGTTAAGTGTGAAAGGGAGCTCACACAAATTTTGACCCTGGAGATCTCTGGACTTCAGAAGAGTTACAGCAAGGATAAATGTGACCTATTGACTTTCACTCCAAGTTTTGGAATTGTCCAGCTGTATATGGCAAAATTTACTTTCTCGGACAAAAGCAGTGAGTTGAATTCATCTCTGTGTATGTCGCCAATAAGGTTAAAGACAATAAGAAGAATTTAAAATATAGAACAAACCAAAAACTCCTTGCAAAAGGCATAGGTCTGTTCCTAGATAGGTATGCTAACTTTGTTAAAAATGCAGAATTGTTTAATAAATATTTCTGTTCTGTGTTTGGAAAGAAGCTGGATGACAGTTTACAGTGATGATGAATCTATTCCAACAGTAAACAGGGAGGATGTTAAGCAGATAAGCGTGTCTGTGCAGGCACAAATTTATGTGTTTTTGTCTTGGATTCATAACAAGCTTGTATGACACTTGATCACGTGATAGGTGTCCTGGATTCTAGGCAACATAGAGAGAGTGAGTCATAGATTTTAGGGCAGGAAGGGATCTAATCTGACCTCCTGTATAATGTCAGTTATAGAATTTCACACAATAATTCCTGCATCAAGCCCAGAGCTAGAGCATATTTTTAGAAAAACATCCAACTTTGATTTTAAAACTGAGTGATGGAGAATTCACCACATCCCTAGGTAAGTTATTCCAATGGTTAGTTACCCTCATCATTAAAAATTTGCAGCTTATCTCTAGCCTAAATGTATATATCTAAAAGCTTTTGATTTATTATGCCTTTGCTAGATTAAAGAGCCCTCTATTATAAAATATCTTCAGCCTATGAAGGAGCTTTTAGACTGTTATCAAGCTAGAGCGAGCTTCTTTAGTCACTTTTTAAGGAAGGTTTTCTGGAACTTAAATCAGTCTTGCAGTTCTTTTCTAAACCCTTTCCAATTTGTCAACTTCCTTTTTGAAGTACGGACATCAGCACTGGACATAATTCTGGTAATGGTAGAGTGCTGTAGCCAATGGTAATACCACCTGTGACCCATAGGTGCTTAGGGTAGCCAAGAAAATGCCAAGATCAGGGCAGGTTGCAAAAGGAAAGCAGATTCTCCCAAAAGTGGTGGTAAACATTGAAGTTAGATTGAGCAACCAGTCACAAACTGTGCTCCTGACTTTGCCCCCACCCGACCCAACTGGTTATCAAGAAGCTACAAAAAGTAATCATGCAGCCTCCTTTGTTGCATTCCAGTTCTCTGGCTCCCAATCAGCACATAGGTCCAGTAAAGTAAGAAGTTATTTAAAAACTCTGCTCACTATACAAAATGTTCTTCTGATCCCCAAAGGGCCAGCCACATTACCAGATCAACATTAGTTTGGATCTTACCCAAAATACCACACTGCCAACGAATCTTTTAATATCTAAAACTAAAGGTTTATTATAAAAGAAAAGCTTTTAAAATAAGAGAGATGTTAAATGGTCCAAGCAGTCAGATACATATATAAGATTTCAGCGTCCATATATCAGGTTCTTAGTAGCACTGGTGAATTTGCTGGCTTGTAGAGTCCCTCTGGAACACATCCACAGCTTGGATGGGTCTGTCAGTCCTTTGTTCAGTGCTTCAGTTTGTAGAGAACTTGGTCCAGAGGTAAGAAGCAGGAGACAAATGGAGAAGATGCAGCTGCCTTTTTATATCCTTTGCCATGTGGCTTTGTCCCAAACACAAACTTGCAGCACATGGGAGTCCCCTGTCCACCAGCATGTCCCTACCTGTCCTGCTGACTCATAGGTGATGTCTCTGACTTCTCTCAATGGGTTCATTGTATAGCTGATTGGGCCATCGAACAGGCTAGAAAGTGCTGATGTCGTTCTGTCTGGGGGTGTCCACCAGAAACAGAGCATAATTTTGGAAATATACCACACATATTTATAACTCAGAATACAAAGGTGATACATAGTTATAAATATGATAATCATATTTATAACTAATTATAACTTTTCCACTGATCTGTTACATGGCATATCTGGCAAGATTGGTTGCAATTTTATAATATTGGCGTCACTAATATCATAAAGTGTCTCAGATATTCCATACAGAGTTACACCACCTCCATGCTCCTACTCAGTATTCTCCTTAATAATGTCCTCAATATACATCCAAGGATAGTATTCAAACTCTTTGCTACAGTATTGCAATGGGTCTTTGTCAGAGTCAATACTTTCCAAGATACAATCCCTCATTCTGTAAGAGTGACCTACGTTCTTTGCTCCTAGATGTATAACTTTGCATGTGACTATACTAAAAAGCATGTTGCTCAAAGGAGCCCAGTCCAACTTTACCAAGTGATCCGGATCACTCTGCAAAACAGACCTGTCCTTAGCATTGTGTATTACTCCACCTGTGTGTCATCTGCAAACTTTATTAGCAATGATTTGTAATTTCTTTCAAATCATTGAAGATATTGACTGGCATTGGGTCAAGAACAGACTTGTGGGGTTCCCCCAATAGAAACGCCCCTTTTTACATGATGATTCCCAATACACAATAACTTTCTGGACTTATCAGTTAGCCAGTTTTTAACCTATTTAATATGTTCTACATTGATTTTGACAGTGCTAACTTCATAATTAGAATGTGGCACAATACTAAGTCAAATACCTTCCAGAAGTGTATTATGTCAACACCTTTACCTCTATCTACTAAACATGTAATCTCATCAAACATATTGTTTGTTTGACAAGATCTATTTTCCCCTAAAACAATGCTGATTTCTCTGAAATATCTGTCAATCACAAAGGTGTGGATGTAACTTGGCTGCTTTTGTTTCTCTGTTCGAAACCAAACCACATGAAACCTCCACACAGCACAAGTAACTGGTTATCAGTTCTCTTGTGTTCTTACTCCAGTCTCTAATATAACTTTTGGGGGCAAATTTATCCCTAGTTTAACATAATTGGCTTTAAGGGTGTTCTGCTAGGGATGAATTTTGATCTTCTCATTAATTCCAAGTGGATGCGGATGTGGGTGTGTGTATTTTTGTTACTTTCAAACTTCTGTTTGTGTTCCTGTGATGTGGTGTGCATCCCTGATCTGGTCAATGAGGGTTGTAGCAGCCAATTATGTCACCTGAGAGAAGGAGGGCCTGGGTTAATTGAGAGTGAAGCCCAGCTGGGGAAGGGCTGGGCCAGGCCTATAAAGCCAAGAAACAGAGAGCAGAAAGGGGCTTCAGGCGAAGAAGTCTGCGGTCACTCTCTGGAATGAAGGAAGTCATTAGAGACAAGGAGGAAGTCTAGGGGAAGAATTTGCCCTGGAATTCTACCCTGGAGTAAGGAGTCTAGGAAGAGGCTAGGAGGGAGTGAAGTAGCCTCAGAGAGTAGACTAGGCTAAAATAGGTCAGAGAAGATACAGAGGCTGAGTAGGAAGGAGCCAAGTGAAACAGGGACAGGGACTGAGGACCTGGATTGCTGGTTGTAGGGTCCCTGCGCTGGAACCTGGTGTAGTGGGCAGGCCTGGGTTCCTCTGTCCACCATTGGTATAATGTCACAGAGCCCCAAGCCAGGGTTGAACAGTGTCCAGAGAAGGCATTTTGACAGTGGTCCTGTTGGACTTTGTAATTCTGGAAGGGGTAGTGAAATGGTGACCTGGCCAGAGGGCCACGTTACCAGAAAAAAGATTATTACAGAGTGAGCAACCAGTCCCAAGGGGGCAGCCGAAGCAGCGAGAACTACTATCCCAGACCTAGACACCAGGAGGCCCGCTAGTGGTATGTGGCAACCCCATAACCAATTAACTACTTTGTAGCTTCTTACTTTCTTGGCTTGATCTTTTTCTGAGTCAAGAGTCAAATGTCATTAACTTCTACACACTGACTAAAAGTCAGAACCTTCTGTCTAGTCAGAAGCAGGACTTTTAACCCCCTGCTGAGGAGGAACCTTTTAAAGGACACTTTAAAGGAGACAAAGCTGCTGTCTGCTTGTAGGAAACACAAAGGGAACAAAAGAGCTTAGTTTGAAAATGTAATGCTCTTCTGGCCATTTCTGAAAACTCCATGGATGTGGCTATTTTCTGAACCTTGTGATTGTATGAATCAGATTTTACTTCACAGTTGTCACCTCAATCTATTTGATAAATATGACCTGAACACACAGTAGTCTGGGGATGAGCTAAAGAGTTCAGAGCCACATCTGGATCTGGACTTTCACCAAAGGCTAGGGATGATTGGTCACTCCACCTCAGTAAAGGCGTACAGAACTAGAGTGGGGTTCAGAGAAAGGCAACAAGAGTGATCCAGGGACAAGGGCATGGGAAAACTTATATCCAAAGAGAGATTGACAAGACTGGGATTCCTTGCCTTTGAAAGAAGATTAATAAGAGGGCACATGATAAAAGTATATAAAATAAAGAACGGAATAGAGAAGGTAGAGCAGATATTTCTGTTCTCCCTGTCTCATAATACAAAAGCAAGGGAACAGTCAATGAAACTAAAAGGGGAGAAATTCAGTACCCATAAAAGGAAATACTTTCCCCCCACAATATATAATTAAACCATAGAACTAATTGCTACAGGAAGTCATTGAGGTAAAGAATTCAGCAAGATTTTAAAAAAGGATAAGACATTTGTATTGGTATCAAGAATTTCCAGAGCTGTCATAATGGTGCTAAAAATTGTGTGTAAGGGATATTAAGCCTCAGGCTTCCAGGCTTATCCCAGTCTCTAACCAATAAAGATCAGGATGAGATCTAATATGGAGGACAGGTTGCACCACATCTGCCTATTGCAGGGTTCTTTCACCTTCTTCTGAGTCATTGGTGATGGCCACTGTCAGAGACAGGACACTGGACTAGATGGACCTAGCTGCTGATCTGGTATGGAAATTCCTATGTTTGGATCTGGAGTCTCAATTGAGGTCTTTTTCCAACTCTCCTCCTACAGTGCCAGCTCCTGAGCTAGTGTAAATCTGTTTAGCTTGTTTGACTTCAATGGAGTAATGTTGATTTACACCAGCTGAGAACCTAGACCATGATTTATAATCTGCTCCTTTGCCTTGACTTGAGTGTATCAATCTGTAGATTAGAGGTGGATTGTCAGAACTCATGCCATTTGAATGAAATATTTCTCTCTGACTAACAGCATTGTCACAGAATTTGCACTACAGGAATCAGAAGTACTTCCAAGTGTCTCAACAAAGTTTTTTTTATCTTGGGTTCAATAAAGATTTGCAGTCAATTCTGAATTTGCACATCAGTCAACTAGATAATAGCTAATTCCAAAAAATCATGTGTTTCCATTTTTGGGGAGCCCAACTTGTGGCACCCAAAACTAGTAAACATTTTTCTGCATATGAGATCTCCTTTCTCTGGGAAACATTTGTCTGATTTCCTCGATTGTTCAAATATTAGCATAGATGGTAAAGTTACACTTAGATCTTGTAAAACCACCCATCACTTGTGAGCTTGCTTTCCAGCTTTTAAATACAGTATTTACTCTCAAACATACAACTTCATTTTAGTCTCAGATCTGCATCATGTTGCTTCTTTATTTCTAACTGCATCATCTTTCTCAGCTCTCTAGATACCACATGCCTGGGCTTTAGAAAAAACACACATGGTTCCAAAAATTACCACTAGATGGCCACACAACAGCACATTATTTCACAGGTCTTCTTTTACACCTCTTTGAACTGATTTCTCATGGCTCTGTAGTTAGTAATAGTCTCAGTTTGAGTTGCATTTCAGCCACCAAATGTGATTTCTGTACCTTCAATTTTCTTCTCAGCATGCTGCAATATAATTCCAAACCATTCAAGTGTCTTGTACAAAGAGTCTAAATGAACGGGCCTAAATGTAACATCTGAAGCATCTGGTGTTGGCCACTCTTGGAAACAGGAAACTGGACTACATGGCCCATTGGTTAGATCCAATTTAGCACTTCATATCTTCTGGGAGTATCTGCAGGAAGTGTTTTGAATAAATTGGGCATAGCTTGGTAAATCTGTTTACCCGCATCTGGTCAAATAACTTCAAAAGCTGACAGACTGGTAACAAGTTACAGTTTATGATGCAAAGTCCTTTGCGAGCTATTTGGTTTTTGAAGGACTCAAGGGGCTCTTAAAATCCCGCCATTGAAAGACCGGTCTTCAAGAAAAATATCAACCTGAGGTGGCAAGTACCTAAGAAACACTCCCCTTCTCGTGTCTACCTCAAGTTCGGATCAAAGGAAAGACTAAAGCACATTTAAAACTTTATAACAGGATGTAACCATTTTAAAATGATTTTGCGGGGACCAAGAAGTCATGGCCTAAGGCCATTTCTCCACGTACAGCGCTGCAGAGGTGCAGCTGTGCCGATACAGCTGTGCCACTGCAGCGTGTGTGGTAAACACGCTCTCTGCCGATGGGAGAAAAATAACCCCCCCACCTCATGAGTGGCATAAGAACGTCTCCCGCCAAGAGCTACACTAGCGCTTACGTCAGTGTAACTGTGTCACTCGGGGGGCGGTTTACTCACACCCTGAGCGACATAAGTTTTGGCAGCATAAGTGGTAGTGTAGATGTAGCTGTAGTGTTGATTTTTTTGCAATGACTTTTTTTGCAGAGAACGTTACATGATGATAGGCAAAAGATAAAAATCTCTCTCTCTCACTCACAAAGGGTTTTAGATTCCTCATCTAAGCAATCAACTCCTCCTCTAGTGAGCTGTTATGATAATGACACACACAATTCCTGTACTTATTTACAACGGATAGTCTGACTGTGAATTTGGATGTAAATAATGATCATGGTCCTGCATGAGGTAGGGAAGCATTTTCCGCATCTTACAAATGAGGAAACTGAGGCACAGAAAAATTAAGTGGTTAAGTTGTCTTACCTGTGAGCCTAGTGCACAGTTGTCATGATAGAAACCCAGAGCTTTGGCAGGATATGGTATGCCTTAGAATGCATCTACTCTTGGGGAAATCCCTCAGAGCTCAGGAGCTCTATAGATGATGGTGTGCCCTAGAGTCAAAGCCAACAGACACACGGCCATAGTGACAACAGAATTAGGCAGGAAGCCGTTGGTGTTTACTTTCTCAGCAAAGGTGGAGTGAGGAGAATCTAACGACAGGGGAAAGAGTTGAATGAAAGAAGGGAGGTGGATAAGACAGGGTGCTTGATCTAGACTGGCCCTCCTCTGGAGGAATGTACTGGAGCTTTGCAAGTTAGTAGTACAGTGGTAATTTTGAAGTGTGAAATTGAAAAATAGAGTTGTGAAAAAAGTTTAGATTTACCTACTGAAATATCTGAAATTAGGAGCCCATGAACGTGTGGTGGTTTCTCCTCTGGAAAAAAAACAAACAAACTGGCAAATAAACTGCAGATTTAGTCTTGTTCTACCATGCAATCGTTCAGAAAACCAGGAAGGTGAGATGTGTACCTCCCTTGCCCCATTGGGATGTTGTCTTTGAGGTTGATGATCAGCAGTTGCCTCGGGGGCACCAGATCATTGAAAAAAATAGAGGTTAGACTAGGAAGTGGAGATGACTTGTCTATGAATTTCCCCTATCAAAAATAAAACTCCTCATTTGGCAAGTCTTTAGCCCCGACATGAAAACAAAATTGGAAAAATGAAATCACTCCATAAGTGCAGACATGTTCTGAGCTGTTGAGTGAAGAAAAGCATCCAGAATGTTTGCTCCAAGGCAGGTTGGAGCCAGTAGTTTACTTTCTTTGGCTCTAAAGTGTATTTTCGGCCATTTTGTAGCCAAAAACAATTGGAAGAACACCTCCAAGCTGGCATGGAATGAGGAGCTCACAATGCTTTATACAATATTAAAACTGTATGGCTAATATAGCTGTGTCAAATGTATGTAAGGGACACAGAGTTATTTAAGAAGTGTTGAGTGTTTAGCTGCCAAGCAAAAATTATATGAATTTGAGATTGGAAATTACAACATTCTGTTTTCAGAGCCAGTTTACATTCTGTTATACTGAAATCCAGAGCCAAAGGAGATATGTCTGGGAGCAACTGATGCAGTGAGCGCATCTCAGCAAGACTCAAAACTGGAATCATAGAAGTGTAGGACTGGAAGGGACCTCAGTAGGTCATCCAGTCCAGTCCTGCACTCATGGCAGGACTAAGTAATAACTGGGTAATTCCTGACAGGTGTTTGTCTAACCGGCTCTTAAAAACCTCCTGTCATTGAGATTCCATGAATCTCTCTAGGCAATTTGTTCCAGTGCTTAACCACCCTGACAGGAAGTTTTTCCTAATGCCCAACCTAAACCTCCCTTACTGCAATTTAAACCCATTGCTTCTTGTCCTATCCCCAGAGCTTAAGAACAATTTTTCACCCTCCTCCTTGCAGCCACTTGAAAACTGTTAATGTCAGCCCTCAGTCTTCTCTTCTCCAGATTAAACAAACCCATTTTTTTTTCAATCGTTCAATGATCTTTAATCATTTTTGTTGTTCTCCTCTGGACTTTCTCTAATTTGTCCACATCTTTCCTGAAGTGTGGCACCAAGAACTGGGTACAATACTCCAGCCAGGGCCTTATCAGCACTGAGTAGAGTGGAAGAATTATAAACAATATACTGATCATCTCATTTTATCAGCACCAAAACATGGATCAGCAACAGCTAACGAGAGATGCCAGCTAATAACTGAAAGGAAGCAGAACTGTACACTCTGATTTAGGCAGCAACATGTAAATTTGAAACTGACATTTGTTGAAAGGAAAGGTTTTAAAGTCAAGATGTTTCTTTTTGAATCCTCCAAAGTCTCCCGTTGGGGAGATAAAAATACCAAAGTGGTGATGGTCAGTGGTGCCAGAATGGGGGTGGGGACAGAGGGCCATGGCTCTTCCACTTTTTGAAAGTGGATGGGCCTGCCCCCTCCACTTTTCATCAGGCCAGACCCTGCCCCCTTCCCCTCCTCTTCCCCTGGGCCCCACCCCCCGGGCCAGGCCAGCGTGGAGCCCGGGCAGTTGTGAGGACTGTGTGGCCCCTCTACCTGCCCACGGTATGGGGGGTTGAGAGCAGCCCCTGGCCCAGGGAAGGTGGAGGGTCTGTGACTCCGTGTGGGCTCACCACAAGCAGCTGCCCTTGGCCCCATGCAGCCCTCCATGACCTGGCTGCGGTGGGAGGGGGCATGATTTAGAGCCAGAGCATGGCCATGGTAAAAGCCACACAGGCAGGGGAGCTACGGACCCTCTACCTGCCCTGCATGGGGAGTCTTGGGGGCGGGGACACAGGCCGGGGGCTGCTCGGGCCCCCGCACCATGGGCAGGTAAAGGGTCCAGCGTGGCTGCCCACACAGCTCTAATCATAGCGGGGCTGTGGCTCTGTCAAGGTTCCTTCCCCACTCTGAATTCTAGGGTACAGATGCGGGGACCTGCATGAAAACCCCCTAAGCTTATTTTTACCAGCTTAGGTTAAAACTTCCCCAAGGTACAAACTATTTTACCTTTTGTCCCTGGACCTTATTGCTGCCACCACCAAGCATCTAATAAATATATAACAGGGAAAGAGCCCACTTGGAAACATCTTTACCCCCCAAAATCCCCCCAAGCCCTACACCCCCTTTCCTAGGGAAGGCTTGATAAAAATCCTCACCAATTTGCATAGGTGAACACAGACCCAAACCCTTGGATCTTAAGAACAATGAAAAAGCAATCAGGTTCTTAAAAGAAGAATTTTAATTGAAGAAAAAGTAAAAGCATCACCTATGTAAAATCAGGAAGGGAAATACCTTACAGGGTAATCAGATTCAAAACATAGAGAATCCCTCTAGGCAAAACCTTAAGTTACAAAAAGACACAAAAACAGGAATATACATTCCATTCAGCACAACTTATTTTATCAGCCATTTAAACAAACAGAATCTAATGCATGTCTAACTAGATTGCTTATTAACTCTTTACCGGAGTTCTGACCTGCATTTCTGCTCTGGTCCCGGCAAAAACAACACACAGACCGAGAGAACTGTTTGTTTCCCCCCACTCCAGCTTTGAAAGTATCTTGTCTCCTCATTGGTCATTTTGGTCAGGTGCCAATGAGGTTATCTTAGCTTCTTAACCCTTTACAGATGAAAGGGTTTTTCCTCTGGCCAGGAGGGATTTAAAGGTGTTTACTCTTCCCTTTATATTTATGACAGGCTCTGAGGCCCCTGCCAGAGCTGGGTTGGGAAGAGCCTCATGGGCAGCTGTGGGGAGCCTGGGTCCCTCCACCTGCCCTGGGAGGTGGGACTGAGGGTGGGGACACAGGCAAGGGGCTGTTTTTGGCTCCCTGGCCCCGCTCTGGCTTCTGACTTGGCCAGAGGCAGGGCTTCTGGGGGAACAGGAGGGGTGGGGGTGAGCCCTTGGGGGAAGGGGCTCAAAGGGGCTGGGGCCCCCAGCTCCCCAACTTTTGGGAAGACTCCAGAGCCCTTGGTGATGGGAGTGATAAATTTACCATTTTCACCTCTTATTTCCCACTCTATTTGTCAGTTGTCTTTCAGCATATTCGCTGAATATCACAGTAAAATCCTGTGCACTATGACATGAACATTATGGATCTGGGTCACCTTGAAGAGTTACATGGTGCTAATAACTCTAAAGCCTCTGTTCTCTCAGGTGGAGGGGATCTAACAGAAGCAGTCTACATAGAAGGGGGTTGGGTGCCTTTACTGCACCATCCCCTGCTCTCCAAGGAAACCCTTCTGTAGGTGTTCGGCAGGAGTTTCCCTACATAAGGCTTTGTGGGTGGATGTGGGAAGCACGGAACCATTTTCTGTCTACAGCTATAGCAGCATCTCCTACTCTGCCCATGAATAAAGAAATCTGGGTGGGAATATTTATGATGTTGTAATTAGCACGGACTCCTACTGAGTCCTCTCCTGCAAGAGCCATTCTGCCAGGGGGCTAAGGAGAACAGTAGAGCCACAAGGAGGGGTAATCATCCTTGCACAATGGCTACTGCCTGTGTGGATCTGGAGGACAAGCAGGGTGAGGTAATATCTTTTATTGGACCATTTTCTGTTGGAAAGAGAGACAAGCTTTCAAACTTATATAGAGCTCTTCTTCAGGTCTGGGAAATGTACTCAGTGTCACAGCTAAATACCAGGTGGAACAGATTGCTTAGCATAAGTACTTAACATACTTAAAGGGACCATTCAAGGTGAAGTGGCTTGTTAACACCCCTGCAGTCATAAGGGAGTAAAGAAAGTGTATGTGGGGGTTGTTAGTGGGTTATAGATTGTTGTAATAAGCTATAAATCCAGTGTCTCTCTTCAGTTCATGCTTTTTAGTGTCTAGTGAAGTTATGAATTTAAGTTCCCAGGCTCGTCTTTTGAACATGTTGTGCAGGTTTCCTTTGAGTATGAGGACTGATAGGTCAGCTATAAAGTGATTGCTTTGTGAAAAGTGTGCACCTGCAAGTGATATGGTGTTTTTGTCTTTGATCATCTTCCTGTGTGAGTTCATTCAAGAACGTAGTGATTGTCAGGTTTTGCTTTGTCCCCCACCCTTTCAGCAGCCCCTCCTTCCCAAGCCCCTTTTCCTAGAGAGGATGGTGTCCTGAAAACTGAAAGATAAACCTTCTAGAGTTCCCCCTCACACCTTCCTGTGGGCTTCTCCCCAGATGCGATCTGGCTGTCAGAATGTTAATGCCAACTACTCTCTTTCATGTACTGGATAATAACATGAAAGGACTCCATGTTTCTAAAACTAAGCTGGCTCTTTATTAAGAAAACTATTTACAGAGATGCTGTTCCTGCATCCAGCCATGTGCATACAGACTGACTTCCTGGTACCTTATTAAATTTCTTCCCCCTGCAACCTGTGCAAGAGGTTGCAACACACTGAATTAACTCCTGTTTCTATCATGTGTTATATATATGGATTAAATAATTTTTCATTTTGAAAGTAAATTTCATGCTTGGGAAAGATATGACAGCCTACGAGAAATAAATTCTCTATTTAGCCACAGAAAGGGCCAGGCTTTCCCATTGTTGTGCTTGAACCCAGCCATAAGGAGACACTTCGAGGGATTATAAAGTAGTTCAGTGTTCATTCCATTCTCAGTGTTTCTGTGGTAGGTCCCAACAACAAGGCCAGTTCTTATGAAATGGGGCACCTGTCCAGTAGAAATGAGCCTAAAGCCACTAATTCCTTTTTCCTCATAACGCTGATGGTAACAATATTTAGTCACTACTGACCTGGATCGTCTAGAGCCATCCATTTCCCTGATCTTTTTTTTTTATAAATAATTTCCAAGCAAGGCTTAAAACCATGTCCTTCCCTCCCAGCATTGCCACTGAAAGTCCCTAACATCCAAAGGTGTCTTGTATCTCTGTGAGCCACCTAAAAATGGATGGAAATGGTGCTAAATGGTGCACTGAGTTCTACCACCATTGCTCTGTGGCATCCAAGGAGGGATTGGTCAATTCAAATGTTAAGATTGTAGTAAAACTGCGTTAAATGTGAGCCATTTCTTATTCTGGCCACAATCACAATCACTATCACTACAACAGATGTATGTTCTATATTCTCTACTCATTGCAGTTTTGTCAAGGGAAGGAGACATCCATCAGTTCTAGGATGACAAATACTAATGAAAAACATTACTCAAACCTTTTTAGCAGTGAGAAGCCCAACAAAACCCACTACTCAGTTTCCATGTGGACTTTAATAATAATTGTGGGAGCACTAATCATCTGTGCTGTTTTGTCATAGCTGGAAGCTCTGCTGCTGGGAATAATCATGGTCATAAAACGCTGGTCTGTGTGTCCCAGCCATGGAGATGGAGTGTGTCTAGTGGTTACAGCAGGAAACTGGTGGTCAGGATTCCTGGGTTCAGTTCTTGGTTCTGTCAATGAATTATGCATGCAAGTCAACAAGGCCAACTTTTTCAGAAGTATCCACTAATTTTGGGTGCCGTTCATACAACTCCTGATAGTCATGGCACCCAGAATCAGTAGACCTTTTTTTTGTAAAATGGGCCTAAGCCTCAGCTTACTCATGTATAGACAGGGCACTTATAATAACTAACACATCTGGGTGTATCTGCACTGCACCAAAAGACCCATGGCACAGTCGGAGCTGGCCCTGGGTCAATTGACTTGCATTTGTGGGGCTCGGGCTGAGGGGCTAAAAATTGCAGTGTAGACATTCGGGCTTGGGCTGGAGCTCAGGCTCTGAACCCCACAAAAGGGAAGGGTCTCAGAGCCTGGGCTCCACTCCGAGCCCAAATGGCTACACTGCTATTTTGAGCCCCGCAGCCTGAGTCATTTGAGATGGGCTGTGAGGCCTGGTGCCGAGCCTTTTTGTTTTTTTTTTTACTGAAGTGTAGACATGCCCCTTGAGGTAATGAGGCTTTGATAAAGTTTGTAAATCACTTTAAGAGCCTCAAATGAAAAGAGCCATCTATGTGCAAAGTATTCCATTTATTATTAATGATGAGGAAATCTACAAAAGCTGTTAAAAATCAAATGGCACCAACTGCTTAAAAAAAAATACACAAAGCTACCACATCGTTGTTCTTCAGATTCCCTCCTTAAAACTGTCCTCTGCCACAATGGCCACAGAACATTCAAGAACAGTTAGGCAGCTGGTGCACTGGGACTGCTACTTATGCTGATCACAATTCTCTGACTGCTACTTTGTGCTCTACCACCTTTGTTGTATTCACCTGTGGCCTGTAGTCTTATATTTAGATTGTAAACTCTTTTGGGGGCAGTGATTGTTTCTTTGTTATGTGTTTGTGTAACACAGTGGGTTGGAGCCTGTAATACAAATAACTGGCTTTCTAATCCACATGTGGTCAGATTACTCTAGATTTCCTGATTTATTTGGCCTGTCCATGGGTGGTGCATGGAGCCCCCGTTCAGGGAGGATAGCCCCCAGCTCTGCGCCTTCCCCGTGGCCAGAGTCCCAAACCTCCCCCCACCTGAAGGGGCCCCGGCCAACTGAAGCCCCGAATCTGCCCCGCACACCTCCCTAGAGTTTCCCCAAACCCCCGCACCTGCCCTAAGAAGTCCTGGGCCAACTCCCTCTCCGGACCCAAAGCCATCCCGGGGAAAAGCGTCTCACTCTCCTCCCAAAGAAGCTTTTGATATGCTCCAGGCAGTTTCCAGGGAGTCCAGGGAGATTACTGATGAACCCAGGAAGCTGAATAGCACATACCACCTCCTCAGCCATCCAAGAACCTGCATGGGGCAAAATACAGCAAAAACTTCCCCCCCCCAAACTCCTCAACCAGGGTTCTGGCAGCCATCCTCTGGCCTATTATACCGACCACCCATGGGTCTGTCTCTGCCTGTCAGTGTTTTGATGTTTCATTCACCTGCTGTTCTCATTTTCCCCTTGCAGTGCAGCCTCAGTAAGCTGTTAAGAAGTACAACTGAGATATAATGTAGGATATTATTGTATTTCTCCATCTATACACGTGACACACATTCTGATACTACTTCATCCACGAGGCAGAGTCTCATTAAAAATTAGAAATAGAATCATCATAACTCATTTTCATTACATTCCTAATACTGTGTTCTTGTCCCTGGTTGTGTGATGAATTAGCTTGTGAATATGATTGTTCCGTTGCACTCTAATGGAGTATGATAGCCATACTCAGATTACTTTTTTATTTCCTGCCACCTGTGCCCTTTTCCATTTTGCTACTGAAAAGGAGGCAGGAAAAGGAAGAAATTTGGGAGAAAAGAAACGGGGGGGAAATGAAATTTTTTTTAAAATGTTTTGAAAAAAACAACTTTTTGTAAAAATTTCTGATTTAAAAAAAAAAGGCCATTTTTTGAATTTTTTAAAAACCTCTACTAAGCACTGAATGTGGTAGGCCCTCCAAACTGGTCCATTATTTTGTAATAAAATTCAAATCTTCTAGAACAGTGTTTCCCAAACCTGGAACGCCACTTGTGCAGGGAAAGCCCATGGTGGGCTGGGCCAGTTTGTTTACCTGCCGCGTCTGCAGGTTCAGCTGATCGCGGCTCCCACTGGCCACGGTTCGCCGCTCCAGGCCAATGGGGGCTGTGGGAAGCAGCAGCCAGTACGTCCCTCGGCCTGTGCCGCTTCCTGTGGCCCCCATTGGCCTTCAGAGGCGAACTGCGGCCAGTGGAAGCCGCGATCAGCCGAACCTGCAGACGCGGCAGATAAACAAACGGGCCCAGCGTGCCAGGGGCTTTTCCCAAGTTGGGGAAACACTGTTCTAGAACATTTAAAGAGCACCATGTAGAAGAGTCCTGAAGCTCAGAAAATGTTCAGCTCAGAATATCTAAGTGCTTTAGTCTCAGCAATTTTTGGGAGCCTTCTCAAATCGTCAAGAAGGTTAGGCAGCAAGAGGCCTTTCAAGTGCCCTAATTGCTACCTCTGGCTTTGGACTATTAAACTTACTCTTGATCTTTTTCCACAGATTTTCTTCTTTTATTTTGTTAGCAGCAGCCATATCCTCTTTTGTATGGTGTAGTATTTGATGCTTGACTTCATATTACCATTATTACTTATATGGCAGTAGCACATTGTGACAGAATGTGCCCCTGATCTGTGAAGTCATCAGTGATAGTGGAACAGTTTGGATACATTGTAAAATGTCTGTGGCTCAAATCTCAGCTCCTGTCATAACCATACAGCTAAGGATAGCCTAGAATTCCTCCTTACCTGTAAGGGGTTAAGAAGCTCAAATAACCTGGTTGGCACCTGACCAAAAGGACCAATGGGGAAAGAAGATACTTTCAAATCTTGTGGGGCGGCTTTCTTGGTGTGTTCTCTGGGGAAAGCAGAGAAGCATCAGGTCAAAAAACTCCTTCTCCTATAAGCCATCCTGTACAAGTCTCTGATATTACAAAAAGAGTAAGTAAATAAGGCAAGGTGCATTAGATTACCTTTTGTCTTCAACTTGTGAATTTTCCCTTTGCTAGAGGGAGGTTTATCCCGGTTTTTTGTAACTTTAAGGTTTTGCCTAGAGGGGAATCCTCTGTGTTTTGAATCTGATTACCCTGTAAAGTATTTACCCTTCTGATTTTACAGAGGTGATTCTTTTACCTTTTCTTTAAATAAAATTCTTCTTTTAAGAACCTGATTGATTTTTCTTAAGATCCAAGGGTTTGGGTCTGTGTTCACCTGTACCAATTGGTGAGGATATTATTCTCAAGCCTTCCCCAGGAAAGGGGGTATAGGGTTTGGGGGAATATTTTGGGGGAATAGGTCTCCAAGTGGTCCTTTCCCTGGTTCTTTGTCTAAATCACTTGATGGTGGCATCATACTGTTCAAGGACAAGGTGGAATTTGTGCCTTGGGAAAGTTTTTAACCTAAGCTATTAAAATAAGCATAGAGGGTCTTTCAAATAGGTCCCCACATCTGTACCCCAGAGTTCAGAGTGGGGAAGGAACCCTGACAGCTCCAATGAAATCAGTGGCAAAATTCCCACTGACTACAATGGTACCCAGATTTGTCCGTGTATCTGTGAGTGTACCTGTGCATATATGTGCAGTCACTTTCATTAGTTACAATCCCACCTTTCTGAATATGAGTTGCATTATTTACCATACCTGCAAAGCAATTCACTCTAAGGCCCTCTAAACTGCTTTTAAGGATTATGGAGCATTTAATTATGCTCCCCTATCTATGACTGTCTCTGAATGTCTCTGAATCCGATGAAGTGAGCTGTAGCTTACGAAAGCTCATGCTCAAATAAATTGGTTAGTCTCTAAGGTGCAACAAGTACTCCTTTTCTTTTTGCGAATACAGACTAACACGGCTGTTACTCTGAAACCTGTCTCTGAATAGCTGAAAATGAGATACTGGCAAGGACTATCACCTACATTCTAAGTGGCTTCCTCCTTAATTTGTTGCTGTCAGAGAACAAGTCAAAAAGGATTATTAGGTGTGACATGGGACTGATCCATTCACTTTTAACTAAAATATGCTTAACAGAGCAAAAGGGGGAAATGGAGTATTCTAAAGACAGGGAAATTACCTCAGTAAAAGAAAGATGATTTCATAAGTACTACTGCTGAAATGGTAGAAAGTACATTATTAAAGGAATTATTCTTTTGACCTCCAAACAATTCAATCTAAGAGGCCATAAAAAGCAGATTTTAGTCAATAAGTGAATGTTATTAAGATAAATCCATAAAGAATAAAAATCATAAATAAAAATTGGGAAGGTGGCAGGGTCTGAGCACAACTACAGAATGTTTCATTTCTGCGTTTTTAGCAATATCCAGACAAATATGGAACATGCACAAAAGCTGGAATCATAAGACTGGAGGGGACAGCGAGAGGTCATCTGGTCCAGTTCACTGCACTCATGGCATGACTAAGTATTATCTAGACCATCCTCAACAGGTGTTTGTCTGACCTGCTCTTAAAAAATCTCTAGTGATGGAGATTCCACAGTCTCCCTAGGCAATTTATTCTAGTGCTTAACCACCCTGATAGGAAGTTTTTCCTAATGTTCAACCTAAACTGCCCTTGCTGCAATTTAAGCCCATTGCTTCTTGTCCTATCCTCAGAGGTTAAGAAAAACAATTTTTCTCCCTCCTCCTTTGTAACAACCTTTTATATACTTGAAAACTGTTATCGTGTGTCATCCCCCTCCCCAGTCTTCTCTTCTCCAGACTAAATAAACCCAGTTTTTTCAATCTTCCATCATAGGTCATGTTTTTTAGACCTTTAATCATTTCTGTTGCTCTTCTCTGGACTTTCTCCAGTTTTTCCACATCTTTCCTGAAACATGGCATCCAGAACTGGACACAATACTTCAGTTGAGGCCTAATCAGCATGGAGTAGAGTGGAAGAATTACTTCTCCTGTCTTGCTTACAACACTCCTGCTAATACATCCCAGAATGATGTTTGCTTTTTTCTGTTTTTGTTTTTGCAACAGTGTTACACTGTTGACTCATATTTAGCTTGTGGTCCACTATGACCTCCAGATCTCTTTCTTTAGTACTCCTTCCTAGGCAGTTGGCAACTGATTGTTCTTTCTAAGTGGAGTACTTTGCATTTGTCCTTATTGAATTTCATCCTATTTACTTCAGATCATTTCTCCAGTTTGTCCAGATCATTTTAAATCTTAATCCTATCCCCCAAAGCACTTGCAACCCCTGCCAGCTTGGTATCCTCCACAACTTTATTGCTCTATGCCATTATCTAAATCATTGATGAAGGTATTGAACAGAACCAGACCCAGAACTGATCCTTGTTGGACCCCACTCGATATGCCCTTCCAGCTTGACTGTGAACCACTGATAACTACTCTCTGGGAATGGTTTTCCAACAAGTTATGCCCCTTCTCCCCTTTATAGTAGCTCCATCTAGGTTGTATTTCCCTAGTTTGTTTATGAGACGGTCATGCAAGACAGCCTTACTAAAATTAAGATATACCACATCTACTGCTTCCCCCCATCCACAAGGCTTGTTACCCTGTCGAAAAAAGCTATTAGGTTGGTTTAACATGATTTGTTCTTGACAAATCTATGCTGACTGTTACTTATTACCTTATTATTTTCTAGGTGTTTGCAAATTGATGTTTAATTCTTTGCTCCATTATTGTTAGGGGCACTGAAGTTAAGCTGACAGGTCTGTAATTCCCCGGGTTGTTCTTATTCCCCTTTTTATAGATTGGCACTATATTTGCCCTTTTCCAGTCCTCTGGAATGTCTCCTGTCTTCCAGGACTTTTTGAAGATAATCTCTAATGGCTCATATCTCCTCAATCAGCTGCTTGAATATTATAGGATGTATTTAATCAGGCACTGGTGACTTGAAGACTTCTAACTTGTCCAAGTAATTTTTAACTTGTTCTTTCCCTATTTTAGCCTCAGATCCTACCACATTTTCACTGGCATCCACTGTGTTAGATGTCCAACTGCTACTAACGTTTCTGGTGAAAATTGAAACAAAAATGTCATTTAGCACTTCTGTTTCCACATTTTCTGTTATTCTCCTCCCCACAATTGAGTAATGGGCCTACCGTTTCCTTAGTCTTCCTCTTGCTTCTAATGTATTTGTGGAATGTTTGCTTGTTACCCTTTATGTCTGTAGCTGGTTTAATCTCATTTTGTCCCTTGGCCTTTCTAATTTTGTCCCTACAAGCTTGTGTTATTTGCTTATGTTCCTCCTTTGTAATTTGACCTATTTGCCACTTTTTGTAGGACTCTTTGTTGAGTTTCAGGTCATTAAAGATCTCCTAGTTAAGTCAGAGTGCTCTCTTGCCATACTTCCTGTCTTTCCTACACAGTTTGCTCTTTTGCCCTTAATAATGTCTCTTTGAAAAACTGCCAACTTTCTTGAACTGTTTTTCCCCTTAGACTTGCTTCCCAGAGTATCTTACCTACCAATTCCCACCATTAACAAATGTCTGAGCTTTGAAAACAGTTGAAGCAGGCTGTAAGGGTCTCAAAGTAAGAAAAGCTAGGTTCTATTTCCAATTCTGCCAATGGTGGTTGAGCAACAAACTTATGTTCAAAATGGGGAAGTTTTACTTTCCCTATCTTACTCAGCCTGTTGGATTTAAATAATTAATGCTTGTAGAATGTCTTGGGATCTGAGGGTGCAAAGCACAATAGAAATGCAAAGTATTACAGGGTCCCATTATTAAATCCCAAGGATGGTTTGTTGCATGCATTCACAACAAACAGTTTGTTTTTCTCTGGCACGTAAGAAAGTGATAATGTAGGACTTTCTACTTCAAGTTTAGACTGAGTTTTCACTGATCAGAAGAACAGAAACTTCTCTTCTCTGCACTCTTTGGCTTTGAGCCATCTTCATGAAGCTGTTGCAGTAAACATCATCTAACAGTATGTTACAATCATATCAGCACTGTGAACCATAACTTGTTGATGAAGTTGTGGAAGTTGCCTACTAAGTATAGAATGTACACAGAGTACTCGATGTGTTAAATGTCAGTTCCCAACAGCTTGATATCCTAGAAAGAAAGTGGATAATTCATTTCCATACATTCTTTTAGAATAGTGACAGCAGAAGCAACTTCTGTTTCCAGGGGTTGCTGGAGCACCTTCCTGGATGGGAGAGAATTTGGGAAGTGCTGTGGCTGATAGCAATGTGCCATTTACAGTACTTCACCTGATAAGCAAGGAAATGGATTGCAAAAGTAATGCTGGTCAAATAAAATCAACCATTTCTCCCCTAAAATAGTTATACATGAGATTGCTCATGCTACCAGGCCTTCCCACTCAAATTGGTGGTTCCCTTCTTATGAAACTCCAGATTCACTGCCATTCTCATCCCCTGAAACAATTGTCTTGACCCCACTGAGACCGACCACCCCTATCTTTGACATAGCCTCTAGTGAAATGGGTATGCTCTACTTGTGAGCTCCCTGGGCAGCTTTTGTTTCTTTTGAAATGGAGGAACATATTTTACCATGCAGGAGACTCTGGGTTCTCTCTTGAATTGAAGCAAGTTAGGGTAATATTTAATTTGATTATGAGACTTTTCTGTTTTTCTGTTTCAACATGCAGTGTTTGAATAATGTTAATCAGTACTACTGCATTCATTTACTTGAAGGGTGTTTGTCATAAATATAAAGGGAAGGGTAAACACCTTTAAAATCCCTCCTGGCCAGAAGAAAAACCCTTTCATCTGTAAAGGGTTAAGAAGCTAGGATAACCTCTCTGGCACCTGACCACAATGACCAATGAGGAGACAAGATACTTTCAAAGCTGGAGTGGGGGGAGAAACAAAGGGTTTGTGTCTGTCTGGGTGATGCTTTTGCCAGGGACAGAACAGGAATGGAGTCTTAGAACTTAGTAAATAATCTAGCTAGATACGTGTTAGATTCTGTTTGTTTAAATGGCTGAGAAAATAAGCTGTGCTGTATGGAATGGATATTCCTGTCTTTGTGTAACTTAAGGTTTTGCCTAGAGGGATTCTCTGTGTTTTGAATCTAATTAGCCTGTAAGGTATTTACCATCCTGATTTTACACAGGTGATTCTTTTTACTTTTTCTTCTATTAAAATTCTTCTTTTAAGAAACTGAATGCTTTTTCATTGTTCTTAAGATCCAAGGGTTTGGGTCTGTGGTCACCTATGCAAATTGGTGAGGACTTTTATCAAACCTTCCCCAGGAAGGGGGGTGCAATGTTTTGGTGAGGATTTTTGGGGGAAAGACATTTCCAAATGGGCTCTTTCCTAATAAAATAAAACCAGTTAGACATTTGGACTTTCACTGCCACCACCAAGGGCAAAAGGTAAAATAGTTTGTACCTTGGGGAAGTTTTAACCTAAGCTGGTAAAAGTAAGCTTAGGAGGTTTTCATGGAGGTCCCCACATCTGTATTCTGGAGTTCAGAGTGGGGAAGGAACCTTGACAGCGTTTATTCTTTGTTTCTCTCTTTCAGAGAAGATGGAAGAACACCAGTATAAGAAGACATCCCTAGGTAAGTCACAATGTGTAAATAGTACTGCTGAGAGCATAACGTGGGCTTAGTTGTGCTATCATACAGCACAACAGCACATATATCACATAGGTGGACCTCTGAGCCTTGCATGGGTCACAGGCCTATGAAGTTCTCAGTGGCGGATCAGACCCAAAGTGTGACCAAATTATTTAAGTCTCAACATATATTAAGCATATTTCTACCAACTGGGATCACTGTAGATTTGATGCCTTCCATAAGTAGGGTGACCAGATAGCAACTGTGAAATAACGGGAAGGAGGTGGGGGGTAATAAGTGCCTATATAAGAAAAAGTCCCCAAAAACGGGACTGTCCCTATAAAAACAGGACATCTGGTCACCCTACCCATAAGACTAGTGGCTGATGTTGGTTGGCCCGGAGAACCTCATAAGGATCTACCATCTATTGTCTAAGCTTTGATGTTTACTAAAAAGGGCTAGTGAAGACCAGTAGACTGTAAGAGAGAGATCCACTTCTCACTACACTACATTGATTTCAGTGGGAGTTAGGCGCTTAAGTACCTTTGAAAATCCCACCCTCAGTGTCTTAGGAAAGGTCACTGATTGCCACTGGAAAGGCCTGAGGCTTTCTGAATCTTAGGGAATCGAGGACCTGTTATCCGCTGAGTTGCTGTTAAACTGCCATCATGGCTCATCACGTACTTTTTTTTCTCTCAGACATCACTTCTAACCTTGATAAGGACATCTGCCTCATGAGTCCAGGTGCAGTGACCTTTAGAAACAAAGTAAAGCCTGCTGACTTGTCTGCCAGCCAACTTGGAAGAAATGTTTTTCAGAACCAAAACATAGTTCCTTCCCTATTTGGGTGACACAGGGATCAGCTGATTTCACAGAAGAAAATCTATACTAACCAACTGAATTGAGATAGTAGTCCATTTATTATCAATTAGATGGCAATCTCTTTGGGGAAGGGACATTTTCTTACAATGTCTTTGTACAACACTGTCACAGGATGGTCCCCTGCGAGTCCTTTCCAGCCTCAATCATGGACCACAACCACTCCAGGTCTTCTTAACCACCAATCTGCTTTATTATATGTTATATTTAGAGTCAGTAGCCAGCTTCCCGAATTACTTCTGGGGGAAGGGTACAGTTCTACATCCATCTGCCTTCCTTCAAGTTCCCAATTCTTCCCCGTAGCACGTCCTTCCTGTTTGCTTATGTAGTCCCAGCTGCTGAGGGGTTAGTTTCACACAACTAGTCCCTCAGCAATATCTCTACTCTGTTAATTGGCATCCTTTGCCAACTGCCTATCTTTCAATCAGGCTCCGTTTCATGTATACTGGTGGTGATTTGAGTGACAGGGTGCTGAGTTAGCTCCTGCGTCAGCATACCCTGTTCCAAGTACCTAATGCAGTGGAGCTCTGATCCTGCTTGGGGTCTCTGGGTGCTGCTGCAATACACAGGAATTTCTTTCCCCACCCAGTGGGCATGGCGATGTAAACTCATTTGCCTGGGCTGGTTTTGGAGAACTTGAAGAAATCAAATTAAATTGCAAGAAATCCCCATTCACTCCTTTTAATTGTTTTTTAAAAGTTCTTTTATGCTTTTATTTTATTTACACTTAAAGTGGAAACGCCCAAAATGATCATTACCATTATGACAAATTCTAAAGCTTTTTCAAAGACAGATTTTACTCATTAAAGACAGGAAGACAGAATTGCTCTTTGGCTTTGTGACGGGGGACACTCACCTCTCTTGAATGCCTCCTGTTGGTTGGGTGTGAACCTTTACTCTCTCTCTGTCTGGTCCCAGCTCCCCCTGTAGGCTATTAACCTCATCAAGTAGGTCTTCAGTGGCCCAAACCTTCTGCCAAATCACACAGCCTAAAATGCCTGAACAAGCCCTTGTTGGCACCTGTGGCCTTGTCTCTGGTCTCAGTCCTCAGTTCCTTCTGGGCCTGTCCCTGCCTTGTTATAGAGCAGCACCTCCAGGGCTTTCTGCCTGGAGACTCTTTGCCTTTAGCTGTTCTGTGGTGTCCCAGCTCTCCAGACAGGTCACTACTTAACTTCAGTCCCCTTCCGGGGACAGAGGGGCAGGTAACAAAGTTAAATGAAGGGTTGGCTCTCTCCAGGATCTTCAGCCCCATTTCCAGGCCTGTTTAAATTCTAGCCCCTTTCTTGGGCTTTTAGTACTGAGTCTTTTCTCCTCCTTGGAGCTTTGGCCACTTCGCCAGTAGGGGGACCCAGGCCTGCGCACCACCCAGGGACCCTACAAATAGCATCCACATGCCAGTTCCTTTAATAGCTGTTGCTGCTATTCCCTGGGCCACTTCCCACTTGGTCCCATCACCTTCTTTGGGTCTCCATCTGTACCCTGCTTGAGCAGGGTATCTCCCAGGCCACCTTGTCTGGAGAGTCTCACAGCCTTCCCAGCCCTTCCTGACCCTTCTGGTCTCAACCAGCAACTGACCTGCTCAGATCCTGCTGCTCCTTTTATCGGAGCCTGCTGTGCTCTGATTGGCTGATTCTCTACAGCCTTTCTAGGCAGGCCTGGAGAACCATCTTCACTTCTCCTTTCCTGGGGGAGGGTGGTAGAACTGTGAGGCCTCCAGAAGGGGACCTCAAAGGGCCTGGTACACCCTGCCACAGGCTTTTAGAAAAACGTCATTTGCCGCTCTGTAATTTTATGTGAATTATTTAGATGGCCATTGTATTTTATAATCACAGATTTTAACATCAATAGGCTGGATCAATCCCAGTTTATACCACCTTTTAAGCCCCTGTAAAGGCTCCTCTGCTAAAGCTGCTGTAGACCCTCTGGTGTAACCATTTAAGTCGTCCATTCATGACACGCTCTCTTTCTTTCCCAAGAAGGGCAGGCAGCTGAGAATTTAAGCATCTCTGGAGATCAAAGGTTGGTGCCCATGAAGGGTGATTTGGAGTAGAGGTCTCTTTGGGATTGTGCCATATTTCTTTTGTTGTTGGCCCATAGCAAAGTCCCCAGTGGTTTCTGTGAGTTTAACAGTATCAGTCCTTAGGTTGAATTTGTTCAGAAAGAGCTGAGCAATGGCATTAGCATCACTTTCCAGCGCATCAGTAAAACATCATATAATTCAGAAAAAGATTTACAAACATTAGATTTGCAGTGTATAAAGTTCTTAGTATTGCTCACTATGGTTACGATCTGATTAAGCACTTCTCCACCTGTGTACATTTCTGCATGAGAGTAACCCTGTTGATGTCAATGGGATTGAATCGCATGCATAGAGTTTGGAGGATTAGGGCCTTTGTGCTCATTACGAGCCAGTGACGGTTCCATTTTGTGGACATATATTGTCTTAGAACATTGTCTCCTACTGTGTGTACTTTGTCATGAATCCTGTTGGAGGCTTCTGGGACTTTGTAAGAAACATTAATGTTTCTATCAATTAAAACTTGTTAAAACGCACCTGTCAACAAATAAGAATGTTGCCAAAATTATATCATGGTTGCAACTGCAGTTTAGAGATGTTTCACGTGTTTTATTTAACATTCCCTTTGGTTCTCTGTAGTCATCTTGTTCAATTTCAGAAGCTAAGGCAATGGCTTGCTTTGCTTGACCTTGAGACTGTGTTTATAAAAGCCCAATAAAAGTACTTTTCCAGACTTTTATTTATTTATTTACCTTACAGGGAGTTTATTTCCTATAGTATAGAGACATTTCAGGAGCAAGAGAAAATGTCAAAATGTTTTAGATACCATATGTAGCATTATGAACCCCCTTTCAGGCTGGCTGCCAAAGCTGTTGCTTGCTTTCCTAAAAGCTAGGCAAGGCTCTGTCATTCTTTTCTGCTTCAGTCCAAATGAACTGATACTGGAAATGTCATTTTCTTTGTGTTCCTCTTGCATCCCTTTTTATTTATGTATGTGATGCCATTTGGGTTGCTAAGGTATCTTTCATTCCTGCAACATATTGGGTTATATTAATCTCCGGTCTAGCTCCGGCGCTGTCAATGGATTGCATCAGAAATGAATTTGACCCATTCTATTTCTTTTTGTAACTGACAGGACAATAGCTGACTCTAGGGATGTGTTTCAAATGCAAACAGAAAGAGAATGAACCAACGTGACTTGGTCATGCAGATTGCTGAGCTCCTGCTTCAATGAGATAGGTGGGTGCTCAGCACCTCTTATGCATTACTCTTCCCCTTACAGAATTGGTCCAAAGGTGCTTGTGGCATAGCATCCTCATTAGCACGTGTTTTTTTAGCAAGGATTATTTGCCATCTACTTCCTTCCAATTTTGTAAATAGTGTGATTGATCTGCTAACTGTAACGCCCATCAGCCCCCTCCCCACGGCACTTCTCTTCCCTGTCCAGGAAAGGGGAAGGATCCTGGATCAAGAAGTGACTACTGGCTCACTCTATTTGGAAGCAGCAGCTGCATGGCAAGCCAGGAGCTGCAGAGAAGCTGGGTGGAGGAACTGTGGACAAAGCTGCGTGTGAAACAGTTTCTGACTGCTGGATGTTATAGCTCTGTGCAAGGCTGTGTGGGACTTGGTGGGGGTGAGGGAAGGAACGCTGCAGTTGCTGAGCAGGGAGCCAGCACAGAGGGGCCCAAAGAGAAACACTAACTGAACCTGATATGCAATCTCTTTCTTGCTTGAAATAGAGACTGAACTGGAGAGGGCACCCCAGGCAGTAGGCCTGAAAAGCCTTGACTCTCAACTGGACTGCCCCCAGGGACCCAAACAGAAACCACTATTGCTTGACCTGTAACTGTTTAAGCCTCTGTACCAAGGGTATTTTCAATCTTTCCCCTTTCCTGTAACTCCTATTAGAATACTCTTTCACGTAACCATATGTCTGAGTGGTTATTGGGACCTATCAAGGGTCCCAATATGCCTACAAGGCCTCGTTGCTGAAGCACCTGCAGTGAGTGCATCCAAGTCAGGGTACAGCCAGCATGCTACTGGATACCTTAGAAGTTTGGTATATTCCAGAACTGAGCAGCCCCAGTAATTACTAATACCCTGTTTCCTTGCAACGTTTCCTATGCAAGAGACTGGCTCTGTGGAGGAATGTACGGGTTAATTTCTTTTGAAACAAGCTACTATGTACATTTACCATTGTAGCAGCCCATGTCCATAATGTGCTAGCGGTGGATCACAGTGTAAAGTGTCATGTAATCACACCCACTCACACACACGGAACAGATGACAGATAGTATCTGTGAGACTGATGGAAAATTTTTTGCACAGAGTTTCCTCTAATAGTCTTGCCTACATTTTTCACTGTTGCCTTGTTTAGATTATTTTTGTTCCACCTGAATCTATTCCTGTTAAAATCAGTGAGAGTTCTGTCATTCACTTGAATGGGAACAGAATCCGGCCTTACACTGGCTCTTTAACAGGCAGCATTTCTTTCCTTTCCTGGCAGTGGATAAAGTGCTTTCAGTGAATATGCTATACTGTAATTAGATTTTTCAGAATGCTTTTGGAAATGTTCCATCTCAGAAATTGACGGCTAAGATGGAGTCATGGTAGAAGGTAAAATAGGATTCTGCGTGGAAAAACAGCCCCAATAAAGAGTTGTCATGGATGCAAACTTTATTGGTTGGAAAGGGGTTCTTAGTGGACTGCCTCAGGAGTCATTTTTTCCAATACTACTTTTGTTGTATGCTTCCATAGTTAAGATTGTAAGCACTTCCATTGTAGTCCCACATGTTCAGTTGCTTGCAAGTTTCTGATTTGTCCATCTTTGGGGCTGAAATAAAGTAGACTTGAAGATCAAGATTTTCAGAAGTGCCTAGTGATTTTGGGTGTCCCATTTGAAGATATCTTACAGTTGCCTGATTTTCAGAAAGCGTTGAGCACCTGCTCTTTGAAAATAATGCCCCTTTATGGTGTTTCAAGTTGAGAATCCAAAAATTTATGCACCCAGAATCATTAGGCATTGTCAAATCTTGGCCCAATTGGTCTCTGCTGAAAGGTGAATGATTTCTTTGTGGAATGTTTAAATAAAAATAGTGAAGACGTTTTCAATGCCAGGAAAGTTTGTGTTTTTTTTAAATGTACTTTTCCAATTGTTAAAAAATATTTTGACCTTGTTTGAACAGCTCTCGAGCTACCATGGTCGGGGTTTAAAAGTGGAAATTTGGCCGGGAAAGGGCATTCATGTCACTGAGAATCAGTGCATAGGTTTGTACTGGAGGATTTTTAATTTAACTGAACTATGAGAATTTGGAAATTGTATACGGACCACGTGTAGCAAAAAATTTCTCAATAAAGCTTAAGTGCACAGGTACAGAAAAAGCAGACCCTTTTCCCCATAAACTTTCAAAATCTCAGTAACACTTCCAAGTTTTCTGAACCCATGCTATAGCAGCTCAAAAATAGAATGTTTTTTTTGTGAAGAATTCATCCCCCTTTTTCATTAACATTCAACGTCGATAAAAAATTTAGTTGAAAAATGGAAAGTCTGAAAACTTCAGCCAGCTGTAGCAATAAATCAGCTTCACAGTCAACTCGCTAGTTACATATACAGTATTATTAAACCCATAGGCAGAACAGGTAGGACTTAAGCATGTATTCAAGTGTAGAGCTGTTTGAAATTTTTTGTTTAACACATTGTTAATTTTTTGCTTTCTTTAAAAAAAAAATTTATGGAAGTTTTTTTTATTTCTTTGGACATTGTCCAGTTTTTCAATGAAAGAAAAAAATCAGTGTTGAAAAACCAGGAATTTTTTTGTTAAAACAGCAAAATTTTCTCATACACAAATGTCTAAAAAACTGAAAATATTTACCTTCTGAATATTTTTTGTGGGAAATATTTTCCATTTTCAGACTAGTTCTACTTGAGAGTTTTACTGAATGTGGGCCAAGATATCCGATGGCACTAAACTTGGCTTCTTTTTCTTTTTAGCTATGGACCCGGTTTTGTAGGAGTGATATATTTCCTTCCCTCCTTCCCATTGTGGATCATGACTCCTGTTTCTGGGAAAGCGTTTCTCTTTCACTCTGGAAAAACTTTGTTAAATACCCACATAATTATTTTCTCTTAACCTGACATATTTTTGGGTAGGAGAGGAAGGGAATTATTTCAAAACATGCATCTACAAGGTCAGATTGTATTCCTGCTTCACTGCAATTTGCACAGAGACAATTGCAGTCCTAGGGGACACACAAACTAGCAGCCACAGAGGCACTATCTTCTCCGAAAGGGACAAAGAACCCCTTTTCACACCAGCCAGGAGCACAATGACATCCAGGACTTCTGTTGGGGGAGTGCAAAACCTCCCCACACAACCGGCCCTTCCCCAAAAGAAGTTATTACCTCACTTTCTACAACTGGACAAGATATGCACAGAGTACTACAGACCAATGAGTAAAAGGGAACGTTCAGTGAAACATATTTAACATTTATAAGCTATGTTTGCTAGCTGGAAATAGAACCCAAGGCTCCTGATTGCCGTGTCCCATCAACAAAGCTACCTCTGAACACACATATGGATAGAGTCATAGAAGATTAGGGTTGGAAGAGACCTCAGGAGGTCATCTAGTCCAACCCCCTGCTCAAAGCAGAACTAACCCCAACTAAATCATCCCAGCCAGGGCTTTGTCAAGCCGGGCCTTAAAAACCATTAAGGATGGAGATTTCACCACCTCCCTAGGTAACCCATTCCAGTGCTTCACCACCCTCCTAGTGAAATAGTTTTTCCTAATATCCAACCTAGACCTCCCCCCACTGCAACTTGAGACCATTGCTCCTTGTTCTGTCATCTGCCACCACTGAGAACAGCCGAGTTCCATCCTCTTTGGAACCCACCTTCAGGTAGTTGAAGGGTGCTATCAAATCCCCCCTCATTCTTCTCTTCTGCAGATTAATTAAGCCCAGTTGTCTCAGCCTCTCCTCCTAAGTCATGTGTCCTAGCCCCTAATTACCTAGTTCTGGTAATAATGGTGTGTGTCAGAGGGGGTAATTTCATATGTTCTGGAAATTCTATAACTGGAGAAAACATTGGGGGAAAAAGTCTCTAAAAGACTTGGCTAGAAGTGCAAGAAATTTCCATGACTGCTGAAGACAGTAAACAAGTCTAGATGTAAGAGACATGGCATAAGGCATAAACATAAATAAATATGTATACAGGGAGAAGGATATTTTAAGCGTTGCCATTTTTGCACGTGTCTGTAGCATGGCAAATTGTCAGCCTGGATTCTTTTTTATTCCCCTGGGTGAGGAGGGAGGAAATAAGCTTCTAGATTCTCAGTTGGTGTAAATCAGAGTAGCTCCATTACTCAGGTGACAACAACCTGAAGTACCTCATAGCAAATAGCTTAAAAAGTGAGGTCAATTTCCACCTCTTGTAGCAAGGAGCATTTATTTATTATTTATTTATGGAGAATACATCTGAGTGCTGACCACTGATCCAAAACTGTTTTGGCTCTTCTAGTTGCTGGCCAGGTCAGGTTTCAGAGTAACAGCCGTGTTAGTCTAGTATTCGCAAAAAGAAAAGGAGTACTTGTGGCACCTTAGAGACTAACCAATTTATTTGAGCATGAGCTTTCGTGAGCTACAGCTCACTTCATTGGATGCATACCGTGGAAACTGCAGCAGACTTTATATATACACAGAGAATATGAAACAATACCTCCTCCCACCCCACTGTCCTGCTGGTAATAGCTTATCTAAAGTGATCATCAGGTGGGCCATGCACATTGTGTAAAGAGTTGTCACTTTGGATGGGCTATCACCAGCAGGAGAGTGAATTTGTGTGGGGGGGTGGAGGGTGAGAAAACCTGGATTTGTGCTGGAAATGGCCCACCTGATGATCACTTTAGATAAGCTATTACCAGCAGGACAGTGGGGTGGGAGGAGGTATTGTTTCATATTCTCTGTGTATATATAAAGTCTGCTGCAGTTTCCACGGTATGCATCCGATGAAGTGAGCTGTAGCTCACGAAAGCTCATGCTCAAATAAATTGGTTAGTCTCTAAGGTGCCACAAGTACTCCTTTTCTTTTGGCCAGGTCAGGTATTTCAGTATCTGTCCCTTTCCAATCCCTATACATGTTATAATTCTGACCAATTCAGGGGACCTGACAATCCCAAAGCACAATGAGTTGAACCCTCCCATAACTATTCTATCTAAGCCAGTAGGAATACTGTTAGGCTCATTTTATCTAGAAGTCAATCATACAACAGTGGTAATTAATTTAAGGAGATAAGTGCTTGTTCTCGGCAGTAGCACTGGGACCATCTGAGATTTGCCTAATATTCAGCCTGCATATTCCCATATATATTTGGCACACTCTTTAAAAAGTTCCCTGCATATTTGCTCATAGCACTTTTTTTTAAAGGCCTACACCCAGATTTTTAAAGTTATCAATCTTTTGCAGTGCTCCGCACTTAGGTGCCTAATAAGCATTGACTGACAATGGGATCTTGGCTTCCAAATGCCTAAATCCCTTTTGAAAATGAAATTTAGGCTCCTAAATCAGTAACACAGAGCATCACAATGCATAAATACCTTTAAAAATCTGGGTCTTAGGGTCTTGTGAAAGGGAAGACACAAAAGACAAAGACAGGAGTGAGGACAGAGATTAAACAGAAATATAAGGAGATGAGATCCTAAAAGCCCACATGGTGATGTTTGGATGGAATTCTACAAGTTCATGCTGAATTTTAAGGAACAAACCTACTTAATCAGCTGATATAGCGAATGATAGGAACTCTTGGAGCCAGCTGGGAATTCAATCACTTCTCCCTTCCTGTTGCTGCCTCTGCCTGTGACTAACATTTGCAGCTCATCTTTGTATTTTTTAAGAATCAGATGGTGCTGCTGACTGAGTTCCAGGAGATGGGGATGCAGGCTAGATTGAAGCTGGAAGTTATTTCTTGGCTATTATGGGGGGTTTATTTTTGGTTCTTTCACCTCTGAGCTGCAGTTACAATTTATAGGTTTTGGAGGGGGACAGAAGAGAAACAAAGATGGCCCTGAACTCCAGAGTTCAGATTCAGATCCTGACTTCCCCCAAAGCTTTGGGTACTTTGATTTTGCCTATGATACATGCAAGGGACAGCTGCAGAGTTTTAGATCTGGATCAGGAATTGAACTTCCCCAAAATGCAGAGGCATTTAGAGAGAGGATCAAACCAAAAGCCCAGATCCAGAGCGAAGATAGGGGAAGGTGACTGATAGGGTAAAATGGAAAGGGAAGCAAAGAGAGGAGATGGGGACGGGATGACAGTTCTTTTTTCATGTTTCAGAGTAACAACCGTGTTAGTCTGTATTCACAAAAAGAAAAGGAGTACTTGTGGCACCTTAGAGACTAACCAATTTATTTGAGCATGAGGTTTGATGATCATGCATCTGATGAAGTGAGCTGTAGCTCACAAAACCTCATGCTCAAATAAATTGGTTAGTCTCTAAGGTGCCACAAGTACTCCAGTTCTTTTTTCATGTTAGCTGCTCCTGGAATCAGAGCTGAAGAATCTCTTTCTGTTAACACAAGCAGCCAGAACACTATCTGTCCCAAAGAGTTACTGCAGTACCTGTGCTGGGCACCCGAAGAGTCTTTTGAAGGGCATAACTTTTCTGATTATAGTTCTGTTTTTCAAGTTCACAAGGTGAGTACTGTATATAGGATGCAGCTGACTGCAGTGATTAATAGCCCATTCTGCTCAGAGTTCTTCTGCAGATCCTTTGGCATTTCATGCATTCAGCAAGTTTATTTCCACATAACTGCAATCTCTCTCAGTCGCTCAAATCCATTTTCAAGCATTATGAAGAATAATCTGGATGCTAGTCAATCTCTGCTGTTGTCAAGGCTCTGTGCAGCAGGCTCGCTCTCTCTCTTTCCTTTTTCACAAGCTTTTAAGATGATATCTTCTTAGTACCACCTATTAACTGTGCCAAGCGTATATAGGCTGATACTGAAAATAAAATAAGGCTTTATCATTAAAAGAAAATACCTTTGGAACAGTTACTCCTTTGTTCAAAAGGAAGTGGCACTTGCCTTATTCTGTACCATGCTCGTTAGGACCCCTTGTAGGGAAGGTATCTTTAAGGCAGTGGTGCAAGTATGGTGGTCCGGTATGCCATACCAGTAAGATATTTATAGCCAGTACTCTACTGGAAAGACACAGGAGTTGCAGAACATGGGGCTGCCGGGCAGCTGCGTCTCCTGAGGCCTGTCTGGGGTCTGCCAGGCAGCCCCACGCCAGCATTTCCTCCAGCATAGCTGTACCGCCCCTAGCCCTGCCCCCAGCCCTGTTCTCTGGTGGAGCTGCTGTACGGACCCCAGACAGGCCTCAGGAGATGCAGCTGCGTGGAAGGGGTGAGGGTGGGGCCAGGGGCAATACGGCCACGCTGGAGGAGCTGCTGGCGTGGGGCTGCCAGGCGGCCCCACGTTCTGCTCCTTTCGCTGCTGCTGTTCCAGAGAGCCCTGCAGTTCAGAAGGCTCCAGCGCAGCAGGAGGAGGACATAGGTGTGCGCAGCACATTTCATTCGGGTGTGCACCCAGGGAATTTTATTTTATTTTTTTAACAGTGAGCATTTCACACACAATTTTCCACACTGAAAAAACCCGATAACCTAGTTAATAATAGTTAATAATTAATAATAATAAAATCAACTCGTAGAATTAATGAAAAATGTGAGTATACTGTATATGAGATTATTATATGAGAAATGAAAATGAGCTTGCTTTGGGATTTTACAAGGCACTTATATCATTTAAAAGCATTTGGTACCCTGAGAAATGATAACTCTTCTTGCAAATCACATGAATAGGGATCTCATGGTCCCCTTCCTTCACCCCATTGCAAAGGCGGAGGTGTTATTGCTGGCTGACCTAGGGCTGCAGAAAACCCTATGGGCAAAACATATGGAAAGAAGAGGATCAATTTATACAGAGGGCTGAAGGGGGACTCCCATAATGCATTAATTAACACTTAATAAACACATCAAAATTAAATACATTACAGAGATAAGAACCTGTAATGACTACTTTACTTCATGAGAAGCTCCGGAGAAAGAAGACCCAGAGGGAGTAACGGTAGGGGGAATCCCAGGGAGACCAAAGGGACTGGTAGAGGGAGCAGACAGAGAACAAGGGTAGAGGCAGAGTGGCTGCAGGGTTGGCCCAGTCTTCTGCATCTCCCCTGTGGGTGGAGACACTGATCTCTTATCATTGTAAGAGGGAACAATAGACTGGAATGCCCAGAAGAATGAATGACTTGAGGACAATTTCCTGAGGGACCCATACCCTTGCAGAGCTTTTCTAGCTCTGACATTTACATTTCTACATGGTTTGGCGCACAGAATTAAAAATCTGCACATCTTCCATGTGTTTTTGGACCAATGGAAAAAAACAGGTACAATTCAAGTGACTTTTAAAATTCCCTATGAAACTGAGTTAACAAAATAAATGAGCTTATGAACAACCAGAAAATATACTTCTCAAGTGAAAAACTATAACTGGACTTCTTTGCAAAGAAATTGTAAGTTTTCTTTCAAGAAAAGCCACAAACTGTCTGGAAAGGAAGAGTAGATTAAATTACTTGCCTCAGTGAAATTAAATATCCAGAGAATTGCTGGGCCTGTGATGATGATGACCGGGGTTTGCTCACCTGTGGCTCCCCTCCCTGTGCTGTGGAGACACAGCCGGGCAGGTCTGCATCTGCAAGCAGGCCCCTTGCCTGATCTGCAGCTCCCATTGGCCTTGGTGGCCAACAGTGTGGGAGCCTCCTGGCCAGTGAGCTGGGGGCGGGAGAGGGAAGGCAAAGGGGGAGATTGTAGGGAGCTCAGGAGCAGGGGAGGCAGGGGGGAGGGGAGCTGTCTGTGGAGGCACAAAGAGGGGGCTCTCTGGAGAGGGATGATGGGGGCACAGGGGCTGGTGGGGATCTTCCAGGGGGGCAGAGGGTTGTGTGGGTCTCTGTGGGGTGGGTGGGGGGGAGTGATGGAAAGAGCCAGCTGCAGCCCAGGTCTGGTCTGTGGGGGAAGGGAGTGTTGCTATACCCTGCCACGCCCCAGGAAGCCCCCTCTGTACTGTGTATTTTGTGCCAGCTTCTGGGTGCCCATCGCTGCTCCTTTCTCTTGCCCCCAGCTCCATCTGTTTGTCTGCCCCCACAATCCTCCCCCACCCCCGTCTGTGTCTGACAGTGACAGACTCCTGCTCCTCTCTCTGCCTGCAGCTCCCTCCCCCTCCGTGCTGGGGAGGAGCAGTCAGGCAGCTCTGGCACCCCCCCCCCACCCCAGCTCCCTTTGGCCAGGTTGCTGGCCAATGGGCTGGGAATCGGGTCAGCTCTGGGACGGGGGACGGAGGCAGCGTGCGGAGCTGCCCTGCCTCTGCCGAGACTCTTCCGCAGCGCGCAGGGACACTGGGGAGGGGGGAGCTGCCCCTGAGGTGAGAGTGCCCCACCTCACGTTGCCGAACCGTGGCGCATGGGCACCATGGCCCAGCTCGCCACCTATATATCCAACCCACCCTGCTCCCTGTCCCCTGACTGCCCCCGCCGCTTATCCAACTGCCCGCCCCCCCAGTCATGAGGCTCCTAGCAGCGTTTGGCTCAGTGCGGAGCCAGACACACTCACGCAGCGTTCTGCCCTGCGTTAGGGTGTCCCTGGGCACACCCCCTGTGCACACGTATGGAGGAGGACACAGCCAACCCCCCAGGTAACGTGGGAGGGGACAGGGAGATCATGGGGTCCCCAGGCTGGGGACTGGAAGGAGTCACGTGGGGAGGTCATGTGCCCCCTAATAGCTGGTGCCCCCCCATTTGTGTCCTGGTAAGAAATGAATTCTACTTGCACTACTGCTTTAAGAAAAGGAGTACTTGTGGCACCTGAGAGACTAAGCAATTTATTTGAGCAGAAGCTTTCGTGGGCTACAGCTCACTTCATCGGATGCATACTGTGGAAAGTGTAGAAGATCTTTTTATACACACAAAGCATGAAAAAATACCTCCCCCCCCACCCCACCCCACTCTCCTACTGCTTTAAGGGATCTGAATGAGAACTGGTCAGAAGCTGGATGGTTTAGCACTGTGGTTTCCAAACTCTGATCATCTGAGCACCAATGGTAATTGGTAGTGAGATTAGAGAACCATTGATTGCCAAAAAGAAAAGGAGGACTTGTGGCACTTTAGAGACTAAGAAATTTATTTGAGCATAAGCTTTTGTGAGCTACAGCTCACTTCATCGGATGCAAATACAGTGGGGAGATTTATATACCCAGAGAACATGAAACAATGGGTGTTACCATACACACTGTAACAAGAGTGATTAGGTAAGGTGACAGGTTTCAGAGTAACAGCCGTGTTAGTCTGTATTCACAAAAAGAAAAGGAGTACTTGTGGACCTTAGAGACTAACCAATTTATTTGAGCATAAGCTTTCGTGAGCTACAGCTTATGCTCAAATAAATTGGTTAGTCTCTAAGGTGCCACAAGTACTCCTTTTCTTTTTTAGGTAAGGTGAGCTATTACCAGCAGGAGAGCGGGGAGCCGGGGGAGGGAACCTTTTGTGGTGATAATCAAGGTGGGCCATTTCCAGCAGTTGACAAGAATGTGTGAGAGTGTCTAGTTCAAATCTAATACATGCCATAGGACAAAAGAGGGTTGTGCTTCCCTTTGCTTGAAATACTTATGCTGCTATGAATGTTGGCTGCTGCGAATTTGAGACTGTTATGTGAGAGATTTTCAGAGGGGAATTTGGTGCTCAACTCCCCCTGACTTTCAATGCCAGTTGGTTCCCTTTGTGTCTTTGAAACTCTCCCATATTGCTCTGCACCAGCAGCTGTTGGAAGCAGGTCTCATCAGCACCAGTGTGGAAAGGGTGGAGTCAAAGACAGTGACATAAAGGGTTGGTGGGGGGAAGCTTGCTGTGAATGTGGGGGCTGGGGCATGGAGGGATAAGGGGGAGTGAGGGGAGACGTGGTGGGATGTGTCTGTACTGTGCTCACCCACCTTGGTGGCTGGCACTTGAGTGCCCACGTCCTCTGCCCATGTGCAGGGGCCTTGGCCCCCACCCTGGTGGCTGGTGCACGTGCTCCAAGTCCTGCCCCTCTCCTAGACTGGGTGTCTCCGTGAGGTGTTTCCTACCCACTCCCTGGCAGTCAGCCTGATCTCATGTGCCGTAGTGGCCATTCCAGCCCCTCCTCCAGGTCCCGCTCTCACCTCTGTGTGGAAACCGCCGGGTCCCACTCTCGCCTCCATTAGATATTGTGGGGGTGGAAACATATATCAGGCCCCGAGAATATTTCCTTCCCAGGGGGCGGTAGGCCCTCCCCCCGCTGCCCCGTTCTGCTGCCCCTGTGGGGGTTGACCAAAAGGAGGAGTTTGCAGCGTCAGTGCCACCGCTGAGGAGATGGCAGCTCCACAGCAATGTGGTTGTCAAGATGTAACTCAACACTAAGCTAAGGTTCACCTGCTGGCTGCCCCGGGCACCCGGTTTGCACGCCTGTGGCACAAACTTCTTCAATGCCACCCAGTTGAAACTCTTCTATGCCTTCTGCTCCACGCTGTGTACTGCCGTGTTCTCCTCTCTGGCCTTTCCAAGTCTCCTTTCCCCAGACTGCATAGCGTGCCGAATGCTGCTGTTCATTGTCTCCCCTGTTATACAGCTCAACCTTTGCCAGGCCAGGATTCCCAGATCCATACCAGGATCCCAACTAGGGAGGACCAGCTTCCCATTTAGCATCATGGGAGTGACAAGGTGATTATGATCTACACGGCATGCTTCTTTTGGTGGCATGTAGTGTGTCCAGGTATAGATAGCAGCGTAGACTGAGAGGCACGGCTTAGGTGAGTAGAGTAAAGACATGCCTGAAGGGTGGGGGTATGTACCTGATTACATACCCTACATGGCTTTCTATTTGCCCAAGCCTGCCTCCCTGTCTACACAGCTAAATATAGCGGTCTAGTGTCCTCCCACCACTACAGTCTTGCCCTGCCACCAATGGTGTGCAGTGTAGACATAGCCCCAGATATCTGGTGGAGAATCCCTGGTCTATTAAACTGCAGTCACATCTCCCCCAGTACCAAACAGTTCCACTACCTGGCCATTTGTTGCAAGCTCCAGTTCAAAGCTGCTCTGTTTAGTTTTAAAACTTTACCTGGACTTGCTGTAGCATAACTTTCTCGCCTTCTTTATCTCCTCTCCTTTCTCTTGTCTGTCCCTGATCTCCTCTTCTCTCCATGCAGTCCAACTGCAGTTGGAGAGAGCTACTTCTCCTCTGAAGCTCCCGCCACTTGGATCTGCCTCTAGGGTCCTTCTGTCACATTTCAAATCTCACCTGCAAATATTTTTTCCCATTTTCTTGTCCTTATTGATTTCTCCCCCACTTTGGTATCTCTATTATGTCAATTAATATACAGTGCTTGTCCCAATATGTAGGGAAAGTAAACAATTGCATTGAAAACACGGTGGTTTTTCTCACACAGTCAAGCATTGTTCTCTGTCATTGTTATATGTAACCCTGTAAAGCCATTTGAGATACAGTGTATATGAAAGACCCTTCTACACAGGAGGTGAATTCTATTACAAATGCCTATGGCATTGTTTGGTACAATTAACAGGAAGAAGATTGTTTCTCTGGGTGTCCTTGCCTTTCTTGCTTTAGCTTCAGCACCTGTGTTTGCTAGCTGAATTTCATCCAATATAAAGGTTCATCCTCAGTCCTGTGACTGCTGCTAAGCTGTCTTTCCTCCCCCAGCAGTAAATTCACCATTACCAAAAGTGCTGAGCCTCTGCTTTCACATCATCTCCCTCAAGGACAAGGACAAAATTATCGTCAACAACGTGCTCCAGTCGTACTAGAGGCCATGGGCTCCCTTTCGTTCACTTTCAGGGGTTGGAATTTCTACTCTCTCCCTAGGCTGACGCTGCAGGCTGACTTTAGCATAAATCAGTGGCAGAGTAGTAGTGATTATGGAGGTAGTGGGGGTAGAGGAAGATGTGGTGGTAAGGAAGCAGGGAAGCACTGATATTTACTAGACGTGGGCTTGAGAAGCAGTGATCTAGATCCAACCCCCTGCAAAGTTTGAGGATGCTTAGAACTGGGGTTTCGGTTCAGCTGACTGAGGTGGGGGAGGGGGCAGAAAGGCCAGCTTTAAAATTCAGAACAGGATCCAAACAGTCCCAAAGCACAGAGAAATGCTCTGATTCATAGCCCTTGGTACTAATTGCACTGCTTCTGCTAATATAGTAGACTCTGGCGTTAGCACCTGCTTAGCATAAATACACTTGCTGCATAGGTGCAGCAGTTTCAGCTCATTCACCTAGCTTCCTGATTTTCTCTTGGCAGAGGAGAAAGTGGCAGATGAAGCAAATCTGCCTGTAGAGGGTTTACATGAGTGGTGCACGAGACCCCACTTCGGGGAGGCTAGTCATGCTGCCCTGCCCCTTCTTCCTGAGGGTCCACCCCAACTGCCCCACCACCCACATCTGTCGAAGCCCTGAGCACCCCGCTCCCGTGGGTGGAGGAGTCTCCCCTGACCTCTTATATCCGCCGCCCATGTACACAATGAAGGATTCTCTCTCTCTCTCTCCTTCAACTTCCACCTCAAGGCTGGTATTACTACCCCAGTTGCAATTTGTGACAGTGGGAAGGTAGGAGAAGAGAACTTGGGAAGGAATGTTTTATTCTATCGCCTTCGTTTCTGTAAATGTAGCGAGTGAATGAGCTGGAGGTGGGGGGAATAACGAAACATTATTTGCATACTTCTAATAGAATTTTGCTTTTTCATTTGTCTTTCTCCAATATTTGTGAAAGCGAAGTTTTGTTCATGCATGTGGAAGCAGAAATTTCTGGCCTGTAGCTGAGAGTCATTTAATCCCCAATCAACTTTTCCTTTTTGGGGGGTGGGGGGTGAGGGGAGGAAGCAAAAGTGGTTTGTGAAGGCTAGGCCAGGAAACAAACAAATCATTTGGCTTCGGCATGCAGCTTGAATGACAAATACTTAAAGCCAAACCTGCATCAAACAGGCTGAACAGTTCCAATTGCTGTTAATTATTTGTATTATCAGAGCACCTTGGAGCCCTAGTCATGGATCAGGAGCCCACTGTGTCAGGTGCTGCACAAGCACAGAACCAAAAAACAGTCCCTGCCCCAAAGAGCTTACAATGTCAGTATCTGACAAGAGACAACAGATGGATTCAGTTAAACAGAGTGAAGGGGGAGCACGTGGAAACAATAAAACAATGTTGTTGAAACAGTCAAGACTGAGGGTGAAGGAAGGGCTATAACACATAAGCAGTGTGAGCCATGTGATAGCGGCATACGGCATACAGCATGTTAGTTCCATGCTATTTTTTTTAATTTGTTTTTTGGTGATTGGGTTGACTAAAGAGGGGATCAGCTACATGGAAGGAAAAGAGAAAGGAAGGGGGATGAGAGGGAAAGGAGAATAGGAGAGTGAACAAATTTGTAAGGTCTCATTATTTTCCTGGACTTGCTTTCAGGGTGGCTGCAATTGGATCCTTGTAAAGTAGATGCTTACTTGCTGCAGAATAGGTGACATTTTAAAGGGCCAACACTGTATGTATATATTATTCAAAAGTGTGTGTGTGTGTGTGTGTACACAGTATATAGTACAACTGAAGCCAAGCACTAAGGATCAAGCTCAGTTACATCTATAGAATACCTTGGACTTGAGTTTCACAGTGTAACTGACAGCAGAATGTTTAGGCAAACAGGGGCCCTAATTTTCTTCTCTCACTGGCATAATTCAATAGTAATTCCATGGAGGTCTGTAGCATTACACTGGAATAAAACAAAGATGACTGGAGGAGAATCAGGCCCCAGGATGTTTGTGTATACACAGGTTCATGTCAGTGGTTTAATTTATCATCTCATGTTGCTGCTCTGTGGGAGACGCTCACCTTCCAGGGCCAGATTCCATCCACTCGGAAAGGCTTGGAGCAGCATGGGTATGTTCTCTGTAGATTACAAGGAGAGGCAGGAAGTCTCTCTTTCAGATTCAGAACATAAATAATGTTAAAAATCATTCCAAGAGCACTCCATTTTGCAAACACTGGGCTCAGTTAATGCCTGCTAAAACAGGGTGATGCAGATTGCTTTTCCCAATAGGAACCCTTGCACCACTGCCCTCTCTATACATTTTGCTCATGGAGAGAAGATCTGTGATTGGAGGGGCTCTATAGGAGCTGGCACAGGCTGCTGAGAATAGCGCTGAAATAGCTCATGCCCCAGGAATCCTTGCCATGTCTCTTTGTGTGCTTGTGGTTAAGTTGGCTGTGGGCCCCACAATAGAGCTTCAACCCTTTGTGACGCATCAGGTCTGGATTGCACCTATATTTATATCACATTCTTCTCTGCAGCTTCAGTTACTGATATGATTTGAAGGTCAATGCCAAAGACGAGGCTGTGTAATTAGTATCTCTCAAGTCTGAACCTTGTATCTTAATAAGTCTGATTTACAGTCTGAGTCAGCAGATTAGCTGCAGACTATGCAGCTTCCCAAACTCCATGGTGTAATGAATATGCATACATTCAAGAGTTGTAATTACCAAGCACCCACTGATGAGGAAATAAATCCATAGGACCGAAGTTTGCAGTCCCAGTTGGCGCAAAGCTCCCACTGATGTCAATAGAAATTTTGCTCAAATATGAACCATAGAATTTGCCCTACAGAGCAGCAGTTAATATGTCCCAGTCTTTGGTGGAGCTATTTTAGTGGGAGGAGCGCTGTGAATGTTTGGGTTGGTTCTAATTTTATCTAAACTAGTTTGCCCATTCCTAAGTGGAACAGGCAGGAAAATGTAAAGTCAGTAACACATATGGTACAGTACCCATGTTTGTGTTTATTCTAACAGTAGACGTTTGTGCAAGCCGCTTCCCTTCACTGAACTAAACAGATTAATTAGCCAACTACAGGAAAACAAAAAGATTACATTATCAAGTCACTATGTTCAGCTGTGTGAAATTTTCATGAAAATTAACCAGAGAGATAGAAGTGGGATATTGGGGAAAAATTATGCACAGCTAATATTACTTTCCTTTTTCTACAATTCAGCTTAACCCTTTGTTGGGGTATGAGCTAGAGTTCTTTATTCAGGACTTTTCAGGAAGCAGCATACAGAATCAGAGCCAAGGCTATTGTATTTAAACCCCGGATTTAGGTTTTATTAATAGCTACCAATGACTTGCAAAGAGACAGGACCACACAGTTTTTTAATATAAAACTATCTACATTTTATTAGAAACAAGCCAAGCATTTAAGACCATACAAGAATTAGTATTAAATTCTCAGAAAACTAGACATACCTAGGGACAGTGAAGAACCACACTATGTTATATCTCAGGGCTCTGCTACGACTATGCAGGTGTGACTCTCAGTAAAGAGGGATTTGAGCCGCAAAATTTGGAGCTGGAGCCTGATCAAATCCAAAGCTGAAGGAGGTGGGGCAGGTCATACGACAGTCTAGGTGTGTAAAATAGATTAATTTTGGGTGTGGTTGGTATATCACCACAAGGGGCCACGTCCCTCTGTATTGTTTTCTTTCTCCTGGTCCACCCAAACCAGCCCCCATTTTCTTGGGGCTTGCCTAGACTAGAGTTTTGTGGTCCTTTTGTAACTTGAGACAATGGGCAATTAACTCAAATTAATTAACTTGACTATAAATGCTAGTCTAGACACTTCACAAATGTTTGTTCCAGGATGCAAATGTTTGTGACTTTCCCTGGACTTGTAGGGCAAACAAGAGGTGATTTGCAATTTTAGACTTGGTTTTGCAAGTAGAGAGGACATCATAGAAGAGCTGGTCGTAGCAAATAAACTTGGAACAAATGGTCACAAGATGATTCTGTTTAAAGTAAATAGAGGTTAATTACAATCAGGCCATTAACTGTGATTTTTTATTTCAAAAAGGCAGACTTTGGCAATTAAGGGAATTGGTTAAAGAAGTCAACTGGACTGAAGAGGTCAAGGACTTAAATTTGGAGGAGGCTTGGAATGTCTTTAAATGAACTATACAAAAACTCTCTGAAATTTGCATCCCAAGCAAGGGGAAAACACTTGTAGGGAAAGGCTCCCTAGAAGCAGAGAGCCTATTGGGAATGGAAAAAGGGATTGATCATCAAATAAAGCTCCATTGTGGAGGTTAGAAAATTTAGGAATAAAGTGAGAATTGCTAAAAGTCAAGCTGAATTAGCTCTGGCCAATGAAATTAAAATAGAGGTTTTTTAGTTATATAAATAAAAAGAAAATAAGGGAGGATGAGGTTGGGTTGCTATGTAGTGTGGATGGGAAGGAGACTAAAGATAATCTAGGTATTGTTTTAAATCTAAATGACTACTTTGCCTCAGTTTTCAATATGGATAATATGGAACATGTGCATGAAGGCAGGACAGCTAACAGAAATAAGTGTATAGATATGGAAATTACCTCATTTGAGGTGGAAGAAAAATTTAGAGCTTAATGCACTCAAATTGGGGTAACTGGATAACTTCCACCCCAGAATATTGAAAGACTTGGCACATGAAAGTGCTGGTCCAGTAGCAAGAATTTTCAATAAATCTGTCTATTTGGGGGTAGTATTGTATGACTGGAGAATAGCTAATGTCATAGCTATATTTAAGAAAGAGAAAAAAGTGATCCAGGCAATTACAGACATGTTAGTCTGACCTCAGCAGCCTGCACAGCTTTAGAACAAATTGTGAAAGAAAGAATAATTAAATTCATGAATGTAAATAGTAAAAGGGATGTAATGCAGTATGGGTTTACCAAAGGCCAGGCTAACCTGATTTTCTTCTTTGAGAACATAACTGTTTTCTAGATAAGGGAAGTGCAGTAGACCTAATATATACTTGGACTTCAGTAAAGCATTTGACATGATACCACATGGGAAATTATTAGTTAAATTAGGGAAGGTGGGGATCAGCACAAGGATTGTAGGGTGGATAAGGAGCTGGCGAAAGAGGAGAAGGCAATGGGTTGTGCTGAAACGTGAATTATTAGACTGGAGAGAGGTTACTATGGAGTTCCTCAAGGATCAGCCTTGGGATGAATCTTATTCAATATTTTCATTAAGGACGTAGGAACAAAATGTAGAAGTATACTAATGAAATTTGCTGATATAAATTTGGGAGGCATCATCAATACAGTGGAGGATCGGAATATTACACAGGAAGATTGGGTTGACCTTGAAGACTGGAGTGATGGAAATGGGATGAAGTTCAATAAAACGAAGTGCAAGGTCATGCACGTAGGGTCTAATGATAAGAATTCTTGCTGAATTTCTAATTTCAGTTTTTGGGTTTAGTGTGCATGTGTTTGGTTTGTGATATATAGAAGGTCAGACTGGTTGATGTGGGGCATCCTTTCTGGCCTTAAAGTCCATGACTCTAAATCTCAAACGTACATGGAGTGTCTAGACTAGCATTTATAATCATGGTAGATCACTTAAGCTAACTGGCAACCAGTTCATCAAATGGAAGCAGGACCATAAACTCTGGTCTAGGCAACTCTCTGTGTGTCTCTTTCTCCCTAATCACAACTAACAGAGTGATTCTCTGCCAACTAACTCCAAACATTGTACTTGTGCATATCTCGGCTATGTGGTTTTTATGAAGTCTGCAGCAGGGCTACATGTAGTTCAGAAGTCAGCAGAACCCATCATGCATATAGAAACTGATATTTTAGGGCCAGATTCTGTCTGGCCCTTACACAGGTACACTGTGTTGGGAAAGTGCAAGGACCTTTCTCCTTGTGCAGACCCCAAAAGGGCCAGGCAGAGTGTTGCTTCCTCTCAGTTCTCCTGGTGGGATGGTATACAGGGCCCCAAAGGGAACAGGGAAGTAGTGAGGACATGGCTCCCCATCCAGGTCTGCAGTGTATCCTCCAGGCCAATCCATGTTGGAATTCTCATGAGCCGAAGACAGGGTGAGAGAAAGGAAGAAAAGTACATGTCCATATCCCCCAAATACTTTGCCCCATTTGTCTCAAACTTCCCAGCAAAATTATACACTCCCGTAAGGTGAGACCTGTGATATTTCAGGCAGATTGGTTAAATTCTTATAAAGTTAAAGTCAAGATTAGGTTTATAACGGGATAATTTAATAAAGGAGAAATTAGCTTCTCTGCATAATGTGTGCTGCCCCTGCAGAGGACTCTAACGTATGCTCCTTGCATTTTTTTAAATAAAAAAGGGCAAAGGCTGGAACTTATCTGAAAAGCAGCCAGATCTCCTCATGCTGCAGATTCCATGGCTGGAGCACCACTGACTCCAGCAGTCCCTAGTGATAGGGGGCCCATGGGACTATATGCAGCCAGGTGTAGTTTACAGCAGCCCTTGGACTACTCTAAGCTATGACAGGAGAACAACCATCCCCAGCCTGCTTGGTGCTCCACCCTGCCTGAGGGCCTGAGCTTCCCCAGCTTGTCCTGCCTGAAAATCTGGGACCCTCAGACTGATTCTGGCCATTAGGTCACACTCCCCTGAGACTAAGGGGAACAAGCAGACTTAGCTACGGGACTGCAGTAACCCTGGTCCCACTCCCAAAGGGTGACAGGGCACACAAGTCCCATGACAGGGAGAAATAAAAGATAAAATGTGTGTGTGCGTACTCACATGTATGTATGCAGGGATAAAAGAGTGCATCCTAAAAGCTAGACTGGCCCTAGCCAGTTCCAGGATCAGGGAGCTGCAAACAGCTCCCCTAGTCAACTAGTGGATACTGGGCACAGCTAAGTATTGAAGCTCGTATTTCTATTTCTGAACACATTCAAACATTCACTATGGGATTGAAAATTCAGCTCAGACTCAAATGTTATGGGATTTGTGATCTGCTGAGGAAAGACTGTGATAGGGGAAGGGTGAAGATGGACTAGAGAGAAAATTTTCCAGTGGAGGAAATGGGATTAAAATGGAAAAATTGTGTAGGCTGAAAAATAAATACAAAGAGTATTTGCAGGAGATGGGAGAAAGAGCTGGTAGGGGGAGTGTGACTCAGTGAAACCAGTCCCGCAGTGGTCCAGCAGGGGTTAACCCCACACTGTGGGCCAAGGAAGCTGGGACCCAGGTATAAAGAGAGCAACTCAGCTCAGTCGGAGCTGACCGCTGAAGAGGGAGGACGCAGGTTGCCAGCTTCAGCCTGGGAGCCGCCAAATCTCCAGACGGTGGAAGCCAAACCCAGTGCCAAGACCCAGGCAAACATCAGAATGATGCAAGGCACCCAAGAGTGGTTGAGGTTGCCGGGAGCTGCGCAAGCTGAAGAATCCTGAGACTCCAGGGACGCCCGGACCACCACGTGAGGAGATGGGATAGGACGTGGCCTAGGGGGACGATCCATAGGGCTGGATGCTGTCAGTGTGTTGTGGCTGGATTCCCTGCTGACACCACGGCTGAACTCTTCACCACTGCTAGGGCCCTTGGCTGGTACCTGGTGGAGTTGGGTTGGCCCGGCTCAAAGCCCATTTCTGCTCTCAGCTACACTTGTAAACTCTATTGATTTCACTGGGTATCACTCAGTGGAGAATCTAGTCCTGCCTGTACCCCTAACCCCTCCTCAAAAAGAGTCCGAGAGTTTTCAATTTTTTCTGGATTCCTTTGTCCCTGTTTAAACCCTAACAAGTATACCATGTTTGTAATGGAAACACTGATAGGCTTTTGATGACTTCATGTGTTACCCAGGGTTCTTGCAGAGATCTTATCAGGAAGGACACCAGGGTCAGCTCCCCTCTCAAGCCGTTCCCTCCTGGCTTCTTGCTTAGATATATTAAGACAATTGCAGAGGCCTGCGGAGACCTACTGATTTAGCTGCTTTTGGCAACAAGTATGATCATCAATATTACACTGTTGGTAGTGGTCCCTGGCCTGTTATTGGTCTGTCAGAATCTCCCTGTACACAGGTTCCATTAGTAACAGTTGCTTTTCTATGTGAATGTGCTGTGCATACATATAGTTGGAAATGAACATATGTATGGTAATTGAATAAAATGAACTTACTCCTTTTTTGTTTTCACTTCATTAGACAAGTGGGTTATGTATACTGTGTGCATATTACTTTATGGATTTTGAAGTAATCAAGTGGAGCATTTCAAAGCTGTGACATGGCAGACATTGTATCTTGCATAATTCCCTGAGGCCTCACTTGCTTTTTTTTTTGTTCCAAAATAATTATGCTTTTGCAAAAACCAGTGTAAATGTTTGTTTACTAAACCAACATGAGGGAAAACATTAGGCTGAAACACACAGTTTTGGAGGGAAAAAATCCTTGCAATGGATTCTTTTCTTTTCTTTTTTGGTTTTAAAAAAGCTTTCGTACAGAGGTGAATATTGTCTCATGCTCTCTTCTTCATCAAATTGAACCATGGGACAAGTTGTGACTGATCTGCAGAAACGTTCCACCTCACCCCATGGTAACCCTTGCACAGGGCCTAAGCACAGTCACAGTGGCTGCATGGTTCTGAGCACATGGCCAGCTCCTGACAAACCACCACAAAGAGTAGGGTCATGAGGTGGGGCTTGTAGACCAACTCAGGCAACTACAAGGGATAACCGCTCAAATTATGGGCTGGCCCGGATTACTATGCTGGGTCCAATCTGCTCATCCCCATCCTCCAAACCTTAGGAAGGTTCTGAACTGGAACTGGGGATCTACTGTACATCACTTAACTAATTGTACAACTGTGTGTCTCTGTTTTTATGAAAAAAGAAAAGGAGTACTTGTGGCACCTTAGAGACTAACCAATTTATTTGAGCATGAGCTTTCGTGAGCTACAGCTCACCAAAAACGTTAATGAGTCCTCGCAGAATCTCTGTCAGGGAAGTGGTATTCCTATTTTACACAGAGGGAAACTGAGACACACATATTCTTCCTCCACAGAATACAAATAACCACCTGTGATAAATGAAGCGGGGGCTGGGGTAGCTCCCTTTTATGGACCCAGCCAGCCAGTTAGCTATAAAATCCCTCTTGGTAGCTGTTCTCTACTTGCTTTACTTGTAAAGGGTTAAAAAGTCTGACTGCATGCATAAGTAAAAGGAAGTGAGTGGGCACCTGGCCAAAAGAGCCAATGGGAAGGCTAGACCTTTTTAAAATTGAAACAAGACTCCCCTTTTGTCTGTCTGTGGTTGTTTGCCTGGAGAGTAGGGACAGGGCTGGAACTATGCTGTAAAATCTTGTGCCAGGAATGAAAAATCATCAAATCATACCTAGAAACTACTCATTTGAAATCCCAGATATGTAAGTAGATCAGGAAATGTCTAGGAAGACATGATTAGGTTTATCTCTTTTATTTCTTTATGGGTTGTGGACTCTTCTGTGGTAACCCATGTGCTTTTGTTTTGCTTGTAACCTTTAAGCTGGACCTGAAGAGAGTTATCTTGATGCTTAATTCTTGTAATTGTTTTTTTTTTTTAAATCTAGCAAAAAGCCTAAATTCCAAATGTGTTTTCTTCCTTTTTGTTTTTAATAAAATTTACCTTTTTTTAAGAACAGAATTGGATTTTTGTGTCCTAAGAGGTTTGTGCATATGTTGTTTAATTACCTGGTGGCAACAGCTGATTTCCTTTATTTCTTTCTCAGTTCTTCCCGTTGTGCCTTCCTGGGTTCTGAAAGGGTTTTTTTTTTAATGCACTTGGGTGGTGGCATCATCTACCCATCCAAGGTCAGAGAGAAGCTGTAACCTTGGGGGTTTAATACAAGCCTGAAGCGGTCAGTATTAATTTTTAGAATCCTTGCGGGCCCCCACCTTCTGCACTCAAAGTGCACTCCCACTCTGAAGTCAATCAGTGCAATTCATATTCTGGGAAAGGAGATGATGACTCCAGAAATGTTAAGTAACTTGCCCAGCATCACACAGTGAGTTAGTAGTAGAGTTGGGTCTAGTGCTTATGGTACTGCCAGCCTTAAGAGATCAAGCGATTGGCCCAAAATTAGATATGTAATATTGTGGTTTTTGGTCTGTCATGGGCTGGCTGCCCCTTTGAGGGTAGCTGGGCTGAGCCTTGCCCATAACTTAGAAGTTTCCTTCAGCCTCATTGATAAGCTGGCAACATAAGGGTTAATCAGTGACCCCAACTAAATGTAATGTGACTTAATTAGAAAGACTGACTGGTGGTGGAGCACCAGCGAGAGCACTACTTAAATAGAGCTGGGAACTCATTACAAAGGGAGGACCGTGGAGGGAGGAACAAGGGAGGCCCCCTTCTGGGAAGAGCCTGAAGACCTTAGGCTGAGGTACATACAGAAAACAGAGTAGGCTTGTCTGGGTAGGGTGACCAGACGTCCTGATAAAATCGGGACTGTCCCGATTTTTAGTTCTTTGTCCGCGTCCTGACCGATGCACGGTCAGGATGCCATTTGTCCCAATATTGCGGTTTTGGCCACTCCAGCATTTTGTTGTTTTTTTTTTTTTGCTTTGGCAACTCCAGCTGGTCCTGATATTTTGTCTGTTTCATCTTGTCACCCTATGTCTGGGGGAGTCCTGAGCTAGGGCCTACAAGGATAAGGGAATAGAAGATAAGCCCAGGAGAGAAAAGGTTGGAGTTCTCTCTCTTGGTAGGTCCTGGGATAGTCAGAATGAGTCACCTACAGGAAGCAGGGTATGCCCCTGTCGGGGGGAACCCTGAGATAGGGCCTACAAAGGTCAAAGAGATCTTTAGGGAAGCTAATGAAGTTTTTGCTGTAGGGAGACAGTAGAGGAATCCTTCCAAGAGAAGTTCTGCCCAGGCCAGCAGATGGGGCTAGCAATAGATCCTGAGAGGGGCAGAAGAACTATTAATTTGGGTGTTTGATTTGGACTTTTAGTTACCTTGTAAGAGGAGTGAACTATTGTGACACACACAACCCAGAGAGGGAGTTAGGAGAAGACATGGTCGGGGAGTGGCTGACACTGCCAAGGAAATGGCCACCGACGGGGAGAGGAGACATGAGAGTTGAAGTCCCCTGCAATGCCACATCCAGGCATAAGGGATGCCCTAGAGGTGTCTTTTGCTTTTTGAAACTCCCTGCCCACCTGAGTGTGTTTGTGACAATTAGCATTGCCCACTCTCCCAAATTTTTTGGGTAAGGTGATTTTGGTCCGTGTGGCAGAAGCTGTTACCCCCACAGTGTCGTCCCCTGCCCAGCAATCCATTCTGCCGCCAACCTCCTAATCAATCATATCAGTTCAGCCTTCTCAACCCCCTATCACTTCAACCCCAACCCCTCTGCTCCTCCTGCGCTCTTCACCCCTTTCTGGGGAGTGAGGGGTGAGGAGGAGGGAGCAGAGGTGCCCTGAGTTGCTGGGCTCTTTAGCTTCCCTCTCCCCTCTGTTGAGAATGGCTTAAGGTTGCTGAGGAGAGAGGGAGAGAGGCAGCTCTTCCTACAACAGTTCTGGCTGGTTACTCTGGCCCAGGTGGCAGATAAAGGGGGTAGGCAGCCATTCAGAGGGGTTTTTCCCACAGGCAGGGCTCAGTTTCCCTAAAAGGCCATACAGTCTCACATCACCCCCTGACTGGGCTCCAGCCAAAATCCCATCACTCATGGAAAAAAATCACCAGAACTGGTACCTATGAGCTTATGGTCTTGTAGTCCTCCAAGTCCTTGCTCATGCCAATGTAAGCAGAGTCAGAATGAGCTCTCCCCTGATATCTGGTGGTGTGCTGTGGAAAAGGACTTCAGGAGCTGATCTTATTTGCATGGGCACACCCACCCTACCTAGCATGATGGGACTGCTTGCCCAAATGGTCACTTTGGCTGCTGTGAGATCCCCAGTCTCTTTGTTACTGGGGCAGGAGTAATAAAGCGTTGTTATCCTAGATATGTAAATCAAGGACAGTAGAACTGTACTTGGCATTTTATGACTGAGTGACTCACCCTCAACTAAGCAGCACTCGCTAGGCAAGGGACATGGGTTCTAAAGCCCAGTGAATTGAGAGAGGTTGGGGATAGGTATTTGTATCTGGTAGTGTGGGTCTTAAATACCATATTGCCCCTCTCCTCACTGTGTAATAACAGAGTTAATTTAGACTTAAGTAGGAGTCTTGTTACATGCCCCAGAGCTGAAATTGCTGATACCTAAGTCTAAGCATTAGACCTACTTTGGGCTAGTGGTTCTAATGCAAGCAGACTATCCAGATGCACCCGCAGTGAGGCTCCCCTACTAACAGCTGAAATCACTGAGAGTTGGGTTAAGTTGTGGGGGGCCTAAAGACATATTGGTGAGTGGCTGGTGGAGAGGCATGGCTGGTGGAGAGATGTGGCCAGCTGGGTGGCTGGCAGAGAGATGTGGGCAGCGGAGCGGCTGGTGATGAAGCCTGAAGCAGAACTCCACAGAGAGGTGTGGCAATTGGCCATTGAGGGCCCGAGCAGTGATGCGAGTAAGGTGCCTCCATACCTCCCCCCGCTTCCACCCAGGCTGGGAGGTGAACTCTGCAGATTAACTTCTGAACTCTGGGGCTGCACTGACCAAGGACAGCAACTGTGAGTGGGGTGACTTTGGGTTGCTAGACTTAAGAACCCAAAGGGAAAGTACACGGCCTAATCTACTTGGAGGTGGGTCTTCTAGTTCATGGTTCGTGATTATGAACCCTATTTGTGGTGTTTTTCCCAATTTAATGCTGAGTTGTTTACCTCCTGTTATTAAGGATTTTTTGCTACACCAAGACTCTGTGCTTGCGAGAGGGGAAGTATTGCCTCTTTGAGGCGCCCGGGGCTATGTGTGAAAATTTCCCAGGTCGCTTGGTGGGGGCTCGAGCTGGTTTTGCATTATATTGTTGAAAGGGAACCCCTAGCTTCTGAACCTGGCCCTTGTTGCTGTCAACTCTGCCTGGGCAGAAGGGTTACGCCATAATATCATGTTATCCCCACGATGGCATAATACATCACATTGAAATAATTGTTACATAGGCATACACAGCAGGCTTCTCCCCATGCATACTTACTGACTGATGAATGCACACACTGTTGAGTGTTAATGGTTACTTAACATACTGCAATTTTTTCCTGATATCTTGAGAATTATTGAACATCCTTACTCAGTTCACTGCAACCCTCATTTATTTATGAGGTCACTTCATATCAGCTTTTACTCTGTTCTCACTGAAAGTAAAAATCAAGATGCTGTACAATTTTATGTGTATCTATTATAATTAACTGAATTGCCATATTGAGGTTGTAAAGAACTAGACTATGTCTGGGGCTATATAGACATGTACAATACAGAAAGGGAAATGGGGGAGAAGAGCATATAGAGCCTGCTAGCTTTCACCTCTACTAGGGGCTAGGCACAGTCTTAGAACTGTTTCAGAGTAACAGCCGTGTTAGTCTGTATTCGCAAAAAGAAAAGGAGTACTTGTGGCACCTTAGAGACTAACCAATTTATTTGAGCATAAGCTTTCGTGAGCTACAGCTCACTTCCTCAGATGCATATCGTGGAAACTGTAGCAGGCTTTATATATACACAGAGAATATGAAACAATACCTCCTCCCACCCCACTGTCCTGCTGGTAATAGCTTATCTAAAGTGATCATCAGGTGGCCCATTTCCAGCACAAATCCAGGTTTTCTCACCCTCCACCCCCCACACACAAATTCACTCTCCTGCTGGTGATAGCCCATCCAAAGTGACAACTCTTTACACAATGTGCATGACAATCAAGTTGGGCTATTTCCTGCACAAATCCAGGTTTTCTCACATCCCCCCCACCCCCATACACACACAAACTCACTCTCCTGCTGGTAATAGCTCATCCAAACTGACCACTCTTCAAGTTTAAATCCAAGTTAAACCAGAACATCTGGGGGGGGGGGGAGGGAAAAACAAGAGGAAACAGGCTACCTTGCATAATGACTTAGCCACTCCCAGTCTCTATTTAAGCCTAAATTAATAGTATCCAATTTGCAAATGAATTCCAATTCAGCAGTTTCTCGCTCGAGTCTGGATTTGAAGTTTTTTTGTTTTAAGATAGCGACCTTCATGTCTGTGATTGCGTGACCAGAGAGATTGAAGTGTTCTCCGACTGGTTTATGAATGTTATAATTCTTGACATCTGATTTGTGTCCATTTATTCTTTTACGTAGAGACTGTCCAGTTTGACCAATGTACATGGCAGAGGGGCATTGCTGGCACATGATGGCATATATCACATTGGTGGATGTGCAGGTGAACGAGCCTCTGATAGTGTGGCTGATGTTATTAGGCCCTGTGATGGTGTCCCCTGAATAGATATGTGGGCACAATTGGCAACGGGCTTTGTTGCAAGGATAAGTTCCTGGGTTAGTGGTTCTGTTGTGTGGTATGTGGTTGTTGGTGAGAGTCTTAGAACTAGAGCTCAAAGCAAGAGGGCAGTGCTCCATCATGCTCCTCCACCCTCATGGCTGGCCCATATGTACAAGTAATGGAGGGTGCATTTCATCTTGTAAGAGGAAGTGGAAGAAGTGGCTATCTGAGTTGTGCTGCCTCAGAATCTGAGAGGAATTCCTCCTGGCTCTGGACGTGCTTCTCCTACAATAGGCTTGTAAGCCCCCGTGTGCTGTGAGGAAGAGCTGGTTGAAATTCTATCGGCGAATGCAGCTTAGCAGAAATTAAAATGTTTCATTGGAACATCACTTTTGACAGACACCATTTTTGACAGCAGAAGGGTGAAATGATTTGTCTTGACTTTGTTTCATGTTGAAAAATTTAGTTTTGACTTTTTCATTTTGTTTTGAATTTTATATTGTATCAGTGTTAGTATTATATTTATTGTTTTGATATTATTGAAACCATGTTTTTACTTATCAAAACAAATCAATTTGACCTTATTGAAATAAAATGTTTCACTGGTTCCAAATATATATCTTTGAGGCTGTGCTTCAAAGATCCAATCTAGCCTCAAAAGATTAATGATTATATTAATCAGACCTGGGTGGATCAATCATAACAAACAATGTATTCAGTTAAATTCTCTTCTTTCTGTTTACCAATTGTTTGCTAACAGATTGTGTCTAACTTATTTGTTGTTTAAAACTATTTGCTGAATAATTACAGTGAATAATCCCATTTCGAAAAGTGCTATAAAATTCAATAGAAAGTGATATTTAGTTTTAAACCACAAGATAGAATTTAACAGAGAGTGATAACACTGTAATAGAATTCTACTGATTGATTCAAAAGCTCTAGAAGAAGGAAATTCTTCCTCTATTAAATTCTATAGGTGTTTGGGGGTAATTTCTATAGCAATTTACTTTTTTCATCCCTACATTCTAATTATAGAGTTTACTAAAGTTATTTTTCTAGGAGAAATTCTTGATCTGTAGCTTGATGTTCAAAAGTAGTTCATTGAATGTAATCCATACTCTAACTTCAGTCTGTTTCCTAGGTCACATAGTATGTTTCTGTTTCTGCTCTGACTGGGTAATCTTAATCACCCAGAGAGGTTGCTGATGTGAATGCTGATAATTACAAATGCAAACGACACTTGCCATCAATATGGTACAATATTTACTTAAAAATCAGTGTTTAAGTGACTGTTCCTGCCAGTAAAATCGTGTAGATTTGAAATATTTGCTGAAAGCGAGTTTGCAAAGGTGGAAAAGCAAATTCATTAGAAAATATTAACAAATGCATGTGACCTTTTTATTTATTTATGTATTTTTTTGAACCAGCTTTAATTTTTATTTTTTAAAATGTCAATTTTGGAAAATATATTTGATTGTTATAATTCCTGTATAAAGTTAAAGTCTGCTTTGAAAAAAATACATTATAATATTTTCCCATATTTAAGTTGACTTCATGGAAGCAATATTGTGACAATCTTTACTCAATCTGCTATGCTGCTGATGACTCTCCATGGGATACTGTTGGTTCTCTGCCTTACCAAAACTTATCCTTTTAACCTAGGGATAGCTTGTAGATCTGACTATATCTGCTCCAAACTGATTTCTCACTTACTGCTATTGTTCCCCAGGCAACACTGTTCCATACCCTGGTCTTTACCACTCATATGTACATAAACCATGCCCACTCAGTGTAGCACTGTACCTCTGGCTAATAAAGGCCACATAAAGACTGATGAGCCTGTTAAACCCCTGGCTGAAAAAGATAGACAATCCCTGGTGTGTTTAGTAAGCATTTGAATCCTTTTATTGTTTGTTTTTCTCTGTGATCTTTTTGCCCTAGGATTAAATGGTCTTTGCTCTGGAATAGCTGTGGCAGCTCTCTCTCTCTGGCCTTGAGGACGGAATAAGTGGATTCCCCTTCTGAGTAACCAGGAGAACGGCAGGTATATCTGTGTATTTAGTTATGGTTTTAAATTTTTAAACTGAAATAACTACAGACAAGGTAGGGTGGCCTAAAATCAAAAAGCAAGTGAAACACAGTCACTTTCATTCAACCATCTTTAAGCCAGTCTCATAATTTCTGAATGTTTGCTTTGGCAATATTGCCAGTTTGGGTACTTCTACATGAGGGCTGAAAAAGGATAAAATTTGTCGTTGCAATTATAGCTTTCATCCACAAGTGGCACATGAACTCTTGTAAATGGAAACAGCAGGTTTTGCTGTAAAGGAGACTTTTTCAGTCAGATTTGGGCTGCTGTCACATAGTGGAAATTTGCATATTTTTCACTTAAACCCCCAACAAGGAGGTACCAAAAAACCAAACCCTACACCTCAAACACATTGTTTTCCCATCAGACAATGAAACTGTAATTAAAAAAAGCCTGTAGAATCTAGTGTCAACACTTGTTTATGTTCTGTCTTTGGTTCTGTTCTCTCCCCAGTATATTGTTAGGTGGTTCTCCCTATGTTCTGTAGGAACAACAGATTCTCATATCTTTTGCCCAACCCCCACTCATCCCTCCATATGCACCACACCAGTATTTTATAATATTTTCCCATTAATTGCGGTGAAATAATTAAAACTTGAAACTGTGGCCCCACAAAACTCTCTTCCCTCGATTTTTTCCTCTTCCATTTGCCTATCCCTTTCCCCACACTCTGTATTCCCTGCAGATGACTTGCATTCACATTGCCCTCCCCAAGTCTCTTCCCTTCCATCTCATTTGCTCTTGACCTCACTTCCCTCCAAGCTCTCATTCTCCCCTCCTTCCATATTATATTGTATTTTCCCCTTCTGTTCCTTTGTTTGTTCTCTCTTGTTCACTCTACTCCATGAGCTGTTCTCCACTACCTTGCCCTGTGTGTTGGCTTTTACGTGGCTGCTAAGTAGGTGTGAAATGCTACCAAATCAGAACTCTCCACACATTGACATCACTGGTTTCCTGACTATACAATGTATAAGGTAGTGGAGAATAGGGCCCCATCTCCCTTTCTCCTTACGTCTCTGCTTGCACCCCTTTCCATGTTCTATCTTTCTTGTTACTTACCTATCCTTTGTCTATCTTGTTCTCTGCCCTCACAGCCATCCCTATGCAATCTTTTTTCTTCCAAGTACCCATCAATCAACTGATCATCTGACTCCCCCTCTCCCCACTTAATTCAATCGAACCTTAGCCCAAAGCCCTCTACCAGCCCATCTATCTTCTGTCTCCTCCAGCACACTGATTCTGTGCATCCTCCCCTCTGCGAGGAGTAGCTGCCACTGTTGTGTAAGGGTGGGGCTGCAGAGACCAAAGGCCATCTTCCAATTTGGAAGGGGGGTTGTGGACTGCAGCGGGCTGAAGAAACTGGAGCTGCCTGCAGCTTACAGCAGGCTCTGGCTGCCATGGTATGTACTGTTGAAATAAAGTAACTTAACTCTTAAATACAAACTCTCCATGCCTTTAAGAAGAGAAACACAGCTCCCAATTGATCCTGTGCCTCTGCAACCCCAGCAAATCAATACGGTGTGTGACAGAGGATGTGGAAACTCAAGGCATGGATCTATTAAAAGAGGACTTTTAATAGATTCAACACTTTAAAAATAAAAGTCCCTCCTTGAGTTGTATGTAAAACCCATGGGGAGGATAAGGAAGTACATCCTGACTGCAGGGTCAGTGAGTTCTTCCTTCCTCCCTTTAGTCACCTTCAAAAGCAGACACTGGGTTGCTCTTACCCTTGGGCAATGTTTCTGGCAGAGCTTTCTCTGGAAGCAGGAGGGAAAAAGAATCCAGCAGCTGCTGGGGTATTTTAGGTCGGGAGATGAGTGAGGTGGACCTTGTAAGTACTTATGTGTTTACATACACCCTCTGATATTAGGAATGCAATATTGTAAGTCAGGCTGTATTGCAGCTTCCCATTGAACAGTGGAGAACCTGTTAGATCTTTGTTCTGTTTATTGCTGGCAGTTCCTTGCTTGCTGCGGACCTGGATAAGTAAGATGGAGAAATGTTTTAATAGAGTGGAAAAAATAAACACATGGAAATGGGCATGTGTGTGTGTGTATGTTGGGGAGAAAGAGAGAGAGTGAGAGTGGGAAGGGGGTACACCTTTCAAGGAGTTTAGTGGCTAAAAACGTACAAAGAGAAGAGCCCAGGGACTATAAAGCTGGTCTCTAGAATTACAGTGGGACAGTAATGCCACTCCAAGGAAGGTTGAGATAGTACTTAGTAGTTGTCAGATTTCAGCATGAGGATGTCATTGTCAATTAGATGCTTTCTTCTACCTTAAAGGTAGATTGCATGAAGGGGTGACTACTTCATATAAATGTTAATATGAGGGCTTTTAAAGTTAAATTAATCTAATTACTATGGGATTTTAATTTAAAATCTGTTTTCTGTATAGGAATAGGCTCCAGGGCCCAGTTGCACAAAGCTACTTAGGTGCCTAAATCTGACGCTGTCATCTAATGTTTAGAGCATCCCCTGAGTGCTGGGAGACCTCTGGTCCATTCCCCTGCTCCCATTACTGTTTCACTATTTATCCACAGTGGAGGAGCTTCAACAGAAGGGACTGAGGGAGACCCACATCAGAATGTCCTAGCTCAGCACTCTCCTGAGGGGTGGGAGATGCCTCTTCAAATACTTTCTCCCCATGAGGCAATGGGGGGATTTGAACATGGGACTCCCACCCCCCAGGTGAGTGCGCTAACCACTGGGCTAAAAGCCATAAGATGGGCACCGTGAAGAAACATCTTAGGTGTCTAAGATGTCAGACTCCAGGAGACAGGTTCCCATCCCGGGATCATGAAGCAGAGATAGGAGCCTCACTGCAGTTCGGACATAGGTACTTAACTCTAAGAGAGGGGTGGGCGTAGCTCACACCCCTCCTATTGGCATGTCCCACTGGCTAGCTGAGTGCTTTCCTGCCTATGGTTCTAGCTTTTGTGGAGTGCCTCTTTCTCCCCATTCACTGTACAGGGAGCCCAGACACCTAGCTTGGGCGCTGTGCATCGCACTGTTGTTCCACTGATTTTTCTAGACGCCTAAAAGTTCTGTGATGTGACAATCAGCATTGCAACGCCTAAGTCCCTTTGTGGTTCCCACCCCAGCTTCTTGTTGCCTGTTCCTCTATACTGTTTTCATGAGTCTACCACTCATATCTCCTGTGCTACAACTGGAGCGTGATAACATCTCCCCACACCCATCCCAATTGCTTTGCTCCCTGCAAACAGCTGTTGTACTTCTGCCTCACAGTCATACTGTGTCTTTCTCCTTGATGTATGCATGGACTCAGGTCTGTTTCCCCTCCCCCAAACACCCACAGAGAATTCATAATGAAGCTCCCCTTCCCCCCAGCAAACTTGTACTTTGTCCCCCTGGTGCCTGGAAATCCATTACTGTGCCTTGCCCAACTCTCTATAGGCTTTTTCCCAGCCTGGAGTGCAGGCTGCTTTTTTGCATCATCTTCTCCCTTTTTGTCTCTTCAGTGCTGCACTCGGTGGGTGGAAGTGTTGGGAAAACATCCTTTGCTACATGCTTCCCTGAGGTCAAGCAAGGCCACTTGTAGTGCTTATCTAGTACTCGCTGCATTTGACACACGCCCACACATGCACACTCTACTACAGCTGCTGTCTAATAGAGTTATTCATTAGCATTAAATGGGCTTTTTAGAACTGTTTTCACAGTTTTCCCATGTTTTCTGGGATGTATGTCTGCCGAAAAATCACATCACTCCTTATTGGATGTTTACTCACAAAAGGAAGCTGAATGCATTCTACCAGTAGAACGATCTCGGAAATTCATTGGAGAGACTGTCTAACCTACGTTGAAGTGTTGTGCCACATGGGTCAGCAGACTGTGGACTCAATTATACAGAGAAGGTGTGATCGGGTGTTTGCCCGAAGAAAGGGTTAACCTCATCAGGGAGCAGTGAAGGTGAGTCCTCCGAAAGGCCCAGGGAGGCTGTGTGAAGTGCAGCCAATAGGAGGGAGGCTGCAAGGAGCAGCCAATCATGTCCCAGCAGGCTCTCGTAAAAGGAACTGCAGGGGTAAGGAGTGTGTGGCTGAAAGAAAGAAAGCTAGCACCATGGACAGGTCAGTTGCTGCCAGGGACAAGCAACAAGAGAGAGCTCCTGGCAGGCTGCAGGGATTGAGTAGCTGAGTGCCCTGAGGTAAGGGTGAAGAAAGCGCTGGGGCTGTTGGGAAGTGGCTCGGGAGATCAGAGCAGTGGTGAGAATCACTAGAGGTACAGCAGGAGGCTGCCATCTACAGGGTCCCTGGGCTGGGACCTGGAGCAGTGGGCGGGCTTGTTCCCCCCACCACTTGTCATTGAGGAAGTGGCATGATTATTGGACTGAGGCACTAATCCCTGGAAAGGGGAAACACAGATGGTGACACACCTGGAGGGCTGAGTTGTAAAGAGGGCGCTGTGGTTGAGAGAGGGGCTGCAGGCAGACGCAGAGATGGAATGACTGTGTGCAAGCTGCGGATGGGAGCTCTGGCCTTGAGCTAATCCCCAGAGTGGCCAGGAGGAGGCACCAGTCCAGCTGTGAGTGATGTGCCCTGTGACACCTCCACGATGGATGGATACATGGTTTAGCCATGTCATCAGGCATCAGAAGCACAAGGTATGTCTTAGATTGGATTCTGCCTGGAGGAAAGAGAAGGTGTGGCTGGAGGACAAAGAATGACCTATCACTGAATGTTTGAAAAGGATGCTGCCTTCATGGAAACACCTTACAATCGGAAGACAGCAGTGGGGGAAAATGGGTTGCCTCCTGCAATCAGGTACAGGAGATTCTGAGTAAGGTTATCTTTAAGTTACCTGTGTTGACTGGCTACAGTACAAAGAAAAGAAATTTTCCTGGGGTAGATGAGTGCATATTTTTGGGTTGTTTATCCATGTCTCCTAAAATATCACTCCTGTCCCCTTGCACCATCCATTGAAGGAGGGACAAATAAATGCATTTTTCTTACCATTATCCATACAGTCGTATTGATTCATAACACTAAAGTTTTAAAGAATGTCACTTCAAAACAATCATAATCGGACCCAGGAGTGTGGTAATGGAGGAACTCTTAGGCATGCTATTTGGAGACATCAAATGAATATACATTAATAGCTGCAAGCATTCTCGAATTCTCTAACAGAACTGTGAATGAAACTGCAATCTCCTGAAGATGTGGAAATGTAGGTGTGTTAAAAAGAAAGGTGGTAAGTGGCAAATAACCAGGAGGAAGAAAACAAGCTACTTACATCCAATACTCTGAGCCTGCTGAATGTCTGCTGGGACTGTTTTTGACTTTCACTGAAGTCACTGGGCCCTTGATGTAGCAAAGCACTTAACTCTCCTATCTTAAAATTAATCAGGTGTTTAAATGCTTTCCTGAATAGGCATGGATTTAAGCACATGTTCAAAGCTAAATGGCTTTGTTGAATCATGACCTTGCAGCCGAGGTCACTCAGCATCTCAGAATTAGGTTGTTAATGTTTTATAAATTCAGTCTCATGCTTTGTCACTTCATGAATTTTTAATTGATATATGAAAATAATACTGGTTGTTCATACAAGGTTACTAAATATGAAACACAATATGGATTTACTATACATCTTGTTTTCTAAATTTGTGAAATGAGGTTACAGTGGGGATTTTAACAGTTCACATGGTATTTTGATGAAAAGAAGAATGTAGCTTTCGTTAGCTTTTTTCATGTTTGTCTTTGCAAGTACTTAACATGGTTTTTCATCCTATTTTTCGCCTCTACAAGCATGGGTAAGTAAAGCTTCTTTATATGTAATCACAGTAATTCTGCATAATTGAAAATTTTAACAGATATCCATATCAGAAGCAGACTGCAATGTCTATAACCAATAGTAATCCCTCCCTAGTCCCAAAATATTCTTGCCTAACCCTCTCCCATCAACCCACAACACACCCCTCACTCAGCATATGTGAATAAGCATCACATACTTCCCAAGCCAACAGCTCTGTGGATTTCTCAAAGCAACACCTCCATGATCCTGGCAAATAATTCCTTCTGGAGGGGGCTAGTCAAAAGATCTGCCCCTGACTGTAGGTAGATCCCAACTAAAGAAAGCTAAGCTAATGCAAATACTATGAGTGAATATATAAATTGGGCATGTGTGTGCAAAAAAGTTCTCTTAGGCATCTGCAATGTACAAAAACTCAATTTACTTGTGCACTCAGCATTTCCAGGTACAATTTAAGTGCGTGTAAACAAGTGCATATGCAACATCTTTGAAAAATCTGGCCCTCAGTGGTTGTGTCTGTGGGTGGCGGGTACCATAGGCTGGGGGTGGCGAGCCCTGGCCACGCTCCGGCCCCAGACCCCACCCTCCTGTTTGAAGTTCCTACTCCACATGCAGCTCCAGTCCCCCCGTGCGGTGGCCCTGGCTCAGGCTGGGGCTGCGCTACCCGTCCCCCCGGAGCTCCAGGCCTGGGGGCGGGTGGGTGTGGCTAGCCTGTGGAGGGGCCGGTGGCTGTGGTGGGGACATGGAAGGGGAGGGGCCTTGGGCAGAAGGGGTGGGACCTCCTTCAGCCTGCAGTTCATGCGCCACCCAGGGTTGTGTCCAAAATGTCATGCAAATATTCACCCATTCTTTTAGCAGGCTCTCAAATGTCATACAAGTTAGCTGACAATGTTTTCTTTGCATATGTGATGGCACATATCTATAACTTTAAATTATAACCTTCCTGCAGCAGAGACCTGGAATTAAATCATAATCCGAGTGAAGTCAATGGGAATATTGCCAATGATTTCAATAGGGTCAAGATTTCACCCCTTCTCTTTATATTTGTGTTTACAGCACCATATGCACCTATGACACTAATTAAATAGTAAATAATAGTGTCATGTGGTTAAAAGGGACTTCAGAATGGTCCTTTCAGTGCTGTGGAACTAGTTTAAGTGACTTTGACATATAAATATCTAACCACCTTTGCACATGCCAATTGGATTGTGCAGGGAAAGACAGTGGCTTCAGAATGATTAATGAAAAAAACAGTGTTCAGTGGTCGTTTAATTAGTTTTTCTATTAAACAAATTACTTTTTTTGCTACTAACTCATCCTGGACTGACCTTCAGATAACGTCACTAACTGTATTAGCAGAAGTATTATGGGGCCAGTAGGCATCGCACCTGATTCATGTATTTTTGCTGGTGTTTGCACATTTCCTGTCTGCCTGCTCCTGAAAAGACTTTACTTGCCCTGTGTGTTTCTTTGAGCCCACTATTTATTTCTATTACCATAGGACCTAGGAGCCCCACTCATGGAGTAGGGCCCCATTGGGCTAGGTGCTGTACCAACACAGAACAAAGACAGGTGCCCTGCCCTGGAGTACTTCCCAGGGCCTGGGAAGGAGTAGTATTCACACTCAGAGTGACCAATGTGACAACAGGAAATGTCATGTTGGTGCCACAATATTTTTTGTGGGTTTAGTTCGGAGGGGATAAGCTAAAGAGAAGGGTGTTGAAGGGAAGAGGAGGGTAAAAGGAGTGATTCTGAGGTGAAGAGACTATGAGGAAGGGGGAAGGGGAGGAGTTGGAGCAAACAGCACTCAGCACAGGGCAGAGAAAGTCCAGTCAAAAATAAGAAAGTTTGCCAGAGGGCTCTGCTTCAGTTGTTTCTTCTGGAGTCTCTGGCTGGGTACTCTTTACAGCTTTCACCCAACCCTATGTCCTGTGGCACTGGGTGAGACTCCACCTAGATCCTAGTGCCCCAATTGATGGCTCCATTGCATGAAAGTGACACAAACTACCCAGAGCATAAAATTGACCCACTAATTTTTAAAAACATATCCTCTCAAGTCTACACAATAGTTTTTGTGGAGGTGGGATTTAAAGCCATTACCACATATAGTTGTAGAAATAACCATTTTTTTCACTACAGTTTGGTGGCTGAGACGAAAAAAATGGGGGGGGGCATGTTAATTTTGGTTTAACACCATTTTTTTCTGCCAAATTATTTATGTACATACGTGTAAAAAGTTAAAATAAAGTTCTGTAAATCAAAGGCCATCTTGTTTTGGTAAAAGGACAAGGCAACCTCCATTTTGTGTCAGGTTCTTGTTCCTTGGTACCAGGAAAAGGCGGGAAATCACAAAGGCGGGAAACCAGGTTTGCCCGGCAACAGCTCCCTATAAAAGTGTGTGAGGGGAGGAGCCAGGGGCTCTTGGTCTCTGGAGCTTTCGAGTTATCAGAGGTTCAAGTGTCCAGCTCTCTCTCATGGTGCGGTACCATCTTAGCACTAGCTATTGGCCTGCAATAGTTAACTTACCAATCAGTTTGGGGTTTGTTTATTCTTTTATTTTGGAGAAAGCAGACTTGTATAGTGGACTTAGTCCGATTAGTTAGATCAATCTCACATGCACAGATGACGCAAAGCGGGCTAGGGTGGGAGTTAAGGTAGGGATACATACCTGTCCATTCCATCCGCCATTCATGGTCGGTGTCCATCAGTCCATCGCTAGCTTCGGTCGTCCGGATCCTGCAACCTTCATCGTGAACATCTGAAAAGGTAGAAGAACATCTTGGTACCATTGAGTGTAAGTGCGTGTGTGAAAGTGTTATCCCAAATGTCCAGTATTGTTAATCCATTCCCGTCTCCTCCCTTCCTCGTCCTTTAGTTAAATAAAGTGTTGTTTACTTTTACATTTGGTGTGTGTGTTGGTTTACGGGAATCCAGCTCTGATAGATGGGCTTAACAAGGGAACTCAGCAGGAGGTAAACTGTAAGGCTCCCTCAGATCTTCTGATCAGGTCGGCCTCCAGCAATAAAAATCCTTACAGTGGGGGGTTGATTAGTTTGGGTTCACTTGAAAATAATTTTTTTGGGGGAACCAAAAGTTGAAATTTTTTTATTTCAGGTTGAACAAAATTTTGTTTTGTTCTTAACGTTTTCTTGAAAATAAAATTGAAGCATAATTCAAAATGAAAAATCATTTCAAGTCAAAACATTTTGTTCTTAAAGTGTCAAAATAGACCATTTTGATTTTTTCTTTTTTGTTTTCAATCAAGATAATTCAGCAAATTCAACATGAATTCACAAAATATTTCAGTCAACCCAAATCTGCACTTTTTTTTTTGGCAAAAAGAAATTTCATCTGAAAAATTTCAGCCAGTTCTATTTCCTCTTCCCCAACTCTTTGCAGATATTTAAAATGCTTTCAGTCTGGTTTATCAAATACTTAGTGTCATTGGGAGGGAGGGAGAAAACTAATGATGCTCCAAAGGGAGGTGGGGGGACTCTGGGTCCATTCCCCCTGCTCCAGTCACTCTGATTGTTTATCCATAGTGGAACCACTTTGACAAGAGTGACCTAGGGCATGCCACATCAGAATATCCCATAGCTTTGTGGTTACAGCACTCTCCCGAGAGGTGGGGGAGAGTGGGGAATTGAACCTGGATCCCCCACTGCCCAGCTGAGTGCCCCTGATCACTAGGGTAAGAGTTGTAAGGTGAGCCTCACCCATTCCTTCTCTGGCCAGTTTATATGGAGCGAAACAGGCATCTAACTTATTCCTGCAAGCCATATGGTAGGGACCCTAAGCTGTCTGGAGTCAGGTGGCAGGTTGCCGGTCATGGATCACCAAGAGAAAGAGGTGCCTCCTTGCAGCTCGGACTTAGGTCCCTATCTCTGAGACAGGGATGGGAGCGCACTCCTGTTGTCAGCATCTCCCATTGGCTAAGTAAGGAGGCTCTCCACCCGGTGTGCTAGCTTTACTGGATCACATTCTAAGGCACCTCTCTCTCCCCATTCATTGAATATGGATCCCAAGTGCCTAACTCAGGCTTTGTGGATCACAGTGTTGTTCCAGCTAAAAGTGAGGCACTGTGATGCTCAGTGTTGCAAAAGCTAAGTCCCTTTGTGGATCTAAGCCTTAGTGTTACTATGCGACGGGAGAACCCCTTCCATTGGTGTAGAGAGCACCTTCACTGATTGTAAAATCTCTGGTAACTTCCAAAAGACTGGAAGGTCCTCAGTCCATAATTCAAATGCTCTTTTTAGTTGTAAATGCACAGTCCAGAGAATCAGAGCAGGAAACAGGCAAAATGGTGTAATTCCAGGGGTCTTTTATACCCTTTTCCATGTGCCTGGAAATTTTCTGTTTCCAACAAAGCTCACAGCACAATTTGTGGAAAATTACTGGCACAAGATGGTGACTAGGGTCACATGAGCATGTCACTTACCGTTACATGGCATGCTGGCTCATAGGAACAGCCATTGGCCATATCTGTGGTAAGCTGTCCACAGAAAGACTTATTTGATTGGAATGAATTTCTTCTATGGCCCATAGTGAGAGGGAAGTGTCTTTAATAGGCAATCAAGCTTGAATAGTCCATTCATAATGTGCTGGCTAGACTGGATGTACACTACCTTGTGGGTGTTACCCCAGGAACAAACACAATGGTGAATCAAGTATATGGCCAATATTCATAACTTCAGAAACAAAAATGAAACATGCATATAAACAGGATAGTCATACTTAGCATATCATAACTTTTCCATTGACACCTTACATGGCATGCTTTGTACAAGATTTGTTGTAACTGCATAACAGTGGGGCTATAATTGATGTAAATGGTCATATTTCAATCATAGACCTCTCTGTGCCTGTCTACAATCTTGCTAGTGTTGATACAAAAATCATCTCAGTAGTTTTTATGATCTGGAACACCTTACCTTCTGCCTCATTCGTTCTCTATCTGACTTAAATCTAGAGCCATGCAGAGAATAGAAGTTCTGTTTTGTGAAGGATTTTGAAATTTGGCCTTGTTCAAAACAGAAATGGAAAAAACACACATTTCAAAATTTTATGCAAAGGAAAAATTTTTAAATTGTTTTTGTTTTGGGTCATTCAAAACCATTTTGTTTCAATTTTGACTTTATTTTGTATTATGATATACAACTTAAAAAAAATTAAACCATTTCAACATGAAAAACTGAAACATGGTGTATCAAAACACGATGTTTCAATGTCATTGGAACTTTTTTCCTGGTCTCTTTCCAAAATGAAATTCCAGCAAAATCAACCTGATTTTGTGAAGCGTTTTGGTTTTGATGAATATGGTTCCATCAAAGTTCCTTTGATCTGCTCTACTTAAATTTTTGTTTGAAAGCATCTTTTCTCCCATGATATATGGGTATTCAGTGATGGGCATTAGTATAATAATCTAGATATTCCTATCTCATTTGTTGGCCTTATGAATACTTCATCTTTTTCATCATAAACTATAGTTACATGTCTCTCTCCTGAGTGTGATATACCAGCAGGTACTGTGGGTACTGTTTACAATATTGTCATCTTTAATCTAGTAAAGCATATGATACACTTTGTAGGAAAGTACTTTATTGAAATCAAATTGCATTGTAGTTGTATTTTCTAACATTTACAGAACAAATTGACCATATCGTCAGAGCTTAATAGTATTTGTTTTGAAATTCAGAGAGCAGATTCCCAAATTCTCTGTGGTTTCACAGTTTGAAAAATCCAGCAGTTTCTATTATTCTTTCTTTTAAAAACTACCAAAGGGAACATTTTTAATTCATAGCAAGGGAGAAGGAGCAACTGATCTGTCTGAAAAGTTAGCCAGGCAATCGGTAGTTTCTAGGAGAATAATGAAGAAAAGTTAGCCAAGTTTATTAATCTAAAAAACAACACTTACTTCTCCTTGAGTGCTGGCTCTGTTTACTCTCAAACTGGTCATATATAAGGGTAGAATGGGTTTCAATCAACACTTTATGCTGCATGTCCAGTTTTCAGGCATTCATGCATGACCCTTTCTTACCCTGCAGGTACAATTGGTTTCTGGGTGACATATATTTTATTAACTTTTCCACCCTGTGATTGCATTGAAGTAATACTAGTTGTGCCCCCAGTGTCACATCAGGTGACAAACTATCAAGAAATTTACAGAAATGGACTCTTGCACTTTCCAGGAGGATGGGGATCTCTTTTACAGGGAAAAGAGACCATCGGTGTCACTGACAGAGGGGGTCCCTCATGAGTCATGAGCAATTTTCCATCTGTAGGGCCCTTCAAAGCTAATTCTATTTTTATAGATCCATCACCATCCTCCCAGCCTGATTCTACATTTCTCTAACTCTGCACTGCTGCATGATCGAAGGATTTTTGTTTCCCTAGCAGCCATTCTGTTTTATCGCTCCACTGTAAAATATCCAACTCCGCTGCTGAGGGAGCTGCTCTGTAAAACAATTAGGTAATAATAATGTCCTCTTACTTAACAGGTGCCTGGTCGAAAGCCCATTGAACTCAATGGTAAGACTCCTATTAATGCCAGTATATTTTAGATCAGGTCTGAACTCCATGTATGCACAGAGTCTGCAGACTTTGACCAAAATAATACCTTTGATACAGCTTACTGCTATTAGCAGTGTAGATTATGGTAGAGTGAGTTGGATTCCATTGTAGCTTGGACATTATCAATAGACAAAGGGGTTACATACAAGTAACCAAGGGCAGAACTTGGCTCACAAAATCTTTAATACTGCTGGTAATGTGAGAAAAGCCAAAATCCCCGCTGATTCTCAGAGTTCAGGTTGAGTTGTCAGGACTGGTGGTGTGAGGAGAAATAACCTTTTGCTTGTGAAATCAGCACACAATTTGGGATCACTGTGAAACAGTAAACACAGAACCTTGCTGTACCACTCAGATAGTGCCATCAGGAAGTGAGACGGTTACCCTTCATCCTCCTCTCACCAATGACTCCCTGCAAAGGAAACAGTTACTGACAGTATCCATGGCCCAGTGTGAGATCTCACAAGAAATTGTAAATATTTTTTAATAGTTATAGATTAGTAACCAAGTGTTGGTATTCCTTCAGTCAGAACAGTGGGGACAAGCTTTTCCTCTTTAGTAGAAGATGGCCTGACATATAAGGTCTGGATTCAGAGCCACCTTTCAGCAGAGTCTTCAGAGCTAGGCTCAAGTCACTTCTCAAGACCCATTTCAATTGCAACACTTACAACAAATTAGCCTGTTCAATAATAGTAGTGGTGGAACACTTAGGACTCTGAGTGCTTAATGCCTCTTTCCTACCCTTTGTCTGTGTGTTTTCTTAGCTTGTAATATCTTAGGGGCAGGGACTGTGTATTCTTTTATCTGTGTACAGTGCCTAGCACTGTGGATGCCACCGTAACACAAATTATTTCTAATTAATAACAATAGAGATAAGTGTCAAAGCATATTAGTGGTATTGCACTCTGATCTCCCCAGTGGCTTTGTATACATATTGACCAGGAGGACTGAATTAATGGGACAATGTAGCACTTCCTCTAGAAACAGCCCCCTGTACAGATGAGAAATTGCCCAGAACTACCCTCTGGGATTCATCTGAAGAAAAGGAAGCGAGTCACTGAAACAATTCCATTCAACCCTGACAGGGATCACAGGTGAATCAAAAAAATCTTAACCTCAGTGGCATCAAAGGCTGCTGACTAAGTTAAAAGAATTAGATATGACTTTTGTCCAGCACCAGTTTGATCAGTTACCCCAAGGTGTCTCCGTACCATACCCAGAACTAAAGCTGGACGGAAAGGAATCAGAGAACCCCAAATAACACCAAGAGCAGCTTGCCACAATCTTCTCACTAACCGTTCCCCCACAAAAAAAAGAGAGAGAGAGAGAGACTGCGTGTGCGCTCAATAAGTGGCAAGACCATCAGCGATCGGAAGTAACCTAACCACTACTCCTGGGAGGGAAAACTGTACCTTATTCTATGTAAGGAGACAGTGGCGGTTGTTTGCTTCTAGTTTTTATATGCTGATTCACTGTGTCTATTTAAATGCAGTTTTTCTGTGGTGAAGTTGATCTTGCTTTTTTCCGTAGCTGGGTGTATGAATTTCATGATTTGCATGTTTGTCACTGTACTCCTCTTATATTACTGGTGCAGATTTCATAAGAATCACTAATGTTTTAACTCTGAGGGAAATGGTATGGATTATCTGCTGCTACTGTATAACACCACCAGTCACAAAAAATAACCAGTATGCCCTCGGTCTCAAACTTAGGCTTCCCATATCTCCAGTTCAGACAATAGCCAAGCTGCCCAACCTAGCAATGATGTTAACAACTCACCTCTGTAGTCTACCCAGCAAGTTTGTCATGTCACAATTACAAAGGAAAAGATGATAATTCTACCCATTCCCCATCTCCAAAATTCCAAAAAATTAAAAGGGCACTTTCTAAGTACCACACTGAGTAGGAGGGCACTAATAAGCCTTTAACTCTTCTATTCTTACTTAACACCTTCTATCCAAGAGGACCTCAAGGTGCTTTACAAATATGAAAGAATAAAGCCTCAAAACACTGCTGTGAGGTAGGGAAGGATTATTAATCCATTTTAGGTGGTGGTGGGGAACCTTAGGCACAGAGAAGTAAAGTGCCCTGCTTAAGATAACAAGACCTCTGCGTGGATACACATTTATATCTGCAGATGTGGATATCCGTGGATATAAGTCGGTATCCGTGAAACCACAGGGCTCTCCCAGGAACCGCAGTGGCAAAAGGAGCAGAACATGGGGCCGCCGCTCCCAGGAGCCAGAACTCTGCGCCGGCAGAACCTCTGGCACAGCTGTACCACCCCCAGCCCTTCCGTGCAGCTGTCTGCGTGACTGCGTCTCCTGTCTGGGGTCTGTACAGCTGTGCCAGAGGACAGGGTTGGGGGGCGGTATAACCGCGCCGGAAGAACTGCTGGCATGGGGTGCTGGCTCCTGGGAGCAGTGGCCCCATGTTCTGCTCCTTTCCCCACTGCGGTTCCCAGGAGAGCCCTGCAGTTTCATGGATACCGATTTATATCTGCAGATATCTTCATCCGTGGGTATACATTTGCATCCGCGCAGGGCTCTAAAAATAACACAGGCAGTCTGTGTCTGGGCCAGGACTAGAACCCAGCTCTGACTCCCAGGCTTAGATTCTAGCTACGAGATCTTCCTTCAATTATATAAAAACAGAGAAATGTATTGCTATAGTTCAGTGTAAAGTGAGTTACAATATAATACAGGTTAACGTTCACTATAGTTTAGCTGATTTTAATAATGGCACATACTTGCCACCATATTTATCAAATGTCCCAATTTAGAGAGACCTGCCACTGAATCTGTAGTCGTATTTCTCTATCAGGCTGTTCTGTCTGACTCAAATTTGGACTCAAATTTCCCATCATTTTCTTTCTGTTTATCGGGGATGAGTAGTTCTGCAAAAGTAAATTCAGTGTGACAGAAGCCAGCAGTACACTGGTAAAATTATAGTAATGAGCAAACTTCAAAAGGTTTACAGGTTAAGTCACATGCCTAAGCTTATCTGAACCTCTTCGGTGTGGAAACTGGTCTGGAGTCTCACGAAAAACAAATTCTCATAACATTTCCAATAGATTCTAGTTTTCACTGTGTTTGAAATATTTGAAGAATAACCTTTCTGGTGGTATTTCAGTCTCTGTTTCTGGTGTAGTTTGAAATTAGGAAATGCAGAAGTTCATCATCATTTCAACACACAGGGCCAGAGCTTCAGCTTAAATAGGGAGGCCACCACTGACTTCACTTACTTATACCAGATAAGGATCTGGCCCCAAAACAACAACAAAAATCAAACTTAAATGACCTTTAAAAACTTTTAAAGTAGGTTGGGGTTCCTTTAGAGTTTGGGACAATGGTCCTAGAGGAGATTGATACCTACTTTATCTGAGCAGGTTCACTCAAAAAGCAGCAATAAGGCCAACTAGCAGCTTGATATCGTAAAGACGACATAAGGATAAAAGTAACTTTAAAGCCTGCACTGGCTTACACCCCATGCAATTCCAGAGAAGTCTGTGGTATTGCATGGTTTGTAATGTCAATGCAGAATTTGGCCTGTTTTTATTCAGGGTCGTTGGCCTTGATATGAAAGTCACATGGTACGAACTGGTGGTTTTATCTCTGCTCAAAAAAGCTTGTTAATCACTGATTGTACATGTGTACAATTATTTTGCTGGAAATCTCAATGCATTTTTTTTAATGTGAGTGTCAATAGCTAAAGGTCTGTCATGTCTTTTAAAATCCTGTTTTCAGGACTATATAAGTGGGCTGTAAATATTTTTTCTAATTTAAACTATTGAGTAAAAAGATTCAGCCAACAGAGTTAATTTTTTTTTTAACAAATGAGGAAAAATTCCATATGGCAATTTTAGTTGAATCTGTCACTGAAGGAAAGATGAGACGCTAACAGTGCAGTCACAGAATAAACATAAGGCTATGGTGCTCCCCTTCTATGAGAGGGGATGCTAAAAGTGTGGATTTGGGGAAGAAGATCCACAGCATGCTTACTCTTTGCCCTGATCCTGCAGAAACTTTTTCACCCCATGTGCCTCGGATTGGAGCTCTGTGGCTGTGAATGTCAGGGCTGTGAGCAAAGGTCTCTGAAGCTTTGTTCCCCATCTAAAACATTTGCTTACACTGCTTCCCCCTTTGTATTCTTTAGAGTTATGCAGGCCTTCTGTGACCTTGTTATAGTTGGATTAATAGCCTCTCTGCCAAAATTAATTTCTTCACTTCTGATATCAGGGCCTTTTAGACCAGCTACCTTGTTTTTTGAAATCACTCCTAATACAGTTCAGTATCTATGTTAGTTTTGATATGATTCTTCCCCCAGAGACATTGAACTTAATTTTATTGTGGTCACTATTACTTGGCAGCTCCGCTAGAGTGAACCATCTTCTGAGTGGTCCTTAGGATTAAGTAGAGAAGAGTTTCAGAGTAACAGCCATATTAGTCTGTATTAGCAAAAAGAAAAGGAGTACTTGTGGCACCTTAGAGACTAACCAATTTATTAGAGCATGAGCTTTCATAAGCTACAGCTTCATCGTGATGCATCCGATGAAGTGAGCTGTAGCTCACGAAAGCTTATGCTCAAATAAATTGGTTAGTCTCTAAGGTGCCACAAGTACTCCTTTTATTTTTTTAGAGAAGAGTGTCTCCACTTACGTTGTCTGCAAGCTAGTTGTTCCAAGAAGCACCCCTTTGTGACAATGTGCCCAAACACTTGAAAATTGAGGCCTCTTTCAGGAAAATAAAATCCAACTCCAACCCCGCAACTCCACCATGTGCTGTTAAAGGCCTACACATCAGAGTGTGTGCATCTTCCATGTCCCCTCTTCCTGACTTAGTCCTACACATCCCCCCACCTCCTTGCACACTCCTCCCCGCCCTCAGGAAACACTGGTATATACAGTCCATGAGGGAGAGGAGCAAATGGCTGGCGGAGGGGGCCGAGGTGGAACAAGGGTGGGGCTTCAGTGCAGAGCGTGGGTGGGGCCATGGTCTGGGCACCAGTGTGCCCCCCACTTCTAGAGAGCTTCGCCTGATTGCTATATTGGGGGCGGGGACGGGGGCAAAGCATGTGCACACACGCACGCACACGTGTGCATGCTGAAGCTAGCTCCCTTGGTTCACTGGCTTTCCCCCCCACCTGGAGTAGCACCTGCTGCCGGTGCTGCGGGGGATGGGCCGGGTTAATGGGGAGCCCAGCGGCTGCTAGCGGCCACTCCGGCAGGGCTGCTGCACCGATGTCACTGCTCTGGTGCCACTACCGCTGAGGGGACGCCTGGCTCTTACTTCCCCTTCTCTTCCCCAGCCCCGCCCCTCCCTCCTCTTGCCACTGTCCCCTGCCCCATCCAACTGTCTCTTCCCCCAGCCCCACCCCGCCCTCCTGCCCTCTCCAGGCGCTCCCTGTTGTACAGGAAACGGGTGGGCGCTAGGACCCAGGAGGCGGCATCCAGTTGCCAAGGCAGCGACCCGCAGCACGGGAAAAACGGCTCCCCGCAAGCCGAAACGTGCAGGAATTGCGGGGGGGGGGGGGGGGGGGGAGAGTGACATGTGATCCTGCCTGACACCACCCAAGCCTTGCCTCTCTTGGAGGCTGCACCACCCCAAACTAACCACTCCCACACCCCAGCTTTGCTTCCCGCGCTCCAGGGAGGGCAGGTCTGTGCTGCGTCTGCGGCATTGCCAGCCTGCCCGGCAGCCTCCCCGAGCCTCTATATGCAACACCCATGACTTCCTTATTCATCTTCTCCACACCCTTCATAACTGTACAGCATAGACCCTACCATACCCCCACCACTTAGTTATGTCTTTTCGAAGATGACCAGTCCTAGTCTTTAATCTCTCCTCAGATGGAAGCTGCTCCATACTCCTAATTTTTTTTTACCATAACTAACTAACTCTGGATATTCGTGTTATCCATATGTAGCTGTGTGGTCTGAGGATGAACTAGAAGAAAAGACTTCATGAGCAGATCTGATTTGCATAGGTGACACCCCCTGTGTCAGGATGATCATTCTTTGCTCTTTTAGGTTAAAACATGAGAGACAGCAAAGCAGCAGTGACTGCAGAAAAACAAGAGGCAAGAGCAAGGCATCCCTTAATGGGATCCAGGCAGCAATCTTCCCCCTACACCATCAAGGGCTGGTGGTGAACCCGTCTGAATGCACTCTTGGGGCCTGGGACTTCACTAACCTCTGCTGTCAAACTGTGAGCAGGGTACAGGGGAGGCAAGGGGAGAAAATGTTTTGTTTAAAGGGACATTCACACAGGCAGGCGAGGAAACTGAGATGAATGCCTACTGTCAAAGATACTGTGAAGGGAAGTGTTTTACTTATTGTTCAAATATTGTTGATTGATTGTTGCTGTAACACTGACTTTTTTAAAAGGCTCCAGAGGCGATCCTGACAATTACAGGCTGGTTAGCTTAACTTCAGTACAAGGCAAATTGGTTGAAACTATAGTAAAGAACAGAATTATCAGACACATAGATTAATACAGTATGTCGGAGAAGAGTCAACGTGGCTCTTGTAAAGGGAAATAATGCCTCACCAATCTAGTAGAATTATTTGAGAATGTCAACAAGCATGTGGACCAGGGTGACCCAGTAGATATAGTGTACTTGGACTTTCTGAAAGCCTTTGACAAAGTCCCACACCAAAGACTATTATGCAGAGCAAGCAGTCATGGTATAAGGGGGGAAGATCCCCTCATGGATCAGTAATGGTTAAAAGATAGAAAACAAAGGGTAGAAATAAATGGTCAGTTTTCACAATGGACAGTAATAAATTGCAGGGTCCCCCGAGGATCGGTACTGGGACCAGTGCTGTTCAACAAAATATAAATGATCTGGAAAAGGGTGTAACACTGACATGGAAAAGTTTGCTGATGATACAAAATTATTCAAGATGGTTAAGTCCAAAGCTGACTGCAAAGAGTTACAAAGGAATCTCATAAAATTGGGTGATTGGCCAACAAAATGGAGGATGAAATTCAATGGTGATAATTGCAAAATAAATGCACATTAGAAAAAATAATTCCAACTATACATACAAAATGGAGTCTAAATTAGCTAAAAGAATGAGGAGTACTTGTGGCATCTTAGAGACTGACAAATTTATTTGGGCATAAGCTTTCGTGGGCTAAAACCCACTTCATCAGATGCATGCAGTAGAAAATACAGTAGGAATATATATATATACACAGAGAACATGAAAAAATGGGTGTTGCCCAACTATGGCGAGACTAAACAATTAAGGTGGGTTATTATCAGCAGGAGAAAAAAAACTTTTGTAGTGATAATCAGGATGGCCCATTCCAACAGTTGACAAGAAGGTGTGAGTAACAGTAGGGGGAAAATTAGCGTGGGGAAATAGTTTTTACTTTGTGTAATGACCCATCCACTCCCAGTCTTTATTCAAGCCTAATTTAATGGTGTCCAGTTTGCAAATTAATTCCAATTCTGCAGTTTCTCATTGAAGTCTGTTTTTGAAGGTTTTTTTGTTGGAGTATTGCGACTTTTAGGTCTGTAATTGAGTGACCAGGGAGGTTGAAGTGTTCTCCGGCTGGTTTTTGAATGTTATAATTCTTGACATCTGATTTGTGTCCATTTGTTCTTTTGCGTGGAGACTGTCAAGTTTGGCCGATGTACATGGCAGAGGGGCATTGCTGGCACATGATGGCATATATCACATTGGTAGATGTGCAGGTGAATGAGCCTCTGATGATGTGGCTGATGTGATTAGGTCCTATGATAGTGTCCTTTGAATAGATATGTGGACAGAGTTGGCAACAGACTTTGTTGCAAGGATAAATTCCTGGCTTAGTGTTTTTGTTGTGTGATGTGGGTGGTTGCTGGTGAGTATTTGCTTCAGGTTGGGGGGCTGTCTGTAAGGAAGGACTGGCCTGTCTCCCAAGATCTGTGAGAGTGAGGGATCGTGCTTCAGGATAAGTTGTAGATCCTTGATGATGCAAAGAAACTGCGGAACTACCTGATCAATATCCTATACAGCAAACAGGGAAAGATTAAGAATGAGCTCTCAAAACTGGATACTGTCATAAAAAGCCAACCTTCCATACAGACTTCCTCATGGCTGGACTTTACAAAAACTAGACAAGCCATTTACAACACACACTTTGCTTCTCTACAAAGGGAAAAAGACACTAAACTATCTAAACTACTACATGCCACAAGGGGCCACAATCGTAATTAGCTGTTACCCTCCAAGAAATATCTTGGTCATCATGAATTATTTTCTGAAAACATCTCGTCAATGTCCATCAGCCATCAAAAAAGCTAGCAGAAAGTTGGGAATCATTAGGAAAGGGATTGATAGTAAGACAGAAAATATCATAATGCCACTATATACATCCAAGGTACGCCCACACCTTGGCAGTTCTGGTTGCCCTATCTCAAAAAAGATGTATTAGAATTGGGAAGAGTACAGAGAAGGGCAAGAAAAATTAGAAGGCATAGTAAACCTCACCCTTCAGGCCTTAACCCAGTCTCTAACTATTAGAAATCAGGATGCAACCTAACTCACCCAGTTGGAGAGTTCCTATTTCGTCCTCTGAAGCATCTGAAACTGACCACTGTTGGAGACAAGATACTAGAGTAGATGGACCAATATGGTGAATCCTATGTTCCTGTATAGCACAGTATCCCATTGATTTTTGTCATTCTACCATGTTTAAGAAATGCCTGTCATGCCAAGATCATCTTCTATTGCCAGGCAATCTGCTCCAGTATAGTTAAAAAACCCTATAAAATATGATGAAATACTCACCCTCTTAAATTAGATTATAATTTTGGGTAAAATGAAGCAGGCCAGTGGTGTTCTCTAAGTAGGAGGCATTACCACCTTCCACTGTATCAAATGCAAATACATCCCCTTTCCGGCACCTGGGTTTCTTAGTGAGTAAAAGAATAGCTACAACAAACAATTCCATAAAACTCAAATGAAAACTTTCTCCCAAAGCTAAGCTCTTCATAAGGTTTCACTGAAGAGATCTCTCTGTTCTAGACTCCCAGCTTCTTCTGCACACTCCCATCTCCTTTTTAAGCAGGTGGATTTAGTAAGCTATACCTATTCAGATGAGTTAGTCAGCAGGAATAAGCCAGCATCTCTTCGCAGTGTTCCAGCATGCTTTCACAGGGTGCATCACTAGATGATTACGTGGTCACATAAGTAGGTCCTTTTAAACTTTAGAGGTGTTATTGAAATGCTGGGAGAGGGTAGGTAGTATCCACTTTAACACAGATGGGTGCTTCATGCGCCTGCCAAAACTCACACTTTTGACCTGTGATTCAGATTTGAGAGGCAGGAGATTTCTTAGGTCCTCTGGATTATTTCTAAAGTCTTGGTCCTTCCAATGGTAACATAACAGTGGGTGCAGCAGTGCCATGTGTTCACGTGGGAATGTGGCAGTGATGAAAGTAGCACTGAATAGAGGAGAGGAGGAATAGGACCTGAATCCCATCCAGGTAGTGCAAACAGAAGGCAATTCTTTAAATCCTGAGTCCCACCATCTTCAAATTCACTTACAGCAGAGAGGGGATGTGATTTTCCTAATTCAAAAAACAAAAATTATGTGATGTCAGTATTTTCTTCTCTCCCGCACCACAACTTCTCCCCCCCCCCCCCGAAAAGAAAAGTAAGCTGTGGATGAAGACTGTCAACCAAGAGGAAATCTTAGGCTTTTCAATTTTCCATTTCAGACCGGTATGTTGTTCCATCACCTGGTAACCACGTGAACATTGTGTGCAGATCATTAAGCATTTCCACATGCAGCAGAGCTGTGTATATCCTAAATTGTGGCTTCTTGTAATTATAGTTTTTAATAGATCACAAACACAGCAATAAAACATAACAAATATTCATAGATACAGTACCGCCAAGAAGCCCCAAACTGGTACAGGTAATAAGACAGCCTATGCCCCAAAGAGTGTATAGTCTAAACAGACTAGCCAGACAGAAGGTAAAAGAACAGAAGTGTTGTCATTCCATTTTGCAGGTGGGAAGTTGAGGCACAGAGAGATTAAGTGACTTACCCAAGGTGTGATGGTCCTTGCTCAGGGTGTGATAGGTAGGGGAGCGTAGCCTAGTGGTCAGGGCTTAGGCCTGTGACTTTCAGGGGACTTGTTGATAGGGGAGCTCAGGCCCTCCCACTCCACTAGACTCCGTCCAGGGCCCTTTGATCTGACAGCCAGGGGTGCTTAAGGCTGCTTTCCCTGGGCCATTTCCTATCACGCCCCCACCCATGATTGTCCCAAAGACACTGTCCGGGTTAAGGTGGTGTGAAGGGTGTCTGCTCACCAAAAGGCACCTTCTGGTGGCTGTGAATAGCAAGGTAGCTTCTTCTCTCTCAGGTGGCAACTGCCTCCTCCCACAGTGTGGCTCACCTTCTTGGGCCAGATCAGCCTTCAGGCTTTCCACTGCTGGGCTTGTCCAAACAAACCAAAGGGAATTAGCAAACCCAGAGTTCATATGAGATGGAGAGGGGAATGCTTCCCTTCTCTTCGTAGCAGGTCCTCCCTTCTCTCAGGGAGAGATTTTTAGGCAGTTGTTTTAGGGAGAGACTCTTCCTTTCCCTCAGCTCTCCTCTGCTGGAGTTGCAGGTCTGCTCTCTTCCCTGGTCTGCCAGCAAGTGAGCTGCTCCCCCGTCTTGTAGGAAATGCACCAACTGGGGGATGAGCTAAAAGTGTGGTGGGGTGGGGCTGGCTGAGCCCAGAGCAATTCCTTAATCCCTTGTTGCCCACTGTGGTGTTTGAACACCCTATCAGACAAGGTCGCACAGGAAATCTGTAACACAACAGGGAATTGGTCACATATTTCTTGTGTCTTAGGCCTCTGCCTTAAGCACAAGGCCCCTCCCCACAAGACGTTCTCGCCTGCTTTTTGTGTTATACTAAGGTAGACTTATTTTACATAGAAACACCTTATGGAATGGCCACAATTAAAAACTCAATATCTACAAACAGGTGGCAATTAAAATACTATTTGTATTTCCTATTCTAATCATACAGAAAAATGATGGTATCTGCTAGCAAATGTTGTCTTTTTAATATTTTTGTTTGTGATTTGGCCTCAGGATTACATTTCACAGGCCCAACAGAATAAAACAAAACAGGAAAAAGTATACTCACTGTTTAAAAGTAGCAGTGGTAAAATGTTGCTTAGGGTATAAAAAGGATGTGAATTTGTGATGACTGGTTGCAATCTAAGTTTTCTTATGTCTAGTTTTGATATTGCTGGTTTGTTTACACACCAGCGGCTAGGAGATTACTGGTTTGAGCAGGTATTTCACAGGCTTATTTTGGCGTAGCGCCATGTTGTGGACACTGCATGTATGTATCAGGAAATGCAGAGGCAGGAAGAAGTTAGCTAGAAAGACACAAAGGGTATGTCTACACTGCAGTTAAAAACCTGGAGCTAGCTCATGCCAGATGACTCGGGCTCATGGGGCTCAGGCTAAGGGGCTGTTTAACTGCAGTGAAGATGTTCAGGCTCAGGCAGGAGCTTGGCTCTAAAACCCTGCAAAGTGGGAGGCTCCCAAATGTCTACATCGCAATTAAACGGTGATTGTCTACATCGCAATTAAACCCTTAGCCTGACCCACGAGCCTGAATCTGCTGGCACAGATCAACCGTAGGCTTTTAATTGCGGTGTAGACATACCCAAAGAAATACAGAGCTTGGGCATTCTCAAAGTAAATTTCTGAATTCAGTTTCATGTGTGATGTTGTTGATATGGGATAGATTTTGAAAAACACAAAGGGGGAGTCACTAACAGTCGATGAAGTTTGTCTCCTAACTCACATTTGTGTCATTGTATTAGTTAAATCAAAGCAGTTCATTGGAAGTGAGACTCCCTGCTTCTTCAAGAGAGGTATGTTTATGGAGAATACTGCTAGAATCAGCAATATTTTACCATCTAGTAAAATGTGAAGGAAAGCTCCCAAAGCTGAAGGACTCTGATTTTATTACACAATCTCAAAAGGGTTTTTTTTTTTGTTTTTAATCTTTTGGGCAATATTTCAGAAAGCTTTTGTTCCAAAAATTCACAGGTTTCATTCCCAAGCTTTTTAATTTTTGAGAAATCAAACTGTTGTAAATCTTCCTTAGAGGGTTTTCAGAAATGTGATGGGTGATGGATCAGCCATTTCATTTTTGAAGGCAAAGTGCAGCTGGGCATGATGTAAAATAACCCGTTGTTTGCTTTTGTTAATGACTGCCCCCTTTTTTTCCAGGCAACAGACCAGAATTATAAATGGTCACAATACCATTTCAGCTAGGTGGAGATAGAAAAAGAAAAGTAGCAAATGGAAATAACTAACCCAGTTGGATACTATTTCCTTAAAATTGTGGGGAACTTGTATATTCCAGGTGATGACATTTTGGACTTATTTCTGTTTTTTCACTGTTTCATTTTTGATTCATAGAATCATAGAATATCAGGGTTGGAAGGGACCCCAGAAGGTCATCTAGTCCAACCCCCTGCTCAAAGCAGGACCAATTCCCAGTTAAATCATCCCAGCCAGGGCTTTGTCAAGCCTGACCTTAAAAACCTCTAAGGAAGGAGATTCTACCACCTCCCTAGGTAACGCATTCCAGTGTTTCACCACCCTCTTAGTGAAAAAGTTTTTCCTAATATCCAATCTAAACCTCCCCCACTGCAACTTGAGACCATTCAGGATTCAGATTGGTTATGTTAACAGTACCTTTGCTCACAAAAGGCAAAGTCAAGAAGATAGCAACAGTGAATAAGAGCTCATCAAACAGGCCCCCTTCAAAACACTGGGCCTGATTTGTTTTTGACATAGCGTGGCACTCCGAATCTAAAATGGCATTACCTGTTTCCAAGTCACTGATGAAAATTTTACTAGATGCCTAAAATCCACAACTGAGAAAGAAGGCTACCCTGGTTAAAAAAAACACCAACATGGATTGTAGGGGAAGTAAAAACAGCTATAAAAATACATCACAAACAGGGGTGGGGGGAGAAGGCAGTTGATAGCAATGAATTTTAAATTAGAAGCAAAGAACTGTAGAAAATTGATTAGGGAAACAAGGTAAAATCTATGACTAGCATAATTAAGGACAATTATGAGGGTTTTTTTTAAAGTATGTTAGGAACAAAAATAATCCTAACAACGGTATTAGTCCATAGTTAGATGAAAATGGTAGAATTGTCAATAAAAATGTAGAAAAGGCAGAAATGTTCACTAAATTTTTCTGATCTATATTTGTGAAAAAGCCAAATTGTATATTCCTATCATATGGTAAAGAAATTCTTTCCAGTCCAACAGTAACTCAGTAGGATGTTAAACAGCAGCTCTTGATTGGAGGATAGCTAAAGTGACACCAATTTTTAAAAAGGGTTCCCGGGGTGATCCCAGCAATTACAGGCCAGTAAGCCTGATTTCAGTACTGAGCAAACTGGTTGAAACTGTAGAAAAGAACAGAACTTTTAGACACATATATGGACATAATTTGTTGGGAAAGAGTTTTTGTAAAGGGAAATCATGCCTTACTAATCTACTAGAATTCTTTTGAGCGGTTCACCAAGCATGTGGACAAGGGGAATTCAATGGATATAGTGTACTTAGATTTTCAGAAAGCCTTTGACTAGGTCCCTCACCAAATCTTAATCAAAGTAAGCTGTCATGGGATAAGGGGGAAGATCCTCTCATGAACTGGTAACTGGTTAAAAGATAGGAAACAAAGGGTAGGAATAAATGGTCAGTTTTCAGAATGGAGAGAGGTAAACAGTGGTATCCCATGGAGATCTGTACTTGGACCAGTGCTGTGCAACATATTCATCAATGTTCTGGAAAAAGGGATAAAGAGTGAGATGGCAAAATTTGCAGATATAAAATTACTCATAGTTAAGTCTAAAGATGACTGCAAAGGGTTACAAAAGGATCTCACAAAAGTGGGTGACTAGGCAACACAATGGCAAATGGAATTCAGTGTTGATAAATGCGAAGTAATGCACATGGCAAAATAAAATCTCAACTATACAAACAAAATGATGGAATCTAAATTAGCTGTTACCCGTCAAGAAAAAGAGCTTGGAGTCATTGTGGATAGTTCTCTGAAAACATCTGCTCAATATGCAGTGGTAATCAAAAAAACAAACAGAATGTTGGGAACCATTAGGAAAGAGATAGATAAAACAGAAAATATCATATTGCCTCTACGTAATCCATAGTATGCCCACATCTTGAGTACTGCATGCAGACCTGGTTACCCCATCTCAAAAAAGATACGTTGGATTTGGAAAAGGTACAGAGAAGGGCAACAGAAATGATTAGGGATATGGAACAGCTTCTGTATAAAGAGAGATTAAAAAGACAAAAAGAAAAGGAGTACTTGTGGCACCTTAGAGACTAACCAATTTATTTGAGCATGAGCTTTTGTGAGCTACAGCTCACTTCATCGGATGCATGCCGTGGAAACTGCAGCAGACTTTATTTATACACAGAGAATATGAAAAAATACCTCCTCCCACCCCACTGTCCTGCTGGTAATAGCTTATCTAAAGTGATCATTAGGTGGGCCATTTCCAGCACAAATCCAGGTTTTCTCACCCTCCACCCCCCCACACAAATTCACTCTCCTGCTGGTGATAGCCCATCCAAAGTGACAACTCTTTACACAATGTGCATGATAATAAAGTTGGGCCATTTCCTGCACAAATTCAGGTTCTCTCACCCCCTCACCCCCCTCCCAAAAACCACACACACAAACTCACTATCCTGCTGGTAATAGCTCATCCAAAGTGACCATTCTCCCTACAATGTGCATAATTAAGGTGGGCCATTTCCAGCACAAATCCAGGTTTTCTCACATCCCCCCACCCCCATACACACACAAACTCACTCTCCTGCTGGTAATAGCTCATCCAAACTGACCACTCTCCAAGTTTAAATCCAAGTTAAACCAGAACATCTGGGGGGGGTAGGAAAAAACAAGAGGAAATATGCACATAGTGTAAAGAGTTGTCACTTTGGATGGGCTATCACCAGCAGGAGAGTGAATTTGTGTGGGGGGGTGGAGGGTGAGAAAACCTGGATTTGTGCTGGAAATGGCCCACCTGATGATCACTTTAGATAAGCTATTACCAGCAGGACAGTGGGGTGGGAGGAGGTATTTTTTTCATATTCTCTGTGTATAAATAAAGTCTGCTGCAGTTTCCACGGCATGCATCCGATGAAGTGAGCTGTAGCTCACGAAAGCTCATGCTCAAATAAATTGGTTAGTCTCTAAGGTGCCACAAGTACTCCTTTTCTTTTTGCGAATACAGACTAACACGGCTGTTACTCTGAAACCTGTCATTAAAAAGACAGGGACTTTTCAGTTTAGAAAAGAGATGATTAAGGGGGGATCTGATAGAGGTCTATTAAAATCATGACGGGTGGAGAAAGTAAATAAGGAAATGTTATTTACTCCTTCATATAACACAAGAACTAGGGGTCACCCAATAAAATTAATAGGCAGCAGATTTAAAACAAACAAAAGTATTTCTTCACAGTTAACCCATGGAACTCTTTGCCAGGGGATGCTGTGAAGGCCAAAACTATAACAGAATTCAAAGAAGAACTAGGTTAGTTGATGGAGAATAGGTCCATCAATGACTATTAGCCAGGATGGGCAGGGAATGCAATACCATATTCTGCATGTCCCTAGCCTCTGTTTGCCAGAAGCTGGAAGTTGGTGATGGGATGAATCACCTGATGATTGCCTGTTCTGTTCATTCCCTCTGAAGCACATCTGGTATTGGCCACTGTTGGAAGACAGGATACTGGGCTAGATGGACCATTGGTCTGACCCAGTATGAACATTCTGATGTTCTTATATAGAACCCAGATGTATCTGCCCCCCCACTGTAACCTTACCCTCCCAGAGCTGGTATAGAACCCAGGATTCTGACCGGTATCCTTCTCCACAGAGTTAGTTACAAAATAAAAACATACATTAAAATTTTAACCAGTGTCCCTGAAGTGACTTGCCACAAGATGTCAGAACACATTAGGATTAGAGCTCAGTGGGTCAAAAGTTGATTTAATTTTCTTTCTTTTATACAGAAATTAGATACAGCGCTCCTGTCAGCTAATTACTAAGTTATCTGCCAAAAAATTAGAATTTTCAGGTGCCTAAATAGCCCTTGGAATCATGGATAAATTGCTCCCCCCCAATCTGAAATGGTGCCCCTGGGTGCACAGTACCCTGCCACGCTCCCCCACAAGAGCTGCATTAAAAAGCAACTCTTCAAGTGACCCCCACACCTCTCTATTTCCTTGGCCTCATGTATCGTGTCCTTTTTCTAGCAGCTAGTCCAGCAATAGAGGACAAGAGCTCATTACTGCTACCACCTGTGGGTGGTGGGTTGAGATCAGCTGGTAGAAGCAGGCAATAGGACAGAATCTGAGACTTCAAGCTCCTAGAGTGACCTCTTACCTTATAGCCCTGCCCTTTAATCATACACAGCTATTTTAAAGTTTAGTGTGATAGTAAAGGACCCATTCTAAACTCTTCACCACACAAGACAAAGCCTGCAGTATTCATCATTATCTATTTATTTCTACTCTCTTGGCTCCCAAACTGCTTTTCCTCCCTACAGCTGCCAGCCACCTTCGAGTTCTCCGTCTTCTCTCCCTGGCTCTGCTCACTTGACAGCAGCAGCTCAGTGGATGGTCCAGCTTTGCTCTTTCACTTCCATTCTTCACTTCTTTGGATGGCTGCATCTGCCATTGAGCAGCCTGATGGAAATACCTGAGTCCTCTGTCTAGGGACGCAGGCCCAGCAGCTAAAGCCAAAGCCCCACTGAGAGCAGTGGGAGATTAGCCTGGAGTGTCAGGAGTGGAGGCTTGGCCCATGGGGACTCCAGGCACTGCAACTACTGCCACCTACATGATGAATCCTCCAACCCATCGCCAAACAGCTCTTCCACATTCTGCAAACTGGCCTCACTGGCTGACTATGTAGGAGAACAGAAACCGTGTTTTAGAGCAAGAGAGTCTCTTCAATGCTGCACTTTTTACATGGCTCCCAGAGGGTCACAGTGAAACATGACTGGACAGCCCTTAGGAGCTAAGTTCCCTCTAAGCTGCAGGGCCTCATGGCCGTGCAACAGCCTATTAAGAGCCACGCAAGCGCTCAGGGCTGTGGCAGGGAGAAATGCCTCTCCCCCAGCCCCAGACCTGCTGCAGCAGGGAGAAACGCCTCTTCCCGCTACCCCAACCCTGGAAGTGCCTCTCCTCCTCAGCCCAGGTGCTGCTGCAGGGAGAGAGAGCTGGGGAGAGTCCTCTCTCCCTGCTGTAGCCCCGGGGCTGTCTACACCCCAAAGCCCTCATCTCCGGCCCCACCCCAGATCCCACAGCCCCAGCCAAAGCCCTCACCACCCCACACCCTGACCCTCTGCCCCAGCCCTGACCCCTCATCCCTGGTCCCACCCCAGAGCCCGCACCATAGAATCATAGAATATCAGGGTTGGAAGGGACCTCAGGAGGTCATCTAGTCCAACCCCCTGCTCAAAGCAGGACCAATCCCCAATTTTTGCCCCAGATCCCTAAATGGCCCCCTCAAGGATTGAACTCACTACCCTGGGTTTAGCAGGCCAATACTCAAACCACTGAGCTATCCCTCCCCCCACATCACATTCCAAAACCCTCGGCCCCACCCCTGTCACATGAATTTTATTATGTGCACCAATATGGAGGTGATATTGGTGCACATAACAAAATTCATTCTGTACATGCGTCAGAAAAATTAGAGGGAATAGTGCCTGGGAGTCTCTCAAGCAGTTCCTTGCTTAGTCATTTGGCACCCACTAGCAATGGTCTCTGGCAGTGGCATTGCAGAGGGGAGCTCAGCAGATGGTCCCTTCTATGGCTTCCTAAATGGGAGGGAATTTGGTCTTGTCATTAAGGGACTGGCTGTCAGAGTCAGGACTTCTGGGTTCTCTGGCTTTGGAAGCGGGTGTGGTTTTGTGGTTGAAGCTGGACTGGTATCAGTACCATGCTTCAGTCCTGCCCCTGTCAGTGACATTGTGGGTGACCTTGCAGCCATTCACTTTCAATCCCTGTGCCCCAGCTAACAGGAATAATACTGACCCACCTCAGAGGGGCTGGCAGGGGTCACAACTGTCATGACTCAAGTTGGAGTGAGTTGCACTCTTGATAGCAAAGGGCCAGATTCAGTCCCCATGGATGACCATGGTGTCTGTATGTGGCCATGGTTTTACTCACCTAACATTACAGGCTGTTTAGCCCATTCCTGGTCATGCGTGGTGCATCTGCTCCTGGCCCTCTCTGGCACACAGCTCCATCGCACACAAGAACATGGCCCACCAAGGACAATCTATCAGGTCCCATCTGGTGTTTAGCTCCAGGATGGATGGTGAGCCCTAGTCAGACCATAGAAAGACAGGGTGGGGTCCTCCAGTGGAAAACTGCTGGATCTTCAGCCTCTGCATCACACAGGGATCAGAGGGAACATTGGGTCCTTTGGCCTGAAGGGCTGGAGATTCTGGTAACTTGATGTTAGTCTGGAAACTGCTGTGGCAAAGATTGTGACTTGCTAAGATTCAGTTTTTGTCACTACAAAGTGTGTTTTGATTGTAACCAAAGTTCTCTCTTTCTCTTGCTTAGTATCACTTAAATCTCTGGTCTTTGTTACTACGCTTCCCAAACCATCTCAGTGCTGTGTGTTCAAGTAAAGTGTGAGTCTCCAGCCTACCTAAGAGGCTGAGGTGTGCCCTGTCTCTCTGGAGGCAGCAAACCTAATAATTTCTGTGAGTGCCCAGTAAGGGGACTGGACACTGCAAGGGGATGTCTCTGGGGAACTGGGGTTCACTCATTGTTACCTGCAAGGCAAGTTTTAGTCTGGCAGAGTCTTGAAGAGTTTGCTGGCAAGGCAGAGAGGCTGGCGTGTCTGGCAGCTGACACGGCTTGGCAGCACCAAAGCTCTCACCTGCTGAGGCAGTGGAGTAACAGTGGCTTGTGATTCTGGGTGTTCTGAGCAGAACATCAAAGCTGGAGAATAAGTTCCTGTTTGTTTCATGATCATAAAGGCATAGCAAAATAGCCAAGGAGGGAGGGGAGAATAGAGCGTACCAAGGGAACTGCTGGGGTGGGACCCAGTTCAGTTCCCAGCTCTCTCCCAGGTTTGTGGGTGAGACCTAGGACGGGTATCTGTTGGACAAAGGACAATCCCCGGCTCCTTACAGTCATCTGTGTCCATGGGAGAGAAGGGCTGATTCCCTGGGGTCCATGTGAATCTCAGCAGCTCCCTAGGAAGGAGCCAGTGTTCTTCTTGGAGGACCTTCTCCTGTGCCTCACAGGGGTCTGATGCTGTCACTCCCCAAGCTGGCCTGGGGCCTTGTAGTAGGTGCTCAACAGAACCAGGCAGAGCCCTGTCTTAAAGCATCAGCACCTTCCCTGTGTCACTGAATGAGGAAGGGCCCCAACACTGCACTGTCTGCCCTGACCAAGGTGGCCCAATGGGCTCTCAGGTAGCAGGGGACAATGGAAATGAGGATCATCCAGTCTCTCATTTCCAGGCCTCCCCTGATTTAAGGTAAAATTCCTGCTGCCCCTCCCCATTGTTCTCACCTCCATGATGTACTGGAGTTTGTGCTGGGGGTTGCTATCAGTAGGCTCCTCAGCATGGCATCCATGTTTTCTGTGGAGCCTTGTTCAGAGCCTGCTAGTGGAGGGAGACCATGGGTCAGGGTTATGGAACCTGGGGCTACACCTGCCAGGATGACAGCTGGCTCTGCAGTCCTTGCCCAGAGCAGCTCTCTGCAGAGGGCCTCCTACACAGCAGGGTATGGAACAGCCAAGCTGCTAGGGATGGGAGCTGGGCTTCCTGGCAAAGTCCAGGAACCAAAGCTCAGCGTCTGCAGGGAAGGGATTCCCCACAGAGGGGTAACATCATTTCCCACAGAGGGGAAGTCTGCCCCTGACACTTTATTAATCCTGTGGCCTGTTCCCATCTGTGCCCACCCCACCTCCACCTCAGCAGCTCCAGCTACAGAAGAGTGCAAGGACCAGAGGCCTTCCTGCTCCTGGGACAGAGGAGTAGGTTGATGATCTACCTGGATGTGGGTCTTGGCCTTCCCCGCGCCCATGGGCAATACTCCATGCAGGTCAGTGCACAGGAACTGCGATTCCTGTTCCGGATCTAGAGGTGGCTTCAGTTTCCTGGCAGGAGACTATGCATGAGACCTTGCAGTTGGGGAATGAGATAGGCACTAACATGGGTATGGGAATTCGAGGAATAGGGCAGAGGCTCCGTACGGGGCAAGGAGGGCAGGGATTTGGGAAGCAAGAACAGAGGATCAAACACTTTCTAAATGTAGGTCAGGATTATTTCCACTTCAGAGATGGAGAAAGTGAGGCACCAGGTGGGAGAGCTGGGCCCTCTCTCTAATCCCCACCCAGCCCCACAGCTACCTCCCATCTCCCTATGCTCTCCACCACTCTCCAATACCAGGCTGTATCCATACTGGAATCATGCTTGTGACAGAGTTCATTCACCTCTAGGTGCTCCTCCCTGGCCAGGCCTGGTGTCACAGCTTTCTTGCTGGGCTAGCACCCCCATCGATAGCCACTCTGGCAGTTTGTTGGCTGGGAACTCAGCCCTCCAGCCAGGTGACCGTCCTTTAGTCCGCTCCTTCCTGGGTCGCACTCATCCCAAACTAAAAGATCAAAAATGTCTTTAACAGAAACAAGACCCTCCGCCCTCTTGGGGGTGCTTCCTCAGCCTGACTCAGCGTGGCCTGCCCTTGCTGGGCTTGGTAGCCCTTTCTATGGCCTTGTACGTCCTCTTCCTTGGGGATGGTGGGAGAACCCAGTCCTACCCTGGACACTAGGTTCTGGCCCAACGCCCAGTACTGAACTTTGTAATCAATTTGGCCTGGCTCCAGGTTTTGCAGCCCACAGGCCAAGCCACCCTGTTATATACCCTCCTCCTTAAAATCCAGCCCAAACCAGGGGCAAGTTCTACTCTTGTCCAAGCTTCATTCCTCGCCATCTCGTCGCTGTCACCAGCTATGCACATGTACAGCCTGGGCGCTTGGTGTCTCCAGCAACCCTGCCAGCTCGCTCACCAGAATTAAGAGGCAATCCTTCTCTTCTGCAGTATCCCAATGCTCTTCCTGAAGCCACTCATTCTCATTAACAGCTGCTTGGAGAGCCTGTTCTGAAGCCATTATCTTCCCCTATAGCCTTTTTGCTGCTGCCGCTGCATCTCCCAAAACATTTTCCATCAGGGTCTGAGGACTCACCATGTGTTTGTCTCTGTCTCTGTCCCTGCTCCACCCTTGTGTTTGTCCCTACTTCAGCCAGCTTCATCTCTGGGACAACCACTTCATCCTTCACTCCTTGCAGCACTCGACAAGGTGTGTTGGTTGAGGGTCTGCAAGGTCCACGGCCATCACTGCCTGCCTCATGTGTGTTTGTGCCAGAGGACACCTCCTTTCTTTCTACACCTCCTTTTGCCAGTCAGCAATTTCCTAAGCAGGCAGTGTCTTCTGATATGGCCTATTTCTGTGCACCAAAAACAAAGTACTTTTGTCCCCATCTTGGTATTAGGCCATGCTTGTACACCTTCTCATGCCCTGCTGTTCTGGGCTAACCTTCTCAGCACAGCCCAGGCATGCGCTCCTGATCTGCTCTTTTTGTCCAGAGGCATAGCAGACCACAGGTTGTGTCTCTGGCCTTCCAGCCCCAGAATATCCTTTTCTTACTCGGCCCTTCTGACTGCAAATGATTTCCCTTTGCAGGATCTCTGACAGGTATTGCTGCTGCTCCCTCTAGATTGGCAGCTGCGTCTTTAGCTCTGTCTGCACTTCCTACTGCCTCTGTTACTTTTCTAGGGGCGTCTGGAGAAACCCCGAGATCTGCTTTGGCTGCTTAACAAGTCCCTGGCACTGAAGTGGGAAATCCAATGACCACCTAGGTCGCTCGATACACCTGCTTGTGGGTACAGACCTTCCCTCAGCAACCAAGACTTCCATCGGCCCTCACAGATGACAGGGAGAATTCAATCCTGATGACTGCGCCAATTATAAACAAATCTACTCAGCGTTATATTCCTTCTGGCGGCCAGGCCCGGAATCATAGCCCTCTTGCTGGGCTAGTGTCCCCCATCGATGGTCCCTCCAGCACCATGGCAGTTTCTCTGCCTGGTAACTCAGCCTTTGGCCAGGTCATCACCTTTAGTCCACCCTTCCAGGGCCCAGCTTGTATCACACTAAAAGTCCAAAGAGGTCTTTCCACAGAAAGAAGTCCTTCTGCCCTCGCTGGGACTCTTGCTCGGCTTGGAACCCCCTGGCTGGGCTTGATAACCCTCTCTGGGTGCATGTAAACCCCCTTCTTTGGGGCCAGTAAGGGAACCCCATCCCACTCTGACACTAGTAGTGACCCAGGGCCCTTCACCCAACAGCTAGGTCTGCTTCTTTCTCTTTGCTGCAGTTTTTCCTGGGCATTTCCTACCCCTCTTTTCAAGTTCCCTTCTAGGCTTCCCTTACTTCTCTGAACTTCCTACCTGGTTCTCAGTCCAGTTCAGAGCCCAGCTGGATTTTATCAGCACGGAAGTCTGGCTCTTTAGGGGGAGGTATATGGTGCCTCTCAGGTAAGGCTCATTCTCTAATCAGCTTGGCTAAACCCCAGGATCTGCAGCCTGCGGGAAAGCACCCTGTTATAGGCCTGCTCAGCCCACTGCTACTGTTACTGCGTTGAGGTCCTTGCTCCCCATTTCAGACCTGGTTTCCACCGGGGCTAAGTACACAGAGGCTCCACTGGCTGGAACTGAAGTTTTCTTGTTATGATGACTCTGATATTCAGGCCCTTCATCATTCAGAGGCTGACAGGTGTGGTGAGGGGGCTGGAGAAACCCCGCTGCTGATCATAAGGAGGTCAAAGAGTCAGGACTCTGGAAGCTAAACAATTCATTTGTCCTGATGAGGGAAGTGGAGCTGGAGAGCGGAGATGCTATGTCAACAAGACTGCATGATGCTTTCTTCATGACTGAGGGGCTGGAGCCTCCTGCCAGAAACGTTCTCAGGAGTCCAGGTTCGAGGATATCTCTGGGAAGCCTCTTCCTAAAAAAAAAACAAAAAAACAAAGGTGGAACTTTAATAGAGATGTCTCTGTCCCAAGGCTGGGATCCAGGGACGGGGATGCTCTCAGTAAGGCTATGCATCAGGTATCCCATTTCTCCTCCAAGAGACCCCCAAGCCCCAAGGAGTAAATGGGTCTTACCTCCATGAAGGAGCAGGGTCTTCCATCGTAGCATCTTTGAGACCCAGCATTGCTTGGTCTGATGGGATGAGGTGACCTGTCCCTACTACTCCCTGAGGTGGCTCAGATGCAGGCTACACCCATCTGGGAGGCTGTGACAGATCCCAGAGCCTGGAAGACAGCTGGGAAGGAGGATCCTATTCATTTCACACCCAGAGACCCCATAGAAGAGCCAAGGGGAGAATAAAGGGCAGGAGGTGAATCTAGCCCTGAGCCTCTGTCCCATCCCCGCCTCCTCAAAAGTGGGGCTTTTTGAGCTTCATTTGGGCAGATGGGCTGTGGCAGACACAGAGGCCCTTCTGCACCATATGGGGCAGGGAGAGCTCTGCCTGGGAACAGGGGGAATGGGATGGGGGTCTGGCCAAGGAAAGGGAGGAGGGGAAAGGGAGTGAGTGGAAGAGCTTATGCTCCAGATGAAGGAATTTTGTTGGCAGAGGGAAGGACCCTGCTCCACAGAGAGGGGAGAGAGTTTCTGTCAGTTTCTGTCCCCTTCCACTAGCTCCCCGTTTACAGTGAGCCAGAGAAGAATTTGCAGCAGGCAGAGGGAGTTGGTGGTGGCCTCACAGGCACAGCCCCTGCAGCGCCTCAGGTACCTGGTGCAAGTGCCGGATGATGTGGAGCTCTTGCATCATGTTGGCCGTGACATCCTCCTGCTGCAAGGGAATGAGAACCTGTCAGAGACTCGGAGGCCATCCCTGGAATCACGGGGGGATTAACGGCAACTGGAACCAGCAGCATTTCCACCAAGCATCTGCTCATGTCTGAGGGATGGATTCACCTTCATGCGCCCCAGAATGGAGTCTTGTGCTCTCTAGTGACCTTCAGTGCCAACCCCCCTCCTTGTAGGGTGAGCTCCTGCCACCTCCCCCTCAGGACCCCTGACAGCTGTTCCACCTCAAACCCACCTGGGGACACAGCTCAAGTTCTCAGAACCCTCTGCTCCACCCCCACCCCCACCCAGGCAGGGCAGGGAGGGGGCTCTAGCAGTGGGGGCAGGAGGGATTCTGGCAGCAGTGAAGTGGGATGCGGAGAGGTTGAGACCTTTCCTCAAGTCACCTCAGTGACTAATGCTGAAACCGCAGGATGGCTGCCCTGGTGAATGGGGCAGGCCGGCAGCCCCTGCTGAGTAAATCCTCCTGTTCTCTCGCGAGAGAGCCCAGCCCTGCCAGCAGTACGACAAGCTTCCCCCGCACATGTGCCTCAGCCCTGGCTGGTTAGTTGCCATCACTCGTCAGTCCTTGGCCTCCCAGGCTGCCAGTGATGGGAGCAACTCTCGGTGGTGGCTCGGGTGACATGGACACTAGGCCACTGGGAACTGAGTGCGGCCCTGTGGGATAGGAGAGGCTCGCAGTGGGCACTTAGGGAACTCTCCTACCCTTCCCAAGAGCGATAGCACCGTGTCCTAAGAACATAAGTCCATGAGGAGGTAACGCTTGTCATTAATTAGCCTTGCTAAAGAGCTGGGTTGGAGCTGCTTCGGGGACAAGCTGGCTCCCTCCTGCTCATGGAGGTGAATTCATCTCCCTTCCCAGTAGTACCTGCTCTGACTCTCATTCCCCATCAGGCCCCTTGCTGCCAGGCCAGCGAATGGCGATGGGACAGGAATGAGGCCTGGGCCCCACCCTGATCTCCTGAGTCTAATGCAGCTGCTTTCTTTGTCCCCCATCAGCTGCTGGGCTTCTCCCCAGGAGGGAGTAGGCCAGGACCAGCCCAGCCTGGTAGACATGCAGCAGGGGGTCGTAGATGGCCAGCACTGCCATCCGGAGAAAGGATCTTTTCTGCCCCTCTGAGAAGAACTTTCCAAAGACCTAAAATGAACAGGACATGAGGCTTTAGCAGATTGCCCAGAGCCAGGCTCCAAGTACTGGGGCTGGAACAGCATCACACTCTAGTGTTCCAGGGGCAGGGTAAGAGAGCTACTGTAGCCAAGGCAACTCATTCCCCTGGAGGCTTTCAGTATGCCCTGGTTCAAGGAAACCCCTTTATTAAAAGGTGGCTGGCACTTAGGGATCCAAAGCCTGTAGTGGCTCTTTTTGGAGAGCAATTTATTGCTGGGACTGGCTGGGCTGAAAACAGATCTCTGTGCATTGGAGCAGACACACTCTGGTGTGCAGCTCACAGAGATGACAGGGGACCCTGTATTGCTTCCAGCAGAGAGATCTCCTGCACTTAGTGGCTAGAGGCATGTGGGGGTGAGGGGTTTGGAGCTGAGAGACCAAAGGTCTATTACCCCCAATTTAGTGATTTCTCTAGTAGCTGGGTCCGGGGTCTGCAGCTCCTGGATTTCTTCCAAGGCGAATCCAAACTGCAACGTCACAAGGACAAGGAGACTCAGCTCCCAGTCCCCACCACACAGACACTCCTATACACCTTTGGTTCTGGTGCAGCAATTCAGCTTGTGGGAGGGGGAACGAGCTCACAGTCTCTCTCATGTGGCGTCTGCAGAGCAGCATTCTGTAGATGCATTTGTAGGTCCAGAAGCCATTCCAAAGCCTCCTCTGTGACATTGTGAAGATCACCCATTTCACCTTGGACTCCAATTCTGGGGCACTGTGTTATGGGGTAGGTCAGTGACAATGTGCTTCTTTGGAACAGTGGCTGAGGTCCAGACACTCTGTCATTCCCTGGCCAGGTCCAGAGACATGCAGTGGGCGCATCTGGTCCATAGTAGTTTTGGAGCTCACTGTTCCCTACCCAGTTCCCACGTTGGAGCATTTTGGTTCCTGACTGGCAATGGCACTGGGCAAACCCCACCTCCTTTCTCTGCTTCTACGGGGAGCAGGGAATCTAGCAAGGGTTTGGGCAGGCAACAATGACTCACTGATCAAGTGCTCACCTCTCAGACTCTCGGGTATCAGCCAGGGAGTCAAGGAGCAGAGAGACATCCAGAGCCATAATCCTTCATTACTCCCCCACCCAGGGATTCTCCTTATGCCATGTAGCAATGGATCCATGTCAGACACACAAAACACGGCAACTAGTGAGGTTCCAACATGGGACCTTTAGTACCAGCCTCTCCCACTGGGGGCTGGATGAGGAACTCTGAGCTGGAGATAAGTCCTGTCTCCAGTAGGTGGGTACTGCAGGGAACCCAGCCAGCCCTACTCCCTGAGCTGTGTGATGCCCTGGCAGAGTGTCCTTACCCTGGCTGTGGTCCTGTAGCCCACAGGTCTTCCGCCTCATGGATGGTCAGCCCTGGGAGAGAGAAACACACACTCATTTGTCATTCTAGTTGCAGTGTCTGTGTCCTTCCAATCGCATTGGTGGCTGCACACTGGGCAGAGTCCTCGCTGCATCCCTGGTCCAATAGAATTGCAGGAGGTGGAGAAGAACAGAGAAAGAGACAGAGAGAGACTCATTCTCCAGCTGGTCCCATTTTCCAGCTGGGTTCCTTATCCCTCTGGTGCAACAGCAGCTGGTAGAGCCAGTAAATCCCCTCCCTGGCCTGCCAGCTGATGTCCTTGGATGGGTCACTAACGAACAGAGCCATCTGTGCCACATGGTGACCCATCCTAAGGAACTCTGCTGAGATCTAATGGAAGGGAGAGGAAAGGAGACTCCATCAGCATTTTCCTGTCAGCTCCCAGTCCCCCGGGGCCAGGACTCTCCTTCCCCTCAGCCCCTCTGCAGGAGATGATGGGGGCAGAAGCTAGAGCTAGATGCTTCATTTTCTCTGCCACCAAGGGAGCCTAGAGCTGCTTCAGGATGCCAAGAAGGGACCCAAGGCCAGGCACGAACCTGGTTGGAGCAGGGGCTGGAGCATGGTCCCCTTAAAGGCCCAGGGTCACCACTTAACCAGGAAAAGAAGAACTTGACTCAGGCCTAGCTCATTCCCTGCTCTGACTCTGCCTCCCCAAGAGGAACAGTCCTAACCCACAGCCCATGCAGCAGCAGATCCTACAGGCCGTCGGAGCCAGCCCGCCTACACCTGGAGTCAGGAAGCTGGGGTCAGAGGTCACTGACGTCAAACTCAGGGAGGGTGATGGTGTATCTGAGCAGGGCTATGCTGCTCCTAATGGCCCTGGCTCTCTCCTGGGACACCCTGGACACGATCTAGAAGTTGACCTGCTATGGGAGAAGGAGGCAAGTCAGGATGAATGGGCAGGTGCACGAGTTGTGCAAATGAGCCCTTCCCCATCCCCAGAGGGCTGAGACATTGTGCGCAGGGTGGAATATCTGAGTCATTGATCGCAGAGCTTTAGCAGGGGATTCTTTCCCCCAGGATAATGCTTCTATCCTTCAGGTCACAACTTGTCAGTGTCTCTCTAGATTGGGACAGTGTTCAGTGTCGGGGCTGGTCCCATCATCCCTGAACTCCTGATTCCTGAACAACTCACCGGGAAGGAGACAGACCCCTGGCCCCTCCCTGGATCTCAAGTCCTTGGTTGGATGAAGGCGGTGACCGTGAGTACAATCTCCCCAGGAATCTCAGGGCATGTTGGAGAGAAGGGCTGATTCCCTGGGGTCCTCCTGTTTCTCTAGCCTGTGCCTCTTCTTTGAGGACCATCTACTGGATCTCAAGGGGGGATTCAGATTCTCACTCCCCAAGCCAGCCAGAGGCCTGTGGTTAGTGCTCAACAGAACCAGGCAGAGCTCTGGGTGAAGTCCCAGCTCCTTCCTCTGTCCTTCAAGTAGGAAGAGCCTGAGACTGCATTGCACTGGCTGCCCAGACCAAGGCCAACTTCCTGGGGGCCTAGCTAGAAGGACAGACTGGAAAATGGATCTTCCAGTCTCTCCTTATCAGACCTCCTGAGAGTTTAGGTAAAATTACCCCCACCCGTCCTCATGGGGCTCACCTCTAAGATGTAGTAGAGCCTGTCTGTGTCTGGGGACTCTGCCAGCAGGTTCCCCAGCATGGCATCCAGGAGGTCTGGTATGACCTTGTGCAGAGCCTACAAAGCAAGGGCGAGCCATGGGTCAGAGTTAGGGAAACTGGGGCTACACCTGCCACAGGATGGGAAGAGAGGTCTCTGGGAAGCACCGATGAGACCCCCAAACACATATCCTGGTCTCTCTCATTCACATCCCACTGAAGGCAATCAGCAAGGATTCATGGCAGTATGACAGCTGGTTCTTTGATACATGAGCGTAGCAGTTCTCTGCAAAGGGCCTCGTAGGTAGCAGAGTATGGAACAGCCAAGCTGCTATGGATGGAAGCTGAGCTGTTGGGTAAAACACAGTATGAGGAAGGAAGAAAGGAAGGAAGGAATCCATCAGGGAGAGGTAACATCATCCCCCCTGGAGAGAAAGCTCCAAACCTGCAGCTTGTTCCATCTCTGCCCACCCCACCCCATTCTCTGGAGCTCCAGCGAATCAAGGGATCAGGGACCAGAGGCCACTCCTGCTCCTTGCAGGGAGGATTAGGAGGATGATCTACCTGGACTTCGGTGGTGTCCTTCTCCATGCCCAGGGTGAAGATGGCGTGCAGGACAGCTTGCAGAAGATGGGTCTCCAGATCTGGCTCCAGGATAAGTTTCTTGGTGCTAACAAGAGAGAGGAGCAGGTATTAGACTGTGCAGTGCGGGGGTGCAACTGGCACCAACCAACCAGGACATGAAACCGCAGGGAAATAGGCACAGGCTGGCAAGAATGGAAACTGAGTCACCGAGCCAGGGAATGACAAGGCCATGGGCTCACAAACAGAAAGTTGCAGGGTAGGAAATAGCCCCTGATCCCTGGACCCTGCTGCCCCTCCTGTATCTGACCCTGGGAGGGAGCCTCTCCCCAAGGCCCCCATAGCATTACTGGAGTGAAAAGAAGAGCCCAGCCAGGAGAGAGTGAACCTTCCTGCCAGAGGAGCCACCCTTGGGAGGTGATCTGGGTGTGGGAGGGGCAGTGACTCCCAGCCCTGAGCCTGAGCAGAACTGGGGTTAGGAGAGCTGGGCAGGTGGTTCTCGGTACCTGAGGTTGCCCACAGCAATCAGGGAGTTGGCCAGGATGGCACCAGGTGGAGAGTCAGGCAACTCCACAATGAGCTCCTGTGAGACCCAAAGGAGCGTGTGAGATTCGGGCCCCACTGACGCTTTCCAGTCAGGAGATTACACAGCCAGCGGCCCACAGGACGAGCAAGATCCCCCGACCTGCCTCCCGCTCCTCTGATTCCTTTCTGCACATCAAACTTGGCCCCCTCCCAGGATTCCTGCCCAGCTTGGTCCACTTCCCCTTCTTCCCTCCTCCCTGTCAAAGCTCCCCCATCCAACACCATCCCAACTAATGACCTTGGACCATCTGATTCCTTGTCCCCCAGCCTCAGCTGCCCCTCCGGCCCTGCGATTCCCCCACTGCCAAATCTCGAAATGTCTTCCGTCTCTTCTTCCCATTCCTCAGCTCCAACAGTCTCTGCCCTCTGCTGCTCCCCCTAGCACCACTGAGCCCTCATCTATTGGCCCAGGAAGAACCCCTGCCCCTCCCATGTCTCTCTCCTCCCTCCAGGTGCCGAGCACCATGTCTCGCTCACCACAATCTTCTTCACCACAGCCGCCTTGCAGCAGTGTGGCTCCAGCATGTCCTGCCCTCTCTGCTGTGCAGCAAGACACACAGGGTGGATGGCGTGCAGGAAGATGAGCTTCTGGGCCTCATCCTGCACCCACCAGGAATGGGGTTAGGGGAGAGAGAGCCTGTTAGCCATGGATCTCCCTGCCCCACATCAGCTGCAGGCCTCAGACCTCAATAGGGGATACTGGGGATCTTCCCATTGTCCAAATCACCCATGACTCCTACACAAGCAGGGTCAGGAACTGGGACAGTGCATGTAGGGGGAGGAGACCCTGGCTGGTGTGTGAGAAACACCCCCATCTTGGGGGTCCCATATCATAGAGGCGAAAGGTCCCCATTAGGGGTGGTGGATCATCAGCGACAAGACCCTCTTCAGGGGGTGGGGATGCTAGGAAGCGGCAGGAAAATCTTTGTCCCTGCTGAGCTGGGGAACGTTTGTACCTTTTCTCTTCCCTGGAGCTGCTATCTGATGACCCTCAGGCCACTTCCTCTGTGGCCACATCCACCCATTTCTCCTCCTCTGAGTCTCTGGGGCTCCCTGCAGCAGGGAGAGAAGGGGACAGGGAGACTCCCGGTGTCAAAGACAGGGGTGTGGTGCAGAGAGCAGGGTTAATGTCCCCCCTTCCCACCTCAGGGACCCAGGGTAGATCGGGCCCCACATTCCCCCTTCTCAGGGATGCCTTCAGCCCCCAAAAGCTTCAGGAGCCCATAGCAGAGAAAGCCCCCCACTTCTTGAACTTCCAGGGAGGTGCCTGCCCCTCCCCACCCAGAGCACCAGGGACCAAAGTGGCAGAAGCTCCCTCTGCCCCCACCCGCCAGTTCCCGTTGCTGCTGGGGCAGCTCTGTGACTGCTGCTGGTGGCAATGGTTCACATGGCTCAGGCCAGACACCTGGGCTGGGGACCCGCCTCCCCATAGCACTGGTAGAGCGCCTGGGCCCAGGGTGTTCACAGCCCCGTCCTCACCCCTTCCCTGAGCCCAGCCTGGCTCCTCACCTGGAACAAAGTAGCAGTGTCCATCAGCCTCGCTACTACCAGAGTCCCAGGAGCTGCTGCTGTCCCATGCTGAGCTGCTGATGCTGGGACAGGGATCCTCCACCTCCTGCCTGGGGACGCTGAAAGGCCCTCGGTGAGCGGGCAGGGCGATGCCTCCTGCTGGGAATCAGGGCTGGGCTCCTGTGGCCGGTGCTGCCCATACAACAAGCCCCAGAGCCACCCTGCCCGGCTCCCCTCCTGGGCTGGGTCCCGCCTGCCCAGCTGCATCCTGGGCCAGCTCCACTGGGGGCTGGCAGCTGCCTCTCCCGCCTCAGCGCCTGCGCCGGGAGTGTGTTTCCTCTGCCAGAAGGCTGGGAACTTCCACCTCCTGGCCTGGCCGAGACCTGCTTCTCTGCCAGCTGGGACGGAGGGGCCTCTCTGCTCCTTGGGAAGATGGCGAGCTGCAGAGCTTCTTCCTGAACATCCTCAGGAGCCCGGCCATCCTGGAACCGAGCAGGGAGCAGGCGTGATTCTGGGGTCAAGGCAGCCTCTCACTAATGGGCCTTTTCAATCCCTCCCCATCCCTGCCCCAGCCAGAGCAGCTCCTCCTCCCCCCACAGGGATGCAGGGAATGCAAGCTACACACACTGGCAGGAGTTCACTGCATGATCTCATCATCCCTGGTGCTGCAATACCCAGGGAGTCTCATCCTTTAAGAGCAGTGGAGTCAGTCACAAAGACCATCGGTTACTTTGGAGAAGCAGCCCCCTCATGCCGTCCCAGGCCACACTCCTGCCCAAGCTAAGAAGGAACAGAACCCAGGGGTCCGAACTTCTCCTGGGAAACCAATCCCCACGTCAAAATCACAAAGTCCCTAGACACTGGAAGCCCAGGGCCCCCTCATTTCCCATTGATTTCCACACTCAGCAGCTCACAGGGTCTGGCCCAGCTCAAAGACTCTCAGCCTGGGGAACAGTCTCCCACAAGGAAAGGGCTGGGAGCCCCATTGCTGGGATATTTCCAAACACACCGGAGACGGCTCTGGAGAAGCCCCTGCTCGGTCTGAGAGTGAGAGGCTCCTCGGAGCTGTTTACAAATCAAATCTCCTTTGGGAGAGATTCTCTCCCCCTATTTCTGCCTCTCCCCAGACAAAAAGGGGAAGCCACCAAGGAACCCTAATGCCACTCACTTGCTCTAGGTGATGGAATGGTGGATGGAGGATGTTCAGTGTGGCCAGCTGTCCCTTGCCCTCCTCCTCACTCCCCAAGCCCAAGACAGGCTGGAGAGGGTGGTGACCTGAGGAGTTACCCTGCCCAGCCAGCAGGCAGAATGATGACACTGGGCGATTGACTGGCTGTGAAAACAAGAGTCTGTCTTATTGCCAAAGGACCAAGAAACTCAGCCAGCAGCAGGGGATGCAGGACACTGCCCTAGTGCGAGGATGACATCGCCTCTCAGCTCCTGACATTCCCAGCACTTTACACACCTTCATGAAACCTCCCAACTCCCAGGGACTGTCGGGATGGGACCCCCAAACCTACTGATGGGAAACGGGCCTGGGGAAGGGAAGCTACCCACTCAGGGTCACACCAAGTGTCAGAGTCATGTGCCCCTTCACTAATCACTGCTGCACACTCCCTCCCACAGCTGGCAATTACAACCAGGCCCTCATGTTCTGTCCCCCTGCCTTGGAGAGGGAGTGTGCTCTGTGGCAGTGACTGGACCAGGGCATTGGGAGGCAAGACACCTGGGTTCCATTGCTGGCTTTCCTATTGACCTGTGGGACTTTGGGTAAGTTGCTCCCCCTCTGTACGGCTCTGTCCCCAGCAGTCAAATGGAGACCTCATACTTTCCCACTAGTGTAAAGTGCTGGGAGAGCTCCCCAGGAAAAGCTGCTCTGTCAGGGCTAAGCAGCATCTGACCATTAAAGGTTGGAGCACTCTGCCCAGGAGGAGGAGTCTTTGGTTCCAGGTTTTCAGTTCAGCCCATGTATAGAGAGGGGCCCAGCCTGGAATTTGGCTCAAGGAGACCAATTCTCCAATTCTAATCCTGTGTTCCAAAGTGCTTGGTGTCATCTGCAAATTTTATAAGCAGACTCATCACTCCATTTTCCAAATCATTAAGGAGAATATTGAATAGTACCGGACCCCGGACTGATCCCTGCCAGACCCACTAGGTACACCCTCTCCGTTGGACAGCTCAACATGGAGAAGGATTCTTGGAGTATGGGCTTCCAACCAACTGTGCACCCACATTATACTAATTACACCTAGACCAGAGGTTCATTAGGGGATAGCAAGAAGGGCAATTGCCTGGGCCCCTTGCTAAGGGGATCCCGCGAAGCTAAGTTACTCAGGCTTTGGCTTCAGCCCCAGATGGCAGGGCTTGGGACCTGCGCTTCAGCCCTATGCAACAAGGCTTCGGCTTTCTGCCCTGGGCCCCAGCAAGTCTAATGCTGGCCCTGCTTGGAGGCCCCCCTGAAATCTGCTCGCAGCCCCGCACATTACCCTAGTTTGCTTGTGAGAATGTCCTTTGTGACTGTGTCAAAAGGCTTATTAACACCAAGATATGGCACGTCTACTGTTTACCCACCTCCACTAGGACAGTAACCCTGTCCAAGAAGGAAATAGGATTGGTTTGGAATGATTTCTTCTTGACAAATGCATGCTCACTAGTCCTGATAACCCAATTATCCAGTGGGTGCTTACAAACTGATTGTTCAATAATTTAGTATCTTTCCAGGTATGGAATTGAGGCTGGCTAGTCTGTAAGACCTGTTTGTTCCCCTTTTTAAGGTAGGTCCGGTCTTGTTAATGGATGGGAAGATATTCTTTCTCTGGGATCTCAGAAGAGAACTGGTGTACGGCATCTGGTTTGTTAAGGCCACAAAAATTGAGGCAGGAACCTTTTCTCTCCCCCGGCAAAGAGCCCCAGGTCACTAAAATAGTGAGACTCACATCCCTGAATGGGCTTTAAAAAAGACAAAGGTTAAAATTCAGTCCTGACCATTTCTTGTTTACACAGACCAACCATTTTAGCAAAGTTTAGAATTCCATGGCGCTCAACACCTGGAAACATCCCTTTCTCCTTCACAGAGGGCTTTAACGCCCCTTATCTCATTCAGGCTCATTGCTTCCCGGAGTTAGAGAACTGTCCCTATTCCCATGGGACAGATGGGTATCCTGAGGTACAGAGAAGGGAAGCAACCTACCCCAGGTCCCAGACAGCAAGGCAGTGGCAGAGCCAGACAACAGTCCTGACTCCTGTTCTAACTAACAGACAAGAAACACCCCAGAAGCAGGGATAGAGCCCAGGAATCCAGATGGTGGAAACATTTTAATGGAAACTGTTTTCTGTCAGGAAATCCCATTCAGACTAAACCAGTTTGTTCCTTGAAATCATAAGAAGTTGGATGAAAATTCTTTGCAAAAATATTTGAGTGCAAATCAAAAGCATCTCCTGTTTGTCACAGCTTTTTAAATTGTCTGGTCGCACACAAAGAGGAGACACTGTGATCTAGAAAATTAGATGAGATGCTTCAGTCTCTGCTAAGAAGTTGCTGCTCTTAACAATTTCAAAATAATAAAATACAAATAAAATAGAATCTTTCAGCTATTATATTATGTCATAATCTGATATGACTTAACGTGATGGGACACCTCATCTTATGCACTGCTCCCAGTGACACTCTCCAATGGATCCCCATCCTCCACCCAGTGTGAGGTAAGTAGGAGAGGATTGTTATCTCTACTTGACAGAGGGAGAAACCAAGGCTGAGAAAGGAGAATTTACTTGTCTTAGGTCACACAGCCAGTCAGTGGCAGAGTTTGGAATAAGACCCAGGAGTCCATCACATCTTGAATTTCATACATTGAACCATCAGAATAAAGTGCTCTCAAATGAGCTCCAGATCAACAATTGTTCACAGTAATTATTCAGCAAGTATTTTAGGAGAATTGGAATGTCAGAGAGAATCATGAACTGCTCAGAACTGCAGAGAAGCAGCAAAATTAGTCAAACATATAATTGGTTATGACTTATTTGCTTGGTTTTAAAAGAGAACAACAAGGACCTGCATCTCATCCCTGTCAAGATTACCCTGGCCCTGCGCCCCTGTCCTGCCTGGCTGATGTCAGGGTCTCTCTGTGAGGTCACCACCTCCCCATCACCTTTGACCAATAGGCTAAGGTCCTGCAAAAGGCCTTTGTGATGTCATTGCCACACCCACCCCTCCCGTGCCATGCTAATGTCCTGCCCCTGGCCAGCCACTTTGCATGTTTGAGCTGCTCCCTATGGATCACCCCACTCCATGAATGTTCATTGCAGGAAGCAAGCCGGCTACACAGTAAAACATCAGAGGCTGCTCCGCATGCTATACTCAGTTTTTCATAAATTAGTAGACTTTGTGGCCAGAACGGACAATTAGAGCATCTAATCTGACCCCCTGCATATCACTGGCCTCCTGTGTGGCACAGTAGCTAGTTTTTGACAAAACACATTCCACAAAGGCATCTAGTCTTTATTAAAAGACATCAACAGATGAGGAACGCTTAGGAGCTGTGTTGTCCATTGGCTCTGAATGATATGTGGGGTCAGCAGCTTACAAATGGGCTACAGATCTAAAGCGTAGACAGGCCCCAACTGTGTCTCAGTCTCCCACCCTGGAAAATGGGCATAATAAACAAAACCTTGATTAGCTCTATTTTATAGTTGGAGAAACTGAGGCACACAGAAGTGGAGAGACTCGCTCATGGCCACAAAGCCAGGAATAGATAACAGCAGATCTTCTCATAGCTAGTTCTGGGACCTAACCCTGTTTATCCTGGCTTCGCTGCTCTAACTTTAGTCACAGCCTCCATGTCTTTTCCTCCATGTCCTTTAACCTCACATCACTGCAGAAGAAAGATTTTCTCTTAGCCAACTGGCTCTAATGCATGTGGATGTCTTGCCAAAAGACGTGCTCTTGCTCAGTCACATGTTATGGGTGTGGCGTTGCACCCCATAATGGTTTATAGAAATATGCTTATGAATGTAAATATGACATAACTAGAATATGTTTTATGCTATATATGCCATGTAACATATCTTTGAAAAAGTTATGTTCTACTGAATGTATTCATCCTATTTGTATGCATGTATCATTTTTATAACTGAAGTTATGACTGTTGGCTCTATGCTTGTATTTAAAGTGTTTGCTGCAGAAAGCACCTAAGGCAGATTTGGTCAACATAGCGTGAAGGGGTTATTCAAGTAATTGGGAGTACTTGACCAACAATGGACCTTGATAGATGCCAATCCACATCTGAGCTTTCCTGGGAAGGTTCGGGCTAACATGGCGTCGGCCTGCAAAGAACTGAGTTATGCAAGGACATGTGACTTGCCCATGCGACTCCAAAACTCCATCTTGTAGCTGTAATTCTACACATGGGAAGAGAGGGGTTTCCACTCACAAGAGGGAGGCTATATAAACCCCAGGGAAACCCCTCCATTTTGTCTTCAGCTGACTCAAGAGATAGCCTCTCCACCCCAAAGGATGTCTGAAAGAAACTGGAACAAAGGACAGTAACTACAGGGGTGTGAGTGATTGCTGGACCCAGACTAGAAGGAGGCTAGTTTGTCAAATAAGCTTATTGGAACATCTCTGAGGGTGAGATTTACCTGCATTTAGTTTCCTACCGTATGAGGCATAGCCTTGCATGTTTTATTTTGTTTTGTTTGGTAATTTACTTTGTTCTGTCTGTTATTACTTGGAGCCACTTAAATCCTACTTTTTGTATTTAATAAAATCACTTTTTACTTATTAATTAACCCAGAGTAAGTATTAATACCTGGGAGGGGGAAGGGGGCAAACAGCTGTGCATATCTCTCTATCAGTGTTATAGAGGGCGAACAATTTATGAGTTTACCCTGTATAAGCTTTATACGGGGTAAAATGCATTTATTTGGGGTTTGGACCCCATTGGGAGTTGGGCATCTGAGTGTTGGAGACAGGAGCACTTCTTAAGCTGTTTTCAATTAAGCCTGCAGCTTGTGGGGGACGTGGTTCAGACTGAATCTGTGTTTGCAGCAGGCAAGCATGTCTGGCTCAAACAAGGCAAGGTACTGACGTCCCAAGCTGCCAGGGAAAACAGGCTCAGAGGTAGTCCCAGCACATCAGGTGGCAATCCCAAAGGGGTTTCAGTGACTCAACCTGTCACAATGGGTTTGCTGGAGGAACAACTCGGTGACATTTTAGGGCCTGTGTTATACAGATGGGTCGACTAGATGGACATAACGGTCCTTTCTGACCTTAAAATGTTTCTGCTGCTAGGAAGATAACTCTGGATATATTTTCCCTCATTCGCTTTCGGTTGGAATAATTTAAATCCAGTCCAAAGGATTTCCTCTTTCATTGTGTCTTCAGCACCTTACATAGTAAACAGTTACTGTTAGCTCACAGGTTTCCTGGTTCAGCCTGTCCCAGGGTGAGAAGGCCATTAAAGGGGTTGGAACTCAACTGCACCTAGTCCAGGTTATGCAGCTCCCCAGGTGAAGGGAATAAGTACAGGGGTCATGTGACAAGGAGCAGCATGTGACTAGGAACCAGAGATGGGAGATATAAGGGCAGCCTGTGCACAGTCAGGAGAGAGACTCCAAGGGGAGCAGGCCTGGGAGGAGCTTGGATAGTCCTTTAAAGGTCAGGGACAAGCTGGGAAGGGACCAGGCTGAGCACATAGGTCAAGGCCCTAGAAGGGAAAGACAGGGCAGTTTAGGTGATGTGGTAGATAGTCGGTTTAGGCTCTCAGGGCCAGACATCCCCAAGTAAAGGTGATTGTCAGGGCTTAGGTCCGTCTTCCTGAGGACAGATTTAATAGTGTTGAAAACTGATGACGTAAGGGGGAAGTGAGTTACCCAATGAGTTTGTATCACAAATGCATACTTGGAAGGATACAATGGAAACATGGATTTTCCAGTTTCTCATTTCTAGGAGTCCTCAGGCCTAAGGTAAAACCCCTGGTGTCCTTCCCGCTTGTGCTCACCTCCAAGATGTGCTGGAGTTTGTCTGTGCTGCAGGTTGCTGTCAACAGGATCTAAAGCTTGTTATCTATGTTGTCTGGGCAGGCCTTGCTCAGAGTCTGCCAGTGGAGAGAGACCATGGGTCGGGGTTATGGAACCTGGGGCTACACCTGCCAGGGTGACAACTGGCTCTGCAGTCCTTGCCCAGAGCAGCTCTCTGCAGAGGGCCTGGTGCACAGCAGAGTATTGAACAGGCAATCTGCTAGGGATGGGAGCTGGGCTTCTGGGCAGAGTCCAGGAACCAAAGCACAGCCTGAGGAAAGAAAGGACTGTCCACGGAGGGACAACGTAATCTCCCCTGGAGGGAAAAGGCTCTCCCTGCCATTTCTTAACCTCATGGGCTGTTCTCATGCTCTTCCAATCCCACCCCATCTCAGCAGCTCCAGCTGCCTGAGGGAGCAGGGACCAGAGGCCATCCTGCTCCTGGGACAGAGATGGAGGTTGATGATCTACCTGCACATGGTGAATATGGTGCAGGACAGCACTCAGGACATGCAATTGCAACTCCAGAGCCAGATCCTTTTTAAAAAATTTGTGACATTTTAGCTATCCTTGTTAGCTAGGTTGAGGGGAGATATGATTGCTCCCTATAAATATATCAGAGGGATAAATACCGGAGAGGAATTATTTAAGTTCAGTACCAAAGTGGACACAAGAACAAATGGATATAAACTGGCCACTAGGAAATTTAGACTAGAAATTAGACGAAGGTTTTTAACCATCAGAGGAGTGAAGTTTTGAAATAGCCTTCCAAGGGAAGCAGTGGGGGCAAAAGATCTATCTGGCTTTAAGGTTAAACTCGATAAGTTTATGGAGGAGATGGTATAATGGGATAACATAGTTTTGGTAATTAAATATTCATGGTAAATAGGCCCAATGGCCTGTGATGGGATATTAGATGGGGTGGGATCTGAGTTACCCAGGAAAGAATTTTCTGTAGTATCTGGCTGATGAATCTTCCCATATGCTCAGGGTTTAGCTGATTGCCATATTTGGGGTCGGGAAGGAATTTTCCTCCAGGGCAGATTGGAAGAGGCCCTGGAGGTTTTTCGCCTTCCTCTGTAGCATGGGTCATGGGTCACTTGCTGGAGGATTCTCTGCTCCTTGAAGTCTTTAAACTACGATTTGAGGACTTCAATAGCACAGATATAGGTGTGAGGTTTTTGGTTTTTTTTTTTGTAGGAGTGGTGGGTGAAATTCTGTGGCCTGCGTTGTGCAGGAGGTCAGACTAGATGATCATAATGGTCCCTTCTGACCTAAATATCTATGAATCCTCATTAGTCATCTGGTACAGAAGCTAATTTAAAGGATAGGCTGCATACCACAGTTAGTAGAACTGCAATTTTACATTTGAATTCCTTCAGAAGTCTTGGATGAATATCATCTGGTCCTGGTGACTTATTGCTGTTTAATTTATCAATTTGTTCCAAAAGCTCCTTACTGGTCCTCGCTGAATACAGTCAGGTCATGATCACTGGCCCCATAACAACCACTAACATCCAGTCCAGTGATCTGTTCATCTTTATCCACCACAATGAGGCCCACAATAGTCACCCCTAGTTGGGTCCAAAACTTTGTGTTAGAAAAGTGTCCATTATTTTTTAAAATCTCCAAGGATGATTTACTCCTGGCTACGTGAGACCTCCCCTGTCTGTCTCCGAATAGGAGGTCCCTCATGCTAACCCAATTGTCTTCCCACAAATCACAGACTGATGCTAAAGGAGAAACTGAACCTGTTCCCTGGTTTGGATTCAGTGAACTCTACCAGCCCCACACTGGTTCCCCTGCTGGGCTGGGTGATTTAGCAGATTGACCCCTCCATTCAACCTCCTGCAGTTCTCAATAACCAAGAACTTTAAACAGGTAATGATATGTATAACATCCAGAGCCACCAAGCCCAGCACTTTAATCCTCTCTCCCCTCCCTATACGGGTTGTCACCAGTGACACTAACATTCCAGTCAGACACATCGTCCCCCCAGGTTTCCCAGTTCTACCCACTTTCCCCTCCTCAGTGAGAATTTCCAACTCCTCTTCCTTGTTGCCCAGACTCCAGTGCTAACAGCAGTGTTCCTTCCCTTCATGAGTGAGTATCTTGCAGGGCACATACACCGCAGCACAGCATTCCCCTGAGTCCACACTTGTGTTTCTGCAGGATAGGTTAATTGCAGAGGCGACGAGTGGGTGGGCATTTGGGGTCACGTGCCCTCCCAGAGTTGCTGCTTGCCTTGTACTCAGCATGCTCACACGGACTGAGCATGCTCAGTAACACTGCTGAAGCCAGCTGCCCTCACTCTGCCCCCCTCCCCACCGCAACTTTCAGTAGGCACAGGTCATCTCTGGTTATCTGTAAGCCAGACAGGGACCCCAACTGACGTGTCACATTCTTCCCTCCAGTGGAAGGTGCCATGGCAGCATGGGATCCCTCAAGCCTTCCCTATCAGCTCTGCAACATCAGAACAGCAGAGTCTGGATTGGAGCAAGGGAAAGGCCTGATTTCCACAGAATCCTTCCCTCAGGGCTGGAGCATTTAGAGCAGAAATCCCTGTGGGAGTTAATGTTGCTCTAAACAGAGCAAGGGGTGTGCAGCTTCTTGACACACCATGGCAAGTGATCAGTTTGTAAAGATGTTTAAACCCCCTACACGGATGGCTCTGAGAGGATTCCCCCGAGCAGTTGCGGGAGGCAGGACCTTATTCCTTACCTCTCGTGACAGGGCAGAGTGAGAGCTTGTAGAGAGCCAGAGGCAGCTCTCTAGAGGGTTAATTCAGAAATTCCCCATGGAACCTAGGGGCTTCAGCCTACGGCAGAAAGGAGCTTCTTCCCACACCCACCTTTGGGGTAAGTCCATCACCTCCTCCTTAGCCCTCGGCTGCGCATGAGCTGGAAGGGCAGTAGAGAGGTTGCTCACCCAGCCCGGGCACAGGAGGATCCATTGCAGCTGAAGACCTCCTGCTTCTCACAGCCCAGAGGAATGTGTGACACTCAGACTGGACTCTGTGAGTGCATTAGTCACCCATATGTGAATGTGGCAGGAGAGGACACTTGACATGTCTGCAAACAGCTTCTTCTGGACTGCTGGGGTGGAGAGAGAGAGAGGCCACGTGCCGTCTGGATCCTTAGAAGCTCTGAGGAAGCTCTGGGATCGGGAGAGAGGTCTCTGGATCCTCAGAATGTGCAGGTTGGGAGACATGTGGCTCCTACCTCGTATAGTACCCTGCCGTGCTCCCCCCACAAGAGTACCATTAAGAGACAACTCTGCAAGTGATGCCCATGCCTCTCTATTTCCTTGGCCACATGTATCGTGTCCTTTTTCTGTCAGCTACTCCAGAAATAGAGGATAAGAGCTCGCTACTGATACCCCCTGAGGGTGGTGGGTTGAGATCAGCCAGTAGAAGCAGGCAATAGCGGCAGAATCTGAGACTTTAAGCTCCAAGAGTGACCTCTTACCTTTATGGACTTCCCCTTCCATCATACACAGCTATTTTAAAGTTTAGTGTTATAGTAAAGAGACCCATTTTAATCCCTTCACCACACAAGACAAAGCCCCCAGTATTCATCATTAAGTATTTATTTCTGCTCTCCTGACTCCCAAACTGCTTTTCCTCCTCACAGCTGCCAGCCACCTTCGAGTTCTCTCTCTTCTCTCCCCAGCTGTGTTCACTTGATTGCAGCAGCTCAGTGGATGGTCCAGCTTTTCTCTCTCTTCCATTCTTCATTTCGTGGATGGCTGCATTTGCCATTAAGCAGCCTGAGTCCTCTGTCTAGGGACGCAGGCCCTGCAGCTAAAGCCAAAGCCCCACTGAGAGCAGTGGAAAGTTAGCCTGGAGTGTCGGGAGTGGAGGCGTGGCCCATGGGGACTCCAGGCACTGCAGCTGCCCCCACCTACATAGTGAATCCTCCAACCCATCGCTGAACGGCTCTTCCATATTCTGCAAACTGGCCTCACTGGCTGACTATCTAGGAAAACAGAAATCCTTTGTTAAAGCAGGAGAGTCTCTTCAATGCTGCACTCTTTGCATGGCGCCCAGAGGATCATGGATCAGGTTATGGAACCTGGGGCTACTCCTGACAGGTGACAGCTGGCTCTGTGGTCCTTGCCCAGAGCAGCTCTCTGCAGAGGGCCTGCTACACAGCAGGGTATGGAACAGCCAAGCTGCTAGGGATGGGAGCTGGGCTTCCTGGCAGAGTCCAGGAACCAAAGGACAGCATCTGCAAGGAAGGGATTCCCCACAGAGGGGTAACATCATCTCTCACGGAGGTTAATAAACAGTATCCCCCGACACTTTATTAATCCTGTGGCCTGTTCCCACCTGTGCCCACCCCATCTCCACCTCAGCAGCTCCAGCTACAGAAGAGTGCAAGGTCCAGAGGCCTTCCTGCTCCTGGGACAGAGGAGTAGGTTGATGATCTACCCGGATGTGGGTCTTGGCCTTCCCCATGCTCATGGGCAATACTCCATGCAGGTCAGCGCACAGGAACTGCAATTCCTGTTCTGGATCTAGGCTTCAGTTTCCTGGCAGGAGACTATGCATGAGACCTTGCAGTTGGGGAATAACATAAGCACTAACATGGGTATGGGAATTTGAGGAATAGGGCAGGGGCCCGTATGGGGCCAGGAGGGCAGGGATTTGGGAAGAACAGAGGATCAAACACTTTCTAAATGTAGGTCAGGATTATCCCCACTTCAGAGATGGAGAAATTGAGGCACCAGGTGGGAGAGTGACCTAGCCAAAGTTACATTACCACTCAGTGGCAGGGGTGCAGTACAACACATTCTGTGCTCTCATCACTGGACCCTGCTGTATGACCTCTCCTGCCATCCTCTCCCATAGGCCATCTTAACACTACTGGAGTCAAATCAACCCTCCAGCCAGGGGAGAAGAACTGTTCCCACCTGCACTACCAAAGGAGGGGAACAGCTACTGGTGGGAGTGGCAGGGACAGTGACTCCTGCCTTGGGGCCTGAGCAGCACTGGGGTTACGGGGTCCAGGTGGGAGAGTCCTAGAACCTGAAGGTGGTCGTGACCACCATGAGTTGTAGATGATAGCGCTGGGCACAGAGTCCAAGGGCAGCTCCTCAGACATCTTCTGTGATGCCCAAAGAAAACAAAGGCGCATGAGAGATTCAGGTCCCTCTGGCACTTCCCATAGAAGAGGCTACACAGTGCTCCAGACGCAGCCAGCAGGATCCGACCCACAAGCTGGGCCGCATCTCTAATCCCCTCCCAGCCCCATAGCTTCCGCTCCACCCCAGCCTCAGCAGCCCTTCTCATCTCCCTATTCTCCCCACCACTCTGCAATACTAGGCTGTTTCCATAATGGAACCAGGCTTGTAACAGGGTTCACTCACCACTAGGTGCCCTTCCCTGGCCAGGCCTGGTGTCACAGCTTTCTTGCTGGGCTAGCACCCCCATCGATAGCCACTCTGGCAGTTTGTTGGCTGGGAACTCAGCCCTCCAGCCAGGTAACTGTGCTTTAGTCAGTTCCTTCCTGGGTCGCACTCATCCCAAACTAAAAGATCAAAAATGTCTTTAACAGAAACAAGACCCTCTGCCCTCTTGGGGGCTTTTCCTCAGCCTGACTTCGGCTTGGCCTGCCCTTGCTGGGCTTGGTAGCCCTTTCTATGGCCTTGCACATCCTCTTCCTTGGGGACAGTGGGAGAACCCAGTCCTTCCCTGGACACTAGGTTCTGGCCCAAGGCCCTGTACTGAACTGCTAGGTCTGCTCCTGTACTTTTTGCTGCGGTTTTCCATTTTCCCCTCACGTGTGGATCACTCTGTAATCCATTTGGCCTACCACCAGGCTTTACAGCCCACAGACCAAGCCACCCTGTTATATACCCTCCTCCTTAAAATCCAGCCCAAACCAGGGGCAAGTTCTACTCTTGTCCAAGCTTCATTCCTCGCCATCTTGTCGCTGTCACCGGCTATGCGCATGTACAGCCTGGGCGCTCAGCGCCTCCAGCTCCCCTGCCAGCTCGCTCACCAGAATGAAGAGGCAATCCTTCTCTTCTGCAGTATCCCAACGCTCTTCTTGCAGCCACTCATTCTCATTAACAGCTGCCTACACAGCCTGTTCTGAAGCCATTAGCTTCTTCTGTAGCCTTTTTGCTGCCACTGCTGCATCTCCCAAAACATTTTCCATCAGGGTCTGAGAACTCACCATGGACTGCTCCACCCTTGTGTTTGTCCCTACTTCAGCCTGCTTCATCTCTGTGCCAACCATTTTGTCCTTCACCTCCCTGCACATGACAGGGTGTGTTGGTGGAGGGTCTGCAAGGTCCATGGCCATCACTGCCACATCCACTTCGCCTGTGTCATGTGGGTTTGTGCCAGAGGACACCTTCTCCTTTCTACCTTCTTGGGGCCCTGGCCCCTCCTTTTGCCACTCCGCAATTTCCTAAGCCGGCAGTGTCTTTTGATATGGCCTGCTTCTCTGTACCAAAAACAAAGAACTCTTGTCTGCATCTTGGCATTAGGCCATGCTTGTACACTTTATCATGCCCTGCTGTCCGGGGCTAACCTTCTCAGCACAACCTAGGCATGCTCTCCTTATTTGCTCTTTTTGTCCAAGGGCATAGCAGACCTTGGCTTCTCTCTGGCCTTCCGGCCCCCAAATAGCCTTTTCTTACCCGGCCCTTCTGACTGCAAATGATTTCCCTTTGCAGAATTTCTGACAGGTATTGCTGCTGCTCCCTCTAGATTGCCAGCTGCATCTGTAGCTCTGCCTGCACTTCCTACTGCCTCTGTTGGTTTTCTAGGAGCTGCTGGAGAAACCCCTAGACCTGCTTTGGCTGCTAAACCAATCCCTGGAACTCAAGTGGGAATTCAATGACCAGCTCGGTTCCTCAATACACCCACTTGTGGGGACAGACCTTCCTTCAGCAACTAAGACTTCCATCAGCCCTCTGGGATGACAGCGGGAATTCAGTCCTGATGACTATCCCAATCATAAATGAATCTACTCATCATCATGTTGCCTCTGGTGGCCAGGCATGGAATCACAGACCTCTGGCTGGGTTAGAGTCCCCCATTGATGGTCGCTCCAGCACCATGACAGTTCTTTGCCTGGTAACTCAGCCTCCGGCCACGTCACCACCTTTATTCCCCACTTCCGGGGCCCAGCTTGTCTCACACTAAAAGTCCAAAGAGGTCTTTCCATAGAAAGAAGTCCTTCTGCTCTTGCTGGGGCTCTTGCTCACCTTGGAGCCCCCTTGCTGGGCTGGTAACCCTCTCTGTGTGCATGTACGCCCTGTTCTTTGGGGCCATTAGGGGAACCCCTTCCCACTCTGACACTGGTAGCAGCCCAGGACCCTCTACCCAACAGCTAGGTCTGCTCCTTTCTCTTTGCTGCAAGTTTCCCTGGGCACTTCCTACCTCTCTTCTCAAGTTCCCCTGTAGGCTTCCCTTGCTGCTCTGAACTTCCTGCCTAGTTCTCATTCCAGTTCATAGCCCAGCTGGGTTTTATCACTGCTGAAGTCTGGCTCTTTAGAGGGAGGTACATGGTGCCTTTCGGGTAGGGCTCATGCTCTAATCAGCTTGGCTAAATCCCAGACTCTGCAGCACAAGGGACAGCATCCTGATACAGGCCGGCTCTGCCCAGTCCTGCTGTTATTGTGTTGAGGTCCTTGCTCCCCATTTCAGACCTGGTTTCCAGAGAGGTTGAGTATACACAGGCTCCACTGGCTGGAAATGGAGTTTTCTTGCTATGATGACCCTGACATTCAGGCTCTTCAAGAGACAGTGTGTGTATGAGACAGAGCCTGAGTGTGTGCATGTGTATGTGTGTGAGACACAGAGACAGGGTATATGTGTGTGTGCTGGCTGCTGGGGAAGCCTATGAAATAGCATGCGTTGTCTCTTGCACTCACCAGAAAGCTCATTTTTCAGACCACACCAACTGCCAACAGCTCTCCTGCTCCTGAGCACTGTCCCCCCTCCTCCGCTCTGCGGAGACGGGGTACATGGACAGGGGGAAGGTGGTGGGGAGGGGGACACCCTGACATCAGCATCTCCCTTCTCCCACTCTGCTCTGCACAGCAAGCAGGAGGGTCCTGGAGCAACTGGCCATGGACTCCAAGGCAGACTGCAGGAGTAATACGTCTGCAAAGCAGTGGGGGGAGGGGCACCTGAATACACGTCACCGGATGTGCACGGCTCTGCTAATTGACTGTGTGGCACTTGATTCACTCCTGGGTGGCCGAATGACCATGCAGCTTAGAGGGAACACAGCTGGGAATGGCTGACAGTCTATGGATCACTTGATGATTACCTGTTATGCTTATTCCCTCTGGGGCACCTGGCATCGGCCACTATCAGAAGACAAGATTACTGGGCTAGATGGACCTTTGGTCTGAGCCAGTATGGCTGTTCTTATGTAGCAGCTACACAGTCAGACTTTTTAAAATCAGCAAGTCCGGATAACTTGCATCCAAAAGTTTTAAAAGAGTTGGTAGAGGGGCAATCTGTGCCATTAATGTTGATTTTCAACATGTCTTAGAACAATGGGGAAGTTCCAGAGGACTAGAAGAAAGGTAATGTTGTGCTAATATTTAAAAAGAGTAAACCGGATGAATGGAGTAATTTTAAGCCTGTCAACCTGATACTGATCCAAGGCAAAACAATGGAATGACTGATATGGGACTTAGAGTGTTGGTGGTGGTGATGGTCCTCCTCTCCAGTCTGGGTCCGTGAGAGGCCGTTCCGCCTTACTACGTCCCTGTGTGTCGCTGACCATTGAGGAATTATTGGGGCAACACACAGCCTAGTGCTTGGGCCTGGAGTCAGGGCAGAGTAACAAACACAGTTAGGAGTCCAAGCCCTTAGTCAGGGCAGGACAGGGCAATCAGAATCCTTGGCTCAGGCCCGTACTTAGGTTCGAGCAACCAACACAGTTAGGAGCCAAGCCCTTAGTCAGGGAGGGGTAACAAGTCCTTAGGGCTCAGGTGGGGGTAAAACACCCAAATACAGTCTAGGGAGGCTCAGGCAGGATTCGCAAAGCCTAGTGTCCTAGCTCGGCAAACTGTAGGCTGATGCAGGCCTCGTGGCCTACAGAGGGGGAGTACTGCCACCCCAGGGGTGCGTTGGCAAGGGGGACGTGGGCCCGCCCAATTCTACCGAGTCCCAGCCCAGGGCCCTAACAGTGGCAGAATGGTCTGGTCTGCCACTGGGTCAGCAGGGATCCACCTGGAACATGCTGACCTTGTACCAGAACTGCAAATAATAAAGTCATACTTCTAGGAACTGATCATTCAAGCCATACTTACAGGACAGGGACTCTATCTTGGGAAGCAGGGACTCTGGAAAAGACATGGGAGTCATGGTGGTTAATCAGCTGATGATGAGCTCCCACTGCAAAGCTGAGGCCAAAAGGACTAATGCAATCTTTACACGTATAAATCGAGAATAATCAAGTAGAAATAGTGAGATTATATTAGTTTGACCACTACAGTACTAGTACAGATGTTGAAAAATTGGAGATGGTGCAAAGAAGACCCACAAGAATGCTTAAAGGATTGGAAAACCTGCCTTATAGTGAAAGACTCAAGAAGCTCACTCTATTGAGCTTATCAAAGAAAAAGCTAAAGGATGACTTGCTCACAGTTTAAGTACCTACATGGGGAGAAAAATTTGATAATAAAAGGCTCTTCAAACTAGCAGAGAAAGGTATAACACAATCCAATGGCTGGAAGTTGAAGCTAGACAAATTCAGACTGAAAAAAAGGTATACATTTTTAATAGGGAAGGTAATCAACCATTGGAACAACTTACCAAGGGTTGTGTGGATTCTCCATCACTAGGAATTTATAACTCAAGATTGGATGTTTTTCTAAAAGATGTGCTTTAGTTCAAACAGGAATTAATTCATGTAAGTCCTGTGGCCTGTGTTATGCAGAAGGTCTGACAAGATGATCACATGGGCCCAGAGCCACAAAATACACAAGATACTTTGCTGAATTGATGCCTTCATTTTCAGTCTCTTCCTTTCATTTCCCACCTTTCTGGTTCCAGCCAAAAACCTAACAAAACCAAACAAACAAACAAAAAACCCCAACCCAAACCAAGCAAACCAAACATCATACTGTCTGGAATGGTCTTTCACACTATTTGTGACTCATGCTTCCAATACCTTACTGTTGTTTAATTTTTTTCTCTTAAGATTTGGTCCATTATTTCATTGCAGATTGATGATAAACATACTGGGCACTAATAGCCAAGTTAGCTCATCTTCCTGTGTAAATCAAAACTTTATTTGCTTTATTCCAGGCCGCTGCAACTTCCATGGTTCTCTAGACTTTCAAAAATAATTGTCAATGGTTCAGTAAATTAGCTGACTAATTCCCTCAGCACTTTAGGATTAGTGCTACCAGACCTGTTGATTTATACAGTGGATGTTCAAAATTTCCAGTTATCCCTATTTTACCAGATTTTCATTACTTCCCTACTGTCCAAATCCCTTTCTCCTTTGAGGCAAACTTATACAAGGAATTCAATGTCTTAGCTATTAAATAGCCATTATTGGTTTAATCTTCCACTCAATTTATTAATGATCCTAATTTATCTAGTATTTCTTTCCCTCTAAAATATTTGTGAAAACTCTTCTTATTCCCCTTCACCTCTTTGCTTTGCATTAGCTCAGTTCAGTTTTTGCTATCCTTGTCCCTTTCTTTCCCCTCTCACCTACTGTCTCTTCTCTCCTGTTTCCTGCTGTTTGTTTCGATTTATTTTTTATCTTTGTCTGAAGTAGTCTGGCATTGTTGTCATTGACCCACAGCTACAAATAATCAGAAATGTTGCTGTGCCACAAAGATCCAATCAATCACAGAATTCTGCCCTTTGTCTCCCATGGCTGATTCTGTATCCTCTTTCATTTTTCCTATTTTTTTAACTCCCACAATGGAAAGGGGATAGTGTTTAGAGTGGACGCTTGTGTCGAGTTGCCAAAATACTAACATGAGAAGTAATGAGTAAATATAACATCCTGCGTAGCCTAGTTCAGTAAGGTAAAGGCAGGGAACTTCTCCCTAGGAAATGGTTGGCTACATTCTATATAATTTGTAGTTGCTGACTCAAGTTGCTGTGTGAAGGTAAGACAGGAACTGATGCTTTTATCTTCTTCTCTTCGTCTTGCATTGGTAGGGACATTGAATACATGCCCTAACAGGTCCTCTTCCATCTCTAATTTCTCTGTAGGATTTTCCTGTTTCAGTAATTATCTTTGGATCCCTTACCTGTTGGTCTCCTCTCTCTCTCTCTCTCTCTCTTTTTCCTGGTGGCCCATTTTCTACAGTCTGTTGCTTTGGAAATGCCATTGCTTTACAAACTGAGGGAAAGTTACAAGCTGTGCTTTGACTGCTAGTCCTGTCAGGCTGGAGGTATTTGTGTTTAGATGATGCTTCAGCAATTACAAGTGTCTTCTGTCCCATACCCTTACTATGTGCATCTGACCCCTCCTCTCTCCTTTTAGTAAAGGCAAGATGCATCCCAATAGTTCCTTTCCACATACAGATATTTCACTTTAGAACATAAGCTCTTAATTACCCAAAAGATGAAGGTGAACATTTCTGTAACATTTTAAAGAGTCCATTTCATACTGAGAATCTCCATCCATATTTTCCTAAACTTCACCTTCCGCTCTTCAGCTGATGCACGCGCACAACTCCCTTTGCACTGGTTATGCATTCACACTGACTGAAGAGAATGGATACCGTAGTGCACCTTCTTCTTTCTTGCAATGGGAAATATTTTCATGCATGGAAGAACTTCCCAGTGGGTAAGTCCAGCATGTAAACACAGTAGGAGGACTGCTGTAATCAGTGGTAGCGTCTACTGTTTCCAGGCACTTTGCTCACTTCTGATTTTGTTCTTTCTTTCCTGCTGCCTCTTATGTTTAGGAACAGACTCCCAGTTAATGTATGCCAAGCCCTCTCATACTGCTCCATCAAATAACATTGGAAAGCCCACCTGTTTATAAAACATTCCATTCCCCACCTGTTCATAAAACATTCCAGTCAGAAAGGACTTAGGAATTACAGTGGAAAACCAAATGACCAGAGCTCTGAGTGAGTTGCTCTGGCTCAGAGGGCGAATGCAGTCTTTGGATATGTAAGCTGAGGAATACTGAGTAAGAGAATTGTGGTTGGTATTACCACTGTATACAGCATCAATGAGACCATTACTAGAACACGGTGTCCAGTACTGGTGTCCACACTTCAAGGAGGATATTGAAAAATTATACATGGTTTCAAGACGAGCCACAAGACTGATTCAGAGTCAGGATAAACGTTCCTTACAGTGAAAGACTTAGGAAACTCAGTCTATTTAGCCTGTCAAAGAGGCTAAGGGGTGACTTGATTGCATTCTATACATACCTACATGAGAAGATTTCTGATAGTGGAGGGCTCTTTAATCATCAGTCAGAGGCATAACAAGATCCAGGGTCTGGAGGGTGCAGTCAGATAAATTCAGGCTAGAACTGAGACACACATTTTAAAGAATGAGGATAATTGGAACAACTTACCTAAGGATATCATGGATTCTCCATCACTTTAAATCAATATCAATGCCTTTCTAAAATATAAATATATGCTCTAGTTAGTATAATCAGCAGATACAGACTCAATGCAGGACTGGACTACTGGATGAAATTCTGTTTTCTTTGTTATGCAGGAAGCCAGACGAGTTTATCATAAAGATCCTGTCTGACCTTAAAGTCTATGAATAAAGACCTTGTCCAACTCTGAGCTGACTAAGGTATTTAACGATAGCCCTGAGAAGGCGACAGTGTGGGGCTGAATCATCCTAGAGAGAACTTCAGGTGGGATTGTGCCTGGATGGATGGATCCCTCCTTTAGCGCACAGTGGCACAAGGGAAGATACATGCTTGTGCCCTGCTAGAACAGTTTATCCTGTTTTTCATAATGTACCCAGTCCACTCAGCAGCCCAGTGCAGCGGTGGAATGGGGCTAAGATCACAGATTCATAGATTCCTTGGCCAGAAGGGACCACTGTGATCAGCTACTCTGACCTCCTATAACAAAAGCCATAGAATTTCACCCAAAATAATTCCTAGAGCACATCTTTTAGAAAACGTCCAGTGTTGATTTAAAAATTGTCAGTGATGGAGAATCCACCACGACTGTTGATGAATTGCTTCAATGGTTAATTAGTCTGACTATTAAAAAATTTATGCTGTATTTCCAGTCTTTATTTGTCTAGCTTCAACTCCCAGACATTGGATTGTGTTATTCCCTTCTCTGCAAGAGTGCCTGTTATTAAATATTTGTTTCTTATGTAGGTACTTATAGGCTGTAATCAAGTCACCCTTTACCCTTTTCTTTGCTGAACTAAATAGAATCATAGAATATCAGGGCTGGAAGGGACCTCAGAAGGTCATCTAATCCAACCTCCTGCTCAAAGCAGGACCAATCCCCAACTAAATCATCCCAGCCAGGGCTTTGTCAAGCCTGACCTTAAAAACCTCAAAGGAAGGAGATTCCACCACCTCCCTAGGTAACGCATTCCAGTTCTTCACCACCCTCCTAGTGAAAAAGCTTTTCTTAATATCCAATCTAGACCTCCCCCACTGCAACTTGAGACCATTACTCCTTGTTCTGTCATCTGCTATCACTGAGAACAGTCTAGAGCATCCTCTTTGGAACCACCTTTCAGGTAGTTGAAAGCAGCTATCAAATCCCCCCTCATTCTTCTCTTCCGCAGACTAAACAATCCCAGTTTCCTCAGCCTCTCCTCATAAGTCATGTGCTCCAGCCCCCTAATAATTTTTGTTGCCCTCCTCCGGATGCTTTCCAATTTTTCCACATCCTTCTTGTAGTGTGGGGCCCAAAACTGGACACCGTATTCCAGATGAGGCCTCACCAATGCCGAATAGAGGGGAATGATCACATCCCTCGATCTCCTGGCAATGCCCCTTCTTACACAGCCCAAAATGCCGTTAGCCTTCTTGGCAACAAGGGCACACTATTGACTCATATCCAGCTTCTTGTCCCCTGTAACCCCTAGGTCCTTTTCTGCAAAAGTGCTGCCTAGCCACGCGGTCCCTAGTCTGTATCCGTGCATGGGATTCTTCCATCCTAAGTGCAGGACTCTGCACTTGTCCTTGTTGAACCTCATCAGATTTCTTTTGGCCCAATCCTCTAATTTGTCTAGGTCCCTCTGTATCCTATCCCTACCCTCCAGCATATCTACCACTCCTCCCAGTTTAGTGTCATCTGCAAACTTGCTGAGGGTGCAATCCACACCATTCTCCAGATCATTAATGAAGATATTGAACAAAACCAGCCCCAAGACAGACCCTTGGGGCACTCCGCTTGATACCGGCTGCCAACTAGACATGGAGCCATTAAACACTGCTTGTTGAGCCTGGCGATCTAGCCAGCTTTCTATCCACTTTATAGTCCATTCATCCAGCCCATACTTCTTTAACTTGCTGGCAAGAATACTGTGGGAGACCGTATCAAAAGCTTTGCTGAAGTCAAGGAATAACACGTCCACTGCTTTCCCCTCATCCACAGAGCCAGTTATCTCTTCATAGAAGGCAATTAGGTTAGTCAGGCATGACTTGCCCCTGGTGAATCCATGCTGACTGTTCCTGATCACTTTCCTTTCCTGTAAGTGCTTCAGAATTGATTCCTTAGATTCAGCTCATTAAGTCTATCACTATAAGTTATGTTTTCTAACCCTTTAATCATTCTCATGGCTTTTCTCCGAATCTCTGAATCCTTGCACCAGTTCCAAATACAGAGGTAAAATAACCTCTCTATTTCTACTCGAGATTCCCCTATTTATGTATCCAAGGACTGCATTAGCCCTTTTGGTTGCAGAGTCACAATAGGAAGCTCATATTCAGCTGATTAGCCACCACAACCTCCGAATGTTTTACAAGGTCACAGTAACCATTTACTTTCACTATATTAAAGATAATTCCATTCAAAATACTAGAGTTAATGCAAAGTTAAGGTTGAGAAATCAAGCATGCAAAAGTCAAGAAATGCAGGTAACTCTGAAAAGCTCAACCTTTTTTTCTGTCTGTTTTGTTTAGGCCTTAAAAGGTTTCTCTTTTTATAGCATTCTTAATTCTTTGTCATATATTATATCTTTCAGAAAAAAAAATTTATGTCATCTTACATTCTGCAAGTTATAGTCCAGTACATATTGTTTTTAGTGTTGGAATGATTTTTAAATCTCACTGAGATATATAAAACAAGCCAAATTTGAACAAATTTGGTTCAGTAGTTATAAAGTTAGACTATAAGATCTTTGGGGCAATAACTGTCTCTAATTATGTGTCTGTAAAGTACCTAGCACAATGGCAACCCAATCCTGACAGAGGCCTTTAGGTACTTCCACAACACAGATAATGAAAAAGGAGAAGAAAAAAAAGTTTTGAATGTTTAAAGTAGAACATCATGAGGATGAATTGGTCCAAAGTTTGAGAGAATCTCAAATTTCATGTGGTTCTGAGTTTGATATCTCGAATTTTGTATGAAGTCAACTTTGAGATGATCCTCCACCTTGAGACAATCTCACATATATAAATAATAATTATTATAAAATAATATCAGAGTGTCTAAGCCTTTCTTGATATTACTTCATGTATGATTGCATCACATAATTTTGGTTTGTTATGTTAGTAAATAAGAAAAATGCTATCAGGACTGTCTGATGTTGGATTTTGGAGTTTCTTTTTTTTTTTTTTTTTTTTTAAGATGGGACTCCCCACTATAATCAGCTCTCTTTGTTTGTGGTCATTAAGAAATTATCAGAAAATGTGCAGTAAGGCAGACATCTGGTCTTCCATGTCTGGTGCAGCATCTATTGCTGTACAAATCTCATGGCCACTTTTAAAACAAATATATCAGATAATCAGAATATCGACAAGCTATGATTACTCTATATGTTCATTGGTCAAACTGGACAGTCTCTACGTAAAAGAATAAATGGACACAAATCAGATGTCAAGAATTATAACATTCATAAACCAGTCGGAGAACACTTCAATCTCTCTGGTCACGAGATTACAGACATGAAAGTTGCGATATTACAACAGAAAAACTTCAAAACCAGACTCCAGTGAGACACTGTTGAATTGGAATTCATTTGCAAATTGGATACAATTAACTTAGGCTTGAATAGAGACTGGGAGTGGCTAAGTCATTATGCAAGTTAACCTATTTCCTCTTGTTTTTTCCTACCCCCCCCCCCTCAGACGTTCTTGTTAAACCCTGGATTTGTGCTGGAAATGGCCCACCTTGATTATCATACACATTGTAAGGAGTGTGATCACTTTAGATAAGCTATTACCAGCAGGAGAGTGGGGTGGGGGGAGAGAAAACCTTTTGTAGTGGTAAACACCCATTTTTTCATGCTTTGTATGTATAAGAACATCTTCTGTATTTTCCACAGTATGCATCCGATGAAGTGAGCTGTAGCTCACAAAAGCTTATGCTCAAATAAATTGGTTAGTCTCTAAGGTGCCATAAGTACTCCTTTTCTTTTTGCGAATACAGACTAACACGGCTGTTACTCTGAAATCTATATTCTTAGCCCTTGCAGTTTCTAAAATGTCCAGCAGAGAGCTCTTTCCCTCTAGAACTCTTCTGTGCTACGGTTTGTCTGCTGTTTTTACTGTATTTGCAAGAACATGCCCCAGAAAATTTCAGCACTAGCAAAGCATGTATCAAATAGGAAAGAAAAACTACATTAATGTAACATTCAGAGTTTGATTCAAGAAAGTGGAAGGAAAAGGGGACTGAGTTAACTTGCTGTTCCTTCCTTGGCTACATACGTCCCTGCAACATCTAGCTACAACAGAAGGCTCAGCTACAGGTGAAGTTTCAGCCTACGAGTTGTTTCTTTAAAGAATGTAAGTTTAAATTTAATTATTTGATCATTAAAGGATATTATTTTTATGTAATTAAAAATAAAAAGTGGGAGAGGTCAGCTGTTTTAATACTTTCTGCTGTGACTCTTCTAAGCTCCTTTGTCTCACTCTATGCCACTGAGTTTCAGAGTAATCTGAAATCTGTATTCTTGAAATCACAATCTCCTGAAGGACTTGTACACATGATGCCTGAAAACACAAAGAGGATGCAGCTGAGTCATCAAAATGCAGTGTGTTCCATTAAAAACTTGACAACTGCATGCAATAGTGAAATTCACCACTTGTATTTTCCACTCTAAGTAGAGGGAACACTGCAAATATAATGGTAAAAAGGAAATTATGCACTCTTCTTTTTAATGGGTGCCCGCTGTATGGACTCAAGATGCAGCTGTTCTAGTTTTCTAGAAATATTGCACTTTGCATAGAATTCTTATTGTTCATTACAGTGCAATTTCAATGATAACACACAAGACTGACTGAAACCAGTGTGAGTTAAATGCTTTTACTTAATTTTTTTATATTTTAAACCCCGCAGGACTGAGAACTTGATAATTCATACTTATAAGTAAACTGTCTTCTTATTTTGAGGAATATATTCTAAAAAAGCCCTTGGAAACCAGCAGCAACAGTTCTCTTTTGACTGCCAGTTTTAAACTAAACAAAGTTTAAAAGTTTGCATCCAAATGTTATGTAAAGAAGAAAGAAAAGAAAAACGTGAAGGTGCAAAGTTGTCTGTTAAAGTGCAGTATTGCTCTGAAAAGTGCCTCTTCGCAATGCCATTGTGGATTCCATATATATAATCGTTCCACAATTCCCATACCAAATTTGCTCAGTGTACAAGTAAAAATATGAGATTTTTCCTAACAGCTAAATAGAATTGGTCAAACCATGTTCCGCATAGTTTATCTAATTAATTAAACTCCCTTTTTTTCTGCTGATTAAATGTGTGCAAAGAGACGTTAATTTTTGTGAATTCATTATTTATTTGTATTTGCCGAAAAATCTGACCATTTTTTAGGTTTTCCAGAAACTTCAGCAATTTGCTATTAGTTGTTTATAGGGTGTGACTGGTCACCTAAGTGTCATTGTATTGGTTCGGTTCCCTGACTGGACGACTGCACTTTTTAATCAGAAGATTAATGAATAGTGAATACCCAGTACTGTTGTGCATTCATGAATACCCTTGTTCTCGTGACTACAGGTATTTGTATGAAAATCAGCCATTACTCCAATATCCACAGGAACAAAAACTCATTGAATGGCAAACAAAAATGAGCACAAAGTTGATGGCAGCAAACAACTGTTCTGAATCATATGAAAGTTCATGAACCTGGTTTTACCATATATGCCTCACCCTATTACTAAACACAGTTGTTTAGGATGGAGCTGTCTCTTTATATGTGTTTCTACAGAGCCCCCCATAATAGAACCTTTCATCACAGGTGCTTTAGGTGCTATAATAATAATATCTATTGTTTAATATGTTTTTCTGCTTATCAATTCTGAATTTGCACCAGTCTCATAACCCAACTGAGGAGTAATATCTGTGTAGTTAAAGCGGAATTGGAGTGTACAACTTTTAGGGAGGCAGAGTGGTCCTGTGTACAGGGCTCAGGACTAGGAATCAGAAGAATGTGTTCTATTTTTAGTTCTGCTCCTAAATTACTAGGATCCCATTGTGTGGACCTGCTCACTCAACCTTAGAGCTGGTCAGAAAAACTTCAACAGAAGAGTTTTTTATTGGGAAATCAAAACACTGAGTAAAATTATGTCAATTTTGCTGAAATTTCATTTTGGAGAAAAAAAGTGGGGGTGGGGAGAAGGGAGGGGAGTTTGACAGTGTCACAACCTCCTGGTTCAACATTTTCAGAATGAAACATTTACATGTTTCCTTTCTTAATGGCTCTTTGTTTTGAAATGTTTAATTTTATATATTTTTTTTTACAATATAATGCTTTTTAAAAAAAAGTAAAAATTGAAATGAAGCATTTTGTTGGATCATGTTAAAGAAGTTCTGTATTAAAAATCACAAATGAGTTTGATTCCCCATAGTTTCAATTCCAGGGTATTACTAATTAAGAGATCTCTTGGTTTTTGGTACTGTTTCTCTCCCTCTATGTGTGAAACTTGCAAGCTGCTAATTGTGTTAGTACATTCTAAGAAAGAGTCTGTTCTCAAAGCAATTCACAAAGAGAGAGAGACTCAAAGCAATACTCTAACAACAGAAACAGCACCCAGAGACTCCCCGCCCTTTTGTTGTATTAACCATTGTGATTAAAATAGAGATAGAAGATGTATGTGGATGGATGCTTGGTGTGGATAATAACTGAATGATCAGGGAGGTGCCAGCCTAAGAATCCAGTGTCCATCGGCTGAAGAAGGCGTCAAGTGGAAATAACCAGAGGACCCCCTGGAGGGCAGACTGGAATCCACCCAACAGCCTCAAGAATGGGAGAACCAAAGAACAAGATAACATCTTGGAGCCGTCAGGAATGTGCTATCTGCTGATTGATTCAGCAACAGCATGATGAAGCAATTCCCATAGACTGGCATAGGAAGAAATTCCTATAAAAATAGACTCTAAAAAGTGAGAACTTTGGGGTCTGATTCTGCAAACCAACTTCCAGGAGCATCAGATGAGCATCTGACAAGGCCCTGCTCCCTCCTCATGTCCAGGCCACCTGGCCAGTGACTTGGCATGAGCAACTCTAAGGCTGGTAACTATGATAACAACCTTGCAGAACCTGTGTGTGTGTGTGTGTTTGTATGAATGAATGTGAGAATAAATATGAGATTGAATGGAATGTTATAGCTATAACTAACTGCTTACTATGATTCTTTCTGTATTCACAATAAATGTGGTATTTTGCCTTTTTCCCTTTAATAAGATCCTGCTGGTTTTTATTTTAAAAGAAAACATTTTGGTGGAGAATTGCGAAAGGGGGAATATTGGTAAAAAACCTCAGTTATTGTAAATATTGGTGTGCACACCGCCAGCTCTAGTGAGCTAGGCATTTCTATTAGGTTAACCAGACCTGCTGGCCTCCGAGAAGGTAGCAGGGGACCTGCTGGCCTCCGAGAAGGTAGCAGGAAAAACAGATTAAACCAGACCTGCTGGCCTCCGAGAAGGTAGCAGGGGACCTGCTGGCCTCCGAGAAGGTAGCAGGAAAAACAGATTAAACCAGACCTGCTGGCCTCTGAGAAGGTAGCAGGGGACCTGCTGGCCTCCGAGAAGGTAGCAGGAAAAACAGATTAAACCAGACCTGCTGGCCTCCGGGAAGGTAGCAGGGGACCTGCTGGCCTCCGAGAAGGTAGCAGGGAAGAACAGGTTAACCGGACCTGCTGGCCTCCGAGAAGGTAGCAGGGAGAAACAGGTTAACCGGACCTGCTGGCCTCCGAGAAGGTAGCAGGGAGAAATAGGTTAACTGGACCTGCTGGCCTCTGGGAAGGTAGCAGGGGACCTGCTGGCCTCCGGGAAGGTAGCAGGGGAAAAACGCATAGATTAAGCTATGATTTCAGAATCTAGGCTGTGTCACTTGCTAAGTAATACCAGCAGTGACAAAGAGATTGAAATATCCATGTTAAGATGTTTAAAAGAAAACAGGGTAAGCCAGTACTAGAGGGAGGAATGGAGTCAGAAGGAACTCCAACCTCACCTTTTGTTAAAGAAATTACACCTTTTAAACAAATCCTTCAAAAATTTGGGCACAGTCCTTGGACTAAACAAGGCCTAGCTGATGTCTTCACTATTTCGGACCTAGAGGATAGATTGGCTCAGTATATCCTCATATACAAACCTTCTAGTGCTGCCAAAAGAGATGCAGCAGCAATTTGGTTGTTGTGGGAGGCATGTAAGGATTCTTCCCTCCGCTTGTCTTCATGTAAAGAGGAAAAGGCACAAATGGAAAAGGGAGCAGACAATTGGAAGGTGCTGGCTACAAATATCCAAAGCCAGCTGAAAATAGTGAAAGAGGCACTCCAGGAATACAAAAAGAGTGAAAAAGTTAACTCTGCAGAGGCTGGAGGGAGGCAGGTAAAGGGGGAGAAGGTCCTATGTACGGCACCCCCAGGCATAATTACAAAGAGAAAAGAGAGTAAAAAAAAAAAAAAAAAGTTAATTACTAAACCGTGGGATAATTTCCCCATAACCCTTAAAAGATAAAAGCCATTGAAACCTGGCCTGCCTATAGAACAAAAACAGGAAAATATGGGGGCAATTTCTCTGTTTTGCCTGCAATCAGCAAGGGTATTTGTAAAAGAAATATTTTAAGCAATAATCTGCCACCCCAAAAGGGGTAGAAACATGTTCTTTTTGTCTTTCAGAAAATCAGGAAAAGCTGATGCCAGCTGAAAAGCAACCCAATACCATGAATCTACTGTCACAATAGAAATTGTGTTCTGTGTTCTATGTTTTGTCTTGTGTTTTGTCTTGTTGCTAGCACTGTTGTGTGTTTAAAAAAAAAAAATACTGAAGACCTGCAGGAACTTAAAAATAAATTAAGCTTTCTGTCCCAGCTACAGGACAGCCTGATACAAAAACAAGTACATGCCAATGTAGACTTGGTCCAAATTGGTCTGGGTAACCTAAAAGGCCGATGGAATCTTTAGTAATGGCTTAATATTACCATATGGCTTATCCATAAGAAAAAAAAATATTAGAAATAGGAAACTACACAGCCATAGCTATGGGATGCACTGAAATGCAGATACTTGCACTAGCTACTTTGGAACACAAAATGTTCTGGGTCATATTGGGAAATATTAAGGGTTTGATGCATTTGTTAAAAAAGAAAGAGATCATTGTTTGACACTTATCAATATGAATGGATGCAATATGTTTCCACTATTGTAAACCAGACTTGTTAATGGGAGAAATTGTTGTCAAAATTGCACACCAACAGTCCCTGGAGGCAAAGGTATTGAAGGTTAACCCACTCCCCATATTACACATGGGATCCTTTTGGCTACCCTGGACCTTGAGCCAGTGGGCTGGGGAGGGAGGGAAGCTATTGGACACTAGAGGTTGTACCGAATGGACTCCTCAAAAGTGGGTGTGCCTCACCTTGCCTGTTGCCCCAGAACCTTATAGTAAAGATACATCACTAGGATCATGTATGTGGCATGAATTGGAATCACAAACTCAAATTGCCTCACAGTACTTTCTCTTGAATAGGCTACATAGAAAGTGACACTGACGATTATAAATCTTAGTGTCAAAAGGGGGATTATGTTGGATCATGTTAAAGAAGTTCTGTATTAAAAATCACAAATGAGTTTGATTCCCCATAGTTTCAATTCCAGGGTATTACTAATTAAGAGATCTCTTGGTTTTTGGTACTGTTTCTCTCCCTCTATGTGTGAAACTTGCAAGCTGCTAATTGTGTTAGTACATTCTAAGAAAGAGTCTGTTCTCAAAGCAATTCACAAAGAGAGAGAGACTCAAAGCAATACTCTAACAACAGAAACAGCACCCAGAGACTCCCCGCCCTTTTGTTGTATTAACCATTGTGATTAAAATAGAGATAGAAGATGTATGTGGATGGATGCTTGGTGTGGATAATAACTGAATGATCAGGGAGGTGCCAGCCTAAGAATCCAGTGTCCATCGGCTGAAGAAGGCGTCAAGTGGAAATAACCAGAGGACCCCCTGGAGGGCAGACTGGAATCCACCCAACAGCCTCAAGAATGGGAGAACCAAAGAACAAGATAACATCTTGGAGCCGTCAGGAATGTGCTATCTGCTGATTGATTCAGCAACAGCATGATGAAGCAATTCCCATAGACTGGCATAGGAAGAAATTCCTATAAAAATAGACTCTAAAAAGTGAGAACTTTGGGGTCTGATTCTGCAAACCAACTTCCAGGAGCATCAGATGAGCATCTGACAAGGCCCTGCTCCCTCCTCATGTCCAGGCCACCTGGCCAGTGACTTGGCATGAGCAACTCTAAGGCTGGTAACTATGATAACAACCTTGCAGAACCTGTGTGTGTGTGTGTGTTTGTATGAATGAATGTGAGAATAAATATGAGATTGAATGGAATGTTATAGCTATAACTAACTGCTTACTATGATTCTTTCTGTATTCACAATAAATGTGGTATTTTGCCTTTTTCCCTTTAATAAGATCCTGCTGGTTTTTATTTTATTGGTACAACATTTTCAACTGATTGGAAGCAAAAATATTTTTCTGCATTTTCTTTCTAGGAACATTTCAGAATGTTAGGGTTTTGTTCCAAATGAGGACAAAAACAAATGACAAAATCTTTCATGAAATGGAATATGTGTTCTCTGCCAAGCTCTACTCACACTCCTCTGCCTCTCAGGCTCCTCATCCTTAAAATGGAGATAATAATACTTACCCGTCTTTGTAAAGAGACCTTGAGAGACTGTCTTTTTGTTCTGTGTTTGTACAGTGCCTGGCACAAAGGGGTCCTGGTCCATGACTGGAGATCCTAATTGCTCTGATAATACATAATAATATTGCTGAAAAGTGTATGTAGAGAGTGAAAGACCCATTACCTAGGTTCTTTGCATCCTACCCAACCCCTGAAGTTTCACTGGATTCAGGATCTTGCATTGCACCAGAAAGCAGAAAAGGCTACCCCAAGCAGCAGACAGGAGGTAAAGATCTAAAGGAGCGGGATCCTGACCACTGCCTGAAAAGTCAGAGATGTCAGGAATGAGGTGGAGAAACAGAAAACTGAGGAGAAAGCCAAAAGCTGGAGGTTAGGTTCTCTTATGGGAAGGCCCTAAACTCTGTTTGGAAGAGGTGTGACATAGACAAGTTTGCCACACAGCCATCCTGCCAGTTAGTTCTAGAGTACATTCAGTTGTGTGAATACATCTCTGAGAAAATCCCAGCAGTTGCCATCAGAGTTGCTGGGATCCAGAAGGCTAGAGAAAGCATCTTCATGGGCTTTGAAGCCTCCTTACATGCACAACAACCGAGTTTGATCTTTGCCAGTGATGATTAAATCGATGTGGCTTTGTTGTATGGTAGTGCTGAGGACTGTGAAGTTCCAGGGGATCTCAGAAGCTATTCAAGGAGAGTTCTTTAGTGATGCAGGTGCAAGCACCTCTAGTTGTCTTATATTTACTTCTGTCTGCCTATGTGCATAGACGTGCCCCTCCACATAGTACCTGAGCACCTCATAGACAATGAATTTATGGTCAAAGCACCCCTGTGAGGTAGTATGATCATCATCAGCAATGCATGCAAAGGGGGGAAAATCAGACTTTGGAGGGGCTTGTTTTCCACTTCTGAATTTTTGGATTAGTTTTACAATTCTGTTGTCCATTCTGCACTGAGTGACAGCTGTTTGCAAGTCTATTGGGGAAGGCTGCACATCTCACTTTGCTCTTTCATTAGATTGGTGATGTGATTTACTTGAATTGAGTTTGATTTTATGCTTTGACTTGCACTGATGAATAAACCAATATTTCTTCACTTTTGAATGGCTGTGTTTTGTGCTGTTGTCTAATTCCATTCTACACAAATACCTATAGATGTTTTACATTACAATACCTTCCACTTACACCGCACTTTATATCTTCAAAGCACCGTACAATGGGCCAAATTCAGCCTTAGTAATACTGAGCGTGATGAGGTGTGCAAACTTCACACTGGAGAACAAGGGGTTAAGGACCAGTTCTGGGCCAAGGCAACGCCGCCCAGCCACACCTGCAAAACCTGCACAAGCTGCAAGGCAGAGCTTAAAAGAGGAAGCAGAGCAGCTCAGAAGGAGACACGCAGGGGACAGGAACAGACCTCTGCTCTGGGGAAATAACACCCAAGGAGCTCTTGTTGCCTGACGGCTCATCACACTGACCTCACCGAGCCTGCAAAGGAGAGACTGGTGATTCTCCGAAAGGGTCAGAAACTTTATTTTCAGTTCAGGCCTTTAAACAACTCTGTGGGTGGGGAAGGGGGACTGCAGATAGGGAGGCAGCTATTTAGCACCCCAAGGTGTAGAACATACCTGCCCACAATTGGGACCTGGATTGGAGCCCGGTGGAGAGAATGGGTCAACAATTGGAGTCTGCCTACCTCTGGTTGGGGAATCCAGCAGTGGAAGGCCCTGAATAAACAAGAGTCTAGAGCCCAAGTCCCAGACCTAAGGAGAAAGTTTCAAAGGCACCAAAATACTTCTCGTTCATTGGACTTTTCTTTCTGTATACCCTGAAAGGGGTGGACTAGAATTCATGACCTGGCAAGAGGGCTGAGCTGCACAAGAGGGGACTGACCCTGCAGGATGATGGTGTAGAAAAAAGGAGGACCAACAGCCCCACCCATACCCGACCACTTGGCATGACTGCTGGAAAGGATCAGCTTTTCACACTGGGCCATTATCTCACATGACCCAATAGCTAATCATCACAACTCTCTTGCTAGATAGGTAACTAGTAGAGCTGCTCAAAATATTTAAACAAAAAACCCATAAAACTTTCAAAATGTTGACATTATTTCTAGTTCAAAGACTTCAAATTGGTCGCATTTTTCAAAATAGTCACATTTTTTCTACCAAAATATTTATCAAAAACTGTTATCAGAATCATAGGTGTCACTCTGTGTGTGCTCCAGGGTTGGAGCACCCATGGAAAAAAAAATAGTGCCCAGCAGTCCTATGGATCAGCGCTTCCCCCTTCCCCCTCCAGTGCCTCCCACCCACCACGATTAGCTGTTTGGCAACATGCAGGAGGTGCTCCGGGGGTGGGGGGGAGAGGGAGGAGTGGGGGCAGAAAGAGGCAGGGCAGTGGCGGGGTTGGGGTGGGAAGAGGCGGGGTGGGAGCTTGGGGGAAGGAGTGGAGTGGGGACAGGACCTGGGGTGGAGCAACCCCCCAGGAACTGAGGAAGGCGGTACCTATGGCCAGAACTGTTCCTTTACGCACCCAGTCAGTAGCAGAACCCAGGTTAGAAACGGAGTTTTTATTTCCCAGTGCTATGGTTAGGCCATGCTGCCTTTCTGTGAAATTAAAATCCAGGTTAAGAACATGCCATTTGTTCCTGGACGTAGAGGCCTTGTTTCTTTTCTTTTTATTCTATTTAATTTTTAGAAACAACAAACATTTATTTAAAAATGGACATTTACTTCCTTGGGGAGCTCATATTTAAGTGGTAGAAGCTCTCTGACCATGCTGTCTAGCCCTGGGAGCTGATAGTGAATCAAAGCCTAGGCTGAATTGATTTATGGGAAAAGAATGTTGCTGGATATACCTGCTGAGACTGGAGTTCTTCCTAATGGAAGACATGGAATGAGCTAAGTGAACTCTTGGGTCTTTTAATGCTGAAAGCTCACAGTGTCTATGTTTCTAATTTACAAGTTCCACTTACCATCTGCTTGTTGGCACTGGTCTGGAGATTGCAAATGGGTAAAAATGGATAAAGCAGACAGAGAAACGAAAACGCAGATATTGTTTGTCAGAAGTGGACTAGATAAACACCAAGTGCGAATTCTTTGTTCTATTGCAGTCCTAGGCTAGATGCAACCCTGATAGTGCAGAGATGCAAACTGCTCTTCCTTTCACTGGCAACTGCTGAGGCACTCAGTGGGGATTCATGTCCCAGCAGAGGACAAGTGGTGTTTCCACTGGCTTTTGTTATCTGGGTCTCTGCTGGCAGGGGATAGAGGGTGGCAGCTTTCAGTCTTGCCAGGGATTCCAGGAGAATCATAAGAATCAATAATCCGCTCTTGACTAGACTAGTAGGATAACAGTCCTCATACGAATGTGGATTTAATATCTTGTAAGGAACCTATTCCTCTTACTATGCCAGCAAATCAGTACAGATATTCTGGAAACAAACTATAGCACCATCCCTGCCTAAGTATCATGAAGTCCTCTGGTAGGCACCATTGTTCCCTACATTTTATGCTAAGTGGGAATGCTGAGCACCGAGCTTACTGGTGCAAGATTTGGGACAACAGGAATTGCACATCTCTGCTTCTGCCTGCAGGTGGCAGGAAAAAACAAAAACACTTACTACTCCAGGGTAGTACCACTGAATCTGAGGATAGATTTGGATACCAAATCCACCAGACTCAAGATTTTGCATTGTTATTTGTGGCTAAATTAAGCACCATCTTATCAGTCATCTTGCCTATACCATGAGAGACATGTCATAGCAACAGAAAAGGGCAATTTGAAGAGAAAACAGTGCTTAAAATACTGGGATTTGTGACTCTAACCTCACTAGTCAGTAAAAGTGAACAGGAATACCCAGTGGGTCAGACTCCTCATTTCAGACTAATGAACCTCTTGACATTGGGAGTTGGGATTTCTTGAATGCATTGTTTGCAGGGGAGGACACACTGATGGCAGTGTACCAAGGGATGAAAGAAATTAATTTAATTCCTATGAGGAAGTTTCTGTCTGCTTCCTAGCCTCGATTCTTCACAAATTCTCTCTTGTGGGGTCAAGGCTATCACACTATCTTCAAAATATCAAGGCCAACCAGTGTTCAGCTTTACATGCTCATGTAGAAGTTCACCTTTTATTCACAAGAAACATCCTATTTCATGGGTCCTAAATACTAAACTAATATAAATGTAACCTCTGTGCCCCCAAGTGCTTACCACGAGTGAGTGAATTTAGGATCTAAAATCTCCAGGGTGCAGTCACTTTCTCTATTTTTAGCATCTTGTGCTACAGTCTAAATGAAATCACCAACAATTGTCGTCAGCCTCCAGCACAGATTCAAAAATAACACCTCCATTGACTTTTCTGAGCTGTGGCTATCAAGTTAACCCTGAATATTCCAGCATGATTTACAAACGTGAATAGCATGGTCTGTGAAAATGTGTGCAAGAGCCAGATTGCCTCCAATGCCACTGCAACAAGAGGCTTGGGCCTCTTGGAGAGATCCTCGCCATTTTTACTCTCTTGTCTATGAACTCCTTCTGCAATTCTGCATTATTATGCCACTCAGGGCATTCCTGCATTGTTCTTCTTTGAGAATCCAATGGCATCTTGCAGGAAAGAAATACAGTCTAAGAGTCATTGCAAACAGAAATGTCCAAATGATTTTCTGGTGTAACTTTTGAGATGCAAAACTTGGCTGGGAAAATACATAAGTCTATTTGCCTCACCTACTTACTGTGTGCTTATCTGGAACAGCTTGTGAAATTCTTTGGTATCCTAATGTATTTAACAGATATGGTCCAAGACTCTTTGATAGCTAGCCAAAAGCAAATGATATTTCACAGCTCTCATATCGTAGGAGAGCTAAAGCTGATCTAAAACTTTTCTGTCAAATATAGCTCCTTTCAAGTGTAAAAAACCCCCAACAAATAAAAAAATCCACAGGAATGTTTTGTTATTGACAAGTGACATTTAGAGTGCTATTTGTCTAATGCTCTGTCAACAAACCAGATCCTCTTCACCCCACCTGCAACATTCTTTATGGTCATCTTGGTTTCAGTACTTAGGGCAGGTCTACACTACAGCAGGGATAAACTCTGAGATCAATCCACCAGCGGTTGATTTAGCGGGTCTAGTAAAGACCCACCAAATTGACTGCAGATCGCTCTCCAGTCTAACCCTGGCAAGAAGAGTAAGGTAAGTCGATGGGAGATTTCCTCCCGTCGACCTCCTGTGGTGTAGACCCCGCGGTAACTTGACCTAAGGTATGTAGCTGGAGTTGCGTAGCGTAGGTCGACTTACTGCAGTAGTGTAGACATAGCCTCAGAAAAAGCAAAGTCTTCATAGATGGTTTTGAATTTTTAAGTGCCTAATTCTGAGAGATGCAGTGTGTCCTCAACTCCCAGGATCTCAGTTCAGTCAAGACTAGCATCATATGACAATTGTAAAAAGTCAGAGAAAAAATTGCTTTCTTGACACTGAACTTTATTAGAATAAGGAAAACATTATTATCTCTAAAACTGTTCTACCTCTTTTCCTTCTTCATCGTAGAGCTTCAGCGTAGAACCTGCCTTATTCCCTCTGTCTATATATCTAAAGAAACAATCCACATAGCCTGCTTCCTTCTTCAGACTTAAAGGAACAGTGCTCTTCCTCACAACCAGAGATGAGTGTGAAGATCTCCCAAGGAACCTACCAAAGTTAAGCAAATGGGCAGCATGATTGTGGCAGAATATACCCGTGTTCACACCCTTCACATTATTATAATGTTTGTACAAGGTATGACTTGTGGGATATCATTTAAAAGAGCATAATTTGTTGATCAATAATATAATGGCAGAATGCATATAGCAGCATTGTATGTGAAGTTATAAACATAAACTGATATCATGACTAAAAGTATGTTTTCCAGATAAATCTGGGGAGTGGCCAAACCAATTCATCAGAGACAAAGCTGATGCCTCAGCCAGGTGTAAACAAGGCTGATGGGCCATTACCTGCTAAGGAAACAGGTACAGAAAATTACATTTTAGCAAAGAACAGGGTGGAGTTTCCTTCCACACATGGAAATGTTTTTCAAGATGGGGGCTCGAACTATAAAAAACAAGGTCAAACATCCCCAAGACACCTCCCTTTCTACCTCCCCCTGCCCATCACATTCTCTTCACATGAAAAAGCAAAGGAAACAGCCGTTGGATTCTGGGGGAAGGGTCCTGATGTAAAGAGCTTGGTCAGTAAGACTGCTGAAAGCATGTGATGAAAAAAACTTTGCTTTGAATCCAATATAGTTTGTTAAGTTAGGCACCACTAAGGTTTTTATCTTTATTTTTCTTGTAACCATTTATGACTTTTATGCCTCATTACTTGTACTCACTTAAAATCTCTTCGTAGTTAATAAACTTGTTTTATTGTTTTATTTAATCCAGTGTGTTCAAGCTGAAGTGTCTGGGCAACTCCATTTGGGGTAACAAGTTGTGTGCATATTATTCTCTTAAATGAATCATGGACTTAATATATTTGCACTATCCGGGAGGGGGCTGGGCAGTACAGGACATATGTTTCTGAGGGAAAATCTGGAACTGGGAGTGTGTTGGGGTCACCCTGTGGTAATCTTCAAGGCTATTAAGAGCCAAGCTGTGGTTGGCTGGCTGAGGGTGTAGGTATGGAATTTGTTAAAATTGCCAGAGTATATAAAAAAGAATATATAGGGTGGAGAGACACCGGAGACCAGATCTCTCTGGTCAAGGGAAGAGTGGTCCAAACTACTAACATGTTAGCTGATCAAGGAGCTGAGCTTCTGACAGTGGGAGGACAAAAGATTCCTGTACTGGGAGCCAAGGTGCATGTGAAATGGGAAGGTTTAGAAGGTGTCTTGACAGTCTTGACATCATATCCCCATTGAAATGCTCGTTGGGAATGATATTTTGCATATGGGTAAGGCTATTAACATGGTAATCCATAGCAAAGGGGAATATTATGCTGGGATCCCAGAGCGGAGTGGTAAAGTCCCAGAAATTACTGAAGTGGGAAGGGTAGGTCTGTCTAACCCTTCCAAAGCAGAAGAAAATAGTGTGTTTCCAGGTGTGGGAGGGGATGAGGCTGGCTCCTGCATGGCAGAGAAAAGCAGCATGTCCTTAGGGCCAGAAGACGTGGAGGAGGAGGAGATGATGATCCCTGTGACTGAAGAAGTTGTCCCAGATATCAGCTATCAGCATTTTGCAGTTGAACAAAGGATAGATCCCACTCTAGAGAGCATAAGTGGATGTGTCATAAAGGGAGAAAAATGGGAGAGGTTTTTTTGAAGAAGATGGCAGATTGTATAGGGAGGCTTCCAGTGGGAAAAAACAAAAATCCTGGGCAACCCCATGAGCAGTTGGTTGTGCCTGCTCAGCACTGTGAATTAATTTTGCTAGCACATGATTGTCCTTTTGCTGGTCATTTGGAGGCACAGAGAATCTATGAGAGTTTAAAAAAAAATTCTACTCAGGACTACCTAATGATATGAGGAATTATTGCAGGTCTTATGTATTATGTCAAAAGAGAAAGGGACCTGCAAGACCCCAGAAAGTTCCCCTATGCCCCTTGTCTGTGACACAAGAGGCATTTCTGAGGGTACCAATGGACACTGTGGGCCTTATGTCACATCCCACTCGAAGGACGAAGAAATATATCTTGATGGAGGTGGATTTTGCCACAAGATAGGCAGAGCTACTTCTTTAGGATAACACCGACGCAGAGGAAGAGCCAGTAACTGAATATGTTGAAAGTTCAGAAGAGAGTTAAAAGGCATGATGGGATTGTTCAAACTAACCTCAAAGACAGTCAATCCAAACAAAAGACATTGTATGATAAACATTTGTAAACACTCTTTTGAAAGAGGAGACTTGGTGTTGGTATTAAACCCTGTGGAAAAAATGCAAAGATGTAATAGAGGTAAATGAAGATACATATTATGTTAAAAAGCCTCATGGTAATGCTGTCCCATAGCTAGTACATATAAACAGACTTAAAGCCTGTCTCAGCAGGGAAGCCATGGTAAACATGATCTGCTGTGTAAAAGGTGAAGCTGAGGAACACCAGCTCATTGATTTAATGGCTGAATGCCAAACTGACTCATCTCTGGAAAACATTGATCTCTGTAGTGAGTTAACACCAGTTGAAAGGGCAGAGGTATTGTCTGTGCTGCAAGAAAATGAAGAAGTGTTTTCTAACAAGTCAGGGAAGACACGCTTGCTGACTCATAAAATCATTGCAGAAGGGCCACAGCCACCTCCCAGCAGATCCTACAGGGACACAGGCAACAAGCAGGAAAAGATTCATACCAATATACAAAGAATGTTAGATCTGGGAGTAATTAAAGATGGGCATCACCTGTGGTCTTGGTCCCTAAGAAAGAAAACGCTGTAAGGTTTTGTGTTGATTATAGAAAACCCAACGCTGTCACAGTACCAGAGTGTATCCCATGCCTAGAACTGATGATATGCTGGACATTTTAAGCAAAGCTAAATATCTCAACTCTTTTGATTTAGCTAGACCATTATTGGCAAATTTCTTTAGATAAGGATGCACAGAAAAAAATCTGCTTCCATCATTGATATGGGTCTCCATGAGTTCACAGTGTTACCATTTGGGTTAATTATGCAGGAGCCACCTTTAAGAGACTGATCAACCAAGCATTAAATGGTTTGCAGAGCTTTGCAAGATCCTATGTAGATGATATTGCAGTGTTTAGCAACACTTGGGCTGATCACAAAAAACACTTAAAGATTGTGCTGTCAAAGCTCAAAGAGGCAGGCCTAACAATAAAAGCCTATAAGTGTAAAACTGGAGCAGCCAGAGTTTCTTATTTTAGACAGTGGGTTGGGGAAGGTCAAATATCCCTTTGAAAGTTCAAACCATTGTAAATTGGTCTGTATCCCAAACCAAAAAACAGGTCCAATCTTTCATCGGTCTGGTAAACTATTACAGAAGGTTTGTGTGTGGGTTCAGTGACACTGAATCTGCAATCACAAATCTATGTAAAAAGACTAAGCCTAACAAAGTTGTATGGACAAAGGCATATCAACAAGATTTTGATAAGGTAAAGAAAATCTTGTCTGAAAAGCCTGTTCTAGCCAGTCCAGATTTTGACAAGGAGTTTGAACTGTGTACAAATGCATCAGTCACTGGGTTAGGAGCTTTCAGGAATTTAATATGGAACCTGTGTATATAAAGAGAAAAGGAAACATGGTGGCTGATGCCCAGTGTGGAAAGAGGTCCCTGAACTGCTGCCTCCAGGTCAGCCAAGGCTAACCTTACTGCAGCATTGTAAGGGGGGAATTGTGACAGTATTCACACCCTATGCAGTATTTTAATAGTATTTGTACAAAGTATGCCTTGTAAGGTATTATTTTAAAACTCATAATTTGCTTGCCAGTATTGTTCTGATAAAATATGTGTGGCAACAAAGTATGTGAAGTTACAAGATTCCCCTCTATGATGTTATTAACACATGTTCCAAATCCCACAGCCCTGCCCAGAGAGAAGTCAGGTCTGTCCTAAACAAAGGAAGGAATGCGTGCTTATCTTAACTTGCCTTTAAGCAGTAAACAGAATCATCAAGCAGGAAGGGAAAACAAAGGAAGTTCAAACAAAGGAAAAAAAAACAGCAGGGAATATCCTCCCACATAAACGCTTTGTCTCCTGGGTCTCAGCTGGAAATGTTTTTCAAGAGAGGGACAAACTATAAAAAGGAGGGACAAACAAAAGCCTCCCCCGCTTTGCCCATCACATTCACTGCACCTGAGAAGACAAAAGGAAGCAGCCGTTGGAATTTGGGGGACGGGTCCTGACTTGAGAATTTGGTCAGTAATCTGCTGGAGCCTGTGGTGAGAAACTTTGCTTGAATCTAATATAGAGTGTTAAGTTAGGCACCAGTGAGTGTTTTATCTTTATTTTTTGTAATCATTTCTGACTTTTATGCCTCATTACTTGCACTCACTTAGAATCTCTCTCTTTGTAGTTAATAAACTTGTTTTATCTAATCCAGTGTGTTCAAGTTGAAGTGTCTGGGCAACTCCATTTGGGGTAACAAGTTGGGTGCATATTATTCCCTTAAAGGAACAGTGGACTTAATATATCTGAAGTGTCCAGGAGGGGGCTGGGCAGTACAGGATATACATTTCTGGGGGAAAAGCTGGGGCTGGGAGTATGCTGAGGTCACCTTGTGGTAACCTTCAAGGCTGAAAGCTGTTTGTGAGCAGCCCAGGCTGGGGGCTACCCCAGCAAGGCATTGTAAAGGGCACCCCAGGTTACAGGGCAGGGTGCTCAGCTACTCATTGGTCTGGATTCTACCCTGGTCTGTCATGATGATGACAAGTTAAATTAGTAATGCAAATTTATTTGAATCAATGGTATATTTTCACCTGGAAGATGGTGTTCAGTTCTGGCCACCCCATGTCAAAAGGATGTAGCAGCACCAGACATGGACATTCTCATAAGCTAAACAGAGTTGAATTGGGACGTTACCAAGGTTCACATGCTGGGGCTGCAAGAGATGGTATTAGTAATTCAGTGACTGCACCACGGTGGTCCAGTGTAGAAATATAGAGTTCCTATGTTAAGCCAACATAAATTCAGGTGCTAGCTAGAATTTGGGTAAAAATGCAATGTAATTACTGCTGGTTTATGATGGCTTGTGCATATTCTCAGCACCAGTAGGATATGAGTGTCTCTCAGGATCAGATGGAACTAGGGGATGGAACAAAGAAGGTCTTGCAGGGAAACCCAAGAAAAGCCAATCTTGAGGAGAAAGCTTAGGTTGAGGTTTATGTTATTGTTTGAGTTATAAATAAGTGTTAAGCCTGAGCTCTGGAGTGGGTCTATACCATCTGAAGCAGGGTGGAGCCTCCACCTGTGTCCTGTGACTAACTCTTGCGTCTATTCTGAACTAATGCTTCAGCATAGTACTAGAGGGCACGTCACTGCAGCACTCTCTCTCTTTCGGATGAAACATGAACCTGAGGTCCTGACTACTTGTGATCATTCAAAAGCTGATGGCCCTTTTAGTACAGGGGCAGGGTGCCTTGGACCTCACTGTCCTGACCAAATTCAGGTGGGGTAATTACTTTGTGCCTATCTAAATTCCTGTATTGTTGTTCTACTCTTGTCCTAAGTTGTGTCTAACATTTTGGTGTGCTACAGTATTCAACAGCTATGCATTTCACCCCCAGAGATAGTTTATTTCAGGGGTGGGTGAAGGAATCTTTGCATAGGCACTGAATCAGCAAAGTACTTCATCGCGTGAGCATCCCAGTGACAGTGGCTAATACCAGATGCATCAGAGGATGGTGCAAGAAACCCCCTAATGGGTGATTAGGCATGTGTGAAAGCCACTTGCTGAATCAGGGCCACAGTTTGCAAGTTCGAATAGGGCCTGATCCTTTTTTCACTATGTTGTCACAGATCTGGCTGGGTTTCCCCTGCTATCAACCCATCAGACTGCTCTGAGGGGACTTCTGGCTCTAAATCTTTGGATGTCTTATGCCTCAGTAATCGGAACAGAACCAGGTGCTGTTCCAATCTTGGAGCCAGAGGCATAATTTTGGCGTACAGTCCCGCTGTTTAGCACCCTCTCTTGGAAGCTGTGACCCCAGGGCCAAGCTGCCTAGCCCTTGGAACTAGTGCTGAAGATGTGCACTTCCTGGGCTCCAGTTGAACTCCCTTGGGGTCATGTGGTAATTGTAGCATATAACACAGACACTTCACACAGAGTTCTACAATGCTGTTGCTCTTCACTTAATCAAAATAAGAAATTTATTATTTTTGAATAGATCAGTAAACACTATGTGACCCAAGAACCCTCTTAATGCCCAAGATATCTCCTGATTCTGGTACGCCAAAGAATGTCACGTGATGTCTCAAATGAAAGCAGTAGCACACTGGTTATTAGTAGCGTGTTGAAATGTATGTACGGGTACTATGTAAAAACTTATGTGTATATACTGAAAATATGTTCTTTGAGCCTGTATCAAGGTGTTAGTCAGCAGCAGAGGTGAAAAACAGGGTTTCTCTCATGAAAGAGATGTTTATTTGCTTCATGAGCTTCGCGAACCAGCTGAGCGGCGGCGAACCAGCTGAGCAGCGGGGACAGCAGAGCAGCTCACAGCAGGAGTTTGCCTGGGAGTTCACCTGGAGTGAGCCCAGTGAGGCTTATGTCTTGCAAACTGCTCTGAGGAAGCTCGTAGTAGGAAGGTGATATGGAAGGGGGGGGTTCAGCTGTTGTGACCTGCACTGGATGTGCCATGTTTGTCTTTCTTCCACAGGAAAGAAGCGACTTTGTCTGTACAAACTGCAAGCTGGGCTCCATATTGGAAGAGAAGATTGAAGGTCTGGAGCAACAGATAACAACCCTGCGTCGCATACGAGAAACTGAGGATTTTCTGGACAAAACTCAGGATAGGCTTCTAGGGGCACAAAGCTCTACAGATATAGAGCAGGTTGCACAGAGGAGCCAAGAGGCCAGTGAAGAAGCTTGGCAACATGTGACCTCCAGAAGAGGTAAGCGGAATGTCCGGGTTCCAGTAACACAGACACAGGTAACTAACTGCTTTCATGTTCTCTCCAAAGGTACCGTTGCGGAGAGTGGACCAGATGATATGTCTGGGGCGAGAAAGCAGAAGGAGACTCCGCTGGTTGGAAGGCATGAGATGCTATGTCCTGAGGTTGGGAGTTCCACGACCACCACTCCCAAGAGGAGAAGGCGGGTGGTGGTGGTCGGGGACTCTCTCCTCCGGGGGACTGAGTCATCTATCTGCCGCCCTGACCGGGAAAACCGAGAAGTCTGCTGCTTGCCAGGGGCTAAGATTCGCGATGTGATGGAGAGACTGCCGAGACTCATCAAGCCCTCGGATCGCTACCACTTCCTGCTTCTCCACGTGGGCACCAATGATACTGCCAAGAATGACCTTGAGCGGATCACTGCGGACTATGTGGCTCTAGGAAGAAGGATAAAGGAGTTGGAGGCGCAAGTGGTGTTCTCGTCCATCCTCCCCATGGAAGGAAAAGGCCTAGGTAGGGACCGTCGAATCGTGGAAGTCAACGAATGGCTACGCAGGTGGTGTCGGAGAGAAGGCTTTGGTTTCTTTGACCACGGGATGGTGTTCCATGAAGGAGGAGTGCTGGGCAGAGATGGGCTCCATCTTACGAAGAGAGGGAAGAGCATCTTTGCCAGCAGGCTGGCTAACCTAGTGAGGAGGGCTTTAAAGTAGGTTCACCGGGGGAAGGAGACCAAAGCCCTGAGGTAAGTGGGAAAGCGGGATACCGGGAGGAAGCACAGGCAGGAATGTCTGTGAGGGGAGGGCTCCTGCCTCATACTGGGAATGAGGGGCGATAAACAGGTTATCTCAAGTGCTTATATACAAATGCACAAAGCCTTGGAAACAAGCAGGGAGAACTGGAGGTCCTGGTGATGTCAAGGAACTATGACGTGATCGGAATATAACAGAGACTTGGTGGGATAACTCACATGACTGGAGTACTGTCATGGATGGTTATAAACTGTTCAGGAAGGACAGGCAGGGCAGAAAAGGTGGGGGAGTAGCACTGTATGTAAGGGAGCAGTATGACTGCTCAGAGCTCCGGTACAAAACTGCAGAAAAACCTGAGTGTCTCTGGATTAAGTTTAGAAGTGTGTGCAACAAGAGTGATGTAGTGGTAGGAGTCTGCTATAGACCACCGGACCAGGGGGATGAGGTAGATGAGGCTTTCTTCCGGCAGCTCACGGAAGCTACTAGATCGCATGCCCTGATTCTCATTGGTGACTTTAATTTTCCTGATATCTGCTGGGAGAGCAATACAGCGGTGCATAGACAATCCAGGAAGTTTTTGGAAAGCGTAGGGGACAATTTCCTGGCGCAAGTGCTAGAGGAGCCAACTAGGGGGGGCACTTTTCTTGACCTGCTGCTCACAAACCGGGTAGAATTAGTGGGGGAAGCAAAAGTGGATGGGAATCTGGGAGGCAGTGACCATGAGTTGGTTGAGTTCAGGATCCTGACGCAGGGAAGAAAGGTAAGCAGCAGGATACGGACCCTGGACTTCAGGAAAGCAGACTTTGACTCCCTCAGGGAACGGATGGCCAGGATCCCCTGGGGGACTAACTTGAAGGGGAAAGGAGTCCAGGAGAGCTGGCTGTATTTCAAGGAATCCCTGTTGAGGTTACAGGGACAAACCATCCCAATGAGTCGAAAGAATAGTAAATATGGCAGGCGACCAGCTTGGCTTAATGGTGAAATCCTAGCGGATCTTAAACATAAAAAAGAAGCTTACAAGAAGTGGAAGGTTGGACTTATGACCAGGGAAGAGTATAAAAATATTGCTCGGGCATGTAGGAATGATATCAGGAGGGCCAAATCGCACCTGGAGCTGCAGCTAGCCAGAGATGTCAAGAGTAACAAGAAGGGTTTCTTCAGGTATGTTGGCAACAAGAAGAAAGCCAAGGAATGTGTGGGCCCCTTACTGAATGAGGGAGGCAACCTAGTGACAGAGGATGTGGAAAAAGCTAATGTACTCAATGCTTTTTTTGCCTCTGTTTTCACTAATAAGGTCAGCTCCCAGACTGCTGCGCTGGGCATCACAAAATGGGGAAGAGATGGCCAGCCCTCTGTGGAGATAGAGGTGGTTAGGGACTATTTAGAAAAGCTGGATGTGCACAAGTCCATGGGGCCGGACGAGTTGCTTCCGAGAGTGCTGAAGGAATTGGTGGCTGTGATTGCAGAGCCATTGGCCATTATCTTGGAAAACTCGTGGCGAACCGGGGAAGTCCCGGATGACTGGAAAAAGGCTAATGTAGTGCCAATCTTTAAAAAAGGGAAGAAGGAGGATCCTGGGAACTACAGGCCAGTCAGCCTCACCTCAGTCCCTGGAAAAATCATGGAGCAGGTCCTCAAAGAATCAATCCTGAAGCACTTGCATGAGAGGAAAGTGATCAGGAACAGCCAGCATGGATTCACCAAGGGAAGGTCATGCCTGACTAATCTAATCGCCTTTTATGATGAGATTACTGGTTCTGTGGATGAAGGGAAAGCAGTGGATGTATTGCTTCTTGACTTTAGCAAAGCTTTTGACACGGTCTCCCACAGTATTCTTGTCAGCAAGTTAAGGAAGTATGGGCTGGATGAATGCACTATAAGGTGGGTAGAAAGCTGGCTAGATTGTCGGGCTCAACGGGTAGTGATCAATGGCTCCATGTCTAGTTGGCAGCCGGTATCAAGTGGAGTGCCCCAAGGGTCGGTCCTGGGGCCGGTTTTGTTCAATATCTTCATAAATGATCTGGAGGATGGTGTGGATTGCACTCTCAGCAAATTTGCGGATGATACTAAACTGGGAGGAGTGGTAGATATGCTGGAGGGGAGGATAGGATACAGAAGGACCTAGACAAATTGGAGGATTGGGCCAAAAGAAATCTGATGAGGTTCAATAAGGATAAGTGCAGGGTCCTGCACTTAGGACGGAAGAACCCAATGCACAGCTACAGACTAGGGACCGAATGGCTAGGCAGCAGTTCTGCAGAAAAGGACCTAGGGGTGACAGTGGACGAGAAGCTGGATATGAGTCAGCAGTGTACCCTTGTTGCCAAGAAGGCCAATGGCATTTTGGGATGTATAAGTAGGGGCATAGCGAGCAGATCGAGGGACGTGATCGTTCCCCTCTATTCGACATTGGTGAGGCCTCATCTGGAGTACTGTGTCCAGTTTTGGGCCCCACACTTCAAGAAGGATGTGGATAAATTGGAGAGAGTCCAGCGAAGGGCAACAAAAATGATTAGGGGACTGGAACACATGAGTTATGAGGAGAGGCTGAGGGAGCTGGGATTGTTTAGCCTGCAGAAGAGAAGAATGAGGGGGGATTTGATAGCTGCTTTCAACTACCTGAAAGGGGGTTCCAAAGAGGATGGCTCTAGACTGTTCTCAATGGTAGCAGATGACAGAACGAGGAGTAATGGTCTCAAGTTGCAATGGGGGAGGTTTAGATTGGATATTAGGAAAAACTTTTTCACTAAGAGGGTGGTGAAACACTGGAATGCGTTACCTAGGGAGGTGGTAGAATCTCCTTCCTTAGAGGTTTTTAAGGTCAGGCTTGACAAAGCCCTGGCTGGGATGATTTAACTGGGAATTGGTCCTGCTTCGAGCAGGGGGTTGGACTAGATGACCTTCTGGGGTCCCTTCCAACCCTGATATTCTATGATTCTATGCCTAAGTCTCTCTCAGGATGTAAATTAAACATTGTAAGCCAACACAATGGATGTCCATTTACATACAAAGACAACTAAGATGTGAAATCAACAGGGAAGCAGCACACAGGAAAAACAACCTAGAGGTCGTTATCCTGTCTCTGAATACAAACAATTAACTTTGTGCCTATACGTAAGAGGCAAAGGAGACCTTGCCATCCCCTTACACATCCTGCTCATAGGAAGTAAACTCACAATGAATTTACATTCATGAAAATGGGATCTCAGCCAACCTTACTCGAAAACGTTGCAGAAGACTATGAGATAAGCGTCTTTAGACTGGAGGTTACCCTGATAGTTAAGTTTAGTCTCTAGAAAGCATAATATGATTTTGTTTTTTTGTAATAATTTGTTTTCAATATCCTTACTCACTATCACTTGAATCTCTGATAATAAACTTATTGTTGTTACACTATAATTATATCTTAGTGCTGTGATATTAAGCTGGTTCTGAGTTGAATTTCACGAGCTGGTGTGTGGGCCGTTCCTTTGGGAACAGCAGGCCTGGTATTTCTGTGAGTAGCCACTGTCAGGGGTTGGATATCACAGGGGAACACTTCAGAGGGACCTAGGAACTGGGGTGCACTTCTTGTTAATCTGTAAGGCAAAGGAATGGCTGGCACAGGGCCACAGGAAAGTGCCTGAGTTGCTCTCAGGCTGGTGGTGTTATGGCGCTGACATCCATCTGGACACAAGCAAGACTCCTTCCCAGTGGAGGCAGGGGGTAACAAGGCAACTTGCAGTTCTGGGTACCCCAAGAACTGTTGTCACACACTTCCTTCTCACAGTTTCCTCATCACTCCAGGGCATTCTTTGGGTTGGGGTCAGTGCCTTTTGGGTCCTTCTGCACCAGTGCTGGGCTTATTGTGAAACATGCAGGCTTCTTCTCCAGCTCAGCTACTCTTACCTTGTTTTGTCCATATCCTTTCTTCCTCCTGCCCAAACTCCGTCTCTCTTTTCTCCCCCAACTCACTCCCAGTGAATCCTTATTTAAACCTTAATTGTTCATCTGTCTTCATTTGTTCTGCTCTTGGAAAACTTCCTTTCTCCACTTCCCTCCCCCACGCATATGTAGGGTAGAACAGTTTTTTCCTATGCCTGAGCTCATCCATTATTCCAAAGGGGTTTTTTACTCCCATTGATGATCGTTGAGTTCTAACTGACCTGTCATTATCCCAGGCCTGGGAGAATGTGACACAAGCCCTGCCTGCTCATGCTGGATTGACAGACAGAGGTGCATTCATCATACAGCAATTTCATGATATCTTCATAATATGAGCAAGAATTCACAAGTTCTACAGACTCTCCAAAATTCACACATGTCATTGGCAAAAGTTCCATTGACTTCAATGAGAGTAGGGTTGAGACCTGCATTTGTAAAGCTTGTAGAGTTCTTTTGGACAAAGGTCCTTGGACTTTAGGACATCATGTACTATGCATGCTCAGTTCATAATTTTTGAACATTCATTATTATTTCTACAATAAGGGTAACACTTGGTGGTGCAGGAGACAGAGCTTGCTCCGCTTGCCCAAGATGGCGGAGTGAACTCCCTCAGGATTTAAGGGCCATCACAAATCTCACCACCTTCTGCTCTAAATGGAAAGGTGCATTTCTTTAACCTTGCCTTCACTAACAAACTTATTGCAACATATGTATATAGATAGATTTTTTTAAAATTCCAAAATAAAACACTCCACCGCACACGCTTGTTCTCTTGGGGGAGGAGGAAAGAACAAACAGCACATGACAGATGTTAGTCATATTGCATAGTGCACTCCTGGAAGGTGCTCAAATATGAAGATGATGAGCGTGGCATAAGAACCTATAATTAAAGAATAGAATAATCCATTTTTTTTAAACAAGGAAAAGTGACTTTTCTGTTATGCCTACATGCTAGGTTTGAAAATTTCAAACAAAAGCTTTTTGCAGTTATCTCAGCCTCAAAAAAAAACTTATCTGAAAATTCCCCTGTTGGTTAATTGTCCACTATGTGGTTTCTTGCAGTGTACTGTGAAGCCACTGTCAGTGACAGAATACTGGACTAGATAGCTGGACAGCTGATCTGATTAGGTCTGGCAGTTCCTAAGTTGCTATTTATCTCATAGGCCAAGCATGAGACATTTGAGCCTTTAGAGCACATATTGGGAAAATATTACGATAATTTACATTCAGTCCCACAGGATCAAAAAGTGCTTAACAAATACATGGTGCATTGTATACATAGAGCACCACTGAAATGCTACCACCTCTGGTATGAAAGGTGGCAGCCAGTGAGACAGTGGGTGTAAAACAGAGCGGATGCATACAAACAAGTATTTAGAAAGGATTGGCCAGGGAGTGGTGATGGGTTTAGAGAGTAGTGCCTCTCAATTCCATACTATGATAGGAAATGCACCAAAGTATTCTGGAGTCCTTTAAACATCTGCAACTTCTTTATCATAGAAATGGATAATAAATGAAAGTGATGGATCAAGAGTTCTTTTCAGTCAAAGAAGCATGCATTATTGTTAAATGAAGCTTGCGACTGAGGGCCATGTAAAATGTGCTTAGATTCTGCATTAATGGGATCATTAATACAGCAATTAGCTTACTGTATACACAAGAGAAAGGCTTCACTTTGGGACAATTTACAGAGCGGCTGAAAAAGAAATGGGTGGAATATCACTATAAAATCGAGTTCTATTATAGCAATTCATAAGCTCACCACAAATGTGTTATTTTCTAATTATTCTCCTATTATTCAAACTGGAAAAAATCTCCATAAAATGACACTTGCTCTAGTGTATAATTTGGTTACTAGGGTTACTAGATGAGATGTGTTTGTAATGATTTACAGTTCCCAAATACTCTTTCCTCTCCGCATAAGCTGACTAAGAAGGATCTGCCTCAATAAATTAACCATGGTAAATGTAGACAAATTAAGAAATGCAAGGTTAAATACAAACATCAATCAAAGGCAAGAGCTATAAATAGATAATGAACTGATGAAACAATGCCTGCAAAGCAACAGGCTCTGAGAGCTTTCATGATTGCTGACAAATACTGCTTGAGTACTTTGTAAATGTAGGGTGGTGTTTACCAAATGAGGCATGTGCTGCTTGCACACAATCAAAGGAAATGTCAGTGTGTAGCCGAAAGCCTTGTCATTTTTCCTGGGACTGGTGGAGACATACAGGCATACAAATAACCTTCCAAACAGGAGCGAGGGAGCTCTGAAGCCAGTCTTATGATCTGACAAGAACAGATAATACCGCTACATACAGTGAGACGGGTAGAGTGACCTTTTAGCTTTGTGCTCTCTATCACTTATTCCACATGCATTGCCTGTCTGGCAGCTTGATTAGCTGAGTGCTCTGTACAGAAAGAGCTGGTGCTGCTCCCCTTGGCCTTTATTTAGTAACAAATTCATCTGCTGTAGAATGTTTTCTATATTGTTCTTCATTATTAGGGAGGTCATTTACTGCACATGAAAACAGGATCTTTGTTATTCAAGGATCACATTTTAAACGGTGCTTCAACCTGGCCTTCAATTTTGCAGTGAAATTGCTGTACATAACTGCGGGTGCAAATGCTTGCACTTAAACGTCCAGTTACTTCATTTGGAGGCATGATTGGGTAGTCAGGAGCCAGATCCTCAGCTAGTGTATATCACCATAGGTGATTGACTTCAATGGAGCTACACCGCTATACACCAACTGAGGAGCTGGCCTTTGGTATCTAAATGGTGCCTGAAGTTCTGGGCCCACAATCTTTGTATCTGCAATATTGGGGACTGTTTTTCAATATTATTCCTAAGAGCTCACATGTCACCTGAACTCCGCTGGTTGCTGTCAAAGGTCTTTGGAGCAGGTGATGATGTCTTTATATGAGCTTGTTCAGGGCCTGGCACAACAGGACCCTGCTCCTGCCTGGAGCCTCTGGATGCTACTAGAATACAAATACTAACAATATGACATCACACATACAGGACTGCAATGTAGAAAGATCACGTGGGGAATAAGTAGCCTGAGCAAATGTATTCTGATGAGAAAGATCCCATTTCCATGGAATTGTCCCTAGCAATAACAAATAACTGATCAGTGTTGGAAGCACTGTGGGGGATTTAGGACATTGGGGTAAACATAGAACTGGAAAGCTGAAGCTCAGAAGAGGTTTTTGTTTCTTTTCAGAGGTGCCTCTGTTTTTCTGCATGAAATTACAGCCTTCATTCTTGTCCATCACTCAAAATGACAAGGTCGGTGAGGTAATATCTTTTATTGGACCAACTTCTGCTGGTGAAAGAGACCCCCCCCTTTAAAATAGGGATAACAAGACTTCCTTGGTTCACGAGGGTGTTGTGATATTTAAATCATTAATATTTTTGAGGCATTCAGATACTACTGGTCATGAGCACCAAAGGCAATCCTATTTTAAATACCCCCAAACACCTAGTACTCGCAAGAATGACCTTTGTGGTCATGTTCAATAGTCTCTAAAAAGAAAGTTTATTTACAGGGTGAAAATGTACAGGGTATAAATAAGATAAACATGTAACCTCATTACATCAAGATATTTAGCAAGGTAGTTGGTAATGTGACATAATTTTTAGTTGCAGAACTTGCAAAGTATTCACTATATTATCTGCTAGAGTTCATGCCACACTTCTGCCTGTTTCACTATAGAGCTAAATGCTGTCTTAGGAGAACTAATACCTTTCCCAAAAGGAATGGCAAGTGGCACTATCAGCTCAGATATACATTTTCAGAAGGGCGGATACCTGTTTGTGGGCTCAAATTGCAACTGCATTTCAATCAAGCTGCAGCTCAGAATGGTTGTAATGACCTGCTCATGGGTACAGATCAGCTGTTACAGGTATATCTAATCCAGTGTGATCCTACAATTAATTTTGCCGGTGCAAAAATGTAGACAGGCATATGGGAGCAATTTACATCTGCAAGCAAGGAGGTTGGGCTGCAGTCTGACTGAAAATATACCTCTCTGGATGAAATCTTCCACTCAACTGTGCTCAAAGCTCAAGCAAACAAGCTTAGAAAGGGGAATTATATGTGGGAGGGGAGAGCCAAATTCATCCACCCAATTTGTGGGCAGGTGTCAGGGCTTATTTATATAGCTGCTATTCTGGAACAGCATATCCAAATCTTGTGAGTCCCTTACACAGGTGTTGTAGCCACTGGATCTACCTCATTGTGGACTCGGTGCCCCAAATTCCCCAGGCACTGTGACACTCAAAGCTGGCATGGAGCGTGATGTACTGTGCACTCCCCTTCCTCATGCAGCAAAACACCTTTAACTTGCATGGGGTTGGTCTGTGGGAGAATGATGCCATGAAGAGCAGCTGATCTCTCCAGCTCCAACCCTTGAAATCTGTGCAGGTCAAATCCCATGGAGAATCCATGGTGCGGCCCCGGTGGGATCAGGACAAAGAGGGCAGCATGCTGTATAACCAGTATTCCCTCTTTGCACAAGCCACTGGCCAGATCCAAAGAGCTCTACTACTCCAGAAGGAGCAAGCAACACTGTCCCACAGTTTATAAAGTTCCTTTCAAGATGAAATGCTAGATACAAATAAAATGAAATCAATGAATGGTAGCTATTATCATCTCTGTCATCCAATATAGTAAGAATTGTATATGATGGAGTCCCGTTCAAACCCTGGCTTCACCTTGCTTTTGAAGGTAACATATTTGATTCTAAAAATAGCCCTGCCTTAATATAACATTTTGTCAACAGTGTAATGTAATCTATGGGTGACTGTACTAGCTCTGACATGAAAAATTCATGGCTTCACTCTCTTCCTCATAAGGGAGGATAATGTAGACATTTATCACAGCTAAAGGTACTAATATACTAATGGTTTTGATTTAAATCTATGATATTTCAAACACTGCTCCAGAAAGCAAGAGAAAACCAAATATGCTATAGGAAGGAAGCTGTTCTATGTAAAGGGCCAGATTCCTTGGGGGCATAATTCCTCTGAAGTCAATGGAGCTAACTCTGGCAAAGAATCTGGGTAAGGCTTTATTCTGGCAGTATTTGGGCAATTAAACCAATTGCAATTGTAATTGTTTTTCCTGGGGGCTGCAGATTCAACCACGTTCTTATGGCTATAGTCTATGGTCAATGGACTTTCTGGGGCCATCTGGTGCTAAAATGTGCAAATATTGTAGTTTAATTCATCCACTTATTTTGCGCTAGTTGAATAATGAACTCCATTTTCTTTTAATATTGAAAGGTTGGAATTGTTTACAATGATTTTATAACATTTGCTTTTTCCACTTAATTCATTGTTTTTCTGTAATTATGTCACTTTCATTGCTCCACCATTTCTATGCCCTTCTCCTTTCTGAGTTTTATTTTCCCTTTTTATTAGTTTCTTGTATGTAGAAGGGTAACTCAGTACTAACATGCCCCCCTCCACCCCCGAGAAGGGCATGGTGTAACAGGTACCCCCTGCTGACAGCCACTCCTTCTGGTACCCCCTGCTGAGAGCCACTCCTGCCCTGTGGTGGTCTATTACTTTTTGTCACTCAGCTCTTGGCCCAGGACAAACACAGTCAAACCCCTTTTGGGATAAATTGAGACCAGCACAACTGTAGACTGGTGGCTTACATCTTTAGCCCAACTCCAGCCTTCTAGCCTTTGTCTCCAGGGGTTTTCCTCAGTGGACTAGTAGGGGAATTCAGGCCTGCCCTCTATTCTGGATTCCAGTCTAGGGACCCTGTCATAAGCAGCTATGGGTCTGTCTATTCAGAACTGCTGCTTCCGACCTCAGCCTATCTAGGTCTTTCCACCATCTCCTTCCTAGGATCACGACTTCACAGATTCCCCAAAGAAAAGTAGATTAGTTACATGTAACAAAGCAAATGAAGGAAGCTTACCTGCCCTAGCTAATCTCTGGCACCTAGCAGTCTCAAGATAGCCCCAGCCCAGCACTCCTGAGGAAGTCTCAAGATAGCCCCAGTCGAGCCTTCCTGCCAGGGGCCAGCACAAGAGCGCCACTACTGAGTTGGTCTTTCCCTCTTTTGACTTCTCCCTCAGGCTTGCTGCTTCTTGCAGGTGTAAGGATGAGGTTGGTTGAGCCCACAAGTTCTCATTAACCCCTTCCCAGCCTGTGGGGGGTCTGTATGCCCTATCACCGTCTCCTGTATCTGCACGCATACATTTCAGTAGCTCAGTATTTACCAACAAACATATATCTAAATACAGACAAAATTTCCTTTCTATTCAATGTTCTCTCTTTGTGCAAAATAGGGTTACCAGGTGTCCAGTTTTCAACCGGAACACCTGGTCGAAAAGGGACCCTCCCTAATCCAGTGAAAATGAGCAAGTGAGTGAGGGTGGGGGAGATTGAGTGACGGAGGGAGGTGGGATGGAGTGAGCAGGGTAAGGCCTTGGAGAAGGGGCAGGGCAAGGGTGTTTGGTTTTGTGCAACTGGAAAGTTGGCAAAAATGCATGACAAGGAACAGCTTCCTCTAGGACGGGACTGACTGTCAGACAAATCTGTGGGGGCCAGTAATTCCCCCAAAACCCCAGGCCCAGCCTGACCCATGGAGAGAGTCCTCCTGCTCTCCCCTCTGGCTCCTGCCTTCACAAAGGCAACACAGTCAGCTCCCCTCCATACCGACGTTCACTGCCTGGCCCATGACTGCAGTGTGTGGGCCAGATTTTCATTCGGTGTAAATCAGTGTACCTCAATTGACTTCAGTGTAACTATGCTGATTGACAGCGGTTGAGAACCAGGCTCTGGGACTTTTTTGATGGGGTTTGCAGAGCACACAAATAAAGTTAATGCTGCTTCAAGTCATGTTATTTTTATGCTCCCCTTGAACCATAGGGTGTCGAGTCTCCCACGCCATTCCCTTTCTATATGCCCCAGCCAGACTCCTGTGTCTGGAAGGGACAGAGACAGCCACACAGAGAGATGGTACAACGTTACTTTCCCCTTTTTTTGCACCATGGGTTTCCTGCCCTCCACAGAAGACAAACACTAGGGAGCTTAGGCTCAGAAAATATTGCAGATAGTGAGCTCAGTGATGTTAGTAGGTCTCTCTGAGTTTCCTTAAAATGTCACAAGTTCCAAGGAACTCTTCTGAGTGTTCTATTGATCAGTTTGGGCTGTGTGGGTGTGTTTAAATAAAAAGGGTACAAGTTGCCTTCCCCACCATCATCCCTGTGCAGGGACCACACACTAGCCCAGTCCATATTCCCCAGGCCATGAAAAGACTGGGCCTTCTAGTGCCAAGAGTGGAGATCGAGATTTCCCAAAGACAGAGGAAGAGCATGAGGTCCTGCCCACCCCGTACTTGTCAGTAGAATTGAGTTGGCACAGGGGGAATGCCCAGTGAAGAGGGTAAAAGGGTGCGATGGGGGGCTTTGTTGTGTTCTCTGCCACAGCACTACCACAGGTGCTGACCTGGATCCCCTACATTCACCAGGGTAAATCTGGAATAATTCCAATGAGTTATACTGGTGTACAGCCAGTGTAAATGAGAACACTATGCTTTTTTCCAGTCACAATCTCTCTACAATCTGTTGCCAGTGCACAGACCTTCCTCGCAACACCCTTTAAAGGCTCCTTCTTCTTCAGGTCACAACCCTGGATCTCACATCTCCCCCAGTTCTTCTTTCTACATCTCCTTGCCTTTTTGTGTTTTCCAACATACTTATTTGTTCCTGCTCTAGATGAGATGATAAAATTCATGTTGAAGTGACAGAATCCATTTCCTCTGTGAGCCTTTTATTGTTGATTTTGAGCCTACTTCTCCATCCTTTCCTAGGGTAACTTCTGATGTTCCCATAATTATATCCTCTTTTTCCACGTTATTCATCTGTATCTACTAAAGTCCCATACTTTGCTGACTATCTCCTCTATGAGTTTTAATAAATATGTTCAACTCTGCTTTAATTTGATCATCATCTATCTTACTTTTAATTTCTCGTTCTCAAAACTTCATTTCTTGCTGCATTAACTCCATTTGTCTCCTTGGCTCTTCAGCCACTAATGAAATGAATCTAATGAACATCCATAAAGTACCATTTCTCATGTGTCCATGAAAATGTTATTATCATTTTTTATTACAACATAGATAGGCCTAAATGGAATCAAAGAATTAAAAATACCCAACCCAAACTTTAAAAAAAATGGATCTTCATTTTGTAACTTTTCCCCATCTCTAAATTTTGTTTTATAATCCACAAATCTCTTCAATATTAGGAATTTACAGATCATTTGTCTTACAGTTCCTGTAGTGTGATAACAAAGCTGAAATATGTATGTGTCTATTTACCTCTTTAGAAGATTAGCCAGTTATCAGCAGTAAATTGTGCTGATTACAATGATCTAAACCAGATCCTGATTTCAGTCATACTGGTTTTGATCTGGAATAATTCTACTAACTTCATTTCCACTGTGTGGAATTATTGTATTCATGTTTATTTTGAACAGAGGATCTGTAAAAACACAGTTACTAAATATAATGTACAATATGTGCAGCAATAGCAGTCTGGTCTAATACAGAAAGTTTCTCCTCTAGATTAGTGTTCCCAAACCAAAGAGAAACATACATTATAACTCCTTGCTTAGCCGGTCCATATCACTCTAAATTTGCTCATTTCCCCCAGTTATTTTCCCAACTTGACATAATGTAAATCATTCATTATATCCTAGGCAGACACCAGAGCATCATCTTTAAGGATGACTGTCCTCACTGCACCAAGTAATCGCAGAAGTCATTTCCCCAAAGCTAAGCACATTACACCTGTATCCAGCAGACCTAGTAGGCAGAGAGAGATTAAATATGCAGACCTGGAGACATAGGACTGGTCTACACTGGGAATTTATATCAGCATAGCTGTGTCTCTCAGAGGTGTGAAAAAAAATCCCACACTCCTGAGAAATGTAGTGATGCTGACCTAATCCCCAGGGTCAGTGACTGATTAGCCACTGGGCCAATGGGGCCCATGCCCAGGGACCCTGGCCAATTGAAAATAAAATGGAAAAATCCTGCCGAGGAATGGGGGGAGCCCCTCACACCCCAACCCTGCTCCCTGGCAGGAGAGCCGGGTGGGGTGGCAGGGGGCGACTGCTGGTGGAAGGGACAGGGTGGGACCCCCACTTGCTTGGGCCCAGGACTCCACAAAACAGTAAATCTGCCTCTGCCCAGTGAAGACAGTGCTAGGTCAATAGAAGAATTTTTCCTTCAACCGAGTTACCACATCTCTGGGAGGTGGATTACCCACACCAATGAGAAAACCATCTGTGTAGATAGTGTCTACTATGCTGAAGCACGACAGTGGCACAGCTATAGCGGTTTTAGAACAGACATACCCATAATTACATCAGATATAAGCAAAGTATATGATAAATGTATTGACTGCCAATGTCAGTGCTAGCATTCACCCTCCTTGACAGAATCCACTTTAAATAACCTCTCAGAGGTTTTGTCGGAGCTATGTTTATCTAAATAACTGATTTTTTTTTACTGTGACCATCTCTGTAGCATCTAAGTGATTCTATGAAGAATCTTCTTCTGTAAAACTTTAAGAGGAGAGAACCAGAGGTGTGTTTAATCCTTACATTGCTTCTCGACAATCAAATGAGGTTTATAACTGTCTCTTTCCCATTTAGGCTATAGGCCAAACCTTCAAGTTCTCTGCACCTGAAACTCCCACGGAAGTCATTAGAAACTCCTCATGCAGGGCTTGTGAGATTGGCCTTATGAGATTGTGAGATGGGGTGTTTTAACCCCGCACCTGGGTCAAAAGGGTTAAACAAGTGCAAAGAACAAGCCCTGTCAGTCATGTCAGGGGTGGAATAAGGGTTTTAAAGCAGGAAGTTCCAGAGTGTGATGAGCAGCTCTGGGAGAGGTTAGTAATAGCTGTACAGCCCCCAAGAGGCACTCCTGGGGAACTCTGGGGAACAGCCCTCAAGAGAATCATTTGCTGATTCCTGTGCCTACAAGGAGGCAGCAGGCCCTGGTATGCCAGCCAGGCAGGATAGGTTTGGCAAAGCCCTAAGGTGAGCTGTTAAGTGTTCTGTGCAGCACCTTCCACCCTTCCTGGGGGTAATGAACTGGGGACTATGCTAAAATAGCTTGGGGGTGGGGAGCCAGGAACCTCCATCTCTTTCAAATGCTGGCAAGACTGTTGGGCTTAATTTAGTATTGAGAAACCTCTTCTTTATGTGGGCAGAGGTGTCTGTGGATTTAGCAGTGCCCAGGCAGCAGGAGGTGCTGGGCAGTAATCTGAGGTGTGTAACAGACCCTTATAATCTCTGGAATCAGTTGCTCAAAATTCTTATGTGCCAGTCACTTTGTTCAGTTATTCCTGTTGATTTATATTACAGCATAATATAAAGTGGGCTCATTTTAAACTGCCTTTTGTATCATTTTTGAAATGTTAATTTAGCATGCATTGTCCCTACTGCCCCTGTAGAGTCTTTGTATAGTTAAACGCCACTATGTGTGGTGCTGGTCTGTTGTGAATTTAACAATGATAGTTCCTGTTCTGTACTGTCAAACGCATGTGGAGAATCAGGCCAGGCAACCGGGAGGTCTGGGCTCAGGGTAGCTGCACACAGAACCCAATTCTCTACTCTGTAACAAAAGGTGATGCTTTTTAACTGCTGCCTTCTGTTACTCATGGTGCAAGGAGGATCTGACCACTTGCCCCAGTGGCAGAAGCATCTTCCTTTACCTGCTCATCTAGCGGCAAGGGAGGAGAAAGAAGAGGGTTAAGGGAGATGCTGCAGCTACAGCTAGAGCAAGTGCTGAGGCAGGAATAGGTAGAAGCAGGAGCCAGCAGCTTCCTAGGTCTGACAGGCTGCTCAGATCAGCAGCAGAACACAGAGATACCAAGGGTTGGCTGTCCTTAAGAGTGAGATTCAAGGCCAAAGAGTGAGACTTTCCAGGTGGCGTGTTAGGTTATTGCTTAAGACAGGGACTCTCATCTTCCGGCCTTTGTGACATCCAACAGTCCAGGTTTTTAATCCAATCAGCAGGTAATAATTTGTTTTAAAATGTACACTGCTTAATATTGCATATGAAACATTTAACTGTCCAAATTCATACTAAAGTCTAGGGCATGTGAGAATTCTATATGCAATGCAAACTAGTAGATTTTAATAAAAACAATTGGCTGGTTGGAACAAAATCCTGGATGGTTCGAGATCCCTGGGGATATAGGCGGTGCCTAATGGAGGCTGGGGGAGACTAAGTCTCCGCAAACCTCTCACTGCCAGAGGGGAGGGCAGTGGCGGATTACCACGTGGGCCCATGGCCAATTTGGGGCCTCCCCAAAATCTTTCCCTCACCTTGGCCCCGGGGCTGTGGTGGGGGCACAGAGCTTTACAGGTCTCAGTGCCGCAGCGTGGAGGAGGGTGGAAAGGAGTGAGTGGGGGGTGGGTATCAGGGGAAGAGGTGGAATGGGGTGGGGCCTGGGCGGGTTAGCGGACAAGGGGTGGTACTGTGGTCCCGGCTGTGGCTGAACTCTCAGCCCCCGTCTGTGGCCCTGACCAAGCTCTCAGTCCTGCACCCTGGCCGGAGCCATGGGAGAGCTGAGAGCAGCGAGCCGGGATGGGGCTTCAGCCAGAAGAGGTTGAGCAGGGGGCTAGCCTCCTCAAGGAGAAGCTTCACCTGCCACCCATGCCTGGGGACATTAATTTGTATGGTTTACATTTTGAACTGTATTTTGCAGAACCCTCAAACTTTCAATCAAGTTCTGCTCATTTTTTTGCGCGAACTCCAATATTTTTTTACCATAGAGTATTCACACACACAAAACCGCCAACGTGAGCCTGTAGTCTTCATGGTTACCAGAGTACACAAGTTTGGAAAGCAGTTTTCCAAGTTCTTAGTCCCCCCATACCTGAGGCCCTGGATTTATTGTTGTCTATTGCAGTGCCCGAGTAAAAATATTTTAAATCTGTATATATTTACTCAAAATGAGTGAGATAAACTTAGGAATGTGTGTGAGAGTGAGATAGCATGCTAATGAGTGAGTTTCATATCCAGTGAGTGAGACTTGACATGTCTGAGAACCATCTACAATCCCTGCCTTTAACCAGGAAGTGAAGGCAAGGCAAGACATGAAAATATCGGATCCAATCTAACATCATAGCATTCATTTACAAGTAAAAAACAACTAAGGATCCATACTCATGTTTAACTAAGCAGGGACCTTAGAGATGCATACATTGTGATGGAGCAGTATTCCCATAATTTAAAATTAAAATCAACACTTCCTATCAGTGTAGGAGATCATTAAACATTGCACTGCATGAGCCAGCATCTCTTTTCTAAAAAGAGGTGTCAGAATGTTCAGCCAAATGAGCCATCCAATTGGCCTAACTTTCCTGCTCGCTTTCTAATTTGCTTTTAATGAAGATATAATTAAGAGGTAATGTCAGGAGAGCAGAACATTGTCATTGGATAATGTCCTCCTGCTGCTACATAAATGGAAAATGCAGTAAATACAGAAGGAAAGCCAAGATGTTTATGTTCAATGCGGGAGACACTGATCCTGTGACACTGTCCTATTACAATAACTTTAGTTCTGTTTTACAGAATGAATGCTGTACAGTAGATTGTCATTTCTGGTCTCAGCCTGCTACCAAGGAATCAATGCCAAGGCTTCTGCTGGGACTTTGCTGGGGGTGGGAGCATGCCCTTCTTCTGAGAGCTACTGATGGGGTAGGCTAATAATTGCTCACTTTAACCTCATTGTCCAATTGCATTCTGATTGCAATAGGAAACAGCCATTGTGTGTTTCAATGGATCAGTGCAAGGGAATAATATATCCATAGTAGAATTGTTTTAAAAGGTTTACTTTTCTTAATAAGCTGCCTTCTGACGGGTGATATTAAACTTTTTTGTGAATAATGTCCGTCTTCTGGCGTCTGATTAGCAGAAGATGCTAATGAGATACAAAACGGAGTCCATTTTGTATCCTGGCAGTTACCACTAGCTACCACTATATTTCAGGAGACACAATTATTTTCATTCTAACCTCCATTGTCACGTGTTCTTAGTTTTCCAAAAACTTTTCATCTGGGGAGAAAATTATCTGCCCTTAAGTGATTTTAATATCTATAGCTATAAGCCAAATAGTATCTATAGCCATTTTTGCATTATGAAGGGTAACAAAATATACTATCTCCTAAAGCTAAGACCATTTTTTTCAGGCAGAAAGCTGCATGAAATAATAGTAGTTATCCTAAAATATGGATAAACCTTGAAAGTTAACTTCCTGTGAAATTAGTATTGAGATGAACTACCTTTGCTCTGTTTGAAACACTTTGGGTTTTGAATTCACAAACTAAAGAAAAAAGAAAAGGAGTACTTGTGGCACCTTAGCGACTAACCCATTTATTTGAGCATAAGCTTTCATGAGCTACAGCTCACTGTAGCTCACGAAAGCTTATGCTCAAATAAATGGGTTAGTCTCTAAGGTGCCACAAGTACTCCTTTTCTTTTTGCGAATACAGACTAACACGGCTGCTACTCTGAAACTAAAGAAAGCAACTTTTACATCTCCCAATATGCCCAAGTAATAATAGTCCCTAGCTCTTGTTTAGCTCTTTTGATCAACAGGTCTCAAAGAAGGTCAGGATCACTAGCCATGTTTTACAAATGGGGAAACTGAGTGATAGAGAGATGAAGTGACTTGCCCAAAGTCACTCAGCAGAGCCAAGACTTGAACCCAAGTCTACCAAGTCCCAGGCTAGTGCTTGATTGACTAGCCCACACTGCTCCAAAGAGAAACTAGAGCACTGAAAATAGTGTGCATGCATGTGACTCTCTCTGATTGCTCTCAATGACACTGCTGTAAATCTGGAGTAACCTCACTGAAGTAAGTGGAATGCTTCTGCATTGGCACCAGTGTCACCAAAGGCAGAATTTGACCCAGAGTTTGCAGTGTAACTTTGTAAATCCACCAGGCTATGCCCTCTGAGTAACTGTCAGTTAGCTAATTTGGACTGTGATTTCTTCAAAGGAACCCAGGACATTAAATACAGAAACTATACTCATGCGATGTTAAATATACATAGTTAAACTCAAAGGTTAGGAAATGGAAAAGTTAAGGATCCTACAGTAATGTTAATGCTGCTGTTTACACATGAGCCTCAGGCCTGAATTGGTTCCATTTGTGGTTCCCCAATTTGGGGGCGGGAGGGGGAATTCAGCCACCAGTTCAGTTTAGAGCAGCTTGGAGCCATCCTCTGGCTGGGGATTGCCCTCTGGGAATGTCCCTCAGGTCACCTGCTGTGCCAGGAGCTGAGGGGAATAGCATAGGAGCTGGCTATGCTGGCTGGGGAGATCTGGCTGCTTTCTGGTTCCTTTGTACCACAGGAGTAGTGAGAAGGGACCATAGCTGGGCACAAAATAGAAGCTGTATAGTATTTTCTATTCCTGTTCTTCTTACTGCTGTTTGTTTTATATATACCATTAACACACACTTAGGATCATAAGTTCCATTCTCTTTCAATTAGCTTTATGTTCCTAAGTGCCTAAGTCACTTTTGAAAATGGGTGTTAGGCTTCTGAATCACGTAGGCACTTTTGATAATATCACCCTCTGTCTCCAAAGCCCTGCCCTACATCAGTATGGTGCAGTCACCCGAGGGGGAGTTCTGGGAAGCACAGTGCCCCCCTGAGCACCATACATCCAAGAGCTCCTCAGAGGGCAGAGGAAGTGTGCACACTGTGTCCACCCATTAGTTGGGTACACACTCTGGCTAGCTCTATTGCTAGCTCTGTTGCCTTGTTCAAGTATGTGTGAGGCTACAGCAGGAGATATTAGTGGGGAGCAGTCCTGATGTAAGCAGGGTCTGAATGAGCTCTTCCCTAACATCCAGTGATGAGCTGGGGAAGAGGACTTCAGGAACTGACCTTGTTTGCATAGATACACACCCTCTGCCTAGATGAGCAGCATGATGGGGCTGCTTTGCCCAAATGATCACTTTTGGCTGGTGCTGGATCACAAGACACTTTGTTTTTGAGTGCAGGGGAAATAAATGGTTGTTTTCCTTGTTGTGTGAATCAAGGGCAGCAGAACTATGCGTGGCATGCCCTGATTGAGGGGTTCACCCTCAACTGAAATGTGCTTGCTAAGCAGGGAGTAGGGGTGCCAAAGCCTGGTAGAGATGGGGGGGGAGGGCAGATGTTTCTACTTTGCTGTGAGTTCTGTTTAAGGGTTCTAGACTCCATTTGACCCTCCCCACCCACACTATGTAATGACAGAGCTGATTAAGACTGAATTGATAGTCTTTTGTTGGAAATCAATAGAGCTGAAAGAACTGAAAACTGGGTCTAAGCATTAGACCTGCTCTGGGACAGTGTCTCTGATGAGAGAGACTGCCCAGCCTGCACTAGCAGTGAGGCTCCCCCACTAACAGACGAACTCACTGGAAGTTGTCTTAAGCGGTGGGATCTCAAGACATCTTGGGCAGAGTGGCTGGAGGAGTGAGTAAGGTTCGTTCTCCCCACCCAGGGTGGGAGGTGAACTCCTGCGAAAACACCTCTGAACTCTGGTTCCCCATGGACCAAGGACAACAACTGTGAGTGAGGTGCAGTGGAGGGAGAAGGGAGGAGCATGTTAAAGGAACTTTTGTTTGTTGGACTCTCCCCCTGCAAGGTGAGAACCTGAGGCAAAGGGCACTGACCAACTTCTCCAGAGTGGATGTTTTCCTCATGGTCTTATGCTTATGAATCCTGCTTGCCGCATTTTCCCAAGTTAATGCTGGTTTACTTTCTCCTCTTTTTTTTATTAAAAGTTTCTTTTCTACACACAGACTCAGTGAGAGGGGAAGTATTGCCTCTTAGAGGCGCCCCGGGAGTGGTGTGTATTTTCCCAGGTTACTGGGAGGAGGCTCAAAACGGTTTTGTGTTAGATTGTTAAAATGGAGCCCCTAGATATTGAACCCAGCCCTTGTTGCTGCCGACTCCACCTGTCAGAAGGGTTACACAAGCTATCAGGAGAACATGTGCGAGGAGGGAGTCTTCACTATAGCGCAAAGGTGCCATAAGGCCCCTTCTAGAGAATGTTACTGATGCAACAGGCTCTCTGTGAGAGGCCCAGGTAAAGAATCATTCTGGGAGAGGAAGGGGGCAGAAGGGATAGTGGCAGGGAGAGAAGCTGAGCCCTGATTAGGGGGCAGAGCTTCTCTGACTAGGGATCCTAAAAGGTAGCAGCCAGTCAGGCAGTGGCACAGACAGCTGCAGCGGCACAGGAGCTAGCAAACTGAGCTGTAAACAGGGGAGTTTGAGTGGGAGTTTGTCTTGTGGTACTTGTTTTATGCTGTGGGGGGGTGTTTTGGGTGTTGTTTGTGTTTCCCAGATTAACAGGATTTAGGTGGGAAGGCTATGACAGATACAGAGGCAGCAGTGGGAGTGACCCATGTAGTGGAAGACACAATGAAGATGACTGGAGGTGGAAGCTGCGGTACGTACATGATCCTGGAGGGGGCACCTGGTAAGAGTTTTGTCTGTATGAAATGCCGTCTGATAGAGCTGATGGAGGAAAAGATCCGAGGTTTGGAGATGCAGGTGGAAAGTCTGGTAGAGTTTAGGAAGGGGTTTGAGCAGATTATGGAGGTATCTGAAGGGAAAAGCTCAGACTTGTAGGTGGAATCAGGGCTGGGGAATTCTGAGGGGAGACTGGGTGAGGAAAGTGGTCAGTAGAAGCATGTGACTAAAAGAACCAGGCAGAGTAAAAGACGGGCTAGTGAAAGAGAAATAGAGCTTAAGAATAGGTTTGCAGAGTTGGAAAATGAAGAAGGCGCTTAGCAGATAGTCACTGAAGGTGGAAGAGCAAGGAAGAAGAGAAGAGCAGCTAGTCCTATAGGAAAAGGGGAAGAGTCAATGGAGACTACACCAAATATGAGCCCTAGGAGGATACAGGATGGGTTAAAGAGTATTACAAGGGAGAATAGGAATGGAAAGAACTTGCAGCCAGAGGGAACAGGGGATAGACTGGAGAATAGCACCGTCACTAGGAAAAGGCAGGTCTATGTGATTGGGGACTCTTTACTGAGAAGAATAGATAGGCCTGTAACCAGAGCTGATCCAGAGAATAGGAGGGTGTGCTGTCTTCCAGGTGCTAAGATACGGGATATAGACCTGAGGTTGAAAAGGATTCTAAAGGGAGCAGGAAAGAATCCCCTAATTATCCTTCATGTGGGAACAAATGATACGGCTAGATTCTCGCTGGAAAGTGTTAAGGGAGACTATGCTAGGCTGGGGAAGACGCTTAAGGAAATCGAGGCTCAGGTGATCTTTAGTGGGATTCTGCCTGTTCCTAGAGAAGGGCAACAAAGGTGTGACAAGATTATGACTATCAACAGATGGCATAGGCAGTAGTGCTATAAGGAGGGCTTTGGGATGTATGGCCACTGGGAGGCATTCATGGACAGAGGACAGTTCTCTCGGGATGGACTTCCTCTGACTAGGGAAGGAAATAGACTTCTAGGATGGAGGCTGGCACAACTGATTAAGAGACCTTTAAACTAGGAATTTGGGGGAGATGGTTGGGAGATGTCCAGGTAATCTCCATGCCGGATTTTAGCATTGAGAGGAAAGAAAACGAAGTAAGAGAGGATACAGCCAAGGAGGAAGGGCAGTGTAGATACCAGTCTAATAGGTTATACTGGCTGTAGAATGACCGTGCCTAATAGGATACAGAATGTGAGTGAGGCCAAACAGCAAAAATTAAGATGTTTGTACACCAATGCGAGGAGCCTAGGTAACAAAATGGAGGAACTAGAGCTACTGGTGCAGGAAGTGAAACCAGATGATATAGGGAGAACAGAAACATGGTGGAATAGTCGTCATGACTGGGCTACAGGTATTGAGGGGTATGTGCTGTTTAGGAAAGACCAAAATAAAGGTAAAGCTGGTGGAGTAGCATTGTATATCAATGATGAGATAGAATGTAAAGAAATAAGAAGCGATGAAATGGATATGACTGAGTCCGCCTGGGCAAAAATTAAATTGGGGAAGAAAACTATTAGAGCCTCCCCGGGATAGTGCTTGGGGTGTGCTATAGACCGCCGGGATCTAATTTGGATATGGATAGAGCCCTTTTTAATGTTTTTAATAAAGTAAATACTAATGGAAACTGTGTGATCATGGGAGACTTTAACTTCCCAGATATAGACCGGTGGATGAGTGCTAGTAATAATAATAGGGCTCAGATTTTCCTAGATGCGATAGCTGATGGATTCCTTCAGCAAGTAGTTGCTGAACCGACTAGAGGGGATGCCATTTTAGATTTGGTTTTGGTGAGTAGTGAGGACCTCATAGAGGAAATGGTTGTAGGGGATAATCTTGGCTCAAGTGATCATGAGCTAATTCAGTTCAAACTGAACGGAAGGATTAATAAAAATAAATCTGCAGCTAGGGTTTTTGATTTCAAAAGGGCTGACTTTCAAAAATTAAGGAAATTAGTTAGGGAAATGGATTGGACTGAAGAATTTATGGATCTAAAGGTAGAGGAGGCCTGGGATTATTTTAAATCAAAGCTGCAGAAACTATCGGAAGCCTGCATCCCAAGAAAGGGAAAAAAATTCATAGGCAGGAGTTGTAGACCAAGCTGGATGAGCAAGCATCTCATTGTGTAGAGAGTTGTCACTTTGGATGGGCTATCACCAGCAGGAGAGTGAATTTGTGTGGGGGGATGGAGGGTGAGAAAACCTGGATTTGTGCTGGAAATGGCCCACCTGATGATCACTTTAGATAAGCTATTACCAGCAGGACAGTGGGGTGGGAGGAGGTATTGTTTCATATTCTCTGTGTGTATATAAAGTCTGCTGCAGTTTCCACGGTATGCATCCGATGAAGTGAGCTGTAGCTCACGAAAGCTCATGCTCAAATAAATTGGTTAGTCTCTAAGGTGCCACAAGTACTCCCTTTTTTTTTGCGAATACAGACTAACATGGCTGTTACTCTGAAACATCTCAGAGAGGTGATTAAGAAAAAGCAGAAAGCATATAGGGAGTGGAAGAAGGGAGGGATTATCAAGGAAAGCTACCTTATTGAGGTCAGAACATGTAGGGATAAAGTGAGACAGGCTAAAAGTCAAGTAGAGTTGGACCTTGCAAAGGGAATTAAAACCAATAGTAAAAGGTTCTATAGTCATATAAATAAGAAGAAAACAAAGAAAGAAGAAGTGGGACCGCTAAACACTGAGGATGGAGTGGAGGTCAAGGATAATCTAGGCATGGCCCAATATCTAAACAAATACTTTGCCTCAGTCTTTAATAAGACTAAAGAGGATCTTAGGGATAATGGTAGCATGACAAATGGGAATGAGGATATGGAGGTAGACATTACCATATTTGAGGTAGAAGCAAAACTCAAACATCTTAATGGGACTAAATCGGGGGGCCCAGATAATCTTCATCCAAGATTATTAAAGGAATTGGCACATGAAATTGCAAGCCTATTAGCAAGAATTTTTAATGAATCTGTAAACTCAGGGGTTGTACCGTATGATTGGAGAATTGCTAACAAAGTTCCTATTTTTAAGAAAGGAAAAAAAGGTGATCCGGGTAACTACAGGCCTGTTAGTTTGACATCTGTAGTATGCAAGGTCCTAGAAAAAATTTTGAAGGAGAAGGTAGTTAAGGACATTGAAGTCAATGGTAAATGGGACAAAATACAACATAGTTTTACAAAAGGTAGATCGTGCCAAACCAACCTGATCTCCTTCTTTGAGAAAGTAACAGATTTTTTAGACAAAGGAAACGCAGTGGATCTAATTTACCTAGATTTTAGTAAGGCATTTGATACCATGCCACATGAGGAATTATTAGTTAAATTGGATAAGATGGGGATCAATAGGAAAATTGAAAGGTGGATAAGGAATTGGTTAAAGGGGAGACTACAACGGGTCCTACTGAAAGGTGAACTGTCAGGCTGGAGGGAGGTTACCAGTGGAGTTCCTCAAGGATCGGTTTTGGGATCAATCTTATTGAATCTTTTTATTACTGATCTTGGCACAAAAAGTGGCAGTGTGCTAATAAAGTTTGCGGATGATACAAAGCTGGGAGGTATTGCCAATTTAGAGAAGGACAGGGATACCCTACAGGAGGATCTGGATGACCTTGTAAACTGGAGTAATAGTAATAGGATGAAATTTAATAGTGAGAAGTGTAAGGTCATGCATTTAGGGATTAATAACAAGAATTTTAGTTATAAGCTAGGGACGCATCAATTAGAAGTAACTGAGGAGGAAAAGGACGTTGGAGTATTGGTTGATCATAGGATGACTATGAGCTGCCAATGTGATATGGCTGTGGAAAAAAGCTAATGCGGTCTTGGGATGCATCAGGAGAGGTATTTCCAGTAGGGATAAGGAGGTTTTAGTACCATTATACAAGGCACTAGTGAGACCTCACCTGGAATACTGTGTGCAGTTCTGGTTTCCCATGTTTAAGAAGGATGAATTCAAACTGGAACAGGTACAGAGAAGGGCTACTAGGATGATCCGAGGAATGGAAAACTTGTCTTATGAAAGGAGACTCAAGGAGCTTGGCTTGGTTAGCCTAACTAAAAGAAGGTTGAGGGGAGATATGATTGCTTTCTATAAATATATCAGAGGGATAAATACCGGAGATGGAGAGGAATTATTTAAGCTCAGTACCAAAGTGGACACAAGAACAAATGGATATAAACTGGCCACTAGGAAATTTAGACTAGAAATTAGATGAAGGTTTTTAACCATCAAAGGAGTGAAGTTTTGGAATAGCCTTCCAAGGGAAGCAGTGGGGCCAAAAGATCTATCTGGCTTTAAGGTTAAACTCGATAAGTTTATGGAGGAGATGGTATGATGGGATAACATGGTTTTGGTAATTAAATATTCATGGGAAATAGGCCCAATGGCCTGTGATGGGCTATTAGATGGGGTGAGATCCGAGTTACCCAGGAAAGAATTTTCTGTAGTATCTGGCTGATGAATCTTGCCCATATGCTCAGGGTTTAGCTGATCGCCATATTTGGGGTCGGGAAGGAATTTTCCTCCAGGGCAGATTGGAAGAGGCCCTGGAGGTTTTTCGCCTTCCTCTGTAGCATGGGTCACGGGTCACTTGCTGGAGGATTCTCTGCTCCTTGAAGTCTTTAAACTACAATTTGAGGACTTCAATAGCACAGATATAGGTGTGAAGTTTTTTTGTAGGAGTGGTGGGTGAAATTCTATGGCCTGCGTTGTGCAGGAGGTCAGACTAGATGATCATAATGGTCCCTTCTGACCTAAATATCTATGAATCTATGTCCCTGAAATAGCACATGGAGGCCTTCATAACAGGGGTACAAGTTAGCACAACATTTTGCATTGTCCTTGCCTATTCCAGGGCCCTGGCATCACCATAATCCTTATAGAGGCATGGATCTGAGTCAGGGAATGCAACTGTGCCTGGCTTCTGTGGTCCCAGCCAAAGGCCAAGTTAACATTGCTGTGGGAACCTTAGCATAAATAGCAACAAGGGCAAAACTTCCTTCTCTTTGTTCCTAAAATCACTGTATCTTCAGGGCTATCCTATAAGAACAGCCATACTGGGTCAGACCAAAGGTCCATCTAGCCCAGTATCCTGTCTTCTGACAGTGGCCAATGCCAGGTGCCCCAGAGGGAATGAACAGAACAGGTAACCATCAAGTGTAATCATCAATCCCCTGTTGCCCATTCCCAGCTTCTGGCAAACAGAGGCTAGGAACACCATATTGGGTAACAGCCATTGATGGCCGATCCTCCATGAACTTATCTAGCTCCTTTTTTTAACTCTGTTATAGTCTTGGCCTTCACAACATCCTCTGGCAAGGAGTTCCACAGGTTGACTGTGCACTGTGTGAAAAAATACTTCCTTTTGTTTGTTTTAAACTCACTGCCTATTAATTTCATTTGGTGACCCCTAATTCTTGTGTTATGAGAAGAAGTAAATAACACTTCCTTATTTACTTTCTCCACACCAGCCATGATTTTGTAGACCTCTATCATATCCCCCCTTAGTCGTCTCTTTTCCAAGCTGAAAAGTCCCAGTTTTATTAATCATTTTTGTTGCCCTTTTCTGAACCTTTTCCAATTCCAACGTATCTTTTTTGAGATGAGGCGACCACATCTGCACGCAGTATTCAAGACGTGCGCGTACCATGGATTTATATAGAGGTAATATGATATTTTCTATAGTCTTATCTATCCCTTTCTTAATGATTCCCAACATTCTGTTCACTTTTTTGACTGCCGCTGCACATTGAGTGGATGTTTTCAGAGAACTATCCACAATGACTCCAAGATCTCTTTCTTGAGTGGTAACAAACAGCTAATTTAGACCCCATCATTTTATATGTATAGTTGGGATTATGTTTTCCAATGTGCATTACTTTGCATTTATCAACATTGAATTTCATCTGCCCTGTCCCCCATTTTTATTAAATCCTTATGTAGCTCTTAACAGTCTACCTGGGACTTAACTATCTTGAGCAGTTTTGTATCATCTGCAAATTTTGCCACCTCATTGTTTACCCATTTTTCCAGATCATTTATGAATATGTTGAACAGCACTGGTCCCAGTACAGATCTTTGGGGGACACCATTATTTACCTCTCTGCATTCTGAAAACTGACCATTTATTCCTACCGTTTGTTTCCTATCTTTTAACCAGTTACCAATCCATGAGAGGACCTTCCCTTCTTATCCCATGACTGCTTACTTTGCTTAAGAGCCTTTGCTGAGGAACCTTGTCAAAGGCTTTCTGAAAATCTAAATACACTGTATCCACTGGATCCCCCTTGTCCACTTGTATGCTTCAGCATATCACTGGAGGGCTGTCATCAGGACAAATGGATAATGCTGTATACTGAAAAGGAAAACATGCCACTGGGGCAAGAACAAGAACCAATGAGTTTCCCTTTAAACGAATAGGAAACTTGCAAGACTTTCCCTTATCCCCTGGGAGCATTTCACTTTCAGGTGGATAGCAGTATAAATTACACCTGTTGGTGGAAATAAAGATGTTTTATGGTTGTCCAGACTGAGCTATGATTGATTAGCAGTCTAACAAATCATTCCATTCCTCCCACTGGTCTTTAAGCTACACTACACACAACATTCATTTTTCCTTTAAAGATGCTGAGGAGGGGGAAAACAACAACCATAACTATTACACAGATGAGTTTTAAACACCCTGTAATTTTCCGCTGTGGAAAACACAAATACAGCAGATGTTCCCTGTAAGGATGTCTCTGGGAGCTGGGCTCATGAGCATTAAGTGTGTATTATAAGACGATTATTGCACTAGAAGCAAAAATAACAATTGCATAATAAGATGTGGGATGTTGGGAGAGGGGATGAGGAGTGAATTTGTGCTGTTTCTTGAAAGGTACTGTTATGAAAGGTGCTATGAACATTATTTGGCATGACAGGGGGTACTGGTACAGGGTATGTCCAGTGAGAGATGGTAAAACTGTAACAAATTAGTATGCATGCTCTTTTCTCTGTTGATATGTTGTTGTTCTGTTACATTAAAGGGGAACATCTTTTATCTCTTCATGATTAGGGTGGGATGTGACACTGCCTAATGTAGAAGGGAGCTGTAATATCAAGAAGACAACCGTGAAATAGCACATTACACACTGAACTGAACAGCAGGCTCATTTACATTCTTTTAATTTGGAAATATGAAAACTCGGGAACTGTGCTCTCTCCTTGTCTTTCCTTATTTGGACAACATGTGAATTTCATGTATGATAATTTAGCATTTAACTGGTACAAGAAGTGCAAATGCCAGGAGTGAATGTTTCAAAGCAGACAGTAGTAACGACAGCTTTCTTTGTAAATAACAAATGCTATAAACCAACTCTAAGCATTATACGGCACACGCCACTTTCAGTGTTTGGGCCTGATCCCGCAGAGCCTTACACACACCAGTCATCTCTTAGAAAGCTGGGGTGAAGTTTGTAGGATTGGGCCCTTTGCCCTTTCTGCTCTGGTGTGAACGCTAGGAAGTGGGCAGCTGGATTTAAAAGACTAAACTCGACCAGGCTCAAGTTCTCCTGTATTTTTGAAGTAATTTTCCTGTAGCCTTCGATATCATAGAAATCCAAATGACGATGCTAGGAAAAGGATCAACCAACTCAACCCCATCTTGAGTAAAATCTTTTACATTAATCTCACTAGTACTTTATCCAGCCTATTTGTGAATCCCTCTGATAACGGTGACTCATGTTCATAACTTACTAAGCAGCTTATTCTATTGCCTGTGTAATAGCCCTTATTATTAAGACATTTCTCGTGTATCTAAACTGAGTTGTTTGTTCCACTTTTAATTTTAGACCCTTTTACTGTCTCAGCTACAGGGAAAGGCCAGTCTCATACCACACAGATATTAGCACAGTCTTATCCTGTTCATCTCAATAGCACCTTTCCCCTCCAGCAATATAAATGACATTCCATCACCCTGTCTTCATATGCTATATCCTCTCTTCCCTTTCTCATTTTAGTTGCCCATCTTTGAGCTCTCCCTAACTTTTTAATGTCCTCTTTAGAATGAGAGGTTTAAAAATGCATGCAGCATTTCAAGTGTGGCCTTACCCAGACTACATAATGCTGCATTTATTACTTCTTTTGTCATACAAGAGATTCCTCTCTATATATGCACTCTGGGATAGCAGTTGCTTATATTGCAATGTGAGCTCATATGCACTTTATTATCCATTACAAACCCCAGGTCTTTTCCTATATTAATGTTTTCTAAATAGCAATTTCCCGTTTTATATCCATGTTGATTGTTATTATTTCTCCCTAGGTGCATTACTGTCACGTTTAGCAATATTAAATACATTTCATTTTGTTGGTATCTGTCCATGTCTCTGAGTTCACCAGAGAGTTCCACAATTAAGATTTACTCTCCCTACCTTTTAAAACATATCTAATATTTGTTTTCAATAGCAAATTGCCCCATAAGGGCTAAATGTAAAATATGCAGTCGAGAGTAAACAAACTTTGAGAGAGAATTTGAGTGGGGGGGACCAATCCATAAAGGGAGCAAGAAAGTCTAACCTCCTCTCACAAGATATTAAGAACTCCTTCGGTACCTCCCTTGCTAATGCTCTCTCACTTGTATTGTTATTAATTAGAGCTGACTGAAGGACAACAATTCAATTTCATGACAACTTTTGAATAGGCTTGGCACAACTTGATTGGTTTTTTAATAATTTCAACAGATAATATTGATGTTTGTTTTTAAGCATTTTTTCTGATTTTTATCCATTTGTATTTTCACACTTGCACAAAGTAATGCGGAGGGGGGGGGGGTCACACAATAATTATTTAGTGACAACAGATGTTGAGATTCAAAAAGTTAAAGCTTTATAACAATTAAAACAACTTGTCAACATCAAATGTCAAAATATACAAAGTAAATATCTTTAAACGCAACTCTACGTTCTGAAGCAGCATTTTTCTTTCTTTGCCTGTCTTTATATTTCAATAATTATTGATGGAAATAGTTTTTCATTGGTTCAAGGGTATATGGTGAAATTGACATTTACTGACACCAAAAAAAATCTAATTCTTCCAAGCCTACATTTGAGGTTTTGCTGTCATTTTTTCTTCTGCACTGGAATGAAAACAAAACCTTTGGAATTTTGTGAATTCCAACTTTTGTGAAATGGAATTGTGTCGAAATGGCCATTTTTCCAATATAAAACGTGTGGTTTTCAGTTCATCTTTGGGTCTCGCTCTTGTCAGAAGTGACCCGAAAGCCTGGAACCTCAAAAATCCTTGAAATCAATATGTCCTCGAAAAACAGCATATTTCAATGAAATTTCATTTAATAAAAAAATGGTCTAACCAGATCTATTATTAATATTTTGTTCGTGCCTAAAGGCCTCACCCAAAATCAGGAGCATATTGTGCTAGGCACTGTACTATATATATATAGTAAAAGACAGTCCTTGACTCAATGAGCTTACTATCTAAGGCAGTCAAAGGACACAGGAGGGACAAGAATGGTAGGTATTTTCAGTGAAGAATTTATAAAGAAATGAAAAATGTTTGATTTGTGTGTGAATTTTCCCTTTGAATTTTTTCAGTGAAATGAAAGCAGAAATGAAATTCCTCACTGTGGGGTGGGAATTTTCTTTTTCCAGTGGAAGAAATGAAGAGGGAAAGGCGGAGGGGAGAAAATGAACATGGACCATTTTTCACTTCTTGTTGAAAATTTGGAACATTTCAGCTAAAATGAAAAAGTTCCAAGAAGATTTTCATTTTAGAAATAAACCATATTTGACCAAATAAAAAAAATCAACTAGTTCTGACAAATTTGGGAGAAATGAATTACTGTTATAGCAAAGGGAACTGAGAGCCACACAAAGATTAGGGCCCCAATTAATTCCTGTTCAGCAAAGAATTTAAGCACATGCCTAAAGTTAAGTATATACCAAAGTCGCATTGACTTCAATCAGTTAAGTGTTTTGGTGAACATGGACAGACTTAAGCATGTGCTTAAATGTCTTGCTCAATTGGGGCTCAAGAGTACGACTACATAGCAAAGGAAAACCTGCAGCTGGCCCATGCTAGCCAACTCAGGCTGCGGGGCAGTTTCATTGCGCTGTAGATTTTCAGGCTTGAGCTGGAGCCCAGGCTCTAGGACACTGCATGGTGGGAGGGTCCCAGAGCTCAGGCTCCAGCCTGAGCCCAAACGTCTTCACCGCAATGAAACAGCCCTGCAGCTTGAGCCCTGCAAGCCCAAGCTGGCTGGCATGGGCCAGCCATGGTTGTCTAGTTGTTGTGTAGACAAACCCTTAGTAACTTCCCTAAAGTCACATGCAAAGACTGTTCAAGAGTGAGAAATTTAACTCAGATCTGGGTGAAATCCTGGCTCCACTGAAGTCAATGGGAGTTTTGCCAAACCTCTTTGTCTATTTTCTGTATTCTTGTAGTGCCTAATGTATCCAATACCATTGCGCGAGGACCTTCTTCAAGTCCCAGATCCAGTGAGCTCACAGTCTAAAAGACCAGGCAGGTATAGATTTCTCCTCTTTAAAAGCTGTGAGGGGATAGTTAGGGATGGTCCAACATGACATCCTTGATTATTCAGTATTTGGGCTCAGGATCTTCTTTTTAACTGCTAAGTCTGTACGTGTAATTGATAGTTGTGGGGTCAGCAGTGAAAGTGGATTTCTTTGAAGGTAAATGTCAAGCAGGTAGGAGAGTAACTAATATTACTGAAGGGACTAGTAATTTATTTAACCATGTCTCAAACTTTTCAGTACTTTCCTCCTCAATGTTCTCTGGCCCCATGACTAGCCCCACTAAACCCATGATTCTCATTTTATTCCCTGGCATGTTCTTCTTATTTAAGCTTTATTTTCAGCTAGCAAAGGAGAAAAAATTACTTCCTGCCCGAAGCCTTGTTTTCCAGATCTATGATATGAGATTCTATTCCTAATAACATAAAGGGAATATTTTCCACTTTGCCCTCAACAGTACTGAGAGAGACTTTTAGCCCACCTGGTCTTTTTGCACCAAATCCAAGCTCATGAGAATTGTAGATTTTCTGCTGCTAGAGAATGCAGCATTGCCACCTTTGGGATCTCACCCATGTGACATAAAGGAGACTTAGGGGTCAGAGGCTTGTTTTAAGGTACAACCAGTATTTTCTTAACCCTCTTATCTCTTCCAGCAAAATAACTATCCGGCAAGCTGATCCATGAGCGCAAACGGTCAGAAAGAGCAGAGCAGATCTGCAGAGCTCAGCCAGGCAATCTGCCTTCCTTGCCCCTTGCTGTTTTGTTTTTTTTAATAGCATCTCTGAATTTGATTCATGGGGGCTTACATTGTTCTCCAGATTTATTTCATTTTTGGAGAGGATGGGCAAAGGGAGGAAGTTAGTGCAGGTGACAGGTGCAGAATTAACAGCCCCAGAAGCTGAGCTCCTCTTTTTATTCACAGAATAGGTAAAACTGGGAAGTAAAACTGAACACTTTCCCACACTGTGTCCCCACTCGTCCAGTTGTGCTAGGCACATCCTCAGTCAGCTGACTTTAAAGCAGATGGCTGGTGAAGTCAATGGAGCTGTGACAATTCACACCAGCTGGGGATCTGCCCATAGTGAAAGGTCGTTCTTGCCCTGATGAGGGGATTCAGAGGATCAGAGTGAATTGATTTGGCCAAAACCACACGGCAGGTCCGTGGCTGAGCTGAGACTAGAACTCAGATCTCCTAGCACTCTAGCTAGACAGCAGTTCTGTTTTAGAAAGATGACATATAAGCAGTGGTATGAAAGCCTGGTCTGCTCAAGCATTGATGATTGCAGGGCTGTTGTAGCCATGTTGGTCCCAGGATATTAGAGAGACTAGGTGTTTGAAGACTGATTCCTAACCCACCTTGTCCCTCTAATCTTTGAGACTACATCAGCATTAGGATTGGGCTAGTTCTGATGAAGTTTTTTGGGGGGCGGGATATGGCCATAGCAGCTGTGCAGCACAAGACCACCAACTCATTTCAGATCAACCATGAAACAAGCATTCCTACAGGACCCCATTTTTTTTTCTGCCCATCATCACTTTGGGATTGCAGCAATAATTATCTTCTGTTTGTGATCTGTCACATACTTTTCAGCTACAGTCACCTTCTTTCTAACTTCTCCCTAACTCTTAAAAGGAGTCTACATTGCAGACTATCCCCAAATGAATGCTTAAGAGGGGGTATGCACGTGTCACACATGAAGAGTTATGCAGTTTGCATCAAAACTTTTACCGAAATCATTACAAAATAGATGTGCTGTGTAACCTTTTTTCACCATCTATAGTTACAGTACATTTTTTAAAAGTCTTACATTTTTCTGACATGATCTGTGTTTAGGCTTGGCAGGAATCAATTTTTATTTCAATTTCAATGGTAACATTTATATTCTTTATGGTTAATTTTTATTTTTATCTAGGTAAATATTTTTCATCCAGGAAAAAATGCATCCAGAAAAGTGTCTCCTATTATTATCATCTGAAAAAAGCAGAATCCTTCTTAGGTGCTGCTGGAGTGACTTCAGTTAGATTGTGTCTGCTAAAAACTCATATGCCACCATATTTTGCCCTAAATCTATATAGGAGGGAGATGACAGAGTTTTTATTAAGCTGTTCCTGACACAATGGACCCATAGCTTGAACCCATGTAGTTATCTTTTCTGGCACGTGTCACAATAGAGCAGCACATGTCATAACTAAAATTCAGAGTAGTAAAGAAAGAAATCAGGAAAAAAACTACTACTAATTATTAGCAGTTAGGGAAGATGTTGCGTGAACAATGCAAATAGATGCATTAAAAAGTATCTCGTTCGTATGACACTGAGTTTACAGGAATAAATGGAAAGGGTTGTTGTGAACATATTGTACATTTAGATAAAACAGGAAAAACCCATATGGGATATGATGAAGTGTTAACGACAAGATCATTAATAAAATAGTATGCCTTCTAGAATCAAAAACTATTAGATTAGAGGAAACAACAGCCTCTGGGAATTTAAGTAAAAGGAAGGATTTACATAATCAAAATCAGCATGGCAGCAGTGTGGTCTAGGGATTAGAGCAGGGGAGTGAGAGTCAGGAGGAGATCTGTGGTGTATTCCAAACAGTGCAACTGACTCAGACCCTGATCCTGCAAAGAGACCTCAAATCCCTTTGCCTACCCAGAGCCCCACTGAAGTAGTGGGCCTCTTCACAGACAGAAGGATTCACACACATGGATCAGCTTGCAGGATTGGAGCCTCACACGATGTCTACACTTAAACCACTACAACGGCACAGCTCCAGGGCTGTAGCCCTTCGCTGTAGACCTATCCCAACTGGAGGGGTTCTCCCATGTAGGTAGTCTTCCTCCCTGAGAGGCAGTAGCTAGATAGATGGAGGAATTGTTCCATCGACCTAGTGCTGTCTACACCAGGCATTAGGTCAGCATAGCGATGTCTCTCAGGGCTGGATTTTTCACACCCCTGAGAGATGTAGCTAAGCCGATCTAAGTTCCTTGTGTAGACCAGCCCTTACTATAGGAGACTGGGCAAGTTACTTCACCTCTCAGTGCCTCCGTTTCTGCAATGTGGGGGCATAATAATGCTTGTCCATCTTTGTAAGGAATATTGAATTTCCTTAATGAACTATGCTAGGTAAAGTGCCAAGTAGTGTTGTTACTATATTTGTCCTTCAGAAACCTAGCAAACATTGGGAAATTTAATTCCCAATCTTTATACCTGCGTCAATCATATTGGAGTCCAAATGTGAAGTCGGAGGAATTCTTAACTTCACATGACTATCTATTAACATAAAATAATAGGGTACAATCTGTGAAAAGCATGTGGGTCACTGGTTCAAAACTGCAAAGTGGGGGAATTGGAGATGAATGCCCCCACGTTGACACTGGTATGTGTGCTGAAGCTTTTATCAGAGCAGATCAAAAGGCAGAGGCTATAACTATTTTATTTTGCCACCCTTATGATCCCAAGTGCTTTGAGAAAATTGCAGCTAAGCAGTTTACGCAAAGTATTTGTGGAAAAGAGCTTAAGAATTATCTTGAGTGAGAAAATAGCGGATATTAATGAGCATTTTCTGCAAGCTAGTGTATCACCAAAGAATTTACAAGTCCTAATGTGCACTCAATTTGAAAAGTACAACTTTAATTCTGTCCTGGAGAATACTTCAAACTTAAAGAAAAGTACTGGCTTCCTAAGTGGGGAATCTAAATTACAATTGTCAGCAGTAATCCTCCTCCACTTCCCCATACAAAAGAGACCAAATCCATTAATTTAAAAGTTTTTAGTCAATATTCTCATGCCAGGAACTGTTTCCAAATTGGAATGAGAGAAAAACATTAAACAAACCATAAACACTCTGCTCAGTAAATAAAGAGGAAGCTAGGTCAGTTTAACCTTTTTGATTTATACAGGGGACCTGACAAAGCAGCAGTAACAAAGGATAAAATGTGCTATGGCTATTCTTCTAATAGGATATTGTGTTTTTCCATACACCAAGAACAACCATATACTACGTCAGCAGAGACCAACAGTGGTCCTCTCCTCCATGCCTTTCTGGCATCATTATACTCACTCAGTATATATTGGACTCTAGTTTTTTTCTTTATTTGCTGTGTTGCCACGAGTTGTTGGTCCTGCCCTTCTCATACCACTGCCACCCTTCATCTGCCTGACCTCACTTTCCCTGTCCATTGTGCTTGCCCTGCTTTTTGCCACCTTCTTTGCATCCTTCCCCTTCAATTGTCCTCTCCCTTTGCATACATCCTCTCTTCCTCCTGCAGTCTCCCATCTCTCAGTTCCTGGTCCCACCTTATTTGCTGCTACTGATCCTACAGAACTTTCCAGTCTCTCTGCACAGCCTCTGCAAGCGTTCTCCTCGCTTCTAACCCGGGTGTGTGCTAGCTTAGTAAAAGCAGCTGTCTAGCAACAAGCCATATCCTCACTGAGATACTTACTGGTCAGTGCAATAGCAAAAAAAAAAAAAGCAAGGACCTTTCCACCACTGCCGCCTTCAGGTGCTCCTGTAGCTGTGGTTGTTCCACTTCCTCTTTCCTCCCTCACTGGCACTGCTAATTGCTGACCAACTATTTCTCCTTGATGATGGAGACAAAGCTGATGATCCTCCTCCTTGTCTCTGCAGCAGCCGGGGCTGTCTCTGGGGGCAGAGTCCCACTTCCTCCCGTGTGACAGAATACACCTCTGTATTCACACCCTACACACGATTCTAATAATCTTTGTACAAGGTATGCTTGTAAGGCATCATTTGAAAACTCATAATTTGCTGGTCAGTATTGTCCTGATAAATAGGTGTGGTAACATTGTATATGAAGTTATAAGATTCCCCTGTATGATGTTATTACCATATGTTCCAAACCCCACAGCCCTGCCCAAGGAGAAGTCAACAAACAGGTCTGTCCTAAACAAAGGAATGTGTGCTTGCCTTAATTTGCATTGAAGCAGTAAACAGAGTCATCAAGCAGGGAGGGAAAACAAAGGAAGTTCAAACAGGTGAAAAAAACAGCAGGAAATATCCTTCCACATAAACTTTTTGTCTCCTGGGTCTCAGCTGGAAATATTTTTTCAAGAGAGGGACTGAAACTATAAAAAGGAGGGACAAACACCCCAATGCCCCCCCCCTTCGCTCCCTGCCCATCGCATTCACTGCACCTGGGAAGACAAAAGAAAGCAGCTGTTGGAATTTGGGGAAGGAGTCCTGACCTGAGAGTTTGATCAGTAATCTGCTGGAGCATGTGGTGAGAAACTTCACTTGAATCTAATATAGGTTGTTAAGTTAGGCACTAATAAGTGTTTTGTCTTTATATTTCTTGTAACCGTTTCTGACTCTTATGCCTCATTACTTGCACTCACTTAAAATCTCTCTCTTTGTAGTTAATAAACTTGTTTTACTATTTTATCTAATCCAGTGTGTTTAAGGTGGAGTGTCTGGATACTCTATTTAAAATAATAAAATGGCGTATTATTCCCTTAAAGGAATAATGGGCTTAATATGTTTGTGCTGTCCAGGAGAGAGCTGGGCAGTACAGGACATATATTTCTGGGGGAAGATCTAGGACTGGGTGTATGTGCTGGGGTTACCCTGCAGCATAACCCAGGTTGGTGAGAGCCAAGATGTGGTTGGCTGGCTGGCTACAGCACACATAGACATAGCTGAGCGTGACTTACACGCTGGAGGTTGTTTGTCAGCAATCTGGGTTGGAGGCTACAGCAGCAAGGCATTGTAAAGGGCACTCCAGGTTACAGGGCACTAGTCTGGATTGTGCCCTGGTATGTCACATTCAGTCTCCTGGTCCAGCAGTTTCGTAGATGCCCCCAACTCGGACGTTGCCAGGAAATCTGCATCCTCTCCTGGTCTCAGCTCCTCCAAATAACCATCAGTTAAGGGCAAAAGCTCTGGTGCTTGCACATCACTCAACAAGTAGATATGATCCTCTGTCACCTTACAACTTGATCATCAATTAAACTGGCTTTAAAAGACAAGGATTTAGTTTGCTAGAGCAGTGGTTCTCAACTGGGGGTCCGTGACCCCCGGGAGGTCCCCAAGCCCTTTCAGGGGGGGCACGGACCCCCACCACTGAAACCTGGTGTCCTGAGTGGGGCTGAAGCAGGAAGCAGCACAGGGCTGAAGCCCCGAGACCCAGCGTGCCACCCCTCCCCCCCCGCCCCGGGGCTGAAGCTGGGAGCAGCGCAGGGCTGAAGCCTTGAGCCCTGGTGCCCCCCTCCTCCCACCTGAGAGTCTGAAGTGTGGAACGGTGTTGGGCTGAAGTCCCAAGCTCCCCCCTACTGCAGCCAGGAGCGGCGCAGGACTGAAACCCCAAGCTCCTATCTCTCCCCCCGCTGAAGCCAGGAGCAGTGCAGGACTGAAACCCTGAGCTTCCCCCCACTCTTGAAGCCAGGAGCGGGGGCAGGGTTGAAACCCTGACGCAGGCAGAAACCTTGAGCGCATGGGAAGTGTTGAGGGGGCACAAGGGTGTTGCCCCCCCAAACTGAGGTGCCTTACCCAAAGTGGGGCAGTCCTGGGGGCAGCTCCACCCCCCCCACACACACACCCCTCCTCCTCCTGTTCCCCAATCCCTCTCAGGCCTCACACTCTGGCCAGGTGCTAGGCCAGAAGCCAGAGCCAGGCAGTGTGGGGCAGCTGCTCCTCTGTCTGATGGTGCCATCGAGTGGGCAGTCATGGCATTCCCCTGTCGGATGCTGGTGCCCTGGGTTGTGGCTGCTCCTCAGCTACCAGTCCCCTTTGACTGCTCACGCAGCCAGTCACAGCTGCCCAGGTGGCTCCAGACCCAGCAGAGCCCTCGGGGAGTAGCCACTGGCACACAGCCCCAGACAGGTGGGTGGCCTGCTGAGGTGAATCAGGGGGTGAAGGTGATGCTCCCTCCCTGGACCCCACTGTGCAGAGCTGGCCAGAGCCCTGCCCACCCTTGTCCCCATAACAGAAGTCAAACTATGCCGATGCCCAAGGGTTCCCACCCCTGGCCCAGAGCCCCAAGACTCCCACCCCCGCTGGGCCCTGGAGTTTTTCTAGCATGTTGAGGGGGGCTCAGAAAGTAAAAGGTGGGGAACCTCTGTGCTAGAGGATAGCACTTGGAATCCATGTTGGCTGGCGCATGTTGAAACATTTGTTATAGACTAGCTCCTTTGGGTCCAACTCTCTGTCTGTAGCATAATAGTTATGGTTTTGTTTTTGAAAAGCTTGCTTCCCACTCCACACTGGTATGGATTAACTCCAGAAGAGTTCTTATCTTTCTTCCCAACAACAGCTGACCTATACTCACTCACATAATAGTTTGAGGATGGTTCTGTATTTCAAAAGAAAACAAGCCAGCTTCATCTCCAAGCTCTCATTAATCATTTTCTTCATCCCCTGTTCAAAAGTTCTCTCAGCTCTCTCCAGTAGGCTGTTGGAAGCTGGATGATATGGGGAAGTTTGAATATGTTTAATCTCATTTTTTCCTCAGAAAATCTTTAAACTCCATGGTTGTCACTGACAATGGACCACATTTTACAAGTCCTACTGGTAGTCCATATGTGCAAAGAGGTCTTCCTGGAGCTTTTCTCAGGCACCAGTGGAGGTTGTTGAGGTACTTACATGCACTTCTAACCATTTTCAAATGTGCATCCACTATGATTAGAAAGGATTTTCACCATGTGTGGACTTGCAAAGTCTATATCTATGCAGGACCATGGGAGGCCTGGCCATTCCCAGGAGGAAAGGGTGCCAGCATCTGGGTCTGGTGGCATTTCTGACATTGGTGACATCCCTTTACTACTTTTTTCATATCCTCACCCACTCTGGCCACCACACAGAACTCTGAGTCAAAGATTGCATGTATGAAATGCCAGGGTGTTCTCTGTGTAATTCTGTCAGGAATTAATCTTGTCTTTGTGAAAAAATAATGACTTTTGTGCCCCACAATATATATCCCTTCTCTAAGCTCAGCTGTACTCCTGGCCCTAAATGGGCATGACTCTTCCTCCTTGTTCTGCTGCAAGTCCAGGACAGGACAGGATCCTGTATAGCCCACTACCTTATCTGGAATGCTTTTACTGTGGTCTGGCTGAAGTGTCTATGAGTAACCCAATCTCTCCTGGAAACTCCAGAGAACCAGATTTTTCTGGTAATAGTAATCAATGGAGGGCATTTGTGTTGGCATGCTGATAGTCTATAAAGCAGACTATCCTATATTCATAAGTGGCTGAAGTCCAAGCCCAATGCTGTAGCCAGGCTTCTGTCATGGCTAGCAAACCTTTGTTTTCACTGAAGAGTCCCACATGTGGTTTATGATCTATTTGTATGGTACAAGGCTTCCCATACAGGTATTCACTGGATTTTTTTATACCACAAATAATAGCTAGACTTTCTCTGATACTAACCCCATTAAAGTTTAGTCAGTGTCCTGGAGACAAATCCAACTGGCTATTCTCTGTAGAGGTCTGCTCAGTCCTAATTTTAAAGCCTGACCTGAACCCAACTAGACCACAGCCAACATAAACCCAAACCAAACCCAAGAAGGTCAAATTGTTTTTACCTCTGACCTAACTCAAACCTGACACTTCTAGTCGGCTCCTGTTGGGTTTGGATTGCAAGGGTCACCCCCATGCCTGGGTCCTGAATCAGTGCTCCTGCACCCCAACAGCAGCATGTGGGTCAGGGACACAACAAGCAAACAAAATAACCTCACTGTTGCCATTCTTGCCTCCAGCCCAGGACCTGTGGTATGTGCCCCAGGACCTACCTTTGACCCTGGAGAAGCTGGCTGGGCCCAGCCCGCTCACCTATGCTCTGGCATATCCTGTCGCTCGGGCGTCAGGTGAGGAGAGAGGCGATGGCAGGCGAGGAAAGAAGCAGCAACAGCATTGGCTCTGGGATCCTATATGGCAGCTCTATCCCCTCCTCCAGCCAGAACCAGCATGAAAAATCCCCACTACTGATACGCTGCCACCACCAAACTGCCCCTGCTGCAGCTATTTCAAATCTCCCCCACACTGAGCCGCCAGCAGGGGCACCCCAGAGACCCTGCGAGCCAGCTGCAGATGGAAGCAGGACTAATCTCTGTCTCCTGGTCTGCACACTGAATTGGGCCCCAGCCTGGGACCAGAACTCCCCACACACTTGCCACTTCCTGTGAAATGGGGCCATCATACAATTACTGGAAATTGCAAGATAGAATGGGGTCACTGGCAGGAAAGGCAGCCAAAAAGGGGCGGGGGCTGGATAAGGGAGAGCAGAAGACCCCGGGAAGTTGAAGGGGTGATGGTAAGACTATCCAACACAAGCCCAAATGTATATTTTACAAATTACAACCAATCCGACCTGAACTCAAGATTTGTAGTTGGGACTGGCTGGGTTTCAAGCCTCTAGTTCTCCAACATCTACTCCTGGGTGTAATCTCTACACCACTGTACACACGCAGATTTCATGCCCCCCAGATTGTTTTGTTTCCCCGCAGAATAATAGATTCTGATGGGGAAGCAAAGGGAAGCCATGAAAGGGGTCACATGCCCCTTACCGGCAGGGGTCCCAAGTAGGCATGTTAGTTTGGGCATCGGGAGCAGTGGTAAGAGATGTAAATCACCGTCTCTGGGGAGGGTGGGGCTGGGTGTGCATGGATGTGTGAGAAACTCTCTCACTCGCTATCATGGTACATCCGGCATGGAGGGGCAGAGTCCCAGGATGTTTCTGGGGCAGGTTTGGGGCAGGCCCAGCCCTTGCTCTGTGTCAGGGTGCAGCCTCAATGCCGAGTCTGTATACTGGAGGGGAGGCTGCAGGGTGATTTCCCCCACACACACACCTCTGTGCAGCCAATGACTGCACTCCCTATTGGGAGGCAGCCCCAGTACATGCCCCTTGTTCCTATTGCTGTGTCCACTCTGCAGATGCATGGGGCTAACACAAGGAGCTGTGGGGAAGTCTCCAGGAGCCTTGGCCAGGGCATCATTTAGGAAGGGCAAGGTGGGCACCTGAACCCCCAAGTTTCTCACCAGAGTTTTGCTCGTGGTGCATGTCCCAACCCCAGGCAGAGCTCTTACCTGCAGCACCACACAGGCAGGTCCCTTCCTCCAGGAGCTGGGTGCAGCTCCTGTGGTCAGTTTCCTCTGCTGTACTAAGGCCTCTGGGGATGGGGCAGGCAAGGCAGGGGCCATTCAGGATGGGAGGGGGGAGCACAGGGTCACCAGTGTTAGATGGGGGAGTATAGGGTACTCCATGGTGGCAGTGGGTAGGGGGGAAGCACAGGGTCCCAGTGGTGGTAGAGAGAGAAAAGAGTCTCTAGTGATGGGGTGTGGGTTTTGGAGCCTGTGGCAGGTGCAGTGGGATGGGAAAGGGGAATCAATCTCCAAGGGAAGGGAGAGATGAGGGCACAGGGCTGTGCTCTGAGGGAAGGGGCAGTGAATGTGGGAGGAGCAGCTGAGGAGAACAGTCCCTGGGGCAAGGATCCTGAGGGAGGGGGAATTGAAGAAGGGTGGGGGACTAGGAGCAGCTAAATGTGTCTTGGGGCCCGTTTGCCCGCAGAGAAGCAGGGAGCACCCTCCCGTCTCCCTGGGAAGAGACTGGGGACAGACCCCACTAAGCTAACACATTCTCTCAACTGACTAATCTACTCTCTCCCTTCCTGCCCATCCCTCCTAATTTAGGGTAACCTATAGCTTGATCCTGCAGTGAGGATCCATGTGGGCTCAGAGGTTTCTTTAACTCTCTCCTCCTGGGGGAGTTGTTTTTGTTGTCTGTATTCTTACAGACATACTTGCTGACAGGTATTTTGAAATAAATTACCAAAATATATTGTGATTATATTGTGTTATTTTGACAAAATAAGCAGAATTTTGCAGAATTTTAAAATATTTTGTGCAGAATTTTTAATTTTTTGATGCTGAATTCCCCCAGGAATAAACATCCCTCATATTATGTGACAATATTGTCTCTCCCACATATGACAGGATTAATTCTTTGGTCCAGGTCAAAATGAACAAAGAGCTGCAAAAATTTGAGTAGCTTTTTAAACTCTGGAAAATCTCTCTTGTCTCTTTCCAAGGTTCTCCTTCCTCAGCAGTTGATGCAAGAGTTCTAAAAGAGCTGAAACATTTGGAAGAAACCTGTGATAATTTAGCATACCTAAATATGCTTATGGCTCAGTTGTGTTCTAGGGGACTGGGGCCTGTTCAGTTGCCAAGGTCTCGTTTATCTGGTAGCCTAGGTACACCACTTCTGTTCTCATAAAAAAGCATTTAGGGAAGTCCCACTGCCTCCATTCTTTGAAATACCTTCTCCAGTGCTGACAGATATTCAGCATCAGTCTTCACTAAAACACACAGTACACCTTTCAACAAATTTTCCATGGCTGTCTGGAAAATTGGAGTTGCTGACAATATTCCATATGGCAATTGACTGTATTGGTATAAGCCCATATGAGAGTTTATAGGGGTAAATTTTGTACAATCCTCCTCCAGCCTCATCTGTTGGTACACCTGCTTATTACATTTTGACACCTCCTCCCCTTCCCCCAATATCACTAGTAAGTCCTCTGTCTGAGAAATCAGAGGTCTGTTTGGGCTTAAAGGGGAAAGTGATCGTCTACGTTAATATGGTCACCACTGTTACAAAATTGTGACAAATCTTGTACAAAGTTTGCCTTGTGAGGTATCAATGGAAAAGTTGTAATCTGCTGAATGTTATTATTTTGTTGCAATATGTATATCGACATTGTGTGTGGACTTATGAAATGTTGCTGTGTTTGTAACTCAAACATGTTGTGGGTCTGAGAAATGCCCATAGGTTAGCTCTTTAGAAATAACAAAGAAGCTGTAAACAAGAGCATCTGCACATCATCACCGAAGACACTCAGACAGCACATAGGCAAAAGTACAAGCTAGAATTAGCAATTCATATGAAGGACTGATGGCCAAGCATGCACACCATGAAACTGCCTGACGCATGACACAGCCAGGCTTTTTCCAGCAAAAAGAGTCAAGCTATAAAAGGAGAGAACAAGGGCCCCAAGCCATCTCTTTCCTACCCCATCTCTGGACTGGTGAATTCTAACAAGGGGAATTTTTGAACAAAAGAACTGAGGTCCCCAAGCTATTTGGGCAACCCAGAGAGACTCATAGAAGATTTAACATCCCTGCTATCATTTTGGACTGTATGCTCTGATCCAACTTTAAAGTGTATTGTCTGTTTTAGCCATATAATAGCTCTCTCATTTCTTTTCCTTAGTTAATAAATCTTTAGTTAGTTTACTAAGGATTGGCTACAGTGTTGTTTTTGGTATGTGATCTGAAGAATCCATTGACCTGGGTAAGTGGCTGGCCTCCTGGGGCTTGAAGAACCTAATGTGTGGTGAACTTGGTTTTAATAACCTTTCACCATAAATTCCAGTTTGTCTGGGTGGTAAAATGGGGCTGGGATGCCTAATGGAACAGTCTGTGGCTTCATGGTAAAACTAATGGAGTGATTCAGGAACACAATTTTGTTACTGGATTGGTGAAATCTAATAATAGAATATACCACCCGTTTGGGGTGGCTGCCCTATTTTCTGACAGTCTGTCCTGAGTTTGGCATGCTTAGCTCTGAGCCACTCCACACAGCATGACAAATGTATTGACATTCTCTGTCCAGTTATTCATGGGCAGTTGTCCATGTCAGAAAATAACCAAAAATTGTCATTTAATTCAGTCTCTTTTTAGAAGCCTCAGCAGAGAGAAGCCAAAAGTATAATGGGCTTGGAGATGCAAATAGCCTCTTGCTCCTACAGGTGTTTCCTTTAGGTCAGAGCCCACATACAGCAGCCTATCCTGCTGCTGCCAGTATTGTATTTTGCCTGTGGTATGTTGAAACCTCTACTGGGGATTAAATTGTCAAAGTGGATGAAAAGTGGCAGAAAGGTCATTTTAACCTACAGTCATGTTATCTGAAATTATTGCTGGAGGAAAGCACAGAAGGGAGATAAAGGAATGATGTAAAGTGGTTTCTTTAAACTAAAAGAACAAAAGATTTGAGGTTTTCAAGGCTACTGGTTCTGGATTGTTATGGCAACAGACAGGAATCTTTTTACAATGAGAGGATGTATCCATTTATGGACCATTGGATTTTTGTTTTGATTGATCAGTGATGATAGGACAAAGTCCCTGCCACTATTTTTGTGGGTGGGGGAGAGCACTTGACTGTTTACACAATTCAGCATGAACAGGGCTTTGAGCATGGCAGGGAGGTTGGAGCATCATGACCACCTACCTCAGCACAAGTGGATGGACTAGACAACAATTTAAGGTCCCTTCCAGTCCTACATTCTATGATTCCATATCCAGGGCCCCAAGGATTTACCATTGCTTTATTGGGTCTTCTTCCTGATCATGAAAGATGTTCCGGCCAGGCCAAATGATCATAGAATCATAAAAGTGTAGGACTGGAAGGGACCTTGAGAGGTCTTCTAATCCAGTCTCCTGCACTCAAGGCAGGCCTAAGTATTATCTAGTCCAGGGTCTCCAAACTTTATGAGATGAGGGCCATATCAGATTTTTGAAGGGGCTTCGCAGGCTGAAGCATCTGTGAAAAAATTAAATATATGCAAAATCGTTAACAAGAAATATTATTTTAGGATTAGTGAGAAGTATGGTACTGATATTTTTCTGACAAAATTGCATTTAGCTATGGTTCAAAGTTAGTGTTCCCTAGCATCAAAATTAACTGTACATGTTCATCAGACAAGGTCGATCTGTAGTTGGATTTCACATATTTCATCTTGAAAATGTTTTTTCACACACATAAGTAGTGCCAAACACTGACATTAATCCACGGACATAGTTTTTTACAAGAGCATATTGATCACTTTGCAGGCATTTATAGAACTCTACCAGATTTCCTTCCTTATATTTGTCCTTCAACAAGTCATTAGATTGCAGGTCAGTCACTTCCATTTGAAGTTCAGGTGGCAGTTTTTCGAGATCACAATCAAATGGGTTTTGGAAGATCCATATTTCTCCTGCATTCACATCAAGGTCAAAGAAATGCTCCTGGAACTGTAGTTTCAGATCAGAATTGATTTCTTGTGCAACCCTAGTTGGGAATTGTGATTCAATTTCTTGGTTGAACTTTTCACAACATGTAAAATGAGCAAAGCAGTCCCTCATCAGTTGGGACTTGAAAAGAACTAGTTTTTGCCTGAATGATTTTACCTGGGTGTACATGTCACAGATAAGCCTGTTTTCCCCTTGTAGTCTAAGATTAAAGTCATTCATGTGCTTGGTCAAGTCTACGAAAACAGCTAATTTCCAAAGCCACTCACTGTTTGTGAGTAAAGGTAGAGGTCAGTTTTTTTTAATTTAAGAACATTTCAATTTCATTTCTAAGCTCGAAAAATCACAGCAAAACCTTTCCACAGCTAAGCCATCGAACTGAAGTGTGGTAGGGCAAATCGTGATATTCTGATTCTATTTCCACCAGAAATGCTTGGAACTGATGATGGTTAAGTCCATGCACGCGAATGAAATTCACGGTTAAAACTATGGGTTCCATAACACAAGATAAATCCAAATATGTCCCACAGAATGCTTGCTGATGAAGAATGCAATAAAGAATCATAGGCTTGGGACAGCCCGCACTTTCACAAGCTTTGTAGATTTGTCCAACCAAACCTTTTTTTGAACCGCACATGTTTCTACCTCCATCGGTTGTAACAAACTTCAGTTGTTTGCATTGCAGGTTGTATTGAGAAAGTGACTTTTCAACTTCTTTGAAAATATCTTCACCTGTGGTTGTTCCATGCATACTATGCGCAGATGCTAGTTCTTCCGTAACTTCAAAATTACTGCCGACCCCACGAATAAACAACAGCAGCTGCAAAGTATCGGAAACAACAGTTGACTCATCAAGTGTGAGGGAAAACCATTCAAACGTCTTAGCCTTTTCATTCAGCTGGAAAATTATATTACTGCCAATGTCCTTGATTCTGCAAGCAACTGTGTTCACCCAAAGACTAATTGTCTTAAATAAATCTACTTTTTCTGGGCATATTTCTTCGACTGCTTAAATCATACATATTTTAATTAGCTCGCCATCAGTAAATGGTTTTCCTCGTTTTGCTAATAGGTGTGCCACTTGGAAGTTGGCTCTTGTTGCAGCTTCATTCTTGGTTTTCTTCTTCTTAAATATAAACTGTTGTGAAGATAAGCCACATTTCATGGATTCTAATTTATCTGAATGTAGCTTTCCCATAAATTGAGAATAGTTCGACAAGTGCTTGGTTTCATAATGTCTACAAATGTTGTATTCTTTTAGCACTGCAATAGTTTTGTTACATATTAAACACAATGCTTTACAACCTGATTCGATAACGAAATAGTCCACACTCCATTGTTCTTTAAACACGCGACATTCAGAATCAACCTTTCTCTTCTGTCCTTATCCCGACATAATTGCTCCAATAGCAATGGACTTAAACACAACGGATATACGTTTGTCACTGCTTTGACACGCGCTAAGACAAAAACCGAGGGAAACAACGACTCATCACACATCCAGTTCCTTCTGCTGCTACTAACCTACCTACTGTGTGTTCATTGGCTCTGTGACCCTGGGAGAAATGCAGAGATGTCATGAAGTTCTGTCACCGCTCCGGGGTTTCCGCTGCTGGCCCCTTGCCAGCCGGGGTCCCGCCACTGGCCCCACCCAGTGCCCGCTGCTGGCCTGGGTGAAGGAACCCAGGCTGGCAGCAGGCTGAGAGCCCGGCTGGCAGGAGCCCGCAGTGGGAACCCCACAGCGGCGGTGGGCTGAACTGCTCAGCCTGCCACTGCCCTGGGATTCCCCGTGTGGGCTCCTGACAGCTGGGGTCCTGGCCCCCAATGCGATGTTTGTTGGGGGGGGCCAGACAAATCGAAACTGTGGGCTGTAGTTTGGAGACCCCTGATCTAGACCATCCCTGACAGGTGTTTGTCTAACCTGATCTTAAAAATCTCCAATGACAGAGATTCCCCAACCTCCCTAGGCAATTTATTCCAGTGCTTAACCACCATGACAGTTAAGAAGTTTTTCCTAATGTCCAATCTATTCACCTTTGCTGAAATTTAAGCCCATTGCTTCTTGTCCTACCCTGAGAGGTTAACGAGAACAATTTTTCTCCTTCCTCCATGTAACAACCTTTTATGTGTTTGAAAACTGTTATGTCCTCTGTGTCTTCTCTTCTCCAGACTAAACAAATCCAGGTTTTTTTCAGTCTTCCGTCATAGATTTTTCTAGACCTTTAATCAGTTCTGTTGCTCTTCTCTGGGCTTTCTCCAGTTTGTCCACATCTTTCCTGAAATGTGGCACCCAGAACTGGACACAATACTCCAGTTGAAGTCTTACCAGCACAGAGTAGAGTGGAAGAATTACTTCTTGTGTCTTGCTTACAACACTCCTGCTAATTATACCTCCCAGAATGTTTGATTTTTTTTTTTGCAACAGTGTTACACTGACTCTCATTTAGCTTGTGATCCATTATGACTCCCAGATCCCTTTTTACAGTACTCCTTCCTAGGCAAAAACAACAAGGAGTCCAGTAGCACCTTAAAGACTAACAGATTTATTTGGGCATAAGAATTGTGGGTAAAAAACCCACTTCTTCAGATGCAAGTGGCAGTCATTTCTCATTTTGTATGTGTGAAACTGATTGTGCCTTCCTAAGTGGAGTAATTTGCATTTGTCCTTATTGAATTTCATCCTATTTACTTCACTCCATTTCTCTAGTTTGTCCAGATCATTTTGAATTTTAATTCTATCCTCCAAAGTACTTATAACACCTCCCAGCTTCGTATCGTCCGCAAACTTTATAGGTGTACTCTCTATGCCATTATCTAAATCATTGATGAAGATATTGAACAGAACTGGACCCAGAACTGATCCTGTGGGTCCCTACTTGATATGCCCTTCCAGCTTGACTGTGAACCACTCATAGCTACTCTCTGGAAATGGTTTTCCAACCAGTCATGCACCTTTCTTATAGTAGCTCCATCTAGGTTGTATTTCCCAAGTTTGTTAATGAGAAGGCCATGTGAGACAGTATCAAAAGCCTTACTAAAGTCAAGATATACCACATCTACCACTTCTCCCCTATCCACAAGCCTTGTTACCCTGTCAAAGAAAGTCATTAGATTGGTGTGACAGGATTTGTTCTTGAAAATCCATGCTGATTGTTACTTATTTTATTAACTTATAGATGTTTGCAAATTGATTGATTATTTGCTCCATTATCTTTCCAGGTATTGAAGTTAAGCTGTCTGGTCTGCAATTTTCTGGGATGTCCTTATTCCCCTTCTTATAGGTTGGCACTATATTTGCACTTTTCCAGTCCTCTGGAATCTCTCCCGTCTGCCATGACTTTTCAAAGATAGTCACTAATGATTCAGATATCTCCTCAGTCAGCTCCTTGAATATTCTAGGATGTATTTTATCAGGTCCTGGTGACTTGAAGACATCTAACTTGTCTAAATAATTTTTAACTTGCTCTTTCCCCATGTCTGATCCTACCTCATTTTCAGTGGCGTTCACTATGTTAGACACCCAATCACCACTAAACTTTTTGGTGAAAACTAAAAAAAGAAAGTAATTTAGCACATCTGTCTTTTCCACATTTCCTGTTGTTGTTTTTTTACCCCTCATTGAGTACCAGGCCTACCCTGTCCTTGGTCTTCCTCTTTCTTCAAATGTATTTGTAGAATGTTTTCTTGTTACCCTGTATTTCTCTAGCTAGTTTAATCTTTTGTGCCTTGGCCTTTCTAATTTTGTCCCTACAAGCTAGTGTTATTTGTTTATATTAATCCTTTGTGATTTGACCTAGTTTCCACTTTTTGTAGGACTCTTTTTTTTTGAGTTTCCGATCATTGAAGATCTCTTGGTTCAGCTGCAGTCTTTTATCTTTTGCTATTCTTTTCTCTCCCCTTTTGAGAGTAGGTTTTTTGTTTCTTTATAAGAAACAGGATTACCCTAAACCTGAACTCTGATTGCTATCACCTGAAGAAGAGCTCTGTGTAACTCGAAAGCTTGTCTCTCTCACCAACAGAATTTGGTCCAGTAAAAGATATTACCTCACCCACCTGGTCTCTCTGACCACCTAAGACTGACTTTTTCCCAACAAGGGCATCTAGTATCATCTAAGAGACTGACAAACAAGGGCTTTTCCCCTTAAGAGAAACTGCGCAAATGGTGTGTTGGTCGTGGGTAAAGAGACATTATTAAAATGAAGGTTTACTTAATCTCTCAAGTTTTAAGGCCAAGAATTCTAAAAGTGACTAATGATTTGGAGTTATCTAAAATTTGGGGTGCCCAACTTGAGACATCTTAAAGGGGCCTAGTCTTCAGACAGGTGAAGTAAGTGCTACTTCAGAACTTTAAATTAGCGTTTGGTTAAATATTTACTTTGTATACTTTGACGTGTTGTGTTGACAGTTTGTATTTTAATGGTTATAAAGCTTTAATATTTTGAATCTCAACCTCTGCTGTAATTAAGTAATTGCCTGACCCCCCACATAATTTCCTACAACTGTGAAAATTTAAATTGGTAAAAATTGAAAATAGTGCTTAAAAATAAAGATCAATATTCTCCATCAAAATCATAAGAAAAATAAAAATTGAATTTTGCCAAGCCTAATTATGAGCCAGGGTTACTGTTAGTTTTGTGTGGTACAAAATTAACAAACAAGGTAACTTAAAAATTATAACATTGTAAAATCCCTGTTCAAGCTTCACAACAGGGGGGTGGGAGAAGGGGAGGAGTTTGGTCTCTGTAGCGGTCAATTCAGCACCTTCCACTTCCACTAAATTTATTACGAATTATTCCTCACCTAATTATATCAGTGGATGGGCCAATTCTTTATCTTGATGCTAATTGGAGTTCTGCACCTAAATAAAAAGAATCTCTCTTTTTTTTCTTTTTTGCAACAAGTCAGTTCCATGGTTGGGTTTGTTTGGCGGTTATGTTTGTGTTTCAAATTGATCTTTTCAAAGCCAGGATGTATGTGATTGCTTTTGGCCATGTTAAGTTGGCAGGCTATGAACAATGCTCTTATTTCCATCAAAGAAAAGTGAAAGAAAAAAGTGACATGATCTGCAGAGTATCATTTGTCGGATTTGCCTTCTTTAACAACTTTTTAGAGGATGATTGGAAAGATCAGTTACTAAACAGCCCGTCTCATAATGAGTGTACACTTTATTATTTTTATTTGTACTCAGCAACCTAGAGAACATAAAGAAGAGACAGTCCCTGTCTCAAGAAAAGCAGCCTAATCAAAGGCAAAATACAGTTCTGGTATGTAATGCACCACTTGACCATAAGATAAAATTATCACAAAGCAGCATGAGATTTTTTTTTTAACTAATTGAAATTAGCTTGAATTTGAAGTGGAGGAAGAGGGAAAGACAGGGAAAGAATTTGAACAGGAGAGTGATGTAATCACACTGATTAAATCATTGTTATATTTATTACCTCTTTTTTCCTCCCCTCTATCCACTATCTTGTTTGTTTCATCCACCTGTTATGTCTCTCTTTTTTTTTAAAACCATAAACTCTTTGAGTGAGGGACCGTAATTGGCTCTGTGTTTCCACAGTGCTAGAATAATGGGGCCCCCACTTGGCTGAATATATAGGACCCACAATAATCAGAATGGCAGGAGGGGAAAGTGATATTTATAGTTACCCTTTAGGTGATCAAAAGGGGAGCACAGTAGGAAGCTAGGGAGATATCAGGAGAAGGTTGAAGTAATTGAAGTAGAAGATGACTAAGACTCTTATTCAGATCTTTAAGCACCTGCCTAAATTAAGCACCTGATTAATCCCATCACAGCCAACAATTCCACTTTTCACCTATAAAGTCAGGATTATTTTCAGCATCCCATCTTCAGGTTATTTCTAAATGCTGTCCATATTCTCTCTACATTATCTATAAAACCTTTCCTTTGTCTCCATCCATAGTCCATGCCATCAGCCCTGATTCAAGAAGGTACATAAGCACATGTTGAAATTTAAGCATGTGAGTAGTCTCATTTACTTAAATTTAAGCACGAGCAGTGTTTTGCTGGAAAAGGGACTGAAGGGATGTGGTGACTGTCTACAAGTATTCAAAGGGCGTACAACAGCAAGAGGGAAGAATTATTTTTGGTGATCCTAGAGGATATAATTAGAAATAATGGGGTTATGAAAGGCTTGACAGAGCAATGTCAGTCAGAGAAAGGAATTAATATAACTAAGGTAGCATTTTAAACATGAGAAGGTATGGTTTATTTTCAAAGTGTGAACAAAGTTGTTCTCTCAGGAACAGAGAACTTCACCAGCCCTAGAGATGTAGCTATAGCAACCTTCACAATATTAACTTTCGTAATCCACGGGTGTTGAAGAGGCATAGATATTTCTCATAATTCATCTCCAGATTGATACTCTGATATGCATAATAGCTTGTATTTATGCCCCAAATATTGAGTACTTACAATTCTTCCTTACATTAGCAGCATGCTAATCAGCAGCATGCTGATTCTTTATTTTATAGGGGGAGACTTTAAACTTGCCCTTGCCATCTGATAAAGTAGACAGATCCATTCTCTTTTGTTTGTTTGTTTTCAATCTCATTGCCAATAATCCTCAAACAATTTCCCACTGACTTTATCTGAATGACACGTGGATGAGACAGAAACCAAACAAAAGAAAATAGTCATGCTACTTTCCTGTACACATTACATGCAGATGAATCAATTACAAACTTACATCAAGGACAGACTGTTTCACTACAGAACGCTTTCTACGTCAGATCACATTTAATTATCAACCACAACATCGTTAAACACACCAGGCTAAATTCTGTCCTGATTTACACCCCAGGAAAAATCATTGAAGTCAGTGGGGTTGCATGAAATACAAGTGAAGGCAGAATTTGGTCCACCATCAAACAACTCCAAAGAAGATTGGACCTTTGATAATAAAAATCCTCACTTCACTGATACAATAAAGGGAGAAATTCAAGGCTCCAAGAGCAAAATAATCCTTCATTGTTTTCCCTGCTAATCTGCTAGGGAGTTCTTGTAGCAAGATAGTTCAGTCACGCACTCATAATTTCCATCAAAACTGGTTAAGGACATGTAATGAAATCTGTAAATCCTGTATCACTTACCCCTTGCCCTCTTTTTCCTTTGTTCTCTCTTTCTTTTACCTTCTGAACATACTACTACTTAGCTGTCCCCCTTCATTTCTTTTTTGTAGGCAATGGTAGAATGGCCTTATTCATTGTATGACAGTAGGTCTTTCTGAATACTCTGAGACTGTGGTCTGATTGTACTAAGCACTTTAATGTGTGTATATGCAATAGGCACCTACACACACACAGCAGTGTGTGTGTGTGTGTATGTGTGTGGGTATAAACACACAAACTATATGACACAAATGTTAAAGTTACAGAGTCAAGCACTCATAAATTAGGAAATGCCAGAATTAAGGTTGCCTGTTGAACCTTAATCCCACTTTGTGCATATGTGTTATGATATAATCTTTAATTACATGATCACATCAAATGCTGCAGGGCAGGGGTGAACCAGCTACACTTTAGTCTGGATTGTACCCTGGTATGTCACAGCATGCTTATGGTATGTCACAGCTTCCTGGCCAGTTCTACTAAAAATTGTGTCTTGAGAGCAGGGTTTGAATAATGTGCAGCAAATAAGGTATGGCCCATGTTATTTTTTTCACAGGATCCTTGCCTCTTTCAATGCACAGGATGGACAGTGCTTGCTTAATGAGCAGCTATTCAACAGTTTGTCTAATTTGAATTTGTCTAGTTTCAGCTTTCAGTCATTGGTTCTTGTTATATCTTGATTCACTAGATTAAAGAGGCCCTTTAGTAGGCAATCTTTTCTCCCCGCAAAGGGATTTATGCACTGTAATCAAATCAAATTACTTCTCGGTCTTCTATTTGTTAAGCTAAACAAATAGAGCTTTTTATGTCTCTCACTGTAGGTCAGTTTCTTCAGCCCTCGAATAATATTTGTAGTTCTTTTCTGCACACTTCAGTTTTTCAACATTGCTTTAAAAATGTGGACACGAGAACTGTACTCAGTATTCCAGTATGGATCTCACCAATGCCATAGACAGAAGAAAAATCACCTGCCCACTCCTACTCACTACTCCCCTATTTTTACATCCAAGGATCACATTAGCCCTTTGTGCCACAGCATCGCTCTAGCAGCTCATGTTGAGTTGCTTGTCCGTTGTGATCCTTAAATCCTTTTCAGAGTCACTGCTTTCCTGGAAACACCTTTCCTTTCTGAAAGCCTGACTTGCATGCTTTCTTCCTAGACGTATAACTCTGCATTGGCTGTTTTTAAAACACATTTTGCTTCCATGGACCTGCCTTCCCAAACAATCCAGGCTGCTCTGTATGACTGTCCTGTCCTCATTATGATTTATGGCTCTGCCAATCTTCGTTGTATCTGCAAATTTCATCAGCAGTGATTTTAGATTTACTTCCCACATGTGGATGGAAATGTTGAATTGTGTTGGGCCTCGTACCGATTCCTGCCGAGCTCCACTAGAAGCACCCTCCATTCAGTGAAGATTCACCACTGACAACTATTTTTTGAGATCAGTCATTAGCCAGTTCTCAGTCTATTTCGTGTGTGTTTTATTGGTATTTTAGAGTGCTAATTTTTAAATCCAAATGTTTGAGGTACCGAGTCAAATGTCTCACAAAAGTCTGAGTATTTTACATCTGCTCAATGACCTTTATCAATCAAACTTTTACTCTCATCAAATAATATAATTGGATTTGTCCGTTAAGACCTATTTCTCAGAAATTAATTTATTAATTAATAATTATACATTAATTATATTCCTATCTTTAAATCTTTATTAATTGAATCCCATATCAGCTTTTCCATTATTTTGCCCAGGACTGATTGTCAGGCTAACCAGTCTACAGTTAGCTGGGCCATCCTGCCTCCCCATTTTGAACACTGGTACAACATTAACTATCTTCCTGTCTTCTGGAATTTCCTTGGTATTCCTACGTTTATTAAAAGTTAACATAAGTGGGTAAGAGATCTCCCCAGCCTACTCTTTTAGGACTCTTGGGTGCAAGTTGTACAGGCTGGCTAATTTAAAAACGTTTATCCCTAGCAGATGTTAACATCCTTGTCAGTTACTAAAGGATTGGAAAGAACTTCATCAGCCTCATGTGATACATCATCCTGCTTCTTTCCAAATATAAAACAAAAATATTTGTTGAACACTTCTGCCTTTTCTGCATCATTATTAACATTTTTACCATCTCCATCTAGGAATGGACCTACACTATTGCTAGGATCTCTTTTGTTCCTAATATACCTAAATTCATCTTCTTGTCTGACCTTATCCCTTCCAGACATGGATTTTTCTATGAGGTCTTTAATCTCTCTGATCAGTTTTGTACACTTCATAATTTTTAATTCATATTGGTTGCTATCTATTCCCTCCTTTTCCATTTGTTATACATTGCTTTTTCATTTCTCATTGCTGCCTTCACTTTGCTACTGAAGCAGGATGGGCTTTTAGCCAGAGTTATTCTCAATCTTGATTGTGGAGTTGTGGCTTCTTGATCATCTGATAAACTCTTCTTTAAGAGTTCTCAATTTTCATTCTCATTTTTCTGTCTACATTTTTTCTCTCAATCAATTTTGTTCAGTATTTTTCTCAGCTTTGGGAAATTAGGTCTTTTGAAGTACCAGACATGCTACTGGTTGGGACTGTCCTCTGTCCACACTAAATGTAATCAGATTGTGGTCACTGGTTCCTAGGCAACTACCAACTACCAAAGTGATGAATTCATCTTTATCCATCAGAATGTGGTTAAAATAGAGTTACCTTGTGTGGGGTGCAATATCTTTTGTGTTTGAAAATTACAATGTATATTTTTTAGAAACTCTAACGTTTTATTTCTGACTGCTTGAGACCACCAGGGTGTCTCTCCCAAATTTAAGTCCACCTTAACACAATTTTTCTGTCTACATATTACAGAAGGTGCTCAAGATATAACTCAGTCTGTTCTCTGGTTTGATTCAGTGGTCTGTAGCAGACTCCCATCATTCTCCTTCCAGGACTTTGTTAATTAGTACATTGATCCATGTGCATGCAAGATCCCGTGACTCTGAGTTATCTCTAAACCAGATAATGGTATCTTTAGCATAGAGTGCCACCTTCTCCATCTCTTTTATCCTCTCTATCCTTCTGAAACAGGTTGTATCCATCAATTTTAACACTGCAATCATGTGAATCATCCCTCCAGGTTTAGTAATGACAATTCTATCACATTTCCTGTCATCAATGAAAATTTTCAATTCCTCTTGCTTGTTACCAAGACACCTAACATTGATACAAAAACAACTGAAAAATGTCTTCTCCTCACTTCCTTTATGACGTCAGTTCAATGTGTCTGAGACACACAGAGTAGGACACAGTCCTTAACCCAAGGAGCATATGATCTAAATGGGTATTATTTTACAAATGGGAAACTGAGGCACAAAGTGATTTGGTGACTTGTTCAAAGTCACATCCTAAATTTAAGGCACAGATTAACTCAGATCTTGTGATACTCAGAGCACCGCCTCAGCCACAGGACCCATACTTCCTCTCAAACAGTTTTCAACCCATGTTGCTCCCATGTGCAGAAGCCTGTTTTTAGCAAGCTCAAGTAATTTTGTAGTTATCTAATGGAGTGGCGAATGCTACATACATATTGCTGAAAAACATATGTTCACATTAACCTGCAATATACATAAATAGCTGCAAAAATACAACAACATTTTTGGGAATCAAGATCAGTGCCTCTTTATGTTCAAATGTCTTGATTTTTCACCTTGGCAAGCACTTCAATGCAAGTTAGTGTGAAAAAATCATTGTGCTAGTGATTCTGACCCATGTTTGGAAGGTCTCTATCAAGAATTAATTTGGCAAAGTCTGAGATAGTGCAGATACTTTCTCATAAACAGCTCCCATTTTTCAAAATAGGAATATGCAAACTCCATTGCTGTAGGGATACCTAACTTTTAATTGCTGAATTTATTGCTAACTGCAGCCATTTTATAGCAAACGTAATATACTTAAAGTGTGAATGAATTCCAAAAATGATTAGGCTTAATTATCAACACCCCCGAGATTTACTATTTTTATTGGCTTTCACTATTTTTAGTAGTTTTTAAAACCTTACATGGGTGCTATATTTTAGAATTAGAGCTCTGAACGCCAGCTGGTTTTCACTCAGCTAAGTGTTTTATCTAGAAGATTAGATTACACACCCTTGGGAAGAAATAGACTTAAATACATTGTACAGCAGGTAACATACTTGGGGCTATGTATTGTGTCATTAAGAGCAATATAAGAAACCAGGAAGGTTGATCTTAATCTCGCTGATCACCTCAATTAATACAAGCCCTACAGTGTCCTCCTTGAAATTCAATCCCCATGGTTTCTTGTTCTGTTTGTTTAGTTAGGATAATCTTCTTTATAAAACCATAGCTAAAGGTACAAAAGTCCATATTAAGTAAGTGGGGATGTGGCAGTTATAGAAGAAGCCACACGCCTAATTGACATGGAAATCAACCAACTGACTGTTTAGGCTTCCAAGGAAAGACGTGTATTAGGTAGGGGCCTTTTAAAAAAAACAAAAGGAACAAAGCTAATTATAAATAGAATGCTCAAGCGATTATATTCATAACAACCTGTCTATACTTACAGTAAATATCTTTATCATTTGGAAAGTACCTTCTTCTGTGTACCAACATAAGCAAGGAGCACAAATAGGGTCTGATCCTGTACTCATGTGACTAGTCCTTACTCACGCGGGGGCTACTTGCATGAGTGAGGACTCCTCTAGTGAGTAGAAGTTTGCAGGATTGGACCCATAGATCTTGATGAAATAATTTTGCTATTATCCATTTTCTTCCGCCCCAATAGCATATAACAGGAATTATGCATATATTATTTTGTATCAAAATTGTATGCGAGGCTAAGAAAATAAAGTATTGGGTGCAGTAAAGAGCATGGGAAGCTCGTAAAGACTGGGCTTGGAGACTGACAGGCATCAGCTGGTGAAGGGCACAGGACAAGAAACTCCACATCCATAACTGCTTTGTGCTCGCCAACCTGCCGATGCTCTGGTTGATTTTCAATATGTGTCACGTGGCCAAGATGCCACTGAAAACTAATCCGATCACAATGGGTGAGAGAGATTCTGCAAAGCACCTTCCCCTTTGACTAAGTGGTGGTGGGCTTGTATCTGCCTCTACAACATGTCCTTTAAAAAAACTTCATTTCGTCTCAGTGATCCCATCTGTGTTGATATGAATTTTATTCCCCCTTATGTTTTAAAAAGGTGACAGAGCTCAGCGCTGTGACAACAGTCACATTTCTTTCCCCTTAACATAAGGGGTTGTGTTTGGCGTGGGGCAGGTGAACGGTAAAATGTTCCTTTTTGAACATTAAACACTTAATCGGTTGAATACTTAAATATTTCACCTCTATCAATTTTTTTAAACCCGTTCAGCTCTTAAAGCTCACTGTGTGACTGCCATGAAATGAACAGAAAAGGCTCCAATAGTGAATATCTGCAGTAGCTTGATTTGAGTCCCCTGCCAAAATTTGTAAAGTGCAATGCACCTGTTCTGAGCTATGAAACCTCTGTCTTTTATATTACCTCTTCCCATTGACTTCCAGGCTATATGGAACAGTGACGTGGTAGAGTAGCGCAAATGGTAAATATTCTCCGAGGAGGGGAACATTCTTCTGCTATTGATGAAGCAAACATATGTAAGAATTTCCCATCGACATTCCTTTACAATGGAAGGGCTGTCTCATTTGCATTACTGTGTTTTATATGTAGATGGGCTAAAATAAAGTTATTCTCAGATGCCTAAAAAACATTGAGGAGTGCTCCCGGACTTGGGTTCATACCAGTTTGTTTTTCTTCTCACATTCTGAAAGCTGTGCATTGTGGTTGCTTGGTTTTCAATGGAGATCTTGAGGGAAATTTGTGCCTGTGCTTAACAAACAGATGACATAAAAAGACAATTTCAAGATGAATAATGAATCAAACTGACACAACCCAGGTGGGCAGCTGGTGCATTATAATTAGAGATGGGCCTGAATCAGAGCTTCAGGTCCTAGCGCTCCCTGAATTTTGGGGAAGTTCTGATCCAGACTGGGATTGCAGCTCTATGACTTAGACCCATCTATAACTATGCTCATAAGGGACAGGTTTGTCCACTCAGGATGCATGGCAGGAGTATGATTTTGTGATGACATTGGAGCTTGTCTAATGCAAATTGCAAGCCAAGGAAATGGGCCTGTAAAAATGAAGAAAAGTGACTCTTAGGTCACCTTCCCCTCCTCCCACCCCAAATGATCAGCAGTTTTGTAGTGTTGCTTTAGTGCATCAGTGTTGCTTGTTTTCAATGTCGTGAGTTGAACTGGTAACAAAAATGTCAAAAAATGGGATTTCAAGGACAAGACCATTCTTCGTGGGTGATCCGGCTCTCTGGAGGTTTTCTGCATTTGGGGGGGTTGAGGGGAAGGTGACCTAAGAGTCACTTCTCTTCATTTTTACAGGCCCATTTCCTTGGCTTGCAATTTGCATTAGACAAGCTCCAATGTCACATGGAGAGACCAGTTAAGATGGCTTAGGGTCCCTTTTTGCCACCATGGTATACAGAAGAAGCATAGCGGGACTGTGGGTCTATCCCATAGAGTGTTTTTGGAGTGGAATTTCATTAGTGTTCAAATGCTAAGACATGAAGGAAGGGAAGGAAAGAGTTAAAAGCATATGGGATGGCTGATGAAAAGAGAAAGGAAGCTATGTATGACTATTGAAAAACTATCGTCCTCTCTGGTCTAGAGGGGATTAGACAGGGTAGTTCAGTGGACAGGACACAGGCCTAGAAGTCCTGAGACCTGGATACCGCAGCTTCTGTTACAGACTCCTTGTGACAACTCAGGCAAGTTGCTATGACTCGGTTTCCCTTCTCTAAAAATGGGAATAATGAAACTTATTGGTTGTTACAAAGTGCTTTGTATTTGATGAAAAGCATTATGTAAGCACTAACTTTTATTATTCTAATGAGGCTGTAAAATGATGTCTTTCTTGCAAAATGATCTTTAAAACATGAAGCATTAGGATGGTGACTGAAATCATTAGTATCAAATTGCTCTGCTTTTGCCCTGTCACACTGAGACTTCAAAGCAAAATTGTCTTGTGGGTGTTTATAAGGTTTTATAAGGATAACTTGTCTTAGGTCTTTAGTGAAAAAATAATCAGACTTTTTCACACTGAATAATTATACAGCGAAGGGAAGGATCAATATTTTCTTACCATTCTGTGTTGAAGCTCTGTTTTGATTCTTAAATTTTAAAAACACTTACAATTGAAATGAGGAGGAAATGCCAATAATTGTTAACAGACTATTTAGAAAATAATTATAGACTGGATTCACCACTGCATAACTCCATTTGATGGCAATGTGCTCCTACATAAAACCTGAGGAATTCAGTGGGGCTTCAGGCGCTATGCTTGAACTGTGACCATACTAGCAGCTTTTCTGCTGTTGTTTGGCTCAGATTGTAAGCTATTTGGGGCAGGCATGATCTTTTTGTTCTGTATTTGTATAGTGCCTAGCACAATGGGGTCCTGATCCACGACTAATAATTCATTATATTGTAGGGCCACAGCAATATCATGTCACTGGAGTGGCGCAAAGTAGCCAGAGTGATCCATGGTTTACAAAGTGGAAATGGAACAGTCAAATTGTTCAGAAATTGTTTCTTTTCAGCAGCCAGCTTGCTGCCTTTTTTATTGTCAAAGACCATCGTTCCTGGGTTCATGTTATATAGTACCTAGCATCTGATAAATTAATTGACGACAACACTGTTGTTACGACTGGAGTCGAATGAAGGAAAGAGCAGTACTGTGGCTGAGATACAGCTGGGAAGTATTACAGTTATACAATTTTATGTCAAGCCAGTTCATTAGCATTTAAATAAGTTCTTAAATATTATCCTTGAAACTAGCAATAATGTAAGCCTTAAATCCAGTGATGATAGTGGTGCGAGTTTAATGACTAATTTAAGCCTTAATTTTGAACCTGCTAAATTGCTCTTAGAGAGCCTTGCAATTTCACACGGCTGCTTTAAAATGCATGGATTTGTGCTTTGCCTTTAACAGGTAAAAAGTAGACCTTACCCCACGTCCATATTTGAAATCAGTAGCAAACTGTGCAACACCTTGACATAAACCTCTCACTGATTACATTTATACTCCTGACAAATTGAAACCCAGGACATCAGATATATCTTTTAAGCCATGTATCAGACATAAAGTATAAATCAGAGGAGCTGGATGACTGTGGATTGAATACACTAGCCTTTCACCTCTGAATACCAACTTGGGTTCAAGACTGGTGTAAATTACCAGTGAAATGAGTCTGTCAGCCTTAATACAGTCCCAGTACACATTTGATCACTTCACACAATTTAGTACAATTCTGTGTTTCTGTCAGTTTCTGCTCATCAAAGGCCCAAGTCTGTAATAGTGCAGGGATCATAGAATATGAGTGAAATGCTTTGACCAAGTTGTGCAAGGACACACGTCATAACACAAGCCATCTGCAATACCTGGATATACACACTACAACAGTCTCTCACTTTCATCAATATTGCTAATATTTAGCAATTGCTTCCTTGGTTAAAAAACAAACAAATAAAAAACCAAACAAGCAATAAAAAGCTTTCACATAACCAGAAAAGATCTGAACAGATCCCATTTTAAAATTCAATCCAGTGATTTTTTTGGGGACCTTTCCTGATTAGGACTATATTGTCATCCATTTATTTGGCTCTATTAGGTAATGCACTGTCATGAAATGTGTAATCCTCAAGAGTTTTATGAGTTAATCATTTATTTTTCATCTGTGGTTTCTATGGATGAGTAATGTGGTGCCTCATATTTCAGTTGCAACTGAAACTAAAAATTCTCCAGAAGCTGACAAGCTAAACGAATGGACACGTTAGTAACACTGCATTGCTCATGTGCTTGAGTCTATGTTTTAATTAACTGGAGAATGATAAGAGGTTTCATTAGGTGGAAATTACTAAAGGACCTGGGGGAAAAGAAAAATATTTCATGAAATGGAATGCTTATGCTATTAGTCTCAGTAGGTTGTCTCCACTCATGTTATAAAAGAATCACCCCATAATCTTGTCCTCTGAGAACCCTGATGTGGGAACAGCTTTAGATGATGAAGGAAAGTTCCACAACGGTGATAATGACACATCTCCAATATCACATTTAAAAAGTTGCTTGGTAACTTCATTGTTGATAACTATTCAGGGAGAAAATCAGTATTCAATGTGGTAAAGGCGAGGTCAAGCTCTGTATAATTCCCATATGCTTAACAAGCAGTGCTGCAGGGAACCCAGAGGTGGAGTGAAATTACTGTAGTAGAATTATATTTTATTAAATTAAAGCTTCAAAGTGAAGGGAGTGACCACAATTTATCTCCAATAATAAAAGTTTGATTACGAACTGAACGTCACAGGTTCAGTAAAGTGCCTTTCACTTAATACTAAATTCACTTCTTTTTCTAGGAACGTTTTCCCACCCATTAAAACATTAGGCATCTTGCTCTGTGTTCTTGTACTGTATAAAATAGGAAACTCAACAATCTGGGGTTTCATTTTTCCTCTTTATTTTAATATTTCTTCACAAAGGACTTGCTGTACCTGTGAAATTAATGGATTGAGTACCTAGCTAACTACAATTTTGCTGTCCTTAAAGGGATGTGGAGAGATGGGACTGAAGCAAATTCCTGAAGCCAAGTCCCTTTGAGAGAGTTTGAATCCAGGTCCAGATGCAAACTTCTCAGGAGGTCCAAAGCAGAGCCCTGGGTCTCAACCTCCTTTGGGAAAGAGTTAATCCATAGGTAGATCTGAACTATGTGGCTCATTGTATCAGACATGTTTCTCATTATGGTCCTGATCCAAACCCCAATGAAGTCAGTGGGAGTCTTAACATTGTCTTCAGTGGCCTTTGTAGCAGATCCCTTAATATTGGGGAAGAAAGTTTAATAACCTGTGGTTCTGGCTCTAAGGAGGGCAGAATGTCTTATGTGTCATAATGTCATCATGCTTCAGGTGTAACTTTCTCTTGTCTTCACACCTCTTCCTGTTGCAGATGCTTTGACTCGTTCTGCCATCTATTCTTTCAGTGACTGTAAGAACTGGGGACCCTGCTTCTGTTTTAGTATTTTGCAAATCCTGTAGAACTGGGTTTTTAAAGTTTTGCTTTACACAACACATATCTTTTCCCTCTTCATCTTAAACCCCCCTTTTTTTTTTACCCCAAGGGGAATATAATATTAAGAAAACATGTACTCCTAACTGGAAGTCAGTGTTAGGTGTGACACTCATTCTTTCCCTGCTTGTAGGACTACCAGGGGAATAAAATAATAATCATTTTAAAAAAAAAAATGCAGAACCAAACTTAATTCAAGTCTCAAAAGTTTTGGGTTCTATTCTAGGACTTGCTTTAATTCACAGCAAGACCAATGCGCGTTTTTTCATTGACTTTGATGGGAGTTGTATTTTGACATTATGGTTGTCAAATGGGTTCTAAATTTGGCCATTTGGGTTCTTCCATCTTTAATGGAAAATTAAATGTCCCAGAAATGCCATTTTACGTGTGTGATTCATGTGTTTCCATGGCCCATAGCACTATGGAGGCACTCTAATATTTCAGAAGAAAAACTCCCTCTGTGGATCCAAAGATTATACCTGCCTTATTTGAAATGCCTAACTAGTTCTTCTTAAGTCAATTGGACTGCATAGCTGAGTATGGCAAGAAAGACTGGGCCCTAAAAGAACAAGTATGTCCATGCAGTTCAACCATAACTACAGTGTGATGTCTCAGAAAGAGGCCTAAGAGCATCTCTGATACAAAGCGAGCAGCCCATAGCATGTCCTAGTGGATCCCTGGCAGCCTCAGAAAGGGGATATGCTCAGATAGAAAAGAAGCTAATGGCTGTGCTCTTTCAAATGGAATGATTCCATCAGTTCTCCTTTGGGCGCAGGATGGGCATGCAGTCTGATCACAAACCATTACAGAGCATCATGAGGAGACCACTGCTGAGTGCACCCAAGCAACTACAACACTTGTTATTGAGACTCCTGTCCTATGAGGTGAGGCTAAGGTAGTGCCCCAGAAAGTCATTACTGGTGGCAGATGTGTTGAGCGGGGCATACCTTGCAAAGTACAACGCTGTTGGCTCTGTGGAACAGGAGATAGAAATTATCAGCATGCTACAATGTGTTCACATCTCTGTGGGAGGCTCCAGACGATCCAACAAAGCACTGAACAGGAAGAGTTGCTATAGGCAGTAAAATGATACATACTCCAGGATTGGCTAGAACAAGTGCCACAGGAGGTTACCTCCTACTACTAGGTGAGAGATGAGCTCATGCTTCAGACCTGAGGATAGAGGCTTGTCTGAGGTGAGCCAGGAAGCGTATCTGCTGGCCAGGTATGAATGCTCAGTTGAGAGCAAACATGGAACAGTGCCCGGTGTGCAGAGAATATAGTAATCAATAACAGAAGGCATCTCTACACCTTATGAAATTCCAACCTTGCTCTGGGAAAAAGAATAGATACTCACTGTTAATGACAGGAAGTACGGGCCACAATAGGTTATGACTCCCGTTTCTGGGAGGTGGATGATCTGGAGGACAATCGGGTAAGAACTGTGATCAGGAAACTTAAAGGCAAATGTTGCAAGGTATGACATACTTGGCACTATGCTCAGGCCACAATGTAGTCCAGCAGAATTCAAATGATTCAACACCAAATGGGAATTAGAGCACAAAATGTCTTCCCCTGGGTACCCTCAAAGCAACGGGAAGGCAAAGTTGGTAGGAAAGACAACCAATGACAAAGGCAAAACAGACAGAAAGGGATCCCTACTTGGCAATGTTGAACCATCACAATACACCCTCCCAGAGACTGGATAGTTGCTCAGCACAGAGACTTATGGGGCAGAGAATCAAGACTCTGCTTTCCATGATGGGTAGTCTGCTGCAGCCCTGAAGAGGAACAATGGACAATACACAGAAGTAGTTAAGAGAACACCAAGCTGGAGAGACTGCCGGCTACAGCCAAGGTCCTGAGGCCACTACGGACAAGGGAGCAGATCCGGGTCCGGCCATCGAATAGCCACACAAATCAATGGCAAAAGGCAACAGTCCAAGCTGAAATGGAACACAGGTCATATGAGACAGCTACAGGCTCAGGACAGCAGTGAAGACAAAACCAAAGACAGCTGTGGAGTAGTGGCACACAGCTGGCACACGTGGACAGATAAAGCAAGCCCAGGAGCAGGAGGCCATAGAAACAGCTTCAGCCATCAGCAGGCCTGGTGAAGGAGAGTCAAAAGAAACAAGGAATATGAGCAATACACAGGACCAACAGGAAGCTACCCAACAGAATGAAGGCAGCAACAGGGTGGAAACAATTCCCCCACCAACAGCAATAACACAAACAAGTTGTAAGAGACTGGTTCAAAGAGCAGCACACTTGAAAGAATGAGGCATAACAGGCCTGTAGTGGGGTGGCTGCCCCACTCCAAGGTAAAAAAAACATTAAGAGCCGCTGAGGGGGACTGGCAAGGTAGTTGGCCCCAGGTATGGCTGGCTTAATCAGGCCACAGCTTGCCTGGATTAAAGAGCAGTGGGGCCAGGAGACAGAGAGTCTTACTCTAGCCCGGGAGTGGGAAGGGCTAGCTGCCTGGGAGCAAAGTACCTGAAGCAGAGCAGTGCTGGGGAATAAGGCAAGAGGAGCTGGGGAGCTCCAGCCTTGCAACTCCTCAGGCTGAGGCCTTGTGCAAGGCCTAAAGATGTACTGGGGCTGCAGAGGTGTAGCCCAGGGATAGGCAAAGGCAGCTGGTCCAATCCCCTTGCTGGTGATGAGTGGCCATTACAGACTGCAGTCTGACCCAGTGAGCGGGGGCTAGATGACGACTGGCAGTAGCCACTGAGGCAAGGTGGGGATAGAGGGTTGGGGGTTCCCCTGGGAGGGGAGACCCAGAGTGTGGGGGTACTGCACGGGCAGAACCCCAAGGTAACAGGGCACTTGGGTCCAGTAGGGACACGGGGGCCTGAGGCAGGCAAGACACCGGCCAGCAGGAGACGCTCCATGGCTGGAGGTTGAGCTAATTCCCAAAAGACCAGCAGGAGGCGCCGCACCAGTGAGTCTCGACTCTGCTACAAGGCCACAGTGAGATGGCAATAAAGGCATGACCTTTAGGTGGGCTATGAGCTAGTAACCTTTGGCTCCAGTAAGTCAGAACATGCCTGCACAACAGATACAACAAAAATTGTTTAAAGGAATATTGTAGCAACCTGCATAGAACTTGGAAGTCAGAGCACAGGTGGCAGGAGGGGAGTTTGGAGGATGCACCAGGAAGTCACATGTATAGATTGCAAGCTGCAGTTGGAGCATGTCTGTAAATAGTTCTCTTAACAAAAAGAGCCAGTTTAGTTTTACGAGCATAGAGTCTTTTCATGTTCTTAGTCAGCATGAAGTACATGGAGCACTTGACATTCCCTACTGTAAGTTTAGGAATAGGATGTTTAGGGAATACTGCATATACCAAGGTGAAGTGGTTTATTTTGGTGAGGCAAAAGTGGTAAGAAGGCCCGCCAATGGCGCGGGAGAAGGGGGGAAGCGGGGGAGGACAAAGGCGGCAATTGCCCAGTGTCCCGGGCGATTTAAAAGGGCTTGGGAGTCTCTGGCCGCCGCCAGTAGCGCAGTGGGGCAAAGGCAGGCTGCCTGCCCACCCTCGCTCTGTGCCGCTCCCGGAAGCAGCCGGCACATCCCTGCAGCCTCTGGGGAGGGGGGGGGTCTCCTCCCACTGCCCCCTGCCCCCACCCCGAGTGCCAACTCCACAGCTCCCATTGGCTGGGAACTGAGGCCAATGGAAGCTGTGGGGGTGGTGCCTGCGGCCAGCAGTGCATGGAGACCTCCTGGGCCCAATGCCTAGGAGCCGCTGCCAGAGGGGTGTGCCAGTCATTTTCAGGAGCTGCCAGAGGTAAGCACCTACCCCCTGATCCCATCCTGCACCCCAACCCCCTGCCCCAGCCTAGAACCTGCACCCAAACTCCCTCCCAGAGCCTGCCCCCCGCACTCCCTCCCACACCCAAACTCCCTCCCAGCCTGCACCCCTTGCCCTAACCTGGTGAAAATGAGTGAGGGTGGGGGAGAGCGAGTGACAGACGGAGGGGGGATGGAGTGAGCAGGGGGGCAGGGCCTCAGAGAAGGGACAGGACAGGGGCGTGGTCTCAGGGAAGGGATGGGGCAGGGGACTGGGCAAGGGTCTTTGGGTTAGTGCAATTAAACAGTTGCCAACTCTACCGGGCGGGCATGTGAAAACCCTGGCTGTGCAGGAAGAGCGTGCCCAGCAGCGCAGCTTGCTGGGCACCAGCCAGCACAGGTGCACACCGCCGAAATATCAGGTGGACCACGTCTGCACGGGCGCGGCTTTTGTGTGCCTGGGGCCCATTGACTGTTCTGTCCTGAGGCCTGGAATTGCTGTCAGTGGGCCTGGTGGCAAGTTTTTAAAGGTGATATTTGACTGTAAACCTTAATACATGACATGTAACTTTTGTAATGTAACACATGACATCTAGGTTTGCTGCAATCTATCATAATATCCTTTAGAAGACAAAAGATTGCCTGAAAAATATACTTTTGACAATGAACCAGTAAAAATATATTGTTTTCTTTCAGTGGTATAATGGCTTGAATTAGAATATTTCTGGGTAATATAGATCTATGTATAATTTTGAAACACTGTATTGCTTTTTTTTTAAAAATAAGAATAGTTAGAGACTTTAATGACATACTTAATTATAGATTAAACAAAATACAAAACAGACAAGTGGGTAATATTTTCAAAAGCACCCTAATGACTTATGCTTAGATGGTAGGATTTAGGTTTCTAAATCACTTGGTGCTTTTGAATTTCCCTCCTCTCCAATAACTATAGTTTTCCTCCATCTGGAACTTTAGCCAAAGATCTGTTTGCTGCAGGAGAGGGGGAAGAGGGCTGCCAAGGAGTTGTATTCATTTCCCTGATTGTCTGTCTGGATCTGCCCCAGTCTCATCCCCACAGTAAGTTAGAGTAGTCTAGGGGTTGCTCTAACCTGCACCAGAAAGGAAAGATCCTCAAGGAAGCATCCACAGCTAGGGAAAGCCTGAACACTGTGGCCCTGATCAACAAAGATACTTAGGTGCCCAAGTCCCATTTTTAGGTACCACTGTGATCCACAAAACTCCCACTCAGCTACCACCGAATCTTGTAAGCACCTAAACTCACTTGACACCTAAGTGTTTGCAGTAAAAGTTCCCATGACACCTATATTTCTGTCTCTGAGCACGCACACTGCTGCCTTCCTCTAGCATGGGGTGCTTCCTCCCCTGAGCCCCAGAGTGATTCACAAACCAGGGGAAACTGGGTGCTTCTCCATCTAAATTGTGTGTTAGGCATGCTCAGATGCTGCCTAAATCCACACAAAGCAGCCTAGGGAAGGAGGACTTCCCTGATATCCTTTAGGCCAGTGATTAGAGCACTCACCTGATGAGGAGAAGGGATTTGAGCAGGACTGTACCACCTCTCTGGCGAGTGCCCTTCCGCTGGACTATGGAATATTCTGCCCTCTTGAAGTTGGTCCACTTTAATTAAAAAATTGAATATTGATTTGGCCAGAGACTGAGAATGACACTCCAGCCCAGTTGTTGGGGCATTCACCAGAGAGGTGGCAGATCCCTGTTCAAATCCCTCCTCATCTGTCAGTTGGGGTACTTGAACTGATGGTCTCCCACATCCCAGGTGAGAGCCCTGACCAGTGGGCTGCAGGTAAAAGGGAGATTCCTCTTGCCCTCCCAGCTGCTTTGTGTAGATTGAGGTGGCCTCTGAGTATGCCCACCTGATTAGGCCCCATACGTGAGTTAGGTGGAGAAGCACCTATCTTCCTCTGGTTTATGGGCCGCTAGCAGAGATAAGCTCCTCCCTGCAGCCTGGACTTGGGCACTTGTGTCTGGGAGAGGGCAGGACATAGGAAATATACCTCTCATCAGCATCTCCCATTGGCTAGCTTAAGTAGCTCCCAGCCTAATGTGTTGGCTTTTGTGGATCCCATTCTAAGGCACATGTCTCTCCCCATTCATTATATAAGGAGCCCAGGCATCTGACTCAGGCCTTGTGGGTCGCAGGTTGTTCCTGTGATTTTCTAGATGCCTAAAAGTTAGGTGTTGTGCCTTTGTTAAGCCCCTTTATGGATCCAGGCCTGTGTGCTTTGGCCACACCCCCTCCTTGCTCCCAACATTGGCCCCAATAGTAGGAGCAGTAGGGGAAGGTCGACTAAGAACCTAGTATGCCGAGCTGTACATCTGCTGGAAACTTCCCATGCCTTATGAATCCTCAGTTACAGAGATATAGATAGTTTCCTTTCCCAACGGAGCAGAGCAGGGCTGAAAATTTGTCCCTTTGTATTACATATAGTTCTGTATATGCAGGAGACCTAGCTACATGAAATGAAAGTAACTACACATTGTTAATGCTGCTATAAGTAAGCAACAACAACAAGAGAGGGTGGTGTTTGTTTTGTTTCATGTTCAATAATATACAGAAAATGTGGATGCGCCTTAACATATTGGAGGTGCATGTTCGGATCACTTCATTCCTGTTTCCCTATCAGGAAAATAATGATAGTGATCCTTCCCTTTCTTTTTGAAAGTGCTTTGAGAGGTCTGGATGAAAAGAGCTATGTAAGAGGTAAGACTTATGATTATTACCATCATTGGTATTGACATTTCCCATCTATATTTTAATGTGGTAGAATTTGTTATATATATGTCCTCTAAGAATGAACCCGACTTGCATTCACTTGAGTTAGTGAGTGAAAAAGTGAATTATTTTGTTAATTTCCCATAGGAAAAAAGAGAAGGGTCTCTGCATACTCATACGTGTCAGGAAGCTCAAATGATGTGAAGAGGTCTTGAGTTACTCAGCAATTAAACTTTTGTGGGATATGGGGAGGTGATCATTAAAACACTGATCTGAGCGGGGGGGGAGGGGAATTGCTATATGACATAATTAGGTGACATCATCTCAAGAACACACAGCCTGAGCTATTGGTCTTTCTTGCAGGGTCATGAAATATGCTTAGAGGATAGGCTGTAATAAGGATGGTTAGCCAGGGCTTCGTACAGCTGTACTCGTGGTCTTCTGAAAGACAGGAAGGAGAAATGGGCTGTGGGGAGATAAGCAGAGGGATTCCTCTTGCCCACTCCTCTGGGTGAGGTCTCTCAGTTGCTCCAAGCAAAAGTCAGGGCTCCATTTGTAGAAATGGGTGTTTGTGAATCTTATTAAATCTCTACTTTATTGTTATGAACATAAGCATCCATCGATTCATAGATATTAAGGCCAGAAGGGATCATTGTGATCATCTAGTCAGCTCTCCTGGATTAACACAGGCCAGAGATGTTTTACCCAGTGGTCAAGCCCATAATTTCTAGTTGAACTAGAGCATATATTTTAGAAATATATCCAGTCTTGATTCAACTATTCAGGTGACGGAGAATTGTCACACTGGATCAAACCAATGGTATATGTAGACCAGCACCCTGTCTCTGAGAGTGGCCAGCACCAGAGGTTTCAGAGGAAGATACAAGAAACTCCATAATGCATAATTATGGATTAAACTGCTAATAGAGAAATGTTCTTTTTAACCCCATCCATGAAGTGGTTGGTTTATGCCCTGAAGCATGATTTTATATCCCTTATTAAAAATACATTTTTATCCTCTAATGTAACTGCGGATGTTCTCATTATCCACATTAACGTCTTATTTTTAATCACACTCGAATATCACACAACCCTCTCTTCCGCACCTCTCTTTAACAAGCTACCCTCTTGCAACACTATTAGTGGTGGATGTTTGGTGTAATGATCTGGAGGGGCTAGATCAAGGTGCTGGAAGGCTGGCATCCTTCCAAAAGCTGAGATAAGTGGCCTGTTACAGTAGTGGTAGGATGTGTGTCTGTGGGTGGAGGAGAAGAAGATATGAACTGTGCAGTGGCTTCACTTTTCCATTTCCTTGCTCTTGTGGGTTCGTGTCAGGCATGTGTTATGAAGTCGTATGAAACTTGGCTTGAGAGTCTTATACTGATAATTATTTCTGTTAACACATAGGGCTTGATTTTGTTTGCTGTGGTTATGTGATCAGCCTCATTTACATTAGTCGGACAACTACGGGAGCACAGAATTCAAGACTGAGCCCATACATTGGGGAAAAATGAAGGGAAATGGATTTGGTATTTTCTGAAATAGAAATCACTTTCCCTGTGCCTGGGAGTCACCAGAGACCTCAAATAAAAAGCAATCTGTCAGTGGTTAGGTGACACTTCAAAATGAACATTTTCTCCTCTATGGAATAGCGTAAGGAGCTGGTTCTGATTGGAAGAACAAAAACGCCACAAATGAGACATCTGCACTAAATTAATTGAGAGACCCTATCCACATTACATGATATTTTCTCCTTTAAAAAAGGGAAACCAACCCAGAAATCAGCCTTTCATAAATGGAAGAAAGACAGAAGTATATCTACAAACTTACACAGCGATTGGAAGCTCTTTTGGTGGCCCACAGGGAAGCTTTAGGAAGGTAATTTTGCTACCAAACGAGTGTTCAAAAGGATGAACTAAACATGCTTTCAAAATGTATGATTGCTGTAAGTAATTCAAATTACCTACTCTAGCTCATATTACATCTTTCTGTAGAGATCACAAAAGCACTTAATTTTTTACCTACAGTGTGGCAGAAATCCCTGAGGAAAGTCTAAATCAATTTACAAGCACTGCCATGAGAAATATTGTGAGAGGACTGTAACGCTACCACCCAGCACACCTATAGTTAAAGGTCTGACAGCATTTCCTCCATTTTGTAAAGCCTTTTGTTCAGACGTTTATCACTGAGACCTGCAAAAATTCACTCCAGGCTGTAGCTTGGCAGAGAAGGGTTCAGCCAAGGAACACTATTTCTTGGCAGTTTGTCCTTCTTTTTAAAATTATGATTGAAAAAGGAGCTAAGCGCTCTGTAGTTTCCGAGCCTGCGTGTGTTCCTCTTACTCAGAAAGTGACTTTGATTTGTAAAATGAAATTGTGTGGGTTCTTAGTCTAGAATGTTGGTTATTTTTTAAAAATTTAGAGATTTTGTGGCAATTGCAGATACTATAGACTGTGCAGCATATTCTCTTTGAAATATGAAAACTTCCATAAATGCTGTGGCCCAAACAACCTTCACTCAGGTAAAACTCCCAGTAACTTCAGCAGGAGGATTTGATTGATTAAGGACTGCAGTTCTTACCACTGCTGCAGCATTCTGTCTATAACCCACAAAACATAGGAATGGCTGAGCAGAAACTTTGCAAAAACCCCAGAAACCAAACAACTCTTCTCTGGTTTCAAGTTTTGTTACAAAATAGAAACTCTGCTCAGGTCTGTTGAAAGGGTTGCAGACAGGGCTGGCCTCATCATGAGGCGAACTGAGGCGACCGCCACTAGGACCCAGAGTGTAGAAAATTGTGTCTGCTGCTGGTGCATATGTATTCTCTCTGCTCTAGATGCACAGAGATGGTGGAGTGCTGTGCTGGAGGAAAGAGGGCACAAGAGACGTAACAGGCAGGCAGGAGAGAAGGTGAGAGGGAATCACAGAAAGCAGCAGCAGCTGCAGGGAGAGAGAGGAGGAGCCTCTTATGTACCTCTCTAGCACCCCTAGGAGCCTGGACTGATTAACACCAGCTTCTCAGGGAGCTTCCTATTTCCTGCTGCTTCCCTGAACCCACTTGAGGAGAACAGGCAGTCAACTGAAGTAGTAGGAGCCAGTTAGGCCCTTAAGATGCTGATATCTTCCCTCACTCAGGCCCTGCTACCAGCCTGCTTATTTGTTCCCTTCAACTGAGTGTTGAGAGCCACTATAGCTGGCACAGAACAGCAGTCATGAGTGAAAGAAGAAAACGCCCCTCTGGGGCAGCATTCAGAAAAAGAAAGAAAGCAAAGGAAGCTTTTCTATCTAAGCAGGAAGGAGCTCTCCTGAGATACATAGACATAAATGTTCACGGTGAGCCTTCCAGCCCCAGTGAGGATGTGACTGGTGAGGAGATGCCTGATCTTCCAGTTAGTCAAAGGGCAGGTGACCTGCCAGCTACTGCAGCATCCATATCTCCATTTCAAATGAATCTAACCATGCACATTCCTGAAGAAAATGTAGATCAGAGAAGAATGTGGTGGAGGCGCAAGAAACAGTTGCTGCTGAGTTTAGTTCCTTAAGTCTAGATGATCCAGGACCGTGTCCCACTTGAGCAGTAGCCTGAGGGACTTCCTTGTACTGCATGGGCCACAGCAAGTGAAAAACTTCATGTTCCCCAAAGACAATGAAAAGAGAAGTTTCCATCCAACACATTACTGGTATGAAATCCCCAATGGTGACAAAGTGGAGAGGCCATGGTTTATGTACTCAAAATCCCAGAATGCTTAATACTGTTTTTGTAGCAAACTCTTCCAGTCTAATGTTCCAGTCACATTGGGTTCTACAGGAACAAAGGACTGGAAAAATCTGGCTAGAAATGTGGCATGCCACGAGAAGGCAGCAAATCACCAGAGAGCATTCCATAGGTGGAAAGAGCTTGAGATGAGACTAAGGTTAAAGGCCACCATAGATGACCAGCATCGAGAGAAGATTGCATCAGAGAGTCTCTTTACTGGCAAGATGTTTTGAAAAGGCTCATTGCCATTGTGAGAATGCTTGCTACCCAGAACCTAGTATTGCATGGCACTTCAGATCAGCTGTATGTGCCAAACAATGGAAACTTCCTTAAAATTGTGGAGCTGATGGCTGAGTTTGATGCTGTACTCCAGGAGCATCTAACAAGAGTCACCACCCAAGAAATGTACACACACCACTACCTTGGAAAAACAATTCAAAATGAGATCATACAGTTACTGGCAACAACAGAAGATTGTGGCAGATCTGAAGTCAGCAAGATATTACTCTGTTATTCTGGACTGCACACCTGACATCAGCTGTATGGAACAAATAACTTTAATGGTGCATTTTGTTACAACAACAGAACCTAGTGAAAAATGTCCCTGCAACGATGACTGTCAGAGAGCATTTTCTAGAATTTATTGACATTGATGATACTACAGGAGTTGGTATGACAAATGTGCATCTTAAAAAGCTGGAAGATATGGGAATTGCGATAGCTGACATGAGAGGTCAGGGCTACGATAATGGTGCCAACATGAGAAGAAAGAACAGATGAGTGCAGACACAGATCCGAGAGTTAAACTCTCAAGTTTTTTTGTCCCATGCAGTTCTCATTCATTGAATTTGGTGGTCAGTGATGCAGCATCAGCTTCTAGTGAGGCTGCTAAATTTTTTAATGTAATTCAAAGCATCTATGTATTTTTCTCTGCATCAACTCATCGATGGCAAATTCTGAAGCAGCTTCTGGGAACATCCTCTCTGACACTGAAACCACTGAGTGCCACAGGATGGAAAAGTCGAGTGGAGGCGATAAAGCCTATCAAACACCAAATTGGGAAGATAGATGATGCCTTAGTTGCCATTATGGAGGATAATGCTATGACAGGTTTCAGAGTAGCAGCCATGTTAGTCTGTATCCGCAAAAAGAAAAGGAGGACTTGTGGCACCTTAGAGACTAACAAATTTATTTGCGCATAAGCTTTCGTGAACTACAGGTCACTTCATTGGATGCATGCAGTAGAAAATACAGTGGGGAGATTTTATATACACAGAGAGCATGAAACAATGGGTGTTACCATACACACTGTAACGAGAGTGATCAGGTAAGGTGAGCTATTACCAGCAGGAGAGAAAAAAAACCTTTTGTAGTGATAAGCAAGGTGGGCCATTTCCAGCAGTTGACAAGAATGTGTGAGGAACAGTGCGGGGAGGGGGAATAAACATGGGGAAATAGTTTTACTTTGTGTAATGACACATCCACTCCCAGTCTTTATTAAGCTGGATCTGTTCATGGGAGAACAGTGGCAGAGAGAAATGTAATAACCAGAAACATACATAACTTCAAATTTCTGTGTGGCTTAGTGTTGTGGCATGACGTACTGTTTGAAATAAATGGTGTAAACAAGAAACTCCAAGGTGTTGACCTTGATATATCTGGAGCAATGGAACAACTGGACAAAGCGAAGGCATACCTACAGTCTTATCGGTCAGATGAGGGATTTCAAAACATTCTGAAGAGTGCACAGAAGTTGGCAGAGGAACTTCACACTGAAGCTATTTTCCCCACCCATTCAAGAATACAAAAGTCACCAAAGAAGATGACATTTTGATTACGAGGCACGGAATAATCCCAGAAGAGACCCCAAACAACAATTCAAAGTTCAGTTCTTTACCAGGTGCTAGATTGTGCAATACAGTCAGTTGAAGAATGTTTCATGCAGTTCAAGGAACACAGCAGTGTATTTGGGATGTTGTATGATATTCCAAAACTCCTCACTATACCTGAAGAAGTCCTACACCAGCAATGACGGGCACTAGAGACAGTGCTGATACATGATGACATGCGCAATATTGATGTGAGTGATTTAGGTCATGAACTGAAAGCCCTTTCAAGATAGATTTCAGCAGGATCAATTCCAAAGGCTGTTCTGGAATATATGTGCATAAATAAGATGACCACCCTCTTTCCAAATGCTTTTGTTGCTCTGCGCATACTTCTAACATTTCCTGTAACAGCTGCCAGTGGAGAACACAGCTTCTCCAAGCTGAAGTTCATAAAAACACATCTACGCTCCACAATGACACAGGAGAGGCTGGTCGGCCTTGCAACCATCTCAATAGAGCATGAGCTGGCCCAGACTCTGGACCTTCAGCAGGAAGCAGTTCAAATCTTTGCAGCCAAGAAGGCACGGAAAGCACTGCTTTGATTATTCAAACAGATAAAAATGCCAGTGTTTACTATGCAGACAAGAAAAGTTACATTTGCTGTTCAGGCGTTTGAAAGTTAAGTGTTAAAATTTTTGAACAAGGCATTTTAAGTTGTTTGTTCTCCTTTATTGGGGTAGGTAGCAGAGCAGTACCATGAGAGGAATAGAACAGGAAGAAGGCAGAACTGAGACCTTTCAAAGTTTTGGCCGAAGCGAGGGGGTATGGGGGCATCATTTGAGCTCCCCGCCTCAGGTGCCAAAATGTTGTGTGCCGGCCCTGGTTGCAGACCTCATGAGTGAAGCTGGGTCCAGTTTCAAGCAAAGTCTGTTCTGAGTTAGGGTTTTGACTTGAAACCTGGTGAAACCTTTTGCTGAGTTCTGCTTTGCATCAGGGTCGGGGGTGGGGGGAGAGGGTGGTTGAATCCAAAAACCTCAAACTCAGAGGAATGAACCTATGTGAAGTGAAAACCTAAAGGAGATTCTTCACACAAACCCCTGAGAAATGAAACTGCTGAGTTATGCATGGTTCTATGAATGGTACCTCATATGCTCTGTTTTAAACCACTTTTAAAAACACTAGGGGTGTGATCCTGGCCCCACTGAAGTTAGTAGCAGCAGCAAAGAGAACTCTCTTATGCCCCTTCCTCCACAATACTTTGAGTGTAACTGACCTTGCTGCTCCAGAACTGAGTGTTGACTCTCTAGACTCTCAGGGTATATCTACACTGCAGTGTAAGCCCAGGGTTAGTGGGACTCAAGTCAGCTGACCTGTGTTAGGGAACCCTGGGCTTGAGTGTCTACATTGTATTTTAACCCTGTCAGGGTTCCCTCCCCACTCTGAACTCTAGGGTACAGATGTGGGGACCTGCATGAAAAACCCCCTAAGCTTATTTTTACCAGCTTAGGTTAAAAACTTTCCCAAAGCACAAATTTCGCCTTGTCTTTGAACAGTATGCTACCACCACCAAGTGATTTAGACAAAGAGCAGAGAAAGGACCACTTGGAGTTCCTATTTCCCCAAAATATCCCCCCAAGCCCTTACGTCCCCTTTCCTGGGGAGGCTTGAGAATAAACAACATGAGCACAAACCAGCCTTGGATTTTTAAGACCCAAAAAACCCAATCAGATTCTTAAAAAACAGGACTTTATTAGAAGAACAACAACAACAACAAAAATAAGAGAACAACTCTGTAAGATCAGAATGGAAGATAATCTTACAGGCAGTCAGATTCAAAACATAGAGAATCCCTCTAGGCAAAACCTTAAGTTACAAAAAGACACAAAAACAGGAATACACATTTATCATAGAATATCATAGAATATCAGGGTTGGAAGGGACCTCAGGAGGTCATCTAGCCCAACATTTCCTCCAGCACAGCGAATTTCACAAGCCAAAACAAAGAAAACCTAACGCATTTTCTAGCTAGATTACTAACTAACTTTACAGGAGTTGGAGGGCTTGCATCTTTGATCTGTTCCCGGCAAAGGTATCACACAGACAGACAAAAGCCTTCCCCCCCACTCCAGATTGAAAGTATCTTGTCCCCTCATTGGTCATTTTGGGTCAGGTGCCAGCCAGGTTACCTGAGCTTCTTAACCCTTTACAGGTAAAAGGACTTTGCCTCTGTCCAGGAGGGATTTTATAGCACTGTATACAGAAAGGTGGTTACCTTTCCCTTTATATTTATGACAAACCCTATGTTAAGACCTTTCTAACTCATGCTCGAATCTTGGGCTCTGGTGTCCACACTGCCAGTGGGATTATCCTTCCCTGTTAAAAAGAGGTTTGAAAGAAGACTTAGACTCACTGGGTACGTCTACATAGCAGCTAGACACCTGCAGCTAGCTCATGCCAGCTGATTCAGTCTCATGGGGCTTGGGCTGAGAGGTTGTTTCATTGCCGTGTAGATTTCTGGGCTGGGGCTGGAGCGCGGGCTCTCAGAGGGTCCCAGACCTTGGGCTTCAGCCAGAGCCCAGAAGTCTACATGACAATGAAACAACCTCGCAGCCTGAGCCCTGTGGGCCTGAGTCAGGCGGCACGGGCCAGCCACTGGATTTTCTACATACCCTGTGTAGTCTTTGTAGACATACCACCACCAGGGGTTAACCCCTAGGAGAATCCTGGGTGATTAAGTAACAAAGTCAATGGAAATTTTGCCTCACACAGTAACATTTTAAATTACATGAAAAAAAAATACCCTGTACCAGAGTTGTGCTGTTTTTGCTTATCTTTTATTCAACCAGAGTTCAAGAGGCAATAAGTACAAGTATTGCAAAACTTTGTATCAGCCCCCTCACAGATCCTGATACCTTGGAACATGGGAGGGTCTTTGTTACCATTCCAAGATACTGGCCAGCATCTCCCAACTTTATGTTCTAGCATAAAAAATACCGATTTACTACTGCTGTCTACCACTTGTGTAAGTGTTTTACTGCTGTAAAAAAACAGTCACCTTCCTCTTAAATAAATGTCAAGAACGATCTCTTTTTGTTGCTCTATCTGAAAGGGCTGTTTTGAGTGACTAATAATCTTTACAATGTACAAGGATTGCCCATGATCCAGAAGTGTGTTCTTTGGAAGTGGGCCACAGTGGCAAGCAGCTCTCGCTTGTATGTCAGTGATTTTATTCAAGTCGCAGTTGATTGAAATAAATATTTCTGTAAAAAACAGAAGGCAAGCTGCTTAAGCCATCCTGCCCCCGCCGATGAATGGAAGTTTAGGGCCAGATCTTCTGGTGCGGCACAACCATTTCCACTATGTTACTAGGGCAAACTCGCCTTAAGGTTAGTATAACCAGCTCAGCATAAGGGGGGATTCTCTAATGGCACAGAGCTGGCAAAGGGCACTTACAGCATTCTACCTCCCTGCTGCCAACCAGAGCAGGGGAAAGGAGAAGTGTCTAGAGGAAAGTGGGCACAACTGGGATGCAGCTATGCCACACTGTATTTGGACCCGTGGGTCTTTTTTCAGTGATGTAAATTAGAGCAACCTAAGAGCTGTTCTAACTCAGTGCAGGGAGACTGACTCAGCACAGAGGTGCAATATGAGTGTGGAAACAAAGGTGAACATTAAGCCACTGTTCTGTACACACACACACACACACACACACAAATACCTTCATGCTTTGCAGATCTATCAGAACCCAGGTTCTGGCCTATAGGGCTTCACATGTTAGGAGGCAAGAAAAGGGAAGGTTATATGATAAACTTAAGTTAAGTTACCCCTGGAAAAACTGCTTGGAGAGGCTCAGATGTTTGCAGGGTATGTTCTTGTTGTTTAATATCATTTCCAGCAACAATTGCAGCTCCAAACAGTCTCATTATTTAAGTTTGGATGTGTGTGTTGGGGGGTGTGTGTGTGAGGAAAGTAGTTGTAGTGCTGATCATTGACAAGCTATTGTACGAAGGGAGAGAACCCACTTGTGCAGATCTTGGCAATTTACAACTTGGACTTTCATTCCCCACAGCGTTTCCCCCAACCCAGCACAGTGAGCCTGTTTACAGCTCTAGATTTTAGACAGCAACATCTTCCAGAATAAAGAAACTCTACTACAGCCAGTTACACAACACCATGTATTCCAGTGTTGTATTGTATTATTACAGTCCCATCCTCAAGTCTAGTCGGTAACTGTATTTGCACTGAGGTGAAGGGTTTCCAAATGCTGCTACTGTGTAAATCCGGGCCACATGTATTCCATAGCACAATGGGACCAAAGAGTGCAGGAAGCATGCCTAAATTCTGTGACATTGAACATTGCATTGTATTTCCATGAAACGTCCTTCATTCTCCTCCATCATGTCTGGCTCTCTGTAGATGCAGATGGACAGCAGTTTACACTCGTTTCACATTCTCAAAATTAGCTTAGCAACCCAGAGTTAGACATTTAATTTTTTTCAAATGAAGGTGTGAGATCCTGGAGCACAGTTCTGTGGCAAGGGATGAATTCTGTGACAGCATCACGGAATAGTTGGATCCAGCATAGACTGTAGTTTGGCCACATACGCTACATTCAAAGCCTTTTTGCCATGGCTGGAGTATTGTTCTAGATATCCTTGAGTGATGTTTAAGTTCTGGCCTATCTGCAGCAAGATTCAGTGTTATCTATCACAGCAGCACCTAAACAAGGGGTCTGCAGAATTGCTGAAAGCTGTAGGTACTCAGCATCTTTGAATAATAAATCACTTAGGTTCATAAGTATGGATCTAGGTGTCTAATGTTAGGGACTGAGAAATAAAAAATATCCCCTAAATTCTTGATCACCAGCCTAGCTCAGAAGCTTTTAATGAACATTATTGCTCTTTGTACTGTGATTTTATAGACAGTTGCTCTTCACTCTTACGTTCTGTGATCTATTTCAGCCTCTTTGATGTCATTGCATTCAGTATGACATGTTTCCTAGCCTATTATTGAAATCAGTGTATTCTGTGCTTTGGAAGATGTGCAGGGTTTTTTTAGCAATGTCTTTGAGATATCTGTATAACTATGGTTCTTGGAAAGCATTTCTCTGAAGTTCCCTTTGATGTGGGTGTGACATTATCTGATTAAAATATGACCATATAGATAATTGTTGCAACCACTGTTATATATTTATAGCAAATCTTGTACAAAGGTTGTCAAGTGAGGTGTCTATGAAAAGGTTACGATTTGCTGGTTATGATTATGCTATCTGTATGCATGTATCTTTTTTGTAATTTAAGCTATAAGATTGGCTCTATATCTGGATTTCAAATGTTGGCACCTGGGGTACCGCCCACAAGGTAGCTAGACAGCACATCTTGGAGGGACTATTCAAATTAAGTGGCTCATCAAGAAACACTTGGTTGACAGTGGACCATTGGAGATGCCCATCTACACTGAGTGGATTGTCATGTAAATAGGTTGTCTTGAGTGTAGGAAATGGTTTTCTGCAATGAATAAGTGAAATTGGGCATGAATATGTGACTTGCCCATGTGACTCCAAACACCATCTTGTTGCTGTAATTTTCCACAGTAAGAACAATGGGATGTCCTTCACATGGCAAAAGCTATAAAAGGTCCTGGAATGACCCATCCAAGCTGTGGATGTACTCCAGAGACTTGACTTAAGCCAGCAGTTTATTCCATCACTGCTACAAGCCTGAACCAAGAACTTTGCAATTACTGTATGTAATTGATTTTTTTTAACCAATTCTGTCTTTTTATGAATAAACCTTTAGATTTTAGATACTAAAGGATTGGCATCAGTGTGATTTTGGGGTTAGATCTAAGTTATATATTGACCAGGGTGTGTGACTGATCCTTTTGGGATCAGACGAACCTATTATTTGATGAGACTGGTTGTAAAGAACCACTCATCTCTGAATCCAGTGTTTTTGGTGGTGGTATAAGCACTGGAATGACTGAGAAAACTGCCTTTATGTTTTCTTGTTAGCTGGTGTGGTGAAACAGAAGTTTACTTTTGTTGCTGGTTTGGTATGTCTTATGGGAGATTAGCCACCAGTCTTGGGGTGTATCTGTCCTATTTCTTAGAAGCTCGTCCTGAATTTGGCATCCTCAGTTGTGACCCACTGAGGCATGGGTACAGTGGGATTCTTCCATTTCATCATGAGCTCTGAGTGCTATTCCTGTTTAGCACAATTCAGCAGAGAAGTGATTCAATCTATATTCTAGGGTAGAGTAAATGATGGAAAGAACTTTCTGTGAATATTTGTCCAAATTGAAAGATTGAAATTCACTGTGCTCACTTTCTACAAACACTGGGGTGTTTGAGCTTTACTAGCACAAATGCAAATATTACAATCAGATACAGATTTCAAATGACAGTAGAGTTGTATATTTCACAACAGACTGTGTAGGTTGGTTATGTATGCCATCCAATCAGGGAACAGAAACACTACCACATGACTTACATAACTAGTTCCCAGAGTGAATTGCAAGTTATGGTCCAGATTATGCTACTCTTACTCATGCTGAGGAGCACCTTACCCTGCAACTAGTTTCACTGAAGAGAAGGTGGTCGAATCAGTCTCCAGGACTCTTCACAGCCAACTATTTCCAAATGGTGTGTAGATCAAGAATTTTTTGCTGAAAAAAGTTTGCAAATAATTTCAAGTAAATTAAAGAATTGTTCAATCTGTTCACAGCCAATTTCGGACAGAAAAAAGGCAAAATTCATCAAATAAATTATCTGTTACTTTATCATTCATTCAGCTCTGCTTCAGTCACCATTTACCAACCTTTTTTTAGTTGAATGGTGAAGGAGGTCATGAACCCCAGAGCTAAGCGGAACGTTAATGGCTGTATGTTGTCCCTGACTGCTGAGTGGTAAAGTGTATACCAGTGATAATGGAGTATAGTTTATATTCATTCCTCAAGACATATTTTCAGTATGTAAATCCACAGAGCAGAACAAATACTAAGAAGTGAGTGGTTAAGGTGAACATTATCAGCATATAAAGCAGTTGCAGTTACTTTTTGTCATGCTGTCAAACCAGATGCCAGCTTTTGCCAATACATAGCTAGAATTAGTCTGGCTCATCTCTGTGTTAGTACTGTTAAAATAAAGTTATAAAAATGTGTTTAGTGATTAGACTTTATGGAATGCTTGTAAATTGCTGCATGCATTAATCTCACTTATAACATCTGTATCCCATCCTGTAAGGTAATATTTGAGCATTTGGCATTGTCAGGCTCAGTAACTGTGCAAATCACCAGGCAGGAAAGTGTGACATGGTGGCTTCCAACAGAAGATATTGTTAGGTCCTGCCCAACATAGAATAACCATCAGCACCAGGTGAACTATTGTGGAACATCAGAGGACAAAAGACTTTGCTTCCCCTCTTCCCCCAACAAACCATGAAGAGGAGACGTACAAGAGAATTCCTCCCATCATCTTAGCTGGCAGCTCACAGAAGAAGGAAAGGGAATAAGAATTCCTGACAAAGAGAAACTATATCTCTATGCTGCTTGGACTTTTGAGGGTGAGGTTTTCTAGGCATAAGCAAGAGATCCCCAGTGTTTAGTCTGGGTTAGCCTATGTGACACATAGAACTTGCTTATTATAGAAGCTTCTATTATTTTTTTAAATTTAAGATTGGAACTCATTTGTGGGTATATATGATTACCTACTTTAACCTTGTAAATAATTCCTATTTCCTTTTCCTAGTTAATAAATCTTTAGACAGTTTATTATAGAATTGGCCACAAATGTTGTCTTTTGGTGTGAGATCTAAGGTTCAATTGATCTGGGATAAGTGACTGATCCTTTGGTACTGGGAGTAACCTGAATATTGCTGTGATCCTTGGTGTAAGTGACCATCTTTCATAAAGGCAAACTTACCTGGGTGGCAAGATGGTACCCAAAGGGGACTGTTTGTGACTCTATGGTTAAGCTGTTACACTGCCTGAGGATTTTACACTTAATAAATGGTTGGTGAAAACTAATATAGAATTCACAGTCAATTTGGGATTTGTGCCCTGCTCCTGAACAGTCTGCCCTGAGGTTGGTCTTCATGCTCTTGAATCACTGCAGCACACCTTGACACCTCTGTTAACAGAAGACTCATTCTATTCAGGAGTTTTACACCATACAGAATAAAAACTTTGACCGCTGGTATTTCCTGTTGTGCCTGAATTTTGGCAGGGATATACAAGTGTCTAAGATTGCCTTTCAGTTATTCTTTTAGAAGGTACTCTCGGGAACAACTGGTGGGAAATATTTCTCTCGCTCATCTCTGTTGGGATGGACTCTATTTTTAAGGCCTGTCTGTACTGGGGAAATTGTCTAACTGGTTTTGAAACTGGTTCAGCTTAAACTGAGTTAAAAGCTGGCTAGAGCTGTAGTGTAGGCCTGGTTTTAGGATTTACCGTGAAACAAACCATGCAGTGGAATGGGGCTCCCAATGACAGGGGGCCCATCAAAATGCAGGACAAATATTTGACAACCTGCCCCCGAGTCCCAGCTGGCAGTGCAGCAGGGCTGAGGCAGGCAGGCTGCCTGCATGCCATGGCCAGTGACCCCACGCCACTCCTGGAAGCAGCTGGCTTCCAACAGACCTGCTGCCCTCCTCCCCACAAGGGGCGTGCAGAGACATGCCAGCAGCAGCGAGCCGGGCTAAGGCAGCTCCCTGTCCGCTCTGCCTCCCTCCCTCCCTCCGCACCACTTCACTCCCGGAAGCAGCCAGCATGTCCCTGCGGCCCCTGCGGGGGTGGGGGGTGTCTCCACGTGCTGCCCCCTCCCTGACGGCTGACCCCGCGGCTCCCATTGGCCGGGAACTGTGGCCAGCGGGAGTTGTGAGGGCAGCGCCCGAGGGCAGTGGCGTGCAGAGACCTCCTGTCCTCCCAAGCCTGGGAGCTGCTGCTAGAGGGGGGTGTGTGCTGGTTGCTTTAGGAGTCGCGCGACCCGAGGTAAGCGCTGCCCACCTCCTGCACCCCAACCAGAGCCCACACCCAAACTTCCTTGGAGAGCCCGTGCCCCTCACCCCCCCACACACCCCAACCCCCTGCCCCAGAGCCCACACCCAAACTTCCTTGGAGAGCCCGCGCCCCTCACCCCCCCCACACACCCCAACCCCCTGCCCCAGCCCCAGAGCCCACATCCAGCACCCAAACTTCCTCCCAGAACCTGACCCCCGCATCCCCTCCTGTACCCCAACCCCCTGCCCCAATCAAGGTACCTCACTTTATTTTCATTTACTTCCCATTACTTATAATATAGGAGGAAGATGAAGAAAAAAGAATGAAAAATGGGGGCGGGGAGATAAGAGAATGTTCTTTTTCTTGGCTGGGTCTCCGGGGGGGGGAGGCTCGAAAATGAAGCTGCGCAAATGGCCCCAGTAATTCCAAATCCACCAATGGTCAGATTTACTAAGGATGCTACAGGGAAGTAAAATGCACTATATCATGTCTCTGAGGATATCTTCAGGTCAAAATCACTGGCCCATTCATATCTGAGATTACTTTCTTTGGCAGCAGGTGGCATTCTTGTTTAAAGTTAACCTATTATTTAGTTACACCATGAAAAAGAATATAGACAATGGGCCAAAAACACTGAATCAGGTGTCTTCCTAAGTCAGGTCATCTCCCTATGCCCTTAGGATGGATGATTCATCCCACTTGTGTTGTTTCCTGCTCCCATGTGAGTTGTAATGTCTAGGGAATGATATAGTCTAAGTGATGAACTTTGGCTCAGTTTGGCTGAGTCACTGCGGTGTGCATTCTGTACAACAACACAGCTTCCGCCATTCCAAATCCCGTGAGGCGATCACATCAGAGTGGGGCTTGGAGGTGACTCAGCTCCGTTACAAGTAAGCATCCACTCAGTCAAAAAGGTGGTGCATGGTGGCAGCACAGAACGGTCCAAACAACACCACCACAATTGGGCCCTGTGTTCATCATCAAGAATAGGAAGGGAGCCACCAAATGAGGGGACAATAGCCAACCAATAGCTGAAAGTACAAGTACTGATATGCAGATGCAGAGGAACGTGGGGTGGGGGCGAGCGAGTGAAGATGCCAGACCTGTGCAGGAGGGAGGCTGGGCTGGAGGGGGGGGGGCGGGGGGAGAATTCCAGTGTTGAGGGGGGGCAGTCAGGATTCCAGTGACAACCTCGAGTGGGGGGTCAGCAGGGTTCGAGTGACCAGTGACAGTCTGAGGGGGGGTGCCTTAAGTGAGCAGCTGGGGCCAGCCCTATGGGGGGTGGCCCTCAGGCAAGCAGCTGGGGCCAACCCGGTGGCAGGGCGGGCTTGGGCCAGCCCTGCATGGTGTCCTGTTTTCCCTTTGGGAAATATGGTCACCCTACATATGAGTAGTTAGGGACTATTGACTAGAGAACCAAAGATTCCTTCTCCTCAAACTCAAGGTTAGCAGTTTTCATTATATTTAGCCATATTTTATTTCTGCTATTTGTCAGTTGTCTGAATAAACACTGCAGTAAGTGTAAAGATAAGCATTGTTTTATTGATGTCTGTTCTTGCCTTTCTGATAAAAGTTTTGGTGCAGCTAAACTTCAGCTTCTTTACAGGGTTTTTTTGGTCTGATAAATATGAATTAATACTAGCTCTTGTTCTGAGCAAATTTTCAGACTATGGGAAAACTAATATACAAGCTTGCTTTATTTAGTGAATTTAACTTGCTGTTTTACTGAGTTATTAATAGTTAAAAGGTTATGTAGTGAAGGTTCCCTCCCACAATATTTTAATTTGATTAAAGTTTTATTGAAGTAAACTTGCACATGAAAAGCAATTTACCTCTGCTCTTATTGGAGATAACTGCATTTATTTGTGATAGCATAATGTATTTTCTATCTGCATTTCATCTGCACTGCATTATCATATGAACCAAGATAGATTTAATCAAATTTAATTTGTGTTGTAAATTTTAAGATGTTGCACCAATTAGCCAGAATAAATCAAAGCAGTGGGGGGAGGGGTGGGAGATTACAGTTGATTAGCTAGTACTGGCTCTTAGTTGGTCACTCATCCCTTTGTATATCTTATCTCACCCAGCTCCATTGCTCCTTTGTGAAATAGTGTTATTTTCCTTTGGTCTCTTCTCCTCACGTATGGTACATTTCATAGATGATTTTTTGGGTCTCATGGAAGCAAGAGCCACAGATAATGTTACCAGCCTGTTCTTCCAGTAGGCACCTCAGTCCTGAGCTGTTATATTCCTGCTCTACCAGTTGTGGGTCTCTCTAGGCAGTGACTGCCAACTATTCTGTAAAGTGGATTTTTTAAATGCATTAATCTCCTCTGGGAATTGATATTGCTTTCCTAGCGCTCTATGACCCTATCCTTCCATTGGCTCCCTTCCATTGAATCCTTAACTCCTTCCATTGGCTCCCTCTCTCCTGGCATCCACTACGGGCTTCTTGTCCCCACCTCCAAGGCTGGATTACTCATTTGCTTAACTGTGTTCGCATCTTGTGCCACTGTGTACTGTGCACCGAGTGCCTACAAAGTGGCTGATCAATATGGAGAAGGTCAGTCGGACACTACAACCTACCCTTTCTCATAAGGCTAGCCAAAGAAACTGAAGAACAGCTACTGTAAGAGTGATAAAAGAATATACTTTAGTTATGCTATGAATAATTAACCCGTGGAACTTTCTGCCACAAGATGTTTCTGAGGTCAAGGGATCAATAGGATTCAAAATAGAATTAAACATTGAGAGGACTAATATATACATACTTAATTACATGATAGGTTAAAATTTTATAAGGGATATTAACGTGCTTGCTTCAGGTCATAAAACTAATTGCCCGGGGTTCGGAAGAGACTTCTATAGGCATTTACTGCATAATTCTCTATTATGGGGATTTGGCATCTTCCCATTACAGAGAGGATACTGGGCTGGATGGACCACTGGGCTGATTCCCTGTGGCGCTTCCTTTGTGCAGCCTTTTCATGGATAGGTACCTACTGATGCTCTGGCTCCATTCTTACCAGTGTCACGGCACCTTGGCACCTCAGTTCATCCTTTTTAAACAAGACCGAGTCTTTTATCTAATGAATATTTTCTATATTTCCAGTATTGGTCCCATAATTCTTTCCTTTCTTTCTTCTCCCCTTCTAATGGGATTCCCCCCCCCCCCCCCGAGGGTTTATTTGTCTGCATGTCAAGGGGGTGGTTTTCATTACAGTATCTTAATTGTAGGTCAGGATGTTTCAGTTTTGTTGTACAGTGTCTGGAATGTCAAAGGATAATAAATATATTATTATTAGTTATTGCCCATATTAATTTAATTATGATGTCTTATTCTATTTTCCTGGCTTGAGAATTCTTCATTGGCTTTCCAGATTGCTCAGGCGAGTGAACCTAAGCAAAGGCCATTGTAAAATAGTAGAGTGAAAAGAAAATGTTTCAGTACAGTCGGACAACACTTCCCCAACTGAAAAATGTGGTGTTTTTACATTTTGAGACAGTTTCTCGGACAGTGAAACAAGGTGACATTAAGCAAATCACACTAATTACAATGTAGAGTGATTTCACTGACCTGTTGATACTTGACAGCAGCTGCCAATTACAAGTGTGTTAAGAAAAGAACATTTTCTGTGTTACCTTTTCCCTTTTAGGTAAATAAAAATTGTTAGCCCACTAACTGCAAGTGCTAAAGAGAGCACAGTGTAGCTAAAGCTCAGCACTGGGAGTCAGAGATCCAGGTTTTGTTAATGGAGTTGACACAGACTTGCTGTATGATCTCAACCAGATCATTTAGGAACTGATCCAATGCCCACCAAAGTCAAATGGAATTTGATCAACTTCACTGGGTTTTGGATTTAGCCCTAAATCTTTCTGGGTATGATTATCTACCACCTGGTAACTTGTATAGTCAATGACATCAGCTAACACACAGCTATAAGGCTTTACCATTCTGATTTGGCAAGATTTTGCACAGATGCAAGTGTCTACACGTGCTGCAATGGAGTGGAGAATCAGGCTCTGTGCACATTAGTTTCCCCAGTCTATAAGACAGGCATAATAACTTACCCACAAAACATGTCAGTAGCATCTCCCAGCTCAATTCATATAAAAGCTCACAGCCCCTTTATAGGGCCGGCTGTGGGCTGATTGGGCTGGCCACACCTGTGGTCAGCTACTCCCTCAGCTGCTCTCACTTTCCAGGGCTGCTTTTAACCCTTGTTTTCCAGGAGTGGGGCAATTGCCCCACTAAGTTCCCTGTATACATGGCTTCTTCCACTTGCAGGTCATGGAGGCATCCTTGAGAGCAATGAAATGGAAGCCCTTTCAAAGGGTGCTCTGAGATGTTCCAGGGTATATTATGTGGTAAGCTCAGGTGCTGTAGATTCATATCCTAGCTCACTGCACAGTAAGAGTGAGAAAGGGTAGAGTGAGAAACAGGGTGAAAAAGCATCGGGGGGAAAAGTTAAAGTCTAGCTTTGAAGTTGTGCCAGTGATGTTCAGCCAGGGCAGGACATTTTCCACCCCTACCACTATCTCCCTGCAGTGATGCAAAATTCTACTTGCCCCAAACCATTCTCTCTCTTTTTTTTTTTTTTTGCTTTTGAACGGCTGAATAATGTATTCCCTTTTTCATTACTATTGACTACGTTGATTTTGTACCAGCTGATAAATGTTCATGCCAATTTTGCAACACCGTCAACCTTGGCTCCTTCTCGGAAGTGTTTGCCCTTAAAAGCATTTGAAACAGAAATGGCATTGGAAAGAAGGCCAGCATCCCCAATGAGCGAAAATAGCATTTCAGTATTAAGTATCATTCAATAGTATACATCAGTCATTAGTTTGCTCATTATGGATTTGTACTTTTGTAACATAAAATGTTATATTCATTTTGTTGTTTTATAAGAACTGGAAAGAGGAGAAGCTATATATCACAAACAGCAGCAAAGAGTTGCACCACAGAGCACTCAGTTGGGCAACTGAAAGTCTTGAATGCAGCTTTGAGATTTGTTACATGCTCAGTCTGTGATCTTGGCCAGTTCCTTTAGTTTTCTTTTGCTTCAGTCGACATGGCTCCGAGCAGAGGCAGGGCTAAGACTTTCCCTGTGAAACTGTAAAGATCTTGCATGAAAGCAAGAGAAAAAACTGAATTTTATATTTATGGGCCCAATCCTAAAACACTTTCTCATGTCCCAGGGAAGTCAATTGGGCAACTTGACTGAGTGGAGGCTTTAGGCTCAGGCTCTGTATGACCTGTTTTATGCAAGATAGCATGAGATGTGCGCTCTACATATATGATTTTCAGTGGTATTGAGCGGTCAGAAACAATGCCCATTCCTCAGTGTGATGGCTCATCATTCTGAAAGACAGCCAGGATCCTGAAATGTATCAGCTATTGAAAATGCTCATTATCCTTATATTTGGAAGAAGAAACAGGGATGCTAGGGGAGAGAGCGCTTGATATCGCCCTCTGCATCTTACAAAGTATTTGAACTGAGTAAAATTACTATGTTTTATAGAGTTCTGGAAGCTGTCCCCCAAATGTTTGCCTCCTTAAGTGCTCAGCATTTCTCTCACAGCCAGGCGATTAATGTTGCTCTCTGATAACTACCCTTCAGCCTGCCATTCCTGCAGAGAGACGAATATGTAGGGCCAACTTTAGAGATGGTATAAGTGGGTGCAGCTCCACTGATGGCACTTTGCATTGTACATACATGCGTCATGTCTGAATTTGGGCCCTGAAAATGGCCGCCTTCTTCCTCAACATCCCTGCTGCCCTGTGAGCATTCAGAGCCACATCTGCTTATTCTGGAGACTAAAATTAGTTTTTGTTGCTTTTCATTTCTGTTAGAGTTACAGAGCCAACAGAGTTATGGGAGTGGGAACCGGATTCCATTACTTCTGTGCCTTATCAGCTTCACTCTGTTCCAGTGACAAGGCCAATCACTTACACCTGTGCAAGCCCATTGGCGGCAATGGTTTACACAGCTCTCAGAGACCATAAATGGAAGGCAATGGGGTTGCACAGGTGTGACTGATGGCAGGCTTTGATTGGCAGGACATTTATCACAGGTGAGAAACTGTTCAAGAAATACAGAACCCCAGCTTGGCTCACCTGTCCCAGGATGTGTTTGCAGAGCTGGCTGTTGGGGGAATAATAGTCCTTTGATTTGTAGCTGAGCATATTTGATATAGGATCCCTGAGAGACATCACATATGAGATGCCATGGTGCCACTTCAGCGTTGTGTGGCGTAGCTGGGAGAGTAGGTGAGTGTGGCTGTGACTGCAAGGACCAAAGGCTAGTCTGCAGCTTGGGCTGAAGGGGACAGAATGGATTGGCTGGCTGCAATTACCATAGGCTGTCATTGCTGTGTTATAGAATAGTTACATAAAAGAATTTAGTTGTTAAATAAACTCTTTTTGTACCTTCAATAAGAACGATATAGGAGTTGAGCCTCACACTGCAGGGAACTTCTGGAATACCAAAGACTTTCAAAATTGTTGTAAGCTATAGCCTCTATTTTCTTCTTCTCTTTCTACCTTCATCTCCAATTTCTTCTTCATCCTGCTTCCTCTGGCTGTCCCCTTCTGTTTCAATTCCTTTTCCTTCTTCCCCCTCTCCCCTCAACCCCTCTTCAACAGCTCTCTCTCTTTCCTATGTGGTTTGAGACACTGTCCAGGGCTCAGAGAACAAGCTTTGAGCTAGTCACTCAAGTTCAAATGCAGGCTCTGATGCTGATTTCTCTCCATGGCCTCAGACAACCTGCTGAAGGCCAGTCTTTCAAAATATGAGCCTTAACTTTTCTGCCTCAGGTAGCCCCTCTAGCAAATGAGGATAATGAATATTTACCTGCTGGACAGGGACATCCTGATGATTAATTAGTGTTTGTAAAGTGCTTTGAGAGATGTGAAATGCTAAGAATGCTGAATAATGATATGAACTTTAGTTAACCTAGCCCTGATATTAATTTATTGACTTCCCGGAAATACAATATGGTGGGTGTGCATCCAGCTACATAGGTAACTAACCTGAAATCTGGTAAGCCACAGACCGGGATATATCCAAATGTGGTGTCCAGAGGAGGCTGCACAGGGTGCATTTTGGATGGAACAATCTGACACTCTCTGCTGAGTTATGTTTTACAGAACGAGGGGATTTCAACAGTGAATATACGATTCATTTAGCATAAAGCTGCATTTTGCCCAAGGCTGCGTTGTTTTTTCCCATGCACCTGCTTACTTCTTTAAATCATGCCCACATGCTGCTATTTCAGTTCCTAACCCAGCAATTATCCACCTACTTGTGTGTGCATTGGGCACACTGAACGCAGCCAGTTTCCTCCCCAAAGTTTCAAAGGAAAATCAGGCGTCTCTTTTCCCCCCCTTTTATTGAACTGAGCCCTGTGTATCATCCTGTAGTTCTTTATCAACAATTGACATGCTTTAACATGTAGCTGCAAAGGTATATGCTCTTAAATCATCATTTACTCCCTGTGCTCGCCTGACAGATTGCAATTCTTTTGTATGACTGATTAGCCACAGGCTTTGAGGATAATCTGCTGCCTTTAGCTGACCACTTCAGGGCCTTTTCCCATTCAAGTGTAAAAGACAGAGAGGTCGCAGTGGTAATGTTCACCACAAACTCTTTGCTGGGCAAACTCGCCCTGCCCAGTTCTTTATTTCTGGATGGAAGAAAGACCATTATTTTGGGAGCGTCTCTGTGTTGTGCTGACTTGTCATATCTTCTCTCATCACCTATGTGTGCCATGGTCAAGAAGTGGAAGGAATCACAGAGCAGGGAACTAAACCATCCTACAGACAATAAACTGTGGGGGAGCGGCCATAAAGCTACCATCGACCAAATAGATGGAATGCAGTCAGCAGAAAATTATACTTAGGACATATTGGATGGCTGCCTGAAGGAAGAAGACAGAAATAAGAGCTAGTGTTAGCTACTAGAGATAGGGGAGAAAAACAGGAATCCACTGTATACGCGTAACCCTAGAGCAGACTTATGCTTCTGGGCCCCAATTCAGCAATGCACTAAAGCATGTGTTTAACTGCTTTCTTGATTTGTGGTCTTCGTGCTGAAGGTCCCAGGTTGAGCCTTTGTTGACAATCCATTGTGGGAGCTCACGTGATATATGAACTCCTGGCTTTTTTTCTAGAAGGAAAAAAGTAAATGGAATCAACACAGTTCTGGAGAGTGATATCTTATGTGATCAGAAAAATCTTTCTGGGAGGTTGGATTAGACCTAATGTTTAATTAGTACCAGACCAACCCTAGAGAGAATTCTTGCTGGGACTAAGAGTAATTGGTTATAAGACACCTAGTTATGTTCATCATATGCATGGAGGCAACTCCATTGTTTGTAATGGAACTGCTGTCTCTAACTCTAGGTCTGAACTGGGCCTGGTATTCAGGTGATAGAAGTTTGCTTGTGGGTTTGGGTGGTCTGGGGCAGGGGGGAAACAACACATGAACTTTAGGGCCAGAGTTGTCCAATTTGGAAGCCTTAAGGCAGGTACTTAGGTGCCTAAATACCTTTGAGGATCTGGGCCAGAGAGCCATAGTTAGGTATCCAAATAGATGTGACCTGTTTTTCTGATGTGCACTGAAGTTGATGGGAGATGCAGTGATCACTACCTCTGAAAAACAGGCCATCATATGTAGCTGCCTAAATGTGATTTTTGGCCCTATATCATGATATGGCAGCAGCACTAGAGGCCTCAGTCAGGTCAAGGTGTCCGTGTGCTACGTAGGGTCTAGACTCCGATTAGTTCAGTGTACACATGCATTCTGTAAACTGGGGATTCTTCCAGCTGGTTAATATTTACAACAGTCATCATTGATATTTCTGGGAAAAGAGAACATTTAAAGCAGGGAAATAAAATTAAACCTGCATTTGTAGATGGTTGGGTTCAGAATGAGACTCACTGGAAAGAAATATTTTCCTTGTCTTTAGCAGTTGCTGGCAGAAAGAGTCACTGCTGTGTGGACAACACTAGACAGATTGGGGGTTTGGCTAAGGAAATTGAGGTGTTCGGATAAATTACTTCTTTCCACTGAAACAGCAGAATTTCATTTAAAAGTGTCATTTTATGCATTCCCGGCTCAATTCATTAAAGTCTCACTCTAGCCCTGGAGTGGGAAGGGCTAACTGCCTGGGAGCAAGGTACCTGAAGCGGAGCAGTGCTGGGGAAGGGCAAAGGGAGCTTGGGAGCTCCATCCTGGTAAAACCCCAGGCTGCAGGCCTTGTCAAAGGCCTACAGGGGAACTGGGGCTGCAGAGATACAGCCTGGGAATAGGCAGAGGCAGCAGGTCCTAACCCCTTGCCGATGATGAGTGGCCATTACAGACTGCAGTCTGCCGCAGTGAGCGGGGGCTAGATGATGACTGGCAGTAGCCACTGAAGCAAGGTGGGTTGAGAGCAGTGGTTCTCAAAGCCGGTCCGCCACTTGGCATGGGCCAAGGGACGTGCTGGCCGCCTTTCCCGCAGCCCCCATTGGCCTGTAACGGCGAACCGCGGCCAGTGGGAGCCGCAGTCGGCCAAACCTGTGGACGCGGCAAGTAAACAAACCAGTCCGGCGCGCCAGGGGCTATCCCTGAACAAGCGGGACCGGCTTTGAGAACGACTGGTTTAGAGGGTTGGGGGTTCCCCTGGGAGGGGAAACCCAAAGTGCAGGGGTACTGCTGGGAGCAGAACCCCAAGGTAAAGGGGCACTGGGGTCCGGGATGGACATGGGGCCAGCAGCAGGCGAGACACCGGCCTGCAGAGGGCACTCCGTATGCTGGAAAAGAGATAATTCCCAGACAACCAGCAGGAGGTGCCGCACCAGTGAGTCTTCGCTTCACTACAGGAACCCTAGTCCTTACAGTGGAGTCTGGCAACATCTGTGTAAAGTTGCACTCGGCCAATTTCACAACAGTGAACAATGATTTAAATATGTCCGATTCAAAACAGGACAGACACTGTCTGCTCCGTTCTGCCTTTGCTACCGCAAAGTACCTGAATTTCACCAGCCCAAGGAGTTAAAGCTAACATTTTAAATATCGAAAGGATGACAGATGGATCCGCGCTTCTCCCCTCCACGGTCCCTCCACTACATTTTTCCAATATTAAAGCAACAAGCTGTTCTTCTTCAGGTTCATCATTTTTAAATGACAAAACCATGACAGTAGTCTCCCCTTGAGGTCTGAGAGCCTGGATTACAGTACAGGCTCAGAATCTCATCAGTTTTTTCACTCTCCTGCAGCATGTGGGGTCTCGGTTATTCACTGGAAACTAACGAGGTGCATTCAATGTGGCATTTAAGCCTGGGTCTGAGGGGAAAGGAGGAAAGACGCTAAGAAAAAAGACAAAAGAGTTGCCGAGATAGAACTGCCACTGACAGAAAAAAATGGCGTCCAGGGGAAACACGGAGAAACTTCTGCAGAAGCAAAGGCGAAAGAAATAGGAAGAGGCTGGTGGAAGTGGAACAAATGGAACCCAGGCTTGCCAACCTCACTAGGTGTTGGGGGCTAGCCCCCAGTACACTGCTTGGAAAACGTACTCCATGGTAAGAGCTGCAAGCACTCCAGCCAGCCTGTAGTTCACACTTGGGGTCCCTACACACAGGGAAGTGTCTGAGGAGATGCACAGCCCCACGGGAAGCACTGGATAGATTGTCCCTCAGGAGACACAACCCCTCTCCAAGTTCTCTGGCTTGCAGGGGCCTGGTGTTTGCTGTGCTCTTCATCCTGTACACAGTTAATGAGGCCTACTCCTCCACAACCCTTTTTGTGGTATCTAGCCCCTCCCCCCCTCCCCTGAGGATTAGCAGGCAGCATTCCCCATTACATCCTCAGGCATAACTTGGTCATTATTATTTTCTTATTTCTTTAGTGCTTAGGTACTTGTGGCCCTTTACAGCTGGCACTTTACATTCAGATGTAAATGTCAACAACTGGGCCTACTTGGAAAGTCCCCTTTGCGTTTATCTAATTGGAAAAACTACTACTAAAAAAATTCATGATCTACAACGAGTTGTGTGTCTTCAAAATGTAATGGGCACAGGGTGTTATCACTGTATCCCAGTGTCCCAGGAGCCCTCAAAGCTAAAGCAGGGCTATACAAAAGGGCATAAGAGCTGAGGTCAAAATTGATGAACCTGAGACTAAAATTCTCAAAAGTGACTAGTGATCCTGGGTGTTTAGCTAACATTTGACACCTTAAACAGGCCTGGTTTTAAGAAATTGCTGAGCGTTCATCTCCAGAAATCACACCCTTAAATGTGTCTTGGATAGGCCAACAAAAAATGGAGGCAGCAGAAGTCACCAGTCACTTCTGAAAATCTTGGTCTGGGCACATTGTTATCCTCCTAAATTCATATTTAGCCATCTAAGTAAAGGCAGCCTGATTGTCAGTGGTGCTGAGCACCCACAACACCCACTGCCTGTCATGTATAGGAAAAATCTGTGACAAATTATCGCCCTCAGTGGTTGGTTTGCATCTCCTAGGTTGCAATTAAAAGGGCTGGAAACTGGAAGCTGAGATGCTCCTTTAAAGTTCCTCCCAATTAGTGGATGTCAGACCGCGGGCTTGGTCTGATGATAAAGGCCAGCTCTGCTACCAGATCCTATGCAGCCAAGGCAGGAGGTAACTGTGAAAAAAGGACTGCAAAAAATAAATTCCCAGGCGTGAAACATGGCATACTACAGAGGAGAAGACCTGTGGGGTGATCAACACCTTTTGTGAGTGGGCCCTAGGAGAGCATGGACCAAAGAACAACATTAGCTACAGCTCCAATGAGAAAAAAATCAGAGGTCTGACTCGGGAAAGTAGGAAGGAGAAAGGAAGTGAACACTAACACAAAGATGGACGAGTTGAAAATCTCTGGAAAAAATACTAAGTTAGACCAAACAAAACATTCTTACTAAAGCCACTGGTGTTTTTGAAATCATGTCCTTTATTACTGCACTAGCTGCATCACTGTAACATAACATTGCACTATGGGCAAATGCAAAAATAGTTGAGTCACCAGCTTTTATTCCTGGGAACACGATGAGCTAGGGGGGTAAAGAATATCTGTAGCAAATACCCCCAGCATGCATAATAAGACTAGGTTGCTTTAAGGAACAGCTACATGAACCATTAAACTAACTTCCTAATAAACTATACTACACAGTTTAAGGAAATCTAATTTTATCTCTGCCTCCTACTCAGGAAAGCTCCCTATCATGCTTTTCCTTTGCTTCAGTTCTATGTCTTTGCTTTTTAATCAACTCCATAAGAGCTTGGGGATAATGTTAATAATGGACAAATTAGATACAGAGAACAGAATTTTTTTTGTGCTTTTAAAGTTACCCAGCAGGTCTGCCATTAAAATAAAAACTAGATATAAAGAGGTTAATCACATAGCAACTTGAGTAGGCTACAGCAGAACATGCCAGTGACTCCAGCTAAGTTAGCATAAAGCTCCTGTCATTAATTGGTGCTGGAATGGTAAAATATTTAACAAGGGGAACTCCTCCCCCCTTCAGCATTTTCCTTATATAAACTAATTAAGTGGTGGTATGATAAGAGTTGCCCCCTTGATCTGGGCCCTGCTTTTAGCTTGCCTACGCAAAATGCCCAAAGCCCTGATCCTGCTTCCAATTAAGTCAATGGTAAAACTCCCATTGACTCTAATTGGGGCAGGTTTGAGTCCCAAATGCAAAACAACAACAGCAAAGCATTTTAACAAGCAGGCCACTAATAGGCAAATATAGAGTTGAACGCGGAAATTTTCTCCCTCCCGCATTTTTTTCCTGGAAGCCGAAGACTATAGGGAATATAGAACTTTCAGTTTGACTTTCATGAGCGATTGCTGACATACAGAGCCCAGGGTGCAACACAATGAGCCACATTTGTGTAAACATGGTAGTATAGCTGTGAAACGTTTATTTAGCATGGGGGGAATTATTAGCTCTAGATCCATGCATGGGGGGGGTCCCTTCTGCGTGCTGAGCTGCCCTACCAACGTGGAAGGTAATGGTAGTGCATAGCAAAGAAGTAGTAGCTTGTCAAATAGTTTGTAAGCCCTCCAATGGCCTACACGGTCCTCTGTGTTTCCAAAGCCACCAGAACCCTACCAGAGCAGCAGCCTGTATACAAAGCAAGGCCATCCATATTGTGTATAGTTAGTTAACATGGTTATTTGGACCGCACTGTGTCTGTGTGGTTTCTTCATGTTCTATTTGTTGTGTAAACAGCAAAAGACACGTAGGGTCCAGACGTCTCCCCAACACTGCCTCCCTGCCTGAGACATGCAGAGACCCCTCCATGAGGCTGGGATTTCACCTACAGAGAGGGGTGGGGATTGGCAGGCATGGGTCCAAAGGACAGGCATGCTCCACACATCACTCCTTCCCCCATCCCCCTGGAGACAAAACACAGAAAATACTATAGCATGAGACTCTAGTCCCTTTTTCATAGGTCATTCCCACCCCCCCACCCCCCAAAAATTGAATCCACCCCTTTGACATGATGTTCTAGGGGGAGTGGCCAGCAGGGAAAAGAGATGTGATGTCCGGAAGCCAGAGATCATTTTTGCCAGATGCACTGACTGGACCAAAAAGAGGGGGCAGGGGGGACGGAGACAGGAGTCGTTAGATTTCAAAAGGCCAAGTTAATGTTAACTTCTCTCTCACCCACCTTCCCTGTGGTCTCCTACATGAAGCAAACCCATTTAGAGACTAGGATACACTATGAGAATAAACCTACCATTTGGACAAGGTAGGGTTGGTTCCTCTATACCTACCAATGCCCTAGGATCTGTGCAATTCTCAGAATACCCATAGGCACTCACATAGAGAACAAGGGCTTGGGAGCTGGGCTCAAGGTCATCCCTTCTGGTGGCTGCAACCTACTCCCACCCCCAGGCAGGTTGCAGTAAGTGGGTATGTCTACACGACCCGCCAGATCAGCGGGCAGCAATCGATCCAGCAGAGGTCGATTTATCGTGTCTAGTCGAGACGCAATAAATCGACCCCTGAGCACTCTCCCGTTGACTCCTGTACTCCACCACCACGAGGGGTGCAGGCAGAGTCGATGGGGGAGCGGCAGCCGTAGACTCACCGCAGTGAAGACACTGTGGTGAGTAGGTCTAAGTACATCGACTTCAGCTACATTATTCACGTAGCTGAACTTGTGTTATTTAGATCGATCACCCCCCCAACCCCCGTTCAGTGAGGAGTTAACTGCTGGGCTAGCCCCCACAGGAGAGGAAGCTGCAGGGAAAGCCTTTTCCTTTCTCTAACATGCAGGGGCTTCTGCAGTGACTGAAGGAAAAGAGGCATGTAGTGAAAACAATGCTCTCCTCTCTGGCCACTGATTTGGGCCCTAATTTTGCTGCCTTGTGGGGGACAATACTGTCATGACTCCATGTGCTGCAGACAATAGACATAGTTACTACACATCCACAGTTGGAGAAGAGCCACTGGAACCCAGCTCCTTCATAGTTGGCATAAATACAATAAATTCACTCAGGGGAGCTTGAGAAAGTGGACACCATGAGACCTGGCTAAAATTGGACTTGACTTGGTTTCTTTCTTCAGCTCACACTCAATATTCATACTGGGTCGAGTGACTGTGACTCTGTACCTGCCCTATAAGAAATATTAAGTATTTTTTTAAAGCTGGACTTCAGCAGACTTTATTGCCATTTACTTTGGATGCCACCAGAGCAACACTGGGTGGCATTTTCAGCATGTTTGTGACTGTGTTCAGCCCCAACGTGCCTCTTGTGCTCAGTTTTACCTAGCTGCTTAGCACTGCACATGCAGTGAGGAAAAGCTGGCTTGCATTTTACCATGTTCACCTGATGAACTCAGACTGAGAACCCTTAATGTAATGCTGCCTAAATAACCAATGGTGAAGCACCCCTCTGCAGTGCCGGAGGGAGATGTGAACAAAGCAGCTTTTCGCAGCGGAGTCAGCTCCCGCTTGCAGAGGGTCACATCTTTTTAAAGCAAGGTGGCACACATAGCGTAGATCAGGGACAACATTCCGTGATTAGTTACCGTGGTCTGGATCCAGATGACTGCGCTGAAGCCCATGGAGTCACTTTGGCTCAACATCAAGACAAGAGGAGAATCTGATATCAGATTCTTTGGGGCACCCCTTAACTAAACTAACACACACACACTCTCTCTCTCTCTTACTCCACCCCTACCTTCCCTCCAAAGCTTTTAGAATATCCTGGCTCCAGAATGTTTTGAGCCTCTTTCTCTAATTCAAATGCTCAGCCCAGATTGTGGCTTTGGGCTTCTGTGGGGAGCAAGTACAACTCAGGCAGAATCTCTGGTGGGAGCACATGATGGCAGCTCCACCACCCTTTGAAAGGGTGCAGAACATGTCTCCCCACACATGGTTAGGGAATGATGCTGGCATTAACCTGACCCAATTCCTTTACTCCCTGTGGAGATTTTGGCTTGCTTCTGTGAAGGAGTGCAAGGCAGTTCCATATGCTCTCTCCTTGCCTGCCCATTCAGGGCCATCCGTGGTCTGAGCCAGCCTGTAAAACTTGGGTTTGTTAACATGTTTATTGTTTCTCTTTGACTCCAGATCAAATGTGTGCTCAGTTTACAAGGAAACAGACTTTTTTTTTTGGCCCACTAACTTCCAGCCCTGAAAATTCAACCGGGGCTGGGAAAGCCAAGCTGGCTTCTTCTCGACTCCTGTATCCGTCATCGCTGATAAATATTCTTCATTCAGAATTTATCTAACAATTCTGCTGAAGATGTGCAACCCGACTAGACTCCAGCTCGCTTTCCATTAGTTGTATTGACTCTCGCTGGCAATAGGGATCAAACTTATTGTCACTGGGAAAATGAGCCGATAACAACCATGAGACACACAGGAAGCAAATCTTTTGAGTCAGAAGATGACATTTTCGCAGTTATTTTTTTGACCATAACAGCACTTTAAAGGTCAGATAAATTGTTCAGCAAATTCACTTTTTTTAAAGCCCTGACTTATCTGGCATCTTCCATTCTTGAACTGAGGTTTTTGTTAATTATTCAGGGAGAGAAGTGGACATTTGTCGGCTAGTTAATCAATTATAAAAAAAATTGACAGAAAGAAACTTTTGGAAATGTCAACATAAATTTAAGGAAGGTAAAAAGGTCGGGTACAGCCGGAACTAACTGGCAGCTTCGTTAACTTGGTTGACACTGCGATCAAAGACTGAATTAGCTTGGAGATCTGAACTACCCTATCATGTTCCTGTTCTAGGCCAAGGCGAATATGGGCAAAGCTTGCCCTGCTGCTGCTTGGGTAGTTGCCGTTTTAGGGATAAACGGAGCCATGTCAGTTCTTCATATTGCCAATCAGGAACTTTTGACAAAATAATAAATTAATTTCTTTTTTTAAAAAAAGAAGGAGCAATGCTCCTTCCGGGAGCTATGTGTGACCTTGAAAGCATGCACAATAATTATATGAGGATGACAAAAGAGTGAGTGGGCTCTTCCCTATTAAATCTGTTTTTCAAGGTTAATACAGCTGCTGGAAAGCTCAGAACCTAAAGAGTGCAGAATCTTTCTGTTCATATTGGAAGTCAGCTTTGCTTTGGCAAAGTCAAACGATAGGTGCTGAGCAGACATTACCTTCCCATTTTGTCCTTGTGAATTCAAGGGGTACATTTTAAAAAATTGGTCTTGTAGAATCAGCCTAGTTGCATGGAGAAAACCCGACCAGCACTCGGCTGTAAAAACACAGCCAGGAGCCATGTACCAGCACTATCATTCTGCTAGCTGAGCTCTCCTTTTATATTTTAGGGCCTGATCCTGTGCTGTGCTCAATACCCTCACCTCTCACTGCAGTCTGTGAGGGTTGAGCGGGTTAGAAGGAGAAGGAAGACAAATAGGAGACAGGGAATGGCTGAAATCTCCAAAGGTTGGGACAATTTTAGGCTAAACGTCCAGACTTTTTTTTGTGTCTCAAGCTGAGTCTTTTGCAGTTTATCCATCCCAATAGTTTGAGGAGCATAAGAGGTCAGAGATTAGGCCCCTACAATGAGCGATAGGGCTATTCTGCTGGCTCATGCTGGTTTATGCAAGAAGCCAGATCAGGTGGATCTTATTTGCTCCATTTCAGGGTATAAAGGGTTTGTATGATAGGGCGTGAAGAAACCCCAGGGCCAAGCCCAATTCAGGAGTAAGCACAGGCTGCTGTTATTTAAGATAATACCCCAAGAAGCGGGTGATTTTTGGACAGTAAGGCTAATGTAATAATCATTGCAGCCTTAGGAAACTAGGCACCCAACTCCTATGGAATTTGAATGGGAATTGGGCACCTAACCCCCTTAGGTTCCTTTGGAAATCCCAGCTTCACTGGGTTCTGTGTGCACACCAGCTTGACAGAACCAGTTCGGGACCCTGCCTCTTCACAGGGAAGAAAAAAGCTCTCTTCATTTTTGTGCTGCAGCTCCAGCTCAGTAGCAGGTTTGGCAGCATCCCAGACTTCACTGAGCTCAGTCCTAGACCTATTATTAGTTACGTTCTGTTACAGTGCACCATTTTTAATTGCTGTTTTCTGAGCCAGAGGGAGCCTTGTCTAAATATATCTCGAGCGCCAGCACTGATATTTAGCACAGCTCCCATAATTAAGCATTCAGCCAACAAATAAACTTCTCACTTGAGCAAACAGGTGCTCTCAAAACCGGCTGAACATTTGACTAGCTTCCATTTTCTATTATTTTAATATTGTTAGGTGGCCTTGGCTTCCTTTCCTTGGTGGTGTGGGTATCTGAACTGCCAACAAAATTACCGCTTTTCCATCACAGCTCTTTTCCAATTATGAATGCAGATGCTGACAGCTTGAATAAAGATGCTCCACTGTGCTAGGAGACTTTTCCTCCTTTAGGAGAACTAAAGCACTTTTGGTTTAAAACCACCAATTTCAGTTTATAACAATACTTCCTGGGAAATTATTTGTTTGTTTTTTACTCCACATTTGGCTTCAGTCTGATGACTACTTAGCACAAAATCTCTCACCTCTTAACAGTTCAGCCGACAGATTCCAGAGCAAACAGGTGAATGCAAATCTTTCAATTGAACCATTTCCTACACATTTCTGGCCTGCTCCAGATCTCAAGCTGTACTGTAGAAAGGCGTGAATGCTACTCAGCATGAGTAAAGCTGGCAGAATTGGGTCCCTTCAAAGCTGGGGTGGTCCCATTGAAATAATTGAGAGTGGCAGATAGCGTCAGGTGCTTGGTATTTCTCAGAATACTTGTGGGATTTTCTGTTAGCACAGGCAGGACAATTTAGGAGGGAAAGTGTAAAACAGTGTAGCTTTGTTGAAGCCACTGGAGGAATGCTGATTTACCCCACGTGAATACCTGGCTCTGTTTTTTAAACAGAGTGCATTTTCCCGTGTTGTTCCTCCAGAAATATGATCTACCCCAATGCATGGCAATGGGACTGAAAGGTGAATCTCTATCCCTCAGACAGTGCCTGATCCTGAGCTACTTCAGTGGGAGTTGACTGTGCTCAGCAGCTCCGAGGAAGTGCTTAGCACCTCCCAGGACTGGTCCCCAAGTGCCTAGCCATAGCTCTTAAATACTGGCATCTCTGCCACCATGGACTGAAAAACATGTAGCTGTGAGTAATGGCTGAAATGTCACAGGTGCCTGGGAGAGTGCCACAGGATACTCAGCAGGGATATGTGCGTCTACCTTCCCTTAGGGTCCTTTCCAAATCCTTTTGGTTGTTTGTGTAATGCTGACAGCCCCCGAGCGGGTGAGATTGAACCTAGGACCTCTGAGTTTAGTGCATGAGCCTCTACTGCATGAGCTAAAAGCCAACTGGCTGTTAGCTAAGGCTGTAGAGCAGACTCCTTAATCTTAATCTTTCACACTTTCACACCCCCGCCCCCCGGCCTTGGTGCCAATACATGGGACAGAATACCACACCCAGGGGGATTATCCTAGTGCAGTAATTGATATTTAAAACTAAGACAGAAACACTGAATCACAGCTACAGTTTCTGAATGACAACACCGTCTCTCAGAGATGATCACCAGCAGTGCAGGAAACACAAAATCTGATGAGAGAAAGTAAAGGGGAAATCCTTGTTTTCTTTCCTTAGATCCGCTTTCTTGCTTTGTTCATGTGAAATAGGATCTGAGCAAATGCAAATAAATACACACCCCATAATATTTATCAGGTATAAGAACTTTCTAAAAATCACCTTTGTGGTGAGATCCAAGGGCCACGGTCTGTCACCTTTCCTCCCAATGAGTGATACCTTTCTCTGCATGTAGATCCACTGATTTCAGTGGGACTGCTCATGGACTAAGGTACAAAATGGGGGGCAGATTCTGATCCCAAATGTTCAGACAGTGTAGAAACATACTCTTAAATTTTCAGATCAGACACAGGGATTTAGCCATGTTCATTCCTATTGACATGGGCAAGTTGCACAATTACATCACTCTGCACCATTTAAAAATGGGGGGATTGGCTTTGTAGGTCACTCAGTAACTCAAAGTCTCCTGTGTTATTTTAATGATTCCAAATGACCATCTAATGTTACAATCTCAGTAGTTAACAGATATAAAGAGGATTTTTTTCCAAAGTGCACATTAAAACAATGCATCCTTTTTTATCCAGACTAGTAAATCCAAGCAAATCCTGTTGCAGTCCTTACTCAGTCAAGAAACACCTTGAAGTCAATGGGAATTCTGACTATGATCTGCAGGATTTGCTCCAAAAAGAAATCAGAAAGTTCGCCACTACTCACAGGCATATTTTCTCTATAGAGTTTTAAGACCATACACCCTGCCATGTGTAACTGCTTGCCACTGCTTTACCGAAAGCTCCTGTCTCCTATTACTGCAGAATCCAGTTACAAGAATAAAAAATAATGTGGCATTCCAAAAAGCAATGCATGACATTGAAATGCTGCACCCAAACTAGCCAGAGTTTAACCTGCTGATCCTAGCCCAGCTTGCAGGACAGGAACAAGGCCAATGACTGTTGCTACCTGACCCAAAGCCTTCCGTCTGCAGTCAAATCAGGCTGAGATCCCAGGGAGGTGGCAGTTCTAGGAGAAAGCCGCAAAGACAAAGACCAAAAGAAAAAACAAGCAACAAATTCCTGGGTCTGATCATCTCAGATGTTCAGTGAAAGCCTCATGTCCATACCCATCTCTCTCCTTCCACTTCTTCCCTCTTGGTTTCTTCCACTTGTCTTGGGCTGTGCTGTAAAGATGTGCCCCTCTGGCTGCAACACAAGACACGAGGGTTCAGAAAAGCTCCCATGTCCTGTGTTGTAGCCCGAGGTCTCACAATATGTCAGAGGAAAAAGCCTCCAGCGTGCAGGCTCCTTTTCTAAGCAGGGCTGTTCTCATGCACTTTTGAATTCAACCTTTATGCCAACCTGGGAAAGGAAAAGCAGAAATAGAAGTCAGGTGCTCGTGCCGGGCATGCAGATAACACTGTGTGCTATTGCCATTGTCAACACCACTAATGGAAAAAGGACTCCAGCAGCTGGCAAACTGGAGCTCAAGGGTCAAGTTCAGGCCTGGAGTAAGAGAGTGCCATTTCACTGACCGCAGTGGAGGGGCACCTGCTCACAGCAGGTCTACATTTGCCCCATGGCCTTTGTCACCCCTGGGATCTCCTGGACTAAAAACACTGAATGTTCTTCTTAGGTAGCTTGGTTGACAGTTCTTTGACATGCAGCTAAGCACATACTTAGTAACTATTAATTTACCAGTACAGTTTGCCTTTTTTCTGTTTGCAAGTTGCCCCACGTCGATCACAACATTCTCCAATTTGTTATCCAGAAATACTTTTGAATTTCTTCAGTGATAATTCCAGGTCTGCAGATCATTGTGAACAGTTCACTGGGAATATTTGCAAACTGTACTGTGCTTAAGTAAAATAAGCCCTGTTGAGTTATTCTGGTTTCCTGATTAGAGGAGTTAACTAACTAACACACAGTGACTATCCAGTTCAAAAGTTCATTTTAGGCCAACATTCAAACATTTTAAATGTGCATTTTTGAAAGTATTTTTTGCTAATAAAGCTCCAGTTCAAATATTCATAGAAAGCAAGCACCAAAAATGGTTACAAGCAGTTGAACTGAAATTCACTTTTAAATTCAACTGAATATTCACAGGGCATTTTGTTTTTCACTGCTCTCTCAGTAGTGAAAACTCAAGTAATAAATTATTCTTAACTAAAGTTTTCAGAGATGTTGCTGAATTTCTCATGAGTGTCGTATTTACTTGCATGCATTCCTTTGCTTGTGGGTCTATGATTCATTCCCTGGTGCAGTGATTTGCGAGGCAGTGCATGAAAGAATTTTTAGAAATGCCCATTCAGTACAGTACACTGCTGTGCATTACAATCAAGATCAGCAATTAGGGAGCCAGGTATAAAAGACAAGATTTTTCGCTATCTCCGTTCAACCGATCTATGGCAGATTAATGGCTTTTTTCGTCCCAGAATCCCTACATATCACTTTTTTGCCATCTCGTCTTGGCTAGACACTTTTGCTTCTCCAAACAAACAGTGTGGGGGCTGAGGAATGAAGTAATCTTAGCTACTCTGTCTATGAAGGTGACCCATTGAAATGTCTACTTGGGCACTATGATAAATCGTGTTTACATTAACAGAGTTTTTAAGATTATATAAGTCATTTGCTCCAGAACATTAGTACAAACTTCAGGCATTATTCCGTTCAATGGATTCTTTCAGTTTGCTATCTACTTTAAATAAAGCTCCAAGCTATCAGCTTTGTTCATGTACAGCTTTATCTCTCATGGAATAAAGTGGAGTTCAGCCAGCCATACCCCAGATTAGGCAAAGGACAAAGCTTTGAATTCAAATATCTTGCAAAATATGAACACCTCAAAAAGGAAAGCAGGCGGTAACTTTTGCTAAGAACGTGGCTCTCAAGGTTGTCTAATGATCAATGCAATACAACAATAGCTTTTAACTGTTAACCTGCAATGCATAGATCCCAAAGCTGTGTTTTATGTTCTGCAGTTTTTGCAATGAGAAGCGATTTATCTGGAGATTAGTCATTTCTAAATCTGTCTCCTGGATCTCAACAGGCATAATAAAACTAGAAAATATCAGTTTCATAATCACTTTTAAAAAAACATTCTCCAGCCTGCATCTGTCTTACCAGTTCCCTAAACTGTGCCCATATAAGCACTAGAGGAGAATCAAAATGTAGAATACTAGGAACTTGGGTCCCAGAGTTAATCCCTTTGTATATATATAAAAGAATGATGCTCAGATAAAGTTAAGAGTTTTGCTTCAGCCCATTAGAGCAAGGAAATTCAAGGTTAAAGCTGATATTGCATCCTTAAAGGTCTGATGCCTCATGGAAAACTCTGAAAAACATTCATTCAGTTTAGAGACAGTTTCACTTAATTAGTCTGTACTTCCTTATCTCCTGATTTTCATTCCTCAGGGCATTGCCATAGAAAGCAATTTGGGTTCACCCGCTTCGGAGGCCCATCTGAAGGCCTTGGTGAGCATGCAGTAGACTGCTCTGAAAGCGATTGTGATCACTGTGGGGTGATGGGGTGAACTGGTTCAGCTAACAATCAGAACCTCAACACATCTTCATCTACTCAAACTGAGCATAAGCTTTTGTTGGTAAAAAACGCCACTTCTGCACAAAAGCTTATGCCCAAACAAATCTGTTAGTCTTTAAGGTGCCACGGGACTCCTCGTTGTTTTTGTGGACGCAGACTAACACGGCTACCCCTCTGATACTCCTCAAACTGAGTTGCTTCACCTTTTGGCTGAGGGAACTGGGCTTATTTAGTTTGCAGAAGAGAAGAGTGAGGGGGGATTTGATAGCAGCCTTCAACTAGCTGAAGGGGAGTTCCAAAGAGGATGGAGCTCGACTGTTCTCAGTGGTGGCACATGACAGAACAAGAAGCAATGGTCTCAAGCTGCAGTGCGGGAGGTCTAGGTTGGATATTAGGAAACGCTATTTCACTAGGAGGGTGGTGAAGCACTGGAATCAGTTACTTAGGGAGGTGGTGGAATCTCCATCCTTAGAGGTTTTTAAGGCCCAGCTTGACAAAGCCCTGGCTGGGATGATTTAGTTGGGTTTGGTCCTGCTTTGAGCAGGGGGTTGTACTAGATGACCTCCTGAGGTCTCCTCCAACCCTAATCTTCTATGAATCTGTGATTTTACACCACCAACATGGACAACTTTTTTTTTTTTTTCAGGGAAAGGAGGAACCTGTTATCTTAATCCTGCCCTCCAATAAGGGATGTCTTATTTGGGGTGCCACCCAGCCATATGGCAGCTGGCTTTCCTGCCGTGGCCACAGATTTTAAGGCTGTCAGAGAAGCTGGACAGTTCCCTTTCACCCTGTGGCTATAAATCTTGATTTTTGTTGGATACTGAGCAAAGGCTTTTGCCAATCCATCTTTTGAATGATGTCACACTTTCCCTGCCCCACAGAGAACCTGCCAAGTAGGAAAGGGATTGTGATGGGAGTGGTTTGGCAATTGAGTCAGGAAGACACACTCATTATTATCCTCCATTTCAGATATCGCAGCCATTGAAGAGCAATCAATCATGTTGTTATTAGCAGAGGGTTGTGACTCCTAGTGCAGTAATGAGCAGCAGGACCAGATGAACTTTCCTGAGATCACTTGGAAAATGCACTTTTAATTAGAGCAGGATCAAAACCAGACTAATAGATATAAACCTCTTTTAACCTGGAGGCCTGGAAAAGGTTCAGATTTGAATCTCCACATCCAATCCAAGTGCTACAGTTTTGGTGCTGGGATGGATCCAAAAAAATCAGAAGGGGTCTATTTTACAGTCCCTGTCTGGCTACAATCCCCAAAATAGATTATAGGATGCTGGAGCCATTGAATCTGAACTCCAGTTGTCGTTCAGCCTCGAGCACAAATCTTATGTCTAGACCTAATCTGGGTCTGGATCTGAATGCTACCTTCTTGCTCCATCTCTAGTATTAGTGACTTCAACATTTTCTGTAGTTGTTGAAATCAGATGTGTTTCCTGAGCCCTGGTCTTTGATACATTTCTGAAGTTGTGACAACTACCTTTTTGTTCTTGTAGGCAGCTAGCATTACAGGGCGCCCCCTTGTGGCCTGAGGTGGTCATAGAGGCAGCCTGCCTCCATTTCCCGCTGAGTTTCCCCTGAATAATCCAGTCATAGTCAAGGTTTTTGAAACAACATTCCCTCTCTCTTGGGGTCTAGTTTATTCAACAACATTCAGGTCACACAAAGGTCCTTTTCTGCTCACCCCTCAGGGTTAGGGTTTCACAGTCTCTCTCAGCTTTAAGTCCTGGCCGCCCACCCCATAGCTCATCCCTCAAGTCTAAGAGTTATACAGCCCTTCCTCGGGTCGTGTACTGGTTGACATCTTTCCCCCACCAGCTTGCTCCAATAGCTCCTCCCTAACTGGGCTTGGAGCCTCCTTTTGAGTCATTGACCCAGTCACCTGAACATGCCCCTAATCCTCCCCAGGTGGATCTAATAACCCCAAACACCTGTTTGCACTGGCTGGGAAAGAGGGGAGCCTTGCCCCTGCTGTGACATACTAGGGCACAATCCAGACCAGTAGGGGACTGGCCTGTAACCTTGTTGCCTTACAATGTCTTGCTGTACTAGCTCACCTCAGCCTCCTACAAACAGCTTTCCAGCATGCAAGCCACACCCTGAGTGCCTGTGTGTAACTACAGTCTGCCAGCTACACCTGGCTCTCACCAGCCTTGGTTATACTTCAGGGTAACCACAACACTCCCCCAGTTCTGGATCTTTCCTCAGAAATGTATATACTGTACTGCCCAGCCCTCTCCTGGACAGTACAGATATCTTCCTTTAAGTGACTAATGGCCATCTTATTACTTTAAAAAGTTACCCAAACATTCAGCTTATACACAGCGGATGAGATAAAACAGTAGAACAAGTTTATTAACTGCAAAAAGACAGATTTTAACTGACTATACTTAATGAGGCATACAAGTCAGAAATGGTTGCAAAAAAGATAAAATGCTTACTAGTATCTACTTCAGAAACTCTCTCACCACATTCTCCAGTAGATTACTTACCAAACTTTCCCGTCAGGACCCGTCCCCTACAGTCCAACAGCCATTTTCTTTTGTTTTCTCAGGTTTGGAGAATGAGGTTGGTAAGGAGAAAGAAGGGGTGTCTTGGGTGGGGTGCGGGGTTGTCTCTTCTTTTTATAGTTCCAGTCCCTCTTTTGAAAAATATTTCCAGCTGAGACCCAGGAGACAAAGAGTCTGTGTGGAAGGATATTCCCTGCTGGGTTTTTTTCACCTGTTTGAACTTCCTTTGTTTTCCCTCCTTGCTTGATGACTTTTTACTGCGTAAATGCAAATTAAGGCAAGCACATATTTCTTTGTTTAGGACAGACCTATTGCCGACTTCTGCTTGGGCAGGGCTGTGGGGTTTGGAATAGGTGTTAATAACATCATACAGGGGAATCTTATAACTTCAGATACAATGTTGCCACACATATTTTATCAGGAAAATACTGACCAGCAAATTATGAGTTTTCAAGGATATCTCGCAAGGCATACTTTGTACAAACATTACAATAGTTTGTAGGGTGTGATCACAAGGGTGTATTCTGTCACACCCACCCACTCTATAGGACTCCTGGTCCCAGTCTCTTAAATGAACAATGATCTGTGATGGCCCCCATACTTTCCCTTTCCCAGACACTGATTGTTCCCTGGCACCATCTTCCTCTCTCCCAGTGACCACTCCTGTTATTCCAGACACCTGGAACAGGGTAACTGGCTTCTTACACTACCTTAAAGGGCCAGCACTCTGTTACAGTTCTAATTAAAGTTTCACATCAGTTCCACACCAGTTCAACCTGTACTTCAGAGAGGATAGTCTTACTGGGGTATGCTAAAAATTCAAACATTTTATAGAGAAATAAATGTGCTACAAGTTGTCTAATACCTGATAATTAATTTGGTATTTAAGGTGACACTGTACTCCTTACATATTAGGACATTAATTTAGATGTATGCAGTAATCATTTTTCAAAACCCATAATCATGTTTCCTGTAGCTATTATTTCAATATAGATGAAGCCATGGTGCTGAACACAGCACAATCATAGTGGGGAATGGAGAAGGATGTCCAGCTTTATTTTCAAGAACGAGTTACCATCGACCTGTTTATTATTAGCAAAACAGGTCACTAATCCTGAAAAGTATTGCCATTGTGTAAACACAAGTCTCCATAATAGTTAACGAGTACAAAGGCAGAATGCAGCCCTTTGTGAATTTGCACACTCTATGGATCTGATAATCAGATAATCCATATTTGCTGTGGGACTTTTTCTCATCCGTGCTCTGCTGCTTTATACCTTGGGACATGCCCTATATGTTGTACATACATGTACATACATATTTTGACACAGTCATGCAGCAAATGTATCATGGGCAACTGCCAAAGGCTAACTAGCATAATTCTTGAGAACAAAGAGGCAAGGCATTTACCTTTAAACGTGAAGATTTGCCAGATATCTTCTGAATTAAGACCACAATTTAAAACAAGTCTTTAAATTGAAAATCTGTATCTGATTTGGCTGCAGGGGGGCTTCTAGATCCGTCTTATCGCTTTTAAATCAATAGGACTCATTTTGGAACATTCCTCCTGTTCAAGGATTTTGTGCCAGTTGCTGTTAAAGCATCATTAATTCATGTCCTTATCTTTTGTATTTCATAAAGTGTAAGGGTTCTTTTGTGCACAGTCTATTAATGTGGAAGCTGCAATCCATCTTTTCCTTTTTTGGCTTAGTATTGTCTCCCTTGATCAAAGCTAGATTATAACACAAGAGTGAATTTCATAAATTATTTACAGAAAAGAAAAAAGTAATGTGGGCTAAAGTCAATAACATGTAGTATTTTACCTAATTCACGAGGAAGCAGTCAAGATTGTTTGGGATAATCTGCTAAAATGCTGCAATAAAAAGTCGATTTAATTTTTTTAAATGGCAGATGTCATTAAAAAAAAAAAAGGTTAATGCAAACATAAAATCTCCAGAGTCTGGAACTTCTCTTCGGATGTCAATAAAAGATAATGTAACCTGTCAAATTTGCAAGCATGTTTTATCCCACCATCACATTTTATCTTCGTCACTCAAGCATTACCTCCCAGGAAACAGCCACATCTGCTTGATTATGCTGAAGTCATTCTGATGAGGAGAGCAGGTTGCAAATTAAAAGCTCCCTTTTCTTTCCAGTTTTCAATCCCTCGGTATGTCCAGTTCAGTTAGTTCTTTCTTGAAAGGTTGAAGAGCTGGTGACCACTTTAGTGGCCCTTGTGACTTTAGGGTAGGCTTTCATCTCATTTTATTTTAAGGAGCTGCCCTTGTGTCATACTTGATGATGTCTCTTGTTAAACACTAATACTGACCTAACGGTTACTGTACAGTGATGGCATGGTATATTGTGAGGTAGTATGATCTTGTTCCCACTAGCTGGTACAAGCTGTGACATTGAAAGGGCCTCTGGTCACCACAAACAGGCTTAATGCAATGTGAAACTTCATAATGTTGTACTAGCTGGCCAGATACTCTAGGCTACCACTGCTTCTTAATGTTGGTTTACATTTATCCCTCCCTCCCATGCCTCATTTTCTTGGGCTCCAGTACTATTTTCTACGTGCTCTCCAACACATTTTGTCTTCTCTAAATTCCATCCTACTATATTTTTAAATACGTAACCTACAAATCACAATTTCCCAAACTTTTCATAGATTCATGGATTATAAGGCCAAAAAGAGATCACTGTGATCATGTAGTCTGACCTCCTGCCATAGGATGTCCCTGAATTTGTTTCTGTTGGAACTAGAGCACATATTTTAGAAAAACATCAAACCTTGATTTGAAAATTGCCAGTGGGGGAATCCATCACATCTCTTGTTAAATTGTTCCAGTAGTTAATAACTCTCACTACTAAAAATGTGGGCCTTGTTTCTAGTCTAAATTTCTCCAACTTCAACTTCCAGCCATTGGGTCATGTTATATCTTTGGCTGCTAGTTTGAGGAGCCCATTATCAAGGTTTTTCTCCCCATGTAGGTACTTAGAGACTAATCAAGTCACCGCTTAACCTTCTCTTAGTTAAACTGAACAGATTGAGCTCCTGGTGTCTAGCACTATGAGGCATGTTTTCCAATCATTTAATCATTCTTTTGACTCCTCTGAATTTGTCAAATTCAAATCCCTCTTGAATTTATCAAATCTTTCTTGAAACATGGACCCCAGAACTGGACACAGTATTCCAGTATTTTGAAAGCTGATGTAAAAATTTCAACCTAGCTCTAACATGTTTGAATGTAAAGCTAGACATGGGCACAGACAAAATTCAAAGATCTCAATATCTCTGAATTATTTATCTATATTGGGGTTATTACTAGTACCCAGTGCTTAATTTGTGCCAGGGCTTGCCTGGCACCTCTAGGCTTGCTGCGTCAGTTATCAATGTAGAACATTGCTTGAGCCCTGGTACCTAACTGTTTGAGCCCCAGCACCTCTTTCATTACAAATTAAGCACCACTTGCATCCATCACCAGCATGTTAGAAAAGTTTGTATAACGTGCCTGTGACATCTCCAGTTGTTGGGCTTGCTAGGTCCTAGAAGTCTGGGTACTGTGCTTCTGAATAAGTTCTGTGTCCAAGCTCCACTCCAAACCCATCAACAAGTGAACTAGAAGGGGCCCAGCACAGTAAGTATCACTCACCATAAAATAAACCCTTTAAAGCTAGCAATCCTGATTTGAAGATGCCATCAGGTTGGGAAGAATGCTGATGACACAAGGTGTGCTATGCCAGATGGTCCTTATCTCCCTTGGCTGTATTCTGTATTTCCATTCTTTCTTCACTGTTATGCCACCATCACTAATCCATTTTCTTGCAGGTTGTCTGTCTCATATAGCGGCTGCAAGCTTCATAGTGTGCATTCTCCTTTGCCTTCCTGTCCTAACCCCGCTCTAGCCAAGAGTGGGGCCGGGTTGAACACTAGAGCATTACTGTCATCATTATGGGTCATCAGTTTTTGTATCTTCTCACATTCAAGCCACAACTCAGGCATAATCTTCCTACCACAGAAGTGTGCTTTTGCAATAGCACAAGCTATTCCCTTTTCCCTTGGAGACTCTGCACGTTATTTCCGCAACTCATTGGTCCCAGCACCAGTGAGAAGGTTGAGAGTGTCAAAATAGTCTAGCGTATCCAGACACACCTTCAACTAAAAATTACAGTAAGAGGTGCCTAAATCCATGGACTGCTTTTAAAAAAAGCTCATCCATAACACTTGTTATTTCTAGAGTGCCCTCCAGCTGCGTATCTCAAAGAAGTCTGCAAATGGTGTGGAATTTAGCTTCCCTTTGAAGCGGATGGATACTACTTCCCTTTTCAAATGGGGAATACTGAGACATAGTGATTTACTTAAGATCCTATAGGAAGGGTGTGGCAGAGCCAGGAATTAGACCAGGTCTGTTTTCATACCTGTGCCTTAACAAGGCAATGCTTTCCAGGAGTATCTGCAGCCTTGTTCAGCAAGCAGAAACTACTGTCGGAAAAATCTCAAGAGGTTTGGTGTGTAATCTTGGTTTGAATTAGCCCTCAGCAGTTGCAATACTTGACCAATCTATTCAAACATCTTGGATCTGTAAAACTGGTCTGGAAATGTCAGAGCAATTGGCTTTCTTGTAAGACTGTTGGGATTTCCTGCTTGCAGACACTCCAGAGATATTATGAAACCATTCTTTCTCTTGGTGTTTTGGCAGAAGGAACCCGAATGCATAGAGGAAAGTGAGAGCAAAAAAAACAGTGTCAAATAGTTGTCTAAACTTTTCCCTTTATTCAAGTTGAGCTCCTTTCAGATTCTGGGCACAAGTTCAAAAACTTGTTCTCATTTTATCCAACTAGCAGAAATTCTAAAGTCTTTCCAAGCCTCATGTCTCTAGCACTATGACAGCACAGAAATATTGTCCAGGCTGCCCACTTATCAGATTCCTGGATATGGGCTAGATTCTCTGCTCTCATATGGGCCATGTGGAGTAGTCTGGTGACACAAAAGCACCATGTAGTTGGCTTTTCTGGCCATCTGTGGATTCACCTTTTGGAGGAAAGTCCTCACTTGATGTAGCGCTGGCCCCAATTTGCCATAATGATTCTTAAGAGCTGTGGCAACCAAAAACTGTTTAAAGAAACCACGAGGCCTCTCTAAACTACTTTGGGGACTGGACCATTGTATCTTCACCCCAGGATCAGGGATGCAAATGGATGCCTTGGGGTCCCACTGCTTAGATACTGGTTTCCATATTGACATTTAAGCTATTTTAAATGCTGCCAGTGGTATATAATTGACCATGGTGAATAATGGAGCAGGTGACAGTGTTTAGATGTTCTAAATTTGCAGTACCGTAGGTGGTTTTGTCCACTGCTATTTCCTTCCACTACAAAGCACTGAATATTGCTTCCTGATTTCAATAAGCTGTAAGAAAAAATTTTTTCTCACAGAGCAACTGACAGAAATTTGAAGTGATATAATAATAATGCACAGTCCATTTGCTGTCTAATGTATGTGTGGGATTGAATAATTCTTTGCAATACATTTCCTTCTAGCTAAATTACCGTAACTTCAAACTGAATTAAAGTAGCTAGTTGCCACTACACTGTGGAACTTCAATAGCGAGATCCATCCCAAACTTTGGCCCGTGTGTCCTTTCCTGCACAAGTTATGGTCCCGGGGGAAGGATATCTGAGGAAAAAAGGAGTTCAGAGAGGCAGCAGGTTCTAAAAGATACAATATTAAAGGCACAACAGCAAACTATCCAAGCGCAGAGGAAACATAGGAAGACTAGTAAGAGACCAATATGGCTGCATCGGGAGCTTTAATTACCTACACATTAAAAGGGAATCATTCAAGAGTGGAAACAAGGACAAATTGCTAAGAATGAGTATAAAAGAATAGTATTATAGAATAGCACAAGTCTGTAGGGATGAAAATCAGAAAGGCTAGGGCACAAAATGAGTTACCCCTAGCAAGGGATATAAAAGGCAAAAAGGTTCTATAAATACATTAGTAATAGAAAGATGAAGGAAAGTGTAGGTCCATTGCTTAATGAGAGCAAAATAATGGATGACACAGAGAAGGCTGAAATGTTTTTTGGTTTTGTTTTTTTTAACATCAGTCTTCACTAAAAAAAAGTGGAGTTGTAGTCATGTCGGTCCCAGGATATTAGAGAGACAAGATGTGTGAGCTAATATTTTTAATTGGACCAACTTCTGTAAGGGAGAGCTTGTCTCACCAGCAGAAGTTGGTCCAAGAAAAGGTATTACCTCACCCACCTTGTCTCTTCATTGAAAAAGGTTAACTGTGACCATATGGTTAACACAATTAATATTAACAACAAGAAGAAAGGATCTCAGGGCACAGAAGGGAAAGCACAGGTTAAAGAATATTAAAGGGCAAACATGTAGATATCTTCAAAAAGGGGGGAAAGAAGGAGCTGGGGAATTACAGACCAAACTTGGATACCCAGAAAGATACTGGAACAAAGTATTGAACTATCAATTTGTTCAAACCTGGAGGATAAGATAAGGGATAGCCAACATGGATTTGCCAGGAACACGTCATGCCCAACTAACCTAATTTCCTTCTTTGACAGGATTACTGCTTTAGTAGATGGGGGGTGGGAAGTAGATGTGATATACTTGATTTTAGTAATGCTTTAACACAGTCCTACATGACATTCTCCTAAGCATACTAGGGAAATATGTTCCAGATGACATTATTAGAATGTGGGTGCGCAAAGATCATATTCAAAGAGTAGTTATCAGTGGTTCACTGTCATACTGAAAGGACATATCTAGTAGGGTCCCATTGTTGGATCATATTAAAGAAGTTCTGTATTAAAATCACAAATGAGTTTGATTCCCCAGTTTAAATTCCAGGGTATTACTAATTAAGAGGTCTCTTGGTTTTTGGTACTGTTTCTCTCCCTCTATGTGTGAAACTTGCAAGCTGCTAATTGTGTTAGTACATTCTAAGACAGAGTCTGTTCTCAAAGCAATTCACAAGAGAGAGAGACTCAAAGCAATACTCTAACAACAGAAACAGCACCCAGAGACTCCCCACCCTTTTGTTGTATTAACAATTGTGATTAAAATAGAGATAGAGGATGTATGTGGATGGATGCTTGGTGTGGATAATAAGTGAATGATCAGGGAGGTGCCAGCCTAAGAATCCAGTGTCCATCGGCTGAAGAAGGCGTCAAGTGGAAATAACCAGACGACCCCCCCGGAGGGCAGACTGGAATCCACCCAACAGCCTCAAGGATGGGAGAACCAAAGAACAAGATAACATCTTGGAGCTGTCAGGAATGTGCTATCTGCTGATTGATTCAGCAACAGCATGATGAAGCAATTCCCATAGACTGGCATAGGAAGAAATTCCTATAAAAATAGACTCTAAAAAGTGAGAACTTTGGGGTCTGATTCTGCAAACCAACTTCCAGGAGCATCAGATGAGCATCTGACAAGGCCCTGCTCCCTCCTCATGTCCAGGCCACCTGGCCAGTGGCTTGGCATGAGCAACTCTAAGGCTGGTAACTATGATAACAACCTTGCAGAACCTGTGTGTGTATGTTTGTATGAATGAATGTGTGAATAAATATGAGATTGAATGGAATGTTATAACTATAACTAACTGCTTACTATGATTCTTTCTGTATTCACAATAAATGTGGTATTTTGCCTTTTTCCCTTTAATAAGATCCTGCTGGTTTTTATTTTATTGGTATAACACCATAGGGGTCTGACTTGGGTCCAATACTATTCAATATTTTCCGTAACAGTTCAGATCATGCTTGTATGCTTATAAAATGTGCAGGTAACACCAAGATGGGAGAGGTTGCAAGTACTTTGGAGGATAGGATTAGAATTCAGAATGATTTTATAGAATGGAGAATTGGTCTGGAATCGATCAGATAAAATTCAATAAAGACAAGCACCATGCACTTAGAAAGGAAAAAAATAAATGCACAAATACAAAATGGGGAATACCTGGTTAGGCAGAATTATGCAAAAGACGATCTGGAGGTTATAGTGGATCATAAATGGAATATGAGTCAACAGTGTGATGCTGCTTTGAAAAAGGCAAATGTCATTCTGGGATGTATTAACAGGAACATTGCAAGTGAGATTCCATTCTTCTTGGCCCCGCTGAGGCCTCAGCTCCAATAGTGTCCAGTTTGGGGCACCGCACTTTAAGAAAGTTACAAATTAGAGAGGGGCCAGAGGACAGCAGCAAAAATTAGAGCTTTATAAAACATGGCCTGTGAGGAAAAGTTGAAAGAACTAGGCATGTTTAGTTGAGAGAAAAGAAGGCTTGTGGTGGGGGGGCATGATAACAGTCTTCAAATATGTAAAACATTGTCATAAAGAGGATGGTGGTCAATTGTTCACCATGTCCAAAGGTAGGACAAGAAGTAATCAGCTTAGTCTGTAATAAAGGAGATTCAGGTTAGATATTAGAAAAAGCTTTCTAACCATAAGGATAGTTAACCATGGAACCAAAACAAAATGGACCACAGGAGGTGGGACTGAAGTCTGAGCCCAAGCCTAAGCCCCTCCACCCTGGGTGGAGAGGGCCAAAGCCCAAGCCTGAGGCCTTCTTCAGCTCCAGGCAGGGGGGTTATAACCAGAGCCCTGTGACCCCGGACTGAAGCCCTCAAACTCTAGCCCCAGGTGGTGGGGCTTGAGCTTTGGTCTCAGGCCCCAGCAAGTCCAACACCAGCCCTGGGGACCCCATTCAAATGGAGTCATGACCCACTTTGGGGTCCTGACCAGTTTGAGAGTGGCTGGGCTAGGTAAACATAATCCTGCCTCAGCACAGGAAGATGGACTAGAGGACATCTTGAGGTCCCTTCCAGACTTACATTTCTATGATGCTATGATCGTAAATTCACAAGGAAGAAGAGGAGTGAATGAAGAGATCTGTAGTAATTCCCTCCTGTTATTTGTGCTGCATTCTCCACTCTGGGATGTGGGGCTTGGTCTGTCAAATGCATGGAGGCTGGAGGTCTGCTGGAAACTTCAGGCAAACCATGCTGGTTCCACCTGACTGATGTCTGCCCATATATGCACATCTGAAACTGCTTCTTCCACTGAGTTTTGACAACACAGCTCTTTCCCAGCCTGTGATGCCACTGGTGTAGCCAACTGCTACCTCTGCTGGTACATGAAAGCAGAATATAAGCAGTTAATCCATTAGTTTACACAGCAAATTGCCATATAGGTTAAGGTAGGCTTTCATGGGAACATGCTTCCTAACTTAGACCCTCACCACCACCAGGCCATATCTTCCTTTCCTGTTGGTGCTGTAGGGGAACATAACAAATAACTTCTCTTCGCTGCTCTCCCATTGCCTCTTCTTTTTTTGCAATTAATGTATGGTGGAGGGGAGCATAGAATCCTGAGGCAGGTGAACCAGGTAGCCAGACAGTCACGACAGGACATCTGCGAGTTCTTTTTCGTTTTTTTAATTCTAATAGATTTGTACAAAGGTTCTTTTGAACCTTTTAGACTTAAGAAGCATTGTTGTGAAAATTAATAAAAGAACCTACTAGTATTCTATACATACAAGTATGTCTATGCTGCAGTCATGGGGTGTGACTGCCGATGGAGTAGACATACCCAATCTAGCTTGGGTACTGGAGCAGAGAAGCTGCAGCAGCACACGCTTCAGCATGGGCTGTACAAACCTGCCTGCCTGGAACCCTACGTAATCACTCATGTAGCTAGTCTGTGCTGAAGCATGCCAATTAAGGTTTTGCTGAATGGGAAAAGAGAAGAGGAGCTTGGGCTGGTGGGCGTGAGGCTGCCGCCCTGTGCACGTGATCTGTCCCCACAGTCAACTATGCTAGAGGCCAGAATGGGAGCAGGGTTAGATGCAAGTGTAAAATGGGAGGCGTTCAAAGAGCTACCTGCGGCTTTACCTGCAGCCAGAGCAGCACATTTGCTCTGTTTGTGAGGGAGCATCTGGGGTTCACCATTGTATCAGGCAGTGGATGCCACCTTTGCACCCAGATTGGCAAACACTGAGGTTTGTCTCTCACGCAGTGAGGTAAAGAATGAAAAATAGTGAAAGGTGGCAAAAAAAAAAAAAAATAAAAAACTTTCCCCTAGTTTCCCATTTTCTCTAGATAATTCAGGACTTGTATTTCCCCAATGGGCTTTATTAATTAATAATGAGACTCCATGATTACTAAGCAATTTATAGTACCTGGACAGAGATAATCATTATAGTCCCAGGAAAAAGAAATCAGCTGAAGGAAATATGAAATTCACTGTGTCAAATCAAGTAAAAAACGTTCTCTGTAGTGCAAATGTTCCCAAATCCTTCATCCTGCAAATGCTGTCTTTCTAACACAACTCTAAATTATGCTTATATACAAAAACCTTTATAATATATCTACAAGAAACAAACTCCACCACATGTCTTTGTCCTATTATAAGTAGGGAGGCATCAAAATCCAGGATGATAGCATTTATAAGAGAAAGATCAATAGGGCATATGGGATTCCCAAGACAGCAAATTAATCTATTAAATTTCCACAGGTAGAAAATCCACTGGAGAAAATATCCAAAACAACATTTGCAGTACACACAATGTGCTATTGCCAGGCTAGACAGAGGGGGAAATAATCATCACTGAATGTACTTTCAGAGATGGGCTGGTGCCCCTTCTCCTTTTCTGATCAAAATGACAGTCGCCTTTAAGCCAAGAGGTTCTCCAAAAAAAACTTATGACACCCCCCACAGCACAGAATGCATCTGAGAGCCTGTGACTTAAGTCCAAAGGTATTTAGGCACCTAACTCCCATTGAAATCTTGGCGAACACTCTTGAAATCAATGAGAGTTAGGTGCCTAAATACCTTTGAGGATCTGTGCCTTAGTGACTACTTCGCTCATGGTTGAAAGTGTCTTCTCTCTCCCTTCTCCCCCACAACTGAGCTGGTGAGGTTGTAAGAAAGGAGCGATGGTCTTGTAGCCAAAGCACAGGACTAAGAGTCAGATAATCTGATTTCTAGTCCTTTCCTATGTGATCTTGGGCAAGTCAGCTACTGCTGCGGCACCTCAGCGTTTCAATCTGGAAAATACCTACCTATCTGGTAGAGGCCCTGAGACTTCATTCTTTAATGTTTGGAAAGCACTTTGAGATCTTCCGCTGGAAAGTGTTGTAGATGTTACTTGACCCCACCAGGGCTTAAACGCCTGGAAATAAATGATCCTCAGTTGAGCAGCGTTAGAGCAGCAAACAGCGTGAGGAAACTTGCCAAAGGAGAACTTGTGTTATTGTTTGTATTGCTATAGCACCTGGGATCCCTCGTGTAAGCAGTTCCACTTGCCACTGCAGCGCTCCCTGGCATCAGAGTGTGGCATTGCAGGCATCTTCATCTCCAGTGCCCTCTGTTGACAGCTTCTCTGGCCTCACAATGACCCTGTCTGTCTCTAAAACTTCCATAGCCCAGTCCTCTGAGCAGGTCACCTTTGAAGTTCAGTCCCCTTCCAAGGTAACAAAAGTCCAACTGAAAATGCAAACTAATGATCCGTCTGCCCTTCTTGGGCTACTCTGAAGTTCACTGCTCTTCATCCCTTCTCCCAGACCTTGTAGAGTTCTTCTATGTTCCTTAGGCTGCCTCCCAATCGTCCCCCTACAGGTCCTTCTTCCCAGCAAGTTTTCCCACTTCCTCCCCCTGCAGGGACCTACCTGCTTCACAGAGGCCCTACTCCTCCTACAGGAGCCTAACTTCGTTCCTCTAGGCCCTCTTCAGCCTGCTTTTACCAGGCCTTTCCCAGAGAGCCGGAACACCTCAATCTCCTTCCCAGACTGAATTTGTCTTTCTCCTTATATAGTCCTCTGACCATTTTACAGCTGAACTCATAAGTTGTCATTCAGTCACCAGCTCTGGATCAACTGGAGGATAATTGCTACAACACAGGCCGGCCAGCCTGTGCTGTCTAGTCACTGACCAGGGCCCCATTGTGCTAGGTGCTGTACACATACAGAATAAAAAGAGAGTCCATTCCCCCAACGAGCTTAAGTATAAAACAAACGCCAACAGCTGGCTATAGACAGCTGGGGGAGTAGAAGAAAACAATGAGACACTATTGGTCAGCATGACAGGTTATGGTCTCAGCACACCAGCAGCCTAGTTGTTGTCAAGTTTTTGTAGGCAACACAGCAAAGGAGAGTTTTAAGGAAGGTTTTGAAGGGGGTGTCAGTGAATTCATTTTGTCGATATTTATCCTGCCAAGCATGAGGGGTAGCGTGGGAGAAAGTACGAAGGTGCTTGTTTGAAAATTTAGCTTCCATGGCCCTCTTGTTATACAATGGGCTGATTGGAGGCAGGTAAGGTAACAGTTCACATTCCCAGCTCATATCAGCCTTGAAAGGTTTGCAACAGAGTACTCTGCCAACTCAGTGCTGGGGCAAGGCATGGAAAGGAGCAGTAGCAGGACAGGGAGCATTGCAGAGACTGAGAGAGAGAGAGAGAGAACACAAGAGTGCTAGGACAGTGATGAGCCCATGCCAGTTTATCTTTGTTCCTTAAGCTCTCTGCACAGTGAGCAATAAATCTTTCTACCCCCAATTCCTGTGAGACTATCAATTACAATGGATTCAGAGGGAAGCATAAACCAAGAAGCAGCTTTTTCTTTGCTTCCTCTGAACCCTGTGTCAAGTGTATGTTCTGCTGCAATAAACCTTGGCCTCTCTGCAATGCAATACAATTCCAGCTACCTAGACACTTACCATAGAAAAGAGAGGATTCTAAGAGCAACACGCATCCCTGGAATCAGTGGAATTATACCAGAGATGGGTATAGACCTTTGTTTGTACCCTAGATAGTACCTTAGATACTACTGGACTGCCTTAGAAATCTGTACAATAAGAGTAATTAACCCTCCCTCCCCCATCAATTTGGGCATGCTTACTAGAAGAATACAATGTTTGGGGGCCCCTGGATAGATTCCCAAATATTCAAACTTTTAGAGACAGATGTAGAAAGTTCTATTGTCTAGGCAGAGCAATTATGGCAAAACAATTGCACAGATGCAGTAACTAGCAATTTTAACTATTTTCCTTGCAACGCTTATTTTTAAAAGATCTTTTCCTTGCACTGATTCTGAGCAGAAACCATTTGTCTGTTGGCGGATTTGCCTTTCTGAGCTGTTCTATGATACAGAACAGAATTTAGAATTTGTTTTTAGACAGTGCCTTTCACACCCAAGTGTTCCAAAGTTTTTTTACCAACCGATTGTTTATTGATTGTGGGTCAGCAGTCAGTCTGTCTACAGGAATAGCTCTTCCATAGTCATTTACATTAGAAAGAGAGATGGCCTTAAGCCACAAAACTGAGTTTCTGATATGATTTCAGATCACTCCCTGTGGGGAGTTCAGATCTGGGATTCTAAGTTCATCTTGTTATAGACATAGGCCCCAGCCAACATTTGGAAATTTGGACCTGAATCCAGATCCTGAAGTTCCCCTGTACCTTGGGTCTTTGGTTAGAGTCTGTCTATACTGAGGGCCCTACCAAATTAATGGTCCATTTTCGTAAATTTCACGGTCATAGTATTTTAAAAATCTTGAATTTCACTATTTCAGATATTTAAATCTTAAATTTCATGGAATTGTAACAAAGCATGAATATTTATTGAAAAAAATCGCAAAATATAAACATGTAAAGCCCTTAAAGTCAGTGTTTCTTAAACTGGGGGTCCCGACCCAAAATTGGGTTGCAAAGCTATGAGGGGGAGGGTATCTCATGGTATTGCCACCCTTACTTCTGCTCTGCCTTCAGAACTGGATAGCTGGGGCACAGCAGCTGCTGGAAAGGTGTGGAGCTCTGAAGGCAGCACTGCCAGCAAGAGCAGTGCAGCCTTCAGAGCTGGATTCCTGGCCAGCAGCCGCTGCTCTCCGGCCACGCAGCTCTGATGGCAGCACAGAAGTAAGGGTGGCAATACTACAATCCCTTTACAATAGGCTTGAGACCCCCTTTTGGGTTGGGACCCCATTTGAGAAACGCTGTGTACTTGTTTATATTTTTACCCTGTAGTATAAAAGAGTATAGGACCGGGTAAAAATACACAAAAGACCAGATTTCATGGTCCATGATGCATTTTTCATAGCCGTGAATTTGGTAGGGCCCTATCTATAATTAAAGACCCTTTTGTTGAGAAGGAAAATTGGGCAGGACGGAGAGGTTGTTTTTGAACAGACTATTGATCTTAAATATCTACCTGGAAAGCCAAAAGGGATTGTGGTTTAACATCTCTGCTGAAGAATGTCTCCTCCAACAATGAGGTAATCCCCTATGGCACTGCAGTGTTGTGAATAGGTTTGGGCCCTTGTGCTGGTGTGGGCCCCAAACCTTGCACCAAGAGAGAAGTCTTCTACCATGGAAGCCACACTGGCACCCTCATGTTGATCAGAGTGATTATCTGGTTCTATCTCAATAACTCACCAAAACTTTTAATTCAACATCGAAGCTTTTTTCCACCTCTATACAGAGTAATTCAAAAGAGGTTTTGTACTTGGCATGAACACCACCACATTTTGTAACCATGTGACTTATCCCCCTAATTAAATACTTTAGACTAAGAGGTCTAGTCTGCTGTCAATGCACCTGCTTAATTGTAATCAGCATACAAGACAGCAATGGGTAGATGCAAAGATAAAGTTATATAGCTACTAAAGATGACTGGAACAACCTTTATTAATTAATTATTACCTCTTCTGTAGCATCCATTACAGCACTTAGGTGCTGCAGAATAATTTTGAACATCATACAGAACTCAAAGCTCAAAACCAGACCTGCCCTTCATCCAAAAAGTGCCTTGCTGAAGGAGGGCCGGATTTCCAATTAGGCCCAGTAAATGCCTAGGGGCGCCAGTGTTCCACGGGTGCCTAAAAATTCAAAGTTTGCTGCTCCCGGGTTCTGTCAGGGGGCGGGGCCGGCTGAGAGGGAGATGTCTCCATGCAGCCCTGCTGGAGCACTCCTGCCAGCAGGGAAGGCGAAGCAGCCCCCTGTGGCAGGGAAAGAGCTCAGCAGTCCAATGCAGGGGGCCCTACTGGGCAAGTGGGTCCTGAGGGAGCCCAGCCAGGAAGGCCTCACTCCTGCTCCAGCCTGGCTGATCATGCCACTCCCAAGGAGCCAAAGTGATCCCTGACCGACCCCAGCTACACTGCTGCTTGCTCAGCCCAGTGGACACAATCACCTCCCAGCAGGGCTGGTGAGTGTGGCCAGGGGCAGGGCATGGGAGAGTGGGTCTCTAGGACTGTTGTGGGGGGGCTCTGGTCAGTGAGGAGGTGTTGGGGTGCTGGGCAGTGGGGGATCTAGAGGGGGAAAATGGGCAGTTGTGGTGGGGAGGGGACTGTGCGGCGGGCGCCTAGAAGTTGAAAGTGGCAGCGTACCTCCTCCGCCCGTGGCAGTTTGGAGCTCCCTGGGGCTCCCGCAGCTGCCCAGCCACTGGGGCTGCCTAGGGGCACGCAAGGTGTAAATCTGGCTGTGTGCTTAAGACCTCCAGTTTAACCAGAACAGAATCAAAAGCAGAACAATATTCATCTAAACACCCACCTTACAGGGAAAGTTGCTGTGAGCAAGATCCAATAGTGGGGACTTTCTTCTGAGAACACCCCATCACTGTCCTTGGAAAGAGGAGTACTGACAGCTAAGGTGACCCTGAAGAGGTCAGCTGTTGTGGTGAGGCTTAGAAAAGGAAGTGGTCTCATAAATAAACTGAGTCCCATGCTATGTAGGGCATTAAAGACCACTGGAATTTTACAATGTTGCCGGTAACATCAGTTTTGTCTCTTTCATGGTAATCATATACTATAAATAATACATCATTCATAATACTTTGCCCATCCATAGTTCATTTGATTCAGGGTCATAGAATCATAGAATCATAGAATATCAGGGTTGGAAGGGACCCCAGAAGGTCATCTAGTCCAACCCCCTGCTCGAAGCAGGACCAATTCCCAGTTAAATCATCCCAGCCAGAGCTTTGTCAAGCCTGACCTTAAAAACCTCTAAGGAAGGAGATTCTACCACCTCCCTAGGTAACGCATTCCAGTGTTTCACCACCCTCTTAGTGAAAAAGTTTTTCCTAATATCCAATCTAAACCTCCCCCACTGCAACTTGAGACCATTACTCCTCGTTCTGTCATCTGCTACCATTGAGAACAGTCTAGAGCCATCCTCTTTGGAACCCCCTTTCAGGTAGTTGAAAGCAGCTATCAAATCCCCCCTCATTCTTCTCTTCTGCAGGCTAAACAATCCCAGCTCCCTCAGCCTCTCCACATAACTCATGTGTTCCAGACCCCTAATCATTTTTGTTGCCCTTCGCTGGACTCTCTCCAATTTATCCACATCCTTCTTGAAGTGTGGGGCCCAAAACTGCACACAGTACTCCAGATGAGGCCTCACCAATGTCGAATAGAGGGGAACGATCACGTCCCTCGATCTGCTCGCTATGCCCCTACTTATACATCCCAAAATGCCATTGGCCTTCTTGGCAACAAGGGCACACTGCTGACTCATATCCAGCTTCTCGTCCACTGTCACCCCTAGGTCCTTTTCTGCAGAACTGCTGCCTAGCCATTCGGTCCCTAGTCTGTAGCTGTGCATTGGGTTCTTCCGTCCTAAGTGCAGGACCCTGCACTTATCCTTATTGAACCTCATCAGATTCCTTTTGGCCCAATCTTCCAATTGGTCTAGGTCCTTCTGTATCCTATCCCTCCCCTCCAGCGTATCTACCACTCCTCCCAGTTTAGTATCATCCGCAAATTTGCTGAGAGTGCAATCCACACCATCCTCCAGATCATTTATGAAGATGATAATGGGTCCCCAAAGCACATGTTAATTAACACATATTTTAATTAACTAAGCCTCACTAAGGAGGATGAGGCAAACCCATGAAGCATAATCGATTCAGATACAACTCCAATACCTCTCTTGAATTCAGATTACACCACATAAAACACATCAGGATACTTAGCATAGTGGAGGCAGTTTTAATCATAATATGACTCCTTTCTGCAGCCTCCAGCTCCTTTAGCCTACTTTCTCTCTCACTTCCAGTCACCTTCTCTTTCCCCAGACACGGTCCTTTGTCTCCTTGTGCATGCCAGTTTCCATGTGGTTAGTCAGATGACAGAAGAGAAGAGAGGAGGGTAAATGATTTGTCCTCATCCTGAGCCAAATTTTGCTCTGTCTGGTGTGTACCTGGAGCAACCCCATCATCTTCAAATGGATTTATTCCACATGTACACCAGTGTAACTAGAAGCAGAATTGACCCCAAATACAAAGCAATCTTTATGTATAGACCTTTTGATACACAGAAGTCTCTCTCCCTTCCTGGCTGCCAGTCACTGCAGATCCCTTTGCAGCCCCTGAAACCTCTTCTTTTCTGCTCTCAGCTATGTCTTCCTTCCTGTGCATGAGCCCCAGCAGATCTTCTGCTCCGTATATCACATCAGGTGGATCCTGATGGAGGATACCCACAGTCTGATGAATCCAGAAAACATGGTTTCTCCATACTCCCTACTCACAGCTAGAGTGGGTTGAGACTCGGGATTTCCACTTTGTGGTGAATTTCGACATCTCCAGGTTTGGTCACATTACAATTTGGAATTAAATTAATTTTATTGACATTTCCTGTGAACCGGAAAAAGTACATTTTTCGTTTTGGAAACACTGACACCTAGTGTTTCTAAAAACAGTCCCCAGGACTAGGTAGCTGCTGGCTGAAATTGACATGATTCACTGCTCCTATTTAGTGGTGGGCAGCAGTGAAACTGACAAGAATCATCGCAATGTCAGTCAGCAGTTACCGCAGCTTCCAGGGTCTATGGCTTCATGACAGCCCCACTATATGGACTGTCATGGGGTTGGGGACTCCAGGACTTCCAGTCTCCTGGACCAGTTGGTTTCCCTGTGCTGTCCAATTCCCACAGCCTGGGGAACCAGGGCCCTGAGAGCTGGGCACCTGGGGAGCCATCTCTGGCCAGGTCCCTCTAGGGATAAGCTCCCATCTCCATGATAGGAAGCCTAGAAACTCTGAGAGCTCCAGCTTGAGTTAGGGCTCCCAGGCTGTCTGCTATGGAGCTGGGAGTCTGGACATCTTGGGATGGACTTTGAGGTCTGTGGGTCTGAGGCAGCCCCACCACGGGGACCACCTTGGAGCTCCTCATGGCTCCTCAGAAGGCAGCTGGCCCATAAGTTTGGAAGACATTGGGTCTCCTACGCTATGGCAGTACACATGGTGGGGCTGCCCCAGAGATGAGGACCCTGGAAGCCTGGGCTCCCAGCACCCCCAAGGCAAGCTGGCAGGAAGCCAGTCAGGTTTCCAATGGAAACATAACCTGTTGGTTATTGAAAGTTCATCAGACTCGATACATTTGCATGCAACGTGTTACGGTTCAATGAATTGGTGTTTTCTGGTGAAACCCTCTTTCACTGGAAAATTGCTGACCAGCTCTACTCCCGCCATCCTTGTGAAATACAGAATTATTATTAAACTCAGTTTACCATGAGGGTAAGTGAATTGCCCCAGGTTGCACTGCAAGTCAATGGCAGAGCTGGGAACAGAACCCTTGAGTCCCCATTCCCAATCCCCTGCCCTAATCGCTGAGCCGTTTTGCTGTGAAATCCTAGTTGCTGCCAGTCTGACGCCTTCAATACACATGGAAAAACAAAAACAAAAATTAAGGAGTTGGTCCAAAGCCCACTGAAGTCAATGGAAACTGTTCTGTTGACATCAGTGAATTTTGGATCAGTATCTAAGAGCAAAAGAATGGGTGTTAGGGGACGGCTATTGAAAACCTGGACAGGTAATGCATATGGTATAAAAAAGTGACCTAAAATAGATGACGCTCATTGAGAAACTCTGGGTACCAATTTAAAAAAAATTGAGAATTTTGTTTGTTTCTTCTCTCATGTTAATTATCTTTCAACATCTCTTCAAGCTGTTGTAAGGATCTTCCTTCTTTTCTCCACATTTCACAAAATTTCTCCAAATAGAGAACAAAGTTGAATGGTTAGGCTTTTAGAAACTGCTCTTGCTTTCTCGGTGTCTGAACAAACAATAGTATTCTTCTTGCACTTACAGAAAAGGAGCTGAATAGCTTTCAAGAACTATGCTACATTTTAATATGTCTTAGTGACATACAAGAGTGTAATGACAACGCTAGAATGAGTTTAGGTGGGGAAAGAAGGGGGAAGTTTCTTTGATAACATTAACTTACCTCAGAACATTCAGTAATGTCAGGAAATTTTGTACGCTTTTTTTTCTGGGTAATTAATTCACTGGTATTTGAGCAAACAACTATTCCTTGTTCAATGGTACAATCGGTAGGTGTTTTATTCTGCCTTAAATTCTAAACCTTCATTTTATCTGGTATATTTTTAAATGACAAAATCATTACAAAATGCAACCTTTCCATTCTTCTCTCAATCTTAACTAATTTCAGATGATGATCACTGATAATCTCTGAATTCCTTAGTCCAAGTACTTCACTTTTAACTCATCATTGTTCTCTTCCTCAAGTCCCTCCTAAATTTCCAGTTGTATAAAAGAGGGAATTGAGGGATGAAGTGCCAAATTGTGATCCACTTACTCATACTGAATAGTACCTTACTCCACCAATATCCCCTGTGACTTCATAGTGTAAGGTACTTGTAAACATGAGTGACGAGATCACAATCTGGCCTGATATGAATGTAGTCCATTTATTTACCATCCCTTGGAGAATGGTGGAAGGTCTGCTTCTTTGGAGAGTCTGGACACTGCTCTCAGTCAGGAACACTTGATTACAATGGAAAAGTATACAACTGCTTTTCTGAGTCAGTAATTGAATCCCTTCCAAGATAGATGGAAGCATCACAATTAGAGGTGAGCCTAAAGCAAAAGCCCCCATCTGAACACCCCCAAATTTGGGAAGATGCAAATCTGGATCAGAACTTTGGGGCTATTTTTAATTAAGTCACCAGAGGCTGTTCAACCTACCAAACATCACAGAAAAAAACCATTGTCCCTCTAGCCTGGACACCATGATTTGCTGAGAGCCAACCAACCATCACACTTCTACTTTCTCTCACATATATAGTGATTTTGGATCCCTGGTTAAGATTGTAAAGCAAAAGAAAAAATATAAACAGGTCCTGGTGCCTTTGAATCCTATGCATCTGAGAAACCCAATGGGCAACTGGAAGCTCTCTCAGGAGGGGAGAGGGGGAGAGAGAGAGAGAGAGAGAGAGAGAGAGAGAGAGAGAGAGAAAGAGAGAGAAATAAATATTTAGCCAGCTAGATTTAGCAGCTAGATTTTTAACAGATTTCAGAGTAACAGCCGTGTTAGTCTGTATTCGCAAAAAGAAAAGGAGTACTTGTGGCACCTTAGAGACTAACCAATTTATTTGAGCATAAGCTTTCGTGAGCTAAAGCTCACTTCATCGGATGCATTCTTCTACACTTTCCACAGTATGCATCCGATGAAGTGAGCTGTAGCTCACGAAAGCTTATGCTCAAATAGAATTTTAACATGTACTTACCAATATTTTTCAAGAAAATATTTCAGTCATCTTTTTTCCCTTCTCTGATTCCTTTTCCTCTCTTGCCTCCTTCAAATAACTATTTTTTTCTCCCCAGCATTTGGTCCAAATGCTTTGGGGCCCCTTAACTTGGTTTAATAAATTAAGGGCCAAACGCTCTTCTCAGATCCCCAGCTTTAAGAGTCTAGTCTCCCTAAATGTGTGCATGTCCCACTGACATCCAAAATACTGGGCCAGATTCTCTGGCTCACTGCTTTCAGGTGGCACAAAGCAAGTGGAAACCAGATGCTTCTCTCCAGCTGCAGATTCTGTTGCTGTAAGGGAGTCCCCAGTGGCTATTAAACTAGCTTAGCACAGCTTGTATTATGCCTAAAACTGGGGGGGGGGGTCTGGAACATTTTATAGTGGGGGGTGCTGAGAGCCATTGAACCAAACTGTAAACCCTGTATATGATGGAAACCACTTCAAGCCAGGAGATGCATCAGCATCCCTACTTCCACCACCTATGCCTAAAGCAATGTGTCTCAATGAAATCACCACAAAATCTGCAGCAGAACAAACAAACGCTCCCAATTATAGAACATAAAGAAGAAAGAGCTCCAAAACAAGATACTGAGAGCTGGGTAAAACCTTGTGACGGGTTGCATTAAAACCTCACTCAAACTAATGTGTAGGAGGCCCCCTCACCCACCTTATCTCCCCCATTTAAGACAGTTTTAACAGACATTTGAGGAGCCACACCTAAAATAAAGCATAATAGAGTCAGCCAAGAAACTAGCCCCAGGTGGGTGGAGAGTTTGACTGGTACTGTGGCCAGGTGCATGTGTGTAGGAGGGGAAAACACAGTGAAAAACTGGAAAAGACTGAGCGTTTATCTTCACATACAGCATGAAGATGCTACAACTCTGACGGGAGAGTTTCTTCCATCGGTGTAGTTAATCCATCACTCTGACAGGTAGTAGCTATGTCGGTAGGAGAAACTCTCCAGTCAATACAGCGCTGCCTACACAAGGGGCTAGGTTGGTATAACTATATCGCTCGGGGTATGGATTTTTCATACCCCTGAGTGACATACTTATAGTGATATAGGTCTGTAGAGTAGACCTGACCTCAGAGAGAGCACAAGCCTGAAGGAGCAGCTGAAGCATGGTGGCTGACTCTGGAAGAAACCTGGGGAGAGATCTTTGGGTCAGGGTGCAGGCTGAAAAGAGCATTCTTGGTGCTGTGAGCAAAAGAAGCTGTCTCCTGCTATTTAATTCCTTCTGCGTTTAGAGACACAGGGCTTTGCACATTCTTTGTAAATAAACAAAACTGAATCAAAGAAAATACCAGACTCCATCAATTTCTATTTCCAGCTAGAACAGGGGTGGCCAACCGCTGGCTCCAGAGCCACATGCGGCCCTTCAGAAGTTAATATGCGGCCCCTTGCATAGGTGCTGACTCCGGGGCTGGAGGTACAGGTGCCAACTTTCCAATGTGCTGGGGGCTCACTGCTCAACCCCGTGCTCTGCCCCAGGCCCTGCCCCCACTCCACCCCTTCCCCCAAAGCCCCCGCCCCTTCCCCCAAACGTGCTGCGCCCTCCCTCCTCCCCTCTACCCCTACCCCCACCCCCAGAGCAGCCTCCTGTACATGCAAAACCGCTGATCGTGGCAGGCGGGAGGCATGGGGGGAGCTGAGGGGAGGCTGCTGACGTATTACTGCGGCTCTTTGGCAATGTACACTGGTAAATTCTGGCTCCTTCTCAGGCTCAGGTTGGCCACCCCTGAACTAGAACAACCTCAGGACCTCAAACTTTGACTAGACGTTCAGGGTTAAAAAACAACAACAATAACAACACAAACTAGAAGCCTGATGCTGAGCTACTTGTTGTAATGAATAGTAATTAAGATGATGATAATGCTTAGCACCTGATTAGCATTTTTCACCCATACATCTCCACAAGCTTTAAAAAGGAGGCTAATTATCCTTATGGACAATTTACAAATGTCAATGGGATTTCTGGTATTAGCAAACAGTATCCCCCGCTGCAAGCATTTAAAGAATCAGGCCCTTCAAAGTCTTCCATCTTTCCCGGAAATTTGCCAGGCATGAGATACCTGATTTTCATTAGTTCCAAATATGAGGAATTGCAGTAAAGATTTCCCTTTCTGCTCTTTGAAACATATATCCCAAGACAAGCAACAGATCCAACTTACAACAACCTCAGAAGCTAGGACATAGATCAGTAGGTGTTGAACAAAGAAGATGTTTAAGGAATGTTAATTAGGACTTTTATAAACTACAAGCACAGTGCTTAAGAGAATGGATACTTAGTATTGTGTAAATATGGGGAATCAAGTGACGATACTTGTGATGTTGTTCATGCGGGAGGTGGATTTAAATATAGCCAATCAGGACATAACTTCGATAACCAGGGTCCAATTTTCCAAGAGGTCTCAACCTAGCCTCCATTTTTCCCTGTGTAACCTCTGTGTGTGCCTATCACCTATGCATATCCATGTTATAATATTTACATATGCTAAACCATTCACCTGCAACTGGATACACAAAGCGGGTTTTGGGCATACAGGTTTTGTGTGCACAGAGTGCTCAAAAACTGTGTGTGCAAAAAACTGCACACACAGAAATGGAGGCACCAGTTGGCCTTTCATCTCTGATGTTACATTATAATAGACATTTTCTGGGTGTGATAGAGGAGCACATTTTTTGACCTCCAAGGTAATGATTACATCCTTGCTGGCCTTTGTTCTTTCCGATCTTTACCACCCCAACCTATACTGTCTTACCTCTCTACAATCAGTTTCAGACTCCGAGTGTGACATGCCTTTCATACACATTTTCATTTAACTCTGATCTGTCACTTTGCTGAAATTCTGACCAGGTTTTCATAAAAACCTTATCTAAAAATCAAAACATGATTATGTTCTTTCATGCTGCAGGATATGGCCCTACCTCATGCTATTACTGAAAATCTAAAGCTCTTTTACACAGATCTATTTTTTGACCTTTGCTTTGCTGTATTTGGAATCAAACCCCCAGTGACAGAGCAAAGAATAGAAGACCGATCTCTTAGCTCCCAGTCCTGTGCTTTAACTACTAGAACATACTCGCAGTAAATAGAAACTTTCACCTACATTTCTAACAGCTAGAATGTTTGTTTGCAGTTATGGTAGTTTAAAACTATTTTCTAAATCCTGCTCTCCCTCTAATTCCATCCTCCTCCCATCCTTAGTAGAATTTCAAGGTCCATTTTAACACTGCTGGCAGCTTTATGATCTTACTTGTATAGACCGTATATGAAAAGTCCCCATCAAACAACTAGAGGTGGCTATTACACCACAGCCAGCCCCGTTAGAACACAGAAATCTTCGGAGTCTGTGCAAGCAAAACGTCTGGTAATGCAGATATTTTAGGTAACAAGCACACACATCTTAAATGTATTATCATTCACCAGGCTCTTGTACCACACAGGAGTTCAATGTTCCAAAGGCAAAATGAAATGGCAATTCTCAGTTATAAAGATGCGTGGCCTGATTCATCTGTCAGTGGCAATCAGGAGTGATTTCACTGAAGTCAAGGGAACTACAGTAATGTAAAAGTGGTGTAAGGGGAGAAACATTCCCAAAGACTGTTACCATTAAAAGAAAATAGTTTAGCGCTTCACTGAGGATTTTAAACATGTATCTACAATTAGCAGGTAAAGTGCTCTTGTTGCTACACTGTGCCCCCCAGGAAATGAGCCTGCTTGAGTAAGAGTGAATAAAGGGGTCCGGAAAACAGTCTAGGTTGTAAATTGGTGTAATGCAACAGCTCCTATGGCACGTCTAGATGGCAAGCTACTGCGTGGCAAACCAGGGAGTGAATTTACAGCATACCAGCTTGCTGCGCGCTACCCCCTTTGTGGACACTGCTGCAGAACCGTGACAGTTCCGGCATGCGGCTTGGCATTCCACTTTCAAATAGGAGCCTGCCGAGCTGCACTCCAGGACTTTCATTCTGCTGTAGCAGTGTCCTCATGGAACATTGTTGCACAGGTGCTGGAACTAGGAGTGCTGCTACATATGCCTCATATCCAGGGTTTGCAGTTTGGTTCAATGGCTCTCAGCACCCCCACTATCAGAATTGTTCCAGCATCTCTGTGTTGCTGTGAGTGACAAACTGGTGTGCCGTAGATTCACACACCCTGGCTTGCTGCATAGCATCTTGCCATGTGAACGAGCCTTTCACTGTGAAACTGAGACTTAGTCAAAACTGTGTGTCATGAAGCTTCTCGGAGAGGAAGAGATGAAAGGTGTCATGGTCCTGGGGAGGCTGCCCCTCCGAAGACCCTTGTCTAGTCTCCCGAGTGCACCCCCTATCCAGGGACGGGCCCATGCCTCCACTTTTCCTTGGGGTGGGATCTTGCAGTCCAACCACTCCCGACTAGATCTCGGGGTTACACTTCCCTGGCTGCCAATTGTTACCCAGCAGGTCAAACTGGGCTTGGACCCTGCCCCAGTTGCCTTTCAGGAGCCTGTGGTCACCAATCACATGCAGTGACACAGAAGCAGTTTTGCCAAATCCAAGTATAACTTATTTTGCCCAAATGGTACAGAGAAGTTGATTTAAAGATAACAAAGAGCTATATTCATATTGTCTTACCTACACTTGGCATTCCTCTCAAGCCCATAGATGGACCCAATTTAGTCATGTTGTCCCCTGTTCTCCCTGGGCACCAGGGTACAACCAGCTGGCTGAAGACCCTGGTTCTCGAGTCAGTCTGTCCATGCGTCTGCCTCAATGCATGCTGACTCTGTGTTCCTCTGTCAGCTTCCAGCAGAGCTGCCCACTTCCCCCTCCCTGTCTGCCAGGGCACCTTTTTAATCGCTCAGGGCCTTTTGATCTCAGCCCTAACTTTGGGAAGAGAAAAATATCCTATTTTGGATGCTGCCAGCCAGGTAGGTTCATCCTCTAACCCCCCCTTTATAGCCTCCTCTGATTTAACTTTATGCATTTGGTCAGGCAGCAATATAAAACTGAACAGAACACCCAAGTCATACCTAATTTTCCTAAGAAATAACAGACTCTTTCCCAATTTGTCACAAAAGGAACACAACAATTTTTACAAAATCTAAGCTTTCATTTTAAAAAAACTTGTCAATTAAAAATGAAAGTGAGAGTGTCTCTGACAAAAAGTAACTAAAACTGGGCATAACCCTCTGCAGGATTGATTTTTAAGAATCAAAGTATTTGATCATCAGCATTTGTGTGATCATGGGCTGAAGTGTGTTGGATTGTGGGCTGATATTAGAATGTTATGCCCTGATTCTGCAAATCACTTAAACACATGCTTTACTTTGAGAAGTTATGTAGGCCCATTGGGTTGAACCTGGACCATATTTAGAGCTGGCTGGAAAAATGGAATTTCCACTGGTAATGGAGTCAGCACCCATCTCTCTTGAGTGCCCCTCTCTGGCTGATAGTACTTGCAATCACTCCGTTTTGAACGGGGTGGCACCCGCCTCTTGCAAGCACCCCCTGGACGATGGTTGTTTGGCAGGTCTTTAGCAACTCATCCCTCTGGCTGAGTCACACTCACTGTCCCGCCTTCCAGGGTATATAGTCTCTAGTTCTTGTTCATGGTCCTGGTATGGGACTGTAGCACCCAGGCTTCCTCTCCAGATGCACTGCCTTCTTTATGTGCCCATCTCAGTACCCTGGGTTGGTGACCTTTCAAAAGCCCTCCCTGGGCTCAGTCTTCAACCACACCAGTAGGGCCCATCACAGTAACCTCGCCTAGTCTGGCTACGTTCTAGGCTCAGTCCCCATGACTCACCCTGCCCACACTGACCTATCCATGCTAGGCACCCCATCTTCAGCAGCCTTTCCTGGGCTCAGTCTTGCCTGGAGTGAGCTGTTCACAGTCCTGCTGCTCTGCCAGCCAGCCAGCCAGGCACCTGATCCTCTCTCTTTGAGCTCCATGCAGCAATCTACTCCTCTGCTTCTGCTGCTGCCTTTATTGTGGCCCTTCTGGCCCCTGATTGATCACTCCAGCAGCCCCTCTGACTGGCTGTTTCCCTGCAGCCACTCTAGGCTGCCTGGAGGACTTCTCCTCTGCCCTTTTCTGGGGCAAGGTGAGGCAGGGCTGCAAGGCCTCCTGCCAGGGATCTCTGGACTTAGTCCACCCTGTCACACCACCCTCATGAGAAATTCTAACATTTCAGAATTTGCTTGTGTTCCAAATTAGAACAAAAATTTGAAATTTTAAAGTTTTTTGTGGAATAGAAACTGAAAAATATGATTTGGAAGCATTAACATGTTTTGATAAAGTCAAATGGTTTCACTTCGATAATGCTGAAACATTTTATTTTGAGAAAGTAAAAAAATTTCTTTTGATATCAAAAATAAATATCATATTATATAAATATAATATTAAAAGTAATGTTATAATATAAAAGTCAAAACAAAATGGAACAAAATGATAACGTTGAAACTAAACATCTTTACCTAATCAAAACAAAATGTTTCAACGATATCTAAATGTAACAAGAAAGTCAAAATTATTCTTTTTAACATTTTACATTAAAAATATCAACAGAATCAACATGTTGCCACAAAATGTTTAGATTTTGACAAAATTGCAATTTCCAACTGAAAACTGTTCCATCAAAAAAAGGTCATCCAGCTCTAACTGTATTGAAGTCAAGGGGAGTTTTGCCATTGACTTCAGTGAGGTCAGAATTTCACTCACTGATTTCACTTGGGCTACTTATGTGCTTACAGCTATATACATGCTTAAGTACTTTGCTGAACTGAGACCTTAGTGACAAGTAGTTACATGGAAAATGACCTTATCTCCATCCTGGTTGCCAGTGTAGCACATCCATGACCTTTAAACAGGCACAAGCAATGGTGGACCAGTTTCTCAGCTCCCAGCTACATGGGGAGGTGACAGAATATGTTCTTTTAATATTAATATAATTCCATCAACCAGTTTTAAGTGTTTTTAGTCACAGTGAGATTACTGCATTCCATTCTTACCATACATAGAAAAATCATTACCCATGTTACTAGGAATCTGAAAACTTAAGAATAAGGGATCAATTATTAAGATTAAAGGGAGGCTGCTCTCTCCAATTACAATAATAAATCTAAATAACATGGTAACATTTAAAAGTCAGAGCTCACCAAAGGCAGGCACCGCCATTTATAGGCACATGCACCCAGGGCAGAATGCTATCATTTTCAACTGTCAATACGCTCCATGTGTTTTTCAGAAAGCAAGTACAAACATTCCCAGCAAAGGACGATGCTAAATATAAGCTTTTTTTGACAAGTGGTGTTGCCTTCTTCCTCTGTTGTGGTAATGAGAGAGCATTTTTGCTAAAATGGGAAAACAAATAGATTCCCTACTTCCCCCCGTCACCTTCCCCTCCCTGAGCACATGATTTATCATAGTTTGGAGGGAACATTTTTGTGGGAGCTCTTAATTAAAAAATTGGCAGGGTGTCATTGCCCAAGTATGAGCTTCTTTGTCCATCTGTACTGTCCTCTACTTTTCTAACAATAAAGTTTGGAAACAAAGGAGATGCAGATAATTGTGAATATCTGAGTGACGTGGATGAGCACTGGTATAAAGAGAATGCTGAGTTTCCCTGAGTGCTCTTATCTGAAATAACACACCAGCTGGAGCATCTTATTAAGGGCTAAAAAAACCCCTCAGAATGTTAGAGCAAACTAAAAGGTATCTTATTTTTAAACTGTATTAAGTATTTTTAAGGGAAGGTGGGAAATGATATTTCAGACATGAATCATAAAACACAAATGATTGCAAAACAGCATTGAAATTTTCAGAATGATCACTTAAGAGCTGCTTTATTTTCTTTAAATGAATGTCGATTTTTGGTACATTAACTCGGTATTTTTGGTTTTAGTAAGTGGAAAGTATTCTCTGCTTGCAACTTTTTTTATGAGCATTACCACAAGTTTTGCAGCTGCATTCATCCAAGCAGATCATCATATTTAATAACAAATTGTAATTTGTTTATTTTACAAATTGTTGAGGGGACTGGATGGGTCAGAAGATTGCTAATGGGACATGGGGCTTTCACCTCAAGGGCACTATTTGAATCTGAACAGATCCAAACTATTACTATCTGCGTGGCTGTATAGCAGCCCATATGAAACAACATGGAGCTCTAGCAGAGATCAGGGTCCCACTGAGTTAGGTACTGTACAGACACATAGTAAGAGACAATCCCTGCTCCAAAAGCTTGCACTCTAAAGAGACAAGGTACACAAAGAAAGCATTATTATCCCCGTTAAGAGACTTGTCCAAGGTCACACAGGAAGGCTGTGGCGGAGCTGGAAACTAAATTGTCAAATACCTTAAAAACAAGACCAGCCTCCTTCTCAGGAAGGACTCTCTTTGACTTCACTGGAGTTTGGTTCAGGACCCTGATGGTCTCAATTTAAGAAAAAGAGAACAACGATAGATAAATAAGCCTGGAATCCTTATTCTAAAGTCTATGGGTGTGATTCATACCTGGGTCACTCCAGTTCTATGATGGTGCCACTCCACTGAAATCTTCTTCATCACTATGGGACGCTGGTTTGAGGTTAGCTATATATTGGGTGGCAGGGACGGCATTTTCCAACTGTGTGAGCCAATGGCCTGATAGAACATGCTGGAGTTATACTGGGAACCAGTGGAGATCACCTATCAATCAATGGAGTTAACAGCAATGTACAGAGTAACCCAGGGATGAGTCAGGCCCACTGAACGTTCAGTTTAGCTCTTGGCAGTACGGTTATTGGAAACCATGCAAAAGTGGTGTGCTTTTGATGATTATGGGTTTGTCACTTACAGCTAGTAAATCAGAATGAAAGAGTTAAGCAGTTGTTTAGAATTATGTCCCTCTGGTTTTAGGAGAGTCTCCCTGGAGGTCTCCCAAGCTCTGATGCCCTAAACTACACTTAATCACTTTTGGTGTCCTTCCCTGTTGATTGCAGCAGCCTCAGCACCTTTGGGATTGGTGTTGCATTACAGATCCATCAACGATTTGCTGCACACTCTGTATTATTTCACACCTGCTGAGGCAAACATTTCTCCACCAGGGTCAGATGATGCTCTACATTGGCCTACAGTTTAAAATCTTGTTAATGTTGACACTTTAAATAAAAACTCTGCAGTCATGATGGACTGAGCAAGTCCTGCTAACTTCAGTGACTGCCGCATGCTTGGGCAGTTGCACTCTCATGCTTGGGGCAGCAAAAAACCTAGAGCCGGCCCTGATTTCATTGCCAAACTGGTATGTACAATATGATTGAACAACAGGCCTGATCCAAAGACTATTACATTTGGTGGAGAGACCGCCAGTGACTTCAATGAGCCTTGAACCAGTCTCAATATGAATGAATTAAGCCATGGCTCTCAGAGTTCATTTTAAACTTGTTTTTTTAATGTTTGATGAGAAATTGACTTTCTGAATGATTTAAAGGGGACTGACATCGCTTTGAAAGAGAGAGGTTCAAACCAAAGACACAACTACATTAAAAAATAATAATAATTAGGGGCAAGGAGACCAGGAATGAAATGTTACAAAATTGTGCAAATATGACCTAGCACACAATTCTAAAGAAAATACAAACTATATTTCAATGGTTGGCTGCATGTTAGTTGTATGGTTCTATCTTACTCCTTGCAAACTCTAACATACGTGTTTAACTATGAGTTGTCCTATTGACTATAGGATCAGGGCCTTCCTTTTTCGGATCTCTCTCTCTCCCACCTATATTTTATGCCTTCAGAAACTAAAATGGAACATACATCTGAAAACCACATCAAACTGGAGAAACACTTGAAGAAGGTGATGGAGAAGATAACACAAGATACTTAAGTTAAAGTGGTGATATGACAAATGGCTGAACAGTCTCTGCACTCTCTAGGATTTAGTAAAAGTAGTTTGGCATCAGACTGTCACCCAAAAATCAGATTAGATTAAGAAATGTTCAAGTTCTGGGAGTCCCATTTAGGGCTGGGTGAGTTATTTATTCTGAATAATTTTTCTGACGATTTCCCCTCTTTTTTCTCCTCATGAAATGTCCCCAAATAGATCTTTTTTTTTTAATATCTCCATTGCTCAAAATAAATTGCCAAAACATTTCTATGAATAATTCTTTATCTGTAGCTTTTTACTAAAAGAGGTTTGCTGAAAATATTTAACATTCAAAATCTGAGCTGTTTTGAATATCTACTCAAGTCACAGGAAATTTATTATGTTCCCTGAGTTAATGAGCAGAACTTCTGCAATCAGAATTAAGGTGTCATTTCTCATGTTGACAAACTCAAAATTTGCTTTCCATGAATGTTGTCCATTATTTGCTTAAAACTCATTGTTTCCATAAAAGTTCCTTACAGTAAATTGGTTCGCTAGAATATTTGGAAACAGTTGACTCAAGTGGGGCATGAAAACAGACAATGATATTTCAATTTTCCTATAGGATAAATAATCTAGGTAGAGAGAAAATACATATTCTATATATAATATATGCATATTCATCATAGTGATAAATACAGTGAATATTTTCTCAAATAAAAATGACTCATCTTTGTTCTCATGCCCTATTTGAGGGCACTTTCTATAAATATACGGGCAATCAACTTTTCTGGAAGGAATGTTACTTAGATGTAGAGGGATGTTACTTATAAACCTTGGACCAAACGGCCTCCAGTCACCTGACCTCAATCACATGGTCCTTCCCAGTCACATGCTCCCTCTGGTCAGGGGCTTTACCTGGATGTTCCCGCCTGGGGAACTACAATTGCCTGAATTCCCATCTTTTAACGGGCTGGGGGTCCTCTAGCAGATGTGCTGGGCCAGGAATGACCAGCATCCTGTTACAGACAGAGATTGTGCCTCAAGGAAGCAAAATGCCAGCTCCTTCGTGCAAGAGGGGTGCACACACTGCACAATCCTTGGGTCAGTGCAATATCTTCCCCACCCCCATCCCCGAAGGCAAGTGTACAGAGGGTTGAAAGGGCATAGAGAGGCAGTAACACAGGAACTGTGATTGTCTCTGGCCCTTGTGGGGGACACAAGGGGAGAGAGGCTCCTTATGCTCTCCTCCATGGATGGGCCAGACAAACAATTTAAGCCTATGTATAGACTCTCAAAATGGGCCAAATTCTCCCCTTACATTCTCTCCCTCTGAAGTCAACAGGAAATGGGCACCTGTATTTTGGGGGAGAATTTTGACCCAGGTGTATGCTCCTGACTCTAGATAGTCTATTCATAGGGACAGACTGCGACCTGTCCTTGCAGAATAACAGGAGGTGCGTGCCAGGCAAGGAATCACTCCCACCCTTTTTTGTACCCTGTTATAGTCTTGGGAAAATGTTTTTTTTTCCAGGAAAAAAATTGGTTTTTCAGTGGAAATTCAAATACCAAAATATTTGGGTCAAAAACTGAAATATTTTTTAGTTTGGAAATACTAACACAGTCCTTTCGTGGGAGCTGCAGTTTGTGTAACTCATGCTCCCATTCTCTTTTATCGGCCATGCTCCCTGCATCTCCCATGATGCACCACAGTCTAGTCCACAGAATAGAATAAAGTTTTTGAGTATTGAGTATTTTAGAATGTTGGCTGGGGAGAAAACAGTCAAGCTCCAATAGCAAAGCTACATGGATGGTTTCTTTTTTATTGTGATGAATTATTGACCACCAGTGTTTGATGTCTGGGCAGCTCCAGCATGGGTGCAAGTAAGAATTCCTACTGCAGCGCTCTTTACAACACTGTGCAGCTATCCGACAATTCTTCTGGAGTCATGAATAGCCTGAATACCATTTTGATTAGAATTTCTTTCAAATGCCTCAAATATGAGCACTTATGCATGATTTCCACAGACTTTCCTGTTGTTCTTTTGGTAAACACGGTATGTAAATGCCTTTGGCAGTGTCCCAGGTAGTTATGCTGCCAGATAGGGAAATAATGGCTGTGCAGGTACATGACATAAGACACAGTACAAACTTTCTTCAACAAAATTCTGTGTCTTTTTGTTACCCACAGACCTGGATTTTACCTCGTTGTGAAGTGACACAGCTGCAGATACTGAATAACTAATCAATTCCTCATGAGCCTCTCCTGAAGCTGCTACTGACTCAAAAATGCAGTGACGTCATGACCAAGTCTTTCTGTCCTCGTATGACTCTACTGAAGTCACTCGAGGTAGGCCAGGGATGGAGTTGAACCACTGCTTTCATTTTCATAACCAAATGGCTGACATCATTCAACTTCTGCACAACACTCCAGAGCAGTTTATTAAGGTGCCTGGGGAGACACCCGAAGTGACTGCGATCTTTTCGGTTGGTTTTTCCCAGATTTCAAGGGTTGCAAATTTGATCAGAAGAGCTCATCTTTTTGATATATAATTGGACACTTTGATGTTTCTAGTTGTATTCAGCGGGCAACGCTGGAACTGTATAAATAAACAATCATTCGGGCAGACAGGCCTAATACGAGATCTTGAAATCAGGGTAGGGACTGCCACTGAGTAGGCTTGTACCATGCCTGGCACAACAAAACGCTAATCGCTGTTGGGACCCTTAGGCACTACCATAATACAAATAATTATTGGAACTCTTCTGCCATAATAATTGTAATACTTGTGATACTTTTGTGGGTTTAAATGAGCAGAATGTCAAATGTGAAAAAAAATGTACAAGATACAAATGTAACCAGAGGTGGGTGGTAAACAAAACATCGGAGGAGTATTCCAGAGCCCCTTCAGTTGGATATCCAAACACCCAAGGACTACAGAGCAAAACTCTGAAATCCCAAAGTGTTGTGTTGTGGCATCATTCCCAAATGCCCACACCTTGAAAAAAGTGCTACTTCTGGTGATACTCTGATTGCATAATTTAGCTGGCACTGGCTAAAGTACATCACTGTCAGCAATTCTGCATCTGATGAAAGTACTTGTAGGAAGACAGGGCTAGAGTTGGCAGCCCTTTTTCACACAGGTAGTCTTATTGACCGGGGGTTCTGATGATAGGGGAATTACTTATATGAGAAGGAGAAACAAATTGGGCATAGGAACCTAAGAATCACACTAGCAATGGAAAACACCTTTTTAATAGCATCATAAGAGACCCGTGAGCTTTCCTGAGTCATGACTTCCAGCTGTATTCTCCCATACACTAAAGGCCCAGTAAACTGAACAGGTAGGTTTTAAATCAGTAGCTCACAGCATCCCCTTAACACAGTTTGTTTATTTTGATGCTGCCATTTCTGTTGTCTTGACATCCTCTTGGTGCCAATGTGTGTTCTTGGGGGATGTGTCAAAGGACTGGGCCTCACCCTTCACTATTCAAACATCTGAGCTTGTTGATGGTGTCATGTTCATTACGAAAACCGTGTAATACCAATTAAGCAGACTCAGGCTTTTGTACTATACTGTCTGTAAATCAGAATCATATTAATTAACTAAATTAAAAAAAGATGTTGGACCCAATTCTGTAGTTCTCCTTACCCCACTACTTACATAATCAAGATTTCCATGAGGAAATCAATGGGAATTTTGATTTAGTAAGAATTGCAAGGATTGATCCACTATTAAGTAATTTAGGTCTGTTTGGGGACTGTTTTAAAAGTATTATAATCTGGTGATGATTGTCAGCTGGAATTTAAATCTCTTTCTTTCATCACTCTAACATTTTGAGAAATTGAAAGACAAATGGATACCCAGATCCTCAGCTAGTGTAAACTGGTGTTGCTACTGAAGTCAATGGAGATTCACCAATTTATACCTGCTGAGAAGTTTCGGTTTGTGTATGACTTTGCTATGTATTTTGTTTTTCTGTAGCACAGCCAACCGCCCGAGAGAACACAAGGTAACTAACAAAGCCTATTGTCTGATTTGCTGATGTCAGTATAAGGGCATGTTATGGTGACAGGAAAGAAATAAAGTTAAAGGCAAAATTTAAAGAACCATGGCACAGGAGTAGGTGCTTGAGAGAAAGAAGGAATGTTTGCACAACACATAAGGACAAAGTGGCAAAGGTTCCAACAGGTGAAATAAGAGAAAGAAAATAAGGGAAAGAAAATTAGAAGTCAGTTTTCGAAAAGTATTTGATGGTACCTTTCTAAGATGTGACTCTAAATTCATAGCTAGCGTAACTCCACTGGAATCACAGGATTTATACTAGGGATGAATTCAGTCCATGTTCTGCTCTGATACTATGGCAATGAACATGGTACAATAATATATCCAGAACAGAATATATCCAACTGAATGGTTCTGAGGGACCAAGCAGGAAAACAAAACCTTATCAAATAGAGAATTCCTTTGTATCTACTCTTGAGTTACCAGGGACGCAGGTATTTTCGGATTAGCAAATCTCTAACTCTCAGTTTTGTCTCAGCAGCAGTTCCCTAGCTCAGTGGTGATCAGTCATCTCAAAACTTCTCCTTTCAGAAATTGACCATTTCCATGGTAACAACTGCCAGATGCACTGGGAAATGTGATTTTGTTTGTATATCAGTGGAACAACCTGGATGTAGAACTTTGGTGCTGCGTGAGGTCAGTGCTCCTTTTCTATTAAACTGTTTATTTCTGAAAGAGAGGAAACAGGTGCAAGCACGAGTCAGCAGCCAGTTGCTGGCTGATCCATGGAGCAGGATTGGCAGCAGCACCCGAAAGCTGTCTGACTGCCCACCTGCAATGCCAGGATATACTGCAGCTGCAAGAGAGTGGGAGGGACAAGTACATTAAACAACAGCACCCAACTGTTTATCAGCATTTTTCCTTTTCTTCTTGCTCCTTTGGTGTACTCTGCAAACAACAGCAACATTCCAGTTTAACACCTCCACAAGATCAATTTAGAGAAGGGTTTTAAAAATCCTGATTTCTCATTCAAAGACCATTGAACTGAAACTGAAGAGAACATTAGTTTAATCATTGAGAGCTTGATGTTGCTTAAATAATGACTGGTGCCTTCATCTCCAAGAGTCTTATGACCATACAGCTAAATCAGGGATGGACAAACTTTTTGGCCTGAGGGCCATATCTGGGTATGGAAATTGTATGGCGGGCCATGAATGCTCATGAAATTGCGGGTTCAGGTGCAGGAGGGGCTCAGGGCTCTGGCTGGGGTGTGAGCTCTGGGGTGGGGTGAGAAATGAGGAGTTCAGGGTACGGGCTGGGGCTCCGGGCTGGGGCAGAGGGTTGGGGTGCAGAGAGGGGTGAGGGCTCTGGCTGAGGCTACAGGTTCTGGGGTGGGGCTGGGGATGAGGGGTTGGGGGTGCGGGAGGGGGCTCTGGGCTGGGACCGACGGGTTCGGAGGGCGGGAGAGGGATCAGGGCAGGGGCAGGGGGTTGGGGCACTGGAGGGAGTCAGGGGTGCAGGCCCCAGGTGGCACTTACCTGAAGCAGCTCCCGGAAGCAGTGGGATGTCCCCCCTCCGGCTCCTATGCCGAGTCACAGCCAGGTGGCTCTGCGCACTGCCCCGTCCGCAGGCGCCGCCCCTGCAGCTCCCATTGGCTGTGGTTCCTGGCCAATGGGAGCTGCAGAGCCCCTTGTCTGATCCTATGCATAGGAGCCAGAGGGGGGACATGCCGCTGCTTCCGGGAGCTGCATGGAGCCACAGCACCACGGAGCTGGAGTGCCAGAGCGGGGCAAGCTCCAGACCCCGCTCCCCGGAAGGAGCTCAAGGGCCGGATTAAAATGTCTGAAGTGCCGGATGTGGCCCCTGGGCTGTAGTTTGCCAACCCCTGAGCTAAATCCTGGTCCAACTGAAGTCAGTTGCAAAACTCCCATGGACTTCAGGATTTGGCCCATAGAAAGTGTTTGTACTGAAGTTCTTGTCCAGCAACCAGTCATACCAGCAATGGAGTTTCATCTGACAGACTTCCTATATTTTCTGGAAGTCTCTCAGCTTGGAGGCTCTTTGCAGTAAGCCCATCTGTTTTATCTGAAGTTACTCCAGCACCTTCATCCTCTTTGAAACGGATGATTTGCAGGCCAACCCAGGAGGCTGTGAATGGCTCATGTGAGATTCAGTCCCACTTTCCCTGCAGTGCAGTGGAATAACAGTGTTTCCTTTCGCTCACAAGCACAGTTTCAGGTTGGAAAGTAAAGACACAAGGTCTGCCTTATGGGACTGAAATTCCCTATTTCCAAGGCTAAGATTGCAGGTGTCATTTAATGCGTGGATTTCAACTGTCATGAAAAAGTCCAATTTTTTATTTTTAAGGGATTTCTTTTAAGTGCTTGTGAAAGGGGCTGGATTGACTGAAGGATTAACAGTAGCTTCAGCTGCTTTTTCTTAATTCCTAATTTGCATTCTAAACACTAGACCCAGATTTATTGTTCTGTTTCCCTGAATAAGTACTGTTTTATTTCCAGGTCGGCAAATGTATGCAGTTAATTAGATGCTTGAAAGACTAGAACTCGGGTTGGATTTAGGCCTGCAAGCCTAAGGCTGAGTGTGCTGGAGAAGGAAACTACCAAGGCATTTGGGAGAAGAAAATGTTTACTCTGCTCTACAAAAAACGAATATTCAAGGGTTGGGGTTATGCATCCTGTCCAGTACTCTGCCTGCTCAGACCCCACGGAGACTAATCTTGATTAGAAATGAGGCCAAACTCCACCTCTGAATGTAACATACTGTAATCGCATACATACAAACACCATGGTCATCAGCTGTTATCAAACCCAGGACTCTTCAGCAATAAAACCACTGTCCTCTACCATTTAAGGTGAAGGAGCGCTCCTTCAGCTGTCAACGAGTAGTAGGTATTAGAGTCATTGGAGACATTAAGCCAGTGTATTTGCATGAACACCTCAGAATGCAAGTGATGTTCATATTCAGATCCAGATCCCAACGTTGTAGCTGGACCCTACTTTTATAATGAGCCGAATAAAAACTCTGAGTCCCAGTGCCAGGAACTCTGGGAAGTTTGGATCTGAATCTAAAGTTAGTGGCCCAAGCTCATCTCTAGCCTAGGTTCAACTCAGAATATGGGTGGATAACCCAAACCATAAAATATAACCCCCTCGCATCCAGAAAACAACCCAAAGATTTGCCAGATTCTGTGGAAGAACATGTGCAGAGATCTGTCAGCAGGTAGATGAACTAGCCCAGGCTCAACTTGCACATGCTCATAGGGTGATTATCAAAATGGAACACTCTTGGGGAGGGAAAGGAGAGTGAGATGAAGGCACAGTGTACCTATGTACTAAACACCCCCTCAAATTTATTTCAAAGTAACCCCACAATGATGACATCAGAATAATGGAAACAAGGAAGCTCAGAAATAATAATGTTGCCAAGAATGGTTCTCGGGTCCTGACTGACAACATCACTGAAATAAAAGGATCTTAGCACATATCCCATGTGTGAGCCATTCAGATGTGAGACTTCAGATTTGGATGAGACACAGGAATGTGCTTGTCACTCACTGGTTGTCATTCCAACCAACATTAATCTCAGCCACTGTTTATGACTTTTCAAAGACAAGCAACATCCTTAGGTTCACTAAGGTCACTCAGCAGCTAATGACCTATCAGAGTTTAACAGAGCAAAAACATGTTTGGCTTAACTTCCGAGGCCTTTTCCCTGGTTTTAATATCAATAACAATGAAACAAATATTACATCAGCAGTACACAAGGGCCAGTGCACAAACATACCAAGTTTTTTCACATGGTTGGTGCCTATTGGACTGGTAATGTTCTCATGAAGGGAACACATATCTGTTCTCTCTCTCTCTCTCTCTCTCTCTCATTACCATGGTGTCTGGGCACTTAAAAAAATGAAGAACAGTACTAGCAAGAGCCAGGCAACAAAATGGTGGGCACCAGGAATGCTTCTGCACACAGTTCTGCCAATAGACCTTAATCTGACCCTCCAACACTTCCTGGCTTCCCACTCCTCTCTCCTTTGCCCCTGTTCCTCTGTTAGTCCAATTTTTTACCTCTCTATAGTACAGACTGTCAATCATGTCAAACAGCGGCAAACGATGTGGAGACATTGTGAAGTGGTTTAACCGCAACTCGATTTACAACTAGAATTGGGTCTGAAGAAGAATACTGGTTCCAAATGTTGGGAAGGCTCTGAATCTGAAAATCACACCACAGGCCTGTCTCTGGAACCCTGGATTCTGATCTGGAGCCAAACTTCAGCAGAAGGGCCCATCTCTACTTATGACCTAAACCTTAATGGGAACCCAAGTCTTCAGAAGTAAAAAAAGAAATGCATCAATACACTGCAGCTCCTAGACATCTATGAACATTTTAGGAACAGCAAGAGAAAGAGACTCATCATATGCACAAATTAAAACAGAAAGTAGCATCTCAATGGAATTTTTCACGGCAGTCCTGCCATCTATGACTATGCTTCAAAGAGATATATGATCATAACCAACTGAGAACTACGTACATTTCATATACACACACACACAGCTGCTTAGGGCCTTTTTTGGCCCACAATGATTGAGCAGAATGTTCTGTGATGCTTAGACAGAATTATTCTCCTGAATGCTCTACTACTGGGTTTCTCCCCCCTGGAAGTCTTTGAGGTATTTGAGTTCACACCAAGATTAGTGTCTATCATGCAATCATGTTAAGCACTCTTATCTATAGCTGTGAAACACAGACACTTTATAGCAGGCACTTGAAGCAATTAGAGCATTTTAACATGCACAGTCTGCATCTCATCTGTAACGTCAAATTGTCAGATAGGATACTAAACATTGAAGTCCTGGACTAGTTCTGCATGACTACCGTTGAGTCCCTAATGATACAGGTGCAACTTAGCTGGGCTGGTCACCTCGTACATATCAATGATACACGACTCCCCAAAGTCATATTTTATGGACAGTTGAAAACAGGGGCACATACACTGGGAGGCCAATAAAAATGGCATAAGGACACTTTCAAAGCGCACCTAAAAGTTGGCCAAGTCATCCCCAACACACCGGAAGCTGCTGCTGCTGTGGACAGATCAGGATGGTGGCAGACCTATTTGTCTGCAGTTAAATCCATTGAGAACAGCAGAACAGAAAAAGCCAAAAAGAAGTGTGAGTAAAGAAAACAGTCTGCCTGTAGCAAAAACCAGTGCCCACATCTGCCCAACATGCGGGTGCACCTGTGGATCCCTCATCAGCTTACATTCACACAAGACGATGCACTGAAACAAACTGACTCTCAGACATCGACAATGACAGGAAATTTCAAGGGGTACATATCACATAAACACACCTGGCTGCTTAGGACCTTTTTTGGCTCAGAATGATGGATCAGAGTGCTGATATGCCAGACAGAATTATTCTACTGAATGTTCTACTACTGGGTTTCCTCCCTACCCCTCCCCTACCCCAGGATTCTTCAAGAAACAAGCCCCCCAAAAAGCTTCCACAGCCAGGCCACGTTTAAAAAGAATACCTCAGTTAAGCGTGGGAAATTGTTGCAGAATATATGACCACAATAAAGACCTTACTAAGAAGAACATGATTTTCCATCCCATATCAAGCCACTTATACTGTCCTAATTAGACTCGTCTTCTGTGTGGCGCTGTTGCTTTACCATGGCTGCATCAGATTCAAGAAATAATTTCTTCCTCTCCATTTTAAATTACTATTTACCATAAAAGTGAAATTTAGGGTCAGTGAGAGGTGCCACAGCCCTGCAGACTGAAGTGCTCCATCTACAATGGTGGCTGTCAACCTTTCCAGACTACTGTACCCCTTTCAAGAGGCTGATTTGTCTTGCCTACCCCAAGTTTCACCTCACTTAAAAACTACGTGCTTACAAAATCAGACATAAAAATACAAACGTGTCACAGAACACTATTACTGAAAAATTGCTTATTATAAAATAAATCAATTGGAATATAAATACAGTACTTACATTTCAGTGTATAGTATATAGAGAGTAGTATAAACAAGTCATTATCTGGATGAAATTTTAATTTATGCTGAGTTTTCCAGTGCTTTTTATGTAGCCTGTTGTAAAATTAGGCAAATATCTAGATAAACTGATGTACCCCACTGGAAGACCTCTGTGTACCCCCAGGGGTACACAATACCCCTGGTTGAGAACCACTGATCTACAACACAGATACAGCACTGTAGGCTTTCCCACACTGCCTGTGTGCTTCAACTGTGAGCTGAGAAGTACCATGTCTATGTGGGTAAGAGGGTACTACAGGCCCCAGGTTTATTTGGTTATTGTGCTCTCGGCTTAGAGCACTCTCTCTCGCTCTCTTATATCATCATAACCACCATCAACTTACCGGCCTCTCTAGGTACCTGTCCCCTCCCCCGACTCTCTCTATGTATCTATATTATGTCCATTACTGTCATATGTAAGGTTCAGATTTCCAAAATAGTCTAGGTTGGTTATGGCTAAAACGAATGGAATGTATGTGGGTCTAAGCACCCTAGATTGCTTTGAAAAACTCAGCCTAAATTGGTCTACAAGGCTGCTAACTAGTGCCAGCAGCGGTGAGGGCACTACAGATGGTCAAACTATTCTACTGAGAACAGAACCCCTGATCCTGACCTTAATCTTTTCAAAATTTGGGGTTATTTGAGATACTTTAACTGAAGTCTCCTCCAAGTTCTCCCTCTCCCCCAACCTTTCGTTGATAAAATGGAAGGAATCAACAACAGCGGAGGCTTCTCAGATACCAGATCAAACTTTATGATACAAATACGTTTGTGAGCACTCACTCTTCTGTCTGAGCAGGGATTATTGCCTTGTAACGGTTGCTTCTCTTTGCAATTGGCTCAACTGCTGCATTCTGATGAGTCTCTCTGTTAACCCACCTAAGCAGGCTAACCAAATGTTTCCAGGGATGAGAAAAATAAATCTGTGAGGATTCTTTTCCACTGACATTGTTTTTTATTGTAAATAGCTATATTTTATTTTCCACTTCTCATTTTCAAGGCATTAAAAATAATGCAGGGTGGACCTCCCCCCCCACCACCAAAAAAAAGTCATCAGTGCTTTCCTCAGGGTAATCTGTAAGGAGCAAGGAACAACAAAAAAAGACAGCACAGGCTTAAGTTATGAATGTAGGAAATAATAATAATAAAAATGGGTGGACTGGATGCTTCCCCTGCCCCCTCCTGCACCAGAACAAACAAAATGATGTACGTGTTTTCCTGAAATGTCTGGCTCCTCTATGTTGCCGCTAAATAGAGCCAATATGGAGAATATCTAAAGCTGCCTTGCTCTGATTAACATGACTCCCTTTGTGGCCTGGTGGCCTAGTGGTAGCACGCTGTGTTGCCATGCAGTAAACTTCGGCTCAGTGGCCAGCACTGATCTGTCATGCCCCAGGCTGGAAAAGGTTGGGAGTGCTGCTGTGGCAGCACCTTTGGCTCCGGGAGGAGGAAATGCCTCATATCACTCAACAATAACTCTCCACTTAATTAAGGTGTGGAACTGTCATCTGCTGAAGAGTGTTCCATCCAGTCCTTCTTAACTGGGAGGACGAGAGCCAGCAAGCAGAGCCTTCAGGGGTAGGGGCTGGGGTATAAAGTGTAGAAAAGCGGGGTTGGGAAATCTACAGGCATCTGAAAGAAACACACACGACTCATCAGGAAAGGAGAAAATTGCTGTTTCAGCAAGAGGCTGAAATAGCAATCCTAGTTCTGCCGCAGTACAGCAGTATATGACCCCGAATGCTTGGGACATTTCATGTGCACATTGATATGCCTGACAGTAGGGGCTACCACACATGTTGTTAAAGAGACTGGTATATGTGACAACTAATACGTTTATTAGCAGGATAGATTCTGGAATCTGAGTGGAGTCTCTGAAATTTCTATACTACTCATGCAAGTTAAGCCAGCAGAGACACTTTCGCACCCAGCACTGGTATAGAGACAATTTCGCACCTACTGCAGGATTTCACAGCCACATTGTCTGAGCCCGTCATAGAGCACCACTGATGGCGGTACTGAGGAGGAAGGCTTCTCGTATTCTCACTCTGCTTCTTGTATATCCACGCAGTGCCAGTCACAATTTGGCCTTTACTCTGGGTATTATGCCGATTTTACAGCTGAATAAACTGAGCACAGAGATTAAATTACTTCCCCAAAGCCACATAGTGAGTCACTGGCAAAGCCAAGTTAGGATTAGAACTAGTAATGGTTCCCATTTCTCAGCTCTTACAACTAAATTACTCTGCACTCCTCTATAACAGTGGAAATTTCTCCATGCTCACATTCATAGAAATCTGGCCCTGGGGGAAATCTCCACCAAACACAATGCAACCATGGTAACTGCATCACAAACAAACATCAGCTGTTACAGAATTTTGATTGTAAGACTTTCAGAGAACTTCCAGTTTCAGATGAATTACTAATAACTTCCATAAGAGAAGATTTTGAACTGCAGAGTTTGGATCCAAATCCTGAATCCCAAAGTTCAGGTGTGTTTGTATCTGAAATTTGGTTCAAGCCCATCTGTAATTTCTGTTATCTGCTGTACTATAGGATTTTGGGCTCTGCGAGAAGCATTATAGCACAGGAAACAAGGTAAATGCAAAAAAAATTAAGAATTTGAACTTGAACTTGTAACTTTCAGATTCACAGATATTCCCATATAAACTGTTATTACCAACATACTTTATAAATATTATGTTTCATCTCCCTCTGATAGGAATTCCAGGATACTGAATTCCTAATACCCAAGTTCAGTGGGGATATAACATTAGGTAGTTTTGCTTTGCCTGCCCTTCCAAGCTAGTGGGTATTTTTGAGTGTTTTCCTATCCCTCTTCTTTGATGAGGAGTCCGTCTTGTTTCAGATGGGTACTTGCTGCCTGACCTCTAGATACCCTTGTGTTTTTAGCATGATATCCTTAGAATACTGATGCTCCTATTCTTGATCTTCCACATCGCAAATATTTCCTCTTAGTCACTTCTCTGATACAGGTGGCTGTTGAAGTGGAAGTGTATCATCTGATAACCTGTGCTGCTTAACTGGCTCCTAGAATCCCGGGGTTATTTTCCAAATGTTACTGTTCCACTAGCCTTGATTGTGGCAATAGAAAAGTGTTTCACATTTATTTCTCAACTTTTGTCCCTCAGTTTCTCCTTTTTTCAGAAAGCCCTCTGATTTCTGTGACTTAACTCTTGCCTTTCATTATCTTTGTGTGCTTTGTTTTCACATCCCAGTACCTTTCTCATGAGAAGGCGTTTGTAAAACCCGAGAACATTTCCACTGTGTTTCAAAAGCATGGGAGTGAATTTCTCCAGACTTCCAGCTCAGATTTCTCACAAAGCTCAACAAAAATCCACTCACAAAGGCACAATAATAGTTACTCCACCTATATATTTGCCTCTGTAAACTACAGATGAGGCACCTCAATGCAGAAACCTTGGAAAATGCTAACCACCTTTTCAATAGTTCTAACAAGAAATATTCTATATCAAACAAATAACTGTTTACTTGCTTTACCGCCCGAATATTGTAGGTAAGCATGGATGGATGGAGATGCTTACTTCTGCATCATCACTCTCCTGACTTTCAGGACAATATTGGTGTCATCACAGCTTGCTTAAAAAGCAGCTATCTCACAGCATTTCAACCGCTCAGTTTACTCATGTCTTTGATATAGTCAGCTGAATGCCTATTATCTCACTTGAAAGAGAAGCTTGTAGTTTGCTCACCTCAGTCACCTGCAGGATCTTTGAAATGCCTCCTCTTCTGTTCCTTCCAAAGAGTGCATTCCTGCATCACCCACTTCGTTCCTGAGTCCATTTACCATCCAGTTAGCAATAAGTTCCTGCTAAGTTATCATACGTAACGCTGAGAAAAAAAAAGACACTGAGACACAATGCAAGGTCTTTTCCCCTATCTTTCTTTGACTATTTGTTTGCTCGGTGATCCATCACAGACAGGTCTCCACTAGTAAATTGAACAACCTACCCTCCTGGTTCTTCTTTTCTTCTTCCTTTTTATAAACATATAATCAGTGTTTCAAATTCTTCAAGTATCACAAACTGTGCTTCTCTATTGCCCTCTTCTGGCTATCGAGTAACACAACCTCACTACTGAATCAGAGAGCAACAAATATACAGTACCATTTCCTTGTTTCCCTGTTTAAAATCAATTGTGATACATGCTGACCAAAAGTCAACAAACATCATTCTATTTCTTCCCTGCATTGCAAAGCACCTGGAAAGATTTACAGGTTGTTGGTCAGCCCTGGTAAGCACAAAACACTTAACAGCGGGGCGGGAAGCAGTTGGTAAAAGAGGCCTGCTCACATGCTTTTTTGTCACCAAAATATTGGAAAAAGTGGAAACAAACTAATTTTATCTAAAAATGAAACACAGGTGGATTTACCCCAATGATGCCATAAATAACATGTTCTTCTGTGGCCCCGAGGGTTATCTGATTTTAAGGGTTTGGTTGCACCAGCATTGCATGTACAGAACTACTGATTTTGATGGTAATTCTATAAGTGAAGGGCTTGCAGAATTAGACCTCAAGAGAGCAATGAATTACAGCCCATGGTTTCTTGGTCATATTTTCTTTCTTTCCTCAGATTTCTCTCTGTGAACATTTATTACCAATATTTGCTGAGCTGCACCATGTTCAGCACGGCACATAACCTAAAGGAAAACATGGTCCCTGCCCCATGAAGCTTGCACTCTAAATTAGAGAGCCACACAGACAATAGTCCAAACAGATATGTATAAATGGAGCTGTGATGTTCTGGTGCACAGCACTCTTAAAGTGAGGATGACTAGCTTCAACTGGATGCGTAAGGCAAAGGGAAACCAGTGAAAGGATTCAAAGAGGGGAGTGACATGGGGTGGGTTCTGGGAGAAGATGATAATTTTAGCAGAAGCATTTGAATAGACTGGAGGGGATTGAGGTGAGTTTGCAGCAGGGAAAAGCATGGCTTACGAGTGGGATAAAAGTGAGAGAGAAAACTGATTTCCCTGTATATTAGTGGTCACTAATTAATTCATACATTAGTTATTAGTGCTTGGTAATTCATTTAGCCAGGTAAATGTTCTTACTAAAAATAATAAGAATAATTTATGATCTGGCTACTTTGTACAACTCTGGCAGCACAAGGGACCAGATTCTGGCCACAGCATAATTTCCCTTTGCTAGCCATACCCAGGGGACATGCTGGGGACAAGGAGAACATGCCAGAGTTCTTGGCATAGGGTTCCTTAGTGTGCAGGCCAGCTTCCAGGATCCAGGAAACAAATGTGGATAAAGAGGAGAATTTGGCTCATATTCTGAACCTCTCTCTCTCTCTCTTTCATACACACTCACTCACACAATTCTCTGTTGGCCTGCTTTAAGCATTCTTCTTTGCATTTTACTTTAATTTTTAAAGAGACATGGACCCATACCAATATTCTGTTTTTAGTGTTCAAAATCTGTAACCAAATCAAGTTATGAATTTTTTCAAATCGTCATATATTTATAATTGGCTAAATGAAAGCCGCAGCTGCAAACACCCCCATCATCTGGGATGTTCGACACCCCCAGAATTGCATTGTTTGAATTCAACATGTCTCTGGATCTGAATTTTGCAGCCTGAGCCCACCTCTGCTTTTAAATATAGTCCTCTGCTCTGTTGTCACTTTTGCTGTCTCAGTCTTTTTAAAACATATTTTATGGTCAAAGCTGAAGTGCCACTTTTTCTACAGCCACATAGACTCTGTACAAAGCTGTCCACTTGGAGCTATGCCTTTTAGAAGAGTCCACACAGCAGTGGATTGGTGGGGTAGCCCATTGCTGGCCAATACACATGAATCAAAGAATGGGACAGAGGAAAGAGGAATTGCTCTGCAACGGGGAGAACAAGTCAGGGAGAACCAAGCTGAAGGGAGATGATAGGAATATGGGATGTAAAGCAGAAAAAACTAGAAACTAGAGGTGCACAAGACAATATTAAAGAACCAGGGGTCTCTAAAGGAATGAGGCAAAACTACATTGTCAAAAATCCAACAAACCTGTAACACAACCGGAGCACGCATACCCAGCAGTGCCTGCCACCTCTAGAACTAGCATACAAGGCATTCTTACCCCAGAGAACCCTTTGTTTCTATTTCCTTTTCTCCAGCCTCTCTCTCAAACCACACTCAGCTGCAACCCAGCCCGGAGGGGACTACAAGTTCAGTACACTATTTTTGATTTCACGTATCTTTAACATGCAATGCATGGCACTCCAGATACAAAGAAATCTTTGAGTTTCCTGTGAGACTGAGTATCCCTCATGCAACATGTACATATATATATATGTATATCATGGCAAATATCTCATAAAACAACAATATTTTTGTCCCCCCCTCAACTCTAGGTTCCATTTTTCCTGCTTCATTTTCCATCCTCCTGCCAGCTCCTTTGTCCATATGATGTTACACACTGCAAAAGCACATAAATGGGCCACATTCTGCCTTCAGCTACACCCCATATTCTGCCTTGAGTTAAACGGAATTTTAAGCGTGGGGTTGAGGGTCCGTCTATACTAAGATAATACAGCAGCACAGCTGCGGTGCTGCTACGGTGCCACTCTACCACCATAGCGTAAACACTTGCTACAACAACAGAAGGGGTCTTCCCGTCACTACGGTTAATCCGCTCCCTTCAAAGGCGGTAGCTAGGTTGATGGAAGAATTCTTTCATCAACCTAGCAGCGTCTATATCAGGGCTTGGGGCTGCTTACCCATGGCTTAACTACTTTTTCACACCTCTGAGCGACATACCTAGTTCGGCCTTAGTTTTACAGGTAGACAAGGCCTGAGATGCTGAGGCTGCCTGGCTAACTGGAGCAGGGTGCCCTGTGGAGTGAATCCACCACCTCGACGCACAGCAGTAAATAATCTGGGTGAAATCCTGGCCTCACTGAAGTGAGTTTAGCCATTTATTTCAAAGGGCTCAAGATTCCATCCAGAGTCTCTTCAAGAGGATGGGGCCATGGGTGGCGGGTGGAGCCCCCACTTTGGGAAGACTAGCCCCTGGCTCCACCCCTTCTTCCCCCCCCAGACCAGAGCCCCATCCCCCCCCCGCCTCCCACACAGCCAGAGCCCTAGGCCCTCCCCCACTGCAGCCAGAGCAATAAGGCCTCCCCTGCCCAGAGGAGCCCCGAGTTCCCCCCACCCTTGGTGGAAGGAGCCCCGGGCTGGCCAAAGCCCTGAGCACCCACGCACACACACCTACCTGGAGGAGCCCCGAGCCCTGGGCTGGACAAAGCCCTGAACCCCCCACCCCAACCTGCCCAGATGAGCCCTGAGCCTCCCACTCCCGCACGTTCCCTGGGGAGCTCCGAGCCCACCCCACCCTGAAACTTGCTGAGGGGAGCCTCTCCCGAAGAAGAGCCTGAGCTTTTGATATGCCCCATGCAGGTTGCGGGGCAGTTGAGGAGGCAGTATCTGCTGGTCAGCATCCTAGGACCATCAGTAATCTCTCTAGAGTCTAGGGAGATTACTGATGAACCAAGGAAGCTAAATAGCACATACCACCTCCTCAGCCACCCTAGAACCTGCATGGGGCAAAATAAAGCAAAACCTTCCCCCACCAAACCCCTCAACCAGGGGTCCAGTGGCAGTATCAGGGCCAGGGGAGGCAGAGTCCTACCGCCCATGGGGGGAGCCTACAGAGGATGAAAGCCAAGCTAGAGAAGACAAGAAGATCACAAAGAATGAGCCTGATGACCTCAGTGTCAGACTGCGGAGATGGTCAATAACTCGAGGTAAAGTGGACCACATCCAGTCTTTCTGAAATGAAATTTCATCCTAAATTTACAGCAGTACAAACTGAGCTAAATGCCAGGCATATCTGAGCATGTAGGTATAAGCCTTCCTGTACTGGAAGAATATTGCTTGAATGTCATGAGGTTTTATTATATTTGAAGGGATGTAGAGCAATGAGTAAGGCAGACATATTAATCCTGGGACATTTCAGAGTCCAGCGTCAAATATGTATTGGATAATTGACAGAGAGAGGAGACAGGAAATGTAGATGCTGTCCTTTCTATAGCAGTGGTTCTCAACCAGGGGTCTGGGGCCTCCTGTGGGGTTGTGAGCAGGTTTAAGGGGGTACACCAAGCATAGCCAGAGTTAGACTTACTAGGGCCCAGGACAGAAAGCCAAAGCCTCACCGCATATGGCTGCAGCCCAGGGCCCCAAGCCCCGCCACCCAGGGCCAAAGCCAAAGCCTGAGCAACTTAGCTTTGTGATGCCCTCTGTGGCACGGGACCCTGGGTAATTGCCCTGCTTGCTACCCCAAATGCCGGTCCTGGCTTTTATGTGCAGAAAAACAGGTGTTGTGGCACAGGGGGGCCGTGGAGTTTTTATAGCATGTTGGTGGGGCCTCAGAAAGAAAAAGGTTGAGAACTCCTGGTCTATAGGACCCCATGGACTGCACAAAAACATGTCCTTAAAAAATATAGGACTGAAGGAGGGGACAAATCTCTGCAAGAAAACACTCATCTTACCAATAGAAAACACGGTATGGGATAGGTAAAAATTATATTGTTGTGTTTAATATCAGCAGCACAAGAAAATTATTCAGTTAGACTCTACTTTTACCAATAATATCATGATTCATTACCACTGAAGGCTGAGGCCTATGTCCCCGAGCTGGAAGAGAGCTTGGTTAGGGCCAATGGTAAATTAATTCCTTGAAATGGAATGGAGAAGATTCATTCTGAAGTTAATGCAATCAGCATGAGGCTCCAAAATAGAAAACCATGACTTAGGCCTTGGCTACTACAGAGTTTTGTCAACAAAAATTATGTCGACACTGAAAAAGCACTATAATAAAAATCAGTATTGCATATTCACGCTTGCTCCCTCTGTCAGCAGAGCATGTCCACAGTTGGGGCACGATCATTGACAGTGTGAGCAATGCACTGTTATAACCTATCTCAAAGTCCAGATCTACAGCTTCTATGGCTAGATCTTGTGGAAAGACAGAGCAGATCACAGTGCATCTTGGGACCAAGCTCAATGTCCCAGAATGCATTGTTTTCTGTCCCAGCATTTCATGGGCTTCTGGCTTTCTTTCACAGCATTTTTCAGCAGCCCTTCTTTGCTGTGCACCCCGGCATCTTTGTGAGAAGGGATGGATCCTGCACTGCTCTCCTATGCTCTGATAACTGTCTCGAAGACATCGCAGATGGCAATGGCAGATGGCAACATGTGACCTCCAGAAGAAGAAGGGGGAATGTCCGGGTTCCAGCAACATGGACACAGGTAACTAACCGCTTTCATGTTCTCTCCACAGGTACCATTGCGGAGAGTGGACCAGATGATATGTCTGGGGGGAGAAAGCAGAAGGAGACTCCGCTGGTTGGAAGGCATGAGATGCACTGTCCTGAGATGGGGGGTTCCACGACCACCACTCCCAAGAGAAGGAGGCGGGTGGTGGTGGTCGGGGACTCTCTCCTCTGGGGGACTGAGTCATCTATCTGCCGCCCTGACCGGGAAAACCGAGAAGTCTGCTGCTTGCTGGGGGCTAAGATTCACGATGCGACGGAGAGACTGCCGAGACTCATCAAGCCCTCGGATCGCTACCCCTTCCTGCTTCTCCACGTGGGCACCAATGATACTGCCAAGAATGACCTTGAGCGGATCACTGCGGACTACGTGGCTTTGGGAAGAAGGATAAAGGAGTCTGAGGTGCAAGTGGTGTTCTCGTCCATCCTCCCCGTGGAAGGAAAAGGCCTGGGTAGGGACCGTCGAATCGTGGAAGTCAACGAATGGCTACGCAGGTGGTGTCGGAGAGAAGGCTTTGGATTCTTTGACCATGGGATGGTGTTCCATGAAGGAGGAGTGCTGGGCAGAGACGGGCTCCACCTTACGAAGAGAGGGAAGAGCATCTTTGCGAGCAGGCTGGCTAACCTAGTGAGGAGGGCTTTAAACTAGGTTCACCGGGGGAAGGAGACCAAAGCCCTGAGGTAAGTGGGAAAGCGGGATACCGGGAGGAAGCACAGGCAGGAATGTCTGTGAGGGGAGGGCTCCTGCCTCATACTGAGAATGAGGGGCGATCAGCAGGTTATCTCAAGTGCTTATATACGAATGCACAAAGCCTTGGAAACAAACAGGGAGACCTGGAGGTCCTGGTGATGTCAAGGAATTATGACGTGATTGGAGTAACAGAGAATTGGTGGGATAACTCACATGACTGGAGTACTGTCATGGATGGTTATAAACTGTTCAGGAAGGACAGGCAGGGCAGAAAAGGTGGGGGAGTAGCACTGTATGTAAGGGAGCAGTATGACTGCTCAGAGCTCCGGTACGAAACTGCAGAAAAACCTGAGTGTCTCTGGATTAAGTTTAGAAGTGTGAGCAACAAGAGTGATGTAGTGGTGGGAGTCTGCTATAGACCACCGGACCAGGGGGATGAGGTGGATGAGGCTTTCTTCTGGCAGCTCGCAGATGCTACTAGATCGCACGCCCTGGTTCTCATGGGTGACTTTAATTTTCCTGATATCTGCTGGAAGAGCAATACAGCGGTGCATAGACAATCCAGGAAGTTTTTGGAAAGCGTAGGGGACAATTTCCTGGTGCAAGTGCTAGAGGAGCCAACTAGGGGGGGAGCTTTTCTTGACCTGCTGCTCACAAACCGGGAAGAATTAGTGGGGGAAGCAAAAGTGGATGGGAATCTGGAAGGCAGTGACCATGAGTTGGTTGAGTTCAGGATCCTGACACAGGGAAGAAAGGTAAGCAGCAGGATACGGACCCTGGACTTCAGGAAAGAAGACTTTGACTCCCTCAGGGAACGGATGGGTAGGATCCCCTGGGGGACTAACATGAAGGGGAAAGGAGTCCAGGAGAGCTGGCTGTATTTCAAGGAATCCCTGTTGAGGTTACAGGGACATACCATCCCGATGTGTCGAAAGAATAGTAAATATGGCAGGCGACCAGCTTGGCTTAACGGTGAAATCCTAGCGGATCTTAAACATAAAAAAGAAGCTTACAATAAGTGGAAGGTTGGACATATGACCAGGGAAGAGTATAAAAATATTGCTCGGGCATGTAGGAATGAAATCAGGAGGGCCAAATCACACCTGGAGCTGCAGCTAGCGAGAGATGTTAAGAGTAACAAGAAGGGTTTCTTCAGGTATGTTGGCAACAAGAAGAAAGCCAAGGAAAGTGTGGGCCCCTTAATGAATGAGGGAGGCAACCTAGTGACAGAGGATGTGGAAAAAGCTAATGTACTCAATGCTTTTTTTGCCTCTGTCTTCACTAACAAGGTCAGCTCCCAGACTGATGCGCTGGGCATCACAACATGGGGAATAGATGGCCAGCCCTCTGTGGAGAAAGAGGTGGTCAGGGACTATTTAGAAAAGCTGGACGTGCACAAGTCCATGGGGCTGGACGAGTTGCATCCGAGAGTGCTAAAGGAACTGGTGGCTGTGATTGCAGAGCCATTGGCCATTATCTTTGAAAACTCGTGGCGAACGGGGGAAGTCCCAGATGACTGGAAAAAGGCTAATGTAGTGCCAATCTTTAAAAAAGGGAAGAAGGAGGATCCTGGGAACTACAGGCCAGTCAGCCTCACCTCAGTCCCTGGAAAAATCATGGAGCAGGTCCTCAAAGAATCAATCCTGAAGCACTTAAATGAGAGGAAAGTGATCAGGAACAGTCAGCATGGATTCACCAAGGGAAGGTCATGCCTGACTAATCTAATCGCCTTCTATGATGAGATTACTGGTTCTGTGGTGAAGGGAAAGCAGTGGATGTATTGTTTCTTGACTTTAGCAAAGCTTTTGACACGGTCTCCCACAATATTCTTGTCAGCAAGTTAAAGAAGTATGGGCTGGATGAATGCACTATAAGGTGGATAGAAAGTTGGCTAGATTGTCGGGCTCAACGGGTAGTGATCAATGGCTCCATGTCTAGTTGGCAGCCGGTGTCAAGTGGAGTCCCCAGGGGTCGGTCCTGGGGCCGGTTTTGTTCAATATTTTCATAAATGATCTGGAGGATGGTGTGGATTGCACTCTCGGCAAATTTGCGGATGATACTAAACTGGGAGGAGTGGTAGATACGCTGGAGGGCAGGGATAGGATACAGAGGGACCTAGACAAATGGGAGGATTGGGACGAAAGAAATCTGATGAGGTTCAATAAGGATAAGTGCAGGGTCCTGCACTTAGGACGGAAGAACCCAATGCACAGCTACAGACTAGGGACTGAATGGCTAGGCAGCAGTTCTGCGGAAAAGGACTTAGGGGTGACAGTGGACGAGAAGCTGGATATGAGTCAGCAGTGTGCCCTTGTTGCCAAGAAGGCCAATGGCATTTTGGGATGTATAAGTAGGGGCATAGCGAGCAGATCAAGGGACGTGATCGTCCCCCTCTATTCGACATTGGTGAGGCCTCATCTGGAGTACTGTGTCCAGTTTTGGGCCCCACACTACAAGAAGGATGTGGATAAATTGGAGAGAGTTCAGCGAAGGGCAACAAAAATGATTAGGGGTCTGGAACACATGACTTATGAGGAGAGGCTGAGGGAACTGGGATTGTTTAGTCTGCAGAAGAGAAGAATGAGGGGGGATTTGATAGCTGCTTTCAACTACCTGAGAGGTGGTTCCAGAGAGGATGGTTCTAGACTATTCTCAGTGGTAGAAGAGGACAGGACAAGGAGTAATGGTCTCAAGTTGCAGTGGGGAGGTTTAGGTTGGATATTAGGAAAAACTTTTTCACTAAGAGGGTGGTGAAACACTGGAATGCGTTACCTAGGGAGGTGGTAGAATCTCCTTCCTTAGAAGTTTTTAAGGTCAGGCTTGACAAAGCCCTGGCTGGGATGATTTAATTGGGGATTGGTCCTGCTTTGAGCAGGGGTTGGACTAGATGACCTCCTGAGGTCCCTTCCAACCCTGATATTCTATGATTCTATGAATGCTGTTAATCACAAAGTTCCTAACTGAAGAAGACTCCCAGTTGCCTGACATGCTGTGTGATATAGATAGGAGAAACTTTAGATTGCTTTTGGCATTCACAGAACAGCTGCAAACAGTGGACCATTGCTTTTGGGCTCAGGAAACAAGCACTGAATGGTGGGAGCATATCATCATGCAGGTATGAGATGATGAGCTGTGGATACAGAACTTTCGGATGCGGAAAGCCACTTTCCTGGAACTGTGTGCAGAGCTCACCCCAGCACTATGGTGGAAGGATGCCAGAATGAGAGCTGCCCTATAGGTAGAGAAGTGTGTGGCAATTGCTGTGTGGAAGCTGGTGACTCCAGATTACTACCCATCAATCACGAATCAGTTTGGAGTCAGGAAGTTGACCATTGGGGCTGCATTAATGCAAGTGTGCAGGGCAATTAATTGCATCCTGCTAAGAAGGACCATGACTTTGGGAAATGTGCATGAAATCATGGAGGGTTTTGCAGAAATGGGTTTCCCTAACTGTGGAGGGGTGATAGGTGGCACACACTTTCCAATTTTGGCACCAGACCACCTTGCAATGGAGTACATAAATAGGAAGGGGTACTTCTCCATGGTGTTGCAGGTGCTTGTGGATCACTATCGGCATTTCACTTACGGGGTGGTCTGGGAAGGTGCATGACACACACATCTTCAGGAACACCGGCCTGTATAGAAAGCTACACGTGGGAACTTTCTTTCCAAACCAGATTACAGTGGGAGATGTTGAAATGCCCATAGTGATGCTGGGAGACCCGGCATACTCCTTACAGCCATGGCTCATGAAACCTTACATGGGAAACCTGGACAGCAATAAGAAGCGGTTCGACAACAGGCTGAGTAGGTGACAGATGACAGCAGAATGTGCCTTTGGCAGATTAAAGGCGCACTGGCGATGCCTTTATGGCAGGCTAGACCTCAATGAGGATAATATTCCCATGGTCACTCCACATGTTGCATAATCTTTGTGAAGCTGAGGGTGAAAGGTTTGTTCAGGGGTGGAGTGTTGAGGCAGACAACTTGGCTGCTGATTTTGAGCAGCCAGATACCAGGCCCGGGAGGCTCGAATAAGGGAGGCTTTGAGGCAACCCTTTGAAAATGAGAACCAGTAATGTACATCTCTGTGGTTGATGCTGCAATGTCACATTACATGTAGTTTTCCTAGGAAGCAATGGTGAAGTTTAGGGCATTACATTCCAGTACACAAATGATTTAACTGCCTGTGTATGTATCGGTAGTGCCTGCTATCTCAATTTGTAGGAAACAAATAAAGATGAGCAACCGTTCAAAAACTTTGCTTTTATTGCACAACACACACACACACACACACACAAAGACACTTGGTGGGAAAGGAGGTACCAGGGAAGGGCAGACTTTCACAGCTGCGCATAGATATCATTTTGAAAGTTGTCTAAGAGGGTGGAGTGAAGGGGAAACCGAGAAGTACCAGAAAGCAGAAAGGACTGTCTATGTCTAGACTACCACTTTTGTCAGTATAATTTCTGTTGCTCAGGGGTGTGAAAAAAAACACACCCTGAGCGACATAAGTTACATGGATATAAGCACCACCTCCAGGCCCGCCACAGATAGATAGCTTCTCCTGAGGACATAGCTACTGCCACTCGCTGGGGGTCGTTTAATTATGTCAAGGGGAGAGCTCTCTCCCATCAGCATAGAGCGGCTACACAGGAGATCTTACAGTGGCACACCTGTGCCACTGTACGCTCTCTAGTGTAGACATGGGCCTATGTCCCTTTGTCATTCTACTGTCATTCCTTCTGACCACCTATAGCGGATCATCAGTGAATAAATCAGGAAAGGAGAAACATTTTCCAAGTAATTTTCTGTGCGGATTAAATCTAATTTTGTCATTTGGATTTTAGAAGTTACATATGTTTTCAGGATTAACCATAAAAATTAAGTTGCTATCTAAGATGCATGTGATGTGCACCCTGTAAATCTGTACAGTTCTATGATAAATAACTATACCAGTTTGCTGAGTTTTAATTTTCTGCACATTCTGTTTGGCATGCAATTTTTCCTAAAGAAACAACACTGTGCAAAGAAACTGAAGCTTTCTGTCCAAGAAGATTCCTTCCCTGTGCATGGAATTCATTAGAATATTATGTTATGTTTATCAAAACCCATTAGAAGTGAGAGGCAATCCTTCTGGCTGGCTCACATTTCATATATCTTCAAAAGGTATCTTTTGAAGTGTCAGAAAGACATTTGGAATGATCAAATATGCAGAAGAAAGTAAAAATAAAGTAAATGGCATGGAATACTGAAATCAACTGAGTGTTTGGTAGATATACCTATACAACTATGATGAGATACTGTTTGCTGGGGAATGACAATGTGTAAGAATGCTAATGAGGACTGTAATATCTCTAAACAAAGCCTCCAGGTCCAGCAAGCTACCAAAGGCATAACAAGATACAGAAGCTGGAAGCTGAAGCTAGATACCGTCAGACTGGAAATAAGCTGCAATTTTCTAACAGTGAGGGTAGTTAACCACTGTAACAACTGACCAAGTGTTGATTCTCCATCTCTGGGCATTTTTAAATTAAGAGTGGAAGTTCTTCTAAAAGATCTGCTTTATTTCAACAACAATTCAGAAAAGTCCTGTGATCTCTCTTATACAGGAGGTCAGGTGAATCCCAGTCAGTCTGGAGTTTCATAGAACAAGAGGACACTTACTACTCCAGTTGATCTGGGCGTGAAGGTTCTTTTTCTTTATGTGGAGAACACAGGCGATATCTGCAGAATTTTTTATGAATATTTGTACCTTAGTTTATCTGCTTGATATTATTCTGAGTATATGGACTTAGACCAAAAGGAGCTGTTAGGAAGAGCAAGCAGGAAATGAAACAATGGTCATAGATAGGACACATACAAGAAAACAACTTCAAGGGAGTAAGGGAACTATGGCTGGACTATTCAGTGGCAAGATGCTATTCCCAGGCTCCAACTCCCAGCGATTTTACCAGGGCCACATCCGAGAGATCAAGTGGACCAAGAACAATTAAAGGGACCCTCCAGGAAAAAGAAAGGGGAGGTGAGTTGCAGCAGCTACTTGAGGGGTGATGCTGATAGAGAAACAGAGAGAGAGAGGCAAAGAACGCCTTTTTTGGTGGTACCCAGGACAGGTCCAAGCAGAACAGTCCCATTCATAGGATGGACCAAGGCAACCGCTCCAGGCCCTGTGCTTTGCGGGGCCCTGCGCTTCAGGGGGATGCAGGATCCAGAGCAGCCTCAGGGGTTGGTGGGGGGCCTGGTGCCAGCAGCAGCAAGTGACCCGGCCCCCTCCTGCCCCCATTCCACTCCTTTCCCCAAGCCCCCACCCTGCCTCTTTCCAGCTTCCATCCCCTCCCGTGAGTGACGCCGGGAGCTGGCAGGGCAGGGCAGAGCAGGGTGGGCCAGGGCCAGGTTGCTTGCTGCTACCGGCGCCAGGCCCCTCACTACCTCCCAAGCTGCCCTGGATCCTGCCTCCCCCTGAAGCACAGGGCCCTCCAAAGTGCGGTAAGCCCAAACATTGGTGGAGCTGGGCCCACGTTCCAAAATATTGGTGGACCACAGGGCACCATGGGCTCAAATAACTTGCCACCTGTGCAAATATCTGGGTTAAGCAGAACCTTCCTAAACTTGCAAGGAAAAGATAAAGTTTATGCAAGACCAGATGAGTATAGACTTTTATTGTGTTAACCTTTTTCTCAAAATGATGTATACCTCTGGATGAACAAATATTTGTTTTAAAGCAGCTGGTTTGATTCACTTCAATCAGCCACAGGCCACATACTTCTGGAGGGAAGTTTCTTGCAGGTGTCAAACACTGTTAGGCCTGTTGATTTAGCATGGTTGCTAAACAAGGGGCTGTCTAAGAGTAGCAGGACCACATGTCTCCATCCAGGCAGGGGTGAAGACAGTGATTCTTGTCACATGAGAAGTGAAGTTGAGACAGCAAAGGGGTTTAAGGCACAGCTCATCTTGTACCTATCACACTTATGTCCTGTGTTCCCTCTAAGCTGCACAGTTGCGCAGCTGCTCAAGAGTCAATCAAGTGCCATGCACTCGATTAGCAGAGCAGTGCATATCTGGTATCATGTGTTCAGGTGCCCCTCTCCCCACTGCTCTGCAGCAGCATTGCTCCTGCCCTCTGCCTTGGCACCCCGGCCAGCTGCTCCTGGGAGCCTCCTGCTTGCTGTGTAGAGTGGGGTGTGGGGAAGTGAGTGTGCTGATGTCAGTGTGTCCCCCTCTCTCCACCTCCCACATCCATGTACCTCATCTCTCTCTCACTGTCAGTGTCTCTCTCACAATACACACTGTGTCTCTCTGACACACACACTGTCTCTGTCTCACAAACACACACTATGGGTCTCTAACAGTCTCTCACACACAGTCTCTCTCTCACAGTCTGTCTCAAACAAACACACACACACACAGACACTCTCTTTTACACTCACCTCCCAACACATATTTGTGTTATTGTTGTTACTTCTGGTACTTCCTGCAATGCACATATATTCGTTGCAATTTTATTTTTTCGAAGCGCTGTTATTTTTTTGACTGGTCTATGCATTTCATAATTTGATTTCTCTCTTATGCTTTATTTTTTGAACAGTGAGTTCTAAAATGCCTAACCTGTCCTGGCCAGAGTAATTATCCCTATAGTAATTTTAAAAAAATACTCATTATACCTAGGTTTTTTGTTTCTACTGATGGTGCACATTTCCTTGATATTGGTGCACATAAAATTCACTCTTCACATGGATGGAAAAATTAGAGGGAATGTTGCTTGTATCCTCTTAAGAACATAAGAACAGCCATACTGGATCAGACCAATGGTCCATCCAGCCCAAAATCCCATCTTCCGACAGTGGCCAACGCCACGTGCCCCAGAGGGAATGACCAGAATAGTCAATCACCAAGTGATACATCCTGTTGTCCACTCCCAGCTTCCAGCAGAGAGGCTCGGGACACTTAGATAATGGTGTTGGATCCCTGACCAACCTGGCTAATAGCCATTGATGGATCCATCCTTCATGAACTTACCTAGTTCTTTTTTGAACCCTGTTAGAGTTTTGGCATTCACAACATCCCAGGCAATGAGTTCCACAGGTTTACTGTCCACTGTGTGAAGAAGTATTTCCTTTTGTTTTAAACCTGCAGCCTATTAGTTTCATTGGGTGACCTCTAGGTTCTTTTGTTATGTGAAGGAGTAAATAACATTTCCTTATTCACTTTCTCCACACCAGTCAAGATTTTATAGACCTCTATTATATCTCCTTAGTCATCTCTTTTCCAAGCTGAAAAGTCCATCTTTTTAATCTCTCCATAAGGAAGCTGCTCCACACCCCTAATCATTTTCGTTGTTCTTCTCTGTACCTTCTACAATTCTAATATATCTTTTTTGAGATTGGGTAACCAGATCGGCACGCAGTAATCAAGATGTGGGGGTGCCATGGATTTATACAGAGGTATTATGATATTTTCTGTCTTACTCTGTATCCCTTTTTTGATTGCTGCTGCCCATTGAGTAGCTGATTTAAGAGAACTATCCACGATGACTCCAGGATCTCTTTATTGGGTGGTAACAGCTAATTTAGACCCCATCATTTTGTATGTACACTTGGGATTATGTTTTCCAATGTACATTATTCTGCATTTATCAACATTGAATTTCATCTGCCCTTTTGTTGCCGTGTCACCCAGTTTTGTGAAATTCCTTTGTAACTCTTCATGTCTGCTTTGGACTTGACTATCTTGAGTAGTTTTGTATCATCTGCAAATTTTGCCACCTTACTGTTTACCCCTTTTTCCAGATAATTTATGAGTATGTTGAACAGTACTGGTCCCAGTACAGAACACTGAGGAGACACCTCTATTTACCGCTCTCCATTCTGAAAACTGACCATTTATTCCTATCCTTTGTTTCCTATCTTTTTTAACCAGTTATTGATCCATGAGAGAACCTTCCCTCTTATCCCATGACAGTTTACTTTGCTTAAGAAGTCTTTGGTAAGGGACCTTATCAAAGGCTTTCTAAAAATCTATGTACAATATATCCACTGGATCACCCTTGTCCTTTTTTGTTAACCCCTTCAAAGAATTCTAAAATATCGGTGAGCCATGATTTCCTCTTCTACATATGAACAGGAGACTGAGATTAAGAAAGCTACTGGAGAATTATTATCATTTATTATTTGTATTACCATAAGACCTAGGAGTCCCAGTCAAGGAGCAGGATCCCATTGTATGAAGTGTTGCACAAATACAGAACAAAAAGACAGCCCCTGCCTCAAAGAGTTTATAATCTGAACCCCTGGTCTACATTATGAGGTTAGGTCAAATTTAGCCGGGGTTAGGTCAATTTTAAAATGAACGCATCTACACAACCAACCCCGTTCCGTCGACCTAAAGAACTCTTAAAATCGACTTCTGTACTCCTCCCCAGTGAGGGGAGTAGTGCTAAAATCGACCTTGCTGGGTCGAATTTGGGGTAGTGCAGACGCAGTTCGATGGTATTAGCCGCCAGGAGCTATCCCAGAGTGGTCCAATGTGACTGCTCTGGACAGCATTTTGAACTCCGATGCACTAGCCACGTACACAGGAAAAGCCCCGGGAAATTTTGAATTTCTTTTCCTGTTTGGTCAGCATGGCGAGCTCAGCAGCACAGGTGACCATGCAGTCCCCCCAGAATCACAAACGAGCTCCAGCATGGACCGAAAGGGAGACACTGGATCTGATTGCTATATGGGGAGAAGAACCTGTGCAAGCTAAATTCCGATCAAAAAGAAGAAATGCTAATATCTATGCCAAAATTGCACAGGGCATGGTGGAGAGAGGCTACAACAGGCACACACAGCAGTGCCGCGTGAAAGTTAAGGAGCTCAGGCAAGCCTACCAAAAGACAAAGGAGGAAAACGGTCGCTCTGGGTCAGAGCCCCGTACATACCACTTCTGTGATCAGCTGCATGGCATTCTAGGGGGGGGGACCCTATCACTATCCCACCACCTGCAAGGGGGGAGTCTCATGCAGCAGGGAGGAGGATTTTGTGGATGAGGAAGAGGAGGAGGAGGAGAATGCGCAGCAGGCAAGCAGTGAATCCGTTCTCCCTGGCAGCCAGGACCTTTTCATCACCCTGGAGCCAATACCCTCCCAAGGCGGGATCCCCGACCCTGAAGCCGGAGTGCACATTTGTAACTAGAGTACAGGGTTTAAAAGCAATAGTGTTTAATGTTTGATTGCCCTGAAGACTTGGGATGCCTTCGCGGCCAGTACAGCTACTGGAAAAGTCTATTAACATGTCTGGGGATGGAGCGGGAATCCTCCAGGGACATCTTCATGAAGTTCTCTTGGAGGTACTCTGAAAGCCTTTGCAGAAGGTTTCTGGGGAGGGCCGCTTTATTTCGTCCTCCACGGTAGCACACTTTACCACGCCAAGCCAGTAGCAAGTAGTCTGGAATCACTGCAGCACAAAGCATGGCAGCGACTGGTCCTGGGTTTTGGTTGCATTCAAGCAACATTCGGTCTATATCTTTCTGTGTTAGCCTCAGGAGAGTGATATCATTCATGGTCATCTGATTGAAATAGGGGAATTTTTGTAAGGAAACAGTAAAAGGACCCCATTCGTGCTGGGTTGTTTGCGCTTGGCTAAAAGGGATCATCCCAGAGAATAGCCACGCGGTGGTGTGGCGGGAGGTGTGTGCTGCACATCCACCCAAAAACCGCAGCCCCTCCAGTGAAACCCGACTGGCATTGCTTGCTATGGGAAAGGATGGCGGTGCAGTTTGAAACCATTCCCATGTTATGAAGGCAGAAGAAGCCAACCCCATGTACCAAAAGGCTTACCATGGCTGCCTGGAACCGGAATTCTGTTGTCCAGCCATGTGTGATGTGTCACCATACCGGCAGGCGCTCAATATAAAAGGCAAAATGCAACCTTCTACCTAAACCACATGTGCTGTGAATTGCTTGATTCACTGTGAAAGAGTCTGTCTTTTGTTCTCAGAAATGTATCATCTTAAATTTTACACTCTCTTTTTATGTCCTCCCAGGTGCAAATGTTTCTATGCTCCTCCTATCATCTCCGTCCCTGAGGTTATCGCAGATTAGAAGGTGAAAAAAACACACCTGCGATGACATGTTTTCCGAGCTCATGCAGTCCTCCCGCACTGATAGGGCACAGCTTAATGCACGGAGGCATTCAGTGGCAGAGTCCAGGAAAGCATTAAGTGAGCATGAAGAGCAGAGGCAGCAGGCAATGCTGAGGCTAATGGGGGAGCAAACGGACATGATGAAGCATCTATTGGAGCTGCAGGAAATCCAACAAGAGCAGAGACGTCCACTGCATCCGTTGTCTAACCGCCTGCACTCCTCCCCAAGTTTCATATCCTCCTCACCCAGATGCCCAAGAATGTGGAGGGGGGCCCCTCCGGGCACCCAGCCACTCCACTCCAGAGGATGGACCAAGCAACAGAAGGTTGTCATTCGAAGTTTTGATTTGTAGTGTGGCTACAATAAGCAATGTGGCCTTGTCCTTCCCTCCTCCCGCACCCCACCCCACCCGGGGTACCTTGTCAGTTATCTCACTTTTTTTTGTAATTAATAAAGAAAAAATGCATGGTTTCAGAACAATAGCCACTGTATTTCCTTTGCCAGCTGTGATCGAAGGAGGGAGGGTGGTTGGCTTACAGGGAATTAAAATCAACCAAGGGGGTGGGTTTGCAGCAAGAACACACACACAGCTGTCACACCGTGGCCTGGCCAGTCATGAAACTGGTTTTCAAAGCCTCTCTGATGCGCAGCGCGCCTAGATGTGCTCTTCTAATTGCCCTGGTGTCTGGCTGCTCAAAATCGGCCGACAGGCAATTTGCCTCAACCTCCCACCCCGCCATAAACGTCTCCCCCTTACTCTCACAGATATTACGGAGCACACATATCGCAAGCAGCAATAACAATGGGAATGTTGGTTGCGCTGAGGTCTAACCTAGTCAGCAAACAGCACCAGCGAGCTTTTAAATGTCCAAAGGCACGTTCTACCACCATTCTGCACTTGCTCAGCCTATAGTTGAACTGTTCCTTACTACTGTCCTGGCTGCCTGTGTACGGCTTCATAAGCCATGGGAGCAAGGGGTAGGCTGGATCCCCAAGGATAACTATTGGCATTTCAACATCCCCAACAGTAATTTTCTGGTCTGGGAAGTAAGTCCCTTCTTGCAACTGCTCGAGCAGCCCTGAGTTCCTAAAGATGGGAGCGTCATGCACCTTTTCAGGCCATCCCACATTGATGTCGGTGAAATGTCCCTTGTGATCCACCAGTGCTTGCAACACCATTGAGAAGTACCCCTTGTGGTTTACCTACCGGTGCCAAGATAGGGATATGTGGTCTGTCTATCACCCCACCGCAGTTAGGGAATCCCATTGCAGCAAAGCCATCCAGTATGACCAGCACATTTCCCAGAGTCACTACCCTTAATAGCAGAACGTCAACGATTACATTGGCTACTTGGATCACAGCAGTCCCCACAGTAGACTTGCCCACTCCAAATTGATTCCCAACTGACCGTTAGCAGTCAGGCATTGCAAGCTTCCACAGGGCTATCACCACTCGCATCTCAACGGCCAGAGCAGCTGTCATCTTGGTATTCCTGCGCTTCAGGGCAGAGGAAAGCAACTCACAAAGTTCAAGGAAAGTGGCTTTACGCATGCGAAAGTTTCACAGCCACTGTGAATCATCCCATACCTGCAACGCTATGTGGTCCCACCAATCTGTGCTTGTTTGCTGGGCCCAGAATCGGCGTTCCACTGTATCAACCAGCCCCACTGCCACCATGATGTCCCAATTGCCACATCCCATGCTTTCAGGAATGTCTGTGTCCATGTTCTCATCACAATCATCCTTGTGCTGGCGTCTCTTAGCCCAGTTATGCACATACTCCAGGATAATATGCAAGGTGTTTACAATGCTCAAAACAGCAGTGGTGAGCTGAGCGGGTTCCATGCTTGCTGTGGTATGGCATCTGCACGGGTAACCCAGGAAAAAAGACACAAAGTGATTGTCTGCCATTGCTTTCACAGAGGGAAGGAGGGGCGACTGATGACATGTACCCAAAACCACCCTCGACAATGTTTTTGCCCTATCAGGCATTGGGAGCTTAATCCAGAATTCCAATGAGCAGCGGAGACTGTGGGAACTGTGGGATAGCTATCCACAGTGCACCGCTCCGTAAGTCGATGCTAGCCACGGTATTGAGGATTTAATGCACTTAGTGGGGACATACACAAACGACTGTATAAAATCAATTTCTAAAAATCAACTTCTATAAAATTGACCTAATTTTGTAGTGTAGACATACCCTGAGTATAAGACAAGAAACAACAGATGGATGAGACATTACAACCACTTAGTTTGGAAGCTCACCGACTATGCAGATCAAAAGGAGCACCAGCTATGGTCTGTAGTTACTAACCAGGAGCCCCAGAATCAGCATCCTAGAGGACAGCAGCAATGGGAAAAAGAATTGTAAGAACAACAGAATCCTGTTTCCATGACTGAGAACTCTGTGCTACCCAGAAATATTCTGCTCAGACAGTAAGTGTCCATACTAGGGATTTTCACTGCTCCAGATGGCTCCAGGACAGAGACTCAAACTTTAAAGTCAGAAGGGACCATCACAATCATCCAGTCTGACCTCCTGCACATTGCAGGCCACAGAACCTTACCTAACAACATGTAGTTGATCTGCAACTGCTAGCAAGAAATATCTCCAATGACTGGTGATGGGACACTAGATGGGGAGGGCTCTGAATTACTATAAGGAATTCTGTCCCAGGTGTCTGGCTGGCAGGTCTTGCCCACATGCTCAGTGTTTAACTGAACACCATATTTGGGATTGGAAAAGAATTTTGCCCAGGGTCAGATTGGCAGAGACTTTTTTTTTTTTTTTTTGGCCTTTCTCTGCTTCATGGGGGATGTTACTCACAGGTTTAAACATGCTTATTAGGGAAAGCAACTAAAAATATAAATGTTTACTGTTTATACTAGATGACTGTTTATCGTTAAAAACACTAAATGATGTTTAAAATGTGTTTTTGCTTCATTCTCACATTTCCTTGCCAAAATCCGCCTCCTTTCTGGAAAGGACAAGCAGACCCTGTCGACACTGGGATGCAGCAAGGCACTGTGGTAAGGCTCCCCGAAAGCACCACGTTTCGGCCTCTCATTGCAATATGGCTAAGTTAACTAGCACCGTTTTGGGGCCAGGTGGCTCTTTCCTCAGCCTCACTGCAGCTGGTGTTCACGGCAATTAATCCTGCACCGGCACCCGCATCTGACCGGCCGCAACCCTGCTTCCAAGGCCAGAGCTGCGCGGTGCAAAGCGGGCCCCGGGCTGACAGGTCCCGGGGGGGGGGGCGGCTCAAGGGGCACCTGGCGCGCGGGGGCCGATGCGGGGCCCCAGGAACCGGCCGCGCCGGGCGGGGGGGGGTCCCGGCCCCCGGGGTCTGTGCTCAGGCGAGTCCATTCGGGGCCTTCTTCCCGCGAGACGCGCCGGGGCAGCTCGGCCCCGCCCCCGCCCGGCTTTACGGGCCCACGAAGCCCCTGCCCCGCCCGCGCCTGCCCCAGGAAGCGGTTTGTGGCGGCGCCCCGCGGCAAGGCGGGGGGAGGGGCCAAGCCCGGCAGCGACCCGGCCCGACCGGCTCTCTCTCCCTCCCGCCGGCCCGCGGGGAGGCCGGAACGTTGGTGCCGCGGCTGCCGTTTCCGCCAGGACCTTGCCCCCGCGCTTTCCCACCGGAAGGAAAGGCGGCGGCACCGGGCCGGCCGCCGCGGGGTGTGCGCGCGCCTCTCGCTCTCGCGGGGATGTCCAGGCGCCGGCGGTTCCTGGAAGGGGCGGCTCGGGCGCTGATGGGCACGTGCCCGGCTCAGGCCCGATTCCTGATGTAAGAGCCTGGCGCGCGGTCCCCCTTTCCAGGGAGGGAGGGAGAACAAGATCTCCAGTATTCTGATTTGTGACGTAATAACAGCCACATCTCCTTCTGGGGGGGGGGAGGTGCTCTGAGAACGTTCTGTTAAATCTTCTGTAGAGTCGTGGCCCCGCCCCCTCGTGTTCATCCACCACGTGGCCCCGGTTTCTTGACGCCTCCCCTGCCCAGGGGCCCGGGCCGTGCGTGGCTGGGTGAGCCCCGCGCATTTGGGCCGAGGTGCTGTGCGGTGCCCTGCGCCAGGCTGATCGCTGTCCACCCCCACAGCCCGCTGTGTGTCTGTCTGTGCTGCTGCCCCCCCCCCCCCCTTCTCTCCACAACACTTCCTTAGAGAGGACAGCCCGTACACAGGGCAGGATCCGGGACAGGGGCTGTGGCTCGGTCTGGAACCAGTGCCTCCTGCTGCCCCAGCGCAGTGACTTGTAACTTGGTCAGTAACCCCGTCCTTTTTCCTCCCCCAGGTGGACGCTTCATTCTGAAAAAGGCAAGTATAAATAATTCAGTGGTTTTGGTTCTTTAAATTGGAGACAGACAGGCAAGCTCAATTCACAGCTTTTGAACTGCCCAGAACACGTGATGTGACTTTTAAAACATGTTCAGTTCTTCTCCACTTTCGAAAACGTGGGATAACAGAGGGAAATTCTTCACCAGAGGGAATTAGGAAATGTTTTTCTTTTGGTAGAATTTTCTGTGGCTACCACTTATGTCTGATGTAATGTTACCTGGAATGGGATGTAGTGAGGCAGATGTGGGACCATCTCTCCATGTTGCATCCATTCACGTCAAGCCTGAATTTGGCCTTTCATTAGCCTGTTTCGATTCTAACACTATTGTATTTTTAATTAAATCTCAGTCTTGGAAGAAGCTTAGCAAGGGCAGACCACCTTTGACTTCAGCAGGGTTTTATGTTGATACAGGAGTGTGCCTCATAGAGTTCCTTGCAGGAATATGTTTCTCATAATGTAAGATTTTTGAAGAAAGGTGGACGTATTTTGCTGGTACAATTACCTTTTGGACAGCACATTACTATATGTAACTCTACACACAATACAACATGATTATTTTTTTAACATTTTGGCATTCGGCTTCCTCTTGAGTTTTTGTTGAGTATGAAATGCAGACTCAAACTAATCCTGTATCTAGTGCTGACATAGAAACACCTCTAACAGAACAATTTGAAGAAAGTACTTGTACCCAAATAAGATTTTTAAAATGCTAGAGAAAAGGTTGCCCTGCCCTTATCAATGCACAATTTACAGTATGCTATAAATTAGTGGCTTAATAGCTGTAATATATGCCTTTTATATGTTCACCTCTAAAAATACTTACAGAGAGAAGTTCATTTAGGGTTTTACTTTATTCATCTGTAGATAACAAAACCGACAGAGAAAGGATATGCCCTTACTGTTTCCAGTTTCTGGTTCCTGATAACCACAGAGTACGTCTCAAACCCAAGATGAAACTGATTCCACGGATACAGAAACTTCTTAATCGGGAGGCAAAGAACCAAAAACTGAATTTGAAACAGACAAAGCTTTTGAAAAAGTATAAGGACTCAAGAAGTGTTCGGGTAAGATTGCGATTCCAATTAATACGATAACTGAGTTTGTTCATTCCCTGGAGCCTTAATTTCCCTCAAAGAGAGAGGGAATAAAAGAAGATAGGAAGCTTTTCTCTTTAGAAATTGAGTTTGCAATCCATACGATTATTTCATCCGAACGTAACTTTCTCTACGTAACTTTCCTGTTACGGTAACTTCTATTCAAATACACACACAAGGAATTTTAAAACAAAAAACCTGACTTTAATATCGAGATGAGAAAATGGCAGGTGGAAAAATCCCCAAACCTCCAAACACATGGCTGCAAAAATGTACAGAAGCCACAATCTGCACATTCTAAGATTTAATCTAAAAAACAAGCCATTTATCTTTTTATTGTGAAGATAACTTTTTGTTGTGAACATTCTTGGTGTAAACTGTACTGCTAGTCTATTTGTGCAGTTTTGCAGAAGTGTCTCTAGCCAAACTAGCAGCAGCAAAGATGGATACTTTTCTTTTCCCACCCTCTTCACTCAAGAGTGTTATGACCTGCAAAGCCTAATTGGGGTCAGGTAAATCCTAACATCATTAAGTAGAGGTAGGTTTTCCCTCCTTTTTTTAAAAATGAGGAAATCAAAGCTGAAAGTCCTGTTAAAAGTTAAGATTCCAGCAGTTACACTAGTTTGGCTGTGATGGACATTTTTTTTAAAGTGTATAAGCTGAATGTTACTGTTTGTCATAAAATGTCTATGATAAAGCATACAACACGTAACATAATCCTAGTTAAGGTTGCTGTCGGAACATTAACTCTTATTGGCTTACTTCTTTTCTTTAGCCATTTGAGGTTTGTCTTCACAGTGTTTTGGAGCCTGTGGGAGTGAGCCTATCAGCCCAGGTTGATAGACTTAGGTAGCGGGGCTCATGCTAGTGCTCTGAAAATAGCTGTATAGACAAGGCTTTGAAGTTGTGGCTTAGACACCGAAACCTAGGGAGTGCGGGGTGTTTCATACTCTGAGCCACACTTCAAAGCTCTGTCTAGACAGCTATTTTTAGAGTACTAGTGAAAACTCTGCTGTTAACCCGGATTGGGATGCTTGCTCCTGTGGGCTGCAAAATGCTGCATAGACATACTCATGGAGGCCTGAAGATTTCAAGGACAGCTATGCCTGGAGGAAACACTTGTCACCAGTCTCCCATTTAGAAGTCTGTTGTGAAGCTGTGTACCTAAATGAGAGTAAATTATTTCTGGAAGAGATCAGAAGTTCATGCACACACAAAGTGCTTAGTCACACATTAACACTGACCCAGTTGCTTATATTTTGAGGGCGAGGATATCCATAGTGACATGTAATCTCACATGTCCGACAATGAAACAATTTTTGTTGGTTTGGTTTGTTTCTTTATCAGCATTTTTCAAATTGAGTGTGAACTGCCTGAGCAGGCTCTGATGTCTCCCAGAGGAAGCTCAAACAATCTTAGGGAAAATTGGGTTGGGTGGCAATTTTGTGTGAGACTTTCCTGACCAGTGTTTAATATTCAATACTTAATAGCCAGTGACTTCTTATTTGCTGATTAGAAAGTGGAAATGATCCAGCAAGAATGAAAAATGAATTACTGACTTCCCCTATCTACAGGGTTAAAATATACATTTCTGCCCCAGAGCACAGTGTTTTATCACCAATAAAAGGCACTTTACCCAGTGCTGCAAACCAGTGTGCATTATGGGAGGTCTCAGAATGCTTTCTGGGCTCGATTTTTGCTCTCATTTACACCAATGTGTAAATCCAAAGTAACTTCATTAAAATAATGAAAATAGTCATTAAGGGGCAAGGGAAGACACTTGTTAACACAAAATATAGTAAACAGTGCTAACACATTTCACTTTACTGCATGAGCTTCATTGTATTCCAGAATGATCAAAATGAAGAAGTTTTCAGGTTCTGAAGCTGTCATGTAGAAAATAACTATATATAACTTTAATGTAGTGCTATAGAGACATACAAATCTATTAAAACAATTATATAGACAGATGTCTTAATAAATGAAGACAACACCCCACTGGGGGCGGAGGGATAGCTCAGTGGTTTGAGCATTGGCCTGCTAAACCCAGGGTTGTGAGTTCAGTCCTTGAGGGGGCCATTTAGGGATCTGGGGCAAAAATTGCAGATTGGCCCTGCTTTGAGCAGGGGGTTAGACTAGATGACCTCCTGGGGTCCCTTCCAACCCTGATATTCTATGATTCTAGGCCCAACATTGACTCTTCAGAGCGTGTCCTGCTGGCAGATTGAACAGCTTTCTAAGAAATGAGGAAACTACTGATTATAATTTCCTGTGCCAGAATTTGCAACAATAGAAATCTGAAGCACCAACAACACAAGATTGGGTTGAGGAAGTATCATAATCATTAACTAGGATCACTTCTATGTCAAGGCTATAGGCACTTCAGATAGACACAGTACAAAACTAACAAAATGAAGCAAATTCCCTCCCCTCAAAATTTTAGTTTCCATTTGAAGGGCTCACAAACCACTGTGAACCTGGAAGTTTTGCTTTTATTATTCATTGGTGTGATATCACAAATATTTAGGATGGATTTGAAAAGCTGTCATTTTAGACAGCAGATATTCAGTGTCTCTCTTCCTATTTCAATAACGTGGGTGGATCCAACACTTTGTGGTCTTGCCCAAACAAACTTAAGTAATGATACTAAGGCAGGGGTGGACAAACTTTTTGGCCCGAAAGCCACTTCAGGGTGTGAAATGGTATGGAGGTCCGGGTAGGAAAGGCTGTGCCCCCCAAACCTCCTGGCCCCCACCCCATCCAGCCCCACCCACTTCCCACCCACTGACTGCCCCCCTCAGAACCTCCAACCCCCCCCACATCTTGTCCCCTAACCGCCCCCCGGGACTCCACCCCCAACCAGCCCCCCTGCTCCCTGTCCACCCTGACCCCTGTCCACATCCCCACCCCCGACAGGCCCCCCACCCCCTATCCAACCCCTCCCTGTTCCCTGACCCCACCACCCCAGAACCACTGCCCCCTGCTCCTGACTGCCCCCCGGGGACTCCCTACCCAACCCCCTTCGCTGCCACGCGCGCCGCCACTACCGTCCCCAGGCAGGACGGTCCTGCAGGCCGTAGTTTGCCCACCTCTGTACTAAGGAGTAGTTGGCCAGGTGTGAATGTACTGCTTATGTCTTAAAAAAAAAAAAAAAAAAAAATCCCCAAAAGAACCAAATATTGATGTACACTGTGACCTGCAGAGCTGTAACAGGTTTTTAAACAAAAATATACATTTGTTTGTTAGCTGGACAGATTCTCAGAATATAGCAGGCATCCATATAAATGTGAGTTTATAGTTTGTGGTCCATTCTAATCTCCATGCAATGTTCTTGAATTGGGATTTAAACATAGTAATACCGTCTGCTCTGTTTCAGACAGACTGACCATCCCATTAAGATCTGTCTGAGTTAAGATCAAGATTGACTTACATACTTACTGTGATTTGGTGTGCACTTTCCTACTTGGATTGTGCTTGGAATGTTTCTGGTATTATATACTTAAAATACTACCAGGAACTGACAGCTCCCAAAATTACCATTTTAGAGCCATATAAGCTCCTTCTGTAGAAAATGACACAATAGGAGCAAAATTGACTGAGACTTAAACCAACAAGCTGACAGGCTAGGTTTACAAGACCTTTCTTAACCATTAGCGATATGTTATATCTTGGTTTAAGCATTCTGCTAACTTTGCAATTGCATAAAATTGCCTTATTCTATTTTGCAGAGTTCTAAAACTCCTAGAGGCATCATCTGTAAATTAGTTGTTTTTGCGGATATGGTTCATCAGTTAATGGAAGATCAGCTGTTAAAGAGACTTTTGCCAAAGCCATTGGTTCCCAAACTTTGGGTTGTGGACCACTGGTGGTCTTCTGTGGAGAGTTGGCAGGTCACATTGTTTTAATTCTCCTTGTTTCTAGCTGAATCCATTAAAAAGAGCTAAAATAAATTAAAAGCTTTCCTGTTATTTTCTGTGACAGCAGTTGGTGTACTTGTAAGAGATGTTATGTGATGGGAGCAGTGTCTCAGACAGTCTCTCTATTAACACATGGTTTTGCCCACTCAGCTGCTTCCCCTTTTGACCCCACTGAACTTTAGTAGATACCCTCTAGTCCCACTCTCCCTGTGTGGTATTCCTTCTCTCCATACCAATGGGCTACCTTGTTTCTTTTTATCTGTAGTGCATCTTTTTATTTTTGCAGATTTGGGATTTTTAATATTTTCTCTGAAGACTCACCAAAAAAAGTGTTCTGGAGGGGTACCCATGTTAGTCTGTATCAGCAAAAACAACGAGGAGTCCCCGCTGCACCTTAGAGACTAACAAATGTATTTGGGCATAAGCTTTCGTGCGCTAAAACCTACTTCATCGGTGCCACAAGGACTCCTTGTTGTTTTTGCAAAAAAGTGTTGTATATTTACGTAGAGGTGTAAATTAAAAGATAAATTTTAAAATACATTTTGATTGTTTTCTGGATTCTTGTATGTTTGTGGTGAAACATGAATTCCACTGGGGTACATTCAAAGTATTATACAGTCAGAGCTACTTTTAATGTTGTCTAGTCTTTTTGTGGTGACAAGGTTGTTTTTTGTGTTTCACTCCATGTGTTTGCAATTCAGAATTAAAAGTCCCCTGAAATTAGTTTCCAGGGGATTGGAGTCATTTCTAGTCACACCCTTGGGAATTTGATGATTTACGTGGTTTAAAAGAGAAAGCTAGATGTGGATTTGATGTTGCTTTTTATGTCTCTCTGCTTCACACAAGTAAAGTATTTAAGCAGCTTGATTCACTCTCTGTAATTTTGAAGAGCAGTTTAGATAAGTCTAGAAGTGTTCGTCACCAATGCCTTATACATTTAAAATGCAGAAAGACTGACAGAAGAGCTAACATTTCCTTTCCTCTCTTCATAGCTGGTTACTTGCAACACATGCAACAAAACAACAAGATATTGTGGTAAAAGAAGAGATTTTTTGGCAACAGCAACAAGCTGTTCTGGTACTCCGAAGAGTAGACCAGACCCAAAGACTCAGATATCTGCAAACAAAACGACACCCTTAAACCACAGTAAATCTGGATCTAAAAGCAAGAGTCCAGCATCAACTTCCAGGTGCCTATTTCCATTTTACCTAAAGAGGCAACATACTTCAGTGAATAAGGGCACAGTACTAGAAGTCAGGAAAGGGAGTTCAGACAAGTAGTTTAGTAATCGCTCTGATAATTAATATTTTATCTTTTATCAAGGATCTGAAATGGAAGATCAGTTGTTGTTTGGGTTTGTTTTTTAATTGCAGGAGTCCAAAGAGTCTAATAAAAAGAGTGACTAGGGGTAAAAAATATTACTTCTAGGTGTTTTTAAAAAAATAAACTTCGGCCTTTAGTGTGAGATACCATGTAGGGTTTTTATTTTCTAAGCATGTGTGTAATTGTGTGCACAAACTCAGTACTTGCATACATATTTGGGTAGTTGTGTTTCTCACAGCCCACTTTTACACGCAATGTATAAGTTATGTTTGTAGTTAAGTAATTGTGCACCTGAATTTTATGTACAGAACCATTTTCAAATGCAGACCATAAAATTACATTATTCCTCCAGCCTCTTTTTAATAAGAGATTTATTGGATTTTTGTTTTGTTTTGCTTTTCAGAACATGCATGGCTGGACAGTCACCATCCAGTTCTTTGTCCAAGACTCCCAAAAACACTAAATTTCACTTTACTCAGCTAAAACGGTTGCTTAATCTTGAAGAAAAACAAAAGAGCCAGAAGAAGATGGACCTGAAAAACTTCTTGTCTTCACTTTGAAATACTGAATAATTACAATAGTCATGATAATGGTTACAATAGTAGTGGCTAAAATTGGGCCAGTAAATGAACTAAATTAGTGGCTGCTTTATTAATTGTTTTATAAACTTAGAAACAATTTTTGTTAATACGGGTTAATTTCTGGCTGTGTTAAGGCCTTCAGCATGTAGGGGAGATTTAAATACATTGTTTCGAAACAGTCTCTGTACTTTTAGATGGATTGCCTACCAGAGGATATTGCTGGAATAATAAGGTAATAAGCCATGTCTTGGAAGCCTGAACTTGTATCACAATCTTTAGTGGCTCAGGAATTAAAAGCCAAAAGCTGTTCTTGGACCAGATTGGCTTGCACTGTAGCAATCAGTGTAATGGTTTTTAAAATAGGATCCTGTACCACAGTAGAACTTGCAGAGGATCTGCTGATCTCTAATTCTTTCCAGATCTGTGCTGTAAATGCTATGGGTTTGTTTGTGAGTTTTACTCAGGACTTTCTTTGTGACTGCAGATCTGTGACTAAAACTGATTTCCAAAGGAAATCTGTGCGGTCATCTTAATGAACTGACAAAGTAATTCTGAAACATTCCTGCTTAACGCTATTCAGAAGTAGGTCTTATTCTGAAATTTCTGAAGTTGATGGCTCCAGTTTTCCATGTGGAAAGAAAATTATTTGTTTTTACATACAAATAGCTTTACAACCAAAAATTTCTCTTTCTGTAAGTTATATAAAGTTTATTCCTTTCTGTTCCAGTCCTCATTCTTGTTTTGGCACCAGTAAAGCGACAAATAAAATGATTCCACTTGCCCCTTGAAGTGCATCTGGCTTATTCTTATCCAATTAAAAACCAGTTTCCAACAAATACAAGTTGGTATATTTAAAAAAAAAACATTTCAGGGAAGGCAGAGCTTCTTGCAAATCTTAGTTTTAATCTCATAAGGGCTGATAAGTATGTAATATTCATATGAATCTTCTGGAAATGGGTAATGTGACTGAAATACATAGTAGAAGTGATTTGGAAAGCCCTTCCTTCACTTTAGGCTTAACTAAAACATATGTAGGGTCAATTTTTAACAATTTTTCTGGTAACTATGCTTTTACAATGCATTGTGCTGTTTTTCCTCTCTGTAGGGCTCTGTATTTATTTACATGGGTCACTTTATGGCTTGTCCTCTGATGCCTTTACTAATTCTTTAGTTTTGTTGGGGAGAAAAATGTATATTGTAAAGCAGTATTTTAAAAGGGTTTGTGTTGTAAAATCTTAACTGTAAATAATTTTAATTTTTTTTCATAAGGTATGTGGTACTTTTGCATGCTGTGTGTAGGATTGAAACGTGACTATTTATATAATTAATATTGCCACTGTTAGACAATTGCAACAAATTTTATACAAAGTATGTTAGGTAAGGTATCAATGAAAAAGTCACAATCTATCATCTTTGGATCTAATGTGAAATCCCTTTATATCCCATTTCTCACCCATAACAATTTAACATTCAACACGAAGACTTTGTCCAAACCATGGGAATGGCCATGAGTACTAGGATGACTCCCAAATATGCCAACTTCTTCATGGGCCACATTGAGGAAGCATTTCTGGACAAGTACACCACAAAACCAATGAAATACCCTAGATACATCAATGATATTTTCTTTGGACAGATGACCTAAAGTTCATCGTAGATTTCCACCACAATTTCAACAACCACTCCCCCTTCTTTAAACTCTCTCTAGAACAGTCCTACATTAGCATCAACTTCCTGAACGCAACAATCAGCTTCAACCATGGAACCCTACAGCCAAGAAACCCATAGTTCATCATACCTACCTTCACAGATCCAGTAACCACCCCAAACCCCCCAAGAAATTTATCTACAGCCAGACGCTCTCATACCACAGAATATGGTCTGAGGAGAAAGTCTGGGATATACACCTTAACACACTTAAAACTGCCTACACCAAACAAGGACACTCCACTAGAGAAGTAGATATACTTCATGGAATGGGCCACTCAAATACCTCAAGAAAACCTGCTTTAACAAATAAACCTCCCTGTTACAATTACAACCCATACTTGATGGGGTCCTCATCCTAAAGAAATCTTTCCTGAACCCCCTCTGTTGGCCTTCAAACAGCCCTCCCAAGCTCATAATCAGAAGTAGCTCCACACAGACGAGGATACACCAACTGAAAACCACCAGATCCTTCCAGAACAACAGATGCAAAAACTGTACACATCAACAGCTACAATGATCAATAATCCCCATAACACACCTTTCAAGATCCATGTCTATATGTGCTTATCACAATATATGGTGTACCTTTTCCTGTGCACTAAATGCCCCAATAACAACTTAGTGGGTGAAATGAGACAATCAGTATGCTCCAAATGAACTCTCACAGAAAAACGATAAAAGAAAAACACCCTATCACCTGTGTGTGAACACTTTTCACAAAGCGATCATTATATCTGACCTCTCAATGCTCATCCTCAAAGGAAGCCTGCACAACACCTTCAAAAGAGAAGCCTGGGAGTTTACATTCATAACTTTCCTAGATGCTAAAAATCATGGGCTGAATATGGACACTGGATTTATGGTTTATTACAATAATCTGTAACCTACAAACCCCCTCCCAGCTATTTTTTCTCCCCATCCCATAACACCTCTCCTGTCATAGGAGTTAACTGGCCACTTAATACATATTTCAAAGGACAATTCAAGGTGAACTACATGTGCTAAACGATGTGTTCCATCTTGTACATTTCCCAGACCTGAGAAAAGCTCATCCTAAGATTGATAGCTTGTATCTTTCACCAATAGAAGTTAGTCCTGGCTATGACAACACTACATATAAGAAAACAAAATGGTAACAGTAATCAGTTTGGTACAGTAATCATGGTTAAACTTTCTTCCATTTTGAGATATTCCCAGTTTCAGCAATTATTCCCAATTTTAAGTACAGGGAATCTCTCAAACTGGTAAATCTTTCAAAATGGAAGACACTAAAGTGTAATCATTGTCTTTTTATAATGGATTCTCCTGTTGCTTCAATGGATAACTTCTTTAGTTTTAAACAGTTTTTAGAGACACTCACCTCCAAACTATATATCTTTCCTTTAGAACAAATTCTACCCTCATTTAAAAGTGCCATTTCACTCAACTGAGAAAGAGTAATGTAACTGTTCTAAACTAGCCACAGTCAAAATGGTGGTGCAGTTTTGGGTTACTCAGAACAATATATGGAGGTTATATATAGACATTTCAGAGAACATAGGTTGGGCATATAAGCATTAAATAATATTGATTTACGATCATGTTTTTACAATGTTTTATTCTTTTAAATATGAAAACATTATACATTGAGGTGTTATTTAGAGGACAAATTACACAAGAATTACACCTTCTGTGAGCAGTGCACAATAATGAAACATTTTTACATTTCAAACATCTTTTCTTTCTTGTCAGTTTTCAACAAATGAGTAAATTTTTGTTGCAAACAAGTTACAAAGTGCTGTTAAAGCATTTTTGCAAATTCCCACAAAAAAGGATCATGCTTACTAGGATACTTTTTAATGTAGTAAAGTTTAAATCGGAATTAGACTTCTAAATAGTAAGATGGAGAAGCTGACGAAGATAATTTAACACACTGAGACAGGTTCAAAGACAGAATGGTCATTTTAAAAAAAGATAATCGATATTCCTATTAAGATTTTTTTAAGTTGATTCTCTAAGAGTAAGTTGCTGACAGCCAGATCCTAACTGCTTTATTCCCACAAATAGTCAGTGGGAATATCAAGCATGAGAAAAGCAAGCAAGAATTAATCCCAAGTGTTTTTATTAATAGAAAACCAGCCCATCAAAAATAGTGCCATTGCAGCTGATTAACTCATCTTTCAGCGATAACTCTATAACTTTCTATTACCATATGTACTACAAGTTGAATTTCCGCCCAGCCAGAGGGCCAGTAAAAGGCCTATGCATGAGCTATATCCATTTAAATCCTCCACATGGTGCACAGGCTTTTTGATGGCCCTCTACGCAAGGATGAATTTTGGTGATCACTAGAGGACACATTTGCAGACACTGAAATTCATGGATGTTTTGCCACTGACTTCTAGATTTTAAAGCATGTAGCTTTCATTGTGTTGGGTGGGAGGGGGAAATCATGAAAGGTTGACTGGTTTAATATATGAAAGGTTGAAGCTGGATGTAAAATAGACAAGCTAATGTTACTGACACCTATACATTAACTTTCTAGAGAGGAGGCAATTTATTTTTTTCAACAGTTACAATTGTTTTGTACCAAGAATCTTAAACTTGTTTTTAAGATCACAAAAACATGGAGAATAGGCATTTTTAGATAGATTTTTTTATAAAGTTTTACAACTATATCATTTTATCTTTAGTCGTTACTTCATGAGAGTAATCCCACTGACACCAGCAGAATTACCTGCAAATAGGTATTATTCATATGATTAAAGGCTGCAGGATTAGGTCCATGCTTTTTCACTAAAAACTCCTGATCACTATATAATATAACTGAGTAAATAAATGTGTCTCTCTCACTAGAAGGATCTAATTTTTTATGATTAGAAAATGCTTCAATCTAGTATCCACCTTTCTTTGGGCAGGTCATTTGGATTTCAGTGCAATTGGGTCACATTACCAAAATACAATTTTATCCAGATTAGGTGACTACACCTCATTTTATCTACCTGGGAACAATCCTGTGCACAGGTATATATGCTACATTTTGGTACTTGAGAACTTAAGGATACCTGCCAACCCTATGGGGTTGCTGTTGTGTCTTACTATATTGTATGTCTCCTTCAGTGAATCTGGGAATGGTGTTACAGTATTAAAACTTCAAATTCATTGATACTGTGATGTCACTCCCATTGAAAACATAGACAGTTGGAGCACCATTCATCCACTACCATGAGATACTTTTAGTGACAAACAAGGAGCATTTTATCTCCCCGAAATTGTCTGTTTTCAAACTAATTTTGAGTGGCTATTAAAAAACCCCAAACAAACAAAGCACACCACAGAAGTAAAAGTTCCATGAGGCAAAAACATTAGCACTGAGCTACAGCAAATTTTACCCAAAGAAAAGTATAGTTCTCAAACTTTCACTTTAAAATTATATCAACGTTAACGTTCACCTCAAGGAAAAGTTTGATTTTTTAAAATATATTTTTCCTAAACCTTGTCTTTAACCACTTCTAAATATACATCTATAGATACACGACAATATTACTAAAACTTAAGAGAATAACAGAGTGAAGTCAGTGTCTATTTTTTCTCTGTCTTTGAGGTGTTCAGTGCCGATTCTCCTTGACTTTTACACATTGATTTCTGCTCTTTTTCTGACTAAGGCAGGTGGAGAAGGAATGAATGTTTAAACTTTTTACAACAAAATATTTTAAAAATCCAGGCTCTAATCTTACAATGAACTCTATACCAGTGGAGCTCTATACGTAGTGACTTCAATGGCGGAGCTGTCCACCGGCTTTGGAACGAATTGAGACTACTGATTTGTTCTGTGCATTTATGATTCACGTGATAACTGATCTGATTTTTGGTTTTCATTTATAAGAAATTTTGTACTATGCTTTACAAAAGGAGAGTGCTTCTTTGCAGTAATAATGTGTGTACATACACATTTATATAGCTACATTTTTAATTGACTAGAACACATTTAAACCATGAAAGTCTTAACCTACATCTAATTTTCAAATAGTCTTCAACTTGAATGTACTTTTGAAAAGAGGATTATGGATATTTTTTACATACCTGACTCTGCTTACGAAAACATAGCTAGTTTCCTTTGTTCTAATTATGGTCCATATCCTTCCCACTCTGGTTTTCACTGTGGAATGATAAAATGAGTAGAAAGCCCACTCAGATGGCTATAAATCTGTTGAAGGCTGGTGAGCTCAGAGCATCGAGAATCTCACAACCCCTTAATCAGGTTTTTGGGTGGGAAACTCCCAGTGAAAACAACTCTACATAGCATTGTTTCCTTGCAAATTACAGGGTAAAGTGTGCAAAAATGAATGTCGATCCAGTCAGATTTAATTCCCAGAGGTTCCTACTTCATGCATGCAAACCTAAGAGGGACTTGAAGTGTTTTGGAGCCAGGTATGGGTTGAAAGGCCATGGCAGAAGCAGTCTAGATGGTATATTGTTAGAGAGGACAGGAAGAGTCCCAGGAAATGTCATGGAGAGTCTGGCCCTCTTTGTAAATACCCCATTCCTCTGTTACCTTCAGATGCACAGAGAAATGGGTGAAGGTCCAAACTCTCTGAGACCCCTCTGTGGGCTGCTAAACCCTATTCCAAAGTAATGATGCTGTGCAGAAACCCTGTAATTTCACTCCATAGATTTTTCCATCTAACTACAGCCCATTTGTGGTACTTTTTGCAAAAGAGGACTGTATGTACTTGTGTCCAAATATGAATATTTTTAAAAAGAAGGCTGTTATATCCTGCTGATCGTTAACAAGAATTCCAGGGCCTGGACCTACTGAAGTAAATGGCAAAACTTCCACTGACTTCAGTAGGGCCAGGATTTCACTCCAGGATTATACTGAGTCATCTCAGTCTATTTTATTTTAGAAACTACTGTTTTTAAGTGTGTAATGTGGGGTGAGGGGGTACAGTATTAATTGGCTGTAAAACTTTATTTTTGTTTACACTAATGTAAAAAGCTTTAGTTTGTATGACAAGTATGAGTAAAGGTGGATATTTGTTAATATTGCTATGAATGTTTACAATGAAAGAGCTTCTCTAGGCAAATTTCTTGCTAGAACACTTAAAAAAGCCTCACACGGTAAAACAAACTCAAACACTTGGGGTCAGATGTTCAAGGGTATTTAGGGCCCTACGGATGCTGCTAGGAGCCTAGGGGGATTTTCAAGAGCACCTACGTTCTTAACTCCTATTAATGGCGAGTAAGGCACTTTTGAAAATCCGACTAGGCATCTAGCTGCATCTTGAGGCTCCTAAATACCCTTAAACATCTGCCTCTTAGTGTTTTTAAAAGGCAAGGGGTAAACAACTTTATTTTCATAAGTTTAGTTACTCATATACAAATACCACATTTATACAGCGATAGAGTTTGTTTTTAAACATACATTCAGCAACATTTTTCTACAGTTTAATTCACACAGTGGCCTAGATTTTCTGGGAGAAAACCCCCTCCTTGTAAGAAAAGGAGACCAAGATCCAGAAGTTGTTTGCTGAGAGGCTTAGACACAGGGAACCTGTGGCACTCATTGGCCTCTCTGGACAGGCTTCTCCATGGGAGAGGATGCTTTGACCCAAAGTTTCCACAGACAACAAAATTCTACCTGTAGTATCATCATGCTGTGTAAGTAAAATGGTACTTGAGCACTTTCCAATTTTAATAATGGCCATTCAAAAATAGGTATGGTCCTGAGTAACCACCGCATACTATAGTTGAAGCTGTGGAATGACTTCACGTTTCAGGGATCAGGTTTGTTAATGGAGACGGATGTGGCAGAAAGGGGTTATTGTACAAAGAAGTGGTCCTTCAATTTAGAAACCGAGTTGTCAGGAAAAAAAGCATTTCTATTGTACTAATTAAAATATTTAGTTTTTATGCTGTATTTTTAATGTTTACTTTTAAATATTAAAATTAAGCACAATTTTGAGTCATTTAAGGTGTTCAATTTAACATGATTTATATTTTCCACTTTCAAAGTTGGTTAATAACATTTACTTTAAAATAAACCAATAGTTTTATTTGGGGGTGCGTAAATTAACTTAATAAATAACCAGTAACATCACACTCCACATAAAAATAAATTGCAGTCGTCTTCTTATAAACATAAGATTATGATTTCCATAATGTTCCATTGCCTCACTAGCCATTGAAATGTGGCAACTTAAATGTATACTTTGATTATATAGTGAACTACACTGAGTAGAGGGTGCATAAGAAAAATAAAGTGGAAACTTATCAGTTTCTTACAGGGCACCTGATCAAAATCTGTACAAAAGATATGAATATTTTAAGATAATTACCCATTTTTTAACGTAATAATATACAGATGCCACCTTTTATAAATGTACCTATGTTCACTTGCCAATAAAACAGTAAACAAACCAATATTTTAAACAATTCTTATAAATTATTTGGAGCTTTTTTTTTTTTCCCCCGCCACTCTCCAACAATGTACAAAAATAATACTACAGGACTATCAATCAGTCTGACCTACCCCTCACTCCACAGAAGAGCAGAGGCTATAGAAATAGAGGTTCTTATCAATCATCACTGTAGATGTCTCCAGCAAATGGTAGGTGCACATGACTGCCTGTGACATTGGGAAGTCGAGACAGATCAGGAAGGTTCTGGATGCGTGACCTGAGTTCTTTTCGCACCTGGGATACTCTGGCTAACTTACGCTTGTATTCCTGTAATGCAAAAGTAGTTGACATTAGATTATTTTCCAGTCACCGTTGCTTTCATGGTGGGATTTTCAAAATCTCATCCATAGTGTTTAACTGACATTTTGTTGACCCTTAAGCGAGTGAGGTCATGAAATGAGTTAGACAACCAGATATTTTCCAAGTAGGAAGAAGAAAAGGAGTACTTGTGGCACCTCAGAGACTAACAAATTTATTTGAGCATAAGCTTTCGTGAGCTATAGCTCACTTCATCAGATGCAATCCTTCCACTCCATATAGCTAAATTCAGTGCCTCGCATAATGACAGGTTTCAGAGTAGCAGCCGTGTTAGTCTGTATTCGCAAAAAGAAAAGGAGTACTTGTGGCACCTTAGAGACTAACAAATTTATTTGAGCATAAGCTTTCGTGAGCTACAGCTCACTTCATTGGATTGCATTAATCAGAAAGCTTATGCTCAAATAAATAAATTTGTTAGTCTCTAAGGTGCCATAAGTACTCCTTTTCTTTTTGCGAATACAGACTAATACGGCTGCTACTCTGAAACCTTTCCAAGTAGAGTTTATCACCTACTGGAATCAGTGTTTGATTCCCAGACAGCTCAGGAATCACAACACAGCTCAAGAGATTGATTTAGTTCACTGTACATTTTGTTTTGGGGGCTTTTTCGTTGTCCTGTGACTATACAAAAACTAAACAAGGAGGATGCCAGTCTTAAATAATACAATTGTAGAAATGTCTACATGTGACTAATACCATGGGATTATTCTGAGATCATTTAATATGGTATTAAAGCATCTTGTGACTGATTGTCTTCTCACTTGCCCCATAACTCTACTGACATCCAGAAAGTTACTTGTCATTTACACTAGCAAGAGAGCTGCAGCTGGCTCAATTCCTTTCAATTAAAGCACTAGAAATGCCAAGCGAGATTGGCCAAATGTCAAAAATGGTTAGACTGAGGTACAGGGAAATTGAATGACTTGCCCAACATGCCACTGGGAATTAGAGCAGAGCAAGAAGTAGAACCGAACATTCCTGGCTCCCTGCTGCGTTCTAAGCACTTTACAGCTCCTACATTAAAACACTGGCTGGCTCACTACAAAAGCAATTTTCCCTCTCTTGGTATTGACACTTCCTCATCAATTACTGGGGGTGGACCACATCCACCCTGATTGAATTGGCTCTGTCAACACTGGTTCTCCACTTGTAAGGTAACTCCCTTCTCTTCATGTGTCTGTATATTTATGCCTGCACCTGTAATTTTCACTCCATGCATCTGAAGAAGTGGGTTTTTTACCCACAAAAGCTTATGCCCAAATAAATCTGTTAGTCTTTAAGGTGCCACCTGACTCCTCGTTGTTTTTATGACCTTGTTAATACACCAATATGGATGGCAAGTAAACTGGCGTCAAAGAGAAATCCCAAGTTCCTAATTAGAAGTTAAACACATAGGTGCGAGGAGTTAACCTCAATATAATGAGAAACGGAGATGAAATACTGGCCCTCAGCCCCAATCAACAAATCCTTTGTTTTGTTTATATTAATTGACACACAGTCACAGACCATCCAAAACAATGCATCAGGCAATGTGAGGTTCATGTAACCCAAAAGGGTCAGAAAACAAACATAGTTCTTAACGTCATCAAAGCAAAAGTGATCATTAGCAATTCAATCAGAGTCCCATGAGGTACTAAATGCAGTACAAATAATAAATGATCTATAGTTAGGAATCAGAGCTTCAAAATTTGCTGACTCGATACAGAACAAAGCTGTATTCATATTACTATTTTCTATTATATGAATTATAAGAAAGCTCTATAGAATTGTATATCATTTGCTGAAAGGGGGGGAAAAAGAGAGTGGTCATATTTGTCCAGATCACCTTCGTTGGGAAGAGGCTCTGGAAGTGGAAAATGTAATCCTGATTGGGTCCTTTGGACACTACAGCAATATAATGTACTGTTCAATATTTTATGTTTCAGTAGTATCCATAGGTCCCAGTTGGATTGACTCTGTACACACACAGATACAAAGACATGGTCCTTTGCCACAAAGATCTTAAAATCTAAAAGTCTGATGATAATCCTGTGCTTTCATCTCCATTTGTTTCTAGTCCAGCATGCATGAACACACGCTTGAGAACTCTTTGGTGACATAGGGGGCACAGACGTTCAAATTAAAGGAAAGAATAAGGATTATTGTTCACAAAGACAAATAATTTGGCAATCTGTATAACATTTCATTGCATTAGGTTCACCAGTTTCAGAACACAAATGGCTAGAGGTCCAACACTAAGGTATCAGATTCTAAGGAGCTGACAGAAAGCTTGAAGCCAGTAGATTTGGCTTCAGTAATGATATAAAAATGATATAAAACAATGCAGGAGAGGTTCAATGAAATCCTATGCAAAACCAAACTGTCCAAAGGAGCTAAAAATTGGCAAAAAGCCTAACATCAATTAGCCTAACTATAAAATAATATTAATGGTAACCTTTCCTTAAAGAATGAGGAGTACTTATGGCACATTAGAGACTAACAAATTTATTTGAGCATAAGCTTTCGTGGGCTAAAACCCACTTCATCAGATGCATGCAGTAGAAAATACAGTAGGAAGAGATATTTATACACACAGAGAACATGAAAAAAATGGGTGTTGCCATACCAACTATAATGAGAATTATCAGTTAAGGTGAGCTATTATGAGCAGAAGAAAAAAACCTCTTGTCGTGATAATCAGGATGGCCCATTTCCAACAGTGGACAAGAAGGTCTGAGTAACAGTAGGGGGAAAAATAAACATGGGGAAATAGTTTTACTTTGTGTAATAACCCATCCACTCTCAGTCTTTATTCAAGCCTAATTTAATGATGTCCACTTTGCAAATTAATTCCAATTCAGCAGTTTCTCGTTGGAGTCTGTTTTTGAAGTTTTTTTGTTGTAGTATTGAGACTCTCACAGATCTTGGGAGACAGGCCAGTCCTTGCTTACAGACAGCCCCCCAACCTGAAGCAAATACTCACCAGCAACCACACACCACACAACAAAAAAACTAACCCAGGAACTTATCATTGCAACAAAGCCCGTTGCCAACTGTGTCCACATATTTATTCAGGGGACACCATCAAAGGGCCTAATTACATCAGCCACACTATCAGAGGCTCTTTCACCTGCACATCTACCAATGTGACATATGCCATCATGTGCCAGCAATGCCCCTCTGCCAGGTACATTGGCCAAACCGGGCAGTCTCTACGTGAAAGAATAAATGGACACAAATCAGATGTCAAGAATGGTAACATTCAAAAACCAGTCAGAGAACACTTCAATCTCCCTGGTCAATCTCCCAGACCTAAAAGTCGCAATACTCCAACAAAAAAACTTCAAAAACAGACTCCAACGAGAAACTGCTGAATTGGAAGCGGCACAGGTTCCTTAGCAGGTTGCTTGACACAACACTAAAATTCCCTTCCACTTGTAACACAGCATTCCCGTATTAACATCCATCTCAGGAATATGTAACAAAAGCTTTTTCCATTATAAACCTCATGTAGAACTAGAATTTCCATTATGTAGAACAGATTTTATGAAGCAATAAATATTCTGGAACCCAATGACCTAATTTTTCATGTACTTGCCTAACACAGTCAACTAAAATTCTGAATTTGTCCAAAATGTTCACAGGGATTTTGGGCGCCCCGCTTGGGATGGAGGCCAATTTTCAGAGCATACATGCTCAGCAGTTTCAGGAAAAACAACCCCAACGAAGCGATTTCCAGTTGGGCAATCAAAATTGAGATATTCAAAATCACTAATCACTTTTGAAAATCTTGGCCTCTGTACTCTGAATGTTTCTACACAACTGCAGTCATCTAAGCATTCCTGGAGTGCTGTAAGATTGATAATAAACAAGCAAAATAAACTGTTACTAAACATATATATAATCATTTGCTATTTTATCATAGTAAATATTACGTAATGATGTGTACATATCCCTTGAGTGCTATCAGAGTGATATTCACAGATTCACAGATTCCAAGGCCAGAAGGAACCATTGTGCTCATCTAGTCTGACCTCCTGTATAACACAGGCCACAGAACTTCCCCAGAATAACTACTACAGCAGGGATCGGCAACCTTTGGCACACAGCCCACTAGGGTAAGTGCCCTGGCGGGCCAGGCCGCTTTGTTTACCTGCCGCGTCCGCAGGTTCAGCACGGGACAAGAGTTGCGCTAGCCACCACTTCCCGCAGCCCCCATTGGCCTGGGACGGCAAACTGCGGCCAGTAGGAGCTGCGATCGGCCGAACCTGCGGATGCGGCAGGTAAACATTGAAAGAGACGGGGTCCAGTGGAAAAATATATGTGATCATGTAATTATGACTGTATTATAATGCACATGAACAAGGAGGGGAGCAAATTAAGGTTGCATAGGCAACCTTAATTCTGACATTTCCTAACTTTTGAGTGCTTGACTTTGCAACCTTAATTATGTTGTTTTAAAGTAGGTTTTATGTGTGCAATTTCCTAGGTTTTTAAAAAACAAAATGAAAGAAAAAACAAAACATAACAAACTAACCCCAAAATACCATCCTGTGGCATCATATTTACACCCACATGGACCATAAGCAGGCTTGAAGGAAACTTTCAATCCAGTACACAGACCTCTGCCACTGGAGCTAACAGAGTAACGGACAGCAATAGTAGGTTGCCATCCAGTGTGGAGCAGCACTAGAGGGAGATGAGACACTTTACCAGTAGGCCTCACAGATATTTCCTGACAGCAGAGGAATATTGAGACTCAGGAACTGGGGGTTCCATTCCATGCTTTGGAGAGGACTGTGCCCTAATGGGAAAAGACTCTTCTGCCCATTTCCCCCAAATGTAGCTCCTTCTGCCCCATCCCCTCCAATCCATCCTTGTCTCAGTCTTGTCTCCTTCATACGCTTGGCTCCTGGTCCAAGACCCATTTTCTTTATCTAGCCAGCACAATTTTCCACACCTCATGCTTACTCATCCGAGACACAGTCGTCTTACCCAGCAAGTCCTAGTCTCATCCCTCCAAACCCACCATTGTCCCAGCCCATGTCCACCCAACTCCCAGGCCCAGGCTCCTGTTTCCACTCTCCCCTACCGCCAGCTCCTTGTCCTCAGTCTCTGTGTCCAACCAGCCCCAGTTCCCCACTTCCCATCTTCTCATCCAATTTTTCCTTTTCTCTTACCCTGGCCTCCAGTCATTCCCTTCTTCACTGGCTGCCAGTTCCAACCTCACTCCCAGGCTCCTTGTCCAATTTCAGTGCCTCCCTCCCTCAGCTCCTTGTCCCACTCTTTGCCCAACTTGACCCAGTTCTCCTCCCAGATAACAGTTCCTTCTCAGATCAGTTTCCCCTGCCCACAGGTTTTCATGCCCAGTCCCTCCCCAGGCTCCTCATCCAATTTCAATCTCCAACCCCCAACCAACAACTCAGTCTATCCCTCCCCTTCCTGTTTCCTTCACCAGCTCCCAGTTGCAGTCTCTTTGTCCATCGAGTTGCAGATCCCCCACCCCCAGCTCCCAGTCACAATCGGCCCCAGCTACTAGTCTGTTTTCCTGCCCAGCCAGTTCCAGTCTCCCCTCACCCCAACTCCCAGTTCCAATTTCCCTATCCTTTCCCTGCTAGCCTTCAGTCCCCACTGCATTAGAATCCCACAGTATCTTCCTCCATGCTGCCTGGGCCAACCAAGGGTCATTGAGAGCACAGAAGAAACAGGCTCCCTGCTCTCAGTTCAGGGGCCCAGGTCTGGATCCAGCACAGCCTGCAGCAGTCCAAACTTACAAATGCAGAGGAAGCAGTGCTCATCCCTGGAGTGGAGTATGCTCAGTGTGGATGGAATCTTCAGGAATTTAGCTGTTCAAGTCTAAGAAGTCTCTACTAAGCATGTGTGAACTGAGGTTTTTTATAAAGTTTATAACTTTGTCAAATTTACTGCATGGGGTGCTAAAACGTCTCAAAGAAAAATCACCAGAGTTTTTTATATTGGCAAAACAACATATTCTTCCTAACCTCATTCTCAGAAACAGCTGAATCATTCTGACAGAATTTTCCAAAAAAATTCAGCCTGAGGCAGACACCCGGCACAGAAAAATTCAGCCAAAATGGTTACAGCTTGGCAAAATTATAAGCAACTGAAAATAGGGTCTTCTAATGGGAAGTGTCAGGTAATCTTAATCATGGGGGGAGTTAGCTACCAGCTGTGCCTATAATATATTTACTAAAGCTTAGTCACACTTGCTGCACAATGATCTATGTTAATTTATAAAATGGATAGTATGCAAAGGGAACTGATTAGCTGCTGAAGGGTTGGACTATGCAGGCATCTGCTACAATTGCACATTCAGTGAAGGAAAACTGAAGTAATTTCAAGAAATGGGGTAGGAAGGCAGAGGCACAGTCATGTGACCAATAGCATTAAAATAGATCATAAGTAATCTCCTGGTTGTGACTGAGTTTGTCTCCTTTCCTATAGTTCTGTTATCTGTATTTTGAAGAGGTTATGCTAGTTAAGAATTTGGCTGTAAGTATAATCCCATACCCCAGAATGACAGGTTCCCAACAGATGCTTTTAATTTCATTAACTATTCAATCCTTGATCCCCTGCCAAAACCACCAGGAAGCTCTGAAACATCATAGTTAACACAGGATTAGTCATGGAAGACCAGTACGGAGTAAATGGGCTGGAACAGAGTATTAACGCTGATGCACTGTACAGTAAGAGACAGGTACAACAACCACTAAAAGTCAGCAAACTTTAGAATTGAGAGCAATGAAAAGGAAATTGCCTACAGCCTAAAGACAGCTTCCGAAATTTGTGACCTACTGACAATGGAGCCATTTAAAGAAAATGAATTTCTGAAAGCTAACATGGGCCATCTTAAAAATAGATTTGATATTAAAAATGATGAATTTATTCTTCTCCTTTAGAAAAGTAGGTTTTCACAAACTTGTTTAAGAACAGTTGTGTGAAATACAGGCACAAACGTTTACTATATCTATTAGCTGAACTCTAAAATCGCACCTATCGGACATGTATACTTCATTTCAAAAGCCGTTGCCTGCAGGTTCTCATGAAGCACTTAATTCTACCCTGAGAGCCACGCACATAACTCTGACTTCAGCAAAGTTACGCTTGTGTGTCAAGTGCAAAATTTAGCCTCAGAATTTAAACTGAGCATTTAGCAGAGACAACTGTAGTACACTTGAAAGTAAGAAATTATATATTGTTCAAACGACATTCACTGTTGTGAAGAGAAAAAAAGAACCGAAGAAGCAATTAAGGTCACTAGTCAGAGAATTTATCCCTTAGTACCCAAGAAGCCTGATTTATGAAGTAACAATTTATATTTTCTTCCATTTAAATTAACCTGTGGACAACAGAGGAAGAGATGAAGAAAAGAGATGGACTGTCTTTTTCCAACAATATCCTTTTGACTCAAGGTGGGATATTTTAGGTTGAAATACATTTAACTGATTAAACTACCTCCTAAAGCGGTATGAATTTGTCCTTGGCTCTCTGCTATGGATATGCACCATTCTGTTTGCCTATGGGTAGCCATGCTGATGTCAATGCAGAGCTGATTTTACCAGTTTTGGGCAGGCCTCTCAAAACAAATTTTTGCTCCCTCCCACTCCCCTTTCTCTAAATCATAAATAATTCCTATCCAACATGAACATACTACTGTGCACAATGACAGCCATAGGATTCTGGGAAGATCAGTGAGAGAATCTGGTAGGGTTTCCTCCAATTAAACCAATACAGTGTATGTACAATAGGCTGTGTGGGAAATCTTTGTGTCATCACTAACCCTTTACTCCAGGTAAAACAGAGCCAGCTGTTTGTGCTGATGTCTATGCAAAATTACCAATATATCGAAAAAAGTTTCAGGAAAAAATTCTCAAAATAGGCCAGGGCCTGGGTGCCACCAGACCCCCAGCTACTAAAAGATTGTGTGTGTGCACTCAGGTAAATGTTACCACTTACGGTACTCCAGAAGACTGGAAAAGGGCAAATATAGTGCCAATCTATAAAAAGGGAAATAAGGACAACCCAGGGAATTACAGACCAGTCAACTTAATTTCTGTACCCAGAAAGATAATGGAGCAAATAATTAAGCAATCAATTTGCAAACATCTAGAAGAGAATAAGGTGATAAATAACAGTCTGCATGGATTTGTCAAGAACAAATCCTGTCAAACCAACCTGATAGAAAAAAAAAAAGAAAGCTTTCTTTAACTTCTGAGGATAGGACAAGAAGCAATGGGCTTAAATTGCAGCAAGGGAGGTTTAGGTTGGACATTAGGAAAAAATTCCTATCAGGGTGGTTAAGCAGTGGAATAAAGGACCTAGGGAGGTTGTGGAATCCCCATCATTGGAGATTTTTAAGAGCAGGTTATACAAACACCTGTCAGGAATGGTCTAGATAGTATTTTGTCCTGCCATGAGTGCAGGGGACTCGACTAGATGACCTCTCAAGGTCCATTCCAGTCCTATGATTCTATGATTACACACATTACCTAACAATAATGACCTCATTGATGAATAGGTTGATATATCTCCATTTTACGTGAAGGGATAGCAAGGCAGAAGGGTTCATTTCACCTTGATTTTCAATGATGATGAGCATCCTCAATCCCGTTTACTTTAGAGGCAGATATGGATGCTGAACATCTCTAAAAATCAGACTATAAATAGGGCCCTACCAAATTCACAGCTATGAAAAACGCATCTCGGACCGTGAAATCTGGTCTCCCCCTGTGAAATCTGGTCTTTTGGATGCTTTTACCTATGTTATACAGATTTAATGGGGGAGACCAGCGTTTCTCAATTTGGGTGTGCTGACTCAGAAGGGAGTGGCAGGGGGGTCACAACGCTATTTTAGGGGGGTTGCGGTATTGCCACCCTTACTTCTGCGCCGCCTTCAGAGCTGGGCGGCTGGAGGATGGCTGCTGTTGGCTGGGTGTCTAGCTATGAAGGCAGCACCTCACCACCAGCAGCGCAGAAGGGTGGCAATACCACACCGTGCCATCCTTACTTCTGTGCTGCAGCTGGCTCTGCCTTCAGAGCTGGGCTCCCGGCCAGCAGCCCTTGCTCTCCAGCTGCACAGCTCTTAAGGCAGCACACAAAGGTAGCAGTACCTCAAACCCCTGAGCCTACAATAACCTTGCAACACCCCACACACAACACTCCTTTTTAGGTCAGGACCCCTACAATTACAACACTGAAATTTCAGATTTAAATAGCTGAAATCATGAAATGTATTATTTTTAAAATCCTGTGACCATGAAATTGACCAAAATGGACTGTGAATTTGGTATGGCCCTAACTATAAATGATTTCTATTTCTGTGTGCAAAGCAAGTAGGGTTTGGCCTATTTTAAATCTGATTATTGCTATCCTATTTCCCCTTTCAGGAGCACAAATCAGTGCCCTTAGGGACTCTGATGTAACTGATTCTTCAGCTTTTTAAAACTTAGAGTTTGGCTAGGGGCACTGTCCAAAGCCATATTCTGATTAGCTAGATGAACCATTTTGATGACATCTCACACATGCATTGAGGGACAAATCCAGGTGTCTAAGGGGAGGGAAGGGAGCCTTTCATCAGGCCACACAGCAGCTGCAGAGCTCTTCCAAAGAGGCTGCCCTAGCCCACTGACTGAAGTAGGCTCTGTGCTGGGAGTATGAGAGAAAGGTGGGAAGGAAGGGAGGTACTACACAACAGCAACAGATCCCCTGACTCAACCATTCCTTCAGTCTGCTCCCTCCTCCCCACTACTGCTATATATATGCTACTAAATAGGAGCTATGCTCCATGCATGGGATACATGTCTCTCATATGGACCTCTGCAGTCACTGCACCAGTTCCACAGCTATCAAGGCAGAGGCAGGATTTGTGCCGAATTCCCAACTGTGCCTTGTTCCCCTCCTTGAAAATAAAAACACTATCCTTAATGTTAAATTCAAATATAAGAGAGCTGTAGATGGTGCAGGTAAAGACAGGCAGCTAGGAGAGGGCAGGCCACAGTAGGATCACATCATAATTTTACACTCTCCTCGCCTTGGCCCAAAGTGTCAAGTTGACCTTTCAGAAGCAGTTTGCGCATATCCAGCCACTTTAAACTCACTTCCTGTTGGAACCACTAAACTGGGAGCTGTTCAATAGACTGAATTTTGTTTTTACAGCACACGATGGGATAAAAGTGGCTGCTGAACCATAAACTACTGATGGAAGTGCAACTGAACCTTTAGGGATATAAAGGAGGAGGAAAGGTCCAAACAGCATAAGGAATTTTAAAAGGAGAAAGGAAAGTGGAAAAAAAATGAAAATATATTCAAAAGAGCAGGGAAAGTGTGTTTATAACTTTTTCCCCAACTATTTTCTCTCATTCTTGTACTATTAACCATTTCCCCAAAACACACCTTAACTAGGCAATAACAGCCTGCTCAGGCACATCCTGTTGTGGCTTCCAGCTATATTAAAGAGGGTACAGGTAACAGATTAGGGATCATTTTAAAAACAGTGCTATTTTTCATTATTGGAATTTTTAAATCTTTCATCTACAAAAATGTTGTTGGTCAAAGTTTGCTGCAAGAGAGCAGAGGAAGGTCACTACAGAGCGCTCAACAGATACACAAACACACAGGTTATAAATATGCCGAATTCAATGCAGATGTAAGCGGGTGAACTTCCAATGAATTCAAAGGCTTGCCAGCAGTGAATGTAGCCCAACGCTTGTAGAACTGTCTACATGCCATGAAGGATATCTTCGGAAATGTGAGTAGTTCAATATACAATGGCTTTGCTGCTATGGAGTTCTAATTTAATGTTTCTCCGTCAATAGTAGATGACCAGCTACTTTTGGCTTGTTAACAAGTCTTTACAATAACTTTGACCTTCCCAGTTTAGTAAAGGCATTGGAGTCTCCTGTGGTTGAACTTGGTTGTTTCTTGGTTTGTAGGTTTTGATATAGACTCATCCTTGGGGATGATCTGGCCTTTGAAGAACAGGCTTATTATGGCAATACAACAAATTAGATATTGTTCAGTGTTTTTATTGTTATGATTCTTCACAGTGTTCATAAAAGTGTACTTCAACAGACATTTCAAAGACCAAAAAATAGGCCCACGGTAAGGGAAAATTATTTAGTCCCTTTGAAAGCCATGCATCTGAATGTTAACAAAAAAAGTGACTATACAGTAGGGGGAAACAAATTATATATCTGTTTGTGAAATGTAGTATTATAAAGATGTTCTTGATAAGCAGATCTCATACATTCATAAAATAATTAAGTGATCATTCTGAAATGTCATCCAGAAATGAAAAACCTGGACTCTGTCATTCTATCCGTTCCTTACCTAAGTTTCCGTATATAGGTGTTTTGTTCTTAGGATATACTGAAAAATAAAATTACAGAAGACTATGGATGGTGAAATGGATTGATAATCCATTACCAATTCCCTTCTCTGCCATGTGCTTCCTGTGTGACCATGTGCAAGTCACTTGGGGTAAGTCTTCACTGAAGAGTTAGCCCGGGCTATTACTCAGATGTTATCCCTATCTCCCCACCCATCCTCACACAAAATCCCTCACCCACATTAACTGATGCTTTAAACCGAAGCTAACTAGGAAGGCTGGGTGTGGGTTAGAGCTTGAATTCCACTTTCACTCAGGCTCATAACCTATCCACTATGCCGTGAGGATTCAGGCTAAATCACTGGAGTGCTGACAATCTTCCAATGCCTTCCTACAACCCCCCCAACAACCCAGAAAGACAGACAAGTTCTCCCACACTTCACTTGGAAAGAATCATAGAGCAGATCAGCTTACCATAGCTCTAAAGAACCATGGGATATGCCCCCAAAAGTCCTAGCAACATACACAGGGGTGCATAGTATTTGTGAGGACACAGCAACTTGGGCAGGGCTTTGCAGTGTGGTTGCTCACATCCAGATTAGGCCAGTCTAGATGCTGATCAGCCAGGCTAACTCTCCAGTGAAGACATATCCTTAATCTTGCTGAGCCTCAGTTCCCTATCTGAAAAATGGGGATGATAGCACTCCCCTACTTCACAGGGATGTTGTGAGGATACATTAAAAAGACTGCAGGCGCTCAGATACCATGCTGATGGGGACCATATAAATCCCTAAAATGGATAATAGGGTAAAGAGCCATATCCATCTAAGTACTTTTTTCATATTCAATCCATGATACCAGTAGCTGAAAGTTATTACCAAACAACAGCTTTAAGGTGGCCTCTATTTAAAATAAGTTGATGATCTCTAACCAGTTTCACTACTTGGAAGTCTTAGGAGAGAAACCAGCAACTGAACAGGCATGGGGACTCAAGTTATTTGCTGATACTTAGAGGTGAGCTCACCAGATTAGACACACATTTGTGAGGCAACCTAGGAAATTTTGAATTTGTCTTCTCTTCCTGTTCTGTGGTGAGGTAAGGTTCGTCAATCTACAGGCTCTCAATACCACATCTTTTGTGCACATGAAAAGAATTTAAAATTGAAAAAGAACAAAAATAATTTAATCTCCTCCTGGTCTGTCTGTGGTGCAGGAAGCCTCTTCATCCATCTCTGTCAAAAGCAGCAAGGCAGAACCCTGTACTTGGTGTTCAAGAAAGCGCTAGCAGGGAGACCTGGCTTCTACACTAGCAGATGCTTCAAAAGGACAATGTCTAGGCTCCAGGGTATGGCAAGACACCCAACCAGCTGAAATCTGCAACATGCAGGACATACTAGGTGGGAGGGAAGTATGCTGTTGCTTTTCAAGGGAACAATAAAACATGCTCAGCACTGCATCCTTCTGAGCCTACCTGAGGTAATGTACCCTGTGCCAGGGCTCTAATATTATATATGTGACTTGCCACTTTCCTTTCACCCCTCTGTGAAACTGCATCGGAGAAGGGTAAGATTTCACCTGCAATGGGGAGCATAAATATGTGATGAAGCATTTGACACAAAATTAAGTAATTCTACCATGATTTATATAAAAGTCTACCTCAAGTATAATGTGTAGTTTTATTCTAAAATGTGCTGTAAAAAGACCTCATAGGGTCTCTCAACATCTCCCATTTCACAAGTGCTCAGTTTACAAGTTCAAAGATTACTTTTCTAACTGGTAGCCCTGCAAACTCAAACTGGTATTTGAAAGTCAACCCAGGTTCTTTCCTCCTCATACACAATCCTCAGTTGTAAATGTTTGGCAGGCCAAATTAGGCCCTGAGTGACACCTGTGCTACCCTAGGGCTACAAAACTGTACAACTTTAGTATATTGTGAGATTGCACAGGTATAACTGACTAATCCTGTAATTGAAACTTAGCAATTTTGTTGATGGTACACAAGAAGGAACCTGTACCTGAATAACAGAAATCAAAAGTAAAAATTTGCTTGGTCACTCAAGTTAGCCTATATGACTGAATACCCGCATGGTGCAGATCTATGAGTGAAAAATGGAGCTTACTTACTATAACTAGAGGATATTTGAGATGTGTGGTCCCTACCTGTATTCCACTCATAGGTACACGTGCATGTCATGCACCTGAGTTCGAAAATTCTTCAGAGCAGCATCCATTGATCCACGCATGCACAGTAGCTCCCCTCGTGCTCCTCACCAAGGGCATGAAAGGCAGTACGGGATAACATCTTTCCACTTCCTTCTCTTACTGCCATCCAATAGGATATGAAGCAGAGGAGATGGAGGGCAGGTAGTGGAATACAGATAGGAACCACACATCTCAAAGAACCTCCAATTACAGTAAGTAATCTCCATTTCTTCTTCGAGTGATGGTCCCTAGGTGTATTCCATACATGGGTGACTGGAGGAGAGTGCGAGGAAGATGGCAGAAGAGTTGCTGATAGTACTGCCACTCCTACAACTGTATCTGCAGTCACTACTTGCAGGGATAGTCAACAGGTGGACCGCAGGCCAAGTCCGGACCAGAAGACACTTTTGAACGGACCCCAAAATCTTTTTATTTGCTTATCATTATTGTTACTATTTTTTTAAATATTTTCTCTGGAGTCTGGACCTTGACTATACCTTGATCAAGAAATATGGACCTTGACAAAAAATAATTGACTTCTCCTAGACTAGAGTGTAGTGTGTTTCACCCATGTGGGCAGAATTCCAAGTTGCTGCCTTGCAGCAGCACACCTGATAGGGATGCCACAAAGGCAGCTTATGCTTGTGTGAAGTGAGCTTTAATACCCCCAGGAAAAGGAATTTTTGGTATTTTGTAACATTCTAAGATTCCCCCTGAAACCCACTTAGAAATTCTCTGGGAAGATATAGCTTGCCCATGCGACCTTTCCACTATGGCAATGAAGAGAAGGAACTGGAGAGGCATCGACCCACCCTGCGTTTTATGCCTTTGGTCAGGAGCATGAGGGGAGTTACAAACTGTGAATTTGTGGATCAACGGACACTTCTTTGAAGACTTTCCAGACTCAGGCGCATGGCGCTCACGCATACCCACATGTGGAAAACACATAGGGGCCATCACTCAAAGAAGAAGGTGCTATTTTTACATAGTTACTTTTCAGAGTAAACCACAATTTAAATAAATGTGTGTCGAGTTTTGAGGGAGCAATAGAAGATGCTGCAATTAGCAAAAACAGTGGCATGGAATATTACAAAAACTAGACTGTTCACAGAAATATTAAAGAAGAGAGAAAACATATTATTGAACTAGAAAAACGCATTATGCGAAGATGGACAGACTACTTCAATAAACAAATAAAGCATTTTGTAACAGATTATTAGGAGTAGTTTTGTCATGACAGATTTAGAGGAACACTATGAATCTGTCTTGTGGGTAAATTATTTAAAAGTTGTAGATCCAGGCCTAAGCTTCCTTTTACTGGCAATATTTTACGGGTAACTTACATCCAATGAGTATTCAGATTCTTCCTCAGAAAAGTCCATCTCAGCTGTTGTAATTATTTTTCAGTGATGACTTGCTTTTTACCAAGAAGGTCTAACTGAGCTTCAGTGGCTTTCTCATACTCTTACATTTAGGCAGTTCTTCAAGCCCAGGTAAGGAATCTTTTGATCTAACCATTAAACACAGTAGCAATTTTTAAAACAACTATATTAGATTTAAATGCTACCTTTTACATTAATTTAAATTGGCAATTATCAGATTTTCTGTCTTGTCTTTGTGCTCCAGCATTTTATAATTGAAGATAACCCAGATCTGAATGAAGTAAAAGATTTTGCTAATCTCAGCATAGTCCCTAATCCACATTTGCTTATATTACTGATAGATGTTTTAATTTTTATATACTTTTTGGCTACTAGTGCCTGCAACACAAATTTTAAAATACAATACCATGATTATCCTAATGTCAAAAGGACAAATAAATTTGGACAATTCATCTTTTAAACAACAGGGAATTTTTAATTTGATTCAAGGATATGACTTGTTCCATTCTATAATGTTCTGTGTAACTGAAGTTCAAATAATCAAAGTTGTTCTGTGACTCAATGTGAATGATTTCTCAGGAGTTGGAGAGAGAGCTACGGCTCTGCTGGTGAATGGGGACATGTAGGTTAAAAACTCCAACAGCCACTGAATGTGCTCAGTTACTCTGGATCCTACTCACTGATTGGAAAGAGAACCCAAATCAGTGCCAGCTATTTTGGAGGCATGACTTGAAAGGGTTCTGACTAGAATATGTGCCAAATCACCACCACTTTCTTTCCCCTCCCTCCATCCCCACAAGGCAGACTCTGTCCATGAATGAAATAGGTGAGATGCTTCCTGTCATCAGAGGTGCATGGTAGAGCTTTGTGATGCAATTTACTCCACACCTGCCTATATTCTGGATACTTTCTTCTTCCAACACATTCACATACCTTCTTGAGTGTCACTAGGAGTGATGCACATGCATCAAGAGAACATTTTCTAGACCTCTGGATGGAACACACTTTCCTGGAGTTTTTGAAGGACATTCCAGTTGGCCCTGAGTAGCGAAATACAGAAGCATTCTTCTCTAGGACCAGCACTAGCTGAATGAAGATCCCACTGGATTCACAGTTCAGCTAGAGAGCTGTGACTACTAGCATAAGGTGGCAGTGGATGCAGAGGAAGATCTCTTCTGCTCCACACACAACACATTCACTTCTCCTTCCTCTCACTACAAGATACAAGACACTGAGCAGCCCAGGGAAGCACCAACCCTGCTTGCAGCACACCAGCATACTATGTTGCTTTCTTTTGGAGATGCTGAGAAAAGATGGCTAAAGAACCGACTACAGAAGTGAATTGTTCTGTTTCCCTCCCCTACTGTGCTATGGTTTTCTCTCCTCTACAGGCAGCTTTGTGCTAGTTGAGCACATGTGAAAACCGTTAGTCTCACATCAAGGGCCTTACGCACTACAATGAGTCAGCAAGCCATATGTATTCTGAAGACTGCACCGTGTGTTAAGGTGGACAGCTCACACCTACCCCATACAGGGTTAAGGCAGAATGCCGTACCTTGCCAGCCCATATAAATTACTTACAGGAAGTTAGCAAGAATGACAATGAGGTAGAAGTTATAGGGATAGATTATCTGGACAGCTCAAAAACAGATAGGGCACAGACAGAAGCAAGAAGTTGGGGGTGACCCTGCTATATTCAAACAATACACAGGGAGAAAGGAGGGCACAGGCTAGGTGGCTCCAGGGAAGTACTCTGTTAGAGACCTGGATTCACCTAAGGCAGGCAAAAATGGAGTTCCATTGAGGAAGACCCCACCCACATTGGCAGAATACTCAGGAATGGCCAAGGTTTACCAGAGACAGACCCTTGTATCCACAGGAGACAGAACGCCTGGCCCCAGTGTCTATTTTGGGGTGATACAACCCTTATTAGTCTGCCTCTCTTCCATTCCATGGGCCCTCTGCCTTGGAGGACAGAGGGTCCATGATGATCCCATTCAGGAAATACCTGGTTTCCTCACCCCCCCCAAAAAATGTGCGCGCCATACCTAGGGTCTTACCTACTGTTATGGCATCAGACAATGCTGGGGAAAGGGGAAACAGCTATTCAAATAGCTGATTAGTATGATTAGATGCATGTAGGGAGTCATTTTCAGCCCTGGAGGCTGAGTCTAATTCTCCCCAGATCTTGGGTTCTTCAGTAAATGCCTAGCCTTTGGGACTCTCTCTCTCTCAGAAGTGACACCCAATGAATATTGCTTAATCTATTATCTATCCTTTGAAAGACAGTACAGGGACTGAACTGACTTGAAGGATGGCACAGTGAATTATCAATTGTTTGACCACACTATCAGCCTAGACAATGTGTGTGAAGGTGGGGCCCCATATGGCAACTAACAGTGTAAACACCAACTACACACCCTCCAGAGTGAACTTGTGTTTTTGTTGGAAAACCACTTTTATTTTAACAAAGTCCTGGGCTGTTCAGTCTCCTGCAGTCTTAACATCCAGTACTTTCCTAGTGGGTGATCAGGGAGACTGGTTTACGGTCAACTGCACAATACCTATGTGTCTGGGTTGGGGAAGGTGGAGGCATAGGACTCAAGGGACTACGATGGTCTGTTAGAGGTATGCCAGCAACTTAAACGGGATTTCTGACATTTCACGGTGTTGAACTGGTTACTATCACCAGAGAGGCCCAATGCTCCAGTATAAAGTAGGCATGAAGAAGGGGATTGATACTCGAAAGAAAGTCCCTCAACCATCCAGCAGTGTTACCAACTTTTTCCTTCAAGGCAGTGGCGTGTCCAAACTTTCTGTTAGTGTCTCACTGCAGCAATGGTTGAAGCCTATTATCTTCACCACATGCATCAGATAACTTTTCAAATAATGGACAGCATAGTTTTCTGGGGTGACTACCCCAGTATTTCTAAAGTTTAACAAGGCTTCACCCTACTGCCCTGAATGGCACTTTTATGCAGTCATGCTGCTATACTCAGGCATCAGCAAATATTTTGGAGTGTCTTGATTCAACTGTTGGTGTCCATCTCCTGGGTTTAGAGGAGGGGTTTCCTAAGGACATAATCTTGGTGTTTTTTCTTCTGTATTATTTGCTATTTTATGTCTATTGTCCTTTCAAGAATGGCTCTCAGCCTTGTTGATTCACCCCATCTTCAGATGAAAAGGCATTAGCAAATTGGTTTGAAGCAAGCAAAGCCTTAACATATGTTTGAAACACTTTAGATGATGTTTTATGTGGGAGTTATGGAGAGTTCTTCTGTGGGGTTCACTACCCATCCAGCTACACCACGAGCAGCAGACTAAACTTCAGCATTGCAGGTCCTCACAAACTCCACTACAGCAGCATCGTTTTAGTCCGAAAGCATTTGTGACCCAAACCCTAACAAAGAGTTTTACCATCTCCATGATGGGAGAGCTGGCCTACAGTTAGTTATCCTCTACCTCGTGAGGGACTTGGTGGCAAAAATACCTGGTCTGCCGCAGAACCTTAGTATCTATGAGTTTATGAGATGGGCCCCTATCAATCTGCTAGAGGCTGAATTTCTTTAAGGCCGAGTAGAGGGTTTGTTTGTTTAAGTGGAGAAGGGGTGGGGAAAAGATGCAGTTTCCTCCACATGTAACTAGAGTTAGGTCTTTACCCACTGACCCTCTTTACAATACCAAGGATAATATTTTCAGAAGCGCCTACATCCCATTTACAAAAAAGGCTTAAGATTGGATCTACAAAAGCTATTTAGCCACCGCTGATGTTCTCAGACCCACTGCTCAGCTGCTGCCTAACCATGTAGGCACCCTAAATTTCTACCAGTAGCCATATGCATTAGCCACCTAAATCCTGATGCCCCCTCACAGCTGAATAGCTGCTCAGTGCCCTGGCACAAGGCAAAGCAACAACATTTTCAAACCAGGCATTCCACTGCCTCTGTCACAAATGTCATAAGCCTTGTCTACACTACCAAGTTTTGTCACCAAAACCAGCAAGAGCGTACACACTACAATGGGACTTTTGTCGTGAAAAACACCCAGTTTTGGCAACAAAAAACTTCCACCCCTACAAGAGACTTTTGTCCTTCCCCCTCTCTTTATTGTCAACAAAGAGCCAGTGTAGACACTGCTGATTGTTTTGTTGACAGAACTGGCTTCCGCCAGTATCCCACAATGACTGCCCTGATTGCTCTGCTCAGTGTTTTGATCTCTGCTGCCCTGCAGGCATGCACCCCTCCCTGGTCAAAGCTCTGGGAAGTATCTATGTGCTGCTCCATTTGGGAAGCAAAGAGCAAATAATTGCAGGGGGAAAGACTGTTGTGCTACTTTGCCATTCCTCAGCATGGAGAGCTCACACAGCTACTCATGATGCTGCTCTCAGCAGTTGAGGGGGCTATGGGAGAATTCAGAGAAATCCCAAGATGCACAACCATCAGCTCTTCCTTCCCACAACACTGCACTGTGGAATTCATACCCACAGTGCATTATTCACCCTGTCAATGATGGTGTCCGCAATGTGGACAAGATCTGTCAGAGGGAGCAAGTGTGAACACCCTTTGGTGATTTTTGTTTTGTCAACTTCTGCATGTCGACATAAGTTTTGTCAACAAAACTTGGTAGTGTAGACAAGCTCATAGATGCTCTTACAGCACAACTACTGGGTGATGCCTTGCACAAGAGAGAGTGGCCCAGAATATCCAGTAGCCCAACAGTTTTGACCTTCCTTTGAACTGCGGGAGACTCAGAATTGAATTCCCACTTTGGAGCAGGGACTTGAAGCCAGGTTTCCCACTTCCTAGATGAGTGCCCTAAGCATTGGGCTACTGCAGGGGTGGGCAAACTATGGCCTGCGGGATTACCACCCCTGTGGCGCCATGGGCTCTGTGGGCCCCATGCCGCTCCCAGAAGCGTCAGGCACCACACATCCCTGCGGCCTCTGGAAGGGGGGCAGAGAGCTCCGCGTACTGCCCTCGCCTGCAGGCACTGCCCTTGCAGCTCTCATTGGCCAGGAACAGGGAACCATGGCCAATGGGAGCTTTAGGGGAGGTACCCATAGCTGAGGGCAGCGCACGCAGCCCTCTGCCCTCAATCCCCCAGTGGCCACAGGGACATGGTGCCGGCCACTTCCGGGAGTGGCATGGGGCCAGGGCAGGCAGGGAGCCTGCCCTGGCCCCGGAAAGCACAGCTGCCACCCCAGAGCCGCACCAGGTAAGTGGCGCTGGGTCAGAGCCCACACCCTGAACCTCCCTTCTGCACCCCAACTCCCTGCCCTGAGCCCCCTGCCACACCCCTCCTGCCCACCAACCCCCTGCCCTGAGCCCCCTCCTGCACCCCAACCCCCTTCCCTGAGCCCCCTCATACCCGCACCCCTCCTCTGCCCTAACCCCTTGCCCTGAGCCCCTTCCTGCACACTGCACCCCATCCCACACCCACACCTCAACTCCCTGCCCCAGCCCTACATTCATGGCATGCAATTTCTCTACACAGATGTGGCCCTCGGGCCAAAACATTTGCCCACCCCATGGCTATTGCATAGCCTGGGGTGGGGGTCTCAATTTCTCCTGTTGAAGCTGTTCTCCTTTGTATAAACAATTAAATATTCATGGGTCACAGACTAACACTGCAGCCCAGCGCTCAGTTAGGGCATTTACTGTGGCTGTGACAGACTCCGCTTCAAATTGGGAATCAAACCTGGGTCTCCCACATGAATGCCCTAGCCACCAGACCAGAAAAGTGCCTAAACTAAGTCAGATCTAACTCCAAGAGAGGGTTTACAGCTGAGTGTCTCAAGCAGGGGAAGACAGTTAAGGTCTAGATCAATGGGAGTTAGGGACCTAAATTCCTTTGAGGATCTAGGTCCTAAGCCCTGCCCTTTCCTCTACATTTTGCTCCTGGTTAACTTGGGTGGCTTCCCACTGAGCTTGCTGGCTTCTGAGGATCTCTGAGGTGTCTAATGCTCCCCAGTCATCATATGGTGAGCCTCAGTCCCTAACCCAGGGCTAAGAATCCAACTAAGCAGCAGGGCCCTAGAAGTTAGCCGTTGCGATGTCTAAGATCTAGCCCTTAGGAGCCAAAGTTTCACTAAAAGTCAATGGAACTTAGGCTCAAAAGTAGATAAGTCACTTTTGAAAATGGGACTTGGGTGCTTTTGAGCATTCTACCCTCTCTCCTGCAATATATCTGCTACCTAAGGTAGCTAGTGCCCTGTTTAACTTCTACTACCCACACCAAGCTTTGGGGCAGAAAAGCCCCCAAGCCATGGTTTAGCTATCAGCCTGGAACCAAGCAGCCCAAAATCCATGTACATTTCACTGGATAGTCACAGGAAAACAATCATTTTGGATGGTGTTTAAGGTGACTGAAGCTTACAATGAATTCTGTGTATTAGGCATTTAGGCCTAAATCTAATCTAGGTCTCAATGGAGTAACGTCAAATAGTTTGGGCCTTTTTCTAAATATAAAGCAGGTTTTCTACTCTCCCAGCAGCAGTTACCCCACTCCAAATTCAGCTACAGATTTAAAAGGAAAGTGGCATTTTCTCATCTCTCCACCCTCAAATTAACTTCAGCAAAGCAGCAGACTAGCCCAAATGGGTGGGGACTTGCCCCCAACATTCAATTTCTCAACACAAAAATTGATGTTGCTGCTGAGGGCGGTAATCTGTGATTAAGGGTAGCGACTTAGGCCAGATGTGGCAACTATTTAGGGACAATAGTGCTTGTGAAGGTGGGCTATTTTGGTCCACTGGAAGCACCCAAGCAGAATATCTGGCCAGGGACTGATGTTATGCTAAGTTTACTACTTAAGAAAAGCTGCAGCTTGTTTTTCCTTCCCAGTCATTCATTCTCGTAAAAAGAAAGAATAGCGCGAGTCTGTCGCTGTACCTAGCCTACAAATCCTTCAATTCCAGCAATTACATTTTTTAAATTGAATATAAATCAGGAAAAAATCAAGCCATTAAGATTTTCTTTGCCGTTTAGGCAAGCTAAAAACAGTTTAGCAAATGACCCATTTCATTTAAGGTTTTGGGGAAAAACCACACACATGGGCAGCAAATCTAAACTATCAAACAATGGAATTTGCTATTGCTGAAGAAACTGCACAAGAGGAGCTTGTTGATCAGAAAAGGGAGACAGTATTTCTGCCTATAGGAGGAATGAAACCTAGAAAGATTAACGAAAGCTCCCATTGGTGTGCAATAGCTTATGGCCTGTAACTGCTTCAATTATTTCATTGGAATTAGTACTAGAAAGGAGCTGTGTGTATGAAGTATTTTATGCCTCAGACATCTCAGGTGATTACATAAAGGGGAAAAATGTATAGTTACTTTTGTATTAATATCATATACTGTTAGATTCCAAATCCTGTTCAACTTTTAGGAGCAGTGAGCATTAAGAGCTCCTCTGTCACAGGGAAGATGCAAGGAGGTGGTAAATCTGAACAAAAAACGCAAACAGCTAGAGGGAGAAGCTCAACATGCTAAGGTCTCTGGGCTAGCAATTTTAGGGGACTCTCCTGTAGCTACAGTTCTAGAGGTGCTAGCAGTGGAGGGAGTATAGCACCACGATTTCACCACCATGTTGTCTAGACCATCTCTGAGCAAGATTAGATGGCACAACGGTACAAATGCCTGCAGGCACTGTACACTAACATCCCCTCTCTCCACCCTAACATTGCTAGCACTGGTGAAGAGTAAAATTGCTACTGCAAATATAGCCTTAGTGCTCAGTTATCATGCTTTGACATTCTAAAGCAAGAGCTCGAAAGGGATCTAGATTTTAAACGTTTTTTTAAATTAAGAAAAGAGTACCAAAAGGTTCTTCTCAAGGGGATGGCTTAACTGGTGGATATATGTCTAATTATCTTTGATAGACACACCAATTAAGGAATACACCAGTGGTTCTCAAACTGTGGGTCGGGACCTCAAAGTGGGTCGCAACCTCCTTTGAATGGGGTTGCCAGGGCTGACTTAGACTTGCTGGGGCCCGTGGCTGAAGCCTGAGCCTCACTGTACATGGCTGAAGCCAAAGCCCAAGGGCTTCAGCCCTGGGCAGCATGGCTCAGGTTGCAGGCCCTCTGCCCAGAGCAGTGAGGTTTGGGCTTTGCCTCCACTCCCCCCCGCCCCCCACAGAGTAGGGCATGGTGCAATGAAGTTTGAGAACCCCTGGAATATACAAATTCCCAAATGGAATGTGGTTGAGGGCATCCACTTAGTGCGCAAGACCCAGTAGAATGTACACAGGCCATCACCTTGTGATTTTCTTTCCATGACTGAGATCCCCAAGCACACCTGCCATAATGGTGGAGTTCCCTAGATGTTGTTGCAGGTAACTAACTTCCATACAGACAACCATATAACGTAGACTAATTTAGGATTTAATTGTTACCAGAATTAGGGGAGCTGCCCTATGTGGTTCTTGGCTGAACACACGCAGATGTACATACTCTAGCTCTTACTTTTGGACTGCAATTGAAGATTTTGGAGTGCGGGAGAGAGTGAAGACAACACTACACTCTTGTCTTGGCTAGCACATTAACTCCTCCAGAGAGAGGCCATTGCTATTCTTTATGGCCAAAGGACTTCTTCCATTGGTTCATCCCCCAATCAATAGGTAACTTGACTAAGACTAAGGAATAATCACAGCATATGTGAAGGTCTTGTAAGGTATAGCCATCCTTTCTCACTTGTCACTACAATAGCTCCTTACATTCTCTCTCTCTTTCCAATATTGTCTTAGGTCATGTAGACACACAATCTGCAAGAGAGAATGCAGGAGGCTAAAGCACCAGGGATGCAGTTCAAGTAGCCACAGGAAAGAAAGAATTTCAGATGTCAAGGGGTTTATACATCACTCAGCTACATTTTCTTTGATTTCATCAGAGTTTCCAGGAAGTCTCAACCAACAGAATTATCTGGGGGAAAGGACATGGTATTTGAAATGAACTCCACTTCTGTGGTAGATTTATATACCGAACAAAGTCCTCTGTGACCGTGTTTCAGCTGAGTTGATCTCACTGAGGGTCTAGATCTGTTGGGAAGTTACTTTGGAAGTCTTCTTGTTCGAAACACTTCAGTTTGGAAAGACAAGGTGCCAACCCTATATAGGATTTTTAGAAATAGGCCTAAGCAATAATCTGACTTAATTAAGGGGGAGGAAGAACATAAGGTTGCTCTAAGGCAGCTGTGGCACCATCTGAAAGCTTTAGGATTTCAACTCCTTTCAAACCGGATATAGCTGTAGATCCTGAATACAGTCTGCACAGAGTGTCTTCTCGGAAAATATCCAGGTCTCCATGGTTACTGCTGGATAGGCCAACAGTCTTCTTATACAACTGGCCATGAGGTATTGATGACTCAGCTATAGGTCATGGCAGCAATAGTAAAGAGTTAAACTCAAGTAGCTCATTCTCCCTTTCAAATCTTACAGTGCACCCAACTGCTAGTATAAGATAGCCATTCATCTGCACCAAGCACACACACGGGTACAGGACTTCATTGTTTCTAATTTGTCACCGGTCCTTTGGATGCATTTCAAGGTGTAGAGGTAATGGACTGCAGTGCAACCCGTTCCAATATTTAGATTGCCCATTCTTCTAAATTTGCTTTTCCTTGCAGCTAGAGGATGCCATGTGTTCTGGTGACCCAGATCTTAAGATCAGTCCAGCTAAAACAGAGTTCATAGTGGTGAGCTGGAGAGATGCATCCGTCAGCTATGACAAGTTACACCAGCTCCCTCAAGTGTGAGTATAAGGTCAGTTTTTGGATAGGCTCCTCATGACACCAGGAGAAAGGAGTTTCTATCTTCCTCAGTGGTAGCTGGGAAAGGGATTATATCTTCTCGCCACTGGAGTTCTTGTGGCGCTGCTCCATGAATATGTCACTTTGATTAGATTGCAGTACTATACCTTATCTTTTTCTCACACAGAACTTCAACTAGTGCTGACAGCATCTTCCTGCTTAGTTTGTGGCATGTCCTGTGTGAAGGACATGACATGTCATGACCTGTATTAGGTACCTGTTTGAATGTGATTCAAAGTGGTGGGTTTTGATTTACAAAACTGCATAGTTTTGGTCCTGGTTATATTAGAGACAGCTGTCCCTGTATGCACCAGCCTGAATTGAGAACCTATGGAAGACTTCTGCGAATAGTCCCAATATTTTAACTATTTGGCAGGGAGTTCCTTAGCTCCAGAATTTGCTTTTAACAATAGTTCAAGGTTAAATTTGTTAATTTTTTGATAACACTAATCACCACATTTTTTCTCATGATGCAACTTCATTACTTCCCCTCACCTACATGGTAATGTGGAGCAAGAGGAATTGTTTTTTAAAACATTATCTTTGATTTTTTTCACTGAATTCCAGAGATTGTTGTTTTTACATTCAGGTTAACAAAACTTGAAGTTGAAATTTTAGCCACATGAAGACAATGTTCACACAAATATTTATCCAAACTTATTGCACATGTAATGTGCTATTAAACATTCCTTACTCTATATGCTATGCAACATACCTAAGATTCATATATTTTTCTTTTTCCTTATCCATGTGCATTTAAGTTGTCAATCTTAAATTTGCATCAAGTCTCTTCAGACAGAAGTGTTTGCTGAAGCATGAGTATGACAACTGTCAAAATGACTAAATATGCATTACAAATACAACTTCCTCCAGGAACTAGTGGACACTGGGAGAAGAAAGAGGGAATGCATGAGAGGGCTGTCAAACCAGAGAGAAGGGAAAGGGCTTAGCTAGGCTTTGGTAGTCTAGCATCATTGTATAAATGCATTGGAGCAGTGAACTAATTATGCAGAGATATAGCTTCTATGTGAAAATCATATTTTGTATGCCTCATTAACACTACATTCGAACTGGATGGCTGAGGCAGAGAAATGTTATCAAACCTGCCCGATATCTTCCAATGACACAAAGGCTAAAGAAGGTAAAGCAAAAGCAAAAAAGTTCTACCATCTCCTTTCCCCATCAAGTTTCAACTGTCACTGGAAAGGCCAATATATTTATCAGGCTCTGCTGAGCCCTTCCAAGCAGCCAGTTCACACATGACATATGCACAGTGTTTTCTGGAGCAATAAAATTCCAATGTGTCCAAAATAACATTAATAGTCTAATTACATGCATGGGTCAGACTGAGCTGTCACAGGCGTACAATATTCATTACCTTTTTGGTGGTCCTATAAAACTTGTCTATAAAAATCTGAGGTTCTACTTAAAATGTTTCTAAATCGTATGGTTGCAGGAAAAAAACCCAACCTTTAAGTGTAATCTTTTGAGTTTCAGCCCAAGAGAAAGGCAATAATTGGAGAGGTGTTTAAAACAGTTTCTCTCCCCACCAAAAAATATGTACTGATATTCCTATTGTAACAGAAGCACCACATCCACTAAAGCGGCAGAAATTCCCATTTCATTCCCTTCTCACTTCAATTTTTGGACTGAAGTTTTCCAGGTTTGATCTTTTCCCATAAATTTTTAGAACATTTGTAAAATAAGTTTGATTCCTGCTCCTGTAAAGTAAGCTTCTCAACAAAAGTTGTGTTCTTTCCACCTCATATAATATCATTAAGGTAGGGCAGCATATGACTACCAATAATTACAATTTGCAACTGATTTTCAAATTAGGCCATCTGTTACACCTGTGAAATTCTATGGCCTTTCCAGTCACACAGGTGTAACAAAATACACAGCACAAATTCTAATTGGGGGAGAAAGTGAGGGGAAGTGGTCATTTAAAGTCAAGTTGCACAAGTGACTGCAATTGGACCTTGATTAACAATTCTATTGATGTGAGTACCAGAAAAACTTCCAGTTTACTCAACAGGAGCAGTATTGTTTCTGCAGAGGCAAAAAGACTTACAAAAATGTGTGGCCTCACATTAAGGTAGTAATCACAGATGGCTCCCTAACATCAGTAGCTGTAGGTTCTCAGGACCTCTAAAATGAGGCCATTATTTTTTTCATTAGTTGGCAGATATGACCAAAACAGAGCACATCTGCCCAAGCACCATTTTCAAGAAAAAAATAGATTCTAGATGCAGAACCTAAACCAAGCACTCACATGTGATGTTTTCTTTATGAATGAGTGAAATGTTTACTCAAAGTGATCTTAGCATGTAACAGAATAATTTTATATAGTTAAAACTATGCTCTTCAGATTGTAATTAGAACATTAAATTGCAGTTTCCCATTTTCTCTCAACCCAGTTTACATGCTTATTGCAAAGTATTTTGACTAACCAGTGAATGCATCTGAGTACTGCAAGCAAAAAAGAAGTCCTCATATATTTCAACTCCTTCCAAGAAAAAAAATTCTGTCACTGAAGTTTGCAGTGGGAATCACTTCAGTTTTCAAAGTATAAACAAAAATAACCCATTACATTACATACCTCAAAATGTTGTTCTTCTGAAGATGTATGAGATAGAGCCACTCACTTTGGTTTAGGGATCTTAAGCTTTTGGCTTACAGCAGCCAGGAATAATCTGTTTAAAAGCCTCACACAACAGCAGTAGCAGGTCTCAGATAAATAAGAGACCACTACCCTCATTTAGTTTCTTAGTACTGAGGCACCTTTAAATAGATTAGTACAAGCACCCCAATCTAGTGCAGATGATGGAAGAATGTGAACCTATTTAAAATACACTAAGATACTTTTCCTACAGGCTATAGTTAAGCCACAATGTAAAAGTTCAGATGTGACTCTACAGATAATGGTAGAATCAAATTTGAACAGCTAAAGGAGGTTTCTTTAAAAATGTGAACTGCAAAGAAATAAAATTGTGGGGGACTTACCCTATACTACTCCTTTCTGGTAATACTTTTCACTTTCAACCTAAGAATTCTAATATTTTACCAATGATTAATTACAGTAGAAATTTATCCTTGTTTTGGAGAGAAGAATCAGGTGTATGATATGTCTGTACTGCAATCATGGGTGCGACTACAGCTCGAATAGACATACCTGAGCTAGGTTTAATCCACCTAATTCAGGTACTGGAGCAGTGAAGCCACAGCAGCACATGTGATGCAAATCCATCCAGAACCTGAAGCAATTACTCAAGCAGCTAGCCTGCCCTGAAGCATGCATTGTCATGGTTCACTGCTCCAATACCCATGCCAGTCTGTTATTAAAGCTAGCTTAAGTCTGTCTACTCAGCTTCAAATCATGCCCCTTGACTGCAGTATAGACATACCCTCAGACAGCACAATGACTTGCCAGAGCTCTCAACGGATGACTGTATTAAAGCCAGGATTTAAACCCATGTCTCTGTATATTCAAGTCCTGTGTTTTAGGCCCCAGCCCATCCTTCCATTCTAAGGCTGGCTTCATTTTTACCACTTAAATATTAGAAATATCAGATCCTATTTTTGCTGAAGGTCTGGGATTGGCAAATCACAAAAGGCTGAAGCCTAGGTCTAATGCATTTTCAATTGAGGGTTTTATATACTGATGACCCACATTATCATAGTATCTGCGGAACTCAGTCATTTGAATATGCTTATTGATTATACTTCATACCTGTGCCAGGGTTCAATTTATAAGTTGTTTATAAAGGGTAAACAAATGATTAACAGATTTTATAAGCATGTTACAGACATGAGGAGAAAGTGGTATAGATGGTTATAAGTCATGGTAAGAAACCTTTTGCTGTTGGATTTTAACAACTGATTGACCCTTTATGAGATGTAAATGGAAGTGTAATATATGACCTATTTATCCTCAACAACCCAGTGAGACAGACAAGCACTATTATCCCCATGTTACAGAGGGGGAACTGAGGCAGAGAACTTAAGTAGTTTGCCCACGGTCACACAAGACAACTGTAGTAAAGCACTGAATTAAACCTCAGTCTCCTGTGTCCCAGGCCAATGCTCTAACCACTGGACCATCCTTCTCTAGGGTTTGGAGAACTGAAGGTCTAGTTTCAGTCTAGTCTATCAAAAAAAATACTGAAGTCTTCCAAGGAAGAGGTTTAAATTAAAGACCTGATCTTGCCAGTGAAAAAGGTAGAATTTAAAATAATTGAATGCAGCCATTACTGTAAAGGAGCACAAGAAAGAGAACAACTCACTTTCAAAGAACTAAAAAACTCCCTGTAGTTTTTTTTTTGGGGGGGGGGGCGTGGAGGAGAGAGAGAGAGAGAGAGAGAAGACAACATATATTCTGTTTTTAGCTCAGCAGATAAGTCTCTCTGCATTACAGAATTTCTTCACAAATTCTGTATCCAGACACAGGTAGAGAAGATTTCAATAGTTCAGGTCGGAGCCCTGAACACATGAATCCCTGGCCTATTTCAAGATGGTCAGAAAAGTGATAAAATGACTGAGTTATGTCTGTGCCCAGTGTATCTTCCAGGTCCTACTATAGTTTACCAACCAAAAAAAAAAAAAAATCTGTCCTATTGACAAGGCAGAGGCACTAGCCACGTAGCTACTATTGTTGCTCACACAACAGAAATGAAATAAAAGGTTTGATCCCAGAACCACTACAGCTGATATAAACAGAGTATTACACATTTAGAGAGTGTTCACATTTACAAAAAAAAATCTGAACTTAAGTGAATTCTGTAGAGAAGGGAATTATTCTGTATACAGAGGCAAGTACTCCTTGATACCTTAATAGAGAGGTGAAGATTTTAAAATAAAAGAATGAGAAGATTTTTAGTGTCACTTTTATTATCTTATTTCAAACCCACACAAATTGGAGCTAGGAAAGTTCTGCACCAGAAACAGTCCGACTAATGATATTGTAGCGCAGATCACTTACAAATCTCTCTTTCAAAAGGTGGCACCATTTCATTGATTTTACACATTATGAAGTGCATTTAGATGTTTTGCTGCTTCCCCACAACATTCAAATGAATAAGGCAGTGAAGAACATCCTTTTGGGAAGAGAAGTCTTGTTTACAGACAAGTTGATCTTAAATTATTTACTAAGAGCTTCTAGAAGGCATAGAAGTCAAGGCAACAGACATGCCTGTCCATGAGAGATCAGGATTAAAAACAGGAATGCCTGTGCAGAGGTATTTTACGAATATAATCAGGACAAATATAGAAAATGAGGAATACTCAGCTGGCCCTGAACATAAAATCTTGTCTAATGGAAGAGAACAGCAACTTGAATAGAAGCCTCGACTAAATGGAAGTGGTTAAAAATCAGGAGCGTCCCCAAAAGTCATGCTTTTCAAACAGAAAAAAACCCTCCTCTTTAAATTTAGAGATTTGAGTCTTGATTTGAAATAACATCTTTTAAAACACTGGACTATTCAAAATTCACTTTCCTACTAAAGCAGTTAAAGGATTACAGATCTAATCACTGTCAATTAGGCAAGGGAGAAACTGATGAAGTCACGTTATGCCTCTTCACAAACCACATACAACTGCCATTTTGTGATAAGAAAGTTCTTTTTAAACCGAACATTAAAGAAAACTCAGAGGCTACCATGAACTAGAAGCCTGAGATCCATAAACAAGATGTGGAGAACTATTCTAAAATACTTATTTTAGAGAAGGAAATGCCTATTTACACAACAGTCCCCATTGTTGGTAATTTGTTTAATCTATGACCTATAACTATTTGAGCATGAATACGTTAAAAAAAGAACTACACAAAAATTGCTATTATGGATTCACTGACTACCTAGAACTTTCACATTTAAATCTCTTTAATCCCCCAATATTCTCTATTGGATCTCAATTTTGCCCATCTTATTTTGTAGTCTGTGGGAACAGGCAAAAAAGGAAAACTTTCCCTGGCCCTGCACCACACCCCTCAACTCCCAACAACCAAGAAATATTATGCTATCTTGTAAATATTCATATGTAGAGGTGAGAAAAGTCATGGGATTCCTGAATCAGTAAAAACACCTATAGTTTTAGATTTATCAGTTCATACACAAATTTGCCCATGTGAAACAAAACACTTGAGTGCAAAGGCTTACGCGACTGCACGCACATCTAATAGCGTAACAGCTCTGTCTACACTACAGGATAGGCAGTATCTTGGTAGTTGTGACCAGTTCTTGAAAACATATCAGCTAATATTCAAAAACAATTGTTGAAACATCTAAGGTTTTTCAAAAGTGTTTTCAGAAGAGTTATGCACCAGTCATGCCATAGGCACAACGACATTATCTGAAGTAATATAAAAATTACTATTAATTGTTTCATGACTCTGGCAATTTTGTAGCGTACACAGCGCTGTTTATACAGGGCATGATGTTCCAAGCTACTCATATGCTTAAGGGTAATCACTTTTACACAAGGGCCCCGGATAAAACAAACGTGCACCTCTAACAAGCCCGTATTCTCATGGGGCAAAACAATGACAGAATACTAAACTAATTTTACGATTAGGGTGAGTGAATTTTTTTTAAATCGGTACAAGCTAAAAGGGGCTGCTACTGGATTTATGAAAAAGCTGGTCAAAGGCCATTTTAAACTTTATTTATTCCTCAATTATTATAAAGTGGGAAGGAACACTGTTAACCACTCCAAATTCAAGGAGGTAGCACTGATGCTATGATAAGTTAATGAAACTGGAGCATTTAGTACACAATGACTACTAGCAATATCAGGGTCTCATTTACATATTACCACACCAAAACTAAAAGATATTTGGAGCAGTCCTGAAGTAAAATTTAGGAGAGATTTACTCCACAAACATCCGAATGCAGTGGTTTGTAAGTTTGGGCAATGAAGATTGTTATTTTTTGTTTTTGTCAAGCCTTTTCATTTCTGTCACCCACAGCCTTCACCATGGATTTGTTTGCAGCAACCCCAATATCCATTTGATAAACACGGTTTTACAGATTTTCTAGAATTAGGCCACAATGCTACTAAAAAGTTATATACAACTTGTGTATAACTTTATACTATGCACAACCAGAAAATATGATTCAGCTTAAGCTGCATTGACTGAGTCAGCAGATTAACCTATATCCCATCCTGGGTTTAATTCTTTATAAGAAAAACGTTTCTTGGGGAAAAATAAATATCAGTAGTCACTAGTTTTCTGAATGTTCTGCAAAATGACTTCCTGCAGAAGAGGAAGGGAGAGAAAGAGTGTGTTTGTTGTAAGGGGAATACAGAGTAGGGCCTTGAAATACATGATGTCTATGCTATCAAAACACCAAGAGTAAAAGATAGGTGGAGTAGACAAGAGAGAAAATTTGCTATTGTACATGTGAAGGACACATGCTGCAAGTTGTATCACATCTCACTGGGATGTAACCTAACACACCCAAGTTATTGGCAGTGAAAATAATAATGGCATTACGTGCACAGCTCTTTTGTTGAAATGACAACTTCATTATAAGTCAAACTGTTGACTTCTCTGGTTAAGGTTTCCACATTCTAAGTGTTTTTAACAAGACCAAGGGCTTTAAGATGTTGAATTTATTGAAAATGCTTGAATGTTAGCTTCACAACTGCTGCATATTTCATTCTTGCAGATTAAAATCTGCAGTTTCTAATCTCCAGGGACAACAAACTTATTTTCTGCTTCAGATATAAAAGACATGTTGTGGTTTGTGAAACAATGGAAAGTATCAGTGAAAAGGCAAAGAATACATTTTGATATAAGCGGTTACTAAAGCATTATCTTTTCAATTTTCAAAAACGAGAGACAATACAGGATTTTGATTTTGATATTTATTTTTAGCAGGATGTGTGTACTAATGGATGGTGACATCATTAGGAGATACGTCCATGTCCACCACCTGCAACAGAAGCTAGACAGATGTTAAAGAAATCATACTTAAAGCTATAAACGACACTACTTACCTATAGTGGTGTTATGACAGTCACCTTAACAAACAACTGGGTTAGCTTTTGATACAAATACACATGACCAATATAAAAACTTACCAACTGTCAAAATTCATTCATCAAGTTTTAAATTTAATGCATACTGTACCTTGATTTTAACAAGCTGTTAATTTAGAGAAATACCCATTATAAAAATCCCGTTATTTAGAAGAGAGAGATATACTCATACAAAACAAGGCTATATTGTTCTTAAGTGAAAGAAACTTACCTGTAATTCTCTTCAAAAGATAAGCGATCCATTCATTTAACCCTATACTCCAGATTATGGCTAGCAGGAATTCCCCAGACTTTCAAATTCTAATGCTATCAAACCACTTCAGCAGCAGATGGCATGCATTCATTCTTGCTACGAATATAGCCCCTTATTCTTTTTACATGTCAAATCCTTTTGCAAGTAACCAGGTGGAAATTATATAAAACATAATACCCCAAAACTCTTCAAGAAAGGTGATGCTATAAATGTACTTTCTGTAAGCAAGAGATGTGTAAAATATGTAGTAAAAACTTACCTATCTCCTTCTAAAGACTACAAGCTTCAGGATTTTTAATCAAAAGACTGTGCAGTAGCAATAACTGGCTACAAAAAGCAAAATACAACTGTCAAATTTCAAAGCCTCACAATGGTGATGATACAAAGAAAAAACTTAAGTTTGAAGGGTAAAATCTAAACAAACCCCGTTCTAGAAACATCTCAAACATACATACTTACCTGAGGATCTATAAGCTTGGAAACAAGTCCTTTTAGACACTTATAACAAATCCAAACTCAAGATGCAAAGCTAAGTCTGAGCAACAGTGCTTTTTAAGCACATGCAGAAACTCTGTGCAGCTGCATCACAAAGCTCTTTGACAGGAACTGACTGGAAGCTGACTGTAGATAACATGCATATTCTAACTACACCTTGTCATCTGAGAATTACTGAGAAACCAGAAGAAATTCAGTCAGTCACCTAGCCATACATACAAGTTCTCTTGAAAACATCTTGACCTATCACATAAATGTGTACTCGGGCACCTAAATATGTTGGTTGATTATTTTAAGGATTGCTTAGCATCCAGCAGCTCCACTGAAATCAACAGATGTTGGGTGATGATCCTTTCTGAAACTCAGGCCTCTTTTTTAAGTGTCTGAATGAGGATATAGGAGTCTAACTTTAGACTGTTTTTTAAAAAATCTTGGCCCATAATTTTTTTCCATAAGTTTGCGTTTATATGTAGTCAGTGGCTCAAAAAAAGTCTTTACAAACTGAACATCTTGTGAAACCAGGGACTTTCAAGAGCCATTTATCGAGAAAGATTACTATAGCAACTGAACAAAATGTGGGCTACCTTTTACTTGCGTGTAAAGAAAAACGAAGTGTATAAACTTGCAAACTCAGTCTATAATTAAAAAAAATATTTTGCATGAGACTAGGCAAAAGAAACTTGTTCACACCAGACCTAATATCATTGGCATTTAAAGTTAAAAGTGCAGGCAGACTCTCGAACAATTACAAGGACTTAACACAGCTACCCAAGCTTTACTTTGTCAGGAGCTATAACGACAGAATGAAACCTTAGATTGGGATGCAGAAATTCCCTAGTTCTGAGAGATCAAATGTGGCAAGATGTACAATCTAATAGAATCACCCAATGTTATCTATGAAGACTGTTAAGATCTGTCGGAGTTTGGTCAAGACCTTTGCATGCTTCTTCCCATTCCTTTTTATGGCCAAGATATTTCCCAACAAAACAAAGATCTCTATTCACAGCTATAGTCCGAATGCATTTTCTGGGGCAACAAACCACTATTTAAAGGGTGTGGTGAGTCTCTATAGTGTGTCCACACGAAAGAACTTCTCATGACTCTCTGGTGAATGGCTCCATCTCTAGGGTCTATTATATAGCAGCATGGCCTAATTGCAGTAGTGCTCTTCCATGTCAGATAAAGTAGTCATGTGGGAAATGTGTCTTAGGACCCCACCAAATCAACAGCAGCATGATGGGTGTTTGTCCTCAGATTCGTATGAAGAGGGTTTTTTTGTTCACTGATACTTCAATATATACTGAGGTTCTCAAGTGAAAGTATAGCATGGATACCATGAATACTATTGGCGCCCTAAGAGCGGAGATTTCCAGCTTGGGTCTTGATAACTAGTCTTTTGTTAAATCCTTCCCCTGCCATACACGTCCAAAACACTGCAAACTAATACAAGCTGTGTCAAACATGGTCCCTTTGCTCCCAATGGTCCCTTAAAGCCAAGCTGGGACTTACAGACAAATTCTTTCATTTCTTCCACGAGACATCCTTCATAAGTCAATCATCTAAACAGGTGAAAATATTTACTCCCATCTTCTGGATATATTGTTACAATGGTTAGGTATTTTTATAAATTCATGCTGGTCTGAGAGCAGCCTAGAAGACAGCAGTGAATTGGCAGCACTGTTCCAGTATAAAAAAATTGGACACATATAGTACTATATGCATGTCTTGCCATATGCACATAAGCATTCGTCAGATTCAGAGCGACCACTTCTAGCTGAGACAGAATCATTCCCAGACAGCAAGAACATCAAGTGTCTTAATATATGGGGCACAGATCCCAAAGTACTAACTGCTGCTAGTCCACTGGAACTTTCAAGTTGGCCAGCCTTCGAGACAAAGTTTTAGATGGCCAGAAATTATAGGTCATATAACACTAAAAGCTATAGTCAAATCCCAGAGATTCATCAGGCTGGACAAGTCAAGTTGTGGACAGGACCCAGGGGTCTGACTCATCCACTCCCATTTTTAAGGGGCTGAGTAACAGAAGGCCTAAGTCAGTCACAGACAAGTCAAAGACAGAAGTCTAAGACAGACACAGTTAACTTTTGGAGTTGAGTGGCATCTCCAGCTGCAGACCTTGACCTGCATTGAGAGAAAGCATAGAGAACTTAAGGATGTATCAGATCCTCTATGTCAAAACCTCAACTCACTCAGGCTAAGATGGGAACTTGGCTTCATGGGAGGTGCTGAAGAAAAACTGTATGGCAATCTTATTGGACCTTGTGTCAAAGTAGGTAACGTTGGAAGTTATGACAGCTGTGCTAGATTCTGAAGCACTTTAAGATTTGTCCTTTTTAATCTTTCATGTTAACTTGATGGACTGAATGCAAGCTTTTGGTCAGTCCAACAAAGGTTACTCTGGGACGAGAGTGCTTGCAGCAATGCTTGGATGTAGATCACACAATCACCTAACTCACGATCCACCTTAAAACATCTTTGGACAGCTGGGGCACCTCAAAGCAGTTAGACAACTCTGGACATTTTTTCCCAAAAACATTATACACTTCCGAGAGATGGGAGGAAAACATGGCTCTTTAAATGAAATTATGATACATCATTAAACTATGTAATGTAGTAATTCAGTACTACAGTGACTGATAGCTTATTTCAGAACAGAAAAATCAAGCAAGACCTTAGCTGGGTAAAGAGTTAAGCTCCTAGATCCCATGTAGCAAATGATTTTGTTTGAACAATGCAGATAAGAAAGCTCTGTTAAATTTAGGTAAGCCCCCCCCAAACAGAAGCTGTGAACAAAACTTAGAAAAAGCAACCACTGAAGGCTACAACAGTAGAACCATCTGTTGACATAGCTGCGTTTATACCAGGGCTTCTGTTGGCATAGCTACGCCAGTCAACAGTGTGTGCTCATTTGTATTTTTAAAACACCCCAACCAAAGTAACTACACCAATATAGCTTTTCGGTGAAGACCAAGCGTAAAACAATAACCAAAAGAGCCTTTTCAATATCAGCAGTAAAAGAAGGAAGTGAGCTAGATATAGAAGGAGGACTTTCCCTCAACATACCACCTAATGTGGAAGTGGCTTAATGGTTTTAGAGTTTTGAAGCTAGGAAGTTCCTGCTAGTCATGTGCTCGAAGTGGGCATCTAATATTTACCTTTGAGAGAAAGTTTAAACCAACTAAACATTTATAACATATCAAAATTAATTTCATGAAGAACATGGATTAACTGAACAAAATATTACGCACTTCCAACTTATGCTCTTTTTCTGCAAGGACTTCTTTTTGACACCGCAGAAAGTCTGATAACATTCGAGTTAATTGTTTTCTATCATCTATTTCAGCCGCCAACCTGCCATTGTAATCCGCCAGTACCATACAAGCATCATCTACCATCTTGGAAAGCTGTTCTCCAGATTCCTTATCTAAAAGACAAGCAAAGAAAAAAAAATAGCAATACATTACAAAATCTTCTCAGGCTCTCTCATGCTAACACTTCAATTACTCCATGCCCATCTCTCACCTGTTATTCTGTCTAGTAAGGACACATCTTGGACCTCTACTGGCAATGAAGCTATCCTCTGATGAACTGCTGCATCCCCAGAGGCTGCATTTTCTAGTTCTTGTAATGCTCTAATAAGATCTGTAGTCTGAAAAAACACACAGCCTTAGAACTGGTCTAGTCATTAAATCCTGATACACAATAAAGATTCCATCGGCATGGCAGAAGCCTCTGCAAGCATAAATCTGGTATAGCCCACTTGATACCTATGAACCATGCTAACGTAAGGAAGTGCCTGAAGTAGAGTTGGAGTGCACAGCAGTCCTTCCCTATGGGAGGCCTCTTCAGCCAGCATAGTTGAGAGCAGCATTGGGGCTGTTACATCAGGGGCTGTTTTGCTCATGATAATCCAAGGATTGGGGAAGAATAAAGGTTGCATACAGCCACCTTTACTCAACGTTCTAGCTTTTGAGTGTTAATTTGGCCCTTAAAATGGGACCCATTACAATGCAGAGTTGGTTCTTTATTACTCAGTGACTGAAGGATTTGGGGTTTTTACACATATATCCCAAACCTTACGAAATGATAAAAGTTTATGAACACAAGAGACTTCTACCTGTGGAGGGTCACTTGGAGAACTTTGTGCTGAACAGTTATTTTCATCAACTTTTATCTGTTCAAATGTGCGCTTCCTGGCCTTTCTGTCACCATCTAAAAGTCAAAGTAGAGACCTAAAAATCAGTTCAGGAAACAATACATTTATTTCGAGAGACTAAAATACATACACACAGAATACTTACACAAAGCTTGCCTAAGTTGTTCTAATACATCATTTTCATAAACAGACCTTTCTTCCCAAATAGAGAGCACACGGCCAAGGTGTTTCTTACAACTCTCATCAGACTCACTGTGGGGGAAACAATAAAATCACCAATAAAAATGGTAGAAGTACAACCAAGTAATAAACAATTCAGCCCTGTATAATCTTGCATCCAAGGATCTGAAGTATTTTACAAATATCAAAGAATTAAAATGCCCAACACCTCTCTGAGGTGAAGATCCTCATTTTGCAGAAAGGGTAAAGGACGTTTTGACTTGTTCAAAGCCACCTCACAATACGTCACATTGAAATAAAGGCCAAGTCTACTAGCCCACCAGCCTACTTCAACCACTGAATGCTTCATAGTGCCTTTAAACCTAGCAAAGCATGACAGATCAGTTTTACCCTTATTCTATTAATTAACATTTCATCTTTTTTACAATTAAATCTTATTACATAAAAAGATGCAAAAGATTCATCTACAGATACACGTTCTAGTTTAAGTGCTAAATAGAATCATAGACTAAGGTCAGAAGGGACCATTATGATCATCTAGTCTGACCTCCTGTACAATGCAGGCCACGGACTCTCACCCACCAACTCCTGTAACAAACCCCTAACTTGTCTGAGCTATTGAAGTCCTCAAATCATGGTTTAAAGACTTCAAGGTGCAGAGAATCCAGAGAAATCATATGCTAGATCTGTATCATTAAGGAATAGGGAATTATTGTAACGTACAAGTTGAAAAACACATTTACCCTCAACCTAACACAAAAGAAAAACACAACCCAGTCTTCCAATGTGAAAAGATGATTATCAGGCTAATAAACTTTATTCTGATCAAGGTGCATACACAGGCATGGGAACTAGGGTGTGTGTGGGGGTGGGGGGGAGGGTGCTGCAGCAACCCTAGGTTTTATGCGGGATCCCACTTGCCGGCCCTCCTGCGCCCGGGCTCCCGGCTGCCAGCCCCAGCCTCTTACCCCTGCCAGATCCACCCCCCCCCCCCCCCCCCGCCCAATCCTGGAGACACGGCCCTGCTCCCAGTCCCAGCTGGGAGGGGGGGGGGGGAGGAGAAGGGAGGGAGGGCGGGAACAGACAGGGGTAAGCGCGGTTGGCTTTCAGTACTCGCACTATTAAAAAGTGTTCCAGCACCACTGGGTATATATACTAAAGAAGATTGACATTTATTCAAGATCAAAGGAGCTTTTAAACTAAGAGGTGCAGGGAAGAAATTGAAAAAAAAAAAATAGATTTCAGATCTAGGATAGGGTGCTTTCTTTAAATAGGGTCCATGAGCGCTGCTGAGCCAGACAGAACAAATGAAGTGTTCTGAAAGGAAAATGCCTCACACGGGCTTTTTTGTTTGCATGATAGTTAAGATGACAATAATGCTCACATTACAGTTTACTGTACCTTGAAACATGCTTAAAGGCCTCAACTATAACTGGTGCAAAGTCTTTTGTAAATTCTGGTCCTTTCCTTTTGCTGTTCTGAATGACATCGTTGGCCAGGTACAGAAATGTCAACTTCCTATTTGGTTTTGCTGATAAAAGAAAAAAAAAAAGAGATGCAACAATCCGAAGTTGTTAGTAGTATAAAACTAATTTTGCAAGTTAACATTCAGTTGAGTTTCTTCCTACATCTCTTATGTAGAGAATGTAAACAGATATAAATGTTAGCTAAAAATACAAAGTTCCTTCACTATTTCTGTTAGCACCTCATACTATTAATACAAAATAATCAAAGCCATTTTTTATAAAAAATTTGTCTGCATAAATTTCAGCCCTCAAAACCCAGAGAAAGCAAGTCATATCAGTTCGCCATCCCCCGCTGCCATTTTCAGTACAGGCCCAGCAACAGCTAATTTGAAGTTTGAACATTCTTCACATTTTGCCAATCCACAATTTGCTCTGACCTCTTGCTGCCCCTCTCACACTACCACATTCCTTTGCTACTTCAGCACACACACTGTCCTTCCCCTCCACGCTCATACCCAGTCTCTCCTCCACAACATAACACTTACTTAGTCTCCCAAATTCTTCTTCTTCCCACACGCAGAACCTTACATTTTTTAAAATACACGTTGCGCTTTTAAATTTACATTATGAATCACCAAAGCAAACATATGATCTTGTAGCTATAATCTTAGGGTAACATTTTCAAAACTGCTTCAGGGTATGTCTACACTACAATATAAGCCCAGGGTTAGTGGGACTCCAATCAGCTGACCCTGGGTTACAGAACCCAGGGCTTGAGCATTTACAATGATTGTTAACTGGACATTAAGGTTTTTCTAACCCAGGCTTGAAGCTGGGACTCTGATGTCAACGCTGCAGCACACAGACTCAAGTGAAATCAGCCATACACCAGACTCTCAAACACCCTCCTGAAATGCGGCTGGTCTAGACCCCGGACACTGGCCTCCTGTGAGAAAGCTTGACTGTCTACACGGCATGTTACAGGAAGTTTGAACAGCCCACCAACACATCCTGCCAAGCAATCATTTTGGTCCGTGCACCCCCAGCTATTGGAAACAGCAACATGGAGACGGCGCCTTTAGAAGAAGTTCTTTGCTTGCACTTTCACTCCTGTGTTGGGAAACAGGCAGAGCTTCTGAGAAATGCTGGTGGATATTTTGGTGCTGTCTTCTGACCCAACAAAGGCACCTGACAGAGCTTATGATGGAGCAGGAAGTGGCGGTAGCAGAGTACCAAAGCATGGCAGACTCCAACTGGCTGACGGAGCTCATGACACTCCGTACAATCACTCATGCCCCGAGTAGACCGGCGCTTCTGGTGCAGGGCCACAAGCGCAGGCTGAGGGGACGATACTGTCATGGTGACTTAGGATGACCAGCTGTGGTCCAGCACTTTCACATGAAGAAAACTACATTTCTGGAGCTTTCTGAAGCGCTTGCCCCAACCCTCTAGTGTAAACATATGCATGAGGCCACTCATGCCAATCCAAAAGCAGGTTGCTATAAGTGTCCAGAAGCTGGCTACCCCAGACTGCTACAGGGCCATTGCCAACCAGTTTAAGACTGGGAAGTCACCTGTGGGTAAAGTCATGGTGGAGGTGTCTGAGGCAATCAGGCATGTGGTTTGAAAGATATTCATGAAGTAATTGCATTTGAGAGAATGGAACTCATGTGCCCCTAGTTTGCCCTCCTCAAGGAACATGAGCACAAACCACAAAGGGCACTACTCCATTGCTATGCAGGCCCTCATGGACCCCAGAGGTCCATTTACAAATGTGAACGTGGGCTGCACTGGGAAAGTTCATGATGTCAGGGTTGTGTGATGAGGGAGAGTCTACATTCATGGACAGGCTGGAATACTATTCCCATCAAATATCAATAGCATTACTGACCCCACCATTATTTTGGGGATCCCCACATGGCCCTTTTTGCCTTGGCCTATTAAACTCTCAGCAGGTGCAGAATGGTTGTTGAACGTGCTTTTGGTAGACTAAAATCCTGTTGCACATCCAAATGGGTCTGCAGACATCTCCAAGTCATCAGTGCTGTTCGCATTACTGTGGCTTGCTGTAATCTTCACTATCTTTGTGAAGCCAGAGGTGAGTCATTTCCCTCTGAATGGACCTATGAGAGAGAAGGTCCACTGAACCAGTATACTCAGGCAGAAAGTCCCCCTACCATAGCTGGAGCTAGATGCACCCAGGCAACAGAAGTCAGGGAGGCTTTGTGCTCCCATATTATAGACTATGAATGTCCTTTTGGAGGAATGGGGACAGGGCTTATTGATTTGGGGTGGGGGGTCAGTGCTTGGGGAGGGTAGGGACTCGACTGCCATGCAATGTACTTATGAATGACTTGGCCACTTATGAAATGGTGGGGCATGATTCACAGTATAGATTCATATAATACTCCTGGGAAAATTCAGCACCACTCCGCAATGCAGAATTTGCGCAGAATGAATCTTCTGTGCAGAATTTCCTTTTTCCCTTGCAGAAATGGGCTGCAGAGCTCCTGGACCCGGCCGAGTCTAGTTCCACAGTTTGCAAATAGAAGACTAGGGTGGGGGGAGCGGAGAGAGAGAAAAGAGGAGAAGAGAGAGAACTGGAGGGCTCCCGACAGCTGCAGTTCGAAGGAGACAGTGTGCAGGAAACATCAAACAAACCCGGGACCCAGCATGAGACTGTTTCTCCCTCTGGATCCCTGGGCTCCCGGGGAGAGGGACTGGAACTAGACTGTGGTAGGGCTTTCTTTAACACTCTACTTCTGGGGGAATTTTTTATTTTTGTCTATGTTGATACATTGTTGCTAACAAGCATGTTGAATAAATTACCAAAATAACAAATTGGTGTGATTATAGAGTGTTATTTTGACAAATAAAATTTGCCAAATTTTAAAATATTGTACACAGAATTTCCCCAGGAGTAATATAAAGAAGTGACTGAAGTGAGGATTGTATAAAGGAATGGTGTTTGCATACTAATTCCTAATTGTCCCTGATCATGTGTTTACCTTTGTTATTTTAAAAACACTGTACAATATGACAGTGATAGAAATAAACTCTCCTAATGACACAGAAATCTTTATTTATAAAGATGTCTTGGAAAACTACAACATCCACCCATTGCCAGGCAGGCCAGCTGACAGTGCCACACCAACACACCAGAACCAAACAGGGGAGGAAAAAAGTGCATGAACAAGACAAATAATGAAACCATGTACAAAACAGAAACCCCCTACCACTGTATGTCCCCAGACCCCTAGGTTTCCTTTCCCTTCTTGCTGCACATGAGTGGGATGGAGGCATCCACAGGAAAGTCGTCAATATAAAGGACCGAACTGGTCTAAGTTTCCTGGCCCAGCCGCTATTGGGGCCTGACTGCATATGCTACACAGTCATGAAGTTTTCCGAACTGTTTCTGGACTAAATCCCAGGATACTGACCAGGGGTCTGAGGCTGTAATGTGGGTGATGCAGCAGGAGTCGGTACTCTTTCAGCCGTTACTTACATCAGCAACTCAAACTGTTCTCTCTGCTGACCTCTGTCCTTTTTTAGCCACTGCTCCTGCTCCAGGAACAGTGAAACAAGTGCCTGCTCCTGCACTGAAACCCTGTTCTCAAGCTGTGCAGCCTGCCTCAGCCTTTCCTCTTGACTCTCGCCATGCCTTGCCTTTAGCCATAAGTCCCTCTGTTTTTGGTACTGGACCTGCTTGTGGGTCCTATCCAGAATTTCAACCATAAGTTAATCACAGAAATGCTTCCTCTCGAAACGATCCTTGACAGTATGCTGGGCCAGGCTTGTACTAGACAGTGGGCAAGCTGTGGAGATTCTGCAGTCACTAGAGGTCGAGGGGCCTGGAATAGGACAAGACACAGAGTTACTGTCTCAAACAGCTCATTGCAGGAGCACAGAAAAAATTCTGGTGGAATTCCAAGGACAAAGCATTACATTTCCAAACTGAACCTCAATATACTGTGAGAGGGATGCTTCCAACCACAGATGCTCCCTGAACACAGCCTGGTTAATCACAGAGACATTAATATTGAGACACTGGTAAGTTAAAATTCAAAGCTGTTTTTTGTTTTCTAAAAATTGCATATCTACTCAGGGGGAGGAAGGTGTGTCTGTCAGTTGCCTTGCTACAAAGACTTTTTCTATCATTTCAGGCCTTCCACATTTTGGAGGACATAGCTGTTCTTGTGGTGCCTGACCGGCTGTTCTTGTGGTGCCTGACCGGCAAAAGGAGAGGATATTCAAAGCTGCTGGTGGGAAACCTGCAATGTATGCAGTGAAGGTAGTCAAACCTATAATGGCTGAACACCTCTATGAGTGGAATGGCTTTGTGAGCTACCAAGGTGGGCCTAAAAAATATTCACTTCCCCAAAACGTGATTACTTATCTGGAGTTCTGGCTTCAGGAAACGTCTGCATCTATCAGCACCTAAGATGCAGTCAGAATTCATAAGGGAATCAACAGCATGCTGCATAAATTTCATGGGGCTTAGCCAGTCATGATTACATGCAAACACACAGAACTCCACAACCACCCCCCCCACCTCCTGGCATATTTCTGGATGCATTTTCAAACCCAGTCAAATTTGAGACAAATGATTTTGTCACCTATGTACTGCTTGGACTACCTTTACCTGAAATGGACTAGATTTGTGAATGAAACACACTTGCACCACCACCGCTGTACCATTCACTCTTTCCAGATGGCTTGTTACACCACTGGATGGTTATAGAGTGGCATACTTATAGGTATGGCAGTGTTAGGTTATTATTTTTAAGAAACAAATGCCCTAGCAAAAATCTGTGCCTTTCTAGTAATATAAAAACACCTTGAAAATATTTATTGTTTGTATTTCCTGGTCACCAATTTGAATTCCACATGGCGGGGGGGGAGTGGACGGAAGAAGACAGAGGAGAACGGGCGCACAACTGGTGTACCATCTGCCATTGGCAGACAGAAGCCCTGGTTAGCAGCATGTAATAAATTTTGAAGTGTTTCATAGAACCGAAATCCACCCCATTCCTACATTAAATGGAGCCAGAAACTTACCAGGCTCCAAGGCAGCTTCTGTCCAGTCTGTCCTCTGCAAGCTCTGCAGCCAGGTTGTTCCCTGGGTGGGCATCAAACAGCTCCCTTAAGTACAGCAGGATGTGCTGCTCCTGGATCAAAGCCCTCCCCCCCCGGGACTCATTTCAGGAACAGAATCACTTTGTGGGCCTCCTTCTGCACTGCTGCTGGTTCCCACCACTCCCCATGCTGGATTCTGGGGCCAGCAGGGCAGCATCACAGCTGACTAGTTCATCATGCACCACCGCTGGCTCTGTGCTTGTCAACCTCCTCAGAAAACAGGCACAATGTTGGCAAGATGCCAGAGGTGTGTTTCAGGTCCATGGTTTTCTTATACCGTCTAGAGATGCTTAATCCAGTCCCCGTACTGGTCACCAGCCCGATATATTTGCATATTGGTGTCAGGTGTCATCTACACTTTGGGGAAGGAGAATCCAGTAACATTGTGACACCCCATCCCCTCAGTGATAATACTCAATTTTTGCAGTGTAAATAGAACGCTGTTTTAATCATGTTCCTTATACAAAATCCCTCATATGCCAGTCCGTACAGCGAGAACTAACAACAGCTCTCAACATCCGAAAGACACATTGTTGACATGAAATTAGATTCTTGTCTAAGGGACAACGGTATGCAAAATCTCTTACTGAAAAAGACCAGATTCGTAATCTGGGTCAGGCACAGAGATGCCACATGGTAGGTGGAAGGTGGAATCCATAGAAAATGTTACTATTTGAAAATTATCAAATATATAAGCACAGTAACTCCAAACTTAACGTTGTAGTTATGTTCCTGAAAAATGCAACTTTAAGTCAAACAATGTTAAACTAATACAATTTTCCCATAAGATTTAATGTAAATGTGGGGGGTTAGGTTCCAAGGAAATTTTTTGGGGGGCAGACAAAAGACATTATATACTGTACTATCGTAGGGAGGTGCCCTTGGCTTACCCCACACAGGCACAGCCTGCTGCAGACAATGAGGCAGGCAAGGACACTAGAAAGCACCTTGCACAGCAGCAGCTTCCCCCCTTAAGAACAGGCGCTGACTTTGCTAGGGGATGCTCCAGGTCCAACTCTTCCCACCCCCACTCCACCTCCTCCCTGGAGCACATTGCGCCCCCGCTCCTCCCCGTTGCTTCCACCACTTCCCTGCCGCCAAACAGCAGGGAAGTGGTGGAAGCACTTAGGACTTTCTGGGAGGGAAGGGGAGGAGAGGAGACTAAGCAGATTTAGAGTTAGTGGGGCCCTGTGCTCAGCTTCATTTTTGCTCCCCACCCCCCACTGGGGGAGCACTCTCTCTTATCTCCCTCCCATTTTTTTCCCCTCTATTCTCCTCCTGGGGCTCAGGGCTGGGGGTGCAGGGTTTGGGAGAAGGCTCAGGGCTGGGGCAGGCAGGAGGTGCAGAGCACTTACCTGGGACAGCTCCTGTTTGGTGCAGGGGGTGTGCAGGTGGCTCCGTGCAGCACTACCCCCGTGACCACAATTCTGGGAGCTCCCCCGCCCAACCAGGCAGGGCCACCTGGAAGGCAGGGGCTTTAGGGGCTGCAGGGCCCTGGGCTAAGGGGGCCCCAGCCTGCAGCTCTAAAGCCCCTTTCAGAATGCAACCCTGTGAGCACAGGCTGGGGGACACAGGAGGAACAGGGGCAGCTGCGCAGCCAGCCAGCAGGAGAGAAGTAGCGCTTTGAAGAGAAAAGCCGTCTGGCAGCAGGGGAAGCGCTGGGAGGGAGGAGGCGGAGAAGAGGAACTTGTGCAATGCTCCCTTGTAAAGTCGCTGCTCTTCCACAGAATCCTATAAGCAGTGGACAGAGCAGGCAGCCAAACGACATTATAAGGAAGCATTGCACAACTTTAAACGAGCATGTTCCCTAATGGAGTAGCAACGTAACTTCGAAGAAACGTTAAACAGGAGAACATTAAGTGAGGAGTTGCTGTAAATTGCTCATGCTGGTCTCTACAGCAAGCCCTGACATACTGCCCCTTTTGACATGTCACTTGACATGGGAGCAAGCAAAAAGTGTGTTTCGAGGACAAACTATGGAGCAACCAAGTAAGATGATCTGAGACTGTATGACTAGGTAAAGCTAACATTGCCATCCTCTGAACTGAACCCTAGTACTGATAGTCACTAACAGGAAAAAGATATCAGTTTGATATCTTGTTTTGGGGAAACAAGGCATCTGGAGGCTGTAATGTGTAAACTCTGAAAAGTCACCTAGATATTGAACATAAATCTTCTTCATGCACAGGGGGCAGAACAGCCCAGATATACTATCTTGATAGCTACATAGAATAAATACTTGTAGGAACTGTTTATGTCCAGCATGGCTATAGAACCATTCAGTTTTCAAAGTAGTCAAGTTTGAGAGGATTTCTGAAACAAAAATAGCCCCTCAGAGAGCAGTGCCAACAATACTGATGGGTGGGGATCTGCTTTCTGACACTGCACTGTTCTCCTAATAGCTGAAAGTAAGAGACAATGAAAACAAACTCCATAAAGTTGGGGTCCCTATTTGAAACAAACTCAGAAACTCTAACTGAAAGAAGTGGAACACTAAAAACAAGGAGGCCATTCTGTCACAAGGGAGTCCTTCCAATGGAGAGAATTGCAAGAAATCCCAGAGACAGCAAGCCGCCTTCCTCACAGCACTCATAAGAGAAAGGAGGAAATAAAACAAAACACACCTCGAAAGAACTACCATCAACAGATGGAGGAAAAGTCTCCCCACATCTCCATCAAAAAGCTAGTGTTTTCTCCAGCTGTCAGGTAAGATTTCAACAAACTATATTCATATTCACTGTACTGAGATGAGAGACATTTACAAAGCCAGGTATTTTCCTTGTCCATTTGCTGGTAAGAAACATTTACCAATTGCCTTAGGCAACATACAGGATATTGGTGTATACATAATGATGTATGTAATGCCTTTAAAAAAGTCTCCCCCTACAATCTAGCCCAGGGGTTCTCAACATTTTCCTTTCTGAGCCCCCCCCGCAACATACTATAAAAACTCCACAGCCTAGCTATGCTACAACTGGTCTTCTGCATATAAAAGCCAGGGCAGGCATTAGAAGGTAGCAAGCAGGGCAACTGCCTAGTGCCCCACACCACAGGGGCACTGTGAAGCTACAATCCTCAGGACCCAGGGCTTCAGACCCATGCGATGGGCTTCAGCTTTTTGCCCTGGGCCCCAGTGAGTCTAATGCTGACCCTGCTTGGCGTTCCTCCCACGCAAAAAACCTGCTTGCAGCTCCCCCCTAGGGAGCCCGAGACCCCAGTTCAGAACCACTGATCTATCCAATCTACAGATGTTACAGATTTGCCTGATTTAGTTATACAAAATGCTTAAATCAAAGGATTCTTTGGCAGTTGAGGCAGAGAACCAACCAACATTTAAGGAGCACAGGGAGACGAATATTGTTAGAGATTTTTCTGTAGTTACTAAAATAATGAAACATTGATTAGAACCCAGGTCTCTTGGGTTCCAGATCAGTGCCCATCCTTGGATGATGCACATTTAAACTTCTCCACCTATGTGTGTTTCCGTATCTAGACTTCAACCTTGAGCTCTTGCTGATCTGCAATAGAACTATATCAAACTGGGCTAAATTGCTATCTGGAAGTATACACAATCCTGCCTTAGCGTTTGCTGCTAATGTATTCTGCTCCGCATAGATTCTAATTAAAGGACACGAACAAAGGACTTCAATATGCTTAACTGTTCCTGAGAACATTTTACATCTATTTCCAAAATCAACTTTGCTGGACTCAGTCTGAAAACCTTTATCTACCCCTTCTAGTATCTCTCTTCGGAGAGGACCACTCATATTCAGGTTTCAAGAAAGATATGGAAGTTTGGATTTCCATTAAAAAAATATATGAATGTGATCACGGAACTATACAGATTTTCCTCGGCACTTGGTAAAACACAGTATGTTAGATTCAAGTGTTGGTAGCGTTGTCTGCCACAATTTACGGGTTAAGATTTTATTTAATTTATTTAATTCATACACATTTTCCTGGCTCAAGGCAAGGGCTAGAAGGTGACTATTGACATGGGGAGCCGTACAAAAATAGGTAACGACCAATATCACTGCTATACTGAGACACTGCACCAGGTGAATACAGAAGAAGGGACTGGATGGTAGGGCTGGGTCTATATTGACTCATTCCTAAAAGGTGCAGTTTTACCTCATGCCCACACTAATGCTCTTCTAAACTTTCAGTTGCAATGCCCTCTGGTTACCTAACTCCAGTTATTGGCACAGCTCCCAGAAGCAATGGATTCTGGAACACGTCAAAAGGCTACTGGTGCACTGTGGGAGTAGTTGACCCATCTGGACCATTTCAGTTTGAACCATTTTAATGACATTCATATTGGCACTAAACCAGTGCTAGCTGAAACAGTTCAGACGAAACTGGTAGTTAGACACACTGAAAGCAAGCTTAATCCAAAAGGTATATGGCAGGCATTCAGACAGTTTAATATCCATTACGTCAGGCGTTCTCAAACTGGGGGTTGGGATCCCTCAGAAGGTCACGTTATTACATGGGGGGGGTCGCGAGCTGCCAGCCTCCCCCCCAAATCCCGCTTTGCCTCCAGCATTTATAATGGTGTTAAATATATAAAAACGTGTTTTTAATTTATAAGGGGGGGAGGGTCGCACTCAAGAGGCTTGCTATGTGAAAGGGATCACCAGTACAAAAGTTTGAGAATCACTGCATTACATGTATGCTACCAGGAACCATGTTACTCTAGTCAGTGTACGAGCAGCTACACTGCAAGCCCTTACCCAAGTTATGGTGCGCTCCCCCATGTGCGTCCTCGGGACTTTCTGGGGATACGTCCCACGGTTCTTTGTGCTGCAGTAAACTGTGCAACAGATTCTTTCCCAGTGAACTGTGGGAGAATTTGTCTGTCCTCCTTGGCACACTGGAGGAAGCTGAGAGAAGACAAATGGAGGACTATCAGCACTCTAAATGATTTAGCCTGCATTCTCACAGCACAGGAGGAGGAGTACTACTGGCTCAAGTGAAACCAGAACCCAAGCCCTAAACCCCATGCCCCCCGCCATGCTAGCTGGCCTGCAAGCACAAAAACTCAGGTGAGATATGTGTGTGTGTGTGTGTGTGGATGGAAGGGGATGGGGCGGGGGGTTGGGACAACACACAAGGAAGAACCTGGCTAACTCATTTAGCCCAGACTTTTACCTTGGTTTTAGCCCAATCCTCTCTACCATGCTTAAAAAGCCTTTTATATGGATTTGTCAGGCTTGCTTACCCAGGTGAGTAGGCTCCCTTCCTCAGCGCTGGAACTCATCTATTAGTTTATATACACCTGCCCAGTTTATAAACACCACATTACACCCAGCCTTCTGCATGTCTACACAGCTCACTTGAATAGTTAGTGTAGTAAGCACCATAATTTGAGACACACCAAAAATCACACCTCTAAAAGAGCACTGCCAAGAGTCTGGCAGAGGAGGGGATTACATGGAGGGCAAGTCAGTGTAAGAGAATAAAAAAACGCACGACAAAAAAAAAACACCAATGGCAAATCTCGAAACTTACGATCAACCTGCCACTACTATAAAGAGTTTGACTAGTTGCTGAACACCCCCTGTTGTGCCTGATGGCGTTTTAAGAGCAAATGCACTCATGGACACAGAGACTGGCAGTGCCAGAGGAGATTCCAGCAGTTGAAGGTCAAACACAGACCCCAGAGCCAGCAGGCTCTATGGGCAGATGGACTGGAGGACATCCTCAGACCTGCTCGGGGACAAGGAATGGAACAGAGAGAAACCTGCATCAGAGCCATCGCCACTTCCAGGTAAGAGGCTACTGCCATCTTTGTTATTGCTAGTGAGAAATTGCAACATAAATGATAGGATTTTGCTAGTTTATGGCCAATGCAATTATTATGAAGAATATTATGTACTGTGGGGTGACCTTTGGGCCACCTGAGTGCAGAAGCCACACCATTTCCCCAGCCACCTTTTACCCCCTTCCTCCCCCATCACATGCAATTCAAGATGGATTCCAAACAAGGAGAAAAGTAGTAAATATGCAACTAGTGATTTATTCTAACTGAAATGTAACTGAATACTGCTAATTGATTTATGCACAACTGAGATTACAAGATGAGCGATGCCTGCAGACACTGTGATGCATGCAGCACAAGCACATATGTAGAGCTATGTACACACACACACACTGCACTCTTCTCATACTGGCACGGTATTAAAGCAGTCTCCAAAACAGCCAGGATTTTATGTCCTACTGTATGATCTGTGGCTATATTAAGTGAAAGCAAGGTGGATAAAAACCAATGATTTTTTTAAATAATAAAAATTCCTAGTTATTTAAAAATTGGATTTTTTTGATAAAATGCTTTTTGAGGAAAAAAGCAATCTGAAGATATCTTTAAGCTATAACGTATCTCTTCATAGAACAGGGATTGTAAATTCTAATTCTACAGTATGAGAATATATTCATGTAATGTTTAAGAAAAGTTTTGTAAATGAGTTCCAATAGTTCATGGATTAGGGACCCAATCTTATGGGATTCCAGGGGCTTCTGTACAGATTTAGATTAATCTTTCTACCTATCCAATGGGTCTCAGTGCTCAGTCTAGAAGATACCATCAGAGAAGATACATTTTTCAGTTCTCAAACTGTGGATTTGTCTATCCAGAGATAACATGCTTGTTAACAGCAAAAATGTTTTTAAATGAATAAATAAATAAATATCTAGAGGTGAGAAACAGACCTCAACCCTACTGTCCCTCTGAAAATTTGTGTACACAGAGTCAATCCCTTATCTCTCTCTAAAAGTTTCAAAAAGTTCAATGAACAGAAGTTTGTTGGGGGCAGAATAAATCTGGATAAGGAGATGTCTGGAGATAAAATGTGAGAAGGGAGGAACAGGCAGCAGAAACAAAAGTGAAACTGTTTGAGCAGCATATTCTAGAAGTCTTGAGGTCTTTCCAAATGTAGCCTTCATTGATTTGAGATCTACCATATCATTCTCTTACTAGAAGGGAAAAACTATAATGGCAGCAGGCTGTAAGAGAGACCCAGTTTGGGAATAATTACCATTCAAGAAATATATGTTTGCTGCTGATGTTTTAAAGAAAATCACACCAATGAATGGTGGAAGTCACTGCTGAAGTGATAATCTCACTTTTAACAGCAGTAGCTTCTTCTGCCAGTGTAGAAAGAATATTTTCTTCCTTTGGACTAATTAATTCCAAATTGAGAAATCATTTGAGACCTGAAAAAGCAGGAAAGCCGTGTTTTTCTTTTCCAGATTAGGAACAAAAAGGAAAATGAAGGTGAAGACTACTGAGAAGCTGCAGAAGCCAATATTTTACATTTTTCATGTTGACCTGGCTGACATAGTCTTCTTAAATATTTCATTTAACTATTTTAGTTAAAAACAATTTTAACAAAAACAAACCTGAATTAAAAAAATTGAATGTTTAACTAAATTTAAAAATTCATGTGCTTGTTTTGTTAAAATATTATATGTTTGCTGTTGAGGAAAACAATCCAGAATATATAACGTTGTTTTAAACAATTTAAATGTCTCTCTGGTGATGTTCTCCTCCTAATACAGCATGACAAGAAAATCCTCCAAATATTAATGCTTGACCAGTTGAATTGGAAATAGTTCGCCTCCCAATGATTTCATAAATATCTGCTTCAATTACCTTTGGACCATTCATTTTCTGATATAGCTGTAAAACTAATCTGAAAAGTTTTCAAAATCAATCACTTAAAAATGTATAGTGTGTACCTTCTAAAAATGAAATCTACATCTATCTCTGAGTTGAGAAGAATATGTACTAAGGTTATAACAACCAACAAGAATGCGCTTTTATGTAGAAATCCATGATTAAATAGAATCTTCCTAACTAGTGATTTAAATCAATTTGAGCTAAATCAAATCCACCCTGAGTGAAAGTCTCTAGGTATTGGCAGCCTGATGTACAGGGGTAGTGAAAAGGCATATTCATGGTAAGCAAGTTCCTGCATCCTATTTCAGCATGCTTTTTTGTGTTCACTGAGATTTTGGTCCACCCCCAGAAAATTATGCTTCTGAACTTTTCACACAGGAAAACCTCAAGACAGTCCACGAGACACCTATGCAGGACAAACACTCCCCGCCCCACAGCTCACTACAGTCCTCTCTAGTCATCACTCGCTGATCAGTCATCAGACAAGGAAATACCTCTTTGACATACACAGATGGTCTTCTACCACAGGCCTGGAAAAGTTCTTTTCCAATCCTGAATCTCCAGCAGATTAACATCTTCTGATGACAACACTACCTGAAATACTTTTAAGACCAGCACTGGTAAAAGGTTCCTAGTTTATGGGCACCAAACCCACCCCCCCATCCAGGTAAAAAGATATATTTATTTTATTTTAAAAAATTCCAAGATTTTCCATTGTATTGGTGGGCTGGTGACCTGAGCTGCAGCTGCTTATCAACAGGCAAATATGGAGAAAGGAGATAAACGTGGGTATGGAGAAGACAGAAGTATCAATTTTGTGGCCTTGCTGTGACACAATGTAAAGAGATATTTTTATTTCCCTGGACAAAAAAAAGTTCCTTTATTGCCTTTGCAAGGCTGTCCACATCTGCTGCACCAAGCAGCCTCCAATGGCTTTTGGGATGAGGGCCGTGAACTAGCAGGGGAAAAGAAAAATGTTCCAAAGATGACCATCTGCAGGATATGCAAAATGACTTTAGCCACAGGTCACACCAGCAGTGAGAATTCCAGAGGCTGCTGTAGGAGCAGGACAGGGAAATGAAGGAGCATGACTGGCAGCAGCAGAAGGAAATGTTCAAGCAGACACTTAGCCTGATGACCAGTACCTTTGCCAGTTGACTCTCCTCCATGCTAACATACCTGGCAGCCAATGCACCACTTGACAATTCTGGAGTGGGGTTGGCAATGTGGCAATCAAACTCCTAGAATAAAAGTGAGTATGGATATATATATTCTGTTCATCCTACCTCCATGCAACTACAGGAGAAGTAGTACAAGAACACTGGTGATGTGCAATTCTATCAACAATGACATCACACTGATTTACTTTGTTTTCACTGCACATTTCACCCAACATTTGCACTCTGGTCAGTAGCAGCTGGATTGGCTGCATTCACTTTTACTAAAGTATTTGATTGAACAATCCACAGGTGAGTGTTTGGGAAATAAGAGGCAGAAAGCTTAAATCAAAAGCTTTTAATTGTCAGAACAGCAGCAAATAGATACATGTCTAAGTCTACACAGTATAACACTCCACAGCCTCACATTTTCCCACACAAAGCTGGATGTGGGCAAACAAGCCATCCCTTACTTCCCTTGCTCTCCCAGCCCCAGTGATCAAAGGTGCACTCTTAGGTTCGGGTGAACAGGCAGCCAATCTTCAACCCATTCCTGGAGAAAGCTCTCTCCATTATGCTTGCATATGTTGTGGAGTGCACAGCATGTCCCAATAACAGATGTCACTGGGCATACTACATCCAAACAGGTTTGCAAGCTGTGCCAACTTACCATCAATCGTCCAAATGTACATTCTACCACCATCCCGCAACTGCTTAGTATGCAAATTCTTCTGAGTGCACTCTTACATCAGGGTACAACTTCACATGCACCTTGTGGAGGGAAGGAGATGGTCACAGTTGATGTAAAACTGGTTAGCAACCAACCTGTAGCAGTCTGAGGTAAGAGCCTAATTCTGGATTCCCTCATCTGCATGTCCTGACACTGGAGGGTTGGGTCCACATGACAGTGTAGACCCACTCAGTACTTGTGCTCCTGATCCAGCATCAGGTCAACACAGGAGAATCTACAGCTATTACAACCTGCATCAGCTGCCTCAATTCTGCTGTGTCCACACCAAGGCCTGCTGCCACCTTCTGATGGCCACTAGCTGCTTCCAAAATGCTCTCTACCAAGTCCCATGCCCTCTATCTGCCTCCAGTTGTGAAAACAGGTGTTGGATTAACAGTGACAACTGCTGGATCAGGTCATCATCCTGATCTGGATCAATCCCTTGTCAGTGGGTGGAACAGAGGTGAAGATGGAAATGAGGAGTGTGCAGTGCCAAAAGTGTTTAAATTCTCTGTGCTGGTTAGCAAAGAACTCTTCCACACAGGGACCTGGGAGGGACAAATAATTTCTTCCAAAATACAACACAAAACAATTCATGTGGTGGTATTGAACTAAGAACCACGGGATATGCTCCTGGAAATTCTAGCATGTAACCAGGATGCATGCACCTACCAGACAGGCCTCAAGTGTGGCTTAGCAGCGTGGATGCTTGTAGGCAGGGTTATCTAACCCAGTTACCCATACTCAGGAAATCTCCGTGAAGACTACAAAAGCTGCCTCAGTAGGGAAAAGAAACAGCAGGGTGATGAGCTGGTGGCAAAATAAAAAGCAGAATGCCAAAGAAGACTACAGGTACCAACGATTAGTAAGTGTCAGAACGCTAAGGTGGCAACAACAACAAAAAAAAAATCAAGTGCCACCAAGTGCCAAAGTACTGACAAAAGTCAAGCACTGAAGAATTGCACCAAACATCAGAAGCCAAGATAAGAACCTCAATAAGTTCCAGACTTGACTGAAAGACAAAGTTGGTGTTGAGAAAGGATACCTCAAGCACTTACTGGGATCCAGAGAAGAGCTACAACAGCTGATGTGGTACAGCTTCTCTGCAGTTAAGGAGCAAGTGACTGGATTGTTTTCAGGGCAGCAAGCATATACAGTAGAGGGAGTCACATGAAACAACTAGTGGGGACCTGACTCACATTCTTCTTTGCTACCACTGCCCTCATAGGTTAAGAATTTGGGGAGATTCTACCAGTTCTCCACTCAAGAGTTAAAACAGGAGTATCATGCACAGATCATATACTTAGAGAAAGTTAAATTTTTAACCCACTACATCAGGAGTCAGACTGATCCAGTTCATGGCAGTCTGAAGAACTGGTACTTTTCTCTGATGGCTGATTTTCTGGGCTCTAGAATCTACACTTTCATTTTTTTAAACGTTTAGCCCTTATAGTTCCAAAAATATAGCTTTTCCCTATTAATATCCATCTGACCCTACAGACATGAAACAGCTCGGAGAAGTGTGAACTGCCTCACTCATCTCAATAGGTTAACTAAGGTACACTATCATGAAAATTTTAAATGTAAGCATTGTTAGCTATTACGCTGCTGATTACAACATACAAGGAAGGACAGGGGTGATCATGATACAAAGATGTACTCTAAATGACAGGTTTCAGAGTAGCAGCCGTGTTAGTCTGTATTCGCAAAAAGAAAAGGCGTACTTGTGGCACCTTAGAGACTAACCAATTTATCTGAGCATAAGCTTTCGTGAGCTACAGCTCACTTCATCGGATGGTGTCTCATGGGTGGAACTGGGAGAGTATCAATACTTTTCTCTGTCTGATTTGACCCCTTCAGATAATGCCACCCATCCCCAACCCCACATACAGACAAATGCTTTGATCCAGGTGGCTAAGTTTGAAGATAACAGAAAGGCAACTTCTTCTTACCAAAAAAAGCCACAGTTTGGAGCCATTACAATGCATTATGACGTCAAATCAAGAGGCTGACATACTCTGAACATGCATGAAAGAAACAGCTACAAACCTAGAGGGGTCAATCTCAACTGAAGTTCATGACAGTGCTATTAAAATTATAGTTGGGCTTTAATCATTGTAGTTTCTTATCTCTGAATTAATAATGGTGTCATGCTTCAAATTAATTGTTACAGCCTCTTTTCAATATAAAAAATTTTCATCAATATGCTAGCACAGACCCAGAGCATGAACTAAATGACAGTTATGCCAAAAAAATCTAAAATTTAATATATATTATCTCATAGGTTAGATTAAAAAACAAAACCAAAATGAGTGAAACACAAGTTTAAACACACACTAAAAGCCATACTAGTCCATCTACAGAAGCATTCAGCATATATGTTCCAACCAACCTTTTAAAGAAAGTCTCTAATGAGCAGACTCATCTGATGAATATATCATCGTATGACAGATGCCAGAAGTCCCGTTAACCCATAGTAATTTCACAAAATGATGAATTCTAGAATATATACATTTAATGTATTCATTAGTTACAGTCAAGAAGAATCAGTAAAAAGTCTGTTCTATAAATCTGAAGAGAAAGGTCGAAAATCATACAGTTTATGAACTGTTATGCATGATTACAAAACACTCAGATTCTGTTTACACTAAGGGACTGTAAATGCATCAACAAATCCTACTGTCCAGCTGCTGGCTACAACCAAGCCAAATAAGTAAAAAAAGTCATATTATATGCCATAAGACTGCAGCAAACTGAGCAACCTATTTGGAAATAATTCTAATTTACATACTTCCAAATGTTACAAATATAATTGTATGAAAATTTAACAGATTACATTTAACAATTTTCCTTTGAATTTATGTACACAAACATCTAGACAAAGTGAAAGCTATAACAGCTAAAAACTCTCTCTTCTGCAACTGTACAAAGTTATTCTAATAAAGAATTTCAGTCCAAAGACTGTTAAAGAACATGCAACTAAGGATGGGAGCTTAGTTCAGAGTTACTTCAATTCAACTTGATCAGCCATTTCCCATTATCTTACTGTAGACATCAGCATAGAAAAAAAACTTTCCGATCCCATTTGTTTCTGTACTCTTAAAAGCATGATCTAAAGAGTCTTTCCTTACTGGCGACTGGAGAAAGAGAGCAAGAAAAAAAGCTATATAATGGAATTAAACAACTCCTATTACTGTAACCATCTTTACATAAGTTACCAAAGAGCAAGTGAGGTAAAATTTATCTAAGTTACTCTGGACAAGGGGTCTGAAGGAAAGAAAAATAGGAATAAGCTAAAAATAAAACCCAAAACATTAAAGAAAAGATCTGTGCTTTAATATGAAATTTTAAGAGGACAAAAAAATTACAAATATGAGAATTCTAGCTAATTGTACCCCAAAGGAAGACATGTTGAGAAGTCTGTTTTCATATACCAGAAGTTTGCTGGGTTTTGCTAGTTTTTAAAGCAAACTGCAATAGTTCACTGTCAGAACCAGAATCTCATGGCTCCAGTAGAAGAAAGTTGTTACAAGATGTTAACTTATCCAGACAGTAAATAGTATGTGTGTGTCTAAATATCACCTCCTCACTCCAATTTCAACATAGTGTCTCGTTCCCATTACACAATTTTAGAAATACAGGTGCCACTGACAAAGAGGAACAAGGGTCTAAGAGCTCCTATCGTTAATACTGAAGCCATTTAAGATGAAAAACTAGGCAAACAGTTGTCCAGGACACACATCCATGACCATTCCACTCATTAGTTAAGTGAAAGGCTACAGAGAAATTAGTCTTGCATTGTATTGTGCTCTTAAGGTTGCTCATTTTATCCCTGGTGATGGCATATTCCACTGTAAGGGCCTTCCACAAGAATGAATTATGAGATGAAAGATGGCATTATGGTTAAAGAAATTGGTTTGGGACTCAAGGAGATATGGGTTCAATTTTTAATTCTGCACAGAATTCCTGGGTAACACTGGCAAAAATCACAGTCTCGAAAACACAGTTATTACTAATTCTTTATCTCACAAGGCAGGGGAGTTGGGAAGATGTATTCATGTGGTTTGATAAAAAAGGCGCGGAACTAGGTCTCCTGAGACCTAGATTCTGTGCCTGGTACTACCAGGGACCTACTGTCTCACCTTGGGCAAGTCACTTCGCTCTGTGCCTGTTTTCCCTCCCACTCTTTGCCTATATTGTTCATTTAGATTAGAAACTACTGGGGTTAGGGACTGTCTATGTGTTAGTACTGCATCTATCACAATGAGGCCCTGATCTTGGCTGGGGTTTCTAGACTACTGAAATATAAGTAACAACTTTTGTGAGGCTTTCAAATACTGTGGTGATCACAGGCAAATAGCTAAGATAGAGGTTGGGGTTTGTCAGCCACAGCATCCCCAAATGCAGCTGAAAGTTGGGATGTGGAACAAAAGGCAATCTCTATAGCTTAAAAAATGAGGACCAGGACCTTGAAATGGACAGTGCAACATGAAATGATCTCAGTGTTTTTTTCTTGGACAGGAGCTGGCCTGCCACATGTCTAAGCAGCTGTAGTTTCCAGATACTTAGAGGTCAGCCCCAAGTCGGAAGAATTGCACAATCTTACTTTGAGATGGCAAAGGCACGAAACACTGTAGCCAAATCACCATTCAGGTGACGATTAAAAGAATAGTATTTCTAGTAATCACTGCTAAGGACCCCATACAGATCCCCTCCCGCAAGAGGGCACAAGCTTGACAGCTGGAGACAGGTGCTACCAGAAAACATTGCTGTCAGTTCTTCAGAATGCTTCATTCTGCCAACCAACACTACCTCCATTTACTTAGAGCAGAGATTCTAAAAGCGTGGAATGTATTCTGGGAGAGGCGTGAGATGCTTTAGAGGAAAAAAAGACTTACTGTGCACTCTTTACCCACAGCAATGAATAATTAGCAAAGCTGATTCCTCCATACAGGTTCTCAGATGCTGCTGTGTATTTTGATGGATTTTTTTTAAGCTTGCATAGCATTATACAAAGTCATTGCCATCTGTACATTAATCCATTTGCTATGATGTGGGGTCCACATTTAATTGTAAGTATCAACCACAATTTTACTTTTGCTCTTATTATAATGGATTGTTGGTTCTGTTTGAATCAATGCCTTACTGTTTTTTTATATTTAATGAGACTTACATATTGATTTTTTTTTAAAATCAGTATACATACTTGTGTGGTGGAGTGGGAGGCATAAACTACTACAGATGCAAAGAAGGGGAGGAGCACGACCAAATAAGATTGAAACCGTCTGTGGTTCTCAACCATCTAATTTTCATCCATTTCTCTAGTCAAGCAACTATACTTAAGGCTATGAGTCTGTCACAGATTCCGTGACTTATGCAGCAGCTGGGGCTGGGGGAGCTGTGGCAGCCAGCACTTGTGGCGGGAGCAGTGGAGGAGTTCCTGCCCTGGCCCCTGCCTCCTAGGAGCTGCAGGGATGCGGAGCCGAGTAGGAAGCCCATACCAGCCCCGCCAACCCTCCCTCCCCCAGTACCAGCAGGGGTCCCGGGCCACAGCCCAGCCCCTCTCCCCCAGTCCCAGCGGGGGTCTCGGGTCAGCTCCCCCAGCATCCGCAGACTGCTCCCCCATCCAAGTTTCACAGCAGGTATTTTTAGCAGGAGTCATGGATAGGTCACAGGCCCGCGATTTTTTGTTTACAGTCCGTGACCTGTCTATGACTTCTACCAAAAAATACCCGTGACTAAAACATAGCCTTAACTATACTATCTGAACTTGATAAAGAGTTAAAGAGCTGGATTTCAGGAATATACTGATGGCACTACAGTGACTGCCTCATACGCTCACTCTCATGCGTATGTTGATCAAGATAGAAAATAAAACCAATTTTAAAAGGCTCCTACATCAGCTATTCATCATAAACTTCGATCACTCAAAACAGTGATCTTAAATAATTTATTTGGGGGGTGTTTGGGATTTTTGTTTAGAGATGTGGGAGAAATACCATACATTTGTTTTCAAAAAAAGAGAAACTGTTCCAGAGACAGTGTTGTTATAGGGAAGGTACTTTTACTTTACAAAATACTGTACATACTCTATCATAAGCGGGTTTGTTTATAAGCTGACCGCCCCCCGCACCGCCCCCCCCCCCCCGATGAATAAGTAAAAATGGAAAATTTTTATGACCCATTCATAAGCCGACCCTATAATTCAGGGGTCAGCAAACTTTGGATCCCAGGGTATCAGGATAAGCTGCTGGCAGCCCGAGATGGTTTGTTTACCTTGAGCAAGATAAACCTAAGTGAACAAAGTGCTCCCATCGTGCCAGCAGCTTACCCTTACAGGCCGGGACAGCAACTAGTGGGGAAATTTGTGTGTGTGTGTGTGGGGGGGGTAATCTGGGGGTCAGCCTCCACATGACCCCACAACTAGCCCAGGATCCCCATACTCTCCCCATCCCATCCCTTCCCACCTTATCTGGGGAGGGCCAGGGGAGGATGTCTCGTGCCTAGCCGCAGCATGCTCCGGCGGGCCAGGCCAGGCAGCACAGCCGCAGAGTGCCAGCCCCAAAGCTGCAGCTGCTTCGGAGGCTGGGGGGGGGGGGGGGAGGGAAGAGCAGTGTAGCCAGAAGCGGAGAGACTCCGGCCCCACCTCTTCCCTTCTGGCTCTGCTGCCTCTCCTTGCTCCCTCTGTTGGGGGAGGGGCTGTGTCCCACCTCTCCCGCTCTATACCCGTTCATAAGCTGACCCCCTTCTCTGGTGCTTCCCTTTTTTACTTAAAAAATTTGGCTTATGAACAAGTAGATACGGTAACTGAGATAAAATACTTAAACCTACATATCTGTGTAGTAGACACGTCACTCTTCAGTTTGTGCATTCTGACATCCCATGTTTCTACCCAGAAGCCACGAGTTTTGGGTTTTGTTTTTTAATTCTACTTACTCTGTTCAGTCTAGTGATTTGAAAGTTCAAAAGAGAACCATTTTCTGCAAGAAGTGAACTAAAATGTATTTTAAATCAAATGTATTTGCAAATGTTCCTAATACAAAACACATGGAAGCTTAATGTAAGATATTAAAACAATTTACATACCGTTTCAACACAGGCTAAAATAATGATAAGATATAATACTAAAGTTTTCCTTTTAACTTAATCCTATTTAATTTTAAACCCGTGTTTCTAGGATAAACTAATTCTATGTTTATGAAGGTATGCGGTCCAACCCAGAAGAAAAAAAAAAAAATCTTTGATCAACCACTTAGAGGAGTAGCCGTATTAGTCTGTATCCACAAAAACAACAAGGAGTTCGGTAGCACCTTAAAGACTAACGGATTTATTTGGACATTAGCTTTCATGGGTCAAAAACCCACTTCTCCATGCATCTGAAGAAGTAGGTTTTTGACCCATGAAAGCTAATGTCCAAATAAATCTGTTAGTCTTTAAGGTGCTACCGAACTCCTCGTTGTTTTTGTGATCCACCACTATGATCTATCAATATGACATGGCACATGCACCATCTGCAGGTCAGCCAAATTTTTCCTATCAATTTTGTTGGACTGCTGCCTACCAGCTTCTCCTCCCTAATGAAAAACCCACCCCTAAAGTCTTCCTGTTCAAATCCCTAAATGTCTCTACTGTGTAAAGGTAGCTATGGGAAGAGTGAAAGCAAAAGTTGCCAGGCACAGTAAGTTATCAGCTAAGGTGACTTCTGGTACTATGGCAGATAGGCCAGCTCTTGTCTTTGCAGCAGGAAGTCTACAATTCACTTGCTAGGAAAAACAAAATTAAGCATGAATGCATATTACTAAGGAAATAACCTCAAACTTTAAAAAAGTCAGTCTGAAATATAGTCAGTTTCCAAAGCCAGGTAAACAAAGCTTCAGTTCTCACACCTGTCTGAGTCCCTCTGCCCATTTTTGTTGTTACACATCACGTTTCTATTTAACCTAGTTACTCTAGGCTGCTGCTGTGAAAGAGCCACAAACAGCAGCCTGCCTGCTACACTCCAAAACTGATTATACACAAAACAATGTCAAATACTGAAAGTAAACACCTAAAGGGAAAACGAGTCTCTAGCCTTTGTCATACTGATCTTCAGTGCGACGAACAAACATAATCGGTTAAAAAAAGCGCTATTTGTAAAGTTGACAGTGTCCCTTTAATTAGTCCTACCCGCTAATTCTCTCTGAAAAGAGAAAAACCCGCTGACGCAGCTAGGAGGAGTCTCCACGCCAAGCAAGGCACAGTACGGATAGAAACACTGACCCTGGCACAGCGCATCTCCGCGGACTCACCTGCAGGATCGTCCTTCCCCCAGCGCGCGAAGGCAGGGAGCGCTGCCGAGCCCGCAGCAGGGCCGCAGCTCCTACCCCGGGCCCGCTCCCCACGCCACGCGCCGGCCCCGGGCGATGTCTTCCCAGCCGTGGAGGAGGCGGGTCACCGGGGACAGGCCTCGTGCCGCGAGGAGCGGGCAACGCCGCCTTCCGGGATGGGGGGGGGGCGAGGCGGAGAAGGCACAGAGCGGCCGCCCCCATCGGCGGAGCGGGGCTCCTGCTTGTCCCGGCGGCCAGTGCCGGGGGAAGAGGTGAGCCCCAGGCCTGCCCGGTACCGACCTCACCTTTGCGCAGCTCCCGCTCCCAGACGGTGACGATGAGCCCCGAGTGCTTGCGGTGGTGGATGAGCCAGAGGCTCAGCGTCTGCACGCTCTGCTGGGAGTTACTGAGCTCCGAGAGCTTCCGCTCCAGCGCCGCCTCCGAGAACGCCGACATCCCGCCCCGCCGCCGCCGCCCGGCTCCGCGCCCGACAAACCCGCCGGCCCTGGCCAGACGCAACCAAAATGGCGGTGGCCCAGAGCCCGACTCTCTCCGCCTAGCCTCCTTACGTCATTACCGGGGCGGGGCCTGAGCGGGGGCGGGGCCGAACGTCCCACATCCGGGTGAAAGACAAGCCCCCGCCCCTGCCTGGGGGGAGGAGGAGTCTCTACGGGGCCGGCGTGGGGGGTAGGGAGACAGAGTCTGTCTGACCGCCGGGGGCGCAGCGGTCCCTGCGTTCACCCACCAGGCCTGGGCAACACGCGGCCTATTTCCGGGGGTGGGGGGAGCGTGTGAGAGGACACGCTGAGAAGCAGGCGACAGGGCTCGGGGAGCGTGGGGCTGCCTCTGAATAGTTCCCTCGTTTCAGCCGGCCTCGTGGAGATCATTTACATCGTTCGCTTCATGCCTGCCCCCCCCTTCCCCTGGCAGTGGCCATCTCTGCAAGAGCCATTTTCTGCTGCCCTGGACACGGAACACGCGCAGGACCGCTGACCCCGAAAGTTAAAAACATCATGGCAGAGCCCACCCCCGTCCTCCAAAATGATATGAGTGCCAAAAGCCATGAGATTTTTCTGAAAATAAATTAGGGTTTGGGTCTTGTTTTTTGGTCTCTCTGCTGTTTTTTTTAACTCCCCGCACCAGCACAGATTTGCGACAATTAGTGTTGGCCCCTGTTCTCCCAAACCTATTGACTTTCAGGTGAGCTAGGCTCCAACTACAGGGGCGCCCCCTGGCTCCTGTTGGTGTGGAGCCTCCAGCTTCCCCCCATACCTTAAAATTCTAATTAAGTCTGCACCTCTCTAGCCCCACAGCTGCCATCCCCTGGCCAAGAAGTTAACTACATACCTCCTCACTTCTCACATCAGTTCCACACCCCACAACCCTGACCCCTTCATTCCTACATCAGTTCTGCCTCCACTCTGGTAGCTCCTGGGGCGCGGCGGGGGGTGATTCAATAGGTGCAGCCCCAGGGGGTCTTCCCCATCCACTCCCAGGCCTGGGGGGGACGACAGATGAAGCAGGGTCCCCTTCTCATCCATCCCAGGTTCTGCAGAGAGGTCAACTGCAGGGACTCTTCGCTCTCTCCTCATTCGCAGGCCTGGTGTTGTCAGGATAAAGACAGGAGGAGGAAGAAGCAGAGAGCAGACTGACGCATTATTCACAGAAGGGGAGAAGGCTGCCCTAACCTACAGGATCCTTCTCCTCTTCCTTTCCCCAGCCTGTCCTGTGAAAATAGTATCAGCTGCTCAGTCTCCCACATCACCTACCCCAAAGTCCTCTTAGTTCCTGGCAGGGAAGGGGAGCGCTGTCTGCTTCCTACAGCAGCTCTGATTGGCTGTTCTTTCTCAATTGCCCGCCTCCTGGAGAAGAGTCAGGAGTCAGAGGGGGTTTCCCCCCAGCTCCCTCAGGACTGAAATTCATGAGAGGTATGGAGCTTCACCGCTACAGACTAGGGACCGAATGGCTCGGCAGCAGTTCTGCAGAAAAGGACCTAGGGGTTACAGTGGACGAGAAGCTGGATATGAGTCAACAGCGTGCCCTTGTTGCCAAAAAGACCAATGACATTTTGGGATGTATATGTAGGGGCATTGCCAGCAGATTGAGGGACGTGATCGTTCCCCTCTATTCGACATTGGTGAGGCCTCATCTGGAGTACTGTGTCCAGTTTTGGGCCCCACACTACAAGAAGGATGTGGAAAAATTGGAAAGAGTCCAGCGAAGGGCAACAAAAATGATTAGGGGACTGGAACACAGGACTTATGAGGAGAGGCTGAGGGAACTGGGATTGTTTAGTCTGCGGAAGAGAAGAATGAGGGGGGATTTGATAGCTGCTTTCAACTGCCTGGAAGGGGGTTCCAAAGAGGATGGCTCTAGACTGTTCTCAGTGGTAGCTGGTGACAAAACAAGGAGTAATCGTCTCAAGTTGCAGTGGGGGAGGTTTAGGTTGGATATTAGGAAAAACTTTTTCACTAGGAGGGTGGTGAAACACTGGAATGCGTTACCTAGGGAAGTGGTGGAATCTCCTTCTTTAGAAGTTTTTAAGGTCAGGCTTGACAAAGCCCTGGCTGGGATGATTTAATTGGGTATGGGTCCTGCTTTTGAGCAGGGGGTTGGACTAGATGACCTCCTGAGGTCCCTTCCAACCCTGATATTCTATGATTCTATGATTCTCAGGTCATCCAGAGACTGGCTCCAGCCATAATTTGTTACTCATAATTAAGGTTAAGTTTCTGTCTTGGGGATTTTTTACTAAAAGTCAAGGACAGCTCATGGGCAATAATCAAAAATTCATGGAAGCCCACAACCTGTCCTTGACTTTTACTAAAAAGAAAAACTAACGACTCGGGGGAAGACTAACAGTTGGAGCGCTGCTGGGGGCTGACCTCTGGCAGCTACTCCAGCCCCACCACTGCTCCAGCACAGGGGCTGACCGCTGCTGTTCCAGCCCCCAGGGGGCTGACACAATACCGGCTGCTGCTCCAGCGGCCCCGGCGCTGACGGCTGCTCCAGGCCTGCTGCTGCAGAAGAAGTCACGAAGGTCCCGGAAAGTCACAGAATCTGTGACCTCTGTGACAGAACCATAGCTGTACTCATGATTTCTTGTGTGAGGTGGCAGTGCTGCAACCACACCTTCCCTGAAAGGTGCTAGCTTGTGACTCTCGCTTGTATCAGAATAAGGAGCATTTACGGAAGAGCATTTACGAGGTATTGAGAAAAACAATTTGAGAACCCTACCATGTTTTCCCCTAAAACATTTCTTTTTAAACTCCCACAGTTTTCCCCAACATTTTCACATATTTCTATCGCACCAGGATTTGAATTATATGAGTTAAATTTGTCTAAATTGATGGAGATGCTACAGGAATCAAATTAAATAAGTTCTAGAACAGGACCGTGTTTTTCACTTGGTTATGAGGCAAGTTCCTGAATCTTTTCCAGTAGCTGGTGTGCAGTGATTAGAAAGTAAAGAACAGGAGGAGGAGCAAACAAAATGGATCACATGGGGCTGAAACAGCTAGAATTATAATTATATGTTAGGTTTTTAGCTCTTAACTGATCTGCTAAGATGCAGAGCTCCTTGGATGAGTAGTTCCCAGCTGTTATTGTTTAAAGCAGTACTCCACATTTTGAATGTGGTAATAGCCCTGTTTCTTGCAGCACCCGGGGCTACACTTCGATTTTTCTTGGCTGACTACAGCAGAGAGAAAATACTATATGATAGGTCTTCCTCACCTGCAGGTATTCTTCAAACTATGGGACAATATTGGGAATCCTTGGAGTAGGAGAGATTTAATTAAGACAACAAGCACAGCCAACATTTTCCCCATGTGACTTACCTAAGAGGGACAGCAGTGCTCAAACGTAATGGTTAGAACCCTTGGATAGGCAAGCAGCGCGTCATTGGATTGTGACTCTGATTCCATGACCTCTCCCTACCTCTACTTCAGAGTATCCTTTTCAACCATAGTCTTTCTAAAGAAACTCCAGATAAGGCTGTGATGGGTTTGGTCACAGAAACTCCCTCAAGATTGGTCACTAGATGTGCTGGGATACCACTGAGAGAAAATCCCTCTGCCAGAGAAGACTTTCCTCCACTCCGGTCTTGCTGAGTTAGACACTCCAGTCAGCTACAGCACAGACCAAGAGGTTAGGCCACAGCCCCCTGCAGTTCACAGAAACTAAGATTCACTTAGCCCAGGGGTTTCTCAGTTAACAGGGACTTTCCCAGCACCCAGTATTCAGTCTTTCTGGGAGCCTAAACCCCAAATAAATCCATTTTACTCTGTATAAAGCTTATACAGGGTCAACTCATAAATGTTTTGCCCTTTACAACACCAATAGAGAGATATGCACAGCTGTTTGCTCCCCCAGGTATTAATTACTTACTCTGGGTTAATTAATAAGCAAAAGTGATTTTATTAAATATAAAAAGTAGGATTTAAGTGGTTCAAAGTAATAACAGACAGAACAAAGTAAGTTACCAAGCAAAATAAAACAAAACATGCAAGTCTAAGCCTAATACATGCAGAAACTGATTACAGATGAAATCTCACCCTCAGAAATGTTCCAATAAGCTTATTTCACAGACTAGACTCCTTCCTAGCCTGGGCTCAATCCTTTCCCCGGTACAGTTCTTGTTAGCTCCAGCTCAGGTGGTAACTAGGGGATTTCTCATGACTGGAACGTCCTTTGTTCTGTTCCACCCCCTTATACAGCTTTGGCACAAGGCGGAAATCTTTTGTCTCTCTGAGTTCCCACCCCTCCTTCTAAATGGAAAAGCACTGGGTTTAAGATAGACTCCAGTACCAGGTGACATGTCCTGTGAGACCCCAAGCCTTCATTCTTCCTGGCCTGACTCACAGGAAGGCTTGCAAGTAAACAGAGCCATTTACAACCAATTGTCCGAGTTGATGGGAGCCATCAATATTCCAAACCACCATTAATGGCCCACACTTTGCATAATTACAATAGGACCTCAGAGTTATATTTCATATTTCTAGTTTCAGGTACAAGAATGATACATTTATATAAATAGGATGACCACATTCAGTAGATTATAAGCTTTGTAATGTTTCAGAGTAGCTGTCGTGTTAGTCTGTATTCACAAAAAGAAAAGGAGGACTTGTGGCACCTTAGAGACTAACAAATTTGAAGCTCACTTCATTGGATGCATTCAGTGGAAAATACAGTGGGGAGATTTATATACATAGAGAACATGAAAAAATGGGTATTACCATACACACTGGAAGGACAGTGATCACTTATGGTGAGCAATTATCAGCAGGAGAGCGGGGGTGGGGACGGGACTTTTTGTAGTGATAATCAAGGTGGGCCATTTCCAGCAGTTGACAAGAACGTCTGAGGAACAGTGGGGGGTGGGGAGGGAATAAACATGGGGAAATAGTTTTACTTTGTGTAATGACCCATCCACTCCCAGTCTCTATTCAAGCCTAAGTTAATTGTATCCAGTTTGCAAATTAATTCCAATTCAGCAGTCTCTCCTTGGAGTCTGTTTTTGAAGTTTTTTTGTTGCAGAATTGCCACTTTTAGGTCTGTAATCGAGTGACCAAAGAAATTGAAGTGTTCCCCGACTGGTTTTGAATGTTATAATTCTTGACGTCTGATTTGTGTCCATTTATTCTTTTACGTAGAGACTGTCCAGTTTGACCAACGTACATGGCAGAGGGACATTGCTGGCACATGATGGCATATATCACACTGGTGGATGTGCAGGTGAACGAGCCTCTAATAGTGTGGCTGATGTGATTAGGCCCTATGATGGTGTCCCCTGAATAGCTATGTGGACACAGTTGGCAACGGGCTTTGTTGCAAGGATAGGTTCCTGGGTTAGTGGTTCTGTTGTGTGGTGTGTGGTTGCTGGTGAGTATTTGCTTTAGGTTGGGGGGCTGTCTGTAAGCAAGGACTGGCCTGTCTCCCAAGATCTGTGAGAGTGATGGGTCGTCCTTCAGGATAGGTTGTAGATCCTTGATGATGCGTTGGAGAGGTTTTAGTTGGGGGCTGAAGGTGATGGCTAGTGGCATTCTGTTATTTACATTATAAGAGACCATTTGCATGAAGCATATTCCAGTTACATTATATTCACACTCATTAGCATATTTTCATAAAATCATATGGAGTACAACGTCACAAAGGCTTTTCCCAGTTCCAGGTATGTCATCGTTATAACTTAAGGTAATGTCTCTCTCAAAAATGTATTCATTTACTGTTTCCTTAGATTTATACACACATCCATTCAAAAGAAGTGCCTATCCCTTGCTCTAGGCACTCCTTGATAATTTTAAGTACACAATCTTAAAATAGACCAGAGGTTCTCAAACTGTGGGTCAGGACCCAAAGTGGGTTATGACCCCATTTTAATGGGGTTGCCAGGCCTGGCTTAGACTTGCTGGGGCCAAAGCCCAAGCCCAAGGGCTTCAGCCCTGGGCAGCAGGGTTCAGGTTACAGGCCCCCAGTCTGGGGCTGAAGCTTTTGGGCTTTGGCCCCCTGGCCTGGGGTGGTGGGGCTTTGGCTTTGCCGCCCCGCCACACCCTGCCATACATACACCCAGGATGGTGGGACTTGGGCAGACTCACACTTCGGTTCCCCCTCCTGGGGTCCTGTAGTAATTTTTGTTGTCAGAAGGGGGTTGCGGTGCAATGAAGTTTGAGAACCCCTGAAATAAACTATACCCAGAACTAGCCTCCAGTCATGAATAAGCAAACAGCAGTAACCTTGCTGCAAAAAACATATTTAAGGTTTTTGAAAACTTTCACAACATTTCACCCTTCCTCCCTGTGCTAAATACCATGGACCACTAGCGGGATGTGGGCACTTGCAAAGGGGATTGGCAGAGGACACATTCCTGGCTATTCTTTCCTGGGAAATATTTCTAAAATACCTGTTTCTTGGGACAATCTGGTCCATTCCCAAGACAAAATGTTAGCTCTTCAGGATTATTTCTGCGAACCCCAGGAATAAGTAACCTTGAGCAAGGATGAGTTAGCGGGACTCAGAAATGGGAGGGCCAGCTTCACAAAGTCAGGGAAATCATCTCAACCCTTCTTTCAGTTTGGTGGCAGAATTTAAACTTGGAGATCCCATGAACCCCCAGGGAATGCTTCCAATACATCACTCATCATTTGTATTTTGAGTCAGCATGGGTGAAATGAGGTCTGAAAACCTAATTTGTAGAATACTGTCATTTTTATTATGTACAGCAGAGGACACTATTGGCATAATCCAGAACTGACTACTCAGGTGAAACTGAGACTGAATGGATAGATACACAGGAAGTAGGACACCGATGAACACTAATTCAGCAGTTAACTCTCAATTAATGCTGCCTATTAGGGAGTTATTCTGAAGTTACAGCTGAATCTTTGTAAACAGCTATAGAAAAAGAGAACAACAACTCACAAGACTGGATAGAAGAGGGAGTTGAAGTACAGTTTTGTCAATGTCTCACCTCCAAGCAGTATATAGAAGACAAGAAAGAAGATATGTAGGTTAGGGGAAGTAACAGTGGGTAAATAGCTATAGTGATAATTAACAATACTTGGTATTTCTTAGCACCTTTCATCCTGGAATCTGAAAGGTCTTTGTAAACAAGAATATGTCTTGTGGGACAGGCTTTTTTCCAATGTAGCAAATGAGGAAACTGAAGCACAGAGAGATTAATTGACTTGTTCAAAATTATACAAAGTTGAATAAGTTCTTTTGTCCATATATATCTTATACTACAAGCACAAAAGGGAGGCTTTGAAAATGTAGACCAAAATTAACTCCTGAGCTCAAAAGATGGTGATTCATCTAGATTAGCTGTTCTTGAGAAGAATTAAATTCCATTTACTGCTGAATGCAGAGAGGATATCCCAGGCACAAATTAAAAATAAAATACTGAATCAGCCTAAGGACAGACAGCAAAAGAAAGCTTAAATGGAAGGAAAAATCCATGTTGAAGCCATCTATCCAAGCTGCATACTGGAGCCAAAGACTTTTTTATCTAAATTCCTGACTTCAAGCACTTTACATTTTAATTTAATTAATTAAAGATGGAAATAAATTGCTGCATTTCATATTAAGAACAGCCCTTTCTGGAGCCATGCAGATTGCCACAATTGTTCAGAGCAAAAGGATAGATTGCACAATCTAGAATCTTCACTAGGGTTTTGTCTATTCCATGATTGCTCTGACTCTCTTGTAGCAGGACATATAAGGATGTTTGCATAAAACCTTCCTTTTCTCCTAACAGTCAGGCAAACAGCCAGAGCCAGCTACGTACATCCTCCCTTTCATCATTAAACGATTAACTCAAATCATACTATGTAAACATGGACTGTGATTGATATATGGATGTAATGAAGTTTCAGGTTTTTTGAGTGAAGGGAGAGCTGTAACTAGGCAATAAGACACTCCAGGGTATGTATTAACTCAGGTGTGTTGAGAGGCATGAAGCTTTAGATTAATTTAAACATTCTGAGTGGTGTATTAATGGGCCATTAATATTTGCCCTGGAGTGTGTACAGCTTTTATCCATAGCATAAAAGCAATAAAGCACATTCCTAGTAATAAATAATGTTAGCATTTTAAAGAAGTAAACACCCTTTAATGCATCACGGCACCATAAGGAAATCCTATTGAGAACTTTTGGAAAATGCAAGTTTAAGCTTGAATTTAATGACAGCAAATGGGCTGATTCACCTCCCTGCTCCAGCAGGGGCCACTGTGTCTCAAGGAAGATTCACCTCTAGGAAGGACAAGCAGTGTTTTCATGACCTATTCACCCCCATGGCTTCCATTGCGTAGTGCAACTTTAAGGGGCCAAGGAAGTCCTGCTGAGAGAGGGATCCAGGATGATCCACTTGAAAGGCTACACTAACAGGAACCTGTGCTAGATCTGGGGATTAGCTGGGCACTTTGATGTTGCCAGAGGATTTACAATGTGGTTTATACCCTCAGCCAGTAAAACCCATTGCTGAATTTAGCTCAGTGTCAATAAACAATGCTTACGTATTTTATAAAGACATTAAAGAACATTGCCAAAGATCTCAGAGTTGTTAAAAATGTAATACTGTAGCTACCTACCTTTTTGATGAAAACTAGGTGTCACTAGTGGTTTGGATGTGGCCACAGTAGTTTCATTCCCATCTCTTTTCTTTCCCTGCAGGATTACTCATTCTTGGTAGTGTACACAGTAAATGCAACAATTTTTTTGTTTAAAACAAAAAAGTCATTAAAAAAATTATTTACTGAACAACTTAGGCCAAATTTTGCTCTCCATCACAATGATGAAAATCCAGAGTAACTGCACTGATTAAAACCAGTATAACTGACAGCAGAATTTGGCTCCTTATTTATTGCTGGAGGGTGCTAATGTGGTATATTTCCATAGTACTTTTTCAATACAAACAGTATGGTTACATACATAATTATACAATTACACATGTGATCAAGTTATTAAAAACTATATTATAATGTATACACACAACAGAACTGAATTAAGGTTGCACTGGCAACCATAATTATAGTGTTTCCTAGCTTTTGATTGCTTGACTTTGCAATCTTATTAATGTTCTTTTAATGTGGGTTCTTGTATGTAATTTCCTATGTTTAAAAAAACAACAACAAATTCCATCATGTGGCATCATATTACCACCCGCATGGTTCATCAGCAGGGTTCAGACCTTTAAATCCACTGCACTCACCTTTGCCATTTGAGCCAATGGTGTAACTGATAGCAGTAGCAGGTTGTCATCCTCTTTGTGGACCAACACTAGAAGGAGATGGAACACTTTGCCAGTGGGTGTCACAGCTATTTGCTGACAGCAGAGAAACGGTGAAACTCTGTAATAATGGGTTCCAGTCCAACATGGCACTGTCCCCTCCAGACCTATCTCTTCCCCACCCCTGGCTCTTCATCCCAGTCCTATTCTCCTCACCTCGTCAGTCCCAGTCGTCAATCCTTAGGCCTCTCATCCCAGGTCTAGTCCCCTTGCCCAGCCTGTCCTAGTCTCCTGTTTTAGGCTCCCCATCCCAGTCTTTCCCAGTCTCAGTCTCCTTGCCCACTCTCAGTCTCCCTCTTCACCCCTCCCACACAGCCTCCAGTTCCCTCACAGAGGCTTCTTATTCCAGTCTACTCACCCTGTCCTGCTAGGTCTGGCTCTTGTCCCCTCTGTTCATATGAGGCCTCTTCCTCCTCCTCCTCCCTCCCTGGGCACCAGCAGTGTGATCATTGAGAACACAGAAGAGAATAGTTTCCCTCCTCTGACTTCCAGTACCTGACTCCATAAGCACCAACTCTGTGGGTGCTCTGGGACTAGCACCCAGGGAAAAAAATAGTGGGAGCTCAGCACCCACCAGCCACCCTCTGATCAGCTGTTTGGCATGCCCTACTGATCAGCTGTTTGGCGGCAGGCAGAAGGCACTGAAGGGAGGGATGAAGTGTAAGTGGGAAGAAATGCTGTGTGGCCTTGGGGGTAGATGGAGGAGGGGGCTTCAGGGAGGAGCGGGGGTGGAGCAGCCGCCTGGAAAGAAGAAAGTTGGCACCTGTGCCTGGCCCCAGCCCCAATCCTCAGCAACCAAGGGCTGCTATTCCAGGAATAGTCCTGCTCAACCCACTGCAGCCCCAGGCTAGACCATACTCTGTGCTGATGGAATCTTTGGGAAAGTTAACTGTGAAGCTCTAACAAGTCTATACAGATAATAAGCAAGCTGTGATTTTTCAAGGGCTTATAGTTTGGCCACATTTGGGCAGATTTTCATGGGATCAGCAAAATGCGCATCCCTGACTCAAAGGCTGCCCTTTGCCACATTTCAAGTCCCTGCTGCAAAGCATGGAACCATTAAAGCTTCTGAAAAACAAAGGTCAACAGAATTTTTTAACATGGGCAAGACAATGTATTTTTCCCTAGCCTCATTCTTAGAAACAGCAAACTGTTTTGACTGAAATTAAAATAAATAAATATCAGCCTGAGGCAAACATCCAGCATGGAAAATTTCAGCCCAAACAGTTACAGTTTGGCAATGATACAAACAACTAAAAACAGGGTCTTATAATGGGACAAGTAAGGCAATCTTAGGGCTGGTCTACACTGAAAACTTGCATCAGTATAGCTACAAAATCCACACCCCTGAGAGATGTGGCTATGCCAAGCTAACCTTTGGTGTAGACAGCACTAGGTCAACAGAAGAATTCTTGCATTGACCAAGCTACTGCCTCTTGGGTAGGAGAATTAACTACAGCGACAGGAGAATCCCTCCCATCGCTGAGTGTCTACACTGATGTACTACAGCAATGCCACTGCAGTGCTGCAGCTGTGCTGCTGTAGCATGTTAAGTGTAGATATAGCCTTAATAATAACTCATACTACTAGTGTCACCTATAATAAAAGTATAGAGGCTAAAGAGAGGAATGCTTGGTGTGCTTATTTGCATATCCTTCCCCTTTTTGGATTACTTTTTAGGTGTTGAGATTTGCCTTTGGAGTAAAGGGTAAATTTCTACAATTTAAAAGTAGAAACATACTTTTCTTGATGGAAGCTTTTAGCCTAGCAGCAAGTGGAGATCTGTGTATCAATCAATAGGATACTCTCAGATAGTGGGAGAAGCTCTTCTGCCGACATATCACTGTCCACACCGGCGCTTATGTCGGCATAATTTATGTCGCTTAGGGGAATGGATTTATTCACGCCCCCTCTAGTAACATACATTATGCCGACATCAGCAATAGTGTAGACATAGCCTTAGAGTTAAGGGCATTCAGGATCTCCCAAGTTTGGGCCCTTGAGCATGAAATCAAAGAACCTTTGAGGTCAATTACAGTTTTGAAAAAGTAAGAACTAATTGATTTGGCCCAAAGAGGTTTCAGGCATTAATGTTTTAAAACGAGAAGTATTACTTTAACATAGTCATTCTTTCCTCTTTTCCTGTAGGGGATAGTAAGGTTTCCATTTTCTTTCATGTGAAATGGAATATCTCTGCAATTTTTATCATATTTTCTGGTAAGTGAATCTTGGCATCTTTTCTATTCATATTTGTTTTTTTGTTGGCAATGTGATCACCTAGGTCTGGATTAAAAATTCACTAAAAATACCATAAATAACATTTTACAGAGTTTTAAATATTAAAAAATTGCAAAGAATAATTCCATCTCTCTGAGCAATATCTGGAGAAAACAAAGGACAACATGCATAACTCTGAGAGGCAGCAGCATGGTCTAATGGATTGAATGTGAGGCTGCTTTATTCTAATCCAGGTTTCAGCCACTGGCTAGCTGTTTAGCCTTGGATCAGTCATTTAGAGCTCAATTCAGTAAGGTATGTAAATGTGTGTCTAACTTTAAGCACATTTATATTTCCACTGAAGTCAATGGGACTACTCACATGCTTATGTATGCCACTGAATACTGGGCTTCACTCCCAATCTTGCTCCCACTGAAATCAATGAGAATTTTGCCATTGATTTTAATGGGAGATGGAGGGATCCTTAACCTTCTTGGGCCAGATTTTTATAAGTATTTAAGTGTCTAATTATGCAGATAGGCACTTTTGTACACCCTACTGGGTGCCTTGGCACCAAACTTCCATTTTCGTTTGAACACCCCGCTAGGCACCTATCTACATTTTTAGGCACCTAATTACCTTTAAAAATTTGCCCCCGTCTCAGTTTCCCCATCTGCAGAATGGGAATGATAATGCTTATCTACCTCTAACTGGTGCTGGGAGGATTAATTAATGAATGTTTATGGTATGGTGTGCTGTGCTGTGTAAAAATATGAGAGTTGGCTATTGATATTGTTAATCAATGTAGTTATATGCATGCATTTAGCGTACACGGCATCCTACCTAGTGCTGATATGGTTTGAGAATGTAATATTCAGCTAACACGAGTAATACTCAACTAAAATGAAATATAGAAGTCAGCCAGTAGTTTACTAAGATTTAGCATGGGGAGTAGCAAGAAATTTTCTGAGGGTTGAGGTATTATGCCAATCCTTAAAGTCCAATACAGGAATTTTAATGTCATTAAAAGCACCAGACATTATATAATGTGGTGCTATTTAGAGTTATCCTTTATCAAGGTATTACACCTTCCATAATAGATCAAAACAGTGGAAATCACAACTTTCTTATGCTCTAATCCACAGGATTAAAGCTTCAGTTGAGGAATCAGTGTTTATGCTTGGGGTGGTTACAAACAAAGGGCCAGCTACTTCAAACATTCATTACTGGACAGAGTATTTACCATTGTAATTAGTCCCTTTGACCCCAGTGGAACTACTCATGGTAGTTAAGCACTACGCTTGCAGGATCGTACCAAAAATGAATTCCAGACTTTGTTGTATTGCCAAATCTTAGGGCAATATGAATTTTACTGCTGAAAGTTAATGGAAATACTAACAGGTCAGCTGACAAATCTGCTTTGTGTCTATAGATTGTACTAAATGTCTCTGTGACTGATGAATGTCATAATATGTTATAATTTTACACTCATATATCAGACAAAACCATTGAGAAATCAGAACATTATACAAAGTTTCAAAGAGCTACACAGTGCTTTAGTTATGCAACTTCCTTCTGTCACTGTTCGGCACTGTGTGCTGAAATATCTTGCAGTATTTTCAAAATGTTGGGATAAATTCACATTCTTAATATGTACTAAATACAGTATACATGGCATTTTTTAAACATTGCACATATGTGATTTACTGATCCACATGAAGCAGATGGCAGCTTTGTTGTTTTCTGGTGGAAACCTTTTTTATGTTGACCAAGAAATGAGAATGTATTAAAGATTCAAACTGGTAAAACACCTAGGTCTGGGTTTTTCTCTGTGTGGGGAATCTCCACTGGCGTAAAACTGGTGGAGGAAGCTTGAATGCCTCCTTCACCAGCTCTGCTGCTACCTGCTCCAGTCACCCGGCCCCTTCCCCAGCATAGGAAGGGAGTGTCGGATGGGGTGTGTATCCCTGAGGGACCTTACATCAGCGGTATAAACTAAAGCTGCTCCCTGTATTTTTAGTTTATTTCATTATTATTTTATTATTACTTCACTCACATTAATCCTCCAATCATTATTTAGGGCCTGCAACACTGAGATTTGGCTGAGAATCAAGGAGCTGCGTCTGGCTCCCTGTCAGCCTTCCTTTACTGAGCAGTCTTCAGGCACAGTGGAGTATAAAACCCATTAAAAATAGTCAAATAAAAACAGGTGGGGATACAGAGTGTTTGCTTACAGATTGCTAGTCTGAATCAAGACTGGTCAGTAGTGATTCAAAGTCACTCCCCGTCCGATAGATATTGAATGGTGACTTGCAGTTCATCTGACTTTTCTCACTTTAGCTATTTCTACATCATTCAGAGCTTTTTATAAAAGATTGATTAGCACTGTATTTGCGCATAATCCTCCAATATTCTAGCATTACTTATGGATAAAACAGATTGCCAGCAGAAAAGACCTGGATACATATTTGAATAAAATGAAACAATGCTTTTAAGCTATGGGGTTCTCAAAATGCAACCACCATATACAGTATCCAATTTTGCCCTGTTAGGGCAAGCCTTAAATTGCTCACAGTCAACAACTGTGACTTCAGCAACCCTTCCAGTCATGGATACTCCAGATAGTGTGTCAAAGCCATTTGGGCATTATGAATATGAAATGGCATCAGAAGAACCTGGCAGAATAGTGAGGTATCGATTGCCAGAACTGCTTGTTTTGTTTGTTTAACAAATGATGCGCTCCAGCAGCCTTGGGCTCCATCAGTTCCACTGGGCTCATAGATACTAGGTTCATGCCAGCAGCTTTCATTTGATCTCATCAAGAAATTTGGCTGACCGCAAGCAATCAATGTTTTCTCTCACATGCTGCATGACTTGCACTGAAAATGACCTGAAGTTTTCCCTAGTGGCTGCTACCATTGTTTTTGAAACCTGAAGCTGGCTGTGTATATCAGGGACAACCACACACCAGAGACAGTTTTCCTCAGTTTAGATCTCTTGTGTCATCATGTTAAGTGGCTCATTTTATTCATAACAACCCTCAGAATCCAGTGTATGGTCACCAAATGTCCTCATACTGATGAGTCTGTCCTTGTTATCTGCTATCATGGTATAAGTGCTTACCACTCTCCGCCTGACGGTCTGCTCTTAACTGGCATTGCTGCAAGAATGGAGCTTGGGATTGAGAGAAAGTTTGTTTCAAGGACATCTCCCATTCAGCATGAGGAGAACTGGGCTGAGGGAACTGGGTTTATTTAGTCTGCAGAAGAGAAAAGTGAGGTGGGATTTGATAGTAGCCTTCAACTACCTGAAGGGGGTTCCAAAGAGGATGGAGCTCGGCTGTTCTCAGTGACGGCAGATGACAGAACAAGGGGCAATGGTCTCCAAGTTGCAGTGGGGTAGGTCTAGGTTGGATATTAGGAAAAACTATTTCACTAGGAGGGTGGTGAAGCACTGGAATGGGTTACCTAGGGAGGTGGTAGAATCTCCATCCTTAGAGGCTTTTAAGGCCCATCATGACAAAGCCCTGGCTGGGATGATTTAGTTGGGGTTGGTTCTGCTTTGAGCAGGGGATTGGACTAGATGACCTCCTGAGGTCTCTTCCAACCCTAATCTTCTATGATTCTCTGAAAAACACCAGATATTCTGCTGAAAGTATACAATACCCTCCTCACCCCACCCCAAACTTTGACTTCTTCCTTTGTAATTGAAAATATATCAACCCTGTCAACCCAGTTGGATGTACAGAGTGGGAATCACTATTTTCACCTCTACTTTTACCATGAGCACAGGGATTAACAATGGCCAAATTCTGAAAGTTTTGCAGGTCCCTACTAAATTCAGACATGTTTCCAAAGATTATCCAAACGCTTTTAGTCCTAGTACTTTTTGGGGTTGGTAAACCACTGAAAATAATATTTGGTATTAAGAAACCACCACCCCTATGCAGGAGTCGGGAAAGGGTGACTTGTAGGTGAAACTCTAATCCATCTTAATGCAAGATAAGGCCTGATTGAGGTCTGGGTTCTCTCTCATTTTCTCCAGGTTTCTCTTCCCTCCCTTTCCCTCCAGTCCCTAGCAAGCAAATGAATGATTTAACTTACTAGTCCTGAGGTTCTGCAGTTCTGATTCTTTTGGAAATAATCATTAGCAATTTCAAAGTGTGAAAGAGGTGTCCCAGCACCATCAGCTGGGCAGAATGAAAGCCACAGTCTCCCAGTTTATTTAACACAATGGGCTAGATTTTCCTCTTACTTACACTGGTGTAAAGAAGGGTTAGCTCCACTGATGTCTGTGGAGTTATACCACTCTGAACCTGGTCTAAGTGAGAGGAGACTCTGACTCACTATATTCAGTGATTGTGTCACTTGGTGATTAAGAATACATTCAGTCATGTAGCAGTCAGTAGAATTCCGCAGGCACAGGGTATTGAACGTACAACCCGGAGCATGCCCACTGACATCAAGGGTAGGTGTGCAGTCCTAAATTTATACCCACATCTACTGACCATAATTAAAAATAGAATTTAGCCCTCTTCACTCATTGAATTTGACACCCCTACACTAGAAGCTTTTATACTGAGCTGGATTTGGGCCTTACATATGTGCATGTGAACTGTGCAGTTAAAAACACACCCTGATGAGCATTATGGTCCTGCTTTTGCTCCTGTCGAAGCCAACAAGATACTGTCATTATCTTCACAGGGAGCAGGAGCAAGCCTTTCAAATGTGCCCTTCTAAGCTTTGATAAACTGTTTCTCGTTTGCACGATACAAACAATGTTTTCAAATGGGTGAATTTATGAATCCAGAACTAACATTTTTCAGTCCTGTCAAAGGCATTGTGTCTCAGGGAGGGCTAATTCTCTTCAAAGTTTGAACTTCAAAAATGTGGTTATTTGAGTTATATGTGTGAAAAAATGGTAATGAGAATAGCATATAGGATGATATTATCAATTAAATGTACGGTGATCATTTTAAAATAATCTTTTTCCCCCCAAAGACCAAGAATGGAAAACTTCAAGCCTAAAGGAGACTATTTTGGAAAATTGTGAACAAATAAGGATAAAGGCAGCCAGTCTTTCCACTCAGGGAAGTTACATTTTAAGTTTACTGTGTTTTCTAGAATACTACATGGTGATTTTAAATATGTAACTTTTGCAGAGGTGCCATGTGTCACACAGCTCATGTGGCACACAAACATTTGAAAGACCTGCTACTCCTGTCTTCCTCCACATAGACTGAGTCCCCCATTTTGACTTAGATGAGGATGATCCACTGGGCTGGGAGTCAGGAGACCATGGATTATAGTCTGACCTCTCCCCCTGACTGAAATTAATATTTCTGAGCAGTTCACATCCCTTATTACTGACCAAGGCTGCACACACCCCTGCTTTAGGAAATACACAACTATGATCCTCCTCTTTTTACCATGGTTTCTGAGAGATCATACAATGTCTCTTCATGCAGAACTAGGAATAGACCCTGGCTCTCTACCATGACAGAGCCAAGTTTCATCCATTTTTACACAATGCCTTTCAGAATGAATGTGCCAAATACATGTGCTTGACTATCATGTCTGTAACCACTGCTCTGACCACTCGAGCACACTGCTCTACTAGAGCCATGGATAAAATCCTGGAGTTCAGGTACCAAACATTCCACTGCTGCCTCACAAATAGTTCACAGATTCCAAGACCAGAAGGGACCATTGTGATTGTCTAGTCTGACCTCCTGTGCAACACAGACCACAGAACTTCCATTAAATAATCCCTAGAGCATTCCTACAGGTGTATAACCTACCTTCAAAGTATCTTAGTACCTTCAAAGGGACTAAGCCACATAACAGCCTCCTTCTATTATCAGTTACTCCTTTAACTCAAGTAGAAGAGGCCAGGATATTTAGAAGTCCTGGGTTTTAACCCTGCTGATGACCCAAGAAATAAAAAATAGTATGTGACCATGAAATCAGAGACTAACTAGAGGGCTAGTTGTGGCCACTGGCACAGACTTGCTGTTGCTGGGGTCACTGCTCTAGGTCTACATCAACAGTAGCTGGTACAGACTATGGATAGTTTTATCCTTTCATGTTCTACTGTGTTGTGTAGATTAGTGGTTCTTAAAGCCGGTCTGCCGCTTGTTCAGGGGAAGCCCCTGGCGGGCCGGACCTGTTTGTTTACCTGCCACGTCCGCAGGTTCAGCCGATCGCAGCTCCCACTGGCCGCGGTTCACCGCTCCAAGCCAAAGGGGAGCTGTGGGAAGCAGCGCAGGCCCAGGGACGTGCTAGCTGCCCTTCCCGCAGCCCCCATTGGTCTGGAGCGGTGAACCGCGGCCAGTGGGAGCTGCGATCAGCCGAACCTGCGGATGCGCCAGGTAAACAAACTGGTCCGGCCCTCCAGGGGCTTCCCCTGAACAAGCGGCGGACTGGCTTTGAGAAGCACTGGTGTAGATCATATATCCTACAAATGTAAGAAAGTATAAGAAGTGTTTAAAAAAAAAGAATCAGAAAACATAATTTTGTAATGTATACCTTTTCTACAAATGGGTAAGGAGAGGCACAGAGAGGTTAGGGAGTGAAATTTATTCTTTGCAAAGGCCTTAAATAGTGAGGAATAGACTTTGTGTTGCCCCTCAGCACGGAGATGAATTTCACCCCAAGGCTCTGATCCTGTAAACACTTAAGCTTGTGAGCAGTCCCACTGAAGCTTGTGTCCCATTGAAGTCAAAAACACTACTAAAGTGCTCAGAATTAAACATGTGAGTAAGTATTTGCATCAGCCCAAAATCCAATTGTAAAACTTCAATATATATATTACATCATCACAATATTGATGTCCGCCACTTACTACTCCTAACATTTTGGGGTGTGGGAGGAGGGAAGAGTCCAGTTGGCTCCATTTTCTCCACATGATCGGAATCAGATGATACAGTACCATGCTGAACTATCTGCTCAGTAGCCAACATTTTAGTTTTACTGATGCCATGGGTTGGACTCAGCCATAAACTGCAATGCTTATTAAAGGCTTTTCTTTGGAAAAACAAAGTTTAAAAAGAGAGAGAGAGAGAGAGAAGAAGCTGAATTGTATTGAAGGCTGAGATCATCTTTAAAAAAAGTTTCCAGCTAGGACAAAAAACTTTCTGACTTCAAAATTACATTTTGCAAATACTTCCCAGCTGGGAAAATTGAAAACTGCTTTGCCAATTATGCTTTAGCCATACATAGTACTAATGGGAAGATAACTTGTTCTATCAGTAATTGATAAACCAATTAATGCTACTCTGTGTATATATATGTGTGTTCGATGGGGGTGTTGTAAATGAACATTTCCTATGGCACTTATCAGACAAATGCCTGGTGCTGCCAGATGTTGATCAGATAGGCTATCTGCTTGCAGCTAGGAGGTATCATTTGATAAGTAGGATGTGTGTTACTCAGTGTGGAAGGTGAATTTTGTTTTTACTAGACAGAGCTGAATGGAAGCTACATGCCTACCTCAAGACCAGATTTATTTCACTCTATTCAGCAATTATTTGATAAAAAAATGTTAATTTTATCATTTTTATTGATTATTTTTTCCATTTATAAAAATATCTTTTTATCGTTAAAAGGATCCTGGTATAAAAGATAAAGACAGTTGCTTCTGCTCACCCCCACACCCAAGAACTCCAAATCAATCTCAAACAGTACTTTCCCTTACTGGTAAATTCCAGCCCTTTCCATTCCCTGCCCCCGCCACCCAAAAAAAAAAAAAAAAAGGCCTAGGTAAAGAGATGGATCTTGCAGCATGACTGCAAATTCAACAGTTTCAGGCTATTTCAGTCTAAGTGGGGAGTAAGTTTCAATGTTGAGTTTTCTTCATAGAAAATGGCCAGCAACTCCGTTGCTCTACTGAAACGGCTCTGTCTTGAGCTCCTTTGATGACAGTAGCTGTAATAGCCTGGCTAGGGGAGAGAGGCAGATTCTCAGATAGGCAGATCCAAGGGCCTGTCTTTGTGTGTTGTGCACTACAATACAAAACCATAGTCTAAAAAAGAGAAAGAAATCACTGTAATGAAAAAAAATTCTGGGTTTCAGGAGGAAAAAGCAGAACTGAGAGCCCATAATCAATCTAAGAACAGGAAAAGCCCAGAAGTAAATTGAGAGTCACCAAGCAAACCAACTCCGAAGAAACCAGAACTGAAAAAAAAATTTTTTTTTGCTTCCCATCTATAAGAGTTGAGGTTATTCTGTGTAGTTTACATCTTAACACCTGTTCAATGAAAAAAATAATTTTAAAATATGCCATTGATTGAATACTGTATGTTTAAAAATATTTTCAAAATATTTTGCTGTTTTATATGTATGACTAAACAGCACAGTGAAAAGGACAGTCACCTGTAGTGATTGCCTGGTGCTTCTAGGTCAGATAGCCTTCAGTTTGGGTGCAGTTGGAAGGGTGCACACAAAGGTAACTCTAAGCCATCTGTACACCTCCCACAATCCTTGGCCAGTAGGGCGGGCAAACTGCCCCGAGGATAGAGCAGTGTAATGGCTGCTCTTACTTGCTCTAGCTGGAATGATACTTCAGGGACTGTTCCACTGGCCAGGAGTGCCTCATTCTCTGGGCCACATTTCACTTCAACGCACCCGAGATGCACCAGCCTCAATGTGATCCCTGTGCTGGGATCAGGGGAGGGACTTCATAGGCAGGGTTAGTGCAAAGCCCATGATTCCCCCATGCCAGGGTAATCCACATCATCCCTTTAGGGCTCATTTAAGATCCCCTTCTGCCACTGTGGGAGCATACAGTGCAAGTGAGGGTGTGATTGTAGCCTGGGTAGGCATGTCTGCACTAGCTTTAATGTACATATCATGGCTAACAATAGTAGTAAAGTTGCTATGGCATGGACTTTAGCATGTCCATGCCATAAGCTAGCCCAAGCAGAGTACAAGCCCGCTGGGAACCCTGGGTACATACTGTTATTGCTAGCTCATGCTACAGTCCATACTGCTGTGTCTTCACTACTACTGCGACCCATAGAGCTAGATTAAAGCTATCAGGTATACCTATCTGTGCTATAATCATCTCACCTGCAATGTAGACATAGGCTTGGGTCAAGGAATGGACCATTGTTCCAGAAGGCCCCTCTCCTGCCCCCCTGCCATTTCACACACTGCTTCAGAGGAAGAACACACCTTTTCTGTGTCCTGACACAGCACACAGGCAGTGGACCATTCCTAGCTGTCTCTGCAGTGAGGCATGAGAGCTTTGTTACCTTAGACCTTGTCTACACTACAAAGTTTTGTTGGCAAAAGTTATGCCGCTTTAACTAAACAGCTGTTGCATGTCCACACTAGCAGCTCTTGCATCAACACAGAGAGCAGTGAACAGAGCTATCCCACTGTCTAACTGGCCGCAGGGTGCTTGGGGGATGGGAAGGGTTTGCAATGCCTCATGGGGCACGACAGCATCACATGATGCAGGTTTCTCAATCCCATTGTTCCAGGGGCATCCTAGTAAATTGTCAGCCACTTTTTCAACTGGAGTTGGGGGGTAGGAAAGGAGAGTGCTGTGTCTCGGGCCGGGGAGACAGCAGGCTGACTAACCTATCCTGAGGCACACACATCAGCCCCTGGCTCTGCTCCACACAGCAGTCTCTCCCGAAGCAGCCTGCTCTGCCTGCCTGCCTGCCTGCAGTTCTGTGATTCCGTCCAAGTTCTCCATACTGAGGAATGTCAAAGCAGCACAGCAGACCCCCTCCTCCCACTCCCACCCCCCAGCAGCAGTCTGCCTGCCACTGTGTTCCTAGTGCAGGGCAGAACAGGAGCATCATCATCATGTTCCCATTATGCCTGTGGTGTTTAGGGCAGTGACGAAGTTCTTCCACTCCTGTTTGTTTCTGTCAAGTCTTTCAATGATTCCCCAGCTGTGCCCCAGGTTTTTCAGCTCAGTTTCCAGAGCTCTTCACCATGCTGTTTTTGGGTGGCCTCATTTTTGTTTGCCTTTAGGTGTCCATCTTATTGCTATTCTGGTGATGGAATCCATTTCCAGCTGACGCACATGACTGATCCATTTCCAACGCCTCCTGGCAATGATGGTGCTTAGATCCTCTTGGCTGCACTGTGTCAATAGATCTTGGTTTGAGATTGTTCTGGGCCAAAAGATATGGAGGATTTTTCTGAGGCAGGTTGTATGGAATGAAGACAGTATGGACATGTCATATTTTCTCATCCCCCAGCATTCTGCACTGTAAAGTAACGTTGAAAGTACGCAGCTTGGATAAAACTTGAGTTTGGTTTTGGCGTTGTATTTTGATGATTTCCAGACTGTATTTAAGCTTCTAAAGCTGATCCTGGCTTTACTGATTTTGTTCTGGATGTCCTGGCTTGTTCCACTGTCCTGGCTGATGGTGCTGCCCAAGTATGTGAATGCTTCTACACTAGTGAGAACATAATCCTCTGTCCGTACTGGTGATGGTGAGGCAATATTAAAGGTCATGATATCTGTCTTATTGCAATTGATTTTCAGTCCAATTTGCTGGCTGAATGTGTTAAGTCGAGTTGTTTTTTCTTGTATATGATGTTGGTTATGTGATGGGAGAGCGAGATCATCTGCAAAGTCCAGGTCTTCAAGGGATGAGAAGAGTGTCCATCTAATGCCCCTTGTCATATCTTCTGTTGTATGCTGCATTACCCAGTCGATGGCCATGTTGAAGAGGATTGCAGACATGACACCCCCCGTTGTACTCCTGTTTTGACTTAAAAATGAGCTCACTGTGATCAACACTGTATGTAAAGTTGAAATAAAAGCTTTTGATGAGAGGTATTCCATATGCTCGCAGAATGCGCCATAGGCTGGTCCTGTGAATGCTGTCAAAAGTCTTCTCAAACTCTATGAAGTTTATGTAGAGCTGCTGTTGCCATTCTAAGCACTGTTCTATTATGTTTCGTTGAGTGAAGATCTGGTCTGTGCATCCATGCCCTTTCCGAAAACCGGCTTGCTCTTTTCTGAGAAACTATCAACTGCCTCTGATATACCCTGGACTATGATGTTACATAATACTTGGCTTGGCACAGATAAAAGTGTGAGACCACGCCAGTTATTACAATCACTGAGAGTTCCTTTCTTTGGTATCTTCACTATAACCCCATTGGTCCACTCATTGGCACTTTTTCCCTTTCCCAGACTGATATAAATAGAGGGGCCAGGATAGACGCTGCTAACTCATGATTTACCTTGAGCAATTTTGCATTCATGTTATGCTTGCCAGGAGCTCTCTCATTTTTAAAGGATTTGATGGCTTGAATGATCTCTTCCTTAGTTGGGGTGTCTGTGTTGATATCAAGATCTTCTTCTGCCTCCTGGATGTTTGCTTCCTCTTTAGGTGGCTCACTGTTCAGCAATTCTTTGAAATGCTCTGTCCAGGGTATTTCTTGTTCTTTTTCTGTTGTTAGTAGGTGGCCTTGTTTGTTCCCGATGAGAGTGTTTGTTGGTGTCTGCCATTTACCACTGATAATCCATGTAATTTTGAAGAGAGTTCCTTGTTCACCACAACCAGCTGCATCCTGTGCTTGTGTTGCCAGATTATCAATATAATATCATAGAATCATAGAATCATAGAATATCAGGGTTGGAAGGGACCCCAGAAGGTCATCTAGTCCAACCCCCTGCTCAAAGCAGGACCAATTCCCAGTTAAATCATCCCAGCCAGGGCTTTGTCAAGCCTGACCTTAAAAACCTCTAAGGAAGGAGATTCTACCACCTCCCTAGGTAACGCATTCCAGTGTTTTACCACCCTCTTAGTGAAAAAGTTTTTCCTAATATCCAATCTAAACCTCCCCCACTGCAACTTGAGACCATTACTCCTCGTTCTGTCATCTGCTACCATTGAGAACAGTCTAGAGCCATCCTCTTTGGAACCCCCTTTCAGGTAGTTGAAAGCAGCTATCAAATCCCCCCTCATTCTTCTCTTCTGCAGGCTAAACAATCCCAGCTCCCTCAGCCTCTCCTCATAACTCATGTGTTCCAGTCCCCTAATCATTTTTGTTGCCCTTCGCTGGACTCTCTCCAATTTATCCACATCCTTCTTGAAGTGTGGGGCCCAAAACTGGACACAATACTCCAGATGAGGCCTCACCAATGTCGAATAGAGGGGAACGATCACGTCCCTCGATCTGCTCGCTATGCCCCTACTTATACATCCCAAAATGCCATTGGCCTTCTTGGCAACAAGGGCACACTGCTGACTCATATCCAGCTTCTCGTCCACTGTCACCCCTAGGTCCTTTTCTGCAGAACTGCTGCCTAGCCATTCGGTCCCTAGTCTGTAGCTGTGCATTGGGTTCTTCCGTCCTAAGTGCAGGACCCTGCACTTATCCTTATTGAACCTCATCAGATTCCTTTTGGCCCAATCTTCCAATTGGTCTAGGTCCTTCTGTATCCTATCCCTCCCCTCCAGCGTATCTACCACTCCTCCCAGTTTAGTATCATCCGCAAATTTGCTGAGAGTGCAATCCACACCATCCTCCAGATCATTTATGAAGATATTGAATAAAACCGGCCCCAGGACCGACCCTTGGGGCACTCCACTTGATACCGGCTGCCAACTAGACATGGAGCCATTGATCACTACCCGTTGAGCCCGACAATTTAGCCAGCTTTCTACCCACCTTATAGTGCATTCATCCAGCCCATACTTCCTTAACTTGCTGACAAGAATACTATGGGAGACCGTGTCAAAAGCTTTGCTAAAGTCAAGAAACAATACATCCACTGCTTTCCCTTCATCCACAGAACCAGTAATCTCATCATAAAAGGCGATTAGATTAGTCAGGCATGACCTTCCCTTGGTGAATCCATGCTGGCTGTTCCTGATCACTTTCCTCTCATGTAAGTACTTCAGGATTGATTCTTTGAGGACCTGCTCCATGATTTTTCCAGGGACTGAGGTGAGGCTGACTGGCCTGTAGTTCCCAGGATCTTCCTTCTTCCCTTTTTTAAAGATTGGCACTACATTAGCCTTTTTCCAGTCATCCGGGACTTCCCCGGTTCGCCACGAGTTTTCAAAGATAATGGCCAGTGGCTCTGCAATCACAGCCGCCAATTCCTTCAGCACTCTCGGATGCAACTCGTCCGGCCCCATGGACTTGTGCACGTCCAGCTTTTCTAAATAGTCCCTAACCGCCTCTATCTCCACAGAGGGCTGGCCATCTCTTCCGCATTTTGTGATGCCCAGCGCAGCAGTCTGGGAGCTGACCTTGTTAGTGAAAACAGAGGCAAAAAAAGCATTGAGTACATTAGCTTTTTCCACATCCTCTGTCACTAGGTTTGTCGTTTGTCTGCACTCACAAGGTGTTTGACCTCCCAGTGTGCCTTGCTATTCTGGTCGTGGTATTTGTCCTTTAGCTTCTGGGATTTTGTGTCTAAAACTTTTTTCTTCAGGGCTCATCTGGTTTCTTTGGTGTTCCATGTGCTGGGTGTAATCCACTTCTTCCTTTTCTTCTGCCTGTAGCCTAGACAGGCTTCACTGCTCTGTTTATAAATTGCTGTTACTTTGTCCCACTTCTTGTTGATCTCATCTGCATTCCCCTCCTCTTCATTAAGGTCTGCAAGTGCCTGAAACCTGTTCTTTAACTGCAGAACAAAGGCTTTCTGTATTTCAGGGGACGTTAGCCTGTCAATGTCATAACGTCTATGTCCCTTGTTTGATGGACCCACACTTCTCAGTTTTAGCTTGATGGAGGCTGTCACAAGGTGGTGGTCGCAGCCAACATCTGCACCCCTTCTCAATTTCACATTTGTCAGTGAACGTCGCCATTTGCCATTGATCATCATATGGTCAATCTGTTTCTTATCTCTGCCATTTGGAGAACACCATGTCAGCTTGTGAATTTCACGATGTTCAAATAGGGTTCCGCCGCCGATGAGGTCATTGATATTACAGAAATCAACAAGCCTCCCTCCGTTTTCATTCACGGTGCCTCACCCATGTCTTCCCATTGCTCTGTCATTGTTTGTGTTGTCCTTACTGACGTTTGCATTCAGGTCTCCCTTGACGATACTCAGGTTGCGGCGTGGTATTCTCTTTAACTCTGCCTGTAATGTAAGGTAGAATTTGTCCTTTACTTATTCATCACTGTCATTTGTTGGCACATAGCACTGAATGAGGGTGATATTATTGTATTTCCCTTTCAGCCTGGCTCTCATAAGTCTGCTGCTTATGGACTTCCACTAAACAGGGAATGCTCCACTCCCTTCTTCAAAAAGATGGCAACAACCTCATGGTGTTGTCCATCATCCCATCCAGAAAACAGCAAAGTTTCTCCCAAGGCTGTTGTTAATCTTCCTGATCCCATCCATCTGCTCTCGCTGACACCCAGGATGTGTAGGTTGTAGCGTCTCATCTCTGCTGTGACCTGAGCGAGCTTCCCTGTTTCGTACATTGTCCGTACGTTCCAAAAACCAAGTTTGATTTTTGTCTTCGGTGTTGAGCACTTCAGTCTTCATGCCAGTGGCTTCCTTTCGGCTTTCACCACTGGCAGTCATATATATGGCCATCACACACAGTAATGGTCGATTTCTACATCATTGTTTCCATAACATATTTTGTCTTTTACAGGATGGGGTTGTTAGTCCTGTGCCTAACCCCCAACCTGGAGGACCAGGATATCTGTTTTGTCTGGCTCCCCTCCCACAGACCAGTCCAGCATGGTTGAACCTACCAGGAGCAAAAAGCCCCCGCAGACACAGACTCTAGGGATCATTAGAGCACGCAAGCTGTCCCACCACAACAAGGCAAGGAACAGGAGCATTCCACATTCATGATTTAGTCTTTGTTCCTCAAACTGAGCAGGATGCTCAGCTGTCAGATACTTTAAGGAGCTTTGAAAGGGGAGGGGCACATGCCAGCAGGGCAGCAGAGATCAAAACAGTGAGCAGAGCGGTCAGGGCAGGCATTGTGGGATACTGGTGGAAGTCAGTTATGTTGACAAAACAAACAGCAGTGTCTACACTGACGCTTTGTCACTTTAACTTTGCTGCAAAAAGCTTTATGCCTCTTGTTGAGGTGGTTCTGTTTTGTCAGCAAAACAGCAGAGTTTTGCTGCCAAAAGAAGCTATGTAATAGTGTGTGCACCTCCCCTCTTTTGTCGGCAAAAGGCAGCTTTTGCCGAGAAAACTTTGTAATGTAGACAAGGCCTCAGAGAGCATGATCTTACCGCCCACTTCACTTTGGCTCAAACAATCAAAGTTTTACTAGGAATTTTACAGAAATTGATTTTTTTTTAAACAGGGTAATAAACACATGGACGTCTATCAGAACAATGCAGAAAGAATTGCTAGATTGCTACTGAACTTAACACTGCACAAAAGTACTAGATTTTCTTTTGTGTATTAGTACCCTCTTTTTGGCTGTCATGGACCTGTTTTCTCAGTGTTCCTCCTCCCCCGCAACTCTTATTGTTATTAATTATTCGTATTATGATAGCACCTACTGGCCTCAACTGAGATCGGGCCCCACTGCTAGGTGCTATACAAACACATAGTAAGAGATTCTTTCAGCATCTCTTTTGATGATCCCTTGTCTTCCCTATATATTTCTCTATCAGTGTCCCAAAGGGCTATGTCTGTGTCCCCTCCTCTCTCTTCTCACTTCACTTGGTCTCTGATCTAACAAAACACTTAGGCATATGCATAACTTTAATTGAGTAGCCCCAATGACTTCATTGGGACCATTCACATACTTAAAGTTATGCATGTGCAAATGTGCTCTGCTGAACCAGGGCTAAGTTATTAACTTATTTGCTGTGAGACTAATATGTACATTATATTATATATAACTAATATAACATTATATAACATTAATATGTACATTGTATTATATATAATATGTACAGTAGTATATAAATATAATACTAAATATTTCCCCTGTTATACTGTTTAAATATGAATAGCACTATAGTAAATGAAAAAATGAATTCACACTACTGTGGCTCTTTTGGTTAATGTTGATTGCCAATCGCTCAGACAAACGAGTTTGTTTACATTTCCAGAAGATAATGCTGCCTGCTTCTTCTTTACAATGTCACGTGAAAGTGAGAACAGGTGTTTGCATGGCACTGCTGTAGCCAGTGTCGCAAGATATTTACATGCCAGATGCACTAAAGATTCATATGTGCCTTGATGCTTCAACCATCATTCAACAGGACATGTGTCCATGCTGATGACGATTTCTGCTCGATAACGATCCAAAGCAGTGCAGACCGACGCATGTTCATTTTCATCATCTGAGTCAGATGCCACCAGCAGAAGGTTGATTTTCTTTTTTGGTGGTTCAGGTTTTGTAGTTTCCACATCTGAGTGTTGCTCTTTTAAGACTTCTGAAAGCATTCTCCACACCTCATCCCTCTCAGATTTTGGAAGGCACTTCAAATTCTTAAATCTTGGGTCAAGTACTGTAGCTATCGTTAGAAATTTCATGTTGGTATCTTCTTTACATTTTATCAGATTTGCAGTGAAAGTGTTCTTAAAATGAACAACATGTGCTGGGTCATCATCCGAGACTCCTATAACATGAAATATATGGTAGAATGCAGGTAAAACAGAGCAGGAGACATACAATTCTCGCCCAAGGTGTTCAGTCACAAATTTAATTAATGCATTATTTTTTTAACGAGCATCATCAGCATGGAAGCATGTCCTCTGGAACGATGGCTGAAGCATGAAGATGCATATGAATCTTTAGCACATCTGGCATGTAAATATCTTGCTATGCCAGCTACAATAGTGCCATGTGAATGCCTGTTCTCACTTTCAGGTGACATCATAGGTGTTGACTTCTAATGGCACTGGTGGGTGCTTGACTCTCTCCTGCCCCCGGCCCTTCCCCAACTCCACCCCTGCCCTGCCCCCTTCTTTCCGCACTCCAACCCCTTCCCCAAATCCCCACCCTGGCCCCGCCTCTTCCCCACCTCCTCCCCCAAGCAAGCCACATTCCTGCTCCTTCCCTCTCCCTCCCAGAGCTTGCTACAGCTGTTTGGCGATGACAAGCACTGGGAGGTAGGAGGAGGAGCTGGGATGCGGCGTGCTCAGGGAAGGAGGCGGAGGAGGAGGTGAGGGGGCCGGGTGGGGAGCTTAGCTGCTGGTGGGTGCAGAGCACCCACTAATTTTTCCCCATGGGTGCTCCAGTCCCGGAGCACCCACAGAGTCAGCGCCTATGGGTGACATTGTAATTAAGAAGTGGGCAGCATTATCTCCCGTAAACGTAAACAAACTTTTTTCTCTTAGCAATTGGCTGAACAAGAAGTAGGACTGAATGGACTTGTAGGCTCTAAAGTTTTACACTGTTTTGTTTTTGAGTGCAGTTATGTAACAAAAAAAATCAACGTTTGTGAGTTGCACTTTCACGATAAAGAGATTGCACTACAGTACTTGTATGAGATGAACTGAAAAATACTATTTCTTTTGTTTATCATTTTTACAGTGCAAATATTTGTAATCAAAATTTATATAAAATGAGCATTGTGCATTTTGTATTCTGTGCTGTAATTGAAATAGATATATTTGAAAATGTAGAAAAACATCCAAAAATATGTAATAAATTTCAATTAGTATTCCATTGTTTAACAGTGCAATTAATCGCGATTCATTTTTTTCAAGTTAATCGCGAGTTACCTGTGATTAGTTGACAGCCCTAATAATTACATGACATTTGCAATGATGTGTCACTCATCACAAAATGGCCCATACTGTACCAGTGAGATCTAGGATTCAGAGCCAACCCCTGATAGATGAGATCAAGGATAAAAGAAGACTGTACATATGATATCTTCCGGCATAGTTCATTCTATGCAAATAGCTATTGGGTAGCATCTCCTTTTCAATAGACCTCTTTGCTGTTATGCCGCTGCTGCTCGTGCTTGATGCTGGAATGGAACGCACGACAAAATTTATTATCTCTTTTAAATCTGAAGTGACATAATGTACTTTAGTAATTCAACTCCAGCCCAATAAAATTGAAAGAGATACTTTGTCCCGGGCCCTAGGACTGTACATACCTGAATCGCTAAAAGATGTGTCACTAGGAAGAGTTGATTGCCTGATTATCATCACTAGGAAACCATTTCACTGTTGGTATACACATTCTGGAAAGGCTGTTTCTAAATTTGTGTCATCTGGGAACCAAGGGGTCAGGGAACACTGGCCTACACCTATAGTTGGATTGCTCTCTACAGAAGCCACAGTGAGAAATTAGTGGCCAGTAAACTATTATAAAACAAAACTTTTATATATTTTAAAATCCTAATTTAGGGACTATTCTGTCTATTTTAAACTAAACACTGAGTTTGCACTCGGAAAATATATGTTAAATCCAACCTTTTTCTCTCAGTCATTCACAGGGCAATACCCTCCTCTGATATGTGCAGTAGCAGTCAAATTTCACTCTCACCTGCTCAGGTGCAATCACCATGGACCTCAAAAAGACTGCATGAAGATAATAGGAAGCAGCATTTGGCCCTAGTTTTCTCATTTCTGGGCAGTTTTCTATCGCATAATCTCCATTCATTTAGCACATGGAAATTCCATTGATGTCAATAGGAAGTTTATATACAGAGAAAGAATAATGCAAATCCACACTGTGGATAACAAAGAATAAACGTTGCCCACATATGGAACTCTTAGCTATGTATAAGGCTTGAAGGCCAAATCCTGCTCACTTTACTCAAGTGGGTTGTTTAGTTTATTTCACTGAGTCTACTCCTGAAAGGCAAGTAGGATTTAGCCTGCTATGTTTTTTCATGCACAAGGAGCAAAACATATTTTCCCCTATCCTATATGAGTTTTATTTCAGTTCATAGAAAGACAACAAAGAGAGAGAACACAACAGCTCTTTGTAACATTTTGTATCTGCACACACAATGGCAGCTGCTTCTTAATTGTACTCTGCAGCAAATTATTCCTTTATATTTAAAAGGATAGCATAACATCGTCTCCTTTCAGTTCCATAGCTACCTGCACCACACGGCTCCTAATAATTATCTGTGCATAAGGATTAAGGAAGGTTTGGCTGCTTTTTATTTCCAATTATATGGAATAATATTTCAGTGTGGATTTAGCCACAGTTCAGATTAATGCCAGGTTATATTCCTGATTTCATTTATATTAACGCAAACAGTGGTTTTCATCTGCTGCTACAATATGGGACATTTGCGAAAGTTTCAGGAAATTTCCCTCTCCAGTTCATAGAGTTCATTCACAGATGGTTAATACAGTATTCAGTAGACAAGACAATAGCAGGCACAGTGGTTGAAAGATAGCAAGGAGGTTGTATCAAAATACTTTCCTCGAAATTTCTGAACTCTTTGAGTATCGTATTTCGGCGAGACATATCGCAGAGCTACATATATTATCAAAAAAACATAGGTACATCTCTTTAGCCAGGCACTTGTACTGTATTACGCCTAGCATGTGCATATTTAAATGTCAAAGAAAATGGAAATGAGTGTGGAACAGTTTTCTACAAGCCAGTGCAGTTAAATATGGTAATATTGAATGCACTGCTTTGTGATTTGCAAAGTTTCTTCAGCACCCTGCTTTGGTGGATATTCAGCTGTTAATCTTGTAGGGTCAGTTCCTCTGGTGTTAAGGCGGAGAGCTCAGTTGAAGTTAATGGAGCTCTGCCCATTTGCCACAGCTGAGGATCTATCCCTAGCCTATAAATGGCAGTTATTAGTGGTGTTCAATATGTGTTCATTGGATATGTGGTATATGAAGTTATGATTTTGTTTTCTGTGTGTTGCATCTTTAAATATAAGGGATGAAATCCTGGCCCTCTTGAAGTCAGTGGCAAAACTTCCATTGGCTTCAGTGAGGCCAGGATTTCATTCAAGATGTCTGCCAGGCTGTAAAGGAATTCAAGATAGAAGATATTATTGAGTGAGAGAGACACTCTGTTTTTTTTCTCATGGTGATGCTATATTTCCTCTTTCACTCTTTATTGCTTTCCTTAATTGAAAATACACGTAATTTAGATGGAAACTGTACATTTGGCTCTTTGTGGCCTTGATTCAGTGAAGAATCATAATCATGTGTCTAAATTTAAGCACATGAGTAATTCTGTTGACTCTTAGAGATAAGCACCTGCTTGCATCCCTTGTTGAAACATGTGGGAGATGTAACAGTCACTCATGGCTAAATCTGCAAAGGTTATGTGTTGCAACACCTCACAGTTATATACCCTGCTGCCCAGTGGTATTCAGAGCCCCAGGTTTGGTACCCAGACTCCCTATACAATGCATGGGGAGAATTAGGCAGCTAAGGGTAGGCTTTTCAGAAGCCAGCAAGCGAAGCAGGGAGCCACTGAAGCTAGACAGGAAGAAATGTCAAAGAGCAGGGCCTAAGCCCAGCTCCTCAGAGGGAGACAGGCCCCTAACCTCAGGCTGAAGGGAGGTGCCTATAGCTGATCAGGATTCACACCCATGAAGCCTCCCCTGACCTGTCAGGTCAGCTGTTTCTCACAAAAAAGCAGGGGACAAGGACGAGAGAGTGAAAGAGACCCCACCCCATTCAAGCCAGTAGCCCAAGGTTAAAGCACTCACCTGGGGTGCGGGAGACCTGTTTCAAATCTCCGCTCTGCCTGTTTTGGAGTATGGAGTTCAGCTTGGTTTTCCCATATCCCAGGAGAGTGGAATTAGCACTGGGCTAACTGGGCACTCTGGGACTCAGACATGTGCCAATCAGCCAACCCTGAAACTTCCCTCTGTGGTTGTTTCTGGCTATCTTCTGTATAGGTTAGTCATGCTATGAGCATGCTTATCGGACTGGAAACCTCAGGCAAGCCAGGAGGGGGAACATCTAGTTCAAAAATCCTGCTGGGGCTTAGGCACGAGCTAGGGGACCCAGCAGCTCAGTGGCATCAGGATTTAGGCGGTTTGTGCATGCCCAGTGGCAGAAATTTAAGTATTTTGGGGACTTTACCAGCAGAAACTTAGGAAATGTAGGTGCCTACAGCATTAGGTGGCAGAGAGAGGGGGTCTTTAGGATCTCAGTGGTGCCTAAAGTGGCAGTGAGGTGCCTAAGTCTCTTTGTGGAGTTAGTCCTCTGATTTACACTGACGGAGGCTAGCTAGTCAGGCTAGACTGTATCCAGATACTTTGCAAGAGAAATAACCCAGAATATAAACAGGAATAAAAAAAGGAACTAATTAGATGCTTGTGATATACTATAACGTTTTTATACAGTATATTGCTAAAAATTTAAACATGCTTCCAGCTTATCTGCCTTTAAATAGCAGCTAAATATTATAATTCATTTTGAATGATTTATTATAGGAATCTTGCCCATAAATCCAAAGTAGGAGATTTTAAATCACATCTTTTCCTTTTAAAGGAATTAAATAATAGTCATGCCTTGGCGTGCTTTAGCATTTGAAGACTGAGCCAGATATTTCCAGTATTGGTCCAGTTGATGATCTGACAGAATATTATCATGTCTTGTTGAAATCATGCATAGCTTGCTATTACAGCTGTATATCAACAGGAATCTGTAAGTTACAGGTGTTGGAAATAAACCCGTCATGAAAAAAAATGGTTGCAGATGGTGTCACTTGCACCAAAAGCCTGACGCCTATTTGTTTGACTTTAAAAATCTTCTTACAGAGATTCAGAATAGCCTGTTTGTTAGATATTGAAATGAAACTTGTTTTGCTGGAAATTCCAAACAGGAATAGCAATAAATAACCAAGTACATATTTATAATAATAATTTAGTTCTACACAATAGTTTTTCAGTTAGTTCTTATAGACTATTGCCTGGTGATCGTTCTGAAATGGTAAAGCTCCAGAATTGTTTTGGCAACCAAAATGCATGATTTGAGGCATTCTTACTGTTCTGTATGCATATAATTTTGTGAAATGTAGCTTGGTGGTGTTCATTCATCTAAAATTGCCTATGTGTAACAGATGCCGCCCATATACATTTTCTTTGAACTCTCGTGACAATTGTCACAGTTTCAGGGTAACTGCACCTCCAGTCCCCAGTGGGCTGCTAATGGATGCTCCCTTAGGTCTCAGACCTCTAGAGCTGTCACCAATGTATGGGCAGAGACCTGCATCCCTCTCCCTCCAGAATGGAGATTTAGGCTTGCAGTGCCACTGCAATTCACTAAGATGTCAGGGCTGGGGTATGGGCAGCTTGGCCTGGGGTTAGCATCAGGCACAGGCTGAGGGCCCAGGGACAAGAAGCCAGTTACGAGAAATCAGGCCAGACTGGAAAGCCAGGAGATCAGAATCAAGAGACAAACTGGAGGGAAGGGATCAAGAGTCAGTTACTGAGAGTCAGGTCAAGTCAGTATACCGGGAAATCCGGGTCAGAAGGCAGGAACAGGTTGACACCAGGGAAGCAGTCTATGGTAGGGTGCAGCCAAGTTGTACAGACAACTTCTTTCTCGGGCTGCAGCCCCTAATTAAGCCAAATTAGGAGCTTGGATCTCTGCCAGTCAGAGCATAGGGGCCAGGCTTGTGCCCCAGTTGCTGTCTGTGAGCTGCCAGGTGGAGCATCATGACCCCCAGACCCAGGTCTGAGACCTGCAGGGCCTGATGTATGATTATCCCAGCAGATCTGATCTCAGCTCAGCACCTGAGGTTTCACTCTGTCCCAAGGGCTATGACAGGATTAGCAAATACCCACCAACTTTTGCAACATACACTTACTTTTAGGACAACAGCATCACAGAGAAAACATATAATAAAACAATAAACCGTCTATACATTTGCTAGCTTCCCAGGTGTCACCTATCTTCCACTTAGCAACCTTGACTGGTTCCAATACTCCACACCCTTTCAGCAAGGTTTATGCACTTGGTTATAAGTTCATGTCAATTTGCTGGATCAAAATGAGGGTTATTCAGCCTATACAGGCTGGCTGTTTATACCACCAGTTCTTTCTTTGACTCTTGAACCCAGTCTGAGCCGGCATTGGTAATTTATCAGGTCCAGGGCCTGCTGTAATTACCCCTCAATGATTTTATTTCCTGGAGGAGTTCATGCAGCCAGCATACAATCCCTGGCACACAGAGATACAGATAAGATTTATATATTGATAAGATAGTCTCAGACATATTGCATGTGTCCACATCATCTGTCACAACAATATTCATAGGGCTTTCCATGCTCTACCCATTTCTCAGAAGTGTGGAACAAATCATGGAGTCATGTGTAGATATATGTTTGCATTTAGTTTTTAATATGATATGTATGTCTGATTCCAGACGTGTTTCCTGGGGTAAAAGCCTGGCCCCACCGAAGCCAATGACAAAACTCTCATTGACTTCAGTGGGACCAGGATTTCAACGCTGGTTTTTATCAGCCCGAGCCATATAATTCAGACCTGGATCTGAATATTAAACACTTCAGAGTTTAGGGAAACTTGGCTCGGGGTTTTGGGTCAGGCCCATCTCTAGGTTTTTACATAAGAAACAGCATCAGTATTTTGAGATTAAACCCATTGTGCTGTTTTTTTCATCTGATTAGGCAGATGCAACTATTTCTCTTGGATATGGACTGTGAAGCTGTCAGCCATGCTTTTGTGAGTTTCAGATTAGTTATTCTAATGTATCCTCCATGGCGCTACCCTTAAATACCATTGAAAAACAACAGAGAACATAGTATATCTGTTCTTTGACAAATGCCTTGGCTTCCAATTCCCTTCTAGGTACATTTTAAGGTGTAAATTCTTAGATACTTTAGGCCTTGGCTGTGCACCATTGCAATAGATGACATCAGCCAAAGCACTCAAACTGACAGTTCCCAGATTTAAAACTCTGTGGTAAAGCAGGTTGGAAAAAGTGAAAAACAATTTTGCAAAATATTTTGAAGTTGTTTCCATTTTGCAGACTGGGCTTCAAAATTGAGACTATTTTTTTTTTCAAATTGCTCATGAAATCATAGCATTACATAAATGTAGGGCTGAAAGGGACCTCAAGAGGTCATCTAGTCCAGCCCCCTGCACTGAGGCAGGACTAAGTATATCTAGACCAACCCTGACTGATGTTTGTGTAACCTGTTCTTAAAAACCCCAAAAGGCTTTTTAAAAAAAATCAATTTTTTTGTATTTTTCCACTGCAATAAAATTAATAAAGTCCATGGTGTGTTTGTTTGTGTTCATGTTTCCTGTTGCTATTCTGCAACTCTTCACAACTTCTTCAACTTTGGCACTTGGTAACTTTTCCAAAAATGAGGAAGTTTTGAAAAGTTACAGAATGAAGGGGGGGAAGTGGAATTTCCACATCTTAAATCAAAAATCTGAAAGTTCAAAATTAAAAAAATGCGGGGTTTAGACAAAACCCCAGTAGCTTTAAGAAAACAACAACAACAACAAATTGTTAAAGATTTTGGTTAGGAAAAAAAGTTTTGAATGAAAAGTTTTGACCAGCTCTGACCTGCAGTGTGGTGACAGGCCATTCTCATGAGAGGGCTCTCAATATTGAAATTCACTTCCCTGAGATTCTCCTCTCCAACAGAGTCCAAAGGCACAATCCTCAGCTCAGCCAAGCTCATATTAGGTACAAGTGAGGGAGGGAAAAGCAAAGGCCTCTTCATGTCCCCCCTAACCAGCCCCCAGCACAAGTAAGAGCCAGCACAGTCAAAGTCAAGTCAAAGTTCCCCCAAGCCTAATGGCTCATCAGCCCAACACAGTTAAGGCACATCAGTTTCATAGCCAACAGCACCTGACCTAGTGGTATGCTCTAATTTGTGTCGGCAGGACCAGTCCCTATTCTTCTAGTTGAGAAGTGGTGGAATATATTGTACTCCCCACTTCTGCCCCTGGAATGCCACCTCCCTCCAGCTGACCCTGGACACACACACCCTGTGCCCTTGTATTGCAGCTGTCAGGGAACTTGGCACTACTCTGGCAGCACAAAGTGACCTCAGTGGTATGAGAATCTGGCCCCTAGGCTGTTGAACCTTAGAGCATTGTGCTAGGCTTATAATTTCTTTCAGGAATTCAAGGGGCGGGGGGGCTTGGTATTTAGTTTTTGAGGAGAGTCTATACCATTAAATATTGTAAAATTTGACACTGAGGGCAAATTACAGGAGCCCAAAGTGATTGCCCCCCAGTCAGGATTTCCAGGGTGCATCATGAGCTAACCACACCAACACCCCCTGACCCAGCCTCCAACAAGTCTGCTCCAGAATTCCCCTTACTCTGTGTTGGGGGGAACTAGCATAGACTAGCAGAAGACCACTACACCAGTCATCCACCAGGTCAGTGATCCTTTACACTATGACAATCCTCAGCTGTTGCCTTAGGGCAGCTTTAAGTCCCCTTTGAGTGGCACAAAGGAATTTAAGAGTGGCCGAGGATCAGTCCTGAGATTGGGTATCAGGCAATCTAGAATCTATTCTTCATTCTGCTACTGGCTTGCTGGGTGACCTTGAGCACATAAGCTTTCTGTATTTCCATTTCCATATCTGTAAATCGGTCAGAGTAATGCTTCTTTGCTTTCATAAAGTTCTTTGGAATCAGAGCAAAAGCACTGTACATGTGCAAAGTATTCCATTACTATTATTTTAAGGATATATTTTGCAGTTAATACTAATCATTCTTAATGCATAATTGCTTACAGATCCGATGCAGTTATAGTTTTATTTGCAGTAGAGGGGGAAGGAAATGCAATATTTATATTAATAATTTCTCCACACTTCCCTGTATTGTCTTTTTCCAGGTGTGGCCTGCTGTTATTTTTTCCCCATCACTTTTCAGAAACACTTGGATAATGAGAAAGTTCAGTTTCTCAGTCCTGCTTCAATAGATCAAAGGGGAAACAATTTCATTTATCCGTTGGACAATGGAGAACAGCAGACAGGTAAAGGGGACTGAGGTCTGGGATTCACTCTGTAGTACTGAAGTTAGTGGGGGGCATGGATCAGCAGACCCCTTTTTCTACTGCCCTGTTGGAACATACGGTGACCAGATGTCCCGATTTTGTAGGGACAGTCCTGATTTCTTATATAGGGTCTTTTTCTTATATAAGCTCCTATTACCCCCCCACCCCCTGTCCTGATTTTTCACACTTGCTGTCTGGTCACCCTATTGGAACCACCCTTTTCCACATAACAGGAGAATGCACTATGCTGACCCTACACATCCTACAGTGGTGTTTGTATCTGCATTGGAAGTGAAAACATTTCCCTTCATTAAATGCAAAGCACACATTGGCTTTCATATCTGGATTTTGAAGCCGAGGTTTTGGCACTGGCAACCCACTATGTGTGAATGCCAGCTGGGCGGGGTGATAAGGAGTTATCCACACCAGCCAAAGTTCCTGGTCTATTTTACCCAGGGGTAAATCAGGCTTTTCTGCAATCATCTGCCTAAATTCTCTGTCATATCTTAACCATGCTACCCAGATATAGCATAAGCCCTCATACTTGAAGAAAGAAATACACTCCTTCGGGGCTCCTTACACATATTATACTCACATAAATGTTTGAAGCATCTTAGGTCTGCAGGGTTTGTCGTCCTTGTTTTTGTGTTTTCTGCCCCCTTCCTCTGTCAGGTCTTCCCTGAACAGCAGGCAAATAAATCCGCAAATTCCCCTTTCCAAATCTTTCCTGTAACCCCTTTAGACAGACGATTCCCAAGTGGGCAGTTGGATCCCGCATAAGCTGCTGTGTTTCCTGCCTATGTTTCTTTAGGAATTATGCCACCTGGAGACAGGTGGGAGGTCCCCTCCCTAATTGCTCCATATTCCCTTGTGGGATATCAGTCACATTCCAAACATGGGACAGTGCTACCCCGTCATCTGAGAGGGGCTCACTCTTATCAGGCAGGCTGCCCAACCTATGGGCCACCAATGCCACTGATTTTGCCAGGTCACCCCATATGCACTGGGGGGGGGCATGCTGGAGGGAGGAAAGACCTGGGCTGCCACCCAGTTTATATAACTCACTTTCATCAGAGGTAACAATGACCACAGGCCTCACTGTATTCAGAACTTTCCCTCAATAAGATCTACACACACACATAATGTGCCCTTTTCCCAGAGTGAAGCAATAGCTGATCTCCCACTGTGCTCTCAGTGATATTCACAAGGGATTGTGCTTGAGTTAGTGAGTATGCCTTCAGGAGCTTTCTTTGTATCAGTGCAACTCCTCATTTCCTCAATATCGAGCTGTGCATTAAAGGCACAAAATAAGCCCTATGGTATAGGAACAGTGTTATGTAACCATCCTTCTTTAGCTTCCCCATAATGTTGTCTCCAGCCCAGAAAAATGCATGGAATGTACCTGTAAAAGGTCTTCAAGGTATGTTGTATCCACAGAACTTAATAAAAAGATCAACCTTAGAGCCAGCATTTCTCAACTCTTCTTCTCTTGAACTAATGACTTATGATGCACACCTCCGCAAAGAACTGCATTTCTGTGCCAAATACAAACTCTTCTCTAACAGTATCTGGCCTCCATATGCAAAAACAGTATCTCGCTCTTGATCCACTGGATATTTCTGTACTAAGGAAAAAATAAGATGAAAAATGTAAATTTGTTAAGCAGAGTGTTCAGGGATCATCATATGTACTTCTGTGGCTTATTTATACCCATAGTGAAAATTAATTGTACTGAATACTATCATTCATTTCACTTTTGTACTGTGATCTACAGTTTCCTCTCTGCAGCACATGGACAACAGAACTCTGTCTTTTTCTACATAAGAGCATAAACCAAATAAATGTTAACAGACTTGCACACTGATGCTGTTTCATTACTAACTTGGCTCTGCCTCGTTTTATGACTACGGTGTTGAACTCTATTCTTTTGTCATCCCTCTTTGTTTACTTCTACATCAGTGATAATATATTGCCAGAAAGGACATATGCTTGACAGATGCAGAACCCAGATATTGTTGTGAACTTTATGTCTCCAGCAGTGATATCTGGGTTTATCATTTGTTCATTTTCTTGCTGCTGGATAAACCTTCAATGCCCTTTTTGGCTGGCATCACTGCTTTGCAATGTCGATTTCATTTATGGTGCCAGCTCCTGGGGTCAGTTAAAAAGGACATGTATTTTGTGACAGGTCCATTTCCTTTAAATATGTATGAAACAAGTCTCTGTTCTAAATCTTTTAAAAGCAGCCATCTGAAGGCCTGATCTTGCTCTCATTGTGGTCAATGAGAATTGTGCTGCTGACTTTTAGGGGAGCAGGGTCATGCGCTTATAGTGTAACTTACCAAATGAATTCAAGGAATGGCCAGGATTTTCAAAAGTTACTCGGGAGTTTGGGTGCCCAATCTGAGACACTTAAAGGGGTCTGATTTTCAGAGGGTGGGTGCTCAATGCAGAGGCACTTGGCCAAATCAATGGCAAAGTCAGGCTCAGAACTCAAGAATCCTCTGAACTGAAAGGCCTTCAGGAATTCCCAACAGGCTCTTCATGAATCAGAGTAAGATTTAAAGCTCTCTGCCATACAGCTTTTGTGTTTGTAGTCAAAGATTGTTGGTAGCATTTGCCTGTACTGCAAAATAAGACTTAATGAGCCCCATTCCTCCCTGATGAAGCCAGTGGAGTTACAAGAGAAATGAACTGGCCCACTTAACCAAGGATATATTTGTGCTGTGACAGCACGCTTATTATTCACTGATATATTTCATGCTTTGTGGCTGGTAATGTTATTTCAGGTTGATATTTTGGTATTATGTCTTCACAGCCCCTGCTTCTCTTTGAATTCTGGTGAAATTATGATAAACGTAAGTATGACATTCAAGTGTCAGAGTTTATTACGGGACAACTTCTGCAAGGTGCTAAGGACCCTGAAGTCCCACTGACTTCAACAGGACTACTCGTGCTTAGAGTGAGGCATATGCTTAACCGCCTTGCAAAGTTGGGGCTTAAACTGGTATTCAATTATTTTCTTTTATTCTTGTATAAACAAATGGTGTCATGAAGCTGCTATGTCAGTGTGAATTCAGAAACAGAGCCATCTGGGATATAATTACAAATGCCTCAAAAGGCAGTTCAGTAGCTAGAATATTGCACATTTAGCCTTATGTTAATAAGTTTATTCAGCTGGCATGACAACTTGCACATTACTCAGTACTAACTTCAGTCTTCTTAGCAACTGAACTACCGGTGATCATGGGGCACCTAACCTTTGCATTCTAGGTGGTGGCTCCCAGTTGGGCATTTTGTGCCCACCTGGCGTCAGTCTTCTGTGGAGCATGAAAACCCCTCCACTTTCTCAGAATGACAAAGGAAATCTTCTTCTTAGCATATGTACAACATGCCTCAGGCAGTAAGTGACCAGGATTCATCACCGAATTTGGTCTGCTGGTTGGACCATTAGCTTCCCTGGCTTGGCTGGGTTCTGACGGGGAGTCAATGTGAACACTGATCCATGCCCCCCACAAATGAAATGAACAAAGACTTAGAAGTGTGGGAAAGATTCTTGGAAGAGTTTAATGGTGTTTCAATATGGCGTTCAGACTAGCGCTCAAAAGCATGAGCTGCAGGTACAGCCTGACGCCTCAGGAGGCGTACGTTTTGGGGTTTACTTTCAAGGAGATTGGTGTGCACAGAGGTGGTCAGAAAGCTGGGTGGCTCAGGGGACATCAGCTTCCTTGAGGTTCTTTTTTACTGTACTGGTGGCAGTCACTATTTGGGGAGAAAAATTTCAGAACAAAAAGTTTCTGGTGTGACAACCAATCTGTGATCCATATTGTTGATAGACAGTTGGCTAAGACTGCCCAGGGAATGAGGTTGGTGAGGGTCTTTGGTTTACATTGCTTGTGGTTTAACAGCCTTTTTCATGCAGTGCATGTCCTAGCAATGGCTACTGGTGTTGCTGATGCTCTATCGCAATTTCAGGATGACAGATTCCTGGAACTCACCCCGCTGGCCAGCAAGGATCTGCAGGCGATGCTCCAACAACTCTGGAACCTTGGCTCATGACAGCTGTGGGAGTAGTTGAGGACATGGTAGGCCCATGAACTATTAGGGGGGTATAAGGCCAGTCTTTCAGAATGCATGTACTTTAGGGCACAGGAAGGACTTCGCTGTGGGTGGCCCTTATCCATACACCAGGTAGTGCGATATGTGGTGTCTTTGACCCCCCACAGTTGGGCTTCCTCTACTATCTCTGACTGGCTAGCAGGCCTGTCCTAATGGAGTAGGTTGGCTGGTTTCCCAGACCCATGTGGACATTTCATAGTGAGGAAACTCTTACAAGGGCATAGGGTGACCAGATAGCAAGTGTGAAAAATAGGGTCACTTTTTTTGGGGGGGGCATAGTTATGTATATAAAATAAAGCCCCTAATATTGGGACAATCCCTATAATATGGGGTATTTGTCCATCGTAGAAGGGTGGTCCAGGAGGGATAGGTGCTGGAGAGACTACAGGTTACCCATAATACTGAAACCCACAGCAAAGCCTAAAATAATCATGTCAGGGTCTGCAGCTGTGGGAAGGGGCCATTTTATTTAAGGTGGCATTTGTTGTTGCTTTCTATAAGTGCCGTGTGGTTTACAGGAGTGGTAGTTGAAGGTAAAACTGGAAAATTGCGGTACATGGCTTCTTTGGGGGCAGAGGCTCTGTAGTTTCTATGGGCAACCCCAGTATCAGGGGCTAGATGTCACAGGGGAACAATTCAAAGAGATGCAGAAACTAGACTAGTTGTGAATCTGCAAGGCAAAGTTAGAGCTGTCATAGTTTGAATGGCTGAGAGGTTGGAGGTGTCAGGAAGCTGACTCCCAGCTACCACCGGAAAGACTCCCTCTTGCTGGAAGCAGGGGGTAACAGGGTGACTTACAGTCCTGGGTACCCCAAGTACAGTCACAATGGTTATGAAGGAAAAGGCAATCTCTGAACTCCCTGGCCTGATCCAACAGGGGCCTTTGAGTATAAGGACAGAGCTCTTAAACTGGGTTTCATTCACTGGGGAGCCTGCGCACAGGGGAGCACCAGAGTAACTCAAGGCAACCTGTGCTACGAAAGAGAGAGGCTATGGTGTATCATGCTCGCTGGACCTTTTCCAGAGCATTAGTTTCGTTCCTGAATATAACAGGTTTCAGTAATCAAGCCTGGAGTGCATGAGTGGGTGAATCACTGTGACCAGGTCTGAATCTATAAGAAGGAGCACAATCATCTAGCTTGCTGCAAATGGAATGAGTTTTTTTTTTCTCACCATAGATATCTGGGCATCCACTAGCCTGAGGAGTCCAACAGGACTGGAGGTTTGTGAACCAACTTAATAAGGTGAGTGCAGACGCCTGACATCTGGAATATTATATAGGAGACAAATTCCTTAAAGTACTTCTCTCTTCTTCCAAACATCACCTCGGTCATGCTTGGATTCATGCAGGTGCTGATTTTGACAAGACACTAAGAAAGCTGGAAGGTGGTGCTGCTTATGTTTGAAGTCAAGAGGGTGTAGCACTGTAAATCTGTATAGAGTGGGCACTTCAGTCTGGGTTGTCTCAGCAGCTGCACCAGCACTTTTCTGTAAATGTTGAGTACTTTGGAGACAAGGGCTGAGCCTTGTGAGACTGCAGGTTACAGCTCTGGAAGAAGCGAAACAGTTACCCAATAACAACCCTCTCAGCATTTCAGGATGTTTCCATTCACCCCTATAACTTCATCTAACAGGAGTACGGTTGGTCAAAAATTTTCCGTTGTACCTGTTCAGGTTTTTTTAAACAGAAAATGCCTTTTTGACAAAAATTAAACATTTAGTAAAAAAATTATCTTGGTCAAAAAATTTAATTTGTCAACAGTACATTTCAAATTTTTTTGGAAATTTGTCTAAAAATTTAATTTTGGTGGAGGGGCAAAAGGCACTGTCTGACCTTATTACTCTCTCCTCCACACTTTTTCAGTAGAAAGGAGTGAAAAAGGAAGATAAAAAAATTTTCCTCACCAAAATGAAACAAAAATTTTCACTGAAAAAACAAAAAATTTCATAGGAGTTTTTGAAAGGAATGAAAAATTTTCATTTCCCTCAAAAATTGTTGTAGAATATACTTACCTTTTATTCCAACTAGCCCTACAAAGGAGTGTTTCTTATTAAACAGTATCAAGTACCAATGTATGGTCCAGCAGGAGGAATATGGATGTACTTCCCTTGTCTATGGCCAAAAGACAGTCATCCACCAGAGCAACAAGTTATATCGCTGTACTAAGTGCAGGCCTAAAGCCTGATTTAGAGAGACCTGAGACACTCATAAGAGATAATGGAGAGGAGATTGGTTTTTTTGCTAGCCTCTCACTAACTGGCTGAGAAAAGGGAAGTTAGATAATGGGCAGAGGGAGGAGGGGAGGTAGTTTGCAAGGTCACTTGTGTTGAGCACTGGCTCGTCTGTTGTATGTTTTAGAGTTAAAAGTAAAGTCCCTCATCAAAGGAGGAGTGTACAATCTGTGACTGTGAGTCCCACATGCTTTCCACTCTCTTTTACCATTTAGGAGGACCAGAGTCACAAGTGGTGGCCCTGACTGGGACTGGTACTTCCATGACTACTTCTTGTGTGAATGTGCTAAATTCTCGGCAGGAGGGTGTTCTATTTCTGCTCATTTGCTTATCCTGGCTTTTCTTGGTAGCCCCTGAGTCCATTCTGGATGCAAGTGAAATAAGAAACTTCCTTGCAGAAACAAGTTCTGGGGTTAAATGGAGGCAGTCTGGGTTTTTTAAGCAATTTACCATCCAGAAAAATTCTGCAGTACATAACTTTGCATCCTCTCTGGCAGAGAAAAAGTAGGAGCTCTTTGCCTCCTGCATAGCACTGGCATAGGTTTGCCATTGCTTGCGTGCACGTGTTACTGCCCTCTGCTTGCTGGCCTACAGAAAAGATAGGTCCACATGTGTTGGAGCTGTCCTTTAGCACAGGAAGCAGAGGCCTGGCTTTCTGGAGCTAAAAATGAGGATTCTATTCCCATCTTCTTGTGGGTGTGCGATGTACATTGTAATTGTTACAGGTCTGCTATAATTCAGCACATAACACAGCCATTTACCACTTTCATTTAAAAGTTCAAATCCTGAGGGTAGTGTCCAGTAAAACAAAATTTTCATATGGGATGTGTAACTTATGTATAATTGTTCTTATACAGACATTTCTTGTGAGAAGGGTGGCAAACTTTTCTTTATTGAACATGTCAGAAATGTAACTTTTGGTAACTTCTGTCAAATAACCTGTTTGGTTCTGGCCTTTGTCAATTGCCAAAGTACTTTGCATCTCTTACGGAAAATGCAATAAAATGAAATTTTAAACAAAAGGATACCTTCTGACCCACAGTTCAAAATACAAAGGCTTTTTTTCCCTTACACCCATCATAAAAAAAGGTTACTTACCTGTATTGTAACTGTTGTTCATCGAGATGTGTTCATGAGTGCACCGTAGCCAAAAAGTTTTCCCGAGTAATACCCATCAGGGTAGTACATGTGCCTTGCATCTTCTTGTGCATCCAGTTGAGGACATAGAAGGAAGAGGTGCCACCTCAGTTCCTTCTCATGACATTGGCTGGTAGTTGGAGCTTCAGTTGGCTATTGCTCATCGTACCCTGTTTTCCTCTGAAGAAATGTTTTTTTTCTTATTGTAAATAATTAGTAGTTAGTTCGGTACCAGCGTTTTTTCCCACTGAGCAACTTATTGGTTTATTTTATAAAGTTTTTTCTTGTTTTGATCTAGGTTTGTTTTGCCTGGTACCGGAGAGGCTTAGCCCTGGTCTACATTACAGGGTTAGGTCAAATTTAGCCGAGTTAGGTCAATTTTATAATCAATGTGTCTACACAAGCAACCCCGTTCTGTCAACCTAAAGGGTTCTTAAAATCGACTTCTGTACTCTTCCCCGGCAAGGTGAGTAGTGCTAAAATCGACCTTGCTGGGTCAAATTTGGGGTAGTGGGGATGCAAATCGACGTTATTGGCCTCCGGGAGCTATCCCAGAGTGCTCCAATGTGACCGCTCTGGACAGCACTTTCAACTCTGATGCACTAGCCAGGTACACAGGAAAAGTCCCAGGAACTTTTGAATTTCACTTCCTGTTTGGTCAGCGTGGCGAGCTCAGCAGCACAGGTGACCATGCAGTCCCCCCAGAATCACGAACAAGCTCCAGCATGGAGTGAACTTGCTGTATGGGGAGAAGAATCTGTGCAGGCAGAACTCTGATCAAAAAGAAGAAATGCTAATATCTATGCCAAAATTGCACAGGGCATGATGGACAGAGGCTACCAAAGGGACACACAGCAGTGCCGCGTGAAAATCAAGGAGCTCAGGCAAGCCTACCAAAGACAAAGGAGGCAAACGGTCGCTCTGGTCAGAGCCCCAGACATGCCACTTCTGTGAACAGCTGCATGGCATTCTAGGGGGGGACCCTACCACTACCCCACCACTGTCCGTGGACACCTGCAAGGGGGGAGTCTCATGCAACATGGAGGAGGATTTTGTGGATGAGGAGGAGAATGTGCAGCAGGCAAGTGGTGAATCCATTCTTCCCGGAAGCCAGGATTTTTCATCAGCCTAGAGCCAATACCCTCCCAAGATGGGATTCCCAACCTTGAAGGTGGAGAAGGCACTTCTGGTGAGTGCCCATTTGTAAGTAGAGTACAGGGTTTAAAAGCAATAGTGTTTAATGTTTGATTTGCCCTGAAGACTTGGAATGCATTTGTGGCCAGTACAGCTACTGGAAAAGTCTGTTAACGTGTCTGGGGATGGAGTGGGAATCCTCCAGGGACATCTTCATGAAGCTCTCCTGGAGGTACTCTGATAGCCTTTGCAGAAATGTCTGGGAAGGGCTGCCTTATTTCGTCCTCCACAGTAGGACACTTTACCACGCCAAGCCAGTAGCAAGGAATCTGGAATCATTGCAGCACAAAGCATGGCAGCAAATGGTCCTGGGTTTTGGTCGCATTCAAGCAACATTCGGTCTTTATCTTTTTGTGTTAGCCTCAGGAGAGCGATATCATTCATGATCACCTGGTTGAAATAGGGGAATTTTTGTAAGGGAACAGTAAAAGTACCCCGTTCATGCTGGTCTGTTTGCGCTTGGCTAAAAGGGATCATTCCTGAGAATAGCCACGCAGTGGGGGGAGGGGTGAAGGGATTGTCCCATGTTGCCATGCATAGGGGTGGGGGCAGGTGTGTGCTGCACATCCACCTGAAAACTGCAGCCACTCCTTTTAAATGGCAAACCCAGCTGGCATTGCTTGCTGTGGGAAAGGACGGTGCTGCAATTTGAAAACATTCCCACATGTTATGAAGTCATTAGAAGCCAAACCCGGGTACCCTTTGGCTTACCATGGTTGCCTGGAAACCAGATTCTGTTGCCCAGCCCTGTGTGATGTGTTACCATACTGGCAGGCACTCAATATAAAAGGCAAAATGCGACCTTGTACCTAAAGCACATGTGCTGTCTGCTGTGAATTGCTTGACTCACTGTGAAAGAGTCTCACTTTTGTTCTCAGAATGTAGCAACTTAAAATTTATTTTCCCTTTTTATCCCCCCGCAGGTGCAATGTTTCTATGCTCCTCCTATCATCTCTGTCCCTGAGGTTATCGCAGACTAGCGGGTGAAAAAAAAGCATTTGTGATGACATGTTTTCCGAGCTCATGCAGTCCTCCTGCACTGATAGGGCACAGCTGAATGCATGGAGGCATTCAGTGGGAGAGTCTAGGAAAGCATTAAGTGAGCATGATGAGAAGAGGCAGGATGCAATGGTGAGGCTAATAAGGGAACAAATGGACATGCTCAGGCATCTGGTGGAGCTGCAGGAAAGCCAACAAGAGCACAGACCGCCGCTGCATACACTGTACAACCGCCTGCCCTCCTCCCCAAGTTCCATAGCCTCCTCACCCAGACGCCCAAGAATGCGGGGCAGGAGGCTCCGGGCACCCAGCCTCTCCACTCCAGAGTATGGCCCAAGCAACAGAAGGCTGTCATTTAAACAGTTTTGATTTGTAGTGTGGCTACAATAAGCAACGTGGCCTTGTCCTTCCCTCCTCACCTACCCCACCCGGGCTACCTTATCAGTTATCTCACTTTTTTTTTTAATTAATAAAGAAAGAATGCATGGTTTCAAAACAATAGTGACTTTATTTCCTTTTCCAGCTGTGATTGAAGGGGGGAGGGTGGCTGGCTTACAGGGAATTAAAATCAACATAGGGGGCAGGTTTGCACCAAGGAGAAACACACACAACTGTCACACCGTGGCCTGGCCAGTCATGAAACTGATTTTCAAAGCCTCCCTGATGCGCAGCGCGCCTACCGGTGCTCTTCTAATTGCCCTGGTGTCTGGCTGTTCAAAATTGGCAGCCAGACGATTTGCCTCAACCTCCCATCCCGCCATAAACATCTCCCCCTTACTCTCACAGATATTATGGAGCACTCAGCAAGCAGTAATAACAATGGGAATATTGGTTGCGCTGAGGTCTAACCTAGTCAGCAAACAGCACCAGCGAGCTTTTAAATGTCCAAAGGCATGTTCTACCACCATTATGCACTTGCTCAGCCTATAGTTGAACTGCTCCTTACTACTGTCCAGGCTGCCTGTATACGGCTTCATGAGCCATGGGAGCAAGGGGTAGGCTGGATCCCCAAGGATAACTATTGGCATTTCAACATCCCCAACAGTAATTTTCTGGTCTGGGAAGTAAGTCCCTTCTTGCAGCTGCTTAAACAGCCCGGAGTTCCTAAAGATACGAACGTCATGCACCTTTCCCATCCATCCCACGTTGATGTCGGTGAAATGTCCCTTGTGATCCACCAGTGCTTGCAGCATCATTGAGAAGTACCCCTTGTGGTTTATGTACTGGTTGGCAAGGTGGTCCGGTGCCAAGGTAGGGATATGCATTCTGTGTATCACCCCACCACAGTTAGGGAAACCTCTTGCAGCAAAAAGAAAAGGAGTACTTGTGGCACCTTAAAGACCAACAAAGTTATTAGAGCATAAGCTTTTGTGAGCTACAGCTCACTTCATCGGATGCATACAGTGGAAAATATAGTGGGAAGATTTTTTTATACACAGAGAACATGAAAAAATGGGTGTTAAGATACAGACAGTAACAAGAGTGATCAGGAAAGGTGAGCTATTACTAGCAGGAGAGCGAGGGGGTAGTGATAATCTTTTTGTAGATAATCTTTTGTAGTGATAATCAAGGTGGGCCATTTCCACCAGTTTACAAGGACAGTGGGAGGGGAAATAAACAAGGGGAAATAGTTTTACTTTGTGTAATGACACATCCACTCCCTTGCAGCAAAGCCATCCAGTATGACCTGCACATTTCCCAGAGTCACTACCCCTGATAGCAGAACTTCAGTGATTGCATTGGCTACTTGGATCACAGCAGCCCCCACAGTAGATTTGCCCACTCCAAATTGATTCCCGACTGACCGGTAGCAGTCAGGCATTGCAAGCTTCCACAGGGCTATCGCCACTTGCTTCTCAACTGTCAGGGCAGCTGTCATCTTGGTATTCCTGCGCTTCAGGGCAGGGGAAAGCAACTCACAAAGTTCCAGGAAAGTGGCCTTACGTATGCAAAAGTTTCGCAGCCACTGGGAATCATCCCACACCTGCAGCACTATGCAGTCCCACCAGTCTGTGCTTGTTTTCTGGGCCCAGAATCAGCATTCCACTGTATCAACCAGCCCTACTGACACCATGATGTCCCCATTGCCACATCCCGTGCTTTCAGGAACATCTGTGTTGCCGTCTCTTAGCCAGGTTCTGCACATACTGCAGTATAATGCACTAGGTGTTTACAATGCTTGCAACAGCAGCAGTGATCTGAGCGGGCTCCATGCTTGTGGTGCTATGGCATCTGCATGGATAACCCAGGAAAAAAGGTGCAAAATGATTGTCTGCAGTTGCTTTCACAGAGGGAAAAAGGGAGGGAGGAGAGACTGACGACATGTACCCAAAACCACCCACAACAATGTTTTTTTGCCCCATCAGGCATTGGGAGCTTAACCCAGAATTCCAATGGGCAGCGGAGACTGCAGAAACCATGGGATAGCTTCCCACAGTGCACCGCTCCGTGAGTCGATGCTAGCCATGGTAGTGAGGACGCACTCTGCCGACTTAATGTGCTTAGTGGGGACATACACAATTGACTGTATAAAATCGATTTCTGAAAATCGACTTCTATAAAATCGACCTAATTTCATAGTGTAGACATACCCTTAGTTATGCCTAAGTATCCTGGCTTTAAGCACTGTCTGATACAGAGGGTGTCTATGTGACCCTCACATCCACTTGCTGTATTGTCTCTGTGAGGGCCATATTAGAGACAAGTACTCTATTTGTAAATCTTCTAAAAGGAGGACCTAGAAGCCTAGAGATATTAGGTTATGGGACTACCTCATGTAGTATGTCATGTATCCCTCCTGGTTGGGCCTGGGTTGTTCAAAAATTAGCACTTCATCCTTGGCCTCCAGAAATGCTCCTGCAGATCTTTCTGATGTGCCCTGCTGCTCAAAGTCAGTCACCAAGGAGAAGAGGAAGCATTCCCATTGTCCAAGTATGTCTCATAAAAGACACAAGTCAGTTTCAGGGTGAGATCTGACTTAAAAAACTGACTAAGTCCTCTTCTTCTTCTAAAGGGGGTGTTGGGCACCTTAAAGCTTCAGCTAAGTCTTTGCAGGAGTCTTCATGTACTGGTTACAGTGAAGGTAGAGACTCACAGTTCTTTGGTACTGATGATTGAGCTTCAGCAAGAAGACCAGCCACTGACTCTGGTACCTTTGCATGTACCATCAAGACTGGCATCAACAAAGCTCCTAGTTGAGGCACCAACTTTGTCATTGTCACAGATTTTATCAGTGCCGACAATACCAGAGGCCTATGCAGCACATAAGACTTACTTTGTCTCTTGGTTGCTTGATTCCCCTGTGCTGCAGCAGGATATTTCCTTGGCCAAGTAGGTCATGCAATCAATATCTCAATCAATGCCTCCTTCGGTACCAACTCTCACTTGCTTGGCACCAGTCCCATTGGGAATGTTATCCTCTGTAGCCAAGAAACCTCCAGTACTGACTTCATCAAGACAAGTGGTATCCGTGGGACTTAAACTGTCCATATTGTCTATAGGACCGATGAGTAAAGCTACCACCCAGCGGTGCCGTTCTAAGTCACATGCCCCAGTTACTCCATCTGGTACCGCTCTACCAATGCCTACAACTACTCTTTTCCTTCATTAGATTCTGAGCAAGGGACCTATGCTTCCCCTTACTTCAGAGGCAGATCAAGATTCTCTCCCATGTGTTCATTGGTGGCAAGATCAGATACCCACCATAGACAGTTCTACAATGGCAGATAGAGGCAATCTCCCAGCTGGCAAAGCATGCCATACCCATATATGCAGTGGCCATATTGGAACCCAGGGGATATTCCTCTAGCTTTTAGGTCAATTTCCCCAGACCAGTTGAGGCAAAGATGCTCACTTCATTCCAGAGACATAGGAACCTGGTGCCTGGTACCCAACTCAGTACTGGCTTGCCTTAGGAGCCTCCTCAACTAATACACACGATGCAGCAACTTTTGGAGCTGAAGGCTCAGATTGGCCCAGTACAGACTGAGGACCCCATTTTAACCACCAATAACTTGTCTTCTTGTCCAGATGAAGCCTTGGCTCCTGAATCATCATCTCCCATTGAGGACTATTTAAAAAACTACAAGGTACTCATTTCAGGGTGGCTAATTCCCTTGGGATCCAAATAGAACGAGCCCAAGACAACCCTCACCAGTTGGTGGACATTCTACATCTAACCATCTCAGGCAGGGTGGCCCTGCAAATTAATGAAGCCATTTTGGAAGCTGCAGAAACCTTATGGCAGACACCTGCTTCTTAAGCCTTTATGGTGAAAAAAACTGAATGCAGATACCAAATACCTTCACAGGGATATGGACACTTATATACCCATCCAGCTCCTGGGTCCCTGGTAATTACAGCTGCCAGTGAGAAATGGTGGGAGGATTGCCTCCCACGGCTGGACTTGTTTTGGAGAAATATTTATTCCACTGGTGAATCACAAATGTGCATAGCCAATCATCAGGTTTTACTGGCAGGGTCTGATTATTCCAACTGGGGTGCCTGATTTAAGTTTGTGGAGAAACTTCCTGATGATTCCAAGGAAAAATTTCAGGTTATGCTGGGTCAAGGATGTCTAGTATCACGAACATCTCTCCAGGCACCATTAGCTGCGGCGGACTCTGCAGCAAGGTGATGGTGACTTTGGTAATCGTGCGCCACCTCTTCATGGCTTCAGCATTTGGGAATACCTATGGAGATGCAAAAAGCTATTGAGGACGTGCCTTATGTAGGTTATTCATTGTTCTTATAGCAAACTGATGAGGCATTACATCATTTTAAATTATTTGTCAAATAAAACAACTTATAGTTTCATGCAAATAGGAATTGCTTATAGAAAATTACACACAGTAACTCACAATATCACACACAGCCTCAGCTCTCTGCAATGGGACAAATCTCCAGAACCTCAAAGGGTATGTCTACACTGCACTAAAACATCTGCAGCTGGCCCATGTCAGCTGACTCAGGATCACAGCGCTTGGGCTGTGGGGCTATAAAACTTCAGTGTGGATGTTCGGGCTCAGGCTGGACCCCCTCAGAGTCCCAGAGCCTGGGCTCCATTCCCATGCTGCATGCTCGGAGTGACAAGGCACTACTATATAGCCTCTTTAAGGGGCTATACCCTGTTCCCCACTTACTGTCAACCTGTGGTACAGACTGGATAGTCCCCAGAGTGTGAACCCTGTTGTCTAGCATCAACAGAGCAACTAGCCCCAGTGAGACACCTCCACTTGTTGCTCTCATGAAGAATATGAAGGCGTTTTATCCAACTGAACTCAGCCCTTATCCACTAGTGCTTCCTAGTTACTGATTCCAATAAGAATTGTGTTGCTCTCGTTATCAGTTCATTCTGATTTCTCCTGTGGGCTTGGATTTCCTAGGATCCATCCCCTGCACTCCCCCCGGCTCTGTCTGACAGCTTTGTTGGGGGAGAAGCTAGCTCTCTTCATGTTGGAAAGGGTCCTAATTTAATTCCTGTTTCATGGCAGACTAGGAGTACTGTCAGTCTTGCTGTGAAATGCAGAGGCTCAGCAGAACACTAGCAGACTCTGTCAGTTCCCCAACACAGCCATCAACAACCCCCCTAAACCAAACTCCTTGGGACTCATGTCCGCTACTCCCTCCACACCAATACCTCCCAGCCAAACTCCTTGACGCAAACAAAACTCCTACTATCTCTCTGATGCAATCGCTTGCAGACAAACTCCTTCAGAGCCTCTATTCCCCTTTTGAACCAGAGCAGTTCAAACACATGTTGGCTAACATTCAACTCAATGGCATGTCTCGGTTTATCTGTAACACAATAACTTTTGAAGACTACAACCAATCAATTCCAAAGAATCAATTCAGAGAGATCAGGAAGATCTGTTTCCTTTCCCACAAAACTGCGGGCTGAAGACCCCACAGGGAGATCTAAACATGGAAACGTTTAGGAAATTGCACATTGATTTCCCTCTCAAAAGTGGAATTCCTCCAGAACTGTCCTCTGACACTCATGCCCCTTTCACTCCTCTTCAACTCAGATCATTAAGCCGAGGTACCCTTAGAGAAAAAGAACCAGCTTTCCCCCCTTACTGTGACCTGGACCTCATGGGATAGATCCTTTGTATTATATAGCATGGCCACTCCCTGGCCGCTTGCTCTGAGTGACCAGGCATTGCATAAGGGTGTCCCCTCTTTTCCCCTTGAAGTCAAAACGCTGGTACAGACTGGACAGTCACCAGAGGATGAATCCTGCTGTCTAGAATAAACACAGCCCCAGTGGGAAGCCTCCACCTGTTACCTTCATGTGAAATGTAAGAGGCCTTGAGCCACTGAACTCAGCCACTAGCCCCAAGCCTCTTGTGTGTTGAGAGAACATGGAGTGTGAGAGAATTAATGTGCTTTCAAGTTTCTGATTCCAATCAGGATTTTGTTGTCATTTAATGGCGAGGGAAGGGAGAATGGGAGAGGGAGGAAGCTCCTTCTAATTTCTCTCTGCTTAAGTCTCCTATGGGCTTAGACTTTCCTAGGATCCATCCACTGCACTCCCCCATGGTCTGATAGCTTTGTTGGGGGAGAAGCTAGCTCTCTTCAAGTTGGACAGTGCCCTAATTTAATTTCTGTTTCATGGCAGACTGTGAGAATTGTCTGGTCTGGCTGTGAGATGCAGAGTTTCAGCAGACTATGTCAGTTCCTCAGTACAGTCGGCAACAACCCCCCTAAACCAGCTTCCATCAAACCCATGAAGCTATTGCTTCCTCTGCACCAGTCCCACCCAGCCAACCTCATAGTATGTCTACAAGACAACAAAAAAAAAAGGGGGGGGGTGTTCTTAACTCAGGTTAGCTGAGGTTAAAATAGCAGTGAAGACATGGCAACCCTGGTTTTAACTTGGGTTGGCAACCTGAGTTCAACCCCTAGCACCCCCACAGGCTTTAACTCAGGTTAGCTAACCCAATTTAACACACTTTTATTTTGCAGTGTAGACATACATTTAGACACACTCAAAGTTCCTACTCTCTCTAATGCAATCCCTCCCAACCACAACTCCCTAATATTCTCAAAGACTCTATTCTCCCTTTGAACCAGAGAAGCTAGAACACTTATTTGTTTTCTTTTTTATTCCCTTATTGTGTTATTTTTCTGGCCTCCCAATGTAATTAGAAAAAAAAAACAGAACCACCATTCGTAGCACTAGAAAAACTCCAAGTTCCATGGAGTTCCCGGCATTATTTCCCCAGTTCTCAGCATTGGGACAAATTTTTATAGCTTCCCTAATTTAGAGATTTCCCTGAGCTTGTTCCCCTGTTCATACTCTTCAGCATATAACTTAGCTATTCCCAGGTTTTTCTTCCCATGTTGCTGTTAAATCTCTTTATATTTTTTGATTTCCCTTTTCTCTCTCTCCCTGGCTTGCCTATGTCTGTCTTGATCAGTACAAAAGTGTGTACTCAGCTCTTCTGCTCTCACCTTGCCTAATTGCTGAATTCCCTCTGGAAAGGCAGACCAAAGGTTCATTTCCCATCCAGTTACCAACTTCACAGTGCTAGGTTTTGTGCTGAGTAGTTGACATTACAAGGCTGAGATACTCTCTGTCTTTCACAGTTAAGGCACCTCAACAACCTTAAACTTCCCGGTAGTGACACTATGCAGTAACCATATGATTAGGATAAAGAGATTTTATTGTTTGTGGTCCCAGATTAGGTAAATGCACTTTCAATTTTCCTTTTCATATTTTTCTCTCACATTCTGTCACTAAGGGGCAGAGTTAAGGTTGCGTGGGTTCCTCAGGTGTGTAATTCCACACCTTTAGCCTGAACTCTCAATTTCCCAAGTTTAATGCTGGGTTTGGGGATAATTACAATATCCCTGTAAAGGTTTTTACCCTTAAGTTACAGATTCATACTCACAATATTAACTCCATTTTTAACATAGTTTGTCTGGAATTTTCCTTGGTTATTAAAAATGATTTAAAATGCCAGACATGAACCTAAATGAGAATTCCACAGATAATGTTGCCTGGATTATTTCTAATTATTTGACAATAGGTAGTATCAACTTAAACCATTTTTTTGTATTTTAACTATAGGGCAGTTAACTCTGGGGAGGCTTGGAGGACTGTGGGGTTTCTTTTGGGAATCTCATAGACTTTAAGGCCAGAAGGACCATAATGATCATCTAGTCTAACTCCTACACCTTGCAAGCCACAGAACCTCACCCACTCACTTCTGTAACAGACTCCTAACCCCTCGTTGAGTTACTGAAGTCCTGAAATCATGGTTTAAAGACTTCAAGTTACAGAGAATTCACCGTTTACACTAGTTTAAGCCTGCAAGTAACAAGTGGCCCATGCTGCAGAGGAAGGCAAAAAGAAACCCAGAGTCTCTGACCCCGGGGGAAAATTCCTTCCCAACCCCAAATATGGTGATCAGTTAAATCACAAGCATGTGGGCAAGACTCACCAGCCAGACACCTGAGAAAGAACTCTCTGTAGTAACTCGGAGCCCTCCCCATCTAGTGTCCCATCACTGGCCGTGAATCTGAGAGCTAGGGACATTTGTTACAATAATAAACTTTGTCCTGAGGCACCACCTGAAACAGCCTCAGGCATGGTGCTAATTCTGTCCTGGGCTGGTGAGAATGCCCACTAATGTACCATTGAAAAATAAACCATTCACATTCTAAATACAGAGGCACCATAATAAAGCCAATACTCTGTCACACCATGTGCTTCCATATTAATGGCACCCACAGCATCATACTTTTTAAATAAAATACCATCCCACAAATTTACAAAAAACTCTATTTTAATTTTGCTTTGTTTCTTCCTTGTCCTCATTGTCTGGAAGGGGCAAACACATTAAAGGGCTCTTGTGTGTTGAAAAATTGTATTTGTTCAACTTTTTTAGGTTTAGTACCTCTCTATCCTTTTGCAACCTGGGTACTAAAGTTTTTTAGATCCCTTTGTTGGTAAACAGATCGGCACAGAGATGGGATTTAAGGTAAATCATGCCTGATTCTCACATGTCCCCTCTAAACGTGAGACCTTCCTGGCATGAGTATTTTTTCCTCCAGATAAAAGCCTCAGAGATGCAGACGTATTTGGGTTTGAATTCCAGACACCGACTTGGAAAATCTTGTATTGCAAATGGAAAAAGTGATACCTGATTCTAATGGTTCATTGTAGCTTTAGTATGCTCTCATCTAGTGGCAATGCTTTCTAGCATGCTGTGCTAAACAAAGTACACTTTAATGAGGGCCTGTGGCTGATTTGCTAGCCGTATGTGGGAGGAAGCCAGAAGTTTGCTTTACCCAGTTATCATTTCTGTTATTGAATCCCACTGTGTTTGGGAGATGTGATATTATTATATATCTATTTTTAAAGCCATTGCTTTTCAAGTTCAGCAGCAATGTCTGAGAAAAGTTGGCTTTAAGTCAGACTGTATTTTGCTCATTTCTAAATTCTCTACCTTTCCACCCGTGATTTTTATCACAGATCTACCTCACCCTCTCCTGCCATACTGTTAATGTTTTCAGTCTGGTTTCAATCACTCACAGGCTCACAGCCAGTCAGCCACCTTCAGTGTGACAAAAGAGACATCTCAAAAGCTGAAGCATTTGCACAAAATTGCTTAGCAAATGTAGTGGCCTTTTAATTTTGCTGCCGTGTGACCATCTCATTTACCCTTTCCTCTGGCAGACCGAGAATAGTGAATGTGATCTTTAAAACTTCCTAGACGTTACTCAAGAATACAAACACAGTGCAGAGGAGGGCATTTAGAACTGCAACTGGAGGATAGGAGAAACCATTAAATGGATACAAACCTGAACTTTCTGTAACTGAGGCTTTTTCTCCTGAGATGTAATTCTTGGCAAATCAAGTTTCTATAAAATAAAATGTGAACAAAAAAGTGTCATAATTCCACTCTCTGAACAATATTTTTTCAGAGACAAATTAGATTTGCCAATACGTCACTTTTGATGCATCTTCCCAGCAATTCAATGCAACTTGTTCAGCTGCTTTTTCCAATGAGTATTCCAACTGATCGTAATAAGTCTAACCAAAAGAACTCTGCTGTATTTGGTCCTGCTATAAAAGGCAGGGAAAATCTGTAAACCTACTTTGCAGTTTGTCATTCTGATCAATCTTTTCCTGACAGATGAAGATTAGCTGCTGGTCCTGGTGGCTAATGCTGAAGCCAAATGAGATTAGGAAAGGTAACCTTAGCATGCATCTCCCAGGACAGCTCATGGTTTCTGATACCCACTGAATAACCAGAGTCAAATTAGTGATGTGCTGCCAATATTTTACAAAAGGACTCCCACAAAAGTGTTCCCCTGAGCCTATGATAAACCCCAGATCTCAGGCCAGTGTCTGGTTGTGGAGAGGAAGGATGAAGAACTGAAGAAACCGCTCTGTGCATAAGTTTACCCATCACTCAGCTGGGGATAATAATGCTCCCCCACATCAAGAGTGTGCTGTGAGTTTAATTAAAGTACCTCAAATGATAAGTACTACAAAACTCCTAGTATGAAGATAATGTCATATGTCAAGGTTCATTAGTTTTTAATGGGGAAGTCTTCTGCAAACAGTAATCTTACCATGTGTATAATGTAAGGATATAGGCATGACATTGGACTTTATTTCATGTTCCTTACATACAATACAGTATTTCTTTGAGTTGCATGCTATTTGAATCGTGGAACTATTTCCAACTTTATGCTGAATAATAACACATTTATTTTTCTTGTGTCTCGTCTTAGAGAACAGATGCTATTTTGCTCTCCTGTCTTCCGAACGTCAAACAATAGCTGAGGCTAAACTGTTTACATCTAAGTTCTGCCAAGTCTGAATTATTAATTTCTGGCTCTGCTTGGTCTCTTCATCTTGTCCTGGATATTCGTTTGAACTTTGATGCATCACTCCCTTTCATTTCTAAGATGACCGCACAGATTCATCGATGCTTTTCATTGATTCAAACCGGTCTCTTGTGTGACACTTCAAAGACATGATTAGAATTGATTTCTCCTACCCTCAATATTGCTTGTTTCCAGAGCAGCTTCTCTTCTTCGAACACAGAGTTATTGATCCATGCATGCAGGGCTTCTAAACTTGATTATTATGCTTGTCTTCTCACCGGCCTCCCTCATACTCTTATCTGACAATTCTATTAAGCCCAGAATGCTACAGCATTTTCATTAACATTCCAAAATTAGGGACTGAGCCTTACTCCCATGAATAGTTGCTATTCACCTATGTAGCCTCAAACACGTAAGACTGTCTAAGATTAGGACCTTGATGATCATTTGATGGGGTGGACTAGGCCCTGAGGCCCGTTGCTGGAGGCCTTGTGGACCTGCCATTCCCCCACCACCACCATCCCCCTGAAAAGGGCAGAGGAGAGGTCCTCCAAGCTGCCTAGAGCAGCTGTATGGGAAGTAGCCAATCAGGGCCCAGCAGGTCAGTATAAGAAGAGCTGCAAGGCCAAAGTAAGCTCAGTTCCTTGCTAGAGCTAGATGAGAGTGGATGGTGCTCTAGGCTGGTTGTTCGGACTCCACAAGGACAAGGCCTGGAGGCAAGGGTGAAGAATGTGTGGGAGCCATGGGGAAGTGGCCCAGGAAATTATAGCAGCAATGCAGTTTATTTAAAGGGACATTGTGCACAGCTGCTATCTATAGGGTCCCTGGGCTAGGGCCTGGTGTAGAGGGTAGGCCTGGGTCTGTCCCCACTCCCTCCCCACCAGCCCCTGGAAAAGTGCCCTGGACTTTGAGGCACCCCAGAAGGGGAAATGAACTGTAGTGGCCGAGCTGGGGCCAGAAAGGCCCTGAGAGGGTGAAGATATTATTTCTGGGGAAGGAGCCCTGGGACACCACTCTATTCCAGAGCAGGACAAACAGAGACATCACAGAGGGCACTGAGAGAGACCCCTGTTGGACTTATACCCCAAAAGGGGTTTGTGTTGCTTTTGTCTCACAGATTGTGTATGACTTGGTGAGAAGGCTGAGTCACTGAAGACCCACCACAAACCAATTGAGAGTGCAGGCAGCCACACTTGGCCAAGGGTTGCTCGCGAGAGATGAATGTGACCGCCCCACCATTACAGATCATGTTTGTTCCTGTTCTTTCTTAACTCCATTAGCTTTGGGTGCATGTGATAGGGTGCTTGGGAGGCTGAGCAGCCTAGGGGTTAGCACACCTGACTTCCATCCAGATAGGGAGGCAAAGGGCTGGTAGAGGGGTATGTTCCTGACCTTGAGCCATGAATCTTTGGCTCTCCTCCCATAGCTGGGTTTTGCCCTCCCTCTCCCAGCCCAAGGCTCTGTTGGAAGCAACACCAGCAGGGTCCTCTCAGCAGGAAGTCTAAGTTCACTTCTCTTGGCTACATCCTACCTATAGATCCCTTCAGTTTGGGGCATGGCCCTTATAGTCCAAACAGTCAAGTCAGTCACTCAACAACAAAAAGAATTCAAATATTCAGAGCCCTGCAGGACCTGCTGGCCCTCAAAGAGGGGTAGTGGTTGGAGAAGGCTCTGCCTGAGGGCATTACTGCTCTGTGGTCCCTCTCAGGCTCACTCTTCTGTCTGGCTTCCTGTAAAAGGATTCCTCACACCTCCAGCCTGCCCACCACCCTTTGTCTGGGCTTCTGAGCTCCTTTGAGCTCCTTTTAACCCACTCTTCCCATGGGAGCATGCTAGGGAGCCCTGGAGGGGTGGGGTTACCTGGGCTTAGTATTACCTTTTAACCCCTTCAGTCCAGTGTGAGGCTTATACACCCATCAGAGTGTGACAGGGTTGGGTTTTTTAAATTCTGACTCTGAGCTTTAAGTGTTGTAATGAATTTGCTCCATCTTAATTTCCCTCCCTCCCATGTAAGTCAATTACCACACTGACATTAAATAGAGAGAAGACCCAGTCCTTCTTCCTTTGATAAGAATCACATTTCTTTCTAGTTGTTTTAGGGTTTAATCCAGCAAGGTGACACTCTTGTGAGTCAATCAGAGTGAAGACCTTGCAGACAGCCCTCAGGATATTGCAGGATCAGCCATTAGATCTTAGTCAGGGCCTTTGGGTGCCCACTAGTGTTGCCACCTGTCCAGGTTTTCCCAGAATTGTCCCTTTTTCAGGTAGCTGTCCAGAAAAATCTTCAAGTGTGCTCAGTATACACTACCAGCTGTCCAGTTTTAAGATCTCAGGATCAGTTTTATGGGCTCAGCATCTCTAGTGACCCTCTCTGCTTGGATTAAATTCCTGTGGTGAAATTCTGGCTCCACTGAACTCAGTAAGAGTTTTGTCAATGGGATTCCACCCCTCTGGGTAGCTAGGATTCTGAGTACTGTTTTTAGACCAAATCTTGGAGACCTAAGTGCTCACAACTCCCACTGAAGTCAATGACAGACACAGGTGCTCATTATCTCTACAGTTTTGGCCCTATATAGGCTGTGTAATTTTTTTCCACTGAGAATTAGAAATTCTGATGCTTTGCTACAGTTCAAATACAATTTTAAAAGCCATCTTTCAAGTCAACTTTTTTCCTCTTTCATTTTATTCCCATGACTCTGTGATTTGAACAGCATGTTTAGTTGACACATCCTTGAATTATGAAGTAAGAATAATTATGATGATGAAGAGGGTTGTGGTTTAGTCATAGCAATTTTTAGGGAAAGCCAGGGGGTGGTCAAAGTGAAAAGAACAAAAATCAGGGAACCACAAGAAAATAAAACAGTAAAAGTCTCAGGTCCTGTTTTGTATCTGGTATTGTCATGACTGTCCCATTTCAGTGGAAATAGCAAAAGCATTAAATAAGCTATCTGAACAGTTTTGAATACACATTAGGATTTGCCTGTAAGCAAACCCAATCCAGCTCTACATAAGGAAAAATATTTGTATCTTAGGAAGGGGAGAACGTATGACCTGTTGGAGGATGAAGGTCTCTGCAAAGTCTGCTAGCATAATCTTTTATGTAGAGCTCTTGAACTCCTGAAAATCATTTCAGCCAGGGTTTGTATCTGATCCTCAACTCAACAAACCTGCCCTGTGGTCATTTTAACAAGCCCTTTGAGGATTCCCCTGCACTTGGGAATCATTAGATAGCACAGAGCCACAACTGTGACTTCTATGCGATTCCCCCGCTCAGCCAGAGGAAGGCTGCCGGGTGCTCCATGTCCTGGGGACTGCAGGGTGAGAAATGTGGGGACTCTAGACAACTGGCATAAATTAGAGCAGTCTTCTAATTTCCACTAGGGTTTCCAGAGGGCACAGATTGTGCCTAAAGCCACTGTTGCCACTACCTCTCCCGTATCCACCTTTCCAGTCTTGCAGTGAGTAATTTCGCCAAATAGGAGGGTCTGACACTTTAGTCTCAGCTCTCAAGGCTCTCAATAAAATCTGTTCAGCTACTTGTCACCAACACACAAATCAAGAAAGAGACTTAAAAGTCACCTATATTTTAAGCACAATCATTATCCGGTCCATGACTCCTGTGAAGCAAGTGATCATGGATTCCTTCATTTTTGTGTGGCTTTTGTGGCAATTGCTATGCCTGAGTGGGTGGCTGAGCAGATAGTACTGGTTCACCAAACTTCATGGAGCATTGACACTTGCAGTTAAAGCATAGGCTACACAGGAACATAATAGAGCAGGGGTTCCCAAACTTTTTTGCTGTCTCCCTTCTCCACGGGAGTCGCACAACAGCCCCATCCTCACTGCTCCTGCCCTTCTGAGGCAGAAAGTCACAGAGGGCAGCAGGCAGCTCAAGCTTGGAGTGGTGGCAGGACCCAGCTGGCTCTATCCCAGAGAAGCCCATGGCAGTGCAAAGTGGACCAGGGCCCTCTCCCTCTCTCCTTCCTGCCCAGATCCTTTGTCTCCTGCAAGCTCTGGAGAGCTTAAAATATCTGGGCCTGTGGCCAAACAGGTGCCCATGGCAGGGTGACCAGATGTCCTGATATTGGGGCTTTGTCTTATAGATGCAGCTATCCCTCCCCCGTTTCTCCCCACCCCCCAAAAAAAGTGACCCTAGGGCAGGACAGCAGCAGGGAGCACACCAGGGAGTCCACAATGGTCAGGGAGGGGAAGAGGAGAGAGCAGTAAGCTGCTGCCAGGTCAGGACAGTGCTGCGCTCCCTAGGGTGACCAGATAGCAAGTATGAAAAATCAGGACACTTTTTTGGGGGAGGTGGGAGTGGGGAGGGGAGTTGTATAGTTGCTTATGTAAGACAAATTCCCTATATTGGGATGGTCACTATAATATCACTCCACCCAACCACTTGGGACTCCTTATGCATTCTCTCCACTGCTGTGCTGCCCTGCCCTGGCCTGGAGACCTGGCCAGATGCAGCCCTGCACCTCACTTCATGCCTCCCCAATAATCTCCTCAGGAAGAGTGAAGCCCACAATTCGAAAAACCAATGTAACTGAGAGCCAGCCTCAGCAACCTCTCTCTCTGAGCCAGGAAAAGCATAGGTAAGTAATTAGGGAATTTATTCTGGTTTGGTAGTTTTATTTTTTTTTTTTTAAAGTATCCTGAAACAAGATGGGGGAGAGTGGACAATTTACACAATGGTATGTTTACATTCCAGATAGTAATGAATGATAATTTACAAGAAATGTACCTGATTTCATCTCCTTTTCAGCTTGAAGAATACTAGTGATCTACCAATCTATTTTGAATATATGTAGTATGTGAGCACCTCACAATCTTTAATGTATTTATCTGCACAATACCCCAGTGAGGTTGGGAAGTGCTATTATCCCCATTGTACAGTCAGGATGTAATTTGGTTTCTGCAAATACTCCTCCATTTTTGAAAATTACTTCCTTCAAACATTAGTGTCATTAAAACTCCATCATTTGTATGTTTGCAGGAAGTGAATATAAAGACTGCAAACTTGGTCCAAGCACCACTTAAAACGTCAAATGAATATTTACATTAAAATATGCAGTATTTGTCCAGCTCTAAGTGTTAATGTATCTTTAAGGGGTTGAAGACATTTGGCTAGGTTTTGTTTTTCCTAGGAAATGACTGTCAGAGTCTTTTGAATCTGTGACTAGACTAAAGCTCAGCACATAGTCCAGAGTATCACTTTCTGAATTCTGGCCTGCATGGAGGATCAACATTAAAGACAAAAGTGGGAATCTCAAAAAAAAAGAAGTGTGAAAGGACAAAATGACATCAACAACCAACACGAACTACAGAGCATGCAGCCACTGAGGAATTTCAGCCTGAACAAATTCCATTCCAAAATTCCAGTTGTGGAGAAGGGTATGGATTCTGATAGTCCAAAACAGATGAAAGCACAAGTTATGTGTCTCTTTCAAGTGTTATGGAACAGGACTATTGTCATCAAAGCCACTGGGCAAGAACAACACTACACAGCACATTTGTTGGTGATCTCCCCTGAAAATCTGGGTCGTTAGCAAGGTCCAAAGTGGGAATAAAATCCTGGTCCCATTGAAGTCAATAGGAGTTTTGCCATTGACTCCAGAGGGGCCAGGCTATCCCCTACATGTACGCATCTGTATGTGAAACACTGGCAACAAGGCAGGATCCAACCCTTATTTAGGGTCTGCTGCTGCTCCCATTGACATTAATGGCAAAACTCCCACTGACTTCAATATTAGAGCTGGACCAGGGTCTTAGCAAATAAATCTCTTAGATATCTAATGTCACTGGGGTTGCCTTTTAACAAATGGTTGTTCGGGTAATACATACTTTACTTACACAAACTTCTTCCTATTATAAAATTAGACCTTTATGTTAGCTGTAGTTCATGCTGTAGAAAAAGTTAGCTGAAAATATTTTAACAATTCTTTGCATATTTACTTGACTCTAGATCAATTTTGTTGAAGCAACATGGCTTTTAGAAACCTAGTTGTTTTAAGAGGACATGTGATTTCCCCCCCCCCCCCGCTTCCCGCAAGTCAACCTTCTACATTGAAGCAGCATGGAGGAGTGAATAGGACACTGGATTGTGAATCAAAAGACCAGGATTATATTCCTGTTGCGCTACTGACTGCTGTGCAACGTTAGGCAAGTCAAGTAACCTCGTAATGCCTCAGTGTCCACATTAGTAAAATGGGGGTGGTAATAATAACCTTATTTTTGTAAAGATTTTTATGTATGAATGAAAAGCACAATATAAGTGCTAAGCAATATTTGCCTACTGGAGTTGGTAGAAAAACATGTTACAAAAGTTTAATATATCTTCATGCATGGACATTTGGAATCGGAGTATAAAAATCTCTCTGCCAGATCAGAACAATGGTCCAACTAGCGTGGTATCATCTCTCCAGATGCTATTGGATGCTTGAGAGGAATGTGCAGATATAGTGGGCAATTATGGAATAACCTGCCCAAAGATGTTTCTTTCTAACCCACAGCAGTCAGTTTATGGCTGATGACCTGAAGCATGTGGGGGATTTTCCTCCTATCTAATACATATAAGTGTCTAGCCCGCTTTTTGCCTCAGTGATACCTTGTGACAATGAATTTCACAGGTTAATCAGGTAGGAAAGTATTTTTTGCAGCTTTAAATTTGTTGACTCTCTTTCATTGGATGTCTCCTTATTCTGTATTGTGACAAAGTCACATCCCATTTACTTTCTCTGTACCATTCATTATTTTATGTAATATTTGTAATCATCACCTCTCATACTTTTGTCTCATGGTGCTTTTTTGCAAAGAGTGGCCTAACCCAGTACGTCAGATTTGAATATCCCTGAACTTTAAGCTCTAAACCAGATCTGGATCCACATTTTGTGATTTGAGTCTACAAATAACAGTGCCTGAAATTAGGGGGGGAAAAAAAGATAAACTTTCTTCTTTGAAAAAGTGTTGTATTAGGAATTTTAAGTAGGTTATCCCTTAAGTAGGTTAATTAGGTGATTTGTGTTTCTGCTATCAGCAATGAATTAATTCTTCATTAATCAAGATTTTGAAAGAGGGAATAACTCTTGACCCCATGGCTGTCCCTCAGCAAGTGACAGTCAGTGCGCTCATGTCTGCTGTAAACAAGAGATAATGAAAAAGGGATAAAAAGTAAAAGGAAAAATCACTTATTGAAAAGCCCACTTCGTTTCAGCACATATCCATGAGTCAGCTGTGATCCACAGCTAGGGTAAATCAGTATAGCTCCATTAACTTTAATTGCTTGCGTTGACTATGCCAGTTTACCCCAGCTGAGGATCTGGCTCAGAATATTTATTTTCACTTTAGATCTGGCTGTCTTACTAGTAAACATGTGGCTATTTTTTTGTTTAGGCAGTTGGAATACATCTAGTCCTAAACACATACTGTCTGAGTTTGAACTATCCAGAAAGCTCTAGATGACATCAGCTCACTGACACAATAGTTTTGTAAACCAGAGATTCCTAATCTCTCTGGAAGACTCTTCCAAGCTTATTGCCCTGGAGCTTGTGATAAAGAACAAGCCTAAAAACACATGCAAAAAATCACAAGAGAATTAATTGTAGAGCTACGAAGAAAACAAAAAGCAAGCCTTAAAAACTCTGCTGAAAATCACACCAGCTAGGCCAAGAACTAGGACTCCTTACCATTAAAGTAATCATTCCAAAAACTCAGTGTCTCAGCACTGTTGTCTTCCACAATTATCTTTATCTATTTTGAGCCAAAGACTCTGGGGGAGAGTATAAAACCAGACAATGTAAATGGCTCAGATATGCATGGCTTGTTTTCAGGATAAAAGCTATAGGGAACTTGGTTACTATAAATTGTTTTGCTCTTAAAATGACAGTCCAGAAATGTTTAGCACTCAGTTATTTTTGCTACAGACAAAATTTTTTTTACTTCGCTAATCCTGGGCTAGGTTTTTCAGACCCACTGTGGGTGTTACAGACTGGCATAATTTGGAGCTCTCTGAGGGTGGCTCTAACAGTTCATGGTGGATCAGGATCAGAGCACAGCAGCTGGGAGCTTTATGCCTGTCTTTCATACCACCCTCTGATTTGCATGTTGTGATTTTTTTCTTTTGCGGGGGAGAATCTGAGCCAATTATCTCTGTAGTACAAGGGTTCTATTGTTTTGGCTGCATAGCCTCTGCAAAACTTAATCCTAATTTGGGGCCTTAAAGCAGTTTCTAAGAAATCACATTCTGTGGATTGGGACTATCATTCTGACCGACAGAGTTGTACCTCTATCTGCATGCCTATATATGGAGTGTGGCCAACATAAATTTTCATAAGGCTGAAATGATTATGCTCAGAGGATGAAACTTAACTCCATGGGAATAGAGGCTGCCGAAGAGTCCCAGTGCATTAGCATCATTTTAACTTTTCATTCAAAGTGGATGGGGCAGCACACCCGTAGGTGCTAGAGCAGGGGTCCATGCCAGCTTTGTCTAGTCCAATGTGGAGGAAAGATTTCAGGGCAAGTCAGGAAAGGCTGGGGGGGATGGATGGACGGACACAGGAATGTGGCCACAGGGTCTTTGATTATACACATCCAGTAGCCACAAACTCCCATATGGGGTACATATAGGGTGTTACAATAAATAGCTTCCCAATAGAGGGCACTATAGTGTGATTACAGAAAGGAACTTAGAGAACTTTACTTCTAGGAAGTGCTTGATGAGAGAGAACAGCATATATGGAGGAAGGAGTAAAGCCTGCATGTTATACTGTTTTGTGTCTCTCCCTCTCTGTCTTTATGCTTGAACACAGGACATGGTGTCAGAAATGAATCAGCTCCTACAGGTATGTGAAATCAGAAACTAAGAATATTGCCACAAACTAAAGAAAGAGAACACAATAATTATGGCCTCATACCAGATTATTGTCCCCAAGCAGGTGGACATGAAAGGTGAAGAGTTTAGTAACTGGATAGTCTTTAGATCACAGTGGGAACCCTATGAAATTGCAATGGGGCTAAATAAAAAGGAAAACCGAATAAAAGCATGCACACTATTAAAATAAGCTGTAATTGACAAAGGCTGCCATAGTCTCCAACAGCCTCCAGCTATGTCAAGAGCAGATCAGGAGGACCCATGTAAAATCTTAGAAGTGCTCCAAAAGCATTTTAAGCATACAAATCATGTCTTATACAAAAGGTTTGTAAAACAATTGTAATCAAGACTCTGGAGAAAGAAAAATATATAGCCACACTATGCAAAATGGTGGACTCATGAAATAGATAAAATGAATCCACTAGTACAGCACCTGCCTCAGAGCACTCATTGAAAACTCAGAGTAAAAAATGGGAGCATGTTGACAGAATGCAATAATAATCTTTGTACAAAATGTGCCTTGTAAGGTATTATTTGAAAACTTATTACTTGCTAGTCGATAATATCATGGTGAAATGTATGTAACAACATATGTAAAGTTATAAACATAAGTTGAAATCATGGCTGAAGTGTGTTTACCACACAAGACTGGGAAGTGGGTAAACCTGTTCCTCAAAGACAAAGGACGCCCCAAGACAAATATCATTAAAGGTGATGGGCCATAACCTATCAGTGGCTGTTCTTTGGCATGGAAATGAGGGAAGGCAAGAGAGACAAACAAATCTGCATCTTAGCAAACAGTTGAAAAGCAACAGCACAACACCTCTTCTCCACCAGACACCATGTCTCCTTGCTCTCAGTTGGAAAGAACTTTATCTAGGGAAATTCATTTCCAAGGGTAAAAACACCTCAGTTCTTTCTCCCTGTCCTTCTTTCTTTTCATGTAAGACAAAAGAAACAGCCATTGGGCCTTGGGAGCACGTCCTGAAATGTAACTTTGCCAGCAATGCTACTGAAAACCTGTGATAAGAATTTCACCTTCAACCAAGTCAAGTTAGCGAAGTTTGGTAGTAGGAAGCATTTTTTCTTTGTTGTAACCATTTCTGACACTAATGTCTTAATACTTGTACTCACTTACAACCTACCTCTTTGTAGTTAAATAAACTTGTTTTATTTTTTAATCAAAACCAATCCAGTCTCGTGAACTGTGTGGGTAACTCCATTTAAGGCAGCAAGCTGTTGAATACTGATCCCGTTGGAGGGGCAATGGACCTAATATATCTGGACTGTCCAAAAGAGTGCTGGACAGTGTTAAACACATGTTTTTGGGGAAAATCCAGGACTGGGAGTGTGTTGGGGTCACCCTGCATGTGGTAATCGAGGCTGGTGGAAGTCAGTGTGTGTAGGCAGGCTTCAGTTATACAGACACTCAGCGTGTTACCTACAGGCTGGAAGGCAGTTTGTGAGCAACCCAGGTGGGAACTACAACAGCAAAGCATTGAGAGGCATCCAAGGTTGCAAGGCTGGGGTGACAAAGACCCTCACTGGTCTGGATTGCACCCCGAAAATGTCAGAGCAATAAAGCAAATGGGGGGAAAAGCAGCATCATTGCTAAAGTCACAGACACTGAAAAGATGAATAAGTGGCATGGGAACCACTGAAGTCAGGCAAGTTGCACATTTCCACAGACCCAAGCAACTTAAAGTGCTAAAACGAGTTCACTATCCAATGCCTACAACTGAAGAAATATTATCTGAAATGGCATATTATCAATACTTGGTGACAAAGACAGATTTGCAAGTGCTATTGGATAAGCAAGCAGCTGCTTCACTGCATTCTGGACACCAGCAGGTAGCTACAGATGGTGGAGAATGATGTTGGGAATCAAACTTATAGCAGAAGAATATCCATGCTGCCAACAAGATGTACTAACAGGACTTGCAGGATCATATTCTGGTGTATGAATACAGAGACAGCAGGGCAGAAGCTGTGGTGGATCACAGCCACAACCTAGTATCTTCTAGGAAAAGCCAGGGAAGGAAATCTAAAATTAAACAAGATTAAATTGCAATTGTCTGGAGTACCATACAATGGACATTTACTGATCTCCCAAGGCCTATGACCCAGCCCCTAAAAGATAAAAGCAATACAGGTATGCCCACATCTAAAGAGTACAAATCCTAATAGCTTCTGAACAGATTTAATAACTATCTGACAATTTCTTCAAAGCCTCTCAGATGTGTGCAAACTCCTGAGGTGACTACTGGTCAAAGATGTAGCATGGACATGGTTACCTCAATATGATTCAGCCATCACACATCAAGGAGCTGGTGACCTGAAATACTACTACAGGAATGAAGAGGCAACCATACAATGTGATTCCACTGAGACAGGTATTGGGCATTGCTACTACAAAAGGGACAGCTGGTACCTTTTGCATCAAGGCCACTATCACCAATGGAACAAAGTTACACCCAAAATTGAAGAGAAAAAAAAAATTTTGCAATAGTGTTCCCAAGTAAAAAATGTTGACCAGTATGTTCAAGGACATTAAGCCATTTGAGTAACAAGTGACCATAAACAATTAGAGATTATTATTAAAAAGCCACTGCTGACGGCCCCCAAACACCTTCAGTGCATGCTATTAAACTGCAATTCTGCTACTTAGATGTACACTACAAAAAAGGCACTGAGATGTATTTAGCTGAGTTCTTAACCAGAGCAGCCTTGCAGCATGAAAATGTGGCAACTGAACAATAGGAGACCCTCAATCTGATAGAAATACAGAAAACACAGACAGATCTAGAAAACCACTTCATCCAAGTGCCAGTTCAAGGAAGGAGCTAGAAGGAATCCAAGAACAAATTAAACAAGGCAAAGATTTACAAGTAAGTGCTCATGTACGTCATCTTGTCAGGATGCCCAGACACTTGGGGAGAGGCCCCACCTGCTTCCCAAAAATACTACACTGATCAAGATGAGCTGACCATTCAAGATAGCATCATATGTAGGGGATTCAAATCTTAGCACCCAGATCACTGAGAATAGAAAGCCTCTCAAAAATACCTCTGAGCCATTCTGGAACAGAAGCATGACCAAACCAGAGACATCTTATACTGGCCAAACATGACCACGGATATCAGAGACCTGATGAGCAGTTGTCATATATGGGAGGAAATGCAGGCCAAGGAGCAAAAGGAGACCGTGACAACATGCAGCATTCCTAAAAACCCCTGAGCAAAGACACAGGACCTTTTCACCCCAAACCACTTCATTATTGTGGACTACTATTCAGACTTCTGGGAACTAGATGACGTGTCCATAGCAGCCATCATAGACAAAGCAATGAAGCATTTCAATAGGCAAAATGTCCAAAACTCTGTAGTTTCATACAACAGACCCCAGTTCACTTGCTGCGAGTTTGTCCCATTTACCTGGGAATTCAGTCGCGTCACATCTGTACCATACTACAGCCCGTCAAATGGCAAAGCTGAATCAGCAGTTACATTCTTTGATAAATTGCTAAGACTCTGAGCCTTTTTTGAATGGAAAAACATCCCATGGAAGGCACTGACAGCAGCCTAGGACAATGCTTGATATTAAGACACATGTTTAGCTTGGTGCCTATGGCGCCAGCATTACTACAACTGGCAGTGGTGGAAGGAGCAACAGACAGACAAAAGAGAAGAGAGATGACACACCAATGACTGAAAAGCTAAAGGCCTCCCAGACTACAAACAGGAGACCCTATTTTTCTAAGGACAAATCACACACTTGGAAGCAAGCTACGTGTGTTTGAACAGATAAATCCTCATTCACATAACAACATAGGCATATACGTCACCAAAACCACAAATACATATGCCCTTTACAAACACAAAACAAAAACACAGATGTGGAGAACAGTAAAACTCACTCTGCTGAGACATGATCATCAGGACATGGAAGGAACACAGGACAATGAGCAATCAGTAGCTAGCGGAAGAGACTTTCAAAATACCACACTATCAGAAGAACCCAATGTGAGGCTATCACAAGAAAGACTTACTTCAACATCAAACTGCCTGCAAGGCAAAGACAAGACTGTGTACAGTACCAAGGTGTGAAAGAACAACCCTCCTGGTTGGTCGGTGTCTGTCTGTCTGCCTTTTTTTAAATGCTTGAAAACTGAAAACGTCTTTTTTCTTTGCATTTAGTTAATCTAAGTAATCCTCTCCCCCACGTGCCCCCCCCCAAATTGGATATCTACCTCCATCATAATGTTCACTCAGCTTGTGTGTTCTACCCCTTCCTGCACTCTGTCTGTCTTGTAAATTTAGAATAGATCATAAGCTCTCCATGGTAGGAACCATCTACAATCTGTGTTTAGGTCCCCATTGTGCTACGCACTGTACAATCTTGAGTGGTCCTTAGGCAATAAACATGTCAAATAATATAATGCTCCATGAGATCTTTGAAGATTCATAGATCTTGAGTCCAGAAGGTACCACTAGATCTTCTAGTCCTATCTCCTATATATCACACCCATTAAATTCCACCTACTTACCCTGCATTGAACCCAATACAATTTTGCTTTATGGTTTTTCAGTTTGTCCTCTTTCTCTTGTCTGACTGGGAATTGCCTGTGAACAAATTCAGCTTAGTGTAGTTCAGCTCAGGACCTAGACTTGTCCTTCAGCTTCATGCTTTCTCCTTCTCTTACTAGTCAGGCTTTTCTTTGTGTGCTTCAATGTTCATACAGATGATCAAGTTCATGAAGGCATGTGGCACAAATATTGCAGTGTTGTACATAAAGGAGAACCCTCCTGCAGAAATATTTCTTGGAGCATTAAACAGGCTCCCCACATGCCTTGCTTGCCACTTACGTCCTAGAGCAAAGCTTCAGCCAACTCATGATGATAAGTCACTGTCTGACTTCTAAATTGACAAGTGTTTGTGAAAGCAGCAAGACGTGTATATGTAATAGTTGTAAGTGCCCAGGACAGGGTTATCTACTGAATATCTAAATGGCCATCTGGCCTGAGAAACTGCTTCAGTAGATATTAGACTGTTCAATCACTAATCAAGTTCTGAAATGTATTACTTTTAAACTGCAAGATGCTACTGTCTATTCAGAAAAGGAAAAAAATAAGTTCTGAATCCAAATTGCTGCCTCACACCCACATAGCTGGGTTTGGTGAGGAAGTTTCCATAGGAACTAGGCAGGGAAGGAATTCTCTACACAAGATCATGGAGTGAGGGACAAGCTGCCCGATGGATGCTATTCATTCATCTTCCTCTCCATCCCTCTGTAGTTGCAAGGTGAGGGTGAGGATTATTACCAGGAGGATATGATGCCAGTAGAGAGGTATTGGTAAGCATAATGGTCCCTTCTAACCTTAAAATCTATGAATTCATTACAGGGACTCACGGAGGACTGTTCAGGGCAGGGATCTTATTTACATGAAATTTCAGCCTCCTAAGTGTTTCAGCAAATAACTTCCAGGAAGCAGGTATGGAGCACTTCCACCAAAGCCTGCACTGAGCCGGATCCTCCTCATCCTCCTGAGAAGAGGAGCACAATGCCAGGACTACAAGAGGGCCTGCGTATGAGGCACTGGTGGGGAAAGGGTAGTAGAGAGTGAGAACTGATGAGGGAGGGAAGGAGAAAGGAAAATTGATGTGAGGGTATGATATGGAAAAAGGGAGGGGATAGAGAATTGCAGGATAGAATTCTTGGGGCAAGGGAAATAATTGAAGTACTGTGGGGGAAAGGGAGAATTGATAGATTGTGGTGGGGAAGACTGACCTATTTGGTGTGGGAATGATTGATAGATATGGGTGGGGAAAGTATTTTGTGGGGAGTTGTCTATTAGGGCTCCCATTTTGGAACTATTATGCAAATATGCACATATACATGGAAATTTTTCTCTGGGTTTTTGCTGAGCCAGTGACTTCAATCAGACTAGTTGCATAAAAATCCATAGGTGAATAAGGATATGGAGGGTCAGGCCACAATGAATGAATGGAAAATTTTCCATGGCATGTAACAAGAATTATGGGAGTGCAGGTACTTCGTGAAGGCAGGGAGTTTTAAGACAATGTCTTTACACACCTGCTTTCAGACAGTAAAATCCCTAGTTGTGAAAAGTGCACAGAACTTGACCCAGCTAGGAAATAGCTGCTCAGGACCAATAACTTAGATTGCTGTGGATGAGAGTTATTCATCACCTACTCTTTCTTAGTTCAATGACAGACAGGTTTATTGAAGAATTGCCTCTTTCAGACTAGCTAAAATGAGCTAGCTGCATATCAAATGGGCACACTGATGACCTGGATTCGGAGTATGTCACAGGTCTGTCAGTTCTTTTGCCTGGGGTAGGCTGTATTCAGTGGAAGGAATAGTCATTGTTCAGTCAGCCCACTACATTTCCTCACTTCTGTTATCCTCACTTCTGCTTTCTCTGAAGATGTTGTTCTTTCCCTAGCAAGCTTCATTTATGAAAACAGCTTCTTGTTCACCACACAGATTTTTCCCAGGCTCTCTCTGCTCTAGTCAAAATACGTGCAGGCAAGCTGACTAGACTTCACTTCTGGCTCTTTTTCTTCCTAGGTGACCTAAGTTAGTCCCTAGCTATACTTTTCTCAGTGCTACAGTGTAGTCCAGGCAATTTATATGCCGTTTTCTGGTATGTTTGGTTTCCATTAGAGAAACTCAAGCAACAATCCCGATTGGTGCCTTATAATTTTACCAGAGAAAAAGACCAAGGATACCTTTTAAATCACATATATGCATGTAAGCTGCTTGCATATGGATGCATTTAAACTTCTAAAGAGCTAGATGTTTCTTCACAGCACGAATGTGTTACTATGGCAACAGCACTATTTATCCTGATGCCTTTTGACATTATTAATTCAATGGCTTAAGGTGATTTTTTTTTCAGACAAAATGTTACCCCACAGATACCAAAAAAAAATTAAACATTTGGGGACAGATTCTGTTCACATTTATGCAGGTGCAACCTATATTCAGCAGAGGAGTATGCTTATGTGTCACTGAGAGCAAAACTTGGCCCTTCAAGCCTATTATTATTATAAATTGGGGTAAGTGGGAAACTTCTATTAAAGAGGCCAAAATATTAGTTTCACCTTTATAAAACAAAAACAGATTTTGTTTCCTAGAAGCTTAGATCCCCAAGTTTCATGCAGAAAGTGAAATATTTCACACAGATTTAATGGAAGAATTTGTTGTTATTAGGTGTTTTCACTCTAGATACAAGGAGTGTTTTACAGGTTAAAAAAAAATACACACAACCCCCCGCAGCCCCCAAGGATCTTACATTCTAAGTAAAATCAAAACACAACAGCATGACAGCAGATCAGCATCGGAGAGAGGGCTGGGAAAGGAAGACATGGGGAGATAAAATCCTCTTGTACACTCTAGTTTGCCACCACCAGGCCTGTATGGAAAATTAGTCAAGTTGGAACAGGGTTGTGTTTGTTTATATATTGTTTAGATATGCATCTCTGGCTGATTGTCAGTGAAAGTCTTCATGGAGAAAGTGTGTTTAAAAGAGTGATTTCAAGAGAAGTTGACTTCAAAACAAGTGTTCCAGGCCTAAGGGTCAGCATGGGCAAAGACGACAAGGTGAAAGTGGGATACAAATCCTAAAGGAGAAATTTGGTGGGAGATTTTTGAGATGTGGCAGGAATGGAACAGGTAATAGACAGATGAAAGCAAGTGGGGGAGTGCCTAGAGGAGTCTCCCACTCACTTCTTTGAGACTAAGGAGCATCATTTGGTATGTAGAACAAAAATGGTCAGAATTTGAAAGCTTGGCCTCCATTTTTTTTCTTGCAGTTTGCAGGCACAAGTAATTGCAAAGGTATATTGGGAGGTATAGCCAATGCAGAAGAGGACCGGAAATCATACAAGAGCTGGATGACCTTGTAAACTGAAATAATAGAAATGGGATGAAATGTAACAGTGCAAAGTGCCAGGGCATGCATTTAGGGACAAAAAGAATTTTTGCTATACGCTGGGGACTTTTCAGTTGGAAAAGGACAGAGGGGGAGAAAGACCTGGGTGGATTGATTGATCACAAGGTGATGAGCCGTCAATGTGATGCTGACATGAAAAAGTCTAGTGGACGTGTTATTCCTTGACTTTAGCAAAGCTTTTGATACAGTCTCCCACAGTATTCTTGCCAGCAAGTTAAAGAAGTATGGGCTGGATGACTGAGCTATAAAGCTGGCTAGATTGGGCTCAACAGGTAGTGATCAGAGGCTCCATGTCTAGTTGGCAGCCAGCATCAAGCGGAGTGCCCCAAGGGTCGGTCCTGGGGTCGGTTTTGTTCAACATCTTCATTAATGATCTGGAGGATGGCATGGACTGCACCCTCAGCAAGTTTGCGGATGCCACTAAACTGGGAGGAAAGGTAGATATGCTGGAGGGTAGGGATAGGATGCAGAGGGACCTAGACAAATTAGATGATTGGGCCAAAAGAAATCTGATGAGGTTCAACAAGGGCAAGTGCAGAGTCCTGCACTTAGGACAGAAGAATCCCATACACCACTACAGACTAGGGACTGAATGGCTAGGCAGCAATTCTGCAGAAAAGGACCTAGGGGTTACAGTGGATGAGAAGCTGGATATGAGTCAACAGTGTGCTCTTGTAGCCAAGAAGGCCAATGGCATTTTGGGCTGTATAAGTAGAGGCATTGCCAGCAGATAAAGGGACGTGATCATTCTCCTCTATTCAACATTGGTGAGGCCTCATCTGGAGTACTGTGTCCAGTTTTGGGCCCCATACTACAAGAAGGATGTGGAAAAATTGGAAAGCGTCCAGCGGAGGGCAACAAAAATGATTAGGGGACTGGAACACAGGACTTATGAAGAGAGGCTGAGGGAACTGGGATTGTTTAGTCTGCGGAAGAGAAGAATGAGGGGGGGATTTGATAGCTGCTTTCAACTACCTGAAAGGGGGTTCCAAAGAGGATGATCTAGACTGTTCTCAGTTGTAGCAGATGACAGAATGAGGAGTAATGTTCTCAAGTTTCAGTGGGGGAGGTTTAGGTTGGATATTAGGAAAAACTTTTTCACTAGGAGGGTGGTGAAGCACTGGAATGCATTACCTAGGGAGGTGGTGGAATCTCCTTCCTTTGAGGTTTTTAAGGTCAGGCTTGACAAAGTTGGGGATTGATTTAGTTGGGGATTGGTCCTGCTTTGAGCAGATGACTGGACTAGATGACCTCCTGAGGTCCCTTCCAACCCTGATATGCTATGATTCTAATGCAGTCCCAGAATGCATCAGGCAAGGTTTTTCCAGTAGAGACAGGGAAGTGTTACTACCATTATACAAGGCACTGTGAGACCTCATCTGGAATACTGTGTGCAGTTCTGGTCTCCTGTGTTTAATAAAGATGACTTCAAACTGGAACAGGTGCAAAGAAGGGCTACTAGGATGATCCAAGGAATGGAAAACATATCTTATGAGAGGACACTCAAAAAATTTTACTTGTTGAGCCTAACCAAAAGAAGGCTGGGGGGAGATATGATTGTTCTCTATAAATACATCAGAGGGATCAAAACCAGGGCAAGAGAGGAGTAATTTAAGTTAAGTGCCAACGTGGACACATGAACAAGTGGCTATAAACTGGCCATCAACAAGTTTAGGCTCATAATTAGGCAAAGATTTCTAACCATCAGAAGAGTGAAGTTCTGGAACTGCCTTCTAAAGGGAGCACTGGTGGAAAAAAAGACCCTAACTGGCTTCAAGACTGAACTTGATAAGTTTATGGGGAGACGGTTCTGATGGGACTGACTACAGTGGCATGTGACCCAGTGGTAATTGCCAGTAGCAAAAATCTCCAACTGCTGGAGATGGAACACTACATGGGGAGGGCTCCAGGTTACTACAGCAAATTCTTTCCCAGATGTCTGCCTGGCAGGTCTTGCCCACATACTCAGGGACTAAGTGACTGCCATATTTGGGGTCGGGAAGGAATTTTCCCCCAGGTCAGATTGTCAGAGATCCTGGGGTGTTTCTGCAGCCTCGGGCATGGGACACTTGTAAATTTAACATGGTGAATTCTCTGTAACTTGAAGTCTTTAAACCATGATTTGAGGACTTCGGTACCTCAGTCAGAGGTTAGAGGTCTATTTCAGGAGGTTCTGAAGAGTGAGGTTCTGGGGCCTGCAATGTGCCGGTGGTCAGACTGGATGATCACAATGGTCCCTTCTGACCTTAAAGTCTATGTCTGTGAGGATGCTTAGAGGTCCCAGCAACTGATTTGGGGTGCCATCAGATATTCAATCTGTCTAAAGTAGCCTAAACTGCATCCTTGAATAATTGTTGGTACAAATTTACTTAAACAATTATTTGCCCCTGCAAAACTGTGGGTTCAAAAATAGAGAACGGATTACTGAAAATTTGACCCTAAACGTTGAGAGTGAACCTTTTTTTGTTTCAGAGAATGAGTCATGAAATCATGACTTGAAACCTAGTTCAGCCTTTTAACGAGCTCAGAGAATTCTATCTCATTTTTAAGTCAATAGCAAAAGCCTTTTGGCATTAAATCAGTTTCTAGTGTTAGAATTAATAATGAATTCACTGGAGCCATTTTATTTGCCTGTGGTAACTTTCCATAATGAATAAGAGTTAGTCCTTTCATATTGAATGAAAATGCAGATTGTTCTGTGTCAAGATCACATCCTTTTGGGTCATGCGTATTGGACTCTCAATCTTAACTGGGAAAACTTAGTATTCTCTTGGAACAAAGAATAGACGGTAACAAAATACCAGCTCCTGTGTTTCCTTTGATGCCTATATGCATTTTTGTTGCCCGTGATCAGCAGGTGTATGTAGTGAGGTTTTCCTTATATGACAGAAAAATAAAGTTCTCTAGTAATGGCATTATATAAAGAGACACATATCAACATATGAAAACTATACCCGCGTAGGCCATGTGATGTAATTTCAGGCTCTTTTATAGGCAACAGTAACTATGTCCAAGTTTCTGGTAGAGCTTTTAGAGTGCAAGAATACTTAACAAACACAGTGTATGAAATATCAATATGTGGGACAGAAACTTTATATCCCTAGTGGAGCTGTTTAATATCAGAAGAGACCTTTGAGAGTTTTTAAGGAAGTTTTCAAACAAGAAAAAAAAACTACTGAGCCCATGCATAGTATCTACAGCATTTTGCACTGAAGAGCATTTTTAAAGATCCCATAAAAGAGAAGAGAGACATTTTTATTGGGAAATCTGCCTGCATGAAGGAAACAATTCACCAGCATTGCACAACCTATATAGCCGTTAACAACTATTCACAAGCACTGGGGTAAATTTGCAGTGTGTGGGGTGCCTAGCCATGTGAGTTGCATTAACATTAATGGGACTTCTGTGTGGACAACCTGCTGAAAATTGACCCCCTGGAAGTTTAAGTTGCCACAAATATATTGTCAGCTTGAAACAATACGTGGTAAATTATCAGATGGGTTCATATGGACTTAGATGCCAAATTCTTGTTAACAATAGCAAGAGCCATGAGTTTGACTCCTTGTGCTCTTAGCTTACAGACATTTAAGGATATGTTTACGGCTTTCAGAAATAAAAGCCATCTTTCGGAACCAGTCCCAGAGACATGTAAATTGTCTGGTCACATGTGACAATTCCTGAACTAGTCACATGATACTGAAACAAGTCCTCACTGGCAGTCAACAGAAGACTGCTCAGAGTGTGTGGTGCTTGTTTGCCTAAAAGAGGAATGAATGCTGATGCCATGGCCGGCCCTAGACCAAATGGCACCCCAGGCAAGGAGCATCTTTAGCACCCCCTCTGCATTTGTTAAACTTTTGAATATTTTTTTACTGCATTTGTAGCCCATTTCACAATTGCATGCATGATTTATCCCTGTCATATATGATGATAAATTTTCACGCTAGGATCTGTAAAACTGTATTTATGTCTCACTGATGGACTGGAAATGCCCCACCCCTTACATACCCATGAGGTCATGGCTGACAACATTCTAGGAGGTTAGAGGAAAAATGTAGTTCTCAAAGTCTGAAAGGTTCCACACGATTCTACAAAGGTCCAGAACATTCTAGGAGGTTAGTGAAAATTGAATCCACATATAGAATACCTGAAACATGTTACTTCAAACATTCTATTTTCCTTTGGTTGCTAACAACAAAAACAGCACCCCTAGCCCGGCAACCCCCAGCCGGGCATCCTAGGCAGTCAGTTGGGTTGCCTGCCCCTAAATCTAGCCCTGGCTGCTGCCTTTGCTTGCAATTGGTCCCCCATAGCCAACAGTACAATTTTTCCTCTTTATCCTTCCATAATTGTTCCTACAGTAGAGATCAGATCAGCTTAAGGCCCCTTAATAATCAAAGCCTTTATATAACAAATACAACACTTACAGCTGGGAGAATTCTGCAATACTTCTGGTGAGGTTCTACTGTGAAACATTACCCTGTAAATAGGTGGTTTTCATGCTTATTACCGTTCAGTTAGTTGCATATCAGATCTGAAAATGTAACCAGCTAATCAGTGTGTGTTATGTGTCCACTACTGTGCTCAATCAACAGCACATCTGGGTCTGTTATAGATCCCTCATATGTGATGACTGCCACCTTACCTCTTCTCCCTCCATGCTGAAAAATGCAAGTCTCTACTAACACTAGGCAAAATTTGTAAATCAAAACTTTTTTTTTTGCCCCCCAAAAAGCCAATTTGTGTTTGAATGAAACGTTCCATGAATTGGTCTTGATTTCACCAAATTGTTTTAGTTAAATCTAAAAAAATTCTGAAAAAATTGAAACATTTAACTTTGACTGTTTTTTATTTGAAACAACTTTTGTTTTAAATGTACTTTAATTTTATTGGAAAAAATTATAAAAAGTTTTAAAGATATCAAAAACTAAATGAAAGAAAATGTATCCTTCCAAATTATTTTTTTAACTTTTCGGTTCACCAGAAATTAAAAAAAAATATTTTGTCTTGATCCAAGAAGAATTTTTCTTATTTTGATTTTTTTAGAATGGCCAGTAAACTGAAAAATCAGTTATTCACACAACTCTCGTCTCTACAGCTTGAGCTATAGAAGTAGACACGCAAGCTGGGAGCTGTAACACACTAATAACTTCTGTGGATTGGGCAGTGAGCATAACACCAGTAGTAACCAATGGGTTACACAAACTCAACCTGGGATCTGAAAGTCAGGCTGGGGACTTTATGGCTCACATATTCCTAATAAAAACTCTGCAAGTAGAATATCGTTTACAAAAAGTTTTGTTGCTGATGCACAAACCAAAATAGACTCTAGCTCTCTCTCCTAGAGCTGTGTTGGCTCTACAAGTTTACAAATACAGATAAGTCCAAACAATTTAGTCAGTTAAAATGGCAGATACTACTCTGAGTATATACAGGGTGTAGCTGTATTAAGCAAGGCACTTGCATTTTTAATAGCCACTTTTTAGATGTGAACCACACTTTAGAAGTTGAACGATGCATTAAATACTGAACTTCTTGCTGTTCAAACTTTAATATACAAAATTAGGGCCCAGTTCTGCTTTGTGTTATTCTAGCTTTATGCTGGTATAATTCCATTGATTGCAATGGTCTGAAGACAGTATAAAACAGGAGTAACACAATGATGAAGACAGTCCTTTATATTTCTTTATCATAGTTTTTTTTTCTTACAATCAGTACATGCTTTTATTCTAGAAAAGACTAAGAAAATGAAAAGAGGAGGTGTGGGAATGGAACGTGCATTTTGTAGTAGTCAGGCTGAACCTTCCAAACCTTTCAGTGATTCATTTGGGATAAGCACCCCAAAATTATCAGATCATCCAAACTTCTTGAGTATGCAAATTTGGGCTGGAAATCTCACAAGATTTTGGTCCTCCCAGCTTCCAACTATGTCAGAAATACAGTGAGAAGAGCTTCTTTTGTGGTATTTCAGCACTTCTGCTTCCAGTCCCATCCAAAATCATTAATTTCAGAGAAAGAAAAGAGTGGAAGTGACTTTCTTCATGTCTAACACAATAAGCTAAGTTTGAATGTGTTTGACTTTTTATTTCAATCCAGTTTGTTATTTATTGGCAGAGAAGACAAATGAGATAATTTGCCTTTCATGCCAGTACTTGATGGCATGTGCTAACACCCTGTGAGCAGGAAACTTCAAGTAGATGGGCTTCATTACTAGACCTGAACTGAAACTGAGCCACATCCAGTATGCATCATTGGATGAAATCATTTTTCCTGCAGTTCTTATTGATGAGTTATGGGGACAAAATGAAGGTTTGAGTACAAGGGCACGCTGTATTGGAAGGGGTAAGAAATGTAGTATTGGTGTGAACAAGAATGGCTAAAATGTAGATGTATATAAGACAGAAAAGGAATAGGAAGTTAGGGGGTGGGAGTAAAGGAAGGGAATCAAAGTTATAGGGCTTGTAGAGGAGTGGTGTATGGAATATAGGAAACAAAAACACTATGATGTTAAACTTTGGAAGAAACTACTTGCATTGTGATCAATCAGTGTGTGATGGAGTCAGCAGAGCTTGATGTGATAGATTTAATGTTAGCCATACTGTTTTTGATCACATAAGAGATTTGGTTCAGGTTCATTTTGGGTTTTAGGTGAAGGTTCTGCTTTAATATGCCTCTTTCATATGCCTCCATCGTCTGATCAGATTTGAGAGCGTGAGTTGTTCAGTTAATGGACACACACAAAAAATGAAATGTAAGTGGAATGAGGTGGAAGATCACTAGGCTGGCCACAGAACAAAGTCATCAAGATGGGAAGAGAAACTGAAGAAGACAGAGAAAGAAATGAAGGGCAAGTTCCAGATGAAATTTGCAAGGGTGAAATTTACCCTTGCAGAGGGTCTGTAGAAAGCCCTGTACCACACATCTGCTCCCAGCTATATCAGGACAAACCACTGAAGTAATTAAGGCTTTGTGGGTGTAAATGGCATAGAAATTGGTTCTAACACTTGATATCAACTGTATTCGCTATCATTGAAGGTTTATTCATTGAATATGTCAACATTGTATTGGTACCCAGTAGATGGGGTTGGTTGAAATTTTCTGCCAAAACTATTCTTCATTGGAAAATTGGGTTTTTGATTATCATCTTTTTTGTGAAAAGCATCTGCTATCTGCAGAAAAAATGACTTTTAGTCAAAAATTGAATTTTTCAGTTTTCGGATGAAAATTGAAAAAATTCATTTCAGAAGTGCTGCCACAGCAGAGCTGGGCAAACTATGGCCTGTGGGCCATATCCGGCCTGGCCTGGCCCTTGAGCTCCTGACTGGGGAGGCTAGTCTCCCTCCCACACAGCTATGCCACCACGCGGGCTGCGAGCTCCTGCCGCTCTGAGCGGCATGGTAAGGGGGCGGCGGCGGCGACACTGGGCATGTGGGGACACTGGGCATGGCCACTAGGTAACTTGAGGGAATGGAAGACCACGAGTGTCGATGAAGCCCCCTCGCACTAGGCCCAAGTGACCTTGGCCCCCCCTGCCTGGAGGCACTTGCAGAAGTTATGCTGAGGATCTGCAACAATATGTTGCAAAGTCAGACTGTCTGAAACTAAACAAGGCCAGACAGGGCAGATATGGTAAAACACTGCTGAACAAAGCAGCTTTACATATATGGTTTAACAGATGGTACAAAGAAAAAGGGAACTAGCTGGTATCTGGATTGGCTGGCTATATGGATACTTAGGACAGCTTGCTATTGGATAAGTATGCTGAAGAAAGGATGTATAAAAGTCTGTGTAACTTCCTACTCTGTGTGCAGGATTTGAGATTAATGTCTCCCTGTACCACTTGAAGCTTCAAATAAACTTTTCCGCTTCTCACCCTGTTGTGATTATTGGGCGACGCATACCAGGCAACGAGCCCTGCTGTTACTTGCCTCGGGCACTCTGTGCCGGCAACAGTGACATCTCTGAATTGAAATGTTTGGTTTTCAGTTGTGAGTTTTCTACTAAACATTTTTGAGTTTTGGCTGAAAATTTTCAATTTTTGACTTGTTGATGCAAGAGCAAAAACATTTTTTTTCATTTGCATAGAAATCTTTTGTTAAAAAAAAAATCTAAAAATGTTCCAACCAGCTCTAGTACATATACAATTTTATGATAATTAAACTCATCAAGTCCTATCCCTGTGTACAGGGGAACCAGTGTAAAATCTGAGATGGATACATTTGGTTGATAATGATAAATAAACAGAAATTTTAAATACTCTGCTTTTTTTGTTAGGAAATTGCCTCCCCTCCCCCGAGTTATAAAAATATGCCTGTGGCCCACTTGTTAATTCAGTAACCACATCTTTGTTAAACATTTTTCTCCCCTGCTTCTTCCACAATGGACAACCATTGCAGCATTGTCCTGGCAGCTAAGTAGATGAAATGTTAAAATAGCTTTTCAGGGTTGAAATAAAATCAGAAGATGACAAATCCCTTATGCATACTTACTTGGCTGAATTTGAATAGGACGTGCACCAGAGAAGTAACATGGGCTTCCAATTTCTATGTCTTTCAAATGAATTGTTGGGTCTTCCTGGAGACTTCAGGTCTCACGTCAATAAAATCAGAGGTCCAAGGGCTGTATCTTAGCTCCCCAAGTATTGGCCACAATGTCTACCAAGAAGGAGAGAGATATGTTTGGAATGATTGGATGATTAAGGTGAAAAATGGTTCACTTTTAAAATGTAATGGAAGCCTGCTAAAAAGATCAATTATTAAAGCCTGGAACCTACTTCATGCACACATCGCACTTGAGTGAACTACTTATGGATTAAAAGGTAGACTTGCAAAAGATTTTTTATGCATGCCAAAATTGTGATTGTGTGATGTGGTGTACACTCCACACTGGCCTAGAAGGGGTTAATGAAGCTGGAAAGTGGCCAATTAACTGGATAGGCCACCACTGAGGTGAATTAGGTTGCCTAAGTAAACCCTGAATGATGATGGAGCCCAGCTGAGAAAGATCAGGTGGGGCTAGTATAAAGCCAGGAAGCTAGCACTAGAAGGAAGCCTGCAGCCATTCTCTGGGCATTGAAGAAGGAAGGAAGATACCTACCTACCTAAGGAGAGAGGTTGTAGGAAAAGAAAAAGCTCAGGGAAATGGCAGCAAGTTTTAAGATGGTGCAGACCTTAGCTGCTGAGTAGAGGGTGCATGGTCTGGAACCCAGAGTAGGGGGCAGGCAGGGTTCCCCTACCAGCCACTGCGGAAGTGGCACGGTCAGGGCAGTGGATTTGGAGACTGCCTGGGGTAGTTTGTCCTGTGAGACTTTGATAACTCCCCCAGAAAGGGAAAACACACAATGACTTGGCAAGAGGGACAAGCCATGATGGGAGAGCACCTGGAATTGGGGGGATAAAGGGGAGGCGCATGGCACATGAATGAGTGACAGAAGGGGGCATCATACCTGGAAGGAGCTAATCCCCAGAACAGTCAGGAGGAGGTGCCCTAGCAGTGAATGTATCCCATGGCAAACTATCACTAACTTTTATTTGCAAGAGAGAGAACATTTGTTTTATTATTTGCAATAACACTGTTGAGCCATACAGAAGATCCACCCAGATACCTCTACTAGTTTCATTTAGAAAACAAATCTAGTTTTGCCAAATGATTATTTGGCTTCCTTCCAGAATGAAATAATTATTCACAAATATAACCCCAGATTCCAAAAATCTTCAGAATGGGTTCAGAAAAGCTCTAATAGGGATTAGAGCAAAAACATGTCTAATTTTCAAAGCCTGACCTGAGGGCAAGGCTGTGTTTGTAAGTTTAAATCAACAGCACTGACAAGAGCCAGGAATGTTTCAGAAAGCTCACCATGGTAATGCCACTGTACTGTAATTGATTTTGAATTGAGCCATTAGTTAAAGCCAATTTGCGATGTTTCCTTAAGATTTTGAAGAATCAAGGAAATAGAGCCAACACTGTCAGAAGAAAGTACATGACATTCATTCCCAGTTGAGAAATGGTTAATAAAAAGAAACAATGCATATCTCTCTCTCTGTGTATATATTGTGATAGACCCAGGCCAGTTGGGTACAGCAGAGTAGCCTTATTGAGATCCAGGAAGTGGGCGGGTGAAGGTCGCCCACTGCTAAAGGATCCCCCCTCAGCCTAAGGGGGAGATCCACAGGACCTGGGAAACCAAATAATTACGGGGGACAACTAATGAACAACAGGGACGGGAGTGCGGTCAAAGGGTCAAACGAAGGGAACCGGACGAGGACACCGAGCAGAGAACCCCGGACAGTGCCCACCGCTCCTCAAAGGCATCAAGGGAGTCAGTGGACGCCACCCAGAGGAACTCTGCCCAGAGGCGTGAACGGACAGAGAATCAGAAATAGGCCCCGCAGTCGCAGGAAACTCCATCGGCCAACCTCCTCACTCTGGTTTTATAGATGGCCACTTTAGCCAGGGCCAGGAGAAGGTTGTCCAGGAGGTCCCGCAACTTAGTGGGGCCATGGACAGGGAGTGCATAGATAAGGAAGTGAGGAGAAAAGTGCAACCAAAACCTTAACAAAATATTCGTGAGGAGCCGGAATAGGGGCTGCAACCTGGAGCACTCCAGATAGACGTGCGCCAGGGTTTCCCTCACGCTGCAAAAGGGGCAGGTGTCCGGGATTGGGGTGAACTGCGCCAAGTACACGCCTGTGCTCATGGCCCCGTGAAGGAGCCGCCAACTGATATCCCCGGCGGGCCTCGGGACTAAGGTGGAATAGAGGCTGGCCCACCGGGGCTCCTCACCCTCTAGAGGTGGCAGGAGGTCCCGCCACTTTGTGTCAGGGCGGGACGTGAGGGTGAGGACATGAAGAGTGTGGAGCACGAGTGTGTAGTACAGCAGAGTAGCAGAAGGCAGATATACTGGCCACTGGATGAACAGTTTTCTGTTCCCTGACTGACCAGAGCAGGGGCTGCTCCAGACTAATAAGAACACCTGACTCCAATTAACCTGCAAAGAGTCAGGTGAGGCCATTAAGCTAATGTGACCACCTGACTCTAATTAAGGCCCCTCCAATACTATAAAAGGGCTCACTCCAGTCAGGCAGAGGAGAGCCAGGGAGCGGAAGTGTGGCTGAAGGGCTGGTTAATGAAGACACCCTTAAGTCATTGGTAAGGGTGAAGAAGGGAGAAGCAGGAGAGCTGCGGGGAAGTGGTCTAGGAAAATGTAGCAACTCTGGCAGTGAAAGATTGGCTGCCAACAGCTACTACCATTAGGGTCCCTGGGCTGGAACCCAGAGTAGAGGGTGGGCCTAGGTTCTCCCTCCGCACACAACCCACCACTACAGAAACAACTCCTGGGAGGGGAAAATAGGCCCCTATCAGGACAGGAGGCTAAACCATTTTGGTATAAGGCTGAAGGAGCAACAGAGACTGTAGGAATTCCCTCACCAACCTTCTTGCTGGCTTATGATGAAAAGGGCTCAGTAGACTGTATCCCTGGCCCTAGAGAGAGAAGGGCTACATGTAGAGTTGCAGTGAGCCTCTGAAGCTAGCATAAACCACCTGGAAACGTGGGACCCACGGGGACAAGGTTGAAGCTCTGCCACAATATCTATATATAGCTCTGTGTGTGTGTGTGTATATATATATATATATATATATATAATCCACAGTTGAAGGATGTTGAAATGAACTGGAAGAACCATTAACAAAAATTTCCAGCACTGGCAGTGTATACTGTAGTATTCAGTAAACTAGATTTATTTTCTAAAATCATGCTGGGGACTGGGAAGGATCTGGCCCCAGGGCTCTGCTGTGACTTGTACAGCCTGAGCTGTGCTGTGACAGAGGTGAAGATGCACTGCTAATGTAGCTGGAGGCATTATGATGATGTAAGGAAAGACACCTCCAGTAATTCTGAGTAATATCATATTTGCAGGTAATGTTTCCATGTCAGGACGAGCTGGGGCCTGGGATAGGTGCAGGGGCCATTACCCTTTCCCTGCACTGCCTTATCTGGAGCAGTAAGCAATGCCAGTCTCTCTCCCCTCCTGTGACATTTGCATTTACAATATGGATACCTACTGTGTAGGGAGAAAAGGTGGCTTCCTATGTCCTCTCTGCATTCCAGGCACCTATGTATGGCCAAACAAAACTTGTCATTGAGGGCAAGTCTACACTACAAAATTAAGTCAACGTAAGTAATGTCCATATACAGCCATCACAGTAATTAAATCGCTTTTGCATATCCATACTACACTCCTTGTGTCAGCAGTGCACGTCCTCATCAGGAGCACTTGCACTGATTAAATTGTCAGTGTGGGGCATTGTGGGATGGCTTTTGAAAGGCAGCAACAGTCGATGTAAGCAACTCCGTGCCTGCACTGATACTGCATCAACCAAATTACATTGACCTAAGCATTACACCTCTCACAGAGGTGGAGTTATTACGTTGGTGTAGTGGGCAAGTAACATCGGTGGGAGCTACATTTTAATGTAGATGCTTATGGAGTTAGGTCGGCATAAGCTGCCTTACATCAACCTAACTCTGTAGTGTAGACCAGACCTAAGTTTAGGAGTTAGTGTCTTACCCTCTGTATGTACACACAGTAGTCTCAGTTAAAAAGCTAACGTTTACCAACACTTTGCATACACTGTTATTTAAGACACCCCAGCTGTTTCCAGTTATTTCCTAGTCCAAGTATAAGGACCTACTGTGGCATCTCAGGAAACCTCTGTATGGTAATTGTTAGCAAATGTTAGACCATAAACTCAACTGGTGTAAATCAATGCTCCATTAATTTACATGCACTGAGGCAACAGCCTATTATCATTTAAATGGCACCCACAATATGTTAATCATCTGTTGTACATTCATTACTGCTCCCTTTGTAAATGTTCATTAATTTGTATCTTGTCAAGCCCTTACAAACAAGGTGTGTTTTGTTTGACTATGCATTCTGTCTCTCCGTTTTGGTGAAAGGTGGCTGAATTTATGTTTGGCCCAGGTGGACCAGCGAAGTGCTCTAAAACAAGATTAGTGAATTCAATTCAGCAGGAAAGTCAGGGAGTTTCAGATTCCGATTAAGAACAAAGAGGAAAGAGAAAAAAAGAAAAGCATGTTTAAATTTGAGCTAAAGGTTCATTTTCAAAATGACAGCCCTTCTTGCCAGACAGGATATTCTAATGATATTTTTGTGCTGAACAGCACAAAACATCAAACAAGTCACTTTGCAATAACATGGGTGGATCTAATTTTCTCCATATGCACATTTTTCAAGCATCATTGTTCAATTAATATTTCATATTGTAAAAAAGTAACAAAAGTATTATGACTGGAAGTAATATCAAAGATCAGTCACAGCACTTGTTGCTGAATATTGTTGCTGGGAGCCTATAAGACAGAATGTCAGCAGACTTCCATTTCCAAACATCTCTTGGTTTAATAGTTTGAGTGTCTATTGTGAAAATGATACGAAACACCAGGAAATTAAATAAAACCCCCAAACAAAACAAACACCACACTGAAAGAAAAACAACAAATCATATGAGATTTTTTTTCTTCATTTTAGGAGCTGAAATGAGCATGATGTCACACAAATTGTTGCGATGACTTTGAACCAAAAACGTTTTATTTTAATGTGACAAGGTCCTGGTTTTCATTACTTTACTTTTCAAGCTGTTAACATTGTGCTCTGTGATAACAAGTACAGAAATCCTACTTGCTCATTATATTGTATCTTGTAAAAATCAAAGACACAGAGTTAACATTAATCTACACTTTCCCTCTATTGCACTGAAATACAGGATGTTGCACACAGTTCTGGCCAGAAAAGTGACTATATATACAAGAACCAACTTCTTACTCCATCTTCACTGCTCTCCATATGTATTCAGAGTAATATCTACTCATTTTAGCATCTGAAATAGGTTATTACATTTAGCAGCTGGCAATACCATGGTAAAGATAATACTAGTTTGAGAGAGACTCTTTCCAGGAATAGGGTGGAAGGATGACCTTGTGATTTAGGCACCTGACTCAGGAGTTCAAGGTTCAATTCCTGTTTCTGCTACAGACTCATTTGGAGCCAAAGTACTGTATGCTTCATTCCCCTGTCTGTAAAATGAGGCTAATACTTCCCTACCTCACAGAGTTCTTGTAAGGCTAAAATCGATTACTGGTTGTGAGGCATTAGAACCAATAAGTAGGCGAAGTACAATTTCACTTTAAATTAATGGAGAGTTATATTCTCCTTTAGATAAGTGCAAATAACTCTTATTGACTTTAACGTAAATGACACATCCGTTCAGAGGGGAAGATACTGAGATCATGATAGAGAGCACGATGTAGGATTCGGTTCTATTCCGCTTCTTTTACTATGCCCATTTCCATAGTAACAGAGCACCTATGTAAGAAATAACATAGTATGCTTCCACAAGAAGAGAGGATATTTTGTCACACAGTTTGGTACTATTGACAGTCATCAGGAACAGTACTGGAATTCTATACGTAAGTCCAAATTGTCCCCTCTGGCTTGGTGGCTGAAGGGACAAAACAGATGAAGCCACACCCAACATTGGAGAAAGCAGGTATGATGCATCTGAGGCATCATTCATTCACCTTTCCCCAGACTCAGAGGCAGACCCCACTTGGGCTTGTGAATCCATGTTGTGGGAGGGTTGTTTCATATGTAAAATGCAGTTCTGAGCCAATTTCTCTGCTCAGATGCATGCAGCTCCCATTGATGTCAAAAAAACCAAAGTCTGAATTTGACCCTTTTGGAAAACCAGTTCATGATGATAATGGAGAGCAACATACATTATTAATCCAGCCTGGTGACAGGATTAAAGTCAGCTATCCAGAAGACTTGGGTTCAGAAGCACATTATGCACTTACTCTTCAGATAAGTAGAGGCAGGGGGCATTATGGGCCAGATTTTAAAAAGGTATTTAAGTGCCTAAAGATGCAGATAAGTGCCTAAGGAGATCTAGAAAAGCACCTAAGAAATTCACTTAGGTACTTTGGTAAATCCCACTAGACCGTTATCTGCATCTGTAGGTACCTAAATAAATCTGGCCTCTCTGCATAACTGTAACAGGTTATGTTTCTGCCCACTAGGTGGATACCTTCTGTGCTTCTCCCCATTTCAGATTCATCTAAATGCTCCTACCTCTAAACTGGAAAAAAAAAGTGCCATAATATGAGCAGCCGTTATGAAAGAGGGAGGGTGGGTTTTGAAGAGAAAAGTGGTAATAAAATAAGCTGCACACATGATATGTTAACAACACTCATTCCATTTAATAAATCCTTAGTTAAGTTACTGTAGGACTGGCTACCAGCTGGGGTAGGGGTGCGGGAGTGGGGTGAGAGCTCAAGCTGGGGGTGCGGGCTCTGGGGTGGGGCCAGGGATGAGGAATTTGGGGTGCAGGAGGGGGCTCCAGGCTGGGATTGGGGGGTGCAGGCTCCAGGAGGGAGTTTGGGTGCAGGAGGGGACTGCAGGCTGGGGCAGGGGGTTGGGGTTCAGGAGCAGGTTTGGGGTCCCGGTGGCGCTTACTGTAGCTCCCAGGAAGCCACCCACCAGATCTCTGTGGCCCCTAGGCAGAGGCGTGGCCAGTAAGGCCCCATGCGTTGCCCTTACACCTGCAGGCGCCGCCCCCACAGGTCCCATTTGTCGCGGTTCCCTGCCAATGGGAGCTGCAGAGCTGGCACTTGGGCAGAAGCAGTGCATGGAGTCTCCTTGGCTGCCCCTGTGCCTGGGGGCCATAACAGCTGCTTCCAGGAGCCACGCAGAACCAGGGATGCATTTGCCTGGCAGGGAGGGGAGGAGTTGAACAGCGAGTTCCCTCGTGGACCCCTGACGGTCTGCAGACCTCAGTTTGAGAAACGCTGTTCTAGAATTAGATTCCACCAACCAAGTAACAGCTGTGAACTCCTAAAGCACTATAACAGCCTTAACCTGGAGTCACAGTCCCCTTGGTCACGTTGGTTTAGCTTGGTTCAGCTTGCCACCCAGACAAACTTGTCTTTGTGATAGATAGTGCCTTACACCAAAAATCACAACAATATTTAAATTATTCCCATTCACGAAGGACCAGTCACCTAGCCCAGATTAAATGCATCCCAGATCTCACCAAAGATAACACTTACAGCCAATCCTGTAATAATCTAACTAAAGATTTATTAAACAAGAAAAGAAATATGAATTATTTACAAGTGTGCCGCTCATACACCAGGTGCCAGCTCTTGCCAGGGCTGTAGGCATTAGCTGAGCACTGACTAATTCATAGCTCGCAACCAGACCAGCTCACCTGCATGTTAGTATTGTTCAAGATAGGTGTTAGACTTGTAAGAATGTGTTTTGCCTCTGTAAAATGCTTGTAAGTTTCTGCATGCTTTAATCTTGCAATGCCAGTATCCCATTCTATAAGATAATATGAAAGTTTTGCATTATAAGTGTAAAAATACCTGCTCTGACCTTGTGAACCTCAGGACAAAGAGTGGCTCCCCTGCCCATCTAAAAGGACTATCAAAATCAAATGGGCCATGTTTAAGGGCAAGCACACCCCATCTCCCCTTTGGGGTGGGGTAGAGATTACCACAGTCCTGCGACTGAGTCCCCCCGACCACCCTTAGCCTGGGGTGGTGTGGCCTACGGGTCAAAATCAATATAGCTGCCCTCTCCCTCAAGGCTGTGTGGCCGAATGACCAATGAGGAGAAGTGGGCCGCCACCTGGGGGTGGGTGGCGGCTGGGATAGAGGGACCTGGGCCCTCCCTGCTCCACCGGGTCCCAGTCCAGGGTCCTGTCAGTGGTGAGGATATTTGCCATTGATTCAGCAGGGAACAATCCAAAACATGCTGATGCCACTCAGCTGAATGGCTAATCCCCTTGGGCAACTTCCTACCCTGTCCTGTCCTGTCCTGTCACACAGCGGTCCAGGCATCTCCAGGGTTTCTGGATTCCTCAGCTGGGGCAGTTCCAGGTGGTTCTGTCCTCTCTGGGGTGTCCTCCATCGTCCTGGTGTCTGCCTGAATTTCCAGCTTGCAGAAGCCAAACCCGCTGAGATTCAACAGTTCCCAGGCTAGAGATGACAACCTGCATCCTCCCTCCTTAGTGGTCAGCCCCAACTGAGCTGAGTTGCTCCCTTTTATACTTGGGTTCCTGCCAGAGCATGCCCAGCAGGGCAGAGGAGGTGTGGCCTCCTCGACCCAACGGGGTGGGATTAACCCCTACTGCACCAGTGTGGGGCAAGCATGTCCTGTCACAGGCCATTGTAGGACAAAAGCTTTTATTGTGATTGCCCCATCCACCAGTGAAAATGTTACATGCAGGAGTGCCTGTCCTATTGGTTTGAAAGCTGGGAGAAGGGCATATAAAGATGCTCACAAAAAGAAAGTTATCTCTTAGTTGTTTGAACTTTCATGGCCCTGGTCTACACTATTAAGTCGAATTTAGCAGTGTTAGATCGATTTAACCCTGCACCCGTCCACACAACAAAGCCATTTTTGTCAACTTAAAGAGCTCTTAAAATCGATTTCTATACTCCTCCCCGATGAGGGGATTAGCGCTGAAATCAACATTGCCGGGTCAAATTTGGGGTAGTATGGATGCAATTCAACAGTATTGGCCTCCGGGAGCTATCCCAGAGCGTTCCATTGTGGCTGCTCTGGACAGCACTTTCAACTCAGATGCACCAGCCAGGTACACAGGAAAAGCCCTGAGAACTTTGGAATTTCACCTCCTGTTTGGCCACCACAGCGCGCTTATCATCACAGGTGACCATGCCATCCCAGAATCGCAAAAGAGCTCCAGCATGGACTGAATGGGAGGTACTGGATCTGATCGCTGTATGGGGAGATGAATCCGTGCTATCAGAACTCCATTCCAAAAGACGAAATGCTAAAATATTTGCAAAAATCTCCAAGGGCATGATGGACAGAGGCTACAACAGGGACCTGCAGCAGTGCTGTGTGAAAATTAAGGAGCTCAGGCAAGCCTACCAAAGAGGCAAACGGCCGCTCTGGGTCACAGCCCCAGACATGCTGCTTCTATGATGAGCTGCATGCAATTCTGGGGGGTGGGGGGGGGCTACTACTACCCACGCCTATCCGTGGACACCTGCAAGGGGGGAGTCTCAATACCCTCCCAACCCTCCCAAGGCAGGCTCCCGGACTATGAAGCCAGAGAAGGCACCTCTGGTGAGTGTACCTTTGTAAATATAATACGTGGTTTAAAAGCAAGTGTGTTTAATGACTGATTTGCCCTGAAGACTTGGGATGCATTTGCAGCCAGTACAGCCCCTCCTTTTAAATGGCCAACCCAATGGGTGCTTGGTATGGGAAAAGAGGGCATTGCTGTTTGAAACCATTCCCACATGTTATGAAGGTTGAAGACGCTGAAAGACTGTGGCTTACCATGGCTGCCTGCAAGCCGAATTCCAGCCCTGCTTGTGTGATCTCTCACAGCAAACCAGGAGGCCCTCAATATTAGAGGTAAAATGCGACCTTGTACCGAAAGCACATGTGCTATGTAATGTTAACAGCTTGGTTCACCGTGAAAGAGTCTACCCATTGTTCTCTAAAATGTGTCTTTTTAAATACTACTCTCCCTTTTATTCCTCCTGCAGCTGCAAATGTTTCAATGCTCCCCCTATCATCTCCATCCCAGAGGCTAGCACAGATAAGAAGGTAAAAAAAAAAGCACTTGTGATTAAATGTTCTCTGAGCTCATGCAGTCCTCCCGCACTGAAAGAGCTCAGCAGAATGCATGGAGGCAAACAATGTAAGAGTCCAGGAAAGCAGAAAATGAATGCGAGGACAGGAGGGATGAGCAAGATGAGAGGTGGCGGAGCAAGATGATAGGTGGGGGCAGTGTGATTAGAGGAGGCAGGATGCAATGCTGAGGCTACTGGGGAATTCAACTGATATGCTCCAGCATCTGGTGGAGCTGCAGGAAAGGCAGCAGGAGCATAGACCACCACTGCAGCCCCTGTGTAACCGCCAGCCCTCCTCCCCAAGTTCCATAGCCTCCTCACCCAGACGCCCAAGAATGCGGGGGCGGGCACCCAACCACTCTACCCCAGAGGACTGCCCAAGCAACAGAAGGCTGCCATTCAATAAGTTTTGAAGTGAAGTGTGGCCTTATCCTTCCCTCCTCCCCTCATCCACCACCCCACCCAGTGCTTCCTTCCTCCCCCACCCCTCCCAGGCTACCTTGGCAGTTATCCCCCTATTTGTGTGATGAATTAATAAAGAATGCATGATTTTGAAACAACAATGACTTTATTGCCTCTGGAAGTGGTGATCGAAAGGGGGAGGGCAGTTGGCTTCCAGGGAAGTAGAGTGAACCAAGGGGGCGAGTTTTCATCAAGGAGAAACAAACAGAACTGTCACACCTGGCCATAGCCTGGTCAGCCATGAAACTGGTTTTCAAAGCTTCTCTCATGCGCAGCACACACTGCTGTGCTCTTCTAATCGCCCTGGTGTCTGGCTGCGCATAATCAGTGGCCAGGCAATTTGCCTCAACCTCCCACCCCGCCATAAATGTCTCCCCCTTACTCTCACAGATATTGTGGAGCAAGCAGCAATAACAATGGGAATATTGGTTTCGCTGAGGTCTAACCGAGTCAGTAAACTGCACCAGCGAGCTTTTAAACATCCACATTCTACCACCATTCTGCACTTGCTCAGCCTATAGTTGAACAGCTCCTGACTACTGTCCAGGGTGCCTATGTCCGGCTTCATGAGCCATGGCATTAAGGGGTAGGCTGGGTCCCCAAGGATAACTATAGGCATTTCAACATCCCCAACAGTTATTTTCTGGTCTGGGAAGTAAGTCCCTTCCTGCAGCTGTTCAAACAGACCAGAGTTCCTGAAGATGCGAGCGTCATGTACCTTTCCCGGCCATCCCACACTGATGTTGGTGAAACGTCACTTGTGATCCACCAGTGCTTGCAGCACCACTGAAAAGTACCCCTTGCAGTTTATGTACTGGCTGCCAAGGTGATCCGGTCCCAAGATAGGGATATGCGTTCTGTCTATCGCCCCACCACAGTTAGGGGATCCCATTGCAGCAAAGCCATCCAATATGACCCGCACATTTCACAGAGTCACTACCCTTGATAGCAGCAGCTCAGTGATTGCATTGGCTACTTGGATCACAGCCCCCACAGCAGATTTGCCCACTCCAATTTGATTCCCGACTGACTGGTAGCTGTCTGGCATTGCGAGCTTCCAGAGGGCTGTCGCCACTTTCTTGTGAACTGTGAGGGCTGCTCTCATCTTGGTATTCTGGCACTTCAGGGGAGGGGAAAGCAACTCACAAAGTTCCATGAAAGTGCCCTTACGCATGCGAAAGTTTTGCAGCCACTGGGAATCATCCCAGACTTGCAACACTATGCAGTCCCACCACTCTGTGCTTGTTTCCTGGGCCCAGAATTGGCGTTCCACAGCGTGAGCCTGCCCCATTGCCACCAGGATGTCCAAATTGCTGGGGCCCGTGCTTTGAGAGAAGTCTGTGTCCATGTCCTCATCACTCTTGTCACCACGCTGCTGTTGCCTCCTCGCCTGCTTTTGCAGGTTCTGGTTCTGCACACACTGCAGGATAATGCGCGAGGTGTTTACAATGCTCATAACCACCGCGGTGATCTGAGCAGGCTCCATGCTTGCCGTGGTATGTCATCTGCAGGAGAGCAGAGTTGCAGCAGAAGCGATGAGAATAGATATTTATAGAGAACGACGAGAGGACCTGCGAGGTGGATTCATGAGAGCAGGAGAGCAGAGTTGCAGCGGAAGTGGTGGAGGACGATGGTTAGCTCTGCGCACGTTTCACGAGGAAGAACACACGTACCCGGGAGCCCATGACAGACAACATGGAGAAATTCGCTATTGAGACAATAGCAGCAGAGCAGAGTTGCAGCAGAAGTGGTGGATGACGACGGTTAGCAGTCCTACTGCACCACCTGCTGACAGCAGCACCCAGGACACAACAGTGGCGGTGTCAGTGAGCTGAGCTGAGTGGGCTGCATGCTCGCCATGGTATGGTGTCTGTGCAGAAAAGAGGCGTGAAATGATCGTCTGCCGTTGCTTTCACGGTGGGAGGGGCGACTGACGACATGTACCCAAAACCACTCACGACAATGTTTTTGCCCCATTAGGCATTGTGAGCTTAACCCAGAATTCCAATGGGTGTCGGAGACTGCAGGAACTGTGGAATAGCTACCCACAGTGCACCACTCCGTAAGTTGATGCTAGCCACGGTAGTGAGGACACATTCTGGCAACTTAATGCGCTTAGTGTGGACATACTCAATCGACTGTACAAAATTGATTTCTAAAAATTGACTTCTATAATATCGACCTAATTTCGTAGTGTAGACATACCCATAGTGTTACAGATAACCTTACAAGTTCTGCTTAACTGAACATACAGGCGGTTTTAGATCTTAGAAGAAATGCTATGCTGTTGGGTGTGATGCAGCATGCAGAAATAAAATTTGGTTAATGTCTGTGTGTCTGACTGGTACATAAGGAATGATCCAGATCTGCTGCCTACAGGATGTTCCTATAAAGACAACTGTATTTATACATTCACAATTTTGCCCCTTCCCCCATATCTGCCCAGGCGGCTGTCATGGCTGCAGGAAAACCCCTTGGTGGTCGCAAGCGGCCACGGTGGATGCATTTGAGAAACACTGTTCTAGGATATGTCTATACTGCATTTTAAAACCTGCAGCAGCAAATCTCAGAGCCTGGGTCCACAGACTAATGCTCACACGACAGTGCTAAAAATATCCATATAGATGTTCCAGCTCAGGCTGGAGCTCAAGTCTCTGATGCCTGGGCCGGGATGGCTTTCAGAGCCACAACATGTACACTGCTGTTTTTAGCACTGTCGCATGAGCCCACAGAGCTGCGCTCTGAGACTCGCTGCTGTGGGGTCCTGCTTGCTATGTAGGCATGCTCTAAAATGCTACATTTAAGAAACACAAGGTAGATTTGGGTGCTCACTAAGATTGAAGCTGTAGAAATGTCGAGTCGCAGATGAAAATGTCTGACATTGTGACCTGGTCCATGATTTTAAAGAAATGATTTAACCGTAAAGTCAGGGATGTAATGTGAAACACACATCACCCCCCACCTCACTACAGTATCAAAGTGGGGGCTTAGGGTGCAACTGACAGACAACTCTCCCCACTTTCCACCTGACCTTCCCCAATCCCCTAGTGTTTTTCCTTGGGTTTGTTGAAGACATTGCATGCAGGTGCCTTGCAGGGTTCCAGATACTACTGGCAGCATGCTATGTGAGCATTTATTTACTCTGCAGGGGGGTCTACTATCAATTTTGCACTTGAGACCTGCTGCTTCCCTCCATGGCAAGTAGGCAGAGGGAACATAGGACCCTTAATGAACAGCAATTTTGCAAATAGATGCCAGAGACAGTTTTGACAGACATTAAGCCTGTAAGTGTTAATGCTGTGGAGGTGCACTGTGGAAGTCCCCAAGTATATATTTTTGGGTGTTAAAAAAACAAAAGGGAGAGGAGATAAGTTTGCTATAAATAAGGCTAAGCCATAATAAGGTCAATTCTGCCATTTGTTGCTAGCCAGCCGCTAAAACTATACTGTGGAGATTATTTGAATAACTGTCTGTGAAAGCAGCTGTTAACCAGATGTTCTGCAGCCCTACATATTTACAGGTAATTTTATTTATTATTCTTAATTATTATTATTATTTCCAGCTACCAAAGAGAAAAAGGAAGGGAGAATGCCACAGATTCAAGATACAGCATGAACTGTTTCTTTTTTTTTACCATAACTATTTATATAAGAAAGCAAGAAATATATATTTGTTTATAATATATAGAAACACAGTATCATATAAATACATCATACTTCACATATACATAATCATATCACATATACTATCATGTGTGTGTATACCTAGAGACATCTAACATACATATACACATTACTAGGCTGATAATATCATGTTGCTTACTATTTTTAAACAAACATAATGGGGATGCTCTTCATATTATATTAACTACTGTGAAATCTGAAACAAGTAATGTTTGAACGTTATCCTGCAATTCCACAAATATCTGACTAGAATGGTGGGACCAGTTCTCGTTTTAAAACAGTACAGTCAGTTCTGTATGCCATTTTACTATGCAGCAGGAAGTCTGCATATTTTATTACCAAGTCCCTATGGCCACTACTGTAGACACACAGGTCATCTGCATACCAGGCTATGGGCTGACTTAAGGCAGATTTATGACAGCTTATCACCAATCATAAAAACTGCCACCACAGATGACGTACTGAATTTCATCTGCTATGGTGTCTGAGAAATGGACAGAGCCCCTCCCATCAGTGAAAGGAAAACTTGTCTGACCCCTCTTTTTGGTAACAGAATGGGCTTTGGATTGATAACATGTTTTATGTATGTCTCAACTGACACATGCTTCACTGACATATTTAAATTCCATCAGTTGATGGTAATAAAACTTTAATTCCTTATGGAAAAGCCCTACAGACAAAATTTAATAGAGATATAGCCAAGAAGGTTCTATGCGTATTTAATAGGGTTTATAGAAATTATTTTAAAAACCTGTAGAATGCAATGGAGAATTTTACCCTTTCTATCAAATATTTAAACCTACTATAGAATTCTATAAAAGGAACATAAGCCTTTGTTAAATTCTATAAGATTGCTTAAAAAGGATGTAGAAAAGTTACCAATTTCTATTACACTCTATAGGACTATTCCATAAGGGATAAGCAGTAGTACTGATCCTGTGAGAAACGCAATGGAAAAGCTCCCATTAACTTCAATGGATCAGAATCAGGCCCAGAATATTTTTTAAAGTTACTTTGTTTACTTTTCTTCAATCATTTGTGTATGGTATCTAATATGAACAGAGAAAATATTCATGTAGAAATCAGATATTTATATCTGTTGTATTAGTAATGCAATTGTATTGTTACTCCAGCATCCTGAAATATTATAACAACTGCTAATACAGCATGATTATTATTAGAGCTGTCAAGGAAAGCTGGGACTGACCAAGCATAATACCCCCAGAAATTTTTCCCATGATACACGCGATCGATCTCTGTGGAGCCATCCCTGCTGCAATCGCTAGCCACATCCCCTCATGCACCAAGTCTGTACCATGCTCAGCCCTCACCTTCCAGCCCGTTCCTTCCTAAGAGGGGACATGGGCTGTTGGAAGCAGGGCAAGGCCTGGCAGCCTCCCCCCACTCCCAGAAGGAGTTCTGTGGCAGGAACTAGCCTCATGGCAGTGATGAGAAGGAGCGGCATTGACTGCCCCACTGTCTATTCAGATTTGGTCCTGTGTCTCCTCTCGTGGCGGGGGGGGAGGGGGGAGAAGCTGCAGGGCCAAAATTAAGTGAATACTAATTTGATCCCTGTACACACTATATACACTGTTGGCAGATCCATACAATATATAGAATCAGTGATCACAATCAAGAAGAACAAAATGGGAGACACAAAATGCAGGGAACCCAGAGATAAACAAATATGCAGCCAAGGTGACAGAGGAGAGAAGGAAAACTGGAGATGATTTCTGTTCCCCAGCTCAAGCCAGCAGGGATTGCGGAAGTGACTTCCTCATACTATCTGTTAGACAAAGACTTTCCACCAAAAAGGGAGGGAGTAAAACCCTGCCTAACTCTGGGAGAAAGGAGGGAGACAGCAACTCAGCCTGCACTGTGTCGTTATTCTGTCAGCACAAAGCCCAGCACTGGGAAGTTATCGCCGAGGTCAGCACAATACCTTGGTGGCATATGAGGCCTAGATTTCTTTCCCGGAAGGCACTCACCAGTTCAGGGGGGTTAAATTAGACTGAGTGTGTCTTATGGTCATAGAGAGACACAGGGAAAGAGAGCAGAGAAATTTAACAGGGAACCATACAACATTCCAGCCAGCATACAAGCAGGCACTGAGTGTCTGTGTGTTAAGCAGCTCCGATTCAGTGATTCTGATTCTGGCAGCCTGTCTCCAACCCAATAGTCCCCACTCTAGTCTCTATCACCCAGTTACTTATGCAGGGTGGTCGCAACACAGTCCCAGTCTCAAATTTTCCCTAAACCACGTGCTCTGCCACATCTAGCTTTTTCCTGGACCATTCAGAGAGATATTAAGATTAGGTTTCTCCTTTAAAGATACGGTACCCAGCAGCTTGCCACATTAACTGGAGTTAACATTCATGTTAAATCAAACACAGCACTCGGTTGGTTTAGATTAAAAGTAAAATACGTTGATTAACAAAAGAAGATAGAATTCTAAGTGAGTTCAAGTACAAAGGATAGAATTAGAAATGGTTACGAGCAAATAAAAGTGAAAAACACTTGTTAGAGGCAAAGACTTAACAAAATAAGCCTTTGTTCAAGATAGTTTCCTTACCAGACTGACCAACCCCTCTGTTCAGGATCTCCCACAAAGTCCAAAGTGCTTGGTTCCTTTGTCTTCTTAAGTGAAAGATAACGCTATAGTCCAGTGAACCTTTGGATTCTTCTGAAGGTTACTCCCAAAAGTAAAGTTCATTCAAGCTGTGAGGAAGGTGACATGACATCTCTCAGTGAAGGAAGTTCCATGCTGGTTTCTCTTCCCACTGGTGGTTGCTAAAATGCAAATCGATCTGTTTCCTACAATCTTCTCCCTCTGCTGTCTTGATGATCCTGTTTACCTTCTGTGTAATTTGCATTCCCATTGTCTCTTAGGGTATGTCTACACTACGAAATTAGGTCGAATTTATAGAAGTCGGTTTTTTAGAAATTGGTTTTATATATTCGAGTGTGTGTGTCCCCACAGAAAATGCTCTAAGTGCATTAAGTGCAGTAACTTGGCGGGGTGCTTCCACAGTACCAAGGCTAGAGTCGACTTCCGGAGTGTTGCACTGTGGGTAGCTATCCCACAGTTCCCGCAGTCTCCGCTGCCCATTGGAATTCTGGGTTGAGATCCCAGTGCCTGATGGGGCTAAAACATTGTCGCAGGTGGTTCTGGGTACATATCGTCAGGCCCCCGTTCCCTCCCTCCCTCTATGAAAGCAAGGGCAGACAATCATTTCGCACCTTTTTTCCTGAGTTACCTGTGCAGATGCGATACCACGGCAAGCATGGAGCCTGCTCAGCTCACTGTCACTGTATGTCTCCTGGGTGCTGGCAGACGCGGTACTGCATTGCTACACAGCAGCAGCAACCCCTTGCCTTGTGGCAGCAGACGGTACAGTACGACTGGTAGCCGTCATCGTCATGTCCGAGGTACTTCTGGTCGCCTCTGTGAGGTCGATCAGGAGCGCCTGCGCAGACATGGGTGCAGGGACTAAATTTGGAGTGACTTGATCAGGTCATTCTCTTTAGTCCTGCAGTCAGTTCTATTGAACCATCTTATGGTGAGCAGGCAGGTGATACGGATTGCTAGCAGTCCTATTGCATCATCTTCCACCGGGCAGGCAAGAGATGAGGATGGCTAGAGGTCCTATTGTACCATCTTCTGCCGAGCAGCCATGAGATGTGGATGGTATGCAGTCCTTCTGCACCGTCTGCTGCCAGCCAAAGATGTAAAAGATAGATGGAGTGGGTCAAAACAAGAAATAGACCAGATTTGTTTTGTACTCATTTGCAACCCTCCCCCCGCCCCCTGTCTAGGGGACTCATTCCTCTAGGTCACACTGCAGCCACTCACAGAGAAGGTGCAGTGAGGTAAATCTAGCCATGTATCAATCAGAGGCCAGGCTAACCTCCTTGTTCCAATAAGAACAATAACTTAGGTGCACCATTTCTTATTGGAACCCTCCGTGAAATCCTGCCTGAAATACTCCTTGATGTAAAGCCACCCCCTTTGTTGATTTTAACTCCCTGTAAGCCAACCCTGTAACCCATGTTGTCAGTTGCCCCTCCCTGTGTCAGAGCAACGGCAAACAATCGTGCATCTGAGTTGAGAGTGCTGTCCAGAGCAGTCACAACGGAGCACTCTGGAATAGCTCCCGGAGGCCAATACCGTCGAATTGTGTCCACAGTAGTCCAAATTCGACCCGGCAAGGCCGATTTAAGTGCTAATCTACTTGTCCGGGGTGGAGTAAGGAAATTGATATTAAGAGCCCTTTAAGTCGAAATAAAGGGCTTCATCGTGTGGACGGGTGCAGGTTTACATTGATTTAACACTGCTACATTCAACCTGAAGTCCTAGTGTAGACAAGGGCTCAATATAACTTGGAGATGCCTTCCAGGTGGCAGAACCACATTCCTTTATCTAGGGTGGAGTAACTCTAGCCCTGCCTGACAGACACATTTTGATAACATAATTTCTAATGTTTGTTATTTTGAATTTGTCCTCTGTACATGCACCACACAATACTGTTAATGATCAGTATAGTATTAGCTTTCTACTGATCTCTTACATGACACCTTTTAAATACGGGTTATAACATTAGTGAGTTGGGGGTACATTCAGCTGGTCAGGCCAGCTGAAAACTTGCTGCCATGTACCAATGAGTCCCTTGCCTTCTTGCACTGAGATGCTGTTATAGTCACAGCAGGGGAGCAAGGTCAGGGAAATCCCCAAATCAGGGAAGTAATGACATAATCTCTCATTGCTGGGAAGGTGGTGCTGGGAGCTCCAGGGATCCTGGGGTTTACAAGAGCTGGGAATGTTGGCTCTGGGATTTTTTTTATCTGTATTGGGAAGCCAGAAAAACAACATGATAAGGGATTATTAAGAAAACAGACAAGTGTTCTGGCTTCTCCGGGTCACAAGGAGAAGCGGGTTTTGTTTTTGTTTTTTGAGTTTGTTTCCTAGGGATTGCATCAGAAAGAGGAGGAGCTTTGTGTGTATCTAAAAGTTTGGCTGAGAGGAATTGGTGCAAAGGGCACAGCGGATTCATAGGCCTCATGGAGTCTGGTTTAGAGAGGGTTATCGCAGGCTGTATTGGGGAATTGATCAAATCTGCTAATGTTCTGCTGAGTCTTTACATCTCACAGCCAGACAAATTAAATTAGGACACCTTCCTACTTGAAAAGAGCTATCTTCTCTCCCCGTAAAGCTTTCAGACAGAGCCTTGGGGAGTGCCAGGGATGGACCCTAGGAAAGTCCAAGCCCACACAAGACAATTAGCGGACAGAAATTAGAAAGAGCTAATAACAAGAGCAACAAAATTCTTATAGCAATCAGTAACTTTAAAGTACATTGAATTTCCTGCCACTCCATGTTCTCAGTGCACAAGAGAGAGCAAATAAGACTAGTGGCTAAGGGCTGATTTCAGTGGGGTAAAACCCTCTCACATTCCCCATGAAAGTAATAGATGGACACTTCTCACTGGAGCTAATTGATGGACTGATTCTAGACAGCAGGGTTCATCCTCTGGTGAATGTCCATTCTGTACCAGCATACCCCCTTACAGAGGATAGACAGCAGTGCCCAGTTGCTCAGAGCAAGTGGCCAGGGAGAGAGAGACACTGTGTAGTACAAAGGACCTAGCCCTCTGATATCTAGGTAGGGTGACCAGTTTTGCTGATATTATTGGGACAATCTTTATATTAGGGGCTTTGTCTTATATATGCAACTATACCCTCCGCCCCATCCATACCCACCCCCTGCCTCTGCCCACCACCACAAAAATGTATCCTGATTGTTTACACTTGCTATCTGGTCACCCTATGTCTAGGTCACAGTAAGAGAACAAAAACTAGCATTGTCTCTTACGTGATTCAGCTTAATGCTCATAGCTGAAGAGGAGTGAAGGGAGGAAAGAGTCAAGGGGACAATTCCAAAGAAATTCTACCTTGGAGTGGGAAATCAATGTGCAACTTCTTTAAATGTTTCCAAACTTTGTCTTTCCCCTGGTATTTTTACCCAGCAGTTTTCTGGGGAAGGAATATAAACCTTCCTGATCTTACAGGCCATCCTTGTTTATCACCCTCTTTATGGGAGACTGACAAAGGAAATACAGGTTTCAGAGTAACAGCCGTGTTAGTCTGTATTCGCAAAAAGAAAAGGAGTACTTGTGGCACCTTAGAGACTAACCAATTTATTTGAGCATGAGCTTTTGTGAGCTACAGCTCACTTCATCGGATGCATACCGTGGAAACTGCAGCAGACTTTATATACACACAGAGATCATAAAACAATACCTCCTCCCACCCCACTGTCCTGCTGGTAATAGCTTATCTAAAGTGATCATCAAGTTGGGCCATTTCCAGCACAAATCCAGGTTTTCTCACCCTCCACCCTCCCACACATAAACTCACTCTCCTGCTGGTAATAGCCCATCCAAAGTGACAACTCTCTACACAATGTGCATGATAATCAAGGTGGGCCATTTCCTGCACAAATCCAGGTTCTCTCACCCCCTCATCCCCCTCCAAAAAACACACACACAAACTCACTATCCTGCTGGTAATAGCTCAGCCAAAGTGACCACTCTCCCTACAATGTGCATGATAATCAAGGTGGGCCATTTCCAGCACAAATCCAGGTTTTCTCACCCCCCCACCCCCATACACACACAAGAGTGAGTTTGTGTGTGTATGGGGGTGGGGGGGTGAGAAAACCTGGATTTGTGCTGGAAATGGCCCACCTTGATTATCATGCACATTGTAGGGAGAGTGGTCACTTTGGCTGAGCTATTACCAGCAGGATAGTGAGTTTGTGTGTGTGTTTTTTGGAGGGGGATGAGGGGGTGAGAGAACCTGGATTTGTGCAGGAAATGGCCCACCTTGATTATCATGCACATTGTGTAGAGAGTTGTCACTTTGGATGGGCTATTACCAGCAGGAGAGTGAGTTTGTGTGTGGGAGGGTGGAGGGTGAGAAAACCTGGATTTGTGCTGGAAATGGCCCAACTTGATGATCACTTTAGATAAGCTATTACCAGCAGGACAGTGGGGTGGGAGGAGGTATTGTTTTATGATCTCTGTGTGTATATAAAGTCTGCTGCAGTTTCCACGGTATGTGTCATAAATATAAAGGGAAGGGTAAACCCCTTTGAAATCCCTCCTGGCCAGGGGAAAGCTCCTCTCACCTGTAAAGGGTTAAGAAGCTAAAGGTAACCTCGCTGGCACCTGACCAAAATGACCAATGAGGAGACAAGATACTTTCAAAAGCTGGGAGGAGGGAGAGAAACAAAGGGTCTGTGGCTGTCTGTAGTCTTCTTGGCCGGGGATAGACCAGGAATGGAGTCTTAGGACTTTTAGTAAGTAATCTAGCTAGGTATGTGTTAGATTATGATTTCTTTAAATGGCTGAGAAAAGAATTGTGCTGAATAGAATAACTATTTCTGTCTATGTATCTTTTTTGTAACTTAAGGTTTTGCCTAGAGGGGTTCTCTAGGTTTTTGAATCTAATTACCCTGTAAGATATCTACCATCCTGATTTTACAGGGGGGATTTCTTTATTTCTATTTACTTCTATTTTTTATTAAAAGTCTTCTTGTAAAAAACTGAATGCTTTTTCATTGTTCTCAGATCTAAGGGTTTGGGTCTGTGGTCACCTATGCAAATTGGTGAGGCTTTTTATCCAACATTTCCCAGAAAAGGGGGGGTGCAAGTGTTGGGAGGATTATTCATTGTTCTTAAGATCCAAGGGTCTGGGTCTGTAGTCACCTAGGCAAATTGGTGAGGCTTTTTACCAAACCTTGTCCAGGAAGTGGGGTGCAGGGTTTTGGGAAGTATTTTGGGGGGAAAGACGCGTCCAAACAGCTCTTCCCCAGTAACCAGTATTAGTTTGGTGGTGGTAGCGGCCAGTCCAAGGACAACGGGGGCAATATTTTGTACCTTGGGGAAGTTTTGACCTAAGCTGGTAAAGGTAAGCTTAGGAAGTTTTTTCATGCAGGTCCCCACATCTGTACCCTAGAGTTCAGAGTGGGGGAGGAACCTTGACAGTATGCATCCGATGAAGTGAGCTGTAGCTCAGGAAAGCTCATGCTCAAATAAATTGGTTAGTCTCTAAGGTGCCACAAGTACTCCTTTTCTTTTTTAAAGGAAATACAGATGCTCCTTGGAACCTCAAATTTTAAAGATCTGGAGATTTGTCCCAGAAGCACATATTGGTGGGTGGAAGAAAACCCACATTACTGCCTTCAGTGCCTCAGCTGATCATGTAAAATATTAACAACATCATCCAAAATCAATTGCTCCATGCTCATCTGGCAGAGGCAGCAGAGGGAAGGATGCTCCCAACCTAAGAGTCATGTTAGAAGATCCATGTTGCTTAGAGGAGCTGCAAGCAGTGGTTGGATGAGGAGCCCTCACCCCTAGTTTTTACTGATAGCCATTGTGAGAGAGCAGTGATGGATGTTTTGGGGGTCCAGCCTCTTTCACAAATAGCTGGATACTGTGGAAGACCTTTATCAAAACATAATTCAAACAGATATTGCTGCCCCCTCTGTTGTTATGAGCAGGCTGCCATCTCATTTAAACATGGCACTTGCAGTTACCAGTCCCTTTGCACTGTCTATCAATGGCCTTCATGCTCTGCCATTCTGCTGATGTTTTGTAAAAGGGCAAAACTTATTAATGTAGATTATCAGTGTAAACCTATCAGTATTTTGTGCAAGAAACTGTGGTAACAAGCCCATTTCCAGTGGATAACCTGCCATTTCCCCAACGGAGATCAGCTCCAACTACGAGATTCTCTTCAGAATTCAAGTTAGGCAGTTTCCTTCTCCACACTGCCTGGGCACCAGCACAGGGTCACTGAAAGCACAGCACAGGACAGTCTCCCTTCTCTCACTTCCCATGCTCATGCTACCTGGGCCCACCGCAGCTGGGAGCAGCAATTGCAGAGAAAGTCCTGCTTTGCCCATGCAACCCTGGGTTAGATCATGCTCAGTGAAGATGGACTCTTCAAAGGAAAATGTACCTGCAAAACTGTAACAAGTCTGTGAGCATGTGTGAACTGGGATTTTTCAAAGACTTGGCCAAATGTTAGGGGCTATTCACAGGAACAGCAAATGTATATCCTGGACATAAAGGCAAGTCCACTGCCAAATTTCAAGTTCCTGTTCCAAAACATGGGGTGCTATATCTTCTCAAAGAAAAGGCCATTCAATTTTTTTAACATAGCAAAATAACATACTGGCCCCTAATCTCATTCTCCAAGTAAATGGAACCATTTTGACTGAAATTTTCCCAAACCTATTCAGTCCGAGGGACACATTTAGCATAGAACATTTCAGCCTGAATGGTTTAAGTTTGGCAAAGTTATAAGCAACTGAAAACAGGATCTTATAATGGAAAGTTTGAGGCAACCTTAACTATAGACATTGCTACCCATTCCACCTATTATATAACAAACAGACAGTAGCAGTAATAGATTGATCACAGATAAATCCAGACAAATGCTGGATTCCAATCAATCAGCATATCTATGGAGATTTACAACTAGATGAGGTAATCTGCTGTAGTCTTTCCATTGACTTCAATGGACGTTGAATCAGGCCCTATATGAACATTCAGCATAAGTGTATTTTAGCTCAAGATAGTGTTGGAGTGTAAAGACAAATGGTTGTTTGCCAGAGCCTGACTATTCCTTGATAAATTAACTTCTCTGATGACTAGCAGACTGAGGTGGTACCACTCAGCAGTGACATATTCAGAGCTGTTTTCTCACTATATTCACTTCCACCTACAACTAAATCACTTGTTCCTGTATATTCCTACTTACATTAAAATTAGGACAAGTAATGTAAATCATTACTTTTAAAACTGTGTTGCTTACTTTTAAAGCCCAGGGGCATCATCCTAAAGATTCATCACGATAAAAATGTCTTTCTACTTTTGATCTTGTCTTGCCAGTTGTAGCTTTAGAATTTTAATGCTTTAAAGTTAAAGTTGATTTATTTACAAATTGCTCTATCGGGTATATTTCTACATTCCCAATTAAGGTTTTGGGTTTTTTTTTAATAATTCAACTTATCATCTTGGAGCATACAATGGTTCATCAACTTCCTGAGCTGTTTGATTAGGCTTAACCCCAGAAACTGGCATTTTTCTTAATCATGACACAGCTGAGTCTAATTTATTTCTGGTTATTAAACAGGTGAAGTGATAACAGTAGTCTCTAGGGATGAGTCTCTAACAACAATAGTGTATGTACCTTAACACTGGGGTAGCCATTTTACTACCCACGTCTAATGACCTCTGCAAAGATAGTCAAGACAAGGACAAATCCCTCTCTTAGTAAATGAGTTTGGTCCCTTGACTTCCAAGGGAGCAAGTTTGCGTCTTTTATTAGCATTAGCAAATCAGGTAGTTTGATTGTTTCCCTGAATAAGCTTGTAAAGGTTTCATATTGACACAGAATCCATTTGACATTAATCATGTACTATCTCTGTAACTTGCTGGGGCCTAGTCTCCTGACAGATGCTAATTAATTGGTGGTATGTGTATCTTGCAGTGGGATAAGAGGGCATCCTATTTCTGTTGGTGTCTACAGAAGTTTGGGATTGTCTACATTTGGAAATTTATCAAAGTAGCTAATCCAGAATAATTATTCCAGAATAGTTTTCTGGTTTAACCCCATGTGTGGTATTTGTATTCTGGAGTAAGACAGTTATACAGCAGTTTATACCAAAAGTCTGGTTAATTTCCAAGTGCAGACAAGCCCTTTTTCTCTGGAAGTGAAACAGATAAAGTTGTGTTTGAGGTATTCAAAGAACCCCACATGCAATGGTTTTTCTGGAATTAAATTTATGAATGCAGAAAACTTTTGTGTGACAGAAAAATCTGTCTCAGTCTCTCTCTACCAGCTTCATAGTTTTATCTGAGAGAAGATTGGCTAAGTTAGAAAAAGAGAAGATGTAAAATCTTATTAAAAATACTCCTATTCTGCAACAAGAGAAAGAGACTGAGTCTTGTGGCTTTAGTTGGACTTTTATGCTCATGACTAAACTCAGTGCTACTACAAATAGCAGAGGACACCTGCAATTGCATAGCACTGTGTGCATTCTCTCTGAGAATGGAAAGGAATGTTCCATTTCATAGATCATCTGCAACTTTCTACAAGGATCTTACAAAGTCAGCAGGCTTTAAGAGGAGTTAATGAAAACAACTACATTAGCCAGTCACAGGCTACCCCATGATTAAGTTCATTTTTATTTAGAGATGAGCCTGACCTATAAGGTTCAGACTAATATCTGGATAAGAATTCCCCCCCAAAGCTCCTGACACCCGAACTTTCATAAGTGCTCTGCTCTGTTATCTCAACATCCTACCATATCTCGAGTCGTTCAGTGATTCCCTCGCAGGGCTACGGGAACTGGATTAACACACTATAAAACAGCAGATTTATACTTTAAATTTGGATTTTTCAAAAGCACTCACCATTGGCCTATCTCTGCTCCCATTGAAATCAGTGGATTCTGACTGACCTCAGTGAGAGCAGTTTAGGACAACAGAGAGCCCTTTCAAAAATCCCACCCTACATATCTTCTAAGTAAAAACTAACACACATAATAAATCTAATGTTCACAATGACCATTGCTTGGTGTTTTTGTTTTCTGAAAATACATTGACACTTTTACATTGTTATAAATTATAGATATTCCTAGCCCTGTACTTTGCCATATGCTGTGATATCCTTGCAAAGAGGGCATTACAGTGCATGAATGTGCATTTTTAAAAAGGTCTGTCTCCCAGTACAGACATAGATACAGAGATTGTACCACCACAGTAAAATGTTCTCTGAAGTACCCACCTTTGCTTTATAAAGTCAGTTGAGTGCCCCACTGACAGCCCTGAAGGCTGAAGTCCTCAGTCTATCAACAGCAAGAGCACAGCGCACGCAGTGACAATACAAGTTTTCCCACTCTGTCTTGCCAATGTGTCTAATTGCTTAACTTTAGGGACTACATTTTGGGGCGAGAGCATAGTTTGGTCTCCATATCCATCTGTCCTTCCATATCCTGGGACTCTTTGACACTGAAGTTGTGAAGTGTAATGGCAGGTTTCATATCCGCACTATAGGACTCTTTCCCCCAGTTCTAAACAGAAGATTCCTCTCCCTTCACTGCCTCAAGACCCCATATTGTGATGACCTTTCTTGCCTGAGAAAGGTTAACTAGGGCTGCCTTCAATCTACCCATGCCCCTAGGCAGTCAGAGCAGAGCCACACAAGGTGCTTCTTCCTCTATGCTTTCTCTACACTACTCCCTGTCACGATCTGCCCTGATAACACAAGACGGACAGAATATTGGACTTTGGTTTCCTTTGTGGTATTGTGATGTGAAAAAAAATTGGTGAGGAAGAATAAGATCCCTCATAGAGAAACATCAGTCAAGAATCCCTTCAGCTACAGCTATTGCTCTGAGTGCTTCATGTCCCAGTTTCTGGTATATTTTTACTCTTCTTACATTGAGGCTAGTGACGTCTGAAATTCAGCCAGCCTAGCCTGAACCTAATTGATAAACTATCTCTAAAAAGCTTTTTCATAATCACGGCCTCAGTGGCAGACTCTCTGAGTTGTGCTACATTAGCAATTCAACCATCAGGGACAGGTTCACTCTTTACCCATTTGGCATCTCCTCCAAAGTCTATTACATGCAATGTGAGGTTTTCCATTGACTTTGATAGGCAATGGATTAGCCTCATGGACAGATCCCTTTACAAGTCAGAAGTGAAAAACATTGATTAAAAAAAGACAAGCACATGCATAGCCATGGGAGCAGTAAATTTCTGTTTGTGCTGTTTCAGAATTAGTACAAGAGAGTCAAAATTTTGGACAAGACACTGGAAAAATTTACAGGACAATGTTTCATAGAAATTACTTGCTGTTTTCCAGTCAGCTCTAGTGGTCATTGTGTAATGCTATAAGCAGCAACTTCATATCATCGGGCAAGATTGTCTCTTGCCCAAAGCATTTACACAGGACAATAAGGTTGCAAAAGGGTTTGTCTGCATCACAAGTCACAGCATAAGTGGGGAGAGTAAACTCTGTGAGCTTGCTACACCCCACCCAGCACGGATGGGTGGACTTGACCCTTCACTCAATGTGCCAGCCACCACAGCCAGGTAAATAGATGATTCAGATTTTTTCCTCTGCCCCTGGAGCACAGAGAGAATCACGGACCAGATTTTTTTTTTTGGGGGGGGGGGTGTCAGAGGACATGGGGGAGGAGCAGTAAACTAGAAAATTTCTGAAAATTGTGTGAATTTTGCCATAACATTTGTAGACAAAATGTTCACTCAGTAATAACACATTTCACAGCACTGAAAATTTTGTTGGTCATTTTGTGCTCCTTTCCCCTTTAACCTTCAGTCTCCACATAGGGATTCTTTGCAAAAAATCAGCTTTTTGCTGATGGGAAACACGCTGGCAAAAAGCAAAATTATATGTCTGTAACCCTGGCTAAGTTTACAATTGCTCCTTTGTATGAAGAATTATTCTCACAGTTCTATATGGGTGAAATACGGCCCTGTGCATAGCATTGACACAAGGCCTATGCACCACGTCCGTGCCTTAAAGTTGTATTTTGAAGGTTAAGTAGCACATAGCCCATCATGCTTGCCTTCTGAACAGGGCTGAATTTTACACCAAAGTGGATGATGAGAGTGGATTCCCTTTTCCTAGTTCAAAGTTTCCTTTCCTTACACTCTCATCATTGAAATGTATACACAATACATCTGAGTCTATTCTAGTCATTCTGTAGTTTTTACTGCCCTTCTCCCCTTTTTATTACTGCTTCCTCCTCCAGTTTGGTATCTTCAGTAAATCTCTTCCTTTCACTGCACGCTTGTTTGCTATTATCTGCAGTGTTTTAATAAGGTTTCTTGTACAACCGATAGCTATCTAATTAGTACATTGTGAGCTGCTTTACTGGAGGACTTGGCACTCCCTTATCTGTTTTACATTTCAAGCCAGAAAAGCTTCTTCAGTCATACAGTTTGCGCTTGTAGATGCTGCCAAAGGAGTTGCTACTTTGAAGTCTTTTTTATTTTTTTCGCCAAGTGTTCCTCAGTATTAAACCTTTCACGTTTTCATACAATAAGGCAGCTTGAAATTTTACCTTTCTCCCAGATTTCTTCCTTCACATTAAATGTTATACTAGGGCCTGATTTTTCAAAACTGTAAGTGCACAAATTTGCTCATGTCCAAGATCATGTACACAAATCAGATACTTTTGCAGGCAAATGGCCAGCGAGATGCATAACTTACCTTGTACATACCTTGTCATCTACATACATACACACAGTAACAAATCAACATATGGTATCATCGTAATCAGGTCGTTACTGTGTTTGCCCCGGTACTAACAGCCAGTTTCTCCCAAGTGCACTGTTTATGAATCCCCAACCTCTTCCTCATGTTTTGTCTCCACACTGCTTCCAAAAGTGTTGAGAGAGCCTCACAACCTTCTGGTTGAGTGGAAGTACAAAATTAGTTCACTTAAGAGTCCAGTTTAGGAAGAATCCCTTTAAGAAAGCCATGCTGCAGAGAGCAGGGAGCTGTTCTTGCAGCACCACTTATGGACTTTTCTGGCTGGTCAACATGGAATTTGGACTACTAAGAGCTGGTTGGAAAATGTTGTTTATTTTTCCCCATTGAAAATTACAACAAAGAAAGAAAAAAAATAGTTTTCATCAAAAATTGTCAGTGGAAAATTTTGACTTTTCATTAAAAAAATCCAAACATTTTCAGATGAAAAACTGAAATAAAAATCAGTTTTCCAACAAAAAAATGAAAACTTTTGAATTTAGCAGACATCTTCTATGAAAATTTGTGTTTAGCCAAAACCCCAATTTTCCATTGGAAAAAAGGGTTTTGATGGAAAGTTTTTGACCAGCCCCACTATCCGGATGATTGTGGGGCTCTTTGAGACTCCACATTCCCTACTAGTAAAGGAAGTTAGACCCATACATGAGCATCAAAGAAAAACAGAGCTCAGCTATGTACCTGCAATATCTAGGCTGAAGCCATGGACATGAATAAACAGTATCAGGAAGACCATCTTTTCAAAGGAACAAAGTCCACTGCAAAATAAAATAACACATCACCTTATTTTGTTTAGATGTCAACAGATGACGGAGCAGTATGTGATAACAATCCAGTTTCAGTCAGCAGTCCAACCAGGCACTGTGATGTGCCACTGAAGTGGGGCTGCAGGCTGTGCTAGGCCTTACAACATGGCAGAACTGCTGTTTGGTATAACCTATAACCCTTCTAATACTGACAGAGTTGAGAGCAGAGTATTGCACAGGGCTCACAGAGGACTGGACCAGTTTGCAATATTCATTTGGTGGTGCTATATAACTACTGAAATATACACTCAATGAGCCAACAAGGGGAACATTCTGGATGGATCATGAGGTAAGAAACGATCTCCCAAAGCCTTATTTATAAAATGTACAGTTGGGTGTGTCAGGGTTTCCTCCCCATTCTGAACTCCAGGGTACAGATGTGGGGACCCGCATGAAAGACCCCCTAAGCTTATTTCTACCAGCTTAGGGTAAAACTTCCCCAAGGCACAAACTCTTTGCCCTTGGAGGGTACACTGCCACCACCAAGTGATTTAACAAAGAATCAGAGAAAGGACCACCTGGAGTTCCTATTCCCCCAAAATATCCCCCCAAGTCCTTACACCCCTTTTCCTGGGGAGGCTTGAGAATAATATCCTAACCAATTGGTTACAAAGTCATCACAGATCCAAACCCCTGGGTCTTAGGATAATAGAGACATCAGTCAGGCTCTTAAAATAAACAGAACTTTATTAGAAGGAAAAAAGGTAAAAGAAGCACCTCTGTACAATTAGAAGGGAAACTAATCTCACAGGGCAATCAGATTTAAAACACAGAGGATTTCCCTCTAGGCAAAAACTTTAGCGTTACAAAAAGAAAACCAGGAATACACCTTCCTCTCAGCACAGAGAAAATCGCAAGCCAAAACAAAAGTAAACTAACGCATTTCCTTGCTAGTACTTACTAATTCTAATGGAGTTGGATTGCTTGCTTTCTTGATCTCTCTCCTGCAAGTACACAGAACAGATAGACAAAAGCCTTCCTTCCCTCCATACCCCTCACCCCGATTTGAAAGTATCTTGTCCCCTTATTGGTCCTTTTGGCCAGGTGCCATCCAGGTTACCTGAGCTTCTTAACCCTTTAACCAGGTAAAAGGATATTGTGCCTCTGGCCAGGAGGGATTTTATAGTACTGTATACAGGAAGGTTGTTACCCTTCCCTTTATATTAATGACAGAGTGGATAAAGTATTTCTACACCTAGCCAATGAAAACCATATGAACATAAAGGAAAGATTTAACAAATTATTATAACTCATTGGTGATCTTGGGCACTGCGACTCAGGATCTGGATGTTCATATGGTACTAGGTATTCTCGGCAGCAAAGGTATTCTGCTAGGTATTCTCGGCAGCAAAAAGGGCTTACTTTAGTTTTCTAGGAGTTCCTTCTGACAATTTAAATAATACCAACTTGAGCCTCCACACAGAAACCTAGGATAATATGTATATCACTGTGGCTGCCCTTGGTAGGCAACTACTCACAATCACTGACTCCAGGGATTTAAAAGAGAACTTTCCTGGAGGGAGGGGAAATGGGGGATGACAGAATAAACCTGGGAAAGAAAGCAATCAATAAAACAACAATATCTATTAGGTAAGATTCCCTCCCCCCCCTCCCCTCAGACTGTCTTAACAATAGTCCCAACCTGAGTCCTTCTCTTGCCATTGTGTTCTAGAGCCAGCTGAAGGGGAGCTCTCTGGACACAGGAAGGAGTTAGTGTCTAATCATCAAGGAAAGATGACAGATTGACAAAGTCAGGGAGAGGATTTGAAGAGGAATAAACTAGTCACTTTTCTTTCTTTCACTCTCTTTAGCTAAACTGAGAATGTCTCATCCAGTTTAACACACGAGAAGTGCACATCTAGTTATCTTAATCTGACAGATATTTTGTGGGAAAGGTTTGTTTATTTTAATTCCATTTTCTCTCTGCTTTTAATAGATCTTCTTTTGTTAAGATTACTGCTGTATGAGTAATTTCACACAGACATCCCCAAAGAAAAGAGAATGCTATAACCTTTAAGAAGAGACACTAAAAGTTGAAGTTTCTCAAACCTGTACCATCACCACCACAGTCTTGGTTAAGGGGTTTGGATGAAGGTGTCCTATATCAGCGAGTTGTTGCCCTTTGGTTGTGGTGGGTGAACATAAAAGGAAAGGCCAAAAGACCAAGCAGGGGAAGGTAGTTGATGGTGGTGGTGTGATATTGGTCACAGGCACAGTATGGACCCTTCCAAAAATTTCTGCAAGTATATCTGGAACCTATTCAGTAGAAAACATGATTACTGGAGATATGGAGAGAAAGTATCTCACTTTACCACCTCTTATATTTCTGCTATGTCAGTCGCACCTTTCTTTTTTATTTTTTCAGGATCAGGGACATTGTAGTCTAATAAGAGCAGGGTGAAAACAGTTGTTGCCAATGGGCTTAATTTCCCAGCTTCCAAGTGTCAAGAGGCAAGCATTGTGGAACAACAGGAGCAAATCACAAGCCTCTGCCTAGCAGAGGAATATCCAGTTATCCATCCTACATAGCCCTAAGTAATTTGGCACTGGTTAGTGGAGAGTCTCTTTCCTTGTGTCATACTTCTGTAGTTGAAATCAGCAGACACATGTGAGCTGGAGCCCCCTTGTTATAAATAAGGGAAGCTGTAGCAAGACAGTATTTCAGGGTCCTCCCTTTACTTTGGAATTTGCTCTACTTGATGCAAAATAACCCAAATTTAGTAATCTTTTGCGCACTCTAAAGGCCCATCTCTTTTCCCAGGTCTTTGGAGTGGACAATAGGTTGCAGGGGTGTGTGTGCTGTGCAAAAGTCTTCTTCCATTATGTTTGATATATATTTATTTAGTGGGATGATTATTGTGAGAATTAATTATGAAAGGGAAGCCAGGGCATGGGATTAGCAGCTTTTTATATTTTAATAATCTCAAGAAAGGAAAAAAAAGAAAGTAGGAGTTATGAAGGCCGGCTTTTGACCATAAGACAAGGGTCTCAAAGAACATTTATTGGAAGGCAGATGTTATCAGACATATAGTTGATAGTTTGCCATTGTATATTTTAGGAAGATGGGGTAGACCGACCCTGGCCATAGATAGAGGCACTATAGAAAAACCTAAGTTAGATAGACAGAAGGCCAGATTTGGTCATGGCAGTAATAAAGAGGAACGCTGCCAACATGAAACTGTAATAATCACCCCAATGGAATGATATTGTGTCAACAATGGGATGAGTTGACAGCACACACATGCACTTAGGACTCAAGTGTGTGCCTTCACACCTCTTGTTCACATCTCTTGTTCAGACCATGTGCTTAACAGTCTGCTCCCCACTTACAATCACAGAGCTGGACGATAAAAGTGAAACTGGAGAAACATATTGGGTTTGTCAAATAAATAGTAATCCCTAGAAAATAATACATCACCACTTTTTACTGCCAAAAGGAAAGAATAACAATTTAAGGTAAAATGTAAGAGAAGTTCATGATGCAGATTCAAAGGAGCATGAAGAGTCTGACGTGTGGAGATATGCATATTTCCATATTTGCATCTTATGTTTCATGTAGATCCATTTTGTGCCAGCAGAAACTAGTAAGCGTTAAAGATTGCAGGATTTCCCCCATAATTGAGTAAAGTCAACTAAAAAGAAAAGCTAACCAAGCTGATATGAAGTACTAAATTCCTCCAAAGACTGATAGGTTGACATCGGGTGAGTCAGCAAAACAGCTTTGCATCCCTATGTGGCATCCTAGACATGCTACCTAAGGACAGAGGCTACATTCCAAATTCGGCTCTCACACTCTTGCAGTGCCATGACAGTCAATGGGGCTGCATTGGCACGAGTGAGAGAACAATTTGGCCCTGAGTTTCTAACATATCCAGAAATAGGTACTATAGTAAAGTTGTGAATATTTCCTGCTGATTGGAGAGTTAAAGTAACATCATACATTGTCTCTGTGGGCAGGTGTTGTTAAACTGGTCAGATGAGATTAGGCAATTCAGTTTCCCAAAAGCCAGGTTATACCTCCATGACTAGGAAATGACACATGTGGTTATCCACTATGGATTTTACACTGGAATTTTCTCTTTTCATTGATTCATTTCTAGACCAATGGATCTCATCCTTTCCAGACTAGTGTACCCCTTTCAAGAGTCTGATTTGTCGTGTGTAGCCACCAAGCTTCACTTCACTTAAAAACGACTTGCTTACAAAATCAGACATAAACATACAAAAGTGTCACAGCACACTATTATTGACAAATTGCTGACTTTCTCATTTTTACCATATAATTATAAAATAAATCAAATGGAATATAAATATTGTACTTACATTTCAGTGTATAGTATATAGAGCAGTATAAACATGCTCTGTATGAAATTTTACTTTGTACTGACTTTGCGGTGGCTTTTTATGTAGCCTGTTGTAAAACTAGGCAAATATCTAGATGAGTTGATGTACCCCCTGGCAGACCTCTAAATAACCCTAGGGGTACGTGCACCCTGGGTTGAGAACCACTGTTCTAGGCCATGTCCAAAAGCATATTCAGTTAAATAATCATATATATGTTTTAATTTAACTTATTCCCCCCGTCCATGCCACCGTATACCAGAATATTGGTGTGGTGGGTGTTTACCCCACACCAGCCCCACAGAGGATAAGGTGGCCCAGAAGAGGCCAATTAACCTTCACAGTTGCCGCTGAAGGGAGGCCCAGGAATTAATAAAGTCTAATTGCAGATGAAGCCAAACTGGGTAAGGAATATAAACAAATGAAGTTTGTGGCAGTAGAGGGAGAATATGCAGTCACTCTCTGGGAACAGAGAGGAGGAAACCTAGGGGGTACAAATAAGGCCTGAGATCCTAGCTGTGAAGGAAAGGTCAACCCCAGAGGAGTTTTAGGGGGAAAAAAGCCTGAGACAGCAGGGTAGGAAGAAGCTCAGGGAAACAGAAGCAAGGAGGGGGACTGTATAGACATTGGCTACTGGTTATAGGATCCCTGGACTGGAACCCAGTGTAGAGGGAGTGCCTGGGCTCCCCTACTCGCCACAGGGAAGTGATGCAGGACTGTTGAAGGCTCAATCCAAACAGCTTTGTCTGATGAGATTTTTGATACCTTGGGTGCAGGGAGTATATAGTGACCTCACTGGAGTTCTGAGTCTCGAAGAGAGACCACTGCAGCAATGAAATGACCATCAGCAGGGGATTCCATATAGGAAGAAAGCTTCTGTGCCACACCTAGCCAGAGGAGGCATTCTTGCATTGAGTGAACCACGTACAACTGGAGAAAGGATATTATCGTGTGTGTGCGCACACACACTGTTATCCTTTTTACTGTACTTTATTTTTTTCAACTAATACTTTTCTAACTAGCTGTTAAGAAGTACACTGTGTTGAAGATTAACTATTGGCAGTGATTGAATACCTGAACACAATTTTAAGTAAACAGGGCTTTGCATCAGATAAGTTAATGCCAATTCGTCCCCACATGCAGGCTAACTAATGCACCCATTTCCCATCCCTAATGCCTGGTAATCGCTTGACACGTTGCTAGAAAGTGTGCACGTATACTGCAGTCAAGAACATCTATTTCATTAATAGAAGCATAAGCCTTTGATTGTTGGCATGCTTTCTGAATAGGCTCTTCCTTTTGCCACCAGGTACTCGAAGTCTCTCTAGTACCATAGTTTTACAAACGGAGGAGCCTAATATTGATTCCATTGAAACAAATGGGAACTGCAATTAAATTTCATTCTGAAATATGACTGCAAGAATTGTGTGATTAGATTCCATGTTTAGTGTGTCAGTGATTTCCATATTAAATGTACTCAGTTTACAAGTAATTTCCCCCCCTCTAATTGGGCTCTGAGAGGCGAACTGGGTTCTTGCACATCACCAGTAGTAGCAAAGTCTTTGCAGGCCAAATTATGCTGTACATGTGGAAATAAAGATAAGCCCAAATCTAAACACCATTTCCAAACACCCCTGAAATTTGGAAATGTGTGTTCCAAATCTGACATTTGTGGGAGGCCTTTGTCTCTATAATGGGTTGAGAAAACACCGCCAGACTTTGAACCTGATCAAAAACCGTTGAAGTAACTGAGTTGAGATTCCCATTGACTTCAGTGGGTTTGGGATCAGGTACTTTGTGGAGGAATTCCATACGTGGTTCTTCACGGGAGGTCCTGGGGCCTTCTTTATATACAACAGATGCAGAAGTGTACCTTGTGAAGAACTCTGTCAGAACCATCATCATGCTTCTCAATCACATTTTTTTCATCTCCCGGATTATTGGCAATATCTTTGATTACAAAGTGGCTCAATCTGCCCTTGACCTACATCTTTACTTTCCTTTAAGTGATCCCTAACCAGTTCCCTTACTTTTTACAGAGTTTTCTTATTTACAGCTGAAGATTTTTGAAAATGCCTTCTATTGCTAAAGCTACAAAACAGTTGGTTTTCACATGCTCATAACTTTCAGAAACTTTCATCTTTTGTGAGGAAAATAGCCATGATTGAGCTCTGTCAAAAGTGATTTTTTTTTAAAAAATTCTCAGCAAAATCTCTTCAGCCATGTGCATGGTCAGTGAACATGAATATCAACACACACACACACTTTCTATTTTAAAGAAATCTAACCAAACTTTTAAGAGAGGGCAACAGCAGAAGTTGTGAAAGTGGGAAACTTGAAACGTCACACACACATACACAATCCTCATTAAGAACTAGTGCCTTTGCTTGATATGAAAAAAAGCTTTGATTAAACAATATGACCATTTGAAAACTGAATATTGAGTATTCATGTTAGGTATGTTCCTGAACTGTAACAGTGTGAACTTAAACACAGACGGACTATGTATGCATTCAACTATGTAAATGTGTAGATAGCTATTGAGATATATACCTTCTGATTTAAGGAATGTACAAAGTGGCCACTTCCAGATTTTCTCATTTTCTCCATCTTGTTTGTCTTTTCCATTTACGGTACAAAATAAACTGCATAAAACTCCTATTTATGCAACATTTAGGGTCAGATTCTGATAGCCATACTCCTGATGAATTGTAATACCTCACTCCATGAATCAGCCTATTGCAGATACTGAGTGAGGGAATAGAATAGAGCTGTGCAAACACGATTTTTCAGTTCATTGGCCATACCAAAAAATTAAATAAAAGAAAATATTTTGGGTTGACCTGAAACACAAATGTGAAATTTCTGGCAAGCAAAAAAGTTGAGGAAAAATTAATTTATTGTATAAAATGGTTGTTGGAGCTGAAATGAAATATTTTAGGTCATCTTTGAACTATTTTACTTAATTGAAGTAAATTTTTAAAGTAATTTTTAACAGAAAAATCAAAATTTCTTTTGACATTTTCAAAACAAAATGATTCAGTTTTTTTTCAAAACCTTTTTCTAGGTCTCCCCAGACTGAAGCAATTTGGCAAATTCAACACAAATTTAAAAAAAAAATGTTTCAATTGACTTCAATCTGCAATTTTCATTGAAAAAAGTTTCGGCTCACAAGTTTTGCCCATTCCTAAATCAGTTGTAAAGCTGGAAGGTTAAGGACTCAAAGATCAGGCAATTCCAAAGTTAAGCTTATTCTGGCAGTCATAACTCAGCCATGCTGGGCGTATATTGGATTTTACATTGCTCATTCCTATGCTGAATTAAACCCAAAATCTTACTTTTTGTTCATGCCATATACTTGTAAAATGGCCAATGTACTAAGATGAGCAATGTGGCCAAATGAATGTTGCCAGAGCAACCTTATCTTCTGGAATTACCGGTCTTAAATGTCTGGGTCTCATAGAACCCAAACACTGCAACAATACTAGTCTTTTTGCATTTTAAAATGTACTGTGCCAAGAATAAATCACCCAAAAATACTGTGCTATGCATTCAATTGTGTGAGTTATCTGAACACAAGGGGCCTTGTGGTGACACTTGATGCCACTCATGGAATACAGAGCTCACTCAGAACCCTCTATAACTCTGAGCCTTCAGACGCCATTTATTCTCAGTACAGAGGGCAAAAATATATACCGGTGCACATGCTGAGGGTTAGGTCTTTCTGTGAACATTCTTCTCTCCCACGTACCCCTCGCATATAACTGTTTGCTGCCAACATTTGCATCAGTCTTGCAGCATTACAGTTTTCTTCCCAATATCCACAGGAGAAACTGGAGGCTTTCTGAGCCTTCCCAGAGGACAGCTGATGAGTTGAGATATAGTGACACTTCAACAGCTGCACCCACAGCCATCTGCTGCTTTAATTTGGAAAGAATATAATAAGAGCAAGAGGGAACGTTCTTTTTCTCATAGAGGTGTACTTCTTTTTCTGGCAAAAGAAGTGAAGATCTCTTGCTGTTGATCCAGGTGGAGATGTGAATAAACCCAACATTTACTGTATAGAGTGCCTTTTACCGAGAAATAAGAATCAGAACCTTTTCTGCTGCTAAACGATGTCCAGCTGTTAATGAAATTACTCATTCTCTGATTATTAATAATCATAAAGGGGATGAATTTTTATGGCCTTACTGGCATAACAAAATAAGCACTTGACTGCCTAGTCAGACAGCATATAATTCTTGCATGAGCAAAAGTGAATTCTTTTATAGAAAGCTTTTCTCTTTATTTTCTCTTTATTTGAATGGCATACAGACTTTCTTACTCATTCAAATGTATGCATTCACTTATTATATTTGAGGGGATACAATTGTTTATCATATTTACAGCTGAACTACTATGTGTGAAAACATATAGTAACACCACAGTACAACATAACCTCAGAGTTATGAACTCCAGAGTTACGAACTGACCGGTCAATCACATACCTCATTTGGAACTGGAGGTATGCAATCAGGCAGCAGCAAAAAAAAAAAAAAAGAAAAAAAAGAAAAAGAAAAGAAAAGGTGCAAATACAGTACAGTACTGTGTTAAACAAACTGCTAAAAAATAAAGGGAAAGTTTAAAAAAAAGTTTTGCCAAGGTCAGGAAACTGTTTCCGTGCTTGTTTCATTTAAATGAAGATAGTTAAAAATAGCATTTTTCTTCTGTATGGTAAAGATTCAAAGCTGTATTAAGTCAGTGTTCAGTTGTAAACGTTTGAAAAAACCACCATAATGTTATGTTCAGAGTTACAAACATTTCTGAGTTATGAACAACCTGCATTCCCGAGGCATTCATAACTCTGAGGTTCTACTGTGTGTCTGTTGTACACATATGAATATAGAAATAAGATTAAAACCATGTATTCTTCATGTAAAAAGAAATGGTTTTTAATAATCATGAAAGGAATAGGAACTTACAACCAGCTTCTGAAAATCAGGCCCTTTTAATTGTCTCAGGTTGGGCCACCCAAAATAACTCGGTTGTGAGACCAAGAAGTCTTCTCCAATGACATCTTCAAATACCTGTCCAGGGGCGAGCCACAATTTGGCATAAAATGTTTTTCTATAGAGTCCTCGAAATGTAGGGCTGGAAGGGACCTTGAGAACTAATCAAGTCCACCCCCCTGCATTGAGGCATGTACAAGTAAACCTAGACCAACCAGTTCTTTAAAACCTCCAAAGATGGGGCTCCACAACCTCCCTTGGACACCTATTCCAGAATTTAATTACCCTTTTCGTTCGGAAGCTTTTCCTAATATCTAACCTAAATCTCCCTTGCTGCAGCTTAAGTCCATTCCTTCTTGTCCTATATTCAGTGGCTATGAAGAAAACTGATTGCTATCCTCTTTATAACAGCCCTTAACATTTTGAAGACTGTTATCGGGTCCCCCAGGCCTAAGTCTTCTTTTCTCAAAACTACATATGCCCATTTTTTTTAACCTTTCCTCATACATCAGGTTTTCTAAAACTTTTATCATTTTGGTTGCTCTCCTCTGGATTCTCTCTAATTTAGCCACATCTTTCCTAAAGTGTAGCACCCAGAACTGGACACTGGACTCCAGCTGAGGCCTCACCAGCGCTGGATAGAGTTGAACAATTACCACCAGTGTCTTATATATAACACTGGGGGTGGGGGGCTTTTCTTTGCAACTGCATCACATTGTTGACTTATTGAGTTTATGATCCGCTGTAACCCCCACATCCTTTTCAGCAGTACTACCACCTAACCAGTTATTCCCCATTTGGTAGTTGTGCATTTGATTTTTTCCTTTTTTGTGAAGTACTTGTAACTTGTCTTTATTGAATTGCATCTTGTTGAATTCAGACCATTTCTCCAATTTGTCTTCTAATCTTGTCCTCCATACTGCTTGCAACCCCTCCCAGCTTGGTGTCATTTGCAAATTTTATAAGCATACTCTCCATTCCATTATCCAAGTCATTAATGAAAACATTGACTAGTACTGGACTGGGAACTGACCCCTGCAGACCCCACTAGATATGCCCTCCTAGTAGGACAGTAAACCATTGATAACTACTCTTTTTCACTATGGTCTTTCAGCAAGTTATGCACCCACCTAATAGTTATTTTATCTAGTTTGATTAGATTGCTAGTTTATCTAGATTGACTAGATTGCTAGTTTATCTAGTTTGCATTTCCCTAGTTTGCTTATGAGAATGTCCTGTGATACTGTCAAAAGCTTTACTAAAATCAAGATATATCATGTCTACTGCTTCTCCCATGCCAACCACAAGGCCACTAACCCTGTCAAAGAAAGGAAATGTTGGTTTGTCATAATTTGTTCTTCAAAATCCATGCTAGCTATTCCTTATGCTCCCTCTAGATGCTTACAAGTTGATTGTTTAATAAATTGTTCCAGTATGATTCCAGGTATCAAAGTTAGGCTGACTGGTCTATTATTTCCTGGGTCCTCTTTGTTCTCTTTTTAAAAGATAGATACTATATATTTTCTCTTCTCCAGTCCTCTGGGACCTCATCAATCCTCCAGGACTTCTCAAAAATAATTGCTAATGTTTCTGATGTTGCTTCAACTAGTTCCTTAAGTACCCTAGGATGAATTTCACCAGATCCTGATGACTTTAGTACATCTAACTTATCTAAATATTTTTAACCTCTTCTTTTCCTATTTTGGCTTGTGTTCCTTTACCCTTGTTAATATTAATTGTGTTGAGTATCAGATTGCCATTAACCTTTTCAGTGAAGACTGAAGAAAAATAGACATTAAACACTTCCGTTTCTTGAGGTCATCAGTTATTAGTTCTCCTTCCCTGTAAATAGAGGAAGCTACACTTTCTTTTGTCTTTCTCAGGCTCATAATGTTATCTAAAGAACCTCTTCTTATTGCCTTTTATGTCTTTTCCTAGGTGTAACTCATTTTGGGACTTAGCCTTTCTGATTTTATCACTACATGTTTATGCTATTCTTTTATAATTCTCCTTAGCAATTATTCTATGGTCCTACTTTTTGTAGGATTCCTTTTTTCATTTTCAGGTGATTAAAGAGCTCCTGATGCAGTCATATTGGCCTCTTACTATTCTTCCTGTCTATCCTTTGCATAAGGATAGTTTTCAGATGTGCCTTTAATATTGTCTCCTTGATGAACTACCATCTCTCCTGAACTCTTTTCCTTTAGATTTTCTTCCCATGGATCTTATCTACAAGTTCAGAGTTTAGTAAAGTTTGCTTTTTATTTTAATCCTTCTGTCCTTATTCCTCTGCTCTCACGCCTTGCTTTCCTTAGGCATGAAATCTATCATTTCACTATCACTTTCACCCAATTGCGTTCCACCTTTAGATTTGCTACCAATTTCTCCCTGTTAGTCAGAATTAAGTCTAAAATGGCTGCCCCCTGATCACTTGCTCCACTTTCTGAAACAAAAAGTTGACCCCAATACATTTCAAGAACATACTGGAAATTTTGTTTTGCTGCATTACTTTTCCTGAGTTTCAGTCTGTTTTCACCAACAACTTCCTCCTCCCTTTCTTTTTGTCAGTGTCTGGTCTTTTGCCCTTCTGGATCAAACCAGACCAGTGGGCTCAACAAGAGGTCAAGCCAAACTCCTCAGAGGCTATTGCTCTTCCATTGCCTGTAACAACCTTTAAATGTTTGATGAAGGGTAACTTATCTTGAGCCACTGTTTCCTTCCTGTTTGCTTTTCCTTCTAGTCTCCCATTAAACTATATAAATATATTCATATAGTAATCATCCCAGTATCAGGTAAACATACACTATTCATAAACTATTACAAAGCAGCTTCATGTCGTCACAATTATCATTTAGTCTGACCTTCAGCATAGCACAGGATGAAATTCACCCGGTAACTCTTGGATCAGGCCCATAACTTCTTAGCTGAGCTAAAGCATAGCTTTCAGAAAGATAGTCAATACCAAACAAAGATATCTGGGAAACATGATCGAGTATTTCAACTGAACTCATCTGTAATGAGACAAAAAGAAATGACCAAGACAAGATGAAAAAAATAGTAAGAAAGGACTTTAAAATAGGCTCGTATGAGTCACCATTGGAAGCAGCCATTCTCCTGCTGGCTGAATGATCTTCTCTTTCTTCAGGAGCCTGGGTAAATAACTTTTGAGGCTACAAAAAAAGAACTTCAACAAACTGAAAAGGAGCAGGCAGAGCAGAAAGACACTATACAGTGGGAGAACAAGGGAAAGGTATTGCAAGTTGAGCGATTTCTATTTCTACCTCCTAGATGCTGGTTTCATCAATTCTTCAGTGCACTGATGGTATTTACTCCTTTTCTAAAATTACCTAATATAACACACATAGTTCTATTACCTGTGTATAACCCACAACATATCTTTGTCCCCCTCTAATAGTTAGACAGTTTACAGAGGTTTGAGACTGCTACTGCCTCCAGCCTAAAAGAACATTGTCCTTTAACTCAAGCAGTAGAGGCTCATGCTTTCAGATCCAGAGGGCCTGAGTTCAGACCCGATCACCCAAATATGGGGCTTGTCTACACTTGAAAGTTAATGTGGATTAAAGTAGGGTACACACTGAAAGCACAATAGCGGTTCCTGAATTGGGTGGACATTGTTGTTCTGGAGTGAGAGTACCTTCTTCCTGTTTAAACTAAACCCACTTGTACATTGGATTAATCTTAAGAGGAACAAGGCACTCTTGCTCCAGAATAAGTGTCCACACAGGAACTGATAATCAGGAACAACTTTATTTGTAGACAAGTCCCTGGCATCCAATATAAGAAATGTTTAAATAAGATAAGACACTCTGATTGTTGTGAAGTCTCCTTAAACCAATTAACAAAGTAAAATTGTTGTAAAAGGCAGCTGCCATTCAGCAGAATATTGTGCTCATGCCTGCAGTGCAATTTTAATATAACTTGGGCATGGAGAACTCAGTAAAAAGTATGCCAAACAGCAAGTGGCATTTGGTGAGCTATTACCTGAGTAATATCTGGCAATATTCAACTCCTGGACTGATGGCAAGATCTGGGCCTGCTGCTGTCAGGAGAGAGGAGCAGCCTACAAAGTCAAGCAGCGATTCTCTCACTCTGCCTGAGCTAGTAGACCAAGGAGTTTGTTGTTCTAACACAACTGTCAGAAAAACTCCATCCAACCTTTCCTCATTCTTTCTGAGCCTGCCCCTCCCCATGCAGGTCACTATTTGACAGTGGCACTGGAGTGCTCCTGTGCTGCTAGCTAGGCCTTTAAAGTATACAAAGGTTATGTCCCCATCCCAGTGCACCCTGAGGCACCTAGGCCCAGAGTTAAAAGGCCAGTGTATGCAGCAGTAGCAATAAGAGGAGGACTGTTCCAATAGGCCAGCTGCCGAAGCAGTGGTGTGAAGCAGCTGCCTGTCCCCAGCAGATATCCCTCAAATTATGTTGAGGAAAAGATCTTATGTCACCACCACCTGAAGCCACAAGCTAGCCACCTATCTCCCAGCTTGAACACGTGAGGGGAAGAGGAAAAAATCACTCAAGTTGCTTCCTTCTTGGCAACCCTAAGTAAGTTTTTTGAGCAATTAATGGGGGAAGGATAATGGTGGCAGGATTCCTGGCCTGTTGATGATTTTCCATTTGGATGTTTCTCAGCTCTGACTACTAGGACTAAAGATACAAAGGTAATCAGACTCTGAGCCAGTTTGTCCAGCCCCCCCTACCCCAAAACTTGAGCAGACTGTACAGCCTATCATGGTCAGCTGAGGCTGGCCATCTCAGGTCGGTGTAGAATCTGGTTTTCCTCAAAGATTCACAATCAGAGTACTGCTGATTTCCAAATGCAAAAATGAGGGGGGAAATCTGTGAAAAGAAGAGGGTGGTTCAAAATACATTCTACTCAAGGGGTCAGTCACTGCACAATAGGACACTTGAATACATTTCACTCCTCCCTTCCCCAGAATCTCTCAAGAGAAGTTTATGTGTGAATTGGCTGGGTTCCCCTATATGCTTCCCACCTGCTGCACTGACATCAGTGCTGGAAGAAGCTGCTTTTTCTGTTCCAGCTGAAGGCAAAACATGCCGATAACATCTGCCAACAAGCAAAGGTAAGGAAAGAATAAGGGGGATATGAACAAAAGGGGTACATCTTGGGGAAGAGGGATGGGAGAAGAAAATTTTGGTTTACTTAGATAATTAACTATATGGCTTTGGAAAGCCCAGTAAGCCTCAATGTATTTTGGCTACTAGTGTGTGAGCCTGCTGCTCTCAGTGACTGCAGTTCAGATGAGGAATGCAGGGCCTTATTCAAACTCCTATTTTGGAGGGGTTCGTCGCAAGAGGCCTCCCTTATCCAGTTTTCACTTAATCAAGGAAAGGATGGAACCTTGTCAGGAAAGGCTGTAGCTGCAGCAACAACAGTGGAGAGCCATCTGTTGTAGAAGGGTTCCCTGCCACCCTTTTACACTCTCAGATACTCCTAATTAGGATAAAATCTTTGCTTATGGTTCTCTCAAATCGGAAAGTGGCCTGCGTAGACCATCAAAATGGAGACATTTTATAGGCTAGATTAAAATGCTCTGTCTAAGGAATTTATTAGAACTCTAGTATTCTGAATTCTATAAAGAAAACTTTTTAAAATGGGTTCTCTTATTCCTTCTATAGACTACTTCTAAGTAGTATGACACTACTAATAAAATAATACCCATGATATTGTTGCCAACAGATGAGGGAGAACAAACACATAACACACTTAGAATTAGGTATTGATATAGATACAGACTTCTGCCAAAAAATAAAAAAATGTGGGGTGGATAGGTTAGAATCTGGAGTTTGGTTTCAGTTTATTACAGAGCTTAAGTAACAGGATCCAAACTTGCCCAGAGTTATTGGGGGAAAGACTGAGTTAAAGTTTTTGGCTCAAGGCCTTGCCTAAAATTTAGTGCCTGGTAGATTGTTCCTAGTAGTAGTATTTAGCTTAGAATTATTAGCAGTATATTTTATTATTATTTTCTGTCCCACGTTTCATTGTAGGCAATCCTCCTCCTTTTGATCATTCTCTACATGGAATCTATGAAGCAGCAAGCTTCCTTCAACCAATTCTGCACAGAAGCAAAATCTCCAACTTAGAAGGACCAGGTAATAGCTGTTATGTCATTTTTGTGCCAAAGTAAGTGAGTCAAGTTATAATTGCCTGTAATTGGCACTCCAACAATCTTTAGAATTCTTTATCTACAGCCAACTGTAGTCAAAAAGCTGTGAAATTCCTTCCTGCCTTTGAAAACATTAGAGAAAACACTTCCAACCTTATCCTTATAGCCCAAGGCTCAAATATTTGAAGTTATATTGTACATGTCATTGTAGATGGCTTACTGATAAATACAATTCATCAACACAACGTGGCAGTGATCAGCACAAGCATTGGTAAATACATCATCACAAAGGGAAACTGGCTTTTGTGATGCAAGATTTTAATCATATGCTGAATTATGTCTGCACATAGTGATCATTAAAACCAAATTCCACTCCAATAAAATTTTCCTTGGAAGGCAGATTTAATTTCCATGCATCTTTTGAGACATAGAACCAAATTCTATCTTAATTTATAGCTCATTTACACTTAATAGAATCTCACAAGGTGGAAGTCAAGATACAATCTTGCTCAAAATGGTTGTTTAATTAACTGAAAAGGGTACAATCAGGGTAATTATATAGTATATATATTTGGAGCCACAAATCTTTACAGTTTTATCTTTTGCCTAATAAATGTTACCACCAAGTTAGTGACAGGGAATGCCACAGTCATGCTGATCATTTGCAAATGTGAACCGTAATGTTTTTACTGGTGACCACTGTAAATTAATCCCTATTTTTTCCCTATAATTTTCTAACATGAACGGGTATTGCATCCAGCATGAGGTAACTCAATAATGAGGTCCAAAATAAATTAATCACTGGCCTGGAAGTTGGTGATTGTGTAGGACCAGTGACTATCGCCTGATTACATTTAATGTGTGCAAACCGAGGATAGTCCCAACCAGTAGTGTATATATATATATATATATATATATATATATATATATATATATATATATATATATATATATTTGGTACTTCAAAGGAGAGAATTTCCCAAAGTTGAGGAAAATTATGAGTGAAATTAATTTGGAGGGAAAACTGATACAGAAAACTGATTGAAAATTGGAAGCTCTTTAAGCAAAATTTATTAGATGGCCAAAAAGCCACAGGTTTCAGAGTAACAGCCGTGTTAGTCTGTATTCGCAAAAAGAAAAGGAGTACTTGTGGCACCGTAGAGACTAACCAATTTATTTGAGCATGAGCTTTCGTGAGCTACAGCTCACTTCATCGGATGCATACCGTGGAAACTGCAGCAGACATTATATACACACAGAGATCATGAAACAATACCTCCTCCCACCCCACTGTCCTGCTGGTAATAGCTTATCTAAAGTGATCATCAAGTTGGGCCATTTCCTGCACCAATCCAGGTTCTCTCTCCCCCTCACCCCCCTCCAAAAACCACACACACAAACTCGCTCTCCTGCTGGTAATAGCTTATCCAAAGTGACCACAGTTTCACAGTCAAGAAAAAGAACAACTTTGCCTATAAGCCTATGATGGTTCAGTAGCAAAGTGAAGGCAGCAATTAGAAATTATATATATATTACAAATGGAAAGGGGGAAATAGCAATCAATATAATGAAAAGTTATAAAGTATAGAAAACTGATAAGGGAAGCTAGGGACATCAGGGAAAAATCCAAGTCTGACAGGGCTAAGCACAATAAGGAATTTAGGTATATTAGGCACAAAAGAAATCTTAGAAATGGTGTAGGCTTACTACTGCATGGAGAGGATAAAGTTGTTAAAAAATTATACAAAAAAGGCAGAAGTGTTCAATAAACATTTCTGTTATGTATTGGGAAAGAAGCAGGGTGATTTATTCACATCACATGAGGCTAATGAAGTACTTTCCAGTCCATTAGTAACTAAGGAGAATGTTAAACAACATTTACTTGGGATGAATATTTTAAAATCAACATGCTTAGATAACTGGTAACCAAGAATCCGAAAAGAATTGGTTGAGGAGATCTCTGGCCTGCTGATGTTAAATTTTAGTAAATCTTGGAATATTCTAGAAGACTGGAAGAGTGTTAATGTGTTCCAGTATTCAAAAAAGGCAAAAGGGATGATATTGGTAACCATAGGCTGACATCAATCCCAGCCAAAATAATGGAAAAGCTGATACAGGATTCAACTGAGAAAGAATTAAAAAGGTAGGAATATAATTAGTGTCAGTCAAAATGGCTTAATGAAAAATTAAGTCTGCTCAAACAAACCTGATTTCATTCTTTGAGATTGCTAGTTTGGTGGATAAAAGTAATTGAGACTGTTGTATGGTTTTGACTTAGTACTGCACAACATTTGTACAATATCAATATAGCACACAGTAAATGGGTTAAGAACTGGCTAACTGACTAATCCATAAAAGTAATTGTTAATGGGGGTATTTCTAGTGGGGTTCCAGAGGGATGAGAGTTAGGCCCAATGCCATTCAGTATTTTCATCAATGAACTGGAAATAAATATAAAAGCATTGCAGATATAATTTGCATATGACACAAAGATAGGTGGAGTGGTAAGGCAGTCATACAGAGTCATCTGGATTGCTTGGTTATCTTGCCCCATTCAAACAAAATGTGTTTTAATATAGCCAAATACTACGTTACAAATCTAGGAACAAGAAATGCAGGCCACACCTACAGTGACTCTGAAGGGATTTAGGTGTCATGAGCTTCCAGTGTGATGCTATGGCAAAAAGGGCTAATGTAATCTTGGGATGAATAAAGAGCATGTCTGGGTGGGAAATGGTTTTCCTATCCTGCAAGAACTTTAAAGATTTTTTAAAAATCCCCCCGAATCAGGACAAAAAGTCAAAGTTTTGCAAGTGTTCATGCACTGATAAGGCAAATATTTTTTTGGTTCAGGTCAATCAAAATGTTTTGTTTCAACTTTGACATTTAAATCTCTTCTGTATAAATGAACTAAAATTTCAAAATGAAAAGTCGTCTTGAACCAAAAAGTAAAACTTTTCATTATGAAAATGTCAAAATGTCATTTTTTTTTGACAATTTCACAATTTTTTCCCCCAAATTGGGAAATTTGTCAGAACTGATCCATTCAGTTTTCGTTTTGACAAATTGGCATTTGTCTGACAAAAAATATTAGTAGAAAAATTCCCAATGAGCTCTAAAAAAACCCCACTCCTATCTTTGTATTTGGCATTAGTGTGTCCAGTCAGGGAGTCTTGTTCTGGTACTCACATTTTAAAAAAGGTGTTGAAAAATTGGAGAGGGTCCAGAGAAGAGCCACAAAAATGATTTGAAGGCTGAAGACAATGTCTTACAAATCAAGCCTGTATGTCTTTCTACAAAATATGCTTTAGCCAAACCACAAATGATGTTTTAGTCACAGTTTATTGGGCTCAATACAGGAGTAAATGGGTGAAATTTAATGGCCTATGATATACAAGAGGTCAGACTAGATCTAATGGAGTCTTCTGGCCTTAACCTCTATCAATTTATGTACAACTTGCGACAATACAGTACAAAGGAGAAACAGAATTTTCTGGTGCACCAGAGTTCAATGGCCTAAACTACATACAGTGCAGCAGACCATAGCAGTGCATTGTGGAGCTAGGAAGTCTCAGTGGTAGCTGAGGTGAGAGGCACAGGTCTGCAAATAGCAAGAGCTAGCGAAGCTACCATCTGTTAACAGGGATGTACACAGGAATCATTTTCTAGTCACTTTGCATGTTGCTTTTTTCATATCCACTCTCATGGCGAATGAAGATACTGCCAGGGTCTAAAGCTGGAGTGAAGTGTCCAATCACTGTCTCCCATTTCTTAGTCATTTTGCTTTCGCACGATGTAATACCCCAATACTCTCTCTAACAATGAGATACTCCAAGCTGTTTGTTTCTAGGAAATCATAGAACAACTTGGGCAGTTAAAGCTACCTGGTCTTTGACTTGTGCCTGATGACACAATCCAGATGTACAGTTAGATTAGTTAGCTCTCTAGGGCAGGAATTGTTTTTGCTTTACTCACCTGTATAGTACCTCACACAAGGTGGTCTTGATCCATGATTACAACTTCTAGGTGGTACTCCTATAAATAAATCATCATCCATCATACTGTGAAATTAAAGTAGCCATAAAGAAGAATTCTAATTCATGCCAGGTGATAGCCACCAATTGTTTTCCAACACGTAGATGTTAATTTCACAAAACAAAAAACAGCAATCGAGTGGAGTTCAGTAATCACAACTTTGTACTGCTATTGCCACTAAACCATGGATGTTCCAGGTACTTCAGGCACAAGGGACTCTTTCACACAATTTGGTTTGTGCTGGCTATATCCCATTCAAGGCCCGGGACAAATTCTCCCTTCACTCACTCACACACACACAGTTTCCACTGAAGTAAATGGAAGTTCACATCTGTATCTGAAGGCCGAATTCAGCCACTTCTCAACACCTGGCTAGAAGATAATGAGGCTAGATTCTTGATTGTTATAGTTTCATTGACTTCAATGGAGCTATGCTTTTTTACATTGTCTTAGAATCTGGCCCAATATCTCTAGCTCATTTCTACTAGGTGCATTATCTAAGTGATCATTTATAAACCATTTGAAATCTTTCATCCATCATAGAGGATAATAATATCTCTGTTCTCTTCAAACAAGCTACAATTACTGCCTATGTGACAAAATCTGTAACCACAGATCTCCTTTCAGGCCACTTACATAGCAATTCTTCCTGTGTCTGTGAGACAGTATATGCCTGAAATGTTTGCTTCACTTCGTCCCAGTTCACTGGTAAATAGAAACACAACTGGCATAAAATTAAACATGAAATCCTTGATCACATTCATCAAAAGAAAATAATACTAGTCATGACAACTTTAAAGAAAACATCAGCAATAATGAGTCCATTATTTGCCAGGCTTATACTGAACGGCATTGAGTGTTTTTGAAGCCTCATACACAAACTTTGCAAAGTCATAGGGAATGGCTACAAAAGTAAATTTTTTTTAAAAAGTGGCCTTCAAAAACTTATGGCCGATTTCAACCTCAGTTACCCTCTGGGCATAAATATATTCATGAAGTTTATCATGGCCAGAAACAGCAGCCAAAAGTTCTTTCTGAATCTGTGGATGCTGGTATTACTGCCAAGGATCAGTAAAGACTTTGAAAACATGTACCATAAGGCAGTCATCTTATAGACACTTCTCACAACCAAAAGGCTTGAACATGTAGGTTGCAAAGTTTGAAATCTTGCCAGAACTATTCTTAAGGATCAAAAATGTTAAAAGCAGCCATGTACCGTGTTATTTTTTTCTTAATGGTTACCCTATACCGGGGTGGGCAAACTACGGCCCATGGGCTAGATCCTAGAGATCTTAGAGATGACACTACCATAAGAAAGAATTGTGGAGATTTTGTCTGCCACATTTCTTTTGCGCACTAACATTTTGTTGGCAGCAGAATTACCTTAAGAAGCTCACAATCCTTCTCACTTTGGGTACTGATATGGTCCTCATCTCTGTAGCATTTGAGTACCTGGTTGTTTGTTCTGTGATGGATTCTATGTATCCTAATATAGCTAACACTATAAATGACTCCTGCAGTTTTAAATAGCTTGTCTTTCTCCCTGTTTTTTAGAGCATTTTTTGATCTTTTTTTTGTAAATTGTGATTGCTATGGAGGCAGTGGATCAGTGAAAAAGTCAATCACCTGATGTTCTGCATTGAAATAAGCCAGTTTTCTCCCAAAAAACTATTCCCTTTTGCATTTCCAGAGAGAAAAATCTGATAGTGGAGACTATCTAATCAATTATTTCCCATCTTTCCTGTTCCCCATATCAGCTGGGCAGTTTAGACTTACTCATTGGCCTCAAAAGTGTATTAAAGCAGTATATTTTAATCAGTGGGGACGAGGAGTGATTTACAAATGAGCAAATAATCCCAAGTCTAAACCACGTTTTTTTGTCCGTGACATTTGAGAGTTCCCCCAAGAGGATCAATTAACTCAGTGACGGCCAACTGCATGACATTAACTTATCGGTTCAGTAGCCAAATGTGGTATCCTGCTGTATTTTCCAGTTTAATTGCTGCAGATGTACTGAATCTGTATGGCAAAGACATGCAAAATTGGCCCAATTGGGGATTGCAATGGCTACAGCTGAGGATCGCTAAAGAAAATGGAGTAGAGTGTAGCCACCCTCCTCTATAATATGGCTTGCCGTGTGGCCTCCTGAAATCACAGGCCACCTTATGCATTACTCAGATTGCAGTGCTTTGAGGCCATTTGCCATACTGGCATCTTTCTGATCATTTCCACCTTGTTTTGGCCCCCCGTGGTTCCCCCTCCACTGGTGCAACAGCATGTCAATGGCATCAACCTCAAGCTATAGGCAGAGTACCAAATGGTGCACTGAGGCTGCAGCTTGAGGGGGCCCCAAACAGGTACCATGTCTGCTGCTCCACGAATGGGAGGGGCAGGGAGGAACAAGCCACAGAGCGCTGATTACTTAGCAACCATCCAGCAATCGTTTCTTCTCCTGCTGTTGCTGGAATAAAGAAGTCAGCGGCAGGATAAACAGGAGCCAGGAGAGCCCTATTCAGGCCAGCTGGACAAACAGCCCCAGCCTCTGCCTTCATTCACTTACCAATCCCAGTCTGTACTGCCCCAGAGTCAACTCCTCCCTTTAACACCAAAATGCCTTCTCCCAGGCTGTCTGGGAAAAACTCTGATCAAATCTGAACAGCCTCTTGCTTATATTCTCTTTCTACTCCTTCCTTAAGACTCAACTCTGCCAAGACACCTACAAACCCCAGCGTGCTGAGCATGGCTAGTCATGTGGTGAGCTGCGACTGTCCCTCTTCCCTTTCCTTCCTTTTCCTCCCCATTTCTGGCCTTCCTCCTCAACCCACCTTTATCCCCAAGTTAAAAAAGTGAAAACAAAGCAATACTTGTAACTTACAAAGCTGTGCCAGTTCTTCACCAGATTACTTGTTTGTACCCCATCTCCACACACTCATTTGTTTGATATCTTTTAGAGTGTAAAGCCTTTAGGGCAGGAAACAGTTAATGAATCGCACCACTTTCTGGTGGCCATATAGTCCTTCTTCACTCATCATTTCACCTGATTTGCAGCATCTATATAACTATAGCTTTGCCCTTTCAATTTTCAAAATTATACATATAGGTCAAAATAACAAATTACTAGGAGATACGATCCACTTGCCTATTGAAGGGATCTATGTCCAGTGTATTGTAACACTAACAAACACTCATTACAAATAAATTACATTAATAGCTATGCAGTACAGTGAAAAATACAAACTTCCAGCATCTACGTACACTTATATAAACCTACAACACCAGGTAATCAAACATTCCACACCACCAAACCAACCAACCATCCCAATTCCATTTCTAAAACTATTCTCCATAAGTCCATCACATTTGAAATTATAGCACAAAACTTAACGCACTGTAGAATTTCCTTTGGAAATTTTTGTTAAATATTAATGAATAATAAATAATTATAATAACAATGACTGTATACATTAATTGTATGCACTCAGTGGCATATTTCCATTGCGGAACAAAATGAAAGGACAAAGTTAAGGCTTTCTGGATTGTCTAGGTTTGGCTGGGATAGTAGTAAATTATGGAAGATTATATGGCAAAGGCATTCCCTAAAGTGTTTCTTTTTCAGACATACTCATGTTTGGGTTTCTTAAAAGGTGTAGAATGTTTATACAATAAAATATTATTTTGGGGCATTAGCTTGAGTCCACTAAACACATTTTCAAACTGAACTTGTTTTAACATAGTTTGTTTGGGGAATAAGGTTTCAATGCTGGCTTTCGGGCCATGTTCCACCATCAATTTTTTTAAGGAGAACTCCTACAATGAAATCAATGGGGTTTAAAAACGGTTGGAATGATATGACTCTGTCAGAGAAATACTCCAAAACCATCATCAAGTTCATTTGCTAATAGCCAATAATAGAAGTTATCTTTTGGGGCCTGATCCAACACCCAATGAAGTCAATGGGACTCTTTCTATTGATGCCAGTGCCCGTTGCATTAGGCCTTTTTGAATGTGGCTCTAGTGACCATTGAGTGATATTTGCTGTATCTCTCGTATCACTATGCATATAGCAAAGTATATTAAAGAGCATTATGGTCGATGCTTTTATCTTTTAGATTTTTATTTATTATCTTGAATAACCTCATTGTTCCTTGTAATTAATACAGCATACTTGTGAAACGTTCCAGCCAAACAGATTTGAAACCCTATGTGAGGATAGTCTAGTTCCTAGTCAAATGTTGATATAATATCTTGGCATTTAGCAAGAATAGCTTTTTTGACTGTGCTATGAGGTCAATAATTTTCCACAATTTTATGTGGGGAAAAAGGTTGTTAAAAGATATACAGGGCCTCATTTTAACAATCCCTTTCCTTTGCTAGAGCTTGCCAAGATTATTTAAGCCTCCCTTTACACACTGAGGGGAGGGTTGGACAGGGATGGGTAGGGAGAGCCAGCTTTTGAGTTCTCATTCAGGAGTTGGAATGTTTCATCACTTTATTTAAAAAGGTAATTTTCACCCTGATGTCATTTTTAGATGTGGCATGTGACAACATCACATAGAACCGAACTTTCACCATGTGGCCTTCATATAGACTTGTAATATGTACTTGAGGTGATGTTGGTTACCTGTGGTGTCAGACATGAGACTTTAGAAAATGTAGGCCATTGTCTAAGGGTTTGGTGTTTTTAGGTGTCCAGTGGGACACACCTACAGGAACCAGATAGTCAGGAGTGCTGGCATCCCTCCTCTGAAAATCAAGGTGTCTCAAAGTGTGGGACACCCAAAAATAAAGCAGAAGATCCCATCTCAGCAATGGTGGCAAGGGGAGAACCCAGTGTAATTGAGAGGTAGCTGGGTGGCAGAAAGGAAAAGGATTCCATCTGAATGTTAGAAGTGGAGTGATAATCGTCAAAATACATCATACTCCTCTACAGGTAGACTATGCTCCTGTTCCGAAACAATTCAGGAAAAGCTGGGAGTGCGGGGCGGGGTGTCCTCAACAGCATGGCATCTAAGGTGGATGCTTTCCATTCAGGATGTCCCAGCAGAGGGTTGTCTCATCAGACTGTGGTGTAATACAATACAGCAGCTATTGAAATTCACTAGAGGTAAAGGTTTCTGAATAGAAAGGAGCCTTCTTCTTTTCCAAACTACATTCCCAACAGAAAATGTGGAGACGTTATAAAAAGGAAGGTTTCAGAGGAACAGCCGTGTTAGTCTGTATTCGCAAAAAGAAAAGGAGGACTTGTGGCACCTTAGAGACTAACCAATTTATTTGAGCATGAGCTTTCGTGAGCTACAGCTCACTTCATCAGATGTTTACCGTGGAAACTGCAGCAGACTTTATATACACACAGAAATCATGAAACAATACCTCCTCCCACCCCACTGTCCTGCTGGTAATAGCTTATCTAAAGTGATCAACAGGTGGGCCATTTCCAGCACAAATCCAGGTTTTCTCACCCTCCACCCCCCCACACAAATTCACTCTCCTGCTGGTGCTAGCCCATCCAAAGTGACAACTCTTTACATAATCAAGTCGGGCTATTTCCTGCATAGATCAAGGTTTTCTCACATCCCCCCCACCCCCATACACACACAAACTCACTCTCCTGCTGGTAATAGCTCATCTAAACTGACCATTCTCCAGGTTTAAATCCAAGTTAAACCAGAACATCTGGGGGGGGGGGTAGGAAAAAACAAGAGGAAACAGGCTACCTTGCATAATGACTTAGCCACTCCCAGTCTCTATTTAAGCCTAAATTAATAGTATCCAATTTGCAAATGAATTCCAATTCAGCAGTTTCTCGCTGGAGTCTGGATTTGAAGTTTTTTTGTTTTAAGATAGCGACCTTCATGTCTGTGATTGCGTGACCAGAGAGATTGAAGTGTTCTCCGACTGGTTTATGAATGTTATAATTCTTGACATCTGATTTGTGTCCATTTATTCTTTTACGTAGAGACTGTCCAGTTTGACCAATGTACATGGCAGAGGGGCATTGCTGGCACATGATGGCATAGATCACATTGGTGGATGTGCAGGTGAACGAGCCTCTGATAGTGTGGCTGATGTTATTAGGCCCTGTGATGGTGTCCCCTGAATAGATATGTGGGCACAATTGGCAACGGGCTTTGTTGCAAGGATAAGTTCCTGGGTTAGTGGTTCTGTTGTGTGGTATGTGGTTGTTGGTGAGTATTTGCTTCAGGTTGCGGGGCTGTCTGTAGGCAAGGACTGGCCTGTCTCCCAAGACTTGTGAGAGTGTTGGGTCATTCTTTAGGATAGGTTGTAGATCCTTAATAATGCGTTGGAGGGGTTTTAGTTGGGGGCTGAAGGTGACGGCTAGTGGTGTTCTGTTATTTTCTTTGTTAGGCCTGTCCTGTAGTAGGTAACTTCTGGGAACTCTTCTGGCTCTATCAATCTGTTTCTTTACTTCTGCAGGTGGGTATTGTAGTTGTAAGAAAGCTTGACAGAGATCTTGTAGGTGTTTGTCTCTGTCTGAGGGGTTGGAGCAAATGCGGTTGTATCGCAGAGCTTGGCTGTAGACGATGGATCGTGTGGTGTGGTCAGGGTGAAAGCTGGAGGCATGCAGGTAGGAATAGCGGTCAGTAGGTTTACGGTATAGGGTGGTGTTTATGTGGCCATTGTTTATTAGCACTGTACAGTGTACACCACCCTATACCGTAAACCTACTGACCGCTATTCCTACCTGCATGCCTCCAGCTTTCACCCTGACCACACCACACGATCCATCGTCTACAGCCAAGCTCTGCGATACAACCGCATTTGCTCCAACCCCTCAGACAGAGACAAACACCTACAAGATCTCTGTCAAGCTTTCTTACAACTACAATACCCACCTGCAGAAGTAAAGAAACAGATTGATAGAGCCAGAAGAGTTCCCAGAAGTTACCTACTACAGGACAGGCCTAACAAAGAAAATAACAGAACACCACTAGCCGTCACCTTCAGCCCCCAACTAAAACCCCTCCAACGCATTATTAAGGATCTACAACCTATCCTAAAGGATGACCCAACACTCTCACAAGTCTTGGGAGACAGGCCAGTCCTTGCCTACAGACAGCCCCGCAACCTGAAGCAAATACTCACCAACAACCACATACCACACAACAGAACCACTAACCCAGGAACTTATCCTTGCAACAAAGCCCGTTGCCAATTGTGCCCACATATCTATTCAGGGGACACCATCACAGGGCCTAATAACATCAGCCACACTATCAGAGGCTCGTTCACTTGCACATCCACCAATGTGATCTATGCCATCATGTGCCAGCAATGCCCCTCTGCCATGTACATTGGTCAAACTGGACAGTCTCTACGTAAAAGAATAAATGGACACAAATCAGATGTCAAGAATTATAACATTCATAAACCAGTCGGAGAACACTTCAATCTCTCTGGTCACGCAATCACAGACATGAAGGTCGCTATCTTAAAACAAAAAAACTTCAAATCCAGACTCCAGCGAGAAACTGCTGAATTGGAATTCATTTGCAAATTGGATACTATTAATTTAGGCTTAAATAGAGACTGGGAGTGGCTAAGTCATTATGCAAGGTAGCCTGTTTCCTCTTGTTTTTTCCTACCCCCCCCCCAGATGTTCTGGTTTAACTTGGATTTAAACCTGGAGAATGGTCAGTTTAGATGAGCTATTACCAGCAGGAGAGTGAGTTTGTGTGTGTATGGGGGTGGGGGGGATGTGAGAAAACCTTGATCTATGCAGGAAATAGCCCGACTTGATTATGTAAAGAGTTGTCACTTTGGATGGGCTAGCACCAGCAGGAGAGTGAATTTGTGTGGGGGGGTGGAGGGTGAGAAAACCTGGATTTGTGCTGGAAATGGCCCACCTGTTGATCACTTTAGATAAGCTATTACCAGCAGGACAGTGGGGTGGGAGGAGGTATTGTTTCATGATTTCTGTGTGTATATAAAGTCTGCTGCAGTTTCCACGGTAAACATCTGATGAAGTGAGCTGTAGCTCACGAAAGCTCATGCTCAAATAAATTGGTTAGTCTCTAAGGTGCCACAAGTCCTCCTTTTCTTTTTATAAAAAGGAAGAAGATCTTTTCTCAATTTAATCTGTGCATTTTCAGGGTGAAACTATTATGGAAGGGCTACAATAGAGGTAGTCAACAGACAGACCCCATGCCAAATCCAGATCGCCAGATGCTTTTGAACGGACAACGAAATTTTTTTATTTACTTATTATTCTCATTATTATGATTTTTTATTATTTTCTCTGGAGTCGGGACCTTGACTTTACCTTGACGAAGAAATCTGGACCCTGACAAAAAATAATCAGTTACTCCTGGGTTACAAAGGATGCATGCAGCTGTGCAGTGGATAAGCTGCAGACATATTTGTTCTCTGACTGGAGTCCAGAGGCTTCCCTGTGACAAAAAACGAGTTCTGAGTACTGAGTCTGAAAAATCTATCCATGTGTTGTCACTGCACATCTGGAATTTAGGATTACTAATGGAGATATTGTGATAGAAGAGAAAAGTGTCTGGCCAATAAACTTGTTTTATATATTTATTTTAAAAAGCATTACCACATTTCTGGCTAGTAGCCTTTTATCCTCTAGACCTTACAACAGCGCAACTGGAATGCTAAGCAGCTCTTTAAGAGATACATATAGATCCCACGGGGCATCTTTTTATATGAAATTATTGGAAAAGAAGATCTAGAAAGGAGCAAGTCCCTGTTTTCCGTCGGAAGCGTTACATATATGATAACTTACAACGGCTCCTATCGCCCCAGGGGCTAAAGATGATGTGTGAAAATCATCTGCTAAACTCTTTGTCAACACAGGTAAGCATCTAGGGTGCTGCCAGAAAAGTATTTAACTGTCTTTGAACTCTGTAACCTAACCTTACCTGACTGTACATGTTACATAAAAGAGTCAATATTTCTGGGTAGCTTGTAACACTTATTACCAATTGCACTGGAAATCAAAGTTCTTCATACCACTGTCCTTATTTAGTAGGGTAAAATAGTTATCACTTTTCTACTATGTCCCTCCAAAAAGCCCTGTTACTCTAATTCAGATAGATCGAAACACACTGTGCATGGGGGGAGCTTGGTGACACTGTCCTCCGGGGCACACGCAGTTGTCGCCCAGAGCTTAGGTACCCGGGTGATGCGTGAAACACATTTCAATTGAGTTAAAAGGCTGTCCCCGTTTTACTCCCCCAATATCCGTTTTCATGGCTCTGTGATCAAGAGTTTCAGGAATTCCGTCTTGCTGTGCAGCATCAATCAGAATACTCACCTGAGTGCAGGCGAGTCAGAGATCTGCATTTATAAACGATGGGCTCTGTACAAGCCTCTTCCTGCATGGTCTGCTTTAAAGACAAAAATCAAAAATGCATCAACTACCAGCAGTGCTTAATTTGTGCCAGGGCTTAATTCCGGCACCTCTGGGCTTGGCAGTTCGTAGCCCTGGGACCTCTCGGCTCGCCACATCGGTAATGAAAAGAAACGAATTGCTTGAGCTCTGGCACCTCTTTCATTACAAAGTAAGCACTGCCTGCCAGCTAATGGCAGCAAGCAGCATCCCATCATGTTTGGTGGGGCTTTCAGTATTAGATTACTATAATCCTTGAGAACTGAACAGACACACACACACACGTACTTCACTGAGGATTATACATTCAGTTCAAACTACCAAAGCAGGGATACATTTTAAGGTTAGCGTTTCATTGCCAGGCCACCCAGGTGGTTTAACAAAATGGCATTTTGTTGCTTGTGTGGCGGCTTCATGGCTGCATAAAGAATACAAAATTTAAAAAAAATAGCCAACCAAGATCTCAGTTGGATACGTCAACAAAACCAGCAACAAACACAGTGCTTTAGAAAGCTTTATTGCAAGATGTGTTTACATAATGCTGTAGAGGTGAGTTTTGTTACTACTTATATCAAGAAATTTTGGACACAGGTCTGAGGTCAGTTTCTCATGTTGACCCTGCATGGCACGATAAAAAGAGAGACTGCATTTTCTAGAACGTGAGGAAGGGATGGAGTGGGGAGGAGAGGCAAAAGAGGGGTGTGTTAAAAAGGAAAATCCCCCTGGGTTATACTCAATGTAGTGACAAAGCTTCCTAAGGATGGATACAAATGAAGGAGTGCTTGTGTGTAGTAAATTCTTAAACAGTCATTCAAGTTATTAATGAAGTAAAACTGAGAAACAAAAAGCAGTTTCATGGACAATTAAATTTAACATAACAAAATATCTTTACCTAAAATGAGAAAAACAAACAAATGAAAAAGGACCTGCAGATAATATCTTTGACCATGCATGGCTTGTTTTTAAATTACAATTCACAGAATAACACTGCTGAAAAGCCTATTTTACACTATGCTACACACAACATGAAAAAACATGAGTAGTGACATTTACACAATTTTACAGTATTTGTCCTTCGTCTAAGAAACACGTCCTTTTCTACTTTACAATTTTTTTTTACAATTCCCAGCTCTCTTTCTCTCTCTCTCTCACACACACACAGACACACACACACACACACAGTATGCCCCTAATACAGTCTTTAAAAAGGAGAAAAACACGCATTGCTATCAACAGACCTTTTCTTTCAAAGAAGCCTGCAGATTTCGTATCTGTTTGACGTGATCAATGGTTAGATAATGGTTAAACATTACGTACCTCTGTTTGCCACTCAGTGGGAAACCAACAAATTAGAAGTGTACAGAATATATTTAATTTAATTTTTTGCATGAACATAGAACTATAAAACCCCTCAAACTCCTTTGAATGACTTGCTCTTTAACTATTAAACTGCTTTCTCTTTATATTGCATTTAAAATGCAATTCAATCATCTGTCAAAAAAAAATAAAAAGACAAACACAAAATAGGCCCTTGTATTATCAAGTGTTTACAAATAAATTCTAATAGTGTTCCCTAATCAAGCATCATTTCATCTCAGCATTAGGAAAACAGCATAGGGTGTTTTTAATTTTTTTTCTTTTTTTCCTTCCTTCAGAGCTCTTAAGTACCGAGCCAGAGAAACTTCAACATTCACAGACCTTGCAGTTTTTCTTGCGTCCAGATGCAGGAAATCCAGAGCAATCTGAACTTTATACAGGGCCAAGTTCTAGCCTCATGTATGCATGCACAATTCCCCTTGAAGACAACAAGAAACTGCATGTTCATTGGAGAGAGCAGGAACTGGCCTTTGCGTGCTGCTTGTCACGTCTTTCTAGCCATTTTTAAAAACAGTTTACAAGTAAAAAATAGCAAACAAACATAAAAAATGACTCCACATTATAGACTAATAACTTGCTAAATATGGGCTTCCAAATCAAAGCTGTTCTTGAGTTATAGGAATGTATGTATGTTTGGGGGTGGGGGAGAAACAGGGGATGTGAAGTTGGTAAACTATTATCTTTACCCTTCCTAATCAGATTTAAAACAATCTATTGTAAGAACATAAAAATGGCCATACTGGGTCAGACCGAAGGTCCATCTAGCCCAGTATCCTGTCTACTGACAGTGGCTGATGCCAGGTGCACCAGAGGGAATGAACAGAATAGGCAATCATCAACTGGTCCATCCCGTCACCCATTCCCAGCTTCTGGCAAACAGAGGCTAGGGACACCATCCCTGCCCATCCTGGCTAATAGTCATTGATGAACCTATCCTCCATGAGCTTATCCAGTTCTTTTTGAACCCTGTTATAGTCTTGGCCTTCACAACATCCTCTGGCAAAGAGGTCCATAGACTGTGCGCTGTGTGAAAAAATACTTCCTTTTGTTTGTTTTAAACCTGCTGCCTATTAATTTCATTTGGTGATCCATAGTTCTTGTGTTGTGAGAAGGAGTAAATAACACTTCCTTATTTACTTTCTCCAAACCAGTCATGATTTTGTAGACCTCTATCATGTCCCCCATTAGTCATCTCTTTTCCAAGTTGAAAAGTCCGTCTTTTTAATCTCTCCTCATACGGAAGCTGTTCCATACCTCAATAATTTTTGTTGTCCTTTTCTGAATCCTTTCCAATTCCAATATATTTTTTTGAGATGGGGCGAACACATCTGCACACAGTATTCAAGATGTGGGTGTGCCATGGATTTATATAGAGGCAATATGATATTTTCTGTCTTATTATCTATCCCTTTCTTAATGATTCCCAGCATTCTGTTGCGTTTTTGACTGCTGCTGCACATTGAGTGGATGTTTTCAGAGAACTATCCACCATGACTCCAAGATCTCTCTTGAGTGGTAGAACTCTTTCTTGAGTTGTAAAAGCAACAACCACCCAACTTAAGCAAATATTAATCTTGACTCACAATGTTTGTGAAATGAATCACATTTTTGTTGTTAATTTCCAAATCCCTGTTAAATGAGGGGGATCCAAAGGATTTTGGACATGCAAGCTGACTGAGAGACATTTAACTTTAATGACACTCAGGAAATGCCACTAAAATACAGTCCCCAAACACAAGAATTGCTTCCTATTACTGCTGGCAAAACACCATCTACACTTTAGCAATTGTTGCATTCCTCCCTCATTAATGAGAAGTGGAGATTCCCATTGTCCAGGGTGCATATACAGCACACTACACAGGGAATTTAAAGTTCAAACCTGCCAAGTAACTGGAATGGGAGTTGAGCACCTTGAAGGAGGCCTTCAGCATCTGGCCAGAGCAGGACTCAGATTCAGATCTGCTTTTAACTAGGACATGAATTGCAATCCAAACTACTCACTCAGACCACACTGACGTCAATAAACCCCCAATACATCCATCTGTGTTTTTTATGCAACCTTGAGCAGAAAGATAAGAAAATATACTGAAAGGCCAAGTGTCGTATCATGTAGAGCAGTGGTTCTCAAAGCCGGTCCGCTGCTTGTTCAGGGAAAGCCCCTGGTATGCTGGACTGGTTTGTTTACCTGCCGCGTCCACAGGTTCTGCCTATCGCGGCTCCCACTGGCTGCGATTCGCCGCTCCAGGCCAATGGGGGCTGCGGGAAGTGGCATGGGCCAAGGGACGTGCTGGCCGCCCTTCCCGCAGCCCCCATTGGCCTGGAGCGGCGAATCGCAGCCAGTGGGAGCCGCGATAGGCAGAACCTGCGGACGCGGCGGGTAAACAAACCAGTCCAGCATACCAGGGGCTTTCCCTGAGCAAGCAGCGGACCGGCTTTGAGTACCACTGATGTAGAGATCCTTTCCAAAACCCTGGTGGCAACACATTGTTTCTTTTAAAATGAATTAATGTGATTAAATAAATTCTGTTTCCTTCAGTTTTCTAACCAATCCTTTCCTCTTTACAGCTTTCAACTCATTCTTTATTCTATGTTTTATTAACTAACCAATGAATGGCTTCTGTCTGCTTCCAAAATTCACTTGTTAAACTAAATTAACTGCCAAATAGCAGGAAAACATGTTCACCAATGTCTGTAAACCCAAAGCCATACTGTAACAACCAGGACTCATAGCAGGGACATATATTTACCCATGAACTGGATGGGTCAAGGCCCCAGGCAACTGTCAATAAGGACTGAAATCCAGCAGCTGAGGAAGAGAATTGCACAGATAGGAGTTTTCACAACGTATTCCATTTAGTTTGATTCTACTAGGTCATTTATTTCAGTATTGCCTACTGATTGGCTCTCAGATTACTTGGATGCTGTGTTCAACATAGTCTCATATATAGTTGAAATTTTGCTTGTTTGGTGCCTTATCCTTAGCACTTCCTGTCCTCAAAGTGGAACAGAATGCAGGAGTCAATACACCTTTATTCCCAGCCCGGGGTCACAAAAAAAGCTAATCCCATATTGCCTCACAATGCATTCTTCAGTACCATTCCATCTAGATATGCTTTGGTGCAAAATGTTCCCTTTTTTTGTTGTTACTAAATTGCAGTTCCCATGAAAATGCTTTGGCAGTGGCGAAAGCCGGGTATAAGTGGGTTCAGTTCAAATTCACTGAGGCAGATGTACTTCACTTAAAGGCAAATGAGCTGATTAAAGTACATTCTAAAATTCTGTCTGGTTTGGACAGTGGAGTGTGATCCTTTATATGGGGATATACCAGAACAGAACACGCACTTAACCTCAGACATACACTGAAGATGTTTATAGAAGTCAATTACAAACAGTGAGACGAGGAAGAACGAGGAAAAAGCAAATTCCTTGTGTGGGAAGAGGAATGTTCACTGTGGTATCCTCGCTATTTATTTTAATGAGGAAAAAAGACAAAATATAGAGGAGTTTTAGCAGGGCCATTTCATGTTCAGTTCAATTGGTTTGAAGCTAAATCACCACTACGCTACATCACAACAGAGAAAAGCAGCATGAAGGGCTCAGGCAGGTGAATGAAACTTCTTGATCTTGGCAGCAGAACCTCTTCATCTAGCATGTAAATTGTTGGCATACATTTCTGAAATTGTACAAAGACTCAGTATACCTAGAGTTTAATAGTAGGAGGTATTCTGTGCTATCTGTGTGCGTACAATATTAGGTACAGTGTACGTGCATACACACACATGCAGTTCAGAATCCTAAACATTCCACCTGCACGGCAGGGTATTTCCTGCCCTGCAGGGTGAATTCCATTGAATAACAGTGAGTTCCTGTAAAAAGACACTCCTTTCCTGAAGGTCAGGTGGAATTTTAAGGCCCCAGGAGTGAAATCTTTGCCGCTTTGACTTCAGTGGGGCCAGGATTTCACCCCAGGACTATATGTGTACGTTGTACATACACACACATCCATACTGTACATATACATAAGTACACATACATTTTTACATTCTTTGGTGGTGAGATAAAAATAGGGTTGTACAGATTGGTGTATGTCTGTCCAATAAAACAATCTTAGGAAGATCATAGTAACTAACAGAAGTGATTTTGCCTCTTTAAGGACTGTTCCTTGCACTGACAAAATGCCATGCTTTACGATTACTAAAACAGGCCACAAGGAAAGCCAACGTAAACATAGCTCACACAATAAAAGATGACTCAGGAGAGTCCCCTAATACTCACATCAATGCATCATGAGAGAACAAGCTATAAGCTTTCACCTAGAAATACTCAAACACTCCTTTTTTGTATCTGTCAGGTTTTAGTGCTGAGCTGTGACACACCCTTCTTTAGCCCTTTTTGTTTTTTCTGTTATATATCTTATCAAAATTAAACTAACAGAGGACGGGATGTCAGGAGGAACAGATGAGGCTGGTAGAACAATGCCACACTGACTGGTTGTCAGCCCGTGTATCACCGATGATGGTTTTGCTTGTAGCCACCTCTAAGGATTTCACACCTGCATCTCAGAGGTGCTGATGAGGCCCAGTGCTTTGGCTTCTTCTGGTGTCAGTCCACTCTTTAGAGTTCTTCTTACTGTACAGTCACAAAATCCAAAGGGAAGCAAATAACAGTTAGGAGTGATATACAGGACTGTCAGTTGCAATATATATTCTAACACAAAAACAGAATCAAACAAACAGCAGCTATGTCTATAAGGCCTGAGTTTCAGAGCAGCTGAGCACTCTCATCTGGCAACTCAATGGGACCATAAGGTACCCAGCAGCTGTGAAAATCTTTCTATAACATCTATATTTAGATTCAAAACAAGTCTTTTCAAGTCTTGTTTTCTTAAGTAAAATCCTACAGAACTTAAGGAAATCAACTTTCTTTAGATTTATAGAAAATGATTTTTACATTCCACAAAAGGAATTAGCATTCTCATATAGGTTTTTAGAGAACTTTTAATAGAACCCTATTTGTTTTGTCCCTATTAAATTCGATGGGGCTTTTCCATATGGTGTTTTAATTGCTATTTCTCTGATCTTCTAATAACATAAAAGTTAAAAAGAACCAAAAGTAACCACAACATTACAAGTAATCAGAATCCTTATAAATAATGCTTCAAAACCAGATTTCCTTTCCTCTTGTTTTCTGCTGTGCCCCCTTACTCCCTCTCTCCCCCCCCATGTCTACATCACATATTGTCAGCAATGGTTTATAGCTAATTTACAGGGGTTGAGACCTTGGCTTTTTATTTTTCTGAGAACTGTTGGGAAAATCTGTACTACCACAATAATATAAACAGCAGCACAAATAGGTATAATTTGACACATGAAACTTACATTTTAAATTTATTTCTGCTTCACAGACTCAGGGTTTGTCTACATGGTATGATAATGTGCACCAGTGGGGTGTGAATTCTAAAGTGCACCAACATCTCACACATTAACTTGCCTGTGTAGACCTGGCTGATGCGCACTAAAAGTTCCCTACTGGGCATTAACATAGTTCTGTTAAACCAGACTGTTATAATGCACACTAGGGAAATGTTACTGCGTGCCAACAGGGTTTACATAGGCCAGTTAGTGAATAGCATTTTGGTGTCCTTCAGAATTCACACCCCACTGTTGTGCATCAGTGCACCATGTAGACAAGCCCTTAAAGAAGAGTTTGCCATTTCTTTTATAGCAAACAGAATCTGTGACTGTGCACTTCCCTAGAATTTTTTTCATTAGGGGCTGCAGGTGAACACACCTTGTTTCAGGGTGGGATGTGGAGGCCTATGGACTGACTGCTCACTCCAATAGTTTGTTGTCTAGGCAGATGTGCAAAATGCAGATTAATGCATTTATTGTACATCCAAAGTCCAAACTATAATTTATGCAGAGCAAAAATATTCAGAGCTCCATAACAGTGAAGAGAGCCAGTAGGAGACACACAGCTCTGGAGAAAGGAATTACAGAGCATGGTTAAGAACTCCTTGGCTTCCAGCATTGTTTTTATGCACCATAATTAAGAGCTCCAATTCACTGGAGAGTCACTCCAAGTTCCTGAAACTGACTGGTATAGACATGGGTCTAGCAGGAGTGAAAGGACTGAATGGATTGTTATGGAAAACAAATAAGATAAGAAAGAGGAAAATAATGTCACCATGTCACGAATATGGTGAAAAGCATGACCTACATTTAATAGCAAAATTTCTCTCTTCCGTTTCTGGGACAATTAAGTGAATTGGGAATGTCACACTTACAATTGTTCCTTCACCTCCGAATCCCTCACTTGAGGAGTTCTTCAAGGCTCACTCCTCTCCCCTATATTATTTAACTTCTATACCAAGCCATTGGAAGAATGTGAGGAAATGTTGCATGATACCCATCTCCATATCTCCTTTGCATCAAATATAAATCAGCACCATCTCCCAACTTTATCAATGCTTCGGTGAAATCTGCACTGGATGGAGAGCTCCGGGCTCAAGCTGAACATAGGCAAGACTAAGATGCTGGTAGGAACAGGGAAGTGCTTCAAATAACACGTCCACTATACAGACCACTTTCCTTACATTATTAAATCAGTCATCACTTGGAGGTCCTTTGGGACTTCTCAGAGTTATTAGATTCCCAACAGTCATGACAACAACAACAAAAAAGCTGTGAATTGCCATAATATTTCATCCCTGCCTATCAGAAATGGCCACAATGATCCACATGCTTGTGACTTCAAGGTTTGAGTATCAAAACACACTATATCTAAAATGAAACTACACTCCCTTCCCCCTCCCCCGAAAAGCTGCAACTGAAACAAAATACAGCATTATGTCTGCTTGGTAATTACACAGCTGCCATGTATTGTTCACCCCAGTGCTCTGCTCCCTGCTGAATAGATAGTCAAGTTTAAAGTCTTTGTCCTGTTATATTCAAGGCCCTCCATGAGACTGGCTCTAGCTACCTACAAGGTTATCTTTGCATCTTGTAACCCTGAACTCCAAAACCAGCTATATTCCATTGGAGCAATGAACCTGTTGACCTCTAGAGGGAGGCATATGAGCACAGGAGACAGAACTTTCACAGAAGCTGGACCTAGAATGTGGAACTCACTCCCACAAGAAATAAGACCACACCATTTCCAGAACTTAATGCAAACCTCATTTCTTCGAATTAGCTTTTCCTCAAAAATGTCACCACAGATGCACGCACACACAAACATATCCAAACATAAACAAGAAAAATGTTCTGAACTAAGCAAGCTTTTTTCTTACAAGATGGCAAGACTGAAGTAAAGACAGAGAGATCAATTGTTATGTCCATTTGGAAATACTTAGTAGACACTCAGACACTGTAATAATGGGGTCATATTCATCCATAAAGAACAGCTAGAATAAACCAAATTCAATTATGCCTATATAAATCTTTAAAAGTCAATACAGTTACTATTCCACATACACAGCTAGCTAACTGGAAAAAAATTGAAGGGAGAAAAATATGTGGCTTTACCTTAGACTGAACACAAAAACAGAAGATGGTGAAATTCCCATTTTCCCTTTACTTACAGGCCTGCAACTTCACTATGCAAACCAGTGTAAAGGGAATGCCAAAGACAAGTGCAATAATGAATTGGTATTTAGGGCAAGTATATACAGAGTACTTAATAAGGAGTCAGAATACTGTGGAGGAAAAAGCCTATTATGAGAAAATGTGAAAGAGAACCGAGGATGTAACTGTAAGCGAGAATCATCATTGTGTATCTTAAGATGTGCCATGTTCTGAATTTATTGGAGACTCAATTCAAGGACATCACGATTTTGCATATGATCCAAAGTGATGTACAAAATTAATGTAAACTCTTCGAGGCAGGGGCCGTCTTCTATCCTATGACTGTATAATGCCAGGCATAAGGGAGCCCCAACCCTTAGTTGGGGACTTTAAGAGCTAGCAGAGCTCAAATAAATAATAATAGTAACATTCATTCAGTACTTGGATACATGTAGAAGTATCTGACCAAAAAAGGTCTTGTAGGGTTCTGTAGGATTTTGCTAAACTACCTCAGGTCTCAGCTATGACACAGAAAGGTAACTTGGATTTAGACATCCCAATGCCTGGACCTTTTAACTTAAGCAGTTAGACAGGAGGAATCAGCTCCAAAGACAGACAGACTTTGATGGATAAGGGTAATAAAATTACATTTTTAAATCTGTAAATCTAATGAAAAGCTCCCCTGTGGAGAGAATCAGGCTCTAAGCAAAGAGATTCAACAGATAAGCCTGAGAGGCAAGCACTGAAAATACTACTTCATGAGGTATTGTGCGCCTACTGGAACACTCAAACTCACTAAGTAGAAGTGTGTCTACTCTGAATTTACATGGCAATTTCCCATGCATTATGGCCTTGCATGCCCGTATTGTAGCAGATTTGGAGGGTTTGTTGCTGAGCAGAAGAACATGATTTGTTTCTAATGTGCCTAGGGACTGAGAGAGCTTGAGATCCCTTGTGAAGATAAGTGCCTTTCAGTGTAAAAGCTTCTAATTACAAATAACCTAGAGCCAGACCTGGCTCTTGTGTGAGTGTGTTGTGGGGACACGGAGCTCAAGGAGGCCTCCCTCACCTTAGTGCGCCCCTTTATGAGTCAGGTGGAATTTAAGCCCTTGCATTTGTGGAATAGCAGGGACTGCCTCTTTAAACAGTGCCAGGAGTAAGGAGAGGTGGAAGGGAGGGGACACCACAGTCCTGTCACATTTTCCCTTGGCCCCCTTGTATTGGCTCTTGAAGAGGGCTAAAACAGGGGAAATCTAACTGCACTCTATAAAGGGGTGCAGTAAAGTATGCACTTTCCCTATGAACTGGAGGGTGGGTGAATCGCCTTCTGACATGCTATACAGCAGATGATTCTAGGCCTTTTTCACTTCCAGAGATTGCATTTGGTGGGGATCTCCTACCAGCTTGGGGCAGGAATACAATCCATTAGTAGAAGTGACTTGGAGAGAGAGTTTTTCCTTCCATGTTTTACACTCAGTGCAACATTACACCACTCAAACTAGGTCTTTATTCTTCCCTTTTCACTGAACTCTGTGGCATGTCACTAACTTGACTAGACATAATTTCTTGGCTTGTAAAACTCTTGGCCTGCTGCAGCCCACATTAAATTGAGTTATGGAATGCATTCTGGAGGCAATGACAATAAAAATAAAGCTTTCTAATGACCTTTTGTGCTCTTTAAGCAATCTTTAAAACATTGGCTAAAGAAACATAAAAACATAAAACAGGAAGAAAATTACTTTTACTGTTGTCACAAGAAAGTCCTGCTGAGATCTCATAACCCAGAAACCAAACATTGTTTTTAGGGGGTCGGAGGGGATGATATTCTTTACCAGTCAGGAAATCTAGAACTTAGTTTGATATTCTGGCAGAACGTAGCATGCCTATGATGAACTTGGTGAATTCATCTGAGCATACTGGGTCAAACAACTGAAAAGAGAAGCAGCCCTCACAGAACTGGGAACATTTAACATACAAGAAGACTCCCCAAAGCAGAGCCTTTTCTCAGCACATAATTAATCTACACAGGTTTTTTTTTAAAGGGCGGCTAGCCTCCCTGATTTCACTAGAAGTGAGGAGCAGTAAAAAAAGCAAGGTTGGCGCCACATATGGTAACAGTTTCAATGGCTTTTGGCATGTAGGTGTAGACCATTTCCATTTGAGCACCATTTGAATTGCAACAGTATCCCTTTACATAAATATGAGCACTTTGTCCGCTTTGGGGTCGCGTGTATCATGGAAATAGTGTAATTCCCAACAGTATCCTAGCAAACAATGAAAATGAATAAAACTCCGACGGAAGTCTGTGGGCCAATGAAGTAAATGATTATGATAGTTTGTCAGAAAACAAATTTAAGATGCTGTAAATTACCTATGGGGGAAGCAGGGAGGTTAGTAGGAAAAGCAGCCTGTAGGAGGACAGGAGACTAAGCAGTCTTATGAGCCTATTTTATTTTATGTACTTTAGTTGCATTTCGTGCTACATAATCCCGTCCCTACCTCCTACCCAATTCACTCACACCTATTTTATAATCAACTTCTTCTTCCCGTTATGCCATCATCTGGGGTCGGCTCACTGTGCAAGCATGTGTCATCTTCATCTGTCTGAGGTCCACCTGCTTACATGTTCTTTGATGCAATCCATCCGTCACTTCCTCAGCTTTCCTCAGGGTCTCCTTTCTAGCACCCTCTCCTTCCATGTTATCTTCACCAGGTCCTCTTTGTTCACCCTCTCTGTGTGTCCAAACCAGCTAAGTCATGCTTCCTCAATTTTAAAGCCACAGTATGGACTTTGACTTCCATCCTAATCTTGAATTTCACAATCTCTCTTTATTGTGCCTTTTTATTGTGTGTTTTTAGCTGTTGACACTCTGAGTACCTTTCCTAGACTTGAAGAAGAGCTCTGTGTAAGCTTGAAAGCTTGTCTCTGTCACCAATAGAAGTCTCTCTCACCAACAGAATATCAATAAAAGATATTACCTCATCCACTTTGATTCTTTTTTTATTGCGCAAAGATATCCCATCTCAAACATCTGTAGGTGTTGAACATACCATCTCTTTACTCCCCAAGCTTCTGAATTATACAGCATTGCGGGGCTCACCATTGTTCCAGACAGATGGGCTTTCAATCTCAGTGGCATATGCTTGTCATACACAACCCTAGAGATGTTATTCCACACTCTTCCAGCTCCCACACAGTCTTGAGTGTATCTCACATTAAAGATTGCCATCTTCCATAACCCAGCCGCCAACGTACTTGAACTGGTCCGTCTGGTTTAGTCATAGTCAGTTAATCTCTATCTCCAGTTTCCTTGTGGCACCTCTTCTAACCAACATGACCTCAATCTTATGTTCATTTTCATCCCATGCCATTGTAGCTGGTCATACCACTGGATTACTATTTCCTTTAGATTTTCTTTTGAGGACACCCTTATTACTATATTGTCTAAATATATAAGTTAGTCCAGTAAAAGATATTACCCCACCCACCTTGTCTCTCTAATATCCTGGGACCAACATGTCCACAACAACACTGCATATAGCAGCTTCTCACTTTTTCCCACAGGGATCTTCCTGCTAATGTAGTCTATCAAATATGATAAACAGCAGCAGACTGAGGCCTGGCCCTCATGCAATCTGACTTACACTTCAAAGGGGCTTATCTTTTAAAACATGTTCAGATCAGTGTTTAAGTGATTGAGAAAATCCCTTTCCAATCAATGTACACCCAACATATTACAGACACTGCCATTTAAGTCCTCTCTGATTTTACCCCCATCAGTCAGGCTATGGCAGTTTGGTTATGTGAGCTCAATTCAGAAACTCTCTGTGTTCTTCATCCCCTTCCATTGTTCACTTAGATGATATATTTTTCATGTCAATATCTCATGTCAATATCTGCATTAAGCTAAACTTGCATTAAGCGAGGCATATGTCATTGTTGAGCATGAGCAGGGCTAAATTTCCCAAGTGGTGGTGGTGCGTACGGAAATTTTTCCTTATGGGATTTGTGAGTGAATTCCTGGATCTCATCCAGTACCACTTTGAAAATGTGCAGACAACTGAAATATGCAGCATTTTCAGTCAGGGCCAGCATGTCAGAAATTGTCCCAACCAAATTTCATAGATAGTGCCAGTCTCTCCTAACAAAGAATTCAACTATTCAGCAAATTCCATTGTAAGACTAGATATTAAATAACATAAAGGGGAAGCCAAAAGTAAAAAAGGATAAAATTTGTCTTTATAAGAGAAAGTTAAGAGATGTGTTTGATCTTTAAGTGGGTTATATTCTAGAGAACAATAGGTACATTATTCTGAAGAATTTGGATAAAGGAAAGGATTTTTTGTTTCTACCTAATATTTAACCTATTGTTTTAATTACTAACTAAAAATGGTTTGTATCTCTGGGTAACGTTTTTAGGTGTCAGCATCTTCCTCACCAATTAACATGATTTATATAGTGCCCATAGTGAACCAGACTGTTGTACAGACATGGAAGAATACAGCCTCGAAAAGCTTAGAATCTATGGTCCTGAGGCAGGAAAGCATCCCTGTTCAGGACAGCACATGCCTAAACGCTAATCTGAATTGGGGACCATGCCATAAATATTATCGTGTAGTACTGGGAGCATGAATACTGAATGTAATGCTCACAGTAGTAAGCACTACATTTGGTAATATGTATTTGCAAGATTAGACTGTAAATAGCCAATGTGTATATGGGCAAATCAGGTAGGGGATGGAGGATTGAAAAAGCAAGGGGATTTAGCAGAGGTGTTAGGCATACACCTTGTAAGTTCCATTTTTAAAGCAATTTATCATTTAGTAATAGATGTATTTCACTGAGGCAAGAGCTAGGGCTCGTAGATTTAGAACTGTGTGTTGAAAAAGGACTAGGAGGAGGAAGAGAAGGGCTACTATCTTTGAGCACATAAGTTCTATGGAATTGGAATCTAAACCTAATAATGTCTGAATCTCTCACCTGGAGTCCTTGTTGGGGAATAAAGAAGATTAAAAAGCAGATCTGTAAACCAAGAAGATAGATTCAAAACAATTGAGATGAAAATGTTTTTTTGTGCATATGCTGATTATTCAGGGTTACTCTGCTTTGAGAAATTCGGATCCAATTACGGGTGAGGTTCCCCCCCTTTGTGCTGTAGGTGGGGTCCCTCCCATTGTGCTGCCCTGCTTTGAGCCAAAGCAAAATGCAAGGTAACTGCTGTGGGAACTTGTTTTGCATCTCCAAACAGAGACATCCCTCCAGATGCAATCTCAATACTATGAATGTAGTTGGAATTCCTGCCTTCACAAATGATCATGTGAAATTTCTTCAGGGCATTAGAGGGCTCCCTTTGGCAACTATGGCTATCACCTTGCTTTTCAGTAAAGCCATGCATGATCGCACTTTTATTCTTGTACTCTAAACTTCCTTATTATTTCTGGTTCTTAATTGAAGCCCTTTCCTCAAGAACAGTTTGATCGTGAAAGCCAACACCACACTGCTTCTGATTTCTTTACTCAGACGTTGGAAGGAAGACATCTCCTATAAGGAAGGAAGAATGATATAAATACAGGCATACACAGCTGACCTGGTGTAAACCTGAAGTCTTTAATTAAGATGGATAGAAACCAAAGTAAACAAAGTGCATGTTTAAGGCCAGCAGTGCAACCAGACCATATGTTATTTTTCAAATACCCAGAGCAATATCCGTACTCACTATGCCAGAAATTAAAAGAAAAAAAAACCCTTTAAATCTTTAAAATATACTAAAGAGGAAACAAAGGGGAATGTGAGTGAAATGACTTCTGTCTAGTGGACTGAGAACAAAATAAATAACTGACAACAATGAATTAACTATTTCTATCCCTTGAAAGAGGTAAACTAAAGATGTCAAAATTAACTTTTGTTGTGAATGACTTACATGGTATTACTTTCCATGATTCTGTAGTAAGAGATGACACTGACTTACTTATAACCTGGAACCATAAATAGATCACCTCCCCAGCACTCCTCTACAGAGCTATAATTCTATATGAATTATCCAACATCCCATCACTTAATGTTTGCTATGCACCCTTATCTTGCCAAATCCTAGCTTCCTCCTTTCACCTTCAGCTTGTTCTTGCAATATAACTAATCAGCATCACTCAGTCAAGAAATATAGGACACTCCAGCACTCATTGTCTTTATTTAGCAACACCTGGGACGTCTCAGTTCATCAGCTATTCTTTGATCCTTCCTTTGTCTGCTTTCTGCACTCATTGGAGACTGTGTATTACACTTATAGTCACAGGGACAAATCAAAAAATTCAGTAACGTTTTGCTTACACTATGGGATCCTGCTGGGAAGCAAAATGGCTTCTCTGCTAAAACACACTGTAAAAAACCCCACTACAATACCCTCAGCCTTCAAACTTGCTTTACCTGCCCAAAACTCTGATTACAGTCACACGGCTCCTTTACTGGCTCCCCTCTTTGAGAATCTGCCTCATGCCCATGAATTCTAAGGGTACGGCAACAATGAAATTAAAAATCCATGGCTGGCCCATGCCATCTGACTGGGGCTAAGGGGCTGTTTAACTGCAGTGTAAATGTTCAGGCTTGGGATGGAGCCCAGGCTCTAGGACGCTGCAAGATGGGATGGTCCCAGGCTGGAGCCCGATGCCAAATGTCTACACCGCAATTAATCAGCCGCTTAGCCCCAGTCAGATGGCACGGGCCAGCCACGGACATCTTTGGACTAGTAGAATGTTCTGGAACAAAACATCAAATCCAAAAAAGCAAATGATGCAATCTGGGGAAAAGGACACATGTTCCCTGACCTTGCCAAACAGTAGTGCAGTATACATTTGATGAACTAAAAGCAGATTCTACTTGCCTGGTGTCAGTGCATTTATATTCTATCCTGCTAAATTAGGAGTCAGTTTAGAAGAAACAAAACATATCTTTTTATTATAATGTATTTTTTATGACTAGATTTTAAGGCTAGAAGAGACTGGACATTTATGTGGATAAGAATATTCATAATAACTATGCTAAAACTTTTGGAAGGGATAATACATCTCATGCTTAAAACCCTAAATCAATGTCCAACTATTAGAGATCAGGACAAGACCTAATATGCGGAGCAGATTATCCCATATCTGCATATTGTAGAGTTCGTACATCCTCCTCTGAAGCATTTGGCACTGGCCATTGTCAGAGACAGCATACAGGACTAAGTGGACCTCAGAAAAGCAATTCCAGAGTTCCTATACTCTAATCTGACCTGCTGCATATCACAGGAGTATTACACCCAGTAATTACTACAATGATACCAATAACTTATGGGCAAACTAGAGCATATTTTTTTGGAAGGCATCAAAAAACTACTACTGATTTCATAAAGAGTCTGTACCATCTACTGAATTCAATCTCCCATCTTCCAGAGTTTTAGCTATTTCATCATTTTATTTTTCATTCAATTAAACTTTTATTAGCGTGATGACCACCCTGTGAAAGTATCAGGTTAAGTATGTTTTGCTACGACAAATAGCATTTGATAATGAATAACATCTATGAAATATTTACTTATTGTAATTGTGATTAATTGCTGCTAAGTGTGCATTAAGTAACCTGATTGATTAAGTTTGCCCTTCCTTCTTCCCAACTCCTTTCTTTTATACTGAACCCAGCAATTGTGGATTTAGTTATAAATTGGAAGCAAAATTGCTTGGGATTTTGGAGTTTATATAATCTTTTTTTATCGAAAGACATAAAAAGGCATAATTTCCATTAATTCCTGTTTTCAGTCAGGCCATAAATATCTGGATAACAGGCTCTTTTATAGCATTTTGGCACTTTTGTATTTGATCCTGGCCAGAAAAAATAAGTGCACAGACATATGAAAATAAAACATAAAGAAAAAACAATAACTGAGGTGTAAGCTGGTGGAGCTCCCAGCCAGCTCAGAACAAAAATTATACACCTGAGGAGTCAAAAAGTCATCCTACCTTCCAGAGTTTATTTGATTAACAAATGTGTTATTCCAAAATAATACTGCATGAAATCTCAGCCTCTTCAGAGCTGGATCTTCATAGGATTCTTTCCTACATCCTAGATCCCTTTTCTAGCGTGCTATTCCTACCTCGTTTATATTCAGGGTGGAGTCTAACAAGAAAGACCTGCACTGGGATATTTCTGTAGTTAAGGCACTGAGATAGGACTCAGGAGATCTGAGTTCAGTTCCCACTTCTTTCATGGACTTGTGCATGTCACTTAATATCTCTGTGCTTCAGTTTCCTGTCTGTAAAATGAGGATAATAAGACTTCCCTATCTCACAAGGATGTTGTAAAGATAAACACATTAATGTTTGTGAGGTGCTCAAATACTTAGTGAGGAGGGTCACAGAACGAATGACACAATGAGAATCTATCAGCATTAGTTAACCGGCAGGGCTTCAAAACCTGATAAATGGGCAGCTCATTACACGTGGTTTTTAAACATCAAAAGTAGTTTGGGTCCAGTGGTTTGATTCATGCTGCAGGCTAAAATTTGAGTCACTTTGATTTGATCCAAACAGTTTCCCTATCCTAAATCTATAGTAGATTTTAATTTAAATGAGCAAAAAACAAACAACCAACAAACGTTTTGAAATCAACTTTAAATAAGCATCTAGTTGTGAAACTTCCTGCTTCTGCAATCCTTACTCATGTTACATGGAACTTGATGTAACTACTCATGTGAATAAGTACCACTGAGAATCAGCAGACTTCAAAAAACTGGGCCCTAAATTAAGGAATACAATATAGACACATGATACAGACGAAGATCCATGTTCAAAAATGGCATTTGTTTCGTTTATTTTTTAAGATTTGTTTCTATGGTGAATTTTCACTGAAAGTCTTTTAGAAAAAGTGCGTTTTACAAGTCTTTGAACGGAATTGTCACTGTTGTTGTTTGAATGGGGAAAATCTAAACTCACAAAAACAGGCCTAGCCAGTAACCTGCCCACCTTTGCCATCTCCATGCTAGATAAACATCAGCATATGCAGAATATGGCTGCTCACCTGCTCCTCAATATAAATATGTGACTCAGTGAGACCATGCTTATGACACCATCTCTTTGCCCAGGACACGGACTTTCATGAGCCAACAAATACACTTTAAGATATTAACACTGATAATGCCAATAATGATGTAATAATCCAGGATTAAGGCTCTAGCAGGTCCCCATTTCACACTGTGTTCCACTAAGGCAATTGAGATCAAGTGGATTTGACTTTGTTTGCTGTCCTGTGGTTCAATTTGTATTTGGCAGAGCACTTGTAGGGGTCTGCCATAAAACTTCTCCGAAGATGCCTGTCAGAGCCCACCCTTGGCTGCTCACAAAAGTCGCAAAGCATTCCCTATTTGGCTGGTTTAATCCACTGATGTTTAGATCTTCATTTCCATGTACCTTTATGCACGTGTTGGAGTTAGTGTTTGGCTCTTTAGGTGTCTATCACTGGGCCTGATACACGTTTATTAAATTGGAGCTTGATTTTGATACACTTACTCATGTGGAGTAGTACTTTACTCCTTGAGTAGTCCCACATATTTCAACGGGACTACTCAAGAGCAAGGTGCTACTCCAGCATGACTAAGAGTACTGCAATCGACAGCTCTGAGTGAATGATTTTATGTACAGCCTGTTTATTGAGCATTCATCACTGAATCTTTGAAGTAAACAAACATCAAAAGAAGAACAATGAAAGTGCCTTTTCATACCAGCTAAGACGCCTTGATACCTCCAGTACTACTGTATGTATCCACAGCCCTCTTCTTTGGTTCTTCCACCATCGAGTTTTCCCTATTTCTTACATAAAAGTTCTCATCCTATCAATTTTTACCACTAGTTTCAGTGTGCATTCTCAGTGTGCAGAGCAGCAGGAGTGATCATGCAACCTTTTTCTAACACTTGATGCAGTCAACGTTATATTCCTCATGTGGTCATCATGGTGTGAGTACCCTATTTACTGCTGGGATATTCAAGTGTGTACCTTCCCTCTTCATTCCCTTTCTTTTCTCTTTCACTCGGTCTCATGACAGTGGAGTGTCAGTCTCCCTGTCCACCTTACACTCATGGGCGGCGGGTATTGTAGGCAAGGGGAGGCTGTGCCTCCCCAAACAGCCTACCGTGGCCCCACCCCTAGGCCAGCATGCTTGCTGGGGTGGCTGGTGCTAGGCCACACTGCCTGCCCGGCTCTCCGGGGCTGGCTGCCCAGAGCCCTGAGGTTTGGGGGCTGCCCAGAGCCCCAGGGCTGGGGGTGCAGTGACTGCACTGCCTGGCTGCCTGAGCACCAGGGCTGGGGGTGCAGCGGCTGTGTCGCCCAGGAACTGTGGGCGCTGAGGCTGTGGTGCACTGGGGCTGCGGGCTCACCCCCCCACCCCCAGTCATCCGGTGCTGGGGCCAGTGGGGGGTGCTTTGGGCTCCTGTGGGGGAGGAAGAGGGAGGGGGGGCGAGGCCTCGGGCACAAGGGGAGGGGCCGGGGGTTAGCCTCCCCAGGCAGCTGGGTCACCGGCCACCCATGCTTACACTCCAGCCTGGAAGAAAAGCTCTGTGTGGCTCGAAAACTTGCCTCGCTCACCAACAGAAGTTGGTCTAATAAAAGATATTACCTCATCTACCTTGTCTCTCATCTTATGCTTGTCTTTCATCTAATTCCTTCTCTACCAAAATACCTCCATTCCTTCCTCTAGTTTTCTCAGATCTCCATGACCCCTTTTCATTCTGCAACTTCTATTTTTTATTCCTTACAACCCAGTGCTTCAAAGTCTGCAATAACAGTTTTCTGCAAATTGCTAAAACTAACTCCGTTTTCCTCCTTAACAACTGGACTGTGTTCACTGGAATTTGGACTACTGCATACAGTGGTTCTAAAACATCACCATTTCCAGTTTTCCCTCATATTCACTGTTTGTTATGGTATCATTTCTGAAGTTCATCCCATACGTAGGGGAGAACCAGACAATCACAATTATATTATTTTCTATTTTCTTGCTAGGTTGGACAGCTCTAAATAATGTTATAAAAACCTTTCACCCAGAAAGCTTCTGTCAAGTCTAAAACAATGGAAATAGCACATGTCCAACCCTCAGTTTTTATTTAATGCTTGTGAAACATGCTGAATTGAGAACCCTAGAGATTGGAGTCTTTATTTAAATGCAGAACAGACACATTAGAGAAAGGAACAGTGCAAGCTTCCTGTGGCAATGTGCCTCAACCCTGACTTTGGGTTCTGTGGCTCATTAAACTGTTAAGACTTCTAATGAGAGTGTCAGATTGTGTTCTCCAGTTTTCTCACGTGTTCTCCAGTTCAATACATATGTCATATAGGCCACTGAATAACCATCACATAGTAATGACATTGAGTTGTCATTAGACTTGTGTATATACAATTTTATCTTGCAAAACCTCTAATGTTTTGGAGGTACCTCAGAAACAGTCCCTCTTATCACACATATTCACCTTCAGAACACAGCCTTCATACATTTACAGTATATCTCAGCAGAAGTCAGTTTTTCTTAGTTTACCCGTACCCCCATCTTCTCCATTTCAGCTCTTTCTCAACATTTTCCTTCTTATTTGTTTTCAATGGCCCTATAAGTCAGATCTGCATTTATCAATAACCCTTGATATCTTCAGAGGTTGTAGAGCAGATACAGGAATTACCATTCATTTATCGTCGAAGGACTTTTCACAGCCTTATTCCTTCTCACAACTTATGGCTCCTTCGATTGCTCTGACTTGACCTTTTCTTTTCATTAGAATCTAAATATTGATCTTTGAATACTGAATATGATCACACTACCCAACAATTTATCTCATTCCACTTTGTGGAAGACCTAATTCAACAAATGTAAAAATATATTATTTTCCCAATAGATTCACCCAATGGCTGAGTAAGAACTTGCTTCTCTTATAACTCCATTTCTATTTCTCTCTTGATTCAAAATGACTGAGAGTTACTAATTTCTCATCTCTATTTTCTTTATCCCCTCACCTTGTCTATGAAAGGTAACTGGTAGAGTCACATGAAATGTTTGCAACACAATCATGCATAACTCATTTGGGTTTCCAATTTTGATAGAAACACACACATCTCAGTCCAGGTTCACTTAAATCTTTGCTACGCTTTAAGTGAACCTGAGCAGATTTATTCTTCTGCATTAAAACCCTGAGAAATGTATGATTTTACATGGCTGCAGTAAAAACATGGTGCAAGCTGGTACTTTCAAGTTAGTTTCACTTTGACATTTTGAGTTAGATTGAACACCAAACACACACCCTCCTCGCTTTCACTCTGAGTGTATGTGTAGGGATGGGTCTTGCCAACCTGTATGGGTCAGAACAACGAACTATTGTGTCTTTTGCTCTTTACACAACAAAGGAACGTAACCCTGCAGCACTAAACCACCTAAAGCTCTAGTTTCCAGTATATTCATGTAGATCTGTGCCACTTTCATAGACTTTTGACTGTTCAGCAGTCAGAGTAGCCTTTCCCATTCTCTTATCTTAAATTCTACATTCATATTGATGGGGTCCTGCTTAGTTCCTTGGGGAGAAAATGCAGGTGCCTTGTTATCTCTTCAGCTCAGTGGTTTTTCAAGCCAAACCATTTTATTCATTCATTATCCAGGTATATCAACTACCACTGAAGTTGTACAGTTCCAGACATTCTCCTTGCTGAAGTGCCGTACGCTAAACTACTGAACTTTACATTTATTTTGAAACTGTCTTTTAGTCGACTTAAAAGGCAAGCTGAGATCTTGAAGACAAAACAAGTGAGAGAGCTGGAATCTATCAGGATAAATTACAATGGAAATCAGTCCCAGCCTAAACATTTACTGAGTCCTTAATCCCTGTTGATGTTTTCACTAAACATAAATGAAAACCAGCCCTATGGAAAATATATAGTATTTTCATTATTATCCCTTTTGCTGTAGCAAGTGCTTTCCTGGAAGAAAGGTGCCTGGCAAAGACATCGAACATATGGCTTTTGTGTGTGTGTGGGGAGAGGATTGCTAACAGAGGGAATAGTTTAGCATGGGGTAAGCCACAAAAATATGCAAACATAAAGGGCATCTGTTTGATATGCATGAGTCACCTACAGCAATCAGCACATATGGAGAACACAAGCGCATGTGGGGCAGCAGGTGGTCGCAGTGGATATGCTGCTGAGAGCTGTGGTGTACTCTGTGACAGAAAGTAAAAGAGACAATCCAGTGTCAGCTCATTTTCTTTGCTGGAAGGTTTGCTCATTCAACCAGAATGCCTAGTTCATTTTTAATTTCTCTGAGGAAGTTGCCGCACGCAAAAATCCCCGTTTTGGCACTTTGGGAAGAGTGAATGTGCTTTTGGCATATGCTAGCTAATAAAAGCCAAGTGCTGTTTGTACAGAATGCTTTCCATCACCAACAAGGTTAACTGAACTAGAACAATGCCACAAAAAGTATGCCTGTTGTGATCTTTCACTCACTGTTGTTGTCTCTTCTTTGTTCTAACTTCCTGGAAATGCTAAAAAATGGATGGAGAGGTGGTCACAAAGCCACAGACAGTGAATATGATTAAAATCTTAAATTTTTACCCTCCTCTGGTATTCACCTTTCCCACGGTAACTGCAATATTCTCCATGCTTGGAATGGGGAATATCGCAAAGACTACTGTAACTTAAACTACTGCATTTAATAAACATCAAAGCCAAACTTCTCAAACTTGGGTGACTACGGCAGCTCTGTGCCACTGGAGGGTTGCATTACGACAGGATTTCCTTTAATTCCCAACGTAAATTAAACCAGCTTTGTGGCTGCTTTGCAGACAAATTTCACTACCATAAGTAGACAGATTTTACTTCCAAGTTTGCAAAAGGACATTGTACCAACAATAAAGAAAAGATGTTTAAAGTTGTGAAATAATACGTTTGACAGTGGCCTTTTATAGTTAAGACACAATGAAGTCAATTACAACAGGGCATATCTTGTATTCTGTATATACATATACAAATAAATTGGTTTTTTTTATTACTTCACAATGCCTGACTGCAAGTTAATTTAGTTTCCATTTGGGTTCTTTAACTGATTGCAATACCCTGTTGATGTGTACTGTGATCACAGAAACATTAAAGCACTTTTACATATTGGACTCCTTTTCCTACTAAAGCATTGTTCAGTTCTCTAGTACATAGACACTCATTGTCTACAGTAGTAACTGTCCAGTAAAAAAAGGTTATTAACCTCTCCATAACTGTTGTTCTTTGAGATGTGTTGCTCATGTCCATTCCCATGTAGGTGTGCGCGCACGCCGCACGCACTGTCGCCAGAAGGTTTTTCCCTCAGTGGTATCTGGTGCCCCCGGAGCTTTGCCTTCATGGTGTTGAAAATAGGAGCCTGCTGACCTCGGGCCCCCTGAATTCCTTACAACTCCGACAGAGGGGTAGGAGGGCAGGTTTAGGAATGGACATGAGCAAAACATCTCAAAGAACAACAGTTACTGAAAGGTTAGTAACCATTTTTTCCTTCGTCGAGTGCTTGTTTATGTCCATTCCCATCTAGGTGATTCCCAAGCAAATGTTGGAGGTGGGTTCAGAGTTAACCAACAAGCTAGCTGGACTGAGGGGGCGCTGGGTCAGCAGGCTCCTATACAGAGTGCCATGAAGAGCTATATAGACTGCTGGAGCTGACCCGACAGATACTACTGAGGGAGAAACCTTCCGGCGGCAGTGCATGTGACAAGCACACACCTACACGGGAATGGACATGAGCATGCACTCGAAGAAGAAGAATAGGTACGGGCTTGTATGCTCAATACCGAGTTTACCAAATATGCAGCAATATTATCTACATATTGGAAGCCAGGTTCAAGCCATGATGCTTTTCTTCACCTGATATTAATTCTGACTTCCATAGAGAATTTTTACCATTATGTTTTATGCTGTTTTGCCTGAGCTAAATATCTAATTCTAAACTTTCCAAATGCTAAGTGTATTTTGAATAATGCTAATAGCCTATCACCAAAAAGTTTAAATGTGAATTTTAAACTGAAACATTTCAGGACAGATCCTCAATGTATAGACTTCAGTGAAATCACTGGAGTTATGTTGATTTACACAAGCTAAGGAGCTGATCCTACATATTTACACACATACACATAAACATACAGATGTGCATATAAAAAGAGACAGATGGACAGACAGCTTTCCTCTCCACTGCAACAAGTTTATCAGCAGTACTCACATGACTTCCTGTTTGCACGTGACCGCTTCCTCTCTCTAGGCACCGCTCGCTGACTTGGCACTTGGGTGGCTGACTTTACAATGCGATCCATGATCTCATCAGCTGCATCATCTGTAGCATTAGGTGAATCATCACCAGCAGCATTCCATGAACCGATACGGCCTGGAATGAATTGGAGTCTTAGAAAAAGAGTACCCCTCACACATCACCTTTGTTTGTAGTTGGATCATTGCAGAATGACAGCAGGCAGCTCAGTGACTGCTGTTTCAAATTTGTTAGAGTAAAAACGTCTACCCATTACAGAAAATTTTAGATAACTCGGAAGCACCAGCTGAGCTATAAGGGAGTTCTGAACTGGCCTTAAACTCATGGCTCTCCTCTAGACAATGCAGCTGGCAGTAGTCTCCCAGAGACTGTCCACCAGCTGGGGATTGCTGGAGTGCAGCATGCTCTCCTCACATCCCGTTTTGCTCCCTATACTGGAGCCAGACCAGATGGAATAGAATCTGACTGTACCAAGTCTGCTTCCATGCTTCTGGCACAAAGGGGATGTAGTGGAGGAAAGAATCTCTTTCAAGATGTTTTTTCCCCCTTTGAAAGGAAGAAATCACCTTTTCATTGCGTGGCTGGATATAGCCCGGCACAAGTGCATGTGCTCTGTTACAAGCAGAAAAGTAAAAGTGGTTGGCAAAATGTTCAGACTGAAAAGCTATATAAGCAATTTTGGTTAAAACTACACACCCACCAGAGAGCCACGTCTCCGAAACCAAAAGATCCAGGAAATTATGGCCCTCCCTGTTGCACAGAGCCCTCCGACAGGCACATCTTTTGGTTTCTCCATTAGATATTATTGTTTGTTTTTCTTAATAATTTGAAGGTTAGTCAGTCAGAAGAATAATGACAATGAGCTTTCCAAAAGAGCTGGCTCAGTAAACACAGTCAGGTTAAAAAACCAGCAATGATGGGACCAATCCTTGGCACTTCGCTGTTGACAGTAAATAGCAGTCTTGAATCGCAGTGTGTCCTGCTGCTTTTTTTCCAGGCTCCTGTCAACAGCAGGTCTATTAGGACAGCGCTCCTAACAGGCTTCTGTCTGGCTCACGCTACCACTGCCTCTGTTATTCTTTAAGCCAACAGGAACTGAATCTTATTACAGGACACACTGCTCACTAGCACTTAACGAATTACGTCAGCTGTTTAGTTTGCTGCAGAGCAGCTTGAGTTGTTTATTTCTTTGTATCTTAGCTACTCGGCCTGCTTTTTAAATTGGGGCTTTTGGAGCCAGGCATCAAAGGTTTAATAAAATACATAGAAAATGTTTTACTAGCAGAGCAGGGTCTAGGCATAGTGGTACCAAAAGAAATCAGTAATGGATAAGATTTCCATATATGAGGGAAAGGAATACCATGAAGAGCAGGCCTTACCACCAAGAATTAATGCCCTGTACTCCAGAACCAGTAATTGATTGATTAATTGATAAACCACAGCTGTAAGAAAAAATGTGAAAGGAAAATGGGTTAATGAGCCCACTATCTGTGAAATGATTCAGCAACAAGGAGGTGGTTTGCTTGCCACTCTTCTTATGAATAGAGATCCCAGCGGATCACATGATGGAGAAGAAATGAAGATATCTCATTGTCAGAGATGAGATACTACTGTTGTACTACTGAACTCCTCTGTCAGAATATTGGGTCTGTGCACTGTAGACTGGGACAACATTTGATTTCCCAGGATTCAGTTTTCAGAACTGAACCGTGCTGACACTTGACAACTGTTGGCTTCAAAGGAAGAAGAAATAGCTGCTAGAGTTGCGAGCACATCCATGGTTACCTATAGAAGGTAGATGACCTGCCACCAATCTGCTCTCTCTTTACCAGCTGGTATCTCCGACCCTAATATGGCACTAAGTGATATCAATGTGTACATTCATCTGGGACTGATACAAGCCTTGGGTGCATGATGCTTTACCCTTAGACTACTAGTGTTCACTGTGGAATAACTGATTCTTCATCTTCCATTTCATTATTTTAAAATTTGTTTTTCCAAAAACAACACTGGGCTTGTACATATGATGTAAACTCATGTGTCCACTACAAACAGCAGTTCTATGCAGTAGGATAAATCAAATAGCAGGGAAATGTTTATACATTTATAATCTCTTTTATTCCTTCAAAAACTTTGCAAATCCTTCTCTTCTTTCCCCACCATTCCTCATAAGCTTTGATGCCCTTTAAGCAACAGTTTGTGGCCTAATGGCTGCTTTCAACTTGCTTGTATTGGAAAAAAATATGTTGACCTCATCTATATTTCATAACAAAAGGTGATCAGAGGAATACAAAATGTGGCTTAAAGGGGAGCCAGGCTCATGCAGGAAGGGGGTGGGGGTGGGGTCAATTTTAAGTGGTTATTATTCCTTATTGCTACTCCCGCTGTCTCAGCTACTGACCACCTGCCTGATCTTAGGCAAACCACTCCAAGGGGTCTGTGCCCCATTTGTAAAATGGGGGGTAACAAAAATTGCTTCTTCTCTTTTGACTATTTAGATTGTCAGCAACCTACTACAGTGGCATGACCTCAACGTCTTACTGTAGTACATACAATAAATAATGACAATGCCCAAAGGGAGTTGAGAAAATAAAAGCACAGCGTTTACCTCTGCTGGCTCTGCTTCGAGTGCGAACACCTAGTGCAGTGGTGGTTTCCCCACTGACGGAGGAGGTCTTCAGCACAGCCTTCATGTTCTCATGCTCTGCTGCTTCTTCAGCATACTGCAGACCCTGTGGCTGGCTCTGAGATGGTGTAGAGTTGCTGGAGAACTTTCCAGACTGCAGAAAGAAAAAGAAATTGTTTAATTGACACGATCTAAGTTGACGAGCAAAGGTGGGTGAGGTAGTATCTTTAACTGGACCAAATTCTGTTGCTGAGAGAGAAACTTTTGAGCCTACCCAGAATTATTCTTCAGGTCTAGGAAAGGTAGGCAGAGTGTCACAGCTAATTATAAGATGGAACAGATAATTTAGCATAAGTTGTTAACACATATTTCAAGGGATCATACAGGATGAAGTGGCCCTTTCACAGTGCTCCAGTCATAAGGAGGAAAGGAAAGTGGAGGGGAAAGGGGGGAAGTAGCAGCTGGAGGGGGTTGTTACTGGGGCTACAGATTGTTGTAATAAACCATCAGTCCAGTGTCTCTATTCAGTCCATGATTTTTAGTGTTTAGCAAAGTTATCAATTTAAGCTCCCAGGCCTGATTTTAAAATCGTTATGCAGGTTTCCTTTGAGGGTGAGGACTGACAGGTCAACTGCAGAGTGAGAGAAGTGTTCATCCACAGGTGATAGGCAGTAGCATAGCTGGGGGTGGGAGAATGGCAGCGGCCGCTCCCGCACCGAGCACAAGTGGCGCCTTTTTAATTACTTGGTGCCTTTAACATTTTTACTGACCTGGCAGTGCTCTGGGTCTTCAACAGCACTTCGGCGTCGGGTCCTTCACTCGCTCCGGTCTCCAGCGGCATTGCGGTGGTGGTGGGGGAGCGGGGGGGTATGTGTTCCTTCAGCGCCGAAGACCGGAGCGAGTGAAGGACCCAACACTGAAGTGCTGCTGAGGACCCGGATCGCCGCCGGGTCAGTACCAGGGGATGGTGCCTTTATTTAATCTCCGCTCCCCCTGTTTTTTCCACCTGGCTACACCACTGGTGATAGGGTGTTTTTGTCTTTTATCATTTTCCTGTGAGCTCATTTGAGAGCACAGTGATTGTCTGGCTTTATCCATATAGTTGATATTGAGGCATTTAATGCACTGGATGAGGTACATTACATGCTGTGATTGGTATATGTGGGACCCATGTATCTTGAAAGGTGTGTTGTGGGGGCTGTTGATCTTTGTAGCAACAGAAATATGTTTTCAGCTCTTGCATCTGTTGTTCTGGCAGGGTCTGGGCCTACTTTGAGTTGGTGTGTCCTGGGCGTGGGGAACTTGCTTCTGATAATGAGTTTGGAGAGATTGGAGGGTTGTTTGAAGGCCAGAAGAAGGGATTCAGGAAAGATTTCCCTCAGGATGGGGTCCCCATGGAGTATGGGTTGTAGTCATTTGATGATACCCCTATGGGTTCCAGTGTGGGGTGATAGGTGACAACTTGGGGTGTGTGGTCAGAGAGGTTCTAATTTCTTTATTGACGTTATTTAGTTCTAAAGAATGAAACTAGTAAAGAAAATATGCCATTTGTTTAAGACCACATATCACACACTGAGCAGTAGACACACAAGCAGAGATCCTTGCCTGTCTGGACTCATTTGTAGTACAGGTAGGCTCAAAAGAGTGGGGCAATATTCACTTCTCTCCAAGAGAACGGACCCTGATAGCTATAAGGACAAGGGAATATCAAGGTGCATATAAAATCCTCAAAAAAACTAGGCATAAGTATGGGCTTTAATCTTCATACCTTTTCCATCAGAGCATAGGGTGTGAAACAAAGACCTGCTGTGTGACCTTGGGTAAGGGCCTGCCGTATGGACTCAAATACCACAGTGATGAGCACACTAGATGAATCAAGTTAGCTAAGTAAGGAGTAGATAAGTTTGTTCTGTAGCCCCAACTACGGGTAACTTGGCAGAGCAGAAGTAGTTTCACTGTCCATGAAAGGAGACATTTTCCTGCTGTCTCTAACCTCCCCCTCTACTCCTGCCCCTGCATATCTACAGATAACAGTTAAGCGGTTCTAATAGCAACTACCTACAGTAAGTTAAAAATATATTAAGAACAACACTGAAAACATGCTGCCAAATAATTTCATGGCTGGAGCACAAAAATTGCAGGCGGCAGTAAGAAGAACAAACAAAACCTTAAACTGATTTTGGAATCTGCCCTTCACTCACCCAATCTGTGTATGATTTCTGTATTACCAAGACAACATTAAGAAACAATTTCTAAATTAGCTGCACACACACAACACAAAGTAATGTGACAGTAGGCTGAGGTTTCATCAGTTACAGAAGAAACCTGTCTAGGATTGAAGCCTCTAAGAACTTCTGCAGAGCAAAACATTTTTAAGGGAGCATGATGTTTTCAGAGGAGGAGCAAGTTATATTTCTATTTCAGCCTATGGATATTAATGTTAAAATGTGCCTCTTACTCTCATGGTTCTTACTGTCAGAAAGAATATTTAAGGTATGTTTTTACTCTGAAAAGTGATTACATAAAAATGATAACTTGTTACTCAACAGATCTGCCCCAGTGTTATATTCAGAGTCATATTTCCAAGCACCAGGGCCTAAAATATTTTTTAAATTTCTCCTCACTCCTGTTAGCCCTGCAGACATAACACAGATATGAGAAAGTGTGCTGAATGTTGCTCCTTCATTTGCACCATAAACAGGATTGTTTTATTAATTTCCTATTATAAGGCCAATTAGTTGCACTCAGGAAAATCCATAGAGCCTTTATTACTGGTGATGATGCTTTAGAAGAAAAGAACCCAGCTTGACTCTGAGAGCCTATGTTGAGTTTGCAGGGCTGGCTGTTAGGAAAACCCCATTGTTTTACCTGTAAACTGAAAATATTTGATCTGGAAATTACTGGGAGAATGATACTATTTAAACAAAATGATTTATCAGATTAGAGCTGTAAGTGAACCAAATAACAAAGCAATAATCCTTACAAAGCACTGAGCTAAATATATTAATTTGAGATGTACTGCTGATGGTGCATGTCTAGAATTTGTTTTAAAAATACCAGTTTGCCTCATTTGGAGGAAGAAAATGTGTAAGTGCTAGAGTCTCACATGTGAAAATAAAGGTTAGAAAAATATTAGTGATAAATGTCTACTGCAGTGCATGCCAGTCTTGGTTTAAAAATAACATTGACAGTAGGTTGAAAAGTTAACAGATACAAAATGTCACAGAAAAAACAAAGGAGACTATCATCACATAACCAATAGTTAGAATACACACATTAGTTAAATATTTTTGCACAAATGTTAATTCAATAGCATGTATTGTTCCATCTAATGGATTCAAATCATCATTCACTTGGTGATTCCTCATGTTCTGTTCCACCCAGACATTAAATTATAATCTTTGGGGAAGAAGAGGTCCCAGATAAGTAGCTTCCTATATATCTTTCATTTTCAAATGTCCATGCTTTGCTTACCCTCAAAGAGTAGCCCCTTGTGCAAATGACTGTCATTATGAAGCACTGGGCATTCAGCCAATCAAATTGCTTGGTTAGTTGAACTGGATGAGTGAGCTATATTTGAACAAAGAATGCATTACACAATGAGATGCTGTCCATAACAATAGACTGTTCCACTGGGAATACAGCAGGTTTGTCAGCTGGTACATTATTTATTCAATTATTTTCAGACTCATGTATTAAGAGGAATTTTAAGAAGTTCATAAACTATTCCATTGTTCAATTCTTTGGGATTCATAGTGCAGATGTTGCAAAATTTTGTTTTGCATCTCTATAGACAGATGTTTGAACTGCTCGTAAAATAATGTTTTGTGACTAGATAGCTCAACATTGATTATCCCATTGTCATGGGAACCTTCATCCAAAGTTTTCCACAGGACACTCAGATTATTGAAGTTTTGCATAGTTAAGGGAATTATTAACTTAATTAATGATTTTGGGACCTGGAGAAAGGAAGTTTCAGATAATTAAGGCTCCAAATCAGGATTTATAGGAGAACACAAACTCATGGTTAAAGCAACTTTAAAAACAGTCTCATGATAGAGCCAAAAAGCCAAGAGAATGAAAGTCACAGTGCACGGTTCCAGTTGAGCTAATGGACTTGAGCATTCCATAATATTTGTGTTAGAATTAGATCTCACAGCACACAGGGGATGTGGAAACGACATGCTCTTTCAAAGAACCATACCTCTACATCCTCCTCTTCATCCGTCTATCGGGGAGATGAAGGACAGGACAGAGAAGGACAAAGAGCAATGTTTAGGAAGTACAGTATGATCAAAGCATGGTATTGTTTAAGCAATGACAAGATGATCTGTAAATAAAGGTAGATAAGAAAATACTTCATATGGCAATCAACTTGCCGCTTCCTTTTAGTAAAGAAAAATTTATGGATGCTGTTATCTTCTGCAGAAAAGGCATTGCATTTACTCATCTGTGCACCCAAATGCATATAAATAGAACTGGCAGTAGAACCAAGGCAAAGTTTTAAGTAGAGTTGCCTGCTGCCTTCTCTCAGACAAATTCCAAAGTAAGGCCATGCCCTATCACCCTTTCATCTTTTTCTTTCCCTCAAATCATAGTGTTATATGACACTATGCATCTTTCTGCTCCAATGGAACCATAAAGCAGCTGTCCCCTGGCTGCATGGAAGGAGGTGGAGGGCTCTCTTGTTGTTCCAAATAATGGAAAGACAGACTGTATGGTTGGCTCTGGCTTCTCTCTCTTAGCCCCTCACTCACCTGCTAGTGAGACAGAAGCTCTCTCTTCCTCTCCCTCTCTGTGATGTTTCTTGGGCACCCACGACTGTGAGTCACCTTGTTACCCCCCATGACTCCAGTGTGAGGGAAACTTGCCCGTTCTTAGCGGGGTGTCAGCTCCCTGACACCACCAGCCTATAAGCCACCCAAGCCCTCTCCTCTGGGCTACATCACACTTTTCTTCACCTTGTAGGTTAACAATAGGTGCACCCTTTGAATTGTACCCCCGTGATATCCAGCCCCTAATGCTGGCTACTCTCAGAAATTCCAGATCCTCTGCCCCCAAAGAAGCAGTGTACCCCAATTTATCAGTTTTACCTTTATGCACCATTCCTGCAAACTACACAGCGCTTGTGAGCACTTAGGATAAAACAAAAGCAGGCTTATTTAAGAAAGAATACAGATGTAATTAGAAATGGGAGAAACTGATGAAACCAAGTGATTACAACACAAAGCAATATCATAAAACTCGAACCTGGGTCTACACTTATCAATAGTTACCTCTCTTATGCAATAAGGCAGATTTCCCCCAAAGTTCAGTCTACTGCAGATCTGGCTGGTTTAATAAAAACCAGGATCCAAGAACCAGGATCATGAAACCCCCCTTGCTCCCCATGAGTTTTCTCAGTGAATGGACACGGAGTGCCTCTCCCTCCTCTGTGTTATACTGAAAACAGCCTTTTGTTTCTATTCACAGATAGGGAGAACCCCGGGCTTGCTGTAAAGTTTCTTTTTTGCCTTTAAGTTTTTTGATTGTTTGTTGTTGCCTCTGATGGTTTCTCACTCAGAGTCTCAGTATTGCATAAAGCCAATTGATTGAGCCTTGCATTGCATCACTGACCAAACAGAGTGGGGTGATAACTCCCCTTTGCCTGAATGGGCCATCACTGAAACACGTTAACTCTTGGTGACTAACTTCTACTCCTGGTCCATAACGCATTCTTTAAATATAGATATCTTATTCCTTAACTATTACTCATACTTACATCTCATAATGATTATGAATCTTGATGAGCTTTCTGTAGATACCGTACACATTACTCTTTATGGATAAATGTGATGTATGAGTTTTGTCAGATCAGAGGTGCAAGATATTTGCAAAGAACAGGGGAACCTATGCTACAGGGGTCTGTGTCACACTCCGCCCAGTTGATCTGTTAGCAATCATTGGCACTCTCTCCTCTTTTCCCATGTTCATAATAGGGAGAAGTACTGGAGGAGAGCCTGGCTACTCCTTCTCCCTATGTAGTGACTGGTTTCTTGGTGGCTCATTTTCTCTACCTTTTGCTTTCATAACAGGGTGGCTTCCGAACCACTGTGTCTTTTTGCTTAGAACTTGGATCTCTTCTGTATCTCTAAAAAATCCAAATGTCTGGAAGTCAGGAAATGCAAAGTTGACATTTGAAAGAAACCTCTAAATGTTGGAAAGTATGAAAAAACAGAGTTAATGCCCTCCCCATACAACCTTAACTCTACCTGTGCGTTCCCATCCACACCCTCCCACCCCCTGCCCCAAAACACGAGACAGATATTAGCCCTCATACTTCAAAATTGACATCTTGACCTGCATAGCCCCAGCTATGCTGGATTAAATTGGACATACAAATGTGTATATCATTCACCACCTATTTGACCAAAGAAACTAGATTCAATTCACTCTCTCTCAGACAAAAACACCACCAATATCACCGTGACTCTTAAGAGATGAAGGATGGTCTTGTGGTTCAACCATAGGACTGACAGTTTGGAGACCTGGAATTTATGCTTGGCTCTGCCAGAGATTTCCTTTTGAAACTTAGGCAAGTCTCTTAATCCATCTGTGGTTTATTTACAATGATGCCTGGTTACCACAATGATGTTGTGAAGCTAAACACACGGACGTTTATAAAGCACTTTGAGATTCTTGGATGCTATATAAGTAGGATAGTCCAACAAAAATTACACTTTATATAAAAGTAAAAGACCTATCCAGCTGCTACCTGACACTTCCTAATTTAGGCCCCAGCTAAACAAAGCACCCAAGCGAGTGCTTAACTTTAAACAGGTTCAAATAAAACACATACTTAAAGTGCTTTGATGGACTGGGGCCCTAACTCCCTGACATTAGGCACTGGAAATCATAGAAACATATTAATCCCTCACCACCCTAGATTGTGTGCTGCAGACATTTAAAACCTAGTGTACTCCTGCATTTAGGCTACACAAACCATGGTGGATGTAGTTTATGAAGTCTGCAGCCACAGTATATGAATTTTAAGATTTCCTTAAATTTGTGGAGTTCAGGTCCATTCACTAGTGTATCAAGTGTTGAACCTGCAAAATTTCAGGAATTTTTTTCATATGTCCATATGAGTCATGGCTCCTGGGTAGACTGCTCCTTCTGAGATCCCTTTCCAGTGACAAGCCCATGCCTCCACTTCTCTTTGGGATGGGACCATGCAGTTCAACCACTCTCCGACTGGGTGTCCAGATTACACCCCTCTGGTTGCCAACCAGGATATCTAGCAAGCTCAATGGGCTTGTTGCCCGCAGGAGTTTTCCTTTGGGAGCCTATATCTGGCATTCCCCTCAAGCCTCTTGGTAGACATGACTTAGCCTGAGTGGCCCCTTTCTCTTCTGCGCCATGCTGTAACCTGTTAGCTACAGACCCTGATTCTCAGGCAGTCTGGCGTCTCCTTGCATCCTTGTCAGTGCTCACTGACACTCTCTGGGAAGCCTCTCCCTTTTCTAGGCCCAGGGTCCTCTCATGGTTTAGTGTCCTCCTTTGATTCTACTCTTAGTGTTGGGAAGATTAAACCTGGATGGAGTCACATTGCCCAATTAACAGCTTCCTCATTGTTCCCTCCAGGACTCTTATCCCTGTTATTGTTTTGCTATTCCTGTTTGGTCCTTTTAACCACCTCTTTGATTTAGCTCCATTGCAAGTAACAGATCACACAAACACTACTCCCCATTCATGAAAAATAATCCAGATATTCCCCAGTTCTCAACACCTATCTCATATGAAGTGTTCTCAGAGTGATAGCATAGGGGGGCATTTATTTATTTTATTAATATTTGTAAAATGCAAACACTGAATTTCCAGGTTTTTAAAAATACACTGTTCCATTAATTCCCCACCCCCTGCAAGTTATTAATATATATTTTCTTATCTTATCTCCAGTTCAGTAATGATTTTTGTCTGGGATTGATACATTTTGTTCCAAAAACATTCATCATTAAATAGGAAAGCCTCATTTGTTTTGGCGCTCATCTAGTTTTCAGCATGCTCTACATGACAAGATTAGCTGCATGAGAGTGCTGAGAAGCACATTAACGTTACTTTTTAAGGGCATGTTTGGTTTAGAGAGTGAGCTGTTTATTTTCCTTTGGGCATAGTGGCACTGAAATGCAGCCAGACATTTTGCAGTGGGACCTCAGCAGGTATGTTCATTTTGTTATTCGCATTATGATAGATTTTTTTTTTTTTTGCAATCCTAGGGAAAACAAATTCCTCTGAAAAACGGCCATGCAGAGTTCTTCGAATAAATAAAAAAGAGAAAACCACAGAAGCATCTTGGAAAGAAAGAGCATATCTGTATATTAATCCATACACAAAATGAAGAGAAAAATAAAAAGAAAGGGGGAAAATGAAGCAAAAATATAAAGTAATCTGTGAGAGGCATTCAAAGGAAGGGAAAGGGGCAGAGGACAATGCTAAGTGCATTTTCCAGAGTAAGAAAGCAATCCAGGCTTTGTGCAGTTTATTTATTATACAAGGGTTAGATTGTGATAGCAGGAGCATTCCAGGCTCAAGAAGACAATTTCCTTCTTGCTCCCCCCTTTGCTCCAGGGAGAAGTGATTGGCTGATGGCTTATACCAGCAGCAGACTACTACCCCTCACCCCACCATGCTTGCTCAGTTCCAGTAGCCAGTGTGTATTGAGAGGGACAGAATCAAAGTTCTGTTCATTCCTCTCCCATCTGCTCTGGGTGGAAGGGAGTAAGCAGTTTGTACAGCATCCATGATCCCTATAGGTCCATACCAAATCTCTGTCGCTGTGTGGATGGGCCAGTCTGGGCCAGAATGCAGCCCTACATTACTAAGGGTAAGAGTTAAAGTAGTAAGTGAATTACTCAAGTCTCCTAGATCAAAGATTAACTAGATGGGAATTTTCCTTCTTTTCTTTCTTCTTTCTTTAATGGTTAAATATATTGCGAAATGTTTTTGAATTGGGAAAATGTTAACAAAAGTAACATTACCAAACAGTACTGGAGGAATGCAGCTAGGATGAACAGCTCCCCTAGCTTTCTTTGTGCATGAGCTCTGGCTTTGAAGGCTGAAAGGATCTCCAGTTCAAATCCTAGGGATTCAACTTTTCTGTCAAGTTCACATGCCATAGCACAATTTCAGGAGACCTTTTTTTAAAAAAAAGTCACTCTCGGATTCGTGCCGGGGCGGGGGGGGGGGATTTTGCCATATTTAAATATTATTTCTATTAAATAGAGGTTTTGGAATAGAAATTCTAAGGAACTGTACAAAAGACAGCTACATAATTCTGGGGGACAGGTACTTTTCAATGTTATTAAAAATAATTGAAAAGCTCAGACTCAAATGTATAACTGCATTTCTTTCCTATCTTTCCTGCTTATTTTTCAGTGAATTGTATTGTTTCTGAAAGTGTGTGACTGATATCACTAGATAAAGGCAGACATAGGGTTATTTCTACACTGCAATCAAGGGTGAGAACAAGGGTGATTGTAGCACGTGTCGACCTACCCAAGATAGAGTTATTCTAGCTAGTGCGAGTATTAATAGCAGCAAAGTGAAGCTATGGAAGCACAGACTTCCACACAGATTGTACAAGCCCACCTGGGATCCTGGATACATGTATGGGTGGCTAGTCCATGTTCAAGTCCATGCTGCCGCAGCTTCACTGCTGTTGGTAGCTGAGCTAGCTAGATTAAAGCCACCTCGGGTGTGTCTACACACGTTGTAACCCAGATGCAGTGTAGTGATTGCAGTGCAGTGTTGCAGACACTAGGCAACCTCCCCCTGTAACTGTGACCATGCGCCATTCTTCCATTTTTATTCTTTTCCCATCTAAGAAACATCTGTTGGGAATTACATTAACAATACCAAACTCATTTCACTATGAGTGACCTAGAGAAGTCAGGAGCAAAGGTCTGTAGAAATGAAAGGCTATTACAAAAATTGGGAGTCTGTTTCTCAGACCTAAAGCCCCTTCCATGTGAATAACGCCACTGAAGTGTATAGGAGTTCTGCATCCAAAAAGGTCAGCAGGATTTACCCTCTGCCCTTCAAGACTGATTTTGGTTGAGTGGGTTTAAAAAATAAAGGGATATGTATTTTCTTTTCTAGAATCGGAAAGGTTACCTTTTCTTGGGATTCATGTAGACCACAGTGATAGGATGCGGGATTCGATCCTGGGAAGATTTGAGGGTTGTGGTGGCTATTCAGCTGAACACGAGTTCCCAGTGTGACACTGTAGCCAAAAGAACGATTGCAATCCTGGGATGCATAAACAGTATAATCTCGAGTGGAACAAGAGTGGTTATTTTACCTCTATATTTGGCATTGATATTACTGTTGCTGGAATACAGTGTCCAGGCCTCACGACCACAATTCAAGAAGGATATTGATAAACTGGAGAGGGTTCAAAGAAAATCCACGAGAATGATTAAAGGATTAGAAAACATGCCTTATAGTGATAGACTCAAAAAGCTCAATCTATTTAGAGAAGGTTAAGGGGATAAGGATATAGACTTGATTACAGTCTATAGGAACAAATATTTAATAATGAGCTCTTCAATCTAGCAGAGAAAGATTCAACACAATCCAACGGATGGAAGCTGAATCTAGACAAATTCAGATGGGAAATAAGGCATAAATTAACAATGAACGTAATTAACCATTGGAACAATTTACCAAGGGTCATGATGGATACTCCATCACTGACAGTTTTTATCCATGATGACTCCAAGATATATTTTTTGAGTGGTAACAGCTAATTTAGAACCTATCATTATATATATGTAGCTGGCATTATTTTTTCCAATGTGCATTACTGTGCACTTCTCAATGTTGAATTTCATCTGCCATTTTGTTGCCCAGTCAGCTAGTTTTGTGAAACCCCCTATAACTCTTCACAGACATCTTTGGACTTAACTGTTTTGAATAACTTTGTATCATCTGGAAAATTTGAAATGAATATTCCGTTACCAGGTGTATATTTACTATGCATAGCAGGCATATCTTTTCACTTCCATGCATAGAAATATAAACTAATCAGAAAATCTAAAGTTAGCAATAAAGCAAAGACAAAACCCCCTCCCCCTACCATAACTGCTCTATTTCATTATTCTCCCCATGCAATTGCCTGCCAGCATGCTGAATTACAGTCTTGTTTTTTGAGTAGAACTGGCCTTGGAGATGTTAGGTATCTCTCTGTTTATATGGGGCAATGGGGAGAGCAGGTGTTAGAAGGAAGCTGTAGCAAGTCTTCTGATGTGACTGTGGCTCTGATTTTACCATGTGCTACACCTGAGTGGGGGAAAATAAAAGCAACATTACTTGACTATATTTAAATGGATAACTCCTATACATGTAGATCACAGAAAGTCCTTGATTCACCCACATAAGCAATCTCCTTAAACAGAGGAGTATGTGTCGTGCTAGTGAGGAGCCAGTGGTTGTGGTACATGTTGGTACCAATGACACAGGGAAAGGCAGGAGAGAGGTCCTGGAGGCCAAATTTAGGTTGCTAGGTAGGAAATTGAAGTCTAGGACCTCCCTGGTGGCATTCTCTGAAATGCTTCCAGTTCCACGCACAGGGCCAGGTAGACAGGCAGAACTGTGGGGTCTCAGTACGTTGATGAGATGATGGTGTACGGAGGAGGGTTTAGATTTATTAGGAACTGGGGAACCTTTTGGAAAAGGGGGAGTCTATACAGGAAGGATGGGCTCCACCTAAACCAAAATGGAACCAGACTGCCTGAACTTAAAGTTAAAAAAGTCGTAGAACAGTTTTTAAACTAAGGTCTGGGGGAAAGCTGAAAGGTACGGAGGAGCACGTGGTTCGGACAGAGACATCCCTTAGGGGTGGATCTATTAATGAAGATTCTCTGTGTCCTAGTAAGGAGGAAAGGATGGAAGATGATAAAACATGGGTAGAACCTGATGAAAAACAGTCAAATGAAAAAGAGTCCCATTCAATTACATCTTGTAATGGCAAACAGCTAAAAAGTAACAATTTTTTAAAGTCCTTATATACAAATGCTAGAAGTCTAAATAATAAGATGGGTGAACTTGAGTGCCTTATATTAAGGGAGGATATTGATATAATAGGCATCACAGAAACCTCTTGGAATGTGGATAATCAATGGGACATAGTAATACCAGGGTACAAAATATATCGGAAGGATAGAAAAGGTCATGCTGGTGGGGGAGTGGCACTATATGTGAAAGAAAGTGTGGAGTTAAATGAAGTAAAAATCTTAAATGAACCCAACTGTACCATAAAAGTAATTCCATGCTTGAATAATAAGAATATAGTAGTAGGGATATAGTACCAACCACCTGACCAGGAGGGTAATAGTGACTGAAATGCTCAGGGAGATTAGAGAGGCTATAAAAATAAAAAAACTCAGTAATAATGGGGGATTTCATCTATCCCCATATTGACTGTGTACGTGTCACCTCAGGACTGAATGTAGAGATAAAGTTTCCAAACACCTTAAATGACTGCTTCTTGGAGCGGTGCATCCTGAAACTCACAAGAGGATAGGCAATACTTGATTTAGTCCTAAGAGGAGGACAGGATCTGGTTCAAGAGGTGAATATAGTTGAACCGCTTGGTAATAGTGCCCATAATATAATTAAATTTAACATCCTGGGGGGGAGGAGGGTGGGGAACACACCACAGCAGCCAACCATGATTGCATTTAATTTCGGAAAAAGGAATTTCACAAAAATGAGGAAGTTAGTTAAACAAATTAAAAGATACAGTCCCAAAAGCGAAATCCCTGCAAGCTGCATGGAAACTTTTTAAAGACACCATAATAGAGGCTCAACTTAAATGTATACCCCAAATTAAAAAACATAGTAAGAGAACCAAAAAAAAAATGCCACTAAGGCTAAACAACAAAGTAAAAGAAGCCGTGAGAAGCAAAAAGGCATCCTTTAAAAAGTGGAAGGTAAATCCTAGTGAGGAAAATAGAAAGGCGCATAAACTCTGGCAAATGAAGTGTAAAAATATAATTAGGCAGGCCAAAAAAGAATTTGAAGAACAGCTAGCCAAAGACTCAAAAAGTAATAGCAATTTTTTTTAAAGTACATCAGAAGCAGGAAGCCTGCTAAACAACAGGCGGGGCCACTGGACGATTGAGATGCTAAAGGAGCACTCTAGGATGATAAGGCCACCATGGAGAAACTAAATGAATTCTTTGCATCAGTCTTCACAGCTGAGGACGTGAGGGTGATTGCCAAACCTGAGATATTCTTTTTAAGTGACAAATCTGAGGAACTGGCCTAGATTGAGGTGTCATTAGAGGAGGTTTTAGAACAAATTGATAAAATAAACAGTAAAAAGTCACAAGGACCTGATGGTATTCACCCAAGGGTTCTGAAAGAACTCGAATGTGAAATTGCAGAACTACTAACTGTGGTATGTAATCTATCATTTAAGTCAGCTTCTGTACCGGATGACTAGAGGATAGCTAATATGATACCAATTTTTAAAAAAAGGCTCCAGAGGCAATCCCAGCAATTACAGGCCAGTAAGCCAAACTTCAGTACCAGGCAAACTGGCTGAAACTATAGTAAAGACCAGAATTATCAAACACGTAGATGAACATGATTTGTTGCGGAAGAGTCAACATGGTTTTTCTAAAGGGAAATCATGCCTCACGAATCTGTTAGAATTCTTTGAGAGGGTTAACGAGCATGTGGACAAGGGTGATCCGGTGGATATAGTGTACTTAGATTTTTAGAAAGCCTTTGATAAGGTCCCTCATCAAAGATTCTTAAGCAAAGTAAACTGTCATGGGATAAGAGGGAAGGTCCTTTCATGGATCAATGACTGGTTAAAAGATAGGAAACAAAGGGTAGAAATAAATGGTCAGTTTTCAGAACAGAGAGCGGTAATTAGTGGTGTCCCTAGGGGTTTGTACTGGGACCAGTCCTATTCAACATATTCATAAATGATCTGGAAAGAGGGGTTAACGGTGAGGTGGCAAAATTTGGAGACGATACAAAACTACTCAAGATAGTTAAGTGCAAAGCAAACTACGAAGAGTTACAAAACTGGGTGACTGGGCAACAAAAGGGCAGATGAAATTCAATGTTTATAAATGCAAAGGAATGCACATTGGAAAACATAATCCCAACTACACATATAAAATGATTGGGTCTAAATAAGTTGTTACCACTCAAGAAAGACATCTTGGAGTCATCATGGATAAAAACTGTCAGCGATGGAGTATCCATCATGACCCTTGGTAAATTGTTCCAATGGTTAATTATGTTCATTGTTAATTTATGCCTTATTTTCCATCTGAATTTGTCTAGATTCAGCTTCCATCCATTGGATTGTGTTGAATCTTTCTCCACTAGATTGAAGAGCCCATTATTAAATATTTGTTCCCAGTGTAGGGACCTATAGACTCATTTAACAGGGATTTAGAAATTACTAATAAAAATGTGATTCATTTGATAAACATTGTGAGTTGGGATTAATATTTGTTTAGAATGGGTGGTTGTTGCTTTTACAACTCAAGAAATAGATCTACCACTCAAGAAAGAGATCTTGGAGTCACTGTGGATAGTTCTCTGGGGGTATCATAGAGGTCTATAAAATCATGACTGGTGTGGGGAAAGTGAATAAGGAAGTGCTATTTACTCCTTCTCATAACACAAGAACTAAGGGTCACCAAATGAAATTAATAGGCAACAGGTTTAAAACAAACAAAAGGAAGTCTTTTTTCACACAGCACACAGTCAGTCTGTGGAGCTCTTTGCCAGAGGATGTTGTGAATGCCAAGACTATAACAGGGTTCAAAAAGAACTGGATAAGCTCATGGAGGATAGGTTCATCAATGGCTATTAGCCAGGATGGCCAGGGATGGTGTCCGTAGCCTCTGTTTGCCAGAAGCTGGGAATGGGCGACGGGATGGATCACTTGATGATTACCTATTCTGTTCATTCCCTCTGAAGCATGTGGCATTGGCCACCGGTGGAAGACAGGATACTGGACTAGATGGATCTTTGGTCTGACCCAGTATGGCTGTTCTTATGTTCTTAGAGGTTCCACAAGGAGAATTTTAGAGAATGCTCTTCACTCCGTTAGGCTTTCTCAGCTCATAGGATCAGCATATAATTGTGAATTAATGCTAAGCATATATCCTACAATTCAGACAAGGAGGATATTTGTAGCTGGGATACTATTGCTCAGATGATACTCAGTTTCTCCCAAATACAAATACCATTCTGGTCTGATTCTTCTTCTTCTTCCCTGTCCTATAACAAGCCCTTCTGGGGAAGGCCCAATCACTCTCTCTCCTGTTTTCACATCTTCAGGAAATGGCCCATCTCCCTGGCTCAGATGTTCAGTGACTGGCCACTGGCCTGTACCTACATCCTGTTTTACTGTGATAGGGTCAGCATGCAGGCCCACTTCCTCTCTCCATCTCCCTGGATATTTCTTCTGGTGAGAAGAAGCTCCTTCATTCCTGTTGCTGCCACTTATTCTGGTCCTTTAATACACAAATGCTCCATCGTATACTGGTGTAACAGGAACCCCTCCCCTCTTGCCATTATCTGAACTGGTGAAAAGCACTGATGCTACTTGGAAAATTAAATGTTTAATTTGCTAATCCCTTTGGGTAGTGTCACATTTTAACTCCTTCAGAATGTTACAGAGAAATTAGGGCGCAATGCAAATATAAAACTTCAGTTCCCTAATACTAGACCTGAAATTTTGCATGTCTATCTTAAACCCTTTGCAAAGAACCAGAGCCCTTCCTTTACCTGGGACTAGTCCAAAAGGAAAATCTTTTGAGATAATAATGTGGCTCTAAAATTTTCTCCCAGATGAGGCAGATTTCCAAAATTTGAAAGGTTATTGCCAGGAAAGATCTACAAATGATTGTGAGTCAACGACTTAAATACAATCCCAATATGGGTCTGATGCATTTTTTTTCTTTACCTAACTTGTCTGAGCTGTTGGCCATAAAACTGTAATCAGCTTTGGGTTTTTCATGCCAAAGGCAGGATAGGGGTAGCTTCATATGCGATGAACCACTCATGTTTAATCGAAACTCCAGATTTGGATTTTGAGACAGCTGGAAACTTTTATTAAGTACTGGCACTTCTTAAAACTTTATTTGGACTGAGTGAAACTGCATCAATTTAAAAGAAGATAAAAAAAATCAGAGGATCTTTAAAGATCAAGAGAAAGTTCATCTTATTTTTACCAAAGTAGCCTGAACATAGCGAAATTTATCAGGTAACAACTAAAGAGAATCTAAATTAGTAATCTGTAATAAAACCTGAAAGAGGCTGCACTTGACACTCATGTAATATTTTTTTATCTAATGAAGAAAATAGATACTATACATATAAAACACTATAATATTTAAATTTGCAAGTCAGGACTTTCCCAAATGGGAACCTCACATTACACACCTAAATCCATATATAGGCACCTAAATATGTGGTCAGTAATTTGATGTATGGAATGATTTGGCAGCCTAACTTTAGGGTTGTGTTATTTATATTCTTGGCCATATTTTTCAGTAAGGTGTCCTCAATTCCTACTCTATTCTTTGTTGAAAACAGACATTGTGCATGAATTTGTCCATGCAACACATGGAAGATTTTCTTTATGAACACTTAGTCTTCTTTTGTCCAAATCCGGAAGCTGCTACGAATCCAGAAGCTTTTATAGTCAATGACAAAGAAAAACATAATACTGATTTAACAAAGAACAAAGGGTACATTATTCATAGTGGAGGGAATCCTTAAAGGAAGGTTAGTGAATGAAGCATAACATCTAAAGTATGGCATTCACTAAAAAGAAAGCTTCACAAATACTTGCCACAGTGGATTTGATTTTGCCACTTACATCTGTGATCATTTTCCCCCTGGTCTTGTTTCTTTCCCTGTGGTTGGCGCGTTTCTGCTTCTGCTGCAAAACTCGTTCCCTGGTGGTGCGATACTCTAAAGCAAATTCACTAATAATTTTGCAGAACTTATTGATGTTGACTTCACGGATTGCATAAGGAGGATGACCCATAAATAACAAAAATGCATGGAACCTAAAAACAAAATGAATTAATGACAGCTTTTAAAAATGAAAAAAAAACATTCAAAAACTTTAGATTTCTAGTAAAATAGATTCCAATTGATCCATTTATTGTCTTCCGAGCTCTCATCTCTTTTTTTTCACGCTGTGGAATTTTCATGGATGCCTTAAACATCACTGGCATGGTTTATAATTAAAAACATAATGCAAATAAATGGCTAGCCTATGATAACTTCATCCCAACCCATTTTCCCATGCTGATATTAGAGATAAGATGTGTATGAAACTCCATTAATTTTATTTTACTAATTTGGCAAGTGAATGAACAATTTCATTGCAGATATTGAAAAAACTATTATGTTTTAATTCCATTTGTTTGTATTAAGCAACTTCAAAGAGGCTGTTAAGATGTTGGGGAAAGTCTAGACAAGAAGAATGAAGATTTACAGGCTAGCAACACAGGAAGAGAAGCATTTGTAGTTCAAAAAGAAAACCATAAAATGTTGTAACATCCAAATACTTACAGTCTGGGGTGCTTTGAGTTCACAACTTTACTGTTGATTCAGTATTACTCACAGCTTTTTGTATTATTTGCAGCTTTGCTGCCGCTTCTGTACCACATTATTCACAATGGACTACTGAATATATAGATCTTTGTGAATCTATTTTTTATCTATTGCGTCTATGCCAATTAAAACACTCATTACAATGGAAATGAAACATGTGACTGAATAAGGTATCCTGGAGAGGCTTAGAATAGTAGTTACATTAGGTAATTTAAAGTAAAGAAAACACTGTTCAGCTTATTTTCAAATCCAAAACAATATATGTGATAAACCCAGTAGGAAACTCATACGTTCCTGCTTTCACTACTACTCAGCTATATTTGGGGTACTACTTATTTAGAAGGTGGAATAGAATTCATGAATGAGAAAACAGATGGGCTGGACTAACATCCCAGAGCTGTACATTCACACATTTGGGCCTGTTTGAACTCTCTTTGGTAATTCTGTGTACAAATATACATTATTTCCCCATCTGGAAAATGGGAATAATGATACCATTCTCCTTTGTAAAGCAATTTGAGAACTATGGATGAAAAGCACGACATAAGAGATAGGTATTATTAATTATTATTATTAATTATTATTATTGGGCATATTTAAATCATCTGTGTGAGTTTATGAATCTGGAAATATACTAGCAATGGCACTTGCATATATATGAGCATTAGCAGATTGTACAAGATACGTATAGTACTAGCTCCAGATACAGAACTTGTTACTCTGTCTTTACTATGACAAACATATCATTAAAGACACAAGGAAATTGCCTGAGAAGGATTTCAGGATTTCACCACAGTGTGTAGTGATATGTAAGAAAATAATTGTCAGTCGTCGTTTTTCTCAGCAGAAATACAATATTCAGCTGAAGTTAGGAAATATCTGGAACAAATGAACATCTGTTATAAAGACCTCACAACAGATATGTAGGTAAACATACTTCTTGGAACGTGGTTTGAAGCACATTGAAATAAGTAATTGAGGTTGTTCCCATCAGTGCCCTAATGCTGTACCTGTTAATTATTCTTCTGTGAACAATCTTCAGAATTATGATTCTTTCTGCACAGTCTTTAAGGAACTCAGACATTTTTTGCTTCAGCGTTGGTTTCATTTCATGCTTTGCTATAGCCTTAAGGTGATCCCATGATGCTTTGCACCTTTTCTCCATCTGACATAAATTGTCCTGAAGTTGCTCAAAGTCAACCTAAAAACAAGTGAAGACATCAGTCACTTTGATCTCAAACACCATAGCAGTAACCTTGGGTATCTGAACTGTTTCATCTTTATACAATAAGGAGGTGGGGAGGGAGATGTAGCTTCAGTGACACTGCTATATACATTAATACGATATTAACACTTGTCCGTGTCTCTACCCTCAGTGTAAGTATGTGAAAAGTTAGTCAGAGAAATTCCGAAACAAAAAGAAATGTAACTATGTGTGGTTGCCATATAGATGTAACATCTAAAGAAAGGATAATATCTTCATTTTCTGCTACATTTGTATAAAATGTTTTAGTAGATTCTCTTCTTTGCAGTCAACTGCACTAGGGACGATCAGAAAATGTGTGCATGCACCAAGGCAGCAAAAGGGTTTTTTCTTCTCTCTTTCTCACTACCACCTTACAGTATTTTAATGCGTCTGCCAATCACTACAGTGTCCAGATGCCAATGTTTCCCCTTGGGTATGTCCCTACCCCATGCACTGTCTTGTTGAAAGACTATATTGTATTCCAAATGGTCAGTTCATGTGCCAGAACTTCAAGTTTTATTCAGAGGAAGTGTTATCTAGTGATCTCAATACAAACTTGCATCTCTTGATACACAGTATGACACTGTTAGCTTATAACACAATCTTTCTAATAGCTTTGAAAGTCTGTGTCAACACAGTTAAAATAAATTATTACATCCTCAGTAACACTTATCAGGAGGGAAGCCAATAAATTCCATAAGAAGGTGAAACAGAGGTTCTCTCTTATTCATCAACCAAAAAAGGTGTTCAAATTGCAGTGGTCTACGCAAGCCATTCTGGATATGTTTATAAAAACAGGGCAGTATGCATGAACTATCCAGCCGCAGTACAGCACATACACAAAGCAAATGGAAACAGTAGAAGTCTCCAACATGGTCTCCTTAACTTCCCAAGGAAGAATAAATTTATTTTCAAACAACAGCTCAAAGTAGAGATGAGCTTAAGCCATAAAATACAGATTTAGACTCAGATTCCAAACATGCCAGAGTTTGGGTCTGGTATTTTTGGCCCATATCTTATTGCAAAACAAAAAACAGTTCTGTATAAGGGGTTTCTTCCTGCTCATAGGATCTGAAGAAACTGTAGCTTAGTAAATGTTATTTTCAAAGGTTTCTAACTGAATATATTCCTATGCAGTGCAGCTATTCATTTATTAATTTTAATTGCTTTTGTGGTAAGAAAACTATAGTCCTACAACAGTACATGCAATGTTATTAAAAAAACTTAGTAATATAAAATTTATCATATATATAATAGGAAATTAATATCGTTATTAATTGTTCATTGTTGGTAACATGTCCATAACCAAAATTATAATGCTGACCAAGTACATACGTAACAAGACATTTTAAATGACTGAAGGTGATATAAGCACATACGGATAAAAGGTGAAATACTAGCCCCATTGAAATCAATGGGAGTTTTGCCTTTGACTCCAGTGGAGCCGGGATTACATCCAAGGTCTTTATGCCTGAATTGCTCCAATCCACCTCCCAAAGCCATAGCACAATCTCATGAGGCTTAGTGATTTCTGATTTGTACAACTGTTACATATTTCGTATGTTCTGCCAGGTTATTTCACAGTTATGTGGGCTGTGCAAATTAATTTTATCTTATAGCTTTTATATTTTACCATTACTGGTTTAAATCCAAAATCAGCCTGAACTGGAATCAGAACTCTTGTGAATTCGCGGAAAGTTCAGGTAAATCCAAACACTGAAACTCAGACACATCTCTGTAAGATGGACCTGAACCAGCGTACTGAAAGCCAGGTCTCTAATTGTGGCCATAATGCTGATTGTAAGTCAGCATGCTGTTTGAAGGGGGTTTAGAAGCTCTCCTTTGCACTCCCCTGATCCTGGTGCTATTCTGTGCATGACTGTTACTCTTGTGCTGTGTTAGAGCAGCCTAAAGGTTTTTATCACCTATGCTAGGTTGCTAGAATCAGAAGGGACTGAAAATAGAGCTTATGATACATTTTCCCCAGTCATGATCCCTTTTCCCTACCATGCTGGCAGCAGAGAGGTCATCTGGCGTAACCGTCCTGGTTCAGGCTCTACTCCATACAGTTATCTTGCTTACTCTGGGGAAATCCCTCCCTGGTTATGCTGTCACTGTAACTGCAATAATGAAACTGGCCCTGGACTCATACTACCACAAAATTGGAGGAATTTGGGATTGGGATCCAAACCGTCCCACCCCAGCCCTATCTCGAGTGTGGGTGGATCTCACTCTAAGCTTTTTATTTTTTTAATGCATTCTTCACCTTGGTTCAAATTAAAGTTTGTTACAGATGGAATAAAGTTTTCAACTACATACAGTACCTACTGCTGAGAGTCATACTAACTGAGTTTAGCCATAAGAAATGTATATTATTAAAAAGCTCCCTGATATAACCTGGTATTGATTTGATTCATTTTTCCTCTGACTTACAAAGTGATGAATTTTTCCTCTGCACAAGGAAATAAAAACATCCTTTGATCCATTCTGCTATTTAGAAAAGCCCTGCAGGCGAGGCAGCTGTGGGGGGTTATATTTTTGTTAGAGTATCAATGCCTATGTTAAAAAAAAATCCTTCTCCAGGTCAGTATTTTGACTGTTGATGACAAACATACTGCAGCTCACCAAAGACTGGAAATATAAAATGCACACAGCAGACAAAATACCAGTATCCCCATTAGAAAAAAATGGAGCCCAGAAGACTGTAGGACTCAAAATTTGGGGTCACAAAGAATTTACCAGACGGGGTAGGGAACTCCCCCTATCCCTCCTCTGCATAGTGCAGGAATTTTTATTAGTTTTCATCTTATGTTACAACAGCTTGCATTGAAATCAGTGAGAGTTCTGAGTTACCAGTTCTGTAGAGGTCAGAAGACAGTGTGTTCGGGAAAGGTTCTCTAGTTTCTAGAGAGCAGTTGGCATCTTCCCCTGGGCCGTGGTCCTGCAAAGAACCAATGCAACCACAAAAGGGGTATTGATAGCTGACGAGTGGATATGGACGAAGGATGTGCTGGAGCCTTCACTACAGTTTGAGGCTACCAGCCTCTGGTAGAACCTCTGAGGGAGCACCGCAGTGAAAATACCACCTGCTCTCCCATGGGGGGCACTGAGCACAGCTCAGCCTGCGCTGGTGCAGTAAGTGCGAATTACTGAAACTGGAAATCCAAACTCACTAGAGTAACTCACCTGTATATTCTGAACATGACTGAGGCTAATGTCAGAAGGAGAGTTGCCAAGAGAGTATAACAGATCACTACGAACTCTAATGTAATATGGGCCACCAACTCTCAGGAACTTGTCTTGAATGAGTGGTCATTTTTAGGGGACAAAAATAATCCATGTATGGAAAATTCTCCACATTTGGAAGAGTAAGAGTTAAAAGTGCTATGAGACATTCATATACATTAGCTTGTATTTTACAAGTACTGTTTCCCCAGCTTACGTTTCTGAAGGTGTTCCCATTATTTCCAATAAAACCCTAGGATAAGTAGTCCTTATACACACAGAATCCAAGGCATCTCCATAGGATATCTGCTATAGACCCTAACCCTTAAGGGGTTAAGTGAAGATCATTTCACACATTATCTGATATAAAGTATCTGCTTTCCTTTAAATGTGTGTCATGGTCCAACAAAATGCTTCCCTAAAGAGCACTGATGAATGAACTTGATTTTAAAAAAAACCCCCAAACCATTTTGTACTTGCCGATCTGTTGATCAGATTTTTCCTGCCTAAACTCACAGAACAATTCCACCAGACTGGGTAGGCAGGAATAGAAACATCTGAAGTTATTTAGAAAATTTGGACTCTTCTAGAAAATGAGGTCAAATGAATGTGAGAGTCTACAGTATTAAAGCACCCACTGTACAGCATTCAAACCACTGGTGTGGGCTTTTTTTCAAGTAGCAAAAGTATTAGGAAGCTGCTCTCTCATGGGGCATGGCCTGGAGTGACGCAAACACTGTCACCCTCACTTAGGGTGACCAGATAGCAAGTGTGAAAATCAGGACAGAGAAGGGGGGTAATAGGCACCTATATAAGACAAAGCCTCAAATACTGGGACTGTCCCTGTAAAATCGGGACATGTGGTCACCCTACCCTCACTGTCCCTTCTTACCTGGATCTGTCCCTTGTTCTGGTCTTTTATCCTACCTACCTCCTTTCTTTTTTTACTGTCCACGTTTTGTTTTCATGGTTTCTCTGCTGCTCCCATTTCTCTCAGTTTCTGTCCCCTCTCCTCCCCGATACACGCTAAGGGCTCAGTCTTGCCTTACAGGCACTGCCGCAGAGAAGGACAATTTCTCCCTCCATGCAGGACAAGTTGGTTACGGCTCACCTCTTCAGGTCATGTGGCCTGCTCCCCACTGCATGCACAGCCAACTCCACTGGCTGCTGTAAAGGGAGAACAGAATGCTGGCCATACTTTCTCCCTGGCAGCTTTATCATCTTCTTTCTCCATACCCCATCCTTTCTCAACCAACACAACAACACTTAGACTCACACATTCACACCAGGTAGTACTGAACAGCGTAAACCTTTCTCCTCCAGTGAGGGAGCACTAACCAATGTGCTGAGTTGCTGTGACCATCAACTCCATTTAGGCCAACGATCAGTAACATTAGAAAGTGAATGAGGTGCACACAGCGTGCATGCTAACAGAATAGGCCTCTCTACCACTCTCTTCCTGCATGCCCATGCTCATTACTACTTTCCAAATGCATGGATGATGTAAGGACCATCTAATTCCCTTCATCATCTGTAAAACAAGGTTTCCAGTAAAAGTTTAAATTCTGAAGGATGACAGTGAAGTTTGGATACTTCAGTAATCATTGGCAACATCCAGCTCTATATCACAGATGAGGAACAAAAGAGTCAAGCAACTAGCCTGAGGGCACAACGTGATTAAGCCCAAGATCCACTAAGCACTTTGTATGTTACTCTGACCTGCCCCCTACTGTGCATACTAATCTTTATCTATACAGAATGGAATTTCCTTAAATAGTGTACTGTATGCAGTGTTGTTGTAGCCACGTGGGTCCCAGGACATTAGAGACACAAGGTGGGTGAGGTAATATCTTTTAAGGAACTACTGTCAGTGAGAGACACAAGAGAGACCAACAGAATTGATTCAATAAAAATTATTACCTTACCCACCCTATTTTAAATAGTGATATTTATACATTATACATTTTGTCAAAAATAACTACATTATACTTTTTCAGCTAGAAATGTACAATTCCTTTTTCACTCCTTAATGCCATCTTTAAGAAACTTGCTATCACTCTGTGGACTCTTGTAACGCGCAAGGAAGGTTAATAGGAGGTACAGCTCACTGGAGCACAACTTTCCTTATTTATAAACAGCAGATTCAATTGAAAACAGGGATCCAAAGGCATTCAAATGGTTCAGAGCTTTACTTATCTTCATTGAGAACTCTAATAAACCATTGACATAAGAAAGTTGTCTTGTAACTTTACTGACATTATGTTGGCTTATTAGTCAATAGACTAGATTCTCTGGTGCTCTTTACCTTGTGTAGTTATTTATATGAGTAATAACTGTGAACTACTAAATCAGAAAATTAACAATTTGCATCTTTTTTACCCTTATATAACTGACTATACAAGGTGAAGCCCAACTGAGCAACTGACCAAAGGTTTGTACAGTGCTTTGGAGATGCAAAACTACACATGTGCTCAGCAATATTATTATATTTGATGCATTCTTACTCCATTTTGCGGTTAGTATTTGCTTGGTGTCGAGTGTTATCAAATAATCAAATTACACCTCAAGGAGGTGTAAGATGATAAAGGTGCACAATGTAATTTGGGGTCAGAATTAACAAGATTAAAAAGGGTATTGAGATAGGGAGAGTTATAAATGAGGATTGTTTACATTACAAGTACAGTACACATATCACAACGTATAAAATACCGTATCTCTTTCCTGTGAGCTATTCAGTTCATACTGTGTTCCCAAGGGATGCAGGGCAGAGTGAGGTCCCTACTCCACATTTATATGTCATCTTATTGCCAACATTTTATTAAAAAAATGAAGTTACACAATGGTAGAGAGAGATGATTCATTTTCTTATTGTTGAAAGGAAACAGGAACAGTACCTGCTTCCAGCTGGAAGACAGCACTGTGACTAACATGGCATTTAGGTGGATTTCACATAAAATTGTGGTTCCACGAGACTATGGAAAAGGTAGTCCCGAGAGAACTCTCTGTTGTAAGAGTGTTTTATAATTATGATGCATTGTATAAAAAAAAGAGAAAGATGGTAATTTCAAATTATCATTACAGCTTCAAGATACCCCCTTTTGCACTGTGTGCTACACATATCAATCAACTCTAGTCTTCTATTCCAATTAAACCATTTTCTGGGTCAAGTTCAACCCTGCCATAATGTGCACAACTCCTCAGACATTAAAGATATTGCACCTGCTTATGCTTGTAGTGAATTTGTTCCCCTGCAGTTACCTGGATATTTTGAACAGGGCTAAAAACCCCAACTCCAGGCCTGAGGTAAAAATAAAATGGAAGGAAGCTGACAAAATAAGCTCAAATTGAGTAGTGGCATTGAAGTTTCCTGAACGTGCCTGAAAAACTCAGACTGAGAATTAACTAATTTATTACCAAGATCACTGGAAGGTATTCTGAGTCTTTTTTGAAGGTTCTGCATAACTTCTGTTATATATTCTCAATATTCCTTACAGCTTTCTGTTATATTATAATTATCATTTGCTGACTCATCCTAGCTCTTTAAACTTTGTTATTATACTGGTGGATAGATCAGCTCTAGACATTTTCGAAACAGGAACTGACTCTCTCCCCATCTTTGCCTCTCCCCACCTAATGCTATTGACGACAGAACCAACACATTCACAAGACATGTTTCATTCTAATTTCATAACTGAAATGATAATTAGATACACACACAGACATATAAAGTCAGCTTTTCTCCCTTCAAAGATAGGGTATTTTCTACTGCAGACCACAGGCTAGTTTAAGTTCTTTGTAATTTAGGTCAGACAGATCATTTCCACATTATTACAGGGATGAGTTTTGATGTGGAACATGACATTCTCTTCTTCCTGCCCTTGTTCAGGGCCAAGGGAAGTTCTGAGCATTGAAAGAGTAACAAATGAGCCCAGAGTTCTTTCAAAGAGCAGTCAGATTAGAGTTTCTTAAACAATATTTGTTATATTAGAGAAGCATATATCATTGCAGCACACTGGTGGGCACCTTGTGTTTTGGTATACACTATCCAAACATTTACAAACACCATTGTGAAGATGCTATTCCATAAAATCTACCCACTCTCTTTTAAATCTTGTATTTTAGGAGTTAACATATAATTCGTCACAGGATTCAATGTATTTAATTAGGAGTAGGCAGAAAAATAAGAGAAGATGCAGTTATTGCACTCCATTTGCTAAGAATACAGGTACAGGAAACCATCTGGTAGATTTGCTAAGTGCTTTTGCCTACAAATGCTGGCTTATTAGTAACGTAAACAAAATTCTTATATAAAAACTGGGGAGAAAGGCAAGTAGGTCAGTATTAATAATAGAAGTTTCTTTGAAAAGTAATAGTTTTTTTTTTAAAGAGGTGGAGTGTCGCAGGGCTGGGATTCTTTGTTAATGAACTTCACCACCCAAGATGCAGGACTATGTACATAAATGCAGCTAACAAATGTAGGGTACAGACTATGCCTGATGAAAAAGGTGGCGGAGACTCTTGTGCCACAACCACTAAGGAGAGATTTGAATTATGGTTAGTGTTTGAACTAAAGAGAGCAGAAAAATAAAAGGACAGATGAGAAGTATACCACCACTTTCAGAGACACAATCTGGTGAAACTCAAACTATGAGAAGATTTCCAACGGCATGAAGGGAGGTCAGGTGAAAATCTCTCATTGAAAAGCAGTGGAAGTTGGATGCCTTGGAAATCTGCCTCCTAGTTTTTTTCTGAATAAACAGCATCTTCAGTCAGTATGACTCTAATGTTGATTAGGATATGATTGGACACAAACCGTAAGCAGAATGTGTGTGGCAGTGAAGGGATCTAGCATATTAGTGCTAGATAGTGCTCCATAAAATCTTAAATTAAACAGAAAGTTACCAGAGAATTTTATATCCCATAATCCAGGTTTAGAAAATTACATCCCTTGAGTTTCAGAGTAATTAGTGAAGAAGGAATGTGCTTAGACCTAGCAGACATAATGAAAGGGGGTCTTTCACATTCTTTCACATGTCGTTGGCTGGAATCTGGTCCAGGATGGTAGTGAACAAAAGTAATTTCTTTCTAAAGGCTCTTCAGTGGCCGACATGAGATGAGCTGCTGGTCTCAGTCCAAGTTTTAGTGGACAGGTGAGGTCTGTATTTTGCTACCCATGCTAATAAATGATTATTAATAGTAATAATACAAACCATGATGTGCATATCTGTCACTCCACTATAATGTAATTCCTTGACATATTAGTTCAATTTCTGCTCCGATGTGCCCATATACAACTTATTTCAATAAGAGTCATATGAGGGCATCAAAGGGCAGCATTTAGCTCACCTCCATTCTTGTGGCTACAAAGTTAGTGTCCATCCTATCCACATATTTTTAATAAAAGGTCAGAAACAGTCTCCTTGCAAAAATAATTATAAAAAATATGACAACAGAATCGAGTAACTGATTAATACATGAATGGATTGCATGAACTTAGTGGTCATATCACCCATTATTCCCATTTCTTTACTTATCCACTGCACAGCACCATTGTATCTGAGCACCTTACAAATTCTAAAATAAATACACCGAACAATCTCTTCACAAATCCTACACAAAAACCTCCATGATCAGAGACGGCAAGGAACACGATCAGTGGATGGCAACCTAACTCTAGGTGGCTTGAATGGATGCTATGGCACTGCTAATAATAAGGGCACTCATCTGACTTGCACTGTTAGTGAATCAAAACAATACTGCCAGGTACTTACTTTTTCCAGACAAAACACCTAAATCGCTCTCTCTCAGACACACACACACACACACACACACACACAAACACACACTTCCAGCTGTGGAAACCATCTGGGATATTGCAGCTAATTCTTCAACATTGCTCCAACTAACCTGTTTCACCAGTTGGAGCAGCTGTCAATGTCCTTGCACCTGACACCGTATTTGGTAGAAAATGTATGGATTTCTTGTCTTAAAATATATATACAAAATATATTTTAACTGTAAAGGACAGTATACACAGATACCCCCTTGTGCACAGAGACAAGAACAGATATCACTGAGTCCAAGTTTGAAGCACCATTTGATCTTCCCTTCCCATCCCTACCACCACCACCCTGGCTAGGGGTAATATTTCTCTCTGCTTTCAGTCAGATTAAACAGGAGCCATAACATACCAGAAAAGCACTTGTGTTTCACCCACTCCTTCTCCCCATAAATCCAAGCGGAGTCCTTTGGCTCACTCTGCTCTAGTTGCAGCCTTCCTGTCCCCCCTGCATCTGTGTCAGTACAATCAGCAGTTCTTTCCTGAAAGTAATTGCTACTCCCTTGTTTGTGTTGCTCCCATTTCCTCATGCTTACTCTTCAAAATCACCTGCTTTTCCACTGTCTAATATCCGCAAGTAATTTGAGAGTCTTGCTGGAAGAATCAAACATAGCCTGCTGGGAGTGTGGCATTTTATAAATAAGTGATTCAGAGGGAGAATAGGACAATTATAAGTTAGCTGTGGAGCTGGCTTTAGATCTTCAGATGCATGGAGATGATTAGATAAGGGAATTTTTACAAGGATTTTTTTCACTAACATCGACTGACTCCAAAGAAAAGATACCAATGCAAACCCGGCCTCATCTTGTTACACTGAGAGGAACAGCATTGACAGAGGCACAGAAATCTGGAGGCCTGAAACCCTGCCTTTGTGTTGGGTATATCAGTACTAGGGCAGTACCAGCTGCAAACAAACAGCTTTTTTAAAAGGAAGAACAAAAGATATGTTTGTAAAGCCTATTTACATAGGTCTTTTCTGAGGGAATGGTTCTGAAGGGTTGGGGGGATTTATGTCTGGTGAGTTATATTACGAGTAGTTTGTATTTAATTGAGTTATTTATGTGATGATATTACTATAGCTTTGTATACAAAATTCCAGTAGGTCAAAATGTCAATGGTCCCTGCTCTACACAATTTTGTATGGTAATAATATGGCATTGTATTGTTTTAGACTTCTGTAGTGAGTTTCCACTCACCCAGGTGTGTTCTCATCACCATTGCGGATAACTGTGACTTTGTTTGGTCTTTTGGAGATGATCCACAGGCTTCACAAGGGATTTTACTGCCTTGTTTCATGTCTTTTCAACCCTTTTCAGATGTGCCAGGCTGTTTTATTTAAAAAAAAATAACAGTTAGGGAATTCTCACATTGATGTTCATCCCAAGGGAAGGGGCATCTCTGTTTTTCTACATGATGGAAATTGTTTAGCCTTTTGTGGCTTGGGTCTCCTTGAAGTTTTAGAAAGATGCTTATAGATGAACTGGAGCCCAAAGTGCAGTGTAATCATCAGTGAAATAATGATTCTTCATTTATGCCAGTTTTCCTAAACCAGATTTCACATACTGTCTCTGACCATTCCATTGAAGAGGGCAGGATGGAAGGTTTCCATGTCCTAACGCTTTGATTTGTGGCAAAGATGAAGGGGGACTAGAGCTTAATTCAGTAATCCATCACTGGTACAATATGTGCAGGAATATCCCAAAGAGGAAGACCTTGGGCATTATAGGGAGGATTAAGGCCATAATTTCCCTTACTGTGATTTTGTTTGACCTTTTAGAATATCATCTGCTTTGGGCAGGGCCACTCAGAGTAGCAAACCACAGACTGAAATGCTGGGTGCAGTTTTGTATGGCTTTGGATCTAGAAACTCTCAGAAACTGCAAATGTAGATTGGGATTTCTTCCACTTCCTGAAACTGCAGGATACAGACTTCTTTTCAGAGCCCACAGATAAAAGTCTATGATAGATTTTGGAGGATAAGTTCTTCTTATATGTTCAACAATAGTTTTCATCCTTTTAGTAATTAACTGAGTCACAATTTAAAGTGTGCTTTAACCTCTAAACACAAAAAAGAAGCAAGGGAAACAAGAAGTAAACCAGTACAGCCAACTGGCGAGGCATAAGAAAGTTATCTGAGCCAAAAAGAGATCCTTTAGAAAATGGAAATCTAATCCTAGTGAAACCATAAACTGTGACAGTCAATATGTAAGAAGAAAACTAGAAGACCTATGATGAAATCTACAGAGTAAGTAACTAAAGGTGTAAAAATAAATACACCGGACCCTCACTAGAATGCAGGATTTGGGATCCATGCATGGTTCTGCATTAACGTGCGGACTGTGTTATAGCGGGGACTGCGTTAAAATGAATTCCAAATAAAGTAATTACATTTGGGATCCATGGCTGTTACTGTGTTATATGTGAATTCACGCTATTTAGACATGCGTTTTAGCGAGGGTCCGGTGTACCAAGAAAGTTTTTAAGTATATTAGAGGCAGGAAGCCTGTTGGAGAATCTGTGAGTCTGCTGGATCACCAAGGATTAAAGGGAGAAATTAAGGAAGACAAGGACATTGTTGAGAAACTAAGTAATTTCCCTGCATCAGTCTTCACCCCAGGGGATGTTAGGGAAATACCTACCCCAGGCCTTCTCTCTTCTGGTAATGAAGATGAGGTATTACCAGAGACTGAGGTGTCCGAAGAAAAGGCATTGGAACAAATTGATACATTAAAAAGGAACAAATCACTAGGCCCAGATGGTGCACACGTAAAGTTCTGAAGACACTTAAGAATGAGATGATTAAGCTGCTAGCAAAACTAGGCAATCTCTCGTTAAAATCAGCTACTATATTGGAGGACTAGAAGGTAGCAAATGTCCCATATTTTTAAAAAAGGTGTGAGGGCTGAGCCAGGAAATTATAGAGCAACAAGCCTTACTTCCATACTTGGTAAACTGGTTGAAATGATGTTAAAAACATAATTATAAAACATTTAGATGATTATGATATGATAGACTCTAAACAGCACAGTTTCTGCAAAAGAAAACCGTGTCTCACAAATCTATTCAAAGGCTTTCAATGTGCCAATAAAATAGTGGACACATGAGAACAAATAAACAAAATTAATTTAGACTTTCAAAAGGTCTCTGAGAAAGTCCCTCACAGGAAGCTAGTCACAAAACTAAGAAGTCATGTGATGTGAGGCAAAGTACTGTCACGGATCAGAAACTAGCCAAGAGGGAGAAAACAAAGCAGAGGAATAAACAGTCACTTTTCATCATGGCACAACATTAACAGCACAATATCACAAGGCTCTGTACTAGAACTTTTGTTGCTTAATATCTTGATTAATATATGGAAAAGAGGGTGAGCACTGAGAGGGGAAAATCTGCCGGTAACAGAAATTTATTTCGATTAGTCAGGGCTTCAGAAGATTTTAGAAACTTGAGAGATCTAATCAAGCTAAGTAAATAGGTAACATTGTGGCAGATAAAATTCAGTGTTGATGCATACAAAGTAATGCACAGAACAGTGAATAATCTGAACTGCCCAGACACCTTGCTGAGTTCTAAATTAACTGTGTCCACTCAGGAAAATACCTGGCCATCATTATGGACAGCTCCATAAAGACTACAGTAAAATGTGCAGCAGCACTTAAAAAAACAAACAAAATGTCAGGATGCTTAATGAAAGGGATGGAAAGTAATATGGAATATATTATAATGCCATTAGATAAATCCTCACCTGGAATACTGTTTTAAGTTTCTTTCATCCCATGTCAAAAAAAGTATATAGAGAGGCTTCAAAGACAGATGTGAAAATAATTAGAGTATGGAAAAATGAAGAAGAAAGATTGAAGAAATTAGGGTTGTTAAGTCAGTCAGTCAATATGTCGCAAGAATGAAACAGAAAGTTGGCAAATTCAAAACTGATAATAGGAAATACTTTCTACTCGATGCACAATAAGACTTTGGAACTCATTGTTAAAAGATATCACTGAGACCAAGAACATAGCAGGATGCAAAAGAAGACTGAACATTTATATGCACAAGAAAAATATCTAGGGTTCTAATAGTAAGTATTTTTTAAAAAGCAAAGCAAGAGTTTTGGAAGGTTTATAATATCTCCTGTTTGAGGAAATAAGCCAACCTCCAGTTATTGGGGATTATTAGGAAAAAGACCGTTACCTTTTCCGTAACTGGCGTTCTTCGAGATGTGTGGCTCATATCTATTCCACAATAGGTGTGTGCGCTTGCCACGTGCACCGGTGCCAGAAGTTTTTCCCCTAGTAGTACCCGTAAGGGGAGCACCACTGTGACCCCTGGCATGGTGCCTCCGTGGCACGGTATAAGGGGAGCTGCATGCTCCCCCTACCCTCAGTTCCTTCTTGCCAGACAACTCCGACAAAGGGGAAGGAGGGTGGGATGTGGAATAGACATGAACAACACATCTCAAAGAACACCACTTACGGAAAAGGTAACTGTCTTTTCTTCTTCGAGTGATTGCTCATGTGTATTCCATAATAGGTAATTCCAAGCTATATCTGTTGGAGGTGGGTAGGAGTTCACAGATTCCTGGGACGGAGTACAGCCCTTCCGAACCCGGCGCCATCCCTAGTTTGGGAGATGATCACATAGTGAGAGGTAAACGTGTGAACTGAAGACCAAGTAGCGGCCCTACAAATGTCCTGGATAGGGACGTAGGCCACAAAGCCAGCGACAAGGCCTGGGCCCGAGTCAAGTGTGCCTTCACAATCGGTGGTGGGGGAACACCCGCCAGATCATAACAGGTGCGAATGCACAAGGTGATCAATGGGAGAAGCACTGATTGGAAATCGACTGACCCCTCATGCGCTCAGCCGAGGCAATAAACGGTTGAGAGGACTTCCTGAACAGCTTAGTCCGTTCCAGGTAGAAGGCCGGCGGCCTATGCACATCGAGCATGTGAAGCGGCGTTCCTCATTGGATGCGTGAGGCTTAGGGCAGAGGACAGGCAGGAAAATGTCCTGGCCCATGTGATAGGCGGAGACCACCTTAGCGAGGAATGCGGGGTGTGGGCAGAGCTGAACCTTATCCTTATGGAAAACTGTGTACGGGGGTTCGGAGGTCAAAGCCCTGAGCGCTGAGACCCGCCGGGCCGACGTGATAGCAACCAGGAAGGCCACCTTCCACAAGAGGTGAGACCAAGAGCACGTGGCCAGAGGTTCAAACGGGGGCCCCGTGAGACGGGATAGCACCAAGTTCAGGTCCCACTGTGGAACAGGAGGCCTAGCATATGGAAAAAGATGGTCCTACCCCTTAAGGAACCGCCCAGTCATAGCATGTGAGAACACCGTGTGTCCCTGCACCAGCGGATGGAAGGCCGATATGGCTGCCAGATGCACCTTGACCAATGAGGACGCCAGGCCCTGGGCTCTAAGATGAAGGAGGTAGTCCAGGATAAGCTGGATAGGACGGCCACTGGGGAAACACCCTGCTCGGCAGCCCATCTACAGAACCTGGACCACTTTGCCCAGTAGGCGCGGCATGTGGAGGGCAGCCTGGTTTCTGGGGGATGCGTTGGACCCCCTCTGAACACGTCCGCTGCTCCCCACCTAGTCATCGAGCAGTTACGCCGTGAGGTGGAGAGCCGCTAGGTTGGGATGGAAGAGATGGCCCTGGTCCTGGGAGAGCAGGTCCGGACGGAGCGGCAGCGGCGGGGCCACCACCAGGCCCATGAGGGTCCCGTACCAATGCTGTTGGGGCCATGCCAGGGCAATTAAGAGGACCTGTGCCTTGTCCATTTTTACTTTCTCCAGGACCCTGCTGATGAGAGGGAATGGGAGGAAGGCATAGAGAAGCTGGCTTGACCAGGACAGGAGGAAGGCATCTGAGATAGCGCCCCATCCCAGACCCCCCCGGAACAGAACCGGGGGCAACACCTGTTCTGCCTCATCACGAACAGGTCCACCTGGGGAGTTCCCCACACTCGGAAGAGCTGGTGAGCCACTTCCGGGTGGAGAGACCACGCGTGTTGGGAGGAGAAGTCCCTGCTCAAACAATTGGCCCACGTGTTGTGGGCACCCGGCAGGTGGAAGGCCCTCAGGGAGATGTCGTGTGCTATGCAGAAGTCCCACAGTCTGAGGGCTTCGCGGCAGAGGGCCGAGGACTGGGTCCCACCTTGCCTGTTGATGTAGAACATCAAGGCTGTGTTGTCCATGAAGACCCTGACCACCTTGCCCTGTAAGTGCGAGCAGAAGGCCAAGCATGCCAGGCATACAGCCCTGAGCTCTTTGACTTTTATGTGTAGGGGCAACTCTGTGGCCGACCACAGTCCTTGGGTCTGAACGGTCCCCATGTGGGCTCCCCAACCCAGGTCCGACGCATCGGACACCAGCTCCAATGACGGGGTCATGTCCTGGAAGGGGACACTTTGGAGCATGTTGCTCAGGGAGGACCATCACTGCAGGGAGGCGATCACTGGGTTGGGCACAGTGAGGACTTTGTCCATCCTGATCTGGGCCTGGGAGAACTCCGAGGCCAACCACAACTGGAGGGGCCTCATTTGGAGCCTGGCATGGCAGACCACGTACGTGCACGCCGACATGTGACGCAGGAGCTAGAGGCACACTCTGGCCATTGTCACAGGGAAATTCATGACTGAGTCGATGAGCCCCTTTAGGGTCTTGAACCTGTCTGGTGGGAGGGAGGCCGTGGCCGTCGAGGCGTCCAGGAGCGCCCCGATAAACTCTATGCGCTGGACTGGGACTAATATGGACTTGGTGTTGTTTACTGACAGGTCCAAGGTGGCACACGTGGACAATAGGAGCATCACGTGATCCTGCACCTGCGACCGGGAGCTGCCCTTGACCAGCCAATCGTCCAGGTAGGGAAAGATCTGGACCCCTCGGTGCCTGAGGTAGGCAGCCACCACCAACATACATTTCGTGAACACCCTGCGGGCAGTGGATAGGCCAAATAGGAGGACCGTGAACTGGTAGTGGTTCTGTCCCACCAGGAAACGGAGGAAGCGCCTGTGCCCCTTGTATATATGGATGTGGAAATATGCATCGTATAGGTCCAGGGCCAAGTACCAATTCCCAGGGTCGATGATGGAGGGGATGATGGAGGGGATGATGGAGGCCAGGGAGATCATGCAGAACTTAAGCTTGACCTCTGGAGTCGGGGTCAGCACCAACTCCATGAGAATGGCCTGGATCCTGATGTCCCTTTCTCTTTTAGTCCAAGGCTTGAATGACTTGCAAACCTTGCAACGATCGCTGATGTGAGTCTCATCCAAACAGCATAAACAGTCCGCATGCGGGTCACTCCTTGGCATAGAACGCCTACAAGAGTAGCATGACTTAAAATCCGGGACGTGGGGCATGCCCCGGATCGGGCACTCTAACTAACTGGAACAACTAACTGACTACAGGTACTAGCACTGAACAAACGAAAAGTTGTGGGGACGAGCTACAGCGAAGCTGGAGCAGAGCAGTTCCGATTCACCTTCACTGGCGGCAAGAAGGAACTGAGGGTGGGGGAAGCACGCAGCGCCCCTTATACCGTGCCATGGAGACTCCAGTCCAGGAGTCGCTGGGGTGCTCCCCCTACGGGTTCTGCCGGGGAAAAACTTCCGGCACCGGTGCATGTGGTGAGCACGCACACCTATTGTGGAATACACATGAGCAATCACTCAAAGAAGAAACATAACCAGGGAGCAGGTTATCCTGTAATTACCTACTGCTGAGTTTCTTTCACCTTCCTTTGAAGGAGCTGATATTGACCGCTGCCAGACACAAGATACTAAAATAGATGGATCACTGGTCTGAGCTATTCCCATGTCCGTGAAAAGCGATTCTGTAATAATTGCATTCTGGATTCCCATGTTGATTATCTCTCAATGATTCCATATTCCATGTATGCAGTTTAAAAATAAAAAAAACATGTTGTTTCTAACTTACAGATCAGAAAATTCAACTTGACTCTGGGAGTCAAGTTGGATTCTTTCCCTCATGAATATCACTTTCAGTAATAAAAGCTCTAAAGACTAAATTTGTCCGCAGTGACAACTGTACAGCCCCCTATGACTTCAAATTTATATTCTCAGTGACAAAGGGATAAAGACAAAGACAAAATGTCCCTCACTATAAGGGATGTCACTCTTCTTAGACCCACAGTTCCCTCTGCTCCACACCAATTTGGCCTCCGCTCACTTTTACTGTTGAAAATCCTTTACATAAGAATTAAAGATGCATGAAGCTGAGGTTATACATTGAAGGAAAGGAAGGAATACACTGAAGAAACCCACCCAACTGTACGTTTCCTGCATAAAGATTATCTCTGTGCCCCAATTTTGGGTCTTTGTCACACACTGTGTGCCACATTGGGGACTGGAAGATTTAGGCATTTGGCTATACCTGTGCAGCTCCAGTGCCTTTAGTGGTTTCCACAGGCCTGACTCTTTGGCATTTACTAATGAATGCAATTAATGTTGCACAAAATGGAATAGAATCCCACTCCCTGCTGATGTTTGTGTTGGCTCTGCAGAGCTAACAGGAGTAAGGAGAAGTAAGATTTATTTTTGTCACTGTTTAAGTCAGTAGATAGGACACACACATAGTAGACACACAGAAGGAGCAAATCTGTCGAGGAGGAAAGTGCCATTATTACATCTTTTGCAGAGTAGAATCACACTGTAAGCTGTCAATAGTGAGAAAAAAGCTTAAATGCACCTTCTTTCCATATGAAATATGGCTTTCTAATGAAGCTCTACCCTAGAAGTATGTTAGTACAGCACAGAGATATTATGTTAGGACAAGAACAAAATTTGGGGACTGTTGTTCCCTCATCCCAAGCCTCTGGCAGTAAAAAAACTAAACAAAGAAAAGAAAAGGGAAATTTTTTTTCCTCTCATAAAGAACATAAGAATGGCCATTCTGGGTCTGACCAATGGTCCATCTAGCCCAGTCTCCTGTCTTCCAACAGTGGCCAATGCCAGATGCTTCAGAGGGAATGAACAGAACAAAACAACCATCAAGTGATCCATCCTGTGTCGTCCAGTCCCAGCATCTGGCAGTCAAAGGCCTAGGGACACCCAGAGTATGGGGCTGCATCCCTGAACATCTTGGCTAAAAGCCATTGGTGGACCTATCCTCCATGAATGTACAGAATTCTTGTTCTGAATCCACTTATACTTTTGGCCTCACAACATCCCCTGGAAACGAGTTCCACAGGTTGACTGTGCACTGTGTGAAGAAATACTTCCTTTTATTTGTTTTAAACCTGTTGCCTACCATTTCATTGGGTGACCCCTTGGTTCTTCTGTTATGTGAAGGGGTAAACAACTTATTCATACCATTCATGATTTTATAGATCTCTGTCATCTCTTTTCCAACCTGAATAGTCCAGTCTTTTTAAATCTCTCCTCACATGGAAGCTGTCCCACACCCACAATCATTTTTGTTGCTCTCTTCTGTACCTTTTCCAATTCTAATATATGTTTTTTGAAATAGGGCAACCAGAAGTGCATGCAGTATTCCAGGTGTGAACATACCCCTCTTCTGCCCTTCAAACAGTCCCCCACCCTGTCAAACCTCATCATCAGAAGCAAGCTCCCCACAGACCAGAACACACCAACTCAAAGTGGCACCAGACCCTGCCAGAACAACAGATGCAAAACCTGTACACATATCTTCACTGCTACAATGACCAACAACTCCCACAACTTTCAAGATCCATGAGTCCTATGCATGCCTATCATAATATATGGTGTACATCATCGAGTGCACTAAATGCCCCTAAAACAACTATTTGGGTAAAACCAGACAATCACTACATTTTTGAATGAACTTACACATGATAAAAGACAAACACCATATCATGTGGGTGAACGTTTTTCACAAAGCCATCACACTATATCTGATCTCTCAGTCCTCATCCTCAAAGAAAACCTTTACGACACCTTCAAAAGAAGAGCATGGGAGCTTAACTTCATAACTTTGCTAGACACTAAAAATCAGGGATTGAATAGACACACTGGATTTATGGCTTATGATAACAGTCTATAAACCACTAACCCCTCCTCCTCCTCCAGCTTTTTTTTCTCCTTTACCCACTGTGATGTTAACTGACCATTTCACCTTGAATGGTCCCTTGAAATATGTGTTAACGACTGCTGCTAAATAATCTGATCCATCTTGTATTTAGCTGTGACACTCTGGATACATCTACATGGGGATAAAAGCCATGCAGCATGGCTGCGGCTGGCCCAGATCAGCTGACTTGTGCTCATGGGGTTTGGGCTGCAGGGCTAAAGGTTGTTGTGGAAGCATTCAGGCTTGGGTTGGAGCCTGAGCTCCAGGGCCCCCAACCCTCACAGGGTCCCAGAACTTGGCCTCTAGCTGGCGCCCGAATATCTACATGGCAATTTTTCAGCCCCGGAGCTTGAGCCCTGTGAGCCCAAGTCAGCTGATCTGGACCAGCTGCAGATTTTGTTATCCCTGTGTAACATATCCTGTGAGAACATTGCCCAGATCTGAAGAAGAGCTCTGTGTAAGCTCAAAGGCTTTTCTCTCTCACTAACAGAAGCTGGTCCAATAAAAGATATTACCTTATCCACCATGTCTCTCTAAAACTCTTCTGATGCAGGTAGTTTTTTTTAAAAGAAAAAGAAAAAAACAGTGCCTCTTGGTCTCTTGATGAGTTTGACATAATTAAATAAACACATTTACTTTAAAAAAAAATGGTTTCCCCAATACCAGAAAATAACCATCGGGCAATACCAATAAAATCAAATCCTAGCCTGAAAATAGCGAAGGACAAACTCACAAAGATATGTCCCTAATTTCTGTAATAATATTATAATAAATCCATGTAATAAATAATGATGACTTCAATGATTTCTAGAATAACTCTTTTCTAGTTGTATCAAAGCACAACAAAGGCAATGAATTTGTTTCAGGTTTATAGACAATGTAGGAGCATGGCTGCAATCTGAGGGGTATACTGAGATACTAAGATATCTCAGAGATATCTCTGAGATACAGCCAGAAAGATAAGAGTACTGGTATCTTTAAAATTCCATAAAATCCACATTCATAAGAAGAATTGTGAGGAGGGGAGAAAAAAAAAAAGAATTAAATCAAAAAACTTCAATGTTACATTTAAAATCTTTTCGTTTCTTATGGAGACTGATAAAGATCCGGCATCTGTAGCAAATGCAAGGAGCTTTTCTTCTTTTGTTCGCAGACATACCTTGGCTGACCTAGTGATGGCCCCAATTTCTGAATAAAGATCTGTGCTGTCTGGGAATTTTTCTACCACCATAGTGCAGACATGGTGGAGGAGAGACTGCTTATGCACTGTGTCCTTGACTTCCGGAACCTTCTCGAGGTAGCTTAACTCAAAAGCTTTGGCCTGTGTAGGAAAGGAATTTTTTTTTAAAGTAAGTTTATTTTGTCCACACAGATCTCCTGAAAGAAAACATTTATTAAGATATACAATGCATGAGGGGGGTGAGGGGAAGAGATTACTCTTTTTAAATAAAAAGAATCCCAGAGCAGGAAGAATATATGATTCTTTCTGATACAATTTTACATACTTCTTAAGAGTCAGTAGATGCCTAGATCATTCCATTGGCAATGAAAAGAACAAAGAGATGATTCTTGTAGTGTGTATCAAGAACAACTCCACTGAAGTCAATGGGGTTATGCTGGTATAAAATTGGGACCAGGACTGGTTCCAAATCTCTCTGAGGTTATTTTGAAGGGGGAAAATAGAATTAATGAAACATACAATGTAGGTTTTGTTTTTTAAATTACATGTATGTGTTGGAAATACACATATACTAGGTGATAACTGTGATACGAGGTACAGAAGCTGATGAGGAAAGTCTGTGATAATAGTCAGTAATAAAATAATAGGGTGACAAAAGCTTACATTGGTTCCATTTAGAAAGTTCCCAATGGCTAGTAAAGTAGAAAGGATAAATTCCAAGGTTTTATTATGCTCCAGCTGGTCCATTCCTTCCTTCAGGTCTAAAAGTGGTTCTGCAACTTCCTGGCATTAAAAAAAAGTGAAGATTTTAGGCTCTCATAGATCATTCTGTCTTAATTCTATGTTTTAGATTCATTATTGCAAAGGTTCTAAACAGTGATCCTGCAGAGAACTGGCAGTTGTGTGATGCTGCAGCTACTAAATCACATAAAAAAACTCAGCAGAGAAATAAATTAAATATTTCCTAAAGTTGCTTGTTCACGTAAGCGATTGGTGTCCTTGTCACAGGGATGTTATATGATTGAAAATGGAAGAAGCTTCACTGCAGGGGGCTGCTGTGTTTGAGTTAGAGGCATAAAAAGCTCCACTAATGAAATGTCTTAATTTTTTGTGATGTTTCAAGAGCAAAGAAAACCTAGAATATTTGGTAACTTGACATCTTTAATCTGCCTCTACTGGTCCCTACAAATGATGGCCACCTCTGAGATGCAGATGTGACTACTTCTGTATATCAGTCTGTCACTTGAAAACTCAAAAAACTCGGAAGTGTCACGCTTTACAAAATGGCCTCTAATTTTAACTTTTTAACCTGCAAACTCTTAATGTGCTTTCTGTACATGCAAGTTATCGGTAAGCAGGCATATAGACTGACAGACACCAATTCCGCTCCATTATCTCAGGAAATGGATTACACTGTATAATTCAAAGGCAGAGAGATATACAGTAATTGAAATAAATGAGCTTATTTCTATGTCTTTTTGGGTGGCCAAGGGCTGTTTCTTTTGTATGTACAATAAGGTACATACAGTTCTCAGTCCTTTCTATCAGCAAATTTCATCTTAGTCATCTGTAACCAGCATTCTTTCTACAAATTATCACTCTGTTGATGATCTGAGGAGCCAAAATTAAGCCTCAGTATTTCAGGCCAAGTGGCAAAACAACTGAGAATTTCTTTGCCTAGTGGAAACATGATGGATTATTTGTAGATTATAGGGATATTTTATCATAAACATGTGCAGGGAGCTTCAAGAGAAAATGCACTGACAATCACTATCATATTACCATTTTGTGTAAATCAAAAGAAAAGGAGTACTGTACATTTTATTTTGGGTATATTGGCAGGGTGAACAAATTCAGAGGTGATATAATTTACACATCAGACTATGGGAGTAAGGGGGTCTAAGGCCTTGCCTACATACACAAACACACACAGCTTGCACCAGTTTAAGGTTAATGTTTACACTATGGAGACTGTGCTGCTAGGTCACCATAGCTGTGCCAGCATAACCCCCTAGTGCAGACGCAACCTCTTCTCATGGAAGGGTTTTTTCCATTGGTGTAGGAATACCACTTTCCTGAGCAAAGGTAGCTATGCCAATGGAAGTATAAGTTGACATAGCTGTATCTACACTGGGGGTCAGGTTGGCATAGTTATGATGTTCGGGGTGTGATTTTTTCACACACCCCTGGCCAACGTAATTATCGTGAGCTAACTGTTAAGTGTAGACGAGGCCCATGTAAAATTGATTTAGTTAAATTGGTACAAACCCCTATGTGGACACACTTAAACTGGTTTGCAAGCTTATATTGATTTAGCTTCATTTGGTAAATTACTGAATCAAGCTAAATCAATACAGATCAGTTGCAAACCCAGGGATTTTCACAGGTTTAACTAACTTGATTTAAAAACTGATTTAAATTCAGCATGTATAAGCTGTGTGTGTGTGTGTGTGTGTACAACAGTCTTAAAATGGTGTAACTTACTTGATACTGGGCTAGATAACAAGGTAGCTCCCAGCACGATCATGTTAGACATAATAAGTTTGCCTCAGTTAAATTAATGTACATCTTCATCCAGCCAATTCATGTGCAAATTATACCATCTTAGAATCCCTTATATACATCTGTTGAATATTCTTATTTATTATTATCTGCATTAGAGTAGTGCCCAGAGACCAACCCAGGCCTCAGAGACCACAGAGGGTCCCTCTGTGCCAGGTGCTGTACAAAGAGTGCAACAGACAGTCTCTGCCCTTAAGAATTTACCATGTAAATAGACAAGACAGACTCATGATTGGGGAAAGGGTTATAATACCATTTTCCAGATCCAAAGTAATTATGACACAACTTTATCATTTTTATTCTAAAGATTTATACTTTGTGAAAAAGTATGAAATTTCCTTAACGAATGATAGCATATGGTCTACAGTTCGACCAGGCTTTAGGTGTAATCATTTTATGCTGAAGAGAAATGAAAGGGAATCCTTCTCTTTCCCAGTTTAACTACTCTCATTATTGCACCTGTTTGCATTCATTTATAATCCTTTAAGATTGTCAGCACTGAAGATATATTTGCACACCCTGTCCTGAGTTTAAAGACTTTTCTCTCTTGATTTAGGAGAATTATCAACAACCTCTTTCTAATAAATTCAAACTTGTTTTAAGACGTCACGTCTTTTAAGATGTCAAATTTTTGTATAATTTGATGGCATCTGAATTACATATAATTTGGTGCAAAGAATTAGCATTAATGCAATATCCATATTGAGGAGCCAAGCACAGAAAAGTCAGAAAATGGAGACTAACGTTGAAAATCAAACTTAACTCTGCCACTTTCCCCTTGTATTTATGCCTTAAAATATGATCTTACTTTAAAGTGGAGGACATTAAAATGATACATTTACCAAAAAAATACCTGAGATCCATGATTATTTTCTATTCTAAATACAGCAAAAAACTACTGTTTCTCAAATATTTCTGTGTTATGCGTATGGTAACTATTGGCATATGATGACATTTTAATGGTGACTTTTGTATACATGTACAATTTTTTAAAATCTGACCATATGGAAATATTTTATTTATTTTATTTTACACACATACAGATATCAAAAACAGCAGAATGACTCTGGCTCAAATCTGATAAAAACTGATAAAAATTCAGGAGGTAGAGAATATGACAAAAAGGAAGAGCCAAACTCGGACCTCTGATGAAATCTGGGTCTAGAAACTAAAGTGCTAATATCAGCAGAAGAACATCTTTTGTAAATACTTTGTGAGGAAAATCCTTAAGAGGAGGGAATTTGCAAGATCTGATAGGAAATCTGCATTCTAATACATTATTTTTTGCATTTCCTTTCAGCGTGGGATATCATGAAGTCCAATCAGAAAATAAAGAGATTTTGTATTGATTGAGCTATTACTATCTAGGCCTCAGATCACGGACCAAGCTTATTCTTAGTAAAACTTCACTGCAAGTACAGTAGTTACATCAGAGATGAATTTGGCCAAAAAACATTCAAACCAGATGAATTCTGTTTGTCTGTTTTGCCAGTCAGGAACTTGCTAAAAATAATATTTCAAAATTTTCCAAAGCATCAAATAAAAAACCTGTTGAAAGTTAGCAAGCGAATGTATGAAATCACCCAAACAATGTTGACTCTTCCTCACTCATCCATCAACAATCTACCCTGCATCAGTTTGCACAAACAATTCACAAAATACTTCTATGGCTCTTTGACTGAATAGTGCACATCAACAAGTGCAGCAATGTTGTGCCTGCATACAAGTAATTCTGTTAATGAGCAAAATTAGAAAAACATCTGAGAGATAATCTTAATTTTTCTCCCCACACACTTTCAAGAGTTTACAATAGCAATAACAACTTTGAGGGATCCCAGGGATCTTATAAATTAGCTAATGAATTAATATAGTGATTAGTTCGCTCCACTGGTCACAATAAGCCAGATTTTGATATACTAAGTCTTTACATAGGCAAAACTCCCACTGATTTCAACAAGTGTTTTGCCGAATAATATCTGGGTAAGAAGGATGTAAGGATTGGGCCCTCATCCCCAGGAAATTCCTTGTTCCTAAATCATTATTGCCTAATTAGAGGAAGGAAGACATAACCCTTACTTTTTTTTGTAAAAAAGAGCTAAAATGTTCCCACTTCTTCCACCCCATCTCCTGTTGGTCACCAAAACAAAAGCTAAAAACAATCCATTCACCATACACACAACATAGCCAGCCATGTAATAGTAAAGACTGAACAAGCTGAAACAAGGACTTGAAATTGCCTGCTGCCAGTCAGAAGAAGTTTACCTTTTCCACTAGCTCATAATCCATTTTGAAAGCCCAAAGCTGGAGTCTAGCGGAGAGCTCACTGATGGAGGAAAGAGTGAGAAGAAACTGCTCTGCACTCCCCAGTGGGATGTCAGGGTTTGCCATCTGGGCCTCCTGGATCTTCTGTTTTTCTTCCTCCGTAGGAATCATAGTTAAAATTTTCTAGAAAGAAAGACAAGAGAAATTATTTTTAATCAGATGTACAAGAGCAATGATTTCAAACCTCTTTTTTTCATGGAAGGAAGGGGGAGGCAAAGAAGCAAATTTATACAACATATATTTGGAAACCCATTTTTTTTCAGACAGGTGTCCGTTCAAACAATTAAGAATCATACTGAAGGCTTGACACTGGTTTACTTTGTGGTAATGGGATTCCTGACTCAAACAGCTATAAGTGAGAGCAGAATTGTGCTCCGATTATGTGTAACACAAAACCACTGCACAGGACACCTAAACCATAACAAGGGAATCTTGAATAGGTCTATGATTGTAATTAGAAGTCCTTATTGTTTCTTTTATTTTTATGGAATGAGAGTGATTAGGCACAGAACAAACTAAAAATGCAAGTTTATCTCCTGGTATCTTCAGATCAAGACTGGATACCTTTCTGGAAGATATTCTTTAGTAAACTGGAAATTACTGGGCTCAGTGCAGGGAAAACTGGGTGAAATTCTCTGGCTTATGTTATACATGAGGTTAGACTAGATGATCTAATGGTCCCTTGTGGCCTTAAACATCTGAGAACTTAGAACAACAAAATAACTCAAAACCTAGGTAAAGGCGAAGATAGGATTTTTATGGTACGTTGTTAAAAAATGTTTCTAAATGGCAGCATTTTGCATTTCTGTAGGTAGGAATGAAGGTACCCAGATGGCAAACCATTTTAGGGTGATAGCGGGGTGGGTAGCTCAACTATATAAAATGTGTGATGTTGGAAGAGCTATTATCCCTCTCTACTCCAACCCCATATGTTTACTTGTCACATAATATGACAACACTATTTCAGCATGAATAGATCAGTCCTAGAAATACCACCTGTATTTAAGACAGTTACTCAAAAAGGAACAATTGGTAAAGTTTTAATTCAAAGTATGCACTGCACAACATGGGGCCTGCTTCTCCATTCATCTGACAGGCTTATAGTATCGATGAAAGAGGATATCAATATGCTAATTTGCTGCTGTTATTAGTATTGGTTCAGAAATTTACATTTTCCTTTTAATTCGTGGCTTTTATGTGCTTGTTTGCATGTGGCAACTTCCCAGCTGCTTGTTCTCCAGGGTTGCTCTTGGAAATAAGATTTTGCTTTAAGCAACTAAATGCGTTTTTAAAATGAAAAAGAAAAGAAAACAACATAAACACATCAAATAAGCCAGGACCTCTGCCCTGCTGAACACTGCCTTGTTAAAGGCGATGTGGTAGGTTTTCAACAAGACCTATGTTCACTCATTGGAAAGAACGTTAGGCTTTTTCTGTAGCCCTTTGTAATGGCAGAATCAATTCTGGAGAGGCGAAAAGTCAAAGAAACACAGGATTTGCCAAACCAGATTACACCACTGATCCATTCAATCTAGTATCTTGTTCCAGCAACGGCCAATGCCTGATGCTTCAGAGGCACCTGCTCCCTCCCCCACTGATACATCTAGCTCATTGCTTAATGTTGCATCTGGGTATGGGGAGTGAGGAATTCCCTGCCGACCCCATCAGGTGAAGAATGACCTTTGATCAACCAAAATATTTTATCAATTCAAATCCAGCCACAGTACTTGTCCTGATGACCATCTTCCTACGGCAGTGTATTCCATATGAAGAAGCATTTCTACCTGTTGGCTTTGAACATATTATGTTACCTTTCAATTTAACAAAGTGTCTCTTTGTTCTTATACTACACAATAACAAGACAGTCTGGTTTTTACCTGGGATATGCAGATGGGAAGTGTAAAGTCTGTACTAATTTCAAACAGGGAGTGGAATCATTTAGTCTATTCATTCACTTGGAACAGAAGAGGGATAATGTAGAATTAAATTTCTTTGCCCCTCTTTCCCCCAGTTATTACTACATTGTGTATATACTGCAATACAAGAGACAGTCCCTGCACCAGAGAGTTTACAATCTAAATAATCAGCCTCAGGGGGATGGAAGAGGATGTAATATTCAAGACAATGATCAAGATGATAAATAAGGGCATGCAACTTTTGTCCTGAAATTTATATGATGACAATGTAAAATACAAATTGAATCCAATTCCTCACTTTTGAATTCTAAGCAGTATCTGTGTTTTCCTGACCCATATCCTGAAAATGGCTTGAAATTACTGTTGCATGCATTTAACAGAGAGCCTTCATTTACTGAAATCAGTATGGTTTCTTGATTTGTTTTTATGATCTATCTGTAATCAGTTTTATATGCTTACATCAGTTGCCTAGATCATATCTAGAGCAGATTTGAGAACTGAACTGACTGCTCCAGGGCACCTCTCAGACCTCTCTATACTGAGTTCAGTATTTAGATGCTACTGCAATGGGCACTTTATAAACACTCAAAGAGATCAGACAAAAGGAGGGACAGATTAGACAGACAGATATGGACAGATGAGATAAAAATCCTGACTGGGGCATCAGGAAAACTTCACAGTAACTCCCCAGGAAGAATGAGGCCCTCCAGCACCTAGTCCTCTCTTTCTTTTTAAAAGATGACTTAAATTTCAGTGACTTTGTGAGGCTGAATGGAGGAGCCAGGATAGTTTGCATCTGGGATTATTTTAACATTCATACATGGCCAATTTAGGAGACATGATTGATGTAAAAATACTTTTGATACATTCTGGTCTCAGAAGGGGAAACACTTTGGCAGTTGCAATGCCCTCAATTACCCACTGCAAATAACTAGGGCTCCAGGCTTTTGACAGATACACAAGGATCCTACAATCTTTCTTTTTTTGATGGTAAAGCATCCTCACTGTAGGGATTTTTCAGCAGCCTTAGGGCATTTTAACCAGAGCAATGAAACAGTCAACTGTATTTCCAAAGGGACTCGCCTGGTCCCTGAGCTTTGTATAAACACAGCAGGCCAGATGGAGCTGACAAAGAGCATTCAGTCCAAGCACTGCTACTCTGCTCTGCTGCTGAGCTGCTTCATGTGGTATGTGCAAAGGAAAAGCAAATCCAAAAAGCCTTATTTGTAGTTCAAGGATCATCCCTGCCATCGAATTACTGCCCTGATATAAGCAGAACTGCTGCTGACTAACTGGCTGATCTCACACTAGTTGCACTCAAGGTGGAACCGAAGCCATAACAACAGGCTTTTCACAACACTTTTAATCCACTCTAAGAGTCATTTTTGTCCTGCTGATTATGACCTTCTCTGTGCCTTCCTGAAAAAGCAATAAAATGTTCTTATTTTTGTTTTCCACTCTATGACTAATTTAAACCATTCATTCAGTGTGGAAGATTGATGAGTCTACCATCTGCCAGTTTATTATTATTATTTTTTACACATCATTTAGAAAAACTGTATAGAAACACAGTAGGACAGAAGGTTACTGGCACATCATCATAACTCACAACCTCTTTGTTTCCACCACATACATCACCTTTGAACTTACTCATTATCTCATAATACCCAATAAGGCCCACTTTGGGTAGAGAGCAAGGAAAAGCTTACCAAACCCCATAAACAGTCTAGGCTCATATATTTCTTGCTGGTAGGGTGTCACAGTCTTGTATAAACTACAGATTCCATGCCCATACATACCCCTGTAATTGTTTGGCCCAGAGTGCATGATTCCAGAGAAAAATCTGTCCAGTAAAGTAGTATTTTTATGGATACAAAGATTGTTTTTGGCCACCTGATTCATATGAGATCATGATACTGATTATTTTAGTATTTGAGCTTAAAATACCCCCCAAAGTTCCTTTTTTGGAAACTGTCAATTGCTGGAACTCTGCGGGGAGGGGAGAATGGGGGGAAAGACATATTATAAAACCATTACTCTTCTAGGTTTAGTCATTCCAAGTCTGATTTCCAAAGTTTCTAAGGAGAATGCTTCACAAAGTACTAAGTCCCTTCTTGAATCTAGGAATCGTATAGTCAAATACATACTTTCTGACATTTCACCCACTATTTCACAGGGTCTCGTGCCTTTCAGACAGCTGTTAACCATGCAGATCAACGGTTTACATAATCTGGAAAAAAAAGTCCAGAACTCTACATTTACTGACTATGACCACCTGAATTTATTATATTTGATTTGGATTCTCAAAAACACATCCAATTTCAAAGAGAAGGAACTGTATCCAAAATACTTCATAATGTTAGTGATAGCTAGAAATCAGTAACTGATTACCAGCCTTGCTTCATTCAAACTGGGTTTCTTCTTCAACTATTCATTGAATTTAAATGTAAATTTAAATTTAAAGCTAGGCTCCTATGTACCCAAGTCACTTCTGAAGATAGGATTTAGTTGTTTTTGAAAATGGGACATAGGCGCTTTTGAAAAAATATTTCCTCTCAGTCTTTAATTTCAAATAATTTTAACCTGAAGAAGGCTAAAACTACCACTATATAACTTATACAGTATAACACCATACATTATTTTCTAAAACCTTAGATACATACACTATCCTCCTGTATTACATAAAGGGCACAGCAGCCCAACTCAACCCCGTCAGTCCACTTTTGACTCAGTTAAATTAGTCATGCTTACATGCACAATGCAAGCCTCCTTAGGTGTACAATTTGGGTCTGATTCTGTTTCTCTTACTCATAAGAAGTAGCACTTTACAAGCAGACTCATTGATTGCCTTCATTGAGGATGAGTACCAATAAGTGTTGTGGTTGACTTTTTTTTTTCGATTTGTCCTTCAGATGAATCTGTTAAGATCACAAAGAGTAGACTTTACACTGATTATCTCATAAAGAGCCAAGACTGCCATTCTCACTCACAGTGAATAAATAGCATATTGCTCTGCAAGTCCTGTAGTCCAAACTTGATTAGACATATTGAGTGCCAGACTTTCAAAAGAAAGCACAACCAATGTGGCAACTGAAAGATGACTCACCATTTTATGTGGGTTCATTGGAAAAGGGTGCATTTTTGCAGGAGCACCTGTTGGGCCCTCCTGTGAAAGCATGGCCCTACCAGTTAATCCTCTGCATACTAAATTTAATACATCTGCTTGCTTAAAACCAAGCAATGCCTCTTTGTCTCTCTTCTTTACAATACTCAGTAACTAACTACTCCAAGCTCATGGGCTTTAAAGTACACTCCATAAAGCCACTCTTTTTTCTGCCTATCTCCATTATGCACTTTGAGTAAAAAGTTACAGGAATAGCAAGATTTGTTTTTATCTGGCAATGTAAAGCTTGAGGACAAACTTAATTTTTGCCTTTTGATTTTGATTCTGGCTGTTAATAATCCAAAAAGGTTTTTCCTGGTCATATTTTACAAAAATCTGCCAACTCTTCTGATTTATATAATGCCACCCTCAGAAGGTTTTTAATGGCTCCCACGTGTATCTGATTTCAGCTCAGCCCTCGGAATATATTAGTCCTGTGGGCTACACCTACATCCAGAACATCAATAAAAGACCCTTCTGATGCTAAAATTATGTCTTCATTATGGGAGCCCAGGACGACAAAGGAAATAGAAGAATGCCCCAAAACAAGATTTTGACAGTTTCTTATGCACTATCACTTTAAAAGCATGACAGACCCACAGCTCCCCCAGCAGCCTATTCTACGGGACCTGCAAAATGACGACTCTCAGTTTGCATATACTATGGTGTTGAAGCCTCTCTTAAAGCGTGTAGGCTACATGTAGTCACAGATCACAGTGAAAGGCAGGCTGTGTCCATACTGTGGTTTTTAGCTACTTGCAGCAGTGAAAGGCTGTGGTAGGGTGACCAGACGTCCCGATTTTATAGGGACAGTCCCGATTTATGGGTCTTTTTCTTGTATAGGCTCCTATTACCCCCCACCCCCTGTCCCGATTTTTCACACTTGCTGTCTGGTCACCCTAGGCTCTGGTGAGGGGAAGGCAGTGGAGAAAGTCTCTGGCAGCTCCCTGCTGAGGAAGCCTTTCCCTGTGTATGGGGAAGATTTCAGCAGTGGGGAAGCAGCAGGCACTACACTGCTAAAAATAGCTCTGGGACCCTCGGGCTCCAGCCGAGCCTGGTCGTCTACACTGCAATTTTACAGCCGCCCAGCCTGAGCCCCACAATGGGGCCACCCGTGGGTGTTTTATTGCAGCACAGATGAGTAGGGTGGCCACACTGTGAAGCAACACTGGAGCTGCACACAGTGCTTGGATTAGCAGCGCACAGTGACTGAATCAGCACTGGAAGAGTTGTGCTAACCTGAGTCTGTAGCCTGTAACTATATCCCCACTGCATTACTACCTCAAGCATCAGCAGCAGTTGAGTTTTTGAACTAGTGATTATTGTGTGTGGATGGAGCTGGTTTAGGGACAGCACTCCAGTTATACGTTGAGCAAACTCGGCTGCGAAGACATGCCCTTAGAGGTGCAGCATAGCCCTCACAATGCCGGGGGAGGAGAATAATCCTGGGCGGCTCTTGGGGCTCGAGAGGACCCTGGCAAAGTGTACACAGCCTAAGTCACAGTTACCTCCTTGGGCTGCTCTATAGGCTGCAGAGTTGCATTATGCATCCCAAGTTCCCCACCCCAACATACCTCTCCTACCCTGCCCCTAGCACAACCCTAGCTCGGGGCTTGTGAGGAGTCCTTAGAAGGCAGCCTATCACATTATCTCTGCTGGAGGAATTCTCTGGATGTGGGGCTTTGGAGATCCCCTTATGTCATGCCAGTCTGTTTACCGGGCTTACAGGACTACAGGAGGCATGAGGTTCTCAAGCCTTGTTCTTTTGTGAAACTTTCCAGAGAATTTTAGCAGTAGCTTCCTTACATGAACAGTCCATAGGCAAATGGAGAAAGCTAAAATTCTTACATACAAATTGTACTCCTTGATTCTTTGGCAGCTGTTCAGTTTGCTACAACAGTAAGGGCTTATTTTTCCAATTTTTGCATGGCACGTGTAAGCAGAAAACCAAAGCAACAAGAAAGCAGGCTCAAATTTGCCATGCAGAAATACAGAGAGTGTTGACACACTGATAACTGGTACAAATTTTGATATGAATATACGACTATTTCTGCACCCAACAAAAATGAGAGAGAAGATGGTGGCTGGAACTCTGATTACCAGTGCAGAGTTGACATTTTCACTGGCAATCTGAGTGAGCAGCCTCCATTACAGTCTGGCAAATTAACACAAAAGTCAGTAACTTGTAATATTATAGGTAGAGAATATAGCAATGTCTATATTTAAGATGTTAGACTTATTTCATTTTAAAGGCTTATTTTCCATTGCTTATACAATCTTCAACTTTCTTTCAGAATCTGGCAGACGTGGGAGCAAAAGAACAAAGATAGCGGGGGGGGAATATATTTTATCCCTTAAAAAGTTTTGTTGGCAACTTTTTTTATGAACAGCTCTAGCACAGCAGGGACAGATGGTAAACACTTGAAATCTGGCAGGGAGAGAGTCCCTAAATTGCAAATGGACTTTTCAGAATGCCGGTGAAAGTTGACTATCATTTGTCAATGTTATATGATTTTAACAATTGTATTTTGTGCATGACTGGAGTTTGCAGTCTCTTAATGGTCAGTCAGTACTTTATGGGGCTTGAACAGGAGTGTGTTGATTGAAAAAATTTGTAGGCTGTGCAGTGTTTTTATCTACAATTAATGAAGGTGAAAAGCAGAGGAGACAAGATTCTTCCTTCCATACAACATATGAGTGTGTATAATACAAAGTAAGGAAGTAGGCAAAAGTGTCCAAAGGAATCCTGTCTTCTTCTGAATAATCTGGAAAGTTGTGTATGGAAGGAGGCCACATGGATTGCATGAATACCACAGCATAGAGCAATCTACAGCTATTTAACAAGAAGTTGAATGGTGGAATTTCTATATTTTCTTATTTAAAAATGTAGGAAATTCTATTAAAAATCCCCAAATTTATGTCACAAGAATGGTAAGATTGCAAAGTGAAACACTCAGAACTCAGGAAATTATAATGTGAAGGTGATTTGCGCAAATTTAGCTCTGCCTTAGCCTGAGTAATCATTACAATAGGATCTGTGATTAAATGATCTTAAACTATTTCCCCCCCACATGAGCCCTACCTCATTCAAGATATAGCTTGGCTAGGAACAAAACAGCATTATGGAGAGAACTGATTTGCTTCGTTCACTGCAGTTGTGATATGCACCGCTGTGAAGGAAACTGTTGTGCACAGAATTTCTTCTCATTCATTGTAAATTATGTGGTGTGTAGTGTAGTCAATGAGACAGGTCTCTAATCATCATCATCATCATGTTCCTATTATGCCTCTGGCATTTAGGGCAGTGACGAAGCTCCTCCACTCTTGTCTGTTTCTGGAAAGTCTTTCAATGGTTCCCTAACTGTGCCCCAGGATTTTCAGCTCAGCTTCCACAGCTCTTTGCCATGTTGTTTTCAAGAGGCCTCGTTTTCACTTGCCTTCAGGTGTCCATCTTATTGCTACTCTGGTGATGGAATCCGTTTCCATCTGAAGCACATGGCCAATCCAACACCTCCTGGCAATGATGGTGCTCAGATCCTCTTGGCTACACTGTGTCAACAGATCTTTGTTTGAGATTGTTCTGGGCCAAAGAATATGGAGGATTTTTCTGAGGCAGGTTGTATGGAATGAAGACAGTATGGACATGTCATACTTTCTCATTCCCCAGCATTCTGCACTATAAAGTAGTGTTGAAAGTACGCAGCTCTGATAAATCTTGAGTTTGGTTTTGATGATTTTGAGACTGTATTTAAGCTCCTGAAGGTGTTCCTGGCTTTACTGATTTTGTTCCGGATGTCCTGGCTTGTTCTACCATCCTGGCTGCTGCTGCTGCCCAAGTATGTGAATGTTTCTACATTGGTGAGACCATAATCTTCTCCCTGTACTGGTGATGGTGAGGCAATATTAAAGGTCATGATATCTGTCTTATTGCAATTGATTTTCAGTCCAATTTGCTGGCTGAATGCGTTGAGTTGAGTTGTTTTTTCTTGTATATGGTGTTGGGTATGTGATGGGAGGACAACATCATCTGCGAAGTTCAGGTCTTCAAGCGATGAGAAGAGTGTCCATTTAATGCCTCTTGGCATGTCTTCTGTTGTATGCCACATTACCCAGTCGATGGCCATGTTGAAGACGATTGCAGACATGGCACACCCCTGATGTACTCCTGTTTTGACTTCAAAACTGAGCTCACTGTGATCAACAGTGCATGTAAAATGGAAATAGAAGCTTCTGATGATGATTAAATGGAAAGGAATTCCATATGCCCACAGAATGCGCCATAGCCTGGTCCTGTGAATGCTGTCAAAAGCCTTCTCAAAGTCTATGGAGTTTATGCAGAGTTGCCGTTGCCATTCTAAGCACTGTTCTATTATGTTTCATAGAGTGAAGATCTGGTCTGTGCATCCACGCTCTTTCCGAAAACCGGCTTGCTCTTTTCTGAGAACACTATCAACTGCCTCTGATATATGCTGGACTATGATGTTACACAATACTTTGCTTGGCACAGATAAAAGTGTGATACCACGCCAGTTACTACAATCACTGAGAGTTCCTTTCTTTGGTATCTTCACTATAACCCCATTGGTCCACTCATTTGGCACTGTTTCCCTTTCCCAGACTGATGTAAATAGAGGGGCTCTAATGGAAGAAGGAGAATGGACTTGAAGTTAATTCACTGGACTGAGATTCAAGAGATCTGGGTTCTATTGCTGCTTATGTGACCTTTGTCAACTTACTCAGTACTTTCAGTAGCACTGTAGTTGCTTACTCCTAGTCATCCCCTTGTGGTCAGGCATGGCGTAGCTGCTCTCTCTCTAGGGTAGCATCCCCTGCCAACGGTCCCTCTGGCACTGTAGTGGTGTGTCTGCTTGATGACTTGGCCCTCCAGCCAGGTCACTGTCTTTAGTCCACTCCTTCTGGGTTCCCAACTAAAATTCACAAAAAGCTGTGAGAAACAAAAGCCTTCTGCCCTCTCTGGGGCTCTTCCATGGCCAGTCTTTGGGTCAGCCTGCTGCCCCCTTGTGGGGCTTGACAACCGTTACAATGGGTTTGTCCAATCCTTGCCTTGGGCTGGTATGTGAACCTAGTCACCTCCCTGGTGACTCAGGGTGTCTCCCTGCCTGGAGAGCTTTTCAGTCCCTTCCCTGCTTTTTAATCAGGGTCTCTCCCAGGACTCCGTGTCAGGAGAGCTTTTTTCCTCATTCTCTTCCCTGCAGTTTCCTTTCCTTTCCCTCCTCTGCTAATACAGGACCCTGTAGGAGCCTTTGTGACTCCTGTAGTCTCTGCAGACACAGCTGCAGACTCCTTTTCCACAGGAATCACCTGGTTTCTCTCATGTGGGGCCCATCCTGTAATCAGGGTTCACTTAGCCTCAGACTCTCCAGCCCACATATATACTCTCTCGATACCTCAGTGCAGTACATAATACATCTGTGAAATGGGTGTATTAATATTTCTCTCAACCAAGGTGCTGTGAGGATGAATTCATTAAATGTTTGCATGATACTCAGCTATTACAATGGAGTGTCACAGAAAGAAAATAAAAAACCTTCTTATTTCGTGCAGGGTTTAGATGGCACAGTAAAAAAACATGTGGCCACACATTAAAAAATGAGGAGAAAAAGAAATACTGAATAGCTGTTGCTCGCTGAGCACCATCCAACCTCTGCACTGGGCTCAATCCTGTAGGGTACTAAGCACTCTGGCTCAGATGCAGCAGAGCTTTTCAAGCATGTTATCATCTTCAAGCACATGAGTAGTTCCACTGCAGTCAATGGGAGTACTCATATTCTTAACTTCAAGCTTAAGTCTTTGCTGAAATGGGGGCACAGTACTCAGCATCTCTTTGAGCCCTAAAGGAGGCAGTGGTCCTATGTGAAAAAATAGCATGTGGCCATGTCATAGGAGACTATATCGGAATGCATATGAATCAGGAGAAAAGTGAAGGATGTGTAGGAAACAATATGTTATTTCCTGACTTGTGAGTGCTTCACTTCGCAATCTGCCCTATTTTGTAGTATATTTTAAAAATAAATGATGGCATTCTCGCATCAATCAGGGTGCAGCCAGTGAAAAGGCTACCCAGAAAGGGTGGAGATGGTGCAAAGCACTCACTATCCTGCCAAGTGGCTAGTGTAGCCTCCACAGTAGGTGGCACTGGTTGGAAAGCTGAGGTGTCCAGAACAGCTGGTGAGGTGTTGAGTCTGCCAGGGGCGGTGGAAATTTAAGGGAGAAGATGCATACAAGACTGTGAACATCTTTGCTATGTATTCTGTTTTGGGCCCTCTCTAGAGTCATAATTACTAAAGGCCCTATTATTCACCTGCAGAAGATGAGCAACGTACTATGGGATGCAAGTAAATGTGTCACTGGGAAGTCCTTGTATTCCACCAGAGGATGATCAGGCCCTCACATTAAGTTAAAACATAATAGGTTTTATTCTTTTTTGCATTTAACTGTCCGCAGCTCTGTTTCCATATTATCTTTCTTTTGACTTTTCCTTCTTAACTAAATATGGGGAGGAGGGTGAGGGCAAAAGAAAAACATACAACTGAAATATTGGAAGATGATCTGCAAATGACATATTCAGTCAGGTATTGATCGAGATTTTAGACCAGGTCTTCAAGCATGCAGATTACTCTGTAACTGGTATAGGTTTAATAAAAACATTTAAAATAAATTTAAAAAAGCAATGTTAAAAAACAGTAGCAGCAGTTTCTTTTTAGACTTCATAAAGGAACAATGTTTTGATAAAAGAATAACAAACAGAGTTCATCTTGGATCTCGGTAAGGAGACCTGAAAACTCAAACATGTAATGGTAAAAATGGCATCATCTGTAATCTTTTTACCAACTGGCTTACTTCAAACAACAGTAACACAGAGATGCTATTCTGAAGACAACCAGCCATTGCATTTGTTTTCCATTTGATATACAATCTAGAACAATTGCAATAGCAAACCAGGCATGAACTTTATTAAACCTTGTACAGTTTCCAACAGTTCTAGGAACTGTGAATTTACCCTTGTAGATATCTGGGTGTGCAAGTGTTCAACATTTAATATATATGTATGATGAACTGGATTTAGGATTTTTAATGACTTAAAAATGTGAAATACACAAAGAAAGATATGTGAGCGCTACCACTGAAAATCTCAATAGGAATTTAGGTTCAAATTTTCTTAAAAGTTAAGTACAGAAATCCATACTTTGACACTTAATAAACAGCCTGATGTTCAAAGAGGCAGAGCTCCTGCAGTTTCCACGGGACACCAACTGGAGTTTGGAGTACTCAGAGCACATCTGAAAATCCTAAACATGTTTTTAGAAGCCAAACTTTAGGGACTTAAGTTTTTTAAAAAATCAGTCTTTGAGTAATAAAGATGCAGGATTGAATGCTGAACCCGCAGATACATATAACTAATGTCAACCCGCAACGATGAAAATAAGGCACAGATTTTTTCCTTACACAGAGATGAACTACAGTACATATAATACTTGGGCAAAATTATATGCTCACAGTTTAACGCTGACCATATTGGACTATCCCTTCTTACCTCTATTCCCTCCTTGTTTAAGGCATATTCATCAAAGTTCAAAATAGCAGTCTTGATGGTTCTTGGAGGGGGTAACACTGTCAATCCAATATTAATAGCATTGCTTCGTTTTGAGTCCAACACAATGATCTCTTGTCTCTTTCCATCTGCAGCAGTTTTCTTGGTAAACAGGTAAAGAGAAGAAACTTAACGTTGATACAATTCTTTGATAATACAAAGCAAAAATTTACATCGATCTTCAATGACTTGAACTTTTATGATAGTAGCAACACAGACAATAAAAACTAGTGCATCTATAAGTAAAACACAGGGTAAATTCTTCTGTCGTTTACACCCGTGCATCTCCACTGAAGTCAATGGGGCTTGTCAGAGTTTAAACTAGAAGGCAGAAATTAGTCTTATAACTATACAAGATAACTATATTATGTACTTTTAGCTACAAGGCTTGGGAGTACAGAAATTTGAGATGGGATTCAAAATTTTTAAAGAAAGTTTTATGTTGCCAGTATAAAGTGATAGCTGTCACCAGCTGACAGAAATTAAATGTCACCAGAATGTCACTAGACTTTGCAGGAATGCTCAGCAGAAGTGTGTACTAGTGATTAGAGCAGGGAACTGGAAAGCAGGGCTCCTGGGTTCTGTTCCTGACTGGCTATGTGACTTGGATATGTAACTTAACCTTTACCTCAGTTGACCTATTTGTAAAAGGGAGACAGTAATACTTACCTATCTCATAGAATGTGCGTGGCTTGATTCAGAATGGCTCTATTACGTTGGAAAACAAAGGTAGAATATGGTTCCGTGATTGCTCTCAAAAGGAGCTCCAACACCTCCTTTTTGGAGGTGCAGGATGTGTCCTGCCTGAACTGCTTTCTGTCCTGTGGCTGGTGAAGCAATAACACCATCCCACCGACTGTGGTCAGAGTACTGTGGCTGATCCCTGTGCAGGTGCGGACCTACTTTTGCTCTCTTATCTCCTTTGCACTTCCATGTAGGGCCAGATATAAGCTAGTCCTTAATATGTACCAAAGGCTTTGAGATCATCCGGTGAAGTGTGTTAGATAATAATGACAATACAGATAATAATGAAAGTGAAAAATGTCAATAACAATATATTTTTATAGACCTCAGTCAAGTATTAATTTTTTAATAAAAATGTAAAACACATTCTCCACACACAACAATGACAAAAATGCCTAGCCAACTAAGTAAACTGATTTGCAAAACACGTATAGGGGAATTATAAAATTTTCAATATGGTTTTCATTTAGGCAACATATCTTTTATTTTCTCATCACACTGCATTGAAAGGTGCCTTTTTTGGAAAGCCAAGGACGTAATTGAATACGGCATATGATGTAGGACTCTATTACACACTGGACTTTGTAAGCATGTTTCTTTCTTTTCTTCCTTCTTTGGTAGCATACAGTATGGGGTGGGAAGATGCTGTTCAGAGCCATATCAGGATCAAATTTATGGGTTTGAGTTAAAGTCTGAAGCCCCTATTCAGCAAAAGCACTTAAGCATGTACTTAACTTTTAGCTTTAGCTCCACCCACCAACATGTCAGCTCACACAGCTGTGCCTGTGAGGAACAGGAAGTAATCTGTGCATGATATAAAACTGTGGCAGATTACTTCCCTTTTGGATCAAAGGGGGAACGAGGAACCAGATAGTTACTAACTGAGTTACTAACTGAGTATAAAAATATAGCTGTGTTTCACCTAAGATCACTTTCCTCCTAAGATCACTGGGTCTCAGTCATACTAACCCTTTTGTAAACAGCTACTTTCTAACTTGTATTTCACTGTCCATAATTATTTATTATGGGTATTACCAAAGAAGTGAAATTTAATATGATTTTTCCAATAGCCTTGCAAGCAAGTATTTATTTATATATTATCTAACATGAAGACAAAAATAGCTTCTTCCCCAAAAGTAACCCCTGCATGAGCAGCATTTAAACTGGCAAGACAATTTGAGACACCTGACTCTGCGTCAGTTATATGGAGGATGTTGCATTGACCTCCGATTGTGAGAAAGCAATTAGAGCACCCCATCTATTTCTATCTTGATTAACAAGGATTATTGGGATTTCAAAAGGAACTGAATGGGATTTGGAGCTCAAACTCCCTTACACTCCTTTGGAAATCCCACCCCACATGTGTAATTTCCCTCAGCATTCACTGAAGTTATGCACATGCAAGGGATATCCTTAAGCACGCAGATGAGAATATATTCCTTTGTCTTTACTCCCTACCGGTTTCTCAGGCCCCAGGAACAGTAAATTCAGCCCTATTCAATAGGAAACAAGCCAGCAAAAACATAATTTCTAAACTATGCACTGCAGACAGCAGCAGGGTTGCATGATAACATAATTTAACACAGCAAAGGTGCATTTGTTTTCATCTCTCTGCCAGAAAAATAAATACCTTGAACCACCTTGCCAATATACCTGCCTGGTTTGGCAGTGTCAGAAGGGAAGAAATCTTCAGACTTGCTCAGTGAGGAAATCTGATCTCGCTCTTTATGCCTGCTAACAAGCTGTCACAGCCCTCTAGTCCCACAAATAAACTGTCTGCTGTGGAGGATGCTGTGATTCGTATAATCATGCAGTAGTTTTCTCTGTTATGTTACCAGTTTTCTGCCAGAAATCACAAATGTCTCCACATGTTACATTCATCTATCTGAGGTATATTTTATTTTATTTTGTTGTAGTCTATTGTGTTTAATGAAAAACTTATTGTGAGCCAGCATCAGGAAGTGGCTGTTTATAGCTGTGTTTTGTGGAAATCATAGTTAAGGATTAGAAACAGGAGTAAAATTGGTTGCAGCTGTATCAAGGAGCATATCTGGTAAGATGGAGCCAAAAAATCCATACCTCATCCTCTCTTCTGATCTTAATTTTAGTCTCTCTCTCAGTTTTCTGAACAATTCATCTGACGAGCAACTGACTACATCTACTGTGTTGAAATCTGACTGGTTGACCTTTTATTCATTACTCTGTATTCTGTTTTTAGAAGAACCAACTGAACTTGTAGCACCTCTTATATTATTGTGCAGTAGACCAGATTGGACACTAGGAGTTAGCACAATGGGATGTGTTCTCACTGGAAATTGACAAACTGGTCTGGAAAAAGTAAGAGCTGGGCTAATTTGAGCACAATAGCCAAAGCAAACCTGAGGGGGGAGGATGTGTGCGTGCATGTATTATTATTATTTTTTTTTTTACAGATTCAGTTATGTCTCTTTAATTACTTCTACTTGATCTAGGATCTGCTCTACCTGCCCTCAACAGGTTGATGATATTCCCCCTAACCCGGGGGGTGTCTCAGAAGTCTGAAAATCTTTGCTGGGCTATTTCTTGTTCTTCATTACATGATCCAGGCTTCCTGGAGTCAATAATCGGTGATACTTGTGACTCACAGAAAACACAGGGTATTTGCGATTTGAAGACAACTGCTAGTACGAACAAAGAGAGGCCCTCATTCCTCCCAACTTAGATTTGTCAGAAGGAGAAGATGGGAAATAGGACAGATCTTGGACTGCACACACAGAAGACTGGGGTTTAAGAGCCAAGACCACCATCAGGTGGGATGGTTAGATAAGGCCTGAGCCAATGCCCATTGAAATTCATAGGACACTTGCCACCAACTTCAGTGGGAGCTGGATCAGGCTCACAGACAGCAGAGGTCACAAGATGCAGCCCAAGAGATCAGGCAGAGCCCAAGAGGACTCATTATACTCAGAGGAAGAGTAGAAAGTAAGGGCACTAACACAAAACATGACTGGGATTCATATCAAAGACATTACAATAGTCTGGATGAAAATGGGAAAGGAAAAGGGTCTAGCTGAGTAGAAGGAAAGATGTTGGGTTATATAGAGAAAGAGACAAGAAGGTTTCAAAAGTTTGGCTATACATCAACACTTTACCAGGCTTATCCAAAGTTTGTCCACTAAAACAGTAAGTCTTAAAAAATCCATACAATCTTCTGTGCAATGATAATGAAATTCCAATCTTGTACTACTGAAGGGACATAATGGAAGTTAAACTTGTAATCTCTCATGCAGAGAAGTCCCTGCCCTCCATGTACTGCTAGATGCTTTGGCACAGCATCTGCTCCTTGGCTGGGAAGATGAGTCAGCAGGTTTCTTTGACATCAGTGCAGCCTTGAATTCTGAAGAGTGATTTAAATGACCACTATTCTTGGAGACTAAGTCTCCGAGACTAACCTCGAAGAGAAAAGTCATCATCTAAATCACTATTCAAAACTCAAGGCTACACCGGTTTCTAAGAAACCTGCTGATTCATCTTGCCAGCCAAAGAGTAGATGCTGCACCAAAGCACCTAGCAGCACATGGAGGACAGGGAAGAAAGTGCGTGTAGGGCGGAGATGAGTCATGAGAGTTTGGGAAAATACCTGGTTAACGATTTGGAAAAATTAATTGATTGATTAAAATAATCTAAACTTTTATCATAATTTATGATAAATGTAAAAGGGTAAAAGTAAGGCAGACCAGTTCATCAAAATATTGACATTATGAAGTATACAACAAACTCTGTGGAAGTGGAAATATGCTGTAACTCTACATTCAGTTCAAGGAATGATTTGTTTTGTGGCTCCTAGATGACATTCTCATTCCTTCTGCTCCAGTCCACACTCAGAATGAGCCTTCTATGATAGATTTATATTTACAATGAAGGAGAGTAGGAGGAGTAATATGCCGCAATTTTACCAACAGTGGAGAAAGCAGAGGGAGTGAAATTAAGCTCAACATGCCCTGAATTAATCATTGATTGGATTTAAAATCTGTATGAAATTAAATTATTTTTAAAATCTGTATGAAATACATTTCAGTTCTATATGCAATGAAAATCACTGAGCTATTCTTGTGTTAGAGATAATTCAATTTAAAATTATAACAGCTGTGCAATCTATGTAATTGATGTATTTGTAGGCCTACTGTTTGCTGTGTAAACATTTTATAAACTACAGCTACATTGTCCACATTACCAATACATAACCAGTATGACACATCTGTAATTCTGATTATTTTGGCTGAAATGATTACACTCTCAGATATAGCTCAGGGTTCAAAGTCACCTTACAAATTAGTCAGGAGGACTTTTGATTACAATTTTTTTTCTTTTTTTGGTGGGGAACTCAGTCTTTATTGAAGGTACAAGGTGATAGCCTTGGAAACAGAAGTCTTCTGCTTATACCCAAAAGCAACAGCAAGGTAGGGCAAGCTTCCCTGCCCTGATACAACGTCTCTCAACATTGGCCCGGAGGAACAGTCTCTGGGGGTGAGAAAACAGTGCAAGATTTCAGATCCATTCAATCCTTGGCCTACCAGCTGAGTCAGTCAACTGTGATGTGTCTGCTTGACCAAGAACACCAATATAGACTGTCAAACTGCCATTTATAACAATTTCAACTGGATTTGAACCAGTGACCTAGAAATGAAGGACTAGAAATCTAATTTCCAACACCTTGAGCCATCTAGTCTTCTGGATTGTTTGTTTTTGAACACGTGGATACTTAATTTGTACCAATTATGGAAAAGTAAAATGATCATGGTACTATGTGGTTTTTCAGAATTGTTATAAAACTTGTACTAATGTGAGAACTTAGGCATATGTACAACAGATATATTGGCAATGAGTGATTTTCTTATATGTGGCCTTACGGTGTATCTTTTATTAGTACTATAACTGGAAAAGAACATTGTTTGTCTGATACCAATTACTGTATTTACATTAACAAATCAAAAACAATAGTCATGAACAGCAAGGGTTCTAGCTAATAACGTTTAAAGGCTAACTTTAAATCTCCATTAAATTCAACTACAAGATACGTCATAAGAGTTCAGCATTAAATGGTTCTGTTACCAGCCTTAAAGATTTAATTTTATGATAATGTTCCTATGAAACACAGAAGTCTTAGCAAATCAAGATTTTCTCTCATGAAAATTTCATATTTTCATAATGAAATTTGGATAGTAAAGTTCTCTAAGTTAAGGGTGAAAAATATTTCTGTGCAAAGTGGCAAAAAAATGTATGCATGAAAAGAAGAGAACCCAGGTTATATTTGCAGGGCTTGGCAATATGACAAAAAGTTCTTTAGACAAGAAATCTTTATACACTTGAAACGGAAATCATCGCGAGACAATTAACATGGAACCACAAGACTATTTACACATTTCAAAGCAGAACCATACTTTAACGTTATGACCCTTTCAGGAATAATTCCTAAAATGATTATGAAAATAGTATGAAGATATATTACAGGATATATGTTATGAGAATATATTACAATGATTTCATGTGGTGTCCAATTATAACAGGCCCTGTTTTGCCTTATCTCCATACATGCCTAATAATAAAGCTTTAAATTTCACTAGCAAGGGAAAAGTAGCCAGATACACAGATCTGAATTACCTTTCCTTAATACATGATGCACTTTGGTATCCATGGGGACATCATTTTACAGTGGCCTTAATTTAGGATAGTTTAATTCACTTTGTAAGTGAATTAAGCCAAACTAAATTAAGGCCACTTTAATTCTGAACAACAGCACCCACACAGGGACTCAATATGGTTTAACTAATCCACTTCACATTCATAACTTTAATTAATTTGGATTAATGTTCCTGGATACCCCCATGCAGACAAACCTATGTTTGAAAATTCTGGCTATGAAGTTTACAACGCTACAATACCACAATGCTACAATACTCTCCAGCTGAAGTGAAATACAAAAAGTGAAATAGAAATATGATTCACAAGAGCAATATGGCATATGGCTAGGCATGTATATTGTTTGGGGCTCAGCTCTTATTGTCAGCTCATGGAGTGTCTGTCTGTCTTTGTAGAATACTTAACTTATGTGCACAAATATAGAACATATATAAAACATCTTTGTTAATTTCTTTTGTTTTTTAAACTCTGTAAGCATAAATATCATCTACATTAATCTAAAAACAAACTCAAATTTAATAAAAACTAAACAAAACATTAGAAATACCTTTGTGACCGGCAGTTCCTTGGATTTAGATTCAAAGAGGTGCTCCAGTTTGGAAGTGTCCACCTTAATGGGTTCCAGTTTCGACCACAGGAATTCTTTACAGCGTTTGTTATTTTTACACTGCCACTCAAATGGCCGTACCTCGTTCCAAAACAGACGGATGGTTTTCTTCTTCTTCATGAATGCTGGCTGACCCCTAGAAACCTGGGGTGACCCTAAACCCTGAGGAGAGCTGAACAGTGGAGGAGGAGCCAATAAATTACCAGAGGGTGGAGGTGGACATCCAAACAGAAGAGGAGGTGGTGGAGGAGGCAAACCCAAAAAGGAAGGTGGAGGTGGGGGAGGGGGAATTAGGGAGTCCCCAGGACCCATATCAACGTCCAACACATCTACATCATCCTCATCCCCCAAGTCTGTAAAATCCATGTCTTTGATTTTAAGTTCTCTAGGATTAGCCATGAGCTGATCCCAAATGTAATCAGATTCCTTCTTGGGCTCTGCTGGTGTTTTCTCAGGGACCTTTTCATCGAGCTCACCCTCAGGCAATACTGTCCCCTTGGCCAACTCAACATTGTTGAATTTTTCTGCAAAGGCTTTCACACTGCCTTGGTTGTCCAGATTTCCAATCTCCATCTTTTTGACACTTTCATCTTTGGCCTGCTTGCTGGCCTGCAGGATAGAGATCCTACTGGCTAGGCTGGTGATTGACTGATCACTTTCCTCCGTCTCCTTCTTTTCTTCCTCCTTCTCCTCCAGCTCTTTCTCCTCTTCATCCTTGGGCTTCTTGTTATGGGCATACAACATATCCAGCATAAACCGTTTGTTGTTGAGAATGTTGCTGCACTGCTCATTCACACCAGCATCTTGAATAGTCTTTGACCACGTACCTGTAATCACACGCACAAACAATGAATGGAAAAGCACAGGGTGTCAGGAATCCTAAAAATGGCATTGGAAATATCTTTGGTGATACATGTGCAATTATAGTATGAAACCGGATAAAGGGCCTGTCTATAAGAAGACTGAATATGCAGCAAGCTGGGCTGTGAATCTATCTCACGCTGACTGTCCATAGGGACACTGCCAATGTGCACTAATGGTTTAGTAGTGTGCTTTGATCTATACCACCTTCAAACAGCAGCAGTTCATAGTGCACTTGGGAACTTTTGGTGTGCAGCAGCAGAGTCTACACAGACTGACAATGCACAGCAGATTAGTGCAGGGTAGATTGAAACCACATGTTGCTGTGAACTAAATATTCAGGCAGACAAGTCCAAAGTTTCAGGGAATATTTGGAAATGATATGTAAGCAATAGCACAGATCTACAGCCGGATTCTGCAAGTTGGTGAGTGTTTCTCTGAGAAGTGCATAGCAGCCATTCAGGCAGTGGGAGCTGAAGGTGCTCGGAACATCTCAGGAGGTACTCGGTGACTCTAAGGACAGAGACCAAACTGCTTCTTTGAGCTGCTCTTTAAATTTTATATAGAAAAAATAATTGGTTACATGTTGGTAATTGCTCACTGAGGAGATCTGGCCCATGTTATTTTACTGGATACCTAAATTGTTAGATTCTTTGACAGTCCATCAGTCCAAAGGCCAACAAGACTGGATGACACTTGTCCCCATTTCCAGTGTCTCTGCGCTTTCTGCTCCGAGCTAGGATCAGAAGTGGGAGGATTAAAACACTGTCAGAAGGGCTGCTCCTGTGGTATTCTTGACATGGCTAGAAAGAGGTGTTACTTTAAGAAAGACTGTTGCTTTTCCAGCCTGAGGCCAACAAAGTTTGTATACCCACCCACCCCATCCTCCTCCACCGCAACCACCCCGGCCAGGGGAGGGCAGCTTGAAACTCTGGCTGCGCTTAGCACAACTCCTTGGTGCTTTGGCCATATTCACCAGGGTGACCTCTGGGGTCTCTGCAGAGTGAATTGTGCACACAGAGTAAAATTTTCAAAAGCACCTAAATAACTCAGGAGCCTAAGTCACATTTTCAAAAATGATTAATGTACTTAGGCTCCCAAGTCCTTTGGGTGTTTTTGAAAATTTTATCGGCTGACCATAATTACTGACCTGCATTTAAACCACAATCAAATTGAAATATAGTGGCCTCTGCCCACCTCTCAGCAAGATAAAATCATACATATTGTATACTGGTGTATAGAAGTTGAAAAATTAACTAGTGCATGAAACATCATAAATAATTAAAACCAAACAACAATAAAACCATCAAAATAAATGATCAAAGTAGATTGTAGGATGCATTTTTTCCTGACGTTGAATACCTCTTAACATCTTCACCAACCAGTGTGGGACACAATGTAGAAAGTATGTCCAAAATATGTGAGATCTTTTTTCAAAGGGTATTAAATGAGACCGGCCTTATTTCACCTTCAGTATATTTTGCAATTAAAATGGATTATGAAAATAGTTCAATACTTACCATGATTCTGTTTTTGATTCTTTCTTTCTCTTCCTTACACATTTAATCAATATATTTTTTCTAATCTAACTTTTAAAATTAAATTTTAGTTTATTTTTGATTACTGCCTTCCTTCTCCTCTCTTTCCTGGTGTGTGTGTGTGTGTGTGTGTGTGTGTGTGTGTGTGTGTGTGTGTGTGTGTGTGTGTGTGTGTGTGTGTGTGTGTGTGTGTGTGTGTGTGTATTAGTTATGTGGTTGCATGTTCTCTTGAGTTTCTTATTTATTTTTGTTTCTCCTTTTACTCTACTGTCTTTTTCTTTGTCAGGATTTTTATGTTAGCACTTTAAATTTAATGTCTTTATCAGTTGACTTATTTTATTTCTATAACCTTAAGCCCCTTCCATCTGCTCTGGAAAATCTCTTCCTTGGCAAGTTCAGTGGCCACATCAACACTATGGGCAAGAGACCCAAACCGGTCTAGCTGAATCATTTGTTAAAATTAAATTAAATTAAAATGGGTTTAAAAATTCACTGTGCATCACGGAGCAGACTTCCAACCTGGGAATTCCAACCTGGGTTTCTAATGTTGAATAGTTTATGGCCCCATCCATACTAGCTCTTAGCCACATTTGAAGCTGAACCCAACATTAAGAAAGATTCAGCTTATAGCAAATGATTTTTGCCCAGGATGCAGGCAGTCCATCTTTCTTCACTTTTTACTTTCCTGAACACTCAATCTCTTCCTTGCCTCATTTTCCCATTTGTGACAGATATGGCAATTTCCTGCCATATCTTTGGGAGATCTTAGTGTATTAAGTGTATATATCATTGTGGGCCAGGGACTGTATGTAATTCCCTGCGGGAGGGTGACCACAACTCTTCCAGGAACTAAGAACAGTGGGAGGAAATTAGGCAAATTCACTCAGGTTGTAACTTCTCCAGAGAGCTACCACCAGATGGAGAGGCTCACATATACTAGTTCAAACTGGATTCCCCAGAGGCCACCAGACAAGGAAAGGATTTTGTGGATAAAAAGCCTGATTTTAAAATGACTGAAGACTTTCTTCCTGATCCAGCAAAGAGACAGGACTTCTGTCCAAGTTGAGCCCCAATCATTCCTGGGGAGGGTTGGAAGGACTTTGGCCTACTGAGGCCACATAAGACTGATGGGTAAACTATGGTAAGCTGTTAGAATGCATATAGGAACTTTTATTGTTTTTATATGTTTTCTCTGTAATGCTTTTACCTTAAGAATAAATGTGCTTGCTCGTAAAGGGCTGTGCTGTAACTTATAACTGCTGGCAATTAAGCTGTTCATAAGCCCGTGGAGAAAAAGCAAAGTGCAGATGCTGGCCTATTTAAGCAGTCTGGTTTACTGGGGATTACCACAGTGTAGACAGGGAACTGTGCAGCCTGTTTAGGCGGGAGAGAGATGCAGCTGGGAGTCTAGACTGGGTACCCTCAAGGGACCACAGAGGGAGGAATACAGGTGCAGTTGCCCTGAGCTGTGACGCCCTTCACTCATCCCTTTCCCTCAACATTCCATCTACAGGATTGCTCCCTCACCTCTTCTCTCTCGAAGATTTGCTACTAGATTTTTCTGATCTCCTCCAGACTCTCCTCTTCCCCTTCACTATAGATTTCACAAAGACCAATTCTCAACCAGATTCAACTGCCTAAAGACTTCAGAACTGTCCAAGATTTCCCAGACTCCACTGTATACATGCCACAAGATTTGGCCCCCCTCTAGATTCTCACCTTCTGTGTCTCCCTAGATTTGATTCCTTTCCAATACTGCTCACTCAAAATTCTCCAACAGAGTTTGCATCCCCATTTTAGTCTCCCAAGATCTACCTCATTCTTCACTAGCCAAACAAGATTATCTCTTGTAAAGCCTCCTGCTGTTGCTACTCCTGTAGATTCTCCTCCCGCGCCTCCCCCCCCCCCCGGCATGCATCCCCTTCATGCACACTACTTCATCTGGCTACTGTGTTGCAGTGCTATCTAGGATGAGAAGGGTTGGAAGAAGCATAGAGCAGTATGTTTGATGATAAGGAAGGAGGAGCCCAAAACCAAACACTTCATTTCCTTGCCCCTGCTGTGTCTGGGCAGCCACAGCAATGTAATCCATGAATGACAGCTCCTTTCCTGGAATCTGAGAACTGTCTGAGAAAGCACAAAACCCTAGGAATGCAAAAATAATCCATGCAGACCGAGTACTCTGCATGATTTCTAGTTCTGCATTTGCTCCCTTACCAACTAAATTGCAAACTTTAGTAATTCACAACACATTAGGTCTCTCAACCAACAAATCTTTACTATACTGCTAAAGCTTATGAACTTTTAAAAGCTGGCATTTCATTAAGTTATAGTATAATACCAAAATAGTAATGCAGAAGCGTATGACAAATGGATTCAGTGTGACAAGAAGTTAAAGTTCATCATGTTGGAAACAGCCAGAACTAAAATGTGCTGAGTGTGAAAAATGTTTGTAACCCATTCGCTCCTCGTTTAACATTTGGAATATGCCAAAGTGTGATGAGAGCCATAGTCTGTTTCATAACCAGTACAGTTTTTGCTGAACACCAGCTGAGTAATCTGTAATACTGATGGTTAGCAACATCTTGCCTGTGTGAAGAGGAGGAAGCAGAGGACAGTCTCCATCCCCTATGTGTTCAAAGCCTTTCATCATCTACTCTAAAATAGAGGCTCTAGCCACCTTCCATTGGTGGAGAAAGGGGGAGAGTGGAAGATAAAGAGTGAGCATGAGCTCACTTTCACTTTTATGGTTTATTTCCTATGCTGGTCCCCTCACAACCCACTAAGCAACAGCACTGCAGGTGTAAACAATGCCTCCATTCCTAGAGGCTACTTTTCATTATCTGCACTATAACACAACCTCTGCTGACCTGAAGGCAAGGGATCCAAATTTATGATAAAACTGTCCTTGAAACTGACTGTGCCCTTTTCAGGTGGAACTGCTGTCTCAAAGAGATAAGTTTGTTGGGACTAAATCCTCAACTCATCTTTTAGGTTTATATTTTTACACAGATATTTATCTATCCATCTTCTTCAAGGGTATAGTGGTATTCATGGAGCCATATACAAGCCTTGACCAGTGACATCAAGGAGAGTTCTGCGCACTGAAGAAAAGTTGATGACCCTTAAATAGTGAACAATAGTGAACCTGTTAAGTTTTAGTAACATATTCCTGTAAAAAAGAGATGGGGTTTGCCTCCACAGGCAATTTTAAAATCAATACTGCATTTAAAAAAAAATTCACTAGTTCAAAAAGAACTATTTGGGGGAAGCTCTATGGCCTGTGTTACACACGAGGTCAGACTAGATGATCACAGTGGTCCCTTCTGGCCCCGGAATCTATGGAAAAAAATGTGAATGTTCAAAGGCTGGCAATATAACCACCAAGACATGATCTCTATGATTTCAAATAATTCCTATTTCATCAGCAAAGAGTGATTAGATACTTCATGTATTACGATAATTTATTTTAAGATCTAAAATGTTTCACTTAGAACAGTGGGCCCCACTGCAGTGCGTCAATAAGATTTAGAGGCCATGTTAATTATATTACAGCTATTCATTCAAGAGCAAACTATTGTATAAGAATCAAATTACTAGGGGCCACAATCTGCCATTTAGTCACTGGCATGGGCTGCTGGCCACGTGGAGTTGGACCTCCCAAGAGAGAATTCTAGATGGCATAACTCCTCCCCTAGCAAGCTGACGCATAGGGTAGGTGTGCAGGCGGTGACATCCTTTAAGTGTGGCTGGTGGTTCATCCAGCCATTACTGTTGGCTACTGTGGAAGTTCTCCTTATGCCTTCTCCACCCAAGCCATGGTCAGGCATTTCTAGCTCTACAGTCAGCAACTTCAAAGTGTCTCCCTGAATTTCTGATACCTGACCAAGACAGGAATGATGGAAGAAAAGAAAGAAATGCAGCACCTGGAGAAGCACCTCACCTAATTTCCTATAGTATTAACATTAGGACTACCCATCGTGATAGTGAACAGCATGGAGACAGGCATTGGCGATCTCATGACAAACTGTCTTAGGGCATCTCATACCATTGGAACATCCAACAGAATTCACTGACCTTTGGATGCATGTTAGTGGCAGGACCAGTCTCTAACCAGTTAGTAAATTAATTGTTGAAAGAAGAAATAGGTCTTGATCAGAGGGAAATCTTATAAGACCTGATTCTTCTGCTGCTCTGCACACATAAACCCCATTGAAATTAATGGAGTTCCACACAAAGGGAGCAGCTATGGATTTGAACCATAAAGGAAGAAATACTAATGAAGGACAGGCTGAAAAGATTTGTTAGTTGATTAGCTTTACACCAAAGCACCTGATTTGACATGTTCTTTATGGGAAAGCCTGCATTTATTGAAAAAGCTTCACTTTACCAGTTTCATTGTCACTGGTTAACTTGTCCTCTCTTTCTTCCCTCTCTAAAGTGCTGCTTGCTGAGGATATGCTGGATGCAGAACAGTTGTCTTTTTCATTCACTTCCTCATTCTGCCTCTCTTTTTCACTGAGTATTGCACTTTCTTCTGGCTCTCGCTCAGGACCTTGCTCCACCTCACTTTCTGGTCCCACCTCCGAAGCCTCTACTTCCTGTGGTGTCTCCGTTCCCTGCTCGGCCTCTGCCTCAGTTTCCTGTTCTGGTTCTGTCTCTGGCTCAGGCTCGGGTTCAGGTTCACTGGCACTCACTGGTGGAGAGAACAATGAAGAAAAAGATTCACTTAACAACAATTTCTCTTGGTCGTCTAGACTCACCCATCCAAATGAGCAAAATGTGAATTTACGAGTGATTTTTTTTTGTCCATGGAGAGTCTAGCTTTATGAGTGAGAGATTGCCGATCATTGTGTGAAGACAGAACCAAACATGAGTGCAACTTGGCAAGTCTTGCTTGATTTATGTTTGCTTACAATCTGAACCTAATCCATAATTTTTTACTTATACTTCATTGGAAGTTTGGTTATTGTGGTCACAGAAAGAGCTGAACTATCAGAAAACGGGCATCCAATCCATGTCTAGCAATGAAAGCTCAACACGCAGACTGAGCTATAAGGAATGAGTTAAACAAAAAAGTAAGCGGAGAGTGCCTTGTAGTTGAATCCCCTTGGGTTTCTGAAGGAATTTTTATGGTGACTTCTTTTTTCACCTGATGTGGATGGCTTCAACAAAAAGATACAATCATTAGTTTTATGAGCACAGTAAATGGCACAGTCTGGAAATGACAGTGTCATACAAATTTGGTTGACAGAAAGCATATGTTTTTTATGCATATTTACTTCAGAATAGCCACATCAAAACTGAACTGAGCTTCCAACTGCTTGGCATATGGCATAAATTTAGCTTCCAATTGGATGGCATATGGCACAAATTTAGCTTGTAATTGGTTAGCAGATGGCATACATTGTTGATGGTGCACTTGGTTTCCTCCTTCTTGCTTTATCACTGACACAGTGCAATCCAGTCATTCACCTTATAGTTTTCAGCTAAACCAGAAGATTTTTACATGCAAGATTTTTTTGTTATGCTGTGAAGACACTGGAAAGCATCCACACATATTCACATCAAGCAGCCCACAACTCTTGGCAAATTGAAATGGCCATGCAAAAGTGATGAAAATGTACATGCATATTAGGTACGCACAGTTTTCGCATCACCTCTGTATTAAAACTTGTGCAAGATGGTTGAACTACAATACCTTAATCATATCAGATTTTCCCCCTTGTTGCTTACTTTTCATTTACAATATTGCAATATGCACTTCAGGCCCTGTAGTGGTTTCTGGATTCAGCTACATATGACATGACATATTCTGAGAACTTAAGAGATTAGAATTCAATTGAGCCGTTGGGTGAAAGAGTGTAACAAGGAAGTGGGACCTAAAAATTTCAGTCTTCTAGAGCAGTGGTGGGCAACCTGCAGCCTGCGGGCCGCATGTGGTCAGTCAGGGTAATCCGCTGGCAGGCCACGAGACAGTTTGTTTACTTTGACTGTCCGCAGGCATGGCCGTCCACAACTCCCACTGGCTGGGAACGGTGAACTGTGGCCACTGGGAGCTGCGGGCAGCTGTGCCTGTGGATGGTCAATGTAAACAAACTGTCTCGTGGCCCGCCAGCAGATTACCCTGACGGGCCGCAGGATGCCCACCACTGCTCTAGAGAGAAGGTAAATGGATTTAGCCTTAGAAGGCATAAGCCCAAAATAAGAGCAGTAATGAGGATTCTTTAAGTTTCTCTCATTCTCAGTGCAAAGGCATTTCGCATCCTGAGACAAAAATCTAGCCATGTTTTTCTAAGAATGCATGCTTGTACATTTTATTAAGCCTATCTTTATCTTTCTATGAAGGATACCTTTCCAAATCACATCACTAAACCAGACAGTGTTCAGTAATGTGGTTTTGGTATTGTAATATCCTATTTTACACAGCCTACAAAGCATAATTTTTGACTTGTAAATGTTAATGCTCTGAGTGAAGTCCTGATCCCTTGAAGTCAATGGGGCCAGGATGTCACCCTATCTAATCCTCTGCATCATATCTAAGGTGTCTCACACCCATGCATTACCCAAGAGAAAATCAGCATCAGCATCAGAAAATCAGAGCAGATCTAGTGCTGTTCATTGGGCAGACAATTTGAACCACAGAGAGCATATCTGAGCCATAGCTCCCAGAGCATAGGGAAACCACTATCTCTTTTCAAGACAAGCCGGAAGTACAATACTGCTAAGATACAACCTTAAGTGTCCTTAAGAAGTTAGGCTGTGTCACATAGCTGAGCACTGAACTAACATGCTTCTGAGATATTTGAGACCTATGAATTTGTCACATTGTAATCACAACATACAAAGACACGACTGTCATCTGCTAACCTTTATACAATTGGCACATGGTACAGAACTTTCGACCTTTCTCTCCAAAAAGAGAAGTTGTTCTCTGATGACTGAAAAGAATAGCTCCTCTAAAAAGAAGGGAACCGTTGAACACTTGGCCAGATCTGACATTATTTATGATACCATGGTCAGGAGATTGCATCAGAGATTTTAGTTTAACAGGGGAAAGAACTGGGAATATCTGATAAATGTTTAGGAGCAGAAAAAAATAAACAGAAAATAGCTTAGAAGAGGTTTTACATTTTCTATGTATTTGGAATAGTCCCTATGTAATAGATGGAAGTGGTACATTAACACAAGACAACACATAACTAAGTGTAAATAGCAATATAGTATCTTGGAGTATGCTATTTATCTCTTTCCTAGCACAGGGAGTGCCTAATATTCTGCCCTTTCTGGTGCTATAGTACACAGAACAACACTTCCAGAACAAAAGATTGAAGTGCTATTACTCAACCACTTTGATGGTGTCTCTCTAGCTTTTGAGATAGTGTCAAATGATCCAAGATATACCGAAACAACGTAAGTAATAACATAAATCCACCAAAACCTCTGCCAATGAAACTCAAAAATACAAAATATTCAACACGCACTACGGAGAGAATAAAAATATTGAGCTCACCATACATCTGTCTCTTGCATTTGCACTATATGATAAATTTAATGGTCATGTTGATATTGGAGAGAAATATGCTGATGTGATAAACTCCATTCCCAGCAGATGTCTATTTGGTTACCTATGTGAAATGAATTGTTGGTTTCAGTCCAGCATCTACTGGACCAGTTTTCACACCCGAAAAACCACCATGACAATTGGCAACGTTGCTGGCAGACACAGCATAGAGGCCAAGACTAAGGAAAACCTAAGTTTTCATAAACACCTTATCTATATTAGCGAAGTAAGTCAATCTAAATTACTTTAGTTAAGTTACGTAACTTAAGTTGACATAATTTACATTGACTTAATGTGGTGTCTACACCGCACTATGTCGATGGGAGACACTCTATGGTCAACATAGTTTCTGCCTCTTGTTAAAGTGGATTAATTAAGTCAACGGGAGAGAGCTCTCCCATCCACTTATTGTGTCTTCACCAGATCTGCTAAATTGATGCCCACTGCATCGATCACAGCCACGCCGATTTAGCCCATAGTGAAGACAAGCCCCAAGAGAGTAACCATCCTCTGATCCCTATAAGTGAACCCTCCAGATATGTATTGAAGTATTGTGGTGGGCCAACGCAAGGAAGCACACATTGCCACACCAGTAGCATTGCATTTAAAATTATGCTTCTGAGATGAGGGATTTGGTTAAAAGAGGAAAGACTTTGATTTAAATCTGGGCTAGTGGAAGCGAAGTAGGTTTTCCTGAAGTACTGGAAGGGCAAAATCACTGTGATCATCATCATCATCATGATGTTCCCATTATGCCTCTGGCGTTTAGGGCAGTGACGAAGCTCCTCCACTCCTGTCTGTTTCTGGCAAGTCTTTCAATGGTTCTCAGCTGTGCCCCAGGTGATGGAATCAGTTTCCATTTGAAAGACATGACTGATCCATCTCCAACACCTCCTGGCATTGATGGTGCTGAGATCCTCCTGGCTGCACTGTGTTAACAGATCTCAGTAAATCTCTGTGAGTGGAGTGCTTATCATGTTTTTATCTCAGATTCATTTTGTGTGTGTATGCAGTTCTTGTTAAGACTCAGCTGAGTTTACTAGTGGTTATGGAATGGTTATAACTTCCCTTTGGCAGAATTTAAATCACTTTCCCCCTTCTATCAAAATTCCATTTTATTTAATTTTTACAGTTAAAATAAATTGGGTGAATAAAGTACTTTCGTTAAATGAATGGACACTTAGGGTGGCTATATCAACAGGAGGGCGACTGAAAGGTTTTAAGATGCATGATGTTTTGTATCATATGTCTGGTTATGTTTCTGCTGAAAATGAAACAATACAAGTCTACTACAGGAAAAAAGAAAAGTGAGACATTCCCGGAGGAGTGAATGCTGGAGTTTCAGGGTTCCCAAGAAGTTATGAAATCTCACTACTATCAAGTTCCAAGACGGAAGCTGTGAGGGCTGGATTGCAGGTGTTCAGATTTCCATTGTTGCTGCTGCTGCTGTTGAAAGAGTAATCGGCACTGTGTATTTCCGAAGTAGAAGTAAGGAAGCTGAATTTCTTAAAACCTAAAAATTGTTAGCTGTATCTAGGAGCTTAACATAATTCAGATGAACCCCACTGTATAAGATTGTTAATGTGCACAGTCCTATCTTCTGCCACTCATCCTAAATGTATGTCTAACCTTAGCAACACCAGTCTCATGATAACACCCAGACCTCGTTCCCCAATGGCTTCTCCTCTCTCCTCAACCTACTCTAAATCCCTCTCTTCACCCCTCCATCTTACTTTCTTGACTCCCAACCCTACCCCGCTGTGACTCCACCAGCTCACAATGGTGGCTGACAAGAAGCTGCAGACATCATCTGATTTCTCTCTGGACTAATGGCTCCCATCCTGCCCTCCAACTGCTTCTGTTTTCAGCACTAGAAGGGAAATAGACTAGTTGACCTCTCTAGAACCTGTTATTCCCACATATGCTGCCTTCTTATCTGATCGACTCAGGGGATGCGTTGTGAGCTTAGGGGAGTAGCCAGCAGGCAGACATATGAATGGACAGGTGACAAAAGAGCCACTAATTGTCTCATGGCTTTATTGACATGTTAACACAAAATAAACAACAAGCTCAAACTTAAATCCAGGTTTGGCAGTTCCTGAAATTCCACTCTTAGGACAAAAAGAAAAGGAGTACTTGTGGCACCTTAGAGACTAACCAATTTATTTGAGCATGAGCTTTCGTGAGCTACAGCTGAAGTGAGCTGTAGCTCACGAAAGCTCATGCTCAAATAAATTGGTTAGTCTCTAAGGTGCCACAAGTACTCCTTTTCTTTTTGCGAATACAGACTAACACGGCTGTTCCTCTGAAACCACTCTTAGGACAGCTTATCCCAGACCCTAGATTTCTCTGATCAAGTAGGCCACTGCCATCTTCGTCATATTCAGCAAGGATCCAATCTGGCAAACACTGCTGCACATGTTTAGTTAATTTTAAGCATTTGACTATTCCCATTCCCTTCAATGGGCCTACTCATGAGTTTGAAGTTCAGTATACATGCAGCGTCTACAAGATCAGGGTCTAAATCAGCATGAGAAAATTAGCATCTCCTTGCAAGGGTTCAAACATCTGGTAACAGGGTGGGTCTGGAGAAGAAGCTGCTCACCACCCTGTTTCATACCTTCCCCACTAGAGCCTTGCCCACCACACCCTGTATTCCCTCCACTTCTCCCATGCACAACCCATTTCAGAGCCAACCACCAAAGACCCCTGTGATTGCCAGAGCACTTGGTGTCTCTTACAACTGTGGCATTTCCTCATATAACGCTGTTAGCCAGTCCTACAAGCCCAAAAAGAGAACAAAAGCATTCCCAGTCTTGCTCCTTAACAACTGTCTAGAGTCTAAAATGGATAATCCCACCTTGAGTCAGCCTTCTCAGCTCCTACCTGTTGAGGGATGCGTACATGCATCTCCATGGACACAGATGACCTGTTCGCAGAATTTCACTTCTAATCAAGCCCTCCTGACTCAAATGTCTGGGCACACCCGGAATCCACTGGGGCTGTTGAGAATCTTTCTTTTTAGCTGTATAGGCATGGTACACCCAAACTTGGGAACTCAGCAAGACTGCACATCTCCCCCTAGTCACTCACACCAGATAAAAGAATCCAGCTAATAATTAACACATTTCTTTGAAGGATTGTGTCTTAGCCCTGGTCTACACTGGGGGAGGGGGATCGATCTAAGTTACGCAACTTCAGCTACGTGAATAATGTAGCTTAAATCAACGTACTTAGATCCACTTACCGTGGTGTCTTCACCGTGGTGAGTTGACTGCTGATGCTCCCCCGTTGATGCCGCCTGCGACTCTCGCAGTGCTGGAGTACAGGAGTTGATGGGAGAGTGCTTGGGGATTGATTTATCGCGTCTAGACTAGACACGCTAGATCAATCCATACTGGATCGATCGCCGCCCGCCGATCCGGCAGGTAGCGAAGACATACCCTTACAGTGCATAGAATGTATCACACATTTTCCTTCTGCAATTTTCTCTTTGCTTGGGAAGAAGTAGTTTTTAGGATTAAAGCATTAGACTGGAATTCAGGGAGAGCTGAGTTCTTAGATCTGCCTCAGCCTCCCTATATGACCATATGCAAGTCAATGTTTTCAGTTTCCCCATTCATAAAATGGGGCAAATAATATTTCCTGACTGTAGAGGGTTGTTGTGAGACTACATTCATTAGTGTGTGTGAGGTGCTCAGTGAACATGGCATGAAAATTTGCATACAAAATGACAGCCAGTCTAGTGCTGTCCAGTTCACAGCAGCCTGGGGTGTTTGCTGCCCTGCCTCACTTGCCAAATCCCCAATGCTGCCTTCCTGCTGCTTACTGAAGACAAGAGACAGCAATCCTTACTCAGGTAAAACTCCCACTGAAATAAATAAATTTCAGGGCCCATATACTGATGCTGTCCCAGCTACCTGAAGAATACTCGGAGCTGCCTTCTGCCGAATTTTGTCTGCTGCTGCGCTGCCCACCTGTTTTGTGCCGGCTGTTGCTCTGCCCACTTGCCCAGTTCCCAGGTACTATCTTTTGGCTGCCCCATGTACACCTGTTTTTGTTAGGTGCTTCATTTGAGATGCCCTGTGCACCTGCTGGCTGTCTGCTGATAGGCTCTCCATTGTCCAGCTGCCTAGAGTTGCTCTCTGCACCTGTTCTAAATACATGCTCCATTTTATACTGTCATTTAAAAAATGCTTCCAGGGGAAATATGTTAAAATAATCATCATAAAAGAGATACTTCCTTACCCAGTTGTGAAATCCTAATGGTGGAAAAATCTAGCTCATTTGCTCTAAAAGCAACAATGGATCTGAAGAACTGGGATTTTAAATATTTTGACAGACAAATGTTACCAGAAAATATCCAGATTCTGAGCCATGATTCCACAGAGACTTGTGGGGGCTCTACTACCCAAAGAAATTAGTGTGATTACGAAATCACGTAAACTCAAACTAAATAAACTTGACCTGAGATTTAATGCTATTAGAGTAAATACACCCAAAGTCAAAGTGCAACCTCAGTATCTTCTTTCATAGTTGTATTGCTTTACAGCATGCTTCAAAGCCATGATACCCAATAAAACCAAGTAGCGCAAATCATAGAAGCATTAATCACCAATAGCATGTAGCAGGAAATCAAACCAAATAAAATAAAATGATGGTAATAATTCATCCTCAACATGCACAGAGGCTCCCAATGTTAATGCAGCATCACATGGAATATACATCTCTGTGATTTTGGGATTTTTTGGAGAGAGGGACACATGATGCAAGTGGTGGAATGATGTGCATGCATAGTATCACTTTGGACATCAATAAATTATATGACAACAAACAAACCACATAAAATGCTAATTATACTTTCCTTCTTCCTAATTGCATTTGGCCCCCTTTGTTAGTTTTGCTAAAATTTTAAATTTTTTGTGTGCATTAAAATTAAGCAACAAAGTTCCCCCTTAAATTTAATATTTCTTCTGTTTGTCACATTCAGCCTGTGCTATGCTGGAAGGTTATTATAATCTTGGCATTCAGCAGTTGCATTTCTTTCAGAGAATCCACATAAGCAAACTGTGTTGGCAGGAGCACTATTGTTTTAGTATTCAGTAACTACTGATAGACAAGGAACATGATGCTAAAATAAGATGCTTTGCACGTTGCATGTTCTAATTATTTTGTTCTAAGAACAATGGGCAATAATAATAACCATAAATAATAACAACAATGAATTATAACATATTCCTAGCATGAGTAGCTCAGAAGGCATTTGAGAAAGTAAGAGAAAAATGCAGACAGAAAGCACAGACCAATCTGTCAAGTTACAACCCCTGAAATGAGTGGTGGCACCCTAGAGCTTATATTTCTGTATTCATGCACAAAAAATGTGTGCTAAACAGAGAGACGCAATGAGAAAATTAGCTCCTTTCTCCCAGTCCTCCCTTGCACTCACCTTCAGGGGACTGAGGTGTTCCACGGGGTGTTGAAGGGGTCTTCAGCTCCTCCTGTGACTCTATGGATGCTGGGCTGATGCACTTGGGAATGGGAGAGGATGGGGCAGAAGGAGAGCTCAAGTTCAAGGACAGCTCACTTCTGCCTCGGCATATACTCCGACTTTTCAGCTCCTTCTCATACTCCTCAGCTGCCAACTTCTCCAAGTATTTGTATCTGAAAGTTAAATTCCAAAGGGTTTCCGTAAAGAGAGAGAAGCCAGTGGTTGATGCTTGTTTAGGGACGACGCACCTGCAGAGAATGAACTGACTTCCTGACACAAGGGGTACAGTGCTACACTGACTGCTGGGTCAGTCTGCCAGTAAAAGTGCACCAAAGCAAAAGATATTAGCCAAAAAAATATTAAGTTGCTCATGACAAAACAAAAAATGGTATCATTAAACAATCCTCAGATATTGCATCCTGTCTACACAGTCCTGCCTTCCTCCTTTTTGGAAGCATTTGCCTGCTCCCTCTTCCACCCCTCTCCCCAAAAAAAGCCCCCCCCCCCAAACCCAGCCCCCTAATCTGATGCAAATAGCCAAAGTCCCTGACTTGCTGCAGGGAGAGGGAAAGTGGTTCAGTCCAGCAGACAAAAGCAGCTCTCCCTGAAAATAATACCAATAATAAACGTTTGGACTGAGGACTATCTAAGGCTTTGAACCTGCTTCTATTTGCTCTAAGAGCAATGCACTGGAATTCACTTTGTTCTCTCCGGAGTCTACAATGGAAACTTTTCTTTTTTTTTATTCTAAAAAATTTCTCTGCCGGACTCAGACATCCAATAGCTTGGACCTGACGTCACATATAGTTTATTCATCAAAGTCAGTTTAAAAGAACAAAGATACATCTGTTTTGCATTTTAGGCAGGCAGAACTCACTAACTGTTTATTAAGACCAGCTACCAATCATATTCTTCATACTGTGCTTTATACATTTGGACCAAAATAACTTTGGAATATGTGCCTCTTCCAGATGTCTGCTAATTTTATCCACCATTATTTGCTCAGGAATAAATTTATGAATACAGCTGTAACAGGCTCCTGACTCTGTCTTACCCACAATTGAGCTGTTAAACAGGTTAATCAAGACTACCGCCTATGTCCCTGAAAGACTATGTGGTCATCCTCCAATAACCCACTGCTGTAAACACATCATAACAAGGAACAGCCCCTTCCCCAATCCTGCCTCCCTGACAGGCAGAATTAATGTACACGTGTGTATTAAATTCAGTAACGGTAAGGAAGTCAGCCAGATGTGGTAATAAACATGCTTAGTACATATAGTAATCAGACACATGCATTCACAAGCATAACTATACAGCATATAAAGATGTCTTTGAAGAGCACTTCTTGTGTTTTCTGATGCAAGTTGCATTATTATAAACTGCAATAATGACGAACAAACTCATTTTCTTTTATTCCTCTGGAGGAATAGGCATGCTTTGAACTGAGCTTTTGTAGGAAAAGGAACTCCTACAAACTGGATGAAAATATAACAAGCCACATACTTGTATGGTTATAAAATAAGAACTGTTTACAGTTCTAGCATGAAGCCAATTCTAAAGAACGATTCTTTTCCAAAAGAAGAGAAAGCCCTTCACAAACATTATCATGGTCTTTTGTTACACAGTTAATGAAACCAGCCCTTATTTTAACCACAGTCAGTCAGGTATTCAGCCTTCCCTCTCCCCACAAACTCAGCAGATGGAACTTCGGACTCATAAAGAGACATTCAAATAGATCGCTTAGCTAAACCAGGTACAGAACAGCTGGCTGCAACGAAGTTTTCTGCAATGTGCCACTGCACTACAGCAACAATCAGGACTGATCCCCCTGTAACATGGGGAACTACAATATTTTATTGTCCTCTGCTCTTTTTCAGCTATTTAACTTTTTAGCTTCTGTGGCTTTGTGCTGCAGGATTAAATTCACCAGGCAAATAGCAGTCTGTCAACATTCACAGCTATATCTAGTCAAAATGTAAAAACTGAACCCATATAGCAGCAGATTTCATGGTATTACACAACAACCATGGATACTGGGTAACTCAGGGGATTAGCAAAGGTCTAGATGGAGCTTTATACCAATAGGCAACAAGTATGAATCTAGACCAAAAGTTGTTTCCATTTCACATTTGTTAAGTGAGTTATGTTAAACAAGTGGATGGTTTCAATTCAGTTCCTAGTGAGCAGGTATCTATATTATCAAAAGCACCATCACATTAGCTTTCTTGTTAGAAGTCTTATGAAGACCAGGGTTTGAATGAGGATAAAGAATGAACTACTGTCTCTCTCCTCCGTGTGGTTATTCCAGTCCAGGGTGGAGGCACGGCCGCCATACATGCTTCCATGTTCCTCTAGGTCAGGGCAACTTGCAGTGCCAGTGCATATGCTGAACCTGTTCTATGGCTATAAGGCAGCAAACCCCTGGGTTGTCAGTTTGGTATGTTTCATGAGCAATCAATTCCACTGATTCTGTTTAAGAGAATAAAAATGTAATTTGAAGTTCTCTAGATCTGTGAGCAGTGCCCTCGGAATTCTACGTAACCCTCTGTATCAGCAAAGTCAGCAGGTATAGGTCAGAATAAGAACAGGAACATTTCCATTTGAACTGTAAACCTCTAGGAAAGGGTCTGGGCATGTTCCTTTGCAAGGGCATTTTTAAACGATCGTTGCAGACAATCTGCCATCAAACACAAAAATACATGAAAATAATATTACTGATTCATACTTGCAAAACCAAGGAAATGCAGAGTTAAACTTTTTAGTTCCTCATTAAGGTCCTGATCCAAAGCCCGCTGAAGTCAATGGAAAACCTCTCATTGACTTCAATTGGCTCTGGCTCAGGACATAAATTACTATAGGTATTGCATAAAGGGGCTCATATAATATGTGATACTACACAAGACTGCTCCAAAAACCTGGAGAAACTTACACAATGGGGGATTTCAACAGAGCTTTTTGTGCTTATTTTGTTTTAATGTGGAATATATGTTTGCAAAAAAAGTGCACTGTCAGAAATTGTCTGATGCAAAGGACTTCATAAAAAAAATTACGTAAGGCCAATGCAATGGATGACTCATGTTTGACCTCCATTGTAGATTCTTCCTCCAACATATACGGACTGTCTAAGAGGGATGTTTCTTTCCTCTTCTTAAGAAGGAAATAAGAGTCTAGTTTTTCATTTCAAGATATATATATACACATCAAGATATATTGCAAATGACTGGTAAAATTGGCCCAGACAGCATAGCAATGATGCCCTGCTGGTGAACATTTCCAAAAAAATACTCCAGCTTACTTTAGCATGTTCCATTACAACTTGAAAATACTGGAGAGCTCACTTCTAATTTGTTTCACATCTAGCCGACCAGCAGGATGGTGGTAAAAGTTTTTACCCAGCTACAATCAGTGTTTTGTGTTTATGCGGTCAGATGTGTTTCATTTCACAAGATTCCTTAAATGGCTATATTTTTGGCTGTAAAGATGAGGGAAAGCACATCAACCTCTGTTTGATTTTAGAAACATCAACATCATTTTTAATAATGGCCACCTTAGCCACAACAGAATTGCTGCTGGGTCAGACTAAGTTTGAAAGAGGAAATTGCCTCCTGTGATGATTTGTACTGCCAGAGAGAAATCTACCAGTTAGATGATTTCTTCACATTAATGTAACGAAACACAATTTTTAAAGGATTCCATGGGTCACTTTGTCCAGTAGTCTCTCAATGGTAAGGATGCGGCATACGTTATGCAAAACAGAATTGTAGCACTCTTGATTTTTTTCTGTCTGTTATCTGGTTAGTGACATGCACATTTTGCAGGTGAAAACAAGAATTCCGTCTCGTCATTAATAACCACTATTGAAAACGGAGGTTAAACTACTGGAAGACAAAGTCTGTTATTTGAGTGCTCCTTGAAAACTTGCTTTCATAGGCGTAGGAACCCCATTGCTTAGTACAGTGTTTCTCAACCTTTCTAGTTGGTAAGCTAACAATGTTAAACCTATATAATTTATTTGTGTGTTTTGAGTGGTTCTGAGAAAATACTGAACCTTGAAGGATAAGGGTATGCTGGGAGTGCGGGAATGAGATTTTTTTTGATAATCAATTTTCTTTGCTTTAGATAATAACACAATTTTCAGTGGCTCATGACCACCTGACTGACCTCCCCTGAAGATTTGTACCCATCGGTTGAAAACTACTGGTTTAGAAGAACTATAACCATACTAATATTTGGGCAAATTTCTGGTGCAAATGTAATACTTGGTATTATTTCCCAAATCAACAGATAAGTTATGTCAATCAACCAATCCCATGCCTACCAGTCCTGCTGCACTTTTATTTATTCCTACGCCCATGACTGGACTCATTTTTCGTTTTAGTGAAAGTACAACATTCTTATAGGTTTCTTTTTAAATAAAATTGTCCCTTGCATGCCAGGTTAAAAGTGCATTTAAATAGTCAATAGCCACACAATAACGGACATAATAAGTGGAAAGCAACTGAAAGCAGGAAGCAAAAGGTACAAACCTCTCTTCTCTTGCTTGCCTTAGTTCCTCTCTTTTGTCTAAATAATCACGGCTAAAGTTGCAATAAGTTGCAGAGGAAATCAAGGAATAAGAAGGAACAAGAATAAGGAAGGTAACAGATGTAAATAATAAGAGAAATAAACATCTAAACCCAAGACAATTAAAGGTAATGAAGGCTGATTATCTATACTGAAGACATTTGCATCTACTCTCTGAATAAATGTGGAAGAGGGGGTATGTGTGTTCAGATGTGCATAGATACACTCTATGTCACCATCACCCCAAATATGTACAGTGGAGAAGGATACTAAGCATAGAATAAAAATGGGCAACTTTGAATTACAGGCTTAGAAGCCCAAAATAGAATTTCTGGCACATAATTCTATGTTTGCCTGTTATTTCTCATGGCCCTGACTTTTGGACAAGTTACAAGTCCTCAAATGCCACTACTTACATCTGTCCTCACATTTCTGCTATTTTTTCTCCTCCAGTTCCTCTTATTCTCTCCTCCCACAACTCCCTAAGCAACTCTTTTCTTTCACGTTTGCCAGATCAACTTTGCCCGACACTTGGGTAGTGTAATTACTGGGTGTGATGTCCCACCCATGATCTTTATTGCTGAAATGTTCTTTATATTATTTGCAGCTTGTTTATCTCATAGGGGTATATAAGAATTGCAGAAGTTAGATGTCCTGTTAGAACATCTAGCCCACACCCCTGCTGATGCAAGATTGTTCCGCGCAGTCCATTTCATAGTGTTTTGTCAAGTGTTTAGACAAAACTGATGGGACTTTCATCACTTCAGACTATTTCTCAGCCTATAAGACCTCAGTGCCAGGAAGTTTTCCAGAAATCTTCCACTTACTGATCACATCTCATTATTCCTTTTTATACTCTGTATCAAATGAAATAATTACTCACCATCCCTGGCGCGTGCACCAATCAAACATCTGAAGACCGTTATCTTGCCCCTTCCTTAGCACTCACATGCAGATGTCACCCATAAAAACTTGTCAAATTGTATATATAGCTAAAGATACTTAAATATTTGCACTATTCTCTAGACCATTGGTTCCTAATCCTTAAAAAAAGTGAGTCCCCTTCAGGAGAATGAAACTGATCTAGCTCCCCTTCAATCCTACCATGTGTTGTTAAGGCCCTACCCCAAATGAGCAGTCACTCAGAGCAGATGGTGAAGATCTTCATAATCTGATACTTCCTTTCTCACATGCTTAGATGACATAGTCTATAATGCTGACATTCATCATTGGCATTGGAATTAGCGCCCATTGAAATGAAAGCTGCAGTGCACATCTTAGAGTTATTATTCCAGTCTCTCTGCAAACTAACGACGCCATCAATGTGTTTGTTACACACTGGTTCGCAGTTTCTACATTTTCTCTGCAACTCTAACAGCTAGGAGACTAATGTTTAAAAAAAAAGAAAACTGAGGTTCTGGAGAACACTGAGGGTATTTGTACACTGCAGTTAGACACCTGTGGCTGGCCTGGGCCAGCTGACTTGGGCTAAGGGGCTGCTTAATTGTGGTGTAGATGTTCGGGTTCGGCCTGGAGCCCGGGCTCTAGGACCCTGTGAGGGGTGAGGGTCCCAGAGCTCGGGCTGCATCCCAGTTCCGAATGTCTACACTTCAATTAAACAGTCCCTTAGCCTGAATCTTGCAAGCCCAAGCCAGCTGGCATGGGCCAGCCACAGGTGTCTAACTGCAGTGTAGATATACCCGGAGAGGCCTCTCCATGTACCCCAGGCTAATCGTCTCCACCCGTTCTCCACCCTGGGAGAATGTCTTGTACTGTGGGAAATCCTGCTCTATATTTACTATGGAAAATAACTCAAATATTGCACAGGTACTGAAACAAGTTTTGTTATCTCAATCATATCTTAGCTAACTGGAAAATTTGAAGGGTCACCACTGTATTTAGGAATTTGGGCTGTTCAGCACTTCACAGGATTATACTCTTAATTGAACAACTGTGAGGGGCTCATGGAATGGGATTAAGATTTTTTTTTTTTTAACTTCACTTGTATGTTCTCATTTTTCTAACCTTAGGAACCATCCCCAATGGCAGCACTATCACGGCATGTTGCGGGTGAGATGTGCAGATCTATCATTCAAGCTGCCAAATGCTCTGTGGTGGCTTTTTTGGTCTGGGAGTTTCCTTTCTGAAAGTTGATGTTGGCTGTCTCATGACTGCCTGCTGTAGCAATATGATACCATTTGGAGGGAGAGTTTTTGGAAGGAGCTTAGAGCTAGAAGATTAGGATCTAATTGCTTCTGTTTCAGAAGAACTTGGGCAGCTTTTGGCTGCCGAAGATTTTATTGTGGTGCCCTAGTCCCTGCCCTCCTGCTCCTCTTTTCTTCACTGAACTAGCTGTGTTCTGGAGCCAGGAGGGCATCTCCGCTGACTAAAGAAGGCTTATGTGTAACTTTCTTTGTTTTCTTCTATTTGTGATTGGATATAACCTCTCTTACTAACCTCAGGCAAAAGTACCCTCTTTCCCAGCTTCACTATAGACACAATAGATTGCTTCCATTTCTTAGATGCTTACTAAAACAGAAAAGGCTTAAACCTGCATCTCAACAGACAAATTTCCATGAAAACTAGTGCCCAAATTCTTATTAATATATATTCTAGGGCTATCCAATAAATGCTTTATGGAGGAGACAGCAACTGTTTCCAGTCTATAGCCTGCAAAATTCTGACTTCTACTTGATGAAAGATATTCTTTTCCTCACACCCCTGATTATGACACAGTGAAATTATTGTTTCTAGGCACAGTTTGCAGAGAATACTTCATAACTGCAGATGGACAAGGAGTCCCACACCAATGAGATCTGCTATTACACTGTACAACTAACAAACAGGGTAACCAATTTTTTATATCTGGCATTTCCACAACTCCTGCAAGCTCCCGAATACGTATACTGAATTTCAGGCCTTGGAAAATTATTTAATTTAGAATGTTTGATTTCTCCCATTTGGGAGGGATCTATATAAATTTTAACTTGATGTGCCTGGTCCAAAGCCCGCTGTAGTCAATGAATATCTTTACATTGACTTCATTGGGGTTTGGATTAGGCCCTGTATTTTGTTTGTGCAGTGATTCTGATACATCTATTTTCTTGGACTCTCAATGCATTAAAGCGAATGGAGGTAAAGCATTCTAAAAAAGTGCCATAGGCTCCTAAAAGTGAAATGTTTTTACTTAGCAAAAAATTAAGGCAGCAAGAGACCCCTCCAAAAGCCCCTACATCTTCTAAACATTATGGTTTGAGGGAGAGTAAATTGGTTAATGAAGTGGGGCCTGTGCCGTTATCTAGCCAGTATAATTGGCTGGGTACACACAAACTGACAGTTTCATTAAATGTTACAGTTCATAATACCCTTTGTTTAATATATCAATCTTTAAACACGTTTATACCTTGACACACAGCTGGAGGAAGAACACTGGCATGTAATTTCCCTATTATTTAGGAACATTTTGCATTAAGGCAACAAACCATTAACAAACACTATTATCTCCTACTTGAATTTGTTTCTCTCTTCCCGCTCTATCCTTTGCAACCTCTCTTCTCTCTCCTGACGTCGCCTCTCTCTTTCCACTGCCAAGGACTCTTGGTGTTGCCGATAAGATGATGTAAGGAGACCACCCAATGCTGGCCTGCAGACCAAAAGGAATCACATTTCACAGTGCCACTTTTATTGATTATATAGACAGAAATTCTTAACAGTCATCAGTTAGTCAGAAATGCATTCCCGACATACAGAATGACATGGAAATATTCATTCAAAAATGCATCAAAACACTGACATAATAGACCCTTACTAACTACTACTTTATTAAGCTGTGATGACCTTAAAAGCTGCAGGTATTTTAGAAAAAAATTTAAGGTAACTTAAATCTCTGAGGTGCGTGTAAAATCTTTTTAAGAATTGTTCAGCATCTTTCAATTGAAGTATCACCTAAACCAGCTATACACCATTATGGCTCTAACTGAAAGGACGAACTCCGAAATGGTATTTTGACATAAAAATAGAAGTGCAACACTTTGCTACCACTTCCAAACATGTTATGCGATGATGCTTCAAAAGCTGATGTATCATAAACACCAAAGGAATACCGTATACTGAGAAGCTAAACTAAAAGGCGATAGAACTAAATTTTGGAACCTGAATGCAATTTAGGATGAGGCTTATTAATACTTGCCATTATGTTGCTAAATTCATGAATTTTGTCATCTTAGCAGTTGCTGCAATAGCAATATGAATCCTTTGCTGAGCTATATTGCAATCTGGACCTTTCACGTTAGTAAGTACAGGAACAAATCAGTAAAACATATAGGGAAAGTGCTAGTGATTATGACCCTGGTTCATTAAAAGGCACAAAGGGCTTAGTCTTGCTATATCAAGTTTATTACTGGATTGTTAGACAGTGTACTACCAGAGTGCAACAGAGCTAAGTCACACTATTAGTAATGACAGGTTTCAGAGTAGCAGCTGTGTTAGTCTGTATTCGCAAAAAAAAAAGGAGGACTTGTGGCACCTTAGAGACTAAAAAATTTATTTGTGCATAAGCTGTAGCTCACGAAAGCTTATGCTCAAATACATTTGTGAGTCTCTAAGGTGCCACAAGTCCTCCTTTTCTTTTTACTATTACTAATAGGTATCAAATCTTTAGCTCTTGTTCAACTGTCTGCTAAAATAGAATCAAAGGATCAAGCATAGCTGAGTAAGTTTCCAGCCAAACAACATGGTCCCTTTCATCAGGGATGAACAGTGGCTGCAGCTAGTAGAAACCAAAGCAACCACTTCTGGAGGATTTATCAGATGCTAGCTTTGCAAGATAGACTGCTACTGTAATTAGTGGATACATTTAATGAGTAGTCATCATTGAAAGCAGATGTGAGTTCTCCAGTCTTTGGCCAGGTCTACACACAGTTTTTGTACCAGTATAACTATTTTGGTTAGGGGTGTGTTGTTTTACAAAAGTAGTTATATACTGGTACAAGCCCTCATGTGTATGCAGTTATATAAATGTGCCTTATACCAGTATAGCTTATTCCCCTTCCGATACAGAAATAGCTCTCCAGGTACAAAGCACCTTTATACCAATAAAACTGCATCCACACTAAGGGGGATTGCACTGCTTTAACTATTCTGGTAGAGTTAAAGTGGTTCACCCTTGTGTGTAGACGAGGCCTTGTTTAGTTCATAAATGGTTGTAATGTGAGCTTTGGAACGAAGGGATCAGCAGTCATAAAGAAAGGAATCCCTTCGCTGAAAAGAAACTGACTTGCCTAATCCTTTCAGAGTCACAAATTTAGCAGTACAAGAGCGAATATACTTGCACTGCCTTTACAAACTCAGATACCCTCCTTCTATTTATCATAGGTCTAAGCACTGTACTGTCTAGGCATTCAGTCACTAGTGCCCACTGATTCACTGGTGGAGGCAATAGTAGCAAAAGACCAAGCTATTCCTGTAAAGATATCTTTCTTGTCTGTCTGTGTTTAGACAGAGAGGAATCTTGTAGAAGACGGACTTTTTGGCCGCATTGGCAGCAGGTCAGTGTAAGTATAATTTCAATAATTTCATTAAATTCAATTTCAATATGTCATAGTCCACCCTGATAAACATTACCTAAGGGGCTATAAAACATGATACCCTGTAAACCTTGTTTCTGGCACTCTGCTGAAGCTACAACAACAATGTTGGATCACAATCAAAATAATAAAAAACTCCAATAATCTCCAACACTAGCTCCCCAGCACAAAAAAAATCTGATAGTCCAATTTGGAATACATTTTAAACAGATTATAACCTTTGACTTTCAACCCCCCCCTCAAAAAAAGCTTTCAGCAAGAATTAAAGATTCAAAAGGCTACAGCTCTATCACCTAACATGGTATGAAAGACTCTGGTGAATTATGGCTACAGTATATCACTCAAGGACTGCTCTAAGAATGGTCAAACCGGGCAGTGTCTCAGGTATAAACATCTGTAAATGAAAAGAGAGAAATGGCAAAATTGTGAATTGACTGTTTTCCATCAGTTCAGTTGTTTTCTCCAATCACTTGAAACCCCAGGTAGCTGCCTTGAAGGCTGAAGTCTCAATATACAGCCAAGGGCAGTTACGACTGAATGAAACCTGAAGAAACACTAGAAGCAGATCAAGGAAAAAGACCAGACAGCTACTATGAGACTGTAAGCTTTTTGGCTGGGAGTATCTTTTTACTACATTTGTATAACTTCAGCATAAACTGGAGCACAACCTCTCTGATTGAGGTCTCTGGGCACATAATACAAATGAATAATACAATAAGCAAAATTAATAAATAATAACTATCCAGAGGATCAGGGACATAGTTATGTGGAGGTGAAAAGTTTGGTCCCTCACAGAAGACTGAAACCCAGACCTACCTCTGAAGTTCTTCTGTGAGACCTAATGAGTTCACAGCCCAATCATCATTAACAGCAACAACTATAAATGTTAATAACTACGACTACTTCATTATTTGGAATTATGTTAGCTGGGTCAAAATTACAAGAGCTATCAGGCATCATGCTTCAGAGCATAAGCTGATCACTATCTGGGATCAGAAAAATACTCCTCTTCCCCAAGTGATGATATAATATTTCCCCAACGATGCACTGTGAGTGTATTATGCCTTCTCTGGAGCGTATCAGGGATGGACCACTGTCAGAGACAGAGTAGTATGCTTGATAGACATTTGGTGTGTTTCTGTATGCAATTTCCTATGCTCTAAAATATTCTGGTCTGGAATTCAGTCATATCAACCCCCAACCCTAATATGAGTTGTGACGAACATTTTCGTAAGTTTTAATATGCAATAATCTTGTACAAAATTATGTTCATGGAACTTGAATCAAAATTCCCTGGGCCTCCTGATTTTATCCAGAGACATACTGACTCCATGAAACACACTTCAATGATGCTTCACAGCAATCTGGTGTGACACGTGGCACTCAAAGAACGGTTTAAACTTTAAAGAGTAGTTGCCAATGCTACATGAATGTATAGCTTTTGTGTTGGTATGTACGTGGAACACAGACAGCACGACAAGCAGATGGAACAAGCTGTTAGGTCTGTAATGCACTTGAAATAATATTTTAAATAATAATGATTTTTAAAAGAGATTTGTCTTAAAATGACTGTTTTTCTATCGCAATAGCAATGATGCTCAAGGTAAAGTCTCTCCCTTGCTGAAATCTCAAAGTAAGGTGTAACATGACCGTGTAGAATGGTTGAGGCACGTCAATAAATGGTCTTGGTGTATTATTGTTATTATCCATATAGATAATATATACACACATTATGATAGCTGGTTTCATACATGACCAATTGGTAATATTGACCTTTAAAGGTAAAGGTGCAATTCCAAACACACAAAGAGGGTGTTTATTCTGACAACTATTTTCAGTCTTCTACATTCACTAGGGGCAGGGGGAAATAAAGAATAAATAAATTGGTCTGATGTGACAGCCAGCAGAATCTAAACAAGATTATGTTTCCAAATACAGGAACATCTGAAAGGGCACTCCCACCACAAAAATTATATCCAGAGAAAATGAGTGGCAGGAAAATATTATAATAGTGACCAGAAGTCTCAATCCCTCCCAAAAAAAATTGATTTGTAACCATTATTATCCACCAGGATATTGGGGGCAAAGGGGCCATTACTTTACCATTATCTTGTTAGAAGAAGACAGGAGAGAGATAACAAAGAGGAAGGGAAACAGTTTGTGTAAATGGGGACCCTGGATAATGTAAAAAAAAAAAAAGCCACCTGCAAGTTAAAACTCTAAAAAACCACCTAACTAAACTGACCTATTGCATTTGCTACAATTCAATTTCAATGCACCACATACTGTTTTGTCACTTTGTTATATGTATTCTTCAGTTTAAACATTTTATGACAATACTCCATCATATACTAGTAAATACCATGGAATAGTTTGTGAAAGTGACGATGCCTTAGGAATTTGAGACCTTTGCTATTAAATCTTTGTTGAGAATTGAGGTGAGGAAATAGGTCTTATTGCAAGAGTTGCTGGATTGGCAAAGTGGGAATTAGCATTGCAGATATATTGATCTAAATTTTCTTCAGTGGTCACCTTTTCTTCATTGCCAGTAGAGCAGAAAATCTTTAACTTTATCAAATGTATCTAAGTCTGCTGTTTCATTTAATCTTTGCAAAGAACACAAGATACAAAGGTATATAATGACAGCTGAAAAAAATCAGAAGGTTGATATTCAGGATTTTTCATAATTTAACTATGACCAGAATCATTAATAATCTTTATAAATGAGCCCTAATTATCCATTTTCCACCCTATTCCTGCTTCTGCCGTCACGCAAATGTTAGAACACCACCAGACTGCTAGTCTGAAACAGACCTCACGCAAGTCTAAATGTCTCTTGGCTCTAACATAATAAACCCACTGCCCAGCCTAGAAAGAGACAAAAGGGGAGCTGCAGCTGCCAAGAGCCATACTGCTCTTCACAGTTATGGATATTATATCTGTGTGTGACAGGGCAGATTCAAAAGTATGTTGATATAACAATTTGCAACCAGACTAAACATAACTTGGGAAATCTTTACAAAAATTCTCTTGAAAACAAACAAAAATTAGAGAGATAAAGCTACAGATTAATATTTCCTTTGAAAGAGAAACTTGAGAAGCATCAAAAGAAAAAGAACTGATTAACGTCAGACTTTTAACTGGCCTGCAAGGTTATGTAAAATGAAGCCATTTTAGGTTCAGGGTCAGTGGGTATCCGGGACAATGGTTTCCAATGCACAAAGACTTTCCTTTACACACAGACCACTATTCAGAATGAATAGCCCACACAATTTCTGTACCAATATAACTATTTTGGTCATGGTGTGATTTTTCTACTGACAGTTATACCAGTGCAGTCCCTAGCTTGGATGCAGTTATACCAGTATAAAACTGCTTTATACTGATACAGCATATTCCCCTCCCTATAAATTAGGAATAAGTTAAAGCACTATAACTGCAATCATACTAGGCAGTCTGTACCGCTTTAACTATACCGATATTGTTAAAACAGGGACCACAATCCTGCAGATGTATAGAGGTGCTTAACTTTAACTCAATGGGATTACTCATGTGATTAAAGTTAAGCAAATATGTAAATCTTTACAGACTGGGATCAAAATTAGTAAAGGTTAGATGTGTGTCTGAAATGCAAATGGCTATTCTTCTCTTAATGTATGCACAGCTCACCTTCATAGCATCAAGACACAGGAGGGTGTCTTTTGTCAGCCTTCAAAATATGCCTTTGCCTACATTGTGAGGCACAGAGGGCCACAACCAGTGGATGACCACTGAAACAAGTATTGTCATGTCTTGATGTTATTTTAATATAGCAAGTTCAGCAGGACTTCTCTAACCTCCACTACTGCTTGAGAGCCTTTGCAAGTCACTGAATTCTGTGAGTAAATACATACAAAAATAGTGTCTTACAAGACCTAGTTTGTTCGTACACTTGAAAACCATGACTTGGTTTTAATTATTTAAGATAATACTTTATCATGTACAAAGTGCTGCAGCGTATTTTGCAAAAATAATAACGCTTTGGTAATAAGGAGACATCTCTACAGTTTCCAAGCTATTAAATCTCTTTATAAGAAGGAAGGCAGCATCATTCTTTATGTGAATCATACAATGGGCAGAGGCTCTACATTCTTAGATATTATAACAATGCCTAGCACATTTGAGGCTTTACTGGACCATAACTATTAGCAAGTTTATTCTGTAAATTGTTCAGGGTTTAATTCAAATAATTCATTAAAAAAATTTTCCTTGCGTTTTGAGCATATCTCAGAAGAATTATCACCAAAAACATGGGGAAGGAGGGAAGGTTTTGGTCCATTCATGCTTTTAAGTGGAAACCTGGCAAAATTTAGTGGTTTTGACCTGAAATAAAGCTGAACTTGGCTTCTGTGAGTTATTTTTCCCTTCAGTTTTTGTGTTTTTAAAATCTGAAACTTGGAGTTTAGCTCATCTGGGTGTGAAGAGAAACCAGAAAGAGATTTGCACAAAACCCTGCTAACCTAAACTGCTGAGCTTAGTACACCTCTGTTCTCACCATGGCTCTCTCGTGGATGGGCTGTTCCCAACACTGAGTTCGTGTTAAAACTAGGGGCTAAATTCTCCCCCATGATGAGCACAGCAAACCACTTCAAGTGTATTCTACTTTCCTGACATATACAGACCACCATCACGTTCCCAGAAAGCTCTTGGGAGTTACATACTGTAACAATGCCAACTCACCACCACTGTGCCTCCTGCTGGTCATGCTGGGAATTAGCTCTCTTGGACCACCAGGGCGCCTTTCACTAGTGGTGTCTCACTCGCCATTACTTCCACTTCCTCCACCATCTCAACCCACGTTGCTCCCGGACCGCAATGTCCTCTTTGAGACACGGCCCTCCAGCAGTGCCCCAGCCTGCTGTCTCCCTGCTGTCTCGGGGGATGGGTGGTCCTCAGTCTTTCCACTTGCCTCAGTGGCCAACTGTAGTCTCTAGTCTAGCCCCTGGCTTTAGTGGCAAACTGCAGTCTAGATTTAGGCCACTCTCCTTACTGGCAATTAGCAGTAAAGTGGGGGGAAAGACCCAGGCCTGTCTGCTACTCTGGGTCCCAGCCCAGGGAAAATATACCTATCTTTAAGGTGCCACCGGACTCCTTGTTGTTTTTATAGCTGACAGTCACTATTCCCTAATCCCGCTGCCTACTTTCCCTGGACCATTTCCCCCATAGCCCTAGCACCTTCCCTGCCCTTGCTTCAGGGCCTCAGTCTGGCCATCGTCAGCCAAGAGCTCCCCTATTGCACTGCTACCCTGCCCAGCACTGCAGTATCTCTGGTGCACCTCAGCAGACAGTGCTTTCCCCTTGTCCTCCAGGGAGAGGCTGCCCCTTGCTCTGCTGAGCCGCCCTTTATATATTGGCTGCTCCATCAAGCCTTCTCCTGATTGGCTCTCCCTTTCCTGATTGGCTGGGTTCTGCACAGCCTCTCCAAGGCTGCCTTAACCCTTCTCATGCCTATGTGTGGTAGCTGCCCCACCACAATACACATAAGGAGAACAGAATACTGTTCATACATATTAAAGCAGAGAACGTGAAGAGCTTTCAACCCCAAATTTGAAATCACCAAACAGTTTCTAATAGAAGCACAATACCCATCAGGGAAATACCATCAATAGCTAACCACTACCATATTATACCTAGAAAGAAACAGTCACTGCTCTGAAGAGCTGGCCATATAAAGGAACAGATAAAAGGCTACAGGTAACACTTAAGTCCCACTTAAGCTCTATTTTGATCTGGTGGTCTGTGTAAGCACTCCACACAAGGTTAAGAGTAACTCACAATGAGCAGTTGTCTGGTGGTGGGCTGAGTGCAATGGGCTAGGGGTGGAGGAGAGAGAACCTAAAGCAAGGCAAAGGGGAAACTGCTCTTGGGAAATCCCTATCTTTCAAGGGCAGTGGATCATATAATTTGTTTGGTTTCATATATTTCTTTTTTTCCCTTAATGTTCAAGTACAACAGTGGGAATAGATAGTGCTGGAGTGGGGATTAGCAGCGGAAGACTAGTCAAAATAAGTCAGTTTTGAGAACCTGCCAAGAAATTTCTTTCAACAGCACTTCCCGGGTGGTGTAGCCAATTACAGGAACAGTTAGTTTTAGTAGAAAAGCTAAATCAAGTGCTGTTTAACTTTGTCAAGTACGTTTTTTTTATGAGGCACTAAAACAGTTTAAAGATGCACCCAGATTGCCAGGAAATCATTGAGGTAGGCACCTGGGGAGGGGAGGGTACTCCAGGGAAAAATATTACATGTTTTGGCTGCATTTCCTGCTTAAGCTTATAGCAGGGTATTAATAATATCACTAAAGTTAGTTGAGAAAAGATTTCCATATCATTTTACTCCAGAAAGCTTATTTATCCCATGTGTTTATGAACTTCTGTTATGGAAATACAGTGGCTGGATAACTCTGATGATGTATTAATATTGAACTGTATTTAAATATGGTGTGTATCAAAAAGGCCTAAGCAGCCAATCAGAACATTGGATTGAACAAAAAATATTCAATGCCATATTTTACGGGAGCCCAGTGAGAATATATTGTATCCTAGGGTCAGATGGTACAAACCCAAGTGTTCCAAATCAGCGGTTCTCAAACTTCACTGCACTGCAACCCCATTCTGACAACAAAAATTACTACACAACCCCACTATCAAGCAGAGTGCCGCAGGGGTCGGTCCTGGGGTTGGTTTTCTTCAACATCTTCATTAATGATCTGGATGATGGGATGGATTGCACCCTCAGCAAGTTCGCAGATGACACTAAGCTGAGGGGGAAGAGGTAGATAAGCTGGAGGGTAGGGATAGGGTCCAGAGTGACTTCGATAAATTGGATGATTGGGCCAAAAGAAATCTGATGAGGTTCAACAAGGTCAAGTGCAGAGTCCTGCACATAAGACGGAAGAATCCCATGCACTGCTGGGGCTGAGGACCAACTGGCTAAGTGGCAGTTCTGCAGAAAAGGACCTTGGGATTTCAGTGGACGAGAAGCTGGATATGAGTCAACAGTGTGCCTTTGTTGTCAAGAAGGCTAACGGCATATTGGGCTGCATTAGTAGGAGTATTACCAGCAGATTGAGGGAAGTGATTATTCCCCTCTATTTGGCACTGGTGAGGCCACATCTGGAGTATTGCGTCCAGTTTTGGGGCCTCCACTACAGAAAGGATGTGGACAAATTGGAGAGAGACAAGCAGAGGGGAATGAAAATGATCAGGGGGCTGGGGCACATGACTTACGAGGAGAGGCTGAGGGAACTGGGCTTATTTAGTCTGCAGAAGAGAAGAGTGATTTGGGGGATTTGATAGCAGCCTTCAACTACCTGATGGGGGGGAGGGTTCCAAAGAGGATGGAGCTAGGCTGTTCTCAGTGGTGGCAGATGACAGAACAAGAAGCAATGGTCTCAAGTTGCAGTGGGGGGAGGTCTAGGTTGGATATTACGAAACACCATTTCACTAGGAGGGTGGTGAACCACTAGATGGGTTACCTAGGGAGGTGGTGGAATCTCCATCCTTAGAGGTTTTTAAGGCCCAGCTTGACAAAGCCTTGGCTGGGATGATTTAGTTAGGGTTGGTCCTGCTTTGAGCAAGGGGTTGGACTAGATGACTTGCTGAGGTCTCTTCCAACCCTAATCTTCTATGATTCTATCCATATATATGTTCAGAGGGAGCTTTGTTGATGGGACACAGCAATCAGGAGCCTTGGGTTCTATTTCCAGCTATTCTGCATGACATCGGGCAAGTTACATCATCTCTCCGAAGCCTCTATTCCCCTCCCACCTTTGTCTGTCTTGTCTCTTTGCACTGTTAGCTCTTTAGGGCAAGGACGGTCTCAATCTGTCTGTACAGTGCCTGGCACAATGGCTTAGGTGCGATGAAAAATATGAAATCTCAATAAAACCAATTACTACACCAGAGAATTGGAAATTAGCAAAAATAATACTTATATTTTTTAAAAAAAATAGGAGATCCAAGAAATTATAGATTAGTAAACCTTAATTTTTTTACCAGTTAAACTGCCTGAAATGGTCATTAAAACTAGAATTGTAAAAAATCTAGACGATCTGAAAGGGTCTAATCAGAAGGACTTCTGGAAAGGATAATTGTGCCTCACAAATCTATCGGAGCTCCTCTTTCAGTGAGCCAATAAAATAGTGGATAAAGGAGAATTGGCTGATGTAATTTATTTAGACTTCCAAAATGTCTTTGAGAAAGTCACTCACAACGGGCTGTAATTTAGGTTGGACATTAGGAAAAAACTCCTAACTGTCAGGGTGGTTAAGCACTGGAGTAAATTATTTAGGGAGGTTTTGGAATCTCCATCACTGGAGATTTTTAAGAGCAGGTTAGACAAACACCTATCAAGGTTGGTCTAGATAATACTTGGTCCTGCCATGAGCGTAGGGGACTGGACTAGATGACCTCTTGAGGTCCCTTCCAGTCCTATGATTCTATGATCTCCATGCCTGATTGTAACCCTGAGTGGGAGAAAAATCAAGAGAGGATACAGCAATGGAGAAAGGAAAAACAAAGGATAGGAGAATGGACATCAAGAGGAAAGATACTGCCAATACCAATGACACTAACTGGCAGTAGAATGACTGTATCTAATAGGATGAGGAATCTAGGTGAAGCCGAGCAGAAACAACTAAGATGTCTGTACACCAATGCAAGGACTCGGGGTAACAAAATGGAAGAACTAGAACTACTGGTGCCCGAAGTGAAACCAGATGATATAGGGATAACAGAAACATGGTGGACTAGTAGTCATGGCTGAAGCACAGGTACTGAAGGGTAAGTGTTGTTCAGGAAAGCCAGAAATAAAGATATTGGTGGTGAAGTAGCATTGTATTTTAATGATGAGAATAAAGAAATTAGAAGTGATGAAATGGATAAAACAGAATCTGTTTGGGTCAAAATAACATTGGGGAAGAAAGGTAACAGAGGTTTAGAATAGTGCTTGGGGTCTGCTACAAAAACCCAAGAATCCAATCTGGATATGGCTAGAGTGTGTCATACCCAGGGTACAATTTGGACTCATGAACAGCTGTGTCCTCTCATTTCTCCAGCCTGGGGTGCCTTTTACACTGTTTCACTGTGAGAGCAACCACTCCTGGTCTGCTCACACAGAGCCTTCAGCATGTAAGTTACCCCGTTAGATTATATGAGTGCCGCAGCCAGCCACCCTTGAATTATACTGCAGAACAACATCAGCAAACTCCCATTCTCAGACTTTCCCCAGAAATGTACATCTTGTACTGCCTAGCCCTCTCTTGGACCATACAAGCTCCTATAAAGGCTGTTATTTTATTAATAGAACATTATATACACAAATCCTTTTATCTCAAATGGAATTTCCCAAATACTTCAATCTAATCACACTGGTTTAGCTACAACAATAAAACAAGTTTTTTAACTACAAAATGATAGATTTTAAGTGAATATAAGTAATGACGCATAAAAGTCAGAATTGGTTACAAAAGAGATAAAAGCAAAATGCAACTAATGCCTCTCTTAACAAAAAGGAGTGAATTCAAAGCAAAGGTCTCTCTCACCACGTTTCAGCAGTTTAACTGGCTGAATTTCCTTCAGTCAGGATCTCTCCCACAGTACAATGCTGCTTCCTTTGTTCTTCAGATGTTGTGGATGCCATAGGCAGAGAGAAAGGGAGCCATAATTTGAGGGCATCTGCTCTCCCTTCTTATAGTTCTTTCTCTTCTTTGAAAAGCATCTCCAGCTGAGATTCAGGAGACAGAAAGTCTGTGTGGATGGGAACCCCAGCTATTTCTTTGTCAAGTTGTAGATTTTTTTACCCACACCCTCTTTCCTGCCAAAGACTGGCCACTTACTCAGGTGATGGTTTTTATTTGATTTTATTGGCACTTAGCTGGGGCATCAGCTTGCCTTTTATCTCTGAGGACCTAGTTTGTTGCCACTCACCAGACATGAAACGTGTCTTAGTCATACCATAGAGAGGAATCTTATAACTTTACATACAATGTTGCCACATATATTTTATCAGGGCAATAACGATCAACAAATTATGAGTTTTCAAATAATACATCACAAGGAATACTTTATATAACATTGACCATGTTCCTGTGAAAGGGGTGAACACAGGGGTACAGACCATCACATAGAGACTTCTTTGGTATTTTTAATGAAATAAATACTACTGGGAATTGTGTGATTACGGGAGACTTTACTTTCCCAGATATAGATCGGAGGACAAATGCTACTAATAATGGTAGGGCCCAGATATTCCTGGATGTGATAGCTGACAGATTTTTCACCAAATAGTCACTGAACCAACAAGAGGTAATGCCATTTTAAATTTAATATTGGTAAGTAGTGAGAACCTCACAGAAGAACTGGTTGTAGAGGACAGCCTTGGTTCGAGTGATCATAATTTAACTCAGTTTAAACTAAATGGAAGGATAAATAAAAGTATGTCTGCAACTAGGATCCTTGATTTCAAAAGGGAAAACTTAAAAAAAATAAGGAAATTAGATAGGGAAGTGGACTACACTGAAGAACTCAAGAATTGGAATGTGGAGGAGGCTTGGAATTACTTTAAATCAAAGTTCCTGAAGCTATCTCAAGCCTGCATCCCAAGGAAAGGGACAGAAATTGTAAAGAAGGGTTGCAGACAAAATTGGATGAGCTAGCACCTCAAACAGGTTATTAACAGAAAGCAGAAAGCCTAGAAGGAATGGAAGATGGAAAGGATTAGCAAGTGTATGGAAAAAGTGAGAACTGCCAAAAGCCAGGCAGAGTTGGACCTTGAAAAGGAAATTAAAACCAATAGTAAAAAGTTCTATAGCCATATAAATAAAAAGAAAACAAACAAAGACAAAGTGGGACCATTAAGCACAGAGAATGGAGTTGAGATTAAAGATAACCCTGGCATGGCCTAACACCTGAATGAATAATTTGCTTCAGTTTTTAATAAGGGTAATGAGGACTTTAGGGATAGTGGCAGGGTGGCTAATGTAAATAAGGATATGGAAGTAAAGATTACAACATCCAAGGTGTAAATTATACTCAAACAGCTTACTGGGACCAAATTGGGGGACCAAGGTAATCTGCATCCAAGAATATTAAAGTAATTGACGCATGAAATTGCAAGCCCAATAGCAAGGATTTTTAATAAAGCCGTAAACTCAGGGATCATACTCTATTACTGGAGAATTGCTAATACAGTACCTATTATTAAGAAAGGGGGGGGGAGAGGGGAAGTGATCCAGGAAACTACAAGCCTGTTAGTTTGATCTCAATTGTATGCAAGGTCTTGGAAAAAAATTTGAAAGAGAAAGTAGTAAAGGACATAGAGGTAAACAGTAATTGGTATAAAATACATGGTTTTACAAAAGGTATATTGTGCCAGACCAACCTGATATCTCTTTGAGACAGTAACTGTTTTTTTAGACAAACGAAATGCAGTAGATCTAATCTACCTGGATTTCAGTAAGGTATTTGATACAGTTCCATGTGGGAAATTATTAGTCAAATTGGAGAAGACGGAGATTCATATGAGAATTGAAAGGTGGATAAGGAACTGGTTAAAGGGGAGACTACAATAGGTCACAATGAAAGGTCAATTGTCAGGCTGGAGGTAGGCTACCAGTGGAGTTCTTCAGGGACTAGTCTTGGGACCAGTCTTATTTAGCATTTTACTTCATGACCTTGGCACAAAAAGTGGGAGTTTGTTAATAAAATCTGAGGATGAAACAAAATCGGGAGGTATTGTCAATATGGAGGAGGACTGGAATATCATACAAAAAAATCTAGATGAACTTGAAAACTGGAGTAATAGAAGTAGGATGAAATTTAATAATGCAAAGTGCAGGGTCATGTACTTAGGGAAGAACAAGAAATTTTGCTATAAGCTGGGGACATATCAGTTGGAAGCGACAGAAGAGGAGAAAGATCTATGTGTATGGATTGATCACAGGATGACTACAAGACACCCAATGTGATGCGGCCATAAAAAAGGCTAACACAATCCTATGATGCATCAGGCAAGGCATTTTGAGCAGAGACAGGGAAGTGTTAGTCCATGATGGGCAACCTGTGGTCCATCAGGGTAATCTGCTGGTGGGCCGTTAGACAGTTTGTTTACATTTGCATGGCCGCCTGCAGCTCCCAGTGGCCGCGGTTTGCAGTTCCTGGCCAATGGGAGCTGTGGGAAGTCGTGTGGGCCGCAGGGACGTGCTGGCTGCTGCTTCCCGCAGCTCTCATTGGCCAGGAATGGTGAACCGCAGCCACTGGGAGCTGCAGGTGGCCATGCAAATGTAAACTAACTGTCTAGTGGCTCGTCAGAGGATTACCCGACGGGTTGCGTGTGGCCTGCAGGTTGCCCACCACTGTGTTAGTACCATCATAGAAGGCACTGGTGAGACCTCATCTGGAATACTATGTGCAATTCTGGTCTCCCATGTTTAAGAAAGATTAATTCAAATTAGAACAGGTATAGTGAAGCACTACAAGCATAATCAGAGGAATGGAAAACTTACCTTATGAGAGGAGACTCAAGGAGCCTGGCTTGTTTAGCCTTATCAAACGAAGGCTAAGGGGAGATATGATTTTGTTCTCTATAAATACATCAGAGGGATAAATACCAGGGCTGGAGAGGAGTTATTTAAGTGCCAATGTTGACACAAGAACAAAGGGATATAAGCTGGCCATCAACTAGTTTAAACTTGAAATTAGACAAAGGTTTCTGATCATCACAGGAGTGAAGTTCTGGAACAGCCTTCCAGGAAAGCAGAGGGTGCCAAAAAACCCAAGTTGTTTCAAGACTGATCTTGAAAAGTTTATGGAGGGGATGGTATGATGAGACTGCCTACTACGGCATGTGGCCCTTTTGCGACTGCTAGTCGCAAAAATCCCCAATGGGTAGAGATAGGGCACTAGACTGGGAGGGCTCTGAGTTACTACAGAGAGTTCTTTCTCAGGTATCTGGCTGGTGGGTCTTGCCCACATGCTCCGGGTTCAACTGATCACCATAGTTGGGGTTAGGAAGGAATTTTTTCCCAGGTCAGCTAAGTAAAGACCCTGAGCGTTTTTCGCCTTCCTCTGCAGCATCGGGCACAGGGCACTTACTGGTTTAAAGTAGAGTAAAATGGTGGAGTCGCTATAACTCAAAGTCTTTATATCACGATTTGTGGACTTCAGTAACTCAGCCAGAAGTTATAAGTCTATTACAGGTGTGGGTGGGTGAGGTTCTGTGGCATATAATGTGCAGGAGTCAGACTACATGATCATGATGTTACCTTTTGCTGTTAAAGTCTATGACTCTATAATATTGATGCAGAACATCCAGCCACCAGGGGCAGAAGTATCCAAAGCTGGGACTACTATTTTGCAGGGGACGAAAGGGAGGTATAAAAATGGGTCCAGAACTGTGCAAGGGAGACCCACCCACACACACACTCGGGGGGCAGTAGAACCTAGATGGTGCCTCCCCTCTCATGTGCCATCTGGGCTGCAGAGAGGAACCATCAGACACTCCAGCTGGTAGGGGCAGAAGCAGCCAAAGCAGGGACTTTCAGTCCTTTGGACAGTCAGAGAACTTTCTACAGTTTTGACTAGGCTTACTCTAATCTGTGATCATTGGTTGCTTCCTCCAACCCTCCTGCCCACCTCCCTCACAGTATCTGAATTTCAGCTTCAGTCTACACCTGCCCCATTCCCCTCATTCCTCTTCCCTTCTCCGTTTTTTCCCCTTTAGTCTGTCCACCCCAAACTAACCTTCTCTTCCAAATACATACATAAAGAAAGAAAGAAATTGTGGAATAATATGCTGTTTGCTGCCATCACACTGTTCATTCTGCTTGTGTGTTCTACCCCTTCCCCAACGCTGTGTCTGTCTTGTCTAGTTAGAAGCAAGCTCTTTGGGGAAGGGGCCATCTATGACTCTGTGTTTGTACAGTGCCTAGCACCATGGAGCCTCTCTTTTGGTTGGCTCTAAGGTGCCATGGCAATCAGCTTAAAAAAGAATGTAGTTCTTGCCACAGAATTTAATCCTATTTCACTGCAGATTTCACTGACTATAACCATAAGTACCAACAAAAGTATCCGGTCACTGAGATATACTTACAAGCAGCTGAGAAGGCTTATTTGACAGTGATGGGTTTCGTACCACAACTTCACTATGATTCAGAACAGGGATGGCAACTGTAAGGTAGTAGAGGGCCACAGAAGCCATTAAAACTCTTTAACGAGCCATATAGAAAAAAATATTCAGACTGCGCTGTGTCTTTTAGTAAAATGGCTGCTGCCTCGTACTCTCCACCTGGCTCCGCCTCCCCATCAACACCTGTTCTGACTCTGCCCCACGTTACCCAGCTCCAGTTAGTGCCTTCCCATTGGCTGATTCTGGGGGAGCTCAAAGCCAATCAGGTTCTGGCCAAGCCCTCCACCAGAGGGGGGAGCGCACACCTCTGTCAATGGGGAAGACGTAACCAGAGCGGAGTGGCATGGGATGGAGCTGGAGCCTATGTCAGTGGGTCGCCAGGTGCATGGGTTCCCCATGTGGCAGAGTCTGTGTCCATGGAGGAGTAAAACAGAGACAGGGACTGGCAGCAGCATGACCCGTGTGCCAGGTCACAGTGCCACTCACATTTGGTCCAGCTGCCCCTCTGTCATGCCAGCAGGGAGGACGCTCAGGAAGGGTCTATTGGCATTGATTACTGTCCCTGCACATCTGGTAGAGATGTGCCCCAACCTTCCCACGCTGGGCGAGGAGGGATTGGCCACAGTCAGTTTGGCGGTGGGAACTGGGAACCAATGACAGCAAGAAGAGCCAGAAGGTGTGGGACAGAGCTCCCTCCCCTCTGTGAGTGATGGAGAAGTGGTTGGGCCATTGAGTGGTGCTGCGACCCAGCACATTGGCTCAGGCTTCCAGTCCTGGCTTCGCTCTGCTCCACACTCCCTGCAAGTGACCTCACTACAAGCAGTGTGTATGTTGCTCAGAATTGGGTGGGCATGGGTGCTACCAGCCACTCAGGCTCACCTGTGGCTGTACCCCTACTCAATCCCCCCTCCCCCGAATATTTTCACTGGCCACCTATGGGTGGGCCAATAAAATGATCAGGTGGGCTGGATGCAGCCCCTGGGTCACCAGTTAACCATCCTTGATTTTTAGAGCAAGGGCATGACTTTCCCCCATTATAAACCCATCTGTCTCCACCTTCAGTCTCCAGTGGTGAGATCACAGGTAAAAGAGTGTAGGTACCTCTACATAGCAATTAAACACCTGCAGCTGGCCAGGGTTAGCTGACTCAGGCTTGGGCTACAGAGTTGTAAAATTGTGGTGTAGACATTCAGGCTTGGGGTGGAGCCTGAGCTCTGGGACTCTACGGGGGGGGGGGGGGGGGGGGGGAGGATGAGGAGGGTTGCAAAGCCCAGGCCCCAGCTTAAGTCCGAAGATCTGCACTGCAATATTACAGCTCTGCAGCCAGAGCCCTGTGAGCCCGAGTCAGCTGACCCTGTTTAGATTGAGGAGCTAATTTTCAGGAAAATCCTGTAAGGCCTGAGCCCAACTAAAGAAAACAGAAATACAGGGGAGCCTTAGAACAAACATCTTCTCTTCACAATCAAAAAGTGGAGTTAAAGGTACAGAGAGAACAGTGTATATTGTTACTTTCTGGCTGTTACATACTGTCGCCCTGCTTCGGCTGAACTGGTGGGCTTATGCAATTGAGATTGATGTAGCTTTCTGGTTGTAAGGGAGAGGGAGGTGGTTTGCTGGTGGAGGAAGAAATGAAGGGTGGGAGCACTGGCAGTGTACTCTAACCTAAAATGGGAAGTCTGGAGTGTCTCACTTTCTTCTGCATTGGGAATTACACTCACAAACTGGAGCAGTAAAAGAGCCAATATCCCTTTCCTTTTGGTCACATGGTGAACATAAAGTGCACTATGGTTAGACTTCCTTCACCAGGATCTCACATAGCTGTTATACGCACTTCACAACCATGGCTATCCACAGGGGGTACAGATAAATGAGATGGAGGAACAGTCTTTTAAGCAGGAACTGGCAAGATCTGCAGCTGAATTTACAAGCTGACAAATTCAAATAGCTTCTCTTTCCACTGTACAATCACAGATACACCCAAAAAAGAAGTAAACACAAACAGTGTTACTATTGCACTGAATTATACAAATGTTTTTGTTCAGTAGATTTTAGGCAAAGAATGGTTTTAAAAACAGGAATGTCAATTACTCTTCTTTCAAACTCAAGGTGTAGCTCTTGTTTTCATAGGCAAAATGCAGCCCACGTTCTGAAAGGTCCATCAACTGAATCAAACTCAGACTGAATCACGCTAGATAGCACCGAGATAAATGCTTCTCTCCTTATTTCTTGTTCTTTAAGGTCAGATAAATTGTATCAGCAATCACATATGAAGTGCTTGTTGGATAATTCTCCCCTAAACGAGATAAAAATAAGGATATAGAGGAGATCATTTATGCTGTCCTTTGATAACTCCGAAACCATAAACTGAAAGCAAAAAACTCACCTTGGAGTTAACCATTAATTGCATCTGCTTATCAAGCTTCGTTTATTTTCAAATTTTTACCGTCAGGAGATAGGAAACAGCATCAACATAATCTCACACGAATACCTCAGATGGAGGTCACTGAAAGGTTCCATGGTACTTTGAACTAATTAGTTGGTGATTAGTGTAACATACATTACAGCCCACTGTCCATCCTTAGGTCCCTCCACGTGCATCTTTGCAAGTCATGAATTTCACGATTCCATAAGAAAAACATGATTCTGCCCTGCTTAGAGTAGACCTGTCACTGGAGTAACCTGGTGTGTACACCTGGAATGGCAGAGCACCCAGAAATCATGTGCTTGACTTAAATTCAATCCCAAACCCTGAAAATCTGTGTATGCTACATCATAACAAACTGGGGGCTTAAAATATTTCAATAAATAACCGCATATAAAGGGGTGCATTCAACAGGCAAAAGGAAGCTGTTGGATACATGCATTTTTCACAACTCTAACCTCCACCTGAGGTTCACATACAAAATCCATAAATCCAGGATAATCACATTGATCTGTAACACTCCCTCAAAGACTTTTATGGCTTCATCCTGCAAGGTCCTGGGCACTCTGGCTGCAAACCAGCAAAGCAGTTTAGTACATGCTTAAAGCTAAGCTTGAGTGCTTTGCTGGATGAAGGCCAGGGTGCTCAGGACCATGCAGGGCAATTCCCCATAAATGTAAGTTATTCTTTCTGTGCAAATCAGTTGTTCTTTGACAATTTCATCCTTGCTATATTACCCACTCCTGCTTTTCAGATTTATTCTGACTCTTTCTTTAGCTTTTATTTTGGGACGGTGTTTGCTTCTTTGTAGTCCTTTGAGTTCAACATATTTTAATTATTCTTGTTTTTAATTTTGTGCAGCTCCCACATGCATGGCAGGAGGTGTTATATACTATACAGGTTCCATACTAGAATCTTTAGTCATATGAATAATCCTGACCCATGCTCATAAAAATTCACAGGATCGGATCCCCCCAAAGCTATGAGTGCATTACACTCATTCAGAAAGGGGTTTTATTATTATTTGTAGTATACATAAATATATATTCTTCTCCTTTTTGATGTTTAATATTTCATTTGATAATTAACCCAAATTTAATACTAGTTATTGACATAAGTTTAAAATATTTTTTCTTATTGTTTCAGAAGACCAGAGGCCAGGCAACTCAACAAAATGCAAACTGCTTACAAAACACGGGAAAAGGCTCCTGTACTTTGTGATGACTAATTTGCCCATCAGTGTAATTTCTAGTAATGAAATATCTAGAACTAAAGCTCATGCACAATACAAGAAACAAAGACTTAGGTTTGGACCCAGATATTTGTCAAGCTATTGGCTGAACAACGACCAAAAGTTTCACCAGTGGTGCAAAAAAGCTGGTACGGTCAGATAGGCTACACCATTAAGACATTTATTGCTGTCACACCATATCAGAAAGACACATTTGGTATCCACTGAACACCGCAGGGCTTGCTCTCCCGGGAGCCGCAGCGGTGAAAGGACCCCAGACAGGAGAAGCAGCTACGTGGAAGGGATGGGGTGGGGCTGGTAATGCCACGCCGGAGGAGCTGCTGGCATAGGGCCCCCCGGCAGCCCCACGTTCTGCTCCTTTCACCACTGCGGTTCCCAGGAGGGTGCTGCGGTTCAGCAGATTCCGACTTCTATCTACAGATATCCACATCCGTGGATATAAATTTGTATCCGCGCAGGGCTCTACAAGTGACCCTCTCCAGGCTCAAGTGCCCCTGCCGGCCCGGGCGGTGAGAGGAAGAGGCGGTACCAGAGCCGGAAGGTCAGAGGCCCTCCTCTTCCGGCCACACTGCCTGGGACTCTGCCCGGTGTAGCACTGTGGCTGCCTGGGAGAACCAGGCACTCTCTTAGGCAGCTGCTGTGCTGCACCGGACAGCATCCGGGAGTGGCTCTGGGGCCTGGCTGCCACGAAGAGCAGCCGAATGCCAGGGAAAGCCAGCGCAGCAGGAGGACAGAGCCTCCCACCCAGGTAACGTGGGACGGGGAAGGGATGGGGAAAGCATGACCCTGGGATGTGGGTGAGGAGGAGTCACATGTGAGGTCACAGAGGGGTCACATGCTCCCCCGTTAGGTGGTGCCCCCTTTGTATCCCTCTCATGAGTTGCCATACTGGTAAGAGTTAAAATCTATTTGTACAACTGGGTTTCACATTTGTAGATCTGTGCAGCCCTTCCACAGCCGGATCCCCAAAAGAAATGAATGTTTCATGAAGGGTAACAATTAGTATTTCGTGCCTAGAGATAAGAGAGATTTTTTGTTGCATAATTTTCTTCAAAGGGGATGAATTTTGACGTGTGTAATCATGTCTCAAAATGAAGGGTTGAATGCTTCTTTTATTGCTGAAATTATAATATACACATGCCATATGTAGAAGACACATCCATGTGATGAATTGCAGAGCCAGGAGATAAAATAAATGCATCACATACTCTGAGCCACTTGCACGCTGCCCAAGGTCCACGTCTAACATTTCAAACTCATGAGCATCTTCAAAGGGCCACTGTATTTTTGGATATCCTGACACTGAACCTTTTTTTCCCTCCCAATCCAATTTACACTCACCACAGGCAATATTCAGTCCAGCATCAGAGACAGATTAACGCCTGATAGGGCTAGAAATAGATTTATGTCATTGGAAAGAGGAGATAACTCCATGTCCCAGTGGGACAGGGCTTGATTCTACTCCTGGAAGGTCCAGAGGTATATTTTAAGTCATAACATTTACGCATGGATGTGTTATTTTAAGTTATTAGTTTTTTCATTTAAAAAATGTAATTACATATTTTTCTGCTGTCATGAGCTCTGTCCTGCTGGACTCAAAAGGAGTCCTAATTTTACAGACCTACATATAATATATATGGACACAAATACACATGTAATTACAGGATAGAAATGAAGGGATCTTCCCTTTGTGAAATGTTTGCATTCATTTCCTGTTTAGCTGCTCTACACTGTACTCATAAAAAAGCTGCCTTTAACTCTTTGAAGTAGTCTTTGCTAGTGCCCATGATACAACTCGATCTACTAAAATCAAGCTAAAGGCATTATTCTGCATCTGTAACAGGAAAAGGTCAAGTTTAGGATCAAACTGAACGAGCACGTGTAATCTAAGCACAAGTACACTGGGACCACTCTTCCTCGTCAAGAAAAGGCCTCCGAAGGTCATTTTCACATTGAGTCCTAATTCCAAATCTGACCTAGCTTCAGGTGTTGATACAGAAGTTTTTCACAGCCCTAATCGCAATGTCTACTACATATGCAAGCCAAGTATTAACTGTCCTCATTAAATCTGTTCAACAAGCAACTGGAGAACAAAAACAATTGTTCTTACACAAGTTTATTAATCAAAAACCTCAAAAGAACTGGAATACTTGTAACTTTGGCTGATTTGAATCTCTGTTTCTAAGAGATAAAAGAGTGACAGTGGTTGTATGGAGTCTTTTGTTCTGGTTTCACATGACAATGATTTGACCCAGACTGCGAAAGATAAATCCAGCTAAGTTCCTATAGGAAGATGAGCAAATGAAAAACTGTGCCTTTCACCATGGTTATATTTAATGTAATTACTCACTTGAAAGCAGGATTAAATCAATACCTTGTGGTTGGAAACACTTACAGACCGTGGAACCACTTACACCAGACGGTGGAAAGATTCAGTGAAATAAGCAATTAAAAATATAACAAAGGGAACACTGAGGAAAATTAAAGAGGAAACAATTAAACTCAAAAGATGACTTGGAAATGTAAATTCAGTGGCACATAAACAAAAGACCCTGGGTAAAATATTTTGGTATGTTAAAACACAGGTACAGCGGCTAGTAAAAAGCTCGAAGAAATTCACAGAAGAAGCAAGAGTCTGCACTAACCAAAGCAGAGGCTAATGGCCAAGTTTAGAGTTGAGGTTTAGGGTAAACTAGGCCCCTGTAAGCTGCTAACTTGCAGAAGGCTTTTGAAGAATTAAAGGCCAATCTGGCAACATGTGAATCTGAGCCCATCAAGCCCGGCTGGAAATTATTTAAGATTAACCAGTCTTGACAGCTGCATAATTAAAATCTCCTACCTCTCCCTCCTTAACCCAGCATGATATCCTTTGGAGTTGTCGTTTACTTTCAAGCAGTAACAGTCAGTTAATTTCTGGTGGTCTAAACCTCTTGCCAAGTGGAATTTCTTGCATGTATCCATAACATTCTTTTTTTTATATTTTTTTTCTACATACCTTAGTGGACCATAATTTATCGTGGTATTTTGATAGCTCATAGACTTATTTTTTTTAAAGCTAGTTGGTAGGTTAGTATGTGTCTCCCTGAAATATTATGGAAAACATTTTGCTTGTGATTTAAAAGCAATAAGATAAATTATGCATTTTCAAGAAAATGAAGGGCCAAAATTATACCATGGGAAATTTGGACATTTTAGACTTTGATGACGTTAATCTGAATTTGCCTCAGTGTAAATGAAACTAGAATTGTGGAAAAATGTTTCAAAAATTGGGAGAAATAAAATTTGTTCTAAAAACCCTTCAAGTACTTAACTCTGTTGTAACAATTCTAGATGGAAGCAGCAGTGATGGGATGGAAATAGATCTGGCCATTAAAAATAACACAACAAACAATCCACTTAGAAAGAGTGAGGGAGAAAATTTTTCTTGCTTTTGGTAAATTCTATCTATAAATGTTAAAACAGACCTGACTAGGACACATGTTTAAAATTCAGACACAATGACATACACAGCCACAACCATTATTTCCTCTACTCTCTATATGCCGGGATAATTTCAAAATGCAGATTTAATTACTAAGAACTTTCTTACAAACCTTTCAGATTTGGTCTCCTGAGGTGGTGAGAGAGTTGTCCCATAACGAGAAATGGGTGTTGTAGGTGCACTTAGTCCAGAATAAGGTCTTGTAGAGGAATAAGAGTTGTTGCCATAACTACTGTTTCTGAAGTTACCAGAAGAATAGGAGGCAGGCAGAGAAAGGGAGAGACAAAGAGAAAGAAAGAGAATAATCAGCAAGCAGATATGCGGCAGCAAACCCTCTTTACTCATAAAGGGGATCAAAGGATGTTGTACCCCAGAACTCCATGAACTTCCAGCCACATCCCCACCTTTGAAAAAAAGTAGCATATCATCTCATTTTAATATAACCCATCACAAGGACACGGTTAATATTGTATGTTTTAAACTACTGGTATGGAGATTAAAAGAAGGATCACAATGTTCCTTTAAAGTGACAGCTGTTCACTGGAATACCTAATTGACTGCTCAGTTACTCAGAAATGTATTAGCTGGTTTGGGAGCTGATAATCAACCACCAGGAAAGAAACCGAAAAGATCAATGTCAGCAGTATTCATTCCAAGTGAACTAAAGGAAAACACCACTATTCCCCAGCCATTGTCAGAACATGGACTCAAATGATTGGCTAATGTTTCTGCTGTAAATGAAAAGCATCCAAATTCTTTTAAATTAAAACGAAGTATTTTCTTTCCCCACCCCTTCTTCCCCAGCATAAGTCATAGCTTATGTGCCATTTCTTATGATGTCTGTAAAAAATCATAGCCACAGTTAAAAAAGACATGTCTCTGGAAGCACAGCTTTAGGAATTTCTACCATCCATTCACTCCATTAAAAAAATGCTTGACTTCGACGTTAGCTTGTTGATCAAAGAGAAATTGTTTCCAGGGCTCTTGGAATGGTCACCTCCCCAGAGCCCTTAGTATCAATGTTTTCATCCTGGCTTTTCTACTGAGCAGAAAAGGCAGCTGCACAGCTTTCATGTGTCTTTTCACCGCTCCACCATCATATGTAACTGACATGTCATGGGTGCTGGCTTTGGAAAAGTTTTAACCTTTCTTTCTACTTTTTGGAAGAGATGCACCTTTTCCATTGGGACTGTATGCCAGATGGTAGTTAAATTATTCCAGGAAGCCAACCAGCCCAATGACAAAATTTCATGAAAGAAAAGCCTAGTGTCGTTTTCTATTTAACAGCTCATTAGATTAAATATACTTCATTTATTTTATCACTCCTCTTCCCCCCTCAAAATGCTAGTATTGCATAATTTCACTTCATTCAGGCATGTTACTTGAAAACCTAGGTGTCTTTTTCAGCTCAGATTAACTCCTACCATTTGCTTATGGAAAACTGCTTTCTACAAATGTCCAAACTTCATTCTTTGGGCTGCAGCCTGAAGTACTGATTGCCATAGGCTAGAGTTATACAGTTAGAATATATTTAAGCTAGGAATCTTTTATGGGAGGGACCTTGCTATGAACAGAGTGTATCAGATTTCCTCTCCATATCCCCATCTCCATACCTATCGTGCATGTCTTAAAGCACTCCCAAACAGCTATTTGTAAGGCTTTGTACTACTCCAAATGCAACAGGAATCCAAGGAAAATAATTGAAATTCACCTTTCTAAATAGGGAAAAGAAAAGACCAGTTCGGGAATTCAACCTCTGTCAGAGTGCCTTGGCAGGAGAATAGAATAGGAAACGGAAATAGTACTCTGGTTGAGGGGTTATGTGTCTGTACAGCATAAGGCCTCTTTGGTCACATAGGCCTAAAGTTGCCACTGGTCTTCGCTCAGATACAGATTAAATTGGTGGCCATGAGCAAGTAACCACTCCTCTGCCTCAGTTTCTACATCTAAGATATTTAGATAACACTACTTACATCTCTCTCATGGGATGTTGGGAGGGTTAAATGATCCTTGTGAAAGGGAAGGGAAAATCCTTTGAAAAAGGGAAGTGCTCTTTATATTCCAAGTGTTGAGTGGTGGAATAGTATCACTCAATTCCTTTTAGAGTGTTTGGAGGCTACAAAACATACTAACTAGTGAAGAGAGACCTTGGCATCTGTAGTCTGTCAGAAGCAAATGATGTCAGCGTGGGTATGAAAGTGAAAATCATCCACTCCCTATCCCATTGCAAAGATAAAAATCTGCATAACTTTCAGTAAGCATCATATGATAAAGAGAGATAAGTAGGGGATAAGAATCTGCAGTAACTTGTCAGACTTAATGATTTTGCATAACAAAATAACAATCCAAATAAATCTAAATATTTTATTTGCTAAGACTTTTACTATATGCAAAATATTTACCAATTTCTTATTGAAAACATGTGCATTGAGGATTTACTACTATGCTCAGTAAGGGCAGTATAACCGCTAATCGGCTGGTAAACCTCAAAGTGTTGCGAATAATCAATTATATTATAAACCTATAATACTGTAAGTGGCTTATTAAATCTCATTCCAGTGTGTATCTGGAAGTTTTAAATTAAAGTATGGCTGTTTCCCTATTTTCACTTGTATGATAGCTTTTTAGGATTAAACCTATTATACATCTCTTGTGACACAGACAACTTGAAACGGCAGAAAGAAAAGCTATGGCTGTGTCTGTACTTAAGCAGTGCAATGCAAGAGCACTGGAGGTGAAATCCCAGCCCCACCAAAATCAATGGGAGTTTTGTCACTGATTTCAGCAGAACCAGGATTTCACCCTAAAATTTCTAGAGCCTGATGTTGATCTCACACAGCTTTTACATCAGTATAACGCCAATGATTTCCTGATGCTCAAATAAATTTGTTAGTCTCTAAGGTGCTACAAGTAGTCCTTTTCTTTTTAATGATTTCCTTGAAATTACTCCTGAAAATAATACAACATAAATGAAAGAAAAATTGATGCCCATAACCCTTTTCCCCAAAAGATGCTTTTATCATGTTTTTTTTATTGTCACTTAGAAGAGGCCAGTTATTAACTATGTATCTTGAAGAGAAACAGGATGAAATAAGAGTATCGAAGACCAAGGAGGGAGAATCAATCATGTTAAAATATAGGCTAACATGACTAAAACTAATACAGTATGTTCTAGGAACAATGCAACACAAAGAGCATGTAAATAGTACAATAAAACTCTAGAAAGATGTTATTAATTCATCTAAAAATGAATGCCAGCTGCATAAAATCTACCTGTTTTCCCTGATAACCTCTGCTTCCTTTTCTGTAACAGTTGCTGGAGACTCTTCAAAGTCATAGGAGAAAAGGTGAAAAGGGCTATGTGGTACATAAGGCAATTTCTCTACAGTTGGAGATGCCTTTGGAGTAATAGATGCTGATGAATTTTGGGAGGAGTTAAGTGCAGGAGAGGATGGTGATGAATAAACAGAATAATGGAGTGAGACAGATGAATCAGGCACAGAAGATGAGCTGCTGGGCGGACTCTTGGCTTTAGAGCATGAGGGAGGCCTCTCGGCTTGAGAAACTGCACTTGAGACGGTTGAAGAATCAGAACTCTGATTCTCATTCTGCAGCTTTTCATTTGCAACCAGGTTTACGTCTGGGACCTCACTGCAAGGGAGGGTGTGGTGAGGAAGGAAAGAGAGAAAAGGCAAAGCAGGATAAGGAGAGAAAGGATCAAAGAGCACATAGTTGGGGGGGAGGGGGAATCCAGCAGAGTCAAACAAAAACAACAACTTCCCAAATGTAGCCAATTGCCATCACTTTTAAAAAGCTAGGAAGCTCAAAGCTTTGTATCCTAGAGGGATTCTTCTTAGGGTTGGAAAAAATGAGGAATGTTTAGATTTGGTTTAGAGGAAGGGAAGGGATTGGACCCATGGAAATTCAGAACCTGGAATCTAGTTTTCATGAATCTTTTTCACTACAGTTCTGTATACTATCCTCAAGTGACCAGTTAAGCCCAAAAGCAGCCTTACCATATTGGATGATCTGGCCCAAAGAACAGGTAATTTATGATGTATGCCCAAGTCTAACAGCCTGCTATCTCAATACCATCCTGTATTTTCATATGACATGTTCATATAAGTATGGTGAGATCCACTGACACAAAGCGCTATAACAGAGCAGGTATTATTATATAAAACTCATTTACCAGAGATGAAGCCCAAAATGACCCAAATCAGTATTCTTCTATCAAAACAAAACCCAACAGTAGATTTAAAAGCAATGTGCTATCAGTGTGCTTATGTACCTCTTTAAGGACTTCCATGACAATTCTCACTATAAGAGTGTCAGCACAAGGCTTTTACCCCATTTAATCACTACATGGGGGCTGCATGAGGGAACTGCAAGCAGATCAGTTGTGTCTAGATGCCTGTGCTCCAAGGGCAGTAGAAAGGGGTCTTTGCATTGGCCCTGCGTAGCTTAGTGTTATTGTAATAAATGAGGACCAGAGGCAGGACAGGCAAGGAACCATGGGATCTGAATTTGTGCACGGTTAGCCTTGACATCCAGAGCCCATAGGCTGGAATAGCAACTATGGGGGGCTGGCATTGCAGCCCTGAGCTGGGTTACTAGATTGGTGGGTTGATTTCACCACCCCTGCCCCTCTGAACTCCAACTGTGTAGCACAGGGTGGGCAAACTATGGCCTGAGGGCTGCGTCTGGCCCTTCAGATGTCCGGGGCTTGCCCTGCTCAAGCGCTTCAGCTGGGGAGTGGGGTCAGGGGTTGGCCCCTGCTACGCGTGGCTCCCAGAAGCAGATCCTACACGCAGGGGCAGCCAGGGGGCTCCGCATGCTGCCCCCACCCCAAGTGCAGCCCCTGCAGCTTCCATTGGCCGGGACCATGGCTAATGGGAGCTGCAGGGGCAGCGCCTGCGGAGGGGCAGCATAAAGAATTGCCTGACCATACCTCTGCATAGGAGCCGGAGGAGGTCACACCCCGTTATTTTACAAAGGCAGTTAAAAGGTAGTATTTTGAACAACGATCTGAATATCACTCTAGCCATATCAAAGTAGATATTATTTTAAAAGTATGAAAGTTACATAAGCAAAAACATGCCGTATATGATTTGTCAATTACACCTCTTTACATAATATTGTTTTATATTCAGGTAATTAAATAACTGAATTTTTAGCTCCTACTTTTAAGCATTGGATTTGAGGAAATTATCACTTAATTTTAAATTTTCAGAAGGCCATTGGCTAGATTTGCAGACTGGAAGACATTAATAACGACATTACAATATTTTCTTTGGAATTTGCACATTAAACAGTTTCCTTTCCTCCTTCAGCGTTGTAGAAGTCTGTATGAGTGCGGTTAAGTTAAAAAAAAATCCAATCTCATTTTGCAGAATTGCAGAGCCAAACATTTTAACTTAAATCAAATGGCTGTCTAGAAGAGAAAGCATATTTTCTTTTTCTGATTTATTTATTAGGATAAAGTTACCATTGGCCAAATTCATATGAACCTCAGAAAACAAATGGAAAATATTACATGTGAACATGTAATATTGATAGCTAGAGTCTGTTTACATATATACATGCGAATGCATGCCTGTGTCCAGCATTGTCCCTAGGTTAAGTATTTTTCCCCTATAAAATTTGTTAAAAATTCTAAAATAACTAGTTGGCAATATTCCAGAAATGGTAATATTTTTATATCAGTAACAATTCATAAAAAAATTATAACCATGAAAAAGGCACATTTTTGTCTGTGATGATGAATCATGGAAACACTAACAAAGGATGCTCAGGAAGAGGTTCACAGAGGCCCCAGCTCAGCAAAGTACTTCAGCATGCAATGAATTGCTTTGCTGAAAGGGATGAAATTAGGCACATGCATAAAATTCCATCATCATCTCTGCTTGTTAAATCTTCTGAACCAAATTAGTGTAGCTAGTGTGCAATCTATTGGATTTTTATAATTAAATGCATTTAAATATTTTCATAAATATGAACAAGGCTTTGTTGATTCAAAAGGCTTTTCCGAAGGTACTTTTTAAAATGAAAAGTAGGAAAACGTTTTCCAGGATAGTTGAGTACTATAAATCAGTAAGGTGAATTCATGCTACAAATATTGGCGGTGAGATCAGGAAAGGTGAGGGGAGGGACACTGAAGCCTGGTACCTGGGTTTGACCTGCCTAGTGGCCTCTTCCTCCCCCTCATCCTCAGTATTAGGCTCTGTGACTGGTGGCTCCTCTTCTTCTTCTTCATACTCCTTCTCCTCTCTGAGATCAAACCAAGGAAAGAGGCATGCAATGGGACAGAAAGAGGGAAGGTGGAAGAGAAAAAGAGATAAGTCGCCCCAAAACACCAAACCCAAACATGTTAGAAATGGAAGGGAAAAAAAGACAGAAGTAGTTCAGTCACAACATGAGAAACCATTTTACCCACCCTAAATCTATCAAAAAATGAGTAAGCTTGCTGCAGAACGTTAAATGAACTCTTTGCACTAGCTAAGTAGTTAAGTATTCAGGACATTAAAAATCACACTGATGTTCGCACAAAGGGATTATTAATGCATGGATTTGTTTTCCACACTTATATCTATTTTAAAAAAAATCCTAAAGACTTTCTAGACCCAGGTAGAGCACTGCTGCGGTGCTAACCCCACAGACACTTCTGTATGCTATTCTCCCATATCATACCAATGGCCAGTTTGTTTTGCATGAAACTGTGTCACTTTGGCTTAAAGCACCACGCAGTGAATCAAGGTGTCGTAATATTAAAAGCCAAAAATAAAATATTTTGATTGAAAAGCGGACAGTAATTTGCAAGGCACCTATTTAACAGGAAAATTAAGGATGTAAACCAAGTTAAAAATAAGTCTAATAAAAAAATAAACAGGATACAGTTTAGAACTACTCAGAAGTTAAAAATTGTAGTTATAAGATGCTGTTATATGAATTATCCATTAATGGAAAAATGGGGAATCATTAGCATTGCATAGGGTATATAGTTTTGATCCAGAGAGCAGACTGGGAGATGAATATTACAAGTCATGCTTAAGCCCCACTATAAACCATAGCCCAAATATAAACTCATTAGCTACATTACATTCCTCTCAAATAATATACCAGTTTCTCATTCATTAATATTCAGTTTCTCATTCTTTATAGCAGTTGGTCCAGTTCTCCATTTGACTTACTGAAGAATGCCATTATGGTATGTTATATACAAAAGAGATATCACTTGAACTGCAACACCATGAATGGCAAGGAACTTTCTAATGTTCTCATATTCCACTCACTTTTCTAGTTGCAATGCTTCTCTTTTTTAAATTCTAGAGGGATGCTCTATGGATTTTTGTTGGTTTGTTTTTTTAACATTAGTATATTTTGGAGTCAGAAGAAAACTGAATGCCGCTACTGTAGGAAAAAAAGGGTTTCAGTGGCACTGTTGAGGTGAAGTACGATAATCTTAATATAAACTATCTAGGTTAAAAATGCCAAATGCTATCCCATTGAAGCCAAGAGGAGTTTTGCCATTTGCTTCAATGGAACCAAGGATCAGGTCCAAAGTTTATTGCTCTTGCATTGATTATGTTATATTCAAAGCTTGATCTACTAATATTGCAGGAAGATGGCAGCACTTGAAACCCTTTTCTGAAACCTCTGACAGGCATTCAACTACTCTCAAAGCATATAGAATGCAACATCAACACAGCGGGCAGCTGTCTTTAACCAATACTAAGGGTATGTCTACACTATGAAATTAGGTCGAATTTATAGAAGTCGGTTTTTTAGAAATCAGTTTTATATATTCGAGTGTGTGTGTCCCCACAAAAAATGCTCTGTCAAGGTTCCTCCCCCACTCTGAACTCTAGGGTACAGATGTGGGGACCTGCATGAAAAACCTCCTAAGCTTATCTTTACCAGCTTAGGTCAAAACTTCCCCAAGGTACAAAATATTACACCCGTTATCCTTGGACTGGCCGCTACCACCACCAAACTAATACTGGTTACTGGGGAAGAGCTGTTTGGACGCGTCCTTCCCCCCCAAAATACTTCCCAAAACCTTGCACCCCACTTTCTGGACAAGGTTTGGTAAAAAGCCTCACCAATTTGCCGAGGTGACTACAGACCCAGACCCTTGGATCTTAAGAACAATGAACAATCCTCCCAACACTTGCACCCCCCCTTTCCTGGGAAATGTTGGATAAAAAGCCTCACCAATTTGCATAGGTGACCACAGACCCAAACCCTTGGATCTGAGAACAATGAAAAAGCATTCAGTGTTTTACAAGAAGACTTTTAATAAAAAATAGAAGTAAATAGAAATAAAGAAATCCCCCCTGTAAAATCAGGATGGTAGATATCTTACAGGGTAATTAGATTCAAAAACATAGAGAACCCCTCTAGGCAAAACCTTAAGTTACAAAAAAGATACACAGACAGAAATAGTTATTCTATTCAGCACAATTCTTTTCTCAGCCATTTAAAGAAATCATAATCTAACACATACCTAGCTAGATTACTTACTAAAAGTTCTAAGACTCCATTCCTGTTCTGTCCCTGGCAAGCGCAGCATACAGACAGCCACAGACCCTTTGTTTCTCTCCCTCCTCCCAGCTTTTGAAAGTATCTTGTCTCCTCATTGGTCATTTTGGTCAGGTGCCAGCGAGGTTACCTTTAGCTTCTTAACCCTTTACAGGTGAGAGGAGCTTTCCCCTGGCCAGGAGGGATTTCAAAGGGGTTTACCCTTCCCTTTATATTTATGACATGCTCTAAGTGCATTAAGTGCATTAACTCGGCGGAGTGCTTCCACAGTACCGAGGCTAGAGTCAACTTCCAGAGTGTTGCACTGAGGGTAGCTATCCCACAGTTCCCGCAGTCTCCGCTGCCCACTGGAATTCTGGGTTGAGATCCCAATGCCTGATGGGGCTAAAACATTGTCGCGGGTGGTTCTGGGTACATATCGTCAGGCCCCCATTCCCTCCCTCTCTCCGTGAAAGCAAGGGCAGACAATCGTTTCGCGCCTTTTTTCCTGAGTTACCTGTGCAGACGCCATACAACGGCAAGCATGGAGCCCGCTCAGCTTACTGTCACCGTATGTCTCCTGGGTGCTGGCAGACGCGGTACTGCATTGCTGCACAGGAGCAGCAACCCACTGCCTTGTGGCAGCAGACAGTACAATACGACTGGTAGCCGTCATCGTCATGTCCGAGGTGCTCCTGGCCACGTCGGCCAGGAGCGCCTGGGCAGACATGGGCACAGGGACTAAATTTGGAGTGACTTGACCAAGTCATACTCTTTAGTCCTGCAGTCAGCCAAAGATGTAAAAGATAGATGGAGTGGATCAAAACAAGAAATAGACCAGATTTGTTTTGTACTCATTTGCTTCCCCCCCTCCCCCGTCTAGGGGACTCATTCCTCTAAGTCACACTGCAGTCACTCACAGAGAAGGTGCAGCGAGGTAAATCTAGCCATGTATCAATCAGAGGCCAGGCTAACCTCCTTGTTCCAATAAGAACAATAACTTAGGTGCACCATTTCTTATTGGAACCCTCCGTGAAGTCCTGCCTGAAATACTCCTTGATGTAAAGCCACCCCCTTTGTTGATTTTAGCTCCCTGAAGCCAACCCTGTAAGCCGTGTCGTCAGTCGCCCCTCCCTCCGTCAGAGCAACGGCAGACAATCGTTCCGCGCCTTTTTTCTGTGCGGACGCCATACCAAGGCAAGCATGGAGGCCGCTCAGCTCACTTTGGCAATTAGGAGCACATTAAACACCACACGCATTATCCAGCAGTATATGCAGCACCAGAACCTGGCAAAGCGATACCGGGCGAGGAGGCGACGTCAGCGCGGTCACGTGAGTGATCAGGACATGGACACAGATTTCTCTGAAAGCATGGGCCCTGCCAATGCATGCATCATGGTGCTAATGGGGCACGTTCATGCTGTGGAACGCCGATTCTGGGCTCGGGAAACAAGCACAGACTGGTGGGACCGCATAGTGTTGCAGGTCTGGGACGATTCCCAGTGGCTGCGAAACTTTCGCATGCGTAGGGGCACTTTCATGGAACTTTGTGACTTGCTTTCCCCTGCCCTGAAGCGCATGAATACCAAGATGAGAGCAGCCCTCACAGTTGAGAAGTGAGTGGCGATAGCCCTGTGGAAGCTTGCAACGCCAAACAGCTACCGGTCAGTTGGGAATCAATTTGGAGTGGGCAAATCTACTGTGAGGGCTGCTGTGATGCAAGTAGCCCACGCAATCAAAGATCTGCTGATATCAAGGGTAGTGACCTTGGGAAATGTGCAGGTCATAGTGGATGGCTTTGCTGCAATGGGATTTCCTAACTGTGGTGGGGCCAAAGACGGAACCCATATCCCTATCTTGGCACCGGAGCACCAAGCCTGCGAATACATAAACCGCAAGGGGTACTTTTCAATAGTGCTGCAAGCTCTGGTGGATCACAAGGGACGTTTCACCAACATCAACGTGGGATGGCCGGGAAAGGTACATGACACTCGCATCTTCAGGAACTCTGGTCTGTTTCAAAAGCTGCAGGAAGGGACTTTATTCCCAGACCAGAAAATAACTGTTGGGGATGTTGAAATGCCTATAGTTATAGTTGGGGACCCAGCCTACCCCTTAATGCCATGGCTCATGAAGCCGTACACAGGCAGCCTGGACAGTAGTCAGGAGCTGTTCAACCACAGGCGGAGTAAGTGCAGAATGGTGGTAGAATGTGCATTTGGACGTTTAAAGGCGCGCTGGCGCAGTTTACTGACTCGCTTAGACCTCAGCGAAACCAATATTCCCACTGTTATTACTGCTTGCTGTGTGCTCCACAATATCTGTGAGAGTAAGGGGGAGACGTTTATGGCGGGGTGGGAGGTTGAGGCAAATCGCCTGGCTGCTGGTTATGCGCAGCCAGACACCAGGGCAGTTAGAAGAGCACAGGAGGGCGCGGTACGCATCAGAGAAGCTTTGAAAACCAGTTTCATGACTGGCCAGGCTACGGTGTGAAAGTTCTCTTTGTTTCTCCTTGATGAAACCCCCCGCCCCTCGGTTCACTCTACTTCCCTGTAAGCTAACCACCCTCCCCTCCTCCGTTCGATCACCGCTTGCAGAGGCAATAAAGTCATTGTTGCTTCACATTCATGCATTCTTTATTCATTCATCACACAAAGAGGGGGATGACTACCAAGGTAGCCCAGGAGGGGTGGTGGAGGAGGGAAGGAAAATGCCACACAGCACTTTAAAAGTTTACAACTTTAAAATTTATTGAATGCCAGCCTTCTTTTTTTTTTTGGGCAATCCTCTGTGGCGCAGTGGCTGGTTGGCCGGAGGCCCCCCCCACCGCGTTCTTGGGCGTCTGGGTGTGGAGGCTATGGAACTTGGGGAGGAGGGCGGTTGGTTACACAGGGGCTGTAGTGGCAGTCTGTGCTCCAGCTGCCTTTGCTGCAGCTCAACTATACACTGGAGCATACTGGTTTGATCCTCCAGCAGTCTCAGCATTGAATCCTGCCTCCTCTCATCATTCTGCCGCCACATTTGAGCTTCAGCCCTGTCTTCAGCCTGCCACTTACTCTCTTCAGCCCGCCACTTACTCTCTTCAGCCCGCCACCACTCCTCCTGGTCATTTTGTGCTTTCCTGCACTCTGACATTATTTGCCTCCATGCATTCGTCTGTGCTCTGTCAGTGTGGGAGGACAGCATGAGCTCAGAGAACATTTCATCACGAGTGCGTTTTTTTTTCTCTCTAATCTTCACTAGCCTCTGGGAAGGAGAAGATCCTGTGATCATTGAAACACATGCAGCTGGTGGAGAAAAAAAAAGGGACAGCGGTATTTAAAAAGACACATTTTATAAAACAGTGGCTACACTCTTTCAGGGTAAACCTTGCTGTTAACATTACATTTATAGCACATGTGCTTTCGTTACAAGGTCGCATTTTGCCTCCCCACACCGCGTGGCTACCCCCTCAACCCTCCCCTCTCCCTGTGACTAACAGTGGGGAACATTTCTGTTCAGCAACAGGGAAACAGCCCAGCAGGAACGGGCTCCTCGGAGTGTCCCCTGAAGAAAAGCACCTATTTCAACCAGGTGACCATGAATGATATCTCACTCTCCTGAGGATAACACAGAGAGATAAAGAACGGATGCTGTTTGAACGCCAGCAAACATACACTGCAATGCTTTGTTGTACAATGATTCCTGGGTACGTGTTACTGGCCTGGAGTGGTAAAGTGTCCTACCATGAAGGATGCAATAAGGCTGCCCTCTCCAGAAACCTTTTGCAAAGGCTTTGGGAGTACATCCTTTCACATGCTTGCTTTTAAACCATGTATAGTATTTTAAAAGGTACACTCACCGGAGGTCCCTTCTCCACCTGCCAGGTCCAGGAGGCAGCCTTGGGTGGGTTCAGGGGGTACTGGCTCCAGGTCCAGGGTGAGAAACAGTTCCTGGCTGTCGGGAAAACCAGTTTCTCCGCTTGCTTGCTGTGAGCTATCTACAACCTCCTCCTCCTCATCTTCTTCGTCCCCAAAACCTGCTTCCGTGTTGCCTCCATCTCCATTGAAGGAGTCAAACAACACGGCTGGGGTAATGGTGGCTGAACCCCCTAAAATGGCATGCAGCTCATCATAGAAGCGGCATGTTTGGGGCTTTGACCCGGAGCAGCCATTCGCCTCTCTGGTTTTCTGGTAGACTTGCCTCAGCTCCTTAAGTTTCACGCGGCACTGCTTCGGGTCCCTGTTATGGCCTCTGTCCTTCATGCCCTGGGAGATTTTGACAAAGGTTTTGGCATTTCGAAAACTGAAACGTAGTTCTGATAGCACGGATTCCTCTCCCCATACAGCGATCAGAACCCGTACCTCCCGTTCGGTCCATGCTGGAGCTCTTGCGATTCTGGGACTCCATCATGGTCACCTCTGCTGATGAGCTCTGCATGGTCACCTGCAGCTTGCCACGCTGGCCAAACAGGAAATGAGATTTAAAAGTTCGCAGTTCTTTTCCTATCTACCTGGCCAGTGCATCTGAGTTGAGAGTGCTGTCCAGAGCGGTCACAATGGAGCACTCTGGGATAGCTCCCGGAGGCCAATACCGTCGAATTGTGTCCACAGTACCCCAAATTCGACCCGGCAAGGCCGATTTAAGCGCTAATTCACTTGTCAGGGGTGGAGTAAGGAAATCGATTTTAAGAGCCCTTTAAGTCGAAATAAAGGGCTTCATCATGTGGATGGGTGCAGGTTTACATCGATTTAATGCTGCTAAATTCGACCTAAACTCCTAGTGTAGACCAGGGCTAAGGTGCCTCGGTGACAGAAGCATAATTAGAATCAGACTAGATGGGGGTGTGTGTGTCAGTTTTTCATTGTTACCCTGACCTCAAAAATTCAAATGACACAAAGCAAGCAGCATGAAAACAGCCAATCAAGAGTGTTCCTCTTACCTCCTTTACCTGACAAGCTATCCGTTGAGCATTACCTTTGCCAACATCTGACCTCCTGCTAAGAGGGAAAGCCTATAGCAGCAGTGCTGCACTTGTTGCTATTCCTGTACCAGACAGAAGTATAAGAGCAGCTGGCTTCAGACCATGGTTCATAGATCACAGTGTAATGATTTACACTGTCAATTCCTTAACTATAATGGCGCTGTCAGTGTTTTCTTTCACAAACCATTATATTTACATGTTAATTTGCCCAAGGGGTTTAACTCTGCCATTAATATTTGCTCTTGGGTGAATTTTGGCATATACTGGCTGAATCTTGAGGCAAAAATGTTCAAGCTACCCTCTTCATCTGAAGTAATATTTTACCCTAAAGGCTGCCTCATTCACAAAGGAGAAATCAGAATAGCTGGAATATTTTGTTTCATGTATACAAAATTAGGACCTGAATGTACAACAACCCTTTTGCTGAGCACTCCTTTCTTTAAGTAGAACCACTGGCATGAAACTATTTGTCTGAGTAAGGGCTCCCCAGTGTGAGGAAGGGCTGCACAATTTGGCTCTTCCTGTATGGTTTGTTAATTCCCATCAGGAGGTTTTTGAATAGACTTTGCCAAATACCTCTTACAAAAGAAAATGCCTCATATTACAACAGAAACAGAAACAAAATACATGCTAAGATAAATCAGTATGATAAGTACCAGCTTTACGCTTCATGCATTGATTTTACAGATTTTGGTCAAGATTTTCAAAACTGGGTTCCCAAATTTATTTATAGCTAAAATAGGGTGAAATTCTGCCCCACAGAAATGAATGGCAGAACGCCCATTGACTTCACTGGGGTAAGACTGCACTCTGATTCAGTGTACCTTGGAGCTGCTGGCTGCTCAGCATATATTAAAAACAGGACACGTAATTAGGTGCATAGGACCATGTACCTCCTGTTGATTCCACATGGACTATGGAGTCTGTTTGTGTGGAGCCAGTTACAGGACTGGGACCTAAATATGGATTTAGGAACCTAATTTTAATCACACAGTTTTGAAAATCTTGAACTTTTTGTATGTACCTTGTGTGAAATGAAATATACAATCATCATCCTCATCAAATTATGAACAAGGGACGTAGAGCACTCCATAGTTCTGGTTGTTTCATTTGTCTTTGTCAGTCAGTGGGAAAATTGGATTCCCAGAGTAGAAGGGTTAACTAAAAGACTGGAATTAAGTTCATATTTAGAAGAGTGCAGGCTAAGTAAGCTGGCCTTTATAAGCTGGTGTCACACGAATAACAGTCCCCTACAAAACTTCTGCACTTCACTTAGCCTGAAAGGACCGTTTCTCTCCAGGAAAAGCCAACAACTAAGCATCCTGAAGAATTACAATAAAACTACCTAGATCAGCACAAACAAAGTTCAGCAGGTTAACAATAACAAAAACATGCTAAAACACAGACTGCAATACCTCATTTTCAGTGCTGTCAATCAGGCACTTATCATGAGCTCTCATTGATTTAAACTAGGGCTGTCAATTAATCACAATTAACTCACGCGATTAACTCAAAAAATAATTGCAATTAAAATAATTGTAATTAATCACAGTTTTAATCATACTGTTAAACAATAGAATACCAATAGAAATTTATTAAATATTTTGGATGTTTTTCTACATTTTCAAATATATTGATTTCAATTACAACACAGAATACAAAGTGTACAGTGCTCACTTTATATTATTTTTATTACAAATATTTGCACTATAAAAATGATAAAAATGATTTACTTGATAAAGAAATAGTATTTTTCAATTAACCGCATACAAGTACTGTAGTACAGTCTCTTTATCGTGAAAGTGCAGCTTACAAGTGTAGATTTTTTTTTGTTACATAACTGCACTCAAAACCAAAACAATGTAAAACTTCAGAGCCTACAAGTTCACTCAGTCCTACTTCTTATTGAGCCAATCACTAAGACAAACAAATTTGTTTACATTTACAGGAGATCATGCTATCCACTTCTCACTTTCAGGTGACATCGTAAATAAGAACAGGCGTCCCCATGGCACTTTTGTAGCCGGCATTGCAAGGTATTTTACATGCCAGATATGCTAAATATTTGGATGCCCCTTCATGCTTTGGCCACCATTCCAGAGGACATGCTTCCATGCTGATGACGCTCATTAAAAAAATAACCTGTTAATTACATTTATGACTGAACTCCTTGGGGGACAATTGTATGTCTTATGCTCTGTGTTTTACCACCTTTTGCCATATATTTCATGTTATAGTAGTCTCAGATGATGACCCAGCATGTTGTTCGTTTTAAGAACACTTTTATTGCAGATTTGACAAAATGCAAAGAAGGTGCTAATGTGAGAGCTCTAAAGATAACTACAGTACTTGACCCAAGGTTTAAGAATCTGAAGTGTCTTCCAAAATCAGAGAGGGACGAGGTGTGGAGCATGCTTTCAGAAGTCTTAAAAGAGTAACACTCTGATGCAGAAACTACAGAATCCAAACCACCAAAAAAGAAAATCAACTTTTTGCTGGTAGCATCTGACTCAGATGATGAAAAGGAACATGTATCGGTCTGCACTGCTTTGGATCGTTATTGAGCAGAACCCATCATCAGCATGGATGCATGTCCTCTGGAATGGTGGTTGAAGCATGAAGGGACATATGAATCTTTAGCATATCTGGCACATAAATATCTTGCAACACCGGCTACAAGAGTGCCATGAGAATGCCTGTTCTGACCTTCAGGTGACATTGTAAACAAGAAGCAGGCAGCATTGTCTCCTGAACATGTAAACAAACTTGTCTGTCTGAGTGATTGGCTGAACAAGAAGTAGGACTGAGTGGACTTGTAGGCTCTAAAGTTTGACATTGTTTTATATTTGAATGCAGTTATTTTTTGTGCATAATTCTACACTTGTAAGTTCAACTTTCATGATAAAGAGATTGCATGACAGTACTTGTATTAAGTGAATGGAAAAATACTATTTCTTTTATTTCTACAGTGCAAATATTTGTAATAAAAATAAATATAAAGTGAGCACTGTACACTTTGTATTCTGTGTTGAAATTGAAATCAATATATTTGAAAATGTGGAAAACATCCAAATATATTTAAATAAATGGTATTCTATTATGGTTTAACAGCATGATTAATCACATGAGTAATTACAATTAATTATTTTAATCATGTGATTAATCAGGATTAATTTTTTTAATCGCTTGATAGCCCTAATTTAAACATATGTTTGAAGAAGGGACACACATCAAAGTGTAGTCATACAAGACATCCATGCTTCTCATATGGCATACGAACTTGGCCTTTGATCTCACATCTCACAACACATATACGATGTGCAGGAAGGTTGTACGTAATATCCGCACATCTGGAGGATTAGATTGTTTCAAGAATCACAGTAATAGGATAGGGAGCAACTTTCACTTCTAAGTCACTTGCTATAATAGATCCCAGGTTAAAAAAAAACTAAAAATCATTATCACATAACAGCTATATGGATGTCTATGACTTCATGATCTTAACCCAGTTCCTAGTGGACAGGTAGTCACATCTCCAAAACCACCAGTACAATCAGCACCCTTATTGGCAGTCTCAAGAGTGAGTCCAAGGCTTGAGTGAGATTTACACCCCCACTCCCCCTTAGTGGTGGGCCCTTCAAGCCAGAGTTCAGAAATTCTAATAGGGTCATATGAAGATCTTATGTTTCCTCTGCTCTTGCTCTACCTCCTGTATGTACACATAGAATACTTCAGTTTCCAGTGCTAGTCATCTGGCATCTGTTACAAGCACTGACCTCATTTTTGGGGTTAAAAAAACCCCAGCATGCCTTCTTACGTGTTACTGCTTGCATGATGTCAGGGCAGGATATTCAAAATCAGATAACTGGTTGGGAGCCTATGTTACCACTGCCTGCCCCAAATCAGGCTGTGAACCTATGGACAAGTCCATTTGCAGCATAGCCTCTGGCCACCAAATAACCAGCAACTCAGACATTTGTGTATTGTTTCAAAGTATCACATGTTTCAAATGATCTACACATGGAGCATTCCTGTGGCACTCTTGGTTTTATGGTTTACAATTGGCCATTAACACGTATGCAGTTAATCCTTTCAGAGCTGCACATTTTGTAAGAAACTGGCCTATTTTTCTAGAACAAGCACTTTTGATTATGCATAACCAAAATGAGGACAATAAACAAGGCAATTAAACGCACTGCTGAGTGGACACTTAGGAATGAGCATAGGCACATGGTCTCCATGTCCTCTACATGGATCTTTTGGCTTCTCAGTTAGCTCCAGAGAGGCTAGTAAAGTGTCTACATATCAGCCCAATTGATCCTGGGGATAGCAGGCGCAATGTGAAAGTGGTGGTGGTGGGGATCAGGGGAGTGGGACAGAAGTGAACTGATGCTGCTCCACAAGGAGGAGGTGCTGAGTGCCTTGGCTGAGGCACAGGAAGTCATGTAAATGAGTTCTCCCACTCCCCTGCTCTTAAAGCTGCCTTACGTTAATCCCATTTGTGTCTCTCCTCCTACCTACTCCACCCTAGAGACACAATAAGATCTGTAAGTCTCCAATATACAGGACAAGATGAGACCAGAGTTACTAATTATTTTTGGGGGGAGGGGGGGAAGGGAATTTTTTGTGTAGCAGTGGGTGGATTGGAGGGTGGAAAGTTGATAGCTTGAGTGAGTAGCTCTCTCCTCCCATCTCCCCAGCTATCCAGTGGTGGTGCAATGGACTGATGGGTCCAAACTGTGCTTCTTACATGATGGCTTCATTTTAGAGATGCCAGCCAGCTGGACTTCTTCTCAGGCCATGGTGACCCTTCTCATGTACTCTCTCTCTCTCAATGCTAGCAGCTCAGAAGGAATCTGGCCCTCATCCAAATGTTAGAAGGGCTCAGTGACTCTGCTGATATTAGCCCTAGCAGGATGGGACACATATGGCAGTTGGGCTGGGAAGAATCAGAGCAAAGGGTTGGTTGTCCTCATGTCTGTTATGAAGATGCCAGGGGCAGTGGGGGAAGAAGGTGAAGGGAAATATGCATTGGCTTCTGTGGCTGTGGAGCCAAATTGGACCATGCCAACTACTGTGGAATCTGCATAGTGGAAATCGCTGAATTAACATATTAAGGGAAGACCCAGATCCAGGGTCCATAACTGGGAAACACTCTTAATCAGCAACTGAACATGTAGCTCCAGAATTTGACCTCTAGAGTAGAGTTTTTATGAAAGTGGGTCTGATTCATGCCTGGGATGAGTGACAATCTTATTCTTAAAATACCTGCTGAATCAACGGTGTTTTTCATTTCTTAATCCAGAAAATAGTTCCAGTGCCAGCTGACTTTCAGTATGGATAGAAAATAGATTTTCTGCTTATACAGAGCTCATGTAATAGCTGAAATATAACATCTTCTGCAGATTCGTTGTCTAAACAATGCTGTAAAAATGGAAAATGTGCTCCAAAACATTTGTTAAAACTGGAAAACAGCTAAATAAAGACTGGGAATGCCATTTATATAATAAAATATGGTGGAAGCAAACAGATAGAGGAGACAGATCAAATGAGAAGAGCCAACAGATTTCTGAATATACCTGGCAGCTCCAATGGGGCATTTCTTATTAAGTATATGTTTATTTTTGTGTGAATAGGAGAAGGGGTAACTTGGCAATAGTTTCTTTCTTTTTCCCTCTGTCTGTACATATATATGTAGATTTTGTGCCAATGCAATAGTATAATTAGATTAAGAAAAATGATTCAGTGGAAACTATTCAATGAAATTGAGCTCCAAAACCTGCCAAGGTTTTCAGCAGTGGCCTAGTTACTTTATCAAGTTTAGCACAAAGCAAATATTTATCTCTACAGAGCTTACAGCTAGCACTGTATGGACTGGCATGTTTGACCAACATTAAGGCCACCACTGGCTTACTTAGGTTCCATGATATCAATCACAAATCAGAATTTTGCAATTAGTGTTTTAAAACTGTAAACATAAATTCTGGAACAATGGATACATTAAAATTCAGCTTTAAAATGGCTGTCTGTTATCCACCAAAGGGGGCAAATACTTTTAAAAGATTATCATCGGCCAAGAAAACTAACAGATATCTAATAGGGCAAAGTTGTTGTTTGGCTATTTCCATGACAAGAACCCAAAGTTAGACAGGGAAATATTTGTAGCCCCTTTAAAGTACATGTACGTTTAGCAAGATTATAAAGTGCAGTTTATGGATACAGAATATACCAAGGGAATCTAAAAGCAATGTAGCCAAAGCTTTAAAAGTAATGGATAATCCTTTCCCCTTCCTTTTAATTTAAAAATAAAATCAAACTTGAATCTATCAGATTGTTCCTGCTGCTGACATTAAATAGCTTCCTCAAATTAATGAAACATAAGCCTTAAAAACACAGAGACTGAAGAAAAAAACTAACACCCGAAGGCCAACCTACAACTTTATTTGAAAGGGAAAAGCAAAATGAATAAAGTGCTAACTAAAGAAAATAACACACACACACACAGACACAGAAGAATCTCGATGTTTTCTTTACATGATCCTTTTTTGCTTAAATCCAAGTTGTAATTATTCTTTAGTGGAATCTCAATCTAATAATATCTGTGCACCCTACAATGTGGTTAGGAGCAGTCTCTGAGAACACAAGGGAAAAAGGATGCTGCAACCATTAAATAACCAGGATGATAAGGAATAGCAGTACAACCAGAAGACAATAGATCTGGATTAAGGCTTTCAAAAACAAGGTGTTTGAAAATTCTAAAGTCTGTGACTCTGATCCTTCTGTAAGAGTTGAAAGCATGACACTATGTTACGCTAATATCACAGAATATGAGAACCCAGAGATGAAGAAAACCTGTTTATATTATCTAGTCCATCCACCAGTCAGCACAAGATTGCTCCCTACAGTACAGAGTTTAGTATTTCAACAAGCATTATTTTTAGTGTCTCAACCTCTAAATGTTCCAACATGCAGCTTGAAACAGGCAATTCTCAAATTCTTAGTTATTTTCCAACAGAAAGAAATGGCTAATCGGGAATTTGAAGGAAGTAGCTGGGAGGATATTTCTGTCTAACAGAGAAAGAATTTTCAATATAAGACCAGATTCTGCAGTCCTTAGTATCAATGGGACTTTTCATGGAGTAAGGTAAGGTATTGCTCATTGAGGATGAGTAGCAGAATCTGGTCCACAACAGAGAGAAATAGCAAAGGATGTTTTTATAATAATATTTATTTTGATTTTTTTCACCAAAAATCATTTGCTTTGTACGAGCATTTATGCAAGTTTTACTGAATGAGATATTAGTATATCAAAGACCTCTGTTCAATATTTGATTCCTGTTCTTTTAGGGCCTGATTCAACTGCCATTACAGTCAACAGTTTAAAATCAACCTGTTTTCCCTCTCATTTCAATAGGCATTGGATCGGGCCCTAAGGCAGCGATTCCTGCAAGGTGGATCTAGGGACCAGTGGCCTGTGAGTCCTTCCTAGATAATCTGCAAAATTAAGTATTTTGAGAGCCAGGTAGTGGGGCACTGAAATGTTGGTAGGGAAGGTGGGGTCATGAGAGAATCTCTCTCTTATGAAGTGGTCCACAGAATGATAAGGTTGGGCAATCCTAGTTAAGTTACAGGACACTGTACTCCCACTTCTCTGAAACCATCAGGTATGCAAATGCCTTTGTGTACTGCTTACTGCCAATGAGGGAAAGCTGCGGTTTAAAAATTAAGGTATCAGCATACAAGCTCTTTTCGTTTTAGTTTCTTCAAATTACCTATTTAAATAGCCACTGCACATCACTGGCCAAGCTCACTGACGTGAGATAATATGACTGTGGACACTATCCCTCCAAAAGTTATTTTTTAAATGAAACCTTAGGGTTGATTTTAAGGCACATTACTTTTCAGATTTTTTTCCATTCAAATATCAGATCTGTTTTCCCTCTCGCAGAGTACTTGAAAAGCAGCTTTCCTGAACTCCTTACAGGTGAATAAATAGAAAATGAAAAATATTCCATCAAGGAGAAGACTTTACAAGTCATAGTAGGTATCAATTTTATTTCCTTCCAGGATTGCTTGCTGCTGTCATAAATTTATGGCTCAAATTTCACTTTCCTAGGTTAAACAGTGCCGTTCATAATTAACTGCCTCAGCTCTTATAAAACAAACAAATGCTCTGAAGCACCTCTGGTCATAAAAGGCTTCCCTTTTCTTCCTTTCAAGAGCATTCCGATACAGTCTTTCCTTTCACAGACAGAAGAGGTTTAATTAGTCTTATGTGTAAGGCTAAACAGCAAAAAGGAGAGTTGCCAACATTTCAAATTAATCAAATTATGACTCTGGAAGAAAAGGTTATTTACACTGGAGGGTTTTTTTCCCCCTTAGAAAAGAAAAGCTAACAAAGCAAGCCTCATGTCCATCAAGTATTTTCAATAAAATGGTTTTACTGGATAAAATTAGTAGTCTGCTGACTTATACCACATGCAATCTTACTGATAATGGGTTGCCTAAGGTATACATTAGCAAGAATTTGGCCCACTGTGTAGAAAGGGTTTTATTTGTACTTGCGATCAAATGGAAAATTAATGTGTGTAATTAATAGGTCAAAAATCCTGCCTTTTCTTTTCATACATCCTTTTACCATGACTTATATTACATTTTGGAAAATGAGAAGGAGGGTAATGAAAGTTGAAAGGGGAAATATGTTTCCATTCTGTATTCATATGTGACAGTGCTCTTTGCTTTTTAACTTCCTGTTATTTTCTTTTCTATAAACTATGATAAATACCACCTTACACCTGTATCATACTTATATCTCATACTTTTGCCCAATGAACCCAAAGCAATTCACATTGTTACACACATTTTATGAAAGGGTACACTGATGTATAAACGAGTGGCCAGGAATGGACTTCGCAGAGACTCAAGCACTGACACACAATTGTCAGGGGTGGAGACAATTGGTAGATTGCTCATCTGTGATGGTGCCCCAATGACCAACGTGGTTATGGGAGTGAGGATGATGATGACATTGATGTACAGAGGGTCTGTGCAAGTTGCTCAACGTCAGTGGCAGAGCTTTGAACAACCAAATTTTAATAGGGCAAGAGCCATATAAATTAATAGATTCTATTACATATGGTTTAGGTTGGGAGTGAAAACTGTTCTTGATCAGTTTCTTATCTCCCCTCATCCATTGTATTTCCTTAGCTTCCTCCAGACCACTCTAAGATTCTCTTTAAAATCATCTGAGTATACAAATCTTTTTTTTTCTAGCTTCCCTGTTTCATCAGCTGTCCCTTCAAATCTGCATTGCTTCATTCTTCATTTAATCCGCTACCGTTACCGCCTTCAGAATGCATGAGGGACATAACAAAGGGAATCCGTCCCCAAGCTAAAATAGGAGGGCCCCAACAGCTATTTTTATTGGTAAAGGTACTGTTGTCAGAGACTAACAATGGCTTGATGTTATGAACAGTTGCCATTCCGTGCACCACTCTTTTCTGAGGACCACTATTCTTAGATCTTCATTTCTTCACCATTTTTTGTCCATACCAGTGGCTAATGAAATAAAATTAAAAGAACATCCCCATCCACCCCCATATTTAATCTTACGTCATTTTACTTCAAGAAGAACCATAATGCTAGGTGGCCTACCCTAGGATGTCTATGAATGGGTCCTTCAGTATATGAATACCGCAACCTATGTCTCTGTGTTTATCACTTCTACAGGAGATGTTTATTGCCTTGGATAACTGTCTCAGACACAAAAATGGGACAAATCTCAGGCAAGAGAAAGTACAACTCAATGTCTTTTCATTAAATGATAAAGGTTACTTTTTACAACCCCCTCTATTTTACAATGATGTCCTACCATTAGATAGGCCCCCTTAAATTCTTAATCTTGGCTCTCCCTACTCATATATTGTTGTTATTATTGCTATTAATTACTTTCATTACAGTAGCTCCTGATAGGCCAGCAGAGTCAAGTGCTATATGCAACCCTGATTGCCCTTTTCTCTTTTTTTAAATAGCAGGATCAGCCAAACCTAAGGGATCTGACATACGTTCATCATCATTTAATTAAAAAAAAACAAACCTATCTGCCTTTCAATTGTGCGATAGCATGTTTTCATAGCACCAAGAAATATCAGCTGTGGCAATGGAAAGTCAACAAAGCGCAAAATTCTGTGACTAGAGCTACAATTTTGACATGGTAAATTCTGTGGGTGGAGGGGGGAATCAAGGACTGGTTATAGTCAGAATGTCAGAAGCCATGAAAATCATAACAATAATTGTAAAAAGTCTTAGATATACTTTGGGCATACCTTCCCCTGGAGGACTGTCTCACCACAAAAATTTATGGGCCACTATAGCCAAAGCTATGGGCTGTGCAGCTGGAGAGAGTCCAAAGTTAAGCAGAGAAAACCCTCTTCAGGATCTCAAAAAGCGTTCAGCTATGATCCCTTCATGTAGCTGAATGGTCTTCCAACATCAAAACACATAAAACCAGACAGTTCTAATGTTTGCACAGCTCCCTGTCGTGTTTCAAAACAGTAACAACCCATCTTTTCCAAGAGGCTTGAAGGAAGTCCAGCCCCTTTCTAAGGCTCAGCATAATTCCACTGATAATGGATTATGTCACAATATCCTCGAGTTACTCTCAGCTCTGGGAGGCTCTTCCAGATGGGACACTGAAAACCTGGTGCAGATGTAACTTCAAAATTCCTACACTATTGTCTAGCTCAGAAGGGCTTTTCCCCAGTGGCACTAGTAGGGCAACGTGCATCTTGACTGTGAGGTCCTCCTCCAGGGGGTGCCAACAGACTTGAACACTCGTCACAAGTATATCATGTCCTCTTTCGTCTCTAGCCACTGCTTCTTTCCTCCTCTACAGAGTCCTTCTGGAAGAAAAGCTTCTTCAAAACACAAAGTAAGATTGGGAAGTTTTAGGGGAAACTTACCCCTGAACTGGTTTAATACTGGTAGAGTGTAAAGTCATAACAGCTTCAGTCACCATATAAGCCTGCTTATGTAGACCTGACAGACCTCCCAGTATCACTACTTGTTGCTTGCTTGCTAGGGTCCTGTGGTACCACCAGAACATCCTAATGCAGTACAAGCTCCAGCTGAGCATGTAGAGTGACTAATCCTCATGTTATTATTTTGGCAGAAATGACAGAATAAACAACAGCCAAGGAAACATATTATAAACTAAAAAATTAAAAGGGAGTCTAATAAGATGGCATTATCACCTAAACTTAACTATTCACAACGTTATAAGTCTCAGTAGATTATTTGGAAACACTTCATATTTAAATTCCCTAAAAAACATAGATAGATTCTTTGCTCAAATGCTGATAAGATCCACTAGTGTAAATCTACTTTCAACTTCCCAGAGAAAGCTCACTAAGTCTTGTTGACAGAATTCAGTTGAAGTATTTCTGGGGTAGAAGATTTTCTTTGTATAATAAGGATCAAAGAGAAACACTTGGTCTGATCAGTTTTTGTGGAATAGGCTCATCATTGCGCCCATTTGAAAGACTGTGAGGACCGGCAGTTCCTGGTATATTGCTGTGTGTGGATGGGCCCATGAAGAGCACATTACGTGAAAACCATACCGAGGAATTCCACTACCACGCAGCTGCACATCAAACTATATGCCTTCAGTTCTGTCAGTATGAGAACCAAAAGTGAAACACAGTCACTTGACTTGTCTATTAATGCTCATGTGACCACTGCACACAAGATTCATTAAGGCTATAAAATGAAAACTCCACTATCATGCAAGATCTTGCCACTGTTTATTGTCTTCTTTGACTCGCCATTGGCATGGCTGGAAAAAAAGCTAGAGTCACACATAAAATATAGAAATGCTTTGGTAAGAAGTCTATTATTTTACAAATAAAATGCTATGCTAGGCCCATAGATTTAGACTAGTAAATTCTGAGCAGGACAGAAAAAGTTCACAAGGTGCCACCCTTGAATCATTCTAAATGTCATATTTTAATAGGATTAAAGTGTTTCCAAACTTTAGTGAGCTCACCTGCGGAATGGAAACAGAAAAGGATCTAGTGCAAGGCAAACTTGTGAGTGTAAGGCCTAAAGTAAATGTCAAGGGTCTAGGTAACAGAAATATGCCTGCAGCAAAATGCCTGTCTGTAAAAGTCCCTTCCTCCCCTCACACACACTTAGTATAATTTTAGTTAAGTATTTGTAATGGGTATATAAAGATGGCTTTTGCTCTCTGCTAAACCACACTAACAGAACAGATTTAGTCCCTTATTTGTTTTGAACAGTGGTACATTTACTTTGGAAGACGGTTGCCAACATGATGAAAAAGACCTACAAGTTCTCCACTTGGTTGCCCTTAAAGACATATAGTCTGACCTTTTCCCATCTTACAAGCAAAATCTGCTCTCAATTACACTGGTGTAAATCAGAGTAACTGCACTGGCTTCACGCAGCTTCGCTCGATTTACAGCATTGCAAATGAAAACAGAATTTGGATACTATTGTCTTTTCTGCTTTACTGCCACCATAAATTTCTCTTTTTGGAAGACTTATTTCCTTGCCATTGCAGTAAATCTTACCTATTGACACAAAGCAGATGACTCTGAACAACCTGTTTGATGTGGTAAACAAAAGCAAAATAAATGCCAAACCATCTGAATGAGTTAGAAAGAAAGGGAAGAGGAACACTCTGCAAAGGAGTACTTTGAGGAACCTGGGGCGTGCTGCAATTTGGGGAATGGAGTCCATAAATACCAAGAAGAAAAGAGCCTAAAAAGAAACACAATATACTATGTGGGACTGATTCTGATCTCCCGAGAGTGTAAATCAGGGGTAGCTCCACTGAAGTCAATGAAGTTATTCCAGTGTAAAGCCAACATCGGAATCAAGTGACATATGTACCGTGTAATTACCAGCAGAAGCAAGGAAGTAAATCTAAGGAAAAGAAAATTAGGCTGAATACCAGTAAAATTTTTCTAATGGTGAAGCAAATTTGGAAGAGTCTCCAAGGAAAGTGACTGAAGCCTCATAGCTGGGGATATTTTATAACTAAAATAGATAGAGCCCTGCAAAATACACTGTAAATAGCAATCCTGCATTTGCTAGGTGATATGCTACGGGCTGGGTCCAATGCCCACTGAAGAGGAGTCTTTCCATTGACTTCAATGGGCACTAGAGCTGATCCCAGGTGAACAATTAGGCCTTTTCCTCCTGTAATTTCTATAGGCTGAATTACAAAAGGTATCACCAGGCTGTGGCGTCTGGAAAAGTCCGGTGCTGACAATTTCACTACCAGGAGAGCACTGAGCTGGCTTTTGATATACCGTTGCAGATGTAACATGCCCTTAGTTAAGACAATGCTCCAGATACTTGTTTGTATGGGCAATGGAGGTGGGACTGTGGACCCACAACAAACATGCCTCCATGGGGAGTTTGCTGCTTGCTGAAATTTTTCAGAATTGGAACAGTATGCATTGAAATTGCAATATTTTGGTGAAAAACAACAAACATATTTTGAAGACATTTTTGCAGGGTTTTTTTGCCCATGTTTCCACCAACTCTGTGACTAAACTCAGATACAACATGAATAAAAACTTACTAAGATTCCATAGGAACCATATTTCTATAAAAAAAAGAAAAGAGACATCTCTATCAAATTACCTAACATAAATCTGTGTTGTTTAGTTTTGAGGCCAGGATGTGCCCTTTAGAAAATAATATTCCTACTTCTCAGGCACAATGACTAGCCCACAAAATGACTATTTTGAAACAATAGTCCATAACGTCTTCTCTGCATAGCGATCCTGAAAGGGAATGGGAAAATGGTACCCTTAAGTAGTAGCCAGGTGTGGCAAAAACATGGTCCAGAGTTCTGAGAGTCAGACTCATTTTCATTAATACAAGAACTTCTGGTCCCAACAGGCAAATATTCTACCTTGATCTAACTGCTGAACCATATGCCTTTACTCTCGCCCTAATGCTGTCATATTGGTTTCAGGAGTTAAAAAAAACAATTAAGTCTGGGACTAACAGATATGTGGTGTCTAGATGTTATTTTGATGCTTTAATGTTTATAGCTTGGGAAACAGGATGCAGCCAATGCAAATAATGAATCAGAGTGGTTAGCTATGCTTTTAAATACTTCAAGGCATTCTAAGACTTATACATTATATCAAAGTTAGCTCTTAAAAAACCCTTTATCAAATATGACAATTATATAGGCTTCTTTTCTGCATATCCAGAAAGAAACATAATCATGCAGATGACTAGTCAGCAAAGCAGGATATCCTCTCAAGAGGCTGAATGGCTGGAATTTCAAAGAGTCAGCTTTCAGGGATTTTCCAGGAGTGAAGAAACTACAGGCCCAACCTCTGGTATGGCAAGAACTGAGTGGGAGAATGAAGTGTAGTACTTTGCTCCTGCCCACTGCCAATACATCCAGAGCTGGGGCCAAGATCTGTCCCAAAATGGTTAAAATATAGATGACAAAGAAAGTGACTAGCATAATATCAGGTCCAAAAGGAGATGAACACAGATTTAAACAGAGAGGGCATTAGAGGGTTGTGTGTTGGGGATTAGGATGGTGTGATTTGGGACAGACTGTTTTTTCCATCTGGTGTTATACATTCTCCAGTTCCCAGCTATGAAACAAAGAAAACAATAGGGTGAATGCAAATGACAAAAAAATCATCAAACTGACCAACTGTAATGTACCTCAGGAAGGATAACTCAGTGTGCTTGCATGTCTTTGATTACAACAGAATAATCAATCCAGGATCATTGTGGAGTCAAAGCACTGAAATAAAATGCATTTCTTCCACCCAAATGCATCACCCTAAGGAGTCAATCACACCCACTGTATGTGTTCCAGACACCAAAAGGTAATGAAAAAGCCCAGAACCATGCAAGAGGTGTTCCATGCAGAGCAACTGCAGCAACACTCACACTGAAGATGTTTGAAGTTCAGCCTCAAATGCACGGTCATCCTTGTCATCAGCCTGTAAGACCACGAGGCCCTCAGACTCAAATTCACTATAGACCCAGCCAAAAACAAGCATGAAAGAGATGTCAAATGAAAACATGGAATGATGACAAATGCATTGGACATAGAGAGCTGATCTAAACTACTGCTTAAGTCGATAGAACTTACATCGCTCAGGGGTGTGAAAACAACATCTCCATTGTGCGACGTACATCGACTTACAGCAATGTTTACACCATGCTATGTCTTGCACCTCTCGCAGAGGTGGAATAATTATGCCAACGTGAAAGTGCTCTCCTGTCAGCACAGTGTGTCTTCACCAGATACGTCACAGCGGCGTAGCTGCAATGTACTGCGGTAGTGTAGACTTACCCTCAATATACTGAGAAGCCACTATGCGGTATATGACATACCACTACTACTTAATAGTCCTGGAGCCTTAAAATTTCACGTATTCTGAAGGAAGGGTCTTTTTAAGAGGAATCCATTGTTATTCAGTAAAATTTACTTTGCAAGGTAGGAAATTTCCTACATGACTGGCAGAATTTTGAGGCTCCAGGATTGTATATAGTATCTTCCATCAGAAATGCTCAAAGAACTTCACAAATGTTAAGTCTTCATTTGTTTGATGTGCTTCAGTTTCTGGTTTCCCAGCTCAAGACACTTTGTGCCTGGTTTTCAGAGGTGCTGACAATCAACAACTCCCACTTTTCTCTAACAAAACCCTGTCCAGATGAACTGGAATGGCAGTGGCAATAAACAAAATTTAAACATCTGTCAGTTTTCATTTTTGTCTTATAATGCCAATAAATACCTCAGTCCAGAGCACTTTTCAAGCAGTAATAACCAGCTAGATTGAATGGCTAGCCTTGGTCCTGGGCCACTGATTCCATCCCCAGTTGGTCATTATTGCATCTCATTTGTTAATTCTTAAATATAACATCACATCTATTAAAAACAACAGCTCAGCCTTGAAAGAAAATACACGTTTTGGAGCACTGATTGTAAAAAGAAAATGTCTCACATGAATTCATTCCAACCAAACAACCAATAACTTTGCACAAGTGTCATAAATCTTGATGTTTATGATTTCACCAGGGCCTCCCTGTAGAATTTGAATCTTCTACTATATGGATATATCAGATGGAAATTCTGTCCATATATTACAATAGATGAAAATTCTATCAATAAATGTTGTTCAGATCTCACCCTATTAATGTTTTATCTCATGCCATTCATGTCATTCCTGTGGGACAAATGGTAATACAGACTCAGGAATGTATTTGTTTATTTTACAGATCACTTTGAAGGTTTGTTTCTTCTAAAAATTAATGAAATATAGTACTGACAGGCAGCTATTCATAGGGAACATATAGATCTTAAAGGCAGGTGAATATAGAAGAACCAAGTGATCACACCTTTCTTCCTTTAAACCTCTGGTAGCGTTTTACCTTTTTGTCCATTAAGATACATTCTGAATAAAGCAAGAAAGGCAGGAGAAAATGAAATAACTGAACAGTTTACCATGATCAGAGTCAATGATGTGCAATGAATACAACAGAAAGGAACAACAATGAGAATAAAGGAATGTTTCTTGTCTCAAGCACTTACTTCTCACTAAGATCTTCAATATGCTGCCCATGGCCTAACATGAAGCTTGGGCTCGACTGACTGCAGGGACTTGCAGGAGCTGATAAAGTGCTTTTGATGCTCTGGGCTGAATGTCTCCGGCTTCTCCTGCGCTCTAACCCCCTTCGTTCACTGGAGCCAAGACTGGCCCTTCTTCTATCTTTGCGCCCATTGGGAGGGGGATCAGCAGTCTCGTCTCCATCCTCATGTCTCAGTGTCATCTGAAAGGAACAAAAGGGGAGACTTTTCACACGTTATCTCTAGATTTCCTATGTTTTCACTCACGTTTTAACAATGAATATGTAGCTGCACATCATCCCCAATCATGAAGTCATTGCTCCCAGCAGAACTTAACTGACTCTTACTATACTCACCATTACAACAGCTACTCCTCGTTAAATGCTACATACTCATCTTACTGCTGCTATTCATACACTGGGATTGCATAGACCCCCTCATCTGCAGATCTTCGAGAGCTCTGTAAACATTTAGGCTGGGATTTTCAAAATCTAAGGGAGTTAGATGTCTAGCTCCCATTATATTACAGTGGGATTTGGGGACCGCATTCCCTTACGCCTTTGAAAATCCCTGGGAGAAAATCTGGCCATATTTAATTCAATGGTAAAATTCTTACCAACTTCAAAAGGGACAGGATTTTACCTTGAGTCTTGTGAATTGCCACTCCACCACTGGAGGTAATGATATACAATCCTCATTTTATAGATGAGGAAACTGAGCCACAGAGAGGTTAAGTGATTTACTAAAGTCCCACAGGAAGTCTGGGACAGGTCCATAAACAAAATCCACATCTCTTGAAACTCAGTCTGGCCATTAGATTTTCTACTCTCTAGAAAGTAGTTACATGAGGGCATGGAGATATTATACATAGCGGACTACTTTGGAGCTTTACAAATGTTGCTACAATCTGTTGCCTGATCTTTAGATTATGTATTAAATTATACTGATTACTTAAGAATCCCCAGTTATCACTTTGAGGGCTGTCAGGTTCTTGCCCCAAGATCAGTCCCAGTATTATTCAAATTATTATGTAATTGGGAACCCCAATGTGCGCAGTTGTAACACTCACCCTATAGCAACTCTTTTATATTTACAAATATAGTTTAATAATACATTTAACACAGTCACAAACACCCCAATTCAGTAAGACAGAGATACTACAGAATGTACATCTGCACATCCATATACTCACATCATCTCCTGTAGAACAACCTGAAACGCTAGCCATCATCTTCCCTCATCACCTTCCCCATCATCAACAGTAAAAAGAAAAGGAGGACTTGTGGCACCTTAGAGACTAACCAATTTATTAGAGCATAAGCTTTCGTGAGCTACAGCTCACTTCCTCAGATGCATATCGTGGAAACTGCAGCAGGCTTTATATATACACAGAGAATATGAAACAATACCTATTCCCACCCCACTGTCCTGCTGGTAATAGCTTATCTAAAGTGATTTCCAGCACAAATCCAGGTTTTCTCACCCTCCAGCCCCCCTTTGTTTGGGGGGCTGGAGGGTGAGAAAACCTGGATTTGTGCTGGAAATCACTTTAGATAAGCTATTACCAGCAGGACAGTGGGGTGGGAATAGGTATTGTTTCATATTCTCTGTGTATATATAAAGCCTGCTGCAGTTTCCACGATATGCATCTGAGGAAGTGAGCTGTAGCTCACGAAAGCTTATGCTCTAATAAATTGGTTAGTCTCTAAGGTGCCACAAGTCCTCCTTTTCTTTTTGCGAATACAGACTAACACGGCTGTTACTCTGAAACCTATCATCAACAGTGACCATCATTCTGGCATCTCCCAAGGACGACATCTCCTCGTCCTCCTGCTGCTCCTAGGCTGGGATGCCACTTTTATAATATGTTACGCTGACACTGCTATGTTTGATGCATATTCAGTAGGTGATTTTCCCCCTTTTCCTTATTTGTATTTCCTCACCTTACTAACCTTTTCCCTATAGATTAGTATATCAAAGATCTCCACCCATTATCATATAAGTCCATTTGTTACCATGGCCCTTTTGTGGTTAGGTATCACATTTTTATTTCTGTCCTAACTGGTTATTTCGGTTCTTTCCAAGTTCCAAGGTGTGGTATACCTGTTAAATTTAAAAGGGTATGAACTTAGGAAAGCCCCTGTGCCAACCTGCTTTAACATATCCTCCATGTTAAAGGTCGCAGCCATATATGGACCTTATGCTTTAGCTCATCACCATCTATCTCAGTGAAAGGTCGCAAACATATGTATGCAAACTGCCTTAGCTCAACATACAGGATGTGACCTGCAGGTCCCTTGTGTTATAGCCAAAATATACTCTAATATAAACCTGTAAACTTATTATGATAAAACAAAGAATCAAACTCATACAAAAATAAGAAACTTATAAGAAAAGATATACAGGCAAGCAAGCAAGCTAGCCTTAGATGGCAGGTTTCAGAGTAACAGCCGTGTTAGTCTGTATTCGCAAAAAGAAAAGGAGTACTTGTGGCACCTTAGAGACTAACCAATTTATTTGAGCATGAGCTTTCGTGAGCTACAGCTCACTTCATCCGATGAAGTAGCCTTAGATGTATCTCATGTACCTGTTAGAGACATCAGTTTATTGCCTGGACACTTCTGTTGAATTCTGTACCTGTGATCAGAACTTCCCCATAAACTCTATTTTCAGCTCCCCAAATACTTGGTGTTTTCAATTGGGCCATTTATCTGTGCAAAGTTTATCTGTTCAAAGTTCACAGGCCTCAAGCCTTATCCTAACTTGCTGAAGATAATGTCTTACAGGATACAGGCCTGTAGATTTCTTCCATTACCGCTGAATATAATGCAAAGCAGAATATAATGCAAAGCAGTACATACAATAAAGGCAAGCTAGCCCACTGGCCTACAGATTTCTTCTCAACCAAGGAAGAAATTAACACACTTTCATGCCAGCTTAATATCTTTATCTGTTTTTACCACTCTCTCAATAAAATTGAGAAAACCTGCTCTTGTCAACTTGTATCATGATGGATTTCAAAAACCAGAGAGGACGTTTCTGGACCTTATTCTCCAATGAGCCACATAAGTTTTCAGTTGGTGTGACTACATTCAGTTGAGCATTAGGGCCTCTGTTCCTACGTTTTGCCTGACTCATCAAACACCGGTATAAATGAGGAGTAATTCCACTACAATCAATGGAGTTACCACAGGGTAAACCTGGCATAAGAAAGAAGAGAAGCAGGCCCAACGTCTCTGCAGCTGGACTTAGTACTAGAGGCAGTAATTTCATTTCACCGCACCATGACATAAATTCACATGCACTTTATATTACTTTCGGCCTAAAAAAAGCAAAGTCTGAAAAGTGTCTAATCGTTATGAAACCAAATATTCTATCTTTGCACATAAATATTTCACAGGTGGTGAATGTGGAGTCAGTCATTACCCAATCACTGCAAGTCGGGTAGGAATTAATCCAGTATAAACTCATAAACAAGGACTCACTGGGCAATCAATTGTGGAGAGAGCCGTGTATGTGAAGTTGATGTAGGCTGGACATTTTTTTGTGCACTGAATGCTTTTGCATATGGAAAGAACTTTTACTGACGTAGGGAGTCTGATGTGTAACTAGCAGTTTGAGAAAGAGTTTTAATTGCAGGCAGAACTGCCTCTAAAGAGGCTAGTAAATGTGCTGTTTCACCTTGACATATAACCTATCTCTAATATGAAATGCATTTGTACTGCATGTAGTCATGTACCGGAGTAGGTCACATATACGAATGTGTGTAACACTTCCAGGAACCAGATGTTTTTCTTTTAAAAGAAAATAGATAACCAAGTTTCACCTAGGTTACATATTCCCCATACCCAGCTTTGAAGTTTGCACAAGCTGTAAGATGCATAAAACAGGGAATGTTATGTTACCTCATAAATGTTAAATTGCTCAACTAAGTCCAAGTCTGTTCCTTTCTTGTTCAAGTGTCTCTGTGAAATAGTTTCGATGCCTAGCTCTTCCAGACAGTCCACCACGTCATAGAAAGAGTCCTGATCTGGCAACCCCGACAGCGTCTGAGAATCAAAGGGACAACATTGACATTGATTTGTTTTGAAGAGAATTAAAAAAGTTTTACAAGAATTTGTAAGTGGCAGTGTACGTGAGTGTGGTTAAACAAGAAACAAAGAGTGGGGTTAGTGAGACACAGCTAGAAAAAAACAAAACATCAAGTGGAGCAGAGTCTAACCAAAAACTCTGGGAAAATATGTAAAAAAAAAGATAACAAACAAAACAATATATATATATATATATATATATATATATATATATATATATATATATATATATAACAATATATATTTGGATCCTTCCCTGGTTCTACTTAACTGCAGAACTAAAAAGCAGCAAATATTAAGATATTAAGCACAGGAACAAAAGCAGAGAGAGAGAGAAAAAAAATTAAAAAAGGTTTATCTGAGCAAGGCAAGCTGGTTTCCTATTGATTCCTGTCTCTTCAGCCTTAAGGAGAAGGGTGAGCCACACAGCTGATTGATGCTCAGCCAGCAACAATCATCCCAAGCCATGTGCCTACTGTCTTCAAGTCCTTAGGTAATAGTAGTATTCTTAATGTACAAGTTGATCTAGACAGCAGAAATATCAGTTCCTTCCTTCCTTTTCATTCCTTAAAATCTTACTGAAGGGATACTTGCTACCTTGTCCAAAGGGTCTTATTAAGAGTTTCAGCATATATAAAGCATTTCTAATTGTGACAAACATTTACCATTAAAAGTAGAGAGACACTTTCACAGACTTGAAAATAAAGAATATTTATATAAAAATAATTTACTCCACAATAACTTTTTGAACTCCCATTTCTATTTGTTTCTGGGTTTAATACAGAGCTTTTCTTATCACAGTCTAGACTTTTTTTGGTGGGTGAATTCACAATATTACCATTAGTCACACACTGCTACTGTGCAGTGAAGTCATAGTACAGGTTGTACTGCAATATGCCCTCCCAGCCTAGTATTGAAAATGACTGCCATGTGATGAATCCATTATTATGGCTCAACAGCAGAATGAAGTCAGGGAGAAGATGAACTATTGGAGAGAGTTTCAGAGTAGCAGCCATGTTAGTCTGTATTCACAAAAAGAAAAGGAGGACTTGTGGAACCTTAGAGACTAACCAATTTATCTGAGCATCAGCTTTCGTGAGCTACAGCTCACTTCATTCAGTCTTTCCACTTTATGCATCCGATGAAGTCAGCTGCAGCTCACGAAAGCTGATGCTCAGATAAATTGGTTAGTCTCTAAGGTGCCACAAGTACTCCTTTTCTTATTGGAGAGAGATTTGTTTAAACAGAAATGGGCCTGATTCTCTGTTGCTCTTTTGACTTCTGGCAGTCATTTACATCATTGCAAAGTGGGTGTAATGTACTGCTATTTTGATTTGGTAGCATTTTACACTCAGTTTATGTTGTTGTTAATGACTATACAAGGTGCAGGGCAAGTGAGAATCAGGTCCAAATAAGCTTAAGAGCCTAATTCTGCCACTCATGTTGAGTAGCACCTTATTACAAGTAGTATGCAAGCCAGTTTAGAGCATGATGTTACCCAGTGTGCATAAGTGTGGCAGAATTGGTCTCTTAGGCTAGGTCTACACGACCCTCCTAAAAAAAAGTTACAAGGAGGAATGATGGGCTCAGACCTAAAGAAATCCACTGTGGGATGAAAATAAGTCAATACGGGATGAAGTAATAAAACAAATGCTAGTGGCTGACAATTCCCAGACAAGATTAAGAGGTATAACCCCCAGAAAGAGGGAACCCAGTATGAAATACAACATTGCATGAAATGGGCATGGAAAAAGACTCCTGGGGACATGTTTTCCTGCTTTAGTGGGAGTTACATACATATGTGAATCGAGAAATGCCTTTCAGAAGGTCTCTTATCCTAATGAAGTCATGGGAGTTTTGCCACTGATTTCAACAGGACCACGAGTTGGTTTTAAATGAAACATCATGACAACAGTGATGTTACTGGGGGATCTGGCGCTACCAGGCTGTTTCCAAGGGCAATTCCAAGCATTAAAAGAGAAGCTACTTTACCAAAAAGCATTTACTGTAGTCATGAACAAGAGCTTGAGAAAGTACTATGCAGTAGGAATAAATTCATATTGTGATTTATGACCAGAATTGACAAACTGAAGGTACTTGAACGAATATAATGAATTTAACAGGTCATAATGTTAGTAACACTCTGACCTGTTAAACAAAACCATAAAGCACAATGATATTTTGGTTCCTAAATACATTCTGGCTTTCTGTCTTCTTTAAAAGGTCAGTTTTAAAAATCTGACTCATTTGATGATTACTTTAGCGGTTAAGAACTTTTTTCTAACTAGCTTCTCATTTTTATGGCCTTTCGGTTTTATTTTGTGTGTGTACATGCATATTTTAGATAACATTTGATTTTACAATGGAACAGCTACTTGTAATAAAAACCTTTGAGAACGATAAACAAGAAAAAAAAATCATGGCACCTTTTCCTTTTCAAACAGAAACCCTTTCATTAGCACTCAGACCTGTTAAATTCATTACACTCGATGCATAGAGAAAAAAAATCAAATGTTCTGGAACCATCAAATTGCGCACAAAGCTAGCCTTTGTAACCATGGGATCTTATTACCATTATGCTTGTCCGCCCCATCCCTATGGTTTGTTACACTCATTTGTTGAGTCTTTTTTTCTAATTAAATTTTGAGCTCTTTGGAGACAGGAACTGTGTCTCCCTATGTGATGGCACAACACCTAGCAAAATGGAGTCCTGATCCTGGTTGGCGCCGTTACACAAATGATAAATAACAAGAGTAACCATCAGTTTTATTCATACTGGTAGGCTGGCATAATGATGTGAACTAACCTTCAGAAAGCTGCCCCGGAGTTTACTGATCCATAATCTGCCACTCCCATCTAGTGCTCACACTACTGTCCTTACCTGTCTCCTGTGCCCCCCAAAATCCCTGTCCTCCACCACCCCACCCACCACAGACTCTCAAACACCTAAACCCCTCTTTCTATCTGCCTAAACCTCACACAATCCCAAAGCACCACAGCATTCACTTCAAGTGAATATGCTCTCATACCTCTCCCTCTACCCAACTGCTCAGACTTCCCACCACACCAGCCAATTAATTTGAAAAGAACTTCTCTTTCAGCTACTATAAAGCCTCATTTTCCTCACTAACCTGGAGATCTGGTAGTATTCTAAGGGATGGAAAAGAGAAGATGAAAAGAGAAGGCCTGAATTTTACAGCTGTTGCATGTTGAGATTAAACAGCCTTTGAATATTTATTTTACTTATACAAAGACATATTTAGTGCCCCCCATCATGGCATCTGCTGTTGTTAATGTTATATTTACAAAAACGGAGTAGAGTGGTGGCCAAAGGCACAGTACTAAAACAACAAATAGTGTTCTCTAGATAAGGTTAATCCAGTTTGGCTTTGAGTGGCTTGCACTGTAAGTTCTTGGGACAAGACTGGTCTTGCTATATATCTGCCAAATGCCCACAATGCCTTTGAACATTATGTAACTGAAAATAAATGAGTACTAATATTGCTAATGATATTAATGTGTTAAAACAAACCTTGTTAACTAAGGTCATTGCATAAACCAGCAGTTCAGTGTCAACCCCGTCCTTTTCCTCCAGGATCTCCATAATGTTGGACCATGGCTTGGCTCCTAAGAGTAAAACAGAAACAGTAGCTCATCATGTAATCTAGAAAAATGAACAGGTTCAGACAATATGTACCACAGATTCATAATAGCAAATGGTTAGATAAATTGCTAAACAATTAGTTTGTACAGTTCTTTGATGCATCAATATTTACACCTATATAGCCAACGATAATGCTTAGTCCTGCCATGAGTGCAGAGGACTGGACTAGATGACCTCTCAAGGTCCCTTCTAGTCCTATGATTCTATGATATTACAGTTGTATAGTGTATTATTGGGACAGGTACCTATATCACGACAAGTACTGATGACTGAAATAAAGACGACTGCATTGAATCCCAATTTATGCTTCCCAGATAAAAAGCATCAGTGCAAGAGTGATATATCTTTTGTCCTAATTTTTACCTGAATTATTTTAATAACCCCTCCCTACATCTCCCCCCCCACACACACACACTTCAAAGGTGATTCTCTCAGTTTTACTCAGTAAGGGAAATACTATATATTTGTTTTGGCTCATATACTTACAAAATCTGTGAAAAGCAAGGTGACTTAATAGCCTATTGCTCCAAATAAAGTAATTCTATAGGTCTTTAGGAAAATGGCTGGTAGTCTCAAGCTAAAGTCTTATGTCTGAGATGCTCTGCAAAACCATCACATTTATTTGGCTGAGGTGGATATATGTACTCAAGAAAGAGCCAAAACTGATCTATCAAGGAAACTGAACCGGATAATGAAGGATCCAAGTTCAGACAGTAGTGTTTGAAGTAAATGTGAGGATCAGGAGGGAAATCAGAAAGCTATCAACTATTTACCTGGAGAAACTAATTCAACTACATGATCAGCAGAGCTGGAAGGCATTCTCTGAAATGCAGAGAAATGATTCAGACCAATCTTCACAGAAATCCACCTCCATAACTCTACCCGCAGGATATGGAGTGACAATACACTCATATAATGAAACTCGAGAGATTCTTCATCAGAACCTGTCATTAGGTGATCAGTGACCCCAAAGATAGGATGCTGTAGCCTAACAAACAATCCTTTTGTGGTTGTCATATACACCACATGAGTTATCATCATAACTCTGCGAGCAATCTCTCATTCACACTGCTTTCAAATTTATATCCTGCCACACACATGCAAATCTCCCATTGACTTAATTGAGAACGCCATTCACAAAGCGATGGCAGTTTATAGTGTGCAAAGTTCCTTACACATGAACATTCAGACAGTGGAATGTTCCCATTTTCAGTTCCTTTACTTTTATTGATACCAATATTCTCCAATCCTCACTGCAAACAAAACAAAACAGAAAGCTTTTGGCAGCTTCCATATCAAAGGCAAAGGTACAAAAGGGCTGGAGATACATTCATAGAATATCAGGGTTGGAAGGGGCCTTAGGAGGTCATCTAGTCCAACCTCCTGCTCAAAGCAGGACCAATCCCCAGTTTTTGCCCAAGATCCCTAAATGGCCCCCTGAAGGATTAAACTCACAACCCTGGGTTTAGCAGGCCAATGCTCAAACCACTGAGCTATCCCTACTGCTCAGTATTTTTTCTAATGCATTAATTAAAACACTATTCTGTTATGAGCTTTTCCAGTTCCACTTGCCTTCTCTTCATTTGCCTCTCTACATAAACAGACATTTTTGTGCAAGGAACACACGTTCAAAAGACATGTGGAACAAATTCACTCTGCTCAAATAAGATATATGATTGGGAGGAATGATATCCTCACTACAAAAATGTCTTCCTGTGGTTTCTAATGAAAAAAGAAAAAAAGTAAGAAAACAAGAAAGAGAGAGAGAGAGAAACAAAAAGGGGAAATTATATTATTCTGACCGACAACAGTGCTATTTGTAAGGAAGTGAATTGTCAATAACATGACAAATTAATTACTTAATCCTTGATTTATGATTCAGTGAAAGATCTTCTCGGGGGGGGAGAATGCCTTTTATTCTGTAGCTAGACAGTCCTTATTTTGATTAGAACAATTCCATTTTGTTTTTTAAATGCAATATCTTGGTATTCTACCATTCCACATTCTCCTGCCTGTTTCCATGTAAAGATGACATCCACAGGTACCCATGAAAGCACAAACTTAGCTAGCCTACACCCATTGCTTCGCTGCTTTCCGGGTGTATAATTTTAATCTGTCAGTCAGACACTGTTATCAGCAAGCCACTTCAGCAGTACTTGCTTTTCAGAAGGTAATCGGCTGTTGTTGTTTACAAAAGGCCATTTCCTGACACATACCATGGAAATTCTGGATCAGATGCTCAGCTAGCGTAAATCAATGTAGCTCTAGTGACTTCAATGGAGCTACTCCAATTTACGCTAGATGAGGATGTGACAATTGCATCTAGGCTGCCCATTTTCTCATTCTCCAACCTGGAGACTCTCATAAATAACCAACCTTCCATACAAACAGACTTTATTAAAATAAGACAAAAAGAACAGGAGGACTCGTGGCACCTTAGAGACTAACAAATTTATTAGAGCATAAGCTTTTGTGAGCTACAGCTCACTTCATCGACGAAAGCTTATGCTCTAATAAATCTGTTAGTCTCTAAGGTGCCTCAAGTCCTCCTTTTCTTTTTGTGGATACAGACTAACACGGCTGCTACTCTGAAACCTAAAATAAGACAGGAGATCTACATTACACACTTCACCTCTCTACAAAGGAAAAAGGACTGTAAAGCTATCTAAAATCCTACCTGCCACATGGGGCCACAACAATGGTACCCCTAAATCACCCAGCAATATCATCAATCTATCCAGCTACACACTTAGCCCGGCAGAATAGTCTGTTCTATCTCGGGGACTCTATTTTTGTCCCACCGCCCCCACAAACATGATACAGTTTTGCGGTGATCTGGAAGCCTACTTTCGCCGTCTCAGACTCAAAGAATACTTTCAAGATAACACTGAACAGCGCAGATATCCTCCCACACAGATATCCTCCCACCAACAGCACAAGAAGAAGAACTACACATGGACTTCTCCTGAGGGTCGAAAAGACAGTCTGGACCTATACATAGAGTGCTTCCGCTGATCTGCACAGGCAGAAATTGTGGAAAAACAACATTGCTTGCCTCATAACCTAAGTCGTGCAGAATGCAATGCCATCCAGGGTCTCAGAAACAACCCTGACTTTATAATCAAAGAGGCTGATAAAGGAGGTGCTGTTGTCATCATGAACAGGTCTGACTACCAAAAGGAGGCTGCCAGACAACTCTCCAATACCAAATTCTACAGGCCACTTTCCTCAGATCCCACTGAGGAATACACTAAGAAACTGCACCGTCTACTCAGGACACTCTCTACACTAACACAGGAACAAATCAGCATACCCTTAGAGCCCCGACCGAGGCTATTCTATCTACTACCCAAGATCCATAAACCCGGAAATCCTGGACGCCCCACCATCTCAGGCATTGGCACTCTCACTGAAGGACTGTCCGGATATGTGGACTCTCTACTCAGACCCTACTCCACCAGTACTCCCAGGTAGCTCCGTGACACCACTGATTTCCTGAGAAAACTACAATGCATTGGTGATCTTCCAGAAAACACCATCCTAGCCACCATGTACGTAGAGGCTCTCTACACAAACATCCCACACACAGATGGAATACAAGCTGTCAGGAACAGTATCCCTGACAGGTTTCAGAGTAGCAGCCGTGTTAGTCTGTATTCGCAAAAAGAAAAGGAGTACTAGTGGCACCTTAGAGACTAACCAATTTATTTGAGCATAAGCTTTCGTGAGCTACAGCTCACTTCATTGGATGCATATTGGACAGTCTCTATGCATCCGATGAAGTGATCTGTAGCTCACAAAAGCTTATGCTCAAATAAATTGGTTAGTCTCTAAGGTGCCACTAGTACTCCTTTTCTTTCTGAGTATCCCTGATGATGCCACAGTACAACTGGTTGCTGAGCTCTGTGACTTTATTCTCATGCACAATTATTTTAAATTTGGTGACAATATATACCTCCAGACCAGTGGCACTGCTATGGGCACCCGCATGGCCCCACAATATGCCAACATTTTTATGGCTGACCTCGAACAATGCTTCCTCAGCTCTCGCCACTCACGCCCCTTCTCTACCTACGCTGTATTGATGACATCTTTATTATCTAGACCCACGGGAAGGAAACCCTGGAAGAATTCCACCATGATTTCAACAGCTTCCACCCCACCATCAACCTCAGCCTGGACCAATCTACACGGGAGGTCCACTTCCTAGACACCACGGTGCAAATAAGCGACAGTCACGTTAACACCACCGTATACCGAAAACCCAACGACCACTACGCCTACCTTCATGCCTCCAGCTTCCATCCCAGACACACCACACGATCCATTGTCTGCAGACAAGCACTGACGTACAACCGCATTTGCTCCAACCCCTCAGACAGAGACCAACACTTACAAGATCTTCACCAAGCATTCTCAAAACTACGATACCCACACAAGGAAATAAGGAAACAGATCAACAGAGCCAGACATCTACCCAGAAGCCTCCTGCTGTGAGACAAGCCCAAGAAAGAAACCAACAGAACTCCACTGGCCATCACATACAGTCCTCAGCTAAAACCTCTCCAACGCATCATCAGTGATCTACAACCCATCCTGGACAAAGATTCCTCACTTTCAGAGGCCTTGGGAGGCAGGCCAGTCCCCGCACACAGACAACCCACTAACCTGAAGCATATTCTCACCAGCAACGACACACTGCACCATAATAACTCTAATTCAGGAACCAATCCATGCAACAAACCTCGATGCCAACTCTGCCCACATATCTACACCAGCGACACCATCACAGGACCTAACCAGATCAGCCACACCATCACCGGTTCATTCACCTGCACGTCCACCAATATAATCTACGCCTTCATGTGCCAGCAGTGCCCCTCTGCTATGTACATCGGCCAAACTGGACAGTCTCTATGTAAAAGGATAAAAGGACACAAATCAGAGATTAGGAATGTCAATATACAAAAACCTGTAGGAGAACACTTCAATCTCCCTGGACACACAACAGCAGATTTAAAGGTAGCCATCCTGCAGCAAAAAACTTCAGGACCAGACTTAAAAGAGAAAGTGCTGAGCTTCATTCATTTGCAAATTTGACACCATCAGCTCAGGATTAAACAAAGACTGTGAATGGCTAGCCAACTACAAAAGCGGTTTCTCCTCCCTTTGTGTTCACACCTCAACTGCTAGAAGAGGGCCTCATCTTCCCTGACTGAACTAACCTCATTATCCCTAGCCTGATTCTTGCTTGCATATTTATACCTGCCTCTGGAAATTTCCACTACATGCATCTGACGAAGTGGGTATTCACCCACGAAGGCTTATGCTCCAGTACATCTGTTAGTCTATAAGGTGCCACAGGACTCTTTGCCGCTTTTACAGATCCAGACTAACATGGCTACCCCTCTGATACATTTTCTCATTGTGATCTTGAGGTGCACAATCAAAGAGAAAGCATGAGGTTACCTGTGAGGCTATCTTCTCTTATCTTAGAGACTAACAAGTTTATTTGGGCACAAGCTTTTGGGATATAACCACGAAAGCTTATGCCCAAATAAATTTGTTAGTCTCTAAGGTGCCACAATGACTCCTCATTGTTTTTATGGATATAGACTAACACGGCTACCCCTCTGAATTCTCTCATCTTGTTACTGAAGTGTGTATATGTCCTCTAAATTCGCAAGAGGCTGCAGCAAGACAATGACATTTATCTAGGAGCCTTGAAAAACATGAAGCTATATGCTTGCTTCTTCATTTTCCTTTATTCTTCCTACCTTCCCTTGAAGAGGAATATTCATATTGTGGAAAGCTTTCAAACATCTCAGACTACACATGAGTTCAAACCAAAACCACAGATCTGAACACTCCCAAATGTGAGGGAAATTTGTATCTAGATCCAAAAGCCCTGGCTTGTCACCAACTGTAATGGTCAGACCTCTTCAAACTTTGAAGACGTTCAAATTTTGAGTGAGAGCTAAACTTTTCAGGTCAGGCCTATCTTTACTGAAAAACTAAATCCATTTAATGTTCAGCTGTTTGGTTTTTTTTTTCTTTTTATACTGTTATCTACCTACATTTGTTAATTCCCAATGCTATGTGGTAAACAAATGTAGTCTCCATACAACTTGGCTCCTCCTCCTGCACAATCATGAAACAAAGGTAAAATGCTGAATTTGTGGCAACATTTTTTCTGACAGCAGACTGTGACATAAGGGGACGCAGTGTGGCCTACTAGACAGAACACTGGGCTGGGACTCATCTGACCTGGTTCTATTCCTAGTCCTGCCACTGATCTACAGGGTGACCTGGGGCACATCACTTCACCTCTCTGTGCCCCAAATTCTCCATCTGTAAAAAGGAGATGATGAAACTGACTCTGAAAAGTGCTTTGAGATCTGCTGATGAAGAGAGTTATTCAAGAGGTAGGCACCATTAAAAGCACAAGCTTATGACTTCCATGCAATACCAGTAGTAAAACTGATGAGAGAGAAAAATCAGGCTTCCTGAAGTGAACTGGAAGAATTTTCTTTCTCTGTATGTGTACCAGTGCCTTCCTACTGAATGGAACCAGAACTGCTCTCCTGTATGTCAGAGGCTTCCTATTGCTGACAGCTACTGGAGATTCTCCTTTAGCTGAAGCGTGGTGTTTTTGGGGAAGGATCATTTGAGCTTCCTTCACATTGCTGCCACTAAGTCCAGAGGGGCCATGGATGGTGTAAAGCACAGTGACAACCATTACGTCCTAGATGATCCAGAACACTTTAAATACAGTATATCCAAATAGTATATCTAGTTACTTCCTGAGTCTCTGACTATTTTTTGGCCTCTCCTTAAAACTGTGTGCATATGAATTTTGTTCAAATCTAATAAAAAAAGGAAGCTGAGTTTGGTGGGGTCAAAGTCTCCACATCACAGGGCAGACATGCAAGTAAACACAAATAGTTTTCTGTTCATGAAAAGCCCAGGAGAAGACGAATACCATAGGTGAGGAGTAAAGTGCAATTGGTACTGCTGTGTGAGAATTCATCCACTGAGAGAGGTTTATCTGTATATCTCTATTAGTCATAAGCACTAACAGGTGACAGCCTTTACATTTACGCTTGTTTTTTAAGTGTATAATGTGCATGTACATTCTTTCATCTGATTTTAGGAATATCAGTATTAAGCTCCTGAATATCTAACTCTGTTTTGATAAGGGAGGAAAACATGAACTATTCTGATATTACAGGCTGCTTACAAGCCATATAACAGCAGCCAAAGTTGCAGAAACAATACGCACAAACAGGATGTTATCAGGCTCAGTTCAGACACGGCGCTTTCATCTCTGAATTAAAAAAAGATGCTTGTGATAAAGTAGCAGCTGGAAGCACTGTAGAATTCCTGCAGCACTTTCCAGCCTCCCCCGCCCCAGTACACAACCCTTCAATTGAAAGGAGAGAGTTCCCTTGGAGCTAAGAACAGACAGCAGACAAAAATTAAATAAGGGAGGGTGAGCAAGAGGGTGCTCCATATGTTCTAGGGACTGTACAGTTGCTCACCTATGATCTGCTTTTATCCATTATTAAGCCGGCAGCTTCTATAGAGCTTTGTATTTCAGTTTGCATATGGATGTACTCTAGCAGAGAAATCACAGATGGGATCACTTGGAAACAGGGTTGAATTATTAAAGTTGGGGATTTTTTTGGGGGGGTTAATCATGTGTGGTACACATGTTAAAGAATTATGTCATATCTCATCGCCTTGCATTTGAATGAAAAACAGGGCTTTTTTCAAAGCAGCATTGAACTTAATTAGTTAGCTCTAAGACTTATAATAAAATTTCCAAAACAAGGCATGTAACATATTCTTCCTCTTTTCTTCCATCTAATAAACAAATCTTTTAAAGCAGGTCTGCCACCGTTACAAGGCAGCAATTACCAACTGTAATTAAAAAGGCAGCATCACCACAAATAAAAAAGAAATGCTGTTCCTCTGATTACCTTAAAAAAAACCCAAACCCTAAACAGACAGGACAATAACACACACCTCCTCTTGTAGTTTCTTGTTTTACTCTTGAGGAATTTCTAATATAATTGAAAGGGACTTTTTTTTTTAAGCATAGTGGATATGTAAGGATAACAAGTTATTTGTAAAAAGAAAAGGAGGACTTGTGACACCTTAGAGACTAACCAATTTATTTGAGCATAAGCTTTCATGAGCTACAGCTCAACCATGATGCAATATGCCTCCCAGCTGGTATGAGAATTCCAATAATCTCCCACTTTGCTTTCAACAATCATCTAACCATAAGTATACTTTTTCAAAATTTTATGTTGATTTTCAAATTCTTTTATTACTTTTTTGGGGGAGTGAAATGTAGGCCCAAGGCCATCCTACCAGATATAAAAGGGGATGGCACATGGTAGCATGTTTTTTCCCCTTCTCCCTCCCCCCGCCATTGTTTAATGGTGTTTGCTAGCGCGGGAACAGCTGGTGATTTGAACATATTGAGAATATAAGTGAGTTCAGAGGGCTGAGGAAATACTACAATTGGCTATAAAAATAAATCATAGAACTCACTATTACATGAGCACTATAAGTACATTTCTGCTGTATAGCATTCTAAGGTTTATGGGTTTTAATTCAAAACAGAAAACCAACCTGAACAGTCCACATTTTTAAAGTATCCCCTTGCCTTCCACCCGGCTACAGAGGATTTATGGCTCTTTTTTAATCTTTTCAACACACCAATTCTGATAGTTAAAAGTGAAAACTGGTAACTTTCTCTTCTCTCCCTAACATCCCACACCCTGCTTCTGTTCCCACCAATCATTTGTTTTACTTTAACCATAACGAGTCTTTTGAAGAAGTTCAGCAGCAAGGCAACCATTCCAAGGATGGGAACTTTGTTTTAATCTCCATGTGTGTGAGACCACAACAATGGGTCTGCAGCCTCACAAACCTTTCTGGAGTCAAAGGAAGAGTTCAAACCAAAAGAGCATGTCCTTAGAGTTCTGCAATACTTTTGTGGGAAGAACCACCCAAAAAACCCCACCACAACATTTTTGTTCTTTTCTTAATTGTGTGCACATTTTTTAATACAAGTCTTTTTTCCTGGATGTAAAGGATGACAGGTCTCAGCATAGTATCTGCTGGAGGATTTTATTGCAATGCAACAAACAGACCATTTTCTATGTACAGTTCACACTGGTGCTATGTTTGTTTAGGTTTTTGGATGACAAAAGGACAACACTGATGACATGTTTTTTCTCCATGTTAGATGGCTGCTTTTAAGCAAGAAGAGAAAGCATGATCCTGAGGTTAGGGCACTCACTTACAACTTGGGAGACCAGAGTTCAATTCCTTGCTTTGCCACAGACTTCTTGTATGACAGAGGTAAGTCACTCAGTCTCTCATCTGTAAAATGGGGATGACAGCTTTTCCCTATCTCACAGAGATGTTGTGAAAATTATTACACTAGCAAATTGTGAGGCCCCTAGATATCCCAGTAATGAGGGCCATAGAGATAGATACGGGACCTTAGATAGACTAATTATGGAGAAGTTCCATATAGTCTTAGAGTCTTAGTAGGAAAACAAAGTAACTTCTACTGGCTGGTAACACTGAAGACTGGTTTCATCAATGTCTTTAATGTACATTTTCACTATGTGACGGATTCTGATATACTTATTCCTGTGAAATGGTATCTTACCCCACCAGCAGCCCTAATGAGACCCATGGAATTATTTAGAGAAGAAGGGTACTTCTCACAGTGACTCCGTGTTGTATTAATACTTTAAACATGTTTTTAAAAACAATCAAGCAGCAGTTCTGTAAAATGACTGTGGGACAAATAATCACTGAGGCAGATTCCTCTGGGATGAACAGACAAACACACACCACAGCTGAAATCTTGGCCTCACTGAGATCAATGGCAAAACTCTCAGTAAAGCCTAGATTTCACCCTATATTATCAGCTACTCACCTCTCTTCTCATCTACTGTGGATACTGCCTGGATTAAAAGTGGTGCATTAGATTCCGTATACTCCACAAACACCAGCTGCAGTTTCAGTGCTGTTTTTACCACCAGACGGAACTGAAAGAAAAGAAAGTAACTTGGTCATTCAGCAGCTGACAGTATTTCCAGATGTGCTGCATGCCACTGTACCAGATGTAAGCATTGCATTTTGGCTTGAGGCAGCAATGGCAACAATATGAGAGAATGAATATACTTGAGCCACATACATAAAAGTTCTGCACAGCGAGTTGGCCTCGCACTTCACTGATAGGACAGCACTCTCCCCATTAACTGCAGCTCAGTCTGAACTCCAAAACTAAGGCTCCAAAGCGCATAACAAACATGACAATACATTCCTCAGACCCCTAGTCAGTCCCTGGTCAAAGCATGGTAGACACTGAATCTACTGATCTGAGAACCTCATCTCCTAACACAGTATTTATTGTTCATTACTTGTGAGTGGTTAACATGGTCAGATTTCAAGCTCTTCCTCCCTCTCACGCAATTGGATATGATTTTCCCCTGCTTTCTTTTTCATTTCTTATAATATTTCTATTTAAACAGATTGAAATTCATTAAGCATGGGAACTGGGAGAAGTGTCTTTATACTTAGCTGTCCCAGAAAACACTATCATAAAATGGCCTTTTTGTACTCCAGCGGAGGGGAGCATTGAGTTTGCAACCTGCTAACAAGAAAACAAAAACTCCATCAATGAGTGGGGCCTCCCATCATGTATTCTCTGAGTTCAGAAACTTTGACTCCTAGGGTGAAATTCTGATCCAGCTGAAATCACTGGCAATTCCCAGTGACTTCAGTAGGGCCATAGTTTCATCCATAGATTTCTCAGTAACAGAGAGGAGGGTTTGTCTATGAGATAATTTCCAAAGCACACAGTGGGAGCAGTTAAACATTCTCATATAAACACCTACAGACCTGACTTCTGACAAAACCTTCTTCCCTGCAGGGTAAATTTCATCAAATAACACAGAGTCTCACATATAAAAGACTCTGAAGGAAGAAGAACTTTTAAACAAACAGGATTGTGCATGGCCAGTGGAGAGGAATTGTATCAGGATGGCTATTATGGGTTAAAACTATTCTATTCTCAACCCTCCAAATCCATGGATTTAAAGCTGGAGAAAAGGGTGATTGAACCAGCGTGGCTCACCCCTTGACAACTGAAGCTAAGTAATGCTGATTACAGATGAGCCAGACCTGGGAGGGATCCTAGTTTTCTATGATAAAAAAACCCACAAAATTCTCTGATTAAAAATACCCCATAAAAATTAATGTTTTTCTGCAATTAAAATGAAACGCTGAATTTAGTTTCTCTAGCCACAACGGGGAGCCCTGCTTCTCTAGCCCGGGGAGCTGAGCCACCTAGGGCTGCCAGCCTGAGCCCCACTGCCCAGGGCTCGAGCTCTCATCCCCGGTCCGGTTAATATGGAGAGCCAGACGATGGAGGCTTGGATAAATGGAGTTCTACAGCATATGTTTTTATTTTTTCACAAATGTAAAAACATTCTCTATAAAAATGCAAATTCTGTATTTTTCTGCAGCAAAGGGAATTTTCAGGATCCCTGCTTGTAAACGGCAGCAGAAGGGTGAGAGTCTGCAGAGAGAATGTGAAAGGCTCCTGCAGGGAAGACCTTGAGACCAAGGCTGCTGTGACAGAGAGGAGCTGCGGTAAATAGGAGGCTCCTGCTAGAGACCCAGACAGACAGGTTTGGGCCTGACAGCCTGAACCAGAAGGCTAAGCTCCAACCAAAGAAGGCCTGAGAAACTTTTGGGAGACTCCTGGGACTTACCTCTGGGAAGAAGGGCTGCAGACTCCCTGCCTAAAGGGAAAGAGTGAATTAACTGGGGTTTGGGCCAGTATATAAGGACTCAATAACTAGGACCCCAGTAGGGGAATGTTTTAATTATCTGTGGACTGTGAATTATTAAGGGGTACTGAAGAAGGAAGAAATTGGTAGCAGGACATGACAGAGTGACCTCTGCCATAAGGGGGGGGACTCAGTAAGCTGCCACCATGCTAGCGTGATACATAATTACTCTCAGAAATACACTCCAACATACTAGAATCGAGCTAGGCTCTGTAAGAATGGGTATTTGTAACTTTTATTTGGTTTATCTGTTCTCTTTCTCCACATGAAAGCTATCCAACAGCTTGAGGAACATCTCATTGAATAGCGAGAGCAATGTGGTCCCTCTACCAATATAATAATCTTTGCCTGCTTTATATTTAACATGTATCTGGGCAGAGACAGGACACTCTAAACAGCGGTTTGCAAACTATGGGGCAGGCCTCCCAAGGGAGGTGCAGGAATGTGTCAATGGAGGCATGAGTTCTGACTCTCCTTCCCCCCCACCCTCATTCCTTCACCTGGAGGCAGCCCGGGCTCAGGCTCTCCTCACTCTCTCGCCCCATCCCTCACCTGGAGGTGGCAGGGCGCTGGCTGTCAGCCCCAGAGAGGCAGCAGCAGCGCAGAAGTAAGGGTGGCAATGGGGAACTAAATCTGCTGTGAAAAGTGATATTGACAAATATCACTGTTCTCATTGCTGCCCTTACTTCTGTGCTGCTGCTGGCAGAGTGCTGTCTTCAGAGGTGACTGGTGATATACGTATTCAGAGGGGAGGCGTAAACAACTACAGACACAAAGAAGGGGGGCCTGATCAAATAATTTTGAGAACCCTGGCTCTAAAAGAATCTATGCATTACTGTCTTATTACATTAACTCAGTAGGCAGGAAAGTAACTGAAACACTCATTTTGTCTCATTCCAAGAAAAATCACTGTCCCAGTAATTATTGCTTCAAGGAAATAATCTAATCTATCTCTATATATATAGTTGGTCTGTCTATCTACGGTACTTATAGTTCCCATTATCAGTATCTGAGTGCCTCACAATCTTTAATGTATTTATCCTCACAACATCCTATGAGTTAGGAAAATACTATTTCCCCTGTTTTACAGATAAGGAACTGAGACACAGAAAGATAAAGGGCAACTGACTTTTAACAAGACTCAGTGTGACACTACCCAGGGTAAAATCAGGACTGATGAACAGATGTGTACCCTCAGTTCTCCAGCCTGCGGTGCCTTTCACACTGCTTTGCTGTAAGAGCTACTACTCCTGGTCTGCTCACACACAGCCTCCAGCATGCAAGTTACTCTCAGTTATATTGTCTGAGTGCTATAGCCAGCCACTCATGAATTAGACTGCAGAGTAACACTAGCAAACTCCCAATCCCAGACTTTCCCCCAGAAATGTACATCTTGTACTGTCCAGCTCTCTCCTGGACAACACAAGTTCATATAAATCCGTCATTTTATTAATAAATGATACGCACAAATCATGTTATCCCAAGCGGAGTTTCCCAAACACCTTAAAACAAACACACTGATTTATCTAATCAGTAAACTAAATTTATTAACTACAGAAAGAGAGATTTTAAGTGACTACAAGTAACAACGCATAAAAGTCAGAATTGGTTACAAAAAACAGAAGTAAAGCGCAACTAATCCCTCACTTAACAAGCTGAAAGAATTCAAAGTAAAGTCTCTCTCACCACACATTTCAGCAGTTTTATTGGCTGAATCTCTGTCAGTCAGGATCCCTCCCCCAGTCCAAAGCTATTCCCTTTGCTAACCAGGTATTGTGGATGCCGTGGGTAGAGAGAAAAGGGGGAATAATTTGAAGTGTCTCCTCTCTCCAGTCATAATTCTTTCTCTTCTTTGAGAATCATCTCCAGTTGAGGTTCAGAAGACAGAAAGTGTCTTTGTCAAGATGTAGATTTTCACCCACATCCTCTTTCCTGCCAAAGAATGGCCACTTAACCAGGTGTTGGTCAGTTTGATTTTATTGACACCTGGCTGAAGCATTGGGCATTGGCTCTGGGGAACTGGTTTGTAGCTGCTGTCCCTAGACTTGGAACATGTTTAGTAATACCATACAGAGAAATCCTATGCAATGGTTACATGCAATGCTGCCACACATATTTTACCAGGAAAATAATGATCAGCAAATTATAAGTTTTCAAATGATACCTCACAAGGCATACTTTTACAGAACAACGATAAATTTTGTAAAAGGGGTGAACATAGGGGTACAGACTGTCACATTCAGGTGCCTAAGTCACTTTTGAAAATGAGACTCAGGATTCTAAGTCAGTTGTAGTTGCAGCTCTGAGTGGCGCAACACCTAAATACCTTTAAAAATCTGTATGCAGTGTTGTGGTAGCCGGAACAACTCTGGGTAAGCTAGTAACTTGTCTCTCTCAGTAACAGAAGTTGGTCCAATAAAAAATATTATCTCACCCACCTTGTCTCTTTAAAAAATTGGGCTTCTGTCACTTTCCCAAGATCACTCAAGCAGTCCATGGAAGAACAGGGTCTTAGACCCAGGTTTCCCAAGTCCCAGGTTAGCACTCTAATCACCAGACTGCCTGCCTAGTGACCCCTTGTTTTAGGAAAGCAGTGAATGGACTAATGAAAATCAGACACTTTGAGGTGGCCTTCTAATAATGTGGTGCAAAACTCAACTATTAAATAAGGGGTATCTGGGGATGATTTTTATTGCTTAATTATCATTTAAATTTATTAATCAATTTTATATTTAGGGCCCAGATCAAGGTCTCTTGAGCTATGCACTGCACAAATATTTAAGCAGAGTCTCTTCCCTGAAAAGCTTGCAACTGAAGATCTAAGGAAATCTTACTGTCGGCCATAACTTTTGACTTTCCTTAGAACTTTAGGCTCAGTCACACAGGCCACTGCTGACTGGATCCACATGGAGGTATCTGGGGGCGAAGTCACATACAGCTTCCAATAGACAAAAAACGGTGTGAGATGCTGATCTTTAAAAACTATGCCTCTGTAATTCCACTATGTCCTCCACGAAGCAGAGGGCCATTGTGTGATCTCAGCATGCTAACTGTGGGTCATGGCTATCTGTGGCGGTCTATTAAGTCAATTTATTCTTTCATTCAGCTTGCAGCTGCTATGCTAGAAACCCTGTAAACCCTTAGGGGCCAATGTGACTGTTTCAGCCAAATAAGGTTTCTGTATGTGGATTTACTGAAGCCCAGTCTGACTTTCTGAGCGTTCTCTGTAGCTGTCAACCTACTGTGCTTAACTGGATACCAGACCATAAGATGGCTGCTGGGTATAATCCAGCAACCAAGACCTGGAGAAAGAGGTGATTATATATGTATATTTTTTTCCTTTTAAATTGTGGTTTATAGCCTCATCTAATTTTGGCAATAGGAGGATGCTTTTAATTCAGTTGTAAAATTGCACATTTTGGGGGTTCATTTGGCTCCTAACAAAGTAAAAACGGATAAAATAATTAATAAATATTGGGGAAATAGGTATGTGTGAAACCACATGACCAAAGTGGTTGGTGACGTTAATCACTTTAGTGGATAATGGATTTAGATGTTGTTAACTGTTGTCATCTCTTTGTCAATGACATTTGTTGGCAGGCGATGAGGCTCTGTGTGTGATGCGCACTTCAACATAAAATGGTACTGAAAGCACTTGGCTTGCTCCTTTGTACTAAAGCAGGATTTTTATGTAGGATGGTCAATTTTCCCCCAAAATGAATTCTTGGGAGGGGAAGAAATTTGGATCAAATCTGTGACAACCAGAAAAAAAGTCAAAATGGTTGTTTCAGTCATGTTGAAAAGAATCATTTCGACTTGTTTTCCCCCAAAATGAATTCTTGGGAGGGGAAGAAATTTGGATCAAATCTGTGACAACCAAAAAAAAAGTCAAAATGGTTGTTTCAGTCATGTTGAAAAGAATCATTTCGACTTGTTTTGAAAGAAATGCTTACTCACTGTAACTGTGGTTCTTCAAGATGTGATGCAGACGTGTATTTCACTTGCGTGTGTATGCACTCAGCATTCTGGAGCCAGAGATTTCTGCCCAGCAGCGCTCGTGCCTTGTGGCCATAGCTCCCTTCCCCCGGTTATATGAGGCGGCACCATCCCAACCCACCTCAGTTTCCTTTGCATCAAATACCCAGACTCCGATGCAGAGGGGACGGATGGGGTTGTGGATTACACATCTGTATCACATCTCAAAGGACAACAATTACAATAAGTAATCGTTCCTGCTTCTTCTTCAAGTAGATGCAGCCATGTATTTCACTTAGGTGACTCACAAGCAGTACCACCAGGGGATGGGGCACACAATCTATTTAAACAAGGACTTGAAGGACTGCCGGGCATGTAAGGCGGCTCTGCCATCAAAGCCTGCAACTCATACACTCTCTTTGCAGATGTTATTGCCACAAGGAATAAAGTTTTTTTTTACGTAAGTGAGGAAAAGGATAGAATGCCAGACGCTCCAAAGGAGATCCCATCAGAATCGTTAAGACCACATTCAGGTCCCACAAGGCAACTGGTTCTGGAACCAACAGATGGAAACAAAGGATTGGAAACACCAATCGTCCATGAATGAGTGGATGAAAGGCTGAGATCGCTGTTAGATGCATGAGCTAAGTGTAAGGCCCAATGACTGCAGATGCAGCAAATACTTCAAGATGTCATGGATACTGAACTCTGTGGGCCAATGACCACACTGAAAAATGCTTCCACTTTGCCGAAGAGGCCATCCTGGTTGAGGGTTTTCTAATACTGAGTAGGACTACGGAATAGCTGCTGAACATTGCTCTTCCTCCTCATTCAACCATGGAGCAGCCATGCCCTGAGATGCAGAGCATGACCATGATTCTGCCTGACCAGGTCAGAATGAGAAGGAAGGAATATGGGAGGCTGAATTGACAGTTTTCAGAGTAACAGCCGTGTTAGTCTGTATTCACAAAAAGAAAAGGAGTACTTGTGGCACCTTAGAGACTAACCAATTTATTTGAGCATAAGCTTTCGTGAGCTACAGCTCACTTCATCGGATGCATACAAATGCACAGGAAGCATTTTTCAGTATGTAAAGCTTAAGCTTTTTCACGAAAGCTTATGCTCAAATAAACTGAATTGACAGTGCAAACAATTGGCAAAATTTCCTTGGCCATAGGAAAAAAATCAGTTTCAGTTCAAACCAAACTGCTTTTCCCCGCCCCAGATTTTGTGGTTCAGACCCTGACCAAAAAAATCAATTATAGCCTCAGCTCCAATTTGTACACCTTTGGGGAGGACAAGGCTGAAACAAGAGCATGAAACTGCCAAACAATCCCTTATTTAGTTTCCACAGTGTCTACACAGTTCTGAAATGATCAAGGGTACTACATGCATGGTGAGGTACTATAATCATTTATAATATTACATTAATGGATAGTATCTCAGGTGAAAACAGAACAGTAGTTTCACACTTAAAAAATTTCAGATTCTGGACTTTAAAGAGCCACTCGTTTATTATAAAATATCAGCATCTAGTAGGTAGGATTTTTACATTTCACAGTCGGTGGCTTTAAAAGGCTTTTGCAGATTTCAAGGTATTTCTTTTCAGCTATTTAAGTTGGTATCTACAGTATGAGAAAAATGTAAGTATTTTGCTCTCCTAACCTTGCTCAATGGGAGGAAAGAGCATCAAACATATAACTTTGTAGCCTTATTTTTTCAAACCAGAGCAATAGATAAGATTAAAGATGCTAAATATTGATTTAAAATACCCATAAACCAAACCTTTAATGTTCATATGAATCAGCAGCACATTATGGTAACTGATGTGTAGCTCACAATGCCAGTGTGTAGTTCACTAATTTGGTCAGTGTAACTGTAAAAATATTGTCTTAGGTATGAGACCTGGATGAAATAACTAAGACTCCTAACTTCATAGGGTGAGATTCTACAAGGTGCAACACAAAACTTGCAGCCCGAGGGGAGGAGAGAAAAGACAAGTTTATTATAAGCATAACATGATCTTTTCCCCTCTCTACCCAACTCAAGGGGTTATAATTAGCTTTCTCCCTATAGGTACCAAGTTGGGCCTTTGCCTCAATTCCACTAAAAACTTGCCAGGTTTGTAGTACCCTTTTTACCCTCCCAGAAACACCACAACCCGGGTTCCAATCTGTGTACTTGAGCACAGCGATGCTCTGAGAGTGTCTTGATCATTCTGGTGCTTATACTACCTTTTCCTGTATTTCATATATTCCAGTGATTAGAAATTTGCTAAAGTAAACAGCCAAGTAATATATCACAGAATTATAGAGGCAATAATTAAATTATTACTTATGATGCCTAACTGGTTTTTTAGTCCATTGATGCTTCGCAGACCAAACAGAGTAGGTATTTACATCTTGACACATAAATGCATGGTCCATCCCAAACCACTCAACAGACTGCAGCGTCACACAAATGACTTTTCCACACCAAGGGTTAGCAGCAGATAAATAAAGAGAAGGAGGATGCCAGGGTGGGACTTGAATTCCTGTCTGAAACAATACAAGGGAAACAGACAGTGAAGTAGAATGAAGCGTGAAATTCAGTCTATTTGGAATACTGGTCTCAGGGCAGAGGTCAGAAACAATGAGCCAGAAGCCTAACGGAACAGAAATCCCAACTCCAGTGCCTTCCACTCACACAAAAGTATATATAGATTCCACAAAGGTGTTTTTTGAACAAATAAAAAAAACATTCCAACAGCCACAGCTAAAACCAGCACTAAATTAGATCATCTGACGAACAGAGGAAACAATACAAAAGAGAGAAAATGATCTTCTGTACTCTGATGAGAATTTAGTCTATCAGAGCCCCTTGTAGGGTATTTTTAGGAAGTCGTGCAAGGCATGTTTGTTAACCCTGGATTTCAATTTTTCATAAATTAGGCCCATGGGTAGGCGCATTTTCCCAGTCAAGGAGTGAAAGGGGTTGAGGTAGGGACTGAACTGGTTGTTGAGCATCATTTTAATCTATGTGTTGCATCCAGACACCTCAGTGATGGGTGCAATACAAAAAAGTTCTGTGTCCTATTTCCAACCGCCTGAACCATTAACTTTCAATGAAAACTGTGTTTAAATCATGAAAGCTGTTTCTAAGATATACTGGCCTTCTTACACTTTGTAATAAACGAGGATGAATCGTTTCCTGTAGGATATTAAATCGCTAGCCAAATTACTACGGAAATCTGTAGGACACCTGCAACTTTGATCTAACAGGATGTGGTGCAGTAAGAACAATCAAGAGCAGAAACAGACTGCAAAGGTACAACTGTGGCATCTTATGAGACAACAGCATCATCACAGTGTGATCAGTTTGGGGTTGTAATTAATTCCATATTTTTCCTGCTTTTCTTAAGGTATTTACAATTTTACATTGCAAATACCACTGCGTGTGAAAAAAAGATGTCAGCCCTTTAGGGTTATAAATACATCCGCTGACCCAAGGAAGTGAGGTTTCACTAACAGCAAACCAGGTTTTGAGAGTAAGCCTGGATTCTTAAATCACTGAAGGCTGTGATGTCAATATTCTCTGTGAGTATATAAAGTCTGCTGCAGTTTCCACAGTATGCATCCGATGAAGTGAGCTGTAGCTCACGAAAGCTCATGCTCAAATAAATTGGTTAGTCTCTAAGGTGCCACAAGTCCTCCTTTTCTTTTTGTGATGTCAATGTTTTTCTCAAGGATGCTGGAGGGGATTGAGAGGGGGAAGTGATGTTCACAAAGTACTTTGTTCTTTTCACATCACTTGCCAGCCAATCCACAGAGAGGAAATGATGTTAGCATCTTCTGGCTAAAGATAAAATGCAGCCATCACTGTAAAAGGGAGGAGAGGAAAGCAAGGAAGGGAAGAAACATTAACATTTCCCCTCTAAGTGTCTTTTACACTGTACAGTGAGTTTGGCAGTTCCTTCCTGTTTTATCTCTTTACATTAGGACAATCGGAATAATGTGTTACAAAGTTAGCCAAACATACTGCACAACAAGAAAAGGAGGACTTGTGGCACCTTAGAGACTAACCAATTTATTTGAGCATAAGCTTTCGTGAGCTACAGCTCACTTCATCGGATGCATACTGTGGAAAGTGTTGAAGATCTTTTAGTCTCTAAGGTGCCACAAGTACTCCTTTTCTTTTTGCGAATACAGACTAACACGGCTGTTACTCTGAATACTGCACAACAGAGATTGCAAGATTAATATTCCAATGAAGGGCCTCATTCCAATTGTTAATCATTCACCTAGAAAAACCTAAAACTTTACAGGGGAAGTTGCCAAAAGGTTCACTAACCAGTGTTCAAAATAATATTCACTTTGTGCAGCTTTTAGCAATTTACTTTTTAAAATTTTTAAATGAATTCCTAACAGCCAGTGTAAATTCAGAGTGTTCACTGGATGCAACATAGTTACTCCAGAATTACACCAAAATAACTGAGGGATGAATTTAGTTCACTGAATGTTAGTCACTTGAGGCTTGAGGTCTGAGCCAATGTGCACTGAAATCATTGGGAGTCCTTCCAGTGCGTCAGGCCTTCAGCATGTTACCATGCTGCATAAGAGACTGAGGTTCAAGTTGTCCCTTGGGATATTACACCTCAGACCAGCAGGTGGCAGGAGTACGCAAAAGTCAAAACTCTGTTCTTCATTGGGGAGATTCATACTACAGTAGAACCTCAGAGTTACAAACACTAGAGTTACGAACTGACCGGTCAACCACACACCACATTTGGAACCGGAAGTACGCAATCGGGCAGCAGCAGAGAAAAAAAAAAACAGTACAGTACAGTATTAAATGTAAACTACTAAAAAAATAAAGGGAAAGTTTTTTAAAAAAAGATTTGACAATGTAAGGAAACTGTTTCTGTGCTTGTTTCATTTAAATTAAGATGGTTAAAAACAGCATTTTTCTTCTGTATAGTAAAGTTTCAAAGCTGTATTAAGCCAATGTTCAGTTGTAAACTTTTGAAAGAATAACTCTAAAGTTTTGTTTAGAGTTACAAACTTTTCAGAATTATGAACAACGTCCATCCCCAAGGTGTTCATAGCTTTGAGGTTCTACTGTACTTTATTCTCAGCACCTTCTAGATCCATGTAGCAGTCCCCGGAAGGGTTGCAATTATGTTTGGCTGCAAGGTTTTTGCTGTAATAAAGCCACTACTTATGCAAAGATGGAGAGAAGACGAAGTATTGGCCCTGAAAAAACAATGGGTAACTCTTTCTTACTCAGATGGGCCTAGAAGTTGTACTAAACTTTGTAGCTCTCCCTCAGGTAAAACTCCTTCTGATATGATATGTAAGGGAGTTTTGTTTGAGTAAGTACTGCAGTATTAGACTCTTGGGTGAGTGAGGAGAGCTTCCCATCAACGTTGGTGCAAAGTGGAGTGGAAGGAGAACAAGTTAGCTGTTGTGGTGGTACAAATGGGAGACTGCATCTCTGCAATAGGTGGAAAATAAACATGTTCAGGGAATGTAAAGCCAAAGCGTACCTCGTACATGGTGCACTCTTATTATTGTAAAAATCTAAATTATGCCATTTAAAAAAATACATTTGAATATTTTTTAAATCCAAAGGTCCAACTTCAATAGGAGCTTCTACAATAGGAAGAGAAGCACAAAATTAAGTATTATGGACCATTCTCTTTTATTATAAAATGACTGTAACATCAAAAAGTTCTATTGACAGTAGTCCAGTTTACATCCCCAGTTCACTATCCTAATTTCATTTATTCTAATTATCCACTTATTTATTTGAGACAAAAGAGAAGGGAAAGATATAACTATCAGACCCAAATGTTCCATAATAACTGGCACACACCTAGAAAGACAAAACACTATACAAAATTATGTTGTTATATCAGAATTAGTGCCAATTGTTATACTGCCTGTCGATTGTCTCCTAAACCCATATAAGTCTAAGAGCTAGTAATAAAAGAATCAAAGAATTAATCTCTTTTGCAGCAAGCAAAAACCCAAAGGCTATATCTGTTCAATGAAGGAAGAAAGGCACTTTGAAATACTTGAACTCAAAGGACAAATAGCTGAAAATATTTGCTTTCATGTGCAGCTATCTCTGAGTCTAACCATGTCATGGCATCAGGGTCAAAACTATATTATTATTTGTATGCAGTAGCACTGAGAGGCCCTAGCTCTACTGTGCACTCTGTAAAAATTAGAAGGCACTGGACCCTGCTCCAAAGAGTTTACAGTGTAAGCAGAGGACAAGAGACAATAGACGGATACAACAGACAGAATGAAATGATACTTGTCGGCATGATAAGCAGTGGTCACAACCCACGGGCCACCCAACCTCGATCAGGATTTTGTAAGCATGACAGTGGAGGAGAGTTTTATATATTTGACCCCAATTCTTGATACACAGAATTTTGCTGCATATGTGGTTGAAGATTCAGTTCTTACTGTTAATCTATGACTATTACTAATTATATAACACCAAAAGAGTGCTAGGTGCTTTACAGGATATAAGATGCCTCCTCTGAAGAGCTTACTATCTAAATAATTTATCCTAGAAGGGCATTTTCCTCTTTCAATTAATGATAGGAGGTGGAAAACAATCACCTTCTACCTTCATGAAGAACACCAGCCTTGGCATATATGGCAGATACGGCTATGGGACCTGAATTCCAAAGCTGATTTTTGAAAATCTCATCCTGATCCCCAAAGCATTATTAGGTCATAACCTGTATCACTTTCGCTGCTTGCATCTTTTACCGTAATGAGACATGAAACATACCCTGTCTTTGTAGCAGTGCCGTACTCTGCCCTTCAAAGAGCAGAATGCGTATAAGAGACCCTCTAAGTTATGTATAAGAGGAAGCTCAAGCTAAAAAAAAGTGGAAATAAACTAGCAGAGAATGCTGGTCTGCCCAAAACAAATAATTTACACACACTGCACCAGATTTTGAGCTGGTATAAATCAGTGTAGCTGCATTTAATTTAATGCAGTTATAGTGACTTATTCCAGCTGAGGGTCTCTCTCACTGTATTCACCTTTCAAATGAGCACGTTGAAAAAAAGACTGTGAGCTTGATACTCCCCTATCTTATGTGCGGAGAGAGCAGATGGGGAAAATGTTGCTGTATTAAGACACACACTTGCATCTCCCACTGAATTCATTAGGAGTTGCAGGGGCTGATAATTGAAAATTTGAGAAACAAGGTGGATGAGGAAATGTCTTTTATGGGACCAACTTCTGTTGGTCTCTCTAATATCCTGGGACTGACATATCTACAACTACACTGCATACATTTGAAAATCTGACCATTTGTATACAGGTGGCTAAATATTGATCTAGGCAGCCATTGTTATTTATTATAAATTATTATTTATTTGTATTATTGTAATAACAAGGAGCCATGGACCAAGACCCCATTGTGCTAGGTCAACAGAACAGAACAAAAGTAAGTCCCTGCCCCAAAGAGCTTAAAATCTAAGCAACTTTAGGCATAACCATGGGATATACTATGTACATTTGTGTCCAACAGGGTATGTATTCTTTGTGTCATGTCAAACACACACAAGTCCACACATGTGCCCAAACACAGGAGACTTAATTGTCTTCCCCTTTGTGTTTAGTTTCACCCTAGTCCTTTGTTATGTTGGTGAGATGAAAAAAGAAAAGCATCCTTGAGATACAGTCAAATCTTAGTTATGTCATTTTTGTGATTATCTACAGATTATTGCTGTTTAATGATTGTTACATTGATAGAAACAATAAAACAGATGATTTAAAATAACGAAATAATAAAAAGCCATTCCAGTTACCCTTTTCTTTTGAAGAGGTATAATTCGGTGGCTTCCCTAAGAGCTTCCAAGAAGAACCACAAACCGTCCAGACCAGAAGCAGAACAGGAAGAAGTACCCCTTCATTAGGATATAACAGACTACACCCCATTCACCAGGTCTCTGGTTTTCCTGGTATACACTGGAATGTGATAAGTCCCCCTATGTTCAGGGGCTCTTCATGCTGTCTTGTCTGATCAGTTAATGAAGTCAGAACAACCCTGTCCATAATATACTACTTCTGTCTTGGGTTACATGCCTCTGAGAGAAACTCAGATGATACACTCATAAAAAGGATACAGTAAAGGAGAATTAAAGAATTTTATAGATGGAGCTGGGTAAATAGTGGTAAAATTATTTTCAAACATTTTTGCAAATTCCACATTGTGATTTGATCTGATCACATTTATACCCTTTTCTCTTTACTTTCTTGGGAACATTTGTGCAAACAGTAGTTTTTTGCAAGGACTTTTGGGAAGCGGTGAAGCTGTATGCATGTGTGTAAAAACATAGCAGTGCCTACACGTACCAGAAGTATTTGTTTGGCCATCTGTCACCAGGCTGCGCTGCTCTCCAGTCTTTTGCCCAGAGCTGTATTTCTTTAACAGAGGTTAGCAAACAAACAGAAACCATCCTTTAACTCAGTCCTGGGCCACAGGCTTCAGGGCCTCGCAAGTGGTCTCTGGCATTCCCGGCAGCATCCTAGTCCCAGTCTGCTTTGCCCCCTTCTTAGAGCAATAGCCCCAGAGCTGCTTCCCTGAACTCCTGGCCCCTTGCTCTAAGGACCCACCAAAGAAGCTAGCTCCACTCCAGTATGGGCCTTTCCTCCCTAGGACACAGCCTGTCTTAGTCTTCTTCTCCACCCGACCCACTAACAGCCCTTTATAGGCTCAGCTCAGTGGTTCTCAACCTGTGGCCCACTCAGCACACAGCTTGCGGCCCATGCAGCCATACAGGTAGTATATATATATTGTGTGGATGTGGCCCACATAACACAGAGAGCTGCATATATGGCCCACAATGGTAAATAGGTTAAGAACCATTGGCCCAGGTGTAGCCCAACCCTCTTTAATAGGCTGGATTGGACCCACCTGCTCCAGGTTAGGGGAGCTGGGCTTAGTCTATCCCCAGGGACCAGGGACACCACTTTTTATAGAGGTAGTGATTTTCTATCTATGTAGACAGATAGTGGACACTTTATAGCAGTGGGACAGTGTCTTCACAACTCCAGGTCAGAACCATGGAACTAACGTATTTAATACGACAAAACAGAGAAAGGTATGTGACTGAACCGTTCACAGCAGAGACCTACATGAAATTAATGGCACTGATGATTCATACCATGACAGAATATAAACTTGTGTATTCAACCCATCCACCTGTATTGCTTCATTAAACACTGTTGCAAAATAAAGTTTAAATAGCAATGGGATGATGACATCTCTGCTGAACACCATTCATAATGTCAGAAGATCAGATATCATTCTCCCTCAACTGTGCCATCATTGAGTTATCTCTGGCTAGCATAACAAGGCATCCACATTTTCACAGGCGCTTCCAAAAGCTTGGATGAGTGACCTTATAAAAGGGCTTCTGTTATGTCTGTAACACTGTCTAAAACTTTTCTTGTGTTCCCTAGACTTTTCCTGCAACTGTCAAGCAGCAAAGATAATACCAGTAATACCAATATTGTGATAGACAACCACACAGTGACAATGAGAATATGGTGTCTATGATGTTGCCCATCAATCACTGGAGAAGAAATCCTCAATACTTTGCCAGCAGCTGATTCTGTATAATTACCATTTAGTACACTTTTCATGATTTTTCTCTAATTGGTTTACAGGTCACTTAAAGTGCCATGCCTACATTTCAGCAAGCATTACCCAATATGGGCAATAATAGCTGCTTGTCATGTATTAAATAAGGTCAGCATCTAATAATCCAATCCCGTCCTACAATACACAGTGCAATCTTATCATGCTAGTATGCTTGCATAAGGTGCCTACATTTTGTATCCGTTCCCAGAATTGTGTCAAGTTTTTTTTATTTATTTGTACCTGGAACACTCATTTCCTTGTTCTCAGAGAAACATCTAATCTCTAAGTCTTCTCCAGAGGGAAAAGCAGAATGACTGCTTTAGCCTTCTGTTGGCACCAATTCAGATAGTGTAGCACAAATACAGATGACAATATTTATGTGCCTGTGAAATATGAACTGTTACCTGGAAGAAGGAGAACTCATTTGGCCTACATTTTCCAGCCGGTTAATCAATGCCAGGTATGTGCATGTGCCATCTGAATGGCCCATGCCAAGGATGCAGTTCTGACCACAGTATAACTGCCAAGCCTCCCAATTTAATAATAACGATCTGTACCTTATGCTGTTTCTTCCATGTGAGGAGCACAAAGTACTTCAAAAACATGAGTTAACTCAACTGGCACAACACCTCTGTGTCTTCAGGTAAGTATAATTATATCCAGGGTCTCTCCTGTTTTGAGCACTAATTTTCATAGCTTACTGACATTCCAGCCCCATTTTTATGAAGCATGCACAATTCCATTTTTATGAAGCATGCACAATTCCTCACCTAAGCCAACATTTTACTAATCCTTTTTCAGATCTGTGTGATAAGAGGTGGATTTGTTCTGATTCCAGCCAGCCAGGAATACCAGAGCCACATACACAAGTAGGAAGTGTTGTCTCTGATATGTACAATTGATTTTATTTTATTTCTGAAGCATAGTAAAGGACTATGACTTCTACCTGGGGAACAAATAGTTTCACAAATGCCTGATAGGATATGTAATCTAAATGAAAGAAAATATATGCAAAAACATCAGATTAATCAGGAGAAAGTCATTAGTGGGCAAGTTTATGACTGGGAGTTGCAAATGGTTAAAACAATACAAAGGAAATATAAGTTGCGTCAATTACCCTGTTCAGAAAAGAGGTTAGCTATCCTATCTAATGAATTTAGAGGCCACTGTTATTTTTCTACAGAAGAAACATACACGAGAATAAGAATCAGCTCCTTTTGAGTCAACTCAGCCAACTATTTCAACTCAGCTTTATTTTCCAGCTCTACTAATTCAAAGAAATGGCTAATTCTGTTAAGGAAAAATATTAAGATTTTAAAATCCAAAGAGACTCACCCGCCAAATGTCTTTTTTAGAGTTCTTAACTTACTGTGAACATCTTTTTTTTTGAAGGGACACAATCAACTTCACTATGGTCCAAAAGTTGATCATAAAAGGTGTTTCACTTTGCAGTTACAAAGATTTCTCTGAAAATGCTTCCTTTTACTGATCATAGCAGCAAAAATGCCTTCCTTGGTGCTTTATTCAAACTATCATGCTGCAATAGCACAAATTAGAGAGTGTGCATCACCTGTGTTGATTTATGTTAAGATCTGAGACACATTGGTGGCTGCAGCTAGTTGTCTTTTTAAGTATCTCCTCTTTGCTTTAATAACTTTAAAGTAGATGGCTTCATGGTTAAGGCTCTGATTCAATAAAGTACTTAAGCATAAGCACAACCTTCAGTGTGTGGAATGGGACTTCTCATGTACTTAAAGTTATAGGTTTCAGAGGAACAGCCGTGTTAGTCTGTATTCGCAAAAAGAAAAGGAGTACTTGTGGCACCTTAGAGACTAACCAATTTATTTGAGCATGAGCTTTCGTGAGCTACAGCTCACTTCATCAGATGTTTACCGTGGAAACTGCAGCAGACTTTATATACACACAGAAATCATGAAACAATACCTCCTCCCACCCCACTGTCCTGCTGGTAATAGCTTATCTAAAGTGATCAACAGGTGGGCCATTTCCAGCACAAATCCAGGTTTTCTCACCCTCCACCCCCCCACACAAATTCACTCTCCTGCTGGTGCTAGCCCATCCAAAGTGACAACTCTTAACATAATCAAGTCGGGCTATTTCCTGCATAGATCAAGGTTTTCTCACATCCCCCCCGCCCCCATACACACACAAACTCACTCTCCTGCTGGTAATAGCTCATCTAAACTGACCATTCTCCAGGTTTAAATCCAAGTTAAACCAGAGCATCGGGGGGGGGGGTAGGAAAAAACAAGAGGAAACAGGCTACCTTGCATAATGACTTAGCCACTCCCAGTCTCTATTTAAGCCTAAATTAATAGTATCCAATTTGCAAATGAATTCCAATTCAGCAGTTTCTCGCTGGAGTCTGGATTTGAAGTTTTTTTGTTTTAAGATAGCGACCTTCATGTCTGTGATTGCGTGACCAGAGAGATTGAAGTGTTCTCCGACTGGTTTATGAATGTTATAATTCTTGACATCTGATTTGTGTCCATTTATTCTTTTACGTAGAGACTGTCCAGTTTGACCAATGTACATGGTATATGTTTAAAGTTATAAACATGCTTAATTACTTTGCTGACTCAGGGCTTAAGACACAGGATTGTAGTCAGAAGATCTGGATTCTAGATGCCGGTAGTGACATGCTGTGTGACCGCTTGGCCAAGTCACTTTTTTCTCAGAATGCCTCAGTTTTCCTAGCTGTGAAATGGGGACAACAACATGTAGTTCCCAGAGTGAAGAAAGGGCAAGTGAACTTATGAGGCTTTATTCCTTAGTGCTGGGAAAACACTTTGATATTCTCAGATGGGAGAATCTCCAAAACTATGAAGAAAAAGCTTTTGAACTATGCATGTCACTTTAATCTTTGCTTTCTGTGCACACTGACTGAATGGATGACAGGGAAACAAATCCATATACTGCTCTGAAAATCAATGTTTCCAAACATTGCAAATGCTCCGCATAAAGATTACATATTGTGTAGAGTTACATATGTGGTGTACAGCTTTTATATATCTGCTGTGAGATTTTGGCCATCCAGAGAAAGAGGGAAATTAAAACAAAATATATCTGGCTTAACACAAGAAAGTAAAGAAGAGCAAATGGTGATTAGTGAGTGGTCAACAAAAATTAAATAAATAAAATAAAATGGTTCATGCCTGGAAATAATTATTTCCATCATCAATCATGGTCGAGAGAGAGGAACAATAAAACAAACCAAAGCAATCCATACACACAAGCAGGCAATTTATACAACAAACCAAAACAAATTATGAGCCAGTTCTGCCCTCAGATAAATATGTGCAACTTCAATGAGAGTTGTGCATGAGAATCTGAGGGAAGAATTTGACCCAATTTTAGGCTGCTTTTATTGACTTTAATCAAATTGAGATATACTTCTAATGCAACCAATATCACGCTATCTAGGCACCATGTGCAAAACTAAAGGCTATTTCAACTCAGCTTTTTAGGAATTGTTATAATTGTCCAGGAATTGTTATAATTGTCCAGGAAGGGAACTGACACACCTTCTTTGTATAAGATGTATTTTCACACTGGAATCATGATGATTGTCTTTCAGGAGAAATATTAGAAGATAGTTGTGCTACTCTGTTTTTTGGGGGAAAGACCTATTTAGGAGCAGTCTTTCACTATGCAAGACCAGATTTATTCTGATCTCTGGTGGTAGTATAGATATTAAGGAGCATTAGAACATAAGAACGGCCATACTAGGTCAGACCAATGGTCCAGCTAGCCCAGTATCCTGTATTCCAACAGTGGCCAATGCCAGGTGCTTCAGCGGAAATGAACAGAACAGGTAATCGTCAAGTGACCCATCCCCTGTCACCCATTCCCAGATTCTGGCAGATTGTAAAGATTTACAAAAGGGTTTTTCATTTCTCTCCTCTCTCCAAGCTGCAACTTAATCTTGTTAAAAATCTATTCAACTTCCTATTAACCTTTAACAGTGATGCTATTTTCCAGGATCTCAACCACATGAACGCCAGCAGGATGTGTAGTTATGCCTGCAGTATCCAGGGCGCAAGCTGCAGTTATATCATTCTGAGGAGGATGCAAAACATTCAGCTTGATGGATACTGTATTAAGGTGAGATGCAATTTCTGCTAAAACTCATGTTAGTTTGTAATATGCTACAAAATACCATTTGAAAAGAAACAGACATCTCTTTTCTCTTTTAAAAATGCACGTCCGTTATATATGTATAGGAAGGGTTCTCCAACATTTTCACGATGTGCATCATAATGAAAAGATCATAGAATCATAGAATATCAGGGTTGGAAGGGACCCCAGAAGGTCATCTAGTCCAACCCCCTGCTCAAAGCAGGACCAATTCCCAGTTAAATCATCCCAGCCAGGGCTTTGTCAAGCCTGACCTTAAAAACCTCTAAGGAAGGAGATTCTACCACCTCCCTAGGTAACACATTCCAGTGTTTCACCACCCTCTTAGTGAAAAAGTTTTTCCTAATATCCAATCTAAACCTCCCCCACTGCAACTTGAGACCATTACTCCTCGTTCTGTCATCTGCTACCATTGAGAACAGTCTAGAGCCATCCTCTTTGGAACCCCCTTTCAGGTAGTTGAAAGCAGCTATCAAATCCCCCCTCATTCTTCTCTTCTGCAGGCTAAACAAGCCCAGCTCCCTCAGCCTCTCCTCATAACTCATGTGTTCCAGTCCCCTAATCATTTTTGTTGCCCTTCGCTGGACTCTCTCCAATTTATCCACATCCTTCTTGAAGTGTGGGGCCCAAAACTGGACACAGTACTCCAGATGAGGCCTCACCAATGTCGAATAGAGGGGAACGATCACGTCCCTCGATCTGCTCGCTATGCCCCTACTTATACATCCCAAAATGCCATTGGCCTTCTTGGCAACAAGGGCACACTGCTGACTCATATCCAGCTTCTCGTCCACTGTCACCCCTAGGTCCTTTTCTGCAGAACTGCTGCCTAGCCATTCGGTCCCTAGTCTGTAGCTGTGCATTGGGTTCTTCCGTCCTAAGTGCAGGACCCTGCACTTATCCTTATTGAACCTCATCAGATTCCTTTTGGCCCAATCTTCCAATTGGTCTAGGTCCTTCTGTATCCTATCCCTCCCCTCCAGCGTATCTACAACTCCTCCCAGTTTAGTATCATCCGCAAATTTGCTGAGAGTGCAATCCACACCATCCTCCAGATCATTTATGAAGATATTGAATAAAACCGGCCCCAGGACCGACCCTTGGGGCACTCCACTTGATACCGGCTGCCAACTAGACATGGAGCCATTGATCACTACCCGTTGAGCCCGACAATCTAGCCAGCTTTCTACCCACCTTATAGTGCATTCATCCAGCCCATACTTCCTTAACTTGCTGACAAGAATACTATGGGAGACCGTGTCAAAAGCTTTGCTAAAGTCAAGAAACAATACATCCACTGCTTTCCCTTCATCCACAGAACCAGTAATCTCATCATAAAAGGCGATTAGATTAGTCAGGCATGACCTTCCCTTGGTGAATCCATGCTGGCTGTTCCTGATCACTTTCCTCTCATGCAAGTGCTTCAGGATTGATTCTTTGAGGACCTGCTCCATGATTTTTCCAGGGACTGAGGTGAGGCTGACTGGCCTGTAGTTCCCAGGATCTTCCTTCTTCCCTTTTTTAAAGATTGGCACTACATTAGCCTTTTTCCAGTCATCCGGGACTTCCCCGGTTCGCCACGAGTTTTCAAAGATAATGGCCAATGGCTCTGCAATCACAGCCGCCATTTCCTTCAGCACTCTCGGATGCAACTCGTCCGGCCCCATGGACTTGTGCACGTCCAGCTTTTCTAAATAGTCCCTAACCGCCTCTATCTCCACAGAGGGCTGGCCATCTCTTCCGCATTTTGTGATGCCCAGCGCAGCAGTCTGGGAGCTGACCTTGTTAGTGAAAACAGAGGCAAAAAAAGCATTGAGTACATTAGCTTTTTCCACATCCTCTGTCACTAGGTTGCCTCCCTCATTCAGTAAGGGGCCCACACATTCCTTGGCTTTCTTCTTGTTGCCAACATACCTGAAGAAACCCTTCTTGTTACTCTTGACATCTCTGGCTAGCTGCAGCTCCAGGTGCGATTTGGCCCTCCTGATAACATTCCTACATGCCCGAGAAATATTTTTATACTCTTCCCTGGTCATATGTCCAACCTTCCACTTCTTGTAAGCTTCTTTTTTATGTTTAAGATCCGCTAGGATTTCACCATTAAGCCAAGCTGGTCGCCTGCCATATTTACTATTCTTTCGACTCATCGGGATGGTTTGTCCCTGTAACCTCAACAGGGATTCCTTGAAATACAGCCAGCTCTCCTGGACTCCTTTCCCCTTCAAGTTAGTCCCCCAGGGGATCCTGGCCATCCGTTCCCTGAGGGAGTCGAAGTCTGCTTTCCTGAAGTCCAGGGTCCGTATCCTGCTGCTTACCTTTCTTCCCTGCGTCAGGATCCTGAACTCAACCAACTCATGGTCACTGCCTCCCAGATTCCCATCCACTTTTGCTTCCCCCACTAATTCTACCCGGTTTGTGAGCAGCAGGTCAAGAAAAGCGCCCCCCCAGTTGGCTCCTCTAGCACTTGCGCCAGGAAATTGTCCCCTACGCTTTCCAAAAACTTCCTGGATTGCCTATGCACCGCTGTATTGCTCTCCCAGTAGATATCAGGAAAATTAAAGTCACCCATGAGAATCAGGGCATGCGATCTAGTAGCTTCCGTGAGCTGCCGGAAGAAAGCCTCATCCACCTCATCCCCCTGGTCCGGTGGTCTATAGCAGACTCCCACCACTACATCACTCTTGTTGCACACACCTCTAAACTTAATCCAGAGACACTCAGGTTTTTCTGCAGTTTCGTACCGGAGCTCTGAGCAGTCATACTGCTCCCTTACATACAGTGCTACTCCCCCACCTTTTCTGTCCTGCCTGTCCTTCCTGAACAGTTTATAACCATCCATGACAGTACTCCAGTCATGTGAGTTATCCCACCAAGTCTCTGTTATTCCGATCACGTCATAGTTCCTTGACATCACCAGGACCTCCAGTTCTCCCAGCTTGTTTCCAAGGCTTTGTGCATTTGTATATAAGCACTTGAGATAACCTGCTGATCGCCCCTCATTGCCAGTATGAGGCAGGAGCCCTCCCCTCACAGACATTCCTGGTCTAGAGCAGACCTCCCCTCCCTATCATAGTCACATAATATCCTTGGAGCAAGTACAGCAATTGCTCACACGCAAAAATATTATTCGGAAAGTATGTAATGTAGTTTTAATATGATTTTGGGGCTGGAAACACACAGGAGAAGTCAGCATCCATCTGTCCAGCTAGCTCTTCTCTGACCACCATCAAGGAACATGCCTAAGCCTACCACTGACCACAGTTTCAGAATTGATGATCTACAATATTTACAAAGGACATCCCAAAGGTATCTGTTAGGTGACAGAGATCTTCAGAATCAAATCACAGTTCTTCAATCTTTCATTTTTGATGGTCAGAGTTCATCTAAACAGTTTATTCAAGATTATTCAACACCATGATAGTCATACACTGTTCAACAGTCACCTGGTAGTAACAATTCTTAAAGTTCAGGTATTTAGAAGTAATGATCAACAAGTGCATAAAAACAATAGAAATGACTTGTATTCCTTAACACAGAAGAATTTGCTAATTAAATTTAACAGTTGAATCCAGCTATAGTTTGATCCAGCTGTTGGATGTGCGTCTGAGTGAGAGAGAGATGTGATCAATGCATTTTGCAGTCTCTTCCTTTAAAAGCTGCAACTGTCGCATACACAGTTTTCTCACCCTTTGCCACACTGATGTATGACATTAGCCTTGAACTCTGGTACCCCTCACAGCTGTGCTGTCTGACAATTCACTGGGTTGGACCTCTGGGCTGTCATTCTCTGGCAACAGGGAAAGATGTGGGAGAATGTCAGTTTCAGCAACTTCTTTTCCTTGAGTAGGGCCAAGCTGATATTTCCTTAGTTGTGTTCCAGAAAGTGGAGGGGGAGAGAAAGATTTCCGTGGGACTATTCTATGGACAGAGTCTTTTGATTTTCCCTTCCCAATACCCTGCATCACACTATAGCATGTTACTCTTTTGTTATGTGACTTAGAGTCATGTTTTGGGGGGGAGGAGGCGGGGGGGGAGGAGAAGGGGGGGTTAGGCTGCTCAACATAAGACAACACGATGTAAGTTACCCAGAAGAATGTGTAATACATTTTAACTAGAATGGGATCCAATACAATACTAGAACCTCAAAAAAGAATTATAATATTTTATTTACATACTTATAATACTGATATAGCATTGTTCATTTACGGATCTTAAAGTCCTTTACTAACAATTAACGGAGCCTCCAAATACCACTGAGAGATAGGCAGTATTATCCTCATTTTACCAATGGAGCACAGGGGGTTTATGGGACATGCCTAAGATCAGAAGTAGAATATAAGATTGCTGTTTCCCAACCCCCTGCCCTAGCCACCCAAGCAGAAATTTGACACTAATACATTTTCAGGACTAGTGCACATTTAAAAAAAACAAAAAACATGTGGATGAAAACCACAGTTACATTAGCTTTCTACAAAGATACCATCCCAACTCAGGGACATAATTGATTGGAATCCGTTGTTTTTAATGACTTTCATTTGGAGTGTGTCACTTTTCCAAAGCAAATCCCTCCTCTTAGCAATGTATCCCCTACCATAGCATGGACAATTGATTTCTATACAATGATCTACAAGCCACAGCAAGTAAGAACTCCATTACAGATTGGGTGTGCAATATGGATGAAGCTCAGTCTCCTTACTCCTGGGGCCAGAACATCTGCATTCAAGTCCTGCACAAAGGAAGAACCTCATAGTGGTCTCAGGTAGCCAATGCATGGACTGGATTTGATGGGGTACAGATGGACCATGTCCAGCCCTCCTCTGAAGAGCCTGTGTGGTATAATACTTTTAAGGATTATGCCCATGATAGAAGAAAAAGGGAAAAAATGAGAAGAATACTTGAGTACTTTCGACTGCATCCTCCTCAAAAAAGAAGTCAAACATACGACAAATGTGAAGACAGTTCAGTCTAAAAAATGGAGCTATCTTAAAAGTGTCCCATTTAAATAATGTCAAGGCTGTGTTCAAGGGCTTTGGGGAGGAAGGAAATATTTGAGCTCATAAGTACAGTGGAAAACTATTCTGCGGTTTTATGCATATGACATTTGTTCTTTCAACACTTCCATTAAAACATACTCATATTAAGTACCCAAAAAAGGCTATGTTTAAATATCTTTACTGAAAATACTAGTAAATTTAAAGATATGGTTGAAAATCTTTTCTTAATGCTGTGAAGTCTCACAGACAATATATTTCAACGTTTTAAAAAAATATAAGTACATTTGAAATAGTGGAAGTGGTTAAAAGTAGTATACTATCTAAGGTTCCAAACCAATACATATTCACTTTTGCAGCAGATCTTGCTTAAGCAAATAATTAAGAGGTTAACCTTTCTGTGCACCCTAAAAAGCAAAGTACTAGTGGTTTTATTATGCAAACAGTTCAAACTGTTGAAAGAACAAATGTTAGAGGTATAAAAACATGGAACAAAAACACCACAAACCATTCTCGAAAGAATACCTAATAAAGGAAAACAGGGGAAAGGATATATTTTCCACATATTACTGCAACAATGAGGCTAATAGCATTTCACTGTATTTATGGACTGGAATATTTCCTCCATTCTCAACCCCCTGAACGTTATCAGGGACAAAAAAGAACTCAGCAACAATGTCCTGATTGCAAAACAGACCCATTCTTTTTACCTTTGCATTACTTGCCAAATGAACTCAATGAAAGAAGCGGGCTTGTGAAGATCCTAGGTGGACATTAAAAGTGGTTACTGGAAAATTTTCCAGCAACCAGCCATTTGTCACAGCTTTCCCAGTCATAATGTTAAAGTTCACAAAGCCTTTAGGCCATGATCGTGCAAACCTGTCAGTATGCTGAAAGTGTCATTGATCCACCTAAAGATACTACACAGTACAGCGGATTCTAAGCAGCACCATCCTTTTTATGCTCCAGTATGACAGGTCAGCAAAAACTTTCTCAGAATAAAGAAATTTTGAAAGAATGAAACATTTTCAATAACTTTTCATGTTTCATCTAGAATGACAGAATGTAATATTTTCCTCTGATGACATGCTTCATTCAAGGCTTTAAAATCTCTTGTAATAATACATTAATTAAATCTCAGATTGCCCATGAAAGACAATATACATATTATTAGGTGCAGTTTACAAATGGCTAAATTGAGGACACAGAATTTTAGTGATTTGCTCAAGACCACAAACAAGTCAATGGTAGAACTGGGGACACAACTCAAGAGTCCTAGTTCCCAGGCTTCGGTTTAACTAACTAGATATCACCATCTCACTTAGCCCTAATCCTCCAAACGTTTATCTACATATTTAATTTAAACTTGAAGTCAACTGGATTACTCACAAGTTTAAAGTTAAGCATATGCATAAGTGTTTGCAGGACTGGGGCCTTGAATTTTCCTGACCTTTATTGGACAAAATATGGTAGAAGTGGCTTGTCGACTTCTATCTGATAGGAGCTGATCATCCCTCTCAACCTGTCAAGTCTCAAATGTAGGACACAACCCGCTGCTGAAGTACTGAGACCACAGCCTACCATGCTGACCATATTGTCTCAGTGTTTCCTTGTTTTCCCGTCAGTCTGTTTCTCTCTGTCGTCTCTTGTCTTAAACTTAGACTGTAAGCTCTTTGGAGCACGACTGTCTTTTTGTTCTGTGTTTGTAAAGCACCTAACACAGAGGGGTTCTGGTTTATGACCAAGGCTCTGAGACACTATGATAACACAAATAATAAATAATAAATAAAGACCAAAAATATTCATGAAGGAAATTTAAAATGTTGTGGAAGTTGATTCTTTAATACAAGTACTACCATTCTCAGTTTCATGATTCTTTATTTCTTTCGTAAATAGTTTTTAACAATAAAAGTGAGGGGACCCCACAATTTGTGTGGAGTGTAGGTAGCTTTGGGACTAAAGTGGATGATGTCCCTCAAAAAGATGGACATTTCAGAGCTCTGGAACTGACACAACAATGAATATTTGAGTGAGAGAGATATTAATTAGTGCAGAATTTAAAAGGGTCTAGGAACAGACTGAAAGGTTGAATGAAATTCAGACTCATCATCCCTTAAAAATTACAAGCTGAAACTGGGTTCTGTGATAGCAATGACATGCATGCTCTACTGAGAGAGCGAGCGAGCGAGCAAGAGTGCAAGACAGGCAATGTAGTCAAGGTTTTGAGCCCTGTGGCATGAAAAAAATTAGGGCTGTCAAGTGATTAAAAATTAATAGTGATTAATCACGTGATTAAAAATTAATCACAATTAATCACACTATTAAATAATAATAGAATACCATCTATTTAAATATTTTTGGATGTTTTCTACATTTTCAAATATATTGATTTCAATTACAACACAATACAAATGTACAGTGCTCACTTTATATTTATTTTTGATTACAAGTAATTGCACTGTAAAAAACAAAAGAAATAGTATTTTTCAGTTCACCTAATGCAAGTACTGTAGTGCAATCTCTTTATCATGAAAGTTGAATTTAAAAATGTTGAATTATGTACAAAAAATAACTGCACTCAAAAATAAAATAATGTAAAACTTTAGAGTCTACAAATCCACTCAGTCCTATTCCCTGTTCAGCCATTTCCTCAGACAAACAAATTTGTTTACATAATCAAAGATAATATTGGCTGCTTCTTGTTTACAATGCCACCTGAAAGTGAGAACAGACATTCACATGGCATTGTTGTAGCTGACATTAACGTGCCAGATGTGCTAATGATTCATATGTCCCTTCATGCTTCAACCACCAGTCCAGAGGACGTGTCCATGCTGATGACGGGTTCTGCTCGACAACGATCCAAAGCACTGCGGACTAACACATATTCACTTTAATTATCTGAGTCAGATGCCACCAGCAGAAGGTTTATTTTTTTTTGGTGGTTCGGGTTCTGTAGTTTCTGCATCGGAGTGTTGCTCTTTTAAGATGTCTGAAAGTATGCTCCACCCTATGTCCCTCTCAGATTTTGGAAGACTCTTCAGATTCTTAAACCTTGGGTCAAGTGCCGTAGCTATCCTTAAAAATCTCACATTGGTACCTTCTTTGTGTTTTGTCAAACCTGTTGTGAAAGTGTTCTTGAACCGAACAACGTGTGCTGGGTCCATCCGAGACTAGTATAACATAAAATATATGGCAGAATGCAGGGAACACAGAGCAGGAGATATACAATTCTCCCCCTAGGAGTTCATTCACAAATTTTATTAACACATGATTTTTTTAACGAGCGTCATCAGCATGGAAACATGTCCTCTGGAATGGTGGTTGAAGCATGAAGGGGCATATGAATGTTTTGCATATCTGGCACATAAATACCTTGCAATGCCTGTTACCAGAAGTGCCATATAAATGCCTGTTCTCACATTCAGGTGACACTGTAAATAAGAAGAGGGCAGCATTATCTCCCTTAAATGTAAACCAAGTTGTTTGTCTTAGTGATTGGCTGAACAAGAAGTAGGACTGAGTGGACTTGTGGGCTCTAAAGTTTTACATTGTTTTGTTTTTGAGTGCAGCTACGTAACAAAAAAAATCTACATTTGTAAGTTGCACTTTCACGATAAAGAGATCGCATTACAGTACTTGTCTGAGGTGAATGGAAAATACTATTTCTTTTGTTTATCACTTTTACAGTGCAAATATTTGGAATAAAAAATAATAATATAAAGTGAGCACTGTACACTTTATATACTGTGTTGTAACTGAAATTAATATATTTGGAAATGTAGAAAAACATCCAAAATATTTAATAAATTTCAAATGGTATTCTATTGTCTAGTAGTGTGATTAAAACTGCAATTAAAAATCACGATTGATTTTTTTATTTGCGATTTTTGGAGTTAATGGCATGAGTTAACTGCTATTAATCAGCAGCCCTAGGAAAAAATCTTCCTTCGCAAGGTGAGATACACTGTCCTATGATTTAAAAAGTCACTTGAAAAGTCCCTTCAGCCACTGCTATATGCAGGACTCAAGATATAAGCTTCTTAACATCTTCTAAAGAAAAGGTAGTATGTTCACTTTTATAAAAGCATTCTTCATTTTGAAGGTAAGAGTATTTTTCCCTATATTAGCTCTCATATTCATATTCACATCACTTACTGACTGAAAGCAGAAAGCTTAGAGGGCATGTGCATCCCATGGTCATTAGAAGCACTTTTAAGTTAACTTCTTAATAACAAATAATGAAGGTTTCTGGGTATTTCCTTCAGATAATCCACTAGTCCACTGAGAGTCAATCTATTATGCAGTCTCAAAGAGTAACATCAGTGGCTATGTGAGCCAGGGTGATGATATGGAATATATTTAGTTGGTTCACTAAATTACTAAGACATAAGCAAATAGAAATGTGAAAGATAGCAATAGTTTTCCTACAGCAATAATAAATTCTGATAATGGTGACCTGAAAAAATATATGTTTCAGCTAGGCTATCACTGAAAAGGTGTGCGAATATAATTATTTTTGATCTTTGACCTCCATCCATCATTATAGTATCTGAGTGCTTTCCAGCAATATTAACTGTCCCTACATTTCATTAATGCAGAGTTAAGGTTATTTGTTCGTGCTTCCTGCCCTTCCAGAATATCAAGGTCAGCCATACTCAAACCTCTGAAAACTGGGGAATGAAGACTTAAGGTAATGTAAACTTAAACTTCTGAAAACATGGAATTACAGACTCAAGGTACATGCCACTCCCACAATACAACCTTACCTCTGTCTTCTTCAAGCAATGCCCCAACACACTAACAACACACATTAATACGACACTTTAGGAACAGAGTACCTCAGCACTGTAGGACAAAGCACCTTCTCTTTGCTAACACCTTCTCTTTGTGAAGGCAAAACATGGGTTAAGGTCAGGTAAAGGGAACAGCTACTACCTGCACCTACCTACATGCAAACACCAAGCCTACTCCGGAGAAACCACCTCAGATTTGCTAAACCTTTCACGCTAAGAATTCCCTCTGAGGTATTGCCTTCAGTTACCCCTCACCAAGCCTCAAAGACCACTGTCAAGTGTGTCACCAGTCTGCGAGCAATCCCCATGGCAAGAAGACCTCTGTGCACTGCTACTGATACAACCTACAAAACAATGCACTGAAATGAAGCATACATCAACGTGCACGTGCACCTGTCCTCACCATGACAGTGACAACTCTGCCAACCTGCTCCAAGTAATCCCTCAGGCATTCAACAGAGAGACACCTAACACAGTGAAAGCAGCTGGGACACATGGGGATAAATGCTGGAATTCAAATCTCTGGAGCACAATACAGCACAAATAATGTCTTTTTTCTTTTAAACATTCTTCATGTCTACTAATTCTGGCACCACCCTTACTGAACCATTCCCAGTGGCTATTGCTAGCTCCACGGGGCAGACTTAAGGTTGAATTTGGAGGATGACGTGCACCTTAGTTCTGCATTTTTTCTGGTTTTCTGAAGTTTAAGTTTGTGTTATTTTAACTTTTCATTTCCTGGTTTTCAGAGGTTTAAGTGTGCTGAATTCAATTTTTCAGAAGGGTACCAGGCAACCTTAATTCTGTGTTAAAGTTTGGGGGCAGTTTTTAAATAATTTCTCAGCAACACCATGTTCCCCAGCCCAGCTCTCCTCCTCCACTGCCTCCAGTTTCTTGGCAATGATTACCCTGGCCACAAAATCATTAGCTGTATCTTAGTGTCTTCACTGCCCCCTCTCATCTTACATCCTTCTGCCTTTCCAAGTACAGACTGGTCCTCCCTCCCCAGCCCTCCTCACTACAGAAGAAGGGGCATTGGTGAGGCCCCATAAGGTGAGAAGCTGAACAGAGGATGACAGAACAGAGCAGGGAGTGACATGGAGTCACTTAGGGCATATTCTGAAGTGAGGATACAAAGGGGGAGGTATGGACAAGGGTGGTAATGTTGGGTCAGAACTGAAGCCCCTCCCTGCATCTCCAACTGTACAGTTTTGATCCCACCGTATTCTTGTGCACTGCTTTGACTTCTCCTTTCTCCCTAAAAGCAGCAGTATTAAGGGATGTCTCTTCCCCGTTGCAGAAGGCAGCATGTGGAAGAAGGGAGTTTAGGAAATACTCTGTAATTTTCACTCCATGCATCTGAAGAAGTGGGGTTTTTACCCACGAAAGCTTACGCTCAAATAAAACCGTTAGTCTTTAAGGAGCCATCAGACTCCTTGTTGTTTTTCTGGAAATACCCTGTTTCAGAATTACTTACACACACAATTTTATGTGCTTGCTATCCTGATGTGTACGTCATATCATCGATAGACTTCAGATCTTGTATTTAGATCAATGGAACACCGCCATATGAAAAAAAATCTAATTTAAACACCCATTTCTAACTTCCCAATTGCCGAGTTTTTGAGGTAAGTGGCAACATATTTCAAGTTATCAGTGGTTAGTCCCTGGTCAAAATGTGGCCTAAACGAGTTATGTATATCTAAACTAAGGGACTGTTAAAAATGGAAGAATTATGTAGTGATAGTAAGTTTCAAAAAATTCTAATTAATCCACTTGAATCCCTAAAGGATTATATTGTCCTTCACTGAGCATCTGCTAGAGTTCATGTCCCATTGAAATATGACAGAGACAGACATATTTTAAATTTGGATTTTGCAAAATTCCCTCATGTATACAGCATCTGCATACAGTTGCCGAATGACAAAGGGATTGCACAAGACCTTTTCTTTGTCATTCGTATTATTTGGTTTCCATAGGCAAAAGCTGTATCTCAGTTACAGATAAAAGGTTTGGAAAAGATTTAAAGTCCTGTGTTCAAAAAGAAAATGGAATTATTATTCCATCTCACCTCCCCTCACCAAGGCTCACAATAACAGCTCTTAGTTGCTATAGCAAACCAAACAAGAAACAAACAAACAGGAAAGGTGGATATTTTGATTAGAATCGCACAAAGGGGTAATAGGTTCAGCAGCACCCCTGAGTTCCTGTTCAGATAATAAAACTGGAAAATGTTTCTACAAGGCCTTTATCCAGGTTTCTGAAGTATGAACTAGGACCTAATTCACACCAAACACTTGCCACTGTGGAAAAGACTTGCTGTGAGGAGACACCATAAACCTCAGCATTTGCCTTTTCCTTATCAGGACTGCAGTATTAGTGCCCAGATGCAGCATTATTACTCTCTGAGCCTTGTCTCACCTCATACAATGTTTCATTATGTAATTATAAGTCACACATTTTTTCTTCTTACACCATGCACTAGAACTACACAGAGAAAGAAAGAAGTCTTCCATCTGCAATACGCACACACACACACACTTGGGAGGGGGGTGTTCAAAAATACATAATGCTTTGCATTTTCACAGGTTTAGTATGTTTTCCTAACATTGGAATAACAGACCACAACTATATGCAAGTGCACTTGAATACTATGGCACTGGTATCATACAAATGCCTGAAATGTAAATTTCATTTAACCCCAACCAAGTGAAGATAAGGCCTTTGTGTAAAAAAATCCCAAGAGCTCTCTTTACAACAGCAGTAGCATGAGATTTTGGCAAGCAGCTCTGACACAGTAGTTAGCTAACTAATGGTCTGAAGTGGTTTGAGAGTCGTGTAGGATTCTGTAAAGACGAGAGTTACCTGTGACATGAGAATTATGAGAGTAACGGCAATGTCACATTCAACGTGTTATCTTAAGGGTTTTAAAAGATATTCTCAACAAAAAAACTTCAAAAACAGACTCCGACGAGAGACTGCTGAATTGGAACTAATCTGCAAACTGGATACAATTAACTTAGGCTTGAATAAAGACTGGGAGTGGATGGGTCATTACACAAAGTAAAACTATTTCCCCATGTTTATTCCCCCACCCCCGCAACCCCTACTGTTCCTCAGACGTTCTTGTCAACTGCTGGAAATGGCCCACCTTGATTATCACTACAAAAAGGTTCTCCCCCCCGCTCTCCTGCTGGTAATAGCTCACCTTAAGCGATCACTCTCGTTACAGTGTGTATGGTAACACCAATTGTTTCATGTTCTCTATGTATATAAATCTCCCCACTGTGTTTTCCACTGAATGCATCCGATGAAATGAGCTGTAGCTCACGAAAGCTTATGCTCAAATAAATTTGTTAGTCTCTAAGGTGCCACAAGTCCTCCTTTTCTTTTTGCGAATACAGACTAACATGGCTGCTGCTCTGAAACCGGTCACATGAGAGTACGCAGAATGCTAAACAGACAGAGCTTGAGTCAGTGATTTGCAGCCCGAACCAAAGCCCTAATGGAGTCCTTCCATCAATTTCATAGATTCCGAGGCCAGAAGGGACCACCATGATGATCTAGTCTGACCTCGTATAGGACACAGGTCATAGAATTCCCCCCAAAATAATTCCTAGAACATACCTCTTAGAAAAACATCCAACCCTGATTTAAAAATTGTCAGTGATGGGAAATCTACTACAACCCTTGACAATGGTTAATTCCCAGGGTTAATTACCCACACTGTCAAAATGTATGCCTTATTTCTGGACTGAATTTGTCTATTTTCATTTTCCAGTCATTGGATCTAAGGGAAAAAGAAGTTGAGAAGAGATGTCATTTTCTCAAAGAGATACTATTAAAAGCACAACTGAAAACTATCCTGATGCCAAAGAAAGATAGGAAAAATAGTAAAAGGCCAATATGGCTATATCAGGAGCTCTATAATCACCTGAAAATCAAAAAGGAATCCTAGAAAAAGTAGAAACATGGACAAATTACTAAGGAAGAGTACAAAAGAATAGCACAAGTATGTAGGGTCAAAATCAGAAAGGCTAAGGCACAAAATAAGTTATACCTAGCAAGGGACATAAAAGGCAATAAATAAGAGGTTCTTTAAATATATTAGGAGCAAGAGAAAGACAAAGTAAAGTGTAGGCCCTCTACTCAATGGGGAAGGAGAGCTAATAAGGATGACATCAAGAAAACGGAGGAGTTTAATGTCTATTTTGCTTCAGTCTTTACTGAAAAGGTTAATGGTGACCAGACGCTCAATGTTATTAATATTAACAACAAGGGGAAGGAAAGCAAGCCAAAATCAGGAAAGAATATGTTAAAGAATATTTAGATAAGTTAGAGGTATTCAAATTGGCAGAACCTCATGTAGTTCACCCGAGGGTACTTAAGGAACTAGTTGAAGCTATTTCAGAACTATTAGTACTTATCTTTGAAAAGTCCAGAAGAATAGGTGAGATCCTGGAAGACTGTAGAAAAGCAAATGTATTACCTATCTTTAAAAGGGAGAACAAAGAGGAGCCGTGGAATTATAGACCAGTCAGCTTAAATTCAATACTTGGAAAGATACTGGAACTAATTATTAAACAATCAATTTGTAAGCACGTAGAGGATAACAGGGTTGTAAGGAATAGCCAGCATGGATTTGTCAAGAACAAATCATGCCAAAACAACCTAATTTCCTTCTTTAACAGGATTACTGGCCTAGTAGATGGGGGGAAGCAACAGATGTGATAGATCTTGATTTTAGTAAAACTTTTGACACAGTCCCACATGACAGTCTCATAAGCACACTAGGGAAATGTGGTGTAGATGAAATTACTATAAGGTGGGTGCACAACTGGTTGTAAGTCTGTACTCAAAAAGTGGTTATCAATGTTCTGCTGTCAAACTGGGAGGGCATATCTAGTGGGGTCCTGAACTATTCAATATTTTCATTAAAACTTGGATAATGGAGGGAAGAGTATGCTTATAAAATTTGCAGATAACACCAAGCTGGGAGGGCTTGCCAGCACTTTGGAAGATAGGTTTAGGATTCAAAATGACCTTGACAAATTGGAGAATTAGTCTGAATTCAACAAGATGCAATTCAATAAAGACAAATGTGTCACACACACCTGCTTGATGACAATTCCCCATTTACAATTACATTTTGAGACCTATCAGTTAGCCAGTTTTTAATTCACTTAATGCATGTCATGTTAATTTTATACTGTTGTAGTTTTTTAATCAAAAGTGTGGTATCAAGTCAAACGCCTTAGAGGGTCTCTAAGTACCTTACATGAACACTATTTTCTTTATCAATGAAGCTTATAATATTATCAAAAATTAAGTTAGTTTGGCAGGGTCTATTTTCCATAAACCCATCCTGATTTGCATTAATTATATCACCCTCCTCTAGTTCTTTACTAATTGAGTCCCGTATCAGCTGCTCCATTATCTTCCCCGGAATTGATGTCAGGGTGACAGTTTGGGAACCCCTGATCTAGTGGTTTGCACATGGGAATGCATATTAATCCTGGTTCTGCCACTGACTCACATGTGGCCTAGAGAAGGTCATGGCACCTCTCTCAAATTCCCATCTGTACAATGGAGACAATACTTGCCCACCTATGTAGCTTACCACGGGGTTGAGAGGGTTAATTAGCTAAATTTTGTAAAGTGCTTTGAACATACTTTAAACTTACAAATGCTAAATATTATTAATGGCTCAGAAGCACGCTATTGTCAATTTCACATGCTAAAACAGCAACAGTAATAAAGAAAAATGCTACTAAAAATATAGCAGTCTCCTCCACTTATCATGAAAATGTCTTGTGTGTTCTTGAGAATATCTATGGATCTACTGTACATATTAGATTGATTTCAAAAGGTCATGAAAGTTCACAATGCAAGTCACAAAGAACTCTCTATATCAGGGGCTTTTAGAAGAAAAATGCTTTGGAGCCCAGATGTCTCTTCATTTGCTCCTTTCCTTCTCAAAAGCCATGTCTACTTCAAATCTGAGCATTAAACACATTTGACCAGCTTGCTGCAGTTTTGGATGTGCCTTTATTGTGGTATTATTTAATGTACATTTTAGTTTCATTCTTGTCAGAATGAAACATATTTGAGATGTATTATTTGAGATTTATTTTGCATCTGGGACTTGTATAATTTTTAGCCAAGTAATTGCCATGGTCATTCAAAAGAGCTGAATTCACTGAAGCATGAGGTCATAATCAGTGGTGATTTGGCTTATATCATAGATCAATCTAGAGTTGTTTTTTTCAGTTCTTTGGAGTGGTATATGACCAAAGGAAAAAAATAAAATAAAAACCTTTCCTGTTCCTGATGTAACCACAACAGATTTCCACCTATGCTTTTTTCTCAAGTCTAGAGGAACTGCAGACACAATCCAGTAAATATACAGATACTCTAATGAGGAGCAGCAGTTCATGAAAGTAATAAAATAAATGGATGCATAAAAAAGAGTCTCCATATTCCAGAGAGCCAAACCAAAGAGTTTTGGGTTAGCTTTATAACATCTGATGGGAAAGGTTTCTGTACATTCAGCCAAAAACATATTTAACTTAGTTTTGATCCTTTCAGCTCAGTATAATATTGTCTTTGAAGATGTGGGTTTATCACTATTTAAACACATCCAGATCTCCTACCTATCATGTGACATTATTCTTCCTACTTTTACAGCACATTTCATGAAAGGCTCTCAAAGCCCTTTACAAACAGTATTTAATTAAGTCTCAACACACTTCTGTACGATAGGCAAGTTGTAGTATGGGGAAACTGGCCGGCAGACTGAGTAAGGGATTCAGACCGCCATTTTCCCATTTGGATGCCTAAAGTTAGACATTTAAATTTGACCAAAAGAAAACTTGAATTTGTGTTGGTGAAAAAAAAATGCAAATTAGCTGCTCAGATATTACAGTGATGAGCATGTGATAAAGATAAAGCCCTTTGTTTTCCGTTTTTATTGGGGATTGATCAGTGTTCATAAAAAACAAAATAAAACAAGTGTGTCACAATTCTGGGCAACTGCACCTGAGTTTTCCACAAATGGTTTAGCAAGGGCACCCGCTCTCAGGCTTCCCCAGCCATTGCTTTTCTTGGGTGGAGACCCTCCGTGTCTCTCTCTCTCTCTCTCTCCCCTGTCTGGGATATTTCCAAGCTGAACAGTTCCCTGTATTCATTATGTTATTCCCAGCAAAAAAGTCTGCCTAAACAGGCCTGCTTGCTACTCCCTTCAGAGATGGGGCATAGTGTAATTGTTACAGTTATAAGTTACCACACATTTCTTTCTCAGCAAGCTCATTTTATTCCTCAGATAAAAGCACTTAAGAGAAAACATTTGAAACAATAAAAGAACCTACTTGCATGCTAATAAGCTTACCAGAGATTCCCCCTGTCAAGGTTCCTCCCCCACTCTGAACTCTAGGGTACAGATGTGGGGACCTGCATGAAAAACCTCCTAAGCTTATCTTTACCAGCTTAGGTCAAAACTTCCCCAAGGTACAAAATATTCCACCCGTTGTCCTTGGACTGGCCGCTACCACCACCAAACTAATACTGGTTACTGGGGAAGAGCTGTTTGGACGCGTCCTTCCCCCCAAAATACTTCCCAAAACCTTGCACCCCACTTCCTGGACAAGGTTTGGTAAAAAGCCTCACCAATTTGCCTAGGTGACTACAGACCCAGACCCTTGGATCTTAAGAACAATGAACAATCCTCCCAACACTTGCACCCCCCCTTTCCTGGGAAATGTTGGATAAAAAGCCTCACCAATTTGCATAGGTGACCACAGACCCAAACCCTTGCATCTGAGAACAATGAAAAAGCATTCAGTTTTTTACAAGAAGACTTTTAATAAAAAATAGAAGTAAATAGAAATAAAGAAATCCCCCCTGTAAAATCAGGATGGTAGATATCTTACAGGGTAATTAGATTCAAAAACATAGAGAACCCCTCTAGGCAAAACCTTAAGTTACAAAAAAGATACACAGACAGAAATAGTTATTCTATTCAGCACAATTCTTTTCTCAGCCATTTAAAGAAATCATAATCTAACACATACCTAGCTAGATTACTTACTAAAAGTTCTAAGGCTCCATTCCTGGTCTATCCCCGGCAAAGACCCAGCATACAGACAGCCACAGACCCTTTGTTTCTCTCCCTCCTCCCAGCTTTTGAAAGTATCTTGTCTCCTCATTGGTCATTTTGGTCAGGTGCCAGCGAGGTTACCTTTAGCTTCTTAACCCTTTACAGGTGAGAGGAGCTTTCCCCTGGCCAGGAGGGATTTCAAAGGGGTTTACCCTTCCCTTTATATTTATGACACCCCCCAACCCACCTCCACAAGGGCTTTAGTCAGCATCAGTCTTTGCAATCCCTTCCCTCAGGACTGGGGCCCTAGCTCAGTGGTTTGAGCATTGGCCTGCTAAACCCAGGGTTGTGAGCTCAATCCTTGAGGGGGCCATTTAGGGATTTGGGGCAAAAATTGGGGATTGGTCCTGCTTTGAGCAGGGGGTTGGACTAGATGACCTCCTGAGGTCCCTTCCAATCCTGATATTCTATGATTCTATGATTTGCTGGATCAGAACAGAATCCCTGAGCCTGTTTAAAACCAGGCTATTTAACCAAAAAGCCATTCTTTGTCTGTGATGCTTGGAGAATCCAGTTTGAACTAGAATATGCGTATGGCTCCAGGGGTGGCCTTCAAAGGGCTGATAAAGGGGTCTCTGTCCGGCAGGAAAAATGGATGGGGACTATCACTTGGCAGTGAGTGAGTGAGTTGGGCAGGGAATTGGATGCCAGGGAGAGAGATGGGAAGGGAGCCCCTTTTGGGGCTGCTGGGACTTAGCTTTCTGTCAGCTTTGATCTCCCGCAGCACAGCTGTAGCCGTCAAGTGCCAGCTACCATCCTCTGAGCAGGTTCACTGTGCCATGTGGATGGGACCCTGACGGGGGCAGCGGGAGCTAGATCTGGGGACTTACAGCACTTGCAAAATTCAGGTTAAAATTGGTAAAACGCGAATAGTTGATTTTTCAAAACCCAGGAGTTTTGGGGGCAAATTTAGTAAAAACCAAAAACAATGGGCCTTTGGTAAAGGCAGAGAGAGATAAAAGTGACCCAATTTTCAGAGCTGATAAATATGCACAACACCTATTGACTCAGTGGAAAGTGCAGTAGCTCAGTATCTCTAAAAATCAGGCCACTTTGGGGTGCCTAATTATGAATTTAGTTGTCTAATTTTAGCCTTGAAATTTTTGGCTTGAAATTTCCCAAGGCCATGACACCCAGTCCCTGCTTTAACCCATAAAATATCAGAAGATCTCAGAACTTGGAGAGGACACATCCTCTTCCCACCTCCGTTTTCTTAGCACACCTGACTGTTTACAAGACACATCCAAGTTGGACTGTGGCCCTGCTGCCAGCGATGCCTCTGTGCTATTTCTGAGCAATACAGCAGACTGGCCCACATCCCGAATGCTAAGTGAAAGGCCTCTCTGTAAGGTAAATAATCACTGATTCAGAATGCTACCCCTTACATTTGACAGCCAGCATGGTTGGTTCTCTGCACCTGCAATGAGGGGGAACTAAGAGAATCTGTGGTTCAGCAAGTCTTCTTAGAGGTCCCAGTCTTGGAGTGTTTCTTTAACTGTGCCTGAAACCTGCCCACCCAGTTGCTGATTTTGGGCAACCTCCCATGAGTCCACATGTTTCTAGGTCCACCTATGCAGGTCATTGATTTATTTATTGGGGTGGGATTTGCAATATGGAAATGAATGAGAACAAACAAGAGTAAAGGAAATAAGAAAAAAAGGAATTGGATTGGAATTTACTGAAGTTTTACAAATAAAGTCCTCATCCATACTGCAAAAGGAACTGAGTTCAAGGCCCTATCCATGCTAGGAAGCAACTAGGTTTAACAATGGGTTTTTAACTCAAAACTAGCCAGAGGTGCAGCTCAACTATGTTTTGACACAGCTTGGTCCCACTTTTGGACAGGGGAGGAGGAGGGGGGAGGCAAAGGGGGGTATGAACTGGGTTATACTCAATTTTCAAAATCTGTGCTCTACCAAAACACTCCACCATGTCTTCTAAATCGGATTATAATGCCCTTTGGGATCACAAGGCTGGGTTGACCTAGGTGAGAACACACTGAATTGCCACTGAGTTTAACAAGCCCTGTTAAACTTTTTGGCATTAAAGGAGAGTAACTATAATGGGGAGAGTGGGGCATAACCACCTCTTCTTTTGAATAAAAGGCCCGTTTGGCCTGCACTGGATGCTAAAGAGAGGAGTTATTGTGTGGCATGCAACTCTCCTTCACAGTGTTATATTGTCATGTCTCATTTTGTTCTGTTCCATCCTCAGTCCCAACTTACTTTCTATCTCTACTCTATTTTATTTGCTAGATGGCGCTGTGGGATGATTTTTCTAAAGCAGACAAGAAAAAAATACTTCTTCCCTCTCTTCATTTGTTGATTTTTCTCTCCTTATGAAGCATCTGGAGGTTTCTCTGCTTCTTGGTGGCACCAGACACATGCTGATCTGCTGTGGCTGGACATTTCCTCGGCTGTTCTCTCAGTATATCCACAGCATTTACTACAGTGCTTCTCAGAAACTGCTAGCAAAAATAAATGGAAGGGAGAGAACCCTTGGGAGCAGCTGGGGTATATGTGTGTGCATGGGCAGGGGTGGGACTCCTTTCCTCAAGGTTTCCTATTTTTATTATTCTTTCTTTTTTTTTTCTTTTTTTTTTTTACTTTTCTTTGGGACTATTACAGCTCCAGTAAAATGGGACTTCCTAGAAACTAGATTTTTCTAACAGAGAACTAAAATTAAAAAGGCCACAACTGGCAGCTGGAGTTCTGGTATGGGTTAATTCAACACCGCCCCCCGCCCCAGAATCCTACCCTCTTTTTCTCCACCAAACTGGAACTCACTCTCACTCCCTACGGGACAAGCTGCTGTTTGCAAAAGCCACAGGAAGCTGCCCTTTGCAATGGGGGAATCTCAGAACGATACTTTTTTCTGGCACATTTCACCTGCAGCTTAAGTAAGCCATCCGGTGCTGGGGAATGCTATGAATGGTGCAATATTCATAATATCATAATAGGTTTAAATCGGGATTCAACTGCTTACACTTGATGCTCAAGACTTGCTACTAATGACTTGAGGAAAATAAGGTAAAAATAAGATCATGGCCCTTATTTGTGAGGCTGGTTATGTCCGTCTGTTCCATGTAACAGTCTTCTCAGTTACAGCTCACTCTTCTGGACAAGAACAGCACTCCATTTATTCATACTTGTAGAGAGCTTTAAGATCCTTGGATAGACAAATCCACTGAGGTATTATTAAGTTTTATTAGGTCTTATAGCCAAAATTTGATCTTTACTGATGTTTTTTACCTAAAATCCATTGACAAACTCAGAATTCTTTATCTATATTTCTGCAAAACAACTGCTTTCCTTAAAGATAAAATTAATCAGTCCTAACAAACAGGTGTGTGGTGGAGAGAAAAACAGCCTAAGAACAAAGGTGAGTTTTCAGTTGTCAACAGGTAATTATAAACAATGAGAAAAATGTAGTGATTAGAAAAAACACCTTGGCCACGTCCTATCAAATACTTAAGACTAGCCTGTCACACTCTCTTTTAATGTATTTTATGTTAAATATATGGGGCAAACCTGACACTCCAAAGCTTTGTTAACAAACGCAGAGATTATCAGCATGATTCAAATATCAATGAATATGATGAAATTAACCATAGTGCCTTGTAACAGCCATAGAGAACCAAAACATTAAACACGCAGCCGGGAATGCAAAGGTTAACCAACTCCCTGCTTCCTGCAGATTGCATGACTCATCCCAGAAGTCACACCTGCAATCTCTGCTGGCAGACCAGGCAAAACCCTCAGAATACAGGATTATGCTTTAGAGCCTCTGGACGCAAGGTCAGGGTCAGAGTAAATTTATTTGTTTTTTTTTAATACTGGGCTCACCATGATGGGGAAAAGGGAAGATGGGATTTCTTTAATTGGTCATAAATACTGGATTGCTGAAGTATCAGGACTTGGCACTTTCTGGAAGTTTACTCATTCAAGATTGTTTTGTTTTTTTTAATTGACCATGTGCACTTTTCTTCTACAACAAGTAAAGCAGCAGAAGACAAAAACCCACCTCTCTCAGCCATTCAAGGCCTCTCATTCCATAGACTTAAGCCTTCCTATCTTCTTTTAAACCTCTAGTAGCATTTTACCTTTGTCCATGGAAAAGAGATAAAGATCAGGGCTTAAACAGTGACTTGTAGGAATGGAGCATGTGAGGTCGGGGGGGGGGGGAATGGTATGGGGGATAAAAAGACAGAAGTACATGGCACATTTATTACTGACATGAGCCTAGACAAAAATCAACAAGCCTTTGCTTTTCATTGCCCATCTAATCCCCAGATGACGAGTATAATTGTATAAACTAGAATAAATTGCCCCACTGATTGGCGTAGCAGCTGGACTTAACTACAACCATATTTGACAATGCACTAGACTGTCTCAGTCTGAAAATGACTGAGAATCTACTCATGTGCTCCCCTATCGTTCTTCTTCCAACACCAGAAGCTGTCAAGTTTGGCGGTACAAACTGTTGGTCATCAAGCATAAGACTCAGGGGACAGGAGAGGAATTGATTAGAGACTCCAGAGCAGACCGACTGTACTTATGCCCAAACACTGTGTAATTGTGTGCAAATAAGTAGCCTTCTCCTTTATGATTCACATCCTATTTCTGCCACAGTGGAAGCGCTGTTAATGTCAGAAAACTGTGTGAGTGAACAAAACAAACTTAGAGAGAATATATTTTAGTATTTAAATAGGAAATAGTTCCTCAGAATACAACATACCAAATTCCTTATTTATGGTTAAGACCATTTCAATCCTATAAAGTGCATGCAAAACGGTGATAAGGAGACTGACCTTCTTTGTAAGGCGCTTTGAGATCTAAAGATGAAAAATGCTATATAAATGGTAGGTATTGTTATTAGTACTAGTGGACTTTTGCATCTCCTAAATGATTTTACAAAATGCCAGAAGCATGGAGAGAATATTTTATATTGGCCAAGCTGATTTCGAAGTTCAGATACACCGAAATATCTTATGAAAGCATATACCTTTCATTTTATGTTCTGCACTGTAAACTTGGATTATTGTACTTTGCTTTTCACCCTGTAAGCAACATTGGCTTCTTGCTCCATTCTTTTTCATCTGGCCCAATGTGTCAAATTTTTGGTTGAAAATTTGCAATTTTTCTTCTTCAGGCAATTAGTTTCACAGCCAGACAATCTCCAGATGTGTATCTTGCCAGAAGACTTAATGGTTATAAGCATTCAATAAAGACAAGTTGGTTCCATTTCTTTGTTCTGGTACTGTGATATGACCCCTTCTAGCAACCTTATGGCACTGCATCTCTATTAGGGAACATATTGCTAGTAATCCTTTTAATAGAACCCACTTGCTACAAGGAATATGTATACTGGGGTAATTGTGAAAGCTGCCACTCATGTTGATTTCTTTTCTATTACCATTTCCTAACTCATGTAATATTCATTTGCTGTGGGGTCTTTTGTTTCATTCTTCCTGTTTTTTCTCATGCAACTTATAGACCATTTTTGGCAATTATTTCATAGAATCATAGGACTGGAAGGGACCTCGAGAGGTCATCTAGTCCAGTCCCCTGCACTCATGGCAGGACTAAGTATTATTTGTCCATGTTGCATTCATTCCTAACAGAATGTTTGCATGTTATGTACAAGATTTGATTATTCTGAATGAAAGGTTGGAAGTGAGCTCCTGCTATGCTAATAGCAGTTAAAAGTCATGCCATGTGTCAGTTAAAATTTAATTTCTGCTAGATTTTCAATAAACTGCTAATCTGATCTATGATCTCAAGGTAACGAGATACTCATGATATATAAAGAGGTATATATTTCATAGAATTTTATTCATTTACAAACATAAATGCTGAGCACATTAATTTCTAAAACTGAACTTATTTTCCTTGAAAATATCTATTTCTACTACTGGTAGTTCTATTTATATAAATTTTGGAGTCCACATTTCAGAATGCAACAGGCTTAGCTGCAGTGATCTACACATTTGTCAGCTCACCCCAGACTATTACAATGCACTCTACTTTGCACTGACCAAAAGTAAACTATAATTGGTTCAGTAAGCAGCTAGCTCCCTACCTGAAAGACTGGACAAACCAATGTGAACGCATCATGTGCTCTACCTTGACTGCCGATTCAATTTCAATCTTATTCCAACATCCTGACCTTATCTTCAAAGCACTAAATCAATACGTGCAAAATAAACTATGTTTATGCAACATTACAGCTACAAATTTAGGGCCTGATGCAAAGCACTATAAGAAGCTTTTCATTGACCTCAATAGGCACTGGCTTGGGCCCTTAAAAGTCAGGAAATGAAAAAGTTAAGGTGATATGACTGTGTTCATACTGCACACAAACATTTTGTTTTTCATAGAAGTTAGATAGCTAAATGTATAACAAAATACCTATTAGGTTGGATTCTGGTGTAAATGGCCGTCATTCCAATGAAGTCAAAGGAGCTGCACCCATTTACACCAGTTGAGTATCTGGTGCACAGAGTGTGGAATGGGTAAATTGTAATATTGCTTTTAGGACTTTGAGAGAGAGAGTCTCACCCTTGCTCTGAACCCCCTATGCCAGGCAGAGGGGCCAGAGAGAGGTTTAAAAGTCCTGGGGGAGGATTCACCCAGTGCAGTAACTTAGGAAGAGAGATGTGAGACCCCTTTGCAAGGCTTGGTGTAGGGGAACACATCAGGGTCCTGGCCAGAGGAAGGAGAAATATCCTCATAGCCTGCATCGGCTACAGAGATTCTCAGAGCTTGTTTACACAGTGCAACAATGCACACTATGGAGGTGTGATTTCTAAAGCACATGAATATGTTGTGCATTAATTGGTGTGAGTACACCCTGCTGGTGAGCACTAACAGTTCCCTAATGCACTTACTTTAGTTTGCATCAGCAGTATCTATACAGTCCAATTAATGCACAACATGTTAGTGTGCTTTAGAAATCACACCCTGGAAGTCAAGCATCAGAGGGGTAGCCGTGTTAGTCTGGATCTGTAAAAGCGGTAAAGAGTCCTGTGGCACCTTATAGACTAACAGACGTATTGGAGCATAAGCTTTCGTGGGTGAATATCTACTTCGTCGGATGTGTGCGCACCCTGGAAGTGTGTATTACCCCACCATGTAGACAAGCCCTCAGCTGTTGCAGGCTTCAGAGCAGCTCATTAGCAACCTGGGGGGGAGCATGAGTGCATGAAGTAACTTAGAGCAGCTCTCAGATGAAGTGAGCTGTAGCTCACGAAAGCTTATGCTCAAATAAATTGGTTAGTCTCTAAGGTGCCACGAGTCCTCCTTTTCTTTTTGCGAATTTATTTTGAATACCTTGCCAGGCCCTGCAGCAGTCCAGAATCCAGCAGGCATGAAACTACCTGAGATGCCTTCCCTCTGAGCTACAAATTCTGTGCTGTGGCACACTATAATTTTTCACGCTTCAACTTTGGCCTTTCCACCTGGCAGGCCTGCTTAACTCCCCCATTATGTAGTAGCAGGAGCAACATACACTTCTGCTGAGGGCAGCAGCAGGACCCTACTGAACAGTTCACAGGCACATACAGTGCTACGGATACATACCAACTGCTGGACATACACTCCACAAACAGAGGAGAAGGAAACAAATACATTCATAACTAAACAATAAACAAGTATTTAATCAGGGCTTTAATTTCCGTTTGTATGTAACATATAAGATAGATTTTATGTTTTCTGCCCCATTACAATTAAACTTTATTAAATATGGTTATAATGTATTGAGTGCTGTATTGTATATAGAGGATATGAGGCCAGACAGATTCTGATCTTACTCTGTTATACATTCTGAGTAACTCGATTAGAGTCAAACAAATTTCTTTGTGTTATTGTCATGTAAACATTACCACAATCTGCCCCATGGTCCCTTCCCCAAAGGGCACACAATCTAAAATGAAATGAGTGCATGTCTATGATTAGATACAAATATTAAGAAGCATAGAGAAGAAAATCTACTGTTTTGACATCTGCCAACCTTGTTTGCCTTATTTGTCTCCTTCACACACATCAGTAATTTTAGCCACATTAGCAAATAAGGATAAAGCACATTATCACCTGATGATCCTGTAAATGACAGTTCACATGTAGTGCACTGTGCGTGTTCCTTTGATGACCACTAATTAGGCAGGCTTGAGTATATATTTCACTCACTCATAGAATATGTGCAATTCAACTCGTAGATGGTATTAACTCAGGACTGGCCATACACAACTGTACATTTACTGGGCCGTAAGAAATATTTAACCACGAAAGCACTTGAGATGCAAGGATGTCTCATTTTTAAGAACACCCTGAGAAAGCTCCACTGTAAGAACTCCAGTGGAAATTTATTTTATTACTTTCTTGGGCTTTCATGCATAGGTGACGATTCCATGAGTGCTCTGGGGATGGAGCACCCATGGCAAAAAAAATAGTGGGTGCTCAGCACCCACTGGCAGCCCCACCGATCAGTGCCTCCCCTTCCCCCCAGTGCCTCCCATCCCACCAGTGGCCCCACTGATTGGCTCCTCTCCCTCCCTCGCAGAGCTTCCCGTCTGCCACGATCAGATGTTCTGCTGGGGAGGAAGGGGAGGAGGTGCTAGGGGGAAGGGGAGGAGCGGGGGCAGGAAGTGGGCAGGATGAGGTAGGGCAGGGTGGGGGTTTGGAATTAGGAATGGAATGGGGGAAGGGTCTGGGGTAGAGTGGGGGTCAAGCACCCGCAGGGCTCTGAGTAAGTCAGCGCCTATGCTTGCATGCCTTTTGAAAGAGAATTAATTTTTAGTCCTAATCCTATCCTTACATATTCTTTTCTCCAAACCTTTGCTCCATTAATATGAACCTATTTACAATATATATTCATAAATCGGTTTCTGTGTATGTTTGTATAGGTGTCTATGAGGACCTCTTCAAGAAAGGGAAAAAGGACAAGTTGTACTGTCAGTACATTTCAAGGCTATGATACAAGTCAGCATAATAAGGTGTAGAACTAAATCCTGAGATCCCTATTCACTTCCTTGATTGATGCCAGTGAAAAATGGCCTGAGTAGGAACTGAGTGATAAGCGAGTAAGGACACTGAGATGTGGCTCACCAGCAAAATCAACAGCCATTTCCTGCGAGGTAGTTCATAGGCAAACAGCCCCAAGGATATATAGCAGCTGTTGGATATACCAGGCAGAAACAAAGGAGTAGAAACCAAACTGCCACCTTAGTGACAAGAAGGTTGTGTGGAACATGGAAATTCCATTTAATGAAGATTTCAATATTTGGCTTTGTTTCAAACTGGAATGAAACCCAAAAATTCAAAGTTTCCCATGAAAGAAAATTACCCGAAAAATTTGTTTTGAATCAATTTTTAAATTTTTTTTCCTTTTACACTAATTAAAGCAATTCAAAACAAAAGTAATTTCAAATAAAAAAATTAAAACATTTTATTCTGAAAATGTTGAAATGGTCCATTTATGTCAAACCTACTTTTGTGGGTTTTTCCCCTCCAAAATGAAATGTTGGCAAAATCAACATGATTTCATGCTGTGTTTCAATTTTGGCATAAAATGGTTCTGTCCAAATTTTTCCAACCAGCTCCAGTGACAAGTTACTATGCTAGCACTTGTGTTAAGTCATCAAACAATAATTTTAAGAATTAATCTTTACACATTTTCTGGGAAGTACCTAGGAAAGTATTATTAGATTCTTTTACACAATGGATCAGCTATAGCACAGAGAAATTAAGGTCCCAGTTCAGCAAAACCTTGAGCACATGCTTAAGTCAATCTGTGTTCAGCAAAGCAGTTAAGCATGTGTTTAACTTTAGTCAGAAGCAGGGCAAGGAACAGAACTCCAAAGACTTGACTGTTTGACCTCTTCTCTAACCACTAATCCTACATGGCCTCCCATATTTTAGAACTAGAGCCCAAATGATCACTGCTTAGGGCACTTTCCAAAGCCCATTGAGTCCATTAACTTTAATAGACTTTGGATTTGGTCCCTAATGAGAAGTGAGATATATTTACATTATGTTCATGTGAGCTTCTATTCAAAAGTCAGTAACACAGTTCTCAGAATCTCTATGTGGCCCAAGATCTTTCTGGTACTTTGTAGATGCAGTGCCCCTTCAGAATATAAAACAATTCTGCATTTTAACAAATGTGAAGCAAAAGATTCATACAAGGCTGAGGGAAGGCCAGAGAGCTAAGATTCAACATTGTCCTTACAATACTGGACTCAGACAGACGCAAACTGGAAAAACAAATTAAAACAATATGTGAGATATAAATCTTTACTCAATCTTCCTAGACCTAGCATTCCACTTGGTCTTCCGAGGTTACCCAGATCACTTTAAAAATGGACTACTTTCCACTGAAAACAATGCCAAAAATGGTTTTCAGGTCTGCTGGGGGGAATTATAGCAGCCTGGATCATCAAATAGAAAAAAAAAATTACTCTCATCAGTGGCACTCAGAAAGGAAAGGAAAAAATGAAAGTGCAGTACAGTTTTGGGAACACAATGCTCTTTTATGCATAAATTCTAAGGACAGTGGTAGAGATTTGTGGGTTTGCAGAGCAACCCAAACTTTATAAGAGATTTTTAAAAAAAGATCAAAGGCTTAATCCCAGTGGTCTGTGAACACACCAAGGGTAGAGTATCTGAATCAAACTAGTGCTCCACCATTAGAAGTTTTATTCAGAAATGTAGCTACAGTAGGTATCCCGCCTGTGGGCAATGATCTCTAACCCTGGATCCTTTACTTCAATAATTTAGAGTAAATGTATACAACATACAGATATATATGTAAGTTTATATGTACATTTATTTATTTCAAAAGATAAAAAAAATCATTGCAAGTACTTAAAGTTAGTTCAGTACATATCCCAAACCTTAAAATAAATGAATATCAAGCTAAGGGAAATGTCTCCAACAATCCACAGGTATCACACAGACACTGTCAGTGATACACTACAGGGACACCACTTCCACCTCCAACATACACTCCAGATCCCTTCACAGCCAACCTGCATGTAACTTGAACTATGATGCAAAACCTTAAACTCTTACCTCAGCAACAAGAGATAGAGACTGCAGAAATATGGGGACAGGGGTACAGTGTGATTTCGCAGAGGTTTGCCACAATATTTATACAGGTTGGAATTAAGGTTTTACATTATAGCACAAGGAGAGATATGGCAGGACCACTTAAATGTTAATTACTAGGCTTTTTAATTTTATTTTGAAGTTGCAGAATTATTGTAAACAACCGTTGTTACCTGCCTCTGGAAATTTCCACTCCATGCATCTGACGAAGTGGGTGTTCACCCACGAAAGCTTTTGCTCCAATACGTCTGTTAGTCTATAAGGTGCCACAAGATTCTTTGCCGCCTTTGTAAACAAAATAATTTTGGTGCTACAGTGCTAATTGTAGTCTACTGAAACACACAGGCCCGTGGCAGGGCTTTGAAGTGTGAGGGTGGTCGCTCTCCCAGCGCTCCGCGAGAGGATTAGCTTAGAGTGCTGGGAGCGTGGCTTCTAGCGCTGGGGCACTGTTTACACTGGTGCTTTACAGCGCTGTAACTTGCTGCGCTCGGGGGGCGGGGTGTTTTTTCATACTCCTGAGCGAGAAAGTTGCAGTGCTGTAAAGTGCCAGTGTAGCCATAGCCTTTCGCTACTAACTCTGGTCTAACATTGTTTTTTGGATGATTTTTAATGACTGCCAGATGTTTAAATCTGGTTAGCATCAGCTTTTCTTTAACCCTGATAAAAATAATGGGCCCCATCCTCGGCCCTGCTACAACCCCTTCCCATCATGCCAGAAGTGCACAGGCACTAGCCCGGGGTGGCCAACCTGAGCCTGAGAAGGAGCCAGAATTTACCAATGAACATTGCCAAAGAGCCGCAGTAATAGGTCAGGTTTCAGAGTAACAGCCGTGTTAGTCTGTATTTGCAAAAGGAAAAGGAGTACTTGTGGCACCTTAGAGACTAACCAGTTTATTTGAGCATAAGCTTTCGTGAGCTACAGCTCACTTCATCGGATGCCGATGAATCTGATGAAGTGAGCTGTAGCTCACAAAAGCTTATGCTCAAATAAATTGGTTAGTCTCTAAGGTGCCACAAGTAATAGGTCAGCAGCCCCCCATCCACTACCCCACTCCAACCCCCAGCACCTCCCGCCCACCTGTAGCCCCACCAGTCAGCACCTCCCCTTCCTTCCCCACGCCTCCCACCCGCCACAATCAGCTGTTTTGCAGTGCGCAGCAGGCTCTGGTGGGGAGGGGGAGGAGCGGGGGCATGGCAGGCTCGGGAGGGGGCAGGGGCCTCGTGGGAAGGGGTGGAGTAGTGGCAGGACCTGGGGAAGAGCAGGGGGTTCAGCAGCGAGCACCTGACAGCACATTGGAAAGTTAGCATCTGTAGCTCCAGCCTCGGAGTCAGCGCCTATGCAAGGAGCCGCATATTAATCTCTGAAGTGCCATATTATCCTCCTGAGCCACCTGATATAGAGGGTGGTGCAGAGCCAGGTGGTGCAGAGCCAGAGTAGTGGCTCTATACCATTCTCCTCATAAGCGCTGGCACAGAGGATGTGACCAAGGGAAAAAGGGAAAGTCTGGAACGTTGCTGTACTCTGGTGATCCCCAGCTGCCAGAACAGCCCCTCGTAGTATGGCTACACAGCGGCTGGGACCAAGCCTCCCAGTCCAGGTAGACTGACTCACACTGGCTCCACTCAAGCTAGCACGCTAACAAATAGCACTCATCACTTATTCTTTCAGAGAAAATCAACTGAACACTCTGCACTTCAGTATGTGGTGGGTCTTTTGGACAAGGCCTTAAAAATGAAGGTGCTGTATACTCTGCATACATGTTGAAAATGTCATGGCACTTTTCACAAGAACGGGGTTTTGTCCCATTGTCTGCTAAGAACTCATCCTCTCCACCAGTGTCACTCATCACGCTGTGTGCTAGCGAACTGCTGTTCTCCGCTCTGCAGGAAGCTTCGTTTCAGTGACAATAGCATATGTACTTAGTTTCGGAGGTACTTCGGAGATGAAAGTTATTATATACATGTTAAAATGGCGGTGGTATTATGGTTATTAAAGCTCCATCTTAATGTGTGTACTCCAAGCCTAGCTCACTGGAAAAAGTATGCCACTTCTGTGGTTGACTTTGAAAGACTTGAAAAACTTTTTAAATTAGGATAGGTTTTCAACTATGAAGGAAGACTAACAAATTGTGATGGAGTGTTTGTAGTTTTACAGAACTGTTTCTCCGGTTACTGAAATGTACATGAGGTTGGGTATTTGCAAACTGCATCACTAAAAGATACAAGCTATACAGGGAAGTGCATTATCTATCATCTAGGGCAGTGGCTCTCAACCTGTGGTCTGCAGACTATGTCTAAGGGTCAGAGGGGTAGCCGGGTTAGTCTGGATCTGTAAAAGCGGCAAAGAGTCCTGTGGCACCTTATAGACTAACAGATGTATTGGAGCATAAGCTTTCGTGGGTGAATACCCACTTTGTGGGATGCATGTAGTGGAAATTTCCAGAGGCAGGTATAAATATTCAAGCAAGAATCAGGCTAGGGATAACGAGGTTAGTTCAATCAGGGAGGATGAGGCCCTCTTCTAGCAGTTGAGGTGTGAACACCAAGAGAGGAGAAACTGCTTTTGTAGTTGGCTAGCCATTCACAGTCTTTTTTAATCCTGAGCTGATGGTGTCAAATTTGCAAATAAACTGAAGCTCAGCACTTTCTCTGTGAAGTCTGGTCCTGAAATTTTTTTGCTGCAGGATGGCTACCTTTAAATCTGCTGTTGTGTGTCCAGGGAGATTGAAGTGTTCTCCTACAGGTTTTTGTATATTGACATTCCTAATCTCTGATTTGTGTCCTTTTATCCTTTTACATGGAGATTGTCCAGTTTGGCTGATGTACATAGCAGAGGGGCACTGCTGGCACATGAAAGCGTAGATTATATTGGTGGACGTGCAGGTGAATGAACCGGTGATGGTGTGGCTGATCTGGTTAGGTCCTGTGATGGTGTCGCTGGTGTAGATATGTGGGCAGAGTTGGCATCGAGGTTTGTTGCATGGATTGGTTCCTGAGTTAGAGTTACTATGGTGTGGTGTGTAGTTGCTGGTGAGAATATGCTTCAGGTTGGCGGGCTGTCTGTGGGCGAGGACTGGCCTGCCTCCCAAGGCCTGTGAAAGTGAGGGATCGTTGTCCAGGATGGGTTGTAGATCACTGATGATGCGTTGGAGAGGTTTTAGCTGAGGACTGTATGTGATGGCCAGTGGAGTTCTGCTGGTGTCTTTCTTGGGCTTGTCTTGCAGCAGGAGGATTCTGGGTAGACGTCTGGCTCTGTTGATCTGTTTCCTTGTTTCCTCGTGTGGGTATCGTAGTTTTGAGAATGTTTGGTGAAGATCTTGTAGGTGTTGGTCTCTGTCTGAGGGGTTGGAGCAAATGCGGTTGTACCCCAGCGCTTGGCTGTAGACAATGGATTATGTGGTGAGATAAATAGCAGATTTAAAGGTAGCCATCCTGCAGCAAAAAAACTTCAAGACCAGACTTCAAAGAGAAACTGCTGAGCTTCAGTTCATTTGCAAATTTGACACCATCAGCTCAGGATTAAACAAAGACTGTGAATGGCTAGTCAGCTACAAGAGCAGTTTCTCCTCCGTTGGTGTTCCCACCTCAACTGCTAGAAGAGGGCCTCATCCTCCCTGATTGAACTAACCTCGTTATCCCTAGCCTGATTCTTGCTTGCATATTTATACCTGCCTCTGGAAATCCCCACTACATGCATCCGACAAAGTGGGTATTCACCCACGAAAGCTTATGCTCCAATACGTCTGTTAGTCTATAACGTGCCACAGGACTCTTTTGCTGCTATGTCTAAGGGGTCCATGAAAGACTTAGACGGAAAACTGATTGAACAGAATTCAACTATATACACAGACAATAGGTTTCCAAAGGGGCCCACACCTCCATTTGAAAATTTTTAGGAGTCTGTGATTGAAAAAAGGTTCAGACCCACTGTTCTAGGGTGCATGCAGTTTTGTAGCCATGTTGGTCCCAGGATATTAGAGAGACAAGAAGAGCTCTCTGTAAGCTTGATAGCTTGTCTCTCTCACCAACAGAAGTTGGTCCAATAAAATATATTATTGAGGGTACAGTGATGCAATGTGTCACACATCACTACGGTGTGAAACAACTAGGTAGAATGACACATAATGCCACTTCATTAACTTGCTATTGTTTGCAGTCAGTGACATCCAAGGGAAATGGTTTCGCATAACAAAAGCAATCAGTTCTTCCTGGACAACATGAGTGAAATTGCTTCAAAAATGGATTAAATTAAACTACAATATCCCTTTAAAGCTTTCTTTTTTTTTTAAATTTAGAATAATTATTTGTAGCTTTGTGATTTGCTAGCCTTGTTTTAACATTGCAACTTGTCCTGAGTGAAGCCCGCTCTATAGAAATGTCTATTGGAGGCAAAAAACCTTCCAACCTTCACACATACCCTTGCTGGTATGTACAAGCAGGACTTTTCCTTTAATTTCTACACAGAGGGAGATATTTCCCCCAAAGATACATGGAGGGTATTGGAGTGCTGTCATGGATCTGAGAATTACCAGAAAATTTAACCAACAATGATGGAGATTTTAAAAAATCTATTGAAAATCTATGAGAGTTTGGTGCCTACTTGTTCTTCACGCTTTGAAAATCTTCTCCCTTGTTACTTAACTTGGCTCTCTAGTTAGATTCCAAATTTATTCTTGTACATAGGCTGGTGGTGGTGAGATTTGTAAGAATGATGTGAGAAAGATGAGATGATGAAATTGACAGAAAAAGTTGGAACCGCTAGTTATCCACTCCAAAATCTTAGGTTTCAGTTTTAGCCTTCCTTTTCCCCTAGTCCCACCAAACCCCTCATCCCTTTTATCTGGGAGCCAAAAGAGCTTTAAAAAGATTTTTTAAAATAGACATATATGATGGCTATTTTTATCTCTGTTTTTAATCCCTTAATCACCTTAAAAAGTTAGGATAGCTGAAACTTTTATTGATATCTACACACCTGTCTAAAGAGCTCGAGAAGCACTATGGCTTAATTCAGCAAAGCTTTTACATATGCACGTAAGTCCAACCCTCGCCTAAAAAGCATGGTTAACTTTAGGTATGTACTTAAGTTCCATTAAGCCCAATAGAACTTAACCATTTATCTACAGTTAAACTCATGGTCAAGTGCTTTGCTAAATACGGGGGGTGGGAGGGTGGGACCGCTGAATCAAGGCCTATGTAAGTGTTATGATTTTAGTGATATATTTTAATACTTTGAGCAATGCCATGCTATTCCATCCCTTAAAAGGAATATGGAAGAAGTACATTGCTAACCTCAAATTTTGCACTGATCATCAACAAGAAGTGCTATCCTAGCACCCAGTTCTCCCACTCTTACTCATATGATTTGCGTCTAACACTAACCTTCCCTCCACCTTTACGATTTCTCACTACTGATGCCATTGGTGCAGCTCAACTAGTGGAAACAATGGTAGGAGTCCTAGTGCAAACTCTCTGCTGGAATTTTAACAATTGTGTCCTCTAACTCTGTTCACAGCAGGTCTAGGCAATGCAGTGATGAAAATGCCGGTGGCTGATGGTGACCCATCTATGCCAGTGTCCAGTTCTGTTGCTATCAGAGATGGAAGTGCAATAGTATGAGCAATGGTAGGGAATATAACAGGAAAAAAATACCTAATATAGACAAGTCCATTAGGTAAGGAGCCAGAACTGGAGACTGAATGAGCAGGATTTAACAAATAATTATAAAAAATCAAAAATATTATGGAATTTGTCAGAAAAGATTTTCAATGAAAATTACTCAACCATCTCTACTAATTAGCTTATTGAGCCTCTACAAAGCTTTTAGGTAAAGGCAAGAAACAACATGTCCCAGTCACTGCTAATGTACTCCACTAAATGATATGTTGTTTATCTTCCGTTTCCTTCCACAAGGAATTGTTTCAATATTTACACTGAAGCTTTAGCAACTTTACCTTCCTTTTATGCTCAACAACGTTAAAACAATTTTCCCTTTGTTGCAGAAAAAGAAGTAGTTTAGCTGGACTGTAAATTAGACTGTAGGTATGTTGCAAATTCCACAGATTCGTTTTTCATGGAGAGCCAAATCCACACTTAAGTGCATAAAGCAGCGGTCACACCACACATTCTGCTAGTAGCCTTGTCATACCTTCGATTAACTTTTGGCACACAGACAGGGACTTAGATCTCTTCCAAGACAGTTAAATAATAATGAAAGAATAACTTTGATGCTACCTGAAACCAAACTATTCAAAACACATTGCCTGCATTCCCTAGGCGCAGGCACTGAGCCAAGATATGGATATAATCATTTCGGCTGACGATGGGGGAGAAGAGGAGCTTAAAGACTGGAGTGTTGTAGTGCTTTGGTAAAGACAATCAACATACCTCATTTCAGATCTGTAAAGTAACACTAAGATGTCCCCCACATCGTGGTAGAATGAGAGGATTAGCATACTCAATGTCTTAACATTTCTTTTTCTTGCACAGCTTTTTTCTTGTATATGTTTCATAGGAAACTAGAATCCGTATCCCCCAAACCATCTCTACATCTCTATTGCATCCTCTCTCTGGCAGGGGCGAGTATTTGATGTTCCAAGAAAACAAGCTGCCTGGTTATGCACCGAGGCAACTGTGGAATGATCTACGTGTGTGTGTGTATGGGGGGGGGGGGGATTCCTTCCTGATCTTCCACCCAACAAGATGCTCATGACACTTGAGATTAGTTACCCTCATCATTATCTTACTTTTCATATCTACCAATATTATTAGTCATCCAAAGATGATCCAGCATTTATAGTAACCCAGCCCCAGTTTTTGACTCAATCTCTTGCAGCAATGAATTCTGTGCATTGGGGGGATTGGTTAAAGGGGCCTCTGGGACTCAGGACTGCTAGGCTCTTCTTTAGGTTGCACAAATATCCGTACGGAAATAAGGAAAGAAAGCCCTTTCTCTATGGCCCCATCATCTCCAGAGACAGGGCCGGCTCCAGGCACCAGCGTTCCAAGCAGGTGCTTGGGGCGGCAGTTAGAAAGGGGCAGCAGTGTTTCCGTGGCGGTGGCAATTCGGCGGCAGCTCCTCTGTTCCGCCGGCCGCGGCAGCAATTCAGCAGCAGCTTCTCCCTTTTGCTGTCCGTGGCGGCAGTTTTTTTCACTGCTTGGGGCGGCAAAAACTGTAGAGCCAGCCCTGTCCAGAGAATTTCTCACCATTGCTAACACTAGTTCAGCTTCACCAGGTGTTAGCAATTTTGGGGACCCCTAGTGTAGAGAGGTTACTGACACCATTCCAAGCATTGTGGCAGTTAGTCTTGTTCTGAGCCGGTCTAAATAACAGGGGCAGGAGTAGCCTGTGTGGCTCTTACACATTACCCTCTGCTTTAGGGGGCAGTAATAGATTTTGTGGCTCATCTCACATTCCTTTTAGGTCCTGCCTATTCTTCACCCACTCCTTGAACTCCCATATTGGGAGTTTCTACAGTGTAAGGCTCTGCACTGTAGACTTGATCTACCTCTCATTACAGTTAATGGGAATCTTTCCACTGACTTTAACAGGAGCTGGATAAGGGCCTATGCAAGCAGCGATATCCGTAAGCAGCCCCTCCACCTGTTCCTCCCTCCCCCTGCAGAAGAACTGCACGGGCTCCAGGTCAGGCAGAGACAGAATTTGACCCATTATGCATCTTTTGTTATGAGACTAAAGTGATCATGCTCTCCACTGGTGGCTGTTCACAGCCAGGCTGTGCAAACACGAAAAGCTACAGCAAAGGGCTCATCCTCATATGAGTAGGGCCCTACCAAATTCACGGTCCATTTTGGTCAATTTCACGGTCCTAGGATTTTAAAAATTGTAAATTTCATTATTTCAGGTATTTAAATCTGAAATTTCACAGTGTTGAATTTGTCGGGGTCCTGACCCAAAAAGGAGTTTCATAGATTCATAGATATTTAGGTCAGAAGGGACCATTATGATCATCTAGTCTGACCTCCTGCACAATGCAGGCCACAGAATTTCACCCACCACTCCTAAAAAAGACCTCACACCTATATCTGTGCTATTGAAGTCCTCAAATTGTAGTTTGAAGACCTCAAGGAGCAGAGAATCCTCCAGCAAGTGACCCGTGCCCCATGCTACAGAGGAAGGCGAAAAACCTCCAGGGCCTTCCAATCTGCCCTGGAGGAAAATTCCTTCCCGACCCCAAATATGGCGATCAGCTAAACCCTGAGCATATGGGCAAGATTCATCAGCCAGATACTACAGAAAATTCTTTCCCGGGTAACTTGGATCTTACCCCATCTAAAAACCCATCACAGGCCATTGGGCCTATTTACCATGAATATTTAATTACCAAAACCATGTTATCCCATCATACCATCTCCTCCATAAACTTATCGAGTTTAATCTTAAAGCAAGATAGATCTTTTGCCCCCACTACTTCCCTCGGAAGGCTATTCCAAAACTTCACTCCTCTGATGGTTAGAAACCTTCGTCTAATTTCTAATCTAAATTTCCTAGTGGCCAGTTTATATCCATTTGTTCTTGTGTCCACATTGGTATTGAGTTTAAATAATTCCTCTCCCTCTCTGGTATTTATCCCTCTGATATATTTATAGAGAGCAATCATATCTCCCCTCAACCTTCTTTTAGTTAGGCTAAACAAGCCAAGCTCCCTGAGTCTCCTTTCATAAGACAAGTTTTCCATTCCTCGGATCATCCTAGTAGCCCTTCTCTGTACCTGTTCCAGTTTGAATTCATCCTTCTTAAACATGGGAGACCAGAACTGCACACAGTATTCCAGGTGAGGTCTCACCAGTGCCTTATATAACGGTACTAAAACCTCCTTATCCCTACTGGAAATACCTCTCCTGATGCATCCCAAGACGACATTAGCTTTTTTCACAGCCATATCACATTGGCAGCTCATAGTCAACCTATGATCAACCAATACTCCAAGGTCCTTTTCCTCCTCCGTTACTTCTAGTTGATGCGTCCCTAGCTTATAACTAAAATTCTTGTTATTAATCCCTAAATGCATGACCTTACACTTCTCACTATTAAATTTCATCCTATTAAAGAGTTGTGGGGGGTCGCAAGGTTATTGTAGGGGGGTTGCGGTACTGCTACCCATAATTCTGCGCTGCTGCTGGTGGCGGCGCTGCCTTCAGAGCTGGGCAGCTGGAGAGCGGCGGCTGCTACCACAAGCAGTGCAGAAGTAAGGGTGGCATGGTATGGTGTTGCCAACCTTACTTCTGCGCTGGTGCTGGCAGGGCGCTGCCTTCAGAGGTGGGCACCCATCCAACAGCAGCCGCTTTCCGGCCACCCAGCTCTGAAGACAGCAGCGCAGAGGAAAGAGTAGCAATACCGCAACCCCCCCTAAAATAACCTTGTGACCTCCCTGCAATTCCCTTTTGGGTCAGGGCCCCCAATTTGAGAAACACTGGTCTCCCTCGTGAAAGCTGTCTAGTATAGGGTAAAAGCACACAAAAGACCTGATTTCAGGGAGGGATACCAGATTTCACAGTCCGTGATGTGTATTTCATGGCTGTGAATTTGGTAAGACCGTACATATGAGGAGAGATATTTCCACATACCACCCTGGCAAGCTCAACATTATGCCAGAAAAAAAATGTTCTCCTCGTGGTCAAATTTACTGGTTGCACAAATGGAAGCAATGCAAGGACATACTGTCCTTTGAAAAAATATGGTATTTACCAATATCAGGAAATATCAGGAAAGAAATAACAGTCCAGTCTACATTGGAACTCTAAACAGATATTTACTTAGTATTTTAGACCCTAATCCAAATCCACTGAAGTCAAAGGAAAGACTCCGATTCACTTCAATGGATCTTGGATCAGGTCCTGAAACAGCTTACCAATTAAATGCCCTTGCAATAATCATGTTTTTTGATTGCCCCTCCGTGCATGTAGGCACTATGTAAAATATGGGCCTGATCTAACTCCAAGTTTAGATGAGGGTAGAAGTCCTATGGACTTGACTGACAGCAATATTAGGTAGGTGGCAGAATTAGCCTGAGTTGCAGAATTCTTGCTTCACGTGTGCGTGGTAGCAGATTGATGCCTGTATTCTCCAAACTGCTCCAGTTTGGGCTGTAGATGCTTTCACTTAGAAATTAAATTAGGAGTGGATTAAATTAGGAGTCTTTAAATAGGAGTCTTTAAATTAGGAGTGGATGTATTTATAAAGGATTGTTCTAATTTAACCACAAATTATTTGGCTGGGCACAGGAATTACTGGGTGAAAACTATGGCTTGGATTATGCAGGAGATCAGTCTATATGATCAGAATTGTTCCTCTGACCTTAATATTTACAAGTTTATGAAAATTGAGCGCTCTAACAGGATACTGAACAATGGACTGAAATATACACAACGAATACTGTATATTTTACCAAAGGACAGGATAATCTCAGTCTAAATTAAAATATAAGAACCAACACCATTATTATAACAAATGCTATTGCTATAACTGATCGAACTATATTTAGGAAAGAGCTAAGATGTCAGGCTCCAGAGTCTGCTGATAAGTTATTTTGCTTTACGAATGCTGCCAACTCTAAATTCTGTGCATAATTCTATTGTATCCTTCTAGTCTTAGTTTACAAAACTATATGAGTTGATCCCAAGCAATCAATACTTAAATTTCTCTCTGGAATTCCAACCCTTCTCCACACACACACACACACACACACACACACACACACACACACACACACCTCAGCAACAATTCATGCACACAAAATAAAAAAAAAAGTAAAGAACACTTAAGATGTACAAAACAAGTAACTGGAGAACTTCTTACCTTTGACCCAATGAGAGTGTACAGCCATTGGATGGTTTCATTATGATTTATTACTCCATTCATGCCATCTACATACAGCATAATCTGGCCCAAAGCTAAAGCAAAGAAAAAGACAAAGAAAGTACAATCAGACCTGGTGAATATTTATTAAAATCCTGATATTGACTATCATTACTATTTAAATAGGTTCACATTGACAAAAACTTTATTGACAAAAGACACAAGGCTAGATACTGTTCTAGATTACACTGGTGTTAATTTGAAGTAACTTCATTTGGAGTCACTGCAGTTTTGTACTAATGTTACTGAGGGCAGATTATAGTCATCAGCCCTTGCCTGAATGATTCTGTGCTGTATTGGCCCAGTCTTGGAAACACTTGCTACCCAGCATAGTGCTTACTACCATGAACAGTTCCATTATTTTCAATGGGCTATGCTTTGCTACTGTGAGCCAATGGGTCTATTCATGTTTGGAAGTACTATGTAGTATATTGAATGTTTTAGATTTGGAATCTATCTATGTGAATTAAAATAATCTTTGATTAGGCTAGCCATTCTGTTTGCCAAATTTCAGCAATTCACAATTCCAGCGTGGTAGTTAATGCAAGTTAGTATAGCAGAATGTTGCCATTTCACAAAGACATCCTTGTGAATCATTGAATTGTGAGTGTTAGCAAGGAAACAAAAAACAGCAAGGAGAAAAAATCACAAAATACGATTTATGATAACGTTTCATATAGTGCTTGTAAAATACGATACTATACTTTGCAAAACCCATGAGGTATTGCTAACATGAAACTTTGCTACAGCACATAGCTATTAATTCTTTGCTGAGTGATAAGGAAAAACAGAGATTTTTCATATAGATTATCAACTGCTGGGATTAGTGAAGAGTGGATTAACAAAAATCAAAGCTTTCTTCTCCAAATCTTTTACTTTATAATAGGAGATTCATGCACACTTGAGCCGAAAAGGAATATGTTAAAGTAGCACCTTCAACACAATCTGTAGTAAGAATAACTCAATAGTATTAAAGATGACCCAATAGTTATTACTGGAGAATTTTTGCAATGAAGAAATATAAAAAAATAGAGCAGAGAAAATAATAATTATACTGTGCATCTTCCAAAAGCTTTTCAAGGATTGGCTAGTTTCACTATATGTTCTGTACTGGACCCCATCAGCAGAACCTGTCTCTGGTGGTTGGGTGGGGAATGATCCGTAACCCACCTCAAAAGTGGGTGTCATTGTCTAGCGGCTGTCCATCAGGTGAATCATCCATTTGGTGCAGCCAGCTTCGTTGACACAGAGAGAGGCAATGCTTACATCCTTTGCCAGGAAGCATGAATCTGGCCTATTAACTAATTAATCATCATAACTGAGGTAGGTAAAAATGTATACTTATACCCTTTTCTCAAAGGGGCGAACTGATGCAGAGAAGCAAGTGCCAAAAGCCACACAACATGTCAGTGGCAAAAATGGATTTGAGCTCAGATTCCTAATTACCTATCCTACATTCTCTAGACCGCAGTGCCACTTACAAGAATAGCAGGAATCATCACATGTTCACATCCTTTGGTAGTAGTTTGTTTCTTTTATGATATGTCTGTATGATTTTTCCAACCTGAGACCACTGTTCACACAACTGTACTGGATAGGCAGTGCGCATGCCATGACTCTTGATAAGGAGGCTTATTATGCCAAATACGATCATTTCTCTGTTACTTAGAGAGACAAGGCAAGGCCAGATTGCTATAGAAAAGTAGTGGGAGATAGATATATTAGCTCCAGGCTAAACAAATCCCTGGTACCAGGTTAAGTGAAATGGAAGCTGCTCCAGGTCAATTAAGACACCTGGGGCCAATTAAGAACTTTCCAGAAGGCAGGGAGAAGGCTAGGTTGATTGGGACACCTGAAGCCAATCAGGGGCTGGCGGAAACTAGTTAAAAGCCTCCCAGTCAGTCAGGTGGGTGGGCATGTCAGGAGCTGTGGAAGGAAGTTGCGCTGTTGGAGAGGCTGAGTAGTACACACCATATCAGGCACAAGGAAGGAGGCCCTGAGGTAAGGGTGAAGTGGAGCTTGAAGAAGTGAGGGCTGCTGTGGGGGAAGCAGCCCAGGGAATTGTACATGTCATTTTTCTAAAAGGTCAGCTACCATAGCTGATACTATTAGGGTCCCTGGGCTGGAGCCAGGAGTAGAGGGTGGGCCTGGGCTCCCCCTGCACCTTTGCCCCCTGATTAATCACTGAGACTGGGAGACAACAGAGACTGTGCAAGGAAGGATAACTTCTCCTCACCTCCCTTGCTGGCTTATGATGAAAATGGCTCAGTAGACTGTGACCTTTGTCTCTATAGAGAGAAGGGTTACGTGGAGGGTCACAGTGAGCCTCTGAGGCTAGTGAAATCCGCCAGGAAACGCAGGACCCACGGAGGCAAGGACAGAGCTTTGTCACAACTGGTGTCAGGAGTGGGACTTCGTTCACAGCATGGCGGAAGAAAGAGGTTTAAAAAAAGTGCACTGGGGTTTTGGATTTTTTTTTTTTTGGTTTTTGTTTGTTTGCTTTGTACCACAATGGAAGAGGTGGTAAGAGCTCTTGTACAAACCATGGCAGCCCAGCAGGAGGCCACCCGGGTTCAGGCAATGGCACAACAGGAGTCTATGCGGCTACAGCAGGAAAGCAATCAATTATTGATGAGCCAGGTGACCCAAGATCGTGCCCTCTTGAGAGAGGTGGTGGACCAGCTGAAGATCCTCACCACCCAGGCCCAGGGGTCTGACGGGACGCGAACCCTGAGGGCCACTGGTTGTCTGCCAAAGATGACATCAGGAGATGACATAGAGGCATATCTCCTCTCATTCGATAGCACTGCTCAGTGTGAGGCGTGGCCCCAGGAGCAGAGGACCAGCATTATTGCCCCTTTTTTGTGTGGAGAGGCCCAGAAGGCTTACTTTGACTTGCTTGCCACGGATGCCACTGACTATACCCATCTGAAGGCAGAGATCCTAGCACGATCAGGCGTAACAGCAGCAGTAAGTACCCAGAGGTTCCATGAGTGGAAATACCAGGAGAACAAACCCCCGAGGTTCCAGCTATTCGACCTCATACACCTCGCACGGAAGTGGTTACAGCCTGAGGTGTGCAGGCCGGAGGAGATTTTGGAGACCCTGGTCATCGACCATTACATGCGGGGACTGCCACCAGATCTCTGCAAATGGGTAGGCCAGAACGATCCGTCCATATACGAGATGATCACACTGGTAGAAAGACGGTGACAGCTAGGGAACTGACCCAACTACCCAAGGAAGGCCCCTTTCGAAGCAAGCACCTGACCCCAACCCTGGAAGGTTGGGCAACCAAACCCCTGGGGAGTCCTAGGTGGAAGAAGGGGGGGGGCGAAAACCAGAAGGAACGGATTAGCCTGAGTGAGGGGAACCCCGGGGCTAAACCCCTTACCCCCAGGATAGGGGAGTGATTAAAAGCAATTATAGATGTTATGCATGTGGGGAGAGGGGACACATAGCAGCACAGTGTCCCAGCACCGAGGAGCCTATGCAATGTAACTTGGGGGATTGGGAGGTCCCATGCTCCTTATCCACCTCACGGGGGTCGCATTAGCCCTACATAATTATACCAGGCCAGTGAGGATAAATGGAGCAGAGACTACAGCGCTTGTGGACTCTGGGAGTGCTATCACCCTCATATTGGGTAAGCTGGTAAAAAATAGTCAGCGGCTACAAGCCAAATGTGCGTGCATGGAGTCGTGAGCCATTACCCCACCATCCCAGTGGAGATAGAGGTTCAGGGAAACCCCATTGAGGTGATCGTGAGCATAGTTCCTAAACTTCCATATCCTGTAGTCATTGGGAGGGACTATCCAGGGTTTGATAATTTACTCCCCCCTGGAGAGGCTGGAGGGAGGTGGGGACCCTGAGGACAGCGACTCATCACCGGGGGAATGTCAACCCCCAATATTCGCTGAGATTTCTCAGGATCTATTCTCAGCCCCCCCAAAAGACCCGGAAGACAAAAAAAAAAAAAGCAAGGAAGGCTGTGAAGGCCTTGGGAACCCGGATCCTGACCCAGGGCCAGAAGACCTCCCTAGTAGGCAGATGGACGCAAGCAGCCAACAGAGGAACTTCCACCAGAGAAGGTGAGCCAGAAGCTGCCCCCAACCATGACGGCGGCAAGCCGTTGAAAGAAGCAGAAGCTGACCCCTGGGAGCGTGGGCAGGTTAGTCCCGGGAGAGAGACTTTTGGGCAGGACCAGGAGGAGGACCCCCGATATGATAATGCCAGGAAAGAGGTGGCCGAGATCGATGGGATACCCGTGGATGGGAAGGTCTTGGGTCCCGGACCGTACTTTATAGTGAAGAAAGATCTCCTGTACTGCATGGTGCAAATGCAGGAGCAAGAGATACAACAACTTCTGGTGCCACGAAAACATCAAAAAGCCATATTGAGTCTCGCCCACAGTCACCTGTTTGGAGGACACCTAGGGGTAGAGAAAACCCAGGCACGGATCCTGCGGAGGTTCTTCTGGCCAGGAGTACATGAAGATGTCCGGCGATACTGCACCTCTTGTCTGGAGTGTCAGTTACATAGCCCTCGCCTGCACTTGTGGGCTCCTTTGATACCTCTTCCAATAATAGAGGTTCCTTTCGAACGGATAGCCATGGATCTGGTAGGGCCCCTACAGAAGACAGCTCGGGGCCACCAACGTGTGCTTGTTGTACTGGACTACGCAACCTGGTACCCGGAAGCTGTTCCCCTGCGCAACACAGCTTCCAAGACAATAGCTAAGGAGCTTTGCCCAGGTTGGGCTACCCAAGGAGATACTGACTGATCAAAGGACACCTTTCATGTCCAAGTTGATGAAAGATCTCTGTTCACTGCTCCATGTACAAGCCCCACGGACCTCTGTATACCACCCGCAAACAGATGGCCTTGTGGAAAGATTTAATAGGACCCTCAAGGCCATGATCAGGAAAGTGGTGAGCCAGGATGGGAAAGATTGGGATACCCTATTGCCTTACCTCATGTTCGCCATCCGGGAGGTTCCACAAGCCTCCATGGGTTTCTCTCCGTTCGAACTACTATATGGGCGCCACCCTCGGGGCATATTGGATAGCCAGAGAAGCCTGGGAAGAGGAGCCAAATCCCAGAAGGAACATAGTTGAGCATGTACTGCAGATGAGAGATCGGATAGCCCGAGTTACGCCCATTGTACAGGAGCACTTGGAGAGAGTACAGGAGACCCAAAGAACCCATTATAACCATCAAGCGAAGCTTCGACGGTTCCAACCAGGGGATCGGGTGATGGTACTGGTGCCCACAGCAGAAAGTAACCTGTTGGCCCAGTGGCAGGGACCCTACGAAATAATCGAAGCTGTGGGAGAGGTGAACTATAAGGTGCGGCAGCCAGGCCACCAGAAATCGCAGCAAATTTACCACATCAATCTTCTAAAACCTTGGCACAATCAAGAGGCATGCTTAGTCATGCAGGAGACCCTTCCCCAGGAGGATAACTTACACGAGCAAGTGAGGGTATCCTCCGACTTGACGCCAATCCAAAAGATCAAGGCAGGCGACATGATTAATCGCAACCGAGATGTGTTCTCTACAAAACCAGGGAGGACGACTGAGACCTATCACCATATCCACACGATCCCCGGAGCCAAGGTAACACTGAGACCCTACCGAATCCCAGCAGCCAAAAGAGAAGAAATCAAGGCCGAAGTAAAGAAAATGTTAGAATTAGGGGTTATTGAAGAATCCTACAGTCAGTGGTCCAGTCCCATTGTTCTAGTGCCTAAACCTGATGGTACCATGAGATTCTGTAATGACTTTCGCTGACTGAATGAAATATCCCAGTTTGATGCATACCCCATACCACGCATTGACGAACTGGTTGACCGACTGGGTAGTGCCCGATTCTTGACTACACTGGATCTGACAAAAGGGTACTGGCAGATTCCTCTGACCAAAGAAGCTAAAGAAAAGACAGCATTCTCCACCCCGGATGGGCTATTCCGGTACACTGTCCTCCCTTTTGGCCTACATGGGGCCCCAGCCACATTCCAGCGCCTCATGGATAAGCTGTTGCGCCCCCATACTAGTTATGCAGCTGCATACCTAGATGATGTCATCATCTATACGCCAGACTGGGGAACCTACTTGGAGAAAGTTGAGGCAGTACTGCGCACCTTAAGGTGGGCTGGCCTCACTGCTAATCCAGCTAAATGCATCATAGGGCTAGCAGAGGCTAGGTACCTGGGATATATTGTGGGAAGGGGCATAGTGAAGCCCCAAACAAATAAGCTAGAGGCAATTCAAAACTGGCCCCGGCCGACCCGAAAGAAGCAGGTCCGTGCGTTCCTAGATGTGGTAGGCTACTACCGACAGTTTATTCCCCACTTCGCCACTAGGGCAAGTCCCCTAACAGACCTGGTGAAGGCCCGAGGTCCAGACATGGTAAAGTGGACCGACACAGCAGAGGGGACATTTACAGACCTTCGGACAGCCCTCTGTAATGACCCCGTACTCATAGCCCCGGACTTTAACAGGAAATGTATTTTACAAACAGATGCTTCCGAGGTGGGGTTGGGAGCGGTTCTGTTGCAAATGGTGGGAGAAGAGGAACACCCGATCCTCTACCTAAGCAGAAAGCTTCTCCCAAGAGAACAGAAATACACAGTAGTCGAGAGAGAATGCCTTGCTGTCAAATGAGCTATGGAGACACTGCGTTATTACCTCTTAGGCCGGCGATTTATTCTTGTGACAGACCATGCACCCCTCCAGTGGATGCAGTGGAATAAGGAAAAGAATACAAGGGTCACCAGGTGGTTCTTATCCCTCCAACCATTCCAGTTCCGCATACGGCACAGGGCTGGATGCCACCATGGCAACGCTGATGGTCTGTCACGAGCATACTGCCTGGTGTCCCAAGTTGCCCAACTCTATGGTGTTGAGCAGAGGGGGGGGGGGGGGATATGTGACGGGGCAAGGCCAGATGGCTATAGAAAAGTAGTGGGAGATAGACATATTAGCTCCAGGCTAAACAAATCCCTGGTACCAGGTTAAGTGAAATGGAAGCTGCTCCAGGTCAGTTAAGTCACCTGGGGCCAATTAAGAACTTTCCAGAAGGCAGGGAGAAGGCTGGGTAGATTGGGACACCTGAAGCCAATCAGGGGCTGGCTGAAACTAGTTAAAAGCCTCCCAGTCAGTCAGGTGGGTGGGCATGTCAGGAGCTGTGGAAGGAAGTTGCGCTGTTGGAGAGGCTGAGTAGTACACACCATATCAGGCACAAGGAAGGAGGCCCTGAGGTAAGGGTGAAGTGGAGCTTGAAGAAGTGAGGGCTGCTGTGGGGGAAGTAGCCCAGGGAATTGTACATGTCATTTTTCTAAAAGGTCAGCTACCATAGCTGATACTATTAGGGTCCCTGGGCTGGAGCCAGGAGTAGAGGGTGGGCCCGGGCTCCCCCCCCACCTTTGCCCCCGGATTAATCACTGAGACTGGGAGACAACAGAGACTGTGTGAGGGAGGATAACTTCTCCTCACCACCCTGGCTGGCTTATGATGAAAATGGCTCAGTAGACTGTGACCCTTATCTCTAGAGAAAGAAGGGTTATGTGGAGGGTCACAGTGAGCCTCTGAGGCTTGCGAAATCTGCCAGGAAATGCGGGACCCACAGAGGCAAGGACAGAGCTTTGTCACATTAGTTTTGTTCCCTCTCACCACCATATTTGTTTATCTCTACCTGTTGTGTTTCCAAGGTTTAGATTTTAAGTTCTCTGGCATCTTTTTTGTTGTGTGTGCACAGTTTCTACCACTATGACACCCTGATCCCTGATTAAGACTTCTGAGCATTAATGCAACATAAATGTATACATAAATAATAATAAATGTACATATATCCATATATGCTACTGTTCTACTAACTACATTATTTCAGGGGAGATTCTCCCACAGGTACAAATGCAACCAGGCACTTAACTGTCATTGAAAATCAATAGGAGTTAGGAATCTAACTGACATTTTTGTTTCTAGTAAATCTCACCCATTGGTCTGTTTTAACTGGTTTACATGGAAAACTAAAAAAAAAAGTCAATACATTTTGAAAAAATAAGATAACTCCCCGTCAGCAAGATTAAAATGGCACTGATTGGATAAAAGGGCTCATTTTCAGCATTTCCTGACAGTTATTTGAGAGAGGGGAACACTGATATCCCTCAATAATCAAATAAAGGTCATAATTCCTATATTTGCTTCTTTTCAGAACAAAAAGATTTGGCCATAGATCAGGGTGAGATCAAACCATGATAAAATCACCAAACCATTCCTTTGTAGTGAATTCTTTGGTTAACGGTGGAGGCATTTAATTTGAATCTGAAACAAATGTGCAACAAAATTTATTGCTGGCACATACTTTCCAAATTAATAAGAAAGAAATCAAAGACAGCAGAAAGTCTGCCTTTAAAACAAAAACACACACAATTTTCCAACAAAACAACTTTCCTATTTGTTCTCAAGATAGACTGAATGCTTACGTAAGATGTGGGCTACATTACGTCCCAGCTTTTTAAATATAACTGTGCATAACAACACTGGGTTAGGACATATTAGCAGGCACCATGGAAAGCAGGAGCAACATGATTCCTGACAATTTTCATTTGTTACCACAAAACCTTTGTGTGTGCATGTGCACATCATCAGGCAATGCCACAAGACTGATAATATCTGTTACAGCTACAGGACAGTTCTTTGGGATCTTGGTGGAAAATTCTAAACACATGAAAGAAAATCTACTAGACATTCTGTTGCAGTTTAAACAACTGGCAAATACTGACAGAAGTATTACAAGATAAAGAATATTGTACAGAATGTCATTGAGCAGTTAAGACAAAAGATAAGTTTTTGCTGGTGCCAGGCTGCCTGCACAGAAGTCGCGTCTACAATAATTATCTGTCACACATCAAGTTATCAGTTGCTGACAGTCCCTGGAATGGAGCTTCATAGTTTACTTGCTGAATAGCATGTTATTTCCTGTCTCTATTAGTCACGGGAACAAAAGTGAGAGTTAAGGAAGGGGGGGGGCGGGAAAGGGGAATCTACTTTCTATAGGATGAGTACCTAAAATACACAGCAACTTTATTCCCTTAACTGGTCTCTTAGATTCATGTACATTGATGGTGCCCTAAAAATCTTTTTTTCCTCAGATTGAGTTCCATTAAAAAAGAAACACTGAATTCCTATTTAAAAAAAAAATGCACACGCACTCCCCCAGGACTGTATAAGGTCCATTTCCAAAGCTAAGTGCTACTTGTGTTGCATGGGTGTGCTGAGGGAAAAGAGAACACCTGAAAAGAATGGATCAGAGTGGAGGCTATCGTACAAACACTAGCCTGGGAACCAAGTTAATGCACCTGCTGATACTTCATGGCTCTAATGAGGATTGAGTCTGTCTGACCACGTCTTGCATATGACATAGTTGGCAGACTGGGCGCAGGATGCTCCTTGTCTAGAGCAGCAGCATGTGTCCTCCTTAGATACTCTGATGCACTTTGCCCTACATTGGCACAGTGGTTTATGGTCCACTGAATGAAACCCCAGGCCAGAATGGCTGAAACTCCCCCCAACTCCACCACATTAGTGGCACAGCCAATGGGGGGTGGAAAGTGACTCTCCCACCCCACTCTGGTGACCCCTAGAGTATGTGTGGTGACTTTTCAAGCTAATAGGTATCACTGAAGGTGGCACCAATAATGACCCATCACCCCCTGTCCCCAGCTCTGCCATTGTTCACAACCTGGCTTCACTACCTCCCCACATATGGCCACATCAAGGAAGAGCATGATTTTACCCTATGGAGACAGGCTAATTTGAGAAGGGATCTATTAAATCAATGAGTTTACTTTGGGGCTGAATTTGGTCCATCACATTTAACCTCTCCATTTGTACACTCCTGTAACCAAACTGGCAAAAAGTACAAGCTATTTAATCCAATCTCTGTACTAACTGGAATTCTACTTTGGAAATATATCAACAAGGAAAGCATGCTATTGAGCAATGGGGGGCAGGCAGGAGGGTACGGGATTAAGATGAGAAGGCTTAATTTGAAAATCCTTTGCTTTTGATGGTTTAAATCAAATTCTTAATCTTATTTGAACATAGTTTGTGAATTTACGCAGGGCTATTTTGAGGTGGAATATTGCTGGATTTTTTAGGTTAGGCTTACGTTGGAAAAGGATGGACCAGCCAGGAATTTCATAGATTTCTAAGGAATCAGAGGCTTAAAAAAAAAATCTCTAAAAAACTTGCCAGTATTGGCACTGAGACTTTTTTCAACTAATATAAGAAGGGTTAATTGGACTAATGAGGGAAAAACAAGCACAAAAACCTCACCCTCCTAATTATTTTAGTAGAAGTCTTTTATTTACCCACCTATAATTTCAAACTTTTCAAAGCTGTTTCCAACCTGTAGTGTTCAGCAGCTTTAAGCCTCTCTGGACTGCAGACTCATTTTTTTCTATCTACTTCAACTTTGCACCACAGTAATAACCTAGTTAAAATACCAACATTTGAGTCAGGACAATTGCTATTTTATTCCTGCTTCCTCAAGTCAAAACATAATTCATCATGCCAGAGTCATGGCGCAATATATCTAATGACTACGTATCATTTTTTTTGCCTAAATAAGAATGATGGGCCAAAGTTAGAAATTGTCAAAGTGGGTTCAACTCTGATGGAAGTTCCTGGGCCAAATTCAATGGGGATGTCATACACACAGGTAGTGGTGTAAGTTACATGTTGAATTAAACTATATTGGTAATATAATAGGTGTAAGTAAGTGTAAGAGAAATTGCACCAATCTGGCATTAGAGATTTGCAAAAGAAGAGTAAATTATTCACCACCAGTGCGGAAGGAGGAAATGGCAGAAAAAATAAATAGCAGGGTATAAGTTTAAGCGTAGCGGTGATACTTTATATTACACCTCCTGTTAATTACTTTTCCTGCTATACCTTTTTTTCTGATTCCTTACAATCATTTTGACATCCCCCTGAATGTCATATATGTAGAAGTTATATATTATTTTATCATTCACACTTATTTTCTGAACAATTAGCCAAATTCTGTTCTTGTTAGAGTACATACTTGTTAGAGTACTGCATACTCAGCTTTTATGAGAAAACTGCTTTCTGTCTGGCTAAAGCTTTACCTTATCTTGTACAAGCAAAGAATGGCCAATCAAATTATAGCTACCTTGTGTTCAATTTGGTATACTATAATTAATTATTACATAGCCTACTCTTGAGTCATCAGCTCTGTTGAAGACTATTATAATGTCTCCCAGAAACACATGAAATCCCTTATCTTGCAAAAGCACCTTAATATATGAAGTATATGGGGATACTGAAAAGATATGGGCTATAATCCAATATGGAAAAAATGTATCCTCGTCTGTTATATCTTTGGAAAATATTTATCTGTCTATGTAAGGTTTTTGTTAGGTCCCTAATATTATTATCCTAAGTGCCAACAATATCCCATGATGAAATACCAGTAGGTTACTTGGCCGTAAGTACAATATCTGTCTCAGAATTCCTGGCTCATATTCCGTCACTGCAAAGGAGCGAAGCTCATCTCTGAGATGGTATTTGGTTAGAGCAGACAATTTACTGCTAAATAATCTATATGGTTCTGCAACTGGACCTATGGAAGTTTCAGAAAGTATTGTTTATAACCATGTTCCATGCCCAATGCTGTGTGCTGTACTATAAGATATTATCGGCATAATTCCCAGGAAAAAACGGTCTAGAGTCATTTAAAAAGATGTCTAAAGCATCAGTGTTAGGCTCTACATGCATTTCAAGTCAGTAACATATTTTGAGTTGGTCCCAGGCCTACCATTTACTACAGACATTTCTCTTTCTTTCTCAAGTAAATCACTAAAAGGTTCAGTAAAGGGGAAAGTATAATACAAAAAATTAAATAAAAGCCAGCCCACTGAACTCAATTATTCAAGCCCAGATACGAATGAGTTAAAGTAATTGTTAACAATCTACACAGACAGGTTTTGTTCCAAATGTAAACCCACTGCATTGTTAAACACTGTTTTTGTGCCACTTGGCTATGTGAAAAAATAAACAAAATCATCAAAAACTTCTCATCTCTAAAAAAGTAAGATCAGATACAGCAGTTATTGAGGTGGCGTCATTGTTCCCTTTTGTAAAAACAATCATGTTAAGCAACAGTTTGCCAGCCTACAGACACTATATTTATTCTACAGGGATAGAACTGGCTCAGATTTTTCAGATTTGCTTTTACTTTGTTATTAGAGATATGGTCAGGTTTAGTCTGCAATACCTAGTCAGTCATTTGCACACATATTCAAGTCTTTTATTGCTGCCAGGGATGTTAGCAATGCCTGACAGGAAGCTGAAAGCCAATTTAGTAATACCTAGAGTTGTGTGATCTGCTTCTTAACAAAGCCTTCTCAAATTTGATTTCCTTGTTTAATCTGTTTTTATAAGGTCTGTTCATTTGTTCATTATTACGGAGCTGAAATACACAACAATGCTAAGAGATTCATTTTTTAGGACCCCTTTATTAATCCGTTATTTATGGCAGAGCTGCAGTTTTCTAATGAACAGCATAACTGTTGAAATACATAGACAATTTAGTTCCAAATATAAATGTATCATACTATTAATATGTAACACCAGCCACCCTGGGACCTCTTGAGCTTAATCCATGTGCCTCTACTGCCTGATCTAAAAGACACATCTCTCTTACCAAGGCTGTATATAGCAGGTTCATCAATCTCTACCTGGCCTAGCCACCACACCGAACAAACAGGGGTTACAAACGTAAATCAGCAATTTTCATAACAGCTGGCACTTTCATTTTTAAGATCAAGCATTCACTTCCATGTTTAGCCGTGGAGTACTTTCCTCGAACCAACAACTGTGTGGGAAACTTTATGCAGCAGTTTCAGATCTTTGGCAATATTTTAGGGTTAAGACTCTTTGCAGTTTTATGGTTTTACTCTTCAGGAAGAATACACAGAAAAGGTTTCAAGATTAACCATCATATGCAATTTTTATTCTTCTAACTCGTTAAAATCCTTATAGCAAAAATATACACAGATATAACATACTAACACAGTGGTTTTCAAACTGCGGTATGAGTACCTATAGGGGTACCGGAGCTCTCACCAGGGAGTACAGGATCAAAATCCTTTAATAGTGGCCAGGCCAGGGTCAGGAGGGGAATAGAAAGATGCACGCCTGCACAGACTCCCCTGCGCAGGCTCTGTCAGGCAGGGCAAGTGGATGCAGGGCTGGCCTTACGGGTGGATCATGTGAGCTACTGCCCAGGGCACTGTTGTCAAGAGGTAAAGGAGTAGGGAAGGCCTGAGGTGTGAGGCAGTGCAAGTGAGATTTGGGCAATGGGGAAGGCCGGGGTGGGGGGGGTGAGGGAGGGGAGGCAATGCTTAATTTGTGCTCCAGGGCGGCTGGCCAGGAGCCCAGAGGTGCCGAGTGCCCAGCTCTGACGTCAGCATCAACACCAGGAGCAGCGCAGAAGTAAGGGTGGCAATACACACACCACGCCATTCTTACTTCAGCGCTGCTGCTGGCAGTGACACTGCCTTCCGTGCTGGGTGCCTGGCCAACAACCGCCGCTTTCTGTTCTGCCCTCCGAGCTGGGTGGCTCGAGAGTGGCAGCTACAGGCTGGGAGTTGAGAGGCGACAGCCAAGATTCTGTTCATTCAATCATGCAAATGACCCTTTTAATAAAGGCAAAGAACTGAAAACCGGGCAGTAAATATAGGATATGAAAGCCACCAAACAACATTAGTCAAAGATTTTTTTTCTAAAGCATCAAAAGCTCTAACATGCTAAACTGTATTTCAGAAAATCTAAAAGGTCAAATTTTCATTCAGAGCTCTGCAAGTGCATAGAAAAAAAAACACACATGCATCCACATTTTAAATATTTACCAACAAGTATTAAAGTCTTTTCATAGGTATGTTATGACCCTATCTCAGATGGGAGGGTATGTGGTAGCCTACATTATTTGAAAAGGGGTACGCAGCCTAAAATGTTTAAAAACCACTCTGCTAACAGATCCTGCGGGCAGCTGGCGAACAAAAAAAAAAAAAAAGTTGTTGAACAAACAAGATTGGCATCTAAGATTTTTCACCTGACTACTGGTTCAAATGCAGCTGCTTTCCAGAGGTCAGCTCACATGATGCCAAACAGAAGAGGAGGCTGAACATGCTATCCTTCAGCACAATCAATTCACCTTTGTGCTGCACATTCAGGCACTGAGATTTACATCGCTCACGGTGATTATAATGGAGTGGGCACTGCAACAACATGCCATAACTTGCCATTAAAAATACATATTATTTAAAAAGCAAGGTCAAGTTCATGAAGACTAAAACTACTTTTCTTTACTGAACAGCTAAAATGTGCTTGTGCTAAGCCACTTTTGACATTATTTTGCTTTTAAAGAGAGTGCATTTCTATCGTGAGACTATTTCAACCTGTTAGAACTCCACTCTAAACATTTTGTTCTAAAACGGCACAGTTTTTATCAGCAGCAAAAGCCCACAGGAAGTTCTCAAAAGAGAGTTATAATTCTGACATTCCTGGCACAAAACAGAGACCGTCACGTCACGTCACCGTCACGTTATTATTATTCTGTTCCACCTAATTATCTGTCTTTAACAATAACCTCAGTCCCAGCATTCCCCAGGGGCCACTGTCAAATAAATGCTTTTTTCAGTGCTGATTATGGTAAGAAAGTGAAGGTTAATAGGCTGCCAATTCTAGACACTGGGACAACTGGGACAGAACTGAGGCTGAAAACAAGGTGTCAAGCTTTTGAAGCCCTCCTGCAATGACCATCTTTTTAAGAAGAAAGGTACCTGAGCTGTCAGCTGCCCTTCCTACACTACACTAAGAGGTCCCACTAATTCCTGAAGCCCTCATTACCATTTTATCTTTACTCACAAAAGCCAAGTGTGCAGCCTCTTCCTTTAGGGCCTGATACTCCCAGGTTCTGAGTTCTCCCTGCTCACAGAAATCCAGGGCATTGCTCTCCTCCTACAAAATGCCCAGAACACTGCAACATCAGCTCCTTAGAAAGTCCAAGGAATACCCTAACAATATATATTCTCCTTCAGCCAATGTTTCTCCCCACTCCACTTTTAAAAACAACACACAGAAAATTCAAAGGTGATTTTAACCAAAACAAATATTTCTGCCGGCTTAAGGCCTTTGAATGGAAAGAAAAATATTAAATTGTCAAATAACGGTAAATGACAACACCTGCGGCAGCACACACATCAGCCACATGAATCCCAAAGCAATTCATCACAGTCATAGCCATTCCAACAAATAACACATACATTCCTAGAGATGGAGATTTCCTACATTGTACCAGCTCTCAGGAGAAATGATAAAAATAGATCCTCTGTAGACTCTGCCAACAGTTAACAACTTGCTGAATATATTTGTGTAGGGAATGAAAAATCCAGTAGCAACTATTATATAAATACATTATAAAATCTTTGCATGGATAATAATGATCGTAATAACATAATCATCCACTTTATTTTATATAGCATTCTTTATACAGCATGCAGAATAGCATAATATGCTTTACAGAATTAGTAATACATGTATAAGATTATACACATTATGAATAAATAAAATTATTTCACCATTAAAAAGAAATCTGTAATAAAACAATCCTACTTAACAAATGAACAAATCCACTTCAGCCTCTGACCACCAGTTTGCAGACATAAAAATAGAAACATATGCACTAGAGCTGTGTGAAGTTTTCATTAAAAAGACAAAAACCTAAGAAAACCCTGAAACAAAGCAAAGGACATGAAAACCCAGGTTTGGAAATTCACATGACTTCAACCAATAAGAGTTCACAAGGATGACCTGAAAAACAAAATGGCTGAGCTTTGGACATCTCTGATTCACACACATGCAAGGCAAAAACTTACCATCCAACACTTTGACCTTTTGCCATGAGTTTTGGAAGTCAATTCGGTACCTGAAGCTATATGTTTCCAAATGCTATCAGAAAATGTGCTCATTAAATTTGCTGGCACTCAGCTGATACAGCTAATATGGATGTTTAACATGGGGTTTTGCCCTAGCACACAGACACATTTACATAATCTTTACATAATTTTCTGTCCTCTGGTGTCTGTGCCTTGTCAGGGCGGGACAGCTTGCGTCCTCTTACGATCCCCAGAATCTGTGTTGGTGGGAGCTTTTTGCTCCTGGTAGGTTCAACCATGCCGGATTGTCTGTCAGGGAGGGGCCAGACAAAACAGACACCTGCTCCTCTAGGTTGGAGGTTAAGCACAGGGCTAACAACCCTGTCCTGTAAAAAACAAAATATGTTACGGAAACAGCAGTGGAAAAATCAACCGTTACTGTGTGTGATGGCCTTCAGCAGTCAATGACCCATACTACTGCCAGTGGTGAAAGCCGAAAGGAAGCCACTGGCATGAAGACTGAGGTGCTCAACACCAAGCCAAAAAAGAAACTTGGTTTTTGGACTGTACGGACAATGTACGAAACAGGGAAGCTAGCTCAGGTCACAGCAGAGATGAGACACTACAGCTTACATCTCCTGGGTGTCAGTGAGAGCAGACGGATAGGATCGGGAAGATTAACAACAGCCTCAGGAGAAACTTTGCTGTTTTCTGGATGGGATGATGGACAACACCATGAGGGTGTTGCTATCCTTTTGAAGAAGGGAGTGGAGCATTCCCTGCTTGAATAGAAATCCATCAGCAGCAGACTTATGAGAGCCAGAGCAAAAGGGAAACATAATAATATCACCCTGATTCAGTGCTGTGCTCCAACAAATGACAGAGATGAAGAAGTAAAGTACAAATTCTACCTTACACTACAGGCGGAGTTAGAGAGAGTACCACACCACAACCTAACTATCCTCATGGGAGACCTGAATGCCAAGGTCAGTAAGGACAACACAAGCAATGACAGAGCAGTGGGAAGACATGGGTGTGGCACCATGAATGAAAATGGAGAAAGGCTTGTTGATTTCTCTAATATGAATGACATAGTCATCAGCAGAACCCTATTTGAACATTGTGAAAGCCACAAGATGACATGGTGTTCTCCAAATGGCAGAGATAAAAGCCAGATTGACCATATCATGATCAATGGCAAATGGCGACGCTCACTGACAGACGTGAAAGTGAGAAGGAGTGCAGATGTTGGCAGCGACCACCACCTCATGACAACCTCCAAGCTAAAACTGAGAAGTGTGGGTCCACCAAATAAGGGACATAGACATTATGATATTGAGAAGCTAAAGTCCCTTGAAATACAGAAAGCCTTTGTTCTGCAATTAAAGAACAGGTTTCAAGCACTCACAGACCTTGATGAAGAGGAGGGGAATGCAGATGAGGAGAACAACAAGAAGTGGAACAAAGTAACAGCAATTTATAAATGGAGCAGTGAAGTCTGTCTAGGCTACAGGAAGAAGAGAAGGAAGGAGTGGATCACACCCAGCACATGGAATGCCATAGAAACCAGATGAGCCCTGAAGAAAAAAGTTTTAGACACAAAATCCAAAAAGCTAAAGGACAAATACCGCAAGCAGTATAGCAAGGCACACTGGGAGGTCAAATGCGTTGTGAGAGTGGACAAACGGCATTATATTGATAATCTGGCAACACAAGCGGAGGATGCAGCTGCTCGTGGTGAACAAGGAACTGTCTACAAAATGTAGTGGCTTATCAGTGGTGAACGGCAGACACCAACAAACACTCTCATCAAAAACAAACAAGGACATCTACTAACAACCGAAAATGAACAAGAAATGCGCTGGACAGAGCATTTCAAAAAATTGCAGAACAGGGAGCCACCTAAAGAAGCAGCAAACGTCCAGGAGGCAGAAGATCTTGATATCAACACAGACACCCCAACTACGGAAGAGATCATTCAAGCCATCAAATCCTTAAAAAATGGGACAGCTCCTGGCAAGGATTACTTGAATGCAGAATTGTTCAAGGTAAATCCTGAGTTAGCAGCATCTATCCTGGCCCCTCTATTTACATCAGTCTGGGAAAGGGAAAAGGTGCCAGATGAGTGGACCAATGGGGTTATAGTGAAGCTACCAAAGAAAGGAACTCTCAGTGATTGTAATAACTGGCGTGGTATCACACTTTTATCTGTGCCAAGCAAAGTATTGTGTAACATCATAGTCCAGTGTATATCAGAGGCAGTTGATAGCATTTTCAGAAAAGATCAAGCTGGTTTTCAGAAAGGGCATGGATGCACAGACCAGATCTTCACTCTATGAAACATAATAGAACAGTGCTTAGAATGGCAACGGCAACTCTGCATAAACACCATAGACTTTGAGAAGGCTTTTGACAGCATTCACAGGACCAGCCTATGGGATTCCTTTCCATATAATCAACGTCATCAAAAGCTTCTATTTCAACTTTACAAGCATTGTTGATCACAGTGAGCTCAGGTTTGAAGTCAAAACAGGAGTACATCAGAGGTGTGTCATGTCTGTAATCCTCTTCAACATTGCCATTGACTGGATAATACGGCGTAGAACAGAAGACATGCCAACAGGCATTAAATGGACACTCTTCTCATCCCTTGAAGACCTGAACTTCGCAGATGATGTCACCCTCCTATCACATACCCAACACCATATACAAGAAAAAACAACTCAACTCAACACATTCAGCCAGCAAATTGGACTGAAAATTAATTGCAGTAAGACAGATATCATGACCTTTAATATTGCCTCACCATCACCAGTATGGACAGAGGATTATGTTCTCAACAACGTAGAAACATTCACATACTTGGGCAGAACCATCAGCAAAGATGGTGGAACAAACCAGGATATCCGGAACAAAATCAATAAAGCCAGGAACACCTTCAGGAGCTTAAATAGAGTCTGGAAATCATCAAAATACAACACCAAAACCAAACTCAAGATTTATCAGAGCTGCGTACTTTCAACACTACTTTGTAGTGCAGAATGCTGGGGAATGAGAAAGTATGACATGTCCAAACTGTCTTCATTCCATACAACCTACTTCAGAAACACCCTCCATATCTATTGGCCCGGAACAATCTCAAATTGACACAGTGCAGCCAAGAAGATCTGAGCACCATCACTGCCAGGATGCGCTGGAGATGGATTGGTCATGTGCTTTGGATGGAAACTGATTCCATCACCAGAGGAGCAATAAGATGGACACCTGAAGGCAAGCGAAAATGAGGCCACCTGAAAACAACATGGCAAAGAGCTGTGGGAGCTGAGCTGAAAACCATTGAAAGACTTCCCAGCAACAGACAGGAGTGGAGGAGCTTCGTCACTGTCCTAATTGCCAGAGGCATAATAGGAACATGATGACGATTACAAATTTTACAATTTTACAAAATTTACATAATCTGCTGTCATATTTTCAGAGGCCCTTTGAAATATAGCCCTAAAACTGTAGGAGACAGAAATGTCTCAGAGGCTGTCCAAAAACTATGGAACTCCCACAGGACCATTACAAACCTCACTACCTTCCACTCTAAGTGCAAGGTGCATTTCTTTGATCTTGCCTTCTCTGCAATAAATATACAGCAGCATGTTTGTGTATATGCATATTATATGTATGTAAAACAAAAAAATCCCAAACCAAACAATCCACTGCTCACATTTTCCTCTCTGGAGAGAAAAAGAGAGAACAAATGTCACACGTTAGTCACATTGCTTAACACACTACTGAAAGATGCTAAGATACTATGGAGATAAGTGCGGTATAAGAATCTGTATAGAACAGAACAGAATACAATATATTTTCTGGGGACCTAAAATTACCATATGATTGCTCAGAGCCAGTCCTGTGGCCATTCAAATGGTGTGTTAAGTAGAATCTGAATTGAATCTTGTGTCCTATTCCTTTGGGAGTAGCAAATCTGAGAGTTCTGTGACTGTTTAGTCAAACAGGGGATGAGCACTCCAGAGGGATGCTCAGAGGACTCCGGGGTTGATGTGTGTCTATTACTCTCCGGCACAGAGAGAACGAGGCCTGCGGAGGCCTGGAAGGCAGTGCTTGTGTTGTCAGAGGCTGGTAGTTTCAGAGAGGTTATCCACAGCAGGCACAGACAAGACTTCCTTACGCTAAGGGCAAGTGGTGGCAAGGTACCTCACAAACCTGGGAACCAGGGAGCTAACTGTGGCTAGAGAAGACTGCATGCAGGAGCTGGCATGCATACATCCTTTAGTCAATTCTTGCACGAGGGGGCTGAATTAAGGTTGCATAGGCAACATTAATTCTGGGATTTCCTAACTTTGGAGTGCTTGATTTTGCAACCTTAAAAGTGTTCTGCTGATGTAGTTTGTGTGTAATTTATACATGGCTTAATTGTGTAAGAGGAGGGTTTTTAAACTATTGTCCATGGAACCTTTCCTGGTAGTCTGCAGAACAAGGATTCGCGGAACCAAGGAGTAGGACATTTTGGATGGGAGGTGTGCTCAAGAGAGGATGTCACCCTTGTGAAGTGGTCTGCAAAATGACAAAATAGTTGTCACTGCTACATTCTTGTCCTGTACCCTCTCATGCCCTGCAGCTCAAGCTACACTTTTTCAGGCTGGGTGTTCTTTCTGATGCTGCAATTAAAGACATGGTTATTAACTAGTGCAGCTGCAATTACACCGTGTTTTAGGGACTGGTATTCTGCCCCCACTTTCCTGTAATAACTCAAATAAACTTTGAGTCTGGACTCTTAGCAAGAGATTCACCTTTTAATAACAGTTTAAACTTTTTATGGTGGATTTATCATTCTGAATCATCTCAAAGTGCTTTATAATAACAACAGTACAATTAAATAATCCATCCCCCCAGAGTTAATAATTAGTTAAACTCAGATAAAGGCAGGGTGGATAAAAATTAAAAAAAATCCATTTTTTAAAAATTTAAATTGGATTTTTTTGAGGAAAAAACCTATCTAAAGATTGTTTTAATTAAGATACATCATAGCTCAAAGGTATCTCATCATGGAATAGGGATTATAAATTCTAATTCTATAGTATGAGACAATATATTCATGTAATGTTTAAGAAAAGTTTTGTAAATGAGTTCCAATAGTTCATGGATTAGGGACCCAATTTTATGGGGTTCCAGGGACTTCTGTATAGATTATTTAGGTTAATCTTTCAATCTACCCAATGGGACTCAGTGCTCAGTCTAGAAGATACCATCAGAGATGCTTAGTTTTGCAATTCTCAAATTGTGGATTTGTGTCTCCAGACATAACATGCTTGTTAACAGCAAAAATTTTTAAAATAAATAAATAAAAATATAGAGGTGAGAAATAACAGACCTCAACTCTATTGTCCCTCTTCAAATTTGTTTACAGAGTCAATCCCTTACCTCTCTCTAAAAGTGCAACTTTTCAAAAAGTTCAATGAATAAAAGATTGTTGGGAGTGGAATAGATCTAGACAAGGAGAAGAGGTCTGGAGATAAATGTGAGAAGTGAGGGACATATTCTTGTTTTGTTAAAATATTATATGTTTGCTGTTGAAGAAAAAAATCCAGAATACTTAACATTGTTGTTTTAGTTAAATAAAACAATTTAAATGTCTGTCGGGTGATGTTCTCCTCCTAATACAGCATGGCAAGAAACTCCTCCAAATATTAGTGATTTACCTGTTGAACTGGAGATAGTTCATCTCCCAATGACTTCATAAATATCTGCTTCAATTCCTGGCTAGTGATTTAAATCAATTTGATTTAAATCAAATCCACCCTGGATAGAGGTGAGTAAAGCAAACATGTCTGAAATGCAAAATTAAACAAGGGATAGATAGCAATACTCCCAATGTCAATAGGCAGTGAGTTCCATCCAGCAGATGCAAAATGGTGAAACAAGCAACCAGCCAAAGTAACATATTTCAGGAGTGAAGACACCAGGAGAACTGTATTGGTGATCTTAACTGGCAACCGGCTTGGTACTCAGTCCAGTTATGTGCTGAGTGGGATGGATTTCAAGGCACTCCACTCCCCACTAATCATCGTGAATGTAAACTGTCTTTCTGGGTAAACACCACTAATCCTGACTTTGAAAGGCACAAAGACAGGAACATGATGAGCCAATCCAAATTACAAGAGGGAAAAACAAATTTTAACAGCTCTCCTTTCTTGAACTCCGTACAAGCCTATTTATGCAGCAGAAAGAAAGGACCTGCAGGTGCTAGCTGTTTTTTATCAAACACTATCAATTATGTACAACACACTGGTTTGGAATTCCAGTTTCTCCTCGAAACACGAGCAAGCTAAGCTGTTCGCCTGAGATTTAAGGCAGTACTCAGCTTGAAAATCACCGGGAAAGACAGATATGTGTTTTGAAAAATAGGCTATTAAAATCCAGTTATAACAACGACAACTCTCCTGAATTGGCAGTCTCTGTGAGCATCTGCACCTGGGCATAGAAATTCTGAGGAATGATATGAAACAAAACTCCTGCTACCGTATGAAAATAGCCAATTAATTGACTGCAATCAAGTATTTCAACATTAAGTAGCAAAAAGAAGTCCATCATGAGGCCATTGGCTCTTGCAATCCATGTGAAGTAAAGAAAATATAAGCAGAGGTAGCACAGCTGTTCTGTTTAACGGGGCAGGGAAGACGTATCCAAGACAGTGAACAATTGTTTATCCTCAACTACATTATCTTGTTAGGACAAAAAGTAAACCTTCCAGGATATAACTTGGACATTTGCTGAGGGAACAAATGCTGGATTTTCTGTCACTGTTTTTAAATATAAAGACACATGTTCTGAAGGATTTAAATATTTACATTTCTCCTAAACAAAGAACAGGATTCCCTGAGAACAAAAAAAGAGAAAATGAATGGGGGTGACTAAGTGGAACTGCCCGACGCTAATTTGTAATAGAAAACACTGAGGATCTCTCTTGTGTATGTGAAATCCTGGCCACTGCCTACTTGATTTATAACTGTCTCCACCCAGAACTATTGTTATTCTAATGAATGTTTTCATTACATGCATTTCTATACCATATACAACTCCTACATAAGTACTACTCCCTTACTGTCATCAGCACCAATATTTCCCACAGCCATAGTGCCTAGTACTCCTAACCTGTTTCCCAGTGGCTAATTTGCCACTTACCCACAGGCCCAATACAATACCCATTTAAATTACTGGGAGTCTCTCTGCTGATTTCAAAGAAAGAACCTCTCTGCTTAAAGTACTGAACTTCTTCCGGTGAATACAGATTCTGCAAAAAAGGTGTGTGTGTGTGAAAAGCAACAGAAGAAGAAATGGATGAAGAAGAGGTAAACAATGACAATGGTAGCCGTGCTGTTGGTATCTCTTATAATTTTCCTACGTGGATCCTACGTGCAGCGTAGGTGATGGACATGAGAAGGGCAATTGATGTTAGCAGCAATTAAATCCTGATCAAGGAAAGCACTAAAGCATGGGAGCTGTAGCTCACGAAAGCTTATGCTCAAATAAATTGGTTAGTCTCTAAGGTGCCACAAGTCCTCCTGTTCTTTTTGCCGATACAGACTAACACTGCTGCTGCTCTGAAACCTGCCATTGACTTCAATGGAACTACTCATGTACTTCAAGGCAAGGAAGCAGTAGTACCAACCTTCAGCATCCTAAAATCATGAGTCAGTCCCCTCAAAAATCAGGTGATTAACTTAAAAATCATGAGAGGATTAAAAAATAATACATTTGGGGTTCTTTGTGTGTGTCTTCTGGTTTCTGAGCTTTTGCAGGGCACTCAGGTCACTTTTTTAAAAAAAGCTTTTCTCTATAACCCCAAGAGCTGGAAATGTACTTTCTTTGTGAAATGAAAGATAAGATTTTCATGCAATCTCTTGAATACAGCAACTGGGTCTTTTAAAAAACCTTGCCATATGGAGCAAGGCTTGCAATAGGACTGCAAGAGTTGGCAACACTGTCACGTGCATAAATGGATTGCTGGATCAGGTGCATGACTCAATTACACATGGAAGGTGACGCAGAAGGAAACTAATGACACGGTACAAAGAAATAACTTCTCTGCCTAAAGTACTGCAGTTTCTTCTGGTGAATACAGATCCTGCAAAAAAGGTGTGTGTGTGTGAGAGAGAGAGAGAGAGAGAGAGAGAAAAGCAACACAAGAAGGGATGGATGAAGCAGCGGTAAACAATGACAATGGTAGCCGTGCTGTTGGTATCTCACATAATTTTCCCACTGAGAGTTTTGTGGGACAAAATTAAGAAGCGTTGGCGTCGACCCACACTGCCCCTGACACCCTCAGTCGGGAGCATGAACGGAGATACTGCACATGTGCGGGTCAGCAGACATTGCCTGGAAAAACTTCTGGACTGAGGCGCATGGCGCTCATGCATACACACATGTGGAATACACACACGGACCAGCACTCGTAAAAGTAGTAGTAGTTAGGTAGACTTTGTCTAGTCTACCACTACAATACAAGATTTTGTTCATCTTAGCTAATTATATAATGAGTGTCTGGGGAATATATTGGAGGGCTACATTTAAAAGAGAGAGAGAGAGAGAATATACTTCTTTAGATATATTTTTGCTCTGTAGGAAGGAGAATATATTAACTTTCACCATTTCTAACCTTTACCATTCAGCAAATTATTTTTTTTTTTAAAGAAAGAGGGTCATTGTTAGTAAAAACAAAATTTTAGAAAATCAAAGTATTTTCAGGAAACACTAAAAATCCCCTTAAACATTATTAATTTTAATATTACTCCACAGTATTTGCAGTGCAAATATTACAGCTGGTGTTACTTTATGTGAACCAGAAAGGTACCATGAAGAGAAACAAAAGTAAAACTGATATCTGCTTTCATCGTCTCACCTGAGAACAATGCAACAAGTAAAAAAAACAACTTCAACAGAAGTAAATTATACATATTACATTTTCTCAGGCTTAGTAATATTTAAAATATCATTAAAAACTGAGGTGAAGAAGTTTGCTTTGCAGAATAATGTTTTTAAACTGCATACAGCTTCTCTTTACCTGGTAGAGTGGGTTGCCACTCTGAAGCCAATCTACTGCACATTCATTGTAAAGATGAATGTAGTGAAATATTCTGATACAAAGCTTCTTTTCCCAACCAACAGTATATCAACCCACTTCAAAATTTTCTCAATGAGCAGCACTTTGGTAGCCTTATGCTCTGCTCATGTGGGGCTCAGAAATAGAAAGTAGAAGAAAGATGGAAAGAGTCCAAGGGACTTTGGGTCAGGCTGTTATCAGCAGAGCAATGTGAAGAAGCTTGTATGTTCCCTGGCCCCAAGTAGTGCTGCTTAAATCCTCATTTATTAGCATACTAAATTTACATCTTAAAACTTCAAAACCAAACAAAAGGCAGGGAAGTAAGGCACTCTTCTAGTTTCCCAAATTCTTTGTCACCATGAATGGTGTCTTAATGAGGGGCAGAATGAAACAGCTGAGAAAATAAGCTTGATTGAATGAAGATCCTCAGCTCTATACATTCAGGGATGTATTCCAATATACAGTGATGATAAAGAAAAGTATCTGTCATTAATGATCTATTGAGCTCTCATAACATAAATAACATTTTAAAAATGATTATGTCCTTTTCTTGGCTTAGACCATTTCTCTAAATCATAATTATAGTCTAACAGAAAGCACAACTGAACCTGACATTCCTGACATACAGAGACTTTCCAGTTTTTATTGCTGTACGACATGCTGTGCTTGTCTCTAACATTTCACACAGACTCCACCCTACACCTGCAGTAATGTATGTGTCATCAAGGAATTCACTTTCATCTGCTGAAATCATGCTTGTTAGGACAAATTAATGAAAGAGACTGTTCTTTAAATATTGGCTATACAAAGCCAAAGTCAGCACCAGAAAGCAAATTAATACATTTATTCAGTGGACTTTTTTTGTTTTTGTTTTGTTTTGTTTTGTTTCAGGTCTGCTTGTTGCCACATGGAATTTATGGTTATATGGTCTCATAAGAAATCTCTGAGAAAAGAATGTACTGGTATCACAAGTTCAAGTCTCCTACTTGGAATGGACTTTCTCAGCGAGAAAAAGGTGTAAAAAAGAGATGTCATTAGAAATCCCTTTCAAGTAGGGAGACTGCACTTTTCCAGAATATTCTTATTAAAAGTGCTTTTCTGCCATTTTACTCAAATTCATCTCAGACAATGAGCAAAGATTCCTTCCAAATTAATCATAATACTCCTCTAATCCTTTATTATTCTTTTCCATTTTTTAAACACCCACATTTACATCAAGAATTACCATGAACATGAATCTCAGCTTATAGGAATTCTTAAAGCTTTCAACAGTTTCACGTTTAGGAGATTTTTTCTTCTCTCCATAACTTCAGATAGGTTAATGTTATCCTGCCCCTGGCTCCCTGTCCCAGTCTCTCTCCCAAGGCTCCTCATCCAATCCTCCCCCTCCCCACACCCGTTTACAGTATCCTCTCTTCCTGGGTCTTTGTCCAAATATCTGTGCCCAGCCAGTCTCAGTTCTCCCCCCGCACTCCAGCTTGTTTTCAGAGATGTGTCTCATTCACCCTCCTCCATCGGTTCCCTGTCCCAGTCATCTTGGCCAAGCAGTCACTGTCTGCCCCCTCCCCTACCAGTGTTCCCCACCACCAACTCACTTACAGGCCTCTCTTTCCCCCATTCATTTCCAGTATCAGTCTCCCTGCCCTCCCAGCTCTCAGCCCCAGTATCTATCTTCTCCCTCACTCCAGTTCCAGTCTGATCAAGTCCTTGTCCCAAACTACTCCTTTCCCTCCACCCTGATCTAGCTTTTGTCCTCTATACATTCAAGTCAAGCAGATCTCTTCTCTATGCTGTCTGGGCACCATCATGGGGATCACTGAGAACACAGAAGACACAGGTTCCATGTTCTCAGTTTTGGTGCCCAGCCCTATCCCAGCATGAAGGAGCAATAGAAGCAAAGTTTGGTTGCACCCCTCTAAACCCTGTTCTGGAACATGCTTAGCTGTTCTCTGGGGATAGAAAGAGCAACGTCTGGTCATACTAGGAGCTACACAAGACCAAGGCATGCACGGTGATGACACAATCTTCAGAAATTTTAGCTGCTAAACAAAAGTACCTCTACTGAGCAATGGCATGTGTGAACTGAGATTTTTCAAAGGCTTAAAATTTGACCAAATGTGGACAAATTTTCACAGGTACAGCCATTGGCACATCTGAGACACAAATGCCACCTCCTGCCAAATTTCAAGTCCCTGCTCTAAAGCATGGGAGCATTACAGTGTCTCAGAAAAAGCTGGCAAGGTATTTTTGTTAAGGGCAAAACTACGCTAGCTTCATTCTCTGAAATGGTGGAACCAATTTGACTGAAACTTTCCAAAAAATTCAGCCTGAGGCAGATAGCCAGCATGGAAAATTTCAGCCCAAATGCCTGAAGTTTGGCAAAGTTAAAAGTAACTGAAAACGGGATCTTATAATGAGACGTCTCAGGCAACCTTAATAATAGGCTGTGCTACTCGCCTCACCTATAAATATTTAGCAGATGTTGAGGTGCTTAGCAAAAACAGCCCCCTGATATACCTAGTTAAAGGTTTAAATGTAATATCACTTTATGTGAAATCTGCACAGCACAACTGTCTTAAAATGTATAGGATGTAATGAACAAGTGCAGTCTTTGTAACTTTAACAATATACGATGATATTCACAATCTGCACTTTTGGAAAAATGGAGAGTATGCTTCCTGGTTATTAAATCTCACATTCATTTGTGAAACATGGATTTGATAAGTTTAGCATCTAAGCAAGGCTGTCCTTACCCATACACAAAGTAAGCAACTGCGAAGGGCACCAGGAAATTTGCTCCCCCGCCCCCCTTGGTGGGGCTGCGTACAGCCCCAGAATAGCTAGGGATGGTCCTGCATCTAGGCCTGAATGCAGAAAAGGAGTTAGATGTCGTGATGCTCTACATGCGCTTAGACAGCCAAAAACCTATCTTCCCCTGGTTTGTTAATCACTCTGAGGCTTAGGCATGAGATGCGTTCCTGGGCACCCAAAGGGAGGTAGCGGTGCTCATAACCAGAAGCAGAAACATAGGCACTGAGGGAACTTTTACTGCAAAAACTTAGGTTGCAAGTAAGGTTAGGCACCTACAGGGTTCAGCAGGAGTTTTGTGCATTGCAATGAAGTCAAACAGAGACTTAGGTGCCTAAAGCAGGGACTTAGGTTCCTAACTCTTTTTGTCCCTTCAGGCCCTTGTGGGTTTTGCTAGGCAATACCTACTGAGATGAAACAAACAAACAAACAAGGAGGAATCTAAGTAACACGGCAAGATAATGCATAAACCTGGCATGTGTAAAGAACAGGTTCAAGTAAAGAACCAGTCACAGCTGAAATTATTTTGATGCTCTCAAGCTATTTCCTATGTTCTAGCAGACATTATTCACAAAAGCACTATACAGGCTTGCTCATCCTCCCATTTCTCCCCCACTCCTGTGACTATTCTTGCCTGTCTGCTGGTTTCTTCAGGAGGCAAGAGAGTGGAGATGACAAGTGAGTCTTCTCCACACAGGGCAGGAAAGAGCCACTCCATGTTGCTGTCACTCCCTCTGAAAAATAACGGCTTTTGTTACTGCTTCTGATCTCCTGTGGAAGGCTCGGAGAGTCAGGAAAGTAGATTCAATACCATGTGACTAATCTTAAGCAATCAGCCCAGCTGGAAATGTAAAAAAAGGAAACCTATAACCTATAAACCTGGGAAAGGTCACTTTGGAAGCCTTACCTTTTTCCATAATGATTAATTTTGAGATTTTGGGGTTTGGCCTCAAGCATAAAGTTCTTTTACTTTAGTGTTTGTTTTGTTTATACACTGCATAGAAAATAACACAAAAAGAACCTTTCCCAGCATTTCCAAAACTTGTACATAAGAGAGAGTATTTCCTGAGCTTTTGGGAACATTCTACTTTTTCAGGATGATTCGCAATATGGTATTTTCTTTATGAAATGCCAAAGGAAACACTTAATAAAATGTTCTCATTAGTGAAAGGGCTGAGAGACCATGATAGGAAATGAGCCAACTAGCAAAACAAGCATGATCTCCCCACACTCGGGAGATGCCCCACTGAGAGCAACAGCTTCATGCAAGCGGCACCTGTAGTACAGCTAACTGTTCAACGTGAGGGCCTTTTCACCATCTGCCTAAAAACCCTCGTTCATAAATTCTGCGTGGAATGACTGTGCATCCGTCCCAGCCATTAAGTAATACACACCACTGGATTTCTCCCCACCTCTTCTTCTGAACTCTAGTAAGCTCAACAAGAGGGAATGAGGAAAATAACTGTGCGATGAAACTTCTGAGATCTAAGAGTTACCGTCAGTCCCTCTGTGGGTTTAAGTACATGACACTTTGTAGCCTTCTAAAGTAAACCCTAAAGCAGACCTACAGTACAGTGTTCGCATCCCAGAGAGATTTCTGAAGCGTCACTTTTACAACATACCAAAATCATCTGTATGTGGAACTCTTAATAACGACAAGGGTTCAAATGACAGATATATTTAAACTTACATCATTTGTCTCGTTTTATTTTACCCCATCACATTTTTTCTTCTTAAACTAGACTGTGGATTTATCAATTGTAATGTGACTTGCACACCAAACTGTGTGTACACATGTGATGGGCTGGGCTTACCAGTGATGCCACCTACTGGTTTCAGAGTAACAGCGGTGTTTGTCTGTATTCGCAAAAGAAAAGGAGTACTTGTGGCACCTTAGAGACTAACACATTTATTTACTGGTTAGGTCACTGAGTCCCAGCTCTCCCTGTCTTTGGCATCCCTGGCCAGCAGTCACTCCAGCACTGTGAGAGTCCCTCTTCAAGGAGGTAGTGACTTGGCCCTCTGGCCAGGTCATCAGTTGAGTCTGCCCCCTTCAGGGGTAACAGCGTTCAACAAAATATACCTGTCCAACATCCCCACAACGAAGAGTCTTTGGCCCACCTCTAGTCCTCTGTGGGCTGTGCACCCTTGCCTCAGGGTCTACACTGTCTCGACCCTCCCCCCCCACACCCTTATCTCCAGGGGAGAGGGAAAGAAGAAGGGTTTGTTCCCACTTCAAGCTCAGACCTTCACTATCCACCAGGCTCTGACCCAGGATCCTATGAGTGGCAGCAATGTCAGGCACCTGGCAATGCTCAGGGGCTACCTTACTGGGCCACTTATTACAGCATACTTTCCAGTCCAAGGTGTGGTCAGAGCTGCACAGACAATACAAGTGAATGATTCTTTCCTCCTTCAGGACAAGCTAGTACCTCCTCTTGGACCTGGGGTAGCTGCAGCATGCTGTGTGTGTGTGTGCGCGTGCGTATACACAGCTAAGGCAGGCTTTTCAGGTGACGTGGGATAGCCCAGAACTGCTTCATAAAACCTTCTATCCCAGTGTGGGGCTTATATACCCCATCACAACACCTAACATATATACACAGTTTATTCCATTAAAATCCTACACTGCCAATATTGAGGTTGCCTGACTGAGTAATCCGAAGTGAGGAAATAAGAAAGTCAAGGTTGCACAGGAGGTGGTGTCCCATGGACAGGCGACCAGTTACAGTGGCCCAAAATAGCCCTTTCACCCCCTCCATGAAGGGCTACCATGGCGTCTGGCTCTTGCACTTTCTCCACATTGTTCTCCACAGCCATGACCGTTAATGCTGAAATTAAAGTTGAATGTATCAGTCAAGATCTAAGCGAAGAATTTTGCCTTCAAATATGTGAAAATAGTTTCCTCACATTAAACAAAGAAAATGAAGATGGAGAGAAGAACAAGTAATCCCAGCTGGGAGAATAAGTAAATTACTGTGTTAGGTAAGGCATGAAATCCCTGTACAGTCCTACAGAGTCCTGTGAGGCTGCTTTTCCTACTGTCCACCAACCGGCTTTTTCTTAGTTGTTGGAACACATCTGTATGTGCAACCCAAAACCATCTCTTACATTATCATAGTAAAGCAATGTGTACTCCAAGGCAAACTCAGTCATCTGATCTTAAACAGTTTAAAATAGTATTTGATGGCAGCGTAAAATACTTGATGGCAGCGTAAAGCAGGATTGTCGTTTATTTGTAAGCATTCTTGAAAACTGAATGGCAGCCCAAATTTCCGTAACAGTTTCAAAATTTTGTTTCATAAGCAAAATGCAATCCACAAACAAGTAGAGGATATAGCTGCATAACTGGCCTACGGTTGCCAGGCATCTGGTTTTTTACCAGAACACCCAGTCTAAAAGGCACTCTGGCAGCTCCAGTCAGCACCTCTGATCGGGATATGAAAAGTCCGGTCAGTGGTGTAGCAGGGCTAAGGCAAACTCTCTGCCTACCCTGGCTCTGGGCAGCTCGTGGATGCGGACGGCATGTCCCTGTGGCCCCGAGACACAGGGGCGATCAGGGAAGCTCCATACGCTGCCCCTGCCTTGAGCGCCAGCTCGGCAGCTCCCATTGGCCAGGAACTGTGGCTAATGGGAGCTGCAGGGACAGTGCCTGCGGGTGCAGGCAGCATGCACCGTGCAGAGCTGCCTGGCCGCGCCTCTGCCTAGGGGCTGGACATGCCAGCCACTTCCTGGAGCAGTGCGGGGCCAGGGCAGGCAGGGATCCTGCTTTAGCCCCACTGTGCTGCCGACGGGGAGCCGCCTGAGGTAAACGCTGCCCGGACAGAGCCCACACCCCGAACCAGGTCGGAACCCCCTCCTGCACCCTAACTCCCTCCTGGAGCCCACACTACCACCACCACCCTTACCCCCTCCCCTGAACCCCCTCCCACACCCACTCCTGCACCCCAAACCCCTGTTCCAGCCCTGAGCCCCCTCCCAGATCCCACACCCCATCCCGCATCCTGAGCTGCCTGCCCCAGCTTTAAGCCCCCTCCTGTACTCCAAACCCCTCGGACCCAGCCCAGATCCCCCTTCCACACCCCAAACCCCTCATCCCTGGCCCCACCCCAGAGCCTGCACCCCCAGCTGGAGCCCTCACCCACTCCCGCACCCCAGCCCCTGCCCCATCCCAGTGAAAGTGAGCAAGGGTGGGGGAGAGCGAGCGATGGATAGAGGGGGGCTGGAGTGAGTGGGGGCAGGGCCTCAGAGAAGGGGCAGGCGAGGGGCCTTGGGGCAGGGAAGCAGGTAGGGCAAGGGTATTTGGTTTTCTGCAATTAGAAAGTTGGCAACCCTAAACTGGCTTATCTGGGACTTCACAGAATTACAGAAATGTGGGCTGAAAGGGACCTTAAGAAGTTATCTGGTCCATCTGATTTGAGATAATGTGACTGACTGAAAGGAAGACCTACCTTTTCACAACACGTTCAGCAGCAATTCTGAATAGAACACCCCTCCCATTTTGGTTGAACTATCCAAGCAAGCACCTAAGCAAGGACTTTCTCAACATGACCTTGCTTTCTTGGGGTCATCATTTTACCCCATTTTCTAAATGTTTCTCAACCCTCTGTTTTCTCAGTTTAAAAAGTGGGCTTGAGGCAAAGATAAGTGCAAATCTTCAGCTTTTCTTCAGCCTGAATTTCAAAACAGCATACCACCTGTATCTCCGATTCAAGTAAAAATTAATGTTTTTGCTCCCAGAAGATAAACTTCAAAGAAACAATCACAAAAACAAACTCACAGCACATAACTTCTAACAGACTTTAAACCAAAATTAAAATAATCTGAAAAAATTGTCTGCCATTTTCTCTGATTTCTGCACTGCTTCTTAAGTTAAATAGTCACTAATGTTGTAATTTAATTGTTTTTAAAGAAACCCTCCTTTTCTAAGTAGGAAGATGTAAACTATTCACAATGAAGTTTAAACTTATACATTGCAGCTTGAAAGACTGCAGTACTTTAAGAGCAGAAATTATCACAATAATAACAACAATGAAAATACTCATGGCCTGGTGGAAAGCCACCTATTTCTGTAAATGATGAAATATGAATAGTTAATCTCAACAAAATTATATTATATAAGAAGCACGCAGCTGTTTGATTTTACTGCCTCCAGGCAGAGCTTCATAATGTCTGATTAACTAAAATAATATTTTTTAAAAGCCTGGCAGAAGTTAAGCACTGAAGCAACACACAACTACCATGCTTTGCTATTCTGTCTTTTTGTCTAAATGATGTACTGAAGCAATCTGAAAAGAAGCATTCCATAAAGTGAATGTCAAAAACAAAGTAACAATGTACTCCTTACTAATAACTTATAGCAGCTTCTCTCTACTTCTGTGCAAGATAATTATAGTAGGAGGAGAGTAATTTAGCATGCCTATTTACCTAAACTATGCCAGAGTTTCTAATATATTAGAAAACAGATTTCCTGGACAAGAGTGAAGGGCCTTTCCCTTGGACAATTTCCAGTATTGTCAGCTTGCTTACATTTTCTCCCTCAGATTTTCATACATTTCAAGAAAGCAAGCCCCTCTATGTAAAACCTCAGCCAAAGCACTGAATTGACTTTCCCCTCCCATGAGGCAGAAACTCCTCTGTTCAAGGCCACAAATTAACTAGAACAACAGATGAGGGCTCTGTGATGACCACATCTCCAAGAAATATCACACAAATATATAAATGCCCAAATAAATTCTAGTAATAGCACTGACTAAAAGTCAGGACTATCAAGGTCAGAGGACCACAGTCAGAAGTTCAGTAAATGGTGTCTCAGTGGTTTGAGGTCCATGGTATAATGAAGGATCATTACAGACAGCTGTGGTAAACAAAGTACAGAAGGCCTTCTGCTTGTCTGTTTACTACTGAACTGGACAATGATTAATCAGGACTCTGTTGTTTCCCTTTATTATTGTGGCTGCTATGTGGTATCATCTGAAAAGATTTTTGTTTCATCTCTGAAACAATTCGCCAAAACAAGGCCTTAAACTTAGCTGATATTAACTCGACGTTTCTCAGGGCAAGTCTACACTACAGCGCTATCTCAGCACAGCTGCACCGTTGGCATAAGTACTCTACCTCCTCAAGAGGCAGAAGCTATGTTTCCCGCCAACACAGGTCAATGTAACTTGCGTCACTCGCAAGGGTGGCTTTTTCACACCCCTGAGTGACATAAATTATATCAACTTAAGTGGTAGTGTAGACCAACCCTAAGTCTCAGTTTTTTTACTGTTGGGCACTGCTCTACAATAAAACAAAGTTTCAGTCTTGAGAAATATTTGCGGCAATACATATATAAGTTACTTGAGGTTTTGACTAACTTCTACCACTAAGGATGCTTAAACAAAGTTACCCTTGCCACAGTACCTGTGACAAAAACAAAGCATTGTGATGAAGAATTAAATCCCATTGGCCTTGGTAACCACAGAACAGCAACTCTTTTAAGCTGTCTTAGTGGTAGTTTATCTGAGTCAAAATTATTTATTAAGGCTTGTTCCCACACAGACTTATCCATGTACTTAACTTTATGCATTTGAGTAGTCCCACTGAGAGGGAGGGCTGGCTGAATGGAACTCAATATGAATACAGTAGAAAAATAAACAGGAAAACATGGTTATAGTTTAGCCTGTAGTGCTTTTGTTTTACAGTGCTATACAATAAAAAAAAATCTCGAAGATATAGAGAACTTATCATTTCTGTAAGTAATTTTTAGCTTATTGTATTTTTTAAAAACTGTTTTTTAAAAGTATAAATATATTGTTTGGTTTAGAAGGGACTTAGAATGGAGTTGTAGTAACAGGGGAGAATAAATTCCCTCGGCTGTGTACAAAATGAGAGAATATTTATCCACATGGCTTCCGTGGAGCAGTCTATGTATTTCCAGTAATCATTCGATACATTTCCATTACAACAGCTGTGCCAGTATATGCATCAGGCATATCATACCATAGGAGAATTGTCAGCAATGGCACTACAAAGGGAAATGATTGCTTGCCTCCCAGCCGTGATATTGGTACACTGGAGAGAGCTCATAATTTAGTTTCTTAGGAGACAAATTTAAGAGAGATGGGAGCTGGAGGGGGATGGACTAAAACAAAAAATCAGAGAATGGGGGGTCAATACCATCTTTGCCTTCCTCTGCAACCAAAGCACATAATATGTTAAATGGCCACCCCATGTCCTATAAAGGGTTGTAGCCACAAACAGAAGAGAAAAATTAGGTTCAAAGAGTAGTTATTTTCCACTTCTGTCTGGCAATGAGATCCTGATTAGTTACCGTTGCACTGGTGCCTGAGTGCCTCACAATGAAAAAGGCCCTAACCAGCAAACAGAACATGACTTTGGTATAATTTGTGTCTAATGATACACTCTAGTAGGTTTTGGACTGCTCCACTTTAAGGTTATACACAGGAAAAGAAAACAATCCTACAATTTAATACAATAATTTTTAATGATGTCATTTCATTCCCCATTTCATATTCAAGTACTATAAAATAAATACACATGATTTCCTGTGGGTATCCCTACAGTTAGAATTATACATCAGACACACTCTAATACAAATGTAAAATAACAGACCATTATGTAACTATTTTCACAGGAGTTAAGGCTGCCTTTGGCATATTTTAGAAGAATTTCAATACACAGCTCCTGGCACGTATGCTCTAAGGGTATATGCACACTGGCAAGTTTTTGCGCCACAAGTTATACCACTTTTATTAAAACGCTGGAATTAAACTGCTGTTGTGTGTCCACACTGTGCTCCTTGTGATGCTGGAACGCATCCACCTTAGCAGCTCTTGCAACAGCAAAAACATCAGTGCACTGTCATAGCCACCTTACTCTGCAACTGGCTGCAGGGTGCTTAGGGAAGGGTTTGCAATGCTTCATGGGGGAGGCACAGCGTCATATGATGCACGTTTCCCAAACTCCATTGTTGCAGGGGCATCCTACTACATTGCCAGCTGCTTTTCAACTGAAGTTGGGGGTGGGGGGGTGGGGGAGTGTGTGACAGGGAGTGTGTGTGTGTATGGAGGGGGAGAGAGAGACACTGTGTTTTGGGGGACAGATAGTGTGTCAGCATGCTCTCTTGTAAGCTCAGACAGCAGCAGGAAGCAACCAGTCCTGAGGCAGGGAGCGGGGTGAAACCCCGACATCCGCCCCCCATTATGGGACAGCTCCGGAGGCCAATTACAGCGCAGAAAGCAATCAAGTGTCTACACTGGCAATAGAGCGCTGGAGCTTCTGTGCAAATAGCCTTACAACTCTCATCAAGGTGGTTTTTTGCAGTGCTGCAACTGAGGAGTTTCTGCACACAAAGTGGCTTGGCGGTATGTACATGTCTGCACTTTGAGCGCAAAAAGCTGCTTTACTGAGCAGAAACTTGCCAGTGTAGACAAGCCCCTAGGTTCTCAACTTCTTCCCTCATCCCTACCTCCTATTGCCACAAGAAAAGGAAAAGAAAAAAACTTGAGGTAGATTTTTTGTCAAGGATAAAAAAGGTAAAACTAGAATATTTCTGAAGTTCATAATCACAAATTTTGCTAGCAAAGTGCAGTGTACTGGAAACAGTTCACTATTTGCATGAACCTGTGCGGAAGAATTAACTAGCCTACTGGATCTTTTCTTTTTTAAATAATAATTCTTATCTCTTACATAGGAGCTTTTCATCCACAAACTGTAAACTACTTTACACAAGAGATAAATATTGTTATGTCCATGTTACAGATGGTGAAACTGAGATACAGGGAGAGAAGCTGCCTTGCACATGGTCACGCAGCGGGCCAGTGACAGAACCAGCAACAGAACCCAGGTAACTTGTATCCCAGTCCAGTGCCCTATCCACTGAGTCACACAGCTTCTCTCTCTGATGTTTTAGCAATTCTGAATGATACAGATGTTGTCTGCTGCAGATAGGACCAAGGAGACCAATATTGTTAAATATTCTTACCAGTTTATTGTTCTTTTTTGAGTGCTTTCACTGAATCTTTGTACGAAGAATAAAAGCAGTTAAAATACCTTTTCTTTACTCTCATTTACATGTCACAATTATTGTGCTGTGCAAAAGGATTGCTACACAAAACCTTAAAGGCTGATCACAGTAATATCATTGTTTTGTAAAACTGAAGCTGGCTCTTCAACTCTGATGAATGTGGTTTGCTGGAAGTTATGGCAATCTAAAGTTGATTTGAGACATCAAGGAGTTGAAATTCTCAACACTGAATAGATTTGAAAAGTGAAATTTCATTTTCTCTTTGGAAGCAAAAACCTCCCAGTTTTGTTTGACTACAAAACAGAGCCGAAGTCTTTTTGGAAAATACAGTATGAAGCATTTCTTTGTCAGCGGCAGACAGCCTGATTTAGATTTAGAGTTCTTTCAAGCAATTAAAGCATCTAAAAAGCCTTCAAGCAGCCCCAATGTGGTTCTTTTTGGGAACACTGTAGGGGCAGGGAGGAGGGGGGGGGGAAAGAGCTATGCAGGCAGAAAACAAGAGCTATGTTTGGAAATACCACAGCCCTGCATATTCTTCTTAAAGTATATAGTGAGATGCATAATGGCATTTCAAGATGTGCAGTAATGTGCCTGTGGTTCTCACAGGATAGCCCAGTAAGCAGGATGTTTTTGTCTTAAAGTTTTTACAGTAACAATGTTTAAACAAGCAAAACTGAAATAAGGCTGTTGAATGACACTGCAGTGATCCACAGAACTCTGGTTTTCATTCACAGATGGATTTCAGTTTTTCCATAGTGTTTGTGTAAGGAATTGTGTGTTTTAAGGGTGATGCTCCTCAGAAGTAATCAGACTTTTGTCTTTAATCTTTAAAGACCTAATCCTGCTTCTATTGAAGTTAATGGGAGTTTGTCATTGACTTCAATGGAAGCATGATTAGGTCTTTAATGATTAAAGGCAAAAGTCTGATTACTTCTGAGGATCAACACACATTTCTACACTGAAGTGTTTTTGTTCAATGGACTATGACAACATGACAGGCAAACAACATAGGCAGCTTTCTTTGTTTATAAGCCTTCGAGTATATATGTACAGGGCCTCCTCTCAAAACAATGTCAAGAAAAACTCCCTTTGAAATCAGTAGAGTTACAATGTGGTGAATGAAAGGAGAAACCAGGTCCACTGTATCTTAGCCTTGTGTGCGGTGCTGAAGACTTCACAATCTTGTGTACAAAAGACTCACTCCAGTTTAGAGATTGAGAGTTAAGTTCACCCATTTTGGCATGATTTAAATGTGAATACAAGTGAGATTGTGAAACTGCGCACATGCTCCCAAGACAGCAATGGGAACTGCAGCTGTAGGGCATTCCCATCTGGAGAGGGTAGTGTTTGGACCATCAGCCTGCCTGGGGTTCTGCTGGGAAAAGCAGCTTCAGTGTTGCCAACTCTTGCGATTTTATCGAAAGTCTCATGGTATTTGGTATTTTACTTAAAGCCCTTTGACCTACAGTGATGTAATTACCTAAGAATATCAGTTTTCATTTAAAAGAAGAAAAAAGTAAGTTTCTAGCCTTCATGGTTGTGGAGAAAAGCTTGAAAACCATGACCCAAATTTAGCCAAAAAAATCTCCGAAACCAGAATGCACCTATAAAGAACCCAACATTTATTATTTTTAATATGTCACATTTTACCCCATCTCATGATTTTGGAACATTTGGGGTTGGCAATATGGCATCTTGGACTTGTAGCCAGACAGCAGCAGCCCAGAAGACACACTGAATCAGTGTATCCCCAGGCACATTGGTCATATTCTTGCCCCCACGCAGCATTGCTCAGTTTGCCACTATGCTAGCTGGCTGAGAGCCTCCCGGAGAGTTGAAGTTATGGATGCCTCGCCCCATTGCAAGCAATCTCCGGGCAGACTTTTTGTTAGTGGGGGCTCTGGATTAGATCCAGCCCAGCCCAGCGAGTTGTACAGTACGCTGATCTGGATTTGTAAATCAACACCACAGTCAGTACTGGTAGGCAGTCCGCAGAGCCAACAAATGCTCTCCACTCGAAATACAAGATATTAGGCAGGTAAAGGCAAACAAGCCCACCCTACAAGAGACCATATTCACTGCCTAGATTTCCTTTCCTTTCTAAAATGTGCACAGGAAACAGCTCTATAAATGGGAGGAGAATCTGAATCACGGTAACGGTGGCTACAGTCATCTTTTGACCAAAAAATTAAGGTAATTTCTATTTTCTATTGCAAGGAAGCAATTCCTATCTAAACTCGTATGAAATACACAACAACATGATTCAACAGCTCCTCATTTACTAATAGGAATAGCCTCCCAGCTTTCTTTATGTTCTTTATCCACACATACAGTAAGTATACAATCTGCATTATTTTATTCCTCCTTCCTTGTCATGGCCTTAGTAAGTTTGGAGAGAAACAAAGGTTTTACATTCGTCATATTGAAGTAAAGACTTATTACTTTTACCCTAGAGTAATTGTGGGTATTAGAGATATTGTAGTTACCATGGATCCCATTGCCAGTGTGCATGTGCCTCTTGTGCACAAGACTGGATTTTTTTGGGTAGGAGTGTCTGTCAGGGTGTGCATGAACCCTGTGCCTCCCGTAATAAGGGCACCAGGGACAGAATGGCAGCGACCCTCCCTCAATTCCCTCCCAATTCAAAGCCCATGTTGCTGAGGACTCTGAAAAGCAGGGATGGAAAGTGGGTCATGGGATCCACACTGACTACAACATCATATAGAACCACAGTTACTAAAGGGTAGGTAGCTGTTCTCTCTTCTTGGAGTACACGTCAGTGTCGATCCCACTGTAGATGACTGGGAAGCGGCGTCCCCTTAGGGTGGTGGGGATGAAGAGTTTCAGCTGCATCAGTCAGATAGGGACTCCGCTCTCTGACCTATCAGCTAAATCCAAGCCATCGTGTTTGACAAATGTCAGTAAGTAATTCCACATTCCTGCCTTACAAATTCCTGTAGCAGGTGGAGAATATTGCTCAAGCTCTGGTGGAGTTAGCCTTGATGTTTGATGGGAGAGTTACACCAGCCAACTAGTTTCAGAGTGGTAGCCATGTTAGTCTGTATCAGCAAAAACAAAAATGAGGAGTACTTGTGGCACCTTATAGACTAACAAATTTATTTGGGCATAAGTTTTCGTGGGCTAAAACCCACTTCATCAGATGCCTGGAGTGGAAAATACAGCAGGAAGATATATATATATAACAGTACATGAAAAGATGGGAGTTGCCTTACGAAGTGGGGGGTCGAGACAATTCAATTAAAGTGGGCTATTATCAACAGGACGAAAAATCACTTTTGTAGTGGTAATCAGAGTGGCTCATTTCAAACAGTTGATAAGGAGGTGTGAGTAACAGTAGGGGAAAATTAGCATGGGGAAATTAGTTTTTAGTTCTTGTAGTGACCCATCCACTCCCAGTCTTTATTCAGGCCTAATTTGATGCTGTCAAGTTTGCAAATTAATTCCAGTTCTACGGTTTCTCGTTGGACTCTGTTTTGAAGTTTTTTTGTTGAAGAATTGCCACTTTTAAGTCTGTTAATATTGAGTGTCCAGGGAGGTTGAAGTGTTCTTCGACTGGTTTTTGAATGTTATAGTCCTTGACGCCTGATTTGTGTCCATTTATTCTTTTGCAATAGAGACTGTCTGGTTTGGTCAATGCACATGGCAAAGGGGCATTGCTGGCACATGATGGCATAGATCACATTGTAACACAGTGAGATGCACTGTGATATCTATTTCAATATCCTGTGCAATGAGATAACCTGAGCTTTAGAATGCCTGGCTATGGTTGGAAATAGACAGGACAACAGTTTAAATGACGTAGGGCTTGTCTACACTACCGCACGGGGTTGATCTAAGATACGGAACTTCAACTACGTGAATAGCGTAGCTGAAGTCGATGTACTTAGATCTACTTACCGCGGTGTCTTCACTGCAGTATGTCGACAGCTGACGCTCTCCCGTCAACTCCACTTACGTTTCTCCTTCTGGTGGAGTATTGGAGTCGACGGGAGAGCGCTCACCAGTTGATTTATCATGTCTATACTTGATATGATAAATTGACCCCTGCTGGATCGATCACTGCCCGCTGATCAAGTGGGTAGTGTAGAAAAGCCCTTAGTCTTGTCATTGTAATAAAGTAAAATCCTGCATACATGTAGGCTGCGTAATTTCTTTTTCCCCAATAACAAGTATGGGAAAGATCAGGCAGGTTGACTCAGGTGCACCACTTTGTCCTTACAGAACACTGCATGGGGGTGTGATGGGTTCCCCCTGGGGTGCCACCTGGAACTGGGGTACAACTGAGACCCCTGACTCACCAGCTGGGCTCCCTTTCACACTGTACAGATGTGACAAGCTACAAAGCCTTCCGGCCTGCACTTTCACCAGAATACATATAGGTAGGGGCATACCCAGCTGCAGTTGCGTGTAGGCTCTCTGACCAGCCCCTGCATAGGAATGCTACTCCCAGCTCCTCAGGCACACACCCCCTCTGGAGTATAAACCCAAAATTATACCGTCTTGTGCTGCACATGGAACTGTACAGTGTAAGCTCATAAAATTCACCCCTCAACTCAGTCTGGAGAGGAATTTGCCCCTGAGTTATGATTTGCACACACTTCAGTCCAAATAACTGTTTTAGATAAAGCAAAAACAAGTTTATGAACTACAAAAGATAGGTAGATTTTAAGTTATAGCAAACAAATGAAAGCAGATTACCTAACAAATAAACAAAAACACAAACTAAACTTAATATACTAAATAGATTGGATATGAATAGCAGATTCTCAGCCTAAGAGATAATACAAGTAGGCTGCAGATTCTTAAGGGGCAAGCTGCACTTGCTTTACAGTTTGGAATCCCCAGATGTTTTATTTACAAGCCAAAAATGCCTTTATCGTGGGTCCAGCACTTCCCCCAGTTCAGACTTTTTCCTCAGGTGTTTCCAGGAGTCTTCTTGTGTGTGGGGTGAAGAACCCCAGATGGTGTCACTTCCTGCCTTATATATAGATTTTGCATATGGTGGTAACCCTTTGTTCTCAAAGCTTGGTTCCCAGATCGGTCTGTGGAAAAATACTGACATCTCAAGATGGAGTCTAGAGACATGTGGTCTTGTCACATGTCCTTGTAGAGTCATAGCAGCTATTAATTGGAGGTTGTCTTAGCATTCTCAGGTGGGAAATAAGATTCTCCTAAGGCCTACTGTTTTTTTCCTAATGGCTCATTGCACTGAATAGGCTGTTCCCCACCCACTATCAAGACTGAAAGCATCAATATTCATGACTTCAGATACAAAAATGATACATGCATACAAACAGGATAATCATCTTCAGCAAATCATAACTTTTCCAATGACATCTCACATGACTTATCTTGCATAAAATACATTATAATTTGTCATAATAATATCATCATAATATGAAGAATATGGGATTCAGTGACACAGGGGAATCGGCCATATCTGCCTGAAGCTCACTTATTCTTCTGGCCTAAGTGATTGCCACAAGGAAGACAGTCTTCACCATGAGGTGGTGCAAGAAGCATTCTGAGAGAGGCTCAAATGGAGGTTCCATGAGCCTCAGAAGGATTAAATTGAGTTTCCAGGCAGGCATTCTCTTTCCTGTGGCTAAATATATAATATCCCTTTAAGAACTTTAATACCACTGGGTGAGAAAAGAATGAACATGACTGCACACAGAAAACTGAAATCACTGTGAGACAGTCCTTCTACCACTAGTTTTCCTGCTCTGTGTCATGGACCTGCAGGGAGCAGTCTCTGTAGTAGTCAACCAGCCAACAACTACACTGTCAGGTACAATGACTTTGAGTCTGGATGGAGTATCTGGCCATGGTTCTGTGACATCAGGTCCAAGTGGTCTGGGGAACTGGACTGGGGGGTGAATGGGCATGTGTATTCCAGATGCCAACAGCAAAAAGGCCCATCTCATGGTCACAACTGTGGCCAAGTCCTTGTGATTATGTCAAAGGGGACCATCACTGCCTGTAAGACTTTTCTGACACACATTTGATCTTCTTTAATTCTGTCTCTTAATTCTACTAATTAATGAATTAATAAGGGAGTCATAATTTCCCAATGTGGGAAAAGGTATCTGGCAAACAACACTGGCAGTTTGCCACACAGAGTTGCAGTGAGGCAGATGAATAAACTTTGCACTCAAAAAGGTTCAGCTTTTGGGGTGTTTGTCCTGGGTGTGCCTTTCATCAATTTTGACTTTTCCTGCACTGATGCAAGAACCAATAACCTTGGGTTGAGTGGAAGGGGGTAAAAGTGCTTCAGGCTTTTCAGAAGCACCTGATAATGTTTCTCCACACTTTTAAATATGGGCTGATTGGTATCTGGGATTTGCCAGCACCTCTTGGCTGGTTCAGATAAGCCATCATTGATGAGGAGAATGATTGTGGCTGGGGCTCATGCAGTGAATGTCAAAGAGTGTATGGAATTTCTCTTATCTGACCATGGTTTCAATATCTAGGCTATCTCTGCAACGCAAGCTAGCAGATCCTGAAAGGCTTTAAAATAGTCATCCGCCAGGGCGGGTGCTGGTGCAACTGTTTTTTCTCAAGCAATGATGACAATTCTTTTGGCAGAAAACTACTGTTCTTCTGCAATCCCCAGCTCTTGGGTGCTGACATCGGGTTCTGGTGTTGGTGGCCTGGGTAGTGATGCCACTGGGAAGCCTGATTTCCTCCTCTTCCTGGACACACAGGAGCAGAATTTGATACAAAAAACCTGAGGTGATAAGCAACAGTAGAGCCAGTATTGCCAAGGCAGCATGTTTTACGGGTACTGACCCAGTTGTGGCTGGTCATCCCAATGCCACTCATGCTGCCTGTGTGGTGGCGCAAGAGGGATCTATAATAACAACTCTACAGTTGCTCTTCCAAGGTAGAGGAGAGGCATCCTTGCTCAACACTGAAGGCATAATCCCATAATGATGGAAAAGAGTAAGATTCTCTGAATGGCAGTGCACTGGAGTGTGGTTCCAGCGCTGGGTGCCATCCTCAAGGGGATGTCAGCGGTTCCACAAGGGCATAACTTGGTCCCATAGTCATCCCCACAGTCAATGTTAGTGTCTTCATTGGTCAATGTCAGTTTACCATGCACTGCTCCTGCCTTAGCAGAGGATTTATACACCCTGTCCTTGGAAGACTGATACGTCTTTTCCTTATGGGATAATGTTGCCTGATGCTTGGAGCCATGTTTGGTCTCTGCTTGGTTCTGAATTTCAGTCTCACCCTTGTTTTGAGGTGCTGGTGTCTGCCCCCATGATGCCATTGTAAGTGCCGTGTCAACTAGACAGCACTCGAGGTGTTGGTGGCAATACTGGGGAAGTTGTCACTAACGTTAGTGTAGTGGTAACCAGTGCCAAGGCAGTGTCAACGTAGACAGTGCAGATTTTGATAATATTGTATTTCCTGCTTTCCTTTCATTGCTGGACTCCTGAGCAGAGCCATCCCATCCATAGGGCAGACTTGGGCAACTGCCTCGGGCCCCACGCTTGGGGGGCCCCACGCTTCAGGGGGATGCGGGGGGGGAGCAGGGCGGCCCAGAGGACTAGCAGGGGGCCTGGTGCCGGCAGCAGGGGTTGGGCCTGCGTCCTGCACTCACCGGCCAAGACATTTATTTCTTTTTCTTGTCTGCAGCCCCCTTGGGCTCAGGCTTGTTCTCTGCGGTGGCAGCAGCAGCGAGCGACCCGGCCCCAGTCCGTTCAGCTCCACTCTGCCAGCTCCCAGCGTGGCCTGCTGCCACAGGGTCCTAGCACCCCCCCCCCCAACCTCTAGTGCCAGGGCAGGCTGACTATGACCCTACCCTTCCACCTTGGATGGACCCTTCCCATTTCCGGTGGGACTCTCCATCAGCACAGGGAACCCCCTTGTCCCTAGCACAGGCGAGTGCCAGCCAGTAGTTTCCATCAGCCCTCACCTGTCACCCAGCACTGGTGTCCCCCCAGTGCCCGACACCTCCCCCTTGCACTGCCCTTTCTCCCCATCCCCCAGCACTGGGTGGGGTCCTCCAATGCCACCTCCAGGCCAAGGTGAGACTTATCACCCCCCTGCCTCAGGGTCCTCCTTGCCTTTCAGCTCTCCAGCCTTTGGTTCCTCTTCCCCGCAGTACCATGACCAGGAGTCCCACAACTCTGCTCTCTCCACCACCCACCAGGATTGGGGTCCCTCAATCCATCTGCTTTTCTGCCTCCCCTCCCCCTCCCAGCCCCCAGAGAAAACAGATCTTAGAGCCCCATCTCCATGCTGGAGGGTCCTGGTGTCCCCCAGCACCAGGGCACATATAGGAACTCCAAGAGCCACCTAGTTCCCAAGAAATGGGCTCTCAGGGTTGCAAATGTATAATTACATTTAAAAAAAGTCCACTGAGGGTAGCGAGACCATATGCACCTGGGAAATGAGTTTGCTGCAAGGAAGTCCAGGAAGGTGGATTTCAGAATGTAAACGGCGCAACACTGATCATGATTGGTGAGTTTTTTTAATTATATGAACTTCATTATAATTATAAAAAAGAGCTACAATATAACAACATTGTAATTATACAGCTGGGCACTAACAATATTTAACTTGCAGCCAGCCGCTGCTCTTGAAGTTCACAGTAACCAGATTTCACCTGAATAAAAAATGTTAAGGAGGGCCCCACATAGGCTGATTTGCCCTGGGCCCTGCACCTCCCTAGGGATGGCCCTGCCCCTGGGTATGGTGTCTGCTCATGGAAGAACTCACTGATGATGACCCTTTGGGTTGTTCTTTTGTTAGTGGTCATCTCTTCTGGGTCTGAAGTAATGCCCGTCAATTGCTTGAGTAGATGTAGCTTCAGTCATGTGTTTGTAGACTAGCAAATCCTCAAGGAGAAGAATTTGCACACCAAACATCTTTCAGGAATGTGGCTCTTCCCAAGACAGAACAGACAGTGATTATGCCAGGTAGGGGAGAGAAAGTATAAAATCTGAAGATTTGGAGTCTGCCCTGGGAACAGTGGTTGGCATAAAGTGTCTCGCCCCACCTCACTGTAGAGGGGGAGTACCTACAAGGGCTGGGAGTCACCAGTAACTTTTCTTCTTCGTGTATGTGTGTGAAAATAAAGCTGTCTTCACAAAGTGGCTTGAAAAAAAAGATATTAAAGTCTCTAAGTGTGTAGCAGGTTGGAGACTCACTGACTTCGATCTCAGTGCCATGGGAAGTAAAAGGAAACTCAGGGAGGGTTGAAGCTGCTCTATTCTTCATGTCCTCATGTGGGAGCACAAGACATCACAGGGCACATGCACAGCTACTGAAAAAAAACCATCTCATGTGCATCAGCATACTGCGCACCCACAATGGGATTCACACGGACACCTAATTCTAAGAAGTTTCTTTCCAAATAAAATTATTCTGGTCTGCATAAGCATATCTGTCCTGCTGTGCTAATAATCGGTATGCAGTCTGGTAATAAATAAATCACAGTCTGGTAATTTCTAGCTAGAGGGATTGTTCCAGCACTAGCCGTGGAGCAACAATCTCCATTAGTCATGCTTTGCTATATGTAATCCATAACACAAAGAGCCTCTTTTAAATACTTAATTAACTAAACAAACATTCTCCCAAGAGCTATTAATACTGTAATCAATGCAAGATTTTTAAATATAAACACACTGAATGGTAACCTTTTAATACAATATACCAGTTCATTGTCTTGGACTGCTAATTCATTTTGAAGATTTTAGGAGTTGGCTCTTTACATTACTAGCCCTATTAGTTTGATATTTTATCAAGGCCAATAACCAGGATCTGTCTCCCATTTTTTTCTGAAACAATACATTAACTGCAAATTAGTCAACTCCTCCAGATCAAGAACTTTTTTTAATTAAAAAACAAAACAAAAAACAAACAACACTTCTTTAACTGGAATTGACTTAAAAGTCACCCCATTAACTCACATCATTCCAGCTCGTAAATGGAACAGAGCCATCATCAACAGAGCCTTTAAATCAAGTATTCACTCTTTTGCTGCTGGCTAATAAAGGATCACTTCTGTCCACATTTTCCATCATTGAAAGAGAGAGTAATCAGACCCATGGAAAGAAAATGAACCCTTCATTATTACAAAGAATGCAGGTATTATAACCTACATTTGAACAAATCAAGCATGCAATATGATTGGTTAATGAAGATTACAATGTATTTATATACTATAGGCTGGACCTGGATGTTCTGGATACGTTTAGCCTAAATTCTATGGCATTCTATGGCAAGCTTGTGTGATCCAATATTGAACTGTAAGGCAAGATGGAAATCATGCGGCAAAGTGCAGTACATTTTTGCAAGAAACGTGCACGTAAAAGGGTCTCTGTTATGTTTTACAGGAAGAATTTTTTAAGACATAAACCATTGAAAAAAATCCCTCCTGAGCATGGCCAGTGGCTATCTACTAAATTGTTAGCAGCCTAATGAAGCCCAGATCCGTATATCACATCACTAGGGGGCGGGAGATGTGCACATTTTTCTTAGCTGGCTTGACTGCTGTGATTATTTAATTATTTTTGTTTTAAAATCTGGGAAAGAAGTAAAGGGTGACTGTAGAAAACTACATATAGTCTCACAACTTTAGGGTCTCTCCACCATTTCTTCTGCAATTCACAAGTTTCATATAATTCTGACTAGAGTGTAATTTTACAATCTGCAACAAGTAAGGGGCAGTGTAATGTTGCACCTTCCCAGGAGGGGACAAAGAATCACAGTTCTCTACCCAGCCTTGCTCTATGGGCAAAGCAATCTGTACTACTGGTCTATACTTATAGCAGCTTACTTCCCCCTGTACGTTGGCTCAGCTGTGCTGGCCAGTGCATCCAGGGATCTACTTAAGTCCTGCCCTTGCCCATCTACTCATTGAGAACCTTCAGGGAGGTGGAGAATAGTACTTGCCCGGAGACTGCTCTCCTCCCAGTGCTGTAACACCCAGCATGGGTAAGTCTGTTCAGGGGAGTAAGCAGGTATATGACAGCAGGTTACAATCCTCTCCCCTATATTTTAGTAAAAAAAATGAACATGCACAAAGTGTGTTTCCTTGCATAGATACAGATGTGCACCTGTCCTGTTAACTGAGACTTCCTGAGCGAAACACATCCCCAGCCAAACAGCAGCACCCACAAAACAGTGCACTCAGCCCTCCTCTGCTTGTTCTCCTCCATAGAGTTTAAATGTCAAAATATCATTGGAATGATTTCAATGCTTACATTATTAATCACTGGCTATTTATTTAAATAAAAACAGATTATTATATGGAAAACAGAATTCAAATTGAAACACCCTCCAGTCAGGAAATGGAAAATATATTCTCATCCTCTCATTAACCCAAGCTCATTGCAAATACTGTGTATATAGTCTGATATACATTTAATAGCCTAGATAGTAACTAACATGTTCCATATACGCTATGTAGGCCTGCTAATGCGACTAGGAGCACTTTAACACTTTCATTTCTTAATCTTTTTCTGCTTGAATTCATTAGTCTCTTTTAATATTTGTATTACAGAAGCAACAAGAAGTCCCAGTAAGGATCGTTGCCCCAGTGTGTGGAACAGTATACAAAGATGAAATAAATGACAAGCTCTTCCTCAAAGACCTTGCAATATAATGCTCTGATTCTGCAATTGGATCCGTGGGGGCAGACCCTGTGCAAGTACCTACATAATATATTCAGAGGTAAAGTTAAACTTCGAAGAAAGCCAAACAAATTGAAGTGTGGCAATGGACACTTAAGACTCCCCAAGAACTTTAGCTCTAAGCTGTAGTGACATCATGCAATGGCTATACAATTATGATTGGTGCATAATGGTGCCTGTAGCTTCTGATTAGATTAAACTGATTTTAAAAATACTTCAGACTTTTTTGTTCTTGTTGTTCATAGTACCATGAGGTATAAGAAACTTTTTTCCTCCTCTTCCACTTGCCATGATCAGGGCATCTTGCTCAAATAAACTGGTTAGTCTCTAAGGTGCCATTAGTACTCCTTTTCTTTTTCCGAATACAGACTAACACAGCTGCTACTCTGAATTCCTCCATGAGGTACTTCAGTTTTGGGGATCACTAGTGATATCACAACTATTCCAGATGTGTGTCAGAGCACCATGTTTGAAAGTGGCGGGATAGAGAGAGGTAAATCTGTTGTTTCTCCAACATTTGACAGTAGTGAATGGTTTGGGGTATTAACAGTTTATATCCTACAAAACCACACCCTACTGGCATGGTGCATTGTGTGTGTAAGAAGAAAAGGAGTACTTGTGGCACCTTAGAGACTAACCAATTTATTTGAGCATGAGCTTTCGTGAGCTACAGCTCACTTCATCAGATGTTTACCGTGGAAACTGCAGCAGACTTTATATACACACAGAAATCATGAAACAATACCTCCTCCCACCCCACTGTCCTGCTGGTAATAGCTTATCTAAAGTGATCAACAGGTGGGCCATTTCCAGCACAAATCCAGGTTTTCTCACCCTCCACCCCCCCACACAAATTCACTCTCCTGCTGGTGCTAGCCCATCCAAAGTGACAACTCTTTACATAATCAAGTCGGGCTATTTCCTGCATAGATCAAGGTTTTCTCACATCCCCCCCACCCCCATACACACACAAACTCACTCTCCTGCTGGTAATAGCTCATCTAAACTGACCATTCTCCAGGTTTAAATCCAAGTTAAACCAGAACATCTGGGGGGGGGGGGTAGGAAAAAGCAAGAGGAAACAGGCTACCTTGCATAATGACTTAGCCACTCCCAGTCTCTATTTAAGCCTAAATTAATAGTATCCAATTTGCAAATGAATTCCAATTCAGCAGTTTCTCGCTGGAGTCTGGATTTGAAGTTTTTTTGTTTTAAGATAGCGACCTTCATGTCTGTGATTGCGTGACCAGAGAGATTGAAGTGTTCTCCGACTGGTTTATGAATGTTATAATTCTTGACATCTGATTTGTGTCCATTTATTCTTTTACGTAGAGACTGTCCAGTTTGACCAATGTACATGGCAGAGGGGCATTGCTGACACATGATGGCATAGATCACATTGGTGGATGTGCAGGTGAACGAGCCTCTGATAGTGTGGCTGATGTTATTAGGCCCTGTGATGGTGTCCCCTGAATAGATATGTGGGCACAATTGGCAACGGGCTTTGTTGCAAGGATAAGTTCCTGGGTTAGTGGTTCTGTTGTGTGGTATGTGGTTGTTGGTGAGTATTTGCTTCAGGTTGCGGGGCTGTCTGTAGGCAAGGACTGGCCTGTCTCCCAAGACTTGTGAGAGTGTTGGGTCATCCTTTAGGATAGGTTGTAGATCCTTAATAATGCGTTGGAGGGGTTTTAGTTGGGGGCTGAAGGTGACGGCTAGTGGCGTTCTGTTATTTTCTTTGTTAGGCCTGTCCTGTAGTAGGTAACTTCTGGGAACTCTTCTGGCTCTATCAATCTGTTTCTTTACTTCTGCAGGTGGGTATTGTAGTTGTAAGAAAGCTTGACAGAGATCTTGTAGGTGTTTGTCTCTGTCTGAGGGGTTGGAGCAAATGCGGTTGTATCGCAGAGCTTGGCTGTAGACGATGGATCGTGTGGTGTGGTCAGGGTGAAAGCTGGAGGCATGCAGGTAGGAATAGCGGTCAGTAGGTTTACGGTATAGGGTGGTGTTTATGTGGCCATTGTTTATTAGCACTGTAGTGTCCAGGAAGTGGATCTCTTGTGTGGACTGGACCAGGCTGAGGTTGGTGGTGGGATGGAAATTGTTGAAATCATGGTGGAATTCCTCAAGGGCTTCTTTTCCATGGGTCCAGATGATGAAGATGTCATCAATATAGCGCAAGTAGAGTAGGGGCTTTAGGGGACGAGAGCTGAGGAAGCGTTGTTCTAAATCAGCCATAAAAATGTTGGCATACTGTGGGGCCATGCGGGTACCCATAGCAGTGCCGCTGATCTGAAGGTATACATTGTCCCCAAATGTGAAATAGTTATGGGTAAGGACAAAGTCACAAAGTTCAGCCACCAGGTTAGCCGTGACATTATCGGGGATAGTGTTCTTGACGGCTTGTAGTCCATCTTTGTGTGGAATGTTGGTGTAGAGGGCTTCTACATCCATAGTAGCCAGGATGGTGTTATCAGGAAGATCACCGATGGATTGAAGTTTCCTCAGGAAGTCAGTGGTGTCTCGAAGGTAGCTGGGAGTGCTGGTAGCGTAGGGCCTGAGGAGGGAGTCTACATAGCCAGACAAGCACACTCTTTACTCCATGCAAATTCTCTCTCACGAATCAGTCTTGCTATACACCAAACTCAAAGATTATAGCAAAAAACAAACAAACAAAAAACCCCACAACAACAACAGGGGGAGAAATATTCTCTCACACAGTGCCAGTCCCACCCTTGCCCCACACTCCTACTAGCTGGTATCAGCACACTGTGTTCAAAACTCGTTCCGTTCAGAATGGCTTTAAAGACCCCAGAGACTTCTTTTCAGGACCACTTATGCTTTGCTTAGTAGTTAAGGATGTGCATTTTTCATGGTTCAATTCCTCATTTTTCACAGAGTCTGCATAGCCCAAAGTGTCACATTTCATGGGAATTTCACAAAGCATAAAATTACACAAAAACTGCATATTAATTTTCATGTAGGCAGAAAGCAAATCGAAGCCCTCCAGACACAGTCAGCTTTAAAAACAAGGGAAATCCATAATTTTATGGTGTTATTGCTGAATTCCATGTAGACCTTCAGAATCCTATATCCTCCTCATCAGTAGTCATAACATGAAAGGGCATTTCATATTGTGCACAGAGGAAGGAACAGCTCAGTTTATTTGTAGACTTGTAAATTACTATATGGAGGTTAAACTTATGAACTCAAATTTGTTTCAATGCCAATTCCCATCCCAGACTGCAAAGAGACATACTCTGTACAATCTGTATTAGGATAAACTGACTCTCTTTGCAGATGTATCATAGATCAGAATCATATCCAGGGATGAGGAAGGGAAGGATCATTTTACAGCCTAAAAGACACTTCAGATTATATTTTTTGTAGGAAACAGTCATGGAATGTGTTAATAAATCAATTTTAATAAAAATGTAATTTAAAAATGTTCAGATGGGAACTGTGGAAAGGAAATGTTTGTTATAAGCATAGAGGGAAAGGAAAGAGGATGCTTTCTGCCTTTAAAATTGTATGTTTTCAATGTCAAACTCTTTTGTACAAATAAACAAATTCAGCTAGTCTTAAAGAGACATTCCCAGAGGTGCCAGAGGGGCTCAGCTACTGAACCAAGACAGCCCACTGTACATCTCAGTAAGCACACCGATGGTATAATATACCCTGTTTTTAGCAAAGTAGAGTATCATATTCAAGTGTTTCTTTCAAAACCAATGGGCTGATGTACCTGGGTGTTTACCCAATGCATATTAGCCAATCTCACAGGCACACAAGACATAATGGTAACAGGTCAACTGCAGTCATACTGTTTTAGTACTTTTAAATCAGAACAGAAATGTTTTGAAGCCCTTCTTAGGATAGCAGTAGTAGGTATTGACCTATCACCACATCTGTCTGTCTGTCTGTCTCTCCTGACGACTATTAAGTGATCTTAGAATGATATGGACTAAGATGTCACCCATGGCAGGTGTCCAAGTATGTGAAACATCTTTTCCAGAGAGAGATCTTCTATGTTAAATCCAAGAGAAAGTAATTCACTTGCAGCAGAATACTTTTATTAGATTGTATCTTTCATGCTGAAGATTACACTGAGATACTCATTCACTGTTATGATGTACAAAAGATCCTGTGTAGGTGGTTTCATATGATGGCTACTTGGCAGCCTTTTATAAAATGAATGAGTGGTACTCTAGTATAGTTTCCAGCTATACAGAGTCTACAACACTGAAATCATTGACATTCTTGTTAGCAGGCTCAGGAGACGGACCAAAAATGGAATGCACCAAGAGAACGAACTGTCAACTCGCTCTTGGTGGTGATCTACTGAGATGGTCAAGCTTTAAGAATATCGCTGAGGGGGTTTTTTTTGAGCAGCTAATAAAGGCCCAGGCCCATGCTGTGTTTGTTCTGTGACTAGCAGGGGATTTTATATGCTTTTTAAAAAACCCAAAAAATAAAGAACTACTCATTATAGATTACTTGAATGCTTAGGGAAAAAAATCAGTCAACTTTGAAATTATGCACATAATAGAATAATGAATGTTGGGGAGGGTCACAGAGTGGGGGCTGCAAGTTTTGATGTCAGGCCATGGAAAATGAGAGATGAAGGTAAGCTTCTGCCCACTAATGTGCTGAATTCTCCTGGTATGCTATTTACTTGGGGGTATTCAGCGTACCATTCTAAAAGACGCTTGGTAGTTTCCAGTATCCAGGTTTCATTTACAATGAATGGGGAAATAACAGAATGAGATTCATGCTACATGATATTTAACTCTATTTTCACTAATAAACCTGAAATGTGACTATTCGCTTTTATGTTGTGACACCAGTTCAGTCACAACTGGTCACTCAGTGAGACATATCAAGCTGTGATCTAGCATTCTTTATGGTGTAATTTATTTATTCATCACACTTACACAAAGTAAGCATCATATGTGCAGCTAACGCCATTTGTTTCAATCCACCACTGTAATTAGAGAAAGCTTCTCTGTAAAAAAGCAAACATTGCACACAGCACTTGGCTTGTAGCAGAAATACTCTCAGCTAGTGACAGCTAAAGTTTGGGCTCTGCCAACAAGAGAATTTTAATCAACTGTTTCCATTGTCTATTAAAACTTCAGCCCTCACTTTTTCCTTCCTCTAACCTCACCTCAACACCTTCAGGCACGGCATGTCCAGTGATAGATATTAACCAGATGCTGTTCTACAACAGATCCATGGCTCTCAGTTGTTTCAGGAATCTGATTTCCCAGAATGTACAAGAATAGACGTTTGTTCTAAAGCTGGTGCTCAGGTGACATCACATGCCTCTTGTTTTATAAATAGGCATAACTTCTGGGGGCATTAGTACAGGTTCTGTTATTAAACTGATTGGCTGCTACCATAGGTATCCACAGACCATCAGATGTTTGAGTATCTACATGAAATTCTGACTGATGGAATTGTTTCTGAACTCATTCGGAAGTAGCAGACATTATATAACAAATGGCAAATCAGATTATTTGATTATTGTATTCAAATTCATTACCAATTGTGAAATCTTTTTTCTGCCATTACACCTAATCATAATGTAATTGGCCTTACATATTTTGTTCTATTTGTCTTTGATAAGATAGATAATATTATTAAACTATTTTGTTCAAGTTTGCAAAAATAAAGATATTAAAATTGAGTTAATACAGTAGCAGGCATAGCCTGAATCCAAAGCAGGAAAGATTTATCATTTAATAATAAATAACTTCTCACATTTACAATATGCTTTTTATCCAAAAGTCTCAATGCAGTTTACAAAGGTTACGCTCATTCTACCTATTACAAAACTGAAGCACAGAAAAGTTCATTGACATCGTGCCTATGGTCTCACATGAAATGAAAGAGAATGAAAAATCCAAACTGGAGCTCTAAAATCAGATTTAGTTCCATTTTAACATGAGTGCTTGACTAGCACAATCTTTGGGGGATGCAATATAACAACTTTTTGCCTAAATAATATAGGTATGAATTGGGGTCCAGAATTTGACTCATTGTGTTACTTTTTCCATAAGGGATGTTATTATATTTTTGGGTTTCCTGCAGTTATTTCTCATTTATTTTCAGTGCTACTGGTAAATGTCATATGACAACATGATTTAAAATTCATGAAAGGCCTTGTAAAATTAGTAGGGTAAATATAATAACCAATTACAAAGTCTTACTGCATGCTTATTTTATTTGGTATAAAGCCAAAAAGGCATCATGGAAGCATGAAAAGCATTGCACACAATGTATCTCATCCACACAAGACCAAATAAATCCCCAAGTTCACAGGACAGAAGAATACAACATGTTAATAGAGGATTGAAGTGCCACATTGGCTATGTTTATCAAACTGTTCACTCAGGTTTAATCCTATTAACCAACATATCACCTTCCCTCACGGTATTTTAGTTCGTTATCCTATGTCCGTCACAACAACCTAGTGCTTGATCCCTAGCCCACTAAAGTCAACAAGAAGACTCTCATTTACTTTGGTGAGCTTTGGATCAGGCCCTATCACAGTGAATTCTGCTACAGCCCAACTCCTCTGTCCAAATGACTGTACTGGGTATAGGAAATTGGAGCATCAGAAATGATACATCTTTAGTTTTAGATGACACGATTAGTACTTTTTTGACCTTACATGTGTAACGAGCTGGATTATATTCTAGAATGTTCTCTTTGGGTTACGTAGAGCACCGAAATAACAAGGTCATGCCTCATGCACTCACAGGCAATCTTACATCTCTGTTCCTGACTAGAAAATGTTCATTGCAAGTTTCTTTTCATGTGTATTATTGTTGACAGTCAAGTTGAGAGTAACACTCGATTTATAACTCAAGCGAACTGCTGTGAAAATACTCTTAGTGAGTTAAATTAGCTACTGCATTAAATGCCTGCAAACTCCATATTGTCTAAAAATGCAAGTTTACTTAGTAGGTTATATTCAGTTTTAAAAACAAACTTTTAAACAAATTCTCCGACTGTAAGGATCCCAGGGCAGAATTTCACTTAAGGTTATTATGGGGATATTGACTGAAGGTCCCACTTTTCTTGTCACATTAGTCTTTTGATCTACAGGGATATATATTTTAACTAGGCCTGGTCTCCCATTTAAGTCCCTATTTTATGCCTACATAACTTGGTGCCACAGCCTACGTAACTTGAACTTTAGCAACTAGGTAATGATTTGAAACCAAAATTAGGCAGTTAGGGATACACACCCCGGCCCCACTCCAGGCACCCGGACCTCAGCCCCACTGCCAGAGCCTTGCCGCAACCCCGCTCTCAGCCCTGACTCCCCACCATGGCTCTGGCCCTGCTCCTGGCACCTGGCCACAACTCTACTGCTGGCCCAGGCTCCTGGCCCCACTCCCAACCCCGGTGCCTGGTTCCCCACTACAGCTCCCAAGGGGGCGCGGAACAGGTAAGGGGAGGGTGCAAACAAAAAAAAGTTAGGGTCCACTGATCTTTGCTGTACAAAAAGAGAATTTATCCATGAAGAAATGCAAAGAATCCCCCAAATTAAAGGGTAATGCACAATTAAAGCCTTACCAACTCTGGACATTTTTCTTCCACTTTTTCTCCATTTTCATCTTCTCTTTTAATATTCTGATAACACCCACCTCAATATTGTCTTTCTAACTAGACCTACAGATATAGAGATACACATCCAAAGAGAGAGACTGCAGTTTGATGGATCAGCAAAATAAAAAAAATAAATAAAATCCTTGCAACACTGAGATTTGCTCAGCTACCCCCAGGAAATTCAAATACCATACAACCACAGCTATTTCTATAAGGTACAAAGTATATTTTCAAAGTTTTAAACTAACCCTATTAACTGCAAATCCCCCACCAAAACCACCAGACTTGCACCGCTTCTGCCGTCCTCCATCCACATTCCATTTGAATCAACATATTGTTAGGATGTAGCTGGAAAACTCAACAATAGAACAGATGCTCTAGGATATTCAGTAAAAAAGAACAGAAAATCTTCCTTTTTGGATTATTTTTCAGCTATGTCTAACAAAGACCCTTTTCCTGCTCAGTGTTTACATCAGTGACCTATTCTTGAGTATATTGCATATCTATGGTATTTACCACACTGATGGCATTATTCCTGTGGAGTCCATTGAAGCTTTCCATTGACTTTCCATTGCTTTTCCAAGCTTTTCCAAGCTTTTCCAAAGCTTTTCCAAGCTTTCCATTGACAGTGGGCTTTGAATCAGGCCCGTGTTGATTAAAAGTGACTCTGTTTCTGAACACGTCTGTTTCCAGTTAGTATAAAGGAACGTTATTTGAGTAACTTTAGGCCCAGTGGTTATTAACTGAGAATGAATAACCACTGCAGCTAAATAACCATCAGATGAAAAGTAAACAAAGAGAAAAGGCACTAGCTACTATTGTTTCAGGATGTTCTGGAGACAAAGCAGTGTTTAGTGCTCCACAGCATGGATCTTTGGAGGAGGATAACAAAAGAAAACCCATTTGCAAAGGTATTCATATACAATGCTCCTTTGTTGGGCACCAACCAATAGATAAAAGTGTCCCACCCTTTAGCAACGTAACAGTTTTACAAAAACTGTCCTTGGTTCATCTGTATTCTACGCAACAGACACACTTTTATCTGCTACTCATTTACTAAATATAGAAAATGAAACTCTTTCGACTACTCATTCTTCTGGCAGCACCTTCTGCTTTGAAACTCAGTAGATTATTCTAAACTGCCCAGAAAAGCAAACTCACAAACAGGAAGCTTTGGAGTGAAACAATAAATAAATCTTAAAAAAACCCCAAAAAACCAAAGTTTGTCCCCATGAAATTAGTTCCAGAAAGCAAAGACTGGCATTAAACAACCTAATGATGTTAACGTGATTGTTGGACTTCCACTGGCTTCTGGAAAATTAAGTCCTGACATGGATGCTGGCATCCAATTCCATAGAAATCTCTCTGCCTAAACACCTCTTAAACTCTTCCACCAAAAATAACTAAGTTAATGTTGGATACTTATGCACTAGAAAGTCAGGAAATGTCCTGATTAGGGTTGGAGTTAATAGCAACACTACAATAAAAGAAGAAGAATAGTGCCTTCAGTTAAGGCTACAGTGGAATTGAGTTGGGATAAGAAACTTGGGCCAAATCATATCCTTTTTGCAGTTTAGGCTGACCACTCCCCAGAAAGAGGGTAAATCCCACTGCAAAGGGTATTAGGAGGCTGGTACACCCCTGCTTGCATGTTGGAAGCATTCAGTGACACATGCTACCTCATTATATTGTTGTATTGCCATCACTTAACATGTTGTTCAAAGCCCATGGCACTGTCTCAGCTTCTCGAATTCCTATTCTGATGCATTTTAAATCCCTATATTCAACCAGAACTCTACAGTTGTACATTTTAAAACATCATATTAGATTTATATTACATACATGGTTATCATGAAAACCCTTAAACCATTTCCTACAGTCATCCAAAAATAATAAATCAGAAAAAATATTATTCCCACATGACGTATACTTAATGTTTCTTCTCAACAGCCTCCTCATATTTTTGGATAGGGTTGGATACACTGTACTTGCAAGCCTATCTTTATCTCACTGCACATACAGAAAGCACATACTGGTTCCTGGAACTGAAAACAGCTGACAAAGTCTTGACATAATAATGGACTTCAAGCAGCCTGAAAGTCAGTCAGGACTTAAATTCAATTTCTAAAGAAAACACAGATATAGGAAAATGCTAAAACATGTCTGTTTTTTTTTTCTTTACTACATTTATAGAGGTAGGGATATATACCCAGAGAGAGAGAGAGAGAGAGAGAGAGACTGCAGTTTGATCCACCAGCAAAACATTAAAATGTCCAAAAATAAACTCTACTTTCAGATGTGCCTTATATGGTTCATAGCCCTATAAATACTTAATAACCAAGATTTTCATCCACACTTGCATACAGTGGTATTTTATTTAGTTAGTTTTTTTAACCTGTCTAGATGGTCACCTGTTGATAATAAGGCAACAGGGTTGCATACCAGTTTTCTTGGTTCAACCACTGAAAAGCAAGCTTCATATGCACATGCTGTGAACATCAATATTACGGGTCTGATCCAAACAAAGCCCACCTAAATCAATGGAAAAACTTTCATTTACTTCATTTTGCTTTGAATCAGGCCTATAACACATACAGTTTTCCCACATGAAAGTATAGAATTTGACCATTTTAACCCTCCTAAATCTGATGGCATTCGGATGTCCTTCTGGGAATACATAAATACATTATTTAGTTATTTTTGAAAAGCAGATGATGTGCATGGATGTGTTACTGCCACTCATTCAACCTGTGATGTCAAATGACATTCCAAGAAGGTGGAGGTACAGATAGCATGCTGTGAACTCGCAAAGATGAGGCCACATCATACAGACAATGCAAAATGCAAGCATTAGAAAGCTGACTTGCCTAATATTAATAGATTATTACTCTGAAACCTTAGCACTATTGTATGCAATTACTATGCTCAAGTAAGGAAGACTCACTGTAATCCTAGAGGGAAATCCACGTTTCTCACTAATTTATTTGGCAAATTTTCTTGGATATTTCCTATATCCGAAACGTTTACTCTCCGTAAAATCTCTAGAGATAGAGAGCCAGATTGTCAGCTAGTGTTTATTAGTGAAGCTCCATGCCAGTGGATGGTGCTCCACCAATGAACACCACCTGAGGATCAGATTTTTTTTCCCCACTGTATTTGTTTTCTTATTTTCTTTTCTATTTTTTCCTTAGTGTAGTTCTGGCTAATTGCTTCTGCATAACTTTTCCTCAGAGCTGTAAAGACAGGATCTTATTTAGTGTTCATGTATTATTTTTCTGTGAGCTTGCCTTGCTTCGCTGTGTATTATCTCAGAGCCTTCACAATAACATGTATAGTTATTATACCATTACTGTTGCAGAAACAGGCAGTTTGTTTTTAACACACTGTTGTCTGTATTGGTCCTGTCTTTGAGTCTCTTATTTAAAAGGATACTTTCAACTCAAATGTACTATTTTAAATAATGTAGATCTAGAATACCTAGCTCTTAAGCCAGCTTTCTGTCTATTTATGTATTTAATTTGTATTTGGCTCCTCAGTGTGTGGTTTGTTTTTCTGTTGAGGGTTTTATGAAAGGTAAATGAACCAGGCTGATAACTGTAAAGACTCTTATAAACAGCACCATGGAAGTATTTAAATGGAGCATCTGGCTAACATGCATTCTTCTTGAGTCTCCCTGTTTACCAAGAGGGGCTGCTGGTGCTGAAACCATCAGGGTTGTACAGGTCCTCTCATATGAACACTCTCCCACCTACCCCAGCCCTGAGAAGGAGGCAAGGAGAAGCTGCTATTGGCTGGAACCCTTGTTTGGTGGCTAAAGAGGATCAAAGACAAGCTGGAGTAACTGCCACTGCTTGCAACCTGGGCTTTCTTGTTAAATGAAAACCACTGCTGCTTCTGAGATAGGGCGATTTTTAAACTGATGCTGTGAATGATATGGTTCTCTCCCCCACATACAGAGCTAAGAAGCCTTTCAAACTCAATAGGCCAAATTTTCAAAAACATCCTATAAAATTGTGTCTGCAGTTGCAGAAGTCTTTTAATAGGGCTTAGTAACATAGTCATAGGGATTGACAAAGGGAAGAGAGAAGAGAATGTGCCTAGTCATGTTTAAATTTTCCAGTTCTCCCAGTCAGTGATATGTCCATTTCACCTTTAACACGGCCTGATCATAGAGTCATAGAAATGTAGGGAGAGAAGGGACCTTGAGAAGTCATCAAGTCCAGAGCCCTCTGCCGAGGAAGAACCAAGTAAGCCTAGACCATTCCTGACAGGTGTTTGTCCAAAAAAACGCCAGTGATGGTGATTCCACAACCTCTCTTGGAAGCCTAGTCCAGAGCTTTTTCCTAATATTGAACCTAATCTCCCTTGCTGCAGATTAAGCCCATTATGTCTTGTTCTATCTTCGGGGGCATGGAGAAAAACTCATCACCATCCTTTACATCTCTTTACATATTTCAAGATTGTTAACAGGTCCACCCTCAATCTTCTTTTCTCAAGACTAATCGTGCCCAGTTTTTTTAACCTTTCCTGACAGGTCAGGGTTTCTAAACCTTTTATCATTTTTGTTGCTCTCCTCTGGACTCTCTTCAATTTGTGCACATCTTTTCTAAAGTGTGGCACCCAGAACTGGACGCTGGACTCCAGCTGAGGCCTTAGCAGTGCTGACCAGCCTGGGATGATTACCTCCCATACTGTTAATACACCCGGAACGATAGTAGTCATTTTCACGACTGTATCACATTGTTGACTCATATTTAACTTGCAATCCACTGTAACCCCCAGATCTTTTTCAGCAGTACTACTGCCCACCCAGTTATTCCCCATTTTGTTGTTGTACATTTGATTTTTCCTTCCTGTGGAAAGCACTTTGCACTTGTCTTTATTGAATTTCATCTTGTTAAAATTGGTGTCATCTGCAAATTATATAAGCATTCTCTCTGCTCCATTATCCAAGTCATTAAAGAAATTATTGAATAGTACCAGATCCACAACAGACCCCTATGAGATTCCCACTAGATACGCCCTCCCAGTTTGACAGGAAACCATTGTTAACTACTATTTGAGTATGGTCTTTCTGCCAGTTGTACACTCTCTTTATAGTAAATTCATCTAGACCATATTTCTCTAGTTTGCTTAGGAGACTGTCATGATGGACTGATGATGTATTTGCATGGAATCTATTCCACTGCTCTAAAAGTAACTCTCTTCCACAACATATAAAAACTCACTCACTGGGAGACCCAACTAATTATGAACAGCTAACCACTGCAAATTATTCAAACATGTTTGAATCCTTGATGTAGTAGGTTGAAGCAGATTTGTCAGTGAGATTCACTGCAGGAAACACAGCTTCTGCGTTCACTTACTGTACCTCTTAAGATGTAGTTCTGATAGTTCTGGTCTGCCTCAGCTCCCACTTTTATCAAGCAAGTCAGGCCTTCAGCCACAACAAACTCATGAACCAAATCCTTGTCATCCTGCCAAAGAAGACAAAGGGAGAGAAAACAGAGATACTACGTTACAAATCTCAAAGACAAGGAAACATTTTTTGTCACAGTAATATGAACTAAAATATATGGGCTGTGGTTTTTACTTTCTATTCAAATGAAATGATATGAGCATACTCTTTTTCTATAAGTCAGAACTGGACCAAGAATTCTTCCATCAACCAAGCCACGTTTATACCGGATGTCAGGTTGACTACACTATGGCATTCAGGGTGTGAATTTTTTCACAGCCCAGAGCAACGTAGCTTGGTCAATCTATTTTTAGGTGTAGACGAGGCCTTTTCATGATATGTCTACACTGCAATTAAACACCCACAGCTGACCCATGTCAGCTGACTTGGGCTGCAGGGTTGTAAAATTAAAGCGTAGACGTCGGGGCTCGGTCTGGAGCCCAAACTCTGGGACCCTCCCCCCTCTTGGATTGCAATTTTACAGCCTGATAGCCCAAGCCCCACAAGCCCAAGCAAGCCACGCAAGCCCCTGGACATGACCATCCAAGGGTGTTCAACTGCAGTGTAGACAAACCCTAAGAAGCTGTGGCAATATCAGCAAGTATAGACCACTTCAGTCTCTTGGCATTATTTCAACCTAAGTATTTAAAATATGGATATTTACTACACTGTAATATTTACTTTTATCATAGTATTTGTGATATTAATTAAACTTTAAGTGAGAAAATACAATGGTAAATTTAATGACCAAGGGTAGTTAATTCCCCCTACGTTCTTATGGAAAAGTCTCATAAAATTTCATGCAAAATGATTTTATGTTTACTATAGGGGTATTTTTAATAACCATCCTTTGGAATTTACTAGACAAGTACATCTCTTTTATGAAATTTTCTACAGTACAAACTGAGTCAGGATTGCAGGATTTGACCCAAAGTTTTCAGTTGGTTGGTTGATTTTTTTACATAGGAATATAATGTAGAGAAATGAGGAAGCGACAGCATCCAGAAGAACTGTATGCACGAGGGTTAGATTTTTCCCCCTTAAAGTTTATATCCATTTCTAAGACTAATAGCACAGAAAGTTTTTCTCTTAAATAGTAGGAACTGAATAAAATCTATTCAAAATTGTAAAATTTTACATAATGCAAAAATCAGTGTCAAATACAGTGGCTGCCATTAAAAAGTCAACATTTACAGTTACCTCAGAGTAGGACTACATGACCTTAATATTTAAGTTCCTGGCACTTAAAAAGTCCTTCTACCCTGCAAGGAAGAATCTTTTCTCAAGGAAATCATCAGAATTCACTTTGCCGGGCAAGTATAATTTCAAATGACATGATTTTGCACACTTGATATTATTAGTTTCATATTCACCTTTAATATATAGTGATAAGATGACTAGGGAAAACTAGTAATTTCAGCATCACCGGTTTGTTTTGTTAACCATTAATTATTATGGCAACAGTACTACTTGTTGATTTCGGGAGCAATATCCATAATTGTGAGAATAATTAACTACATCTGTCATTCTGGTTAATAAAATACCACTCCTGGACTTTGGTTAACAATTTACCATTAGTTAAATTTGCTTGTGGTGATTTATGCAAGTCATTTCTTGGACCACCAGTCTCTTATGCAGCACAATCTGATGATTACAGTACTTCAGCTGCTGAAGAGAAGAGGGCAGTACAGGTATTTAGCACACGCATGCCAACAGAATAGAGAGAAACATTTACATAAAAGAAAAGGAAGCCATTTAAAAACATGCTTAAACTTACACAAAGCTGCTGGACAGTTAATTAAGCAGCCATTGATCGGGTGACTAAATCAATTAACCAGATAAGCATTAATAAATTTAAAATATTACTGGATCTAGCTGCTTTGTGAATACAAATACTAATGTTGCCTGTGGATTACCAATACATCTAATGATTTGGTTTTACATAAACCTGTACATGTTTTCACAAAGAAATTGATGTCAATGGAGTGACATTGCACTCCATATGCTTTATGAAAATATGCTTATGAATGTGAATATAATGTAACTGGAATATGCTTTACGCAAAAGGTCTCTTGTAGGGTATCATTACAAAGCTTAAAATCTACTGAATGTGTTCATCCTATTTGTATGCATGTATCATTCTTGTATCTGAAGCTAGAAATATGAAGTATAACTCTGAGGTCCTATTGTAATTATGCAAAGTGTGGGCCATTAATGGTGGTTTAGAATCCTGATGGCTCCCACTGACTAGGACAATTGGCTGTAAATGGTTTATTTACCTGAAAGCCTTCCTGTGTACTTGTGGGCCAGCCCGTGGGTAATGAAGAATGACCATGTCACCTGATAATGAAATCCATCTTAAATCTGGTACTTTTCCATTTAGAAGGAGGGGTGGGGACCCAGAGAGACAAAAGATTCCCACCTTGTGCTAAAGCTATAAAAGGGGATGGAACAGAATAAAAGGGGCAGCCAGTCATGAGAAAGCCCATGCTAACCACCTAAAATATCTACTGGAACTAACAAGGACTGTACCAGGGGAAAGGATTGGGCTCAGACCAGGAAGGAGTCTAGTCTGTGAAAGAAGCTTATTGGAACATCTCTGAGACTGAGATATTACCTGTAATCAGTTTCTTAATGTATTAGGCTTAGACTTGCATGTTTTTGCTTTATTTTGCTTGGTGACATACTTTGTTCTGTCTGTTATTACTTGAAACCACTTAAATCCTACTTCTGATACTTAATAAAATCACCTTGGTTTATTAGTGAACCCAGAGTAAGTGACTAATACCTAGGGGAACAAACAGCTGTGCAAATCTCTCTGTCAGTGTTATAGAGGGCAGACAATTTATGAGTTTACCTGTATAAGCTTTAGACAGAGTAAAACAGATTTTTTCGAGATTTGGATCCCACTGGGAGCTGGGTTTCTGGGTGCTGGAGTCAGGTAACCTGGAGAGCTGTTTTCACTTAAAGTCTGCAGCTTTGGGGGCATGGCCTGGTTCTGTGTTGCAGCAGGCTAGCTTGTCTGGCTCAACAAGATAGGGTTCTGGAAGTCCAGGTTGGCAGGGAAAATGGGCTCAGAGATAATTTCAGCACATCAGGTGACAGTCCCAAGGGGATCCCTGTGACTGGACCTGTCACAAATGGTAACTGCCATCTTTCAAATACTGTAGCGCTAAAGGGAATAGGTCCAGACTCCACAATTATAATAAATACACAGGACCCTCGCTAGAACGCGGGATTTGGGATCCATGCACGGTACCGCGTTAACGCAGAGACCACGTTATAGCGGGGACTGCGTTAAAATGAATTCTAATTAAAGTAATTAAATTTGGGAGCCATGGCCGTGACTGCATTATATGCGAATTCGCGCTATATAGTTCTAGTGAGGGTCCGGTGTACATAGATTTGTTGGAGATTATTTCTTATTTGTCATAGAATTGATGGCACTCACTGAGTTAGAAAACTGCAAAGTCACCTAAAGAATAAAGTGTTTGTCTTTTATGTTGACAATACACTTATTAGGCTCTGAATTTTATACATTTGCTAGAGTTAAATAATTTTAATAATTTGTTGGAACATGTATATTTTCAAGCCATAAAGCATTCTGAGGGAAATTTATGCAATGGCAAATCTTGAGTCAGCTGAAAATGGTGGGGAAGGATTTGATTATTGAGTAATACAGGAAGAGGTGAAAGATGTCAACCAAAATATTTTACCCCCAGCTAAGAATTATTTATCCTATTGAAAAGCATAAAAAGGAGAAGCCAACTCAAGTCAAGCTCATCCTTTAGTTCCCTCCATAAACCCATGGTAAATAAATAAAACAGATTAGGATATATGCATTAGACTTTGGTTTAGAACTCCACTTTTCTATAGATTTATATTTTTTCTTAAACATTAATGAAACACTGGTAAATATATTGTTTTAAGAGTCACAATCCCTAGAAACCATCATATGGAGTCCTCAATTTAAACTATTAAATTGTAAGTGCAAATAGCAGATACGATGAAGGGGACATAAACTTGCTCTATTTTTTTTAAACTATTTTCTTGATGTTCAAAGTTTTATAATGTGATTCTACCTTTGTGTTCAGCTCCATGGTAATGATTGTATCAATAATATAGAAAGGGATCAGACAAAAAGCGGGACCACAGAGTACACACAGAAGTCTGTTTGGTAATATTGCATATATTTATTATAGTGTGACTCCCCTTGTTGAATAAAACAGGCTAGATTTTGGCTGAGATGCACACATACAGGCTTGTCATCAGCTCCACTGGAGTCAATGGAATTAAGACAATTTTCACCAGCTGAGGATCTGGCTCTGACACTTTGGGCCAGATCACAGCCCATGGTAAACACACTTTGTGTCTCTCCAAAAGCACAAAAGGGAATTAAAGCTGCCCTACCTGGGCAACTGAGGATTTTCTGGTGTGGGGGAATCCTTGGCTGACACAGAGTCAATATAGCAGGCCCTATATCACCTACTGCAAGGCCCCTGACATAGAGGGGATGTCCAGGTATGCTGGGAGGCCTGTGGCCAAAGCATGCTGAGCTCTGGCAATCCTTGGCTAGTGAAATGCCCTTGGAATCTATTACAAGTTGGCACAACTAAGAGGATTGAGCTCTTCAATTCTAAGTCAATCTATCTCACGCTAATTTGTGTAAAACCTGTTGTCAAAATTTGCATTTTAAGGTAAAGTTCCAAAACTAACATTTTGCAGCAGCCGTTACACTGTAAAAATACCCTGTCATAATCCATACATTTTTCAGTTGACTGAAAAAATGATACAAGACAAAATGCATTCTACACCTAAATACATATCTAGTCGGCTAAGTAAAAGTGGCTCAAATATCAGAAGTGCTCATGTAGTAGCATTAACTGTAGGCACCAAAGTTTAAAAATTCTGGTCTGTGTGTATTAATTTTTGTGTAATACCAATCTCACAAATAGCCAAATGTGCCAGTCTGTACAGAACAATTACAGAACAACTATACAGATGGTAAGGATCTAAACTAAATTGAAAAGGGCTACATTTTGCTCACTGTAGTCACACCTTGTCCCATTGACTTCACATGAACAGTCCCATTAAACTTACTTGCTTGAGTAAGGAGAAAAGGATTCAGGCAGCATAAAATAAAAATGTCAATCTAAAGCTGCCATTTTGCCCTCAACTCACTTCATAATGCCCATCGCACTCTGTGGTCTCAAGTCAGTGAATGATCTTCTGCATTAATGCAACAGAAGTATAAAACTTGGAACCAATGTGCCAAATTCCTCCTAGGTCTAACTCCAGTGAAGCCAACAGAGTTACATTAGTGATGAAAATGATCCAATGAGACAAAGTGAAGCTGGAACACCATCATGTGGACACATATCATTTGCACTACAATTTATTTTGCAAAGTCACACACAAATTTTATAATACTAGTTGTCTCAGCAACCAAAAGTCTGCTAGTTGCCTCCCAATACATCCAAAAGACATGATCCCTGCCCCCAAGTAGCTTACAAACAATTTTATGTTCTGTGTTTGTAGAGCACCTAGTACAATGGAGTCCTGGTCTAGGTTTGGGGCTCCTAGGCAATACCACATCACAAATAAACAATAAGTAAGACATAAATAGGGTGTGACATTGGCAGACCAGCCAACCTTTGTATGACCCATAACAACTTAACAAGAGGCATTTGCATCAAGACAATTCACATGTATGTGAATTTCAAAGAGATGTACTAGACTAGCAATCATCAACTCATTCATTTCTAGTAATAGAAGTCAAGGGTAGATGCTAAGTGTATTTATCTGATTACCTATATCTTGTTAGAAGTTTAACAGTGTAACCAAATGAACTGGTAGATGCTAATTCCATTTCATGTGTTAATTGCCTTAATTATGTATGTGACTGTGTCCCAATTAATCTTGAGATCAAAGATGTAAGATACTGCAGGAAACTAATAATATTATCTACATTGTCTTCAGCTTAACTTATAATGAAGGACTGGTTAATTACCTCATGTGAATGAGTGTAACTAGTTTACCTGTGTATGCATAGGAAACAGAAGATTCGTTTGAAAGCAACAGTCCACTGGCAATCTGCGTTGCCTATTTTGCTTCGAGGGAAGGCCCTGCTGTGACAATTTCTATGAGAAGCCTGCTAGAAGAGCTATAAAAGAGAAGCCTCGGGCCTGATCCTGCCATCTCAGCTCTGCTTAAACTTTAATAGGGAAAGTATATGACATTCAATGGAAGTCTCCACGTAGTCGCCTGGATTATCCTGGAAATCTCAAGGAAAAACCTCTAACAGACTCTACACCCGAATTGCCTATTGGACTATAACCCACTGAACTGATTCCAGAGAGACTTCTACAAGCCAGCAGATATACATTGCTTCTATGATTCTGATCTATGAAAATTAAAAGTCATTTGTATGTATACTGACCTTGTAACCATTTATAACTCTCTTCTTTCTTTTTCCTCTTAATTAATAAATCTTAGATTTAGTTATTAAGGATTAGTTGTAACCGTGTATTTGAGTAAGATCTGAAATATTCATTGACCTGGGGAATAATGTGTGATCCTTTGGGACTGGAAAAACTTGATTTATGGTGAACAGGGTTTTAATTACCTTACACTGTACTAGACTTGGCTGTCTAGATAAGACCCAAAGGCTGGAATGCCTGAAGTGGAATGTGTTTGGCTTCTTGATAACCAGTGTGGTATTACAGAAGCTCTCTTGTTACTGGTTTGGTGAATTTAATTATAGAATAAACCACCAGTTTTGGGAACTGTCTGCCCTATTCCTTGCAGTCTGCCCTGAGTGTGGCATTCTCAGTGTGGCCCAGCCAGGCACCATGGTCCCATAGGGGAGTTACAAGAAAGGAGAGAGGAAAAGACTAGGGTGAAATCAGTACGACTACATTGTTGACCAGAGGAGGCTAGTGCAATGCATGATGTAGTACAGGAGGTTTTTGTTTAAATAAGTGAAATAAATTTCTTAACCAGAAGGCCAGCCGTCCTTTCAAACAGGCCTACTAGATTGTTTGAAAGACTCTGTACTGTTGTGACAAAAAGAGAATGTACATAAATAATTTCCTCTCTCCTGGTTTCTCTAATATAAAAGCACAGAATAATTCAACTCATATACGTACACACACAGCCATGTCATTTATACTCAAAGGAAATGATTTGAGTAGTCTCTTGGTCTTCCAGCATTCTGAAAATGGTTTTCCATAAAGTTATAAAAAAGCAGTAATAAGCCCTAGAACTCATCTAGTAAGCTTTATGTAAGTTTATCCATGATTAAGATGAGATAAATCTGCTCAATCCATTCTGATTCACTAGAGGGTGAATCTCATTCACAGGTTCTAGCAAGGAAATTATTTTAGTTGCCAAAATCAGTGGTTAAACAAATCTTTGTGGTATTTCAACATACTGTAAGAATATGGGGACTAAGCCCCAGAGGAAAAAAATACCAGAAAAAAAGAAATTATCTAGGATTTTGAAAAGTTACCCAAAATTATCCACGTAAGAGTAGGTTTACCAAAGGTGTAAAAAAGAGACTTCTTCAAAATCATTTTTCCAGCAATCTTTTTAACAAATGGTTATTGCTTTTATTCAACTTAATAAAAATAGCATTAGAATCTAAGCGCTAATTTAGAGACCACTGATATCCAAGGAACTCAGCAACCAAATATGTATTGTCAGTAGGAATTACAATTGAAGTCAGTAAAATTGGCTGGTAACTATTTTTTTCAGCATACATTGCTTTTCTTTTAGAAATATTTTATGGGCACCTTTCTAGAAATCTTGATAAGAGATTGAGCCTTTCCTGAACAGTTTTCAGTGTCCTTGGGTTGACAGACAAAATGATCCATTCTGGATTGTTTAAGGACAAAATAGCCCAACTGGAAATATTGAAAAGTAGAATAACTGTGTTCCAGTGTTTCTAGAATATCTTTAATTAACATTAAAAGACCTAACATGTCAATTTTGGAAGACCTCTAAGATCCAAAAGATACCAAAAAAGTCTGATCCAAAGCCAATAGGAGTCTTTCTTTTGATGTCAGGGAGCTTTAGCTCAGGCTCTTCAGGCGCAAAAAAAAAGATTGTCAAAGGCAAAATATAGAATTTAGGTGCCCATCTACAACGACTTTCATTAGGAGATGGGTACCTAATTGCCCTTTACACCTTTTTAGGGCAAGTAGACACTAGAAGTGCTACAATGGCACAGCTGCACCAATGCAGCTGTGACACTGTAGCACGTCTGGTAAAGACATTCTATGCTGAAGGAAGAGAGCTCTCCTATCAGCTTAATAAAATCACCTCCATGAGAGGTGGTAGCTATGTCAGTGGGAGAGCTGTCCACATCGGCACTTAGGTTGGTGCAACTTGTGTCGCTTACGGAGGTGGCTTATTTGCACCCAGGAGTGACACAAGTTATACCGATATCAGTGGTAATGTGTACAAGTCCTTAGAAATCTCCCTCCAAATCTTTATTGGAATGGATGCATAGTTATTTTATGTCTGTACTTCTACCAGAATATTATTCACAAACAAAAAACCTGACAATATCCTTTTAATTCTCAATGTGATATGCAGTATGTATTATAGTTAGTTATCCTTGCTTTTTCTTTTTAAAATGAAATCAAGAAAGCTGATTTATTTAATGTTATCAAAAGGGCTGAGGCAGTAAACTGTTACCCTGTAGATTCATCCTTGACTGAACTGAGATATATTGCATTAGGACTGCAGAGGAAATGAAGGGGATGTGGAAACTTTAACCAGACTACTTTGAAAACCACTGAATAAACACACCAAAACTGAATTTTAAAAGGCTCTTAAGGTACTCCTCCTTTCACCAATAAAAGGAGAAAAGAAGGTGTAATGCAGCAGAGTATAAACACATCATACTGTAGACAAAAATTTGCACTCTGTACATTATCTATTCCATCATGTATATATGATGTAGGGAAAGAAGCAAACATCTGGAATGTGCAAAGAAAGATGAAAGGAATCCAAATCCACATATCCTAAACTGAAAGGAAAATATTTACATCGTCTCTGTACTAGGGTAATCTTTTCAAACCCATTAACTCACTGTCTTGCCAAGTTAGGTGACCTCAAGAGTAAAGGCTATTCTAGCAATGGCAAGTGGTTCACCATTTCCTGAAAAAGATCATTCATTCTATAGATTATTCGAGCAGCACCAATGAAAGACAAGTAGTTGTGGCATGTGTATGATAACAACTAACAGGGGCAGAAGAAGGTTTGTCATTTGGTAGGGAAATGGAACTCTCCAGTAATATTACTAAGATTTATGACCCCTTAATCAGCAGGCATTAAAGCACTGATGAGAAAAGAAGCAAAATACAGCCAAATCTCCATAAGCTTCCTTTTAAGCTCCTACAACCATAAAGATTGTGAAGTAACACAAAGACCAGCTACTTAAGAACTTTACAAAAAGATACTGGTGGCCCTGTCAGCTAAATATATTTTAAACACCCATTGATAAGTTTGGAACAGATAAAACCCTAATAAAAGCAAGCAAATCAGCAGCAAAACCAGGAACAATTATGTTGTTATAATTATATTGCTTTTCAATTTTACACTATTTTATTCCAATAAGCCATCAAACAGAACCCTGAATATATTTAAACTATTTAAAGTTTGCTTGTTAAGTGAGAGGCTGGCAAATGTAATATATAAATATTTAGAAACAAACTGTTATACTTAAGCCTTTCCAAAGCCCGCTATTTCCATGGACCATGTGTTTTAAAAGTTCCTCCCCTCAGTGTTATTTGTTATTTTATTTCTGTCATAGGAACATATTCTCCTAACAGGAAAAGATTTTTCAGAAAATTATCTCCCAGAAAAACAGAATGCAATAAACTTTAAAAAAAAATCAGCTCTAACACCACTGCAAACAGCTGTATTCTAAGCATTTGGGGATTTTGGATTAGTTACTTGCTAATCACATTCGGATGGCCACATATTTGTGTTTTACATGTCCAATACATATATATATGCGCCTGGGGATTTTCACTAAAAGAGCAACTCATTTTTATGCCTTTTTTCTAAGACATTTCCATATCCCTCTGGGAAACCTGAGGATTCCCATATTTATTCCTACTCCATACATCTTGCCCCCACCACTTTACAAAGCTGCATGTCACAGCCACTCTGATACTAGCTTGTTTAAACCAGGAACCTGGGTGCTGTCAGCTTGCCCTCCTCTCGTGAGGTATCACTGAATAAGCAGGCAGGCGCAGTCTGTACCAGCCAACTTTCTAATTGCAAACATAGAACACATTGCATTCTGGAATTGATAAAGGCATGGGTAGCCGTGGTGATGACCACATCTGAAAGAAAACCATGGAACTTCCTTGCCAAGAACAGATGGAAAAAAATCACTTTTGAAGACTGTTTACAAGACAGGAGTCCTCTGTGTGGCACAAACCTGACCTGGCCAGATGTGTCCTCCATTGAAAGAGAAGTGTCACTCTTCCCCCCCATGCAAAGCCTCCACATGGTTCTAGTTAGGAGCAGACAAGGGCTAGGAATTAAACCTGAGTTTACTGTGGTTAGGGTTCCGTGTTTGTCACGGAGATTGCGGAAGTCACGGATTCCATGACTATCTGCGACCTCCGTGACTTCTGCGTGTGGCTTACCCCAGGGCTGCCCAAGCAGCTGGCTCTGGTGCCAGCTTCTTAGGTGGCCCCAGGGACAGCCACTCCAGCCGCTGCTGGAGCGACTCTGCCACCAGCCACTCAGGCGCCCCTCAGCCAGCCGCTGCTGGAGCAGCCCCGGGCCAGCCGCATCAGTTGCTGCTTGGGCAACCTGGGGCAGCTAGCCCCAGGAACTACCTGAGCAGTGGTCTTAGGGGTGGCCAGAACAGCTGCTGTTCGGTGGCCCCTGGGCGGCCAGAACAGCTGGTGCTCAGTGGCCCCCAGCAGCTGGAGCCGCTGGCCCTGACTCCTCCCCCACCAGCAGTATCCCCCCCCAAGATGCCCCCCAGCAGTGACCCCCTCCAAGATTTAGTCAGGGGTATTTATAGTATAAGTCATGGACAGATCACAGGCCATGAATTTTTGTTTATTGCCCATGACGTGTCCATGACTTTTAATAAAAATACCTGTGACTAAATTGTAACCTTAACTATGGTTTCTGTCATACAGAATAAAATCTTTATGTCTGAATATGCATTCTTGTGTCTTAATGTCACACTAATTCCCATTGCTACATTGCAAGATATCACATTGTCTCGCAAATTTGTCATGCAATGTTTTACAATGTGAGAAAGTTAAATCCTACCTGAAACAATTCAGGGACTAAGGGTAGACTCACTGACATTGAACCGACAACAGTTCAACAACTTTTAGTGAGAATCAGTTAATACAGAGCCCTACAATTAGTGGTGTTGCTAACTCAGAATTTTACGCGGAACTCTATGGCAATTTCTACTTCTAAAGCGGGAGGACTGAAGGAATCATTGTTCTCGCTTGTGCTTATTAATTAATGGTACTTCTGCAACTGCCCCTCATACTCTGCTGCGGTAGTGAAGGTGTTCATTGAAGTGTGAATTGCACAATCTGAAGCAGGGGCCACTAGGCACTGCTGCAGTAGAAAATAATAAATAATGATAATACTAACAACACATGGGTCCTTAAAGTGTGAATCTACTTTGAAAAGTTATTCCATAAAATAGTATTGTGGGGTCCCAGGTTTATTATTCCTCAGTTACTTTCAAATCAAATATTATCAGCTTAGAAGTAAAAGGATGTGTTTTTTCTGCCTGCCCTGCAAACTCAACCTAGGATCAGAAAGTTGAGCTGGGTTTAGGAGGATTAGGATTTTCTCATTTGGTGATATAAATTAGCTTGAAGGGAGCTAGAGATGAGTGGAGAGGGAAGGGGAAGAAAAAGCACAGCAAGTGGTATAATGTAAATTAAGGCTTTGTTAGGATAAACTATCTCAGTGAAGAAAAGAACACAAGGAATGTATTTGCCCTCTACCCTTTTTTTATTCTTCAGTGTGAGAATACCATACTGGAATAAAATGAGAAGCTATATTCCAAAACAACTGCCAAGACTCCTCTACTGGCATGCAAATGAGGAAGAATGGAAGGATCCAGTCTTTTAAAAAAGATAATATAGGGCAAGACTCTTTGGCCTGCTCTGCCCCGATTTTGCATTTCTGGTGGCACAAAGGGAGCAGAAGCAGCCAGGTCTCCCTTTCCGAGGATTCCTCTGGCTTTGGCAGCCCCAGTGCTTGCAGAGCCATCATAGCTGGCTCCTACAGGTCTATTTCCTTGAAGACCCCAGTGTAGTAGGCATGTTAGGGTGTGGACAGATCGCACTGCACTTTAGCTATCCATAGTTGGTATATAGCCCCTATGTGGTCCAGAGGCAGCTAGCATAGGTAACAATAGCCTATGGGTTTTTTTAATCTATGCCAGAGTCTGTGCAGAACCAGCAACCAATTCCTTTTTGTCCCTCCTCTCAGTTGCACAGCTAGGAATCTGGCCCATATATCACAGAAATGTCTGCACAGGTATGATTATTTGTAATTACCTATATCTGCTCCCAAAGTACTTTGTGTGTTAAATCCGCTGAAGTTACTGACAAAATTATCCCTGTCAACTTTCCTACCTTAGTGTCGAAACAAAAGAACATGCTGTGTTCAGTTCTGTGTCACATATCGCAGAACGAAATTCCAGCTAAATCCCAAAGTCCAGTTTTTTTAATTGTATAAGCAACAAGTTGTGGGTTTTTTTATATACGAAGTTGAGCTTCCAATGATAGCTTAGTTTAGAAAAAAATCTCATTTTGGCACGCACACTGCGCCAACGTGATCAGGAAGTGATTGAAGGAGTATAAATATGGACTGTCACAATATATTTTATAGTCACTTTCCCATACTTTAAATTACAGTTCTGTTTTCTGGACTATAAAATTATTAGTGTAATTAAAATATTAAATCACAAATCCAGAAGGGCCTACTACTATATACTCCTGTAATTCAATCATCACTGTTTGCTTCAGTATATTTTAGGTTGCTTCCTGGGCCGTATCAGCTATAACAAATGCACCTTTAAGAAAGACGGAAATCAAGAAAGTTTTAAAGTTCAATGAGATGCCTCATACTGTCCTGCTGGTTGAATATAAATTATGTAAGGAGCACCAAAGATAGGACTCTGTATAGAGACCACCTGTTGTTCTTAACTAAACCACTGATTATAGGATTCAAACCCTGTCTTACATTATTATTTTAACCTCTGGTTTGCATTGAGGTGGATAATTCCATTTAAAACACAAACGAAAAACAGAGCACAGAACCAGATATGAACAGTTTTTCCACACAGTCCTGAAGAACCTAAGTTCATATTTTTTTCAATTCTGAACATTATATGGCATTGGTGACAAAATACTCCTAGATGAGAATACTGGGGACATTCCAGTAGTGTTTTTCACTGTAGTTTTCTACTTGTGTTTGTACATGCATTTCTTAACATAGTCCCATGGAGCTGCCCTATTTATTTTGTGAGACTGTCATCAATTTGCTCATTGCCCAAGAGCTTTGCAGACAAACTGAGCCCTTCGTGAGGGAGATGGTTGATTGTATCTTTCCAGAGAGATAAAACTGGAAATTGACAGGAAATAGCGTGCTTATGTATATAATTGAGAACTAAACTGTGACTGCTCCAGTACTGGGTCTCTCAATATATATCAATACATGTAATAGAAAAGGAATACTTGTGGCACCTTAGAGACTAACAAATTTATTTGAGCATAAGCTTTTGTGAGCTACAGCTCACTTCATCGGATGCATTCAGTGGAAAATACAGTGGGGAGATTTATATACATAGAGAACATGAAACAATGCTTAAGGTGAGCTACTACCAGCAGGAGAGCGGGGGTGGAAAAACCTTTTGTAGTGATAATCAAGGTGGGCCATTTCCAGCAGTTGACAAGAACCTCTGAGGAACAGTGGCGGTGGGAGGAGAATAGTTTTACTTTGTGTAATGATCCATCCACTCCCAGTCTTTATTCAAGCCTAAGTTAATTGCATCCAGTTTGCAAATTAATTCCAATTCAGCAGTCTCTCATTGGAGTCTGTTTTTGAAGTTTTTTTGTTGAAGAATTGCAACTTTTAGGTCTGTAATCGAGTGACCAGAGAGACTGAAGTGTTCTCCAACTGGTTTTTGAATGTTATAATTCTTGACGTCCGATTTGTGTCCATTTATTCTTTTATTCTTTTATTCTGGTATATTTTTGATATTAAAATACTCTCTGGGAGCCCTTTTCATAAGCCCCCATCAGAATTAACATTTTCAAAAATGAAAACATTTAACATTGGTTTTTGAGTTGAAATGCTGATGCAACCGTCAATGTTTTCTTTTCTTCGGGATCTTAAATATTACGTCAATATAGTGTCATCGATCTATTCAACAGAATTGGCCTGGTTACGTAGAGACTGTCCGGTTTGACCAATGTACATGGCAGAGGGACATTGCTGGCACATGATGGCATATATCACATTGGTAGATGCGCAGGTGAACGAGCCCCTGATAGTGTGGCTGATGTGATTAGGCCTTATGATGGTGTCCCCTGAATAGATATGTGGACACAGTTGGCAACGGGCTTTGTTGCAAGGATAGGTTCCTGGGTTAGTGGTTCTGGTGTGTGGTTGCTGGTGAATATTTGCTTCAGGTTGGGGGGCTGTCTGGAAGCAAGGACTGGCCTGTTTCCCAAGATCTGTGAGAGTGATGGGTCGTCCTTCAGGATAGGTTGTAGATCCTTGAGGATGCATTGGAGAGGTTTTAGTTGGTGGCTGAAGGTGACGGCTAGTGGCGTTCTGTTATTTTCTTTGTTGGGCCTGTCCTGTAGTAGGTGACTTCTGGGTACTCTTCTGGCTCTGTTAATCTGTTTCTTCACTTCAGCAGGTGGGTACTGTAGTTGTAAGAACGCTTGATAGAGATCTTGTAGGTGTTTGTCTCTGTCTGAGGGGTTGGAGCAAATGCGGTTGTATCGTAGAGCTTGGCTCTAGACAATGGATTGTGTGGTGTGATCTGGATGAAAGCTGGAGGCATGCAGGTAGGAATAGCAGTCAGTAGGTTTCCGGTATAGGGTGGTGTTTATGTGACCATCACTAATTAGCACCATAGTGTCCAGGAAGTGGATCTCTTGTGTGGACTGGTCCAGGCTGAGGTTGATGGTGGGATGGAAATTGTTGAAATCATGGTGGAATTCATCAAGGGCTTCTTTTCCATGGGTCCAGATGATGATGATGTCATCAGTGTAGCGCAAGTAGAGCAGGGGCATTAGGGGATGAGAGCTGAGGAAGCGCTGTTCTAAGTCAGCCATAAAAATGTTGGCATACTGTGGGGCCATGCGTGTACCCATAGCAGTGCCGCTGATTTGAAGGTATACATTGTCCCCAAATGTGAAATAGTTATGGCTGAGGACAAAGTCACAAAGTTCAGCCACCAGGTTTGCCGTGACATTATCGGGGATACTGCTCCTGACAGCTTGAATAGAGACTGGGAATGGATGGGTTATTACACAAAGTAAAAATATTTCCCCCCCCAACTGTTCCTCAGACGTTCTTGTCAACAGCTGGAAATGGCCCACCTTGATTATCACTACAAAAGGTTCTCTCCCTCCCCCCCACTCTCCTGCTGGTAATAGCTCACCTTAAGTGATCACTCTGGTTACAGTGTGTATGGTAACACCCATTGTTTCATGTTCTCTATGTATATAAATCTCCCCACTGTATTTTCCACTGAATGCATCCGATGAAGTGAGCTGTAGCTCACAAAAGCTTATGCTCAAATAAATTTGTTAGTCTCTTAGGTGCCACAAGTACTCCTTTTCTTCTGCGAATACAGACTAACACGGCTGCTACTCTGAAACCTGTCATTACGTGTAATGACATCTAGGAGATTGAAGATAATTCCTTAGCAATTCTACATACAGGCTGTGGGAGAGTTTCCCAAAAGAAATGGTGGAAGCCCTATTTCACTCTTACTTATAGAGAAGAGATGAATAAAAGAATACATACATATGAAATAATGAGTGGCTTAGAGAAGGTATAGTTGTTGCTCCTATTGACCATTTCCCATTGTACAGGAACAAAAAGACAATCAATGAACTTGAAAGGCCACCATTTCAGAACTATATACAAATACTCAACCTATGGAGCTCATTGCCATAAAGTATCATTTAAGGCCAAATGTTCAAAGGATTCGAGAAGGATGAGATATTTATATGCATAATGGGAACATACACAGGTTAGACAGAAAATTTAAGGAATATAAACCTTCCTGCTTCACTACATAAGCCAATCTCTAACAGAAATGGCTAAGAAGGAACTTTGCCTACAGACAGTTTAGTTTATAATTGTCCACTGTTGTGTTTCTTGCATTTTCCTCTGAAGCATCTGATTATGATCATTATTATAAACAGGATATGGGATTAGACAGACCACTGGTCAGCTCCATTATGGCAGTTTCTATGTTTATATGTTATCTGGACAAAATACTCTAGAATATACTGGAAAGAACAAGCACGTAGGGAAGTGGACAAGATGACCTAGCTCTGACTACAATGATTCTATAATAAAGTGAAACATTATAAATAATTGAAAGGCAGCCAATTTAGAAACAGGCTTAATCTTGTTTTACCTGTCAACTAATGGTTGCTTTAGAGATGGAGTAGTAAAAATGCCTCAAAACTATGAGTCAAAAGCTGTGTCCCACATTCCCCAGGCCAGTAGGTCCTTAAAAACAGCACAATACTATGCTGCTGCTGTGCAAAAGCAGAGAGGCCAGGCAGTGCGGGGGGGGAATCATGACATGGAACTTTGCTGTCCCTCTCTCAGCAGCACTGTGGAAGAGTGAATTGGGGATGCAGTGGGAGTGGATGCGGGTGGGAAAGGCAACTCTCTAGATCCACAGACCTAAACACATTAGAGACAGCATACAGGGCCCAGCAGCTATGACATAGCCTAATGGAGAATAGTAGGGGCAGCAGAGAAGCTTCAAGGTGACTTTTTGTCAATCCACTGGCTTGGAAGAGGAAGCTTCCTTTCCTCCAAACTCTCTTAGACCCCAGATCCAAGTATTCCCCATCCACAGATGTTTTCTGCATTCAGGGCTCTGGCCCCCTTGGCCAGCCATCTGGTGGGGTGAAGAAGAGCAGATCCTAGAGGTGGGGCCGTCTGCTGGAAGTAGACACTTCCCATATTTCAGTCAGGGGATACGGGGGAGTGGCGGAATCAATAGGATGTGTGTATGGGGTAGGAGAGTGAGGTGTACCTAGACACAGGTGATCTAATCAGACTCTGTTTTCAGCTTTGACTCATGATATCCTTTTCTTTCTGCTGTCTGGCTGTTGCTTCAATCACCCACCTTTCACCACAATTCCTCCCCTGCTAGCCTCACTTCCCCTACCCCCTATGTTCCTCTCCCAGTCTTGTCTTCCCTCCCAACTACCTCCTCACATTTCCTGACTCTTCCTGCTTCATCTCCCTGTCCACTTACATCCTCCACCCTCCCTCTTGCTCCAACCTATTAAATATACATATATGTAAAAATGGGACAATAACATGATAAACACCAATCATCACCTGACAACTTGCTTTTTACGTTACATCCTTCTTCCCTACTCTTTGTCTGTTCTGTCTAGTTAGACTGATTTTCCTGGCAGGGACCACCTATTCTTGCATGTTCATACCGTTCCTAGAGCACTTAGCACAATGGGGCCCTTAGCCTGACCATTCCCTTTAGGAATTGTTGGAATAGAAGTTTAACAAATAATGAGATCTTCCCTACTTCAGGTATCATAAAATGTTTAGAATCTTAAGGAAAACATCTAATTTATTGCTACACCTTCTATATCTCTAAGGCCAAGTATAAGTGATAAACAAAGTCAGTAGTTTGACCTGCTATAAATAAATCTATGTGAGCCATTAATAACGTTATACACTCACATCTCGTGGAAGTTGAAGGACAAGAATGGCCAGGATGGTCTCTCAAAAGAAAAGAAAATACTAAACAAATGTTGACTTGTGACATATTTCACTTCCCCTACACACCATCGCATTACCAGTGCAAAAAGACTGCTGAACAATACAACACAGAACAGCATTTTGTCTTGTTTATATATGTATATGTTTATATCTAAGACATTCCCAACAACCACTGCAGGTCAATGGGTACATTTTTAGAGCAGGTAAACAACTTATAATGGGAGTTGCACTCCTAGCTCCCTGTGGATTATGCAGAAAACTTACCCTTAAAGTATCAATGTCCTAGCACAACATTGCAATGAGTCAATTGGCCAGTTATCAAACAGCAAACACCAGCAAATTTCTTTTCCAGTCTTATAAGCATCTCCAGAGTATTTCTGTTGCCAGTAGAACAGTCTGACATTAATGTATTAAAAGACTAGATCATTTCTTGCCAAGTTGAAGACATTTCAAATATACACCAAACTATTGCTGGTTATGTATTTCCATCTTGGCATGAATGAGTGGGCATCAAAATTTGCTGAAAAGTGAAACCTTTTATTTACAGCCATTAATCCCCCATATCTGGTTTCCCACCCCAGGACAGCACATGAACAGAAGCCTGTTTCAGGGACTAAATTTCAAACTGCATCACAGAAATATCATCAAAGCAACAATGTAAAAATTGTTGGTGTCGGATGCTGAAAAAAATGTAGACCAAATACTATTCTTGCTAATTTGCGTATTCCCCCCACCCCCAAAGTATGGTGTTTTGGTTATTTTAAACTGTTAGTAAATATGTAATTCTACATCATATTTTGGGTAAATGTGGTGATTTCAATATTAATCACTAAAATACTGGGAAAAATAAAAATTTTAATGTAAAAGTTATGTCCCAGAAAGTTGATAAAAGCTTACAAAATATTTAACATTCTGGAAGGGTTTTGCAGTTCTACCATAAAGAGGTTTGACTGACATTTGGTACTCAGCCTATCAGGGGCACTGGGAAATAATGTAGCCCCAAGACTTTGATCTGAAATCTTTTGGTTGTATTGCTCATTTATCTGAACTTTAAAAAAATATTTAAAACTTTGAAGAAAAGATATTCCTCCATTAAATTATTCTCTGAGTGGTCTCTGGAAAGGAGGCACAAGGATCTGCCAGACATTCAAACTGCTAAAATCACCAAACATCACTCATGCATCTGTCCCTATATCCACCCAATATCACAGAGAAAAGTCTATAGGATGGTAAATTATAAATAAGACTCATATCTTTCCTCATTAATATTGCAGTGATTGCTTAGAGGACAGCAGACAGAGGAAGAGAAGAAGCAAGGTCAGTCATCCTATACACAGGGTACACACAACATAACCGGTATATCTTCAGGTTTAATTTAGGGTAAAACAACAGTTCTGCCAATTAAAAGAAATTGTCCTTCCCTATTTAGGGAGAATATATGTGCCTTCTGTAACACATGCAAAAGTGTTGAGATTTTAAATATATATGAATTTGCTAAACAAGGATGATACCCACAAATGATAATCTTCTCTCCTTTATTTTTTCAAAAATCCAGTGCTCTTCTGTTTGCTGAGGATAGTGCCACAGTTGGAAATTTAGGCTCAAATGCAAGTCCTATTGAAGTCAATGACACAATTCCCATTTACTTAATTGCAGTTGGATCAAACCATTAGAAAAAGAGCACACTAAATGTTTACAGGGATTTTAAATTTAATAATCTAATAAGTGAACTCTCAAGGGTTGCCTAGACTAGGAAAAGAAGTTGAGCCTATGTTAGGGTTATCTTGGGGTTACCTTTTCCTTAGTACAAACATGTTAACATCTTGCACCTCAATTTAGCTGGTCAAGAACAGTGCTGGAGTGAGCTTTAACCAGCTAGATCAAGGTACAAGTGTTAACCTGAGTCTGCACTAAAAATAGGGTCAACCTTAGGTCAAAGGTAGCTAAAATGTGTTAGCTAGCCCCAACCTAACCTCAACTACTTCACCTATTCTAGACAAATCTTTAATGTGATGTTACTACAGGTTTTGCATACCAGACTTCCTCCTAATTTGGTGTTGTGTATGAATTCTTATGTATGCCATTGCTTGAGACATTTAAACAAAACTAGACAAAATAATAGAAAGTATTTTGTAGGGAACGACCCTTCACTCAGAGTGGGGACTAGATTAGATGTAAATACTTTACAAAAAAACAATAATTATCTGCTAGTGATGGAGCAATGGAGATGTGACAGCAATTGAATGTTCAGTATATGCCTTATACTGCTTATATATATATATATATATATCCTATATATTTGCAATAACAGCATTTTAGTAATCTAGGTTTAAGAGAGACATAAAAGAAGGGAACATCTTGACATTGTAGAAGGATGGACTCAATTATCTACTTGGTCTTTTTGATCTCTACCTACTATACGTGAAGAACTAAGCTCATCCAGCCCTTCTTTCAGAAGAACATGGGGACAGAGGACTGGAAAGGAGCGCCTGGATCATCGAGTCCAATCCCCTACTGTTGCAGGCCACCCAGTCATATGGCTCTGTTCATAAACCTATCAATCTCCACCTTAAAACTCATTAGGTTGTTTGCTCCCACTACTCCTAATGGAAATCTGTTCCAGAACCTCATTCCTATGATGGTTAGAAACCGTCTTCTAATTTCCTGCCTAAATTTATTCATGGCCAGTTTACACAGCCCAGCATTTGGAAATTCAAACCTAAGGTACGGTTTAAAAATGACTCAATGAAAGAAGGCCTGTCTTCACAGAAGAAGCTCTGGTACTAGTTCAATTACATTTGGTGGAAGTGGAAAAATTATAGATGGTTTTATTGCTTTGTATATTTTATTGCCTTGGCGACTTCAGTTGTCCAAAGCATTTCAAGAAAACAGGAATGTTTGGGAATTTTTTCCCTCCATACCTCACTTCTGGCATTTGCAGTTAAAGGGAAGGGAGAAAAAATACCATATTTCAATCACAGATAAACACTGTTGCCCCTTTTTGACCCAAATGGCTAATCAAAGTTTAGGGCTCTGTGGGTTTTCCAGTCGAGAGCAGAAATTGATTGTAGCCAGGAATTTCTTTGATGCAATCCTGTTTATTTACAAGGAATGTACAAAATCTTGTGTCTCTGAATACATTGGAGCCAAGAACAAAAAGGAGCAGTTTCTTAGTTTACCAGCCCTCTAAGTTCCTTTAGCCAACACCAGAACCAAAGGCACTCTGTCAAGCTTGCTTTAGGGTCACAGTGTGCTTACAGGCTCCTGCTTGGCTTTTTCTTGCCTTTTTTCCTCTGCCTCTCTGTTCCTGTCTGTGACCTCAGGACAGGCCTACACTTAAATCAGGAGTGCAGCTGAGCCTCTATACTGCTTCCGTGAAGACACTACTATGCCAACAGGAGAGCTTCTCTTTCCAGCGTAGTTAATCCACCTCTGTGAGAGGCAGTAGCTATGTAGATGGGAGAACCTCTCCCATCGACATAGCACTGTGTACACTATACCTTAGGTCGGTATAACTGCATCGCTCAGGGGGTGTGGATTTTTCACACTCTTGAGTGATGTAGGTTAAACCAATGTATGTTTATAGTGTAGACCTGGTCTCAGTCTCTTTGTATTCTCTCACATACTCACACATACCTACCCAAAACAACATTCAGACCAAAAGCTCCTGGGTGGTTTCTCACACACCTTTTGTCTGAAATAAAACAAGTGTTAGAGCTACACCACTATGAAGTGAAGTGAACCAAAAGGTGCTGTTAAACTGTCCCTATTTCTCACTACGTCCATGTACACTGAAGACCAACACTTCATTCCTTAGATAAAATTATCGCCCCCATTGAAGAAAATGGGTGTTTTGCCATTGACTTCAGTGGTACCAGGATTTCATCCCTCAGGTCTTGAATGAAAATGGAAGAGTGGCTTTATATTGTGACTCTTTCCACTTCATTTTGGAGCTGACAGCTGCTAGCAAATATTTTGCTCAAGAAGCATGCAGAATAAACCTAAAATGCAGCTCATTAATAAGAAGTGCCCATTCATGGGACAGTAACTTGTACAGTCGATCAAACAACGTCACATTAAATGTGAAAGTAATGCAAGATAAACTAGGTAGAAAACAACAAATTAGTTGTCCTGTGCTACAGTATTTCAGTTCAAATAGACATAAATATCTCAGACGCGAAAAGTTGTGGTTTCTAGGGTTGTTGTCCTACTCCTGATGTTTTTGTACTGCTTAGAAGAAAGAGCTCAACACTTTAAAATCTGTGTGTGTGATCTGATGGATGTTTTAATCCACAGACAATAACATTGCCTAGGCCTCAGTAAGGCTTTGGCTTTGGATGTGGTTTTGTGAAAGGAACTTTGCTAACACTTAGGGTGATACAACCTGTATTTCACGGGTGATTTTTGAGACCTGTCTTGTTCAAAGTTGGGTAAAGATGAAGCAAACTCTGGACTATGAGATTGGGAAGTCAGGATGGGAAGAAAGGTTCTCTCTTCCCCATGGCTGATCAGGAGTCCTTGCAAGAGTTTTAGCTCTTAGAGGGGAGATCTGGCAATCTGAGTTTAGAAGACTGTTCTCTTTGGACAAATCTACAGGGCTTTGCATGCCAGGACAGAGGCTCCTAAATTAAATGTCACACACTTCACTCCCTAAGGAGTCATCAATCATTCTTAGAAGAGCAGAAGGAGTACCCTCCTTGACACATCTCCTTCCTCAGATCAATGAGGAAAACAGAGTATACTCCTTCTACTCTTCTAAGAGTGATTGATGACTCCTTAGAGGCTGAAGTGTGTGACATTTGATTTCACTTACTGATAAAACTGTGTGCTTCTGAACACCTTCTAGTTAATGTTTTCAGGAGTCTGAGATATTTACTCCCTTTAACATTTTAAACAAAGCTCCATTGTTCTATGATTAATGAATTTGTGACAAAAGGCGAAAATATATACGCAGATTTTATATGTGACTACGTATTCTATATTGCCCAACATTCTGACAACATCATCAAATAAAAGTATAGATTAATCAAAGAGGATACAGTGTAACACCGCCAGATGTGAACACTGGCATTTTAATGGAAAAAGTTCTTTATGCAAAAGATTATTTTCGCTAAAACAAAAACTGACATAATACTCTACCACTATACTCTATCAATGCTTGCTTTCCACAAAACCTAATGCACTAGTTGATCAGCATCTCTTACAGTCCTCTTTAGAGAGTGGTATTTCAATTTTACAAATAGAGGATGCTTCTGTTGTTGTTTTCTTCTTCTTTCTCTTGTAGGAATGTATTTTTTGTCTGACTCATTGATATACTGAAAGACTACAATTAGCATATTTTTAAACTATGGTCTGATCACCATTTTTAGTTTGTACCTTCTCAAGCATGGTTATTATTCCTCTGAGCATAACTTTTTCCATTTTATTATGTGCTGTAGTACTAGAGGCTCTATTAAATAAAATCCTTTAATATCGTGTAAAATAGATATACTATTATGCATTATTCATTTATTTTGCCTTTAAAACTGATAAAATATTAAGGGGGTTTTTAATACAGCTATTTTTCCTCTATTTTAAATTATGATTTTAAAAGAGGAACTCCTGTTCATTATTTCATTATGTGCCATGCTTATTTTCTGTTAATTTAGGGCCAGATTCCGATACCCTCTCTCATGCTGAATACTACCTTCCTTACTGCACAAGTACTCCAATTGAAGTCAACAGGAGTATTTGTGGAGTAAGGAAACAGTAAATCAGATTCACTTGAAAGGCACACCTTATCAACACCTCACTGCAAATAAAGACAAGAATCAGCAATTTAGCTGGTTGTATCTGGGAAGACAATACACACACACTAAAGGCATGTCTACACTACAGACATTACAGTGACATTGCTAAGGTGCTACAGCTGTGATGCTGTAGGGTAGAAGCTCCCTACATTGACAGAAGGGGTTTTTCTATGTAGTTAACCCATCATTCTGAAAGATAGTAGCTAGGTTGACAGAATAATTCTTCTGTTGACCTAGTCATGTTTGCACCGGGGCTAAGGGTGTGAAATTTTCACAGCCAGGAGGAACGTAACTAGGTCAACCTACTTTTTAAGCATAGGCCAGGCCTATGAAACTCTGGGTTTGCCTTGTATTATTCTGTAGACAAGTATTGCTTCCCAGGGTGGGTCAGCTCTTTTCACACAAGACTAGTAGACGCTCAGCTGACCAAAACTATGCATATAACAACAGGTAATATGAGAACAAGCAATCTGGCCTGGCTACCAGTCCTGTCCGTTGCTTCTCCTGACCTCAAGCAACAAGTTGCCTTGCAGAATCTGCTTCTTAAGGTAGAAGACATGCCACATCTATCCTGTTTAAAGATGTGTTTAATGCACTGAGCCACTGTCTCAGCTCAAGGTGCCCCATTTGGACAATTACCCTAAGGAACCTCAATATCATCTCAAGGTGACATACTAGGTGGCAAGAATAAGCTTCAGACATAGTCAATGCCTATCTCGGAAGAAAACCAACAGTCCAGCCCTCTTGTTTTAACCTTCTTCGCAATCTCTGGGTAAAGCTCAATCAGTTCAGATGTGGACTGATCAGATGTGCTGCTAATGACTCTAACCGAAGGTTATGGAGCACTATTTAAAATGGGGGGACATAGATTTGGATTTCTCTCCACATACACTTGACCTTCTCTTCCCCCCTCAAGCCCCCCTCCCAGCAGCCTCCTTACCCCCTTGGCACATGAGGCCCTATGTTTGCCCCCTCCAAATTTCAGTGAGTAATGCTGCAACCTGGGGCACAGAATTGCAGCAACACTCAAGTTTGGCCCAGCCAAGTAGTGGTCGGGCCATGGCCTAGGAACCCGCCAACTCTGTGTCTGTGGGCTTGTCTACATTACCCACAGGATTGATGGGTAGCGATCGATCCAGAGGGGGTCGATTTATCGCGTCTAGTCTAGATGCGATAAATCGACCGCCGAGTGCTCTCCCGTCGACTCCAGTATTCCACCGGAGTGAGAAGCATAGGTGGAGTTGATGGGGGAGTGTCAGCTGTTGACTCACCGCAGTGGAGACACCATGGTGAGTAGATCTAAGTAAGTAGCTGAAGTTACATAACTTAGATCGATTCCCCCCCACCAGTGTACACCAGGCCTATGACAAGTGGAGTCTTCATGGCTCCCATTTGCCACTGTGGCCAGATAGAAGATGTAGGCCACATACCTGCTCGCTGTGCCCATAAGCAAGGGGTGCTTGGTTCCCTCATGGACTTGCCATAATACCGTTCCTGCAGTTACTGAATAGTTAAGACACTAAGGCCTGGTCTACACTGGGAGGGAGGGGGATCGATCTAAGTTGTGCAACTTCAGCTACGTGAATAACGTAGCTGAAGTCGACATACTTAAATCTACTCACCACGGTGACTTCACTGCAATGAGTTGACAGCTTACACTCCTCTGTCGACTCCGCCTGCGCCCCTTGCTCCAGTGGAGTACCGGAGTCAACGGGAGAGTGCTGGGCTGTCGATTTATCGTGTCTAGACTAGACGCGATAAATCGACCCCCACTGGATCGATCGCTGCCCATCGATCCTGCGGGTAATGTAGACAAGCCCTGAGAAGAACATGCTTGACTTGATTGTCCATGCAGATACAATCAAAATACATAGTAAATCAAAATAACAGTATCACAATTTACCCCAGAGAAAATGCTGATTGGAAATATTAACATTTTAAAATAGGAAATTAAGAAATAGCAATAGTATTTAGGTCTTCAAAAAGAAAACTCTCCCTGTACCCTTTTAATGAATTCAGCCCTCATCAGAAACCAAAGAGAGATTCCTGCTCTGTACATGTCACATTAATCTAATTTTTTGTTTGTTTATGATTCAAAACAATGGTTCAGTATTTGCCAAGCCTTGCCTCACTTTGCTGAGGCCTTGTGCGACAAACAAAAGCATTGGTTATTTTGATTTCATATTTATGTGCTGCTTGAATGACTTATAAAACCTGGGCTCATTCCCTTAATGCAAATAAGAGATGCACGCTACCTTCAAACACTTTTAATGGAAAAAATAGATGGGCACAGACTCTTTTGCCAAATTAACTGACCTCTGATCACATGATTACAAAAATATGGTGTTATGAGATGTTCTGGCACTTTTCTCAGAGATGATGAAATCTCCACTGCCTTTTGAAAATTATTACAAAATGAGCACTGTATGAAAATATAAAGAATGGGATTAGCCTGAAGATACAACTTTTAACGTAAATTCTAATATTTCAGAAAAAAAAGTAGCCCTGAAGGTGCTTTATTACTAAAACCAACATGATAGAACATCATCAGATAGCTGATTTATGCTGAAGACTATATTTTTTTCTTAGTCTTAGCACAATTTTATATCAAAAGACTTCTAATACTACAATACTTTCCTGGCACTGATTCTAGAAATTCAAGTCTCCTGGCACCATTTTGGACATATATTTTTGTACACAATTACTTTAACTCACCCACTTTTCTTCAGTGCTTATAAATTAACATTTCAACGCAGACATTTCTCATCTTTCGAGAAAAGTCACAGAACATCACTTTGCTGTCTATAAAAATCTTGTATTTTTTCCTTGACAGTTCTTTTCAAAATATTCTAAAGGCACCCTTGGACAGTATCTTCAAAATACTTGTAACTAATGGGAATAATGACACAGATATTACATAGGTACTATAGTTAATCTTCACAACAATTAATTGGTAAAACTCCAATAATTTCCCTATGGTCTTTTCTCCCTCATTTTCCATTTTGGTAACACACAACTTCAAGTATTCAAACGTGATATGGATTCTCTCCATTACAAGCTGTACTTTTTCCCTCAAATCTCCCAGTGATGTCATTGTCTTATTATAATTTCTATCCTGGAATGCAGGAGATGAAGAGTCTCCCAAAATCATCATCATTCAGTGAGAGTTCATAAATCAGTTGGCAGCAGGTGTATGGACATAGACAGTTCCCAACTTCCTCTTTAGAACAAATATATAAGAAAGAAGGAAAATCCAGTACTCTATGGAAACTGATTATTTCACACCATCAGACTGGGTCAGTCAACAAGCTAACTCCATCCTTAGTGGAACTCCAATGATCTAGCTTAATTTATGTTTAGTTTAAAAGTAGTTATCTTATGTTTCTTTTAAAAAAAATCCTTATATTATCTTTCAATGCTTAATTACACTAAAAAAACTGTATTAAAAGAAAAGTATTAAGCTTGAAAAGTAAAGCACTCAATAGTTAGGAAATGCCAGAAAGAAGGTTGCTTATGCATATGAATTATAATTAGAGCTGGCTGGGAATTTTCCAACTAAATAGTTTTGCAATTCATCAAAACAAAACCTTTTTGTGGAAGTGTACCAGGGTCAACAAATGTTTAGCTGAGAAAGGTTTTGCAGGTCCAGGATGGAATATATGGTCAAAACCAGAAGAAAAGAGCAACCCATCCACCACAGAATAGCTAATAGTTCAGCGGTTGGAACTCTCCTCTCGGATGCGGAAAACCCACGTACAAGTCCCTGCTCAGACCAGGGACTTGAAATGCAGATGAGTGCTCTAATTATGAGACTACTGGCTTTTTTGGGATGGGTCTCTCTAAACTTTTTCCATTGGAGCTGTCCCATTTTGTATAAATAATTAAATATTCATTGGAGCAGGGACATGAACCTGAGTCTCCCACATCGGTGCCCTAACCACCAGGTCATATAATCAATGTGGGTTACTTTTCAATTATTCCCTTATGCAAAGAAGGAAAAACAATTTACTGTTGAATAGCCTGGAGATTCATCGGTAAGGTATTCACTTACCTGAAATATTTGTTTCAAAGAGAAAAGGGCCCGTCTCAGCTCCCGTCCACTGGAGTTGTAGAGTTTTTCTGAAATGAGGAACAACAAAAAATCCCAACATTAACAAGACTGCCAAAATGAGATGGAGTTAGAGGGGAGCTGGTGAGGAATGGTCGCAGTGTCCATTTACTAAGGAGTACATTCCTCTTAGACTAGCCAACCTTTTTTTTTTCATAGATATAATACCTGTTAATCAAATAGCACAAATAAAATGAGTTAATTATTCATGGCCTGAGTGAAATTTCCCAGAGGAATTTTAGGAAAGGTCACAAGAAAACGAGACTATGAGGATTTTTCAAGTGTAATTGTGTCTATCTAGCTTTCTTTCCTTTTTAAGTTAAATTTAGAGCCTGTGAAAGGTACTGGACTGACAGCAATGAAGACTGCACAGCAGCTGCACTGCAAGCTTCCCCACACTTGCAATTGAGGCCCAATAATGAGCCTCAATCCTGTCCTGGAAGGATTACTTTTAAGGAATGAGAGTGGACTTCAGTCCTCATACCTATGCAGTCTTTGACCATTGTTCTATGATGGCCAATGATCATGCTAACTAGTGCCAGCTTTATGATTTGGAAAATCTAATGGGAAGTAAACTGAGGACATATCGCTCAGATCCCTCATTTTATGCAGACTACTATCAAGTGGTAGTAAGCTTAGATCGCTACCAATCTATCTACATTTGAACTAGTGACTTAGAAGTAAAAGTATCCACATCCCCATTATCAGTCCTTGAGCCACTGAATCCCCAAGATGTTCCTTTCCTGTGTTCTCATTTTTTGTAATTGGAATACCTTTCTGCAATTGCAATGTATGTGAGGATACTTAATATCAGAAATAGCTGCACAGTTTGTTCTGAGCATAATTCAGAACAATGTTTTTCTCCCTTAATATATATCTCAATCTCTCTCTCTCTATATATATATATACACACACACACATATATATAAATGCATAGTCATAGAACAAATAATGAAAAGTGGAAAAAGTCATTAATTTTAGATGGATTCATAGATTCATAAATATTAAGGTCAGAAGGGACCATTATGATGATCTAGTGTGACCTCCTGCACAATGCAGGCCACAGAATCTCACCCACCCACTCCTGCAATAAACCTCTCACCTATGTCTGAGCTACTGAAGTCTTCAAATCGTGGTTTAAAGACTTCAAGGTGCAGAGAATCCTCCAGCAAGTGACCCGTGCCCCATGCTACAGAGGAAGGCGAAAAACCCCCAGGGCCTCTTCCAATCTGCCGTGGAGGAAAATTCCTTCCCAACCCCAAATATGGCAATATGTGTGTATTGAATTAACATATTATGAAGGCAATTAACAAGAGAAACCAACTTCTTTTGGTGACCTTTCAGGATGCTGTTAGCCTCTCCCAAAAGGTATCACATGGAGCATAGGAGCCTAGTCCTGCAAAGGATGCGTATGAAGGATGCTCAATAGCTTTAAAGAGGCACTCAGAGGCTCATGGGATCAAGGATAAAGTGACTGCAGACTGTGGATGTTCCTGTGTGGCAAGATGACACACCATCAGCCAAGTGTATGGAACTGACTTAAATAAATTCTCCTCTCCCCCCCCCGCACACTTCCCTTTGCATATTTTTGTACCACACTAAATACTGTACAAAATTCAATAGCCACATTTTCTTTTCCTCTTTCTGGGAAGGACGCAGAAAAAATAGGCATTTGGGGATTTCTTACATTTTTGCTCAGAGACTTTCCTTTTTCCACATAACTCTAAAAAACTTAATTTGAGAAGACCTGAGGGTTAATGTGAATAAACACCTTCTAGTCCCAACAGTCTCATCCAATCAGAAAATATAACTTCAGCAGTTGTTTATAAGCCTCATAAAGCATTTTGGTCATCCCAAACTGCCTTTGGCTTTGAAGGCAGAACGTGTAGAACTGACCCAACTATTACAGCTGTTACAATCATTCCTCTTCCTTGTAGAGTTTATGGATTTCTGACAAAAACCCTGGAGGAAGGGATTTCACTTAAAACCATAAACTGCAATCTTTAATTGTTCTATCTTAAAAATGTACTGGCATGTATAAGCAGATGACATTTCTTGGCTTGACAAAGAGGAGTCTTGTCAGGAAAGCTTAAAGAATAATAGGGATTTTTTTAAGACCTTGTTTGTTGACTTCACATACTATATAGCACAAAACTATTTCTCTGTGAAATATACCTCCATCTGGCATTTGTTATAACTAATTTCCCTCCATTCATATAAGTCACTGGCATCGCAGAGTGAGGCAAATAAGGCAATGCAGCATCATCCTAATTAAGAGAGGCACCATTTCTTGTAGTGCTGGCAACTTTGTACATAAATATCAACATTTTAAACAATGTCACCTGTGGGCCCTTCCTTACACAAAAGCAATTATTGCCGCAGCCTGGGGTAAATAATAATCATGTATTGTTATGATACTACAATGGTGGCTGCCTCCGCTGGTGCATGCGATTTTTGGTAGTTCTCTGAGAAGAATAAAGTTGAACTATTTACTTGTGTTCTTTTGTTTTCTCTTTTCACAGATGTGGTGTAAAAAAATCTATGGCTCAAGGATAGACAATGTGTCTGTCAGTTGTTCATATGAGACAGAAGTCTGTAACTTCACTTCTGAATATACACCACTTGAGGTAAAGGAGGCTGACCAATAGCTTCTAGCAGTATTAAGGCTTACAGCAGAGGCAGCCAGCTACCACAGGGCAACATAATCAAACACTTGAACAGATCTGACTCCACTTAGAGGGGAGTAAAAGTACATTTTAGATGTGAGCCAGCATGTTGCACCGGCCACGTGTAGCAAACTGGAGAAAAAAAACCCAATTAATGTTCACAGTTCTCTTCACATGTTAAGATGAGCTTGTGGATTTAAACAGATGTAACCTATTCACTCACAATTCCAACTGCTACAGTTTATTCAGGCTAATTTTTACATGCCTTGGCAATACAGGGATCTTCTCAAGACTTGGCTCCACCGAGGAATTGTGAAAAATCAGAAACATTTACAGACCCATAATCCAGAAGATAAGTGAAATACTCATATCTTTAAGAGTTATGCTACATTAGAAAATGCCATGGGTTGATTTCTGCATGAAGTAAGAGTGTAATTCACCCTAAGCAGAGAACTCTGTATAAGGCAAGCTTTTCTTTTCCTTGTGGTACTATGCTATTTTCTTCAAGATACACAGAACTTTATCTACAAGATAAACATTTAGGGCTATATACAGCCCTCAAGGCATGGTAGAACTCCTATAAATGTCAAAAGGAATGCGAATGCCACATGTGAGTTAACAGCGTGTTTTGATGCTTATCCCATAAGCTTCATATATGAACAGAGACAGTGCAAACATTAAACATTAAACTGACAGCAGGATTTGAAAGTCAAGAATAATCAATTGCAGTAATCTCTCTTTGTGTGGTAAACCAGGAATGAAGTGCATATTTTTTTACAGTGCTTTCATAAGAATACCAAAGATAATTAAGAAACAAGATAGCAAAAGCTATCTAACAAAACACCCGGGTCACTGGATTGTAATGAACTCGCTACTGTGATGTGTAATGCTACCCCTCTACTGGACAGACTCAGAAATACTCAGCTCTGTGTTTGAATGAGTGTGTCATAATTCAGCCAACAGCTGAGAAGAGTCTCCTGTAACTGAAGTGATAGGTGCCTATAATTCTGAAGCAGAAGCATCCAAATTGCATCCCTGCTGCTACCGCTAATTTCTAACTTCAGGGCCATGCTGACAGCTTTAAAGTCCTAGCTGGCCACGGGTTTGCTATCATATAAAATACTCCATATATAAACACCAACTGTTAACAGGAGACAAGAAGACAGCTTTTGTATGGAGCCTGCTTTGTTAGTAGCCAGTCAAACGATCTTCTTTGAAAGAACGCGGTTTAGTTGAGGATACATACCAGGCAACGTTGGCTAGTAGGGTTAAGGAATATCTTCACTTAAAAGAAAATCCTTGTGAGCTCATGTGAGAGCTGGATCTTGGCTGACACACCAGGGATTGAACCATGGACCCTCCAGAGCTAAAAGAGTGAGCTTGCTACACATTGAATTAATATGCCAAGACGCACAACCAAAGGCTGTAACAGACTCATATCCTCCACAGACTGAGCACAGAAAGGGATTTCATATATTCAGGAACCACAATACCATTAAAATTAAATAAGATAAATTAAGAGCAATAGACACAGTCAGAGGTCTCAAACTCCCTAAATATTAATCGTGCATTTCTGATGCTTATATGGTAATGGTTTGCAAAATTGCTTTTAGTTCCTAAATAAAAGAGAGAGCTCATGGAGGTTTGGAAAGTCAAGATTTTATTAAAGACATTCATCTTGGAGTGATCACACTCAGTAGTTTTGTCAGCTATTACCGCTAGATGGCAGGGATTATTTTTTAAGGGAAAGGAGGCACTATCTGTTAGAGGTCTGCTTGGGCCCAATTTTAAAGCCCAACCTGAACCTGACTAGACCACAGCCAATACGTACCCAAACCACATCCGAGAGTTTCATGTTGTTTTCATTACCGACACAGGGGAAAAACAAGGAAGGACTCTCTGGCTTAAAATTGCAAACAACAGGGTAAGGGATGGCAGAACTCAGGGGTAGGGGGGAGTGGGAGATAGCACCCCTCAATGGAAATATTGTGGGGCCTGATATGTTTCTGTCCACATGCATCACACTTGCGGGGATGCGGGAGGAGTGAGACCTGTAAGGGCTGGAACAGCACCAGGACTGGACTAGGAAGTACGAACTGGGGTGAATGGTGCCCCAAGACCAGCAGAGGTGGTAAAATGTGGGCTGAGGCGCATCCTGAGGGACAACAGGAGGCCCCAGCAGGAAGCAGAGGAGAGCAAGGGGGAAGCTGAGAGGAAGACAGGGGCAGCGAGGGAGATGGGGGAGACCCCTGGAACAGGGGTGACTCTTGCAGAGCCTGTCCAATCCCTGCCTCCCCCAACACCTGTGCCTGGCTCCTGCTCCCTGCAGGGAGCTCAGCCATCTGGGTAGCCCTGCTACCCGGCTCCCAATATCTCCCAGCTCCGCTTGGGCTCCCAAAGGTTCCAGTCCCCATGATCCTGTCTGATCCCAGCTATAGCATCCCTGGATCCTTCCACCAAATGCCACCACCTGCCAGCTTGGAGGACATTCTTCAGCCAGAGAGAGAAAGGGACCACCTTGGCCCCTGGCACCTGAACCCTGCTCACCCTGCTTCGTATTCCCCAGCCTAATCCTGGGCACGGCAGTGGCTGCTCCAATCACTCTGGGTCACATTCTCAGCCCCCACAATAATTCTATTGCCAGGGGACTCATCCTCACCACGTTCATGAGCTACAGTTCAGCACTAGAAACTTATTTTTAAAATGAAAGAGGAGATTCTCAGCTAATCAGGAGTCTCCAGGACCTGAATCTTTAAATAAAATTTCACATATTGCAAGACTTGTGCTAAAACCAGTAGAGTTGGCAACCCTGGGTCCTTACCTTCAGCATCAGTGTGCTAAGAAAGGGCCACACGGTACAGAAGCAAACTAGTATTACACCCATCCCCTCTAACACCCAGGGTTATTTTAAAACAGCTTTCCTAGACCAAAAATGAAACCAGTGAAAGTGGTTTTCTCTCAGGCAAACACAAACGTCAGTGGATCATTGAAAAGACAACTCTGCTTATTTTACAGATTATTTTACACTGAGAGAGAGCTTGGGAAGGTTCTCGTGCATGACCTTCAAAGGCTTTTTGTTGTAGCATGAAAGGGTTTCATTCTTTTTCCTTTTCGGTGTTCTGAGAAAAATAAAATAAAATAAAAGTAGTAATTTGCCTCTATGTCAGAAGTTCTCAAACTTCATTGCACCATGACCCCCTTCTGACAACAAAAATTACTACACGGCCTCAGGAGCGGGGACCGAAGCCTGAGCCCACCCAAGCCCCACTGTACTAGGTCGGGGATGGTGCGGGAGCGGGGAGGGGAAGGGGAGCCAAGCCCAAGCCAGACAGCTCAAGCTCAAGGGCTTCAGCCCCAAGCAGGGGGCCTGTAAGCCCTTGAGAGCTTCAGCTTTGGCCCTGGGCAGTGTGGCTCAAGCTTCAGCCCCGGGTCCCAGCTTGTCTAAAGCCAACCCTGGTGACCCCATTAAAATGGGGTGGTGACCCACTTTGGGCTCCTGACCCACGGTTTGAGAACCGCCACTCTATGTCATTAATAAAATCTTCAATTTTCCTTAGTATTCGCTAGGAAAATCACATTTTTATTCACAAATTTTAAAAAAATACCTTCGATAAACATAGTCCCAGGTGTAATGCCTGATCTCTGAAGGAAGTACACAGCTCCTCCCTTCCCTGTCCATCACACCAGCTGAATTAGGCCCTGGGGTATAGTAATTTATGAAACGTCAGCCTTTTGGGTTACTGGCAAAAGGCAAGCTAACATCTGGCTGAGCACAAATGGGAGTTACTCTGCTTCATTTGCTCCTAACTGAACGACCTCCACATTTCCCATCCATGCCCCTCTTCTCCAAACTCTGATTTCAGAGATGAAACATCTTTCACTACACTCTATATTACATTACATTACCGGGGTCCGCAGCGTTGACTCAGTAAAGGACATTTGAAATAGTTCCTGCTAGTTCTTGGTAAAATCCCTGTGCATGAGGTAAGAGTAGCAATATTCTCTGGCTTCCATAAAACACCAAAAATCTGGCTACCACTTAAATTTAAAAATATTATTTCTGAACCTAAAGCAATGAACAACCTGAATATCTGGAAATACATGTATTAGCTACACCTTCATTGGCAGCTAAACACTCTACTGGAATTAAAGGGAACAATTTGAATTTTTCCAGAGAAAGAAGAGAGAAAAAACGAAGTCAGGCAATTTTTCTTTTATAGTAGGGAAAACTTAACTCTTGCTGTGAGAGCTGAGTACCGTATAAATATAAAGCCTGATTCACCACCATGCCACTCCTGTTTTACACCAGTGTAATTCCACTTGAATCAACAGCAGTACACAAGCACAAAAGTGGAGTAGCAGCAATGAATCAGGCCCATGCATCCAATCCTGAAGTGCTTCCTCAGGCAACATTCCAACTGACTTCAACAGACTACTGGATTGGGCCCATGGGTGCAAACAGATTCTCAGATCCATAAATTCACTGTATACAACACTGATTAGTGCAACGTGCCATTCTTTCATTGTATGTCAGACAAATTAAAGTGGCACTTTAAGAAAAGACCTGTGATGATGCCAAAAAGGGGCTTTCTTCTTAGTTTTGTTTTTGCCCACAAAAGCCAATAATAAATCTGTTGGCAAGACAATACACTTTCCTTTTACTCCCAGATCCCTACAAAATATATCATTTCAAGAGGGGAATTATTCACAGGCACATTGTCCACTATTACATTAACATAATTGCTGTTTCTGTTGAGGATACTTAGTTTTGTATATTACAAATCTTGGATATTTTTATCTAATCTGTTTATCTATATATAAATTAACAAATTATTACACACTCATTTGTGCAATATTTGTAGTTTGTGAATTTAAGATTTATAGTCTCTCATTAATCTAACAGTAAATGACTAGTATTTGGTGAGGAAATGCAGTTTTTTGACAATAAAAACAACAGGCCAAGAACAAAATATAGTAACTCTCTTCAAGCCCACATTGCTGCCAGCACTGATTGATTCCAAAGAATCTTCAGCCTGCTTCACAATGAATGCATGGCAGACTAACAATGAGAATAAAACCTACCTCTACTCATTTTCATTCAGACACAAAACAACTGCTTCATTAATTATCTGGGGGACAGTGTCACCTCCTTAGGTAGAGAGGACAGGGATGTAAAAAACCATGATCCATTAGGCCTGGGTACAAGGAATGCTCTCTCTTGGCATCATTTCCCCATACCCCAATAGAATCTGTTCTTCAGAGACCCTGTGATGTGCAGGATCCGCAGGTGTGGAGGGGGAGGAAAGATAGCCATCAAGGTAGAATTATAAGCCCCTCCCACCTCACCTTGAAACCCATGCCACCTTTGTGCATAAATTAATACTGAACCCTCCCCCATCCCCACAACTCCTTCAGACCCCTACAAAAGCCAAGCTGCCAGGGAGCTGATGGTGAATTCAGGGAGCCAGTGCAGACAGAGGACATCTGCAGATCTTGGGAGAATTTGTGGATTTAGGGGGTGGAACCACATCAGGGACAGGGTGGGCGGGGGAGGGAGAACTTCACTTTCCATAATGCAAGAACTACAGGGCAAATCTACACATCTCATCTCAAGAAATTTTCTCTCTATATTATAGGTCTGCAGTCCTCCCACTGAACGTATCAATTTGGAATAACAGTCTGCTGGGCCTCCCACAAGGAGACCCCACAGATAGGGATATTCTGTTTTGACAAGGGAGCCTGTATGCGGAAGGATCTCCGTAAAGCCTTTCAATAGCCTCCCTGGGTTCGGAGAGACATCCGAAGTAAGAGATGCTTATCCGAAACCCAAAACGTTTGAGGTCTTCCTGAATATTGTTATTTGTAGATATTTTTACAATATCAGACAGGGATTGACACAGGGCTACCAGGTCTGCAAATTAAGTTTCACATTAAAAGTAACAAAATTCAACAGAAAGTACATCCATCCTCCAGGAACTGGTGGCAACCTTGATTCCCACCTCCTATATTGACAACTATGTAAACAGAATGAGGTCACTGAATGAAGGGACTAAATGATTTGAAGACAGACAGGAATATGAGTGAAGAGAAAGAGCAATAAAGGGAACCTGCAAGAGGACAGACAGAGGAGAAAAATACGGAGCCAGAGGATGAGGAGAAACAGCTATATCAGGGTAGACAAGGAGAAAAGTTGGGAAGGACAGTACAGAAGAGAGACAAGAGGAGATAGCCATCAAATGCGGGAAATAAATGAGAAGACAGAGAAAGATAGATGATCCTTGCTGTCAGAAAGCAGCAACTTTTGTGATTCACACACAGGGAGTGCTTGTATTAAGATGAGTAAATTCAGGAATTGGAAAATGGAGGAGAGATAAGGGAGGAGCTGAATCATCTTATCCAAAACTGGAAAGCAAAAGAAAAAAAATCTTCACAGGAATGGATCCTTGATCTCTCTACATAATTCCTGCACTTCAAAATGGCTGTCACGCCACCATAAGAATCGGCACCCCAGGCTCATTACCAATGTACAGAAAAAATAAAGTGATACCTACATGGTCCAATTAGATGTGAAAGATGGATTTTTCCATATATTCTTAGCAACTGGGGTTATCATCTTCCACTACGGAAGCCTGAAGAGATCAAATCAATCCCTCCTCCAATGATTTCTATCAAATTCCTGCTTATTCTGCCTGACTTTATGTGAGTATACATTTGTCATGGATAAATCAATAGAAAGAGTTCCTTCTTTACAAAGCCCTTTAATTATTACTCCCCTCCCTCCCACACATGCCTCCATACGCATGCTGAACTAGCAGAAAGAACCATTTATAACACTATCCCTAAACACCAAAGCAAATAAATACCAGGGGTTTACAGATTTACAGTAAAAGGATGTGATGAAACACAGTAAGTGTTTATATACTTAAGTGAAATGGGAAGCCTTTGTTTTTCATCTGCTGAGGGTTGGGGGATTGAAGGGGATGTGGAACCTGGAGCTCTCCACACGTCACTCCTGCACCACACTGAGAATAATGAATAATTTTACAAACTGACAGCGTAACAACTTCCTTTGAGTATTCCCTCTTCTCATTCACCTTTGCGAACTTAGGTCCTGGTTGCTAGTGGAAAATGGAAGGAAGAAAACATAACTGATACCTGTGCTGAGATAGGGCAAGAAGACTGGCTTGGAGAGAGCACTCCTATTTCAGTCCTAGTTTTGTACTCACACCTGAAGTAGAAGTGTTTCTGTGTTCCTTACTCCATGCTGCAGAAGCCTGTCTCAATCTACTCCTGCTGTTGTTCTAGAACAAGTGCAGAGGTGGGAAATGGGCCCAGCATGAAGTGACAATAACAATGGGCTTTGTCCTTAGATGGGTAAGAAAGAACTAGAATTGGACAGTGGAGGTCAGAGTCAATAAACTAAGGCAGAGCACCATATTGACTTTACCAAAAAAAGTAGCAGCAACAGCCTTGGGACAGTTGTGTGGTTCAAATATGCCATCTGTAAGGAATGATAGGCTTATTCAGATTGGCTCCCATAGGACAGGCAAACAGAGTGCAGATGGGAGAGGTTCATTGCCCAAATGCTCCATGGAGCTGGCTTTTGTGGTTGGACTGCAGCTGATGATCTTTCAAAAGTGATCAGAAGGCCAAAGCCACAAATGAGCTTTTCTTTCTCTGCAAACTGAGGAGTAAGAAGAGCAAGGAGAGTGGTGCACTTTCAGATCTCTTCACCTATTTCAACCCACTGCAGCATTTCTTTGAATTTCCAAACTTCTTCCCCTTCCCACATTCACTTACCATTTCTAGTTTTGAAAGCTGCAGTACAAGGGTTCTTCTTACCAGTTATAATTATCACCGGAGACTGTGGGGTTAGGTGAGTATGCGTGTGTCTGGGGGAAAGCTGTACGCAAGTAATGAACATTATAACACACTGACAAAACAAAATGGCAAATACATTACTTGTTATGGTACTATCTATACCATGAACAACACAGTACAGCATTGGAATACAGGGAAGCCCAATCTGCTTCAAAACATCACCATTACTGGAAAACAAGTTAAAACTTTGCTCACATATTGAACAACTAAGGATTCCCTGCTTATTCAATGGAGTTACACCAGTGATTAATTTGGCCCTGTGACATGTACTCCTGCAATAATCTATTCATACAGTCCCTCTTCCCTTGAATGCAAAGGAATCAGTACTCTCTTTATGTCTCAAGTGCAGGAGATGGCCTTAGGTTCATTTAAGCTTGGTAATTTAAAAAGAGGGAGATTTAAAAAATATACAAAAATTGTGGTGATTGTTCTTTTGAAAAACTATGTGAATGAAAGAAAGTGTTTGAGAGGGGAAGAGGCAATGTGGAGTTAAAGTAACAAGGGCATATATTGTAGCAGGATATTATAGAAAGTGGTGATGGAAAAGAATTAAGAGGTCGTCTTGTTCATCTCCCTAATAATGCAAAATTGTTCCCTAGAGAATAATACAGTAGGAAGGCAGTAGTTATCCTAAAACATGGGTTACATAATTCAGGAGAATGAAGCCAGAGAAAATTACTATAAGAAATATAGAACAGCTCATTGTTTTCTTTAGAGATTATTGTAACCAATCTGCGGCTAAAAATATAATTATCCAAAAAACTATGTAAGTCAAGGCAAACCTTTAATGTTTGTTTCAGTTTACAACTCGGTCTCTGAATTGCTGAACTGTACACTAGTATAAGCAAGAGAAATTACATCAGTGCCTCTTGGGTTATGAGAATTTAGCAATCTCATGCTAGATTATTTTTCCGTGTTTTAATTCACTGGGTATTGTGCCAAAATGCTGCCAACTCTTGTTTACTCTATAAATATTACTAAGCCAATGGTGATCTGCAGCTTTAGCATGTTCTCACTAAGAAAATGCAAAACAATCAAATCACATTTCTGCAGACCTTACAGTTATGATCATATTTTTATTTTTGCTGACAGCTTGGCAAGAAGTAAAATACCTGAGTGTAAAGAGTTGTCTGATTTACGACAACAACTTGGATTCATTCCTGAGCTTCAGGCTCAAACCAAACTTTAGTGGCACAAAAGATGTGCCAAAGTACGTCAGAGGATAAGGGTACCTCCAAAACAAGGAAGGTTCCTATGATTTCTGTCTTTTTTCAGGGAATGTACTAGTTTACCAGGCTAAGCTCCATAGCATCAGCTGCCTTCTCATCAACTGTGCATGTTCTAACACAGTGATTCTCAACCTTTTTGGGCTCAGGCCCCATTTGTAAATGTTTATGACATGTTGCGACCCCATAAATAGTCTGGGGGTGGAGACCACAGGGTGGCTTTGGTCAGATCCTGGCCCCCAGAGAGGTTGGGATCTGCCCAGCATTCACCCCACAGTGGCAGCTCCTGTGCTGTAGGGCTGGCTGGGCTTGGCTCTCCGCTCCGAGCATTGCAACATCCAGGACTAAAGCGCCACTCAGGTTTTGACTCACCCCCCGATTGACCAACTTTGTGAGTGGAGTTGCAACCTGGCTCACAGGATTGCAGTGTCACTCACTCAAATTTGACCTACCCAGACTCCCAACATCATGATGGCTGGGCCAAACCTGAGTGGCGTTGAGACCCCAGAGTTTGCATACCTGGAGCAGGGAGGTGAGCCCAGCCAGCCCCATGGGACAGGAGCCACAGGAGCTGCCATGCGACCCTTTGAAACTTTCTGGAGACCCAGTGTTGGGTCCCGACCCACAGGTTAAGAAACCCTGTTCTACCCCACCATCGGGATGCTCGAAAACTCAGACACCCAAGATTAGCACTCATAATTGGCGGTCAGCAGTCATCAACCTGCCTGAGAGTAGTTCAGAACCTCAGCATCTTAGCACAGTGTTGTCAACTCTCACAATTTGATCATGACTCCTATGATGCTTGTCTCCAACCATCAGCTGACGGAGTTATGTAATTATGCATGATAATCTTTGCTTACACACACACACACACACACAAAATAAGATTCTAGCCTTCATGGTTGGGAAGAAAAGCTTGAAAACATGACGCATAAAAGATAAAAGGCAAGATGACAAATAAAAAGATGCAAAACTGTATTTTGTTTTTAAACTCTGATAATATTTAAGCCAAACTCATGATGTGTTGGGATCTGCCTCACAATTTTTGAACACTTGCGCTTGGCAGTTCTGAGTATTCATCAAAAAATCCTGATGTATGAGTAACAGTACATGAACCTGTGGTTGAGAACCACTCCAATCATACAAAAAATATCCTTATTTATTTATATAGTGGTAGCACATAGGAGCCACCAATCATAGATGAAGATCCCATTGTGCTAGGTTCTGTACAAATGCAGAATAATAAGACAGTCCAAAAGAGCTTACATGGGAAAGAAAAAGAAAAAAGGAAATTAACTAACCAGCTTGCTTAAACAACCAACCAAACAACCAAAACTGACATCTCTCTTTATATATAATGGAGCCTTGCTGTGTTTTGGTTTGTATGGAAGAATGACAACTTGTGGAGAAATCTCACACCAGTCTGCCTGCAGTATGTGCTTCATTATTACAAGTAATGCACCACCACTTAGACCGCATTTTGAATAAATTATATAAGTCAAATTCAGACAAATGTATTAGTGGAGGGAGGAAAGGGTATGCGGGAATCTGAAACACAGGAGAAAAAAGTTACATTTCACGGAAAGACCAAACCACACTTGTATTAATTTAACAGAAACCGGTGTCCAACAACGTGAAAGAAATAATGAAATATCACAGATGTATGAACAAATGGAGAGAATGTGGTGCAAATGGATTAAACAGATGTCAAAACACCTTTTGGTAAGCAAAGCTCCCCCCTGTTCTGAACAATAAAACTGATAGTTGTGAAGAAAAAAATGCATCATCCTGAAGACTGAAAGGCAGGAATTTTGATATTTTATCTTCATCACACTACAAGAATTTAAAAGTAAAGAAGAGGGCAGAATTTCTTCGACAGTTATTTCTATTATTATTATTTGTATCGCGGTAGCAATAGGAGCCCCAGTTATGCTAGGATTTCTCCAACTGGTTTGAACCCACCATAAAATTATCTCACAAAAACAATGTGTCAGGCTCAGGAAGTTTAGATAGGCCTTAGGGTGCTAAATCTTCTTATATTCTTCTCATAAAAAATTGAGGGAAGTTGTTTGCATTTGTTGTTGTTTGTATGTTTTCTTCCACTTCCACAGCTGCCACAGTTATCATCAGTGGAGATTCCCAAATACAGCCCACTAGGATTAAGAGAGAGGGAGCAGCTGGCCAGGTGATATCTCCGAGGGACCCACACTTTTGGAATTCCTCACCTTTTCACGCTAAATAAAAAGGAGCCTGGGATTTCAGGAAGCTTGGTATGATGATGGCTGGCGCTCCATCCTATTGCTGTTCAGGGCAGAAAGATTTTTTGTTGGTTGTTTGGTTGGTTGTTTTCTGGTTTGGAGGCAAGGGGGCAGCCAGTTCTCAGTTAGTTGTTTGGCTTTCTTTTTAACATATGTAAAAATCATTTTGAGCCTTGGCTAGGAATTTTTCTTCTTATGTAAATTGAGAGAAAGAAAATGTCAGAGCTGTTGTTTTAATTCCACCTGCAGATATAAATAAATATATTGTGCCAATTTTTTTCCTCTCTTTTACACTTGCATAACCTACTGATGTCAGTGGGGTTGTATGGGTGTAACAGAATTTGTTCCATATATCCTTACATTTCCGCATCAGTGGAACTTAAGTGGCGCATAGGCTTGTGCCTGACCCTCGGCACGTGGAGGAATTCCACCCACAATGAAAAACATCAGATACTAAAATACTTTAGTCTCACAACCCAGCCGAACATAATACTCTATAATATAATATGATCAATATCATAGACTGAGGCTGAGAGGAGAGATGACCTAGTAGTAAGGGCGCTAGCCTAGGACTCAAAAGACCCATGTTCAATTCTCTATTCCACCAGACTTCCTGTGAGACCCTAAGCAATTATATTTTCAACATATTTATGGTATGATGGTTATATTTAGTATAGCATTCCAGAGATTTCTATTGTATAGTGTATTTAATAATATTTTGCTTGTAGTCAATCTGTGCCTCTATTCCACAGCTGTAAAATGGGGGTAGTAGTACTCTGCTACTTCACAGGAATGTTGAGAGGTTACATACATTTGAAGATTGTGAGGTGCTCAGATACTAAGGTAATGGGACCATATAAGTACCAATGGTGGACAGTAAGGTTTCAGTCTGCTGTATTCCTCTGTAAGTATTCTTATAAAAAAACCCAAACTATTTCACACTAAGAATCAACAGTGAGTATTAACTGAGAGGCTCTGTCAAAAATTTGGAGAAAATATGGGGGCCCTATTCAGGGTGGAATAAACGGCAGAATTCTTGTTTCCTGCTTAATATTAACCTTATCTTATTATTTCCTAATTGAACTATGAAAATATAATAATAAAATAATTCTCTCTATATATAGTCTATTCTAATCATGAAAGTCAGAGTTCATTAAAATAATTGCCATCAATGTCTATCACTATCTATTACAATTGTAAGTTAATTCAAATCTAATTAAACTTAATTAAATATAACTCTAATGATGGTAATTTGGAGGTCTAGACAATGGTTCTCAAGCAGGGGCACATGTACCCCTGAGGGTACTCTGAGGTCTTCCGGGGGGTAAATAAACACATCTAAATTTTGCCTAGTTTTACAACAGGCTACACAAAAAGCACAAGTGAAGTCAGTACAAACTAAATTTCATAGACAATAATTTGTTTATACTGCTACTGTACACCAGTGGTTCTCAAACTAGGGGCACGGGCCGAGGGATGTGCTGGCCGCCCTTCCCACAGCCCCCATTGGCCTGGAGCGGCAAACCGCAGCCAGTGGGATCTGCGATTGGCCGAACCTGTGGACGCAGCAGGTAAACAAACCAGCCCGGCCAGCCAGGGGCTTTCCCTGAACAAGCGGTGCCCCTAGTTTGAGAACCACTGCTATACACTGAAACCTAAGTACAATATTTATATTCCAATTATTTATTTTATAATTATATGGTAAAAATGAGAAAGTAAGCAATTTTTCAGTAATAGTGTGCTATGACACTTTTGTATTTTTATGTCTGATATTGCATGTTTTTAAGCAAGGTGAAACTTGGGGGTACACAAGACAAATCATACGCTTAAAGGGGGTACAGTAGTCTGGAAAGACTGAGAGCCACTGGTCTAGAACATATGCAGCTTTGCAGGAACAAAACAGATATGTAAACGTATTTGTAACTTGGTATTAGAATAAGATGGTTAGTTTTACATGTTGGTGTCTGGTTCTAGAAACTGAGCTAGGGCTGCCCACTGTAATTCCTTTCTTTGAGCAAGTAAAACGCTCAAAAATCTCTTGTAGGCCAAACACAGTGAAAAGGAAGAGTAATCAAAATCCCATTATGTCCTCAAATTTACAACCTGTGAGCTGTCAAACCATATGGGTGTTGAGGTGGGAATTATTTACTCAGTTGTGGCACACACCATACCAGAACTCCACTGCCTTCCTGATGCAACAAGGTACTGCTGAATCCATCAGTGATTAAACAAACTTTTCCACAAGCCACTTGGGATGTTTATTTACAGCCCTCTCAAATGCTAATCTGTGCTTCTTCACTTAACTTTCAAGAAAAAGAAAAAAGGAAGAAACCATCTGAATTTGTTCAATGAAGGAAAAAACAGTCTGGGATCACCACTCCGGGGAGTCAATTGATAAACATTTCTCTTGCTAGATTTCCTTAGGAGCAGGACGACTGAATGGTTCCATTAGACAATGAACACTGTATCTATACTTCAGTATGCAACATGTAGAAGTCAACAGAAAATAAAACCCTGTTACTTTGGTTTATTTAGTGAAGGGTGTCAGCACCTTGATAAAGTATGTGTGTGCACACACGTGCCATTTATGTCAGGACGCTCCCTATAAAACCAAAGGTTTGTTTATATTTATGAACAGTACAGCTATACAAATTTACTCCAGTATGAAGGCTGGTGGACAAGATTTCAACCTGGAAAAAGAGTAGTCTCCACTAAAAAGAAAAAAAAAAGTGCAGTTCAGCTTTTATATATATATGGGCATGACCTTCAAAATTCCATTCACTTCAGGTAGTTAATCCTGATTTACACCAATGTAAAATTCAAGACCACTGAATTTTGTATGTTAAGAATTGTATATGTAGAAACTACATATTTCAAGGACTGCAAATACACACTTGTGACAACTAATGAATTACAGCTTTTAATTTTCCTACTGGTCACATAATACTGGTCAATAATATTGCTGTGAGTAACTTGCATCATAGTGACAAAACTATTTTTTTCCCAAAGGTAACCTTAACACATGTAGTTTTTCTTCTCTCTCTCTTCATATTAGTGTGAGGCACAAGAAAAGAGTGGTAGGCCCCGGACTTTGGAAGTCACAACATACATACTTAAGTAACCTGCACTCGGTAATCCCGATCACAGGAACCTCAACTGGAAAACGTAACTAAACATTCAATGTTATTAATTCATATGCACATATTTAATTAATTCCATAAATAGGCATTTTTCATTAGCCACCTACTGTCAGAATGATTCACCAAAAATTAATGAACTGGACATATTGTGCAGTGTTGTAGCCCTGTCAATCCCAGAATATTAGAATGGGGGATCAGACAGAAATAGGGGTATCAGACAGAAAAAAATCAGGACGGGGGTGAGGAGTAATAGGTGCTGTAGGGAGCCAGGGTGGCTCCCCTCCGAACCAGAGAGTAAAGAGCCACCCTTGCAGCCTGAGTGGGCGGGGCCAGACCAAGCTTCCGCCAATCCCCGGAAGGGGAAGGGTGGGACAGGAAGTACAAAGGGCGGGGCCCTCTGCCCAGTGAGGAGAGCACTAGGGAGGGAGACAGACACAGGCTGCTCCCTCGCAATCCTGCTGCTGACCCAGGCGAAGCCCTGGTCAAGGAGGAGCCTGACCGGGAGGAAGGCCTGTGGCAACCAGGGCTGCCAGCCGTTGAATACCTGGAGGGGCCTGACGGCAGCCCGGGCCAGCGTGAGTCCGATACCGAGGGGGAGCGGGAGTGGCCCGCAGCGGACTACCCGGAGGAGATGGAGGGACCGGAGCGACCCGCCTGAGAGACCAGGTAGGAAGTAGCCCAGGGGCCCAACTACACCGTGGGGTGGGTGTGTTTGGTCAGCGGGCGCGGACGGCCCCGGTGACCCAGCGGCAGGATTTTCGCCTCCCGCCACTGCCAGGGCCCTGGGCTGGAACGCAGTGGAGTTGGGTGGGCCTGCGTTCCCCTACCCTGGCGCTCCCCGGCCAGAGGGGCGCGCTACTGACTCCGGCCGGCACACCTTCCCCACTAATTCCCCAACGCCAGGAAGGTCTGGCTGAGGCCTGCCACGGAGACCATAGCTCTCTATCGCCCCTAGGGGCTCGGAGGACAGACACCTGCCACAGGTGCCTATATAAGAAAAAGCCCCTAATATCAGGACTCTCCCTATAAAATCGGGACATTGGTCACCCTATATTAGAGAGACCAGGTGAGTGAGGTAATATCTTTTATTGGACCAACTCTGTTGGTGAGGGAGACAAGCTTTCAAGCTACACAGAGCTCTTCTTCAGGTTTGGGAAACCATACTCATGGAAAGCCTACACTTAAAATGCTGCAATGGCAGAGCTGCACCGATGTAGCTATGCTGTTGTGGTGCTTAAGTTAAGATGCTTCTGCACCAATGAGAGAGAGCTCTCCATTGCCTCGCATTTGTGTCCTCAAAATTGTGAGCGGAAACCAGTGAAGTAGCTTGTACTAGGTGTAATGAAGGCCAGAAGCTAGGTGTAAAGTGCACTTTAAGTCTGTTAGTATGCTGTAGGCTTGTATTCATGCACTTTGAGTATACTTGAAGTATACTAAATGTGGGTTCTCTTTTCCATAGGGGATTCACTTCCGGTGTTCAGTGTAGATCACTGACCAGTCTCTGAAACAACTCTTTTAGTGTTACATGCTCTGAAGACTATTTATACAGCATGTCAGTGCTTCTGGCTCTTCTGTTCCACACTTCTTGGTCACACAGCTACTTCGTTTTTGTCCCCTTTGCAGCCTTGCAGAGTTAAATGTGCAATTCACACATTGAATCACAAACAAGATTTCTTCACCCTCGAGCACAACACAGCTACCAGAAGCAGGAGTTTGGCTTGGTATCCCCAAGAAAAGGGGCAACGTTTCTCATTAAAAGAGTCAAAAATACACTCCAGTTAGTGTTCTTATTTTTAAGACCATACAAATATGATGCTTAGTATCTTTTATCCAAATCTGTAGTTGGTTTGATATTTTTTCTGGTTACCCTTCTCTCACACATCTCAGCCTGTCATAAATATAAAGGGAAGGGTAAACCCCTTTGAAATCCCTCCTGGCCAGGGGAAAGCTTCTCTCACCTGTAAAGGGTTAAGAAGCTAAAGGTAACCTCGCTGGCACCTGACCAAAATGACCAATGAGGAGACAAGATACTTTCAAAAGCTGGGAGGAGGGAGAGAAACAAAGGGTCTGGGTCTGTCTGTATGCTGGCTCTTGCCAAGGACAGAACAGGAATGGAGTCTTAGAACTTTTAGTAAGTAATCTAGCTAGGTATGTGTTAGATTATGATTTCTTTAAATGGCTGAGAAAAGAATTGTGCTGAATAGAATAACTATTTCTGTGTATCTTTTTTGTAACTTAAGGTTTTGCCTCGAGGGGTTCTCTATGTTTTTGAATCTAATTACCCTGTAAGATATCTACCATCCTGATTTTACAGGGGGGATTTCTTTATTTCTATTTACTTCTATTTTTTTATTAAAAGTCTTCTTGTAAAACACTGAATGCTTTTTCATTGTTCTCAGATCCAAGGGTTTGGGTCTGTGGTCACCTATGCAAATTGGTGAGGCTTTTTATCCAACATTTCCCAGGAAAGGGGGGGGTGCAAGTGTTGGGAGGATTGTTCACTGTTCTTAAGATCCAAGGGTCTGGGTCTGTAGTCACCTAGGCAAATTGGTGAGGCTTTTTACCAAACCTTGTCCAGGAAGTGGGGTGCAAGGTTTTGGGAAGTATTTTGGGGGGAAGGACGCGTCCAAACAGCTCTTCCCCAGTAACCAGTATTAGTTTGGTGGTGGTAGCGGCCAGTCCAAGGATAACGGGTGTAATATTTTGTACCTTGGGGAAGTTTTGACCTAAGCTGGTAAAGATAAGCTTAGGAGGTTTTTCATGCAGGTCCCCACATCTGTACCCTAGAGTTCAGAGTGGGGGAGGAACCTTGACACAGCCGAAGTCCAGTCTCTGTGGCTGCTAAACTAGTCTAATGAGTAGTTCATGACTCCAGCAGATGTTTCTAGTTTTAAGACCATTAGGAACTTTATGGGCCTTTTTTTAAGTCTTTCTCCCAGCAATGGGATTTCTAATGGGAACTTAAAACTAATTTAATAGGTCAATAAAATGCTGCACTTTTTTCCTTTTTAGACTCCATATTTGTGATATCAAACACTTAAATACTGAACTCTATTTCAGAGCCTCAAAACTTCAGAACAAAAGCATAATCAAAGGTAAAGCTGGCTTACTAGATGCTTGACTTTAAGTTTTCCAGCTTCCCCCTCAGAAACATTTTTTACTCATTATTATCTGTCCTGATTGGCATTTTTTATTCCATATTGCACTTTGGTCATAAGAAATACCAGACTTTGTGCTTCCAAAACATCCTAATCCAAGGTAATATCAGTTTCACAAAATCTTATTAAAGTTATTGGAAAGTGAAACCTACAATTAACTCCTCATAAATTTCCTTTTTCTTTCCTTCTTTCTCCCTTTTCTACCATTCAGTATTGGTAATTTAGTGCTGGAATTGAAGTCACTGCCATTGTCCAAACCGTCTAGGATCACAGAGCCCTGAAATGTGATGATTAGGGCTGGCTGTCAAGTCCGTCATGAAATAAAACCCCAGGAAGAACATGGACCCTGAATATTTATGCGCACATTTTCCATAGATCAAAGTTTTTCTCATTATTTGTTCAGAGTGTTGACAGCATGTAATTATTCCTATTGGAAAGAATTAGAGTGTATCAGGTGATTCAACTGATCTGTTATTATCTACCTAGCACTGTACACTGTTATACTCACTCTATGCAGATGTCTGACAATATATAATATGCCTTAGAAAGCTACTAGGAAAGACAGCAACCTACAGACAGCCAAAAGTTAGTCACTCAGACCAACTCATTCTTGAGATTTTGTTGCTCAGATACGAATAAATTGCATATGCCCTGTGGTAAAGGTTTATAACTGCTTGAAGTGATGAGCCGTTTTTAGAGAGGTGATGAGCCATCTTCAGAGAGGCTAACTGAGGGTGGCATGCACACACCAGTAGCAAGAGATACGTCCTCCAGAAATTACATTACTCAAAAGAGGTTACTGTTTCAACTAAACTCAAAATATCCTCTTTTGAACTTCATAGGCAGGGTATGATGGCACTAAATGCCAACACACATGCAGCAGTACTGGCTGGAAGGAGTCCACAGGACATTAAGTGTGGCTGGATGAATGAAAGGGAAGGATAAATCTTGTTGTAGGTGGTTATACAAAGAGAGTTAATCCTTTGACTTGTCAGACGTATCCTCAAATTTCTCCTTTCACCTGCCCCGTAAATGAATCAATGTTCATTGACGTCTACCAAGTACCTTAACAGGAAAAAGGTTTCACCGTCATGCAGGATTCCCTATGGTCAGGTCTTGCTAATTTTGTCCAGCGGAAAGGACTGTAAATCCTACTATGGGTGTCTAGGCCAAGTAATTCACTGAGGTCACAAACTCACAATTCATACTTCAGTCACAAAAAATAGCAATCTTAGTCCTAAATGCATCAATTTCCATGTATTCTTGAATCACAAAACCAGCTCAGTGAAATACTAAGTGTCTGACTGAAGAGAGAGCACAAGACAGTCACTAAAATGACATCTTCATCGAGCAGTCATACTCATCTTCCATGACTGTCATTGAGAAAAATAGCATGCCTGTTTCAGTCTATCGTTTATACAGCTAAGTTATTTTACTGAATTCAGTCTCTTCTTAGAGTGAAATTTCTTGTTTGCCTGGAATGGCATTGCAAGAGTGTGAGATAATTGGCTCTTTACATTCCAGTAGTGCCCAAAATGTGCTAGGTTCTGTACACATATACAGGTAGATACAGTCCCTGCCCATTTATAATCTTAAATTATCTCAGCGTCTCCTCCAAAGGCTGTCTCCACCCTTTCAAGGCAGCGTGTGGGGGGCTCACGACCTACATGTGGTAGGGGGCCCCCACAAGACCAGTGGTCCCTTTGGATGCTGCTGTCTTGGAGGTGACCCTGGGACAGATCACTGCATATGTCGTTGTCCAATCACACACTATAATGGAAGAAGTTCAGGTTCTGAAATCTAAGATCCGGCACCAACAGAGTTAAGGGGCTGTATGAATGAGTCCATATTCCAAAGGAGCCCTGGCTAAAATTTCCCCACTACTGTATTAATTCTTGATGCCTTCTGCCTTCCCAGGGGGACAGACCCCACACCTCTGGGAGGTCTGGCTTCTCCTCTACCACTCTGTGTTGATTTACAACAGTTTCCATGATTAGCACAGCACAGCTTGTAATTGCTGCTAAACTAACATAGGGAGACCTCTCCCACAGGGATTAAAATGATCTACCAGTAGTTCTTTGTATTTTCAGCAGTCTATATGACAACACCAGGAATGAAATGTGGAACACAATAATAATTCTATGACAAATCCTCTCAATATTTGTCTCTCATGAGCTATTCATTAAAAATTGATTTAACTTGAAGTCTGTGGTATTTCAATTTAGGTCAATTAAGAAAATTGTTTAAAAAACCATACAGTCAATGTGGTAGCAGATATAAAATCCCTTTTGTGTTATAATGGGGGCGGCTACATAAGGCTAGGAAAGACCCTCTGAGAGTTTCACAATGATTAGGACCATTGGAACAAGTAGTAGTATGTAATTTCATACAAATAGGCTCTGTTCTCCTTCAGATGTTCAGCTGATATTATGCACATCTATATTATTTACAGTTAAAGGGAATTATATGTTCATCCACTCCGCTCATGAAGAGGGAGACTCCACAAGTTTTACTGGCATTATTTAAATTTGCAGTGAGAACAACTGTTCACAACAAAGCTTGTTAGCTAGAAAATGGCATAAAACAAAGCTGAAGGAAGTATGAGCTGAATCATCATTCAAAAGTAGTTTTTGTTTTGTACATCAGTTCCATGTTAGTAAGAGTGAAGGAGTAACATGCCAAATAAGGCCAGGCATAGTGCAGGAAGGAACTACATTGCTCTTCCAGTTCACCCCAGTTCATTCCTGACTTGTAGCTAAATTGTAGCTGCTACTGTGATGGACTTCTGCTCAGAATGAGAAGCTGTGCCTTATGTTATAGTGGTTTTGTGAAGCACAAAAACATACTGTAGGAATAAGGCTGACATCCCAAGCCCATTTGCACTTCCAAACCTAGGTGAGAGTTTAAAATTGGGTTTCCTGAAATAAAAATCCAAAAACGTTTAAAATTCCAATTTAGGGCCTAATATCACTCCCCCGATGTGGAAGTTTTGTCATTATGTTCAACATTGGGCCTTAAAATACAAGTCTTGTGTTACCCCACCTATCCCCTTTGCCTGCACAGCATTGTGCTGTACAGTATTCCTTTCAGCGGTTTGTGCAGTCTTGTTTTAAATGACGGGGGTTCCTTTATACTTCTTGGCATATTATTCCACAGACCATAACATCTCACTATTAGGAAAATTTTCCTGACATTTAACCTCAATTTTCCTTTGTTCAATTTCATCCCCTTGCTTCTAGCTACACACTTGGACCACTCTCTCCCTCTTTGGTTTTTATTCCCTTCCTATTCTGTGTACAATCATTTTACATTTCCTGGTTCTAAAAATCTGTATCTCATTTGGCAATAGCTATTTTCCACATCCCTCAGAAGTTACTGGCAAGATGATTTTCCATCTGTTAAATTTTTAAATTTACATGTTTGGTTTCTGCAAATCATTCCCTTGGACATGCCAACAAATTTAGATGAATTCTGTTCTTCAAACAAGCAACAGTTTGTGCTACAAACCCTGCTTATGTTTTTGAAGCATTTAAAATAATTTCAGGTCTCAGGATTTTTAAATATACTGTAGCTTTTTATATTTCCCATACTTCAGGGGAAACAAAAGATTCTTCTAGAGCTCATTTAGGTGTTGCTTGATAGTGCCTGTTAGTATTTCCTGGTGTCACAGTTCAGGGCAACTGCACTTATATTCACCTTTTATGGGACACCCACTCTAGGTTCCTGGCTTCCTTTCTTGGTGGACACCTGTAAGTCTTTCCCTTCTGACCGGAGTATTTCCACACTGCACAGCACCCTGCCTAAACTGTGAATTTCTCCACCAAGTCAGGCTGCCACAGCAGGACTGCTTTACTTTCTTCTCAGAGGCTATAAGCAATGCAATTGCTAGGGTTGCCAACCCTAAAAGCGTTACAGAGAACACATAAAAACAACAATAAAAGAACTTATATGCATGCTAATAAGCTTATCAGAGATCATGCCCCCCCCCATCTCCACTAAGGCTATGGTCAACATCAGTCCTTCCAAACCTTCCAGGCTGAGAGCCATTGAACCAAACTGTAAACTCTGTATATGATGGAAACAACTTCAAGCCAGGGATTCCAGCAACTATGAACCCTTTCCTAAGGATTGAGCCTCCCCATCCCCTCCTGCCCCTTGGACAGAAGATCCTATTAATTTGCTGGATCAGAAAGAAGCCCTGAGACCGTTTTAACGTAGGCTACTTAACCAAAAGCCCTTTATTTCTTTGTTGGTCCCCAGAGAATCCAGCTTAACCAGAATATGCAAACTTCTCCAGGTGGCGGTAGCTCTGTGGAGGTGTGTGAATTTGTCTAACCTCACACCACAGTTCTTAGTTCCCGGAAGGGCTGTGGGATCCCTCCTCCATGAAATTACATACAAACCCTGACCCACAGTGATACATAAGATTAATTCACTAAGGTTTAATTTCATTCAGTAAGGTCTGTCCAGGATATTGCCATATCTGTCACACCTGGGTCTTTCGAATTCAGTCACTCTCACTGTACTGGATTAAAAAGAAATTGGGGAAATATTGAAAGAAATCAAACTTTTTTTTAAATATGGGGAAGATTTGTTGCCTTTTTCCAATGCTTTCTGTTAAACCTGCCATGAAACAGGAGTCTTGTGAAACTACATTAAAAACTGTAAAATGCTGAGGCCCTCAAGTAGAAAACACTGTACACAATGAAAAATTATTATTACTAAAATGAGTACTCGTTTCCACTCTTCACTAGATATTGAGCCTTGTTCTGCATTTAGGCTCTGATTCGACAAAGCACCTAAGCACATGCTTAAGTCCATCCCTACTCATAAAAGCATTTAGACACATGTTTAATTTTTAAAAAAGAAAAGGAGTACTTGTGGCACCTTAGAGACTAACGAATTTATTTGAGCATAAGTTGTCGTGAGCTACAACTCACTTCATTGGATGCATTCAGTGGAAAATACAGTGGGGAAATTTATATACATAGAGAACATGAAACAATGGGTGTTACCATACACACTGTAACCAGAATGATCACTTAAGGTGAGCTATTACCAGCAGGAGGTGGGGGGGGATCCTTTTGTAGTGATAATCAAGGTGGGCCATTTCCAGCAGTTGACAAGAACCTCTGAGGAACGGTGCGGGCTGGGGGGAAATAGTTTTACTTTGTGTAATGACCCATCCACTCCCAGTCTCTATTCAAGCCTAAGTTAATTGTATCCAGTTTGCAAATTAATTCCAATTCAGCAGTCTCTTGTTGGAGTCTGTTTCTGAAGTTTTTTATGTTGAAGAATTGCAACTTTTAGGTCTGTAATCAAGTGACCAAAGAGATTGAAGTGTTCTCCGACTGGTTTTTGAATGTTATAATTCTTGACATCTGATTTGTGTCCATTTATTCATTTAGTCATAGAGACTCTCCAGTTTGACCAATGTACATGGCAGAGGGGCATTGCTGGCACATGATGGCATATATCACATTGGTAGATGTGCAGGTGAACAAGCCTCTGATAGTGTGGCTGATGTGATTAGGCCTTATGATGGTGTCCTCTGAATAGATATGTGGACACAGTTGGCAACGGGCTTTGTTGCAAGGATAGGCTCCTGGGTTAGTGGTTCTGGTGTGTGGTTGCTGGTGAGTATTGCTTCAGGTCGGGGGGCTGTCTGTAAGCAAGGACTGGCCTGCCTCCCAAGATCTGTGAGAGTGATGGGTCGTCCTTCAGGGTAGGTTGTAGATCCTTGATGATGCATTGGAGAGGTTTTAGTTGGGGGCTGAAGGTGATGGCTACTGGTGTTCTGTTATTTTCTTTGTTGGGCCTGTCCTGTAGTAGGTAACTTCTGGGTACTCTTCTGGCTCTGTCCATCTGTTTCTTCACTTCAGCAGGTGGGTATTGTAGTTGTAAGAATGCTTGATAGAGATCTTGTAGGTGTTTGTCTCTGTCTGAGGTGTTGGAGCAAATTCGGTTGTATTGTAGATCTTGGCTGTAGACAATGGATCGTGTGGTGTGGTCTGGAGGCATGTAGGTAGGAATGGCGGTCAGTAGGTTTCCGGTATAGGGTGGTGTTTATGTATCCCTCCTGCACAGGGGCTGTATTGCATGCCTGGAGCACTTACTGAAGACCAAGGGAATTCTGGGTGCAAAAGGAATGCAGAATCAGGCTCAATGGCAGACAATCACACAGTAGCACTTTTCTGATTTATCAACCTTATGACTATAGCATTTGCTTCTCTACACCTTTCTAACTACCACTCAGGTAGTGGTATCCACTTTACAGACTGACCTTATGCCAAAGGTAATTCAGTAACTATGAGATAACATCGATAACCAACCACTAGCCAGGGCTAACTAAACCCTGGTTTTAGTGTTTTGGTTAGCTGTGTCAAGGAAATGCCTTTCAAAAGTATAATTTTAGGTGGATTTGAACAGGAATTGCTTACAGGTACTTATAAAGCTGAGATGCCGACCTAGCATGCTGAGTCAATGTCTAGGAAAAGAAGGGCTCGGTGCCATCTGTGTGGTGCTGTAAATCTCTCCTTCTTTGCATTGTTTCTCCTTGTTTGCCCCAGAGGATTCCACTTTCCCAAATACATTTTCTCTAACAGAATTCTTGATTGTTTCGGGGACCATACATCCCATTTTGGCCAGGACAGTTCCCTTTTGTAGCCCTATCCCCAGGTGCCCCGATTTTTTATTTTATTGGGGAGGGGGTGAAAACTGGGTATTTGTCCCATTTGCTCTTGCCAACTGATCATCTCCGCATGGTATTCCATTTTCCCTTTGGGAACTGTGGTCATCCTGTTGGCTATGGTTTAATGCAGTTTATTTTCTTTTGTCAAGTATTATTTTAACAACAGCTCAGTGGTTACATTGCCACATGCTTTCAGTGTACACATAAAACACCTTCGAATTTTCATGAGATCAAAGTTTTATCCAGATAAATTGCAGAATGGCAACCTTGCCTTAGATTGGGCCTGGATTAATAATAGTGAGTTGCCCATAGATCTTTTTGTTGTTGTTGCTGCTGCTGTTGATATTGTTTTTTAAATACTTTAAAATGTACTAGTTTCAGCGCCATGGTGCTGAAATGGTACAACCGGAGGACAGTATTTTGCATTTTTAGCAGTCAGACCCCAAATGCTTATATTATGTTGTAATGGATCCAAATGAATCAAGGACATAAACATACCATCATGAATACAGACCATTGTACCCCCTACTATTTGTTGTATGAACTAAACTCTGGCCATGCTCTTCAGCAGACAATTTAATGGGATCGTCTTGCTGGTGGAATTGTTGTATGTGTCATGCACATTACTGCAACAGAGATCTGAATAGGGACCCTTGTGGTTGAAAAGATCAGCCTAACCAGTCAAAACCTAAGTCTGCTATTATTCTACACCTGTCTTCAGTATAGGTTGGTTTTTGCATACTTTACATTGTGCATTAATCATGGTTCCATAGGTGTATCATTCAGGCAAAAAAAAAAAAAAATATCAGGGAAGTACTGTATCAAGATACCCAGAGATATTAAAGGCCAGATTCTCTCCTCAGATGTGTAGCAGGACCAGCATGTTTAAAATACCCGCCCCCCCGCTTCCCTCCCGCACCAAAGCATCATATGTTATGCATTTCAGGCCCTCTCCACACCTCAGTTAAGCCAAAGCAGGTGTCTACCGCAGTTTCTCTGACTCACATGTATACAGATTTTTTCTCTCTGAACTAGTGCTTTAAAACAACACAGAAGAGGTTTCAATTTATAGCATGAGCATCAGAGGATAAAAAAAGAAATCCCAGTTCACACTGATCAAGGAAATTCTATATGATTTTTTGTTGCTAGGCTAAACCTAAGTGTGAATAGCACCTAAAGATAACACTGGGCATTTAACTTTTGACTATAGTTTACACTTTTTCAATAAAGAACTTAAAATTAGTAACAATAATGGATTTTCTGCTTGGGACTTTTCTTTTCCGGAGATCATGTCCAGCAAGAGTTGTGCCAGCTTTAGGGCCTTTTCCTACTTGAAGAACTGAGCTGAAAACCGGTCCTAGCTATGTGCTCTTCTAGGACACAAAGCACCTACATTTGATTCTTCTAAAATCGGCTGTTTTAATCTGTGGAGGAAGGGATGGGGAGATTCATTCCTCTTCTGTGAGGGAATTAATTTAATTTTCTATTTGTTATTAATTTATGTAATGACACCTTTATATTATAGGGACGAGCTGTTTTGAAATACCTACAACTGGGATAGACTGATGGACATAGCTCTCCAAATAAGAAAACTGCAGGTGTATTCCTGTTCCACAGTATCTCGAACCCACTGATCCACGGTAATATGAATCCAAGCACATAGGAAGCGGGATAACCTTTTGGAAAAAACAGGGGAGGGAGAAACTGGCACATAACAATCTAGTACTCTGTCCTCGAGAAGGAAGTAAAGCAGAGTGGATTTCCTGACTGCCTCAAAGAACCTGCCAAAGAAGGAAACTGAGGAGGTGGAGGTCTCCTCCTGTGGTTTTCCCCATTTTCTGAAGTGATCAGGCTGCCTAGGTTGGAAAATAGGTATCTTTGGAGAGGGTGGAATTGCTTCCTTTTAGGGAAAGGAGTAATTCCCAATGGTTTCAATGTGGCCCTGAAATCTTGAGATTATGGAGTGTTGCATCCATCTTTTGCGAGAATGGGATAGGACATCTGAAGGGGAGATACTGCATCGTCTGCTAGACCACAAGCAGAAGACACGACAACTGAAGCCATGAACATCTGTGCATAAAACTATGGATGCCATGGCTCTCCCCATCAAAGGCTGCTTGCAGAAAGGTCCTAGCTATCAGTCTGCTCTCTTCTAACATGGCCTAGAATGCCTTCATTTATAGGCAGAACCACTGTAGAAGGCCTGATGAACCAAGTATATTCTTGGCCTATGGGAACTCTCCTGAACCACCTCAACCTGAACATTAAGAGCGGTAGATACTCTCTGTGGTAATTCCTGGTAAACCCTGCAGTCATCCTGATCGGGAGAAGAAATCCCAGATACCACCATCTTGTCAGTGGATGAGGAGGAATAGTGAAAAGGAAGTTGAGTTTGAGCCTCCTGTACAGAGATGGACTGAGATTCCCAAATCTAAAGCTGGTCTTCAGATTACTACTCAGTACCATCTTCAGTACTGGGGATAACATCCCAGGCCTCCTCATGGGAGCTAGCCCAGTGTCTGTTAGCCAAAGGAGGAACAAGGGAGGATCTATAGGTGGGTGTCAACCTTTATAAGTTTCAATAAGGTCATTAGCAAAGCACAGGACTCCAGCCCTGACTGCTTCAATGATCTGTGTCTCTGGACCATCTTGGGAAATCCAAGGGGTATGAGGAGTGGAATCCTTGTGGCAAAGGTGAGTGTTGTCTTCTATCCTGGGAGCAAGGGGCAGAGGAGCCTATCTCAGCCTCTGAGGAGGACCCTGAGTTGCGTGACCATGGAGGTGCTGTACCTGTTTGTGCCAAGGTCTGATGGCATCTCTCCAGAGATGCTGGGTTTATCCCTGGACTGTACTGAGTGAGGAAGCACTGGACTCTCTGAAGAGCTAGCTGCCCATTGTACCAAGGGCTGAATTTGTCTCAGAGATAAGTCTGTAAGTCCCCAGACAGTTTACTAGTGGGCAATACCAGGAACCTAGACCTTCTAGAGGAGCTCGGCTCCTTCAAGGAATGGGTTTCCAAACTTCTGTGCTTTTTTCCTCAGCACTGGAGAAGAGCATCAGTGTCAACTTTCCCATGCAATGTCAGGATAGGCACTCCTAAATGGGGTAGGAGTACTCATTGCCGAGCAGAGAGGTCCAGAGGATGGATACAGGGTGGCTTCCAAAGGGAGATGATGCAGTCTCACCTCTCATTTTTTGTCTGGGATTTGAAGCCCCTGCAGATCTAGCAACGGCCTCGAATGTAACCTTCACCAAGGTACTTTAAGCACCCAAAATGAGAGTCATTCACCAGCACAGACTTTTTGCAGTTGGCACAAGGCTTACAGCCCAGAGACTGAGGCATGCCAGGTGATGATATCCTTTGTATAAGAAATATGTGACACCCACAGTCAGAAAAAGAAAAGAACTCTAATTTACACTGAGTACTACTAACTGACTATTTACAGATGAGAGATGTTTTGCCCCCTACAGGGGGAAAAACATTTCAGTTGCAAGCCAACATGTTCCAACTACGGATCACGGGCAGTAAGGCACAGGCAGTAAGAAGGCACTGAGGAGGTGAGGGGCGGATTCATCCTTTATACCATCCTGCAGCAGTGCAAGGCTGCTGAGGGCGCATGCACTGTTCCCACTAAAGGAAACATCTCTGTCTCTGGTGCACTGGACACACACACACCTGAAGTGGAATATGTGCAACCGCTTGAAGAACTCTTTCTTAATACTGAACCTCTATGTTTATTGCTTTTTGACATGATTTTTTTTAATTGGTGTCTATAGACTACTATCATGTGCTCTACATGGGGATACATCTCAAATCTATTCATATACTAGAGCTGGTACAGAATTTGGCAGCTTGCACGTTAAGTGGCGTTTTGATTAACGAGCATATTAAACCTGTACTCTACAAACAGCACTGGCTTCCTGTTTTTTGTTTGTTTGCTTGTTTGTTTTTTCTGGATTGATTTAAGATGTTGGTCTAGACCAGTGGTTCTCAACCATCTGCTCAATCAGCAACAGCTGCAGCCCATGTGACATCCTCAGGGCCATACAGGTAGTATATAAATGATGTGGATGCAGCCCACATAACACAGAGAGCTACATATGCAGCCCACAGTGCTAAGCAGATTGAGAACCTCTGGTCTAGACCTATAAAGCCTGAAATGTCTTGGGACATACTTATCTAAGAGACCACCTCTCTCCCCACGACATACTGCCACAGTTGTGGTCCTCAGAGGTACCTTTGGTGAAACATTACGAATAAAAGTGACAGGGGCAGCTGGCAAGATATTTTCCATTAAGGCCCTGGGTCTCTGGAACTTATGTCCTTCCCAGGCCGAATCTGTCAGCCTTCAGGGCACACTGGGAGGCTCATCTTTTCTCCTTACTAGGTAGGATTGAATAGCGGTGATGTGGGACTCTGCGGACTGTGTGTGGGGACTGTACATTGCTATTATGTTTACATTGTTCTTGGGTTATTAGATTTGAGCTGAGGGAATTGACAGGTCTGCTTGTTTATTTAGTGTATTTTTAAAAGCCTGTCAAAGGTGCCCAGACCATGAGATGGGTGATTTTATATTCCACTTTATAAAAAATATAAATAACTAGAGTTAAGCTCCAAAGTCCACAGCTAAGCACCTATATGAGGGACTGTGAAGTCCATGGATGTTCAGCAATTTTGAAAATCATTTGACTTTTTCAGGCAGCTAAATATGGACTGAGGAGCCTGACTGCTGACACCTAGTTTTGAAAATCCTAGCCTTGGTATACAGTTTCAGATTCTCTTCGTGCTCTCTTCTCAACATGTTCAAAACAATTAATAGCCAAATGAATGGGAGAAGCTATTACTAACAGTGCAAAAGCATTTCAATTCGGTCCATCAACTGAAAAGAAGGGGAAAATTACGTAACATTTTGTTCTGCAGTACATCAATCACACTCTTCTGCAGAAGTTCCAAAGTGGTGCCCCAAAAAACTGTGCGAGTGTGTGAAAATCTTGTCACTTCTCACTCACAAACTCAGGGGTTTGCATGTCTTAGAACAATCCTATTTTTTCCGGTATTTTATTAGCAGCCCATTTCTAAGAAATGCCAGGTGGCAAGATGCCCAGAAATCATTTGCCAACTAATCTTGCAGGATTGGGCACCCTGCCATCCAGACAAAAAACCCAAATGCTTTAACTCATTGATAATGGACTCATAAAATCACAAATTAAATTCAGTAACCACACTACTAGAAAAAGTTTTTAAATGTATCTCCATAAATGACTTTCATACTGAAACGTGCAATGCAGCTAGTGAGAAAAAAGGCTTTCCTAGTCCTTTTTCTCCATAATGTAGACTGGGTTCAAATAAGGATAATCTGCTATGATTTCATTAGGCACTGAGAAAGTTGGAGACAAAAATGGGACTTCTGGATCCCTGTAAGCATCACCACTGTACATTTGTCTACTACGGGTATATTACGAATGGATTTCATTTTACCAGGAAAGTTGCAAAGTGCAAAAATAAATCCAGCTCTCTTCCTCCCTCACAGGGCTCTTTTGAACAGTGCTCTAAAACTTAGGACAAGCTGTGCTGTACCATCACCATTCTAGGGAGAGAGAAAAGAATTTGCATCTGAAGAGAGCAGTGGATGTTTTTTCGCAAATCTTTCATTCTTGCATTTTGTCATGCTGTTCCTAAAATAGAGGATTATTGCTTAATTCTGCTTAAAATATAGCATTTATAACGCCAAGAAAAATCTTAAATAGCCAGTTTGAAAGCCTACAGAACAAAAGAATAGCCAGTAAAGCCCCTCCAACTTACCCCCCCCAAAATCAACCAAAGATATTTTAGTGCATTTTCAATAAAATACACTACTAATAATCATTAATTCTTTAAAAATAGTGAATATTCAGTGAACACCTTCTGTTCCTATGACAAGCTTTAAGGTTTTGGTAGTTTAGAAAAAACCCATATAACAATGGCATTGGTCCAACATTTTATAACCTTCCTTTAAGATTTCAAGTCAACACTAAAAAGTTACCCCAGCCACAGGGACGTGGATTTTCTATGCCAACAGCAGAATCCCTCCCATTGGCGTAAGTTGTATTGCCTATACTGAAGCACTACAGTGGCATTAGCTAATAAGCAATAACAATTCAAAACCCTTTTCCTAACTTCCCATAAAACAATTGAAGAAAGAAAAAAAAAACCAAGGGAGGCAACCTTGGACTAATCTCCAACGGCTGTCTTTAGAAGGCATGTCTCTGTTATTTACAGCCTTCTTTCTATTCTTTCAAAGAACAGGATTCAGCAGAAGAGAGTCATTTTTCCTTAGCCTTCCTCTTACACCCCTTGAAAGACCCATAAACCCTATACATAACTATTACATCATTTCCCCTTTGGAATATTTCAGTTTGTTTTAATTAATGGAGAAAATAAGTAATCAAACGTATAAATCACATCGGGAAACTGTCCTATTCCTATAGTGTAATAACCTCCAGACAACCTTGCAGAAACAGTTGTCAAGAAACAAGAATAAAAAGAAAGTTCACAGACTTTTGCCCCCTATAAACAAACAATATGCTTTGTATGAAGCTGAAGCTGACTTTGTATAGTTCAGCTATAGTTTGGTGCTCATAAGGATTACTTATTCAGCCTCACTCCCACGATTGCAAAGCAGTACAAAGGAATTTAGTCATGCAACCCTCGTTTGCATCTTACAAACTGCTATAGAAATTTTGGAGACTGTGTGAACTTGTGCAACCCTATGCATCAGTTTCTTCATCCACAAATGTGGATAACAATAATCAGCTTCCTACTTCACCCAGGTGCTCCAAGGATGAATCTAATTAACACTTGCAAAGCAGAATGGTAGAGCAACATATTTAAATTTTATGAGTAAAATGGTAATTTCTGACTATTACTCTGTGCACTGCAGTTGGTAGCGAGTGTAGGAAACAAAAGTGACACTACATACTCATTCACTATATCCTAGATTTAGGAAAACATTCATATTCATGACAAGATTTAAGCATGTCCTTAAGGGCTGTCCTGCACAGGGATGGATTTAAGCATGTGTTAATTTAGATTGATTAAGACTAATCTATCAGATAAGGGCTCTGCACTCTCCAACTGATATTCATGCTAGCTGAAAGGATTTTAATATGCTAGGTAAGAATAGGATATATGTGTCCCGTGAATATCAAAATTGCAAGGAAATTTCCTCTTTTCCTGTGCTGACTTGACTTTATCCCTTCTTTCATGCTGTCCCTGATTCTTGGAACATGGAATGATCACCAATGCACATTCCACTCTACCACCACACAACTTCAGAAAACTCAGCTGTATGCTCCCTATGGATCTGTACTGCACTGGACCCTCCTGTGGCTTTATGGTTAGTTACCACTGGCAAAAGACGATGCACATCTCCACTGTCTTAAGCGTAGCTTTGCCTGCTTCCCACAGCAGAGAATTTGGCCCTTGGAGTATAAACATTGCAGGGCATGCACTTTGTTATCTGTTCGACACATCTGACCTACTGTACAGCAGTGTGTACACTTACACCACCACATCAATGATCAAGTCTGAAAAACAAACTTAGGACAACATTTCTGCATTCTTTCCTCAAGTATGTCTTATCAATACATTATGGGCCAGGCTTAGTCCCTCCCTCCTCATATACATTTCACATTTTTGCCATCTGAAAAAGTCATCTCTGATCATGTCCCAGCAGAGTCTGTCCTTGTAAGAGGATCTCCAAAATGTTATAAATATTACAAAAGTGATTAAACAGTGTGTCAAAGTGAGAATCTTTTTTATTTTTTGTATCCATCCGATACAAAGTGGCTTTAATGATGACCCAAGGTTGATATCCTTGAAGCTTCTAGTAATGCAGTTCATTTAGATGAAAGGCCAGAATAAATTAACTTTTGTTTTCATGCCATTCTCAACAAGCAGAACTGAAGCAAAGACACTTGACTACTATTTCATGTCTGAAGTCTTTGCTTCAAAGCAATAGGGACAGTACGGTGTGGGTGGCCATGACACCACAGCTGCTGTAAAACAAAGCCCCTGTATATTATACACAGTTCACAGGATTTAGTCTGGAAAAAAATATGTCTACTAGTAATGATGAAAACGAGGAGAGGAGATTGGTGCTCCAGTAATGTACATTGCTGTACCCAGGAGTCTTCACTATTGATAATACGAATAGTGTCTTTAAAGTGCTAATTGACGGCATTCCAGCAACCCTCCAAAATTCATACTTTGGGTGACAGTAACTGAACTAAAAATGATGGGAAACATTACAATAGGCAGCAAAACCACGTCTTTCTTCACATCCCCACATTTCAACTAATAATCTTAAGACAACAGGGACCACCTCAGTAATGTATAAAAATAATGATGATGTGGCAAAAATTCAGACCACATTTTCTAGATGCATATTTCAGGGCAAGTTTGATTCTATTAAAGTAATGAGAAGAAGCAAATGTATTTAAAAACTGCAACCCATACCATTCTTCTCAGTGTGCATTACAATGATCAAAATAATTGAAACCTTAATTCCATAATCGCATAACACCACAGATTATGATTTTTGGCACAGACCACAACCCTACAGTTTGCAGATTCAGCAGCTGATTTTGCAAATGATGTTTGTTATCAAATAACATCTCAGCTGCAGTTTAAGTTTATGACAATCTTGGCTATTATACTATTTTTTTTTATGTTAGGACTGTGATATCTGAGAGATCAATGTTGGTTATTGTGTCTGGAGTATGCTGGAATATGGATATTGGATCCAAAATGGAAAGCACTTGCTTTGGGAAGTCTATGCTAGACTAGTCATTTCCAACTTGAAAAGACGGAACCAGTTCTAATTGAGCTAGTGTGCTATGTGACAGGGTCGGGCCAGATGGCTATAGGAGAGTAATTTTTTTTAAGAGTATTTTTTTTATTTGCATAACACACTTACAAAACAAAACAACAGCATATGCAATGTGTAACACAGCAACCAATCACAATTGTTTTCTCATTAGCTTCAGGGGAGGGAAGTGTTCAAGCTTGCCTGGGCCCAGAGCGGGGGGCTTCCTCGACTCTCGTGGTCTTCCACCCTTCTGAGTTACTTGGTGGTACAGAGCAAGGGGGCTTCATCGACTCTCAAGGTCTGCCACCCCCTCGAGTTACCCGGCACCATGCCCAAGTGTCACCAAAAATTCCCTCCTCTGAAAGCACCCAACAAAAGGGGCAGGTTGTGGGGTGGACAACGCGGGGGGGGGCACGTGCACCCACGTGTGAAAGGACCCCTATAAGGTGGTGGTGTCCGCAGCAGCAATGGCTGGGGCTGGAGTCCCTTACTCTCTCCCCCAATCAAACGGTCAAAACAAAGGGAGCCGGACGGGGACACCGAGCAGAGAGCCTCGGACAGCGCCCACCACTCCTCAAAAGCATCAAGGGAGTCAGTGGACGCCGCCCAGAGGAACTCCGCCCGGATACGTGAACAGACAGAGGATCAGAAAATGGCCCCACAGTCACAGGAAACTCCATCGGCCAACCTCCTCTCTCTGGTTTTATAGATGGCCATTTTAGCCAGGGCCAGGAGGAGGTTAACTAGGAGATCCCGCAACTTTGTGAGGCCATGGATGGGGAGTGCATAAATAAAAAGGTGAGGGGAAAAATGCAACCAAAAACATAATAAAAGATTTATGAGGAGCCGGAACAGGGGCTGCAGCCTGGTGCACTCCAACTAGACGTGTGCCAGGGTTTCCCTCACACCGCAAAAGGGACAAGTATCTGGGATGGGGTTGAACTGTGCCAAGAACGTGCCCGTGCTCACAGCTTCGTGAAGGAGCCGCCAACTGATGTCCCCGATGGGCCTCAGAACCAAGGTGGAATATAGGCTGGCCCACCGGGGCTGCTCACCCTCCAAAGGTGGCAGAAGGTCTCGCCACTTTGTGTCAGGGCGGGACACTAGGGTGAGGGCGTGAAGGGTGTGGAGCACGAGCGTGTATAGATGTTTCCTTGGCGCGGTTTGGAAGCATACCGGCTGCAGTTCATGCAGCCAGCTCGCTGAAAAGGGGTGAGGGGGTCAATTGGGTCTACAGGGCAGGGGTCCAATTAAAAGGACCGGCGGGCCTGGGGTAGAGGGTGGGTGTGGCGTGCCCTCGAGCAGGACCCAATCAAGGTAAGCTCTAGGAGCAGGCGGCAAAGCGGCCTTCACCTCCTGAAGTACGCGCGGGGGAGCGTGAGGTCTGGAGAGTCCCATGCGCCGAGCAAGCATCAGGGGATCCAGCCAGTCTCCCCGGTAGTAGTCCAGGAGGTCTCCGACTCTCATGACTTCTGCCAGGATCAACCTCTGGCGCACCGAGTGGGACTCCACCACCTGCACACGGAGCTGGGGGTTGTGTAGCAGGGGCTCCGTGAGGAGATCTACCCCCTCGGTGGCCACCATGGACCTGGTCATTAAAAAACGTTTCCAAGTTCGGAGGAGGTCCTGGTAGAAGACCGGCAGCCCCGAGAGGTCTCGCGGAAGACCTCCCGGATGGAGATAAAAGAGCTGCCGGTCATATCGGAGCCCTCGGATGAGGTGCAGGATGGCATGCGCCAGTATGCTCCATGCTGAACTGCCTGCACTATAAAGGAGTCTCTGTAGGGCCTGGAGGCAAAAAACGCAGACCTGAGTATGCAGACACTTCAGTCCCTGTCCTCCTTCTTTCAGGGGTAGATGAAGAACCCCTACAGGGGCCCAGTGCATTCCTGACCAAAAGAACCCCAGAATCGATGTCCGGAGGTTGGTCAGGAAACCCGGGGCTGGGAACAGGGTGTTCAGCCGGTACCAGAGCTTGGACAGGACTAGTTGATTAAGCACCAGCGCTCTCCCACGAACGGAGAGACATCAGAGTAGTCCCGTCCATTTCCGGAGCTGCTCTAGCACCCCGCCCTCTACATTTTCCCAATTCTCCGGCGGAGAGGGATGCGTGGCAGAAAGGTAAATGCCGAGGTAGAGTAGCGGACCTGCGCTACACCGGATGGTCTGAAGCGTGGGTGGGAGGGAGCTCGCCTGCCGCCAGTCTCCTACCGCCAAGCCAGAGCTCTTGACCCAGTTGACCCGGGCAGAGGAGGCTGCCGAACAGATGGCCTGCCAAGCCTCCACCCGCGCCAAGTCACCTGAGTCCTGGACCACGAGGAGCACGTCATCAGCATACGCCGACAGGACCAGCCGCAGCTCCGGCTCCCGCAGCACCAACCCTGTCAACCTTCTGCAGAGGAGGCAGAGGAAGGGCTTGATCGCCAGAGAGTACTGCTGGCCTGAGAGGGGGCACCCCTGCCGTACTCCTCGCCTGAAGCTGACCGTTTCAGTCAGGGTCCAGTTGAGCCTGACCAGACACTCTGCGGAGGCGTACAGCACCTGGAAAAAACCCACAAACTGGGGTCCGAAGCCAAACGCTCGCAGAGTGCTCAGGAGATACCCGTGATCCACCCTGTCGAACACCTTCTCCTGATCCAGGGACAGGAGGGCGAACGACAGACCGTCTCTACGCCCGAGTTCCAAAAGGTCCCGAACCATAAATAGGTTATCAAAGATACTGCGGTCCGGGATGGTGTAGGTCTGGTCTGGGTGGATCACGTCCGCCAGCACAGACCCTTGCTGCAGAGAAATTGCTTTTGCTACGATTTTGTAGTCCGTGCTGAGGAGCGAGACGGGACGCCAATTTCGTAAATCGCGGAGGTCCCCCTTCTTTGTGCACCGCTCGCCTGCACAAAAGAGGAAGGACCCCGCTCTGTAGAGACTCGGCCCAGACGGTGACTAGGTCTGGGCCGAGGACGTCCCAAAACACGCGCTAGAACTCTACGGTCAGCCCGTCCATGCCTGGAGACTTATCAGTGGGCATATGAACGGAGGGCTTCCGAGAACTCGGCCAGAGCGAGAGGCAACTCTAGCCAGTCTTGGTCGCTCGTGCTGACTGTAGAGAGCTCCTCCCAGAGCACACTGCAAGCGCCAGGGTCGGTCGGATCCAGGGAGAAAAGACTTGCGTAGAAGGCTCAGGCCCTCCCACACAGCTCCATCGGTTCCATGAGGGGGGTGCCGTCTTCTGCCAGGAAGCAGGTGATGTGTTTCTTGGCCCCCCCTCATTTTCTCCAGGGCATAGAAGAAGCGGGAGCCGCGATCCATCTCCCGAAGGAGGCGGATGCGGGATCGAACAAAGGCGCCCCAGGCCCGATGGTCCTCGAGGGCATGGAGCTCCTCCCGCTTCTCCTGGCATGCTCCGCAGAGGAGTGGGTCCTCAGGACTGGCGGCCAGGCGCTTCTCCAGCTCTAAGACCTCCCGTTTCAACTGCTCTATCGCCTCATTTCTCCATCGGCTGGTGCCCTGGGTGTAGTCACGGCAGAAAAGCCTGGCGCGCACCTTCCCCAGGTCGCACCATCGCCGCGCCAAGGGAAAGGCACGCTGCTGCCCACGCCAGGCCAGCCAGAATTCCCGGAAGGACTCACGAAGCCCTCATCCTCCAACAGGCTGTTGTTAAAATGCCAGTAGGCCTGCCCCGGCCTCTCCGCACAGAGGGAGGCTGTCACGGTGGCTAGATGATGGTCAAAAAATGGGGCCAGCCGAATGCTGGAGGAGTGGGCTCATGAGAGATGGAAGCGTGATAAATAAATGCAGTCCAACCGGGAGTGGCTCGACGGATGGGCTTCCACCCGGACAAAGGTGAACGTGGAAGTGTGATCCGGGTGGTGGTCGCGCCAGACGTCCACTAGGGAGCAATGTTCGACTATCTCCCGGAGGGTGTCCACAGCGGCCGGGCTCTGCTCGGTCCCCGAGCAGTCCTGTTCCTCAAGGGTGGTATTAAAGTCCCCTCCCAGAACCAGGCACTCGTGAGAACCTAAGGTGCCGAGGAAGGCAGAAGCCCGCTGGTAGAATTGCAACTGCTCCAGGCCCGATGTCGGGGCACAGATGTTAACGAGGTTAACCACGAGCCCCTCCATGCAGACCAGGAGATGCAGCAGGCGACCCCTAGCACCTTGGGCCGTAGGTCGGGGGAGAACAGGGTCGCCACTCCAGCCTGTCGGACTGTGGCATGGCTAAAGTAGACCCTCCACTTCAACTGTCTTTGGCGGTCGGGTCCGTGTGGGTCTCCTGCAGGAAAATCACAGAGTACCCTCCCACGCGAAGGAAGGAGAACACCTGGGACCTGCGGAGAGCCATCCTACAACCCCGGGTGTTCAATGTTGCGATGGTGAGAGGTGTCATTGGGAGATCCGGGGGGGGATCCTCACTGGCAGGGACGCTCGCATCTCCCAGTGGGCCGCACAGCAGTCCGTGACCCATCCCGTAGGTGAGTAATTGTTCACGGATGATGCAGACCCGCCAGTAGGCCGCGGCATTCTGCTTCCCCGTCCCTTTACCTTCCCCCATGAGGGCCCTTGTGGCCCGGAGGATTTGAGAAAAGTCCCCCCATCGCTGGAGAGCAAATTGTACCTTGTTGCGGGAGCCATGGACATCCTCTAAAAACTTCCGCAGCTCTCCTCGCAGCTCATGGGGGGATGGGGTTACGGTTTCCTGGTTGTTCCCCGGCGGGGCCCTTGGTGCAGCCCTGTGGTCCACTAAAACGGACAAGCAGGGTGTGGACCCTGACGGGGTGCCTGATGGGCTGGAGCTTCTCGGCCCGCCTCAAGCTCTGGGGTGATAGGGGGTGGTGGAGGGAAAATAGCAGCTCCTAATGGGTCGGAGCAGGAAAACACAAAAGCCGCTCCCTGGGGGTCATCAGTTGCGAAAGGGAAGGAGACAGCCCCGGGGGCGGCAATAACATTGCAGGAGGTAAATTGGATGGGGTAGGGGCAGGGGCAGAGGCGAGGTTCTGGGTTTTGGGAGGCAAGCAGCTCGATGGTGGTGCCTCCCGATCAGGCTCAAGGGTTAAAGGGGTGGGGAGGAGGCTCTCAGTGACACTGGGCGTGTGCTCTGTGGTGGATTTAGCGGCCACAGCATCAGAAGGTGGATTATCTTCTGTAGGGCCCCCGCCCGGGAAAGAAGTCGATTACTCTGCACCAACGGGGGGTGCCCCTGGTGACTCGTGTCCCGGCCGCGTGGTGCCGGCTGTCACCTGAGCAGGCTCGGTGGTCATCAGCGGGATGCCATCAGCGGCCGGGTTGGTGGAGGAGTACAGGGGCTCCTCGGAGGTGGGAGCGGAAGCAGCAGTTAAGGGGGGGGAGCATGGGGAAAAAGGAGGAGTGGAGTGAGGTTGCCCAGATCGAGATTTGCTGGCAAAAGGTCGTCCTCCCCCTGAGCGACCAGAGTCAGATCTAAGGCCTCGATCTCCTTGAACATGGAGGAGAGGACACTTTCCGCCGCCCCGGGGTTCTCCCCGCCGGCACCCACCACGACTGTTGCCTCGGGGTTCACGGAGGCTTTGGGGAGCATCAGGACAGAAGGGGCTTCCTCGAGGGTCTTGGAGAGGAGGGTCTCCCGTGGAGGGGAGACACTACCCTCCGGTGCTGCCACGTCTTTCCCGGCTGACACCGGTGGATGGGACGCACTCGTGGGCAAAGCAGAAGGTTCGGCATCGGTGCCCCCCTTCCTGGTCTTCCGGGGGGCCTCCACCTCGGGTAGATGAGGTGGAGCTCGAGCCTTCCGCTTGCCTTGCTTCCCCTGGACTAGGGCCCAGCCCTCCATGGCATCATCTGGGGGCCGGTTAGCAGGGGTCGTGTCAGGGGGTAAAGGTGATGGCTTAGGGACTTGCTGGGGGAACGTGGGGCAGCATAAGGGAGGGAGGATTCTCCCTGGGGCAGGCTCTCTCCTATGCCTGGTGGTATCTCTGCCACACCCTCCTCCATAGACCCCGCTAGATTGTCAGCAGCGAGGGCGGGGCTCTCCCGCTCATCTGGGCATTGTAGGGGAGGTGCCCCTTGGGCCTAAGTGGGAGTAGCGGTGCTCCGAAGAGGAGGGGGCCAGGGGAGTCAGCCATGACAGGGCCGATGTCCTGCCGGGTCTCGGGGATCCCAGGTGCCCCTCCTTGTCGCCCTAAGGGGCAGTCCCTCCGGACTGTCCCCAAAGCCCGGCAGAGGAAGCACCGGGCTTCCCCCGTGGAAAAGTACACCCGGTAATGGGCCCCCTGGTGGGGGCTATGAAGGACACTTCGAGCGCCACTCTGTCACACGCCGCCGACAGCAGTAAAAGTTGCACTTGCCGGCGGAAGAAAAAATGTGACGGAGGGTGGGTCAGCCCAACGGGAGAGGGCTGATAACAGAAACAGGTTTCTCCAGGGTAGAAAGGGTGGGTAGCAGGGCAGCATTGGGGAGAAAAGGAGGGACAGAGGTCAGGACCAGGCGGATACTCAGGTTCTCTAGCCGCAATAAGGGGACAAACACCCCCACCCCACCGCCAGGCCCCTCTCCACCGCTTCCTGGGCGGCAGCCTCCGATGCTAAGAAGAAAACGACCTTCCCGTACATTTTGGAGGCCGCCACAATGGCCGAGGGCCCCACCACCCCTGCCAACGCCTGCACGTAGGTCTCCACATGGGGCGAGGTGGGCACCAGGAGGCATCGGACACCGTGCTTCCTTGTCATGATGGGGAAGGGGCCCCAGCTGCTATTGATGGTGGCGGAGGCGGTGGGCGGGAGAGATGACGAGGCGGCAGGCGGGGGGGCTGCCGCCGCCTGGGCATATGTCCTGGGGGCTGAGGGAGGGTCATCCGCAGAGCTGCTGGAGGGGACAGCGGGGGAGGACGCCGTGGTCGGTGGCGGGGCTGCAGCAGTGGGGGTGGCCCCTGCCATGGAGGGCCTGGTGGTTTTAGCAGGGCCCTTCCCCTTCTTCTTGCCCTGGCCTTTCCCACAGCTGGGGGGGGCTTCCCTAGAGTCTGGGGAGGCAATGGGCATGGCAGCGGCAGAGGTCACCCTGGTGCCCTCCATTGCCGATGCCCCAGCAGGGGCGGTGGCAGGTGATTAACAGGAGTTGGGGTCAGGCAGAAAGGGACAAGCTGTGAGGTGGACAATTCGGGGGGGCGGGCACATGAACTACCATACGCTTGTCCAGAGAGTCCTGTTTGGTTGGCTGGTGCTTCTGGCCCACGCGGTGGAATCAGGACGAACAGCTGAGTCCAGAGGCAGATGTTGGACGGCCAGCAAAGATGGTGGGGTTGGGGGGGGTGAAGATCGTAGTGTGGGGGTTGGGAGGACACAGATGGATCGGGGGCAGCTCCGTGCCACACCCCCTGTGTCACTACAAACACAGTCACGACACAGTCAAGGCCTCCCCCCACACGAGAGCAGAGTTCGAAAGTTACTCAGTCTTAGGCCCCCTCCAAGCCAGAGGGCAGCAGCAGGAGAGCAGGCTAAGTAGGTCCCTTTTCCCTGGGTAAGGTAACATGGAAGGTTCCAGAACAATCAGGAACCTCCTGGAGACAATTAAGACAGGCTGATTAGAACACCTGCAGCCAATCAAGAAGCTACTAGAATCAATTAAGGCAGGCTAATCAGGGCACCTGGGTTTAAACAGGAGCTCACTTCAGTTTGTGGTGCAGGTGTGAGGAGCAAGAGGCACTAGGAGCTGAGAGTGAGAACGTGGACTGTTGGAGGACTGAGGAGTACAAGCATTATCAGACACCAGGAGGAAGGTCCTGTGATGAGGATAAAGAAGGTGTTGGGAGGAGGCCATGGAGAAGTAGCCCAGGGAGTTGTAGCTGTCACACAGCTGTTCCAGGAGGCACTCTAGACAGCTGCATTCCACAGGGCCCTGGGCTGGAACCCGGAGTAGAAGGCGGGCCCGGGTTCCCCCCAAACCTCCCAACTCCTAGTCAGACACAGGAGGAGTCGACCTGGACTGTGGGTTCAGAAAAACGGCAAAGCTGAGGGCTGCCGTGAAGCTCCAAGGCGAGCAAATCTGCCAATAAGCACAAGACCCACCAAGATAGAGCAGGAACTTTGTCACAGCTACAAATAGTAGGTTAGCTGACGTACTGCAAGGATTGTACTTGGGGTGGCTAGCCCGTCCCAACTTTCATGCCACCATGTCTACACTTTTATTTTTAGCACATTAGCTTGATCAGAGGTAGCGCAAGTATGCTTACCTAAGCTGGGAATTACACCTTCTGCTCCAGTGTAAACATAGACAACAGTGATTGTAAAAGTCATATGCAAAAATATAACACTGTAATGTGTGACATTCCCTATTTATTGTGTCCTTTTCTCTCACACACAGTATTTTGTTTCTAAAATTGTTAACTGAAATGAGAAATAGTCTCAATGTCAGTGTACCACAGATGAACAACTACTGTTTTGGATTGGTGTAATCTAGTCATGATTTTCCAAACCTCAGGTTTTCCAGTGAATACCCACATACTTATGATATCCATGAATGCTAAATTTTGCGTTTGAGTCTGATCACTTCATACTCTCCTTGTGTAAAAACCTATGAGAGGAGATGGAGGAAAAGGCAGGAACTTTCTATATCATTCTGAAAGGAGAGGAGGGTTTTCCCCACTGTGGAGCTCTCAATGAATTTGGGCCCCAGAACCTATGGATCCCTCAAGATCAACGAGGAATCGGAGATATTTGCCCCCACCTTTGGCTCCCTAGCTGAAAGGGACTCCTATGACTTCCGCTGCCCCAAGAAGTCTTTGAGGGGGATATGCCATAGCAGAATGAGGCTCAGGAGGAAACAAAATGGATACATGTGTTGGGTTCTTTGCATACACAGATAACCAAGGGACAAACTAGCCCTGTAAGATCAGACCACAACGTCTCTAAAGGATCCGCCAACACAAATGCGGAGGACGTGATCCATTCTTCTGAAAGGGTAGCAGAATAACAGCACCCAGAAACATATGGTGCCGATCTGAGAACAGAACTGAGATCTATGAAAGCTTTCCTCATACTGTATGTGATGTTGAAGTTGCTTTCCTGTCAATACTAGGGCACAGCAATGGGAACATGTCAGCAGCCAAAGTTGTATTACTGCATCCCAGGCAGCAGCATGCTGGCAAAAAACATCTCTTTTGGTATCGGTACGTTATATGTGTTTGTATCCAAAACAGAGTCTCAGCTGAATGCATAGCTGATCCTACCTTTTTTGATTTGAAGAGGGTGCATGGCTTACAACACTAGGTAATACGATGAAGGTGCCAGTAGCAATTCTGTAGTTAAGAGCAAGCCTAGATATCCATTATAAGCCCCATTTTCTTTCTCTCTCTTTCACACACACACACACACACACACCACTTTTTGACTGGAGTGACCAGTTTGCATAATCTGGGATGCTTAAACTAGGGCATGAGATTTTTTTCATGAGAATTGAGAAAGTGCAGTGTTGAAGTTATTTGCTATTTAAAAATTGCTTGCATTTTAATTCCATCCCTCAGGCATAATGCTTTTTGAGCTCCTGTGTATCCTATGGATCTCTGCCTCTCCTACCAGCATTACACACACACACACACTTTTTTTTTTTTGCCAATTATTATGGCTGGAGATTTGTTGATAGTAAAAGCAGATGTTTATGGCCACATGTGGGATGTTTCTCTGTATACAATGGCTACTACATTACGCTGCATTAGTAAGTCCATGACCTATACCATATGTATCACTTTGGTTAGGAGGCATTTTAAATCACATTGACAGTGGAGGGCAATTTTTAAAAGTCACTTTAAAATTGAGTGGGGTTGTTTGTTGTTTTTGTTTTCACAGATGGTCTAAAAAGTTTGTTTAAAAATTGTTCTTAAAACATCAAAGTATCAATTTTGCAATACTTATTCCCCACAACCAACATATGTTGCTATCTGGATTTCCTATCAAATATTTATGGACTTAGGGCTACATTTTCAGAGGTATTTGGGTGCCTAAGGATGCAAATAGATATTTAGTGGGATTTTTAAAATGCCTAGGCACCTAACTCCCATTGAAATAAAGCAAGAACAGGGGCTTCTCAAACACAGCCACAATGTGGGAAACACTTCTGTTTACTACATCAGACTAAAGTTCAAGGGCTAGCGGCAGTTCCTGTATCACTGCATTTGAACAACAATAGCTTTGATACCACAGTCATGCTGAATGCACTGGGTTGGCAGCCATCTTTCTAAAACGCAGGGAAAAAAAATTCCATCTGACAGAAAACAGTGAATTCACAGACGACCACCGCGCCCAAATCTCTAGCAATGTGCTATGTAATGACATTTCCCCACACTGTCAGCCTTGAATCTTAGAATGAGACCATAAGGACAAAATGCTGGTTAAGTTGCATATCAGCTTCCTTACACCACTTTTGGTCAGCATCAGCATCTTTCTCTGCTACATACTTTCCCTACCTGAATTACTTATTACTCTTTCTCAATTTCCTTATTCAGTAAATGTCCATGAGGTCCCATAGGGAAATCATTTTCTAACCTTATTCTATAAAGCTCCACTGGGATTTTATTTTAAATGTTTCTGTTACTCTGTACTAGTCACATTAACATCACACCTATTGCAAGTTTTGATACAAGAAACATTGGGCTGTAAATTCAGACTGTGAATGAAAACTTCAACTATTCTAAAGCTAAAAGGGGCATGATGCGAATGTCAAGGTTCTTGATTATGCCTACTAGGAATCAACAAGTAAATTACAAAATAATTTAGAAGCCAAGAAAGGAAGAGGAATGCATGGAGTTATTGCTGATGAAAAGTGTGACTAGTGGGTGGAATCAACTGTCACTCAAGGCGGAGAGAGAAGTGGGTTGAGTGGTGAACTGACTGAAGGGGTGGTCTTGCTTTACCAGAATCTATAAGTTTCCGGAGTGCATGGTCATTTGAATTTGGCCTGAGATTGGCTTACCAGTGCGGGTGGCAGGATCTGAACTGCAATACTTTATTACTGTACTTAGAACATAAAAGATAAGGAATTTATAAGGAATGAAGGGCAACTGGAATCAGAAGTGTCAATCAAAATGTAATTAGTTATAGTTCATGGCTGCATATAGACCCAGTCCCCTCACAGCATTCTTTTTCAACCCCTGGACTTTCTGCTATACCTCCTAATTATTCTCAAGTCCCTCTTTTGTTTGCAACTTTCCTCCTTACAGTAACAATGAGATACAGTATTAACTTGATAGTCTGGTTTTCGACATGTTAGTCAATGAACTAGAAGAACTCAGATTTGCCAAATATTTCAGTTATTCAAGGGATTTCCTCCCCTCCCCCACGACCTCTCTCTGCACACACATCCAAATCCCAGAATGCTATTATAATTTAATCTGTCATCCAAATTCATATACCAAGCCCAGCATCATGCTATCTGAAGATTAACAAAAGGGGCAGGGAACTTTGTTGTAGAAAATACCATTCTTGGCAATCTGAGACTTACATACAAAAGAGGATTCCTGGCTCTTGGTTCTGGCCCATTGGGGGCTAAATCATCCTTAGTAACACTGCTGTTACTAAGCAGTTCAAGAACATTTTGCACACTTTTGCTTACTAACATGAATAATAAATAAAAATAATATATGATAGAAAAAAACGTATAAAACACAGTGAACAATCAGGTCTAGGAAAAAGATCTACCCACCGCCCTACCTGGAGTAAAAATCAGATACTATATGAAAAGCATCTACTTAAGAGGAAGTAGCTATGTCAGAGGAAAACACTGAGAACATCAAAATGCTGAACTCAGGATACGGAGGGGGAGAAGTATGTCCTAGCTAATATTGATTTTCATTTTGGTGCGATGACCATTTGCCACATCTCTTGCCCTGATGCAAAATGACTGACCTCCTCTTTCCTCCATTAAATAGCTATAGTTTAAGCAGTTCTGAGACAGAACTGTTAGTCAACGGCTGACATTCTATTATGCCTATAGCCCAACAAGAGTCTGCAGCTGTTAAAATAGCCCAGGCACATACGTTGAAATAGCTCAGCCTAATGCACAGAGATAGATTGTTAGACATTTAAAGTGGAGCTTTTTCCATCAACTGGTTAGTATATAGCCCTGAATTTACAAGGGAAAAATAGTATTACATCGTGCATTGTCATGCCTGAACTGGGAATAATAGCTGACCAGCAAGTGATCTGAAATAAATTTCTGAAGCTGGGAGATGGATTAATATGCATAGTCAAGTTACAGGAAGAATGGAGAAATCAGTAGGGACTGAACATTCCTTACTCTCATCCCAACCTTTAAAACAAATTGACTAAAGGATACTAAAAGATATTGATTCTGCTGGTGATAAATGGCTGGTGTTAATTCCCCTTCATCCTCTGTTCCCAGTTTGTTCCAATGCACAGATTGCACGAACTCTGCCTTTAAGGTGGTAGTATTTCTTACGAGCTGCAAAAGCAAGGGACATTGTATACACTGTCCTCTTAAGTATGCAGCTCAGTATCTTTTAAATGCTATTAATTTAATATTAATATTAATTTAAATCCTGGGGAAGTAGTGTTGTCTAAGTAAATCCAGTGTAAAGGACAGCTGCAGACCAAGGGACCAAATCCTGCTCCCACAGAAGTCATACATATGTGGTCTACTTTTTTTTTTGGTTTTTTTCCTACCCTGTCTACATATGAATAATTGAATTCTTCATAAACCTGGATCATTTTACACTGCTTGGCTGTAAAGTATGTTAACTGCACTTTACCTTGGATCACCAAATGGCTATGGGAAAACAGAAAGCTAAACACTCTGTTTATTATAGCAATAGACCTTGTGACCTTCTCCTCGAATAAGACACATCACAATCTCCTACAAAGACCTCAAATGTACCATATAACTACAATAACCCCTGGTCCTCTCTATTACCGTACCAACTAGATTCCTGATCTCGTTTCTCATTTAACCTTACTGTGTGCATTCTTCTGTCAATAAAAGGCTTGCAGCTTAGGGTTTCTTATTGACTCAGAAAATCCAGTCACTAAGGGTTAACAAGCTTGAATGTTCACAGGCTTGGTTCTAAACAGGGTGAGTGACACCGACTATAATTAATACCAAGTTGCAAGTCCACCTGTTCTGTTTTATTAAGCTTCTTGATGCTGCGGTGTCCAGTAACAGTGAAGGTTTCTGGGACAGCATATTTAGCACATGAAACCAAATAATGCGCAATTGCATAATTCCCTTCAGGAAATCAGTCTCTTACCATTCAGATTTAGCCATACCAAGCAGCTGCTAGCGGAACAAAAATAACTTGGCATCAATATAGAGCATGAGACAGAGCCAACGTTATCATATATCATATTATAAAGACCACAAGATAAAATATTACGAGAAAATGCTGCGCTAACATCTTTGGTAAAATGGTACACTCAGTCATATTAAAGCACTGAAACAGAATACAGCTATCTAGCTATTGTTTCAAATGTTGTGCTTAGGGTGCCAACTTTATAAAGGTCTCCTCAGAGAATAATATTGGGAGATCAAATGTATCCCACTGAAGTTGCCTTTGGAGAGAGACAAACTAAACCTATGGCTATTTGAATTCAGAGATTTATAGATAACCATTATTCCCACTGAGCAATTGTTGTTGCTTCTCTGCAGGAAACAAGGATGTTATTTCACTGGTAACAGCATAAGGAGGCGCTTTCTACATGAAAGACAAAGTTTCCAGAGTATAATTTTGCTACACACTTAATGACTGTATATAAACCTTATTTGCTGAGAAACTACTATTAACATAGGTTGGGTATCCAAATAATAGTTATGTGAAGTAATAAAATACCCTGTTTGGGGTATTGAAAATACGCCATTTAATTTTCTTGACCTACTGTACTACCTTTATGATATCTGGAGATTTAGTAATTTAAGCAGTTGGATTGAATTTCATAAAGTACCCAACCTACATCTAACTTAGTTTATTCACAAATGAAAAGAGGAACCTGTTATGTGCTCCTGGGGTCTAGTACTGACCTTACCTAACTGCAGGTCAATCCCAATTATCAAAGTCAATTTCAGTTTCTCAAGTTCTGATATGTCTCAAGAATCTGCAATTCTTAGGGAGAAAAAATTTCCTTTACTCAGAACCAATTATCTAAATGTTTTAGATGATCTGAGAAACATTTGGATAATCAGGGTTTACCTGCAACTGTTCATCATAACTCTACCCCTAAGCTCTCAAATCGTTGCATGGTGATTTGGCTGAAAGTCTATTCTCAAAGACAAAGGAAGTCAGGGTTCCAATTTTGCAGGCTCTGAAAATAATATATAAATACACATTGGGTTTTTACCTTTACTTTCTTTTTTGATCCTATTAAAAGTCATTAATACAGATGCCTCTAGTTTTGTCTTCTAGAATGGAACCTTCTGCCTTCTAAGGTTAACTGTTACAGCATTTTGGACACCCATATTGTTCTTCAGCACTTCAAACTCTACATGCATACTACATAAATCAATTCCACACATTTCTGAGAAATAATGCATCTTAAAGTGGTATTCTTCCAAAGTTAAAGTCAGCTTTTTGTGACTATTTTGGTTTTTTTCAGGTTATTCATCTCAAATTAACCTTCAGCATATTGCACAATGGAAAAGATGCAGTTTTAGGGCTAAATTATGCCTCTTAGAAAATCTATGAGCATCAATTGAAAATTTCAGCTTATCCTGCACTTGACCAGGGTAGTGAGATATATACTGTACTTTGCCCTTTCATTTCTGCTGATCTCCGAGTGGCTATGGGCATGGTTTCTATGTCTGAACTTTTGCCAAAGATTATCAGTATTCAACACATACACAAGCTTAAATATGATTTCTGCTTCCAGATTTTTGCGGCTCTCGTGTGCCTTATTCTAGTTTTCCAATCCAGAAGAGGCAGCCCAGATATTTTTCTACTGGCCATAATACAATAACTCACATAAGCATTCCAGGAAGAAAAATAGTTAGCTGACAATGCCTTGTATATATCATAAAAAACAACAAAATGGGCTCTTGTGCGCGCAAGTAACCAGTCTGTGCATACATGGATTCTGAGGTCACAACATCAGCTTCTTATGCTAATTTCCTAGATGTACTTTAGGTAGCCAGTTCTGAAAATGTGACCCAGTATATTTCCAGCTCAAAAGAATTAATACAATTGCACCAAAAACTGTGACCGGTTATAATCTTAGATTTCTCAATATTCTTCACTCAAACTCCTCAGCACAGCTAATTATGAACTCTGTCCTAACAGCTAAACTCTGAGACCTATTTCCATCCAGTTTTCAGTTTCATTTGCTTGCTGCAGTCTTCTCTTAAATCACTGTATCTCTTTAACTAGCTTTAAGTTTTGAAATGTGTTCGGAGACACTTGGCATAAAGGATGCTATATAAGTGCAAAAGTCTGTTTGATGGGTTACAAACTGCCTGTGCTATTGGAAACTGCCCATCCCCAAAACATTACTGCAGGGTAACCAATCCCCTGCTTTGCTTTGACTTGTTTCCCTTAGCTCTCAATTACACACTATTTTTGTCCTCTCCACAGCTCACAGAACAAAGCAGCACACACACATTTAACAACGTTCCATAAAAGGGGGCCTGGGGAATGCTGGTTGTGGGATCTGTTTGCTCTTCTGAGGATTCTGTCTTGCAATCATCATTAAAATGTACCAATATATTTTTAAACAGCCAAAAGCGTCCATCAGTAAAATCCATTACAAAATTATCTTCCAGTACCATGGCAAGCTATTCCAGGATATTTGAAAACACATTTCTGCATTCTCAGGGTGGTGAAATAAATGGATTATCAGTAAAAAATGTGAATATTGTTTGTAATATTTTTCCTAGGCGCTGTCAGCACTACTAAAGGATTCTGTACAGTTTGTGAGAAAAATTCCATATACTGAAACTGGCAAGTCTGATTCTTCAATGATATTAAAATGCAAAAGAAATGAGAAAATCAAGGGGGGAAATATATCAGTGATGAGAGTGTTACATCAGGAAGGAAGGAAAGCTTCAGAAATAATCTATAAATTGTGACTTCTCTTTGCCCTAAGTTTAGAGACTCATCGCTCACACCTCAGCCCAGCCACATATACAGCAAAAACAAACTCATTAGCTGAGCTGATGCCCCCATGAATTATACACGTCCACTAGGGTTGCCAACTTTGGTTGGACAAATTCCTGGAGATTTCATCACATGACATAATTTTTAATTAAAGATTAATCTATAATTCTTGGATACTCCAGGACAATCCTGGAGAGTTGGCAACCATAACTTCCACATATGTGCTTATTAGAATATAAACATAATATATAGAAGTACTGTGATACATAAACCCCTCTTGCCAACTGGAAAAGGGTTACAAGAATGTCCTGATTCTGGAATGTAATTATGGTTCACCAAAAAAACCCACATGAGATCTTAAATGAATGTCAGGGTTATACTGATCATTAATATCATTGTGAAATCTATGTACAGATATTAGGTAAGGAGTTATGTATGTATATCTAAAATATGTTCTTAGATTCTGTATCACAGAAGAGGTGTAGAAACAGGTTTCCTGTCAGACAAAAGACGTGTATTCACCCGTCTCTCTGTTGGCATGTAAATTTGGCATTGTAAGCCAACACAAAGGTGGCATATTTATATATGAAGTCAACAGAGAGATATGAAGTCAACAAGGAAGAAAGCATACAGCAGGGGAGGAGAATCTTGTATTGAGATACACCTCAAAGGTTTGCTAGAATATATCTGGGGAACAGAAGACACCCTGCCATCCTACACCTAGGAAGTAAACAGGCAGTATGTTTACATTCACGAAAATGGGATCTCAGCCAGCCTTAGTTGAAACACTGCAAAGGATATTTGGGGTGAGGAACTTCTGCAGACAAGAGGTTAGCCTGGTAAGTTAAGTCTAGTCTCTAGAAGGCATGTTATGATTTTGTTTTATGCATAACCTTTAGTTTCCATTATCCTTACTCACTATCTCTTGAATCTTTGATAATAATCTTATTGTTGTTTTCACTATAAATGTATCTCAGTGCTGTGATATTAAGCAAGTAGTTGATCCTGTGTGGAATCATTCAAACTGGTGTGTCCACTGTTCCCATACGGACAGCATCCCTGGTACTTCTGTGAGAGTTCAGTGGAGATGGGGCTGGACACTAGAGGCAAACACTTCAAAGGGACTCAGGGACTGGGGTACATTAATTGTTAACCTACATGGCAAAGTGAGGGGTGACACAGTCCAAAGAAGAGGGTTTGGGTGGCTAACAGACTGGGGCTAAGCGGTTTGCTGTGTGAGAAGGGGCTTTGGGCTGAGCCTGGGTCAGGGGGTTGGGGTGCAGGAGGGGGTACAGGGTGCTGTCTCTGGGAGGGGGGTCAGGGCTGGGGCAGGGAGTTGGGGTACAGGAGGGGTTATGGGGTTCTGGCTTGGGAAGGGAGCTCAGGGATGGGGGTTGGGGTGTGGCCTCCCACCAGGCAGCACTTATCTCCAGTGGCTCCCGGTCAGAGGCGGGCGCAGGCTCCCTGCTTACCCTGGCCCCACACCACTCCCGGAAGGGGCCAACATACCCCTGCGACCCCAGGGGTAGAGGGGAGGAAGGGACGTGGCTCTGGGCTCTGCCCCTCTCTTGAAGAACCACCCCCGCAGCTCTCCCAGCCAATGGGAGCTGCAGTGCCACTTCCGGGAGTGGTGTGGGGCCTGGGTAGCCTTAGCAGCAGCCACACTACACTGCCGCCAGAGATCGTGATCCACTGGGAGATCCTCTAGTGTAGGCTTAGATGTTTTGGAAAATTTTACCCAAAGTGACTTGGGAGCCTAAGTTCCAATGAATAAGCTCCACTGAGTAAGACATAAGCTCCTAAATACCTAAGTCACTTTAGAAAATTGGACATGCTATCTAAGCCAGTTAGGCCTTGCAACGCTGCACAGAGTAATCCCTGAGTACCTTTAAAAAGAAGAGAAAGTATCACATGCTGCTGGGGATGTCCAGAGCTGCGAGCCTGTGTGTTACCTCTCTGCCTCAACAGCAGTGAGCCTAGCTGCAGATTAGACTGCGTGTCAGCTCCCTGCCATTCCAGTACATCTGCCTCAGCAGCAAACTCCTGGAGACACTACCAGCCTTAACGTTGCCTAGCAGGTAATAATCAGTGAACTCCAGCCCCTGAGTACCTAGGAGATGTCTCTTTGCAATGCACACCCTCTATCATTGTACAGTCACAGAAGATACTAAGTGTATCACCTTTTTAAAGAATCAATATGCTGCAGTTCATTCATTTAACTGGTGTTTGACAACACTCTTATATCAATCACACCACTGAATTGGTTTCACAGTAAAAATGAAACAAGTTTATTAAATAAAAAAATCATAGATTTAAGTGATACCAAGTATAGGGAGTAAAGACAGAAAGGGTTACATACAAACTACAGTAAAATATGCTTCCTAATGGCTAAGACCTAACACAAGTATACAGCCTTTGTGCAAGGTAGTTTCCTCACCAATCTTCCTTTTCCAGCAAGGGCTGTCTAGCTTTTAACCAGGATCCCCACAAAGTCCAAGATGCTGGTTTTCCTTGTCCCCTCAGATGAAGGATAACACAAAGTCTTCCTGTGTGTCCTTATATCTCAAAGTCTGCCTTTGTTTCAAGAGTCAAACTGATCCCCGGGGTTCCATCTCCTGACTCTTCTTGGGGGAGGGGACAACACCATCTTGATTAAGGTGTCTCCTGGTGTGTTCCAGTGTAATGCTTCCTGCTGCATTTTTACAATATAAATGTCCCTGTTGCAATTCTGGGTGCCAAGTGACTAGGAGTTTTCCTTCCTTTAGGATCCACACATGGTGACTCCCCAATCACCTTGTGAGCTTTGATGGTTCTGTTTATCGCATACATAAATTATAATCCCATTGTCACTGGTCAACCTTGTTTTATTTGTCTTCAAGACCTGTGCAGACCGATTTTCTACTTTGTTCAAATATAGACTTTAAAACATAGTATCAGAGGACATCCATACTCCATATACAGCACTGTCACCTATATTTCACAATGATATTATTGATCAGGGTGGTGTTAGTTTTCAGATGACACATCACAAGGCATATTTTGTACAAACACCACCACAATAGCATGTAGGCTATGAATACAGGGTTGCCTAGGGTCACAGAAGGGTTGTGCCTGAGACGACTTTTACAATCCAAGAAAAGCCTCTAAAGGATTGCTTGCCTATGTTGCAACATCTTCTTATTCATTCCTACCAAAGCTGTTTGTGTTTATTCTCTCCTTGTAGTTCATTCTTTCCTACTTGGTCCTTTGGCACAGCTGCAGCTGAAAATTGATGCATCCTCACAACACACGGAAGCCTCAGACCCTGCTCCACCAAATCAGAAGGAGGACTGCCCCAACAGGGAAGCTAAACATCCAGTCCATCTCTACAGCTGATAGCCTCTAAGCCATCCTGGCTCCACAGCCCCTGATTGAAGAGATTTTTTTCAAATCCTACTCACACAAGCTGTAGTTACTCCATCTCACCTGCAAGTCTTAGGGCCATACTTCTACGGCGAGGTATTTAATAAAATGACCTAGTAATTCTTGGAATGGCAGACCCTTTTTAATCACCTTGGGAACACCTCAATAGTTGCTTATTGGAAAGGTTAAACCCCCCCAGGGGATTCTTGGTTTACTCCTCTCCCACTCCACTTTCTTTTGGCTGACACTTCCTTGGCTGACAGTAATGGGACCAATAACTATGGGCTCTGGTTCCTTTCTTTCCCTTGGCTGATCAACATGGAACAATCTATTTCCATATCAAAGCAGAGAAAAATACGACTAGATTATGATGTCACAAACAAAGTTATCATTTAGGTGATCCAACACAGCTGTGATGGGTATGATACAGGAACCTGAATACTTGGAAATCAAGAACAACAAGAAGCTAAGCTGTGTGGCAGAAAGACCTTGCTCAAACAAATGTCGTCAAAAAGAAGACAGAAAAATATATATTTTGCATTTAGAATGAACTCTGAATTTTGCTTTTTGGTGAAAATCTTCCTTTGAAGATCTCAGCCCACAGACTTACAGTTAATACAGCAAAACAAAGATCGCTTTGCTGTAGTTTTACAGATGTTCTGCAAAAAAAAGACCATAAAAGGAAGAAAAGAATTAAAAGAACATGATGTCGGTACATTCTCTAATTGCATTTCAGCTATTGTTAGATTAATTTTCTGGCATTTGAATTTTCAAATAAAAACAATACTGTATTAAAGGCATGAAAAGTGCAGTGCAATCAAGTAATCTTGTTCAGCTGACAAACCAGATTTTTTTTTATTTGTACTGCTGGAAGATCCAGTGTTTTGTGAGGTAAAAGAGAAAAAGCATTCAGACTATTGATCCTGGCTCAGCACACTTCTCCCAGCAGCTACCAGTTTTGAAGATAAGCCTCGGATTGAAAAAAGTAAAAGACAGACTGGTTTTGGTGGGTTGTTTGGCCTTTTTTGACTGAGTTTGACACAAATCTCTCTACAAAACAACTTTATGGAGTTCAGAAGTAACTATCCAGTTACTCATAGCTTCACCAATGTGGTACTACCTTAATAACTCTTCTCCATTAGTTACTGATGGGTGATTGGGGAACCTTTCTTTTCTGAATAATGAAAGTGTTGCTGGTAAACAACTACTGTCGTTGCTTTAAGACAACAAATAAATTTCTAGAAGCAAAATATTACTATAATGCCTACATTGCTTTAAACAATTTATTTTATTTAATTGCCTGATTATCATTTTAGATGCCCTTGGAAGAAAATCTAGAAATGCAATTAAACATTATGGGAAAGTATAAATCAGGGGTAAACTAATTTATCGCAATCAAGGACTGTTGGCAATTTGCCATGAGTTAAAGAATTACATAATTTATCCTATATATATACACACCAGATAAACTGGAGTAGTTTCAATTTTATCTCAGGTATGGAGGTTCAGCTCACGAAGATTATGAGTCCCATAATGCATAAATCTATTATTACCTGATTAGCTGACTGCTTCGATCAAGAGGGAGCACAGCATGCTGGAATCTATAGTTTGAGGGCTACACCTGTGTTCAGGCCAGTCACAGGCCACATTTTGGAATTCCCTGGGCTGCATACGTAGAACAGGAAGAGAGCAGGAACCCAGTGCAGCTACTAGAGCACTGATGTAACATGCTCCTTATAGCCAGCTTTTATTAAGTAAATGACTTGCTATATTCTGTAGCAACTATAACTTGTAAGCCATCTGCAAGGGTAGTTTATGGTATGGTACACCTCCAATCTGGACACGGATGACAGCAGCAAAGCTCAAGGCCTGGACAACCACTCATATATAAATGAATGGAAAAATCACTCCTGATCACTGATGCCAATTGGGAATTCAAGAGCAGTGGAGGATCCAAGAGTTCCCCTAAACAGCAAACCTCACTGGCAAGAGCTGGGTAATTTGTCTGAAATGCCCATGGAATTCTGTGTGGATGTACTGGGGGGAAAAAAATCTTCCACCAGCTGGACAGAAAAGTCACCACTAGCAAGCCAGGATTGAGCAACCCTACAATAAGAAATACATGTGCAAACAAGGAATAGACATAAGAAAAAAGAAAACTGATAAAGAAACATGGTCTTCAAACACCCAAGGGTTATTACACACACACACGAGAGAGAAAACACTAGTTGTGTGCTTTCTGTGTTTTAGAATTTAAGATATGTTAGCAGACCCTTTTATAACAGTTTCCTGGGCAGAATATCTTGCTCAGTTCAAATGTCCATTCCAAAACCTTCAGTAGACTTTTAGTAGGTGAGCTGAGTGTTTGTGAAAAATAGACATTTTGCCCAAAGAGAATGGGCAGCCAAATCTCAAATTGCAATTTAAACATGATTGTCTATTATTGTTGCCCAGTGGTTTATAAATTGAATCTTTCTGCCCATACATCAGGCTTAGCTGTCGCATATTTATTTTAAAAAACTTCCTCTCTTTCGCTCTTCTTCAGAGTCTTACTCCTCATTACCTAATGTTCACATGCCTCTGAGGTGTCAGATAGAACATACTACAATGCTGGCCAATTTAACTTTTTCCTTCCACTGTGTGGTATCTCACCATATGCTAACTAAATCTGCACCAGATTATTGTGGGAAGTATATTACAATTGTCTCTAAGGGAACAGTGAATCCACTATTGGCCCAAATATAGAAATAGTTAAGATGAATGCAACTTCAGTGAGGCCACTGGAACTGCATTCACTTTTATTCTTATCTTGATGTGCTAAAACAAGGCAGGTAACTCTCTCCAGTTAAAGGCCATATTGTGTGTCCACATAAACAGTGGTTGATTGGGGTTTTCTGTGGAACCTAGACAATGGTTTTGAAAAGATTAATTTGTCACCTAATGTACGAACATGTTGCACTCATCTGTGCTAATACATTCTATACCCATGTACACTGTAGTCTCTAAATATGTCCAGTTTGGGAAATTAAGACCACGCTTCAGTGATGACAAAGAATCCTGGCCTATTACTATCGTCTCTGGATAAATAAAAATAACCAAATAATGAAAAAATAAGACTATAAATTAAAAAGATGTAATCCATTTGACCACTTACTTTATCTTTAGCTACACTGCAAATATATGCATTAACCAAAAACAAATTCTCTCTTCTATTATTTCCAAGCAATGGTTTCCTGTGGTCAACAAATAGAATAGTACTAAACATTAGAGAGCTCTCCAACAGAAATCAGCATGGGTGCTTATTAACTGCAAGAGACTGACTCAGAGGAAACTCACTTCAAAAACCTAACATATCCTACTTCTCTTACCCCACATGGCTCTGTGGTTTTCCCCACTATCCAGCAAAAATAGCAAATTATTTGGAACCAGAAGCAGCACAGCCAGTAATGGAGACTCCCAAATATTGCCTTTCTGTATGAGTCATACATCACCCAAGAGTGATATGAGAGCTTGTCTACACTTACAGCACTACAGATGCACTGCTGTAGTGCTTAGTGAAGATGCTAGCTATGCCGACGGGAGAGATTCTTCACCACCCTGAAAGGCATTAGCTAGGTCAATAGGTGAACCCTCCCATCAAAATAGTGCGGTCTACACTGGGGATTAGGTTGGTATAACTAACCTCAGGGGTGAGGAAAATCTGAGCAATTTAGTGATATCTACGTAGGTTGGCAGCCCAAACCTTAGGCAAGGCTGTATAACTAATCCTAAAGGTTTTTTCTACCGTGGATGCAACCTCTTTGCAGTCTTATACCTCATCTTCAGAGCACTCTTCCCCTCTTCCAAAATAACAAAGCTTTCACATGCAACTCTTACATCCCTAAGACTAATGAATGAAAAACAGCTCTATTCAGGACAGCTCTTAAGCACACCTTAACTTGAAGACTCTGCTTAAATCCCACTGAAGTCAATGAGATTTAAGCAAATTTTTAATTGCTTTCCTGACTCAGGACCTAAGAGTATATCTATACCACTATTTTAAATACCCATGGCTGGCCCGGGTCATCTGACTGGGGCTCACAGGGTTTAGGCTATGGGGCTGTTTAACTGTGGTGCAGACATTCAGGCTCGAGCTGGAGCTAGGCTCTGGGAACCCAAGCACCGAATGTGAAAGTGTGTTATTGTCTTTAAGCCATACAATAGAAGGTACACTGCACTGTGCACAAGAACAGTTTCATATTATTTTACACTAAAATCTAACATAAAATCAAAGTCAAGGAGCATTCAAAATAATCAGGTTATGAGGAATCAATGAACAATTCAGAATTCACCATATAATTCCATAAATAACTTGAAAAAAAAAGCTCTAAGTCAAAGGACTTTAGCTGGAAAAAAAAAAACCCAGAAAATAAAAGACACAACTCGGAGATAGATGTAGGTTTCATGTACACACTGTACATTTTTAAGTGATCGATTTTGAAAACTTTTCAGATTAGTTTTACAGCTATATCAGAAATATGAATGATTTTGGTTATTTCATTTACCAAAGGTAACTGAAGCAGATATTTATGAAGTCATTGGGAGGGGAACTATCTCCAATTCAACAGGTTAATCATTAATATTTGGAGGATTTTCTTGCCATGCTGTATTAGGAGGAGAACATCACCAGACAGACATTTAAATTATTTTATTTAACTAAAACAACAACGTTATGTATTCTGGATTTTTTTTCTTCAACAGCAAACATAATATTTTAACAAAACAAGCGCATGAATTTTTGAATTTAAACATTCAAGTTTTTTTAAAATCAGGTTAGTTTTTGTTAAAATAGTTAAATGAAGTATTTTAAAACAAATAGTCAATTTAATTATGTCAGCCAGGTCAACATGAGAAACTTAAAATATTGGCTTCTGCAGCTAACTCCGTCATCTTCACCTTCACTTTCCTGTTTGTTCATAAACTGGAAAAGAAAAACAAGCTTTCCTGCTTTTTCAGGCCCCAAACAATTTCTCAGTTTGGAATGAATTAGTCCAAAGGAAAAAAATATTCTTTCTACACAGTTAGAAGAAGCTACTGCTGTTAAAAGTGAGATTATCACTTCAACAGTCTCTGAATCCAAGTGCTTAAGTGACTTCCACCAGTTCACTGGTATGGCTTTCTTTAAAACATCATCAGCAAACGTATTTCTTGAAAGCTTCTTATTCCCAAACTGGGTCTCTTTTATGGCCTGCTGCCATTATAGGTTTTCCCTTCTAGTGAGAGAATGGTATGGTAGATCTCAAATCAATGAAGGCTAAATTCAGAAAGACCTCAAGACTTCTGGAATATGCTACTCAAACAGTTTCATTTTTGTTTTTACTGCCTGTCCCACCCCTTCTCACATTTATCTCCAGACTTCTTCTCCTCGTCCAGATCTATTCTGCCCCCAACAATCTTCTGTTCATTGAACTTTCTGAAACTTTGCACTTTTAGAGAGAAGTAAGGGATTGACTGTGTACACAAATTTGTAGAGGGACAACAGGGTTGAGGTCTGTTTTTTCTCACCTCTACATATTATTTATTTATTTATTTATTGCTTTTAACAACCATGTTATCTCTGGAGACACAAATCCACAGTTTGAGAACTGCAAAATGAAGCATCTCTGATGGTATCTTCTAGACTGAGCACTGAGTCCCATTGGGTAGATAGAAAGATTAACCTAAGTAACCTATACAGAAGCTCTGGAACCCCATAAAATTGGGTCCCTAATCCATGAACTATTGGAACTCATTTACAAAACTTTTTTTAAACATTACATGAATATATTGTCTTATACAACAGAATTAGAATTTTTAATCTCTATTCCATGAAGAGATATCTTTGAGCTATAATGTATCTTAATTAAAACTATCTTCAGATAGGTTTTTTCCTCAAAAAGCATTTTATCAAAAAAAAAACAATTTAAATAAAAAAAATCAGTTTTTTTATTAAAAAAACACATTGATTTTTATCCACCCTGTTAGGTAGTCTGTTTGTATGGTTTGAATAATAACCCTCCGTTCTTTGCCAATTAAGTAGGAGGAAGTATCCCAAAGGTATGCTTAACGGTGACCAAGCTGAAACCAAGATTTCCACAAGAGAATCCATCAGAAAAATAAGTCAGCATAGGTAAGAAGATTAAGAAATGAAACACTGATGTAACCGGGAAGATGTCTGGTGTTACATTTAAAGGACTACAGTGGTGTGAGGGTGTTCTTTGGTGTTCTGCTGAATGTTACTGCAGAAGAAAGCTATTCTGACTATAGCATTTTCTAGATTCTGTCCCCATGCAACAATCCGTCACAGAGACTTACTTGTGCAGAATATGACACCAAATATTACACCAAAAATACTGCCAATTGGCAATAAGAAGGCACAGTGTGAATACTGTACATCTAAAACATCTGTTATACAGTCTTCCCATTCATTCAATTAACCTGACTGACATCTGTCTTTTAAAGAAATGACAAGACAAACTTCACTTGTCCAAATTAAACCCCTTCACCAAACAAACAGGAAGGTATTGCCACTACATGAAATTCATACACTCTCTAGCAAACTTACAGATTCAGAAGGCTTACGTCTCAAAGTTTTGCAATCAGTTTTTACCCCTAGAATGCCAGCAATTTTGAGGCTGTTGACAGCCAAACATCTATTGTGGAGGTTAAGTGTTTAGGTCAATAAATGCTTTGTCATAGAATTATAAGATGATGACACAGGCACAAGGCTGATCAGAAACCCATTCGGCAGTTTTATTAAAGAAAAAACAAACACCAACACAAGGAAAGTTGTCAAACCAAACAAGGGAGTCTAATAAATTCCTTTTAATATAATCATTTGAAAAAGTGTTTCACAACAGGAGTCCATGCTTCACTGGTACCAAGGAATGTACTGTCAAAACTCAAAGGTAAGAAAAGATTCCACTGCCTCTTCCACAGTCTTCTATGACAAAGAACCCAAAACAGCAGCCCATATTTTTTAAAGTGGACTATTATTGTCATTTATTGACTTGGGGCGGGAGGGGGCGGGGGGAAGAGAGAAAATATCTGAAAATAAATTACCTACCCCAATGTTCTACATTATGTTCGGAGTGGAATCAGGTCAGATTCAAGGTTGAGATAACTTATGAATGCAGCATATCCGCTAGCATACGTAGGCACTGAATGCAGTATTTCTGAAATGCCGCATTGTCTTCTGTTTGTCAAATATTAAATATCAGACAAAAAGTAACACACCATGCTAATGTTTTCGAGCAGGGCTGCTGAACGTTAAGATCTGGAGTTGATTTACCCTACATTTTGGGACTGGAGTTCAAATCAAAAGAACGCTGGAGACTACACAGCTCCAAATTTCATAATCTGTTCATGTGATATGCTGAAAATCTCATGAGAATGATTATCATTGCAAGATTTCAGCTGCATCTGAAATAGAAGCTACACTCTTACTCATTTCGGACCTGAACTGAAGTAAAAACATAGGGGTTAGCTCTTATTCAAGTATACTATGGATTTGAAGTTCAGTTCTCAGATAATTTCCGATAAGCATGGTTATTTTCTATTCACAGTACCAAAAATCATCTTCTTCACAATAAACACATGCCACATAATCTCCTTGGACATCTTAACTATACTGCAAACCGCAGACCTATGATATATAGTATTATTCGTAGCAATGATCGAACTGTGTTCACAGTTTCTTAGTCTGGCTTTATTTGTAAATCTCGGCCACCCAAAGTCTATTATCAGGGTTTTTTTTAGTCCTGCCTTGTTAGCTTGATGAGCTTCAGTGCTGAAGTTTTCTACTAATAAATCCACTTAATTCAGTTGTAATTAAGTAAATGTTCCAAAACAAAATTGGACACCAATTTGTGCAATTTTCACTGCCCAATGCATCAAGGCTGGTGTTTTATACTGTGATGTTTCTGGATAATTAAGACAATATTTCAAAACATACATGAACACCTTGCATTTTTGTTTATGTGCAACATCTTTAAAAAAATCCCTTATTTTAAATGGCATTCCTAGAAGAAAAAAGAAGTGGTAAAATATTGTGCATCAACTTGAAAAACCCCTTTAGTCCATCCTTTTTCCTCTCTCTCTCTAATGAATTGCCAATTCACTGGGGAAACAGTGTTCACTGTCCTCTCTTCTGCTGAAAGTCAATTAGGTTTGGCAAACAGAGACTGTAACTTCCATGCAGTCAGCAATCCCTTTTTGTCAAATGGCGAAATTCATGTTGACTAAATGAAGTAAGGATTTCTGAGTGAATATCAGCCAAAGCTGTTAAAATCACTCACAATGAGAAATCTTTAATTGCCCTGAATGAAAATCAGCGCGTGGGCACTATGCATGGTGGGTCTGTCACACAAACAGATGTAATGTAGTGCAATCTATTTAAAAAGCATCCAAGTAACTGTCAAAGTCAAAAAATGTACATACTCCAAGGCGTCTATGTCCAGACTGCAAATTTCTGATGCACAGATTCACTATTTCACAGTAACAGCCGTGTTAGTCGGTATTCACAAAAAGAAAAGGAGTACTTGTGGCACCTTAGAGACCAACCAATTTATCTGAGCATATTCGTGAGCTACAGCTCACTTCATTGGATGCATACTGTGGAAAATACAGCAGATGATTTTATACACACAGACCATGAAAAAATGGGTGTTTATCACTACAAAAGGTTTTCTCTCCCCCCACCCCACTCTCCTGCTGGTAATGGCTTATCTAAAGTGATCACTCTCCTTACAATGCGTATGATAATCAAGGTGGGCCATTTCCAGCACAAATCCAGGGTTTAACAAGAACATCTGAGGAACAGTGGGGGGAAAGAGGGGGAAGGAATAAACAAGGGGAATTAGGTTACTTTTTATAATGAATCAACCATTACTGTTAACCTTGAAGAATCCACTATGCCACTTACAGACATACTGGGTTTGAGAGGGGAAATATATGTGAAATTGGAACAAGAATATGGTTCCAATTCCAAGGGCTGCTTTTACTTAGATGGGGCAGAGGAAGTCAAGAATAAACTATTTCTATATTCATCTGTCTACACCGCTGTTCCCTTAAGGGATAAATGATGAACATTTTTAATACAACAGACTTTAAATGACACCCCCTTGTTGGTAATATTTTATCTTGAAATTAACTAGATTGTCTGCACTCGCTAGGTCTTATTCCATTTTACAAACACTGCTTTCCCATGCTGTGTCAGACGTAGCACAGGCTACCATGACTGCATAGTGTTGGTCCTGCCATATCCTGAGTATTAGCTATCAATATACAGATGAATCAGCAGAATTGTGGAGCTATCTGCCATAGGAGCACAGCAAAATATTACAGGATCATGCACTGTCGTCAGACATTCTTGATACTCACCCACAGAACAGTAGTTTTAAAAAATAAGATGTAAAATCCAGGGTATGTTTCAAATAGTTTAAGACTGGTCAAATATTGAGGCAGTTGATAGAATCCTTTTTAACTTGCTAAGGATGGAGGGAGAGCAGAACCTGGACCTATCTGAGCATTTCTATTCCAAACAACACTTAAGCACTCACTTAACTTTAAGCATTTGGCGAAGTGAGGTCCTGAGTAGGCATGTAGTTAAGCATTTGATTAAGTGCTTTTCTGAAATAAATGCACGGTTAGCTGGAATGGAAACTGGAGAGAAGTGATGCAGAATAACCCTCAGGCAATAATCAAGTTATTGGGTGCATAAGATTAGAATGTTTTATTAGAGGAGCAAAGATTAGCTGGGTTGCAGGTTTTCCACCCTGTCACTCAATATTATGGAACCAGTAAACAAAACATTTTTATGGTCCTTTCAGTTGGTTTCCATTCTCCAAACAAAACTCTCATCTCATTATCCTATGCTCTATCACTGCAAAGTTGGCAACTGTGGTTAATCCTCTGCACTAAAATAGCTGCTAATTTTTTTTCAAAGTAAATAAAAATGTTTCCGCATACTGTAGGTACTATAAGAGTAATACATAAATCCTCCAGCCAACAGCTTCTTTCTACAACCCTCCCTCTCACTCCTTTAAAAAAAAGGTAATTTAAGTCTGAAATACTATACCTCCTGTGCTATTAATCCTGGAAAGCTTCCAGCTTCCCTTTTCCATCACAGTCCATTTATTTTGCTTGAAGTTTCCAACAATGCTTTCTACAAAGAAAAGTCACGGACAGAAAGACTGTCACTGCTGGCAATGCTCAGTCTTTGGGGTTTGCTGTATGCGCCACTGTGGAGGAGCCTGCAGTTAAGCTCTTATCAGTCAAATCAATGAAGAGCAAGGCACCTGGACAACTTCTCCAATAAAGTTTAAAACCTGAATTATGATGGTGGGTTTAAGGGCACCATAAAATTACATTCCCATTTTGCTCAGGGCTTAACAACTCTTTCACCAGAGCAGGGTTTTATAGTCAGGTTTTTCTGCTGCATTCTAGATCCATCAAAACAGCCACTAGACAAGAAAGTCCTCTTTAAAGTTGTGTATGGGTATTTAGCACACTGTAAACTGTGTACAGCACATTTCATCCAACCACTGCAACTACAAAACCTCGAGTTGTGATTCTGACAGATCTAACAAGTTGGGCTAGTGGGGTCAGTAGTTGGATCAGAGACATTCAAGATCCATCTAGGTGCTCTAGAAAGAAGAATCAGTGATTCTGTAGATTTTGCTCTTTCCTGTCAAGCAGAACTGAACCACTACCTCAGCATGCTTAGGACACTGTGCTGTTTTTTCAGAGGAAAAACCAAAGTTCAGACCCACTTGTGGTCATGAAAAATCCAATTTCTGAAACAGCAGAAAAGGCTGCCCCTTCATTGGTGGATGACAAGTTTCCGGAATAGTTTCTGTATCAATTTGGAGCGTGCTTTGGATCTCCGGGGACCGAAAAGCACTATCAAATTTAGAGTACTATAATAAAAAGAAACTGCAGTGCATTCTGTTTAGAAAGATTTCTGATAAAATACCCCTTTGCTATGAAACTCCACTCAAATTACGGTACCCACACTGCCTTTTAGGACTTAGGATCCCCTTGGGAGTATAAGAGGGCTCTTTTTTAAAAGAAAAGAAACAACATTTGTACCCTAATGCAATGTCACCACAGAACTCCCTACTGAATGGCCAACAGAGAGAGAAGAGGTAAGCCGCAAATCAGCTGTGCCTCTTACTCTCAGCCTTCCTAACAACTCAGCACAGATGCAGAGAACTGTAAATTGTTACCATTTACATGACTTCACAAAACTGTCCAGCCAACAGCACAGTAAGTCATGGGGGAAACCACTTCTTTCAAACACTCAGTATAATCAGGGCTCCTTATGAGATTCTAAAGGTTGGGAACGTGCTAAGCAAGTAAAAATCTTTGCAACAAACTTTACAATAGCTTTACAATAGCTATTATATACCCCAAGCAGTACTCTCATTTGAAGAGGCAGCATCAGTAAACAAGAGACTAGGCTGGAGAAAGCCCTCTCAGGTTATGTCTACACAGGGATAAAAAAAACTGCAGCTGGCCTGGGTCAGCTGACTTGGGCTTGTGGGGCTCAAGCTCTGCGGCTGAAAAAAGTAAACATTCAGGTTTGGGCTGGAGTCCAAACTCTGGGACCCGGTGAGGATGGAGGGTTCCAGAGCTCAAGCTCTAGCCCAAGCCGAAACGTCTACACAGTGATTTTTAGCACTGCAGCCCGAGTCCAGCGAGCCTAAGCCAGTTGACCCAGGCCAGCTATAGCCATGCCGTGGTCTTTTATTCCTCTGTAGATGTACCTTCAATGTCCCCCGTCACTGGATTCTCACTGTTTTAGTTCTCTGCCCCTTCTTCTACTCTCTGCAGGTGACCAGAGAGAAGAAACTGTAAAAAAAATAAATAAATAAAAATCTCTCTTGTAAAATGTAAACTCACTTGGAGACTGGTGAATAGAACAGCAAGTCAAAGATGAATCAATGCATCAAAGTGTGTGTAAATTGCCATGTTTGTCACTAGTTAAACATAATTATGGTGACTCTAAAATTTTTCTAAATGAGAGTGGCAAATTTAATTCTCATAACTCAGCATATGTTATAGGCCATATTGTTTTAAATGCAGCAAAATGGATAAAATAAAGTCAGAAAATACAGCGTATGCAAAGAGGACCAACAATCGGCAGCAAGAACTTTATTTTATTAAGCCAAGATGGTGAAGCCTCATTTTTCCTCTTCCCCTTTTACACTGGCTGCCATTTCACTAAACAACCCTGAAATCATTTGTTCCTGATACTGTGAACTGAAAAATCATAACATAAATTTGGAATTGCTTTAGGATGCAAAGATTCCAAACAGCAATGCCCCTTAGAAGCCAATACATTTCTTATTCAGCAGCTCTATGCTCCTCAACAGAGAAAAAACCCACAAAAAACAGATTAGCCTACAAGTACTGGTAGATCACAAAGCAAACTACTTTAAACATCAACATTAGGAACCCAGCACACACGTGGACTCCAGTTTAGCTCATGTACAACTTACTCATTTGACCCTTTAGTTATTGGGCTACAATACAAAGCAAATATCTAACAGCTGAAGTTGATGTTAGTGCATCCTACCTTGTGTTGGCCAAAAGAGTTGGAGAGCAGTACCCAGCTGATGTTTATAAAAGCTGTGAGACATGTTGTAAGGATTAGTTGGAAAGACTACTTAACTACTCAGGATCAATCCCAAGCCCATGAAAGGGATGGCATGGGCAACATGCCTGCTAGCACTACAAAGTTCAATTTCTGGATTTCTTTAATATACAGTGCCAAAATTATCAAAATGTCTTTTCAAGTGCCATGAAAATGCCAGGTAAGAGACAATATTTTCAAAATAGATAGTGACACAACATGCTTATTACTGGTCTTTAACATATATTATCGTTCCATCTTTTAACACCATGTTCACATAGGCAAGATAGTGATAGCACTTTGTGGACACTACTGACTCATTAGGAGGCATCACAAAGATCAGTCTGACTTCTACCCACAAGGGCCAAAATAAAGGTAACCAGTGTAAAAGTCACATTTGTAGGATCTCACTGCAGGCTGCAACCACTAGACGGTAACATGACCACTTTAGAGATTTCAATAGAAACAGTAGTTTGTTTCACAGCGTTTAGCCAAAAGAGAGCGCTGTGATCACACAGATTTCAGTGTGACACTCCATTGAGTGGAAGGCCATGGTGCACAGTGTGGTGGAGGTAGGGTGACCAGATAGCAAATGAGAAAAATCAGGAGGGGTGGGGGGGAATAGGAGCCTATATAAGAAAAAGACCCAAAAATCGGGACCGTCCCTATAAAATCGGGACATCTGGTCAGCCTAGGTGGAGGACAACCACACCATTGTAGGGTTCTATTGTTCTAAATATTAACAATAATATAATGGAAATGAGAGATGTGCTCTAGGAATTATTACTTTGGGTTCCATGACCTGTGTTCTACAGGAGGTCAGACTAGATGATTGCAAAGGTCCCCTCTGGCTTTGGAATCTATGGACTTTCAAAAACTGTATTAAAGCCTTTTTTTTAAAAAAAATTCCAAGATGGAGTCTGATATCCAGTTAATTGAACTCTGAGCACCAACAACTCATAAAACATCTCTCAGGATCATAGCCAATTCTGAAAGAATGGAACTCCAGAGTGAACAGAATACAAGTCTGACCACTGACAAATACCCATACTGGGCTGAATTTTCAAAGCAAAAGTTGTGTAGTGATGTGTAACATAACCACAAATCATTCCTCATCTCCAAAGTATTCTGACAATACAGCATCAAATCTACCAGGTCAGCCAGTGACTACTCAATTTCCAGTGATTCAGCAAGCCCTTTTTGTTATTTCTTTCTAGTTACTACAACATCATCTCACTACGTTTCCCAAGCAACTGAGAAAACTCAGGTCTGGGTGGAAATTGCTGAGGGTGATTGTGCAATTTAAAGGGCCAGTGGCAGGGCCTAGCAATAATTTTCTATGTTCCATTTGTCAACCGTAGGTGGTTGGGGTAGTTCACTCCCCCTCCCCCCAAGATGCAGCATGATGGAAGTAAGGCAAATGTTCCTTGTCTGAAGACTTGTGTGGACCCAGCTGACCCAGAAGTGACAGGAGTAGGAAGGAGAGTATAAGGCCATTGGGACTTACGACTAAGGACGAATGAAGGTGAAAGAGGAAGTCTAAGACTTTGGGGGAGAGGTCTGTCAGCAATATATAAGGAAGTGAAGTCAGCTTCTTCTTCCCCTGATTCCCGAGGAAGCTGGATTGTGGTAATCATAAGGTGTAAGATGAAACTACAGGAAAATCAGTTTTAACTTTTTGCATTCTCATGTAGCTCTAGGGTATACCTGGCCATTTCCACCATCCCATTTTACTGCATTATAGTAAGTGAAAACCTATTCATTCTTTTTATTTACTTGCTGCTTAATAAAAAAAAATTAGGCCTCTCCTGCCCCTCCCATCCCCACTTTAGGAGTAGCTACATTTTGCATCAATGGGAAACTCACTTCTCTATCTGAATCATAATTTTCTCAAGTGCAGAGAATCTAACCTTCATCACACTGGTCAATACTGGTTCCTGGGTCTAATTTACCGCTTGTCCTGCCTTAAATGTTTAGGTACTAGTTAGTATGAGCAAGGAATTTTCATAAATGTACAAACACCTAATAAGACAAAATGACATGAAGGCCTATGGATTGGATCCAGCTAATTAGGTACGACATGGCAAGTTCTTCATCTCTGTGCAAACTCAAAGAGTGAATATTTGCTTGAGAGAACACCTAGATGTCTCTGTAAAGCTCTGTAAAGCTCACAAGTTTTTAGACATGGGGAAGGCCTTGGGGAACTTTAGACTTCAGAATTTGGTTAGAAGGGCCAAAGGCTCTGCAGCCAGATGTGTGCAGTTGATCTGTTTTTCATCTATCTTAGTTCAAGGCGGGCATTTCCTTGTAAGCAACACAACTCTCCTTTGAGACAAGATCAAAGCAAAATCAAAAGAAAAGTATATGAAAATGATGACATCTCCTACAGGATCACAGTGATAATTCCAGGCAGAATCAACAGAGGTTACCATCCCCCAGGATTCAGTTTCTGACCCACGTTTAGCTTGATTTATTAGGTAGCATAGTCAGGTGGGATTGGTCTATGTACAATTTTAGAATGAAATAGAGATAAGCCTGAGCAGGCGAGTTTTGATCCATAAACTCCTCATCTATATTTCCCCCAAAATTCAGATTAGTATTCCTGTAGTCCATAAGAAATGGGGTCAACAAGCCTGAATCTAGAATCAAACCTTCCCAAATTCCAGGTGTGTTTGGATTCTGGGTCCAAATTCTGTACCATATGTAGAATAAACCATAAATAATGGAAGCCAATCGCTGAGATGCATGGTGAAATCCTTTCAGTTCATATACAAGGGAGACAGTATCAATCTGTCAGAAGTGATACCAGTAATAGTACTACTATTATATGGACTGACTCTAAAAACACCCAAATAACTGACCTAAGGGAAACTGAATGCCTGTTATGGTCCATATTGCCCAGAAACAGGATAGAAAAGTTTCCATTTTGAAGTGCCTAGCTACCATATTTACCATAGAAATAGACAAAAAAGATCAGTCAGTTCCACATGAAGGCACAATGCCATCAACTTCAAGGGCAAGACTTTGAAGGAAGCTACACTACATGGGTTGAATGAAGGGGACTGTCTTAGGAAGGGCAGCAGCACTTGGTCATTATACTATGGGCAACAACCCAGATTATAAAATAGTGCATTACATAACACAGACTGTCCCAGACTTATGGATATTATATGATGTGTGAAAAATTCAAGGTCTGTCAAAAGATCAGTTTATTGTTTTTGCATTATCCTCAGCATATTAATGGCATAATTATACTTTAGAAAGATTATATTAGATCAATAGTGCAAGAACTGAGCATGTCAATCACTGGTTCTTTGGAAAGTGTCATATATGCAGTAGGCTGGAGAAACAGAGTACATAGGACACCTATCGGTCATAAATTTACACATCCAGATATCCTTACCATCACCCATTCCTACCTATCTTTTTTTTATTCAACACGATCTATGTTTTTTTAATGAAAGTGTATGCCTCACTTGTCTTGGACATCAAATATGTCCAGGGCAAACTCCTACCCTCACAGGACAGATGAAGTGTGGGAGGGGCACAAGGATATATTAGTCACAAGAGTCATCCTGTCAATGCAGGGAAGAATGCTTTGGAGCAGGCTGCCACATGATAATGGGCATGCAGAACTTCCTTGTTAATATTTTTATTGCAGTAGTGCCTTCAAGGCACCATCATGCTATGCATTGTATAGATAATAAGAGTTTACAACCTAAATAAATAAAACAGGCAAAGGGTGGGAGAAAGGAAGTACTATTTTCTCCATTTTTTTAACAGATGAGGAAATGAGGCACGGGGAGATTAAGTGGATACACAGGAAGAATATGGCAGGGCTAAGAACTAAACTCAAATTTGCTGAGTTCTAGTCCAGTGTCTTACCTACAGGACCCTTCTTCCTGTGCTTCTTTGTACGTTGGCTGGGGATTTGGCCATGTGCCTTTTAGGCTGTAAGGCACCATTCAGGCCATAGTCCATTCCCATCCCTAGAGATTTGAATTCCAGGTTGGCAAACTTCTCTGCTGCTGTTCAGGTGGAAGCAGAGAAGATTGAAGAGGGAAGTGCGAGCGCTCAGCATTTCTGCAGATCAGGCACTTTCATTTAGGAGCCTACTTATGGATTTGAAAATGTTGGTTTGAGCCTCTGGCCCTTATTCTTGTGAAGGTAACCTGCAAAATATGAACAGAAGCTGGAAGAAGAGGAACACTATTTTTCCCCTTATGACAAAGTTCCTCCTCTGCCTCGGTGGGTCCTGCGCTTTTTGGCGGATTTGCTCGCCTCAGAGGTTCATGGCAGCCCTCAGTTTGGCCACTTCTGCTAGAGGCTCAAACCCACCATCCACTCAGTTAACCTCATCACTGGCCAGCATGGGGGAAATGGAGAACAATCCCCACAGTCTCTGTGTCCCACCTAGTGGGTTGGGAACAGGCCAGATCCCTTTCCAAATTAGACCTTCCCTTCTGGTGTTGCTCACAGACCAGGTCAAGTCCTCCTGTGTCCAATCACGAGTTGGAGGGATGGGGGGGAACCCAGGCCCACCCTCTACATCAGGTTCCAGCCCAGGGCCCTGTGGATAGCAGCTGTCTACTATGCCTCTTGTATCAACTGAGTGACAGCTACAACTCCCTGGGCTACTTCCCCATGGCCTCCCCCCAGCACCTTCTTTATCCTCACCGTAGGATCTTCCTCCTGAAGCCTGATCATGCTTGTACACCTCAGTCCTCCAGCAGTACACCTTCTCACTCCCTGCTCCCTTGCATGCCCTCCATTAACTGATGGCAGGTCCTTTTTAAACCAGGTGTCCTGATTAGTCTGCCTGCCATAATTGATTCTAGTATATTCTTAATTGGCTCCAGGTGTCTTAATTAACTTGTCTGTCTTAATTGGTTCTAGCAGGTTCCTGATTACTCTAGTGCAGCCCCTGCTCTGGTCACTCAGGGAACAGAAAACTATTCATCCAGTGGCCAGTATATGTACTTTCTACCAGACTCCTGTACCGCACTGGTCTGGCTGTCACACCCTCCAGTTTGTTTCCCGATTTACAGTGGGTTAACAACTATATTTAGCTGAGAAATAATTTGCATTATGAGGTTCTAGAGAGTTAAAAATTAGAATTACTTGAAGATTACTGCAAAGAGGAGAACTCTCAGGCAGATTAGATTGTAGGGAAAAAAGTATATTAGGAACCCTGCAATCTTGCAAGGATTTTAGCAAAGATGAGATATAACTTGAACCTGGAAGGACAATCTCCATGGAGAATCTCTGGGTCAGATCAAAAATGGGAAAAAGGCCAACATTCTGATTCAGATGCAGTTGAACTCTCATGGGGTTTCAGCTCAAGATAGTGGAAAACTCATGCAAACTACTGATCTCATGAGACTGCCACTTCTAGAGGATCAAATCTAGTGATGCCAACCACATGGGAGCAAATACATCTCCTAAGAACAGCTCCCAGGAGTTTCTTGCCATCAAATACAAGATTAAATTTTATCCTTGTCTTTGACCATGAACCCAAATCCTTGCCTAAAACATCTATTTAAGAATAATAATGTCATCAAATGTCATATTTGAAGACAAACTGATCACTATAGCATACAATACTGCACAACTAGCTAGCAACATTTGGTGAATTTTCACATCCCTATGGAAAATTAGTCACTGGCCGCTGCAGGAGTCAGAGGACTGAATGAAGTCTCTCTCCTACTGGCATAGGATGATGTGGTAAATCCTACACTCCTAAAAGCCATTTCTTATGGCACTATTCAAACTTAGTGACCGGTTTAGATCACTTAATGTCAGCAAACATCTAATGTAGGGTATAGAAGAGTATAGCTGTACTATAATAAATTAAAGAGGATGGTAAAAAAATCTTATGGTCCAATGCCCCTTTCAGATACACTCATACAATTCGCACTGAATACAAGTCACACTGAAGTCAACAGGAATTGAGTGTATGCAGCTGAAGACTGAACTGGGCCCTGAGTAAGCCACTATGCACATTTGAAAAATAAAAAAAAATGCCATCAGATTAATAGTCTCTCGAAAAATATGAACAAAGCTTCAGTCCAGCATGTCAGTTCCAAAAGAGACAAGCAGCCATTCCTCTCTAGTTACTAAGACAGTGATACTTAGACCTCAGAGGTTCAGGAGCCAAATCAGTGATCAGCATTACCCAAAAGAGCGACAGTAGTGAGAATACATTGTTTCATTTACTGCTTATAAATAAATAAATGAAATTATTTTCACAGCAAAATGACTGACTCACGCATCCTAAAATTGGTTAACACCACAGTAAAACCACCCTGATTGGTTAATAATTAAGTCACACACTGTTTTAATAGCATGTGCTGCAGAGAGCTGCAGGAAACACATTGAAGAGCCACTTGCAACTGGCAAGCCTCCATCTGAGTATCACTGCTCTAAGATTTCAATCTAGCATATAGCTGCAAAAGATCCTTATAAGGCAAACTAGCAGAACACAAAAAGGCCCCCAAACAATTTTTAATCATTTCAGAAATAATAGGTTCTCAAAGAGAAGCAACTTATTAACCAAATACTGTTGAGCATGAACCACATAATGAGATAAAGTTAGATTTTTAAATCTTTAACCGTGATAGTTATTAAAGGTGTTTTGTAGTATAAACAGACCATTTCTGTACTCTTGACATGTAACACAGACAGAGCTAAGCATTAATGTATCTATCATTTTCCTAAGGCACCTAACACCATCAAATCTAAGCACTGCACAACAGTTAAAGAGCACTGAATGTGCCCTAAAGGCACAAGTGGATCATCTAAAAAACAACACATTAAAAAAAACTATCTAGTTGACATTATTTCTCAAGATACCAACACTAACTTACTTTCACGAAAATTAGGAAAGAAGTAACAGAGCAGCAGTTTTACTCACTGAAAAACAAGCACTGATATTAGAAAATGAATTTGCCATTTTTTCCAAAACACTCTACTATGAAGTAGTACTGAATGCATCCGATGAAGTGAGCTGTAGCTCACGAAAGCTTATGCTCAAATAAATTTGTTAGTTTCTAAGGTGCCACAAGTCCTCCTGTTCTTTCTACTGTGAAGGTCTTCTAAAAGCCCAACCTACTTGGTAATGATAGTAAATTGCTAGGATTTTTTTTTTTTTTTTTTGCCTTTCACAGGTTTTCACTTTTGACTCCAATTTAGGAAAACATCATCTGTTCAGGACCATGCTCAAAGTTAAGCGTATGTGCTTAAGCACTTTCCTAAATTGAGATGGATTTCAACGTGTATTTAAGTGCTTTCCAGAATCAGGACCTGAAGGAGAGAAGAAAAGATGGTTTTGTATAAATAAAGTCTGCTGCAGTTTCCACGGCATGCATCCGATGAAGTGAGCTGTAGCTCACGAAAGCTCATGCTCAAATAAATTGGTTAGTCTCTAAGGTGCCACAAGTACTCCTTTTCTTTTTGCGAATACAGACTAACACGGCTGTTACTCTGAAACTTGTTTTTGAGACACATGACTCAAATACAGAGGATCTGGGTTCCATTCCTAGCTCTACCACAGATTTCCTGTGTCTTTGGGCAAATCACTCAATCTCTCTGTGCCTCAGTTCTCCACCTGTAATTTGTGGATAGCAACACTTCCCTATCTCATGGGGTTGTTATGGGGATAAATTCACTGATGTTTGTGAGGTGCTCAGATATTACAGCAAAAGGGACCATAGAAATATGGAACCTAGACAGAGTGAAGAGGAAAACTGATCCCCTGGTGGGATTTGTACCTGGTGTATCTCATTAACTGCTCATCACACTGAACCATGTGTAAATACAGGTCAGAAGCACAAAAACTGATTCACTCAAGCAGACAGTAAAATGGGTTTGAATTAGTGAAATCTATTCCAGTAAGTCCCTTTAAGCTTCACTGTCCTGCCTCTCTGTCTTAAGTGACAGCAAGGTCACTTGCTTCTTAATTATGCTGGTCTGGTGAGCACTACATTCATTCAGTTGGCAAGTTTATTTAGGCATGCTTCTATTAAAATGCACACCAAAACAAACGTTTAAATATCACACATGTAAAACAAACTAAAATCAGCTTTGAACAACTGAGAACTGAAGTTGGATGGAAAGAAAGACAGAGCTCTGCAAGTACTGTGACATCTTACAGAAAGAATAAAGGGAAATTTGCATTCTGTAATATTTTGAAGGTGAACTAAAATGCTGTTTTAAAATAAACAAAACCACTTGAGGTTCTAAATCATTAACTGAATACATGAGCAGATGTTAAAAAATACAAATAAACACCTTTAAAAATGTAAACTCAAAGACGTTTTACCTGCCAAGACTTGAGGTCAGGACTATGTATTTATCCTGCAGCAGTTGGTGACATCATTAATGCCTCCTGGAATGTAAGGAATGCAGCTCTCTGCATATTTTAAGTGTTAGTGATTATACCAGCTCTTAACAGGGGAAAAAAAAGATCCCAGAACTTGGCAGGTAAACAAGGGTCTGACTCTGAGAGATGTTGAGTATTTGAAATTCACAGAGCAGCGAATGAGGACCAGGTTCTCAAGTGCTCAGCACCAATAATTGGGACCAGATTTTCAAAAGAGCTCAGCACCCAATCCACTAAACTCCTTTCAAAAATTAGTGCACTAAGTGTACAGGGGCAGAGCAATTTTGGAAAATCTGGCCCAGCCAGTTAAGGTTGCTCAGCATCACTCAGGATAGAGCTCATAGGAAGGAAACGATTCTTCAACTAACCTTTTTTAAAACCTAGCACTAGACTATCATTTTTGACTCTACATCTATTGTATGCTAATGATTTTGGATCTTAAACAAGTTTTTTTTTTATTTGTTAAAAGCACTTCAATTAATCTTTAAATGTAAAGCGCACTATAAAAATGGCTGCAACGTTTACCACTGATCCTACCCACTGCTGCAAAATTGTGCTCTAGAGTATATCTTTTCATTTAAAACAACAATGATTTATATCAGCTGAGGATCTGGCCCTATGTTTTTAGCGTTTCTGGTTGTAAAAACAACCTTGAAAATGTGAGCAGTGTTCTAACCAATGCAGTGTCGTCTTTTGAGTCTGCTAACAGCCTGAAACAATAGGTCTGAAAGGTGTCAACCACAAATCAGTGGGGCGTTAACTATGAAGACTACTGATGATCATTTAAATGGCAGGAGAGTACACTTTTACGGCTGAGCATTTTAGCAAAAATTTCCAGCAATTGTCTTTATCCCATAATGCCAACTACCTCCCATACCTACAAAGATGGAGAATTTTATATCAAAATAAATATAATTGGAAGTATTGTACTAATCTATTGTTTTGTATCTATTCATTCATAAATTTCATTTTTTTTTGTTGAAATGAAGCTCTCATGGAATTTCCTATCAGCTGCACATGAGTGCCACAGAATTTAAGGTCAATATGCATGAGGCCTTGTCTATAATATTGCTTGCCATAATATCGGATGTTCTGTCTAATTTTGAATCTCTAATTTATAAAGTTTATATTACAAGCTTTCATAAGGCAGATACTTTTAACCCAGATTTCACTTGAACTTTACTTGTCACTACCCTTACACATCAAAGGAATCTTGTCACTTCATCCCATTTCATATATTTACCCCTCACGTATGCTGCAAGTTAATGGGTCAAAATCAACCTATCATTGTTTCAAGTAACTCCTGAAGATTAAAGTGTAACTTGAAATGATTAGAGAAACCAATATTTTTTCTGATTGTTTCAGATTGTTTATTTTGTGCTTTTGACAACATTTTGGGTGTAGACTGTTTCATGTTTGCTGATGTTTAGTCAGTTTCCCTCTGTTGTTTGTGTGGCTCTTTCACATTCAGCAAAAGAGAGAGAGGAAGATTTTAAATAAACAAAGCACTACAGTAAAGCCTCTAAAATTGGCACATGTGAAGGACCTGAAAGTACTTTTAACTCATTGTTTTTCATTTGACTAATTTTCACATTATTGGTATCCTTTAAGTTCCCAATCCAGTGCATTATGGTGCTTTCCTGAGAGGTATTGAACAACCTGAGTTCCCATTTATTTAAATGGAAATGGAAGATGCTCAGCGTTTTGCATAGGACACATTCACACCGCATGGGACAAAACCACAGAGAAATGAAAGCAGAGCAAAACAATATCCTAGGCAGTCCAGGTAAAAATAATGGGTCATCCTGCAAATGCTAACTTGATATGATCAAAAAAAAAGAAAAAAAAGAAAAGGAGTACTTGTGGCATCTTAGAGACTAACCAATTTATTAGAGCATAAGCTTTCGTGAGCTACAGCTCAATTCATTGGATGCAGTATGGTGTGCATCCGATTAAGTGAGCTGTAGCTCACGAAAGCTTATGCTCTAATAAATTTGTTAGTCTCTAAGGTGCCACAAGTCCTCCTGTTCTTTTTGCGGATACAGACCAACACGGCTGCTACTCTGAAACTTGATATGATCAGTAAGGCCTGGATCCTCAAACAAAAATCCTAAAACAATACTATGATAAATCTTTTTGTTTGTTAAAAAACTGTCCACTCCTATTAATCAGTATAAAACTTGATTAGACATCCATGCACCATCAAAGGTCAAGCTCTGCTGAAAATCTATCTGCAGCTAAAGGACTGTGTTTGAGGCCCAGCAGTTAATTACAACTGTGTCCCAATCTACTGACCACTATAAGAAAGTCCCAGAAGTCTCACCCCATCAAGCAGCACTCATATAAACACCTTTCACTCAGCAGGGGGTCTGATAAACACTGAAAAGACCCAGATAAGCAAAACAAACTTTAACCAGCAGAGACTTCTCATGGCACAGCTGACTAAACTCCCTAAGGAGAATTCAACTTATCATCCTTTAAAAATATATAAGTAAAACCAACACCATGTAGAGGAAGCCAGACATATTTTCTTAACTATTAAGTGACCATAACAGAGGAGGAAAACCATTTTAAAAAATAACCCAAATCATGGCTGTAAAACCCTCAAACTTGACAGGGGGACACAGGGCTGGTTTAGTATTCTAAATGCCCTTTTTAATTTTTTTTTGTTTGGTTTGTTTTTAATTTGACTAGATTTCAGACTGGCACTGTCCCTTTAACACTGAGCTATAGTGAAATATACCAGGAGGGGTAACTAAGGACACAAGTGTCCACCCATGAAAACCAAATTGCAGGATGTGGCCTGAATAGTCTAGGGCCCCAAATTCTGCAATTAGCTATGAACATGCCTAACTAAATGTTTAGGATTAATCCTATCACATGCATTCCATACAGCATTTGTGTAAGTTTTGGTAAAATCAGGACCTAAAACTTTCACTACTCAATAAGGGAGTAAAAAACCAAGGGCATATGGAATACATTTGAGTTCTAATGTCCAAATACCACTGGGTAGGGCTGTATAAAGTCTAATGGACTTTTTATCCACTCCTTCTCTCCTTGTATGTCTTAGCTGTGGTTTACCTTACCTTATTTCCCTTCTTTCTTTTGTTCTTTGATTTCCTCTTATTGCTATTTTGGGTTTTCTCAATTGTACTTCAGTTTGGGGGTTATAATGAAAGAGAGAGCTTTCCTTGTATCATGACAGGAAAAAGACATGTAATCGTATGCATTTATTTGTATTATTATCCCAATATACCTGTATACAGGAAGAAAGGAAACAATTATGGGGTGCCTAAATTATATTGAAGAAACACTTGATATTCCATATTGAAGGAAATTATTCTACCACTATATAATGGACTAGTGAGAGGACATTTGGAATTCTTGTTGCCTTATCATAACTCATTATTCCACGTGGCTCAACCCTTATATAACATCAGAAACATTTCCTTTATATTATCTCCCAATACTCTTTACGGTATTATTTAGACATCCCAAAATTGTGCTTGCTTTTTACATTAAAAAAAAATATTTTTTTTGTGTTGAAGGTTTTAGTGTCAGTTAACTAGTTCCTAACACATTGTTGGGAGTTGTAAAACAAATAATAAAATAATAATGGCATTATCACTATCTCCAGTTCCTTCTCCAGCTCCATGTTAGCTGAAGAAAAAATAATACCACATATTCTAAAATGGTACAGCAGGAGACAACATAAATAATACACGAACTTGAGCTATATAAAAATGGAGTTATTTTTAAAGAGAAAGCCAGAAAGCAAACATTGATGTGCGGTATACAGAATTCTGATGACAACAGAGGACAGAGTTTGCAAGACTATTTGACCTAATACTAAGTATGAGAACAAAGTGAGCAGAAATGTTTATGAAGGAAGGCTCAAACACTAGAAAACATAACAAAAATCAAGAAACATGGGGTTGCGACTGATCCAAATTGAGACCTTCAGCAGGTCGCAAACTCTGTGTCTAATTCCCCCCCCACACACACATCTATAAAGCAGATCTAATGGTACTTACCAATGCTGGTAAAGCACTTGCAGATCTACTGATAAAAACCAGGTTTCAGAGCAGCAGCCCTGTTAGTCTGTATCCGCAAAAAGAAAAGGAGTACATGTGGCACCTTAGAGACTAACAAATTTATTTGAGCATAAGCTTTCGTGAGCTACAGCGCGCGTCATCGGATGCATACCATACTGCATCCGATGAAGTGAGCTGTAGCTCACAAAAGCTTATGCTCAAATAAATTGGTTAGTCTCTAAGGTGCCACATGTACTCCTTTTCTTTTTGATAAAAAACACTATATGGATGCTAAGTATTATTATCAGTCATATTATTAAATAACTGTAGGTCAAATTGCTGTATAGAGATAAGTTACCAAGACAAAATAACTGCTTATATTGTTTTGAAGATTAAGTAAGAAATAGAATGAAACACTTTTGAAGATGGGTCATTTTTTTCAAAAAAGGACTGAAAACATGTGCTCGTTTTAGCTTCCTAATTCCTATTCTTCTGAGCTCTTTACCAGTTTCCCTTTAGTTACACATTTGTCTTCCCATGTAAAATGGAGCAGCAGAGCAAATACACTCTGAGTGTGGCCTGGTAAAAAAACGTAAGTTAAAAGTAACCTTACACAAGCTAAATGTATGTATATCTGAAATGTATTTCTAGAAATCTAGCTGATATCTTCAATATTTATTGAGATGTAGTGACCAAAGCTTTTGTTTTAAATCCCTCTGCTTTATCTTTCTTTCTTTCTTTTAATTGTGGTAAAAACATTTCCTTGCTAAATTTACCTAGAGCACCTACTCATTTGTCCAATACCTTCAGAACTATCCCATGGTTGTTTATACTCACTACCTTTAAGGATTTGCTGCGGCCAAAAATGTTAGAGAAAAACCATATTCCCCCACGTGAGGAAATACAGACTTCTTATGAGAAATCTGGCATAACAAACAAGGTTGTCATCCAATAAAGTGTCTCCTGATCAAAAGAGCTAACATACAGTAAAAGATACTTTGTAAAATAATACCTCAATATCTGTCTGTTCTGTTTTAAAACGCTTTTCTTTAATGTAAACTGAAAAAGCTCAACTTGCAGGGCAGTTAGTAATTCCTGCTCCACAAGGAAACATATTATGTTGCTGCATCTACAAACAAATGTCTTTGTTCGGATCGTGCAGACACTTATGCATGCATTTAATTTTAGTCATGAGAATAGTCCCATTGAAGGATTGAGATACTAGGGTCTGATTCCGCAAAACCTTAATCAGGGAATTACTTAGCAGGTGAGTAATCAAGTGTGTCTGAGGAGGTCAGACCTACTGACTTGAATAAGTCTACTGATATAAATAAGCGCTGCAGGATCAGGCCATTGGGTTATTCACTCTCCCTCCCCCTACGCACCTCCTTCATGCCCCCCCACCCCGCCCCACCCCCCAAAAAAAGGTTTGCTCCTGTTTTCATAAATGTTTTACAGAGTGCTTGGTTTCATGGAAATCACATACACAACAGTAAAAAAAAAAAAAAGAAAGAAAGAAAGAAACTATGTGAGAAATCTCCCCCTCTCCGGTTTTCTTACCTTTTTTTGGCTTGTGCATGAAATTCAGAAGGAAAAAACAAGATCTGCCATTAGATAATTTTGTATACTTGGAACTTGTAAAAGAATTTTAATGGGAATTCCACACATCAGGGCTGTTTTCTTTCCAGGTTATGTCAGTTTGCTTCAGTAGAGTAACCCACATACAGAAAAGTCCTAATGTGTTCAAACTTGCTGTATTTGCTAATCAAACATATTTGACAAATCTGCCACTGAGTGTATTAGACCCTACTTCTGCAAACACTTACACCAGGAATAAACTTTACTCACATGTGCAAATGTAGGACTAGGCTTTAGCATGGGCTCAATCCTGTGAGCAGATCCACACATACAACACCTTCTCCGAGGTGAAATACTGAAGTCAGAGGGGCTGAGCACTGGAGCAAGTGGCTGTGTACCTATTTGCAGAATCAGGCTTCCAAGTTGTATTTCCATAAATTAAATTGAAAACCCAAGATCAAAATTACAATAAAGCAATCAGAACTACAATCTACTCAGGTACATTCAACAAGAGTTTTCCTTGCTGCACTAGTCAGGTTTAATGTGAGTATAGGAAGGGTACTGAAATTTACATTCAGTTTTGCTGTCTACTCAAATTGTCTGCACAGTTTTGTGTGTTGCCTGCTTACAAGTACAAATCAGAAAGGAAGTCCAGTCCTAATTCCCACTCACCTTAATGTGAGCAGGACTGGGCATGCATACAGAAAGCAAAACGCAGCGTTGCAAACTCTTGTGATTTTATCTTGAATTTTGCAATACGTGGGGGCGGTTGTTGTTTTTTATCTCATCATTTTTAAGCCAGTCTCAGGATTTGAGGGGCCTGATTTACAATTTCTGATCACCAAGCGAGGGCAAAACTAAAACCATAACAGTAGAACATACATACATACAAGTCACTAAGCCAAAGCGTATACACACGTAAAAATGTATAAAAAAATGTACTTCATTCATTTATTTTTACAACTGTCATTGTAGTTGTAATTATTTATGAGAAATCTCAGGGTATAATATCTACCTATATATTTCTACCACATTCATCATCACAATGTGCCAATACAGAGGGTAATTGCTAAACAACTGCCTCTTCCATGAGGTAGGGTTGCCAGGTGTCCGGTTTCTGACCAGAACATCCGGTCAAAAAGGGACCCTGGCGGCTCTGGTTGGCACTGCCGACGGGGCCATTAAAATTTCGGCCAGTGGCATGGCGGAGGCCCGGGGCTAAGGCAGGCTCCCTGGCTGCCCTAGCTTTGTGCGGCTGCCAGAAGTGGCTGCCAGGTCCTTGCGGCCCCTAGGCGCATGGTCAGCCAGGGAGGCTCCGTGCACTGCCCCCGCTCCCAGTGCCGGCTCTGTGGCTCCCATTGGCCGGGAACCGCAACCAATGGAAGCTATGGGAGTGGCGCCTGCAGGCCCAAGTGCACCACGCGGAGCCTCCCTGGCCGCCCATGAGGCTAGGGTCTACAGGGACCTGACAGCTGCTTCCTGGGAGACATAGTAAACACCCCTAGGACCCCGCACCGCCCCCCCACACACACAACACCCCACCTCCTGCCCTAGACCAGAGTCCCCTCCCGCACACAAAGTCCCTCCCGGAGTCCAAACCCCCAACCCAGAGCCCATACCCTGCCCCGCACCCCAACCCCCAGCCCTCTCCCGCACCCCAAACCCCTCATCCCCAGCCCCAACCCAAAGCAAACACCCCCAGCCAGAGCCCTCACTAAGCTTGGTGAAAGTGAGCGAGGGTTGGGGACAGTGAGTGACAGAGGGAGGGGGGATGGAGCGAGCATGGGCAGGGCCTCGTAGAAGGGGCGGTGATGGGCCAGGGCCTTGGGGAAGGGACAGGGAAGGGAGCGGGAAAGTGGTGTTCAGTTTTGTGCCATTAGAAAGTTGGCAACCCTACCATGAGGTCAAAAGAGCCCAAGTTTGTGAATCCTCAGGCATAATGCAAGGCCGAGCTCTTCCTTCCGACCTCTGCCAACAGGGGTGTTTGGGCAGGGTTCAGTTTCTGTCATGATGTGCAGACATTTACGTCATTTTACATATTAACAGAGATGCTTTTATATTTTTGTTCAGGTAGGAAGGGGCATAATGAAGATTAAATGAATGTAAAATATTAATAAATATAACATTTTGTTAAATAAATCACATATGTTTTGGTAACATGAGATCTCACTAAAGCAGCTGCTATGAAATCTTTACCAAAAACTGAAGAAGAGAGCCCACCAATTGTGTGTGAAGATACTGTATGTGGATTACTCAGGTTCTACTGAACAAGCAAATGTGTTAGCAACTCGAAGCAGAGTTAAACAGGCAAATTTTGACCTATCACATTTGACATCAATAGCCGGTGTAAGGCAGTGTACCCCTCTGATACCTGAAAGTCACTCTGAAAGTGACCTAATTTAATCATCTCCACACACATTCCAGAATTTAGAGGGAACATACCTTATTGTTTCTATGCAACAGTTTGGCAAATTATTATTTTGCATCTGGACAAAGGAGAAACAAAGAAAATATATCAGCAGACAAAAGGAAAAGAAGGAGACCGCCCACAGAAGGGATGGAATAGGATTGTCTTGGGAATTTCACTGAAATAAATCGTTCCCAAATGATAATCTGCCAAAAGCACAGAGGCAGTTCAGAGCCAAGGGGACAAATTCTTCCCCGGTGTAACACCACTGACTTCAGAGTTACACTTGGGATGAGTTTGGCTTAAGGAATCTAAAGATGGACCCTGACCAATTTCCCCCTAAGTAGGATTCAGATCTGTGGCTTCCGGTGTTACAACATTGCTTTGGCTTTGTTATGCTGTTATGTTCTTTATCAGAATTTTTTTACTCATACAGAACAGCTAAAGAACTCCAAACCAGTAGCACCACCTGATGAATATCAACTGCTCTTCAAAGCATTTGTCTTAAAACCCAGGGTTGGGTTTGTTTCCTCCCCTACTCCAAGCTGGTGGGTCTTAGCACTGATGAGTTCATTGTGTGGTCTGTCTGGTCAAATCTGCTGCTTAAATCCAGTCATTCAGAGTTGAATGGTAATGTTTTAACGGGGTAGGATTCAATCTTTTCCAGTGTGTGCACTTCCTTGCTTCTTTTGCAGCCTTTACATTTCTATTTGTGGTGTTCTTGTTACTGGCTGATAGATGAGACACAAGATTAATGTCGCCTCGCCACATATCAATAGCCTCCCAGTGAAAATATAGGTTTCAGAGTAACAGCCGTGTTAGTCTGTATTCGCAAAAAGAAAAGGAGTACTTGTGGCACCTTAGAGACTAACCAATTTATTTGAGCATAAGCTTCCGTGAGCTACAGCTCACTTAATCGGATGCATACTCTGGAAAATACAGAAGATGTTTGTTTTTATACACACAAATCATGAAAAAATGGGTGTTTATCACTACAAAAGGTTTTCTCTCCCCCCATTTTTTCATGATTTGTGTGTATAAAAACAAACATCTTCTGTATTTTCCAGAGTATGCATCCGATGAAGTGAGCTGTAGCTCACGAAAGCTTATGCTCAAATAAATTGGTTAGTCTCTAAGGCGCCACAAGTACTCCTTTTCTTTTAGTGAAAATATAAACAGTCAAAAAGCTGTAATGAATTCCACTTATTTATCAGTTTAGAAGAATGGGATTTGTGGTGACTCATCATATTACAGCAGCCCAAAGACATAATACATGATTCTACACTCCACCCATTTTCCTTTTGTTCACCTATAATAAGAGATTCATGCAGGATGGACAAAATGCAGTCTCTATACATTTTTCTTCCCTAAGCAATTATTTGGGCTCAAATGCCTAAATTTTCAAAACCAAATTGACTACAATGATGGCGGGAGGTTGTAGCTTGGGTATCAATTTGCATTCACTTTCACATTGTTTCTTTCATTCCATTTTATAAGTCTGATACTTATTTTTCTCTGTCTCTTGCAGGATGTCTGCTTTCCATCAAGCACAGACACACTTTGGGACTGGGCTGCTACAGCTGCATTTTCTGACTGAGCCACATTTTACAAAAGAATTTTTATGAATGCAGTGCCAAACTTGTCATAGGTGATCGTGCCTGTTTCAGCCTTAAAGTTTCAGCCTTTGTTCTCTCTCCTCTTTCCTCCTGGTTAGCTAAATGATTTGCTGCTAGGAAAAGAATCATTCACTAGGCCATGCAAAGGAGTTCAGTAGCCGTGTTCCACATCTTAAAGTAAATAGACAGACTAGCAATAGGTTGTTCTAACGTGTTAATAAAGTAGTATGTTACCATCACATTCACCATTGCAGGGTCACTCTTTTAATTAAAGAGATCTATCTGGCTGCATTAAAGAAATATTATGGAATATTTTATATATGAATGTACTTACTTCAAAATTATATGATAATCAGTTAATAATGGAAACCCATAGTAATATAGGAATTGCCATGCTGGATAGCACCTTAGGTCCATTTAACCCTGTATCTGACAGCAGTCAGCACTGGATGCTTCAGAGGTAGGTGTAAGAACCCGCAGTAGGCAGGTGCAGAATAATTTGCTTCCCCACACACATCAGGTCTCATCCTGATCTCTAATAGTCAAAGATTGGCTTAAGTTAGATAATTGGTTTAACATCTCTTCCAAAAAATGTTGTTAGCAATAACTATCATAATCCTGAATATTCATTATACATATAAAGGTTCAATCCCTTTTTGCATCTTGCTGAGTTCTTAGTCTCAATGACATATTATGGTAAAAAGTGCCACAGTCTAATTATGTATTGTGTGAAAACGTGTTTTCTTTGATCAGTTTTGAATCTGCCACCTTGCAGAAACATTTGATATACTTTCTTAACCATTCATTATTTTATATAATTTTACTATGCTTCCTGCAGCTCTCATTGGCCGGCAACAGTGAACCACGGCCACTGGGAGCTGCGGGCGGCCGTGCAAATGTAAACAAACTCTCTGGCAGCCCACCTTGGATTACCCTGACAGGCCACGTGTGGCCTGTGGGCTGCAGGTTGCCCACCACTGGTCTACGGTGAACAATCCCAATCTTGTCAATCTCTTATCATACAAGACTTTTTCCAGGCCACTAACTATTTTCATCATCTTTCTGTGAACCACCTCTAATTCTGCAAAATACTTTTTTGAGATGCACTGACTAGTACTGCACACAATTTTCCAGATAAAGCTTCATGATCAAGTTAGGTGTTGAAATTATAATATTTTCCATCATGTTCTCCGTCCTATTCCTTATGCATCCTAGCTTCTTATTTGCTTTTCTGACACACTGAGCAGAAGTCCTTATTGGGCTGTCCACAATGTCATTTCCATTTCCAGAGCTGACAGAGCTCATTTAGAAATCTGTATGTTTGTGTTTGAGCAGTTTAAATTTTTCCTATCAATGGCCATTACTTTGCATGCATCAACATTGAAGATTTTCTCTGTCAAAGACCAAGTGTACGCTCCACAGTAGAATAACTCCACCCTAGGAAAACAAATAAACACTAGTAAATGCCAGTAAATAAGGAAGCCCAGCAACTACTAAGAGAAGTATATACTCCGGGAAGGAAAACCTCCAAAGCTCCACCTACACTTATGAATAAAACTCCCCAGAATTGAGAGAAGAAGGGATTTCACTCCACCCTTCGGATGTCACTTCTAGCACCAGTATGCCTGGCAGCAGCAATGAGTTTCTTTGTATAAATGCTATAGAAATATAACATCTCTTCTACTCTTCTGTTTCCACATTAATGAAAATGATTAAGGACAACGGAAAGTACCTTTAGCAGTGAAATCAAGAACTGAATTTCCTTTGCATGGTAAAGTAGTTTAGAATCATGTGCAAATCGTAGCTCTGTAGTAAATAACTTTGTATTAATAACCACTAGTATAAACCCTGTATTGTCCAGTGTAATGTTGTGATTCAAGCCACTCATCTACCAGTTGCTACAACACTCTTATCTACTATCTAAATGACATGACGAATTACCTCTATCTATACACTAGTGTAGATACATTATCTCTATCAGGAATAATTATTTGGTTTCACAGGTATAATCTCAGTCAGTCTCTGGAGTCTATGGCAATGTGTACTCAACATCAACTGAAAAGACAACAGCAATATAAACAAACTGTTATCGTTCTTGTGATAACTAACAGTAAATCACTACGGGACTTGTGCTTCTAACAGCTTTTGATTAGGATGCTAACCACAAAAATGTGTTTGGAAAAAATACAATTTCCTACCCCAGTTTACACATTATTGAAAATATAGACTGCAGCTTCTTTTACTTAGTGTCTAAGCATTTGATATCTTGGTAAACACAAATTTAGGGAACAATTCATTATGAAGAACAAAAGGGTGTCACAGATCTTTGCAAAACTTTGTAACAATCATTTCCTGAACAATCAACAAAATAAACATTGCAAAACGGGTATGCCAGAGAAAACAACCGCAAGATTATGAGAAGCAAAATGTCCACTATAATACTGTGCGCACTGTACTGCAACTGAATTCATTCAGTTGCTTACCTGGACATTCTGAGATTCCTACTTCTTGTGGTTAACAATTAAATTTTATTGTTCTCTATGACGGCTCCTTTGTAATCTGCTTGATAGTAAAAGTTAAACGTGGGCAAGAAAACCAAAACTGACAGCATTAGTTCATTTTGGGAAGCATGTTGTCTGTTGCATTCTATAGGCCTCATTGAAGTCAATGAGAATCCTTTCATTAACTTCATTGGACACTAGATTTGACCCACAGAGACCATCACCTCATTTTTTTTTGCCAGAGATAGAAATTCTGCCTATGAGTAACCATCTCACTACTGGTCATAGTAAGGGGACTAAGCAGGGTCTGTCTGCTAGACCCCCAAGAGTACAGCATGGTCATATAGAGAATGCTAACAGACCTGAAGGAAACAGGTTCTAAAATATAGGGTGCATCTTGCAGAGCAGGGAACCATTACATTAACTCAATGCAGCACAAGGTGTAGAAAGTAAAAAGATATGCAACACTATTCAGCTGTTTGGAAATGGACTACTTTTAGAAAGGTCTAAAAAGTCACTTATTTCATCACGTTGATATCAGATCAATGGAATAAAATGTATCTCCACAATAGTTTTGCTATTATGAGTAGATTGCCAAAAGTTATTTTATCTAAATAGCGTATGAGATCTCTTAAAATCTGCCTTACATCAGTGTGTCAGAAAAGTAAAAATTCAGATTCTGGTATGGCTTTTTTGGTTGGTTGGGGGGTTATTTATTTATTTATTTTACAGAAGATTACAGAAGAAAACAGGACAAATGGATTCCCTGTCATCTGTTGTGGTCAGATTCAGTCCAATACACCCTGGTTATGTTTCAGGGCCAGATCCTTAGCCAGTGTAAGTCAGTGCAGTTACACTGAAATCAACAGAGCTCCACCAGCTTAAACCACCTGAGAATCTGGACCTCAGATACCACTTTAGAAAAACCAAATTTGCATCCCCAATTTATCAGGCACATAAACCACAAATTTTGCACTAGGCCTCCTACAGATGTAGCGCTCACCCTGAATTATAGCAGAGCAAGGAAAAAAACAAAAGATTACATTCTCAATGCAAGCAGGCCTTAAATCACTGCCTAAAGGGAGGACACGGTTTATATTCACATGGTCACCCTGAACAATGCTTCTTTCCCTCTGCTAACCTCTCTGCGGGAGGTGATGAGCTCAGAATTCTGGGTTACTGGCATACTGAGTGCTAGCAACACATGTGCATAAAAAATTAAAAGGAAAGCAAAAACACGCACTAAATAAAATTCCCTCTTTTCTCTAGTTACCTCAGTCAGATTATACTGTTTGATAGCTTGTAAGTCTTTTTAGACTATCATGAAGTAATACAAAAACAACATATTTAAATAAAGTCTGGAGAGAACTATGATGTCTTAAGCTGTCGAAACTACCACACTGCTGCAGAATGATGCTAATTTTTCTTCACTTGAAGGGTACTCAGGAAATTACATGTTGATATCCCCAGCTGTGCTGTCTACAAAAAAGTGAAGCAACAAAATGCTTCACACAGGTGATCCAGCTGGAAACAAGTGGAACAAAATGACTGGTTGGATCTGATACACACAGTGAGTAGGCGACTTACAAAGATAATTACTGATGACTGCCAGTCATCCATATTTATTTGGTCCCCCAGAAATCAAAATGCTACACCAACATGCAACTTCTAATATTCTTTCTCCCTTCCCATCGAAACACCGCATATGGAATTTTTTACAGGTGACTTACGTAGTTTCTTGTTTAACTTTGATGCCGCAAATTAAACTGACAGAAAAGTCCAGAAAAAAGCATTTCAAGTACACCTGGCTGGGGTTCCTTTAAATCTCATCAGTAGTTTTAGACATCAACGATGTGCCAATTTTTGCCAATCTACCTTTCTCCTCCTCCCTTATGTAATACAAAATGACAGTGTAAGTGCCAAAGGACCCTCTAAATTAGCAAAAAAAATTCTGCATTCATAGCAAGATCTTCAGCACAAAGAAGACATGATGATACTTACACCTCTCCATCTGCCACCTATATGCATGCATTAAAGCAAGGCTCTTAGCCCTGGTCTATACTAGGAGTTGAGGTCGAATTTAGCAGCGTTAAATCGATTTAACCTTGCACCCGTCCACATGACGAAGCCCTTTTTTTCTACTTAAAGAGCTCTTAAAATCGATTTCCTTACTCCACCCCCAACAAGGGGATTAGTGCTGAAATCGACCTTGCCGGGTCGAATTTGGGGTACTGTGGACGCAATTAGACAGAGTGCTCCATTGTGACCACTCTGGACAGCGCTCTCAATTCAGATACACTGGCCAGGTAGACAGGAAAAGGCCCACAAACTTTTGAATTTCAATTTCCTGTTTGGCCAGCATGGCAAGCTGCAGGTGAGTGCAGAGCTCCTCAGCAGAGGTGACCATGCAGAGCTCATCAGCAGAGGTGACCATGATGGAGTCCCAGAATCACAAAAGAGCTCCAGCATGGACCGAATGGGAGGTACGGGATCTGATCACTGTATGGGGAGAAGAATCCGTGCTATCAGAACTACATTCCAGTTTTCGAAATGCCAAAACATTTGTCAAAATCTCCCAGGGCATGAAAGACAGAGGCCACAACAGGGACCCGAGGCAGTGCCGCGTGAAACTTAAGGAGCTGAGGCAAGCCTACCAGAAAACCAGAGAGTCAAACGGCCACTCCGGGTCAGAGCCCAAAACATGCCGCCTCTATGATGAGCTGCATGCCATTTTAGGGGGTTCAGCCACCACTACCCCAGCCGTGTTGTTTGACTCCTTCAATGGAGATGGAGGCAACACAGAAGCAGGTTTTGGGGACGAGGAAGATGATGATGATGATGAGATTGTAGATAGCTCACAGCAAGCAAGGGGAGAAACCGCTTTTCCCGACAGCCAGGAACTGTTTCTCACCCTGGACCTGGAGCCAGTACCCCCCGAACCCACACAAGGCTGCCTCCCGGACCCACCAGGCAGAGAAGGGACCTCTGGTGAGTGTACCTTTTAAAATAGTATACATGATTTAAAAGCAAGCATGTTTAATGATTAATTTGCCCTGGCATTCGCCGCTCTCCTGGATGTACTCCCAAAGCCTTTGCAAAAGGTTTCTGGGGAGGGTAGCCTTATTCCGTCCACCATGGTAGGACACTTTACCACTCCAGGCTAGTAGCACGTACTCGGGAATCATTGTAGAACAAAGCATTGCAGTGTATGTTTGCTGGCGTTCAACCAACATCCGTGCTTTATCTCTCTGTGTTATCCTCAGGAGAGTGATATCATTCATGGTCACCTGGTTGAAATACAGTGCTTTTCTTAGGGGGACATTCAGAGGTGGCCATTCCTGCTGGGCTGTGGCTAAACAGAAATGTTCCCCGCTGTTAGCCACAGGGAGGGGGAAAGGGTGAGAGGCTAGCCACCCGGTGGGGGGAAGCAAAATGCGACCTTGGAACGAAAGCACATGTCCTATGCATGTAATGTTAACAGCAAGGTTTACCATGAAAGAGTGTATTGTTCTATAAAATGTGGTTTTTTAAATGCCACTGTCCCTTTTTTTTCTCCACCAGCTGCATGTGTTTCAAGGATCACAGGATCTTCTCCTTCCCAGAGGCTAGTGAAGATTAGAAGGCGAAAAAAACGTACTCACGACGAAATGTTCTCTGAGCTCATGCTGTCCTCCCACACGGACAGAGCACAGATGAATGCGTGGAGGCAGACAATGACAGAGTGCAGAAAAGCACAAAATGACCGGGAGGAGAGGTGGCAGGCTGAAGAGAGTAAGTGGTGGGCTGAAGAGAGGGCTGAAGCTGAAAGGTGGCGGCAGCGTGATGACAGGAGGCAGGATTCAACGCTGAGGCTGCTGGAGGATCAAATTAATATGCTCCAGCATATGGTTGAGCTGCAGGAAAGGCAGCTGGAGCACGGACTGCCGCTACAGCCCCTGTGTAACCAACCACCCTCCTCCCCAAGTTCCATAGCCTCCTCACCCAGATGCCCAAAACCGCGGTGGGGGGGCCTCTGGCCACCCAGCCACTCCACCCCAGAGGAAAGCCCAAGCAACAGAACGCTGGCATCAGGTCATCAAAACATCAATAAGTTTTAAACTTTTAAAGTGCTGTGTGGCCTTGTCCTTCCCTCCTCCACCACCCCTCCTGGTGCTTCTCTCCTCCACCACCCCTCCCGGGCTACCTTGGCAGTTATCCTGATATTTGTGTGATTAATTAATAAAGAATCCATGAATGTAAAGCAACAATGACTTTATTGCCTCTGCAAGTGGTGATTGAAGGGAGGAGGGGAGGGTGGTTGGCTTACAGGGAAGTTGAGTAAACCAAGGGGCAGGGGGTTTCATCAAGGAGAAACAAAACAGAACTTTCACACTGTAGCCTGGCCAGTCATGAAACTGGTTTTCAAAGCTTCTCTGATAGGCACCACGCCCTCCTGTGCTCTTCTAACCACCCTGGTGTCTGGCTGCGCTTAACCAGTGGCCAGGCGATTTGCCTCAACCTCCCACCCTGCCATACGTGTCTCCCCCTTACTCTCACAGATATTGTGGAGCGCACAGCAAGCAGTAATAACAGAGGGAATATTGGTTTCACTGAGGTCTAACCAAGTCATTAAACTGCGCCAGCATGCTTTTAAACATCCAAATGCACATTCTACCACCATTCTGCACTTGCTCAGCCTGTAGTTGAACAGCTCCTGACTATTGTCCAGGCTGCCTGTGTATGGCTTCATGAGCCATAGCATTAAGGAGTAGGCTGGGTCCCCGAAGATAACTATAGGCATTTCAACATCCCCAACGGTTATTTTCTGGTCTGGGAATAAAGTCCCTTCCTGCAGCTTTTGAAACAGACCAGAGTTCCTGAAGATGTGAGCGTCATGTACCTTTCCTGGCCATCCCACGTTGATGTTGGTGAAACGTCCCTTGTGATCCACCAGTGCTTGCAGCACTATTGAAAAGTACCCCTTGCGGTTTATGTACTCACAGGCTTGGTGCTCCGGTGCCAAGATAGGGATATGGGTTCCGTCTATGGCCCCACCACAGTTAGGGAATCCCATTGCAGCAAAGCCATCCACTATGACCTGCACATTTCCCAAGGTCACTACCCTTGATATCAGCAGATCTTTGATTGCGTTGGCTACTTGCATGACAGCAGCCCCCACAGTAGATATGCCCACTCCAAATTGATTCCCGATTGACCGGTAGCTGTCTGGCGTTGCAAGCTTCCACAGGGCTATCGCCACTCACTTCTCAACTGTGAGTGCTACTCTCATCTTGGCACTCATGCGCTTCAGGGCAGGGGAAAGCAAGTCACAAAGTTCCATGAAAGTGCCCTTACGCATGCAAAAGTTTCGCAGCCACTAGGAATCATCCCAGACCTGCAACACTATGCGGTCCCACCAGTCTGTGCTTGTTTCCCAGGCCCAGAATCGGCATTCCACCGCATGAACCTGCCCCAGTAGCACCATGGTGCTCACATCGCCAGGGCCTGTGCTTTGAGAGAAGTCAGTGTCCATGTCCTCATCACTCTCATCACCACGCTGACGTCAACTACTCGCCCGGTTTCGCTTTGCCAGGTTCTGGTGCTGCATATACTGCTGGATAATGCGCGTGGTGTACAATGTGCTCCTAATTGCCAAAGTGATCTGAGAGGGCTCCATGCTTCCCATGGTATGGCATCGGCACAGAAAAAAGGCACAGAACGATTGTCTGCCTTTGCTCTGATGGAGGGAGGGGTGACTGACGACATGGCTTACAGGGTTGGCTTACAGGGAAGTAAAATCAACAAAGGGGGTGGCTTTACATCAAGGATAAATAAAAACAACTTTCACACAGAATGGCCCCCTCAAGGATTGAGCTGAAAACCCTGGGTTTAGCAGGCCAATCCTCAACCCACTAAGCTATCCCTACTCTGTTATTTCAGGCAGGACTGAATCTTCATTAAAGTTTTCAAGGTGCCCCTGACAGACCTCACCAAAACGATTGTCAGTTGTTGATTTCACGGAGGGAGGGGGGAGCAAATGAATTCAAAACAAATCTGGTCTATTTCTTGTTTTGATCCACTCCATCTATCTTTTACATCTTTGGCTGGCAGCAGACGGTGCAGTAGGACTGCAAGCCATCCACATCTCCTGGCTACTCGGCAGAAGATGGTGCAATAAGACTGCTAGCCATCCTCATCTCCTGCCTGCTCACCATAAGATGGTACAATAGGACTGCCTGCAGGACTAAAGAGAATGACCTGGTCGAGTCACTCCTAATTTAGTCCCTGTGCCTATGTCTGCTCAGACGCTCCTAACCAACCTTACCGAGGCAGCCAGGAGCACCTCGGACATGATGATGATGGTTTTCAGGCCTATTGCACTGTCTGCTGCCACAAGGCAATGGGTTGCTGCTGCTGTGTAGCAATGCAGTACCGCGTCTGCCAGCACCCAGGAGACATACGGTGACAGTGAGCTGAGCGGGCTCCATGCTTGCCGTGGTATGGCGTCTGCACAGGTAACTCAGGAAAAAAGGCACAAAACGATTGTCTGCCGTTGCTTTCATGGAGGAAGGGATGGAGGGAGGGTCTGACGACATGTACCCAGAACCACCCACGACAATATTTTTTGTCCCATCAGGTTTTGGGATCTCAACCCAGAATTCCAATGGGTGGCGGAGACTGTGGGAACTCTGGGATAGCTGCCCACAGTGCAACACTCCGGAAGTCAACGCTAGCCTCGGTACTGTGGAAGCACTCCACCGAGTTAATGCATTTAGAGCATTTTGTGTGGGGACACAATCGACTATATAAAAACGATTTCTAAAAAAACGACTTCTATAAATTCGACCTAATTTCGTAGTGTAGACATACCCTTAGTCTGTTAGGAGTTACAGTCTCAACTAGTTATTTTTGCAAGTTACTTATTCAACTGGTGGATCCAGAAATCTATGTGGCTTCTGTTAACTCTTCAGGAGATCCAGATGTTAAAGCTATGACATGTTCCCTTCAGGAAGCACAGCCCTACAAAATTTCTTCTCAACCACTCTCCAGGGGCAAGAGAGGCTTGGATTTTTTTTATTCTTGATGGGCAAGTCAAATATCATTAGTTATTTTCATTGTAATCATCACCTTGATAAGGGTGTGTGAGTTGATTTCATGTAACACCAATAGAGAGCAGGTAAATTTTCATTAGCATTTTAAAAAGCTGAAACCCAGGAGTTAGCCTCCCACTAAAGTGGAAATTCCAGAGTTGTTTGGTGTAGAAATGTGAAGAAACATAAAACAGATAAAGAGAGCTATGGTCCGACTTACGGACATTGTTTAACTTAAAACACGTGCACAAATCCTCCCAGGATTGGGGCCCATATTAGTTCTACACTAAAACAGTGCACCATATCACATATACAGTATAATGTACTAAAATGTGTAAATGTTAATGCATTGTTCATTTCAAATTTTCCCAATAATAAGTAGATTATCACAAATCAAATTTGCTAAGCTGCCTGATGCTATGAGGACTCCATTTGGTTGTAGAAGATTTCGGGAACCCCTTATGTAAGGGTCGGGGAAACTCTTTCAGCATGAAGACTCTTGTCCATAAGCCCTTCATGTTAAAAGACCACCAAAGGCAAATATAATGTGTCATTATTTCATATGTTATAAGAGTTCCCATAATCACGAGACAGTCACATGTATCCTATGAATATGCAGTGGTTGCCACTGAAAAACAATTTTAAAAAAAAGCCAGTATGCAGTTTTATTTGATTAATGCAGTTATTTTGTGCTCTATTAACATGTACAGAAATAATTCAGAGACAACTAAACCCACAGACTTCGGTGTAAAAATGAGGGCAATCCCACGTATTTTTTTAAAAGGTAAAAGCATATTGGACACAATATTGTGGTTGTTTCATCTGCCAAGCAATCCCAGATTTAGATGCACTGTACAGTACATGTGTTCAATTGCATTACTTTAATTTACTCCTCTCTAAGTTAGATGGCAGCCACATAGCACTCTCAATAATACAAGATTAACAGAGTATATAAACTGAATGAGGTTTCGTAATACAACATGTAAGATGAATGGCCTGTCTCCTCTTCTGTACTGAAGTATTTTAACATCAGTCTGTTGTGTTTACTATTGGAATTTACCAGCTTGCCTCTGCGTTATGTCTTCCCTATTCACACTTCTCCTTAATTATATGTGATAGCTAAGGCTTAAGTAGCTGTTAAATTAATTCCCTTTGGAATTATTAATGCCTATTCAGTCTGGGAAAGATGGGGATGGAGGTGTTTTTGTCAGCTAATTAAAAGTGGAAAGAAGAAATGGGAATTCTAACCGTCCTACATCATGGTTAAACCAGGAATGAAAACTGAATTTAAATGCAAAAGATATACCTTTGTTACATACTACTTCAGATCATGTTAGGGTAACCATGAGGTTTACTTTGAAGAATCTCTGAAGAATGCAATCCAATTTAAGACCGTTTCATTATTCTTATTCTGAGGATGTTATTATACCTTGCATTTTGCAATGTTACACATGGCCCAGTCACTTGTCCTTTTCACCCCAGCATTTACACATGCATACTGTGACAGGGTCAGGCCAGATGGCTACAGGAGAGTGACAGAAGGCAGATATATTAGCCCCAGGTTAAGTAGGTCCCTTTTCTCTGGGTAAGGGAAGGTTCCAGAACAATCAGGAACTTTCTGGAAACAATTAAGGCAGACAGGCTGATTAGAACACCTGCAGCCAATCAAGAAGCTGCTAGAATCAATTAAGACAGGCTAATCAAGGCACCTGGGTTTAAAAAGGAGCTCACTTCAGTTTGTGGACCATCAGAGGGGAAGGTCTCTGGCCTGCCCTTATTTTATTTCTCAGTAATAGAATTGTACAATTTTAAATAATAAAAAAATGATTTTCAGAGGCCATTTTCTAGCCATTCATGGTTTGGAGGCAGGGATTTCAGTAGTCTATTAGCTTTGCACATGTCTGGTCAGTGTCACTTTCCAAAGAAATGTCACCAGCTTGACAGAGAATCTCCAAAATTAATAAAATAATTGTGGCCTAAAGGTAAAATCAATTAAAAGGAATTTTAGAAGTTGGTTAGTAAATCAAGCCAGTACAGGTGTGCCTTTGTACTCTGTGTGTTATTGTAGACATGGTATGTGGCTGGATGAAAAGTGAGGAATGTGGATTAAAGCAATTACAGATCAGAATTCCATTGTGCATTTAGTCAACTTTTGTTGACACCACTGGAAAAGCATTTGAGTTATATTCCTGATCACATGATTAAAAAGAAAATTCCTTCAGCTTGTGAAACATTTGGCTTCTGAAACATTCAGTTTGTGACCAGAGTCATAGAAGGCTGCTGGCTTGGGAAAGTCAATTCGCCAGGGAATCCTCCTACTCTCTGAATTGCACTGGTCAGCCCCAAAGGCTTCCAACCTCACTTAAAGAGCCTCCATATCCAGCAACCTCAGCTGACATGCAGAACTAACATGTTTCCAACTGCCAAAAGACCATGGGTAAAATTCTGCTCTTGGTTTTATTCTTATTACGTTTTGGCAGTTGCAGACATTTTCTTTTTATCTTGTTTAATCAACAAAGGTCAAAAGGATTTCACAGGTGTAATGAAGCAAATAATTTGTCCCTATGTCTCTAATTACAGATGAAAACTTTTGCCAGTGTTAGGCATTTGCAACTTAGAGCTAGCATGTCACAGCAAACATTAATGCGTAACAGTGTCTAGTCTTGTTTTGAATAGTATGCAATATTTTGTGTACTGCGTGTTTGAGCTCTTAAAGTATTTGCTAATGATTTATATTAATTATAGAATACTGTTCAACAGTAGGTAGCTCTCAAAGCACTTTGCAAAGGAGATCAGTATCACTATCCCCATCTCACAAATGGGGAAACTGAAACACAGAGTGGTGAAAGTTACTTGCCCAAGGTCACCCAGCAGGTCATTGGCAAAGCCAGCAATAGAACCCAGGTCTCCTGAATCCTAGACCAATGCTCTAGCCACTAGAGTGCATTGCCTCAGTTTAGGCAATTATGTTCTCAAAAGCAAGCCTGGAAATAGTTAACAAAATGGTTGAAATATGTCATCAGTGTGTGACCAGAAGGAAAGAGCAGCTGCCAGCTAGAGTTGTGCACAGGTCTTTATCTTCAGGTTTGGCTCTAAACCAGAAATCTTGGATTCTGTCCTGGATCAGATTTATTTACAAAATCAGAGACTTCTCTAATGCTCCACTGGCCTCCTGGACCTTCAATGTCTTCTTTAGCCTTCAGTTCGCTCTCTTGGCTCCCTCCAAAACTCCTCAAGGCCTTTTGGCTCCTTTCCAGCTACCTCACACTCTGATGGCCTCAGTTTGCTTATCTGGCCTTATCAATAACCCACTCCTTAGTTCTAGAAGTTTTTTTTCCTACAGCTTCCCTTTTCTATTCTCACTTAGCTACACTTTCCCCAGGCATTGAAAGAGTCAGATCTTAGACTCTGACTTCAGCTCATGGCCATTATTCTAGATGCACTAAAATGCCACTTGTGCTTTGGTCACAAACTCAATATTTGCTATTTTTAGACTGCTGTTAAGTAGAGAAAATAAAACCATGAACAGTTTGCCTGTAGTATTCCATTTTCTATTATACTCACCTGGATGAAACATGGAATACGTTGTCCAAGAAACAAGAAGGCAGCAGCAGTGTCTTCTCTGCTCTAACCCCTTTTTATCAACTAGCTAATCAGCATCAGAGGCTTCTCACACTACTGAATACCATAATTCCCAAAAATAGAGGACAAATGTAGGAGTATTACACAAAAAAATCCAATAAATATATGCAAAAATTGAAAATTCCTGTTTATAAAATATTCAGATAGGTTGTTTTCTTTGTTTCCTCAGAGCACAGAAAGTCCTGGTAGTGAAGCTGAACCACAGAGTATTTCATAGAGAGAAATAAACTCATAATGTTAGTTTCACAAGGTAGTGTTTGAATCAGGATTAGGTTTAAACGGTGGTTGGGCTTCCAAGCCAAATCAGGGCTAGGACTTGGATTTGATAGCAATGAAGTCCTCACAAGAAACTGTGAATGGCATAAACCAGGCATGATCAATTGTTCTCATGAGATTTTGGCCACAGCTGAATTGGAACTGACCTACTGAAAACCAAATTGTAGGGAGGGGTTTGAATCCTGGGATGTGAACCCAAACCCCTTCACCCCACTCTGAAATATGAGACAGGGCAGCTTCCAAGTCCCAGTTTTGGCTCTACATTTTAGTAAAAGAAAAAGAAAAACAAACAGGTTTTCAAATCCCTTTAACAATCGTTCCATAAACATGAATGACACAAGGTATATTTGGCACCTTAGAGACTAACAAATCTATTTGAGCATAAGCTTTCATGAGCTACAGCTCACTTCATCGGATGCATTCAGTGGACAATACAGTGAGGAGATTTATATGCACAGAGAACATGAAACAATGGGTGTTACCATACACACTGTAAGGAGAGTGATCACTTAAGGTGAGCTATTAAGCAGGAGAGTGGGGATGGGGGGCGGGGAAACCTTTTGTGGTGATAATCAAGGTGGGCCATTTCCAGCAGTTGACAAGAAAGTGTGAGGAACAGTGCGGGGGGATGGCGGGGGGAGGGAGGAAGGGAGGAATAAACATGGGGAAATAGTTTTACTTTGTGTAATGACCCATCCACTCCCAGTCTTTATTCAAGGCTAAGTTAATTGTATCCAGTTTGCAAATTAATTCCAATTCAGCAGTCTCTCGCCGGAGTCTGGATTTGAAGTTTTTTTGTTGAAGAATAGTCATTTTTAGGTCTGTAATCGAGTGACCAAAGAGATTGAAGTGTTCTCCGACTGGTTTTTGAATGTTATAATTCTTGACGTCTGATTTGTGTCCATTTATTCTTTCATGTAGAGACTAGTCTGGTTTGGCCAATGTACATGGCAGAGGGGCATTGCTGGCACATGATGGCATATATCACATTGGCAGATGTGCAGGTGAACGAGCCTCTGATAGAGTGGCTGATGTGATTAGGCCTTATGGTGGAGTCCCCTGAATAGATATGTGGACAGAGTTGGCAATGGGCTTTGTTGCAAGGAGAGGTTCCTGGGTTAGTGGTTCTGGTGTGTGGTTGCTGGTGAGTATTTGCTTCAGGTTGGGGGGCTGTCTGTAAGCAAGGACTGGCCTGTCTCCCAAGATCTGTGAGAGTGATGGGTCGTCCTTCATGATAGGTTGTAGATCCTTGAGGATGCGTTGGAGAGGTTTTAGTTGGGGGATGAAGGTGATGGCTAGTGGCATTCTGTTATTTTCTTTGTTGAGCCTGTCCTGTAGTAGGTGACTTCTGAGTACTCTTCTGGCTCTGTCAATCTGTTTCTTCACTTCAGCAGGTGGGTACTGTATTTCTAAGAATGCTTGATAGAGATCTTGTAGGTGTTTATCTCTGTCTGAGGGGTTGGAGCAAATGCGGTTGTACCGTAGAGCTTGGCTGTAGACAATGGATCGTGCGGTGTGGTCCGGATGAAAGCTGGAGGCATGTAGGTAGGCATAGTGGTCAGTAGGTTTCCGGTATAGGGTGATGTTTATGTGATCATCGCTTATTAGCACTGTAGTGTCCAGGAAGTGGATCTCTTGTGTGGACTGGTCCAGACTGAGGTTGATGGTGAGATGGAAATTGTTGAAATTATGGTGGAATTCCTCAAGGGCTTCTTTTCCATGGGTCCAGATGATGAAGATGTCATCAGTGTAGCGCAAGGAGAGTAGGGCCATTAGGGGATGAGAGCTGAGGAAGCGTTGTTGTAAGTCAGCCATAAAAATGTTGGCATACTGTGGGGCCATGCGGGTACCCATAGCAGTGCTGCTGATTTGAAGGTATACATTGTCCCCAAATGTGAAATAGTTATGGGTGAGGACAAAGTCACAAAGTTCAGCCACCAGGTTAGCCGTGACATTATCGGGGATACTGTTCCTGACGGCTTGTAGTCCATCTTTGTGTGGAATGCTGGTGTAGAGGGCTTCTACATCCATAGTGGCCAGGATGGTGTTTTCAGGAAAATCACTGATGGATTGTAGTTTTCTCAGGAAGTCAGTGGTGTCTCGAAGATAGCTGGGAGTGCTGGTAGCGTAGGGCCTGAGGAGGGAGTCTACATAGCCAGACAATCCTGCTGTCAGGGTGCCAATGCCTGAGATGATGGGGCGCCCAGGATTTCCAGGTTTATGGATCTTGGGTAGCAGACAGAATACCCCTGGTCGGAGTTCCAGGGGTGTGTCTGTGCAGATTTGATCTTGTGCTTTTTCAGGGAGTTTCTTGAGCAAATGGTGTAGTTTCTTTTGGTAACCCTCAGTGGGATCAGAGGGTAATGGCTTGTAGAAAGTGGTGTTGGGGAGCTGCCTAGCAGCCTCTTGTTCATATTCCGACCTAAAAAGTAATTCTTTTGCTTCTGGTAGCATCACCACAACTGTAAAATGAGCATCTAGTAACAGGCACATCCAGTCCATAATCTGGTTTATGATTGGAGAGCGCATGCCAGGAAAATTCATACTAACTTTTTCACTGCACTTTATATACAGGTACTGCAAATACCGGAGAAACAGTACAACTTGCTGAGCTGAAAGGTCTTTCAGATGAGGCAAGAGAAACGTTTCACTGTATGCTGAATGGAGAATGGCATTTAACAGTGTTGCCTTTTGTGGTCCAAGAGGGCATAATTCTTCAGTGTTCATCACATGGGATTTCTGTGTTAATTGAAACATATTCTGAAACAAGGTACATTGTGCTTTTGTTTCCTTTCATTCTCCTTCCTCTGAGGCATCAAATACAGACCATACCTGATGGGAGGAGCAGTGGTTAATATAGGCAGGAGGGCACTAGAGTGCAGATAAATTACAACTTTCTGTCAGCCTAGACCCGAGAGAGTACAGCATTCATCTTATTGGCATACAGTCACCACACACCTCACAATGTCACCATTTGAAAATGCAGTGTCAAGATGACATCACAAGTTCCACCTCTTTTATGGATGTATTTTAACAAGACTGTGGTGAACAAAGGGATCTTACAGTATAACAAATCTGATGACAAATGTTATCCAGCGTTTAATATTGATTTTTAACATAAACCTTTGACAGTGGGGGGCATTCACAATCTTCAAAGCCCAGTACTGCCAATCTCAGTCATTCAAAAATCACGTGCCAGGCCTAAGAAATCATGAGATTGCCTTGAAAACAATGAAATTTTAAAAATATTATATTTGGAGTTCTTTTTATTTTCTGTCTCGGTTCTTGGGCCTTTAGGAGTCACTAGGGTCACATTTTCAAGTGCTTCTTTGCAACTATATGGGCTAGAAACTTTTTTTTTTTAAAATGGCAAGTGGGATTTCATATAATCATATGACTCCGGAAGCTGGGGCTTTAATAAACACTCACAATTTCATGATACTCACAATAAAATTGAGAGCTGGCAACACTGGTCGCTATTACTATTGTTTGGTTCATCATCCTTGGAACATAAGACCCGCCATACTGGATAAGACCCAAGGCCCATCTAGCACAATATCCTATCTCTGACATTACCCCATACCAGACGCTTGAGAGGAAGGTGTTAGAATCCTGGAATATAACAAATGTGGAATAATCTTCTCACAGGGTCCACTCACCACAGGTGGCACCTTCTCCTGGTCACTCTGGGAATTAGCTCTTTGTAGGTTCTATGCCCCCTTCTGCTGCTCGCTGCACACCCTACCGCCGCTCTCTCTCTCATTCTCTGCAACGCAGGGTGTTCCCTCTTCGTGATTTGGCCCTCTGGGTAGGTCACTATGTGTGTTTCCCCATTCCAGGGTACTAAAGTCTTTCCTTACCGGCAATCTTATGCAGTCTTCCCACCCACTGCCACTATGGAGCCACTTCCCACTGTCTTTTCCCTGAGCCTTTCCTTACCATCTCCCTCCTTCTCTGCATTTGCCAGCCCCACAATTCCCTCCTCCCAGAGAGTAACTGTAGACTACTTGCCTCTATAACCCCAAACCGTAATCCTCCCAGTTTGCAGCCTAATAGGTTGATTGGCCCATCTGGCCTCCATTAACCCCTTTGAGGCGAGTGTGGGGTGAACACCCCACCACAAATCTGCCCCAACATAGGTCTCATCCTAGTCTCAAATAGTTAGAGATTGATTTAAGCCCTGAAGCACAAGGGTTAACATCCTTTCCAAAACTTGTCATTGACTATAACAAATCTGGATATTTTTGATAGCTATATAAATATCCAATCTCTTTTTTTAATTTGCTTAATTTCTTGGTCTCAATCAGAGGAAAATTCTGGACCAAAAGTTAACTTTCTTGAAGATCTATTCTGATGGAAAGAAAGAAAAAACAAGAACAAAACCTGGGAAAACTAAAATGCAGTGTACTGTAGCTAACTACAAGGATACAAACCCTTCCTGAGGTGTTTCTGTTCTCCCAGAATCTCCAGTGCTGAGATACGAGCCATTCTGCAATATTGTATTGTCTTTTCCTTGTTTCTTTAAGCAAGCTCCCTCCACAGAGCTCAGCATGGGGGAAGAATACATAAATATGGAGGAGCGAGAAGTGCCAAAATAATTTTGGCTGCTTCTGACAAAGTACTATTTTCTAGCATTATGCAAAGTACTGTTCAGTATTTTTTTTTTTTTTAGCCTCTCAAAAACTAGGGAATTGTTTGCAGCATAAAGTGCTTTCTATCTCTGTAATAAAGTCTGGCTTATTATGCCACTTTAATACAAAAGAAGGAATGTGATGCCTAATTGGTATGAAGGTGGTATATGTACTGCCACGCTACCTTGAATACCCAGAACAAAGACCTTTCTTCACCTGTCCACAGGGCAACACATTACTGAACAGAAAATGTAATCCTAGTCCCATTGAAATCAGTGGGCTTTTTGCCATTGAGTTCAATGGGGCCAGGATTTCACCCTGACTCTTAGGACTGATAACGCTTAAAGCCAAAACCAGGCACTGGTTATCAGTCAGGTCTCTTTGACTTATTTATCTGTATTATGTACACAATTTAAACCATATAAATCTGCATAGAATTAGAATCTGATAGTTACTAATCTAACTATTGTAAACTCTATGAAATAATTAAAGACTAGAAAAATAAGGGTCAGATGCCAATCTCAATTACACCCGTGTAAATCTGAAGTAAACCTATTAAAGTGAACGCCGTTACTCATGATTTATGCCATTCGAAATTACCTCAGAATCTGGCCTTAAATATCTTGATCCATTGATCCTAATAAACAGCTTTTAATTTTAATACCCATGCTTGAACAATCGTACTAAAATATTTATCTGCAGTTGTTCTTTAGCAATTGGCAAAGCGGAATAAGGATCACACAACCTGACCCCTGACACACGGATTTAAATGAGTTGGGAAATTCTTAAAGGAAACAACTTCCTGGCTTTACCATAGGAGGAAAAAATCTAATAGTTTTCCTAAAATGGCATTCCAGTATATGTGACACACATTTGATTTGCTACAGCCACAGTACAAATGATTATAAAAGGAAATATAGAGCAATACCTGTGTAATAAGCTCCCTCTCACACTTTTGAAACTCACAAATAAATGTAACCAATGAGGATATTATCACAATCATTCTAGGCACGCTGTAGTGGTCAAGAAATTAATGTGACTGAGGCCAACCACAACAGAAAGATATCCTATTTTTTGTTTACAAGGGCAGCTTTTCAGGATAATTTGAAGTGACAGCTTGACCACTTCTGGTTACTTTCTTGATCTAAATACCCAGATACAATCTGTGCTTACATACTCTACAAAGCATACTCAAGTAGATCTGTTTAAGGATCACAAAAACAAAGGAGATAACTTAAAAATAAACCTAGAGAGAAGCATGATAATCAATCTGATCCTCTCTACAATTTGAGAATGTCCATAGTCAAAATAATAAAAGAGTGGTGAAGGAAGGATAGTCCATTGATGAGGGTGCTAGCCAGGACTTGGGAGACCTGAATTTAATTCCCTGTTGTGCCACAGACTTCCTGTGTGACCTTGGTCTAGTCGTTTAACCTCCTTGCCTCAGTTTCCCATCTGTAAAACTGGGAACAACAAAACTTTCCTGCTTCACAAGCATGTTGGAAGGATAAATACATTACAGGTTGTGAAGTGCTTTGAGATCCACTGATGAAATACTGTGTTCTCTGCTCTTTTGCCAGCCTATCAGATTGGTCCCAGAAATTGATTCTTTCCTACAGACCGCACCGCAAGACACTCAGCATATTGGTAAGTAAGTTATTTCTACTTTTCTTGTGTGTCTTCATTTTCTCCCAGTGCACAATGACAACGTGTCACTGTAACTTGATTTGGTAGATGTTTTTATTTTTATGAAGGCAGCCCTATCTCAAAGTGATAGGACATTACGGCGCTCTCAGCAGCAATGTATATAATTAAGGAGGGTAAAGACAAATATACAGTGCAGTTGTTTGTCTCTAGCTTTTCACAGAACATGTGGTACACCAAAAGAACCATAGTTACTTATCTGAACACACAAGGACTTTGAAAAGAAAACAAAAAGAATCCCTTGACAAACACCAAATTGGAACACTGTTTTGATAGCCAGTGGGTTGCTTATTATAATACTTCATCTTGAAATCCATGCGACAAATTGAGGACAGAAACAACACACAAAAATGTGTATGCGTCAAAAGTCTCTAAAATCCTTTTTAAGAAAACTCCCATGGTAGAACAGGGTAGAAGAAAAGCCATAGTGGTTTCAACAGCTACTTACAAATTCTGATCTTTTTATGGCGATGATTCTAGGTGTACAACTCATAGCAACAATGAGAACACAGATTGAGGGGCCAGATAGAGACCTTAGATTTCTAGATAAAGGAGCATTAAGTAAAAGTTCGTTTCACTTTCCTTTTCAATGTTTTTTTTCCCCTCCTTAATAGCAGAAGCTGGTAATAGTGCACTAGGATTTATCTACTTAAAAAGAAAAAACTGTTACCTGCCTTTCGGAACGGTTGTTCTTCGAGATGTGTTGCTCCTGCCCATTCCATTCTAGGTGTGTGTGCGCCTAGAATGGAATCGACATGAGCAAGCACTCGTAGAAGAAAAAATGGTTACCTACCGTTTGTAACTGCTGTTCTTCGAGATGTGTTACTTATGTCCATTCCATTCCAGGTGCACACACACTTGGCATGGAATGGACATGAGCAAGCACTAGAAGAAGGAATTCATACTACCAAATTCAGACCTGCTTTATGACAGTGTAACTCTAACAGACTTTACTGGAGATGCCCGCTACTTATTTTTAGGCTGGACATATATTTCTGAAACAGAAAAAGAGGCTATCTTTCATATTATATATGCAGAACAGCTTGCAAGCAGTTGGGCCAACACTTGGAAACCTAAGTAAATGAAGTCAAGTATAGTTTGTCTCTTAAATAAGTGGTCTGATTTTCAGCGGTGATGAGCCCCCTGGAGTCATTGAGAGCTATCTGTGTTCAGCAGTTCTGAACCTCAAGTCATTTATTTAGGTGACTTACTTTAGGCACTAACATTTTAAAAAATAAGCTTTATTATTGACTTCTATTTTATATGGCAGAGACACAGACATATTGTTGTGGCCTCTATTTCCTTTGCAATGTTTTATTCTCTGTTTGGAATTCAGACAATGCTCTCATAAATAAATTGCTGTCAAATTAAAAATAGAGAGAACGAGTGAGAGGAAAAAAATATAAATTCAAAATCACATACGTTAAAGCTTCCAATAGTATGACACATTGGTCTGCATTGGTTGACATTTTGCACATTAGTTATATGAAAGCTACAACTTCATTCTTCATTTCCCTCATGATTTATGAAAGAGGTAAAATTGTTTTACTGATGTGCCAGAGAATTGTTACACCCTAAAATACATATTTTGTAATATTGCAAAATAAGCATATTAACCTTATTTACATTCAGACAAAGGCACACACACAAAACACAAGGACAAAGTCTGACTTGTCCTTCTTGCCCAGCATCTGCTCTAAGTGGAAGGTATTGGGAAGAATGATTACAGGGAAAACTTGTGTACAGATAGAATGGCAGAGAAAGGCATAGGGAGAGATATCTAAGCCAAAGAATCTTTTGCCCAGGAGACAAAACAGAGAAGGGAGTGGGAAAGCCATTATGTTGTCCAGAAAATGTTCACAGAAAACTATTTTCTAGATCAGGGTTGGCAAACGACGGCCTGGGGGGCCACATCCGGCCCTCCAGACATTTTAATCCAGCCCTCAAACTCCTGCCGGGGTGCGGGGTCAGGGGCTTGCCCCACTCCATGTGGCTCCCAGAAGCAGTGGCATGTCCCCCCTCTGGCTCCTACGCATAGGGGCAGCCAGGGGGCTCCGCATGCTGCCCCTATCCCAAGCGCCACCCCTGCAGCTTCACTGGCCAGGAAACACAGTTAATGGGAGCTGCAGGGGTGGCGCCTGCGGACAGGGCAGTGCACAGACCTGTCTGGCTGTGCCTCCGTGTAGGAGCCGGAGGGGGGACATGCCACTGCTTCCAGGAGCTGCTTGAGGTAAGTGACCCCCAGATTCTGCACCCCTGATCACCCCATGCCCCAACCCCCTGCCCCAATCCCCCTTTCGCCCTCCAAACCCCTCTCTCTCAGCCCAGAGCACCCTCCTGCACCCCCAACCCCTCATCCCCAGCCCCACCCCTGAGCCCGCACCGCCAGCCAGAGCCCTGACCCCCCCTGCACTCCAACCCCCAATTTCGTGAGCATTCATGGCCTACCATACAATTTCCATACCCAGATGCGGCCCTCAGGTCAAAAAGTTTGCCTACCCCTGTTCTAGATGGATTATGCATAAAGAAAAAATGGAGGTTAACCATTAACATAACATTATAACCTTTGTTTACATTAATCAACGGTAGTATTGAATTTTAATGGCTAAATCTGAAGATTAAAGAGTTAAACGCAAATTTCCGGGAGGCAGAGAACTCATCAGTTCACAGTGGTTTGTATAAAACTTCCTACAACCCATGCTCAGTGGCTTTATTTATTCAACAGTACAAAGTTTCATTCCCTATCAACATTTGCCGAGACCATTCCCTTTTTTATTTTAGGAAAAGTCTGATGGGAACTTTTAATGTACTTTAGATTAACGTAATTTAGATTACTGTGGTAACAAATGGCATTCCCACCACTGTTACTTTGTTAGAGAATGGCAGAGCATAAAGGAAATAACACACAGTGTTCACTGACTCTTTGCAAGAACTATTTTGATTAGCAGCAATTTATGACTGATTAGGTAGTGGGAATTAACAGCTAAAACTACTCCAAAGGGAAGCAACTTGCAATGCACACAGGACTTCTAATTCTAAACTCTTGGACCATAGTATTGCTTACTATTACTGCCCATGGCTGACCCAGTTTTTCTCCTCAAAAGGCCCAACAACATTCCCTGTCACCACAGAGGACTAAATGTGATTCCCTCTGGAGCCAATCATTCTAAAGGCTGGCCAACGAAATTTGCTGAAAAGCAATGGGAAGGATACTCAAGAGCTGAGTAAGCTGTCTTCATAGTACTCTCAGCCTCTCCTGTCCCAAGCTGATAGAAATAGAGCTTATGACCTAAAATGAGATCTCTTTATAGCTACACTGAATTAGTGCCACTAACTAGACTACTGGGTTGTCTCAAGTTATAAATCCTCAGCTATACATACTAACAGGGGCCCTGAAACAGAACACTTTACTCGGCCTTTTTTTCCCATTCCCTCAAATATCTCAAACATTGGAAAAACTCAGATCTCTCTGGCCTTCAGTAACATTTATTTATCGTCACAATGTGAAAGAGCAATACAGAATAAAATTTCCGCTGGGTAATAATGGCCTATATTTTATTTTATAAAAGGCTCAACACTTTTCTTGCAAGAAACTTCTACCTCTTGCTTTAGCCTCTGCCTTTTTTCTAGAAGAGTCCTGTGGTTCTGGATTTTTTACGTTTTGGAAGTTGCAGAACATCATTGGCTTTCCTAAAGGAACTCAAGACTCTCATCACACCAACTAATAACCATTTGGGGAGTCTGTGATCTCCTGAAGTACTTTACAGCTACATATCTAGAAGTAATTTACCCAGTTTGTCATGGGTTAGTGAGTGGGCTCAGACCAAGTCTCCAATTATGTATTTGATTTTCAGACCTAATCCATACCATCTTTGAACCTAATTGCTGTACATTGATGGGATAATGCCTGATTTTCTTTCCAGCTTAAGGTGAGCCTCTCACTCCCCTATAGGTGAAGGACAGTTTATTTCAATAAAATATTATTCCCAACTCTGAACTATTACCCCCATTTCACAGAGAGGGAACTGAAGCACAGTGAGGTTGCACGACTTGCCCACGGTCACATGGGAAGCTGGTGGTAGAGCTAGGACAGTAACCCAGGTCTACCACATCCTAGTCTAGTGCCTTAACCACTGGACAATCCTTCTCTTCCTGTGTTCTCTTCCCCTCTCCTCTTCTTGGTGGCCTTTCCCTTTCTTTAGCTGTGGCCTCCTATCTTTCTCTCTTCTCCCATTTTCCTTTGGTGACTTCAGCATTTCCCTTTATCTCTTTCCTTTCTTAGGACTTGTCTTAGGACAAACGGTCCAGTGGACAGACTCCCTCCCATTCACTTCAATGGGATTTGAATCAGACTCTCATCTCTCCAATAACACTCGTGTTTTCCCTTCTTGGTTCTCTCTCTTGCAAACCTCATCTCTCTAGAGATGTTATTTATCTACAGTAGAACCTTGGAGTTATGAACAACCTCCATCCTCAAGGTGTTCATAACTCTGAAACGTTCTTAACTCTGAACAAAATGTTATGGTTGTTCTTTCAAAAGTTTACAGTTGAACATTGACTTAATACAGCTTTGAAACTTTACTATGCAGAAGAAAAATGCTGCTTTTAACCATCTTAATTTAAATGAAACAAGCACAAAAATAGTTTCCTTAATTGTCAAATCTTTTTTTTTTAAACTTTCCCTTTATTTTTTAACAGTTTACTTTTAACCCAGTACTGTGCTGTTTTTGTTTCTTCTTTTTTTGTCTTTGCTGCTGCCTGATTGTGTACTTCTGGTTCCAAGGTAGGTGTGTGGTTGACTGGTCAGTATGTAACTCTGGAGTTCGTAACTCTGAAGTTCTACTGTATTTTCTTTATATTGCACCCTTCACTGGAGTATCTGTGCTCCCCTCCTTCCTTTATGTAGCTCTCCCAGATTAATGTGAACCACTATATAGCCCATATACTGGGGTCTGTGGTGGAGCTCCTACTTATATCAGTGGGAGTACTATGTGCAGACTGTGGTGTGTTTGCGACAATAACTTAAAAATTTAGCTGCAGCATAATGGGATGGCACATGCAAGCTATATAAGGGAAGAAGGAAATCAGTGAAGAAGAAGCATGGTAAATACAAGCAAGGAATACGTGGGAGAGACAACCCCCAAGGTGATGAGGCAGTGTGGGAGAGCTATACAAAAAGAGATAATCAGGACAATATATGTAAGTTGCTGGCTGTATTTTAAAGAATCCATATTGAGGTTACAGGAACAAACCATCCTGATGTGTAGAAAGAATAGTAAATATGGCAGGCGACCAGCTTGGCTTAACAGTGAAATCCTTGCTGATCTTAGACACAAAAAAGAAGTTTACAAGTGAAAGACTGGACAAATGATGAGGGAAGAGTATAAAAATATTGCTCAGGCATGCAGGAGTGAAATCAGGAAGGCCAAATCACACCTGGAGTTGCAGCTAGCAAGAGATGTTAAGAATAACAAGAACGGTTTCTTCAGGAAAGCCAAGGAAAGTGTGGGCCCCTTACTGAATGATGGAGGCAACCTAGTGACAGAGGATGTGGAAAAAGCTAATGTACTCAATGCTTTTGTTACCTCTGTCTTCACAAACAAGGTCAGCTTCCAGACTGCTGCACTGGGCAGCACAGCATGGGGAGGAGGTGAACAGCCCTCTGTGGAGAAAGAAGTGGTTCGGTTTAGAAAAGCTGGACGAGCACAAGTCCATGGGACTGGATGCGTTGCATCTGAGGGTGCTAAAGGAGTTCGTGGATGTGATTGCAGAGCCATTGGCCATTACCCTTCAAAACTCATGGTGATCGGGGAGGTCCCGAATGACTGGAAAAAGGCTATTGTAGTGCCCATCTTTAAAAAAGGGAAGGAGGAGGATCCGGGGAACTACAGGCCAGTCAGCCTCACCTCAGTCCCTGGAAAAATCATGGAGCAGGTCCTCAAGGAAACAAGTCTGAAGCACTTAGAGGAGAGGAAAGTGATCAGGAACAGTCAGCATAGATTTACAAGGGCAAGTCATGCCTGACTAATCTAATTGCCTTCTATGAAGAGATAACTGGCTCTGTGGATGAGGGGAAAACAGTGGATGTGTTATTCCTTCACTTTAGCAAAGCTTTTGATACGGTCTCCCACAGTATTCTTGCAAGCAAGTTAAAGAAGTATGGGCTGATGAATGGACTATAAGTTGGATAGAAAGCTGGCTAGATCGTCAGGCTCAATGGGTAGTAATCAATGGCTCCATGTCTAGTTGGCAGCCGGTATCAAGCAGAGTGCCCCAAGGGTCGGTCGTGGGGCCGGTTTTGTTCAATATCTTCATTAGTGATCTGGAGGATGGTGTGGACTGCACCCTCAGCAAGTTTGCAGATGATACTAAACTGGGAGGAGTGGTAGATACGCTGGAGGGTAGGGACAGGATACAGAGTGACCTAGACAAATTAGAGGATTGGGCCAAAAGAAATCAACAAGGACAAGTGCAGAGTCCTGCACTTAGGACGGAAGAATTCCATGCACCGCTATAGACTAGGGACCGAATGGCTAGGCAGCAGTTCTGCAGAAAAGGACCTAGGGATTACAGTGGACAAGAAGCTGGATATGCGTCAACAGTGTGCTCTTGTTGCTAAGAAGGCTAATGGCATTTTGGGCTGTATAAGTAGGGGCACTGCCAGCAGATTGAGGGATGTGATGTTGCCCTCTATTCAACATTGGTGAGGCCTCATCTGGAGTACTGTGTCCAGTTTTGGGCCCCACACTACAAGAAGGATGTGGAAAAATTGGAAAACGTACAGCGGAGGGCAACAAAAATGATTAGGGGACTGGAACACATGACTTATGAGGAGAGGCTGAGGGAAATGGGATTGTTTAGTCTGCGGAAGAGAAGAATGAGGGGGGGATTTGATAGCTGCTTTCAACTACCTAAAAGGGGGTTCCAAAGAGGATGGTTGTAGACTGCTCTCAGTTGTAGCAGATAACAGAACAAGGAGTAATGTTCTCAAGTTACAGTGTGGGAGGTTTAGGTTGGATGTTAGGAAAAACTTTTTCACTAGGAGGGTGGTGAAACACTGGAATGGGTACCTAGGGCGGTGGTGGAATCTCCTTCCTTAGAGATTTTCAAGGTCAGGCTTGACAAAGCCCTGGCTGGGATGATTTAGTTAGGAATTGGTCCTGCTTTGAGCAGGGGGTTGGACTAGATGACCTCCTGAGATCCCTTCCAACCCTGATATTCTATGATTCTATGAAGTTACACTGCAATTAGGATCTCCTTTGAAAAGTTATTTTTCAGAGAACCAGCTCTTGAAAATGGTCCCTACAATTGAATGGAATTTCTAATTCAGGAAAAATGGTAGACTTTGTCCACACAGAGAGAAAATCAATCAGGAGTTTGCCTGGGAGTAAAGGGAGTAAAGAGTTATACTGAATTAAAAGACAATGCTTCCAAATCATTGGATTTCTGTGATATAGCTCAGGAAAGGTGCATCAAGCACAATTAGCTTAAAAACAGAGAAGTTAAGGGGAGATGAAAAGTCATTTTAAAAAGAGATGAGAGAAAATTGCTTTAAAAGATGGATCCAGCTGGCCCAATGTCTGGTGGGCTGAAAATTACAGATGAGAGTAAAACATCATGGGCAAAAATAAAGAGCAATCAGGGCCCTCTTTAAAAAAGAAAAAAAAAAGAAAAAAAGAAGAAGAAATGTCAAACCAACCAAGCTATCCATAAAACCAACAATTCTAAGTGACTTCCATGCCAGCTGTAATTTCAGCATTGCAAAACACATTTCTTTCAAAGATACATAGTTTTTCTGTGAAGTCTGCACTATTATTATTGCAATACGGAAATGGCAGAAAAGGCATCACTAACGAAAATAAGATTAAAAGTATCATTGTAGAAAGAAATATTGGCTTGTGGAATATTAAACATAGCCCACTCACTGTTAATGTTACAGACATGTATTTATTACACTGTCTTTTTCAATGCTGAATCTCAAATTCAAAGAGATCTCAAATAATAAGAGATCTCAAAGAGAGATGATTGGAGCTGCAGAAATATCCAAAGCCAGGTCACTTTTTTAAATTGAAATCAAATACTAATCAGAGTGCACATAATGGAATTTGCTCTCCTACCATGGATAGATTTTTGGAGAGCAGCATTTGCAAATAGCTACCTGTTTAAAAAAATAATTTGTAGTGGACACTTCAATGCAATGATCCTATTAACTCATATCAGACATAAACTTGGATTTTTTTTGCAATAAGACTATTCAAACATTAAAAGCATGAAAAAGTTATTTTTTTAGACATTGTATTTTAGCCAAATAGTAGATTCCAGGGTAACAGCTATGGAGCCAACTGTTATATTGTATGTTTTAGCTTAACAGCACCAGGAATTTATTACACTGAGTCAGATTCCCTGAGCCAAATTAATGCTGGATGTAAATTAAACTGTAGATGAATTTGGCCTTTTCTGTCTAAGGTGTGTGGGCTGGTTGGCAGCAGGCCATGCAAGTATCAACAACTACCTGTCAGCAAAGCTGGAAGAAAGAATTTCACGCTCACAGTAATATATTTATTTAGTACAAAGTGTTTAGAAGTCAGATGATGTGGAAAAACAAAGTAAAGTACACAACACCATTAGGGTTCAAGATAGATTTGTTGATGTGCTTTATGTTATCTACGGGTAAATGTTTATTGAACTTGTAATCCTCCCCCTCACCCTGGCTTTTGCACAGTATCAAGTTCACAGAATCTATTCAAGTAACTCTTCAAAGTATTTTTTTCTCCTTCCTATTGGGAAGGGATATATAAACTAATTCAGGTTGGTCTGGAGAGCTGCTTTTTCTATAGCAGTTCTCTTTAATTTCTCACCATATTTAGATACATCAATCCAACCTATACAAGACTTTTCTTTGGGGTGTGTGAAAGGGGTACTAATTCTCCTCTCTGACCAACAATGCAATTCTTGTATCAACAGTACAGAGCTCTACTGCATGTTCATCACTTCTTTGGTGCCTGAAACTTCCACAGATATATCAATTCTCTTTGCAAACCTCTGGCATGCAGTATTATCATGAAAATTGTATAGCAGTGTATTCACGCTATACAGATTAGATAAACACACACAATTACACACAGACACTGTAGTTTCAATCAAAGAGGGGCCTGAGCCACAAAACTCACTCAGATCGGAATTTCTCAAAACTCAGGGGTGTTCAAGTTCAGGGTTTGGATAGGCCCATTCTAGAGATACAGGCTAGTTGCAAAATTCAGATCTGAGGTCCGGTACCAATCCACTAACCCCACTGCCAAAGTTTGGTGGAGTTTTAATCCAGGATTTCAATTTGGGCCCATCCCTAGTTTCAAATGAAGCAGCTGGAATTAATCAGTGTCTCTCCATAACAGAGCTTGCATCCTAGCTGTGAAAAAACGGAGAAAGAAATCCAGCTTTTATATTTGTTCATGAGGCAAACAAAATAAGCTGTCATCCTTTCTCACAGTACAAAAAGTAAGAACAAATTAAATGACAGTCCTGGGACCTGACATCGCCGGATGAGACCATGCAAGATTTGTGTTCACAGAGAACCCTGGTTCCCGAACTAAGATGTTCCTCAATATATAGGGTACATTTATAAGTGTTAGGTCAGGTTTATACCCAAGCTATTTACAGAACACGACTAGGCTCAACATTTTTCCTTTATTTGTTTGAACACTGTTACAAAAGAAAACCTGTTGAACCAAGAAAATAAAAAGTCTGGCATTACACTGAAAGGATCTCTCCTTCTTTATATTTGTTTGCTAGCCCGTGTTCTAGTGAACAGCACATGTGTCAAAAGCTGAGCTGCCATCTGAGCCATCACTAGAAAGGGTTCTGCATGTCAGAGTACTAATGTTCCCTGGAGTTTCTTATTCACAGACCTGGGTAGCCACCAAGCACATGGCAGCTTCCATCAGAAAAACAAAACGGAAAAAACAACAACCTTAAGTACATTCTCCTCTTCAGAGACAATACACTATCTATTTTTCTCGTGGCAATATCATCTGCTTACAGTTGCTAGATATCAAGTCCCTGAATCACCAATGTTTTAGTTACTACAGACTATTATTGTATCCAGTGTGTTATTCCAGAAGACCTGCCAGCAACAGCTACTGCTAGAACCAATCAAAACTCCACAGGCACACTAACTCATACTCCTGTATATTTTTCTATCAAAAGGAAGAATTCTGAGTAGAAGCAATTTGGAAGATACACACTAGTCCATCACTGTGATACCAAGCAGCTACAAAATGTAAACAAAAATTAATTTCAAGAAAAGTGGATACCACAGGAACGTTATTTTACTATTCATTGCTTTCCAAGACATCCAGAATCTACACGGACTTTTCAGTTTGCATATTAGCCATAAAACATAAATTTGATGATGACCTGTTCTGTTCATTCTCTCTGAAGCACCTGACATTGGCCACTGTAGGAGGACAGGAGACTGGGCTAGATGGACCATTGGTCTGATCCAGTATGGCCTTTCTTACGTTCCTTTGTGATAAGGCTCTGGGAGGCACAGTACTCGTTATTGAATTGGAAGGTGGTGTGTGAATAATCTAGCCAACAGGGAGAGGACAGAAAAGTGAGTAGAGAGTCATAAGTTAGGACCTCCCAAAAATGGGATCCGTTTAAAAACCATGAGATTTTTTTTTTTAATTCTTGGTTTCTTCTTATTTGCCTTCTGATTTCTGAGCCATTAGGGCCCACTCAGTTCACATTTTCTGACTTTTCTCCACAACCATAAGGGCTAGAAACTTACTTTAAATACAAAACAAAAAACAAAAAAAAAAAACCCTGAGATTCCCATTGAGTCACTGGCTTCCAGGAGCTGGGGCTTTAAGAACACCACCAAACAGCATGACACCTGTAATAAAATTGCAAGAGTTGGCAACTCTCTGCCGTGTTTCCGCTGCCTCAGGCAGTAAAGAGCCCACATAGGCTTATGCAGAGGCTTCTTACAGTGCAATTCATGGGAAGGCAAAGGAATGGAAATGCTGGGGACAGGCTAGTCGGTTCAAAAAGGCAAAAACCTGGAGCTAAAAAGGGTCAAATCCAGCAGAGTAAGGAAGTAGCAGGCCGTGTCCACTAATCTCCTCTACTCTCCAGTAGCTTGCCACAGACTGATTAACTTACATACATTAAAGCGTCTAAAGCATATAGTATGATGGGTGAGGAGACAACACATTTTTTTCAGAGCAAAGAATCCATCAAACCTTATACTTTACGACCGTGAAAATCTGCCAGCAACGGTGCTCACTGAAATTCCAGCTGTGGTGGTAGTTAATAGCGGTACTAAGCTTATGGCCACATTCTACTTGGCTATAAATTTGGATGTATTCAGTGGCGAACTTCTACAAAGAAGTGTAACCTCAGTGTTCTTTGCATTTTGCCTTTATCTCCTAAAGTCAAAACTATCCAAATGGATTGGATCTCTGGTTGCATATGAAAGAGGGTAGGCAAAACTGGCATGAAATGATAGGCTCTGAGACAAGCTCTTCAACTGATCCTTAGCTTGTGCACCCAAATCTTTAATACACCACTAGGAAAAAGTCACCATACCAGTTGGAAATCAAAATGTGCATAAGTTATTTTTAAAGCTAAGACACCAAGAACTGCAATTTTAACTTTTATGTGTTTTCAAATCATGGGCTTACAAACACATTTATGATCACAAGTGAAATCATGTCCTTTGTTCAGAAAAGTCTGTAAAGATGACTACAATAACTGCCCGTTAGAAAGAAGGGGAAAAAAGCAACAACTCAGGGGTCTGTGCAATGGAGCAGTCTATTCAAAGCCAACATCATAATCTTCAGCTCATCCATGTGCAAGTATTTAGAATGTAACCACTTCCTTAGCTGATGGTTCATTGGAATTGCCCTGGACAGTGACTCTGCAGGAGGCCTCAGCTGAGTTCACAGTGAAATAACTTATGTTTAGTAGCATGGCAGAGCTAAGAGTCAAATACTTTCAACATTTAGCAGGTCCAGAAATTTCCTAGATTGGAAAAGAGAAAAAAGCCTGCCCCTTCATCCACAGTAGGAAGGACCCCAAACACAATGGAACTAGGGTGGCTCTCCTGCACGTCTGAGCAGTAGGGGCAGGTGCTAAGAAGACCACAACACCCTTGCATAGCTTGCACCTCAGCTTCATGTGGTCATACACAATTGCATGCAGGGGACTGAGAGTGTCCCGGGGTATGGACTGGGACCAGTGTATCAGTTTCTACTCAGATGCACCAGTCATTGCCCCTGAAGAGTGGAAGCTGAGACAGTGTGTGGGCAAAACAGTGGCTGTGTGGACTCTTTGGGCTTGGTCTGTAAAGAGTCAAGCCTTATTAAATCAGTACACTGAAAGGATGTGGCGAAGCTGCGGCGGCCAACAATTTGACCTTTAAGTTGGATGGTGGGAACTTAAAAACTTTCACCTAATTTTGTAAATCTTTTCTGTTAGATCTAATATTTGTTTATGGTATTTCTAATCTTGTATATATTTGTTCTGTTCTCATGGGCAGTTCTCAGTCTGCAAGAAATCCAGATCCTTGTACATTTGACATTAAAAAAAAAAAAACCTGCCTTCCAGCAATAATAAAAGAATAGTAAATACATGTTAATTTATTCAGCATCTTTCCAAAAGGATTACTAAGCATTTTGTGTGTCTAAGAATTGCATCCCCATCCTATCCCTTGAGCCAATCAGAAACATGCAATCTGCATGCACACAATTGCAAATAATGAGAACACTACAAGCTTGGACTGGTTACTGTAGGGTGCAATCTACAGACTGTTGGGGGAAGGAAGAGTTGTTTGTTCATTTTTTTAAAACTCCAGCTTGCTGCCTTCATTCTTCTCTCCTTTTGTTTTTTTTTAAAGAAATTTATATTAAATTAATCACCAAGACACGTGGAGTAAATTTTACTTTCTAATTTTTTAATCTACCACTCTTGATATTTGTGTACTACTGGTTACATCTGAAGTATAGCAGCTTGCAAAAATATTTTTTTCTTTAAAAAACAAAAACAAAACAAAAATCTGCTGATGCCCCATACAAACGGAATTTGGAGCAGAGGAAGTGATTTAATCCACAAAAAAAGTATTTCAAATTCTTATTCTATTTTAATATTTTTGTTTAAGGTTTTTCTGGCTGGCTGAATTGAGACTTTTTCCCCCTGGAACATCTACGTTGTGATGCTAGCCCTTGCGCTGCAGCAGGTTCACATCGAGCAGTGTGAGGAGGAGGAAGAACCGTGAGCTCCCTGCTGTTGCACTTGGTTCAGCATCCTCCTCATCACTTCAGCAGATGTTTCAGCTGTCTCACAACAACAGGAACTCTGGGGACTTTTTTTTATATATATATCTTCTCTATTCCTAAAAACAAACATCAGCCAAACTCTGGGAGCCCATCTCCAGATAGCCACAACAAAAGTACCGACCCAAACACCACCACAATACAACTGGAACAGACCCCTGAGCCCTTGGGAACAGAAGGGTTGCTTCTAACGTCATGCTAATGACTAATCTTTGGCAACTCATGTGAGAAAAATCTTGAAGTAGTTGCTGTGACAGAAAACAGCATGAAAACAAACGTATGATTCAGACATGAAAAATATTGTTTAAAGAGATAATATAACGTTATCCAATCTTTTTTACCATCAACATTTTGTGCAGTGCTCTTGCAAGTGTTGTATGTTTTGAAGTGCAGGGGTCTTGGAGGGTTTTTTGTTTGTTTGTTTTGAAAAACCAGGTTAGAGCACATGAGAATTACCACAGTGTCTCAGTTTGGAAATAGCTAGATTCTATAGAGCCACAAAATTCAAATGCCATAAGGTTAGATAAATTGAGTGCCAGACAGTTTACTCTGTGTCTGTCTTTCAGCTGAGACTGTTCAAGTCCTGTTCCAATACAGGTCATGTCTGTTCCAAGTGGAGAATAACATCCCTTGGGACCTTTTATAAAGACGACTACACGCAAAAGATTCACCCCTTTCACTGTGTCAGTGTAGTTAAAGCGGTACAACCCTCACTAGTATAGCTATTCTTGTACAGAGAAGGGAATAACTATCATTGCATAAGGCACCTTTACACAAGTATAGCTGCTTCCATATTAGGGTTTTTACCAGTATAACTACTTCAGTAAAAAAATCACACCCTTAATTTAAATAATTATGCCAGTACAAAAACTGTGTATAGAGCAGGCCTAAGAGTGGGAGTTTCCCCCAGCGTCCTTGGAATAAAATTTCCCCTCCCTACATTACAGTAGTGTTCTTCGCATATATTCAAGCTGCTCCTTCCTCCTTTGTGCATGCAAAATTCCCAGTGAAGTCCATAGAATCCTCTTGGAGAACAGATAATAAATATTGAATGTAAATTCTTAGCTCATCATCCAGTAATTTCATATCTTCTTCACTTCACTGCAAATCATTTCCAAATATTTTATTTTTTTTTATTTTATATTGCTGTTACGCATGCTCTCCAGCTCCCATTGTTTGATTAATAATTCAGAGAGAACAATTTATTTAGCAACTACAGCTTCTTTTTGTCCATGCATTGTCTGTGAGTACTCTATGATTTTCTCAGATGTATTTGTTACTGAAAATTTATTCACCAAATAATTTCTGTGTAGAATGCTTCTTCTGCAGATTGTTAATGAATAATTCACTGCAAATACAGATATTTCATATCCCAATCAGCAGTGTTCATTTATAATAAGACTTAAAGGTCAAATGGTACTGTGGTCTGCTCACTGACTGAATATGCATAACACTAATAAGAATTACATTTCTAGTGTGAATACTTGTATTTATGAATTACAATTCTCTTTCTGCAAATGGTCTTAAAATTGTGCTTAAAATGTGACACTTCAAACATTCCTGCCAAAAAATGTATTCATAAGAATGTCTACAAATAACAAAAGAGCACCAACACAGCTGAAGCAATTTCAATTTTTATTCAAACAGATATTCACAGATTTTTTTCCCCAAGCATTAATCTCGAATTTTAAATTATAATTAACTCTACTTGTTGTGGTCACCATCTCAACAGTTTGTTTCCAGATAGGCAAGAGATTCTGGATTGAGTCATCTCGTAAACATCAAGATATTATTTTAAGACTTATGCTCTCAGACCTTTCCTCAACTCCAGCTAGAATGTGGTACTTTGGGAGAATGGGGTGAGGAAACAGGAGGAAATCCAAAGGAGTAAATGTCACAGTTCAACAGCATTTACTGTACCTCTATTATGCTGTGGTACTGGAATAAGTAATATCACCACTATTCCTATACTAATATGTGCCGCAACATCAGGCAAGGAGCTCACCAAGGGCAAGGAAAAGATAACTTCATTTTCACAAGATTTTCCAAAAGGCAGCTAAATCATCTCACATCCTAGATCATCCACAGTGAAAGCATCCCTTCATAGCATATATAAACTAGAGAATGGCAGGAACGATAGCCATAGATCTAAAGCCATGCTCCTCCAGAGATGATCGTGGCATCCCAAAGGTCTCCTCTGAGAGCATCTTAAACTTTTATATTCCCTCACAACAAGACAATTTTTCACCACTGAGATTTATGATTGTTTAGTCATCAAAGTAAAGCATGCATTTAAGGAAGCAAAAGGAAGCACCGGGCATTTAACCAAAATATGTGGACAAGTAGCAAAAGACAATCATTTGGCTAAGAGCACACCAAGATAGCTTTCAGCGTGCGTAGTGCTTCAATCTTTCCCAGCTCCTGGATGTGGCATCAGTCTTCTTGTATTATTAAGCAGTGATACTGACAGCAGAGCATGCTATGAAACAGGGCCATGTTCCAAGTTGTGCATTTCCTTCAAAAACACACACACTAAGAATATGCAAAACCAGCTGGAATGTCTGGTTAATGTTCACACCACCTCACAGAGTTTCACATGAGGCTTCTTTGTTGCAGAGAATTTAAATGTGACCGCTTTTGGAGGGGCACGCTAAATACACACAAATTAAAGGTTCCCATGACATGCCCCCACCCCAACCCCCAGAAAAAAAAATCTTGGGACACCTCTGGTGAGGACGCCCTGTAAAGTGAGAAGGCAGTGGGTCCCCATGGCAGTGGCATTCTCCATGTCCCTACAGCCCGGGGAAAGAGGAGAGGCAGCTCCTCCTCCCTCCACCCCTACAGCTGCTGCTTCTCCTTCCCCACTGCTGGAGTCCCAGCACTGCCGCCTGCTTTGCAGACTGCCCACGGAGGTGAATCAAGGGGTGGAGGCAGAGGCAATGTGGGGGACTCCAGCAGCAGGAAAGGAGAAGCAGCAGGCTGCAGCTGTAGGGATGGAGGGACAAGGAGCTCAGTTGGCAGCCAGCCACCCTGCTGCTTCCTCCTGGGCTGCAGGGACACACAGAGATTTTCTGGGGGGTCTGTGCCCCTGCTTGCCCTCCCCTTGTGCATGCCCCTGAGTAGCTATATAACAAAAACAGTTATTCTGGCTCACTCACAGCAGCGGCTTCGCATATTACCTTAATTAGATCGTGCAAGGTTCTCTCAACAGTAAACTGTTGGCAACAACCACATTATGCAAGGTTTCCTGCCACTTTAATCACTAGACAAAAGTGCCTGAGACATTTGCTTGAATTCAGCAAAGAAAAAGAAAATAAACAGTGCAACAGGTCTACTCAATATGTACGAAGTTGATGGAATTGTACTTACTACTTGAACTAATGGATTTTCAATCAAAGAGTACAGTCAAATCAATACATCATGTATAATGATCTCAAGGAGAGAATTAGCTTCCCCTTTACTCAACAGACCATGGTTTAACATTTCTATCGCATCATCAAATATTCAACTGTACCAAAAAAGTCAGTGCTGGAAAAAGCATCAATAAAGCCAAGACTTTCAAAAGTTCCTGGGGATTTTAGGTGCCTCTGTTTTTCGGTGCCCAATTTGACACCTAAAAGGGATCCTCTTTTCAGTCCATCGAGCACTCGCTGGTGGTTTATGGCAGGCTAGAAACATGGCACTGACTCCATCCACTGAATTGCATTAAAAACAGCTAAACATATTACATTCTAATACAACTTTTTCTGTTTGTAATTGCTTCAAGTGGTGAGGGTGCAGCAGTTGCTATATACTCATGAGTTCAGTCTTCTCTTGTCCTACCTATATTAAATATTCCCCAGTGTAACACCACTGCTTCTTCACTGTGATGGCCTTATAGCTGCTGAACCATCGCTTACTGTATACAGATATCAAAGTTCATCGAGAAGCATATGTTCTGCTCCCTCGTTATTTCCATATTTTCTTTTTCAGCTCTCCCTATTTGTTAAGCCAAAGTGAAAGTCTCTCCATATTAAATTTCATTTGCCATATCAGACTAATTGCAGCTTATCTCTGCAAATAAAAGGAAACTGCATCTCTCTAGAAATCTGTATTAGTCGAGTACTTAGCATGTTTACAGCTAGACCCTCTTTTCTAGGTAAAAGTATTAAAAGTAAATGAACTGGCCTCTGCTATGCCACTCAACACTAGTGGATCAACGGACTTGTTGCATGGGTAATCCATCCGGCACCAATAACAGTGAGTGTCATTTTTCAGTATCCTAACCTAATACACAAACATTCCATCTGAAATTGCTAGATAACATCAGCTACTGAGCCTCTCTCTTCTAGGTCACTGTTTCAAATCCTGCCCAGGTAGGCAATGAGCAAAAGATATTATCTCATGGCTATTCAGTGGCCTACATCAAATGAATTGGTGGACTGTAATCATCTGGGAAGTCAGACTTATTTTATTTATGATGAACAGTTTATTATACCATATACCCCCAGCCACGACTGGACAGGCTGGCACAAAAAGTACAAGGTACACAAATAATCAGGTATCATACAGAATATCAAAAATGTTAGAGGATGTTGGGATATCCGTGACTCCTAAATATTCCAGCCTAACCGCATACTAATCTCTGGCCAGTTCCAAGTGGATAGGAGTCCATATCAGAAAACCTCATGGACCACAGTTATCCTTGTTGGGAGACTTAGCAAGGACAGATGTGAGGACTGAGCTACCTTCTCACCCTCTACCATTGTCCTCTTCAGAACAGCACTGAGGCACATTGGCAGGCCAGTGGGAGACAGAAACTTGGGCTACACCAGACTGCAATATGCCTGTTCTGTGAAAGACTTCAGTCTTCACAGATTCTAATCATACATCTATCTTCCCAGCATCAAGGTTTTTTGTTTTTTTCCAACTCTTTAGTATGTCACTTACGACCACCCAATCCCTTTGTTAACTTTCCCATTTGTATGGTTTTCAGTAGGAAACCTAATCATTTTTCAACTGCTGCTAAAACTACTAAGAAAAAATATTTCAGCATATAAAACACATGCATAAGAGAACCCTGGGAGGACTGTAAAGTCTTGGAATCATGGTAGCCATCATCATAAGCCTGGTTCTGTTCTTATTCATGACCACCAGTTGCTGACTTGTTTACCTCTATGGTCGAGTATTCTCATTCTTTGAGACCTTGTGCTGAATATTGTTACTTTTTGGAGTCTTCTGTTATCCTTCCCTAGTAATTTGCATCAAAACGGCTATAGTAAACATAATGTAATGTAATATAATCAATCAGGAGTTTCACTGCTCTTACAGTGCATCATGTACCACAAAGGCAGTAACATTTGGCTACAGTATAAAAAACTTGGTCAAAATTATTTTTACCCTTTATGTTATTAATGCAGAGGCAAACACAAATCCAGATAAAGTTGTACAGAAATGTAACTGAATGTTTTAGCAGATTTTTAGTCAGTATTGCTACATGATCTGTGTTTCAGCCCACTACTCTAAGGGCTTCTCTCACAGAGAATAGCAGTGATTTAACAAAAAGGGTAATTTAAAACTGATTTAATTGAAACTGGTGCAAACCCCTTTGTGGACATGCTTATTTTGGTTTAACAGTGACATATTTCAGTGTAGCTTAAGTCAGTTGGGAATTGGCTTAAAATAAACTGAAATAAGCCACTCAAGCCAAATTAAGTGTGTCCACATATGGTTTTACACCACTTTTAAGTGACGCATGGTCTACACTCAAAACGTAGGTTGGCATAGCTACAGTGCTCAGGGGTCTGAAAAATCCATACCCCTGAATGCCTCAGTGCTATCGCTGAGCCTCTGTCATGTAGACATCAGTTTTAAAAACAACTTAAAGTTAAAACAGCACAATCTTCTCACATTTGATCACTATATCACATGAGTTGATGCATGAGGGTTAGAGTTCTTGCACTCTTAATTCCCAATGTACTGAAAGGCTCTTGGTAACCTTGGTAATACTCTTGGTAACCTTACGACTGATCCACAGCCCTCAGAAGTTCTCAATTCTGTTGTGCTAGCTACATGCATATTGGGCAGCAGTACAAAATATATAGGTATATTTACAGAAAGACTTTTTTTTTTTTACACTGCCTGCAAGGTATGTGTGCGCACTCCTTTACTTAGCCATGGACACTGTTTTGTAGCTGCACTGATACTTAATTGGATCCTGGTACTAAAAGGAGGACTTTATCAGAGGCATTCTGGACATTTTAAAGAAAAAAATTTGCAGTTCTCTGCCACAGTCACCACATTGGCTGTAACACACAAAGCTTAACTGTAAACTGTGTCAGGACTAGAAGGTATAAAATATGATTTCCAGTTTAAAAGACACATCCTGCTGTCAAATGGGAATAACTACCTAAGTGCCTCTCCCTGCCCAATTTCTCAGCTGGCAGTCCTGTTTATGAAAATAAGATGTGAATGTCTCACTGGAAAAGGAAACATAAAGGCTTCCCAGATGTGCCTTTGAAGATCACGTCATTTCAGTGTTGAAGTATCGAACAGAACAAAATAAAACCTGTTTACTCTGGGAACTACTTGCCATACTGAAATCTGGTTGTTTTTTTTTAATTGTCATACATTTGGATAAAGTGGGTTTTTCTGCAGAATGTGCTGTTTTGGAGTTTCATTTTTATTTTAAAATTTATGTATACAATGGGTTTGGTGAAAAGAAAATAAAGAAAGACATTCACCCCTAAGCCCTGGTCTACACTGGGGAGTGAGGAGGAATCAAACTAAGTTATGCAACTTCAACTACGTGAATAACGTAGCTGAAGTCGACGTACTTAGATCGACTTACTGTGGTATCTTCACTGCGGTGAATCGACTGCTACCACTCCCCCGTTGACTCTGCCTGCGCCTCTCATGGCACTAGAGTACAGGAGTCGATGGGAGAGCGCTCGGGGGTCCATTTATTGCGTCTAGACTAGACGCGATAAATCAATTCCCACTGGATCGATCGCTGCCCGCTGATCCAGTGGGTAGTGAAGACATACCTTTAGTTAGACAGTTTTCCTTATTCCATCTGCAAAGTTCAATACCTATGTTTATATTTTATTCAAACCATAAAACAAAGAAGTTATTGTTTGCTCCATTCTCTGACCAGTACTGGAATTCAGTATAATTCGCTTGCACATGCCTCTATTTGTCATGCAAAATAAACTTTTTTCTTACAGACAACTCCTACAAATAAACTTAAAAAATAAAATGTAAATGTTAAAAGGAAAATTGTAACAAAATGAATAGCCCACATTCACTATCAGTGTCATTTTTAGTCACTTTGCTTGAAAGCAAAAAAGCTCTACTTAAAAAAAAAAAAAAAAGGTGAAACCCCAAATCTCATAATTACAAAACACATTTTTTAAATAAAACATCTCCCCCATCTAGAAAGAAAGGTTTATATATAAGAATAAACTAAAGCTTAAAGGCAGAAAGGCTTTGAAACATCCATTCAATACTCAAGTTTCTAGAGCAAGTAGAGCACTTCACTTTTTAAGTTTTATATATATAGTTTTATTTATATATTTTTTTTATTCTATAGACTCAAATTTTTCAAAACTTTGACTTCAAATATCAATATTTTATAAAAGAATTGTTGCCTTAATTGAAATACGTGATACCTGTATTATAAAAAGGACTCTCTCTCTCTGTCTCTTTGTGCACACGCATTCACACACACCCAGAGTTCTCTTGATAAGCAGAAGTCTAGTATTCTGTTTCTTATAATATAAAGCCATACAGCTCCACTTCACTTGTTCTGCATGAGGATGTACATGCATGCACATACCCATACTGCCTTTGAGAAAGTACAGGCTAGCATTCTGAATTACCAAATTAGTAAACTATGGTTTTAATTTGCCATTTTTTGTTCTGTTGAACATCTCAGAAGATCCACAAGAACAAATATATCTCAAAAATGTATTGTCATAATCCCCTAAATTGCACAGAATGCACTTCATTACGTGTGGTGACTGATGACAGAAGAGTGTGAAATGTGCTGGTACAAACATCAAAATTAACAATAGAAAGCTAAGTGTTTTGAGCTATTCAGTTACTGAATGGCTTTGGCCAAACTTTTGAGGATTTTTCTGGTGTTCATTATTTTGGTTACTTCCTTTCTCTTCCCACCTATTATTAACTGGCTCAGGAAACACAATAGCACACAGGAAGTTGCAAGACAAAAGTCCTTTCAACATTCTTTAGTACTACCATGGTAAACTTTTACATTGTAGCACAGGCATGTGCATCACTAATAGATCAGAGTGCCTAATGCACATCCAGCGGGAACCCATTTAAAGTTATAAACTCTCTCTCCTTCTGAATAAGAAGAAATTGCATCTCTCAAATATATGAGAGGAAAAAATCAACAATACCGTTGTATCTGATGTGTTATTTTCAAAATTCTAAAGATCTGATGCAAACTTTAATTTCTCAAGCTATCTTGGGAAGTAATTTTGATGACCATTTACTCTTTATTATGCTCCGTGATGTTCCTTTGCTATTGCTGAGATTTCCCAATATATAGATTTTTGCCATTTTTATGGATTGACAATTGGCATCATGACACCATATTCCTTATCTAGCCTGAGCTCGAACAAAAATTAGGATATATTCAAATAAATTAATCCATTTCCTTTTTCCACAAATGAGATGAACTAAAAGGCATATTTAAATACTGTCAAAATTAGAGCTGGTTGGAGAATTCATTTTATTTTGCAACAAATTTCAAAATTTGTTTTCATTCTATGTTGGAACAAAAAAAAAAACCCTTTCAAATGTTTTTCTGAAATGAAATTGTGTCAAAAAGGTCAGGTTTTCTATTTCTCCCTTTCTCTTAGCAACTAGAGAGGCCATTCACCCTGGACCTCAGAAACTTTCCCATGGAACACTTTCTCAAAATTGATATATGTTGAGGAAACAGTGTTATTCATCAAACAAAATGGTTCATCAAAATTTTTCTGACTGGCTCTAATTACAATGTGATCTAGAACAACAAATCCAGGAAACACTAAATTAAGACTATCACAAAAGTATTCTTTCATGCCAAAAAGGAGAAGACAGCAATGTCCTAAGCTATTATTAGTACAATCATTTATACAGCACCTATCAGAATAATTTTGGTGCAGTTTAGAGAAAAGTATCATACCCAGTACAGGCCCCTATCCTTCAATTTTCTCAATGCTGGCAGACCCTTGCAATCTGCACACAGCAGTTTTAAAAATCAGGGGCCTCAATGTCTCCTAGTTTCTTGGTTTAAGTTACATTTCAAAAGGCAGTTGGTCACTATTTATAGTTGCCTTTTTAAAGTGTTTTAATGTCCTCATGAAATCTCAAAAAATGTCATTCCTTACAAATGCAATTATTTTATTACTTTCCCCATGTGTTTCTGTTATAAATTAATATGATTTTCTATTCAATTCCCTTTTTATTGCACTAGTAGCACCAACACAATGACAGTACAGCTTGCCAGGCCTGAGGAGTTTTTTTTTTTTTTTTTTTGATAACTTCTGCTCCCTATGTAAACATACCCTCTGTTTGGTCTGCAACAGCAAGACATAAAGCAGTATAGGTCCTACATAAACATTGTTTTTGTCCTCATTTCTTGGCAAAAAGAGTAGTGCATTTTTCTGGAAAGGATGAGATTAGATAAAATGAAAGAACTATGAACGCTGGCAAGGGCCCATGGAGCCAGGTACTAGTCAAAGTAAGTAAGAAATGAGCCCAAAAGGTATGTCATATGTCTAAAGGCCAGGCCCCAACATGCTGAGTAGTACCTTACTCAACCAACAGTCCTATTGGCTTCAGAGGGACCACTGGTGGAGCAGGGTGCTATTCAGATTAAATAAGGGTACCTGGCTCGAAACATACATTACAGCGTCCCGTTAATATAATTCCAAAATCAGGGTGAGTTTTCTTTTGCTGTTGTTTGGGGTTTTTTAAATGTCACTAGTGGTGGCAGTTTGTTTTTTGTTTTGTTTTAAGGAGGAAAGTCTACCAAAAAAAAGTTGAAATAATAACCAAACAATAATCAAATATAAAATGCCATAATTCAGTGTAACAAAGATTGTATTTCACAGGGGAGACCAAGTATAACAAAGAATACAAATTCGCTACAGCATAGTTCACTGCTGCTTCCTGTTAGCTGGAACTCTGCATCACATGCAAGTTCCCTATGGTTCAGTCCTTGAACGATGGGGGAGAATAAGCAGAAGCAATACATTTGTCAAGAGAAAAATATACATTTATTCCTCCAAATTAAAAACTGTTTACCCTAACAGCAGCTGGTGAACCACGAAATGCCATAGCAAAGTGAACTCTGCTTCAATAAACTTACGTTCATTAAAGAGGGAGAAAGAGAGGGGGAAATAGTCAAGGGGAAAATGTTTGGTTGATCCTGAGAATGCAAAAGGAGCTGTGGGTAGGAGTGTAACACATTTTCAGGTTAAGCAAATAAATCCCCATTCAGAAGAAGCATGAGGCCAAGAAAAACCAAGTACTCCTTAAGATTATCTCAGAGAGGTCAGCAAAAATTTAATCCACCTGCTGTCCTTGCACTAAGACCCCCACATTATATACAGATCAAAAAGTCATGTGCCCAACCAATACATTTGTGTTAGAGTAAGAGGCATGGAGCATGCTACCACATAACGTGTTTAAGTGAATTATAGTCATATGTTTCAAATAACATTCAAGAATGAGAGCAAAATGGTTAGGTCTCCAGCCTCTTTCCTAAGAATGAGTGAGTCTAAGGGACAGGAATATATTTCCCTCCTGAAATGTGCACATAGCTCTCCTCAGAATCTGAAAAAAAAAAATGTACAAGCATGATTGCGATCTGCTATGATCAGCTTTCATGCTGAGCATATACCCAGGAAATACTCCTCAAGTAAAACCTAGTATAGCCAGAATGCTTTGATATTCCGCGAAGATTACTAAATGCTCTATATAGAATTGCTGCCACATTTTGACACCAGTGCATGTGTTAAATGAGTACTTGCTGCTATTTAGCTGCTTAGACAGATTTTCAGAGACATTTGCAGCAATGCTAGAATTTTTCCAGTGTGATGAGGATATACAACATGGAGAGGGATTTGGAAAAGAGAGAGGTCCTTCACCCAGAGGAACATTATTTAGTGCTGAGGTGCCAACGGTGTGAATCCATAGAATAGCAGAACATCACTGGTTGCATTGTGTCATCTGCCCGCACTCTAAACTATGCTTGAATTGGTAGAACTTTCATCTTTTACATCTCTTCTTAACATTGAATACATGATGTTTCACACAGACATACAATATAGAATGTTTGTTCAGAAATCTGACTTTTCTCCACTAATAAATAAGAGTAGGGTTATACTTGCGGCAGAGTGTAGAGTACAGATATGCCACACCGAGCTAGCAAGAGTATAAACAGCAATGTAGATTGTGAGGCACAGCTTGAGTATAGACATAACAGAACACTAGAGTCTTTACCCTACATGGCTCCCTACATTCCCAAGCAGTGCCTCCCGTTTCCATCGTGCTATTTTTAGTCATGTAGTGTCCTGCTGTCTCCTTGCTGCCAGAGCCTTTCCCACTGCAGTGAAAGACTCCAGCAGCAGGGAAAGCCTTTGGCAGCTCCCTGCTTCCAGAGCCTTTCCATGTTACCTCCTCCCCGGCCAGAGCCTTTCATAGCTGCCTGTAGCTACACATAGCAGTGAGTCTTGACACAACCTGCCTTTCACTGGAGCATGTGGCTAAAAATGCCTTACAAGCCACAAGCACAGACAAGGCCTAAGTGTGGCATAAAATGGGGATGTAAAGGACTGGAGTGTAGGTGGTCTGGCCTAGGGTCTGCACATCAGGGACAGTAGTCGATGAGTAGGACTTGGAGGAATCATAACAGCCAGGTTCGGTAAGCAAGAGTTAGCGTCAGAGTCAAGCTGGGGTCAGAGACAAGAGACAGTACTGGGCCAGAGTCAGAAAGCAAGAGTTAGAGTCAGGCCAGGATTGGAGACCAGAGATCAGGAGATGGGGTAAAGTCTGGAGTCACAGCAGGCTGAGGTCTGTGTGGTTACCCAGAGAACTTCCTGGGGCAACCCCATGGTTAATATAGGGCACTTGGCCAGTCAGAGAGCCACAGGGTACTGTCTCTCTGGTTCCCTTGGATGGTACTTTCTGTGGCGCCTATTCTCCATAGTGTTCCCTGGCTGTGGCTCTATCTGGCCTCCTAGTGGCTCTGTGAGAACCATCAGCTGTCCCAAGCTTTGCCAACCCAGGTTCTAGTCCACGGACCCAGACAAGGGAGCACCACAAGTTACTTTTTTAATGCAAACCACATTTAAATACAAGGGGGATATGGCCTACGTGGATAGTGGATTTTAACAGGATCAAAAAATATTCTAAAACTAATGCTCTTACCACCATAAGGAAACATATCCTTATGCTATAACATTGCGACTTTCACACAAACACACGCACTATCCAGAATGTAATACACTCACTCATTCAGCCATTTTCAACACCATGCAAGGGGAATTAGTCACAGATATCCTGTAAGCAGTTTGAGAAGGAGTTTTTCTCAGTTCGCATACAGCATGATGAAGACCTGCTCTTGATAAATACTCTAGAAAGGTAACACAAGCCCAAAGCTAAATCAGTTTTCTAAACAGCATTGCTAATTGAGTAAACAGTACTCTGTACTCTCAGTCACTACTAACTCAATGCCAGCCAGTGATGCTAGGGGGGCACTTTTGCTGCTAAAGATTCTGCCAGCATATCAGAATAAAACTGAGCTTGTGACTCCTTACTTAAAGATTCCATGGCACTATATAAAAGAATAATTATGAGGACAGCGGTCATAAGTGTACTGCAGCAATTAAACAGAAGTGCTTAACGATCTTTCCCTCCCATTATAACATAAGCATGCATTGCTTAGTTAAAAACAAGGAAGAAGGGAGGAAAGGATTATCAATGTTTTTTCACATCCATCCCAATATATTTAAACCCACTATCAGCAAGAATTCTCTCTCTCTCTCTCTCTCTCTCTCTCATCCCCTCTACACACTAATAACTGTGGCGGGGCTCCCAGTTACAACATGGTAGCGCCTGCACTTTTTGATCTTAAAGCGTAGACAGGACTGACCCACATTTTATTCACTGTGCCCCTGAACCATATTAATATAGCAGATGACCAGGTCTGGTATAGTTCTGGAGTTTAGCAGGACTATAGCCTGGATCACCTGGATCGATCGGTCTTCAGCTGTCGTTAAGACTGTGCCAATCACAACACATCCGCCATTCTTCTCACACTCTTGCCTTTCTTCTCCACGTTCATCTGAAACATTTAACAATGTCATCTTCCCATCTTCTTGGAGGCCAACCGGGTGGTCTTTTCTGTTCTCACGGGTACCACTCAGCAATGATTGTGGTCCACCTCTTGTCCATGAGCCGTGCTGTGTGGCCTGCCCATCGCATCTGGTTATGTCTGCTTTCCACGATAATATCTTTCACGCTGCTACGTTCTCTGATCACCTCATTTGGGATGCAATCCAGAAGGGCATTTCCCAACATAGCTCGTTCCATTGCCCTTTCAGCTACCGACAGCTGCTGTTCTTCTCTCTTTGTCAGTGCCCATGTTTCACTGCCATACAGCATGGCTGGCAGCACTGCTGAATTGAAGATATTTGTACATGTGGTCTTGTCAATTTTTCCTTTCAGGACATTCTTGATGGAATTAAAACGCACACCATCCTGTCCAAATCCTTTGCGAGAGTTCTCTGTTCAGGTCTTCGCACATATTAACTTCTTGGCCCAAATATATGTACTGTTCCATTTCTTCGATTTCTTCTCCTGTTACCGTTATTCGGGCTTTTCGTAAGACGTCTGATCGCATGTATTTCATTTTGCAGCGGTTCATTTTCAGGCTGACCTGACTGCTTTTCTTGTCGAGTCTTCATAGCATGCTCTGCAGTTGGTTGGTGCTTTCGGCAATTAGTACGATGTTGTCCGCGAATCTGAGATGAGATAATCGTTCTCCATTTATGTGGACACCACTCCTCCAATTGATCTTGTTCATAACCATTTCGAGGCAGGAGGTGAATAGTTTTGATGAAATCATATCTCCTTGCTTTACGCCTTTCTCGATTGGGATGCGGAGAGGAGTTTCAAGGAGAGTAATGTCTGTTGTACATCCAGTATTTGCTTCCTTCAACAAACTGATGCATTGCATGTTAATGCCCTGCTCTGCAAGCGCCTTTAATATTGCGTTACACTCAATGCTATCAAAGGCCTTTTCATAGTCGACGAAAGCAATGCACAGCGGGAGTTTTTATTTCCTTGCTCTTTCTAGGAGCTGGCTAAAGGTAAATATATGGTCAATCGTGCTGAAATTTCTTCGAAATCCTGCCTGCTCTCTTGGCTGTTGTTCATCCAGACTCTGCGAGAGTCGGTTTGTTATCACCTTTGTAAAGAGCTTGTAGATGTGAGAGAGCAGGCATATAGGGTGGTAGTTCTTAAGATTTTCTCGATCACCCTTCTTGTGCAGCAAGATGGTATTCGACTCCTTCCAGCTTGATGGTATTTTTCCTTCTTCAAGAGATCGACTAAATCTTAACACGAGGGCCTTATAAAGTTTTTTGCCTCTTGCATAAATCATTTCTAACGTTACTCCATCTTTGCCTGGGGCTTTTCCCTTCTTCATCTGGTGTAGTGCGCTTCGGACTTCACTGATGATTATTGGGGGAGACGCGTTCTTCTGACTCTTCGAGCAGTGGGAGAGGGACGTTTATTCTTGATTTGAACAGTTCTATATAGAAGTCCTTGCAGACCTCCTCCATCCCTGTTCCGTCGATTACTGTCTCTCCATCCTTGTTGTTCAATGCTATCACTCTCAATCTATACTGCATCAATTTCCACTTGCATGTCCTGAGGCTCTTACGTGATTCAGCTGTTTTGAGGAGCTTTTCTTTTCAGAAGTTCTCGAAGTCGTCCTTCAGTTTTCGTATAAGCTTGCACAGAATGGAGTACTCGAGGTTGTTTCTTTTCATGTTTCTCTGCTTCTCCAACAAGCTTTTCATTTCATTCAAGATTCTTCTCTTTGTCTTCTTCAGCTTTTCAATTTCAGCTGCTTTTATGCAACGTCTCAGCTTGTCAGCAAAGATACTACAGTCCTCATCACACTTTTCCGTCTGGCTCCAGTCAAACCCAGAAATCGCTTTCTTCAGCTTTGCTTCATCAAATGTCTTCGGCCGCTGTTTCCTGTTTGCCATCTGTAACACCTTCTTTTCCACCACTTAGTCGAAAATCAACTTCGCTCTAAGCAGGAGATGGTCACTGCCGGTGTTGAAAGGCTGCACAGAGACATCTTGAACGATGCACCTTTTATTGACTAAAATATAGTCAATTTCATTCTTGCTCTTCGTGTTTGGCTCAATCCACATCCACCTTCTTGCTGTCTTCTTTTTGTACCAGGTGTTTGCCACATACAGTTCTTTCATTTCTGCCATCACTACCAGACTTTCTCCTCTTTCATTCCTTTCGCCACTGCCATGTCTCCCTATAAACTTTTCACCAGCTTTCCCTCGCCACTGTAGAACGGTTCCATGATGCGCAGGGAACTAAGACCCATTTACTCGTGTTGTTTTAGCCGTTAACTTCAAGCCATCCCACTGGCTAGGCGGGCAGGCATAGGACTATAGCATAGGTTGAAAATTTGGTTGTAACCCTTTTCAGTCCAGTCAATGCTATAAAGTCAAATTATGCCACAATCTTCGCAGTTGACTACCATTTTGTAATTAAGTCCTTGATGTAGTACCTGATACAGTGTAAATGGGATTTCTGTCCATACTATCCTTCCTTTTACCATCCATCCCCTTCACATTCACCCCATTCATCTTATGGGGAAGAATATGTCCCAACAATAAATTCTGAATTCTCTTCCTGGAATCCTCGCTTTTCCCCATCTTAAACCCTTCAGTTTTTGTTGTTGTTTTAAACATCATCATATGCTCTTACACTCCTCCCACATTGCTCTGTTCCTCCATATACCAACCACCCTAGGTAAAGGCTTTGCCACAAAATAAATAAATGCATTACGTAGGAAAAAACAGAACTGTTGGTCATTATGTGTCAAATCCCTGACTTGGCATGTTCATAAATTTACTGTTTTAAAACATAAAATGCAATTGCAGTTTATTTTTATTTTATTGGGGATATCTTGAGTGGTTGTTATATGAAATGCAGACCAACATTTACCAATAAATGACAAAGTACTATAAATTTAAAATAGTTCAGTGGATAATTGCCTGAACATTTGAAAGTAGGCATTTTTTCACATCAGGCCATCGTCGACAGAAAGTTGCTATGATCAGCTAACAGAGTGAATATCCAATCTCCTAGTTTCTGGCACTTCAGGAAGGACTGGAGGAAAGTCTTCCAAGCCACTGTAACTAAGGCTGTGTTACTTTTATACGAGCAGACTTGCCTAACTCCTTTTTAATAAAATTCCTTAATCTCCTTCCTCTCGGCAACAAAATTTAGCTTGTAAAATGTGACAAGCAAAGTGGGTGGAAATACACATGTGCCCTTTATTTTTTGGCTTCTTCATGATTTATGGCTAAAACCCAAAACAGATTTCCCTTTCCCAAAAATAGCTGGGGTTGGAGCAGGTTCTCCTTGTTATTGGGGGAGGGGAGGGGATTTGTGGGTTCTTTGTTTTGTTTTAAGAAATTCACGTCTTGTCTACCCGAGAGGCCTTTTTGGCAACTGGAAATTAATGAAATGAGAACATCACAAAAGTCAAGAGACTGAAAGTTGAGCAATCAAGAAAGGATGAGATTTTTAGTCTGGCTGTTTAAAACTATTTTTTGTTAACTCTAGCTCTAATAACTAATGAACATTTTAGTTAAAGGTTGTCTTTGTTCAAGATGCAGTATCCTCATCTCTTCTTCAATTAAGGTATGAAAACACACAATACACATGCTCCAAGACAGCTCCCCTCTGTTCCCTCCCCAAGAGATCCTCCAGCAAAACCTAGTAATTTGATATTCCTGACATTTCTTAGGTAATATAAAAACAGGAGGAAATACCTTTAAAAATAAAAACAAAAAAAATACTTGCAAGCTCTTTATACATCATAAAGGAGAAACAGAGAGCTCAAACCCAACTTTTAAAAATTCTTTGCAGGATTCCTTTAATATTAAGAAAGCTGACAAAAATAAATAAATAAAACTGCTCCTCATTCTGTTTTATTAAAAGGTAAAGTTCTTATCCTCTCAAAGGCCCGACCTTCATTTTTCAAAATCCTGTTCTACGTCTGTGGAGAGGGTGATCACTTAACAAGAGACATTTGACCTGCAACCAGGCCATCCCAAACTGGCCCTAGAAGAAAAATGTATACATTTTTACCATAATGCTTCAGTTTCAGCACTTTAAGATGCTAACTCTAAATTGAAATGCAGTGGTTAGCAACTGATGGGCTGTTTATCTACCACTGATAAATCACATATTCCATATTCAATGGCTGAGCTTCAGAGGGTTGTAGGGTTGCAGAGTTACTGCAGCACAACTGTACTTCTTTTGAAACTCAAAAGGTAACTCTAGCTGCTCTATAATTCTTTTCAATTAGCTTTCCAACCTTCTGAGAAATGGAACCAGCATGATGGTTCCCAGACTCAGGCACAGAAGCTGTTTTCTCACTACACATTTTTCCTTCACTCAATCTCAGAACTGAAACCAAACCTTTCTGGAGGTTCAAGAAAGCTTGTGTAATTCCCTCCTACCCCTTATTATTTTTTTCATTTTCATTTGCCTCTGCATTTCCTGATTCCATTCAGGATTGCCAAATATTGCGAGGAACCACAGGAAATCTGGAGAGAAAGCCTGTCCCCGTGAGATTTCCAGATTTCTGTGCAGGTGCTTAGATACTTTGGATACAGTTCCGATAATTTTCCAAACTGAACTCAATTACCAAACTTTTAGAGGTTGAATCATCATTGGATTTCATCAGAAGACAGACAGCTACCCTGAACCCAATACAGTTGCACTGCTATTTACACTGGCATTACAAATGAACTTGCGACATCTGCAGCAATATTTCTTTAAGAACACTGTTCAGAATTTAATGGGTGTTTTAATTCCTTTAATTTTATTTTAGAAAGCAATTGCTGTTTCTGTAGGCTTGGCAGCCATCTCCCTTTACAAAGTCAAAGAGATACATTTCCCATTACCTCTTTTCCGCAGCACTGTTTTGCACATTGCCCTTTTACTTGTTCTGAAATAAAACATCTGCCTTGAAAATGCTATTTTGCTCTCACTGGTTGAAAATGGCTTCAATCTTCAGCAGCTGGTGCAGGAATCTATTGGCCTAGCCCACAGTATCTAGTATTCTTAGGGGATAAAATCAGCTTCTGTACAATATGCTTTTGTCGTAAAGATGCCAAGACTTAATAACCAACTTCCAAGGTCTGTGGAAGCGCGCGATTTTTTTCCTCCCAGTTTACTAACTGGATTTTAATTAAGTGAACTTTTCATTAGGAAAAGAGATAAATTATATTTTAAAAGCTGTTGGTATTGTGGGAATGATGGAGGGGAACTTAGGCTAACATTTTCAAACCTGGATGCCTAATGTTATGCACCTATGTCTATATATAAGCACTTAAATAAAAATTTTATTTTCAATTGTGCTGAGCACCTGACTCTCCCATCAATTTCAATGGGATTTATGCATGTTCACCAATAAAAAAAAAATACCAGATTTTGTGAAGTATGTTGCAGATATACTGTAGCTGCTTTCAATGGTAGAGGACCCCTGCTTGTTAATCAGTGGTGACCTCATCAGTTGGTGACACTAAAAGTACCATTCAACGTTAATGTAACATTCAACATTAATTTCATGCAAGTTATATAGAAATGGCTCCTAAAAAGTTTTCCAAAAATCAAACAAATGAAAACATCTCTTATGGAAATGCAAAATTAATAATGGACAATGGATTGTTCCAATTCCCTTCTTTAAAACCTACAATAATATTATCAGTAGATCTCAAAGTGCTTTATGAAGGAGATAAGCCTCAGTCTCCCCATTTTGCAGATAGGAAAACAAGCACAGATTGGGGAAGTGACTTGCCCAAGATCATCAAGCAGGCCAAAGACTGAGCCAAGAACAGAACCCTGGTCTCTTAAATCCCATCCAGTACTCTAGCCATTAATCCTCTGCATCACACTGTAAGGGTTCCCTCCCACTCTGAACTCTGGGGTACAGATGTGGGGACCCGCATGAAAGACCTCCAAGCTTATTTCTACCAGCGTAGGTTAAAAACTTCCCCAAGGCACAAATCCTTTCCTTGTCCTTGGATGGTATTGCTGCCACCACCAAGTGATTTTGACAAAAATTCAAGAAAAGGACCACTTGGAGTCCCTATTTCCCCAAAATATCCCCCCAAACTCCTTCACCCCCTTTCCTGGGGAGGCTTGAGAATAATATACCGACCAATTGCCTTTAACATAAGAACAGACCAGACTCTTTATCTTTAGGACACTAAAATCAATCAGGTTCTTAAAAGAAGAACTTTATTATAAAGAAAAAAAGTAAAAGAAGCACCTCTGTAAAATCAGGATGGAAGGTAACTTTACAGAGTGATACAAAGATTTAAAACACAGAGGATTCCCCTCTGACTCTGCTTTCCAGTTACAAAACAGGAATGAAATTACCTCTTAGGATAGGGAAAATTCACAAGCTAAAACAAAGGATAATCTAAAGGACTTTCTTGCCCATACTTACAATTTCTGTAGATTTACAGATTGTAGATGTATCATTTCAGGTATGTTTTCAGGAGATGGTTTACCTGCTTGGTCTCTCTCTCCGTCCAGAGAGTGAACAAAACAAAGAGAGCAAAAACAAATACCTCCCCCCCCCCCGATTTGAAAGTATGTTCTTTCCTCATTGGCCCTTTTGGCCAGGGGCCAACTAGGTTATTTGAGCTTCTTACCCCTTATAGGTAAAGATTCAGTACAGCTACCCAGGAGGGATGTTATGCTACCCTCAGCTGTATGTTTATGACACACACACAGTCAGACAAAACCAGATCTATGGATGGTGAACTGATTATGTATCAACATCTATGTAATTTACAAACCAAGACACCAATGGTGGGGGACTTACTTTGGATTTTTTAGACATCTTAATTTTCATCGATGCTCATCTGCAGGTTGTAAGAATTAATAACTAGGTACCAGATAGTTGGTGCTCTCTTTCTTCTTCCCCACACCCTTTTTCACTCACACGAGAACGTCTCTACCCTCGTACTGAGATTTGTCTGTTTAAATAGCAATAAGTTAGATAACTATTGTGACAGACAGACAGACAGACAGACAATCTCATCTCCATCATAACTCTCCTAAAGCCAAGGGATTTTCATCAGGGATTAATTTGGTCCAATGTATTTGGCTTCCTCAGTCCCACTTGTCCACTCAAGAAAGCTGAGAAAGAAGTGGACCTCTGTTTCTGTACTGCCTTATTCAAAGAACTTCCTAGATGCCTGATCCATAGGCAATTGAAATCAAGGGGAGTCTTTCAGTTGATTTCAATAGGCTTTGAATCTAGCCCTAATTGCATACATTCCCAAATTTGCTCAGAGAAGATGATGTAAATTATGTGGTGCTTATGAAATGATATTAACTTATTAGGTCAATAGCCCCTTATTTTTCCCACATGCACCATTCGGCGTGAGCTATCCCTATTTTCAGTGCTGAACCCAAAAGGATGGGCTCTCTTTTACTTTAGCTACCATATCACCTGGCTTTCCCGTATCAGAAGACTGGTACCATGGTCTTAATATTTATGTTCTTCCCATAAAAAAAAAATACAAGTTTCATGATAAAAATGGTGTGTAAAATAAAGGTATTAACTTATTACTGGGAGTGGGGGAGAGGGTATAAGGAAAAGCAGCCCAGTTCACAGGAATAGATAATAAAATAATAATAATAATACTGGTGGGTTCTACTGACAGCATAATGTCTCATCGCAGCAGAAAGAAATGAGACACATTTACTACTTGAAATTGATTTATGTCAACATAGCCAAAGCTCACAGGGTGACCCACTGAAAACCAGGGACAGACATAAACCAGCTGCAGGAAATATGAATCAAGTTATCTCAGAGTCAACATTTTTTAACTGTAGAAGTGGGTAAGAGTTTATAGTGTGATAAGTGCTTGTTTTGAGTATGGAAACATGGCAAGGAGGAAGAAAAGCTGTTTCACTGCTAAATGCAAAGTCTCGGTCACTGGTCCACATGCAGAAGTTAAGCATGACTTTACAAAACAAAAAGGCTTTCTAACTCTTGCAACTCATATCACTGTGGTGGCATAAACTAGTTTTCATAGGAACAGTAAACCATTTTAGGAGTCTGGCCATGAGTTCCCACTCCAAGTCTCTGAAGTATACCACATATAACTACATAAAGTGCCTGGAAGCACCATAATAGTATAGTCGTGGAAAGAATCAAAAGGAAGGGCCCAGTAAATATTAACATTATTTGCATTATAAATCTCACTTGAAAAATCTTCACTTGTTTTTTTTTTTTATTTCTTTCATCTGAAGGCCTAAAAATAAATAATGACACTTGACATCTAACTGCACATCTAACTGGAATTCAAAAAGAGAGGTGCAACACCACTTTTAACCAGAGTTTGAGAGGTTTCCTTTCTTGTGACAAACAGCTGATACCAAAAAGTTTTATCTCTATGATACTTTTCAGTGTCATAAATGAACAAGAGTTGTAAAAATCTACTACACAGCAGCATTAAGTGTCTGCATGTAAAACTAAATCAATAAACCTAACTCAACCCCATCCTCAGAGGCTTCTTCCAGACAACAGATTTATTCTTTTTTTTTTAATTCTTTCAGATAAGTAATCCTCTCAAGACATCCCATGAGTTTACCCTCATCAGAATTGCAGAAATATATTTATATTTATTAACTATTTGCATTACCACATGCAAATATGCCTTCAGTAAATGTGCCTGATTTTATAGGAGTTCTTTTTGACAAACGTATTGCAAAACACACCAGTGTTCAATTTTGCTAGCTGGCATATGGCTAGAGATCTCCCATATAAGACGTTTTAATTATTCTTTGAATTAACCCTTTTGTTAAAAATATTAATGCATACATTCAACAACATACAGTTAACAATATTACACAGTAATGGAACATAATTTACAGTAATATTAACAGTATAATCTTAACCTTTATGGTACAGTCTGTGGTGATAATGACTGATTGTATATCATGTACAATCATTACCCGTTTGGACAAATTCAGACTGATAATGTCAGTAGAGACTTATTAGTATTTCTAGTGAACAAAAAGCTACATTAAGAAGATCAAGTGGAACAGCCTATCACATATTTATTACACACATATGGAGTGAAAGGACCTATGGCCTGATCTCGCATCAAAGTCAATGGTAGCTTTTCCATTGACTTCAGTAGGTGTAGGCAAAGGACAAAGGTCTCACATAACTATTGTGGAATACTGATCAAGCCAGCCCTTCTGTTGACATTTCTCTCAGAAGCATGCTCAGATCCCAGTGTATGTGGTCATATAAGTGGACATTTCTTACAGATTTTTAAAAAAAGGTTGTCAGAGTGCGTGAGACACAAAAATAACAGCTCTTCCATCTTTTTCTAACAGATTCCTAACCTTTCACTACTGTCCCCCGAGTTTCCTCTATTTCAATAGCAAGACAAAAAGGGACTCTCCCAGTAATACTAAAGGATGTCTGTTCAGACTAGTCCAGACACTGGAATGCGGTGAACTGTCATCAGGCTGTCAGAGTACAATATGCTTAAAAAGCCCAATAAAAGAAAGCATAGACAGTGATTGGTGGTTGGAAAAGTCAGTGAAAAATAGTTCTTCCTTCTCAAGAAAGGTATGAATGGATGATATCACACAAACCTTATTGATAAAATAGACAGGAAGATGAGAGATGTGTGAAGATACCACATACGGGCGACAGGAATCTGATGCTGTTTTGATAGGAAGGCTCACCATTTAGTGGGTAGAGTTAGTATATTTAACACAAGTCTAAAAACGTCTAAGGTGCCATTTTTTCTCAGGAGTAATCAGTAGTAACTACGCTGAAGTCAATGAGGGTATACTGGTGTGAGATCAGAATCAAGCCCTTAAATCCCAATGTAGTTCAGAACAATGCAAATCTATATCCAATATATGTCAAGTACCATGGTTAAATGGTTGAGATTACAAAGGGGAACTTCACTTCTCTTCATTCCTGTACCAACATATATTAAACCTTTCATATAATTTCAGCAGGAGAATGATCTATAAACACACCATGCCTGGGGTTTCCCTCAGCTTGGGCTCTTTCTGCATCTAAACATAGAAGGCATCATATTCATTTAAACTCAGATTCCTTTATACCGCTCAGGAACTGTAAACGGGCCTCAAAGTGAGTGTAATTATGATTTACCACCACCTTAAGGCCCCATCACACTGCCAGAGTGGACTAATGGGGCTTTAGTGCAAGTAAGTACCAGACCCAGAATTATTTTTGGATAAGAAATTGGTTGTACCCGCATGTCAAAATCCAGTTCTTCTATACTCGGTGTGGACAACCAATGACTGGGAACTCAGGGCCTCTTTTGGATCTCATTTACACTGGATTTATATCTGCAGAACTCCATTAACTTTAATAGATATGAACCAATTTACAACAGGTTGAGAGAAGAATCAGGCCCAAGTTAGTAGGGGCTTGATGCAATGCCCACTGGAGTCATATATAACAACTCCCATTGATTTGAATAGGCTCTGGATCCGGCCTATAATGACTGGAGCTGAATTTGGTTTTTGCATTCCAAAAGGGAAATAACTACATAATGCTCTTAGCCACCAGGCAATTTATAATTTAGCCTTTTTTGGACTATAAGAGTAACTTACAGCCTTCTGGCCACTGATACTTTCATACTTTATAATGAGATTTTAAGGACCTCAGTTGTAGCAAGACAAAACATATTGCCAAATGTAAAATGATTGTGATCTCATTTCTATAATGTAAGGTTTTCAATAAGTTAACATTTTCACATAGCTAAGATTTGAAATGGACTGGCAAAAAAATTATTCGGAGAATTTTTTTATAATGTAAAATTGCTGCAGAATTTGATCCTAATTTTAACTATATCATCCTGATTTTCATAAGTAAACACATGCTGATGATTAGACCTGGGGGATATTTAGGGCCTCAATAAATCCCTCTGGGCCAGTTCAATATCATGATGTCAAATAATATGATTAGGATACGTTAGCTGGGTCACATCAGGATTACATTAATCCTTGTCGTGATCACTGTGTTGAAACATGATGACACAAGGTATGACATTGCCAGTTTATCTCAGAGCTAGCTGTTAAAGTTAGCAACTCACCAGAAAAAGTGGCCTAAAATGAGATCAAATGTTTGTCTCTTTTACCAACAGAAATTGGTATTACCTCACCCACCTTGTCTCTCTAGTATCCTGGGACCAAAATGGCTACACCAACCCTCCAAACAAACATTCTTGTGATATTTTTGGGAAATTTGTCATTGCCTAGCAACCAATTGATAAAGTAAATTATCTAATTTCTATTCAAAAACATTTTTAAACTCAACAATTAAAGCCTTTGATCCATAAAACTTTGTTTCAAAGCAAAGAAAACAAAACAACTCCAAACCCACTTTTGTTTAGGAGTATAATAAAAACACAACCACTGATCCCAGTGAATGTCTGACTCCAGGTCCTTTTCTTGGAAAATGGACATATGGATTTTTAACAATACTTCCCTTTCATCACATTAAGGTCTCAAATGTTAAATTTCAAAACGGAAGAGAACTGTATATTGTGGAGTTATAAAATCCACAAAAACTGGACATTGCAACAGAAGTGCCTCACAAGCCCAGCACCACTGAGAACCATGAAACTATGGGATATATTGTTTGGAATCCATTCAGTCTTTATTTTGCAACATACACATCTGTGACTCTGAACCAAAAAACAAATCCTATGTGTAGCAGGTATTGCTATTTGCAAAGCAAATCTAAAATAAAACACAATTCCCACGCTCACCTAAAACAAACTTCGAACTGAGCCCCCTGGCTGCCTCTATGTCTGATTCCTGTCACAAGTGATACAGGAGGAAAAGGAACATTCTTTTAAAGTTAACACAGATGATGCTTCACGGATTAACAAAGTAGACAGATGACAACCAACCCATGCCCACATACATTCAAGCTCTCCTACTGTGTCTCCACAGATCCTCCGCCAACCCAAGTTCTAAAACCCAATGGTCATTGTCAAACTCAAAATTCCCAGCCTGTATTTTAACTAGAGCTGGTTAAAAATGGGAAAAACAAGGGCAAAACCAAGACCCATAAAAAAAAATCAACAAAGGTGAAAGGGACTACTGTATATGGAAGTGTGCTGATTGAGCTGCTGACTGAGAAGAGGTTGCCCAGGTTGAAGGAGACACTGTAATACAATATTCAGCTTGGGCTCCACCAGCTAATTTATATTCCAATATGCACGTTGAGTGTGTTTTTTCTGAAATATACACACTAGCTCAGAATCCCCTTGTGTAAGACCTCTCTTAAGCCTACACTCTTTGCGTGAAGAGGTGGAACCCCTTATTTATAAAAGAGAAATCCGAAGAATTAGAAGTAGTGGAAGAACATGTGCCCTGGAGCTAAAGCCCTGTTATTCCACAAGCTCTGTGAGATCTTTGACTTATAACAAAACAACCAACCACATTTCACACCCCATTCCTGGCCTGGTGTCTCCACTGGAACCACGTCTCTCAAGTTCTGCAGAAATGCAATTATATGGACAGCGTCCAGATTTCTCATAAGCAGGATTTGCTACGTGTGAGCTTTGTGTACTGATATACTCAATGAGGTGCCTTACTTACAGAGAGACTATTAACTCAGAAGTGTGACCATTCCCACCGGACTTAGCAGGAATCCTTTCCACTGATATAAGTGCGTAAGAATAAAATGGAACTCAATTCAATTTCTGGCAAGAAAGTTGTGTTCAAATCTGACTTGGTGTTATATTTCTAACAACGGTGTCCTTTTTCAACACCATACTGAACTACATTTTTAATCTTTCCAAGATCTGGCTTGCTCGTTAAACTAAAGAGAAAAAATCTTTTTTTTCCCTTCTCGCTGTATGCACATTCTAGTGAAGTCTGTGAAATAAAGATGGTTTAAATGGAACTAAATTCCAGTAAACCATAGCTCTGTGGGATTTCTACATGAACATTTAGTTTGCAGCAAGCTGGAGTGTGAATCTTCTGGGCATGTTGACAACCATTCTGTGTGCAGAACTTGCACTGATGTCAGTAGGAGTTTTGCATAAATATCATGATCATGATCCTGATCCTTTTGAACCTTTCATACATTTGTTCAGACAGAATTTTTTCTTTTCACCTGTCACCTTCCTGCAATACAAGGGATTTCTGTAGAGTCAGGCCAAGGAAGGGATTAAGAAATTGAAAGTAGTAGGTAACATTCCAGGACCTCTGACCTACAAATTGCTATAACTTGACACCCCACCCTCCCAAGGTTCTTGTTACAGCTGAATATTATGATGGATGGAAACAAAAAAAGAGATAATAGAACCAGACTGCCCGTTTTGCTCTCCAAATCTATCAGAACTACAGAATACTTATCAATTAAATAATTACTCAAGGAAGAGAGAGGACATTTTTGCTAAGGCTGACTTCAACTGCCAACAGCATTAATCTACGAACAACCCCGAGCCCATATGTTTTTGTCATGTCAACAGTTTCCAAAGATAATAATTGCTCTTCAGTATCATGCCTGGCATAACTGAGCCTGTGAGCAGGCTGCTAAAATTAAATGGAGTATGTACAAACTCAGAGAGTAATTCTCTAATGACTTCAACCAAGAATCAGTTTAAACAATATTACATTCAGTCCAGCATAACCAAGGGATTTAGAATGGAATGTAGACTATACAATAGCCATTCGTGAACAGAAACTTCAGTGTCACACCAAATGTTGGCAGAGAACGCACAATACTGTATAGGAATAGCCCATATAGGAATAATGGATTCTAAGCTAAATCAGCTCCTGCAGACCCAAAAGCCAACCATAACATAATGTGATCTTTTACAGAGAATATTTACAGACTTTACTGCCAAAGTCAGGCCACATAAGGGCCTGTATATATGGATTTAGGATCCCAAATTCAGGTTCTGTTGTTTTTTTTTTAAATCTCATTTTAAATACATGCAAAACAAACAAAGTTGAATTATGCACATACCAGAAACAAACACTATATATATATATATATATATATACACACAAGACAAATACGTCAGCAATAACTTTTAAATCTAATTCTAGGTGCAATTAAAGGTTTTGCTATTGAGCTATAAAGCTACAAAGCTATAAAGCTCTGCATGATTTGCTCAGTTTGTCCTCCATCTCCAAGCTCCCTGGGGCGAGTCAGAGAGAACCAACAACCACTCGTGGCTGAAATCTCCAAACTGAAATTGTGACTGAAATTTAGTCTCTAGTTGCAGGATGCATAGAATTTGCCTTCATGTACTACTGTGGAGATTCCATGTAGAGATCACCTTAGCATCCACAACACATGTCACCCTAACAGGGACTATCCCCCATAGGAGAATCTTCAACAAGAACTTCCCCCACAATAAAAGTACAATATATACTGAGTGCCTCCAACCATTCACAACATGCTGCTTTTTTTGGTTCAAGATAATTTCAGATGAGCTAACCGTTGCTTTTAGCTGGGGCTGAAAGTCTAGTGCATTGTTATCTGTTGGGCAAGTGTTATAAAAACAAGCTGCATTCCACTGTGGCATGGCAGAGAATGTGCATTAATAATAAATGCTGCACTTAAAATTGGCAAAAAATATTTAAATGATGGGAAAACACATTAGCTGCAAATGAGAATAAGTTATCATCGAAGCCAGAACTGAAGCTTTGCTATCTGACTGGAAATATTGGGTGTTAGCAAATTAAAATGTAACTACTAAAAACAGCAAACCACAGTGCTGCCAAGTCTCTGGATTTCATTGACAGTATATATCGGGTGGTGATATTTTTAAGCTCCAGCTCCTGGAATCACATAATTACAAGGGATTTTTTTTTTCAGCTGAGCACTGCTAGATCTCATAGTTAATGAAAAGAGCTAGAAATGTGACATAGATGTATTTAATGGCTCAGAAACCAGAAGGTAAAAAAAAAAAAAAGAAGACTTTCTAAAAAAAATAATCTCATGATATTTATACCAGTGTCTTGACTCATGGGGCCTGACTTATGGTTTATGTATGCTTGTGGTTGGCAATACTGAAACATACCCCGACCTGCTACATCAGGAAGGCATAAATACTATGTGTCCAATTCCGATCTCACCCTTACACTTGTGTAGCACTACTGGTTTCAAAGGAGTTAGTCCTGATGTACACCAGTGTTACATGAGAGTAGAAGCAGCTCTGCATACTCCCATGAACCCCACTGTTCACCATGGTGGAAATTAATCTCTGTGCAAAGGGCCTGCACAGGCCTATGCCCAGTTGACATAATATGTAAGCCCATTTCTGAGGGTTTAAGTTGGATTTAAGTGGTGCCTGGCCTTTAAATGGAGCCCTCTGCAGAGGGATGAATTTCATCCTATGAGCATTTGTGTTCTTGTGATATTCTGGTCTTTTTGCCAACATTATCATTGTATCTTAACAACAATTCTGTGTATATTAAAGCTTTCTCAGGTTTCACTGTACTAAAATCAACGGTTATATTAAATGCAATATATTCAGCAAGCAATGAATCATGACAGGTTTCAGAGTATCAGCTGTGTTAGTCTATATTCACAAAAAGAAAAGGAGGACTAGTGGCACCTTAGAGACTAACCAATTTATTTGAGCATAAGCTACAGCTCACTTCATCGGATGCATTCAATGGAAAATACCTGTTGGGCAAGTGTATTTTAGTATTTAGTGGTATTTTCCACTGAATGCATCCAATGAAGTGAGCTGTAGCTCACAAAAGCTTATGCTCAAATAAATTGGTTAGTCTCGAAGGTGCCACTAGTACTCCTTTTCTTTTAATGAATCATATGTTATCCCACTTAAAATAAAAGTGCAGCTTTGAAAACCATTATTTTACAATGAAACATCATTTATTCTATGCTGTGGTAATATATACTGACTATACTGCTAAATGCGAATTTCACTTTAGAAATGCACTGGGAAGCTCTGGTGAGACAGAAGCTTTAATGTTTATGTAACCAGAACCACTAAGTTGTATTCACTGGTAAAGCACAAGTTAGTTTCTCTCTTTTTAATTTTATATAAATGCATGCAACCTTGCACCAATCACATTAAAACATTGCAAAAACACCTCTTTTGTCCTTTTGTCCTTGTTCTTTCCTTCTCTGGCAGATCTCTGCTCTTTCTTTGTTTCTCCATAGCCCCATAAAACATCAGTCAAAAAGTCTTTTAAAAGCCATCAACAGTTGAAAACTCTTCACTGTATTTCCCAGGTCCTACGAACCAAAATTAATTGGAGGTAGGATGATGGCTTGCCATGAAAAGAGGGTAGTATTTACGATCACTGACAAGTAACCACTGTTACTTTCCCCATTTCTTCCTGAGAACTACTTACTATGATCTTAGGCATAAAACAGCCAGAAACAACTCTTCAGTAATTAATTTCTTGATAAAAGACACCCATAGTTCTAAGAATTCATTTAAATGGTCCCAGGCTTCTGAAAGGTTCTTGTGAAGGGCTGTTTCATCTACAGACTGAAAAACATTCTCTTCAAAAATGCACGGGCCAAATTCTGCCTTCACATGCATACACATCACTCCCATTCAAGCAAGTCAAGAGGGGCAGAATTGTTCTGTGGTGCAGCTGCACCATTACACAAAACTGAAAATAAGGCCATTCATTTCATTATGTAATTTTTTTTTCTACAGGAAAGTTTGTGTGAAACAATATCACAAATCATCATTGGAAACTGTAACAACAAGTAGCATTTTATCACCTTCCTTTCCACAGGGAAAGAGCCAATATCAGAGTTGTCCTCTCTATAATCTGCTGTTAGTAACAGAACCTTTTAAATTCCAAGTAACAACTAATCAAAAAATACAGTACTAGGAAATCTTATTGTGGTAACAATTATAAAACTATGTCACATACTAGTGACAAATTCTTCACACTGAATTTAGTGGACAGTGTATTCTTTAGTGGCTATTACCAAACTGCTTCCTTTGAGCACTGCGGGGACTATGATTAACAAAATAAAATCTGAATTGATGTAGAAATATAGACTGAAGTGCGAAGAGAATGGAATGAAATAGTCTGAGATTTATTTAAGAGAATAACCCAGAGAACATGAGAAAGGGAAAACATGTTTTAAGATCAGGGAGATGGTATTAAAATCCTGGATTAGTTGAGGATCTATGAACTGCATAGCCTATATGAGAGAACACTTTGTGGAAATTCTATGGAGGAAAAGTGCACAGGGGTTGTTTTGCCCAATAAAATTTAAAAAATTATAATAAAAGGAGAAAGGTGGGAAATGGGTATCCTGTTTCCTTTGATGTCCAAATACAAATAGTGCTTATGAAAGAGCACGTCACATACATACTTTCCTTTTATGTATGACTTATTCTGGATAAAACTTAAACATGATTCTGGTTCTATAAATTAATAAAACCTTCAAGGTCAAACTAAGGTTTTAACACCAAGTGAATCTGCCTGCAAATAAAACAACAGTGAACTTCCAAAAATGTGTTGTAACGTGCAAGGTAAAGTGTCTTGAGAAATCTTGAATTAAAAATACACTGCAGGAAGTTTAGACTTGAGAGGCGTGAGAGATATTTTGCACAGGAACAGCTCCTGCTGTAACTTGCAGTCAAGCCAGATTTTTTCAGCCTCAACATAAATCAGGATGAACACAGCAGCAAAACTGTCCAGAAGAACAAGGATAAATCATTTACATGCAGGTCCTGCTACAGAACTCAGTGCTTTATACACCAAATTATAAAGTTCTACAGATGCCTTGATTGTAAAATGTTACAGGGGCATTTGTAAGTCAAATAATCAGCAGTTAGGAGGATATCAGGGGAAATAGTTACCCATTTCCTAAAGTTTTATCAAGACTCTAGAAATGACCAGTGGAACTGCCCATATGCACCATTGTGTCATTTTCATAGCAAGATTTAAATATAAATGGACTTTCTTCCACAACATTTACAGAGAAGACTACAAAAGTGTATCTTGGGCAGCAAATGTATTTGCTAAGTAAGAGAAAAAAGATTTCAATGCTGGTCTTTGACCAAGTGTGCAAAGCTGCAGACAAACATTTATTTATATAACGTACTTTAATTAGTTTTATATTAAGTTTTACTTTTTCTGACAGCTTAACTTAAGTAAAAGAAAAAAGAGAAAGCCTACACCCTTGTATCTATGCAATTGTTCTTAGGCGGTAATCTTTTCATTTCTAGTACAGTCAGGTCACCACTGATGTGACTCCAACTTTAACAAAGGCAGCAGCACAAAGCCACCACAGCTATTGCTGTTTTCCCACAACTCACTGTGACAGTGGTGGCAAAAGCCTTTCACACTAGAGCTTCAGAACTCTGAGCCCTTGTTTTACATGTAAATGACATCAAAGATCTTTCAATCACACCTCAAGGATGGAAAATAAAGGGCCTCCACTCACTGGGCTTGCTCTGGAATTCTGCTCAGAGAAAACATCCTTAATCTCTTCAGGATGTTGAGATCTCTAACCATACAAAATGATCTTGGAGATTATTTGAAAGACTTTTAAAAAAATTAAAATAGTGGTGGCAGTGTTAAGGGTGGGAACTTATTTTTCTGTAAAAACAGATGCTCTGGAAAACTTAATGTTCATCATCATCTTTGTGAAAGGTCCAATAAATAAACAACCAAATAATATAAAGAAAATATGTAATAGAAAGCTAATGTTTCCATCTGAGTTGTGACTCAAGTACGATGACAAATGTCACCTCTTAATCACAGGGCCTGATTCATCACAGTGTCACTTCAGTTTCACGCTGGTGTAACTCCATTTACTTCAGTGGAGTTAACACTGCTGTAAAACTGGTGTACTGCAGCGATGAATCAGACCCATATTTTCTACTTCCTAGACACAGTTAACAACCTATTATATTTAGCAGTGTTCACTGACATAGAAATAACCTGTATTACCCTCTTATTACAAATATGCTCAAAATCTAATAGTTTGTTTTTTCCCCAGCTGAATAGAGCAGTCTGAGCCCAACATTTTCTAGCTTGGGAGCCCAAAATTGGGCTAATTCCATATTTTAAAATGGCCTGATTTTCAGAAGTGCTACTGACCACTCACAAATTCTGGAGAAGTCAAAAGGTAGTGAAGGTGTGACCTGTTCAGCCCATTTGAAAATTAATCCTCTCTTGTTTAGGTACCAACATATGGAGTTAAGAGCATCACTTTAGATACCCACGTTTGACATTTTTTTGCCTGAATGTCTCCTGGCTCTAATAAAATATCAAAAGTGAAAGTAGTTTTACCGCAGTTTTACTTGGGTCAATGTTATAGTTACTGAAAAAAACACTGATTTTGACTGTATGCCATGATGTCATACAGCACTACTTAGCAATACACAGAAAGCCTCAAACCAACTGGGTATACGTTATTTCGAATTCAGTTTATATGTAAGTGGGGTGTGAGTGAAACAGAGTCACATCCACAGAATGCAATTTGATTACAGAAGTAGAGTAACACTTATTCACAAAGAAATATTTGAAACATTTTTACTCAAAAATGCTGTGACAGGTAGAAGTATTTTCACATTCCTCTTAAGTACCATCCTAAATGAAAGTGAATGTATCCACTCAGATTTGTACATGCATGACTTTGAAAGTCTGGCCTTCAGCTCACTGTCACTGTCGCTAAACAGCATCCTTAATTAATTTAAACCAGGTCACTAGATATGACCGAGCAAAAATTAAAAAATATAAATTAAACTGCAACAGTGCAGTCATGATTTACAGATTTACTACTGGGCACTAAGGAAATACAGGAGCCCTCCAGAGGGAGCTCAAATAGATGTCCAAAGGGAGAGATGCATTTATCTGAATTTCAGATCTTTTGAAGGTGAAAAAACACATTTCCCTTTCTGCTCATCAAAGCTTTACAATTCTCCCTTCCCTTTGTCACTTGCATTAATGCAGGTGGCAAAGGGTAATCACTATTAATGGTCTGAAGGAGCAAAATTTGGATCTAGATCGGGAATGAAAACTTGGCTTATCGTAGTGAATGGCAAAACTCCCCACTGACTTCAGTGGGACCAGGATTTCACTCCTGGAGATACTCTCCAGTATCTCAGTTTTTGAATCAAAAACTTTGGGACAGCACATTATAGACACAGGGGCCATTTGGAGCCAGTGACAGGTTCAAATTCTAAATCCCCAGTCCGAAGTTCAGTGGTTTGTGTTCATCTGTACTAACTTTTCAGGTCCACGCATCTGTACTCACACATGAACACAGTATGAAATTGGCTGTCATAAATTAATTTAATTTCAACCACTTCCACTTTACAACCCCATACATATAAGTAATGCAGTGCACTGAAATATCATGAATTGTATTTAGTTTTATGCAAAATACTGTTAAGATAGTAACTTTCAGTATCAAAAAAGAAAGCAGAATTCCAGGTTGGAGCTATAGGATATAAAACGTTTATTTTCTCAAATATTCCATACCGCAACCCCCATTCCCCACCACCACCCCTTTTTCCATACCAGGATCACACTGAGACCCTCCTCCCATCTAACAAGAACCACCTCCACCCCCACCGCATTTCGCAATATGCTAAGGAAAGGGCAGTTGTGACCCCCAACATCTATTCCCAACCCCAAGTCTGAGAACTCCTGACATACAACAAGGAAAATCAATGGAAAGGATCCTGCAAACTATCAGTCAATCAATCTGCAACAGAACAGGCACACAGACATTTCTGAGAGGGAAACAGAGAGCCTAAATAGCTCGGCTTAAGCAGAAGCAGCCAAAGTAATAGTAACAAAGCAAGTCTTCTTCCTATTCCCCTTTCTGGTTTTCTTTCCAACAAAATCAGGGTTGAAACAGTTTCTGAAATGTGCTCCGTGGATCCAGGCCATGTTGCCAGATATATCTACATAATAGCATCTTACAGTCATATCAGAAAATGACCTTTGTAACTAACTACTAGTTTCTTGCTATCATAGCAGTAAAACTAAATACTCTCAAAATCGGCATCATTTCAATAATAAGCAATATCAGTGGGACAGAAGCATGTAACCCATTTTTGTGCAAGCCACAGCTATTACTGAGAGAGACAAGCTTTTGAGCTCTTCTTCAATTCTGTGTAAGCTCAAAAGCTTGTCTCTATCCCCAACAGAAGTTGGTCCAATAAAATATATTTTCTCACACACCTTGTCTCTCTAGTATCCTGGGCCCAGCATGGCTACAACACTACTGCATACAGCTAATGCTGCCTGTTTCGCTCCGTACCAACATTGTCCCATGTATGTAACCAAATAGTTTGAAATTCTGCATAAGTACATCAGCCCTCCTTCCTTTGACGAGGAAAAATGCACAGCATCCACTGCAAATTAAACAGATACTTTGGTTAGCTAATAAAACTGTAGCAGATGGGAGGACTGAAAGTATATGTCACATGTAAGATCGGCCAAGCAGGGAACTGCAAACAAGCACTGGTGACATCAGGGATTCTGCCATCCTGGTTAAATGCTGAAAGTATTGAGAGTACCACTGCCAAGCAGTAGGAGAAAGCAGGAGGAGGGAATGAGGTGGTGAAGTGGGGACCAGATGGCTGAGAAAAGGAGGTCCTTGCAAGTTATAAAAAGAGGGCAGTGTGTATGAGAAAAAGAAAGAATGGAACTTGGAAGCAAAAAGTGAGAGAGAAAGAGCACTAAGACACTGCAGTCATGGGTGCTACAGAAAAGAGAAGAAAAATGTATTGGTAAGTTATGCAGTCTTGGAGAATCCATTCAACTCAACAAGCCACAAGTCTGAGATTTTATTTCTATATATTTATCAATTGTGCATTATTTGTACTTACTGTTCATTGTGTTTCTTTTACTGGAAATGTAATGGGCAGATTCTTTTTAGTAACATGAATACAAAACCTGAATGACAAAAGGAATCTTGACAACATCTTTGGGATCATTGGTCCCTAAACGAAACCAGCCCACCACACAATAGCCTGCCTTCTATGCACAGTACACAAGCTTATATTACTGTTTACATCTGACTGATCTACTTGCTCCTCAGTCCAGCAGAACAACCCTATCTTCAAGGTGTGCACTAGGTTACCTATGTTCTTAGAGTCCTATTGTGCCCTCCTAACACTCTCACTCTTTATTTGGCTTCATTCTGATTATTGTTTAAATTACAATTTGTTCGCTGACAGCAGAAGTTGAAGGTCAGTTGTGACGTCTCCATTTACCCTGTGGTTAAAACTCAGAATTAACTCAGTGACATGCTGAAGCAAGTAACAGCAAAGCGTGAAATCAATCGGACAGCTGTAGGTTACACTCTTCTCTGTAGAAGCATTGAACTGTCAAGCTCTTCATTAGAACCTGTACTCATATGTGGGCAAAATGTATGAAAAAAGCAAACTAAAAGGTCAACAGCTCAAGGACACTACATGAGCCACTGTGAAATCCCAACGTGAGCATTTTCCCTCTTAGCAAAAAGCACTGCCAGATCATTTCCAGTTCAAAAGAAAGGAGAAAAAAACCCCTAATTCTGCCACACTTACTATCTATCACCTTCCACTGCTGGTCTTCCCTAAAACGGAATTGGAAAGTAGATCATTAGTTGTAAAGACTGGTAAATTAGAGAAGCAGAAACAATCTGGGCTAATAGGGTGTACCTCTTTCTATACTGGCTGACAGGTAACAGCGCCAAAGACAATGGGACATCAATGCTTTCGACGCCAAATTTTCAGTCTCTGCAAAAGAGTCTTACAAAGCATTCAAGAGAAAACCACAGATTAATCAAACAACCATAAGAGCAGTAATTGAATCAACATGCAAAGTTCTTCCAAGCTCTAAAAATATGTTCACAGGCAGATAACAGGGTCACACAATTTTATTCTGTGTCTTGCAGATCAGACAGGAAGAGGTATATTTAGTTAGAGAAAGGTAATTGGGAAAGTTTACTACCAAACCCTGGTAGTGGTCTATCAACTCTTCTGGGTACTGCGCCTTGTATTAGGAAAAGAGCAGGAGTCATTCATCCAAAAGATGACGGTTTGTTCAGGTACATGATCATTGAGGTGTTGTCACAACAGTGTTCCTGAACGAACTTTTCAGCTGCTCTGAGCACAAGTAAGTGAATGTTCTCTTTCCTCTCTGACAAAGGCCACTTCCTCATGCATATCTGAAAATCTTGGGTTGAAATCCTGGCCTACTGAAGTCAACAGGAGTTGTGGCATGGACTTCAATCTCCTTTTATTTCCTTGAGGCTAGTGTCAGTAGTCACCATCTATCAAACTGATCCTGGTAAGGAGATACCCTTTATTAGGTGACTTTCCTCTAACCAGTAGGTCAGGGAATATTGTTAAGGAAAAACTGTGTTGGTGCAGGGGTTATGAATGTTACAGGGTTTTTATCTTTTGTGTTCATAAATGTGCAGCAGACAAACATTTTTTCTAAATAAAAATGAGAGTATTTTGGAATGTCACTCATATCCTTCAAAAGCTTTTAACTATCTTAGAATACAGTTCTGCCTAGGAACACTAGACCTGAAGAAAAAGACCGACAAGAAGTTGGAGTGACTCAAGACAGACTGGCAAAGTATAATATTTTTAATTGGAATTATGTTAGCATGTGCCCCAATTAGGAAGCACATTTCTTCCTGGCTTTAAAAAGCAGTACACTTATTCATTTTTTAAAAACAAACAAGTACACAGCATGAGTTCATTTACAAAAATAAAGCTTTTTGCCTTTGTGTCTGCTCCTGATTCCAAGCCACACAGCCCTTCCCCTCTAAGAATCTGATACAGTGTAATTTAATTAACTCATTCACAGCTAAGGCCCTTCAATTTGCTGCAGTTCTGTAAGAATTAGGGACCACAGTCTCAGCTGGTGTCTATCAGCATGGCTTCACTGACTGCAATGGAAGTATACCAATGCATACCAGCTAAGTTCTGGCCTCAAGTCTTCATTGTTAAAAAGCAAAATATTCAGAAGAATTTTCCTGGGGAGAAAAAGGTCTCGGCAAAGCACCTCTCTTTCGTGATTTATTCTCTTTACTTTCAAGTTAAAATTATAAAAAAAAAAAAAGATGTGCTTTCCAATATCAACTTAGCATTATGGAAGCTTCCTTGCTTTTTCTAAACTGCTGCTGATGTGATATGTACATAATTCTGGAAATATACCGAAATCATAGCTGTTCTGGACATTACTGTACATGGGCTAGAATAACCCATTGGTTTATTTGTTACAAGCTTTGTGATTCATACATTCCAAAATGTTCAATATATGGCAATTTTAGTATGTCTTCTCTTTTGCTTTAGACCCCTTTAGAAATGGCCACCAGTAGCAAGACACATGGTAAATACTTAGTTTTATTATTAATAGAATTTCAACATCATATATTTAAAATAAAAACGGATTGTTTTCTAACGAGCAAGCCAAAGGACAGAAGGGAAAGTTCTAAACAGAAGTGCCTTAATTCTGCTGAACAAACAAATGGTCATAGCAGTTCATGCTGAGGAAAAGAATGTTAGATAATGGGTATTTCAGACAGTTGCCATCTTGGCAACACTCTGGGACCTCCAGAGCTAAAAGCATAAGCTGCTTCCACAAAAGCTAAAGAGCCAAATCTCCCTACCTGTGAATGTAACATTCATATCCTCTGCAATTGGGAAACAGCAGTACCTCTAATATATACTCACCAGTGAGTTATATGGCATATACGTGTTAGGAAAGAAAACAATGGTAGGATTGTCAAACTCTGCTGTTTAGTCACGCATCATTTATTAATGGTAAAATGATAACTGTTAATGAAAGAAATAGTTTTAAATTGTCAAGAAATAGATGGCTTCATATGAATATGGTTTGAATAATAAATCTTATGTTAACATAAATAGTCAAATTACAATAAGAGATTCTGGAGAAAATTGGAATGAAAACAATATTGATTTATGATGTCAACAGTATCCCAAAAGGTAATTATATCTTTGCAATTTTGAATTCTCTTATTTCATAGCCCACACTGGTGATCCAACTGCATATTTTAATTAATGGAAAACTAAGTTTATTTAAAAGTCAAGGCTCATTTAGTTGAAAAATAAAATGATAATTAAAGCAATTAAGTACTATCTCGTGAAAAAATAACAATAATGTCACTTATGAGTCAAAGTAATCTATGCTTTCTACAGCTCTGATACCACCAATCTTGGAACGCTGCATTCAGCTATGCAATCATTATTGAGATACATAGTTACAAATTGAAGATTCAGAGAAGACACTAAACATGATCCAGGAGCTGGAGGGATTGAATTATCATGAAATTTAAAAAAAAATTGGCTAAGCAACTGCTAAGCAGGGAATAGAACCAAAGTCTCCCCTTTTTGAAGGCAGTAAACACCAACGCAGAATATAAGAGGATGTAAGTTGCGTGTTAACAGAATGACATTAAGAAAGGAAAAGTATATTACAGTCGGAATAGTTTCATAAGAAAAAGGGGTGGAAGCTTCATCACTTGGGACTTTTGAAATGAGTCTGAAAAAACAATAGAAAGGAGACTCTAGGGGCCAATGTAGGATTGTTAAGGCAATGGACTGGATGATCTAATAGGTCTTTTTCATCTGTAATTACTATGTTTCTCTGTATTGCATGATTAAACACGACAGGAAAAATGAAAAAAGTAAGTGAGAATTTATATACAATTCATAAACGTCTCATATCCATGACTAATATTACACACAGGAATTTTATACTTTTCATAGTGTCATGGGGTGGATAATTCCACCCAAAAAGAGTATACCAATTAATTAAATAGGATTTTAGTAAACTTAGTGCTAAGATAGTCTTAAAGGAGAGAAAATAATCTTAACGTTCTATGGATATTATTGATAATATCATAATGGGGTAATCAAAACAGTCCAATATTGATGAAAATAGAAAAGTTCAAAGAGAGGAACATACACCTCAAAGACGCACTCTCCTTAGATGAGAAACAATGAGAGATTAAAGCTATGTACCTGACCCAATGTCCACAGAAGTCAATGGAAAGACTCCCACTGGGGGACTAGATCCAAACCTAAGAGAGTCAAAAACATTAAAATAGGGACAGAGCAAGATGACGTGCATCCAGTTTCCAGTAATCAGAAAAATTAGGGTCACAAACTAGTTTTTATCACTTTCTTCATTTCTAAGAGTAAAGAAATCACATCTGTTCTGCATTTTTGGCATAATTATGGTCATATAAAAGTTTCCTCACACTTGGCTTTAGGAAGAGCATCATGGAGCTTGTGTTTTTGTCCGTTTTGTGTGCAGCAAAAATGTTGGCTCATGGACCGTCTTTATGTCTTTTTCAGTTTTCAATTTTGGATAGTCCTGGTTCCTGCTACATTTTTACATCTTATTAACAATCTCACCAAAACAATGCAATTGAATAATATTGCAGGCCTACTAATAAACTCACAAAAGCCAAGAAATTCAAGGAGTTAAAGAATACATTACTTCACTCATATTCTGTCCAGTTGTAGTTCATATGGAATGTTGATTCACCCACTAACGCCATGATCTCCTAAAGGACCAAATCAATACAAGATCTAGCAACAACTCTGTTAACAGTTTCAGAGCCTGCTTCTCCTCTATTCTCTCTGCATTTAAACTTGTCTAATTCCACCAAAATCAATGGAGCTACAAGAGTGCCAAATTGAAGTGAGTTCATAATCAGGTCCTCAGTCTTTGGGTTTGGTCAGGTTAGCCAGAATCTCAACTTTACTTCAATATAACTTGTGGTGAATATGAGATATAATGCTGTGCAACCTAGGACTGCCTAAAATTAAAAACTGAAACAGATGTAAAAATACCAGCTTTATACAGAGCAGCAGCAGACGCATTAGTTGGGAAATATCCGGAATGTTTGTTTCCCTTGAAAAACTCCTATTTCAAAAGAGACAGCTTTAGTGTATTACGAAAATTCTTAATATGATACACCCACAAACTCCTTGTTTATAATGCTGTATACCAGGTGAAGTGGAACTCTGCATGGTCTTGTGACTATATTTTACACTAACATGTTTGTCACAGGACGGCACAGGTTTCTTCCCCCTTGTCCCTGCACCCTGTGCTTGAGCTGGCAAAAGAAAGGGTCTCAGACGCCTCTTGCAGGTGCTTCCAGTACTGGATTTACCATGGCGCCATAGTGCCGGGCCCAAGCTCAGAATGGAGCCCATAGCACTCACTTCCTCCCCTCTCGCAACGCTACAGAAGCAGAGGCTCTGGGCTCCAGCATGGGAGCTGAGAACCCAAGGGGCCCTGGGATCTGTAGTTCCTTGGCCAGCTCCCTGTGTAGAGAGCCAGCCCTGGAGCAGGGAGACAACTACATTTCCCAGCATTCCCTTGGCCGGTATCAACAGGAAAGGAAGGGGGAAAGAATGGGAAAGCTGTGACACCCCATGCGATCCAGCTTGCTGTGAATGGGGAGCTGGCTGCTAGAAGGGGGTAGCACTGTGAATGAGGAACAAGTATGCCCAAGGAGTAGAAGGCTTTGGCCCAGGTATCACCCTTAGAAGACTTCCCCAGACTGGCTTAGGGATGCTGGTGTGACATCACCTGGCAGCCCCCAAAGAAGGAACTGGGTGGAATGAATGGACAGTGCACCTCTCTATCTGAAGTGTAGCAGGGGAGGTATGTGGACCCCACCAGGAGAAGTTAAAATGAAAAGTAAGGGAGGGGAGGCTCTACTAGAGGACCTGGGCAACTTTAGATACAGTAACAGGCATGCAGGAGGAATTCCACTTCTGAGCCATGGAAGCAGAAATTGACTTTTCCTTTTCAGATTTATCCAGTATTCAGAAAGGAAATCTAGCACATGCCTTCCAGATTTGAACACCCTCAAAATTCAGGAGTGCTCAAGCTCAATTTAGGCAGCTGTTACTTCATTTCTCCCAAATCAAATATACTGATCCACTGTAATTTGCTGTAGAAAAAGTAGGATAAAATTGAGTAACAAATGCTGGGGTCTTCCCAGTGCTAACTAGGACTGGAATAGCTATTTTCAATAGCCATTGCCATATTTTTTAGTTTTGTTTGTTTAAAAAGAAGACCTTGATATTGCATTGGCAAATTCCCCACAGAAATGAAGAGTGGAAGAAAAGAATAACAAAGGCACCTCAACTTTTCCTCATTTATGTAGGACAGTCTTACAATATGGATCAGATATCCTCCAGCCACACAAGCTGAAAACTCTTCCACTTGACTGCAGTTCTGTAATCATGTGGGAACCAGTCCTGTCTGTGTTATGTGCACATCCAAAATTCCTGCTGAATTCAGAAGTGCTTTGCTTTTGTAACCATACGTCCTGATATTTTCAGCCCTGGTAAGCTAAGCAGGAGGCCTCAGAAAAAGTTAGATGCTGTAGGAAGTGTTGCTTATTCACTAGGTAATGTGAGACCTTCCTGTTACAATAGTAAACCAGTAGAGCATAGAATGCACTTTGCTCCTAGAGTCTAGAATAGGATCCTTTGCTTCTATACACAGCCCATTAAAGACAACGGAAAGACTCCCACTTACTTCAACAGCTTTGGACAGAACTGGTTATACACAGGGTAATTCCACTGTCTTCACAGCATCCTGGTCCACAGCGGAGGGGGGGGATGTGAGCTTGTTGCAGAGCTGCTGCTCAGGGATGGGAACCTCCTGGCACTCCAGCCTCCAAAATCATTCAGGCAGCACTTTCTGCACGACTGTGTGCTAGCTGAGAGGTGTGTGGGAATTGGTGGTCTCTGCTGCAGGTGATGGGCATCTCAGGTACTTAAAGTCATGGCCTAGAGGAGGGAAGCACCTAACTCCACAGTCTGCAGCTGCCTAGGGCCAGCACTGAGAATTTAGAGCCCATAGTGCTGCCACTGCAAGGTTCAAGCATGCTCAGCCTTGGAATTGCCACCCCTCCCTTGCTAGCAGCTGCAGCTATCTAAGGCTGGCCTGTGGCAATGGGCCCCATGGCTGTAGCCAGAGAACCTGCAGGTGGCTCTGTGACTACTGGGGGCCATTAAGCTAGGAGCGGATAAAGAAACTGGAGTTAATCTCAAGGAACAGAGGTCACCAGTAGGAAAGGAATGTCAAGGGGAGCAGGGAAAGAGGAAGCAGATCAGGCTTGCAGGGGGAGAATAGCCCCAGATGGCTACGGAGCATGTCCTAGGTAGAAGGGAAACAAGCATAGGGAGAGGTGGTGCTGACCAAGTAGTAGACTAGCATGTAGATGGGAGCAGAGGGAGAAAGGCTGGTGACTTCAGGTTCCCAGGGGCTAAGTCCTCACTTTGGGGAAATGGTGTTTGCAAGTGGCTTGCTCAAATGGCAGGATGAGCGCTCAGGGAGGGATTTGTCAGAACGGATCAGGTATCTGCTGGCTGTGAAACCTTATTGAGCTGAGACCAGAACCACATACAGTGACAGGTGACATAGGGTGGTACTGGAGACATGGCTACAGAAGGTCTGAATGAGGAAGGAGCTAAATCTGTGGGGAATTTCACCTGATCACTGTGAAATTACTGCTCACTGTGGACACTGGTAAACCCACATGGATACACAGCTTAATGAGAAAAACTGGGGGCTAAGGGAGCTGTGTACGGCAATGCAGATAGTCATGCAGAGCTGTGTGATCAAAATGAAAAATGTCTCTGAGATTCAGTACCGGGTATACTATGGCACCACCACACCAGGCCCACACTCGGAGCCCACAACGACTACATGGGGGCCCACAAATATCTTTGGTGCCAGGGCCCACAAAAGGTTAATCTGGCCCTGAGTGCTTCACCCATGTTTCTTTATTTACAGTGGCTGTACAGTCCCAATTCCCCACCAACACCGGTCCCCACCCAACCCCTCACTGAGTCCTCTGGCCTTAGAGGCTTGTGTCAGCCAGCAGGGATAGAGCCACAACCCTTCTATCTTCCTGCCTGGCTAGCCTCCCCTCACTGAGCTCCTCCCTGGGTTTATATGCCTGCCCAGTCATCAACCCAGCTGGTTCCATTTGGCTTAGCAGATCTCCCTGAGCCTACCCTCGTTAGGCCTGCAGCTGGGCTCCCTGCTAAGGGTTTCGGCCACGCCCCCGGCCACCCCACAGGGAAGCAGGGGGAAGCCCTGCGACAGTGTTATATTTCTTTCATCAGCATCTAGTTGAAGAATACAACTTGTAGCATGAAAGGAGAAAGAGATGAGCATTGCACTGTAAGGGTTGATCTAATAAACTATTCACACCACATTTTAAAACATGGTGATGCAGAAAGTATTGTAATGCATAAATCAGGAAAAGCTAAATATTCTATTTTTTTAAATATTAACTTATATGAAGAGCCCTACCAAATTCACAGTCCGTTTTGGTCAATTTCACAGTCATAGTATTTTTAAAATTCTAAACTTCATTATTTCAGCTATTTAAAACCAAAATTTCATAGTGCTGTAATTGTAGGGATCCTGACCCAAAAAGGAGGTTTTTTGGGGGGGGAAGGTGGCACGGTTATGGAGGGAGGGTTGTGGTACTGCTACCCTTACTTCTGCGCTGCGGCTGATGGCAGCGCTGTCTTCAAGGCTGGGCAGTAGGAGAGCAGCGGCTGCTGGCTGGGAGCCCTGCTCTGAAGGCAGAACCGCTGCCAGCAGCAGCACAGAAGTAAGGATGGCCTGGTCTGGTATTGCCACCCTTACTCCTGCGCTGCTGCCTGCAGAGCTGGGCCCTCATTCAGCAGCCGACACTCTCCAGCCACCCAGCTCTTAAGACAGCAAGGCAGAAATAAGGGTGGCATGGTATGGTGTTGCTACCCTTACTTCTGCGCTGCTGCTGGTGGGGCACTGCCTTCAGAGCTGGGCATCCGGCCAACAGCTGCCGCTCCCCGGCCACCCGGCTCTGAAGGCAGAGCAGACGTAAGGGTGGCAATACCGCAACCCTGGTAAAATAACCTTGTGATCCCCCCTGTAACTCCCTTTTGAGTCAGGACCCCCAATTTGAGAAACGCTGGTCTCCCCTGTGAAATCTGTATAGTAAAGGCTAAAAGCACACAAAGACCAGATTTCACAGTCTGTGATGCGTTTTTCATGACTGTGAATTTGGTAGGGCCCTACTTACATGTTGCAAACCATGCCAGCTCAGGCCAAAGCAAATAGCTACAAAAATATAAATCTCTCTTAGAAGGTGCTAAATGTTTTTAACATATAATATCCAACAGAGTAAACTTTCTTAGCAACCTGGTAAAAAAACACACTTGCTTAGGTCTTGATCCAAGAAAACACTTAAGCATGTGTATCTTTGAGCACAGTAAGTAGTCTCATTGCAGTCAGACAAACTATTCATATGCTTAAAGATATAAACATGCTTACCCGCTTTGTTGGATTGGGACCATAGTGAAGATTATTTATAATAATACTGACTGATATGTAAACATTAAATAACAAAATGAGTCTATTTAAATGGCACACCTAGTCCACATGACACATCTGAAATTTTCAATCCCTTTCAAGCCAGCTGAACCCTGTCTGCCAGCGAGGTTTCCATCAGAAATCTCCCTGGTTCCCTAACAGGTTGCCTGGTGGGATGCTGAGGCTACAAAGGGTCCATGGCTCCAGGGCAGACCCACCATGCAGGAGCCATGTCCAGGGCCAAGGACTCCAGGGCAGTTCCACTTGCCAAGCCTTCCGTGGAGCTGGAAGCCTGAAAACCTGGCTCCACATCTAGGAGTCTGGATATTTGAAGGACTTACAGTATCTCCTCCCAAATCCCTCATCCTGAGGAACCACCTGCCTTGAGAGTCGGGCAGCCTATGGAGTCACCTGGCCCATGAGTCTGGAAGCCCTAGGCTCTGGCCCCAGGATAGTCCATATAGCAGGGCTGCCTAGAACCACAGGCGCCAGGAGGCTTCTTGAAGCTGCTGACTGAAATTGACATTCATTCAAGAATGTCTATTTTAGTTGGCAGCTGCTGGTTCTGGGGAGCATATTTCATTTGGGAAACATCATGAGTTGGTGTTTCTGAAACTACTTTTTTTTCCCCCAGGATTTTCAGTTTGCAACAAATTTCAAGAGGTTTGGTTTCAGTGATTCATAATGAAACCAAATTTTGAAATCTCAACATTTCTCGCAAACTGAAAATTCTTTGTTTTGGATGGCTCTAATGATGACACATACACAGTGTGTAAGAAAAAGAAAGAAACCAAAAACACAAGATGATTTTAATAGTCTGTTTAAGAATCTTTTATGGCCTAGCCAAATTTAACCAGATCCGTTAAAGAACATATATTAGCAACATACATTGCTGTATTGTTACTAAAATCAGCTAGTTAAATTGACTGCTCTTAATCACAACTGGAATTATAGGCAGCTGCATCAGGTTGCTTAATACTATCAAAGACTAGACCACAAATTAGACCAAAGTTTTCATCTACAATCTCATATAACAGACTGAGCGTAGTTGATTTAAGTCCTACTTGATCCTACAATGCTTGCTGGCATATATTACTCATAGGAAAAGTGTTTGCAGAGGGTCTGTGTGCTGATAAGTACTCAGATTCTTTCTGAATAGCACAGTAAGCATGAAGGAAACACTGTGTCTTAAATAAAACCTCATTACATGCATTCACATTTCCACTCATATTGTCTAGTCAGAAAGAATGACTTGCTACCACATCACTAGAAATAATGATCCACCTTCAAAAGATGTAGCTTTGGCACTAGGCCTAAGAGGAGACTAAGGTAAAAAATTAAATGAGTGGGTTTTTACTACACAGAAGTTACAAATAATGGGCCATTATTATAGAATCAGTCTTTTAAGAAGAAGGTTAGTCTTTGCATAAAATGTAACTGTGACTGGCCTGCTGGGTGATTTCAGGCAAGTCACTTCATCTCCCTGTGCAGCAGTTTCCCTACCTGTAAAATATGGATAATAACACCGACTGCCTTGGTAAAGCACTTTGAGATCTAACAAGAGCTAGGTGTTCTTATTATTTTGTAGTAATCCCATACAGTGGTTTTTTTCTCCCGGAACAAAAGGGATAATAGTTAGGGGTTTGTTTATCTGTTTGGTTTTCAATTTTGCAAATAAGGGAGGGGCCAGCATGAAGCCAATGGACCACTTGCATACTTAAGTGTTTGTCAGGTGTTTCCCAGCAGGGCCAGATCAGCCATACATCCTTCTGATGCAGGTAAGTTGAGTTTCATGTTGTGAAGGCCTCTGTAATATTATTACACAGGAGCTTAAAATCCAGGGTACTGTCTGCTTTGTAGTTCCATTACAGATCCCATGGCACTATCTATACGAATAAAGATTAGTCCCAATGTCCATGGCCAAAGTTTCTCCTCCCTTCATTGTTGTGCAGAATGTTATGTGTGGTTGGCGGACACCTTGTTATGCCAGAGGTGGCTGCATTTCGTGGAGGCTGTATGCAGTCATTAGTGAAGTGCCTTGGATTGAACAGCACTATATAAATCTAAGCTATTAGAGTATTTACCTTCACCCAACTTCATGTCCTAAAAAAGATTCAAAGGCAGGCAAGCTCTGTTTTCAATTACATTAAACAGGTACCTTGTTGCACGCAAGATCAACCGATCTGTTTATATTGTGATTTCTTTCATATCTTGGAAAGCAACACAGAAATGAATAAGTCCCTTGGCAATGCTTGGTTCAGCTCTTAACTAGGCCAGTTTCACTTCTCAGTCAAGGAATATGTGAAATAACCAGGATTCATACAAATCCCTAAACAGCAGGTGACTTTAATGCAGACAATTTCACTGGAGGATATGGGTAGACTGAACTCACGTGCAGGGGCTGATCTAGTGTTACTTCACAGGCAGAATTCAACAGGAGCAAAAACTGAGACAGTATCTCATTGGTGAGACACAACAATATAAGTTTCCCCCCAAAATTCAGTCATTCATGACCCTGGAAGCTGAAAACAGAAGAATTCTAAAGACGGGTTGAAATACTGACCCCACTAAAATTAAGGGGAGTTTTGCCATCAACTGCAGTGGAGCTAGGACTTAACCCAGCCTTCTCTTATCCTTGTATTGACATCACAAGTTAATTGATAACAGTATTGTTTTGGCATACTATTAGAAGGTATCTTTGGTTTTAATTCCTCGCCAAATCCCAAATCTAATTACTGGTATATTCTAGCTATCTAAATTCCCCCTTTAGATTCAATTACATACATTATCCTTCTCTTCTACCTCTAAAAGTCTTTCATGTAATGTGGCAAACAGAGAACGCCTTTGCATCCCAACCCAGAAATAACTATTTCACTGATGGATGGAGTGATCCCTGCACATACATGTCGCCAATTTTTCCCTGGATACAAAGAGTGCCACAATCCGTACTCTGGAATCCTTCTGGAGAAGAAATCATAACGTTCCCTTCCAGCATTAAAATGTATGATCTGGATCCTCCAGTCTGCTAAGGTCGGAGTGCAGAGTGGAGTTGAAGTCTTCATGTGTCGGGGAATAGTCTACTGGTGGAAATCTGGAGGAGACAGTTCAGCCACCTTCTATGTCAGCTGCCGTACAGCCCCCAGAACAAGGGGGAAAAGGGGCATTCCAGAGATAGGAGAAGAGGACATGACTGAGCACAAGTCTACTATATCTTATCCTATACCTGGCATAAAGATCCTGAGGGCTCTTGCAACAGGGCCATAACTAAGGACTTCCCCTATGCTACCTTAACTTTAGCCATGGTGAGGAAGCCCTGAATAAAGAAGCCACAATTGCCTCCCCATTACCTTCCTACCCCAACATACACACAACTGGAGAATTAATCCACATAAATATATGAAAGTGGCAAAATGAGTGTAAATTTTTTTTTTCCTGTAACACTGGTTCAGATAATAAATATGAAAACTGTACTAATTAAGAAGTGTCTAGTGGACTACGAACATCACTGATGCTTTCATTTTCGATACATGCCATTATGTTTCCACTCAAAAAGAGTTGCATGCATTTTAATTTTTTTCCCCCAATGAAGGTTTTTTTTGTTTATTTTTTAAAAATAGAGTCACCATTTTGCTTTAAGGTACTGACTTCTTTAAAAAAAATATATTTTCATTTCACCCCCAGATTATGGCTGTGTCAGTTTAATAAAATCCAATATTAAAATGATAAAAATGCATAATGAATCAATTTCAAACTAAATGAAAGGGAGTTCATTACCACAAGTAACCATTCAGAAAGCATTTAGAGTTTTCTGATTTGCAACCCTTTAAAAGCAATTATTTGATAGCTGCCACCAAAAGCACAGACAGAATTCAGATGTGCACTAAAATCCACTCTGGGATTTACATTACAAATATCTGCAACTTCTTTGAACTGCACACTCACTAGGAATAAGAGAATAGAAACCTGAGCTTAACTTTTGTGCACCCTTGAAAAGATCTCTGACCACACTTTTTAACTACCGCTGCACAAAGATAAACTTTGAAAGGCTACTGTACTGCTCTCGCTATCCAAATATTTGCAAACTGCTCCAAACACCATGTAAACAGCTTGCAGGTTACTGAATAACAATGGCATAATACCATGTGCCCTCTTCTGAGCCTTTCACATTGCCCGCATTGTTGGATTATTTTAAAAATATTTTTTTTGTATGGAGAATGATTCATTTCCTTGAGTATCAGAGGGGTAGCCATGTTAGTCTGGATCTGTAAAAGCAGCAAAGAGTCCTGTGGCACCTTATAGACTAACTTCCACTACATGCATCCGATGAAGTGAGTATTCACCCACGAAAGCTTATGCTCCAATACGTCTCATAGTCTATAAGGTGCCACAGGACTCTTTGCCTCGTTTCCTTGAGGATCACAAGGGAGATAAGGCCAATAACTTTCAACTACAATAAAGTCACTCATCATAGCAATCTAGGAAGCAATTTTCTCCTATACAGATATATTAATGAAGATTATTCCTATACAATATGTGGTTCCTGTGTTGAAGACTGGTTAAATTGACTGGGAAGCCAACATTCTTAATGATATGAGGAATACTATCAAGTACTAGGTCCCAAATATAGGTTTCTTTTACAAAACACATATGAATGGAAATTAATGAATACCATCTTAAAGATGTAAATCACCCTTTGTTCCATAGGAATGAGATGTTATTACCTTTGTTAACAGTATATTTTTTAAGTATTTGTGAAAAATTTTGGGAGGGGATTTATACATGACACATCACGGCATATCAATACAATATGGTACCAGTGCATTAGAACCAGAAAATGAAAGAGGCTATTCACCAAGTGAAACTGAGGCATCTAATTTCATTGTCCAAATTGAGTGCAATAAAAAAAGCAAACAGCATGTACTGTGAAAAGTAAATTAGATGTTTAAAGTTCTTTTTGCTTTTTTTCTGCTTCTTCATATGTGAATTATTTGTAAATACATAACCATTACCCTTGCAATATCCCTTTAAACTTCAAGTGTAGTTTAAACTTCAAACTTATAAACTACATTTACAAGTTTAGCTGGTACTTTTCAAGTATTTTTTGGCAGTGAGGAAGGGGAACAATTCATTGCTTTATATTAGCTATGTGTATGTGTTTCCACACACACACACACACACACACTTAATCATTGATTAAGCCGCTTCAAGCATTGCCACATTAAAGGCTAATGCAGAATGTTCTATATTCCTGAAAGACATCACTGTGAAGGGGGATAATAAAGACTGCCATCAGAGCTATGTTGTCCACCCCATCCATATCTTAATTACTTTACACTTATAAAATTTGAGACATATGATTCCCAGGCTGCAAACACAGGCTCAGCCTTGTATCTCCCAGCTGAGAGTGTCAGCAAGATGCAAATCTGATTACCTACTTTTGAGACCCAAATCCTTGGAATGTTAAAGGTTTCAAAAATCCTAGAGAAAAAAGAGAAAGTATTGTAGGTAACCTGACCGCTCCATCCTGTAAATTCTAATCCAGCAGCTATTTCATTAGTGCTCTGAAAATCTAGAAGACAACTCACCAAGTAAGGGGAGCAGTAATTTAGCTGTAACAAGATTCTTTTAAACTTGGCAAATAGAATTAGTAGGTAACTGTGAAGCAACATCAAAACTCATATGCACGCATCTAAAAAACAAAAAAATATTTCCCAGAAAACTTCAGGAAGTTCTTCAAATTGAGCTTTCCTTGGCACAGATATTTGGTGTTGCGTTGGATAGCAGGCACATACAGAGGGCTCAAACTTTGCAAGCAGTATCAAGGTCTCCACCTTTGTTATTACTAAGTAGGGTGACCAGATGTCCTGACTTTATAAGGACAGTCCTGATTTTGGGGTCTTTTTCTTATATAGGCTCCTATTACTCCCCATCCCCTGTCCCGATTTTTCACATTTGCTGTCTGGTCACCCTAATACTAAGCAACTGTTTAGGAAAAGAGGGCCAGATCCTTATGCATTCTCGAGTGAGGTCTGTCCCTTGCTTGACTCCAATCTGCTAGCAGCCGGCAACCCGGACAGTTTTCTCACAGACAGGCAAAATATTCCCTTCCCCTCTGGAGCAAGCGCTGCCTTTAGTCACTGGGCTGTAGGAGTTGGTCTCAACCACATCCAACTCTGGTAGCAGACTGTTTTCCACTGCTGCAGCAGAATTAAAGAGACACTCTCCCCTTTCCACAGCAGTTCCTGAGACATCACTCTTTCCCTGTGGGATTTCAGCACAATATTTCTCTGTGCTGCTGACAGACCCCTTGACAGCCTGAGCTACACTGAAAAAGTCGTTCCCCAATGATAATTGGGTTGGGTTATTGAATACCGCAGCCACCATTAATTCAGCTTTCAAATTCTCAGTTTCCATGTGCACTTTAGCCAAAGGCAGAAGGATTTTGTGACCTCCTACTAACAAAAGCTCTACCATCTGTCCTGGCAGTATGTCTTTCTCCTGAACCAGGTCTCTCGTAACCACAGAATCTCCACTCAGGGAATTCCTTACCATTAATTCTGAAAGCCTTTATGTGCTTTCTCCCTGGCTGGGCAGTAGTACTTTTAAAAAACCCTGTATGATAAGTGGCAATCGCCTGAGGTGCCTCTGTGCTCTGGGTAGCAGGATTTCCATGAGTTGTCTGCTGCCTCTTCTCACTCAACACAGGGCATTTATTCCTCAGGTGCTCAGTGGAATTACAATGATAGCACCTTCTGGACTCTTCTGCTTTTACAGGAGATTTGGGATGAAGACTGGAGGAATTAACTTGGGGAGGGGAACCCTGCTTCCCACCAAACTTAAACCCCTCTGCCTGTGATTTATTTCTAATGGATGTTTGAGTTTGATCAAATTCATCAGCAAAAGTGGCAAGTGCTTCAAAAGTCTTTACCTTTTTATCCCATAAACACTGTTTTACATCATCATTACACATACTCAAGACATGTTCCTGAGCAACAAGATCACACATTTCTTCAAAGTGTGTAATACCTTTCCCCCAACCCACTTATCAATTAAATCTCTCATCTGGTTTACATGTGCCACATTACTCATTCCAGCACCTCTCTTAAGGCTTCTAAATTTTACTCTATATGTTTTAGGTATAATCTGAAACTGTTTAAAAACCATTTCCTCGAATTTATCATAATCTGCAGCACCACTAATTGGCATCTTATTGAATATATCCAGAGCTCTCCCAGACAATTTTGCAACCAAAGTGGTCATCTTTTGATTCTCAGGAATTGCATGGAGCATACACAGCCGCTCAAAGGTGATGAAATATTCAGCAACGTCCCCTGTCTCGTTGTATGCAGGACACAACCATTCCCATTTGTGGATTTTTGGAGCGGTGGGATTCCCTGATGGGGGGAGGGTGCTGGTTTCGCCTCTTTATCAAGTCTAGTTCATGCTTCCTCTCTTTCCCCCTCTCCTCCATTTCCTTGATTCGCAGTTCCAGGGCAGCTTTTTGCCTGGCATTTTCTGCTTTCATCTGCAGATGCTGTAATTCCATCTGTCTTTTGTGTATCTTTTCGTCTCTCCTGCCTGCAACCTGCAGAGCTCTGGCTTCTTACTAGTTTCACTTTCACTCATTTTCCTGCTTTTCTGTCCCTACCTCCCTCGCCTGAAATAAGCAAACAGAAAATAACAAACTGGTAACCACTTTGACTGATCTCTAGCCCAAAGCCTTAAAACTCATTTAAAAATCACCACCAGTGTCTCAGAGCAACAAGCTGTGTGTATGACCCCGCTCGCTGCTCCACTCTCATGGGTTCCCCTCAGTGTACCACTTGGAACTTGTGTACCACTGAGCCCAGCTGATCCACCAGCCTGGGATCCCTTTCAACTCTGTGTTGCCGTGATAAGTTGCCAAGCTCTCCAAGCTTCCTCTTTCACCAGCATACCCATAGATAGGGACACACCCAGGTGAAGCTTCACACACAGATGCTGAAATCAGCTCTGCAAGGGAAGGCTAAGTTACTAAGTTGCTAAATTGCTAAGGCACACCCCACAACTGGAATGTAAACCCCAAATGATACCATCTTGCATTGCACAGGGAACTGTACAGCGTAAGTTCATAAAATTCACCCCCGCCCTCAATGTGGAGAGAGATATGCAACAGCTTTCTGCCCCAAGTGATAATTTACACACACACTAGTTTTGGACAAAACAAAACAAGTTTATTAACTACAAAAGATAGATTCTAAGTGATTATAAGAGATAGCAAACAGATCAAAGTAGATTACCTTAGTAAATAAACAAAACTGCAAACTGAGTTTAACACACTAGACAGGTAGGATAAAAATTAGCAAATTCTCATCCTGAGTGATAATCAGGCTGGCAGATTCTTAAGACACAAGTTGCCTTGGCTTTCCCAGGTTTTCATGCACAGGCTAAAAATCCATCTAGCCTGAGACCATCACTTCCCCTAGTTCAGTCCTTGCCCCTCAGGTGTTTCCAGATACGTTGTTGTCGGGAGAGTGGGTACCATCATTATGTCATTTTCCCTCTTTTATATCTTCTTCCAACTTGCTGGAAAGCTCTTTTGCTGTTACCTGGGTCAAACAGTTCCCACTGTTTAGTGAGAGGTTTCTATTGTACACAGTTCCTGGGGTAATCCTTGTGCTTGTTTGCATTTCCTCAATCAGCCATTAACATCTTTTTACTGTTGTACCTGAAAGGCTGCTTGTGGATGTTTTCAACCTCACAACATGTTTCAGTAGCATATATATAGCCAAACTTCATAACTTCACATGTGATGATAGCACATACAATCCAACGAGATATTAATGTCTAGCAGATCAAGACTTTAGAATGATACCTCACAAGGCATACTTTGTACAAAACATATTCTAATTACATGATAGTGGTGAATAATTGGGATGTGAGAGTGTCATAGGGATGTTGTTTGTTTACAAGGGAAAAAAACCACACAAACCACCCAATTAACACTTTTTAAAAAATCTCAGTTTGCACATGCTCAGTAGAGACTTGTTAGAATCTGTAGGCTAAATTATCTGAAGATTTCATCTTGCAGAAGGGACTGTGACCACTACAGGAAACTCCTCTCCCAAAGTTTCTTAAGTCTGAACATTCCTCTGCTGTCAGCAAATACAGTGGATATAAAGGTTTCACCCCGGCTCATGAGCCTTAAGGGGGTTAATGTGATTCTACATGATAGAATTTAGGGATAAATTGTTTGTTTTCAGTTTGCTTTAAAAAAAACTAGTAAATTAGCTCAATTTAATCCCAGGTTTCTTCAGTCAAAAGAGAGCTCTGCTCTTCAGAGGTACTCACCACTCCTGAACAAGGACTGTGATATTTCCCAGGACCACTGTCAATCCTGTGTTAATCCAGCAGGGAAATCAAGATGCTCATTTCAGACATGGATGTGACAGACACCAATGGAATGTGTGTGCACGTCTCTGTGTATATTTCTTTTTCTCAGCCAGCAGAAACTCCTTCAGGGATTAGGAGCAATGTTATACAATTTAAAGTGTGAAATATATCGTCTTTGCAAAGTCCTTAGGGTTTTTCGTTGTTGCTGTTATCAGCCTGGATCCTCAAGTATATTCCTGAATCCTCATATTTCAGACTCACTGTCACATAACCTGCTATAACACCAGTAAAAGCCTTTGCTTCATTTAACTGCCATCACAGCTGCACCTTCAGAAACTTTCAGGGTCTCCAACTCCAGCCTTGTAGCAATCCCTTCCACTGTAATTCAGTCAGAGCTAAACTGCCCAGGATCATCCAGAAACAAGATCTCAGAAGCTGCAATCAAGGTGGTAATCTGTTTTCTCACACAAACTTCTGAGTATTTTTTTTTAAATCACCAACATTCAAGCATCGTCTGCTACATATGAGATTTAATTAAAAAAAACTTTACAATGAACTGACATTCAGCAGGAAACCAATTTTGCAGGAGTCTTGAATGAGAATTTTTGATAACGGAAATGAAGTCTGAATTTTGATCATCAAGACTAATTACTCCCCAGGTCTTGCCCACTTTATCTTATAAATATTTTTAAGTTCAGTTCATTCTTTAGTTTCATTGTTAAACTCTATACAGGTTCATAATTGTTTTAAATCTAAAAGCTCGGGAAGATAACAGTGAAAAAAGAAACAAATCAAACCCAACATATAGGGGTTTTCATTCCCAAATGAGAGCTATATAAAGCGAAAAGTGATATCCATAATGTGTCAGATCCCCAGCTCCATCGACGTCAGGGAGAGTCAGTTGACATCTGGCCCAACACTTCCAGTCTAGCCCTAACCACAGCAGGTTTCTATTCCAGTGCATAATCAAGTGAAGACTTAATGGGGAAATTCCTTTTTTACTAGCTATGACATAGTAAACATGCTGACTATAATACAGATCACCACCACATAATATCAGTTTCCCAAAAGCACATTTTATTTACAACACATTTTTTCCATGGTCTCAATAAACACACAATAGGCAGGGTTTGGATTAATGTGGAACATACAGGAACCCCACTGTGTTAGAAACCACAGCTAGGGGGGGAAATTCTCAGAGAGCAGAGCTATACTGTGCATCCTGGGTGGCTCCATAATTATGAACCATAAAAGAGATTTGCAGGTTTTATTTTATTTATTTATTTTCGCGGGCTTCCATGACAAATTGACTTTTCCTGTTAGTAGGGCATTTCCTGCCCTGCCCCCCAAGGCATCATTTATGGTATTCAAAGATGGCACAGAAGGCAGTGAATATTTTGAACTAGATCAGGCTTGTGCGTACGTACTGTTGTGCTTAGGAGCTGAAATATCATTATGGAAGGTTGTAATTACCAAGTAACATGTTCAGAAAGCTTCAAGTCATCAGGAAAATGTGCACTGTGTTAAAGGGATATCATAAATCTAAAAACAGCTTTAAATCACACTCTGCAAACTTTTCTGCTTTTTATTACAAATTAAAAGGGAATAAAGTGTTTGTGAGTGGGGAACGGGGACTCTGGCTTTTCCCCTCAATTTGTTTCCATTGCGTATTTGTGATTGTGGATAGTCAAATTCACTATTCTTGCTCTACAGTCAGTCATTTAGTCACTTTCCCTTGTTGGGGTAAGTCTTTCCTATAGAAACAAGGGAAAGGGATACAGTTATGTTTTGTTTTGTTTCAGAGAATCAAGTAGATAATGACAGGTGATGTAAATTGGATCAGGCATAAAGGTAATAATCAGGAACGCCGAGGTAAAAAAGAATCTTGGTACAAATGGCCATGTGCTGCTGGAATTCACAATATGCGACAGTAGAAAAGTACAGTATTCATCTTTAAAATACCAACAACTGAGAAAATTAAGGACCTGATTTTCAGTCTTGCTAAGCACTCAAATGCCAACAAAAATTAATGAGACTTTTTTTCAAATCAGATACTTAGAGAGAGTGTAGACAGAGTCCAAGAAAAAAGAGTAGAGGAAGAATGGCATATTTTAATTTATACTCTAAAGTAGGTACAAAGAAAATTGATCCTTTTATGAAAGAAAAACTGAATGATTTTGGATGCCAGCACACTCCTAAGATGCAGTGTCTGTGTGCGCATGCACGTTGCTCTAGTCTCAGTTTTCAAATGTTGTGTTTTTATTTGAAGAATACCATGAGATTTTTAAAAAGAAAAACTTGAAAAGTCCTTTTGCTTGAGGGCTTGTTTGTTTGTTGTACAAATCGCTCCTTTCAGGAAACAAATGAGAGAGACTTTTGGACTTCTCTTTTTAATATTTACACCAATTTCAACACCATAACATAAACAGTTCATTGTTTTGGTGCTTTGGTAGGTTTGAATTTGGATACCAAATAATTAGTCATTTTTTTAAAATGTTAATTTAGGAGAGAACATGGTGTAGTGGTTAGAACGGGGATTGTAAACATGATGTCCCACATTTGGGATGTCACCTCACAGTATGGTAAAGAGAACTCCACAGTCCCTCTCCCATCTCTGCCACAGACTCATGTTATAGCTGTGGATAAGTCACTTTTGTCCCAATACACCCCTTTTGTGATATGGTCCAACTGCAATGCTACAGTTAATTTCCAGGTCAGTATTAACTCTTTTGTGCTTCTGTTTTCCTGCTGTTCACATCTTTCTCAAAGCGGTGCTCTGAGGCTTAATCAACTGGCATTTGCAAGGTGCCCAAATGAGCCCTACATCACTTTTTTAAGATTCCTCAGAACTGGACACTGTGGACTGATTCTATAGAATGATAGAGGGGAATTGTCAGCAATAGGATTTGTGGGCCAGCTTTACTGGTGGAGGATCTGAGGATCTGGTGTGGTATGCATATACCCTCTATAATTGCTTGGATAAGTTCCCTTTTCAAATATTATTTTTGATTATAAATAAAATTGAATTATGCAATATTAGGAAAAGGATGACTGTCAAAGAAACAGGAATGATTGCTTCATTCATCCAATTATAAATGATTCTAACCATGGAATCAGGTGATACATTAACACTTATAAAATGGCTTCTGGCATTCTATAGCATGGGCTGTATTGGGGAGAGAGAGGGGAAGACATTTAAAACTTTGCTAGAATATCATAAGTGGAGATGGACAAGGCTGGAGAATGGTGATCTCTAAAGGAGGCTGCAGACCACTGAGACTCACTCTCTGCAGGGGGCTGCAGAAAATTATATTTTGGCTCCCTTAATTGTACCTCAGTGAGGAAAAGATCAGTTAGAAAAGAAAACATCCCCTTAAGTACTAGCTTCCAGCTACAGGGTGGTAGCACAGGGAAAAAAAGAGAGAAACAGACAGAAATACAGTTACTATTTTAGAGATCCTGATGTGCTTACAGTTTAACATCTGGCTTGTGTTAAGGAAAATTACTGATCATTGCTATTATATCAGTAACACTAATTAAAACGTCTTGGTTTGTGTTCAAACAGTTATACTGAGAAGAACAAAACAAAAAAAAACAGGTTTTATTTCACCAAAATAGACCACATTATTGGACAAGGATTTGAAGTTCATATTTTTCCCTCGGTATATTTATTATGGATCTAAAAATATCAACTGTGTTGAATGAATAGACAGAGGTATTTGTTGCATTTGTATTAGAATTGGGAAACAGACAGTAGTTGATTAATAACATACACGTTATGACATGCCTACTCTGTTACAATGACCGCAATATTGTTATTTCAGGTTTAGGTGAGTACAACACCTGAAGGGGGAAAATCCCATGCTTTCTTTGAAATAATTAAACCATTCCTTTCATTTCAGAATGGTTAGACATAGTAGGCCAGATTCAGATCTCAGTTATCCCAGCATAAATCAGTAGTAACTCCACTAGCATCAGTTACACCTAATTTACACTTGTGTTAAATTAAGCTCAGAATCTAACTCATTTGTTTGGCCCTGTAATGGGGAACTTCACTCCTGAAGTGCCACATGACAGCCACATTTCTCCTGATGAGCTTCAGTAAGTCCAGTGAGGCATATGTATATTGAACAGTGCTCCTTCAGGGTGTCTAGTTTATTTAACACATAGGCGGAATATTGTTCAAATAGGCCTCCCCCCACTGGAGGGGTATGGGGCTGAGTTAACCTTAGTCCATCAACTCCACTTATGTCCAGGTCCCTTTCCAGAGGGGCCCTCTTGAGCCACAGTCCTCTTCTGGAGCCAGGGCCTCTTGTCATCAGCTGAGGGAAGGGTCCTTTGGGTCAAGATCCCCAGAAAGGTCAAACTTCAATGACCCTTCCTCAAATCAGCATATAATATCTGTGCTCTGGGGCTTCTGCTTCTACCTGGGTAAATCCTTCCATGAGGTTCAGATTCTGCTAAGACTTGGCCTTCATAGCTCCTCCCCCCTTGAAGCAGTACTCCTTGGTTTCCTTTGCTGGTGAGCCCTCTCATCAGGTTCTTTCTGAGAAGTCCTCCCCTTGGGAGCTCTCTCAGTGTCCTGGGGACTGTTCCTCTTCCCAGGATCCTCTGTTCTCTTAGCCCTTCCATTGTGCATAGCTTCCTTTTTAATCTTGCTCAGGTACTCCCCTGCCCAATTAACTGCCTCCTGGTAATTCCATGAATGAACTAGTCCCAAGTGAACCCGAGTTTCCTCATTACCGCTTGTGGAACCTGTCAGAGGTAGGCTGAGCCTCTGACTCCTCAAAGAACATTTTCACATATGCCAACTTCTCGCAGGGGGGCTCATGGTATTCCTTAGTAATTCACACCCAAGAAATATTATTTTACAGAATCACCCCAAAGATAAGGCAATCACCTTGACACTTTCTTTTTAGCATGCTAAGTAATGTAAATTCACCCTGCACTTACTTGCTGGCCATATGTGTTCACAGTTCTGTATTTCATTACAACACAATAGCCAGGCAATTTATCCACAGTTTGAGTACACGGTGTTTACTCAAGGCACTAAAACTGAGTTATTTCCCATTAAATAATTACTTGTTTTTTCCTCCTTCATAAACCCACACTGCAGAGTAAAGCAAACTACTATCTTTTATATGGCTGTTAGGATTAGGAAGTGGTTTCAGCCTCTTCCTTTTAGAAAGCCGAGTAGGTTTTAACGTTTTCCCCTTTGCTTTGTTACTGTAGAATGGATATGATCAACCTGTCCTTAATCTTTCTGAAAGAGAGACGAGCTAAGACAGACAGCTAATGTGCCCGCCCTGCACCACATCCCGGGGGTGTATGGTCTGACTCTGGGGAGAAGTGCCCACCTGCCATCTAACAGTGTCAGCAGCAAGTATTAGTAGGAACACCTTGTGATGGGCACTCCACCCGCTGCTGGAATGGCTCCTCCTCCTGGCTGTTCTCGGGATTAGCTTCACACGGTCAATGCACCATCATTCTCTCCCAGCGTTCAGCCCCTCTCTTGCTCTCTGAGATGCTGCTGCCTCTTTGTGACTCAGCCCTCTGGCTAGAACACTATATGCATTTTCTCCTTCCAGGGTACCAAAGTCTTTCTTCAGCAATCTTGGACAGTCTTCCTATTCACTGCCTCATTGCCACTTCCTCAGTCTTAGGCAGTCTTCCCAATTTCCTGACTTTATAAATCCAGCCCAGCTCATTCCTCCTCAGCTAGGCTCACTCACTCAGCTTGTCTCTCTTACCAATAGACATTTGTCCAGTAAAAGATATTACTTCACCCACTTTGTCTCTCTAATATCCTGGGACCAACACAGCTACAACAATCCTGTGTAGGCACACTGTGTCCATCTGCTCTACCTGAAGGAGCTGTAAACAGTGCTCAGCAGCCATCCTGCCCATGAAATGCAGAATAATTAATGTGTCACATGTTATGTGAGCCTCCTGGATTTGTGGTGGAGGACCAGAGGGGATATGTGGGACTGTGTGGACTAACAAGCAAAAAGCCCTGCAAACGTGTGTTTCTAAACAGAATGGAAGAGAACTCCTGGAGCACTGGTTATCAACACATGCTCAGTGGAACTAATCCTGTAGCAACAACTTCCTTTATTTACTGCACTGAATTTTATTTCTCTGGATTTGAATGTGATAGTCAAGGACTATGAACTATGGCATCATAATGTTAATTAGGAAAGAAGGAAGCAGGGTGGTATTGCTAATTTTGAAAATCCAAGGCAAAAACTAACATTTAACACTAAAATACAAAGTACCTTGAGGCTTGGTCATAGTAACAATATTTTATCTTCTAAAGCATCTTTAATCCAACAGTCTCAAAGTGCTTCATATATTAAACTTCACAATGATGGAGTGAGGCACACATATTTCATAAATAAGGAAACAAAAGCACAGAGAGATTAAGGACCAGATATTTAAAGATAAGTACTCATGACTGTGCATATGCATTTCCGTTCTCCAAATTTATTATGGGCCTAACACAAAGTCCATTGAATTAATGGAAAGATTACTATCATCTCCAATGGGCTTTGGCTCAGATATAATGAGCCAGATTCTCAAGTGTAGTGTAAATCAGGGTAGCTCCACTGAAGGCAATGTATCTGTGTAAATTTACACCAGCTCAGGATATGGCCCTAAGTGTGCATACATTCAAAGCGCATATTCAAATCAGGTATTCTACCCACAAATGGCAAGATAATAGCCTAATGGCCTATATGAGCAAATACTCAATTTGTGCATACACTTCAGTTATTTGTGTGCATAAATTATATACACACAAAAGTAAACACACAATTGTGCCTGTCTAACTTTCAAAATCTGGCCCTGTATAATTTATTGAAGGTCATATAGGAAGACTATGGAAAAAATCAGGGGAAAAGGGGTCTTATTTCCAAACACAGGAGCATCTTTCCTCACCGAGACATTGGTTATCCCTCGCAATATACACCACCACTGGACTTAATACAGTATTAATGAAGTAGAAAAAAAGACTGCATGAAAAATAAAGTGTATCTCGTATAAACACAATATACAGAGGACACTTGTGCAATACCCCAAGAAAGATAACAACAGGTCACTGGAAGTTGTTTTTCTGTCACTACAATATCCTTTAAGGCATATCCACTCTACAATGAAGGCACAGCTGAAGCCTGAAAAACACTATTCTATTATCTATCAATGAGATATTTTGAGTGGAGTGATGGCTGTTGTGTGCCACAATGGATGCAAATAAGGTAGTGCGTTTTTAATTGCTTAGAACATGTAGCTGCATTAATAATACAGTATTTGATTCCTTAGGAAAATCCAGGTCTGACTGTAGCTTATACAGTGATTTCCTTATTCTAGGAGTGTTTCTCCTAGGGAAAAAAAGAAAAGATACTTCCAGCTGGGGTTTTAATGCCAAAGTACAGCTGACCTGACCCTCACAAGGAGAGATGCATTCAGAGCTACAGGTCCCTGATTGTTTGCCATTGATCCAACTGTCAATACACAGCACAGGCATGGACAGGCAGTGGCTAAGTCTGAAAACCCCCAGGTATGTGGCATCTCAAGAGAAGAATCGGGAAATACATAAGAAAGCAGCAAAAGCAACGGAAAAGATAACAGCTAAAAAGAGCTGCTTTTCCCTCCGTTAAAAATAACTCAGAAAAAATGGCTGCTGTTCACGTAGCCCTCTGCATACCTAGCAGGCTCCATAATTTATTTAGTTGCTTGCTTCTTTGGGGGTGCAGGGCGAGTTCTTTTGAGAGACAGTGTTTTTGGGAGCTAGAACAAACTTACAGCTTTCTTCCCTGGGTAGTAAAACATGCATTTACAAAGTTACTGAGAGAACCACCCATGCCACAGATTGGTGCTAACTATCAGGAGATACATATATTTCATCACAATATTTAATAGATATATATGCATGCACACACACGCACACACACACACACACACACACAAAGTTGTTTGCCTCCTGCCTAAAACCACATACATGGGAGATCCACAAGATCCACAAATGTCGATGTACAGAATTTCTGCCATAATCCCATTGGAATCCTGGCCCAGCAGCAGAGTGAAAGAGGCCAGTTGTGGCCTCCAATAACCAGACAGATCACAGGTGCCATTGATCCGTGCCTGTCAATACGCAGCACAGGCGCTGACAGGCAGGGCTGTGTCTGAAAACTCCCAGAAGACCTCAAGTATCTTATCTTATAATGTGTTTTTCTAATTTGCTGTTGCCTTGTTTGGTCATTTGCATCAGCAAAAAGCGGAGGTAAAACACGATCATTCTGAGTTAGCGCAGAGCAACAGTAAATTGGGACCACAATGTCCCTACCTTTGGCCTCCCACTTTGCATCAGCAGCATGATTAGCTCTGATAGACCTTCACGTGATTCCTTCAATGAGAAGACCACAAAGTGAATCTGGGAAGCTAATTCTGCTGTAGGCAGCATTAAGTTCTAAAGCTATTCATGGTATCTGGTACCTCAGTATGAGATGGAAACATGCCACAAAACAGCTTTCCCTTACACCTTCCCCACTCCTTAGCCACAAATACTTCTGCGTGTGGTATGTATTTGTGATAGAGAGGGTGCTACGCAGCCATATGGGAGGATATTGGACAACTATTTTTCTTGACCCTTTCCCTTGTCAATTATGTCAGTTTGTTTCCCTCTGCACCATGTATGGGAATGAAATGTATCGGTCAGACACACTGTCCATAAGTAACTCCTTACCACAATACTGAATACTTAGACCCATTTCAGCAGTCAGGAAATTTGCAATGGCATACATCAATGAAGAAGTTACCACAGTGCAAACTCCACTGCTTGCACTAGTGAAGTTTAATCCAGTACCATACCAAGCTTCTTTAATGTAGACAGGACAGAAGCTACCATGTTTTATCCAACTCTCTGGACAATACCTCTTCTAAAATGTAATGAGGTAAAGGCATCCTCTCATATAGTGAAGTGTATTGCCAGAAATAAGATAAGGATCCAACAATATATCTGTTGTTAAATATAACATAATCCAAACAAGTATGCACACTAGTCGGTCTCTGATGGAGCCTTGAAATAAAATACTATTGGGGCCATTTTCTGTTTTCTAGTAAATAAACATTATTAAAAGAAAATGGAACAAGATAAACATCAAAGCACATGAGAAAGAGTGGGGGTTGTAAATAACATTCTAATTTAGTAAGACCAGAACATTTTCTTTTCAGGGGAGTGATTCCAAGTTGGCAGCAATCATGATGGTGATCTTGACATGGTACAAGTAATATATTAGTAATAGGAAAAACAAAAAATGAGGTTTCAAAAGAGAAAAGCTGGAAGCACTACAGCCAGAGGCCTAAGAATCTCAGATGACAAAGTCATATTGAGGCATTCCATAGGCCAGAAATGTTGGCAAAAATACATTGCCATATGCTGAGATTCCAATAATACCCTGTTATTTCATCTGCTATGGGAAATTTTGGATTGTAGGTATTTTTTTGCGCACACTTCTCAGCTAGGATCTTACCAGTTCCATCTGTCTGCAAAGGATGCAATCTACACAACACAGCTATTAAAACACATACAAACTTACAAGAGAACAAAACAGAGAATTAAGTTAAGAGGAAATCATTTCGATTTCATGATGTATTTTCCCATAACTAAAATGAGTCATAGAAAGTAAGCACTTTTAGAATCACTGCATACATTTTAATCTCATAATCAGTTAATTATTCACAGATAGTGGGCCTAATTCATCCCTGTGGAACTTCATGGAAGTTACACCAATGAGTAAATTCACCTGCTGAACACACCAATAACAGAAGAGGCTGGGCATATATGGGCAAAATCACTGCGGGGGGGACGGGGACCCAGATTTTTGCAGCATAACTACTCTCAGAGCTTGGTAAAAAGCCATATTCCATGAGTAAAACTGCAACTATAACTGCTCATCATCCAGGATCCAGACATGCAAAGAAAAGGGACGAAGAGAAAGAGGTATTAATTATTAATAAATATTACTATTATTATTACAGATACATGGGACAAGCTAAACATCAAAGCACATGTGAAGGAGTGGATGTTGTACATAACATTCTGATTCAACATTTTAATTTAATTTCTAGAAGAAGGCTACAGTTTAGGGATCTGGTTCTACAATCTTTACTAACATAAACAGTAGTATTTAGGACAAAACCAACGCCCACAGGTTGTGCTCATCATAATTTGACACTACCTAATGAAAGGTTTTAGTTCCATGTTTGTGTGTTTGAGGTCCAAGAGGCCGTAGAGACCTTGGAAGTGCAGGACTTTCATCCTCCCCAGTAACTAACACTGAAGAGTCTAACATTACCGTTGTAACGACTTTTTTTGCTACACAAAAAACACAAGAGGTAGGATTATAAAACTAATACAGAAAGACTGACCTCATCCTAGTTTGAGAATACTTAACTATGAAGAGGCACAGCTTTGCAACGAAAACTTTAATTTACATTTTTGTGCACAGGTGTGTCAGTTAGACCCAAAACATTGGGAGGGTTACAAAAATTTAATTATATAAATACCTTATTATAGATACTGTGCATTTTTCCACTGAACCATTGTTCATTCATTCTCCATGAAAGAGTCTAGGTAAGACATTCCGAAAGAAATTATTTGGATGTCTTTTGTGTTTATAGTGTCTACATTTTCTCTGAGGCCTATGGAAACTGGAGGCTCCCTGATTATTACTCCTCCTGACTGTTGGCAATAACACCTTAAAACCACAAGGTAATAACAACGGTTTGAAGAGACACTGCCATCTCTGAAGAACGGAATCCTTGGAAGAATATAGGCCTAATTTTTTGTGCCTGTATTTAAATGAATTAAAATATATAAACAAAGGGCTAACCCCTAAGGTCTTTACTCAGGAAAATTCCCACTATTGACTAACTGGTGTAGTTCTGTCTGTGTGAAAACTGATTAAGGAGCTTGAGATTTGGTACATTAAGAATAAATAACAAAACAGCCACACACCAAATGTAATCGCTGAGATATAAATAGGACAAAAGGCACAGGCCTGTGCTGCTGCTGGTGTGCGACTGCATCACCCGCAGGGGAACTCTGGGAGGCACAGTGCCTTGGTTCCCAGAAAACGCGCACGTGTGAGAGAGAGAGAGAGCGCGCGCACATGCATGTACAGGAGGGCAAGTTTTATGGTTCATTGCATGAGCCCTTAGGAGGGTGCAGTGTGTGCTCCCTTCCCTTGCTGGACACTTCCATTCAACAGTTGAGTGGGGCTGCAGCACCTTTTCCTCCCTCCTCCCAGAGAGATGCTAGTGGGGTTCAGGAGAGCGAAGGGATTGCAAGTGAGCTGAGCCTTGGCATAGGAAGTGGAAAGATTTTTGTAGCCCCACACAGAGGACAGGGATGAATCAGACCTAAAATATTTTGAATATGCTGGACATTAATGAACATTCATGTGAACAATATAAGAAACGAGCCATTATCCCAGATTTTAATCAATGAGGTTTATGGTTTCGAGATAGATAGATAGATTAGATACACACACACACACACACACTATGCTGGTCTGTTTGTGCAACCATGGCCACCATATTTTCTTTCGCATGTTCCTTGAGTTTTACATCAAGCACTTTGGTTTAGCCATTAAAGAAAGGGTTACAAGTCCTTTCCTGTATATCTGATGCAGCCACTAGGAACCAGCCTACTTCAAGCATAGAGAGAGATGGAAAAGCAACGACAGCTGGCTGTCATCTTACTGGGATTGTCCTCATCCTCATCTTCTTAGAGCAGCTCATCTGTCCCTCATACCCTGCAAAATAAGCTCTTCTGATACAGAAACACTAAGCTAAGCCTAGGCCCAGGGCAGTGGTGAGAGGAACCTTTAGACCCCTCCTGCACCCATCAAGAAAAGAAGCTTTCCACAAGCTGAACTGAAATGCTTCATATGAAACCATACAGGAGCACAGGCCTCGAACAGCACATGATATTAAGGAGGCTTTCAAATGGCCAGCGGGCCTAAATTTAGGAGTATGGAACTGGTCTAATATTTATGTTTTCCTTCCCAGGGTATCCTCAACTTAATGTGATACGCCAGTTTCAGACATGGCAAAATTACATGGCACTTGTATGGCTGAAGTGTAATCATCCACTTGCCAATGATGGGAATGGGCAGGCGGCAACCCACTTTTTTTTTTTTTAAAGCATAAGTTTGTAAGTTCTAATCGTAGATACCAGAATGATCATATTAAGTGTCTGAAAGACAGATGGTAACCTGATATGGGTTTTACATGCACAAGACTCAATTTAAATTCTTAACAACAGGATGCAAACTGATAGTTTATGAGCTCCATTTTCCTTAGTACATATGGCAACACATTACTAAGCTACAGTTCAGATCTTTAACTTCTTCTTGCATTTCATTTTAAGGTTATTTTGGCAACTGATCAATTTGCATTACTTTTGCTGGGGTTTCCAGGTAAAATGAAAAGGGACACACTCAGATTAAAAATAATATAGCCTGTTATGTCTAAACACAAAAACTTTGTTTAGTGACAGTCAGGGTAGCATTTGGACACACATTCAAAATCTTAAAAACCACAAATATTCCCTGTTTATAAATGAGATTATGTTAATCAACACATGGGGAGCAAAGCAAAGGGTGCAGTGTGTTTTAAATTTCTTGCGGTGTGTCCAAAATAAAGGTAAGACAGTCCAGTGAAAACGTCAAAAAAGGGGTCACTTTGGAACTCCTGTTATTCGCTCTGTATCGACTGAATTCTCATAACATTATGATGAAAAGTTTAAAACAGTACTAAAAAATATCACCTGACAGTGTGCCTGAAAGAGCTATAAAATCCAAGGGACTCCCTAGGTGAGAAAGAAAGAGATGGAAGAAGAGAAAAGGGGCACCAGTATCAATGCCGAAGATTAAGAAACAGAGAACAGTATGCATCATGAAAAACACACAAAGAATGCTTGAATAATATGTGACTTAACAGTAGTATACTGTCATATGCAGGCATGCCAAGCTAGAAAATAAAGACAAAATATTTTCAAACTACTGTGTTTTTTTTTAAATATATACTTTTAATAATTTTATTGCACTTGAAAAATATAATCAACAGCATAGAAACTGGAATACAAACTATTCTAATTGTTAGAATATTACATTTATTATATAGTTCCTCCCACTGGAAGGTCTCAAAGGGCTTAGCAAGCTTTAATGAACTAAGCTACACCACGCTGCACTGTATCATTATTATCCCTATTATACATATAGAAACTGAAGTAATAAGGCCCTGATCCTTCAAAAACGTCTTTATGTGCTGAACTTTTCAGTGGGACTACTCAGTGCATAAAGTTAAGTATGTGCTTAAGTTTTCGCAGGATTGGGGACCATGAGTTTATAAAACTTGCTCAAGGTCTCAACAGGAAATCTTTTACTGAGACAAACCCCTCACTATGCCTTTATTTCCTTCTTTCACAATTCAAGTCAGTGGCAAAGCCAAGAATGGAACCCCAGTCACTTCACTCTCACTTCCACACTTCTTCAGTATTCATTCATAGCGTCTCTTCTAGGTGCCTAACTGTGTTTTCTTGATTCATATAACAAGTCTGGCAGAGTGAAATTTAAACTAGGCCTAGGTATAAGGCTTCAGAAAAGTAATCTGAAGCCAATACATTTATAGTGATTTGTATTTTCCATATGGAAAATAGGCAGAACACAGGCAGGAAAGTGATCACTCAGCTCTGTTCTAAACATAATGCTAATTCATTTTGGGATATTTTTAACAGACAACCTTTTTCATTTCCAGTTAGGGGCTTGTTTGTGCTGTGGTTAAAGCTAAAGCGAAATGCGTTTGGTGGTCGTACTCTAGTCCCAGAAGCTTGAAACTGATTTAATTTTGGCACAAAGAGCTATACTTTATAAGCAAACAGAATTAAAAGGGAATTTTTATGAAAAAAGTTTCAACTACGGGAACAAGGTTATGAGAAGTTGCTATGTAGAAGACTGTGATAATTCCTATACTTAATTAAATATAGGAACTTCTTTTATAAATTTCTGGAAGAGCATTAAGTTGAAATAATACCAAGCTTCTTAGTAATATTTATTGTATTGTACTGTATTGCAACGGTTTTTGAGGGGTCAAACTAAGTTAGTACACAGCACTACTCAATCCTGGCAATTCTATAGTGGCCACACGAGACTCAGCAGAACTTAAATTTCATTTAATATAAAATAAATGAAGCCTTTATATCCTATGTTTGCAAAGAAAACTTAAATATAAATCAATGCAGTGTTGTCATAGCTATCCTGTAGGACATAAGCAACTATGGGCACACTTGTGCAACCCCCAGGGTGTACAGTTTCTCAACCTGGGGTGGGGTGGTCACAACCCCCAGAAGATGAGCTAACAGGTGGTTGCAGCCATCATTCCCTTTCCATATTGCTAAGTGGGATGAGCATCCTGGATAGATCCCAGATAGATGGAATAGGAGTACAGAGGTCACTGTATGGAAAAGTTTGAGAATAAATGCCATAGACTTCAAGGGTGTAGCAGTGGCCATGCTCACCTAGAGCTGAAGGAGATCTCAGGCAAGAGCCTCAGCTGGTGTAAACTGTCATAGTCCTTTGAAGTTAACAGAGTTATGCTCCTTAACATCAGCTAAGGATTTGACCCGTCATGCTTGCTTTGGTCACAATCCCTCCCAGGTCTCAAACTGAGGGGGTATACTTCCAAATTGCCCCCAGAAGAGCGCTCTAACTTAATAACCAGATTTAAAGCACTCTGAAGTCAGTTGAAAGACTTCCATTGATGACAGTGTAATCAGGACTTTGGATCAGGCCCTATAACTATAACAGAACCCACAATGGGGAAAAAAAATAATTTGTGACAGGCTCTATCCCGGTTTTATTATGGGCAAAAGCCTTTTAAACATCTAAGTAAAAACTAATATTTGTTCATAAATACAACAGTTCAAAACAATACTTGTAAGCTCAATAGAAACAATAACTTGTTTTTTAAAAAGAAGGAGAATAAACTACCCACAGTAATAAATACTACAACTCATTAGTAGATATCTGCAGGACCAGATCCTTAGCTTGCTACTTGTTATAAACAGTATGTGTCTGTATATATATTTGTGTATATACAACTAGGTTGTCTTGTGGGGTTTTTTGTTTTTTTTTTTGAAGTATCATCCTGGTTACACTTTTCAAAGATTGAAATTATTATGTTAGTCCCTTTAAAAATTACATAGATTTAAGATTTTGTGCTTAGACCAGACAATTGCAACACCAGTCATTTGCATGTGACATCTTAGACATTTTAATTATAGTGCACCAGTAAGCACAAGACATGCCGATTAATTAATTAATACTTACCTATTTTCATGGGGGTTTTGTGAAACATTATAGCATGACAAGTGTTTTGAAATCATTGGAATGAAGGTGCTATAAAAGTGCCAAGCAATACTGTTTTTTCTGTATTTTTTGTTTTTAATCCCCAAAGGGAATTAATGTGTAGCTAGATTGCATGTTCAAAAAACAAATTACAAATCTTTGCTAGATTTTTTGTGTGTTCCAGATTACAATAAAATATAATATGACAATAGTTTAAATTGCGTGAAAAAATATCTATATCTAAAACAAGTTTGCAAATGGATAAAAAAAGTGCCCTAATACCCATTTGTCTAGCTTTGCATTGCATTCTGTAGACACATGTGAAGATGACCTGTTGTTTCTTATAAACCTTGTTTTAATGCTCAATGATATTTGCTACTGGTCAAAACTGAGTTTTTCTTGCCTTACAATTTTTGAAGTTATAACAACAGAAAAATCATTCTGGGAATCAACATAATTTAAAAATATAGTTAGAGAGATGATAACCTGATTCAGAGAAATCATGTTGATCACTGCTGTATTTTCAGGCACAAAAGAAGTAGGGCAAATTTCAAATTTTCAGTCACAGCACTCCTTTCAAATTTGGAACAAACCCTCTTAAAACTGGATATGTGCATTACAGCAGCCCACTGCTAATGGAGGCTATGGTTTCTTTGCACCAAAACTTTCATGGTGCAGCGGCTTTAAACTTAGGGCACAACAAGGATGAGGATTTTGAATAGCTTTGCTGAGATAATCACTAGAGATTTCTCTACTTTGTCTAAAATTCTCTCTGGACTAATACAGATTTTTCTTGAGGCAAAACTTGAATATTTTCAAAACAGAAGAAGTAATTTCAAAAGAGAGTAAAGAAGAAAGCGGGGGGGGGGGGCAAAACAGAACTCAGAATGGAATGGTAATTGTAACCATCACCAGGAAGCCATGACTATGGCTCCATAATGCAATGTTCTTTTGCTGAGCATAAGCAAGGTCAATAACAAGTTGGCAGGAAGTGCTGTGATTAATCCAGAAAAGCAGGTTGTCCAAACGTGTTTGCATTTATTTAAACAGGAAAACTTATCACCATTATTTAAGGGAGACCGGTTCTTTAAGCACAATTATTATTTATATTAATTTATTTTTCTGAAGCAATCTGATCTGGGAGCCATTGACTTAAGAGCATCAGTGTTCCAAAGCCTGGATAAAGTTAATTTAAATAATCCTAAAAAAGCTCAAAAAGGTATTTTTATTGCAGTGCTTTGCAGCCATTTCATGGTTCACACAAATTGAAAAGGCGCTGAATCAGAGATCTCCAATCGTATCTGGAAACAGCCCCAAGATTGTGTATGTGCTGTGCTAATTAGTACTCAAATTATGCCATTTAGAAAAAAATAGCTGACCCTCCCTGTTCCCCCAAAAAACCTGGAACTCCTTTTTTCATCTTTCCTTTTTGTATGATCTCAGTTTACTTGTAATAAACATGCTGTTTATTATCTTCATTTAAACCACGACTTTCACTAAAATACAGCAGGAGCCATGAGGAGTATATCATGACTGTAAATCAACAATGGACAACCCTCATGTGGCATCATCATTGTAATCAATTAAGAGTAGAATTCATCTTTTCCTTTCCAGTTATACTGAGAAGATATTTAATAAAGCATTTGCAACTCACCTCTTTTGCAGTTCTGTTACCATCAGCATATGAACTCAAAACCACAGCACTTCCGACAAATTCTCAAGGCACCTCTATTGTTCCCTTTAAATTAAATCCGAATTGGTTGCACGTTTTGCTGAGCTGCTAATGCTCTCCACATGCTCTTTCTTTCAAGATTAAAATGTTTTCCATTAGGTATTTCTAACACTGAACAGAAATCTGTAAAATGCCCCTCAAAGAACCTCTTCTCTTTGAGCTTCTCATTTGGGCCTGTAAATCACAATTCACAGGCCCAAATGAGAGGCTCAAAGAAAGGGCCTAAACGTATGTTAAGCCTCCATTATGAAAGGTTTTTATGGGACACTCTGTCTTTCCATATTTTGGAGGGCTCATTATAAATTCCGAAAGTTCTCGTTTCCTGGGAGATAATTTGCTAGCCTAAGATCCCATAAATAGGGAAAGCAGTTTCTGAAGATCAGAAGATACTTCATAGGATCTGCAACTATTACCACAGGCCAACTGTCAGAACAGTGTACGTTTACACATTCCAAACAAAAGCAACATTTGTTTGAACATTCAGGTTGCACGGTTAAGCATTCAAAAGTAAGGAAATGCCAACACTGCGGTTACATGCAGAACCTTAACTCTGCCCTCTGAGAGAATGCAATACAGTATAGTCTTTTACGACATGATCATATATGATTTCTGACATATATCACTTTTTTCCATGTTTGTGTAACCTTTTTCTTTCTTGTCTATCTACACTAATTTCTTCGTCACTACGTACCAGATATCTTTACTGGTTTAAGGATTAGATTTTGTCACTAGGACACCAATCCAGGCACAGCGGAGGGAAAGATCTAAGGTTCAGGCACTCAGTGGGACTATTCACATATATAAAGTTAAACACATGCAAGAATGACTGACTTGTAGGATCAGGTTTTAATATATGACAACATATGCAACAAGTGACTATGACCAATAATTGGAAGGAAAAGGAGCAGGCACGATAAAGATTAGCTATGCGCTCTAACTGGTGGTTCTGAATCACTTTAAGATAAAGATATCCTCCTTGCTCAGCAAGCCCCTCTACTTAATCATTATCAGCTGACAGTTTCCCACAGGCATCACAGTACAGGTAGGTCTTGAAGAGGGACTTATGGACCAATCTGGGGAGAGTATTTCATGCATAAGAAGCATGAATGAAATGAATGAAAAGGAGTTAATGAGGGAACAGGATGGTTGGGGTTAGCATTGCTAGTAAACACAGAGGGTAAAAGGACCAATAAAGTAGAATTTTCAAAAAATTATGAGTGATTGAATTCCTGGGGCTAAAATGGACTCTATTATGCAATTGCTACTGTTCCTGCTATAATATATATAGGGGTGCTATGAGGTTAAATATTTGTAAAAGCTCCATATAAAAGTTAAGAATTATTTTTATTATGCACGTAAATAAAAACAATACTTTTCATATATCTACCTATATGTAGATAGATATATGGGGGAGAGTATTTTGGAGGACAAGAACTATAACTACAAATAAAATCAGTATTAATATTAAAATCATTGTTTTGGCATATTGTAAGTAGATTGTTAATCCTTATTGAATTAGCCTCTTCATTTTGATAGCAATCACGCAGCCAAACAGGATGGCTGATTTAATCACATTTTGCAGTTCCTGTTACATGGAGCACCCCTTCAGGCAAAGATTTGCTGTCCATCAAAACTACTATATCTTGGCAGAAAATCATTGGTTGACACACAAATCTAAAGTGATGTAAAGTGATTAGTTTGTTATTATAATAATTATTTATTGAACTGTGATAGTGCTTAGAGGCTCCAATCAGGGACTAGGGCTCCATTGTGCTGGTATTATACACACATATAATGGAAATGATGTCCCTGCACCAAAGAGTTTACAATCTAAGTATATATTGAGAGAAAACAGATAGATAAAACAAGCAGATATGGGGAGCAAAAGGTAACAGTGAGATAATTATTAGTGTACTAAGAGCAAACTAAAGGTCAATTTATACTATGCAATGATACTGAGCACGCTACTTTATGGAGCAGAGACTTGGCCAATGACAGTGGCTAACAAAAAGAGATTGGAGGCTGCCTCTCAGACATGGCTGAGGAAGATACTGCACATAACATGAAAAGACAAAATAACAAATGGGAGAGTAAGGATGTGTGACAGAGCAGGACATGTTAGAAAACATAATCAAAGAAAGAAGGCTCAGGTGGTTGTGACATGCACAACATATCGGAGACATGCTAAGCAAGCACTGAACTGAGTACCTAAGGGAGGAAAGAGAAAGCAAGAAAGGCCAGGGATGAACTGGCAGAAGATAGTGACAGAAGATATTGAATGTACTGGTATCACTTGGAATGTAGTACCACAACTAGCGAGCAACCATAATATACGGAGGAACCGGACTGCCTGATGAGTCAGCGGCACAGGTGGAACTAAGGTCTAAGGTATGGTATTAAGCAGAGGTCACAGCATACCAGCTGCCTGGCCACTCTCATACAGAAAAAGTAAAGTGAACATTCAAGAAATAATGAAGAGTTCCCTTGTTTTGGTCACTGTGTCTTCTTCTATTAATCTGTCACAGAAAAATGTTGGCAGTACGTAATTAACGAGTTAATTGGTGTTGCTAGGGAAAGCCCAGAATTTTGTCCCTGCAATACTGGGCACTAACTAGTCAAAAGCTGCTCTGATTGAAATCTACTGTTTTGCTGGAAAAGGTGAAAGTTCCTAGCACTGTTGATGTTTTAGGCGAAATCTTGGTTTACATAGGAATTTATCAAGTAATTAAGGAATTTATCAAATAATCTTCCATATTTAACACACACGTACAAAAAACAACCTTAGGTCACAAACAAATGAAAGCAAGGAAATTTGGATATAAGGCCTGCCAAGACACCAAGTGAGACTTAACCCATAGAGTATTAACTCACTGTCAATGTAATTACACCAAACAAAAATCAAAATTTGATAGAACTGAGAACAAGGCCTCTGAAACTGGGCCAGTTAAGGCCTGCTTCTGCTCCATTTACATCAATTGGTGCAAAACTAAGCCCATCATTTTCACTGGTTTTATGCTCTATAAACAAAAACTGGATTAAGTTACAGCAACATTTCAGCTCATTCAAGTTTTGTTTTTAAAACTGTTCATTTGTTTGATTATATTAATCATGATATAGTTCAACTGGGATTAAATAAGACACGGAAAAATAGAGTTATATTATATGAAAGCTACTTGTTCCTTCTTCCATCAAGTTCTTAATTTGAGCATAATGTCCAAAAGCATAAGGTCCAAAAATGAGAGAGAAAATTTCTTAATGTTAAATTTAAAAGACAGAGAGAGAGGGAGTGTGTAGTGATGAGATATGATAATATGATAATAAATACATTCAATGACCGTTTCAGTGTTCAAAATACTACAAAGCATTCACCTCTTTTCTGCTTCCTGCTTTAAGTTGCTTCCTTTGTCATAAGTTGGAGTAACTACAGTAACTACTACTTCCTAATGCTCACAAAAGATTAGTCAATACATCCTCTGGCACTATTGCCCAATGAATTGCCAAAAGCTTAGCATCCCCTAATGCAGGGAAATTTATTTTACCATTCTGAACACAAACATTTGTATATTAGACATGAAAAAGAAAAATTTAGGGACAGAAAAAATGTTGGCACAATTTATTCATGGGAGCTTTTATTAAAAAAAAAATCTTTTTATTTCAGCCCTAAATACAAATTACGATTGGGCATGTGGTAGTGATGACAGGCTACGTGACAACAGCCCTGATGCTCTCTAGTAAAACAGCTATAATATGATAGTAATGACTTTAAACACAGTCACATTCTAAGCACAATCCTTTGCAGGCGCAGTGTGAAGAAAGACTATTGTAATTACAGTGCAGGTGGGTGGAACCAAAGAAAAGATATGAAGCAAATTTCTTATTCCATAGAACACCAGCTCAAATTGATCTAACACCTGGCTTCTACCCCCTGCCCCCCCAACAACAACAACAAAAGTAATACATATTTCAACCTCAGAACCTAATGCTCATATTTGGAAAAAGGCATAGCACACAGCTGATGTGGACAGATATGCAAGATGAAGACAGCTACTCATTGCCAGTGAAACACCCTTCCTAATTTCTGAAAAGTGTAACTGACATGTACCTTTCTCAGAATGATTCTAACACTAAAAACCATTCAGAGTTCCTTATTATTTCACAGTAGCATATAAAAAAAAATTAAGAAAACTACATTACCATCAGATATGGGCTGAAACAACACCTCTGGTCTGAAAACTCCAAAAACTTTGGCAGCAGGCTGGAATCTAAAATCAGATCCAGATCTTGCAGTTTGCCCCTTTAACTATAATGCACCTACCCAAAAGTGCAGATCCAAATTAAATTTTAGAGATTTAAAATTCAAGGCATCATCTATGCACAGAACATTGTGATAGCCTTTTACACTGAGGGACATATTTTTGAAAATGGAAGTTAAAATGTGTACAGTAAGATACATATGTTCAAGGACATTTGCGCATGTCCATCAGATAACTGCAAATGCAAACCCAATGCTCTGACTCTTTGCACTCTGGCCAACCTAAAAATCTGACATGAGGAAATATTTTTTGTTACTCTAGGAAACATATGAAATTTTCTCTTGTGCTAATGGTCTGTTGAAGAGATACCTTAGCCAGCCAGAACAAGTCTTTCTCCAAACTGTTTTTAATTTAATTCATATTTATACAATCATCCTAGTCTTGGCATCCTTGCTTCTTCTCTAATAGCAAAGCACATATGTTTAATAATGGTCCACTGTTGTTCTTCAATCAGCTAGTATAGAGGAATCTGTTTCTACATGATGCCGTCTAGAGACAGCTCTCAATGGGAGGCATTTGAGGAATTCTGTAGGTTGCTTATGCTCAGTTCAAATTCTTATAAAGGCTGTTTCAGAATGTGTCCCTAGAATAAGAAGAAAGTTTACTTGTATTTAAAGTCTGATTTCATGAACACTCAGACAACACTACAATCTTAGAAATAAAGGGAATCGTTACTCAGCTTTTTTTTTCTTTAATGAGCCTAAAAACATATGTCTCTATAGTTCTGTGTTCAGGGTATGATCTCTTGAATCCAGACTAGCACAATATGAATGGTTAAAGTGCCAAAGTAACCTACCATGGAAGAGATGAAATGAAGGAGAGAAAAAGGAAGCTATGGAATACATTCTTTTTTATGAACCCAAGCCACTTATAATGTCTTGGTATGACAACATCAACGCACTCTAGCCATTTGTAGTAGCTTCTACCACTAAGGGCCATTTAAATGAGTTTCTGTGCAGCAGATTGGTTTATAAAATTCCCATTGCAATGCACTGACTTCGCCATAGGCAATGTACCATAGGGTAACTTCATTCAGGCCACATTAGTACTATGTGGACATTTTAAGATACACATTAACTTGTTTCAATTGGCTTTCCTTATGACAGCAATATTCTAACCAGCGTACTTCCAAAATCGTGACGGTGATAATGACAGTCTGCATGGCCAAGAGCCACACTATGCAGAAAAATAAATATTACAGGCTACTAAAATACAGTAAAAAGAAAAGGAGTACTTGTGGCACCCTAGAGACTAACCAATTTATTTGAGCTCACTTCATCCGATGAAGTGAGCTGTAGCTCACGAAAGCTTATGCTCAAATAAATTGGTTAGTCTCTAACATGCCACAAGTACTCCTTTTCTTTTTGCGAATACAGACAACACGGCTGCTACTCTGAAACCTAAAATACAGTAGTTAGCTGTCAACCAGCAATTTCTCATCTCCCCTTCTCAACCCAGGAAGCATAATCTAGAGGGGGAACGTAGAAATGCTGTGGATACATGGATCATGCAAGCACTTTTAAGTATCCGCACCACAGTTTTAACATCACAGTGTACAGCACCAAAATCTCCATTGTGCTTCTTAACAAACTTCTACAGCAGGAGTCTCAAAACCAATTTACCTTCGGGCCAGTGCCAGTCCTCAGATCCTCCCAGCAGGCCAATAATGTCACTGAAGATGGTGTTCAGAAAAGAAAACGTTTATATTGTATTTTTTATTTCAAATTTCTTAGAAATAATAAAACTGTCATACAACTTTATACAATTCTTTGCCTGCCAGAAAGTTTTTAGTGTTTGCCAGACACCTGGCAATGCTTCAGTTCTGTCAGTTTGTTGATGTTTGGCCTCAGTGAGTGAGCAGTTGAAACCTTCAGGATTGCAGCACGGTGAGCATCAGATAGTTGTGTTTGGTATTTTGACTTGTTTATGTTCATTGTGGAAAAAAAGTGACACTGCCTCCCTGGCTGACTCTGCCCGACAACTAATGATGCTGCCTCCATGGCTGACTCTGCCTGGCAACTAGTGATGGTATCTCTGTCCCTCTCCCGCAGCCAATGGGAGCTGTGGGGGGCGGTGCCTGCAGCAGACAGAGCCGGCAGCATGGCTGCATGCATTTCTTCTCCATGGGCCGCAGTGGGGAGGTTCTCGGGCCGCAGATGGAATGTGAGCCAGGACTTTGAGACCCCTGCTCTACAGATTAATTCCCCTCAATCACATATGGGCCAAACCTGTTCATTTTATGTTTGAAACTTTTTTACTGAGGCAAAGTTACAATAAAAGGTTAACATATTACACTGTACATTGCCCATTCAGGAACAGGCTAATATTCAAAGAACCTGTGGGGGAGATTTAGGTTGGATATTAGGAAAAACCTTTTCACTAGGAGGGTGGTGAATCACTGGAATGCGTTACCTAGGGAGGTGGTGGAATCTCCTTCCTTAGATATTTTTAAGGTCAGGCTTGACAAAACCCTGGCTGGGATGATTTAATTGGGGATCGGTCCTGCTTTGAGCAGGGGGTTGTACTAGGTGACCTCCTGATGTCCCTTCCAACCCTGATATTCTATGAAAGATTCTGGCTTGCTGGCTGCGGAGCTCTCCTCCTCTGAGTATGCTAAAAAGGGTGACCAAATTTCTAAATACCTATTCTCTTTTTGGCTCTTCTGTTGCATAGGTACTTGTTTTAAAAACTTTTCCATTACAAGGACAGTCCATATTTTACTATGCCACAATTCCATGGAGGACAAGTCACAGCTCTCCAATAATGTGCAATACAAAGCCACACAATAAAAAATAAATTAATTTGTCATTCTGTTTAAACTAGCTATATTTTTTAGTAGAGCATTAATTAAGCAGATCAGGGAGATCTCTAGGAAGCTGACATTTTGTCATAAGATGAATGTCTTTTATAATTTCCTCCCAAAGCTGTCTAGTTTCTAGACACAACCACCACATGGCTACTATGTTCCTCTTTCCCCAAACCCCTGCAACAAAGCACCTCCCTAGTAGCAAAAATATGATTGATCTTATCTGGAGTCAAAAGCCATTTATACAGTAATTTATACAAACATTCTTTATGAGCTACACAAATTGAAGATGTATATCTGCCTTGCCATATAGAGACCCTCTAATCCAGATCAATTTATTCGTCCAAATCCCTTTCCCATCTTTCCATCTGGGTTGTTTTCTTATCAACATCTTTTTCAATCAAAATTGCATATGTTCCAGCTTGCTCCTGGGTCAATTCCTCAAATGTGATTAAAGGTTTAGATACAGCCATCCTGTATCCAGAGTTCAAAAGAAAATGTTGGACTTGTAAATACTGAAAATACGGGATCTTTATATTAGCAACATTATTACATATCCCTGAGTAATTTTCAAACCAGGATCCAGGAACAGCTGTCCAAATTGAGTAATGTCAGCTCATATCCACAATGCCTAGTCACTTTGACATTTCCTAGAGATAAATCCCTGATTATTAATGAAAGTAGAACCCTCTTCACTTCACCCATACAACAATCCCACTGCAATCAATGGGAGGTATTTTTTTCAAGTACAGTGAACAAGATATGGCCTTTAACTTTGTAGAAAGCAAGCTTATCTCATCATATTCCTCAAACTCGTTTCCCAGAGTACTCTCTGTTTTGTCATTTAGAACCTCACTTACCAATGCAGGCGTGGACTCTCACTGAGAGCTGGGTCCTCAGAATTATACTGTGCTTCTTGCCCCTCCTGGGAAAAAAGAGGAAAACTTGATGTGAGTATTGAAACCACAAAGAGATCTCTCATCTAATATCACTAGAAATCCCACATTAAAGGAGCTCCAAGCAATGATGCAGGGTTTTTCTCTTCATAAAAAAATATTCTTTATTATTTGCGTTATTGTAGTTCCCAGGGACCCCATGATTTGAAATGCTGTACTTATGCCTTTTATAGCTGAGCATTAAAAAAGACAATGCTCAATTAAAGATTGCATACACAACCTTAACTCTGTCCATTCCTTCTGCATATGCATTTTGATGAGTCTTTAAGTACATGATCACATTTCTATATCAATACAATGTACCATGTTTCCTACAAGCTTAAGGAGGCCTTCCTCATTCCTTAAGGCCTATGCTGCAGCCTTGTCTTACTGACACAGCACAGGAGTAAGGCTACCCCTCCCCGCATCTGCTGTACTGACTGGACAGATCTATCTGGATCTTCAGTCTGCTCAAAAGCACAGTCCCTGATCTCTGGATACTCTACCTTCCAAGAAAGTGGCGGGGAGTGGGCAGAGCTTTGGCTTTGCGCGCACACACACACACACACACACACACACACACACACACACACACACACACACACACACACACACACACACACACACACACACACACACACACACACACACACACACACACACACACACACACACACACACACACCCTACCCATTCAACAGCCAGAATAGCTTGCCAGATGCAAGGCCGGAAGTAAGTTGTACCCTTTCAAGGCCTAGACTAACTTATTCCCTTACCACCACACCACCCCCACATTTCCCCCAGAGAAACAGAAGAGCAGGAGTGGGATGGGACTGTACCTCAACAGGGCATTTGGGGCACAGTGGCTCTTGGGACTTGTTCAGGACTGTACCCGAGGTCACATTCTAGCCTTAATCTTTCCACTGTGCATACAAGTTAGCCACAAGCTCACATACTACAAAGCCTGCCTTAGCTGCTCACCATCTTAGTGAGAAATTTCTGTGCAAAGTCTTCTGCCAATAGACATATTGCAATTTTCAATGGGTCACAACTCAATCGATCAAACCACTTTTCATCAGATGATACAGTGGCTCTGCTCTTCAACAAGGAATACCATCAAGCCATATTTCAACTTCCTTTCCATAGCTGTTTCAGCAAAACAGTTGTGAGTTTTATTTTAAACACGAGTAAAAAAGACAGGTTTCAGAGTAACAGCCGTGTTAGTCTGTATTCGCAAAAAGAAAAGGAGTACTTGTGGCACCTTAGAGACTAACCAATTTATTTGAGCATAAGCTTTCTGAAAGCTTATGCTCAAATAAATTGGTTAGTCGAAAGCTTATGCTCAAATAAATTGGTTAGTCTCTAAGGTGCCACAAGTACTCCTTTTCTTTTTGCGAGTAAAAAAGAATTTTTTCACTCTCCCAGTACAATTTGCCAGACAAAAATTCACATTCAGGCAAATGCTAGGCCTGCAAAAATTAAGAATTATTATGTAAGTGGCTGAAAACTGAGGTTAGAATGGAATTACTTATGTACTAGTAACTGAAGAATTCACTGCCACTCTTACAATAATATGTTTTCTTTTAGGTTTATATCAAACCTTTAAATTACATTGGTTTTCAAATGCTCTCTCTTTACAGTGGTATGAAACAAAATTTCAAAATATAAAAGCTCTTTTAAGACTACTAGATTTGCAGGTCTTTTGAAATTCCAAACACTAACATACTATTCCCTCACATGTATTCTGTATAGTATGGAGATTAACCCCAGTTTTCTGGACAAATTCCAATTTTGGTAATGACAATCTGTGCACCTAAATTACTCCTGAAATTTCAACTGGACACAATATCCTTCTGCACTTTATGGCCTGTGCTCTGTCTACAGCTGCCCTTTTCCAGCACAAAAGTGCAATGACTTGTGTGAAATATCTAATTCACAAAGTGCTTTGGGATCCTTTCAGATTAAAAGTGGCAAATAAATGAGAGATATTCATTTTAGTACCACTCATTGACATATGATTCCATGCACTGGATTTGCACTGTAGTTTTACTACCGTGTGTCCCAGCATGTTGGCTGTTATAAAGGTGAAAAAATGTATCTTCTATGCTCCTTCTTCTGCACTATTATTAATACTTTGAAGTTACGGATGACCTTTCCCTTATGAAGAGAGCAGGATGGGTTGGTGATTCAAGCTTGGGATGTGGAAGTCAGAGGTTCAATTCTCTGCTACACTACAGATCTCCTTGGTGACCGTGGGCATGTCACGTAGTCTTTCTGTGCCACAGATCACCACCTGTAAAATAAAGATAATAGCACTGCCCTACCTCACAAGGATGGGGTGAAGAGAAATGCATTGAAGACTGTTGGTGAACAGATACCACACTAATGGAGCCAGGTGAGTACTTAAGATAGACGGACAGAAAGGGTAGTCATGAGAACAAAAACAGTGAACTCAGGTAATGAATGCTCAAGATAATCATGGAAATTCATTCTTTCCTTTCTCTGAAACATGCCATTTTAAACCAGGCCAGCTGTAGAATTTATAAGCTTTCTTTGTACACCACGCAGAGGGTCAGAAACCACATCACCAAAAATTAAAAAACTGAAATGTGGTAATAATGCTGCCAGCAAAATGGATTTCTAAACACAAATAGTTTTTTCGCCTTCAATCAGTGGTTAGCCTATTGGATGAAGTTTCAAAAAAGGTCAATTTGCTGTTGAAAGGAAACCATAGCTTCCTTTTCTATTTGTCATGATCTTATTCAACAGGCAGTCACTGGGGTTAAAGGGAAACTGGTCATCAGGTTAATTATTACCAGCTGTGTTGGTGATACCAGTACATGGAGATACTGCTATTTGCTTTTCACTTAAATGCCAGGAAATAATAACAATTTCATTCTTCATTCCACTAATACTGTAAATTAGCTATTAGGAATAGTAAAGGGAGCTTTCTTCCTTTTCTCTCAGTTCTGACATTCCTGATCAGTTCCTTGTCATTGTATCCCTCCCAGTTCTGCCCTTCTCAGGATAAAGACTCTTTTAAAAACCTTTCTAACATATAAATATCACCTAGTTAGTAAACTTCCAGATCACAATGGCATTAAAGAAAACCGACTATGCATAAATGATGTTTTATTAATCATAGATTCATAGATATTTAGGTCAGAAGGGACCATTATGATCATCTAGTCCGACCTCCTGCACAACGCAGGCCACAGAATTTCACCCACCACTCCTGCAAAAAATCTCACACCTATATCTGTGCTATTGAAGTCCTCAAATCATAGTTTAAAGACTTCAAGGAGCAGAGAATCCTCCAGCAAGTGACCCATGCCCCATGCTACAGAGGAAGGCGAAAAACCTCCAGGGCCTCTTCCAATCTGCCCTGGAGGAAAATTCCTTCCCGATCCTAAATATGGCAATCAGCTAAACCCTGAGCATATGGGAAGATTCATCAGCCAGATACTACAGAAAATTCTTTCCTGGGTAACTCAGATCCCACCCCATCTGATATCCCATCAGAGGCCATTGGGCCTATTTACCGTGAATATTTAATCAAAAGTATCTGTTTATTTTACTGTCAAAAGCAAAACTCCCAGGACTCCCCACACAAGACATCTACAGAAGAGTGAATGGATTTCAGTCTGAGTAATGCATCATCATCAAAGTCTACTAAGACTTGATTGCAGAATCTTTATAATTGGTGATGATGCATTCAGTAGTCAGATTCTGGTGCGAGTTTGCATGTTAACTCTGACCTGTAAGTTATTGAGACACAACAAATATGGACCCCCACAAAGAGAGTTACACTTCAGAGTATAACTTCATTTTAAACAACTAGCTAAGGAGCTGGGATAATTTAGTGAGTGGATCAGCATGATCAGAGGACCTCTGTCAATTCAGTTTTTAATTCTTCTGAGGTTAGACTGAGTAAATGCCATACAGTTCACTAATGATACTACCCTTTTAAAATCACTTCGAGACCTACTTGTACACAGAGCTGTATTATTATTATGTTATGGTAAAATAAAAGCTAAATCATGGCATGGGTCCTGGTTGTTAGGCACAACTTAACCTAATGTCAGAAATGTATACAACTCGCATTTAAAGAAGGGAATTTTTCTAATATTTAATTAGATACATTTTATCACCCTGGGATTGTCACAATTATCCTTTTCCTTTTTGCTAATTAATTATTATATTTGTGTTTAATAGATTGTGAAGAAAAATCATTCAAACTTCTGTACCTAATTGCTCTATTACATGAGCTATTAAGCTCAGTTTTTATTATCACAATCATGTACCAAGAAAAAAATCATTGCCATAAATACAAGACTGTATTGTTCAGTAGAAGATAAAACAAAGTTTATTCCAGGATAAATAAATGTACTCTGCTAGATGTATATTTTAACAGCAGCAAAAGGAATACATGACATTACAAGCAAACCAAGTGGCTTCTCCCATAAATATTTTCTTTCAAGCAACGTGAAATCTGAGTTCACTAGCTCCAGTAAATGCTTAATGTAAAATATAATTATATATGACGGTATCATATATGAAATATGAAGGTCATTTGAATTCAATACAATAATAAAGACCTACATTTATGGGGCATCTCAAATTACACATTAACAGTATTCTTTTTGTAGGAACAATATACTTGAGATGTTGATTTTTTAATGGCTATATGTAAGTGGCTAAAGCAGTAATAAAAGTAGCATTTTATCCAATGAGTACATCATGCTTTGAAGCCAAGAAATATAATGGATGACCTTCCAACTTTCTGCTCTATGATCAAATATCTACTTCATGACTTTTTTGACCCGTGATGTCCCTCTGTACACACCCAACCCTCACTGGAATCCATGGAAGGCAAAAACACTCCTGAAAAACTCTTCAGGTTTGAGACCTTTGGACAGAAGGTGTAATCTAAGCATGAAGTAGTATTGTTATCCTTTCATTGACAGTTACAGGTCAAGAAAAGAGAATACTGATACAGTATGTATTCAATAGAGCTGCTGACCCTTTAACTTAATACTAAGTATGTATTAATTCAAGGCTGGTAGAAATCCAAAACACCCAGTCATCAAAAGAAAAAAAAAGTACTTTTAAGTAATATAAGCCCCAATCCAGTAAAGCACTTAAGCATGAGCACAATTTTAAATGCATCAGTAGTCTCATACACCTTGATATTTACATGCCGAAAGCTACACACAGGTTTTGATGCTTTGCTGGATCTGGGCCATAGCATAAAAAGAGCTTGAATTGCCAGTGTATGTAACATTCTTAAATCTTTGGTCCATAGGTAACCTTACTATTAAAACTTTAAAAGGTAACAAACAAATAAACACCAGTTATTTCCCTAAAAGGTACGAACAATGTAAAGAAAGAGAACAACACAAGCAGCCTTCAGGCAGACCAGGTTTCAAAATGGCAACTGGTAGTCCATCCTCCAGTATCTCTTTTACATGGGTATTTTATAAAGACCAAAAAGAGAAATAAAATGAAGAGATGTAGATAAACTGACTTACAAAAGAACAGGTAACACGGCATGTCAAGGTTCCTCCCCCACTCTGAACTCTAGGGTACAGATGTGGGGACCTGCATGAAAAACCTCCTAAGCTTATCTTTACCAGCTTAGGTCAAAACTTCCCCAAGGTACAAAATATTACACCCGTTGTCCTTGGACTGGCCGCTACCACCACCAAACTAATACTGGTTACTGGGGAAGAGCTGTTTGGACGCATCCTTCCCCCCAAAATACTTCCCAAAACCTTGCACCCCACTTCCTGGACAAGGTTTGGTAAAAAGCCTCACCAATTTGCCTAGGTGACTACAGACCAGACCCTTGGATCTTAAGAACAATGAACAATCCTCCCAACACTTGCACCCCCCCTTTCCTGGGAAATGTTGGATAAAAAGCCTCACCAATTTGCATAGGTGACCACAGACCCAAACCCTTGGATCTGAGAACAATGAAAAAGCATTCAGTTTTTTACAAGAAGACTTTTAATAAAAAATAGAAGTAAATAGAAATAAAGAAATCCCCCCTGTAAAATCAGGATGGTAGATATCTTACAGGGTAATTAGATTCAAAAACATAGAGAACCCCTCTAGGCAAAACCTTAAGTTACAAAAAAGATACACAGACAGAAATAGTTATTCTATTTAGCACAATTCTTTTCTCAGCCATTTAAAGAAATCATAATCTAACACATACCTAGCTAGATTACTTACTAAAAGTTCTAAGACTCCATTCCTGGTCTATCCCTGGCAGAAACCAGCATACAGACAGACCCTTTGTTTCTCTCCCTCCTCCCAGCTTTTGAAAGTATCTTGTCTCCTCATTGGTCATTTTGGTCAGGTGCCAGCGAGGTTACCTTTAGCTTCTTAACCCTTTACAGGTGAGAGGAGCTTTCCCCTGGCCAGGAGGGATTTCAAAGGGGTTTACCCTTCCCTTTATATTTATGACACGGCACAAAAGGAACAGCATCATGGGCAAGTTGGAGGGCCGATCAGGGTAAGATCCCCATCCTGCTCCAGTCGCTTTATGTCAGGTAGAAGGCCTGAAGTGACATAGAGGGGCCCTAAAAATCTCATTTCCAATTCTGGGTGGATTCTTTTGGTGCAGGAACTGATGGAGTCAGATATAAAGGTGTCCTCTGAGGATCCTCTTGCAAACTCTGGCGTAGAGGGCAAGGCTGAGGTCAGGAAAGGCATGTCCGTTGCATGCAATGCTGCCGAGATTCCAGGCAGCTCAGCGGCCCTTAGGGCAGCTCCAAAAGGCTGCCATAACTCAGGGCTTGTCTACAATGATGGAGTGTAATGTCTAAAGCACACTAACGTGCTGCACATTTGTTGGTCCGGGTAAACTCTGCTGCTGCACACTAAAGGTTCTCTAGTGCACTTCAATGTAGTGCTGTTTCAAACAGCACGATGTTAAAGTGCACCAGCAGCAGGGTCTACATAGACCAGGGATCGGCAACCTTTGGCACATGGCCCGCCAGGGTAAGCCCCGTGGCGGGCCGGGCCAATTTGTTTACCTGCCAGGTCTGCAGGTTTGGCCGATTACAGCTCCCACTGGCCGCAGTTCACCGCTCCAGGCCAATGGGGACTTCGGGAAGCGGCGTGAGCTGAGGGATGTGTTGGCCACTGCTTCCTGCAGCACCCTTTGGCCTGGAGCGACAAACCGTGGCCAGTGAGAGCTGCGATCAGCCAAACCTGCGGATGTGGCAGGTAAACAAACTGGCCCGGCCCGCCATAGGCTTACCCTGGTGGGCCACATGCCAAAGGTTGCCGATCCCTGACATAGACCGATTAATGCACAACACATTTAGGAATCACATGCCTTTAGAGCACATAACCAACCCACCATGTAAGACAAGCCCTTAGACAGATCCCCAGGACTGAATAAGTTATGCCAGGAGCCTCTTCAGTTTCCAGAACAGCCCAGGATCAAAGGTTACAAAGATGGCTTAAAGCCACCATAGCCCCACTTCCTTCTGGACTGAGAGTTCTGGGCTGTACCTTCTAGAGCCACAACATAGAGTCACACCCCAGGCCCATAAGTACAGACTAAATGACAATAACTTTAAAAAAATCAGTTAATATTTTCTTCCCATTTTAACGTAACACTTGCCTGTACAATGGGAGGTTGGGGGATGTCGACAGAACACACACCTTACAGAAATTTAAGAGGACATTCCATAGGGCGATGTGGTTTAATATCCAAATAAACGTTTTGTGCTTTTCTAACCTTTGAATGAATAAGCCTACAAAGCACCTGTCAACATGCATCATCTGTGAGAATTTTGTTCTCAGATAAATGAGAAACTTTTCCAAAGCTCCCACTGATCACCAGGACAAATTGATGGGAGGGGCAGTATGCACACAGAGCAACCTCACCACCACTAGTTGTGCAGGAGTACACCATGACAGATGTCAAAATCAAAACAAAGGAATCTCTACACATTCACTCCTCTGGAGGTGATAACTATTTATTACTTTCATGCTACTTCTCTCTTGCTCTTATCAGCCTATCAAACTACTGAATCATAGCTCTGATAACTAGGCAGAATTTGAACTTCCAGGAGAAAACAAAAGAAAAATTTTAAGGAGAAAGCATAAATTAAATGCTGTGTTCTCATATCTTAACAGGACAATATTACATTGGTAGGGGAATGATCAAGCTCTTCCTCTCTAACTTCCACAAATCACATCTGAACACTTATATTTGTGAAAACAAGTCTTAAATCTGTACACTACATCTGGGACTTTAAAGGGCATAAGTCACCCAACTCCCTTTGAAAACCAGGCCCTTTACAAATACCAGCCTAAATTTTCTTAAAAATCACAAAATACCACTGGGATATCAGCTTTTTCTAACTGGATAGTCATTTTGAAAAGTATATCTTTCTTCACCTTTTGGAAGATTTCAAAAGTTTCACCTTCTTTTTGCCTTGGAGCTAGTAACTATTAAAATCAAAGCCCAGTCTGTGCTTACAGAATTCTGAACTGTCCTATTCCATTCATAATGAATCCAAGACTGCTATTCTAGTCTATATAGGTTCTTATATTGCCCTCATCACCATAGTATTGGATGGCTTTTCAGAAGCGCGCGGAAAATTATTGTGTGTGGTTCCATTTTCAAATAAATCCATTTCCACAAACTATTGCCTAGAATCACAAAGATGTGCAGTAAAGCCACAACCTACTGCATAAGATTTGTCTTACTGTGTTCAAGCAAGTCAATAGAAAAACTGAACTTCAAACTTTCAAAAACTGACTTACGTTTAGTGAAATCTACCTTAGCGTATATTTAAATCCAGACTTCTTGAGGAGATAGCAGTGAATTCCCCTTGTATGCACAATGTAGCCTGTCAGCCATTGGAAATAAAGTTAATAATGCTGATAAGCTAATGCTTGCTCTCTGATACTTTGGTTTAAGGTAGCCACTTGAAGTGCCATTTTTCAAAGTGTACAGTAATGCATTTTCTGGAAATAGATAAAATCACAGATTTCCCCCCTTTTAATTTGTAATTAAATAGGGTTCCAAATGTATATAAATGTATTACATAAAGAATATATTGGAAAATCCATAGTTAGGATTGAAGATAAGCAACAATTCATTGTTATACACTGGTTTACATACTGTCAGTATTCGAGGACTCTGCCTGATTGCAGCAGCACAACTGTGGTTCAAGAGTAGAAGTAGGAGCAAGAGGGGGGAAAGAGAGCACCTCTTTTTTGTTCTTTCTAACCCAAGAAGAGTTTGATGTTATCCTATTAACAATTATGCCTTATATAAAAGTCAGAAGTTATAACAGAGGAACATGTGAAGGCAGAGGCAAATTACAAGTAGGACACAAGGGGGTTGATTTAGCAAGTGAAGCTGCTGCTTGGCCCCTACTGCAGTCACGAGACAGCGTGGCTTCAGGCTCACTCAGAAAGGGGATAGTGGAAAGAAGGGGAACTAGCATCCCCCTGCCTCAGGTACTTCCACCCATAAGCAGGCTGGAAGGGTAAATTGGCAAGCGATGCTAGTGCATTGGGAGGAGGTGGGAGGCAAGGGAATTTAGCTGTTTCAGGTACCGGCCGTGCTGCAAGTGGATGTATGGGCTATCAGGCTGCAATTCTTTCTGGTTGTGAGCAGGTTGCTGTTCAGGTGTCTGTACCTTTGCTGGAAAGTGGACAAGCAGAGGCAGCAGCTGCAGCACAGGGCAGTCCCAATGGAGCCCAGGGGCTGGAAGAGGACCCAAGGGAGTATTGCAATAGGGGCAGGGGGCTGCTAATGCCCAGGGTGGAGTGTTTTATGACCCAAGCCATAAATTAGGGCAGCCCCATGGACTGAAGGAGGGAAATGACTGAGGGGAAGCGTCCATGCATACAGGTGGGTAGGCTGTGTGGATTAATAGGGTAGTCAGCGGAGTTGGGCAGCAAATGGTCAGTGAAGTGGTTTCTGAGGTTTTCTCCACAGCACTTCCAAAGGGCACAGCGTCACCTCGAACCAGGATGTTCTCTTCCACTGAACACAAGGGATGGCAGTAATGCTGATCCCAGGAGTGAGTGTGATCTGAACCACATAGGGGCTGGGGGGATGAGTGGCAGAGGTGGTATCCGGCCTTCCAGCCTGGCAAGGGGTGGCAGTTGCAGGGGCCACAGCGAGGTGCAGGGATTGTGCTCAACCAGTCACTCAGTGAGTTCACCTGAGGGGGACAGGAGTGAGCCTATCAGGGTAGTAAATACTCTGGCCCAGGAGTGGGAGATCCAGAAGCCTGGGCAGACCCGCCCCAGGGGTGGCACCTTCAGTTTGGGCACTGATGGTTTTACACAGCTGCTGCAAGCTAATTTGCATTTACTACAGCAGCTTCAGGCAGCTAGGTGTGATGGGTCTGCACAGGGTGACACGGTAGGCCCAGCATGGGCTCAAGTTTGGGCAGCAGGACAGGGACAGGCCCCCGGCAAAGGTAGCAAAGCCCAGGTTGGGAACGAACCCCCTGGGCACATGGGGACTCATCGGCCATCAGGGCATGTAACCACATGGGACACAGTAGAAACTCCCAGGGGGGTCTATGGGGGAGCAGGGCTCTGCGGAACTCCCTCCATTCAGTCCTGAGTACGGTTATGCCGGGGTGGCTGACCTGATGGGAGTTCACCTACTCAGAACAACTAAAGATAAAATCCTGAGAGGCGAATACGTGGATATATATATATTATCCCTGTTGCACAGGGAGCTGTTGACAGACAGTAAACAGGGGCAAGGCAAGCAAAACAGCGAGCTGCCCAAGAGGCCAAGGGTGCCGAGAACATGGGAAAACTGGGAGACTGCCGTCCTCATCTGCGCGGCTGTTACACTACAGGCCTCCCCAGAGAGGAGCCCTGCCTTGGTTAAGTATATGGACATAATTAGGCGGGCACACAATATGTTTGGGGGCATGTCCTGGTTTAATTAGGATGAGCAGTTTCGATTAAGGGCAGCAACACAAACTGGGTTAAGGTGGGACACACCTCATCACACACTGTGGTTGGAGTGGATGACACCAAGGGCGCCAAGAGTTCACACAGACAGTGGTTTGTTCATACCGCAACTAGCTCAGGAGGGGCCCCAGGCACGTAATAATATTTGCTGGGCATTTAATGATGGCGGTTGTGTTTGCAACTCCTGTAGATACAGGCATGTTTGCGAGACATGTTTTGGGACCCATTCAGCCCGTTCTTGCCAGAGCGGGAAGGGAAGTTCACAGGGAGGAAACAGGAATGGGGGTGGCGCAAGCGTCAACAGCAGGTTTGGCGTGGGTGGAACAGGGTCTGGGACACAGAGCACAAGCTGGGGAGGGGGACAAGCCGGAGGGTGGTGTAATGGGCACGGGCCCCAAGCCAGTTAGGCCAGATGTGTTAAGCGTTATCCTATGGGATTACCCTAACAGGGAAGATGGGGCATATTTGTGGGAGGGGTTTACAGCAGGATTTCGGATCCCTTTTGTGGGAAATAGAATTCATTTGATGTCAGAAAATTTAAAGTCAGTAGCTGGGACAGGACATATTGTTCAAAAACGGATTGCACAAGAATTAAAGGAGGGCAGCATAGCTGGGCCATTTAATCAATTGCCTATAGCACATTTGAGAGTTTCCCCCCTAGGGCTGGTCCCCAAGAAGACCCCAGGGACATACCGATTAATTCATCACCTGTCAAACCCGCAAGGTGGCACTGTTAATGATGGGATAGACCCGGCACTATGTTCCATACGCTATTCCTCCATTGATGAAGCCATTTGTATCGTTAGGGCGTGTGGCCCTAAGGCGCTAATGGCTAAATGTGACATCAAGTCTACTTTCTGGCTACTGCTGGTGCACCCATTGGGCTTTGACCTGTTGGGTTTCTGTTTTGAGGGGCAATTTTATTTTGACAAGGCTATGCCCATGGGCTGTTCAGTATCCTGTGCAGCTTTTGAGAAATTCAGGACAATGTTACACTGGGCAGTGGTGTGGTTAGCAGGACTAAACCAAGTAGTGCATTATTTGGATGATTTTTTATTCGCAGGGTGAGCTGGGTCAAATGAGTGTGTTCAGCTGTTGGACACATTTCAGGCCCTGGCTAAAAAGTTGGGGGTACCCCTAGCAGAGGAGAAAACAGAAGTCCCTTCCACTATATTGACCTATCTGGGCATTGGGCTGGACACCAGGGAGGGCATATCTCGGCTCCCTCAGGATAACCTTCAGGAGCTATCGGGGTTGCTCCAGAGAGCACTGGGGCCTAAAAAACTCAGACTGCAGGAACTGAAATCTATTCTGGGGCACCTGAACTTTGCTTGCAGGGTTGTTGCTCCAGGGCGGGCGTTTTGTGCCTGACTGGCAGGGGCAACGGCCAGCATAGCCAGGCTACACCATTACATACAAGTCACTAGAGAGATGAAGGAAGACTTGAGGGTTTGGGGAAGTTTTCTGAGTTGATTTTATGGGGTATCATTGTGGAGGGAGGAATGGTTATTACAAAGGGGTTAAAAATCCACTCAGATGTGGCAGGGGATGCAGGTTTTTGGGTGTTTTATGAAGGTAAATGGTGTGTAAAAAAATGGCCCACCTCCTGGACACAAAACAGGTTTGTGCGTGACATGACCTTCTTGGAATTTTTCCCCATTTTAGTTGCGGTGATGATTTAGGGATTGGGGCTGGCTAATAAAAGGGTGTGCTTCTGGTGCGACAACATGGCAGTGGTACAGGTTATCAACCTGTGTGGCCCTCCATGGAGGGCAGTTGTTGCAGTACTGGGTCAAGGACAATGCAGCTGCTGGTGCCCTTGGCAATCACACACGGGACAATGGGTTCTTTCTCCCCAGTAAGGCTGCTAGACAAGAGGCCATTTGGAAATGTCTGGGAACCCGGAGGGGTTGGGGGGAAGGCAGCCAAGCAAATTGTTGACACCTCCTTGTGGTGGATGCCCAGTGCAGGTATTCCATAGGGAGGGCAGCCAATGACCAGATAAATGGCCTGGTAAAGGCCTCAAAAGGAGGTACTGGATAAAGGAACAGAACGAGGGAAGGGGTTGGGGACTTCTCTGATTGGTATGGCAGGGAGCCAACCTTCCCCGCCCCATTCTCATAGGCCTCCTTAACCCTCTTACAAGGGTGGTGGATGGTAAGGTCCAAGCCATGGGTTGGCTGAGGGACCTGGATGGAAACAAAGTGGTGCTGGTGGAAGCCCTGGAGAATTGATTTGAATAAGCATGTATTTGCCTGCCAGGTAGTCCCTGACATCTATATAATAAAGTTGCAGCCTGATTAAAATCCATAACAAGTCTCCTGTCCTTCTTGCGGTGTACCCAGACAAACATACATGCTCTTTTTCTACTAAATGCTAATATGACAGCAACTTCAGGTTCTTCTTTGCCTACTTCTACACAGCAATCTATTTTTAATAAATCCAATGTGGTTGGGTTTAATAGTATTTGGAAGTATTATTTCCAAACTTTTTGCCATGACTGCCAAACATATTTACATTTTCAATGAGATTGGCCACTAGTTTGCACAGTCATTCATAATTTTCCTGACTTCACAAGTACTGTAATGGGTTCTAGGCAGACAGGTAAGATGTTGCCATTAAATTACAGCATATAGATTTCTGTAAGAAGGTTACTAATATGTCTTTATACTTTATAGATTCACTGGGAATCAGTTTAATCCAGAACTTCAGGTATTCTACTTGGACTGGATTGCCTGCAATTTTTCTTATTTTCTTATATCCTTATCCCAATTAGATTTGTGCTCCTCCATGATGTGTGGGAGATTTCATACATCAGAAAACTCACTGAATGCTTTTATAGTCAAGACAATTTTCTCCTTTGTAATTTTCTTTTTAAATCGTTTTGACCAAATAGGGTTCTTGGTAGTTGAGAGTGCTATAACTTGACTGATGCAGGAGAATAAATAATCCAGAATGAATGTGGTTTCCAGAATTTTCTATGTGGTTTGCTAGTAAAAAATTAATTTTGAACAGTTTGGGGGTTTTAATAAATATAGTCATAGATTTTTATGGAGAAGAATCCCAAATTATTGCTGGGGGAATAAAATCACACTATTAATCAAGAATTTTGACTTCCTAAAATTAAAACAGACCACATATTGATCACTCTTAAACATGCCATATATAGTTTAAAGAAAAGAGGAAACCAACACAGTGGGCCAGAGTCTCTACTGCTAAAATAGGGCTACAGTGATTCACACCATCTGAGAATCTGGCCCATTACTTTATCAAGTATTAAGTAATGCAAAGTTAATGTTATGGTGTTGTGACATCTGCTCATTTTTTTCCCCCATGCATTTTGGAGAGGATGAGCTGAGGTTGGGGAGTTAATGGATGTTAATGGGCAATCTATTTGTAGTATGTTGTGCTCTGGGCACCTATCCCAATCATTAAAAATGCACGGGATAGGTGCCCAGAGCACAGAATGGGCACCAATAGGTATTTTAATAAATTCAGAGAAATTTTTAAACATGCAATGGAATACTCAGTAGTTTCACAAAAAGTATTCACTCAGTGTAATGAGTTTTCTGTATACATTTTATAAGCCAATGAGGCATAGCCCTAAATAGTGGAAAGCATGAGGATTTTTCCTTGAGCTTGTGTGTTAAAAAGATGATCCAACTGGACTTTTAAGAAGACTGTGGTTCCAATCTTAACACAAAGAAATTATCATCTAATAAAATATGCATCCTATCAGGAAAACAACTTTGGTCCTTCAATTCACAAAACACAGGCCTCTATCACTTGACATAACAAAAGACCACTGCTAGGTACTATCGTAGAATACCCATAGTTACTTTCTAAACTGCAACCAGTTTTTAAGGGGTACATTGGCAGACAAATATTTTTTATTATCAGCTGTGATGGGAATGGACATATATGAAATGTTTATCATCTTTTTATATGATTTTTAATTAAAATGTTTGCTTGAGTGTGCAAGTAGGTCTTCAAAGTTTGCAAATTAAATTTTTATTCAAGTACACAAAACTACATTTGGGACCCACCTAACACACCACAGACACAAGATGTTTAGTGAGGCAGTAGCAAAGCCACTATTAGATTTCAAGAGTTTCTGCATCTTAGTCCTGTACTCAGCCTCCCCTCAGCCACACTGAATTTCCAAGGTTTCATAAAGGCAAGGAGGGAGAGTTAACATTGCTGTTGGAACACTAATCCTGGCCTTCATAGGCATTTATGAATCTAAATAGTCTTCAAAAATATATATAATGCAAAAATTAGATCTGTAGCATGACTTTGGATATACATCCTCCAACACCTATCCAAAAAAAACCCAACACATTAAAACTGGGAAGTTACAGAACATTTTATTAACTGACCTCATTTAGAGCCCAATCCAAAGCATGCTGAAATCAAGGGCAGTAGCCCTGTTGACTTCGAAAAGCTTTGAATCCGCCCTTACTTCATGTCTCTAACAGGAAGGATCAGTATACTTTGAGGGGTAGCGGAGGAGTTACAAAGTGTGCAACTACATTTGTATTTAAATGTTATCTGACTATAATGCTTATATCCCTTTACTGAGGAAATAAGGCATAACGGTGGCCAGATTTTTTCCCGTACCTAAAATGCTAGGAAATAAAATGTATTTCATTCTAACAGGACAAATGATGTAACCTTCCACCTAGTTGTTACATTCACGATCAGCTACTTGTGAATGAGAGGCACTTATTGAATTATTCCATACCCTCAATGATTTATTTCTCAGCTTTCTTTCATTAGGTTATTGATGACTGAATATTACCTGATATTATATGTTCTAACCAATTACCAGGAATATGTGGCACACAAGAATGAGCACACAATGTAGAGAAGTTGCGTACATTCTGCTCCTGGAGATTGTTTAAAATATAGAACATACCAGATCTAAAATGACATATGCTTTGTCTCTAAGACACTAGTCTTTTGATTATTGATGGATTTTTTTCTTAGGTGGGGTTGATGAGGTGGAGAGCAAATATACTGGGTAAATTTATTGTTGAACAAAAGTTAAACTGCTCTGGACTGGCCCTTTTCAAATATTACTGCTCTAAGGAAACAAAACAGAAACTCTTTCCCATTTCTCCCTTTTCCGATTTTACTTATCTAAGAGTGTTTGTGTGTGTCAAGGGGATCAGAGTTCAAAATTCTGGTCACTCGGGGCTCTGAAATTTATGTTGAGGTAAAACAAAGGAAATTAAAAGGCTTCAACAGCTCAATGGGCTGAACATTAGCCCTTTGACATTAGAGGACCTCGGTTTGGATCCCAAAGCGGTTGACATGGTCTTTCATCTAACTGGCTGGGGTTAGATAAAATGTTTGCCACACAATATGAGGTTAAAAACATCCATTGTAGAATTTCGTATAGCACTTTTGGCCTGTGGTATATAGTGACATGCTCTATTATCCAATAAGTTGTGGATAGCTCTCTGTGTGCCTTAATAGTTCGCAGTAGTCCAAAACTACAAATACTCAACTGAAAAAGCAAAGCCATCTTAGGGTATTAGTCCCAACTGAAAGAATAACCAAAGTGGCAGTCAGTTGTAGAACATCTGTTGAAGTTAACAGCAAGGCCTTGTGCACTCAATCACAAGCGGGGCATAAATTCTGCTGCAAGATTCTTTGATTCTGAAACGCCCTGGTGTTGCAAACTGGAAATTCTGCAGCATCTTCAATTAAAATATTTTAAATGCAAATAAATAGTAGAATGAGTGCAGCAGCCCCTGTGTTATTTAGTTTGTAACTAAATTCACTTTGTTTTCTCAATCCAAGTCTTCAATGTGCCAAACAATTTTTGCATTAACAGCACATAACTGTATCATAGAAGTTGAAAGAGGAAAGCTGGAGATTTTGGCAGTCAGGCAAGGCACAGTTGGGGATTTTGGCACCTGGATTACCAGGCAAGACCATTTGGGACTGTGGGAAGAGTATATTAGTCTGCTAAAATGTTGACAATGAAATTGTCATATTTAGGTTTCAAAATTAATGACCCATTGTAATGTACCCCTTAGACTGTTTCAGACTATTTGCACCCTGTGGAAAACAAGCACTGGCTTATGCTCACTTCATATTTTTAAGATTAATCTTCATATCCGTGAAGATCAGAAACATTACAAAAATAATAAAGCCTAGTCACTAGAGCACAATTCTTTGGCAAGGAATATATTGTTCAGTCAGTTCAGCATTCGCACAATCATGGAAGATACAGACCTCTGGTTACAGGGCCTGACACACTAAACTTCAACATAAAGGCCCCAGCTAAGGAAAGCACATAAGCCCAAGCTCTAGTACTTTCTTGAGTATGGGCTAGAGTATACAATCAGTAATTTTAATGCCATTTTGATCGCGTACAGGAACTGGGGATCAGTCCAGTTGCTCCTCGCCAATAATCTGAGAAGCTGAAAGAAATTGGCTTTGTATTACTGGCTTGACTGGTTTTTCAAAACTGTATCTTGATAAATAGCTTCAGCTGAAACCACTGTTCTTCATATCTCTCCCCTGGCAAAGACCAAAAGAGTGCCAATGGTCTAATCTCTAGCAAAAAAACAAGGCTGTGTAATGGCCACTTCTTTTCCACCTCTGCTCAATATAAATATTGTATCTTTTATTAAGTGGAAAATTATTTTCAAAAGAGCATCTATATGGGTCACATTTCTTTGTTCCAATTAGAACAGATCAGTTACAAAAAATCTCATACCCTGCACTGAGGAATTTAAGGGTCATTGCCCAAAACTAAAGGGTTTTAACTCCACTGTCTTGGTTTAATTTAGAGATTTAAAATGAACCTTCGCTATGGGATTCTTCTTTGCATGGAATGAAATGTCACATAAATAACACCACCTTTACTAGTTCGCTTAACAAATGCCTTCACACAATACATCATTCTGCACATATTTATTCCCTGTAAGACGTTCAAAATGAGGGACAATAACACCAGTTACAATATTAATAATGACATATTAATGATGGCAAAAAGCCTTCAGTGAGACAAAAAGATATTTAAATCTACTATCATGTAAAACACTGTTATTCACTAACATTTTCTTTTGATTTACAAATTTAAAACACATACTTGAAAACTGCAAATGATGCATATAGGTGGTCTATGTAACCATGCATTCCTTTTACTACTGTTCTAATCTTCCCTCCCACATCCTCTCTATTGTTTGCTACACTCACCTGTTTGTATCTTTTCTTTTAATTAGACTGTAAACTCTTTAGGATAGAGAATTTATTTTATAGGGTATTTGTACACCACCTAACACAATGGGTCTTTGATCCTGACTGGAGTGTCTAAATACATCTGTAATATAAATAATAAGTATAAACAGTAATAAATCACCTCTGTAAATTTTCAAAGAATTACATTAATTTCAGCTGCACAAGTCTCATTAAAGTCAATGAGCACAGACTTGATAAAACCAGCGATTAAAAAATCCTCTCAACTCTGGTGAATAGGAGTTTTTCCTGGGTGACAGGTTTCAGAGTAACAGCCGTGTTAGTCTGTATTCGCAAAAAGAAAAGGAGTACTTGTGGCACCTTAGAGACTAACCAATTTATTTGAGCATGAGCTTTCGTGAGCTACAGCTCACTTCATCAGATGCATGCCGTGGAAACTGCAGCAGACTTTATTTATACACAGAGAATATGAAAAAATACCTCCTCCCACCCCACTGTCCTGCTGGTAATAGCTTATCTAAAGTGATCATCAGGTGGCCCATTTCCAGCACAAATCCAGGTTTTCTCACCCTCCACCCCCCCACACAAATTCACTCTCCTGCTGGTGATAGCCCATCCAAAGTGACAACTCTTTACACAATGTGCATGATAATAAAGTTGGGCCATTTCCTGCACAAATCCAGGTTCTCTCACCCCCTCCACCCCCTCCCAAAAACCACACACACAAACTCACTATCCTGCTGGTAATAGCTCATCCAAAGTGACCATTCTCCCTACAATGTGCATAATTAAGGTGGGCCATTTCCAGCACAAATCCAGGTTTTCTCACATCCCCCCCACCCCCATACACACACAAACTCACTCTCCTGCTGGTAATAGCTCATCCAAACTGACCACTCTCCAAGTTTAAATCCAAGTTAAACCAGAACATCTGGGGGGGGGGGGTAGGAAAAAACAAGGGGAAATAGGCTACCTTGCATAATGACTTAGCCACTCTCAGTCTCTATTTAAGCCTAAATTAATAGTATCCAATTTGCAAATGAATTCCAATTCAGCAGTTTCTCGCTGGAGTCTGGATTTGAAGTTTTTTTGTTTTAAGATAGCGACCTTCATGTCTGTGATTGCGTGACCAGAGAGATTGAAGTGTTCTCCGACTGGTTTATGAATGTTATAATTCTTGACATCTGATTTGTGTCCATTTATTCTTTTACGTAGAGACTGTCCAGTTTGACCAATGTACATGGCAGAGGGGCATTGCTGGCACATGATGGCATATATCACATTGGTGGATGTGCAGGTATACGAGCCTCTGATAGTGTGGCTGATGTTATTAGGCCCTGTGATGGTGTCCCCTGAATAGATATGTGGGCACAATTGGCAACGGGCTTTGTTGCAAGGATAAGTTCCTGGGTTAGTGGTTCTGTTGTGTGGTATGTGGTTGTTGGTGAGTATTTGCTTCAGGTTGCGGGGCTGTCGGTAGGCAAGGACTGGCCTGTCTCCCAAGATTTGTGAGAGTGTTGGGTCATCCTTTAGGATAGGTTGTAGATCCTTAATAATGCGTTGGAGGGGTTTTAGTTGGGGGCTGAAAGTGACGGCTAGTGGCGTTCTGTTATTTTCTTTGTTAGGCCTGTCCTGTAGTAGGTAACTTCTGGGAACTCTTCTGGCTCTATCAATCTGTTTCTTTACTTCAGCAGGTGGGTATTGTAGTTGTAAGAAAGCTTGATAGAGATCTTGTAGGTGTTTGTCTCTGTCTGAGGGGTTGGAGCAAATGCGGTTGTATCGCAGAGCTTGGCTGTAGACGATAGATCGTGTGGTGTGGTCAGGGTGAAAGCTGGAGGCATGCAGGTAGGAATAGCGGTCAGTAGGTTTCCGGTATAGGGTGGTGTTTATGTGACCATTGTTTATTAGCACTGTAGTGTCCAGGAAGTGGATCTCTTGTGTGGACTGGACCAGGCTGAGGTTGGTGGTGGGATGGAAATTGTTGAAATCATGGTGGAATTCCTCAAGGGCTTCTTTTCCATGGGTCCAGATGATGAAGATGTCATCAATATAGCGCAAGTAGAGTAGGGGCTTTAGGGGACGAGAGCTGAGGAAGCGTTGTTCTAAATCAGCCATAAAAATGTTGGCATACTGTGGGGCCATGCGGGTACCCATAGCAGTGCCGCTGATCTGAAGGTATACATTGTCCCCAAATGTGAAATAGTTATGGGTAAGCACAAAGTCACAAAGTTCAGCCACCAGGTTAGCCGTGACATTATCGGGGATAGTGTTCCTGACGGCTTGTAGTCCATCTTTGTGTGGAATGTTGGTGTAGAGGGCTTCTACATCCATAGTGGCCAGGATGGTGTTTTCAGGAAGATCACCGATGGATTGAAGTTTCCTTAGGAAGTCAGTGGTGTCTCGAAGGTAGCTGGGAGTGCTGGTAGCGTAGGGCCTGAGGAGGGAGTCTACATAGCCAGACAATCCTGCTGTCAGGGTGCCAATGCCTGAGATGATGGGGCGCCCAGGATTTCCAGGTTTATGGATCTTGGGTAGTAGAGAGAATATCCCAGGTCGGGGTTCCAGGGGTGTGTCTGTGCGGATTTGATCTTGTGCTTTTTCAGGAAGTTTCTTGAGCAAATGCTGTAGTTGCTTTTGGTAACTCTCAGTGGGATCATAGGGTAATGGGTGAGAATAGGTCTTTAACTATTGATTGCTCCTGCTTTTAAATTTTTGTGTTAAAAAGAAAATGAAGCTTCTAGCCTTTAATGTTGTGAAATCAACTCTCCAAATGTGAACTGAATGCAAATCTATGCAGTGATGTCTTTCTAAGCGTGCAGTCACACAATTCCAGTGTGCCTCCTCTGTTGCTCATAAAACTTTCCCCCGCAGCAGCAAAATTACAAGACCCTAGTCACTTTCATTGCTGCTCCTCAGAACTTAATGGGCAGCTATGAAATCATCATACTGCCACTTGCATAAGCTAAGTAGCAGCCGAGGAAGGTATTGGAGTCATTCACACAGGGTGTGCCTATACTGCAACTGGAGGGTGTGAGTGCAACAATTGTACAGATACCCAAGCTAACTCTGGTAACAAAGCCGTAAAGCCACGGCAGCGTGGGCTAGCTGCCTGAAAGTACCCAGGGTCCCAGGAGGGGTTCTACAGCCTATCCTGCAGTAATTTCACTGCTCTTGGTACGCACACTAGCTAGATCAAAGCTAGGTGAGAAACGTCTACACATGCTGGAATCACACCTCTGATTGCAGTGTAGACATACGTAGGGGAAAAAAAACCTCTGTCTTTGCAGCAGCAATGATTGGTAGGGATGAGCAGGCTTCTTCCCAAAGCATTGCTCCTGCACCTAGCCAGTGACGCCACCAGCTCCTGTCCTTCATATCTACCACAGGCTATTACATTTCTGATCATCTTCTTTTAACACCGTCACTAAAACTTTCCAGGATTCTTTCAAAAAATTGAATTTTTTTTCTGTAATAAAACATCTCACATCAGTGGGCTCTGCTGAGCTCCTGGGGACTTGGCTTCCCCTTGGTTGGACTCAGACTCAGCATCTAATGCATGGCAACTACCGCAAGTACAGAGGTACATAATAACCTAATAATGATGATGAAAGAAAAAAAATTGCCCAATACAAAGCTAGTTTGATTGTAAAGCTTCAATAACTTCATGCTCTCCAAAAATAAAAGTATATTACTAGAGAAGCTAGTACTTTTATTAAACCATTTCTCCAAATGTTTTAAGCATTGGCCTGCTAAACCCAGGGTTGTAAGTTCAATCCTTGAGGGGGGCCATTTAGGGATCTGGGGCAAAAACTGGAGATTGATCCTGCTTTGAGCAGGGGTTGGACTAGATGACCTCCTGAGGTCCCTTCCTACCCTGATATTCTATGATTCTATGAATGTTCCCGGCAGACTGGTACCACAGCAGGATGCCCCCTTGTGGCCTGAGGTGACCCTGCAGGCACCCTGCTTCAGTAACCCTCAGCATTCCCCAGAACTATCCAGCCATAAGAAAAATCTTTGAAACAATATTCCCCATCTCTTCACAGTCTAGTTTACTCAGACTACTCAGTTCCCCTTTTAGTTTCAAGGTTTTACAGCCCACCCTTGCGGCCTCTGCATTCCCAGTCCAGGCCTCCCTGGCCTGTATACTCTCCCACTCACGTTCAGGAGTTCCACAGTCCTCTTCCTGTGTGTTCTGCTTTCAGTCCTTGCCTTCCCAGCCTGTAGCTCACTCCTTAAAGTTTAGGGGTTGCAGAGCCCTCCTTCCTGGAGCTGTGTGCTGGCTGGCTTCTTTTCCTCAACAGCTCAATTGCAGTAGCTCCCCCCGACAGTGCTTGGAGCCTTCTTTTGAGTCATTCACTCAGTCACCTGAACACTTCCCTAATCCTGCCCAGGCGGGTCTAATAACCCCAATTACCTGTCTGCACTGGCTGGGAAAGAGGGGAGCCTTGTCTTACCCACTCTGCAAGGCTTCTGATCCCTTAAAAAAACAGTGGTCTGTGATGACCCCCATACCTTCCTTCTCCCAGACACGGATTGCTCCCCAGCATCATTTTCCTCTCTCCCAGTGACCACTTCTGTTTTTTTGGACATCTGGAATGGGGTAACGGGCCACTTGCACTCCCTTAAAGGACCAGTGCTCTGCTACATTCCTCATGACAGGTAGACAAGTCATGAAAAGGTGCCCATGAGTGGAAATCAAATTCAGCTCTGATAGGAGCCCTGCTTTGTATGATTTTTTTGAGAGGTCTTTGGCTCCTTTTATCAGGGTCTGTGGAAGACCGGTACCAGTGATTGGGGAAAGGGCAGTCTAACCTGGTGGTCAGCCTGGTGTTCAGAAACCAGAGACCAATGGACAGGTCTGAAATCAGGAGCCAGGTGTCAGAGCCAAAAGTTGGAGGCAGGATCCGATGGAAAACAGGCACTGAAGCCAAGGGTTAGCACTGAGTTAAAAGCCAAAGAGCCGTAGAGGAGGGTTGGAGCAGGAGTAATCAGAAACGAGGGTGACATGGTTCAGGGAGCAGAAAACGGCATAGGGCAGGAGTCTGGAAAAGGGCAGGGTCAACGTCAGGAATCAGGGATGAAGCCAGGAGTCAGGTAGCAGACAATAGGGACTGTAGCAGCAGCAAGCCAGGATTCATTCATTGTTCAACAGATAATTTCTTGTCTGTTCTTTTTGGCTTAAATACTGTTCCCAGCACAATCAAGGATGCTGGAGCGCCTCAAATAAGGCCCCTTTGGTCGGTAACATTAGTGGTGTATAAGACCTTAGGGCTCCCAATTCCCCTGTCACTGGTAGATCCATCAGGTGGTATTATGGGTGGATCAGCAGCCTGCAGACCCAGGTTCAGGACCAACTATTATTCAGAGTACAAGGGCTTTATCCTACGCTCACTTTAGTTTTTGCAAAATTTAAACAAAGTAGCCCTGCTCTGACCCATGTTGCCTACCTTAGACTATTTTTGTATATTAAAAGTGCTACTCAAATTCATAAGACTCTTACAAGGCAAAATCCCACCAAAGGGTATTTGGTGGTAATGGCTTTTTTGCTGTAAGTAGGTCATTACTACAACCGTATCCATGTCTGTACTTTCTCTCTATATATATTATTTAAAGGTAAATATAACCTCACAGTGGTGCTCAGCATTGACATACTGGACACCTATGTTAGATTCCCATTCCTGGGTTCTTGCTTCCCTGGAAGTCAAAGGCTTGATCACTGAGGAGGCAGTGCACTCAGTCCCTGCTAGGAGGGAATATCTCACACTGCTCAAGAGTAACCGATTTGGCTAACCATAAGCTAACAACGGTGATGGGATTTGGTAGGAATCCTCTCTAACTATCCTTGGCCAACGAGAGGTGATAATGCCTTGAAAAAGGAGGAGTTTTAAAAGAATGAGGCTGTTCCTGAGGGTTCCCAAGAGAGACTCTTGGAAAATCCCCTAGATTTATAAAGAAAAAAAATACAAAAGCTCAAATTTACACTGATTCAAGAAGTGGAGTATTTGCAGTGTGAGTCAGGAGGTCCTGAACTCTGAACTTGGCTCTGCCACTGACTCACTGCATGGCCTGGGCCAAGTAGCTTGACTCTTCTCTCTCACTTTCCCAGCTATAAAATGGGGATACTCTGCCTCACAGGGGCACACTGTGAACATTTATTAGCTAGTATCTGTGGAGCACTTGCAACATATAAAGCACCACATAAATGCTAAGTATAATTCCTGGTACAAAATCAAGGCTTACCTCCTAACTTCCACTCTGACTTAAGCAAAAGAAGCAAGAATTCAAGGGTGTTGTAGTAAACCCACCTCAATATCTTTGCTTTTGCTAGTTTAAGTCATTATTATAGTGTGGAGTTGTTTTGTTTCCTTTATTCAGTCTTCTGGTCACTATTACCGTTTTGTTTAGGCTCAGTATCTGCTAATCATTCCCAGCCATCCTGTTTGCAGGATGACTCTGAATCAGGTAACAATATGAGAACAGCTAGGTATCAGTTTAGTTTGACCCGAGCCTCTCTTGGGAGAATCAAATGTGACTTCCATCACCCTTCAAGACCATTGCCAAAGGAAACATGGTGGGTTTCTGAATCAAGCTATCCTCTGGGATACACTAGCAAGAGCCATGACTTTGAAGGGTGTATGTTTAGGAAGAGAAATTACCTATAATTAGGTAATGTGTACAGTATGCAAAGAAAACATTTTTACTACAGGCCACTATACAAAGCCTATTTAATCTGATGACACATCACATGACATTTATGTGTTCATTACTATCTGGTGTGACAATCTAAGTGCCATGGAAACCTATCTAAAACAGACACTACACTCAGGAAAAAGCATTCAAGGTACACATGCATAGCTCTGCTTTGCATTGTTATGAGAGCCTTTCAGGGCACTCAAGTTTCTCAGTATACACTGCCCTTCTCCTGTAACAATGTTTATTGTTTTGCATGGAAGATTAATGAAACAGCATCTACTGACAAACCCCATTTTCTAGGGGGATCCACTGGCTCCCAAGAGAGAATATTTTACTCTGTAGGAAATATGAACTGCTGCAACACCCTATTTGAAACAAATTTCTTGCAACAAGATATCAACAGCACATGGAGAGCAGAACATTTGTTCTATGGTACATTCTTTCATGATGCTTAAGTACTGGATTACACATTGTTTAATTTAGAGCTCAAAAACCTTATATCTAGGGGCCTTTGCACCACCCATCTAAATGACACTCAAACTTTCAGTAAGTAAAAATGTTGCATACCATCCAAGGGGAATCTACTCACAATCAGATTAACTTCATACTCTAGGGTACTTCATGTTGTCAGCAAAAAACTAGCTATTCCCTATTGAGTTTAAAATATGGGAATTTCTGCCAGAGTTCAAGTGCTTGAGGCTATCAAGTGTTCCTTGCAAGAGAGCTGAAAGCCAGCGCACACACAAAAAGGGAAGTGTACCCGAAACCTGCCGTTAATCAGGCAGCATAATCCTAGCCTTTGATTTCAAAGCTGTTAAAGCAATGAATGGTTTGACTGAAGTTCCACAGTAACATGTTTCTCCACTCAATTCTGGATTCAAGAGATGTGATAACACTTCTGATGTTTAATGAAAAAAAAAAACTGTTTTATGAAAGCCAGGCTTTTTTTGGAAGAAGGAGGGAGAGAAAATTAAAAATCTCTCTGCAAAGCCACCAGAAAAACCTTATCAAAACAAGTAACCTTTTTGAAGCTCTTTACAGCTTAGCATATCACAATCCAGCTGTCTCTTTCTCGTTCCTTGCATTTTTGTTCTATAAGGAAACAAAGGAGCTTGAGAAGTCTATTAAGTGCCAAGATTCACCTCCAAGGCTCTGAAGTATATTACAAGCTGATGCCCATTCAGCATCAATGACCTCTTCTGTCTCCTGCTGGCTGTCACGTTCCAAACACATACACTCATCTTTAAATGATTTTAATGAGGCTTTTCTTCCTTATCTAACCTCCTCATCTAAAGGCTTGCAATAGAGATAGTCCTAATATGTCCGTATACTATTCCTGTAACATTCTTGCACCCCACTCACTTAACATAACGTTCCTGGATCACAACGTATCTGACTTGACAGGAGCAGAAGAGGAGAAAAAAAATCTATCAATACCTCCTGGGAACATATGTTTTCTGGATATTTTTTTTTTTAAGTCTAATTAGGAAGAAAAGAGATAAATCACTCAGGCAACATCCTACAGTTGCGAAGTGTAAATCATACACTGCAAAGAAGAAAAGTACCGTAATTTTGATGCATCAGGATATTGTATATATAATGGTATATTATTATATTATATATATATATTATATTATAATGGTATATAATGGTAAACTGGCAAAAAACCCAAGGTTTAATTAATCAAGTAAGATCTGTACATATTTTTTCCTGCAGAATCTTCAGTGCTGATCACAGTGTGATTGGTAGCCCTAATTTAACTTCCCTTTTCTTCAGCATATACAGGTTGCGCCGCAAGCGTTACACATAAGCGGAACTGAAAGCAAAATGACACAGAGTCATACAGAAGAAATACCTTTTTCCTACACATGTAAGTGTCCAACCAAATTTGATTCTATATCACAGCTTCATCCACTGATGTAGAAGCTTACACAGTAGAGAGACTGTCCGTCCCCTCAGACGTAAACTTATTGGCTTTTATAACCACCTACTCTTCCAATAATAGCTAGGTCAGGGCTTTCTTCTTTTTAACGGAGGACAAAGCAGGGAGGAGAGGAGTGAAGAATTCTAAAAGAAGTGTCAAATAAAATGTTAGAAAATTTCACCAAATATGTTTTGTAATACATAAGCTGCTCTGCTAATTACTCATTATTACTAAATATTGAAGTATTAGTAAAGTTCAATGCAGTCATTTCCATGTTTCACCACAAAGTGATGATTTTTGCCCAAACAGAAGTCGCTTCCTTGTTACATAATATGAAGAGTGACATTGAGTTCAGAAAGGTTGGCTATTTGTTGCATTTGTTCTCCGTATGGTGAATTCTGTGAAACAGAAGTCTGAGATATGTGCAAGTCTCCCCCCCCACCTCCTCCCCAGCCCTGCTTTCTGAATCACCATCATAGCTATTTCTGTGGTTTTTATGGCACAGTTTTCCCACATTAAATAATTACCTTCCAAAAGCCCCCAGAACATTTAAGGATCAGTTGCTGTCTTCACATTCACTAAGTGACTATTTTTAAAAAGTCATACTTTTCATGAGCAGGGACAGCACAAAAAAACTTGTTCCTGGTAGAAAGCTCATGCTGTCATTCTGTACGCTTTTGAATGAGCCTTCTTTTAACACACTAAAGTTTGCCAACCTAGATTTTTCCTGTTTTAGAAAACAGAAGAATCTTAGAGTTGGGAATGGAGAAGACAGTGATTTTAAAGGTTTTATTTTCACTAAAATATAAGATATAGTATTTTTCAATTCACCTCATACAAGTACTGTAGTGCAATCTATCATGTCAGTAAAACTTACAAATATAAAACTTTTTTACATAACTGCACTAAAAAATAAAACGTAAAACGTTAGAGCCTTTAAGTCCTCTCAGTCCTATTTCTTTTTCAGCCAATCGCTCAGACAAACAAGTTTGTTTACATTTACAGGAGATAATGTTGCCCACTTCTTATTTACAGACTACAGGACAGGGTCACAATCAATTATTGCAGTGGGGGGGAAGGTCTGCTGGAGTCACCACTGGGAGTGGGGTACTGTGGCGGCAGCTCTGATGCACCCTCTTTGCTTCATGTCCTCACAGCTGCTGGTGATTGCTCTCACCTCTCCCCTCATGTAAACCAAATCAATAATTAATGCAGAGGGAGGGGGCATGAGACCAGTTCCAAGGAGTTGGGAGGCACTTTGGTAATCTGTGCATCTGGTCTGGATATTACAGTCTCTTTTCCCAGGCCACCTCCTGCTCACTGCCACAGCTGCGACCTCCCTCCGCCACCACCAAGTCCCGTCTCCAGAGGTGTGTGATTAACTCTCATTTAAAAAAAAAAACATGGTAATTTGTTTTGAGTTAATCGCATGTGTTAATTGCAATTGACGCCCTAAAATTTACTCATTTCCAGTGTGAATTTGTCTAGCTTCAGCTTCCAGCCATTGGATTGTGTTATACCTTTCTCTGCTACTCTGAAGAGCCCATTATTAAATATTTGTACTTCTGTGTAGATAAGCTGCTAACTACTGCTCTTTGAGGGACAGAAATACTTAGGGTAAAGTTTCACTTATTTTACTCCTCCCATTTTTCTGAGTGAGGCAGTGCCCCATGTGCCCTTATGGCAGCAGTAATACTTTTGATTTTCTAGGATCCTAAGACTTGTTTGAAGGCATCAGCAGTTGTTTCAGGCATGTGAAAAGAAAGGATTATAATGGAAATCTGCATGTAACATGAACTCTGTAGTGCTGGTTACTAGTCAATGTATTTGTATAGTAGCTGTAGCAGAAATGCCGACATATATATATGCCAAGTATAAATGCCAAGTATAAATTGTCTAGTAATTATATACCAAGATTACCCCTCAAACAGAATTTAGAATAGAAGAGCCAACGTGAGGTGAGAGAGAAACATTATTAAAGAATACTCCATCATAAAAGAGGTCGTGGCAAACATGGTGCTGAAAGACAACTTCCCATTGCCACCAAAAAAAAAAAAAAAATCCCAAACAAATCCCCCAAACCAAAATCAAAAACTCCAACTCCCTCCCCCCAAAGAAAATCATATTGTCCAAAATAAGGGAGGATTTTTATGAAGCAATGGCAAATTTGCTTTTTTTGGGGGGGTGAGGGGGAATGGGAAGTTTTCTTTCAGCACCATATTTGCTGCGACCTCTTTTATGATTAGATGGAGTATTCTTTAATAGTGCTTCTCTCCCACCTCACGTTGGCTCTTCTATTCTAAGTTCTGTTTGAGGGGTAATCTTGGTATATAATTACTGGACAATTTATACTTCATTTAGCATGAACTGAGCAGTAAGCAAACAACAAATAAATAGTTTGTTGCATTGATGTGGATTGGTCCAGTCAATTCCTTTACCAAGTTTACTACTGTAATTCAATTCATATGGTCATATTACATGTTAAGGCTCTTCAAGTTCAGGTTTTTATTCATACACTGGCAGCGAAGTTACTAGTAAATTTCACTTTCTGCAGGTTCACTAGTGGCTTTGTATACAGATTTGAACCAGTTTAACAAAAGGAGTTTTTAAGTTACACTGGTGCAAGTTTATGTGTAGACACTTATTTCAGTTAAAGATTAGTTTATTTCAATTTAGCTTAATCCATCTTTTAAAAAAAGCTTTTAAACTCACCTGAAATAAGCCACCCGTAAATCACAATAAGAGTGTCTGCAAAAGATTTTGCACTGATTTAACTAAATTGGTTTAAAAATCAATACAAGTTACTTTGTGTGTGTGTGTGTGTGTGTGTGTGTGTGTGTGTGTGTGTGTGTGTGTGTGTGTGTCAGAGAGAGAGAGAGAGAACCAAGGTGCTCCCCACCCTAAGGCATCTCTCAACTGTCCATCAGCAAGTGAGCGGCACACCCTTCTGAACAGTAAGAGGCACAAAGATCAGAACTTTTCCTTAGCTACTTTTCAATAGGCCAACAAGAGCAGGATTGCAAGCCCTCCCATACCACAGAGTTCTAAGTGGCCAGTTAGCTGAAATGTTGTAATGGGGCAGATTTGAAGCCTCCGACTCAGTCCCTACAGGATTTTCCCATCTGGCACAGAGTTAAACTTCATGGTGGCTTTAAGAATGCACAAAACCCATGATTCCACACTCAACTTTATATTCGTCAATATAGTGTTCAAGTCAACAAAAATAATAAACTATCACTACATATAAGGGAATGTCAGATCTCCTCAGTTTTAGGTGCTCTCTCTTCAAACCACCACAACGAAGTGTTTGATCACAAGGTTGAACTAGCAAGAGGAAGTGCATCTGCCTTGTGTCCTCTGTGGATGTTGCCTGGTTGGTCTGGAATTTAGATATTGGATTTTACAGAATAGCTTAATTGCCAGACTAGTCAGCTGGTGTTAAGACTGGAAGTACAGATCAGAAACTAAGGCCTTGTTCACAATATCATTTTAACTGAGTTTATTACCAATTATTCACATGGTTGGTTCCGAACACAGTTTACATTCACACACAGTGTGGTTGCTTGATTAATAACTGAGATCAGGTAATTGTGTTTCACTCCATAAAAGAAACTAAATCCTATCACATGACTGTCTTCCTGTCACCAGCTCTGCATTTGTTGTTGTTGTTACTTTTATTGGCAAGGGGAGGGAGGAAAGAGATTGGTGATTGTTTGTGTGTTTGTTTGCTTGCTTTGTGTGACTGTTTGCAGCAGAAAAGAAACCATAATTATGTAACTGATCTAGCCAGCAACCTGCTATAGAAACTCATAGAAATGTAGGGCTTGAAGTGACCTCAAGAGGTCACCAAGTCCAGCCCCTGTGCTAAGGCAGGAACAAGTATACATAGACAGTCCCTGATGCATTGTCCAATCTGTTTTTTAAAAACTCCAGTGATGGGGATTCCACTAGCTCCCTTGCAAGCCTATTCCAGAGCTGAACTATTCTTATACTTAGAAAAAGAGTACCTCCAGCAGAGCTTCATGGAGATGTCCCTGGAGAATTTCCGCTCCATCCCCAGATACGTTCACAGACTTTTCCAGTAGCTGTACTGGTACTGGCCACGAATGCATCCCAAATCCTCAGGGCTACTTAATCATTAAAAAACGCCTGCTTTTATAACATGCATTGTATTTAAAAAGGTACACTCACCAGAGGTCCCTTCTCCAGCTTGGTTGGGTTGGGAGGGTATTTCAGTCAGGGTGATAAAAAGATCCTGGCTGTCCGGGAAAACGGTGTGCTGTGTGCTCTCCTCAAGCTCGTCCTCATCATCATCATCTTCCCCATCCGCAAAATCCTCAGGCATGGCGGAGAGTATCCCATCATCGGAGTCCACGGATAGGGGTGGGGTAGTGGTGGCGGCCCCCCTAGAATTGCATGCAGCTCAGCGTAGAAGCGGCATATCTGGGGCTCTGTTCTGGAGCGTCCGCTTGATTCTTTGGTTTTCTGGTACGCTTGTCTGAGCTCCTTAAGTTTCACGTAGCACTGTGTTGCGTCCCTGCTGTAGCCTCTGTCCCTCATGGCCTCGGAGATATTTTTAAATGTTTTGGCATTTCGTCTTTTGGAACGTAGTTCTGATAGCACGGATTCCTCTCCCCATACAGCGAACAGATCCAGTACCTCCCGTTTGGTCCATGCTGGAGCTCTTTTTCGATTCTGGGACTGCATGGTCACCTGTACTGATGAGCTCTGCATGGTCACCTGTGCTGATGAGCTCGCCTGGCCAAACAGGAAATGAGATTCAAAAGTTCCCGGGGCTTCTCCTGTACGCCTGGCTAGTGCATCCGAGTTCAGAGTACTGTCCAGAGCGGTCACAATGGTGCACTGTGGGATAGCTCCCGGAGGCCAATACCTTCGAATTGCGTTCACACTAACCCTAATTCGAAACGGCGATGTCGATTTCAGCACTAATCCCCTCGTTGGGGAGGAGTACAGAAATCGGTTTTAAGAGTCCTTTATGTCGAAAAAAATGGCTTCGTTGTGTGGACGGGTTCAGGGTTAATTCAATTTAACGCTGCTAAATCCGACAAACCTATAGTGTAGACCAGGCCTAACACTTATCTTAAAAGGTCTAACTAAGTACCTATCAACTAACAGCCAAGGACACAGAACAATGGACTGCAAGAACGACCAATGCTCTTGCAATGCAAGACAAGGCCCTCCAACCAACTGTCCTGGGCAGTACAAAGGAACCGAGAGCGTAGAGTTGGCAGCACCTAATATACCAAAGCATGAACACAGCATTCAAGAGAGTGTCACAGCTGACCCTACAGATACCACTAAGGCAAAAACTCCGATGACTTCGCACATGGGCGCGCACACACCTAGAATGGAATCGACACGAGCAAGCACTCGAAGAACTGTGACTTACCATACATTCAAATGTTTGGGGGCTTTTTAAAGTATAATTTTAACTTTGCATCTTTGGTTTTCCTAATGTTAATGACAAGTACAACACAGTATAACATAGAGCACAATTTTGTCCTAAGACTCCAGTATGGTTCAAAGGTCTTGATGCTAGAATGATTTGTCACAAACACCTTAACACAATCTTTCTTTTAAGTAAAAATCTTACAAAGCTATTCCCTGAAGGACTCTCCATCATTTGGAAGAAGCTTTTGTATCCTTTGGTTTAGAATTTTGTATTCTTTGTGTTTAGATCTTGTATGCTATCATTAGAGTTTCTTAAGACATGTTCTTAAAAAGAACTTGGCCCATTATATTCCACTATGAATACATAAACTTCATGAAGCTTCTTGCTTACTATACAATATAGCAAAGTAACAAGGAAAAAATCATTATCTGTCATGGATACGTTTAAGAAATAGCCAATCTAACCCTGTCTCCATGTTATGGATGGTATCTGCTCAAGCAATTGCAAAATAATTGTTAAGAAACAAAAGAAGAAAGTGTGCACAAGTGTGGAACTTGAAAATTTTATCTGACACTCAATATGCCAAGGACTAAGCCCTATTAACCAGGCGAAAAATATCTGTGCCTACAGAGTCTTGCCCCTCTGAGCCAAGCCCTTTATGGTGTAAAAGAATAAACAGTTGCACACTGTTTATTGAATTTGAACACACTGTCAATCAACCTTCTATTTAAAACATTTTAAAAATGTAACTTTGTCTTTCTCTTGTTTTTTGTTAAAACTTCTATTTCCAATCTAGCTTCACTCCACAATTTTTTGCCTTTTTTCTTCCCTATAATAATAAATCATGCTGTATCTTTTCCTGGGTTGTTTTCAGTGACGTGCTTTCCTCTTTTCTTTCTCCCCTCCCCTTTCTCATTCTTTCCCTAAATTGTGTACTCTATGTTTTGCCCTATAATCTTTTTGTTCCTCCCACTTCTCCTGAAAACACCCCCACCTCTCTTGCTACCCTACTTCTCTCCCTGCCCACCATGCGACAACTTCTCATTGATTTCTCTCTTTCCACCTCACCAGTTAGCACATGGCAAACCAGTGTGCTATAGACTGACAGCCCAGCTTGCTGTGCACTAAATCTTTGTGTAGAGAAATCCTTACTCTCTCTCTCATCCAACTGACTCCTGGCTTGTGTGAAGGTGGTTGAAATGGGTCTTCACTAATCTACTTCCTCAACTAGCATTTTTTTCTAGGTCCTCCTCCTCAGTGGATAGTTCCAGTGATTGGCTCTGCTGCTATTCCTAACAATCCCAAGCAGAAATGGTGTGTAAATGACCTAAGATTCTTGCTAGTTTCATAGCTGCCCACAGAGTTCTAAATGGCAACAGTGAAAGCTGCAGATTCCACAAGATAATACTGCATTGATTCACATTCTATTCAAGCTTTTCTTCATAATCCTAAGGGACAAAACTTTAAAATAAAAAAAAAAGATTGGATGGATTTTGTACAAGTTGTTGGCATTTACCCAGGAAAGATTTGTATTATACTGTATTCACCATAGGCAATTGGGGTTTGTTTCTTTATTCAAACCCTGTGTACAAGCATGCATGATTTCTTTCCAAAATAATTTTGATTATAGATGAAGAGATTCAAAAGTAAATTGACCATAACTGATATAATCCTTTTTCTTAGAAAACATTATTAATCCTTTCCACTTTGTACGTACCTATCTAAGATATCAAGAGAGAACAAATCACTGCAGTATCTAGGCAATGAAGTACAGTGAAATAAGAAAGGTATATAACTAAAGACTAAAACTGGACTCCACTTTGTCACCTTCCTTGGGTTTGGTCCACTGTGCTTTCCTCATCCCACTCCTATCATCATCTCAACTTTTGTTAATGTAGCTAGGCTGTGGTGAAGGAGGGTCTTTTGCACCAGGCTCTGAAGGTAGATAGAGCTTATTTTGATTCCCTTTCTAAGGGGTTCCATAGATTAGGGCCTAGCACCAAAAATGCTTTGATCACCTAGCTCCCGAGTCTTTTATTCCGGGTTTAGCAAGCTTTCATGTGCCTGATGAGCACAGTGGTCCTGAGATAGAGAGGTTGATCTTGAAGTAGACTACTCTCAGACAATTAAGGTTGCTGAAGCTAAGAACCAGGACCTTGAAATGAACCCAGAACAAATGAAAAACTGAACTCTACAATGTGAGTGAACAAAGGTTTTGCCAGGTCACTGACAATTAGGTTTTTTCAGTAGCAGAGAATTATACAGAGGATAAATTAATGGCAAATTAGTAGTTACAGGGCAACTGAAAGAAACAGTATAGTAAATTTCATTATAACAAAAAAAAAACAAAAAACCCACACTGAATTGCTGTTCAGCCTTAATCAGAACTATACTAATACTTCTTGACTGATGTCAAAGACTCATAGCAACATCAGACTCCTACAATATAACTTTTCTATATTACATAAGAATGGTTCTACTGAATCAGCCCAATAGTCCAACTAGCCCAATATCCTCTCTCTGACAGTGGACAGTGCCAGATGTTTCAGAGGGAAAGAACAGAAGTGGGCAATTTTGAAAGGTCCACCCCACTGTCTAGCTTCTAGCAGTTGGAGGTTTAGGGACACCTGGAGCATGGGGTTATGTTACTGATCATCTTAGCTAACAGCCATTGATGGACCCATCCTCCATGAAATTAACTAATTCTTTTTTGAACCCAGTTATACTTTTGACCTTCACAACATTCCATGGAAATGAGTTCCACAGGTTTACTGCATGTTGTGTGAAGTAGTCTGTCCTTATGTTTGTTTTAAACCTGCTGCCTACTAATTTCATCAGGTGACCCCTTATGTGAAGGGGCAAATAACACTTCTCTATCCACTTTCTTCATACCATTCATGATTTTATAGACCACTCTCACATTCCCCCTTAGACGTCTCTTTTCTAAAGTGAACAGTCCAGTCTTTCAATCTCTCCTCATATGGAAGTTGTTCTATACCCCTAATCATTCTTATTTCTCTTCCCTATATATTTTCCAATCCCAATATATCTTTTTTTGAGATGAGGTGACCAGAACTGCCTGCAGCATTCAAGTTGTGAGCATACTATATAGATATAGATATAGATATAGATAGATAGATATAGATATACTGGCATTATGATATTTTCTGTATTATCTACACCTTTCCGAATGATTCTTAACATTGTCAGCTTTTTTGACTGCTGCTGCAGAGCAAATGTGGATGTTTCAGGAAACTATCCACATTGACTAGAAGATCTCTCTCTTGAGTCTTATAGTCTTCCCAACTGACTTACACATAACAGCTGATATTACCTGAAACTCCCTTGGATGGGCTTGGTACAGATCAGTCAAATTCTGCTTTAATTTATATAGGTATAGATCTGGAGTAACATCTCTGAAGCCAGTGGAGTTACTCCAGGTATACACCTATCTACGAAAGAGAAAAGGCCAGCCATTAGTGTAAATAGTTTCAGAAATATTTTGTTTCTGACATCTTATTTTGCTACAAATGATAATAATGAAACACTCAGCAGAACACAACCCTCAGCTGGTGTAAATCAGTACACTCCCCTGAAACCAGCTGTGGATCTAGCCCATTACATTGTAACCTAATAACCTAGTTATTTGTTTTCACATCTCACCACTATGCAAAATATTCACACAAAATGTTGTTCTGAAATGTTAATGATAATAGTTTGAACTTATATAGCACCTTCTATCTACAGATGTGAACATGCTTCACACACATTAATTAATTTAGGCTCAATGCCCTTTGGCGGTAGACAAGTATTATTATTCCCATTTTCCAAGTAAGGAAAAGAGCAATACCAACAGGAATACCTACAACAGTTGGGCAGTACAAGGCACAGTAGACCAGGATGTTAAGTAGATGTTTTGCAATGCCTCGCAATTGATAGCAGGTTCTGTTATGTAATAGGAGGTGCTGTAAAAAACCTAATTTTCTAAATCAAAAAGACATAGCAGGCATGTGTCATAAAGGGACATAGTTTGTTCTGAATCTTTTCCCACTACAGCCACTTCTGAAGAGTTTAGTGGATTGATTTACTTTGTCCAAAGCAGGTGGAAAGAAAAATGGGGGTGTAAAGTTGTTGTTCAATCCTGAATGAAAAAATTGTCGTGAATGCCACTGGCGGGCCTCATACTCATCAAACTGCTTATTTGTGCTATCACCAGATACCAGCTGAAATGGAGTTAGGTCAGTAAAAGTACAATGGAGAAGCTAACACAAGGGAAAGAATGCCTGGGAAAAACTGACCTCACAACTCACACAGGAAGAAAACTCCAGTGAAGCCCTAGATAATCTTATATTTTCCTAAAACATGTGTTTCTTCTTTTATGCAATGTAAGTACAACCCTCTTGTTACACACATGATAGTATCTTGGGGTAAAGCAAAATGCAGTGAAGAAAGAAATCTCTACAATTTTGAGTGCAACAGCAAATAAACTCTCTTATATCTCAGTCACATAGATAACCAAGTGCAGCTTCTAATATTCAATGTTTCTCACTGAGAAATATTTATCATTTATAAAGTTCTCACATTTTTATGCAAACAGTGCCAAGAAAATTGTTTAAAAAGATAACATTAATTTGAAATTAGAATTACAATTGAAATTAATGACAGGTTTCAGAGTAGCAGCCATGTTAGTCTGTATTCGCAAAAAGAAAAGGAGTACTTGTGGCACCTTAGAGACTAACAAATTTATTTAAACATAAGCTTATGCTCAAATAAATTTGTTAATTGAAATTAAATGTTTATTAGTCGTTTATACAGAGGCTGACAAGCCAGTGACTTTTATCACCCAGAAGTTCACTAATCATTTTACTATGGAATGGATAGGTAGAATATTCCAATTTGTGGGACACACAATAGAGAAAAAAAGAGCCATCTTTCTCAAAATAACAAGGAGCAGCAATAAAGTTCAAAGCAAAGCCTATCTGAACACAGCTTGCTTAAAAAAAAATTACATAAACTGAGTTCATTTCCTTCTTGTAATAGGACACCATGTTTACCTGCCAAATAACTATCCTATCTTTTTCATACATAGCAGTTTTTGCGTACATATGTAAAATCTTTTATGGTTAAGGAGACCACCATTTATAGACAATGTCCTTTCTTAAGAAACCACCATAAAATATTCCCAAATGTACTGATTAAAATGCTGTTCCACATTTATTAGAAGGTCATATCCATTATGCAACTGATTTTTGTCATTCCTTTGGTTTCACCATACTGTAATCAACGAAGATGCAATTTAGATTGGTAAAAAAATATTAAACTACAGAAAGACCATATCTGTAATCCTCTGTATAACATTAAAAAATGGATAGGAAGAAAAATAAAAAAATGAATAAACTAATCAAAGAGCCAAATTTGTCATTGGCAACAAGACATAATCCAGTGGTTCTCAAACTTTTGTACTGGTGACACCTTTCGTAATAGCAAGCCTTTGAGTGTGACCCCCGTTATAATTAAAAACACTTTTTTATATATTTAACACTATTATAAATGCTGGAGGCAAAGCGGGATTTGGGGTGGAGGCTGGCAGCTCGTGACCAATGTTCCCTCTAGTTTTCGACAGGCCGTGTGTGCAAAAGGTTTCTTCTGTGCAAATTGTTGTGCTTCTGTGCAAATTTTTGTGCGCTCGGTGTTTCGCCGTGTGCGTGGGGTGTAGGATCTGTGTGTGCGCGCACATGCACACAGCTTAGAGGGAACAGTGCTCGTGACTCCCCCGTAACAACCTCACGACCCCCTGACTTAACCAACGTCAACCCTAATTTGTGCCCTTTTGGTACTGCCAATCTAGTGATATATGCGAAGCCTATACTCAAAATGTTAAGGGTCTAAACCTGCCCTTAATTACAAACATGCAAACCTAGTAAAGTACAAAAATGCAACGGGGGCGGAGGGGGAGAAATGGTTTTAAATTGTACATTTTATAACTTGAATAAAAATAAAGATAACTGTCATAAGCAGTCACCTGAAGGTCCAGCAGAAATCAGGCAGACACCAAACTCTACTCATTTATTTACTTATAAACGTATGTGATGATCAGTAAGTTTCTTTGTTCTCAGTATCAATTGTTATCAGAAATAGTCAGTTTATTAGGAGCTATATTATAATATTATACTCAATATGCTCCATTGAGCAGTGTTTTGTAAGAGAGAGACACTCTCTCTCTCTCAAAAATTTTCATAATGGGAATCTTCCCATTGACTTCAATGGGTTCTGGATCAGGCCTATAGTCATAAAAACCAGGTCATTGAAGTCTACATCTCAAATGCCATCATTTGGCAGAGAACTGGTAGCAGATATACAGTAACAGTCAGGGTATAGCGAGGTTCTTGGTGGGGTTACAGAGGAAGCACAAATATTGCTGAGTTCTACATACTAGAACTAGGTACCAATCAGGGTAAGCTACAGAAATTATATAGGACTGTTTGAAAAAAGATCCAGCCTAGAAGATTTCATACACTAAGCAGTCTTTGTTTGGAAAAAGACACAAAAGTGAAGAAAGAATAAAAAAAAAACCTTTTGCTTCTAGAAATGGAATTGAATGCAACTGCTTGTGAGTAAAGATATGAAGGTTATGCTTTTCTGCTTTCTTATTTGAGTCTCAAAGCACCAGTTTAAGTGCCCACATCTCCATCATTTCAACGTGTCCTGATAAATACGTCTTTCATTTAAATCTGATAAATATTTTACTTACCCAGCATCCTCCTGGAAACCTTCCAATTCATCCCTTTGCTCTGCTAAGGTGGATTCTAAATCCAGATAGGTACCATTATGGGACAGTTGCAGTGTACAGTCATCAAGCTGTAAGGAAAAAAATCAAAATAGTGTAATTATTTGTATTAATAAATTATAAAACACTGCCCTTCTTTTGGATATGCCAATTTTTTTGCCGCAGAAAAAGGGAAATCTTACAGCACATGTTCCTGTTGAAGCACCTGTTTTCCGCCATTTTCACTTTTCCACCAAGTCCTGAGGTCCACATTGCACTCACTATTCTTCTAGCAAAGGAGGACCAGACAGCATTCTCTTATTTGGAGACCAATACTAGTTCTTAATTTTCTAAAGGAGCCATTTGAGTTATTAAGCCCTCAAACTCCACCAAAGACTAAGCACACTCTTCCTTCAGTGCTCTCAGCCCTAGCTGGCATAGGCAGCCAAATGTTTGTTAGACACACACAGATAGATAGATAGATAGATAGATAGATAGATAGATAGATAGATAGATAGATAGATAGATAGATAGATAGATAGATAGATAGATATAGACACACACACACACTTCAGCCCTCCAGTGAATTCGATATCATTGACTCAGGAAGAGATTCAAGGAAAGATATCTATTGCTCAGATTAAAAAATTATTTTAGGTTATTGCTTGGATCAGGAGGCAAAAAGTATATTTTGATTTATGCCAGAGTAACTGAAATCACAGTAAGAAAAGGAGTACTTGTGGCACCTTAGAGACTAACCAATTTATTAGAGCATAAGCTTTCGTGAGCTACAGCTCACTTCATCAGATGCATATCGTGGAACCTGCAGCAGGTTCCACGATATGCATCTGATGAAGTGAGCTGTAGCTCACGAAAGCTTATGCTCTAATAAATTGGTTAGTCTCTAAGGTGCCACAAGTACTCCTTTTCTTTTTGCGAATACAGACTAACACGGCTGTTACTCTGAAACCTGAAATCACAGTCTGTCTACAATCATTGTGCTACTACCAAATCTAGGATTTGGAAAATCTGTTCACTTCTGTTTAGATTTTTCTTTGGAAAAAAACAACAACATTGCTTTTACATGAGCTATTCACAGTTATCCCTCTAAATTCTTCTGGGAAGTAGACATTTAAATGGCATGGCACATACAGAAGGCTCAATTACTGGAAAGAAAAATGTAAACAAAGTTAACTCTTTGATTCTTAGGGATTAAAAAAAACCTACATTAAGTTCCATAACTAGAGCATGTATCTTTTTGACTAAGAAGGAATATCAATCTACACAAAACTGGAAATACAATCTTTAGAGAAAAAGAAATGAGGCTAAACACTACTCTGGGAAACTTTTTCCCAGTAGACCAGATTATCAACTGAAATGCTAATTTATTCACTGAAATGCCAAAAAGGAAACTACTAATTAGATAAATGTTCTGCTGTCACTATGGGGACTGGGAGATTTGCCTACAATCTCCAATTCTACTGCATAACTAGGAAAAAGGAACGGTGCTTTACTAACATCTGATTACTTTAGTTTATAAAAAGCATGACGAGAACAGGAAGTATCTGATGTGCTAGATACAGGAAAATGGTACATTCTGCCTATTTTCAATTTGTCACCACAGTTTCAATTGAATGTGGTATTATTCATTTTTGTCCTAAAGCTTTTTACAATGTATCTAATAACTGAAACTATGGTGATGGAGGGTATGCATAAAAGTAACTATTACTCCAGTACTTTAACTATGCTGCATTTCACCAAAAAGTTGGCTCCTTTTCAATGGGGAGGGGGAGGCAAGATGAGGCAAGAGGGGAGTAAAGTAATACCTACAGAAAGGACCAGGCACTCAGATACCATTGTGAGGAGCCACTATGAAATACTAAGACAGATCAATCACCTCATGCAGATTCACTCTTCCTCCCTTTAGACTCCCCTCCGCACGCACGCACAGGCCACACAGGGGACTGGAATCGCTGCAAATTCCCACTGTTGGAGATCCTGCTAATTACTCCATCAGAAGGAGAGGGGAATTACTTCCCCCATATCCGAAATGATATGGGATTATAGCCACAAAACACACAGCATTCCCAAGATTTGTGCATATTTCCAATGCTCTGCCATTTGCCAGGGTTGACTGTACAATGACCATACTCCTCTGCACAGCCTCCTCCTCACTCTCGGCACCAGCAGGTGGTTCACTGAGAGCACAGTAGAGACAGGCTCACTGTTAGCAGTTCCTGTGCTTGGCCTACAACATCACAGAGCTCCAATTGTAGGGAAAGTCCTGCTCAGGCCCCCGCAAACCCGGGCTCAAACATGCCCAGTGAAGTTAGAATTTTTAGGGAATTTAGCTGAAAAGATCTATCAAGTCTCTACAAAGCATGTGCAGGAAGCTTTTGGAAAATTGCAGTTATCTTGACCAAATTTGGGAGGATTTTCACAGAGAGAGCAAAAGGCCACCCCACTGCCAAATTTCAAGTCCCTGTGCCAAAGCCCGGGAGTGCTAGAATTTCTCAAATAAAAGGTTATTAGACATTTTTAACATGGTCAAACAACGTATTTTTCCCTAGCCTCATTCTCAGAAACACCTGAACTGTGTTGGCTGAAATTTTTCAAAAAAATTTCAGCCAGAAGCAAACATCCAGAATGGAAAATTTCAGCCCAAATGGTTAAAGTCTGGCAAAGCTATAAGATTCTTGTAATGAGAAGCTGTGATGATTTTGGAAATCTATCTATACAATGTATTAATTCAGTGAACTCTCTGTATGCATCTTTATCAAGCTGCAAACTCCATTCTGAATGTGGAGTCTAGGTGCATTCATTGTGAGCTTCAGTGTCATGTTAGACTGAAATTTCAAAACAGGACCGTTGACTTAAGTGCCCAACCAATGATATGCAATAGCACTAGACAAATACAGGCTCCCAACCAGAAGAACTGGTTTATCAGGAGAGAGATCACCTGGCCACTAAGTCATGTGGTAGGACTATATGGTCACCTGTTGAGGCTGACCAGTGAGTTAGACCCATCTACCAGAACAAAGACAGTTCTCCAAGGACTTCCAAGGGAAGGGTGAGCTGAAGAGGGGAAAATCCATATATGATTTACAATTTTCATACAGATCTGTAGGTTTCTTGTGTGTTTAAGTAAAGAGCAACAGCGTTGCAGAACTCTGTGCAAAGTGTGGCTGTTCTATGCTACAACTACCATGTAGCCCTTGAGAGAGTTAAACTGTAACCCAAAAGGCTCACACCTTCAGTAGGATTCCGGAAGAGAGTATGTTTAAGCTACAGCAGGAGTCTGAAGTGTCATCACTATGCTTAGGGACTAGGCAGCTGAGCCACATGGTCACAACTCTCAGGGGTGGGGCCAGAAATGAGGAGTTCAGGGTGCAGGAGGGGGCTCTGGGCTGGGGCGGGAGGAGGGACAAGGGCTCTGGCTGAGGGTATGGGCTCTGGGCTGGGGATGAGGAGTTTGGGGTGTAGGAGAGTGTTCTGGGCTGGGACTGAGGGGTTCGGAGGTCAGGAGTGGGATCAGGACTGGGGCAGAGGGTTGGGGTATGCGAAGGGGTGCAGACTGGAGCTGGGGATGAGGGGTTTGGGGTACAGGCTCCAGGCGGTGCTTACCTCAAGCAGCTCCCAGAAGCAGCGGCATGTACCCTCTCTGGTTCCTACTTGGAGGTATGGCCAGGTGACTCCGCACGCTGCCCCATCTGCAGGCACCTCGCCTGCAGCTCCCATTGGCCGCGGTTCCCAGCCAATGGGAGCTGCAGGGAGGCATGTGGAGCAGCCCCCAACCCTGCTCCCCGGCTGAAGCAGGGCAAGCCCCAGATCCCACTCCTCAGTCGGAGCTCGAGGGCCGGCTTAAAACAGCTGGTGGGCCAGATCCGGCCCACGGGCCGTAGTTTGCCCACACCTGCTATAATACATACACTATAGATGTATAATATACTACCATATTTCTGATTTAAGGTCAGTTCATTTTCATCTATAAAACTGAGTTTTTACTGGATTCATGTTTTTCTGGCCTACATAAAAATTAAAGTTGTTTTGTGAACCCAACAAAACAAAGCTTTTTAAATGAGTTTTCTATTTTTCTGTGTGTCAATATATCAATTCCGAAAGTTGCCAGATGGACAGCCCTAGATACTGAAACCCTTTGTTTATCCACAGATCAGCGATCGCTCTGCCAATGGTCTCAATTCTAAACTGGAGCAGAGACTCCTGTCTAGTTAATCCATCAATTCTCCACAAAGACGGCCACAAGGTTAACATATAACAATGATACTAGTCATGTTTTAAGGACCATGGATGGTGTTGATGTTAGTGATGTGGATACCTGTGCATCAGAAAACAGAGAACAACTTGTCTCACTTTGCCCAGCAAGTCATCAAAGGGTAATGATTACTCATATGCAAAATAGATGCATCCATATTTCATCTATGCTGTTAATGAGACAATGATAACATAGTGTGATAGTTCCATGAATAGGATGTTAAGACTGTTAGAACCATGGATCTCATCAGCAGCAAAGAAAATAATTTATTCACAGACTCGACATAAGAAACCTTCACATTCTGCTTTGGACTTAACTATCTTGAGTAATTCTGTATCGTCTGCAAATTTTGCCACCTCACTGTTTACCCCATTTTCCATATAATTTATGAATACATTGAACAGCACTGATCCCAGTACAGATCCCTCTCTCCATTCTGAAAACTGAACATTTATTCCTACCCTGGGTTTCCTCTCTTTTAACCAGTTACTGATCCATGAGAGAACCTTCCCTCTTATCTTATGTGAAAGGCAACGGAAAAATGTAGTCAAAGAGTTAAAAATTCAAAGCAAAAGGTATTTTAAAAAACACAATTCCTATTGTTTCTTAACCTAAACCTAGTCTGTCAAAGGGTAAGGACACCCTTGGCCCAAATGTAAACTGAAAGGAGCAATTTTCAGGATCAGGACCCAATTGCTCAGCTGCCACTCCTGCCCCTTGTGATGTCATCGCTTCACTAGTTCTCTGGTCATCACAGAAAGTCTTCCATGGTAAAGAACACCTAAAATTTGAATCTAAATCTCAAGCAGACAATGGGTGGGTGGAGGGGAAGGGAATGGAACTCTCATAGGTTCTTTAAATACTATAAGGAAATAAAAAACATGGGATGCCAATGTATTCTTTTTTATTTTGCTGGTCACCTTTAAAAATTAGTTTTGGTTAGATTCCTATTTCTTTGTGCCAAAATGATTTTTACTGCAAGGCTACTGAGCTCAATAGGACCCATCAGCATAGCTTTAACAGCAGCACAAAGGCAGTGAAGGTTTCTCAGTTGGTCAGTTCTAAAAAAAAAAAAAAAAAAAAAAAGCTATGCCCCATTTCTCCTCACAATGTAGCTCTTATTGCTAAGCAACGGAAAAAAGCTCCTAGTTTCCTTAAACTTTGCAGCTCTTTCTAAATGCAGCACTGAAAGGAACAAGGAGCAAGAGGGCAAAAAGAACAATAGGAAGGAAAGCAGGCTATTAGCCAGCTACCTGAAGACAATTAAATGCCCAGTGTCCCCTTTCGAAACTACAATGGAAACTTTTTCCGGCTTTGAATAAAACTAAATCTTAGTCTGCCATTTTTTTGCTTTTACTGTCTTTAGTTTCTTATTGTCCAAGAGCTAAAACCGAAAGATTGTTGGCAGGGAGGGGGGAAATGGGGCACTTGCCTCTAACACATTAGCCACATGCTTTCAGACTGAATAATGTGAAGTCTGTAGGCACTACCGCCCCTCCCCGTCCCTGAGTATGTGCGCGCACACACTTCTTATTCAAAAAGCCTAAAGGGTCAATTAGGCAACATAAATGCAACACGCTTATTGCCATGCCAACTGAAACTTTGGAGAAGCTGTTTTCTTTTTCTCCAGAATGCTTAGCTTGGTTATAGAGCCTGTGTCTGAAGTGGACTTTCCTTGGTTGTTCTAAGTTGTCTGTCCCAGAGTACTGACAGTCAATTTGGCAAGAGCCAAGGGGATATATACCAGGACTCACTCACTCTCCATTTTATTTTAAAAAGAGAAAACTGTCCCAAATTATTACAAATGTCTTTTTTTTTTCTGTCACTTTCTTTCACTCAAAAAAACCTTGGGGCCATGGGACTGTATTTTTCAGCAAGCAACTTATCAAGTGATTTCCCCACATAGGTTTCTATAGTTATGTTTGCAAAATCCATGCACCTCTAATTATTGTCCTGCACACTCTGAAGTTGGCTACAAGTTGATAGCCAGCAGATGTACAGATCAGAGCAAACCATTTTCAGGGTTTCATCTTCCATTTAAATTAGTGATAGACAACTTCCAAAAGGTTCAGTTCAGATCAGTACTGAAGGTTCAGAACCCGAGTTTATACTAGGCACAAGCCCACTGATGTTTATGGAGATACAACACAGGTGGTTTTGTTTCCTGAAGTTTACACACACTACTTGAACAACTTGACTCTACAAGACAGAACTGGAAATATCACAACAGGCTGTCATCAGATTTCTAATAGCTCTAGATCAGGGATTCCCAAACTTGGTTCTCAGCTTGTTCAGGGTAAGCCCCTGATGGGCCACAAGACACTTTGTTTACCTGAGAGTCCGGGAACGACGAACCGCGGACACTGGGAGCTGCGCACGGCCATACCTGCAGACGCTCAGGTAAACAAAGCCTCTCGCGGCCCACCAGAGGCCTACCCTGAAAAAGCCGCGAACCCAGTTTGGAAACCCTAGTCTAGATGGAACTGTCAGGACACTTGTCCTGCTGCATTTTGCCATTTCCAGTCCCACACGTTACTGAGATGAACACAGATGCTGAATAAAAGGAAGGGGAGGACATTTAATTATTAAAATTACCTGATAGTTTCAAACATTAGAAAATGTTTGGTTCATACTACTAGTTTTTGGCAAAGCTTCACACAATTCTTATCGCAGCCAAACCTCTCCACTCCTCCCTAATTTAAACTATCATTGGATGGCAATTGCTCGTGTTAATTTTGGCATGCTTTTTATCCATTTAAAGAATGGTTTTCATAGTGGAGAAAAACTGTTGACTGTAACAGACAAAACTAAATTGCTTTGTTGCTCAGTCTTTCTTTTTAAACTTTTTAAGCCTTCTTGATTGTATATATTACAAGCCCATCATGTTTGCACACTTCCACTGCTCAGTTTTTCACTATGCTCCTTTCTGGGTCAGTTGTTTCTGCAGTGGAATAACAATCCTATTACTGGGCCCTGTGAAAGCCAAATCTGTCCTTGCCCGAGCCATCTCCTCCTCCACCTGCTTTACTAAACCCCCTCTTGCCAAAGATGGAAGACTGTCCCCAACAACTCAGATTTCATATCTACGTTATTTCAAATTGCAAAGAGGTCTTAGTGATCCACCATGGTGTGATTTATTAACAGAATTGTAATAGCCTCTCCAGACTTTAAGGTCAAACTGGTTATTATCAAAGGGTCAGAACAAAGACTATTTTATTCTGTACTCAGAAAGAACTGTTTTGATCAATAAACTTTCATTAACATTATTACAGTTCATCAGATGTATAGGTTTTCTGCAGCTGCATGTGACTCAGCCTTTAAAATGTGACAGATGATTACTATTGTTATTGATTCTCAATGGGTAACCTAGATAGAAATAAAAAAGTGTACTACAGTAACTCCTCACTTAACATTGTAGTTATGTTCCTGAAAAATGCGACTTTAAGTGAAACTATGTTAAGCGAATCCAATTTCCCCATAAGAATTTATGTAAATAGCGGGGATTAGGTTCCAGGGATTTTTTTTTTTTTGCCAGACAAAAGACTATACACACACACACACACACACGGAGTACAAATTTTAAACAAACAATTTAATACTGTACACAGCGATGATGATTGTGAAGCTTGGTTCAGGTGGTGGAGTCAGAGGGTGGATATTTCCCAGGGAATGCCTTACTGCTAAATAATGAACTAGCAATTGGCTGAGCTCTCAAGGGTTAACTCATTGTTGTTAATGTAGCCTCACACTCTACAAGGCAGCACGAATGGAGGGAGGGGAGACAGCATGGCAGACAGAGACAGAGACACACACCCTACTGTGTGTGTGAGAGAGAGAGATGCACATTTCCCCTTTAAGTACCCTGACATCACTCTTAAGTACACTGCCTTGTTAAGTTAATCAGCAAGCTGAGACAGCAGCAGCTGCTGCCAGAAAGCTCCCTCCGTCCTGAGCCCTGTTGTGTGTCCCCCCTGCTCTAAGGAGATGGGGTAAGCGGGGTGCAGGAGCGGGGGGAGGGGGACACCCTAACATTAGGCCCCCCTTTCTTCCCCCCCAGCAAGCAGGAGGCTCTGGAGAGCAGCTCCAAAGCAGAGGGCAGGAGCAGCACATGGCAGTGGGGGGAGGGACAACTGAACTGCTGGCAATTGATAGCCTGCTGGGTGGCTGCCGCACAGGGAACTTAGGGGAGAGGGGAGCTGATGAGGGGCGGCCAGTCCACCCTAGTTCCAAGCCCCCACCAGCTAGCTGCAATGGGCTCCTCTTCCTGCAAGCAGTGGACAAAGCAGGTGGCTGCCAAAAGACGTTATAAGGAAGCATTGCGCAACTTTAAACAAGCATGTTCCTTAATTGATCAGCAACGTAACAACGAAACAACATTAACCGGAATGACTTTAAGTGAGGAGTTACTGTATTTTATACGAAAGGCGAGTGCCAAAAATTCTGCATATTTCAGCTCTGACACTTGCAGGTCGCACAGCAAATCCCCATTCTTCAATATATAACACACAATGTGCAGAGGATGTGACAGAGATTCCCACACCTGAGCCATTCTTTTTAGGTGATAAATTTGAGGAACTGGCCCAGATTGATGTTAGAGGAGGTTTTAGAATAAATTGATAAATTAAACAGTAATAAGTCACCAGGACCAGAGTTCTGAAGGAACTTATATATGAAATTGCAGAACTACTAACTGTGGTGCATAACCTATCATTTAAATCAGCTTCTGTATAAGATGACTGGAGGATCGCTAACGTGACACCAATTTTTTAAAAAAGGGTCCAGAGGTGATTCCCAATTCCAGGCTAATAAGCCTAACTTAAGTAACAGGCAAATTCGTTGAAACTATAGTAAAGAACAGATTTATCAGACACACAGGTGAACACAATTTGTTGGAGAAGAATCAACACAGCTTTTGTAAACGGAAATCATGCCTCACCAATCTATTAGAATTCCTTGAAGAGATCAACAAACACGTTGACCAAGGTGATCCAGAGGATATAGTGTAGTTAGACTTTCAGAAAGCCTTTGACAAATTCCCTCAACAAAGGTTCTTAAGCCAAGTAAGAAGTCATTGGTTAAGAGGGAAGTTCTCCTCATGGATCACTAACTGGTTAAAAGATAGGAAATGAAGGGCCAGAATAAATGGTCAGTTTTCAGAATAGAGAGGAGGAAATAGTGGTGTCCCCTAAGGGTAAACAGGGAGGTGGCAAAATTTGCACACGATAGAAAATTACTTGAGATAGTTAAGTCCAAAGCTGACTGCAAAGAGTTACAAAGGGATCTCACAAAACTGGGTGACTGGGCAACAAAATGGCAGATGAAATTCAATGTCGATAAATGCAGAATATTTCACATTGGAAAACATAATCCCAACTATACATACAAAATGATGGGGTTCTAAATTAGCTGTTACCATTCAAGAAAGAGATCTTGGAGTCATTGTGGATAGTTCTCTGAAAACATCCACTCAATTTGCAGCAGCAGTCAAAAAAGCTAATAGAAACTTGGGAATCATTAGGAAAGGGATTGATAATAAAACAGAAACGAAAATAATGCCTCTATATAAATACATGATATGCCCACATCTTGAATGCTGCGTGCAGATCTGTCACCGCCTCTAAAAAAGATATATTGGAATTGGAAAAGGTACACTGAAGGACAACAAAATTGATTAAGAGTATGGAACAGCTTCCATATGAGGAGAGATTAAAAAGACTTTGACTTTTCAGCTTGGAAAAGAGACAATTAAGAGGTGATATGACAGAGGTCTGTAAAATCTTGACTGGTGAAATCTTGGTGTGGTGAAAGTGAATAAGGAAATGTTATGTATATCTTCACAAAACACAAGAACTAGGGGTCACCCAATGAAATTAATATGCAGCAGGTTTAAAACAAACAAAAGGAAGTATTTCTTCATACAATGCACAGTCAACCTGTGGAACTCTTTGCCAAGAGATGTTCTGAAGGCCAAAACTACAACAGGATTCATAAAATACTTAGATAAGTTCATAGAGGATGGGTCCATCAACGGCTGCTACCCAGGATGGGCAGGGATACAACACCATGCTCTCAGTGTCCCTCACTTCTGTTTGCCAGAAGCTGGGAGTAGATAACAGGGGATGAACCACTTGATGATTGCCTTTTCTGTTCATTCCCTCTGAAGCACCTGTCATTCGTCACTGTAAGAAGACAGGATATTAGACGAGATGGACCATTGGTCTGACCCAGTGTGGCCATACTCATGTGCTTATGTGTGTTCTTACGATCATTTCACAATACAGCATCCCAATGTAGGAGAAACTGTTTGGAGAGGGTATTTGATGGCATTTATTTGTACTAACAAAATTTATTTTCAACTCACTTATCTGTTTTTCTTTTTTATGGATTTTTTCTTGGTTTGGTTTGGTTTAATACAGTTTTGTAACTCAGGACCATAAAAGGTTTAAAAACAAACAAACAAAATTTACAAAAACAAGTCTCGCCACAAGGCCACAAACTAAGACCTGCACCTAACGGTGAGCTCCACAAGAGCAAAACCCTGCACCTACACAAAGCCCCACTGACTTCAGGGTGCATTCACATAGAACTCATTGTAGAATCAGGGCCTACATTTGGAGAAAAATTAAACTTATATTTTTTTTTATTTTGAGGGTGAAATTCACAGTATGGTCAGGCAGTGAATTTACATAATGAAACAGCAGGCACAAGAACTGCTTCCATGTTTTTAACTACATTTCAATGGTTTTCAACTAAGGTTTTTATGTGTCAATATTATTAGCACTCTAATGCCTACTGAGTTAACTGCTAATAGTCAGGACTTAAACACCTGTTTTCATCCTCAAGATGCTTTACAAACTTTGCAGGAACAGGGCCTTAAATGTGTGCATGGGCTTAATTTTACATCTTGTGACTAGTCCCCCTTAAATCACTGGGACTACCCACAGAGTGTAAACTTAACCACAAGTTTAAGTGTTTGCAGGATTCAGCTAAGGTATCAGAGTCAAATTAAATTAAGAGAACTTGCTGCTATGATATGAAGGTTTCTGCTTTGTGACCTCATCCTACATTCCTGGTTGATCTCAGGATCTATGTACGAAACATAACATCAATAGCACCTTACAGTCAAGGGAACCACTGGCACAATACAATGCCAATAAAATATTCCATTAATTATTTTACTATCATTGAAATAAAGAAATTAAAAACAAAAACAAAAAAACTGTTAAACAAATATTATGGATCTGACTTTAAGCAACAAATTGAAGGAAGTCCAGAGTTAAGACCGCAAGTCTTAATATACCCTGTTGTACCTTGCTATTTCAGGGGTCTCTGAAATGGATGTAATTAAATACTGTGAATATACATAGTATATCTGCTGCAATGGTTAGATACAAAGGAGTAAGTCAGTGATTCTACAGTTCTTTCATTCTGTTGATCACTTTAAGAGAAAGAGATCCCCTTGTGATGCTTACAGTCCAGGTGCCAGTGCATGCCAGAATCTCAGGACAATTCACTTCTATGTGAATATCAAAGAAGCGTTAATTGCTAGTCTGCATTCAAACTCATTCACTCCTATGGTACTCGAGATCAAAGGAGATATTGACTGTATTGTTTTTGTCTGTCAGACTCCTGTAGTTTGCTATTATGTTACTTGTACATTATGTATACCCTGTAATTAAATAACCCTAGATCAACAGTGTGTTAATGAAGAGTGTATTCAGGTGTTAGAACTTCATGAAAACTAATGAACAGTTACTTGTATTGTTCTCAATTATCTATTCCTATGTAATGACAGGCGTTCACATTATGTATATCCTTATAACTAAATAACCCATTAAATGCAGCTGAAGCTTTGGGAAAATGCAAATGAAGAAGAGTGATAACTTCAAAGTAAGGGCCCTTGTGTATGACAATGGGAGTTCATAGATGCAAAGTGTATTCCTCACTCACTATCATCAGAAAATGCCCATGTGAGTAGTGAGACTGTCGGCTAATTGTTTGTGCGAAGAAGCTATAAAATGGATTTCAAGGAATAATCCTGAATCTCTGGACTGTTTGGATTCCAACCGGGTGGAAATACTGAACAAGTAGACAGAGACCCCTGGAGTTATTCTGGGTACCCTGAGAGACTTTTGGAACTGACAGATTACTATATCTCTGCTATCATTTTGGATTTACAAACTCTGACTCACCTGTTAATGTATTTTACCTGTTTTAACCTCTCAGCAACTCTCATGACTTTTTTCTTAGGTAATAAATCTTTAGTTAGTTTACTAGAGAATTAGTTGCCAGTGTTGTCTTTGGTAAAATCCAGGGTACCAATTGATCTGGGAGTAAGTGACCAATCCTTTAAATTACTCCCAATCCCAATGCGATGTGAAATTTAGTATAGTGACCATTCTCACAAAATCCAGTTTGTCTGGGTGACAACATAAACTGGAGGGCTTAAGTGGACTGACTGTGACTCCATGGTAAGACTAATATAGTGATCCAGGAAGTCACATTTGTTACTGACTTGGAGAGATCTAATCATAGAATATAGCACTAGTTTGGGGTGTCTGCCCTATTTTCTGACAGTCTGACCTGAGATTATCACTCACAGCTTTGAGCCACTTTAGACAGCATGGTACCCCTGTTGCCCAAACCACCTCTTTGCCCAACAATCCTTATAGTTTGGCTCTCTAAATGTTTCGTTCTGGAGACCAATGGAAAATCTTCCAAGGACTACAGTCTAGGATCTGGTAGAGTAGGTTTTTATAAGCATGAGAGTTCCAGGATTCCCAGTTGCAAGCACCTTAGCATGATTACAAACAGTATGCTAAGAGGTGGGGAGAGAGGCTCAAAATATTTGCAATGAAACATCAAATTGAATGAAACTAGCCTGGTCATAGGGGCTTTTTCTTGCTGTTTTTTAATATTAACTCACAAAAGCTTAATCTAAATTTCACTAAAATATGCATCAAACCATGCAAAATGACTAGTTTCGACCTGAAACCACTCAAACTTCAACAGTTTCAACTGAGTTTTGCATTGAGGACTGGGTTCATTCAACCCAAACACCCGAAGCTCAACTTAGGGGACTGAAAGAATGCAGTTAAAAACTTGAACTCCCTGAAAAATTGAACGGCTGTGTTTTCTGGTGCTTCAGCACTAAACTCAATGTACATTTTCAGTGATTTTTTTTCAAGGATGAGAGTAATGTATCTGTCTTCACATCACAATTTTTTGGCTTGCAGATTGCATACTGCTATGTTTTTCACACCAGTGCAGCTTTTCCTAACTAAGAGTAATCGGAGTTGGGTCTAGCCGACATTGTTACATGTATTTCTTTGAGTGACCAGAGAGTAAAATAGCTATAAAACCAGAAAACTTTTTTTGGAATTACATATAACTTTTTTCGCTGATGCACTGGGGATGCCTACACCTGACATGTTCACAATACCATTTAGTGAGAATTACTGTGAAGGTATACAGGGAAATGGACATAATTATGTTCTCTAAGAAGGGGATATACCAAGACAGGGAGGGAAGGATTAGCTTCAGTGGAGTTTGTCATTTTGGGAATCTTTTGTTCTCAGCTTTTTTTTTTTTTTTTTTTTTTTGAAGTGTAGAAAAATCTCTAGGATCAAACTACTATAATCATGCTTTTAAAGATAATATGAAACCCAGGAAAAACAAAATCATATATAGTTTGAAAAATGTGATTTCATCTGGCTTTTTTTTTCTTGCTTGTTCTTGAATTTATGATAAACATGGAGAGTTTCCATTTTCCAAATATTTTCTGAAGTGATGTGGAATTATTCTACAACCTGCAATCTCTTCTCCCTAGTGCTCATATTTCCATCAGTCGGTTATTCCATCCATCCTCCACTCTGTTAAAGACTACAGTTAAAAACACGAGGTGTTTACTGAACTCAGCAGTTACTACTCTTACTGGATTTAGCATATCAATATGTTATTGGAATAAAAAATTATCTCCTAAAAAGCCAACCAAACTACTATATAATTTATAGCTGTAGCAAATGGAATACAAAGTAATATAGACTACATCCATTTTAGCACTGGTGTAGGTGCTCATTTAATAGAGTGCTCAAATGTATGCTGGAATCTTTGTTGGACAAATAGAAAGATAAAAACAGAGATGGTTCAGGGAAAAAGTGGAAAATAATGTTGGGAGCACTGAATGACAGTGAAAATACTATAGTCTGCATATTTTCTCCTGAATTCTCCCTTCCAGGTTTTCAAACAGTGCACAACGGATCCTGAGAGGTATTTGTTTCCCCTCCAGAACACACATTAGGCACCAATGCTTAGTCATCATCCACTTTTTTCTTCTGTTTGATTAGCTGCCAAGAGATCTTAATCCTTAGTATAAAAAAAGTTGTTTCTACCCTGTAGAACAGGGTATGAAAGTAAAGAGAACCTCTGTGCTTCTTAGGGCCTCATCTATACTACTAATAATACTGAGTTGGGACCACATGGGTGTTCCCTGACTTGGTTACAAGATAATTCCTACAGACAAAATATATGGATGCTTAAGCAATGAGTAAATAATATAATACTATTATATGATCAATGGTATGCTCTCCCTGTGTCTTCCATTCTGGCTGCCCTATCTCAAAATGTATGTAACAGAAATAGAGTGCGTTCAGAGAGGAGTGACAAAAATAATTAGCGGCACAAAAAAATGTCCATACTTGGGGCCTGATCCAGTCCCCACCGAAATAAATAAAAAGGCTCCAACTGACTTCAACTAATGTTGGATCAGGCCTGAAGAAAGACTGAAAAGCCAGAGATCGTTTAGAAAGGAGGTGAATGAGAAGAGATTCGAAGGCCATATACAAAATAATGAACAATACAAAGTAAATCTCCTATTTAACCTCATTCAAAATACAACTACAAAACTAACTAAAAGGCAATTGTTTTTTACACAATGCACAGGTAGCCTGTGCTCGTTGCCACTAGACGTTGAGTGCAAAACCTTGGGGGTGGGGGAGGGGAGTGCTCAAATAGGATTAGACATGTCTATGGAGAATGAGAACATCCACTGTTCCAATAATTAGTTTTGGGGGGGTTTTTTTATGAAGAAATAAATATAAACCCTCACGTTTAAGGACATCAGCCTATCACCGAGCACTATTTTTCTGTAATTGTCCATTATGGGTTTCTTGGATCTTCCTCTTAAGACTCTACTATCGACGACAACATACTAGTCCATTACAGTATGACAATTCTTTTGATAATCAGACCTTTCGTTGAGTTTGAGGAATGGGAGCTATCTACATCAGGAAGCTGAAACTTTGGGGTAAACAGGTCAGGAACAGAAGCGGCATATAAAAGACCCTGATTTGACTGTATTTGTAATGAACTAGAGGCTATCTACCTCTGCATATTTTCAACAAGTTTGGCACCAGTCAGTAACAGGGCTGGGTCTACAAACAGTCTGTGTCCACTCAGTGTGGTTGCCATGCAGTTAGTGACCACAGCAGCTAACAGTATTTTACCCTTGTAATTGGCCTAGTCTGCATCTGATCAACTATTTGCCAACCTATTTGATAGATAGCTGTTTTACAGTGTAGATGGGACCCCCGAACTGCACCCTGTAACAGTGTGGCTCCTTCCTCTCTGCTTTCTGTGCAACAGGGCATTCCAGAGTTCTTAGCTCTGTGTGCATGTCTTCGGCAGAAGCCATATGGAATAACTGCTCATATTTTCCCAGAAGGGGCAGACATAACACAGCCTGCAGACCTCCAGACTCGGTTAATATATGGTTATGATTTTAAAAATGCTGCTGTGAAGACACAACTTAACTTTGTTTATAACTGGGTCAGATAGGAGTATTATGTAGTGGCTACATAAATATGGCTGTACCTGTAGTGGGAATTGGACCCTTATAATTAAAAAGATGACTGCAAATACCGATTTACCATCAGGGAACTAAGGCACAGAGAAATTAAGGGCTTGATCCTGCAAGGTCCTGAATAGTCTGGCCCTTACCCAGCATAGCACTTTAGCATGCATTTAGCGTTAAGCACTGTGTAGTCCCATCAATTGCAGGATCACATCCAAAGTGACTCACCTAAGGTCATACAGCAAGTCTTTGGCACAGCCAAGAATATAACCCAGATTTCCTGAGTCCTAGTCTAGTGCCTTAACCACAGATCATACTTCTTCTAAAAGTAGAATCTATTAGGGTACATGTTGCTCTTTTAAAGATAAATACCTGGAAAAATATAATATCGGTTTCATTCTAAAGGCAGAATGGAAATAAATATGTACTGATCTATGTTATGTCTATAAAAGCACCTTGTTGGTTAATGATAACTAGTGAATTAAGTAAAAGACTTTCCCTGGGGGGAAAAGGCCTTTTTGATAAATAGTGTTATAATTAGAAGGTCTTCAAATTTACTTTACTTAATCACATTTTTACAACCAATCTTTACATTAAAAAAATCTCTTTAAAAAACTAGCTGGCTTATATACAATAAAATTTTCTACTGTGTATCCAGCTATCATGGGATCGGCTTACGAGTGAAGAATGGGAAGGAGAAAACCAGGCGGGTCTTTGTCCCTTTTGATAGGCACTCCTCCCAATGCCACCCCTTTTGTCACCTCACTTACTTTAAAAAGTGACATCACAGTGAGTTGACTGTAACAATATACCTAGAAGAGGTAAGTTACAATAAGTTAGAAGAGAACTACCAGTACTAACTCTATGGCTCTGCATAGGAATTCTTGGGTATTGTTATGACAATACCACACACTGAAAAACTATTTTTGAAGTATAGGCTTAATCACTAACATCATACCAAAAGAAATAATAATAATCACTTAAACTGCACCCTGGAGGTGCAGATCTTCACCATTCCATTTTTATTCATTAAAGGCAAATGGTTCATATGCCTAGCACTAGCAGGAATCTAGCTATAATCAAAATCTCCAAAACAAACATGAAGCATGGGGCTTAGCTTTATTCCATATAATTTCTGGCTGCCAACTAATTTAGAAGCAATTTTAAAAGTCTGGGGATTGTCTGGCGTGAGAAAGCTGCTATCTATTTGTGGATATACTAGACTACTTTCAGAAAAAGGATAAAGGCTAAATATTTAAAAATTCCTTTTACTTTTCTTGTCTGCAAAGCACCAATATCTCTGGGCCTGATTCTCATGTTACATAATGTATACACCAAGGTAACTTCATTGACTCCAATGGGACTGCATCATCACCTTCAACAGAACTGCTTCCAGTGTTAAACTGGTATAAAGAAGTAAGCATCAGGTCCTTTGAATCCACAAGAAGGCCCAAATCTTTCATTTATTTCCAGAGTTCAGACCTTCCTGTAGATAAATTTGACATTTTCTTTTTAAAATAACACAAAGAGAAATGAATATTGGGGTTTCATTCAACATGCAGTCATTGAAAGACAAAAACTTTCCCAATCCTCTTTCCTGTTGTACTTGGGTGATACACAGCCATAGCAACTGTGTGCATTGAGGAGCACTCCTGTAACCATGGAGATGAGCACTTGGGGTGCCTCTCACTGCTTTGGCTGCATTTGTAATTCCAGGAACAAAAGCAGAAAACTAGTGAGAGCAAAAATTCGAGGGCAAAAAGTGCTTTGAGAATCTATGACAATTTAAACAGCAGAACATTTTCTGGTGACTGGAAAGCCATTATAAATTCCACTTTAAAAAACCCCAGTAACAGTGGGCTGTTCCCTTCTGCCAACCAGGAAAAGCTGACCCAATCACCATAACCAGCAAACTGGGGAAACAAACACACATTACAAAACCGAGAAAACAAAATGTACCCTTTTAATCATGCACGTAGAAAGGTGAAAGTGCAAGAGAAAAAAAACAGATCTTTACGAAGTAACTTTTCCTAAACAAAATTATCTAAAGTATTTCAGTGCAGATGGCTATCTAACTTATGAAGTACTTCTACCCTTCTTTTCAGACTGCTCTTTCCTTATAATCCTGTATGCACTGGAAAGAGATGCTGGCAGGGGTTTCTTTAAAACTTCATCTTCTCTTTTTTATATATATTAGGATTTAAGTACTCACACCTGCACCCTTACAGTAGAAACTATAACATTAGCAGTGCTAACACCCTGATAGCTTTTAAATATGTTTAAACACATGCTTCAAACAGTTTTCAGGTTGTTTGGTTTTAGGTAGAGGAATAAACAGTTCCAGCTGTTTCAGTGTGAATGATTTGGCAGAGAAAGTCATTGAACTTCCAGATGTCTTTGGTATACAGTATTACAAATGTATTTCTCCTCCATCACCGCCACAAACATTTCATTTTATCCCTCCAATAAGCTGCCCACACAATCATACTGATGTAATATGGGCATGAACTGCATGAGCTGGATTTGTGATCACTGAACAGAATGGGTAATGATTAGCTTTTGCTAGTCCTTTATATCCTGTTGGCTTGTGCACCTACTGTATGTTTCTTTCAGGATATTATTAAACTGATTAATCACAGGCAAGCAAAATTAGGCAAATCAGGTAAGCATTCATTAAATCTACATTGTCCCATATTTGCAATTCAGTGCAACAGGCTAGAAACAAGTGTTGATGTTTTAATGGCTGCAAAATCACAAGAGCCTATTTTAAAAGGCACCTTGTAAGACTCTGGGAGGATGATTTTAACGGGGCAGCACTGGACAGTGAAACTAATACCACATATTTCTAAACAGAAATGAAGTTCACTTGCCATCCTGGGTGACCAATTTAAGATTTGACAGAGTCTTCAGGTTTATTTACAACATTTATGTTCTCACTGTTCTGGCAGGATTGTCTCATTCCCCTCCCCAGAAATGTAGGCATGGAACTCCCCAGTGAAGTCTCTGGGAATGAGCATGTCCATCTGCAGGACCAGCCAGATCTCTGGGCTTGAACATTTCTCACATTACAATGGAAAGTAAGTAGCACTGTGTCAGTAAGGCAACAGAACTTTGGCTCAGATACAGAAAACAAAAATGTTACTGTTCCCACCCATATGAGTGAAAGATCTTGTCATAATTGTAATTCATTCTGTTGAGTGCTCACTGTGAGCCCAATTCTGCCCTCAAACCTGCACACACAACTCTTGTTGTCATTAATAGGAACTATATGGGTGTCTCAGAAAGCAGAACTGAGCCCTAACAGTAAAACTTGGGCTAATTTCCTCATAGTGTATTACTCTGTTTGGTTTGAAGGTTATTCTCTGCTCCATTAAATCTCACATTTATCTAGGCGGACACTTAACTGGCTCTATAAAACATGGTAATCTATTATGGAGCTACAATAAACTAACCATATTCTCGAGGAAACCTGAGCTTTAATTTCAACATTAGAAAACTTCAAATTTATAATTATTATTATTTGAACTATTACTGAACTGGCTTCTGCCTGGGTCTTCTGAATTAAATGGATACTTTTGGAATAAAAGTGTGTGGGATTTTTTTGTCCATTAAATATTAAACGAATATTCTCACTGAATGCTGTTTTACAAGCACGAATTGCGCTAACAAGTAATAGGTTTTATACACACTAAGTCCTGTGCACTGACCAAAAAAGTAAATACACATAGTCTGTTTGCCCCAAATACCCTTCCAGAATTATGTGAAGATATGGATCAACAGCCAATAAATGTGTTATTTCCTCAGGCATTACTAAACTGTACAAAGTATAAAGAGTACCAATGGTAGACTCATGATCAATACCTGCTCCACTTTTCAATTAATTGTTATGTTTATGTTTAACTCCACTGACTATGTAAAAAAAAAAAAAAACCAAAACACCTTAGTGTTGAATACAAACAATAGCTATGGCTCATTCATGCAGCATCAATAATAGAAACCAGGAAATGATCCTAAAAATGCAATCTTCTCCACTGAAGCTTAAGCAGAATCTCTGTTAACTGTAATGCTTGGATCTCCATTAGCTGCAGTACTATTTAAATTCCTGTCCTCAAAAGATCAACCACTACAGGAAAGTAGAAAGAAGTGCTGCACACAGACTAGCTACGAGATTACACATTGTCTTCTTTTCTACCCACATTTCAATGGCCTCTTTTCCTCCTAGCTTGAATATAAACCATAATGTGTTCCATCAAAGTTTAAGAACAGTACAGTGGACATAAATGGTAATATAGAACTATACTCAATCTGGACCAGATTCTGTCACTCACACTGGATACAATCGAGACTGCATTGAGGACAATGTAAGTTTTACCACTGACTTCAGAGGAGAATGGATTCCACTCATTGGGTAGTACCTTTCTCTTTGAGCAGTCCTATTGACTTAATTGAGACTACCTGAGAGGAGTAAGGTACAAGTCAACACAGAATCAGACCCAATTACTGGATTTACTGAGATACTTTCTTTTACATAATATAACATTCTGTATTTATTTATACAAAAAGCATACATAAGCATAAGGTTTAGCAGCACAAAGGGTGGGGTTCCATAGTGGCATATCAGAGCAACCTAGCCATATCAATCTAAATGAAACTTGCAGGTGTGCAAGTTCCTGAGCTTTGCCACAGATTTGAAAAATTGTCTCTGATGGAATTCAGTACAAAGATGAACATCTTGCATTTGGGAACAAAGGTCTATTTACTACAATGGCTTCCAGGAAGAATTATTCATATTTATTCCAAGCTAGCTGACAGTTCTCATCCCAGAAGTTCCTTTCTTAATTCATTCACATTATGATTCAAAAAGTCTCTGTCTTCTAAAGTAGCAGCTTATAATTATTAATTACCTGAGAGACAAGGATACACAATGCTCACAGGCTGGGAAATTGATCCAGCCTTCACTGTCAACAATACAGCAAGTGGTGAAACATGAAAATGCTGGCTAGTGAAAGGAATCTGTATTCATTATTGGATGTGTTTAAACCTGTACTGGAAGTACTTTTGGTTCACAAACCATTTTCCTGAGTTACTCCTGAAAACCATTAGCTTCACAGGACTCTGTAGCCTTTAGTAACTACTGCTATTTCTCAGAGAGCAGCAGCCCCTGTGCCTGGCAAGCCCAGAACAATGTAAAAAAAAAAAATGTAATGAGCCCTTTTGTAAAGCCTTCATGGTTACTAGGTTGTCAGCAACACAAGCCAAAACTAAATTATGGCTCTTTGCAAAACAACCATTTCAATACCAGGTAAAGAAGTACTTTTGAGTAAGTGCTCAAAGTACAACAATCTTCAGGTATGTCATAAATATAAAGGGAAGGGTAAACCCCTTTGAAATCCCTCCTGGCCAGGGGAAAGCTCCTCTCACCTGTAAAGGGTTAAGAAGCTAAAGGTAACCTTGCTGGCACCTGACCAAAATGACCAATGAGGAGACAAGATACTTTCAAAAGCTGGGAGGAGGGAGAGAAACAAAGGGTCTGTCTGTCTGCTGGTTTCTGCCAGGGATAGACCAGAATGGGGGGGGGGTGGAGGGTGAGAAAACCTGGATTTGTGCTGGAAATGGCCCACCTGTTGATCACTTTAGATAAGCTATTACCAGCAGGACAGTGGGGTGGGAGGAGGTATTGTTTCATGATTTCTGTGTGTATATAAAGTCTGCTGCAGTTTCCACGGTAAACATCTGATGAAGTGAGCTGTAGCTCACGAAAGCTCATGCTCAAATAAATTGGTTAGTCTCTAAGGTGCCACAAGTACTCCTTTTCTTTTTGCGAATACAGACTAACACGGCTGTTCCTCTGAAACCTTAGAACTTTTAGTAAGTAATCTAGCTAGGTATGTGTTAGATTATGATTTCTTTAAATGGCTGAGAAAAGAATTGTGCTGAATAGAATAACTATTTCTGTCTGTGTGTCTTTTTTGTAACTTAAGGTTTTGCCTAGAGGGGTTCTCTAGGTTTTTGAATCTAATTACCCTGTAAGATATCTACCATCCTGATTTTACAGGGGGGATTTCTTTATTTCTATTTACTTCTATTTTTATTAAAAGTCTTCTTGTAAGAAACTGAATGCTTTTTCATTGTTCTCAGATCCAAGGGTTTGGGTCTGTGGTCACCTATGCAAATTGGTGAGGCTTTTTATCCAACATTTCCCAGGAAAGGGGGGGTGCAAGTGTTGGGAGGATTGTTCATTGTTCTTAAGATCCAAGGGTCTGGGTCTGTAGTCACCTAGGCAAATTGGTGAGGCTTTTTACCAAACCTTGTCCAGGAAGTGGGGTGCAAGGTTTTGGGAAGTATTTTGGGGGGAAAGATGCGTCCAAACAGCTCTTCCCCAGTAACCAGTATTAGTTTGGTGGTGGTAGCAGCCAGTCCAAGGACAACGGGTGGAATATTTTGTACCTTGGGGAAGCTTTGACCTAAGCTGGTAAAGATAAGCTTAGGAGGTTTTTCATGCAGGTCCCCACATCTGTACCCTAGAGTTCAGAGTGGGGGAGGAACCTTGACAAGGTAGAACAAACCAGTGGTAAACAAAAATTTAAGGTATTAAGATTAATCAGTACATATATTTGACAGCATGATCAGAGCACACTACAACTAAGGGATGACAGACAACAGAGCATGCAGTCACAAAGAAATGGACAGTTTACGGTAGCCATTATGCAGATTTAGATCTGTTGTCTATATTTTAGACACATACATACATTAGGTCTCTGTAAACACACAGTAGATTGTAAGATATTTCAAAACCATATATTTTGTTAGACAATAAAACAGTGCATCATTATGACTATAATTTTTGCTTAGGAGTCTCAATCATGGACCAGGACCCCACTGTGCGAAGCATTTACAAACACAGAACAAAAAGACTGACTAAATACAGAGGGTCAATTTAATAACCTAGTGGAAGTGCTCTTTGATGCAATGTAGGAGGCTCACAATGGATTTCCTGTCCCAATATGCATGTTCGTGGCCACTCAAAGCTCCTAAAACATTCCCTCTCCCTCTCTGACCCACACACTATCAGTGTTACTCAAGGGCATTTAAGCAAACATTCTCAGGGGAGAGGTTCCAAGGACCTGGGGAAAGGGCATTCTTGGTAGCAATCCCTTTCCTGTTTAATTCACTCCCATCAGATATAAAGCTAAACCAGTGTCTAGACCTGGGCCCTGGCTACACTCAGAAAGTACAGTAAGATTGCACCTCTCTGTCCAAGCTTTTATCTAATTGCCAAAACAATTACCTTTCCCCGGGAACATTTATGCTGCTTTGGAGGGTCATGGGGTACTGTCTCCTTACATACTGGAAATGTTAACCTTAATTTAAGGCCTGACATACACTTAAGAGGTTTGCTGGCAAAGCTATGCCTGTTAGGATAGGCAAATTGGTTGAAACTATAGTAAAGAACAGAATTATCAGACAGATAGATCAACATGATCGTTGGGGAAGAGTCAATGCAGCTTTTGTAAAGGGAAATCATACCTCACCAATGTATTAGAACTCTCTGAGGGAATCTACAAATGTGGACAAGGGTGATCCAGTGGATTTAGTGTACTTGGAGTTTCAGAAAAATTTTTTATAAGATCCCTCACCAAAGGCTCATAACAAAGTAATCACTCATGGGATAAGAAGGAAGGTTCTCTCATGGATGAGTAACTGGTTAAAAAGACAGAAAACAAAGGATAAGACTAAATGGTCAGTTTTCAGAATGGAGAAGGGTAAAAAATGGTGTCCCCCAGGGATCTGTACTGGGACCAGTGCTGTTCAACATATTTATGAATGGTCTGGAAAAATGGAGTAAACAGTGAGGTGGCAAAATTTGCAGAGGATACACAATTACTCAAGATAGTTAAGTCTAAAGCAGACTGTGAAGAGCTACAAAGGGCTCTCACAAAACTTGGTGAGCGGGCAACAAATTCAATGTTGATAAATGCAAAGTAATGAGTATTGAAAAGCCTAATCCCAATTAAACATACACAATGATTAGCTGTTGCCACTCAAGAGTGAGATCTTGGAGTCATTGTGGATAGTTCTCTGAAAACATCCACTCTGTGCAGCAGCAGTCAAAAAAGCTAAGAGAATGTTAGGAACCAGTAAAAAAGGGATAGATAATAAGACAGTGAATATCATAAGCCACTATATAAATACATGGTACGTCCACACCTTGAATACAGCATGCAGTTCTGTCACCCCATCTCATAAAAGATATATTAGAACTGGAAAAGGTACAAGAGAAGAGCAACAGAAATGATTAGGGATATGGAACAGCTTCCGTATGAGGAGAAATTAAAAAGACTGGAACTGTTCAGCTTGGAAAAGAGATGACTGAGGGGAGATATGATAGAGGTCTATAAAATCATGAATGGTGTAGAGAAAGAAAATAAGGAAGACTTATAACTACTTCACATAACACAAGAACCAGGGGTCACCCAATGAAATTAATATGCAGCAGGTTTTAAACAAAAGAAAGTACTCTACTTCACACAATGCACAGTCAACCTGTACAACTCATTGCCAGGGATGTTGTGAAGGCCAAAAGCGTAACTGGGTTCAAAAAAGAATTAGATATGTTTATGGAGGATAGGTTCATCAATACCTATTAGCCAAGATGATCAAGGAGGCAACCACTGTTCCCTCTAAGCGGTGTGCATGTGCGCGCACACGCAGATCCTAAACCCCACGCACACGGCGAAACACCGTGCACACAAAAATTTGCACAGAAGCACAATAATTTGCACAGAAGGTATTTTTGCGCACACGGCCTGTCAAAAATTAGAGGGAACACTGGCTGCACTGTCCTAAGCCTTTAACTGCCAGAAGCTGGCACTGGATCACTCAATAATTGCCCTGTTCTGTTCATTCCCTCTGAAGCATGTGGTATTGGCCACTGTCAGAAGACAGGGGCTAGATAGACCATTGGTCTGACCCAGCATGGCCAGTTTTATGTTTTTATCAGTGTGAAAAAAAAATCATACCCCTACCTGGCATAGCTATGTCAGCAAAAGTTCTTCTGCAGATGCAATTACACAGGCAAAAAAATGCAGGTATAGCTTAGTTTGCTAAATGAACTGGTATAAATTGTATCAGCAAAAGAACTCTTTTGCTGGTATAAGCTGCATTTCCACTAGGAGAGTTTACCAGTACAGGTACACCAGCAAGCCTTTTCTAGCGTAGGTATGTCCTAAACCTTGTAAAGTGCACCACATACTTTGGTGATGGAGGAATGCAACAGTTCTTGTACAAACATTAAATAACTGAAGAGTACTACCAAGTTGGCTGGGGGAGGGAGACAACATCAGTACCAACAGTTTGTTCACTTCATCTGTGGTATTTTAACTCCCTCTCTAGGTATTTATGTTGCACCCAACATATCATGAATTAAACAAAAAACAAATAAGAAAGACCTGTTCCCTATCTTCCCCATAAACGTTTCCCTCTTCATGAGAATGTTGATGTGATTAGAGGTAACATGTGACATTATCATATAATTAAAATAAACCATTAGTCCCAGCTTGGAACTAGAACCTGCCATGCACAGCTCAGTTCATTCCTATCATGTTGCCAGTCTGTTATGGATAGTTCCAGATCATCTTCACTACGGATTAAAAAAAGCTAGGTACTTCCAGAATCTTTCAAACCAGCTATAATTCTCAAATAGTGCATGCTGCAGCCTTTGTTGTCATTTGAAATGCAACTCTAGTTGCAAGAAAAATGAATGTATTTGTATACATAACATTATGTCTCCCTACAAAAGAGAGAGAGAGAATGTGAAATAAAAAAGATGTCTGCAGTATTACGAAGAGTGGGGTGCCAGTTTAATTAGGGCTCTCTATTATCTTCGTGTTTACTGCTAAAAACATTTAAGTACACATCAAATATATTATCTTAAAATAAACAGCTTCCATTCTGAATCAAATGTAAAGTTTTGCTTGTACAATAACCTCCAACACCCCCTTTGGTGCCATGTTCATTCAATTCTCATTAACTCAACACAGCCTGAACCTCTCTACAGGTCACCTCAAGTTGCACAGCAGTGTTAATCACCCTGGCTTGTCACAGACTGGGACAAGGGTGTCTTCTCAGGTCCACTGATTGATGTAGTGTCTGTCTCTGCCAGCTTAGGTTTGGAAGCTCCTTTGGATTTGTGCACTCCCTCTGTTTCAGTTCAGGGAGGCAACAAGAGACATTCTCTTCAGGGCAGATCACAGAACCTCATAGCATCGTCAAGTCCAAGTAGACAGTGATCTTTTCTGACTGTCCTTACCTCAATTCTAGAAAGTCAGATCTGAAAACCACAGAGGTTAGCCTAGTCTCCATCTCAGATGGGATCAGATACTCATCCTGCCAGTTCATAGATCATAAATCTTCCCACAAGATCAGGTGTAGAAGAGTTGATAGCATCCATTCTCTATCCTCTGACAGCTGAAATCTAGCTTCCCTAGATTGTGTTGCATATATGCACAGCTTCTCCATCCTGAATATTTCCCTCCAATTGTAGTTTTTTAGTCCTGTCACCACAGTCTCCAAACTTTTAGGTAACTTATCAGAGACACATGCATTCTGCAGTGTGGAATATGCCATGAATTCCACTGTTTGCTGAAGAATTGTACTCCCAAATCAAAGCTTTTGTTTTTAAACAAACAAATATTTATTCTAGGCCTCAAAATTGCAGCGACAACCAATGTAGTGTTGTCTCCCTGCAACTGTAGGTATCCTGAAGCAATGGCCATGAGAGATGTAATCTGCCCCATTCATCTCAATTTAATATACCTAGGTAGCAATACAGTCGGCTTGGGTTTGACAACATCTTGATTCAATTGATGCATCCTGTAGTGGGACACCCCGTCGGTAACATGGGTTACTGCAGGCATATCACCCCAGTCTTCCACTCGCTACACTGGCTCCCTAAAAATACCAGGGTAGGTAAATATAATGATTTAATTTTTTTAATTAAAAATTTATTTTCCAAATGTAAATCATGGTTTTTAAATTTACATTGACTTTCTAACATTTAAATTAGATTTCTTATTTATATGTTACTAGTTCTTTACTTTCCTCCCATTTTATAGACTGAAAATTGATAAAGTAGACATTCCGTGTTTGTTTCTTTAATTAGTTTCCTAATGGTTAGTAGAATGTCAAATTTTATAAACAGATTTTTTTCTAACTGAAATTTTACCATTAAAACACTCATCTATGCTGAAAAAGACAAGTCCAGGGCCTCGTCAATATCATTCCTGTAAGACTATCACAAACTCAAACACAAAATTGATACGCAAATAGTCTGTGCTATATTTGCAACAAACATCAGCTTCCACTTCATCAACCTTCTAAAGGTAAAGAAAGATGAAATGTTTTGCTCAAATTATACCACATCATCAACAAGTTGTCACACAGGAAATTCCAATATTCTGAAAAAATTTAGTTCCATTTTGAAACAAAAAATAGATGTTTTGAAATTTCCCATAGAATGGAAAATTAAAAAAAAAAGAAGTGTTTAAATGCAATTGTTTAGAAAATTTCATACCAAAATTGCTCCTCAGAGCCCAAATTCTGAGGATTTCAGATCAGCCATGGCACCCAGTGCTTCGAGGCTCCTGGCTCCCCGTCAGCTAAAACAATTTTAAACTACAACTTACCTTGTTTAACATGTTAGATAAGATGTGTTAAAAATACACTATTTTCTCTAGAGAAGACAAGCCCTTAATTGATTGATCCCAGGATATCTAAAATATTGTCGCACAGTTCTGATCCATGACCGCCATCACAACTCAGCTCCTTCAGCAGAATGAAATGGCAGATGCCAGCTCATTTGTACAAAGCATTCTCCAGGGCCTGGTCCAAGGCTAGAAGCCACTCAATCAAGAACTAAGCACTTTTGCAAACCTTACTACTTTCTATTCCAAATGCAAAGCACGTTTTTTTGACCTGGTGTTCACTACACTAAAAAAAAGCTCTACGTACTTCAAAAACAAACACATACACACACAACTATTTTTCCCCCTACGAAAGGAATGGAGAACACACTACACATTACAAATGGTAGCATATTGTTTAATGCACTTCTGAAAGTCTCTCAGATACCATGGTAACGGGCCGGTATAAAAACCTAAGTGGAATACTCAGGTGCCAAAACCTCCAATGTCCCTGCTCAGAAAAAAAATTAAGCGTGGTTAAAGTAAGTGAAATAGGAGACTGAAGATTTATTTTTTGACAGGACTGGGAAGGCAAATTTACCTGTGTAACCTAGGACAAGTTAGATCTTGTCTACACTGGGTTTTTTATACCAGTGTAGATACACCAATGTAGATGCATCATACAAACCCCTTGTATAAACAAACCACAGAGGTGCAATTTACCACAATTTCAAATCTAAAGACTCCTCTAAATCATGCCAAGGGACCAGATCTACACATAGTGATTCCAAAATCAGGGCTTTTATTCAACCTCTACACATACTTCTAAAACCTGCACTGAGTGTTCCTCAACTGTGACCAAGAATCTAGTTTATGTATCCTTGTCTCTCAGTCTAAGGTTATAATGCATGGCCCAAAACTAGTGATTAACATTAAATTCCATCAAGTTCTTTAGCAAAGAAACTGCCCTATTTGGTGTTTTTCTACCCCAGACCTGGGAATATGCAAGACCACAGTAACACCATTTTCAACCCAGTGATGCTTCAAGGGACAATGAAAATGAATGAACAATTGTACAGCTCTACCATTTCCGTATTTTAACATGATACTTCCAATTGACACACAATTGTTTTTTACTTGTAAAACAGTGACATCTCTCTGGACTAATTTTCCTGCACAATTATCTACAGTGACTACTGAGATGGGTTGGTGTTGGTTCCTGGAGATTTCATATTCCACTGCAGAAGGCAACCATCACTCCGAGTTCATGGGTCAGCAATAATTGTTCATGTAGGAATCATTAATGGCAAAATCTATCTAGTTCCTGAAGGAGACTGACTCATGTTGACCAATTAATCAGCACTGCTTGTAACTGGGGCTGGATTCTCTTGCTATACTGCATGATGCATAGGGCTCTACCAAATTCACGGCCATGAAAAACACGTCACGGACCTTGAAATCTGTGAAATCTGGTCTTTTGTGTGCTTTTACCCTATACTATACAGATTTCACAGGGGAGACAAGCATTTCTCAAACTGGGGGTCCTGACCTAAAAGGGAGTTGAAGGGGAGGTCGCAAGGTTATTTTAGGGGGGGTCGTGGTATGCCATCCTTACTTCTGCTCTGCTGCCTTCAGGGCTGGGTGGCCAGAGAGTGGCAGCTGTTGGCAAGGTGCCCAGCTGAAGGCAGCACCCCACCAGCGGCAGCACAGAAGTAAGGGTGGCAACACCATATCATGCCATCCTTACTTCTGCTTTCTTACTGCTGCTGCTGGAGGCAGCTCTGACTTCAGAACTGGGCTCCCAGCAAGCAGCCACCGCTCTCCAGCTGCCCAGCTCTGAAGGCAGCACCACCACCTGCAGCAGCACAGAAGTAAGGGTAGCAATACCACAACCCCCCCTACAATAACCTTGCAATCCCCCCACAACTCCTTTTTGGGTCAGGACCCCTACAATTACAACACTGAAATTTCAGATTTAAATAGCTGAAATCATGAAATTTACAATTTTTTAAATCCTATGCCCGTGAAATTGACCAAAATGGACCATGAATTTGGTAGGGCCCTAACAATGCAAAATGAAAAAGAACTGAAAATTAGAGACTGACATCAACTTTATTTTGCTACCAAACACGAGTCTTTAATTGTTGCTTGAATTCCTTGATATGTTGAATAAACATTCTGCAGCTGGGGATTTCAGTTCCCCTCCCCGCTTTCCCAAACAAAAAAACAAATCAACAAAAGGAAACTAAATAATTAGTTTAGTTGGTGTTTGAACAAATACATTACTTTGCATTTAAATTGCTAATTGGGAATCAGACTGTAGAGTGTTTACTCACAGTGGTGTGCACTTACTCATCTGAGTAGTCTCATTGAAAACAATAGGACTACTAGAGTGAGTAACTGCTCACTAGTCTAAATAATGGCTCCACAATCTGGCCTGAAATACTTTAATTCCACTGAAAACAGTGTATGTGTCAGGTTAAAATAAATATTCTGATACCAAGGGCACAAGGTTATACTATTTGGCTGTTATGGGCTGTACTGAGAGCAGCCATGCCAGCTAACTCACGCATTTCCCCAACAGCTAATTAAAATCTCTCAAGACAAATCACAGTAATATTTTGCAGAGATGCTTGCAAATATAATGGGTTTGTGGCTTGTCAGAACAGATTCCCCTATGAACTGAATCCCTTGATGGAAATTCCCATTGACACCTATTCATGAAGTCAGGGGTGATAAACTCCAGTGCTGCTGAACTTGGCTAACGATCTGCTCACAACTGAATTCCTGTTTTTCAGGCCAATAAAACTTTATAGACCTTTCCCCCCTTTTCCCTCCCCTTAATTTCCCGCCTTCCTATCACCCCTCAGTTCTATGCAGGAATCTTAGCTGCAAGAGTAATGCAAACCAAATGCAGCAGCATCACTAATTACCCCACGGAGAGGTAGCTTTAGATCAGTTACATTTCTCAAAAAAGGAAGAAATTTTAAAAAGAGATGGCTAAAAATGCAGTCTGCTATTAAAATGTGCAGGAACAAATTTAATTCCAATTTTAACTTTCTGTGACTTGTCAAGCAAGAAAATTTCAACACTGACTTGACTCATTTGGAAGAAATGGTAAAATAAGTACCGAGAGAAAACAGAAGTAGAAATATTTTTGTTATACACACCACACATCTGATGCTTCAAAAATGGGTTCTTTTTACATTAACTGCCATTTGAATTTCACTTTCCATTCCCTGAAATGTAACAAACATGAAAGCTAACTAGATCACAGTCCACACACTGTGCTAGTTCTTTTAGGATTATTCTATGTGGAAATCATGCTCCCATGGCTTTAAACCAGAGTGGAAAATATAGTTAAAAAGATAATTAAGCACAACTTTATCTCAGTATATATCAGAGATAACAGGTTTGTCCATATGTAAACGGGTGGGGGTGAGGGTGTCAAACTGGATTATTTGATGTACATTATTCAACAGGCAGTATGTAAACCACAGTAATAGCATGCACATAGGAAGCTGCGCCTTATTTCAGTACACATTCATGTACATATGAGATGGCTTGCTGTGTACTAAGCATGGGGCATTCTCGGAGGGTATCCTATGATCCTTTGCTTCACTGCTTAGCAGTGTGCATTCTGGGATTTTTCTTGCTCTGTATTATGAGATGTTTGGTGGAAGCCAGGTGGGTTAAAATTTAAAAAAAAAAGAAATCCCATGTTTTCACGATCTCTACCCCATGCTTTCTTTCGGGGCTGGCTAGAGCAATTTTCAAATTATTGCCAGTGAGTATGGATCCAACAACGCTGTGTGTCACTATCCTGTCAACTGCAAATACACAGAGGCTGCTTGGGCTATATTTCAGCCCTCAAAGCCCGATAAATTTGGACTTCGCCTGCCACACCACCAAGCAGATGACGTGGTAGCAGCTGCACCTCCTCCAGCAATGCCAGCAGATTCAGAGGAGGCAGACGAAGCGGGACAAGGACAAGAAGGAAGACACCAAGCAACGGATACTCGAGGAGGAGTTCCTGGAGCAGCTTCACAACATGCAGCACCATTGTCGGGCTCAGAAAACCAGCATGGAATGGGAGGAAAGGATTGTGCTGCACACCTGGGATAACCAGTAGTGGCAAAAGAATTTCAGGATGGCAAAGGAAACCTTTTTTGAGATATGTGCTCTACTAGCTGTGGACTGCAGCGGCAGCATTCCAACGGGCGGTGCCACATACCCATGGAGAAGCAGATCACCATAGCCACCCCCAAATTCTACAAGTCAGAACCCAGCCAATTTGGCTTGTGCAGATCTACGGTTGGGGCCATTGTCATGCAGGAGTATGATACCAAGGACAAGGTACCGCTGCACTAGGTTATAAAACTTGGTAATGCTCAGGAGGTTACTGATGGTTTTGAATACACGGGGTTTCCAAACTGTACTGGGGCACTGATGGGTCCCAATCGCCTAGCCCCCCTTAACTCCCAGGTGCAGAATTTATAAACAGAAAGGGGATATTTCTCCGTGGTGCTCCAAGGGCTGCTTGAACCCATGGCAAGTTTACACAAAAATGCCAGGTGGTCTGGAAAGGTCCAGGATCTTTTGGAACTCAGCTCTATTTATTAATGCAGAAAGGATAGTTTGACCCCAGGGGATCACAGGGGACATTAATGGTGTGGAGATTGCTCCAGTTATCCTGGGACACTGGCTTATCCTCTGCTTCCCTGGTGAATGAAGCCATTCACAGGCCACCTGGGTAGAAGGAAGGAACCATTTAACTATCACTTCAGTAGCTACAGAATGACACTGAAGTGTGCATTTGGCCATCTGAAAGGAAAATGGTACTGTTTCTGGAATAGGTTGGAAGCAGCAAAAAAAAAAAAAAAATGTACCGAAGATTATAGCAGTACATTGTATTTTGCACAATATTTGTGACAGAAATGGAGAAAGGCTTAACAATAGGTGGGAGGCTGAGGGGCAGAGACTTGCTCAGCAGTTTGAGCAGCAAGCAAGGCATCTAACACACAAGGGAAACAGCCAGGGCAATGCTGTCAGGGATGCCTATTGCTGCTACTATGATTTGCATGTGTGAAAATGTGCAGCTGCTAACCTGGGGGAGGGAGGATGGATTACAAGGAGTTCAGGGTTGTCTATGAGTGGTAGAAGTGGAATGTTGTGGCAATTCTTATTTTACCTCGTGTCTGTGCCTAGATAATTTTGCAAAACCCTGTGATATATTTAGAATCTATGGATTGTCTGTGTAAAATGCATTGATGACTCTTTATACATGAATTTGAAGTTGTTATTATTAAACAATGTATCATATAGCAAACAGAAATTAGCCTTTAATTAGAACAATAATGAAACCAAAATTCAAAGTGAAACAGTGCAGTGGAGGGGAGACAGAACAAGAGGAGGGAGAATTCAAGTCACAGGCGGGTATATGTCTTGTCTCCAGCTCTTCTTTTTCTTGGGCCTTCTGGTAGTTGAGTGGTGAAGCTTTAAAGTTATTAGGGATTGTTAGATGGTGCAAAAGAGCTGGGCTCTCTGGTGCAGGTGTTCTCGCTGCCCTGGGCCTGGGTCTGGGAAGGAAATGGTGTTTGAGAGTATGGCTGAGGGGAGGAGTTGCTGGTGTTCCGATTACCTCTACTGTCCAAGAGCTGTAGAACATGGCGGGTCCCAATTTGTAGCATTGCATTGCTTGCTGTCCCAATAGCTGCATGTGCTGCAGGAGAGCATGTGGGCTCTGGATTGCCTCCAGGAGTTACCGCTGCATCTCCCTGTCTTTCAACACTGTCTTTTGCCATGGCAGCACTGTCCATGGCGGCTGCAACACTATCTTTGGCCATTCCAAGGAATGGCAACATTCCCTTTTCCCCCTCCAACTACAAGTACAATTTCCACCTCTTCATTTTTATTTGGGGTGGAGGGGAAGTCTGCAATGAGGCTGTCATAAATAGAAAGGGAAGGGTAAACACCTTTAAAATCCTCCTGGCCAGAGGAAAAATCCTTTCACCTGTAAAGGGTTAAGAAGCTAGGATAACCTCGCTGGCACCTGACCAAAATGACCAATGAGGAGACAAGATACTTTCAAAAGCTGGGGGGAGGGAAAAAACAAAGTTCTCTCTGTCTGTCTGTGTGATGCTTTTGCCGGGGACAGAACAGGAATGGAGTCTTAGAACTTAGTAACTAATCTAGCTAGATATGCGTTAGATTATGATTTCTTTAAATGGCTGAGAAATTAAGCTGTACTGAATAGAATGGATGTTCCTGTCTGTGTGTCTTTTTATAACTTAAGGTTTTGCCTAGAGGGATTCTCTATGTTTTGAATCTAATTATCCTGTAAGGTATTTACCATCCTGATTTTACAGAGGTGATTCTTTTTATTGTTACTTCTATTAAAATTCTTCTTTTCAAGAACTGAATGCTTTTTTCATTGTTCTTAAGATCCAAGGGTTTGGGCCTGTGGTCACCTATGCAAGTTGGTGAGGATTTTTACTAAACCTTCCCCAGGAAGAGGGGTGGAAGGGTTGGGAGGATTTTTTGGGGGGAAAGACATTTCCAAACGGGCTCTTTCCTAATAAAATAAACCCGGATAAAACGTTTGGTGGTGGCAGTGGAAGTCCAAGGGTAAAATAGTTTGTACCTTGGGGAAGTTTTAACCTAAGCTGGTAAAAGTAAGCTTAGGAGGTTTTCATGCAGGTCCCCACATCTGTACCCTAGAGTTCAGAGTGGGGAAGGAACCTTGACAGAGGTATACAAACAATTCATACTGTTTCTTCCATTTTTCCCCCTCAGGTTAGCCAGCCCAGCTCCTAAAAAATATGGACAGGTCACATTTCCACTGCTGGACCTTTTCTTGGCATTTCTGGTTTGAATGTACATTTTCCTGAGATGTTTTCTCTCTATACTGTACTATCCACATCCCTGTTGTGGCCCCTCGCAGACATCTGCTTAGCAATGTATGCAAAAAGATCCTTATTACGGTGGCTGGCCACAAGAGCTTTCTGCCCCAATGCTTCTCCCCAGATAGCAATGAGATCCAGGGTCTCAGCATGGCTCCAGAAGTTGCTTGAGGCATGTTGTTTGGCTTCTGGAGTAATATTGCATCAGTGCGGATATATTCAAATCCAGGGGCAAATGGGCAAATTCTGGCCCAGTGCCAGTATTTAAATGCGGGAGGGGACATCTGGATAAGCTGACACCAAAGCTGTGGAGGACTCACAGGTAAAGAGACAGGTCACTAACTGTTGCTGACAAAGCAGCATGGGATAACAGCTGAAGGACTGCCAGAGTAGTGTGCAGCATGAACAACAGACCAAACTAACTCAATTTGCAGTAAACTTAGTTCACTTTGAAAGAGGACTGCAGAGTTCCGGATAAGGATGGAATTAGTGCACTATAACAAATTGCGTTGTGCACACGCAAGCATTTTCCAACTGGTTTAACTCGACTTAATCCTGTTTAACCCCCCCCCCCCACACACACACACACACACACAAGTGTAGACAAGCCGTCAGACCACTATTTGTATTTCAAAAGATTTCATCTGGTGGACAAAGAACACAATACTGCGAAATTAATATATCTTGTTATTCCTACATTACTGTCTCCTCTGAGACTTGTAAGGATAACATTAGCAGACTACAAGTTACCTGCTCATATCTTGTAAGGACAGGATAGTTTACCATAATTCTGCTATTTGAAGAAGAAATAGCCACCAGCTATAACTATACAAGGGAGATGAGTCTATGGATACGTCCACACTGCAATTAAAAACCCACAGCTGGCCCATGCCAGCTGATTCAGGCTCGCAGGAGTCAGGCTCTGGGGCTGTTTAATTGGGGTGTAGACTTCGGACTCAGGGTCTGGGACTCTCCCACCTTGCAGGGTCCTACAGCCCATGAGCCCAAACATCTACATCATATTTAAACAGCCCCCTAGCCCGAAACCCACAAGTCCAAGACAGCTGGCACAGGTCTGCGGTGGGTTTTTACTTGCAGTGTAGTCCATACCCTATAACTCCACTTACACTGAATTAAATTTTTTAATCCTACTTTTTGTCACTGAAGTCACATGTAACAATAATTACTCTTAAATCCCATCAACTATCAGCAGTGTCTTTCAAACAGAATCAATATGAATCAAAAGAACTATTCTTTGATGGCAAGAACACTGTTTCATCAGACAACCAAAACTAATAAAGAATTTAACAAAAAGAGGAACACTGATTTGAAATGTAACCATATTACTCAAATTTCATCAAGTTAGCCTTTATTTCTGTGTGCATAATAATCACAGAAAGACATTCTCCTTACTACTTCTGTCAACCTTTAATTGTGTCATGTTACCAACATCCTGTCAAAGGAGAGAGCAACTGAAAGCATACAGCATGTCTGAGTAAAGGCTATTTTTATCCTGTGATTCAGTCAGCACTCTTACAATGGCTAGGATTAAAGCTACAAGGCAGCCAAGTTACTGTATATAGGCCAATGCAATTACATGTTGAAACATGTTCAGAAAATGTGATTGTATACTGCAATCTTGCAATCTACACTGCGAACAAAAATAACATGTCAAAGACAGCTATCTCTATGCAAATAAACTTGTTAATAAACAGTGTGCAATCCTCTTGTTTCTTTCCTGTTGATTGACAGTTCACTAGCACTTTTATTTCAAGTCCTTTTAACGAGATTTTAATGCTCATGAAAGGTGTCGAGACTGGCAGACCTACAGACTGAGGTCTTCCTTTTACCTACTGAGCAGGTGCAGCATAGGCAGGGGCACAGCAGACTTCTTCAGACTGCTCCAGCTTCCATCTTCCCCTGCAATGACTACTCTTAAAGGCAAGAGGGTAATTCGGTCTCCATGCCCGGCCAAACCTTAACCTCTCTGCTGAGACTACCAACAAGAGCCAGTTGTGGTGGCGGTGGTGGTGGTGCTAAGAATGCTTTTTCAGTATTGCCAGCCCCAAACATCAAAACACTGTGACTCGGCCACCTCCAAAATCATGAAATTGGGTGAGATGTTTACAATGTTGGGATCTTTTTATTTGTGTTTCTACCCTTGGGCCTTTAGGGGCCATGTTTTCAACTTTCCTTCTGTGAAGCTGAGGTTAATCACACGACCCCAGGAGCTTGGGCTTTAAGAAACACAGTAAATATTGTCAGACTCACAATGAAAGTGAGAGACTGGCAACATTGTGATGTGGGCACTTATCGACTAGGAAATTGTTTGAGACCATCTGCTCACTTTACTTATATCATCAACCAGTCATCAAATTGTAATGACTTTCAGTTACGAGAAGTGGAGCTGGAATTTGACCAATAAACTGCAATAGAATGGCTCTGTATCTCATTACCAACCTCCAAAGCCTCCAGTCTCTTTCAATTCTTCTTTTTTTTAAATTAAAAAGGTAATTTCCTTCTTTCAGCTGATCAGTCTGTACCTTTGTCCTGAAAACTGTCAAATGAAGTACTGTAGATTCTCCTGCCCCTTAAGAGGTCTAACCTCCCATTCATGCACAGATGATTTACTCACATAGTAGAAGTTTATTTGTTGTTCACAAAAATGAGCTTAAACCACAAAAACAAACAAACAAACAAACAAAACAAGAGAAATGTTCAAAGGACTTCTGAGTTCACCAGACATGCAAACCAAGGTGCATGCGACTTGTTTACCAGGAGAGAGACATTGGCATGGAAGGATGACAACATCTGCATCTTGGAACAATGCAATGGAACAATACAACTTTCATCAGCCCAAAGAAAACTCTGCTGACTTTGGCTTGTTATTTTTCATAAAGCACTTTTGCGTGTGTTGACTACTCCACTGTGGTAAACTGAATAAAACATCAGAAGCATTCCTTAAAATCACAATAGGAAAAACTATAACTACTCAAAGTGTTCAAAGTTTAGAAAACTGAATGGGACATCTCAGCTGGAGCCTAATATGACTTTATGTTCATCAGTGTGGATTTTTTTCCCTCTTTCAAAAGCCCAGGAAGAGTTCATCAAGACTATGGGGACAGAAGAAACCTAACGACAGTAGCATCCAAACACACAAAGCAAGCTTAGGCCTTGTTGCTCTGCACCCTCCTCTCCCTAAACCTCAGGAATTTTCTCTCTCCTGCATGACCTTCACCTGCCTTAGAAACAACAGCTTCTGTTGCCCTCATTATCCAGGATGCAATCTAAACACAGGAAGACAAACTTTCTGATTTAAAATAAAATGGCCAGATAAAAGGCAGAATCTAGAAAACCATGGCAAGAGAGCAAACAAAACAACAAAGCACAATGTCTGAAACGTAACAGATGAGCTGTTAAACTGTTTTGTTAGTTTGAAGGAACAGTAACTGCACTTTCCACCTAAGCAATATCCAGTTAGCATCTACAGGACATTCAAATAACAAAAATTAAATGCACTAATTTTATAGACATGCACTTCAATAATTATACCTGAGCATGGCCCATTCTCCCACTCCAATGTGAGGAAACGGGTGGAAATAAATGTAAAACTAGACATTATAACTAAAAAACAAAACAGACTTTATAAGAATATAAACCTAAAACTTGATATTGTAAAAAAAATGAGCCCTTGACTTGCAAAAGGCAATTATTTTTATGATTTATGCATCATTTAGAATATTTAAGCAGGTTAACTCAATCCTGTCTGGCTGAAATAGAACACCAAATCTTTCATTTCCGCTGTTTTTCACTTGAGAGTAAAGACAGCATACCTCAGTTCTGATCACTGGAGAGTTATGGGTCTTTTGCATTAGTAAAAGAAATTTGATTCTTGTCCTTTAATTAGTAGCCTGATATATTATTGTATCTGAAAACGAGTGAGAAGGAAATGAGGAAATAGAGACTGAAAAGTGCAGAGCATATTTTAATTATGCCCTCTTTCTCTCATGAATATTTTTGTCTGAGTGCCTTTCTTGTTTTTCTTTTCCTAATATACAGTGTACACGGTTTGAAAAAAAGCTGATCTACCAATAAAGCTATAATTGCCAGCTCTTTTCTAATTCCACACAAGAGTACCAAATTGTAGAATCATAGAATATTAGGGATGGAAGAGACCTCAGGAGGTCATCTAGTCCAATCCCCTGCTCAAAGCAGGACCGACACCCACTAAATCATCCCAGCCAGGGCTTTGTCAAGCCAGGCCTTAAAAACCTCTAAGGATGGAGATTTCACCACCTCCCTAGGTAACCTATTCTGGTGCTTCACCACTCTCCTAGTGAAACAGTGTTTCCTAATATCCAACCTAGATCTCCCCCACTGCAACTTGAAACCATTGCTCCTTGTTCGAACATCTGCCATCTCTGAGAACAGCCAAGCTCCATCCTCTTTGGAACCCCCCTTCAGGTAGTTGAAGGCTGCTATCAAATCTCCTCTTACTTTTCTCTTCGGTAGACTAAATAACCACAGTTCCCTCAGCCGCTCCTCGTAAGTCATGTGCCCTCTAATCATTTTCATTGCCCTCCGCTAGACTCTCTCCAATTTGTCCCCATCCCTTTTGTAGTGGGGGAACCAAAACTGGACACAATACTCCAGGTGTGGCCTCACCAGTGCCAAGTAGAGGGGAATAATCACTTCCCTTGATCTGCTGGCAATGAAGGCCTACTAATACAGCCCAATATGCCATTGGCCTTCTTAGCAACAAGGGCACACTGCCGACTCATATCCAGCTTCTCATCCACTGTAATCCCCAGGTCCTTTTCTGAAGAACTGCTGCTAAGGCAGTCATTCCCCAGCCTGTAGCAGTGCATGGGATTCTTCCTTCCTAAGTGCAGGACTCTGCATTTGTCCTTGTTGAACCTCATCAGATTTCTTTTGGCCCAATCCTCCAATTTGTCTAGGTCGCTCTGGACCCTATCCCTACCCTCCAGTGTATCTACCTCTCCCCCCAGCTTAGTGTCATCTGCGAACATGCTGAGGGTTGAACAAAACCAACCCCTGGGGCACTCCGCTTGATATCAGCTCCCAACTAGACACCAAGCCGTTGATCACTACCCATTGAGCCTGACAGTCTAGCCGCTTTCTGTCCACCTTATAGTCTATTCATCCAATCCATACTTTTTTAACTTGCTGGCAAGTATACTGGGGGAGACCCTATCAAAAGTTTTGCTAAAGTCAAAGCTCAGAGGAACAAACCTGGAGGAGAGGGCTAACAAATGGGAGGAAAACTCAGCAGTCTTGTGAATTTTTCCTGACTACATCCCCTCAGGTGAAAAGAGCTTGAGCCTTGCAAATTTTTCAAGCCCTCTTCCTCCCAGTCCTGTGGATGTGGAGAAGAGAATCCCTTCCTGTGTGGAGCCAGAAGCCATGCTACCAGGACAGCTGCTGTAACATGGTAATAAACTGAGGGTGTAAAAGTAATAGTTTTGATTTTTCACTTAGAATAATATGTCGTCAATTTCTTCATGTTCAGAGTCTCTTTTCACCAGCGATGTTCAACTTTTTTTTACTTCAAGAGCAGAACATTTTCTAAAAGGTCACAGGGCAACAATCAATGCTTTGTGGATGATTCTCTGCCCCGTTGTACTCTCTCTGTGTCACTCAGGCAACACAAATGGAGTGGAAACCACCCTCATGTCTCCCTGGCACAATGGAGTTCCCAGCTGGTGAAAAGCTGGGGCAGCCTGCTCCTACGTTTCCTCCCACAGCCGTTAGTGCAGAAAGGAATCTCAGAGGTGGGGGAAAGAAACGGCTGCAGTGTGCTGCTTTCCAGCTACCCTCACTGGGCATATGGCCACCAAAATGACCACTTCCAGCTGGCACAAGTCTACTCTAACTTGCCCCAGGCCTGCAACAGAGAATCAGGAGCTGTAACGGGTTGCTGGTTCTCAGCTTCTCCTCTTTTTCAGTTTCCTGGGCTGCAGTGGGTGGCTCTGTGGGGAAAGGGAGACATCTTCTGTTGGATTCTTTCCTAAACTCAGGCATCTATCCTGCTTTCCCTAAGCTCGTAAGGAAGCAGGCAGTGGAGTAGCCAGAACTACTCTCTTCTTTCCCCTGAATGCACCAGGTAGCCCACAAGGGAATTGCTGAGCAGCTGCACCCAGGACGAAACAACTGCTCAGGGCTCGCCTGGCTCACACCACAGCATCTCCTGCCACTGAAGGGGAATCAGCCAGAGTAAGTTGGAAAGGTGATGTCCCCAACCGCTCCCCTGTAGCAATGAAGCTGGTTCAACTACTTCAGTTTTAAAATTGCTGGGTGGGGGCTTTAGCACATTTTTTTCAATTCATAATCAAAAAACACATTTTCTTCTTCATGCTCTTGTTGTTGAGGGCTGCAAGCTAGAGACTTGAAACCCAGAAGCAGACCCCAGGCCACAAGCTATACATCACTGCTTCAGACCCTTGAATAAAGATCTTAAGATTCTAAGGCCTGGTCTACACACAGTTTTTGAACTCAGACAATGTCAGTGAGGACTGTGATTTTTTTTTTACTGATAAAGTTATACTGGTACAAGCTCACCTGCGTACAGTTATACTGGTCTAACTTATTCCCCTTCCCATTCAGAAATAAGCTATATGGCTATAAGCACATTTTATACTGGTATAACTGGCTCCAAATCATAGAATCATAGAATATCAGGGTTGGAAGGGACCTCAGGAGGTCATCTAGTCCAACCCCCTGCTCAAAGCAGGACCAATCCCCAACTAAATCATCCCAGCCAGGGCTTTGTCAAGCCTGACCTTAAAAATATCTAAGGAAGGAGATTCCACCACCTCCCTAGGTAACGCATTCCAGTGTTTCACCACCCTCCTAGTGAAAAAGTTTTTCCTAATATCCAACCTAAACCTCCCCCAACTAGAGGGAGTTGCATTATTTTAACTATACCAGTATAGTTAAAGCGATACAAATTTTGTATGTAGGCACGGCATCCCTAAGGTGCAGTTCATGATATTTATTTGTACCTTAAAAATATAATCTAAGTTTCAGCCTAAATTCCCATTCAATAACAGATATAAGCATGTGTATCTCATTTGATTTTGGAACTTTTCTTTTCTTTTCATGTGAAGGTTTTTCTTGTCTTTGAGAGGTAAATAATCTATCTTTAACTCATCACAAACAATATAATTTGAGTCCGATTTGTCCCAGTCTTAAAATAGACATACACCTCCGTCTTGAATATATTTCAAAAGTATGACCACAAGGAGATGAAGGTACTTGTTCAGTCATTGCTACTCTAATCTTATTAAACACTGACACGTAAAACGATGATGAATGATGTGACTAAGTGATTACTTTAATATTACTGCCTTGTCCCTGTTTAGCAATGACAAACAGACACCCAAGATCAAAATCAGCTGTTGCTCAAGACTCTAAAATTAAAATAAACACCCACTCACTGCAATCTGAGGGCCAGTCAGTGGTACAAGAGAGGCAAGTCATCTTAATGAAGTTAGAAAAAGCCTAGGTGTGTTTCAAAGCACTTTTTAAAAGCCGGTAACGACAGAATTAACTTATTTTTTTTAATCGTCGGAATGGGAAACTGAAGCGCATTTTTTACTTTAAAATTGTGTTAAGCTGATGACATGCAGATAGTTGAACTTTAAGTCTCATAGTCATCTCCAGCTTAATAATTTTTCAAGCCAGATAGTAGCAGATGTTTCTGGGTAGCTGGGCCCACTTGAGAACTTACTGCTACTTTTGCCCAACCCTGTTCCTTCACTAAGAACATTCAACAACATTCCTGGCGATGTTATTAATAAAGTGTAATATAATATAAAGTTAATGTGAATGTAACGCAATCCAGGTGTTGTAGGATGCGGTGATGGTGATTCAATAGGTGGCACTCTTTCCTCCAAGTCAGTACAGAACCAATATCCTTGCATATTGTTAGAGGCTAAGCTGGTGCGGTCTTTCAAATAAGATGTTCAACCCCAAGACTTCACCACTTGTGGTCACTGAAAATCTCATGGCACTTTTCAAAAGAACTGGAGTGTAAACGGAGCTTGGTCAAATTCCAGCATGTGTAATTATGTTCTGCCAACCTCAGTTCCCCTTATGATACTCTTCCATTCCAATCCTAAAGGGCTACGTAGTGTTTCTGTGGACTTTTCAACAGATGTCACATAATCATACAAGCATTTAAATGGTGAGCAAATTGTGTACAACACTTAGGGTATGTCTACACTCTGTGACAAAAGACCTCAGCACAAGCACACCTGCTTCAGCTCAGCTGACACAGACTCGCGGGGCTCAAGCTGAGGGGCTATAAATTTGCAGTGTAGACATTTGGGCATAGGCTGCAGACCAGGCTCTGGGACCCTCCCCGCCTCATGCGGTCTCGCAGCCAAAGGCCAAATGTCTACACTGCAATTTTATTGCACTCCATCTGAGCCTCATGAACCTGAGTCAGCTGACCTGGGCCAGCTGTGGGTCTTTTATTGCAGTGTAGACATACCCTTAAAAATATAATAAAATCAATTACTTGGCTTGGCCAGATGGGAGAACAAGAGGAAGCAAGAACTCCCATTGCTCTCTTGCTGAGCCCTGCATAGCTTCGGACTTTAGTTGCAGTAGGTAGAGCCAGGGGCAACTCACCTGATATTCTTCCCTGAAAACAAATGGGAGGGGAGGGAGAGGAGCCCTGACTCAACCCCCCTATTCTGGTCATGCAAAGATAGGAATAAATTGCTCCACAAAAAGATATGAAGAAATTTAGCCCTGGATCCTGAAAGGCATATAGACATCTACTTCATTTGGGACTTAGGCCCAGATCCTCAAAGGTATTTAGGTACCTTTCTCTCTCCCCAGACCAAGGGGGAAAGCACAGGGGGAACTGTGATTCTGAGTCCTATTCATTCTCTGGTCTGCTCCAGCTTACTGAGTGCAGAGTAATTTTTCTGAAAGCACTTTTAGAAGCATCTGGATGAAAGGTGATACATAAACTTAGTTTTGAAAACAGACTGCAGGAATTATAACTGTGCAGACTAGCTGCTTCTTTACTGTCAACTCCCTTATCTTGATTACTGACTCATTTTATGTTTATATCAATACGAATTGACAGGTACTGCATATGGATAGATGGCCCCCAATTTGAGAATTTAACACTGCTTTTAAAAACTGGTGGGCTTTGCACTTGGTTTCACCCTTCTGAAAGCCAGGATCTGCAAGGACTCTAAAGGCTTATTAACAATTAAACTAATGACTGCCTACTTGAGAGAAGCATCAATAAATTACAGTACAGGAAGCATGTACAATCAAACAAAAGGATAACGTAGGGGGAATTACTGAAGCTTATTCCTGGCAGTTAATTTAAAATATTCAGTTATATTCCAAGAAGAAAATGGGGAGGGAATATAAAACCTTACATAGACTTTAAGAAACTAAAATTGCCAACTGCAGAAAAATACAGAGTGAAAGCCAAAAGAGCTAATAATGAAGATATGCCACATAGCCCCACAGCAAAAGAAAGAAATGTGATATTATGAGACAATGCATAAAAGGATAACAGGATTGGGATTTTAAATGATTTCAACCTTCCCAATTGGGAAATTTTTGAAACATGTGGCACACTGAGATACAAGGGACGGATATAGTAATTGATGGTTGTCTGTACCAATGTGTTAAGAGATCTTCCCAAGAAGTAGGACTGCTACATGTGCACTTAAAGGGACGCTGCCTGCATTTTTAGGCCTTAGAACAAACAAACCAAACTTTCTGTAACTGATGTCTACAGCTTGCAAACATCTTGAAGAACACATCTAATTTGCATTAAATGGATCACAGTAAGCCCTAGCATTCAATGCTCATTTTTAATGTATATTGCTGGGATCTCTGATCTTCGAGGCCCACATGGCCTTAAAATGAATACCCCCAACAGCTTTCCCATTTAGCATCTCTTTAATTTCATTCACGCTGACATTCTCCATACAGATCCTTGATGCAACTCAGTTTTGATTTTGTTTTTTAAATTCACTGTTAGGGCCAGATTCTGCTCTCATTTTATACCAATAGCCAGTAACCATACCAGTATCCAGATCAACTTCAGTGACTGCAATTTCATTTTCAGCTTGGCATTGTTATAAAATAGGTAAAGAAGGCTGCAGTGCAGAGAAATGGACAACTGATAAAATGTGATATCTCTCTTCAATTTAACGTAAACACCTTTCTCTGAAAATTAAAACAAACACAGCCATTGCCAGGGTAACAATCTCATGTTGTTTGTAGTTAGGGATGGGTGAATCTCTTGCCATTTGAGATTTTGCAAGTTTCTGGATTTACTTTGCAAAAGTACTGTGTATCACAAAATGGCTTTAGTTTTGTGAAATCCAGAACACTTGGAAAAAAACTGCAGATGTTGCAGATACTTATGCCCAATTCCCCTGCCAGCCCTGATCTCCTGGTCACCATTACAAGAAGGGTAAAGCTTCCTTCCCCCTCTCTTCTTCTTCCCATGGGAAGGGCAATGAAAATTCAAGCACTGCATCAGTCCCAGACCATATCCGTCTGCCTCAACAGGTTCTCCCCCCAACCTTACCACTAACAGTTTCAAGAGGGCAGCAACCACCATCCTCACTATCATTTTTTGCAGGTGGCAGGCTATGTTCAGGCTGTTGGCCCACTGACCAATCCAAAAATTGCCTCTTGAGGAAGAGAGAGATGACCTACCTGCCCCCATATCCAGCAGTAGCAGAACCAAAAAACACACACCTGACAGTCTCAGTGTACAAACTCTTTCACAGATGCATAGATTCCAAAGCCAGAAGGGACAGTAGTGATCTAGTTTGACCTCCTATATAACACAGCCCACAGAACTTCCCCAGAATAATCCCTAGAGAATATATTTTAGAACAAAATCAAATCTTGATTTAAAAATTGCCAGAGATTCAGAATCCAAAACGACTCTTGGTAAATTGTTAATTACCTCCAGTGTTGAAAAATTACACCTTATTTCCAGTCTGAATTTGTCTAGCTTCCACTTCCAGCCATTGGATCATATTACACCTTTCTCCTAGACTGAAGAGCCTATTATCAAATATTTGTTTCTCTTGTAGGTACTTATAAACAGTGATCAAGTCACCCTTATCCTTTTCTTTGTTAAACTAATAGAGATTAAGCCTCTTGAGTCTATCACTTTAAGGCATGTTTTCTAATCCTTTAATCATTCTCATGGCTCTTCTCTGAACCGTCTCCCATTTATCAACATCCTTCTTGAACTGCAGACACCAGAACTGGATACAGTATTCCAGCAGCAGTTGCAGCCATACCAAATACAGAGGTATAAAGCTCTCCCTACTCCTACCTGGGATACCCTTTTAATGAATCCAAGGATCGTATTAGCCCTTCTGGCCACAGCATTGCAATGGGAATTCATGGTCAGCTGATAATTCACCACAATACCAAATCCCTTTAGAATCAATGCTTCCTGGGATAAAGTCCCTCATCCTGTAAGTATGGCCTACATTCTTTGTTCCTAGATGTATACATTTAGCCATATTAAAATGCATATTGTTTGCTTGCGCCCAGCTTACCAAGTTATCCAGATCAGCCTGTACCAGTGAACTATCCTCTTCATTATTTACCACTTCCCCAATTTTGGGGTCATCTGCAAATTATATCAGACATGATTTTATGTTTTCTTCCAGGTCATTAATAAAAATGTTAAATAGCGTAGGGCCAAGAACTGATCCCTGTGGGACTTTACTAGATACACATCCACTCGATAATTATTCCATGTTTATAATTACATTTTGAGACATATAGGTTACTCAATTTTTAATCAATTTAATGTGTGCCACATTAATTTTTAGGGCTGTCAATAAATCACAGTTAACTCACGCAATTAACTCAGAAAAATTAACTGTGATTAAAAAATTAATCACGATTAATCATACTGTTAAACAATAGAATACCAATTTAAATTTATTCAGTATTTTTCTACATTTTCAAATATATTGATTTCTATTACAACACAGAATACAGTCCACAGTGCTCACTTCATATTATTATTTTATTACAAATATTTGCGCTGTAAAAATGATAAAAGAAATAGTATTTTTCAATTCACCTCATATAAGCACTGTTGTGCAATCTCTACCATGAAAATGCAACTTAAGAATGTAGAATTTTTTTTGTTACATAACTGCACTCAAAAACAAAACAATGTAAAACTTCAGAGCCTACAAGTCCATTCAGTCCTATTTCTTGTTCAGTCAATCTCTAAGACAAACACGTTTGTTTACATTTTCAGGAGATAATACTGCCTTCTTATTATTTGCAATGTCACCAGAAAGTGAGAACAGGCATTTGCATGACACTTTTGTAGCCGGCATTGCAAGGTATTTATGTGCCAGATATGCTAAACATTTGTATGCCCCCTCATGCTTCGGCAACCATTCCAGAGGACATGCTTCCATGCTGATGATGCTCGTTAAAAAAAGAATGTGTTAATTAAATTTGTGACTGAACTCCTTAAGGGAGAACTGTATGTCTCCTGTTCTGTTTTTGCCTGTATTCTGCTATATATTTCATGTTATAGCAGTCTCGCATGATGACCTAGCACTTCTTTGTTTTAAGAATACTTTCACAGGAGATTTGACAAAACCCAAAGAAGGCACCAATGTAAGATTTCTAAGGATAGATACAGCACTCAACCCAAGGTTTAAGCATCTGAAGTGCCTTCCAAAATCTGAGAGGGACGAGGTGTGGACATTGCTTTCAGATGTCTTAAAAGAGCAACATTCTGATGCGGAAACTACAGAATCCAAACCACCAAAAAAGAAAATCAACCTTTTGCTGGTGGCATCTGAATCAGATGATGAAAATGAACATGCGTCGGTCTGCTCTGCTTTGGATCGTTATAAAGAAGAACCCATCATCATCATGGACGCATGTCTTCTGGAATGGTGGTTGAAGCATGAAGGGACATATGAATCTTTAGTGTATCTAGCATATAAATATCTTGCGATGCCGGCTAAAACAGTGTCATGTGAATGCCTGTTCTCACTTTCAGGTGACGTAAACAAGATGTGGGCAGCATTACCTCCTGCAAATTGTACCTCCTGCAAATTGTAACCAAACTTGTTTGCCTGAGCGATTAGCTGAAGTAGGACTGAGTGGACTTGTAGGTTCTAAAGTCTTACATTGTTTTATTTTTGAATGCAGTTATTTTTTGTACATAATTCTACATTTGTAAGTTCAACTTTCATTATAAAGAGATTGCACTACAGTACTTGTATTGGGTGAAACGAAATATACTATTTCTTTTGTTTTTTACAGTGCAAATATTTGTAATAAAAAATAAATACAAAGTGAGCACTGTACACTTTGTATTCTGTGTTGTAACTGAAATCATTACATTTGAAAATGTAGAAAACATCCAAAAATATTTAAATAAAGGGTATTCTATTATTGTTTAACAGTGCGATTAATCGTGTGATTAATCACAATGAATCTTTTTAATCACACGATTAATCATTATTAATTTTAATTGCTTGACAGCACTATTAATTTTGTATTGTTCTAGTTTTTTAATCAAAATATCATGCAATATCATGTCAAACACCTTACAGAAGTCTAAGTATTTTACATCAACACTATTACCTTAATCAATCAAAACTGTAAGTCTCATCAAGAAAGGTATCAATTTAGTTTCACAGGATCAATTTTCCTTTAAGCCAAGATATTTCATAATGCAAGTGGGCTCAGGGGAAACCTTGAGCAGCAACTTTCTGCCCCAGTGTTCCAAGCAGGGTTTCTTAAGTTTAGTGTACTGTGTGTCTCTATTCCATAGTGCTTAAAGAAACAGAGCAGCAAGACAGGGAAGTGTGCTTCCCTGGTCTTCCTGTTGCCTAACAGTGAGTAGCTTGTCCAAACTCAAAAAAATAATCCTCTCTTTGGACTGGCTGGGGCAGTGGGGCTCCTTGCTACCCGCTCTTGAAGTCAGAAGGAAATCTGCCTAGAAAAAGACAGAGGGGAAATGGGGACCCTTCCCTACAGAGGACTTCAATATAAAAAGAAAGGGGTTTATAGTGTCAGTATCTTCACTCCCCTCCTCCTGGAGGAAAGGATAAGCCAAGGATCTTCAGTCTCTCTTCCTCCTTACAAACACCACTGGAGGATGGGACAGCTGAGGAAGAAGGACCAGAATCTTTTTTGCCTCATGCATAGGGGAATCAAGATTCTTCTCTTCCCTGGAAGGAGCAGGGAGCCCAATGTCTGAGTAGGACCAGATGCTCCCAACTTTTTGGCCGCTATAACACATTTCTTACTAACAGTAAACAAAATCAAAAAGTTTGAAGTTCTGGTCCTACTTTTGTGTGGGTTTAAAAAAAAAAGACTAAGGAAGGATGTGTTTACCCAACTCTAATTTTACTATGATAGTAATTTATTTTATTAGCACGGTGTTTGTTTTGTTGTTTACTTTAATACTACAATAGTTACTCACATGTCACACCAATTCCTTAACTTCTTTAGTTGCAGTATTTGAGCTTTTTTCACTGTACAGTACTCTGCCTTTATGATACATTGTGTTTATATTTCTATATACTGAAGGGAGCCCCATCACTCCACATGTCAGCAGCAGGCTGTGAAGGCCTCAAGTGCCCTGACTGGTTAGCCCTGACTTCCTGCTGCCAGTTCTCCTCCCATTAGAGTATGGGGATGCCGCCTGAGAAGAGCAGGCCCATGCTGCTCTTGTTGTAGGGACACGGCAGACCCTGAGCATGAGCTCAAGGCTGGGAAACAGGCCAAGGGAGCAACCCGGGAGTGTGGCCACTACAAACTGCACTGCAGGCAAGACACAACCATTGTCCAATGGGAAAGAGGAGCCCTAATCTGGGACTGAGTGGTTGAGCCTGGAGGGGCAGTTTGGACTATTTCTTTACTAAGGAAGGTAAGAGTCCCTTTGTTAAGTAAGCATATTGGATTCATTTCATTATACTTGGATTAGCTGCTCCTTTCAGTGACAGGGTGGTTCTGTCTATCCTGATAAATGTGTTGGAAAAGATTTGAACACTGGCATGGCTCCTGGGTGAATTCTTGCCTCCCCAAATGTTGCAAAAGTGTTGTACAAGGCAAGGGGTGGGAGTTTGGATCAATTTATCTTTGAGCCCTGTATACACACACTAATACAATTTTTATTGTATTATTTATTAATTATTATTATCATCATCATTTGGACAGAAAATTGAATTGAAAATAACTGTACTTTCATACATATTTCACAATAATGTACTTCATAAGGAGCTGCTGTAACACCAAAATGTAGAGTGGCAAATGAAGACACAGAATAAGGTAAAATACAGTATGTTGTAATTAAATGAATAACTAAGGGAGATCACTAAAAAAAAATGCCACCTGACATTGGCTGTATATATATAGCCACTCGCCTAAATGACTTTAGGTCAGCAAGTCAGAGGTATCAAGTAACTTAAAGCAATTCAAAACCAACAAATCCACAGTACCAAATTAGATTCAAAGAGCATTATTAGAGTTGGACCTGAGCCACAAATTTAGATCCACATCTGAATTTTCCCAAGATTCAGGGAAATGTGGAAGAGGGAGGTATGGATCTAGAGGTCCAGCTTGGACCTGTCTCTAGTTAATATTACAGACAGAGACAAAACATATTCAGAAAACTCTAAGCTCCTGGCTTAAGTAGGTATGTAATTTTCTAAAAGGTCAACTCATAAAACCAAGAGATTTACATTTCTAAGGGTCTAGGTCAACCAGAATATAACTGATCTAGCTTTTTCTTTGGGATCAAATTGTAGAATATGCAGATTTTTTTAAAAAAAAAGAAAAATTTTAACCATGTCAATCTAGAAGTAAATCCTGCTTGATTTATTCACAAATCTGATTAAAATGAGGATTTTGCTACTAACCTTCCTTACAAAACCACTGCATTACATCATGATTAGAAGTCATAAGGGCAAAATCCAACACCTACTGAAGTCAAATGGAGTCTTTCTAATGACTTCAGTGAGAATTGGATCAAGCCCAATGTGCCATTATGGTTTATTTAGCAATATATAACATAGTAAATGATTAGGGACGGCAAACCAGGAGCTCCATCCCTTTTAGAGGACAAGGGAACATTCAATCAAATTAAATGTGTCAAATTTAAAATTGATGAAAGGAAACAAATACACATCATTAATCTGTGAAACTCATTGTCACAAAATGTGAAGGCCAAGAGCTCAGCAGGTTTAAAAAAAAGGCTTAGAATTTACATGAATAATAAGAGCATCTGTAGTTACATTAGATAAAATAAAAACAAGTTTCAGGAGATAAAATGTTACATTTCAAGGTATAATATGAAACATTTTGTACTCATCAGAGACAGAATACTGTACTAAATGGACCATTAGTCCACTGAAGCATTAATTTTCAAAGTAATTAAAGGATCAAGCCTCAGCTGTATCAAAGACCAAATTTCAACCTAAGAACCACCATGACAGCTGCACTTTTCTGTGACTGGACAGACCACAAAGCCCAGGACAAAGCATGCAAGAGTTGGGGATAAAGCTCTCAGTTGAGGGACTCTGACTATGGAACAATCTTCCAGAGGAGATCAAGTTAATTCCAGTCTTTAGGAAAGGATTCAAAGCCTTCCTCTTTGTAAATCTTTCCACCATAAGTGACACTCACAAAATAAACCTCCTTTCTACCCCCTAATCTCGACCAAACAAAAATAAAACAAAAAACAAACAACCAAAAACAAAAAAAACCCACCCACACAGCCCTACTCCAAGCAGACTTTTGACTTCAAAAAGAGAGAAGTGCCACTGGACTTTGCTATTGCTACTGGTTTTATGTGGACGGCACTTAAGATACTATGGTGACGGGCGGCAGAATAAAACAGACAGACAGATTTAACTAACCAAAATGGAGTTCCTACGTTCCCAAAGCAACATGGTAAACTTGCAGCTAGATGGTGCTGGTCAGAATTGGGGAACATTAGCAGAAGTGTGCAGATGGACATGCACATCACCTATCTATACTGTGTCTGATTAAAGTCCATGAGCACTAATTTCACTTGCACATTTTAAAAGTAAATGAAAGGTTCATACCTCATTCTGATGGAGCACTTCCAAAGTCCAACATTACCAGGCAGCCTTCTTTTCTTCTACCTGATCTAAGGGCTGATACTCAAATTCAGAACTTTATGTAAACATTTCTGAAGAGAAATTGTTGTTGAAAATAAAAGGCCTGCATTTCAGGAAGGATTCTTTGAAATAAAAGCACATTGCTGTATCTGGCCAGACAAAGAGGTGCCACAAAAAGACAGGCATTGCATTGCTAATGCAGAGAATAAGATATATATACAGATAATATCCACACACCTATTTCATGTCTAAGTCCCAAAAGGATCCTCAAACCACGTAGAGACCAACATTGCCCTATCTACCTTGCCTGCTGGGCTCAATCTGGTAGGCAGAGACGTCCCTGGGGTAGGGCGAATCGGCGCAACCACTCCGGGCCCCACACTTTGGGGGACCCCGCAGGCTGGTGTGATTGGCTGGCGAGGTCGGTCCCAGAAGAGACGAATCCGTCACTTCTGCCCTGGGACCCCCTACTCCAGGCCCCGCACTTTGGGGGGCCCCACGGGCAGCTGCAATTGGCTGGCACGGTCGGTCCCAGAAAAGACGAATCCGTCACTTTCACCCCGGGCCCCGCACCCCTACTAGGGATGGCCATTCTGGTAGGCATCCTGTGAACGCACCTAACTCCACACAAATGGCCAGGGGAGGGAGGACATCTCACTTATAATCTTTAGCCCAGTGGTTAGTGTACTCACCCGGCATGTGGGAGTCTCCCAGTGCAACTTCCCCCTCTGACGATGAGAAGGGATTTGAACAGGGATCTTCCAGATGAGTGCCTAACTACTGGATTACAGAGACATTCTCAATGTCTCTCTTACATAAGAACAACCATACTGGATCAGACTAGCCCAGTATCCTGTCTTCCAACAGTGGCCAATACCAGGCGCTTCAGAAGGAACGACCAGAACAGAATTATCAAGTGATCCATCCCATCGTCCACTCCCAGTTTTTTGGCATATATAGGCTTAGGACACCCACAGCATGGTGGTGTATCCCTGACCATCTTGGCTAAGAGTCATTGATGGACTAAAGCTCCATGAAATTATCTAATTATTTTTTGAACCCAGTTATACTTTTGGTCTTCACAACATCCCCTGACAATGAGTTCCACAGGTTGACAGAGCGCTGTGTGAAGAAGTACTTCCTTTTGTTTGTTTTAAACCTGCTGTTTATTAATTTCATTGGGTGATCCCTGGTTCTTGTGTTATGTGAAGGGGTAAATAATACATTCACTTTTTTCATACCATTCATGATTTTATAGACGTGTATCATATCCCCCTTAGTTACCTCTTTCCAAGCTGAAATGTCCCAGTTCTTTTTAATCTCTCCTCACATGGAAGCTGGTCCATACTCTTAATCATTGTTACTCTTTTCTGCACCTTTTCCAATTCTAATATATCTGTTTTTGAGATGGACGAGCAGAACTGCACGCAGCGTTTGAAGTGTGGGCTTACCATGAATTTATATAGTGGCAGTAAGATATTTTCTCTTATTATCTATCCCTTTCCTAATGGTTCTTAATATTCTGTTAGTTTTTTGACTACTGCTGCACACTGAGCGGATGTTTTCAGAGAACTATTCACAATGATTCCAAAATCTCTTTCTTGAGCACTCATATTTAATTTAGACCCCATCGTTTTGTATGTATAGGTGGAATTACGTTTTCCAATGTGCATTACTTTGCAGTTATCAACACTGAATTTCATCCGCCATTTTCTTGCCCACTCGCCCGGTTTTGTGAGATCCTTTTGTAGTTCTTCACAGTGTGCTTTGGACTTAACTATCTTGAGTAATTTTGTATCATCTGCAAATTTTGCCACCTCACTGTTTACCCCTTTTTCCAGATCATTTATGAGTACGTTGAACAGCACTGGTCCCAGTACAGATCCCTCTCTCCATTCTGAAAACTGAACGTTTATTCCTACCCTTTATTTCCTCTCTTTTAACCAGTTACTGACCCATGAGAGAGTCTTCCTTCTTATTCCATGACAGCTTTTTTGCTTACGAGCCTTTGGTGAGGGACCTTTTCAAAGGCTTTCTGAAAATCCAAGTACATTATATCCACTAGAATTGTGGTGGGCAATCTGTGGCTGGCACACAGCCCATCAGGGTAATCCACTGGCGGGCCTCCAGACAGTTTGTTTACATTTGTACGGCTGCCTGGAACTCCCAGTATCTGCAGTTTGCCATTCCCTGCCAATGGGAGCTGCGGGAATCGGCGTGGGCTGGAGACAGATTGCAAGAGAGCCATTTCAGAATACCCCATTGCCCAGAAGACTATTCACCAGAGTTTCAAGCCACATAGAAGAGGCGTATATTGAACCATGATCAAATTTACTGATGACACAAATTATTGGAGAGATAGCAAACAAACAGGAGGAAAAAACTGAAGTGCAAAAATACCTGGAGAGAATAAACCAGTCTGATTAATTCTTTAGTAAGTAGCTAAGAGAATGCCAGGAGACATAACTATAATGTACTGGAAGTAGGTTCTCATACTGCTGAGTTCAATGGGACTACTCACATGAATAAAATTAGCAGATGCATGAGGTGTCTGCAGACTCAGGACCTCACATTATAGGGTCTTTTGGACAGGGCCTATATTTTAATATGTGTTTGTACAGCAACTATGGTGTTTCATATTTTCCACCCAAAATGCCCATGTCTTTTTTAATCAGTTAAATCTCATAAAACCTCTGCGAGAAATGTATTATCTCCATTTTTCAAATGGGTAAACAGATGTGGGGAAGAAAGTCAATGTTCAGAAGTGCCCCTGATTTTGAATGCTTCAATTTTGGGGAGTCAAGTTTGAGTCATTATGGGCCTGATTTTTCGAAGTGCTAAACAAGCAATTCAAACTGAAGTCAATGGGAGCTGCTGTTGCTCCAAGTAATCTCATTCTGACCCAAGTGATATCAAATTGGGCTTTCCAAATAAACAAAAATCACCCAACGTCAGTGGCCACTTTTGAAAAATAGGCTGCTTACAGCAAGTCAACAGTAAAGTCAGATATAGAACCTTTAAGTGCCATCTCCCAGTCCACTGCTCTACACAATTAGATATCAGAATCTGGCCCTTACTCACACTATTTTACTCCACAAGTAATCCCAAATGGGACTACTCACAGAATAAGGTACTACTCAATGTGACTAAAGTTTATGAATCTGACCCTGAGTTGTAGAAACAGAATATGACCCAGTGCACCTACATTTTTTGTGCATTATGCAGAGCTTTGTCCTCTACAGAGTTTCTGTAACCTTGGCAAGAAAATGTTCTACAAATGTAAAACTTCTGCTGAAAGAGGTTTTCTTTGAACTATTTTTTATTGGTCTTTTGACATCCTTAAAGCTAAGAGCACACACAGCCTTTTTCCATCCTCCAGCAAGCTCCTGAGTGCAGGCCATAACACAACAAATGATGTTAAGAGACTATTTCCCTCCCACTTTATGAAAGAATGGATAAAATGGTCTTTTCCTATTTTGCTTTCTTCACAAAAACACATACCAGTTGTTATTTTTCCTCTGACGTCTTTGCTGAGTTAATTCACAGACTAGAAGGATTATTAAATAACAAGGTAGAAAATAATAAAAGAAAGTATTTCATAACAACCAACTGTGGTATTGCTTTGAAAAGCCTAGAATTCCAAAACCAGGCCTGTGTGTGTGACCATAAGTGAAGAGAGTGACATTTATCAACAGATGCATTAAAGTAAATATATAAGAGGTACATAAGTTTTCACAAAGGTTGGGATTTGCATTAGTGGCATACTCAATACTCACCCTTCTGAAGAGCTACAGTATCAATAGTTCCAAGGACAGCAGACTTACAGCTATTTTTAACAAAGCCCTCACTGCAACTGTTTAGCTCATAAAACCTCACAACAGCAATAGCTTAAACCCTGCTCTGCATGAACATGCTCTTAGCCAACCTTCCTAAACAATAAATGGTTTCTCAAAATCCCATGATACTCTGAAGAGGTTACTAACAAGGGGCAGACATGTCAGATTTGTTACAGATTTGGCCTGTTTTCAAGGCTTCCAAAATACAACGGTTACAACTAATGCATCAGCCATGCCTGCCCTGTTGATATTTTTGGAAATGAAAAGTGACATCTCATGAAGGTACAATACTCTGACCTGACGATTCATGAAGACACGAACACATTCTTTCATAAACATGTTCACTTATAAAGATGTAAATGCATGCTGTCCCAGGCAGACCCATGCTGAGACTGACTGATACCCATTCCATTCACTTACAACACACAATTTATTTCTGTCAACGGATTACTTATTAAGAGTGAACTCTTTGATACACTCACATGAGAAAACAACATTGCTATCAAAGTCCACCACCACCAGTTCTCAAACATCTTCCCCTGCACTTCTTAAAAAGTTTTAAGTGACTTTATGTATAATGTGGAGAATAAAACTAATTTAAAATATTAGGTATACTTTGTGTTCTATCCATTTAGGAGGAGATTTTCAAAGGCACACAGGAAAATTAGGCATTCAACTTCCATTGATTTTCAATAGGAGTTAGGTGCCTTAATCCCATTTGTGCCTTTGAAAATCTCTCCTTTAGCCTACACATTTAAATACATAATCACAAAGAAATTATTTATTTTTGTAGGCCGGTTATTCTAAAACATCTCATTTGTAGACACTAAGGATAATGATGGTGGTGAGGTCTGGGATATCTTTTCCTAAACTGGTGAAGTTTAGGGATATTCCTAAATCAAGCGAAGTTAAGGGATATTCCTAAATCAGGCAGAAGGCAAATTTGATTTGGGATGAAAATATCACTCAGTTACAGTCCTGTTGAGTACAAAAATGACAGGTTACTAGGCACAGATCCGTATTTTTTTCATCTTCTGTGTTTCCGATTTGAAAAACTCTTCTCGTACATAGTCAGGATTCAACGCTCCTTTCCGCAGGATACCTGTATTCCTCTGACACAAGGGGTCTGTACTTCTCTTCACTTCCATCACAAGTTTGGGCAATAACTCTGCTCCGTCTATCCTTATGCTACACTATTTGACAGGAAGAGTCACATAACAATTGCATCACTGCAGTGTTTGGGGTATCAATGTAGAATACTATACTATTTTATAAGGAGGACACCGGACACTAGCTGAGCCTCTGCCTGAGTCCTGCTGCACAATCCCTTCTTTCTGAACGCAGACTTAGGGCAGGTCTACGCTAGAAGCGCTATATTGACACAGCTGCACTGATGCAGCTGCGCCACTGTAGCATCACTGGTGAAGATGCTCTCTCCTGTCGGCATGATAACTCCACCTCCATGAGAGGGGGAAGCTATGTTGCGGGAGAGTGTCTCCTGCTGACATAGCGCTGGTGTGGACAACACTTAGGTCGCTGTAACTTGCATCGCTCAGGGGGCTGTCTTTTCCACAGTTAAGTAAGATCGACTTAAGCAGCAGCGTAGACCTGCTCTGAGTTCCCTCTAGTACAGTGGTTTTCAATCTTTTTTCATTTGTGGGCCCCTAAAAAATTTCAAATGGAGGTGCGGACCTGTTTGGAGATCTAAGACATAATCTGAGGACCCCCAGTGGTCTGCAGACTACAGGTCGAAGGTTCTATGGTAACAACAACCTTTCGCAGACCCCTGAGTCATAGTCTGTGGACCCTCAGGGGTCTATGGACCACAGATTGAAAACTACTGCTCTAGCACTAGGAATCAAAGAGCTGGAGTTAGTCTTGAACAGCAATCCCTTCCTCTGCAGACCCCCTCCTCCTGCTGGAAGGGAAAAAATACCTAAGTCTCCCTCTCCAGCCATACAAAAACGCAAAATAGCCCCCTACTTCTGCCTAATGTGCAACAGCACTAAAATCAGCGCATGTTCCACCACTGGCAACCCTGACAGCAGCAGCAGCACTGACCATGCCTCTGATCACATCTACCGCTGGTCTGAGTATTTGTGCTACTGGTCCCCTCTCGCCCCAGCTCCTTCCTTCCCCACCAAGGCAGTGAGTTAACTCCCTCCCCCGCAACAATGCAGGGATACTTTCAAAGCGCCCCTTTCTCTCCCCAACGCTGAACAGCTTACCCCCACCCCCACCAGTGTAGGGATAGTTTCTAAGTCCCCCCCTTCCCCCCCCCCCCCAACACTATGGAGTAGGTTTCTCTGTACCAACCCACGCCACCCCCCACAGGGTAGGGATGGTTTCTAACACCGCCCCCACCCCTGTACCTTATGCGGGGCTCGGAGCAGGCGGTGCACCCCGGCCAGCTGGGTGATGAGCGCGATGTCCTCCCTGAAGGTGTAGAGAGGGGGCCGGGTGGGCTCGGGGAAGTTGGTGCTATTGAAGGGGTCGGTGTCATCTAAGAACTGCACCCTGCAAACCAGTGTGGCCATGGTGCAGCCATGCAAAACACGGCAGCAGCGGCAGCGGCAAAGCACAGGGTGGGGGAGGCTGGGCAGGAGGCGCCCCCTCCCCCGCGAACAAGAAATAAAAGTTGGAGCCGAGCAGCAGGGCTGCGATCAGCCCGCAGCGGCAGGTTGGCAGAGATCAGGCTCCGCTCCCCGGCGGCCGGGCTGAGCTGCAACCCGAGGGCGGGGGGAAGCAGGAGAAGCACCGGCCGCAGGAGCCACCGCAAGATGCACGCAGCGGAGCCCGACTGCTTCAGAGCCCCTAGCACGCGGGGATCATCGCCCCCTCCCCGCCCGGCTCCACACGGTGCGGGCGTCCTTCAGGCTGACAAAGGGCAGAGCCCCGGGGCGGAGCGGCCGGCGGGCGCGGTGCACGGGCAGCCGGAGAGCAGCGGCGGCAGCTGCTCCCCCATGCTCAGTCAGCCTGAGCCGCTGCAGCGGGCCGGGGCTGCTGCCTGTGGGAAACCCGCGCTGGCTTAGTCTTCAGCCAAGCGCCGCCGGAGCCGCCAGGCAGCAGGCGCCCCCCAGCGGGCACAGGGAGGAGCGTCACCCGGCCGCCACATTCCCCGGCCCGGGACACGGGAGCGGGGCACAGGGACACCCAGTCAGCCAGGAGCTCCCGCCTGCGCGGGAACTGGGGTGGGGTGGAGTGGGGTGGAGGGGGAGACAGCCTGCTAAAATCTTCCGGGGAGGAGGTAGGGAGAGAAGCTCCTCATCCTCGCATCTGCCAGAGGAGAGACAGACATTCCATCCTTCCCCCTCAAAAAAATACTCCTAGATTGGGAGGGATCGAGAGAGTCCACCACGCAGAGACCATGTCGAACAACCCTCAATCTCCAGCGACGGGAAAATGTGGGGGGAGGGGAAGAGAGAGACTCCTACTTGGGGAACCCCACATCCTTCAGGGGAGAGAGACAGAAAGCATTTCACCACACCCAAATCTCCAGGCAGACCCTTGCATTCTCCCGGTCGTCCCGGTCCTGGAACCACCTATCTATAAATTTGGGAGCAAGGCCAGATTAAGGCAATCCAGGGCCCCAGGCACAGTACCACCCATGGCTCTGTTTGGTGTAGTGGTCGGTGCCAGTGCCACCCAGGAGCCATCTACTGGGAAACAAATTCTAAACACCCATATTTGCATATAGTTGCATTCTGTTACCTCAAATAGCCTGTGCTTCCTGTTAAAATCTTGCGTGTAATATTTGTTAAATTCAAAGGGAATTTAAAATAAAGTCAGGGATTTGATCCAAACAGAAAGTAATACAAAGGATCAAAGTTTGGCCATCTTTTTTTCTTGTTTATATACAGTCCATATAATTGTTTGGGTTTTTTGTATGTGTTCGGGGTTTCTCCCCCCAAACAGATGAATCAATGCTATTTTGTTTCCAAACAGAAAAAATAAAAGAGCTCACTCATATATTTCTTTGCCTTTTTCCCTAATACTTAGGCCTCTATTTTTCTCCTCCAGAAAATATCCACAGAAGAGAAAATTTCCATGATATTGTTAAAGTACAGAAAGGCTCCAGATATGTATGGGATCACGCCCATGTGGACTGCAGAATGTGGACAAAAATGTGCTGTGTTCTTCATTCAAGGGGAGACGGATGGGCCATTTGTTAGGGCAGTGGCATAGAAAGTGGGATGCTTCGGTTTGGTTCCCTGCTCTACCACATGCCATCCCTACCTCTTGTCATGGTACTAGGGTGTTCCCAGAGGAAATCTCTGGTTAATGGGGCTCTAGCAACCATATTCCCACCATGCCATGCAAGAGAGAGAGAGTTTGGCAATATGATGCTGTTTTGTATGTACTGATGCATTACCTCTTTTGATTTTGGAGAGTCTTCATCCAGTGACCTAATGGAGGGAGTACAAGAAAAAGCACTAGAAAAAACATCCCTACCTCTTGTCATGGTACTAGGGTGTTCCCAGAGGAAATCTCTGGTTAATGGGGCTCTAGCAACCATATTCCCACCATGCCATGCAAGAGAGAGAGAGTTTGGCAAGAAAAAACATCCCTACCTCTTGTCATGGTACTAGGGTGTTCCCAGAGGAAATCTCTGGTTAATGGGGCTCTAGCAACCATATTCCCACCATGCCATGCAAGAGAGAGAGAGTTTGGCAATATGATGCTGTTGTGTATGTACTGATGCATTACCTCTTTTGATTTGGAGTGTCTTCATCCAGTGACCTAATGGAGGGAGTACAAGAAAAAGCACTAGGGCTGTCAAGCAATGAAAAAAATAATCGTGATTAATTGCATTGTTAAACAATAATAAAATACCATTTATTTAAATATTTTGGATGTTTTCTACATTTTCCAATATATTGATTTCAATTACAACACACAATACAAAGGGTACAGTGCTCACTTTTTATTTATTTTTTATTACAAATATTTTCACTGTAAAATATAAAATAGTATTTTTCAATTCACCTAATATAAGTACTGTAGTGCAATCTCTTTATCCTGAAAGTTGAACTTACAAATGCAGAATTATGTACAAAAATATAGCTGCATTCAAAAATAAAACAATGTAAAACTTTAGAGCCTACAAGTCCACTCAGTCCTATTTCTTGTTCAGTCAATCGCTCAGACAAACAAGTTTGTTGACATTTTCAGGAGAAAATGCTGACTGCTTCCTGTTCACAATGTCACCTGAAAGTGAGAACAGGAGTCCAGCACTATTTTAGCTGACGTCGCAAGATATTTACATTCCAGATGCACTCAAGATTCATATGTCCCTTCATACTTCAACCATCATTCCAGAGGGCATGGGTCCATGCTGATATGTTCTGCTCAATAACAATCCAAAGCACTGCAGACCAACACATGTTCATTTTCATCATCTGATTCAGATGCCACCAGCAGAAGGTTGATTTTCTTTTTTGGTCGTTCAGGTTGTGTAGTTTCTGCATCAGGATGTTGCTCTTTTAAGACTTCTGAAAGCGTTCTCCACACCTCATCCCTCTCAGATTTTGGAAGGCACTTCAGATTCTTAAACCTTGGGTCGAGTGCTGTATCTATCCTTAGAAAATCTCATATTGGTGCCTTCTTTGCGTTTTGTCAAATCTGCTGTGAAAGTGTTCTTAAAACAAACATGTACCGAGTCATCATCTGAGACTACTATAACATGAAATATATGGCAGAATGTGGGTAAAACAGAGCCAGAGACATACACTCCTCTGAGTTCAGTCACAAGTTTAATTAATGCATTATTTTTTAACAAGCGTCATCAGCATGGAAGCATGTCTTCTGGAATGGTGGCGAAAGCATGAAGGGGCATCCGAATGTTTAGCATATCTGGCACATAAATACCTTGCAATGCTGGGTATAAAAGTCCCATGTGAATGCCTGTTCTCACTTTCTGGTGACATTGTAAATAAGAAGTGGGCAGCATTATATCCTGTAAATGTAAACAAACTTGTTTGTCTTAGCGATTGGCTGAACAAGAAGAAGGACTGAGGGGATTTGTAGGCTTTATATTTTGCGTTGTTCTGTTTTTGAGTGCAGTTATGTAAGAAAAAAAATCTACATTTGTAAGTTGCTCTTTCACAATAAAGAAATTGCACTACAGTACTTGTATGAGGTGAATTGAAAAATACTATTTCTTTTGTTTATTATTTTTATAGTGCAAATATTGGTAATCAAAAATAATAATATAAAGTGAGCAGTCTACACTTTGTATTCTGTGTTGTAATTGAAATCAATATATTTGAAAATGTAGAACATCCAAAAATATTTCATAAATTTCAACCTATATGAGTTGCTGAATTAATTTTCAAACTTCATGGGCTGATATGATTATCATGAGACCACCACCACAGGCTTCCTGTGTGACTTTGAGCAAGTCACATAGACTCTCTGTAACTCAGTTCCCCATCTGTAAAATGGGAATAACAGCACTGCCCGACCTCACAGAGTGTTGCGTCAATAAATACCTTAATGATGGTGAAGCGCTTTGAAATCTGCTGATGAAAAACCTTATTTGTGAGATAGGGATTAATGGCCCAGAAGCAGCACCAAGAAAGCAAAACAACGTATGGGCTAAAACTGTCTTGGAGCATGGAGTACCCCAGTGTCTTGGTAATTGTCTGTGTCCAAACTGTGTCATGGCCCATGCACCCCTCTGGCAGCGTAGATGGACTTGCCACACTTTTTGCTGTGGACTACGGCTGCAGATGACACAAGTCAAGCATTGTAATGTAATGCTGAAAGAAACAGCATTAGATTGTGTGGGGGTTTCCAACAGAAACTATGTGGTTTTAACAAGTGAGCATGACATCTAGACCATATTGTTCAGTTGGAGGGTCTGTTTTCTGCAGAAAGTGGTTACTAGGGACTTCTGTCAGCTCAGGGGCAGAAAGGACCATGCCACATAGGTTCTTCTGCGTTTCTTCCATGATTCTGAGGGCCAGATTTTCATTATTAGTTTACGTTTACTCAATTTCAAAACATGCTGAGGGATGGAGCATTTGACTCAGAGATTATCAAAACTGAAAGAATTCTAAAAGTGTTTTTGTTCACTTCTTGCATTTCACTCAGCTTTAATAATGCAAAGAGACTAATTTGTTTAATTTCCATCTCTGTTCTGTCTCACTTTCTGATTCTCATGCTACAATGGGTAATGTTTACAAGGAAACAAAAATTGTTTTTATTTTAATTATTTTTAAAAGTAATAAAACATATATATCATACTATTTTTATTAATTAATTTTTAATTAAACAGATTCTAAGTTTGAGGACTAAACTACATAACTATCACTTCAAAGGGACACTGTCAACTTACAATTCATATGATGTAAACAAATATACTTCTACCTCTTTTACTACTGATAGATTATAAAAAGTAAGAGAATGTTAAGAATTCAGTTTATTAGTTCCTATTTCTATTCTTATTTACGTTATGTATTTCTGTCATGGTGTATAATGAAAAATCAAGTCACTTTCACATTTTTTGTCATAGTTTGTTTAATCATTATTTAAATTGGATTTTTTAATTTGTGTTATGTTAGTCTTGCATTTTGTGAAAACTTGTTATACATTTATTTTTAATTTATGGCCATTGTTAGATTTTGCAAGATTGGGCCCCTGGTTATGTGAATAATCCTTACACACCACACCCATGTAGTTCCATTGAATAAGGGAATGAAATTAAGGATATACATATTACATAAAGGATACAGAGATGTTTTGATATCCTGGGGGTATTTTTAAACAGATCATGGAAGCCAAACCTTTTTACAAGGCTTAAATGGTAGTATCACCCAGACTATGAGGAAATGAAATTAAGAAAGGAGTGCTGTACTGGGTGTCTCCCTACTCCATCATCAGGAAGTCCAATCATTGACTGTGATTTTCGAGATAAAGAGTTAGGGATCTAAATGTAGCACACCTCAATTGAATTTCCAGACACTGAAAATACTGTTTTTCCTGTAAAGAAAGGCAACTATGGAACACAATCTTAGGCAACCCCCTTATTACATCAGGAAACACAAATAGGAAAGAGCACACCAGGCATTCCAGAAATAGACATAAAGTTGTCACACTCTATCTCCTGTCCCAGTCATAATAAGGCCATATAAGACCTCTCATGAGAGAGATGTGATAATATTTTTAAGAACATACAATGGAATCAATACCCAAATCGTGAGCAGCCTCAAAATAACAAACTTTGGACATGATAAAAAAAAAACCCAGTTCTCTGTTTCAAGCTACCAAGTTCTTTAGGAATGAAAAATCATTTAAGAGTTTCCATGTAAGACTGATATGTTCTTCTTAACTCATCTCATTGTGGATCTTTATAAAATGAATTATTGTGTGAGTTAGGATGGTGTATCAAGCTTGACTTTGAATTTCATTATTGTTGAAACCTGAATGTTAAAATAACAGTTTTTTGTCTTTAATTTAGTCTTTTTTATTAAAAAATAATTGATGGAAAGTTACTTAGAAGCATATTGTTTAACCAAAGTACCACCCAGACTCCACTTAAATATGTATTTAAGCAGTTTTTTGAAAAACAGCTATTAGATATCTGAGCAATTGGAATAGCTCCATAGGAATATTAGTTTTTCCAGTATATCATGTCAATCCATATCTAGAATGCAAGGTCAGCCTAGTAAAAATCCTCATAAAGTTATAGTCTAAGTATGTAAAATGGCCATTTCTTTTAACTTTTTATCTCCATCTTATTCATACAAATTAATTGGACAAATTAAAAATAAACTGCATGCCAAATTAAATGTTTCAACTTGAAGCCAATTTAGTTATAGGAGGACAAAAGCAACTTAAACTGCCATGTTTTATTTACTTAACATTAATATAGCTAAAAATAACAATCCATTCTTTATTAAAAAGATAATAAAAATGGGCTTGTAAACCACTGGAAATTGTGAATTATAATGGAAGTGCTGACAGATCCTTTACAGTAGTGATGGGAACTGTATTCCTGTCTTACCTACACTTTAATCTGTAAATAAAACTTTAATCTCATTTAGTAAAGTGAGGACAATGATTTAATGGTATAGTTAATGTGGAGTTGTAATGGAGTCTACAAACCCCATACTAAACTTAGACAGCAGGGGGAGGAGAGTTTCTCCTGATTACAAGCAAGCAGCTTGACCACAACCCCACACAGCTGCCAGAGGGGGCCATCATGGAGGCAGGCATCCACAGTTGCAAACAATAGAGGAAAAATGGCATGCTATAAAGGGAAGAACATGGGACAGGAAAGGGAGGCAGAAAGTCCTGGAATAGCAAGGGTGACAGCCCTGCACCAGGCTGCCTCCAAGAAAACAGCTAGGAGACTGAAAGAGACTGCAAGCCCAAAAAGCAAAGGGCTGACAGGCTTAAGTGAAGGTGAGGGTCCAAGAACTGACCTGACTGAGAGTAAACTAAGGAGGGTCAGTTATGAGAGAGCACACCAAGAGATGGTGACAGCAGTGCACAGGCAAATAAAGTAAAAGACTTTCCCCACTATGAGTCTAAGTGAAATTTGGCTGTCACAAGACCAAGAATAATCACAGAATCATAGAAATATTGTGCTGGAAGGGACCTTGAGAGGTCATCTAGTCCATCCCTCATGCTGAGGGAGGACCATGTATAGCTAGACCATCTCTGACAGGTCCAAACTGTTCTTGGAATACTGTCATCAATGGTTTCTACTACCTCCCTCAATAACCAATTCCAGTACTTAATTATCCTTTTGGTTAGAAAGATTGTCCTGATATGTACCTTAAATCTCCACTGCTGCAGATTAAGACCACTACTTCTTGTCCTACCTTCAGTGGTGAGGGAAAACAATTGATCATGGTCCTCTTTGGAGACTGTCATTAACACCTCCCCCACCCCCAGTCTTCTTTTCTCAAGACTAAATGTGCCTTTTTTTTTTATCCTTTCTTTATAGGTCAGGTTTTCTAAACATTTTATCATTTTTGTTGCTCTTTCCTGGATTCTCTCCAGTTTGTCCACATCTTTCTTAACGCACCCTAAACGGAACAGAATACTCCAGCTGAGATCTCATCAGCCGAGTAGAGCAGAACAATTACTTCCTGTGTCTTACATATGACACTCCTATTAATACACCCTAGAATATTAGTCTTTTTTGTGACTGCATCATACTGTTGTTTTATATTCAATTTGTAATCCACTGTAGTCCCCAGATCCTGTTCTACACTACTGTTTGCCTAGCCAGTTATTCTCCATTTTGTATTTGTGCATTTAATTTTTACTTCCTAAATGTAGTACTTGACTTTGCATTTGTCTTTACTGAATTTCATCTTGTTGATTTCAGACCAATTTTCCAATTTACCAATGTCATTTTGAATTCTGATCCTGTCCTCTAAACACTTTGCACTTGTATAGTACCTTCCATCCAAGGATCTCAAAGCACTTTGCAAACGTTAATTAATTTATCCTGATTATTCCCATTTTACATATGGGGAAACTGAAGAACAGGGTTAAGTATCTGTACCAGCTTCTACTGAGGTCAGTGGGAGCCTATCCTTTAACTTCACTGGGAGTTGGATTGGGTCCAATATGAGATGGCCATGGTAAAAGGGGAGAGGATGTGGAACTACATGTCAAAAATGGCATTACTGCTTCTAAATCACTGACCACTCTGAAGCAAAGTTGGGCACCTAGAAAATGAGGAACATAATTAATGACAACCTCTAAAAAGTTTGATTTAAGTGACTTGCTTGGCATCATACAGGATCTCTGCAGCAGAAGTAGAGATAGAATCCAATTTTCCAGGGTAGCATTCAACTGTCTTAACTGAGAAGACCACCCTTTCTCTTCCTGAGTCATTCACTATATACCTTCCAACTTTTGCAACAAATGAGGCAGAGGTTCAACAGACAAGAGACTCCTTTACTACACAGCCCTAATTCATCCCCATAGCTGGTCTGTGCTGTGCACCGAATGAGGAAGAGTCCTGTGTAAAAATTTCATCTGATCACATACTTTGGGATTGTATTATAATTCATACTCACAAGGGGCAATATTTCTAATTTTCTTTTAACATAGTTTATTTTGGTGACATTTCTTAGGCTTTTTAAAAAAAGCAAACTGAAAAAACAGCACTAGAGGGAGATGAGATACACACTTTGCCCTTGGTTTTCACAGATACTTGCTGACAGTAGAGGAATGGTGAGACTCTGAAATATTGGATTTTATTCCAGGCTCTACTAGGTACAGACTACTCTGAACGTTTCTCCCAACCTTGATCTCTTCTGCTCCCTTCCCACCAACCTGTCCCAGTCCTGTCTCTTCCCCACCCTAGGCTTCTTGCCCCAGCCCCATTCTCCCACCAAGTACCAGTCCCCACTCCTCAGGCTCCTCAGCCCAGTCCTGGTCTCCTTGTCCTACCAGCCCCAGTCTTGCCCCTGTCTCCAGCTCCTTATCTGATTTCAGTGTTCTCCCCAAGCCAATTGGCTCCAGTCGCCCTGTAAAGGGAAAGGTTACCACCTTTCTGTATACCGTGCTATAAAATCCCCCCTGGTCAGAGGCAAAACCCTTTTGCCTGTAAAGGGTTAAGAAGCTAAGATAACGTCACTGGTACCTGTCCAAAATGACCAATAAGGAGACAAGATACTTTCAAAGCTGGAGGGGGGGGCAGGGAACAAAGGGTCTGTCTGTGTGTGTGATGCTTTTGCCATGAACAGATCAGGAATGCAGCTCAGAACTTCTGTAAAAAGTTAGTAAGTAATCTAACTAGAAATGCGTTAGATTTCCTTTTGTTTAATGGCTGGTAATGGTGCTGAATGGAATGTATATTCCTGTTTTTTGTGTCTTTTTGTAACTTAAGGTTTTGCCTAGAGGGATTCTCTATGTTTTGAATCTGATTACCCTGTAAGGTATTTACCATCCTGATTTTACAGAGATGATTCTTTTACTTTTTCTTTAATTAAAATTCTTCTTTTAAGAACCTGATTGCTTTTTCATTGTTCTTAAGATCCAAGGGTTAGGGTCTGTGTTCATCTGTACAAATTGGTGAGGATTTTTATCAAGCCTTCCCCAGGAAAGGGGGTGTAGGGCTTGGGGGGATATTTTGCGGGGAAGACATCTCCAAGTGGGCTCTTTTCCTGTTCTTTGTTTAACATGCCTGGTGGTGGCAGCATAGGGTTCAAGGACAAGGCAAAGTTTTTACCTTGAGGAAGTTTTAACCTAAGCTGGTAAGAATAAGCTTAGGGGGTCTTTCATGCAGGTCCCCACATCTGTACCCTAGAGTTCAGACTGGGGAAGGAACCTTGACACGCCCCCATACCTGTTTCTCTCAGTGGCTCCTACTGTCAGTTTCCCCATCACTCCATCTCTCCTTGCCCAACCAGTCTTCCACTCCAACTCCTAGCCACAATTTATTTCTCTGCCTCCACTCCTAGTTTCACCAGAGTCCTTATCCCAACTCCTTTTCCTTCTCCAGCTCTGATTTTTTTTATCCCCTCTGCATTCAAATCAGATAGCTTCTTCCTCCATCTGGGCACTAGCCAGGGGGTCACTGAACACACAAGAGAGACAGATCCAGTGCTCAAATCTACCCTGACCCAGAGCAGCCATTACAGGGAAAATGTTTCTGAGCACCCATAGCTTTGAGATGGAGCATGCTCAGTTGCTCTGGGGGGATGATGCACATACAGTCTGGTTAGCACTATGAGCTGTGAGGGGATAGAATGTGCCCCATGACAACAGAATTGTCACATATTTTTAGCAGCTACAGATGTCTGTGAACTGAAGCATCTAAGCTGGCCAAATTTGGGTAGCATTTCATGATAATTGCAAAAGGCACAACCCTGACACAAAGGCTACCTCCCCCCAGATTTCAAGTCCCGGATACAAGGCATGAAAACACTAGATCAGTTTTTTTTTAAAAAAGGGGGCACCAGAATTTTTTATCATGGGCCAACAACATACTGTGCCCTAGTTTCATTTTCAGAAACAGCTGAAATGTTTTGGATGAAATCTTCCAAAATAATTCCACCAGAGGCAGAGAAGTGCTAGGCAACTTTACTAATAGGTAGTGCTACCAGCCCTGTCTGTAATTTCTAATATGGTAATATGATCCACTCTTCTGGATCAGTTTTAACATGGTATAAAACAGTTTAGGGAAAGGATGCAATTCAGGCCTCAGGAACTCCAATGTAACATGCACTCAGATTGGGATTGGTGGAGACAACATATTCCTGTGCATCATGGAGTTAGGCTACACACCATCTCCACATAGCCCAGGAAAGTTTAGGAATAGGTCTGCAGAAAGGGAGGGGGAGTGGCCATAGGGTCCATGGGTATGCAGATCTAGTGGCAACAGAGCTCCATGTCAAGAATGGAGGTAGGGGGAATACCAAAGAAGCCCACCATCGTAGCATTTAATCTCTGTAGCATTCATGCGGGGTTCATGCACTTGGCAACATTCAGGGCACACCTGGAGTGTTGTGTAGGAGCAGTGCACACACGGCTCCTCTCAAGGGCATGAACCTTGGAATCTCGCCCAGATGACATGAACCGTGGGAAGCGTCCCAGGACTGGGCTCAAGGCCCGAGAGCAAGGAATGCGGTAGATAGATATTGGTAAATAAGAATATTAAACAAAGCCAGTGTATTCCTTTTATCTGTTGGAGTATGTAATGCGGGGGGGAAGAGAAAGAATAAAAGAGAGGGTGGAAAGCTGACAGGAGACCAGCCCGTCGGCAGACCAGCCTGCTTGCTTGCTTAAAGCCTTGTTCTGTCTTGTATCTGAACCGCAACAAATCTCAAAAAGGGGAACTATACAAATGAGGAAGCTCGTTAAATGGAAGTTAAAAGGGCCAGTCACAAGAATGAAATGTCTGCAAGCTGCATGGAAACTTTTTAAAAACACCATCATAGAGACTCAAATTAAAGGTACACCTTCTACTGGTATGGTCAACAGTGGTGTCTGGTGCAAGGAGTGAGGTGAGATGGATCATGACCTGCCTCCCCATTAGTGCTGGAACAATTTTTATAATGGGGGTGCTAAAGGCAGAAATCATTTTTGTGGATTGTTATTACTACTTCAAACCAGGGGGTGCGGAAGCATCCCTAGTTCCAGCACCTATGCCTTTGGTGGCTGTTTGGATATCATGCAGAGATTCTGCAAGGAGCAATCCCTGTCACTGTGATTAGGCCTGACCCTTGTGCAAAGGGCAGAAGACTCCTTGTTTCTTTCCTTACCATGCAAGACCCAAGCACAATGTAGCCAATGCTTAAATTTCATTACACTATTGAAAACTGCATTGATCTATTACAGGATTACTGGTGGTAGCCAGAATATAAACTAAATAGCTATTGAAGTGTGCAGTAGAATGCTGCTTCTTTTTTGTCAGGTTAAGAAATTAGTGGTCAATGGGGTGATGATTCCTGAAGCCAATGAGGTTAGTGTTCCAGATATTCCCATTTGGTTTGTACAAACCCTATAAAATGATGTTTGAGCAACCTGATAGTTTCTGATGTATTAGTGATGTTATTGTTGATTGCATATTCCCCACTCTAGAAGAATTTGCAGGAGCAGAGATATAGCAATCATTTCCCCCCTCTGTTTTTAAAGACGTTGAATGGTGAAAATCCCTTTACCCAAATATGTCACATAGTGGGATCTTACCTTGGTATCAAATGCTGCGTCTGTTTGATGTTAAATCCTTCCAATGTAAGCTGAAATTCTGATAATCTTTCCTCATGGCCAACACAATTAAGCGATTAAGATTTTTCCTACAAATTTGACATCCTTGAGCGGGGTGGAGGGCAGGAGAATATGAAAGAAGCCCACCACAGTAGCACTTTACTTCAAAAAGGGGAGCTACACAAAAATGATAAAGCTAGTTAAATGGAAATTAAAAAGAACAGTCACAAAAGTGAAATGCCTGCAAGCTGCACGGAAATTAAAAAAAAAACACCATAATAGAGGCTCCAATTAAATGTATACCCAAATCAAAAAATAGTAAGACGACCAAAAAAATGTCACCATGGCTAAACCATAGAATAATAGTGGAGGTTAAGGGCAAAAAGGCAACCTTTAAAAACTGGAATTCAAATCCTACTGAAGAAAATAGAAAGGAGCATAAACTCTGGCAAGTCCAGTGTAAAAGTGCAACTAGCAAAAGACCACAAAAATTACCAGCAATTTTGCTTAACTATATCGGAAAGAGGAAGCCTGCCAAACAATCAGTGGGGCCTCTGGACAATCACAGTGCTAAACAAGCACTCAAGAAAAACAAGACTGTTGCTGAGAAGCTAAATGAATTCTTTCCAGAGGAAGATTCTCACACCTGAGCCATTCTTTTTAGGTGACAAATCTGGGGATCTGACCCAGATTGAGGTGTCATAGTTTGATGGTCTCCTCATCTCAGAAAAGATATACTGGCATTAGAAAAGGTTCAGAGAAGGGAAACTAAAATGGTTAGGGGTTTGGAATGGGTCCCATATGAGGAGAGATTAAAGAGGCTAGGACTTTTCAGCTTGGAAAAGAGGAGAGTAAGGGGGGATATGATAGAGGTATATAAAATCATGAGTGGTGTGGAGAAAGTAAATAAGGAAAAGTTCTTTACTTGTTCCCATAATATAAGAACTAGGGGCCACCAAATAAAATTAATGGGCAGCAGGTTTAAAACAAATAAAATGAAGTTCTTCTTCACACAGTGCACAGTCAACCTATGGAACTCCTTGTCTGAGGAGGTTGTGAAGGCTAGGACTGTAACAGGGTTTAAAAAAGAACTAGATAAATTCATGGAGGTCAAGTCCATTAATGGCTATTAGCCAGGATGGGTAAGGAATGGTGTCCTAGCCTCTGTTTGTCAGAGGGTAGAGATGGCTGGCAGGAGAAAGATCACTTGATCCTTACCTGTTAGGTTCACTCCTTCTGGGGCACCTGGCATTGGCCACTGTCGGCAGACAGGAGACTGGGCTGGATGGAGCTTTGGTCTGATCCAGTATGGCCATTCTTATGTTATGTTCAGACTCCATCTTGTTGCTGTTATTTTCCACAGTAGGAACAATGGAATTCCCTTCACATGGTAGAAGCTATAAAAGGCCCTGGAAACACCTCCATTTTGTCTTCAATCCTGCATTTTACCTCTGGAGGGACTTTGCTACAAACTGAAGCTCTGAACAAAGGCCTGAATGACCCATCCAAGCTGTGGATGTATTCCAAACACTTGACTTAAGCCAGCAGTTTATTCCATCACTGCTACAAGCCTGAACCAAGAACTTTGCAATTACTGTATGTATTGGATTCTTTTAACCAATTTTAACTCTCACCTTTCTTTTTCTTTGACTAAACCTTTAGATTTTAGATACTAAAGGATTGGCATCAGTGTGATTTTTGGGTATGATTTAAGTTATATATTGACCTTTGTGTGTGGCTGGTCCTTTGGGATCAGAAGAACCTTTCATTTGATAAGATTGGTTGTAAAGAACCACTCATCTCTGAATCCAGTGTTTTTGTTGGTGATATAAGAACTGGAATGCCCATGGAAACTGCTTTTATGACTTCTTGTTAGCCAGTGCGGTGAAACAGGAGTTTACTTTTGTTGCTGGTTTGATATAGCATATGAAAGAATAACCCACCAGTTTGTCCTGAATTTGGCATCCTCAGTTGTGACCCACAGAGGCATGGTTACAATTATTAATAACAAATTTTGTATTTAAACTATATTTTACTATGAACAAGCCTTTCCTTGTGAAAATAGCTAGCTTTCGTGTGAAATTCAAGTATGTGAAATTCTCATTAATTTATATTTTCTATCAAAACTAACTTACTGAATTAATAAACCTTGCTTTCATATTACATTACTACCTTGACCACAACAAACCATAATAATACTGAACTTTGCCTTTGTAACATGTATTTTCAACTTCACTGCGGAAGAGATAAAAACCTTGTAATGTGATAATGTATTTCCACTTTGCATTGTATATAATACCCATGTGCAAATTGAGCTCGAAAATATGCCAATTAAAACAAACATTTTCAAACTGATAACTTTTTATGGAGACGAGTGGAAGAAAGAGGCTTAAACATTGCTTTTAATTACATTTGTCATGGCTGAATGAGTTTCTGAGAACATTTAGGGCTTGTTTTCACTGCACTTTTGTGCCTCAAGTTAATTGTCTGCCAATTGACACAAAGTACTTAACATGTTTTTAAAAGCGAGCGTGGACAATTCCAACATGTTTGTTCCAGACGCAACTAAAAAATAAATGTTTGTAATCTGGAACAAACATGTTGGAAGTAACCACACTAGCCTTTAAACTTGTTAAGCAACTCTCGTTAATTGGCTATCAGCTAACTTGAGGTACAAAAGACTAGTGTAGATATACATACTCTCAGTGCAAAACTGCTAGGGATTTATTGTCAAAACACAAGAACACAGAAATTCACTCAGGCCAATGGCACATCAACTGTCTCTAATAGTGGCCTGTATCACTTGCTTCAGAGGAAAATACAAGGAAACCTGCTGAAAGCAGTAATGGGACAACCTGTCCCCAAGAAAAATTTCTTATTAATCCCCAGTATTTACAAATTATCTGAAGCCCTGAAACAAGAATATACATGTCCCTTGCAAACCCTGGTTTATATTTTAATATTCACTGCTATAACTCTACCTGTTCTTAAAATAGCCAATCCTTTTTTGAATCCTGCTAAGCTCTTGGTCTCAGTGACATATTGTAGCAATGAGTTCTACAGGTTAAATGAACATTTTGTAAAAAAATAAAAATAAAAAATATCCTTTTTTCAATTTGGAATTATCTAACTTTGTTTCCTTAAACTGAAAGTTGGATAACGGGTCTTGCATTATGGGAAAATTACAGGGGCACTATCCTTCTCCTCTTTACAACATTCATTATTTTGAATATTTTTATCAGGTCCCTCTTATTCACATCCTTTCTAACATGTTCAGTATTTTTTTTCTCTTCACTTGGAAAGTTTTCCATGTCTCCCCATTTGAGCCGCCTCTGTTTCTGTCTTTTTTTTTTTTGTCTTTTTTTTTTTTTAGATGGAAGGACTGTCAAAATGGGAAACACATGAGGGCATACATGTCACATATAGAATGCCACTGTAATATTTTCTGTATTATTCTCCATCCTATCCCTTATGCATCCTAACATTCTGTTTGCGTTTTGGACCACTGATGTATATGGAGCAGAGGCTCCATTTAGCTGTCCACAAAAATACCAAGATCTTTTTCCTGAGCTGATACAGTTAATTTAGAATCCAGGAAGTAAGTACAACAGATGCACACTGATTCCTTGAATACATGGCAGATCATTTCAAATATGCAGTGTTCCTGTATAAATCATCTGAGAGACAACTTACATCATCTCTCTTGTGTAAATCAATAAACATGTAAATCCCATCACAAATACCTGCATGCATAGGCAAAAAAGGAATTTGGACATAATTATGCTTGTGGGAGCAGTAAAGATGTCTCTCTCCTGGGCTCCAGGAGGCTGTTTTGAATTCTGAGCAGTCCTTATTAGGACTCATGGTTGAAATCTCAGACTCCAGAGCTGAGTGCGATGACAGTCCTGTTGTCTTTGGGCCAACCAGTTCTTTTCCTTTGCTCTTTCCCGCGTAGTTGATTCTTTATGTATTGAAATTGGGTTACATTTCTGGGTAGCCTAGTGAGTGCTTGAGCTCTGAGAAGACTTCTTTGTTTCTTTTTCTTTGGGCAAAGCAGAAAAGAGACACTCTAGGGGCTCTATAAATGTTGCCTGTGTGAGGCAGCCTCTTTCACTTGTTGTAGTCTTTGGGTCTGATCCTTGGAGCTATGCTGATTTACTTCTCAGCTTGCTGATCATGAAGCTGATTTTTTATTCATTTTTGGTCCTTTCGATTTGGTGCTGACTAAACAGTGGAGGAATCAGTACAGACCTTGCATAGAAATATTCCTGTTGCTCCAGTTGAACTTTATCAGATAAAAGGAAAGGACAAAAAAGTTCATAGAATCATAGAATCATAGAATATCAGGGTTGGAAGGGACCCCAGAAGGTCATCTAGTCCAACCCCCTGCTCAAAGCAGGACCAATTCCCAGTTAAATCATCCCAGCCAGGGCTTTGTCAAGCCTGACCTTAAAAACCTCTAAGGAAGGAGATTCTACCACCTCCCTAGGTAACGCATTCCAGTGTTTCACCACCCTCTTAGTGAAAAAGTTTTTCCTAATATCCAATCTAAACCTCCCCCACTGCAACTTGAGACCATTACTCCTCGTTCTGTCATCTGCTACCATTGAGAACAGTCTAGAGCCATCCTCTTTGGAACCCCCTTTCAGGTAGTTGAAAGTAGCTATCAAATCCCCCCTCATTCTTCTCTTCTCCAGGCTAAACAAGCCCAGCTCCCTCAGCCTCTCCTCATAACTTATGTGTTCCAGTCCCCTAATCATTTTTGTTGCCCTTCGCTGGACTCTCTCCAATTTATCCACATCCTTCTTGAAGTGTGGGGCCCAAAACTGGACACAGTACTCCAGATGAGGCCTCACCAATGTCGAATAGAGGGGAACGATCACATCCCTCGATCTGCTCGCTATGCCCCTACTTATACATCCCAAAATGCCATTGGCCTTCTTGGCAACAAGGGCACACTGCTGACTCATATCCAGCTTCTCATCCACTGTCACCCCTAGGTCCTTTTCCGCAGAACTGCTGCCTAGCCATTCGGTCCCTAGTCTGTAGCTGTGCATTGGGTTCTTCCGTCCTAAGTGCAGGACCCTGCACTTATCCTTATTGAACCTCATCAGATTTCTTTTGGCCCAATCCTCCAATTTGTCTAGGTCCTTCTGTATCCTATCCCTCCCCTCCAGCGTATCTACCACTCCTCCCAGTTTAGTATCATCCGCAAATTTGCTGAGAGTGCAATCCACACCATCCTCCAGATCATTTATGAAGATATTGAACAAAACCGGCCCCAGGACCGACCCTTGGGGTACTCCACTTGATACCGGCTGCCAACTAGACATGGAGCCATTGATCACTACCCGTTGAGCCCGACAATCTAGCCAGCTTTCTACCCACCTTGTAGTGCATTCATCCAGCCCATACTTCCTTAACTTGCTGACAAGAATACTGTGGGAGACCGTGTCAAAAGCTTTGCTAAAGTCAAGAAACAATACATCCACTGCTTTCCCTTCATCCACAGAACCAGTAATCTCATCATAAAAGGCGATTAGATTAGTCAGGCATGACCTTCCCTTGGTGAATCCATCTCTCTTCACATCTCTCCCCTTCTTTCTTCTAAAACTCCTACAGTGCCAGAGGGACAGAACAAATGGGCTGTTCTGAACCAATACATTTTTCAGCTTTTACCTATAGCAGGAAACTACACAAGGTCAACTTAACTATTTTCTCAATCCTGAGCCCAGATACTGAGTCAAAAAGCTTTGTGATATGCCCACAAAAATAATGATCTAGACCAGAGGTGGGCAAACTACGGCCTGCCGGCCACATCCGGCCCGTGGGACCCTCCTGCCCGGCCCCTGAGCTCCTGGCCCGGGAAGCTCACCCCTAGCCCCTTGCCTGCTCTTCCCCTTTCCCTGCAGCCTCAGCTCACTGCACTGCTGGCGCAATGCTCTGGGTGGGGGGGACTGTGAGCTCCTGGGGCAGCGCAGCTGCAGAGCCTGGCCTGACCTGGTGCTCTGTGCTGCACGGCTGTAGTGCCGCCAGCCACCAGTGCTCCAGGCACTGCAGTAAGAGAGCAGGGAGGGTTGGATAGAGGGAGGGGAGTTTGGGGTGGTGGTCAGGGTGTGGGGGTGTGGATAGGGGTCTGGGCGGTCAGAGGGCAGGGAACAGGGGGGTTGAATTGGGCAGGGGGTCTGGGGGGGCAGTCAGAAAGGAGAGGAGGGGTTGGATGGGGTGGCAGGGAGCAGTTGGGGCAGGGAACAGTGGTGGGTTGATGGGGTAGGAGTCCCGGGGGGGCCATCAGGGGGCGAGAAGCGGGGGGGGGGGTCAGATAGGGGTTGGGCACTGGGCCACTCCTGGCTGTTTGGGGAGGCACAGCCACCCCTAACCGGCCCTCCATACAACTTTGGAAACCCAATGTGGCCCTCAGGCCTGAGAGTTTGCCTGCCTCGATCTAGACCCCAAACCTACACTGCGAACATTTTGTTCACATCAGAAGTCCCATTGACTTTAATGGGACCACCATGTGCTAAGCATGTGGATAAGTGTTTTCAGATTGGGCCTTAATGATTCCAAGATTAGTCTTCTTACAAGAAAAAGTGACCTCAAGAAATAATAAATGTAAGATGTTGGCCGTACAATATTCATCCACACAGAAGAAGATCTCCGTTTTGGAAGAAACAGCTAGTGATTATTCTACTGCAGTAGCAGTTTAACCAAGGCAAATCAAACCCCCAAAGAAGAATTATTGTAGAAATATTGTAAAATTCCTAGAAATACCTCTGGGTATAGGATGGAATAATAATATATAGAAATGGCCATTAAGTTATTAGATCAAGAGGCCCTATCATCCCTTTTCCAGTTTGGTGCTGTTTCCTCTTTCCCAATTTACAAAACAAAAAGTCAGAAAGTTTTATTTACAATTCTGTTGAGCTATACCTAACTACAAGAATCAATTTAGCATGAGATCTAAGACAAGCTGCAGAAATAATCTGATCATAATTTAGAATAATTCAGTGAGAGTTTTCCTCTTTCCTGGTGAAGACACAGAGCCTTTATTGATTTAAAAAAAAGTTTTCGACCAGAGTGTTGTTTGTATCAGCATGCTGTCCTCTACTATTTAGACCCTGATTGTACAACAAAGCTACCTCTTGTTATTATCTATATGAAAAGTTGTATGCTTATTTTGTTTTCCTTACTGGTATCCAGTGCTGGAGGAGAATAGGTAATTAGCACATGACTGGTGAGATTAGGCATAGGGGATTTATCTTCAAGGTCATTTAGTTCAAACAAATCTGGAGGTCCCAGCAAAATCATTTGATCAAGATTCAGTGCATGACCTTCTCCTAACCCTTGCTTCAAACTCTGATCCCATGTAAATTGTGTGGTGGGGCTGTTGGGTTCTTCTGGAGCTGCAGGTGAAATAAGTAATGTGTACAGATTGGGGCTTTTGGATTATGGAAGAGAACAATGGAAAGAATTTTGCTGTTACAGAGGAAGATGATGGAATTTGCAATGAGTTCCTGTCAGAGACCAAGTCATGGGTAGGTTGGCCTAATGGTGGGAGAAAGTGAACAGCCTACCACTTACAGCTGAATCCAGACAGGATGGGTCCAGGACTGAAGCCAAGGGTCATAGCTGGGTGCCAGAAACCAAAGCCTAAAACAGAGGGTTAACCAGAGTTGCAGTCAGAGAGGAGGAGGGCATAACTGAGGGTGTGAGCTGGGAATCAGAAGTCAGGAAGCAGCTGGAGACTGGAGCAGGAGCAAGGGTAGGTACAGGCCGGGGCTGGAGCAAGGCTAGAGACAGTGGCATTACTTTATCCACAATGACCCACATGCCATATGCAGATCGCAGTGGTGCGAGCACTGTCTTACCTGGCCCTGCCTGTTCTGGAATGGTAGTGTTGGTTGCTGTACTCCCCCAGATGGTGGAAATATGACCCTTCCACAATGTACAGTTTAAAATGAATGACTACTTTGTCCTGAGGCAAAGTACTGGATGGGTCAGATGATTGATAAAAGACCATCTGGTATTCAAGGGCTCAAATTGCAGTCTGACTGACAGTTCTGTTCAGCTCCCTGAACAAGACTGCATAAAAGGTATATTACTCTAATGCTACTCTTTCATTAAATGATGCCTCAGTCAGCACACACATCCTACAGCTTTCTCTTTGTCTCTTTCTTCCAGTGCTACTCTGGGGCTACCCCTTAACCAGAAGGGGCTATAATAAAAGAGACATGCATTCTCTTCTCCAGGCCAAATATGGGGTCATGGTACCAATATAGTGCCTTGGTAAAATATAAATTTCATCAGAGGTGAGATCTATTCTGCGCTGATTAGGCCTCAAATTAAGTATTGTGTCCAGTTCTGGGCGCCACATTTCAGAAAAGATGTGGACAAATTGGAGAAAGTCCAGAGAACAGCAACAAAAATTATTAAAGGTCTAGAAAACATGACCTATGAGGGAAGATTGAAAAAACTGGGTTTGTTTAGTGTGGAGAAGAGATGACTGAGAGGGGACATGATGATAGTTTTCAAGTACATAAAAGATTGTTACAAGGAGGGAGAAAAATTGTTCTTCTTGGCCTCTGAGGATAGGACAAGAAGTAATGGGCTTAAATTGGAGCAAGAGTGGTTTAGGTTGGACATTAGGAAAAATGTCTTGTCAGGATAGTTAAGCACTGGAATAAATTGCCTAGGGAGGTTGTGGAATCTCCATTACGGGAGATTTTTTAAGAGCAGTTTAGACAAACTCACCTGTCAGGAATGGTCTAGATAATGGTTAATCCTCCCATGTGTACAGAGAACTGGACTAGATGACCTCTCGAGGTCTTCCAGTCCTACAATTCTATGACTGATATTTGGAGCCCATGTATTGTTAAGAGGGTAACTATTTTCTTTTGTGGCATCCAGACTCAAATGCAATAGATTACTCCCTCTGATGAGTTTAACAGTTAGAGTTGACTTTGAATGGTTTCCCTGGTCCAATCATACTTCTTCCAAATGTGAACATGACTGGAAAAGTCTGAAACAATATGATTTTGTAATTCTAGTATAACTTCCCTATATAGGAGTCCACTCTTAATTCTATTGAAGTCAGTGGGAATTTTGCAGTTGGAGTTCATTTGAAATCTAAGGGGGAGTTTCTACAAATTTGCTACCTGTACTAGTGTGTCTTCTCTAAACCTTCTAACAAAATTAAGTAAAACAAGATCTTGGGTTAAATGACCACATAGAAAGGCAGCATCAAATGTGAATGTGCAGTGATTTTTTTTCCTGAGACAGAGTACTAGGTTCATGATTTACAAGCTGCATTTTTATTCACATGCTAGCACCATCTGCTATTTCTTAAAAGTAAAACTTTAGCTAAAAATCAGCAGCTGATAATTCCCATGACAGAGAGAAACAGTAAATATCTTTTATGTTTGACTGCATTTAAAACTATGGCATAAAACACAACATACTGAAACAATTTGGTACATCCATTGGGTTTAATTATAAAGAGTTGCTCTATATCTGAGTTCATGATCAGTGAGTGCCATGGTAGTAGTTGTAAAATTGCATGGCAAGCAATATAGCCTAAGGTGCTTTACAATTAATAAAAGACACCACAAAATGTTAATCCCTTATTAATCAGGATTAACAACAAAAAACTAATTGGTTTTAACCCTGGCATTATAATCAAAGGGCCTAATCCTGAGCCTCCTTATAAGTGCAGTGGAATAAGTGCAGTAGAAATACGGTGCAGTGGAAATACTGTGTTTTTTCAGTGGCACAGGACAAAGCAGAAGTCTGCTCATGCCAGGGGATGGTATCACTCCTGCATATTGCAGAGGAGTGGTGTTTGCACTGTAATACAGGATGGCGGGGGATATGGGTGGTGGGGGTCAGACACAATGAATGCATAAAGGCCAAAATCACCATAGGAGGAGACTAGCAGGTCATAGAGTTACTTCATGCCCAGTAGTTGCCAGACAGACATGGCCCTGAAGCATGTGATGGGTTGAAGATCCCTTTCACATATTCTTGTCATAGAAAAGCCATTTTTTCCAGACTTTTCCACTTTTTACAGGTTTAGGCCTATCAGTCATATCTGTATCTAGACTAAACAAGGAAAAGTTCCAGAGCCAAGGGTATGACAATATTTAGCTTGTGACTAAGTCACCAGATTTAACAGACTGCAAGAATTTGTGGCCTGCATTGATACTTAAGGAATCAGAAGATCCACAAGATGCATCAGACTGACAGTTTTCAATGGCAGTCTTAAGTATCAACAAAGCAATTGTACATGTAATATGGAATTCAATAGGAAACCAATGTGAAGACTGTAAAATCAGAGAAATTATTTGAATGTGCAAGAATCCTGGCAGTAGAGCTGGTTGGAAACTTTGTGTGCATTTTTTCAACAACACAGAGTGGTGTTTCATTGACACAAACATTTCACAAAGATATATCAATTTCAACCAAGGTTTCAATGGGACGGTTTGTCAGGTCCTGGGTGGATTTTCCAGAGAGAGGGTGAGACTGAAAATTTTGATTCAAAAAAGGATGTTTAGACACAATTCCTTTTTCTGAAAACCCTGTACATGTTTTGTTTCTGTTACAATGTGAAACAGAAACAAATACTCAAAACCGCAAAAGTTGTCACAAAACGGAATTGTTGTTCTTCTCTGTATGCAGCGTGGTTGTAACCCTATCGGTCCCAGGATCTTAGAGAGACAAGGTGGGTGAGTTAATATCTTTTATTGGACCAACTTCTGTTGGTGAGAGAGACAAGCTCTGTGTAGCTCGAAAGCTGTCTCACTCTCCAACAGAAGTTGGTCCAATAAAAGATCTTGTTGTTCTCTGTACAGCTCTACTTGGCAGTAACGGAAGCCTATGGAGTATATTATCTGCTAGACCACAAACAATGAGTTACAAGAAAACAGCTAGAACTTACCATCTCTTTGTCAGAAACAAAGGTCAAACATCTGCTAATATTCCTCAGGTGGTAAAAGCGGGTTCTGGTTAGAGCAGATTGACACTTGTAGGAGAAAAAAAAATGAAGGATAGCAACCAGCAGATTTTTTTCAAAAATAAATAATGAGTACCTGGAATAAAATTGGTATCTGTATTAGCAATGACACTTAAAGTATACAGAGACAACCCACCCCCAGCCCAAATAAAAAACAAAACAAACAATACCCGATTCCCTCTGCCTCCCCGCCCCCCCCACCAAAAAAAAATCAGGAGCCAAAACTTATGTTCCTAAGTCCATATTTAGGCAACTCAATAGTTGGTGTGATTTTCAAAAGTCCTGAGCACCCAGCTGCTCCAGTTGACTTCAATATTTAGGGAACTCATTGGGAGCTACTGGGTGCTCAGCATTTTTGAAAAAAAATCACACCACCTATTAAGGTGCCTAAATATGGATTTAGGAGCATAATTTAAGGCTTTTGTTTTTGAAAATCTTGGCCTGGGAGTTAACTGTTATGAACTCAGCCATTACAACTTAAACAGGTATTTGAAATCCAGTTCTGGACCTCTAGGAGACAGGACACTAACAACAAGACAACTCAATTCCATCTGTAGAAAGAGAAAGCTAGAGCTGAATATGATCAACAAAATAATAATTCAGACTTGATCGATAAATTGAAGCATGAGAAAAACTACTGAGTTATAATTTGGCAATTAAAATTGATGCCAAGCTGAAATTTGGCATCCCAGGATCCAGAAGAAGTGCTTCTTAATAACTTATTTTAATTGGCTGAGTCATGTTTAAGTTATAAGAGTGCAAACATTTAAATGTATTTGAGGCATAGCTTGAATGCAGAGAATCTTGGAGATTTTTTTTTACTGGACAGATATTTTTGCCCTTCATTGTTAACTTTACTTTATTCTACTGGAGACTAAAGGTTTAAAATATTTGGAAAACAGATTGTGGAAGAGATTTTAATTCCTAAAATAAATTAGGCCTTGTCTATTCTTACAAGTTTTATTGGTAAAACTATTTTGGGTAAGGATGTGATTTTTTTTTTTTAAACTGAAATTGTTCTATCAGTACGAGCCCTAGTGTGGCCGCAGATATGCTGATATAAAGGTGACTTATACTGGCATAGTTATTCCCTTTCTTGTACAAGAAAATAGCTACCAGTATAAAGTGCCTTTATACCAATATAAATGCAGCCACAGTGGGGTGGGGTGGTGGCATTGCATCACTTTAATTACTCCGGTATAGTTAAAACCATACAACTTTTGTGTTTAGACAAGCCCCCAGACACCAGTAACTTTTTGCATGTGTTACCAGATGTCCTCTTGCAAATAAGAGTTAGCATCCCTCATTCTTGGAGTAATAACTAAACCAATAATAATTAATGATTTGCGTATACTTTGGGATCCCAATGCACACTGTAAATATAAATAGTATATAAAAACTTTACAGAGATCACTTTATTCACCACTGAAATGTAGCCACCTTTGGAGTGAAACATAAAAACGCTAATCATACAGTATTGCACAACAGTTGAGTGAACACTTGAAAGTTCTTTAGGGAACCTTAAAAGAAGCAATCACAAAAAGAGAAAACTGATATAACAGATGCACTGCTCTGTCAGACAAAGTCAGCAGGCACAGGTCCTAGGCAGCAGGACAAAGTCAGCAGGCATAGGTCCTAGGCAGCAGGACAAAGTCAGCAGGCATAGGCATAGGTTCCAAAGTCTGCATTGGAACTAGGGGTGCTGCAACATCCCCTGGCTTAAAGTAGATTCCATTATATACAGAGTTTACAGGTTGGTTCAGTTGCTCTCAGCACCCGCCCTATAAAAATTGTTCCAGCACCCCTGTCAGCAGAGTGTGACTGTAATGACTGGGGAACACTTTTTTCACTCTTGCATAAATGAAAACTGATGATACGTTACAATTTAAGAACGATTTCAATTGAGTTTTCTTTTCTCTTTATTCATCAAGAGTTGGCCCAGTACACTGACAAACTGATAGAAAACACAAGGCAGCCAAGATCACAAAGATTGTTGCTGTTGTAAAGCATTAGATATGGTACAATTCACTCTTTCATAGAGATGCAGTTAATTTGCATATCACTCATTTGTATAATATTACTTATTTGCATACTGATCATAAGTCTGCTCCAGATCCAGGACAGAATAACTTTTGTTTATTACATCTGAGAACATTATAACTCGGGCAAGTAGCTACTAAAAATGCATTTTCACTTAGGGACAGTTGTAGGACTGTTCTATTCAATGTTCTCGCTACTGATCTCCAGTTGCTAATTTCTCCTATTGTATGTACCATTTATTTAAATGCAAACTATGTGAGTCACTCAATCAGAAGACAGTACTCCAATGCTGCTGTTGTGTGACTATGATGACTATAATTTGCAGTGATGTTGTAGCTACTCTGCTTCCTTCCCCAGGCCTAAAGAAGAACTCTGTGTAGCTCAAAAGCTGGTACCTTCCACCAACAGAAATTGGTCCAATAAAAGAAATTACCTTACCTACCTTGTCTCTTTACTATGAATATGTCCAGACTTGAGTTTGTGGTCTTGTTTTACCTAGAGGTAACTGCTTGCCAATTAACTCAAATTAACTAACAGAACTGTAAATGCCAGTCTAGATACTCCACATACATTTGTTCCAGGACAGGCTGAGCCCTGGGGTAAACCACAAACATTTGTGTACTGGAACATTTTCTAGCATTTATTAACACAGACTAGCATTTACAGTCATGTTGGTTAACTCAGGTGAATAGGTAACGAATTAACTTGAGTTAAAACAGGACCAAAAATTCTAGCCTAGACATATCCTAATTGAATTTGGAGTTCTAGCATGCAATCGCCAAAGAATTACAACTACTCTCATGTTATTGGCAGTTTAGTACCATTAGAAGCACCTGAATTTATGGAACTCAAAGTGAAAGTCTATGGTAAATGTATGTGTGTTGGGTAAAATAAACATAGCTACAAAAATATTAGTATTTTATTTATTTCTTAATGTAATTTGGATGCATTGTCTAAAGTATTACTGGTGTAGTCATGTTACATCTTTCCTAGGGTATGTTAATTAGTTGAAACCCAACAGTCATAAACCACCAGGAATGTAATAAAGAAAACCAGCATTTGCTTTACTACCTTTTCCCATACTTTGGCATTTTATACAAGTTTAACTTAAAATTTTTTATATTCTTCCGCTTTTCCTGTCTTAATTTTTCCCCTTCGTCTTAAGTCTCCATTCTTCACAAGTGGGAACAAGCAATTCCACCTTTCAACCAGTTCCAATTAAATTGATGTAAAAATCAGTTTACAACATATTCTTTCGTGCCCCACTCCCTTTGGAACAAAATGTTGAGATCAAATGATTAGCCAGTTCTTGGCACAGGTTGAATACATTTGCATTATTAGTTGTATTCTATAACTTTACAGTTGCTGGCTTCCCCACCACCCCCATGTGAGCTCAAAATGGTTTTATGGTCTTTGGAGTTTGAAACCTAGGAAAAGCTTTTCCATCTTTTTGTCTAGGGATATCATGCAAATAGTCTGTAGATATCTATAACTTTTCAAATATCTACCTCATGGCTGGTGTTCTTAAAGCAGTCTGAAAAAGGGGAGGGGATTTTCATAATCTGAGAGTAGCAGATTTGGTAAGAAGAGTGCTTAAACTGTGCCTCTCAGTGACCCAGCTCAATTAAAAAAATATTTTTTCCAGGTCTGCGATCACTAATGATCCCCTTCTACCTAACTTTAAGCACTGCATGGCTGAGCTAAATCTACATAGGAGTAAGAATAAATATAGAAGTTGGTTACATGTGATATAAGAGCTTTCATGTTGTATTTTCAAGGAGCAAGGAGTCTCAGTTTTCAATGAAATGCTTGTATTTAACAATTACATTACCAAGGTGGATGAAACTGGATTCAGTATTTTATTCAGCAAATCCCTAAACTTAGCCTGTCTCCCGTGTCTCTCTCTAGTCTGATTCCTGTTAGATAAGTGCAGGGTTTACAAGGCGGCATGATGTCACATGTAGCTTGCTCAATAATCAGCGGAGACCTGCAGGGGAGGCAGCAGGACTGCATGCAGAACTGGTGAGCTGCTAACCTTCATGACCTTCATCACAGTAAAATACTGGCTACTAAGGAGAAATAAATTACAGTCTGTCTCTCTACTTAGCTACTGACTATCCTGCTTGGAATGGATGCACAATCCTGCCATTTTAACTTTTTCATTTCTTTTACCGGAGCTCATTGTTATATTTCTCTAAATTTAGAGGGAAATTTTTACTAAGTAAACACAAGGAAAATAATCTGACACCATGATATAAATTCAAGGTGTACTGCTGGCACATGGGCCAATACCTTAACATTTTAAGGAAAGAATCATGAAGATATTGCCATAAATTATCACATTGTTTACTCAGTGCTGCTTATGTGTATTAACATTTTCAGATTCCTGATACAAATGTTTGAAAGCTGTAGCCATATGGACCAACTTGCTCTTTTGTCCCTAGAACTCAATTTGAGCTTATATCACCTTTTTAAGGACTGCACATCACGTACATTTTACAGTAAAGGAAAATCTCCAGTTCCTTCAAGTCCACTGTGGACATACTGACCATTATCTTCTATGACACTTTTATATAGTAAGACAATAAGATGCGGACACCTTCAGGTACTTTCCCTCAGACGTGTCTTCTAAGTGAATTTTTCATTAAGCTGTTGAGAATCAAGTATGTCCTCAATATGTCCATGTCTGACTTCAAAAAGGGTGATGGGACCTCACACCCATTGGGTTGACAACTGATAGCCTTCTTCTATCATCTGTTCCTATTCTGCACAAGAGTTCGACAGTGTCATGTGAAAGCCACACAGATTGGATAATGTTCCACACATAAAAACTACGTGTAGTGTTTATTCTGCACACAGATCTCTTACACTGTGAAGTACACTAAGCCCGAGGTTCCCAGACTGCGGTCCATAGATCATTGGTTGCTCACAGAGCACATGTGGATGGTCTGTGGAGAGCTAGCTGGTTAGATGGTGATGGCTATCCTGCTTATTTCCTGTTCCTAAATTAGAGTAAAAGTAGCTGAAAATACTTTATATGCATGCAACTGCTGTAGTTGCTGCAGGGATGTTTTTTGATCATCAGTGGGAAGGGAAGCAGCCCACGAGACAGTCTTCTACTTCCTGAAGGTAAAGGAGTACTTGTGGCACCTTAGAGACTAACCAATTTATTAGAGCATAAGCTTTCGTGAGCTACAGCTCACTTCATCAGATGCATATCATGGAAACTGCAGCAGACTTTATATATACACAGAGAATATGAAACAATACCTCCTCCCACCCCACTGTCCTGCTGGTAATAGCTTATCTAAAGTGATCATCAGGTGGGCCATTTCCAGCACAAATCCAGGTTTTCTCACCCTCCACCCCCCCACCCCCCACAAATTCACTCTCCTGCTGGTGATAGCCCATCCAAAGTGACAACTCTTTACACAATGTGCATGACAATCAAGTTGGGCTATTTCCTGCACAAATCCAGGTTTTCTCACAATCCTGAAGGTGTTTTCCCTTTTTTTTAACATTGTTTCTCTCTTGTCTGGACTTAGCTTTACTTAAGTTCATTTCATCCATAAAATGACATAAAGCAGTCTGCTGATAAAAATAGATGCAGCTAATTATGAATCAGCCACTCCTTTGGGTTATGCCAGGGGTCATATCCAAAATGGCAATATTACATAGACTCTGTTCACTTCTATTATTAATAATCATGTTTATTATGATAGTGTGTAGGGACCAACTGAGAATGGGGCCCCACTGGGCTAGGTGCTGTACAAACACAGTCCCTGGCCCAATGAGTTTACAATCCAATAGACAAGATGAACAGAGGGTTGGGAAAGGAATATAACACACAGAAGACACACTTTCTTCCCACAGTATAGGAAAGGTGAAATACACATGTGGAGAAATATTCAAGGATCAGTATGTTTTGGGGGGGATTTAGGGCTGCTCCCCAAGACACAGTTTCAAATATAGAAGTTACAGTTTTATTGATTTGACTCCAGGTGAATAGCCTGCATCATGCAGTACGGAGTGCATTACTGCAGATTAGTAAATTGTACAATACATTGTTTTTTGTGGAAAGGATATGATGGATTCTTTTTTGTTGTGGATAAGCTGCATTGTTTATTAGTTTGTCCCTTTTATTTTTTTAAACAAGTTACATGATGTTACCACACTGGGAAGAGAACTGTCTGTAAGTTGAATTCCTACTACTTCATTGCTGATGACTGATTTCATTAGTGGACCTATAGTGCCACCTTCAGTATCAAGCTGAAAGTGAATTACAATTAAAAAAAAAATCAAAAATCAACCCAACCATAACAAAACACAGTATATTAAATTCTGCCATTTAAATACCATGACTGAGTTCACACCCTTGTAAATAGTTGTCCCATCTTTTTCCCCATAAAATTAATAATTGAGAATGAAAAACCCAACATGTAAGGAGCCTGCAGAAGCCTGCTACCCTTTTACTTCAGGGATGATTAAGAAACCAGCCAAGAATCAAAATAAATAATTTACACATGATAGTGAATAGTTAACAAGAAAATAATGTGGTTTATGTCCCTCAAATGTTCATCTGGAATAAATATATTGTGACAGGGTTGGTCCAGATGGCTATAGGAGAGAATTTTTTTTTTGAAGCAAAAGATGTTTTTATTTGCATAACACATTTACAAAGTAAAAACAGCAGCATATGCAATGTATAACACAGCAACCAATCACAATTGTTTTCTCATTAGCTTGAGGGGAGGGAAGTGTTCAAGCTTGCCTGGGCCCAGAGCGGGGGGCTTCCTCGACTCTCGTGGTCTTCCACCCCCTCGAGTTACCTGGCGCCACGCCCGAGTGTCACCAACAATTCCCTCCTCTGAAAGCACCCAACAAGAGGGGCAGGCTGTGGGGTGGACAATCCGGGAGGGGGCCCTTGCACCCACGTGTGAAAGGACTCCTCTAAGGTGGTGGTGTCCACAGCAGCAATGGCTGGGGCTGGGGTCCCTTACTCTCTCCCCCAGTCAAAGGGTCAGACAAAGGGACCCAGACGGGGACACCGAGCAGAGAATCTCGGACAGTGCCCACCGCTCCTCAAAAGCATCAAGGGAGTTGGTGGACGCTTCCCAGAGGAACTTCGCCCGGATACATGAATGGACCGAGGATCGGAAAACAGCCCCACAGTCACAGGAAACTCCATCGGCCAACCTCCTCTCTCTGGTTTTATAGATGGCCATTTTAGGCAGGGCCAGAAGGAGGTTAACTAGGAGATCCCATGACTTTGTGAGGCCACGGATGGGGAGTGCATAAATAAACAGGTGAGGGGAAACATGCAACCAAAAATGTAATAGGAGATTTGTGAGGAGCTGGAACAGGGGCTGCAGCCTGGCACACTCCAAATATACGTGCGCCAGGGTTTCCCTCACACCACAAAAGGGACAAGTATCTGGGACGGGGGTGAACCACGCCAAGTACGTACCCGTGCTCACAGCTCCGTGAAGGAGCCGCCAACTGATGTCCCCGATGGGCCTCGGAACCAAGGTGGAATATAGGCTGGCCCACCAGGGCTGCTCATCCTCCAAAGGTGGCAGAAGGTCTCGCCACTTTGTGTCAGGGCGGGACACTAGGGTGAGGGCGTGAAGGGTGTGGAGCGCGAGCATGTATAGATGTTTCCTTGGCGCGGTTTGGAAGCATACCGGCTGCAGTTCATGCAGCCGGCTTGCAGTGAAGGGGTGAGGGGGTCGATTGGGTCTACAGGGCAGGGGTCCAATTAAAAGGTCCGGCGGGCCTGGGGTAGAGGGTGGGCAGGGCGTGCCCTTGAGCAGGACCCGGTCGAGGTAAGCTCAAGCAGCAGGCGGCAAAGCGGCCTTCGCCTCCTGAAGTACGCGCCTGGGGGGTGTGAAGTCTGGAGAGCCCCATGCGCCGGGCGAGCGTCAGGGGATCCAGCCTGTCTCCCTGGTCATAGTCCAGGAGGTCTCCAACTCTCATGACTTCTGCCAGGATCAAGCTGTGGCGCACCGAGCGGGACTCCACCACCTGCACACAGAGCTGGGGGTTGTGTAGCAGGGGCTCCGCAAGGAGATCTACCCCCTCGGTGGCCATCACGGACCTGATCGTTAAAAACAGTTTCCAAGTCTGGAGGAGGTCCTGGTAGAAGACCGGCAGCCCTGAGAGGTGTCGCGGAAGACCTCCTGGATGGAGATAAAAGAGCTGCCGGGTCATATCGGAGCACTCGGATGCGGTGCAGAATGGCGTGCGCCAGTGTGCTCCACGCCGAACTGCCTGCACCATAGAGGAGCCTCTGTAGGGCCTGGAGGCGGAAGACATGGACCTGAGTGTGTAGACACTTCAGGCCCTGTCCTCCTTCCTTCGGGGTAGATGAAGAACCCCCACAGGAGCCCAGTGCGTTCCTGACCAAAAGAACGCCAGAATCGATGTCAGGAGGTTGGTCAGGAAACCCGGGGCCGGGACCAGGGTGTTGAGCTGGTACCAGAGCATGGACAGGACTAGTTGATTAAGCACCAGTGCTCTCCCTTGGAGGGAGAGACATCGGAGTAGTCCCGTCCATTTCCGGAGCTGCTCTATTACCCCGCCCTCTAAATTTTCCCAGTTTTCCGGCAGAGAGGGATGCGTGGCAGAAAGGTAAATGCAGAGGTAGAGCAGCGGACCTGTGCTCCACTGGATGGTCTGAAGCGCGGGTGGGAGGGAGCTCACCTGCCGCCAGTCTCCTACCGCCAAGCCAGAGCTCTTGACCTCCCGGGCAGAGGAGGCTGCCGAATAGATGGCCTGGCATGCCTCCACCTGCGCCAAGTCGCCGGGGTCCTGGATCACGAGGAGCACGTCATCAGCGTACGCCGACAGGACCAGCTGCAGCTCTGGCTCCCGTAGCACCAACCCTGTCAACCTCCTGTTGAGGAGATAGAGGAAGGGCTCGATCGCCAGAGTGCACAGCTGGCCCGAGGGGGGGCACGCCTGCCGTACTCCTCGCCCGAAGCTGACCGGTTCAGTCAGGGTCCAGTTGAGCTTAACCAGACACCCTGCGGAAGTGTACAGCACTCGGAGAAAACCCACAAACTGAGGTCCGAAGCCAAATGCCTGCAGAGTGCTCAGGAGGTACCCGTGGTCCACCCTATCGAACGCCTTCTCCTGATCTAGGGACAGGAGGGCGAATGATAGACCGTATCTACGCCTGAGTTCCAAAAGGTCCTGAACCATAAATAGGTTATCAAAGATACTGCGGTCTGGGATGGTGTAGGTCTGGTCTGGGTGGATCACGTCCGCCAGCACAGACCCTAGCCGCAGCGAGATTGCTTTTGCTACGATTTTGTAGTCCGTGCTGAGGCGCGAGATGGGACGCCAATTTCGTAAATCGCGGAGGTCCCCCTTCTTCAGCAATAAGGCAAGCACAGCTCGCCTGCACGAAAGAGGGAGGACCCCGCTCTGCAGAGACTCGGCCCAGATGGTGACTCGGTCTGGGCTGAGGACGTCCCAGAATACGCGGTAGAACTCCACAGTCAGCCCGTCCATGCCTGGAGACTTATTAGTGGGCATATGATGGAGGGCTTCCGAGAACTCAGCCAGAGTGAGAGGCAACTCTAGCCGGTCTCGGTCGCTCGCGCTGACCATAGGGAGCTCCTCCCAAAGCACTCTGCAAGCACTAGGGTTTGTCGGATCCGGGGAGAAAAGACTTGCATAGAAGGCTCGGGCCCTCCCGCACATTTCCGCCAGTTCCGTGAGGGGGGTGCCGTCTTCTGCCAGGAGGCAGGTGACGTGTTTCTTGGCCCCCCTCCTTTTCTCCAGGGCATAGAAGAAGCGGGAGCCGCGATCCATCTCCCGAAGGAGGTGGATGCGGGATCGAACAAAGGCGCCCCAGGCCCGATGGTCCTCGAGGGCCCGGAACTCCTCCTGCTTCTCCCGGCACGCTCCGCAAAGGAGCAGGTCTTTCGGGGCTGGCGGCCAGATGCCTCTCCAGCTCTAAGACCTCCCGTTCCAACTGCTCTATTGCCACATTTCTCCGTCGGCTGGTGCCCCGGGTGTAGTTGCGGCAGAAAAGCCTGACGCGCACCTTCCCCAGGTCCCACCATTGCTGCGCCGAGGGAAAGGCACGCTGCTGCCTTTGCCAGGCCAGCCAGAATTCCCGGAATGATGTTACGAAGACCTCATCCTCCAACAGGCTGTTGTTAAAATGCCAGTAGGCCGGCCCCGGCCTCTCCGCACAGAGGGAGGCTGTCATGGTGGCTAGGTGATGGTCAGAAAATGGGGCCAGCCGAATGCTGGAGGAGTGGGCTCGTGAGAGATGGAAGCGTGATAAATAAATGCAGTCCAACTGGGAGTGGCTCGACCGATGGGCTTCCACCCGGACAAAGGTGAACGTGGAAGTGTCATCCGGGTGGTTCTCATGCTAGATGTCCACTAGGGAGTGATGTTCAACTATCTCCTGGAGGGTGTCCGCGGCGGCCAGGCTCTGCTCGGTCCCCGAGCGGTCTCACTCCTCGAGGGTGGTATTAAAATCCCCTCCCAGGACCAGACACTCGTGAGAATCTAAGGTGCCGAGGAAAGCGGACGCCTGCTGATAGAATTGCAGCCGCTCCAGGCCCGATATCAGGGCATAGACGTTAACGAGGTTAACCACGAGCCCCTCTATATGGACCTGGAGATGCAGCAAGCGACCCGGTACGGCCTTGCCGACCCCTAGCACCGCGGGCTGTAGGTCAGGGGAGAACAGGGTCGCCACTCCAGCCTGCTGAATCATGGAATGGCTAAAGTAGACCCTGTCCCCCCACTCCAGCCGCCAACTGTCTTTGGCGGTTGGATCCGTATGGATCTCCTGCAGGAAAATCAGAGTACCCTCCCCCCCCGAAGGAAGGAGAGCACCTGGGACCTGCGGAGAGCCATCCTACAACCCCGGGTGTTCAACGTTGCGATGGTGAGAGGTGTCATGGTGGGGGCCGGGAGGGGATCCTCACTGGCAGGGATGCTCGCATCCCCCAGCGGGCCGCGCAACAGTCCTTGAACCATCCCGTTGGTGAGTAATTGGTCACGGAAGATGCTGACCCGCCAGTAGGCCGCGGCATCCTGCTTCCCCATCCCTTTACCTTCCCCCATGAGGGCCCTTGTGGCCCGGAGGTTTTGAAAAAAAATCCCCCCATCTCTGGAGAGCAAGCTGTACCTTGTTGCGGGAGCCATGGACATCCTCTAAAAACTTCCGCAGCTCTCCTCGCAGCTCATGGGGGGGGTGGGGTTACGGTTTCCTGGTTGTTCCCCGGCAGGGCCCTTGGTGCAGCCCTGTGGTCCACTAAAACGGACAAGCAGGGTGCGGATCCCCGACGGGGTGCCTGATGGGCTGGAGCTTCTAGGCGCGCCTCAAGCTCTGGGGCGATAGGGGGCAGTGGAGGGAAAATAGCAGCTCCTAATGGGTCGGAGCAGGAAAACACAAAAGCCGCTCCCTGGGGGTCATCGGTTGCGAAAGGGAAGGAGACAGCCTCGGGGACGGCAATAACATTGCAGGAGGTAAATTGGATAGGGGTAGGGGCAGGGGCAGGGGCAGAGGCGAGGTTCTGGGTTTCGGGAGGCAAGCAGCTGGATGGTGGCGCCTCCCGATCAGGCTCAAGGGATAAGGGGGTGAGGAGGAAGCTCTCAGTGACACTGGGTGCGCGCTCTGTGGTGGATTTAGTGGCCACAGCATCAGGAGGTGGACTATCTTCTGATGGACCCCCGCCCGGGAAGAAAATCGATTGCTCCGCACCAACGGCGGGTGCCCCTGGCAACTCGTGTCCCGGCTACATGGCACCAGCTGTCACCTGAGCAGGCTCGGTGGTCATCAGCGGGGCGCCATCAGTGGGCGGGTAGATGGAGGAGTCCAGGGGCTCCTCGGAGGTGGGAGCAGAAGCAGCAGTTAAGGGGAGGGAGCATGGGAAAAGAGGGGTGGAGTGAGGTCGCCCAAATCGAGGTTTGCTGGCAAAAGGTTGTCCTCCCCCTGGGCTACCAGGGTCAGATCTAGGGCCTCAATCTCCTCGAACATGGAGGAGAGGACACTTTCCGTCGCTCTGGGGTTCTTCCCACTGGCACCCGCCACGATGGTTGCCTCGGGTTTCATGGGGGTCTTTGGGTAGTGTCAGGACAGAAGGGACTTCCTCGGAGGGGAGGGTCTCCCGTGGAGGAGAGACACTATCTTCCGGTGCTACCACATCTTTCCCGGTTGACACCGGTGGATGGGACACACTCATGGGCAAAGCGAAAGGTTCGGCATCGGTGCCCCCCTTCCTGGTCTTGCAGGGGGCCTCCGCCTCGGGTAGATGAGGCGGAGCTTGAGCCTTCTGCTTGCCTCGCTTCCCCTGGACTAGGGCCCAGCCCTCCATGGCATCATCTGGGGGCTGGTTAGCAGGGGTCATGTCAGGGGGTAAAGGCGATGGCTCAGGGACTTGGGGGGGGAATGGTGGGGCAGCATAAGGGAGGGAGGATTCTTCCTGGGGCAGGCTCTCTCCCATGCCTGGTGGTATCTCTGCCATATCCTCCTCCATAGGCCCCGCCAGATTGTCAGCAGCGAGGGCGGGGCTCTCCTGCTCGTCTGGGCATTGTAGGGGAGGTGCCCCTTGGGCCTGAGCGGGAGAAGTGGTGGTCCGAAGAGGAGGGGGGGCGGGTTCGGGTATCAGGCAGCCAGGAGCGTCGGCAATGACAGGGCTGGTGTCCTGCCAGGTCTCGGGGATCCCAGGTGCCCCTCCTTGCTGGGCTAAGGGGCAGTCCCTCCGGACATGCCCTGACGCCCGGCAGAGGTAGCACCGGGCTTCCCCCGTGGAGAAATACACCCAGTAACGGGCCCCCTGGTGGGGGGACTAGGAAGGACCCCTCGAGCACCTCTCCGTCATGCGCCGCCGACGGCAGTAGAAGCTGCACTTGCCGGCGGAAGGAAAAGATGTGATGGAGGGTGGGGTCCTTGCAGCCCAACGGGAGAGGGCTGATGACAGAAACAGGTTTCCCCAGGGTGGAAAGGGCGGGTAACAGGGCAGCATTGGGGAGAAAAGGAGGGACAGAGGTCAGGACCAGGCGGATGCCCAGGTCCTCTAGCGGCGCTAGGGGGACAAACACCCCCCCCACCGCCAGGCCCCTCTCCACCGCCTCCTGGGTGGTAGCCTCCGGTGCTAAGAAGATGACGACTTTCCCATACATTTTGGAGGCTGCCACAATGGCCGAGGGCCCCACCACCCTTGCCAACGCCCGCATGTAGGTCTCCACATGCGGTGAGGCGGGCACCAGGAGGCATCGGACACCGTGCTTCCTTGTCATGGTGGGGAAGGGGTCCCGGCCACTGTTGATGGTGGCGGAGGTGGTGGGCGGGAGGTATGACGAGGTGGCAGACGGGGGGCTGCCGCCGCCCGGGCATGCATCCTGGGAGGTGAGGGAGGGACACCTGCAGAGCTGGTGAAGGGGGCAGCGGGGAGGGACGCCGTGGTTGGTGGCAGGGCCGCAGCAGTGGGGGTGGCCCCTGCCATAGAGGGCCTGGTGGTTTTAGCAGGGCCCTTCCCCTTCTTCTTGCTGTGGCCTTTCCTGCTGGCTGGGGGGCTCCCCTAGAGTCTGGGGAGGCGGTGCGCATGGCAGCGGCGGAGGTCACACCGGTGCCTTCCATTGCTGATGCCCCAGCGGGGGCAGTGGCAGGTGATTAACAGGAGTTGGGGTCAGGTAAAAAGGGACAGGTTGTGGGATGGGCAGTTCAGGGGGCGGGGGGCACATGAACCACCATATGTTTTTCCAGAGAGTCCTGTTTGGTTGGCTGATGCTTCTGGCCCACATGGTGGAATCAGGGCGAGCAGCTAAGTCCATAGGCAGATGTTAGACAGCCAGCAATGACGGTGGAGGAGGCAGTTGTGAAGATGGTAGTGTGGGGGTTGGGAGGACACAGATGGATCGGGGGGCAGCTCCGTGCCACACCCCCTGTGCCCCTACAAACAGAGTAATGACACAGTCTAGGCCTCCCCCCACACGAGAGCACAGTTCAAAAGTTACTCAGTCTTGGGCCCCCTCCACGGCGATTTATAAGTTCCCCGGGCGGTGTTCCTCTGGTAGACGGCTGTTTCTCTGTCTGTTCCGGGTTTTCCTTTTTGCATTCCAGAAATGCCGGAGCAAGTGATAAGATTCCTCTCAACCAGAGACGGGTCCGCAGACAAACAGCAAGCGGCTAGGTCTGGGGGCTGCATCCTTCCACTCCCCCCCTCCGAGGAAGTGGGCCGGCCGGCCCCCCCTCTCTCGGGGGGGGTTTCAGCTGGAGCGGCAGCAGCGTCTGAGGGCGGGTGAGGGGCGGCTAACAGCTGGCCGGCAGCCGGTCAGCACTCTAGCAACAGCAGAGAAAGAAAAAAGCAACAGAAAGAAAAGAAAGTGGGATGATTGTCTGGCCCAGTTGGGGGGGGGAAGCCGAAAGCAGGGGCAAAAAGGAAGGAAAGCCCAGGCCAGAGGGCAGCAGCAGGAGAGCAGGCTAAGTAGGTCCCTTTTCCCTGGGTAAGGTAACAGGGAAGGTTTTTTTTTTTTTTTGAAACAGAAAGAAAGTTTATTGGTAACGCTTACAGAATTACCAAAGGAAACAAAACAACTATGCAACAAAACAACGCAATCAGAAGGTATAACACAGCAGCTTTCAGGAGGGAGAAGTGTTCAGGCTAGCCTGGGCCCAGAGCGGGGGGGCTTCCTCGACACTCGTGGTCTTCCACCCTCCTGAGTTACCTGGTGGCCTAGGGCGGGGGGGCTTCCTCGACACTCGTGGTCTTCCACCCCCTCGAGTTACCCAGTGCTGCGCCCAGTGTCACCGATCCTCCCTCTCCTGAGAGTGCCCGGTAAGATGGGCACGGCTGCGGGGTGGGCGGTTTGGGGGGGGGGGTAGACACCCATGTATTATAGGACCCCTCCTAGATGACAGGAATGATGGTATCCATAGCGGCAACGGCTGGGGCTGGCGTCTCTCGCTCTTCCCCTCAATCAAAGGGTCAGACGGAGGGAACCGGACGGGGTCACCGAGCAGAGAACCCCAGACAGCACCCACCGCTCCTCGAAGGCGTCAAGGGAGTCGGTGGACGCCGCCCAGAGGAACTCCGCCCAGATACGTAAATGTACTGAGGATCGGAAAACGGCCCCACAATCGCAGGACGTTTCATGGGCCAACCTCCTCTCTCTGGTTTTATAAATGGCTGTTTTAGCCAAAGCTAGGAGGAGGTTGACCAGAAGATCCCGCGACCTTGTGGGGCCACGGATGGGAAGTGTATAGATAAAAAGGTGGGGGGAAAAATGAAGCCAGAAGCGTAATAGACTATTTGTGAGGAGCCGGAAAAGGGGCTGCAATCTGGCACACTCTAAATACACGTGCGCCAGGGTTTCCCTCACATTACAGAAAGGACAAGTGTCCGGAATGGGGGTAAACCATGTCAGAAACACGCCCGTGCTCACAGCTCCGTGAAGGAGCCGCCAACTGATGTCCCCGACGGGCCTTGGGACCAAGGTGGAATACAGACTGGCCCACCGAGGTTGCTCACTCTCCAAAGGTGGCAGGAGATCCCGCCACTTTGTATTGGGGCGGGACACCAGGGCGTGGGCGTGAAGGGTGTGAAGCGTAAGTGTATATAAGTATTTCCATGGTGCAATTTGAAAGCTAACCGGCTGCAGTTCGTGCAGCCGGCTTGCAGTGAAAGGGTGAGGGATTTGTTGGGATCTACGGGGTGGGGGCCCGATGGAAAGGTCCGGCGGGCCTGGGGTAAGGGATGGGCGGGGTGCGCCCTCGCACAAGGCTCGGCTAACATAAGCCCGAGCAGCGGGGGTCAAGGCGGCCTTCACCTCCTGAAGTACGCGCCGGGGGGTACGGAGGCTGGAGAGCCCCATGCGCCGAGCGAGCGTCAGGGGATCCAGCCAGTCTCTTCGGTCGCAGTCCAGGAGGTCTCCGACCCTCGTGACTTCTGCCAGGACCAACCTCTGGTGCACCGAGCAGGACTCCGCCACCTGCACACGGATCTGGGGGTTGTGTAGCAGGGACTCCGTGAGGAGATCTGCTCCCACGGTGGCCGCCACGGACCTGGTTGTTAGAAAAAGTTTCCAGGTCCGGAGGAGGTCCTGGTAGAAGACTGGCAGCCCGGAGAGGTCTCGCGGAAAACCCCTCGGAGAAAGATAAAAGAGCTGCCGGTCATATCGAAGCCCTTGGAAACGGCGCAGGAAGGCGTGCGCCAGTATGCTCCACGCCGAACTACGTGCACTATAAAAGAGCCTCTGCAGGGCCTGGAGGCAGAAAAAGCGGACCTGAGTGTACAGACACTTCAGGCCCTGCCCTCCTTCCTTCAGGGGTAGATGAAGAACTCCAACAGGGGCCCAGTGCATTCCTGACCAGAAGAACTCTAGAATCAATCTCCGGAGGTGGGTCAGGAAACCCGGGGCCGGGGCCAGGGAGTTGAGCCGGTACCAGAGCGTGGACAGGACTAGTTGGTTAAGCACCAGTGCTCTCCCTCGAAGGGAGAGACATCGGAGTAGCCTCGTCCATCTCCGGATCAGCTCTATCACCCCGCCCTCTAAATTTTGCCAGTTCTCCGGCGGGGAAGGATGCGTGGTGGAAAGGTAAACGCCGAGATAGAGCAGTGGACCCGCACTCCACCGGATGGTCTGAAGTGCGGGTGGGAGGGAGCTTACCTGCCGCCAGTCCCCCACCGCCAAGCCAGAGCTCTAGTTGACTCGGGCGGAGGAGGCTGCCGAATAGATGGCTTGGCATGCCTCCACTCGCGCCAAGTCGCCTGGGTCCTGGACCACGAGGAGTACGTCATCGGCGTACGCCAACAGGACCAGCCGCAGCTCCGGCTCCCGCAGCACCAACCCTGTCATCCTCCTGCGGCCATCCCCCCCCACGCCATACTATTTATGTGGATCAACAGAGCAGTTGTCATCCTAAGACCGACTTTATAGGCAAGGATGTGCAGTGTTGCCTTATGTCCAGGAGAGGGAACCAATATACACAATTTCTGAGCATAATCATTCAAGCACATTGATTATGATGAGGTTGTGGAAACTGCTCTAAGCAATTTCTGTTTATTTACTACCAACTTAAATAGGAGATAATTTAATTTAAACTTCCTGAGGTATATCATCACTCTTCAAGGACAAAGGAAAGAAGGTAAAGAAGATATTTCAGGGATAAATTAATTTATGATTTTACTTCTTCAGAAAAAAACACTCATTTGCTACTGGAGTCTGTGTTTGTACGACTAATTTCTGAAGCAAGGATATAATAAAAAAAGTATTCAAAGCTTTTTTTTTTTTGTACAGGGACATATTGCAGTTGCTAAAGTCAAGGGTGCAACTTTATATCCTGCATAAGACATCTATTGTCACTCATTCATTAGGCTCATATTCAGCAACAGTCCTCTCTTCCCTTCCCCAAATATCTTTTGCTGAATTTTGGGGGTGAAAAGAAATAAAGTGAAAACCCACGTTAAAATGGCCCCCACAGGCTTCTGAGTTTTGGTCAAAGGTCAGAGAAGAAGTATTACAACTTCAAACTTGCCAGTGGAATAGTGGAAGTGCAATTACTCCCGGTACTAATTGCATTATGCACAGCTTGAGAACAAGACAAGATGACAAATGGCAGGTGACGTTTCTTTTGTCTGGAAGTCTAATTTTGCAATCACAGCAAAGAGTACAGATAATTGAAAATAAGGGATAATAGAAAACAAAATCCAATAAGTAAACAAATATTTTTACATGTAGGGGAATTTAAGATCCTATTTCCTGAATTTCTTAACCTCTACATTGGCCACATTCCATAGCCATATTTTTCCTTGCTATTTGCTTATCAATATCAAACTAGATTTACTCATACTCCTGACAGTTTACTCTAAATAGGTCTAGTAATATAAAATATTAGAATCATTTTTGAGCTTAATTGGCTAAATGCACAAAATTAGGGCCCTAGGCCTGTTGTAATAATTGGGCCTAAAAATTTTGCTAATTGTGAGCTGAGCTGTGAAACTGTGAGAAAGTTTGTAAAATGTCATAATAACCTAAGATAACAAATCAGCAATGTGATGCTGTTGCAAAAAAAGCAAATACAATTTTAGGTTGCATTAACAGAGGCATAGGAGTATACTCAGTGCTGGTTGGCCTCAGCTGCAGTACTGTGTTCAATTTTGGTCACCAATGTATAGAAAGGATGTAGGGAAACTGGAAAGGATCCAGAGATGAGCTACAAAGATGATCAAAGGGATGGAATGCAAGCCATATGAGCAAAGGCTGAAGGAACTGGGGTCTGTTTAGTTTGGAAAAGAGGAGATTAAGGGGGGACATGATAGCAGTTTTCAAATACTTGAAAAGCTGTCATAAAAAAGATGGAGAAAAGTTGTTTTCTCCTGCCACAGAGGGCAGGACAAGAGGCAATGGGTTCAAACTACAGCACAGCACATTTAGATTAAATCTCAGGAAAAACTTCCTAACTGTAAAAACAGTAGGTCAAAGGAACAGACTACCTAGGGAGGTTGTGGAAGCTTCTTCAGTGGAGGTTTTCAAAAGAAAGCTGGATAGCCATCTGTCTTGGATGGTTTAGGCACAACAAATCCTGCATCTTGGCAGGGGGTTGGACTAGAAGACTATTGCTGTCCCTTCTAGCCCTATGATTTTATGATTCTATGTTGATGGGGAAAAGTGGAAAGAAGAGACACATTGATTTAATCCAAACTAAAAGGCCTAGGAATACAATTCAAGGCCTGTATTAAGATCATGCCTTGTAAACAAAAACATATTCGATAGGAAATCAATGAACCAAAATTGGTGTGTGGGAAATTAGGCCTAATTGGTGGAGAAAATAATGAGGGGATGGGTTATCCCACCCATAACTCCCTTTTGGGGTCCTTAAAGAAAGAGCCTTTTGGAGTAAAACTGGCTACTGGAGTGAGCTTCACCATCTTGTCTGCCACGCCCACCAGTCTCCTGGGGCTGTGTGCCTTTGTCACTCTGATCCTGAGAGATGTCCTGACCTGACTGTGCCAGAGAGAGGGACCTAGATGACATCAATGTTTCTTCTAGCTCTGGTTAATCCTGAACACTACGTGGGATGTGAGATTTTGACTCCCCCTCCATATGTCCTTTACTTTTCCTACCTTATTTCTTTTCCTTCAAATCTCTCTCCTTTTTCCTTCCATCCAAAGAGAGTCTCTCTTAGCTGGCCAAAACTGCGTATTTTGGAACTCTGCTGTAAGCCACTGACCAGAAAGGCATCTAAATACAATGCCCTAAACAGCCAGATGCTGGTATGAGTTTGCCAGGTCTTGGAATGGCTGATAAGACTGTGTGCCAAGCCTGTGTTTTTCCAGCAGCAAGGTTGCAAGTGAGACTCTACACCAGAGACAGAAGCTGCATTTTCTTTCTTTTCTGTTCTTTGTGTGTATTTGTTTCATTTTGCCTTCCAAGTAACAGGATCAGACTTTAACAATAGTAGCAATAATAGCGCCAGCCCATCTTAACTTCTCTTTTCCTCAAAAGGACCATTATTACTATCTTTAATACCATCTAAGAGACTGTCAGACAAGGAGGTTTTTTCCCCTTCTAAAGACTCTCTACAGCTACAGAGAAATGAAACAAGGGATACTGTTAAAATGAAATCCTTACTTAATACTTTACATTTCAAATGCTTTAACTGCTTCTCTTCCTCTTCTGTATCTTTAATAAAAAGGTTAAAAGGATTTTTAATGGGGTGTTTGACATGGTACCAGGCAGGCAAAAGTCTCTGTATACCAAATCCCAAAACTTGCTTAACACCTTTTATTGCTGGATACTTTCAGGATCATGTTAATACCTTTGACTCTTTGGTCCCATTTATTCCACCTGAACCAATACAACAGGACCCTCCCTGATTTGAGGGAATTAAAATTGTAAAAGAGAATTTCAGTTTTCATTTAAAAAAAAAAGTTCCCACCACTTTTGTGAAGGCAGCTTTGAAATCATAGGATCAGATCGTCAGCTGGTATAAACCAGCTTAGTACTTTGAACTTTTAACCTATTTTCAAGTGAAGATGGGTTTACAATGAGAAAAAATTTCACATTTTCCCATGTTTTCAATACAAAAACAGAGTGTCAAAAGTTTTGCATAAACCATATTGGAGAGAATGCAAATTCTACAAACTGCAATGGCAAACATCTCTGTGTGAAATCCCATGAAAGAAGATGTTGAATTTCACACAGTTCACAAATAGTGCTGACAAAGAAAAAATAAAAGGCAAACTAGACTTTGTAGCTTTTAGAGGCTCATTCAAAAGGCCTTTTTGCTCCCTATAGCAGTTTTGACCATCCTGTCAGGAATAAGGACCCGCAGCTATCCTGCTTATCTGCTAGCTTAACTGCCAGGCAATCTAATGAGCACAGCTGCGCCCCAGTTGAGCCCCCTGATTGGACCAACCACGAGTTGGATGGGGATGGGGTGTGGATCAGCAGACCTGCTCTTAAAACCAACATCAGGGCACTAGTTGCTCAAAACATTTGCCTGTGGCTGAATTAGCTTCTACTTCTGCCTTGTTCCAGCCTTACTTCTGCCTGAGGCCTAACCCTGCTCCTACCTTCCTTGACTCCAGGTAAGCTGATTCTGACCCTCGGCTCTGATTCCCGGATCTGATTCTGGCTTGCCCTTTAGCACTGACTGCCATGGTGCTGACCAGCACAGCTCTGACGGCCCACATCTGCGTCCCTAACACATTCTATCTAAGGCCCAGGGCCATCAAAACATTTAAGTATGTGCTTAATTTTAAGCCCATTAGTAGTTCAATTGAAACCAATGAGACTAGACTCAGGTTTAAAGTTAAGGATGTTCTTAAATGCTTTTCTGGATTGGGGACTGTGGCCCCAATTCAGCAAGGTACTTAAACATGTCTTGAAGTACACGCATTGTTCCATTTCAGGAGTGAAAGCCCCTGTGGCATGATGTGATGGAGTGTGACTCACCACTGTGGCATCTTCTACTAGCTGTTGTGGGAATTAGCTTTGTGCCCTCTTCTGGTGGTATCTTGAGCATTGTCACCTCTGCTCCGGGACCCATGTCACTCTGAGGACCGCAGCATCCTCTTCAGGACACAGCCCTCCAGCTGTGTCACCCTCTGTTCTCCCCCATTCTGGGGGACCTGCAATCTCTGTCAAGCCACTCCCTCAGTGGCAACTACAGTCCATTTTCCCAGGGCCGCTTCCCATGCAGCTCCAGCACCCTCTTCTGCTCTTACCTCAGGGCTTCAGCCTGAAAGCCCTAGCAGCGAGACAGGAGCTCTGTCTAGCAAGCCCGGTCCCTGCTTTCAGCACTGCTCTGTCCCAGGTGCTGACACTCCTTCTTTCTGCTAGGAGCGTGGTCTCTCCTCTCAAGCTCCAGTCAGCTACTGCTCTCTGCTCTGCTTTGCAGCCCTTCTTATATGAGCCTGCTGGACCTTGGCTGCTCTTCTCAGTCCCTTTCTAATTGGCTGCTTCTGGCACAGTCTCCCTAGGGCTGCTTTTAACCCCTTTTCTGTCAGTGAGGAGCAGCCGCCCCATCACACATGGGGACAGGAAATTGGACTGAAGTAGAGGAGAGTACATATAAAAGAAATATTAATGAGACTGGATGATACTTAAGAGTGCAAATTGTTCAGGTCATAGAAAGGAGGGCAAAGAAGTAGTAGCTACAGATTTACCACAGGGGAAGTGACAGTTACTGTAACCTAAGAAAATATGAAATATGCAGCTTAATGGTGACTGTAACACAAGAATCATTCCTTCAAACAAACAAAGATTATCACATCAAATAAAGCTTCTTAGCTGGCTTTAACATGATGCCAATCCATTTTCAATGGCTGGTTCGTGAGTATTATTGAAAATGATAGCCAAGAGAAGATACTCAATAATGCTACTGTAAAACTAAGCATTGTTAAACACAAGTGAGAATTACAACTACAAAATTACAATCACCACCAAAATATTCTGTCAAGTTTCCATATCAGTTCTTGAGAGCAGAATTTAACCAAAAAACAGCATTAACTTATATTGCTGTTCCAACAGTTACTTAAGCTTCTCTTAAACACATACACACATGATATATATATATATATCTATATCTATATCTATATCTATACACCTAGATACACTTTTAAAAATGCATATTTATTATCAAGAAATTCAGCGGTTACTGATGACCTAAAAAGGAATGCTATTTATGCGCATGAGATCTTTTTTTTGACTGGAAGGAAGGATCATGACTTTGATGTGTTCTGCTGATGACCCATTGTGACACTACCCTGGTGTTATCTGGACTGGAAAAGAATGTGAACCAGTCACTCCTTGATCTGCACAAGCTGTCAACTGACAAGAATGACCCTCATTTGTGTGACTTCATTGAGACTGGTGATCTGCTAGGACACTGCAATCCTTGACTCTGGGAGCCAGCCTTACCCTGCTCTGCTGTGAGAACCCCCACTTCTGGGATGTTCACACACAGCCTCTCGCATGTAGGCTGCTTGGATTGTGCAACCAAATGATGCTAGTTAATATCTCCGGTCCCAGATACAACCCTAGGAATCTCCATCTTGCAGTGTCAGTTATGCCTGCTGGACGCTGCAAGCTTATATGAGTTTGTTAGTTTAACAAATAAATTGATATGCACCAGGCTTGTTATACCAAGGGGAGTCTCTGACACACTTCAAACCAAATGCACTGCTTCAGGTAGAATAAGCAAACAAATTTATTAACTACAAAAGATTTTAAGCGATTATAAGTCAAAGTACAACAAGTTGGATTTGGTCAAATGAAATAAAAGCTAAATGCATTCAAAGCGTATCTTAACACTTTCAATGCAGTTACAAACTTAGATGCTTCTCACCATGGCCTGGCTGGTGCCCTTCAGCCAGGCTCTCCCCTTTGATCAGCACTTCAGTTGCTTGGTGGTGATATATACAAATGGAGGTGGAAGAGATAGAACATGATAAAAGGGAGAGACATTTGCCATGCTTTCATTCTTACTTCCCTCTTGGCTTCCCCCCCCCACTTCAGGGTCAGGTGAGCATTACCTCATCGTAATCCCTGACTGACCAAGGGAATGGGGGGGTGACTCACTCGAGAGTCCAACAGATCCTTTGTTGCTGCCTAGGCCAGTGTCCTTTGTTACCGTGAGGCTGGGCTGGGTTTGTCCCATACATGCCCTGATGAGGTGTGAACTTACCCTCTGTTCCTGGAGAGTTTTGCCTGGCCTTGTTTTAAGCCATGAGGACATATTTTCAGCCTCATAACTATATACATGAAATTACAACCTATAACATTACTATAACAGCAATGCTCAGTGCATCATGAGCCTTCCAAAGACACCTGACATGACAAATTTTGCACTGGATACCACACAATCATTTTGTAAGGATGAACATAAGGGTACAGGGGGTTCCCCTGAGGCACAGAGTGTCACACCCATCATGCTTTATTTTCTTATCTCAGAAACTTGGAAAACACCCAGCTTCCTTTTAAGGGTTCTGGGCAAAGTAGCCCATGATAGTTTTGGCTAATCCCTAAATGAAGTAGTCTTATAGTTAGAATTTCCACTAACAGGCACTCAAATAAGTATGAAGATATTACTACATTAGAAGCACATATATTGGAGATGGTTCTACTATAATTTATATTGGGTGTAATTTATTTTCTACAATGTTGCTTAAGCCTAGTTCAGTTGTATAAATCAAGGACAATGTGTTAAGACTGGTTTACTAAACAGTAGCTACTGTAGTATCTTTAGATTTGGGGGGATTAGATTTTTATTGGTAAATGTCAGTAAACACATATTTCACTGAATGTTCACAAACGGATGAAAAAATATTTCCATCGATAAAAATCAAAATGTACAGCTAAGCAAAGTAAGAAAAATGCTGCTTGAGGACTTATCCAAATTTGATTTCAAGATATTTATTTTACATATTTTGACATATAATGTTGCTAGTTTGTGTTTTAATGGGTTATAAATCTTTAACTTTTTGAATCTCAGCATCAAATGTCATTACACTACCTTTGTCTGTCCCCTCATAATTTCCTGCAGTTGTGAACATTTGAAATCAATAAAAATTAAAAATCTTAAAAATAAACATTGATATTATCAGTTGAAACGATAAAATAACAATTGAAGTCTATCAAATCTAAGTATCTTTATGATGAACAGGCTGGTTTAAAGATAAACACTTTATTATGAACAGGAACTATGTATAGAAATAAAGCATCCTCCTACTCTGTAGCTGCACTCCGTGACTGTCCTAACCTGGGCTTCTTTGTTTCTGCCCCAGCAGGAAGTGTTATAGGAAAGCAAAGTCTGCATCAAGAGATTACAGGAAGTGTACTCCATAGCACATCTTCCCTTTTTTAGATCCCCTTTTAAAATTTCCTGACTTAAATAAGATACCATTACAAATACAGTAATTAACTTAACCCTTGTTGCTTAAACACAAGCCTATTATGTCTTGATCAGTCTCGTAGGGTGTTTCAGTAATCTTCCAGATATGCTGTAATGCAAACCCTTTAAAAAAATCCTTGTCAGTAAAAGACTGTTCAGTCACACAGTCAGTACCAGGGTAGGTTTGTGCGTGGTTTTCAACTTGCATGTCTGCTGTCATTTCACTTTTCTCAACCAAAGTTGACAGGTATCTTGAACTGATGCTTAAAATTCCTTTGTAAGATTTTGCCTTTATCTGTGATCACTGAGTATGAGCAAGGTGACTCTTCTTTGATCACTATAGCTTTGACTGGCCAGTGCCCATCATACTAGATTCTCAATGAGTCTTTACTTTTTAACAGTGTGAGAGGTTTTTCTCCTTTATTGTAATATTTTATCTGATTGTACTTTCCCAGTCTCTTTCTCAGTATCACAGACTCTTCAGTCATCTTGTGCTTTTGTCCCATATAGGGTAGTTGAGTATTTATATATCTGTTGTAGAGGAGTTCAGCAGGTGACTTCCCACAATGCAATAGTGTGGCTCTATAGTTGTATACTGCTAAATATGGATCTTCTTTTGCATCCATTGCTTTTTTGAGCAAGTTCTCTCTCTCATCTAATCCATTGGCATGAGGATATCTAGGACTAGATGTCTCATGACGAAAGTTGGACATTTTTACAAAGTTCCCTATTCTTCTACTGTGGTCCATTGTCAGTTATTACTGTTCTTGGAATTCCATGATGTACAAATACAGATTTAATGTGTCTGACAACTCTTGCTGCTGTGGTATCTTCAAGTGTGATTACTTCTGGGAAACTGGTAAAGTAGTCCATTATAACCAGGGGATCATGTCTCCACACACTGAACATGTCACTTCCAACTTTGTCCCATGGAATTGCAAGCTGTTCATGAGGTGTCAGTTCATCTTTCTGCTGGGAATTTCCGTACTTCTGACATGTTTCACACCGGCTCACCATTTCTTCAATGTTGCTGTTCATCTGTGGCCAGCACTCCAGCCCTGAAGCACCCACGGAAAAAAATTAGTGGGTGCGTAGCACCCACTGGCAGTCAGTTCATCCACTCCCCACAGCGCCTCTCACCCAGTGGCGGCCCCCCTAATTAACTCCTCCCCCTCCCTCCTGCATGCCATGGAACAGCTCTTCCATGGTGTACAGGAGGCGCTGGGAGGGAGGGGCAGGAATGGGGACGGGGCACACTCAGGGGAGGGGAAGGGAAGAGGCAGGGCAGGGTAGGAGCAGGGGCTGGAAGAGGCAGAGCGGGGTGGGGACTTGGTGGAAAGGTTGGAGTGGGGGCAGGGCCTGGGGCAGAGTGGGGGTGGGAAGAGGTGGGGCAGGGCAGGGGTGGGAGCTTGAAGGAAGGGGCGAAGCGAGGGCGGGCCTGTGGCAGAGGTGGGGGGTTGAGCACGTGCTGGGTAGAGAGGAAGTCCGGCGCCTGTGGGCCAGCTTACAACTTCTCTAGTTGGCCTTTTTGATTTGATCATTCCGAAGTGCCCTTTGTGTATTTATTCGAATATTCTTCTTCTCATCACTATGGGAGGCACAATCTGTCTCCCCTTCAAAAGCACTTCAGAGATCATTGAAAGCTCATTTTTATAGTGGGACTATGCAAATGAGAAGTGGTGGTTTTTTTTCTTCATTACTTATAGCTTGTATCACTGCTTGCGGTATTTTGTCTTTAGTTGTTTCTGCCTAAATTTATCCCATAGGCCCAGAGATATAGCACATGATGCTTTTATTATGATCACGTATGTTTAGTGCTTGTTCCAGATCATCAGTCTGAGTACTGGCAGTGGGTCTGCCATTACTAGATGACGTCCAGGTCGGAATTTCCAGGTCAAAACATATTTCTGTATTTTCAAAAGTAGTCACTGTATCCCTAGTGGTGCTTCTCCAAGTCGCTTTTTGTATATTGCAATCAGCGGTTTGTGGTCAGTTTCTGCTTTGAAGCTAAAACCATAGAGAAAGTCGTGAAATCTTGTACATCCATACACCAGGCCTAAGGTCTCTTTTTCAATTTGTGCATAAGTTGTGCTGTATCATAGCACTAGACACACTCTCAAGAACATGTGCTCCTTCTGTCAATGTGGAGGTCCAAAACTGGTTGCTTGCATCATGTACCACCACAAACTCTTGTTTTATCATTTTCCCTTTGTATTTAGGTGTCAGTGTGCATTCTCCTAACACTGGAATTGTTTCTCTGTTATAGTATTTTACAGACACTTTTTACTCGTTCATCTTTATATGCTCTTTACATCTCTCTTTCAGTTTCTGTTTTTATCATAGAATCATAGAATATCAGGGTTGGAAGGGACCTCAGGAGATCATCTAGTCCAACCCCCTGCTCAAAGCAGGACCAATCCCCAGTTTTTGCCCTAAATGGCCCCCTCAGGGATTGAACTCACAACCCTGGGTTTAGCAGGCCAATGCTCAAACCACTGAGCTATCCCTCCCAGAAGTAAAGTTTTATATTTACTTCTGCCCCATGTCTATTTTGTATGTCACATGTGCCATTTGTGAATGTTTCATTTTAATTAGCCAGTCTTTTGAGTTTTCAGCCTCCTCCATTACTGTGCTTAATAGCTCTTGCTCTTCATGTGAGGAATCCATTTCTGCACTTTAAACATGGTTTTCCCCTGTTTCTCTGCACATTTTCTCATAATGGTTGTGTTAATACAGTTTCTAGATAATTGCCTGAATGCTGAGCATTTCCGACATTCATGCTGGTTGCCACATCGCTGGCACTGTTTCTTGTTGTCCATGTTTCTGTATTTAATTTAATTTAATTTAATTTTGGTGAACTTTTCCCTTGCTGTTTAGCTGTGACACTCACAGTCATAAGCTCTTTGCCTCTCTTTATGTTTTTTATTTGTTTCTGTTTGTTCTGCTGCTTGGTGCAACCTATTGCCTTTTCTAGTAATTGTTCATGAGCTTTTTTATTGTTATACCCCAGGACAATCTGGTCTTTAATGAGAGGGTCTTTAATATTCCATATTCACGGGGCTGAACTAGTTTTACTTTTAAATCTATGGAAAACTCCTCTATTGTCTCCCCTTCATTCTGTGTTCTCATCCTGAACACACATCTTTCATAAGTAACACTTTTTCCTAGGGACACAGTGATTTTCAAACCTTTTTATTATATCTGCACATCTTTCCTTTCTCTCTATCACCATCTAGCTGGAATGTATATACACATCTAGGACTTCTGTGGTTGCCATTGGTCAGAGCAGAGCAATTTTTTGCTCACCCTTCATCTTATGTAGTGACTTATGTATACAGCTCACATTACTGTTTGAACCATTTCTCCTGATTCTCAGGGCTAGTGGGGAAGTTACTTGCAGTTGTACAGGCTCTGTAGCAGCTATTTCAATGTTACCTCACACTAGGTCCTCACAAGGTCCGCCAGCATGCTATACCTTCCACTCCTGGTACCATGTCACTTACAAGCAGACCGGTGACCAGATAAACCCTTTATTATGAACAGAAACTATATACAGAAGTGAGGTAACCAAATTGCCTACTACTCTATGTAGCAACACTCTGCCACTGTCCTGGCCTGTGCAACCTTGTTTCTACCCCAGCAGAAAACCAAGGACTGTATAAAGAACATATAGCAAATGTGGCATCTGTACCCGGCTTAGAGGACTTAATAGCACAACTACCATGATCTGCATTATGGGAAATATACTCTTGCTGACTGTGGCAGGGTTCTGGTCGAGAAGCCCTTAATCAGCTCCTGCCACTCCAGCCCCAATCACGGGGAATGGATTGGGGCTGTGCTTGTGCCTGGTAACTGGCCCTGTGCTTGCCTGGTAACTGGCCGCACCTGCCAGTCTTCTTAGCCCGGAGCTATAAAGGCTGGGGGGAAGGGGTGGGAAAGAGAAAGGTCAGGGACAGAAGGAAGTGGGAGCTGCCTAGTCAGTTGCTGACCAGGCCTGTTGTAGGCAAAGTAGCTGTGAAGCCTGTATATAGTTGGGAACTGGTGGTGGGAAACCTTTCGAGAATAAAGAGTGTGGTGTTGCACCAGACTGAAGTGTCCCTGACTCATTGAAGAGGGAGGCACAGGGGCCGAATACCCAGGGGCATAGTGTGAACCCCGTTACACTGACCTTATTCACACACTGCTTTATATTCTTATTTAGTTTCTGAACCAGCAGAACAGAGAGACGATGCATGGTAAGAGGGAATACTCATATCATGGTGATAGACACTTGATAGGAACTTAGGCCTGACTCAGTAAAGGACTTAAACACCTTAATATTATACATGTAAGAAGTTCCATTGAAGTCAATGTGTTTACTTATATAATCAAAGTTCAGCACATGCTTAAGTGCTTTGCTGGAGTGGCACCCTAGATAGATAGATAGGAATGTGGTGTTATGTCGTCAGTTCTAGTATTGGAGGCAAGGTTGGGAAGACAAGGACCACTGGAGGAAAGGGAAAAAAAGAGGTGGAAAGAAAAGAAGAGAAAAGGCGGCAAAAACAAAAAAAACCCAACAACCCAAAACCACAACACTGAAGAAATAACAGGAAGAAAACCAGAGAGAGCAAGAAGGAAATATATGACAAAGATAGATCTTTCAAGAAACTCTGCCTGTTTTTGGTTGCAGAGAGGAAATATCTTGAGTTGTGCCAGTTCAAGCATCTGAAAGTGCAAGAATAATATAGAGTGAGATAAATCGCCTGACCAAATGGAGGACAAGTGAAAATAAAAAAGAAGAGAAAAAGATGGAAGTGGTCTGTACTTTTGGCATTAAAATGTTTCCAGATTGCACCCATATATCCAATGTTTTTCAGGAGACAGACTCCGCATTTGCATGAAGACTTTCAATTCAAAATCACCACAAAAGTTACTTTAACTTGCTATTTCTTTTTTCACTTAGCCCTTTTGTTGAATCTTTGCTCTGTACACAATATTAGGAATATGAGGAAGCCACATAGACACTACTGGGTTCCACATAACTCTGTTTCCTACCTATATATAAACTTACAAAGCTTATCTGTGTATACACACTGCTGCTTTCTTAGGGTTTTGATGGCTTCTGCAACAGAAGACAGGGAGGCCCATTTTTGGGCTCCAAAACTCACTGCCCAATTCCTCCACACCAGTGGTTTCAATGTGTGGGCTGCAGACCACTGGGGTTCCGCAGACTATGTCTAAGGGGTCCATGAAAGGTTGTTGTTACCATAGAACAGTGGTTTTCCACCTGTGGCCCATGGACCCCTAGGGGTCCACAAATGAAAAAAGGTTGAAAACCATTGCTCTATGCTACACTTCCCCATTACATTCAGCTGTAGTATCAGAAAGCTCCTGTCAGATATTGCTTCTAGATCTTTTTCTGTGTCTAGGTGGCCTCTAACACTTCCATTCTTCTGACTGGATCCTTTTTACTTCTTTGTTATTTATTAAATAGGTGGGCCTAAGAGGTTCTGCTGACTATGGAGGTGTGACTCAAGCCAAAGTAATTATTTGTTTAGTGAGTTTCATTCTCAGATGGTCCCTCTTGCCAAGAAATTCCCTAAGCCTCGAGCATTATTACCTAAAAAAACATTAGAACAAGAAAAGTCTGCAAAAATGATTGTATTTTAAAAAGGCTAACATACTAGTTGATGCTCACAAATTCTGTGTGCAGAGAAACTGTTTGTATATTTATGAAAGTGTTATACAGTTGTATAAGCCACCAAGATTGTCCCAACAGAAAATGGTTTTATTAATACAGTTAATATTTTCATAATATATCACACACATACTGCATGTGGAAGTTATATCCATGTGATAAATTGCAGAGCCATTTGATAAATTACTTTCTCATGCACCATTCACCTCCTCACCTTTTCTTTGTCTTCGCTTCCATCACGTGTGTGTCTTTACCTTAACACTCCAGACCCCAGAGCAGCTTCAAACAGTGACCATTTAATGTTTTTAATCAGCCTGCCAGATAAGTGTTTCCTTCTCCTCTAAACTGTGGAAGACTCCTGCAAACCCAAATTTACCCCTGCCTGAAGCCTAAGATGGGGAAGATTCATTCCTGGATCAGACACAGATTTTTCTCTACACAAAATGTCACAGTTGTAAAGTAGGTTTCAGAGTAACAGCTGTGTTAGTCTGTATTTGCAAAAAGAAAAGGAGTACATGTGGCACCTTAGAGACTAACCAATTTATCTCAAGGCCTCACAGGGCTAGGAACAGGATCTAGGTTCCAGCTTCTTAATGGAATCTGGTACTTGCTTCTAGTCCTGGCAGCGATGAGTTAATATACTTTAAAATCAAAATACTTTTGTTTATGGGAAAGCTATGAAAGGTCATTTTTATAAGTTTATTGATCCCTCTAAGCTCCGTACAGTTGGAATCACTCTATAGTAACTTAGACACCTGAATTTATAGGGGAAGGGATAAAAAAATAGACCCAACAAAATAGTTCCAATAAAAGACATTAAGCATAAGATCATGCAGACATTTACACAAATGCTCACCTTTACAAAGGTGAGCAGGCCAAGAATTAAGTTAAACACACACATGAATGTTTGCATAATCAAAGTCTAAAATATTTCTAAAAGAGTTATCTGCATTAGGTGAGTAATTCACTCATGACTTTTTTATTAATGAATAATGCACCCATCTCAAATTCATGCTGATAAACCCTTTATACCGCACTACATCTTAATGGGTACAATTTTCAAAAGTGCTTATAATCTCATTTTCAAAATATGTTGTAGGCACATAGACTCTGATCGTGCAAACACTTAAGCATGCACCTGGTTTTACTACCATGAATAATCCCAACTGAAGTCAATGAGATTAAGGCCCAGATCTACAAATAGATTTAGGCACCTAAATCTGGGGTTTAGGAGCCACTGAAATCCACAAAATTCCCTGGGCCTGAAGATATCTAAACTCACTCAGTGCCTACATTTTCAAACAAGAGTTCTCCAGGTGCCTACTTTTTTTGGCCCTGGGCATGCACACTGCTGCATACCTCTGCCTGTCTGGACACCTATCTCCTGCTGAAGCCCAGAGCGATCAATGAACCAGGGGAAGATAGGTGCTCATCTTCCTAACTCATGTGCAGGGCCAAACTGGTAAGAGTGCCTACTGGATTGGGTGCTTTTCAGAAGCCGCTGCTGATGGTTCTGCCACTTACCATATCACCTTATCACATTTAAGAGTCATTGAGAAAGAGAGAGAGAGAGAATGATTCTACAGTTCCGTGATTAGAGCACCCACCTAGGTGGTGGAAAATATCCATGGTCCAGTTCTCTTGATCCAATGACTCTTTAGTTATTTCTACACAGTACAATAGTTTCTTCAAAGCCTATGCTGAGGCTGCATTACAGGCCCAGAGAACATTCCTATCAGGTTTCTCTGAGGGTGCCAAATCCTTCCCGAAGGAGTGATCTAGGGTGGTAAATTGCTTCACAATCCAGAGTGCCTACAACCTGGATCACAACCAAGCACAGAGAAGAACTATCATCCTACTTTGCTGAAAAGATCATACATTCAGGAAGCCTTCTCAAAAAGCATAGATCTGCTCCGCCTGCCCCCACCAACCAACAGTGCACCTGTATTCCCAGAGTTCAGTTCATTCACTCATTCAGAAGTTCTGGACACTCTAAAGACACCCAAGACTTGTGAAGCCAACCTATACCCTTCCTGGCTTGTGAAAGAGTCATGAACAACTGGTACCACTCCTGGCCAAAATAGCCAGCATCTCATTCTGAGAAAGAATCTTCCCTTCTGCCTTCAAACATGCAATGGTCCAATCAACACTGAAGAAACCCATCCAGGATACTTCACTTCTACCCAACTGTCTCCCAGTGTCCAACCTGGCATTTCTGATCAAGCTTATAGAGAAGCTAGCTAAAGGTAGACTACAAGCTCAGCTAACTGAACAAAACATTTGAGAAGTGCCACAGTCTGGATTTAGGTCAGGACATGGAACTGAAACTGCTTCAGTGGCGCTGATGTCTGATCATATCCTGTCAATGAATAGAGAAGAGACATCCATTCTCATCCTCTTGTACCTCTGGGACGCTCCCCATTTTATGAGGTACCTCACCACCACCTGCCCTTAGCGTAAGGGAACCTTGTCTATTCCTGCTGTGAATCAGCTCCCTAAAACCACCAGTCTCTGACAACACAAGTACTACCTTCCAGGCCTCGTCTCTCTGTGCAGGTTAGCAATAGACACGCACCAACCCAAGTCCTCCGGGCGTCCTTCTGGAATGCTCAGCCCCTATTCACTGAACACTCTTAGAACTCTTAGATCCACTATTCCCAAAGGAATAGTATATACCAGCTTATATGATTCAGCTCAGGATCACCACTTTGCTTAACATACAGCATTTAGATATATATAGTGAAAACAAAAAAAATTATCAGAGAACAAAAATTGAAGTGATAGAGCATAAATTTAACTGACAAGGCATCCCCCTATTTCCTATAAGACAGCTTACCCCAAGTTCTTCCCTGAGCATTTCCACTGGCAGCTTGTTTTCACAGATTGAAGGAATGCCTAGGGCTTCATCTGTACCCCAGATGTAGTTTCTAAAGTTCACCACATATGACCACACCACTACCACAAAGATGGCTTGGATGAGATCAGCTCATGCATGAAGAACAGTTGGGTGAAGCTGAACCTGAGCGAAAAAGAACAGAGGTGATGCTGGTGGGCCGAGGAAAGTATTTTTAAGGCATTTGAAGCCACAGGGTTGTCTCCTTTGATTGAAGGTTTGCATCCAGAATTGATCAGTCTGTAGTATACTTGTGCTCTTGGATTCCTTGCTGACACTTCATTGTCACATTGCAAAGGCTGCAAGGGTTTCTACAATCTCTGCGTGGTGAGGAGACTCCATCACATACTGGCAGAAGAATACCTGGCCTCAGTTATTCATGCTTTTGTCACCTCTTGGATAAACTACAGCGATGTGATTTACCTGAGCATGAAAACTTCAGCACTTAGGAAACTCCAACTAGTACAAAACACTACAGTGCATCTCCTCAATAACACAGTCTACCATGAGCATGTCCTCTGCTCTCTACACTGGCTTCCCATAGACTTTTGAATTATGTTTAAGGACTTGGTCTTTGATTTTTCTAAGGGCTAAAAAGTGAGGTGCTGAGCATTGCAATGCCTTAATCTGTTTGTGAATCTGGGCCTAAATGTCTAAGTCATTCCTGAAAATGTGACAGGCACTTTTGAAAATTTTACCCAAATATGTATATACAGACCTGCCCCAGCCGTGACCCCGCCCCTGCCCCTCCTCTTTCCCCTGAGGGCCTGCCCCCAGCCAAGCCAGAAGCAAGAGTGGGCTGTGAGCCGCAGACCCACCCTCTGCCCCCCCATTCTAGCGCCCCTGTATACAGACATGAAAAAAGTCACAATAGTGTAAAATATTTGTACATTACATAATATTGCAATTTTTAGTTATTTGCAAGCTGTACACTGAGAAAATCTAAAACAGGGAATAACAGAGTTCAATTCCAAAAGAAAGTGGGCCCAGGCTGCAAAATCCAGGTTTGGAATTGAGTTTCCTTTCAGTTCAGATCTGAAGCTGGATCTGTATTTCACCAAAGCTTAGGGATGGGGTTAATTCAAAGCATTTATTTTTTATTAAAAAACAACCAAACTCAACACACGCTTCTGAAAAGGTTCTGCTTTCAAACGGCCATTTTCTGATGTGCCACAAATGAAAACAAACAGTTGAACAGCAAGCCAAACCCAATTCCTGGAATGACTGTAGATGGCACTGTCACCTCAGAAAACCTGTTTCATATTTTTTCCTCTGTCTGGGAATTCCTTTTTTAAAGAGAAAAAACACTGCTCCTTTGTGGAGTGCATCAAGATTCAGAAGTCAAGGCTGTTACCAGCTTTCATTTGTGGTTAATTTTCTTTCCATTTTTCTTCTCATCATCCTGTGGATTGGTCTGCAGATGTTACATTGGGGGATGACCTTGATTGTCTGCTGTTATAACATACAATTCATTAGAAAGTCAACAACAAAGAGAAAAAAATATTTTAAGACTGGTTAGGTCTATAAGCAGAATTCTGAATACTGAGCTGGAGTGGGGAGTGTTATTCAACTTTAAATCTAGAAATTGTTTAACAAATGAGTTAAAAGTGGTTTCAGGTGTTACACCTATCCAGGAGTTTCTCTGACAGTTGTATGGTTTTACATTTCCCTAGTTTTTAAAAACATTTCTCTCCCCTGTTACTGTGTGAAAGAGCCACACAGAGGAAACTGATTAGAGAGGAAACAATGAAATATGTTATACACCAAGTGCTGTCAAATATACAAAGTAAACAAAAATAAAAAAATATAGAGAGAACTATTTCCTTCTAGTATCTTGCAGCAATAACTTTTTGAGAGGGAAGTATGATTGACAGGAAAAAAAATTCTCAGACTCTCAAATCTTACCCCAACCTTAATATTTAGGAGTCGTTTATCTTTTAAAAATCTGAGTATTTCCCTTCATCCTTCTTTGCTTCCTTCCCTGCCAAAGATCTACATAGTGCTTCACCAGCCAAGGCCCTTACATTGTAAGACTAACATTTTCAAAATTAGATGTGTGATGCCCAAAGGGTCTGATTTTGGCTCCTGAATATGGAATTTTGATATTCTTTTAGTTAGAAGCTAAGGTAATGATACAGTGAAATAGTTCACATTTGAATTGTGTCTCCTTACATTAAACTCTAACCAAGGCCTGATATTAGGCCACTTTATCTACAGGAGAATCCTGAGATGTTTTAAATGGTTTTGTTATCCTTTTTTCTACATCCTGAGTGAAAGAGACCTTTCCAGCTCTGTGAACGTTCTCTTGTCACCTCCAAAAGAACTATGTGGTTGTAAGGGAAGGAATAGACAGAGGCCTTTTAATGTCCTCACACATTCCAGTCCTATGGGTATGTCTATACAGCGATTAAACACCCATAGCTGGCCCGTGTCAGCTGACTTGGGCTCACGCTCAGGGGGCTATAAAATTGTGGTATAGACATCTGGGCGCAGGCTGGAGCCCAGGGTCTGGAACCTCACAATGTGGGAGGGTCCCTGAGCCCAGGCTCCAGCCCAACATCTACACTGCAAGTTTACAGCCCTGCATCTTGAGCCCTATGATCCCGAGTCAGCTGACACTGGCATTTAATTGTTGTGTAGATATGTAATGTAAGCCCAGGGTTAGTGGAACTCAAGTCAGTTGACTCTGGGTAAGAGAACCCAGGGCTTGAGCATCTATATTGATTGTTAACCTTATGTTAAGAATTTTCAAATCTGGGCTTGAACCCAGGGCTCGGCCCTCTACACTGCAGCACACAGTCCTGAGTCAAACCAACCATATACCAGGCTCCCTAGCACCCTGCTGAAATGTGGCCAGTCTAGCCCTTTGACTGTAGTGCAGCCTGGGAGAACTTGACTGTCCACCTTGCAGGTTACAAGATGTTCAAACAGTCCACCAAAACATGCTGCCTTGCAGTGATGTTGGTCTGTACACTCCCAGCTACCACAGCCAGCAACATGGAAGATGCACCTTTTGAACAACTTCTCATGCTTGCCCTTTCACTCCTGTGTCAGGAAACAGGCAAAGCTTCTGTGATAATCTGGTGGACAGTTCCTAGGGATGGCAGAGTTATACTGGCTGATGCTGTTCATGACACGTGGCACAGCTGCTGATGCTCTCTATGTAGACTGGTGCTTCTGGAGCAGGGCCACAAGCACAGACTGGTGGGACCACATCATCTTGCAGACCTGGAATGACCAGCAATGAATCCAGAACTTTTGTATGAAGAAAGCTACATTTCTGGAGCTTTGTGAACAGCTTGCCACAACCCCCCAACATAAAGATACACCTGAGGCCGGACTTGATGGTCCGGAAGAGGTTTGCAATAACCATCTGGAAACTGGCTACCCCATTCATTCCTACAGGTTCATTGCCACCCACTTTGGTCTTGGAAAGTCAACTGTGGGTAAAGTGGTGGCCCAGGTTTCTAAGGCAATCAGGCACGTGGTTTACTTCCAGGGTGGTGTGCATAAAAGATATTTATGCAGTAATTGCTGACTTGGAGAGAATGAGGTTTTCAGACTGTACCAGGACCATTGATGGAACTCATGTGCCTCTAGTTTGCCCTCTTCAAGGAGCACATGAGCACATAAACTGCAAAGGGCCCTATTCCAAGGCTATGCAGGCCCTTGTGGACCACACTGGTCGATTTATAAATGTCAACATGGGCTGTACTGGGAAAAGTCACTATGCCAGTGCTTTGTGCTGAGTGGGAGTCTATATTCATGGACAGGCTGGAACACTATTCCCATCAAATGACATTGGCATAAACAGAGTTACTATCCTTACCATTATTCTGGGGACCCCACCTAGCCCCTTTGCCTTGGCTTATGAAACCGTACCCTGATTTAGGAGGCCTTGGAAAAAGACTGCTTAATTACACTCTCAGCAGGTGCAGAATGGTTGCTGAATGGGCTATTGGCAGACTGGAATACTATTGGAGATGTCTATAGACCCATAGACCCATTTGGATGCCAGAGTCATCAGTGCTGTTTGTGTTACTATAGCTTGCTGTGCTCTTCACAATCATTGTGAAGGCAGAGGTGAGCCATTTCCCCCTGAATGGACATATGACAGCGAGGGGCCACTGAATGCATCCGATGAAGTGAGCTGTAGCTCACGAAAGCTTATGCTCAAATAAATTGGTTAGTCTCTAAGGTGCCACAAGTCCTCCTTTTGTTTTTGTGAATCAGTACATTCAGCCGGAAAGTGCCCCTACCACAGCTGGAACTGGATGCACCCGGGCAACAGAAGTTAGGGAGGCTTTGTGCTCCTACCTTATGGACTTGCATGGCTAAAAGAAAAAAGGTGATTAGTACCTTTATCAATGTGCTTGGTGGTTTCATTGATTATGGCGGTTTTCAGTGCCATACAATGTGTTCATGAATGACACAACTACTTATCAAATGAGGGGTTGGGTTGATTCACAGTATGGATCGATTGTAGCTACCTGTGCTGAGATAGTGTTTGCATACTGATTTCTATTGTACCAGATGATGTGTTTACCTTTATTATTTTAAATACACATTGTATGATGTGATGCAGTGATACCAATAAACTTGATAAAATAAAAAGCTTTATTTATAAACATGTATTAGAGAAGTACAAGATTAACCCATTGCCAGGCAGGCCACACCAGTAACAACATAACCATAAAAGAAAAAAAAGCGCACTTTCTCCTGGACTTCTTTACACTTTGCCACACACTGGGTGCAGGTGGAGGGATATGGTGGCATCCATGGGGAAGGAGTCCATCTGGAGGGCTGCATGGGCCAAAGTTGCCCTGCCCAGCCTCTCCTGGGGCCCAATTGCATGGGCCACCTAGCCATGGAGTTTTCCAAGCTATTTCTGGACTGAATCCTAGGGTACCGCACAGGGGACTTGGGCCGTAGTGTGGGTGATGCAGCAGGAACTGGTACTCTGGTGGCCATTAGCGATATCAGCCATTCAAACAGTTCTTCCTGCTGAGCTCTATCCTCCTCCCTTAGCCACCATTCCTGTTTCAGGAACTGTGAATCAAGGGCCCACTCTGGTGCTGAAACCCTGTCCTCAAGCTGTGCAGCCAGCCTGAGCCTTTCCTCTTGCCTCTCCCCAGGCCTTTCCTCTAGCTGTAAGTCCCTCTGCATTTGGTACTGGACCTGCTTGTTGATCCTGTCCAGAACTTCAACACAAGTTCATTACGGAAATGCTTCCTTTTGGAACAGTCCACAAAGGTACATTGACCCAGGCTTCTGCTGCAATGTGGGCGAGCTGTGGAAGTGCTGCAGGCTGCAGAGGTCGAGGGACCTGGAATAGGACAAAACACAGAGGGGGATTATTTCAAATAGCTCAGTGCAGGAGCACAGAAAAAATCCTTGTGGAATTTCGAGGACATAAAATGTTACATTTCCAAACAGAACTTCAGTATATTGTGAGAGGGATGCTTCAGACCACAGAAGCTCCCTGGATACCACCTGGTTAATTGCAGGGAAAGAATTGCAGAGCCGCTGGTAAATTAAAATTTCAAAACTGTTTTTTTTCTCCTAAAAATTGCAGAACAACGTGGGGTTGGAGCATGAGTGGCCAAGATACAAAAGCTTTCTATCATTTCAGGCCTTCCAGATTTTGGAAGACATAACCATTCTTATGGTGCCCAGTTGGGAAAAGGAGATGTTATTCCAAGCTGCCAGCGAGAAACCTGCAGTTTCTGTAACCAGAATATTCAAATGTAGAGTGACAGAACAGCACATCTGAGTGGAGTGGGCTGGTCAGTTACCAAGGTGGCCCTGGAAAATATGCCCTTCCCCCAAATGTGACTACCTATCTAGAGTTCTTGCTTTAGGAAAAGCTTGCACTATGGGTATGTCTACACTACGAAATTAGGTCGAATTTATAGAAGTCGTTTTTTTAGAAATCGGTTTTATATATTTGGGTGTGTGTGTCCCCACAGAAAATGCTCTAAGTGCATTAAGTGCATTAACTCGGCGGAGTGCTTCCACAGTACCGAGGCAAGCGTCGACTTCCGGAGCATTGGGGAAGAAAACTATTAGAGCCTCCCCTGGGATAGTGCTTGGGGTGTGCTATAGACCGCCGGGATCTAATTTGGATATGGATAGAGCCCTTTTTAATGTTTTTAATAAAGTAAATACTAATGGAAACTGTGTGATCATGGGAGACTTTAACTTCCCAGATATAGACTGGAGGATGAGTGCTAGTAATAATAATAGGGCTCAGATTTTCCTAGATGCGATAGCTGATGGATTCCTTCAGCAAGTAGTTGCTGAACCGACTAGAGGGGATGCCATTTTAGATTTGGTCTTGGTGAGTAATGAGGACCTCATAGAGGAAATGGTTGTAGGGGATAATCTTGGCTCAAGTGATCATGAGCTAATTCAGTTCAAACTGAATGGAAGGATTAACAAAAATGAATCTGCAACTAGGGTTTTTGATTTCAAAAGGGCTGACTTTCAAAAATTAAGGAAATTAGTTAGGGAAGTGGATTGGACTGAAGAATTTATGGGTTTAAAGGTAGAGGAGGCCTGGGATTATTTTAAATTAAAGCTGCAGAAGCTATCGGAAGCCTGCATCCCAAGAAAGGGGAAAAAATTCATAGGCAGGAGTTGTAGACCAAGCTGGATGAGCAAGCATCATAGAGAGGTAATTAAGAAAAAGCAGAAAGCATATAGGGAGTGGAAGAAGGGAGGGATCAGTAAGGAAAGCTACCTTATTGAGGTCAGAATATGTAGGGATAAAGTGAGACAGGCTAAAAGTCAAGTAGAGTTGGACCTTGCAAAGGGAATTAAAACCAATAGTAAAAGGTTCTATAGTCATATAAATAGGAAGAAAACAAAGAAAGAAGAAGTGGGACCGCTAAAAACTGAGGATGGAGTGGAGGTCAAGGATAATCTAGGCATGGCCCAATATCTAAACAAATACTTTGCCTCAGTCTTTAATAAGACTAAAGAGGATCTTAGGGATAATGGTAGCATGATAAATGGGAATGAGGATATGGAGGTAGACATCACCATATCTGAGGAAGAAGCGAAACTCAAACAGCTTAATGGGACTAAATCGGGGGGCCCAGATAATCTTCATCCAAGAATATTAAAAGAATTGGCACAAGAAATTGCAAGCCCATTAGCAAGAATTTTTAATGAATCTGTAAACTCAGGGGTTGTACCATATGATTGGAGAATTGCTAACATAGTTCCTATTTTTAAGAAAGGGAAAAAAAGTGATCCAAGTAATTATAGGCCTGTTAGTTTGACATCTGTAGTATGCAAGGTCTTGGAAAAAATTTTGAAGGAGAAGGTAGTTAAGGACATTGAAGTCAATGGTAAATGGGACAAAATACAACATGGTTTTACAAAAGGTAGATCGTGCCAAACCAACCTGATCTCCTTCTTTGAGAGAGTAACAGATTTTTTAGATAAAGGAAACGCAGTGGATCTAATTTACTTAGATTTTAGTAAGGCGTTTGATACTGTGCCACATGGGGAATTATTAGTTAAATTGGATAAGATGGGCATCAATAGGAAAATTGAAAGGTGGATAGGGAATTGGTTAAAGGGGAGACGACAACGGGTCCTACTGAAAGGTGAACTGTCAAGTTGGAGGGAGGTTACCAGTGGAGTTCCTCAAGGATCAGTTTTGGGACCAATCTTATTTAATCTTTTTATTACTGACCTGGGCACAAAAAGTGGGAGTGTGCTAATAAAGTTTGCAGATGATACAAAGCTGGGAGGTATTGCTAATTTAGAGAAGGACAGGGATACCCTACAGGAGGATCTGGATGACCTTGTAAACTGGAGTAATAGGAATAGGATGAAATTTAATAGTGAGAAGTGTAAGGTCATGCATTTAGGGATTAATAACAAGAATTTTAGTTATAAGCTAGGGACGCATCAACTAGAAGTAACGGAGGAGGAAAAGGACCTTGGAGTATTGGTTGATCATAGGATGACTATGAGCTGCCAATGTGATATGGCTGTGAAAAAAGCTAATGTCGTCTTGGGATGCATCAGGAGAGGTATTTCCAGTAGGGATAAGGAGGTTTTAGTACCGTTATATAAGGCACTGGTGAGACCTCACCTGGAATACTGTGTGCAGTTCTGGTCTCCCATGTTTAAGAAGGATGAATTCAAACTGGAACAGGTACAGAGAAGGGCTACTAGGATGATCCGAGGAATGGAAAACTTGTCTTATGAAAGGAGACTCAGGGAGCTTGGCTTGTTTAGCCTAACTAAAAGAAGGTTGAGGGGAGATATGATTGCTCTCTATAAATATATCAGAGGGATAAATACCAGAGAGGGAGAGGAATTATTTAAACTCGGTACCAATGTGGACACAAGAACAAATGGATATAAACTGGCCACTAGGAAATTTAGATTAGAAATTAGACGAAGGTTTCTAACCATCAGAGGAGTGAAGTTTTGGAATAGCCTTCCGAGGGAAGTAGTGGGGGCAAAAGATCTATCTTGCTTTAAGATTAAACTCGATAAGTTTATGGAGGAGATGGTATGATGGGATAACATGGTTTTGGTAATTAAATATTCATGGTAAATAGGCCCAATGGCCTGTGATGGGTTTTTAGATGGGGTAAGATCCAAGTTACCGGGAAAGAATTTTCTGTAGTATCTGGCTGATGAATCTTGCCCATATGCTCAGGGTTTAGCTGATCGCCATATTTGGGGTCGGGAAGGAATTTTCCTCCAGGGCAGATTGGAAGGCCCTGGAGGTTTTTCGCCTTCCTCTGTAGCATGGGGCACGGGTCACTTGCTGGAGGATTCTCTGCTCCTTGAGGTCTTCAAACTACAATTTGAGGACTTCAATAGCACAGATATAGGTGTGAGGTCTTTTTTAGGAGTGGTGGGTAAATTCTGTGGCCTGCATTGTGCAGGAGGTCAGACTAGATGATCATAATGGTCCCTTCTGGCCTAAATATCTATGAATCTATGAATCTATGAATCATTGCACTGTGGGTAGCTATCCCACAGTTCCCGCAGTCTCCGCTGCCCATTGGAATTCTGGGTTGAGATCCCAATGCCTGATGGGGCTAAAACATTGTCGCGGGTGGTTCTGGGTACATATCGTCAGGCCCCCGTTCCCTCCCTCCCTCCGGGAAAGCAAGGGCAGACAATCGTTTCGCGTCTTTTTTCCTGAGTTACCTGTGCAGATGCCATACCACGGCAAGCATGGAGTCCGCTCAGCTCACTGTCACCGTATGTCTCCTGGGTGCTGGCAGACGCGGTACTGCATTGCTACACAGCAGCAGCAACCCATTGCCTTGTGGCAGCAGACGGTGCAATAGGACTGGTAGCTGTCATCGTCATGTCCGAGGTGCTCCTGGTCACCTCTGTGAGGTTGATCAGGAGTGCCTGGGCAGACACAGGGAACAGGGACTAAATTTGGAGTGACTTGATCAGGTCATTCTCTTTAGTCCTGCAGTCAGTTCTATTGAACCATCTTATGGTGAGCAGGCAGGTGATACGGATTGCTAGCAGTCCTATTGCATCATCTTCCACCGGGCAGGCAAGAGATGAGGATGGCTAGCAGTCCTATTGTACCATCTTCTGCCGAGCAGCCATGAGATGTGGATGGTATGCAGTCCTTCTGTACCGTCTGCTGCCAGCCAAAGATGTAAAAGATAGATGGAGTGTATCAAAACAAGAAATAGACCAGATTTGTTTTGTACTCATCTGCAAACCCTCCCACCTGCCCCCATCTAGGGGACTCATTCCTCTAGGTCACACTGCAGTCAGTCACAGAGAAGGAGCAGCGAGGTAAATCTAGCCATGTATCAATCCGAGGCCAGACTAACCTCCTTGTTCCAATAAGAACAATAACTTAGGTGCACCATTTCTTATTGGAACCCTCCGTGAAGTCCTGCCTGAAATACTCCTTGATGTAAAGCCACCCCCTTTGTTGATTTTAACTCCCTGTAAGCCAACCCTGTAAGCCATGTCGTCAGTCGCCCCTCCCTGCGTCAGAGCAACGGCAAACAATCGTGCATCTGAGTTGAGAGTGCTGTCCAGAGCAGTCACAACGGAGCACTCTAGGATAGCTCCCAGAGGCCAATATCGTCGAATTGTGTCCACAGTACCCCAAATTCGACCCGGCAAGGCCGATTTAAGAGCTAATCCACTTGTCAGGGGTGGAGTAAGGAAATCGATTTTAAGAGCCCTTTAAGTCGAAATAAAGGGTTTCATTGTGTGGACAGGTGTAGGTTTACATCGATTTAACACTGCTAAATTTGACCTAAAGTCCTAGTGTAGACCAGGGCTATGAGTACCTAGGATTGGGCCTGAATTCATGAGGGAATCAACAGGATGAGGTGTTGGCTTCCACATGGCTTAGCCTGTTATGGCTGCATTCAAACACACAAAACTCCACAGCCATCTTCCTTATCCTTCGTTCCCGGGCATATTTCTGGACAAAATTTCAACTCCCATGTTGAATTTGGGACAAATGATTTTGTCACCAATGGACCATCTTTACTGGTTTGTTACACTATTGATTGGTTACAGAGCAGTTTACTTATAGGCACAGCAATGTAAGGTTATTATTTTTAAGAAACAGGAATGCCCTAGGAGAAATCTGTGCTTTCTAATAAAAAGTCACTTTCAAAGCATTTTTACTGCTTGCATTTTCTGGTTGTCATTTTGAACTCCATGTGGAGGGGATGAGGGTGAGGAGCCAAGCCGCCAGTGTACAATCTGGCATTAGCAGATACAAACTGCTGGCTGGGGCTTCTAATAACTTTTGCAGTGGTTCATAGAATGGAAATCCCTCCAATTCCTATATTAACAAACTTTAAAACAGAGCTAGAAACTTACAAGACTCTGGGGCAGCTTCTGTCTTGTGTGTGTCTGCTGCAGGTGCCATGGTGGGCTGTTCCTCATGGGGGTGTCAGAAAAGCTCCTCTGAATACAGTGCCAGGACATGCTGCTCCTGTGGCAAAACCTCCTCTGGGACCGGTTTCAGCACAAAAAGCCACTTCATTGTCCTCACTCTGCACCTGCTGCTGGCTCCCAGTCCTTATGCTGGATTCTGGGGCCAGCAGGGCACCATCCTGGGTGATGAGGTCATCATGCACCCCACTGTTGGCTCTGTGCTTGGTGCAGTGCCACATGAAATTCCTCATAAAATGGGCATGATGTTGGCAAGTTGCCAGAGGTGTGGTTCTGGTTCCTAGTTTTCTTGTACTCAGTCTTGACATGTTTAATCTGCTCCCTGCACTGGTCACTGGTCTGGTATATTTGCAGTGCTGCCAACTTCTTTGCTATTTTCTGGTATGTATCATCATTCCTGGTACTCTTGCTAAAGTCCACTGTTTAATTGGCCTTGCACCAGAGATTTACCAAAATCTGGCTGTGCTCCTGTGACCATGAAGCTTTGCAAAAACTTTTTCTGTTCAGTCTCCATTGCACACATAGAAGGGTCTGTTATGGTGTGTTTGTAGCTCTGTGATCAGAAGACAAGGGAAGGTTTAAACATTGACTCACTGAGCTGCTGCACTACACCAAGGGGAGTTGCTTCCATTTTCACTGGAGTTGACTAGAGATGCTTGGTTTAGAGAGGACAAAGGAAATTGGCTCATGGGATTGTGGAATACCTTTGGTAAACTCCCAGGACCTGATTTGGGGTGGACTGCATCTGCATTGCAAAGTAATAGGGTTCAAACCCTGGATCCCAGCTTGACTCAGGCTCGAACACTCTACCACCACAGGGCCCTAGGACTGTAGGTCCGAGACCACGTCAGAGATCTATGTGTAGATGGAAGGGGGTAGAGGGGTCAGGCTCAATCCTGAGTGTGAGCCCAGGCTTACATTGCAATGTAGACATACCCTACAAGGGTGACCTGTCCTCCCTTGTCCCAATCTTCTTCATCTAGATTTGTATTTAACACTTTGAATAACCTGTATTAAACTGAAAGAGTAACCTCAGAAATGAGACATTTTAGTGTGTTAAATCTTGAGATACTTAATATCAAAACAGACATTTCAATTAATCTCCTAATAAGTGACACAGAAACATATGCAAAAGGAGCTAAAATTTGTTTTCTTTGCATCAGTGCAGGCTCTATCTCCTTGCTAAAGACTATTAAGATCCCACATAAATAAACTATAAAATTAACACAGACAAAAAGTGAGACCATAAACCAGAGTGTCCCTAAAACATTTACAAAATTGTTTTGGAGATATTTGTTTCTCATTTTTAAGCAAACTAGATGGTTCCATCACAACCATTAATGCATCACTTGGCAATGTGCAAAAGAATAAATTAATTTAATAAGTAATTTCACAACATTCTCAAATTCATAAAAAGAAAAACAAACAACAAATATTTTTGCATCCTGAGAAACATGAAACTATTGAGAACAAAGGAATGAATGTATGATCTTGTCTATTGATTTTCAAGGTTACAACATTGAATTCCTTTCTTGTAAAAAATCTCCAATTTGCCAGCATGTATATAGTTAAAAGTGTAAACTTTTATATTTGTAGCTGACTATTTTACTAGTTTAGGAATAAGGCTGAAGTACTGGTATAAAGTTAATATGGAAATGTATGTTCACATACCGATGTAGAAATGTTATATGAAGGAATTGGTACTTTTAATTGTGAATATATTAGACTATGAGAAGTAGAATCTGTTTATTTTACTAATGTTTTGAAGTATCTCAGGCAACACTTAAAAATAAGATAGAATATTCTAACCATTTGGAGTTAAGATATTGATTTTATAATGAACCTGGAAGTTGTTTAAAATTAAAGTCAAATTGGGGAAAACTATTCCCACTCTTATGAGAACTATGAGATAAACTCTCCCAAAATTAAAGTTAAGAGTAAGAAGAAAGAAGAATAAAGCTTTCATAAGATAATATCCAAATTACAACAAAATAAGAAAGCTTTTATTCTGTTCCTAAAGGGTTCATGAAGTTGCAACTGAAAACGGATCCAAAAGACTTTAAACAGTTCTATTAGTATATATTTTAATTAAAGTGCTACAGAAGAAATTAAGGAATTCCAAAGAGACTGGAAGCCCTTGGCAAGGAACATTTGTGAAGCTTGAATGCCACCTGCTGGATGGGCAGAAAACTTGCCATGACACTTGACTGGTCAAGCTGATAAATTTACAACTTGCAACCAGATTTTAATTACATCCCCAAATCTTGGACTGTCAATGAAAGATGATTGAAGAAATTAACTGTTCCTTCTTTGGAATTGGGCCAGTCCCTCAATACAATTAAATGAAAAATAACTGCATAAAAATTGGTACAAAATCCCAGTTCATTGTCCTCTCTTCACATGAGATAGCTAGTCTTCATCTATAGGTCCAGAGATCCCGAACACTAAGACAGTCCAATCCTGACCCAAGAAGAGCACTTTTATTTATTTAAGCAATGTTCAGTGATTTTGTTCTGCCAATAGAGAGTTTCTTGTAACGAAGAGTCCTTTACTGAGAAGCACCTGGGTTTTGAAGCCTTCGAGATCCAAAGTCTCAAAAATAAACTACCTCAGGAAAGAATGTGCTTTCCTGAAGATCACAGATACAAAGAAGAAATCACCAGCAAACCATCAGACTCCCTAGACAACAAAAGGATGGGTGAGATAAATCCCACTTTGCTTTGAAGCACAGAGAGATTTAAAAGTCAGTATTGACTGCTAAAATTCCATAGGGAATTTCTGTGTGTCAAGGTTCCTTCCCCACTCTGAACTCTAGGGTACAGATGTGGGACCTGCATGAAAGACCCCCTAAGCTTATTCTTACCAGCTTAGGTTAAAAACTTCCTCAAGGTACAAACTTTGCCTTGTCCTTGAACCCTATACTGCCACCACCAAGCGTGTTAAACAAAGAACAGGGAAAGAGCCCACTTGGAGAAGTCTTCCCCACAAAATATCCCCCCCAAACTCTACAACCCTTTCCAAGGTTTGATAAAAATCCTCACCAATTTGCATAGGTGAACACAGACCCAAACCCTTGGATCTTAAGAACAATGAAAAAGCAATCAGGTTCTTAAAAGAAGAATCTTAATTAAAGAAAAAGTAAAAGAATCACCTCTGTAAAATCAGGATGGTAAATACCTTACAGGGTAATCAGATTAAAAACATAGAGAATCCCTCTAGGCAAAACCTTAAGTTACAAAAAGACACAAAACCAGGAATATACATTCCATTCAGCACAACCTATTTTACCAGCCATTTAACAAAAGAAAATCTAATGCATTTCTACCTAGATTACTTACTAACTTAACAGAAGTTCAGAGGAGTTATGAAGAGCGATCCTGATCTGTTCCCGGCAATAGCATCATACAGACAGACAGAGCCTTTGTCCCCCTGTCTCCCGCCCTCCAGCTTTGAAAGTATCTTGTCTCCTCATTGGCCATTTTGGTCAGGTGCCAGTGAGGTTATCTTAGTTTCTTAACCGTTTACAGGCGAAAGGCTTTTGCCTCTGGCCAGGAGGGATTTTATAGTTCTGTATACAGAAAGGTGGTTACCCTTCCCTTTATATTTATGACACCGTGCTTTGAAGGAAGCCAGAATATTGCTGGGAAATGTAAAAATACTGCCTTTCTAGAATCTGAATCCTCCCTTGTAGTTCAGATTGTTGTTCCATAAATCCAAACCAAGGTTCTGAATCTTTGAATTAAAATTTCAGATTAATAAACTTAACTTCTAGAGATACTATTTAAGATATCATGATTCCAAATGAATCCCAAGAAATATTATACTAGGAGTAGGAAAGAAACAGAAGCTTTAAATAACTGAAGACTGGGGACAATTCTCCTAAGAACCATAAGTGGCCTAAATTCTAGGATTTGAATCTGACAACATTGCAACAAACTGATTTGGTGCTGATTTAAATATCATGCTTTTAACCTGTAACTGCCAGAATTATTGTTCATATCTTGTGTGAGCTCACTTCACTTGGCTTACTTAATTATGTGGTTCACTACTTAAAACAGCGATGGGCAACCTGCGACCCGCAGGCCACATGTGGCCCATCAGGGTAATCTGCTGGTGGGCCGGAAGACAATGTTTACACTGACAGTCTGCAGGCATGGCCTTCCGCAGCTCCCAGTGGCCACGGTTCACCGTTCTTGGCCAATGGGAGCTGCGGGAAGCGGCAGCCAGCACGTTCCTGCAGCCCATGCTGCTTCCCGCAGCTCCCATTGGCTGGGAATGGCAAACCACGGCCCCTGGGATCTGCAGGTGGCCGTGCCTGTGGACGGTCAATGTAACCACTGTCTCGCGGCCCACCAGTGGATTACCCTGATGGGCCGCGTACGGACCACGGGCTGCAGATTGCCCACCACTGGCTTAAAAGAACTAACCTTAAAAATCTTTGGTTTCAGTACATAACTAAATGTATGTCTACACTGCACACTCCTTTTGGCAGCATGTAGAGTACATACACTGCACACCCCAACACAGGTAGAAATAGAGTGTAGCTAGTGAGGCACAGCTTAGGCAGAGTAAAAACATGCCAGAACTTTATTGTATATACCCTATGTTGCCTCTCCTTGCCCAATCAGCGCCTCCTCAGCATCTTCAATGCTATTTTTAGCTGCACTGGAAAAAGACCCCAGCAGTGAGGAACTGTGCTGGAGACTTTCACCGCCACAGTGCAAGACCCCACCAGCAGGAAAAGGTAATGCTGGCAGGGAAAGGAGTAACCGCACCCCACATTGTGAATACAACCTGCATTTTCACTGTGCCCTGTAACTACACCTACTCTACGCATTGGTGCAAGTGGTGTGCAGCATAGATGTAGTCTTAAACTCGGCTGGATTTATTGTGTTATCTTTGTGAAAATTCATTGTTGAGGGCTAATTTTGTTATCTTTTTTCAACTCAGTTCCTGAGAACTAGTTACTAAGAATTACCAGCTTCCTTAAATCACTGTTCTGCTCTGCCCTGTATCTTACACACATACCTCCTGCAGCTGTGCTGTCTTTGCATGTGGGAGTGAGAATTACCTGCTGGTGAGATAAGCATCCTCAGATCTCTCTCCCTCCTAACATTATACTGAGTGTGAGAGGAGAAAAGCTATCTTCTAATTTCAAAACCTCACCTCAATCTATATTGGTGTATGTTATGAACTTTAGAATACTTTTACACTGGCTTTAATTGCACTGCATGTTTCTATCTGCACAGTTACCTTCTGTGTTAACACGTTACACTTCCCAAACCTATTTTCATTAAGTAGTCACTCCTTTCCTTTGTCTGTTTTAAATACCAAAAGCAGTGAACTTTGTCACATTTCTCTTTCTGTATTTGACATTACAATGTTTACCCATTGATGTATGGCAGTGGTTTTCAACTTGTAGTCTGTGGATTCCTGGGGGTCCATAGACTTGTCTAAGTGGTGCATGAAAGGTTGTCATTATCATAGAACAGTGGTTTTCAACCTGTGGTTCACGGATCCCTGGGGGTCAGCAGACTATGTGTAAGATTTCCAAAGAGGACCACCCTGACATTCAAAATTTTGTAGGGGTCCACAAATGAAAAAAGGTTGAAAACCACTGGGGTGTGGTATTACCTTTAATCACCTGAGAGCTGTCTTTTTGTATGCTCATTAACTCACACACTGGTATCTCTCTGTCTACCTATTCGCTCTCTAAGAACCACTCTAGCTCACGAAAGCTTATGCTCAAATAAATTGGTTAGTCTCTAAGGTGCCACAAGTCCTCCTTTTCTTTTTGCGAATACAGATTAACACGGCTGTTACTCTGAAACCTCTCAGAAACTGCTTGATTTAATTTGAACACCTTGATTAACCAAACTGCCTTCTGAACTTTCACAGCTGTAAAAGTGTCTGTTGACTCCACCTTCAATCTGCACTGCTATTGTAACAGTCACAGTGTACGTAGCTTTGCTTTCCATGTTATCATAATACTGCCCTTCGGCTAGGCACCTGTATCTAAACACTGCTTAATTGTGACCTGTAATGATTGTATGACTGTGAATTTGTCTTAAGAATCATGCTTAGCCCTCAGAATCTATTTTCTTAAGACAGAAGTAAAAGTAATAGTAATGGTTTTGCTAGCTTTTAAGTATTTTTGTCAAAGGGTTAGAAAGATACCTTGCAGCAGGGGTCGACACTTTCAGAAGTGGTGGGCTGAGTCTTCATTTATTCACTTTAATTTAAGGTTTCGCGTGCCAGTAATACATTTTAACATTTTTTAGAAGGTCTCTCCTTATAAGTCTATATATTATATAACTAAACTATTGTCGTATGTAAAGTAAACAAGGTTTTCAAAATGTTTAAGAAGCTTCATTTAAAATTAAATTAAAATGCTGATCTTATGCCGCCAGCCCGCTCAGCCCGCTGCCAGCCTGGGGTTCCATTCACCTAGGCCGGCAGCAGGCTGAGCAGGGCCTGCGGCTGGGACCTTGGCTGGCAAGGGGCCGGCATCCAGAACCCCAGACTGGCAGTGGGCTGAGCGGCTCAGCCCACTGCCACTCAGCTCGCTGCTGATCTGGGGTTCCATCCGCTGGCTCTTGCCAGCCAGGATCCCGGCTGCCAGCCCCGCTCAGCCCGCTGCTGGTCTGGGATCCCAGCCCTGCCCACATACAGTAGGTACCTACCTTCTCCCTGGTTCTAGCCCATTCTCTTCCTCTCTCTCTGCACTGAGCTGAGGGTGGGAGTGCACTGAGCACAGGGCTGGAGGTGAAGGAGCAGGCTGGGGGTTGGTGTTCAGGGTCTGGCTAGGAGCTAGAATGAGGGAGGGGGCTCAGGGTTGGGGCAGGAGGTTTGGGTGTGGAGTGCTTACCTTAGCAGCTCCCATTTGGTGTGAGGGGTGCAGGTGGGAACTGGGGGGTGGGGGGGTTCAGGAGCTCCCGTTTGGTGCTCAGGGTGGGGGTGGGAATGTGGGGGGTGCAAGAGTCAGGGCATGGGGTGTGGGGGGTGCAGGAGTCAGGGCAGGGGGTTGGGGGCATGTGAGGGGGTTCAGGAGTCAGGGCATGGGGTGTGGGGAGTGCTGGAGTCAGGGCTGGGGTGGTGGGGGTGCTCCCAGCGCCCTGCCCAGAGCGGCTCACGACAGGGGGCTGGAGGGGATATGCCTTGATTCCACCCCCCTTCCCCAAGTCCCCATCCCCATCTCTTCTCCCCAGAGCAGCGAGTATGCTGTGGCTCCGCTTCTCCCCCTCCTGCGCAAGGGCCATCAGGTGATCGGCAGCAGGGAGGGAGAGGAGGAGGGGCAGGAACCCAGCACGCTGGGGGAAGAGGCAGGGGAGGGGGGAGTTCGCCTGCCGTACAACAGCAGCTGGCAGGACCAAGCTTCTTCACCCTGCCCCCATGGGGAGGGGGGCGGAGAAGAGCAGGCCGGGGTGGGCAGGATTTTTAATGGCACGCTGCTGCCTTCCGGGGTCCCAGCCTGGGTTCAGCAGTGGGCTGAGCAGTAGGACCTGGCAGGCAGCAGCGTGCCATTAAAAATCGGCTCACATGCCGTCTTTGGCACGCGTGCCATAGGTTGCCAACCCCTGCCTTACAGTGATAGACTCAAAGAGCTCAACCTATCTAGGTTAGCAAAGAGACAGTTAAGAGGTGACGTGATCACAGTCTATAAATATTGACACAGGGAACAAATATTTAATAATGGGCTGTTCAATCTAGCAGGGAAAGGTATAACAAGATCCAATGGCTGGAAGTTGAAGCTAGACAAATTCAGAGTGGAAATAAGGTGTACATTTTTAATAGTAACAGTATTTAGCCATTAGAACAACTTACCAAGGGTTGTGGTGGATTTTCCATCTCTGGAAATTTTAAAATCAAGATTGCATTTTTTTTCTAAAAGATATGCTCTAGGAATTATTGTGGGGAATTTCTATTACCTTGTTGTACAGGAGGTCAGACTAGATGATCACTTCTGGCCTTGAAATCTATGAATCTGTGAAGTTGCCACTACTTTCAACAATACTGTCCTATCTAGTTTCCTTCTAAATCATTTTTAGTTCAAAAGCTTTTGATGTCAAGTTGAATTATAGTTGTAATCTCGTGGTTTCATTAAGCTTATACTTGGTTATATGATACTATTTCCAAAGGTTTAGCTGTGAAATTTTGTTAATAATGATTAGCTATTAGTTAATTTTAATTATGGTGAACAACCTGTTAATGCAGTTAATATCCCAAATAATGAAACAAATACCCTTGTGGTTGATGCTCATAGCTTTTTGAATTTTATACTCAGTTTTATAATAGTTCATTCAATATGGTTAACCAGCTTTGTTTTATTTATTTTAGAATTTCATGTCTAGTTAAGAGGTTGTTTTAAAATATTGTTATATTTTATCATGCATTTTGCTCATATTTCTAGCTGGTGTTTCTCATTTGCATAATGCTTGTTGATTTAATTGTTTATTGGTTTCTTTTATTACCTACATGCTTGTTTTCTTTATTTCAAAGTCAAGTTCAATTGTTTATTTTGGGGTATCCCTTAGGGTAGAATTCAAAAAGGGACTTAGGCATCACAATGCTGAGCCTCACGGTGCCTAACTTTTATGCACCTAGAAAGTCACAGGAACACCACCACGACCCACAGAGCCTGAGATAGTTGCCTAAGCTTCCTATGTAATGCATGGGGAGAGAGCAGCCCTTTACACTGCAATCCAGAAAGGCTAGCCCGTTAACCAAAACTAGCCACTGGAAGATCCCAACAGGAGTGATGTCTGCTACCTCCTTCCCCGTCCTTATCATAAAGATAGGCACCTGAGTCCAGGCTTCAGGGAGGTGCCTATCTTTGCTCTCCACAAATGGAAACCTGGCTCCTGGAGTCAGGTGGTTTAGGTGCCTAAGGTGTTCCTTGTGGGAAGGAGTTAGGCAGGTTAGGGTTTCCAGGTATCCGTTTTTTGACCGGAACACCCGGTCAAAAAGGGTTAGCTTTGGAACTGGGCTGTTAAAAGTCTGGTCAGTGGCACAGCGGGGCTCAAGCAGGCTCCCTGACTGTCATGGTGCCGGGTGACTCCCGGAAGCACCAGCATTTGCCCACTCTGGCTCCTACGTAGGGGGCATCCAGGGGGTCTGCAAGCTGCCCCCGCCCCAAGCACTGGCTCTGCATCTCCCATTGGCTGGGAACCATGACTAATGGGAGCTGCGGGGGTGGCACCTGCGGACAGGGAAGTGTGCAGAGCCAGCTGGCTGTGCCGCTGCTTCTGAGAGCTGCCTGAGGTAAGTGCTGCCCGGAGCCTGCACCCAACCCCCTCTTGTGCCCCAACCCCCTGCCCTAGCCCTGATCCCTCTCCTGCCCTCTGAACCCCTAGGTCCCAACCCAGAGCACCCTCCTGCACCCTGAACCCCTCATCCCCACCCCAGAGCCCACACCCCCAGCCAGAGCCTGCCCCCCCATGGCCCAACCCTCTTCTCCAGCCCCGGTCCCCCTCCTGCCCTCCAAACCCCTTGGTCCCAGCCTGCGGCACCATCCTACAGCCCAAACCCCGCACCCCCAGCCAGAGCCCTCACAACCCCCCGCACTCCAATCCCCTGCCTAAGCCCAGAGCCCCCTCCCATACTCTGAACCTCTTGGCTCCACCCAAGCCCCCTCCTGCACCCCAAACCCCTCATCCCTGGGCCCCATCCCAGAGCCTACACGTTGTTTGTTCTGTAATGATGAAGCAGTATTACATTACTAGGCTAAAAATACAGGAGAGAAACAGAACAAAGTTAATGTGGGTGGTGGGGGGGGAGGGGGGAAATGTAAGTGCCAGACCCTTTGATGGAGCTACATCAATTTACACCAGCTGAGGAGGTTAATTCCAAATGCCTTCCCTCCCACAATAAGTTCTCCTAGTGCTCAGGCCAATATTACCACATTCTGCATGACACTTCCTGTTTGCATCCCTCTGCATTACCTTTAGATAGTCATCTGCTTTTTCTTTTCACATTGTTTGAAATGATCTTCACTGTGTTTGCCAACCCTGGCCTGGAACAGTGCCAGCCCATTTAAAAAGCTTTATATAAATATTACTTATTGTACTTTCCTTTCTGAGACGAAGGCTGATTCTCTCTGAAAAACCTAATGGCTCCATACCTAAGGCTGCATTTAGATGTGCATTAAAGCAGGGCTAAAAATCCCTCTATTTCATATGTTAGTATTTGTATTTAGTTTTAAATGTAATACTGAAATTCTTCATGTCATCAAGAGCCAACTGAATTGTCCTTAATAGTTTTAGCCTAATATTTACTAACTTAGCTGAATCTACAACACTGGACTGGAAATTTTATAAGAATTTTCTTATGCTGCTAGTACTTCTGGGTAAAGTTTTAAAAGTGCCTAAGGGCTTGTCTACACTTAGAAGTTTTGCCACTTTCACTATACTACAGTAACTCCTCGCTTAACGCTGTAGTTATGTTCCTGAAAAATATGACTTTAAGTGAAACAATGTTAAACGAATCCAATTTCCCCATAAGAATGAATGTAAATGGGGGGTTTAGGTTCCAGGGAAATGTTTTTCACCAGACAAAAGACTACACAAACAATTTCATACTGGTACACAGCGATGGTGATTGTGAAGCTTGATTGAGGTGGTGAAGTCAGAATGTGGGATATTTCCTAGAGAATGCCTTACTGCTAAATGATGAACTAGCAATCAGCTGAGCCCTCAAGGGTTAATCCATTGTGTTAATGTAGCCTCACACTCTACAAGGCAGCACAAATGGAGGGAGGGGAGACAGCATGGCAGACAGAGACAGAGACACACACCATGTGTAAGAGAGAGATGTGCATTGCCCCTTTAAGTACTCTGACCCCACTCTAAGTACACTGCCTTTTTAAGTAGATCAGCAAGTGGAGACAGAAGCTGTGGCCAGGAAGCTCCCTCTGTTCTGAGCTCTGTCATATGTCCCCCCTGCTCAATGGAAATGGGTAAGCGGGGTGAAGAAGAAGGGGGCAAGGTGACACCCTGATATTAGCCCCCTTCTTCTGCCCCTCCCATCCCCGCACAGCAAGCAGGAGGCTCTGGGGAGCAGCTCCAAGGCAGAGGGCAGGAGCAGCACATGGCAGTGGGGGGAGGGACACTGAACTGCCGGCAATTACAGCCTGCTGGGCGGCTGCTACACAGGGAACTTAAGGGAGTGGGGAACTGATGGGGGGCTGCTGGTTCCACACCCTGGCTGGTTCCACACCCTGGTTCCACGCCCCCACCAGCTCGCTCCAACGGGCTGCTCTTCCTGCAAGCAGTGGACAAAGCAGGTGGCTGCCAAACGATGTTATAAGGGAGCATTGCACAACTTTAAACAAGCATGTTCCCTAATTGATCAGCAACGTAACAACAAAACAACATTAACCGGGATGACTTTAAGTGAGGAGTTACTGTAATATAGTAATTATAAATGGCTTTTTCCATTTATGACTATCTAATTACATTCTCAGAACAGGTTAGAAGTATACTAAGTAGTTAAATCTGGAAGCCAACTCCCTGCCCCCCCAGTCCTTAAATATACACTGAACTTAAATTTCCCAAGGAACTACAATGAGAATTAAGGAACAGAGACATTTCTTCTTCTTCTCTCTTTCAAGTGGTTGGTCAGTTTCACACACCTTTTCTACCCACTACCCACTCTCAAGACCATATTGGCCCCCTTTTGTTTGTAAAACCACATTAGGATGTAATCGTGGTCCAGAAAATGCTTTTTTAATAGCAGAGTGCAAAATATACTGTAGTGGTTTCTACTTGGGATCTGACATTTTGTTTTTGTTGGGTTGCCTTTAAAAAGAGATCCTATATTTATAGCAAATAAAAACGTGATCAAAACAAAAGGTACTTGGCCTCCAGCACACTACCCTAAGCAAGCAACATTCCCACTCCCAATTGCTCCATTCTCATATGCAGAGCTGGAAAGGAGCACTTGATTACTTTCTTCTGCAGTTCTAAATTACTCACTCACTCCTTCCGTTTGTTTTGGAAGAATACTTTGGAAGGGACATATATGGTGCAACAGGTTTGGCACTTTATTTTTGGAATAAAATTTATTGTTGGCACCCATTTTTGTAACAGAATGCACAAGAAGAAAGTAATTCACATGATTTGCTTTTTACTTCGTACAATCTTAAGAATGGCACAGCAGCACAGGTGTTTTTCAGTCTCATATCCAAACCAGTGGAAAAGAGGGTAACTTGCTAACTGTCTTTCTAATACAGGAGTGGCCAACCTGAGCCTGAGAAGGAGCTAGAATTTACCAATGTACATTGCCAAAGAGCCGCAGTTATACGTCAGCAGCCCCCCCATCAGCTCCCCCGCAGCACCTCCCGCCCACCGGCAGCCCCGCTGATCAGCGCCTCCCCCTCCCTCCCTCCCTACACCTCCCGATCAGCTGTTTCGTGGTGTGCAGGAGGCTCGGGGGGGGGGCAGAAGGAGCAAGGGCATGGCAGGCTCGGGGGGGGGGGAGGGAAGGGGGGTAGTGGGGGAAGGGCCTGTGGCAGAGCCAGTGGTTGAGCAGTGATCACACACACACCCCGGCACATTGGAAAGTTGGCACCTGTAGCTCCAGCCCGGGAGTCAGTGCGTATACAAGGAGCCGCATATTAACTTCTGAAGAGCCGCATGTCACTCCAGAGCCACAGGTTGGTCCCCCCGTTCTAATACATGACATACTTCTGACAGCAGCTACAGCAGGGGTGGGTTGGGGTGTAGGAGTGGTGCGGGGTGCGACAGGGGGCTCAGGGCAGGGAGTTGGGGTGCATGGGGGTGCAGGGTGCAGCAGGGGGCTCAGGGCAGGGAGTTGAGATGCAGGAGGGGTGCGAGGTGCAGGCAGGGACGTGATGCCGGCCGCTTCTGAGAGCAGCGCGGGGCCTGAGGCACCACGGGGGGCAGTCCCGTGGGCCAGATCCAAAGCTCTGAGGGGCCAGATTCGGCCCTCAGGCCATAGTTTGCCCACCCCTGAGCTAGAGGCTGGTGCCCTGTTCCTCCAGCCTCTGAGTCTAGGAGGACACTATCATACCCTCAGTTCTTTCAGGCTAATGTTTTTCTTCAACATAAGCCCTAGTCAATACAAAGCAGTTCCTCTACCAACCGTAGGCCTCAGATCCCACAAACTTTTCTCTTTGTTTCAATGTTGAATGGAGTACAAACTCTTCCCTTCACTCCCTGTGCGCTGGGACCTACTACAGAATCCCATATCCCTCGGCAGTATCTTCTCAAGTGCGCCAAGTGCTGGCTTTTATATTCCTTTCCTAGCTAGGAATGATAATTGAACAGCTCTGGATGGTACCTGGCCCCCTGCTCCTTAAAGAGGCAGACCACCCTGTTACACCCTCATTCTCTAATAAGCCTACTAAACATATTCCAAGGTCACATATGATAGCCTCTTATATACATGCAGATACTAGAGAAGCAATTTCTTGAAATCCTAGACAGTTGTTTCTCAGAATAGAATGTTTAGAGAACTCCAGAAGGGAGGCTATTCTTGAATTACTTCTAAGCTACCAACAGAAGTTGTTTCCTGGAGTAAATCCAGCAGTCATTAAATAATAGTGAGTGTATATATAGTACAATATAAAAGTTCAACATCTACAGGAGAGGAAAGATACTGAAAACTTGCTCTTTATTCTGTTTGTTAAATTATTTTAATTTCCTTACTGTAAACACGGCTCTCAATTCTTCAAGAATAAGTCTCCCAGTAGGATTTTCCCATGCCTTCCAAACAGCCACTCTCAGAGCCTTCCTCTGAGTACCCGTGGAAAGGAAAAGGAAAGCTCAGTTGGAATTAACTACCTGTTCACTGTGGGGGGGAGAGAGCAGTTAGTACTCCGGCATCCCATTAAATTGGGAGGAGAATTAATGATAAGAGGTAATGTCTTTCATCATGCAACAACACAATATAAAATTGAAAGGAATTAGTGTATTATTGTGTCATCAGCAAGAAAAGTATCTATTTCTGCCTCTTACTGTGGATAATGTTACCGGTGCATCTGAAGTATAAACATACCATCTTTATGCAAGGCACTTGATGCTAACATAAAATTTTTAGGCTTCTAAACCCAGTAAGTAAGTTGCCAACATGCATTACTCTTCCTAAAAAGAACAGAATTTGGAGTTCATGGGAATATAGTTGGGCTATCAGTGTGCTGATAGTGGCATGTTTTCAAAGAGGCATGTTTTGGGAGTTTTATTTATCTGCTTCTTTCATGGAAGCAATTGTTACAAATCAGGAGTCTTGGGAGAACAAAAGAGGAGCAAAAAGTCCTCTCTTCGGTAACAGAGTGAGGGAAATCGTCCAAAGCAAAACAAAAAGGAACACTGGAAAGCAAAGCCTTCTACATACACCTCTGGCCCTCTGTGATGCTTTCGGCAGAAATGTCTATGGATGGACATCCACTGATTGTACTTCGTCTTGTTCATCTTTGCCCTCCCCTGAATTATTTTGGATGTAGAAATAAAATAAAGTACCTTCATTTTGCATATAAACACAGCTAATTTAGCTTTTTTAGCTGGAATTGTGTTGTGGTGGTTTTTATTTTTTGGGGGGCGGGGTATCTCATCTTTTACTAAGTGGTCAACTTTTAATGGGACTAATTCTACTCTCTCACCAGTTTTACACTAGTGTAAGTCCATCAATTTTAATAGAGCTGCTCTTGGTTTACTCCAACTGGAATCTGCATGTAGAGGTTTGTTTCAAGAGTCCTACCATTTTCACTTCCTCTCCTGTGTAGTTCATTTCTTTGGAGTGATACAGCCTCCTATTGATGCTTTATTGCATTCAGACACTCAGCTGTACCATAGTTGAAGGCATGGTTATTTGAGCACATTGCGCATGAAGAGTATATTATATCAAGGCTTTTATAGAGATTCAGCTTCACTAGTGATGGGACAAGCACATTTAATTCCATTCATTTAAGCACCTAAAAGACTGGATGTTTATCTAAAATTATGCAGCCTTGTGCAGGAGTGGACTGTAAAAGGGTGACTGTATATTCATTTTTATACATTTTTGCTGCAAGGCAGCAGTCTAGATTTTCACTCATTTTGTCCATTTTTTTCTCACCCCACTTTGACAGTAGTGGGATGAGTGGTTTAACTGTTATTAATGGGGCCTCTTTAGCACTGTTTTCTCATGTGCCAGTCAAAGGTTTTAAAGAAGATAGCCAGTGCATGTATTTCAGCTGAGATCATTACATGCAAATGTGTGCATATTTTTTTTTAATGAACATCTTTTTTTTCTGACATGTGAATGTTTCCAATCCCGCGGTGTTACCAGCTTTTAAATATGTCTTGATGAACTCCTCCCATAGCAACACAATCTGCTGGAGGAAGTGGAGAAAGTACTAGAAGTTTCCAGCAGAGTAAAGGGGAACAGAAAACAGAGAGTCTGTGTGTCTAGGCAAAGTCAGTACCAAGGAAACTGGACAATGGCAGTGACTAGTGGAGACCAAACTCCCTTCAAAATACTTTGATGCTGGAGAGCTGTGTAAAAGTACATTCGAGGGGTTTTGCAAATGTTACAACCACCATATGGCCTATTGTTGGGTGTACTTGTGAACTCACCTTGCCTAGGACGCTGAACTCAGTTACATATACAAAACTGAGCTGGGGTTCCCCATGCCATATGGAACTCATCCTGCAAATTGTACATGTACCCAGTCACTCTAATGTTACACACCCCATAGTCCTTTTCAAGTGTATGTAGCAGCTGGTCTTTATTTGAAGAGCATGTGTCTGCGGTGCGTACCCTGGCCATTCCATATATACCTGGCCAGAAATAATAAGTGACCTCTGTTTGACCACAGCTGTTCCAAGTAAATGGATGATGAGCTGCCTGGCCAGGCATGTGCTGTGTGCAGTCAACTGCATGTGCTGCCTAAGGGGGTCTTCTTCCACAGTCATTAGCATAATGATTGCTCTGTCCTTAGCCCCCATCTTCTAAATGCTTCAATAATGGTGTCTAGCTGGAGATGCTCCTCTATGCCTCTTGTAAGTGGCTGTGAACTTTGCCTTGCTTCTGGAGATAGGTCAATGGGTGCTACAGCATCCAATAACTAGAAGTTTGTAAATCCTAAGGTTTTCTACCATGTGGCTACTTGAACTCTACCCTATTTGTTTGGTTTTGGCTATGAGGCAATACAAACATGCCCCTCACTGCATGCACTTTTTGTAAAGGCTACCTGCTTCTCAGGGGTGGCGAGTTATATCTCCACGTGGTGCCTTAGCACCAGGAATATTCAGAGCCCATGGGCCCAGCTTCACCAATATTTGGGGCCGTGTGTCTCCCCCAGCCCTCTCCTGCTGCCCCTGGCCCCTGCCTTGTGCCTCCCCTGAGCCCTGGAGCAGAACATCCCTGCCTCTGCCTCTGCCCTGCAGCTCCATGCTGCCTCCCTGCAGCAGCTGCTGCCACAGGGTCCCAGTGCCCCCATCTCGACTGCCAGGGGAGACTGACTGAGCCTGCCTTTCCATCTCAGACCCTTCCCTTTTCCGGCGGGACCCTCCACCAGCACAGGGGGCTGCCCCGCCCTCAGTCACCGCTCCTGCCCCATGCTGGGCAAGGAGGCAGCCCCATCCCTCACCCCCCGTGAGGCTACAGTCGGGGCAACAGCAGGGGAGGAGGCGCACGCAGCACCCCCCCGGCACCCACCATGGGGAGGCGAGGGAGATTCCTGGACCTGAGAGGGGCCCTAGGAGCACGTGCAGTGACAGTGGTGGGGGTGAGTGTGCTGCTCGGGGGGCAGGAAAGGGGGGCTCCTCCCCCCAGAGCTCGCTGCTGCTGGCAGGGAAAGGGCTGGGGGAGTCCTCCCCTCTGTCCCCTGTCCCGGAGCAGCCTGCCTGTACCCCAAACTCATCCCCAGCCCTGCCCCACCCCAGAGCCCCACATCCCCAGCCAGAACTTTCACCCCCCCACCGCACCCTCAGCCCCCTGCGTTAGCCCTGAGCCCCTCCAGCACCCCAAATACCTTATCCCCAGTCCCAGCCAGAGCCATCATCCCCCTGCACTCCAACCCTCTGCCTTAGCCCTAAGCCTTTCTAACACCACAAACCCCTCATCTCCAGCCCCAGACAGAGCCCTCACTCCCTGCACCCCTACTCTTGCCCTGAGCCCCTCCCATACCCCAAACCCCTCATCTGAAGCCACACCCCCCAGCCCTTACCCACAGCCCTCACCCCTGCACCTCCTCCCATCCCCAAACTCCCTCCCAGAGCCTGCACCCCAACCCCCTGCTCCAGCCTAGGGCCTGCACCCCAGACCTCCTCCCCCACCCAAACTCCCTCCCAGAGCCTTGGGCAGGTGGGGGGTGGAGTTTGGGGGACAGAGTTTGGGCGGGAGCGGGTTCTGGGCACCACCAAAATTTCTACAAACCTGCCACCCCTGCTTCTTCTCCCTTTTTACAGCCTTTCAGTCCTGGGACTGTCCAAGAGGTTATTCAGCCCATCATGCAGCTTGGAGAAGCCTTAGAGCTGTTCTACGCTGCATCCAGCTCCAAGGGGCCATTTGTTTCAGCAGCTGGAGAATGGCAGAGCACAGTCATGCTCCAGTTATGCCTCAATGTGCCTTCCACTCCAAGGCGGGGGGAGGAGGGGTGGTGAAGCCCGTTATGCCAATTTTGTGGCCTGTGTGTCTGATGCAGAGCTTGTTGGCTAATAGAAGCACATGTTATAGTATTGCCAACTCTCAGGGTTAATGCAATTTTTGGCCTTTGATGTAGGTAGTCTCACACTAAATTATGTCCCATCACCTGATTTCAAGGAAGCAAAGTTAAAGCAAGATTTATTCAAATGCAATGTCTTCTCGTCTAGTGGAAGATGCACTAAACTGTAAGCCCTGGGACCACGAGTTCAAAGCCTAGCACCTTCCACCAAATGCTCTTAATAATTCTGTGTCCTTCATAATCCTTATTAACAGGGCTTCGTAGTGCTACTATGTGGGACTGCTATTGGGGGTTGGAGAGGGACTCACCAGTGGTACACTCCCTTGAGCCAGGGTTATTTTATTCTGACAACCCCCATTTTTTGGTCATTCTGGCTCCGTAGTGGTCTGAAGCTTACATGACAGCCCTTCAGGCTAGGCACCTTTCAGACTCAGTCCCCTTCCAGGGTAACAGAAGTCCAACCAAAACTTTCAAACAAGAGATTCTTCTACACTGCTTCTTCTGCTTGGCCTACTATTCAACCCCTCTTCTAGACTATCTTTAAGGTCTTCCCTGCTGTTACAGGGCATGGACTCCCAAGCTACATTCACTGGAATCCCACTCAGAGTTTCCCCCGCATCTAACCAGCATTCCCTGATCTTCACCCCACCTCCCGAGCTCTGCAGAGTTCTCCCCTGCTCTTTTAGCTGAGCATTGCATCCCAAGTCTTTCTTCCTAGAGACCCTTTTCCCTAGCAGATTAACAACTACCCCCCTCCCTGCTTCCTACACACCTTGTCTCCCCCAGGACCCTAAACTACTTCCTGCAGTTCCCCCTCTGAGTCTTCTCAGCCCTTTTTATAAAGCTTAGGGGTTCTCTGGCTAACACTGATCCCATTAGTTCTATCCTCTCAGGCTGGGAGGGAGCTAATTATGGCACAGATGTGACTGGAAAGCATTTGCACTAGATTATAAATGCTTCTGGGCAAGGGCTATCTCTTACTATGTGTTACAGTGAATAACAGGGTCCCTGATCTCAGTGGGGTCCTCCAGCAAGAACTTCTGCTGTGGGGGCCAAAGTCAACTTTCTATAAATTTGTGAGAGTTGGCAAGACTAATGATCTCTCACACTGGGCATAGGCATGGGAGTTCAAAAATGAAGAATGACCAGAACCATGATTTTAAATTAAAAAATGTCACAATTTTGGGGTGAATCGTGATTGTTGAATCTGACTCCTGATTTTTGAATTTTAGGGTTAACGATATCATGCATATCCTAAAAAGTCAACATGGTGAGTTCACTCTGCTTTGTTTATGTGGGTTCACATTATTTGTTATTTGTTAATATTTAGATGGCCACCTGTTTATTTGTGAAAATGTTTATAAATGTTTCACAAACTTTAGTAGAGACACCGTAAGATTAATATCAGAAGTGCATTTGTTATACATTATTTGCCACTCTTCATTCTCTTGCTGTAAAGAGTTTTAGGCTGTTCCTACAATATGGAACCTATGCTGGCTCTATCCGTCTAGTGTAGATGGAGTGTACACCCACAGAAGTTTGTAGAAAGAAGCACTCCCCCCACCTATGTCTACACTGGGATTTTGTCAGCATAACTGTGTTGGTCAGGGATGTGGTTTTTCACGCCCCTGACTGACATACTATGTTGATATAAGTTTTAAGTTTAGACCAAGCCTCTGTCATCCTATGGTACTTTTATGAATAAAAGCACTAAGTTAGATTTGCTATTATATGTAGCCTCATATTATTCATGAGCATTCTGGCATCCACTGGGTGTTCATGGATATATTTCTAGATTTCAAAATTTTCATGAAATTTTAGCACGCATCATTTTTTCAAAAAATCATACAGGAAGTGAACTATTTGTTATTCGCTACTCATTTTATACTTTAAAAGTAAGTTGTGCAATTGAAGAATAAAACCAGTAGTATATGATCTGGATGACTAATCACTCCACAATAACTAATAATAAATAGCAAATAGAAGTTTACAGAAAAGAGAGAAAGTTGTTCTTCTTAATCAATCAGTGCATTCTTGTGAATACATTTCAACAAAGTAGGATAAGTTTGGGAATAATTTTTAGAGGGGGGAAAAGGGTTAATTTAGATCTTGTAATTCAAACAGCTCTAAATATTTATCTTGAAGGCTTTGGCATGATAGGAGTAGAAATGGGATTTTCAGACTTCCCATTCCTATTCAAATCAGCCTGATAGCAACAAAAGAGGAAACATGAGCACTAAACCAAGAGGATAAAACTTCTTATGTGAGGAAGCCTGTGAGATTCACTAGGGCTTCAATTCAGCAAAGCATTGTGCTTTAACTTCAATGGGGCTTAAGCACTTGCTTACGTGCTTTGCTGAGCAAAGATGGATTTAAGCATGTGCTTAAATTCTTTTCTGCACTGGGGCCTCAGGATAAAAATCACTGAAGCCAAGAGTCCTCTGTGTGTTTTTAAAAATAGCCTGGGCAATTTTTTCTACTAAATAGAAACTTATATAGGGACTAAATGGAAATAAAGTCAACAGAAAAGTGACAGCACTCTCTGGGAGTAAAGGGGATTTTGTTGTTGCTGTTTCTTGAGACACTAACCACCCCTATCCCCCTTCTCTTCTTGCCTTTTAAATCTTTGTGATGGTGTCATTGCTTGTCTTTTTTTTTAGAGGCTAATTCAAGATCTGTGAGCTGGATTTCTTTGTATAAGGGAGAGTGCCCTTCTGGACTTCTGTTCTAACTATAAATATATACCATGCACCGTAATTATGGGGAAGCTTCCTTCCTGGCAAGGGCATCGGTAGTTAAAGGGGGAGCTTTCAGGCTTGCCTCTTCCAGCTGATCTGAAGTGTACTTAAGCATGCAGAAAATTCTAGCTGAAAAGATTTTTAAGGGAAAGGAGACAATGTAACTGGCCTGTGTCCAAATCTCTAGCAAACAATCAGATGTGGCCATTACATGAGACATTTGTTTGTTTTCTTTCTTATTTACATCAGAAAGTGATTCCGACTGTCATCAATTGAATACCCCCATATTCAGTATGTGCCCTTCAGCTTGAGCACCTTCTTTTAGTGGCTTTCAGTAGATGTTCTCATTTACTTTCCACACATTTTTTAAAATCATTTTTGATTTTCAAACAACAGAAAGGAATGCCAGATAAATAGACTCATTCTCCACTGCCTTGCATCTGATGTGCCCATCTCCACCTATGCAAAGGAAGTGTAGTGTGTATGTGAACAATATTAAATCACAATTCTCCATAGCCTTGACACCCACTCAGTGCTCACTTTTGAAGGTACAAGGCAGTGCAGAATCAGGCTCGCTGTATTTAGCATCACTCGAATGGTCAGATGGATTTGTTTCAGAGTCTGAGAAATGACATGTTTCTGATAATACTACATAACTGGCTTCTGGCTGGGGTGCCAATTTGATTGCACTTTTCCCCTCTCAGGGGAAAGTTTACATCCTACTGACTGTTTATGGCATGACAGATTAGAAATGCCAGAGCCTGGAAATTGGACCAAATGTGCCATTCATGGAGTTACAAATGTGAATCATTTAAAGCTCAGAACACCGACTGCTTTCCCCTTTAAAGGTCAGACTATTTGTAGAAACATTAAGCCAGATGTAGAAGGGTTGCAAGACCATTAAAAAAAAGTCTACACTGTGATGTGATTTTATATCCCACCCTAATAGGCAATGTCAGTCATAATGATCAGTATACATGTATTCCTAGCTGGGATGCGGGCTTCACATGACATGGGACTAAACTGTGTAGAGTACTGCTCTTGTGGTTCTGTGGTTTCAATTAACAGCTTCAAGGATAAAAATCCACAGTGAGATGATGGCTGAGGTCAAGGAGGTTATCCTTTTATAGCAGCTGCCATCCTAAGGGAGAAAATAAAAATGAGGGACATTTGAATGACCTGACCCAGGACATTGCTTCCACGAATAACAGGTCAGCAGTGCTGAAATCTGCCATCGGGACTCAGGAGAAAAAGTGTGGTCAGACCAATATATCTCCAGTTCATGACCTTAATCTTTGCTTTACACTTCCTAATCCTAAATAGATACTCTAATGATGCCCAGTTAGATCCAGTAATAGCCTGACTCTGTTGTATTCATGAAGTGTGTGAGCACGCGTTATTGCTGGGCTGGCTAGCCTTACTTTCTCTTAAAAGATGCTCATTATTTGAAGCAAAGCACAGTGATGTCCACACATGAAACAAATATTGCATATTCCGAACCACAAACAGCAATTTACCATACAGTTTCAAGTAAATGACCCTTGTTGGTTTTCTTTTTAACATCTTCCAAACTCAAGCACTAGAGAAGCTATTCAAAAGGCTCTTATTTTTAATAATAACCTGCATATAGTCTTCTCCCCAACCATGACTGCATTTTATCCTGTTAAAAATTAAACCTTTTATAAATTCTTCCTAAGGGAAAACACCTATGGAGTGTGCTAAAGACTGACTGGAATGACCTTATTTAGAAATGATCAAGATTTTACTTTTTTCTTTGTTGCATTTTTGTTTTTCCAGTTCTTATGGCCAACTAAAGACCTGATCCTGCATACTAATCCACACAGTTAGACCCTTAAGCCCATAGGGAAAGCCAATGGGCCTTCACTGAAGTCAATAAGATCCCTACAGGCACAGGAGTCTGCCCACAGAACAACTTGCAGGACTGGATATGCTAATATGACTTGCTGGAGGGACCTAGAAAACCCTGCCATGCCCCACTCCAGTGGTTCCCTGAAGAGGAGGTGCTACTCTATCAGACAATAGCCTGTGGTTTCAGGCTTAAGATCCATCCCAGGTTCAGAGCCTGCTAGGAGATAATTAGGTGCAGCTGAGATATTCAAGCTCAACACTTTAAAGGTAGGAGTGGTTCCTTCAAAAGAAGGAAAAGCTGAAAGGAGGTTGGAGGCTGTACTGGTTAGAAGTCAATGCAGGGAGTGCTGAGGAAACAGTGGTGCTATTTTATATGGTCTGTACTTTTTATATTTGAGTTTACTGCTTATAGAACTGACTGGAAGGAAATGTAGCTAGAGATTTTTATTAACTTGGTGTCAATTTGAGTTAAAGCAGAATCTATATAATAACACTGTACTTAGGGTATTTGAATCTGAGCCATTAGTGAACTTATTTTCTTGGCCTGCTGTAGTCCAGCCTAGCAATGGGTAGCATTAGTTCTCTGAATTTGCAAACACTCAGGAATGTGTATAACTTTACTCTGGGATTTATCCCCTGTAGTAATGAATAGTAGCAGCACCAGCTGGGAGTATTCCCCTGAGTAAAGGTACATGCATCAGTGTCCCCAGGATTGAGGACTAAAATTGCTATTGGTATCATTGTACTCTCAAAGCTAAGCAAATAATTGGCAACAAAAATGAGCTTAGTCTCTCTGCTCATGGAATATCTGCAAGTAGACTGGAATTTTTAATTCTTTTACTTGGATAAAACACCTGGTTTGATCAGAAATAGTTCTGTGAGTGTCTGCTAGTCAGACTGTGTGGTAAGTTGTAACTGGTTAGATAAGTTCTATTGTATTGTTTCTGCTATTTGTTAGAATGAACATGCAAATACTTTGTGTGCATTTGGAAGCACTTGAACTGTAAATTTATATATATTCATGCTACTCAGGCATTCAAAAGTTCATGGAAAATGAACATAAAAGGGCTGCACACCATAGGATTAAATTCATGTGTGTTCAAAAATATTGTAATCATTACTTCTCACTCACTACAACTACTACTACTCCCATGGATATGTCAAACCTCTAAGGTACCAGTGGTCTTCCAGGGGTACCATAACTTGGAGGCCAACACTGAAGGTGCTTCAGATGCTAGGTTACTAGCTGTAGTGTGTTGTGATAATAATTTGACCTTGTGGCTAAATAAAGGAATATTTTACTAGGGCTTGTCCTCCAATACAGTGGCTTAAACAGCTGCAATTTAAGGTGAAATACTAACTGTCCCTATTGTGGGATGAGTGAGGGGTCTGCTATAGTGTTAGGGCTCCTAGGGTTGGGATGCATCTCCAGATCAGCCTAGTCTCTTGGACCTGGAATCTCCTCTAATCAGTTAGTGGTGTGTTCTTGGAGGGTCATAAGTTAGTGAGGAGGGAGTTGATGGGAATGATTGTGCCCCACTCTAGAAATCACTAATCCTTTGTAGATCAGATGTTAAAAATTAACAGCCCCCCCACAAAAAAAAACCACCCAGAGCTCCCCAAACCAAAAATAAACTCAAATCCCTGGACCTCCCGAAATACTACCAGCACGTTAACCAAACACTAAACTCAATAAATTACCCTTACCATCTTCCCCTACCGGAGAGTTTTGCCCTTGGAGATTTCAGCAGGAAACTTTCAGCTGATTAAACTGCACAAAGGGAGAGGGCTACTATCTCAGATATCAAACTATTCAGATACTTAATATTTTATTAAGTTTCACCCACAAGTGACTAGGAATCTCGAGCAGTATTTGAATTCTTAGTGTTATGTACTCATACTATGAATTGTGCTGTGGCAGACTGCTATGTTCTAGTTGGAGCCTCCTGGGTTAGCCTTAAGTGGAATGTGTGATGTAACTTAGTTTGTCTGTGACCAAGGTGTAGATTGCCTGCACAAGGCTTCCCTCTGATCATAGCATATAAACACTCCACGGGCTGCAGACGAGTCATAACTACTAGAGAAAACGTGAACGTACCCCCAGAGTGGCCAGGTCTTTTCACTCCAAAAATAGACCTCTAGCTCTTGATATCTTTGATCCAGTGTGAATATACAGGGTCTCCAGATGAAAGCCCTGTGGAATAGCAAGATTTGCATTGAGCCTTTTCCACAAACTCTGCTCCCCTGATAGGATGATGGAGGAGAAGAAAGCTCTCAGAGTGGGTCCCTGAAGAGACTTGCTCCCCAGTTCCTCCCTGTGGGCTTTAACATTAGAGGGAGTGATCAGGCCCACTATAAACATGAATTACCTTCCACTCAGGAAAGTAAGACATGATAAAACACGGCAAAAAGAAATGGGGTAAAATTGGCTTAAGGAACAGTGACTATTTTAATGAAGCCAGTCTTAAACAGATCTGAAATATTTTTAGAAAGCTAAAAATAAATGACTTTTGTGGTACATTTGCAAAAGAATTGAGTCAAATATTTCCAAGCAGACAACATAATGACCCATTCAAGAAACGCAATGTCAGTTGTAGGTGGCTGGAAGATGGTGCTGTTGCTATACATTTTTGTAAACTGAAAGGATGGGATTTCACTGAAATGTTTCCAAGCTGAGCAGAGACATCAGTAGTGTTAGAGAGGAATTGTTCACAATGATCTCCCTTTGTGCTTTATTCCAAATCCAGAGCTGACCATTTGTGTTATATTAGTAGAGTGTGAGTAAATAGAAAACCCAGCATGATGACCTATGAGGGTCTAAATATTTTGGTTCATTTTAGATCTGTAATCATAAATATTTTTACTGACCCTTTTGGAAAAAAGATTTCTGTGAAAACTGTTTTCCGATTCATAGGTAATCCAGTTGATAGGAGAGGAGTATTTGTAGGACTGTAATGGCTGCACCATACACACAACAACTGAGAGTGAAGTTACTTTGAAAAATGTGTCAACTGAACATGCCCAGTACTAAGCTTTCTGACCCAGCAAAGCATTTAAAGCATATACTTTAGGCATGTGTGTTCAGTGGGATGAGTCATCTGCTACTAGTTACGCATGTGTTGTGGTAGATGAAGGCCTAAAACAGGAAACCTAAAGAGCGATCACACACAGAAATGGGTCTGTAAGAATGTAAATGTAACACGTACTCAGTTTTAGCGATTTTTAGAATGATTTGAAAGATTAAATGGGTGGGGAAGCTAAGACATGGGGTCAAGTTCCTCCATATTCTCCTATTCCCAGTTCTTGTTATAAAATTCTTTGATCACCACCAAGTATCACTTCTTGTCAGGAAACTCTGATCATTTGCCTTACTTTAAATTATTATTTATTACATCAGAGAAATTTACCCAATATACAAAATATTGAATAAATAGGGAACACTTGCAGAAATCCTCATAAAGCAGTAGAAACAATAGGAAAGGCAAATATCACCTGGAAAACTATCAACAGATTACAGAGAGAAGAGAACTCAAAGTGCGTGTGAGTGAATCACAATATTAGTTAAGGAGATTAACGTGAAATTCCTATCAACATAATCCCTAAATATCAATGAAACCACTATTTTAAGGAACACTGACACCCAGTTCACATGCCTTACCCCTCACACATCATAATATCCAATGCACGCAGAGCACAATTGTGTGGACAGAAAATCCCCTTATTTCCAGCATCGTCACCAACAATGCACACAATCCACTCCTCTAAATCACAGGCACTACCTTCACTCCAACTCTTAAAAGTCTATCAACAGGATATTAATATTTCATCTCAAACATATGGAGCCCACTACTACACTTAGCAATGTTGGGCCAGATCCCCAAATGTGTCTCAGCTGTGTGTGTGCAAGACCCAGGTAGGGGGAGAAATTAGGTCTAAGTTACTTTTCTGTCACCCTAGTCCCCCAAATCTTGGAGCCAGCCATGAGGCAAAAGGGCACACAGTATAACTTAGAGCAGCCTTAGAGCTGCTCTAAATTATGCTACATACAGCAGTCCCTTAGAAATCTCTTTGCTTGTCAATCATCATGGGAGAGCTTTATGCTCTGATTCTGTGCTTCCATGTCCCTTATATCCGGGTCATAGAGAACTCACTGATTTTATTTTTGTTTTAATAAATATGTTAAGTCAAGTATTGGATTGAAATAGTAATCTTGTGTGACTATCACAGGCCCCAGAACACAACCTTTAAGTCTATATTATGTTTGTCTGTTATATATGCTCGTATAGGTATAATTACAAAAACGAATGACGAACTTTTCAAAATAACTGTGTATTAGTTTCTGGCACATGTCAAAAAGAACACTTTGCCAGTTTTTTATTTTGTGTTCTGGTACTATCCAAAAACATCACAGGCAGTTTGACAAAACTGTACGACATGATCAGCAAGGTGCAAACTTCCACACACAGCAGAAGATGGCAAAACCACTAACAACACCAGCAGAAATTAAACACTTGGCATCTGTGGCTCAGTTTTCTAACAGTGATGAAAATCTCTGCATGTCAATGCCTTTCCAGTAGTCTCCTGTGGTTGATACTGGATTAAAAAGTGGAAGGAGAAAGGAATCTCATCTTGACAGTGCTATGGCTGAGCTTGTAAAACAACTAGGTTAGTGTGGAGTAAAATCCTACAGCAAGGTCTTTCGAAGTGGTGAGATACAAGGGAATGCCCAGAAAACTGATGGAAATTGAGCCCTATGTCCTTACATTAAAAAAGGAGACCTAGGATGCAAAACACAACCCTCATCATTAATCTGACCTATGGATAAGGGATAGTACACCTCACCATTGTAGAGAATATTTAGCATAAGACTCAGAAGTTGTCTACAAAGCAGAACTTAGGATGAGGAGAGCATGGTGGTTTTTAGTAGAAATAGTTTGATGGAGAAAGCAATTATTTCACATGTACTACCAGCTTGTTTTCATCTCTGAATACTCTACGTAGATATGGATGGTAATATTTGATATGAGTTTTCCAGGTCATTTAATACAAAACTTCTACTGTTAAATAGAACTTCTATCACAACTAATATTTCCTACTCTGAAATACTCCCAGGACTTTTACAAAAGGTGACTGATAGGACTATATATTTTATGCATTTAATGGGCTCAAGCTGTTAATCATTCATCTTGAAACTTGGGGTTTAAATGCTTCAGAATAATCCCCTCCCAATCTGACCCTGGCTTTACAATTTTGGATCAGACCTCCAAAACCAGAATCATTCAGTTTTCTGGATACAGCTTGAATGTATTGTAAGTGGGTAGCCTTGTAGTGAGAACAGATGGTCTGGCAAGCATTCAAATTGGTGAAAATATTGTGGACTAAACTGATCTTGTGAGATTATGTGGCCGAAGCTATTTTTGAGTTAAACCTTGAATGTGAACTCCTAAAGTGATTCTTGATCTGAACTTTGCAGCGATGTGAATATTGCAGCATAGTTCTAAGGTCAAAGAAGTTAGACACCTACTTCTATATTTAATCACTTAGATAAAAGTGGCCTGGTTTGCAGAGATGGGGACTACCAGATAAAGTCAATCTGTGCTTAGCACATCTGAAAATCAAGTGCCTAATTAAAGTTTTAAAATTTTAGCCATTGTGCAGGTCAATAACAATGAAGCCAATGATATAGTTTTATTTAGTTCATTATTACAGAAGTGCTAGAAAGGGAGCCTATTGCCATATGATCTAGATGTCCCAGCATAAGGTAAAAATAGCCTACCACAAATCTGCTTCCCACTTAAACAGTTCTCCACCCCTACAATTAAAATCCTTCCTCCAACCTCTCCCCAACTTTCAAACAAAAATGGTAAGGAGAATTAAGTTTTCAGTGAACCCTGAAGATCATGAGGTTTGGGCAATATCTGTTAGCCCAAATTGTGAGAAGTACCATGTATTTATAAGTCTGCTGGAATGTTCCAAACACCAAGGTCATGACTGATAGATGATAGAGAACCATTATATCCTTCTGAGTGACATCTGAAATTGGTTACATTGGTCATTTAGGCTCTGTGACAAAGAAATGTGATAGCTGTCAGGTACTCTTTAGGAGGCTGGCCAGTCAGTCATCGATGACATTGACATTTGAAGATTATCTGGAGCATTTTCATTGTTAGGGAGCATGAACTTTCTTGATTTTGATTGGTAAATAGTCCATTTGCTTTGGAACAAATGAGGTATGGTAGTGTATAAGATTGGGATAGCTTTAAATTTGGGTATTCTGTTAAATATTATCGTCGGCCAACCCAAAGAAGGGGTCATCTGAATGGTGGACAATAGCTATATACCAACTTACTTACCCCTCAGTGGTTCTTTTAGAGTGAAATTGATAAATGTTTGTAAAATACTTTGAGATCTTCAGATGAAAGGGACTATCCAAAATGCATAGCATTATTGTGTTAGTGCCTACCAGAGGCAGGAAAATGAACATTTCAAAGGCTAGTGAGGGCTACAATTCCTGCTGAAAGACGAGTGCATTTTAATCAAAGACAAAACTTGGCACAATCTACAGCTCACTTATAGAGAGCGTGCAACAGCAAAACTAGCAGAACAGATGAGCTTGTCTTGTAAACTGGTTATAATTAAATATCAATTTAAGGAAGCCTGGTAAATCAAGCATCCTTGTTTAATATTCATGAGCAAAATGTAAATATTTGCCTAACCTGTATGGTGTTTGCACATTATACCCCTAATTCCTTTCCTGGCTACATTAATGCCAGAAAGGCACAGCCAACTTCATAGCTCTGAACTGAACCATGAACTTCTGACCCTGGGTTTTTTTTGTTTAATAAAACATCTCAACCGTAATCAGGTGTCTACATTTTGATCAGAAAGGTAACCACCTAAGCAAGGTGGTTTTGCGATCTGTCTGATTCACAGCGTTTGCTTTCCATTATCAACAAATCTTATAAAGGGTAAAAGTGTAAAATTTTCACAAGCATAAGCATCAGAGTCTGCAGATTACGTTTTCCTTCAGTTAATTAACTTAAAAATACTTGGAAAAGCTATCTTTTTATTTGGTTAGACAAAGTTAATAACAGTGCACTCTTGTATTTCTTATTGTTACTTCCAAGTTAACAAATCATTAACTTAAAATATGAATAATACTTGATATTTTCTTATTATTCCTGTCACATTTTCCCCCAGTTCTACTTTCTGCATTTTTTTAAAATGATACTCTCATAATTTATGAAATCATAGTTCCCTCTGGAAACTAGAGATTGAACTGTTTCCATACTGATTTTTTTCCTCCCTCTTCTCCCCACCCCCAATATATGCACCTAGTTTCTATCCTACCATTGCTCATATGTGCTAGGTGGCAGATGTTTATTTAGTTTGCTGTGGAAGTAAAAACACTGTTTAGTCAAAAAATCATGACTGACTTTCATTACACACATACGGAGTCAATGTAGGTCAAATCTGGGGGTCTGATATGTTTGACACAATATCCCTCGCAAAATGTAAGGGAATTAAATGCTCTTGTGCATTATAGATATTATTCTCTGTTCTGCATGGTAGCTATATCTGTCTCCTCACTTCATGCAAGTCCTATTCAAAAACAGGAGCTGTGTGTGTGTGGTTTTTTTTTTTTTGTTTTGTTTTTGTTTTTTACTATGAAGCTTCTCCACAATCCAGCTGTGGTGGCCATAGACTTTTTTTGCTAGATTGTTGTCTCATACATTTCTCTGTTCATAACAAAGCTGACTTATTCGTCATCATAATGAAACTCAAACATACCCCCTTTCATTTCAAGGGGGCTGAAAGTCAATTGTAGGAGAAAATCAAAGATGCATCCTTACAGGCACAAGAAACAGAGGTTAGCTGGTTTTATATCCTGTAGTCTCCAAGGCGTGTCATACCAGATGTCTGATTTTTCATTTCCAATACTATGAACTTTTGTTATGGATCTGTGACACTAAATGGTGCCTATGGCAGTTGTAGATCTTTCACTGCATGTTCATGCATTAAGTTTTATGTATTGTTAGAGGAGAAATGGTGTCATTGTCAGCACTCTTCCCTTCCGGTGTATCAGACATGTACCATTCTGGAAAACAAGAAAGAAGAGTGAGCATTTGAAAAAGGATACAGAATTTGGGCTATGCTTACAAAACCTGAACTGAGCATTAAAAGAAAAAACAAACTCTCTTTAGTCTGGCTAGGGCTTGAGAAGAGTTCTTTTGTTTGCATTGCATTCCTTATTTTGTAACATGGATCTCATGTAAATTACACAATTCAGGCTGATGAATCTGTAAATCCGGAACATAAACTGTCGGTTAGCTGTAGTTTTTGGAGAAGGCAGGCATGCAGAGTCACCAGGTGGATTACCAGGGGTTATTACTACACTCTTGAGATCTGGTTCCCTGCTTTTATCAAAGCTTCATCTATGTTGCAGATGGGTACTCGTTAATTTAAAGAGGAAGGGAAGGGTGGGGGCAACACAACAGACAAAATAGCTCCGTGGCTTCTGGAAGCAAACAGATTTGTATAAATCTCATAAACGGCTCAGCTTCCAGCATAAAGTCTTACGGAAAGGGTTATTCTATTCCTGGTTAGACATCTGTTCACATTTCCTGCTGGGAATTCTGGGATTTAGACAGCCATCTGCTGCTGCTTACTGTAGCAGCTCAACAACAAAGGGAATTTTCTCAACTAACAAAGTCTTTGACTAATAAAAAAGATATTGCTATAGGCATATGCTATTTTTTCCTTTTAATTTTAGTCAATGTCTTTTTAAATCTAGATCATATTAACTTAACAAAACAAAAAATGAAATAGAAGGCAAGTTGCTGAAAAATGCTTGTGCATGAGTTTTCTCAATGAAATTCAAACTAAATAAACAAGCAGGTGTTGTCGTGCATTTCTAGGTAAGTACATTGCAGCAGGTTGGTGCAGAATAAAGAAAAAACATCTTCAGTTGGTAGGACTACAGCTGTATTTGTTTATGTAAAACATAACAATATTACTTTCAGCTTCACGCACCTTTAGTGATCCAATTACCTGTGATGGGGGATTTATTATCGAAATAAACTAATGTACTACAGGGAACAAGCCTGCAGTATTAAGGGATGGACAAGATGACCAACTAGTATAGTAGGCCTTCTGTATCATTTATTTGAATCCAATCTGTGTGGTATATATTCTTTACTAGATAATATTTCCTCCACCCCACCCTGCTTTTGTCTTCAGGGGAAAATCTTTGTGCCATTTTGTTTTAAAATGCAGATACTAATTGCAAAGGAACTCTCCCTTTAAAATCCTCCATTCCATCCTGTTGATCAAGATGATCCCTGTAAACATCTTTGGCCTATAATACTTCTGTGACTGGGGTGTGGAAATACATCTGTAGCCAACTGAGCTCCATTTTGTGTTGTGACCTTAATTTTTACACCCCGTCTTCCATTTTGTGAGCTAACTGCCATTTTGTGTTCTTTGAAAAGCCAGCCCGACCTTGACAAAGCCAATCTATTCCAGACACTATCCTGCCAGGAAGGAGTAGGACACTTTAGAGAGGGATATAACTGAGAAACCCAACAAAGCCCATCAACTTTGAATGACTGTCAGTGACCGTCCCATCTCAGGAGATAATGGTCCATCACCACATGCCAGAAGATTGGGAAGAAGAGAAAAGGAAGGCAGGAGGGACCGTACTTTGCTAGAAATGGTGACTAAACCTCTGATTTGCAGGAGTGACTTTGGGATGGGGTGGGGGTGTGTATGTTCCATCTCAGGTCTGTGTTATTTTACAAAGATTTGTAACTCTAGTGCTTTCTTAAGAGTAAAAGTGATTGTGGTCTGTGACTTGGGCTCCTAGGCATTATGGTAATGCAAATAATCTTCACTTGCCTGTCATTTTTTTTCCTGAAAGAGTTAATCAAGAAGCTATCTCTTGAGATACTGCAGTTCTGCCTGTTTTTCTGGCACTGTGTGTGGAAATGGAAGCATTTCATAGAATGCTACCATTCAGGTCCTGGACTTTAATCTCTTAGCTTGGAGGCCAAATTTAGGCTGATAAGTATCTCCCCTACCTTTTTTCCTATATCATTGGTACCTTCATGTATCACACCACCAGCTGCTCCATAGCACTGCAAATACATCTGTCTAGATGTCCTGTGAGATTGTCAGGAATAAGGCTCTCAGCTGTGACTGCTCAGTACTTCTGATGCCCTAGTGAGCCAGCTAGGCTGTCTGATGGACCACCCTGTCTGATTGCCTGAGGAAACCAGCAGGCTGTTTCTTAAACCTAGCAACAGCAGTGGCTCACTGGCTGCTCAACGCACATGCCCAGGGACTTTCTGCCTCCCTGTGCTTGTCTCTCCCAGATCCTGCTCTGCACCCAGCCTAGGTCCCATCCTGTTCCAGCCTGGCTCCTGTCTCAGAACCATCCCTGCTCCTGCCTTCCTTGACTCCTAGTAATCTGGTTCTGACCTTTGGCTCTGACTCCAATTCAGTTTCAACCCTTAGTTTCAGTATTTGGACTCTGACCTCGGTTCTGACTCCTGACTCTGTCTGTCTCAACTCTTGTTTCTGGCATTCAGACTCTGACTACTAGGCCTGGCCACCTACAACAGAGATCTGCAAACTTTGCACCTTGTGGGCAATTTACCATGAGGTTCTTCCAGTGGTTAAGGGGCTGGATATTACAGGGGGATGCTTGGAGAACTCAGAGATTGGAGTGCACCTACTGCTAGCCCGCTTATGGGCAGTGTTGCCCACATTGGCTGAGAGGGGATTGCTAAGTCTTGCCTGTGGTTGAGAGTGTGAGGGACTGACCCCTGACAATTATGCACAGAGCACCCTAATGCTAAGGGCAAGTAGTAACAAACTGCTCACAATCCTGGGTCCCTTCAAAAGGTTCCCAATCTGTAACAAATTTCCCAAGCGATTGCATTCCAAAGGTGGGAGCCCTCACCTAAAAGAGCTCTGCCACCAATTATTCCTGCATGTGCTTCCCTTAACCTAGACCACCAAACATCTCTTCCAGTTTATCTCTAGTATTTTCTATTGCTGCTCAGATACAGCAGCCCCTGAAAATGACACAGATACACTATTCTTACATACACTACACTTCACATGCTACACTTCATACACTATTCTTCAGGCAGGCAGAATGGCCAAGACTTTTTAAAGTAGCTAGTAATCCTTGAATGCTTCAGTTTTTGAGTGCCCAGAGTGAGACCTTCAAGAGACCTGGAGTTCAGCACATCCTGAAAATCAGCCCCCTTCAGGGTGTCTCGAGTTGGGCACTCAGTCACTAGTCACTCTGGAAAATCTTGGCCAACGGTGTCTCTAATTAACCTTTTCCCTTGCTGGAAGGTGTTTGCTCTAACCCCATTAGTCTTTTAGCATTGAATTGAAGTTACCCTCTCTGACTGAGGAGGGCTGGAGACCATTTCTTCCAGAGTTAGTCAACACCAGTCAATACATTGGCCAGTGGTCTTGTAAACTGTGTGAGTGTGAGAGAGAGATCCTCTTTGACTGAACAAGAGAGTTGTTTGCTGAGTCCCAAGTTTAATGGGTGCAAAGTGACCTGTTTACTGTATATGCAACAAAATATGCAAAGATATTTAGTGTGGTTATACCAGTGACTATTTTATAAATTGTCTCTCACCGTGTTGTGGAACCCTGCTATGGAATCACCAAAAGAATAAGCAAATCCTCATCTCAAGTAGCATAAATCATGCTGATAGCTGTTCGAAATGAATCTATAGTAGAGAGAAGAGAGCATGTGAGATAAATTATTCTCAGGAGTATTGAGTAATGGTGACTGGGAGTGCCCAATAACCCATGCATTCACTGGAGTGAATATCTTGTACTTGTCCTTTAACTGGCCTTTGTGTGACAGAATAATTACACAATAGCTTGAGTTAGGAACAAAGCTAAGAACAGAGTAAGCTAGTCTGCCTTCACTCTGGTAGTCCTGATTGTAGGTTTGACTCAACTTATGTTAGAGTAATGGTAACGGTTTGTGTGGTTACTTCCTCTATACCTTCTGAATTTTACTAAATAACCTTTTATTTGTGAAGTGAAAAATTTTGTGCATCACTTTCTATTTAAAAAAAAAAATTAAAGCAAGAGGAAGAAAATCCATAAGTAGAAGAGGCTAATGGGCCCACTGTACATCAACACAAATACTGGCATAGGATTCAGTGTGTTTATTTCAGAGCCAATAAATTTGCCTGTGGGAATTAATATGTAATATACTGTGATCCATCTTAAACCCATGAACAAGATAATGTTGATATGCCTAATCAAAAGGAGACAGAGTGGATTTTTAAAGGGACAAATTTTTATTGATTTCACAGGGAGTTTGCCCAAGAAAGGATTGAGAAGCACTCTCGCATCTAGCCCAAAATAAGAAAACAATAAGCAAATAAGGGCTAACATTTTTTTCAAAGTCCAAATTAATTGTGGTAAGTGGTTCTTCTTAATCCACTATTTTGTTGAAATGGTCTATTGAGTCTGAGAGCCCACTGGAATGAATGGGTGTCTTTCCCTGGACTCTTCAGATCACGCCTTCATGGAGGAATGCTTTTCTTTTACAAAGGCTGTTTTGTCCGTATCATGTCCTTGTGTTCATCTAGGTGTCTCATTTAACTATTGCGTTAACCAACTCATTTTTATATATATATATAATCAAAATAAGGCTCACTGGTCTCTATTTCCAAGGATTACTCCTAACTAATGTTGGAGTAACTCCTAACTTAAAAAAAAAAGTGTTATCTTCTAGCCCTCCAATATAGCAGCTGATTTCAGTGAAATTGTACATTTTTCATGGTAGCTTAGCCACTCTGTTCTTAGATTCTTTCAGAACTCTAGGATGTGTACTCTGGTTCTAGTAGTACTCCTGCTACTCTTAAATTTATCATTTTTTGTCCAATATCTCTTGTTTTTACACCTCTCTGTCTCTGACAGGGATGCATTTTACCTACCTCAAACATGCTTTTCAAGCAGTTATCTCTCTCAAATCCTTGCAATTCCTTTTGCCTACATTAGTACTTTGTTTCCTACAATGAATCTAGTCCTTAATTTTGCAAAACTTCAGAAAAGGAAATTAATTCAAAATTATGGGCTAATGGATGGCAAAATATATTTGAGTTATAGAAGCATGAAACATGTCCCTGTTTAAAAAAAATTATTTCACTTGCAACAATTTAAAGCATTGTCAGTAAATTTAAATATGATCTTTAGTCCAACAGTTTCCTTTAAGTTTAAAACAAGAAAACTAATTGTTCAGAATTTTCATGTCCTCTTCTGTTTCTACTAAAGTCAATGACAAAACTCCCATTGACTTCAGTAGGAGCAGAACTGGACCCTTAGTTAGCAAGACTAATGTGGTCCATTAGGCTGAACTTTTATTGATCCTATTAAGATACAGTACTTCATGAATATTTGTGCCAGCAAGAAAGCTATTTATTTAGTTGACTCAGCTGGCTTTCAAGTTATATTAAACTAGATTTAGTTTAGTGATTCACAGGCAGCAATATGGCATATTTTAAAAACCATACATTGACTCTAAATAAGTCTCCAGATAAATACGCAGTGGTATGTTTTTTGCATCTTTCCAGTTCTATCTTCAGCTGAGTAGGTTGCATTAAATTGGACTCACTGAGGCCTGCACTTCAGTCAAATTCCACCTTGCTTACTAAAATATCCATGCTCATTTACAGTTCTCTTCTGGGAATCTCTAAGATAAAGATGAGATGAAGACCCCAAAATCTCAGAAAGGAGCAATATATTGGGTGCTGCTATGTTGATTGCTTCATAGCAGGGTTGCTAAACTCTGCCATTCCCTTTCTCTGGTACAGCAGATGGGCCAAATTCTTCTCAGGTTTAACTGCACTGATCTTCATAGAATTAAAGCTGAGATGAATCTGGCTGTCTGTTTTCCCCAACCTTTCTTTGTGTGAAAAGAGTAGTAGACAATGTTTGTATAAAACTCCAGGTGCAATCCAGGGATGAGATCTGCAGATTTTTACACTTGCAAAACACTAGATGGGTGAACAGATAGTAGGGATTTGCCTTCACATGTGTACAAACCTGACCTGAGTGAGATGCAATGTGCTAAACTCATGTTCCTGCAGACCCTTTAATTGACTCCCTATTTCCTCATGTTGGGCTCCTTCTGGTCCTGGAAATGACCCCAGCAATTATCACCACCTGTTACTGTGCACCAAGTTTGAAGACATATATCCCTTCCATTTTTTACATACTTGCTTACTATTAAAATTAGGGATATTCTTTTTATCCCTATAAAAGTCCGATCCTTTTTTCAAATCCTGCTAGTCTCTGACCTCTATATCTCATGGTACTGAATTCCCCATTCTAATTATTGTGAGGGGAAAAAGGTATTATCAGGTTTGAATTTGCCACCTTTCAATTTCATTGAATGTCCCCTCATCCTTGTTTTATGAGAGATTGAATGTAAGATCCCTATTTGTCTTCTCTACACCATTCACTATTTTTATTAAAATACTTTTATCAAGTCCCCTCTTATTTGTTTCCTTTCTATTGAAAATACCTCAAATCTTTCTTCATATGAGAATTTTTCAAGGCCACTAATCACTACCATTGCCCATCTCTGAACCTTCTCTGTTTCTGACAGTCTTCATTTGTTATGGTAATCTAACTTTTGCCATATCTCTCTCACAATCATTAACTCTTCTGCCTCCTTCAGATCAATCTAGGGACTTCATAGGTTATAGTCTGAAGACTATTTTAAAACAGTTCTTATTTTTTTTCTTGTGTTAAGATTTGAAAAGACATTGGGTTTGAATCTCTCTAAGCCAGCATGCTTGTATTATGTTGATGTATTTCTAATGACTTCAACTGAGCAATGGAGTTACACCAGCATAAAACTGTTAGAACAGAGTGGAGAATCAGGCCAATCATATTTTTAGGCTAATGATCACACAGCAATTTACAGGAGATACACTCTTAGACTTTACAGGTTTCAGTGTCCTCTCATGAAGTATCCAAAGAAGCAAAATCTAAAAATGTAACTAAACTGAAGTTTCACAAGAGCTCCACCTAACAACTTAGCAATGAAGTTAAGAGGACATGGAAGAGAGAGAACCTTTTGTATTATGTTTTTAAATTGGTCTACAGAAAATTTAGACCAACAAGTAGCAGTAATTACATGTTATTGTATTATTTTTCCTACAAAGTACCTTATGCAACCACAATACTAATACCACAGTGGTTGCCAATTAAAATAATCATTTATTGTGTCACAAAAGATGAGATACCCCATGTCGTGTCCTGAGTACAGAACAATGCGGCAGTGCCTCAGACACCACTGGGCTGTCAAATCAAGAGGTGTAGGGAAAAGACCCCTTCTAGGCAATAGGGAACCTAGCATAGAGAAGTAACTGTACACAGGGCAACAAAAATTGCAATGTTCCACCCTGGAGAGAGGAGAAACTTGATGGAATCCAATGCAATGCTTTCACATTTATTGGGGGAGAAGATAGATTGATGACTATTAAAAAGGGGCAGGTTGACTATACCTATTTTACAATATGTATTTATAATCTATGAATTGACTTTTTTTTTTCTGGTGTATGGGGAACTTTTTTGAACCGAGCCATTTCTTCTCAGGAGATTGGGAACTACTTGTCATTCCCAAAAGACTGCCTATTGAAAGTTAATGCAAAAGTGACTTCTCTCAGTGAGGAGGGGAAATATTCAGTAAATATGTAAAGTCACTGTTTTTAATTATTCAGCTGCTGCTGGATGATTTGAAGGCACTTTGCTCCTAATCAGAATAGTATGATGATCCCAAGGTATGATGGATTATTCCTCACTCCTCTCCTAATAGGGAAACACTGACAGACTCCATGGGAATGGGGTGAGAAACAGGTTGCTGCTGCTGCTGCCTTTCCAGCTATCTCAAAGACCTACTGGAGGAATATCTCTACTTGCTAGAGTCAGACTCTTTTCATAGGAACAAGTGATACAGTAAATGATCAAAGGCCAAATGCAGAGTTGCATCTATGATGATGTAGATAGATCTTGGTTCTGCCCATCTTCTGTTTAAATTCCAATCTGCTTTGGTGCAGTTTTGAGAGTTTATTTTCTTAGGAATCACTGAAGCTACATAATTCCTGAAAGCCTAAAGGAAAATTTATTGTGGTGAAGTTTTTGGATCCAGATATGTGGTGTGAGAATCAGATTGTAGGGAGGGAGAGAAGGGCTTAGGACTGAGTGGTTTTCTTGAAAAATTGCTTGCAGGGATTCTTAAATTAGATGTACAAAATGGTCCAATTTATGTGAAATGTGGCTTCTGTGTAGATTTGAGGCTAGCCAGCCTGTCCCTGAGCTCCCCGAGCAATACTGGTCACACTGTTTGTTTGATCTCTTAGATGGAGAATTACAAGCATCTAGGAAAACGTGTCAGTTGGAACATAAAGGTTGACTAGATTTTATTTATTCCTGAACTGGGAAATGCAATGAGGTAGCAGAAAAGAGCATTTCATCTTACAAAGGAGAGACTTAGCACTGCACTTGGAATTCCTTTTTCTGGCAAAACTAAACTTTGCACTTGCAAAAAAATTAATGTTCTACAGTTACTGGGCAAGATTCATCCAGTTTTATACAAGTGTAACTCAATTGATTTTCAGTGGACTTCCTCTATGGTAAAATTGGAATAGCACAGTAGTGAATCAGGCCCATCATTATATTTTTTTAAAATCTATTAACACAATGTTAAGGTTTCGAAGTCAAGCACACACAAGTTAGGAAATACCAAAATATGAAATTAAGATTGTCTGTGATCTTAATTCTCTCTACCCCCCCATGCATATTCATAGAATAACAGAGTTGGAAGGGACCTCAGGAGGTCATCTAGTCCAACTCCCTGCCCAGAGCAGGACCAATCCCAACTAAATCATCCCAGCCAGGGCTTTGTCAAGCCTGAACAAATTCATTATGCTACAGCCTTTAATTACATGATCACCTTCTATTTTTTCCAAAGGATACCTCCCTCATTTAGTGTACTGGATGGAAATTACTTACTCAATGGGTAGTGTGACGGGGCAAGGCCAGATGGCTATAGAAAAGTAGTGGGAGATAGATATATTAGCTCCAGGCTAAACAAATCCCTGGTACCAGGTTAAGTGAAATGGAAGCTGCTCCAGGTCAATTAAGACACCTGGGGCCAATTAAGAACTTTCCAGAAGGCAGGGAGAAGGCTAGGTTGATTGGGACACCTGAAGCCAATCAGGGGCTGGCGGAAACTAGTTAAAAGCCTCCCAGTCAGTCAGGTGGGTGGGCATGTCAGGAGCTGTGGAAGGAAGTTGTGCTGTTGGAGAGGCTGAGTAGTACACACCAGATAAGGCATAAGGAAGGAGGCCCTGAGGTAAGGGTGAAGTGGAGCTTGAGGAAGTGAGGGGGAAGTATTCCAGGGAATTGTACATGTCATGTTTCCGCTATGGTAGCTGACCTTTTAGATACTATTGGGGTCCCTGGGCTGGAGCCCGGAGTAGAGGGTGGGTCTGGGTTCCCCCCCCCACCTTTGCCCCCTGATTAATCACTGAGACAACAGAGACTGTGCAAGGAAGGATAACTTCTCCTCACCTCCCTTGCTGGCTTATGATGAAAATGGCTCAGGAAACCTAGTGGGGGAGTAGAAATTCCAGGGATCCAGACAGGGCCAGCTCAGAACATTTTGACACCTGAGGTGGGGAGCTCAAATGATGCCCCATACCCCCTCGCTTGGGCCAAAACTTTGAAAGGTCTTAATTCTGCCTTCTTCCTGTTCTACTCCTCTCGTGGTACTGCTCTGCTACCTACCCCAATAAGGGAGAACTAACTACTTAAAATGCCTTGCTCAAAAATTTTAAGTAACACATTTGCTGTTCAGCTGTCTGAAAGTTAAGTAACTTTTCTTGTCTGCATAGTAAACATTGGCATTTTTATCTGTTTGAATAATCAAGGTGTGGTGCCTTCCGTGCCTTCTTGGTTGCAAAGATTAGAACTGCTTCCTGCTGAAGGTCCACAGTCTGGGCCGGCTCATGCTCTATTGAGATGGTTGCAAGGCCACCTCCTCTCCTGTGTCATTGTGGAGTGTAGATGTATTTTTATGAACTTCAGTTTGGAGAAGCTGCGTTCTCCACTGGCAACTGTTACAGGAAGTGTTAGAAGTATGTGCAGAGCAACAAAAGCATTTGGAAAGAGGGTGGTCATCTTATTTGTGCACGTATATTCCAGAGCAGCCTTTGGAATTGATCCTGCTGAAATGTATCTTGAAAGGGCTTTCAGTTCATGACCTAAATCACTCACATCAATATCTCACATGTCACCGTGTCAACACTGCCTCTAGTGCCCTGCATTGCTGGTGTAGGACTTCAGGTATAGTGAGGAGTTTTGGAATATTGTACAACATCCCAAATGAACTGCATGAAACATTCTTCAACTGACTGTATTGCACAATCTAGCACCTGGTTAAAGAATTCAACTTTGAATTGTTTGGGGTCTATTATGGGATTATCTCGTGCCTCATAATCAATGTTGTCTTCTTCAATGACTCCTGTATTCTTTAATGGGTGGGAAAATAGCTTCAGTGTGAAGTTCCTCTGCCAACTTCTGTGCACTCTTCAGAATGTTTTGAAATCCCTCATCTGACCGGTAAGACTGTAGGTATGACTTTGCTTTCTCCAGTTGTTCCATTGCTCCAGATATATCAAGGTCAACACCTTGGAGTCTCTTGCTTACAACATTTATTTCAAATAGTATGTCATGCCACAACACTAAGCCACAGAGAAATTTGAAGTTATGAATGTTTCTGGTGATTCCATTTCCCTCTGCCACTGTGTTCCCATGAACAGTTCCTGTCATAGCATTATCCTCCATAATGGCAACTATGACATCACCTTTCTTCCCAATTTGGTGTGTGTTAGGCTTTGTCGCCTCGATTCAACTTTCCTATCCTGTTGCACTCAGTGGTTTCAGTGTCAGAGAGGATGTTCCCAGATGTTGCTTCAAAATTTGCCATTGATGAGTTCATGCAGAGAAAAATACAAAGATGCTTTGAATTACATTAAAAAATTCACAAAAAGAAAAGGAGTACTTGTGGCACCTTAAAGACTAACTTAGAGACTAATTTATTTGAGCATAAGCTTTCGTGAGCTACAGCTCACTTCATCAGATGCATACTGTGGAAAATACAGAAGATGTTTTTATACACACGGATCATGAAAAAATGGGTGTTTATCACTACAAAAGGTTTTCTCTCTCCCTCCCCACTCTCCTGCTGGTAATAGCTTATCTAAAGTGATCACTCTCCTTACAATGTGTATGATAATCAAGGTGGGCCATTTCCAGCACAAATTCAGCAGCCTCATTAGAAGCTGATGTTGCATCACTAACAGAGTTAAATGAATGAGAACTGCATGGGACAAAAAAAGCTTGAGGGTTTAACTCTCGGATTCATGTCTGCACTCCTCTGTTCTTTCCTTTCATGTTGGCACCATTATCGTAGCCCTGACCTCTCGTGTCAGCTATCACAATTCCCATATATTCCAGCTTTTTTAAGAAGCACATTTGTCATACCAGCTCCTGTAGTATCAACATTGTCAAATTCTAGAAAATGCTCTGACAGTCACCGTTGCAGGGACATTTTCACTAGGTTCTGTTACAAAATGCACCATTAAAGTCATTTGTTCTGTATGGCTGATGTCAGGTTTGCAGTCCAGAATAACAGAGTAATATCTTGCTGACTTGAGATCTTCCACAATCTTCTGTTTGACCTTTTTGTTGCCAGTAACTGTGTGATCTCATTTTGAATTGTTTTTCCAAGGTAGTGGTTTGTGTACGTTTTTTGGGTGGTGACTCTTCTTAGATGCTCGTGGAGTACAGCATCAAACTCGGCCATCAGCTCTGCAATTTTAAGGACATTTCCAGACAGCTGATCTGAAGTGCCACGCAGTGCAGATTTTGGGTAGCAAGCATTCTCACAATGGCAATGAGCCTTTTCAGAACATTTTGCCAGTGAAGAGACTCTGATGCAATCTTCTCTTGATGCCGATCATCTATGGTGGCCTTTAACCTTATTCTCATCTCAAGCTCTTTCCATCTATGGAATTCTCTGGTGATTTGCTGCCTTCTCTTGGCATGCCAGATTTTTCCAGTCCTTTGTTCCTGTAGAACCCAATGTGGCTGGAACATTAGACTGGAAGAGTTTGCAACAAAAGCAGTATGCAGCATTCTGGGTTTTTGCGTACATAAGCTATGGCCTCTCCACTTTGTCACCATTGGGGATTTCACACCAGTAATGCGTTGGATGGAAACTTCTCTTTTCATTGTCTTTGGGGAACATGAAGTTTTCACTTGCTGTGGCCCATGCAGTACAAGGAAGTCCCTCAGGCTACTGCTCAAGTGGGACACAGTCCTGGATCATCTAGACTTAAGGAACTAAACTCAGCAGCAGCTGTTCCTTGCACCTCCACAATGTTCTTCTCTGATCTACACTTTTTTTCTTCAGGAATGTGCGTGGTTACATCCATTTGAGATGGAGATATGGATACTGCAGTAGCTGCCAGGTCACCTGTTCTCTGACTAACTGGAAGATCAGGCATCTCCTCACCACTCATCCTCACTGGGGGCAGAAGGCTCACTGTGAAAATTTATGTCTATGTATTTCAGGAGAGCTCCTTCCTGCTTAGATAGAAAAGCTTCCTTTGCTTTCTTTTTCTGAATGCTGCCCCAGAGGGGTGTTTTCTTCTTTCACTCATGACTGCTGTTCTGTGCCAGCTATAGTGTCTCTCAACACTCAGTTGAAGGGGACAAATAAGCAGGCTGGTGGCAGGGCCTGAGTGAGGGAAGATGTCAGCATCTTAAGGGCCTAACTGGCTCCTACTAGTTCAGTTGACTGCCTATTCTCCTCAAATGGGTTCAGGGAAGCAGAGGGAAACAGGAAGATCCCTGAGAAGCTGGTGTTAATCAGTACAGGCTGGTCTGGGGACCAGACCAGCAGACTGCCCTGGCCAGCTTGAAACAAGGTTTGACTAATGCTCCCACCCTGGCTGATCCTGACCCTGCCCTGCCCTGCCCTTTGATTCAATTGGTTTCCTCAGAGACCAGAATCAGAGCTACTCTCAACCAAAGGTAATGTGACAAGCTCAGAGTCATCGCATAAGCCTCCAGGCTCCCGGATCAAACCGAGCAAGGCTTTAACCCGTGAAAAGGAGCGTCTTGCGTTGGTCTTGAGCCTCACACATTGGGAATTTATTATTGGAGGGTCGAAGGTCATTGTTCAGACTGGGCATTCCCCACTCAAGTACATAATATCGGGGAAAATACAGGAAGGCCAGGTCTCTAACCCCCACATTGCCCATGGACCCTCACCCTAGTAAACGGAGGAGTGGAGTTTAAAAAAGAGCAAGCCGTTTCATCAGCCCCGGATGGGCTAATTATAGAAGGAGAGGAGCATACCTACTCCCTCCCCTGGTAAAACACCTTGAGTGGCCAGTCAAGAGAGCATGAGGCTTGCAGATGCTAAACAGAAGGGGTTTGCAATTTGCTTTACAGATGGCCCAAGTTTTCTTCTATACAGGTCATCCCCGAAGAGGGCATGGAGCCATCCATGTAAATGACGGAGAGATGTTCCAAGGACTAGCTCGCCCCCATTCTGCCTCCACCTTGGCTGCGTAGGCAGTTAGAGCTGTCTTAGCTTATGAATCTCAGGACACTTCTGTTACTATTAACGCTGACTCAGACTGGACAGCCAGAGCAATCACTGTGTGGCTCCCCCTTCAACTAGAGAAATGGTAGCCGCAGATGAGCACTCCATTTCTCATTCAGACAAAAGGAGACAACTTGCAAATCTGATCAAGGAAAGAACTGGAGACACCTATTTTCACCTAAATTTGTCATTTGAATTTTAAATGTAACAAGCTGCATCATCTCAAATTGTACTGGAATGTTTCATGTAACTCCATGTTGGTGGGAAGGAAGAGATTGTTCCCTAACCACCAATAATTTGGGCAGGCTGCCTTAATTGGCATGAGTGCTGTAGACTCAACATTGGCTTCAACCTCTTAGTGATTTGACCCTCTCTGGATCAGCCATCTGGTTGGAATATTAATATATCCATTAGCATTGAGATTGATGATGTCTTATTACTTTGGGGCTGATAGATAAAACAAGATTTTGGTGCTTTCCCAAATTATTAGTTAACACTTATAAAGAGGAGTTTAATCAACAATGATAACTAGATGGGTTTTGATTTGCTATTAGCATGGTTTTTTAATTTAATTTGATCTTCTTGTATGTATTCTACTTTGTCTGTTTAGTTAGTTAGTGAGTAAATTGTATACTGGTAAACTGGTATACTTTGTAAACTGGTGTGGTTTGGATGTTTCTTTCCCAGACATCAAGGTTCAGGACCTGAGAATGGCCATGGTAGATAATGTCGTCTGCTCTGTGACTCGCTTAGTGGTGGTCTGTAGAACTGTGGTATAGTCCTCACATAGATGTCTGAACGGGACCTCTATTAACATTTGAAGGAAATTTGAATTGTGGTGTTGATTTATTTCAATAGGCTACATGGGTCCAGAAACATGGAGGGACTGGAATGGTTATAAGCTTGCCAACCTAAATACTGACCAATTTCCCATATTCAGGCTATGTTCCTCATCCTTTTTTATCCTCCATCAACCAGTCTGTAACCTGACACTTTATTTACTGCATACCATCCAAGCCCTGCACTGAATACAAAATTATTAATTTCCTCATGGGCTCTTCTATGGTGTTCAGCACTATAGCATCTGAGTACTTCATCAACATAAATAAACTTATCTTTACAACAACCCCATGAAAAGAGTAAATTGTCCACATTTTACAGATGAGGAATTCAGGCACAGGAAGAGTAAGGGAGTTGAAATTGTCAAGTGTCCACTAATTTTAGATGCTCCACTTGAGATGTCTAGGGCCTGATTTTTTTCAGAGCTCAGCATTCTGCAGATCAGCTATCACGTTTTTCAAGTTTAGCACCCAATTGTTGGCTGCTGTAAAAAATTTGGTTTGACCTGCCTACACATAGGAACTAGCATCACACAGGAGCTCTGGATGGAGGCTGGGATAGAATCCAGTTGTCCAAGGCAGCATTCAGCTACCTTAACCATAAGGTCATTCTTTCTCTTCCTGCAATCAGCAACAACTGAGGCAGGGGCCCTACAGACCACAGCCTCCTTCACTACACAATCTTGATTCATCCCCAAACAGGTCTATTCTGTGCACTGAATGAGACAGAGGTCCTATGGAAAAAACAGTATGTGATCATGGAATTAAAGAGCATATGCATAAGGGGCTGAATTAAGGTTACCCAGGCAACCTTAATTATTGCATTTCTTAATTGTTGATTGCTTGACTTTGTAATCTTTAACTGAAATGTTTTTGCCTGTGGTTTCCCAAGTTTTTTTAAAAGCGCACTGAAAAAATAAAACAAAACCAGAAAAATCCATCCTGGGGAATTATACTGACTCCAGCCTAGGCCATCAGCAGATATGAGACCATTAGATCTACAGCTCTGACTTCTGCTGCTTGAGCTAATGAAATAAGTTATCTGTTGTTTTCTATGTGGACCAGCCACATAATCTACCCCGTTCCTCCCTCTGCACTAAATCAGGCTGCTTCTTCCTACTGTCTGTTGGTTGTGTGCCACCAGCTGGAAGAGCACTGAGGGACCATCTTGCTCTGTTATGGTACCTGGAGCCACAGTGGCCCCTGACAGGTGAGAGGAGCAATGGCAGGGAAAGTCCTGTTAAACCCCTGCCCTGGAACTGAGCATGTTCAATTACCCTGTGGGGATGGCACATGTGCCATCTGATCAGTATATGGAAGCTGTGTGGAGACAGAGCATGCTCATCCAGGGAGCCTGATCTTTCAAGTTGCTGAGCATCCTCAATTTCTGTTGAAGGTGTTCAGCACTTTATTACATAAGCGGACATAAAAATTTTGATTCTATACAGAGTATTGCTCAATAAAATCACAACAGTGGCTACGGATCTTTACAAATAATACCTGCAGTGCATAGTGAATGAATGAAACAGGTAGTTTGGTTTAGAAGCAAATGCAAGCAACGGCAAGAGAATTTCTATTGTGAAAAACAAAATACATCTGTCTTTTAAATTTCTTTTCATTGTCTGTAGCCCTGATGACATAACCAACACATCCCAGGCTAGGGAAACCTCTTGCAAATGGTAAGCAATACTGTGGGACTGTGGGACTCTGGGAGGTATCATGTAAGAAATGTAGGTGGCTTCTCTCCTACTGTGAGAGTTTAGCCCCTCCATCCAGTGTTTCTTCAGCTATCCCTCCATGCGAGGATGATTTCTGCCAAGGCAGCTTTTTGGTGGGTTTTTAAGTGGCTGAGGAACCCAATTTGTGCTCTGCAGATATTCCCACAGAAGTGACAGGTGTAATCTTGGAGACATAGATGTTGGCTGGAGTGTTGTGGCCTTTCTTATCTCTGTCTCATGAGCACGTCTGTTCTCCTCAAAGTGGGCTGTGGCTTGGTGTATGGGTGGCACTACTGGGCTCTGTTCCACACAGTCCTCCCAGTTTGTTGGGTTGATGCTTCCCTTTTTAAGGTGTATTTCCAGTATGTCTTTGAAGCTCTTCCACGGCCCTTTGCAAGCCCTTCTTCCTTGACTTAGCTGAGAAAAGAGTACTTGCTTCGGGAGGCAAGTGTCAGGCATACATACACAGTGGGCAGCCCAGCAGAGTTGGTATTTCGTGACCTGTGCTTCTATACTGCTGATGTTAGTGTGTTGGTCTTCCCAGCTGATCCTGAGGCAGTGCAGTTGAAATCACTCCAGCCCTTGAGATGTCATCTATAAGTTACCCAGGTCTCTCACCCATCGAGAAGGTTGGGGATGACAACTGCCCTGTAAACCAGGATCTTGGTGCCTGTCTGTAGATCCCTATCATTGAAGACTTGTTTGAGTAGTCTTCCGAAGGATGTGCTGGCACAGCGGATCCTGTATTCAATTTCTCCAAAAGAAAAGGAGTACTTGTGGCACCTTAGACTAACCAATTTATTTGAGCATAAGCTTTCATGAGCTACGGCTCATCCGATGAAGTGAGCTGTAGCTCACGAAAGCTTATGCTCAAATAAATTGGTTAGTCTCTAAGGTGCCACAAGTACTCCTTTTCTTTTTGCGAATACAGACTAACACAGCTGCTACTCTGAAACCTATTCAGTTTCTGAGTCAATTCTGGCTATTTGGGAGAGGTGGCTGCCAAGGTATGGAAATTGGTTCACATTTTCCAGGGGTTCTCCACTGATGATTTGAGGAGTACAAAAAGTAGTTTGTGCAGGTGAGGGCCGAAAGAGTACCTTGGTTTTCCCAACGTTGAGAGAGAGACTCAGGCTATGATAGGCATCTGCAAAAAAAGATTTAGGGTAGCTTTCAGGTCAGCCTCTGTGTGTGAGTGACCGTCATCTGCATACTGAAGGTCAGTGATGCCAATTCTTGTGATATTAGATTTTGCTTGGAGACATTAGACTGAGGAGTTGACCATCCATACGATACTCAATCCCTATCCCATCAGGAAGGGGTCACGGACGAGAATCAGGATCATGGCAAGGTAAATGCAGAAGTGTTGGAGCAATGACACAGCCCTGTTTGACACCCGTGCGAATGACACCAGTGCATTAAATGCTCCAATAACTATGTGGGTGAAACCAGACAGTGCTCTTGAACTCCCACAGGAAAATGATAAGACAAAAATACCCTGTCACCTGTGGGTGAACATTTTTTTTTGTCCACAAACAATCACTTTATATCTCGCCTTGCAGCCCTCCTCAAAGGGAACCTTCAAAAGATGAGCCTGGGAGCTTAAATTCATAACTTTATTAGACACTAAAAGTCATGGACTGAATAGAGACCCTGATTTATGGTCTATAACCCACTTACAATCCCCCACTAGCTGCCTTCCCCCCCCCTTCCCTGCTATGAAGGGAGGGGTGTTTAACGGGCTACTTCACCATGATTAGTCCCTTGAAATATGTGCTAAATACTTATGTCACCTTGTATTTAGCTGTGACATTTTGAGTATGTGTTTCTCAGACCTGAAGAAGAGCTCTCTAGAAGCTCAAAAGTTTGTTTCTCTCACTAACAGAAGTTGATCCAATAAAATATATTCTCTCACCCACCTTGTCTCTTGTTTAGCCCTGCCTGTCAATCACTAGAGTACTGGTGCAATGCAGTGAGAGGGGGGCTTGACAATGGTTGGCTGTTAATATTATTTTTTCAAGATGAAAATCTACTGGATAGAAAGAAAAGGAGGACTTGCGGCACCTTAGAGACTAACCAATTTATTTGAGCATAAGCTTCCGTGAGCATCGGATGTAGCTCACGAAAGCTTATGCTCAAATTGGTTAGTCTCTAAGGTGCCACAATTCCTCCTTTTCATTTTGCGAATACAGACTAACACGGCTGTTACTCTGAAACCTCTCCTTACAATGTGTATGATGATCAAGGTGGGCCATTTCCAGCACAAATCCAGGGTTTAACAAGAACGTCTGAGGAACGGGGGGGGGGGGGGGGGGAATAGGTTACTTTTTATAATGAATCAACCATTCCCAGTCTCTATTCAAGCCTAAGTTAATTCCAATTCAGCAGTCTCTCGTTGGAGTCTGTTTTCGAAGTTTTTTTGTTGAAGGATAGTCACTTTGAGATCAGAAATTGCGTGACCAGAGAGATTGAAGTATTCTCTGACTGGTTTATGAATGTTATAATTCTTGATATCTGATTTGTGTCCATTTATTCTTTTACGTAGAGACTGTCCAGTTTGACCAATGTACATGGCAGAGGGGCATTGCTGGCACATGATGGCATATATCACATTGGTAGATGTGCAGGTGAACGAGCCTCTGATAGTGTGGCTGATGTGATTAGGCCCTGTGATGGTGTCCCCTAAATAGATATGTGGACACAGTTGGCAACGGGCTTTGTTGCAAGGATAGGCTCCTGGGTTAGTGGTTCTGTTGTGTGGTATGTGGTTGCTGGTGAGTGTTCGCTTCAGGTTGGAGGGCTGTCTGTAGGCAAGGACTGGCCTGTCTCCCAAGATTTGTGAGGAGTGTTGGGTTGTCCTTCAGGATAGGTTGTAGATCCTTGATAATGTGTTTGGAGAGGTTTTAGTTAGGGGCTGAAGGTGACGGCTAGTTGCGTTCTGTTATTTTCTTTGTTAGGCCTGTCCTGTAGTAGGTGACTTCTGGGAACTCTTCTGGCTCTGTCAATCTGTTTCTTCACTTCCGCAGGTGGGTATTGTAGCTGTAAGAATGCTTCATAGTTTTTAAAGGAGTACTTGTGGCACCTTAGAGACTAACCAATTGAAGTGAGCCAATAGAAGTGAGCTAATGGTGGCTGAGGAATCATCCTTTGATACTACTAACTAATATATAATATAAACTAGCTCTAGATGGATAGGATCTACATCTAACCAGGATTTTAGCTTTGCTCTCAAGAAGACCCAAGCTGTTCTTTCCTCAGAAAGCTTACACTGTCACCCAAATTATTACCAGGGATAATTAAACTAAATGATGGATTACACTTTAATGGCAACCATATATCTGTCATGAAGAGCTCCCTTCAGACATCTTAGATATGTTGCATGCTTTTTAATACCCTCATTCTGTTCTCCTTTTTAACAATGTATTACACACTTCACAGCACAATAATCTCATTATTGAGTCTAGTCATTATTGTGTAATTTGTGCAATTAATGGGGTAATACAATTAATGGGTAATTGTTGATTCACTAGTTTGTTAATATAAAGCCTGGATAATGTGTGTTTTCTTTAGGAGTAGCAGGTTTTCTGATAGCAATCTTACAATGTGCTGTTTCTGATTACATCTGGATGTTGTTGGTAATGAGGCTTGGTAAGGAAGCCGGCAAAAAATATATATATATATTTCCTCTGCTGCAGTCTTCATAAGGTATCTATTTCATTGTACATCACCAGAAACTATAACTGCTAATGTAATCTTTGCTGTTTTTAATAATTTTTCAGGGAGGCAGTGCTGTCTTGAGTATAGAACACTGGACAGACTCCAATCTAGACTAATTTATCACCTCTCCCACTGGCCTACTCGGTGACCTAGAACAAGTCATATTGCCTCCTGGTGCCTCAGTTTCCCCATCTTTAAAATAGAGGTAATGACACTGATCTTTTTGTAAAGTATTTTGAAATCTGCAGGTGAAAAGCACTCTAGAAAAGCTAGGTAGTATTATTTTATACATCAATTAACCATTTTCTGCTAGGCCTCCATTCCTCAATGATGTCTGCCATATTTCAGTAGAACGTACATGATAACTCATGTCTTGGTCAACAATGGGTTAGCTAATTTTAAAACAGAGTGGGTAGTCTATTCCAGTAAATAAGATGACATTTATTGTGTGTGTTGAGTGTAAATTACTTTTGGCTAATCCAAACCTGAAGGGAACTAATAATATCCTGTTATAGGATTTCATTCTTTCAAACTGACGCACAATTACATTTCTGGTTATAGTCACCAACTTTATTTTGGGACCTTCTGGTGTGAAAATGGCTGTTTCATGATGCATGTTAATGTAAAATGCAGCAGAAAGTCCATACTCCTTAGATGGCTTGATCTTTTCTGCTACAGTCATTTTGTTTCTGTATTACTATCGAGTGCTGAACAATGTCACAAAAATATGCACATTACAAAAGGGGTAAAAAGAGCCTTTTAAAGTCTTTGTTCATTGGGAACATTTAAAAATTGATCTCTAAATTTTTGGATAATTTGTCTAGTTTTTAATCTACTTGCCAACATCAGCAGTCTCTGGACATCTAACTAGAAACGATATATGTTCCATTACCAACAAATGAATCGTACGGAAATCCTGCATCTCTGCTCCTGTGATTCAAAACCCTTTGAAATCAATGGGAGTCTTTCATTGACTTTAATGGGCTTTAGATCAGATCTATAGTAACTTGTGTGCTCCAAAGATTTCAAGGTTACATTTGAGACTCTCAGCCCCAAACATTTATAGGTCACGATAAAATTCCACATTTGATCTCTGAAGGAGAATTTGCAACCAGCCACTTACAGTTCTTTGCTTTAAGCAGACTAATCCTAGTATGATTATTTTTGGATCTGTGTGAACATATGGCATGCTGGTTTATAGCCAAGAAAATGTGACAGATAAACGTACCTGTATAATACTTCGCTCTATGGATTGAGCTGTTAGTGCGGTTGTCTTAGAAATCAAAATTGAAAGTTCATCTGTCAGTGCTGAATATACAGTACATTGTTGGCTGGTGACATGAACGTGCATATGTGTACAGCTTTAAAACGGAGCTGGTTAAGGAATGTTTGTCTCAAACATCTATGAATGGCTGACACAGGAAATGAGCTCTAAAAGCAAGGTTTTACTATGAAACTGTAAAAATGGCATCAGATGCTTCCATGTTTGTTCCGTCTCTATGCTTGATTTACAAATAAAATGCGAGGGAAAAAATATCTATCAGCCCTGAAGACTTTTTCAGGGACCTGAAAGTCAAGCTGAATCTTTCCTTCTCATACATAGTCACGAACCCTCTACAACTCTATCTACAAATTAAACTTTCAGCTGTGTGGAATGTGTAGATGGTATTTATTATTACTTGTATTTAGTGTGCTGTATCTCCACATTTCTAGAAACTTGATGTCAGTAGCTTCAGGTAGTCATTGTGAGGCAGAGGTCAGTGAAGGATGTCAGAGGAGACATATACTGTGCTCTCACATGGAGACTTTACTTTCTGTCTTTTATCTTGTTTTGCCTATAACAATGAAGGGGTGGAAAGGAGTTTCCACAGGTGGATGGCTTTCTGGCTGAGTTCCTGCTGAACTGATTACTTGAATGCTGGGATTTCATTATATTTATTGCATTGTTCATGATTTGTTCTTTGTAAACAGATAACATCCCTTCCATTAACTTATCTAGTTCCTTTTTGAGCCCTGTTATAGTCTTGGCCTTCACAACATCCTCTGGCAAAGACTTCCACAGGTTGGCTGTGGGATGATCACTTGATGTTGACAGGGGATGGATCACTTGATTACCTGTTCTGTTCATTCCCTCTGTCATTGACCACTGTTGGAAGACAGGATACTAGCTAGATGGATCATTGGTCTCACCCAGTATGTTAACATCCTGGAGTCCTAGTCATGGACCAGGACCATGTGCTGGGTGCTGTATACACACAGAACAAAAAGAGGGTCCCAGCTGCAAAGAGCTTACAATCTAAGTATAATTTGTAACCCTAAAGCCCTGGATATATCTTTTTATTATATTAAATCTAAATAAATAAATTAATATCTTTCCTTTAGTCTAAGATAAGTCATCCAGGCTATATTTGTTTGCTCTTTATGTATGAAGAAAAAATGGAAGGTAGAGCTATGCCTTTCTATTTTGTAAGTATGTTCTGTTACCCCGAAATCTCCCAGTAGCAAGGGAGGTGACAAGAATACCCTGATCTTGGTATGTTGATTTTGCCTCAGCAAAGAATGGGATGTGAGATCTTAAATGGAAAGCCAGGGCCATACTGGTAATTAATACCACTGAAATCTGTGCACAGACACTGTGTAAGGAGTTATGTATGTATCCTGAAAATGTGTGTTTAAAGCCTTTATCAAGACAGGGTTCATAAACCAGTTTTCTGTCAAACAAAAGAGGTTTACTCACTTGCCTCTCTGTCGACATGTCATTTAAGCACTGTAAGCCAACGCAGTGGCTGCACCATCCATGTGTGAAGTCGGCAGAGGGAGGTGAAATCAAAAGGAAAGAAGCAGGACACAGGAAAAAGCAATGGGGCCATTTACTGTCTCTGCATACAGACAATGAACTTTGGGGATATAAGTAGAATGCCAAAACATACCCCCATATCCTGCACCTAGGAAGTAAATGGACAGCACCTGTAAAGTCATGAAAATAGGCGCTCTGCCTATCTTGATGTAAGATGTTGCAAGAGACTTTGGGTGAGATGAAAACCTATTTAGACAGGATCATAGCCTGTTAAGTTTAGTCTCTAGAAAGCCTGTTTTGATTTTGTTTGCTATGTAACCATTTTGTTTTTATTAGCCTTATTCACTGTCTCTTGAATCTTTGAAAATGAACTTTTTCTAAATTTTTTATTAGCCTTATTCACTGTCTCTTGAATCTTTGAAAATGAACTTTTTCTAAATTTCTGTTTACTCTATAAATATATCTCAGTGCTGTGGTATTGGACAAGGTGCTGATCCTGAGTCAAATTATACAAGCTTGTGTGTACGCTGTCCCTTTTGGGGCAGCAGACCTGGTATTTCTGTGAGTGTTCAATTGAGAACTGAGGACTAAGATATATTGTTAATCAGCATGGCAAAGTCAGGGCTGGCATAGCCCAGAGGAGATAGTTTGGGTGGCTAACAGGCTGATGATGTCAGCTCCCCTGACACCCAGTTAAACACAAACAAACCATTCCCTCATTGGAGGTGGCAGTACTGAGGGAGTAACTCAGTCTTGGATACCTCAAGAACGTTCGCACTGTTATACATGTGCAACCCCAATATGGGCAAAGAGGTTGCACAGATATATCTAATTGTCTTGCATTGTGTTGCACAGTCATTTGGCTCTGAAATAGGAATTGGAGCAACACTTTTATTGATGTGTCTGAGTATGAAAAGAGTCCAGTTTCTTTGCCGATATCTGTATTGGCTTTGCAGTGCTAACAGGAGTTAGATGGAGAGTTAAACTTCAGTCAGTCAAGTCAGCACAGATGATGCTGAATATTCTCTGGAAACTGATCTTTGGAGTAAGAAGATGCCAATTTAGCTTAGTGCAATCACTTTTCAGAACAGAATAGCACTTTAACTTGAAAGCATATCTGATCCATCCTCTAATGGTAATGTGGTAGGCCAGCTCGTGTGTAACAATCTTATTGAGCTGCTGTTCTAGCTCACTAGGTAGAGTGAATTAGCTTTCTGAGCAGTTTCTAAATGTGAATTGAGCTACTAGAAGCATGTAGTTGGTGAGTATGTGTAGAGGCTTACCAGTGGGACTCATGATTTTACACCGGTGTAACTCCATTGGCTATAATGGAGTTACTCCCAATTTACACCAGTGGAAGGCCTTGATCCAGGAAAACACTTAGTTATAACATGAAGCATAGAAGTACTCCCTTTGACTTGAATTGTCAACTCATCACATGTTTAAAGCTAGACACAGACTTAAATGCTTTGCTCAGAATTAGGCCCCTATGGCCAGAAGCTCTGTCTTGGAGCTGCCTTTAGAGGAGGCTGATTGCCTGACTTCTTAGTTGAAGGAAGGTGCTTAATGTGTTTTCCTATGCAAGACAATAAAGATGAGATAAGTGGAAGTAAAATTTGTGGCTCAAAATTAAGGAGCAAGTAAGAATGACATGTGGAAGGGACATAGTAATTATTATATTAAGAAGTATTTTAAGAAGAATGATCACTACTTACATATCCTATCATGATTTTCAGGACTACTACCTGCCTTGTAGATTTCAGACTGACAGGCATTCACCTTTTGACACTTTGAATGAATGCTCTGATCACTTCCCATAATATATTAGAAACTATTTGCACCTGCAAATCTAAACTTTTTCTGTGTTACAGTATACTGTTTGAATATTTCACACAAACAAACTTCAATCTATGAGATGCTTGTGAACTGTTCTTTGAGTATACATTTGGGGTTCACTTGTGCATTAGGATTCCAATCTACTTCCAGTTCACATTAGTGAAGATCTTTTTTGACTTGGATGGGAGTTGGATCAAGTCCTATTAGAACTATATGATTGGTAACTAAATTTGCATGATATTGGTTTCTCCCTGTCTGGATGAACATATAGTATTTGGCATGAATATGTACTCTTGCAGAGCACCCATATCTGTGTCTGGAAATGCACATTTCTGTGTGAACAAATGTATTAAAAATTAACAAGTATATTAGGTAAACAAGCATATTAGTTCCCTTCCCCCAAACGTTTGTTTGATCAAAACCTTGCCTGTCCAAAATTCAAATAGAACCTTGCAAATGCTCTCAAATCAAATTCATTGGTGTTATTTGCATGAATATTTCTGAATGCTTTTTTGCTGTAGTTACTAATCCTCACCCTCACCTTGTTCAGTGTTCAAATAAAATTATTTTAGCACATTTCCTTCCTCTTGAAGATGTTTCTATTTCCCCATCAGAATCTTGACTCCCCAGTCTTCTCCCAATCCAGCCTGGGATGGTGCACAGACAAGCCCTCTTCAGCTGTGCCTTTTTGAAGAAGAAATATATACAAGCAGATTACATTACATTAAAGTGCAATTCTACTGAGAAGCAGGATTGTGCAGTTCCACATCTATTGTGTCTGAATGACTTCCATATCAGATCTTCTACCACAGACTTCCTGTGGGACTTTGGGAAAGTTACTTATAGTGGGATTTTCAAAAGAACCTAAGAAGATTAGGTGCCTAGTTCCTAGTGAAATCTATGGGACTTAGACACTTAACCCACTTAGGAGCCTTTGAAAATTCCAAAGTTAGTGTCTCTCTGTACTTCAGTTCTCTATCTGTGAAATGGGGTTAAGAGCACTTCCCTAGCTCACATGGGTGTGGTAAGGACAAAGACCTAAGCCCTGCCCCTCCTGGGACTTACGCACCTACCTTTGCTTGGGACCCAAAGCTGTGAACCCTGTCCTGAAGTTGAGCAGCTAAACCAATTTTTTTGGCAAGTAATGCTGGAGGAGGAAGCAGTGGTACCTACCTCATAACTGTAGCCCTATACTTAAGATATTCACCCAGAATGTGAGGGTTTGATTCTCCCCTCTGCCTCCTGGGAGAAATGCCAGAGCATATCTACTAGATTGCCCTCCCCCTACCCCCTCCCCCCCGGGACTGGATTTACACCTTATGTGCTGCTAGGCACAGCATCTTCAGCAACCCCCCACCTACAGCTGACATTTGTATTTTCCATAAAAATGAAACTTTTAGCCCACTTTTTTTAACTTTTGGGCCCCCCTAGAATGCCAGTGTCCGTAAGCACGTGCCTACTGTGCCTAATTGGAAATCTGGGGCCGGCCCCACAAGCAAGGTGGGCAGGGGAACACCGAACTTCACCTGGCTTGAAGATCTTGCTGCAGCTCAGGTATGTGATAGATGTCTGGATGCCTAGAGTGAGGCATTGTGTACATGCCCAGATGCAGAAACCCAGGAACCTGGGAGACTTTCAGGATGGAAATTTAGGCATTTACAGGATTAGGTGGCAGACAAGCAGGAATTTTGAGACGCTCAGCGGCACCTAGATTTTGCACTGGCAACAGCTAGTTTATTAGTAACATATTGAGAATGGACCAAACATTTTGTGTGCTGATATACATTTATAGTGACAACAGTCTAACACAGAGGACTAAACAAATTTGAGCTTTGTTTCTGACCCCATTCAAATGACCCGTGTCATGCTTACAACATAGCTATCTTCCAACACGAGGTGGTCAATAAAAATCCATTGCTTTCAGTGGCTGCTGTCACACTTATCATCCTCTTCTATTTGCATAGCTCTTTGACCTTATCGTAGTAGTGAACTTCTTTTCAGCTTAAATAAACATTAGCTCAAGACACACAATTCAGATCTGGATCAAAATTTTGAACACCTCAGATTTGGGGGTTTGGCTTGGATGTCTTTTAAAGCTAGAGGGTTTAACAGGTCAGCCTAAGTGAGTTGAAGCAAATCTGAGAATCTAGAGAGAGTGCAAGTTGGTATACTTCCAACTGCTTCCATCCATATCAACCTGAAAGGAGCATATAAATTGATGTAAGACTGCATAGAGTGATTTATATGGACTCACACCCACTTGCCAGCATGTAACTGACACATGCCATATCCACTCTGCATTTAGTCCACTGACTCAGTCTTAGGGAATCTAAGCTAGAGTGATTCATCCCCTGAGGAGCCAGAAGAGAGAAGCGGAGAAAGCAAAATGACTAAAAGGAGGGAGCAAGAATATCAAATTTAAAGTAGCTCCCATTCAACTTTAAATGCTTCTTTAATACACTTTCAAGCTCCTCAGCATGCAAGTTTCACTACTTTAACACTGTGAGTAAGGCTCTTGGTCTGAGTGTAAGGGACTATATTGTCAGAGTCTAACATTTTCTGAATTTAATTGAGTGCTGACAGATGTTTCTGTTTGTTTTCAATCCCTCCTCACCAAAGTAGAGTGTTCAGTTCTAGGATTGTGGAATGAATCCCTGCCAACCTTTAACTTACCAAGTCAGCATGGGTGGCAGCTATAAGAGGCCAGGCCTCCCCAAACAGGATGTGGCGCACCTCCCATTGGAGGCGCACCAGCCTGCTGCCTTTGGAGCACCACCGCCCAAAGGGCACCTGAGCCACGGCACCACCCTCACGCCACACTGAGTTCCCGCTCATCATCTTCCCCTGCAGCAGCGCCCTGCTGCTCCTCTTCCCGCCCCTGCTGTGCCTTTTCCCCCGCAGCCCTGCCCTTGTCCCGCCTCTTCCATTCCCACTCTGCCTCTTCCCCAGAGGCCCCCTCCCCTGAAGGCCTCGCCACCTGCTGGGGGCAGAGAAGTGTGAGCAGCAGGCGGGTGGGGGGCCTAATGGGAGGAGGCAGAGAGGTGTGAGTGATGGGTGGGGGAGCTTTGGGGGAAGGGTCAGAGAGGAAGGGTCCTGAGAGGGAGCAGGCCTCAGGGTGGAGTAGGGGATGAGGCCACAGTCTGAGCGCTAGTGTGCCCCCTGTTTCCAGGGAGCTTCTGGCACTTGTGCCCAGTCTCCCAAAATGCAGGAGTCCTGCACCATCCATGTAAGCAAATCTGAAGAGTTTCATCCTTGTTTTTACAAATGTATGTATTTGTGAATAAAGTGATATAAATAGGAGTGAATTGTTAGGAATATGTAGAGAGCAGGAGTAATTTTCTAAAACAAATGTAAAACCAGCTGAAGGATCTATAACCAAATGAAAACAAATCTTTAGGTAAAGATCTGTTATCTAATTTAACCATGTGCAGCTGTTGCCCAGCATAAAAGAAAACTATTGAAAGTAATTCATAAACAGATCCAGTATGTGGAAGAGAATGAATGTATCATCATAGTGCCTTCAGCAGCCACAGATAAATACCCCTTTCAGAGTGTTTTTTGGATGCACAGAGAGAGTGATTGATAGCATTGATTTTCAACCAGTGTAGATGATGAAGATTGATAGAAATAAGCATGGGGAGAAGGATGGGCCTCCATGTTGGAAACCACCTTAACTATACTACTGTAATTATGCAAATAAGACTAAACAATCTTTTGAATGCAGCTGCAATGTATCCTTGTTCCCTAGACCCAAACTCATTTGCAAACCACCAAAACAGCCCAAGGCTAACCTTCAAAGAGTTCTCCCTCCCTCTAACCCCCACCTCCTACTTTTCCTTTACTAGAGGAGTTGATTGGAACACTGACTGGATGGGAAAGTTTGATTAACATTTACATAACTTATTGCAAGACATATTGGCAGCATAAAAAGAGCCAAACTCTGTTGTCAGAATGTTACCTGTTTGAACAGATAATATAAATAATACCTTACACAGCTGTACCTGTTGCTTTTGAAAGAAAGGTGGTATAGTCTGAAGTGAAGTCAATACACAGAACACAGCTGATTTTATTGTCCTATTCATGGAATGCTTCTGGCCTTAACTAATTTTCTTGTTTCATTAACATTGTCTTAAGTATTTCTTAACTGAAATAGTTTTGTTTGGAAGAGAAAGCAGTTTAGGTATTTATCAGAGGTAAATAGGACTCTCATGAAGCTTACTTGGTGTGGGGGAAGCACAGGCTTCAGTGGCAAGCTATAGGGTAAGCCATATTCTGTTCTACTCAGCACTGGTGAGGCCTCAGCTGGAGTCCCAGTGTCCAGTTCTGAGCACCACACTTTAGGAAAGATGTGGACTAAACTGGAGGGAGTCCAGAGGGGAGCGACAAAAATGACAAAAGGTTTAGGAAATCTGATTTATGAGGAAAGATTAAAAAAACTAGGGTATGTATAGTCTTGAAAAAAGAAGATGGCAGGCTTTGATAATGGTCTTCAGATATGTTAAGGGCTGTTACAGAAAGAACAGGGATCCATTGTTCTCCATGTGCACTGAAGGCAGGAGAAGAAGAATCAGCTTAATCAGCATCTAGGGAGACTGAGGTTAGATATTAGGAGAAATTTTCTAATAGTTAAATACTGGACTAGGCTTCCAAGGGAGGCTGTGGAATCTCTCCCATTGGAGGTTTTGAAGAGCATGTTGGACAAACAGCAGTCAGGGATGGTTGACATATACTTGGTCTTGCATCCGTGTGGGGGAGTAAACTAGATCAGCGTTTCTCAGACTGGATCTGTGGAACCCTGGGGGTCCCCGAGGGGACTCTGGGGGTCTGCAGGCCCTGCTGAGAAACTCCTCCCTCTCCCTCCCAGGCACGCCTCCAGCATGTTGGGGAACATGCTTACCTGTCTTGGCTCCCTGCCACTTCCGGAAGTGGCAGGCACATCCCTGTGGCCCCTGGAGTGGGAGGGGGGGAGCAGGAGTCCTCACCAACTTATAATTTCCTTTGCTCCATGGGGAAACCAAGACACACGGATTCGAGGTTAAGGTTCAAGTTTTCAAAGTTGGGTGCCTAAAGTTAAACCCTTAAATAAGTTTCTTCGCTTTCATAGGTACCAAAAGTGCACTCCCATTGACTTCACTGGGTAGTTTGGACTGAGTAAAGACTTCAGGATCCAGTCCTGTCAACACTTAGGGATATGCTTAATTTCATGCTTGTGAATAGCGGTATTGCCAACCTGAAGTGTTAAAAAATCGTGAGTCACGTCCCCCCAAGACCAAGAAACTAACTTTAAAATAAGTTTTTAAAAATAGTAAATTTTGGGAGTTTTAGTTGCCTTCTGGGTTTTGAGCCTTTAGGGTTCAAACTTTCAAGCTTTTCTCTGCATCCATAATAATACCTCGCTCTTATATTGCTTTTCGTCAGTAGTAGATCTCAAAGTGCTGGGCAGAAGAGGTCAGTACCATTACCCCCATTTTACAGATGAGAAAACTGAGGCAGATAGTAAAGTGACTTGTCCAGGTCATCCAGCAGGCCAGTAGCAGAGCTGGGAATAGTATGCAGTGCTCTATCCACTAGGCCACAAACATATTTTAAATTAAAGTTGAGACTGTCTGATTACAGTATGATTCCAGAAGCTGGAGCCAAAACACCAAATGTCAGAAGACTTGGGATAAAATCGCAAGAGTTGGCAACACTGGGAATGTCATCAGTCATTGTCATCAGTGAGTTTACTCATATGCATAGAGGGCTCAGTCCTGTTCTCACTGAAGTCAACAGCAAAACTTACTTCAATCTGGTACAGGATCAGGCTTAAAAATTAAGCTTGTTCCTAAGTGTTCACAGCATTGGGGCTATAAATCAAACTCTATTTTTAAATTTACCTCCTAGATACACAGGGTAATGGTATTTCTTACATACACATTTGATATTATTGGAGAGAAGACTTTTACCTTCTATGAGCTTGATTCAGCTCTGGGTTATGCCTAGAGTACAAAAGGCCCTGGTGATGGCAAGTCCAGCTAGAGACATTTATTGAGCTGTGAGGAGCTCTTACAATACCCATTGTAAGTGTTGTGCAGCTGGCAAAGGTGAGTGGCACTGGTTAGGGAGGTGTAATTGCACGGCTGCAGGTCTCTCCCAAATATCCCTCTGATATTGCATAATCCAGATAATCGCAAAGAGTGGACCCAAATTTAGTGGTTTTATGTAAGATGGGAATGACACATTGGTAAGTGGACGTGAATACCAGCATGCACCAAAGTACTGCACTGTAACTCTCCCATGTGAATGCTTTGGGCATGAAATAAAAGGTTCCTAGTTCACATTAATGCAATCTTCTTCATACAGGATTATATTAATGTGAATTGGGAACCTTTTAGTTCAGTTTAGTTTTAATGCAGTGCCCACACAGGGGGGTTACAGCACAGCATTTTGGTGAGTACTTCTGTAGCCCAAATTGAGGGGCAGTATAGGCATAGCATCTATTGATGCACCTTACAACTTGGAGGCTGGAAGAAGGTGTAGGTTATACTATCTTACACTCATCAGCCTGATGAACTCGATTCACTTAAGAATTTAGCTCCTAAAAGTAGTTTAAAAATTCAGTCAGTACAAATAGAGTATTTTATTTTATGATCTTGTTGCATACTAAAGTTTCCCAACTCTGGCAGGAAGGTTGTGAGTACATTATAAGGCTTACCTAAGGAAATGAGACCAGTTAGCATCAAAGTCCCCAGTCCTGCAATGAACTTTGTGCAGGTGAAGCCCTGCACCCATATGGAGGCTTGTTGACTTTTCTACCATCTTTAGAGGGGCTCTGTGTGGACACAAGAGTCTGTCTGTGCAGAGCTTATTCTCTGATTGGGACTGTCATAAATATAAAGGGAAGGGTAAACCCCTTTGAAATCCCTCCTGGCCAGGGGAAAGTTCCTCTCACCTGTAAAGGGTTAAGAAGCTAAAGGTAACCTCGCTGGCACCTGACCAAAATGACCAATGAGGAGACAAGATACTTTCAAAAGCTGGGAGGAGGGAGAGAAACAAAGGGTCTGTGGCTGTCTGTCTGCTGCGCTTGCCAGGGACAGAACAGGAATGGAGTCTTAGAACTTTTAGTAAGTAATCTAGCTAGGTATGTGTTAGATTATGATTTCTTTAAATGGCTGAGAAAAGAATTGTGCTGAATAGAATAACTATTTCTGTCTGTGTATCTTTTTTGTAACTTAAGGTTTTGCCTAGAGGGGTTCTCTATGTTTTGAATCTAATTACCCTGTAAGGTATCTACCATCCTGATTTTACAGGGGGGATTTCTTTATTTCTATTTACTTCTATTTTTATTAAAAGTCTTCTTGTAAGAAAACTGAATGCTTTTTCATTGTTCTCAGATCCAAGGGTCTGGGTCTGTAGTCACCTAGGCAAATTGGTGAGGCTTTTTACCAAACCTTGTCCAGGAAGTGGGGTGCAAGGTTTTGGGAAGTATTTTGGGGGGAAAGACACGTCCAAACAGCTCTTCCCCAGTAACCAGTATTAGTTTGGTGGTGGTAGCGGCCAATCCAAGGACAAAGGGTGGAATATTTTGTACCTTGGGGAAGTTTTGACCTAAGCTGGTAAAGATAAGCTTAGGAGGGTTTTCATGCAGGTCCCCACATCTGTACCCTAGAGTTCAGAGTGGGGGAGGAACCTTGACAGGGACCTAAAATATTAAGGACCTAGTTCTGCCCTCAGTTAGATTCTTTAGTTAATTATTAACAAAAACAGAACTTAGAGGCTATGTTCATGTTTATTTTAGACTTGCGTTTATAGGACAATCTCGGCCTCTAGCAAGAGAGAGTCTAGAATGTTGACTCCTCTCTGAGCTCATGTCCTCTATCTACTGGCATAATGTAATGCAACTGTCCAATTCATTAACCAAAAAGAGAGCATTTCAAGCACTCTGCTGTATAGTCTCATCTTGCAGGCAACCACTTAATCTTTCTGACGAATAGATTACAACTTGCTTTGGTAATAAACACATCTTTTTGACATAAGTCTTGCAGGTCACCTTTAAAATTCCAAATCCTTAAATGAATGTATCTGAAAACCTAAATGTTAGAAAGAAGGATAAAATATGAAGCAACATTTCCAGGGAGATTTTGGGTGAATAGGGGAAAGGGGCTTAAGGGGTCTGTCTACATGGATCCAGGGCTGTTCTGGAAGCAGTGGGCACTGAATGCATAGGCCCTCCCATGGATCTTGGCAGCATGGGGTCTGATCCTATGGCATTTTGTGCAGGGAAAGGAAACTCTGCCTTCCTGGTGGGATGAAATGGCCAGGAGAGGAGATATGGCAAGGGGCCCTCAGGGATTTGCTCCTCCCAGTGTCTATTCTACAGTCCTTGCCATGGGAAGGGATGATATTGGCTTCTGTGCTCTCAGATGCTGTATAGGTCACTCTGCAGCTTCTGGGTGACTACAAATGCCATGGAATAGTTCTGTCCTGATGGGAGAAATTACCATGTTGAAAGTACCTTGTGCAGAATTTGACCCAGCTGGCATGAGGAACCCCTCAGGTACCCATGCCAGTGCAACACCTAACTGCTGATGTGCTGGTCTTTGATCTGAGGTCCTTATGGAAAGAGCTACCACAGTTAGCTGAAGCATCTCTAGCTCATTATCAACCAGTCATCTCTTTAGCACAGTCATCAACTTATGGTGTGAGGGATACCACTGGCTATCACTGATTTGTATCTGTTTACTAACCCTGTCAGGGTCGCTCTGTGTATTGGCAGCTGGTCTGCAGCTGAGCACCACCCAATACTGATTATTCTTCCCTATGTATGTTGCTTGTCATATAGGTGGATTAGCTGAGAGTCAATGCCATAGGTGTTTGGGCTCACTGTTTCAGTGTGGCATATATAGTTTCAAGATGATACATATGGGAATTTGCCTTGTATTACTGTGATCAGAACCACTGATTTATGCAACAGTTAGGGGCCCTGGGATAGCCCTTTGTTCCTTTATAATGTTCCTATTGGATGAAAAGCATGGTCCACATCCAATTACCAAACTTAACCAATTTTAAAGATTTATTGAGAAATTGTTTAGTACAATATATCACCACCGTAATCAAGCATAAGTAAAACAGATAGAGCAGGATAGGTAAGCTGGGGCACAGGTAAGCTATTTCTGTTGTTATCAGGTCCATGCCAGTTTGACTGTGCAGACTCTGTTGCTCTGTTTAAGGTCCGTAATTAACAGTCCTTTATACCCTGTTCATTGGGCACAAGCTGTCCTTGCTTTTATATGTATTATGTAACTGAACATTCATTGCTCTGGCCCACATTCAGTATATTTCATGCTTTTTACATGCTACCTTTCCAAAATCACACGCTACACTCTTTTCCTCTGACTGGTTTATATTTTCTTCACATACCCTAATAACACACCTCTCCGCTCATATTATTATCTACATGGCTCACCTCTTTAGCCTCGGTGTTTTCCTGTTTTTTATCAGTTTTAATGTTTCTCGTGGCCCTGTTTTTATCCTCATCGGTTTTGTGCATGGTGTAATGATCCTTCCTGTTTTTTCACAGTAGCAAGCCTATTTATGCAATGTCTGTTCAGTTTTTATCTTTCCATGACCCTTTAACATTCCACTTCATTTTTATGCATTCCTGAGTCTAAACCCATTATGGTCATCACCCAGCACATGTGTATCCTCTATTACTGATGCAGTGAGCACATTGTTGCCATCTTGCACTTTAGTTCAGGCGTAGGCTCAGTTTCCATAGCTGATTTGATAATTGTGTAGCTGATACAGGCCTGCAGGGGTGTGTGGACGCTCCTTGTCATGACCCCTTGTGTTGGGCTTGATACCATTGTGAGACACTTGGCTGAGAAGCTGTAGGGCCAGTTATGTTCTCTCCCTGTGCCCCCAAACATTTAATGATGAGAATGCAGGTAAATCTCACCTTCCCATGCTGAGGCAGTTCAATGTATTTTACTGCATTGAAACTTCTGCTTGATTTTTTTAGTGCAGCTCTCTGCTGCTTGTGAACTGCATACTTTTGTGCATGATGACATCCTAGGGAACCATGTTTTCCCCAAGTAAATGGCTACTACAAAGTGCTCTGTCTGGGGGATAATTTGGGGCACAGAACAATTGGATGATCCTATTAGGTAGCTCTCACTGAATATATCTATTTCTATATAAAGGGTTAGGTTTAAAGGTACCTTTGCACCCTCCTGATCCTAAGCTGCTCTAGTTGCTAGAGAGGCTTCTAGCATAACTTAGATAGCCCTGCTGGCCTGTCTAAATTGCAGCAACCTCCCTATGGGTCAATGAGCCATTGCACTGCCTGGAATCCCTGCTGCATCTTGCAGCTGCATCTCCCTACACCGGGGCTTGCTAGTGGGTCCTTTTGGCTGTTCTCCACGGTACCTGTGCTAGGGGAATCCTCACCCCACCCAAGCTGGATATGGGCTTTAAGGCCCCTTTATGAGTACTGGTCTTTATGCGCTGTAAAGGGGCCAGAGTGGGAGTGACAATCTCACCCTAAATTGCTATTGTTGCCTTTAATCTAATGTGTGAGTACAGCATGGTCCTTGTGTAATCCCAGCACTGAGGCGTGGCTGCAGCTTTCTCCCTTTTCTTCTCAGGGGTATGATTCCTGGGTTCACCTATAAAGGTGCCTGGTGCCTCCACCTCAGGAAACACCTCCTAGTGCAGAGATCATAGAGGGCCCATCCTTTGGGGAAATATTCAACCCCTAATATCATACAGAGGAGCATCAGTTAAAGCACAGAAAAATAGAATAGCTAATCACAATTCCCAAAGTAATAAAACAGTAACTGGGGCTTTATTAGGACCGGGGACAATGGAAAAGGTGATCAGGATAATAGACATTACAAAACATTAACACACACATTCTACTGCTCCCAACTCTTACAGCCAATACAAACCACCCTGTGCTCACTCCCAGCACCTACCTAGGTAAATAGTGAGTTTAGGCTCAGTCTTTGATGGATGGTACAGCACTGAACTCGGTGTTCAAAAGAAATAAACGTGGGTGTTCTTACCAAGTATCCACACCAAAGATGGTAAGATCTTCTTTGTGTCTCTCTGGCCTGGATTCAAATGTACGCTTAGGCTGGCTCTTGGTAGCCTGATTGTGACTCTCTCCTCAGCTTCCTGATTTCTAGTCTCTGTTGAGATGAAACTGTCCAGTGTCGCAGAAATCCCAAAAGGGCTAAAATCTTCCCTTGGGCAGGAACGTGGAAGGTCGAAGGGGCTTCTCTGGCTGTGATGCTTCTCTCCCGTCTATGCTCCAAACGCAGTCGTAACCGAAAGTAAAATCAAACCTGTTGTCTCTGAGTTTTGGCTTATGCTTGGTTCCGGTAGCGTTGCTAGTCAGTTCTATCTCCACCCTGGGCAACTGGGGAAACTGAGTCCTGAGCCTTTGTAGACCAGGGGTGAGTCCCCTGTAGTCCCTCTAAAGAGGTTACACTTGGTTTGGCAGCTAAGTAAAGAAGATACGGATTTGCAAAATTTTTGTATTTCATAGTGTCCTGACTGTAAAATGACTACATCTTTTGGTATTTATGTCTTTACAAATTCTCTCAGCAATTTGGGGTCTTATGAAGTTTTTAGGCTTACGTTAGAGATTGCAATTATTTAAAGAAATACTCTGTATATTGTGTATAGGGTGCTTCATAGAATGCTTACAAAAGCATTGTAAAGTAAATGGACTGTCCACATAAGGGCACTAGTATCCTGAGAGGCCAGTGTTGTACAGCACAGCAATAATGAATTCAGTTAAAGTGCCTCCTTGTTGACTCTTTGTGTTTGCTGAGTTCAATAGTGCACTTTTTTAGGTCTTAATTTTTCAAAGTTAATGGCTTTGGACTGCAGTGATTAGCACTGACCTTGGTGAGTAGTAAGGTTAAAATTACATAAAATGTTTTGGAACACAAACTCTGTCACAGTCCTCATTATGTGAAATACCACTGTGTAAGTCAACCAAGGACACCTTGATTAGTCTGTAATGTCCTTCTATTAACAGTTTTTTCCGATGATAGATATTTATTAACACTAAGTATCTAATGAAGATTTATTCCTTCTAGAGTGCTATCTACGTGCTCTTGTAATTTTGATTATATTGCAAGTTTTGAACCAATGGTAAAAGACTAATGATTTAATCAGAGAAAGTGTGCAGAGACACAAAACTTTGCCAATTCTGAAAGCGGCATATCCTGTTCCATGCCTATCATGGTGCTTTAAATATAGATTCTGTGAGATTAGTTTTCGTTATATGTAATTGTGAATATCTAAAATCTATTAGATAGGGTCACAAGCTAGTAGATGGTACATTTTAAAATAGAGACAGAGTGGTGTTATGAGTAATGAAATCACTGACATTTATTGTTTGTCTCACTTTACTTCCTCATTTTAGAACAGTCTGTTTCTGCCCCCTTTCATTTTAAAAGCTTGACATTGTGTTTTGGAAGGAAACTTAAAAGCATGTTTATTCCTAAGGGTATAATCTGGTATTCCTGTACAAGCAAAACTAACTTTGAATTTTAAGAGCAGTTTTGGGTGCACAGAGAATTCAGAATAGGGCAAGGCATTATATTTCCTGTCTATTGTTCTGGACAATGAATATGCTTACCATGAAGAATAACCAAGGTAACAAAAATATCACACTTCATAATTTTTCTCAAATGAAGTATTAGAGATGACATTTTCCAGAAGTTTACCTGAATGTTTTCATACTCCTCAGTTCAGAGGGAATATGAAAATGGGATACCATTCATACTCACATCATAGGTGGTCAACACATTATTGGTCGTCATCATAAGAGAGGTCCATCAATGGCTATTAGCCAAGATGTTCAGGGATGCATGCTCTGTGAGTCCATAAGCCTCTGACTGTCAGATGCTGGACCGGTCGACAGGAGATGGATGACTCCATAATTGCCCTATTCTGTTCATGCCCTCTGAAGCACATGACATTGGGCACTGTCCAAAGACCGTATACTGGGGTAGATGGACCACTGGTCTGACCCAATATGGCCACTATCATGTTTCTTCATCACTGACCATGTATTAAATTGCATGAACCAAAAAGGAAGATCATTGCCTACTGAGACACCACCCTCTGAGAGAGAACTGCATAAGAAACCAAGGGATCAAAATGTAACATCTTGATTCTGGCTTATGTCTGTCTTCAGATTTTTTTTCTTGCTTTGTTTCTGTAATGAAAGTTTATGTATACCCTCTTGCAGTCTTTCTTTTTGGAGCCTCACTTCTCTGACCTTCCTGTATGTCTTTATCTGGTTCTGTGACAGTACAGACAATTCCTTCTGGATAGCTATAAACTCTTAGGGAGTGTTGTACTTCTATCAAACCTTTCCTGTTACCCAAACTTGGATGTGTGGTGTACCTGTTTCCATGTCTACACAACTGTCCCCCTTACCCACTGCCACAGAGATCAACTGACTCAACTCTGTATATAGGAACTCATTTGTGTTGTTTTACCTTCTACGCTTACTATCAAGTGGCCATTGAAGGGGTGAAGCTGCGGCAGCTGAACATGAGATAGGACCTCCAAGGCAGGCCACACCAATTTCATCAATACAGGTGCCCTTCCTACTCCTATGTCCTCTCCAAGGTCAGCCTACTGGGGCAAAATACCTTGCTTCATTTTAAAATGAGTTGAACAGGTTCAGACACTTCCTAAAATAGAGGAGAAGCTATGTATGTAGCTTATGTGTATGTACCTCCAAAATCAGAAGTATGCCACTTCTGCCTTTCATATTGTCATTCTTGGAATTCATGTCATTCGCAAATGCACTGCTGTGTTAAGGCAGGAATGACCTGACAGGAGGAGTCTTGAAAAAAACAGTTTTACAAAGAAATGTATGTCAAGATCCTACATGACAAGATGGCTACCCCTACCAGTCTAGAACATGTATAAGACATTTGGAGGATATGTAGGAGCATCCAGATGAGTCAAATGTCTCTGTTGGGTCCATTTCTATCTTGTCTTTGGTATATACACTGACTGATTTCAACCTTTAAAAGCTGCCGTTTAATAATCACATTTTTTTAAAATTTGAATGTCTTAAAATAGATTCATGTCAAATTTTAGTTGCAAACAAAGAAAATTGATACATTATTTATCAGATGGGTCCTGCCTGTAATAACTCAGTAAGGTTGGAGCTCTATTAGGAAAGGATGCCTTGTCTACTGGGCCACACCAATTCCCAATCCCTAATCATTTTCTGTACTTCCACATGTTTTGTTCCACCTTGCTGCATTTCCTGAAACTGCTAAATAGAAGAGATGCTGAGAAATAACCTATCTACTCCAAACCCTGAGACAGGATTTTCCTCACTCTACTGCATTAAATATTGAAAAATATTCAGAGAAAGATTCAGTTGCTGATATCTCTAGGGAACCTGTAATGTAATAATGAGTCACTTATTTAATAATAAAGGGGGATTGCCAGAGCAATCTTATTCCCAAACAACTCATCTACATGCACTTAATCCCCAGTTCAAGTAAAATAACAGTGGCAACAGCATATCCATTGTAAACAAAGTCTTCAATAATTTGCAAAACAGATTAAAGCTGAAAATGGAATGATTGGTTCATCCCCCTTGTCCAGCTGTAGCTCTTGAACACCCCTACTGGAGTTCAATGAACACAGGGGCCTGAATGTCACTGTGGAGGGTTATGAGCAGTATTCACTTTGTTGTTGTATATGTAACAACCACCGCCAATATGTTAACTGCTGGGATGGTCTCCTGTAATGGTTTTCATAAGAAATTATAAACTTTGAGCCCTCCATATGGCTCAGAACTATGACCCACTCTCTCTGCAATCTACAAAGATTTATCATAACTTTGCAAATTCTGTCTTCATCCTAGGTGTAACATCCCCAACCACGGAAACTCTGCTCCAAAGTCCTCCATCACCTCCTAAAATCTCCTTTTCTCTCCCCTTGCCTTCTCCTACTTCATCACAACAAATTAGTGCACTGTGTACTTGTGTATGTGCTAGAGCAGTGGGGACACAGACTTCCTTTGCCTTGTGTTGAATCAGGAGCTCACTGCTTTGCTTTTCTCTGTGCAATAATACTCCCCTTTTGCTCTTCTTCTGCTCCTAGGACCTTGAGAGGAAACCCCAGCTGTAACACAGCGAAACTAGAAATAAGACCAATGCTCCCTAAACTTTAGCAAAACTCCATAGAAAAACATGCAGGAAATCAGCTTGCTGGATAGGCTTGAGGAGGCAGCTGTTTGTGGCATTGAACTGAACCCAATTCTGCTTTGAGATCTCAAATACACCAATGACATTGTCTTGCCGACTCAGTTTGGTGAATTGCTGCAAAGGATGGATAATCTGGTCAGGCAAGAAGCAACCCATATTTATCTGGTTATTAATCTGGATAAAACTAAATCCTTGGCCACAACAGACAAGCAGTCTCCAGCTCCAGATGACATCCAGCTCAGTATTAAACTGTCTGGATGGGATGTCGAACAAATGGCAACTGTCAAATTCTTGGGCATTGTCATAGACAGCGCTGGAGGATGTTCAGCAGATGTGAACACTTGTATAGGAGCAACTGCTGCCATGTTTTGGGCCCTTCAGTGAATTCTGTGGTGACATCATGATATCAAACTTTCTGTGAAGCTACAGATGTGTAGAACCACAGCCAATAGGACTCTATTGTAGGGAGTTCAACATGGACACGGAGGAAGTCCTGAAAAACACCAGTCTGACATTTTGAGTCTCATTGCCTCAATCAGAGGCTTCATATCAAGTAGCAGGACAAGATTAGAAATATTTGAAGCTGATTCCAGCAACTGCCTCCGTCAGCACTGGTTCAGTTTTGGTGGCTTTCTTTTTCTAGACATATTAGCATGGAAGGCCAACTAATTCTGAAGTGTGAGTGCCAAAAAGCTTTGGTTGTGTGATAGACATAAATTGCATACCCAGCCAGACCACCTTAAGGACCTAGCCAGAGGTTGACCTGGGTGGCACTTGATATGCCAGGAAGTCATGTCCATTTGGGATTTGCCATGATGATGGTAGAACAGTGTGTGTGTGAGTAACACTTTTTGGTTATATCTTCACTGCAAAACTTAGGTGTGTTTTCGATGTAAAATGGAGACAAGCACTGGTAGTTTTTACCTCCTGTGTAGGTAGTCACAGTGAACCCTATGTCCCACACCCAGAGTTGACCTTGACTTACTGAATCAAGACAGTGCCATGTCTCCACTAGTATTTTATATTGAGAATATTTTTTTTTGCAGTGACAACATAGACTAAGATACTTGGGTTCTCCCTTCCTAAGTAAATGCTTTTCCAGCAGCTGCTTGGCTTTAAGCAAGATTGCTACCCCAAATTCTCTACATTGTACTATATTTTTTCCACATGATGACAGGGGATGGGATCGCTTGATTGCCTGTTCCGATCATTCTCTCTGAAGCACCTGGCATTGGCCACTGTAGGAGGATAGGATACTGGGCTAGATGGACCATTTTTCTGACCCAGTATGGCTGTTATGTTTTTTTGCCACTGCTGCCAATCCTCTGTCGTTTAATAATAATTTCAATGTAAGTTTTCTACTTGATGGAGTTTTAGATTTTTGTTCACAAAAGCAAATTTAAAGCCTCACTGGCACAGGCCAACTCCAGTTAAATGATGTTGGAGAGAGGAAAAATATTTTTGATTGTGATGGTTCATAAATGTTGTTGTATAGTTAGTTAGTTCTGCAGCACACAAGTGCCCCCATATGCGATATTTCCTGCTGTGGCTGGAGCAGAATCCTGAGGACTTCTCAGGTGCAGTGCTGAGGGATAAGTTATTAGATGCTTTCAGATCTGAGTTTTATAGGCTACACCAAAGGAGGGATGCACCAAAATACTCCTCTGAGTATAATCAAAAAAGATTTTGCTGAAGATTTTGCTATTAAGATTGCCAGGTAATGCTGCTTGCTCGGGTAGGGAAACATCCCTTTGATGCTTAGTTTTGTTTCGAATAAGAAAACTTAATGGAGTGAAATTTACATTCATTTCTATATATAAATGACATTGAGTCTGTAGAACTTTTTTCCATCTCACAAATCATATTTTAATGCAATCTCAAACTACCATAAGTGCTGTGGCTTGCAAATAATCTTGGCTTCCATGTCTTTGAAGAGATTTTAGCTCTGGACTGAATACATACACTGCTGTAGCTTCACTAAGATCAAAATTCTGAACAAACTTTAGGCACTGGGTGAGGTTTGGTTTTTTTGACCACAACACATTCATTTGAAAGCCATACTATCCGATTCCATTGATGAATACTTACATTCATAAAGATAATGGGAGTAGGATAATGGTAGTGTCATAATGGTTTTTATTCTAGCAGTCTGTCTTTCAGTTTCTCATTACTTTCCAAAATGTTCACTTTCCAAGCTGAAATTTCCCAAGCATGGTCTCTGCTTGAAGGTGAAATATTTTCAAAAGTTTGAGCAAAAAGAGTTTTGTATCATTTTTGAGAATGAGGAGTGTGGGGGGGAAAATTACTTTCCTCAATTAAAAATAAATCTTGACTTTTCTCCAAAAAAAAAAAGATAAAATTTTCAAGTGCCTAAATCACTTGACACACTATGCCTCAGAGTTTCAATGAGACTTAAGTTCCTAAGTGACTTAAGGAATTTTGAAAATAGACATAGGCTTCTAGTCACTTAGGTCCAGCCAATAAGAATTAGGTGCCTAAATACTTGTGAAGACCTGAGCCTTTGTAATTTTTTGAAAATTTTACCTGAAATGAGTGTAGGCAGAAAATTTACATTTTCTGGATGAGGAGAAACACCTGTGAATGTTCAAGTGAAAACTGGCAGCAAGACAAAAGCAATTTGGGATGGAGATGCATTTCCTACTGCGTAGGTCCTAGGGAGATTACTACAGCTGTCATGTTGAACTAGCTGTGACATACTATACTTAGGGGAAGCATCTTGCAACCCCCATAATCCTCATTTTCATATAATTGTGATCTTACCTTACAAGGCATGCTTTATATGTATCAGGGGAAAGGTTATGACCTGCTGAAAGTCATTTCTCTAGCCATCTATGTATATCATTAATACATACAAAGTTATGAGAATTGTGTTTTAGTGACAACCACAGATTCTGTAAGTTGGGGAATCAGCCAGATATTAGCTCCCCAGAGGCAACAGCAAGGAAAGTAAGTGACTCCCGGGCAGGGTTTCAAACAATTGTTCAGCAAGGGAGTTACAATTCAGTGACTCACCTGCATGAGGCCACATGAGGGGAATTGCTCAACCTTGCCTGGACACTCGGCAATGCCCCCAGACATGCCTGGACCTGTGTTCCCCAAGCACATAGGACTGAGGTTATAAAAATGAATACAGTGGCCATATGTGGGGCCTTTCTCCTTCACCCACCTATGCTGTAAGCAACAAGGACACTCTCTATAGACTCCAACTGAGGGGACTGGCCTAGATTTCAAGGATGAAATCTGTGTACTATGAACGGCTATATCCAGTGGCGTGAGAGAAACTGCTTAGTCTAATTGTTGCCCAGTCGAATAGGATTGAGAGTTTACACTGCATGCTTATATTTTATTTCTTTTGGTAACTAGCTCTGACTTTTTGCCTATCTTTTGCAGTCAATAAATTTTTTTTACTGTTTATCTTTAAGAGTGAGTTTGCATGAAGTGTGTGGCAAATCTGCACAGGTTTTGCAAAGGCTGGTGTATATCCACTTTCCATTGATGAAGTGGAGAACCAATTAATAAATCTGCACTGCTTATCTTGAGCAGTGGAAGACAGTATATTCCTGAGGTACTGTGCTGGGAAGTAGGGGGATTAGGCTGGTGCCTTTCTCTGTGTGATTCATGAGCGGCTCTGGGAGCATTCATGCAATCTAGCTGGGTGTGTGGGGTCCACATGCTGTTGTGCTGAGTGATAACAGCACCTGGAGGGGTTTGCTGCTGGTCACTAGCAAAGCATTGTGCCCAGGCTGGAGATCCCATCACACTAGCTTCCACAGAATTGTTGTGCAGCAAACACTCCACAGTCTCTCCCACTTACCCCACACATTTGCCCAAGGCCTATTCATGCTAAAGAAAAGCTGATCTCAGAATTTGAAACTTGTTGATTAAATGCTAACCACCCTCCTCTGATTAGAGTTGGGCAAATAACTTTTTCTTTTTGGTTCTCTGGAAGTTCTGAAAAATAGAAAACAATAATTTAGGTTGAACTGAATCTGAACATTTTTAAGAATTTTGGCCAATTGGAAGAATCAGTTTTAGTTTGAAGGACTGGTTTTTGTTTGGGGCAGTTTTAATGTGCCACAATCACAAAGGAGCCTGAAAAAGTGGTTGATTAGTAGCTACCTTATAATGTTTAGCCCAGTGGCTAAAATACTCAGCTAAGAGATGGGAGATTTAAGTTCAATTCCCTCCTCTGCATGTTACAGTAGAGAGACTTGCTTCACCAACATGTGAGGTGAACGTTTCAACTATCAGGCTGAGGAATCCTTTTCGGTCCCTGGCCCAATGTCGATTCTTCTTCATTCAGTCAGGAAACAAACATGAGAAGGACTCTATAGCTTGGTGGTTAAGGTATCCACTTTGGCGGTAGGAGAGCCTAGTTGAAATCCTTGTTCCAATGACTATTTAATTAGCTATACAAAGTGGAACAACTTCAACAGGAGAGCTTGAACAATGTATACCTATAGGCCAGTGGTTATGCCACTGTTCTGACAGGAGGAAACCTGAATTCAGATCCCTTTTTCACATCACACAGAGGGAGGAAATTGAACCCAAGTATCCCACATCCCTGGTTAGTAGTCTAACCAGCAGGCTAAACCTTATAAGGGAGGCCTCCACCTCTAACTGTTTTGTGAATGACATCTAAGTCCCCCAAACCCTTTTTTTGGCCTAAACTGTTAGGTAAATTTATGAATAGTTTAGGATCGACAAAAACTACATTTTTCAGCAAATAAACTATTGCTCTGAAAAAATTTGCCTCGCTCTATCTCTGACACAGTCCCTGCCATTAAACTAGTTTACTGAAATACCTCAGGGAAAGCAAACGGAAAAAAGATGTGAACGCTGTCAAAGTGAATTTGTTTCAAAATGTCATTGAATTTTTTTGTAGTATTCACCCAGTTCTAGCGGGGCAGCTTGCACTGAAGTTGCCTGGTGTGTGCCCTTGTTTCTTGGAGAAATAGAGGACTTCTGTCTCCATGGCTGCCAGTATAGCATCTTTCACAAAAAAGCTAAATTCATGTACAAAAACAGTAAATGTAGTCACTGGGATTTATTCACATCTCAAAATGTAGGCATTTACTGGGGTAATTCCTATTATCAGTAAGGGGAAAATACTGGGGTCTGTTGCTCCTTTAAGCCCAGAGGAGGAAGAATTGGGGGCCAGGCTATCCCTTCCCTGGGTCTCTGTCTGCATGGGACTCTTGGAAAGGGCAGAGGTGGCTGCTGAGAGCAAGTGGTCCTAAGGTAATGCTCTGTGGCCAGGAAAATCCCCAGGGCGTTACTGTTCAGATTAGCAGCCAAAGAGCCTTGTAATGTAGGGTGGGGCCAGACTCTCCTCTCTCTCTGCCAATCAGGGCAAGTTGTGGGAAGGAGTGCAGTATATAAGCAGGTTTTTCCTCTCATAATGGAGTGAAGTTAGTAGGAAGAGAAGTGCTTTATTTGTTTAGCTAGTAAGCGTACAAGCTGTTTGTACTCTGTCTTCAGGCTCTGAGGAAGTGTTAGAGGAACATCCTGTTCTTCCCCTCTCCAAACCTTTCATCCTTTCGGCCAGCAGCAATGCCTGGGAAGGCAGGGTCATCTTGTGAAGATATAATTCCAGTTTTGTTGATTTCTCAGGCTTTGTTGCCTGTCCTGGGTGGAGGTAATTTAAAGAACCTGTTGGGTGTGGCTGGCTCAGAATTACAGCCTCCCACAAGATCCTATGTATATAAAATCCCCTGAATACGGAGAGAATAGACCTCTGTACACTTTTTAAATTACTTTTACTTTGCAAACTTTATACAGTGATTATTTTATAGAATGTTAGTCATCCTGATGGGATTATAAGCCACAAATTTACTAGGCCCAGATCCAACAATGACTGAAGCATTTAGGTGTGTGAGTAGTTCCCATGAGACTACTCATATGCTTAAAATGTCAGATGTGCTTTGCTGGATTGGGGTTTTAAAGAAGGTTCTTGACTAAAGATGGGCTTGGAGAAAGTTAGCGAAGCCCCCTGGATGTGCATTAGAACTCTGAAGCTCTGGTACATCACTAACAGTTGCTTAGTAAACACTAATTGTCTTTGAAGTTTTTGTAGTTTGATTTTTCTCCATTTGATGTGTATTATGCAGACATAACACTGCAGAATTATTTTTACTGTCTGTCACCATACTTTAAACATCCACCTCTTTATGAAGTATAATAGCTAGCCAAGACAAAATGTTACAAACCAGACAGGAGGTTATCTGAAGTTTCATTCTGTGCCTGAAAGAAAAATGCTAATGCAGTACACAGGGTTACAGCTAATTTGCCATCAACTGGGGTTTTTAGGACTAAAAGGATGACTGTCATGTTGCTTATTTAGCTATGAAAAGACTGATCTTTGTTCTCCATTTATTGCATTGTCCAGCTGTTTCATGTTAACTGTTATGTTATTGCATTTTCAAAGGTTACAGCAGAAATAAAACGACAGAATCTTCTTACAGGAACCCTGGGCAAAGAATTTATTAGTTAAAAGCATATATTGGTGCTGTGCTATTAAAAGGAAAAGTACAAAGCACTACTGACAACATTATGAAAATGAGAGAAGCACATTTTTCTTAAATCAATGGCTTATATATATTTTCCATTTGGAACAAAACTGTTGTAATATATAAAAAAATACAAACAGGTTGGGGGGGGGAAGTAGTTGTAGGAGGGTATAAATCTTAGTTTTTGGTAAGGGGTTAGAATACATAGTCTCTCTGTTTCTTGTGTATGCATAAAGGTGCTGGAAAATGCTTTCTTTTAAGGCAGTGAAATAACTCTTTCAGCATCCTGCTTTGAGTGGGATTCTGAATGCTCCATGCATTTCTTTGTTTTGGGCTTCTGTGTTTCCCTATCAAATCGATTGATTTTTTTTGTTTGTTTGTTCACAGCAGCCATGGTGATTCTGTTCTCCTCCATGTAAAGCCAGGAGGGCAGGTGGTCTACTCCAAAATAGCACTTTCAATTTACACAAGCTGCTTTTGAAGTGAGGAAAGGATCCATGTTGAAGCCTCCAGGCAAAGGGCTATTGACAGCACTACCCAACAACCCAAGGAGTAAAGGTCCCAGTGGTTGCTAAATCTGGGTTTCCTACTGATGGTAAGTACCTTTATACTGTCTACCAGTCCATTGCTTGATATGTCTAGTTCCATGAAGTTCTTTTTGTGTAGGTGGTTAAACGAAATGTTTTTCTTCCAGAACATTCCTCTGTGACTTTATGATGTTATAGTTCAGTGCATGACCTAGTGTTCTCAAGAATATTTTGTTCCTATCATTATACTTACAATGGACCTAAATGGGGAAACATTCTGCCCAGTTTAAATCAATTAAAATATTTCCATTGACTCCAGTGGGGCCAGAATTTCACCCATGGTTTAGGATTCTAGCACATGCATCAAAATCCTGGGAATTAAAATGTTCCCCAGGAGCTGAAAAGCTAGAAGATATGGCCAATAAAAGGTTGGCTATTTCAGGAAGAGATCATCAATGTTTGAGGTTGTGCATGTGAACCAAATAAAAACAGGTCTACCTTTAAATGTGAAGCTTGATCAAAAGGCAAATGTGAATAATGCTGTTTAAAGATCAAAATCATTAATGAGAGCCACAAAAAATGATGGAATCAAAGTGTGTGGGGGGGAATCAAACCCTGGTATGGGCAGGATTCCAAAACACAGGATTGGCTATCATGATGTCAAGGGGTATTGTTTCTGTTCCTTGCTTGGAGGAGAATAACTCTTAGGATCAGATTCTCAGCAGGGATATTCGTATTCGAGTTGAAAATTTGCTTTCTGTGAATTTTCTTTATTACTTATGTACATCTAGATGTTTCCAGTAACATTCCACAAATATTCTAGTGAACATGTTTAATGGCAGGAAAGTGAAAGCACAGGAGCATGAAAACCGCCATCATGGACACATTTTATTCATGCACATATTAATTTTGTGAAGAATTCATGAAGCTCTACATTGCATCTTTCAAGGTACTAATACAAATATGGAATAGGCACATTTTTCTGAACTCGGTGAGAATTCTACAAACCCTATACAACCTCTCATAGATCAAGGCCAGATCCTCAACTAGTATAAATTACTGTAGCTCAATTGACTTCAAGCAAGCAACCCTGATTTGCAGTAGCTGAAGATATAGCCCAGGTTCCACTATCTGTTTTTATCGGCTTCCTTCCATTAGGGCAAAGTGTATAGAGGTACATATTATGTCATAGGATTTTTGTATAAGTCTTTGTACAATATACTAATGTCTAAATAGTTATTGCCACTTGTATTACTTAAACAAATTCCTGATGAGCACAAGCAAAATATTGACACCATGTTTTTACTACAGAGCTCAAGTTCGTGAGGCACAAATGGCTAAGGCCCAGATTTTCAAAGGTTGCAGTACTCAGTGTTCCAATGCCTGTGCCGGTCGATAGGATTTAGATTCCCAAGTGCCTAAATCCCCTTTGAAAATGAGTCTTAGGTTCTTAAATCAGTTTAGTGTTGGAACACTGAAATACCTAAATACCTTTAAAAATCTGGGTCTAACGCTCCACTGCACCCAGGAGATGCCTCTAACCCACAACAACAAGGTTTTTGTTTTGTTTTGGTGTACATGTTTTGAGAGAGAGACTTCCAGTGTCAAATTCACAATTTATTGGGTATGTTCTGTGATAGCAGGGGCAAAGCTGTTATCTCACAGCTGAACTTATTTACCCCAATAACACCACTTGTCTACAGACTACTGTTTGAGAGCTGTGTGAAGCATTGCCAGCTGGTCTGCTCCTCTCTCTGTGATGAAGTATGTGTCGGGTTACAAACAGTATCACTTCCTGCTAGTTGTAGCTACCTCCAGGACCCCTTCAGGGTTTCCAGAGGCTTTTTTGGCCAGCTAAAAGGGACTTGGGGAAGGTGACATTAAAATGAGAAGCATATGTCTTGGAGGGGAGTATGCATGGTGTTATCAGTGACTCTAGGGCAGTGGGTCTCAAGCTTTCCAGACTACTGTACCCCTGTCAGGCATCTGATCTCTCTTGTGTACCCCCAAGTTTCACCTAATTTAAAAACTACTTGCTCACAAAATCAGACATAAAAATACAAAAGGGCAACAGCACACTATTATTGAAAAATTGCTTATTTTTACTATGTAATCAATTGGAATATAAATATTGTACTTACATTTCAGTGTATGGACTATAGAGCAGTATAAACATGTCATGGTCTGTATGAAATTTTAGTTTGTACTGATTTCACTAGTTCTTTTTAAGTAGCCTGTTGTAAAATTAGGCAAATATCTAGATGAGTTGATGTACCCCCTGGAAGACCTCTGCGTACTGCCAGGTTGAGAACCACTGCCCTAGGGAATGGCAATGAGGGAGTGGAACATGCCTGAGTCTGGCTTTAGCAAAAGGGGGCCAGAGATGTGGGGGGCTGACGTACACAAAGGGAGCTGGTGATATCTGGGTTCAGAATCTATAGGAAAGAGAGGCTAGCTCGCAGGGAGTTGTACTACACATGATTTAACAGGAGTCTCCTGGAGCTAGCATATTGGTTGCGGGCTGTTTATGTGTTAGAGGCAGAAAGCCAGATAAGCGGTTGTGAGCATGACCCAGAGAGGCAGCAGAGAAAGAGCTTCTTGAGCACAGAACTCGTGGTGGCAATCTTGATGATTTCTGAGCAGTAATTGCCTGCTGGTGTTTCCCGGAACACAGTAGAAAAAAGAACTTTGTGTACATTTTTGTAAATAAACAAGGTTACGCTCAGAATATACCTAATCATATAACTGATTTCTCACCCTAATGGAAACAAACCTGTAAGGCCCTGAATGTGGCTAACAACTTAAACCAGAGGGGCAAGAGTGCATTCAGAGTAGGGTGACCAGATGTCCCAAATTTATAGGGACAGTTCTGATATTCGAGGCTTTGTCTTATATAGGTGCCTATTGCTCCCCTCCTGATTTTTCACGCTTGTTGTCTGGTCACCCTAATTCAGAGGGACAGCTCCATATCTGGGGTGGTTAATCAGTGATGGGCTGGGTGGGACTTCTGAGCTGCCCGTTGCAAGGTGAACCTTCCCAGTCATGTCTGGGAGGATCAAGTGAGAAAGTAAGATTACACGTGAAATGCTATGCTGATCTGTGGAATATTAAGCTCCTCTGGTTTTTATTTTCATGGCTATAAGTTGAACTCGTATCTAAATGTCTCCAAAGCTCTGATTTTATTAATTTGACACTTTCATTTCCCTTACTCACAGGAAGCTGATGTCCCTATTTAAAAGTCTAATCCTCATGCACTATAGCATTCAGGATGGTTGCTTAGATTCAGTTTATTAGCTATGGGATTCTCTGATGCCAAAAGCCAGTCACTTTGGAAAGTCTGCTTAAGGTCTGACAAACGATGCAGTGCTCCCCTCTTTGAAGACTCAGACCTATGTCCTCCTGCATGTGCATTTGCCTCATAATCTGGACGATGCCAGTATTCTAAAGGAACAGAACACTTTTGACTTATACATATTCAAACACGGTTTATATTAAGTGACTGAATTTGTGTCTCAGTATTGTTCCTAGTGGATCGTTATGCCCCTCATAAATCTACAAAACAATCTGGGACAACACAACTCAGTTGCACTCTACACCTGGGCAAAGCATGCTACTTGATTTGCAGAAACTGCAGGTCTGGTGGACATGCAATGCAACCTATTCTTCAGAGTTCTTTCAAGGCATTTCCCTTCATTTTGCCTGGGTCTAGCAGATATGCAGAGAGCAAACAGGAAATCCCAAGGTTGCACTCACTTGGAGGAAAATTGTATTGTAAGAAATATTACTCCTATCAAAAGGCAACTTTCTGCAAGGGTTTCCTCTGTAAAGAACAGTCAAGATCATCTTGTACATGACCATGAAGTCCTAATGCACAGGAGCCTTGCTTGCATAAAGTCTGCAGGACTGAGCAGCTCATGAATAACAGACTCTTCAAGGTAGCGAGCACTTAACACAATAGCGTTTGCAGAATTGGGCCCCAACTTAATGCTTGCCAAAGTGTACATTTTGTTCTATATTCTTGTGATTGTGGAAATGCTCCTCTTGACTCTCTAGCACTCTTGCTAGTTTGAAGAGGCAGATGGGATTTTATTAGAGCTATAAAATCAGAATTTAAACTTTAATGTCCCAGGATGATAAATAATGGTGTGCAAAAGATGTAAACAAGTCTTTGAAACTTGTTGGTATGGCAAAATGAAGCCATTTTTCTTTGGGATGGAAGCGAAATTTTGAGCTCTCAATTTATAATCTAGAACTTTTCAAAACATTCTGTTTCATCAAACAAAACTGTAAGCATGGGGAGAAAAGAATTCTTCTTTGATGGCAAATGACTTTAAAATGTAGTGAAATGTGTATCTGTAATGAAATTGTTAATACTTAACACAGAAGCATAAACACATACCCAATTCTGAACCTCATGGCCCAACAGGTCTAGGTGCTTTTTGCATACTAGACTCCTCTGTAGTATTCTGTGACTGTATCTCTCTTCTAGTGCCCCTGCTATTTATTTTATGTAATGGGATAGGATCATGACATCCATATCTCATTTTTGTGAGGGCCCTGAGGGATAGCATTCAACAATCTTAAAGTAGCAAACTGCAGTTTAACAGAAAACAATGTAGTGCAGGATACTTGGCCTAGAGTAGCAGACTACAGTGAGCTATCACAATTCATACTTTCTTTATACTCACAAAACTTTAAGTTTTTCTTAAAACCAGACAATGTTAGTGCTAATTTTAATATAACTACTAATAATCCATTTCATTAGGCATCACCCTTTCATCTGGGTGTCTCAAAGTGCTCTTCAAATATTAATGAATTAAGCCCCATGACACACTCTTGTGAGACCAAGAGAGATGTGTTATCACCACAGGGGAAAGTTGAGAGAGAAGTTAAGGTTAATGTTTTCAACTTGGATGCCTGAAGTTAGGCATCTGTATCTATAGTTAATTCTCCGACTAGCACCTTTGCAAATCAAGCCACTTTTATTTAGAACCGTAAATATGGATACAGGTCCCCAGCTTAAGGGATCAAGTTGAAAAATGTTGTCCCAAATGAAATGCTGGGGACACTTGGACCTTCCAATCCAATGCTTTAACAACTAGACATTTCCACTTATTCTTACTTACCTCTTCTTCCCCTCACTATTGTGCAGAGTGCTTTGTGGTGGCTGGCCTTCTAACTATTATCTTTCCACCTCAGGGCTGTCTGCATTTCTGTGGGGATGTCTTTATATAGGAGCCAATTCTGACATCTTCTAGATGGGCAAAACTCCTGTTAAAGTCTCTGGGAATTTTGTCCAAGGCCTGCTAGATGGGTCACAAAGGGCTAGATTATGGCCTATCCTCTGTGCTGGTGTTAGACACCCTGTTACCCCCTCATACCATACTGTTTTCAATGCATGGGGAGTAGAAGGCTTCACTGGCACAGCATTCCCTCACCGCTACCTTTTGTGCAAGTTGATGGGAAGCCTTCACCTTCCTAACATGCCCAGTGGTGTAGCTTGGTCAAACTATAAACTAAATGAAGCTCCACTCTTCATAGAATTCTGGGGAGATCTCATTGGGGTTGACCTTGGCAAATTGAAGCACCTGTACATTTTTATATAATATCAGTAGATTCTTATAGCTTTTCATAAGTGACAGAAAACCTTTCAAAACCTATACTGTAGCAGTCGGTGTGTTATGTAATATCTCTATATGTTCACACCACCTAGTGTTTCAGACCCAAAATTCACACAGGCTGCTGAAAAAAGGAGATGTTGGAGTCCACCATCAGATAGAGGTAGTGTTCTGTAAAATGTGGCAATTGTATCACAATTACCACAAAAACACTTGCTGCTATTTCAATATTAAACTAATTATCTTCCTATCATCACGGTCTGACCTCTGTCAATCCAACTCCATAAAGCACCATGCCTGCTGAATAGTCAGGTGTGGCATGAAACTTTAGTAGAATTCAGAGGTCCACAGGGCCACAAAGTTATCACCCATCTACAAGTGTTTCTGGAAGTCGATAGGGCACCGAGGTGGTGTTTTTTTTTAAATTGTATTAAAATGGACTTAAAATAAAGAGTTACAGTAGGACCTTAGGGTTATGAACACCAGAATTTTGCACCGACTGGTCAACCACCAACCTCATTTGGAACCAGAACTACATAATCAGGCAGCAGCAGAGACCAAACAAAACCAAATACATTACAGTACTGTGTTAAACATAAACTACTAAAACAATAAAGGGAAAGTTTGAAATTTCTTTTTTGACAAGGTCAGGAAACTATTTGTGTTTGCTTTATTTAAATTAAGATGGTTAAAAGCAGCCTTTTTTTTTCTGCATAGTAAAGTTTCAAAGCTGTATTAAGTCAATGTTCAGTTGTAAAGTTTTGAAAGACCAACGGTAACATTCTGTTCAGAGTTACGAACATTTCAGAGTTATGAACAACCTCCATTCCTGAGGTGTTCGTAACTCTGAGGTTCTACTGCATTTTCAATAGTAACTGAACAAAAATTAAAGGAGTACTTGTGGCACCTTAGAGACTAACCAATTTATTTGAGCATGAGCTTTCGTGAGCTACAGCTCACTTCATCAGATGTTTACCGTGGAAACTGCAGCAGACTTTATATACACACAGAAATCATGAAACAATACCTCCTCCCACCCCACTGTCCTGCTGGTAATAGCTTTTATAAGCTTTTTATAAGCTATTACCAGCAGGACAGTGGGGTGGGAGGAGGTATTGTTTCATGATTTCTGTGTGTATATAAAGTCTGCTGCAGTTTCCACGGTAAACATCTGATGAAGTGAGCTGTAGCTCACGAAAGCTCATGCTCAAATAAATTGGTTAGTCTCTAAGGTGCCACAAGTACTCCTTTTCTTTTTGCGAATACAGACTAACACGGCTGTTCCTCTGAAACCTGAACAAAAATTGATATTAACAAAAATGTGGCAATATAGAAATTGTCATTCTACCATATGGGCACCTGGTGCTCTGAGAGCCATTATAACTGGGTTAATCTTCCTCCTCTTCCATGCATGGAGGCTCTTTGTTTAAATCTTGCTAGCTTCACAGTACAGTGCCAACAAATAGGTCTCTGAACAGCTTTGACTGCCTTTCTGGGTATCCTTACACAGTGAGTGGTAGCCTGTGGCAGTAAATCTCAGATGCTGGGTCAACAGGATTAGGCTCGCAGGACTCATGCTACAGCATTTAAAAATAGCTGCATAGATGTTGTCTTTGGCTCTGAAGCCCACCCCTCTAGGCTTCAAAGTCTGAGCTCCAGCCTGAACTGCAACGTCTACACACAAACAATGAGGAGTCCTTGTGGCACCTTGGAGACGAACACCTTTATTTGGGCATATTTTTCCTCCCTTGGTATTCTACTGTTAATTGAATTGTCTCTTTAGACTGACCTCACAGTTGGTAAGGCAACTCCCATCTTTTCAGGTATTTATACCTGCTCCTGTATTTTCCACTCCATGCATCTGATGAAGTGGGTTCTAGCCTATGAAAGCTTATGCCCAAATAAATTTGTTAGTCTCTAAGGTGCCACAAGGACTCCTTGTTGTTTTTGATGATACAGACTAACACGGCTACCACTCTGAAGCCTATATTGAGGATGTCGTCATCCAACTATGCATCATCAGCAAATATCATTAGTGCACTCCTAAGTTTTCTCCCAAGGTGTGATGAAGTGAGAATTTTTCTTAATATTTTGTACAACTACTGTGTGCCTCAGATTCCTCTATGCGCTACATGGTTAACTAGGTGGTGGGAAAAGGTGGGTTATTCTTTGCAGCAATGCAGGTGCGATTGATACCTGGCTGTCTGGGGCCCTATGTCCATGATGAACCCAGAAGACAATGGCTTGGACTTTGGTGCTTAGCAATGAATGAGCAGGGACTGCTGACTCCCTCTCTGTTGGAAGCCAGCCGGTTTTGGCCAGCGCAAAAACAAAGAGCTAGGGAGGATGACCAGGTGACCTGTTTTTCCCTGGAATCAGAACAAAGGCTGGAGGAGGGGCCCTTGGGTATAGTCTGGGTTGCAGGAAGCAGGTCACTCACTTCTGGACTGGGGAGAAAGAGGAGGCTCTGGGTTCAGGATTGCCCCAGGTGGACTATGCTGTAACTTTATATGGAAAAGTACCATATAATCTTCATCCTTGTAACTTTGCAGATGTTCAGTTAAAGTTATTCAAGTGAAAGCAGTCTCAAAATTAAAACATTGTAATCTGACATTACTTTGCAATGTAGATGTTTCACTTTCTGGTTGGTCCCTGGCTGAAAAAAGTGACACAGTGGTACTTTACATTTGTTTGGATAATAAAATATAAAATGCATTGCAGGTCTCCAGGGTTCCTAAAGCAATTAAGTCAATTGACACTTGAAACCTTGTCATGCGAGAACTGAAAATTGATTGTATTCCTAAACTGTAAAAGCATTTATTGTAACGTGGGTATTGATTTACAAAATCAATACTGATTTTTGTGTGATATGGAGGTACTTTGCTAATATGGGGGAATCTCTTTTTATAAGTTACTTTGGAAAGACTGCAGACCTCTGGGGTTCCTGAAGACATTCAGATCACAGACAGTGTTTTTTAGATTTAAAGGGACAAAAACTACACAATAACTAGCTACTTTGCTCCTAATCAATACCTTTCAAAATGCCCCCACGTTGCATCATTAGCTTAACATGTAGGTCCTCTAAGGGAAGCTGGAGTTTGTTTGGAAAAATGTCAAGCTCAGTGGAGAAAATCAATGCTTTAAACATTAATTATTATTGCTGTTTAAACAAGCAACTTTCTTGATGACCTAAGGCAATGTAGGCTGGGTCCAGGGAGGTGGTTGCAATGTCTTGAGAAGGCCCTTCACTTCCACAGATGTTACTGGAAGTTGAAGGTGCTCTGTGCTTCTCAAGAATCTCTTTACACCTTGTAGGATCAAGGCCTATGATAACAGCTTCCTATAAGAAAGGGAAAATGAGAAGCAAGAGGGAATACAGTAGTTTAGTGTTTAAAAGGTAGAGGCACATTTGATGTGTACTGAATCGCATTCCTGGATGATATGACTTGGCAATTCAACATGGATAAGTATCAGATTTAAGTAGAATCATACCTTCCCCAGCCACTTGCATCCCCCCAAGCCTTTCATACAGGCTCTGCACTTCCAAAAATTCTTTGGAGTCATTGTAGGAAGATATTGGTGTACTGCAGGCACTAGCATTTACCAAAAAAATCAAATAAGATGCTAAAGGGCATTTAAAATAGAAAAGGTCACTATAAGTACTATCCTATCTTGCTGTAATTTGGCACATTTTGTCAAACATTGGTTGTGCTCACCTTGACGAATATAACCAAGATTGAAAAGGCCTAGAGAAGAGTAACAAAGATGCTTAGCAATAGCAGGATTTCTATGTAAGGAAAAATTATAAATGTCAGGTGCTTTAGCCTGGAATAGTCAGAAGGGGCTTGAATTAGATATTTACGAATATGAAGGGTATATAGTAAAAGTTGTTTTTTTTTTTCCTCCTCAATCTTATGTTGTTCTGTATTTATATGGTACATGAACACGGCAATTGGTTACACTGACAGCACTTACATTTATCAGAAATAAAAGGAAATGCTTCACAAATGGGTATATGTAGTCTTTATGGAAAAGTCATATTGAACTTAATAGTGAATGTAACCTATCCTGGAGAAATCTTAAATTGACCTAATATGTCCTACTGCAGGGAAAACAATTCTCTGTTTAAATTCTATAGGTTAAGTTTTTTTTTTTCGAGTCACTTCTATCAAATGCTATTGGTTTCTTCCTCTTTAAACTCTCTCTAGGACACTTTTATGTGGAAGCCTTTGTAATGCACTGCTGGAAGATGTGTATTTGACCAGATGGATTTTAAAAGAGCTGGGTAACTTTCTGAGAACATTTGTAGTCATGCAAGCTAAAGGTAATAAACAATTTGTGCTTCAGGGGGTAAGATCACTAATGCCAGTGGAAACCTGCTATCCCGAAACATTACCCTTTCCACAATAAGCACCTCTGTATAATTGACTGTGGGGCTTAAGCCTTCCATCGTTCTTCACTCTCCAAGAGACACACAGGTACAGATCATCAGCAGGTGTAAATTTTCATATTTCAATTGACTTCAGTAAAGCTATAACGGTTTTCACAAGTTGAGGATCTGCTCCATAGTGTGCTACAATGTGCACACAGAGTAATGTGGCAGAGCAGAATCGGGGACTTCATAATGAAGATGAGAGGTAGTGAGGTGTGTCCTATATTGCACTCTGGAGACTCTGAAGGGAAAACTATTGATATTTCCCATCAAGAACTGTCATTTAGCTTTCCTGGATTTGAATCCAAGCCTGTTTCACCTGCAGCTTTTGTGGGCTGTCAGTTGTGGAGGCTGACTACTACTGAAAGGACAACAGTTACCTTACTGGTGATGCACAAGGACAATACTCTTCTATGGAGACAAATCCTGTACAACATGGGTGAGACTGGTCAGATTCTTAGAAATTACTCATAAAAGCTGCAGACTATCATTCCCTATCAAACTTTTAAATAGGTTTTTGAACTATCCTACAGAATTCTGTAATAGGGATATAGTTTTTTTTAAATTAAATTCTGTGGGATGCTTAAATATAGAAAGGTTCTGTAGTATTTTTCCAAACATATAGGTTATTTCTGGAGATGTTGTCTGTAGACTGAATATAGATAACGAAGACACACTTTTGGCAGTGAAGCTACTGGGTCACTGACTATCATTGGTAAAGTTTTGTGTGAAATGTTTGCAGCTGTGGTGCTACATTCTGTTTTTCCTGGTGGCAGGACAAAGAGCAATGGTTCAAATGGGTATCTATGAAACCTCTCCAGATATTTGACAAATAAGGTCATATACCTAGAGGTCATAATCTGCCTATCTATAAAATCTTACATCTGTTATGATAATATGGAATTTGTTCATAGCATTCAATCACTGTTTCTTACATATCTGTTCTGTAACTTATGAAGGAGATGGCAAAGGAGTGACTTGATTAGCCCAATTATCTACACGGGGGACAGAAATTTGAAACTAGAAGGCTCTTCAATCTTGCAGAGAAAGGTATAAAAAAAATCAGTGGCTGGAAGTTGTTGCTAGACAAATTCAGACTTGAAACAAGGTGCAAATTTTTAACAGTAAGGGCAATTAACCATTGGAACAATTCACCAAGCATTGTGGTGGATTCTTCATTTTAAATCATCGTTGGATATTTTTCTGAAAAAATATGCTGTAGTTCAAACAAAAATTCATTCAGGGAAATTCTGTGGCCTGTGTTATGCAGGAGGTCAGACTAGACGATCACAGTGATCCCTTCTGGTTTTATAAATGATGATCTATGAATCTGTAAGGACTTTGGATAGAGAGAGTGTCTGTTCGTGTGGCTGAGACTGGGATTCAGGAGATTCATAGCTCTACCAACAGAGAGCAGAAGGAGAAGAAAGCATGAAGGAGGCAAGAAAACATGGCATGATTCTTCATAATGGATCACCAGAGGCTACCACTCTTATCCTTACCAACTCACAGGTGAGAGGGAGGATGCTAATTGAGAGATGAGGTGACCCATTGGCTCCCATTTATACCACTGTATTTCTTCAATAATTGATGTTTGCTATTGTCATGAGCTAAAGAATGTTCACTACAGTGCATGGAACTTTAGTAAATCTTGTTGCCAGAATGGGGGCCGCTCAGCTGTTTTGGCTGGAACTCCAGAGAATGTTTTAAACACCATTTACTTGCCGTTCTATTAACAGTCCTCTGAAGAACGGCATGATATAAAATCATTTATTTTATATAAATGGATTGTGTTTTCACCATTTTTAATCCACAAAATATATAAAGAAATCTTGTATACGAAAAAGGTGGACATAATAATGCCATTCTGTTTTATGGCCTCACCTGAACATCGTCTTTTTGATTCAGATACAGTAGTTCCGTTATACACGTGCTGCAGAAAGTTCTTCCACTGGACCTAATGCTAAGAATTTGAGATGGGAAAAGCTGTCCTCTTTTATGAGACACTGTCATTTGTATTTCTTTAATATGCCTGTCACAGGACACCTCTATCATTATTCAGTGTACCTCACTGCTTGGCCAGTATATGTGGCCTCATAGTCACCAAGTGAGCTGTAGCTCACGAAAGCTTATGCTCAAATAAATAAATTTGTTAGTCTCTAAGGTGCCACAAGTCCTCCTTTTTGCGAATACAGACTAACACGGCTGCTACTCTGAAACCAACACCAGGTTGTTACCCTTTCACCACATGTGTATTTGTTCTTTCCTTACAAAGTAGAACAGTGTACTGCAGGCTTACAGAAAGTAGAGGCTTCCATACAGCCTTCACGCTTCCACCCAGGCGCCCCCTCTGGGCTCCTCCTGAGCACTCTGTTCCTTCCCCTTCAAGCCTCCCAGTTATTGAGCCAATTGCCCAGTTAGCCCAGCAATCACCACCCAAATGTCAGTAAGCCCCAAGGGAAATTGATTAATTGGCTTCAATTAAGCCTGTTCTCTTCCCAGTGCAGTCGCCGCCTCAGTATTACTAATCATGCCCTGTCACCGTAGTATATTTAATCTCAAATCTAATTGTAAATGTGTAATGCATTAGTGATAACTGTGTGAACCTACATTTTATTTTATAGGGTAGATGTCTAAATCCCTAGCCTTTAAACTATGGCTTTGAGGTTAAATACTTTCTAGTGCCTGTTGTGTTGTGATATGAACTCAATACTGCTCCTGATAGTTTAGGTAAACGTGAAGAAAAATTTTAGCAGTGTGGGCCTTATTTTCAGTTATTGATATTAAAGTAACACCTAGAAACCACAATCAAGTTTGGGGTCCTCTGGTGTTTAAGTTCTGCCTGCCAACCAACAAACCCAAACCCCCAACCAACCAAACCATAGTGAGAGACATCCTCCACCCCGCATACCTTACAGTCTAACAAAACAAGAGAAACAAAGGATGGGAGGGGAAGTAGAGGCACAGAGGTGGATTGACTAGTCCATGGTCACACAGCAGGTCAGTGGCAGTGCAAGGAATAGAAGCCAGGGCTTTTGACTCCCAGACCAGGCACTGTCTGCTAGGCTTTACTGTCTCAGATCAGTTGCTCCATTCTTGCAATTACTGCAGGAAAAGAAGCAGGGTGCCTTAAGATACCTTTGTGCTTCATGTACTGTTGAGGTAGCTGAAGATTTCTTTGTTCTCCGGGGTAAACTGAAGCAGGCTTGAGGCTTCTCTTGGCAGCCAAGAATAGCGGGAGTGCAGAGTGCTCCGGCTATGCCCTCTGTGCCAAGAGCAGCAAGCGGGCTGGTGTTGAGCTAGTCTGACAGTTCAACACCAGCCCGGGAACCTGCCCTTACACAGGAGTATTTCCTGGGATTGTTTCTGCCCCGTTATGGTCTCTTTTGCACCAGAGTGGCATGAGAAGCTGCAACACCATAGAGAATTAGGCCCTGGGACTTAACTAGGTAAATGTATTCAAGTGTATGTATTTTCCTTCTTTAAATCCCAACAATTTACATGTAGTTGAGAACTTTGTAAGACTGCTTACAAAACCTCTTTGGCTAGATCCTACTAGCATAATTCTGATTTGCCATTTCCTAAAGTTAACAAATGCTAGCATAAAAATTTCCTCATTCTCTGGGGCTTCATAATATTTGCTGAAGCACTAGGAATGAACAGAGCAGAAATCTTTTGGAAGGGGAGAGACTTCTTTCCAAGCTGTCCGGTCCAGTCTCTGGTAGCACATCACCTTCTACTTAAAGGCACTCCCTCACAAATTGGGACTATGGTCTAAGATGGTCAGTATTTTTAGTAATAGGAGTTCTCTCAATCTACTGTTAACCATCAAAAAGAGAAATCCTCATATGTTAGGCATAAAACTGTCTGCTTCTCCTAATATTGAAGCTAAGATAATATTGAAGCAGAGTTGTCTGCTCTTAGGAGAGGGTCCTGAGCAGAGGAGCAAAAATGATGAAAGGTTTAAAAAATCTGACCCATGAGGAAAGGTTAAAAAAAGGGGCATATTTAGTCTGGGAAAAAGAAGACTGAGGGGGCACCAGATAGCAGTCTCTAAATCTGTTGAGGGCTGTTATAAAGAGGACAGTGATGAATTCTTCTCCATGACCACTGGAGGCAGGAGAAGTAGTAATGGGCTTAATCTGCAGCAAGGGAAATTTAGGTTAGATAGTATGAAAAACTTCCTAACTAGAAGGATAGCTAAGTACTGGAATTGGTTACCAAGGTGACTTTGGAATCTCCATCACTGGAAGTTTTTAAGAACTGTTGGAACGAACTCCTGCCAGGGCTATTCTAGATATACTTGGTCCTGCCCCAACGCCGGGCAGGGGGCCTGGACTAGATAACCTCATGAGGTCCCTTCCAGCCCCACATTTCTATGTTTCTTACGCTTCTGTAATTTTCTCTAACTCTTTCATATATAAATATATAAGTATAAATAGTAGGGTAGCCAAGATAGCACCAGTAGCAGCGGCAAGGGTATGGCTTAACCATTCTGAGTATGTACCTATGGGGTTCAGGTGGGTTTGTACTTGGCATGGCTAAGATATGCATCCACTGCTGCTGGCCATGTTCTCATGGCTACACTACTATTTATCCTTGAGCTAGCATGAGACATGCTTGGAATCATGCCACTAGCTCAGAGGTGGGCAAACTATGGCCTGTGGGCCACATCCAGCCCACAGGACCCTCCTGCCTGGCCCCTGAGCTCCTGGCCTAGGGGGCTAGCCCCCGGCCCCTCCCCCACAGCCTCATCGTGCTGCACCATCGGCGCAATGCTCTGGGCAGTGCAGTTGCAGAGCCGTGGCCACACCCGGAGCTCTGTGCTGCGCAGTGGCATGGTTGGCTCCAGCCGGGCGGCACAGCTGCTTATCCTGGTGCTCTGGGTGGCGCGGTTGTAGCATGGTAAGGGGGCAGGGAGCAGGGGCGGGTTGGATAGAGGGCAGGGGAATTCGGGAGGGGGGTGTCAGGGGCTGGGGGGGGTGGATAGGGGTCGGGGTGGTCAGAGGGCAGGGAACAGGGGGGTTGAATGGGGGCAGGGTTCCCAGGGGGCAGTCAGGACGGAGAATGGTGGTTGGATGGGGCGGCGGGGGCAGTCAGGGTCAAGAGTTCCAGGGGTGGTCAGGGGACAGGGAGAAGGGGTGGTTGGATGGGGCGGGTGTCCCAGGGGGCAAGTCAGGAACGAGAGGGTGGGTTGGATGGGATGGCAGGGAGCAGGGGGTGGTGGATGGGGTAGGAATTCCGGGGGGGGGTGTGTGTCAGGGGGTTGGATGGGGCAGGAGTCCTGGGAGAGCTGTGAGGGGGCGAGAAGTGAGGGCCGGGGCGGATAGGAGGTGGGGGCCGGGCCATTTCTGGCTGTTTGGGGAGACACAGCCTCCTCTAACTGGCCTGCCATACAATTTTGGAAACCCAATGTGGCCCTCAGGCCAAAAAGTTTGCCCACCCCTGAACTAGCTCATAGTGTACACGTAGCTCGAGAAAGCTATTGCTATGTGAAAACAATGAGTTATAATAAACTGTTTTTGGTGTCGCCTTAAGAAGCGCCTACCAATTATGTTCAAATTTTCTAGTATTTGATAAAATTCCAAAACGGGCTGATTAAAGTGTTCACAGCAGCTTCTAACCACATCAGTTCTACTGTTTCTCAAAAGTAACAGGGTCATGAATACTTCATACTGCCTCTCAAAGAATCTGCAACAATAAAACAGTGTATAACAAAAGAATGATTCACAGATATTATATATATACAAATGCGAGGCCACACATCTAGGAACAAAAAAATGTAGGTAACAGTTACAGGATGGGGAAATGTATCCTGGAAAGCAGCAACTTTGAATAGAACTAGGGATAACTGGTGGAGAACCAACAAAACACAAGCTCCCACTGTGGTGATGTGACTAAAATATGGTATATGTGATCCTTGGACATATTAAATAGGTGAATATCGAGGAGGAGTAGAAAGGGAATATTAACTCTGTATAAGGGATTGGTGACACCAGTACTCAAGTACTGTGTCCAGTCCTAGAGTCAAAACTTCAAGTAGGATGTGGAAAAACAGGAAAGGGTTCAGAAGAGAGTGACAGGAATGATTCTGGGCCTGGAAAATCTGCCTTACGATGAGAGCTATAAGAAGCTTAATGTATTTAGTATATGAAAGAGAAGATTGTGGCAGCTTGTATTTCACAGGCTTTATAAAATAGAAATAATTGATCTCATCTGAATTCAGGAGGCAAGTGTTTTGTAGCAAGTAAGATATTGACCCTTGAGATAAGACATTGTGTTCAGGAACCACTGTGTATAGATCTTGCATCTTTTGTTTCCTGAACTAGACTGAAACTTCTACATTCTAGCCACTTTATTCCAATTTCACATGAATGATGAAATCTAGGCCTCCTTCTGTTGGCCGTAAGACATTTTAAGGTCTGATCCTGCACCCATTAAATTGAACAGGAGTTTTGCCACTAACTGCGATTGGAACTGACTCTGAATGATAATGCTGTGGTTCTGTTGCAGAATCCTAGATATGGCCAATCTTGAAATAGAAATAGGACTGTATTGGAAAAATACCCCAGTGGTGTTACTTTCAGAGTTAAACGGGAATGTACATCTGTATGGCAATACAGATTCTTACCTGTCTGATAGTCCACCTTCTGAATATCTCTTAGTAAACATGTCAGTTTATACTTATACTTTGTAAGCAAAACAGTCTTAAATAAGCAGGCTCATCACTTTTTCAGAGGCCATTACCAGCGGACCAAATTCGGTAATGAATCCTGGTCACATGCCACCTGAAGCATGTTGCACATATGCTAAGAAGATCAGAGTCTTCAGGCAGCACAGCACAGGACTGAAAAATGAACTAACCTAGATATGCATTCGCCTTATGGAAGCCCTGTCTTCCTTCTTCTCTGAGATCTCCCCATTAGGCAGAACTAAAAGTGCACTTATACTCAATGTGTACTTGGTACCAAGAGACCACGCAATAATTCAGTGCCTTAAAAGTGGGCCAAACACTGTGATCCTTTTTTAGTAGCCCTTATTATAAAAAAAACCTCTTAATGATTGCCATAGCAATTTTGTCTGAATAGAGAGGGTGAAAATTAAGGAAGGAGTTTTCAATTTGGCCTTATAACTCTGAACAGTATATGTGCTAGAAACACATCTGCATTAACATTTAACATTATTACTGCCCCACACATCAGTTTCATGGTCAGCGCAATTTGCCATATGTTGTCCGCTGACATTTCCATAGGAAACAGTATTGCATGATTGTGGGAACTCTATAACGGTATCGTATTGTCTCCTGATGATAGCACCATTACTTATGTCACCGTGCAACTTCATTTACAGTCTGGACACATTTCCTTAGTGGGTAAAGTGATCAGTTGAAGACCATTTGAGATCTAAAAAGGGACTTCATATTTTGCTTTTGTGTGCCAGTAGGAATATAGAGAGTGATCTTAGATATATTTGATTGTTGGAAGTGTATCTGATACCTCCGGTAACTCCTTAAATGAACATACCAGAAATGAAATGTTATTTCCAAGGAAGTTGGGTGCCTAACCTAACGTCCTTAGGAAATCCTACCTTTCTCTGTCTTGCATAAAAAACAATTATTCAAAATGATTTTGAGGATCAGTTCCTAGGTAGGAAATGGCTGTTAATTATACAACGTAATCAGAACTAAAAGATATTTGCTTGTATAGCAGTGGTGGTGGTTGTCCCTGTGCTGTACAGATATTGAAATAGCAGTCTCAAACCCAAGCTGATGAAATTAACAAATGTTCACAGACTAACCAAATCATAAATAGCATAAAAGAGGTTGTAGTTGAGCCTCAATAACTAGGTTTCTAATAACCCGGTTTGGTTTTATTAATGCCGTATATTGATCTGTAATACAAGCTATTGAAACCTTAATTTGAGATGGTAGGCCTTCCTGCATTTAGAAAAAATATTTTGGGGAGCTTGATGAGAGAGGATGATTAACAGAGATTCAACCAGGGAAAGTTAATAATATTAGTCTGACATCCGCCCCCCTGCATACATCCTCGGTTCTCAGCCCCAAAACACTGAAAGCTACTCTGGGGTTTTTTCATGGCTGAAATGGAAGATTGACTCCAAGTGACAGCTTTTGGGCAGACTGTAAGCCACTGAGTGACTTGCAAAGGGAAGGATACATCTTTTATTGGTGTCAGAGAGCAGGAGCATCCTCCTTATGGAAAAGGTTTTGAAAATACATACCATTCTGGTGCACTCCAAGGGCAGGTAGGCTCTGCTAGCAGGTTGGGTAGCAGTCACCAGAGAAGAGGATGAGCATAATCCTGAGTGCGCGCTCTCTGTTAAAATGCGTGTGCACACATACACAAATGTCTCTACCATACTTAACACAGTGGTATCTGGCAACACAACAGTACTTTCTGGAAAGCTGTAAATATGGCTTGCTTCCTCCTTATTCTGAGACTAGTTAGGCTGGACCCCAGCGTCACCCATTCTGATTCTTATTGAAATGAATGCAGGGAGGGGATAGAACTGAGATCAGGCTAGCACATAGCCCCATAGTGTCCCCCTCTTCTACAAAGAAGAGGAGCAGGGGGAGCTGGATGCTGGCCTCTCTGTCCTCAGTATAGCTGGCAGTCAGTTCCCCATGTTTACAGATCTCTGACAGCACAGTTGGCCGTAGTTCTGCAAAACCCAAGTAAATTCTCCTACCTATTTAATATTTGCCTGCACTGACTGTCAGCTCTTCTCCCCCCACTAAATGCTTCAAACACTGAAATCCTCTTTCTGTAACTTTCTAACTTGTGTAATAAAACTTTGGAAGGTTTAGCCTGGAAATGTCACTTTTCTGCTTGACAAACCTTCTTTAGGAAAATCCTACTCCAGTGCATAACAGAAGGATTTATGCCTGATGACAGAGGTGGCTACTGAGGCATGGAAAAGCACCTTTACTTAAAAATTCATCAGTTTTTCCATGTAAAGAAAAGAAATATTGGGAGGAAATGGAGTGAACACTTTTTATGAATCAGGTGTGATTTAAAGAATTGCATTTCTGACTCAGCAGCTTGAATCACTGCAGGTGTTTCTATATAAAGTGAATGTCATGGATGCCCTTGTAGAGATTAAGTCTTAACTCAGTTTTTGTACCGATATGAGTATGCTATTTAGGGGTGTGAGGAAGGTTGATTTAAAAAAACAAAACAAAAACAACCAAACAGCTATATTGGTACAGCACCTAGTCTGGGCACAATTATTCTAGTATAAAGATTCCTTATACCAGTATTACTTATTCCTTTTTCCATATGGAAATAACTGTACTGCTATAAAGCACCTTTATAATGATTTATCTGTGCCCACACTGGTGTAAGCAAGGTCTAATTGAATGCTTCCATGACAGCTAGCTAGGAGGGGAAGAGACTATGTATGTGTTTATGTAAATACAGTTTGCTCCTTCTCTGTTTACATATTCATCATTTACACCTGTGTCAAAGGATCAACTTGGGCTTGTGTTGGGTACAAATGACCTCCCTGCATTCAGTAGTGGTAGTGAAATATGGGTAGCAATGTTGTAATTATTGTAGCAACACAGGAAAGAAGGACTTGGCTTAACCTGTCCCAAATCATTGAAAGTTGAAAGAACATCATTAAGCAGGGGCTCGAATGTCAGAACCCTGTGAAAATAAGAAGGGTGGAGACAGGAGTCCTGGTCAGGAAGCTGCACAACACCCACCCCACCTGCCCCCGGGTCCCCTCTAGGCTGGCTTAACCTATTCTTCCCCACTGTTCTAAGAATAGAGCTAAATAGGCTTAATGAGGAGTGTCCTTTGTTGTTTTAATTGCTCAGTCAGAGCTGAAACCAGTTGTGGTAGGACTGTGTTTCTGCCCTGCCTGCTAAGAGCTAAAATCACTGAGAGCTGAAGTCACTTGAGATGGGGCAGTGTTTCTGCCCAGGCTGTAAAAGAGCTGAAAATCACTGAGAGACTGATGTGCAGAGGTCACAGCAGAGAGACAGAAGGTGGCTGACAGCCAGCAGGGTAACGGTGAAGAGGAGTGATGAGTGGCCAGCAAGGCAGCAGCGGAGTGGCTAGCAGGATGGCTGGTGGAGGGATGCGGTAAGAGTCAGCCAAGAGTGGTGAGCAGGTGGCCAGTGAGTGGCCAGCTGAGTGAGTAAGATGCCTAGGGGGGAGGTGAGCTCTGCAGTTGCACCTCTGAACTCTGGGTCTGCACTGACCAAGGACAGCGACTGTGAGTAGGGTGCAGAGAAGCATGTGAAAGGGACTTGTGTGTTGCTGGATTTAAGAACCTGAGGGGGAAAAGGGCACTGCCCAACCTACTTGGGGTGGGTCTTCTACTCATGGTTTATGTTTATGAACCCTGTTTGCGGTGTTTTCCCAAATTAGCTCAGAGTTACTTCCCTCCTTTTAATAAGTTTCCTTTCTACACTCGGACTCTGTGCTTGCGAGTGGGGAAGTATTGCCTCAGAGGTACCCAGGGGTGGTGTGTAATTTTCCGAGGTTGCTTGGTGGGGGCTCAAGCTGGTTCTGTGTTGTATCAATGGAAATGAACCCTTAAATATTGAACCTGGCCCTGGCTGCTGCTGGGTCCACCCGGCAGAAGGGTTACACTAGGCTTTGTACCACTGTAATGGTGCTGGTATATTTAAAGCAGAACAACATCGTGTGGAGACAAGAACAAAAAAAATCTTATTGATGCATGTGGGTCATAAGATGTTTGCAATGCATATTATTGCCTGTCCTCAGGAGTAATGCCATCTCCCTTCCTGCCACTTCAAAAGGCAGTACCTTCTACTATTCCATACGGTAGTACCAACGCTGCCAACTTCAAGTTAAAACATCATGAGTTTGTCTCCACCTTATTCCCCCCAAAAATCATGAGACTGACTTTAAAAACAAAACTAAGGAAAACTGTACTTGAGAAATTAATCTAAGACTCAGCTCTATGAGGAGTTGAACACCTTGCGCCAGATGCAGCATTCTGTGTGTGCATTGCCTTTTGAATGGTCTGTCTTTGTCTTCCACCAATGTCTGTCAAGATGTATCCAGCCCTTTGTAGGATAAGGGACTTAATGAAGTGAAAAAGGGAAAAACAAACCAAAATAAGTTGGGGGCGGGGGGAGGGCTGTGAGTGGTGACTAGATAGTCCTTCTCCCACAAATAGCTCCTTTTACTCTACTCCCAAGATGGGTACACTTACCCTCCTGAAAATAAGTGCAGTCTTCACCCACACTGCTCCCTGCTTTCCCACTCCTATCTGAAACAAACCCTGGGTCTCCACCTCATCAGCTGCCTATCTTACTTGCCTCCTTACCAGATGCCCCCCTGCTCCCTCTATCATCCCTCTTCAGTAGGTCACAGGCTTCACTTTTCCACTGCCCCTTACTGGGTCGCAGGCTCCCTCTGCTCCTGAGTGCTCTAGTGAGTTACAGGCACCTGCTTTCTACCTTCTTTCAAAAGAAGCTACACCATTTGCTAAAAAAAACTCCCTGAAAAAGCACAGGAACAAATCTGCACAGGCCAGGGGTATTCTATCTGCTACCCAAGATCCATAAACCTGGAAATCCTGGACGTCCCATAATCTCAGGCATTGGCACCCTGACAGCAGGATTGTCTGGTTATGTAGACTCTCTCCTCAGGCCCTATTCTACCAGCACTCTTAGCTATCTTTGAGACACCACTGACTTCCTGAGGAAACTACAATCCATTGGTGATCTTCCAGAAAACACCATCCTGGCCACGATGGATGTAGAAGCCCTCTACACCAACATTCCACACAAAGATGGACTACAAGCTGTCAGGAACAGTATCCCCAATAATGTCACGGCAAACCTGGTGGCTGAACTTTGTGACCTTGTCCTCGCCCACAACTATTGGACACTATGGGTACTGCTATGGGTACCTGCATGGCCCCACAGTATGCCAACATTTTAAAGGCTGACTTAGAACACAGCTCTCGTCCCCTAACACTCCTACTCTACTTGTGCTACACTGATGACACCTTCATCATCTGGACCCATAGAAAAGAAGCCATTGAGGAATTCCACCATGATTTCAACAATCTCCATCCCTCCATCAATCTCAGCCTGGACCAGTCCACACAAGAGATCCACTTCCTGGACACTATGGTGCTAATAAGCGATGGTCACATAAACAGCACCCTACACCGGAAACCTACTGACCTCTATATTTACCTACATGCCTCCAGCTTTCATCCAAACCACATCACGTGATCCATTGTCTACAGCCAAGCTCTAAGATACAACCGCATTTGCTCCAACCCCTGAGACAGAGACAAACACCTACAAGATCTCTATCAAGCATTCTTACAACTACAATACCTACTTGCTGAAGTGAAGAAACAGATTGACAGAGCCAGAAGAATACCCAGAAGTCACCTACTACAGGACAGGTCCAACAAAGAAAGTAACAGAACACCCCTAGCTGTCACCTTCAGCCCCAAACTAAAACCTCTCCAACGCGTCATCAAGGATCTACAACCTATCCTGAAGAACTATCCCTCACTTTCACAGATCTTGGGAGACAGGCAAGTCCTTGCTTACTGGCAGCCCCCCAATCTGAAGCAAATACTCACCAGCAACCAGACACCACACAACAAAAACAGTAACCCAGGAACCTATCCTTGCCACAAAGCCCGTTGCCAACTGTGTCCACATATCTATTCAAGGGACACCATTATTGGACCTAATCACATCAGCCACACCATCAGCGGCTCGTTCACCTGCACATCTACCAATGTGATATATGCCATCATGTGTCTGCAATGCCCCTCTGCCATGTATATTGGCCAAACCGGACAGTCTCTATGCAAAAGAACAAATGGACACAAATCAGACGTCAAGAATTATAACCTTCAAAAACCAGCTGGAGAACACATCAACCTCCCTGGTCACTCAATTACAGACCTAAAAGTCGCAATTCTTCAACAAAAAAAAAAAAATTCAAAAACAGACTCCAACAAGAAACTGCAGTACTGGAATTAATTTGCAAACTGGACACCATTAAATTAGGCTTGAATAAAGACTGGGAGTGGATGGGTCATTATACAAAGTAAAAACTATTTTCCCATGCTAATTTTCCCCCTACTGTTACTCTCACCTTCTTGTCAACTGTTTGAAATGAGCCACCCTAATTATCACAATTTTTTTTCTCCTGTAGATAATAGCCCACCTTAATTGATTGATCTCATTAGAGTTGGTATGGCAACACCGATTTTTCATGTTCTCTGTGTATGGGTATGTATATGTGTGTATATCTATCATCTTCCTACTGTATTTTCCACTGCATGCATCTGATGAAGTGGGCTTTAGCCCACGGAAGCTTATGCCCAAATAAATTTGTTAGCTTCTAAGGTGCGACAAGTACTCCTCATTCTTTTTGCTGATACAGACTAACACGGCTATCACTCTGAAACCAGTTATTTTTATGAGTACAAAACTGTCTGTGAATCATTGATTTGCCTAAAAATTGCTGAGTAGTTCCTGAACCTTAACAGTCTTATCCCTACCTGACTTTTATTATATACAGGCATGTGGGGGATAGAGCCCTGTCTCTTTTCCAGGGCTCATATAATCTCCAGGTCCACTGCATTATCACAGCAGTTTCATTCCAGCCACTTAGTACACTTCAGGAACCCTTAATACCATAACCGGAATCAATAGCTGTCATTCTGCCATACTCAAAAAAGATTGAACAAATTGGTTCACAGTAGATGTATTTGTGGGATAACTAATCTGCTTGGCACTTGTATTGGGGAAGAGGGAATGTGAGAAGGGAAAAGAGGAAAATGTCCATGGGGGATAAAAAGGGGGAAGGCCTTCATTTCTGCAAAGTGTGAAACAAAACACCTTTTGGCCCCTCAAATTCTGAAGCTGCCAATAGCTTTGTGTCTAAATATGAGAAAATGGATGCTAAATAACCTCTATTCTCACCTACAGAATGTTAACCAAGCAGTATTCAATTCTGATTGCCTATCAGGATACACAGGTATACTTGGCCCAGCCAGCATAACCCACATGAACACTGATGGGGGGCGGAATGATTTCTTTCAATCAGTACATTCTAAATCCTTTGGGTTCCCCCGTCAAAAAAAAAATTCATTATTTCTCAAATCATTTGAATTGCTGTGTGGATCAATAACTCATTGCTCTTATGTTCTTGGTGCGCTCACCCTTCTGTTCCTGGGAGATCAATATCCCAGGTAAGAATGCAAAATCTGAATGGAAATTATGATTGCTGAATTTTCCAGATGTCAGGTTGGTAGAGAGGATTTTGATGATTTGTCATTTCCCAGTGAGAGGAGAAACTTTGGCTGAGCCTTCCCCAAACTATGTGAGCTGAATGCATACTACAGATTCCTGCATTTGATAGCTAAGCAGGAGAAACTTACTGCTGTTTTACTTTCTTCTTGCCCAGAAGATTGACATACATTGATTGTGCTGATGAAAAACTAAAGAAGAACTTGGTTAGAAATACATAGTTTAACCTTGATCTTTGGTAGTTAAAAAGTTAAGACAGTTTTCTTTTATAACAGTACTGTTATAAGATGGTAGTCCCATTAATTATAAACTGCACTATGCTAATTTTACAGGCAAGACAATATTAAAACACAATATTTAAAAAGGTAAATTTCAGAAAGTGTACATTGAAAAACCTTAGAAGAACATAAGTGAGTTCAGGGGAAAATGAATCACTTTAACCTCTTCTGAAAACTAATTTTTTTATGGATTCCGCTATACTGTGTATGTATAGAGAATAGCCTTAGTCACAAAGTTTGGATATCCTGATATTCAGGAGGACTTAGGCCTTGAGTTTTATTCTTTAAAAATATGATATTCCTTCCCTCATCAACAGCAAAAAACAGCTTCTTCTACAGGATCAACTTCCTTTGTTGCTTGCCAATCCTCACTCTGTACTGCCTATTTATATTTCAGGGACTGGCCCTTTAAATTTGGGAAAGATCTAAAACAGCCTCAGTCTGGGTCGTGTTAAGACATAAACACGATGACTGATATCTTCAAAAGTATTAAGGCTCCTAACACCCATTCAGATAATTGGGAGTTGGGTTCCTGAATGCCTTGGAGGATCTGGGTCTAGGGTCCTGACTTCAAGTGTGGCTATAACTGAATCTGAGTTTACTGTTGTGTGTTTTTTTTAAATGAAAGTTTCTAGCTATCATGGTTGGAAAGAAAAGTTTGAAAACGTGGCCTGAGTAAAATTGATGTACTAATGTCTGTCTGAATCTGCAGCCAGTTTTCAGTCTAGGGGGTTAGACACATCCAAACTGATATTAACTAATTCTGAGAGTAAAAATTTCATGAACATGTTTTTTTAGCAGCCAATGCATTTATTATTTAAAGACCAGTCTTTGCTCAAAGTTTCCATGAACATCAATGAGGCTGCAGGATTTGAATCAGAATGGTAGATTTAGGACATGTCTATATTAGAAAACTTGCCCCACTGTAACTAAATTCAGTTACTTATGCTGATCCAAACCCTAATGTAGATTCACTTAAACCAGTTTAAATGATGCTTATGCTGTTTTGTTTCGTCTGGTAGATTACAGGATTTTCCAAATCAGTTTAAGCACAATCACGACGGCAAACCCCAAGCATTGAAAAATCATCAGTCAGTCAGGCCTCAAAATTTCATGAGACAAATAAATAAAAAAGGTGGGAGGGGGCGATTCCTTCTGGTGTCTGAGGCCTTAGAAAGTGCACTTGGGTCAGGTATTCAATCTTCTGGCTGCAACCATGAGGGCTAGAAACTTTTATTTTTAAGTGAAATCTAAGATTCTCATGTAACCACTTGACTGTATCACCTTGGATGTTAAGAAAAAACAAATACTTAGACAGAGAGTGTCACTGTGCAATTTTACTTTGATTTAAGCACATCCATTTAGGGGTGTGAACCAGCATGACTAAAGTGATGATGATTGTTACTCTGATAGAAGAAAGCCATATGTAGACTGACCAGCCTTTAGAAAAACAAAACTATTCCCCCCCCCCCCGTATGTAACGCCGACAGACCCCAGTCACTGGTGGGCGGGATCGAACCTGGGACCTCTGGAGCTTAGTGCATGAGCCTCTACCGCATGAGCTAAAAGCCAACTGGCTGTAGATCAGACTCATTTAACTCTCTCTCTAAGTGGTCTCGGTGCCACTAGATGGGACAGAACACCACACCCAGGACATGTGTTGGCTACATACTTCCCCTAGCTGAGGAAGTGCATCCAGAGTTTCCAAGACTTCCCAGTTGAAATCCCGGATGAGCCCTCAATTGTAATGCTGACAGACCCTGGTCATCAGCAGGTGGGATCAAACCAGGGACCTCTGGAGCTAAGTGCATGAGCCTCTACTGCATGAGCTAAAAGCCAACTGCCTGTTAGCTAAGGCTGTAGAGCAGACTCATTTTATCTCTCTAAGTGGTCTAGATGGGACAGAACACCAAACCCAGGAGGTGAGTGGGTTACATATATTTTCAATAAAGTGAGATCCTGAGAGGAGTTTGGTAGCTACCCACCTCCTCGGAACTTGTCGTACGGGGACATAATGGTGGGGTTAGAAGTGAGCTACAGCTCACGAAAGCTTATGCTCAAATAAATTTGTTAGTCTCTAAGGTGCCACAAGTACTCCTTTTCTTTTTACTATGATTGGTATTGCCCAAAGATTCTGCTGGTGCTCTTGCTGCTTTTGTCATGATGCCAGTCCACAGGAAAAACTATAGAGCTAGACAGATAATTTGTAATGAATAACTGGGTGAATTTTGCCTTTCCTTTTTTACAAATTAATTGAAATATAGCTGTTTGTACTATTCTTGTAGCTGTGGTGGTCTCAGGATATGAGGGAGACAAGGTGGTAATATTTTTTATTGGACCAATTTTTGTTGGTGGAAATGCCAAGCTTTTGAGCTTCACATAGCTCTTCGGATCTGGGAAAGGTAACCAGAGTGTCACAGCTAAATAAAAGGTGACACAGATTGACAAGCATAAGACATTAACACATGTTGCAAGAAACCACTTAAAATGAAGTGGGCAATTAACAGCTCTGTAGTCATGTGACAAAGGAGGGTTAACAGACTACAAATTGTGGTAATGAGCCATATAACCAACCTCACTGTTGAAACCATGATTTTTAGTGTCCAGCAGAGTTGTGAATTTAAGTTCCAAGGCTTGTCTTTTCAAGGTGTTCTGTGGGTTTCCTTTGAGAACCAGGACTGAGAGGTCAGATATAAAGTTAATTGCTTTTTGAAATGTGTTTGTCCATGGGTGATATGGTGGTTTTGGCTTTTATCATTTTTCTGTGTGAGTTCACTCAAAAGCATAGTGATTGTCTGGCTTCACTCATGTAGGTGTTACTGGGGCATTGGATGCACTGGATGAGGTACATGGCATGTTGTGACAGGCATGTGTAGAACCCATGGATTTTGAATGATGAGTTGCGGGAAGTATTGATCTTTGTATCAGTGGAGATATGGGCACGTGTTTCGCATCTGTTGTTCTGGCAGGGTCTGTGCTGCTTTGAGTTGGTGTGTTCTGGTCTGCGGGGAGCTTGCTTCTGATGATGAAGTTGGCAAGATTGGAGGATTGGAGGGGGTTTGGGAAAGGGATTTTTTCGGGATGTGACCCTGAACAGGATGTGTTGAAATTGCTTGGTGGTACCTGTATGGGTATCAGTGTGGGATGGTAGGTGACAACTAGGGTGTGTATGGTTGGTGGGTATTCCTCCCCCCCCCACCCCGTATTGAAGCAGGTGTTCTCAGGGTATTTGGTGGCCCATTCCATAATGTGATCTACTTCACTGGTGGAGTGTTTTTCTCTGGTGAAAGTGGTCTTAAATGTATTAAGGTGTGTCCCAGACTTTCTCTGCAGAGCATATTCTGTGATATCAGAGTGCCTGGCGGTAGATAACCAATTTCTTGGGGTGGTTACTGGATCAGTGGAGGTGAGTGTGGTGATCTGTGGGTTTTTTCGGTATTGATGATGTCTATAGGGTTCCACTGTTGAAGCTGATTGTGGTGTCCAGGAAGTTGATGCTGGAGTGGGAGTGTTCTAAAGAGAACTTCATTACTACCCACACACCAAACTAAGGTAGATATATGAAGGAGTTTAGCTGTCAGCCAGCAAGGAAGGGGTCCTAACAGTCAGAGGCTGAGGACAATTGGGGTCAAGGTGAGCAGCAAAGTTCTCCAACACCACCTGTTATGTGTGTTTCTTTCCCTGCCCAAGGGCATGTTGCTCTATGGACTTGCGTGAGGAAGAGGCAGGCCAGGATCAGTAAGACTCAGTGCAAGGAATGGATTTTCATGAGTTCCCTAACCTCTTCTGTGACTCAGTGCGTCAGTACTGTGCTGCTCCTCTCATATACTGGATTATCTATTCTCAGGATCAGGCAGGCCACCTTAGAGTTCTGCCCCACTGAATTAGGAAGTCTGTGTGTAGTTTCTAAGATTTGTCCTAAAATAAGAGCAATCTCGGGGTGTGTGTTTTGTATATTGTGAGGATTAATAACTGGCTTGAGGCTTCAAATCTTTTCAGCTTGACACTAATCTGCAGGAAACACATAGCATCTCAATTTGTTACTACCTATTTTCCTGTACAACTAAGACAAGGTAATATTTATGTGACTTTTAAATCTCTCAATGCTTTTGAGTGTATTTTGAAGATAGAACCATACCCCAGGAATACTTCTGTCTCCATCTACACATTTTTTTTCAGTTTTTATACATAAGAATAGTCTTTAGATTTGTGTCTGTTTTTCATTGGTTAAAGAACTAGATGGTAGTTAAATTTCTTATTTCTTTTTTCTCTGTTAGAGTAGATTAGCTCCTTCTATGTAGTGCTAGTTGAATAATTCATAATGAACAATATTCATTTTGAATTTAGTCCTTTTCTAGTCACAAAAAATCCTGATTTCAATATCTATTTGTTGGTAGCTGTTCATGAAATAACTTAGGTGGAAATTATTAATCAATTTATGTTTTCAAACAGTGCTCTTTTAATATTCTACAAGCTGTTAATATTGTATTATTATTGATTTTCTTTAAAATAGGCTGATAATGTACCCTTGGGCTGAATTTGACAATGAATATGCATTCATTCTAAAATTTGTGAAACTTTGGGGTTAGCAATATTTTTATGAATATCTTGTTATTACTACTCCTGAATAATAAATATAAATGACCCCACGAATCACTGCAAAAAAGTGCCGCGTTCTGTTTGTCACAATGTCCATGAGTCAGACTTTTTTTTACTACTGTCTTTTATATTGTGCTTTTCCTCAGTAGATCTCAAAGCGCTTTACAGCAGAGGTCAGTATCATTATCCCCATCTTGTAGATGGGAAACTGTGGCACAGAGAGGCGAAATTACTTGCCTTAGGTCATTTGGCAGACCAGTGACAGGAATCAAAATCAGGTCTTCTGAGTTCCAGTCCAGTGCTCTATCCATAAGGCAATACTGCTATAGACCTTGCTCTAGCTCTGTACATCTGTCAGACATCATCATCTAGGTAGTAGAAGCTACTGTTGTGCTCTGTGTGTGACTGATTTTTGGCAGTGCTAGCACCACTTAATACCTCACGATGATGTGACCCATCAGTGCCATTGAAAAAAAATTGCATAATTTATGTTAATAGTACATAGATCTTTTCAGACAGTTTATTGAAAAGTATTAAGATTTTATTTTGGGTCCAGAACCTGAATACTTTTGAGTGGTCTTCCCCATTCCTCACTCGTACAATTGTGAAGAACGTGATCTAGATGGCTGTTGTCAATGAAAGCAAACACTTCATACCTGCTTAAAGCATTTCAGTGATAACTAACCACATTAATGCAAGCAAATCTGGATCACGTTTTAAAACAGTAAATTCGTCATCTTGACTGCAGGGCCCAAGGTTCAGTGTGTGACCTCCCCTGCCCAGCTTACACCAAATGGCAATGCTATTTGAGCTGGGAGAAGAGGGTCATTTCTATATAGCTGGGGAGAATAAGGGAGAAGACCAGAACTGGCAGGTATGTTTGTGGAGGGCATGAGGGGAAAAATAGTAGATGGCGATTTCCCATTAAAGAGCAGGGGAAAACTTGTGATGTGCCCCAGCCAGGGCTGAGATAAGAGGGAGACATCTTGATTCTCCTGGGGGCTCAAGGGATCACTGCAGAGCTGTCTGCAGGAAGCTGCATGTAGACCACCCCATCCTGCAATAGACAATCGAGCATTTCAACATGTCTTTGTTAGGGTAGGATCCCCATGAGTCTGGAGCCACCTAAGGCTTGGCAGCATTCTCTGAACTGGCCCTGCTTCATCTATGGCAGAGGCAGAAATGTGGCACCCATGTTTTGTGGTGACCATTAAAATGTCGCTATTGTTGTGGAAGGCTTGACAGATATGAGAGATTTCATCTTCATATAGGGATTGAAAGTGCCTTTGCTACAAGCCCTGAAGAAGGTGCAGACTGCAGCTGTGCTGCCCCAGTAGCAGACTAGGAACCAAATCGTGACTCGCAATTTGGTCCTTGGTTTCCATGAGCTCGAGATGAAGTGGGAATGAAAGGAAGTAAATAGTCCCAGCCGCCCCCGCAGAGAGTAAGAGTGCCTCTATAGCCTAGTCACTGGGCACTCACCTGGAAGGGGGCCACTGGGGTTCCAATCCCTGCTCCAATGAATATTTCATTATTTTATACAAACTGGAACCACTTTAACAGAGAAGATTGAGAGACCTGCCCCTGCATAGCCTGCTGGTTAGGGCACTTTTCAGGGATGTGGCAAACCTGGGTTCAAGTCCCTGCTCCAGAGTGGACCTGGGAGCCTGAGTCTCCCACATCCCAGGTGAGTGTTTGAACGAGTTGTCTGTGGGGTAACCAGGGGGCACCTCCTCCTCCTGTGTTTTGTCAGTCTTGCACTTCATTTCCAAATTTCCTTTGCTTTTACTTAAAAAATGGTTAAAATGCCTGAAACAAAACCAAAATGTTTTGCTTGAAAAGTTCCCCAACTTCTTTTTTTTTTTTTTGTATTTGCTGAAAATTCTGGAACCCAAAATGATTGTTTTTCACAACTGCCAAGCAACTGAAAAACCAGTGATTTGTACAGCAGAAGTCACAGATTACTTAGCCAGCTGTGCCAGCCAGCCCTTTTGGGATCCTCCCACTGCCTGCCTAAAAGTACAGGAAGAGGAGTAGTGAGTGGTGACACTACAGAGGCTGCTCTCCTGCAATGCTATTACCCACAATACAGGCAGTAGTTAACACAGGGGAGTGAAGGGGTGTCCTTATACCCCCTTACCCACTTCATAGTCATGTAGAAGGTCACAATCTGGCCTGTAATGGAGAATACTGGTAGAACAGGTAAAAACTTTCAGTCTGATAGAATCTTTGAAAGCATTTGGGTAGTGCTCTCTCTGCATGCTATAGTTCAAACAACTCTGCACATTTTAAATAGATCAAACATTGGAAAAGTATGAAAGGGTTGTGTAGCAAACAAGTTCTGAACAGAGTTCACCATAGCTTTTTCTTTCTAAGATTGCCACGCTGCAAGGTTGCACGCTCTCTCTGACTTTAAGGAATGGACGTTGCACCAGATTCCTTTTGTTCTTTTGGCAACTAAAAAAAACCCTTTTTATTAATTGCTGATTCTTTGTTCCTGAACTACTTCTGTGGTCAAACAGATTCCAAGTTGAAACAGGATGGTGTATTCTTGGGAGCTTATTATCATGTGGTTATGATACTGACTACAGTTCTTTTACTAGTTTTATAAAGTTAACTATCACTGGTGCTGGTTGAATTACCTGGGCAGCAATACTCTGCAGTATCCAGTATGACCTTGTAAATAAATATGACTATTTCCAGTTTATTTATCCTGAGAAATTGCACAAGTGAATGTTCATTAATTTTGCCCAGTGGCTCTGTCCCATATTGTTTTGTTGTTTAGACAGCTAGTGTTTGGAAAGCAGTTCATATATTACAGATTACTTATGTGCAGAACAAGAGACTATCCAGAATGCTTTTATATTTAGAGGCAGGTTTTATACAGATAGGAAGACGAATGAAGAGATCAGAAGAATTACTGGACAATGCACCCTCTCACAAATAATCTACAAAAGAAGACATCAGTGTCTGGGACATGTGCTGAGAATGGAAAAAGAATGCTTACCAAATACCACTCTTGAATGGAAGCCAGAAAATGCAAGAAGAAAGAGGAAGACCACAAATAACATGGAAACGGACAGTTCTCAATGACATCAAACACCTCAATGTGAAAGGGGAGATTTGGAGAGAAGGGCAGTTGACGGGCAAGGATGGCGAATGTGGGTAGCCCAATGTGCAGCAAAGCACGGGATGGACCAAGTGACTAAATTTATTTACATTTCATATCAGACCCAGTCAATAACTCAGCTGGCATATTTCCATTCAAAAAATTGTTTTACAGGAGAACCCCAATTTTATGAAAACCAGTCTTACAAATAACCCATTATATGAATCATTTTTCCCAACAGGGGAAAAAAAAATCACATAACAAAAGTGATGTCAATGAAGAAAAAGTCAACATCCCTTCATATTCCAAAGCCTTCAGTACACTGGAAGTTGTTTTGTGGTGGTTTGATGCGCAAGAAGGTGGTGCTACAATGCACCACAGAGAAATATATGCACTGTACGTATGGTAATTGTGAGATGTTCAATCCCAATGAGCTCATAAAACAGGGGTTCTTCTGTATTTTTCTCAAATCAGCAGGGTACAAATCAACGTTTTAAAGAGACATTTTCGAGATGAAAAAACAGTAACAGTAGCGACCCAAATATTTCTGTTTAAATGTGCTGTGTGCCTAACACATCCTATTTAGGGAGATGGGGGTAGAATGGAGAAGACAAGATATATCTTGTACTGTGCACTTGCATACATCAGCTGTGAAATTACTCATGATATTCAACTCAATTGGTCTTTGAGACTCATTTCCTTTACACTTGCAAAATTATAAAGCATTGTTGGTGATACAATTTGCCTCTAACTGAATGTTCTTTTGGTTTGATAAAAAGAATGGCCGGGTTTAACTGTTTGATGATAGTTGTAATGAAACACAGTGTGGAACAGCCATTACGCAATCACCATCAGCATGGTGATAAGGAAAGGTCTTGTAATGCTAATCATGGCCTGCACAGCACAGCACCTTTACTAAGTCAAGTTAACTTGGACAACACATCTGAAATCCCTTAAAAGGGTTAAGGATAGTGTTGTAACTGTGGGCCCACTTGCAATGTTAGCTGAACTGAAGACAGACAGCATCCCGTTTGTGAGATCGGATGAAAAAAGCCCAAACATAAGAGAGACCCAAAGCCCCTAAAAATGTGTTCGGTAGCTTTACAGGGAGAATATTGGTGATTATATGTCAGTGAATTTTCCGTCCCTAAGGCCATTTGCAATTGTAATGACGTTCAAACTTCAGCTGTTCAGTCACAAATGTAATATAAGGGGAGAATTCAGAGTGTTAAGTGACACTGCTCTTGGTCCTTCTTCTATGTGCTCTGGGCTGGATGCCAACGGGCCAGCCACAATTGCTGTTACTGTGCACCTGGGAGTGCAGGGATTGTTCCTTCCATCATGTGCTCTTGGGGCGGTTACAGTGTGCCAGGGAGAGGCAGGAAAGATACCAGTTTATGGCCCCCCATGCCAGTGACTGGCTGAGTGGGTCAGCTGCACTGCACCCTCTGTACAGCAGGGCATTCTGAACTCCCACTTGCACTGATGGTGCAGCTGCTCCCCGCTCCCTAATAAAGGGCTCTGCCCAGGCATGATCCAGCCCCTCTGTGTGTTTCACCCAAACATTATATCCTCTCTCCTGTTGTTTTCCAGTCCTTTGATCTAAAATGACCAGAGTTGGTTACTTTACCCATCCTTAGTCGAAAATATTTTGGTTATCAGAGACTGCAGAACATACTGCCCTTTCCGTTCCCTTTCTTGCTGGAGAAATACATACGGGCTCTGGGGAGATGTGCTGGACACACCCATGTGATGATGCTGTCAAGATGTTGCTGGTGAAGCAGCTGCTCTGCCACAATAAATCTGCAGCAGGAAACCTGGAATTTGACTCCAGCTGCCTCTATGTTGTAATAGGATGATGTCTCTTCCATGGCCAGTTGCTCTGACTCAGGTTCTGCTGCCAATGCCACTTTCTGGGTGGAGTTTATGGACAGAAATTTATGGGCCCCACACACAATTTAACATGTTTCTGCATTATATCTTGTAAGTTAGAAGTCGTACATTGGCAGGTATACTGGCGACAGGATTGACTTATCTATGTTTAGTTATATAAAAGCTTCAGATGCTGTTTTTAAGTGTATAAACAGTGGCACTTATAAATGCAAACAAGGACAAGACTCTCCAATTTATAAACACAAGAAGAGGTGAAAAAACCTTCCTCCCTCACACTACCATCTCAAATAATCACATGGAAAATAGACTGAATTTGCAATGCAGTTCCAAGACATCCAGCCCTCCAGAATGTTTGCCTCACACACTTGGGACTGAAAGGTAGGCCTACCCCATGTCCTGGCCTATTTTGCTCCAGACCTTTGAGCACCAAGAAGCCACACAAGTGGGAAGACTGAGTTGACAGCTAAATTCCAGGTTGGCAGAACCATCCTCAAACCCTTCTGTGAAAGTTGGATGAGGAGTTTTGCAGCCAATAAGGCCTGGAGTTGGAAAGTCATGGTGGCATGAAGGAGTTTAAGATTAATTCTGTTCCCTTCTGGTGAGAAAACACAGCTGCGTTAAGGGTAGAGGATAGGAAAAGAACAGAAGGTAGTAAAACATGAACAGGACAGATGGGATTACCAGGACAAAGGGAGCAGGGAAAAAATAACACCCTGTGTAAAACAGTGCAAAATGAACAAGAGTAAATATTTATGGATGTAAGGCATAGTTTATTTTATTAGAAAATTCAGGAAGCAAGATATACTTAGTGGGAAATAATTTATTCTGTATCATCCCCAGAAGTGGTTATTAATTATAAGAAGGATAAGAACAAATGCATGGCATTCAGCATAGCAGCCATGCACCTACCATCTCAACTTTTCTGTATATACCTCCAGCTGGTCAAGAATCTCAGACTCTCCAGCTTTCTCTAGTATTTTTGTAAAAAGGACTTGCCTCTGTCACATGTAAATTCAGCATTCTAAATTTCTGAAAGGTCAGCGCATGACCCTAGGGCAAACGAGACAGTTATCTTGAAAGTAGATAGCTTGGAGCTTCCTCTCCCCCTTTCCTGTAATCTGCACATTGATACGTTTATGGGAGGGATGGTATAATGAGACTACCCACAATGGCATATACCCACTGTTAGTAGCAGATATCTCCAACAGCTGGTGATAGGCCACTAGATGGGGGAGGGCTCTGAATTACTAGAGAATTCTTTTTTAGGTGTCCGGTTGCTGGGTCTTGCCCATATCTCAGGGTCTAACTGATGACCATATTGGAGTCAGAAAGGAATTTTCCCCCAGGCTAGATTGGCAGAGACCTTGGGTTTTTTCCCCCACCTTCCTCTGCAGCCTGTGGCATGGGTCATTTGCAGGTTTAAACTAATGTAAATGGTGGATTCTCTGTAACTTTAAGTATTTAAATAATGATTTGAGGACTTCAGTAACTCAGCCAGTGGTTCGGGGTCTATTACAGGAGTGGGTGGATGAGGTTCTGTGGCCTGCAATGTGCAGGAGATCATACTAGTTGATCATGATGGTCCCTTTTGGCCTGACAGTCTGAGTCTATACAAAGAAGACCACATAGAATAGGGATTAAATTCATAATACACTTCTAGTAGGTAGCTTGTGAGTAAGATCTTGTTTTGGCCGAGCAAAGTTTCAGGAGGTGAAAAATTTGTGGTTACCATCTGCCTGCTAATGGTTTCTCTTTGAAGATTTCAGGGCTATCATGTTTATCTTGGGGCTCTAATTCACACCAAACTCATGAATATCAAGATTTTTCTCCATCTGACTTCTGATTCAACTAAGGCTCCTGGGTCCATTTCAGAATCCTCTTTGTATACATTAGTATATGAATTAATCAGTTTGTTCTCCACATCCTAAATACCGGGAAATCTTAAATTCAGTGCATCAAAGGATCTTCATTAGGAAGATAAATCAACATTGTAACAACTTTGTGACTGATTTTTTTTAAAGCCCTCAATATATTTCTCACATTGAGCCAGACTTTTTGCTTATTTGATCCCAACGCACTGTCCATTTTGTGATAAAAGGAGTCCAGTGTTGGACCTATGCATACATTCAATGTATTTTTCAGGAACAAGGTCTGAACATTTCCAGTAATGTGCAACTTAATAAATTTTGTTTGACAAATGCTACTGCCTTTTCTGTGTTAAAGGTATGAGAAAGCATTTGTTTTAATGAGCAAATGAATGCATAGATCCATAGGACCCTGCCCTTCCTCTCTGAGAGTGCCTGTTATACAGGCTGAGGGGACGGCACTGTGGGACACACTTGTCAAAGTATTGGCAGCTCATAACTGGGCAAGCTTCCTTATATAAAGTGGGATGGAATTATGAATCTATTCAAGAAAATCCACAGTTCAAAAGGCTCATCTTTAATCCAGACATTTGTGCCAATATAACACATGCAGTAAAAGATGGTGGTTTTGGTTTTACATTACTGAAGCTCACTTATGAGTGATCAGTATCTCTTCCTGAATATTGGGCAGAATATGGAATCATTAACAGGCAAGAAGTGATTACAAAGACTATTAATAAAACAAGACCTCCAGGCAGTCATTTTATTATATCCATTCCTCTTCTCTCATCCTCCAGTTAAGAAATTATTTTTCTTCTCTCTCTCCAGTTTCTAGATACATTTTTTTTTTTTAGCCATTGTGCTTAGCTCTACATGTGACATTAGTTTTTCATCCAGTTCCTGGCAGTCATACTGTAGGCAATTTCTTGAAGTTGCCATGTACCAAATAGATTATGTTGTCTGGATTACCTGCAGATTCTTGGCGGTATTGACTCCATTCACATCCATAGATGAGGTATATTTTATTAGGTTAACTCCTACCTTTAGTGAAGCTTTTAACTTGCTAGGAAGGAATGCTTGTGATTTTTAGCTAGTTCAGTACTTGTGAAGGCATAGCTCAAACCAATGGGCAAGCGATCATAACCAACAGTAACACCTATATATTATTGAAAGAGTCAAGGTCTTTTAATTTCCAAACTCAATATATGGAAATGGAAGACCAGAACAAATTAGCAAATACTTGTATCCCACTGAGAAGATTTGGATAATAGCTTAAATAAAGTCACAGCACGGAGTAGAAAAGGAAAGTATTTGGTTGGAAAATAACACTGTTTGCTACTTGAAAATAAAAATAAAAATTCTTTTTGGTAAGTAGCTGAGTCTCTTCCAAAAAGGACCAACAGATGAGGACACTCTCTTAAATTAAGTGTATTGCATTGTTCGATATTGCATGACATTTGAGGTCTTTCTATAATGATCACTGACAATAAAGTATGAGGCATTGGTATTATGCTACACTGACAAGCACATTTTCTTGCCAGCTGGGGAATTATGTAGCTTATTTGTAAAAGTTGTTACTTCCATGGTTACAGTACTCTGGTGATCTTCCTGTGACCCTAGCTCTGTGCAGAACAGACAAAAGGAGATGCACATTTTTTCTGCACATCCTCTCTGGTTAGTGTTCATTTTGAAATTCAGGACCCTGGCTCTACAAAATCTGCACTGATGTGTTGCTGACTTGTAGTAAAAAGAAGATGTGGCTGTACATTTGGAAGATGGGTGGAAGGAATGGTTTCTCTGACTATATAAAGTATAATCTTTAGAAATAGCAAGGGGCAATGAGGTGAACATAAACATTAGATTTGGCAAAGTAGCTAAAACATTGTTTTAAAAACATCAAACAGAATGCCACTCAACGGTAACCTGTTCTGGCAACAGTGAAATGGGAGGATGAAAGTCTCCAAACTGAGCAAGCTCGAATTCAGAGAAGTCTAACTAATCAATGGCAGTTTCAACAAAGAGCCCTGAAAGGCCATCACGATTCCAATACCTAGCAAAGGCCTTTGGCCTTGAGCCACACTAAAACCTCTAATCCCATCAAATGACACCGAATCCTTGTTGCCAGGACAAATTATCCAACATTACAGTTCTCCTGAAAGTAACAAATGAGAAAGTAATGTAACCATTACATCATTTATTAAGTAGTTCATGTCCATGCAAAGTCACCTGCACCTGTTCTGTCCACAGCCATTGTCTTTAATGAGACTTTTTTTTAACTTAGACATGGCCCTTCGGTACATTTTAATTGTCAGAACCTGAGGGTTATTCAACAAGAAGAATAGAAAGAAAGCTAACCTTAGGGTATCAGTCATTTCCTAACACTGCCCTTAGTATGTGAGATACCTGACAAGGTGAAGAAATTAAATGTTCTCTCTCTCTCTCTCATGATTGATATTATATGTTTTCAATATTTTTCACATTTTATTTATTTTAATTCAATTTCTTTTCTCACTCAGCTCCTCTTTTACTGTCCTTTCTCTGAATATGGTCAACTGTAGTATCTGGGAACATTGGGCACTCATAACACTGATTAGAATCACTTGGTGGTGGATCATTTTGTAAAGACTCTAAAATGTCTAATGTTGCATGGCCACATTTCTTTTGGGTTGATTTAGCCTATCTCCCCCAAACTGCAAAATAAAATCTGATGGAGCAAATGTCAACAGTAGTGATCTTCTCCAAGAGTGGGGCAGTTACTTCTTTATGTAAACATAGTGCATGCCTGGCACAGAGGGAGATCTCTCACTTAACACATTTTGCATGCCAATGATGTTGGATCATACTATGTTAGGGGAAAAGCTTCAGATCAACAATAAGAGACCATTGTTCCGAGTAAGGAAGAGAATACATTTTCATGAAATAATTATTTTTGTAAAATTAGCATAAATAATTCATGTAGGCTTGGGGAAACTCTGCTAAGAGAGAAATGAATAATTTATTAAAATGATTACTAGGGTACAAGGTTCAGTTTGTAACCTCCACACCCCCTCTATTTGAAATGTACTGGTAACAGCACTGACCACTGAAAAGCACAATATCCCTAGGGGGCATGAATGAGAGATTACAATAAGAGTTTCCCATTGAGTTCAATAAGAGCATTTCAATCTCCTTCTCACCCCTGAGGGAGCACTTTACTTTCAGTGGTCAGGAATGTATAATACATAGGGATTTTCATATTCATTCTTCTGGAAAAAAATGTTCTGTGCTGGAGTTTTCCAGGGAAGTTTGGGCTACATCATCACATGGGTTAGGTAAGAATATTTTAGCCGAGTTTCTGAAAAGCTATCCTTTCAGAAAAACACAATTCTGCATTGAGGGTATGTTATCTTATGTGGGAGTCAAGCAGATCTTACTACATAATTAAGAGATTTTTATTTAGACTATTAAGTGTGGGAAGTGCCTCCTTCTGCAAAAAGAAATACAGGAGATGGCATTGGATGTGACATTCTCCAGCGTTTCGTTTTGTGCAGTTTCTATCGATCATTTGCTGCTTGGGTGCCATGAGGTCAGTATATCCCATCCTAGCATCTGGATGTGCATGCCTTGGTTTGCCCTCTGACTCTCCAAGGAACACCCCCCAGATGTGTTTGTAATATGACTCCCCTTCTTGGGGTCTAGTTTACTGAAATAGAATGCAAACTACATAGTTTTCTTGGCCGTATGCTAAGGTGCAAACAGTTCCATCTATGGGGAGCAATCAGTCCATTCGTGTAGCTTGCCAGTCTTAATTCTTGATGTTCTTGGGGCACCGGTGCTAGGTTTGAAGACTTCTTCCCCTATTTCTGACCCAACATTGTGCAGTCCTTGCCTTACACAGTCCTTGCCTTGTATTCCAGCCAGAGACCTCCTCAGCACTTCCTGTTCCTTGCAGGTTCTCATTGTTTGAACAAGCAGACCCTTTTATAGGTGAAACCTTTCTGGGTTTGCTGTTTCATGAGTCTTGGTCACCTGACTCAGTCTCAAGGCACTGCCTGAGTCATAACCCAGCTCACCCTGTGACAGGAAGTTTATTCCACCTATCCCCTTGAGCATCAGCAGCAATTTGTATCTTGAATCTGGAGGCTGCAAGAAAATTTGCTACTGGTGCACAGTCATCTCTTTGGAGGCCTTGTGTGTGTATACAAGGTCCCCAGGCATCCTCTCTGCCTGCCAGGCTGGAGCAGGAGGTCTGTCCAGCATGAAACATATACTGTACAAACATTAACACAGACTTAGGTTGTGTTAGCTTTGGGGTGGATATACCGCTGGCATCCAGGGAAGATGCATGTTTTTTCCCTTGATTCTACTCAGCCTGCTCTCTCTCATGAGTAAGTATCCGGATCCACTAAGTATCTTGAGTGATGTCTGGAGTGCTTCTTGGGGGTGGGAGAGGAGATACAGTGCTTTGAGGTGGCTCTGACCCCCTAATGCAAGGACAGTGGCAGCTTTGTACATGGAGGGGAACTTTCATGCACATGTCATATGGAGACAATTCATCCTCCTGCACAGCCATTGTTGTTAATATTCTGAAATATAGCAGTCAGATTTCTTAGATTTTAGTCCAGTTAACAAATACTTACAGATATGATGCTGTCTCTTGTCATATCTGGCGATGATCCTTTGAGAAGCAGTAGAGTTGCCAACTTTCCAATCGCACAAAACCGAACACCCCTTCCCCAACTCTGCTCCCCCTTCCCTGAGGCCCCATACCCGCTCACTCCATCCCCCCTCTCTCCATCACTCGTTCTCCCCTACCTCACTCACTTTCACTGTGCTGGGGGAGGGGAAAGGGATGCAGGAGTGGGGTGAGGGCTCTTGCTAAGGGTGCGGGCTCTGGGGTATGGCCATGGATGAGGGGTTCTGGGTATGGGAGAGCGCTCCAGGCTGGGGCAAGGGGTTGGGGTGTGTGGGGAGGTGAGGACTCTGGCTGGCGGGCACAGGCTCTGGGGTGGAGCCAGGGATGTGGGTTTTGGGGTGTAGGAGGGGACTCCGGGTTGGGGTGTGTGTGGGGGGGGGTAGCGGGTGCATGCTCCAGGAGGGAGTTTGGGTGCAACAGGGGACTCCGGGATGGGGCAGGGGGCTGGGATGCTGGGTCCTAGCGGCGCTTACTGTGGCAAAGAATCTGCCGGGTCCCTGAAGCCCCTAGGCACATGGATTGGGCAGTCAGGGAGACTCCACATGCTGCCCCCACAGCCGCAGGTGTCGCGGTTCCCGGCCAATGGGAGTTGTGGAGCCAGCACTAGGGGTGGGGGCAGCTCACGGAGCCTCCCTGGCCAACCATGTGCCTAGGGGATGTAAGGACCTGGCAGCTGCTTCTGGGAGCCAGACAGAGCTAGGGCAGGCAAGGAGCCTGCCTTAGCCCCGGAAGCCCACTGCACCACCCACCTTTTAATGGCCTGATCGGTGGTGCTGACTGGAGCTGTTAGGGTTCCTTTTCGACCAGGCATTCCGGTTGAAAACAACCCTAGCAACCTTATGTCAGAGCCCTGTATGTCGGTTTCCCACTGGGGGAGTAATTGGTGACACGGACTCAAGGTATTTTCTTAGCTGAACTTATTAGTCACACTATGCACACGAGTCCTGGAACAGAGATGATTATAAATACTATGAAGGCAATCCTTTCTATCTTGAATCTCAGTCAAAACACCAGTTCCTAGGAAGCAACTCTGTTAAGTAGAGAGCTAGATGTCTGAATATGGATTTGGTATCCAGTTTTGAAAATTTTGCTCAATGCTGAACTGTCAAAGAATATGATAAAATATTGGCGCTCACCTGAAAAAGTTGAATCAAACAGTGGAGTAACAGACGAAATTGTAAAGGATGTAAAATTTAAAATTACTTAACAGGGATTATTTATTTTAAATTCTCCACCTAATTTAATAATTTAATTCTAAGGACAAGTTTATACTACAGTGCTGCATCGGCTCAGCTGCAGCACATCTGGTGAAGACGCACTATGCCGATAGGAGAGCGCTCTCCTATTGGCATAATTACTCCACCTCAGGAAGAAGCAGAAGCTATGTCATGAGGAGAGCATCTCCTGCAGACATATAGTGCCAGTGTGGACAATGCAAAACTTGCATCTCTGAGGGGCGTGTGTGCTTTTTCACACCCGAGTGATGTAAATTAATTCAACTTAAGCAGTAGTGTAGACCTGATCTTAGTGTCACTGATAACTGTGATTGTGGCAGTTCAGAAGACAACATCTCTTGTGTACTTTGGTTGTCCTGCAGCTAGGGATTACTGGTTAGAATAAATGCATGTAAGTATCAAGAAAGCTTTAGCTGGTAATATTGTGTGATTCTTCTCTAGCTGAAAATACTAATCAATTCTAATGGTGATAATCAAGTACAAAAAGACTTCTGTGAAGATGTAGAGCAGTGGTTCCCAAACTTGTCCCACCGCTTGTGCAGGGAAAGCCTGTTTACCTGCTGCAGTTTACCTGTTCAGCCAATTGCAGCTCCCAGTGGCCACGGTTCACTGCTCCAGGCCAATGGGAGCTGCTGGAAGTGGCATGGGCCGAGGGATGTACTGGCATCCCAAGTTTGGGAACCACTGATATAGAGGAATGTGCTTGCCTGAGTAGTCCCATCATGAAGCTGATAAGACTGCTTCCTTGGAACAGGTTGTGCAGTTAGTGATTCATGGAACCTATGTGAACCCACCCCTAGAAGTATCAGAGGGGTAGCCATGTTAGTCTGGATCTATAAACGCAGCAGAGTGTCCTGTGGCACCTTATAGACTAACAGACGTATTGGAGCATAAGCTTTTGTGGGTGAATACCCACTTCATCGGATGCACCCCTAGAAGGTTTGTTCTCCCCTAGCTCCATTATTTTTATTTTTGTATTGTGATTGCACCTAGGAGCCCCATTGTGTTAGGCATTGTACAAACACCTACCAAAAGATGGTCCCAAAGAGCTAACAGTTAAGCAGTACATTTATCACCCCTAAAACAGTACTTAGTACTAATTGCCCCACTGTTCTAAGCCAGATTTCCTGTCTGAGGAGAAAAGAAAAGGAGTACTTGTGGCACCTTAGAGACTAACCAATTTGAGCATAAGCTTTCGTGAGCTACAGCTCACTTTATCGGATGCATTCAGTGGAAAATACAGTGAGGAGATTTATATACACACAGAACATGAAAAAATGGGTGTTATCATACACACTGTAAGGAGAGTGATCACTTAAGATGAGCTATTACCAGCAGGAGAGCGGGTTGGGGGGAGGGGAAACCTTTTGTAGTGATAATCAAGGTGGACCATTTCCAGCAGTTAACAAGAACATCTGAGGAACGGTGGGGGGAGATAAACATGGGGAAATAGTTTTACTTTGTGTAATGACTCATCCACTCTCAGTCTCTATTAAAGCCTGAGTTAATTGTATCCAGTTTGCAACTTAATTCCAATTCAGCAGTCTCTCATTGGAGTCTGTTTTTGAAGTCTTTTTGTTGTAATATTGCGACTTTTAGGTCAGAGATCGAGTGACCAGAGAGATTGAAGTGTTCTTCGACTCGTTTATGAATGTTATAATTCTTGACATCTGATTTGTGTCCATTTATTCTTTTACGTAGAGACTGTCCAGTTTGACCAATGTACCTGGCAGAGGGGCATTGCTGGCACATGATGGCATATATCATATTGGTAGATGTGCAGGTGAATGAGCCTCTGATAGTGTGGCTGATGTGATTAGGCCCTATGATGATGTCCCCTGAATAGATATGTGGACAGAGTTGGCAAAGGGCTTTGTTGCAAGGATAGGTTCCTGTGTTAGTGGTTCTGTGGTGTGGTAAAAGAAATAAATGGACACATCAGATGTCAAGAATTATAACATTCATAAACCCAGTCAGAGAACACTTCAATCTCTCTGGTCACTCGATCTCTGACCTAAAAGTCGCAATATTACAACAAAAAGACTTCAAAAACAGACTCCAACGAGAGACTGCTGAATTGGAATTAAGTTGCAAACTGGATACAATTAACTCAGGCTTTAATAGAGACTGGGAGTGGATGAGTCATTACACAAAGTAAAACTATTTCCCCATGTTTATCCCCCCCCCCTCCACTGTTCCTCAGATGTTCTTGTTAACTGCTGGAAATGGCCCACCTTGATTATCACTACAAAAGGTTTCCCCCCCCCACCCCGACCCGCTCTCCTGCTGGTAATAGCTCATCTTAAGTGATCACTCTCCTTACAGTGTGTATGATAACACCCATTTTTTCATGTTCTGTGTGTATATAAATCTCCTCACTGTATTTTCCACTGAATGCATCCAATGAAGTGAGCTGTAGCTCATGAAAGCTTATGCTCAAATTGGTTAGTCTCTAAGGTGCCACAAGTCCTCCTTTTCTTTTTGCGAATACAGACTAACCCGGCTGCTACTCTGAAACCTATCTGAGGAGAGTAAGGATAAAATGCAAACATGGTTGTTATTAATTCCATTGTACTTCCCTTAGCATTTCAAAGCACAGGAAAAGTGTAACCAATGAAGTGTTATTCCAAACTTATCTTCCCAGTGAGCCTACAGCATACACAGCTTTGAATGGCAAGCTTATGAATGTTTTTAGAGAAAACATCAAATCTATACAGGAAGTCTGTGTGCTCTGCATAGGAGTATTGGATTTCAATTCAACTTTTTTCTTGAATGTACAGGGGGCTCTTTTCCCCTCGGTGAGTGCACCTAACTTCAATTAACATTAATGGAAGTTACAAAACCATCAAGAGTAGAATTGATCCTTTGGTTTACAGCTTTTTAATTTCTTTCAGTTGGCAATACTTGCAGTCTGTCCTTGATCTGTGGTTAACAGGTATTCAGAATCGTGAAAGATAGTTTGCCCTTGGCACAAAATTGATTTGAGTTGTTCCACCATATTAGTACAGCTAAAACAGCTGCTGAAGGCTGGGAATGTATCATTTTTCAACTTTGTTACTCCTCTTCTAGAATAATATAACTTGTATGTGCATAACAGGGATATTCGGTTTGTATGAGAAAGGGGAAGGGACAAGAGGAATTTTTATGAACCTCAAGAAAAGATAGTCTTTGTATGAAATGTGTAATTTTTTTGGGCTGAGAACTGATTGAAGGATTCTTAAACTGAGGGTAAAGATGAGTGTACTGAGCTGGTAGCACACATCGTGTATATTCATTAACTGTATACTTTTGAAATCTGCAGCTGATACTAAAAGGGAAATTGTTGAAAATATCAGTGAAATACCAAAGGGTCCAGAACAATTAGAAATATGGGCAGGAAATAATAATGAGTTTTGAACTGGGAAAAACGCAAGATGACATATCCAGAACAAAACCCAGATTCAGTGAGGGGGGGGGGGGGAATTCGTGGAGAGCAGGAATGTCAAAATAGCTCTTAAGTAGGAGTTTTAGTGAACAGCAAATTGCATAGGAGCTTGTAATGTGATCCGACAGCAAATAAAGCCAATGCAACTTTGGGCTGCTGAATGCTCACCCGTATTTCCCCATCCAAGTTGGGGAAATTTATTTCCCAAGGAAATATTTATTCATGGATATTTATTCATGCAACACTGAGTATGCAATGGGAAATATTATATAAAGTGCAATGTAAAATATCACTAAATTGGGGGCATTTAGAGAAGAGGATAAAAATAATGAAAGTGTTGAAGGAATTGATGTGGGATCAAAGACTAAAAATACCTTTAAATACATTCAATAACTTGGCCAAACAGAAAGTAAGAGCTATTTGATAACTGTCTGCCTGAAAGGTGTAAACTGTTCACCATTTGAAGTCTGGTTAATAAGTGGTTTTGTTTGGTACATAGGTTTTAGGTAGGACTGATGTGATGAAACCAAGCAGAGGGGAATACAGAGTAAATTTTCGTAAGGGTGAGATGCATTAACTATGGAATACTTCTCAAAAGGAAGTATTGGTGGAATTTGCTTGTCATTTTAAAATAAATAACTGGACTGGTCAAAGCACTTGAGAGTATTCATTGGGAACAGTCCTTCACAATCAAGGGCATGTTCTAAGGTGAAAATATCTCCTACACAGATGGCCAATACAAAGCGTATGCGCGACATAAGCCATCAAAATAGGGGTTCAGTTGCACTTAATATATAGCAGGGGTGGCCAACTTGAGCCTAAGAAGGAGCCAGAATTTACTAATGTACGTTACCAAAGAGCCACAGTAATATGTTAGCAGCCCCCCATCAGCTCTCCCAGCACCTCCAGCCCACCAGCAGCCCCGCCAATCAGCACCTCCCCCTCCCTCCCCGCACCTCCCAATCAGCTGTTTTTTGGCATGCAGGAGGCTTGGGGGGTGAGGGAAGGAGCGACGGCACTGCAGGCTCGGGGTGGGGGGGGCGGGAAGGGGTGGAGTGGGGGCAGGGCCTGTGGCAGAGCCAGGGGTTGAGCAGTGAGCACCCCTCAGCACATTGCAAAGTTGGTGCCTGTACAAGGAGCCGCATATTAACTTCCGAAGAGCCGCACGTGGCTCCGGAGCCACAGGTTGGCCACCCCTATATATGGGCTTTGCAGGGACCTTCTGGTTATGGATGAATTTTGCCCTAACTGAACTACTGGGGTTCACATTGTCTGCCTCTACATTTTTATCAGTCTTCCTTTCAGCTGCTGCAATGCAGTGAGAAATCCTCTTTCACTGTAGATTATGCAAGAAGCTCTGCACTAATTTTGTAAGACTGTAATTTTTTATGCTGGGTATGGTAGATGCAGCAAGGACCAAAGTACTTGAAGAAAAATTGCATCCTGCTAATACTATAATTTTAAAAGGAAAACATGAAACCTGAATCTCCTCTAAGAAGTCTGACATACTGTTGAGAGCCTCCCTCTTATTTACTAAGATGTAGCTTCTGGAAATTAAAATAGACCCAATGCAATTAAAATTTTTACCATTAAGTTTTAGTACTAGATCATGATTTTTCTAGGTATCTGAGTCATAAACAGCACCACTTTGACCCAATTACCAATTAATCAGGCAATAAAAGCGCCTAAATAAAGAATAAGAGTCTCATGGGGACAGCAGTCTTTTCTAGATAAAGTTAGAAGAGGACAGGAAGAATATAATGCGCCATTGATGGGTATTCCAGTTCATACTAATATTTTAATAGTGTTACTGGTAAAGTGCATTACAGTTGTACCAGGGCCTAATTTAACTTGCAATTAACATGAGCAGGGGAACTCTTTGAAAGTGATTTTAACCTAAAAATGCCTGACTCTCCAAGCTCCTACTTGTGTGAATATGTCACCAGGGCTACAAGTAGGTAAAGTTCTGCATGATCAGGCACAGAGAGAGCATGTCCCTGTTGGGAATAATGGTATTTTTATCCTTTGTTTCCCTTGTGTGTTGCACTCACCTGTTGTGTGTCTCTTCATAATTAGAGTTTAAGCTCTGTAAGGGCAGGAACTATCTTTTTGTTATGTATTTTAACAATGTCTGTCACAATCCCTAATTGGGGCCCATAAGTGCTACTACAATCCAAATAAAAAATAACTTCATTTAAAATGATGCTGAATGCATTTGACTTTTTTTTTAAAAGAGAGTTCTTAGGATCTGAATTATCTAAACATTTTAGTCAGGATAAATAGTGCATATAACTTATTCCCTTACAGAAAACAAACATAAAAGGGAAGATCCTCAGCTGGTGTGAGTTGTCATAGCTCCATTGAAGCCAGTGGAGCTATGACAAATTATATGAGCTGAGGAACTCCAAATTTCCACTAAAATATATGTAAGATAAGCATATTACCAGAGTGCTTCTCTGACTGGGTGTGTATGTAATACATCAAATCTGTCTATCTGGATTAAATGATAGTCTGGTATAGAGGGTCAGTTTGTTTTTGGTATAGAATGCCTGCATCACGCCTAAGGGGTGGTTAACAGGTCATCCCAAGTGAGTGTGGATAAAGCCTTTATGCCACACCACACTACCATGTATGCTATATGTTTTTATAGACAAAATATTTTCGAAGTGTTTTTAGAGAGCTTTAAAATTTTATTGGTACTGTATTTTTTATCCCTTTGATAGGAGGCCAGTCCATTGGCATTGAATTTAGCAGCTAAATTACCCAACACTAGATGTTAAGAGCTTTAAACTACTCTGCTGTTTGACAAGGCCAAACCCTTTCAGAAATCAACCCAGTTGCCCATAATTTTTACAGAGGGGGCCAAGTAGGGTGTGCCTATGGCCCCATTAGCTACTGCTCTTCATGGAGTTCCCCAGCGCATGGTCTTAAACCCGTGCTGTGGATTTGCTGGGGCAATGTAATCTGAACTCCAGTGACTGATAAGTAACCTTTCTTCTTAAGCTGAAATTATACTGTCCAGACTGATGCTGATCACAATTAGCATCTATATTTTTGAGGACTGGTTGCCTTAGAAGAAGCAGCAGCACTGTGGTTTGACATTTTTATGACCACAACAATTTGAGTATAGTTGTAAAAGTTCTACTTGATGAAATTTACATTTTAATTTAAGTAGGCTGCCCAAATTGATTTCTGTGACAGTATCTGACCAGGAAATATCAAGATGAAACCCCCTAACTTAGTCCTGTCTAAAATAAATAGAGTATATTGGTATTGCAGTACCCAGGGCATTTGACTTTCAGTGGAGTTCTATTCTGATCTTAAACCATTTGAGAAAATGGAGAGGAAAAACCCTTTTAACAGATTTTACACATTTGCATATCAACTCCAACATTAATAAGGCTGCCATTTGCAGACACTGAGCTCTCCCCTTGTAGAATAAGTAGGCTCTAGCTGAGAGCAGTTACATAATAGGAAAACAAAGGCAAAAGCTACACAGAGTCAACGGGGACTAGTGTTCAGATCTGTAATTCAAAAGCTTCCAAGCCCAAGGTTCTGTTGTATTTATCTTTTAAACCTGATATTCCTAAACAAAGTAAGTGGGCTAGTATGCCCCATGATCACTAAGCCATTAGCAGCCAGAAAAAGGAAAACCCACTTAATCCTGTTGGATGGTTACAATAAAATCAAGTAAGTGTGTGAAGAAAAATAAAAATGATGCATTTTCAAGTTAAGAACTTTTTTATCAAGGGAAAGATGGTTCAGATGCCACAGGAAAGCTAAACTCAGTGGGGCCATGTGTTTTAAATTAACACACTGTAAAGCTTGCCAACTGGAGCCTCAAATTCTGTAGGAAATTCAATTTGCCCTATGTTTTCCTTCTAGCATTTCTAGGGAGGTGCTGTTGTTGCAGAATTTATTCTGCAAATTGATGATGGGTAAAGTGTCGAATACTAGCTGGGCAGCATAGATAGATTTGTGTCTTAATTTAAGCAAGTACATGACAATTCATCTCTGAACTCTACTAAGGCAATCCACCGTACAATTACTTGCCTGTTGTAAACAAATAGGGGCTCAGGGAGAATGGTGTTTCTATTTTAAACTTAGTCTCTAGACTACTATACTATATGGTAGCTGGAGAAATTGGCCAGCTCACACACATCAGGAGTCTGTCATTTATTGAGATGGGTTGATGTTTGAGAATATAATGAAATGTAAAGTTTGAGGTTTGATAAAGCCTTCTGATTTAAACATGTGTCTTTGTTCCACAGTCTCCAAGGGAAACAAAACACATGAAATGTATAACTATTTAGGTGAAACAGCAAGAAGCTATCAGTACTTGAAACCAATTCACTAAGCATGGAAAATGGTATTCTGATTTCTATCCCTGAGACATAAAATATATCACATTGTTTGCCTCTAGGAGACTAGACCATAAAATCAAGAATCTTAATCTTTCCCTTGTAATGCATGTCGTCATTAACAGGCATCAGTCCCTGAATTAGCAAACTTTTTATTGCTAAAGAATATTCCTTTCCACTTTGAAATGTTAAAATATTAAATTTCTTATTCTGTCTCTCAATCTGAAAATCATTGCAGCCAGAACTACTACTTTCCTACTCACCCCTTGTCTGATGCTCTCTTACTGGCCTTCTTGAATTTGCATAATATTTTAACTTCTGAATTAGAAAAAAGAGTATCATAGAATCATAGAATATCAGGGTTGGAAGGGACCCCAGAAGGTCATCTAGTCCAACCCCTTGCTCGAAGCAGGACCAATTCCCAGTTAAATCATCCCAGCCAGGGCTTTGTCAAGCCTGACCTTAAAAACCTCTAAGGAAGGAGATTCCACCACCTCCCTAGGTAATGCTAGTAGTAGTAGTGTTAGTCTTTCCTTCTGGTCATTGCTCTGCTCATAAGTCACTGATGGATTCATATTCATAGGACAAGGAGCACCCTTTGTCACCATCTCTCAACAGCATATAAGCATGTTAACAATTAAGACAGCGCAAAGTCTTAAAAGAGACTTGACAAGACAATCCTTGAAGCAGATGTGGGTTCCTGTGGTTTGGTATGGAAGGGAAAAGACAAACTGGGAGCTGATGGCAGATGGTATGAAAGACAGACTGAAAGAGAAGCAGCACTGTTTGGGGTGCCAGTAGAGAGAACATGAGAATAAAGGTTAAGAGTAGAATTTTAAGGTTCAAAACTGCACCAGGAGTCAAATTATTCACTGCAAACATGTAGTGTTTTAAATCTGGAAATGCTAATCTGATGCCATCCAGTGTGATTTCCCTAGTAGCTTCCCGGAGGCAGGATTAATGGAAATGGGATGGAATACCCTGGCTTGCAGTGAAGCTGTGAGGCTCTGTCAGTATGAGAATTAGCTTTGTAGAGATGCACCAGAATACAAATCCATAAGGCAAAGTGATTTCCATAAATGGTGTTAATAGGATATAGAATGCTGCAAGACAGTGTAGAGCTGTCAATAGTTCATGTAAAGTTATGCAAGAATGAAGGATTTAAAACATTTTTAGGTCACTTGAGTACACTAACAGTGACTGAACAAGCCCATGATCTTGAATTAAGAAAATAATACTATGGAAGCCAGCCAGCCAGCCATATCACAACTCTGCAACAACATGGCACTGTTTTCTATCCTGCTAGCCAAGACTTGCAACATAAAGAAGGCAAAAAACATAAATTAGAAGACTGAGTATAAGCTGGAATAATTCTGTTTAAAATTAGAAAAGAGTAAAAGTATTTACTCCAGCTTTATTGTTGTGCACGTTCCCACACTCTGACTATTTAAAAAAATACTAAAGGAATATTATTCGTTCAGGCACCAATCCGCCAAACCACTTAAATGCATACTTAATGTTAAGCATCTGACTGGTCCTAATGAAATCCCTTTCAGAGATTACATGCTATGCTTTGTCCTGTGTTTAAATACTGTTAAAGGACTCACTCACTAATCTTAGCTCATCCATTATATTGAGGATATGATCTATTCGATGATATGATATTATGATATCCTGAAAAGAGAATCATCATGGGGTAAAGAAATAACTGGAGAGCTGATCCTGGAGAAGAGATGCTGGTATACTTATCGGTGTGACTATAAAATAAAATTATATAAGAGATACTTGACTCAAGAGGCTGTACATATAATTTACAGACATTGGGAAGCGTAGCAACAACCTTCACATAGCACTTCTACTTTCTGACCTATCAGCTGTGGTTTCCAATGACATAGATTTAATTCCATGGCAAACCCAAGTTATATCCTTTGGTGTAGCTTCTTGTCTCCTAATTTCCTTAGTTTAGGAGCTACTAAGGGGGTGTGTATGGAGATCTTAATGAAATTGCCAGAAACTCATTCCCAACAGAAGAATCTTTATATTACTGTTCAATCTGCCTGACCCCCATTAGTGACACACAGAGAGTAAAGAAATCTACTGCATGCAGCATTGCTATAGATTCACTCCCTACTTCTTGTCCTGCTAATGGGAATCAGGCATGAGGGAATCTGGGTTCTCGTCCCAATTCTTTAACTGATCTGAAGGATGGATTTGAGAAAATCTCTCAAGCTATCCATTCCTCAAATGCTTTTTGTGAGGCATGTTTTTTCTTACTCTACCTGGTGTCTTTCCTCCAAGGATATCAAAGTTATTTATTTTCCTGCTGAAGGGAGATGAGAAGGCTGAAGCAAGCAAAAGAAACTTTTAATAAATATATTCAAAAAGGAAGTTTAGGTCTAAGGTAGGGGTATGTGTGTGTGTAATCTTAAATCCTAAATCCATCCCTAGTCAAGACAGCATTTAAATGTGTGCTTAATTTAAAATGAAGCATATGATTAAGTGCTGTCTTGAATATAGGGATGCTTTCTTGAAGTGGGGCCCAAGTTCTTACTAATAATAAGATAGTAGATCATGTTGTTCTCATCTTGAAATCTCTTTACTGATTGCAAATGAAAATCCATATTGATCTAAACCTATTCCTTCCTGTTTGTTTACTATGGCACTGATTCAGGAAAATATACCTAATCAGAAAGCATGTGCTTATAGCATTAAAGCACGCTTAAAGCTAAGCATGTGCTTAAGTGCTTTCCTGAATCTGGGCCTATAGTATTAAGTTAATAATCCTGCCCTAGAGTGGGTCTCTGATTTGGTCTCTCCCTTTTACTACTTGTTCTTTTGTGTCTGCCTCTGCAAATTTGTAGGTTTGACTGAAATATAATCTGGAAACCTTGCTGATGGAGTCCATGGTATCTGTGCAGCACGGTTATGGAATCCGCTTCCAAATTGTATTTATTTAGGAAATCCAGCATTTTTGTTTTAAAATCATAATTCAGAAAATGTCCTTGTAGTTGCTTTTAATATGCTAAGTTGCCATGGGACTCTCTTTCAAGTGTATAGTATGTTTTTTGTAAATGTGTTTATATTGTTATGAGAGCTGAGTGAATAGTCCAGACATTATTCAAAAATTAGTTTGAATTTGAAAATGGAATTCACTTTGACCCATTCATCACTAGAACTGGTGTATAGTAAAAAGAATTATTCAATTAGTTCAATATACAGTATTTATAATATTCATTCACCCAGCTCTGGTTGCTGTTGGCCCAAACCAAAGCTCAGCATCTTAGTATCCCTAAACTTTAGGCAGGGAATCATATTAGAAGTCTAAAATTCAGCTCAAACCCCAAATTTGGAATTGGGCCACAACTGTATAAATATGTTAAAGCAAAAACCCAGTTCCAAACATCCTAAAACTAATGATTATTCAAAATCTGGATTTGACTTTTATGGCTTGAACCCTTTATTTCTTATGAGTGCAAAAATGCAATATTCTAAAAGCTAAGAAGTGTAGAGGCTACCTTGTTTGTTCTAACATTCTGATGCATTTTGACAGTTTGGAGACATGACACTATTTCTGATTGTCCAGGTTGAAGGTCAGACTGTGTCTATGTCTTACTATGACTAATGCGGTAGATTGCATTCAGTGTTTCATAATGTGCCCTTAGGGACTATGAAGTGCCATTTCCCTTATTCTTTCAAAATTTGGGATGAATGCATGCTGTCTGCTAGTGAGACGATATTTGTTTATTTCCTTTGTTTTCAAATATTTTTAACAAGGATGTTGAATACCACCTGTCTCTCTTCATTGTTGCTCCTGAATTGGAGCACTGCAAATTACGGCTGTGCTTTACCCACATCTAATGCAAATCAATGGCCTAGGATTTGTCACAGTGATGTAAAAGTCAAACAAAACATGCATACACTAAACTCTTAATGTTAAAGATGGATCAGGAACAGGTTTGGCGCATACCACATTTAAAGGGAAGAATAACAAAATCAATTCTTCTCGTTTAACAAGCTTCAGTGGGCATAATTCTGAGAAATTCAGTAATAGCCAACAGTTTCAAACTGGCGTTCCAAAAGTCAGGCACCCAGATCTGTATGGAAGCAATTAAAAACTGATTGGATTTTGAGACGTTAAGCTCCCACAGTTGTCACTGACTTCAAAGGGAGTGGATTAGTTGCTTTTGTTGTTGTTGTTGTTGAAGCATGTAGGCTGTTTAGGCCTTAATTTGTATTTGTATAGCACTTAGCACTATCCTGAAAATAATTGCTGTTATTCTAGTTGTCTGTCTGGTCCAAATACAGGCAGAGGACAATGAAAGTACATTTACATATAAGGTAAAGAGCCATCAAGCTAATAAGCAGCAGAGGAGACAACATACTGACCACAGTGGGGAACAGAGTCTGCACTCCAGGGAGCCTGCTTGGCTCTTGAGGCAGAGACAATGAACATGAGGGGAGACATGACAATGAGGGGAGAAAAAACACATTTGAGTTATCCATCACTGAGGGGACATCAGGTTCTGTACCCTTTGAGCCTATGAAAGTTATCTCCTGGCCTGGTAACTTGATGTCAAACAGACAAAAACCTACTTAGGCAAAGACTGTAACTTGCTAAAATTAAGTTTAATCACTAGAAAGTGTTTTGTTTTGTTTGTAACCATATCTGTCTTTATCTCTTGATTAGTATCACATACATTTTGTTTCTTTATTAATAAACCTATTCTTGCTTATTACAAATTAAAAGTGTGAGTTTTCAGCTGACCTAACAGTTGGATGTATGCTCTGTCTCTTTGGAAGCAGCAAATTTAATAATTTCTCTGAGTGTCACAGTGATAGGGACTGGATGTTGCAGAGAGATATCATTGAGGAACTTGGGTTCACTGATTGTTACCTGCAAGGCAAGATTTAGACGTAGAGTCCTGAGGAGTTTGCTGATGAGGTCGACAGGCTGGTTTTGGCAGGGAGCTAAGGACATAGTCTAATCACCAGCAAAGCGCACTGTTGCTGAGGCAGGGAGGTAACACAGTGGCTTGTGGTTCTGGATGTCTTGAACAGAATGTCACAAGACTCAATTTGTCCGACTGTACATTTGTAATATAATTACCTTCAATGGTAGATCTTTTAGTATATAGTAACGGCAGGGGAGAGAAAAGTGGACTTTCTGCTGCTCTCATAATCCTGTGCTGCAGGTCACAATAAATTTGTGAGGATAATTACTAACACTCCAGATCTTTAGATAACAAGATCATAATAAAATTAGTAATATTTAACACCTCTTGTACCTAGCCATTTTTAATTAAAAATTACTGGTAAGCATTATTGCTGGGTGAAATCTTGGTTTTGCTAAACTCAATGGGAGTTTTGCCATCGACTTTAATGCGACCAAGATTTTATTAATTTTACAGATAAGGAATAGACAGGCAGAGAGGTTGTCACTTGGTCAAATCACAGGCTATGTCAATGGTGAAGCAGGGAATAAGACTCAATATTACTGATTCCTTGTCCTGGGCATTAATCAAAAAATTATCCTTTCTTCACCTTTTGTAAAATAGTTTTTTCTCCATGTGCTGAAGCCTGCTGCATCTTATCACCAAAATCTATCAAGCTCAGGATGCTGTGCCAGGTCAGGGTACACTGCTAGTTTCTCATTGGCACAGGAGTTTTTACAAGAAATTATGTTTTAAAAAAGAAAAAGCATGGTGTGGAGCAAGATCCATGAACACCCTACGAGACCAAAAATGTCATAATGGAAAGTGAACGTAAGGGGAAAGTGGTATTCTCCATGCTCCCAGGAAAGCTGAATTTTAGTAATTAATGCTGATGAATATCAATTTTATTTAAATTATGTCACAGAAATGTGGTAATCTTTTTGTTATTATTTATTAGAAATTGGCCATATATATCTCATTATTAGGGCACTGCATAGAGTAGTTACAGGCTGGGTTGTTATGCTACAGCTATCCTAGTGGAATATATATATATATTTTTTAAGGTGACACCTTTCTGGTGGATGCAGTTCTGAGTAATTTCTTTGGAATGAACAAGTTTTAAATTCAACCATGTCTCAGAGGTAAAATACATGTTTTCAGGGAGAAAAAGACCTTTATAATTTAAATCTAGTAACATAGAAATGCAGATATTCCTCAATCTATTGATGCTTGTGTTAAATTCAACAGCAGTATAGCATAAGATGTAAACCATTATCTACTTCTCTGTACACACACACCAGCATGGAAAGATTGCATTATATGAGCTCCATTTACCAAAGTGAAAAAGTAACAGAATAATCCTCCCTAATACTCAGAAACAGAGACTCCATTCTCTGTGGAACAAATTCACAAAAAAATAGCACTTAGGTTAATGATATCTTAGAATTAGCTGGCGGAATGGTCTATTAAAATATGTTGCACTAAAAACTGTAAATGCTAAATGTCCATTAAGTAATCAAATATTAATATGTCTCATTGCTGCTCAAGGTGAGGGACAAAAATGAATATAGGAGCATATCAAGAATAAGGCAAATTGACAGGCCAGAAATACAGTAGCACATATTGTTTTAAAGTGTATTGGCCAACACAGAGATATAGCAAACCAGAAAAAAAAAAAAAGTAATCTGCCAGGTCATGTAGCTATTTACTGGAATCTTCTTAAGCGATAGCTATCAACAATTCAAAAGATGAAACTTTTTGTCAAGTATGAGCACAGACAGTTTCACTGAAGACTGCCTTCAGGAAAAGAGATTTATTTTGTTTAGGGCTGTCAAGCGATTAAAAAAAATTAATCATAATTAATCACGCTGTTTAAACAATAATAGAATCCCTTTTATTTATATATTGTTGGATGTTTTCTACATTTTCAAATATATTGACTTCAATTACAACACAGAATGCAAATTGTACAGTGCTCACTTTATATTTATTTTTGATTACAGATATTTGCACTATAAAAAAGAAACACAAGAAATAGTATTTAAATTCACCTAATACAAGAACTATGGTGTAATCTCCTTATCATGAAAGCTGAATTTACAATTGTAGGATTGTGTACAAAAAATAACTGCACTCTAAAATAAAACAATATAAAACTTTAGAGCCTACAAGTGCACTCAGTCCTACTTCTTTTTCAGTCAATAGCTAAGACAAACATGTTTGTTTACATTTATGGGAGATAACGCTGCCTGCTTCATGTTTACAATGTCACTTGAAAGAGAGAACAGATGTTCACATTGAACTGTTGTAGTTGGTGTCACAAGATATTTACATGCTAGATGTGCTAAAGATTCATATGTCCCTTCATGCTTCGACCACAATTCCAGAGGAAATGCGTTCAGGCTGATGACGGGTTCTCGATAACCATCCAAAGCAGTGCAGACCAACATATGTTCATTTTCATTATCTGAGTCAGATGCCACCAGCAGAAGGTTGGTTTTCTTTTTTGGTGGTTCAGGTTCTGTAGTTTCCGCATCTGAGTATTGCTCTTTTAAGATTTCTGAAAGCATGCTTCACACCTCATGCCTCTCAGATTTTGGAAAGGACTTCAGATTCTTAAATCTTGGGTTGAGTGCTTTTAGCTATTTTTAGAAATCTCACATTGGTACCTTCTTTGTGTTTTGTCAAATCTGCAGTGAAAGATGTGTTGGGTCATCATCTGAGACTGCTATAACATGAAATATATGGCAGAAGGTGAGTAAAAACAAAGAGCAGGAGACATACAATTCTCCCCCAAGGAGTTCAGTCACAAATTTCATTAATGCATCATTTTTTTTTAAACGACCATCATCAGCATGGAAGCATGTCCTCTGGAACGGTTGCTGAAGTATGAAGGGGCATACAAATGTTTAGCATATCTGGTCTGTAAATACCGTGCAATGCCGGCTACAAAAGTGCCATGTGAACACCTGTTTTCACCTTCTGGTGACATTTTAAATAAGAAACAGGCAGCATTATCTCCTGTAAATGTAAACGAACTTGTTTCTCTTAGCGATTGGCTGAACAGGAATTAGGACTGAGTGGATTTGTAGGCTCGAATGTTTTACATTTTGTTTCTGAGTGCAGTTATGCAACATAAAAAAAAATCTACATTTGTAAGTTGCACTTTGACGATAAAGAGATTGCACTACAGTACTTGTCTGAGGTGAATTGAAAAATACCATTTCATTTGTTTCATTTTTACAGGGCATATATTTGTAATACAAATAATAATAATATAAAGTGAGCACTGTACGCTTTGTATTCAGTGTTGTAATTGAAATAAATATATTTGAAAATGTAGAAAAATATCCAAAAATACGTAATACATTTCAATTGGTATTCTATCATTGTTTAACAGTGCGATTAAAACTGTGATTAATCTTGATTAATTTTTTGAGTTAATCATGTGAGTTAACTGCGATTAATTGACAGCCCTAAATCTGTTCTTTCGCACACTAGAAGTTACAATGTGTATTCACAGAATAGAAGAGACTACTAGGTCAACTAGCTCATTCTCTGGTGAGTTCAAGGTTGTTCCCTGCACTACATTCTTCTAGTTGTTGTCCACTACAGTCCTAAATATCCCAAGGAATGGGAGTCCCATACTCTAATGGAGCAGTCGGTCAGGAAAACTCTGGTAGTCAGTCTAAGCTTTTCCTTTCTAAATTTTATCATCTTGAAATATATAAACAGAAGCACAGCCTCCTGGGGCATTGGATCAGGACTAGCTCAGAGGAAAGAGTGCTGCAATGCCTATAGAATAAATGGCTCCTTGTAGTTCCTGGGAAGTTTCTCATCCAAGCACTGACATGGCTCCGCTCAGTGTAGTTTGTAATATATATCCACACAAAGTGGCATGGCTGTGGTGAGCTGCCTCCAAATATTTCTTTATAAAGATTCAGTGTAAGTCAATGGGATGCCAATTCAAAATGACCAATGCATCTCTCTTGCGAAGAACAGATGAGTACACAAATAATGATCACGTAATCTGTCAGTATGTAAATTACTACTCTTGGCTTGCCACAACATATGCATTTTTGTAAAGATGGGAGGATACGGTTTACTGAGAGTGGGCTTATTTGGACAACTGTGTGCTCTTATTATATTTCCCCGCTCTTATAACCTATCTCAAAACCCATAGCTGACACAACACCTCATATAGAGACAGCATGCCCTGTACCTTTCCTCTCATACCTGCAACAGGTATTGTCAATGGAGTGAGAGAATTGCTAAACACAACCATGTTTTCCATATGAAATAGAAAACAGTGCACTAAGAACAATCACCACTAATTTTGCGAGCCCAAAGCAAAGCAGCAGCTCTCTGAACTCCTCCAAATGTTTGCAAGGGTCCCCTTCTGCCATCTACTCTTATACCACAGGGATGGCAGGTTTGCATGTGTTAGAGGGCTTATTCCTTCACCCACTTACTTCCCTGGTCCTTCTCACACGAACAGAGAGCAACAATACCCGAAGTCCAAAGGTGCAAACAATTCGATGTCTATTGGGGTGAACTTCCAGCAAGCATGATTCCAGTTTCCTTCCTTAGTATCCTCCTTCCCAGCTCTGACACCACAGAGCCTTACACCTGTGTCCCTGTTCCCATTCCTACCCTTAGCCAAACATGATTCCAACTTCCTTACTCCCATTCCCTGTTCCCATTTCCCCCTTTAGCAAAACATGATTCCAATTTTCTTACCCCCATTCCCTGTTCCCATCTCACACACCCACATGCCCACCCCCACCCACACCCCCACCCCCTCACTTTCTCTGACTACAGATTATATAGTAAAACTTGAGTTCCGCTTAGCTATACCTTAACCAATCATTTTCCTGAAATTTAACTAACCAATCCTAACATATTGTAACATGATTATGTAACCAATTATATCCCACCACCTTAATTAGTTTACACCCAGCAAAATTAGTTATACAGCAGACAGGAACAATCACAGAACCAGACAGAGATTATACAAACAAACAATAGCAAAGTGGGAACTATAATGACAAGACAACACAGAAGTGAGGATTTCACATTCCAGCTATTGATAAGTGAGTTCTTGCCAGACAGGATGCTATCAAACTAAGTTTCCTTTTACATTTTCTAGGCACTTCCCTTTCTCTGGAGGTGATAGGAACTATCAGGACAGGATTGTATTCCTAACAGCCGAATAGCACCTTATTTCAGTGTGACTAGTTTGGAATGTGAGGATGTGACTGTTTGCTTCCCAGCTTATGGCTGCCTCTGCTGCTTAGCCAAAGGCCTTAGCCTAAGAACAGGGCCTCAGACTGTCACAGTAAGAGAAGGCCCTTACACCAGCGACAGTGATTTTGATTCTTTCTTTTATACCTCTATCACTAGCCAAGTGATAAGAATACACCTAAATTCTTAGAGTATAGGCCTTTACAGACAGGCCTGAATATCTATATCCTAACAGCATGGTCTTCAGGAGTGAGTGAGAGGGGACTGCTCACTCTGGCATTCTTCAGCACACCTAATAGAGTCATAGGTAGATACCTTTCTGCCCTTCAAATGCTGCAAAAGAACAGTAATGGTTAGAGCTAGTTTAAAATTTGGGAAACGTTTCATTTTTTGTGTGTGAAAAATTTGTCCCCCTCTTTTCACTGAAAAATGGTGCAGTCTGAACGTTTTTGATCTGCTTTCGTAACTGCACTTGGCAGGAGAGCTGGGGGAACTGGGAGCATTGGTTGCAGGATTAACTATAGCTTACAAATAGAAACAACCTCAGAGGTACCAATTGCAAAAAAAAAAAAGGCACATCCCCGTCCACCTAACCACTGAAATCACTTTAACTGGCACAAAAAGGTTTGCAGGCTCTTGAGAGTGGATTGAGATACTATCACACATAGCAGTAATGAGCAGTGTCTTCAAAATCAGCACCCAGGTGACCGGTTTCCCTGGAGATCTTGAACACAGAACTTTGTTTTGCCAAGTCCTGAAGTGGGGCTCTTTGTGTAAATGCTATGCTACTGTTCTTGCTGTGCTAAGCATATTGGTTCCAAATAAAACATTGACTGTGAATAAATCTGTACCTACTTACTTGTCCCACAAAGAGGAATTAACCGAATGCTGGTGTTTTCTTGACCGTTTCAAAGCTGGAGCAATAGAAAATAGGAAAAAAATGAATGCCTGTATAACCAAGTTGTTTGCAGGCCTGTTGTAGCCCGTTGGTCCCAGGATTACAGACATGAAGTGGGTGAGGGAATATATTTTATTGGACCAACTTCTGTTGAGACAAGCTTTCCAGCTACACAGAGCTCTTCCAATAAAAGATATTCCCTCACCCTCCTTGTCTCTGTATATCAAAATGACTTTCAGCATTCTTCTGTTATAGCATTTTCATATACTATTTTAAATTCAAATACTTCTCTAATATCAAATAGCTAAGTCCACCCATCACTACCAAAATAACTAACTTTGAGTTTGGTTAAAATATGACCACAGAAATAATTTATATATATGTATGCGTTCTTTATCCCACCCTTGGTCTTGTCTACTTAAGGCTGGATTCTGAAAATAGCTGTGTGTGGCTAGACCCCCATGCTTGTACAGAGTCCCACTGACTTCAATGGGTTCTGCATGGGTGGAGTGGTGCCCCCATGCACAGTGAATTGCAGAACAGATTGATCCTGCAATGGGACTACTCACAGCGTGTAAAGTTAAGTATACAGTAGAACCTCAGAGTTACGAACTGACCGGTCAAACACACATCTCAGTGGGAACCAGAAGTATGCAATCAGGCAGCAGCAGAGTCTGAAAAAAAAGAAAAAAAATGCGCAAACACAGTACATTCTTAAATGTAAACTACTAAAAAAAAAAAAGGGAAAGTTTCAAAAAAAAGATTTGACAAGGTAAGGAAGCTGTTTCTGTGCTTGTTTCATTTAAATTAAGATGGTTAAAAGCAACATTTTCTTCTGCATAGTAAAGTTTGAAAGCTGTATTAAGTCAATGTTCAGTTGTAAACTTTTAAAAGAACAACCATAACGTTTTGTTTGTTTAAACATTTAGGCCATGTCTATGCTACCTGCTGGATCGGCGGGTAGTGATCTATCGGGGAACAATTTATCACATCTAGTGTAGATCCCCGGTCGCTCTGCCGTCGACTCCGGAACTCCACCAGGGCAAGAGGTGGAAGCGGAGTCAACGGGGGAGTGGCGGCCGTCGATCCCGTGCTGCGAGGATGCAAAGTAAGTGATTCTAAGTCGATCTAAGATACGTCAACTTCAGCTACGCTATTTTCGTAGCTGAAGTAGCGTATCTTAGATTGATTTCCCCCCCCTCCCCCAGTGTAGACCAGGCCTTAGAGTTACAAACAACCTCGATTCCTGAGGTGTTCATAACTCTGAGATTCTACTGAATTTGTAAATTACTACAAGATTGGGGCCTCAGATTGTAAACTCTTGGGGGCAGGGACTACTCTCCAAGGAATTTTGTAATATAAATATAAATCATTAGGGTTGAGATATTTGAAAAGCAAAAGATAACTTCTCTTGTCTCCGTAGACTCTCATCTGTGTCTTTCACTTCTTTATTCCCCCTTCTGGCTTGGACCCTGACCCCATGCAGAACTCCATTCTGTTCGGGGGCACAGATCCATATTAGTGGATCCTCATGAAGGTTTGGGTCTAATTTTTAGCTGCCTTGTGCTTCAGTTTCCCCGTCAGTAAAATGATAATACTTATAGTTATCCACTTCTATAATGAATGAAAGGTGTTACAAAAGTGCAAAGTATTGTTGTTAAATATCTTAAAGGTAGACTTGTTATTATCTGTGTTGTTGAAATAATGGATAAAATTGTATGTAAAATGACTTAATAGATATCATTTATAAAAGAAAGTAAAGAAAAAGGGACATGGAGAGATCAGAAAAGTGAGTAGGGAGGTGGAATCTCTGAGGATGTGGAAGAAAGAGTTCAGTTGAATAGTTTTGCTTTAGGGTGTAATTACATGAAATTACAATCCCATTGTGCATATTTAGGGGTGTATTATTTTTCCTTTTTAGGAGGAGACAATACAGCAATGTTGACAGATATAAAAAATTAATCATACTAAATAACAATACTGCAGTCTTCATCAGGAGCAATAAACGAAAAGCGGTGCTGCAGCAGTATGTTGCATGCTGCTAAAATGTGAATTTTCACAGTTTGTTGCCACTGGGCTTGCCCAGCATTCTGAGAACCTTGCAGATGTCAATTTACCTGTGTAATCATAGGATAATTTAGTGCAATTAGCATGAGAAATGTTTCAGTATCTGTGTGTGGCTACCTCATAATTATAAAGTAAATGTGTACTTATCAAGATGTTGCCATGCTCAGAGAGGTCATGTAATGATGCTCTCTACCTTGTCAGGGTACTGTGTTAGGGGTGCCACAGGAGCCTTAACTGAAAATGTTGATAAATGCAAAGTAACATATAATAGAAGGAAAATGCAAACTACTCACATACCTCAGCGTGTTCTAAATTAGCACTATTAACTCAGGAAAAGGACCTGAACTTCACTATGGACAGCTCACTGAAGACTTCTGCTCAAGGTGGAGCAGACAAACCAAAATACTAGTACGTGCAAGGAATAGCATGAAGAATAGTACAGAAAATATAATCAGTGTGTCGGCCTAATCTGGAATACTGTGTACAGGACTGGTTCCACTATCTCAGAAAGATTATTGCAGAATTAGAGTGAGTGACAAGAATGATCAAGGTGCTGGAAATGCTGTCATGGGAAAAGAGATTGAAAAGATTGGGGTTGTTTACCTTAGAAACAAGACAAATAAGAGGGAACATGATAAAAATATATAATGAATGGTGCAGAAAAGAGAGCAGAATCTTATGTTTTCCCTTTTTCATTGTACTGCAACAAGGGGACATTCAATAAAACTGAAATTAAAAACTGATAAGGAAATACTTTTCGTACTCGGTGTGTAATTGCACTGTGGAACTCATTGCCATAGGACAGCCTTGAAGCTAAAAATATAACCAGGTTCAAAGAGGAATTGGATGTTTATATGGATATTAAGAATATCCAGAGTTGTTATAAATACTAAAAATGAATTTTAGATGGGATAAAAATATCATGCTTCCAGGAGACTTCACAGAGAGCTGATTATCTTACTCCTGCCTACTTTGAAGTTTCCTGCGCCTTTTTCTGAAGCATCTGGTGGTGGTTGCTGTCAGATACTCAAGATACCATATTAGATGGATCACAAGTTTTTTCCTAAAATTACTGACCTTTCAGGAGTCTAATTCTTGTATAGAAACAAATAACTTGTGTGCTGTGAGGATTATTTTTCCATCTCATCTTTGCCTTACAGTGGATGCATTTCATTAATTGGCTTAATATAAACCAGTATATATTTTTATTATTTCAGCAGATACTCATGTTTTCATTAATAATATTTTTCATTTTTATAGCAACTTTCAACCTAAAGGATCCAAAAGCCCATTACAACTTGGATATGCATATTAGGGCTAAAATTCAGCCACTTTTGAGAGAGGGGGCATATTGTGGTTTGGCTGTGTGCTCTGGGCCGGCAGTACCACCTAATTGTGATACTCTGGTGTGTAACGCCTAATGGTGAGAGTCCAAGAGTCGATTTACCTAGAAGTTATAGTTTGGGAAGTGTTAACCAGCGTTAGGAGTCCAAAAGCCTCTTTACCTAGTGGCTATAGCTTGGGAAGTGTTGAGATGGGGGTGGGGGGATAAGGGGAAATGGGACCACTCTACTCCAGTGGGTTCCAACCCAGGGCCCTTTGAAACTGTACAAGGTCTAGGGTCTGATAGCCCTAAGTGCACTCCCTGGGTCACTTTCTACCCTTATGACGGTCTCTCTGATGTCCTGGGTTGGACTTCGGGTCCCTTCTGTGTTCCCCTCTGATCTGTCTCCAGAGTCTCTTCCATTGGCAATAGTGAGTCATCACCTTCAGCTCCCATGGTCAATAGGTTTCCAGTGGCTTGGCATCCTGGCATCTTCCTGGCAGGAGGCTTCTGCACCCAACTGCTCTCCTCCTCCAGAGTGAGCTGAGCTGCTCCCTTTTGAATAAGGAGCATGCCCAGCAGAGGCGAGGGGGTATGGCTTCCTGCATCAAGAGAAGCTCCTTAACACTTGCCTTGCTGGTGTGGGGTTGATACACCCTGTCACAGAGCACCATCCATTCAACACACAACACTCTGTACGCAATAGGTAGGAGGAGGCGTTTTTGTCATGAAGACCAGTGAAAATCCTTATTGTTATGGCAAGTGCCATAGGAGCAACAGCCATTCCCTTTTCGGCCAGAGGTGGGGAATGAATTCCAGAATCAAGGACCCCTCAGAGAAAATATTTTGCCACTAGCCCTCAGGCATTTATATCTGGGGTCAGTTAGCTTGAGAACTTCAGCTGTTATCTGCAAGTGTTGGGACAGAACAGGAGTAGGGTGGTTTCCAATGTAACCGCCACCCAGCTGTAAAGATTTTCATAGGTCAAAACCAGTACTTTGTCAGCCAGTGCAGACTATGAAGAAGATATGTGTTAGAGGTCAGTCTTATTCTGTACTACTTGAAGCTTCTGAGGGGGCAACACCTGGAAACCAAAGTAAAGCACATGACAGAAACCATCATAGCTATCCTTGCCTCCATCACCTGCAGACTTGAAGTGTCTGCATTTGAGAAAAAATGCCCTAAGCAGATTTTAAAAAAGCATGATAGCTTATTGATCTCACTTGACCACCTAAAAGCATCTGGGGAGCTAAGAAGACACTTAGATTATGCACCTTGCTAAGAAAAGGTGGACAACTTGTGGAGTAGATCTGTGGGAAGTATTTGCTTTAAGTCACAAAGTCAATTGAATATCACCTTGAATTCAAGCTTCAAAACTTTGCAAAAATGAGCTAGTGTTCCATGCAGATAATTTAATCAGGTGTTAGTAACACTGGACAGAAATGTTTCCTTATGTTTGATCCCTGTTTCTATTCAGAAACACTCCTGCTGAGGAGAGTCTTCACCACTGCTAGCCTGGCTGAGCCATCACAGTGTGGAGGTGTAGTCCACATGCAGTCCAGTAAAAGTACGTTTATTAAAAACCTTTTATAAAGGGTTAATGTGATTTAAGATGACGGTGTCCATTGAAGCTTTTACAATTGAATGAGCTATACCATTGATAAGTACCTTTCAAAGACCATCCTATCAATCCTTACTCAGGGCAAGCCATGTAGAAAACTGGTTTCTCTAGCACTGTGTCCCCCTGATTATAGTTTTAAAGTCTTAGCTGCCATTTCTGAGAATAGCCAAACAAAAACCTCACTATTGTAGTCAGTGTACTGGCAAGCAGTTCTGGCTACTAGAAATGACCAGCAGGAAGTTCCTCAGCTGTTTCAGTGAAAGTTACACATGTGGGAGTGGAGAGAGAGCACACTAAATTAACATGTATGTAAAGGAACAAGCCTCTTGGTGGCTCCGGAATTATTGGAGTATCAATGCTCTAGGGCCTCATTATAGTATTTTGGTGCAGGGTCTGTAATGCTTGCTGTTCCCTTTCCCACCTGAAACATTCCCTTTCTCAATCTCAGCTGGCAGTTCCTTCCCACCTGAAACTCAGTGATCATCTGTTTGACACATCTGGCTGTCATTCAGGACAGGTACTGTATACCTGCCATTAGGAATCTTTTTTTACCCATCATAGAGGAGCAGCTTTGTTTTGAGGAAGGATTGTGGTTTATTTCCATGTTGTACTAAAAGGGTTGGTGAGTATGGGAGGGAGGGTCTGCTTTTGGCTTTGACCAATGTATGGAAGGAGATTCTGCTTCCAGTGAATCCAGCAGAGAGCATCTGGCACACCCAGCTGGATTGGATTGCTCTGCCCAGATGGAGTAGTTTACACTTTGGCAAGGTCTGCTGCATTATTCAGTTGAGGCTGTAGGGATTTGCAACAGTTTTGTTATTTATAGAGGGATGTTGCAGGGCTTTCAAGCCTTACAAAGATTGTGCACTCTGCAAGCGTCACACAAGTGGTGCAGGATCAGTTTATGGTGAGATTAGAAATTTGCAAAAAGAGTGGGGAGAGTTAGGTGATCTTCCCTAAAAATCTTTGCCGTTTTTGATGAAAGCTTCTGCACAGATGAAAAAGCAATGTGTTTTTGTTTTGTTTTGTTAATGATGACATTGGATTCTATAATGAAGCCCAGCAGGTAGGAAGATCCTGCACAGATTTCAAAAGCAAATGCTCATCTGTGCAATAAAGCATATTTTTACATAAAACTGCTGCTTTACTGATTATTCCAGAAGTGGTGGGGTATTGGGATAAGTTTTTAATATGATAAAAGGAATGCCAATGTTAAAGAATTATGAATAAAGGACCATACATGAAAACAAAGAACAAGCACGTAATTCCCCACAAAGTATAAATCATAATAAACATTTTAATGTGAAATGAAATCATATAGAAATGAATTCAGTGTGTCTAAACATCACAGTTTTGCTCCAGAGTAAGCCAATAATAATTAGCTTTTAGCTGGTGTAGGGATATTGCCCCTGACCAAGCCAGAGCGGCAACCATAAGTCCCAACACAGTGAGATAAGTTTATCAGCATAGCAAGCAAATGAGTTATAGTAGCAATAGCAAAGCTGAATATTTGATGCTCAAGACAAGTATGGAGCTAAATGTCTTCCACAATTCTAGCTTGCAAAGTAGACAGTTAAGAAGTCAGTGCACCTTAAAGCACTAGCCAGACCTTTTATTGCGTTTGCAGAACATTAAATCCTTCTCTAAAACAAGCCTCACACTGAATGGACTTTGAGAGGGAAGAATGCATTCAAGCCAGTGAAAGAAACAAACTGTGATTCCAGTAGACAAATGTTTCTCAGCAAGTTGGCTAAATATCATAATAGCTATTCAGGTTCTGTCCGTGAGGTGCACTTGCAGTAATTTAGAAAGCAATTTGTACAGTATAATTGGGAAGACAAACTAAAAAGGAACCCAACCTCATTTTGTAGTATGAATGCTGAACAGAAAGTGCAAAAGCTGGAGAAAAGAAACTCTTAAGTCATTGTGTCACTGTGATAGTCTTTGGTGATTTCTCCATTAAGGAATGGGCGAACCTGACCACACCAAGTTATCTACGTTGGGTGGTCACAAGACAAGCCCCACTTCCCTACTGTTCGCAAGGGGCCTCTGCCCGTTTTGGGCCACCTTAAAGTCTCTGTGGCTGGAGTATCAAAATGAAAGTCACAAAACCCCACACATTCAGGGATACTCTCTTCCTGTGGTTCCAGCAAAGGGGGAGGGGGTGGTGAATCTACAGCAGTTGTTCTCAACCAGGAGTACATGTAGTCCTGGGAGCACACAGAGGTCTTCCAGTGGATACATCAACTCATCTAGACGTTTGCCTAGTTGTACAACAGGCTACATAAAAACCACTAGCAAAGTCAGTACAAACTAAAATTTCATATGGACGACTTGTTTATGCTGCTCTATAATCTATACACTGAAATGTAAGTACAATATTTATATTCCAATTGATTTATAATTACATGGTAAAAATGAGAAAGTAAGCAATTTTTCAGTTATAGTGTGCTGTGACACTTCTGTATTTTTATGGCTGAGTTTGTAAGTAAGTAGTTTTTGAGTGAGGTGAAACGTGGGGTACGCAAGACAAATCAGATTCCTGAAAGGGGTACAGTAGTCTGGAAAGGTTGAGAGTCACTGGTCTACAGTGCTGCCAAACATCCAGTCCCAGCTCAATGGGTTTGGGGAGATTGCTCTGGATGAGAATCCATGGCAGGCTCTGCCTGTCTGTCAGTCTATCTTATCCTGCTGTACTCTCCCCGGGGTTGGGATGTGTCATAAATATAAAGGGCAGGGTAAACCCCTTTAAAATCCATCCTGGCCAGAGGAAAAATCCTCTCACCTGTAAAGGGTTAAGAAGCTAAAGGTAACCTCGCTGGCACCTGACCAAAATGACCAATGAGGAGACAAGATACTTTCAAAAGCTGGGAGGAGGGAGAGAAACAAAGGGTCTGTGTCTGTCAGTATGCTGCCTTTGCCGGGGGTAGACCAGGAATGGAGTCTTAAAACTTTAGTAAGTAATCTAGCTAGGTATGTGTTAGATTATGATTTCTTTAAATGGCTGAGAAAAGAATTGTGCTGAATAGAATGACTATTTCTGTCTGTGTGTCTTTTTTGTAAGTTAAGGTTTTCCTAGAGGGATTCTCTGTTTTGAATCTAATTACTCTGTAAGGTATCTACCATCCTGATTTTACAGAGGTGATTCCTTTATTTCTATTTACTTCTACTTCTATTAAAAGTCTTCTTGTAAGAAAACTGAATGCTTTGTCATTGTTCTCAGATCCAAGGGTTTGGGTCTGTGGTCACCTATGCAAATTGGTGAGGATTTTTACTAAACCTTTCCCAGGAAGTGGGGTGCAAGGGTTGGGAGGATGTTGGGGGGAAAGACGTGTCCAAACTACGTTTCCCAGTAAACCCAGTTAGAGTTTGGTGGTGGCAGTGGATATTCCAAGGACAAAGGATAAAATTAATTTGTACCTTGGGGAAGTTTTAACCTAAGCTGGTAAAAGTAAGCTTAGGAGGTTTTCATGCAGGTCCCCACATCTGTATCCTAGAGTTCAGAGTGGGAGAGGAACCTTGAGAGGATGAAGGTCTCCTGCTCAGGAGTTCCCTCCACAGCTGCAGGAGTTGCTTCTGTAGTCTACTGTTTAAGGCAATCCTGCTCCTTTCTCCCCAGTTGACTTCAATATCCACCCTTTTAAAGACCTCCTGCCTATGTTGCATGATTGACAGGGCCAGAAGAGTGGGACTAGCCCGACTGCCAGGTGATGCCTGTATACCCATCACAATCACATTCTGCTGTTTCAGCCTACATCAATAGATGAAAGCTCAACAAAATAGAGAGTGACTTCAGTGAGGCTACACAATTGAAACAGAGAGGAATTTTGCCCAATTTTAATAACGTTTTAAATACAATTTTTAAAAAAAGATGATCAATGGCCAGTTCTTATTTACACAACTTCATCTTATCTCTTCTACCATCTCCTTCCTGGAGGCCACATCATCCTAATATAGTCGTTGCCGTTCTTTCTCCACCCCCCAACCTTGTTTCTCCTTGTTATGTTCACAGAATATATGCAGAGAAGTTAGATAAAAACATCAGATACTCTTGCCCCATTCTTAAAGCAATGTTAACACTACTTTTATCTTGGAATCTGGATAACACCACTCAGGAACCAAAAACAGAGAGAAAGCAGGTTGCTCCATAAGGCTGAGAGGCACAACTCTCACTCTACCTTGTTTTAGACTGATTCTTTCCAGACTGACTCTGATCTCAGGGTTCTTAGCAGAGCCCCCTAGCTTGCAAGCAAGGCCAGGAGATCTCCCTCCACCCCTATTCCTAAAGTGATAGCTTGCAATTTCAACCCAGTCTTCAATACTCTCAGTCCTTCACTCTTTCTTTTCTCCTGTTCCCTCTGGAATGCCTGTGCCATCTCTAACATGGCCAGACTCTCTTTTAGTGGTCTGTCTGTTCCCTATGCCCTTACTGAAACCTTGGTATTTCCCTTCACCTCTTTGGCTTCTCCTTCTTTTGGTAGAATCTCCTTCCAACCCCCTCATCCATTAGACCATGTCAGTACCAGACTCCTCATTTCTTCCTCTTGCCACTTCCTGCCTATTCTTGCTCCTCCTCTGCCCTCCAAATGCACACAGTTGGCTTCTCACTCTTTGCATGGCTGTCATTTGCCCTTCCCCCAGATTCTATTTTGAGCTTTGACTCCTTTGGTCTCTGACTCTATTCCTCTCTGACTCTACTACCACCAAGATTTGTGCCTGCGGTGGCTCCACCTGGGCCTAGGCTTCAAGGTGCACCACAGCGGCCCTCCTACTCATCACGGCATAGTCCCCTTGGCTCTCATTGTTGGCAACAGCTGGGTGTGGGCCTGGCACTCCAGTGCCATTCATTTTGAGGACTAGTTGATTTGGCAGGTGAGCTGTTACACACTTGTTAGTGGATTCCAACTTCCATGGCCACCGTCCTGCTGTCTATATCAACCAACACCTTTTCTGGGGTCTGAGTGTCAGCATCGGGGGCCTTAACTCAGCGTTCAGTTCATCCTGCAGCGCCAGTTCCGCTTACCAAAAGCAGCCCACTAGGCACTCGCATTCCACGCCCATCTCCACACCAGGGAGCCGGGCTTCTTACCCATTTGAGAATTCCTCCACTCAATGTCTTGGTCTCTCTCATGACCTGATCTTAAAATCACTGTTATCTCTCTGTCCTCTTATTTCACTGTTTCCACTTGGCACTTACTGCATTTTCTCCTGGCTCCCCAATCTCCTCTCTCTGTCACTCACTTCTTCCATGACATTTAGTCAGCAAGCCAGACTCAATTGTTTAAATATTTGAAGCTACAAGACAATGTTGCTACTTGCCCAAATAACTATAGTTTCATCCCTAGGACATAGGTGTCCAGAAGAAGTCTTTGGCTATCCCAGTAACCAGCTGAAGACTCCAGTAGATTAAAATAAGTAACAAAATGTAATCTCATGGCTTGAGAACTAATCCACTCTGTCATGCTGTTATAAGCACCTTTGTTTTTGGAGGATTTTCTTTGGCCTTGGGTCTCTCAAGGCAGCTGTGTTCTGGACACTGCCATTTTGAGTATGCAGAGGGGCTTAGTTCTTGTCCGCTAACAGATGCACTTGCCATTGAAGGTGGTGGGAGTTGTGCTTCTGTAACCTAGGGAAAAGTCAAATTCAGAGATGTGATATCGGGAAATCAATGTATCAATCATTTCCCTTCTACAGGGCCAAAAAAATCTTTGGGAACCTGAAGGCTGTATGCTGTGTTTCAAAAAGCTGCAAAATTTGTGCGCCAAATATTGTCACTCAATTTTTTTGCTTTTTACTTTGCAGCTGAACCCTTTGTTTGATTGACTATATTTTTAAGGTCTTCCAGACCTGGATCTTGTTTTATCACATGACTTTAAAGCACTTAGCTTGTGCTGGGTGCTGTATGAATAATGATACTCTTAGGAGAGCTCATAACTTAGGTTGTTCATGGGAAACCACTTAGAATTACTTCAAGCATTTTTTATTTTTGTTTATTTAGAGGACCAAACTATCAGAATAGCCTCAACCCAGCTGAAATTTGTCCATGCACAATTCTAGGTGTGTAAATCATTTAGCTTCAATTTTTGCTCATGATCACTCGTGCACCCAAACAATACAGTTTACATGGGCCAAGCTTATCTTCTCTTAATTTGTACTCAAAACTGAGTGTTTTTTTTTTGAGTAGGGTGGAGACTGAGATCACTTATACATTAAAAATATGTGGAGAAAGAGAATATATAAACATACATATAACCCCTGCTAACATTAGCATGGCTCTCTGTCTCCCACAAGTGGCTGGACCAAGTATAAATGTTATTGCCTGTGAGCAAATGGACCTAATTCTTCAACTAAAGATCAGAAGGGGGCACTGTTCTTCTACATATGTGTGAGAGAGAGAGACTATTGTCTTCAGATGGAAAAACATAATGAATTTATCACAAACATGCTTTTAACAACGATTCACAGGACAGGAATTTCCATTATTCATGCAGAACATTTCAGTAGCAAACATTCTGAAGCAGTACGACCAGAATTTCAAAGATATTAAAAATAGTGATCATTTCCCAAAGCCCCTCAGTTTCTTCAAGTCATCAACCTATACCATCTGAGCACCTGCTCTATTCCAAAGGTATTTTCCAACATATGTATAAAGAAGTTTAAAGAACACTGCAAAACCAAGAGAAGACTACTTAAATATTTACATTCAATGTGGGGTTCCTTGTGCAGTTTTTACAGGGAAGGTGAATTATGGGCATAACCGCTACTTAAATTTATTTTCTTGATGCTGGAACGAATATATTTTAAAACTTGAAACTTCAGTTGAACAGTTGCCAAGAAAAGTAGAAAATGAAGCTAATACAGATGAAAAACCGAGAACAAAGATAAAATTGGGGGAAAGGGTTAAAGTAGGAAATAAGATCAAGTCAACATTGCTTTTGGTTTACCTCCATCTCACCCTTATTATTACTGCAACCCCTCAGCTGTCCAGCTTCATTCTACTTACCAATTAAATGTCTTATCCTCTTTTTGTACCTTCTCCCCTCTACATTTCTCCTCCTTCTGTTGCCCTCTCAGTTTATTTCCCCCTTCTCTTCCTCCCAGAATTCTTTCTCACCATTCCTCACACTCTATTTCAACTCCAATTAGAGACCCCAAAAGAAACCAACCTCTAGAACTGTGCCCTGTTAACATTAAAAAAATGAATTTCAGCAAGATGACCATAATAATCCCTTCTGGTCTTAAAGTCTGTGAAATGTAGGCCCCACAAAACCACAAAGTGAAAGAAAGGCAGTAGCAAGACATATGTTTCTTTTCGCCTGGCTGGGTTGCACATGTGTATGAACCTCCCAGCTAGACTGACCCAACAGATTGGGGCCAAGGTATGGGGCGTGGAAAGAGGTTCCACAGTTGTATCTTGCCCACTAGAATAGCTATGGCCAGGAGCTCCAGCTTCGTTGAACCAGCTATGGGGGCAGCCAAATGAAAACACCATTTAGTCACTTTTTATTAAGTGTTATTAAAAAAACAGCATTTGCCCCCCGGCAGTCCTGTGTTAGTGTCTCTCTAATCAAAAAGAAAAGGAGGACTTGTGGCACCTTAGAGACTAACACATTTATTTGACCATGAGCTTTCGTGTAGCTCACGAAAACTTATGCTCAAATAAATGTGTTAGTCTCTAAGGTGCCACAAGTCCTCCTTTTCTTTTTGCGGTTACAGACTAACACGGTTGCTACTCTGAAACATCTCTAATTAAAGTTTAATTAGCAACCTGCCAGTAGGGTTAATAGCTTTGTCAATGTCCATGTGTTGCTCATGATATCTGCAGTTGTACAGATTTGAGTGTTGCATCAAATGTTCTAGTCCATTCAGTAATCAACAGTGCTAGCGGACTCTGACATACTCCTGGCAGACCTCACTGCATGCCGAAGTGAGCATGCCATCAGACATGCTGCATAATGGATAACAGCAACAGCAACTACTAGATCATATATAGGTAGCACAGGCACAAAATGTGCGTATAACGGGGCAAAATGCTAATTGTAAAATATATTTAGCATTGATAGGTGATATTTTGAGTCATTTAATGTCCTAGTTCTTTCTCTAAGTGTCAGTTATCATATCGCCCTGTGATAGGGTGAAGCCCACATCATGGGCAAGAAAGGGTCTAGTTAGGCACATTTACTTCACCTGGGTGGTAATTTTGGCAGTTACTTGTCAGACAGGAAGGGAGGGAGGGACTAAAAGGATCAGGCAACTCAACAGACACCTTGACCTTATAAATACTGAGAGAGATCAATCAAGGGGAAGAAAAGCCAGAGGAAGCCAACAGGTCGGTTTGCCAGGCATCTGGTTTTCAGCTGGAACACCTGGTCAAAAAGGGACTCTGGCAGCTCTGGTCAGCACTGCTGACGGGGCCGTTAAAATCCAGTCGGCAGCGCTGTAGGGTTAAGGCAGGCTCTCTGGCTCCCGTAAGCGGCCGGCACGTCTGGCTCATAGGCATAGGGGTGGCAAAGGGGGCTCTGCACACTGCCCCTGCCCTGAGCGCTGGCTCCGCAGCTCCCATTGGCCAGGAGCCATGGCCTATGGTAGCTGCCTGGCCGTGCCTCTGTGTAGGGAGTTGGACATACCGCCGCTTCTGGGAGCTATGCAGAGCAAGGGCAGGTAGGAAACCTGCCTTAGCCCTGCTGTGCAGCTGACTGAGAGCCGCCTGAGGTAAGCACCGCCTGGCTGGAGCCCACACCCCTGGCCCAGGTTAGAACTCCCTTCCAGAGCCTGCACCCCTGCCCCAAGCCCCCTCCTGGACCCAAACTCCCTCCTGGAACCTGTACCCCAAGCCCCTGCCCCGAGCCCCCTCCTGCATCCCAAATCCCTCATCCCTGGCCCTACCCCAGAGCCTGCACTCCCAGCCAGAGCCCTTACCCCCTCCCATACCTCAACCACATGCCCCAGCCCTTAGCCCTCTCCTGCACCCAAAACCCCTCATCCCCAGCCCTACACAAGAGTTTTCACCCCCTTCTGTCCCAGACCGCTGCCCCAGCCCTGAGCCCCCTCCTACACCCTCAACCCTTCCTTTCTGGCCTCACCCCAGAACCTGCACCCCCTTCCACACCCCAACCCCTTGCCCCAGCTCAGTGAAAACGAGTGAGGGTGCGGGGAGAGTGAGCAACAGAGGGAGGGGGAATTGAGTGAGTGGGGCAGGGGGCTTCAGAGGAGGGGCGGATGGGGCCTCAGGAAAGGACGTTCAGTTTTGTGTGATTAGAAAGTCGGCAACCCTACCAACAGGTGGGCTGGCTCCTGTGAGGGGCTGAAGCACCAGAGACTATTGGGGTGTGCAGGGCAGCTGGGAGTGAGCTTTCCAGCCCAGAAAGATTTTCACTAGCAGGGTCAAGCTAGAGTATTAAAAATAGCAGCGCGGATTTTGGGCTTTCAATCCCACCCAACCCCCTAAGCCTGAGAGCCCAAGCTGCCATATCCACACTGCTATTTTTGGTGCACTAGCTGGAGTCTGTCTACCTGGGCTGGAAAGTTCGCTACCAGCAGCAGTGTAGACATACCCTGGGAGGCTAGAGGCCTCAGAAAGACTTAGGCAGGACAGTAGTTGATATCAAGGCTGGGGAAAGGCAGCCAGCATGGAATCCCGGGGCAGGGTGGAGCACAGGGTCCAGAGGATAGGTTGATTCTTTGGGACTTAGGACTGAACCTGGACAATATGTTACCTTGGGAAGTAATAAAAGGATATTGAACTAGCTGCCTCTCAGCTAGAGGGCTGAATGGTGTGCAAAGACTGATGGCCTGCAGGGGGTATCAGAGATGAAACCCCCTGCAACATCTCTCACTGACACAAGGGGGCACATTCGTGGTTAATGTGCTTCATTACAGGCCCTCCTTATTAACAGATACTGCAGACGAGCTGCACTGGCAGTAAGAACATATGCTGATTGAGCACTTGCTGGAATGTCAGCAAAATGTGAAATATTTTAATATATTTTTTTAGCAGTCTTGTAACTTAAGCATTTCTTCAAATGACAAACCTGTAGGGTCTCTTTTGTGCTCCCTGTATTCTGAAGCTGTGCAAGGCTGCACCCAGCTGGGTGTACTTCAGAGCAGCTCTGAGATTTCTCTAACTTACTCTGCTTACTGTAGTCCATTATGGACTCTAGGAGGCAGAGAATAGCTATAGCACAGTGTATCACTGCTCTGCACCCTGTACTGGGGCTTGGGTTCAGGGCTGGTGAATTAGCCTGGTATATTAGCCAGGGATGCCCTGTACACAGAGGTATCAGGGAGATGTTTACACCCACTTTATGATGATCTGGCTATGTGAAAGTGATCTTCTTGTATCTGGTATTCAGGCTGTAGCAGAGCGCAGCTGGCCCTCCTGGCTCCTGCCTCTGCTAGGCTCAGATAAAGTCACTCGAGACCCTTGGGTTCAGGAACCTGAGGTTCCTTTATTTACAAGTTCCTGCTCCCACCACCTTCTCACCATACAGCATACACAGCTCTGGGTTCCTTGTGTCTGAACCCAGGAGGGAAGGGCTTTCTCCATGCCTGCACACACTCACTCTTCTCTGTGCCAGTCTCCCCCGCCTGTCTTCCCAGTCTCTTATATAGTCCTGGGTTAATTGGGCTGGCAGCTGGCTCTCATTCGCCTCAATTTGGCAGGGTCTTTCCAGCCAGCTCCACTTTATTCACGTAAATGGGGCTGGAGTGGTGGGGGCGGATTCTGCAGTCTTTCTGCTCAGCACCGTGTCACAAGTCCCTATGATTCTCTTCTCTGGGTTGCCACTGGTAGTATCTGAGAGAGATCTTTTGGTACCTTCTGCATTTGAAGGGTAACTGTATTTATGCTCATAAATCAAATGAGAGCTATGGCAAGTGATTAGTGATATTAAGAACTTGAAGATGAGAATAACTTGATGGTGGTCTGTTTGTAGCCAATTTGCGAAGACAAACCACAAGAAGGGAGTATTGTGTTTACTTTCTGGATTCCTCTGTCATTTATACCAGCAAAGATGCCAAGTAACTCAATGAAGTTTCAGGATTTGCAGTGGTGTAACTGAGCAGAATTTTGTCCAATGTATCTGTGTACTGCTTAAGAACGTGTCTTGAATGCTGAGTGTATCCAGGGTTTAGTCCTTGCTTTAATCTGAGAAAATAATTGGATGGCTAATTCTGCGGAGGAGTGAAAATATTGTCTTGCAGCACTTACTGAAGCAACACTGGCTAGTTGGCTTTAATCAGATTTTAGAAGTACAGCCTTATTTTTAACACCTGTAGGTGGAGCTCCAAACTCATCTTCTACTTCCACACAGCATAAGGACCAGTAGAAAAGAAATCCATGTCTAAATACAGTATCCAAATTGTAAAATTTTACAGAAGAAGTTTCTTAAAATTTTATAACCGAATGCTTTCACTATGAGAAATAATGAGAACTGATATGATTTTCTAACTATAAAACTGCTATTTTTTATTTCCCTTAGATACTCAATCTTATCAGTAGAAGTAATTTCCTAGTTTTCAAGCACCTTATTTTGTCTTATAAAATTTTAAATCTAACTTAGAAAAAGATACAATAGATATTTTCTTTTTTAATGGTTGTTATAGAATGTTTAGCATCTCTGACATGCTGCTATTCCTTACTTCCTACTAAAGGAACTGTACAGGATGTGAAACTGTTCTGTCTGCATTTTTTAGACTAGTCACTTTCTTTTGTGCTGTGAAAGATTAATGGTCTAGCTGGTGTGAAAGCCTTGATTGTCAGTTTACATAGAGTCCAGCATGGCACAAGGATTAATTGCAGGGTCAGTATTCTCTCTGTCTCACTCTGCACTGAGAACTACCGCAGCTTTAGTCTGCAGGACCAAATTCTATTGTGAGAAGTGGTAATACACCCACATTGCTGGCTGGCTATTGCATGTCTCTCTTCAATCGAGCCCACCTGACTATTCAGTTATTGGAAAATCTGGAATATTATCACTTTGAGTCTCAGACAATTGAGTTTGTTCCATAAAATAGGACTGTTCAGAATCATGCTCAGTTGCACAAGACAGATACTTAGTGAACACTTCCATATCCCCCATTTTTGTCATGCTTAATCTGAGGAAATAAAAAGAATTCTCTTCCTAGTGAATTTTTGCAGCAAAGCTGTAATTTTACATGGTGTGCTTTGCAGCTGCAACAATCATTTCCCCAAATCTAGGGAGACATATAATGCAGATGAAAGGAATGCCTCCTTCCATCCCCCATTGCATTCCTCCACCCCCCACACCCCAAAAAAAGCAGTTTTATGTGTGCATGGAAAAATGCAGATGAATAATTCACCAGTGTTCATAAAAGGAGAGCGATGGAATGTCCAAGAGATTAAAATCAACAATCCAGGAATAGTCCAGGAAGATATATTGGTGGTGGCTCCCTTGTATTGCACTATCAAGGTACTGCCATCCTATAGTACAGAGATCTGCAGAAACGAATTTGCACTCGAAAAACAGGGTTGGTTTCTTAAGGCCGAACACAGAATATATTTTTAAGCAATTAAGCATGAATGTAGAGTGTCTTATGGTGTGTTGGTATAGTCTACTAAAGACTGAATTAAGACAACAAAATACATGCCACATGGGGTTTGTTTATTTCTAATTCTTTACACCAATGCTCTCACATTATGGTGTATTTTCTCATCCATCCCTTGTATCAGCTGGGTTGTAGGACTACTTGTGGGGCTGGTGGCAACAGAATGTGCTGCCCATTGGGACCTGTAATGTGGCAAGGACCAGTGTGAGAAGAATGAGATTAAAGATACAAAGGGTGCAGGGTAAAAACAGGGAAAGCAGCAGTAGCAAGGACTAGAATAGCTGAAACAGAAGAGGTCTTTGAAAACAGACTTGAAGCTCCATGAGGTCTTCAAGGGGAGGAGGGAGAGACTGAGTACTAGTGTGATTTTTCTTTTTTTCTTACTATACAAATTTGCTAACCTAACCTAAGGAGAGAGGTCATTTTGATCCATGACTTGCATATAAAATGAGTATTAGACATTTGGGGAATAAGCAATAATGACATAAAGGTGCCATTAGAGCTGATCATCTCAGTGGAATTGTTTCCATTCGAAGTATTAAGCATTGAGATTATAAATGTTAGCTGCGCCATAGGACCCATTTTCATTATTGTGACAATGAGATTGTTTCAAGTCAGTGGAATTGTTGTGTATCAAGTAAGGATGGATGAACCAGCTGGAATTAAATAAGAACCCTCCTCCTGCTGCATGCCCTTGCTCTACTTCTAAATTGAATAATTTTGAAGGTCCAAAAAGTTTCATTAAAAGCTTCCGATCATTCAACATCCCTTGAATCTTCTGTAGCCAGGATCCATTTACCCCATCACTGGAAATGGCACCAAAACCTGATGCCATTTTAAAATGCTAGTGGTACTAGAATTCTCCATGATTTGTGTCACAGATTAAATCATGGGTTTACAAAGTCTTGGGTCTCACAGGATACTTCCCTTCCGAAGAAATTAATGGCAATTGCGGGCTGAGAAAGGGAGAGGATACTTCAGTCCTGCAATGCACTTGGTGGCATAAATTGCACTTAAACTTTAGGCTGCTTCTATTGTATGTTTCCGCATGGTAAAGGAGCAGGATCCCCACAGAAAAGCTATTAGGAATTTTTCAGTTAGCAATAATTGCACATCAGATAGACCCCATTAGTGAACATATTGGACAGTGTTAACAGGTCTTGTGGCACAACATCAGAAAGGAACATAGACCCAGCATAGACTCATGAAGAGTCCCCCTTTCAGAAGAAATGAAGTGTGCCTCCTGTCCATCCCACACACCTTATTTTTCAAGAGGATAATAAAGCAGGTAGTGAGACTTGAAGTCTGATGGGAGAATGAGATTGTGGGGAACTCTTGCCATAAGTTCAGATACTCCGAAAAACTTCAGCTCAGCCTGTTTGGATCCTTATCCCAATGATAACCTTTTGCGGTTTTCCCACTGTGGGGCATCTCAACAGAATTGAACCACTGATGCATTAGAACCATAGAATTGTAGGACTGCAAGGGACCTTGAGAAGGCTTCTACTCCAGTCCCCTGCACTCAAGGCAGGACTAAATATTATCTCAACCACGTCGACAGGTGACTGTTTAACCTGCTCTTAAAAACTTCCAATGACAGAGATTCCACAACCTCCCTAGCCAATTTATTCCAATGCTTAACTACCCTGACAATTAGGAAGTTTTTCCTATATCCTTCCTAAACCTCCCTTGCAGCAATTTAAGCCCATTGTTTCTTGCCTATTCTCAGAGGTTAATGAGAACATTTTTTCCTGCCTCTTTATTGTAGCAACCGTTTATGTATTTGAAAATTATGTTCCCCCTCAGTCTTCTCTTCTCCAGACTAAACAAATCAATTTTTTTCAATCTTTCCTTAGGTTTTCTGACCTTTAATAATTTTTCATGCTCTTCTCTGGAGTTTTCTCCAGTTTGTCCACATCTTTCCTGAAATGTGGCACCCAAAACTGGACACAATACTCCTGTTGAGGCCATATCTGCGTGGAGTACAGTGGAAGAATTATGTCTCTGTCTTGCTTACAATACTCCTGCTAGTACATCCCAGAGTGATGTTTGCTTTTTTTTGCAACAGTGTTACACTGTTGACTCATGTTTGTGATTCCCTATGACACCCAGTTCCCTTTCCGCAGTACTACTTCCTAGGCAATCATTTCCCATTTTGTATGTGTGCAACTGATTTGTTCCTTCTTACGTGGAGTACTTTGCATTTGTCCTTTTTTAATTTCATCCTATTTACTTCAGACCATTTCTCCAGATCATTTTGAATTTTAATCTAATCCTCCAAAGCATTTGCAACCCCTTCCAGCTTGGTGTCATCTGCAAAGTTTAGAAGTGTACTCCCTATGCCATGATTGGAACTCCACTTTAGTCAAGCCCTTGCAGCTTGACTGTGATACTTTAGAAATGGTTTTCCAACCAGATATGCACCCATCTTACAGCAGCTCCATGTAGGTTCTATTTTCCTAGTTTGTTTATGAGAATAATATTACGGATAGAAATTGCACACACGGAATACTGATCTCATGAACATTTTTATTCATGTTTTAAATGAGTTGCAAGCAAGTTACAGTAACCAAAGCTTATTTAAATCAAAAGCTAATAAAAATGCATAAGACTTGTATTGCACTTTTCACCTGGAGATCTGAACATCCTGTGAAGGTTAAGTATTACTAACCCCATTTTAGAGATGGCGAAATTGAGGCACAGAGAGGTGAAGTGACTTACCCAAGATTCCACAGTAGGTCAGCAGCAGAGCCTCGAATGACTCCACAGCCAGTGCCCTAGCCACTGGACCATGATGCCTAGCTTAGTTGACAATGTTGTTGGTGGCTGTTCTCATGGTGCTGATTCCACATTTCTGGCCACTAAAATACTTGTAAAGGCAGCTAAAACTACATGAAATACAAAGGAAAGTGGTGGAACTGGTTCGGACTGATATTTCCCATGCCAGGTATCTGCCTTGGGCTGAATGTTCTTGAAAAAATCAGCCAAAAGGATTTAGCCATTTCCAAGAATGAATCTGGGAGGGAAAGACATTGTTTTGCCATGTTTAAAGGTCACCAGAATTTTTTTTTTATTTGAGAAGTTCTAGCACCCCATGCTTTGGATCAGGGACTTGAAGTTTGCTAGGGGATGGCCTTTATGTTAGGGATGTGCCTTTTGTATTCCTGGTGAAAAATCCTTCCAAATTTGGCCAAAGGTTTGTGTATGCAACCTTAATTTTCTCCCCTTGTGCATGCACATTATGATACAATCTTTGATTAAATGATCATGTATTATTTTTTCCACAGGACCTCTGTTTCATTCAGTGCACAGGAGGGACCCTGCTCCGGGGACGAATCAGGGTTGTGTGGTGAAAGAGGCTGTTGTCTATAGGATACATGCTTTGTTTGTTGCAGAAGATGGAGAGTGTAAAATGGAAGAGGCAGGGGACTGGAAGAAGAGAAAGGATAGTTAATACCACGCTAAACAATTGGATTCTGTCCTGGCCTTTGCGATAGAGTTCCCATGTGATGCTAGGCAAATCACTTAAACCAAACTTTTCATAGGTGGGTCGCTAATTGTGTGTTCCTCATTTTCTGGGTGCCCAATGATTAGGACCCTACCAAATTCACAGTCCATTTTTGTAAATTTCATGGTCATAGCATTTTAAAAATCTTGAATTTCATGGTTTCGGGTATTTAAAGCTTAAATGTCAGAGTGTTGTAACAAAGCATGAATATGTATTTTAAACCAGCAAAATATAAACATGTAAAGCCCTTAAGTCCGCGTTTTTCAAACGGGGCTCTGACAAGGCTACTGTAGGGGGGGTCCTAGTATTGCCACCGGTGCTTCTGTACTGCCTTCAGAGCTGGACAGCCGGAGAGCACCTGCCCAGGCGCCCAGCTCTCCAGGCAGCGCCGCCACCAGCAGCAGCGCAGAAGTAAGGGTGGTAATACACCCTACCATGCCACTCTTGCTTCTGCACTGCTGCTGAGGGCTGTGCTGCCTTGAGAGCTGGGCGTCTGGCCAGCAGTTTCTGCCCTCCCGCCACCCAACTCTGAAGGCGGTGCAGAAGTAAAGGTGTCCATATTGTGACCCCCCTACAATAACCTTGAGGTCTCTTTTGGGTCAGGATCCTCAATTTGAGAAACACTGTGTACTTTTTTTATACTTTTACCCTTTGTACTTTTAGTATAGTATATGGTCTTTTGTGTACTTTTATCCAATTTCACGGGGGAGACCAGGTTTCACGGTCCGTGACGTATTTTTCATGGCTGTGAATTTGGTAGGGCCCTACCAAGGATTTTCAGTAGCATCTGAAGTCAATAAGAGCTGTGTTCTGAACATATAAAGTGCTATGTACTGTTAAGTACCCACCAAAATCAGGTCCTAGATATCTCAAATTGGTTGTTTAAAATTAGTGGATACTTTTCATCTTAATTTCTCTGTGCCATGGTTTCTCTTGTGTACAAATCTGATTAATACCACCCCTTTACCTCCCAGAAGTGCTCAGAAGATAAATTAATTAATGTCTGTGGTACACTCAGATACTGTAGTAATGAGCACCATAGAAAAGGCCACAAGGAAATGAATGTCTGGCTTCAGAATAAATAAATAAGGCCTAGCGCCATAAATTGAACAGAGACCAAAATACGAATAGGTGCTCATTAAGTGAGCACCTATTCGTTGAATGAGGCAGGGATCTGATGGAAAAAAATAGCATGTGATCATGTGTACCCATGGGGATTGAATGGGGAGTTAAGTGACCTATGAGAAAATCTCTCTATTTGAAGGTGTTTCTCACTGTAAATAGTTTCTGAACCCAAATCTCAGCATGCATTAACTGTGTGCCCTCAAACACTTTTACATGTTGTTTGCTGCTTTAGGTTAATTTATTTCCATGTATCTCTCAGCCTTCCAAGCTTCCAGTCTTATGGGTATAATTATTTAGTCAACTAGAAAGGTAACTAAAACCTGCTGGCAAAGAAACAGTGGAAGAAAAGATCCTGGTTATTGGGAAGAAATGTCTCTCATTCTATTAATAAAACTGTTTTGGGAGGGGAGTACTAGTGTAACCTTTTGATTGTGAAAAGAAAGGGTCAAGTCTTTAAAGGTGAATTACAAAGCAAAAAAAAAGATTACCTTTTTCTACCACTTTATAACATAGGAATATGGCCTCACGACGTTTTCTTTCTTTCACCCCAATTATTCCATGCTTTCTCTTTTTACATTAGAAAGAGAAGGAATATCACATCCTGACCTTCCCTCTCTTTCCTGGAAGGCTCTTGCACACAGAAACTGAGCTTTGGCTGTCCCAAATGATGGGGAAGGGATCTGAGTCTTAGACTTATAAAACTCAGCCTTCCCCACTGCTCTTGGTTTGGACCAGAGACCACAACAGATACTTGCATTTTACCTTCCACGAGTCACACATCACCTTGCCCCACTCATCACCCTCCTGTTGTCTGGAGATGAAATTCTACTCTATTAAGCTGCTTGATATTGGTCAGAGACTCTACCCTCCAGATACAAGGCAAAGAGTCACTTTCTCCCTAAATATCCAGTCCACAGACCCTATTTTCTCCCCCCCACCCAGCTGTATCCTACACACTTTTGCATCACAAACTTGGGAAGACTGGCCTGGTAGGTGCAGGTTATATCACCATACATTAAAAGACACAGAGTTGTAATTTATATATGTAGCGATAAAAACTCTTAGGTAGCAACTTGTGGGGATAACTTGTCAAAAGATGGCAGGACTGGAGAAATAGAATTAAAGTAGATGGTGTAGAATGAGGATTTCCAGTGGTTTGATGTCTAATATATTTGATCTAAACGTGTTTTAATGAGGTTCTTTTAGTTTAATGCATATATTTATAACCATAACCCTGCCTTCATGTAATTTTTGTATGGTAATTGGAAAATATAAACATTTACCACCTTAATTCTGTCACATTATGCACAGTATAAACTGGGGCTGGTTGCCAGAATCAGACAGACTACGACAGCTAAAGACTCAGACTGCTAAAGAGCAAGGGGGCTTGACTTTCAAAAGAGCTCAGCATCAATCGTTCTCATTTAGGCATCTAAATAAGTAGCCACATTTCCCATGGGAACTGAAGGCTCCTGAGCTCTGTTGAGAATCTAGTCCTAGATTAATAGGGCCTCATTCTCCATTGCCTTGCACCTTGGGCTGACACAGCTTTGCAAAGTAGGACTGACCTGTTACCCCGTCAGCTTGGTGGTGTTTTACACCCACTTTTCCATCACATAGCCTGGGTGCAAACGAGGGAACAAAGGACAAGGCAGTGGATAATCAGGCCCATGGAACTGACTGCTAAGATATTACACTGCTAGTTTTATCCTGCCCCTTAAAGACGGATGTCTGGTTCTATAGTGTTCTGGCACTTTGCAGAATAGATGGACTAATATAGAGATCGGATGATCTATGAAAATATATCAGAGTTTTGGAACTCTTGCTCAAATTAAAAATTAAAAGAAATCCTGGAAAAAGAAATGTAACTTCTAATGAGATGTGTCAAGAAAATATTGAATATATTCTGGTTCTTGACATGAATCAGATCTTCCTGTATCCTCACTGGGAATTTGTGCAGGGCTTAAATTCAAAATATGCATTAGAGATCCACACTGCAGGTATGAGAGCTTCATTTCAGATTTTACCTTTGCTCAAAAGCAATAACAAAAATGAAAGTTCTGTGCATAGTTAGTTTGTCATTTTCAATTGCTTACATCCAGTTCAGTAAAGTGGCATATTGGAGATATCCTGCACTTCCTTTATAAGAATAAGAGTATAGATTAAAGTGGTTTTGACTGAGGATTACTAGTCATGGTGAAATAACAGAAAGTGAAGGTTTGTGCCAGTTTAACTTTTAATAATTAAAAGAGCCATGGCACATTATTATTGATTTGGAACAAGGTGAATTTTGAATATTGATTTGATGTGTTTTGAATAGCATACTTCATTTTGGTTATTGCTTGTGTCAGTTTGCTTTAGTGCTTGGCAGATAGCAATGCCATACAAAAGAAAAGTGAAAACAATAATAGCAAAACAATTAAGGGCCTGATCCATAGCCTGTAGAAGTCAATGGAAAGACTCCAAAGAGTTGAATTGTTTTCTTTAGATTACACCCTAAAAGAAGGAAAAAAGACCATTATGTACAAAAACTTAAACACACACAATTGCCTTTGAAGTCCTCAGTTGATGACATGAACTGTCCTTTATGAAAAAGTCCTATAACATTTAGCATATAATCGTTCCTTTCTATGGGTTAGTGAAACATCCTTCTGTAGCAAGGATATTTTAGTCACTATTAAATCCTACTGCCTGTAAAATAACTTCTATAGACCCCTATTAGTTTGAGTGCTATTAAATTCTATGTGTGGTAATCTTAACAGGAGGTGATTGGTGATTTCTACTGATATCTTCATGCTAAATGTTGTGGCCATAGACCATTGTTTCCTAAGGACAAAGGTAATTAATGCTAAAGCATGTTAATGGCTGTGTTATCAGAAAATAATGTCTTCATTAATGCATAGCTGCACTCTGAAATAAATTTATCATTTGAGCTGCCAGTGCAGTAATGCCTAAGTTTCTCTTCCCTGTAAACTGTCAACTGCTCAAGTTCATTAACTGCATAAAACTCAGTCCTATGTATATGATAGTGATGCTACTTTACTCATTCTTCTGTAATCCAGTCCTGTATTTCTCATGAACCTGAAACGCTCTGTGATGTCAATTTCAGTTTTGAGCACCTCTGCCCTATTGCATTGAAGTGAGATGGCACTGAACAGGGAATCCATATCCAAATGCCTCTGGGGAGGCGGAAGGGGAAGGTGCTGGAATTTGAATTCAGAATCAGATCTGAATGTTGTGGCTACACCTCTCTCTGTAATAGTCTGAACCAAACCCCTGGATCCTAGACACCAAAATGCTTAAGTGAGGAGGGAGGCTAAAATCTGGTTGCTGGGCTTAAATGTTACAGTTTGGAATCATTTATAGTATTTTTTGAAAGTGGAACATACATATCCAGTTCTGCATAGATGTCAGTGGCACTGGTATGAGGTGTGTGTGTGTGTGTGTGGGGGGTGCCTGTGTGTATAAAATAGTATAACACTGACTGTTTTCACAGTGCAAATATTTTTCATAGACTCTAAGGCCAGAAGAGACCATTGTAATCATCTAGTCTGATCTCCTGTAGAGCACAGGCCATAGAACTTGCCCAAAATAATCCCTAGATCTAATTTTCTAATATCTTTTAGAAAAACATCCAATCTAGATTTTAAAAGTGTTAGTGGCGGAGAATCTACCATACCCCTTGGTAAATTGTTCCAATGGTTAATTACCCTCACTGTTAAAAATTTATGCTGTATTTCCATTCTGAATGTGTCTAGGTTCAACTTCCAGCCATTATATTATGTTATACCTTTCTCTGCTAGACTGAAGAGCCCATGCAAGAAATAGACTGTAATTAAATAATCTCTTAACCTTCTCTTTATTAAGCTAAATAGATTGAGTTCTTTGGTTGGTCTGCACAGCAGTGTAAGGCCAGGGTTCAAACTGAAGATCAACTCTAAATCCCATTCTGTCTACACACAAATTGCACTAACCCAGAGCTCAGATCTAGGGTCCCAGGACCCCACGGGAGTGGAGTGTCCAAGCTAGAGTCAAGTTGGACTCAACGTTCAAGCCCTGTTGTTTTGCAGTGTAGATGAAACCCCACTGGACTTGTGCTCTGGGAGTCCACCAAAAGTATTCCACAATCCCATGCGCCAACCTTCTTTGTCCCCTGGATAGTCAAGTTTGGTGCACAATCAAGTTTTCCCATATTGCACCATGAACAAATGGCTAGAGCAGACACATGTGGGCAGGAAGTCTGGGATATAGGTGGTTGGGCTTAGGCCTGCATAATGCAGTGTGGATGCTGGAGGTTCAATAATTCCTAACCTGGATTGTACTGTAGCTGAACTAGCCAGTCAGTGAGTTTCGCTGAACTGTGACAGAGGCGCCTTGTGAAAGCATGCAAGAAAAAAAGACAACCCTTTAGCTCCTCACTCCCTCCTACTTTCAGAGCATCCCATGGGAGATTGTGATATTCCAGGGGAATCATTTAAGGAGGAGCAAACTGTAATCCTCTTTAATCCCTTCAGCATCTCAGTCTCAGCTTGCATTATATAAAAAGATAAACAGGTATACTTTAAAGATGTGGCACTGTCTCATGCCCTTGTACACTTTTCTGAGGCTTCACCCCTTCTTATTTCTTCAAAATAGAGTGAGTGAGTCCAACAGATGGAAAAGCTTGCCAGGAACAACATATACGTGTGAAACACCATATCCTATTTTTTTCTAGCAGGAGCATCTGTTGACTTGGCTAGTTCCTCTGCGAGTTAGATGAAGAGCTGTTAAGTAGCCTCTAGCTCTGGAACTGAATGCTAGGATTTGTCCTTCTGGGTCCTGCATTATGTTCCTTTGACTAACCCTTTAAAATAAAGTATAAATAACAGCTAAAAATATCCATATGTCTTTAATATACATCTTCTGCTATACTTACTTAACATTACTTGGCACGTCATAAGTGTCGGTACTGGTATCCTCATATGGGTATTTTTTAATTAAATAAGTATGTGTTCATTATCACTACACCTTTAAAATGAGTAATTCTCTATTCATTAATTAGCACTTGTAAAGAGCTTTGAACATGTAAAAGCCCTATATTAGTGTTAGGTATTACTGTTAGTTTTGAGATTCAGTAGTAGATAAGGTACAAGGATTTCACTTTTCTGATAAAATTTGGAAAAATAAATTGTGCCTATGTTAATCCTTCACGAATGCAGTCCACTGACTTCCAATAATATATAATTAGAGCTGGGTGAAATATTCAAAACAAATTATTTTTCCACCCTGACTAATTTTATGGATTTTTGCTTGCAATACTTCTGTGAAACTTCCATATTTTTCATACAATTAGAAGGATGCACATTCTGACAAGAAGAAATAGAGTGAATATTTGAGAACAGCAAAATTTCTGCAAGGAGGAGGAAGAAACTTCTTGAAGGAATGAACACAAGGCTTTGAGCACAGAACTCCAAATCCTATTCCCACCTCTGCCATAGACTGGCTATAATACATTGTACTTTAATAACATTTTATTGACTGAGCTTCTAGTGTCTTACATTCAACTTGATGACATTTGTTTGGATGTAACATGACGATATTTGAATGCCACATCTGATCAATTCTAAAACGTGTGTGAATTTATCTGAACGGGGTGAAGTGCGGGATAGGTGAAGCCCCTGCCATCCCTTTAGCAGAGCCATAGCTTCAAGCACCTCTGTAATTGTCAATAGATCAGAGAAGTTGATTGCCTTTAACACCTTCCAGCATAACAATACCTTATCCCATCTTTTCTTGTCACCCTATGGGTATGTCTATGCTCCTATTGACCTACCTATTGACACCCTATGGGTATGTCTATGCTCGAGTTAACCCAGGTTCTTACCTGGGCTTTAGCCCATCCCACTGAAGTCCATACAGAAAAACCTTTAACCTGGGTCTGGAGATGCTTTGCTGACCTAGCTAAGGGTGTATATTGAGTTCTGCTTTAAGTCAACCTTGCAGTGAGGATGCAGGCAAAATCACCCAAGTATTGGTAGTGCCCTTCCCACAATTCCCCCCAAAGGACAGACAGGTTCTCCCCCAGTTCACCGAATTAACAGGGGAAAATATCCTACAGTGTCTCAGCACAAAAAAACATGGAATATGCCCCAGATACACAAGGGCGAGTGCAGAAACAGTGAGGATGCGGTAACTCGGGTAGGGCTTTGCAGGTGGGACACTCACACTGGGGCTGAGAACTTACACAGTTGCTCAGATCCGGGTGCCAATCATCCAGGCTAACTGCACAGTGAAGGCATACCCTGAATGACTTACCTCCCAGACAGAAAAAAGAGAAATTACAGTGGAGTGTGACAGGGCGTGCATGCACCGCACTGGGACTGCAGGGGTTAATTCCTCTCTTTGTGATGAGGAGAATATGCCCCCTCGACCCTGCTGGGCATGCTCCAGCTGGAGGCCAGGGATAAAAGGGAGCAGCCCGGTTCATTTGGGGCTGTCTACCGGAGAGGATGGAGGTGTGCTGCAGACTCCCGCTAAAGGACTGCGGCACTTCATGGCGTGGAGGTCAGCCAGACGGCAACAACCCATGAGCCCCAAGCTCTGGAAACCACAGAGAGAGGAGAGACGGGGAAACCACGAGACCATGAAACTGTGGAGAAACAGGTAGGAAGTAACTGCTCCTGAGGGAATTCTACACCAAAAATTTAAAAATTCTGCAAGAAAAAATTTAAAAATTCTGCACACAATATTTTCAAAATCTGCAAAATTCTACATATTTTATTTGTCAAAATAACAGAATATAATCACATCAGTTTCAATTATTTTGGGTCATTTTATTTCAAAATACCTATCCGCAAGTATGTCTGTAACAATACAGACAACAAAAAAGATTCAGAAAATATTTTTTGACAAATAGATTCCTTACTAGGCATATTAAAGTAGAACTCTGAGTAATTTAAACTACAACACAGAACCCTATTTCTTGCACCCCCTCAGAAGCAGTGCACAGGCTAGGGGGGGAGTCAGGGGTAAGGGAAGAGCTGAGGGAGAGGGAAGTAATTGCTGGGAAAGAGTCTGGGTGTGAACTTGGAGGATTGTTGGGTGTGGGTGGGAAAACTATGGACCAGTTTTTTTTGAGGGTAGTGGGGAGGGACTGTAAGGGAGCTTCCTGCTTTCAGACCCTGGCTTAACCCTAGCTTCTCCCATCCAGTCAGGCACATGTGTCCCTCCACTCCCACTCAGGCACCCATTCCCCCCATTCCCATGTGGCCCTGCACCCCACACCATCCCCATTTGTCTCTGCGCCCCACCCAGCCACTCCCCTGTCCCTATGTGTCCCTGTACCCCCTCCCCTGTCCTCATTTTTCTCTGTACTCCACCCAGCCATTCTCTTGTCCCTGTGTAGCTCTGCACCTCCTCCCGCATCACCATGTGGCTCTGCACCCCCCCCCATCTGCCCTATGCCTCCACTCCCATTCAGCCCCTGCCCCAGTCTTTTCTCTCCCAGTAGCCCTTAGGAGCCCCGGTCTGACCTGCCCCAGCACCCCATGCTGTCTGTCTTCCCGTAGCCCCTGTGTCCTGACCTGGCCCACTACCTGGTAGGCAGGCCTCCTTCTCTTCCCTCGCTGGCGGGGAGCTGCTGCTCTGTTCTATCACCACATCACCCTCTGGTGGGTAAAAGTAGAATTGCAGAAGTCATTTTCTGCTGGGAGCTGCTGCTGTTCTTGCACCACAGCGCTCTCTGGTGGGCAAAAGCAGAAGTGCAGCAACATTTCAACAGAAGCTTTTTTCTGCACAAAAACATTAAAAATATGCTGGGCTCATTAATCATGCATGCATGCAGTCATGCAGAATTCCCCCAGGAGTAAAGTAACCCAGGGAGTCTTTGTGGGGAGGTTGTTGGAAAACCGGAGACTAGCTCGGCATTTTTCGGATGGATCCCTGCTGAGCTGGTGGTGGGAAACCCCACAACTAACAGGGCCCTGGGATGAAACCTGGTGGAGACAGAAGGCCTGGTTCCCCTATCTTGGCTACCGCCCACCCTGGGTGGTGGCCTTCCTCACCAGCTCTATTGAGTCTGGCCACTAGGCCACACAGCCCTGGTTGTGAGGGCAGCCTTACTGACTCCAGTCACTAGGCTGCACAGGCCTGATTGAGAGGGCACGTAGATTGACTTGAGCTGTTAGGCCGCATTGCTCCAAGACCCAGAGGAGTTGCACACATTTGACTGTGGGCCTATAACGACTCTTGCCCCATCCCAAAAGGGGATGGGGGATGCATGACGTGCAACAAGGAGGAATGGGAGGGATGAGTGGCATATACACAGAGCCCCTGGCATAGGCATGAATGGAGAGAAAGGAGAATGGCGGACAATGGTATGGTGGGAGGGTGGTATGGGGAGAGGTCACACACAGTCTCTGCCATATGGCAGAGAGAAGACTGTGGAGTTGGGGGCTCACAGAGCCTCTGCCATTGTGGGTAATGTGAAAATAGGGGACATGGGGGACATGAAGGGGCTCACATATCCCCTGTAATGCTGAGGAAGATTTTTCATTCAGAATTTCTTGTGGGAAAATCTTCAGTTTTCCTATCAGCTCCAGTGACCAGTTTAGAAAAAGTTGGCCTTTCTGTCTCATTTTCTCCAGCTGTCCAATAAGGATAATATTTATTTACCTACAATTGGCTGATGACTAAGTGCTGAATATTTTCAGGTTCAACTTATAGTAACGAAACTGAAACCCATATACGTGAAATAATTCACCTGGGATACGATGCAGTCTTGTGGATGAGCCCTACAGTCAAAAGGAGCAGAAAACTGTCTGATTATCAATTTCCCATCTATACAATGGTGATAATAATATTTACCTACTTCTTAAGGGTGTTGTGACACCTAAGTGGTGATTTTAGGTGCAAAACATCATTAAGCTAAAAGTAGAAGAGTCATACTAGAATTTAAGAATTCTGGGATTCCACCTCTGTATTCACTGCTCTAGGTCATGTAACCTCCTTGAAGGTGGTGGCAGCTGCTGTGAGGGTAAATTTATTACTGTATCCAAATAGGAGGGGCTGGGATAGCAGAGATGTTTGTTTCATGTGAAGCAGAGACCCAGTAACTTCAGGGATAATACTTGTTTTTGCTTATGCTGCTAAGATTCTTGTTCAGTGTTGGAAGAAAGTCACTGTTTGTGCTTCACCTTTATAATATGGCACCTACTGTTCTGCCGTTCTCCTTAAAAATTTGCAGTGCTGCTGTTGGTGAAACTTCTGCATGAGAGGGGCTTTTTTGGTTGTAAGTTGCATGAATTCTGGTAAGATTTCCCCTTTGAGTGTAGCTTTTAGGCCCGTTAGTTCATCTATGGATCATTCCTCTGCTCATTGAAATCAATGGAAAAACTCCCATTGTCTTCAGTGGGAACAGGATTGTTCCCCTAAAGGGAATTTTGGACCAGAAAATGGTTGTGGCACTTAAAACATCAGAAAAGATCTGTATTGCATATTCAGAGTAAGAATTGTTCTCCAGAATGTCCAGAAAAATGATATAATCCTTAGTGAAAACAAAGGAACACATGAGAAAAAAAATTTTTGAATCAGAGTTAGGAGAGTCAGAATGGCCTCAATAACTAAAAAGCATTTTTTACAATGAATGTATTAACCTTAATTCTCCCCCCCCTCCTTCCCCAGCATTTCATGATTCCCCTCCCGCCCCTCTGTGTCTATTATGTTTGGGTGAAAAACAGAAAAATTGCCTTCTGCATTGCATCAGTTCTGTCATTTGAAAGATTCTTTCTTTTGACTGAAACAAAGCATTCTTTATAGTATCATGTACTGCTGTGCTGTTTTTTAAATTCTTCATATGGCAAAGACTAAGTCTTCCCATTAAAAGCTGTCAGGGTTCCCTCTCCACTCTGAACTCTAGGGTACAGACGTGGGGGCCTGCATGAAAGACCTCCCCTAAGCTTATTTCTACCAGCTTAGGAAAAAACTCCCCAGGCACAAATTTTCCATTGTACCTTGGGTTTAAGTAACACTGCCACCGCCAAGTGATTTAACAAAGAACCAGGGAAAAGGATCACTTGGAGTTCCTCTTCCCCCAGCAATCCCCCCCAAGCCCTTACACCCCCTTTCCTGGGGAGGCTTGAGAATGATATCCTAACCAATTGTTTACAAAATGATCAAAGACCCAAACCCCATGGTCTTGGAACAATGGAAAAATCAGTCAGGTTCTTAAAAAAAAGGATTTTATTTTAAAAACAGAAAGGTAAAAATCATCTTTGTAAAATCAGGATGGAAAATACTTTACAGGGTACTCAGATTCAAAACACAGAGGACTTCCCTCTGGGCAAAACCTTAAAGTTACAGAAAACAGGAATAAACCTCCCTCTTAGCACAGGGAAAATTCACAAGAAAAGCAAAAAGATAAACTAATCCGCCTTGCCTGGTTTACCTAAACTGGTTGCAATATTGGAGACTTGGATTGGGATGGGTTGGAGAAGATGGATTTCTGTCTGGCCCCTCTCAGTCCCAAGAGAGCACCCCCATGCAAAACAAAGAGCACAAACAAAACCTTCCCCCCTCCCAAGATTTGAAAGTATCTTCTTTCCCCATTGGTCCTGTTGGTCAGGTGCCAACTAGGCTATTTGAGCTTCTTAACACCTTATAGGTAAGGAAGAATTCTAGGCTGCCCTTAGCTGTATGTTTATGACAAAAGCCTATCACTTCAGTTATTCTTAATCGTTCACTGGCATTTGGGCTGCACCTGGCTCCATTGTTGCATATGGACTGAGCAAACAGAACAGTTTGTAGCTCTCTCTGAAATCAGCCTAGTCTTTTTTAAGGTCCTACAGGGTAAATGCTAAAATATTCATATATTTTATGCTTTCCTTAGTACAGGTTTGCTGGGATTCTCTTTTAACTCCAGTAGAATGGATTACATATTTAAGGGAGAAGAAGTTTGTGAACCTGGGGAAAGAAACCGCTAAAGGCTTGTGTACACCATGTATTCTGGAATACTTTGAAAGTGGATTAAACTAATTTGGTATAAGGCATTCTTATTTTGGAATAAGTGCCCACATGTGGAGCTATTCCATGACAGCTACCTGCTTTAAATTCACACCCTACTTTATTCTGGAGTAGCTTTCATGTGTAGACAAGCCCTAAGACAACTTATCTTCTCTACTACTTTATTTTGGATTTTCCAGGATTACAAGTGTAGAGTGGAGTTGGTCAAATTATTCACTGCAAACAATTTACCTGCTGGATGTAGGCCTGGCTGGTCTTGAAACATGCTTTTTTATCGATTTGTTCAGTATTTGTTGGAGGGGTAATTTTGGTGAACATAAAGGGAGAAATCCAGGTCCTACTGAAATCAATGGGAGTTTTTCATTGACTTTATTAGGGAAGGGAATTTACCCAGAGTATTTGAGCCCATGAGTTATTTACAAGAACACCTTCAAGTATTAATAATTCATGATTCACTATTCCAGATGCATGGTTAGTCACTTAAATCAATGGTGTGTTTTCTGTTCTCTGAACAGATGACCTAACCTTTATAAGCAGCAGGAGGAGCACCAGAAGACATCACTGATGTTGAATCTCTCCAAAAGCATATGGGTGAGGCTCAAATAAACCTGGTAAATTTTAGGATTCTTTTAAATTTGTTCTTGGTATCTGCACAAGAAAGAAAACTATTTGGCAATGTGTGTAGATTGCAGATTTAAAAACAGCTGGGTTTCTTCCTGCCTGAGTGAGAAAGATATAACCCAAAGTGATTGGCTGTCCAGCGGAATTCACATATCAGTTCTCTCTTGTCAGAGAGAACCCTTCTAATTGGGAAGATTATGGGCAGATCTTTGTCCAGTTCCTTTAATTGTCTGAGATCCAGAGTTCTGGTCAGAGGGTTAGGTGTCTATTATTCTGAAACCATATTCCCCAGTCCCATAAAGAACCACGCACTTTCAAATGTAACTGCCAAATGCATGAGTTAAATCCATGGGCCTCAATTTTATGTTGCTCTACCATTTTATATTGCACTAGCAATTCTCAATGCTAAACACACAACCATTTAAGGTGGTTGGGCAACGGAGCATAAATATACTTTTTTAAAATTTATTTTTATGTTTTTTATGTAAAATACAAACACAATACAAAATAAGACATATATAAATGCATGCACAAGATGGAAATACCATATAAATAACAAAAATCAATGTTCATTATTTGTAAAACCTCGGAAAAAACAATCCCCCCCGCCCCCAAACCTGTAGCAGTAATACAAGGCATCAATTATTATAAAGTGACTAAATACATAAATAACAAGCACATAACCTATGAGTAATGGAGACTAATATATATTAAATTGCAAAAGTATGCAATAGTTTTGTGTGTGACCAGACATCCTCATATTTTTACGGATGTTTCTATTGAACACAGTCATTTTTTCCAGTAATGAAGTAGTAGAGCGCTCACTAAGCCAGTCTGTGCATAAGGGAGGAATTGCGGATTTAAATTTTCTCAAAATAACTCTTTTGGCCATTAGAATTACTTACTGCAGTCCATTTCTTAATGTTGACTGGTAATACCAACAGCACCCCTAAAATATACAAGTGTGGAGCAGGAAAGATAGCAACACTTAAAGTTTTTGAAAGAGCACTGAATATGGTGTTCCAAAACACATGAATTTTTGACAGGTATGGAAGATGTGTGAAAGGTTGACATGTGGCTGTTTGCATCTCAAACACTCTCTTTGTGTTGCCAGTCTAGCCTTAAACAAATATTCTGGAATCCAGTATTACCTGTTTGATATCTTGTTCTGGAAGAATCGCAAAGATAAAGTACTTGATGTATCTTTCACATTAAGCCAGATATCCTCCCAGGTTTTTGTTGTGATAGTAAGGCTAAGTTCTTTCCCCCATTTTTATTTGAGACTGAGATTGGGAGGTTGATGCAAAGCATTAAGACACCAGTAAGTAATTCCTACAAATTTCAGAGTAGCAGCCGTGTTAGTCTGTATCCGCAAAAAGAACAAGACTACTTGTGGCACCTTAGAGACTAACAAATTTATTTGAGCACGAGCTTTTGTGGACATCTGATGAAGTGGGCTGTAGCCCACAAAAGCTTATGTTCAAATAAATTTGTTAGTCGCTAAGGTGCCACAAATACTCCTGTTCTAATTCCTACAAGTGACTTTTGTTTCCATATTTCTTAATATGTTGTCCTAGAGGTGAGAGAATTGAAACAGACCAATTGTTCCCTATCCTTTCATGAATCCTGGAGTTTAGCTGCCGAAAGAAGGAACTCTGAGACAGTGGTAACTGATATGTTATACACATAAGGCCAGTCTATAATCCTGAATAATATGTTTAATTTTTGTTAATCCTTTTTCTATGCAAATTATCTTAAAGGAGGGGTTGGCCTTGATCCTGAGGCATGGGTAATCCCACAGTGGTACAAGAAGAGAATTAGTAAGATCAGATGTTGTAATCATCTTAACGTGTTGTAGGATGCCCCATGTAGATACAAAGACTGGAATTTTCCTCTAGGGTGTAGGTAGCCTCTTAAGATATATAAAAGAAGAGAGGGAACCAAATGACATAGCTAAGCTTTTTTCGATCTCAAACCAGGCCAGTGTGAATACAGAGCTACTATGAGGGCATCACCTCACAGGAGGACACATTTGGAATGTTAGAAAATATAGATACATATCTGGCAACCCCTTCCAGTTGCCCAGGATATTTTAATGTGATAAGCAAGGCTGTTTGTTAGCCCATAAAAATTGCATGATACACCTATTTATTTGAGCAAAGGAGAGACCTAGAAAGGCAATAGGCTAATGATATAAGTCATTCTTGGGCAGATATTCATTTTGGCTATTTCTGTTCTCCCCAGTAAGGACACAGGGAGGAGACACCACATTTCTACATCTCTGGAAATTTCTTTTATTATATAGTCCATATTTATACAAACAATTATGGGAAGATCAGGACAAATTTTAACACCTAAATAAGTTATTTCTTTGCACATTTGAAATGAAAAATACTGAAATTCAGAAGGATCTAGTCTTTTGTTTATATCCATTGCTTGTGATTTATTCCAGTTAATGCGAAAACCAGAGATCTTTCAAAAATGTCAAGTACATTCAATAATGAGGGGATTGATGAGGATGGATTTCAATAGTACAGAAATGTCATCAGCATACATAGATTTTTGTGTACTTTCCTGTTTATCGACACACCTTCAATGGCTAAGTGCTGTTGTATTTACATTGCCACTGGTTCAAGAGATACATTAAAAAAGGAGGGGCAAGAGGAGACAGCCCTGTCATGTCCCTCTTTCTAGTTGAAATGTTGGAGAAATAATGCTATTAGTTGATAGTGAAGCAAGGGAGAGTTGTATAATACACTGATCCAATTCAGGAGTACTGGTTCAAATCTGATTTTTTAGGGCAGCAATTAGAGAAGGCCATTTAACCCTATCTAAAGCTTTCTCTGCATCTAGAGATATGGAGGGAACATCTGACCTCTGAGCTTGCCTGATGAAGTAAGTAATTTTTCTCATATTATCAGCAGCCAATCTTTCTTAATGAAACCAGCCTGTGTGTATAACTGACAAGATGATGGTGTTCAGTTGTGTCACTAACATTTTTTCAATTACTTTGCAGTCTGTGTTCAATAGCGAGATGGGCGCAAATCGCCTCAGTTGCAACCATCTTTGTTCTTTAATATTAAAGTAATTAAAGCAGTTCTAATGTCATGAGATATAGTTTCTTTTTAAAATGTCAGCAAAGACCTTTGAAAGAATAAAAGATAGCTGATTACAAAATGTTTTGTGGTAGTCTGAAGAAAGCCATCTATCCCAGGGATCTTGCCAGAATTCATATTTTTTAGATCCTCTTTGATTTCTTGTGTTGCGGTAGCTTTGTCCATAAACACTGGTTCTGAAGTTAGGGTATTAAAAGTTAGGTCTTCAATTAAATGATCAAATTTATCAGAGTCAAACTGGTTGTCTGATTTTTATAAAGCTTGATAGAACTGCTTAAATTGATTGTTTATATCTATTGGTTCAAAGATGCCACTCATCTTGTAAAGAAGAAGAAATATTGTTGTTGGCTAGTTCCATCTTAAATCTTCGGGCAAGTAGTTTATCTGTTTTATCTCCCCATTCATAATATCTTTGTTTCACCCTGTTGAGTGCAATTTCAACTTGGTTGGATAAGCATTCATTATATTTATATTTGGCATCGATTAGAGAACATAGGAGGCTTTCATTATTTGGGTAAGTCTTGTGGATCATCTGCAACTCATCAATTTCCTTGTCCAGAGAGTCTAGTAACTTGAGTATTTCTCCGTTCTTTTGGGAGAGATACTTTATGCATTTACCCCTTACAATAGTTCTCAGAGCTTCCCAAAAGATGGTAGCTGAGGTAACCGAGTGGTTAAGCCAGGGTGGTCTCTTGACATACTTCCTATCTTTCCTATGCAGTGGGATAGTTTGCTCCTGTGCCCTTAATAATGTCTCTTTGAAAAGCTGCCAACTCCCAATCCGTTCCGAAGACACAAGAAAATGTAAATTCTGGAATAAGATGAATGTACTGTAGTGAAATATGTATTGTCAAGCTCCTTGGGGTGTCTCAGTATCCATATATGTCTTTTAAATCAAATTAATTCATTCATAATGAGGGTTGGCCTATTGTGCTTTGAGAGCTGGGGTCTTCTGTAATTGGATTTGTCCAGATGTCTGTCTGGTGTAGTATTCCAGTCACCTCCCAGTATTCTAGGAATGTCTTTTCTATTAAAAGGAATGTCTGTGATGTGTTTGAAAAGTTCAGAACTACATCCACTTGGATTGTAAATGTTTCTGCAAATTAACTTTCCTGAGTTGAATCACGCTCAGGAAGAATGTATCTTCCTTCGGGATTAGACCAAGACTGTACAACCTGCTCTTAGAATTCAATGATGAATGATACTCAACACCTACCCACATCACTTTGATTCTATCATCTATTTCTGCTAGATGAGTTTCTTGCAATAAAGCTAGTTGGCATGTATTTGATCTGAGGTGACTCAGGATTTTAAATCTTTTGGCACATTAAGTCCCCTCACATTCCAGAAGCATACTCTAAGAAAATTCATGGCAAAGTTTTAAAAGATATATTAAGATATGTAACCTTATCCTAAAGATACATATTTCCCCATTGAGGTTGTACAATCACATCTCTAGGATATAGTCTGTATTTATACATATTGGATACTGGTTAGTTTTGAATGTATTTATGGCTTCAGTTGAGCCTCAGTGTCAGTTACACAAAAAGATCTATAGTTAAATATCATGTGTCTTCCAAAGTATATTTTGTAACAGAAAACAAACAAACAAAATATATTTGTGTTTAGAGATGTTTAGATTATTATTAGATAATATAAGGGCAGGGAGGAGGGGATAGAGGTGAAGACATCAGGGATCTGAATGTGCTCACACTGGCTTGTTTTAAATCTTTTGTTTAAGTTAAATATTATCCTGTACATATCATTGGATATTCTGGAATTAGTATAATCTATTCCTACCTACAGAAGATTTCATGTTTACATATATGCACATATGTATATACATAGACCTGTATACAGACTCATCACACGTAAATTTACACTTTATTTGGTAAATCAAATATAAATTAGTAAAAAATCTAAATAATAAAAATATAACTTTATATATAATCATATTCCTAGTATGTAAAATTCCCTGCACAAATTGACTATCTAGTCCTATTTAAGATTTAGGTTATAATCTGCTTTACATGTCAGCAGTATTGACTGTTCCATGGGTTGTGGTTATATAGTATGATCCTTCAGAGATAAGTTTATCCTTAGTTCTGCTCTATGTATTGCAGTGCTACCCAGTTGTTATTGCTCAGTTCCAAAGGAGATCAACAGAAGTGTTCAGTCTAGCTGGTTATCTGCTAGGAGCAGGAAAGTTGCATAAATCAGAGTTCTCGTATCTACAAGGATACACAAGAAAACAAACTGGTATTTAAACTTGTTGCGGTATGCTTTATATGATAAAAACCTTCTTCTATTTTTGGTTAAATCTGGTTTCTCTGTCTTTGAAGTATCTCCCAAGCTTCAGAGGAGGTTTTGCAAAGTCTTGTGGAGCCTGCTAAATCCATAGTGAAGATGGATGGGTACTTGATATTGTATCTAATGTTGGTCCATTCAGGATTTGCTTTATGCCCACTGAATGCAGCCCTCTTTTTGTTAAGCTCAGCTGAGAAGTCAGGCCTTTATGGCCTTTGTACATCAGGGTTTCAGCTTTTCTGGCAGCATTCATTAACATTACTTTATCACTGAACTTCAGCAGCTTGAAGATGCTGGGTCTAGGCTTGCCAGACTCCTGCCTTCTAATACCAGGCACTGGATAAGTCCTTTCAATATCTAATGAGGACAGTGGTGGGTTCAGTTATGTATGTCAGCAGCTTCTGAAGAAAGCTGATAATATCCTTCCCCTCTATACCCACAGCAATGCCCAAGAGGTGAAGGTTGTTCTTTAATATCTGTTTTCTAGGTCATCCTGTTTTTCTTCCAGTTTGTCTAGCCTAAGCTTTAAGAAGGCTGTTTCTTCTTTAATTTCCCTGGTTCCAATGGCAGTCTTTTGTAGCTCGTTTTCCAAGTGAGCCACTCAGAATTTTATATCCCATACATCTTGAGAGGGGCCATGAATATCTTTTGAGATTGAATCCAGTCTGTCTGTGATGAATTCTTTCAGCACCACGATATCCCAGGCAAGATTCTGATGTGACATTCCAGTTTCCTCCTTCAGATTCAGGTTTGCTCTTTTGTTGCCTCTCATTTTTTTCATGATCCATATTCAACAGTTTGAAGTTTATCCAGCTGATTAATTTAAACATTTATGACATGTCAAGGTTCCTTCCCCAGTCTGAACTCTAGGGTACAGATGTGGGGACCGGCATGAAAGACCCCCTAAGCTTATTCTTACCAGCTCAGGTTAAACACTTCCTCAAGGTACAAACTTTGCCTTGTCCTTGAACCATATCCTGCCACCACCAAGCATGTTAAACAAAGAACAGGGAAAGAGCCCACTTTGAGATGTCTTCCCCCACAAAATATCCCCCCAAGCCCTACACCCCCTTTCCTGGGCTTGATAAAAATCCTCACCAATTTGTACAGGAGAACACAGACCCAAACCCTTGGATCTTAAGAACAATGAAAAAGCAATCAGGTTCTTAAAAAAAGAATTTTAATTAAAGAAAAAGTAAAAGAATCACCTCTGTAAAATCAGGATGGTAAATACCTTACAGAGTAATCACATTCAAAACAGAGAATCCCTCTAGGCGAAACCTTAAGTTACAAAAAGACACAAAACCAGGAATATACATTCCATTCAGCACAGCTTATTTACCAGCCATTTAAACAAAAGGAAATCTAATGCATTTCTAGCTAGATTACTTACTAACAAGTTCTAATACTCCGTTCCTGTTCTGTTCCTCGCAAAAGCATCACACAGACGGACAGACACCCTTTGTTCCCCTACCCCTCCAGCTTTGAAATAATCTTGTCTCCTCATTGGTCATTTTGGTCAGGTGCCAGCGAGGTTATCTTAACTTCTTAACCCTTTACAGGTGAAAGGGTTTTTCCTCTGGCCAGGAGGGATTTTATAGTTCTGTATCCAGAAAGATGGTTACCCTTCCCTTCATATTTATGACCATCAAGTTGATTAATTTAAACATTTATGACAGAAACTTATCGCTAATTTGCTAGGAAAGTAATTATTAGAGTCAAATTGATATGTGAGGAGTGAGGGGGTCCAGGACTAGACAGCCATCTGCCTCACAGGTACCATGTGACCATGGATATACTACTTTGTATGTGAATACACGTGTTAGAACAAATATTTTCATACATAAAACCTCATTGCTAAGCTAGGTACAAATAAAGACTGGTTACACAAATGGTCATGCACAAGAGAGCAAAAAAGAATTTGAACACAGTTGGCTTGAACTGCTATTTGTAGTTTGCTAATATGTTCAGGAATATTTTTTCCCACTATTCGTCGGCTCTAGGGTAATTCAAAGTTAACAAAGACTAGCAATGGCAAATAAGATCTTCTGTCTACTGCCAAGTTATTTTCAGCTGTGTATTGTAGCACAAGTGAAAATATTACAGTACATATTTGTGCTTATATAAAAGCAACACTAATTGAGTGCAGTCTGCCCTTAAGAAAAAGGCAGCTTTCAGTGTTGGTGATTGTGACATGCTAATCTGCTTTAGACATTTTCTTTGCTAAAATTTGATAAAATAGCTCCTTCAGAGCCTCATGCTGAAAATCCCCTACCCCTTAATAGGCCTTATTCTAAACTTTTTAAGTCAATGGAAATACTCTTATTGATTTATGTGGAGCTGATTCATGATTAATACGCATTTAAGGACACTTGAATAGAATACATTTGGTTAAAACGTGACCTCTTGGCAATGGTTGATGGACAGGTAAAATTATAAGTTTGGAATTTTGTTTTGGCCTCCGACAGTGGATAAGTGCTCAAAATTCAAAGATTTTAGTTCCACAGGAACATGGAAATTAATTCTGAGTTAAGACAGTGTGCTGCAATGGATAGGTCACTGGACTGTGAGTCAGGAGACCTGGGATCTGTTCTCGGCTCTCAGACTGACTTGCCATGTGATCTTGGCAAGTTTTATTTCACCTCTCTGTGCCTCAGTTTCCTCTCACCCTTTGCCTGCTTTGTTGCGATGCCTGGCTCAACACACCCAGAACTGTAAGCCACTGTGTTACCCCTCTGCCTCAGCACGTGGGAGAGCTTTGCCACTGCTAAACTGTGTGTCTGCTCCCAGGCACACCAGTCTCTCAGAGTTGCCAGCACACTCTTCAAGATTCTGCCAGTCTAAAACTTGCCTTGCAGGTAACAGTCAGTAAACGCCAGTTACCGAGTTCCCCAGAGACACCCATCTTCAAGTTCTCTGCCTCCATAGAGACAGAGCATACATCAGCCTGTCAAATTAACTGAAAACTAAAACTTCACTTAAATACACAGCACTGAGATGGTTTTGTAATAAAACAAGAATAAGTTTATTAACAGAGAATAGAGATTTAAGGGAGACTAAGCAAGAGAAATAGAGACAGGTTTGACTACAAACAAGACAAAATAAAAAAATGCTTTCTAGTGACTAAAACATAGTCTTAGCAAGTTACAATCTTTGCCTAAGCAGTTTCTTACTCATATCAAGTTACACAGAATCCAAGTTACCTGTTCCTTTGTTTCTTAAGTGATGGGCAATTAAGAAGTTTTCTCCCCTTCTTTTCACGTCCAGTAAACCTTTGAAATATATTCTTTTGAAGTGTATCCCAAGATAGTTTTTCTCCCCTGCTGTTTGTCTCTTCCTGTTGACTTCTCTTCCCCCTGTTGACTTGTACATAAATGGATCTTCCATTGTCTTGGTTCCCCGGTTATTAATTTACATTAGGGACAGGGAAAGAGCTGCCTTCCTTCCAGTTTGGAAGGGAGAGGAATCTTTCTTTCTTTGGCACCTTAGAGACTAACCAATTTATTTGAGCATAAGCTTTCGTGAGCTAGAGCTCACTTCATCGGATGCATACTGTGGAAACTGCAGAAGACATTATATACACAGAGACCATGAAACAATACCTCCTCCCACCCCACTCTCCTGCTGGTAATAGCTTATCTAAAGTGATCACTCTCCTTACAATGTGTATGATAATCAAGGTGGGCCATTTCCAGCACAAATCCAGGTTTTCTCACCCCCCCACACACAAACTCACTCTTTGTGTGTGTGTGTGGGGGGGGGTGTGAGAAAACCTGGATTTGTGCTGGAAATGGCCCACCTTGATTATCATACACATTGTAAGGAGAGTGATCACTTTAGATAAGCTATTACCAGCAGGAGAGTGGGGTGGGAGGAGGTATTGTTTCATGGTCTCTGTGTATATAATGTCTTCTGCAGTTTCCACAGTATGCATCCGATGAAGTGAGCTCTAGCTCACGAAAGCTCATGCTCAAATAAATTGGTTAGTCTCTAAGGTGCCACAAGTACTCCTTTTCTTTTTGAGAATACAGACTAACACAGCTGTTACTCTGAAACCTTTCTTCCTTTGTTTGGCCACAGACTTTAAAGCATAAGATCAGTAAGTATCCATAATTCCTTGTTTTACTAAAGATATATCACACCAGACCAACCTGATATCATTCTTTGAGAAGATAACCAATTTTCTAGACAAAGGACACGCAGTAGATCTAATCTACCTGGATTTCAGTAAAGCACTTGATACAGTTACATATGGGAAATTATTAGTTAAATTAGAGAAAATGGGGATTAATATGAAATTCAAAAGTTGGGAACTGGTTAGAGGAGAGACTATATAATGGGTCATGGTCAAAGGTGAACTGTCAGGCTGGAGAGAGGTTACTAGTGGAATTCCTCAGTGATCAGTCTTGGGACCAATCTCACTTAACATTTTCAATTAATGACCTTGGTATGAAAACTGGGAGTTTTCTAATACAATCTGTGGATGATACAAAGTTGGGAGATATTGCCAATATGGAGGAGGTCCAGAATATCACACAGGATGATCTAAGACCTTGAAAACTGGGTACTACAAAAAAGGATGAAATTTGATAGTGAAAAGTGCAAGATCATGTACTTAGGGACTTAGAACAAGAATTTTTGCTATAAACTGGGGACTTCCCGGTTGAAAATGACAGAGGTGGAGAAAGACCTGGGTGTATTGGTTGATTAAAGGATGACTATGAGCCACTAATGTGATGTGCCTGTGAAAAAGGCTAATGCAATAGTAGGATGCATCAATCAAAGTATTTCCAGTAGAGAGAGGGAAGTGTTATCATACAAGACACTGGTTAGACCTCATCTGGAATGCAATGTACAATGTTAGTCTCCCATGTTTAAGAAAGATGAATTCAAACTGGAGCAGGTGCAGAGAAGGGCTACTAGGATAATCAGAGGAATGGATACCTACCTTATGAGAGGAGACGTGAGGCGCTTGGCTTGTTTAGACTAACAAAATGAAGATTGAGGGGAGATATGATTGCTCTCTACAAATATATCGGAGGGATAAAAACCAGGGAGGGAGAGGAATTCTTTAAGTTAAGTGCCAGTGTTTGCATAAGAATAAATGGATATAAACTGGTCGTCAACAACTTTCGTCTTGAAATTAGATGAAGGTTTCCAACCATCAGAGGAGTGAAATTCTGGAACAGCCTTCCAAGGGATGTAGTGGGGGCAAAAATCTAACTGGTTTCAAGACTTAGCTTGATAGGTTTATGGAGGAGATGATATGAAGAGGTTGCCTTCCCTGGCATACAGTCCATCCGCAACTGGTATCAGCAAATATCTCCAGTGGCTGTACATGGGACATTAGAAGGGGAGGGCACTGAGATATTACAGAGAATTCTTTCCCGTGTGTCTGGCTGGTGGGTCTCACACATAGGTTAGGGTCTAACTGTTCACCACATTTGAGAACAGAAAGGAATTTTCCCCCATGTCAGATTGCCAGAGACCCTGGGGGTTTTTAGACTTCTTCTGCAGCATGAGGCATGGGTCACTTACTGGTTTGAACTAGAGAAAAGGGTAGATTCTCTGTAACTTGAATACTTAAATCAAGATTTAGGGACTTCAGTAACTCAGCCAGAGATTAGGGGTCTATTATAGAAGTGGGTGGGTGAGGTTCTGTGGCCTGCGATGTGCAGAAGGTCAGACTAAGTCATCATGATGGTCATTTCTAGCTTTACAAACTAAGTCCATGAAATCCCATTGTCATAAATATAAAGGGAAGGGTAAACCCCTTTGAAATCCCTCCTGGCTGGGGAAAGCTCCTCTTACCTGTAAAGGGTTAAGGAGCTAAAGGTAACTTTGCTGGCACCTGACCAAAATGACCAATGCGGAGACAAGATACTTTCAAAAGCTGGGAGGAGGGAGAGAAACAAAGGGTCTCTGTCTATATGCTATTTCTGCCGGGGATAGACCAGGAATGGAGTCTTAGAACTTTTAGTAAGTAATCTAGCTAGGTACGTGTTTGATTATGATTTCTTTAAATGGCTGAGAAAAGAACTGTGCTGAATAGAATAACTATTTCTGTCTGTGTATCTTTTTTGTAACTTAAGGTTTTGCCTAGAGGGATTCTCTATGTTTTGAATCTAATTACCCTGTTAGGTATCTACGATCCTGATTTTACAGAGGTGATTTCTTTACTTCTATTTACTTCTATTTCTATTAAAAGTTTTCTTGTAAGAAAACTGAATGCTTTTTCATTGTTCTCAGATCCAAGGGTTTGGGTCTGTGGTCACCTATGCAAATTGGTGAGGCTTTTTATCCAACATTTCCCAGGAAAGGGGGGGTGCAAGTGTTGGGAGGATTGTTCATTGTTCTTAAGATCCAAGGGTCTGGGTCTGTAGTCACCTAGGCAAATTGGTGAGGCTTTTTACCAAACCTTGTCCAGGAAGTGGGGTGCAAGGTTTTGGGAAGTATTTTGGGGGGAAAGACGTTTGCAAACAGCTCTTCCCCAGTAACCAGTATTTGTTTGGTGGTGGTAGCGGCCAATCCAAGGACAAAGGGTGGAATATTTTGTACCTTGGGGAAGTTTTGACCTAAGCTGGTAAAGATAAGCTTAGGAGGTTTTTCATGCAGGTCCCCACATCTGTACCCTAGTGTTCAGAGTGGGGAAGGAACCTTGACACCCATCACTTGCAAAAAATTGAAAATTGATAACACTGGGCCTAGCATAATAGGGCCTTAGTCTCTGCTGAGGCCGGTATGTTCTAGTGCAATATAAAAATGTATGCTAAACAAAGAGTAACATGTGAAAAGTGCCTTTATGTTGTATCTAGATGGAACGTGTGTATACATACATGTATGAATAAATACACAACCACTGTGTGTAAGTTTTTATGTTGTCAGACAGTTCATTATTTTCTTTTTTCACATTCAAATGTTTTACACACGAAAGCAATACTGTCAATATACATAATTCTTTCAGGTTTTAGAGTAGCAGCCCTGTTAGTCTGTATTCGCAAAAAGAACAGGAGTACTTGTGGCACCTTAGAGACTAACAAATTTATTAGAGCATAAGCTTTCGTGGGCTACAGCCTACTTCATCAGATGCATAGAATGGAACATATAGTAAGAAGATTATATATATATGTACACATATACACACATACAGAGAAGTTGAAAGTTGCCATACAAACTGTAAGAGGCTAATTAGTTAAGATGAGCTCTTATCAGCAGGAGAAAAAAACTTTTGTAGTGATAATCAAGATGGCCCATTGAGACAGTTGACAAGAACATGTGAGGATACTTAACTTAGGGAAATAGATTCAATATGTGTAATGACCCAGCCACTCCCAGTCTCTATTCAAACCCAAGTTAATGGTATCTAGTTTGCATATTAATTCAAGCTCAGCAGTTTCTTGTTGGAGTCTGTTTTTGAAGCTTTTTGCAAAATTGCCACCCTTAAATCTTTTACTGAGTGGCCAGAGAGGTTGAAATATTCTCCTACAAGTTTTTGAATGTCATGATTCCTGATGTCAGATTTTGTGTCCATTTATTCTTTTGCATAGGGACTGTCGGGTTTGGCCAATATACATGGCAGAGGGGCATTGCTGGCACATGATGGCATATATCACATTGGTAGATGTGCAGGTGAACGAGCCCCTGATGGCGTGGCTAATGTGATTAGGTCCTGTGATGGTGTCACTTGAATAAATATGTGGACAGAGTTGGCTTCGGGCTTTGTTGCAAGGATAGGTTCCTGGGTTAGTGTTTTTGTTGTGCAGTGTGTGGTTGCTGGAGTGTATTTGTTTCAGGTTGGGGGGCTGTCTGTAAGCGAGGACTGGTCTGTCTCCCAAGATCTGTGAGAGTGAGGGATCATTTTTCAGGAGAGGTTGTAAATCTTTGATGATGCGCTGGAGAGGTTTTAGTTGGGGCCTGAAGGTGACAGCTAGGGGTGTTCATAATTATTTCAATAACATGTCGAGGGAACTGTGCCACATACACAAACTCACCATGTAGCATAGTTAACTTCTTTGTAAGTCTTGCAGCACTACCAACAATTGGCATATGTCTGCGGGAATTCTCTGTAATCAGGAATCATGCACAGTATTTTGCAAACCTGCACTTCCACGTGAATATCGCTGGTTGACCGGACCAGATACATGAGTGAAATACTAATGGCTACACAAGTGATGTGTGTGCTTCAACATACAAGATACCATACTCCTTTTGACCAGATCAGTGAAGATCGAAGCATGTCTTTCTTCGTCACTGTAATGTGTATATACACAAATAAAAGGACAGAGGTGCTACAGAAAACAAGGCCTCGTCTTCCTCATCTGTTTAGGAGATGCTATTACACTGTGAAAATGCAGATAACTTGCACTTTTTCCTAGTAAGTGAAGAGTCTTCTACTGCTATCCTCAGAGTTGTTTTATACAGTAGTTACCAGTATAAAATACGGCAGATTATTCCTTAGCCTGGGTGTCTATGTCAGTTGCTGGCAGGGAGTGACATGCAGTCCTTATGATTAAGATGGATAAGTCTCTCAGGGAACCTCTAAGGCAAGTTGATAATATATAGAAAAAGCAAGTTAGTAGCATTAATCAGACTTAAAGGGCATAAAATCAAGAAGAGAAACATGACAACTTTGAGATGAGAGAGTGATCCAGCAACAGATAAATACTTGCAGCTAATCCTGTAATGGACAACATGACAGGAAAGACTACATGATGGTTTTCTGTGTGTACAACCCCCCTGCTTACCAACAAGTTCCACATTTTATGCTTCACTGTTGTACCACATCCAACACTCTAGAGCCTTTGTTAGACTGCCAGGCAGGGAGTCACTGTGGATTTATCTTTATTTGCAGCTTGACATTTAAATATGTCTAAATAACTGTTTTTTCAAGCTCCTAGCTGAATTCCAAAATGCTAGTAAAAATTTGACATTAGTATATAGTTGCATTTACTTGGCATTTTAGAGAACCATGTCTGTTTTTTCTTGCCTTTCTTGACTAGAACAGACTGTCAGTGCTTTGTTAATCAAATGTTCAAGGTGTGAGTACTTCTGAATAGCTCTCAAAACCTGGCTTTTTACTATATATTTCATTAGTGCTTAATAAGCAGAGTAGACGTAATCATTGCAAGCTGAAACCCTAATTATGTTCAAAGATGGGACATTGCTTTTTAGATGAGGAACGAAGCATGTAGGCCATGTTTTGCAGCTGAGGTGGAAAAAAAGATGTAAATTAAGCCAATGTGGTTAATTTAGAGTAGATGACCTGATAAGTACTACTCAGCAAGAGGATGGCTTGGGCCCTATATTATTAAGGATGTTGTAAGATGGATGCTCCCATCGATTGGAAAGAATGCTACAACTTTACTTGAATACAGCAATAATAACCAATGCTGGGAAAACAAAGGATAGATCCTGCAGCAAGGGGAGGCTGCAGAAAGTCATAGTCTCTCTCGCTGGTTTCCTGTTCCTCTGGGGCAAGTATACATTGTGCTGGATCTATACTCTGTGCAGTGTACACTGCCTGATGTGATTGTACAGTTAGGATGCTGGGCACAGGGTGGAGAGGAGTGGAGCATTAGGGGAGACATAGTGGCTCTGTGCAGCCTGCTTCTCTTTCTGTACTCATGATGTGGCTAGCCAGCACAAGCAATATTGCAAACCCCAAATGCTCAAAAATCATGAGTCAGGCTCAGCAAAAATCATGAGACTGGCCTAAAAAATCATAAGATTATATAAAAATGTTAGATTTGGTGTTTTTTATTTGCCTTCTGCTGTTTGAGCCTTTTGTATGCATTGGTGTCACATTTTGAAGCTTTCTCCACAGCCATGCGGACTAGAAACTTACTTTTTTCCTTGAGAATGAAGGATGAAATCATCCCATATCCACTTGACTCCAGGAGCTGGGGCTTTAAGGAAAACAATAATTATTATGAGACTCATGAAAAAATCATGAGGGTTGGGGCAAGACTGCACAAAGGAGGAAGGGGACTTTTTGTGGCACTGCTCAACCTGGGCCATGGTTTGGCCCTTAAACTGCTACATGATCTTTTTGTTGTTGCCCTCATTTCCCCTTCCTTTTTAGTCCACATCTCAGGTTTGTCACCTCCCTTTGTTTTTTATAAAAGGTTAAAATAAAAGACCTATCCAACCCTGTCAGAGTCAACTGCAAAATTCCCATGGACTTCAACAGAATCAAGTACTCACCCCTCAGCTGGTTTGAAAAGCAACAGGCACATTTATGGTGCCATAGAAACAATGAATAATATTAGTAGGTCATCTGGTGAAACTGTGTTTCAGGACCTGGGACTGAAAAAGAAGACCACCTTGCAATGGAGCATGCTGTTGTAGTGTTCCTCAGTCCCACAGAGACTCAAAAAAGGGGATAGGTATTCAACTAAACGAAAAATCTGGAAGGAGGATCTTGAAGGTTACTGGGGTGAAATACCTTTAGTCCTAAGGAGGAGATAAAAAAGCGAATAAACAGACTACATTGAACTTTTTATGCTTGAAATAATACTAACATTAAATGACGCAAGTACAGGGTGTCAGGCATCTTGTTGAATTAATTTATTTTTGTGGCCTGGGGCAGATTCAGAAACTCTGCTTTCTTTAAGGGGGTGAGAGGAAAGTTTTTTAGCCTTAATGGATGGTTTGAAAGATAATCTTCCAGCCATGAACTAAATAAAAAAAGGTCGGTGTTGTCTTCCTGAGTCTGCAGACAACCTGGGACAATGGCACAGAGCAGTGTGAACACTCCCATTTTGTCCCCTGTTAGGATATAGATATTTAGGCCTGTCTGTAAAGGCCTATACTCTAAGAATTTAGGTGTATTCTTATCAATTAGCTAGGTATAAAAGAAAGAATCAAAATCACTGTCTGCCAGTGTAAGGGCTTCTCTTACCATGACAGTCTGAGGCCCTGTGCTTAGGCTAAGGCCTTTGGCTAAGCAACAGAGGCAGCCATAAGCTGGGAAGCGACCGGTCACATCCTCACATTCCAAACTAGTCACATTGAAATAAGGTGCTATTGGGCTGTTAGGCATTATCAGGACAGGATTGTATTCCTATCGCCTCCAGCGAAAGGGAAGTGCCTTGAAGATGTAAAAGGAAACTTAGTTGGATAGCATCCTGTCTGACAAAAACTCACTTATCAATAGCTGGGGTGTGAAATCCTCATTTCTGTGTTTGTTCTATCACTCATTTCTTTCTAAATGGAAGTCCCCATTTCCCCATTGTTTGTCTGTATAATCTTTGTCTGGTTCTGTGATTGTTTCTGTCTGCTGTATAATTACTTTTGCTGGGTGTAAACTAATTAAGGTGGTGGGATATAATTGGTTAAATCATGTTACAATATGTTAGGATTGGTTAGTTAAATTTCAGTAAAATGATTGGTTAAGGTATAGCTAAGCAGAACTCAAGTTTTACTATATAGTCTGCAGTCAATCAGGAAGTGAGTGGGTGGGTGTGTGGGTGGGGGAAATGGGAACAGGGAATGGGGGTGGGGAAATTGGAATCCTGTTTGGCTAAGGGCAGGAACGGGAACAGGTACACAGGTGTAAGGCTCTGTGGGGTCAGAGCTGGGAAGGGGGACACTAAGGAAGGAAACTGGAATCATGCTTGCTGGAAGTTCACCCCAATAAACATTGAATTGTTTGCACCTTTGGATTTCAGGTATTGTTGCTCTCTGTTCATGCGAGAAGGACCAGGGAAGTAAGTGGGTGAAGGAATAAGCCCCCTAACATCCCCCCCTTTCATCTCACTGGGGGAAATTAACTCTAAAGTCTAATTAACCCATTTTCACTTGTTCTAGTTCACAACCTTGTCTCCAGTATGATTATTAGTTCTTATTCATTTGCACTTTAAGTCTATATGACATGGATGCATGCAAATAAGGCAAGGTCCCTGCACCAAAGAGCTTACTCAAGACAGATGGAGGGAGGTAAATGTCTGAACAACTTCAAAGTAAGTGGATTGTGAAGAGGAATTTGAAAGAGGAGATGGAGAGTACTTGTTATACAAGGAGGATGTTCCAAGTCTATTGGTCAGCATGTTAGGAGAAGAAAAAGGAAGCGATTAGCCAATAATTTTAGGAGGAAGATAAAGGAATGAGGACTGCAGTAGATGGAGAGGAGAGGCATAGGCAAAAGTGGCATTGTGCAGATTCCTGAAGGTGAGGATGGACATTATTTTGAATTATTTGGTACATAGAGAGACCTAGAGAAGGGATGTATTTTTTCACATGACAGAATGAAGATTTTTCCTCACTTTCTAGCTTTAATTACTTTTTTTTAGAGAATGGTGAACCCTCTTTTCCCCATACCCATGTCCCTTAATATCCATAGGTGTCTCCTCTTCTACAGGGACCTTCTTTATTACCACCTGTCATAAATATAAAGGGAAGGGTAAACACCTTTAAAATCCCTCCTGGCCAGAGGAAAAACCCTTTCACCTGTAAAGGGTTAAGAAGCTAGGATAACCTCGCTGACGCCTGACCAAAAAGACCAAAGAGGAGACACCTTTCAAAGCTGGAGGAGCGGGGGAACAAAGTGTGTCTGTCTGTCTGTCTGTGTGATGCTTTTGCCGGGAACAGAACAGGAACAGAGTATTAGAACTTGTTAGTAAATAATCTAGCTAGAAATGCATTAGATTTCCTTTTGTTTAAATGGCTGGTAAATAAGCTGTGCTGAATGGAATGTATATTCCTGGTTTTGTCTTTTTGTAACTTAAGGTTTTGCCTAGAGGCATTCTCTGTTCTGAATGTGATTACCCTGTAAGGTATTGACCATCCTGATTTTATAGAGGTGATTCTTTTACTTTTTTTCTTCAATTAAAATTCTTCTTTTAAGAACCTGATTGCTTTTTCATTGTTCTTAAGATCCAAGGGATTGGGTCTGTGTTCACCTATGCAAATTGGTGAGGATTTTTATCAAGCCTTCCTCAGGAAAGGGGGTTTAGGGTTTGGGGAGGATTTTGGGGGGAAAGACGTTTCCAAGTGGGCTCTTTCCCGGTTATATATCTGTTAGATGCTTGGTGATGGCAGCAATAAAGTCCAAGGGAAAAAGGAAAATAGTTTGTACCTTGGGGAAGGTTTAACCTAAGCTGGAAAAAATAAGCTTAGGGGGTTTTCATGCCGATCCCCGCATCTGTACCCTAGAGTTCAGAGTGGGAAAGGAACCTTGACACCACCATACCTGTGAATCTGTATAACGTCACAGGCATGAACTTTATTCCTGAGATCTGAAGAAATATTTACCCAAAGCCCTCATGCTTAAGTTCTCTTCACATCAACTCCCTTTACATTTGGTACTCTGTCTCACCAGTCAGTCTGTCTTTACATTACATTTACAACAGTGCTCTGTTATAAACATGTAGATGTACAGGGAGCTGATATTCACTCTTTTTGTCTGATTCCTTTGTTTTCATACAAAGGACTGTAGATGCTTTCGTGAACGCTGTTAAACAATCCACATTTGTCAACAGTTTTCCTGTATCATCAGAATTTCTTTCTGCTCTGTGAATATCATATAGTTTGGGGGATGGAGATGAGAATGGTGAATGTTATAGAAGAAAGCTACAGTAAAACTGGATTCTTTTTACCTTCTCAGTCATCTTTTTATATGTTGAAATAAACAATCTCAGTATCAGCCCTGGAAGAAAGATCTCCTTAATGGATCCACCTTGCAGTATACGGTTTAATATTCTCTCCATATGGTTACATTATTGTAGTGACACTGGGTTTTCTGCTTGAATGCTGAGATATCATTCTATTTCATAGAAATTATACCGCAGGAGTGGAACAAGTGCCTGAGTGGAAGATACTGGAGGTGTTTTGCCTGAAGAGGTCCGGAGTAGGCATAATGCATCTAGAAAGTGCTGGTGGAAAAGTGTTCACAAGGCTGGGACAGCTCAGTGGTTTGAGCATTGGCCTGCTAAACCCAGGGTTGTGAGTTCAATCCTTGAGGGGGCTGTTAAGTTGAACTGGGGCAAAAAATGGGGAGTGATCCTGCTTTGAGCAGGGGGTTGGACTAAATGATCTCCTGAGGTCCCTTCCAACCCTGATGTTCTGTGATGCAGACAAAGTCTTGCTGCATGTGGTCAGCCAATATAGAATGCACGGACTGTAACGTAGCCTTGTGCGCTGGCGTGCTTTGGGGAGGAGGTAGTGACAATGCAATGACTCGACGCACCCAGGCACATCTCCTCTTTGGCAGCAAGCACTACCACTAATGCAGATTGTGTTCAGGGAGCACTGGTTACCAAACTATGGCTGCTTTCTGTGCTACAGCAACAGGGAAGGAGAGGGCTTTCTGTGCTCTCTGCCCCATCATGTGCACTCCTGCTAGGGGCAGGGATAATGTACACCTAGCGGTATTCGTTTTACACCAGTCAGGGGCGACGAAAGCTCCCTAAAAGTGTGAGGGGGACACCGGTGCCCAAAATGGGGCCCTGCCCCTGCCAAGCCGCTCCTTCCCTTTAGGCCCCCCCCCACATCCCCGCTTCGCTGAGGGGCCCCCACACCACCACCTCCCCGAGGCCCTGCTCCTGTGCCACCTCTTCCCCTCAAGACTCCACCCCCCGCTCGCTCCTCTTTGCCCCCTCCCCCCGTCTCCCGCCCTTACAGCTGGTAAAAAGTGGGGGGACATGGTCCCTGGCCCCCCATTTCGTCACCCCTCACAGTAGTAGCTATTTTTTTTTCAGTGAGTGACAGAGCTGTTGGGACAGATTCACTGAAGCTTCCTTTAGAGGGGATCCACCCTTTCTTGCTGATTTCCTATGATTGTACTTCTCCTTGACACATCCCGTCCACTGCACCAGTGACATCTGGCATCAGGTGCATCTCACTATGCCTTGGCAATATGTGATTTTCACTCATGAATTTCCTCTGGCCCATATTTTCCTTTGACTTAAAATGTTCTTAATGGTTTAATTACCTTCTCCTTCATGCTCAGCAGGCTTTCTTTATTCTTCTATGGGGGAATATTTTAATTGGGCTACCTTCAAAGCAATACACACACACTCCCAGTCTCCATCTCTGAATTGTTTGTTCACACCACAGCATGGCAATAATTGCAGCCTCGGTATTTCATTAAATATTGTGAAATTGAACTCAAAATCACATCAAGCCAATTACAAACAAGCTGGTAACTGCTGAATTCCCGATAGACAAACTTTTGGTAGAAGTTGGTTCACTGCCTTCCTGATGTGGCACATTTTTTACATGGAGTAATGACTTTCCAAGCATTACATAGCAGAATATGTTTCTCTCTTTCAGTGTCTCCACAGTTATCTGACTCGGTTTAGCTTTGTAGTTAATGTGTAACTTTCAGAGTGCTGCATTAATAATTTTACTAGGTATTAAAATGTTCATACATGTTAGGAATCATGTTTTGCTAAAGTGGGAAATGGGAATGGGAGTAAGGAAGTTGGAATCATGTTTGGCTAAGGGTAGGAATGGGAACAGGGACACAAGTGTAAAGCTCTGTGGTGTCAGAGCTGGGAAGGAGGATACTAAGGAAGGAAACTGGAATCATGCTTGCTGGAAGTTCACCCCAATAAACATCGAATTGTTTGCACCTTTGGACTTCGGGTATTGTTGCTCTCTGTTCATGCGAGAAGGACCAGGGAAGTAAGTGGGTGAAGGAATAAGCCCTCTAACATCTAGATGAACAGAGAGCAACAATACCCAAAGTCCCATTCCTACCCTTAGCCAAACATGATTCCAACTTCCTTACTCCCATTCCCATTTTCCCCTCTTTTTCTTACCCCCATTCCCTGTTCCCATCTCACACGCCCACATGCCCACCCCCACCCACACCCAGTCACTTCCTCATTGACTACAGATTATATAGTAAAACTTGAGTTCTGCTTAGCTATACCTTAACCAATCATTTTCCTGAAATTTAACTAACCAATCCTAACATATTGTAACATGATTATGTAACCAATTATATCCCACCACCTTAATTAGTTTACACCCAGCAAAATTAATTATACAGCAGACAGGAACAATCACAGAACCAGACAGAGATTATACAGACAAACAATAGCAAAGTGGGAACTATAATGACAAGACAATACAGAAGTGAGGATTTCACATTCCAGCTATTGATAAGTGAGTTCTTGCCAGACAGGATGCTATCAAACTAAGTTTCCTTTTACATTTTCTAGGCACTTCCCTTTCTCTGGAGGTGATAGGAACTATCAGGACAGGATTGTATTCCTAACAGCCGAATAGCACCTTATTTCAGTGTGACTAGTTTGGAATGTGAGGATGTGACTGTTTGCTTCCCAGCTTATGGCTGCCTCTGCTGCTTAGCCAAAGGCCTTAGCCTAAGAACAGGGCCTCAGACTGTCACAGTAAGAGAAGGCCCTTACACCAGCAGACAGTGATTTTGATTCTTTCTTTTATACCTCTATCACTAGCCAAGTGATAAGAATACACCTAAATTCTTAGAGTATAGGCCTTTACAGACAAGCCTGAATATCTATATCCTAACAATACACATTTAGAACTTATTTTTATCAAGTTCCCATTATAAACATTATGATCAAGGGCCTACAGGTTTGCACCAGCTGCAATTCAAATTTGTCTCTGCAACACGTTTTATGGGAACAAATTTTATATTCTCTAGCCTTGCTTTTTTTCTCCTTTTGAGTTTTTAAGCTCACTGAGGAAGTATTTTGAAGTGATGCTTTAGCCAAAGCTTATGGTTTTACTATACCATTTATTTATGAATTTATTTTATTTCTTTAGATTTGATATTAAAAAAGAAAGACCATGCAAAGCTCTAAGCTGCCTGACCATAATTAAACTTACAATAATCACCTAGCAGAATAAATGCAAATAAATTAATGCTCCCTGCCAGCAGCCTTCAATAGTGAAATGGAGATAATATTTCACCTAGTAGTTCGCAGTATTGGAGCTGTGTTGGTCTCAGCATCTGAGAAATACAAGGTGGGTGAGGTAATATCTTGTACTGGACTAACCTCTGTTTGTGGAAGAATCAAGCTTTTGAGCTTCACAGAGGTCTTGTTCAGGTCTGGAAAAAGTAACCAGATTGGTAAGCATACGGGGTTAACACGTTGCAGGAGACCACTTAAAGTGAAGTGGGCAATTAATATCTTTGCAGTCATAGGACAAAGGAGGTTAGTAGGTTACAAATTTTTGTAATGATCCATAAAACCGGTACAGCAGAATCTCAGAGTTACAAACACCAGAGTAACGAACTCACGAGTCAGCCACACATCTCACTGGGGAGGCGGGAAGGGGAGAGGAGGAGAAAGCAAATACAAGTATTGTTAAATGTAAACTACTATTAAAAAAAAAAAAAGGGAAAGCAGCATGTTTTTTCTGCATAAAGTTTTAAAGATGTATTAAGTCAATGTTCAGTTGCAAACTTTTGAAAGAACAACCATAATATTTTGTTCAGAGTTACTAACATTTCAGATTTCAGAGTAACAGCTGTGTTAGTCTGTATTCGCAAAAAGAAAAGGAGTACTTGTGGCACCTTAGAGACTAACCAATTTATTTGAGCATAAGCTTTCGTGAGCAACAGCTCACTTCATCGGATGCATACCATGGTATGCATCCGATGAAGTGAGCTGTTGCTCACGAAAGCTTAACATTTCAGAGTTATGAACAACCTCCATTACCAAGGTGTTTGTAACTCTGAGGTTCTACTGTTTTTCTGACTCCATGATTTTTAGTATCTAGCAGAGTTATGAATGTAAGCACCCAGGTTTGTCTTTTGAAGATATTGTACAGGTTTCTTCTGGGGATGAGGAATGAAAGGTCAGATATAAAGTGATCTTTTTGTGAAGTGTTCATTCACAGGTGATAAGGGTGTTTTTGTCTTTTATCATTTTTCTGTTCATTAGAGAGAATAGCAATTGTCTGGTTCACTCACACAGTTGTTGTTGGGGCATTTGATGCCCTGGATGAAGTACGCCACGTGTTGTGATGGGCATGTGCAGGACCTATGGATCTTGAACGGTGTGTTGTGGGGGATGTTGATCATCATTGTAGTGGAGGTACGTCTGGAGGTTTTGCATCTGTTATTCTGGCAGTGTCTGGTACTGCAGTGAGTTAATGTGTCCTGGTTTGTTGGGAGCTTGCTTCTGATGATGAGCTTCAAGAGGTGTGTATGTGGGGGCGGGGGATTGTTTGAAGACTAGAAGAGGGAGTTTCAGAAAGATTTCTTTCAGGATGTGGACCCCATCAAGTACAGGTTGTAGTTGTTGTTTGATGATACCGCATATGAGTTCCAGTGTGGGGTGGTAGGTGAAGTGTGTGTGTGTGTGTGGTTTTTTTTTTTATTGGAGTAGGTTCTCTCGGGGTATTTGGATGGTCCATTCCATAGCTAAACTATCAGTCCTCATCCTCCAAGGACACCTGCAAAACACCTTCAAAAGATGAGTCTAGGAATTTAAATTCATAACTCTGCTAGACACTAAAAATCATGGGCTCAACAGAGACACTGGTTTAATGGCTCATTAACACAATTTGTAAGCTACTAATCCTATAGTCCTATTGTTGTATGACTCCAGAGGTGTTAATTGCCTACATCATTTTAAGTGTTTTCCTGCAACATGTGTTAACCCTTTTACACTTAACAAGCTGGCTTACCTCTAACACTCTGGTTATCTTTTCCAGACCTGACGAAGAGCTTTTTGATGCACGAATGGTTGTCTCTTCCACCAGCTGAAGTTGGTCCAATCAAAGATCTTACCTCACCCACATCATCTTTCTGTTAATCTAATAAGCAGACAATAAAAAAGAAGAAAATGTAGAAAAACTGATCCCCTAAATCATATCCAGGAAGGCTGATCCAATGGTTAGGGCACAAACCTCAGACTTGGGTTCAGTTCCCTGTGCCTCCACAGACTTTCTGTGTGAGCTTGGGCAAGTACTTAGCTCCATATGTCTCAGTTACCAGGCTGTAAAAATGAGCATTTAGGTCATCCGAGTCGGAGACTTCAAAGTCAGAGTCATTGCACTCCAGTAGGAGCAGGAGGTCCTGCTCTCGCTGTGACCGCCATCCCTGCCCAGCGCCGTGGCCACTCAATGGCCCTTCTGGATTCCCTGGGCCTGTCATCAAACTGAGGGGCAGAGGCATGGGTCTGGACCAGCATCAGTGGTCTCTGCGTTCTTCGGACCTCCCCACACTCCTTTGGTACTGGAGATGGCAGTACCGATGTCAATGTCCCAGCACCAACCAAGGCATTGACGATGGCGGCACCAGCCCCGACTGTGGCACCGACGCTAACTGTGCCTGCGGCACTGGCTGCAGCACTGATTGTAGCACTGATTGTGGCACCGGAGATCCTAGCTCCTTGGGACCCCAGGGGAGCGGAGGGCAGAGAGCAGGACCCGGTACTCACCACCCTATCATCCTCCAGATGAGTCGGTGGTTGGCTCGGCAACCGTTCCAGTGTTGGAGGACAGCAGGGTCCTACAGCAGCCGCTGAGATGGATGGCACAGAGCCTGAACATAAAACCAGAGGAGGTGGTGGAAGAGGCCAACAAGATGGTCAATATCCTTTCCCCTCCTGGACCATCCCATATTGCGCTGCCAGTGGTTAAAAACATCAGTGATGCCACTAAGACCCTGTGGCAGACCCCATCCTTGCTGCCTCCTACCTCCAAAAGATATGAGCAGAGGTACTTCATCCCCTCAAAGGAATATGAACATCTGTAGATGCATCCCCTGCCAGACTCCCTGGTAGTGAACAGGGGCTCTCCCCCAATCAAGAGGCCAAAAGGTTGGACCTCTTTGGGAGGAAGAAAGATATATTTGGTGGGGGATCTGCAGCTTCATATTGCTAACCATCAGGCGGTGGTTAGCAGGTATAATTTTAACACCTGGGGGACCATGACAGTTTTCCAAACTCCTGCCCATGGACTCCCGAGCAGAGTTTTCTCCTCTAGTAGAGGAGGGCAAACTGATTTCTCATGCTTCCCTGCAGGCACCCTTGGACGCAGCAGACATGGCATCCCTCACCATGGCGACTGGGGTGGCTATGAGAAGGAGTTCCTGGCTGCAGATCTCTGGCCTTCCACACAAGGTCCAGCAGACAATCCAGGACCTCCCGTTCGAGGGCCAGACTTTCTTCTTGGAGAAGACTGACTCTTGCTTACAGTCTCAAGGACTCTAGGGCCAGCCTGAGATCCATTGGCCTCCACACCCCTGCCAACCAATGGAGACATCTTAGACATCAGCTTCCACTGAGGAATTATCATCCTCAGTGTAGGCAGGAGGGGTCTTGCAGGAGGACCAGGAACTCGAGAAAGAGACCTCATCCTTTCTCAGGCCAAAACTCAGCTTTTTGAAGGTGTGCATGAGGATGGCTCACCAGTACAAAGACTGGATCCACCCTGCCTTACCTTTTCATCCCAACTATCCTCTTTCTACCCTGTGTGGGCCCATATTACATCGTACCGCTTGTTGATCTGCATGGTAGAGAGGGGATACTCCCGCAATTCTCTGCCCTCCCACCCTTCCACCATCCTTCCCCGTCCCTCTTCAGGGATCCTTCTCATGAGCAACTCCTTATACAGGAGGTGCAATCGATCCTCTCGCTGTGGGCAGTGGAAGAGGTTCCTCAGGAACTGAAGGGCAAGGGTTTCTATTCCCGGTATGTCCTAATACCGAAAGGTGGGCTCAGGCCCATTCCAGACCTGTGAGAGCTCAACAAGTTCATGAAGAAACTCAAGTTCTGCATGGTCTCTTTGGCCTCCTTCATTCTTTACTTGGATCCAGGGGACTGGTATGCCATCCTTGACTTGAAGGACATGTACTTTCATATAGCAATCACACCGTCCCACAGAAAATACCTCAGGTTTGTGGTGACCAACAGCCACTACCAGTTCACTGTCCTCCATTTGGTCTGTCAGCAGCACCTCAAGTTTTTACCAAGTGCATGGCAGTCGTGGCCGAGTTGCTGCACAGATGACAGGTATAGGTATTCCCGTACCTTGATGACTGGCTGATCAAGTGCCACTCCAGGGTTCAGTTGGAGGTGCAAGTCAACTTCATAAGAAAGACATTCAATGAATTGGGCCTTCTCCTGAACATGGGGAAATCGACTCTGTCTCCTGTCCAGCAGATAGAATTCATAGGGGTGGTACTGGACTTGACACAGGCCAGGGCACACCTCCTGGAAGCGAGGTTCCGGGCCTTGGGCAACATCATTCAAAGTCTAAGGCAGTTTCCTACCATCACAGTAAGGAATTGCCTGAAACTTCTTGGGCACATGACCGCTTGTACCTTTGTGGTGCAACATGCCAGACTCAGACTCCAGCCTCTCCAATCATGGCTAGCCTTGGTGTATTGCCCAGATCGGGACAGTTTGGACAGGGTCGTGACTCTGCCTTGCATGGTCCTTGACTCCCTCCTGTGGTGGGCTGACCCACAGGTAGTGTCTGCAGGGGTCCCCTTCACCGCTCCTCAGCCATCCCTCTTGCTGGTGACAGACGCATCAGCCTTGGCCTGGGGAGCACATATGGGAGACCTCAGGACACAAGACCTCTCCTGCTTGGACCCGGTTAAACAAGTCCTCCTTGGCAGTAGGAAACCCTACACCAGGGCTACCTACCTGGCCAGGTGGAAGAGGATTTTCAGTCTGGTCAGCGCAACTGTCTGACTCCGAAGCTCACCTCCATACCGCTTATATTGGACTACCTTCTCCATCTTAAGCATCAGGGGCTGTCCATGTTGTCAATAAACATTTGTAAAATGTTGTAAAATAAAAATGTTGTCATTTCGGCCTTCCATCCAGGCACAAAGGGCCAGTTGGTCTTTGCCAACCCTGTGGTCAGCCATTTCCTGAAAGGTCTCAACAGGCTATACCCATGTGTCTGACAACTGGTCCTGACCTGGGACTCCAATCTAGTCCTTTCCAAATTGATGGGTCCACCCTTCAAACTGCTAGCGACTTGTTCCCTGCTTTACCTGTCGTACAATGTGGCTTTTCTGATAGTGACAACCTCAGTCAGGAGGTGTCTGAGCTCCAGGCCCTAACAGCAGAGCATCCTTACATGGTGTTCTATAAGGACAAGGGTCAGCTCAGGTCAGATCCTGCATTCCTCCCGAAGTTTGTCTCCCAGTTTCATATCAACCAGGACATCTTCCTCCCAGAGTTCTATCCTAAGCCACACGTAAGTGGCAGGGAGCAGAGGCGTCATTCATTGGACGTCCGCAGAGTGTTAGCTTTTTACATAGAATGAAAACGTTCAGGAAGTCCATTCAGCGGTTTGTGGCCATGGCAGACAGGATGAAAGGTCTTCCAGTCTCCTCTCAATGAATTTCATTGTGGATCACGTCCTGCATCTGTGAATGCTATAACCTGGTGGAGGTACCGGCCCCACCCCTCACAGCACACTCCACAGCAGCACAGGGCAGCGGTGACTTGATCCTCAATACATACTTTTTTATGTCGCAATATGCTATCACTCAGCAGGCCAGAGATGAGGTGGCCTTTGGCACAGCAATGCTCCAGTCAGTGGACATCTGAACACTGACCCCACCTCCAGAGCTTAGATTTGGGAGTCACCTGATTGGAATGGACATGAATAAGCACTTGAAGAAGAAAAAAACAGTTACTCACCTTTTTGTAACTGTTGTTCTTTGAGATATGATGTTCATGTCTATTCCATTACCCACCCATTGACCCCTCTGTCCGAGTAGCCAGCAAGAAGGAACCGAGGGGGTGGTGTGTCAGTAGGGCCTATATTGGGCACCATGAAGTATCTGTCTGGTGCCCAGACTGACCGGACGGATACTGCTAGGGGAAAAACCTTCCAGCTGCTATGCACGCATGTGCATACACATCTGATTGGAATGGACATGAACAGCATATCTCGAAGAACGGCAGTTACAAGAAGGTGAGTAACTGTTTTTTTTCCCTGTGTGTAAGATGTTCACTACATTTGGGGTTCTTTGGACCAAGGGAAGGGAAAGAGAGTTCTAGGGCTCTCTCTGAGACTATCCTGCTGTCATCATCCTCTTTCATTAATAAGAAAGGGGATGCAGCTTAAGTGCCTCTGATGATTGCAATTGTGACAGTGTATCAGAGGGAAAGAGGCAGTCTCAGGTAAGCAGAGCTCAGGCCATTTAGGGATTTAAGGTCATAACCAATACCTTAAACTCCACCTGGAGACCAATAGGCAGCCAGTGCAGATTCCAAAGTACCACTTTGTGGTATGGTGACTATTTGTGAACTTTCCTTCTCCATTTGCATTGCTAATGCTATTTCAAAGCAAGACTGGTCAGTAAAATCTTTTTTTCTGATAACATTTTATGGATTTCATAGTATACAAACCATGCATAATGGGGAAAAAACCCTGCTAAAATGAAGAGTAAATTTGATTGATAAACTTGAGGAAATTGCAGTCTGATCATGGCCAGTGGACTCTACTTTGAGCATGAGAGTCTATACTAATGGAGGCGATATTAGATATGAATTATTTGCTCAACCCTACGGCTAAGAAACCACCATGCTTTATTTTTCACTTTTTAAAACAGATAGACATTTCTTCCTGGTAAGAATTTTGGATAGTGTACTCTAACTGGTATTTCCTATACAAAGGAATACCATAACTAGAACTACCACTAGAGAGCATTTAAAACCCAATGGCACCCATCCCTGAAACTCTTAAACACAGGAATAGTCCCACTGAACTCAGTAACTCGGTTACTCATCTACATGTTTGCGGAAGAAGGCTTAACCACCTCAGTCCTGCAAGATGCTCCATGCAGGTGGACTCCTATATCCAAAGAGACACTAATGAAGTCAATGAGGTTATGGGAAGATGTAATGGTCCACCTGAATGAAAAGAACTGTAAGATCTGGCCCTAAACATGCATAGTAATACATTGCAAAGTATCTGTATTGTAAAGCAAACAATAGATGAGCTCTGCGATTAACTGATAAATGGGGGCTGAGAAAACTTTGTGTGGAATTTCATGTTATTTAGTTTAGAAACATTCTATCTTTTATAGAAAGATCACATCACTAAGTCAGATGTAAACAGCGACATGGGTCAAGTATCTTCTCATTGACAGACCTTCTGTGTGATTTTCTTAGGAATTTTTAGAGTAGTTTGGAACCATGTAGCTGCTGAAAATGATAGCCTTGGTCAGAATAAACTGTGTGAAAAGATAAGTGAAGTAATATATTGGACAAACTTATTAGGGATGATGTTTTATTTCTTGCATTTGCTCAGGAAGTCAATGTTGCTGTTAATTTTGCTTCCTTTTTCTTTATGTGGTGGAGTTTCCATTTCAGCTGGCAAAATTAAATGTCTTCCATTGTTGTAAGCAGTGTTAGAGCTGTGCTGATCCCAGGATATTAGAGAGACAAGGTGGGTGAGGTAATATCTTTTATTGGACCAATAAGAGATATTACCTCATTCACTTTGTCTCTTTAATGTCTTGGGACCAACACAACTATAACACTGCATATAACTATGGTGAAGTGTGTCAGTTGTATTGCATTATCATCTGATAACAGTGTATTTTACATGTCCCTGCCGCAGAAGAAACAAATTGATAAATAAGTCACTTTAGGTCAAATAACACAATGTAGTTATACCAGCCCATGGTGGCTTCAAATTACTTAAACATATTTTCCTAAATCTACTTAGTGGAGACATACACAATCGACTGTATGTCCCCACTAAGCTCATTAAGTCAGTGGAGTGCGTCCTCAATACCATGGCTAGGATCGACTTACAGAGAGGTGCACTGTGGGTAGCTATCCCACAGTTCCCACAGTCTCCACTGCCCATTGGAATTCTGGGTTAAGCTCTCAATGCTTGATGGGGCAAAAATATTGTTGCGGGTAGTTTTGGGTACATGTCATCAGTCTCCCCTCCCTTCCTCCCTCCATGAAAGCAATGGCAGACAATAGTTTCACACTTTTTTTCTTGGGTTACCCATGCAGATGCCATACCATGGCAAGCATGGAGCCCGCTCAGCTCACCGCTGCTGTTGAAAGCATTGTAAACACCTCACGCATTATCCTGGAGTATGTGCAGAATTGGGCTGAGAGACGCCAGCACGAGGACAATTTTGATGAGGACATGGACACAGACGTTCCTGACAGCATGGGCTGTGGCAGTTGGGACATCATGGCAGCAGTGGGGCTGCTACAGTGGAATGCTATTGATACAGTGGAATGCTGATTCTGGACCCGGCAAACAAGCACAGACTGTTGGGACCACATACTGTTGCAAGTATGGGATGATTCACAGTGGCTGCGAAACTTTCGCATGCGTAAGGCCACTTTCCTTGAACTTTGTGAGTCGCTTTCCCCTTCCCTGAAGCGCAAGAATACCAAGATGAGAGCTGCCGTGACAGCTGAGAAGCGAGTGGCGATAGTCATGTGAAAGCTTGCAATGCCTGACTGCTGCCAGTCAGTCGGGAATCAGTTTGGAGTGGGCAAGTCTACTGTGGGGACTGCTGTGATCCAAGTAGCCAATGCAATCACTAATGTTCTGCTATCAAGGGTAGTGACTCTGGGAAATGTACAGGTCTGCAATGGGGTTCCCTAACTGTGGTGGGGCAATAGACGGAATGCATATCACTATCTTGGCACCGGACCACCTTGCCAACCAGTACGTAAACCGCAAGGGGTACTTCTCAATGGTGCTGCAAGCACTGGTGGATCACAAGGGATGTTTCACCGACATCAACGTGGGATGGCTGGGAAAGGTGCGTGACCTCTCGCATCTTTAGGAACTCAGGGCTGCTCAAGCAGTTACAAGAAGGGACTTAGTTCCCAGACCAGAAAATTACTGTTGGGGATGTTGAAATGCCAATAGTTATCCTTGGGGACCCAGCCTACCCCTTGCTCCCATGGCTCATGAAACAGTACACAGACAACCTGGACAGTAGTAAGGAGCAGTTCAACTATAGTCTCAGCAAGTGCAGAATGGTGGTAGAATGTGCCTTTGGACATTTAAAAGCTTGCTGGTGCTGTTTGCTGACTAGGTTAGACCTCAGCGCAACCAACATTCCCATTTGTTATTGCTACTTGCTGTGAGCTTCATAATATCTGTGACAGTAAGGGGGAGATGTTTATGGTGGGGTGGGAGGTTGAGGCAAATCGCCTCGTGGCCGATTTTGAGCAGCTAGACACCAGGGCGATTAGAAGAGCACAGGTAGGCGCGCTGCGCATCCGAGAGGCTTTGAAAACCAGTTTCATGACTGGCCAGGCTATGGTGTGACAGTTGTGTGTGTTTCTCCTTGCTGCAAACCTGCCCCCTTTGTTGATTTTAATTCCCTGTAAGCCAACCACCCTCCCCCCTTCGATCACAGCTGGCAAAGGAAATAGTCACTATTGTTTTGAAACCATGCATTATTTCTTTATTAATTAAAAAAAGTGAGATAACTGACAAGGTAGCCCAGTAGGGTGGGGTGCAGGAGGAGGGAAGGACAAGGCCACATTGCTTGTTGCAGCCACACTACAAATCAAAACTGCTTGAATGACAGCCTTCTGTTGCTTGGGCCATACTCTGGAGTGGAGTGGCTGGGTGCCCGGAGCCTCTGCCCCTGCGTTCTTGGGTGTCTGGGTGAGGAGGATATGGAACTTGGGGAGGAGGGCAGGCGGCTATACAATGGATACATCGCAGGTCTGTGCTCTTGTTGGCTTTCCTGCAGCTCTAACAGATGTTTCATCATGTCTATTTGCTCCCCCATTAGCCTCAGCATCGCCTCCTGCCTCTGCTCTTCACTCTCACTTAATGCTTTCTTTGCCTCTGCCACTGAATGCCTCCATGCATTAAGCTGTGCCCTATCAGCGTGGGAGGACTGCATGAGCTCAGAAAACATGTCATCATGAGTGGATTTTTTTCGGCTTCTAATATGCGATAACCTCAGGGACAGAGATGATAGGGGGAGATAAAAAGGGAGTGTAAAATTTAAGATGTTACATTTCTGAGAACAAAAGGGAGACTCTCTTTCACAGTGAATCAAGCAATTCACAGCAGACAGCACATGTGCTTTAGGTACAAGGTTGCGTTTTGCCTTTTATATTGATCACCTGCCGGTATGGTGACGCATCACACATGGCTGGGCAACAGAATTCGGTTTCCAGGCTGCCATGGTAAGCCAAAGGGTACACAGGGCTGACTTCTTACGCCTTCATTACATGTGGGAATGGTTTCAAACTGCAGCGCCATCCTTTCTCATAGCAAGCAATGCCGATTGGGTTTCACCGGAGAGGCTGCGGTTTTTGGGTGGATGTGCAGCACACACCTCTTCCCACCCCACCGTGTGAGTATTCTCTGGGATGATCCCTTCACCCCTCCCCCCACTGCATAGCTATTCTCTGGGATGAACCCTTTTAGCTAAGCGCAAACAACCCACCATGAATAGATTCCTTTTACTGTTCCCTTACAAAAATTCCTCTATTTCAACCAGGTGACCAAGAATGATATCACTCTCCTGAGGCTAACACAAAAAGATAAAGACCGAATGTTGTTTGAATGCGACCAAAACCCAGGACCATTCACTGCCATGCTTTGAGCTGCAATGATTCCAGACTACTTGCTACTGGCTTGGCGTAGTAAAGTGTCCTACCGTGGAGGACGAAATAAGGCAGCCCTCCCCAGAAACCTCTGCAAAGGCTTTCAGAGTACCTCTAGGAGAGCTTCATGGAGATGTCCCTTGTGGATTCCTGCTCCATCTCCAGACATGTTAACAGACTTTTCCAGTAGCTGTACTGGCTGTGAATGCATCCCAATTCTTCAGGGCAAATCAAACATTAAACACTATTGCTTTTAAACCCTGTACTGTAGTTACAAATGTGCACTCACCAGAGGTGCCGTCTTCGGCTTCAGGGTCGGGGATCCCACCTTGGGAGGGTATTGGCTTCAGGGTGATGAAAAGACCCTAGCTGCTGGAGAGAATGGATTCACCGCTTGCCTGCTGCGCATTCTTCTCCTCTTCCTCATCCACAAAATCCTCCTCCCTGTTGCGTGAGACTCCCACCTTGTAGGTGTCCATGGACAGTGGTGGGGTAGTGGTAGGGTCCCCCCTAGAATGCCATGCAGCTGATCATAGAAGCAGCATTTATGGGGCTCTGACCTGGAGTGACCGTTTACCTCCTTTGTCTTTTGGTAGGCTTGCCTGAGCTCCTTAACTTTCACATGGCACTGCTGTGTGTCCCTGTTGTAGCCTGTCTCCATGATGCCCTGTGTGATTTCGGCATATATATTAGCATTTCTTCTTTTTGATTGGAGTTTCGCCTACACAGATTCTTCTCCCCGCACAGCAGTGAGATCCAGTGTCTCCCTTTCGGCCTATGCTAGAGTTTGTTTGTGATTTTCAGGGGACTGCATGGTCACCTGTGCTGCTGAGCTTGCCACACTGACCAAACAGGAAATGAAATTCAAAAGTTCCCAGGGCTTTTCCTGTGTACCTGGCTAGTGCATCGGAGTTCAAAGTGCTGTCCAAAGCGGTCACACTGGAGCACTCTGGGATAGCTCCCAGAGGCCAATACCGTCAAATTGCGTCTGCACTACCCCAAATTCGACCCAGCAAGGTGGATTTTAGTGAAACTCCCCTCGCCGGGGAGGAGTACAGATTTTAAGAGCCCTTTTGGTCGACGGAACGGGTTTGGTTATGTAGATGCATTCATTTTTAAAATTGACCTAATGTGGCTAAATTCAACCTAACCCCGTAGTGTAGACCAGGGCTTTGTTTCTAAATGATTAGTGTATAGCAAACAAAATGTCTGTGGTAATGATTCTCCCAAAGAATGAGAAATTCTTTTGAGTCTGTTTCTTTTGGAGCATACTGTGTTTGTTGCTTTGTTTAAATATATAAAAATTGGGTGATCACCAAAGACTTCTATAATTGTTGGGCTCTTGGTGGGGGAGGGAGGGTGGGGAGAGAGGGAAATCAAACTGCCTTTATTACTGCGGTGACAGGAAGTTGTTCCTGCCTATAGGACAGAAGTATTTTTTTCTTCGCATCCCAAAGTGTTTCCCCTTAAAGAAAGCACATTTTTATAATTTTCTCTACTTCAGAACTAGTACAAGTGGGAAAGTAACTACTGTTGGAGAGATGTTTACTTCCTCTTTTTGATCAATGCAGTGTTTGCTCTTCACTCTTATTTTTCCTTTATTGAATGCCATGTGGCTTATTGCTCCAGATATCCAGTCACTGCAGGTAATAACAGCAGTGACCTCTGGCATAAAAACTAGTGTCTGTAAAAAAGGGGAAAAGCACAGTGGGAGTAATTACCCCCCTGGACTAATTTACCACAGAATAAAATACACTATAATAAGGCTCATAAAGGCAGGATTTGGCAGTGTTTTTGGAACATAAGGAACAGCTGGCAACTCAGTCTAAAACAAACCATGTAAGCATCTGTTGTCCGAAGCAAATATTCCATTGCACTTCTTTTAAAGAAGCGATATGAAAAAGAGAGTGTCAGGCAAACAGACCCTGATACAGAGATGTCCTGGAAAAGGCCCTAATAATATCTTTTTTTATTATGGTTTGAAAGATAGATTTAAAGCAGAGATTTTTAGGTTTCATTGATTTAGATCTTGTTTAAATTTATATATGGATGCAACCCACTGCCTTCTGTTATCACCATGGAGACTATGGGCCATAGTGCCTCTAGAACAGGCTGATGTTTCTGGAACTCTCTATTTGCCTGTGCTATGTCCATCAGCAGCCCCATGCAGAGGGCACAGGATTAGGGATGATCTGAGTGTGGATTGGGTTGACTGGTTTAGTTTGATTTGTGTGTGTGTACAACCAATGTAGGGCTCATTACTGGGCCCTGAAGCATATATTCAGAAATATGTGCATCATGTTCCCTGACTTCTATAAATTCCCTACACAAATCTGGCTATAGAAGACCAGAGTGGAGTGCTATTGCTGCTGGTTAGGAGGAGATCAACAATCAGGACTTTAAAGCATTCTAGTCTATACATGTACTTCTACACTAAAAACACAAAACAAAACAAAACTGGCAGTCAATCTCAGAACCCAGGTCAATTTATTTGAGCTTGCGGAGTTCATGCAACGGGGCTAAAAACAACAGTTCTTGCTCAGTCTGGAGCCTGATCTCTGAGACCCACCACCTTTCTGGGTTTCATCCTTTTTACAAAACTATGATAAACCTTGTACAAAGTATACCTGGTGAGGTATAATTTGAAAATTCATTATTTGCTGATCATTAGTGTCCTGGTAAAATGTTTGTAGCAATATTGTATATAAAGCTATAAGATGTTACCGTATGACACTGCTGAGACATGCTCAAAGTTTAGAAAAGCAGACACAAACCAGTTCCTCAGAGACACAGGCAAACTGATGTCTCAGCCAGGTGTTGTCAAAATCAAATAGACTATCACCTGATTAAGTGGCCATTCTTTGGCAGGAAGAAGGGTGTGAGAGAGAAATTTACATCCCGGGTAAACAGACCTGCTGTTGCCTGAACCCCAGTGGAAGAGAATTTTCAAAGAAGAGAAATGCTATAAGAAGGGAGAACAGAAGATACAAATCACCCCCCTCTCTCTCTCTCTCTCCTCATCTCTACTCTTGACATCAACAACAATTGAAAGACAAAAGAAGCATCATTGAACTGGGGGAATGGCCCTGTCTGAAATAATCCAACTAGACTTTGGGGGAGGGATAGCTCAGTGGTTTGAGCATTGGCCTGCTAAACCCAGGGTTCTGAGCTCAATCCTTGAGGGGGCCATTTAGGGATCTGGGGCAAAAATTGGGGATTGGTCCTGCTTTGAGCAGAGAGTTGGACTAGATGGCCTCCTGAGGTCCCTTCCAACCCTGATATTCTATGATTCTAAGCATGTGGTGAGCAAAACCTTTTGCTTCAAACTCACTCAGCTTGTTAAGATAGCTATTAGTGTGTGTTTTAATTTTATTTACTTGTACTCACTTATTACTTGTACTCACTTTTGGGGGGAGGGGTAGCTCAGTGGTTTGAGCATTGGCCTGTTAAACTTAGCGTTGTGAGTTCAAACCTTGAGGGGGCCATTTAGGGGTTTAGGGCAAAAATTGTGGATTGGCCCTGCTTTGAGCAGGGTGTTGGACAAGATGACCTGAGGTCCCTTCCAACCCTGATACTCTTGAAAGATAGATTTTCATAAAGTCAAGAAACTTGTTTTATTGTTTTATCTAAACCAGTGTGTTTTTGGATTGAAATGTTTGGGAAACTTCATTTGAGATAACAGGATCTGTGCATATCATTTTCTATTCATGTGTAGTGATGGACTTTCTGTGAGCTTGTGTTTTCCAGAAGGTAGTAGAAGACACACATTTTTGGGGGAATGAATCTGGGACTAGGAAATTGCTAATGTCACTCTGCAATATAATTCAGGAGTGGATGGTTAGAAGCACTCATGTAATTCAGCTGGGAGTGATTTTGCATGCTAAAAGCTTTTATGTGAACAGAACGGGAGTGGTTGTTCTCACAGCGAAGCAGTGTAAAAGGCACCCCAATTGGGGAATTGAGGGGACACAGATGTTCAACCATCCAGATTGCATCCTGGGGAATGTCACACATAAGCTCTGAGACTTGCTGATGAGGTGTTTTTATTTGTTTGTTTTTCCAGAATGGAGGCACCAGTTTCCAACTTCTCTGGTGTTCACCTGTGCTATGTGCAATTGTAAGGCAGAAATTGGTCCTATATGTTTTGTGCAATGGCATCATACAAGAAAAATCTGGGGTTAAACATTTTAGTCTATTTAGATTATTTTTCATAATAAAGCTGTATTTGCTGCACATGCCACAGTAAAAAAACAAACAAAAATGAACCCAAGATGTTAAAAAAAAAAAAAAAAAAAAAAAGACAAAAATACTGATCTTTGGAAACTTCTGACTGGGCTGCGGTTTTAGGTACCTGAACACTTTCTATACTCTTTGAGCTGCAAAGTCTCAAATATATTTTCAAAAGAAATATCTTCAGAGCACTCAGTCGCTATCGAATACCAATGAAGCATTAAAAAAGGGGAATTTTAAAAGCTCATGCAGTTTGATGAATAATATTCATCTTTCAAATACTTATCAAATAGTCTGAGTTCAGCCTTTCAATCCAATTTGCAGGAATCAGAAATCCTGACGTTTGTTCAATATATAAAGCCCATTTGAAAATTTGTATACTTGAACTGGGTGCCCAATAATTTACACTTTAGGTTCACAATTTTGCATGCTAGGGTCAGAGTGTTTTGTTACTAAAAGCTGAATTCCCATTTTAATGCTTCTGCTACTCAACAAAAGTAAACAGTATAGAACTCAAGTAATGTATCAGAGTTATCATGCTGAATGGGTGAGTGGGTGTTTCTTGGAACATACACGGAGACAGATAGCTTCCAATGGATGACATCTTTCCATATGAGGAGGACCATTGGGCAGGAAATAATTCTCAGAAGAAGTTCATGGCTGTAGCTGCTTCTTGGAGAGGGAAACTGTGATTTTAACACCTGCACCAGAAGCAGGTAAGCTGCCTATGGCCTCTCTTCTGGAAATAAGCAGACGAGGTTCTTTGATCTGATGAACTGGTGCCTGCTTTCATTACTCTGGAGATTGTTCCTGCTTTTGCTAGCTTCAGAATGTCAAACTCTCATGATTTTATCACCAGTCTCAATATAATTTTTAAAGGTTTGTCATAATTTCCTGATATCTGACTTAAAGTTCATGGTGTTTTGCTCTTCTCCGTAATTGTTACCGTCTCCCATTAGTATCAGTAGGGTTGACTAAAGCCAGAGGTTGTCCTCAGCCAAGATGATCTTTAACAGGAAAAAAATGAGGCGGCCTCTTCCCATTGGAAATAAGGCCAGGCTGCCCCTGTGGAAGATTACAGCCCTTTTCCACCATGTGTGAGCCTGATGGACCAGAGGAGTGTGAGGGCAGGAGATGGGACTATGTGAGATGGGGAGAAGGAGGGAGGATATGGAGGGGCCTAAGGAACGTTAGAAGAGCAGGAAGGGGAAGTGTGGATGATGCAGTGAGAGGAATGGTGATGGGGGGACTAGAGAGAATAATATTCCAGTTTCTGGCATCAAACCTGCCACCATATACCAATACTTAAAATGGGATTTGAAGCCACAGGCTGCCCTCAGGCAAGATGACCACCATTTTGCTACAGATTTTCCTTATGGGAATGATCATAGAGAAAACAGCTACCATTCCTTATTGTTCACATTGATACTGAAGCTGGTATTCCTTCAGGAAATCTGCCTCTCTTTGCCATCTCTCTTCAGGCTCTAAGTTTAGGAAGCTGAAAACAGTGAGAAGACAGTGGACTGTGATGTGTTGGGGGTGGGGAAAGGTTTGGTGGGATGGGGATATGAGGTGTAGGAGGAGATTGAGTTGGGGTGGAAATGTAGGGAATGTGAGGCAACTGAAGAGGGGCAAGATAGTGTGGGGGTCAGAAGATGAATGATGGGTAATAGGAATGTGGGATGCAGGAGGAGATTGGGAGGGATGAAAATGTGTATGATGGGTTCCTCCCGGGGTGCCACCAGTGGGGTACCATTGAGCCCTTTGATGCACCAGCCTGGGTTTCCTCTCATACTGTGCTGCTGTGACAAGCTGTATACTGCTCCCGGTCCTACACTCCCACCAGCATTCGCACAGGCAGGGATACACCCAGCTGCAGTTGCATGCAGGCTCTGGCCAGCAACTGCATGAATCAACAGTAGAGAGGCTACAGTGAAAATAACCCCCAGCTCTCCAGCCTAAGACCCCAGAGTTGACCTGTCCTGCCCTGGTCAAAACCCCAACTAGTATGAATTTATTACTCAGTTTGCCCCTCCCTCAATGTGGAGAGGAATATGCAACAAGCCAGAGTTAATCAAGCTGAGTTTTTTTTTCCCCCAGACACTTCACTAAAAGGCACACTGGTTTAGATCAAGCAAAAACCCCAAGTTTATTGACTACAAAAAGATAAATTTTAAGTGATTTTAGGCGATAGTGAACAGCTCAAAGCAGATCACCTAGCAAATAAACAAAACTGCAAATGAAGCTTAAGATACTAGATGGATTGGATATTAATTAGCAGTTTCTCACCTTCGCTGGTGATACAAGCAGTCTATCAGGTTTCCATACACAGATGAGGAATCCCTTTAGCCTGGGACCAGCACTTCCCCCAGTTCAGTCTTTGTTCCTCAGGTGTTTCCAGGAATTCTCTTGTGTGGAGAGTGAGGACACTAGATGATGTCATGACCCCTTCTTATATATCTTTAACATACGGTAGGAACCCTTTGTTCCAAAAACAGTTCCCAGCCCAGTCTGTGAAAAAATATAGCTACCCAGAATGGAGTTCAGTATCATGTGATCTGGTCACATGTCCTTGCTTAGTCATAGCAGCCATTACTTACAGGCTGGCTGGAATGTTTACAGGAAGGCTAAGCTATTCCACAGCCAATCATTCTCTTTGTTTATGAGCCATTAGCACTGCCTGGCTTCACCATTGTTGTACCTGAAAGGCTGGCTGTGGGTGTTTTCCAGAGTAAGCACATTTTGAAATACAGATCCATAGTCAATATTCATAACTTCAGATACAAAAAATGATACATGCATACAAATAGGATAATCATATCCCAGCAAATCATAACTTTTCCAATGACACCTCACATGACCCGTCTTATACAAAATGCATCATAATTATGCCATAAGTATATCATAATAATATCACGACGATGGGGTGTAGTGTCACAATGTGAGGCACGGGAGAAGACTATAAGGGTCAGGGAAATGGTGTAGTGAAATTGGAACATGGAGCACAGGAGTAGATGGAGGAGGAATCTTGAAGGACTGGAGAATGTGGTGTGCAGGAGGCTGGAGGACAAGGTAATATGGAGGAGCGGGAAGGAGACTAAGGTTTGCATGGGGTGGGGTGTGGTCAAGAGAGACACAGAGAATAAAATATGGGACCGATGAATCTCGGGGTCATGTGGAAGACAGGAGACGGTGGGAGCAGAAAAGGAGAATGTGAGTGAGGCAGGAGTTTGGATGAGGGAGGTAGACAGGATAGTGATAAAGGCTGGGGGGGAAATGGAGAAGAACAGAATGATCGCTCGGGGGCAAGAAAGTGTAAGTGGTAGAGTCACCATCTGAGAAGGCATAGGAGAGGCCTGCATTTTTGAGTATCTTCCTTCTTGGTTATTTATAGAAGAAATCTGCTCTAGACTCCAGCTCAGTGTCCCCATTCTCGTGCCCACATTTTATATAGATTGTATAAGGTTGTAAGCCTGACACAGACTCCTGTGAGATTAGAGCTCAGTTGGTCAGTTCCTCTGAAGCTCACGTCCACAGTGGTCTGTTAAGCTGTGCTCCAGAGAAATGCCTACTTGGTTGGGCAGTAGTGATTATCTTGCAATCAGACAAGTAACAGGATTCTACTCTTTCTGAATGTTTTACCTTTGTTTTGAGAAACTTATCAACTTGAGTATCAATCCCAATTCTCCCTCCTTAGAGAGACCCCTTTATGAATTGCTGCATATCACATACTTTCTGCCTTCTGTCAAAGGAATCTGTGCTCTTCAAGGCCACTCAATCTTCCCACTGACTACTTTTGCAACTCATAAGAGACGCCATATTCCCCACCCTACTCTTGCCCTTTGAGAACTCTGAGTTCCAATCGCTTTTGGGAATCACTCAGCTTTCAGATAAAACCCTAATTATATGAGGTGATGGATATGAAGGTTCCCATGATTTCACTCTGTAAAACAGAAGATTTTTGTCCTTGTGTCCTTTGCCAAAATTTCTGACTGTTAAACAGCATGTTATTTAGATTGTATTCCTGCCTACTGCCTTATCACCCCAGAGGTAGATGAGATACGTAATTCATCTTTGAACAATTTGCAGTGTTTTGAGATCCTTTGGGAGGAAAAAAGGCATGGTGCAAATGGAAGATATTATTACTTCACACAAAAAGGCCCACAGCTGGGGAGCTATTGGAGGAATATTTTCAGATCTCCACGTTCCCAGAAGTTTAATTTAGGAACTCAAAGAAGAAAGAATATCTAGACTCAAAGCAGCGGTCAATATTAGAAATACTTGTTGATGTTAATCCCAAATTTTCTTTTGGTTGATTCCGTCTTGTTACCCTCATAAATTCCTCTCCTTGCTTAGCATTTACACTCTGGAAATACTTGTAGTTGGATTTTGTAGTGAACTTTACTGCTTTTTCCCCCATAATGTATGGCTGTAACTTCAATAAAATATATAAATTAAACTAATCACATACATTTCAAGATACATTCACTTTATGTGGCCTTGAATTTCACATTTTCTGGGGTCATAACACTCTTGTTCCAAATTTGTCAACTGAAGCATAAATAAAGAATTCGTAATATTAAAGAACAAAGCACATACATTAAGAAATTAAATGATAAAATAACAAACAGATTTAATCATTTCTTATATTACCCAATAACAGTCATGTACATTATAAATCCATGATACAACTGAAGGAGAGCTCTCCTACTATTCTAAATAATAGGCTAAAATTTCATTTAGTTTCATTTTAAATTGACTGTCTGTCCAATCTTTCTGTTCTCTTCTTCCACAGAACCTGAGGATGTTCAGCTATGTCATTTCAGAGGGTAGTCCACACAGCTTTAAAGTTCCTTATTTTGAATATTGAACTTCTTACATCAGATCCTAGAAACTTTCTTGGCTAGCATTCCAGAACTCTATGATCTATATATTAAAATGACTGAAATCACATCTTACTTTCTCAAGATTTTGTCATTTTTCACTTCCCCAAGAACTGTCTTGTGAACTTTCAAGCTCATGTTGGGAGAAAGAGACTTGGATGTTACAATATCCTTTTTTCTTCCTCTTTATCCCCAGTTTCTAACAACTCATTGTGAGGAACTTAACTTTCTGACCTGAGTGTGTGTGTGTGTATGTGTGTGTGTGTGTGCTGGGCTAAAGTGCTTTAGATGTTGGAAGAATTTTTTATTCCAAATTTAATATTTTTTCAACACTGCGGGACTGGATTGTTATTTTTGTCTTGTATATAAAGGTGTTTTGTTCCTTTGCTTTTGAGTTAAACTGACTCTGGTGTTGGAATATCTTTTTTGATTCCTAATTAAGAATGCAAGAAAGGCCAAATTGTGTCAGACCAAAGGTCCATCTAGCCTAGTATCCTGTCCTCCAACAAAGACCAATGGGAGGTGCTTCAGAGGGAATGCACAGAACAGACAATCATCAAGTGATCCATCCCCTGTCATCCACTCCCAGTTTCTGGTAGTAAGAGGCTAGGGACACCCAGAGCATGGGATTGCATCCCTGACCATCTTGGCTAAAGCTATTCATGGACCCATCCTTCATGAACTTACCTAATTTTTCTTGAACCCAGTTATAGTTTTGGCTTTTAAAACATCCCTGGCAATGAGTTCCACTGGTTGACTGTGTATTGTGTGAAGAAGTACTTCCTTTTGTTTGTTTAAACCTGCTACATATTAATTTCATTAGGTGACCCCTGGTTCTTATGTTACGTGAAGGAGTAAATAACACTTCCTTATTCACTTTCTCCACACAATTCATGATTTTATAGACCTCTGTCATATCCTGCCTGAGTCATCTCTTTTCCAAGCTGAAAAGTCCCAGTCTTTTTAATCTCTCCTCATACAGAAGCTGTTCCATACCCTTAATCCTTTTCCATTTCTATTATATCTTTTCTGAGATGGGATGAACAGAATTGTACTCAGTATTCATGGTGTGGGCATACTATGGATTTATATAGTGGCATTATGATATTTTCTATCTTATTATCTATCCCTTTCCTAAGGTTTCTTAACATACTGTTAGCTCTTCTGACTACTGCTGCACATTGAGTGAATGTTTTCAGAGAACTATCCACAATGACTCCAAAATCTTGCTCTTGAGCGGTAACAGCGATCGATCCCACATTCTATACTTTTGTGTTTTTTGGTATGGATAAAGAGACTCTAGGGAACAAGAATATCTTTTCTCCTTCCTATTTAACACCAATTGCTATAAAGTCTGTCTCAGGGCTGCATCTTTCAGACCTGTGTGTGTTTGGGTTGGGCTAAAGTGGTTTGAATATTGGAAAAAATCTTTTTATTCTCAGTTACATCACTTCTTCAGTATAGAGGGACAGGAGGGTTGACTGTAAGTGTGTTCTTGTCCTTTTCTGTTGGGTTAAACTGATGGTTGTTGGAATATCCTATTCCATTGTTAATTACACTAGTTTTTTTTCCAGTTTTTTACTTGGACCCAAGGTTTTTTTCCTTGTTTCTGTCTTTGATGGGGAAAAGGGACTGAGATATTGCAGTTCTTTCTCATTCCCCTTTATCCAGTGTTGAGCTGCCAAAATCTTAACAGCGGCTTCTCTCCTCACCGCATGAGGAGGTCATTGCCCACCTCCAGGACTCCTGCCCCATCCAACCCCCTCCCCTGTCCCCTGACTGCCCCCAGAACCGGGCAGGAGGATCTCATGGGCCACCATAGTGGGTGCCCACCCTGCCCCACCCCTAAGAGCCAGAGGGACCTGCCAGGGGGCGAGGTGGGGAGTCCCGGAGGTGCTTACCTGGGGCAGCTCCCAGGAAGCATCTGGCAGCTCCCTCTGGCTCCTAGGGGCAAGGGAGCATAGGTGGGGGGGAGCAGGGGGAGTGGCTGCTCTCCCACTGATCACATCAAAAGTGGCGCCTTAGGCGCCAACTCTCTGGGTGCTCCGAGGCTGGAGCACCCACGGGAAAAACTTGATGGATGCAGGGCACCCACCAGCAGCTCCCCGCCCCGCGCCCGGCCCCAGCTCACCTCCGCTCTGCCTCCTCTGCTGAACGCACTGCCCCGCTCTGCTTCTCTGCTCCCTCCCCTGGCTTCCTGCGAATCAGCTGTTTGGCGGGAAGCCTGGGAGGGCTGAGAAGCAGGTGGCGGCTTCATACTCGGGCAGAGGGTGGCGGAGGTGAGCTGGGGCAGGGAGCAGTTCCCCTGCATGCCCCCCCCGGGTTACCTGCTGCGTCACGGGTGGCCCTCCTCGCGCTCCCCCCGCCCCAGCTCTCCTCCGCCTTCTGTAGGCCTGAGCAGGAAGCCGCAGCCTGCTTCTCAGCCTGCATTAGCTTCCTGCATGAACAGCTGATTCGCAGGAAGCCGGGGGGAGGGAGGGGCGCAGAGAAGCGGAGCGGGGCAGTGTGTTCAGGGGAGGAGGCGGAGCGGAGGTGAGCTGGGGCCAGGGGTGGGGTGGGGAGCTGCTGGTGGGTGCTCTGCACCTTCCAAATTTTCCTCTTGGGTGTTCCAGGGCTGGAGCACCCATGGAGTCGGCGCCTAAGGCGCCACTTTTGGCCGGTTAAATTTAGAAGCCCTTTTAGAACCGGTTGTCCCTCATGGAACAACCGGTTCTAAAAGGGCTTCTAAACTTAACCACCGGTTCAAGTGAACCGGTACGAACCGGCTCCAGCTAACCACTGCCTTTATCCCAATTTCTAAAAAGTTTGTGAGAGGATCTCAGCTTTCTCACCTGCGTGTGTGTTTGTGTAGGGCTAAATTGCTTTGGATGATGGAAAATCCTCTTTTATTCCCATTCCCAACATTTTAAAACCAGAGGGGACTGGAAGCTTATTCTTCTGTTGTGTATAAGTGTGTTTTGGTCATTTTTGTTGGGCTAAACTGACTCAGTTGTTGGAATAGCATCTTTCATTCCTAATTACAACAGTTTTTCCCAGTCTGTAAGTGGGACCCAAAATTTTGTACTTTTTGTTTATTTTAGAGGGGATAAAGAAACAGGATTTTCCAAACCATCATTCTCCTTCCTGTTTAATCCCAATTTTTAAAAAGTCTTAAAAAACTCGCTTCAGCTTTTAGACCGGTGTCCGTGTTTGTGTTGGGCTAAATTGCTGTGGATGTTCAAAAATCCTTTTTTATTCCCAATAAACCATTTTTTCACCTCAGAGGGACTTGAGAGAGAATTTTCTGTTGGGTGTGTGTGTGTTCTGGTCTTTTTTTGTTGGGTTAAACTGACTTGGGTGTTGCAATATCATTTTTCATGCCTAATTACATGAGTTTTTCTTCTGTCTGTAAGTGGGGCACATGATTTTGTACTTTTTTGTTTGTTTGTTTGTTTGTGATAAAGGGACATAGATGTTGGAATATCCTTTTTCCTTCATCTTTATCCCCAATTTCTAACAAGTCTGTGTAAGGACTTTAACTTTCTGACCTGTTTGTTTTTGGTCTAAAATGTTTTTCAAGTTATAAAATCCTCTTTTATTCCTAATTGCACCATTTTTCTTCTAATCTGAGATGATTTATTTGTCTGCTGTGTGTAAGTGTGTTTTTCTTTGTGATTGTTGGCGTAAACTGATCAGATTTTGGAATATCCTGTATGTTTTTCATTACTATTATGTCACTTCTCCACTTGTGTGCATATGGGTGCTAATATGAACCTGCATCTCCAATTTTCAGTTTTGAGCTGAGTTTTTGCCACAACTATTCTGTCACCATTCCTAAATACTGTAAGTGTTAAGAGTTAATTTTAAAAGAAATATTTTCCTCTGTGTTTTATTTTGAGGTCTAGTTTGATTAGCTGGCGATTCTGGCAGTTGATTTCACATGGAAGTTACACTGAGAGATGATCTATATGAGGAGTGCTGGGACAGGAGTGGTAGTTGGCTGTGCCACTTCTATCTCTGCACCTTTCAGGGGAAGATTTGTGGGAACAATGGAATGATGTGGAACTGAGCAACAAAGTTGTGCTGAGTGTATATGTCTTTTCTTAAACTTCATTGTGTATTGGAAAATTCTGCCTATCTCCCACATTTTTAATTAGTTTGAGACTGTTTAAGACTAGTTCCCATTATTGTTTGTGTATGTTTGTTGTCTTAAACTGACTCGGGGGTGGGAATATCTACTTTCATCCTTGATTACAATAGTTTTTCATCAGTCTGTGACTTTGACTCAGCATTGTGTGTATGTGTGTGTGTTTTCAGGTTGAGCTGACTCAAATCTGGGAATCTCCTTTCAGTGACCCTTGTTTTTCAGTCGTTATTTTTTGAGGGAACTGAGTTCCACAGATTTGCAATCTGTGCTCTTGTTTGATCATCCAAGACTCCAATAGACACAGCATGAAAGTGATATGTTCAATAAGGACTATAGCACAAAATTCAGCCCTTAGTAAACTGAACATGGTTGTATTATGGTAGGGGTGGGATAAACATTGGTCTTAGCTACATGACTTTCCTATACTTATACCTATTACATAATCACTTTAGGTGCTTGAGCAGTTATTTGCTTTAACTGTGGCCACCTTTCATTTTGTGTTGAATTTGTGTGTGTTGTGCACTAACTATATGCATATAATGGCGTTTGCACTGAATGTGCGGGAGTCATTGGAGTTCTGGGATAATCACTAGTGACACAGATTTATTGGTTGAGCTGTACATTCATGAGAAACTCCACAGCCTTCATGCTGGGAGTTGAGACCTGAATTGTCTACCAGAGAATCTCTACAGTGACATTATTTTAACCCTGGAGGAACCACACACACAAACTTTTCTGGTTGTGCGCTTCATGCAAGGTAAAAGGTGGGGGAGGAAGCTGGGGAGATAAATTGACTTGTTCAGATAATGACCCTGACTTTATGGTGAGTTGCCTATCCATCTCATCTAGATAAGGTGAGAGTAGGAGGCAGTTTTACATGTAATTTATATGCTTAAATCCCTACCCACATACACATACAAAACAATCTATCTCAGTGGAGTTCAACCTTTTCAGCCTGAAGGCCAAACATAATTTCAAAAAGACTGAGGGGCCATAGTCAGTACTTTGGGGTAGATTATCTGCCCTGTTCCACTCCCTTTATGACACTAGGGCATGGGCAAGAGAAAAGAAACAACCTGCATGGCCTCTGAATGGGGAGAGTGGGAGGGGCTGTATAACTTAACCTGCATCAGGCTAGGTCAGAGAAACAGTAGCTGTAACTGGTTACTGGCTCTCAACTACACATCTTTACCCTCTCCTGTGCTGCCCTGGGTGGCTGTGGTGGGGGAGGGGAACCATCCTTTGCAAGGTGCTGCCTTAGGGCTTGTCTCCACTTACTGGGGTATCGACACATGGTGATCGATCCACCGGGGTTGAATTAGTGGGTCTAGTGAAGATCAGCTAAATCAACCGCCAATCACTCTCCCATAGACTCCGGTACTTCACCGGAACAAGAAACATAAGGTAAGTCAATGGGAGAGTTTCTCCCGTCAACCTAGCATGGTGTAGATTTCACAAAAGGTCGACCTAAGCTACGTCAACTCCAGCTATGTTACACTCTGTACCCCGGGGGATCACCCTGCACAACCATGTTCATTCTTATAATATGATTGTGTGGTATCCGATGCAAAGTTTGTCATGCCAGATGTCTTTGGAAGGCTCATGATGCACTGAACATTGTTATAGTGGTGTTATAGTAATTGTTGTTACAGCAATGTTATAGTAATGTTATAGTAATGTTATAGGTTATAATTTAATGTATATAGCTATAAGGCTGAAAATATGTCCACATGACTTGAAACAAGCCCAGGCAAAGCTCTCCAGGAACAGAGGGGCAATTCACACCTCAACAAGGCACGTATGGGACAAACCCAGCCCAGCCTCACAGGAACAAAGGACACTGGCCTAGGCAGCAACAAAGGATCTGTTGGGCTCTTGAGTGAGTCACCCCCCTTCCTTTGGTCAATTTGGGACTGCGATGAGGTAATGCTAACCTGACCCTGAAGCATGGGGGGCTGGGGGGGGGGAGCCAAGAAGGAAGAAAGAACATGATAAAAGGGAGAGTCATTTGCCATGCTCTTTCTTTCTCTTCCACCTCCATCTACAGACAACACCACCAAGTGACTGAAGTGCTGATCGAAGGGGAGAGCCTGGCTGAACAGCAACCAGCCAGCCTGTAGTGAGAAGCATCCAAGTTTGTAAGGGCAGTGAAAGTGTTAAGATCATCTTAGAATGTGTTTTGCTTTTATTTCATTTGACCAAATCTGACTTCTTGTGCTTTGACTTATAATCACTTAAAATCTATCTTTTGTAGTTAATAAATTTGTTTGTTTATTCTACCTGAAGCAGTGCATTTGGTCGGAAGCATGTCAGAGCCTCCCCTTGGGATAACGCATACTATTAACTACTTCAGAATCACAAATCCCTACCCCCTCTCATCAGAGCCAGCTCACACCCAGCAAAGGTGCAGATACTCCTACAAAACTCAACTCACAACAGAGGCAGTTGTTTGAAAGCTACCATTCTGTTGTCATGCAATTGCACCCATGCAGTCATCACTTGTCGTCCGATGCTATAACAGTTACTGTCAGGAACAAATGCCCCTGTTACACAAATGTTTGGAGATGTGCCACTATTTTAAATTTAACATTAAACTGATGATTTTAAATGTATCCCTCCTACAATAAATTTGTGGGGGATGGGGGGAAATCTATGTTTTTTTTTAATACAAATGTTTGCAGAAATAATAACTTTATTGTATTACCTTAAATCTGCCAACCTGTCTCTTTAAGCCTTTGTAAGAAAATAACTTGTACTGCCAACAGTTTTGTTTCTCTTTTTAATAAAGATGGTTAATAATTAAATATGAGCCCCGATGAGTTCAAGTTAGAGAGTTAGGGACCCAAGTGCTAGACTCAAGTGTGAGAAGACACTTTAAAGTATGGAATATGGTGGCAGAGGTGAGATGATAAATGATATTGAGAAAGGAGGATGCATTTTAATGCAGCCATGATTGCCTCCTGTCCTACTGCTTCTGACATGTTCCTCAGTGCTATGTCTACACTACAAAATTAGGTCGAATTTATAGAAGCTGATTTTTTAGAAATCTATTTTATACAGGCAAATGTATATGTCCCCACTTAAGACCATTAAGTTGGCGGAGTGCGTCCACAGTACTGAGGCTAACATCCATTTCCAGAGCATTGCACTGTGGGTAGCTATCTCACAGTTCCTGCAGTCTCCACCGCCCATTGGAATTCTGGGTTGAGATCTCAATGCCTGATGGGGCAAAAAACATTGTCGCAGGTGGTTCTGCGTACATGTCGTCAGACTCGCCCCCCTCAGTGAAAGCAACAGCAGACAATCGTTCCGTGCCTTTTTTCCTGGGTTACCCATGCAGATGTCATACCACGGCAAGCATGGAGCCTGCTCAGGTGACCGTCACCGTACGTCTCCTGGGTGCTGGCAGAGACAGGACTGCACTGCTACCCAGCAGCAGCTCATTGCCTTGTGGCAGCAGATGGTGCATTATAACTGGTAGCCATCCTCGTCGTCTCCTGGGTGCTCTTGGCCGGCCTCGGTGAGGTCGGTCAGGGAACCTGGGCAGACATGGGAGTGACTCAGGTCATTCTCTTCTTTAAGTTTTGTCTAATGGAGATTCAGTCCTGCCTGGAATATTGGCAGAGGGATAGCTCAGTGGTTTGAGCATTGGCCTGCTGAACCCAGGGTTGTGAGTTCAATCCCTGAGGGGGCCATTCTGCCTCAGGCTGCTTTCCCAGCCAGCAGCACCACGAGCACTCAGGAGATGATGACAGCTAGTAGGCCTGGGATGATTCCTAATGGCTGCGAAACTTTCGCATGCATAAGGGCATTTTCATGGAACTTTGTGACTTGCTTTCCCCTGCCCTGAAGTGCCAGAATACCAAGATGAGAGCAGCCTTCACAGGTCACAAGTGAGTGGCGATAGCCCTATGGAAGCTTGCAATACCAGACAGCTACCGGTCAGTTGGGAATCAATTTGGAGTGGGCAAGTCTACTGTGGGGGCTGCTGTGATCCAAGTAGCCAACACAATCAAAGATCTGCTGATATCCAGGGTAGTGACTCTGGGAAATGTGCAGGTCATAGTGGATGGCTTTGCTACAATGGGATTCCCTAACTGTGGTGGGGCGATAGAACCCATATCCCTATCTTGAGACCGGAGCACCAAGGCAGCGAGTACATAAACTTTTCAATGGTGCTGCAAGCACTGGTGGATCACAAGGGACATTTCACCAACATCAACGTGGGATGGCCGGGAAAGCTACATGATGCTCTCATCTTCGGGAACTCTGGTCTGTTTCAACAGCTGCAGCAAGGGACTTTCTTCCCAGACCAGAAAATAACCATTGAGGATGTTGAAATGCCTGAAGTTATCCTTGGGGACCCAGCCTACCCCTTAATGCCATGGCTCATGAAGCCATACACAGGCACCATGGACAGTAGTCAGGAGCTGTTCAACTATAGGCTGAGCAAGTGCAGAATGGTGGTAGAATGTGCATTTGGACATTTAAAAGCACACTGGTGCAGTTTACTGACTCAGTTAGACCTCAGAGAAACCAATATTACCATTATTATTACTGCTTGCTGTGTGCTCCACGATATCTGTGAGACTAATGGGGAGACGTTTATGGCAGGGTGGGAGGTTGAGGCAAATCACCTGGCCACTGATTATGCGTGGCTAGACACCAGGGCGATTTCAAGAGTACAGGAGGGCATGGTGCGCATCAGAGAAGCTTTGAAAACCAGTTTCATGACTGGCCAGGCTACTGTGTGAAAGTTCTGTTTGTTTCTCCTTGATGAAAACTCCCACCCCTTGGTTCACTCTCCTTCACTGTGAGCTAACCACCCTCCTCACCCCCCTTCGATCACTGCTTGCAGAGGCAATAAACTCATTGTTGCTTTAAATTCATACATTCTTTATTCCCCTATTTGTGTGATGAATTAATAACTGCCAAGGTAGCCCGGGAGGGGTGGGGGAGGAGGGAAGGACAAGGCCACACTGCACTTTAAAACTTATTGAATGCCAGCTTTTTGTTGCTTGGGCAGTCCTCTGGGGTGGAGCGCTTGCGTGCCCAGAGGCTCCCCCACCAACCTGAGTTCTTGGGTGTCTGGGTGAGGAGGCTATGGAACTTAGGGAGAAGGGTGGTTGGTTACACAGGGGCTGTAGCGGGGGTCTGTGCTCCTGCTGTCTTTCCTGCACCTCAACCATATGCCGGAGCATATCAGTTTCATCCTCCAGTAGCCTCAGCATTGACTCCTGCCTTCTGTCAGCAAGTTGTGCCACCTGTCATCTTCAACCAGCCACTTACGATCTTCAACCCACCACCTGTCCTTGTGTTCATATTGTGCTTTCCTGGACTCTAAAATTGTCTGCTTCCATACATTCTGCTGGGCTCTTTCAGTGTAGGAGCACTGCATGAGCTCAGAGAACATTTCATCGCGAGTGCGTTTTTTTTACCACCTTATCTTCGCTAGCCTCTGGGATGGAGATGATAGGGGGAGCATTGATACATTTGAAGCTGAGGAACAGGAAAAAAAGGGAGAGTAGTAGTTAAAAAGACACATTTTAGAGAACAATGGGTCGACCCTTTCAGAGTGAACCTTGCTGTTAACATTACATATCATGTGCATTCGTTACAAGGTTGCATTTTGCCTCTTATATTGAGGGTCTGCTGGTTTGGTATGAGAGATCACACACGCAGGGCCGCTGGGCAACAGAATTCAGCTTGCAAGCAGTCATGGTCAGCCACTGTCTTTTGGCTTCTTTAACCTTCATAACATGTGGGAATGGTTTCAAACAGCAGCACCTTCATTTCCAATACCAAACAGCCGTTGGGTTGGCCATTTAAAATGGGTTGGCAATTTAAAAGGAGGGGCTGCGGTTTTTGGGTTAATGTGCAGCACAAACCCAACTAATCCTCCCCTATACACACACACACACTTCTTTGGGATGATCACTTCATCCCTCTCCCCACAGCATGGCTAAGAGCAGGGAAGATTTATGTTCAGCCACAGGCAAACAGCCCAGCAGGAATGGCCACCTCCGAATGTCCCCTTAATAAAATTCCCCTATTTCAACCAGGTGACCATGAATGATATCACACTCCCGAGGATAACACAGAGAGATAAAGAACGGATGTTGCTTGAATGCCAGCAAATACTTGGGACCATACGCTGCCATGCTTTGTTATGCAATAACTCCAGACTACGTGCTACTGGCCTGGCATGGTAAAGTGTCCTACCATGAAGGACGGAATAAGGCTACCCTCCCCAGAAACCTTTTGCAAAGGCTTTGAGAGTACATCCAGGAGAGCTTTATGGAGATGTTCCTGGAGGATTTCCGCTCCATCCCCAGACACGTTAACAGACTTTTCTAGTAGATGTACTGGCCGCAAGTTAATCATCAAACATGCTTGCTTTTAAACCATGTATTATATTTATAAAGGTACACTCAACAGAGGTGCCTTCTCCACCTGGCGGCGCCGGGAGCCTGCCTTGAGTGGGTTCGGAGGGTACTGGCTCCAGGTCCAGGGTGAGAAACAGTTGCTGGCTCTCGGGGAAAACAGTTTCTCTGCTTGCTTGCTGTGCGCTATCTTCAACCTCCTCATCATCTTCCTCATCCCCAAAATGCGCATCCCTGTTGCGTGATAATCCATTGATGGAGTCAAAGCACAGGGGTGGGGTACTGATGGCTGCACCCCCTAGAATGGCATGCAGCTCATCATAGAAGCAGCATGTCTGGGGCTCTAACCCTGAGCGGCCGTTTGCCTCTGTTTTTTTTTTTTTTTTTTGGTAAGCTTGCCTGAGCTCGTTAAGTTTCACGTGGCACTGCTACGGGTCCTTGTTATTGACTCTGTCCTTCATGCCCTTGGAGATTTTTTCAAATGTTTGGGCATTTCGTCTTTTAGACCCGAGTTCTAATAGCATGGATTCGTCTCCCCATACAGCAATCAGATTCAGTACCCCCTCTTGTTCGGTCCATGCTGGAGCTCCTTTGTGATTCTGCGACTCCATCATGGTCACCTCTGCTGATGAGCTCTGCACTCACCTGCAGCTTGCCATGCTGGCCAAACAGGAAATGAGATTCAAAAGTTCGCGGGCCTTTTCCTGTACTCCTGGCCAGTGCATCTGAATTGAGAGCGCTGTCCAGAGTGGTCACAATGGAGCACTCTGGGTTAGCTCCCGGAGGCCAATACCATCAAATTGCGACCATGCTACCCCAAATTTGACCCTGCAAGGTCGATTTCAGCTCTAATCCCCTTGTCGAGGGAGGAGTACAGAAATCGATTTTAAGAGCCCTTTAAGTCAAAGTAAATGGCTTTGTTGTGTGGATGGGTGCAGGGTTAAATCTGTCTAATGCTGCTAAATTCGACCTAAACTCGTAGTGTAGACCAGGGCTTAGGATCTTTAGCTGAATTCAACAGGCATTAGTTCCCAAATTTTAAGAAATTAGGTGCACAATCACATGCACATTATTGCATGCACACTTGTTTATAAAAGCCCCCAAAGAGAAGTTATTAGTGTACCATGTTAATAATTTACTTGTACCAAACTACTTCAGGAAACATCCAGGTAATAAAAAAAATTCAAAAGTCAAAAAAAATTCAAAAGTCAGCAGAGATTGTCACATCTGGCATATAAATACACATAATATGCTGAAGTGTTATTTGCATCTGGTAGCTGTGAGTACTATAAAAGTAGGCATTGAAGGTGTTAGGCTCATTTATGGGTCTTTTGATTACACTTTTTACAAAATTCTAGAGGAAGATTGCTATGTGTAAAAAGTAATTTGCCTGAATCAAGTCTATCTGGCTCACCTTGTCTCTCACTTTATTTCCCCTGCCCTCCACTCACCTAGCAGTGGCTTCCCTTCCCTCTCTCCACACACTCTAAGGATTGCTGATTTGAGAAAGAACAGCCCTCTTGTGTTTTTCTGCCTCACTGACTCTCCACTGTAGTTCACACTTCATCTGTTACCTAGAGCTCAGCAAAATGTTCATGATGAAACACATCCAGTTTCAGTGACAGGTTCACAAAACGGGGCTAAATTTGAGTAGTTATCCCCACTCTGCAGTTACTGTAGTAGTGTGTACCACAGCTTGATCAGATTTACCCCACAGAATAAAAAAAAAGGTTTTGTACAACTTGTTTCTAAAAATTTCCTTTCTAGGTTACTTATTTTAATTTTACCCTTTTGAGAAATTTAAACCTTTTGGGAAATTGTTGGTATGAAAAGTACTAATTTTGTTTTCTTCCAAATCACTGATAAAACATTAAATAGTCGAGGGCCAAGAACCGATCCCTGAAGGATGCCACTGAAAACAGACCTCCCCTCAATGATTTCCTGTTTACTTACATTTTGACACCTATCAATTACCCAGTTTTTAATCCATTTAATGTGTGCCATGTGAATTTTATATTGTTTTAGTTGTAATCAAAATGTTGTCTGGTACCAAGACAAACTCCTTACAGAAGTCTAATATAACATCACAATTACGTGTATCAGTCAAGCTTATAAAGTTAGTTTGAGAGGATCTCTTTTTCATAAACTCATGTTGGTTTGCACTAATTACATCACCCTCATTTAGTTGTTTATTGAGTACCATATCACATTTTCAGCATTATTATTGATAATGCAGTTGCATGGCGTACATGAGTACAGAATTTATGGGTCTAATCCAAAGCCAATTGAATTCAATAGAAAGATTCCAACTGACTTCAGTGGGCTTTGGATCAGGATTTTAGTCCAAGATTTCCATAGAGCCTTGATTCTTGGGTCCAGCCAAGCAGTGCTTGGCAGAGGACAGGTAACAAGAAGGTTTTCTGTCATTTTTACAGCTGCCCAATTTTGGGACTGGTTAGAGGACTGCTAAGGCTCCAGAATAAATTAAAACAGCCTCATGGGTGGCCTGACCCAGGTCTGGTGTCTTTTCTTTGCAAAGAAGGGGATAGTCTTTTTGAAAGCCTACTTCTATCCTGCTCTCCTTCTTCTGACTTTGGTGCTCAGTATGTCAAATTCAGAACCCTTCTTCAGTAGTAAGAAGTGCATCCAGTAGGAGACTGCTATCTCCATAGTAATGTAAGAAAGGCAACTTGTACTGAAGCACGGATTAGATGCATTCAATAAATACCAGGGCTAGCAGGAGAAATGGTCTTGGATGGTGCTTGATGGCTTCTCTTCCCCTGCTATGAAAAGATTAACAATATTCCAATAAAAAATACAGTAATGGTGCAAACAAGTGCAGTTAATGCTATTGCAAAGAGTAGTGCATTAGTTTGTTACTGTAGTAACCCCCTAGAGGAACTCTTAAATGGTGATTCTTCTGTTCTGCATGTCATTCAAACCCTACCCAGGCTACCTGATGTTTGTAAGTGTGGAACGTGTCTGAAGCATCTGGTTACATGTGGATGACCACACTTGCAGCTGGGGTGGAATGCTGCTGTTAGCTAACCTTTGAATGTTATTGTCCCAGTGCTGTGGGTGCCTACCACCTGTCAGTCACAGATCAGGAAAACAATGTATTATTTTACACTTCTGGTAGCAGCTTTCATATGAAAACCTGGAAGTATTTTATTAATATTAATGAGTTCTAACTTACAGGGGCGTATTGAGGTTTGCAATAAGAAAGAAAACATGACTTTGGTAAATGGAAAGGCCTAAACTATACTGTACATTAAGTGACATTCTATAATACCTGTATCCTTTTTTCACATGCGCTATTAAATTTGATTTTGTAACATCCAAGGTAAAAACGGCTTCACTCGAGACACATTGCTTTGCTTTTAGGTTTTTTTACATTTACATTTATATTCCATATTAATCGTAGATATATCCATTAAATTCTCACATAAAAGCCATTAAAATGTTATGCTCTATATATGCACCAAAATATACATTATCTCTATTAATATAAACTTATCTAACTATAAAGGTAGAAATATTATGAAGTTGATAAAAGGCATGCAATATGTCAACATTTTTAATATATAGCAGTATTCAGCAAATAGAATTTTAAAGCCATAAGGAGCACGGGTTATCTACATGAACATTTAGTTCCCAGCAAGCTGTGATGTGAATCTACCCTGCACTAGTCTGCCATGGACTAACTGTCCCTGAGGGCCCTGCTGACGTGCATTAACAGTTCGTTAATGCATTTTGATCTTTGAAACAGACTAGATCAATGTGCGTTAACGAAATGTCAGCGTGCCTCAGCTGGCTCCACATGAACAGCTAGGCATTGTCTACAACAAAGCTGCCTTTTGCCCACAAAACAGGGGAGGAGTACACAATGCAAAGCTACTTTTGGCAGCAGAACCAAACCACCTCAGCGAGAGGCATAAAGCTTTTTGCGGCTAAGTTAAAGCAGCAAAGCGTCAGTGTAGACAATGCTGTGTGTTTTGTCGACATAACTGGGTTCCACCAGTATCCCACAATGCCTGCCATGACCACTCCGCTCACTGTTTTGATCTCTGCTGCCCTGCAGGATGCACCCTTCCCCTTCAGAGCTCCAGGAAGTGTCTGACAGCTCATTGCGCTGCTCCTTTGGGGAACAAAGAGCAAATCACTAATGTGGAACGCTCCTGTTCTGCCCTGTGCTGGGAACACAGCAGCAGGAATACTGCTGGTGTGGGGCCAGGAGGTGGGACTGCTTTGACATTCCTCAGCACGGAGAGCTCACACCTCACAGAGCTGCTCAGGATGCCGTGCCCTATAGCTGAGGCAGCTGTGGGAGAACTCAGAGGGAATCACAGAACCGCAGGCAGGCAAAGCACTGCTTCCAGAGAGCACTGCTGTGCGGAGCAGAGCCAGGGCCCTGAAGTGGCGGGGTGGGGGTGGGGTGTCCCTCTCCACCTGCCTCAGCATAGATCGGTCTGTGGTCCGTCTCCCTCGACCCAGACACACCACTCTCCGCTCCCTCCCCCCACACACTTCAGTTGAAAAAGGGGCTGACAATCTACTAGGATGCCCCTGGAATGATGGGATTGAGAAACCTGCATCATGGGATGCTGTACATTCCCCATGAGGCATTGCAAACCCTTCCCAAAGCACCCTGCAGCCAGTTGCACAGTGGGATAGACAGTGCACTGCTCTCTGTGTTGATGCAAGAGCTGTTAGTGTGGATGCGTTTTGCTGACACAAGGAGCTAGTGTGGACATGCAACAGCGGTTTTAATTAAAGCGCTTTAATTAATGTGGCATAACTTTTGCCGACAAAACTTTGTAGTGTAGACAAGGCCTTAGTCTGCAGCAGACCAGTGCTGCGTAGATTCACACCCCAGCTGGCTATGAACTAATTGTTTGTGTAGACAAGCCCTAAGCATTTTACAAGTTTATATTGTTTTTTTTATTGAATGGCACATCGCACACAGTATAGTACAGAAGTCTTAGTGGGCTAGTTAATCCAGCTAATCCAGTTGTTTCAAGAACTTGCTCTTCTCAAGGTGTGTCTACAGTACCCACTTCTTTCAGTAGTGTGTACAGTACATGCCTCTGTATCTCCCTGCCTCTCCCCAGAAAGAGTATAAATAGCAGTATAATCTGTATGGCACAGCTTAGGCCTCTCTTTGAGAGGCAACAAATGCTGGTCAGACCATCAACTTGTAAGAAGAATCATGTTGCTACATTTCTCACCAAAGTGCCCCAGAAGATGCTTCAAATCACCAAAGAAGATAAATGTGGCTGTCAAGAAAGACTCCAACAAACAAGCAAACTTGGAACAGACAGTGGAGACTGCATTAGCTGAGGTCCCAGATAACTCCACAAACTTTGAGGCAACCTGGCAGAAGCTCAGAGATGCCACATATAATATGGCATATAATATGTTCTTGACTTTGTAAGGTGTAACCTCCAGCTCAATGATATTCACCCACACTAGCTCTGATTTAGCTGGCATGCTAAAAATTGAGTGTAGCCACCACGGCATGAGTGGCAGGAGAAGGAGCTGCCCCGAGTACATACCTACTGCCTTGGATGGGTACCTACTTGCTTTGACTAGCCACTCCCACAGCTGCAGCTGCATTCTGTTTTTAGCACACTGGTTCGATTGTCCCTGAGATAGCTGGTCACTGTTTTGTTGTTTTCTTGTTTGATCCTCAAGTTTTATTCTGTTACCCTGGCCTGAGGTAAGAGTAAGAGACTAAAGGACGTCTAGGATTAGAAAAGAAAGAAAAGTGACTTTTTTATAGAATGCCATTGGGTGTTTTTATGGGATTGTTCAGGAAACTGTCATTTTCTTATTTCCCTGCTGACACATTGGCTTTTGTGATTTGTCACAAGGGTTGTGTCTCTCATATTACGTGACATAATACAATGAAGCTGAGAAAATGTGATGTGACAAGCCATCTAATGCACTGAGTCAGTAGGGAAATTTAAAAAGCAGTACATATCTTAAAAAGAGTCATTGTTTCATTGTTTTGAATGGCTTCTCTGCAAAATGGTTGGGTCAGCTGCTCGTTCACTAGTTGTATTTGAACAGTCAATTCCCTAACAGAATTGCCTGTAAGAAACAAGTATTTCTTACTACAGTGAGTAGTGGCAAGCCGTTGTATTTTAGTTCTGCCCAGACTCTAAAATCATGTGAACAACGGACTCTTCTCGACGTGAATAATTAATGTAAAGACATTAGCTACCAAGAAAAAAAGTGATCGTCTAATATAACCTCTCAGGTGTTTGTTAGGAAACAAATAGTTTGTAGTAAATGTTACCATGGAGAAACTAGCAGCATCTGGGCTGGAACTAGTGCTACTGCAGTATTTTTTGGCAATAGTTTGTTGCAAAAGCAATCTGCCTTATGAAGATAAAAAGAGGTTCTTCTTCAAGTGGTAGTCCTCATACATATCCCACACTAGGTGAATGTGTGCCCAGGGCACGAGCATTTTGAGGGCTGCTCCCTCTGCCTCACCAGTCTTCTCATGGAAATGAGATGCCTCAGAGATTCCAGAGCAGCCTTCAGGGCTCCAGGGATATAAACTCCAGACTACAAGAGAAATCACTTTAAGCCTCAACCCTACCAATGTCAGTCATTCTTCCAATACTGGCCACTTGAGCCTCCTGCCTGCAGGCACAGGTCCTCGAGATGAAAACCCACTGGGTGGTTCTCCTGCCAGTCACTCCCTCCTTACATGAACACCTGCCAGGCAGCACATTTGCCTCTGTGCCTGAGGACAGCATACCTTTCATCCTGTTTTCTTTGCCTTGAGGCAGCTCTTACTGAGCCAGTGTGCTAAAAACAGAGTGCAGCCGCAGCAGTGGGAGTGGCTAGTCACCGCAAGTAGGTGCCCATCCGAGGCAGTACTCAGGGCAGCTCCCTCTTCCTGCCACTCATGGTGTGGCGGCTACACTCTATTTTTAGCATGCCAGCTAAATCAGAGCTACTGTGGGTAAATATCATTGAGCTGAAAGTTACACCCCCAACTCAAAGTGTAGACATACCCTTGGAGTGTACGCACACTAGGGGAAAAAGAATTTTTCTAACTAATGTTAGTTAAAATGTATCTTAGTGTAGACAAAACAAGTTGTAGTTTTTAACATGCGTTAGCTGGTTAAAATGCTCCCATGGCTCTCCAGTAGGGTTGACTCCAACTAGTTAACACCTGCAGAACAAACTAATTCCAATTGACCTATCTATGTTAAGGTTTTAACACGCATTAAACACCTTTCTAACCTAGTGAAGACAAAGCCACTGGGGGAGTGCAATTGTCTAAGTGTTCCTTTGCAGGCTTTAAAAATGTTGCCAATACCCATCAGCATCAAATGTCACAAAATTCATCTATCTGTGCTGTTAGCCACTCCCACACATCCTGTGATGACTTCCCATTTAATTAACATTGCTTGTAGGCTATCGACAGCTGTGTGAGAAGATGATGATGTACCTAGTGGTTTTTCCAGTTCTTTGAGAACAATTACTACTTCCGCAGCACCAGAAGACTCCCCAGGTGAAGCGTATTCTTTGTTGATCCTGCTACTAGCCATAAATCAAGGGCATTCTAAAGTTTGTTGGCATCTAACCTCAATCTAAAATATGAAATAATCAAAGCAATGTTATCAATGAGTTAAGAGTACATAAAATAAGCTTCCTTCACAAGTAAAATTCAGTTTGCTTTAACACTGTACAGATAGAAGCATGGTGTGGAATGAAAAGAACAAAAATTTTCAAACTTGAGTGCATTAAGTTATGCTGCTTAATTATATTTAGGCATAAAAGTGGCCTGGTTTTCAAAGGTGCTGGTTATCTACAGCTTCCATTGACTTCAATGGGATTTGTATGTGTTCAGCACCTTAAATACTTTTAAATTTTAGTTACGGTCTTCACTAGTTTATGAAAAAAACTTAATTTTAAGTCTATAAATCTTCTATCTCTCTTTATTACATTTTGAATAAGTTATTTTGGAGGCACAACAATAGATACCAGGTTGTTATATGTACATTTGTTTTAAGAGGGCACTGCATTTTTATTGTGCTTTGTAACACACAGGTAGTGTTTATATTCTATAATAAAAGATTCGATAATGTATTTTTATTTATAATATCAATTTTCTAGCTTTTTATATATAGAAGGAATGTACTTAATATAGTATAAAATCATAAGATAAGTTATTGAGTAAAATATAGACTGAAAAGATAGAGATACTAGAATATTGTCAATACAGGCTATGATTTATAAAGACCTCGTACCTGGCCCTCTCTTACAAACAATAATAATAATAATATACTTCCATGTTCATAAAACACACTTTAAAAAAATGTCTAACACCTGTGTGTGTCTGTGTGCAATCTGAACAGTCCAATACCTGCCCTCATGCAATGTTAGAACTTGCATATGCAAAAACTAAGAAATTTGCGGGTATGAATGTTAGAACTTGCATGTACACATCTATGTTCTAAACCACAGACAGTTCATGTGCAGAAGGTGGAGTACACACAGGTTTTTGCTTTGTTTTCAGTTTTAATCACATACAAACGAAGGGAAGCCTTTGAAAAATTACCCAGAAATTACTATCCTTAGAGGTTGGTAGAAAAACATTGGATAGTGTGAGGATAAGTACATACCACACACACGTTGTTAATTTCATTTCTTTTGTTTGGGAGGGGGGTGCAATTTGTATTACAGCATGGGAATACTATATTGTGCTAAAGAAATAAAAGACGTGGGAAGTCACCATATCTTCCTCACTTCCATAGCAATCGCACATATTCCTTACTGTAAACTGTAGAAAGCATGTAGGCTATTGACATTTCCCTGCATTTCAGTTGTAGCTGTTAAACTCCTCCCTCAATGTAAGTAGCCTTTTCAGCACTTCATTTCCATTCTGAAGATGAAATCTCAGTTTTTACTGGCTGATATTTTTAAAATTATCATATAAATGATATATAATGATTATTAGTAACGCACATGTTGGTGAATGCTATCTTGTTTTTCATCAGTTTGGCTATTATGCTCCAAAGAGGACAGAACAACGAGGGTTTTTGTTTTTGCAGTTGCTCTGGAGTAGCTTAAACATTTGTGGCTTGATTCTAGAGAGTTGAATGCAGATGTTGATTCCAGGTCTCCACTGGAGTTAAGAGGCTCTGGAATATCTTGTATTAAATCAGCAACATTGTCAGCTACTTTCTGTTTGGACTCCCACTTCCTGATACTGTCGTGCAGTTGCATGTAGTTTACCTTGAATTGTGTCTTTCCTACTTTCCACACACTCAGAAGCTCGGTGAGGGAGCTTGTCATTTAGAACATATTTTTCTCAGTTTGGAACCACAGTATTACAATAGTGGTATTACTGTCCCTGGTCTTATTGCTTGTAGCATAATGCCATTCCATAATGATAATACTGGGACATATCTGAACAGAACTGCTGCTGTTCAGTAATATAATATAGGTCTGAAGGAGAATTTACATTTGCCTGATCATCTGTTTCCAAGCTATGTGAAGGAATTGATTTAACAAAAGGTGAATTTCTGTAAATTGATTTTTGTTTATTCTCAAATCAGCATTTTCTTGTCAAATCCAAGAATGTTTTTAGAGAAGGATATCTGTTGTTTTTGTACATACTGCCTTACTTCAGTTATTATGTCTTCCCACTGTCTGGTAAGATATGCTGTACTGTTAATCATTTCACTGCTTTCACACAATGTTTTTCCATTTTGTAATAATGAAACAACATGCAAAAAAACCAACCCCCAGTACTATCGCCTTTATTTTAGCTATATGTCAACATGCTATTTTTTATCATTTGTGCCACACAAATGTGTAAGGTTGTAAAGTCTGTTGGACTTCTCTCACTCTACATTTCAAAAGAGGTATTGAGATAACTTATAGGAGACATCTCGCTGAAAACCTCTGGAAAGTAGCATGAATTAAAGCCCAACTAAAGTCACATTCCACTTTTTGTGGTCTGAACCAATGATTCTAAGAGTATCTCAAGAAATTAAGTCCTGCCAATGTTAAATTGTTTGAGTGCTTTGGTCAGCTGTCAGCATCTCCACTACTGGTAGTATGTTTGCTGAGTTTGATGAGCACATAAAAAGTAATACAATGTTTACATGATGGAGGTCTCTTGACGACTGATCCTGTGGCATCAAGATAGGAGTCTCGTATACCCACTCTTTGAAGCTCCAACTTTAGAGCAACCAAGCCTCCAGTACATATTGAAGGAACACAAAATGGACACCGTGTAGAATCAAGCATGTGGGTTTATTATGCACTGTGCTGGTGGACTGTCACCTTGCTTATTAGGCTCAGAGACACCGCCAATCAATAGATTACAGTGGATTATCCATGGGTGGAGGAAAATGACCTGGTAGGTAGTCCCAAACCCCTGGATAGGTCTAGCAGCAAGACAAGATAAGCACAGTAGCCAATAGTCAAAGATTACATAATGTCTCCGCCCATGGTTTCAGGTTAGCAGTAACATACAATTAGTACACAGGTGTTTTTCTTTAAACAATGTATAAAGTGTGCTAGTATAAAATATATATGTTGAATTCTGATTTGGGGTCCATAGGAATGAAGTAGCTCCTCTGATTGTCCAACAGGTATATACCTGGGGGTTAAAGAAGAAAAACATTGAAAAGTATATGGCAATAGAAATTGTCTTTCAAGTTGCTCATTTGTGTTTCTAAAGACAGACACTGGTATCTGGGGAGGGGAGGAGGATGCCATATCTCATACTGACATGCTTGAACCCCTTCCATAAACTCAAGGTTGGTGTGTGGGGAGAGCATCGTTACCTCCTTTGCAGAGGAGGATGCACAGACTCAGACACAGGGCCTCTTTCATTCCTCTGGTCCGTTTGCAGCTTCAGATAAGAGTGCCAATTACTGCTCCCCATCCGGCATTTTGCTGACCATGCATATCGGAGTAAAAGCAATGTTGTCTTTTCTTTGTTCTGCTTCTCTTAGCAAATAGTGGATAATATTAGCTAGGCCTCTGGCCTCTTGACCAAACTCTGGACTTTGGGCCTGTAAAAAGAGCTGACATAGTCTATATCAGGTTGTTACATAACAAAATATGGATTTTGGCACTTCAATATGCATTGTGGAAGGTGAAATAGCAATGTACTGCAAATAGGAATGTGTTGTTTTATATGCTATTATTTCAGAGACATCTTTTTTTTCATGGATGTTAATTCAATTTCAGTAAATGTTGCAGCCAGTTTTTCCTTCAAGATTACCTTCTCTATCTTTTTTTCTGGTTTTCTCTTAATAAAGATACTAGGTATTAGTACAGGGTCAAATTGACAAATCAACTTATTCCTCATTTGATTTGGTCTTTTGTCCTTGAGATTTCTTAATTCTCTCCTTTTTGGCAACCTGTGTGCCATTTGAGGTCCTTGCCAATGCTGTGTTTAATTTCTCTGTTAATTTTGACAATTATTTTCACATTGTGATTGTACTTTTTTTGGTCTTTCTTTCATAGTCATTGTAATGGGATGTCCACCCACAAAAGGCAGAGTAGATTACATTAGGATAATTAACCTGACAGGCTGCTGGGGAAGAGCCAGGGATTGAAGGCTGGATTGAACATGGAACCCAGTGGGGAGGAACAGGAGGAGCTGGTATAAAGCCAGGAAGATGGCAGTTGAAAGGGGCTGGAGGGGAAGTAGGCTGAAGTCACTCTCTGGTCACAGGGAGGTATGTTTGAAGCTACAGAGTTCAGTAGTCTGCAGTCACTCCCTGGGAGGAGGGAGTTTGAGTTGGTACACATGGTGAGGGGGAACCAGAAGCTGTAGGAAGGAGTCCAGGGAAAGAGCAACAGGGTCTGAGGGAAAGCAGAGCACAGTTGCCAGATATTGGGTCCCTGGACTGGAACCCAAAGTAGCGGGAAGCCTGGATTCCTCTACCATCTGCTGGGAAAGCAGCTCCGGACCTGGTCTTGGACTGGATGGCTGACTGGAACAACAAGCAGGCCACTGATCCAGCATGACTTGATATCCTGGAAGGGGGAAAACACACAGTGACGTGGTTGGAGGGTCAAACCATGAAGACAGAGCACCTTGAGTTATAGAGAGTGAGAGCGAGCGCAGTGGCAGGGCATACAGTCAGCTGCCCTGACAGTGCAGAAGCAAGTGGCAATTGCACTGTCAAAATTTTCAACGCTGGATTGCAGCCAGTCACTGGGAAAACATTTTTAAATTAGAAAAAGCATTGTGTGGGCTGTTGTCATGCAAGTGTGCAGGGCCATTAAACTTCTCCTGTTAAGTAGGACTGTGACTCTTTGCAATGTGCAGGACATAATGGATGGTTTCTCAGCCATGGGGTTCCTGAACTGCAGTGGAGTGACAGATGGCACTCATACCCCTACTTTGGCACCAGACCACAATGCCCCAGAGTATATCAATAGAAAGGGCTACTCTTCTATGATTATGCATGCATGGTGGATAATCAGAGATACTTCACGGACATCCGGGTTGGCTGGTCAGAGAAGGTGCATGATGCTCAAAGTTTAAAAACACAGGACTGTTCAGAAAGCGACAAGCAGGGACTTTCTTTCCCAACCAGCAGATTACCAGTGATGATGATGAAATGTCAATAGTGATCACGGGGGTGGGGGGGTGTCTCCGCCCACTCCTTGCTCCCCCGGCTCATGAAGCCATATACCAGCCACCTCGACAGCACCAAGGAAAGATTCAACTACTGGCTCAGCAGATACAGACTGACAGTTGATTGTCCTTTTGGTAGATTGAAGGGATGCTGGCATTATTTACTCACAATACTGGATCTCTGTGAGAGAAATATGCCAGTAGTTATAGCTGCCTCCCATGTCCTGCATAATGTCTGTGAGGCAAAGGCGGGAAAGTTGCTGGGGGTAGAGATGGAGTGGCTGTCGGCTGAGTTTCAACAGCCAGACACAATGGCTACCAGAAGAGCTCAGTGCAGAGTTATACAGCTCAATGAGGTATTGAAAGAGCACTTCAACAGCAAGCCACAGTAATGCATTGTGGGGGACTGTGCTGTACCTAGCCCTGCCGTTCTGGGGCCTGTTAGGGAAAATCTGGTCCTTGCTGTATATCTCAGACAGCTGCAGCAGCACAGGAGCTAGCAAACAGAGCTGTAAACAGGGGAGTTTGAGTGGGAGTTCTGTTGGAGGAGAAGGTATTTGTGTTTGTTTGGCTTTGTATTGGTAGTATTTGTATGTGTAGAGGCTTGTAGGGGCTTTGTGCTGGGAGAGAAGCTGAGCCCTGATTAGGGGGCGGGGCTTCACTGACTAGGGGTCCTATAAAGGTAGCAGCCAGTCAGGCAGCAGCACAGACAGCTGCAGCAGCACAGGAGCTAGCAAACAGAGCTGTAAACAGGGGATTTTGAGTGGGAGTTTGAAAGGGGAGTTTGTCTTGTGGTGCTTGTGTGGGGTTTGGTTTTGCTGTGGGTGGTGGTGTTTTGGTGTGGTTTGTGTTTCCCAGATTAACAGGATTTAGGTGGGAAGGCTATGACAGATTCAGAGGTGGCAGTGGGAGTGACCCATGTAGCAGATGACACAATGAAGATGACTGGATGTGGAAGCTGTGGTATGTACATGATCCTGGAGGGGGCACCTGGTAAGAGTTTTGTCTGCATGAAATGCCGTCTGATAGAGCTGATGGAGGAAAAGATCAGAGGTTTGGAGATGCAGGTGGAAAGTCTGGTAGAGTTTAGGAAGGGGTTTGAGCAGATTATGGAGCAAAGACATGAGGTATCTGAAGGGAAAAGCTCAGACTTGCAGATGGAAGCAGGACTAGGGAATTCTGAGGGGAGACTGGGTGAGGAAAGTGGTCAGTGGAAGCATGTGACTAAAAGAACTAGGCAGAGGAAAAGACGGGATAGTGAAGGAGAAATAGAGCTTCAGAATAGGTTTGCAGAGTTGGAAAATGAAGAAGGGGCTCAGCAGGTAGTCACTGAAGGTGACAGGGCAAGGAAGAAGAGAAGAGCGGTTAGTCCTATAGGAAAAGGGGAAGAGTTAATGGAGATTACACCAAATATGAGCCCCAGGAGGATACAGGATGGGTTAAAAAGGATTACAAGGGAGAATGGGAATGGAAAAAACTTGCAGCCAGAGGGAACAGGGGATAGACTGGAGAATAGCACCGTCACTAGGAAAAGGCAGGTCTATGTGATTGGGGACTCTTTATTGAGAAGAATAGATAGGCCTGTAACCAGAGCTGATCCAGAAAATAGGAGGGTGTGCTGTCTTCCAGGTGCTAAGATACGGGATGTAGACCTGAGGTTAAAAAGGATTCTAAAGGGAGCAGGAAAGAATCCCCTAATTATCCTTCATGTGGGAACAAATGATACGGCTAGATTCTCACTGGAAAGTATTAAGGGAGACTATGTTAGGCTGGGGAGGACGCTTAAGGAAATTGAGGCTCAGGTGATCTTTAGTGGGATTCTGCCTGTTCCTAGAGAAGGGCAACAAAGGTGTGACAAGATTATGACTATCAATAGATGGCTTAGGCAGTGGTGCTATAAGGAGGGCTTTGGGATGTATGGCCATTGGGAGGCATTCATGGATAGAGGACAGTTCTCTCGGGATGGACTTCATCTGAGTAGGGAAGGAAATAGACTTCTAGGATGGAGGCTGGCACAACTGATTAAGAGAGCTTTAAACTAGGAATTTGGGGGAGATGGTTGGGAGATGTCCAGGTAATCTCCACGCCAGAATTTAGCATAGAGTGGAAAGAAAATGAAGTAAGAGTGGATACAGCTGTAGGTAGGAGGAAGGGCAGTGTAGATACAAGTCTAATAGGTTATACTGGTAGTAAAATAACCGTGCCTAATAGGGTACAGAATGTGAGTGAGGCCAAACAGCAAAAATTAAGATGTTTGTACACTAATGCAAGGAGCCTAGGTAACAAAATGGAGGAACTAGAGTTACTGGTGCAGGAAGTGAAACCAGATATTATAGGTATAACAGAGACCTGGTGGAATAGTAGTCATGACTGGGCTACAGGTATTGAAGGGTATGTGCTGTTTAGGAAAGACCGAAATAAAGGTAAAGGTGGTGGAGTAGCACTGTATATCAATGATGAGATAGAATGTAAAGAAATAAGAAGCGATGAAATGGATATGACTGAGTCTGTCTGGGCAATAATTAAATTGGGGAAGAAAGCTATTAGAGCCTCCCCTGGGATAGTGCTTGGGGTGTGCTATAGACCGCCGGGATCTAATTTGGATATGGATAGAGCCCTTTTTAATGTTTTTAATAAAGTAAATACTAATGGAAACTGTGTGATCATGGGAGACTTTAACTTCCCAGATATAGACTGGAGGATGAGTGCTAGTAATAATAATAGGGCTCAGATTTTCCTAGATGCGATAGCTGATGGATTCCTTCAACAAGTAGTTGCTGAACCGACTAGAGGGGATGCCATTTTAGATTTGGTCTTGGCGAGTAATGAGGATCTCATAGAGGAAATGGTTGTAGGGGATAATCTTGGCTCAAGTGATCATGAGCTAATTCAGTTCAAACTGAATGGAAGGATTAACAAAAATAAATCTGCAACTAGGGTTTTTGATTTCAAAAGGGCTGACTTTCAAAAATTAAGGAAATTAGTTAGGGAAGTGGATTGGACTGAAGAATTTATGGGTTTAAAGGTAGAGGAGGCCTGGGATTATTTTAAATTAAAGCTGCAGAAGCTATCGGAAGCCTGCATCCCAAGAAAGGGGAAAAAATTCATAGGCAGGAGTTGTAGACCAAGCTGGATGAGCAAGCATCTTAGAGAGGTAATTAAGAAAAAGCAGAAAGCATATAGGGAGTGGAAGAAGGGAGGGATCAGTAAGGAAAGCTACCTTATTGAGGTCAGAATATGTAGGGATAAAGTGAGACAGGCTAAAAGTCAAGTAGAGTTGGACCTTGCAAAGGGAATTAAAACCAATAGTAAAAGGTTCTATAGTCATATAAATAGGAAGAAAACAAAGAAAGAAGAAGTGGGACCGCTAAAAACTGAGGATGGAGTGGAGGTCAAGGATAATCTAGGCATGGCCCAATATCTAAACAAATACTTTGCCTCAGTCTTTAATAAGACTAAAGAGGATCTTAGGGATAATGGTAGCATGATAAATGGGAATGAGGATATGCAGGTAGACATCACCATATCTGAGGTAGAAGCGAAACTCAAACAGCTTAATGGGGCTAAATCGGGGGGCCCAGATAATCTTCATCCAAGAATATTAAAAGAATTGGCACAAGAAATTGCAAGCCCATTAGCAAGAATTTTTAATGAATCTGTAAATTCAGGGGTTGTACCATATGATTGGAGAATTGCTAACATAGTTCCTATTTTTAAGAAAGGGAAAAAAAGTGATCCAAGTAATTATAGGCCTGTTAGTTTGACATCTGTAGTATGCAAGGTCTTGGAAAAAATTTTGAAGGAGAAGGTAGTTAAGGACATTGAAGTCAATGGTAAATGGGACAAAATACAACATGGTTTTACAAAAGGTAGATCGTGCCAAACCAACCTGATTTCCTTCTTTGAGAGAGTAACAGATTTTTTAGATAAAGGAAACGCAGTGGATCTAATTTATTTAGATTTTAGTAAGGCGTTTGATACTGTGCCACATGGGGAATTATTAGTTAAATTGGATAAGATGGGCATCAATAGGAAAATTGAAAGGTGGATAGGGAATTGGTTAAAGGGGAGACTACAACGGGTCCTACTGAAAGGTGAACTGTCAAGTTGGAGGGAGGTTACCAGTGGAGTTCCTCAAGGATCAGTTTTGGGACCAATCTTATTTAATCTTTTTATTACTGACCTGGGCACAAAAAGTGGGAGTGTGCTAATAAAGTTTGCAGATGATACAAAGCTGGGAGGTATTGCTAATTTAGAGAAGGACAGGGATACCCTACAGGAGGATCTGGATGACCTTGTAAACTGGAGTAATAGGAATAGGATGAAATTTAATAGTGAGAAGTGTAAGGTCATGCATTTAGGGATTAATAACAAGAATTTTAGTTATAAGCTAGGGACGCATCAACTAGAAGTAACGGAGGAGGAAAAGGACCTTGGAGTATTGGTTGATCATAGGTTGACTATGAGCTGCCAATGTGATATGGCTGTGAAAAAAGCTAATGTCGTCTTGGGATGCATCAGGAGAGGTATTTCCAGTAGGGGTAAGGAGGTTTTAGTACCGTTATATAAGGCACTGGTGAGACCTCACCTGGAATACTGTGTGCAGTTCTGGTCTCCCATGTTTAAGAAGGATGAATTCAAACTGGAACAGGTACAGAGAAGGGCTACTAGGATGATCCGAGGAATGGAAAACTTGTCTTATGAAAGGAGACTCAGGGAGCTTGGCTTGTTTAGCCTAACTAAAAGAAGGTTGAGGGGAGATATGATTGCTCTCTATAAATATATCAGAGGGATAAATACCAGAGAGGGAGAGGAATTATTTAAACTCAGTACCAATGTGGACACAAGAACAAATGGATATAAACTGGCCACTAGGAAATTTAGATTAGAAATTAGACGAAGGTTTCTAACCATCAGAGGAGTGAAGTTTTGGAATAGCCTTCCGAGGGAAGTAGTGGGGGCAAAAGATCTATCTTGCTTTAAGATTAAACTCGATAAGTTTATGGAGGAGATGGTATGATGGGATAACATGGTTTTGGTAATTAAATATTCATGGTAAATAGGCCCAATGGCCTGTGATGGGTTTTTAGATGGGGTAAGATCCAAGTTACCCGGGAAAGAATTTTCTGTAGTATCTGGCTGATGAATCTTGCCCATATGCTCAGGGTTTAGCTGATCGCCATATTTGGGGTCGGGAAGGAATTTTCCTCCAGGGCAGATTGGAAGGCCCTGGAGGTTTTTCGCCTTCCTCTGTAGCATGGGGCATGGGTCACTTGCTGGAGGATTCTCTGCTCCTTGAGGTCTTCAAACTACAATTTGAGGACTTCAATAGCACAGATATAGGTGTGAGGTCTTTTTTAGGAGTGGTGGGTGAAGTTCTGTGGCCTGCATTGTGCAGGAGGTCAGACTAGATGATCATAATGGTCCCTTCTGACCTAAATATCTATGAATCTATGAATCTATGAATCTCTGAATATAATACTTTGTTTGTACTGATCATATTCATTATGTCACACTGTACAGTAAGTAAGTGGGTGCTTTCAGTACTGCTAGGCATTCTGCAGCATATGTTGTGAACTAATAAAGATGAATTATTTTCCAAAGAATAGAATTTTATTGAGTAACAAAACCAGTACAGATAAAAGTCTGTACAATTTAAAAGCAAATACATTAAAAACTTAATAAATTAATGGAATGGAAAGAACATTCATGTCCATTTTCTCTACGTATATACAACCACTCACCACCTCCCTCATACTGGACACCAAATTAAACCTGGAACAGAATAACACCAAAATAAATGTGATTTAATTTTATACCCGTTTATATTACTAATCAGTTTATATTATTGTATTTATTTAATAATTATTCAGCTAAGGAACTAGACTGTGACTGGTTCTAATGAAAAAAATACTTCTTGGGTCACTCCGAGTTATCATTTATTATTTGTATTACCATGGTACCTAGGGCCCTAGTCACAAACAAGGACCCCATTGAGTTAGGTGTGACCTATCACTGTGATTGTTAATTAGCTGGGACATGTCATTCGCTTGACCCAGTGCTTTATTCTTGTGTGACATGTTGCCACATGTCACCACCCGCACCCCCACCACCTTCCACTTTGCAAAGGGAACATCTATAAGGAACAGAGTTTTGGCTGGTTGTAAGTGACAAATATGCCTTGAGTAAACCGAAATGGTATGTTGCCATGACCATTAGATTGTTCTGAAGTAGCTGTGAAATGTCTCTCCTTGACCAAAACTTTTTTCTTTGCAAAAAGGGGTGGCCCATGTCACCAACCCCACCACCCCAAAACACACACACAGTTGTATTTTGCAAATTATCCTTGGGTTTCTACCCCCATAAATGACAAAATGCTTCTTAGGTCACCCAAAAATTACAAGTGTTTTAACTGTTAGACTGTTCTAAAGGAACAACCCCACTACAGACTCTTATTAGGGCCCCATAAGATTGATGGGTGATCTCTGGTAAGCTGTTAGCATACATACAAGAACGTTTTTTGTGTTTTTATGTGTCTCTGTAATGTTTTTACCCTAAGAATAAATGTATTTTGGCTTTGTGAAGGCTTGTTGGTAACTGGTACACATTGTTGTAGTCCCTGGAGAAAGTTTAATCACAGGATCTAGACCCTGGTCAGATCTAATGGGGAAATCACAGTGAAACACAGAGGAACTGCGAGCCTAAACCCCAGTCTGGAGAGAGAGGAAGAGATGGGTCTTCACCTGAGAGAGGAAGCCTGAAACCTTTAGGACAGAGCCCTCAAGGAGGGTCCGTGTGTGTGTGAGAAAGGGCAGTTTACTCTGTCACAACCCCTATGTCATTTTGTTCCAAGTTTAATTTGGTGTCAGCCAGGACTTCATAATAAATTGGGGGGGTTTTAATACTTTTTTTTTACTTTGTGTTTTCTGTGTGGTGATATACCTATAACTTTTATTGTTAATTTCCATGGAAATCCCTTCTTGGAACCATTAACTTGTGCTATTATCATATCAGATTTCATTAGCCAAGCGGGCTTGGGTTGGGTCACAACTTGGGCCCTGATCCTGCAAACACTTATCCATGTCCTTAACTTCACTTCTGTGAGTAGTCCCATTGATTTCAATGGGCCTACTGTTTGCATGTCTGGGACCTTGGAGAGGAGATTCCATCTTGGTTATGAACCAGTGCCCCATGATGGGATTAGGAAGCATTCTCTGCCTATAGAAGAGCTGTCTTTTGTATGAGGTTAAAATGGAGGTCTTAATGGGCCTAGGCTACAACTCAAGCTACATTGAACTGGAAGGTGTTACTCTATATCTGCGCTAGGGAAAAGTTCTAGTTTACATCTGTCTTAATTAGCACATGTTGGCTAAGCCCAGCCTAAATTTATCCACTTTCTCTATTGAAGACAAAGCCTGTAGATTGGAAAGGGCAGTGTTCCTAGCAAGTTGTAAAACCCTTGTGTATCTGCACAAGGAAGAATTTTACATACAGCAAATTGAGGGAATCTGCATACTTAGGGGAATAAAATATTGCTCTCATAGATTAGTTGTATCCCCATGATTAGAGTTAGTCAAATACCATACAGTAAATATACTGTACCAAATGTTGGTCCACTAATTTACTTGAAGGTTAGTTTTCAGATGAATTTGAGCAGCTCTATAATGGTGTAAATACTATTTATTGAATAATTTATTAAGCAACTTTATATTTTAAGTTTTCGACCAGCTTTACCAATGAGTGTGTTAAGTTTGGCTCTATAATGAATAAAGGATGGTTGAGTTTCCTAATGAAATTTTAGCCCATCCTCATTTTGAGTGCACTTCTCAGTAAGAGTCTCAGTGGGATGTTGCCAGTTTTATCCTCTCTGTTCTCTATAAAAAGAGTTTAAGGAATGTATTATGCAAACTCCTATGTGCACGTGCATAAAGGAAGGAAGCTCACACTGTATGTAAATGTGACCTATCCAGAGTACCCAGCGCACAAAGGTAGGGGGACAGACGGCATTGGTTGTGACATTGATGGACTCCAGAGGAGGCATTTCTGGGCTGAACATAGGTGTGGTTATTTTCTTTCCCAACCCATCAGGGATACCCATGCTTTGAGGAAGGCTTACTACACCTTTTTTGACATGTCATGTACCACTATATTGCATTCTGCAGTTATTCACTTGTTACTATTGTATATAGACACACCTACCATATTGTGGAAGATTTCTACATGGTCCTTACAAGGGCAAGAAGAAGAGCCTGCTATAGCTACCTAGAGGGATCAGCCAGGGACTTGGAGAAAATTACAAGACTCTATATTGGAATAATGTATTGCTTTATTTGAAGCCAGTTCTAGATGTGTGTGATCACGCAGAATACAGTGAAAAATCCACTTATTTCCTGTAATAGGCCTTTTCCACCTGAGTAGTCTTTGACTCTGTATTTTCTCTTTTACATCTCTAGTACTTTAAAAATATTACAACATTTCTTGTGTGTAATGAAAAATATAAAGACTTCCCAACCAGTAAGACGTCCGTGTTGCTGTTATAATTGGCTTAGATTCAGCAGCACCGTTTGCTCAGACTGCACCTGTCAGCAACATCAGTTGTAGTCAGTGATATGATTTTCATCTGGTATATTTAAATTAATGTCAGAAGCTGGATCATAATAGAAACAAGTTCTTTTAAAAATTTCAGAAGTTGAACAGTAGAAAGCACTTCAGCAAATCCTTTGCCAGTAGGACTCCCTATGCCCAAGTAAGGTTAATATTTGGGACCTCATTCTAAACTTTTTTTTTTTAAAATAAAAACATAAATCTTCATTCCATCCTCTTGCCCCCTCCCCAAAAGTTAAAGCTGCAATAGGTTCTTTTATGACTGTATTAGCTGATACTAAGGGTGTTTGCTGAATACACACTGAGGGAGTGGAAGGACATGTGAGCCTGCTTATCCCATTGACTTCAGTTGAGGCTACTGGTGCACTTAGAAAAATCAGACCCTGTCGGTGTTCGGAGGCTGGTTCTCAAGCACTCAGCCATGCACCAATATTGATATTTCATGCTTTTCAGCATAGGGACTTATCAGGTCATCTCTCCATTTTCCTTTTCTTTTCCATAATGATGGGTTTAAGAACTTGCCACAGTTGTGTCCCAGCACACCCCTGAAGACTTGCTTTCCATTTAGTGCTTACCTCCAATGGAACTGGGACACTCCAAATCCAGCTGGAGCACCCTAGACTGGGCTGCTGAATGGGAGATGGGCAATAGTAGTGGATGGGGGTTTCATACAGATGGTGGACCCCAAGTTAACCACTAAGACAGAGAGGTTGCTGGTTTTGTTAGGAAGCGAGGAATCTGTTGCCTGCAGAGGAAGACTGGAGAGGAGGCAGGCAAGGTGATACAGGCAAGGTCTTTGGTAGATACATAGTTTTTAATTCAACAACTAAAATGTTAGTTATGACCAGGGTTCCTAGAGATCTATTTGCCAAGAAAAAACATGGAAAACCACAGAATTTGTGTTTTTACAGATAATCTTTAGTTTTTACATTTAGTGAAAAAATAAAAACATATGCAGTAGAACCCCATTTATCCAAGCCTCCATTATCTGGCTCTCCATATTAACCAAATCACCAGCTGCCTGGGGCTGACAGAGGTGGGCAGCCCCAGGTGGCTGGTGGTTCAGTTAATACAAAGTGCCGGATAAACTGGGTTCCACTGTATAACAATAAAACGTTGTGTTCAACTGATACCTATATATATTGTGGCTAGGGAAAGTAAAGTTCAGCATTTCATTGTAATTGAGGAAAAACATGGATTTTTATGTTATTTTAATCACAGAATTTTGGTTTTTTATCGTTGAAAACTAGGATCCCTGCTTATGACACAGTGTATGCACATAGGCTAATACGAGTTTTTCAGTGAACTACTTTGTAGCTAGAAAAGTGTCTAGAAGTGTCTGGAGTCAAATAAAGGTCAAACATATACATCTGAATTTGAAGCTCAGTTCTGGGGCTGTGTCTATTAGACTGAATGAATCTGAGTATCTCTGAGCAGCAGAAAAAGCTGCCTGGCAGCTGTGTACTAGATGGCTGTTTTGCTCTCTATAACTCTTTGTAAACCGTTCCCTTGTTTAGTAAACATTAAGCATTTTTTAACGCTTGTTTAAAATGTTAATGTGCTTAAAATGTTGCTGTATTTTTTATATATTTATTTTGCTGGTCATCACATTTTCTCCACGTTCTTACTGGCTATCGGAACTGCCCAAACTCTGGGTCCTGGGCCCACACCCAGAACTGGTATTAGGCACAGTCTGCATGGGTGACTGTGAAGGTCTCTGATTTGGTAGCAGTGCCTCCAGCCTGACCATCCCTACGCTTCATCATCTGGAAGCTGCACCAGTGCAGGTCCAGCTTTGGTAATTTAAGAGCATCTCCTCGTTATGGCAGCAGTGGCTGGGAGCTGTTATACCAGCACAGCTCTGACCTGGCTGGCCACTTCCCAGCACAATCTTTGGAACAGATGTGTCTTTTTTAAGGGAACACTATCCTTCCTCCCCTCCTTCCATATACAGGCCTCAACAGCAGCCAGGAGCCATCAAAACAGCAGGATTCAGGGCTGTTTGCCTTCAAAAACTTGAACACAGGTGCCGAGAGTAGAAAATCTCTAGTACTTCCCTGGCCTTATTGGAAAAACCTGGGAGGTGGGCGGGCACAAGCCCGCCCACTTCTAAAGGCCCCTCCCCCAGCCTAGTGGGAGGGACCACTGGACCCATGTTCCAACTGAGTACTTGGGACAACTAATGAGAAAACAGGGGTCGGAGTGATGGTCACAGGTTCAAAACAAGGGTACCGGATAAGGACACCGAGCAGAGGATCCCGGATTGCCCTGGCTTGGCCAGCACCCCACTGACTCTGGCTTTTCTGTCAGCTGGTCAAAGATAGGTTTTTGTGTGAGTCGTTCCCCTCATGCCTTTAGAGGTCACTATCTCCTCTGGCTGCTGAAGAAGGCTGGCTGAAAGGCTCCTTCAGTCCCTCCACTGGCCCATCCCCTCAACTGGGAGTGAGTGTGTTAGGTGTTGACTGAGGAAGGCATGGAGCCGCGATCTTGGGGAGTGGGGTGGAACAGTTGAGGGGGAGGGGAGAATGGGAGTGGCAGGAGATTTTTAGGGGTCAAAATGAGAGTAGGTGAGGGTTGGTACAGAAATGAGAGAAGTCAAGAGTGAGACTGATGGGAAACACTGAGGAAGAGGAGGAACTAATTCACAGCTGCAGATAGTGTTAGAAGCTGCCCTGATTTGCTTCAGAAGAGGTGGAAATTAAAAAAGGAAAGAAATCAATTGCCAATAGTCATTGATATGCAAATATATTCAAATAAGCACAGGATTTTAAGCAAATTGGAATGCGAGCTTTTGAGGGCCTAGTGTAGGCTGCTGCCTACACATTCAGTTAAAAAGTATACATAAGATCTGGGAGATGGGCCAGATGGCAACAGACAGTGAATTTACTTGTTGATCTTTTAATGTTTTCTCTGTAATACTTCGATCCTAAGAATAAATATGCTTCCATAGGAAGTGCTGTATGGTAACTTATAACTGTTGGCAGTTACTCTGTTACTACTCTATGAAGAGAAGCCTGCTTGGGCAGCCTGTCTTTTGCTGGGAATAATAGAGTGAAGGCAGAGAACAGTTCAGACTGGAAACAGTTCTGAACTGAAAACAGTTCAGACTCCCTGGTCAGGAGGGAGAGAGAGAGAGATGTATGTTTTACACCAAGAGAGGTGATGGCTAGGGGAGTGGGAAGCCTGAGGGTGCCTTTGCTAAACTAATAAGGGGAAATACAGGAGCAGTTGCCTGGAACTATCACAAGTATCTCCAAGACTTTGAAGGAGGATGTAGAGAAATTTTGAAATGCTTCCAGCTCTGTAAGGAGGTGGGGGAACAACTTCAAAAATATGTTGATGATTTCTCCCAAGCAAAACTCCAGAGAGATAGCTAAATAGAGGTTTGACTTTCAGAGGTCTGGAGGTAGACATCTTAACAATATATTTGTTTTGATTTTTTTAAACATTTCTTTTGGCTTTTTGAATAGAAAAGATCACATCAGTCTTTCCCAACAGAATACCTGGCATGGCTAGAAATGCATCTCTTGTACAGTTAGATCTCTTAGAAAGTGTAAATTAAACAAACAAAAAATTATGAAATACAAGAATCACCTTTTTAAGTTGGTTTTAATTAAAAAAAAATCCAGTTTGTGATGGAACTGTCTGTAAAAATATGTTCTGAATTAAAAAAAAAAACTTTACATGTTCTTAGAAATATTTAAGTGTTTTCTTGTGTTATGGTTAATTCATAGAAGGGAGAAATTAACTGACTGGCTTGAAATAGTAAAAACTGCACACAAGGTGTGTCAAAGATATCCGCTAAATTAAAAAAAAAGAGAGAATTTTTTTGCTAATGTCTTTCACTTTAAAAAGAATCTTAGGCATTACTTGTAATTATAATAGGTTCAAAAGGTTCTGACAAATGTGAATTTCAAGTTGTCTGTCCCTATAAATCAAATATTTAACTTGTTAGTTACTTTAACCTTTTCTATGCACTCTCTTTGGGGAGGCCCCTATTCAATGAGACGCCAGCAGGAGTTCTGTCTGAGTGTGAGCTAGAAATCTGAATCATTGCTTGAGTGGGTGAATAGAGATGGGTAAGTCGCAGAGGTGCAAGTAAATAAAATAATCAGTGACTTTGTTGTGCTTGGTGGTTTGCTATATTTGCTTATTTATTCTTGGTAGATTATATTTTCCTTCAGTATCTCTTTGCACAGAAAAAAGGCAGATAGAGTTGAGTTTGCTATGAAGACTAAATGTTGCTTAACTCACTTTAATTGAGGACTTCTTTGGGTTCCACACTCCCTACTGCTTCTACAATGGAAGGGAAGTCGGTACTTGAGGGTCCCACCAGACAGAATGCAGAGTGCCATTTTCCCTTTATCTGAGCCATAGAAGCTTTTCCGTAGGGTTCCAGTATTGCAGGTGTGGGATGGTCAAGATAGGGGCGTGAACACACTCTGCCACACTATTCTCTCCCCAGTCTGTAGAGCAAAGCCTTCTCACGTTACATACAAGTTACAACACCTGCAGTTTCTTAAATGGCTTTCTCCCAGTATTGTGAAATCTCTTCCTCTTTCAGAGGTATTTGCAGGCATGGAAGACAAATGATACCTGGCTCCTGATGGGAGACTTGAAATGAAACTGGGGCAGATCCCCAGCTGGTTTTTATGGAGCTATGACCATTTGTGCCAGTTGGGGATCTTCCCATTTGGGTGAAAACTCATGGAGTTTTAACACCCTGAAATGACTGTTGCTGTTTATGTGAGCTCTAGACTTCCTGTTTGGACACCCAGTGAGTGATTCATTCACATCAGTGGACTCATCAGCAACAGCATGTAATCAGAATCAGAATCACTTAATTTTTCCAAATATTTTCTTTCAAATAAGAATAAACTAACATTCAAGCATAATATAATCCAAAAGAATTCACTTCTATATAGAAGAAAATCATACAATAATGAAAATTATACTTTCCTTAGCTCATGAGGGGGTTGTGAGATTAAATTTAGTAAGATTTGTGAGGCGTCTAAATACTACAGTGCTGAGAACCATAGAAATGCCTATGAATAACAAAAATAATAAGTATTGAACTGGATAATATATACACGTAATTTAATCAGACTGACTCTTGATTATGGCATATATAGTAGAAATTCTAAGGTTGGTATGGAGCGGAACAATTCAATTCTCTTGAAGTACTGACATGCACTTTAAAGACAGTGATGATTAAGCAGAAGATTGCAAATCTAAAAAAAATTACTAATTACAAAAATGGAAGACTCCTCGGTTCCCTTTATAATATAACATTGCTCACTTGATATTTCTGAAATACCTGATTAAGTTACTGGAAATTAAAGATGAAAATTGTCACCACTTTATTTATTGTCTCTCAAGGAGTAAAACAATTGGAAACTTCAGTGTAATCTGAGATCTTTCAAGTGAGCAGCACAAATGTAGGGCTGGAAGGCTCCTGACTGCACAAAGCAGGACCAAGTATACCTAGACAGTCTCTGACAGATGTTTGTCTAACTTCCAGTGACAGGGTCCACAACCTCTCTTGGTTACCTATTCAAGTACATAACCATCCTTATAGTTAGAAAGTTTTTTCTAATATCTAACCTAAATCTTCCATGCCACAGATTAAGCCCATTACTTCTTGTCCTACCTTCAGTGGACATGGATAGTAAATAAAATAGCGCACACATGCTGGGTGAATAAAAGATGGTTTAGTTTGCTGGCAATCTCCTCCCCCCCCCCCCCAAAAAAAAGGAAAAATAAATTCATTTTGGGTTGAACCAAAAATGATTTATTTTTTTGGCAGATTGAAACACTGAAAATAAAATTCATTTAGGGTCAAATGAAACATTGTTTGTCCCGAAATGAAATGTTTCATTTAAATGTCAAGCATTTTTACATGTTTCTAAATTAAAAACTACCCCTAAAGGCAATTTCAAAAATAAGTTGTTTTGAATTGAAATGTTTCATTTTGAAAATGTTGAAACAAAATATTGATTTTTTTTCATTTGTTCCCCCCAAAATGAAGAATTTGGCAAAATTGTCACAAACTCATGAAACATTTCAATGTCACCAAGTCTGTATTTTTTGCAAACAAACAAAAAGTTTGTCAAAAATGTTACCGAGTTGTATTCATATCTACCTCTGAACAATGCCAGAACCATGGGACCTTGGTCCTGATCAAGACCTGTGAGGTCTACTATAATATAAATATGACATAATAATCTGGAAGGGTGCAGTAGTGTGTTCACCCAGAGGCAGTCTCTGTTAACAGCTGAATTTAAAGCAAAACTTCCAGCTGAGTCACATTTTCTGGGTTATGTATTTATTTTAATATAATTTTAATGGTAACTGATGATTTTCTTTCCATTGTTTATTCCAACTCAACCCTCCATCCCTTGATATGTACAGATGACAAAAGGTATCTATCACCTTTTACTCTGACCACTGTCTGATCATTATTTGAGCAAACCCCATGTCATCAAGGAAACCTTTATGCAGCACACACAAAACAGAGCCATAACTGAAGTAACCTGTGGATTGCTGACAGTAAGATTCCTGTCTGTAAAAGAGTGGTGTGAGAGAGAGAGAGAATTGCAGTGTAATCCTCTGAAAGTGGCAGATTTATTTTGTGTGTTGTTGCATTTTGCATAACATTGCAAATGCACAGAGGGGTCTCCATGGAGATGAAAAGGGTGGAGAATGAAAATGTAAGCCAATGGTATGTTGAAACTAACCTTGAAAATACATGCACCACACGCTACTGGGGGAAAGAACACATTGTACAACTCAGAAAAATGATGCTGTGGACTTGACTAAAATAACTAATATTAAACAAACTTATTCAATGCAGCCAAAATATGTAATACAACAGAGACATAAATTCACCTAACATCCTTGTGAGTTAATTTTATAGTATGAACTGCAATGAACAAATGTTTACTTTGAGCAGAATTATCTCTCATAAAACACCCTATGCAAAAATCTTTATTTTTAAGCTTTCATTAGTATGGCCAGGAAACAGCCTGGTTACTAAAGTATTATATGTCATATTGAAGATGTCTGCTTTTTCCTGGTTTTAGCATCCTAGGATTACTAAAGCCAGAAGAGAGCCTCTTGTGCATTATTTGCATGCATCAGAGTGATAGTGATTAATTCATTTGAGCTTTGAAACTATATTAATTTTTCCTCTGCAAATTTATTTCTAAAGTCTCCATTTCATCATGAGTGGTTGAAAGCAAATTCTGGCTATCCGTGCATATGGACTTGCCCTAGCCTGTTCTTTTCTTTCATGCACCACTGACCAGATTTTTCATTCCTCTTGCTACAGAGGCATTAACGATTTTTAAACATGAAAAGATAGAACTGTACCATTTTCCTGTTCATTATGCATTTTAGTAGCAAATTACTAGATTTTTTTATCATCAGTCTTCAGCCCCTATTTGCTTGGCCCAAATGGCACAGTGAATTTTGAACTTCACTGTGCTCTTGATGAAGATGCACACTGGTGATTTAAAAAAAACCCACCTCGGAACCCATCTCTTGCTTTATTAGTATCCTTGTAAACATGGTGCATGCTCCTGTTAATTGCTTGCAGTACCCTGGACCTTGCAGTAGATTTGGTGGCCTTTCAGAACAAGCCTGGATTTGTTCTTCATTAAAAAATTAGAGAACTGTAGAGCATTCCTTCTCAGCATGCTGCCCCATTTGACTCCAAACTCAATTCCACACACATATATTTGGAAGATGAAACTTGACCATTCAGTCAAACACAAAGTGAATATTTTTCACTTTCACATTTGTTACTTAAGAATATAAGAATACAAGAGCGGCCATACTGGGTCAGACCAAAAGTCCATCTACCCCAGTATCCTGTCTTCTGACAATGGCCAATGCCAGGTGCTTCAGAGGGTAGGAACAGAAGAGGTAATCATAAAGTTATCCATCCTCTGTCACCCATTCCCAGCTTCTGGCAAACAGAACCATCCCAGCTAATAGCCATTGATGGACCCTATCCTTCATGAATGTATCTAGTTCTTTTTTGAATGCTGTTATAGTCTTCGCCTTCACAAAATCCTCTGGCAAGGAGTTCCACGGGTTGTCTGTGCGTGGTGAGAAGAAATCTTTCCTTTTGTTTGTTTTAAACCTGCTGCCTATTAATTGCCTAATAAACTAGTTGCCACTGTATTAGATGAGTGACTTTTATATTTTAAATGAAAGAATGAATAATAGAGTACTTAAGCCCAGCATATATGAAACACCACTTTAACACACAAGAAAGAGAAAGCAAAAAGGTGGTGGGATAAAAGCAATACATTTCAGTATGGACTCCTCCCTTGACTGAGAACCGGTTGGTGCAGAAAATTAGTAGTGGGTTATGGTGTGTTCATCTCTGTCACTAGTCAGAACTAGCTAAGATTGGTAATGGATAAAAGTTTCTACCATGTGGGTGTCTTATGGGGTGTGAATTGCTGCTTATAGTTCGTGTGTCTATATTATAAAAATTGGCACCAAATGACAGTTGGTGCTCTCATCAGAGTCTGAACTACCCTTCAGAACAAGGGCGAAGTATCTTAGCAGGCCTAAGAACTCATTTATAGGTGTTACTTTATCATGTGTCCATCACTTACATTGAAAATTGTCTTCTTTACAATGACATGTTGTAACTTTGGTTTGCGAGCTTTTTAAAGTCATGAACACACAGCAGGAATAACAGCCATCGTTCCTCTCAGTTGGTGCTGTACAGCATTTTAGTTCATTGCTTAATAGCTTTCTTTCCTCTTTAATGGTTGGCTTTGCTCATGATTACGTGGTTAGTAGGTTTGTGATTATGACCCCTTTGTTTTGCTTTTATAGCAATTGTTCAGTCACTTGTCCTTCAAACAAATCATCTTCCATGCGAGTTGCTGCTTCACTCAATATAGCAAGTTCTGTCTCAGTAAACACATGTTTTCACAGTCAGACAATCAGCCCTGGATAATCACCATAGTCAGCATCTTTGGGAAAGAAGTGACATTATATCTGATACAAATAAAACAAAGAAGCAAGAATCCATTGCCATATCTGACTCTCAGATCTCATCCAAAATTGAGAGGCTAAGCATTCCTACAAACAAAATCAGGGACAGCAGTTAAGTCAGTCTACAGGAATTAAAACTAAAAAAAAAAAAAAAAAAAAAAAGTTGAGCAGCAAAAAAAAAAAATTGCTTCTGGACCAAAATGAACAAAACAATCATAAACCCATTCATCCCACTGCAACACAGTAGCATTACAATGATGGTGACAGTACAGTCACAAATACAGATAGAGACCTGAACAAAGGTCTGATTCCAGCTAGCAATAGTGAATTCAGTGTGTGGAACCTAACTGACCTCCCATGGTGAAACAGTGAACTGACCATCAGTGAAAGAAGAGAGAGAAGCAAATATAGAGCAGGAACAAAAACCTGTTGGATGAAAAGACTCCTACTGACCTCACTGGGTTTTGGATCAGGCGTGTACAAACAAAACAAAACATAAAAGAGAGAGCGCATCCTACAAAGCAGTGAGTGACACAGCAAAGAAAACGCGCACATGCTCAGACACACACTAAAACAATGCAGGCAAGATCTCAAGGAAATGAGGGGTAATTAGTGACTTCACATCACACAAGGACCTGGTTAATATTTGTAGCCTCACAAAACAGCACCTGCAGGCGTTGAACATGAAAGCTGAAATAAATTATGAGCAGTGGCTGATCTCTAAAAGGGAGCAAAATTGTCCCTTCAGTTCAGAAAATCTGGTAAATTGAGCCAATTGAGAGCAAATCTGTTCTATAGAAAACTAATCTTTCACAGATACAGATTTAGATTAATGTTCTGTCAAGTTAAACAGAATGTACTGGATTTTTATAATCTAATCTTTGAATTTAATATGGTAGTGCTTGCTAGGATGTTTGCTGGCAATAGAAGGAGGGAAGCTGAATATGCCAGAAATTATATAACCCAATTGGATTCCGGTATACTAGAAATAATTTGAAAGCCATCAATAATGTTAATAGATTGTAATGGTCGTATGCGATCGAGACAGGAGTAGGTCTCATAAGATTCTGGGTATATTTCCTGAAATTTATCTTTCTTTGTGTGCTTTAAGAGTTGCAAAACCTGATTTTTAGTTGCTGAGTACATGCATTATTTACCTAAAATTTGGTGGTTCTTTTCATAAAATTGTTTAGTGAAAATGTGTCAAATAACAACAAGCATAAATAAAACATACATATGATATACATCCATGTCTGACAGGAAAAATGTAATCCTGATTTGTGATCAGAAAAAATACAGTAATATGCAAGGCCAGTTCATGATCTGCCATAAGATACTATAAATAATATATTTTCCCTTAAACTTGTTTTCATTTATTTAGGGTAGCACCCACAATATATTAGGCAATTTCCAAACATGCAAGAAGTGGGGACAGTTTTTGCCCTGAGTATCCTACAAGAAAACAGAACTTTGTGGAAGGGGAACAAGAAGTAATCTCTGTGATATAAAACTCCACTTCTGCTTTGATAGTGCCTCAAACTTATATGACTTCTCCCACTCTGAAGAGAGAGTTTTTTGTTTGTTTGTTTACTTTTGTGCAAAACCCATCTTGGAAAACCAAAGTAACTGGTACCATAATAGAACTCTGAGTAAATTATTTACTGGAAATAGCAAAAGGTAATTTAAAGTCTTTTACATAACCAAACAATATTTGCCAGTAGCCAGATATGGTAGCTCTTTGCACATAGACTAGAGGACCCCACTGTGTTGTCACAACAGTTTTGAGTCATTACCGAAATAGACTGATTACTTAAATCACACCTCATTCAAATAATGCTCTGTAATATAGTCCACTCTGGGTATGAGTCAGCCAGCTTACAAAAATTTCAAACCCTGGCATGTCTTTGGTGTGACTTTTTCTGTTTCTTTTTTCCATTCTTTTATTTTTCTAAACTTCTCTTTTTTGATTTCCTCATCTAAGATTTTTGCTGTTTCCTATTGTTATCATTCAAGCATTTCATACTGACTTTTCAAAGCAATGTAATCAATTCAGAATAACATTAAAATAAGGCACTTTATAATTAACTTCAGGTCTTTCTGATACTTGCTTTTTGTAGGGTATGCAAAATTATTTCCTGTATGAATTTCAATAAGTTGACATTCTATAGAGCTTAATAAAATTTTATCCCTGAAATGATGATTCCTCTACACAATGGCAAAATTGCAGAAGCAGCTTCTCCCATGGAAGATATTTAAAAAGGGAAAAGGCAACAAATGGTCAATATGGTAAATGTAACTTGTTCCATTCCCAGATGTCTCAGAGAAAGTGTTGTACTAGACACAGCCTCTTCCCAAACACACATAGATAGTGACTAAAGATTGTCCCTTTGCACCAGTCAGAACATGTATCCATCATTCCCTTTTGGGAGAAGAATTTAACTCATACTCCTTTAAACACGAGCATCTGGGACTGGCCGAGGTTCTATCTTCCATTCTTTTTAAAAGATGTTATTGATAGAAGACAAAATGTTGGAATTAGTTGCAGTGAGTAGGATGAATTCACCCAGGCTAGTATAAAAAGGAGTAAATTACATGTCCCTGCAACAGCCGTTCCCACTGTTGACCCTAAAAGAGAGCAGTGTATTGCTACTGCCTGCTCTCCTTCAGTTTTTCCACCAGAAAGAGAAATCATGGCCAGGACTCCACAGAAACTGTTCAGCAGATGCACTTTGGGGCTATGCAATCCCCAAGCAGAGGGGAGGTTAATGCTGTTTCCATAGACCATGGCTATACATTTCCTTTCTGGCAAGATTTCTGCTACAGGGGTCCTATCTATGAGTTTACAGAAACAGAAGCTGCCGTAGACTAATAGTGAATCTGGGCTACTGACTTCATCCCCACTATACGAGGAAAGATGGTGCAGCCAACACTAAAAATGTCCCTCGACCCCCTTAGCCTCAGAGATGTGGAGGTCTTGTCTGGGTCAGCAGGAGAAAGAAAACTCTTGCCCATTTAAGGATAAGGCCCCCATGCCTCCCCTCTTTGTGGGATTGAAGAGGAGAGGAGAAGAGCTCTGTGGTTGACTTGTTGGACAGAAGCGAGTAGCATAAGCCTATTGGCTCCTGAACATCCATGGGGAGGGTTATAAGATCTTCCCTATGCCTGAGGGCACCATTCTAGTCAAGAAGTAAAGGGTCTTGCTGTGGGCCTCATGCTAAATGCCTACTTGGAGCTGGGAAGGGATTTTTCTGTCACTGCCAGATTGATCAGGGCTGTGTAGGGTTTTTTGCCTTCTCTTCAGCACCCCAGGAATCCAGTGGGAAGAGTAATTTCTAAAGTTCATTTTGTTGCAGCTTGACCGGTGCCCCAGTGAAGGCAATCTTTCAATATGGGTCGAGCTCCCAGGATTAGGGGAGGCATCTCCTAAAGAAGGTGAGGAATGGGGTTGTATGGAGTATATATCCTAAAGAAGGTGAGGAATGGGAATGTATATCATGGAGTAAACCCCTTTTTGCGAGTCCCTTAACTCACAGATGGGAATGGGGGGCAATAGGGCCTCAGTAATAATGCTGGGACCACATTAACAGGCTGGGGGGCTGATGGCAGCCACTCTGCCAGGAGGTATGGATTATAAAGGAGGGATTACCAGCACGGGACAAGTTATTGCTGGATAGTTCGCAGATGTTTTGCCTAATAAAGTTGCAGCCTAGTTAAACCATATTCCTGGTTAAACCATATTCTTTTCTTTCTTCCTGTCATATCTGGGGCAATGGTGTATTATTGCCACTCAACACACATACACCATTTAAAAAATAACAAAATCTACCTAACTAAAAGAGAAGGAAAAGAAGAGGGAAGCGGTAAAGAGAAACAACGGGAAAGATATAGAGAGGAATTCTAATTTTCTGTACCATGCAATCTACACATCCCAAAATGGATTCAGAGATTTCATATACTTGTAGTCCAGAAAAAGTTGCTCTGTTTTATTAAATCTTCTAGGATACTGTTTTACTATAAAGTCAACCCTCTCCAAAGCAGCTACTTTTGATGTCAGTGGTCCATTCTTTTTCGCACTCCGGGACTGTAATCTTTCCATTGCCTAAATATGTGTTCCTCTTTAAAATTTTAATTCTCATTATCCCCCATGTGAAAGTATAAAGGCTATAGGTGTGTGTAGCATCAGATTTATTTTTTCCCACAACTTTGATCCAAACCCATGAATGATTATTTATTATTCTCATTAATTGGGGTGTGACAGCGTACTCAGCACTGCAAAATAAAGGAAGCGATTAGAAGATGAACCATACTGCCATTATTCTTTGTAGGTGAACCAAACTTTGGGCTTAAATTGAAGTTTAGCTGAACCTAATATGTTATCAATAATGAATTGTGTGTCCTCTACCTCTGACCCCTTGACCCATAGGAAATGTGTTGAAATAGGCAGGAAGAGAATACTTGTGACTGATGGAGGGCAGATGTTTTCTGTGATTGATAATGACCTAGAGAGATGCTTTTAGCTTATCAGGAACTACTTGTTGTTACAGATGTTTTCTGCCATAAGATAGCTTTATGTTTTCAGTTAAGTTAATCAATATACTATAATAAGGGCTTCACTGGTGACTCTCTAATTTTCTTTGTCTCTTTTCTGTAATCACACATGATATACAAGAAGATGCCTTTCTGAAAGGTAATTGGGAATGAGTTAGGTTGCAGGACCACTTCTCCAGATCAGTTTGGTGATGTATGGTCCTTTCTTCCTGTTTTGTGCTCTTTTGACCTTTGATTAATTTTTTTTTAATAACAGCTGATTGAGCCTGTTTATCTGACCTCTTATTAATAACAGAATCAGACCTTCATAGAACAGCTCTAACAATTTTTAAAAAGAGAGGTAATACAATTTGGATATAAAAGGCATTGGATGAAATTTTCTCCCTTTGAAATCCAGGACAGTTTTACTATTTACTTCAATGGCAGCAAAGCTAAGACAATGCTTTTCTTATTATTTAAAGAGGTTTAACATAAAAATTGTATTTTAAGCATGGATATAAATGGCATGGGAACTGTGATGTAGCAATGGGGGCAATTTTAAATTTTTGGGTGACAAATAATTTTATTTTTAAAATTGCTAAATACACGTAGTCTAGAGAAACAAGAAATGGTAGGTCAGCTCTTACTAATTGTTTCTCTTCCTGCCAAATCAGAGAAAACCCAAATCAAAAATGGAATTATTGATACCAGCTACTACTGAGTTTATCTCAAGAGCGGTAACTCCCACTAATTATGTCGTGGGGTTCTTTTATGGACCTTATGGGACACTATAATCAAGACCAAGCAAAATAATCACAATATTATCCCTGACAGAATACAAGTGGTTAATAAATAGTTATAATTTAATATAATTATATATATGTGTATAATATTAAATACTTAATAAACTGGTTACTTTTGTTGCACTCTCTTCTGTATGTCACTCAGTGAAGCTCTTTAGCAAATATTACACCTCTGAGAGTGAACTGCCTTTGGGGTGTTCTTCATTTGATAATTTAAGACCAAAGTGTATTGCTCCCCCAAATTATTGTGAATCCAATCTCAGAATCTTATTTGCTACTTAAAAACGGCTTATGATTGTGCAAAAGAATTTGTATAGGGATAGGGGGATCCTGTTTGGTTATTAATAATAAACTAGACAGTTTATAATTGGGCAATGTAAGTATTTTTAACTAAATCCTATGAAATCGAAGAAAATATTTAAACCAGTGATTTAGAAGAAGCCATTTAACGAGCAAGTAAGAAGAGAAATCCACTATATCTCTGTTTACTAATGTTTAGTCCCTTCCAAGAATACGTAGTCTACTCGTTTGGTGATTAACAGGAGAAACTATTAGTATTTTAGGGTACAACAGCAATTTCATCTCCTAGTAACATCATTACAAGAGTTTAAATCCAATTCTTTGGCAGTGTCTTAGTTAACTTTCTGTCACCAATTCACAGTAAAGTCTTGGGGAGGATTTTCCATAGGTTGTTTTCCCTTGATCCTGCTCTCTCTCTCTCTCTCTCTCTCTCTTTTAAATCCATCTGTGGCAGCTTGCTTGTAGAGATGGACAGGATCAGTTGCTCAGTACTTGCAGTTTGGGCAGGATAGTGGAAGGTATGTGTGAGGCATACTCACTTAGGAGGTTTTTATGCCACTCTCCTTCCTATTTCTATCAAGTTATAGGAAAACAAACCTCCTTCAGACTTGTCTAGATGCAGAACTGGTTGCTGTCACTGTTTCATTGGCTCCATGGCTTCAGGATTGGCTTAGGTGACATCTTCAGCTCCAGAATATATGGTCTATCTAGTATATATGCAACATTTCTAATCGCCTTTGTGAGGAGGGGAAGCATCAGATAAAGTTTAAAGTTTATTTTAACTCTTTCTTTTTGTTCAGTCCTCTTTCCGAGACGTTCCTTCAATTATATTAGAGTTTAACAGGAAATTAAATACTATTTTCAAAAAGTCCAAATATTTTATAGTTAAAGTTTTTAGTTCTTAAAATAATCTTTTAAATTAAATAACCTTTAGAAACTCCTGAGCTTAAATAGTTATTAAAGCAGTTACTGGCTCTTTATAACAATTTGTGAGAGATTTTTTTGTCTTCCTGAGAGGGGTGAGAGTTGCTTGAGCACTGCCAGTAATTAATTAATTTTCCCATTTACATAAATATTCTTTACTTAAATGGCTTCTTACATTACTAACTAGTTTAACAAGTTGATTAGATTCTATGTTGGTATATAAAACATTTTATAATAGCAATGATATTGGGAGGCACTCATTTAAATAACATATTTGCAAGTATGCATTTCACAATGGAATTTGCCATGTCAACATTTAAGAAATAAAGAAAAGTTTAAAACATTTTTAACTACACATGTTTTTGCTCTAAAGCTTTAAGAACACAAGCAGAAGCTTTTTTAAAAAAAGACATTGGGACAGCCCCCTCTAAAATCTAGATTTATTGCTCTGATAACACACCCTACATTCCATTTTATTATTAGGTCTCTTTCTAAACCATGAATGCTATACATGGATTTTATGTTCAAGGAGGTTATAATCCTGACATTTGCTTGTCCTTGGACGGCAGAAGCAGAAACCTTCTGAAATTTCTTTGATTAGCTTAAATGCTTTGTAATATAACTAGCTAAACACATATATTGTTATATTTCAAAGCATCCTGGCTATAACATTCTTGTAGCTCTATCTTAATATTCAGTAAAGGCACAAACAGGTTTGTAACAACCAAATATTAAAATAAGTTATAAGAAATATATTAATATCATTTTTGCATTAATATTGAATTCTTTCTCCTACCACATGGCCATTTCCGTCACCTGCCAGTCACCAAAGTTAACTGCAGTGAAGACATACCCTAAAGGAGATACAGAAGAAATGGCTGGGGAATTTGGAAGAGAAGCAGAAAGCAAGAGAAGGGAGACATGAAAGCAGAAATAGGAAGAGATATAGGACTGTGTATTGACTTTGTCAAAAGCATAAGATAGATCATGGAGGATGAACACAGAGACAGCAAAACCTGAAGATCCTTATATATTTTTAATTATTCATCTACAGTTTGACTACCACGCGTGTCAGGTTTTCTCACTGGAAAGAAATATTGATGATTTTATGCAAATCACTTGACCACAAGATTCCTTGTTGAAGCAAAGCCATAGAGATCATGCAAGTTGTACATAACCATCAGAGTTTTCATTGACTTAAGTGAAATTTATTGTGTGAGTAAGGAAAACAGGACTTGACCCTTAAGCATGAATGCACATTCTCCTGAATATAAAACAGAACATTTATTTAATATTTTTCTTTGCTGTTATTTAAAAGTATTTGTCTTTTAATAAGGGTGTCATCCTATGAGCTTCCGTATAGACCGGTACAATCTTCTGTTCATGAGTTTCATCTATCAATAAAATCACAGTCTTGTGTATAGGAGACAAATCAGACAATTGAAAATGCATTGTCATAATTTCAACATTATTCCACTACAGCATCAAATAGCAGGAGATGGGGCTGTGAGGGAGCAAATTCTTTGTTAACACTAATAGCTTTGGTAATGAGAAAACACAGTAAGAATTTTTTGAAAACATGTGAAAGAGGGATGGATTTACTTTTACATCAAATATATTATAAACTTTTCCCCAGCATGGAAAAACCTTTGAAGGCACATCAGGATTTTGTTTTCATAGATATTCCATAACTGTCTTAAGTACATTTTCAAACCCCATCTTAAAAATCCTGGACTGTTAATCACTTCTCTAATTATGTGTTTCAATACTTTGATTAATATTTGACTAATTATCAACAGTTTCTTCTATTTGTATTTTCTTGATCTGTTCTTACTTGAATGTGATGAAGTCTGGATGTTCCCCAACAGCCATGATGCTTCAGATTCAAATCCTCCTTTCTCCCACAAAGGAATTCTACTGAAGTGAATGGGACTTACTTATGTGAGAAAGGCGAGAAAACTTTGCTGCAGAATAGATACCTCAGCATGTAGAAGCAAAAATGACAGTCAAATTAAATCATTTGAAGTAAATGGAAGTTCCACATGTGGGTGGCTTGCAGGAGCTCATTCCTAAATAATATATAATTTTATGGGTGGCAGATTGAGATGATGGGAATGAGGACTAAAAATAAAAAATCTAATACATATATAACACAGCATGAGGGTTTGTCCTGGTTTCATATTAAACACTCATCAGTTTATACATTCATACTCTTTAAAAAGGAGAATAATAACTGTAATGGGTGAAATAACCTATTACTAAAAGGTCTAATAGTTGGTCGATAACATAGTAGGTCAACAAATAGTAATTCAACAGGAAATTTTATCAAAATTGCCTTATATGTTATCACATCAACCTTTAAATATATGCACATATTTAAAGAAACACATTTCTGAAGAACCTACAGGAGCATCGAATCTGCACTGGAATGTAAACTGTTTTTCACATCTATTATAAAACATTGTTTTCAAGTTGTTTCTGATCCAAATTTGAATTGATATTCCTGGTTCCATTATTTATGAAATCTTTCTAGCAAACCAGGATGAATATAATCAACACTGTGTTTTTCCAAGTCTAGATAAGAATTTTTTTGTTAAAACCAATTTGTGATTTTAGTATAATTCCACTAGAGAAATATGGATGGCATAACTTGAAGAATTGCAGATTTTACAATATGCTAAGATTGGCAATTATTTTAGCATCAAACCCACATAAATATGATGAAAATCAATGCTGCTATTTCCTAACAACATTTCTATTAAAAATAAATGTTTCAATTACCGTTAAAAAAGTAAACTTCAAAACACTATCTCTAAATGATCTAGCGATGGTCTAGTAGTTCTAATCAATTAAATAAAAAGTTAAAAGAAGATGCTCTGGGAAGATGGATTCATTTCACTGTCACAAGAATTAAAAATTAAATACCTTTGACAAAGACCCTGAGGCTCAAAACATTGGTCCATTTTTTATTCTCCCTTCCTCCAACCAGGTATGTAAACTTGACTTTTGAAGTGATTGATTGACTGACTGTTCTGAGCATTCACTCGTGATTTTTAGAGTAAAAGTATTTTTTTATTTTTGTTTCATGAAAAATATCATCCTTGTGTACTAATAAATCATATCTTGTGCTCACTAGGACCTTGACTCAGCAAAACACTTAAACTCATATTTAAATCTATCCCTATTCAGCAAAGGACTTCAGCACATGCTTAACTTTATACTCGTACCCCCATCCCACTGACGGCAGTGGGGTGCATACCTGGGCATCTCAGCACAGAATAAAGGCCAGAGGGAACCGCAATATTTTTCCAATATTTTAATTTTGCATAATGATTCTTTGGTTACATTAAATTACTTCCCTTCTCACATACTGTAGTGTAGTCATCTATCTACAATGGGACAATATTTCTGATATATATCTCAGTCATGCAATTTGTATTTGTAGGGGCTTTGTGCTGGGAGAGAAGCTGAGCCCTGATTGGGGGCGGGGCTTCTCTGAGTAGGAGTCCGATAAAGGTAGCCAGCCAGTCGTGCAGCGGCATTTGAATTGCTTACATAGTTCCTATTTTTAAGAAAGGGAAAAAAAGTGATCCGGGTAACTACAGGCCTGTTAGTTTGACATCTGTAGTATGCAAGGTCTTGGAAAAAATTTTGAAGGAGAAAGTAGTTAAGGACATTGAGGTCAATGGTATATGGGACAAAATACAATATGGTTTTACAAAAGGTAGATCGTGCCAAACCAACCTGATCTCCTTCTTTGAGAAAGTAACAGATTTTTTAGACAAAGGAAAGGCAGTGGATCTAATTTACCTAGATTTCAGCAGGGCGTTTGATACGGTGCCACACGGGGAATTATTAGTTACATTAGAAGAGATGGGGATCAATACGAAAATTGAAAGGTGGATAAGGAATTGGTTAAAGGGGAGACTACAGCGGGTCCTACTGAAAGGTGAACTGTCAGGCTGGAGGGAGGTTACCAGTGGAGTTCCTCAGGGAACGGTTTTGGGACCAATTTTATTTAATCTTTTTATTACTGACCTCATGATTTTGGCAATTAATTGACCTTTAACTATTCATGGTAAATAGGCCCAATGGCCTGTGATGGAATGTTAGATGGGATGGGATCTGAGTTAACTCAGATAATTCTTTCCTGGGTATCTGGCTGGTGAATCTTGCCCACATGCTCAGGGTTCAGCTGATCGCCATATTTGGGGTCGGGAAGAAATTTTCCTCCAGGGCAGATTGGAAGAGGTCCTGGTGGTTTCTTGCCTTCCTCTGTCGCATGGGGCACGGGTCACTTACTGGAGGATTCTCTGCACCTTGAAGTCTTCAAACCATGATCTGAGGACTTCTATAGCTCAGACATAGGTGAGAGGTTTATTGCAGGAGTGGGTGGGTGAGATTCAGTGGCCTGCATTGTGCTGGAGGTCAGACTAGATGATCATAATGGTCCCTTCTGACCTTAATATCTATGAATAAATTTACGATTGTGAGTAAGGCATTTTACTGTTTGTGGTCTAAACGAGAGGAAACTAATTTTAAAAGAGATTTTCTTTCTTCTCCTCTCGTGTTGTTAACTAAGGGCAAGGTTAAAATTTATTTGTGAGCCCCAGCTGTGGATTTCCATACATTAATTTGTCTGGAAGTTAAACCTTAGCTCTGAATTCTCTGGTTTTATAATGCTTGCTTTTGGAATAATTACAACATTCTTGTAGTGTTTTTACTCTTAAATTACTGAGATGCACTCTTAACCTGCTTAGCGTAGTTGTACTTTTACTCCAGTATGGCATAAGTTTTTATCTTGAAATATACAGTAAATATAAGAATATTATAAAATCCATAGTGTTAAAAATATACAGAATATTTTAAATGTTTTTTAAAATCAGAAATATGTGCAGTTACAGAACATAACTTTTCTCTCCACTGAAACATATTGCTGCACAATTTCACAATACTGGTATTAGCAAGGGTTAATGGAACAAGAATATCCATGTTAAAACCTATTGTACCCTGGATATAAACACAAACCTTGTGCTGATATACAAATTATTATAGAACAGATGGTGAGCAGAAGAAATCAAAGAAATGAAAATGTCTGAAAGAAGTCAGCAGAATACTCAAAGGGTGGAAATAATGTATTTCTACTGTGGATGTTAATCTTGTCACATTTTCTGATAGCATTGCCATTTCCATCATATAGACATTTTGAATGCTGGCAAAGAGATTAAACAAAGTGTTTGGACGCTCTCATTCTGCACCTTTTGCAATCACTGACAGTGGCTGTCAGGGTTCCTTCTCCACTCTGAACTCTGGGGTATAGATGCGGGGACCCGCATGCAAAACCCCCTAAGCTTAGTCCCAAGAGCGAACGAACACAGAAACAAAGAACCCAAAACAAAGCCTCTCCGCCCACACATTTGAAAGTATCTTTTGTCCCCATTGGTTCTTTTGGTCAAGTGCCAACCAGGTTATTTGAGCCCTTACAGGTAAGGAGGAATTTTAGGCTACCCTTATGGTTATGACAGTGGCATATTAGATCACCCTTTGGAACAAGATTCAAACACCTTGTGGCAGTTGGTTCATAATGAAGAAAGGATCTTCAATCAAATACAAAGTCTGGCAATTACTGTCATCAAAGGTAACTTGGTGGTTCTATCAAAAGTTGAGTGTTTCTGTTGACGTAAAATGATAGGTGGTTCATTATCTATTTTAATTATTATTAACAAATGTGTCAGAACTTAATCCCTGCCCACAGATCTTACAGTCTCTCAATTACTCAAATGTAGCCCCTGACCTTGCAATTCACTGTATTTGGGTGCACTGCAGCACCCACATGGACCTCAGTGAAGTCAGGCTCTGCATGGGTTGAGGTGTTTGCCCTTCAGTTCTCTTGCAGGTGCAAACACACAACATGAATATGCATAAAGAAAGGAGTAGGGAAAGGAGGCAGAAGTGTTAAAATAAATAAAAATAAAGTGAGTAATATTACGTAACGAACAAGTCATTATACTGAAAGGACAAGAGAGACCAGGAAATATTGAATAGGGTCTATAAGTAAGAGTGGACATAAAATTAGATATGGCAGCCAAGAAGAGCTAAGGTATTTTGGGCTGTATATACAGCACAGAGGCATCAGGTTAGAAAGCAGGCCCGTTAAGTAACAGATCCTTACTGTATTGCTTAGATGTGATTACTCCTGGAATTCTGTGTTCGATTTTAGGTAGTGTGTTACCAGAAAGTATGCTGAGTAACATAGAAATTGATTCTGAAAACCACCCCTGAAGAGTCTGGGGTGGGTGGAAGAGGGATTGCATCTGGGAATGAAGAAAGAAAGAAATCAAATTTTAACAGTGTCAGAAACTTTTTCTCTCTAGTCTGGGATGGAATAACACCAGATAATTCAAAGGGACGCAGTACAAAACATTCTGCTCCATAGCTACGTTTAGTGGTTTTGCACGCGGCTAAATACTTTTTAGTTTCAATATGTGAAGTAGGCCACTGAACCTAGCAAGTAGTAAATGTTTATTATTATCTCTCTCGAATGATAATTGTTTGTATTTTGACATTTGATTTCCCCCCAATTTACAGATATTACAGTCACTACTAACATTGACTGACCCTCAAACAAATATTCCTTAGAAACTAAAATGACCTTTTGTTAACACAGTTGTCCTTTCTGTATTGTTTTTCTTCAAAAATGAGCATTCCAAGTTTTTCCTCTTAACAGTAGCAATTCCTCCATCCCGAGGTAATGCCCCCGGCCATCCAAAGCAAACAATGTAGACCCTGCTTCTGTACACATTGTGGTGCTGGTATTGTTAAGCGACATCCACACATGTAATGTTAGTGTGAGTGGTCACACACAGTTACTTTACATTGAATTTTTTGCTTGTAAATTGCAATTGGCTTATGCTAAAAAAGTACCATGGTGAAATTAAAGTAGTAGTCAACAGGAGTGGAGTGTGTTTAATGTTCCCATACTTTACCCTTTGCAGTATGGAGGCCTGTTCTTTGGCTCTAGAATTGAAGTGATATCTCAGAGTGTGGATGCATGTGTTTGTATTAACTGGCTCAAGCTAATGTTCCCAGGTCCAAAACCAAATACCAGCTGGGAACTCTATGATATGAAAAGTGTGAAAAATTGCATGGCTCCAGATGAAATGGCCAGCCAGGAGCATACTGTTGGCTCACCTCATGCATTGGCTGCTTATTAAGCAAGAGGATCCTTGCTTGATTCTTGGCTACAGCAATATTCAAGACAGAGAAAGAGTTTGCAGGGAGCTTGCTAATTGATTTTAAGCTACTTGTGGTGTTTGTCCAGCTGGAAGGTGTAAAAGGAATTTGGAGGTCGGGGCTGAAGACCTCCAAAGAGGTTGGGACTAAACAGCAGCCAAGAGGTAGGTATATAAAAGAGAGCAGAGCATGTAGGCTTCTAGAGCAGTGTGTGGGCATGATAATGTTACCATACTTGTCTATATAAAACAGAAGGTAAACAGTAGCAGAAGTTTAGCAAACAAGCAACTAAATAGCTGGGTTTAAATTCTGTGCATACCCAGGATTATTAGAGAGAGGGGGAAAAAATTAAAACAATGATCTTGGAGGAGATTATCAAAGGCACATTTTTTGTACATTTGAAAATGTCCCTCTTTAGAAATAAAGATGATTTAACTCTGACTCCTTTTAATGGGCTCAGTCTTGTAGGCTGCTGAGCACTCAGCTCCCCTTTTATAGCTGAGGGCACTCTACCCTGCCCAGGTGGTGCTCAACATCTGTCAGGATTGAGGTTACTATCAGCAGAATACTCCGTCCTCTCCACTTTGTAATAACTTTGGCCCCAGTCCTGCTTTTAGTTTTGCATGGGTGCAAGGGTCTACCGGAGTAGAGCTCATTGCAGGATTGAGGCCATACACAATAAAAGTCAGATAGCTACAGAAACTGCAAAACCAGGGATTGCAGTCCTATTTTAAGATGTTACAGCAGCTGCAAGGCTGGTATCTGAATGCACTAGAGATCTCAGGTGGTAGATCAGTTGGGACCAAAGGGTTTTTACAGTGCTTGCTGTTTTTTCAATATTAGATGGGGATTATACTATATGTTTATAGTGGAATGCATTTAATATGGATAATGAAATTAATTCACTTTCAGTCTGATTGAAAAGCCATTGAAGTCAACAAGAAACTCTCCGTTGACTTCCATCAGCACTAAAATTCAACACTTCACTAGCAAATACCAAATGCGCTATCAAGGCAGTACGTATTTACCAATCATATATAATTTCTTTAATATTTTGCTGGTTTATTGAAAACTACTGTCCCATTTGCACCATGACCCAAATAAGTACCACAGTATTTTAGAATAACATATTTCCATTCTTTGAAGGTTTTAGGTCTCTCATATTTGTGCTTCTGAAAGTTGCTTTTCAACTTTCTGGGCAAGCCTTAGAATTCTGCAGGAGTATTCAAAGATTCAGCAAATGTGGCTGGATTTTTTTTTAATCAATTTTGTGTGTTCGGATTTAAAACCGTGAGAGTGGGGGCAGAAGAGACCATCCTGTAGCAATGAAACCTTACTTATTTAAAGATGATAAATCCGTACTAATTCCTTTGATTTCAACAGGTGTAACAGAGAGCAGAACTTGGACCCTGTGACCCAGGGACCTTTTGATGCATTCTGGCGGAGGGCACAGGGGATGCATAAAGTTTTACAGGGAACCCCCGGATGGGTGTATGTATAATATTTCACCAAAGGGTGGCATGTGAAATCTCTCCTGAGAGTCAGTAGCCTAGTGGTCATCATAATCCTTTTGAAATGTATGTATTGATAATATTTAAAGCAGGAGTTCTCTAACTGAGGGTCGGGACCCTGCAGGGGGTTGAGGTTATTACATGGGGGGTCGCGAGCTGTCAGCTTCCACCCCAAACCCTGCTTTGCCTCCAGCATTTATAATGGTGTTAAATATATAAACAAGTGTTTTTAATTTGTAAGGGGGGTTGCATTCAGAGGCTTGCTATGTGAAAGGGATCACCAGTAAAATAGTTTGAGATGTATCTGTGTTGGAAATTATGTTCTCAAGGCCTTGGCGTGTATCTGTGTTGGAAATTATCTTTCTCAAGTCCTTGGTGTTAAGGCAGGTTAAACGGGAACCTCAGGTGGGTTCCTTCCAGGCTTGTCTAGAGTTATCATGATTTATTATGATAATTTTTGAAAAGAACATTAAATATCACATTTTAAGTTTTAACTTAATTTCTAACTATTGTGCATCAGGATGAGATCTATGGTGGGGGGCAGATTATCCCATGTCCACCTACTGTGTGAGTTTTAAACCTTCCCCTTAAGCATCTAATACTGGCCACAGTCAGAGACAGGATACAGGACTAGACAGACTTAAGATCTGATTCAATATGGAAATTCCCATGTTCCTACAGAAGTTTGTAACAGTCACTGGATACTTAGAACAACACACATTAACTGTCCTGATTCTTTTGACATTTTATCATTTCCAAGCTCACAATTATATGTTAATGAAGACATGATTATTAAGAATTATCAAACATATAGTTATTAAGGATTAATGGATGTATTATTGTTACATAGGCCCTGATCCTTCAAATACCAAGGCAACTTATTAGTTACTAAGGTATGTGAATAATTTCAATGGGGCTTACTCCCATAAGCAAAGATGCTCGTATCCATAAATCTATACAAAATCAGGCCATAAAACCTTTAGATGGTTTGATTTTCTTTCTTTCTTTCTTTCTAAATTATATACTAGCATTAAGAACAAATTTAAAAATATTGATTGAAATCTTGGTACCACTGAAGTCCATCTGAATGTTTTGACATTGATTTCAGTGTGGCCAGGATTTCAGCCATAATCCATTACCATAAATAAAAATACAGGTCATATAATGCAAAGGAGCCATATTTAGCATTTATGAATGTTATTTTATTTGTAGACTGAGTCTTTTGTGACATTAACTCTTGCGTGCACTGATGTGCGCTATGTTATTTTCATGACATGGGTTTGCTTAGCGTGTATTAGATACCAGTACTGGGTATGTTTTCAAAGTGAAAATATAGTAAATATTTTAAATCATAGGGCATCTGTGAACAGGGGTGCCCCAATCCAGACAGTAGCTCCCAGATGCATCATGCACATAACTGACATGTTGACTCTTGGAGCACATATGGTCCTGATTCATAGCCCACTGAATTTAATTGAAAGATTCCTGTTGAAACAGTGGCTTCTGGATCAGCTCCTATGGTAGCTCACACTGCAATGGTTACTTGCTAAACTCTTTAAAAACGTGCACTTACCCCATTCCCTGTGCCCATGCAGCTCTGCTGGCCAGTGTATATGTGGGGGGAGATAGGAGGCCATGACCTCATCTGCATCCCAAACCATCACATTTGGGATTCCGCTTGTATTTTCAGTTCATTTTCTAGTTTCTAAAAATTGTATAAAATCATATATAGTGGTGGACTTTTAAAAATAATGTATTTTAAATTTTAAAAAAATATACAAAGTGATGTCTGCCACATCAAAAATTCTGTAAGTCAGTCATTAGGGCTGTTAGTTATTAAAGCATCATGTGGTTTCACATATATAAAAGGCCATTATCTCCTGAGCTCATGCAGAGATTAGAGAAGTATAGTGTAATCCACTGGCTATTTGTATGGTCTCTTAAGATCTTTCTATCATGTATTGCCAGACTGGCTTAGGAGCTTGTTTTATGTTTTCCAAAAGTGATGGCAAGATTTAATTGACTGAAAATGTATATTGAATTAATAACCAGAAAAGCAATCTGTTATCCCATTTTCTCCATCATTTACAGTGGCTAAATTGTTTTTGAAGGGAATTTACACCAATCTGAAAGAAATAATGCACCCTGTTTGTAATATAACCTGCTTCTGTTGTTAACACTACTTTGAAGTCTATATCTTTGAACACTTTAACCAAAATATGGTTATTCTGCAATTTTAGTACCATATAATTGAGAAAATAAATGATACATTTCTAGATTTGGGGTCTGCTCCTGATCCCATTTACATGCATGGCTAAACTCCCACTAACTTCAATGCGTGTAGGACTTGGCAGTAAATTAGGGATCCTATACTATCAGTATTGTCTTCTGATTAATAAGTGAATGTTAAATATTTTTGATTCCAACAGGGAAAGGATCACTTGATGATTATCTGTTCTGTTCATTCCCTCTGAAGCACCTGGCATTAGCCACTGTCAGAAGACAGGATACTGGGCTAGATGGACCTTTGTTTTGACCCAGTATGGCCATTCTTATTTTCTTATTTCTACATGTACAGTTTCACCAAGTATCAACTCTATCAATTTTTACTACTTACAAAAAGAAGAAACAGAATCCGAACAATGCTGTTGGTCCATTACTAGATGGAAATGGTAAAATTATCAATAATAATGCAGAAAAGGCAGATTGTTCAATATATTTGGTGTATGGGGAAATGTCACTTAATGTTTCATAAAGCAATATATTATCTTGATCCTTATCATCCTGTTTGCAGTTTGAATAGGGAATGTATAAAATAATATTTGATGGTAACAATTTTGGATTGGTTGAAGGGGGGATACTGAAATGTAGCTTGATATGCTAACTGGTTTTCAGCCACAGGCAATCATTGTAATTGTTGCTGCATTAAGGTTAAAAGATATCACAGGATTTGTGAGGTTTTTTTGTTGTTGTTGTTTTTTTTCCAGGAGAGCAATCTAAATGCAAATTCTATATCTGAATAAAATCCAAGAAGCATGTATAAATGACACTCAGGGAAAAAGTTCAGTGGTAATGACACTCAATAAATTAGTCTGTTGGAAACTTTGATTGTGAAACCATATCATTGTTTTTTTCTGATTCCCGTTAAAGTCCCTTTATGTTTATAAAGCAATGGTACAGAATGGGTTCTTTATGCCATAATAATCTAAATGTATATACATAGTCTGAACTAAAATCAGGAAAGAGATCTTACCTGATGTCAGTTATCAATGAGTTCTGAATCAAGTCTTCAATTTATTTCATTCAAGGTAGCATTGCAAAACACATGAATAATTGGAGTCATAATAAAGACTGTGGCTGCAGGAAGCAGCAGCCAGCGCATCCCTTGGCCCACACCGCTTCCTGCAGACCCCATTGGCCTGGAACGGCGAACTGCGACCTGTGGGAGCTGTGATCGGCCGAACCTACGGACGCTGCAGGTAAACAAACTGTTCCAGCCTGCCAGCGGATTTCCCTGATGGGCTGCATGCCAAAGGTTGCCGATCCCTGTTGTAGTAGAAGGTCTAGAATCCAGCTCCCTCTCTGTTAGCTGCGTTGGCTCTGGACAACTAAAAAAATCAGATAAAATCTTATTTTTGTCACTGAAGTGAAATGTGACATACGTTCAAAAACAACCTTAATGCTTCCCTGTATTCCTGCCACTCCTCAAATTATAATTCAGAAAACTTTACACCTATCCACTTTATGTCATATGTATTTTCAGTATGAGCTACAAACACTCACAAAGCCACCTCATTTCCACAGCACATAGCCAGTATGCAGACCCAGCTGTAGAACCGCCTCCATTTCACTGCACTATAGAGGCCAGAGACACCAGTATTTTATCTATGATCCGCTGTGTAAAACCCAGAGACACAATCATCTCCCATTCCAAATTCCCACTAGGTTCAAGAGACCATACATATATTTTGGATGCCCAGGTAACGAGAGCAGCCAAGAGTACTTTTTTCATCCCTCGCTGGGAGTTTGTGACCTGATCCTTTGTACACAGTTATCCATGTTTTTTCACCTCAACATTGGACTATTGTAATGCAACCTACGTGAGGGAAAACCTGAAGACTATTTTGAGGAACAGCATTGAATTTAGCATCTCTGGGGCTCCAAGATCTCTGCTGACTGCCAATACATTTAAGTGCAGTTTAAGATGTCCATTTTTTTTAAGAGCTGTTAGTAAAGCAGCTGAGCTTTCTAATTAGATCTCTTTTAAATCAGAATCCTAAATAGTTTGGATCCTGCCTGCCAGAGAGATCCCATCTTTGTTTGTTAAAGACCACAGCTGTTCTGTTTAAGTTTCAGTATCTATCTAGTTTAGGGCCTGATCCAAAGCCCATTGTAATTAATTTCAGTAGTTTTGGATTAAGCTTTTATATTGTCCCCACTACTGCAATGTCTGTGTGCATCACAAAACTGTGAAGCGTACAGATTAACATCTCTCACACTGTCTACTGACCTGCTGTGACTTGGCTCCATAGTTGTTTTTTTCCCCCTTCATTAATTGGTTTGCATTTCCTTTTTTTGTTGCTGTTATTATGGGAAGGGTTAGGTCAAAGAAGTGGGTTTTAAGGCAGATGAAATTGGCTGATGTCCAAATTGACAAGCCCTGTCATTTAACCACGAAGGGGCTGCATGCAAAATGTTTTCAATGAATCCCTCTCAACTTTGAAACCAGCTTCCCACCTTCATCTGGCAGAGCCCAGATCTCTTGGCTTTCTGGGAATACTGAAAAGCACATCTGCGTTCCCAGGCTTTTGACAACACCAAAAAAGGTATGTGGAGGAATTTGGGTGCTGGTGTTTTATTACTACTGAAAGTTCAATGTGGAAGGAGAATCTATAATTTCTCATTTATAAATTAGTTGTTATGTGTGGTTTACTGTGTGTACAACTAGAGTGCTGTCTGGGCACATATTTTTTATAAAACCTCATTGTCACGGCTTGAGGATGAACTGTTCACCCCTTAGGTGACAAGTTTGTCTTTCTACACTTCACCCTGGGTGAAACCCTGCAATCCATCCACTGTTAGACTGGATCCCTGGGCTGCAACCCCTTGGTCCCTGCCCATATTAATGACATAGGCCCAACTTGGCTTATCACCTGTAAAAGTTTCCGTTGGGTGGCCTGTGACCACAACTTTTGCAGTGACACAGAAACAGCTTCTTCAAAACAAAGTATTATTTATTCATTCCTCAAACATGCAAAACACATAGAGTAAAGGGTAAAAATAATCAAAGGTCTACACACGTGAACATTACTTACACCTTTGTACGTTTTCCTTGGCCGAGCTAACTCCATATCTGGCGGGAAAAAACAGACACCCCGCTGCAATTTCTACTTCTTCCCCTCTGTGTGTTTGCTGAGCTTTTTCACTGAAACACGCCGGGCAGCCTCTCCTAGCTCACCCAACCCTGCACCCCTTTTCTAGGAACTTTGAGGGTTAGGATCTTCTTTGATGCCAGGCTATAACCTTGGGAAGAGTAAACCATTCTAGCCTGGATGGAGCCAGACAGGCAGTTGTTTCCATATTGATGGCCCAGCCATTGTATCCTCAAGGAGTTTTATCTTTGCCATTGTTGAATTTCCTATGGGTTTCTCCCTTAACACCCGCCTTTCATTTAACTCCTGTGGGTCAAGCAGGTTACTATCACACAGGTAACCTAAGGGGCATTTGATATTTATAAAAATAATACACACAACTTCCTCATTCTCCACACTCATGGCATGTTTTTCTGGTAATCATTGTTCATGTTCATCAAAGAATCTCAGTAATTAAGAAAAGACTTATTGAAACCATGATGAGCAGTTACCATCTTTTTTTTGTTATCAAGTTAACTGATAGTACTTGCAGCTAGCACTCTTAATTGCTATTTAGCAGTTCTTCAATGGTTCAGTCCAATAGGAACTGGCAGGCCATGTGCCCTCATCTATCTCAGCTTGTTATTGGCTAATGCAAATGCTCATGTTTTATCATCTTGTTTGTAATCAATGACTTTGAAGAGAAGTTTTACAGAAAGTTAATTGCACATGAAGGGAAAGAAGTATCATATAACACAATACCTTCTCTGAATAATTTCTCAGTGACAAAACATGGCAGTCCATTTGCTCATTGTAAAGTCTACCTAATCAATTTGTTGCATGCCTTAACTTTTCTCCACCTTCACTTGCAGTATATCCCAACTTGTAGAGCGTCACAGTACTAGGTGGTAATTGACTGACTGGCAATCATAGGATGTACAGGGACTTTGTTTTAATTAAATTATCCAAGCTTTTAAATGACACAAAATGATTTTAGCCTTTCAATCATTAGATACTTTAGCTTAATCCTAAATTTAATAAACATTTTCACGAATATCTAGTCATATCTGACAGTTGTGCGTTTCAGCAAAATGCACCCTATGGCTATAATAACACATCATAATTTAAATAGCTTTTTCTATACATTTTGTCATTTGAGATTTATAACTAAGTAATCATCTGTTCTCTTACTCAATCAGAATAGGAGTGCATGCAGCAAAATATTTGATTCCCACTTCGAGAGATCTGTCATAAGAAACTGTCTGAAATTAAAATGCTCATTTGTCTTTGCACCTTTGAAACCTGCAGTGCTGGTGAAACCAAAATACCTGAACATATCATACTGGACACAAAATTTGGAAAGAAAACCAGCTGAAAGATAGATCCAGGAGTAGATCCAGTGGAAGATGATATACCTAAAGCTTTCTGCTCCTGATGAGAACTTCTAATAGCATAAAGAAAGAGTTGGGTTTCCTGGACCTGTTCTGTGAGAGATAGGACTGAAGCCCCTATTTACTTAAAGCGGATTGCAGGACCACAGCTGCCAGCTCTGAATAAGCTGCCCTTGTTCCTTTAGCTAATTGGAGCTTCTCTGCATCTTCCTATTATTGACACAGATTGATGTCATTAACTTAAGACAACTTCTTTCATCTGAGAAGGTTTTGTTCTTACATGACAAGGAAAATAATAGTACAGTATGCAGATTTTACTGTAGATAGACTCACTGTGCTTATCAATAAATGTAATTTTAATGAAGCCATGAGAAAAGCAATACTTAGAGTTGTACTTTCCAAGGGAACATATAAATGTTAACTGTCAAGGAAAATTGGCAGACTTTTGTTTTCCTGAGGGAGCACTATTGGAGAAGGATAATTCCCCCCAAACAAGTAATAACATACATTTGTATAATGGACTTTTAAAAATCTGTCTATGTCATTTTCAAGGTACTCACTACCTTGGTATGCAAGCACAATAAAATATTAGGGGGTGAACTTGAAAACATTTATTGCTGACTGTAAGAACATAAAAGCTACCATACTATGTCAGCCCAATGGTCTATCTATCCCAATATCCTGTCTCCAATAGTGGCCGGTACCAGAGCTTCGGGGGAATGTACAGAACAGGGCAATTTTGGAGAGATCCATCCTTGTCTTCTTTGCCCGGCTTCTGGCAATCAGAGGTTTAGGGTCGCCCCAAGCATGGGGTTACACCCCTGACCATCTCGGCTAATAGCCATTAATTAATCTAGTTCTTTTTTAACCCATTTATACTTTTGGGCATCACAACATCCCAGGGCAATGAGTTCCTCAGGTTAAGTATGTTTTGTGAAAAAGTACTTCCTCTTGTTTGTATTAAACCTACTAAGCTTATTAATTTCATTGGGGGACCCCGGTTCTTGTATTGTGGGAAAGTGTAAATAACATTTCTCTGTTCCTGTTTTCCACACCATTCATGATTTTAGAGACCTCTATCATATCCCCTTTAATTGTTTCTCTCTACACTGAACAGCCCTAATCTTTTTAGTCTCTCCTCGTATGGAAACTGTTCCATACCGTTGATCATCTTTGTTCCCTTTCCTGAACCTTTTCATGTTCCACTATGTCCTTTTTGAGATGTGGCCACCAGAACTGTTCATGGAAGCCTAGAATACAGGAGAAAGGTCACCATGTATTCTAGGCTTCCAAGGTCACACAGGACTAGATGACCTCCTGAGGTTTCTTCTAACCCTAATCTTCTATGATTTGTGTGATGTAGCAAAGACTTGAACCTAGGTTTTACAAGTCCTAGGCTAGTACCCTAACCACTGGACCATCCTTCCTCTTCTACCATGCCTGTTTTATGATATATAAAAACACAACAAAGAAACACATTATTCTCCTTTGAAAAAAAGTTGAATGACTGTGAGAGAAATAATAGTTGTTAGGGATTCTCATTTGCCTTTGGGTCTTACAGATCAGTGTAATGCTTTTTAGCTCCTTTGACTCAGATTCATAGACTTTAAGGCCAGAAGGGACCCTTGTGATCATTTAGTCTAATCTCCTGCATATTGCAGGCCACAGAACCTCACCAACCCACCCACTCTTGTAATAGACCCATGACCTCTGGCTCAATTACTGAAGTTCTCAAATCATGTCTTAAAGACTTCAAGTTACAGAGAATCCACAATTTACTCTAGTCTAAACAAGCAGGTGAACTGGGCCCCGGGCTTCGGAGGAAGGTGAAAAGCCCGGAGGGTCTCTGACATTCTGACCCCAGGGAAAATTCCTTCCCTACTTCAAATATGGGGATCAGTTAGACCCTGAGCATGTGGGCAAGACCCACCAGCCAGACACCTGGGATAGAATTCTCTGTAGTAATTCAGAGCCCTCCCTATCTAGTATCCTGTCTCCAGCAATTGGGGATTTTTGCTAGTAGGAGTCACAGATGGGCCACATGCTGTTGTAGGCAGTCTCATCATACCATCCCCTCCATAAGCTTATCAAGCTCAGTCTTAAACCAGTTAGGTTTTTTGCCCCTACTGCTCCCCTTGGAAGGCTGTTCCAGAACTTCACTCATCTGGTGGTCAGAAACCTTTGTCTAGTTTCAAGCATAAACTTGTTGATGACCATTTTATATCCATTTGTTTTTGTGCTAGGTTTGGCCCTTAACTTAAATGACACTTCTCCCTCCCTGGTATTTTTCTCTCTGATGTATTTACAGAGAGCCATCCTATCCCCCTTCAGGCCTTTGCTTGGTTAGGCTAAATAAGCCAAGCTTCTTAAGTCTCCTTTTGTAAGATAAAAGCTCCTTTTGTAGCTCACGAAAGCTTATGCTCAAACAAATTTGTTAGTCTCTATGGTGCCACAAGTACTCCTTTTCTTTTTGTGAATACCGACTAACACGGCTGCTACCCTGAAACCTTTTGTAAGATAGGTTTTCCATTCCTCTGATCCTCCTAGTAGCCCTTCTCTGCATCTGTTCCAGTTTGAATTCATCGTTTTTAAACATGGGAGACTAGAATTGAACACCATATTCCAGATGAGGTCTCACCAGTGTCTTGTATAATGGTACTAACACTTCCCTCTCTCTACTGGAAATACCTTGCCTGATGCATCCTAGGATTGCATTAGCCTTTTTCATGGCTGCATCACATAGGCGACTCATAGTCGTCCTGTGAACAAACAATACACCCAGGTATTTTTCCTCCTCTGTTGCTTCCAAATGGTATGTCCACAGCTTATAGCAAAAATTTGTGGTGTTAGTCCCTAAGCGTATGACATTTCACTTTGCACTAATACATTTCATCCCATTTCTATTACTCCTGTTGTCAAGGTCCTCCAGGTCTTGTATGATATTCCAGTCCTCCTTTGTATTGGCAATACCTCCCAACTTTATGTCATCCACAAATAATATTAGTGTACTCTCACTTTTTGTGCCAAGGTCATTAATGAAAATGTTTAATAAGAGTGGTCCCAAGACCAGTCTCTGAGGAACTCCAGTTGTAACCTCCCTCCAGCCTGACAGTTCACCTTTCAGTATGACCAGTTGTAGTCTCCCCTTTAACCAGTTCCTTATCCATCTTTCACTTCTCATGTAAATCCCCATCTTCTCTAATTTAACTAGAATTCCCATGAGGAACTGTATCAAATGCTTCCTGAAATCCAGGTAGATTAGATCTAATGCATTTCCTTTGTTTAAAAAGATCAGTTATCTTCTCAAAGAAAGATCAGGTTGGTCTGGCATGATCTATATTTGGTAAAACTGTATAATATTTTATCCCAATTACCATTTTCCTCTATGTCCTTAACTACTTTCTGTTTCAAAATTTATTTTAATACCTGGCATATAATTGAGGTCAAACTAACAGGCCTGTAGTTTCCTGGATTACACTCTCCTGCTTTTTTATTTTTAAAAATAGGTACTATATTAGCAATTCTCCACTCATAGGGATGACCCCTGAATTTATGGATTAATTAAAAATCCTTGCTATTGGGCTTGCAATTTCACGTGTCAGTTCCTTTAATATTCTTGGAAGAAGATTATCTGGGTCTGCCTGATTTAGTCCCTGTGACATGGTCGGGCCAGATGGCTACAGGAGAGTGATAGAAGGCAGATATATTAGCACCAGGTTAAGCAGGTCCCTTTTCCCTGGGTAAGGTAATGGGCAGTTCCAGAACAATCAGGAACGTGCTGGAACCAGTTAAGGCAATCAGGCTAATTAGGACACCTGGAGCCAATAAAGAAGCTGCTAGAATCAATTAAGCCAAGCTAATCAGGGCACCTGGTTTAATCAGTGAGGGGCGCGCAAGGAGCTGAGAGTGAGAGGGCATGCTGCTGGAGGACTGAGGAGTACAAACACTATCTGGCATCAGGAGGAATGTCCTGTGGTGAGGATGAAGAAGGTGTTGGGAGGAGGCCATGGGGAAGTAGCCCAGGGAGTTGTAGCTGTCACACAGGTGTTACACGAAACACTGTAGACAGCCGTGATCCACAGGGCCCTGGGCTGGAACCTGGAGTAGAGGGCAGGCCTGGGTTCCCCCAATCCCCCCACCTCCCTGTTGGATACAGGAGGAGTTGACCTGGACTGTGGGTCCCCCAGAGGGGAAGGTCCCTGGCCTGTCCCCTGACCCATTATGTGGACCAGCAGAGCCTGTGGGGATTGTTCTCTTTCCTTTTCCCCATGCTGGCCAGTGATGAGGTTAGCTAAGTGAATGACAGGTTTGAGTCACTAACAAAAGTGGCCAAACTGAGGGCTGCCATGAATCTCTGAGGCAAGCAAATCTGCCAATAAGCACAGGACCCACCAAGGCAGAGGAGGAACTTTGTCACAGTCTCATTAAGCAGTTTGAGATTTATTTCCACTTTGGATATGGTAATTGCTACTTCCATGTCCCTGTTTCCATTAGCCAACCTGCCACTACCCCTAAGCTCCTTATTACCCTTATTAAAAACAGAGGCAAAACATTCATTTTGGACATGGCTAGTTTATCTTCAATCTCTACCCCATCCCTGGTGCTTGGTGCTTGGTGCTTAGTGCTTCCAATTCTTTCCTCGTTTTATTTTTATTCGTATGGCTATAGAACTTTTACTGTTGGTTTTAATTTCCCTTGCAAGGTTCAACTCTTCTTGGCTTTTGGCAGTTTTAACTTTCCCTCTACACTTTCTGACATCCAAGAGTTAATTTCCTCTGCTGATCTTTCCCATCTTCTGTTCCTTGTAGGCTTTCTACTTTCTCTTAATAATCTGTTTGAGATGCTTGCTTATTCAGTTTGGTCTGAAGCCCTTCCCTACAAATTTTTTCCCTTGCTTGGGATGCAGGCTTCAGAAAGGTTCTGCAACTTTGACTGACAGTAATTTCAAGTCTCCACATTCAGATCCTTGAGTTCTTCAGTTTACTCCATTTTTGTAACTAATTCCCTTAATTGTTTAAAGATTGCTCTTTTGAAATCAAGGGTCCGAGTTTCAGAACTATTTTTGTTTATCCTTCCATTTAGTTTAAACTGAATTAGCATCATGAACCAAGGCTGTCCTCTACAACCAGTCCTTCTATGAGGTCCTTGCTATTCATCAATACTAAATCTAAAATGGCATCACCTTTTGTTGGTTCAGTGACTATTTGATAAAGAAATCTGTCAACTATCACATCCAGGAATATCTGGGCCCTACCATTATTAGTAGGGAAATCTATACCTGGAAAATTAAAGTCTCCCATAAACACACATTTCCCAATAGTGTTTGTTTAATTAAAAATATTACAGAAATCTCTATCTATATCCAAATCAGATCCTGGGGTCTGTAGTAGACCCCAAGAACAATCTCAATGGACCCTCTGTTACGTTTCTTCCCCAAAAGGGATATTGACCCAAACATTTATCCATTCTGATTTATACATTTCATTACTTCTAATTTATTTGTGGTCTACCTTATCATTAATATACAATGTTACTTCACCACTTTTACCTTTATTTCTCTCCTTCCTAAACAACACATATCCTTCAGTACCTATGCTCCAGTCATGACCACTATTCCACCATATTTCTGTTACCCCTTATAATATCTGGTTTCACTTCCTGCATCAGTAGTACTAGTTCCTTGATTTTGTTCCTTGCATCAGTGTACAGGCATCATAATTGTTTCTGCTCAGCTTCACTGAAATTCCTCAGCCAATTAGGTATAGTCATTCTACTGCAAATATTGTATACCTGACTGTTACTGTCATGGAAATCAACGAATGGCTATGCAGGTGGTGTCAGAGAGAAGGCTTTAGATTCTTTGACCATGGGATGGTGTTCCAAGAAGGAGGAGTGCTAGGTAGAGACGGGCTCCACCTAACGAAGAGGGAGAAGAGATTCTTCGCAAGCAGGCTGGCTAACCTAGTGAGGAAGGTTTTAAACTAGGTTCACCGGGGGAAGGAGACCAAAGCTCTGAGGTAAGTGGGGACGTGGGATACCAGGAGGAAGCACGAGCAGGAGAGCACGAGAGGGGAGGGCTCCTGCCTCATACTGAGAAAGGGGGACAATCAGCGAGTTATCTTAAGTGCTTATACACAAATGCAAGAAGCGTGGGAAACAAGCAGGGACAACTGGAAGTCCTGGCACAGTCAAGGAATTATGATGTGATTGGAATAACAGAGACTTGGTGGGATAACTCACATGATTGGAGTACTGTCATGGATGGATATAAACTGTTCAGGAAGGACAGACAAGGCAGAAAAGGTGGGGGAGATGCATTATATGTAAGAGAGCAGTATGACTGCTCAGAGCTCCAGTATGAAACTGCAGAAAAACCTGAGAGTCTCTGGATTAAGTTTAGAAGTGTGAGCAACAAGGGTGATGTCGTGGTGGGAGTCTATCGACCACCAGACCAGGGGAATGAGGTGGACGGGGCTTTCTTCTGGCAACTAATGGAAGTTACTAGATCTTAGGCCCTGGATCTCGTGGGAGACTTCTATCACCCTGATATCTGCTGGGAGAGCAATACAGCAGTGCACAGACAATCCAGGAAGTTTTTGGAAAGTTTGGCAGACAATTTCCTGGTGCAAGTGCTGGAGGAATCAACTAGGAACAGAGCTCTTCTTGACCTGCTGCTCACAAACCAGGAAGAATTAATAGGGGAAGCAAAAGTGGATGGGAACCTGGGAGGCAGTGACCGTGAGATGGTTGAGTTCAGGATCCTGACACAAGGAAGAAAGGAGAGCAGCAGAATACGGACCCTGGTCTTCAGAAAAGCAGACTTTGACTCCCTCAGGGAACTGATGGGCAGGATCCCCTGGGAGAATAACATGAGGGGGAAAGGAGTCCAGGAGAGCTGGCTGTATTTTAAAGAATCCTTTTTGAGGTTACAGGGACAAAACATCCCGATGTGTAGAAAGAATAGTAAAAATGGCAGGTGACCAGCTTGGCTTAACAGTGAAATCCTTGCTGATCTTAAACACAAAAAAGAAGCTTACAAGAAGTGGAAGATTGGACAAATGACCAGGGAAGAGTATAAAAATATTGCTCGGGATGCAGGAGTGAAATCAGGAAGGCCAAATCACACTTGGAGTTGCAGCTAGTAAGAGATGTTAAGAGTAACAAGAAGGGTTTCTTCAGGTATGTTAGCAACAAGAAGAAAGTCAAGGAAAGTGTGAGCCCCTTACTGAATGAGGGAGGCAACCTAGTGACAGAGGATGTGGAAAAAGCTAATGTACTCAATGCTTTTTTTGCCTCTGTCTTCACGAAGAAGGACAGCTCCCAGACTACTGCACTGGGCAGCACTGCATGGGGAGGAGGTGACCGGCCCTCTGTGCAGAAAGAAGTGGTTCGGGACTATTTAGAAAAGCTGGATGAGCACAAGTCGATGGGGCCAAATGCGCTGCATCCGAGAGTGCAAAAGGAGTTGGTGGATGTGATTGCAGAACCATTGGCCATTATCTTTGAAAACTCACGGCGATTGGGGGAGGTCCCGGACGACTGGAAAAAGGCTAATATAGTGCCCATTTTTTGAAAAAGGGAAGGAGGATGATTCTGGGAACTACAGGCCAGTCAGCCTCACCTCAGTCCCTGGAAAAATCATGGAGCAGGTCCCCAAGGAATCAATTCTGAAGCACTTAGAGGTGAGGAAAGTGATCAGGAACAGTCAGCATGGATTAACCAAGAGCAAGTCATGCCTGACTAATCTAATTGCCTTCTATGACAAGATAACTGGCCCTGTGGATGAGGGGAAAGCAGTGGATGTGTTATTCCTTGACTTTCACAAAGCTTTTGACACGGTCTTCCACAGTATTCTTGCCAGCAAGTTAAAGAAATATGGGCTGGATGAATGGACTATAAGGTGGATAGAAAGCTGGCGAGATTGTTGGGCTCAACGGGTAGTGATCAACGCTCCATGTCTAGTTGGCAGCCGGTATCAAGCGGAGTGCCCCAATGGTCGGTCCTCAGGCTGGTTTTGTTCAATATCTTCATTAATGATCTGGAGGATGGCGTGGATTGCACCCTCAGCAAGTTTGTAGATGACACTAAACTGGGAGGAGAGGTGGATACGCTGGAGGGTAAGGATAGGATACAGAGGGCCCTAGACAAATTAGAGGATTGGGCCAAAAGAAAACTGATGAGGTTCAACAAGGACAAGTGCAGAGTCCTGCACTTAGGACGGAAGAATCCCGTGCACCACTGCAGACTAGGGACCAAATGGCTAGGCAGCAGTTCTGCAGAAAAGGATCGCAGAGTTACAGTGGACGAGAAGCTGGATAAGAGTAAACAGTGTGCTGTTGTTGCCAAGAAAGCCAATGGCATTTTGGGATGTATAAGTAGGGGCATAGCGAGCAGATCGAGGGACGTGATCGTTCCCCTCTATTTGACATTGGTGAGGCCTCATCTGGAGTATGTGTCCAGTTTTGGGCCCCACACGACAATAAGGATGTGAAAAAATTGGAAAGCGTCCAGCAGAGGGCAACAAAAATGATTAGGGGACTGGAACACATGACTTATGAGGAGAGGCTGAGGGAACTGGGATTGTTTAGTCTGTGGAAGAGAAGAATGAGGGGGGATTTGATAGCTGCTTTCAACTACCTGAAAGAGGGTTCCAAAGAGGATGGATCTAGACTATTCTCAGTGGTAGCAGATGACAGAATGAGGAGTAATGGTCTCAAGTTGCAGGAGAGGTTAGGTTGGATATTAGGAAAACCTTTTTCACTAGGAGGGTGATGAAACACTGGAATGCATTACCTAGGGAGGTGGTGGAATCTCCTTCCTTAGAAGTTTTTCAGGTCAGGCTTGACCAAGCCCTGGCTGGGATGCTTTGGTTGGGGATTGGTCCTACTTTGAGCAGGGGGTTGGACTAGATGACCTGCTGAAGTCCCTTCCAACCTTGATATTCTATGATTCGTGTTGGTGTAACGTTTGGGTACGCTAGAGTTTACTTCATTGCTCTTCTCCAGTACCTTAAAAAAAACAACTCCCATAGAGAAGCACCTGGAGACCCAGAATTCATTCAGAGGATTTTCTGCAAGGATTACACAGGGTCAGTCTTCCCACGATCAAATCTAAAAGAACAAAAGGAATTAACTTAATTCTTAAGTACAAACTTTATAAAATCTTATAATAAAGAAACATAATTAATAATCACTTAATTTTTACAACATGACAAGGCTACTTTAAAACAACATCTTCCCTCTACTTGCTTATAGAAATTTTCAGCTGTAATCATGAAGACTCTTCCTCCTCCTTGGCTGAAATCACTCGATTAGCTAGTCAGCTAACCAATTAACCAACCACTCACTTAAGTACATAGATTTTTTTTTAAATCCTGTTACAAGAAAATGCAAAACTGAGAATAGCAAAACATTATCATATTTAAATAAGAGAAAAGTTGGTGAATTGTACTAGTTGAGTCAATTTAACTAAAACAGTTTGGCTAAAATCAAACATTCACAGTATAGAATTAAAATAGAAGGAATTATTTTCCCTCCCAATTTTCCCTTTCTTCAATTAACACTGCCGGGGCTTTCGTGTTAGAGGGTTACCAATATCACTAACCTGCTTCAAAATGCTTCAGAGTTAGGGAAAACAGCCTGCTTTCTGCTACTGGGCTCAGCTTCTCCCAACCCACACAGTGCACATTGACTGTCTGCAAAGCGACTGCCTTGACTACTTGCCTTCATAGAGTCTGAGTCCAGCAACAGGCAACCTATTGAGCATACCCTAACTACCACACACAATTCCAGAAACTTTTGGATGTGGTATAGTAATTATGCATCTGCCTAGCATCAATGAACCAGACACAACTCCTTCCTACCCACCCCGCATACATCTCTTAAAGAGAGATCTCCCTATTAGGCACATAGTTTATACTGGCACTATCTTTCCTCTTGTAATCCATTCTCCATTGCTGTATCCTCTCTTACTTGATTTTCCTCCTGCTCAGTGTTAGAATCGGACATGGAGATTCCATGAGCATCTCCCAACCATCTCCCTTGAATTCCTAGTTTAAAGCTCTTTTAATCAGTTGTGCCAACCTCCACCCCAGAAGTCTTTTTCACTCTTTTTCACTCCAGATGGAGTCCATCCCATGAGAACAGGTGTCTGTCTGTGAATGCCTCCCAGTGGTTAAACAGCCCAGAGTCCTCCTTATAGCACCACTGACTAAACCATCTGTTGATCATCATAATTTTATCTCGCCTTCACTCTCCTCTAGGAACAGGTAGAATCCCACTGAAGATAACCTGAGCTTCCATTTCTTTAAGCATCGTCCTCAGCCTGGCATAGTCTCCCTTAATGTGTCCAGCAAGAATCTAGCTGTATTATTTGTTTCCACATGAAGGACAATCAGTGGATTCTTTCCAGCTCTCATTAGGATTCTCCTCAGCCTCAGGTACACTTCCCATATGTGAGCTTTCAGCAGACAGCACACCCTTTTGTTCTCTGGATCAGCTCTGGTGACAGGCCTGTCTGTTTTTAGTAGGGAGTCCCCAGTCACATAGACCTGCCTCTTCCTGATGTTGGTTTGAATCTCCAGCCTTCCCCCTTCTGTTCTTTCAGGCTGCAAGTCCTCTTATCTTTAGTTCTCACTTGCAATCTTCTGCCTGTCATCCTTTATCCTCCTAGGGCTCCAAATTCTGGTTATCTCCATTGACTCTTCCCTCTTCTTGTAGGACTAGCCACTGCTCTATTCTTCTTTGCCCTCCCACCTTTTGTTACTTCCTGCTGTGCCCCTTCTTCATTTTCCAACTCAGCAAACCTGTTCCTGAGCTCTGTTTCTCCTTCACTAACTGGTCTTTTCCTCTGACTCAAAAATGTATATCTTTTCTATCCTATTTCTAAGATGCTTGTTGTCACAGTTCAGGCTAACTGCACCTCTGTTTCCACCTTGTGGTTCAGCAAGGGCACTGTGTTGCTTCCTTGGGGGTGCCAGGACTATGAGTCTCTTTGTTAACCCCCTGCCTCCAGCGAGAGGAAGATTTGTTTGTGCTTAACTGGGTGTCAGCTCCCTAACACCACTAGTCCATTAGCGACCCTAACAGTCTCTGCCAGCCATTACTTTGTTTTGTAGGTTAACGAAAGGTGCATCTTAATTCCTGAGCCCCCTTGAAGTGTTCTTCTGCAGTGTTCAGCCCTTCGCCACTGGATACTCACAGAAACGACCAGATATGTTGTCCCCACAGGAGCAGTGTACACACCAGCTTGTTTGATTCAACTGAGCATCAGCTCCGATAGAGCATCACAACACTGATATATAATTATATCAAAGGCTAAGAGTTAAGAAATAGTGAATCAGGATAATGATGGAATTAGGAATGATTACATATAAAGCAAGAAGAATATCATACTTCTTAGAGTCTAAGTTTAACTTTAACAGGCCAAAACCCTTATCTAAAGTAGTTTCTCTCATTTAAAGAAATCTCCCAGCACCTCCAACCAACATGGTTGGGATCCCTCTTTCACAAATTCCAAAAGCACTGTCTTTTTTGCTTCATCAGTGAAAGATCAAAAAGGTGTCCTTTTACCTTCTTTTTATATCTCCCAAGTTCATTATTTTGTCCCCAGAATTCATATGAGCTCTGTGGTTTATTCCCTGGTGGGCTGGTTCCATGTTGCCTTCACATCCTCATGTTGATGTCATATGCAAATTGACTTCCATTATGTTAGCTTACAGTGTTTATTTTACATGTGAACCAAGGCAGCGAGGTGAATAAACATCCTTTGTCTAGTCGAAACCTGCTTGTCAACCCTGCTTTGACTGAGACTTTAAAACATAATTTCGAGTATATGCACATAGCTCCTTAAATATAATCCATCATACATCTCACAATGATTATGAAGATCAGTATGACATAAGCTTTTGTTAGGTATCTCACTTAATCTCTTTCAATAAATACTATGAAAGCAATGTGTTGGATGGAGTAAGTTTGTCGGGCCTGTCAGGAGTTACTGTTACAGACCAATGAACTCTTTGCCAGTTGGCACTGAGGGGTTCATAGGTTACAGGCATCTACTCTGGGCTCCTGGCTCCTCAGCCATAACATCTCTTGGGCATAAACAAGCATCTCTCTCCCTCCTGAGATGAATTTTTCCAGGCTGCCCAGTTCCCAACCTATACTGTGAGTTCCCTAGCAAGTCATATTGCCTAAACAGGGCTGCTTTGCTTTCTCTCCAGAGACTGTAAACAGCATGATTGCCCACAGTTAAATTACCACACAGTATTCCAAGCACGTACATATATATTATGGTGAAAGCATTACAGAGAAAACATTAAAACAATAAACACACATACTGATAACGTTAAATAGAATTTGGAAACCATCAAAATACAACACCAAAGCCAAACTCAAGATTTATCAGAGCTGTGTACTTTCAACACTACTTTACATTGCAGAATGCTGGGGAATGACAAAGTATGACATGTCCAAACTGTCTTCCTTCCATACAGTCTGCTTTAGAAAAATCCTCTGTATCTTTTATCTCAGAACAATCTCAAACCAAAACCTATTTACACAGTGCAGCCACGAAAAATATGAGAACCATCATTAGCAGGAGGTGCCTGGAGATGGATTGGCCATGTGCTTTGGATGGAAACTGATTCCATCACTAGACTAGCACTAAGATGGACACCTGAAGGCAAGTGAAAATTAGGTCGCCCAAAAACAATATGGCAAAGAGCTGTGGAAGCTGAGATGAAAAACCTGGGGCACAGCTGGGGAACCATTGAAAGACTTGCCAGAAACAGGAGTGGAGGAGTTTCATTGCTGCTCTAAATGCCAGAGGTGTAATGGATACTAACTAATTAACTAACTGATAAATTTACCAGAAATAATCCCAACTCCAACAAAGGCTCTGGCAGGTGATCAGTCCTTCAAACACAAGTCACAAGTTCATAACAGCTGTTAGCTCAGACCAAGCACACCCATGAATCAAAGAGTCACTCCTTTATATAATTTGGGAATCTGATTATGTCCTCATGTAACAGGTAATAAGCAGACAAAAGTCCCCTCCTTACGGTGAAACTTCAAAGGGCTGAGTTCTTGCATAACTGGGAGGGATACATCTGCATACACCTTCCCCTAGAGATTTCCTAGGAAACCCGCTTAACTCTGAAAGTTCGTTCTTGTCTGGCACGTTGCTTCAAATAGTCCTTTGAAGTTCATAACACTTCCCAGAGTTTACATTAATTATGTCTTCCCCATTTCAAAGATGCATACAATCCCACAATAATACATAAACTTTGCATTCATAGTACAATGGACTCTCAATAAAATAAAATAAAAACCAGCAGGATCTTATTAAAGGGAAAAAGGCAAAATACCACATTTATTGTGAATACACAAAGAATCATAGTAAGCAGTTAGTTATAGTTATAACATTCCATTCAATTACATATTTATTCACACATTCATTCATACAAACACACACACACACACACACAGGTTCTGCAAGGTTGTTATCATAGTTACCAGCCTTAGAGTTGATCATGCCAAGCCACTGGCCAGGTGGCCTGGACATGAGGAGGGAGCAGGGCCTTGTCAGATGCTCATCTGATGCTCCTGGATGTTGGTTTGCAGAATCAGACCCCAAAGTTCTCACTTTTTAGAGTCTATTTTTATAGGAATTTCTTCCTATGCCAGTCTATGGGAATTGCTTCATCATGCTGTTGCTGAATCAATCAGCAGATAGCACATTCCTGACGGCTCCAAGATGTTATCTTGTTCTTTGGTTCTCCCATTCTTGAGGCTGTTGGGTGGATTCCAGTCTGCCCTCCGGGGGGGTCGTCTGGTTATTTCCACTTGACGCCTTCTTCAGCCGATGGACACTGGATTCTTAGCTGGCACATCCCTAATCATTCAGTTATTATCCACACCAAGCATCCATCCACATACATCCTCTTTCTCTATTTTAATCACAATTGTTAATACAACAAAAGGGCAGGGAATCTCTGGGTGCTGTTTCTGTTGTTAGAGTATTGCTTTGAGTCTCTCTCTCTGTGAATTGCTTTGAGAACAGACTCTGTCTTAGAATGTACTAACACAATTAGCAGCTTGCAAGTTTCACACATAGAGGGAGAGAAACAGTACCAAAAACCAAGGGACCTCTTAATTAGTAATACCCTGGAATTTAAACTCTGGGGAATCAAACTCATTTGTGATTTTAATACAGAACTTCTTTAATATGATCCAACATAGCTATTAAAACTTCATTCAGTAAGGATTAACTTAATTCAATAATGTTTGTCCAGTATATTGCAGAAAATTGTCATATCTGTCACATGCTTGTCATGTGAGTATATACTCATTATGGAAAATTGAGGCCTGACACCGCAAACACTAATGAACATGCCATGTGTAATCCTACTGCAGTTACAGAGTTTGATAATGTGCATCTAGGGAAGGTTGGGGGAATGTATGAAGAAGTGGCATCCATCATACCTTTTTGGAATGGTGATGTGCCCTCTCTCGGTGCTCGCTGTATTGCATGAGCTGGTGGAAGAAGGAGGCAGGGTCATTGTCCCCATCTTGCTATTGCTGAGAATTTACCATCACTGGCAGTAATAAACACTCTTTTGGTCCTTCTTATTCTACTACCATAACTCAACCAAAGTACCATTATAATATGTAAAGGATGACGATCACTAAAGAGAGAATGGAGATTGTACATCAAAATGAATGTTGATGTGGTTTTATTAAAATATGGGCAGCTTGTGTCTAATAACTACCTTATCTCTATTTAAACATCTACGTAACTAACACAATAGCAACCAGAATCTAGAATTGAATGAGGCCTGCAACTCACTGCAATTCAAAGCCCTTCCAAAATGACATTTGACCTTTGATCTCTACATCTCACATCACATGCTCCTATAATAACATGTTACTTCACACAGATATCTGAGAATTTTGTAAATTGGTGGTTGCCAATAGTTTCTGTGCATAATACTAAAATTGTTGAGATGTGCCTTGCAAAATTTCTGAAAAGTTATGTTTTTGATCACTTATTTTTGTGACCAAAGTACCCTCATAAATTCACAGATCCCTATCATCAAAATAAGCCACTGTTTCAGTTCCAGAGAAGTCAAAATGAAAATTGTGCTTTAACCTTAACTATTGAGCCAATATCACTGTCTCCATGACACAGATCCTATCACAAATTCTATGGCTCATCTAATTCTAAAGGCCCAAACTAGAAAATTAGAGAATTGGTAGCTGTTTACTGATACTGTGCATCACAAAACCAACAACTTGTGTGGAAAAGGCAATTTTACCAGGCATAATATATGCAGACCTTACATTGAATGTATTAAATGAAACGAAATTAACAAATTCCCTAAGTCTCAGACCTGTTTGATTCACTAATTAATCTGTGAACAGCTACAGCAGTTATATTTAAATTTTCCAGAGCAATAATCTGTTTCAGAGTTCTACTGCTTCACATTTGGATGATCAAATAAAACTATCACAGCCTGACAGGAATTGATCTAAAATTCCTGTGTAAACCTAGTATGATGACATACCAGACATATTTTGAGAAATATGGGGCCAGTGTATATTCTTTACTAACATATTGGGCCAAATTTTCTCCAGAGTTATATATGTGCAAAACCACTGACTCCATGGATTTGCCTGGGTCTAACCAGCGCAGAATTTAGCCTGTGGTGGGGAGGCTGAAGAAATTTCCAGAGCCTGAGCCAATGCCTATTCAAGAGAGTGGCAAGATTTTCCATTGACTTTGAATGGGCACTGAATCAGTCCCTAAGGGTATGTCTACACAGCAAAGAAAAACTCATGTCTGGCCTGTGCCAGCCAACTTGGGCTTGCGGGGCTCAGGCTATGTGACTGTTTCATTTCTGTGTAGACTTCCACGCTGAGGCTAGAGCCCAGGCTCTAGGACCCTGCAGGGTGGGAGGTTCTCAGAGCTCAGGCTCCAGCTTGAGCCTGGAAGTCTACACTGCAATAAAACAGCCCTTCAGCCTGAGCCCTTCAAGCCCAAGTTCTAACTGCAGGTTTTTCTTTGCTGCATAGACATACCCAATGAGTCCTTGGCCGCGTTGTGTAGCAATTTCTGCAGTGTGTTCCTGTTCAATGATGAGCAATATCATTACCTGTCTGTCAGCCTGCTTATGCTGTATTCCTCTAGGAACAGAAGAAAGAAATTTCACTTTTAAAATTGGGTTAGGAAAAGAGTTAGCACAATGCAGAACAGAACTGGGTAGGAGAAAGAGATGACTATGTAGACTATTCCAGCAAAAGAGACATTTACTAAGAAACAGTGTGGCTTTTTGACTGGTTGATGAGATTATATAAGGGTCCCACTTGTACAATTGACAGTGCGCAGGTGGACTGCTGCACCCACAATACACATCAATGGGGCTGTGCATCCACCCATACACTGTCCGTTGCAAGATTAGGACCTCAAACAGTATGAGATTTATCCTTCAGCCTTACTCAGTTGAATACTCTCACTGAGGATAGTGGGACTATTCCATAGAGTGAGGGCTGCAGGACTGGGCAATAGAATAGCATATTATTATTGTTTAATATTTATATTATGGTGACATCCTGTAGAAGATGCACAACCACCAACAGTGCTGCCTAGTGGTCATGCATTGATTGACAGTACATCCCCACCATTGTAAGCACAGCCCTCTCCTTGAGCACCCTCACCCCCAGGGTTTCCAGTCCTCCCCTTTAGCACAGGGAAATTTTTTGGGGGGTTAGGGGCTGAGCCATTAAACACTTGAGGTCTTTTCCAGCTGGCTTCTCATCCAAAGGTGAAGGTTTCTGGTGCTGTAATGCCTCTTGAAGTGAGTAGGGTAGTCTGGTCTGCCCTCTCCACCAGGCTCATGTCCATGGCCCTATGGTGGGCAGCTACATTTGACACAGTGGGATGCTAAGCCGCTGTTCCCCCATCCCCCCCCGCCCCGACCACTTCCTGCCCTGGTCTCCTTTAGCTTCACAGAGTAAATCACATCAATCAAGTCACACTCAGTCACCTGCCTCTCCTTTGTAGGTTTGTACAGGTCTGTGTTGTCAGGTCTCAGAGAGTGAGCTCCTGGGCAGTACTGTCTCCTCAGAGCAGTCATTTGCTCCCTTTCACTGCCTGCCTCTGATCTGCTCTGCCCCCCTTGGTAAAGCCCTGACTCCAGGCTTTGCAGAGTGCTGGGTGGGGCCACCTGGGCCTAGAGCTTTTCCTTAATCCCTTGCTCTCCAGTGTGGGGTTTTTATGCCCCATCACAATCTCACAGACCCTGTTCATGATCGGTGTTCTGTTGTGCCTGCACTCTACAAATTTAGAGGTAGACATACACTAATGAGTTTGCAATCTAGATTAGAGTCAACAAAAGGAGCGGAATTAAGCCTCTAAAACCAGGTATTTTCATTCAGGAACATGGCTACAACATTAATAATAATAATTATTGCAATCTGTAGCCACGTGTGGCATCATAATCTTTTTGCTCCTATCTGTTCTGGAGCAAGTAGGCATAGATCTATCAGTATCATGGTTTCTCTTTTCAAACAGATCTTTAAAATGGAGCTCATAAAAGGGACTTGGATTTGCTCGGTCTATATTTTCCAAATTTCTTTAGAGTGATGTCAGTAAGAAAAATATTTTCAATTTAATGCTTTATCTCTTTGTGGTAAACACATAAGATCTATTATTTCTATTATGACTCAAGGAACACATTGATAGTAGACAGTCGTAATAAAAGAATGAATATAAGTTAAACATAATACATGCTATTATTTTGTAGCTCTAGCTAAGACAAATTAACATTTAATACACAGTTAAATAGTACATCAGCTCCTTTTATACTGAATTAAATTGTTAAGAAGAAAAAATCTTATTCCCCATAAGGCAAGGGTAGGCAAGTGGATAGATAAACAGATGAGAAACTGCATTGGTTCACTGGCTGTCTGACATACTCTGAATCATAAAGTGGGGTGAGAAGTATATAGAAATGTATGCATGCTGCATCACTCATGATTTGGGGCTCTGTTTCTATATCCCCAGTTTTCATTAAAAAAAGAAAGATAACATGAAAAGAAAATGACATGACACTGTGGAGGAAGGGAGATGATAAGGGGAGAACCCGAACTATTAGTAGAATTAATGAACAATATATTTTTGCCAGATTTTTTTGTTATTTTTTGGGAGGGAGTGCAAATCCTTCTGTTTTTTTCATTCCTAATTTTTGGTTACTATCAAAAGCTGTTTTTCATTTCTTTCTCCTCTTTCTTTTAAGTGTTAGTAAAATTGTCAAATGTTAGACTCAAAATAATAAATTTTGATTTTGCTCTAGTTCTTGATGGGTAAGTGAAAGGGGAACTGATTCTCAATCTCACTTTTTGTATATATAAAATAGTATGTGTGTGTAGTTATGATGTAATGGTTAGCCCTTAGGAAACTAGACAGTTTGACTAACTTCCCAAGGTTAAGAGCTATACTGTGGAGTTATGTGCAAGGATGAGGAAAAGCCAGTGGCTACTGAGAGGTGAGAAGAGCAAATCATGCCCAGTCCTGATTCGTCAAATTGGCAACCACTTTTCCCCCTTGCTCTGGGTTACTAACATAACTCACCTTCTCTTGCTCAAGGTTTCATATTTGTGTATCAGGCTGGTAACTAGCAAGACGAGTGAAAGATCTTGTTGGAAGTGGAGTTCAAAGGTGGAGGAGCTAGCATTGAGCCAGGTAAGGCTGGCATTCAAGAGAAGGTGGGTAAAGGAGCTAAGCACTATCAGTCTATAGGTAGAAGTGGGTATTGTGAGATAGATAGGGATGCCAAGGGAGTAGGGTGGCCACTGATGCATGCCCAAATAAAGAACAGGGGCCCTTGGTTGTCTTCACCAGCTCCTGGTAACCCCTCTCCCAATCCACCGGCTGCTCCACAAAATGGCTTCCTCCATGTGTGATCCAGGATGAAACTACATCTGGTTTTATATCAGTACTGGACAGGGGACAAACCAGACAGACAAAAATAGGACTGTTCAGCTTAAGACTTGGCAAATGGCTTGCCCACAAGGTAGTGATATGGAGGTTGGGAACGGGACCAGAAAAGGGGAGAAAATTCTCTTTCCCTGAGTTTCATTTCAGAGAAAAAGTTGACTGAGAAGGGATTGATGATGAATATAATCATCCTTGTCCTTGGAGTTTAAGTATCATAATGACACAAAATGGAGGCAGCACAATGAATGGCAGGTGAATGATTCATGCATGCAGTTGAATTGATAGAACTACTGTAAATCACACTGTCTATGTCACTGTTTTCCATCAATGACACGCCTAACTGCAAGATTTTAAAATGTATTCTAGAGCTGTGTAAATAATTTATTTTGGGGAGTTCACTGGCCAAACAGGAAAAAAAGATTAATTTACAAGAAAAAAATGTTTTTTGTTTTCTCAGCATGAAAAAACAGAAAAAAAGTTTAATTTTGGGTTGAATGAAACATTTGTTTTTCCTGAAATGAAATGTTTTGTTTTGATTTCAGGCATTGTAATCACTTTTTTAATAAAAAGGACAAGAAATTTGGAATTGCCATTCCGAGGAGGATAAGGAGATCGCCCCCCCCCCCCTTATTTCCCTTGTGATTAGAGCACTCACCTGGGATGCAGGAGATCTGGGTTTAAGTCCCCACTCTGATTCAGAGCAGGGCTTTGAACATGGGACATTGCAGGGAAGTGCCCTACCAATGGCTATGTTGTACTCTAGCATAGCTTTCTCTCAATCTTTCCTGCTGAAGCTGTTCACTTTTTATAAGTAATTCACTGAGCAGGGACTGGAACTCAGGTGTTCCTCTTTCCAAGTTAGAGCCCTAAGCAATTAGGCTATAGAGTCATTCTGACCCTCTGACTCAATGAATATTTAATTATTTACACAACGAGGAAGAATTTCAATAGGCGAGATTCAGAGTGACCTGTCCCAGAATAGCCAATAGCCCAGTATATGGGAGACCTCTGGAGCAGGGACTTGAACTCAGGTCTCATAGAATATTAGGGTTGGAAGGGACCTCAGCAGGTCATCTAGTCCAACCCACTGCTCAAAGCAGGGCCAATCCCCAACTAAAGCATCCCAGCCAGGGCTTTGTCAAGCCTGACCTGAAAAACTTCTAAGGAAGGAGATTCTACCACCTCCCTAGGTAACGCATTCCAGTGTTTCATCACCCTCCTAGTGAAAAAGGTTTTCTTAATATCCAACCTAACCGTCCCCACTGCAACTTGAGACCATTACTCCTCATTCTGTCATATGCTACCACTGAGAACAGTCTAGATCCATCCTCTTTGGAACCCCCTTTCAGGTAGTTGAAAGCAGCTATCAAATCCCCCCTCATTCTTCTCTTCCACAGATTAAACAATTCCAGTTCCCTCAGCCTCTCCTCATAAGTCATGTGTTCCAGTCCCCTAATCATTTTTGTTGCCCTCTGCTGGACGCTTTCCAATTTTTTCACGTCCTTATTGTCGTGTGGGGCCCAAAAATTCCAGATGAGGCCTCACCAATGTCAAATAGAGGGGAACGATCACGTCCCTCGATCTGCTGGCAATGCCCCTACTTATACATCCCAAAATGCCATTGGCCTTCTTGGCAACAACGGCACACTGTTTACTCTCATCCAGCTTCTCATCCACTGTAACTCTGAGATCCTTTTCTGCAGAAGTGCTGCCTAGCCATTCGGTCCCTAGTCTGCAGCGGTGCATGGGATTCTTTTGTCCTAAGTGCAGGTCTCTGCACTTGTCCTTGTTGAACCTCATCAGATTTCTTTTGGCCCAATCCTCTAATTTGTCTAGGTCCCTCTGTATCCTATCCCTACCCTCCAGCGTATCCACCTCTCCTCCCAGTTTAGTGTCATCTGCAAACTTGCTGAGGGTGCAATCCATGCCATCCTCCAGATCATTAATGAAGATATTGAACAAAACTGACTTGAGGACCGACCCTTGGGGCACTCCACTTGATACCAGCTGCCAACTAGACATGGAGCCATTGATCACTACCCGTTGAGCCTGACAATCTAGCCAGCTTTCTATTCACCTTATAGTCCATTCATCCAGCCCGTACTTCTTTAACTTGCTGGCAAGAATACTGTGGGAGACCATATCAAAAGCTTTGCTAAAGTCAAGGAACAACATGTCCACTGTTTTCCCCCTCATCCACAGAGCCAGTTATCTCGTCATAGAAGGCAATTAGATTAGTCAGGCTTGACTTGGCCTTGGTGAATCCATGCTGACTGTTCCTGATCACTTTCCTCTCCTCTAAGTGCTTCAGAATTGATTCCTTGAGGACCTGCTCCATGATTTTTCCAGGGACTGAGGTGAGGCTGACTGGCCTGTAGTTCCCCGGATCCTCCTCCTTCTCTTTTTTAAAGATGGGCACTACATTAGCCTTTTTCCAGTTGTCCGGGACCTCCCCCGATCGCCATGAGTTTTCAAAGATAATGGCCAATGGCTCTGCAATCACATCCGCCAACTCCTTTAGCACTCTCGAGCATTTGGCCTCATGGACTTGTGCTCATCCAGCTTTTCTAAATAGTCCCGAACCACTTCTTTCTCCACAGGGGGCTGGTCACCTCTCCCACTTCCCACGTGAATAATGGAATGCTTCCCAGGGTTGTGGTAATGCACTTCATTACCACCTGCCTTTAGTGTTAGAAAGCCTTTTCTTCTGCCTGATGTGGGTCAGCTCTTCATCTCCACCAGGCACAGGCAACACAAACACTCCCTTCCAGGCCTTGCTGTCACACTTCAGATCAGCAGTTGGCACACCTCAGTCCTCTAGCATCTTCATGGAGCGTCCAGCCCCTGTTCCACTAGACACTCATAGTATTCATAGGTTTGCTGCTTCCAAAGAAGCAGTACACCTCAGCTTACCGGGTTCCACCTCAGATCACTGTTCACCTAACACATAGCACTTAGGTATGTTTACCATGAAACAAAATATAAGTTTATTTAACGAAGAATTCAAATAGTTGCAAGTTGAAGTACAAGAAACAAATAGTTACATATGAAATAAAATCATAACATACTTTCTACAGATTAGACTTAATTGGCTAGACTTCTCTTATGTTTTGTAGAGTAATACTCACCCCAGATTCTTGCAGCACTTTACACCTAGGATGGCTGTGATCCTCCTTTCATGAGACAGACACTCTGTCAGCTTGCCCCCAGGGAAGAATTCAGTGTGTCTTTTTGCTGCCCAAGATAGATCAGTCCTATCCTTTGTCTTTATTCATAAAACAGGACAGATTTCTTTTTTGTAGATTTTGCAACCTCTCATTTCACAGCTGACTTAGTACGCAAATAGGCATACATTGTGAGACATTCACTACACCAGTGCTTCTCAACCAGGGGTATGCACACCCCTGGGTATTCAGAGGTCTTCCAGGGGTACATCAACTCATATAGATATTTGCCTAGTTTTACAACAGGCTACATAAAAACCACTAGCAAAGTCAGCACAAACTAACATTTCATACAATGACTTGTTTGTACTGTGCTATATACTATACACTGAACTGTAAGTACAGTTTATATTCCAATTGATTTATTTTGTAATTATATGTTAAAATGAGAAAGTCAGCAATTTCTCAGTAATAGTGTGCTGTGACACTTTTTTGTATTTTTATGTCTGATTTTGTAGGCAAGTAATTTTTAAGTGAGATGAAACTTGGTGGTAGGCAAGACAAATCAGACTCCTGAAAGGGGTATAGTAGTCTGGAAAGGTTGAGAGCCACTGCAATACACAGTACACAAATGGCCAGATAGGGATTTAGGTGTCTGTTACCTCATGCCTGAAAGGAACATTTCAGAGGTATGTCACCTTCTGGTGACCTGCCTTAACATCAAGACCTTAAGAAGATAATTTGCAGTATAGATACATAAGTGCTTAAATATTATCTGTATATACATTTTGCTATGATTATCATGACTGGCTCTCAGTAGAGATCTCACATGCTACCATTTGGTGAATTACTATTAATCTATTTCACACCAGAGATCCCTGTAAAGTCTTATACACCTCCTGCCCATTGGCATCAAGGAATACCTGGGCTACAAGTGCCCTAACCACTAGGTTAGGGATTGGCAACCTCTGGTACGTGGCCCATCAGGGAAATCTGCTGGTGGGCCGGGCTGGTTTGTTTAACTGCAGTGTCCACAGGTTCAGCTGATCGCAGCTCCCACTGGCTGCGGTTCACTGTTCCAGGCCAATGGAGGCTGCAGGAAGCAGCATGAGCCGAGGCAAGTGCTGGCCGCTGATTCCCAGAGTCCCCATTGGCCTGGAACGGTGAACCGTGGCCACTGGGAGCTGCGATCAGCTGAACCTGTGGACGCTGCAGGTAAACAAACCAGCCCGGCCTGCCAGCGGCTTTCCCTGATGGGCAGCGTGCCAGAGGTTGCTGATCCCTGCACTAGGCTATTGGGTATTAAAGGTTGTGGGGCACCACTTTCTTTTTTCATGATGCTTTTGTGAATGGCACCTAAATCCCCTTGTGAATCTAGCTCAAAAAATTCTGGGGCCAAAACTATTCAACCAATTCATATTGAATTTGAAAGTAGTTTTAGGTTGGCTGAAACTGTCTTTTTTGGCAAATAAAATAATTATCTGAAAAAAAGTGCCCAGTTCTACTGTGCACAGACATGGATGTAAAGATCGGTCTGGACCCATTCTGGAAAAATTGAAAGGGGATCACAACAAGCCCCTTTCATTTTTAGACATAACAAAATTGAAGCAAGAAGAAATCAGGCAGGATTTTCCACGTTAAGTGCTCTTTATTTGAAGCACTGAATAAAGAACAGATATAGATGAAGAATGGAACCACATTAGGAATGCAGTATAGGAAACTGCAAAAAGAATGTAAAATAAGTTTGCAAAAGAGACCTTGAAAATGAAAAAAAAATGAAAAGCTATTCAGAATCCCTGAAACAAAAAGATAACATTGCAAAGGCCAGTGATTGACTGAAACAGCATTATAAAGCAATAGATAAGGAAACCAAAAGATAAGAGAACTGGATCAATAAACAGGTAGAACAACTAGGAACTTCAGCTGCTAAAAGGTATGCAGAATATAAGCATGCAAAAGAGTGGCTGGAAACTTTGAAGGCAATTTTAGTGGCTGAAGATAGGAATGGAAAGAAAATGAGAATGGAAAAGAGAAAACATATAGAAAATTGTTAACCAGAGTAGTTGAATTCTCAGAGAAATTGCCAATGATTTTGAGATGTTATTCAATGATGCAGCCTTCCTCCATTTTAAGTATAGGGAATCTCATTCAAAATCTTTCAGAATGGAAGAAACTTTTAAGTGCAACTCCTTTCCCCAGTGGCCCCAGTCATCACAATATCTGGGTTTCTTTATTATCTAAGTATCCATGTTGCTGATGATGACATCCAAAATGCAAAGTTGAAGACAAGGAAGTCTATATGATTTACTAAATGAAAATAAATTGAACAGCAGAGAGCACTTCTCAGGTATGATTGTCCTAAACTTCAGATATGTGTCTTCAGGTGCTCAGAGCAATAATTAAATCTTGAAGTGAAAGAAGAAATACCTAATATACTCCTGTAAGCAGAGTCAGGATGAGCTCCACCCTGACATCTGGTGGTAAGTTGTGGAAAAGAACTTCAGGGGCTGATCTCATTTGCACAGGCACACCCACCCTGCCTAGCATGAGCCCATAGCTGCCCAAATGGTCACTTTGGCTGATGTGGGATTCCCACTTTCTCTGTTATTGGGGCAGGAAGAATAAATTGTTATTATCTTGATTATGTGAATCAAGGACAGTGGAACTGTACTTGGCCTTTTGTTATGACGGAGGGACTCGCCATCAACTAAGTAGCACTTGCTAAGCAAGAGACATAGGCTCCAAAAGTCAGTGAATTGAGAGAGGCTGAGGACAGGTATTAATATCTGGTGGTATGGGCCCCCTGCTGAGGGCCTTACATGCTAATTTCACTTCCTCCTTTCTCCATGGTGGAATATCAGAGCTAATTTTGATTCTATTCGGAGTCTAGTTAAAAGCTGCTGAGCTGAACTCACTTTGGGCCAATGGTGCACCAGCACTGAGGTTCCCCTGCTACAAGCTGAAGTCACAAAAGACTTAAACTTACTAAGAGTTGAAATCATTGAGTGTTGTGTTAAGTAGTGGGGGAGCGTGAAGATATATTGCAGAGCAGTTTGGGGGATGGCTGGCAGAGCAGAGTGGCTCTTGGAGCAGAGTGCTTCGCGGGACGGCTGGAGCGGCTCATGGGACGGCTGGCAGAGCAGAGCAATTTGTGGGACGGCTGGTGGAGCAGAGTGGAGCCCCATGGAGAGGTTGGGGCAATCGGCTTTGGACCACGTAAGGTGCCCCTTAACACCCCCCTCCCATCTCCACTCAGGTTGGGAGGTAAAACTCTGCAGATAAACTTTCTAACTCTGGTGCTGCACTGACCAGGGACAGAGACTTTGGGTTGTTGGACTTTTGGGACTTTGGGTGACTTTGGGTTGCAAGAACCAAAGGGAAAGGTCACACCCCAATTTGCTTGGGATGGGTTTTTTTTTTGGTCATGGGTTGTATTATGAATCCTGTTGGTGGTGTTTCCCCAACATAATGCCACATTGTTTCTCTCTGTTATTAAAAGGCTTTTGCTACACTCAGACGCTGTGCTTGCGAGAGGGGAAGTATTGCCTCTTGGAGGCGCCCAGTGGGGCTGGTATATATTTGTCCCAGGTCACTGGGTGGGGGCTCGAGCCAGTTCTGCATTGTGTTATTGGAATGAAACCCCTAGATACTGAACCCGGCCTTTGTTGCTGCCAACTCTGATGGGCAGAAGGGTTACAGTCCTATGTCATATTGTGAAAGTGGTGACATTCTTCCACAACCAACTTCAGCGTCATGGTTGGCTGACTGAAAAAATGTCCTTATGCCCATAATGTTCTTTTATTATTATTATTATTACTATTATTTATTAAGAGAATATGTTTTAGAGACCCTTTCTATTTCTTTCTCTGTTTGTTTATTACCCATTTAATATAATAAGTTTAAGAAGGGATTTTCTTTTCTCAAATGTTACAGGCCTTTGCAGTTAAAGCCTGTAACTTCCCCCATGCATAGCCCCACCATTGCTTTCACCACATACTTATCTCTCTGAGCCCTTCTCTCTCCTCTGTGTGGCCTTGTGCCATCTTCCCACTAAACTTGGAATTAGGAGCCTTAATGCATTTCTTAGTTCAGCTTACTATATTTAGGGCCACTTCATGAAACTGAGGTCTTGTTTGCATGAATGTCTTTATTCATGTAGATCTGTGTGGTTGTATACAAGTGTCTTTATGTGCAACATGTACTTGTGTTGGAATTATCGATGGAACCCTGCACTGAAATGATCAGATAAGACATAAAATTGAGACCACACCCTTTCAAATAAGATTTTGCATTTACACACAAACTCAAATTACTTTGTGTGAATATGATGAGAGACTGAATGTAAAGTTTACTGTAAATAGCCAATAAATCTTGGTTTATGGCTTTCTGTCTCCCTCAGACACGGAGGAACTCAGGTATTTTTAAAAGCTGAGGGTGATTGTATAGACTGTATAGCCAGAATTTAATGCTTGTGTGGAAAATAAGCAAAGGAAACGGTTTAAAATTTCCTAACCGCTTTTCTCCTGATACCTTTCCATACTCTTGGTGCTCTGTCTGAGATAATCAAAGCTCTGGTGAGCTTATTCAAACCTTCATCTATTATTAAATTTACAGTCATTCAGTCAACAGAAGCAATCTCTTTAATTTAGGTGATGAATCAAGTTGCTTGAATATCAAATTATGTACAACAAATATTCACAGTGAAAACTTCCAAGAAATATATCAGCTAACATATAGTATAACTAAATATGAATTGATTGAAACAACAAATGCATTGTGGAAATCATGAGCTGGTTTACAGATAATTTGTGAATAGAAAAAAGAATAAATTGTTTGTTTTTTTTCAAAAATTCAGGACAACTGCACATGTATTCCCCCTCTATAAGAGCACCCACTCTAGGCTTCTGGCCCCTCAGCCACCATCTCTCTTGTACCAAAACCAATGTCTCTCTTCTCGTAAACAGATTTCCGCCCCCAACCCCCAGGCTGCACAGTTCCCTGCACACTCTGTGATATTCCCAGCAAGCCAGGCTACCTTACTAGGCCAGCACCTGTACTTTGCTTTCTCTCCAGATGTTATGTACTGTGTATTCGCCTGAAGTTATAAGTGACCAAACAGGTCTTTATTAGCAAGAACAGTTATTCATAAGATGAAACATTACAGACAAAACATTAAAAAAAAATAAAAGAACCTATATGCACACTAAAAATCTTACCAGATGTCACCCCAACTCCAGTCTTGGACTCTGGTAGGTGTCATTCCTTCACAACACAAAACTGGGTTTTCTCTGTGCTTACAGTTCATAACTGTCACAGATTCAGGACCAGAACCACAGTGAATAATTCAGTCTTTCCTTTATACAGCATGGACCTTTGATCAGGTGATAAGTAGACATCAGCTCACATCTCATGGTCAAACCATCAAAAGGCTGGGTTTTGCCATAATTGAAGGTGGAAATGCACTTCCCGCGCCCCCCCCCCCCCCCAATATTCCTCAGTAAAATCACTTAACATTTTTTGTTATAAAAGTCCATTCTTGTCTGGTACATTGTTCAATATAGTCCTTTGAACCCCAAGGTCTCCCATATGTCACATCCCCTCCCAGTGAGGTTACCTTCAATCCCAGCCACAATAATACATAAACCATTCATTTAATATGATGGATCCCACAGATATTTAAACTGAATTCAGTAAGGGTCTCACAAGGATGTTGCAGGAAATTGTTATATCTGTCACAGTTTATATGACTAATCCATTTGGTACTGATCGTAAATATACTTGTACATTTTTTTCTTTCCTTAACTTTCAGGTACTCTACAAGGGAGAGACCACAATGAGGGGAAAAGCGAATGATGCCAACTACTAGCTCTTCTTCTGCCTGCATCTGAGGGGGGTCCCTGCGAGACAAGCACCCTGACCCTGGAGGCTTCTACCCAGGCCTGGGTCTTTACTTTCTGGGAATGTGGCCTGCATATCCCTGCTGATGAAAGCCAGTCATGGGAGAATGATCTGGTGTAAGAGATGTCTGTTGGTGGAGTCCTTCAGGAAGCAAGTAAGAGCTGCAGGAGGAGGTGGCTCATCTGTATAGGATCTGGGAGTACAAGCACTTCATCAACAGGACACATATGGAAACATCTGGGATGTAGGATGATAGCTGACTACAGATGACTATGTTGACATCAGAAGAGAAAGGAGGGCCAGCTGCTCTACAGGTAGGAGACTGGCTGCTGGCCTCCTTGGACAGTAAACAATGCCCTACACAACACCCAAGTCCATTACAGTCAAGAACCAGTATTCTATGCTGGCAACAGGAGGAGAGGAGCAGACAAAATAGCCATCCCCCCACAAGGCTGGGAGGCTCATGGTCATCACACCAAAGAGGAAGAGGTGTAGGGTACTCGTGGTCAAGGACTCCCTTTTGAGGGGGATGGAGGCATTCATCTGCCAACCTAACATGATGCTCTGGAGGTGTGCTGCCTACCCAGAGCTGATGTCTGAGATGTTACAGAAAGATTGCCAATGCTCATCATGGGCATTAATGATACTGCCAGGTATGACCCTAAGCAGATAAGAAGTGACTATAGGGGTCTGGGAGGAAGGGTGAAGGAGTTGGGGACACAGGTTGTGTTCTCATCCATCCTCCCTGTTGAAGGTAAGGGCCCAGGCAGGGATATGTGTATCCTGGAGATGAAAGCAGGGCTGCAGAGATGTTGTCAATGGGAGGGTTTTTGCTTCTTCAACCATGGGATGCTGTTCTTGGAAAGGCAGACCCCATTTTTTCTCACAAGTGGAAGAGCATCTTTGTGCACCAACTCACCAACCTAGTGAGGAAGGTTTTAAACTAAGTTCAAAGGGGGCAAGTGAGAAAAGCCCACAGGTAAGCATAAAACAGGCAACCTTAACAGAGGGGTAGATGTAAAATTACAATCTGATCATAGAGGCAACAAGAAGGAATTGGTGCGGGAATCTGCTTAGGTGTCTATACACAAATGCAAGGAGTATGGGGAATAAACAGAGAAATGAGCCAACACAGGAATAAATTGGCATCACAGACTTGGTGGGATAAATCTCATCACTAGAATAATGATATGGATGCATATAGCTTATTCAGGAAGGACAGGCAGTGAAAAAATGTTGGAGATTTTGCATTATACATCAATATCTTGTTCTGAGGTCCAGAAGGAGGAGAGAGGCAGATCAGTTGAAAGTCTCTGAGTAAAGATAAGAGAGGGAAAATAGTGGTGGTGTCATGGTAGGGGTTAAAGTAGACCACAAAATCAGGAAGAACAGGCATTTCTAGAGCGAATAAAAGAAATATCCAAAACACAAGAGCTAGTAGTTATGGGGGACTTTAACTACCCAGACATCTGTTGGAAAAGTAATGTGGCTAAACACAAAATTTCCCAAAAGTTCTTGCAATGTATTGGGGCTAACTTTTTGTTTCAGAAAATGGAGGAAGTAACCAGAAGGACAGCTATTTCAGACTTGATTCTGACCAACAAGGAGGAATTGGTTTTGAATCTGAAAGTGGAAGGCAATTTGAATGAAAGTGATGATGAAATGGTAAATTTTAAGACTCTAAGGAAAGGAAGGAAGGAGACAGCAGAATAAGGACAATGGACTTAAAAAAAAAAGCAGACTTGAACAAACTCAGAGAACTGTTAGGTTACATCCCACAAGAAGATAATATAAGGGATAAAGGAATTCAGGAGAGGGAGCAGTTTCTTAAGGAGACAATATTAAAGGCACAACTGCAAACTATCCTAAAGTGAAGGGAAGATGGGAAGAATAGTAAGAGGCTGATATGGCTCCATCAGGAGCTCTTTAATAACCTGAAAGTCAAAAAGGAATCCTACAAAATATAGAAACAGGGACTAAGTGCTAAGGAGGAATAAAAACATATAGCACAAGCATGTAGGGACAAAATCAGAAAAGCTGAGGCACAAAATGAGTTACACTTAGTAAGGGACATAAAAGGCAATAAGAAAAGATTCATTAGGAGGAAGGAAAGTGTAGGTCCTCTGCTTAGCAGGAAAGAAGAGCTGATAGCTAACAACAAGAAGAAGGCTGAGGTGTTTAATGCCTACTTTGCTTCAGTCTACAAAATGAATATTAACAACAAAGGGGAAGGAGCATAAGACAAAATAGGGAAATAATGGGTTAAAGAATATTGAATTAAGTTAGATGTATTCAAGTTGGCAGGACCTGATTAAATTCATCCTTGGATACTTCAGGGACTGTCTGAAGCTAGCTGGGAAACATTAGTGATGATCTCAGAGAACTTCTGGAGGATGGGTTAGGTCCCAGAGGACTGGAGAACAGCAAACGTAGTACTTATCCTTAAAAATGGGGAATAAAGAGGACCAGGGAATTATAGACCAGTCACAACCTGACTTTGATACCTGGAAAGATATTGGGATGAAATGTTTAAAAAGTCAGTTTGTAAGCAGCTAGAGGATAATGGTGTTATGAACTAATACCCAGCATAGATTTATCATAAACAAATAATGCCACACCAACCTAATTTTATTTGACAGGGTTTCTGGCCTACTGAATGGGGGAAGTGGTAGATATGATGTAACTTGGTTTTAGTAAGGCTTTTGACACAATCAGACGTGACATTCTCCTAAGCAGACTAGGGAAATGTGGTTTAGATGAAATTACTATAAGATGGGTGCACAACTTATTTAAAGACCATACTCGAAGTATAGTTATCAGTGGTTTTCTGTCAAACTGGGCAGGCTTATCTAGTGGGGTCCCACAGGGGTTAGTCCTGGATCTGGTACTATTCCATGTTTTCATTAATGACTTGGATAATGATCTGGAGAGTATGTTTATAAAATTGGTGGATGACACCAAGGTGGGAGGGATTGAAGGGACTTCGATGGACATGATTAGGATTCAGGACAACCTTGACATATTGGAAAATTTGTCTGAAATCAACGAGATGTAATTCAATAAAGACAAAATGTACAAGGTATTCTATTTAGGAAGGAAACATTGAATGCCCAACTACAAAATGAGGAATAACTGGCTAGGTGGTAGTACTTTTGAAAAAGATCTGCAGGAAAGGGGGTTGTGGAACACAAATTGAATGAGTCAATAATGTGAAACGATGGCAAAAAAGGCTAATATCATTCTAGGGTGTATTAACACGAGTGTCGTATGTAAGACAGAGGAGGTAATTGTTCCGCTCTAGTTGGCACTGGAGAGGCCACAGCTGGAGTACTGTGTCCAGTTCTGGGCCCCACGCTTTAGGAAAGTTGCAAAGAATCCAGAAGAAAGCAACAAAAATGATAAAAGGTTTAGAAAACCTGACCTATGAGGGAAGTTTAACAAAACTGGACATGTTTAGTCCTGAGAAAAGAAGACAAAGGAGGGACCTGAAGACAGTCTTCAAATATGTTAAGGGCTGTTATAAAGAAGAAGAAGATGCATCCGATGAAGTGAGCAGTAGCTCACGAAAGTTTATGCTCAAATAAATTGGTTAGTCTCTAAGGTGCCACAAGTCCTCCTTTTCTTTATTGTTCTCCATGTCACTGAAGGAAGGACAAGAAGTAATGGACTTAATCTGTAGCAAGGGAGATGTAGGTTAGATTATAGGAAAAAAAAATTCTAACTATGAGGGTAGTTAAATTTTTGTATAGGCTTCCAAAGGATGTTGTGGAATCCCCATCATTTGGAGGTTTTTAATAACAGGCTAGATAAACATCTATCAGGGATGGTCTCGGTATACTTGATTCTGCCTCAGCACAGTGGTCTGGACTTGATGACATCTGGAAGTCCTTTCCAGCTCTACATTTCTATGATTCTCTGATTAAAGATTGTAAAACGCTTTGAGATCTGCTGATGGAAAAACCCTATATAAGAAATAGGTATTGTTGTCATTTTCACTGTAGTCAGTAGAGGTATGAGGAAATGGGAAATAGGACTGTGTGAACCCAGTGAAGTTCAATTAACAAAGGGGCTCATGAACAGCATTTTGCAATTTGGTTTGCGGCCTTGGAAACTAAGTACTGCAGATTTGCCTGAAGGTTCAGATTAAATTACCTAAAACCTCCTGAGAGAGAAACACTGACAGCTGATCCCCTTCCTATCTCACTTTCTTTTCCTCAGCAAGTGCTGGGATTTCCTCCATCTTTGGGAAGAGTGTTTGGGGCAGGGACAGCTTCTGGTGCAGAGCAAGGAAAGCTGGAAGATACATTGTCAGGCTTCCTATCTGTGCCATCAGCCTCAATCCATATTCACTAAACTTTCTCAAGCATTGTGTAAGGCTTGTGAATACATTAAACCTTAGATCCAAAACTCAGTTTGAGCGGGTTTGCAGCTAGATGTGAATAATTCATACTGTGCCTAGGTTAAATAAGCAGAAGAGATTCCAGTGCACTCTGATAATGCTTACAAAATGCATATGAGGCAATATTCTTTGCCACCATGCTGAGACCATAAGTCTATGTTCATTCATCAGTACATCTGTCATAGTTCCCTGATTTTCATATCACTTCCTTGACCACATACTACATGAATATATATTTGTTTTTCCTAGATTGACAGAGACTGCCTGAGATTTTTCTAGTGGTTATTATCCAGCAGAGCTAAAATAGCCTGCATTTGTTATCCCTGCTACAATTTTGTATCTTCATTGCTAATGCATTTATGCTAGAATCCTTAGACAGATTTTGAGGATCATTTGTCTGTATAGCAACATTTTCCTTTCTTATCCATTACCTAAAATACTCTAAAAAGTTTCAGGTTTTTACAACAGTAGCCTATGAAGACTTCACAGATGGAATTTCAATCAAGGTAAAATCATGAGATTTCTCACATCATTGATTTAAGCAGCATTTTATATAGGATACACAGCCATCAGTGGTATGACCCCCAGCTGTCTCATAGCTATTAGAATAAAGTGCTACTGCATGTTAACTCTTGTTAGAGAAAATAGAATTGTTGAAACTCCATGACCTGCATAGAACAAGTAAATCCAGACATAATCTTGATGCATTCTTAAACAGATGACGACTAGCTATACAGGTAAGTTCCTGCATTTTTATGCTATCGGTAATGATTTCTGAGATTTCATTGTAAATCAGTCCAGGAAACAACCCTTAAGCATGATGCACATCAGGGGTTTGATTACTCATGACTCCTACACATTTCTGAGCAAGCAGTGGAGTTGGTGGTGCTGCATAAGGAATAATAAATCTGCCGAGGAAATATATAGATGTAAATATCAAGAGTTGATTAACCTTAGTCAAATAATTCACCTGAACCAAACCCTATTTGTTCATATACTTGAGATCAAGAACCAAAGGAAGAACATTTCTTTCAGGTTCAGGATGGTGTGTCTGTTTTGTTAAGCAGCTCTCATCAAAGTTAAATATGTAACTTCACTGCATTTTGATTTGATATTGTCCACTGCTGTGAAGAACGTAATAGGCAGCTTACATTTTTATAGCCATTGCCCCATTATAATACTTTATGTCTCCTAGTCTTTCCATTATTAGTTCTACTACATTTCTTTATTTTTCTTCTGTTTTCATTATGACATTTATTATGTATAGTTTTAGCATCCTAAACCCATTGGAGGATTTTGTCAGTTTCACCTTTATCTACAGCTCTAAAACACTTTTTTCACGCTAGTCCCTACTGCCACAAAGCTTTAAAATGTCATAACAGACATGCACTATAATATTTACTTCATGTTTAAACAGAGATTATTTGCACATGAATAATCTGTGTATAATGGGACAGTTAACTTTTGCATCCAGTCATCAGTACAACAGTTCAAAATATAAGACTCACTATTTAGCATGAATAAATCATAAAATATAAATGTACAATAACTGGGAATCTTTTGAGATGTTAGCCCGTCAGGGGTAACCCAGCAGGAACCATGCTGCCAACACTCCTCTAACCCATAGCGTCCTCTATTCAAGAGAAGAGCAGCATGTTTCTGAAGACTCTGCAGTACTGAGGAACAGAATCCAGCTGTTCTACTTTATCCTCTCCCCTTCCTCTTTTGGCCCTGTCCAAAGCCAGAACCTCATGAAGCCTCTTCGATCTAAGATGGGATCCAGGGATGAAGGCTTACCTCTGTGCGTGTGTGCATAGGAGAGCATGAGGGCCCAAGTTAGGTAGTTGGTTATCAGAATTCCAGGTTGTCAAGGTTCCTCCCCCACTCTGAACTCTAGGGTACAGATGTGGGGACCTGCATGAAAAACCTCCTAAGCTTATCTTTACCAGCTTAGGTCAAAACTTCCCCAAGGTACAAAATATTACCCCCGTTATCCTTGGAATGGCCGCTACCACCACCAAACTAATACTGGTTACTGGGGAAGAGCTGTTTGGACGCGTCCTTCCCCCCAAAATACTTCCCAAAACCTTGCACCCCACTTCCTGGACAAGGTTTGGTAAAAAGCCTCACCAATTTGCCTAGGTGACTACAGACCCAGACCCTTGGATCTTAAGAACAATGAACAATCCTCCCAACACTTGCACCCCCCCTTTCCTGGGAAATGTTGGATAAAAAGCCTCACCAATTTGCATAGGTGACCACAAACCCAAACCCTTGGATCTGAGAACAATGAAAAAGCATTCAGTGTTTTACAAGAAGACTTTTAATAAAAAATAGAAGTAAATAGAAATAAAGAAATCCCCCCTGTAAAATCAGGATGGTATATATCTTACAGGGTAATTAGATTCAAAAACATAGAGAACCCCTCTAGGCAAAACCTTAAGTTACAAAAAAGATACACAGACAGAAATAGTTATTCTATTCAGCACAATTCTTTTCTCAGCCATTTAAAGAAATCATAATCTAACACATACCTAGCTAGATTACTTACTAAAAGTTCTAAGACTCCATTCCTGTTCTGTCCCCGGCCAAGACGACTACAGACAGACACAGACCCTTTGTTTCTCTCCCTCCTCCCAGCTTTTGAAAGTATCTTGTCTCCTCATTGGTCATTTTGGTCAGGTGCCAGCGAGGTTACCTTTAGCTTCTTAACCCTTTACAGGTGAGAGGAGCTTTCCCCTGGCCAGGAGGGATTTCAAAGGGGTTTACCCTTCCCTTTATATTTATGACACAGGTAATACGTTGACTAGTGCACCGTTTTGTGTCTGGCAGTAGAGCATGTAAAAAATATGCTTAAACACTGACCATAAGCCAATTCTGTTCTCATTTACACTGATATAAATCTGGAGTAACTTGATGGAGGTGGATATCCGTAAGCAACTGTCATAAATATAAAGGGAAGGGTAAACCCCTTTGAAATCCCTCCTGGCCAGGGGAAAGCTCCTCTCACCTGTAAAGGGTTAAGAAGCTAAAGGTAACCTCGCTGGCACCTGACCAAAATGACCAATGAGGAGACAAGATACTTTCAAAAGCTGGGAGGAGGGAGAGAAACAAAGGGTCTGTGTCTGTCTATATGCTGGTTTTCTGCCGGGGATAGACCAGGAATGAAATCTTAGAACTTTTAGTAAGTAATCTAGCTAGGCATGTGTTAGATTATGATTTCTTTAAATGGCTGAGAAAAGAATTGTGCTGAATAGAATAACTATTTCTGTCTGTGTATCTTTTTTGTAACCTAAGGTTTTGCCTAGAGGGGTTCTCTATGTTTTTTAATCTAATTACCCTGTAAGATATCTACCATCCTGATTTTACAGGGGGGATTTCTTTATTGCTATTTACTTCTATTTGTTATTAAAAGTCTTCTTGTAAGAAACTGAATGCTTTTTCATTGTTCTCAGATCCAAGGGTTTGGGTCTGTGGTAACCTATGCAAATTGGTGAGGCTTTTTATCCAACATTTCCCAGGAAAAGGGGGGTGCAAGTGTTGGGAGGATTGTTCATTGTTCTTAAGATCCAAGGGTCTGGGTCTGTAGTCACCTAGGCAAATTGGTGAGGCTTTTTACCAAACCTTGTCCAGGAAGTGGGGTGCAAGGTTTTGGGAAGTATTTTGGGGGGAACGACGCGTCCAAACAGCTCTTCCCCAGTAACCAGTATTAGTTTGGTGGTGGTAGCGGCCAATCCAAGGACGACGGGTGGAATATTTTGTACCTTGGGGAAGTTTTGACCTAAGCTGGTAAAGATAAGCTTAGGAGGTTTTTCATGCAGGTCCCCACATCTGTACCCTAGAGTTCAGAGTGGGGGAGGAAGCGTGACATGGTGGCATAGTGGTGGGATTAACCTGAAATCAATTTGAGATCCAGTTGAGATTTTTTGAACTAGAAATACAGATTTTAAAAAGGATTTTTTTTTTCCTTTGGAGCAGCTGAAACTGAAAGCAGCTTGTTTTTTCTCTGCTTTGTGGCCAAGCAGAGACAAAAGGGGATTATCTTGTGAATTGCAGGTTTTCTTTGCCTGGAGGCAGGGTACTTAACTCCTGCAGGGAAATTCACAATCTTCCAACCCAGAGTTTTTTTCTTCCTAAAAGTAAATAGGGGGTGTGTGTTCTACCCATTTGCTTTTTCTTTGGGCTGGGTAAGCAGGTTTCCAAGTAGTTGGAGGTTTTTTGCTTTAATTTGGGCCCAGAGCAGAGACAAGGGAATTGTCTTTTTCTGTAGGCTGACAATCACTATCAGAGAATAGGTATTCTATTCCAGCACAGCAAAATTTTACAGCCAAGTTTTGTTTGTTTATTTCTAAACCTCGGGTGTAAAGTGAGTTAAAAACAGAGAGGTAAGAATGGCCAAATCCTCGGCTCGACTACAGCTGGAATTAGCCAAATTTCAGGCTGAGGAAAAACAAAGGGAACATGAAAGACAGATAGAACTCATGCGGATGGAGAAGGAGGTACAGGAGGCTGCTCACAAGAGGGAAATGGAAGCAAGGAAGCATGTGGAGGAGGAGAAGGAAAAAGAGAGGAAGCATGTGGAGGAGGAGAAGGAAAAAGAGAGGAAGCATGTGGAGGAGGTGGAGAGGATAAAGGCCCAGCAGAATATACCAACAAACCCTAGCAATCCTTCTCCAGGTACCACTTCCCATCCCAGAAAGTTCCCCACCTACAAGGCAGGTGATGATACTGAGGCCTTCTTAGAAAACTTCGAAAGGGCCTGCCTTGGGTACAACATCTCTACTGACCGATACATGGTAGAGCTGAGGCCGCAGCTCAGTGGACCCTTAGCTGAGGTGGCAGCTGAAATGCCTAAAGAACACATGAACAAGTATGAACTGTTTAAATCCAAGGTGAGAGTCACCTTGGGGATAACACCCGAGCAGTCTCGTCGGAGGTTCAGAACCCTAAGGTGGAAACCAGACATGTCATTTACCCGACATGCCTACCACATTGTGAAACATTGGGATGCCTGGATATCAGGAGCAAGTGTTGAATCTCCAGTAAATTTGCCCTTCCTAATGCAAATGGAACAATTCTTAGAGGGTGTTTCTGAGGAAATAGAGAGATACATCCTAGACGGGAAGCCCAAAACTGTAATCGAGGCAGGAGAGATTGGAGCCAGATGGGTGGAAGTGGCAGAGAAGAAGAAAACTGGTCGCAGTTGAAGCGGAGACCAGAAGGGACAACCCCAGACCCCACCCTATTACCGGGGGCCACCCAAAGCCCACCTACCTCCCAAAGAACCCTCAAGACCCCTTATTGTCCCACCACCCCGTTCTCCAGCAACCCTCCTCACCCCAGTGACCCGTCAGCTGGACGATGTTTAAATGTAACGAGCTGGGGCATGTAAAGGCCAACTGCCCCAAGAACTCCAACAGAACACAGTTCATTGCACCGGAATCACACCAGAGGTCCACAAGCCCAGATACCTCCCAGATACCCTTAGAGCGGAGGGAAACTGTGAGTGTGGGCGGGAAGAAGGTCACCGCGTGGAGGGACACCGGAGCACAAGTGTCAGCTATCCATGCTTCCTTAGTGGACCCCAATTTAATCAACCCAGAGATCCAAGTGACGATTCAACCCTTCAAGTCCAACTCTTTCAATTTGCCTACAGCCAAGTTGCCTGTCCAGTACAAGGGCTGGTCAGGAATGTGGACTTTTGCAGTCTATGATGATTATCCCATCCCCATGCTGTTGGGGGAAGACTTGGCCAATCATGTGAAGCAGGCCAAGAGGGTGGGAACGGTCACCCGCAGCCAGGCTAAACAAGCCGTGAGGCCTAGCTCTGTTCCGGAAACTTCTATCAGGACCCAGTCAGAGGTGATGGACCCGGACCCCAGGCCAATGTCTGCAACAGCAGTAGTGGATCCAGTCCCAGAGACCCAGACGGAACCAGTCCCAGAACCGGAACCAGCCGAACAACCAACACCAGACCCCGTGTCAGCACTGAATCCAGTACTTGCAACCTCAACACCAGAGGGCCCCACCGAACCTGAACTGGCAGCAGCCGATAACCCTACACAAGAGGCTCAGCCGGAGCCTGAATCCCAACATAGTGCACCAGCGGAGAGCGGTTCACAGTCAACAGAAACAGCTCCATCCCCTATATCGCTTCCAGAGGGACCAAGCCTAGGTCCACAATCCAATGAGGGACTGATGTCTCCAGCATCAAGGGAACAGTTCCAGACCGAACAGGAAGCAGATGAAAGCCTCCAGAGAGCTTGGACGGCGGCACGGAGCAACCCACCGCCTCTCAGCTCTTCTAATCGATCCAGGTTTGTTGTAGAAAGAGGACTTTTATACAAGGAAACTCTTTCTGGTGGACACTAGGAAGACTGGCATCCTCAGAGACAGTTGGTAGTTCCAACTAAATACCGGGCCAAGCTCTTGAGCTTAGCCCACGATCACCCTAGTGGCCAGGCTGGGGTGAACAGGACCAAAGACCGTTTGGGGGGGCATTCCACTGGGAGGGAATGGGCAAGGATGTTTCTACCTATGTCCAGTCTTCTGAGGTGTGCCAAAGAGTGGGAAAACCCCAAGACCAGGTCAAAGCCCCTCTCCAGCCACTCCCCATCATTGAAGTTCCATTTCAGCGAGTAGCTGTGGATATTCTGGGTCCTTTTCCGAAAAAGACATCCAGAGGAAAGCAGTACATACTGACTTTCATGGATTTTGCCACCCGATGGCCGGAAGCAGTAGCTCTAAGCAACACCAGGGCTAAAAGTATGTGCCAGGCACTAGCAGACATTTTTGCCAGGGTAGGTTGGCCCTCCGACATCCTCACAGATGCAGGGACTAATTTCCTGGCAGGAACTATGGAAAACCTTTGGGAAGCTCATGGGGTAAATCACTTGGTTGCCACTCCTTACCACCATCAAACAAATGGCATGGTGGAGAAGTTTAATGGAACTTTGGGGGCCATGATACGTAAATTCGTAAATGAGCACTCCAATGATTGGGACCTAGTGTTGCAGCAGTTGCTCTTTGCCTACAGGGCTGTACCACACCCCAGTTTAGGGTTTTCCCCATTTGAACTTGTATATGGCCGTGAGGTTAAGGAGCCATTGCAGTTGGTGAAGCAGCTGTGGGAGGGATTTACACCTTCTCCAGGAACTAACATTCTGGACTTTGTAACCAACCTACAAAACACCCTCCGAACCTCTTTAGCCCTTGCTAGAGAAAACTTACAGGATGCTCAAAAAGAGCAAAAAGCCTGGTATGATAAATATGCCAGAGAGCGTTCTTTCGAAGTAGGAGACCAGGTCATGGTCTTAAAAGCGCTCCAGGCCCATAAAATGGAAGCATCGTGGGAAGGGCCATTCACGGTCCAGGAGCGCCTGGGAGCTGTTAATTATCTCATAGCATTCCCCACCTCCAACCGAAAGCCTAAGGTGTACCATATTAATTCTCTAAAGCCCTTTTATTCCAGAGAATTAAAGGTTTGTTAGTTTACAGCCCACGGAGGAGACTATGCTGAGTGGCCTGAAGGTGTCTACTACGAAGGGAAATGTGGTGGTGGTGTGGAAGAGGTGAACCTCTCCATGACCCTTGGGCGTATGCAGCGACAGCAGATCCAGGAGCTGTGCACTAGCTACGCGCCAACGTTCTCAGCCACCCCAGGACTGACTGAACGGGCATACCACTCCATTGACACAGGTAATGCTCACCCAATTAGGGTCCAACCTTACCGGGTGTCTCCTCAAGCTAAAACTGCTATAGAACGGGAGATCAAGGATATGTTACAGATGGGTGTAATCCGCCCCTTTGAAAGTGCATGGGCATCTCCAGTGGTTCTAGTTCCCAAACCAGATGGGGAAATACGTTTTTGCGTGGACTACTGTAAGCTAAATGCTGTAACTCGCCCAGACAACTATCCAATGCCACACACAGATGAACTATTAGAGAAACTGGGATGGGCCCAGTTCATCTCTACCTTGGACTTAACCAAGGGGTACTGGCAGGTACCGCTAGATGAATCTACCAAGGAAAGGTCAGCCTTCATCACACATTTCGGGCTGTATGAATTTAATGTACTCCCTTTCGGGCTGCAAAATGCACCCGCCACTTTTCAAAGACTTGTAGATGGTCTCCTAGCGGGATTAGGAGAATATGCAGTCGCTGTAACTAACTGTTAAGGCTGAGAAGGCTGTTAAGGCTAAGAAGTGTCAAATAGGCCTAAACAGAGTGACTTACCTTGGACACCAGGTGGGTCAAGGAACTATCAGCCCTCTACAGGCCAAAGTGGATGCTATCCAAAAGTGGCCTGTCCCAAAGTCAAAGAAACAGGTTCAATCCTTCTTAGGCTTGGCCGGTTATTACAGACGATTTGTACCGCACTACAGCCAAATCGCTGCCCCACTGACAGACCTAACCAAAAAGAAACAACCAAATGCTGTTCAGTGGACCGGAAAGTGTCAGAAGGCCTTTAACAAGCTTAAAGCGACACTCATGTCTGACCCTGTACTAAGGGCCCCAGACTTTGACAAACCGTTCCTAGTAACCACAGATGCGTCCGAGCGTGGTGTGGGAGCAGTTTTAATGCAGAAAGGACCTGATCAAGAATTCCACCCTGTAGTGTTTCTCAGCAAAAAACTGTCTGAGAGGGAAAGCAACTGGTCAGTCACTGAAAAAGAATGTTACGCCATTGTCTACGCTCTGGAAAAGCTACGCCCATATGTTTGGGGACGACGTTTCCACCTGCAAACCGACCATGCTGCACTGAAGTGGCTTCACACCGTCAAGGAAACTAACAAAAAACTTCTTCGGTGGAGTTTAGCTCTCCAAGATTTTGATTTCGACATCCAACACATCTCAGGAGCTTCTAACAAAGTGGCTGATGCACTCTCCCATGAAAGTTTCCCAGAATCAACTGGTTAAAATCATTCTTGAGATGTGGAAAATATTGTTAGTCTTTATGTACTTGGTAGTATATTTAGAGATGCATGTGTCTTATTAACTCTGTTTTCCTAGAGCTCCAGGAAGAAATCCCAGCCAGTGTTTCACCCTAGCTGAGATTTGGGGGGCATGTCATAAATATAAAGGGAAGGGTAAACCCCTTTGAAATCCCTCCTGGCCAGGGGAAAGCTCCTCTCACCTGTAAAGGGTTAAGAAGCTAAAGGTAACCTCACTGGCACCTGACCAAAATGACCAATGAGGAGACAAGATACTTTCAAAAGCTGGGAGGAGGGAGAGAAACAAAGGGTCTGTGTGTCTGTCTATATGCTGGTTTTCTGCCGGGGATAGACCAGGAATGGAGTCTTAGAACTTTTAGTAAGTAATCTAGCTAGGCATGTGTTAGATTATGATTTCTTTAAATGGCTGAGAAAAGAATTGTGCTGAATAGAATAACTATTTCTGTCTGTGTATCTTTTTTGTAACCTAAGGTTTTGCCTAGAGGGGTTCTCTATGTTTTTTAATCTAATTACCCTGTAAGATATCTACCATCCTTATTTTACAGGGGGGATTTCTTTATTTCTATTTACTTCTATTTTTTATTAAAAGTCTTCTTGTAAGAAACTGAATGCTTTTTCATTGTTCTCAGATCCAAGGGTTTGGGTCTGTGGTCACCTATGCAAATTGGTGAGGCTTTTTACACAACATTTCCCAGGAAAGGGGGGGTGCAAGTATTGGGAGGATTGTTCATTGTTCTTAAGATCCGAGGGTCTGGTCTGTAGTCACCTAGGTAAATTGGTGAGACTTTTTACCAAACCTTGTCCAGGAAGTGGGGTGCAAGGTTTTGGGAAGTATTTTGGGGGGAACGACGCATCCAAACAGCTCTTCCCCAGTAACCAGTATTAGTTTGGTGGTGGTAGCGGCCAATCCAAGGACGATGGGTGGAATATTTTGTACCTTGGGGAAGTTTTGACCTAAGCTGGTAAAGATAAGCTTAGGAGGTTTTTCATGCAGGTCCCCACATCTGTACCCTAGAGTTCAGAGTGGGGGAGGAACCTTGACAGCAACAGTTACTTCTGACTGACCCCAGAGTAACTGAGAGCAGATTCTGCCCCAGCTCTGAAGGATACTTTCTGTGGGGCAGTGCTCAGAGTGAGGCAGGTTCAGACTGGGAAAGGGTTAGGTCATAGGATCAACCATTACAAAGATCCTTCGATCCTTTGGTCTGTGCTTACACAAGCATACATGTTGTGGTTTCAGTAGCCAGAAGGAAAGGATTCCGACAAGCCCACCCCACCCTTTCTTGAGGAGGGGGGGCATCAAAATTGGGGCCCATTAACTAGCTCCAAAGATCAGTCTTGTGCTGAACCTGAGCACTTGTGCAAAGTAACATCCATGCTCCTTCCTCACCCTCCTCAGACTGTGGTAACTCACTCTCTCACATGGGTTAAACATGCTAGAGAATCCTATCCATACTGTTAAATCATACAGGATTACACACAGGGTCCATTCAAACAGCTGGGATCAACTAGAATGGTTATTATGGGCTAGACTGGAAGAAGTCCAGCATACAAGAAGCTATGGACAATCTTGAAAACTGGAGTAATAGAGACAGAATGAAATTTAATAGTTCAAAGTGAAAGCTCATGTATTTAGGGACTAACACTAACATTTCTTGCTAAAAGCCAGGGATTTATTAGTTGGAAGCGACAGAGGAGGAGAAAAGATCTAGGAGTATTGCTCAATCACAGGATGACTATGTGATTCAGCAGTGAAAAAGGCTAACACAATCCTAGGATGCATCAGGTGAGGTATTTCCAGTAGACAGAAGGATGTGTCATTACCATCATTCAAGACACTGGTGAGATGTCATCTGGAATACTGTGTGCAGTTCTGGTCTCCCATGTTCAGGAAAGATGAATTCAAACTGGAACAAGTGCAGAGAAGGGCTGCTAGGATGATTAGAGGAATGGAAAACCTACCATATGAGAGGAGACTTAACAAGCTTGGCTTGTGGGGAGATACGATTGCTCTCTATGAATACATTAGAAGGGTAAACTCCAGGAGGGATAGAAATGATCTAAGTTAAGGGGCAATGCTGGCACACTAAAAAAAGAGTATAAACTGGCCATCAATGAGTTTAGACTTGAAATTAGATGAAGATTTCTTACCATCAGAAGAGTGAAGTTCTGGAACAGCCTTCCAAGGGAAGTAATGGGGGCAAAAAAACTAACTTCTTCCAAGACTGAGTGTCACTGTCTTAGTGTGGTCTCTAAAGGGGCCTCAGCTTCTCCTAAATGACCCTCCTTTGTTTTTCCTCAGTCAGGCGAGTTCCTGGACCTCATCTCCAGTTAGGTCTGTTGGCCCTTCACTTTTTGGGCTTGCAGTCTCCAGGCTGTTTTCTTGGAGACAGCCTTGTACAGCGATGTCACCCCTTCACCATCCTAGACCTTCCTGCCTCCCTTTCCTTCTCTGCACTCTCCCTGTTATAGCAAGCCTTTTTTCCTGTGTGGTTGCAGCTGTGAGCGCCTGCCTCCATGATTGGCACTTGTGTGGATTTGTGATCAAGCTGCTTGTTTGTAAATCGGAGACTCTCCTCCCCTCATGTCTATGCTCAGTATGGGGTTTTTAGACCCCATTACACTGAGCTTGATATGTTTATGGCATAATGAGATTGCTTACGTTGGCATATTGCCTACCTGCGACTGCTATTAACAAATATCTGCAATGGCCAGAGATAGAATGCTAGAGGGGGACGGCTTTGTGTTATTAGAGAATTCTTTCCCAGGGTGTCTGACTCGTGGGTCTCACTCAGATGTTCAGGGTCTAACTGATCACCATATTTGAATTTGGGAATGTATTTTTGCTGAAGTCAGATTGGCAGAGACCCTGAGGGGGTTTCACGTTCCTCTGTGATGTGAAGTGCAAGTCACTTGCTGGTTTGAAGGAGTCACTTGAAGTCCTTTAATCAAGATTGGAGGGGCTCAGCAACTCAGCCAGAGGTTAGGGGTCTATTACAGGAGCAGGGAGGGGCAGTTCTGTGGCCTGTGATATGCAGGAGGTCAGACTAGATGATCATGGTGGTCCCTTCTGGGCTTAAACTCTATGGCCATCTGAAAAGGAGTAAAGTTCCCCTCCCACTCCCATCCTGCACAGTTGCATTAGGGTTGTGGTTGTTGGCTCCCTAATCTGTTTCTCCCTGTGAGCAAGTGGGTAGAGAGATGGGAAAGGGGCTGGGAATGATCAGCTGCTGGTTCCATCTTCCTAATGTGCTTGTCAGTGGCACTGGCTGGGCATGAGGAACGAGGTAAGATTGCAGCCTTTTCAAGGTTGCAGTAACTTGATTTCCTTTAGCCCTCCAATATACTGCCATACAAAAACACTTGGAGAGCATGGGAGGAATTGTGACATCCTGAGTCACAAAACAAAGTATTTTCCACTGAATGCATCTGATGAAGTGAGCTGTAGCTCACAAAAGCTTATGCTCAAATAAATTTGTTAGTCTCTAAGGTGCCACTAGTATTCCTTTTCTTTTTGCGAATACAGACTAACACGGCTGCTACTCTAAAACAAAGTGTGATGAATAGCATTTGTTATGCCCAAAGAACCATATTCCATTGCCTTTCTTTCCAGTTTTTCAGACCACAACTTTATGGAGTTAGCAGACAATGCTGACCATTTCAAGTAGGTATCCACATTTTTCTCATATTCCTCCAAAAATTAAGACAACTGATGTCATGAACGGCTTTTTCTGGGTCAATAAAATGCAATATTGTAAAGTCTGCCCATTTGCTCCAAGAGTTTTCCTTTAATTGCCAAGCATAAACAATTACATCAATAGCACTGCATTGCGATTGAAAACTGCACTGTAACTCTGGGATTACTATATCCTGTTGTATTGTCCAGCAGTCACTTGAGAAAACCAGGTCTATATTTTGCCAGCAGTTGACAGTGAAAAGATATCTCTAAAATTGCCACAGTCCCATGTAGGAAATTATTAGGTTAGCATCTTTTATCTGTTCAAGTAGTGTTTCTTGTTCCTGGATTCTGTAGATAAATAAAGTTATATAATCAGTTAGTGCATCAAATTGATATATTAAGCCCCATTAGGTTAATGAGTGTTATCATTTTTCAGTGTGGTCATTGCTTCGAAAATATCACCCTAAGTAGACAGTAGGCTAAGGGTATTCTGTGTCACTTTCTATTACTGTTTCTTCCCATGGTCTAGTGAAATCTCTGTGATGATACATTTTATGATTAAGAAAGTTGATGAAATTTGTGTCATGGACACATGACAGCTGTTGGATAATTTCTCGATAAACAATTCATTTCCATCCACCATACACAAAAGTGTAGTTAGCATTCTTGGTGGATTGACAGTTTTAAGTGCTTGATAGAACATGTTTTTCTGATTGGTCTCCATGTGACTGTAGTTCATCTACTTTATTATTCATCGAGTTTACTGCATATGCTGTTCTTTCTTCAAAGTTCTCTAGAGTTCCCTACTCATCTGTGATTGTTTGTTATCCAGGATAAATTTGCATGCCTTGAAGCTTTCTAATGGCCAAATCATTTTCATCAAACCATGTTTAGATTTTGGTGCTGCTTGAAGCAAAGTGTGTGAATTCAGTCTATTCCGACTCAGCCAGGAGAATATTGCTTGCCAAAATGCTTTTTTGTCCTGGCACATGTAACATTAAGAAGAAATGTATTCACCACAGGGTTTTTAATGGATTCCATGTTTATTCACAAGTTGGCTATAGTATCTTCAGTATTTGACTTGTAGATCTTTAAGATCTCATTATTAGATCTGCATGTAATTTAGTATATATTACTGTTTAGAACATGGTTATCACCACTGTATTGTATAATTGTCCTGTAAAGCTCATCAGGAAATAAGGGGGGAGTGAAAGTTTTCAAACATATTTTTTTTTGTTTTTCATTGAAATCCCACTTTTCTTGAAATTTTCTAACTAGCTTCAATGTACTGTTGCTGAAATAATGTATTTTCATTTCTAAACTATGTGCTGCATGTTTTGCAAATATTTGGTAAAAATCTGCCTGGATACTGACTGCCAACTGTAAGGTGCCCAATTCCATTATTTCCAGGCTGGTATGGTGACCAACTTATACATTAAAATCATATAGGATGAACCTGTGGAAACAATTCACAGAGAAGTTTCTCTAATTCTTTATAAAACTGTCCTTAAGGCCTGGTCTGTACTGCGAGGTGGGAGGGGCAAGCTAAGTCAGTCTAAGTTAAGCAACTTCAGCTATGAAAATAGCACAGCTGAAGTCAATGTACTTAGAGCTACTTACCGCAGTATCTTCACTCTGGTAGGTCGATTGCTGATGCTCCCCCATCAACTCCACCTATGCTTCTCACTCTGATGGGGTACCAGAGTCAACAGGAGAGTGCTCAGCGGCTGATTTATCGTGTCTTCACTAGAAGGGATAAATTGACCCCTGCTGGATCGATCGCTCTGGAAGTAAGTGTAGACCTGCCCTTAGTCTCATTGCTGTCCATCTCTTTATAGGTGTATACTTTTGCAAATGCTACATAGCCTTTGTTCTTAAGTGGTGTCTGAACAACCATTAACTGCTTCCTTATACCGATCAATCAGTAGATTTACAGTTTTATTGTTTGTGAATTTTAGGAAGTAATAGTGATCCTGACCTCATGTCTCCTTTTGGCTTAATGCCTTTTCCAAAAGGAAAAGTAACTAGAAAAATCTTCAGTGACTTGGTTCTTATTTGCTAAATACGAAGTACATTTCACTAAAGGCTTTCTTTCCTGTGGTTTCCACTATTCTGGGGGTATTTTTATACAAAGTTATGATAGACACAATGTGGCACCAGAAACTAGATAGTAGCTGCCTTCACTTCGTTTCACCTACCAGTGGAGACAGTTTACCTGGCCTTTGTCACATGCAAGCAAGTACTTGGAGACAAGTGAGAAATGAGCAATTCAACAACAGCCACATGTACTGTATATTGAATGGCACCAGTTATATGCAAAGGTTACCTCATTGGACCAGATCTTGGTCCATCCTACATCTAATGTGCACTGCCCTGGTTGTGCAAAGCAGATTTAAAGCTGGGCTAAGTGGCCATTTGTTCGGGTTTTCTCAACTTGCAGCCCATTGTGTAGGGAGTATACTGAGGGTAGTGTGAAGGAGGGAGAGATAGCTCAGTGGTTTGAGCATTGGCCTGCTAAACCCAGGGTTGTGAGTTCAATCCTTGAGGGGGGCATTTAGGGATCTGGGGCAGAAATTGGGGACTGGTCCTCTTTGAGCAGGGGTTTGGACTAGATGACCTCCTGAGGTCCCTTCCAACACTGATATTCTATGATTCTATGAAGGGCTGGACTACCATTGCACCCCAGCAATCCTGATTTGTCGCAACTGGCTGTAGGTTAGAAAATCCCTGAGGGAAATTTAATATGTGCTGGGAGTCAAAATGGCCTTTTTCAGCTTCCTGGAGCAGAAAGCACCACAGTGATAGAATGCCACCTTCCCCCTTCCTGGGGTCCTGGAATATAGAATAGAAAAATTACCAATATTCCCATTGAATATGGGAGAGACTGTTAGATTTCAAACAGAAATTAGCTGGCCACTTGCCAAGATATATCATCTGAACAAAGTGCATGCACCATAATCACTCCTGAGGATCATTCCTGGAGGAGGAACAGAGAACATCTAAACAAAGCCAAGGGGAGGACACTGGCTGTCTGTTTCTTGAGGTCATCCACAATGCTACTGACAGAAGTAACCCATACTCACCCGGTCACTGGCAATGAAAAACACTAAGCGTAGCAATCAGAGGCTCCAAGTGGTGAAACCACCTCAGTGGCTGAGGAAGGCATAGCAGGAGGAACTGTCCTGAAAAGTTGCATTGGTGTCATCAAAAAGCCATCAAGGTTCACAGATGGCAGCTATTACTGACAGCTGTCCGATATCACTTCCAACCCAGACGTTTCTACAGAGGCTAACAACTGCTACCTTTTGATAGAGGTTCTTTTATAATCCTGACCCCAGACATGATTATCGGACTTAAAAGTGACTTTCTCCCTGAAAATGATTCCATTTACTTCTCAGCAAAATCAAGACCACCATGAAATGACATTTAGCTGAGCGAAACTGAACCTTAAATTACCTCGTTTTATTTGGTGTAAAGAAGAACAGGACTTAATGTACTCAAGCAATACATTTTTCTGTTGGCAGCCAACAGACACTCCAGGCCAAGGGCTTAGTTGCACAGATATTACGTTGTAAAGTATCATAAAGACGAGGTGTCTTTTCATTATGTTTGTCTTCTGGCTGGCTCGAGGAAGGCATTTTTAATTGTCAAAATGAAAACAAATTGTTTATTGTTACTTGTATTAGCACAGTCAGCAGGAGCAGATACAGAAACTCAACATGAGACTATTGTAATAAGTGTGTGACACACAGGACTTCTGATAAGTCTGAGCATCCCATATAATATATGTGTACAACATTTTTTACAGGAAAGATGAATATTACAGAAAGCTGAAGCACTATGTGATTGGGTGTAGAATATGTATGAACAATTCCTGTGTGAGACACTTGTAATTAGTGAGACGAGAATAAGGTCAATCTTGTGTCCTTTGAAACAGTTGAACTTTGGTGGTGGAAAAGGTTTTAGCAATAGAATTCCTGCCAATTTCCCTTGGATTAACAGTGCAAGAGGCATAATCCTTAAGTAGTATTTTTTTTATACCGCTTCCAAATCTAAAGCTATTTCTCCAGATGTCCTACTTTCATATAAACAACAAGGAGTCCAGTGGCACCTTAAAGGCTAACAGATTTATTTGGGCATAAGCTTTCAAAGAAGTGGGTTTTTTACCCATGAAAGCTTATGCCTGAATAAATCTGTACTCCTTGTTGTTTTTGTGGATACAGACTAACATGGCTACCCCCTGATACTTTCATATTATTTCATAATATTTCATAACTCATAATATTTCAGATTATTTTTCCCCTTCTTCCTTTAGCTGAAGCAATGTTAATACATATTTTAAAATCTAATTTATATACGTGGTAGCCTAAAGAAAGGGCTAAACTGGTTTTGAGCTCTGCTTGTGCAATTAAAACAAGTACAAAGGAAGTCCATTTGAATTGCTTTTGTTTTTACCAGAGATCATTTCAAGAGATGAAACTGGAGGGGTTAAAACAATACCAAGTCTAGCTGCCAGATCCTCTCATGAGAATGTCAAAATCCAGTCCCTGCAGATGGCTTTTGGTTAAAAAAAAGTGTACTATTGCTATCTTACACCGATGCTGGATTAACTTAAAAAAAAAACCCAAAAAACAAAACTCACCATCACTCCTTGCACCAAATTAGACTGGATTGTTTATTTTGGTAAACTGGGCTTTAACCCTCAGTTTGCAGGGGACAGAAAATCCTTTTGCTAGGAAATGACTTGATATGTTTAAGTTTGCTAAAGAAGCCTGCTTTCTCCCGCTCTATGGGCAGGAGCTCAGAAGCTCAGTCATGAAAGCAGAAGTACAGAACATGGACTTTTTAATAATTTTATCACAAAGATAAGCTGAGTGATTTGAGACCCCCTCAGCTTGATAGCTTTTCTCCATTTGTCTCAACTTTGGAATACCAGATCCAAACAATACTGGTATTTCAGAGAATGTTCTAGGCATCCCTGTGTAGAATCCTATAGATTTTTGGGAAAACTCGAAAGGGGAAATGGGGCACATAAAGAGTTCCTCATGTCTGTTTAGCAACTTTAACCAGCTCTCTAACTGTCGATAGATTTAAGAACTGGTTGATGGCAGCCATTAACACATTCCAGCATAACAACACCCCCTATCTCAGTTCTGACCTTGTCCCAGTGGAGTTTTGCTGAATGTTGACACACACAATCCCTGGTATGGGGAGAGGTTAGAATGTCTGGTATTGGAGGTAAAGGAGAAATTGAGGGACACACAGATACCCTGCCATGAGGTACGGAATGTGTAAAATGAATGGAAAATACTTCTACTTTAAACATATGGGTTATTCAATACTCCTTTCTACAGGTGTCATGGAATTTGAAAGACATGGTAGGTGAAGTAATACTTTTTATTGGACCAACTTCTGTTGGTGAGAGAGACAAGCTTTTGAGCCACACAGAGCTCTTCTTCAGGTCTGGGAAAGATACTTTGAACATCACAGCTAAATGCAATGTGGAACAGATCGGTTAGCATAAATGGTTAGCACATATTGTAAGGCAGCGGTTTTCAACCTTTTTTCATTTGCAAACCCTTAAACAATTTTGAATGGAGGTGTGGAGTTTTGAATGGAGGGGTTTGGAAATCTTAGAGATAGTCTGCAGACCCCCAAGTGTCCATGGACCACAGGTTGAAAACCACTGTTCTAAGGGACTATTCAAGGTAGAGTGGCCCAGACATGAAGAAGAGTTCTGCGTGGCTTGCAAGTTTGTCTCTCTCACCAACAGAAGTTGGTCCAATAAAAGATATTCCCTCACCCAGCTTGTCTCTCCAATATCCTGGGACTGACATCACTACATCTACACTGCATATAACAATGGACTTCGAAGTAAGTTCCTAGCTATATTTGTCATATGCAGGTGTAATATATTATGTTTTAGAAATAAAACTGTCAAACTGCTAAGGGCTATACTCCAACCATAGGATTCACAGATTCTCATTGTATATGTTAGTTTTGAAAAAAAATCTTAACAGATTTTTGCTCTGAAAAAGATGGATAATGTACAGGGCTCAGCCTCCATGAGCAACAAAGTGGGAAAGGTGCATGGAGGATTGCAAGGAGTTCCTGGTGTGTGTAATGAGCTCAACCTACAGAAGCAACAAAATGTGTCATCCTCTAGTATACGTACTGTAGATATGTAAGTTTAGCCATTCTCCCCTCCACTACTCAGTACAGGTATGGCATGGTTGCACAAGGCCAGAAGACTGTGCAAGGAGCCATTCACACTGTGCAAAGACAGGTACAGTTATGATCCCTGTGCTGTCTTGAATACAGGAACTCTTCCCTGCTAGTACTTCCTGGGAAAGTAGCCAGATAACATGGGGAGGAAGTAAACAGGGCCACGGCCCCACCTCTTGCCAGGAAGATCATGCCACATCACTCTAAGGAATCTTATGGAGAAGTGACACTGCTGTGCAACTGGGGGTTCCCGGAGGTCTGTTTCTTAACGGCACAATCAGAGCCTGTGTCTCTGCTTCAGTTTATACTAAGAAAGTTTTTCCCAGCAAGATCCAGTTTCTTCCTAAGAAAAAGTTTTTAAACCAAAATGGATAGAAGCTTCTGCAAAAGATTGCAGAAAAGGGGGGATGGTCATTGAGGTTACTTTTATGTTCATTCTGGTTAGAGTAAATCACTTTTTCAATAGGAAGCTATTTCCCCAAGCAAAACCTGCAGGAGAATCTGCTTTCTTCCATTTTGAAGAATTCCCTCTTTTTTTCTCCACCATTAATGGTAGTTAGGGTTGCCAACTTTCTATTGTCTGAAAACTGGACACTACAGCAGGAGTGCAGGAGCCTACCCCTACCCCAGGCTCTGCCTTTTCCCCTGAGAACCTGCCCACTTCCATGCCCCCATCCCCGCTCCACCTATTCCCAGGCACTACCCCCTGCTCATTCCTCTCCTGCCCCATCGCTCACTGCTCTCCCTCCTCCCCCTTCCTCATCACTGGATCATTTACAGTTCCCCACCCCTCCCATCTGGGCCCCCTTTGCTACAGCACTGGGATGGGACCTGCAGCCCCTGACAGAGCCTGCCTGCCCATCAGATGCAAGTAGGAGGAGGTGTCCCTGGATGAGCAGGGGCTGGTATGGGTTGATGACTGGTGTCTCCCACCCCGCCCACGGTAACCAGACTTTTGCTGTCCAGTAAGCACATCTGACCACACACTGCACAGGTCCCCTTTTGACCAGACTTTCTAGTTGAAAACTGGACACCTGGAAACCCTAATGGTAGTTTGTATGTTTTTAACAAAACTTATCTATAGCTCTGAGTTCTCACCTAAAATAACTAAAGCTGATATTTGAGGTTGCTATGTCATCACTGCTAACTAGAGTCCATTGGGAATTTTCCAGCAAATCTTTTTTCCACCTAAAAATGCTGATTCATCTAAATCAGAACTTTTGTGAAACAGGGTCAGTTTTGACAAATCTCCCAACTTGAAAAAAGTTTAGATGTTGTCAAAGTTTCATTTTGACATTTTCAAACAAAAAAATTCCAGTTTTTGAGTTTGAAATGAATTTTTGTTTAGCAATCTAAGCTAGTTGGACTGGAAATAAAAGGTTAAAAATACAGGGGGGTGGGGAGGTTAAAATCAAAACTTTTTGGAATGATCTAAATGAAGCATTACAGCTGGAGCTCAGTGGAACTACTATAAGTTGGGTGCATAACTGGTTGGAAAACCGTTCCCAGAGAGTAGTTATCAGTGGTTTACAGTCATGCTGGAAGGTCATAATGAGTGGGATCACACAGAGATCAGTTCTGGGTCTGGTTCTATTCACTAGCTTCGTCAATGATTTAGAGAATCGTCAAGCATAGAGAGTACACTTATAAAGTCTGTGGATGATAGCAAGCTGGGAGGGGTTGCAAGTGCTTTGAAGGATAGGATTATAATTCAAAATGATCTGAGAAATGATCTGAAGTAAATAGGATGAAACTCAAAACAGACAAAAGCAAATTACTCCACTTAGGAAGGAACAATCAGTTGCTCACATATAGAATGAGAAATGACTGCCTTGGAAAGAGTACTGCAGAAAGGGATCTGGTGGCCATAGTGGACCACAAGCTGAATATGAGTCAACGGTGTAACACCGTTGCAAAAAAAGTGAACAGCATTCTGGGATGTATTATCAGGAGTGTTGTAAGCAAGAAGTAATTCTTCCGATCTACTCCATGCTGATTAGGCCTCAACTGAAGTATTGTGTGCAGTTCTCGGCGCCACATTTCAGGAAAGATATGGACAAATTGGAGTAAGTCCAGAGAAGAGCAACAAAAATGATTAAAGACCTAGAAAACATGACCTATGAGGGAAGATTGAAAAAAAATTGGGTTTGTTTAGTCCGGAAAAGAGAAGACTGAGTGGGGGCATGGTAACAGTTTTCTAGTACATAAAAGATTGTTACAAGGAGGAAGGAGGTTGTAAGGAGGTTCTTGTTAACCTCCGAGGATAGGACAAGAGGCAATGGGGCTTAAATTGCAGCACAGGAGGTTTAGGTTGGACATTAGGAAAAACTTCCTAACTGTCAGGGTGGTTAAACACTGGAATAAATTGCCTAGGGAGGTTGTGGAATCTCCGTCACTGGAGATTTTTAAGAGCAGATTAGACAAACATCTGTCAGGGATGGTCTAGATAATACTTAGTCCTGCCATGAGTGCAGGGAACTGTATAGATAACCTGTTGAGTTCCCTTCCAGTCCTCTGATTCTATCATTCTATCACCTGAACCAAAAACATTTTTTAGGTTTTCAATTCTTGAACATTTTCATTCCAATTTGGGACAGTGAAAAATTTCAGACTCTTGAAAATATTCACATGATGGCAAGACAAGCTCTGTTGCTAACTATAAATATGGTATTTTTATTATTTGTGATTTGCAGAATGTGAAAGAATCTTTTTATATTTTGTGATGGACAATTTGATTTCCTGAACCACCTGGAAACAGATTCACCTTTTTAAAATAAAGTACTGCTCTTGGATCCGTACAGAAGATGAAACATGCCTTTTCTCAGTAGGTTGCAAAATTTACATGGGCATAGTGTAGGAAGCAATAAAAGTTTAATAAGGCTGGCATGCAAGGAAGCAATATAACTTTTATCAGTTTGTGTGATTGTGTGATTAAAAAGCCCAAATATTGGTTAGGCTGTATCCTTAGGCCTAGGAAAATGTGTAATATTCTTTGTTAATTAAAGATCCTATCAAAATAATAGACTTTATTCCATCTAACTTGATTCTGAAAGTTTAAATTGGCAAGACAGTGTTTTAATGAATGTTGGAGCAAAATAAAGTCACACTAGGCATAAAAGCAAGCAGGTGTGGGGACTTGATGGCTCAGAGGATACAGAACCTTTCACATCTTGGTTGCTAATTCAAATATGGCTCAAGGACTGTTTGTGCTCTGTATGAGATTGTTTATCGTCTCTGTCCAGTGCCTAGTGGACAAATATCCACTTCACAGAAAACACTACTAATATTGCCACTAAGTAACACCCTTATTGTTGGCTGCAATAGATAAAATAAGGAGTGAATGGACACTCTTACTTATAGATGTGAATCTGTTACTGTAGGGCTAAATGGAAGAAGTTTTCACTACTACTAGCTGTTCTGTATGTCAAACCTTGCTGCTTTTTCCCTGGACTACTTCCTACTTCACATCTATCAGGCTCCTTCTCCACCATCTTCTGGATACATGGTTCCCTCAGAGTCAGGCTCCCTGAGCTACTATTCTCCCACTGGGTTTCCTCCTTTCTTTCTCAGCCAAGAGAGTGACTGCATGCCTTCTCTATTGCAGCCCCCATCAGACTCTCTACTCTCTAATTTTAGCTTAGACTGCCTTTTGCCCAGCTGGGCTTCATCATCAATTAAATGCTATTCAAACTTGACTCTCCTCCAGGTGCAGCCTATTAGATTAATTGGCCCTTTCTCACTTATTCTGACCTTGTGGGGTGTAGGCACCTGGTCACATAGTACAACTTCGCATTTGACATAAGCATATAGGATTGCCAGGTGTCTGGTTCTTGACTGGAACACATGGTCGAAAAGGTACCCTGGCAGCTCCAGTTAGCACTGCTGTCCAGGCCATTAGAAGTCCGGCTGGTGCAGGGCTGGCAGCCTAACCAACTCCACATGACTCCTGGGAAGCAGCTACATGTCGTTTTGGCTCCTTGGCATAGGGGCGGCCACAGATCCCATTGGCTGGGAACCATGCCAAAGGGCTGTGGGGTGATGCCTGTGGGCGGGGGCAGCATGCAGAGCCCCGTGGCCCACTTTCCACCTAGGAGCTGGAGGGACATGCTAGCTGGTTCCTGGGAGCCATCTGAGGTAAGTGCTGTCTGAAGCCTGCCCCCCTCACACCTCTCAGATCCCCAACCCCCTGACCCAGCCTGGAGCCCCCTCCTGCACTCTGAACCCCTCATCCACAGCCTTACCCCAGAGCCCATACCCCAAGCTGGAGCCCTCACCCGCCCAAACCCCAACCCTCTGCCCCTGCCCAGAGCCCCCTCCTACATTCTGAACCCCTCGGCCCCACCCCCCAGCCTGCACCCAAAACCCTTCATCCCCAGCCCCACCCCAGAGCCTGCACTGCCAGCCAGAGCCTTCACCCCTCCCACACCCCAACCTCCTGCCCCAGCCCGGTGAAAATGAGCAAATGGGTGAGGGTGGGGGAGAGCAAGCAACAGAGGAGGCGGGGGCATGGAGTGAGAAGGGGCAGGGCCTGGAAGAAGGGGCAGGGCACAGCTGTTTGGCTTTCTGCAATTAGAAAGTTGGCATCAGGGCTGTCCCTAGCTATTCTGGGGCCCTATGCAGCCATCCTGGTATGTGTGTGGGGGGCCCCAGGCCTCCATGGGGGGGCAGGACTGGATTGGGGGTCAGGGGGGAACCACCCCCCAGCACTCACCAGCAGTGTGGCTGGGGCCAGGCTGCTGCACTTCCCGCCGCTGGTGAGTGCAGGCCCAGCCCTGCTGCACTCCTCAGGGGAGTGGGGGTGGGGCTAGGGCGGAGCAGGGGCAGAAAGAGGTGGGGCTGGGGTGGAGCAGGGGCGGGGGCTATGGGGAAGAGGTAGAGCAGGGGCTGGAGCATCACGCAGCTGCTCACGGTACCAGGAAATTTGGTGCCCCAAATATCTGGTGCCCTAAGGAGCTGCGTACTTAGCGTATGGGTAAGGGCGGCCCTGGTTGGCATCCCTAATATAGGAAACTTTTCAAAATCAAGATCTATTCTAGCTCTTAATACAAGTTAGCGAGGTACCTTCAAGGACCAGTACCTGGGATGCTAGTATTTAGAACAAAGATAAAGAAGATAAAGGTACAGAACTACAAGTTAAGCAACTGGGCCAAACTGATGGATTGGTATTTAGTTATGTGTAAACAATTTTGTAATTTGTAAAATCATCCTGTAACTACTCCGAGCTGAAATGTGTAACTATGGGAGCACACCTTCTGTGTAAGGTAAGGTAAAAATGCCGCTCGAGGTGGCTTTCTGGTATTGTATTGAACCTTTTCCCTGTACTATGTTGTTGTTGGCTTTTTGTAATAATACTGACTGATATTGATCATTTGGTCTGTTGACTATATTTCATAATGAACTGTGTGGTTAACCAATTGACTACACAGTTTATCAATAACAGTTATTGTCTGTCTAGACTTTGATTAAGGGTATATCAGTTATATTTAATTATAACTAAGGGCCTAATTATACCTTGGTTGGAGAACTGGAAAGACTGGATTCCACTGAAAGATTATAGGTGTTAAATATAGGCTGGCTAAGTAACAAAAGTAACATATTTGAATGGTTAAACACCAAGCAAGGAAAGGGATTATTTAGCATACGAAAATGGGAAATAGGTAGGAATAATGAGATGCAGTTAAGAAAAGGAATATTTAGACTGTCAAGAAAATTATTTGAAGCATGAGAGCTATTAAGATGTGGAATTAGCAATGGGAAGTGGTGGAAGCCCCATCATTTGACACATTTAAAACTAGAATGTACAAAACACTTTAAAACGTATTAGAGAACTATCCTGCCCTGGCACAGAGATGAACTAGATGACCTTATGGGTCTTTTTCCTTTCTTGATTCTGTACCTCTGTTACATTTGTTTTGGAAAGATATTTGATTTGAAAAAGTGTTCCAGACTCTACAGGGCGTGGGAAAATATAAGAGATCAGAAAATTGATAATCTGTCTTCCAGACTAATTTAGGCCATCTCTATAAGCAGATTGACATAACAATGAGTGAAATATATATATATATAGCCCTGAGGAGCCAGAGCCTAAAGATCTATATTTACCTGTAAGGTCAGTCACTTGGAGGGGAGATGTTATTTGGCAGTAAATAGTCTCTTCATATAAATGTTGTTGTTGTTATAGCTATTTATATGGAAATGCCTATGGACCCCAAATGAGATTGTAGCCCTATTGAGCTATGTGGGTATACAGAAAAATAGTAATGGACATTCTTTGGCCCCAAAAGCTTACAATCTAAATAGACAAGTCAGAGGAAGGATGGAAGGGTAAACTGGCACAGAGCGATGAAGTAACTTTCCCAAAGTCATACTGTAGGTCAGTGATAGGTGGTTATTCTTTCGTTTTTCTCATTAGTGCATTATTAAATCTAGACATTTTCTATGATGGGCACAAAGCAGGTTAAGATATGACTGCCTTTATTTGGGGTGATATTTCATGCATGTGGAAATTTTTTTTTAATGGCTCATACTCAGTCTGTGCGGCAGCTACGCAACTTCAATGCCCAAACGACACAATTCTGATTTTCACTGAATAGAACCTGCAGTCGTTTTCATTTTAAATAAATGGGCAGCAAAACATGAAATAAATCACTGTAAATAGGGAGTGAATACAAACTATAGATCAATACTGTCTGTTAGGGGAGTAGTCTTTTATTTTAAAATTTATTTGTACTGAAGTTTTATTATAAACAGATCACACGTCTTGTTAGTCAGGAATAATATAGGTTGAATCTCATAAATAGTTAACAGTTACATCTTAAAGAGATTTTACTTGTCTCTGATATAAAAATTACATATTAATTTGGCACTCAATTTTTTTTATAGATTGGCAACATGCAACCCTGAAGGAAATGCATGTGTAAAGTGTCAACAACTGTTTCAGTTATCAACATGCATAATCACCACAGAAAACTGAATTGTGTAGAGCTCTGCCATGCCACCACACTAGGTATTACATTCAGGAAGAAAATATGGCTCATTGAAAGTTAATATTGATTCGCGCCAAAGGTACAGTGCTTTGAGTTTCAGTAAACAATAAAGTAATGTAAGAGCAAATATTTCAGTGCTGGAGAACAGTCTTCTTAGAATATTCAAGGACCATGTTAGGAACTGGGGCATAGGTGGACAGAGTAGATTCAGTTGTTGGCTGGAGCCAGGGGAGCAAGGATGATACTCCAGGCTGGCTGAAGAAGCTGCAGGGCTGGACAGAGCAGTTGCTGGCAGGGACCACAGGAGCAAGGAAGATGCTTCTGGCTGGCAGCAGGGACTCAAGGAACACTTCAGCCCTGGGGTAATGGTGAAGGTGAAGGTGCTGGGGCTGCAGGAAAGTGGCCCAGAGAACAGTAGAAGCAGAAACAGAGTAAAAGGGCCCCTGAGTTGGGACCCAGAGTAGTGTGTGGTGGCTGAAGCCCCAAGCAAGAGAGTAGCCCAGAGAAGGGTCTGAAGACCCAGAAGAGGGTCAGCATGTGTTGGAGTTTGTTACCTCCCGGAAGGGGAATGAACTGAACTGTAAAGAGTGACTCAGCTGGAGAGCTGGGGTGAGTTGAGGCTCACCAGGAGACAAAGAGTCTCCAGGGAGGAAGTCCTGGAGAGATTGGTGCATTCCAGAGCAGGGACCATTTGAGAGCTACCCCAGAAAGTACTGAGGACTAAGCCCAGGGAGGGCTACAGGAAGAGACCAAATGAGGATACTGTAATAGGCCTTGTTGGCGTTATACCCTGGAAGGGATCTGTTTTGTTCACATACAGACTGTATATGACTCAGATGAGTTGCCAAAGATAACCTGATGAGAGCAGTAGCTGGCGAGAGGCACCACAAGCAATGCAAAAACTGAAGGAAGAGCAGACGAGCTTGTGAGAGAAGAGTGGCCTTGTCACACAGAGACTTACACTTAGCATCAAAAAGACAGTTTCCAGCTACTACTACCCATACTACACAAAGGCCAACAAACAACTCAATCTCTTCCTAAATGGACACTGACTAGACCATGACCCAAAGCCTGTGTACCTAGTTGTTACACTGGACCTTACTGGGACTTTCAAGGAACATCTTACCAAGACCATGCTGAAAATAAATACAACAAGCAATCAGATCAGCACATTAGCTGGTTCTACAAGGGGAGTCATCTGACCCAACGGGAAGCATGGAAGGCTTCAGCTTCATCAGGGGGCCTGGGGCAGGGACAGGGCTCGGATTATGATCTCCTGTGGCTGCATGAGAAGGCTTCATAATTCAGTGGCAAACAGGCCTTGTGGACCACCCTGTCCTGAGAAAGGCCCCAACTTTCAAGCTGCCAGAGGCCAGAAGGCCCCACACAGTCCAGGTTGGGAACTGGACTATTTATTGTTCCATGTCTCTCCTGCTCATTTTTTGTGTGTGCTGAAGAATATGCAGGGCACTGAGGTAATGGCTACATACTGAACTGGGCTTGGCTGATTGTTTGTCCCAGGCTGGTGACTGGATCCACCAGTCTACAGTGGCTTTTTCAACATTATTTAAAGATTGACAAATTATAGATATGTTAAGTGGACATTGCTGTGGGATCCATGGGGCATACAGAAATTGGGCAATCCAGTGTCCTACTTAATTATTATAATTGGTCTATAACAGACTCCATGGAATTTCTAAAATTTCAATTTGTTTCCTGTGCAGCTGTTCTCTACCATGCATATTAAAATAAAACTCTGAAATTAAAAATTAGCAGACAGCTTGATAATGTGCGTCTCGCCATGCAAAGATGAATGAATACCCCAGGGAATAAATTCTAAATCAATTTATCAGAGCTCCCTAATAATGAGGCAGTTAATTTAGTGCAGAAAAAGATGTCACATGCCATTCAGAGTTGACAAGTTGTATTCCAGTTCATCACCCCTCAATTCTGCCTTTCTTTCCTTTGCCAAAGCTAAGCTTTTACTCACAGCACTGTATGTCAGACTCACCATCTGTCAGAGGCCTACCACTGCCTGAAGAGACGTTACACAAATGTACGTACACAAGTAGATAAGTTAGAACAGGTTGCATGCAAAACATTGACAGGTTTCAGAGTAGCAGCCCTCCACCCCACTCTCCTGCTGGTAATAGTTCATCTTAAGTGATCACTCTCCTTACAATGTGTATGATAAACACCCATTTTTTCATGGTCTGTGTGTATATAAATCTCCTCACTGTATTTTCCACTTTATGCATCCGATGAAGTGAGCTGTAGCTCATGAAAGCTTATGCTCTGATAAATTGGTTAGTCTCTAAGGTGCCACGAGTCCTCCTTTTCTTTATGCAAAACATTGTTATAACTGTACTCAAATCTGTTTGCATTTTATGGTATACCTTTTCCAAAGTAATAGTGACTTGTGGGGAATAAAAAACAACAAACAAGCAAACACAGCAAAAAAAAAAAAAATCACCCAGGCAGCGTGGTCTCAGCATACAGTACAGTTCTGAGAAAAGCCAAGAAAAGTATATAAGCAAATTTGGTTATATAATTTAGGTGGTAATGAGATCATTGCTTTTTCAAAGATTACAGTATGATAACATATAACGCCAATGACTAAACTCTACAAATAAGATGTGATAAGTGAGTATAAAATGAGGGTGTGAAGAATTAGCACTAATCTGGGCAAATAAAAAACCACTGCATGTAGATGTGTATTGTGTAGTCAATGTAGTAAAAGCCTGCTATGTCTGCAGGATAGTGCTAAATTCAAGCAGTGATATACTTTCAGAGCCAGATTATCAAAAGTGGCTGTCTACAGGGGACCTGAGAAATCTGCTCTTGTACCCTCAAAACACACACATTCAGTATTTTCTTCAGTAGACTGAGAACTGCTCATTCAAATGGGTCAACTGCTGTTGAGGATGCTGAGTATCTCACAAGAGGCACCTGGCACTTCTCAGGATCAGACATTTCCAGCAGAACTCCCATTAAAGCCAATGGGATTTTGACTTAAGGATTGCAATATTTGCCTCCAAGTATATTTGCACTCTGTGGAACTCTTCTTCCGCTAGTTCTTTTTTCTAAGCTCCATGTTCTCATTTATTTTCATCTTTTATTTCTAAACTTTTTAGCCCTTCAAGCATTTCATACTCTTGAGCGCTCTCCAAAGGGGTATTAGTTATACAATAAAATGTAATGTATGTGTTGTTATATAGGCTCATCTTTTCATTTGTATGTAACTGTTGTTTGTACAGTTTAAAAAGTGTTTATAATGCTGTAAGATATGGTAATGTAATTTTATTTTTCACTTTAAAAAATACTGAGTAGCTGATACAATTAAATCACTCCCAATCGTAATGGTTTCTAGAGAAATAGTTCTTAAAAAATCACAGCTTCACAGTCCTAATTCCAACTCTGTAGATAGGTATGGGAATTTGTCATCATTTTTGTCAGCATTTTAATACTTGTCAGTTACATAGAGTCAACTAATACAAATTTCTCTGTGTAATGGCAGAAACTATGAATAATTGTAGAAATCCTTAGAAGGATTTGCTGCTGATTCTTTTTTGCCTGTAGAGGAAAATAGGCACCAAATAACTGGGTTCTTAGAAGTGATACGCTCTGTAGCTAGGTTTCAGAGTAGTAATGTATAAAAATTTAAGATATGGAATGGACAAACATATTCAGCTGGGAACCCACTATTACTTTCCACAGTACTGTATATTGGCCTTCCTTGCTGAACTGAAGCTATGAACAAGGGCTAATTGAAAGTGTTTCTGACAAACAGCCTCTGAATGTTCCCAGATCAATAGAGATACAGCCCTTCGCCAGCTGTAAGCCACATGAAAGGTAACATCTTTGGAGATCTTTGTTGAAAAGGAGGAAAACTGCCTAGGTTTAGTTAATTAACATTCAGCCAAAAAAGGCCATTAAGAGTCAGACTGTGATCAGTATTTGTGCAGTTGCACAGGAAGTATGAGGATGCAAGAAAATTCCTATTCACTGCATGGCCTATTCAAAGGTCAATCTCAATAGCTGACCCTATGAGCAGGGACTGCTTACTCTATCTCCTGCACAGTGAGCAAGCTGCCTGAAATAAGTTACATAGGAAGTGGGGCCATGGCCCTGGTCCCTCCCCACTGGCCCATGGAGTTGGGCTGGTGCAATACAGCCAGAAATTTGGGCCATCCTAAGGGATGGTGCAGATTGATCAGCCCCCATGAGAGTGATCGGGTCTACTAAGTCACTGTCTGTCTCCCAATTCTCCCTCTGGGGCAGCACAGTCTTCTACACAGAGCTGTTTGCAAATTGCTTGATTTAGCCCTTATTGAGTACCAGAGTCTTACCTGCTGTTGTAGCAAACTACAAACAAATGCTTTGTCTACAGTACACAGTTTTGTTGACAAAAGTCAGCTTCTGTCGCCAAAACAGTGGAGGTGTATACACTGAAATGCTCCTCCTGCTGATGTAACTCCCCTGCTACGCCGACATAATAAAACCACATCTACAAGAGACATAGGGCTTTTTGCGAGGTAGTTAGAGTGATGCAGCATCAGTGTGGACACTGCGCTTGATTATGTCACCCTAATTGGCCTCCAGGAGGTGTCCCACAATGCCCACTGTGACCGCTCTGGTCAGGAGTTTGAACTCCGCTACCCTGAAGGTACTCAGGTATGCACCCCTCCCCCATTTAATGGCCTGAGAATTTTTGAAATTCCTGTTCCTGTTTTGCTCAGTGTGCACAGTTCACACAGCATCTTCCCAGCTGACCATGCCGGCTTTCCACAGTAGACGTGCTCCCACATGGAGTACACTGGAGCTGTTGAATCTGCTGGGTCTGTTGGGAGAGGAGGTTGTGCAGTCGGAGCTCTGCTCCAGCCATAGGCACTTTGATACCTACAGGCTGATCGCTAGTGGCATGCAGGAGAAGGAGCACAACAGGGACATGCAGCAGTACCATGCTAAGATCAAGGAGTTGAGGCAGGTGCACCAAAAGGCAAGGGAAGCCAATCATTGCTCTGATGCGGCACCAAAGACGTGCAGCTCCTTGTAGAAGCGGCATACCATCCTCAGCGGTGACCCCACCTCCACTGTCAACAGTCCTGTGCATACTTCAAGGGGGTCTGGAGGCAGCAGCCAGCAGACTCAATCCCGATGACAAAGCGGTAGCGGAGGATATGGAGCTGGCAGACAATGTACAGCACTCAACAGGGTCCTCTGGTGGCGTGGCGAGTCAAGACCTCTTTTTGAATCCAGAGGGGTCTAGCCAGTCCCAGCATTCTGCTCTGGTGCACATGATGCAGGAGAGGGGAGTTCCAGTAAGTGCTCCTTTTTGCTTTGATCCTGCATGGTGTGTGGAGACTGAGCTCTCATTTACTTTATTATATGGTAGGGGAGGGATAAAGGACGGAAATTAACAACAGACCCTGTGTGTCTACTCAGTGGGGGCCTGGCAGAAAAGTTTGTTAATGTACACCGGAATGTCCTGGGAATCCTCCATAGAGATCTCTAGGAAACTTCCCTGTAGGGAAACCTCTGCTGAATGTTCCTTGGCAGAGCTGCCTTGTTTCTCCCCCTGCTGTAGGAAACTTTGCTGCACCACCAGGCAATTATTTCTGAAGCAGCACACAGGTGAGCAGCATATGGAGCCGATCTAAAGCCACACGCATGCAGGAGATACACCCTTGCATCCTATGTTACCCTTAGGAGTGAGATATTGGATTTCATTACCCTAGCCTGTGGAAAAGGGCACCAATATTCAGAATAGTCTCTCTAGGCACTCGTAATAACCCCCTTCACAAACCACTGAGATCCTTTGTCCTTTCTTGCCAATCCCCCCCTTCCCCACCCCTCGGTGAACTCATCATATTCATGAGCCATGAGAGCTAGGGGTAGGTGAGGTCTCCCAGGATCTCTAGGGGCATTTCCACATCCCCCATTGGAATCTTCTGATCTGGAAAGAAAGTCCCAGCATGCAGCTTTCCATACAGTTCAGTGTTCCAAAAGATGCATGCATCATGCACCTTACCTGACCATCCTGCATTAATGTCAGTGAAACGGTCCTGGAGATCCACCAGCACCTGCAAGACCATGGAGAAGTAGCCCTTTTGGTAATGTACTCCATCACAAGATGGTCGGGGCCACAATAGGTATATGTGTTCCATCAATCTTCCCGCCTCAGTTAGGGAATTCCATTGCCTCAAAACCATCAATTATTTCGTGCACATTACTGAGAGTAATAGTCCTTTGTAGCAGGAGGTGATTAATGGCCCTGCACACTTGCATCACCGGAATCCCCACAGTGGACTTTCCAACTCCAAACTTATTTGCAACTTACCGGTAGCAGTCTGGAGTTGCTGGTTTCCACACAGCGATTGCTACTCACTTTTCCATAGTGAAAGCAGCTCTCATTCTGGTGTCCTTGTGCCATAGTGCTGGGGTGAGCTCTGCACACAGTTCCAGGAAGATAGATTTGCACATCCAAAAGTTCTTCAGCCACTGCGTATCATCCCATATATGCATCACAATGTGATCCCACCACTCAGTGCTTGTTTCCTGAGCCCAGTATTGACAGTCCACCATGTGCAGTTGTTCCATAAATGCCAGCAGCAATCTTGAATTATTTGTTTCTTTGGCGGACAGCAGGGCAGGCACCACCAATTCACTCTCTGTTTAGCAGCTCATGAAATACTGAAGGACCAACCGCATTGTGTTCATCATGCTCATCACCAGACTGGTCAGCAGTTCAGGATCCATGCTATCAGGCAGAGATGGTGGGGGCACTGTTTACACAAGGTGTTGAAAAAAAAAAGCACAAAATGAAGTAGGAAGCCCATGGAATCATGGGACAGAAAGAACTGCATCACAGGATGGAGAGCACGCCCACCATGATGCACCACGATCTATTCCAAAAGCGCCCAGTTGCAGAGGGTGACAAAGGGTGGCAAGTTGCACCATGGGATAGCTATCCAGAATGTACGTCTCTCTCTGTCAAGGCAAGAGCAACAACTATGGACGTGTTCTGCCAACACAAGAAGCTTTGTGTGGACATGCACAACCAATGTAATTACAGTGGCTTATGACTGTCAATGTAACTCAAGTCAACTTAACTCTGTAGTGTAGACATGGCCTAAATAATAAGTAGTGGGATGGATACCTTGACAATGAAATGTTACTCGATGTGCAGGTAATATAAAGCTCTCTAGGCAAGAGAAAATTCTACTTTGTGCATACTGAGGGAGAAAACACTTCCACATAAAATGATGCTACCTTGATTAAGGCCACCTTTTCTCTGGAATGGGAGAGTTCAGAAACAGATAAGCAATGAGACACTGAGTCAGCAAAAGAGAGGGTATCCAGTCACAGTTAAGGAGAGACAGCTAGGTTGCTGTCTGGGGGCAGTACCTGTAGAAGTTTAATTTCAGGTCTATACATAAGTGGCAGTTAGGGGAGGTTGGGGGAGGCTGAACCTCCCCAAACAGCCAAATGTGGCCCCGGCCACACTCCGCTCCCAGAGGCCCACTTCGGCAGAGTCATGCAGCCTGCCTTCCCAGGGCACTGAACATTCTCCCTCCAGGCGCACCGGGGGCAGGGGAGGCTGCAACGCTGGACCCGCCACCGCGCGCTCTCTCTCCTGGCACTCCAGGTTTGGGGGCACTAGCCAGCCTGGAGCGGAGGCCGGCAGTCGTGGTAAGGGTTCTGGGTTCCCGGGGTGTGGAAGGGGTGGGGCTAGGGGCTAGCTGTCCCCAGCCAGCAGTTCACGTGCCGCCCATGTGTCTACAGTACTTGAAAGTAAACAGTCCTGAGATTTTGTTGGTTGAACAGAGTGAATGTCTGACTCTTAGAGGTTGCATTTATCACAGTAACAGTTGCAGAGATTACAGAGACCCTGGATGCCATGATCAGGGTGAATGCAAAAATATCATTTTTTCCTGTTTACACAGACTCTTACCTCCTTGCTATATGCCTCGTAGTGGCCATTCTGAATAGTGGCTCTAAGCATTCACAATTAGCCACATAACTGTCAAGCTCCAGAAGCAGGAAAAAGATTGTGTGTTCTCGATAGATTTAAGCAGCACTGAGTGACGGATAATTCTAAAGATGCTCCATATATATGTCAATGAAGTTCCTAAAATACAGTAATTAGTGTAATCACGAATTTCTTAATTTCTCCTCAGTGAGGATTCATTCCTAATTTGACTGTCTTGAATAGGAAGGGGGAGGGGACAAAAAAGAACTTGACAGTCATTTAAAGGTATACAGCTATGTTCAAAATCATAAACTAAAATAGAAGTTACTTATCCATATTACAAATAATAGCTTTAGCTTATAAGACTAATAAAATCTTATGTATGTTACACATCTCAGCTTGCACAATAGGACCAAAAAAAATAGAGAGAGAGAGAGAGAGAGAGAGAGAGAGAGAAATTCTTCTCAATTACACATTGTTTATAGTTTATTTCCAGTCAATTTCAGTTGTTTCTCATGTAACAGTGCAATGCTGCAATCATAGAATCATAGAATATCAGGGTTGGAAGGGACCTCATGAGAGCAATATTTAATTTGCAAACACTGAAGGGAAACTGTTGTTATAATTTTTAAACGGTTTCCAGTGGAATTTTTAAAAAAGGAAGTGAAACATTTATTATTTGTAGGTTTTGGAAAAATGAACTCATCAGGACAGGAACTCATCAGTGTTTGTACAACACTGAGCATGCAAGGGTTTTGGTCTTGAGAGAGTCTTGGAGCGCTAATATAAATCATTTTAAATATTTTTTCCAAAATCTAAATGTTGGGCCAAATGTGTCCATTTAATATAAGATTTATGAATTTGTATATATTAGAAGAGGAATTGAGTAGCAAATTTTTCTTTTAGTACCAAATGCTCTGTAAATTTGGAGGTATTCAGATTAGAGGTTTTCTTTCAGTCCATTAAAAAAATTGGGACCTTTACCACACAAGCTTCAATAGAACAAAGAGTGTCCTTTCCAATACATTCTGTACCCTTTATTGTGTGATTCTAACCTGAAAAATGACTTTATAATATGAAATTGATAAGATATTATTTTTCTTTCCAACAATTCAATATCAGATTTGTTCCGCTTGCAAGTTCAGAGATTTTTTCCCCTAATTTCCAGCCCTGGAACCTCAGCCAGGGTCTGGGAGTTGGAAGGGGGGGTTTCTTTCCATCTCCTGCATTATCACCAGTAATAGAGGTTTTGATCTTATTTTTCACCTGTGTAAACTTTAGTATGTCCTTCCTTAGGGTGTATCTACAGTTCAAGCTGGAGGTGTAACTACCAGCTTGAGGAAACATACCTGTGCTAGCTTTGATCATGTTAGCTTGCTAAAAATAGAGTGTAGTTGCAGTGGTGGGAATGGCTAGCCACTCCAAGTACATGCCCATCCAAGACACTAGGCTCATATTCAGAGTGACTAGTTCCTCCCACTGCTCGCTCCATTGTAGCCACACCCTGTTTTAAGCATGCTAACTTGATCAGAGCTAGCAGGGTATGTTTCCTTAAGCTGGGAGTTACATCTCCAGCTCAAAGTGTAGATATACTCTTAGAGACATTTGTGCAACCTCTTTGTCTTCATATTCAGCCCATCAAAATATCATTGGACAACTCACTTAATTTGCCTTGTGCCTCAGTCCCCATCTGTAAAATGGGGATCATATTTCCTTACCCCACATGGGTGTTGTGATTAATGATTGAGAGACACTCAGATTCTATGGTGATGAGGACCATAGGTAGATAGATGGATATTAAAGAGAAAAATCAGATGAGGTCCTCATACTGTGCTTGTCTGAATCCTTGAGAGACACCACAGAGAGGGAGGTAGCTTTGGGGTTTGGGAAGAAAGGGGAACTAGATTGACTTTATATGACTGAGGGAGGCTAATCTGATTGAGGAGAAAAAAGGCCAACAGAGACAAAACATCCCTAGTAGGCTGTTTTAATTCTGCAAATATGACAAGAACTTTTTTAGTCCCAGGAAGGAATTTAACGTCTTTGGGTATGCTGGATCTATTCCAACTCTTGTTGCTGGCTATCTTTAGCCCCAAAGATGACTTTTTTCATATTTTAAACATAAGATGCCAGTACAGTTTTTCTTCAATAATCTGACCTTCATTGGGGGCATATTTCTGTGGCAAGCAGACTCTCTGTTGGGAAACCAAACCAAACTTAAAAACACAAACGAACAATCAAAAACTGTCAAATAACTTGTGAGGACTTTCATGTCTCAGCAGAGCTTAATTAAAGTTGATTGCTGTTATTTTACGATATGCCAGCTCCTGATTTAGTACTAGTTTGAGAGGGTTCCACTCTTATCTGTCTCTTCAACAGCTGTGTCGAATTCAAATCCTATGAACTTTAAAAATGAACTTAAACTTTGAGAAAACACTTAAACATAGCCCAGTGACTGCACCAAAGTGCCACTCCTGGTAAGATTGAACTTGATTCTGTGCCAGTTGAAGTCAGTGTCATAGCTCCCATTTCCTTCCATGGGTAAAGAATCAGAGCCATAGACTGCACAGCATTCCAGGAATGGGTGGTGGTGGGTGGAGCCCCCCTTTGGGGAGGCTAGCCCCCCCAACCCCTCCCTTCTGTCCAAGCCCCCCCCTTCTCTCCCCCACTGCCAGAGGAGCCCTGGGCCAGCCGGAGCCCCCCCAGCTATGCTGCACCTCCCCTCCCCCCCTGAGACCCCAAGCTGCTCCATGGGAAAAGCTCCTGTCTTTTCCAGAAGAACCTCAGCTTTTTATATGCCCCATGCAGGTTCTGGGGCAGCTGAGGAGGCAGCATGTGCTACTCAGCTTTCCTGGGTTCATAACTAACCTCCCTGGACTCCAGGGAAATTACGGATGAACCCAGGAAGCTAAGTAACACATGCTGCCTCCTCAGCCATCCCAGAACCTGTCTGGTGCATAATAATAACCAAAAACTTCCTGGGATCCGTGGCCAGCCGCTGTAGCTACGCCAGGGGAGGCTTAGCCTGCTCTAGCTTATTATACCAGGTCTTGACAGTGACTGGCTGATGTTGAGAAATAGATGAAGAACTATTAATAATGATAATAGACTGACAGGCTCAGGAGAGGTGGAGGAAGAGGAAAGCTGAGTGGACAAAAAGGGATCAAAAGTAAGAAAGCAGTTGAGTTACATTGGCCAAAGCTGAGAGAAAAACCATCAAAAGCGGAGTCCTCTGGAGACATTAGGTGTATTTATTAATGATTTGGGGAGGGTAGTGGACATCAAGGTGGTGACATTTCCTGCTGGCATACAGTCATCTAGGTTACTAAGACATTTCTTTTAAAATTGTAAAAAGCTTCAGACAAGTCTAAATCAAAGTGGCTGATGAATTTTGTGGCCTGTGCCCACTTCTCTTCCTCCTCTGATTTTCCTAATACTTTTGCCAGTAGCAGCTGCTGCCGCAGCATCCTGCATATGTTAGAGCTGCTGGTTTAGGACCTGGTCCAAAGCCGATTGAAATTAATGGAAAAACTCTCATTTACTTCAGTGAGATTTGCATCAGGCCCTTAAAGGATTCCTGGCAGGAAAAATACCAAAAAAGACATCTCTGAACAATGCAGGGCACTAGGCTATGAGATGCCAGTTTCAGTTTACTTTATGAATGACAGTAAATCCCACATGAAGCTGGGGAAATATCATGAATTCAGTTGCAACTGGGATTCTGAGAAATGATGAGACTGCATGCATTACAGATAACTGGGAAGTATGATAGGCTTAAATGTTGGGCAAGAAACTCATTTCTGTTCTCACATATGGACCAAGGGGGCTTCTGAAAACTGCCAGAAGCTCCATGATGGCAGGTACCAAATTATTTTGTATTTTTTCCTGATGCTATTACTGGAGCTTTCAAAGCAATTAAAGCAGCAAACAGTCTATTGTGCATGACAATATCGAAAAAAAACAATAGTGTGGCTACTAGGCTTCAGTTTTCACATCTGGCTGTTGGCCCTTGGTCACAATGTCTCTTTTGGAGACATGTCTCTTTTCTGTATATACAACAATAACCTCTGCCCCTGCTGCTACTTCTTCAGAACCCTTTTGCTGTATGTAGAATTGCTCGGATGCTTCACTAAAACAAAACTACGGAATGATCTTTGTTAAGGTGCTGTTTTTCAAACATAAATCTCTAAAGAATATGTGTAGCTAGGAGGATTTAACAGGGTTATGTTGTAAATATACAAGTGCAGGCCACAAACTGACTGAAATTTATCCACTTACCTAGCTGCTTAAATCAGGAGGTTTAAATATGACAATAAACACCAGTCACTTCTGTGGCTGAGTACTGAAGGGGAGACTCAACAAGGCAGTGATGTAAACGCACACTATTTTCATTTATGATTTAGATCTTGATCATATAACAGAGACATTAGGTCTGTAACAGTGACACAGGCACCAGGGAACAGATCCTCCATTGCCCTTTGGATGTAGTATTTCTATCATTTGGTTAAAGTAATTTAAAATATTTGGCAAATAAAGGAATAAACAACTGATTTCCATGTTGTATATGTTAAGGTATTACCTTGATGATTGTGAATCTCTCTGATCTTTCTTAGACCATGGCCTGCCTGTGTTCTCCTTTTGTAAAATTGGAAGTAATCACACTTGCAGACCTGTGGATTTTCAAACCAGTACTGGTAATACTAATTATGTGGTGTGGAAATGGCATATTATCATGGTATTCTTAGCAGAAAGAAATCACACTGCTCTACCTGACTGGCAGCAAGCTGCTGACCCTCAGTCAACCAGGGATATTTATTTATTTATTTTTGTACAGGGAAAATCTTATACATACTGCTCCATTTTCACAAAATCCCAATTGATTAGATGAATAAGGGGCACACTTAAAATGTTTGTTCTTTCAATTTCGTGGCTAACATTTCACACAGCTCTGCTTTGGCAGTATCTTAGCATCTATTGTATTTGATCTCCCGTTGTAGGGGCCCAAAACTCTGAGGTGTGGGTGCTCTGGGTTTTGTTTGTAGGCTTTTTTACAGTATTACGGTTAACGAAGGACCTAATCCTGTAAGGTATCCTCCAAGATACTGTGCTCAGTACGTGAAGATGATCATCAGCAACTTGGTAGGTTCAAGTCCACACTGCAGAATGGCTCCTCTTCTCACCCTTTTTATCAGTACTATTTCTCCCTATTAGAGAGAGGCCCACACAGATCTGAAATGTAATGAAATTAGAAATATACATCCTAATCCAAATTTTATAGTATCTCATATTAATTTCAAGAGGATTGAAATATCCCCCAGCTCTATTGTGCCTTCTGTTGAGTAGAGTGAGCTAAGTCTTTAAAGTACAAAACTTATTAAATACCTATTTGTTCATGGTAAATCCCCATATCATTTATTCAGACGCAGAGCAAGAATGCATTGAAACATACAGGATGCAATCCTAGACTAACTTCATGGTATTTTCTATCATAAAAATGACACATTCTTGCCAGCTCAGACTAAATAATACCTTGTTCCTAAAAGCTTTTCCACATTAGACTATTACACTCTAATGAGTATAGCCATACTTTACATACAAATATTGTCATAATTTAACAGTGAAGGAATAAGTCAGGCATACACAGAGTTGGAACTAGTTCCAGCTTTTAAAAAACAACAATTTACAAGCTTATTCACTCATTTTGCACAAAAAATGAGTCATCTTTTGCAACAGCATTTCTTTGAATGAGGTAAGGTAATAGGCATTTAATATATTGGGCAACCCATCATTTAAGTATTGGGGAGAATGCTGCATGCTTTTGTATACATTGTGGCCATATGGTAGTCTCTTCTTGCACTAGGTGATAATCAGCCAAACATCTCATGCATAATAACATGGTGTGTTTGTGTAATGGAGCAGAATGAAATAGTTTTGTTTAAATGGGTGGTTTTGCCTTGTTATTGAAATTCACCTTGCTGTTAATATGGCTGCATATTTTAGAAATGCATTTGTGGCGCTTCAAACATGATAGAAGCTTTCCAGCATCTGAGGTCAGTTCTGAGGTAGGCAGTATACTGAAAGAAATGAAATTACTATGACTGCCTGGGGAGGAGTACTGTGGAAAAGAATCTGGGAGTCATACTGGATCGCAAAGTAAATATGAGCCAACAATGTAACACTGTTGCAAGAAAAGCAAACATCATTCTAGGATGTATTAATGGGAGTGTTATTAGCAAGACACGAGAAGTAATTCTTCTACTCTACTCAGCACTTATCAGGTGGAGTATTGAGTCCTGTTCTGGGCACTACACTTTGGGAAAGATGTGGACAAATTGGAGAAAGTTCAGAGAAGAGCAACAAAAATGAATAAAGGTCTAGAAAACATTACCTATGACAAAAGATTGAAAAAATTGGATTTGTTTAGTCTGGAGAAGAGAAGACTGAGGGGAGACATGATAACGGTCTTCAAGTATGTAAAAGGTTGTTATAAAGTGGATGGTGATAAATTGTTCACATCACCCACTGAGGACAGGAGATCAAGTAATAGGCTTAAATTGCTGCAAGAGAGATTTAGGTTATGCATTAGGAAAATTTCCTAACTGTAAGGGTAGTTAAGCACTGGAACAAATTACCTAGGGAGGTTGCAGAATCTCTGTCCTTGGAGTTTTTTAAGAACAGGTTAGTCAAACACCTGTCACAGATGGTCTCTAGTTGATACTTAGTCCTTCCTCAGTGCAGGGGACTGGAATCGATGACCAACTGAGCTCCCTCCATTTTCCCCTGACATCTAGTCACGATTCAAATTGAGGGAGAAGACTTCAGGAGCAGACTGTATTTTCATAGACACACCTATTCTGCCTAGGTGTTTAGCAAACAGAGGGCCTTCGCAAAAGTGATTGATTTTGGCTGGTTTCAGGTTACAGTTCACCTTAGTATTGAATGTAAGGGTAATGAAATTTTATTACATGGTTTCCCTGCCTCTGATAGAATTCACCCCTTTCTGTATACTGTCAAATCATCCTTACCTGAGATGATTTATCCCTGGCGCTGATAAAAATACTTCTCAAGAGTATTTTTATTTGCCTTTGGAATGAACCAGATTCCATAAAATGTTAGGTATTAAATAAAAAAAAAGTTCCCTGTCTGAAGATAGATCTATGCATTTTTTACACACACCCACACCCCGTCCCCGCAAATAACACAACCTGAACATTAGCCTATGTTGCACTGTACTCAGTGCATTTTTCAGAAACAAAGAATGATTTTGTCTAGCACGTTTGCTTGGTATTAGTTTGGTTGCCTAATTATGCTATCATCTTCCTGGGTTATTGTTTTGGAAAGTGTTTTTGCTGAAATGGGAAAACAAACAAATTCTCCAGTCTGTTGCCCCTTCCTATCTTCTAGCAAGTGCTGCCTTCGTTACTTTGTGATGTTTACCTTAGACAACAGGGGGAGATTTCTGTGGGACCCTCTTGTTAAAATATTCTTGCATCACGTCACTAAGAGTATGTTTATACGACAGCTGCTACAGTTGCACAGCTATGGTGCTGCGGCTATGTCACTGTAATGCTGTAGTGTAGATTCTCCCTACAATGACAGAAAGGGTTTTTCTGTTAGTGTAATTAATCTACTTCTCTGAGAGATGGTAACTAGGTTGATGCAAGAATTCTTCCATTGATTTAGCTTAATCTACACTGGAGGTTAGATCACCCTAACGATGGTAGGTAGGGTGTGACATTTTTCACAACCCTAAGTGACATAGTTAGGTTGAACTAATTTTTAACCCCAGGCCTAGGTGATAGAAGGTATCAGGTGATGAGGGAAAGGGAAGCTTTGAAGGTCTGATCCAAAGCTCGCTGAAGTCACTTGGAGTTTTGATTCGGCCCTGAGGAAAGGGAATGGGAAGGAGAATCTAGCTCTGCATGTGACATGGCAGCATTGGTGAACGGATTTAAGATGGTTATAATATTTTTTTAGCAATCAATAATGTGGTGATTCTTGATTGTTTGTTTTGTTTTTTCCCCATGGGAATTAAAAATTATAATTTTTAAAAAGTGATCATTAAAAAAAACGGGATCTGGGGCCGGTTTTGTTCAATATCTTCATTAATGATCTGGAGGATGGTGTGGATTGCACCCTCAGCAAGTTTGCGATGACACTAAACTGGGAGAACTGATAGATACGCTGGGGAGTAGGGACAGGATACATAGGGACCTAGACAAATTAGAGGATTGGGCCAAAAGAAATCTGATGAGGTTCAACAAGGACAAGTGCAGAGTCCTGCACTTAGGATGGAAGAATCCCATGCACTGCTACAGACTAGGGAATGAGTGGCTAGGCAGCAGTTCTACAGAAAAGGACCTCGGGGTTACAGTGGACGAGAAGCTGGATCTGAGTCAACAGTGTGCCCTTGTTACCAAGAAGGCTAACGGCATTTTGGGCTATATAAGTAGGAGCATTGCCAGCAGATTGAGGGATGTGATCGTTCCCCTCTATTCGGCATTGGTGAGGCCTCATCTGGAGTACTGTGTCTAGTTTTGGGCCCCACACTACAAGAAGAAAGTGGAAAAATTGGAAAGAATCCAGTGGAGTGCAACAAAAATGATTAGGGGGCTGGAGCACATAATTTATGAGGAGAGGCTGAGGGAACTGGGATTATTTAGTCTGTGGAAGAGAAGAATGAGGGGGGATTTGATAGCTGCTTTCAACTACCTGAAAGGGGGTTCCAAAGAGGATGGATTTAGACTGTTCTCAGTGGTAGCAGATGACAGAACGAGGAGTAATGGTCTCAAGTTGCAGTGGGGAGGTTTAGGTTGGATATTAGGAAAAAAGTTTTTCACTAGGAGGGGGGTGAAGCACTGGAATGGGTTACCTAGGGAGGTGGTGGAATCTCCTTCCTTAGAAGTTTTTAAGGTCAAGCTTGACAAAGCCCTGGCTGGGATGATTTAGTTGGGGATTGGTCCTGCTTTGAGCAGGGGGTTGCACTAATGACCTCCTGAGGTCCCTTCCTACCCTGTGATTCTATAAGTCTATGATCAGAACTAATGTGTGTTAAAATAATGAGGTTTCACTCCCTTCAAATACCCATGGATCAAAGCGAATGATGATGGGTGGGGCTGAGATCTCCTTGCCTCCAAAGGAGTCCAAACTCTTACCTAAGTGTAGCTAATTCTTCTCAGTGAGGGTGACTTTAGTTCCTGACTCACAAGTATACTTTTGAAGAGTGTTGTTGTTTGAAATGCACCAGAATTCACCAAATGGGGGCATTTTGAAAGCATTTTCCTCTGATACCACCAGACCCTACTGTGACATCTGTCTCTCCAGGAAGAGGGAGGAGGTTGGATAATATAATTGCAAGTGATACACAAATTTCAAAATGGTGATTCACCCTTGCCCAGAGCTGTATACAGTGTTTAGGTGCAGCCTTACCAGTGCCATATAGTGTTTCCTATCTGTATCTTGATCTTTGTTGTGTTGCCTTGACATACACAGCCCCAAATCACAGTCTGGGTTTTTTACAGCCATATAGCAGTGCAAGCTGAGAAATCATTTGCTGTACACTAGGTATGACTATGGGTATGTCTACTTTAGAAATTCTACAGTGGCGCAGCTGCACCACTATAGCGCTGTAGCATAGAGACTTATTACAGCGATGGAAGGGGTTCTTCCATTGGTTTGGTAAATCCACCTCTCGGAGAGGCAGTAGCTAGGTCGACAGAAGAAGTCTTCTGTCAACCTAGCGCTGGTTACACTGAGGCTTGGGTCAGTTTAATTAGATCTCTCAGGGGTGTGAATTTTTAGTTGTAGGTATAACCCAGACATATGATTGTGGCTTGTGCTACATGTTGGCATGAGGCAGTGAAAACACCCCTTATATCTCTGCATGGACTGCACACTTACTCTCCCCTGGAACTGGTGAGTTTGTAGAGTACATTATTTTTATTCTTTTTAGAGCTGATTGGGAATTTTCCATTGGAATGATTTTTACCCCCCTCTGTAGGCTTCAGAGTCCAAGCTCCAACCTGAGCTGCAACTTCAAATTGCTGTCTGTACAGCTATTTTTAGAATGCAAGTGTAAGCCCTGCTAACATGAGCCTGTTGACCCAGGTTGGGAGGCTTGCTCATGCTCGTGCCAAAATACTTAATAACAGCCTGGCTGTACACACAGGAAACATAAGAAATGCTAAACTGGAACAGACAGTGATCCATCTAGTCAAGTACGCTAACTGTAGCACACACCCGATTCTTCAGAGGAAGGTGCAGGCATTAGACGGATATGGGATAGTCAGACTTTCAGATTAAGTTTTCTTCTAAAACCTCGAGACCGGTTTAAACCTGGAAGCATTGGCAAGGCGTGAACCATCCCTTTAAGGATGAGCCAGGAGCTCATATAATCAAGAAGACGTCTTGTTCCGCTATAGGACTGACCTATTTAAATAGGAAGCTAGCTGAGCAGGAGAGAGGAGACTAGAAGCTGTCCAGTTTGCCAGGTGGTTGGGGAGGGGTGTGTGTGCGTGTGTGATCTTTCTCCAGGTCTGGAAGGTTAGCCTGATAAGGGCAAACACTCTGTTTTGGACTTTAAGTTTGGGAGCTCTGGTCTGGGGTCCTGAGGTAAGGGCCTGTGAACTGTTATTTCGAATGCAGGGTACACTCCTTTAAAAGTGTGCAGTTCAGTATATCTTCCAAATTTAAATTAGCATTACATTAGCATTAAATATAATAATTCTGAATTTTCTTCATATCCATAAGAACATAAGACTGGAGCTACTGAGTCAGACCAAAGGTCCATCTAGTCCAGTATCCTGTCTTCCAACAGTGGACAGTGCCAGGTGCCCCAGAAGAAATGAACAGAACAAGTAATCATCAAGTGATCCATCCCCTGTCGCTCATTCCCAGCTTCTGGCAGACAGGGGCCAGGGTCACCATTCCTGCCCATCCTGGCTAATAGCCATTCTGGACCTATCCTCCATGAATTTATCTAGTTGTTTTTTGAACCCTGTTATGGTCTTGGCCTTCACAACATCCTCTGGCAAGGAGTTCCACAGGTTGACTGTGTTGTGTGAAAAAATACTTTCTTTTATTTGTTTTAAACCTGCTGCCTATTAATTTCATTTGGTGACCCCTAGTTCTTGTGTTACGAGAAGTAATAAACAATACTTCCTTTTCTACTTTCTGTACAGAAGTCATGATTTTGTAGACCTCAATCATATCTCCCCTTAGCCATCTCTTTTCCAAGCTGAAAAGTCCCAGTCTTATTAATCTCTCCTCATATGGAAGCTGTTCCATAGCCCTAATAATTCTTGTTGCCCTTTTCTGAACCTTTTTCCAATTCCAATATATCTTCTTTGAGATGGGGCAACCACATCTGCACACAGTATTCAAGTTGTGGGCATACCATGGATTTATATAGAGGCAACATGATATTTTCTGTCCTATTATCTAGCCCTTTCTTAATTATTCCCAGCATTCTGTTCTCTTTTTTGACTATTGCTGCACATTGAGTGGATGTTTTCAGAGAACTATCCACAATGACTCCAAGATGTATTTCTTGAGTGGTAACAGCTAATTTAGACCCCATCATTTTATATGTATAGTTGGGATTATGCTTTCCAATGTGCATTACTTTGCATTTATCAACATAAAATTTAATCAGCCATTTTGTTGTCCAGTCACCCAGTTTTGAGAGATCCTTTTGTAGCTCTTTGCAGTTTGCCTGGGTCTTAACTATCTTTAGTCATTTTGTATCATCTGCAAATTTTGCCACCTCACTGGTTACCCCTTTTTCCAGATCATTTATGAATATGTTGAATAGGACTGGTCCCAGAACAGACCTCTGGGGGACACCACTATTTGCCTCTCTCCATTCTGAAAACTGACCATTTATACCTACCCTTTGTTTCCTATCTTTTAACCAGTTACCAATCCATGAGAGCACCTTCCCTCTTATCCCTTGGCAGCTTACTTTGCGTAAGAGCCTTTGGTGAGGGACCTTGTCAAAGGCTTTCTGAAAATCTAAGTACACTATATCCACATCTGAAGAAGTGGTTTTTTACCCACAAGAGCTTATGCCCAAATAAATCTGTTAGTCTTTAAGGTGCAACCAGACTCCTTGTTGATTTGGGGATACAGACTAACACGGCTACCCCCCTGATACTTGACTATATCGACTGGATCCCCTTGGTCCACATGCTTGTTGACCCCCTCAAAGAATTCTAGTAGATTGGGGAGGCATGATTTCCCTTTACGAAAACCATTTTGACTCTTCCTCAACAAATTATGTTCATCTATATGTCTGACAATATTGTTCTTTATTAGAGTTTCAACCAGTTTGCCCGGTACTGAAGTCAGGCTTACAAGACTGTAATTGGCGGGATCACCTCTGGAGCCTTTTTTTTAAAATTGGCATCACATTAGTTATCCTCTAGTCATCTGGTACAGAAGCTGATTTAAATGATAGGTTACAGACTACAGTTAGTAGTTCTGCAATTTCACATTTGAGTTCCTTCAGAACTCTTGGGTGAATACCATCTGGTCCTGGTGACTTATTGCTGTTTTATTTATCAATTTGTTCCAAAACCTCCTCCAATGATACCTCAGTCTGGGACAGTTCCTCAGATCTGTCCATGTCCAATCTTGTTTTGAATCTTGCTAAATTCCTAAAGACATCCTGTGGCAATAAGCGCCACATGGTATGTGCAAAAAGGATTTCTTATCAAATTTGGAACTTCCCCCTTCTTAATTTCATTGCATGTCCTCTTGTTCTTGTGTTATGAGAAAATGGGCAAGCAGAAGCTGCCAATATCTTCCTGATGCCATTCATTATATACTTTATCATGTGTCCTATTATTTGTCTCCTTTCTAAGGTAAACAATCCTCATCCTTTCAATCTCTCTTCATATGAGAGTTTTTCCTGCATCATGCTCATAAGCTTTGGGTGGGAGGGCAGGATCTTTGTGCACCTCCTTTTGAAAGTTGGGAGAAAGAAGTGAGGTCTGGGGGCTCCACCCCCTCAAATGTACCTGCAAGCATAACTGCAAGCATAGCTGAGCCAGAGTTGATGAGAAAAATGCTGGAACTCCTGTGCTTCTTTCTTCTGAATGATCATGTTTTAGTGATGGTGGCCGCGGGTGCACGCTGGTGCAATGTACACTTTCTTCTTGTGCCCTCAGTCTGAATGTGAGGGTTTTAAGACAAGAGTCTTTCATCATTAAGTTAGGGTTTGGAGAGCTTTAGGGAAGAAGGCAAGAAGAGGTGCACCATGAACTGGAAGAAGCTTGTGATCAGAGCACTACTGTCATATAATGAGAGTAAACACAGTCTTCTTTTACCAGATTAATGAGGCTAAGATGACCCATCACTTTTGTTTTATCTGAATGCATAGTAACACTACTTTTAGGTATAACAGGTGTTGCCTTTGAACAGGAAACAGATGCTAGCTAGAATTGTCAGGTGTTTCCATAAGGAAAACTCACCTACTGTTGGCCTATTTGATAACTAAATTTCATTGTCGATCCAGTCAGATACAGTTGAATAACACTTGTGTGACAGTGACAAGCATGCCTGTTAATGAAAACAGTTTGATTATTTAGAGTAGTTCACACATCTCTGCTGATCCCAAGGAAGATACACAAGCCATCACACTCTATCATTACTGTGGTACATACTGAAAGTAAAGAAAATAACTTACAGTAGTTTACTGCAATACAGATAAAAAACCCCTGGTTTTTTTACAAGGCTAAAGTGACAATTTACGACAGTGGGGAAAGCAGCAGTGAAATCTTGTGTAACCTTAATTCAAGGACCTGAAAAGAATTCAGGTAATAAAATCAAATTTATGTTTGAACAGATATAAAAATTCTATAGATGATTTTACATTTAAGGAAAATGATCCAGTGTGAGGACTTCTCATTAGTTTTCAAGGGCCATTCGGTAGATAATAGAACTCATCCACAAGAAACATTTATTTTTCCTGCCTTACAGGAATATCTCTGCTTATCTCTGAACAACAAGATCCACTGTAGGACGAAAAAGATTGTTCTGCAGCAGAGATGCAAGTGCCAGGAGGGAAAACAGCAGAGAGAGAGAGAGAGGAGAAAAAAAAAACTTACCCAACAAAATAATAAAGAATGGAAACTCCTTAAGGTTTGGATTTTTTTCAAGAAAAAATCCACTGAGATGCAAATCCAAACTGAAACCCTGGCTTTACAAAGCTGTATTACAGCAAAGCCTGTGGTGACATTCAGCTAGATTTTGTGCAAGGCTGTGGAAACCCCACAATTGTTGAATTTTTCAGGGCTCCCACAGTCTGCAGTTGTGTCAGAGCCAAATGTGTGGCTTACGAAGTCTGACATTTACTGACTGGAAAACTTTTCAAAGCCAACCAGATTTTCTTCCCTTCCAGGCAATTTCACCAATTTGAAACTTACTAGAATGCTCAAGTTTAAACCAGTGACTGCCTACCCTGCATCCATCTAACTTTGATTAATGTTAAAGGGGGTTGATGGGAGGGGAAAGTCTGTGCCCCTCAGATTTTTGAAAATACAAATAACCCTGCAAGTTGGGACCACCTTTTTTTTAAAAAAATAAGGAACTCCACACAGTAGCAAAACAAAACTGTCTGCATTTTGAATATTAATATCAATTTCAATCTTCCTGGCATTAAAAACAAAATCCTCCCCTTCCTTTGAAAAACAAAAGTGGATAACAAAGGCTCCCAGAGAAAGCATTCAGATATTTATTTTTAAATGTCCCACTGGTTTCATTACCATGGTTTCAAATTCAGGAGTGATGTACAAGGTTGTGAAAAGAGATCTAATTTTCACCAACTTAAGTTTAAGTTGGACTCCCATAGACCTACTTCTACCCAATGTACCAGGAAGTCCAAGATACTTTAGGTTACTCACCAACGAGCCAGAGAAAGATGTAAGATGATGTAGGTTCAAGTTTCACAGATATCATCAGCATTTTGATATCGCTGATTTGAGTCAGTGCTTGAGGCAGAGTTGCTTCTTGGGCTCTGGTGACTGTGACCCAGGGAGTCCCTCAGTGCCAATTTGCAGAGGGCACACCATACCATAACTCACATCAGGCCTGACACATTCATTGCCCTAACTCACTGTTGTCATAACACTATCTTGTAAGGTATCATAGTGTATCTAAACACTATCTTGTAAGGTATCATATGCAAACTGGTAACACTGAAGTCATTAACATCATTGGGTGATTATAAGGAATTATAGATGTGTACTGGAAATATGTTCCGAAAATGTGTTTGGCAAGCAGTGCATAAACTCTACCTGTCCCAGACAAAGAATTATTGATTCACCTGCTTGACTGTGTCTCCAGTGTAAATTGAGAAAGGCAAAGCCAAAAAACAGTGGAAGTACATGTACACAGAAGGTAAACAAAGCTCTCAAACAAGTAAGTGGGGGAGATGTCCACTTAACAATGACAACGAGGATGGAGGGATGAAGTCTTTTTGGGTCTTGGAACAAAGACAATGGACTTCAGAAAATATAATCAGAAACAGAAAGCCATTTCGGCATCCATCACTGGGGAATACACGAGGCCCTTGAAATCTGAGACAGGTGGATCCTTCAACCAAGGGGGTTGATGTCTTTGGAAACTGACTATATGTGTGAAACCTTCTTGGGCAAAAATTGTAATTTGAGACTGTGATGGATACCTCTGAGAAGCCCGAGCCACAGGCCTCTGGTATGACCAGTGAGTACAAGGAGAGGACATGGCTGGGGGGATCCAGCTATGTCTTAAGCCAGGATGTGTTTGAGACTCCACCATGGTCCAGTCAATCATAGCAGTCGAACACGGGTGAGCCCGATGCTGGGGAGGGAACCTTGGGCAAGTCTGTAATTTTATTTCCCATTACAATGATGTACCAATGACATCCCCAAATTAACATTTTAGTTAATTTACTTGTATTAGAAGAGGCAGTGGTACAACAAAGAGAGGAAGCATTGTTATCTGCTTTTCATTTCCCTGTAGTTAGGTGTTGGGGGGGAGGGGGGGGACTATTCAGAGTAGTTTGTTTATGTACACAGGTATGACCCTTGAATCCTCCTGCGAGATCTCAATGAAACTTTAATGGAAGTACTCTGAAATTCTCTCGCATAGCTTTCTAGGGATGGCAGCTTTATTTCTTCCTCTGCAGCGGGACACTTTCACACACCAGTCAGCGATAACTTCAGCAGGAGCCATTGCAGCACACAGACTACCCGCATAGGGGCCTGGGCAGCTTCAGGATGCCAGCAGCAGCCATGGCCTCTGTGCCTTTGTTACCCACAGGAGCAAGATACCAGCCAAAATCACCACTGCCTATGGAAAATGGTGCCAGTATTCAGTGCCATTGCCCTATACTCATAGTTTCATGTAACCAAGCAACTCTCTCTTCATTTCCCTTAACCCTGGTGTGTCATACTCACTGTGGCTGGTGCTGTGAGAGGTGTTGTACAAGCACATGCTGAAACAGAAGTGTCAAAAGGCATGTCTTGTTTAAAACTTTAGGGGAGGAAGGGAAAGGAGTTCTGAACCTTAATTTTCACTTTCAATTGTGACTGTATTGACAACGGTACCTCTGTGTGTTTTATCTATAGTTGCTGCCATTGCAGCCTTGAGGGGTTCCCTCTCCACACCTGTGGTAAGCCTAAACCAGATTAGAAGGAGAAAGGAGAGGACTTTGGATGACATGCTCAGTGAAATCCTGCAAGCCAGTGCTAAATCAGACCATGAGCAGAAGGGTCTGGAGTATGGATATTGCAGACTGCATGGAGAGGAACAGATAGGAAAAAGATTCAGGAAAAGGAGAGGGAGATGCAATAGGACAAAATGGGGCTTCTCTTGCAGCAAGCACAGATGCTGCAAGATTCTTGTGGACTTCCAGGTTCAAGAGTTCATGGCTCACTTCCCCTTGCAGTCCATAGAGAACTCCACTGCAGCATTTCTCTATGCCCCTCCTTAACGTTCCATATGGCATCATGGGCTGCATCCCTACCCCTGCCTCTCCACACCAGCGGACATTAAAGACATCTACAGCTTCACATATACTGACCTGGAAGAGCCATAGTTGATGTGTGTATAACTAAAATGGACAAAAATGTTCCATCCCCTTCTTTAAACTCTGTCCCATAAATTGATTAAATTTTTAATGTATTTGCTTTTAACTTGCACAGAATTTTGTGAAGTGTTTTCTTTACTGAATAAAACTCTGTTAGGAAAATAATTAATCTTTATTCGTTCCCGGTATAGGCTTCAGAATACCTGGCAATAGTGAAAGCACCCACTTACTTTTTATTGTACACTGTGATGCCACTCACAAGATCAGTGACCAACACAGTGTAATGATCATAAATGTACAGCAAGCCCCACAACATTAATAGGTACATTGTCAGTGTTCTATTCATAGATGTGCACCAAGTTCCTAACAGGTCCTCAAACTGCAGGGCCAGGTAAAGCACAATCCATCACAAAGCATTACTGTGGCTCGCTGTTAAAGTGCTTATTCAAAACCTCCCTGAGCTGTATCGTTCCACACTGAGCTCTTCAGATGCAGTCTTGTGTCTGGCTGTTCAGACTCCTCCCTTCACCCCAGCAGCAACTTTTCCTCCTCTCCTTCACAGACATTATGTAGGACACAGCAGACAGCTATAACCGCTGGGATTTTTTCTCACTGAGATACAATCTTGTGAGTAAAGAATGACAGCGTCCTGTCAATCTACCCAAAATAAGTTCAGCTGTCATTCTGCACCTGCTGAGCTGGTAGCTGAATCTTTCCTTGGTGCTGTCAAGGTGGCTGGTGTACCTCTTTATGAGCCAGAAGAATAAAGGGTAGGCTGGGTCCCCTGGGATCACTGTTGTCATTTTAATATCACCAATGATCATCGTCAGAAGGGAGAGAAAGTCCCTGCTTGTAGCTTTCTGAACAGTCCAGTATTCTTAAAGATGTGAGTGTCATGCACCTTCCCTGACCAGCCAACACTGATATCAGTGAAGCATCCTTGGTGATCCACCAGTGCTTTTATAACAATAGAAAGGTAGCACTTTCTGTTGATGTATTCTGTGGCAATGTAATCTGGTGCCAAAGTAGGGATATGAGTGACATCTATTGCTCCACCCCAATTCAGGAACCCCATTGCTGAAAATCCATCCATTATGTCCTGCACGTTGCTGAGAGTCACAGAGCTACACAGCAGGAGATGATTAATGGATCTGCACACTTGTATGACAACAACCCCTACAGTGGATTTTCCAACTCCAGAATGATTTCCCACTGACCAGTAGCAATCCAGTATTGCACATTTCCATAGTGCAATTGCCACTCTCTTCTCCCACTGTCAGTGAGGCTCTCATTCTGGTGTCCCTGCGCTGTAGGGCTGGGGCAAACTCAGCACACAGATCGAGGGATGTGGCTTTGCACATCTGAAAGTTCTGCAGGCACTGCTCATCATTCCAAGCGTGCATTATGATAGGATTCTATCAGTCAGTGCTAGTTTCTCAGGCCCAGAGCTAGTGCTCCACCATCTGTAGCTGCTCTGTGAATGCTACCAACAATCCTGAACTGGTTCTTGCTATGTCTCACAGCAATCTGCCCTCCAGGAATTTGTGTTCCCTGTGGCTGTTCTTGTGGTTCTGCAAATACTGGAGGATTGCTTGCAATGCTCATGACAATCGTGCAGAGCTGTGCAGGATCCATGATTCTGTCAGAGATGGTGGACAGTGACAAGTCTCACATGGCTCTGTGGCATTTCAAAATAGGCATGAAAATTAGGGGACAGAATTGACGTTACAAAAGTAGCATGATTGGAACCTGACCCTGCAGCGCCAGTCAGCCCTGCATGACTTGTTTCTGCCCCACACCATTGCCAAAACTTCCTAAAAGACAACATGTTGTACGGTGGTGAGTTGCACACTGGGATACCTACTCATGGTGTACTGCACTATGCATTGAAACAAGCACTTTTGGTGAGTACATTCAGCATTGATGCAAGGAGCCAAATGTGCACTTACAGAAGCAATATACTAATTGTGATGGTTTTATTCTAAGGTAATTTGTGTCTGCAAAAGTTTGTAATGTAGACATGCCCTGAGGCACAAAAGGTGCTGTAAATAGAGCCAATGTACAGTAATGGGAAAAAATCATGCTTTATCACATTCAAAACAGTGGTGGCGAAACCTACCTTAAAGTCCTTTATTGTGCCTCTAGAAGTACTCTGATCCTATTACTCTGCTAAGTCCAGAGAAAGATTTTATTCAGGAACTTTGTGGAACACCTTACTTACCAGATTAGACAGTGAAATTCTAGGCTCTCTTTGTTAAGCACCCACAAACTCTCCCTTGCTGCTTTTGATTTTGAAGAACCAAAGGATTTATTCTTATTATTGAACTTCAGAGCTTATATGATTTGGAGCTTGTACGTCTTTAATTTTTTTTTCAATTCTTCATGTGGTTTTCGCACTCTCAGAATGGAATTTGCATGATGAACATAATGTGTATATCAAAATTGCAGCAATTTCCTGAACTTTCATTTTTGTTTGCGGGAACTGTTTTAAGCTGTTTCCAATCAGAGTCCTTCTAGACAGCAACCCACGGATAAACAATTATAGTATTTATCAAAGAGTAGTCCATGAATTAGCTTTGCCCTTTTATTTATTTTGAATTCCATAATTCAATGCTTCTGACTCCCAATGTTTTTTTTTAAAACAACTATATAGCATGTAATATTTTCCTTCCTCTCTGTATTTGCTTATTAATGTTTACACTGTGTTAGAGATCTTTGGCTGTAATTTATTTCTGTTCCTTTGATTACAAAATAAGTAGCACTTCACATTGCTCATCGTTACTTTGAATGTCACGTATGTTTTTGTTGTTAGCAATATGCATTTGTTCCTCCCCAGTCCCAAAAGATTTCCAAGTCCTACTAGGTTTTTTTGGCAAGATAGGAAGCAAACTATTATTTAATATATTGCTCCACTGAATTGTATCCATCTTATGTTTTACTCCCCAAATGGAATCTTACAATCTCTTGTTTATTGTGCTGTTGTTGTAATCGTGTTGGTCCCAGGATATGAGAGAGACAAGGCGGGTAAGGTAATGTCTTTTACTGGAGCAACTGCTGTTGCTGAAGAAGAGCCCCGTGGATCTCACAAGCTTGTTTCTTTCACCAGTAGAAGTTGGTCCAATAAAGATATTACCTCATCCACCTTGTCTCTATCAATGCCGTGGTTAGTCCTGATCCAAAGCCCATTGAAGTCAATGTATGTCTTTCGATGATCTTCAGTGGGTTTTGGATCAAGCCCTTGTGTTGCGGGGCGGTCACCCCACTACGGCTCAGAAGGGATTAAAAGCCAGCCCTTGGAGAGGGCTGGGGCTGAGAGAAAAAGTTAGGCTGATTGGGGAAGCAGCAACAGCTGGGGCCATGCCCCAACCAGGCCACAGCTGGCCCTATAAAAGGGCTGTGAGCTAGGCGCTCAGATAGTCTCTCTCTAGTTGTAGAGAGAGAAGGATATGCCTGTGGGAGCTGAGCAGCGTACCTAGAGTGGAACAGGGCTGGGGAAGGCCAGAGGCGCTGGGGAGCTCCAGCCTGGAAAATCCCCAGGCTGCAGGCCCTGCTAAAGGCCAGGAAAGGTACTGGGGCTACAGAGGTATAGCCAGGGAATAGGCAGAGGCAGCTGGTCCAACCCCCTTGCTGATGATGAGTGGTTTAAAGGCTGCCCCAGTGAGCGGAGGCTAGAGGGTGACTGGAAGTAGCCACTGAGGCAAGGTGGAGATAGAGGGTTGGGGGTTTCCCTGAGTGGGGAGACCCAGATTGTGGGTTACTGCTGGGGGCAGAACCCTGATGTAGAGGGGCACCGGAGCCTGGGAGGGACACGGGGGGCCAGCGGCAGGTGAGACACCAGCCTGCAGAGGGTGCTCTGGGCTGGAAGAGCTAATTCCCAGGATGATCAGCAGGAGGCACTGCACCAGTGAGTCCTTGCTTCGCTACACCTTGAAATATAAGTATCTGATCCTGCAAAACACTTACGAACGTGCATAGCCTTCCTTTCATGGGTAATTTCACAAAGCCTAATTTGGGACATCACTCAATATGAATTGTGCATTTGTCTCAGGAAAAACTAGAACTTTTATTCAAGTTATCAGACTATACCAGTGGCTATATGACAAGACTAGAGAAGCACACTGTGTGGGAATTTCAAACTTTCTATTAACTATTACAAACCAAATTCTGCCCTCAGTTGCATAGGCTATTCAGTCATGTTGTTATTGGCTGTCATGTCTTTCAGTGAGCCTAATAAATAGTTTGAAGTGAATAACTTATTCAACAAATTGCTCCCCTTTTTTCTTTTTTTTAAAACGGTTAGTGAACAGAAATATATTTTATTCACAGTAGTTCATTTTGGCCTAATGAGGATTTGATTACTTATACAAAATGGAACCGCTCCAACAGGAAAGACTGAGAGAGATTGACTCTATACTACTGGCAATTCCGGGGGCACTCTAAATCTCAAGTTTTTGTGCACAAAAAGAATTCAAAATCTGTCTTTTTTTCCACATTGGAATGAAAACAAATCCCGAACTTCAATTTTTTTCATCAAATGGGATTCTTGTTTTCCAGCCAGCCCTAGTTGTAAATAGTTATTTGAACTTTAAATTTGTACACCTTGTTGGTTAGTTTTCTGATTATGTAAGTCATGTGATAGTATTTCTGTTCCCTGATTGGAAGATGGATGAAGCTAATCAACACAATATGTATCTGGAATATTAGCATAGACTGTACACTCTGAACTTTGCCTTCAGCAGATGTTGAAGCATTTAAATCTCAAATGAGTTTGATTTGAGTTTATTCTGTTCAGTGTATTATGTTGGTTGTATCATGTGACAGTAAAGTCACAGAAAGAGATTACTAAAAGGTTTGTAAACGGGATTACATCTAAATCTGTTTTCAGGGGTAGAACTATACAGTTGGTTGAGGAGGGGAAAGAAAATCTAAATAAGACAACAGATTAGGAAATCATTTCTTACAATTTTTTAGAATCATAAATGTATTTAAAAGAATAATTGAGTAAAATATTACAAAAGTTCAGTAATAGGTTGTGAGGGGAGTGAGCAGAAGCAAATCTTGCAAGATTTTTGGGGAAAACAATTATATACACATTATAAACAAATATAAATATGTCCATGACACTGTTTTTTATGTAAATAAGATGAATTTTATTTAGATCTCTTCTGGTATTTTCTGATGTATTTTTACTCAGAACATCTAGCTGATGTGAGATTGTATGAGCATGGTATGGACAGGTTGATGTAGTTTGAAAATCTTCTCCACAATTTATACCCAATACTGTTATCCTAATGTTCATCCTGGCATCATCTGAAATCACTAAACTATGACACCAGAATAAGCATATGATATAAAAACATTAAGTAGTGATTTGAGAATATACATAAAAGCACCATGAAAAAATGCAGTCCTCTGCTATCTACACACTTCCCCAATATTGCTGCTTAATCCTGTCCTGGATTATTGTAATTACTGTCTGTTGTCACAGTTTAATGATTTCTGATGAGGTCTTAGACTACGAAGTAGCATGATGAGTTAGTAAGGAGGGGAATTATAGTCTGCTTGATTTGGATTTTGAGAGAGTAGCATTTCCAAGGGAGACAGCTGAAAAGTTCCTGATTATGGTACTAGACTGAATTGCTTTGAATCAGGCCATTTTGTGCTATAATCGGGGTGGGGGGGGGGAGAGCCAGAGGTTGGCAGAATTTATTTAGATGAAGTTCTAGTGGTCTATTGGAATAAGCAAATTTAAAGTGCAGTTTGAATCCATGTATTTTACCATAAACTTCAAGACTATAACTAATGCCGCTGGATGATTCGAACACACTTGTTATGGAGGTTGCCAGGAACTCCCTTAACCACTAAAATTCCAACTGGCATATGAAGGAAAAACAAACCAAATTCTTCTGAAATCCCCAAGATTCTAGGGGCACTTTCCATAAAGATTTTTAGTATAGCAATATAATAGGCTACACTGTGTCATTTTTTTTCAGCAAGAATGAAGAACCCTTCCACACCCAGCCTTCTTGTCGTCCCAGCTATTTCTACCTATTTGGTTTTCCCTCTTTATTCCTGGAAATGTAACAAAAGAATCAGTGGCAAATAATTTAATTTTATGCACCTGGCTACTATGCATGCTGTTAGTACATTATCTGAACTTTCTGGCTCGGGCAGGCTAACCATTTTCTATTTATTTATTGGCCAGAAATTTTTTTTGGCAGATGCAAAAAGTTTTGTGTGAAATTCCTGATATATTTTTAAAAAATCAACAAAACCTGAAAAGTTGGGTTTGGGCTGTAAACTGAGGTTTTCTGTTTCAAGTTTTCAACAACAAAGTAGAAATTTTCCACAGAAAGCCCTACGGACTAGGACTAGTGAAAACAGTGACAAATAGAGACATCTTAAAGGGTCCTGATTTTCAGAAAGTGGTGAGTCCTCACTTTCTGAAAATCTCACGACTATAAGGAGTCAAGAATTGAGCCCCCATAATTGAGGCATCAAAAATCATTAGCCTCTTGAAAGTCATTGACTTGATTTTTTGTAAACCACCAGCTCTGTGCTGGAGGGGTCATTCTTTAGGGTTGAAAGAGCAATTCAGCCTTTGCTCTCTGCTCAAATTCCTAATAAGGTTGCTCTGTAGTGGTGGCTTAGTGATGTGGACATTTGCTCATTAGAAAATGGACAGAGATGTCTATCCTTCTGGTGGCGTGCAGAGTACATACACTACATGCCTCCCTAGCAAGGGTATAAATATTAGCAGTGTCGCTTGTGAGATACTACTTAAGCAAGTAGAGTAAAGACATACCAGAACCTTATAATATGTACCCTACAGGGCTATCTACACACCCAAGCAATGCCTTCGGTGTTTACACCTCTATTTTCAGCAATCTAGTGTCCTGTTGTCAGACCCTTTCCCTGCTGCCTGCCTTCTGCTGGAGCCATTCCCAGCCATATATAGCTACCCACCACAGCATGGATGCAGACCACTTTTCACTGTAGCGGGTAGTTAGACTTAGGGCATGGCTACACTTGCAGATGTAGAGTGCTGGAAGTTAAACCAGCCCTCGGAGACAGCAACAGGGAAAGCACTGCTGTGCGTTTACACTGTCAGCTGCAAGCGCAGTGGTGGGGCCACATTAGCAGCTCTTGCAATGCCACAGGGAGCAGTGCATTGTGGTAGCTATCCCAGTATGCAAATGGCTGCAGTGTGCTTTTCAAATGAGGGGGTGGGGATGGGGTGTGACAGGGAGTGTGTTGTGTGTATGTGGGGGGAGAGAATGTGTTTTTGGGGGCAGAGAGTGTCAGCATGCTGTCTTGTAAATTCAGACAGCAGCAGGGGGAAACCCTGACATTAGCGCCCTCCCTTCCCCCATGCACAAATGCTTGCTGCTGCAGCAGCAGCATCCCACAGTAATGGTTTGCTTTGTCCCAGAGCAGATAAGCGTGCCAGCTGTCAGAAACTGAGCTTTGGAAGGGGATATCCCCCATGCCTGCAGCTGAGTTCAAAACAATGACAAGAGTGGCCACTTGACTTCAAGAGATTCTGGAACATTTCCGGAGGCCAATCACAATGCAGTAATGTCGTTCACACTGACACCCCAGCGCTCTAGCCAGAGTGCAGCAAGCTCTATGCTTCTCATGGAGGTGGATTACTAGGGGTGCTCCAGCTGCAGAGTCCAGGCGCTCTGAGTGCCTTGCCAGTGTGGACACCTCAAGAGTTAGGGTGCCTGGGGCTGATTTAATGCAAGTGTAGCCAAGGCCTTACTCTACATGCTGACACTAGTGTAGACATGGCCTGTCAGATTAATTAAAAAAAATGTCAGTGGACAGCCATCACATAAAAATTCAACCTATCTAGGTTCTTATATCATGCCCATAAGCACGGTATAAGAACTATAAACTAGAGGTAAAAGACTATTACTAATCCAGTCACTTGTAAGTAGCAGTCTTTGCAAACTATGTCACAATATGCATCCTGATTCATATTATCTCCAGGTGTTTTTTGTATTTTTGTCCCCTCACTGTCAGCATACTGACATACATCCTGCAGTTTAGTATGATCTGACTATCCCCTTGCTTTTCTGTCAAAATGGGAAACACATAACAGGATGACCATTCTCTGGGCCAAAAGGAGGAGGTAAAGCGAAGGCTCCATTTGCTTTCCACCCAGGGTACTTCCTGTTAGTTATGTTTATGAAAAGACATTTGAAAAGGATGTGTGGGTAAAATCAATTTATAATGATGCTTAGACGATGTAAAGGGAGTAGAGATTCTAGTTTCTCGGTGGTATTTTTCAGGTATTGTTTGTAATACACAGTCAGCAAGAGAATTGTACTGTGTGCGTTTTAAGTGATGGTTATTTTTAACACCTGTATTTTTGTGTTTTCACTAAAAAAATACTGTTCACCTGGGAACTGTTCGACATTCCAATTTCTTTCCTCACTCCGTCTAACCCTTCTCATTTCTCTCCTTTCCCCTACACCCTCTGCAATCCAAAATGTCACTAGCCCACCAACAGATGAGACAATACCAAATCATTGTTCTCATTATGTATTTTCATCCAGTCATATTTCACCTGTCATTCTCTTGCCCAATACTATAATGTATTTAAATTCAGTCTCAATCCTCCATAGATATGACAAGGTGTGAATTATGCTACAATGTAATGCACATCTTATTTCTTATGAGGTACAAGGCCACAAGGTCAAGTACCATTATATGCACACATTATGAGTGATTACCCCATGACTCACACATTGAAGTGTCTTGTTGGGTTTAAACAATAGCTCCATGCAAATATTATTTAAAAATATAATGAAAGAAAAAAGTTTGGAGTAAATTGTTTTTAAAAGCCGTAAATGCCAAGTGAGTTCCATACTTTTAATTCAGTAATATAAAACATACAATAAAATTAAACAGTAGTGCATTCACATAAATATGTAAGTTGTTCTGTACTATTTAAAATGAGCCTAAAAAAAATCTCCTAGAGCAGAAGTTCTCAACCAGGGGTACACATACCCTTGGGAGTATGCAGAGGTCTTCCAGGGATACATCAACTCATCTAAGTATTTGCCTAGTTTTACAACAGGCTACATAAGAAGCAGTAGCAAAGTCAGTACAAACTAAAATTTCATACAATTATTTGTTTGTACTGCTCTATATAGAGTAAAAGCTGTGTTATCTGGCACTTTATCAACCAGAAAACTCTAGAAACCAGCATTTTGGGGTGCTGGATCCAGGCAGTGCTCACCTCAGGCGGCTCCCTACAAGAAGTGACATGTCTCTGCTTCTCCTAGGTGGAGGATTGGCCACGGGGGCTCTGTGCATTGCTCCGCGGCTCCCATTGGCTGGGGACAAGAGGCCACGCCTCTTCCTAAGAGCAACATGGACATCTCACTGCTTGCAGGGAGACTCTTGAGGAGAGCGTTGCCCAGATCTGGCACCCCAAAACCCCTCCCATGCCCCAACCCCCTGCCCAGAGCCCCCTCCCACACCTAAATTCCCTCCCTCCACTGGTAAATATAACTCTTAGTCAATCGGAATTTTTGGCTAACTGGCAGTCCCCGTTCCTCCAACATACCGGATAACACAACTTTTACTGTACTATACACTGAAATGGAAGTACAATATTTATATTGTAAAAATGAGAACATAAGCAATTTTCAGTAATAGCGTGTTGTGACACTTTTGTATTGTTAAGTGCGGGTACGCAAGACAAATCAGACTCCTGAAATGGGTACAGTAGTCTGCAAAGGTTGAGAGCCACTGTGCTAGAGTCTTTAGCAGCAAAACCAAGTTAGGCCTCAATTTTTAACAGTAACTAGTGATTTTGAGTGATGCACGTTTTGCTAAACTCTCTCTAAACTGCTACTTTTCCCCCCAAGAGATTACGCCCTACATTTTCAAAAGTGATTAGGGATTTAGGTGCCCAATTTGAGTCATAGTCTATTGCTCATCTGTGGTGCATCTGGTCCAGTATCCTTTCTCTGACGGTGTCCAATACCAGATGCTTCAGAAGAAGGGTCAAGAAACCACATGACAGGGATATGTGAGGTAATTTCCCTCCCTTGACTGTCTCATCCTGACCTCTTATACCTGGATTCTGTTTTAGCCCTGAAACATGAAGTTTTATCTCCCTTCCAATACTCGTTAGCATTAATGATTATAACTCTGGATATTCTTTTTATCCATATAAACATCCAGTCTGTCTTTGGATCTTGCTATGATGTTGCCCACAATGCCATCCCAGGACAATGAGTTTCCTAGCCTAATTACATGTTGTAACTGTTAGAGAGCTTATTCCTTCACTCTCCCACTTCCCTGGTCCTTTTCACATGAACAGAGAGCAACAATACCCAAAGTCCAAAGGTGCAAACAATTCGATGTTTATTGGGGTGAACTTCCAGCAAGCTTAAATACAAGTTCCTTTTTCCTTATTTTCGAATCCCAACTTACTTCCTGTTTGCCCCTAATTTATATAGTAATATTCTTAGCTATACCTTAACCAATCATTCTACTGAAATTTAGCTAACCAATCCTAACATATTGTAATGTGATTAGCTAACCAATTATATCCCACCACCTTAATTAGTTTACACCCAGCAAAATTAATTATACAGCAGACAGAAACAATCACAGAACCAGACAGAGACCATGCCAATAAACAATAGCGAAGTGGGAACTATAATGACAAAACAATACAGAAGTGAGGATTTCACAACTACATCTATAAAGACATAAGAGTTTCCCAGTTGTGTCTATTGATAAGTGAGTTCTTAGCAGACAGAAAACTATCAACCTCAATTTCCTTTTACATCTTCTAGGCACTTCCCTTTTTCTGGTGATAGGCACTATCAGGACAGGACTGTATTCCTAATACACCTTCTTTCAATAGTACCTTCTTTCAGTGTGACTACTTTGGAATGTGAGGATGTGACTGATCGCTTCCCAACTTATGGCTGCCTCTGTCACTTAGCCAAAGGCCTTAGCCTAAGAACAGGGCCTCAGACTGTCACAGTAAGAGAAGGACCTTACACTGGCAGTCAGTGATTTTGATTCTTTCTTTTATACCTCTAACTAGCCAAGTGATAAGAATACACCTAAATTCTTAAAGTACAGGCCTTTGCAGACAGGCCTAAATATCTATATCCTAAGAGTAACCTTGAAAGTTAAAGTGCTGAGCATTCACCCTCTGAAAATCAGGCCACTTTAAGGTGTTTCAGGTTGTGCACCTAAAATCCCTAGTCAATTTTGAAAATGTAGGCCTTAAATTCTGTACTAATTCCCTTCTTCCCTCCCCTCACCCCAACCCACCAATATCTCCCCCGGCTTGATCGTCATACTTAACAGTGCTTCTGAAATGGTTTGTCTGCTGACATTTACTTGTTTGGATGCTTGCAAAGTAGTTTCTCATGTGAAAGTGAAATATTGTAATAAAACAGAAGTCATTTTTGAAGGACTGCAGGCTATGGTGGCCAGATTGGAGCAGCAATGTAGAGTTTTTCCTTTGACATTTCTCAAAGCATGAAGTGTTGGTGACTGCAAGCATTCAAACTTCAGAGGGCTTTCTACACTTCTCCCTTACCTACACACCCCATGTTGCAGCACTACAAAAGCAGCTTGTCCACTGTCAAGTTAATAGCAAATGTAATAAGGCCTTGAAAATAATAGGTTCAAAAGCTAGAAGAAATGTAGCATCATCTAGCAAGACGAGCTTTGGGAAGATGCTAAGCTTGGAACATGGCTGATTAGACGGTAACAAACTGGTTCTAGTATCAAAACAAAGTTGTGATAAACTGGTAATAACCTTTCACAAATCAGTGTTATCTTACAATTATGGTATGTGTAAGAAAGGGATCAATCTAAACCGGTAAAACAGTAACAGTTAATATGACCTCGCTTGTATGAAGCACAGTATAAAAGAACCACGCTTGCTAGGGGTATTTGTCAGATCCTATCTGACCATGCTGGAGCAAGTCAAGATGAGAGGGTTATACCTAGAATTGATTCTTTTGTGAGTATTCTGATCAAATGTTTATGACTGTTACTGTAGGTGTAGTAATTGCTTATTCCTTAAGCTTTCAGACATGTTTAGAGCAACTGTATTTATTAAATCCAAAGGCCAAATTATATTAAGGTATTTATGGTTAATTTAATGTCTGGTGGTATCCTGCGTACACAATGATGTCAACAAACTTCCAACCCCTTGGCATCAGGGTTCACATGGAGACTTAATGTGCACCAGGCTACAGTGCTGTAGACTTACATGCTAGCTTTCCTCACACTAAATTGCTGTATAGACAAGCCCCAAGTGGCTTGGACGCCTCAGGCCCATTTTGAAAAGTGAGTTATGCAGTTAGGAGCCTAAGTCCTGTTGACTTTTCATGAGACTGAGGCTCCTACATGCATATATAGGTTTTGAAAGTGGGACTTGAGTACCTAAGTCATTTAAGTGCTTTTGCAAATTTTACCTGAAGTGACTTGCTAAAGCTGCACTGTGAGTATGTATCAGTGCCAGGAGCAGAACCCTCTGCTTTCTCTCTCCTGCTCTTGTGTCTTAACCACCAGCACAGCCAATCTCCTTGTGAGCAGGTGGCTTTCCCACTGATCTAAGGCATCCTGCATAAAGTTAAACTCACTTCGTTTCATTACAGATAAATGAACACTAAGAAAATAAAGCTCAGGTTTGGCTGCTCTCAACGTTGCATGTTCGGGGTTGCTGGAAGCCTACATCTTCTCTTCCTCTGCCATAAGATCCCTTTGTTAGGCCATCCCAGCTCTAAAGCCTGTTTCCTCCCTTTTTAAGCTGGTACTTTTGGTTTTATTAAGATCTCCAGTCACATTCCCTATAAGCCAATCAATGCGCTTCCCAGCCCTGCCCATTTTATAAGCTAATATCAAGTGCAAAAAATTGTACTCTTGTGTACCCACCCTCTTCTCATAACCCTCTGATACCACCAAAAAATTCAACAAAAACAAAGTTCACTTGTCAAACATTTTCAATAAGTTTCCAGTGCACCTCTCCCAGTCACTGACATTAAATAGCTGTCAGAATCATTATTAAGGGTCAAAAAACAATTTCTCTGTGTGTCTGATGGAGAGAAATCTCTATTTTGATTTTTTCTTCATCCCAGGGGAAAAAAAAACAATCCAAGCCTATTAAACTCCCTTAGGGGTGGTAATAGCCATGATTCATTTTTATGAAGTTGCTCTGTGAATTTGAAATGTTTAAGTTCTGTTTAAATAGTAGTATTGTTCCTTTGCTGGCATTTGGATTTGGATGAAAATGGTTCCTGAGCTCTTCCTGCAGCTGCTTGTCAAGTGCTCAGAGTATAGAAGTAATGGAGTGTTGTCACATTAGATCTAATGCTTCTGTTCTTGCATGCCAAATTGTGACAAGGTCAATGCGCATCACCAAGCTCTGAAGATACCATTTAAAACTGGATATTGTAAATTTCTGAAATACAGTTGCTTGAATTCTAAACAAATGTAGGAAAATAATTTTGTCATGAGATAATATTGGCTACTCAGGGAGTAGTCCTCAAGCTCTCCCCTGCACCTGGCCAAATCTTGACAGGTGCTTGGCATCTGAAGCTCCCATGGAATCTAATGGGAATTTCAAATGCTCATAGATGTTCATAACATCTTAAGATTTGATTTATAGTGTTTAATGTTATTATGGATGCACTGTATAGTCTAGCAAGCTCATTAAGTGGCAAAGGAATAATATAGTTTATATGGAGGGCTTTTGTGGTACTGTTATGACAGGTATTCATAACCTGGCTTTCAAAAGCTGAGGATACAATAAATGTTAGAATTTTTGAATCGCTTAGTTTTTGGCTGCTCAAAAATCTTTGTTGCCCATGTAACTGCAGTGGTACCTGCAAATGAGGTAAGACTAGTGTCAAGATTCCTTCCCCACTCTGAACTCTAGGGTACAGATGTGGGGACCTGCATGAAAACCTCCTAAGCTTACTTTTACCAGCTTAAATTAAAACTTCCCCAAGGTTCAAACTATTTTACCTTTTGCCCTTGGACTTTTGCTGCCACCACCAAACGTCTAACCGGGTTTTTTTATTGGGAAAGAGCCGTTTGGAAACATCTTTCCCCCCAAAATCCTCCCAAATCTTACCCCATTTTTTCTGGGAAAGGTTTGATAAAAATCCTCACCAATTTGCATAGGTGACCACAGACCCAAACCCTTGGATCTTAAGAACAATGAATAAACAACCAGTTTCTTAGAAGAATTTTAATTAAAGAAAAAGTAAAAAAGAATCACCCCTGTAAAATCAGGATGGTAAATACCTTACAGCGTAATTAGATTCAAAACATAGAGAATCCCTCCAGGCAAAACCTTAAGTTACAAAAAAACACAAAAACAGGAATATCCATTCCATTCAGCACAGCTTATTTTCTCAGCCATTTAAAGAAATCCTAATCTAACGCATATCTAGCTAGATTACTTACTAAATTCTAAGACTCCATTCCTGTCCTGTTCCCAGCAAAAGCATCACACAGACAGACCCAGACCCTTTGTTTTTCCCCCCTCCAGCTTGAAATACAAGAAAGTATCTTGTCTCCTCATTGGTCATTGTGGTCAGGTGCCAGCAAGGTTATCCTAACTTCTTAACCCTTTACAGGGGTTTTCCTCTGGCCAGGAGGGATTTTAAAGGTGTTTACCCTTCCCTTTATATTTATGACAACTAGCTACCTCATTTGTGAGTGCAAATGCAATTGTACTGGCAGCTCCGGAACTGAGGGTCAAAGAGAGTAAATAAGGGCCAGATCTTCAAAAGTATTTAGGTAATGAGTGATGCAGATAGGCACCTAGTGGGATTTTGCGAAGTGCCTAAAGAAGTTGGGTTCATAACTTGCACTGATTTCAATAGGAGTTAGGTGCCTAATTTGTTTAGGATCTTTTGAAAATATCATTGTGGCTATCTGCTTTTTTTTAGGCTCCTAAATATTTTTGCAAAGCTGCCTCTAAGCGACTGGTCTGGGAATTGTAGTGATCTAGAGGATTACTTACAAGATAGGGTGCAAAAATACCCCAGTTCTGATGCTGACTTCTTGTTACTTTGGACATCTAGTTTATATTTCTCAGTTTAATCATGTGTGGAAATTAAGGAAATGAAATCTAACGGATTGGAAGCGTCCACAACTGCTGATATGTAAATATTTACTAACCACATTTTGCAGATCATTAAACAGTCACAGATATTGTGGGATAGTGGATTAAGCATCCACATGGAAAGCAGAAGATCTGGGTTTTAATCATGCTGCTGATAATGACCTGCTATGTACCTTGGACTTCTCATATTGTTAGTTCTCTGATATGTAGAATGGAGATAACACCTACCTGTACCTAACTGAATAATATTTGAAAACTGTTATATAAGTACATGGTATTCATTGACAGAAACATTTCAAGATCTGTTAGTTCTAGTCCTGTTCTTAGCCTACTTCACTATAGAGCCTTTGCATACAAGAAAAGTAACATGTAACATTTTGCCAATACAATGTTCAACACTTGTGACTGCACAGCACACACCTACCTCTTGGTGTACTTTACCAATGGTGTAACTGAGTATGGTCCTGGATTTTCTCTCCTTTGTCATCATACAGACAATAGAACAAGTCATAGTGAGCAATGTACATTTTGACTATAACTTTGGCCTGAAAAAGTCTCCTCCAGTAAATAGAGTTTTAACCAAAGAGATGCTACATACTTTGATTCAAAAATCTTCTACCGTTATATCTTCAGCTGCTGATGGCAATGAACACAACACTGTTGGGAGATGAACACATGGTGCATGTTCTTCAACTGCCAAATTAATAATCATACTTGTTCCCTCATGTGTAATGAATTACTGTTAGAAATGAGCAAATAGCATTCCCAGTTGTTCCATGGCACTAACCCTAAATGAAATACCTTACTCTATTCTATCATGCTGTAAGAATGAAATTAAGGACTGACATTTCAAAATTGTACTCTCAAACACATGCATAAATGCATTTATGCACATTTTTAAACACATAATTTGCTTTTGTATTGCTTTGTAATTGCATTTGCAATTGGCCAGTTAGACATGTAACTAGTCAATAGAGTGGGAATCATTGCCCGTGCAATGTCCTGCTCTGGCATTTGAGTTTGCAAATTAGATACACAGATTTGTGTGTGCCTGTTTCCACATGAATCTCTTGTGTTAGTGTGTGTGTGGGGGGTCAATGTATGCACTGCGTTTCACCCATGGAAAGCCATGGAGTGGGATAGATGTCCCTAAAGCTCCAATGCTGCAAAGACTCTCACGCATGCTTATCTTCATGCATGTGAACAGTCCCATTTACTTCAATATGGGCCTATTCATGTGAATAACATTAGGCATGCATGTGAATGTTTGCAGATAAGAGCCTAAATCACAAATGTCCTTCCACAAATGTACCTGCTGAATAAAGGGAGAGAGCTATGATGGTCATTTGACATTGAAAATAAACCTTTTGATAGCTTTTTTTGACATAAGATATCCTGGAATTGTTCATTTTTATGCAAATATTGTTCTTGTAGTACCATGAGAATTAGTGAGACCGGCTACTGTGATATGCTGAATAAGTTTTGGTTAATGAACCTAAAGCATTATGGAATTTTAATCTTTCAAAACAGTTTAGGGATAGACATTTCCTTTCTCTTTTTTTTACCGTCCAGTAAGTCAGGGCACAATTTGGCTCTAAATGTGCACTTTAGGTACTGTAAAATAAAGCAATGTCAGCAAAAATCTGAGCTGATTTACAGTCTGTACAAGCCCATTGTCATAAACAATGGAGTGTCCAATCAGCATAGGATCTAATTTTTTGACTTTTTACAGAAATAGATCACCATATAAAATATTGTATAGACCAAGCCAAAATGGAGAAATACATTCAACTACATACTGCAGTAATTGTCCTGACAGTATGTGGCTACTTTTCCTTGATATCACAAACAGTAATCCAGGAAGACTAAGCTATATGTTTTGAGTTTTCAACTTAAAGGGAGTTTTATCATTTACTCCAATGAGAAAAAAGTTAGGTGATATACTGAGCACTTCTGAAAATCCCACTCTATATATAGTCTTTAGATTGAATTAGTTTTTACTTCTAATTTAAGGGAACGTCAAACCTACATGAATTGGAGAGTCAGTCACAGATTGGAGAGAGGCAAAATTCACCCAAATGTAGTTTTGTCAGTGGTGTGCCATGTGTGTACACAATGCATGCATTGCCTGCCTGAGCACTTGCTGTATCTGTGCCATTTTGTATGCAACTGTAAAATTGCATGCCTGACTAAAAATGTCATGGTACACCACTGGGTTTTGTGATTATCCCACAACTAATTTGCAGATACCTGAAAGTTCTATTTTCTGAATCTTGCTGTTTGGAAAATTCCAACATTTTAGAAGTTTTCATTCTCATAAACTAGGGAAATATGACCTAGAGGGAGTTACTGTAACAAGGCTGCATAACTGGTTGGAAAACTGTTCCCAAAGAGTAGTTATCAGTGGTTCAAAGACAAGGTGGAAGGCAATATCACATGGGGTCCTGCAGGGATCAGGTCTAGTTCGCGTTCTGTTCCATATATTCATCAATGATTTAGATAATGGCATAGAGAGTACACTTATAAAGTTTGTGGATGACACCAAGCTGAGAGGGCTTAACAAGTACTTTGGAGGACAGGATTAAAACTCAAAATGATCCGGACAAACTGGAGAAATGGTCTGAAGTAAATAGGATTAAATTCAATAAGGAAAAATGCAATCAGTTGCACACATACAAAATGGGAAATAACTGCCTAAGGAAGGAGTACTGTGGAAAGAGATCTGGGGGTCATAGTGGATCACAAGCTACATATGACTCAACGGTGTAACACTGTGTGTGTTTAAAAAAAAAAAGCAAACATAATTCTGGGATGTATTAGCAGGAATGTTGTAAGCGAGACACAAGAAGTAATTCTTCTGCTCTACTCCATGCTGATTAGGCCTCAACTGGAGTATTGTGTTCTGTTCTGGGCACCACACTTTGGGAAGGATCTGGAGAAAGTCCAGAGAAGAGCAACAAACATGATTAAAGGTCTAGAAAACATGACCTATGAGGGACGATTGTCTTTAAAAAACTGGAGAAGAGAAGACTGGGGGGGGCATAAAAGATTACAAGGAGGAGGGCAAAAAATTGTTCTCTTTAACTTCTGAGGGTAAGACAAAATGCAGTGGACTTAAATTGCAGCAAAGGCTGTTTAGGTTGGACTGTAGGAAAATCATCTTAAGTGTGAGGGTGATTAAGCACTGGAATAAATTGCCTGGAGAGGTTGTGGAATTTCTGTCATTGGAGATTTTAAAGAAGAGGTTAGACAATCATTTATCAGGGATGATCTAAATAATATTTAGTCCTGCCTTGAGTGCAGGGGACTGGACTAGAAGACCTCTTGAGGTCCCTTCCAGCCCTGTGATTCTATAACTTGGAACAAAAACTTGACATTCAAAATTTCCCACCGAAAGGAAATTCAGAAATTTTTCATTTTGCCACGGACCCTGGAAAATGTGTCTACCCAGCATGTGAGCTGACAGGAAACCAGGCAAGTTCCCTGAATGTCAGATCCTTGAATGTGTTTTGGCCAAAGTTTGTTTGAAAAAAAGAACGTTTCAATACAATACTTCAATTTCAACAAATCAGTATTATCCAAAGAAAAAAACTTTTTGTTGGAAAATTCCTGACCAGGTATAGATTGGGTAACTTTCTTAACTCGAGATCTCCAGTCAAACCTACATGCTGAGCTGTTTGGTGTTTATCCAGTTCAGTCTCTCTTGGCGGCACAAAAAGGATTACACTGCCTGTAAAATTGTTTACATCGCTTTGCTTAAGTAAACAAATTATCAAATCAATACTCATTTAGAAAGTAAATTATATTGGCTTTGAAGATGTGTCCAGCATCTAAAGGAGCTTTAATTATATAAAGCACAAATGCAGTTCAATAGCATGAAACATTGGTCTGGATCAATAACATTTCTTAGAATTTGAGTGATGCCATTTAGGAGCCGGTTCAGTTTTCCCAAAAAAGCAAACATTATGGTAAACTCATTAATAACATAGCATAATAAAAGTGCATACAACAGTATGCACTACATCTTAGGTCTTCATTTACATTATAACAGGGAGTTTTGCTTTAATCAATTTCACTTACATCTGTATCTTAAGCAGTAAAATGAAGAATGACTTAGAGTGGCCATCATTTAAAAGACAATATTTTTAATCAGGCAGTTGCACAGTGGCTACAATTTACCCCTACTCTGTGCTGTAAGGAATAAAAGCTATCAATCAGCCTAAGTTCCCTCTAAGTTGCACGGCCAGCGGCCACCCAGAAGGCTATCAAGTGTAGTGCACTTCAGGTGTCCCTCCATCTCACTGCTGCGCTGCTCCTGCCCTCTGCCTTGGAGCCCCTGGCTAGCTGCTCCCAGGAGCCTCCTGCTTGCTGTGCACACTGGAGTGGGGGGAAAAGGGTGCTGATGTCAGGGTGTCCCTCTCCCCTGTACCCCATCTCCACAGAGTGTGTGTGGGGGGGTATGACAGGGCTCAGGACGGAGGGAGCTTGCTGGCAGCTGTTACTGTGTGTGAACAATCAGGCTTCAGACTACTGAGTGCCAATCTACTTAAAAGTACTTAACGGTGCAGCTCCTGTCTCTCTCTCTCTCTCTCTCTCTCTCTCATTGTCTTTCACACTCACCTCCCAATACATACTTGTATTATTGTTGTTGTTACTTGATACTTCTTTCAAAGTGGTTTGTTTTAGTTTTTTGACTGGTCTATATATTTTATAATTTTTACTTCTCTTACGCTTGAATTTAATTCTTTGAGTAGTGAGTTCTAAAATGCTTAACCTGTCCTGGCTGGAGTAATTATCCCTATGGTAACTGTCATAAATATAAAGGAAAGGGTACCCACCCTTCTGTATACAGTGCGATAAAATGCCTCCTGGCCAGAGGCAAAACCCTTTCACCTGTAAAGGGTTAAAAAGCTAAGATAACCTTGCTGGCACCTGACCCAAAATGACCAATGAGGAGACAAGATACTTTCAAAGCTGGAGATGGGGGGGGGAGAGACAAAGGGTGTCTGTCTGTGTGATGCTTTTGCCAGGAACAGATCAGGAATGCAGCTCAGAACTCCTTTAAAACGTTAGGAAGTAATCTAGTTAGAAATGTGTTAGATTTCCTTTTGTTTAATGGCTGGTCAAATAGACTGTACTGAATGGAATGTATATTCCTGTTTTTGTGTCTTTTTGTAACTTAAGGTTTTGCCTAGAGGGATTCTCTATGTTTTGAATCTGATTACCCTGTAAGGTATTTACCATCCTGATTTTACAGAGGTGAGTCTTTTACTTTTTCTTTAATTAAAATTCTTCTTTTAAGAACCTGGTTGTTTTTTCATTGTTCTTAAGGTCCAAGGGTTTGGGTCTGTGTTCACCTGTGCACATTGGTGAGGATTTTTATCAAGCCTTCCCCAGGAAAGGGAGTGTAGGGCTTGTGGGGATATTTTGTGGGGAATACGTCTCCAAGTGGGCTCTTTCCCTGTTCTTTGTTTAACACGCTTGGTGGTGGCAGCATAGGGTTCAAGGACAAGGCAAAGTTTGTACCTTGAGGAAGTTTTTAACCTAAGCTGGAAAGAATAAGCTTAGGGGGTCTTTCATGCAGGTCCCCACATCTGTACCCTAGAGTTCAGAGTGGGGAAGGAACCTTGACAGTAACTTTTTACAAATATATATTATATCTAGGTTTTTTGTTTCTACTGGTGGCGCACATCCGCACATTACCTCAATATGGTGCACATAACAAAATTCATTCCACACATGGAATGGAAAACATTAGAGGGAACATGGCTATCAGCATTCACTGTATGGCATTTTTTAGTAAATGTTTACCCTTAAATGGCTTTCACTGTAATGATGATTTTAAAGTGTGATTCTACTCTGAAAAGTGACTGTAAAAAGAGGTGCCATCTTTGTGAGCAGATCTGCTCCTTGTGAGTGTTGAGAGTCACAGCAGTTTGCTTTAATGACAAAATGTATTTGTATTGCTTTTTCTTCCAGCTACAGTAAAGGGATGATCCAGTGGTTAGGGTAAAAACCTGGGACTTGTGATATCTGTGGCAGAGAAGAAAATTGACCCCAGGTTTTATTGTGCCACCTTGAGCCAATCAGTTTAGTATTTAATATTTAGGATTGAGAAGTAAGGGCAGGGTTGCCCCTGAATGGATCTTAAGCAGCTTGCCCAATTTTTGCACTGCCTTGCTTGTTAAAAGATTTAAAATGACATTTCTGATTGTTTGTTTGTTTTTCACTTGGGACACATTAAAGTGCTTGTGACAGAGTGCTGAGGCCTAATAGAAGGCTCAGCACTCTGATCACTGTTCTCTCAATTAGTTTCCCCAGCAACCCCTAATTGAGGAATTTGTTAATCAGGGAGGGAGGCTGGGTGAGTTAAGGAACTAACTGGCCCATCAGCTGACTATTTTGATAAAAAGAAAGTGTTAGCAGGGGAGGGGTGCAGGGCTAGCTGAGTTCAAACTGAAGGATCTCCCAATGAAGGAAGGAAGGAATGGAGTTCCTTTCCTCCTAGGGCCATAATGAACAAGGGCTGAAGATAATAGGGTCATAGGGGCTAGAATGGTTACATGGCACTATCCAGGTGTTGGATAAGTGACTCAAATAAATTATATGGAGTGGACACTAAAAAAAGAGAGTCTGAGTAATTTTTATGGTGACCGAGGTGACCAGTGCTCTACAATTCATATACCTGGTGGTCTGAACTGTGGTGCTGTGTTAGATTAAGATAAGAACAACTATAAAATAAAAATACGTGTGTGGAATGTATGTGTAAAATGGTTGTCTAATTTAATAATAACTATCTATTGTTGCCACTAGGACCCTTTTTGTTGGTGGTGGGGGTTGAGAGGTGGCCAGTGGTCAGTTTCTCTGTACTTCAAAGGTGGCAACCCTAGGTAGGGGACAGAAAATGTGAGGGAGGAAATATCCTGTCGTCTCCCTCCAATTGTCAGGTATTTGTATGGTGGTCCTTAGTTTAGTACCTGATCTGCCCATCTGAAATCTGCAGTAGTATGATTATCAGAGAAAAAATTCCTGTGTAAATAATAATATTTATCAAGTTTCATCCATAAATATCACACCTAAACTATCCTCATGGGAGTCAGAATGGGTGATGCAGTAGTAGCTCATTAATGCTCTCCACATGGTCTTACTCAACATGAAGATCTAATTGCAAAGCTTGTGTTGATGTTAGATAACATAGTCTAGTGGCTAGGGCTCTGGACTGGTAGTTAAGGAGACCAGGGGTCTCTTTCTAGTTCTGTCCTTAAGCTGCTGTGTGAAGCCACTTTATCTCTTTGTGCCTCTGTCTCTTATCCTTTTGGATTTTAAGCTTTTCAGAGCAAGGACTTTCTCTCAGAGGTTAGAATCCCAATCTGACCTGAGGCCTGTAGGTGCTACTGTAAAACAAATACTAAAAATGTCAGAATGACCTCCAGGGTATAGATAACTCTGGAAATGAATTATGCAGATATTGAATCTTATAACCAACAACAATAAATTAAATTGCAAACCATAAATCAAGCTGGGGAATTCAGTACAGGAGGCAGAATGTTGTGGCAAGCATTGTATGCAGTGCAGCGGTAGCCATGTCAGTCCTAGGATATTGGAAAGACAAGGTGGGTGAGGTAATATTTTTTTTATTGGATCAACTTCAGAAAGAGCTCTGTGTGGCTCAAAAGCTTGTCTCTCGCCAACTGTCCAATGAAAGATATTACCTCACCCACCGCAGCAGCATTGTCAGCTAAGGGGTCAGGTGAGCACAAGAATGAGAGGCTTAAATTTTGAAGATGCAAATCGAGCTTGCATGGAAACATATTTCATTGTTTAGCTAATGGTTAACTAGCTTTCTTTCTTTAATTAAACCAGCAGGTTACAAACCTGGTTTTATCTGAATACTGATGTTTCCTACAAAAGAGCCTCTGGCTACATGAGTGGGAGAATCCCAAGAAGGGAGAATCCCAACCCAATACGACAATAGGTTAAAAGACTGCTTGCATAGGTGGTGGTGTAGTGCAGCAAAGCGCCTTGGTGGCATACGTGGTTGCAACAGGAGCAACTGCTTATTAATAGCAGTAATAACTAAAAACTGGCAACAAAAACTGTGAGGACTTTTCATTAAAAGCTGCTGAACTGATTAGCTCTGTCAGGTGGCTTAAAAACAGCAACTTTTTTTTCTGAATTTTTTTAAATATTTCCCCCAGCTCTAGTACTAACCCAAATGATGCACAAGAATAAGCACTACCGCTGGGTATATTAGGCGGGACCTACCGTGTTGTCACTTTGTACATTTCTTTCCAGCACATGTCCCTTTTACTATCAGAAATATCTTTCCCAAATCATGACCATTTACACTTTTGAAGTGCTCACCTGACAACATCAATTAATATTGAAAAATCCAAAGAGCAATTATTAACTTTATATTGAGGGCAGAGTAGATGACCTGGAACTCTCCTTCTCCTAAAAGGATTATTTTGTTTTATATTCATCTCACTCTCTATTCAGCTTCTTTCTTTCTTCCTTTCTGCTTTTGGCTTGTCCTTTTACATTGTCTGGCTATTCCAGAAGGACAGGAGACACTGGATGTGGTTTAATTAGACGGCAACTTTATTCCTAAATGTCAGGAAGTACCTGAGAGATAAGTGTCTAGTTCAGATAATTCCTTAATCATTTACATATATGTGGGGAAGCTGCCGTCAACCCTGTCTGTTTACCCATCCTGGCCCCCAGCCATCCCACTGCTGGGACCTTACCACCCTTCCCCTCAAATTAAGATAATGGGGGGGGGGAAAGAAGGGGAGGCTATAAAAGATGGGGAGGGGTTGGCTCCCTTCCATAGGAGCCCCAAACCCTCCTATTTCTGATCTTTTAAAGAACCCTTCCTTTAAATCCTTCCCCAATCCATTTTATCTGATTACTGTGTCCCTTTCTTATGGAATAGCTGCACTGAACATCCACCCCATGCTTACTTCATGAGTTGTGACATAGCCTAACCCCCATTTCATGTTTGCCCCAACCCTCCCATCTCACCTTGGCCTATCTGGCAGTGAGGGGAAAATGTTCATTCCCAGCCCCCTGAGAATGGAGTGACTAGGTTAATGCCCACACCAGAGCATGACAAAATCTGGTATTTAATTATTTCCATGGGTGGGTGCTGCTCTGCCTGGTCCAGGCAAAATAAAGCTTTTCCTGCACCGGTGTGGCCCTGAATAGTTTCCCTTCTCTTCTGGTCACTAGGGTATGGTGATGGGTCAGTATCTGCACACTGACCTGGTCTGAAGCCACCACAGCAAGTCATTCTCTCACTCAGCAGTCTATCTAGCCCTTAAATGGGCCTCACACCTTTTCCTACAAGCCAGACAACAGCCCCCATTGCTCAATGTGTGGTGAAGTAATTTTTGTTCTTGGATGTAGACTGGTTTTTGGGTCTGTTATGCTTGACCTTTTCCACTTTCCTCTTGGCTATACATTTGGCCATTTTTCTTATCTGTAATCTTCACCTTTCTCTTCACTTTGGCTTTAGACTGGCTTTCTGATCTTTTATTTTGTTTAAGTGCTTTGCACATCTTTTCATTCAGGGTATGCCTTCCCAATTTGTAGAATCTTGACCAAGGTGCCCCAGACAGGCCATCTTCTATGTCATCAAGTCCATTGTACAAATAGCTCAATGGAGGCTCTAAAGCCTTCATTACATCCTTAGCCATGTACTATATCAGATCTTGGTCTATGGAAAGAAAATTCATTTTTCTTGCCTCACCAACAGCAGTTGACTAGCTCTCGACTTCTTAATACCTGATTGAGACTAATATCTTGACTGGTAGATGCCAGTGGGCATCAAGTCAATCCAGCCAATGAGTCCTGTGCAGTCTTTAAAACCTTTTCTTTAAGAGAGAAGAACTAATGTAATATCTTGCATTCTCATAAACTGGACTGTGTTAGGGTAATGCTGTATCAACTCCAACAGTGTCATTTTATGGAAGTTGATTTTGCGTTGACACTACTTCTGTAAACATCTATTGTTTAAAAAAAATTCTTAGCAAATAGCTTAGAGGGAAACTGGAATTTTATTTACGTTGTTAGTGGTATGAGCCATAAACTATCAAGCTGTATTCATGGATCAATGACCCCGCATGTTTGCAGGTGTATGAAAGTCTGCTGAGTTCATCACATCCAGTGCTAGTGATAACATCCTTCAGTTGTTTTTGAGAGGTAAGAGATTTCTATTTCCCAACCATTGCCTTACTATTTTTAAAGCTAGATTTCTGAATTGCACTTTTTTTGTCCTTGTACTTTCATAGATTCTAAGGCCAGAAAGGACCATTGTGATCATCTAGTCTGACCTCCATATAACACAGGCCATAGAACTTTTCCAAAATAATTCTTGCTGATAGGGATCTGTGTGAAAGCAGATATCCCAAATGGTATAATGAGAATCAGCAGTCTTGATTTCTACTTCTAACTCTGCCAGAGACTATGGGCCAGATCCTCAGCTGATGCAAATCGGCTTGGCTCCATTTAAGTCCATGGAGCCATGCTAAATTACTGGATCTGGCCTCTCTTTGTATGTGAATTTGGTTAAGTCAACTACGCCAAAATTTTTAAAAAAGGCGTATTAATTTTGGGTCCTTCTATTTTGAGTTATCCAGTTTGACATAGTATTAGCTTTGGGCAACCAAAAAGTCAGGCACCCAAAATTAGAGGACATTTCTTAAAAATTGAGCTTAAACCTCTTTGTGCCCCATTATATTAAATAACATTATGCACCACAAGGTTGCTGTGAGGTTACAATATTTGTTAAAGGTATCAGTGTCCTCATATGTAAAATATAGAATACTGTGTTAATATAATAATAGACTTAAATTTGTAGAAATGTACCAAACTACGAGGGACAAATACAAGATATGTCTGAATAACCTCAGACTGACTCCAACAAAGATGCTAATATAAAAAATTATAAACACCATTTCTGTGTTCAGAACAAAATAATGTTATTGTCAGTAGTTTCAGTGGAGAAACTAAACAGATGTCGTCTTTCTATACTCATGACCTTTTTTTTTGGCATATGATAGTATTGTAAAATTATGGACTCAAACATTTTCCCCAAGTTGCTGTGTTTTTTGTGCATGTGTGCATGTACACACAAGTACTTAACACTGTGCATGGATAATTATTTTCAAATTGCACATCACTGGTCATACACATGCCCGCTCTTCTATTTAGAAGGCCATGTATTGTCTAGTTATTATGATGATTAGGACTATATCTCTTGTGCAGTGTTAGTTTTATTTCTTCAATCTGTATCAATAACAGGAGTCTAACTAAAATATATCTGCAGAAATCTTTTTGAGATAACTTGTTACGTATGCTGAATTTCAAAATAGTCTTCCGATTACTGCCCCTGGTAAAAAGCTTTATTTTACATTGAGCTGTTGTTAGTTTGCTTTAACAGCTGTTTTGACATCATGCAATAGACAAAGAGAGAGCTCAGAGATAGTGGTTTGAGCACTGGCCTGCTAAATCCAGGGTTGCGAGTTTAATCCTTGAGGGGGCCATTTAGGGATCTGGGGCAAAAATTGGGGATTGGTCCTGCTTTGAGCAGGGGGTTGGACTAGATGACCTCCTGAGGTCCCTTCCAACCTTGATATTCTATGATCTGTCACCATGTTGCTAAGTTTGTTTTACTTATTTCTGTAGAATATTTGTTCCCAGACAAAGTACCAACTCCTGGAAGAGTTTAAATGGAGTACCAACTGGGTAGCAGCATAATATAATTGTTTTCCTTTATTGAGGGACCGTCTCAATGAGCTCTATTCCTTCTTTCATTTGCAAGTTACACATTCATCTCCACTTCACTGAATAGTGGGCTGAATCTTCAGAAGTGACTAGTGAATTTGATTAACTAAGTTGAAAAATGCCTGACTCTCTTACAAAGTGCTAACCACTGAGAAACCATGCTTATTTAAGCTGTTTCAGGTTCAAGGTACTCAAAGGGAGGCATTCAGATCACTAGTAGATTTTGAAAATGTAGGCTTATATATATGTATATGTAAGCAGAGTCAGGATGAGCTCTACCCTGACATCTGGTGGTGAGTTGTGGCTGGTTGCGGAAAAGAACTTCAGGGGCTGATCTCATTTGCATAGGCACACCCATCCCACCTAGATGGTCACTTTGGCTGCGGTGGGATCCCCAGTTTCTCTGTTATTGGGGCAGGAAGAATAAAGTGGTGTTATCCTGATTATGTGAATCAAGGACAGTGGAAATGCACTTGGCTTTTTGTTATGATGGAGGGACTCGCCATCAACTAAGTAGCACTCGCTAGGCAAGGGGCATGGGTTCCAAAACTCAGTGAAGGGAGAGAGGCTGGGGACAGGCATTTGTTCTTTGTGGTATGGGCCCCTTCTGAGGGCCCTAAATGCTAACTGTGCCTTCTCCACTGTGTAATAGCAGAGCTAATTTTGATTCCATTAGGAGTCTGGTTACAGATTGCAGAGCTGACTTCACTTTGGGCTAATGGTGTGCCAGTACTGGGGCTCCCCTGCTAGGAGCTGAAATCACTGAGTACTGTGCTAAGTAGTATGGGGCCTGAAGATATATTAGTGAGCAGCTTACAGGATGGCTACTGGGGAGGAGCAGCTGGTGGAGCGGCTTGCTAGATGACTACTGGAGAGGAGCAGCTGGTGGAGAGGAGCAGCTGGTGGTGAAGGCTGCAGCAGAAACCCATGGAGAGGTGGGGCAGTTGGCCATTAGAGCATGTAAGGTGCTCCTTTACTCTCCTCCCCATTTCCACACAGGCTGGGGGGGGTTAAAACTCTGCAGATGAACTTTTTGAACTCTGGAGTCACCAAGGACAGAGATAGACTTTTGGGTTACTGGACTTTGGGGTTGGTGGACTTTGGGTGACTTTTGGGTTGCTTGACTCAAGAACCAAAGGGAAAGGACATGGACCAATTTACTTGAGGTGGGTTTTTGCTCATTGTATGTATTCTGAATCCTGTTGGTGGTGTTTCCCCAACATAATGCCACATTGTTTCTCTCTGTTATTAAAAGGCTTTTGCTACACTCAGACTCTGTGCTTGCGAGAGGGGAAGTATTGCCTCTTAGAGGCGCCCAGGGTGGTGGTATGTATTTGTCCCAGGTCACTGGGTGGGGGCTCGAGCCTGTTTTGCATTCCGTTATTGGAACGGAACCACTAGATACTGAACCCGGCCCTCGTTGCTTCCAACTCTGATGGGCAGAAAGGTTTATATATATTATATATATATATAGTGTGTGTGTGTAATTTCACACATTCTATATTTTATCTGGCTTTAGATGCACATGTAGGATGGACCCAGATGGACACATCCAGCTCCCATTGTTGAGAAGTATTGCATGCATGCACACTCATCTAAGGGCTAGCTGGATATAGCTCCAATGCAATGCTGACTGATTTCCATGGAAAGATTCCCACTGACTTTTATCAAACCTGTGATGATGGTAACATAGGGGAAGTTTATCTGATTTTGTGTTAGTGTGGCTTGTGAGTATTGCAAAGAGACCAAGGGCATTTTAGGTGGGTGCTTTGGTTTTGAGGTCTGGTTAAAACAAAATATCTATTCTATTGATGATGCATCAATATATTGTCCACAGGATGTTATAACAATTGATCCCAACTCACATGCAAATTATTCAATATTCAAATAATTAGAGGTATCAGAAATTTTGACAAATAGGATTTTTGTTGGAACTTACCCACTTGTTGAAATTGAAACATTTTTGTGGAGATATTTTAATTTTGATGATTTTATGAAGAAAATCCTAAATGAGTATTTTATTTCATTTTGACTTTACTATTTTGCTTTGTCCCAACTTTAAAATTTTGTTTTGTTCTGAGTTTTCCATTTTGTTTTGACTTGATGTTGAAAGATTCCATTTCAGTACAGTGGTTTCATTATAGAAGCCCTTTCCTGGGCTGTGGCTCTGTGCTCCCCCTTGTTCCTGTGGTGTGAACCTGCAGCTCCTCCCTCTTTTATCTACTCAGGCAAACAGCTTGGTCACCTGCTACCGCTTGGCTCCAAGACTCCCTCCGTCCGTGTACGTGGCACTTCACGGTGGTGGTATACAGCCACATTTGGCTGCCCTACCACCATAACAAAGGGCTTCCATGTTGTGGACTATCGCCTCATGAAGTGGCAATGGGCTCCCTCCTCTTGCTGCTGCTTCCCCCCCCCCGCCTCCGCTCTGTCCCACATTGAGCCTCTGCCACCTCATCTGTCATTTGGAGTTTAATAATTCATTTTTTCATGTTAGTCAATGGTATTCCTAACCACTCTCCTCTTGCCCTTCTCTCTCCTGGTTAAATAATGCAGTGAAAATTCCAACTAAAATTGCCACTAGGGGATTTGCTGTTCCAGAAAAATCAAAACATTTTGTTTCAAGATTTCAATATGATGTGCTGAAATTATGGAAATGGACTGTTTTGATGTTTCTAATGGGATTTTTTATTTTTTTTGTGTGTGTGGAGAATTGTTTAATTTTTGTTTTAGTTTTGAATCAGAACAAAGACAAACTCTGAAATCTCAAAATTTGAATCAGAACAAAGACAAACTTTGAAATTTCAAAATTTTCTGTGAAATGGAATTACTGTTTTCCATCCATCTCTGTAAATCTTCTTAAGCACTATATGATTTTAAGAGTTTTTTTTAATGTATGGGCCATTTCCCAATGCATTTACCATCCTTCACCCTGTGCCCTTTCAAAGAGTGTAAGCCTAGAAGGCTTACCACCATGTAATCTAATCTTATTTTCTGTATATCACAGGCCACAAGCACACTAAACCCAAGAACCAAAATTAGACCAAAGTATTGCAGCCCACAGGAAATTAGACGATGTGGAATGGGCAGAGAATTAGAAAGACTAAGGAACACCAATGTCAGAGACCTCCACAATGGTAGGATTAAGTGAGATATAATCCTGGCAAGTGACCCACACTCAGATGCTGAAGATGAAGGCAATCCTTTCCACCCCCAAGGTCATTGCCAATCAGACCTGAGCGAAAATTCCTTCCTGACCCCACATACAATGATTAGTTAGACCCTGAGCATGTAAGGAAGAACCAGCCAGCCAAGCACCAGAGAGAGAGAGAGAGGAGAGAGCTCCATGCCATCTCAGAGCCCTGGCCCTCCTATCCAATGTCCCATGGCCATCCTTGATGCTTCAGAGGAAAGAGATTTTTAAGAAAAAAACACTGCGTGAGGGAAATCCCTTCCAGACCTCTTCCATTGGCCAGTTGAAATCCTGAAGCTTGAACTTTTAGTAACATAATGCATTGGGAGGCTGTTCCACAACCTCATTCCTCTGATGTTTAGGAACTTCTAATTTCCAGCCCAAATTTGTTCATGACCCATTCATATCCATTTGTTCTTGTACCAACATTGTTGTTTAGCTTTAAATAGCTCTTCTCTTTCCCTGCTATTTACCTCCCTAATGTATTTATAGAGAACAATCATCTCCCCTTTCAGCCTTCTTTTTATGATACTAAACAAGCCAAGCTCTTCCAATTTCCTTTCAGACATAGGCCCTCCATCTCCCTGATCATCCTAGTAGCTCTTCCCTGCATGCATTCCAGTTAAAATTAATCTTTTTTAAACATGGGTGACTGGAATTGTACACGGTATACCAGGGTCTTGTACAGTGGTATCAACACTTCTCTCTCTCTACTAGAAATACATCCTAGTAGTATATTTGACTATTTCACAGCCACATCACGGTGGTGGCTTATAGTGATCCTGTGATTGACCCACACACCCGGGTCTCTCTCCTCTTCTGATCTTCTCTTCTCTCTTATAACTTCCAACTGATAAGCCCCCAGCTTGAATGAGAAATTCTTATTGGACCCCTTAGTATATGATCTTGCACTTTGTGCTATTGAATTTCATCCCATTTCTATCACTCCAGTCTTCAAGGTCATCTAGTTCTTTCAGTATAATATGCTGATTATCCTCTGTATTGACAATGTCTCCCAACTTTGTATCATCAGGAAACTTCATTGGCACACTCCTACTTTTTGTGCCAACATCATTAATAAAAATATTGACTAAGATGAGTCCTAAGGCCCATCCTTGAACTCCACTAGTAACCTCCTTCCAGCCCAAAAATTCACCTTTCAGCACAACCCATTGCCTTCTCCCTTTTGCTAGTTCCTTATCTACCTTTCAATTCTTGTACTAATTCGCCATCTCCCTCAACCTAACTAGTTTCCCATGTGGTACCGTGTCAAATTCTTTACTGAAGTCCAAGTATATTAGATATACTGCACTTCCCTTATCTAACAAATTAATTATTTTCTCAAAGAAGGAAATCAGGTTAATCTGCCATGATCTACCTTTGGTAAACCCATGTTGCATTCCTTTCATGAATTTAATTTATTCTTTTTTCCACAATTTATTGTGAGATCAGACTAACGGGTCTGTAACTGTCTGGATCACTCTCCCCCTCTCTTCTTAAATATATGTGCATTCTCTGTAGAATGTGAACAAACCGGATATTAAAAAGGTTTCTTTTCCTTCACAGAGATGCCCTCTTTGTTGTAAATGTCTTACTCACAGGGGCACCTTGTTGGCAGCAAAAGAGCTATAACTGCATACGCAGATAATCAGCACAAAAAAAAATCAATTAAAAACTATCACTAGATTATCCTTAATGGTTCATTTAAGGAGTAAATAAACTGCAGTGATGCTGCTACTGTTATCCTAATTATTATGTGCTGGTCATATTTACCTTATGGGAGCCAACTGGCACATCAATAAATCGTTTCACTGTAATTCCAGATTGGGAACAATATTGTCCTAAATACTAGTGAAGAGTTAAACCACAGAAAATGCTTTGGATACTGTGCTTAAATATTTTTCCCTTTCAAAGCCAGTTTTAAAACCATTCAGAGTCAGCCAATTACCTAGTAATACATCAGTTCCATTATCACTTTCCAGTTAGTGTACCTTGATTAGAGGTGAATTGGCAGTAAATAAGGACAGGCCTCTTTTTTACTGAATACTAATTGAAAAAAATATATTTAGAAGCATCTATATCATGAAGCATCATTTTAAAAAAAAATAAAGGTAGCCTTGTGGTTGAAGCATAGAGCTGGGCACCAGGAGATGTGGGTTCATTCCCTTCTTCTGCCAGAGACCTCCTGTGGGCAACCTATTGTCAGTAACTCAAATTCAGTTTCTCCCATCTGTAAATAGGGATAATTTTCCTACTTCATTTAAGGATTGTGAAACACAAAGCAATAGATACCTTTGCAGAAGTGATGCTAAGAAACTCAGGAGTAAGATCAATGCAATAGCAGTCAGTAAGAAGTGAGATCAATGACCAAATCCACTGAAGAACAGGAAAAACAAAGGCATTAACTGCTACAGTGAGAAAAAACCTAAGAGTGGGAGCTCATTGCATCACTGAAGTTGTTTTTTGTGAAATCAGTATCTTTAGTGAGATACTAGCTATTAATAAATGGTAAGCAGAAATGTGGGCACTAGGTCTTAAGGAAATTTGAGATTGTGTTTTACCATGAAGTTTCAGTCTTGGAGAGAGTTCATGAATCTCTTGCACACTTCTTCCTCAGCTTTGTAAACTTGTGAATGCCTCTTCAGTGTGCTTTCTCTTGGTCTGTGGCTCCTTCTGTCACATGTGTTAGGGTAGGAAGCAAGGATGTTGGAGACTCAGGGCTAGATCCTCAGCTTACACAAAGGGATGTAGAGCAACTGAAGTTAATAAAGCTATGCCAGTTTACCTCCGCTGAGGATCTGGCTTTCCTGCTATTGTGCTGCATGTAATCAGAATCTAACCCCGCGAAAAGTTAACCAAGTTTTCTGACACTGATAGGAATTCTTGTAGAGGACCTTGGCCCTAATCCAACAGGGGTGTCACTTTGAGCATGATTAGTCCACTTGGAATGTTATGCATATGATTAAGAGTTTAGTTGGACTGAAGTCCTTATAAGGCAATTATTCAAGCTTTCCTTCGAGTGTTGTTGTGTTAACATATTTTAGTGTTACATTAAAAATAAGATCTGAACAAATTTATGCTGGAATAATTTATAAAGTGACAGACAGTCTAGTTTTCCATCCATGAGCCATAAATGACGTTCATATTCTACTTAAATTCAGGTTTACCAATAATTTTAATGCCAGAAGGGGCCATTATGATTATCTTGCCTAATCTCCTGTGTGACACAGCCTATGTAATTTCACTGGGTGAAGCCTGTTAATGTCATTCACTAAAGAGTTCACAGATTTCTGTTTTGGTAACTACTGTATATAAATTACAGAATTATTCAATGTAAAGAAAGATAGCACTCAAAATAAGATAATTTATCAGGTTGAAAAAAGTCTGGTAGATGCACAGACTGAAACTGTCTGGTTTAATTGTGTCTTGGAAGAATTATAATTATTTTGATTGTGCTCAACTCTGTCATTTAAGCAGTCTACATTAACCTCTGGAAGAGGAAGTCACAAGCCCATCTGAAGGTCCAGAATAATATGGAGATCCATGCTGTGGCAAAGCCCAACATAGGTCCTAGAAGACTGTCTAGTATCTTTTGGTTTTCTTGTTGTAGGAATGGAATAACTACATAGTAAAGATCTATATGGAAATCCCAAAATAAGTCCATTGCCAAATCATGGATAATCACTAATTTGTGGATAAACAGATGTGATTTAATTATCTATTTTGCTGTAGTGCCTCAGTGGTCCAGTCATAGACCAATATCACATTATGATAAGCAGTACACAAACATATTACAAAAAAATGGTCCCTGCCCCAAAAATTTACAATCTTCCTGCACTGGAATTACTGTGAAGCTCTGTGAGTAGCAAACTCTAATCTTTTTAAAAAAAGGAGTACTTGTGGCACCTTAGAGACTAACCAATTTATTTGAGCATAAGCTTTCATGAGCTACAGCTCACTTCATCGGATGCTGTAGCTCATGAAAGCTCATGCTCAAATAAATTGGTTAGTCTCTGAGGTGCCACAAGTACTCCTTTTCTTTTTGTGAATACAGACTAACACGGCTGCTACTCTGAAATCTAATCTTTTATGAAATAATGTGTTCACTATTTGAGATAAGTGACTCAGTCAATGGGTCAGACCCCCAACTGGCATAAATTGATATAGCTCTATCAAAGGAGCAACACCAATTTACACCAGCTGAAGATCTGGCCCAGTATCTCCTTGCAGTAGCTTGACTGGTAATAAGATAAAGAACCTTGCAATTCTTAAACTCTGTGTTCATTATGAGCTAGAGGTGTGAATTTCCCCCCACACTGCTGTACACACATGCACACTGGCTCTCACTGAGCTACCATGAGTATAAATAGCAGTGTAGCCACGATAGCATGGGTAGTGGCTTAGCTGTGCTCAATATGTTTCAAGTGGTTTGTCAAGTGGAAAAGCTAAACCATGTTGTTGCTGCTGCTACCTATACTACTGTATCTACTCTACTGATATTCACGCTAGCTTGAGGAGTGCTAATGTGAGTATGTGTACACAAGCAGGGGAATCGCAGCCCTTGCTTGTAGGATAGGCATAGCCTCCGTTTTTGTTTTTTTGTTTTTTCTAATCCAGCTCAGATTCGTGCTGAATAAAAAGATATCCCATTGACTATCCATCACTTGGTATCATGAAATAAGTTTGTGCCCTCAGTCTAGTTCCTAGGGGACAGATGTTTACACCATAAATAGCACACTTGCTGCTAGTCTCATCAAAGAGGACAAGATCTGAATTACTCTTTGATCCTTAGAGAGAGTGTCCCTTCAGGATAGTATGAGGATGCTTGCACTGCCATTGCCTATGCTGTCCTCATTCTGGGGATAAATAAATGACTCCAGTCTGCAAGTCTCTCAATCCAGCACGAAAGGTCAAATCTTCAGTCCTTACTTAGGCAAAACTTCCAGTGAACTCTATGATAGTTTTGTCTGAGTAAAGACGGTAGGGTTTGGTTTATGTTCATGTGCTGCAACAGCTTTAGGAGGATTAAAAATGATCTGCACATAACTGCATTGCCTATCACAATATCAAGTTAATTCATTTTAGGTTAAGGGATGTCATGTAGTATGTGATGTGACAGCAGCATAATGGGATTGATAGAATTCATCTTGATAGGACACAAATCAACGGGTCAAATAAGGATGTTTTTCTCTGTTGCTTTAAAAGTTTGTTGCCCCATTTCTTTTCTATTCAAGACATAAGGGCTGCTTCTCTAAGAAATAATGCAAGCAGGGATTGAAACTTTGGGTATTTTTCAGGATGGGAAAGAAGGTATGTTTGTTCTTATTAATGACATGGGCTAGTCTATCCATTGATGAGAAATCTTAAGGTCACAGCCTTAGCATTATGAAAATGTACTTTTGCGTGTGCTGTTAATCTCATTTGACTTCTCTGAAGCCCTTTTTAGTACAGAAAAAGCCCACTTTATGTTGGGTCAATTAATCTTTTTGTCCTGCACTATTACATTTAATAATGTCTCTTTCACATAAACACTGTTTGGTTATCTTAATTAACAATAATGAACTAAACTGAAAGCCCTTATGTCTTGAATAGAAAAGAAATTATATCTAGTCTTTTCTATAAAACTATTCTCTACACAATTGAAAAATGTTTTATAAAGAAAATAAAATCAAGACAAACAATATATTGTGGATATTTCAACCTTGTGCTGGCACATAAAAGTGTTTGGGTTTTTTTCTGATCACCTTACTGCATCTTTGCTAGATATTCATTATCTAATAGCCACACTATTGTTCTTTTTGATGGGTGGGTAGAATTTTCAGCATCTTCTTTGTTTTGTAGTATTATTTATTGGTATAATTACATGGATTCTTAAAGTGGCCATCACAGTATCTGGACTAGGTTTTGGTGAGTACAGCGTGTGTGTGTAATTATATATTAAACAAGTATTCTTGCAAATAAAAATCCGATGATTCACTTGGCTGATAATCACAATACTTTTTATTTGCTTATTCATGAACATTCAGGTGAGCGAGTTTATTTCTAAATGATCTCTGTGGCAAGCAGAAGCACATTCACACCAGAAGTGTTTGTATGGCCATTTTATGAAACTCTTTTTATTAGATTCCTCCAGCAATTACAAATTGCAGGCTTTGTCTCAGAAAGTCAAAGCCCAACACATGATACTGCTTGTGGCATTTGTTGCTGCCTGCCAGTGTAAGGCTATCAACATGGAAAAGTCAGCATTTGCCAAAGGATATTGCAAAATAGCCACAGTTAATTGTTTCCTGTTTTAAATACAAAGGAAAAAAGGGTAGCAGTTTTCCCATACTATGGTGGTAACTGTTTAGATGCTGATTTAAAAAATAAAAAAGTTGACCAACATTACCTCTATCATAAAGGCTCTGATCCAACCAAGCACTTAAGCACATGCTTAATTTTAGACACATGAACAGCCCCATAGAAATGAAAGGGATTACTTAGATACTTAACATTAACAGCATCTGAAGAAGTGGGGTTTTTACCCACGAAAGGTTATGCTCAAATAAATCTGTTAGTATTTAAGGTGCCACCGGAGTCCTTGTTATTAACAGCTTTGTTGCCTTGATGTGGTTGGAACATTGAGAAATGGAAATCTTGAAGCGTGAGTGGGGGAAGAAGGGAAGAGAGAGATAAACAAAACATAATGTCATTATATTGCATTGAATAGAACTGGTTAAATAGTAAACATTAAATCCTCATTTGTGCCTAAAATCTCCATAAGGATTTCACAAAAGTATGTGTGTCTGTGTTGGGGGTGGGGGGTGTCATTTATTTGTAACTGGATGACTGATTTGTATTAAAATATTCAGGAGTCTGAAAGTTAAGAATAGTTGTCATTAATTGGTATTGATTTTTTCCTCTCTGTTTTAAAAAGCTAGTCAACCAACCAGAGCATTAACAATACCATGTGACTTGGAAGGCCAATCATATTATACAAATGAATAACTAGGTGAAGTGAGCAGTTCACCATAACCATTACCTGAAAACTATTTGAAGAATAACAATTTGTAGAAATCAGTATTGATTCATTAAATAGTTGCATGGTATAATCTGAGAAATATTGTGACCCTACTTCCCATATGTACGGTAGCACCCATTACTTACAAGATGCCATAAATGTGTACATAAAGTTTTTTACTTAAAAAATTGAAATTAGTAGTATTTGAAAACACTCTGGTTATGTAATAAGACACTCACATTATAATGTATGTCTAAAAGAAGGTGGAGTTAATAAATCATTAATTTTGCCATTTCCTGACTCTTGAGCACTTTACTTTGCAACATTAATGTTCTTTTAATGTAGTTTTTACTATTGAATGTTTAATTAGCTTTTACATTTTCAATTTTTCTCTTTCTATCCTCCTTTCATATTTTCCTTTCCTCAGAATATTTTTTTCTTTAACTTTTTTTTTTTAATTCTTATCTTCCTCTCCCCTCCCACCCCCATTCTCTCAACATGTCTTCCCTGCATCTACCAAAACTTGTTGGAGCAGATGGAGGCTTTGGGTCATGATCTAAAGCCCATGGAAGTCAATGACGATCTTTCCATTGAATTCAATAGACTTTGGATCAGGCCCATAATACTCACAAGAGAACCAGAATATAATCAAATAATGGGTTTTGTGCTTTGAACAAGAGATATATCTCAGATTTCATATTGTTGCTATATTTTTATAATTATAAAATCTATAGTTTAATTGTATAGTAGCATGTTTGAAATAATGTAATCCACTACATCTAATAATTTTAGATCTTTCTTGTGTTAAGTATGTTTAGATGAGAAGCAGTAGTGTTGCGAGCTAAATTGATTGCATGACAGATTATCTTGCTCCTATGCATTAGCTTGTTTATATAACCATGCAAAATAACTTTTGCATTGTTTTGTGGGAAAAGCTTGCTAGCTTCTAATATTTTGAAATGTACTAGCCTAATTTATTTAGTACTGAATGTTTGTAAATATTATAGTATGAAAGAGAGCATTGTTTTGACATTTCACAACCATGAAACTTGCTGATTCATGAGACTACCTATAAATGACTGCAAAAGTAAAGTCCAGTCATTTCCAACGCAATCCATGCCTGAGTTACTCCATTCTCTGCAGTAGACTGATTCTGGGCATTAATGGTTCAGCACTGCTGAGATGTGCACATTCATTCATAAATTATCTAGGAGGTCACTGGCCAGAAGACTTGTTGCCAGGGTTCCAAGTGAACACAGGGTTTGTAATGGGCAGGTGGAGGATGATTGAAGCTTCCTGAATATGGTGATATAGAAGTGTTGAGGGATGAAATTAACATGTAGAGGGCCAACTTGGGAGTCTATTGACTTCAGTGAGCTTTGGACCAGGCCATAAGTCTGAAATAACTATTGATTTCAATAGTTACTCCATATTTAGATCAGTGAAACTGAGTGCACAGTTTGTTCCCATGTGATGAGCATCTTAACACTTCAATGAGATAAATGGAGTGAATTCATACCTTTCTTAGGGGGGAAATCTTGGCCTCTTTTTTCCTATAGCCGGGTAGTATAATCAGTGTCATGAATCAGCTGTGGAAAAGAGTAGAAATGTAATGACCATTTGTGCATTGCACATACTAAACAAAATTTTGAAATTGACATATAAATTAGGGTGGGGTGAAGCTGTGACTGTGTGGAAGTTTGGCTAAGCACCTGAAAGCTGGACACTTCATAAGAAGTGTCTCTAGGTCTTGTCAGTATAATTGGGCTGGAAATATCTCAACGATATCTAATTTGTGTTCCTAAGATTTCAGTGCTTTCTGTTTCAAGTCCAGACCAAAATATCTCAGGGGGAGCAGGAGCCTCTCTTATAGCCATATGGTACCTCTTCCAATTCTGGGTATAAGCTGGACATATAGAATATAAAGTAAAAAATGACAACTAAAAAAAGTGAACCAACCTTTCTTAAACCTCAAAAATGGCCAACATTCAAACCTGGTCATATTTTAGGAAAATATGCAGGGAGAGTCTCTTCCAAAATGTTTTGACCAGCTCTAATTCTAATTTGTGGTTATTGAAAACAGCTCATATAAACATATGGCATTATAATAAAAACTGTACTGCAAAGATATGCTCACATTTGCTTATGGTTTGCATTTGAACATACACCCTTATGAGCATACTGCATATGTAGCATACAGGCCTGGTTCTCCTCTATCAATAGTTGTACACCAGAGTAATTCCAGTGGTCTTACTCCAGACTTACATTGAAGTAAGAGGAGAAATTGCATTCATAAACTTTGTCAGTGAAATCAGTCACTTATTCTGTTGTGGACAATTTATTTCATTTGAAAAATCAGAGAGAAATGTGCTGCCTTGACAGATACTGTCTTTTGCAATTTTTTAAATGGAGGCATATGATGCTAGGTTTAATGGGACTGAAATGGAATAATATCCCTGAGCAGCTGAACATTTTATCATTTATTAAGTGGTTATCTAAAATCAAAACTGCAGCCTTGATGTGCTACAAGTTTCCATGAACTTCAGTGAAATGTGGTCTCAGAATCAAATTCTGGTGTGTGAAGTAAGGCTTGGGGTAAAAACTGGCTTTGCTTTGAGGAAAGAACTCTGAAGAACAGTAGGACTGAGGGAAAGGTTGCTCAGCATCCACGTATGCCTCATGACCTTTAAACCCCAAATACTTCAGGGTATGGTGAAGGAGGGAGGAAAAAGTGCATGTGGCTCTCTGTTCCCCTCCCCTGTAGTAGTTGGTTTGATAACTTTACTTTGAAGTGGTGAGACAAAGTGAAATGAAGGTAGAAGTTGGGGAATATATGGGAAATTAAGGAGAGGTTTTAACTGTCCAGTAACTCCAGGCAATGCAGTGTTGCCTAGCTGCTGGAGCACTCGACTGGGACTCGGGCAACCTGGTTCCTAGTCTCAGCTCAGCTACTGGCCTGCTGGTTGACCATGGTCAAGTCATTCACCGCTCTGTATCTCAGTTTCCCCATCTGTACAAAGGTTTTGTGATACTGATTTCCTTTGTAAAGTGCTTTCAGATCTAAAGATGGAAAAGTGTTATTTAAAAGCTAGGTATTACTACTACTGTTATTAGAGGAATTAACATGATTGGATATACTTGGGTGAGTAAGAGCAGACCCCAGGATGGGGCCGGGGAGGAGAAAACAGGAGGGAAATCAAGTGAGATGGAAAGAACATGCCAGAGGATTGGAAATAATGGACAGAGGGCAATACAAGTACTATAGTGCAAGCTCTTTATTCTGAAAGTTGAATGTACAAAAAACTGCATTCAAAAATAAGTGTCCCAAGCTGATGACTGGTTCTGCTTGATAACAATCTGAAGTAGTGCAGACCGACACATGTTCATTTTCATTATCTGAGTCAGATGCCACAGCAGAAGATTGCAAGAGGTAGCAGGATTGATGTCCGCATTCTCCACCAAAAACGTGGCGGATTTCTGTTACAAATCTGTCTGGGGCTTCAGGTGACCAGGCTGAGGACACAAGATCTTTAGGGGAGGAGATGAAAGAGCACATCAAGTGACTAAGTTTAAAGCTTAATTAGCCAAATAACAGTGGTGAGTGCTGAGCATGCACCATGTCACTCAGAGGGAGGAAGAAAGCATTAGTGCCCAAGCCCTAACCCACTTTCATACTTACACACTCACAACCCAAGGCTGGCCAAGCCTGGCTGTAATGTAAGAAGGAGTGGGGGAGGGTAGATGAGATTTCTGCCCTGTGCACAGGTTGTCAAGGGTCAGCTGTAAGTCTCCAACTTGCTTCAGCTTTCAGGAGGGTTTTAAGCCCTGGTTTCTTCCAAGGGGGTTTTCATCCTGGGACCCTTGTCCCCCATCCCCCAGTCCAAACTGGCCTTCCACAGCTTCCTTAGTTTCCCCAAAACACACAGGTTTCAGGGTTACAAGACTGTTTTTCACCTCATGGACCTTTGCAATCTTACTAGTTTTGCAACCCCATTCAGTTCTGTCTGGCTCAATTCTCCTTTCTCACAGCTGGCTGGGGTTGAGATGCAGGCTTCTGGCTGTTTGGCAGCAGAGCACTTGTTTGTGTGCACTGGCCTTGGGCTGCAGTTTCATTCCTTATCTTTGGGCCTAGCTGGATTATTGAGTTAACCCATTCTTTTCTCTCTTCCTCCCCCTTCAGCCTCTTGTAACCTGCAAAGGAATCTTCCATTCCACACTCATACCTTCAACCCTTCAAGATACTTTCCAATGCAGATAAAAGGTGTTAGCAATATACAACGCTGGTGTGGACCCAGGGGACCCCATGGAGGGTGGACCTTTTATTGTGACAGTTTGGGTTCTGTAGTTTCCTCATCAGAGTGTTGCTCTTAAGAATTCTGAAAGTATGCTCCACACCCTTGTCTAAGATTTTGGAAGGCACTTCAGATACCTAAACCTTGCATCGAGTGTTGTAGCTATCTTTAGAAAGCTCACATTGGTACCTTTTTAGCGTTTTGTGAAGTCTGCAGTGAAAGGGTTCTTAAAATGAAGAACATGTGCTTGATCTTAGACTGCTATAACATGAAATATATGGCAGAATGTGGGTAAAGAGCACAGGCGATACAATTCTTTCCCAAGGAATTCAGTCAAATTTAATTAACACTTTAACAAGCAACATCAGCATAGACACATGTCCTCTGGAATGGTGGCCAAAGCATGAAGGGACATATGAATGTTTAGCATATCTGGCATGTAAATACCTTGCAATGCTGGCTAGAAAAGTGCCATGCAAATGCCTGTTTTCACTTTCTGCTGACATTGTAAATAAGAAGAGGGCAGCATTATCTCCTGAAAACAACAAATGTGTTTGTCTTAGCAATTGGCTGAAGTAGGACTGAGTGGACTTGTAGGCTCTAAAGTTTTTACACTGTGGGTTTTTTTTTTAGTGCTGTTATGTAACAAAAAAAAAAATCTATATTTGTAAGTTTCACTTTGATGATAGAATCATAGAATATCAGGGTTGGAAGGGACCTCAGGAGGTCATCTAGTCCAACCCCCTGCTCAAAGCAGGACCAATCTCCAACTAAATCATCCCAGACAGGGCTTTGTCAAGCCTGACCTGAAAAACTTCTAAGGAAGGAGATTCCACCACCTCCCTAGGTAATGCGTTCTAGTGTTTCACCACCCTCCTAGTGAAAGTTTTTCCTTATATCCGACCTAACCCTCCCCCATTGCAAATTGAGACCATTACTCCTCATTCTGTCATCTGCTACCACTGAGAACAGTCTAGATCCATCCTCTTTGGAACCCCCTTTCAGGTAGTTGAAAGCAGCTATCAAATCTCCCCTCATTCTTCTCTTCCACAGACTAAACAATCCCAGTTCCCTCAGCCTCTCCTCATAAGGTATGTGTTCCAGTCCTGTATATGTGTTGCCTTCTGCTGGATGTTTTCCAATTTTTCCACATCCTTCTTGTAGTGTGGGGCCCAAAACTGGACACAGTACTCCAGATGAGGCCTCACCAATGTTGAATAGATGGGAATGATCACGTCCCTTGATCTGCTGGGAATGCCCCTAATTATACATCTTAAAATGCCATTGGCCTTCTTGGCAACAACACACTGACTCATATCCAGCTTCTCATCCACTGTAACCCCTAGGTCCTTTTCTGCAGAACTGCTGCCTAGCCATTCGGTCCCTAGTCTGTAGCGATGCATGGATTCTTCTATCCTAAAGTTCAGGACTCTGCACTTGTCCTTGTTGAACCTCAGATTTCTTTTGGCCCAATCCTCCAATTTATCTAGGTCCCTCTGTATGCTATCCACCTCTCCTCCCAGTTTAGGGTCATCTGCAAACTTGCTGAGGGTGCAATCCACACCATCCTCCAGATCATTAATGAAGATATTGAACAAAACTGGCCCCAGGACTGACCCTTGGGGCACTCCACTTGATACTGGCTGCCAACTAGACATGGAGCCATCGATCACTATCTGAGCCTGACAATCTAGCCAACTTTCTATCCACCTTATAGTCCATTCATCCAGCCCATACTTCAACTTGCTGACAAGAATACTGTGGGAGACTGTGTCAAAAGCTTTGCTAAAGTCAAGAAACACATCCACTGCTTTCCCCTCATCCACAGAGCAAGTTATCTTGTCATAGAAGGCAATTAGATTAGTCAGGCATGACTTGCCCTTGGTGAATCCATGCTGACTGTTCTGGATCACTTTCCTCTCCTCTAAGTGCTTCAGAATTGATTCCTTGAGGACCTGCTCCATGATTTTTCCAAAGACTGAGGTGAGGCTGACTGGCCTGTAGTTCCCAGGATCATCCTCCTTCCCTTTTTTAAAGATGGGCACTGTATTAGCCTTTTTCCAGTTGTCCAGGACCTCCCCCAATTGCCATGAGTTTTCAAAGATAATGGCCAATGGCTCTGCAATCACATCCGCCAACTCCTTTAGCAGTCTCAGATGCAGCACATCCAGCCCCATCGACTTGTGCTCGTCCAGCTTTTCTAAATAGTCCCAAACCACTTCTTTCTTCACAGAGGGCTGGTCACCTCCCCTCCCCATGCTGTGCTGCCCAGTGCAGCAGTCTGGGAGCTGTCCTTGTTTGTGAAGACAGAGGCAAAAAAAGCATTGAGTACATTAGCTTTTTCCACATCCTCTGTCACTAGGTTGCCTCCATCATTCAGTAAGGGAATCACACTTTCCTTGACTTTCTTCTTGTTGCCAACATACCTGAAGAAATCCTTCTTGTTACTCTTAACATCTCTTGCTAGCTGCAACTCCAAGTGTGATTTGGCCTTCCTGATTTCACTCCTGCATGCCCAAGCAATATTTTTATACTCTTCCCTGGTCATTTGTCCAATCTTCCACTTCTTGTAAGCTTCTTTTGTGTTTAAAATCAAGGATTTCACTGTTAAGCCAAGCTGGTCACCTGCCATATTTACTATTCTTTCTACACATTGGGATGGTTTGTCCCTGTAACCTCAATAAGGATTCTTTAAAATACAGCCAGCTCTCCTGGACTCCTTTCCCCCTCATGTTATTCTCCCAGGGGATCCTGCCCATCAGTTCCCTGAGGGAATCAGTCTTCTTTTCTGAAGTCCAGGGTCTGTATTCTGCTGCTCTCCTTTCTCCCTTGTGTCAGGATCCTGAACTCTACCATCTCATGGTCACTGCCTCCCAGGTTCCCATCCACTTTAGCTTCCCCTATTAATTCTTCCTGGTTTGTGAGCAGCAGGTCAAGAAGAGCTCTGCCCCTAGTTGGTTCCTCCAGCACTTGCACCAGGAAATGTGGGGTTTGTTAATTTCTTCACAGGACCCCACTTCTGCAGTAACCTTCCTGGAGACTGCCCATATATTTTTATGTTCCTACAATCTAATATGGCCCAGAACTTTCTCTCACTGATACTGGATGTTTGGACCAGCAGCCTGCTCTCTAGTTTTCTGACAAACATTCTGGGCAGTTTCAGGCCTCTCGCCTAAGGTACTGCCTCTAAAAGTGGCAGTAATTTAGGCTATGTTTACACTATGAGCTAGGGGTGTGATTCCCCTGCTTGTTGTGGTAGCTCAGTGAGAGCTAGCATGAGGATAAACAGCAGTGTGGCCACAGTAGTACAGGCAGCAGTAACAGAGGCATGGCTGAGCTGTGCCAAGTACAAACCCGCCTGAAAAGGGCTCAGCCATGCCTTTTCCCATATTACCACAACTACAGTACTGTTTATTTTCCACTTTAATTTCCACAGAAAACTTAAAAAAAAGCATTTAATTCAGTGTTAACAATTACAGTACAGGGATACAAGTCGACCATCAGTAGATCTACTACCCATGTCCACTCCTTTAGTGAATTCATTTAAATGGGTCATGCATCTAATTGCTTTAATATCAAATTAAATATGGAACAAATGATGCATGCATGAACACAAGTCTCTGCATTAGGTCTTCATGCCCTTGTAGGTAAGTGCGGCAGTACAATTATACTAAGAAGTCAATATGTCTGAAATTGCAATGACTTTGCTAAAAGCTAAGTTCTCAATACCACTTCAAACAAATGCAATGTGTTCAATTGACAATGGATTTAAGTTTTACATTTTCTTAAGCTTCTCTTCAGGCAAATGCCTGACAGTTTAATAATCATGGGATATTATTTAATGTTCTGCATTCATATTTTTAATGTCTGGCTTTTCTTATTTCTCCATGAAAAGTTTCCTGGAAAAACTGCCAGGTAAAGTTTGGTTTTCTTCATTTTTAGTTCCTCTCCTGCTAACCAGATTTACAAAAATAAAGAGGCTTTTTTAAATCTTTCAATACAAACACTTAGCTTACTCCAGAATTGTAGAGTAAAATTAAGTGACTTTTTCTTAAGAATCACTAGAACACCCTTTCCCCTCCCACCCCACCCCCCTTTGCCTCATTAGCACTACTCCAAGAGAGGACACTGGAATTTTTCCACCACTTCAATTCATTTTGTTGGTTTGTTATTGACTAAGACAGTGTCATCCTAAGGTATGGACATTTTCCTCTTTGTTCAGAATTCATTGTGTGGAAATTCAGGAAGAGTAGTCAGTAAAATGTTTGAGTAAGAATGCTGCTTTTAGAATCAATACTTCATACACACGTTATTCCTTAGTCCCACTTCACTCAGAGCTATGTCCTGGAGGACGATACCAGCTGATAAGTAGTTAAGGCCTCTGGCAGAGGATATTAGTGCCATTCAACAAGGGATTTGCATGAGAAGCCTCGACAAAAGATAGATCCTCTGCATTGTACACACAGTCCTGCCATGAAGATGGGAAACTTGTCCCTGCTGAGTGTAACAACCCTGAGCTACTAAGAAGCACATTTTCCATGCATTGCATGGAGATTAAAGCAATGCAAATCTCATTAGTGTTAATGAAAGTAGTGCATCTAAATCCCTGTGCATTTTCCTAAAACTGTGTCCAACTGTCTTATCTTAGTGCAGGAAGCGATAAGAAAAGAACATCTGTGAATGCTTTAAAATGTCACTCAGCTACCTCTATGTCATTAAAGTCAACCTATATGAGCTATGCCCTCAGCAACTATGTGTGGTTCCACCAAACACTATCAGATGAATTCACAAAACATCATTGTAGAGCACCTTATGTATTAAAACATGGGTCAGAGATATGACTGGATGCTGTGAATTCTACAGGGAGACAACAGAAAACTTCATGCAACTGGACAGAACAGATGCAAATAGAATATTCCATGGAGAATAGATGAAGTCAGAGCTGAAGCGGTGTTAAGTAATCCATAAAATGTATTTTCAAGATAGAGCCTCTGGGATATTTTTTGTATCTCTATACACCCACATCCAGCTCTAAAAATATACTTAGAAGCTTGAAACTTGTTTTAAAAACAATTCTCATTTCCACTGTGGTCTCTTTACACTTCAAGAGACTCAGACCAATTTTATTGAACGTTCATCCATTCTCCACTCGCACAGGCTGGCTAAATGGGTCTCATCTGTGAGTCCTCTCTTTCCTTAGCTTTCATCTTAGGTTGTGCCCTAATTCTGCAGTTCTCCCTCCACAACACTTCTAAAATCTGTCTCTATTTTCTGCAAAACTCTCATCCCGGCCCTTTTCTCCCATATCTTGACTGCTGCAAAATGCTTCTCTATGAGCCTTTATGATACCAGCATTGTTTCTCTCTGATCACCAGATTCCCATTTCTCACAAGAGTTGCCCCTCTGCCAAGCTGTAGCAAATGTCTGGTTAAGAGAAAACAGTGATGTGGAATATGCCAAGCGTAACTTGTTTTATTTACCCAAGATACCGATCCTGGAACAGAGGTGATCACAAACATCATGCAGAGCTATCTTTTCTTTCAGGAATCTCAGTCCAACACTAGTACAGTTTCCAGGAAACAGCTCTGCCTCAAGAATTGATTCTAGTAAGACCCCCTAAGACAGACTGCAAACTCTCTGGCTGCTAGCACATGTCCCTCTGCCTCCACACCAAACATTTTCATAACAAAAACTCAGGGGGTAGCCATGTTAGTCTGTATCCACAAAAACAATGAGGAGTCCGGTGGCACCTTAAAGACTAACAGATTTATCTGGGCATCAGCTTTTGTGGGTAAAAATCCCACTTCTTCAGATGCAGGCATTATTATACATGAAGAGAAGAGAGTTGTAAGGTTCCAAAAGCTACCACCACCACAGCATGTCTTCTCAAGTCTGACCATTTGCTCTCTCACTAAGAGACTCAGGTGGCACCTGCCATAAAAAGCTGAGTGGTGATTTTTGCCTAAATATTGGCCTTAAGTACATAAAGTAGCTGGTGCATAAATTCCTTTGTGAATCTACACCTTAGATTGTAAGCTTTTGGGTACAAAGACTCTGGCCAACATTTTTAAACTTGGGTACCTAAAGTTAGGCACAATTCTATAGGCAGAAGAAAGGCATGCAGGATTGGACCAAAATGTTAAGGGCACCTTGAAAAACAGTTTTTTTTTCTTTATTTGATTTAGTGAGAAATCAGTGATGTTCTAAAGCTAACATCCATTTATTTTTAATTTGTATGACCACATACAGCATATTAAAGTGATCTGCACTAAAATAATTACAAGTAGATTGCAGGCATACAAAGTATTGCAAGAACAAGCACATGAAATCTTCAAAGAACAGAAATAAATTAAAAAGTTACACACAGAGACAAAATAAGCTGGCTCTTTTTAAGGTAACTTTTTTTGTTACTCAAGGCAAAGGTGAAAAATCTCAGACTAGATTTTACATGAGAATGCCTCACTTGCAGAAACAATGAATAGCCTGGCTCAAGTGATGAGCAGGACACTTGTGCTCTGCTGACAGCTTATTAAATGCTCTTTAAATTAACTTCACTGCATTAATTTAACTGCAATCGGATAATACTCTTCAAAAAAAAAAAAACTAGTTCCAGTTTAACCTCTTGGTGCTGCAAGGTGGAATATTTCAAGCTTGAAGAGTGGGGCAAGTGTACAAAGATTTCAGTATGAATGTTGATGAAGTGCAATGTTTATTTTTAAGCTTGTGTCCTTGTATTAGTTAAGTGCCTGTTTATAAATTGAAAAAATAATTAATTTACCTCTAAAGCTGGCAGCATTATTCTAATCGGTCAACCCATTTGCCACTGAAGAGGGTTTAAGCTGATTGCTAACATATTTGCCCTATAGCTCAGTAGAGCTAATAGGAGGTGTCATGGGGCAATGACTCACCAGTGTGGTGCCTCCTGTCGGTTGTCCTGGAAATTAGCTCTTCTGGCTAGGAACACCCTCTGCAGGCCAGGTGTCTCGCTTGCCGCTGGCCCCCATGTCCCTCCCAGACCTTGGTGCCCGCTCTACATCTGAGTTCTGCCCCCAGAAACAACCCACCGTCAGGGTCTCCCCACACAGGGGGGGCACCCAATCCTCTATCCCCACCTTGCCTCAGTGTGTCTACTGCTAACCACCATCTAGCCCCCACTAACTGGGGCAGACTGCAGTCAGCAAACCCACTCATCATTGGCAAGGGGGTCAGACCAGCTCCCTCTGCAGCCCCAGTACCTTTTGTAGGCCTTTAATTAGGCCGGAAGCCTGGGGTTTTACTAGGCTGGAGCTCCCCAGCTCCCTCTGCCCTTCCCCAGCACTGCTCCACCCTAGGTACCCTTCTCAGCTCCTCAGCAGCCAGGTCCTTCTCTCTCAAGAAGCTAGAGAGAGTGTGTCAGTCCTTCTGGCCCTCCACCCTCTTATAAGGGCCGGCTGGGCCCTGATTGCACTGGCTACAGCTGGGGCTGCTTTCCCCATCAGCCCCACTTTTCTCCACCACAGCCGCTGGTTTTTTGTTGGATTTCTTTTTTTTTAGCCATCTACACTGATCTATCCACCAGGACATTCCCTTGTATTTATCAGGGTGCAATATGCTTGAAATCATACTGCGTGTTTAAAGCATGGAAATCCGAGATAACACAATATAGCACATTGACATGTCAATTTCCTCTGGAATACTCCACATTTCAATAGACCCTTTGGATATTCCATTGCTCACTAGAGCCACAGCTCAGTAGATCACAGAAAAGGCCAAAACTTATTCTCATTTTGGCTTTAAAAATTTTGGCCTTCTCTATGACCTATTGACCTATGGGTCTCATGAGAAGTGGAATATCTACAAAGGATGAAAAACTTCTGCTACAAGCTACCTTAGCCTCCCTTTGCGTCCTAGGTTACTTGGGAGTAGACAACATTCACCTGTGTGGCTGGGCACCTTATACACCTTAAATTAGAATTAATGCATCTTTACTTAACAAAGAAAAATACAATATATTGAGACTAATTAAAATGTCACATCCACTCTGTCAGTTGGGGGCACTTCAGTAAATCAATTAACAAATGCAGTTGACAGCAGTAAATAAAACTTAACCAACGTACATTTACCCTACCCCTGGGTGTACACGCCTCTTAATTTCAGAGTTCTAGACACTTGCTTGTGTCACCCACACACCTTCTGGGTGTGGTGTTCTGTCCCATCTAGTGGCACCGAGACCACTTAAAGAGAGAGTTAAATGAGTCTGATCTACAGCCTTACCTAATAGCCAGTTGGCTTTTAGCTCCTGCGGTAGAGACTCATGCACTAAGCTCCAGAAGCCCCAGGTTCGATCCTGCCCACTGACGACCGAGATTTGTTGGTGTTACACTTGTATGGGCATGCTTGACGTCTGGGGCAGTACTCTGTTGGTCCAGTAAAGTCGTCCAGCCAAGGCAACAAGGGGAAGAGTGATTCTAATTTGGGATCATTCAAACTACACAGCCCCTCTGAACACTGGTGGTGTTTTGACAAGAGTTCAGAAATCCTGGATCCTGGTTAGGTAATAAGACCAATTCTTAAACTGAAGGAAACCCTTTGAAGGCTCTTTGCTGTGCCTCTTCCCTAGAAAGCACTTTCCCTAACGAAAAGGATGTGGTTACTCACTGACTTTACTACATGCCAACCTCAGTCAGTTCTAGCCATTTCAACAGTTGCTGCCCTGGCTCCACTGAAGCCCCGCAATAGCCTCCTTGGCTCCCTGTTTGATCAAACCTCCAGGAGTTTCTCAGTGGCAGCTTCTGGCTTTCTAGCAGTAGTTTAGCAGCAGTTCCTGGCTTGGACAGAGCTCCACAAAGTAATCTCCCAGCCCAGACCAGGGGACTAGTAATAGAGTCTAAGCTCCCCTCGGAATGGAGGCCACATCCACACAATATGCTTGAAATCCTACTGTGTGTTTAAAGCATGGAAATCCGAGATAACAAAATGTTATCCGAGATAACAAAATCACATAACTGATTCAAAGAAAGCACGGCCTTCTCAGAGTGGGTTAAGCATGAATTTTTCTCCCAAATGTCATCACAGAGAGGAACTGCATTAGATCTCATGCATTTTTAGGTGTTGGCATTCAAGACATGGCTTTAGCTGTTTCCAGATCTGATCTTCAATCCCTCCACCCTCCTTCATCAGTCACATATCCAAGAACCATAGTTGGTTTATCATACCATACAATTTTCCCTATTCGATTTCGGCCCAGCGGCCTACATTGTTCACTGAATGCATTGTAACCTAAGTTATGTTCTTCCTCTGACTTCTCAAACTAAAATGTCAGCCATATACGTTTTTACTTCTTCCAGGCTGTGTAAAATCTTACTTGTTTTGCTTTGGAAGATTTCTGAGTTGCTTGTGTGGCCAAACTGGGTCTAACAATAAAACTATTGTATGAATAACAGTTTGAAAGTTAAATATCGGGGTTAGTCTGTATCCACAAGAACAACACGGAGTCTGGTGGCACCTTAAAGACTAACTGATTTATTTAGGCATAAGCTTTCACGAGTAAAACACCCACCTTTTTAGATGCATGGAGTGCAAATTACAGATGCAGGCATTATATAATGACACATAGAGAGAAGGGAGTTACCTCACAAGTGGAGAACCAGTGTTGACAGGGCCAATTCAATCAGGGTGGATGTTGTCCACTCCCAATAATAGATGAGGAGGTTTCAATTCTAGGAGAGGCAAAGCTGCTTTTGCAAATTTAACACCATTCATTTGGGCTTGAATAGGGACTGGGAGTGGCTGGCTCATTACAAAAGCAGCTTTGCCTCTCCTGGAAATGTACTGTTAGATAAAAAGATATGCTGCCAAAGTTGTTGTCTGATACAATGCAAGCTAAATACATAACCTAGAATAGCTGAAATGATGTATTAAAATCTACATATTATAGTTGGTTACCAAGACTCTGACAGTGCTTAGACTAACACAAGAACTAGGGGTCAACAAATAACATTAATAGGCAGCAGGTTTAAAACAAACACAAGGAAGTATTTTTTTTTCACACAACATACAATCATACAATGTGGAACTCTATGCCAGAGGATGATGTGAAGGCCAAGGCTATAACAGGATTCAAAAAAGAACAAGATAAGTTCATAAAGGATAGGTCCATCAATGCCTATTAGCCAGAATGGGCAGGGATGGTGTCCCTAGTTTCTGTTTGTCAGAATGGGCGATAGGGGATGGATCACTTGATGATTACCTGTTCGGTTCATTCCCTCTGGGGCACCTGGCATTGGCCACTTTTGGAAGACAGGATACCGGGCTAGATCGACCTTTGGGCTAGTATGGCCATTCTTATGTTCTTCAGTTTGTAACTGTGTGTGTTGAGGTTTCCTTTTGAAGTCAGTGGAACTACTCATGTGCAGTTATGCATTTACTTACGTCTTTGTGGCATCGGAGAAATCCTGCTATCATTGAAGTCAATGGGGCCAAGATTTCACTCCTACATAGAGCTGAGCAAGAATTTTGTGATTAAATATTTTTTCATTGGAAAATGGTGATTTATTGAAAGAAAAACTTTTTGCAGAAACAATGATTACAGTATCTTATTTGGTTTAAGTATCTAAACTACAAAGCAGATGAAGTTTAGATACTTAAACCAAATAAGGACTTATCAGATTCAACATCTTATAGACCCATTTCTTCATCAAATATACATCGTAAGATTTTAACTAAAATCCTGATTTTAATCTCCTGATTAGAGACAATGGCTAAATTAGTGCACGAATGCCAAACTGGCTTTATAAAAGGAAGAAGCCCCTTAAATAACATTAGGAAACTCCTCCATATGGCAAAACATCTCCAGAGTGCTAATAAAGATGCCTGCATTCTGACTATGGATGCAGAAAAGACTTCCAACTGAGTAGAACGCCCCTTGTTATTTAGAAAGTTGGAGAAAATTTGATTTTGAGGAACACTTTCAGAAGTTGATTAAAATGATCTAGTAAAATCCTATGGCATGTATTTAAGGAAATATCACAAAGATGGAGCCAATACCATTATACAGAAGAAAAAGACCAGGGTGTCATTTATCGTCCTTATTTAATTTAATTATTGAACCATTAACACAAAAGAAACACTGAAGAAAGTCAGGGAATAAATGCATTGGGAAAAGAAAATACAGTTTATATGTTGATGACCTTGTGCTTTTTATATAAGATATAAATAAAAGGTGTCCAGTAGTATAAGAAATAATTGAAGCTTTTGTCAGGAATCGAGGGACAGAGTAAATATCAGAGATTCTAAGCCTTGGCTCCAAAAGATACCCAATAAATGATAAATGCCCACTAAAATTAGTGCATAATACAATTAAATATTGAGCAATTAATGAAAATTATTTACAATGACCTAGAAAGGTGGGCATTATTACCATTGACTTTGATTAATAGAATTCATGCATTTAAAATGACTGTCCTGCCCATGGACTTGTATCCCTTTTCCACAATCCCATTTACACCTTCCAAAAACAAGAAATTTAAAAAGCTACTCAGAAGTTCCCATGATCAAATCAGAAGCCAAGAATCAAAGTGGAATATAGGGAGTGTTCAGTTAAGATGGAAGGCCTGGCAATACCAGCTTTCAAGAGATAAGACAGGGTGACACAAATTGCACCGGTACTTGAATGGATGGATGTCTAATAAAGAAAATCCATCATGGATACAAATAGAACAGAAACTGGCAAACCCAGGCTCATTATATAACTGTGTGCTGGACTTGTATCCCAAAATTCCAGCACCCATGAAATATCACCAACTAGTTCAAAGTGCAGTTACTAACTGGGGAAACGTGAAGCACTTGAGCAAACGAAAAAGACCAGATCTGGGTAATATAACTAATCAAAAGTAATAGTGTTTTCAAACTCAGGCTGAATAAGGAAGATTTTAGTTTGGGCAAATATCAGTATGATAAGTGAAAGGATTTCTTTAGCCCTGGACAGCCTTTAAGACAAACACATGTAGCTGATCCATTTTAAAAAAAGAATGTGCAATATGAGTTTATACAGGCTGCTGAAATTTCAAGCCCACGTATAAGATTTCCTAGTACAGATAATTGTGTTGCTTTTTTACTATCTGAAAGTGTTTTTAATAAAGTTAGCAATCAAAATTGTGTCTAGAATGTATAATCTCATGACTATGTTTTTACAGGATAAACCACATACAACTATTATGTCATGAAGTGCAGACTGTAAATAAGAAATAACAGGAAAAGAATGGAATGCTATGATGCAGACAATAAATATTGGCTCTAGTACTAACCAAGTAGTGCAAACTGAGTACTTTTAAATTTACATAATGTATGATTCTCCATATCTGTATAATAAAATACATAACGTTACCCCAGATATCTGATGAAATGCAAAACAGCCAGGCTCTTTTTCATACATAGGACATGGGACTGCTGGATAGTAAAAAAGAATTTTGGAAAACCATGCTGAAATAAATCAAATAAATAGAACTTGAACAGGAATTAAAGATGTGTATTGGGAGTTGGCCTGTTGAAAAGATTCAAATTGGGAATAAGAATGCTATTCCTATTCTTAAAAAAAGAACAGGAGTACGTGTGGCACCTTAGAGACTAACAAATTTATTTGAGTATAAGCTTTCATGGGCTACAGCCCACTTCATCAGATGCATAAAATGGAACATATAGTAAGATATATATATATATATATATATATATATACATACAGAGAACCTGAAAAGGTGGAGTAAGAATCTAATTAATTAAGATGAGCTATTCTTTCTTCCAAAAAATAAAAAAAATCTTAAATTTTTGGACCTAGGCAATGATTCCTACTGTCGATCACTGGAGGAAAAAAACATTAATAGAATATCTCATAATAGAAATAACAAATTTTGTGAAAACCGTGCCAGACAAATATACAAAAAATGTATAAAAGTAATAGTATACCTCGCACAGGACAACAATACAATAGAAATACTGAAACCGTTGGAAAAAAAAAGGAGTACTTGTGGCACCTTAGAGATTAACAAATTTATTTGAGCATAAGCTTCCGTGAGCTCTAATAAATGTGTTAGTCTCAAAGGTGCCACAAGTACTCCTTTTCTTTTTGAGAATACAGACTAACAGAGCTGCTACTCTGAATCCTGAAATCATTGAGATGCTTTGATGTAGAAACAGTCATCCTATACTAAGGATAGTCAAGAAGAATATACAAAATGATAATAATTGAATTACATCCTCTCTCCCGCCGCCTTTTATATTTTCTTTCTTTCTTTCTTTTTCTTTTCTTCTATTCTCTTGATACTTCCTCCTTCCCGCTCCCAAAAAACATTCAGCTCACTCTCAAAAAAAATTAATATGAATGGTTTTATATATATATATATATACACACACACACACACTCACAGGTGTTCCATTTTGTGTTTGTTTGTTTTGTTTTGGAAAAGGGACACATATTAATGATATAGCAAGATATGGTCAATATGTTGTTTAATCTTTCTAATTCTCTCTTAACATATGTACCTATATGTGTCAAGACTTTGTAACTGTAATGCCTTAGTGTTAATGATTCAAAATATCATATTTGTAGCCTCTCTCTCAAGTTAGAGTTCTGATATATTCAGGAGATGGAAGGTATGACCCAAAAATAAGTTAATCTGAGATAAAGATCAATGAAACCCAGAATGTCTAAGCTTGAACCACTTAGAATTTTGAGCTGGGGGAAAGAGATATCTTGAAATGAAAATGCAAAATGACCCTATAATTTTGATTCTGGGGTTGATCAAAAGAGGCCTATTTTACGGTTTTGCTACAATCTGTTAGAAAACAGAGCCCAAACATTTCACATAGTATGTACCAATATAATAAATTTATGACCTCATTTCTCTCTATCAATGCTTGATTCCTCCATTCTACCAACTTTCGCCTACTCTTAATCCCCCAACTTCATCTCTTTTGCAGAAAAGTAGCCAGTTGCTACTGCTGTGCCAGGTCTCTGGAACATTGCTCACTTATTTTCACTTTGCTGACTCTTCATCAGTGTATAAAATGTTCATCTCTCTACAGCCAAAATTGTTGACCAGTTATTGAGGTTGATTATTCCTTTCCATTTTTCCCCTTATCTGATCTCCCTACTTACTCTCATACCTAGGACTGTATGGGGATTGGAATTTCTGTTCAACAGAAAACGTCACATTTCTGAATTTTTTTCATTCCAAATTGGAAAAAAAAAAGTCAGAAATGCAACATTTTCCATAGAATTGAATTAAAAAAAAAATTATAGCAGGTAACTGACCGGGCAGCCAGCAGTCTGGGATCCCTGGGAGCTGGGTAGCTTGGCAGGCAGGCCGCTGGAGATCCTGGGAAGAAGGGCAGTCCACCCACCTACCTGCCTGGTTTTCATGAAAACTTTTGACGGAATCAACACATTCCCATGGAATGTTTGGTTTATGACAAATCAGCTATATTCACATTTGCTTTTTGTAATGATTCCATTGTAGTAACTGCTGTTAGAGACTGGTACTTGCATGACTTGGAAGTAATTAGTTGCATTGTAATATTGTGAGAAATTGGTGCATGTTTGTTTAGGATGTTTTGATGTTCATGCTACCTTTAACCCAAGCATATGTCTATGGAGAAAGGCAGATCAGTCTGGCAAATGAAGATCTGAGGTGAAATACGAACAAGTTAGCAAATCAGGAAGTTGAAAGATTAACTCAAGCTGTTCCAATGCTCTCATTTATTAGACAGAGAAAGGGAAAACAACACACAGTATATTGTTCACACAGCTTGAACATTCTAATCAATGATTTCCTTTGTGATAACTGTGCTAATGTAAATATATTGTAGATGACCCAAACAATCTGGAAATATTACCCTGTGTGCATAGGCCAGATAAATTCTAACCTAGTTCAAGGAATGAATGCAATTTATTGGAACAGCAGATGTGACTGTATGGGGGAAAAAATATTTCCCTGGTGAAAGTTCCAAACCTATCAGTAAATGTCTTCTGCTCAGAAGTGAGAAGCTGGCTGTTGAGAACTGACAAATCTCCATGTTGTCCAAATGACTTGCCTAGTACCCAGAGGTACTCAAAGTGCATCCTCAGTGCTACTGGTGGCATGGCTTCAGGCAGAATGAGCCTTCTTAACACAGTGAGCGCCTCATTATTTTAAAAGATTAATCTGGAAACCTTCCCAGATTATACATCTATCTGTGTAATTTACACCTTAGAGGCAAAGGGAAGCAAAAAGATTGAGTAGGTTTTTGAATATTACCTTGTCTGTTTTTCCTTGCTATCTAAAACAGCTGGGAGTAATCTTGATGCGCTGTCTTCCCCCCCGAAACAGTTTGGCTGATGGCTTGCTAGCTGTTACACACAAGATACAATAGCTGTAAAATAACCATGCACAGATGAACTCTATGTGCCACCAATGACCCATCTGCAGAACCAGTTGTTTGATTTAGTGTGGGTCGGCAAGGGATCCATTGGAGAAAGAGAGAGGCTGCAACTTGTATTTAGCAAGAATTTATTTCTGCCTGCAATCTTTGTTTTTCCCTCTTCTTATTTAACATTTAAATTTTTTTCTCTTCCATGCTCTCAATGCTGAGGAGACCACCATACTTTTTGCCTGAGTCATTTCAAGGTATCCTCAAGATATCAATCAAGTTTTCTGAGTAAGCTATGGATATTGACACAGTAAATATGAGCATCTGGATGGTTCAAGCAGCCTGCTCATACACCCTAGCTGGGTGGCTGCTCCTGATAATAGATTGGATTGTGCACAGTCTGTCCAGTCCCTGTATACATCTATCTATAAATCAGAAAAGGGTTGCTCATCACAAAGCCATTTTGCATTCACTTAATCTCTAGGCCCTAATGCAGTTACTTATGATGGTATGAAGTTGAGGATGCAATGTGTATCTCTCTCCATGATACAAGTGCTGTTCATTGCATCTCCCAGATGTGGACCTCCATTCTAATCCATCAGAATGGGGTTCCCAGGTTGAGCTGAAGACCCCAAACAATGAGGGTTTGTTCCACAACAAACATGGCCCCATTGTTTCAACAGCTGGTGAGGTCTCTGTTGTGTCTTTTTTGCTCTTTACACAACAAAACAATATGAAGAAACCACATGAGCACAGTTGGGTCCAAAATAATGATATTTCCTAAATTATATGCAAACATGTGAGGTCTTGCTATATGCATATTGCTTCCATGACTGGTTTCTGGTCATTTCTGAAACAGAGAAAATAGTAAAAACAATGAGGAGTCCTTGTGGCACCTTAGAGACTAAGAAATTTATTTGGGCATAAGCTTTCATGGGCTAAAACCCACTTCATCAGATGCATGCAGTGAAAAATACAGTAGGCAGGTATAAATATACAGCACATGAAAAGATGGGAGTTGCCTTACTGAGAGGGGGGGCAGTGCTAATGAGGCCAATTCAATCAGGGTGGATTTGGCCCATTCCCAACAGTAACAGTAAGTACTTCTAGAGGGCTTACAAACACCTTAAAGGGATAGTAGCCCGTTCCTATGAACAATTGGAAGATGCTCATATATTATGGTGGTGAAGGTGCTTTAAAAACATAGACTAGCTGTTGAAGAAGGGTATATTTAGCAAACAGACATTTCTTATTCAATTACAGCAGATTATTCAGATAGTCTTTATCATACATGAACTGTATCGAAAGTCTGTAATTGTAACCCTAATAATAGCGTAAATGCAGTATATAGTGGAATCTCCTTACAAGTGTTTCTCCACATTTACCTCTTGTGGAAGGAATGGGTTTTATTTGCTTTGTATTGCTGACTACCATACAGTGAGAACTCACCGCATGCACTTGGTAATCAATGTCATTTAACTGAGCATCATAACTGTCCTACAGTGCAAACACAGGTGCTAAGCATATGGTAGTCTGCCACTAATGAAAGGAAGTATTTTGGTTAATAGATATATTTTCCAGTATGTTGCCCAACTTATCTGATTTGTTTTGACTGAAATTGCAAAGTTTATTTTGTAGCCATTTTGTAAAAACAATAGTTTTGCAACCTCTTGGCCTGTTTTCTGTTCTGCCAGTCTCCTTTGGGGGTGCTACTCCCTCAGAAAGGCCTAGGGCTGACCATGTAACTGCCACTTAAATATATAGACCTGAATTCTCAGGGGCTTTAAAGTGGATGTAAATGGAATTTACAGAGTGGTATAAAGAACTCATAGTGTAAATGAGGATCAGTTCATAATTCTGACATCAGTGGGCAATGGAGGAGCCAACCACCTCACAAGATCAGATCCCAGGTTTCACAATCTGTGCAGCTCTCCATAAAGCTCAGTAACATTACTGTGCCCTTGTATCTGCTCCTGTTGTCTTCATGCACTTTTATTTTTGGAGCTCACCAGTTTAAACAAAAAAGAGCTTTGATCTTGAAGACCCTGAGCAACCAAAAGGCCCTTTTAAATCAAGGAAAATTCTGGGTGTACAAGGAATGCTAGCCTCTAAGTAATGTGCTGAATGCCTTCTGCAAGTCACTTGGCATCATCAGTTCCTGTTGATTTCAAACAGGGAAGAGGATATTCATCACAGAACCTGAGGTCCCAATCCTGCAAACTTTTCTGCATGTTCTTAACTTTAACGCTGACTTCAAGTGTCTGCAGCTTTGAGGACCTGATCCAAAGCCCATTGAAGTCAGCGGAGAAGCTCTCATTCACTTTTAGGGGAACAGGCCCTATGTTTGTAAGGCTGGAGATAGCTTGTTTACTGTTAGTTGCAACGCTTTCTATAAACTTCTGCCGCTTCCTAATTCCAGGCCTATGTTTCAATTAAGAACTTCTTGTAAGTTATTGGCAAATTCTTCATTGTTTTACAGCTTGTTTTTGTCATCAATATAGGATCTATTCCCTTACAGAAAATAAATTGCTTCCAAATTAAACATGAATAAATGGACACATCTAACATTAGGAATCATAACATTCAAAAACCGGTAGGAGAACACTGCAACCTCTCTGGCCCAGTGAGTAACAGACTTAAAGGTGGCAATTTTGCAACAGAAAAGCTTCAAAAACAGACGCAAACGAGAAACTGCTGAACTTTAATTAATATGCAAACTAGATACCATTAACTTGCGTTTGAATAGAGACTGGGAGTGGCTGGGTCATTACACATATTGAATCTATTTCCCCATGTTAAGTATCCTCACACCTTCTTGTCAACTGTCTAAATGGGCCATCTTGATTATCATGATGAAAGTTTTTTTCTCCTGCTGATAACAACTCATTTTAATTAATTAACCTCTTACTCCACTTTTTCAGGTTGTCTGTATATATATATCTATATATCTATATCTTCTTACTATATGTTCCATTCTATGCATCCAGTGAAGTGGGCTATAGCCCACAAAAGCTTGTACTCAAATAAATTTGTTAGTCTCGAAGGTGCCACAAGTCCTCCTGTTCTTTTCTTTGAATAAATTATACTTTCATAGTTATGAAAATATATATGGCCTCAAGTACGAGCAATTTTTCAGTACCTTACTAACAAAAAGCAACACTGAAAATGATACCCACAAAAATAATCATTCATATTAAAATGATACTTTAACAGTATTTTCAATTGTAATTGATTTACCCATTGGCGACCTAAAGAATACTGTGAATTCACCATTTCCCCATAACTGTACTAGAACAAAAACACATGAAACAAAATTTGTTGACTAGGGCTATAAATACTGTTAAAAAGACAGTTTCACCTACATAGCAGCCATGCTGCTGAACAAAACCCCTCAACGAGAGTGACTAGGCTCTCCAAACACAGTGATGGGTGGGTCAGTTGCATTTGGCCAATAGGAAAATTAAATATCTACCTGCGGATTATGGTTTGGGAAGAAGATTGTGTATAACAAGAGAGAAGGTGTCTGAGCAGTTATAACAGAAAATGATTCCAAATGTTCTCTCTGAAGACATCAAATTGTATCATCAGGAACTGAAATTGAAGATAATTTATTCATCTTAGTGGAGCTTGAGAGTCAGTAAAGATCAGATTTTGTGAACTATCACCCAGAACTCTTGTGTCCCTCATTCTGAGGAATTCCACTTTGTTTTGCTTCTCAGACTCATTCTGTCCCACCCAACTTGGTGTCCTTGAATGTTGTTGCTAAAAGATATTTGCATCAAAAATAAAAAAATCATAAAACTGGGGTTATAGAACAAGTTATTTACACTGAAAGAATGACTCCAATGGCACTTTAAAATTCCTGTTTGAATAATATTTGTGACCCTACTATTTGTGACCCTATTCACACACTTTATCGCACATGGGGTCACTGGCAAGTTGAGAGGTGTGCCTTTATATCCATAACTCTTATCTTGCAGGTGCTGCTCCACACCTTCCATGATTGGGTCAAAAATTAGAAAACAAATAAAATAATGTGTTGATCAGTTACTGTACTCTCAGTTGTGATTTCCCTCCTCCCTCCCATAATAAGACACCTTTTTAAAAAAGAGCATGAGACAGAAATAAAGGAATTGCTATTTGTGTTCTGGGCAATGATTCATCAAGTCTTTTATATAGCTAGTGCCAGATGCCTGAGAGAAAGGTGTGGATAATTAAGTAATAATATGTTTATGTTGGCCCTTTAGACAGTTCTAATAGTATATATTGTAGAATGCATAGCCTATAGCTCTTGCTAAGGTACCTGAAATACATTTAGGAGTAGTCAAAGCACCATTAATTGCCAGTTTGTTTCCAAGTGCAGCTAAGAAAATTAAAAATAGCTTTGAACTGGGGATCCCAGAACCAAAAGTGAGTCAAGAGGAGGCTTCCTTTTCCTCCCTGATGGAGCAGTAGCTATTAGTATCTCTCTCATAAAATTAAACCACAATCATAGTTACAGAGTTACTGTTAAGACTGTTTTCAGAGTAGCAGTCGTGTTAGTCTGTATTCACGAAAAAAAACCTTAGGCTTGAATAAAGACTGGGAGTGAATGGGTCATTACACAAAGTAAAACTATTTCCCCATGTTTATTCCCCCCCGCCCCACCCCCACTGTTCCTTAGACATTCTTGTCAACTGCTGGAAATGGCCCACCTTGATTATCACTACAAAAGGTTTTTCCCCACCCTGCTCTCCTGCTGGTAATAGCTCACCTTAAGTGATTACAGTCATTACAATGTGTATGCAAAAAGAAAAGGAGTACTTGTGGCACCTTAGAGACTAACCAATTTATTTGAGCATGAGCTTTCGTGAGCTACAGCTCACTTCATCGGATGCTGAGCTGTAGCTCACGAAAGCTCATGCTCAAATAAATTGGTTAGTCTCTAAGGTGCCACAAGTACTCCTTTTCTTTTTGCGAATACAGACTAACACGGCTGTTACTCTGAATACAGTGTGTATGGTAACACCCATTGTTTCATGTTCTCTATGTATATACATCTCCCCACCGTATTTTCCACTGAATGCATCCGATGAAGTGAGCTGTAGCTCTCGAAAGCTTATGCTCAAATAAATGTGTTAGTCTCTAAGGTGCCACACGTCCTCCTTTTCTTTTTGTTAAGACTGTGGAATCTTGGTTCTAAATTAAGAGCTTTCAGCCTCACCCAACACCACAGAGCAGTTACTACTTGGTTAAATGTCTGTCTGTCTAAGCGATGCACTCTAGTTCAACACAAGTTTATGGCCTCTGTTATGCAGGATGTCAGATTAGATTATCATAATGATCCCTTCTCTCTTTGAAGGTTATGTATCAGTTAATCCCTTTATTTGCATGTAGTGGGTATAGACCATCTGGGGTTTCTGACTGATGGAAAATTGAAGAATACTTGAAAGAGACAGATGTATTATGTGAAGTGTAAAGGAACCTGAGAAAACTCTAAAGAAGCTGTCAGGGAACTTGCTTTGTGGCTCTGTTACCAACACATTAAATTTTGTTTAGGGTAGCTAGATATTAGAGTGATGGGTTTATTATAAATCTATTAAATATATAGAACATCATTTAAACTTCCTACTAAATATCATTAAGATGAGGAACTTGCTTCGTGAAAAATACATGGGATTTTCCCCTACTGGCTCTCTCTTGACTTGTCTGCTTTTAAATGCTGAACTCCTTGGGGCATGGATTATGTTTGGTAGGCACCCAGCACACTATGGAAACTTCCAGGAAAAAAAAGATAATAAATAATTACTAATTAACTTTGTAGCAACTTTGAAACATTCTTTTGTTTTGTTTCTGGCTTGATCATTATAACTCTTCATATGCAGTTGTTCGTGACTAAATTTCAGCTGGAATGCAGCTAACAGAGAACACTGCTGCTCACCATTAAATTATGCATTGGCTTCCAGACGTTATTACTTACCTTTCAGAAGCATAATGGTTGTGGTGAAATATATCTGACCGATCACTTCTCCATGTGTTCCTGGTCATTTGCTTAAGTTATAATGAACAATCTGTTTCGTTTTGCTCCAATCATATACTTTAATTTCTCCTTGATTTTGAGGTGCTCTATCTATTTTTTCATTTAAAACTTAAATAAGTGTTGTATGCTCCTTCTTTTAATATCTAGATACATTCATATTCATATTGTAAAGTACCCTGCGATGCTAAAATAAAAGGTGCTATACCAATGCCTGATGTGGTCATAATATAATCAGCTTTTTTTTCACTCAACGGTGTACACTGGCCATTACTGAAAAGTGAACAAATGTGAACAGTTGCTGCTCAGTAGTGTTTTATTTAAAAAGTATGCCCGTATAATTAAGATAAGAAATAACTGTGGTAACTATGTCGGTATCTGCAGAGAAAGGTTCCCTTTTTAATTAGGATCTCTGTGTATAACAAGTAACAAAACAAAGAAGATATATAACAATTTGTTCACTAACCTGCAAACTAACCATTTATAAGAAACAAAGAAAAGATATAACAGGGATAAAGAAGACTTTTTAGTTTTTTTAAAACAGATATGGGCTAAATTTTCTGTAATCAGGGGGAAAAAATCTGTATACATGTGCAATAGCATTGCACCCATTTACATCTGTAGAGAATTTAGCCCAATATGTGCACACAAAATAATTGCATCAAGTATCATTAGCCTGGTGGCACCTATCCAATGTTATGCTCTATAATTCTTGTTCCATCACATGCAATAACATTTACACAGTCTTTCAGAACACAATGACAGAGTCTGTGGGGTTTTTTTGGATGCCCATCTGATTAAAAGCTATTCACAATTCACTCCCATTTAATCAATGTAATAATGGGTAGTTGTCTGTAAGGATCAAGTGTCAAAGCAATGCATTATATTGATATAGTAAAAGATGAGGGCCATCAATAAATGAGGTGCTTTAATTTTTTGGAACGATTGACAAGTCAAGGGTGATGTCTGCAGGAAGCCTGAAGCTTCCGTACAAGTAATGGTTGAGGGAAACCTGAAGAACTGCAATAGGCAAAAAAATCAGTTGCCATTTTCTGAAATCTGCTACCATACCTCAGTCCATTTATTTTAGAGATTTCCTGCATTGTTGCAAATGTTCTGATTCTGGATATAAATACTTAGAGTGGTGTTGAATTGCTACATTTATGTATTGCTACTTTAACCCACTCAGTGTGGTGCTCTATCTCTTGCTAGTGGGGGCTGGGCCACAGATAAGAGATGGATGAACCTGCTACAGCGTAAGTTAACATACACAGTAAAGGCTTATGTATTAAGATCCTGAGGTCCCAGTGTCAAGTGACCCAATGAGAAGTGCAGCGTAGCACTGGCAGATATGAAAGTAGAAAATATATGTGTACCTGGGCAGGCGTTTTAAGGGGCAGGAGGTCTTGGGCCAGTCAGCCCTGGTTGGTTAGCCCCGCACTCTTACCCTTGTGCTAGCGGTTGGTCTAAACAGGAAGGAAGCCCTGCAGTGGAGCGCTGGCTGGAGAGGAAAGCAGCAGGCTGAGGGGAGCCAGAGGAGAGCACAAGGCAGGCAAAGGCCTGTGGAAGACTCCAGTGAGATAGGCTAGGGAGTGGCTGCTCAGGACCAATCAGGGAGCAACCCAAGGAGGCCAGAAGAGGGTGAGGGAAGAGATAAAGAGGAGGCTGGGAAGGGAAAAGCTGAGCCCAGAAGGTGGGCATAAGAGTTTAAATCAGAGGAGAGAAGACAGATCCCCTTGAGAAGGAGGAGCTGGACTCAGATTGAGACTGGGGCAGAGACTTTGTGTTTTCTTTGTTTGGGACAAATGTGAGACAAATGAAGGGATGGCTTCTTTTCATGACTTACCCACTGCAGCAAGTTGCCTCTACAGTTGGAGTAGACAAGATCTTTTCCTGGAAGCTGAGGCAGAGCACCACAAGGCTGGGTCTAGCTCTGAGGGGGTGTTCCAAGATGGTGAGTTTTGTAACAATGTACATTAAGCCAGCAAAGATTAAAAAAAAGTCATGATTTGAATCTAATGTCATGCGGGCAAGGGCAGAATGGGTAACTTAGCAATAGCATTTTGTCTCTACTATTCCAACACCATTTACAGGTCATTGGTCTAAAATCCAAAGCCTCAGGATTCAGTCCTTATTTAAGCAACTGCCTTCCCCGCCCATAATGAAATCAATAAACTTCTCCCTGAGAAAGGACTTCAGGACTGGGGTCTGCAGAGACATAGTGCCATTGAAATGCTATCTGGTGCCTTGGATAGAGGCAGCAAGTGACCAATACCTAGCACGGAGCACAACAGTGGGTTTATGGGACATTTTGAGCCAAGAAAAAGCTCAGTTTTGTGAAAACAGACATGAGATCCCCAATATCCATGCACAATATCTAAGACCTATGCTTTTTAGGTATCATTGTAAATACTGCTACAGAGAGCTGGTTGAGACAGGCAGATCAAAGTGAACTTTTGTTCACCCCACCTGTTGCATGGCACATACCAGCTCAAGTCACATTTGCAGTCACATCAACAAATGGGTCAAGGACGAAGCAAGGTCATGGGTCTTCCCCCATGCACTGGGCTGGAGCGTGAGCTGGGAACACTGAAGTAGCATATGCAGTTTATACAGTGGCGCTTGGTAAAGGCACAGTTTGGCCCTCAGTAAACTGCATGGAACTCAGTACTTCTAATTCAGAAGGATGAAGGGCTGTGTCAACCTATTGGGATTTGAACTTGTGGGTCTGGGGAGCTTAAATATTTTGTCAGGAAAAATAAGAGTTAGCCCATGGTTTTTTAAATGATTAGGCATTTGTTGATGGCACCAGCCGGAATAAGTATTGTACAGTTGAATTAGAAAGATAACATTTGAATGCTTCTGGTCATATTGAATTGGAAAGATGCATAATAAACCCCAAATTGTGGAATTTCATCATTGTAATATCGAAAATACATGGTTCAATTAGAGCAGGGCTTGAACTAAGACCATGGATGAAAGTACCCTCAAACTTTGTGGCTCAAGTCTCTCTGGAATATACTGAGACTCTGCAGCTGTTGGCACTTCTAATGCAAGGTGCAGGACAAGAATAAAAAGACAAAAGAAGAAGAGACTGGAAGGGAGAGCCATGGTCTGCAACTCTAAAGAAATGCAAAAGTAGCCCATTCTTTCTTTGTTTCCTTAGTGAAGAAGGATAATGACATTCAAATGGATGTGTCTGTAAACAAATTGTCTCTCTCAGACAATGCATTCTGTTAAGCATAAGGCAAATGCTAGGAGATGAATCATTTGCTTGGTATTAAAAGGCTTCCTTCAGATCTCATTATTAGTGAGGTGTCTCTTCAGCATTGCTTGGACAAGTTTTTTCTGTGGTGATACATACATCTAGCTGACATTTTCATTTTCCTTCAAATGACACTGTAAGCAATAGCCAACTTACTGGTTCTTTAGTTTACTTTCTGTGCCATCATAACAAATAAGCATCATACAGCATAGCACACTTCAGCATGACATCAGATTTTTCAATACATTGTCACCCTAAAGTGTGTCACCTGGTGGTTAAAACAGGGATGTGTGGTTTTTGTATGTTCTGTAAAGCCTAGAACAGGTTTTTGTGAAAATAATTGTGAGGATAATGCATACATGTTTTAAACCACCTTTCATATCCAAAGCATCCCAAATCATTTTGAAAGCAATGGATTACATATTGTTAGTGCAGTGACTGAGTGATGGCTCAGAGACATGTTATCTCATTCACAGGCTAGAAAATTAGAACTTTTTTATTGAAAAATGGAATAAATAAATAGACTGTAGATACATGTATAGTTTTCCAGGTTGAATCTGCAATATGTGCACATGTTAATTAAATAGACCTCAATTTTGAGATGCTGAACGAGATAATGCAGAAAATGAAAGTTATGTTTCCTGAAGCAGTCTTAGTTCTATTCCTCTATGTCATCACATAATGGCTTAAGAACCAGGAGGGACAGATTCTGCCATGCTCCCTCACACTGGCTTTATCTACAGTATGACATTACATTATATTATGAAACATGTTAATTTAGGGGGTCTTCATGTTGAGCAATTGCATTTGGGGCCTGATTCAAAAGCCATTCAAGACTTCAATGGGCTTTGGTTACAGGCCTTTTGAGACTGTTAATGAAAAAAACAGTTTGACTCTAGCTACATTTCTTAGTCAGGTAAAATCCTAAATGGCACTTGCCCTCTTATCACATAAATGAGAGAAGTAGATGTTTCACCGGTGGCTATATTGGTGGTATGCAGTAAAATGAACACTGAGTCTAACCTCTCCAGCACAGGCTTAAGTAGATGTGCCTCTCTCTGTTCTTGATAAGCGATTCCTAAGTGTCATTAGCATCCATGACCATGTCAGCATGTAAAACATAGGGCAGCATATGGTTCTTAATGTGTCTAGCAAATACATAGGGCCTAATCAATTATGCAGTAACTTCATAAAGGGTTGGATTAAGCCCTGTGAATATGCTGGACACATTAAGGACCATATGCTGACCTATTTCCATACATGTTTTTCCCACAGATGATTAGATGTGGATGGAAGTTGAACGCACAGATCTAGGGAAACATATGGTCCACAATGTTAAATCAAAAAGTACTCATGGGTGTACGGCATATTTGAAATACATTGCACAATTGTGGAGATTAAAATGAGGAGGGAAGGCAAACAATAGTATATTTCCAGGTAGTTGTGTTTAATTACCAATGAAAGGTTCTTTTTGCAAAGATTTAGCCATGCAACTCTCATGGATATAATTAGGAGCTGCATGTTTGCATCCTGACATGATCCTATGGAACTATTCCACGATGCTAAAGAGGAAAACTCCTAGGAACTGGATATTTTTTACACGTCTGCTGGGATTTAAAATCCTTTCATGAACAGCTGAAGGGGACGAAATTATCCTTCCATTTAATTGTGAGGATTTAGTTAGAAGTCATGTCAGGTTTGACTAAAATGATACATTCTCTAATTTCCCTCTCAGCCACTGCACTTGTCTTCCACATGTTTGTCACTTATTCATAATCAAGGTCACTTAACTACTTGCGGTTGCCCATGTTAAGCTGCCAGAGTGAAACAGCCAATATGATAAACTCTTTTTAAAAAAACCCACAATTGCATCTTGCAAGAAAGGAAGTGTTGCTCTCTAGCATCTTTGCAAAACATTGAGTCCTAACTGGCCTTTTAAAATCACTTTGCACCTCAGACTACCTTTAAGTTGAAAGAACTTTTGCTTCCCCTCCCTCCAACATTTAAATCATTCTAATTTATCTCTGGATATTTATGCATCTTTTGTAGCTAATATTAATCCCTTGGAGCTGAGAACTGGGATTTCTTAATGTAACATGCTAATGCCAGTATAATAGCACTAACAATGGGGAGCCTGGATTCATGAGCTCATAGGGATTAACAAGGATTTGAAGTGTATTTTCTAGAGAGAGATAATTATTACTATTTACAATGCTCTTTTACATCTTAATTGTTTATCAAAGGACCTTAGTTACCATACAGGCACCAAGTAATTGTGGTGAATCCTCAAAAATGCATCAAACAAGACCGTTCTTGAGACACACTCTCTACCTCATCTGCATCCCGTTGAGTACATAAACCAAAAATCTATTTACACATTGGTGACCAGCTCTTCCTATCTCTCTGGTAGTTTTACTAAACACAAGATAATATCCCAAAGAAATCTGATAGAAACAAACATAAATATCTATTAGACTATTATTTACACGTGTGCACCTCCCAAGCTCTCCAATAACCAGCCCCACCTCTCTCTTGTCCTCTCCTTGCCAGGCCCCCTCCTGCTTCCTTGTGTGTTAGTTCACAGTGGGCTTCTATGGAGATAAACGTTTCACTGGTCCCTGGTACACACATCTTTTACCGTACCCCTTAACTACAGTGTTTCCCCAACTCCCGTTATATAGGGGAGCTACATCACTTCCCCTGCTCTGGAGCCCTTTGCAGCCACAAAAGTGAGGGCTGTTTTTTGTCCCTTAATGAAACTTTGTTCACAGTTATACCAAATCATCTCTCTCAGAGATCTTTGTCAACCTATTTTTCAGCATGCTTAAAGGATGCAGCTTGAAACAAATGTTCAGGTTCCTACATGTTTGTGTTTATGCAAGTAGAAATCACGTACACTGGATTTGTGTTTTAATCTGCAACTAAATACAGTAAGTATTTGTATTTTTAAGTGTTGTTTATGATGTTTATTTTTAATTCTCATTCATTTTCCCATTAGGCTACGTTCTCATCAAACTGAGATTATCTCTTTAACTTTTGGAAACCCTATTAGTTGGTGAAACACGCATAGGGTCAAATTGTACCCTTCAGGAGGCACAGAACTCCAGGAGGAATTTAGTGGTGGACTGGGAGGGGGATGAACGTTTAGGCCCCAGTCTAGGAAAGTATCTAAGAATATATTGAGTGTGTGAGTATTCCCATTCACATCAAAGGGACTACTCCTACGCCTACATGTACATAAGTACTTTGCTGTTTCAGGGCCTTAGGGCCAGGTAACTTGTTGGGGTAGGTTGGAGGTTCCCTTCTTTCTGACCTTTACTGCCCGCTTTGAAGAGATGTGTGCACCCTAACCGATACATGAAGGAGAGATAGCAGTTGTGGCTGATTGCAAAGGCAAGACACAGTATGGCCCATATTGTCCAGGTACTGTATTGAGGAACAGGTGTGCTTTAATTATCTGGCAAAGTTGCACCCATCTGTACATACTTGATGGGTGTTTATTTTATTTCTTATGTGCATCTTCAAGTTTTGCAATGGTGTAATGTACTTTAAATGAGCTAACATTTATAATTCTAGATGTGCAATGCCAGTGTTGCTAAGGGTTCAAAAATCATGATTCAGCCCCATAAAATCATGACATTGGCTTAAAAATCACGAGATTTAAAAATAAACATTTGCCTTCTCGTTTCTGAGACTTCATGTTTGCAAGCTTTTCTCTGCAATTACGAGGGCTAGAAATTTACTTCCTTTTTTAAATGAAGCTGAGATTCTCACGCAATCTAATAATTTCAGCAGCTGGGGCTTTAAGAAAAACACCAAATATAAGACTCCAAATAAAATTATGAGAGTTGGCAACACTGAATAACTGTGACAGGCATTTAGATGAACCCATGGATTTTTATTAACACTCACTAGTTTCTTCTGTGAAATATATAGCTTTTCTGTTGCTGGATATTGTCTAACTACAAAGCTGTAGCATTTATTTTCCCCAGTTAAGATGTTGTGATGCTTAGCCATTAATATTTATCTTCCAACAGCTCAGATTCTCACACAGAATATTAGAATAACAGAAAGTACAAGAAATTGAGAAAGAGAACTAAATTGCTTGTACAATCATAGCAAGAAACTGAACATATAATTAACTATACAATAATTCCACTTTTGCAGTATTGTTTTTCCCCCCCAAGCTAACCAGTATGTGCCTGCTTTCTTGAAATATCACATTGACTGGTATTTGAAAGATAAGCCATTAATCAAGTCACATGTGTTTAGGGAGGAATTTTCAGCAGCACCTAATGGCTTTTGAAGCACAAATTCTATTGAGAGTCGTGACAGTTTGTGCACCTAAATCCCACATAATGCACAGAGAGAGAGAGTATCTTGGAATATCATGCAGCACTGGAAACCATCTTGGAATACTTCTCATTGTTTCTTGTCTTGTTTTACCCACTAGTTCAAACTCATATAAGGATACATATTTCTGTATCCTTTCAAAGGTGCTTTGTTTGTGCCTCATAGTTCTTAAGGGACATCAAGGGCTGCAACCCATTGTTTTCCTTGGATGGTTCTATACCATTTGCCACATGTAATTGTGTTAGTACATCACGGCTCTTTCAAGACAAGGACACACACGCCCTTTAAATTTGAATCAGAACATATGGACTAAAGGCTCAAATATTGTGCAGCATTGGAAATGTATGCCCTGAATCGGAGGTTTGTAAAGGATGCCACTTGTGCAATATAAATGGAAATAAAAACCAGTAAAGAAACTACTAGTCTGGGGGCCCAGGCTGGTAATTTTTGGCAATGTAGCCCCCATATGGAGAACAACAACTACATTAGTATGATAGAAGTGTCCTTTACATATTTATCTAGGGTGGATGTGGTGTTGTAAACTGGTAGCAAGATATGCCAATGCAAGGTATTTGTATCCGTGGCCAAACAACCTTTGCACAAGTGAAAAGGCCACAAAAATGTACTTAAGTTGTCCAGACATGTTTGAAAGAAAAAATAACCAATAACATGGGATTTAAACAATTTATTTTAAAAGTCAAAAACAAATTTCAGAGTAACAGCTGTGTTAATCTGTATTCGCAAAAAGAAAAGGAGTACTTGTGGCACCTTAGAGACTAACCAACTTATTTGAGCATAAGCTTTCGTGAGCTACAGCTCACTTCATCGGATGCGTACTGTGGAAAGTTTAGAAGATCTTATTATATACACACAAAGCATGAAAAAATACCTCCTCCCACCCCACTCTCCTGCTGGTAATAGCTAATCTAAAGTGATCACTCTCCTTACAATGCGTATGATAATCAAGTTGGGCCATTTACAACACAAATCCAGGTTTTCTCACCCCCCCCCCCCACACACAAACTCACTCTCCTACTAGTAATAGCTTATCCAAAGTGACCACTCTCCTTACATTGTGTATGATAATCAAGGTGGGCCATTTCCAGCACAAATCCAGGGTTTAACAAGAACGTCTTGGGGGTGGGGGGGAAGGAAAAAACAAGGGGAAATAGGCTACCTTGCATAATGACTAAGCCACTCCCAGTCTCTATTCAAGCCTAAGTTAATTGTATCTAATTTGCAAATGAATTCCAATTCAGCAGTTTCTCGCTGGAGTCTGGATTTGAAGCTTTTTTGTTGTAAAATAGCGACTTTCATGTCTGTAATCGCGTGACCAGAGAGATTGAAGTGTTCTCCGACTTGTTTATGAATGTTATAATTCTTGACACTTGATTTGTGTCCATTTACTCTTTTACGTAGAGACTGTCCAGTTTGACCAATGTACAGAGGGGCATTGCTGGCACATGATGGCATATATCACATTGGTGGATGTGCAGGTGAACGAGCCTCTGATAGTGTGGCTGATGTAATTAGGCCCTGTCATGGTGTCCCCTGAATAGATATGTGGGCACAGTTGGCAACAAGCTTTGTTGCAAGGATAGGTTCCTGGGTTAGTAGTTCTGTTGTATGTCCAGTATGTGGTTGCTGGTGAGTATTTGCTTCAGGTTGGGGGGCTGTCTGTAGGCAAGGACTGGCCTGTCTCCCAAGATTTGTGAGAGTGTTGGGTCATCCTTCAGGATAGGTTGTAGATCCTTAATAATGCGTTGGAGGGGTTTTAGTTGGGGGCTGAAGGTGACGGCTAGTGGCGTTCTGTTATTTTCTTTGTTAGGCCTGTCCTGTAGTAGATGACTTCTGGGAACTCTTCTGGCTCTATCAATCTGTTTCTTCACTTCCGCAGGTGGGTATTGTAGTTGTAAGAATGCTTGATAGAGATCCTGTAGGTCTCTGTCTCTGTCTGAGGGGTTGGAGCAAATGTGGTTGTACCGCAGAGCTTGGCTGTAGACAATGGATCGTGTGGTGTGGTCAGGGTGAAAGCTGGAGGCATGTAGGTAGGAATAGCGGTTAGTAGGTTTCCGATATAGGGTGGTGTTTATGTGACCATCGTTTATTAGCACTGTAGTGTCCAGGAAGTGGATCTCTTGTGTGGACTGGACCAAGCTGAGGTTGATGGTGGGATGGAAATTGTTGAAATCATGGTGGAATTCCTCAAGGGCTTCTTTTCCATGGGTCCAGATGATGAAGATGTCATCAATATAGCGCAAGTAGAGTAGGGGCGTTAGGGGACAAGAGCTGAAGAAGCGTTGTTCTAAGTCAGCCATAAAAATGTTGGCATACTGTGGGGCCATGCGGGTACCCATAGCAGTGCCGCTGATCTGAAGGTATACATTGTCCCCAAATGTAAAATAGTTATGGGTAAGGACAAAGTCACAAAGTTCAGCCACCAGGTTAGCCGTGACATTATCGGGGATAGTGTTCTTGACGGCTTGTAGTCCATCTTTGTGTGGAATGTTGGTGTAGAGGGCTTCTACATCCATAGTGGCCAGGATAGTGTTATCAGGAAGATCACCGATGGATTGTAGTTTCCTCAGGAAGTCAGTGGTGTCTTGAAGGTAGCTGGGAGTGCTGGTAGCGTAGGGCCTGAGGAGGGAGTCTACCGAGCCAGACAATCCTGCTGTCAGGGTGCCAATGCCTGAGATGATGGGGCGCCCAGGATTTCCAGGTTTATGGATCTTGGGTAGTAGATAGAATATCCCAGGTCGGGGCTCCAGGGGTGTGTCTGTGTGGATTTGATCTTGTGCTTTTTCAGGGAGTTTCTTGAGCAAATGCTGTAGTTTCTTTTGGGAACTCTCAGTGGGATCAGAGGGTAATGGCTTGTAGAAAGTGGTGTTAGAGAGCTGCCGACCAGCCTCTTGTTCATATTCCGACCTATTCATGATGACAACAGCACCTCCTTTGTCAGCCTTTTTGATTATGATGTCAGAGTTGTTTCTGAGGCTGTGGATGGCATTGTGTTCCGCACGGCTGAGATTATGGGGCAAGTGATGCTGCTTTTCCACAATTTCAGCCTGTGCACGTTGGCGGAAGCACTCTATGTAGAAGTCCAGTCTGCTGTTTCGACCTTCAGGAGGAGTCCACCTAGAATCCTTCTTTTTGTAGTGTTGGTAGGGAGGTCTCTGTGGATTAGTATGTTGTTCAGAGGTATGTTGGAAATATTCCTTGAGTCAGAGACGTCAAAAATAAACAAATTTGTAATTCAAAAGCTTTCTTTCACACAAATTGACACTACTTTATTTTAAAAGACAAAAACAAATTCTACTCATACAAATGGTTACTTTGATACAAATTAATTAACGAGCTTCCATTACTGCGAGAATGTTGGCTTTGAGCTTGTATTGAGAAACACACAGATTATTCATTGACACAAAAGTTTTAAATAACATATTCTTTATAATAGAAGCTAAGTATACTACTGCAAACTATGATGCTAGCAAGACCCTAATTGCCAATGGACTCCCTCTCAGCGATGGACAATATGATGATATATATGTGTGTCTAGCTGTTTTCAGTATATTTGCCATTTGCTACGTCTGTGTCTTAACAATCTGTTGTCTCAGTCTGATTTGGATCCATACTGGCAACTTTGAGGCTTCTAAGAGTCCTCTTCATCAGTACATAGCAAGCATGCGTGCATGCCATGCTCTGTCTTGAATTGCAGCTGGGCTCACACTTGGTTTTTTTACTCCCCCATGTACTGTGTTCCAGGAGTGCTTCAGGGGCAAGTGTCTGTCTCATTAGTGCTGGAGAAATATGTTCATCTCTGTTGTGATGCCAGCCATTTCCAGTTGGGCAAGGCATGTCAGGATGAGCCTCTTGATTCCAGATAGGGGTCTGGCAATTTGCATGCTGGGTACGTTGCAGAAGACTATCATAACTTTGGGGAAGGGCCTCATTACAGGGCTACTTGTGACAGAAAAAGCTTATATCACCCACCATTTACATCTGCTGAGTTAGCTGTTGAGAAGGGTTATCAGAAGTTCTACTGATATCAACTGTGAAGGAGGTATACCCACTATACCACCAAAATTGGCAAGGCTTCTACATTTGTGTGGATTCTTTCTGACAAACTTCCTTGCTTTTTGTTTGCCCACCCTTGTCAGACTGGTGGTTGCATCACAGCCAGTCAATGTGTGTACATGGGCAGCATTCTGCATAATTATTGGCCAAGTTCAGCTGTTATGATGTGGGTTGGTATGAACCTTTTTTGATCTTTCATACCAGTATGAAACCAAAGTTCTTGTTGTTTACAACTTGTGAATAATGTACACAGAGAACTGCGACATCAGTGTCTGGAGACCACACCACTACATGAGGGTAGTCTTGTGAAGCATGTGCAACATGAAGCAGGAACCAAGTATCTGCTTCTTTGTGTGATGAGAATAGATCTTCTTGGTCTACAACTCCATCTGAAGTGGCCATGTGAGCATTTTTGATTCACCTGCGATAATCATTTTCCGAACTGGGCCAAGTAAATTTTCTGCCAAATCACACTATAATTATGACAAAAAAATTACCAGATGTAATTTCTTTTTGGGACTTCCAATGAAGTTACTCTACTGCATTGGACTTGTTGTTTTGGGACCATGGGTTCTGATTTCATTGCTTTGTGAGGATTGCCTTCATGAACACTCAAAAACTTTAATTGAATCTTTGACATCATATTGATCACAGAAGATACCTACTCTTTTGTAGCTCTGGAGAACCCTGTAGAGGCTGGCATGCTTTTCCAAGTACAGTTCAACAAGTTCTGAAAAAATAGCTGCCCTTCCTTGTATGTGACCATTCATATAACAGCTGTGCCATTCACTAGCCAGCTTGTGGGCATGTTGGATGCTGGCAGCTGATACAGTGACTGAGTTTCTTTTTCAAATTCCCACAATAGCTTATTTTTTGCAGTTTTGTTCAGGGTACCATCTGAGTGTGCTAGCGCATATGGAAGTGTGGAAAGCTCAGGCGTGAAAACTTTCTTCAGATCAATCTCTTGTTTGTGCAGCTACCACAAGATGGCTAAGCAACTCCTGGGCTCTACACAAATAGTCACTGTCTTATCACTATTAACTTCCAATGTGATCTCCTGGCACCCCTGTGAGGTGGAGAAGTACTTGTATCTTCATTCTCCAATAAGTACCAGAGGCACAGGGAGATAGGACACACAACCTATGATCATACTGGAAGTCTGGAAATGGAATTCACATCTCCTTAAACTTCATCCAGTGCCTGAACCGCAATATTATCCTTCCATATTAGCAGTATTTGTCTTTTCAAAACTACCTCTACCAGGACAGTTAATGGAAAATGTACCTTTTTAAGAAAGAAAAGTTGAGGTTATCTTTCATATCTAGATGTTCAGAAAACTGGGTTGGCTAGGGGCTATGAATTCTATTTCTTACTGGATATTACTATCCAGAATGGGGCATTGGTTTGCTTTGCAGATGTGCGGGGGGCGAGGGCATAGATTTCCTTCAGGGCATTCAACACCTCGGCTTTTGCAAATGGACCGTGCTTTGTTGAGGAAGTTGGCGCAATTGCTACTTCTACCTTAGACGTGGCTTCCTTGGAGCTGGTGAGATTGGCTTAAGTTTGGTTCAGCATAGGTTTTTTTCTGCAAAGCAGGATAAGATCCTCACAGTAGATTCATACCACCACAGAGGCCAACTTTCTTAGTCTAATGTTTAAATTCCCCTAGCGAGATAAGCTTCAATGGAGAGCCTGAATTATTCAGTAGGTATCTATTTTTGTTAAGTACTACATGAATAGTTCTTGATATAAATTTGTGACTATATTGTGTGGGTTTAATGAAAACCATGGCTATTTGCTGGGATAATTTTCAATAATTTCCCTGCATTTTGTAAAGCACATCACAGAAAATTCTAAAAGCCCATACTTAGACACTGTGTTAATGATAATGTAAGAAGAATTAGCTCTGGAGCGAATGTTTTTATTCATCTTACTGTAGCATGCTGTGTCCTGTCACAGAGTGCACAGTGTCTTGTCCATTTAAAACCTTGTTAAACGCTCCATTAGTAACAAATGAAAACATCTGTGCCAGTAACTATCACTGATTCTTGTGAAATCCCTGGTGGCTGTGGTGTTAAATTGATAATATTACTCCATTTACTTTTAGAGAAAACAATACCATGCAAATAATGATACAAAGAATATGATCTGCTTTTTGAGTGGGGGAGAGGAGAGTCTCCATTTTGTGACTGTATTCAACTGTTAACTAGGAATAGAGCAAGAAATTAAATGGAAAATACCTGACAATTACCACAGAACAATACTGGATAAAATCCACAGATGCCAAGTAAAGAGTTACAGCTCATCTTTGAAACTTGATAGGTAAATAGTTATAAAGTCATATACGTTCAAAGTATGTACATTGCATTATAGGCACGTTGCATAGAAAGCAGTTTCAAAATTATGCTATTATATTATCTGTAGATTTCCGATTGTTGTGCAGTGTCATATAGCACCACTCTTTTTAATCTGACCTAGCCATGATCCAAACCCTAAAACCTCTTTATGTGGTTCAAACCCAATATGGATAATGCTACATATACACGTCTCCTCTTACAAGCACACATGGTATGTTAGTGTTAACCCTCCTATCTGCCTTACCCACAACATCATCTTTGATTCTATCCCATGTCCACCCCTACCCACACTAAAAATGCTTCTTTGTTTTCAAATAGTCATGGCAGTAAAACCACATAAACCAACACAAGAAGTTGCAGGATGAGAAAGGTCCCCATAGATTTTGAAAAAAAAAATATAATTATGTTTATAGGTAATTTGTAGGCATGGTTTTAGATATGTTACTATGTACATGTAAGGACAGGTACTTGATTATGCCCTTTTTAAATGCTAATATATACAGATGAATATGGTGCAATATGGTTACACTGATAAAAGTAATTGGGATGGGTTTTTTATACACTGGTATTTACCAAAGTAGAGATACTCTTGATGCAGAAACTCAGATCTAAAGTGCCTAGAACTTTGGAGTATTTAAAATCCAGATTTAAATTTTGTGCATTGAACATTTCTGTAGTGGATTCAGAGGTATTTGGTGCAGAATCATTATACTTGTGAAGATATGCACATGTTACTTAGTGGTTGTTCATACTGATATAGAATTCTCAGCCAAAGTACAGGATGCTGACTAGGTATATGTACGAACAGGACTTAAATTCAGCTGGAACCGTCCAGAGCAGAGCGCTGGTAAATATTTTCAAGCCTGTGGAAGCCCTGGTGACTCCCATGGGGCTGGAGTCCTGAGCCTTGGCATGCCCTGAAGGGCTGGAGCCCTCAGCCCTGGGGTCTGCTGTGGGGCAGAAGCCTTGAGCCCTGGTACCCCCCTGTGGGACTGAAGCTCCAAGTCCGCTGCAAATGAAGCCTGGAGCCCTGAATAGGGAGGGGAAAGGGCACTCTGGGAAATAATCTCTGAGAATTTAAGACCAGTGTACCAATGTATGGCTGTATAGTTTTTTCTCACTTAAGTTGTTCTCCCCACTTTTGTAGAGGACTGTAAATCCAGGACCCACCAACCTCACTGGTGGTTTTCTCTGTTCTGACACATTCAAGTATAATGACATGCTGGAGCACGTGATCTGGGTTGCAACAGGGTTTTTATGAAATCTGAAGTATTCATGATGTTTCTGTTCTTCCATTCCTGTAAGAACTGTTACTTGAGAAACTGAGCCACAGAAAGGGCACCTCCACTGTATAGGGGATTTGGGCCACATAGTTAGCTAAAACTGGACACCAGGAAAGAAGGCAACATAATATATAGATGGAAATGGAGCCTGTTGGCAGGTGAGTAAGTTATGGGACTTGGGGGAAGGCCTCATAAGTACAAATATTTCAGAAACCTCTCGGATAAACATCTAAAAGTTTGGATGCTTACCTTAACCTAACCTTGGAGGTTTGCCTTATTACAAACAACACAGCTAGGAAGACTGGAATCTATTTTTGTTGTTTTGCAAAGAGAATCATGAAGAAAATAAGACACGGTGTTCTTTGCAGGAGAGAACTACCCAAGAGAGCAATAACTCTGAGAAAAGAGGGGGAAATCATGTTTCATCCTCAGATGAAAGTAGTTCAGTGGTCCTGGCCTTGTGCCGATTGTTACCCCATTGTATCAGAGGGGAGTGTGAACTCCTGTTGAGATACTGCAGTTGTGCACTGTCCTGAGGGACTCTGTGCAGCACATGTTATTAGAGGGTAAAAGAATAAAGCAGGACTTGGGAAGTGAAACCGTTCTGTTGCAGCCTGTGTGAGTTACAGCTCTATCCTCTTCTATATCCATCTATCTACACACACAGGAAATTATAAGATGGTCTAGAAGTCAATAGTTAACAAAAATATTAAACCTGAAATCGATTCTTTCTTCTAAGTGTTACTTTATTTATTAATTTGTATGTGCATTGAAATAGCTAAGTTAGTAAAGTGACACTTAGAAAAGCCTTCACAATTAACAGTCCTTATTTAATTTGCTAATCCATTCATAGCTAATATAAGTCGACGTGAGAACTATGTGTCTGGTGTGGACACTTATTCAATGTAAGTAGGTTTTTATAAAACATTTTAGATTAAAATATTCCATTTTGTAAACATGAGATTATTTTGTTTGCCCCAACCCAGCAAACATTCCAAAAAATGTCCAAATCCCTTAAAAATTACAACCCCTATCCAACAAAGCACTTAAGGGCAGATTTAACTTTAACCACTCTCTTTAGACTACTCACAGGTTTAAAGTTAGACTTTTGCTTAAGTGCTTTGTTGGATTAGGCCTATATGGTACAATCGGTACTGATCAACTTTCACTGATGACAATGGGAGTGAAAGGTGCTTGGCATCTTGCAGGACTTGGCCCATAGATTGCTTTTTGTTTAAGGAATGGGATATTTTTGTTCAATATATTAAGCAACTATTCAAGATATTCCTTAAAGTTCTGGATATTTATATACATATAAAATATGGTCAAAATGGAAAAGGTCTGGCAATCTTGCATATGGAATCATTACTTCTCCCATAATTCTGTGCAAAAGCTTGCACCAGAGAGCAGAACCCAGTCCTGATATTTGTTTATCAGTGTAAGTAGTTTCATCTATGTGTGAAAAATATTTCTGTACTCTGTATTTCCAGGGAAGTTGGAAGAGTTGTCCCAGAGACGTTTTTCTTCAGGAAAAGAGATGGAGGCTCTGGATGAAGAAATATTCAAACTTAACTTCTCAAATTGCTCAAACTGAAAAGATGAATGCTTGAAAACTGTGAGTATTACCAACAAGGAGACATCTGCATAAAGTAGAGTAATTTTTGCACTAATTTCATGGAACAATCTTTTCAGTGGATTTAGAGATCCTTGATTAACTATGACCTATGCATAAGAAATCTTAATACCATATATTAGACTAATCATGAAAATTTTTGAGGCATTCTCTCCTTTGTTTTCAGTTGTATTTGTGGTAGAACAGACATCTAATTCTGTGTCCAGTGATTTCTTAGTCTAAACTGTATCTTAGTCATTCAGTTCCACTAAGGATTTATAATATGGCTTTGTCAGATGCATTTAGACTCTCTTTCCTGGGAAACAGATGCCAGTGACATTCTGGAGAAGTTTCTGGAACAGAATTTTTTTGTCTCTGCCTTGTACCACTGCAAAGCTCCTTCTTCATGATGCTATTCTAGGGCTGGATTCTTCTCTTACACCACTGCAAGTAGGAAGCTACTAAAGTCAATGGAGTTATACCAGTGTAAAAACAGTGTAAGGGAGATCAGAATCAGGTCCTTAGTTCCTAAAGAGCTACAACAGCTATTAAGAGTAGGCTAAATCCTGAGGCCCTTATCTTTGGTACTGAGTCCTTATTCAGGCAGATTCCCACTATGTTTTTCTTAGGGCAAGATTGCTTTCTCTAATGGTTAAATCCACAGGAGAGAGTTAACAAAGAGAGGATTCCTTAATATAGTTCTCTTTATTCAGCTGTGGCCCCATGGAGAAGAAGGCTGCTGTGTCAATGGTCAGTGGAGCACTTGTTTGTGACCACTGAGAGGTGGCTGGTCACATGGTACTGGCTCACCATGTTTCCATATGCTAAATCACATTATAATACAAATAACCACACATTACATTTCTCCTTAATGTTCACTTCTGCCAGGATGTCCACAGAACACTTGACAATGGCTAGGTTGTCATTGTGGGTTGTGTTTGGTGCTTATTACAATAATTATGCTATCTCACTGTTACGTTGTGTTCTCTCCATTGGTTTGTAGTGTCTACCCATGTCTTTTGCCATGTAAATAGATTGTGGTCTCTCTGAGGCATGGACCGCCTTTCTTTTATATGCTTGTGTAATGCCTATCACAGTGGGCCTTGATCTTTGATTTGCACCGTAGGCATTACTGTAATACAAGTAATAATTAATAAATGCTTCCCTATCATTATTTTTCCATGAATTTGCCCCAGGGGTACTATGGAATCATGAGTTGGAGGGGGTGTCTCCAGGAGTTGCATTCTCTATTAAGATTTGTTCCACATTCTGGCAAGTGGGAAATCCTAGGAGATATAAGTATCACATATTTTTTTCTATTATATGCAGATGCCTGTATTTTCCAAACTGCATGTAGCGTATCCATGCAAACATTTATACAAAATACTAATATTATCTGTTCTTTTTCAGCATTATTCATTCATAGAGTGACATCCTATCTGGAAGTGTTTTTATTAAAGAAATTCACTCATTGATTTTACAGCAACAAATGACAGAGTGATATTACTCTTTAGATAACTCCAGGCAGTTGGTTCAAAGCCAAAGCCCATTTTCTTTCTCTCTTATAACTGATTCATTCATAGATCATCCTGGGATGAATCGGGATATTTTTCTTTCTTAATGCTGAAACTTCTTTTGCATATTTTTTTCTTTTAAAAATCAAGAATTACTAAAATTAATCACTTGCAAGGAAAAAGTAGAGGAGGGAGGGTCAAAAACAGGAGATTTACTTCACAGTCCATGAATCTCGAAAAGCATTGAATCCAGTTGAGAGACCAAATTCAAGGAGGTTTGCAAATCCAAAGGCTATAGTAACCCTTCACTTGGCAAGATACCTCTCCAGGTCAAAGTTTACAGTGCATTAGCTGAGCAATACATGGGGGGAAAAACAGTTGTTACCTTCTTAACTCATGAATGAATACATCTATCCTATGGTAAATATTTCATTCTCAATAGGTAATAAATTCAGCGCACACATACAACATTAAATGAAGGGCAAAACAAAAGCCTACTCAGAATTCTAGGCTATGTAAAGTCAAGGTCAGACACTGTGAAGCCCTGTGTTCAGTCAATGAGTTCACAAGTTTCTCTGCATTAAGGAATATCCTGCAGGGAGGGCTGGGTTAGAAGAATGCAGGCTGATCACTCTTCCTGCTGACTGAGACTGAACATTATTTCCTTTTGTAGTCATTACTAAGAAACCAGTGTAATTTGTGTAAGACAGAGTGTGTGTGCAACTCTGTGACATTGTACCCATAGCTGATAAATATCAGAGAATTTCATAGGAAAGGCTTGGGTTTGAAAAAAATTCTAATTCTGTAATTTCATACATCTTCTTTAAGGAATGAGAAGCTTCTTACCCTCACAGTCAAGGAATTGCACCCCTTCCTTACCAACTACATTCCACCACTACACTGTTTTTTTGTTTTTGTTTTATTTTCTCTCACTCTAGTCCCTATGGTTTTGTCCATGATGTTCCACATATCCGGAATTCTTTCCCTTTCCCTTTTCACAAGGAATCTTCCCTCTTTCAAGTCAAATATTTCCAGAAGATTCACTTCTTCCCTGAGGCCCACACCATTGTGTCAGCACACCATTACATAATACAAATAACATGCTAAGCTGGGGCCATCCTTTGGGTCCATCGATGCATGCTCATGGTGCGTATCTATTTAGAATGTAAGTGTCTCAGGAGAAAGGAACATATCTCCTTTTAGGTCTCATATAGGCACACACAGGACCAGTATTAAGGGGGAACCGTTCCTGCAAACCTTACTCAGGCAAGACTTCCTTTGATATCATTGACTCTTAACGGAGCTGAGATACAATGGGGAGTTCTCCTTTTCTCCCTCTCCCACTCATAGACTCAGACTTTGAGGCCAGAAGGGACCATCATGACCATCGTGTCTGGCCTTGTGCACCCACTCCTGTAATAGACCCATAACCTCTGGCTGAGTTACTGAAGTCCTCAGATCATGATTAAAAGACTTCAAGTTACAGAGAACCCACAAATTACGTTCATTTAAACCTGCAAGTGACCCGTGCCCCATGGTGCAGAGGAAGGCAAAAAAACAAACAAACCAGGGTCTCTGACCTGGGGGAAAATTCCTTTCCAACCCCAAATACTTCAGTCAGTTAGAAACTGAGCATGTGGACAAAACCTACTAGTCAGATACTTGGAAAAGAATTCACTCATTTTCTTGCAGCCCCATGGTATTTCTCTAGGCTCAGGGGATGACTAGCACTCCCAGCTATCTTGTGAGCACATTCTCCTTGCTTGTTCCATGGGAGATGAGGGAGAATGAATGGTGATTTGTCAGAAACTCAGCAAGATGAAACTAGTGGAGTTTCCGTTCCCTTCCATGGCTATTTTGTACAGAGGGGATAATTTAGCCCTAATCACGGGCAGCTGGATTGAGATTTTGGGACTTGGTCATTCAGTTGGCGGTTAAGTGGAGTGTGGTGTGGAGTGTGGTGTACATTTTCATTAACTTGTAGGAGAACTGTTGGGTGTTCAGCACTTTTGAAAATCAGGCCATGCATGTAGATGCCTCAGTATGAAGTTAGGCTCCCGCTTCTGGAAATCTTTGCTCTCAGCTGTTCTTTGAGTTGTAGCACCTAGAATAAATAGGAATTCGATATAGATTCAAATTTTTATTATATATAGCTGGGAAAAATATTGACATAGGAGCAGGATGGAAAGCACAACATAAATGCAATGTTCATTCATCACACACATTAATACGTACAGCGTGATGCTTATAAACAGACTTCCAAAATTAGGAAATTCTGTCTTATACAGATATAAAATAAGAAATATTTTTCAATATGTGCTTTCAGCTAATTTCTTTCAGTAATTTATACTATTTTTTGTCAAACAAATGATGGCAAATTCAATATATCATATAGATATGGGAGATTTCCAGGTTTAAACAGCTTCATAAATCAGGAGTTGATCAATAGCAATAATAAATGGCCTTTAATTCTATATAGGTGACAAACAGGGTTTGCCATTAAAAGCATGCTTTATGTATTAGCTGTGTTCACTTTCTCTTTATAAGATGATGCTTTAGCACTTAAAACTGTGACATAGAGTAACTGTTATTGCTCTGGAAGTATTAGGTCATAACCTCTTTCAGCAGAATTTAGCTCTTTAAGGTCAAATATTTCTTGGGTTGGGCAAAAAATAAACATTATGGAAACAAGCATTTCAGAAAATGGTACACTCCCTTTTAGTGAACAGAGATTTTACCTACCATGGAAAGTCATTTGATACACCTACTATGGATGAAGTGAGCTGTAGCTCACGAAAGCTTATGCTCAAATAAATTTATTAGTCTCTAAGGTGCCACAAGTACTCCTTTTCTTTTTGAGGATTCAGACTAATACGGCTGCTACTCTGAAACCTACTATGGATGTGTACCTGTTCTAGTGGGTTCATATGATGACTAATCTATAGGACTGTGACGCTATTAAAAACATTAATCATGATTAATCCCGCAATTAATCATGCTGTTAAATAACAATAGAATACCATTTATTTTAAATATTTTTGGATGTTTACTACATTTTCAAATATATTAATTTCAGTTGCAACACAGAATACAAAGTGTACAATGCTCAGTTTATATTTATTTTTATTACAAATATTTGCACTGTAAAAAACCCAAAACATTATTTTTCAATCCACCTTGAGTTCTGTGGTGCGATCTCTTTATCATGAAACTTGAACTTACATGTGTAGAATTATGTACAAAAAAAATGCATTCAAAAATAAAACAATGTAAAACTTTAGAACCTACAAATCCACTCAGTCCTCCTTCTTATTGTGCCAATCGCTAAGACAAACAAGTTTGTTGACATTGATGGGAGATACTGCTGCCTGCTTCTTATTTACAATGTCACTTGAGAGTGAGAACAGGCATTTACATGGTACTGTTTTGCTGGTGTTGCAAGATATTTACGTGCCAGATGTGCTAAAGATTCATATGTCCCTTCATGCTGTAACCACCATTCCAGAGTACGTGCTTCCATGCTGATGATGAGCTCTGCTTGATAATGATCCAAAGCTGTGCGGACTGACGCAAGTTTATTTTCATCATCTGAGTCAGATGCCACCAGCAGAAGGTTGATTTTCTTTTTGGCTGGTTTGGATTCTGTAGTTTCCGCATCAGAGTGTTGCTCTTTTGACTTCTAAAGCATGCTCCACACCTCGTCCCTCTCAGATTTTGGACGGCTCTTCAGATACTTAAACCTTGGGTCGAGTGCTTTCGCTATTTTTAGAAATCTCACATTGGTGCCTTCTTTACGTTTTGTCAAATTTGCTGTGAAAGTTTTCTTAAAACAAACATGTACTGGGTCATTATCTGAGAATGTTATCAGAGCAAGACATACAATTCTCCCCCCAAGGAGTACAGTCACAAATTTAATTGACACTTTATTTTTTAACACGCATCATCAGCATGGAAGCATATCCTCTTGACCGGTGGCCGAAGCATGAAGGGGCATATGAATGTTTAGCATATCTGACACGTAAATACCTTGCAACACCAGCTACAGCACTGCTATGCAAATGGATGTTTTTACTTTCATTGACATTGTAAATAAGAAGCAGGCAGCAGTATCTCCCGTCAATGTAAACAAACTTGTTTGTCTTAGTGATTGGCACAGTAAGAAGGAGGACTGAGTGGACTTGTAGGCTCTAAAGTTTTACCTTGTTTTGTTTTTGAGTGCAGTTATCTACATTTGTAAATTGCAATTTCTCGACAAGGAGTTTGCACTAGAGTACTTGTATGAGGTGAATTGAAAAATGCTATTTCTTTTGCTTTTGTTTATCATTTTTACAATACATATATTTGTAATAAAAAATAAATACTATAAAGAGAGCTCTCTGCACTATTCTGTGTTGTAATTGAAATAAATATTGAAAATGTAGAAAAATATCCAAAAATATTAAATAGATTTCAATTGCAATTGTATTGTTATAAGTACGATTAATCACAATTATTTTTTATCATGATTAATTTTTTTAGTTAATTGCATGAGTTCACTGTGATTAATTGACAGCCTACTAATCTAATTGAGATTGAAAGACAATTTGTATTATAATCCCATGGTTCCAGTGGGCCATAAGATTCTGAAATATTCACCTTTTGAAATGAAATGTTATATGCTTGGCTATGCTGAAAGGGTTTTTGTTGAGTTTTAAATTCCACTGTGAGAGGACAGTGAAAGAGAAAAAAAATCTACCACCTTCTTTATTTTCACAACCTTATAAATTAAATCATTGGTGTTTGGAAGTTGCAACTGAGCATGGAAAAATTCTTTCTAGAAGAGCAGTGTGTGGCTTTTTCCCCCAGAAGAAAATGGTTTTGATTCAGCCATATTATAAGGCTTTGACAATCATGTACTGAGCATACACAGTAATTTTTTTCTAAGCACATTAAGTGCACACCTAAGGCATTGTTGCATGTGCATATGTAGCTAATATAAGTGAATGGTGCACTATTTAATCTGCCAAATGGCTTTCCAGCAGCCAGTACACACATCTCAAATATTGTGGGAGACCTAGGATTTGGCAAAAGGATTTCCATCTGTTAAGGGGTAAGCACAAAGGCTTAGGAGCCAGGCAGCCCCCGTTTAGTTGGTATGACTTCCAGTGACTGACCTTAGTTCTTCTACTTCATAATCTGACATGGTCCTCCTGCACCCAGGTGTGTCAAATATCTCTACCCCATTTTGCAAACAGCGTAACAAAGTTTGACAAATCTTGAACCAGAACCTTTATTTCTGAGGCTATGCACCCATCTCTGATCCTTTTACACCAAATTGCTTCACTTTCTGGGGATTATTTAGTGCTTATAATGCTTACCCATCATTGCAAAAAAACCCTCCAAAACTGTGAGATCTGCCAATGAAGATTTGCTATGTAAGTGAAAATGATTATCTACATTTCATTAGAAGGGGTAACAAAGGCAGAGAGAGGAGAAGAGATTTTGGTGAGAGGCAATGTGGCCTACCAAGTGAGGCATGAAATTTGCCATAGTCTTCGGACATGACCTAATAAAAATGTTCAGATATGGGCTATTGGCAACTCAGGCCATGCTGGATGTTACAGCCATTTTAACAACAAGGTCATAATCAGCCAATAATGCTGTTTTTCAGTTAGATATACAAGAAATGTATTCTTGGTTTTGCTTAAGCATGACCTTAAAATTGGTGTAAGGACATATTTTGTATTAATTTTGATTGTTAATATTGTCTTAGAAGAATTTATTCAAATAAATTCCTTATTTTCAAATTCAAATAAGATCTCCTTATTTTTCTTGCAGAAGCTACCATGGTTGTGTGAAAGTTGCTTGGTGACTGGGTAATATTAACTGTACACAGTAGAGAAAGGTATTCAGTTACTTCTGGCTATTATGAGTGCTTCAAACACGTTAAAAATACAATTTTGTTCAAGAGCCAGGTCCATCAATGGAGACTTACATTTCCTCTTCTGATATGGGGGCAGTGTGTGCTTTTTCAAGCTTAAAGGTGTAGAATTGATTACTCCAGCAGAATCAAAAAGAGACCACATTGTGTCTGGCTATCAAACACTATAGCAGATGTTTCAATGAGCTGAGTGCCCTTCCCATAGACATAGAAATATGTAGAATAGATTATGGTGATGGTATTGAAAAGACTTTGAACAAGAACAATGGATGATGGCACAAATTCTGCTATATCAGGTTTAACAGGACCAAACTGAAAAGGGCTGGATAAAAAAAACTTGCAAAAACTGTGGGTCACCCTGACAAACTGTGACCAACACAAAAAACCTTCAGCAAAAGAAGGGTGCTTTATTTGTCAAATGAACATGCCATCAGAAGGCCTCCATGAATCTTCTACCTTTGGCATTTATAGTTGAGTCCACAAGCATGCACTATTGCTGCAAGATCAGCACTTGCTTGTAAAACTAAGTGCAGGGGGCATAGTGGCCCAACAGGCAAAGTATCATGCAAAATGTTTGGTGTTTCTCTACAACAAAGTCAAGGAGAAGAAAACTGAAATGTTGCATGAGATTGCCTTTGCCTTTGCTGAACTGATAGCATACACTGAAGAGACAAGACTGAATGAAGTGTGGCTCCAGTCTTTAAACTAGCAGACATTGCAAGGTGCTGTACAGCTAGACTAGAACAGCTCTGGGTGACACTGGCTAAGTGCATTCACAGCACTGAACTAAAATCCCATATCCTTTCACACATTCCAGATCTCCAATTACACAAAGAAGTGTGCTCCTTTCCTTCAACCAGGATATTGGACATGCCCTCTGAAAGGCACGTGAGGAAGACTGTGACAAAGAAACACTTCATCTACCCCAAACAGCAAACATTATTCAAAGGTACCTGTTTCAAATGAAAACAGGATTATGTGACCCAGGATGCCAAGGAAAATCTGTGTCTGACTCCCTACTGACACTGATGTCCATGATATTGGGAGATCCAAATGTTCAGTCAGAACAAGTTTCCATTCATCCAGATACACTACTCTGGCACAGCTGTTGCACTACTACAGCAGTATCCATTTCTGTGAAGGAACAGAAAGTTTGTACCACAACACAGCTCAAGAAACACCTTTACCAGTCTATGCTGGTTTGACTCTTCATGCACAAAGAAGTGAGCTAGTAGATACCTTCTTGGATTGTCCATCTCTTATGACAGAGTGTTGACCATCTCTACCAGCATGGCAAACAGCGCATATCAACACTTCAAGGATGAGAATGTAGTCTGTCCTCTAAACTTGTGGTGGACTGTTCACTACTGCAGCCATAGACAATACACCACAAGCCCAGCTCTACTGCAGCAGTAGACTCCTTCCATTGAACTGGGATAGCACTTTTTTCAGAATTTCAAGTAAAGGGAGTTGTCCATGGAATTCCCACCCTGGACTGTGGGACTGCAGTATCAGTGAAGAAGACTGTATTATCACTTTGTGAATGTTATACAATTGTCCCTCCACTGATCCTGAAGCAAACCAATCCCTGCTGTAAATGTTGAGATCTAGACAAACTGCCAAATGATTATCCAAGCCATGTAAGAAGAATGCAGGGGGTTGGAACAAGTAAGTCAAGCAGGAAGTCTGGATACCTTCAGTGGAGATGAAGACACTTCCTGGGCACCTTATTATTTCAGCAAACAGCCAATGCCAAACTTCAGCTTAGCCATCACTGTGCTTCTTTCCCTCTTTCCAGATGACTCCAAATCTGTGGCAATGATTCGTCATTCCATGGATGTGATAAGGAATGCTGTACACCACACAAATCCATGCCAAGTGCTAGTGATCACTGTAGATCAATCCTTTTCACCATAACTAAACAGATACAGTGGACCTGGCCTGCTGGATATGAAGAGGACAAATTTGTCATTATGCTGCATGGTCTTCATCTGGAAATGGCAAGTGTAAAGATGATTGGAGATTGGCTAGAAGATAGTGGATGGATAGAAGCCTTTTTTTCAGGCCAAAGTGGCCTTCCCAAGAATGGATGACTCCTTTGTGAAAGTATCTCATGTCACGTGTTAGGAGTGCCCACCACATAACTTCCAGCAGTCTGTACATTTTGCTCCAAAATGCATAAACACAGTGTACTAAAGATCACAGAGATGATGAGGCCTCCATGGGTCTGATAAATGGTGCAGAAAGTGAAAACTAGAAAACCCAATGTTCCAATTCTCATATACTACACTTCATATGAAGCTTCTTGTATTGACCTATGTGCTGTCAATCCACCATGCAAACTTTGGTCTCTCTATATTGAATGCCTTGGAAAGGGGTCACCTGGTTTCTTTGTGTTAGCTCATACTAATTATGCTCATTGGGTGCCAGTTCACCTCTGATATATGGTAAGCCTTCACACAGTGCACCCAGACACAGATAGAGGGTTCCTAAAGGAGAACTTCACATTTCACAAGACATAGCAAAATAATGCCATAATCCAAGGGGATGGTGGACCTGTTGGTCTAACACAAACTCCAGAAGCCCTTCCACAGGCTTAGTGATAGCAGCACCAGGGGTGGACAGGTCAACAGGAGAATCTGAAGCTTCAGCAGAAAAAGAAACCACCGTAAATAGGGTCTAACACAAAGCACTATGAACAAGTAAAAGATATCCAGGCTTCTTTTACATGACATGTCAAGGCAGTTGTTGAGACTAGAGTAGACATGGGCAACCCCTTCTCAGAAGAGAGTGTAGCTTTATTTATACTGGACACCAACAGCATTGCAGACCTTGCTGTGATTGACTCCGTTAGGGAGGTTGAGAAGATTGGGCAGCAGCAGTACCCATGACTATAACAGAGATATTGCAAGACAAAACCATGCCATTAGCAGAGCCTATCAATCGAAATAAACTTCTCTTGTTCAGGTTTCAGAGTAACAGCCGTGTTAGTCTGTATTCGCAAAAAGAAAAGGAGTACTTGTGGCACCTTAGAGACTAACCAATTTATTAGAGCATAAGCTTTCATGAGCTACAGCTCACTTCATCAGATGAAGTGAGCTGTAGCTCATGAAAGCTTATGCTCTAATAAATTGGTTAGTCTCTAAGGTGCCACAAGTACTCCTTTTCTTCTCTTGTTCAGCAGACCTCTTGCAAGGGAGATCTCCAAGACCAAATTGCAGCTCTCCTCGAAAAAGGGTGAGGAATGTAATTTTTCAATATATTGAAGATTGAAAGATTTTCTTGTTTCTTAATTTGTTTTAGGCTGTGTGTTTATGTAATCTGCCTTTTCAATCTTTTTGAGACACACCAATGTCCTGTTATGCATAGATCAATATGAAATGTCGTTATTAGCAAAAAGAAATGCAACTTTCTGTTCATTAATAGAAACTTGCAAACTTATTATTTTTCTATATAATTAATATTTTTGTAAATACTCCCTGGTGACATGCTACTGAGCATGTTAATTCTTAATATTTTTGTATAATCTCAAACCATCACAATTAATTGCTTTAGTTTTTAGGACACCTAACACAATAGGAATATAATGTACAAAAATAAAAACCCACTGGGATGGCTTAATACCATAAACAATTGGTATCAGAAAAATCTCTGTAGAAAGGATGCATTCAGACTTTTAAATGTCTGTCACAGCCAACATGGCATGAGTTGGCGATGGCCCCATATCTGAAAATTTTTATTAGGTCACTTTCTAAGACTCTGGCAAGTTTCATGACTTTATCATAAAACCCACAATTCTTTTTCATAAACATGATCAGCTACTAGATATGTCTTCAATTTGTATTCTGCTTGAACAATATTGTGAAGATTCAAGTTGTCTGGTCAGTGTAAACAGTGTTCCACTTCATGTCAACTCATCGTGAATAAATCTGGCTGGTTTCACCTTACTGAATCATTGTTCTCTGCACATGGCATCAAGAACAAATGCTTGTTTTGAAAGGGCAATGAAATCAGTGTTTGAATAGCAGGAGTCCTCAGCCCACCCCCTCTAATGTGGTCAGCACTAAATAGAGATTCTCAAGATAGAGAGGAATTGAGAAATGGTAAGAGGTTGTATCTACAGTCTGTGGAATGTGTGGTTCTAGGGAATTGTGCATGACCCTTAATTAGCCTTCATGCAACACTGGGCTAGGTATAATGGATTTTGTGGAGGCAACACACTTGGAGACAAACAGTCACTGTTGGCAAGCAAACACTTGTCATAAATGTTTGGGGTTACAGAGTTAGAAATTTTGAATTCCAAATGATGATCATTTAAAAATTCCTCCAGCTTTTCCTAAGTTTCTTTCTAACTACCTGTTCCTGAAGTCCAGAGGAAGAAAAGTTAATATCTGTTGAACTGGATTTTGTATGCAGAATCAGGTTGAGCAATTTTCTTTAAAATAGAATAAGAATGGATTCAAGCCAAATATATAAAGTCCATTGGGGACTGGAGTCATTAATACTGTACATGGTGAAGATGCAAATAGTGCGCTGTATTGTTCTGAAAGCAAAAGGGAATCATATTTCCAGAAGGACTCATTGAAAATGTTATACATTTTAATATAATGTCCCAAAGAATTATACCAGTACTGTAAAATATATGGTTCAATAAATGCAGCAATGTACAATTAAGGTACTTTGTAATAGCTTCTGTAGTTTAACACTGAAAAAAATCTCTTATTTTAAAACAAGAATGGGTATAGATTAAGGATGTGAACCAACTCAGATAAAATATAAACCAACCTGTGCTTTACCCAACACTTGAACCAAATCCCAAAGAAGATGCCTAAAGAAGACTGGGTAACTTTTTTCATTATTTTTTTCGATTATCTTGGCTCAATGAAAATGGCAGAATAATGTTAGAGGCCTTCTTTTGACATTTCTGTCCCATTTTTACAAACACGTTTGGACTGGATATTTGAGAGAAAGTCAGGCTGCATAATCATCCAAACTTTTGGGTGCTCATCTTCATTACTCACAGACTTCTGGAACTTTTGAAGTTCACTGGTAGAAAAGCCTGGCATTTCTAGGCAGTCACCAAAAATGAGTTTTCTGACTCATTTGTTTCTCTCTCACCCTTTGCCATTCAGTGCATCCATGCTTCTCAATATGGAGGCTATAAGCCTCTCCCCGGTGGGTTGAGGATCATAAACAGGTTCCTTTAGGGGCTCCCCACCACTCGCTTCCCATCCCTTTTTTTATGGCTAGATGGGAGAGGGATCACAAAATGTTCTTCTGCTAGATCATGATGTGACAGTATGGAAAAGTTTGACAAGCAAGGCATTACACCATCTATTATAAATTCTTCACACAGATATCTTGCTGTATTTTTACCCCCTTATTATTTTGTGGGTGTTTGATGTCTTTCATATAATATTATTTGCACTGTGAAGGAAAGGGTTATCCATCCACTTGTACCCACTTTTCTTCCTAGTTTTTTTTTTTCACAAAGTTGGACTAGCTTATCATACTGGTCATGTCTGGCTTTAAAATCTACAAATACATACTCTAATTGATGGTCATTAATGCAGCAACACTTGTCTCTCTTGTTCTAAACATTCAATGTCTCCAGTTCTTGATGGCAGTGTTATTTTAAAGTGCATCAAGCACTTATGAATAGCAACTCTGCTCCTACTGAAAAAACAATCACACTGGTTCAAGGAAGTTCAAGGCCTCACAGAAAAAAAAATGGATCAAATATTTATTAAAAAACCCAACATCTCCTGATGACAAATAGTTTCACAAGATAGGTCATTCCCCTTATCAAAAAGGTAAATGTTCAGTTATGGTCCAGGACAATACTCAACAATTTTAATGTATTTAATAGGAACCATCAGTAACACTCCCTCCGATGGATGGTAGTTAATATAATATGCTCATGAACATTCACATACATTACAGTTTCTATTACTGCTCCTTGTTCCTGGCTTCCAGCTATATAATTAATTTGATAATATAAAATTTGGCATGTGGATTTAATTTTCTAGACCACTGAGAGAGAGACATGAGCTTACAGTCAGGGAATACAAATATCACTGAGGTGTTTATTTTACTGTGATTTTTTTGTTTAGTTTTCTTGCAAGTGTCTGAGGGTTTTTTTATTGGCCAGGAATAAACAGATACAGGGGACTTAGGCTTTTATTTTGTCGGGCTCAGGGTGTCTGATCATTAGGATAAGAGAATGTTTTCAAAAGGATCATTTTCTCCTGCTCTATAATACCTTCTTATTTTTCAAAGAAAATGATTTTTTAAAGGGACAATTGCCAAACTGAAGTATTTTTTGATGCACAGGCAAGAGTCACGTGAGTTGGGGGGATCTTCATTTTAATAGCTTTTCTGTTATATAATACATAAAATGGATGGGGAACTATTTTTAAACAGATATAATAAACAGTGTAACATTATAGAAACATTAACACTTGGGAAAAAATTGCTATTCCCTTTCCACCCAATATAATGTCAGAGCTGTTGATTGTTATCCTAGAGTACAGAATGTAGCTCATGGCACCAAAAGGGGAAAACTCATCTCGCCCTCAATCATTCATGGACATCATCCTCATAACACTACATGTGAGAGAAGGATGTATTTTCTCCTTTTTACAGATGGGAAACTGAGGCACTGGGGAGAATAGTTGATTTGTCCAAGGTCGCACAGGAGTTCTTTGTCTGAACCCTTTTGGTGTGAAATTTTCTACTGCCTCCTTCTATGTTCCTTGTGGTTATGGGATAATTCCTGCAATGGACTCCACATGAGCAAAGCCCTGTAAAGTATCACCATATTAAGTGGTTAGGGTCAGCTGATAAATCAGGGCTTAGAGAGTTGGTTGTGAGTTGCAAATGTACAATATGTGTATCAAAAGTGAAGAAAAAATCCCCAATAAATAAAACTGATACTCTTTCAAAGAAACAACCATAATAATGCTTAGAATTTACTTTAGCACTGAGGCTATACGAGGATCTATGACATGTGTGACCTGTCTCCCACAGGAGCAGTAGTTAATGTTAATGCACTGGTAAAGTCTTTCATTGTTAACATCTTGGGAACTGTTATCTATTTGTATCATTTGTAAATAAGTCCAGTGAGGTCTGTCTCTGCCAAAGGCAGTTGTTTTTAGGAAGTGGCTGTTTGCACAATCAAACTGCTATGATTTACTTCAAAAATGGAAACTTGCTGATACCCTTGTAGCAAACTAGCAAAAGTCCGGACTTTTGTTAAAGTTAGGCACCTGAGCCACATTTTGGAAACCACATAAATGGACTGATTTTTCAGAAGTGCTCAATACTAGAGCTGGTCAGGAATTTTTTTGACAAAAATATTTTTTAATAATTAAAATTGATAATTCATTGAAATTAAAACTCTTCTCAGGAAAAGGTCAATTTTGATAAATTTCTTGACTCAAAAGTTTTTAGAAGAAAGTTCCAAAAGTTGTCAAAACATCCCATTTTGGTATTTCTGAAACGCAAGATTCTGTTTATTATGGGTCAAAACCACTGTTTTGAAATGTAAGCTAATTATAGTAAAGAAAATAAGTTTGAATTGGTCAAAGTCAAAACATTTTTAAAGTTAGCCCAAGCTGGGGTTTTTTTGGTTTTTTTTTTCACAGCAATTTTCCAGATTTCAATTCCCCCACTCCCCCATTTTGGGATCGGAATTTTTTTTTAAATCTCAAAAAAATATGCAGCACAAGAAAACAATTTTCCACCCGACTATATTAAGCATGCACTTTATTGACTTCAATAGCATCCATATGAAAAAGTCTTAGAAAATGTAACCTTTCTATAGGTTTGTTTTGATTGTATTTATTTATTTTTAAATGCCTAACTGAATATAATATCCCTGCTATGGAACTGTATTCTTCTCTATTTCATTATATAGGGGTTTTTGTTCAGGTCTGAGAGAAACTTATTAGATCAATTCCTCTTCACTTCTATGTGACTTTTCCATAAATGCAGTTGTGGATGCTTGGCACCTCTGAAAACCAGGACAAATATTAAGGTGCTTAAATGTGGATTGACATGCCTAATGTTAGGTAGCCAAGTTGGAAAATTCTGGCCACAGGATGTAAATGGAAAACAAAAAAATGTGATGGCCTTGTTTTCTGCTATGAGGTGATGTAGCAGGGCAGTCACCTGAAAGGGTTAAAAGCCAGCCCTTGGAGAGGGCTTGGGCAGAGCCAATAAGGAGTGAGAAGGGCCTAGCTGTCTGGGAGCACAGGGTACCAGAAGCAGAGCAGTGATGGGGAAGGGCAAGAGGAGCTGGGGAGATCTAGCCTAGTAGCTCCCCAGCCTGAGGCCTTGTTAAAGGCCTAAAGAGGTATGCGGGCTGCAGAGATGTAGCCCAGGGATAGGCAGAGGCAGCTGGTCCAACCCCCTTGCCAATAATGAGTGGCCATTACAGACTGCAGTCTGCCCCAGTGAGCGGGGGCTAGATGACGACTGGCAGTAGCCACTGAGGCAAGGTGGAGGTAGAAGAAGGGGAGACCCAGAGCAGGGGTACTTCTGCAGGGCAGAACCCCAAGGTAAAGGGCACCGTGATCCGGGAGGGACATGAGGGCCTGAGGCCAGTGAGACACCGGCTGGCAGGGGGTGCTCCAAGGGCTGGAAAAGAGCTAATTCCCAGACGACCAGCAGGAGGTGTTGCGGCGGTGAGTCAGCGACATGCTACAGGTGAGATACAGAAAACAGAATGCTGCAGCAAGGCCAAGCAGAGAGTGATAAGGAATAGTAGGTACGTTTTATTTAAACTTGAACCATATCACATTTGCACATACATCCGCTGTTCATGTGCTTTATCGTAAGGTAAATGGAACAAACCCGTGGAAACTTGTTAAAATACGGCAGCACATCAGCTCCTCCTTTTCCTAACTGTGTCTTCCTATGGTCTGAGAGGACAAAATTGCAGACTGAAACACATTGATCAGTGAGTCTGCAAAAACCGCTTCTCATTCGTATCTGAATGCCTTTTCAGCTCTTAATACAACGGCATATTTTTGGATTCATCTAACCCCCCTGGTTATGTTAAAGAAATGACTTTATGAAACGACTTCTTAACAGTTTCTCTTTTACAGAGAGACTGTCTGTCTTTTCAACCTGCCCTAGTTGAACAATGGTGGGCATTTTAATTTACACCCACCAAAGCTTGGCCAGGATTTTAGTCAGAATTTCTCAGTGACCTGGATCTGTAAGGGATGAATTTAACCCTTTTCAGGAAATATTCTCCTTTATAGGAACCATTAAATGGTTGTGGGAGGCTATGACTCATCATTTGGGTTTTCTGCTACATTGGAGTCCCAGAATAACTCTATTTCCTGACTGACAGGGAGAATGTTATTCTGAATAAGAGATGACCCAAGAAGCTGATCTGTGAGTGAAGAGCTGAGAATAAACTACTTCTCCAGGAGTTTGCAGCAGGTGAAGGGATCTAGTTCGAGAAGAAAGAGTCCTGGTAAAGCCCACTTGCAGCCATTGAAGCTTTTCCAGCTGAGGAAAGAGACTGAGCCTTGCCTATCATGCATCCTGCCTTTCTGAGGTAAAGGCAGATGGATGAATGACTGAGTGACATCCAAGAGTAGGCAGCTGGATGAATGAGTGCTGCATGAGTAAACCAAGGCAGCCTTATTCCTCTCCTAGAACAAAATGGGATGGGGCTGGCTATAACAGAGAGGTCTATTCCAGTGAGAGCCAGAAATGACAGCACAGAGAGAAAGTGAAGCTAATAAAGGCTCTAAAGTCTGTTTGGCCTACCCCTGGCAAGAGAAGCCAGTTCATTCATTTGGCTAAGCCATCAGCTCTTGGGCAGATGAAGAGCTGAGTTCAGCAGAAGTAGACAGAGGAAAGTTGGCTGGCAAATGTCACATTCAGTAATGTTTTGGCTCTCCTAAGCATTGGTAATAAGCTGTGATTTCTGTTAAGGAAATTTAGTTAGCTCTTTGGGACTGGGGCCATATCTTTATTCTGTCTACCTAGATACCGAAGGTATTTAGGGCACTATTTAAATGTTAAATAATAACTAATGCAAATTCAGCTTGTCCATTGTCCCAGATAATGGGTCTGATGGATAAGTAAAACATAAGTAATTAATTAATGGTATTTCTTAATCTTATTAATATTAATACTATCTTAGTCAGCTAGAATTTTTTTAACCTAGGCTGGTACATTTTCCTGACACTTGTGCAAGGCTGAATTAACTATCTGCAGAAGAGCAACCAGTGAGAGAGTACAGACCCGGAGGGATTCAGACAGCTCTTGATAGCATCAAGCATTCACATCTGGAACTTGGCTACTCGTGAAATATTGGGAAATGGGAGAAGTTTTGATCCTAATTTAAGGGTTAATAAGGGCTGGGAATAATTAAAATCTTGAACTCACTGCAGCACATCTGTAGCAAAGGCAACGTTAAAGGGTGAATAGCCGACTTTATTCTCTAGAAATGCTAACTCATCAAGGAGTCCATTGGGAGCCTTGTTATGCACTTGTACAAAGGAGTAAAGGAGTGGAAGGTGTCCAATCTACCCAGAGAGATAGGGAGCGCAGCCTCTGTGGGGACTCTGAGCAGGCAGATGTCCAGGGCACAGAGGTAGCAGAGCTTTCACACGACATTTCCCTGCCCTCTGCTCAATGTGTGAGCAAGTGCAGCTGAGCCATTGCAGAGGGGAAAGTAATTCATTCCAAATATAAGGATAAGGAAGATTATTTTCCCCTGGACCAAGTGCGGTCCATGTCTGCTCTCGGGACAAAGCAAATCCATGTTGCTCCTTGATCAGGGCTTTTAGTTAACTCCACAATCTAGCACTATTTTTTTTTTTATGTTTTACATTCCCTATTTTCCCTTTAAACTAGTCAGGAAAGATAAAGCAAAGAGAAAGAACACATGAGTGATTTTTCAGAATGGAAGAAGATAAGGAGTAGAGCTGTTCAGTGTATTTATTAGTACTCTAGCATATGGGGTAAGTAGTGAGGAGGTGGAATTTTCTGACAATACAACATTTATTTAGCCTAATAAAAACTTTGGAGGACTTAGAGAAATTCTGGAGATATAGTATCACTGGGTAGCTAAGCAACAAGAGAGCAGGTAAAATTCCATTTAGGAAAGTGGAAAGATGAAACCAATGCTCCTGTTGAGCTGTACTTGCTGATTTTTGTATGGTACTTTCTGAAGGCTTTTGTGCTCTTTCTTCTTCTCCCTAATAGGTTTATCTCTTTTTTATGCCCTATTCGTTTGGTTGGGATCACATTTCCCTCAATCTGACTTGTACATTTTGCATATCACAGATCTTTAGCCTCCTCTACAACAAAAAAGAAAAGGCTTTTTTATAGTTGATATCATACAGCTTCATGTTGCAAGAACCTGTGATCATGTGATCTTATAATATATATATTATATTCCCTTCTGTGATTCTACAACCTGCTATGATCTCCTGTTGTGAAAGTAGTGGACTTCTGATGGCCCCAGATCTATACTCAGATCAATTCTAAATTACTCAGCCAAGCTGTATTTCAGTTTGAATTTTGTCTTCAGCCCTACTGTGATCCACATGCTTCCTTCTCAGGAAGGGGGAAAAAAAAGTCTTTTATAATTTAAGGATATTGACAGTTTTCACCAGATGAAAACACTAATTTTGCATCATAATAATTGGAATTACTCCCATGGTAAAAATGGATTTTGTCTGTTTCCCCTGTTGTTGGTATCCTTTATTAAAATCAGCCAGCAGGAGGCTGTCACATAGAGAACGACTGGCACCCTTTCCCCAAAACAGTCTCAGGGTCAAATCCTGGCCCCACTGAAATCAACAGTAGCTTTGTCATTGACTTAATGGAGACAAGATTCCATTCAGTATCTTCCTCTGCGAGTTTCATGAGCTCCATCAGCCAAGGCCATACCTATTCTCTTAGGCAGATGTTGCACTGCATTGCTGCATTCAGTAGGTACTGCGCTTACACAGAATGCTATTGTTTTTAGTGACCCAGTCGTGTTCTTTATAGGTAGAAGGGGATAGCTGTGCTTTAATATTTAGATAACCACTATATACTGTAAAGTTGGGAAAAAGCTGAAGGATAAAGAAGGGGTGTGCTTCTGTAGTGTGTTGTATATGATGGCTGTGCGGCTGTCTATGTGAAATAATGGAGTCCGTCCGTCCACTTGATGGATATCAGTATTCCAAAAACAACCCTCACCTTTGACCGGTTTCAGCAGAGATGGAGAAAGGAATAAATATGGAGCTAGAACCTATATCACCTTAAAAGAGATCATGATGGAGGCATATCCACAGGTGGTGTGAGGAAGCTTATCTTATATTACTGCCTTTGGTTAAATATAAACACAGAACTTCAGTTTTTAGGGCTGTGTATCAGGTGGTTTCAACAAGTATAGAAAGAAGAGGTCACTGGTTCTCAGATTTTAAGGAGAGAATCAATAGCTGGAAATTTAATAAAATGTACCAGAAAGGAAAAATAATGAAATGAGTGATTTTCAATCGTTAGCAATTGCAGGATTTCCTGGGAATAGCAACAATGGCACAGTTTCCATTAACACATAGCATGGACTGATTCCAGAAGGCCTCTAGACAGTGAAAAAATTCAGAAATCCCAGCTGTGAAAAACATGCTCACATTCAATTAGCACCTAAAAGCACTAAGCATGTGTAATATATTTAATTAAACTAATTGTAAAGTACAATTCTGATAAATTACTGAGTATAAAAGCAATCAGTTAATCACAAGGTATATTGATAGTTTTATAACATGATCATAAGTCTCATTCAGGTAATTCAGAGGGGTTAAGACACTATTAATCACTTAATGTTAATGTTGCAGTCTCTTGATATGAACAGGTCTTATGAATACTATAAAAACTTGTGTCTCTTTTCATTAAAATGAATGTTTATTTCACATCTCCTTAGATTGGTAGATGCTATACAATTTAAAGACGAGTTACCTATCATTCTAGGCATATTAAAAACTAAAGTGTACGTATTTGAAAAAAATTTAGTTGAGGAGATACTTGCTAGAGTTATAAAAAACTTTAAAAAGTCTGCTTCACAGAGGACATTTTTCTAACTACAGATCAAATTAAAAAAAGTAGAATTACAATGAAACAAACACAAAGCTATAACTAAATAGTCTAATTGAGTTATAAAAAACCAACCAAATGTTCAAGTGTGCAAAACACTTATTTTCATAGTGAAACTTATATGCAAGGAATCAGCAAAGCTGAAATTATTCTCTTTCGCTTCATATCCTTCATAAGGACATTAATAGATACATTTATCTTAATGGAACTCCTAATCAACATAGCCTGAAATTCTGATTTTGTCTGATAATAATATTTTCATGTATTCTGTGAAACAATTATACTGGGATGTCAGGGCGACAACATCCTTAATTTGAATTGCATATATGTGGCTTAAAAACATAAAGGAAAATTTGCAATGATGTAAAATATAGCAACATCCTATAACTATATAACCTCCTATTTTAAAATTAAATCTACAGAGACTACTACTCCATCTGTACTAAAAAATCTGCCTCTATTTTTGAAATTTGCAATAGAAAATGTTTTTCAAATGACAACATATTTTCACAAAGTCTTCCATGAAGTAGTTTCTACTGTCTGGATTGCTATGAGAACATGGGTGCAGCTTGTAAGTATATATTTTCCTTAGAAGAAGCAAGGGCTAGTTGAATAATAATATTATACCTAGGTCTTATATAGCACTACTCATCAGTAGATCTCAAAAGCTCTTCATAAGGGGGAAGGTGTCAATATCATTACCTCCATGTTACAGATGGGGAAACTGAGGCACGGAGGGGGAGAACTCTGAGCTTGCTCAAGGTTATCCAGCAGCAGATCTAGGAATAGAACTCAGGTCTCCTGAGCCCCAGTCCAGTGAACAATCTATATTTACAACAGGCTACATAAAAAGCACTAGCGAAGTCAGCACAAACTAAAATTTCATACAGACAATGACTTCTATATACTGCCCTATATACTATACACTGAAATGTAAGTACAATATTTATACTCCAATCAATTTTATAGGTAAAAATGAGAAAGTCAGCAATTTGTCAGTAATAGTGTGCTGTGACACTTTTGTATTTTTACATCTGATTTTGTAAGCAAGTAGTTAAATGAGGTGAAACTTGGGGTATACAAGACAAATCAGCCTCCTGAAAGGGGTACAGTAGCCTGGAAAGGTTGAAAGCCACTGTATGAGGTCAGACTGCCTTCCAAAGAGCAGAAAGCTAGGAACCAGACAAACTGAGGGTTGTTTTTTTCTGACCTATGCCATTGATGGGCCATAGCAATACACACTACAAACACCATGTGTTCTTCTGCTGGATGTGTCTCTATTTCAGTGGGTGTTAAATATTTTTAGTATCTGTCTATATTGTTTGCAACTCCTGATTTCTTGCAATACATAACCCTGAACAAGTCACTTGATCTTTATGGTCTATGACAGTGGTGGGCAACCTGCGGCCCATCAGGGTAATCTGCTGGCAGGCCATGAGACATTTTGCGGATGTTGACCGTCCGCTAGCATAGCCGCCCGCAGCTCCCAGTGGCTGTGGTTTGCTGTTCCCGGCCAATGGGAGCTGTGGGAAGCGACATAGGCTGGTGGGACGTAAACAAACTGTCTTGCGGCCCGAAAGCAGATTACCCTGACGGGCCATGTGGAGCCCGCATGTGGGCCACAAGTTGCCCACCACTGGTCTATGACATTGTTCCTGTTACCTGAAATTGGGCCAGCTAGTAAGCTTAGGGAGGACTAATGACCCACCAGAGTTTGTCAGAAAGCAGCACATTTATTATACTGACAGCTAAGCTCAAAAGAAAAGTGGGGGGTGTCACACTCACACTCGCATACTCACGTTCCCAGGACAGGCACGGCACTGGAGATGTCAGGATTTTTCAGGGTAAGTGTATGAAGGTAGGTCTTCCCAAGGCACAATGAAATGCAATGTGGCAAACCACTGGCCAGGCGGTCTGGCCAGAGGGACTTCACGGGAGGTTCAAGCTTGTGAGTGCACTCCTGAGCATATGACCCCTTTCCCTTTTAAGGACGTGCTCCTCATGGCCTGCGACTAGAGATGACTTGACCGCATCTGGTTGGTTATACTCCACCTTGGACAGTGTCCCTGCATTGGGGGTGTGAGTGCTGCCTAATTAGAGTCCCAGACACCTTGTCTACCTGGGAGCTCTTCTGATCTTTCCAGCTCTTCAACCAGCCCATTCATCCCACAAGCCTTCCAGGAAGGAGGGGGAGGGGAAAAGCCACTTCACAGGTATTCAAAGAGGGAGAGGAGACAAAAGCGGGGAGCAGGGGGGGTGGAGGGGAGAAAGTGCAACAGACCTTTTGATCATACAGGTTATACATAGCATAGTCATACAGATCACTGCTGCTCCTACAATAGTTCCCATCTGTAAAATTAGGACATTGATATATATTACCTATGTTGTGTGTGTGTGTTGTAAGGCTTAACTAAACGTCTGTAAAGTCCTAAGTAAGAGCAAAATATAGTGGCAGTGGTGATAATAGGAGTTTCTGGCTCCCAGCACAGTATTTAGCTCACTAGCACTCTCTGTCTCTACAAGAGATACGCACTCCGAAAGCATCTCATTGCATACTTCAGTTTGTGATATTGCTTGTTTCTCAAAATCCCATATAAAATTACATTGTGGGAAAGTTGGTAAAGGGTTGGTGTCTGCATATTTTAAAATGTTATTTCTATTTTGGGACAGTGTTGATCTACTCTGAATGAATTGGTTAGCTTACCAACAGTAATTAAAGAATGTGGCAGTGTTGAGGATATAAAGCCCTTTTTAAAAATATCATCCTAAGATTCTTGAGCAATTATATCTCCCACTGTGATGAGTTTGGGAGATCAACTTTGCATTCCATCCTGAGGGTCCTTCTGGATTGGACTGGGGATGTTTTTGTTTGTTTTTGCATCATAGACATGAGATATCTTACGTTCTGCCTGTCAGCTGAGTCAAATTACTTATTGCCAGTGAATTGTCTTATATAGGTTAGCCCTTTTTCCTTCCCATTCAACAATTCTTTGTGACCCAATCCTGATTTCTTCAAATGTACTTATTCAATAGTTTATGAACAAAATTCACCCTGTTGGTTATTTACAAACTCTTTGCCTCATCTAATTGCTATTTCTTATTTGTGGTGTATGATTGGTTACCTAAGTAGCATGGTTTTGTTTCTGCTCCCTGATTGGATGACTGAAGCTTTTTAAAAAGGAGAGTAATCTGTAACAAATGACATAGTGAATAATAGAACATAAATAGCTAGTATACTTGCATTTGCATGAATAACCCTATTGCACATACATATATATATATATATATATATATATATATAAGGGTAGTGACAGGGTGAACATTCATTCTCCAGATATTTGTGCAAACAAAAAACTGGAATTGAAGTGATATTCACAAAGTTTTGCAGTGGTTGGCCAGCTTTACTTGCCTAGTACTTATGCTGTCCTCCCTGTGTAGATGCTTCAGTTCTTCCATATAAAGCCTTTCTATTCAGATCAGTTCATCCCTAATCAGTCTGAACTTTTCTTTGGGACTTGTTCTTTTGGATTACTTTTATTTTTCTTTTGCTCCTTTTTTTCAGTTTGACTTTTGCTGGTCCTCTGGCTCCCATTCCTGTTATTTTAACTTGTGTAAAAGTACCCCAGTTCTGTGTGACAGGCACTAGATAAGTGATCTGTATAAGTTTCCAGTATTTTCATTTCATCTGTGGGTCACTCTGAATGAAGGCTAGACCTACTGAGTAAGTGTAAAGCGATGAAAACAGCTACAAGTATGGCTGAGAGCATTTTATGTTTAGAATATCATTAGGTTGAATCATCACTGGGTTTTATGGTCTCTTAGCATCCAATTTTATGTTCTCAGCCAGGGCCAGCCCTAGACCAAATGGCATCCCAGGTGAGAAGTGTCTTCAGTGCCCCCCTCCATTTGTTAAACTTTTGAATATCTTATTTTTATTGCATTTGTAGCCCATTTCATGACTTTGATGCACAATTTGCAAGCATGGTTTATCCTTGTCAGGTAAGACAATAAATTTGAATGCTAGGATCTAAAAACTGTATCTATTTATGCCATATATAAGCAAATTAAAAAAAATCATTACCTCTCAGCTTGTTGAAACTTTTTTCATTTTAAAAAATAACTGAAATGTACTGACATCAAGAAATTGAACTGTGCACCAAGATTGGGTGGACCACTATTAGATAGTGTTACAGGTGACAGCATTAGAATACTAACCCTAGTCCTTTAGTTCAGAAGGTTGCTTTTCTCACTTTTGCCCTCGTGAACTGAAGCACAGTGCCAGAGAGATCCAAAGACTAGCCAATGGCATTTTCAAGCAATAAAATTGCAAGTGATGTCTGTCTCTCATCATCGATTGTAGATGTTTTAATGAGTCTTAGCTTTAAAATGCTGTGTTCACCAGTTGCAAGTGTGACAGACAGTGTGAGCAGAATCCTCAAAACTATCCACATATTAGGAAAAATGTTCTTCAGCTCTCCAAAGAATGAATTGGAGAACTTGGGGTGGAAAGTGATTCACTTGTGGCAAAATGTCACAGATGTTGTCCAATTTGGGAGTGTGAATAATCACATCATCCAGGTATGCCGCTGCATAATTGGTATGGGGCCATAGGAACTTGTCCATAAGACGCTGGAAGGTGGCAGGTGCCCCATGCAGTCCAAAAGGAAGAACAGTATATTGAAACAGACCCTCTGCTGTAGAGAATGCCGTCTTTTCTTTTGCATCTTTGGCAAGGGGAATCTGGCAGTGTCCCTTTGTTAAATCAAGGGTGGTGAAAAATCGGGCATTGTCCAGGCAGTCAACTAACTCATTGATACGGGGTATGCGGTATGCATCGAATTTGGATCTCTCATTCAGCCTGCAAAAGTCATTACAAAACCTGGTGGTGCCATCAGGTTTGGGCACAAACACAATCGGGCTTGACCACTCACTGTGGGACTCTTCGATGACTCCCAGCTCCAACATCCTTTTTACCTCTGTCTTGATCTCCTCCCTTTTTGCTGCTGGGACCCGACGGGGCCTTACAGTTACCTTTGCCCCAGGGTCTGTGATAATGTGGTGATACGCTTCGGTGGTCCAGCCTCGTTTGGTTGAAAACACGTCCTGGTACCAGTTGATCATCTCAGTTACCTCCTTCTTCTGGTTTGGTGTCAGATCAGTGGATATCCTGATCTGCTCCTGCATATTATTTTCCTGGATCGGGGTCTCTTGGGCCACTACACACACTTCTCGTTGGTGCCAAGGCTTTAAGAGGTTAATGTGATAACTTTGTTCTTCTTTCCGGCGTCCTGGCTGCCGCATCTTGTAGTTTACTTCACCCACAGGTTCAACCACCTCATAGGGCCCCTGCCATTGGGCCAAAAGCTTGCTTTCTGCCGTGGGTACCAACACCATCACCCGATCCCCTGGTTGGAACTGTCGGACTTTTGCCTGGCGATTGTAATGGGTTCGCTGGGTCTCCCGCACCTTTTCCAAATGTACCCGTACAATAGGGGTGACCCGGCTATCGGTTCTCGCATCTGCAACACATGGTCAATTATATTTCTCCTGTCATTGGGTTCCTCTTCCCAGATTTCTTTTGCGATATCTAGTATGCCAGGGGGGTGGCGTCCGTATAATAATTCAAAGGGGGAAAAGCCAGTTGAGGCCTGAGGTACCTCCCGGATTGCAAACATAAGGTAGGGTAGTAGGGTGTCCCAATCCTTCCTGTCTCGACTTACTACTTTCCTTATCATTGCCTTGAGGGTTTGGTTAAACCTTTCTACCAGCCCATCGGTCTGCAGATGATAGACTGGTTCTGTGGATGAAGGGAAAGCAGTGGATGTATTTTTTCTTGACTTTAGCAAAGCTTTTGACACGGTCTCCCACAGTATTCTTGTCAACAAGTTAAGGAAGTATGGGCTGGATGAATGCACTATAAGGTGGGTAGAAAGCTGGCTAGATTGTCGGGCTCAACGGGTAGTGATCAATGGCTCCATGTCTAGTTGGCAGCCGGTATCAAGTGGAGTGCCCCAAGGGTCGGTCCTGGGGCCGGTTTTGTTCAATATCTTCATAAATGATCTGGAGGATGGTGTGGATTGCACTCTCAGCAAATTTGCGGATGATACTAAACTGGGAGGAGTGGTAGATATGCTGGAGGGGAGGGATAGGATACAGAAGGACCTAGACAAATTGGAGGATTGGGCCAAAAGAAATCTGATGAGGTTCAATAAGGATAAGTGCAGGGTCCTGCACTTAGGACGGAAGAACCCAATGCACAGCTACAGACTAGGGACCAAATGGCTAGGCAGCAGTTCTGCGGAAAAGGACCTAGGGGTGACAGTGGACGAGAAGCTGGATATGAGTCAGCAGTGTGCCCTTGTTGCCAAGAAGGCCAATGGCATTTTGGGATGTATAAGTAGGGGCATAGCGAGCAGATCGAGGGACGTGATCGTTCCCCTCTATTCGACATTGGTGAAGCCTCATCTGGAGTACTGTGTCCAGTTTTGGGCCCTACACTTCAAGAAGGATGTGGATAAATTGGAGAGAGTCCAGCGAAGGGCAACAAAAATGATTAGGGGTCTGGAACACATGAGTTATGAGGAGAGGCTGAGGGAGCTGGGATTGTTTAGCCTGCAGAAGAGAAGAATGAGGGGGGATTTGATAGCTGCTTTCAACTACCTGAAAGGGGGTTCCAAAGAGGATGGCTCTAGACTGTTCTCAATGGTAGCAGATGACAGAACGAGGAGTAATGGTCTCAAGTTGCAGTGGGGGAGGTTTAGATTGGATATTAGGAAAAAGTTTTTCACTAAGAGGGTGGTGAAACACTGGAATGCGTTACCTAGGGAGGTGGTAGAATCTCCTTCCTTAGAGGTTTTTAAGGTCAGGCTTGACAAAGCCCTGGCTGGGATGATTTAACTGGGAATTGGTCCTGCTTCGAGCAGGGGGTTGGACTAGATGACCTTCTGGGGTCCCTTCCAACCCTGATATTCTATGATTCTATGATTCTATGACTGAAGTTCTCAGGGTATGTATATGGAGCCGTGTACAGAGGTCCTTCATTAGCTTCAACATAAATGGGGTACCTTGGTCTGTTAATATCTCCTTTGGTAGTCCCACTTGGGCAAAGATCCCCACCAACTCTTTAGCTATCGTTTTAGAGGCCGTGTTCCGCAGGGGGATGGCTTCTCGGTAGCGAGTAGCATAATCCAGAATGAAAAGTATATATTGGTGGTCCCGGGCTGTCTTCTCCAGGGGTCCCACTAGATCCATGGCTATTCGCTTGAAGGGGACCTTTATGATGGGAAGGGGTACTAAAGGTGCCCTCCAGTGGGGATGGGAACTGTGCAGCTGACACTCTGGGTAGGACGCACAGTACCTCCGCACTTCTTCATATACTCTGGGCCAGAAGAATCATCACAGGACCCGTGCCAGGGTCTTCTCTACCTCCAAATGCCCCCCAAAAAGATGACTGTGGGCCACACTTAATACAGCATTCTGGTGTTTTTGAGGTACTAGGATCTGCTGTACCTTCTGCCCCTGTACTGGTGCAACCCGGTATAAGAGATTCTTCTTCATTATGAAATAGGGTCCTGGTCCCTGGGTTTTTCCTTCCACAGGGACCCCATCTATTTCGGTCACCTCCTTCCTAATGTTGTTGCACCTTGGATCTTCAGCCTTGATCTTTGGTTCAGTCCAAAATTTCCTCTCCTGGGGCTAATCTGCCCGAGATCTAGGGGGCCAGTCTCTGTTGCCCTACTGGTTCAGAGGCGTTAGGGTGTGGGTCAGACTCGGATGCTTCTCCTTCCTGGGTGGCCTCCTTTTCAGGTGCTTGGGTCCACCTACCTACGAGACCGACCCTCTGGCTTTGGGCCAGTATTCAGTTTCCCAAGGCCTTAGCTGCCCTTCTTTCCCTTTTCGTCTTCCTGCGCTGTCTGGGAGTGGAGAACAAATCTGGGGATATTTCAGAGAAGGTTCATGTTTGACAGTCTACTGTGGATGCCTCACTACTTTCAGGGCTTCCCCCTTTCTCCAATTCCCCTACCGGGAGTAAGTCTCCAAACCCTTTGGAAGTCCCTCCCTATGAGCACCGGGTATGGGAGTTTAGGGACAACACCTGCTGCTACCTCAGTAGTGTTCCCCTGAATCTCGATATTTACTGGGATGGAGGGGTAATAACCAACTGTCCCATGGACCCATGTTATCCCCGTATGCTTAACCCACAGCAGCTGACTATGCTTCACGAGCATCCCTGAGACAAGCGTGATAGCACTCCCTGAATCAACCAGTGCTGTGTTCTCTACACCATTTAGCTTCACTGGTCTAGTGTACATATTTGGGGTTAATGAGACCCCCACAAGGTGGATTAGGGAGCCTGGGTCTTCCCAATTCCCAAGGTTACACTGCATAGGATTCTCGGCATTGGGACACTGTGCAGCTATCTGTCCCTACTCCCCACAGGAGTAACATCTGTATGGAGCCCTAGGCATTCCCTGGTCTCTTGGTTTGGGTAGTCTAACATTATGATCCTCTTCCCCCGCAGTGCTCCGACTCTTTGTGGCTTCTGGTGGACCTTCAGCCCCTCTCTTTTTCCACCTGGGTTCTCCTGGTGGCCCAGTCACCCGAGCTCTAGGGCTTGGTGCTGCTAGTTTAACCCGGGGTGTTTCTTCCTTAACTGGTCAGGTCAGCTCCCTCACCATCCTTCGCCTTTCTACCAGCGCGACAACCTCGTCATAGGTGGAGGGTTCGTTCTGGCTTACCCAGGCGCGAAGGACTGGCGGTAGTCCTCTCATCTACCGGTCGATGACCAGAATCTCTAGTATCTCCTCTGGACTCTGGGACTCAGTTCATAACCACTTTTGTGTGAGATGGATATGGTCATATAATTGGGACCGCGGGGTTTTGTTTTCCTGGTACCTCCACTCATGATATGGCTGTGCCCGCACTGCGGTCATTACCCCAGATCTGGCCAGGATCTCTGCTTTCAGCTGGGGGTAGTCTGCCACAGCCTCTTCAGGCAAACCATAGTAGGCCTTCTGAGCCTCCCCACACAGGAATGGAGCGAGGATGCCAGACTACTGTTCTCGGGGCCAAGCCTCCCGCAAGGCTGTCCTCTCAAAAGCCAGGAGGTATGGCTCTACATCATCCTTCCGCGTCATTTTCTGCAGCCAGTTGCTGGCCCGCATAATCTGCATCCCATCATGGCCGCGGTTCAGCTCTGTAAGGGACTTTACCTGGTTTACCTGTTCCCACAACATAGCCCGGTCTTGAGCAGCGTGGTCCATCAGCAGACGATTAGTCTCTTGCTCCTCCTGCTTCCTGTTGGGTGGCTGCCTGGACATGAGTAGCCTCCTGCTGGGTGGCCGTGGCTTGTATCAGTGGCCACACTACCTCCTCCATTGTGGTGAAAAAAATAAAAATAGACCCTCCGCCCCCTTTAATTTTCCCCCTTCACTCCAAACATCCTCCTTCTTCCGCCGCACTGTAGACATCAGATCCCACTTCCGACACCAGCTGTGATAAAGTTCCTGCTCTACTTTGGTGGGTCTTGCACTTATTGGCAGATTTGCTCGCTTTGGAGCTTCACGGCAGCCCTCGGCTTGTCCGTTTTTCTGAACCCACAGTCCAGGTCGACTCCTCCTGTGTCTGACCAGGAGTTGGGAGGATTTGCAGGGGGGGACCTGGCCCTGCCCTCTACTCTGGATTCCAGCCCAGGGCCCTGTGGAATGTATCTGTCTAGAGTGCCTCCTGGAACAGCTGTGCGACAGCTACAACTCCCTGGGCTACTTCCCCATGGCCTCCTCCCAACACCTTCTTTATCTTCACCATGGGACCTTCCTCCTGGTGTCTGATAATGCTTGTACACCTCAGTCCTCCAACAGTCCGCGTTCTCACTCTCAGCTCCTAGTGCCTCTTGCTCCCAGCTCCTCACATGCACACCACAAACTGAAGTGAGCTCCTTTTTAAAACCCAGGTGCTCTGATTAGCCTGCCTTAATTGATTCTAGCAGCTTCTTAATTGGCTGCAGGTGTTCTAATCAGCCTTTCTTATTTGTCTCCGGAAGGTTCCTGATTGTTCTGGAACCTTCCGTGTTACATTACTTAGGGAAAAGGAACCTACTTAGCCTGGGGCTAATATATCTGCCTTCTGTTACTCTCCTATAGCCATCTGGCCCGACCCTGTCACATTAGGTACAGCCATCCCCGTCGTCAGCACATCTTACTGTAAATGACATCTTTTTACTGTGACTAATGTTGTGTGTGCCGTCCATTATTACGGTGTAGTACTTCGCTTTGCCAAGCTGCATCAATATGTTGTCAAGCACCTTCCTTGCCATAAGGTCAATCTATTTGTTTGGAATTGTTTTGCTGCAGTAATGGTCCATAGCTTCTTTACGAACTACTCAATGCATGCGCTCACGCAAGACATCATCCTATTTCCCAAGGAGATCTACCAAACCGAGGAAATTACTGTTACGTTCACTGAACAATGTATCCAACGAGCCCTGGAAAGCCAAATTATTCTTTGCAAGGGAGAGAGTAATTGAGATTAGGTGAACAAACACGTTCCTCCAATGCTGGTTTTCTACATTAGTAATTCACTGGTTTTCTGCATCTATGCATTTGTTCAGCTTGAGTCTGGACTCGACCTCCATCCATTTGGAGTAAGCCATAAAATGGCCAGGTGACTTTTCATGTTGCTTCAGAGCATCAGCTAAGTTATGCCAGTAATTGTACCCAGAAAGTGCAAGCAATGATTTGGCATTTTTGTCAATTATTTTGCCACAAAACGAGAACACTTTGTCAGTTGATTTTCAGAAACCTAGCCAATGCCAAAACAGTTTCTCACCATTCTCGAGCACTCTTTCACAGTGTGACTTTGAAAAGTGTCACTTCTGCTCAGTTACTGGAAATGTATAGCCTCGATTTTTCTCGACCTATTCAAATTTGTACAATCAATATTGGCAAAGCTTAGGATCACCAGCCATAAAGCAGGATCCGATGTATCAATTTGTGGTGTGCAATTTAACTCACTGCTGTTTCTATCGTCATGCGAGGCTGATTCTTCTTTATCATTTCTCTCTTTTTCATGTAAACCAGATTTTTCTTTATCTTCACTCTCCTTTAAGCTGCCAGGAAAACTGGATGATTCTCCATCACTTTCCTCACATTTATATTCCTTGAATATAGCTATGTGTTTAAATCTGAAAATAAGGAATAGAAATCTGCTAATTTCTGAGGAATAGGACTTCTATCATGTATGCTTTGCTCCTCAATTTCTTGTGCACTGGGATGATTGCTACTGCCTAAAGCCCAGTCTACATTGTTCTGCTTCAGATATTTTCCCAACAAATTTGCCCCTTGCTGCAAACTAGATTGCAATTGAGCTTTTCACTTCCTATACTGAGCTCCTGAAGGCTTCTTTGGGACCATCTTTTATTTTCTATGCAGGAAAACAGACAATATTAGGGAGAGCAAAAGTCTATGTTCTGCAGTCTTAAAAAGTCATCAAACATTATGTGTTAAGCATGTCAAAAGTAATAAAAATATTTATTTTATATTGTTGCGTAGATAGGAGTTCAATAGATATCTCATGTCTCATTAAATATGTTCTTTATTAGTTACTACTTACATTCTTCAAGTCTTAAAACACAAGTACACTTTCACAATTACACAATAAAACCAGGTTCACAATATCACAGATGGGCTCTCACTTCACTTCATTCTTATGTCTCATTGACTGATGCCCCACCCCTTATATATGCATGAGGGCCTGGCTGACAACATTCTAGGAGATTCAAGGAAAATGTAGTTCTCAGAAAGTCTGAAAGGTTCCACAAGATTCTACAAAGGTCCAGATCTTTCTAGGATGTTAGGGAAAAATGAATCCACATACAAAATACCTGGAACATTTTACTTCAAACATTCTATTTTCCCTTTTGTCACTAACAACAAAAGCAGCTCCCAAACCCCAGGCAGTTGTCTGGTTTGCCTGCCCCTAAATCCAGCTCTGTTCTAAGTCATTATGACTTTATGAAATACACCTGTGTGGTGTACAGCTACAGTAAGGCATGCTTGTCAAGAGTCCTAAACCATTGTGATAGCAGATGTAACTCAACCAATCATCATCCTTACTCTACAGCTAATTTGCATGCAACAACTTCATTGGTTGTAAAAGGTGGACTGTGCAGATGGTAGACTGCTTGGCCCAACTGCCATACCCGTTTGACAGCAGGGCTTTTAGATATTAGTAAATAAATAATTATTGACGAGATGGTAGAGTCCAATTAAAAAGCACCTGCTCAAATGCATTATCTGTGAAATAAACTGTTATGTTCGTGGTCATGGAATACACACAGAATTAGGTACTCTTGCTGGAAAGTTTAACACAACATTACTTTGTTTCTTAGAGTTCAGAACGATAACACACAAGAACCCAAAAAGAGAGGGAGAAAGAGCAGGCTGAAACAGAGAGGTACAACTCACTCCACCTTATTTTAGGCTAGCTATCAGCCCATTGACTCTAGTCTCATGCTTCCCTACAGAGCCCTCTAGCCAACAAGTGGAACCAGGAAACCCCTTGTATTTAAAGTGATGGTTTGCAATTCTAACTCAGTTTTCAATACACCACATAAGCTGCTTTCTCATAACATGAGTTTTACTTCAGTGTAACTCCATTGACTTCAGTTGACTTACTCCTGCTTTAAACTGGTTTTAGTGAGAAGAGAATCTAGCCCAAAGCATATAGAAACACAGCGAAGATCCCATTAATGAATGCCTAAATAGGGAATTAAATTGGTGAAAGCACTATGGGTGGAATTTTCAAAGGAGCTCAAATGAATAGTGTGCCTAACTTCCTCTGAAATTTAATAGGATTTATGTACCTAATTCTCATAGGCTCCTTTAGAAATCCCAGTCTCAGTTTCTAGGCTCAAATCCTGTTTCTACTCAAGTCAATGGCAAAGTTCTCATTGACTTCAATAGGGTCAGAATTTCAACCCTAGTGTACCCCCCCCCCAACGATACAAAATTGAACCGATAAAAGACTAGATTAACTCAATGGAGCTATGTGTTTAAAAATACATACAAACAGAAGAATAGTCCTATATTAATACCTATAAAAGGAATAGCCTTATTCCTCCAAAATTCTGTTACTTCAACAAGATTATCTATTTAACAAGTTTCTACTGAAATTTGAAAAATCAGTGTCACAATATCTGTTGCTGCTTCCATTTACCTCTTCGCTGCTCTTCTTCCCTCCAGTTCCAATTTGTATTGAAAAACTGAAAGGGAATAATCAGTTTCCTGTGCTGTTCTTTTGCATTGCATTTTGTTGCTCCATATTGCATTCTGATATATTAAAAATGCATTGTATCTAACGCCAACAACAACTTTCAAATTGATACTGAAAAAGGTTTCAATTTATCTGTTGGGACTTTGATCCCACTGTTCAAAATAGAGGTAAGGCTTTGTGGTCCTTTGCAATTGCATTAGGGATTAGGATAATGAACACTAGCATCACATACTATAAAAATGTGCCAGTTTTGACTATAATAATGGAAATGGAAAAAACAAATTAATTAGCAGATGGAGTAATTTCTAACATTCTAAACCACAAATTAACTACTCAAAAATGCTTATTTTTTCTGATTAATTCTAACAAGGATACAAATCCCTACTTTTCTTAAGTAAATAGAAATGTGCTTTAAAAAAAAATCAAGGGCTAGCCTGTCATTTTTCTTCTGCTATTGGGTAACTTCTAGCTTCATTATACCCAGATCATACCAGGGAGGGAACTGTCACTTTCCAAGTCAAAATTGCTTCCCCGTCTACCTCCCTCACCTTTGTTTCAGGGGAAAATAATCTGCACCAGCACTTTACATATTACTTCTCCCCCATGTCAGCTCAGCTGAACTGGCTGTGACATTGGACAAGGTAAAGTCAAAGCTCCATTCTTCCCTCCCTTATCTTATGCACCCGCCAGCCACCTGTGCAGGATGGAGAGTAGAGGCTCACAGAACATGTTTCCTTTCCCACACTGTTATCAGTGATGAGGGTAGTTGCCCATAGGCAGGTGACAATCTTGTCTTACTTGTGCTGATAGATATTACTCCAGAGGAGTTTCTAAAATAGAAGAAGAAAACAAAGGGGAAGAGCAGGGACGGGGGAATATCTACATGCTCAGCTTCTCATTCTGCAAGTTTTCCTAGGAACACATCCTACTTTAGATTAATTCCTATTTACTTTTTCTTCCTTCCCAAGTTATTGCATGAGCCTTGTTCATTTGCTTCAGAAACATCAGATCTCTGGTTTCCTGTTCGTGACTCCCAGCCCAAACAATTGAAAGACTAAACCATTTGACAGCTTCTAGCCATTGCTAGGCCCCAAATGACACTAACTCGCAAAGAAGCAGAAAGGGCAATGGGAATAAAGGAGAGAATATTTATAGGGAATGGTAGGAGAAGGCTACTCTCTCTAAATGCTTCCACCAAAATTGCCAGGTTGTGCAAGGGACCACAACAATAAGCTCAAACAAAAAAGCTGAATACATTTACCACAAAAAGATTTTCTGTGAATGTTAGTGCGTGACACCTGAGTCATTGCTTGGAAATCTACTTTTGCTAGGACTTTGTTATTCCTGTATTTCTTATTCATTTTTGCTTATGTTAAAGAAAATAACCCAAACATTGACAGATGTCAGCAGAAAAACAATGACTATTCTCCACTTATCTCTTGTGAATTGTCTCATGTCCAAATCTATAATAGCACCAACAGGGTTTTATCTTATAGGAGCCTATCTTGGTTGGATACTGCCAGGTATCATTATGGAGGAAGAGGGGTAAGAATCTTGTTACCCAGTTCTGTGCTCTAGCCATTATAATGTTTTCCCTCCCTAATGAAAAAGAGTAGATAAGATCTTGGTAGAGTGGAGCAAGCAGCCATTCCTATACTTATTCTTCAGCTATACAAAACACAAGCAAGATCAAATACATACACACATATAATGGTTCTGCTCTCTATCTGCAACTGAGGAATAGCACAGCTCTGGAGCAGAGTGCAAATAGCAGGGAGAGCTAGGGGGCAGGGAAGTCCTGATCATGTCCCCGTTTTCCAGGCCACTTTCACTACGCTGGGAGGAGTGGATGACATAGGAGCAGTTCATGCCAGTTCTATACCCCCATTGTACCTACCTACAATGGCTTTAAGACTACTTTGCTCCACAGTGCCGTGTGAAGCAAAGTGGCTGCAAATAAAGGAAAAAAATCTGACCCAGTATTCTGGCCACTGTAATATAAGGAGCACATCACTGAGTATGAGCAGGGACAGATGAGAGCAACAGAATTCTTCTGGAGGTGTGAAGGATGTTATGCATCTTGATTGCTGTAGCTTAGCAAAAGTCAGATAGGAAAGGCAGGCTGGTGTCAGATATAAAAACAAGAAAAGGAAGTACTGGACCGATGCAGTCGAGATGGATGATTACTTCAGTGGAGCTACACAGACGTACACCTGCTGAGGAGCTGGAACCTGATGTTAATACTATTCTGAAATGTTTTGCAATCATGGTCTGAAGTTGGGGGATTTCAGGAACTAGAGAATAAACAAATAAACATATACATTCTCTCTTTCTCTTACACACTTGTGCATGCGCAAACAACCACAGAAATTTTAACAAAAGTACCCAGTGGTGTAAATCACTTTAAGTAGGAGTGATTCACGTTTTTGGAAAAGGAAACAGCACAGTCACTAACTGAATTTTAGGGATTAAAAGGGTGAGATCCCTGGATTGATATTTCTCAGGTTCCTAAAAGAAGACATTGCTGGTGTTCCCCCTGCAGTTTGTTTCTTTGTTCTGGGTGTCAAATGCCACACTGAGTTCCTAGTGCAAATCTTGAAGTCCTTACTCATTTTTATTCAAGCAAAGTTCCTAAGTTTCGCCTGAGTAAGAAGTTGAGGTTTAGGCCATTTCTGGTTTTCCCCTGCATAGATAGTTCAAAACAACCATCTTGGATCATACTGAAGTGTTCATTTTAGTCTTTTATCCTTCCAAGATAAAAAGTACTACAAATAATCACCTCAACAGTACTTATTTGCTTGTTGTGCACCAAACTGGTAGAGAAATAACACTCAGCAACAGTGGAATATGAATCATGCTCAAGTCTGTGAAGAAAACCCCAGTGCTTTAGGGTTTATGTGAAAATCACTCTCTCAGAGTCTGGAGTCAGAGATTCTTTTGAGTGGTCTTTGAATGAATTTTAGTTATGGAGGAGCTGTGAAAGCAGAACAGAAGATGTAATGAGGAAAGCTAAGAAACTTAGAGGCGATCCTGGAATGACAAAGCAAGAATGGGATCCCTTAAAGTTAAACAATCATATGTGAAGCTAATCCAAAGCAGAATTCTTAAATGAAAGCCTTCACATACCTAGCCTCCTGCTTCCCTTACTGTGATTTCTTCAAGTCTATTTATTTTATCTCATTGGCCTTTCTAACTATAGTGAATGGAAAAAAATAGATTTCAGATTAGTCAACTTCATCATTAGCTGCTTACCTGAACAGTAGATGGGCTGCTGCTGTTATAGTATATAATGAGGACATGGTTTGGGTGTCTGGATAATCTCTAGAGGTCTCTGGGAGGAACATGTGACCTTATCTGCATGTTCTTCCTGAGTATTTATCATCATTTTCACAGGCTATTGGGAGACTACAAAAAACACCCGAAAACTTGAATTCCAATTTAGTAAGGGATTCTTTTTCCTCTTGTCAGGCTGACCTGCTCAAGATGATTAATAATAATATTGGCTTCCAGCAGTCATGCACTCAGATAACACGATACAAGCCTCTCTGCTGAGATATGCTACCTTGGGTGACAGTGGTAGGAACCGAAGCAGGAAGGTTTGCTTCTGATACGTCCTAAAACAACCTTTTTTTAAAAAAAATTGCATATGTAAATTACTTAGAATAGAGCCCTCAAGTCTGGAAAGCTTTCCTAGATGATCTATGAGCTTAGTGAGAAATATGAGCATCTCAAGGTTGTGCTATTATAATGTCTACGATGCTGCCCATTTTTATTCTGAAAGCTATCTGAGCTGTTAATCATTAATCATCTCCACTTATGCAACAAACATTGTATTCACCCTCTCATCATCTAACCTGTAAGGGAATTAATGACTATGTAATTCACAATTTATAGAAGTTTCAGCTGCAGCAGTTTACACCTGAGCTTTGGGGGATATTCAGCTTACTCAGCTGAAAAGAAAATTTCTAATATTCATGGCTAACCAATTTAATTGAGGCTGAACCTATTCTTATTCAGTGATTAATGACTTTACATACCTCCCCCATTCCCTAGTCCCAAAGACTCTCTACCAGCAGTTCCATTCAGCAGTCTTCTCCACCTGATCTTTGAAACAATATGTATTTTCCAGCAGAAAATTTAGCTGCAACTTTTGAGAGCACCACACAGAGATCTCCATTTATTAGCAGGGGGCACGGGGCCCCTTTCTAAGTCATCAGTTTCAGTTGGGGAGCCAAAATTCACATCACTGCAAAGCCAAACATTTTCAAAAAAATTGTAAGGAAAAGAATTAGCATAATTTTGCTTGATTCATGAACTGGTTCACATGCTAGAGTTCAATACTTTGAAATTCATTAACACTTAATTCAAACCCTCTGCTGATGGTAGACCACAAAGCATGGTATACTAAAATAAAGAAAATGCTGTTAATAATTAAAATGACCTATACATTGATACTTTTACATATTAAACATAGTAACCACATTTGACTCAGGAGAGCTAATTAGTAAATGTAGTTTTATAGCCTTTGGTTATTGCAACCCTAACCTTCCTATGTATTTATATGAACTACTGATTTCAAAATTCTGGCATACTTCCATAGACTCTCCCCATTCCCCCAGACATAATTATCTTAATACCCTACTGATACTGAGTAGAAAAAGACAGTATGTTGACATAACATATTTACCATGAAAAAAACAAAATCAAAGGTAAAAAGTTAAATCACCAAAATGTAGTTATTGATTGCATCTTAGATGAGCAGTGGGGTTTTCTTTTAGTGTGGTCTAGTGGTTAGATAACTGAACGTCCGCACTCCTGGGTTTTATTCCTCACTTTGCCACTGAGTTGGGGCCTGACATGAGTCCCACTGAAGTCAGTGGAAAGACTGCCACTGATTTCAATGGGCATTGAATCAGGTTCTTAATGTGTGACTTTGGGCAATTCACATGACCCTATCTGTAAAATAGGCAAACAAATACTTACATCGTAAGCCTTTTACAAGGCTTGATTAAAGTTTATGCTTGGAAATCTTCTAATGCAAGCTGCTATATAACTGCAGAGTATTAGTATTTAACTAACTTCAGGACTAAACAGCCTAACATACCACCAACAATATCATACTCCTAACATTTGTATTGTTTGTAACATCCTTCCCTGTACATGTATGGATATATCTCAGCCCAAGGGACCTTTGCACAGTGAAGTCACTCTTAAGGTATGAAAGCCTCTCTGTCCTCCCCCAAAACTTTTGTTATTGTTGTTATTAATGCATTATTTATATTATCACAGTGCCTAGGAGTCACAGTCATAGACCAAGACCCCATTGTACTAGGTGTTGTACAGACACAGAACAAAAAAAAAATAGTCACTCATCCAAGGGATACAGACAGAGACTGATGGGAAACAATGAGGAAATATTGGTCAGCATGACAGGCTGTGGTCTCAGAACACCAGCAGCCTAGCTATTGTTAAGTTATTGTAGGGTTCATGGCAAAGGAGAGTTTAAAGGAAGATAATCATTTCATTTAGTGGATGGTTACGGGGAGCTCTGCCCAAGCATGAAGGGCAACATGGAGGAAAGCATGAAGGACCCTGTTTGAAAAGTTAATAAGTTGGTGATGGAGGCTGGCATTATAGGCTGATCAGAGACAGACATCAGCCTTTCAGTACTGAATGGAAGACAATAGGTACTGTGGGAATAAGGGTCATGAAGGGCCTTGAAAGTGAAGACAAGTAGCTTATGGAAGGGAGCCAGTGGAGGGATGCAAAGAGAAAGGTGACATGGTCTAAGTGAGAGGCTTGGAAAATTACGTTTTCAGCAGCATAGATATGCACTTCTGCCTCTGAGAAGGTCTCATCCACTACAGGAGTGGTTTGTCATAGGCTATTTCTTAAACATACCATGTTCAGAAAACTAGAGGGTTCATCTTGTAAGATGATCAGCACCTTCAACTCTCACAGAAATTAAGGAGAGTTGAGGGCACTCACTGCTGCACAGTAAGTGTTCATACCTCTCTCGGTCAAAACTTCTAAGCATTTTTATATATCTGGGCAAAGTGCTCTATTTACCTGTTTCCCCATTCTGATAAATAAGTAATCCCCATCCAGTCAGAATAATCCAGATGATTCCACCACAGTAGTCTCCTGTTCAGTTACAAAACCTGTTTGAACTGTGAGACATTTAGCGTGTGTTTTTCAAAGGGGGCTTAAGGGAGTTGGGTGCTTTGAAAATAATCACACTAGTCCTACTGGAGATTCTTCTGTTTATGCATCCAAGGATTGCATTAGCTCTTTTGGCCATGGTGTGACATTGGGACCACATATTCTCAGATTTGTATTTCTTAATGACAGAATATGTGCTGTGACCAATGTATCACTGGGAAAACTTTCCAAACCATGGAGTTATTTTCATAGAATTTGTTATCAGTATACTTATGCTCATCAGCTAATCCTTTTTAAGAATTGATTGGAAATGCTAGTAGAGACATATACAAGTCATTATTCATAATATTTGTCATTTGTGAATATTTTTGGGAATATCTATAACTTCTCACAGAACAAATGCGTCAACATTACAAAACATGTTTGGAACAGATAGTGGTAACATCTCTGCATAATATTGCCCTTAAACCTGAATGGGACCTCTAGATGGTATTCTAAAAATGTCACTCATCTGACAAAGGAGCCGCTCACTCCTTGACAGAGCTTTCTCCATGTGTTAGATTGTCAATGTTCAATGCTTTCTCATTTGACCCATTAAAGTGGTTTGGATTCAGCTTTCATTTCAATAGGTCTTCTTCCATGAAACTGATGCTTACCTCCAAACTCTTTATGATTCAGTGTATGACTAGGCCAGGAACTTCCTGGTGTACACATTTTTTTAAATATTTGTAGGAATGAGTTGTAACTACAAAGTGTGTGATACCCCAACAATATTCAGCATTCCCAGTGGAATATTGCATACTTAGGGCCACCAACTAGAGCGGGCCCCACCTAACATTTCATACTCAACACAGAACTAATTTCTCTAAAGGAATACCTCTGGGAATGTATTAGCTAGTTTGCCTTACATACATAGTAGGATACATGCTGAATCTCAACAACTGTGAGAAACAAGAAGTACATACATTTTGGATCATGTTCTTTACATCTTGGATTATTAGTGCTGAATACCTCCCATTTCCACCGTAGGCTGCATTCATAGATCCTCACAAGGAATATAGAAGATTGTCAACTGCAGTGTAATTTTCACTTTTGAGCTATATGCACTAAAAGTGACAGTGTTGAATTTTAAATTGTGTTGGAGAAAGTATTAGTGTGTTGGTTTGATGGAGTTTTCTGATGTTTGAAGTTTAATATTATCATGGTGTGCTCTTAACTTATTATAACCTTGTGGGGGGGTTCATGTTTGTGTTACAATAAAATATACTTGAGCAACCTTAAATGAAATTAACAACTTTTTTGTGTGGGGACACACGTGTAAAGGCATATTATATATTAAATATTATATGTTGCATACAATGAAAAAAATAGGGATTATGTTGCACTGGTTCAAAAATTTTCCTCAAAATATTCAATGAAAAATGCCTTTTTAACCAAGAAAAAAACTTTTTGCAAAAATAATTAAATAAATATATTTAGTATAAAATTTACATTTGACCAAAACAAACAAAAAAACCCTTTGTTTTATTTTGCAAAAAATTCTTTCAAAAACATTGTCCACCAACCCCCACTTTTACCATTTTTACTTTTTTTCCCACTGGTGCAGGCAGTAAAGTTTTAGAAAAAATAAGAGAAAGTGAGGAAAAATAAAAATTTGTTTAAAAAAATCAAAATTTTCAAGTGAAACAAAAGCAGATATCGTGATTTAAAATTTTTCAGCAAAAACAAAAAACAAACAAGAAATCTGAAAAAAGCTTCAAACTAAACAAACATTTTTCTTCCCTCCACATAATTTTTTTGGTAAAATATTCTTAACATTTCTTGAAGAGCTCTAATATTGAAGAGGAAGAGATTGTGTTTAGTCATAGTGAAAAGTCAATGTGCATTCCATTGTGGGTATTCTCAAGAAAAATAAACATTTCTTATATACCAAAACTATTGAAAATGAATAGTGAATAATTTTAGGACTATTGTTTTTTTCCAACGAGTCTTTCCCATTTTGTTAGTTATTGCAGAAAATTATCAGATGTCTTGAATATACAGTTATAATGCCAAGAGTCTAATAATAATAAATATACACAGAATAATTAATTTTCAGTATGTGAAGCTGTAACTTACTGACCACAACCACAGATGTTTGAAACCAAATAAAGCAGTGTTGCCAAGGAACAAGCATTTCATCTTCCAAGCGATCAGTTTTGCTAGTGATCAACTGCAGGCTATCTGTTTAACAGGGACAATACATTGCATCTCTTTTCAACAAAGGCAGGAGCTATCAGTCCACAAACCCCACAACCTTCAGCCAGCCAGCAGTTATTTTTAAACAAAGGTGCTCCAACTCCTGTGTGGCTTTACTCCTGTCTTTACGCTGCCTCAGACACATTCAAATCTTTTAGGAGCATGTCCCTTGGATTGCCACTCAAAATCACCCTCTTCAGGAGCCTGGCCGCCAGAGTAAATGGATTTCACAAAAAGTTGGAAAGCTGTATCGGTCTCATTTTTCCAAATGTTTTGCAATACAAGGGAACATATTTGAATGTAATGAGCATCCCTCAAACACAAGTGGCCTGGTTTTCAGAGGGGGTTTGCAGGTGCTCAGCATCTCTGAAAATGAGAGTCTAGTGTAATTGCTGGTGTTCTGCTTGAAGCTGAGCTAGATTTCTTAACATAGCCGACAAACTCCTTCTGCAGGTTCCCTTTCCCTGCTCCAGTATACATTACAGCAACCAGAGTATGCTCATAACTTTGCTCCTTTTGCTACATAATTATTCTTTTACCCAAAATTGGGAACTGTCTAATTTTAATTTTATGAAAAGTTGTTTGATAGAATTATTGGTGTTTGGGGACTGTTTTCCCCTCCTGCTTCCTACTCTGGGATTGATGGACTTTTCTGCCTCAGAGACAACCTCACTGAGATCTGGCACAAATCTGCATAATTTTGAATCCTAATGTTAGTAGTCTCAGGCCAGGGTAGTTAAGGATAGTTTAAGCTGGTTCCTTTCTGCAGTGCATTGTGTTACTCAAACCTCTGCCTTCCTCTCTGTAACTTAGTGAGATGAACAGGGCTTTGTGTATTCTGTGAATTCATGACCACAACATTAAGAAGACTTGCTTAAATCAAGATAATGAAGAATTTTAATGAATTTGCTCTGGTGTTCATGGGTCATTAGCTAAAAGAACCAGTTTAAACAACTGGAGAAAACTACAACTAGCTTTTTGTTCAAGACCCAATCTTACGTCCCTTGCAAACCCCAAACTCACATTAGCTTCATTGTGAATTTTGGATGCATGGTGGGCCCCCAGTGCAAAGCATAACAGAGGCATTTAACCTTAAGGCCATTAGGGCATAAACTTCGGTGTAGTTACATTATTCTTTACATATTATCCCAACACACCATGATTATGAACATTGGTAAGTTGCAGGCTTTCAACAGAGATCTTACATGTTACCCTTTATGGACAAATACCTTGAAAGCAATGTATTTGATACAGTGTTTGTCAGGCCTGAGACAAGAGTTTGTAAAAAAACAGGGGACTCTTTGCCAAAGGGCCTTTATGTCACTGTACCCTAGTAACTTTTAGTACTCAGTTGCTGTGTGTGCGTGTGTGTGTGTGTGAATGAATTTAATTCTAATGCTGGTAAATGATGATAAACTAACAGACCTGAAGTCACCTATTTATCTGCAGAATAGGAACATGATGGGTAACTGAAGTGTAACTTTTCCTATAATGCCCTGTTCATGGAATTCCTCCTGGACCTGGAGGGAACCACTTTACAGGGGCGAGAGGTTAGGTAAGGTTCTGTGGCCCTGAGTCTGTAATGTACATGAGCATCAGCTTTATTTTAAGCATGTGATTAATCTCATTGACTTGCATGTTTGAAGTTAGACACATGCTTAAGTACCTTGTTAATTTGTTCACAAGTAAATTAAATGATAGACCTTGACTTTGAAGGGTGTTGGCCTTAGAATTACATTTATGAAAGTAAAGGGATGACTGTGATCATCTAGTTTGACCTCCAGCATAACTGAGACCATAGAACTTCCCTGAATTAATTCTTGCTTGAACGAGAAGTAGAGCTCTTGACCTTCATGCTGAGACAGGCAAAATGTGGCTAAATAGTGTCAAAAGTGATGACTTGTGGTGCGAGTGGATTCTGATTCATTGGGAACTATGCTGAAAACAACAAACTCATTTCACTGAGGCCACTGCACAGACCTTGGGGAAGGTAGGAGGAGTTAGAGCTTTTGCTTGTTAGTTGGTAAAATGAAACATTTGTGCTAAATTCCTGTATTTGTACCATTGCATCTTTTCACTGTACTTCATTATAAGGCACTCACCTCATCATAGCCTGAAATATCGCCAGCCCATAAAGTATCCTATTATCACACCTTTTAGTGCTTCAATTTATTGAGAGTAAATACTCAGTCAAGCAAAAGAGATTATAGAAATTACAATTGATACTGATGACAGAACATTGCATAATATCTTCTACTCCTATTACTTCTAATTCACTCCTCCCCTTTATTTATTGCCTTTGACAATCTTTTTTCATTTTTTATTTTATTTATTTTTGAGCAGAAATACAGTTCTAAATTAATCTTAGGTGCTAGAGTAAAATTATTGCTCTAAAACCCAAGGCCCTCTGTCTAACAGATTCATAGATTTCCAGACCAGAAAGGATCTTTGTGATCATCTAGACTGACCTCTGTATAACACAGGCCATAGAACTTCCTCAAAATAATTCACATAACATATCCTTTAGAAAAAAAAATTACAAATTTAAAAAATGCTAGTCATGGCCTTTAATAAAATTCTTCCAGTGGTTAATTATCCCTGTTTACCTTTTTTAATATTGACACAACATTAGCTTTCTTCCAATATTCTGGATCTCCCACACTGTTCCAAGACTTTTTGAAAATCAGCATTAACAGTCCAGTAGGCTCTTCAGCCAGTTCTTTTAAAACAGTTTTCCAGACCTACTAATTTAAAATGGTCTAACTTTACTAGCTTCCATTTCACTTACTCCTGAGATACTAGTGGAATAGAAACTGTGTTATAATATAATATGACTATGTCATCTTTCCCCCAAATACAGAGCAGAAATATTTATTGAACGCTTCTGCCCTTTTCTGCTTTATAAATGATAATTCTGCTATTTCCATCTAGTAATGGACCAATACAACTGGTAGGATTCATTTTTCCCCACTATACTTAACTTCCCCTATACCTCTTCTTGTCCATAGCTCTGCTGGCCATAGATTTCTCCTTGTGTCCCTTTGCTTCCCTTATCAATTTTCTATAATGCATAGCTTCTGATTTATATTAATTACTATCTACTTCCCCTTTCTAATTTATGCATATAGTACATATATCTTGATAATGCCAGCTTCCCCAAACAGTCCTGCTCATATGCCTCAACCTTGACATGGAGAAATCACCTCTAGGTATGGCAAGGAAGCTCATTCTCCATACCAACACTCAAATACTATGATAATAGGTGCTAGGTGAATACCTAAACTAGAAATCCATTCATTCCTTGGCTTCTCTGCTGCGACTGGAAATTCTGATTAAAGAATATTTAGATAAGTTATATGTACTGAAGTTGACAGGTCCTGATGAAATTCATTCTTGCGTACTTAAGGAACTAGCTGAAGCAATCTTGGAACCATAAGTAATTATCTTTGAGAGCTCAGGTAGGACAGGTGAGGTCCCAGGGGATTGGAGAAGAGCAAACATAATACCTATCTTTAAGGCGGGAAACAAAGAAAACCCTGGGAATTATAGCCAGTCAGCCTAACTTTGATATATGGACAGATACTGGAACAAAATATTAAACAATCATTTTGTAAGCAGCTAGAAGACAATAGGGTTCCAGACCAGACAATAGGGTTCTGATACTATTCACCATTTTTTGTTAGTTTCTTGGATAATGGAGTGGAGAGTATGTTTATAAAATTTTGCATATGACACCAGGATATCTAGCACTTTGGAAGATGGGATTAGAATTCAAAATGACCTTGGCAAATTGGAGGATTGGTCTGAAATCGACAAGATGAAATTCAGTAAAGACAAGTGCACATTGCTACATTTAGGAAGAAAAACAAAATAAAACATAAACAAACCAAAAGCACAACTACAAAATGGGGAATAACTGATTAGATGGTTGTACTGCTGAAAAAGATCTAGGGGTTATATGGACTACAAATTCAATTTGAGATGAAAATATGATACAGTTGTGAAAAAGGCTAATATCATTTTGGGGTCTAATAAGAGGAGTGTTGTATATAAGGCATGGGAGGTAAGTGTCTCACTCTACTTGGCACTGGTGAGGCCTCAGCTGGAGTCCTGTGTCCAGTTCTGGGGAAAGTTGTGGACAAACTAGAGAGAATCCAGAGGACAGCAACAAAAATGAAACAAACAAACAAAAAAACCACCCCCTTTTTGAAAGCCAGACCTATTAGGAAAGATTTGGGGGGGGGGAACAACCCCAACAACCCTGGGCATATTTAGTCTCGAGAAAAGAAGACTGAGGGTTGGGGGGAAACCTGATAATTTTCAAATGTGTTAAGGGCTCCTATAAAGAGAATTGTGATCAATTATTCTTCATGCCTACTGGAGTAGGGCAAGAAATAATAGGTTTAATCTGTATCGAGGGAGATTTAGGTTAGATATTAGGAATAATTTTCTAATTATAAGCATAGTTAAGCTCTGGAATACATTTCCAAGGGAGGTTGTGGAATCCCCATTCCTATTATTATTTATTATTATTTATTTTATTAACAGTTTAGATAGACACCTGTCAGGGATTGTATGGGTTTAGCTGGTCCTGCCTCAGAGCAAGGGGCCGGAGTTCATGACTTCTCTAGGCCCCTTCCAGCCCTGCATTTCTGTAATTCTATGATTTTTGTGTAGAATTTCAAAAAAGTTCCAAATAGTGGTTCATCACATATTCCCTTTCTTCTTAATTGCATTCTTTATCTGAAGTTATTTGCATATGTAAGAAGACTCTTTCACTGTATATGAAATGTCTGCTTTGTATATTCAGGTATGGTTCTTTTTTTCTTTCTTTTTAAAAAAAAAACAAAAAAAAAACCTAATACAAAATGAATAGCATGAACAGTTCATATGACAAGATACTGTATATAGCTATATAAGTGGGAAAAAATATTTAACATGTATAAATACATGCTTTCACCATGTATGACAGCATATACATCATAGATATTATCTTACAGATGAGCATGTTAATACTAATCACAATAAAATGTGGTTGTGTACAACTGATTTTTACATCCAACACATCCTTTGAAATTATATTTCTTAATTTGCTTTTTAAGAAACAGGATTACGGGTGGTAACTTGACATGTATTTCAATTGGAAGCTAAGCCAGTTATGTATACTCCATAGTTCCTAGATGTTATAGCATCCTATCATATGAAATGAATGAAAGGCTTTATATAGCAGCTGCTCACAATGTACAGGGAGTCCTTGGACTTACAAAACAATTTGTTCCTCAAAATTCCATTGTAAATTGAAATGTTGTAAATCGAAACCGCTTTTCCCATAGGAATCAATGGTATAAAGGTGGGATTGGTTCCTGAACCAAGGCTTGATACACTATTTTCACCACAGTAACTCAAATTTTACCAAATGTACCAAATGAATTGTAAATGGCTAATGTAGCAACATCAATGTATTATTTGGTAAACAGTATTCAACTAAACATGTAAAATTACATATGCTTTGACTTTTCAGAACTTTTTGAAGGGCTCTTGGCTGGGGACTTCTGTGAAGTCTGGACTGCAGGTTTCTCTGGAGTCTTTACTGAAGTCTTCTCTGCAGTTTTTTTTGCAATCTTAAAGAAAGTGTCCAAGGAAGTCTGGACTGATGTTCTCCTCTTTTCCTTGTAAATTTCTCTGTAGCTGCTGTTATAATGAATGGAGCTGGAAGGGGGTCCCTTGCAGTCACTTGTCTGATTGGCTTCCATGGCCAGGGTAGCTTGTTGCCAGGTAGCCTTGCCGCTTCTTTTTGATTGGCTCCTGGTCCCGAGCTTAGCCAATCAGAAAGCTTGAACAGTGAAACCAGTGATTGGCTGAAGCTCAGCATGTGATGTGTGCTGTTCTCCCTGCCGGCAAATTGCGGTAAGGGCGAAACAAGCAGTCAATTGAAAAGCGTTGTAAATGGCATTCGACATAAGTCAGGCGTCATAAGTCTGAGGATTCTGAGGACTCAAAAGGACAACAAATGTGGTGAATCATTCTCCTTGGAATTGTATGCATAATTTGTTTCCTTTCAAAAGCTGATAATGTCTGGCTTCTGTGTTTGTTTGGCCCCTCAGATCAGCTTCCTGAGATTCAACATGGTCTAGAGGTTGTACATTAATCTGGATTTATTCCGCCGCCACATGAGCCGTGAACCAAGGCTCCTCTGAAAAGCACTGATGGAAAAAGTTTGTGCACAGTGTTGTGCAATGTTACTAGGTGCTCTCTGTATCAAGGCTCTGAGGCTTGGTAATGATGGTACATAAATATGAGCTTCATTGATCCTGTCTGCATGTTCTTCCACCTGTCTGGAGTGACGATGAGTGAAAACCAGGTTGCCTAATTTTTTTCTCTCCCTTTCCATTGCATCCTTAAAGAGGGGATAGGCCACCATATTATTTTCCCTTGAAGTCCACAGGAAATGAGCCTGTCCAAGATTTCCACTCTCCTTTCCATGGGTGGTGTGCATGTGCGGTTCCCCCCCTGCCCAGTAGCGGAATCACTGAAAGCAAAGAGGACTGCTATTTGATATTTTGCTCTCTTATGGAATGTGAACTAACAACATTCAGCATGCACACATCCCTGTTACTCAAGTCAGAGCAGTGGTTCCCAAACTTTAACAACCTGTGAACCCCTTTCACTAAAATGTCAAGTCTCACAAACCCCCTCCTCAAAATGAATATTTCCAGGGATATTCTCCTTTGCCTGAGTATAAATTATAAAAGCATTGATCTTGCAAATATAAAATTTGTTTTTATGGCACGCTTATTACACACTATTTATTATTAATTACTAATCATTACAGTATTTTTATTATATTATGAAAACGGCAACACTCTTCCAAGATCTCACTTTTGTAGCTTGTATCACTTTGAATAAGTCTGTTATAAGACAAGGCTCCTGTGTTTCATGAAGGAGTATCAGCTGTGAAACAGCATGAAGGTATTTAAGAAGCCAGCTCAGAGTTCCTCCTGCACAAGCATTCAGGTCTTGAGCAGTGCAGGCAAACAAAGCACATTACAAACTTGTTCTTCACCATAATTTTAAAAACAACACTAGCTGCCTATTTAATTTTAAACACAGCAAAAAATATCCACCTCCCTTTCCATTTCTTATAAGGAGTCTTGAAGTTTAAATCTCCTCAATGTGATAGATATGCTTGCTTTGATCTGCTTAGCTCTCGGAAGTCCAGGGGCTCCAGGCTGCTGGCCATGCACTGCCCGGGGTCCCTAGGGACAGCTCTGTCCACCATTAGGGATTTTTTTCCCGAGAACCCCCTGTAATATTTTGCAAACCCCCAGGGGTTCACGAACCCCCATTTGGGTCCCACTGAAGTAGAGCAAGGGAAACACAGGGACATAAGAAATGTCATACTGGCGTCAAACCTGAAGTCCATCTTGTTTTCTGTCTCTGACAACAGAAGAACCAGATGCTTCAGAGAACAGTTCTCAAAGCCCTGAAGTTGGTACTTCATCTTCCCGCTATTGAAAGGCTCATTTAGTTCTCATGGCTATTTCTCTGAAGAAAGGCTCAAAACAAAACAAAAAACACAACAAACCAGACTAACAAGCCAATGTCCTCTCTCCCCTTCCTGCCACACATGCACACAAACAAAAGAGAGGAAAGAGAAAATGTGGCATATTTTCACAAAAGCCAAAGCCAAATTAATCTCATGAATTTTTACTTCATCAGGTTAGGTAACAGATGTAATGGCTTGTAAATTAGCAGGTAGGGTTTATTCTTGATCATTGCTTATACCATAGTGTGTACCTTCCCTCCCCTAGATCTCTGCAGACAAGATTTTTAACTTAGAACTTTGGGGGTGGGGGAAAGAATTCTTGGTTGGGAGCAAGTATCCTCATAATTTATGACACCTGTCAAAATGTCAGGCACGGCAGTTTTAAGACTTTCCGGCTAAAACTTCTATATACTGTAAAATCTGACCTTATATGAGTTGTGCAATGCAATTTTGGGAAATTTGCTTCTCGGCCTGCAGTGTATTACAAATCAAAGGCTTCTGAACATAATAAGAGTCTATGATAGCTTTGCTAAAGAGACTGTGACATCAGGTTGGGCCTTTTATGGATACATTTCTGTTTGTCATAAAGTGTCAGACATAATCAAAGGCCAGACAGTAAATATTTTGGTGCAGTCAACTGGCATATTAAGAAGTTGAACAGTTTTACTGAACATATTTCTTTTTCTTTTCTTTGGAATATGAATTTACTTTTACGGCCAGATTGTTCCTGGCTCTTGCATGGGCACACAGGACATGGGGAGGGCACAAGGAACCTCTCCTTCCTTGCATGCCTCACACAAAGAGAAGTTGCAGGGTCAACTGCAATTACTGTGCCTAGATGAACAATAAGACTGTTGCCACCATGCATCTCTAGGGGAAAAAATTGATTCAAAGAGGATGGGTAGGAGGTGGATCCCTCAATTTCACCACACTTTGCATTGACCAATTAAACGGGAGAGATAATGAAGATAGAGCAGTTGGTATTTTGCTAAAAGACACTGCAACTTGCACATACCTCTTACATCTTGATGAGTTGGTGGGTGATTGTGCATTGCTAGTTTACAAAAGTGCTGTAGTTCAAACCACCAGCCACAAAGTCTGGATAGGACTTTGAGTTCAATGGGGAATTCACCCCACTTTTACTGTAAAAAGTGAAACACAAAGTTGTTTAGGTTCATACATTCCTTGTTTCTGGCTTTCAGAGCCTAAGATCCCAGGTTCACATCTTGGCAACTAATCAGGAGAAAGATCTTGGAGTCATCATGGATAGTTCTCCGAAGACGTCCACACAGTGTGCAGCAGCAGTCAAAAAAGCAAACGGGATGTTGGGAATTGTTAAAAAAGGGATAGAGAATAAGATGTTCTCCATCTTATTCCCCTTATATAAATCCATGGTATGCCCACATCTTGAATACTACGTACAGATGTGGTCCTCTCATCTCAAAGACTGGCATTAGAAAAGGTTCAGAAAAGGGCAACTAAAATGATTAGGGGTTTGGAATTGTTCCCATATGAGGAGAGATTAAAGAAGCTAGGACTTTGCAGCTTGGAAAAGAGGAGACTAAGGGGGGATATGTTAGAGGTATATAAAATCATGAGTGGTGTGGAGAAAGTGAATTAGGAAAAGTTATTTACTTGTTCCCATAATATAAGAACGAGGAGCCACCAAATGAAATTAATGGGTAGCAGGTTTAAAACAAATAAAAGAAAGTTCTTCTTCACTCTGCGTATAGTCAACCTGTGGAACTCCTTGCCTGAGGAGTTTGTGAAGGCTAGGACTATAACAGGTGTGATAGGATCAGGCTAGATGGCTATAGGAGAGAAATAGAAGGCAGATATATTATCCCCAGGCTAAGTAGATCCCTTTTCCCTGGGTAAGGTAACAGGGAAGGTTCTGTTTCAAAAAAAAAAAAAAAAAGAAAGAAAGAAAGTTTATTGGTAACGCTTACAGAATTACCAAAGGAAACAAAACAACTATGCAACAAAACAACGCAATCAGAAGGTATAACACAGCAGCTTTCAGGAGGGAGAAGTGTTCAGGCTAGCCTGGGCCCAGAGCGGGGGGGCTTCCTCGACACTCGTGGTCTTCCACCCTCCTGAGTTACCTGGTGGCCTAGAGCGGGGGGGCTTCCTCGACACTCGTGGTCTTCCACCCCCTCGAGTTACCCAGTGCCGCGCCCAGTGTCACCGATCCTCCCTCTCCTGAGAGTGCCCGGTAAGATGGGCACGGCTGCGGGGTGGGCGGTTTACGGGTGGGGGGGGTAGACACCCATGTATTATAGGACCCCTCCTAGATGACAGGAATGATGGTATCCACAGTGGCAACGGCTGGGGCCTGCGTCTCTCGCTCTTCCCCTCAATCAAAGGGTCAGACGGAGGGAACCGGACGGGGTCACCGAGCAGAGAACCCCAGACAGCACCCACCGCTCCTCGAAGGCGTCAAGGGAGTCGGTGGACGCCGCCCAGAGGAACTCCGCCCGGATACGTGAATGTACTGAGGATCGGAAAAAGGCCCCACAATCGCAGGACGTTTCATGGGCCAACCTCCTCTCTCTGGTTTTATAAATGGCTGTTTTAGCCAAGGCTAGGAGGAGGTTGACCAGAAGATCCCGCGACTTTGTGGGGCCACGGATGGGAAGTGTATAGATAAAAAGGTGAGGGGAAAAATGAAGCCAGAAATGTAATAGAATATTTGTGTGGAGCCGGAAAAGGGGCTGCAATCTGGCACACTCTAAATACACGTGCGCCAGGGTTTCCCTCACATTACAGAAAGGACAAGTGTCCGGAATGGGGGTAAACCGTGTCAGAAACACGCCCGTGCTCACAGCTCCGTGAAGGAGCCGCCAACTGATGTCCCCGACGGGCCTTGGGACCAAGGTGGAATACAGGCTGGCCCACCGAGGTTGCTCACCCTCCAAAGGTGGCAGGAGGTCCCGCCACTTTGTATCGGGGCGGGACACCAGGGTGTGGGCATGAAGGGTGTGAAGTGTAAGTGTATATAAATATTTCCGTGGTGCAATTTGAAAGCTAACCGGCTGCAGTTCGTGCAGCCGGCTTGCAGTGAAAGGGTGAGGGGTTTGTTGGGATCTACGGGGTAGGGGCCCGATGGAAAGGTCCGGCAGGCCTGGGGTAAGGGATGGGCGGGGTGCGCCCTCGCACAAGGCTCGGCTAACATAAGCCCGAGCAGCGGGGGTCAAGGCGGCCTTCACCTCCTGAAGCACGCGCCGGGGGTACGGAGGCTGGAGAGCCCCATGCGCCGAGCGAGCGTCAGGGGATCCAGCCAGTCTCTCCGGTCATAGTCCAGGAGGTCTCCGACCCTCGTGACTTCCGCCAGGACCAACCTCTGGCGCACCGAGCGGGACTGCGCCACCTGCACACGGAGCTGGGGGTTGTGTAGCAGGGGCTCCGTGAGGAGATCTGCTCCCACGGTGGCCGCCACAGACCTGGTTGTTAGAAACAGTTTCCAGGTCCGGAGGAGGTCCTGGTAGAAGACCGGCAGCCAGGAGAGGTCTCGCGGAAAACCCATCGGAGAAAAATAAAAGAGCTGCCGGTCATATCAGAGCCCTTGGAAGTGGCGCAGGAAGGCGTGTGCCAGTATGCTCCACGCCGAACTACGTGCACTATGAAAGAGCCTCTGCAGGGCCTGGAGGCGGAAAACGCGGACCTGAGTGTACAGACACTTCAGGCCCTGCCCTCCTTCCTTCAGGGGTAGATGAAGAATGCCAACAGGGGCCCAGTGCATTCCTGACCAGAAGAACTCTAGAATCAATCTCCGGAGGTGGGTCAGGAAACCCGGGGCCGGGGCCAGGGTGTTGAGCAGGTACCAGAGCATGGACAGGATGAGTTGGTTAAGCACAAGTGCTCTCCCTCGGAGGGAGAGACATCGGAGTAGCCTCGTCCATCTCCAGATCTGCTCTATCACTCCGCCCTCTAAATTTTGCCAGTTCTCCGGCAGGGAAGGATGCGTGGCGGAAAGGTAAACGCCGAGATAGAGCAGTGGACCCGCACTCCACCGTATGGTCTGAAGTGCGGGTGGGAGGGAGCCCACCTGCCGCCAGTCCCCCACTGCCAAGCCAGAGCTCTTGACCCAGTTGACTCGGGCAGAGGAGGCTGCCGAATAGATGGCTTGGCATGCCTCCACTCGCGCCAAGTCGCCTGGGTCCTGGACCACGAGGAGTACGTCATCGGTGTACGCCAACAGGACCAGCCGCAGCTCCGGCTCCCGCAGCACCAACCCTGTCATCCTCCTGCGGAGGAGACAGAGGAAAGGCTCGATCGCCAGAGCGTACAATTGGCCCGAGAGGGGGCACCCCTGCCGCACTCCTCGCCCGAAGCTGACCAGTTCAGTCAGGGTCCAGTTGAGCCTAACCAAACACTCCGCAGAGGCATACAGCACCCGGAGAAAACTCACAAACTGAGGTCCAAATCCAAACGCCTGCAGAGTGCTCAGGAGGTACCCATGGTCTACTCTGTCGAGATTGCTTTCGCTACAATTTTGTAATCCGTGCTAAGGAGTGAGACAGGACGCCAGTTTCGTAGATCGCGGAGGTCCCCCTTCTTCGGCAGCAAAGCGAGCACCACTCGCCTGCACGACAGAGGGAGGACCCCGCTCTGCAAGGACTCAGCCCAGACGGTGACTAGGTCTGGGCCGAGAATGTCCCAGAACGCGCGGTAAAACTCCACGGTCAGCCCGTCCATGCCCGGAGATTTATTGGTGGGCATGCGAAGGAGGGCTTCCGAGAACTCGGCCAGGGTGAGAGGCAGCTCTAGTTGGTCTCGGTCGCCCACGCTGACCGTGGGGAGTTCCTCCCAGAGCACCTCACAAGCGTCAGGATCGGTCGGGTCCGGGGAGAAAAGGCTTGTGTAGAAGTCACGGGCCCTCCCACACATCTCCTCCGGATCCATGAGGGGGGTGCCGTCTTCCGCAAGAAGGCAGGTGACGTGTTTCTTGGCCCCCCTCGTTTTCTCCAGGGCATAGAAGAAGCGGGAGCCGCGGTCCATCTCCCGAAGGAGGCAGATGCGGAACCTAATGAAGGCACCTCGGGCCCAGTGGTCCTCAAGGGCCCGGAGCTCCTCCCGCTTCTCCCGGCACGCTCCGCAGAGGGACGGGTCCTCAGGACTGGCGGCCAGGCACCTCTCCCTCTCTAAGACCTCCCGTTCCAACTGCTCTATCGCCGCATTTCGCCGTCGGCTGGTGCCCCGAGTGTAGTCACGGCAGAAGAGCTTGGCGCGCACCTTCCCGAGATCCCACCATCGCCGCACCGAGGGAAAGGCACGCCACTGCTTTCGCCAGGCCAGCCAAAATTCCCGGAAGGACATCACAAAGCTTTCGTCCTCCAACAGGCTGTTATTAAAGTGCCAATAGGCCGGCCCTGGTCTCTCTGCACGGAGGGAGACTGTTACTGTGACTAAATGATGATCGGAGAATGGGGCCGGCCGAATGGCGGAGGAGTGGGCCTGTGAAAGATGGAAATGGGATAAGTAAATACAGTCCAACTGAGAGTGGTGTGACCGATGGGCCTCCACCCGGACAAAGGTGAACGTGGAGGTGTCATCTGGGTGATGGTCACGCCAGACGTCCACTAGGGTGGGATGGTCAACTATCCCTTGGAGAATATTCACAGCGGCCGGACTCGGTTCGGCCCCTGAGCGGTCCCGTTCCTCGAGGGTGGTGTTAAAGTCCCCTCCCAGGACCAGGCACTCGTGCGAATCCAGGGTGCCGAGAAAGTCGGACACCTGCTGATAAAATTGTGGCCGCCTGGAGCTCATTTGCGGGGCATAGATGTTAACAAGATTAACCACGAGCCCCTCCATACGGACTCGAAGGTGCAGCAGGTGGCCCGGCACGGCCTCATTGACCCCTAGCACCTCAGGCCGTAGGTTGGGGGAGAACAGGGTCGCCACTCCAGCTTGCCAGGTTGCGAAGTGGCTAAAGTATACCCCGTCCCCCCACTCCAGCCGCCACCTGTCCTCGGCGGCCGGGTCCGTATGGGTCTCCTGCAGGAAAACTACAGAGTACCTTCCTTCCCGAAGGTAAGAGAGCACCTGGGACCTGCGGAGAGCCATCCTACAGCCCCTGGTATTCAGGGTCGCAATAATAAGAGGCGTCATGTGGAGGGCTGGGGGGGTGGGGGCCTCGTGTTGGCGGGGGTGTTCAGGGCCCCCGGCAGGTTGCGAGCAACCCGTGACCCATCCCGTGGGTGAGTAGATCACGTTGGAAGCTGCGGGCTCGCTCGTAGGCCGCAGCACCGCACCTTCCTTGCCCACTGCCCTCCTTTATAAGGGCCCTTGTGGCCTGGAGGATTTGATCAAAGTCCCCCCATAGCTGAAGAGCCAGCTGTGCCCTATCGCGGGCGCCACGGGTGTGCTCTAGGAACTTCCGTAGCGCATGCCGCAGCTCATGGGGGGGTGGGGTTACAATTCCCGAGGTGTTCCCTGATGGGCCTCTTAATACAGCCTTGTGGTCCGCTAAGGCGGGTAGACAGGGTGCGGACCACCGACGGGGCATCTGACAGGCTGGGGTTATTAAATTCATTTCACGCCTTGGGGTGGAGGGGGATGGCAGAGGAAAAATTGCCACTCCTAATGGGTCGCGGCTAGAAAGTGCAAAGACTGCTCCCTGGGGGGAATCTGCGAAAGGCGGAAAGGAAATAACCCCAGGGGCGGCATTAACATTGCAGGAGGAGGGGACTTGGGCAGGGGCAGGGGTGGGGGCAGGGGCAGGGGTAAGGCTCTGGGGTGCAGGAGGCAAGCAGCTAAAGGAAAGTGCCTCCTGAGCAGAGTCAAGGGTTAAGGGGTAAGGGAGGGCGCTCCCAATAATGCTAGGTGCTGGCTCCATGGTGGTCTTACCGGCCATGGCATCAGGTGGGGGACCACCTTCTGCAGGGTGCTCACCCGGGAAGGCAATTAGGGGGAGGGAGCATGGGGAAAGGGAGGCTGGGGTAAGGCTGCCCAGCTCGAGGCCAGCCGGCAGCAGATCATTCCCTACCTGGGTGACCGGGGTCAAATCTAGGGCCTCAATCTCCGTGTACACAGGGGAGAGGCCAACTCCTGCCACCCCGGGGGCCTCTCCTCTAGGGCCCACCTCAATGGTCACCTCGGGGTCCGCGGGGGGTTCGGGTAGTGTCCAGGCAGAAGGGGCGTCCTCAGAAGTCTCGGAGGGGAGGGTCTCCCGTGGAGGGGGGATTCTGCCCTCCAATGCCAGTCCGCCTTCCCCTCCCGACACCAGCGGATGGATCTCGCTCGTGGCTGTGGCGGGAGACTCGATAGCAGTGCCTCCTTTCCTGGTCTTCCGGGGGGCTTCCGCGTCGGATGGATGCAGCGGAGCTCGAGCCTTCCGCTTGCCTCACTTCCCCTGGACTAGGGTCCAGCCCTCCATAGCGTCATCTGGGGGCTGGTTAGCAGGGGTCGTGTCGGGGGGCGGAGGCGATGGTTTAGGGGTTTGGGGAGGTAGCGGTGAGGCAACATGAGGGGCGGGGGTTTCTCCTTGGGGAGGGCCCTCTCCTATACCCGGTAATATCCTTGCCACACCCTCCTCCATAGGCTCTGCTGGATTGGTACTAGCAAGGGTGGAACTCCCTTGCTCGCGCGGGCGTTGTAGGGAAGGTATTTCTTGGGCCCGGACGGGAGCAGCGATTGGTCCAGTAGGAGGAGGGTTGGTTTCAGGTGCTGGGCAGCCAGGGGCATCAGCAGCAACGGGGCCGATGTCCTGCCGGGTCTCGGGGGTTTCAGGTGCCCCTCCCCCCCGGGCCAAAGGGCAGTTTCTGCAGACATGCCCCGCTGAACGGGCAGAGGTAGCACCGGGCCTCTCCGGTAGAATAAAAGACCCGATAACGGGCTCCCTGGTAGGGGACTAGAAAAGACCCCTCGAGCGCTTCTTCGTCACGCGCCCCTGCCGGTGGTAGAAGCTGCACTTGCCGGCGGAATGAAAAAATGTGACGGAGGGTGGGGTCCTTGCAGCCCAACGGGAGAGGGCTGATAACAGAGACAAGTTGCCCCAGAGTGGAAAGAGCGGGTAACAGGGCAGCATTGGGTAAGAAGGGAGGAAACGGAGGTAAGGACGAGGTGAACGCCCAGGTCTTCTAACGGTTCTAGGGGGACAAACACCCCCCCCACCGTCAGGCCCCCCTCTACCGCCTCCTGGGCGGCATCCTCCGAGGCTAAGAAAAAAACGACCTTCCCATACATCTTGGAGGCCGCCACAATAGCCGTGGGTCCTACCACCTTCGCCAACACCTGCACGTATGTCTCCACGTGGGGTGGGGTGTGGCGGGCACCAGGAGGCAACGGACGCCGTGCTTCCTGGTCAAGGCGGGGAAAGGGCCTCGGCCGCTGGTGATGGTGGCGGAGGCGTGGGGGGGGCGAGATGACGAGGCGGCAGGCACGGGGGAGCCCGCTGCCGCCCGGGCATACGTCCTGGGGGCCGGGGGAGGGACAATCGCAGAGCTGGTGGAGGGAAATGCAGGGAGGGGTGCCATGGTTGATGACGAGGCCACAGCGGTGGGGGCAGCCCCTGCCATGGAGGGCTTAGTGGTTTTAGCGGGGCCCTTTCCTTTCCACCCGCCCTGGCCCTTCCGGCTAACCGGGCGGGGGGTTCCTAGAATCTGGGTGGGCGGTGGGTGCAGCAGCAGCAGCAATCACCCTGGTGCCTCCTGCTACCGGTGCCCCAGCGGGGGGGTGGCAGGTATCTTGACAATAGTGGTGGGGGGGCCTTGGGGGTCGGGCAGGGGTGGTGGTGGGGGAGGGACAACTAATTTTGTTGAAGCAGTCTCGCCCCTCTCGTTCCCCACCATTGTGAGCAGGGAGAGACAGGGAGACACCGGAAGGAGGAGGGGGGAGGGGAGAAAGCGGAGTAGCCCCTCCTTCCTCTAGGCTGCGGGCAGGGAGGGGAGGAATGCCGAGGGGGTTAGACTGGGAGGAGGGGGGAGAACAAAATCGGGGTCCAGTAATAGGGGCAAGCTGTGGGATAAGTAATCCGGGGGGGGTGCAGACCCACACACGTTTGTCCAAAGAGTCTCGGTTGTTCGGCTGTTATGTCCGGTCCGGAAGGCAAAGTTCAAAGCGAACAGCTGGATCCAAAGGGAGATGGCAGGTTGCCAGCAGGGGCAGACAGCGGGGGCGCTGTGACAGTTGTAATAACGATGGGGGGGTAGGGGCACCGATGGATCGGGGGTGGGGGTCTCAACGCCACACCCCCTGTGCCGCCACAAACACAAGTAACCACAGTCAAACTCCCCCCCACGAGAGTATAATTCAGAAAATTACTCAGTTTTACGGCCCCCTTCACAATGATTTATAGCTCTCCTGGATTATGTCTCCTGTCTGCTGAAATCTTCTTCTCCGGCTGTGTTGGCTGTGTTCCAAGGCTTCCGGCATGCTAAGAATGTTGTAAAGTCCGAGCTGCTAGCAAAACGGCTGGGTCTGGGGGTTTCCACTCCCCCCTCCGGACAGCAAATTCAGCAATCTTCCCCCCGCTCCTCTGGGGGCTCAGCTGAGGCAAATAGCTGCGCCCGAAAGCAGGCGTGGGGGGGCGGGTACTGGCAAGCTAAGGGCCGAAGCACGTAGACGGGAAAAAAAGCACAAAAAATGAAAAGAAAACAAAAAAAGCGTCTGGCCCGGTTGGGGGAGGGGGACTAAGGCAGGTGCAAAAAGTAAGAAAAATCCGGGCCAGGGGGCTTTAGGAAAGAACAGAAAGCAGATAGCTGAGGAGCAAGCAAAAGACGTTCCGTTTCCCAACAGGGAAGGCTCCAGAACAATCAGGAACCTTCTGGAGACAATTAAGACAGGCTGATTAGAACATCCTGCAGCCAATCAAGAAGCTGCTAGAATCAATTAAGGCAGGCTAATCAGGGCACCTGGGTTTTAAAAAGGAGCTCACTTCAGTTTGTGGTGCACGTGTGAGGAACTGGGAGCAAGAGGCACGAGGAGCTGAGAGTGAGAACGCGGACTGTTGGAGGACTGAGGTGTACAAGCATTATCAGACACAGAGAGGAAGGTCCTGTGGTGAGAATAAAGAAGGTGTTGGGAGGAGGCCATGGGGAAGTAGCCCAGGGAGTTGTAGCTGTCGCACAGCTGTTCCAGGAGGCACTCTAGACAGCTGCATTCCACAGGGCCCTCGGCTGGAACCTGGAGTAGAGGGCAGGCCTGGATTCCCTCCAAATCATCCCAACTCCTTGTTAGACACAGGAGGAGTCGACCTGGACTGTAGATTCAGAAAAACAGCCAAACTGAGGGCTGCTGTGAAGCTCTAAGGCGAGCAAATCTACCAATAAGCGCAAGACCCACCAAGGTAGAGCAGGAATGTTGTCACAACTGGTGTCGGAAATGGGATCTGGTGTCCACAGCGCAGCAGAAGAAGGAGGGTGTTTGGAAGGAAGGAAAAAAAAAAGTGAAGAGGGTCTATTTTTATTTTTTTTCACCACAACGGAGGAGGTAGTGCAGGCACTGATACAAGCCATGGCTGCCCAGCAGGAGGCTCCTCGTATCCAGGCAGCTGCCCAGCAGGAGGCAGGGCGGCTGCAGCAAGAGACTAATCTTCTGCTGATGGACCAGGCTGCTCCAGACCGGGCTATGTTGCGGGAACTGGTAAACCAGGTAAAGGCCCTTACAGAGCTGAACCACGGCCATGATGGGACGCAGATCATGTGGGCCAGCAATTGGCTGCAGAAAATGATGCGGGAGGATGATGTAGAGTCATACTTCCTGGCTTTTGAGAGGACAGCCCTGCGGGAGGCTTGGCCCCGAGAACAGTGGTCTGGCATCCTCACTCCATTCCTGCATGGGGAGGCTCAGAAGGCCTACTATGGTTTGCCTGAAGAGGCTGTGGCAGACTACCCCCAGCTGAAAGCAGAGATCCTGGCCATATCTGGGGTAACGACCGCAGTGCGGGCCCAGCTATATCATGAGTGGAGGTACCAGGAAAACAAAACTCCGCGGTCCCAATTATATGACCATATCCATCTCGCACAAAAGTGGTTATGAACTGAGTCCTGGAGTCCAGAGGAGATACTAGAGGTTCTGGTCATCGACCGGTAGATGAGAGGACTACCACCAGACCTTCATGCCTGGGTAAGCCAGAACAAACCCTCCACCTACGACGAGGTTGTTGCACTGGTAGAAAGGTTAAGGATGCCGAGGGAGCTAACCTGACCAGTTAAGGAAGAAGCACCCCGGGTTAAACTAGCAGCACCAAGCCCTAGAGCTCAGGTGACTGGGCCACGAGGAAACCCAGGTGGAAAACGAGAGGGGCTGAAGGCCCACCAGAAGCCACAAAGAGTTGGAGCACTGAGGGGGAAGAGGATAGTGATGTTAGACTACCCAAACCAAGAGACCGGGGAACGCCTAGGGCTCCATACAGATGTTACTCCTGTGGGGAGTGGGGACAAATAGCTGCACAGTGTCAAAGTACCAAGGAGCCTATACAGTGTAACCTGGGGACCTTGGCAGACCCATGCTCCCTAATCCACCTTGTGGGGGTCTCACTAACCCCACATATGTACACTAGACCAGTGAAGCTGAATGGTGTAGAGACCACAGCACTGGTTGATTCAGGGAGTACTATCACGCTTGTCTCAGGGATGCTCGTGAAGCATAGTCAGCTGCTGTGGGCTAAGCGTACGGGGATAACATGCATCCATGGGACAGTTGGTTATTTCCCCACCATCCCAGTAAAAATCGAGATTCAGGGGAACACTACTGAGGTAGCAGCAGGTGTTGTCCCTAAACTCCCATACCCGGTGCTCATAGGGAGGAACTTCCCACCGTTTGGAGATTTACTCCCGGTAGGGGAATTGGAGAAAGGGGGAAGCCCTGAAAGTAGTGAGGCATCCACAGTAGACTGTCAACCATGAACCTTCTCTGAAATATCCCCAGATTTGTTCTCCACTCTCAGACAGCGTAGGAAGACGAAAAGGGAAAGAAGGGCAGCTAAGGCCGTGGGAACCCGAATGCTGGCCCAAAGCCAGAGGGTCAGTCTCGTAGGTAGGTGGACCCGAGCACCTGAAAAGGAGGCCACCCGGGAGGGAGAAGCACCTGAGTCTGACCAACACCCTAATGCCTCTGAACCAGTAGAGGCAACAGAGACTGGCCCCCTAGATCTTGGGCAGATTAGCTTCGGGAAAGGAAATTTTGGATGGGACCAGGCTGAAGACCCAAGGAGGTAACCTAACGACAACATTAGGAAGGAGGTGACCGAAATAGATTGGGTCCCTGTGGAAGGGAAAATCCAGGGACCAGGACCCTAGTTTATAATGAAGAAGAATCTCTTATACCGGGTTGCACCAGTACAGGGGCAGAAGTTACAGCAGATCCTAGTACCTCAAAAACACCAGAATGCTTTATTAAGTCTGGCCCATAGCCATCTTTTTGGGGGGCATTTGGCAGTAGAGAAGACTCTGGCACGGGTTCTGTGAGGATTCTTCTGGCCTGGAGTACATGAAGAAGTGCGGAGGTACTGTGCGTTCTGCCTGGAGTGTAAGCTGCACAGTCCCCGTCCCCACTGGAGGGCACCTTTAGTACCCCTTCCCATCATAGAGGTCCCCTTCGAGTGAATAGCCATGTATCTAGTGGGACCCCTTGAGAAGACAACCCAAGGCCACCAATATAGACTTGTTGTTCTGGATTATGCTACTCGCTACCCAGAAGCCGTCCCCCTGCGGAACATGGCTTCTAAAACGATAGCTGAATAGTTGGTGGCGATCTTTGCCTGAGTGGGGCTACCAAAGGAGATATTAACAGACCAAGGTACCCCATTTATGTCGAAGCTAATGAAGGACCTTTGTTACCTGCTCCATATACATACCCTGAGAACTTCAGTCTATCATCCGCAGACCGATGGGCTGGTAGAAATGTTTAACCAAACCCTCAAGGCAATGATAAGGAAAGTGGTAAGTCGAGACGGGAAGGATTGGGACACCCTACTACCCTACCTTATGTTTGCAATCCGGGAGGTACCTCAGGCCTCAACTGGCTTTTCCCCCTTTGAATTATTATACGGACGCCACCTCCCTGGCATACTAGATATCGCAAAAGATATCTGGGAAGAGGAACCCAATGACGGGAAAAATATAATTGACCATGTGTTGCAGATGCAAGAACGGATAGCCGGGTCACCCCTATTGTATGGGAACATTTGGAAAAGGTGCAGGAGGCCCAGCTAACCCATTACAATCGCCAGGCAAAAGTCCGACAGTTCCAATCAGGGGATTGGGTGATGGTGTTGGTATGCACGGCAGAAAGCAAGCTTTTGACCCATTTGCAGGAGCCCTATGAGGTGGTTGAACCCGTAGGGGAAGTAACCTACAAGGTTTGGCACCCAGGACCCCGGAAAGAAGAACAAAGTTATCACATTAACCTCTTAAAGCCTTGGCACCAACGAGAAGTGTGTGTAGTGGCCCAAGAGACCCCGATCCAGGGAAATAATATGCAGGAGCAGATCAGGATATCCACTGATCTGACACCAAACCAGAAGAAGGAGGTAACTGAGATGATCAACCGATACCAGGACGTGTTTTCAACCAAACCAGGTCGGACCACCGAAGCATATCGCCACATTATCACAGACCCTGGAGCAAAGGTAACTTTAAGGCCCTATCAGGTCCCAGCGGCAAAAAGGGAGGAGATCAAGGCAGAGGTAAAAAGGATGTTTGAGCTTGGAGTCATCGAAGAGTCCCACAGTGAGTGGTCAAGCCTGTTTGTGTTGGTGCCCAAACCTGATGGCACCACTAGGTTTTGTAATGACTTTTGCCGGCTGAATGAGAGATCCAAATTCGATGCATACCCCATATCGATGAGTTAGTTGACCACCTGGGCAATGCCCGATTTTTGACAACTCTTGATTTAACAAAGGGACACTGCCAGATTCCCCTTGCCAAAGATGCAAAAGAAAAGACGGCATTCTCTACAGCAGAGGGTCTGTTTCAATATACTGTTCTTCCTTTTGGACTGCATGGGGCACCTGCCACCTTCCAGCGTCTTATGGACAAGTTCCTACTGCCCCATACCAGTTATGCAGCGGCATACCTGGATGATATGATTATTCACACCCCCAACTGGGAAACCCCCATAGGAAAGGTGGAAGCGGTTCTGGACACGCTAAGACAGACTGGCCTCACAGCCAACCCAACCAAGTGTGCTATCAGGCTAGCCGAGGCTAAATACCTTGGCTACATTGTAGGAAGGGGCATGGTCAAGCCCCAATTAAACAAACTAGAGGCTATCCAAAATTGGCCCCGGCCGAATCGGAAAAAGCAAGTCCGAGCATTCCTGGGTTGTGGTGGGGTACTACCGACGATTTATTCCCCATTTTGCTACCAGAGCGAGTCCCCTGACAGACCTGATAAAAGCCCGGGGTCCAGACATAATGAAGTGGACAGATGCCAGAGAGAAAGCATTCATGGATCTACGGACAGCCCTTTGCAGTAACCCCATGCTTATAGCCCCAGACTTCAACAAAGTTTTCATTTTACAAACAGATGCATCTGAAGTAGGATTGGGAGCTGTCCTATCGCAGATGGTTGCAGATGAAGAACACCCAATCCTCTACTTCAGCAGGAAACTCCTCCCGAGAGAGCAGAAATATGCTGTGGTTGAAAGAGAGTGCCTAGCTGTGAAATGGGCCATGGAAACACTATGTTATTACCTACTGGGATGACTGTTTACCCTTGTGACCTACCATGCACCCCTCCAGTGGATGCAACAAAATAAAGAGAAGAACGCAAGGGTGACCAGATGGTTCCTGTCCCTATAACCTTTCCAATTAACCATACAACACCGGGCTGGAAGCCACCATGGCAATGCAGATGGCTTGTCACAAGTACACTGCTTGATGTCCCAAGTTGTCCAACCCCATAGTGTTGAGCAGAGGGCGGGGATATGTGACAGGGTCGGGCCAGATGGCTATAGGAGAGTAATAGAAGGCAGATATATTAGCCCCAGGCTAAGCAGGTTCCTTTTCCCTGGGTAAGGTAACAAGGAAGGTTCCAGAACAATCAAGAACCTTCTGCAGACAATTAAGAAAGGCTGATTAGAACACCTGCAGCCAATCAAGAAGCTGCTAGAATCAATTAAGGCAGGCTAATCAGGGCACCTGGGTTTTAAAAAGGAGCTCACTTCTGTTTGTGGTGTGCGTGTGAGGAGCTGGGAGCAAGAGGCACTAGGAGCTGAGAGTGAGAACGCGGACTGTTGGAGGACTGAGGTGTACAAGCATTATAGACACCGAGAGGAAGGTCCTGTGATGAGGATAAAGAAGGTGTTGGGAGGAGGCCATGGGGAAGTAGCCCAGGGAGTTGTAGCTGTCGCACAGCTGTTCCAGGAGGCACTCTAGACAGCTGCATCCCACAGGGCCCTGGGCTGGAACCTGGAGTAGAGGGCGGGCCTGGGTTCCCCCCAAATCCTCCCAACTCCTGGTTAGACACAGGAGGAGTCAACCTGGACTGTGGGTTCAGCAAAACGGCCAAGCTGAGGGCTGCTGTGAAGCTGCAAGGTGAGTAAATCCGCCAATAAGCGCAAGACCCACCAAGGTAGAGCAGGAACTTTGTCACACAGGGTTTAAAAGAGGATGAATTCATGGAGGTTAAGTCCATTAATGGCTATTAGCCAGGATGGGTAAGGAATGGCATCCCTAGCCTCTGTTTGTCAGAGGGTGGAGATGGATGGCAGGAGAGAGATCACTAGATCATTACCTGTTAGGTTCACTCCCTCTGGGGCATCTGGGGTTGGCCCTTGTCAGTAGACTGGATACTGGGCTGGATGGACCTTTGGTCTGACCCAATATGGCCATTTGTACATACTCACTCCTGTACCATTCCACTAAGGAATATATATTAAGTTCAGTGCAGTTTACTACCTGGTCTTTCAGATCAGATTTGTAAAAAAACCAAACCCCCACTTTTAATGTAGACATTGAAAAGGTGGAATTGCATTTCTTGTAAGAGTATGAAGTAGGCCTGATATACTTGCCAACAGTATCTCTTGGTACCAAGATGTTGATGTTCCAAGAGATGGCCAAATAGCAGTCCACTTAAAAATTCAGTGTTGTAAGCAGGAATCCTAGAAATCTGTTTGCCACGGAAAAACTCTGAATTTTTGTGTTTTTACAGAGAATCTTTCATTTTTACATTTTGTAAAACAATAAAAACATACAGTAGAATGCCGTTTAACTGAGCCTCCTTTATCCAGCTCTCTGTATAAATCAAACCAGGGTTGGCAGGCCAAGCTCCAGATGATGGAGCTTGAGCTGGTAGCCCCAATCACCTTGATTCAGGCTTCAGGTGATCTGGCCCCAGGCCCAATTACATCGGATAAACTGGGGGTGCCATGTGTTCAGTTTTCAACTGGAACACCCAGTTGAAAAGGGACCCTGGTAGCTCTGGTCAGCACCATCAACCAGGATGTTAAATGTCCCGTCGGCGGTGCTGCGGGTCTGAGGCAGGCTAGTCCCTATCTGTCCTGGCACCACACTGCACCCTGAAAGCGGCCAGCAGGTTGTGCTCCTAGGCAGGGGGGCCACGGGGCTCCATATGCTTCCCCCACCCCGAACACTGGCTCCGCACTCCCCTTGGCTGGAGTGCTGGAGGGCCAATGGGAGCTGGGGGGCGATGCCTGAAGGTGAGAGCAGTGCATGGAGCCTCCTGCTCCCGCCCCCCCGCCCCAGGAGCCAGACCTACTGTCCGCTTCCAGGGCTCAGCACAGAGCCAGAACAAGCAGGGAGTCGGTCTTAGCCCTGCTGGACCGCTGATGGGGAGCCGCCCAAGGTAAGCCTCAGCCCCAAACTCCTGCCCCAGCCCTGAGCCCCCGCAACTCTGAGCCCCCTGCTGCACCCCAAACCCCTCATCCCCAGCCCAGAGCCCTCACCCCCTCCCACATCCCAACCTCCTGCCTCAACCCACAGCCCCGTCCCACACTCTAAATGCCTTGACCCAACCCCCCAGTCTAGAGCCCCCTCCTGCACTCCAAACCCCTCATCTCCAGCCACACCCCAGAGCCCGCACCCCCATCTGGAGCGCTCACCACCTCCTGCACCCCAACTACCTACCCCAGCCTGAAGCCACCTCCCACACCTTGAAGAAGCCCTCATTTGTGACCCCAGCCCAAAGCCCCCTCCTGCATCCTCACCCCCTGCCCCAGCACAGTGAAAGTGAGTGAGGGTGGTGGAAAGCGAGCAACCGAGAGAGGGAAAATGTAGTGAGAAGGGGGCGGGGCCTCTGGAAAGGGTCAGGGCAGGGGTGGAGCCTCAGGGAAGGGGAGGGGCTAGGGTGTTCAGTTTTGTGTGATTAGAAAGTTGGCAACCCTAGAAAAAACTGGGTTCCACTGTATAGGATACAGACATAGACGTATTTGATATATGTAAGAAATACAAATTTTAATTCTATTGTATTGTATTATAATGATTGATGGCACTGGTAGGCTTGGAACTTGCTTAATTTTTTAAAATATTTCAATAAAACATTTCAATAAAACGTGTTCAACTGATATCTCTCTCTATATATTGTGGCTATGGAAACTAAAGCTCAGCATTTCATTTGAATCATGGGTTAGGGTTAGGGTTTTGGGGTTTTTTCATCACAGAAAACTGGGATCCCTGATTGTAAGGCACTTTGGCCCTGATTCAGGAAAGCACTTAAGCAGATGATTTCTAAATTGGTGCCTTTCAGATGAAAAGTGCTCTCTCTCTCTCTCTCTCTCTAAAATATTACATCTTAATTTGCATAACTGATATCCCTAAGAAGCAATAATCTGTTAAATCTTTTGGATGGAATGTACAATTATGGATTCTGAACTGAGAAAATAGGATAGAATTGTACATTTTCCCCATGTGATACTGAAATTATTTCTGTGCTGGACTAACAACTCCACTGAGACGCTGATGGCCGAATGCACAGATCAGCTTCACCCAGGCATAAGAGTTAGTAGGAAAAGATATGACTTCCAGACACTGAAGCGCCTGTAAGTGTCGAGCTACTGAGGAGTGATTTGAGTGCCTGATCTGTGTGAAGTAATGCTTTAATTTGCAGTTGAATGACAAAAATAATGAGGAGGACTTGTGGCACCTTAGAGACTAACAAGTTTATTTGAGCATAAGCTTTCGTGGGCTAAAGCCCACTTCATCAGATGCATCCCATGAGTAACTGAAGAGAGACTTTGCAGTGTAACAACTCATTATGACTCTTCTGTGTCATTTCCCCCCACCCCCCTCCATGATTGTTGCTTAGCACTGAGCTGCAGATAAACACACACACACACACAGGTTATGTCCTTGTAGTTTCAGATAAAGCTGGTGATTATGAAGCATACTCGTACACTAGTCTCAGTAATTCCAAGACACATTGCTGCTATTGATCTTTTATATTTTATAATGACATCTGTTGAGCTGTGGTCACAAAATTACATATCACTTGATTCCAAGAGTTACTTTTTTTATTGTACATGCCAGAGGAAAAGATCATTTTTTTACAGTGGCTGTTGCAAGGAGAAGATAATCTAATGAAGTAATTAGAACAGGTTAAGATAAAATAAAATCCTGGATCTGAACTTTTGAAACGGGGTGAATCTAGTATTTCCCACACCTCTTTACGTGCCCCTCTGGTTCCGTGCGTATAACAGGGTACACTCATCGCTGTGGCACCTCCTTATGGCTATGTCTGGGGAATAACTCCGCCCAGTCTGACACCTGTCTTTCATTCACGCTACTACCGCTCCGATGCGCCAGAAGTTGCAGTGCTCCCTCTTCATGGCCTTGCCTGGCCTCCAGCCAGGTTACTAGATTTTCTCTGCTGGGTAATGAAAATTTTGCCCGATGACCTATCTCAGGTAATCTTCCAATGCATTGCCCAGACTGTGCCACTTCCCCAGTGGCTGGTAGAGGAACCTGGGCCTATCCACTACTCCAGGTTCCAGCTCAGGGACCCTCAAATCAGTAGCCCAGTGCTGCACTGTCCCAAACCTTGCTGCCTTTTTTCTCTAAGCCTTTTCCTATTCCACCTCTATCAGGATTCCTTCGCCACCACCATCTCCCTGGGTCTGGTCTTCCCTCAGGGCCAGGATCCCAGGGCTTCCACTCACCCCATGGGTTTCTCTGTCTTTCCTCTCTGAGCTCAGAGAGTGACCTCAGGCTTTCACACTGTAGTCACCTTTCAGTTGCAAACTTCCTGACTTTATATATCAGCCCTGCCTGCTCCTGTGTAGCTGGGCTCCATCCTCAATCAGCAGTTGCCCATCAAGGCCTAATTCTGAGACACATTCGTGTTTTCTGAACTAGCGTGGGGTGAACACCCCATCACAATGTGAAATGTTGTTTTTGAGCCATTTATGTCCTGTTAGAAATTGAGAAGTGCTAGAAATCTTACAAGAAAGAAGTCTCTCATTTCTGGGAAGTAGATGGAAAATAGCTGTTCTCTGAGTCTTTCATCTGCAATATGTAAATTAGGAGCTGTCTGAACACACGCCAGGCAGCTCAAACTGTATCAGAATCAGACATATATGCACAACCACATTATGGTCAGCATTCACCAATATATTCTGGATGTCTTGTGCAACTCTAGTTATGCAAAGTAGGATTTCTGACTGCTTTGCATTACCAGCATGGCACATAGAAAAGCAGCAATGAATCTGGCCCTGTATGTTATATATGATAGCTCCAATTTATCACATGGCTTTGCAATTTACCACCCAGATATGGCATAGGATAAATAACCAGATCAATGGAGAATGAGGAGAAAAGAAGAGGCTAATGAGCAACAGCTCTAGGCAGGTGATCCGCACCCTCAGCTCCTATTCACTTGACAGGGAGTTGAGGGTATGCACAGCTCAGCACCTCTTGAGTCTGAGCCTAAAGAAATGTGTCTCATGGGATGAAATTACATAAGAGACACAATAGTCACATTGCCAGTAGACGTACAGTACCAGTTCTGTATTAATCCTCTGGGGATCATGAAATGGGAGATGAAATGTAGAGGGAACCTTCCATTGGTTGAACGCATCATGGCCGCTTTGCACAGCTGGAACACTAGGAAACAGCTGCAAGTGCAGCTAACAAACTGAGCTAGTAGATATCCAGCAACCATCTCTTCAAAAACAAGCAGGGTGTCCCAAGTTCTTCATCTGGATGAAAAGCATGCCTGGTGCTATCTATTCCACTGAAATTTTGGGAAGAGATTATGGACCGGATCTCTATAAGGGCTGCTTTTCACCCTACAGCCAGCACAAAGTATCCTAAAACTGCCACAATCAGCCCACTGGAGGATCACTGTAGAGCCAAGGTAGCAACTTCTATACTACTCCCTCTCCCCTGCAGCTGACATAAGGGCTTCTCTGTGTGCTGGAAGATCCCCAGATACTTTATGAATGCCTTGGGGCCTATAATCAGCTTGAATTTACTCCAGGGAATGGTCTGATGCACAACCAGCCAAAGATTCAGGGGGTGGGAATGTGGTTCAAAGTCACCCTCGTGCAAATACGCACCTTCCTAAGGTGTGCTGTGTGCCCAGTGGTTGCAGCAGAGGATCTGGGCTAATTTTTTTCTTCCTAGGAAATATTTGGCAGCTCAGGAATCACTATTATTCCTGTGAGCACTGTGTGCACTGAATTGCTATTTGAATTTATATTTGTTTTTTTTCCCAGTATTCAGTAGGTTTCATGATGTACCTTAAATTGGTAAATCATGCTGACTGAATCACACAATTAATTCCTTGAGTCTGCATTTGTTTTCCTGTGCTTATGTAGAATAAAGTTTATCTAATAGGAAGTGTTTTCTTCACACCTGCCGCAGCACTTATTCTCTTTGGTGGATGGGTATGATTTGAAAATTGTGAAGTACACATCATCTATTGTTTATCAATATAATTATTGATAAATCTCCCATTTCCATCTAGTAATGGGCCAGTAAAATTGTGAAGTACACATCATATATTGTTTATCAATATAATTATTGATAAATCTCCCATTTCCATCTAGTAATGGGCCAGTACCATTGTTAGCATTCTTATTGTTCTAAATATATTTAAAATATTCCTCTTATTGTCCGTAACCCCGCGGGACATAGATTTTTCTTTGTGTCCCATTTCTTCCCTAATCAGTTTTCTACAATCCTTAACTTCTGATTTATATTCATTACTGTCAACTTCCCATTTCTTTAATTTGTTATAATTTTTTATACCTGCCTTCACTTCCCCTCTAAATCAGCTCAGTTTATTTATTTATTTTTTTAAACCAGAACAGGCTTCTTACTCAGTTGTGGGATTGAGGCTTTTGGGGCATCTAGTTAGGTGTTCTTAAATGACTCCCAATCATCATTCACATTTTTTGATAAAATGTTGTCTCTCAGCTGATTTGGCTCATAATTGTTTTCAGCTTTGTGAAGTTGGTCCTATTAAAACACCATATATATGTACTACTGGTCTGGACTTTATTCTGTTTGCACATTATAAAGGCGATCAAGTCATGATCACTTGTCCTAAGCTACCATTAATTTTTAGTTCTGTGATTAGTTCCATGTTATCTGTCAAAATGAGGTCCAATATAAAATTCCTGTGTTGGCAACACTACTGTTTGAGTTATGAAATTGTCATCTATAATGTTTAGAAATTGCAAGGATGTTTTAGTACTGGCAACATGAGACCTCCAGCATATGTCACTCAAACTGATCCCCCCATGACTGCACACATTTTCCACCCCTACACATTATAGATAGGTGCATAAAGAGACAGTCATCCTGTTCCCTGGTGTGATTTGATGGTCTGTAGCAGACACTGGCTAATGCCCCATCTTGTGCTTTAACTTTTACAACACTGATCCATGAGCATTCAAGACCATTTTCTTTCCTTTTATCAGTGACTCAGACATGTAATTTTTGACATAGACTGTCATTCTCCCTCCCTTTTTGCCCACTCTATCCTTCCTAAATAGGCTATAACCATTGATTTTAACATTCCAGTGATGTGAATCAGCCCACCAGGTTTCAGTAATATCAACTAGATTGAATTTATGCCCATAAATTAGCAATTCCAATTCCTATTCTATGTTACCCATGCTCCTAGCATTAATGTGAATATGAATAGGCAATTCAGGAATTTTGTCTCTTCGTGTCCTTTGGTTCCTTGATTAAATTTGTTCTCAACATTTTGACTGTGTGTTGAGAGCTCATATCTTCCCTCTTTTTACCTTCCTCTTTTGCTATTAGTTTAACGACCTCCTGATTACTCTGGCTAATGTGTCCCAGAGGAGTCTGGTTCCCCTTCTACTGAGCTATATAGCTGCCCTCTCCCCATTGAAGATGGAGCAATGTTCTATAAAACCAAAATCCTCCACACTACACCACTTACCTAGCCACATGCAGAGTCTTCTGCCTTCAGTCTTCCTTTGCTTGTGGGCAGGATTGATCTCAGAGAGGATTGCTTGGGCATTCTTCTTCAGTATGCTTCCAAAGTTCCCTGAAGTCATCTACTATCTGCAAGATATCCCATGACATTAGTGCCGATATGAACCACCACCAATGGATCCTTGCCCATCAACTTCAGAAGCCTATCTGATATTAGAATGATGTATTGTGTCTTGCTTCTGGGAAGGCAGAACACTGTCCTGTTGTCTACCTGTCCCTTACAGAATGTATTACGTTGGGCAAGTAATCACCGCTCTCTGCTGCTGCTTCCCTTCCCACTCTTTCCCTCTCTTATCTATATAGCTTATAAATTATTTGAGACAAAGACTGTTTCTTATGTTTCCCAATGATTAGCATAATAGGGCCTGGATCTTGACTGCACTCACCTGTAGCCTCTGGTGTAATCTAAATACTAATAATATAATCTCTTCTGTGGTCCAAGGAAATATGCTTCCATAAATTATGGCTTGAAAAGGCTGAGGGAACTCTCTGTATCTTTGTTCTTGTGGCTGGAGAGCTATGGAATAGGCCTTCTGTTGAGATAATGAAAAGGCACAGGGAAACAATTCATTTAAAAAGTTAGTTTCAAACTCTCTTAAAAATTTTGTAAGGCCTTTTGGACAGTGTGTTCCTTTTATTTATTATTTTAAAATATACTTAATAGTTTTTGTTTTACTCTTGGGCATATTATTTTTTTATAATCTGCATTGCTATATAGATCAAGTGCCCTGTGTCCTTTGGTAGACAGGTGCTACATAAATAAAATGTATTATTTTAATAAGCTTCAGCAGGGCAGCAATTAGAAAAGCCCATATGTTCATATTTTCTCTTTAATCATTGTATTGCCAGGATTTAACCTTTGGAGAGGAAGGTGAAACAGAAAAGAACTTGCTCATGGGAGAGAGAAACTGCCCCAGTCCCTCCCATATGCCTGCTGCTGGAATCTTTAATTCAAAACACCAAGCAAGATACATATGTTGCATTTTAGGGCTACATTTGGTCCACCCTTGAAACTCTGTGTAAATATGAATGCATCGTAGATAAATATTTTGCAATCGCATGCAAGCCACTGGGACTCGGGGAGCCACTAACATATTATACGTAGGAATGCAAACACAGTCGTGGCCTAAAAATAATAACACTCCAAATATTATTACTTTCTAGACAGGACTCGGATCCAAATGTTTTAGAAGGTTCTGAAATGTTCTGTGAACTTATATTCTCCCAAATGTTTTTGTTTCTGTAGACCTCTGCATTTGTAGAATGCAACTGGGCTAAGAAGAAAAAATATCAAAACACTACAAAACCAAACCAAACAAAACAACAACAAAAACCCACCTTTTTGGTGGTATTTCTAGCTGGGCCTGGCATCAGCAACACTGGGAATCTAGTGAGAGAACCAATTCTTATATGACTTCCAGACAAAGTTTGAATACTGTTGGGGTTCATAAAATTCAGATAAACAGCCAAACTTTGGAGTACATACATGAATTAATCCTCAATTAAGAACACTCTATGGAAAGGCAGAATGGCCAAATTGCTTGAGCCCTAGACTGGGATTTGGGTAATTTGGGTTCTATTCACAGCTCTGCAATGCTCATGCTGTTTGATCTTGGCAAAGTTACTTTGCCGATGATTTTTCTCCCACCAGGTGTCTGTCTTGTACTGTAGCTCTTTGGGCCAGGGACGGTCTCTGCCTATGTTTGTACAGTGTCTAGCAGAAAGAAGCCAGGATCTTAGCTGAGGTCTCTAACCATTATTATAATAGTACTACTACTAATAATAATAACCCTGTGATTATTACTGATCACTAACTAATCACCAATTACTAATCACTAACTGAGAATTATGGTGCCATTTCATAGATAAACCCTGGTCTCCAATTTCAGTGGTCTCGTTCTGATCTCATGCTAGTTTAACTGCTTTTGCGTTGTTCCTGACTTATACCAGTGCTCGTGACATCAGGATCAGGTCCTATGACACTTGCTGCAGGTGTACCTTCCCCTAAAAGAGGGGATCCTAGATAACAAAGCTTGATTTAGAAGGGTATGGAACACATTTATCATGAAAACATTTGCAGATAATAAGAATATGGATCCTACCCATTTTGATGTTGTTTGACCCACTTTTCAATGACTAAAGGAAACAACCCACAGAAACAGGTAATTATACTTGTTCCTCTTTATTACAATATCTTACTTCAGCTACTGCTTGAGTCTCTTTCTTGCTGTGTCTTTGAACTCTGCTGCTTTCATTGTTTTCTGTACTGATCCACGTGTTCCCTGTGTCATTGTAACTGCATCACATTATCTCTTCCCTGTTGTTCCGACATCTTGGGCCTGACTCTCCATGCTTGTGCAAAATTAGTGTAAAATGGTACCAAACAGGGACTGGTTCCTATGCTGTCTTCCTTGCCAGTGCAGAGGAGTGCCAAACTGTGCTAGCTTGCAGCAAACCCTGTGGGGCAATTATGCCTTCCAGAGATCACCTAGTTATGCCACCTCCCATTCCCAGCACCTCCCTCATGCTGGGATCACTTGGGTACACTAAGAAGAAATATAGAAAAAGGACAGGACTATACTAAAAATGGAATGGGAAAGAAGGAATAGGTTATTTCCTATTCAAAATACCAGGACATGGATAGAGGGTGGGAGAGGCCAGTCACATCTCTGCTATATATAGCTGCATAATTGTAATGAATTTGTTCTGTGTCCTTTAAATTTCTCATGAACTGCTCTTTGCAAAGGACAGCTGCCATATGTGAAGCAGAGTGATGCAGCATCTTAACAAGCTGTGTACATACACTGCTAACTGTCATGCAGTTTTTACTTTGGCACATTCCTGTTTTGTTGCTTTTCGTTAATCCAAAATAAAGCTTGTTCAGACTGAAAGTATAGGTTTGCTGTTTGTAGACAGAAAAGCAGAACTTTATGTATGAGCTTCTGTTGGGCAGCTGTTCATACAGTACTCATCTGAAGTTGGTATCTTATGCGGCACTGAACTGTTACCAGTTCTTATCATTCAGTCAACCAGTCAATCCGTGTGACATGTTTTATTATACTGTAGATGCATTCAAAGCCAAATTTGGCAGTATACCAGGAATTGTTTTATGAAATGTAACCATGGCAACTGAATTACACTGCTAGAGTATGCACAAACAGCATATAGAAAACTGCACACATCCTATGTACTTTGTATATGCAGCAGGAATCATGTAGGTAGCATATAGTCTGGATGTTTTACAGTTTTAGTATATAACATAGAATCATAGAACTGGAAGGGACCTCAAGAGGTCATCTAGTCCAGTCCCCTGCACTCAAGGCAGGACTAAATATTATCTAGACAGTGCTACTCAAAGTGGTGGTCCACGGACTGGTGCCAGTCAGCGAGCCATTGGCCGCCAATCTGCACGCATGTTGAAAAAAAATTGCCAGTCCCCCACATCAGATAGCTTGAGAAGCAGTGATCTAGACCATCCCTGACAGGTAGTTGTCTAACCTGCTCTTAAAAATCCACAATGATGGAAAGTCCACCACCTCCTTAGGCAATTTATGTCAGTTCTTAAACACCCTAATGGTTAGGAAGATTTTTCCTAATGTCCAACCTAAACTGCCCTTGCTGCAATTTAAGCCCCTTGCTTCTTGTCCTATCCTCAGAGGTTAAGAAGAGCAATTTTTCTCCCTCCTCCTTGTAACAACCTTTTATGTACTTGAAAACTGTTATCATCTCTTTCCCCTTCCCCCCCCCCCGCCGTCTTCTCTTCTCCAGACTAAACAAACCCAATTTTTTCAATCTTCCCTCATAGGTCATGTTTTGATTTCTAGACCCTTAATCATTTTTGTTGCTCTTTTCAGGACTTTCTCCAATTTGTCCACATCTTTCCCAAAATGTTGCACCCAGAACTGGACATAATACTCCAGTTCGGGCCTAATCAGTGCAGAGTAGAGCGGAAGAATTTCTTCTCTTGTCTTGCTTATAATACTCCTGCTAATACATCCCAGAACAATGTTTGCTTTTTTTTGCAACAGTGTTATACTGTTGACTCATATTTAGCTTGTGATCCACTATGACACCCAGATCCCTTTCCACAGTACTCCTTCCTAGGCAATCATTTCCCATTTTGTGTGTGTGCAACTCATTGTTCCTTCCTAAAAGGAGTACTTTGCATTTGTCCTTATTGAATTTCATCCTGTTTACTTCAGACCATATCTCTAGTTTGTCCGGATCATTTTGAATTTTGATCCTATCCTCCAAAGCACTTACAACCACTCCCAGCTTGGTATCGTTTGCAAACTTTATAAGTGCACTCTGTATGCCATTATCTAAATCATTGATGAAGATATTGAATAGAACTGGACCCAGAATCGATCCCTGTGGGACCCCATGCCCTTCCTGCATGACTGTGAACCACTGATAACTACTCTCTGGGAATGGTTTTCTAACCAGTTATGCACCCACCTTATAGTAGCTCCATCTAGGTTGTGTTCCCCTCTATTTCCCTGTATAGCTGTGTTTACCTAAAAATGTGATTTATGCCTTTGTACAACAACTTCCCCAAACGGAATTTGCCTGTATCACAAACGGCTGATTTCAATTGCTGTAACTGTTTGTTCCCAGATGCCACATGGTGGTGCTGCTGTCTCCATATTGCTCAGAGACTCAATGATTCGTTCCAAGAATTGGTTCATAGGAACAACACATGCAATATGTGCATTGGAGCTGTGTGCTTAGTGAGAACTAAGATACAGTGCTGTAATGAAGTCGCTAGACGGCTTGCAGGATGGGGTTGTCCATTTGCCTTTGGATTTAGCTGCTACGTATCTGATAAGGGAAGGAAAGTAAGATCTGAATAGTGGTAGTTTAAAGAAATTACTATTATTTTAAAATATATTTTTATACTTTTTTATTACACTCTGCAAAGTTTGCATATTGCTTTTGTTTCAGCAACCATAACCATAGGCACCAACTCCGTGGGTGCTCTGGGGCTGGAGCACCCACGGGGAAAAATTAGTGGGTGCTCTGCACCCACCGGCAGCCACGCTCCCCGCCCCAACTTCCCTCCTCTTCTACCTCTTCCCCTGAGCGCACCAGGTCCCTGCTCCTCTGCCTACCTCCCAGTGCTTGCCACTGCCAAAGAGCTGTAGCAAGCTCTGGGAGGGAGGGGAAGGAGCGGGAACGTGGCGTGCTCAGGGGAGGAGGTGGGGCCGGGACAGGGATTTGTGGAAGGAGTTGGAAGAGGGGCAGGAAGGGGGTGGAGTTGGGGCAGGGACTTTGGGGAAGGGGTTGGAATGGGGGCGGGAGGGAGCAAGCAGGGGGGAGTCGGGGTGGGGCTGGGGGCAGAGTGGGGTCGAGCACCCACTGGCGCCAGTAGAAGTCGGCACTTATGACCATAACTCTGTTCTCTGTTTTTCCCCTTAGATGGCTGGTCCAGAGTCATGTGCATCAGAATCTTCCTGAAAAAGGTAGCTGGGACCAGCTCTCTTTCATTTTTGCCATAGAGTTCCAGCCACAGAGTGCTGCACAGGGTGTGGGGCTTTCAGGACTATGGGCTGCGTTTTTCTCTGAGCTGTTTACTCCTCCCACCACTCAAGGCCACCGTGACACCTCTTTTGAGCATCCTGGAACTGTTATTCCTCTTCTGTTCTGTTCCACCTCACTGTGGTCGATGTTCACTGTTGGTGGGTGGAGAAGGGGGAGGGCACCAGCTTTTGCCACACTCAACCTCTAATCCTCCCTCCTCCCTTGTTAGCAGCAGGATTAGTCCTCCTTCCTAAATAATGAAGTTTCAGTGATCAGGAAAAGAGAAGGTGAGGAAAGCTCCAAATCATGAGCAGAGCTGGGAAGGAAATGGGTTTTCCCCTCCCTTGAGAATCTCAGAGATTCTTTTGAGACAAAAAGTTGAAATCTCAGAATCTCCTGAACAGAAGATATATCTCTGTATCTAATATGAATTGGATCAATTGTTTTGATAGTCTTGCAACATTTTGTTTCAATTTTGACCTTCTTATTTTTTTAAAATCCCAATGAGCTGTAATCATGCATTTCCCCAGGGTGAGACAGATCCTCAAGAGGGGAAGATGAAATGGAAGTGAGACATCAACTGGGGAAAACTTGAGGAGGGAGAGATGTACCAGGGACTCTGAGGCAGGTGAGACAGATGCAGCAGTGGGGTGAGTGGGCAGAAGAATCTAGATGATCTGTGGTGGTCTTGGTGGGTATGTAAATTGGGCTGGGATTTTCAAAGGAGCTTAAGGGAGATAGGTACAGACCACCAATTGAAAATCAAGGGAAGATGGGCGCCTAACTGCTCTTAAACTCCTTTGAAAATCCCAGCCTTGGAGAAAAAAAATAAATCTGGATGACAGACAAATTAGTCGGATAGGTTCCAGGGCTGGCCTTACCATGAGGCGAACTGAGGCAGCCACCTCAGGTGCCAGATTGTGGGGGGGCACCACTAGGACCCAGAGTGTAGAAAATTGTGTCTGCTGCTGGTGCATATGTATTCTCTCTGCTCTAGATGCACAGAGATGGTGGAGTGCTGTGCTGGAGGAAGGAGGGCACAAGAGACATAACAGGCAGGCAAGAGAAAAGGTGAGAGGGAATAACAGAAAGCAGCAGGAGCTACAGGGAGAGAGAGGAGAAGGAGCCTCTTATGTACCTCTCTAGCACTCCCAGGAGCCTGGACTGATTAACACCAGCTTCTCAGGGAGCTTCCTGTTTCCTGCTGCTTTCCTGAACCCACTTGAGGAGAACAGGCAGTCAAATGAAGTAGTAGGAGCCACTTAGGCCCTTAAGATGCTGATATCTTCCCTCACTCAGGCCTTGCTACCAGCCTGCTTATTTATCCCCTTCAGCTGAGTGTTGAGAGCCACTATAGTTGGCACAGAACAGCAGTCATGAGAGAAAGAAGAAAACGCCCCTCTGGGGCAGCATTCAGAAAAAGAAAGAAAGCAAAGGAAGCTTTTCTATCTAAGCAGGAAGGAGCTCTCCTGAGATACAAGGACACAAATGTTCACGGTGAGCCTTCCAGCTCCAGTGAGGATGTGAGTGGTGAGGAGATGCCTGATCTTCCAGTGAGTCAGAGGCAGCTGACCTGGCAGATACTGCAGCATCCATGTCTCCATCTCAAATGGATGTAACCATGCACATTCCTGAGAAAAGTGTAGATCAAAGAAGAGTGTGGTGGAGGCGCAAGAAACAGCTGCTGCTGAGTTTAGTTCCTTAAATTTAGATGATCCAGGATTGTGGACCCACTTGAGCAGTAGCCTGAGGGACTTCCTTGTACTGCATGGGCCACAGCAAGTGAAAACTTCATGTTCCCTAAAGACAATGAAAATAGAAGTTTCCATCCAACACATTACTGGTATGAAATCCCCAATGGTGACAAAGTGGAGAGGCCATGGCTTATGTACTCAAAAACCCAGAATGCTGCATACTGTTTTTGTTGCAAACTCTTCCAGTATAATGTTTCAGCCACATTGGGTTCTACAGGAACAAAAGACTGGAAAAATCTGGCTAGAAATCTGGCATGCCATAAGAAGGCAGCAAATCACCAGAGAGCATTTCATAGGTGGAAAGAGCTTGAGATGAGACTAAGGTTAAAGGCCACCATAGATGACCAGCATTGAGAGAAGATTGCATCAGAGTGTCTTTACTGGCAAAATGTTCTGAAAAGGCTGATTGCCATTGTAAGAATGCTTACTACCCAAAACCTAGCACTGTGTGGCACTTCAGATCAGCTGTATGTGCCAAACAATGGAAACTTCCTTAAAATTGTGGAGCTGATGGCTGAGTTTGATGCTGTACTCCAGGAGCATCTAAGAAGAGTCACCACCCAAGAAATGTACACACACCACTACCTTGGAAAAACCATTCAAAATGAGATCATACAGTTACTGGCAACAAAAGTCAAACAGAAGATTGTGGCAGATCTCAAGTCAGCAAGATATTACTCTGCACTGCACACCTGACATCAACCATACAGAACAAATGACTTTAATGGTGCATTTTGTAACAACAACAGAACCTAGTGAAAATGTCCCTGCAATGGTGAGACTGTCAGAGAGCATTTTCTAGAATTTATTGACATTGATGATACTACAGGAGCTGGTATGGCAAATGTGCTTCTTAAAAAGCTGGAAGATATGGGAATTGCGATAGCTGACATGCCAGGTCAGGGCTACGATAATGGTGCCAACATGAGAGGAAAGAAGAGAGTGCAGACACAGATCCAAGAGTTAAACACTCGAGCTTTTTTTGTCCCAAGCAGTTCTCATTCATTGAACTTGGTGGTCAGTGATGCAGCATCAGCTTCTAGTGAGACTGCTGATTTTTTTAATGTAATTCAAAGCATCTTTGTGTTTTACTCTGCATGAATTCATCAATGGCAAATTTTGAAGCAACATCTGGGAACATCCTCTCTGACACTGAAACCAGTGAGTGCCACATGATGGGAAAGTCAAGTGGCAGTGATAAAGCCTATCAAACACCAAACTGGGAAGATAGATGATGCCATAGTTGCCATTATAGAAGGCTAATGCTATGACAGGAACTGTTCATGGGAAAACAGTGGCAGAGGGAAATGGAATCACCAGAAACATACATAACTTCAAATTTCTGTGTGGCTTAGTGTTGTGGCATGACATACTGTTTGAAATAAATGTTGTAAGCAAGAGACTCCAAGGTGTTGACCTTGACATATCTGGAGCAATGGAATAACTGGACAAAGCAAAGTCATACCTACAGTCTTACCAGTCAGATGAGGGATTTCAAAACATTCTGAAGAGTGCACAGAAGTTGGCAGAGGAACTTCACACTGAAGCTATTTTCCCACCCATTCAAGAATACAAGAGTCACCGAAGAAGATGACATTTTGATTACGAGGCACGGGATAATCCCATAAGAGACCCCAAACAACAAATCAAAGTTCAATTCTTTACCAGGTGCTAGATTGTGCAATACAGTCAGTTGAAGAATGTTTCATGCAGTTCAAGGAACACAGCAGTGTATTTGGGATGTTGTATGATATTCCAAAACTCCTCACTATACCTGAAGAAGTCCTACACCAGCAATGAAGGGCACTAGAAACAGTGCTGATACATGATGACATGCGCAATATTGATATGAGTGATTTAGGTGATAAACTGAAAGCCCTTTCAAGATAGATTTCAGCAGGATCAACTCCTAAGGCTGTTCTGGAATATATGAGCACAAATAAGATGACCACCCTCTTTCCAAATGCTTTTGTTGCTCTGTGCATACTTCTAACATTTCCTGTAATAGTTGCCAGTGGAGAACGCAGCTTCTCCAAGCTGAAGTTAATAAAAACACATCTACAGTCCACAATGACACAGGAGACGCTGGTTGGCCTTGCAACCATCTCAACAGAGCATGAGCTGGCCCAGACTGTGGACCTTCAGCAGGAAGCAGTTCAAATCTTTGCAACCAAGAAGGCATGGAAATCACCACTTTGATTATTCAAGCAGATAAAAATGCCAGTGTTTACTATGCAGACAAGAAAAGTTACATTTGCTGTTCAGGCATTTGAAAGTTAAGTATTATTTACATTTTTTGAACAAGGCATTTTAAGTTGTTAGTTCTCCTTTATTGGGGTCGGTAGCAGAACAGTACCATGAGAGGAGTAGAACAGGAAGAAGGCAGAATTGAGACCTTTTGAAGTTTTGGCCCAAGTGAGGAGGCATGGGGGCATTATTTGAGCTCCCCGCCTCAGGTGACAAAACGTTGTGGGCCAGCCCTGGGGTTAACTATGGAGATTATAAAGAGAATGAGTGAAGAACTGAAGTGATCCTGTGGGAAAGAGATGAACAGGAGTGATCCTAGGATGGAAGAACTGAGGTGTGGGCAGAGAGTTAAATTAGCAGGATCCCAAGGAGGGAGAGAGGATTTGGAAGTGAAAGAACTCAAGTCGAGATCTGGCGCATGGCAGAGAAAAGGTAAGGATCTTGGGGATGGAAGGATCCTGAGGTAAGGCCTGAGGAAGGAGAGAGGATCAGGGAAACCTGAGAAAGGAAGAGAGAATGAGCACCTGACAGTAGGGAGAGGGAAAGTGATGGCAAAAGCACAGGAGGGCGAAAGGAGGATCCCAGAGGGAGAGTTGAAGAGAAAAAGAGATTACAAAATCCCAGAGGATCCTGATAATGCTTTTCAAGTAGATATCTCCTTGTTTCTCTCCCTCTGCATTTGTTAGGGTGGACACCTTGCTGAAGGTTTGCTGACTTTAAGGACATACTTTGTGCTGCAGTTCACAAATAAGCTATGCATTTTTGTGGGCAGGAGCACTCTCAGGCTGCTGTTCAGATTGGTGGCAGTGGATTGGAAGGAAGCATCTATGCCTCTAAGTCATGCCAAACCATCCCTACCAGGCCCACACACACAAAAAACCCCTCAGCTCTGGATCGAGATTTCCCTAAATCTTAGGAGTGCTTGAATCTAGGATTTTGGGTAAGCCCATTATACAGTTTGGGCTGAACTGCAAAGCTGAGATTTCTTTTTACCTATATTACTTTAATTGTCATAATGGTCCAATATGTCTTTATTGCTTTAGGTGTTATACAAGGTAAGTGCTCTCTAACACATGTATTTGAATAATTTATTTAGTAATCACGTTATTACTATACACAGTTTCTTTTCCTTGGGTGCATTTCAGGGGATGAGGCAGTTAATGATGAAGATTGTAGGTGGCCTATATGTAGGTCAGCAAATTTTCACTATTACTTTAAGATGTCCGAATGTCAACAAGAGATCAGCTCTTGGAAGAATAGCAGCTGGCTCAAGCTGAACCCGGGAAAGACCAAAGTGTTGCTGGTTGGAAGGGGAAAAACATCTGAAGAACTAGCTAAGACACTATCCCCACCTTTCATTGTTTCCATTCATCAGAGTGGTATGATGCCAAGTGGTCCTGTTTGACTCCTCATTGAGCTTGGATGATCAAGTAGCATCAGTGTCAAAAATGGCTCCAGTGTATAGAAAACATCACCCCTTTCTTCTAGAGGAGGAGTTGACCACACTGATCCATGTGCTTGTCACATCCAAGCTGAATTACTGTAATTCACTTTATCTGAAGCTGAATGTGAAAATACTGCAAAAACTCCAGCTAGTACAGAATGTGGCTGCCTGCCTCTTTCAATGTAGGCTGTAGTGAGACCATCAGGCCTGTGCTCAAGTCCTGCCAGCTACTCACAGTCAGACCTCAGTGCCAATTTAAGGCTTTGGTCTTAATTTTTAAAGAGATTTATGGATCAAGCCGCAGCTACATCAGAGGCCAAATTTCAATCTATGAACCATCATGACAGATACACTCCTTTGGGACAAAGGAGATTGCCAAGCCCAGAACCAGTGGTGAGAGCTGGGGCCAATCATTCTAAATCAATAGGATCTAGCTATGGAACAAACCTTCATAGGGGATCAGGTGAATCCAGAGTCTGACTGTCCTTAAAGAAGTTGCCAAACCTTCATCCTTAAAAAAGCCTTTCCTGAAGAGCAAGAATGAAATTCAGAACATTGATATATACCCCTAAAAATACAAGAAATAAAAACCTGAAAAAAAGATCCACCAACACAAACAAAGCAAAAATTACTCAAGTACAGCTTTTACCCCCAAAAGAAAGGTGAGCCAATCACACTCCATCAAGTTCCTTGGGTAATTTGCTATTGATTTTCATATTCCAGTCATTCTGAGACTACGGTGATGGACAGCAGCATAAAACCCTGACATTCTATATGTTATCATAGTTGATCTGTAGCATGTACTTTTAAAATGGCTTACTGTGTATATTTTTGTATTAAATTACTTACTTGGCGTCAGTTTGTCTGGCATTCACAGGGTGAGATTGTTTTTTGGCCAAGTAGATAAGGATATTTTGGAGGGTATCAGGAAATTTTCCTGTGGTCATGCCAAGGATACAAGCAATTGCATTTCTCTGTTCGGGGGAGGGTGGGGGGCGGGGAGTGATCGAAAACAGGCATGTCCATAATCTTGCCTCCTCACCAGTTTGCAGAGGTATTCCAAGGGAACAAATCTAGTCCCTAGCCTTCCTAGGATTCCCCTGAAGCAGTGTGGTTCTGCACTGGCCCCACCACAGGGCTGTGATTAAGAGACACAGCCTAGCCCACAAAGAATTACAGAGTTCCAGAAGATACTATGTTTATGTAATTGAGGCAGTAGAAAACAACTACACAATATCATATTCAAATAGCTGATAACGATCTATGGTTTGGTTTTGTCTTTGTAGATGGGCACATATTGTCCTTCAGCTATGCCATAGAATCATGTCACAGTCTTTAAAATCTCACAGTTGTATTATGATTCTGTAGTATGTGAATCATTTAAAGACAAACAAGTTCAAATCAGAAATAAGGCATATATTTTTAACAGTGAGGGTGATTAACCATTGGAATAAACTACCAACGCAATGGTGGATTCTCCATCTATTACTGTCTTCAGATCAAGACTGGATGCCTCTCCAGAAGATTTCTTTTTGTCAAGCAGAAGTTATTGGGCTCAATACAGGAGTAACTGAGTGAAATTCTTTGGCCTGTGATATACAGGAGGTCAGACTGGATGATGGAAAGGTCCCTTCTGGTCTTAAAAGCAAAGAATCTATGAGTATGGTTAAGACAGGATTTGATCTCTTCTTTACAAGGAAGACCCAACTCAGTTCTGAGACAAAATTGTGGCTTGGTAGATTTGCACATCTAATCAGGCCATAATCAATGAAATGTGAAAATTGCTTAATTGACAGCACATCTCTTAAAGCACTGGTTAGGGCATTCTCATTTATATCTGGCTGACCTCAGCTGTCTTTTGCATAGCTGTGTCTGCCAGCTTTTCTTCTAATGTACTTTATAAACTTCTGATTTACTTCTGCTTAGCACGACCTCCTCATTGCTGACTTGTAATAAAGCAGTAGGTACACAAGGAAGCCTTGTCAATATGAAAAAGAAAGATGTATGGACAAATCAGCGTGGTACTGAATGAGAACAATATGATGTTTCTCTTTCCTGTAAAAGACACTGTCCTATACTCAGAGATACCAGTAAGAAGAAAACTGTGAATAAACTAAGAAATTGGTAGAGTTTTGAGGTATTTCCAGCAAGGTCATGTTCACAGGTTAAACCATTCGCCAACCGCAGTGACCAAGCAACATGCTGCTACTCGCATAAAAGGCAATAAATAAACCACGAAGCTGTGGGAAAAAATTCTGGGAAGTTTCCTGAACAGACCCCCAACTCATGTACAGGGAACGTTCTGTACCATTTGATTGGACTGTACTGTGAAGCTATTTTGGAGCATCCTACTTTTTATAGTAATGCCCAGATTGAGCCATTACGAATTTTCCCTCTCCTATTACTTTTGCAGGTATTATGATGTGCTTCTATTTTAAGGAGCAAATAATACAACGACTTCTATTGCATTTGTTCAAGAGCTTGAATCATGTCATTTCCAGTATTATACAATACCTGATCCAATTTTTTTATTTTAGCAGTTAGTGACCCAATTGTGCTAGGCATTGTACAAACACATAATAAATGGATGGTCTTTCTCACGAAGAGCTTGAAATCTAAGCAGACAATGAATAGGAGTGGGAATACAGGGGTCTGAGTTGTCCGAGATCACACAGCAGGTTAGCAGCAAAGACAGGAAGAGGACTTGTATCTGCAGCATCCCAGTCCAGTGCCCTATCTATTAAACGACAGTCCTTCTCAGTAGTAATGTTGCTTACATTTTGTATTAGTTATTAAAAAACTTTGACACTGGATTGATTTCTGTATTTAAGTTTTCATGTCATGATTCAAAGCATACTGCTCCCATGGTGTTCACTGCAGGTAAGGAATTAAACTGTGTGAGCATGCCAATCAATTGATATGCAAATGAAAGCTACAGATTCTGTATATGGCCCACATGTAGTCCTACATCTTGCCCTCCTTGGGTGTAAATGTCCCAGAGACCCTTTCCCCCACAACAGTCTTAGGTTAAAATGGGACCAGAACATAATAGGGTGGAAGAACGTGATGTACAGGGAAAGAAATAATGTTTCAGTTTGATCAAAAGGTAGCAGCCAGTCAGGCAGCGGCACAGACAGCTGTAGCGGCACAGACAGCTGTAGCGGCACAGGAGCTAGCAAACCGAGCTGTAAACAGGGGAGTTTGAGTGGGAGTTTGCAAGGGGAGTTTGTCTTGTGGTGCTTGTTTGTTTTGTTTTTTTTTTTTGCTGTGGGGGGGGGTGGTGTTTTGGGTATGGTTTGTGTTTCCCAGATTAACAGGATTTAGGTGGGAAAGCTATGACAGATACAGAGGCAGCAGTGGGAGTGACCCATGTAGCAGAAGACACAATGAGGATGACTGGATGTGGAAGCTGCGGTACGTACATGATCCTGGAGGGGGAACCTGGTAAGAGTTTTGTCTGTATGAAATGCCATCTGATAGAGGTGATGGAGGAAAAGATCCGAGGTTTGGAGATGCAGGTGGAAAGTCTGGTTGAGTTTAGGAAGGGGTTTGAGCAGATTATGGAGCAAAGACATGAGGTATCTGAAGGGAAAAGCTCAGACTTGCAGATGGAAGCAGGACTGGGGAATTCTGAGGGGAGACTGGGTGAAGAAAGTGGTCAGTGGAAGCATATGACTAAAAGAACCAGGCAGAGGAAAAGACGGGCTAGTGAAGGAGAAATAGAGCTCAAGAATAGGTTTGCAGAGTTGGAAAATGAAGGAGGGGCTCAGCAGGTAGTCACTGAAGGTGGAAGAGCAAGGAAGAAGAGAAGAGCAGCTAGTCCTATAGGAAAAGGGGAAGAGTTAATGGAGACTACACCAAATGTGAGCCCCAGGAGGATACAGGTTGGGTTAAAGAGGATTCTAAGGGAGAATAGGAATGGAAAGAACTTGCAGCCAGAGGGAACAGAGGATAGACTGGAGAATAGCACCGTCACCAGGAAAAGGCAGGTCTATGTGATTGGGGACTCTTTACTGAGAAGAATAGATAGGCCTGTAACAAGAGCTGATCCAGAGAATAGGAGGGTGTGCTGTCTTCCACGTGCTAAGATACGGGATGTAGACCTGAGGTTGAAAAGGATTCTAAAGTGAGCAGGAAAGAATCCCCAATTATCCTTCATGTGGGAACAAATGATACGGCTAGATTCTCGCTGGAAAGTATTAAGGGAGACTATGCTAGGCTGGGGAAGACGCTTAAGGAAATCGAGGCTCAGGTGATCTTTAGTGGGATTCTGCCTGTTCCTAGAGAAGAGCAACAAAGGTATGACAAGATTATGACTATCAACAGATGGCTTAGGCAGTGGTGCTATAAGGAGGGCTTTGGGATGTATGGCCACTGGGAGGCATTCATGGACAGAGGACAGTTCTCTCGGGATGGACTTCATCTGACTAGGGAAGGAAAGTTGCAGTGGGGGAGGTTTAGATTGGATATTAGGAAAAACTTTTTCACTAAGAGGGTGATGAAACACTGGAATGCGTTACCTAGGGAGGTGGTAGAATCTCCTTCCTTAGAGGTTTTTAAGGTCAGGCTTGACAAAGCCCTGGCTGGGATGATTTAACTGGGAATTGGTCCTGCTTTGAGCAGGGGGTTGGACTAGATGACCTTCTGGGGTCCCTTCCAACCCTGATATTCTATGATTCTATGATTCTATGAAATAGACTTCTAGGATGGAGGCTGGCACAACTGATTAAGAGAGCTTTAAACTAGGAATTTGGGGGAGATGGTTGGGAGATGTCCAGGTAATCTCCACGCCAGAATTTAGCATTGAGAGGAAAGAAAACGAAGTAAGAGAGGATACAGCCAAGGAGGAAGGGCAGTGTAGATACCAGTCTAATAGGTTATACTGGCTGTAGAATGACCGTGCCTTATAGGGTACAGAATGTGAGTGAGGCCAAACAGTAAAAATTAAGATGTTTGTACACCAATGCGAGGAGCCTAGGTAACAAAATGGAGGAACTAGAGCTACTGGTGCAGGAAGTGAAACCAGATATTCTAGGGATAACAGAAACATGGTGGAATAGTAGTCGTGACTGGGCTACAGGTATGGAAGGGTATGTGCTGTTTAGGAAAGACCAAAATGAAGGTAAAGGTGGTGGAGTAGCATTGTATATCAATGATGAGGTAGAATGTAAAGAAATAAGAAGCGATGAAATGGATATGACTGAGTCCGCCTGGGCAAAAATTAAATTGGGGAAGAAAACTATTAGAGCCTCCCCGGGATAGTGCTTGGGGTGTGCTATAGACCGCCGGGATCTAATTTGGATATGGATAGAGCCCTTTTTAATATTTTTAATAAAGTAAATACTAATGGAAACTGTGTGATCATGGGAGACTTTAACTTCCCAGATATAGACCGGTGGATGAGTGCTAGTAATAATAATAGGGCTCAGATTTTCCTAGATGCGATAGCTGATGGATTCCTTCATCAAGTAGTTGCTGAACCGAATAGAGGGGATGCCATTTTAGATTTGGTTTTGGTGAGTAGTGAGGACCTCACAGAAGAAATGGTTGTGGGGATAACCTTGGCTCAAGTGATCATGATCTAATTCAGTTCAAACTGAACGGAAGGATTAACAAAAATAAATCTGCAACTAGGGTTTTGATTTCAAAAGGGCTGACTTTCAAAAATTAAGGAAATTAGTTAGGGAAGTGGATTGGACTGAAGAATTTATGGATCTAAAGGTAGAGGAGGCCTGGGATTATTTTAAATCAAAGCTGCAGAAGCTATCGGAAGCCTGCATCCCAAGAAAGGGGAAAAAATTCATAGACAGGAGTTGAAGACCAAGCTGGATGAGCAAGCATCTCAGAGAGGTGATTAAGAAAAAGCAGAAAGCATACAGGGAGTGGAAGAAGGGAGGGATCAGCAAGGAAAGCTACCTTATTGAGGTCAGAACATGTAGGGATAAAGTGAGACAGGCTAAAAGTCAAGTAGAGTTGGACCTTGCAAAGGGAATTAAAACCAATAGTAAAAGGTTCTATAGCCATATAAATAAAAAGAAAACAAAGAAAGAAGAAGTGGGACCGCTAAACACTGAGGATGGAGTGGAGGTCAAGGATAATCTAGGCATGGCCCAATATCTAAACAAATACTTTGCCTCAGTCTTTAATAAGACTAAAGAGGATCTTAGGGATAATGGTAGCATGACAAATGGGAATGAGGATATGGAGGTAGACATTACCATGTTTGAGGTAGAAGCGAAACTCAAACATCTTAATGGGACTAAATCGGGGGGCCCAGATAATCTTCATGCAAGAATATTAAAGGAATTGACACCCAAAATTGCAATCCCATTAGCAAGAATTTTTAATGAATCTGTAAACTCAGGGGTTGTACCGTATGATTGGAGAATTGCTAACATAGTTCCTATTTTTAAGAAAGGGAAAAAAAGTGATCCGAGTAATTATAGGCCTGTTAGTTTGACATCTGTAGTATGCAAGGTCTTGGAAAAAATTTTGAAGGAGAAGGTAGTTAAGGACATTGAAGTCAATGGTAAATGGGACAAAATACAACATGGTTTTACAAAAGATAGATCGTGCCAAACCAACCTGACCTCCTTCTTTGAGAAAATAACATATTTTAGACAAAGGAAACACAGTTGATCTAATTTACCTAGATTTCAGTAAGGCATTTGATACCGTGCCACATGGGGAATTATTAGTTAAAATGGAAAAGATGGGGATCAATAGGAAAATTGAAAGGTGGATAAGGAATTGATTAAAGGGGAGACTACAACGGGTCCTACTGAAAGGTGAACTGTCAGGCTGGAGGGAGTTCCTCAAGGATCGGTTTTGGGACCAATTTTATTTAATCTTTTTATTACTGATCTTGGCACAAAAAGTGGGACAGTGCTTATAAAGTTTGCGGATGATACAAAGCTGGGAGGTATTGCCAAATTAGAGAAGGACAGGGATATCCTACAGGAGGATCTGGATGACCTTTTAAACTGGAGTAATAGCAATAGGATGAAATTTAATAGTGAGAAGTATAAGGTCATGCATTTAGGGATTAATAACAAGAATTTTAGTTATAAGCTGGGGACGCATCAATTAGAAGTAACGGAGGAGGAAAAGGAACTTGGGGTATTGGTTGATCATAGGATGACTATGAGCCGCCAATGTGATATGGCCGTGAAAAAAGCTAATGCGGTCTTGGGATGCATCAGGAGAGGTATTTCCAGTAGGGATAAGGAGGTTCTAGTACTGTTATGCAAGGCACTGGTGAGACCTCACCTGGAATACTGTGTGCAGTTCTGGTCTGCCATGTTTAAGAAGGCTGAATTCAAACTGGAACAGGTACAGAGAAGGGCTACTAGGATGATCCGAGGAATGGAAAACCTGTCTTATGAAAGGAGACTCAAGGAGCTTGGGTTGTTTAGCCTAACTAAAAGAAGGTTGAGGGGAGATATGATTGCTCTCTATAAATATATCAGAGGGATAAATACCGGAGAGGGAGAGGAATTACTTAAGCTCAGTACCAATGTGGACACAAGAACAAATGGATATAAACTGGCCACCAGGAAATTTTGACTAGAAATTAGACGAAGGTTTCTAACCATCAGAGGGGTGAAGTTTTGGAATAGTCTTCCAAGGGAAGCAGTGGGGGCAAAAGATCTATCTGGCTTTAAGATTAAACTTGATAAGTTTATGGAGGAGATGGTATGATGGGATAATATGGTTTTAGTATTTAAATATTCATGGTAAATAGGCCCAATGGCCTGTGATGGGATATTAGATGGGGTGGGATCTGAGTTACCCAGGAAAGAATTTTCTGTAGTATCTGGCTGATGAATCTTGCCCATATACTCAGGGTTTAGCTGATCACCATATTTGGGGTCGGGAAGGAATTTTCCTCCAGGGCAGATTGGAAGAGGCCCTGGAGGTTTTTGCCTTCCTCTGTAGCATGGGGCATGGGTCACTTGCTGGAGGATTCCCTGCTCCTTGAAGTCTTTAAACTACGATTTGAGGACTTCAATAGCACACATATAGGTGTGAGTTTTTTGCAGGAGTGGTGGGTGAAATTCTGTGGTCTGCGTTGTGCAGGAAGTCAGACTAGATGATCATAATGGTCCCTTCTGACCTAAATATCTATGAATCTATGAATATGTACTGTATATTGGATTAGAAAAAAAAGGAGGACTTGTGGCACCTTAGAGACTAATACATTTATTTGAGCATAAGCTTTCGTGAGGTCACTTTGAAGTGAGCTGTAGCTCATGAAAGCTTATGCTCAAATAATTTTGTTAGTCTCTAAGGTGCCACAAGTACTCCTTTTCTTTTTGCGGATACAGACAAACACAGCTGCTACTCTGAAACCTGTATATTGGATGTATGAAATAAAATAAGTATAGGGATAGGAATAAATTTTGTGGCACTGATTGTTTTTAAATTGTACTTCCGTACTGATCTGATTATTTCTATTTTACACATGGGACAGTTGGTGTCTAGTTTATTGCATATGCCTCAATCAGTTTAGGCAACAGGAAGTTGCTGGTTTGTGTAATATAAAAAAAAATCATTGTTGTACAGTGATTCTTCGATGTTCTAGTGGCCACCTATACCAAAACATCTCTTTCACATAGCTGTGCATAAGAACAACGAGCAAAGGTACCACATTTGAGCTATAGAATCTTCATCACTACGGGCCAGATCCAAAATCTCTTGAAGTCGATGGGAGTGTTAGTCCATTCACTTCAATGATGCTGGGTCAGGCCCAGTAAACCATAGTATTTTGCTACTCAGAATCTGGCCATATGCTTTTAAAGGATCAATCCAACTCCAACTGAATCTTTCCATTTGCTTTAATGAAAGTTGGGTCAGCGTTTTAGAAATGTGCCTGAATCACTCTTTAAAATTGTATGGATGGCATCTTTTAAATTAATTCCCACCAAACAACTGAATGCATGAAATATGAGAATAATACTTTATGTATTCTTGTTTATACCTAGATATTTAATAAATGTTTCAGTGGACTTATTTAGACTAATGGTCTTATCTTGATAAATAATCTAAAAACAGATGATGTATTGTATGTATACACATAGTCAGGACCCCAGGTCCTTAGATAGCATCCTTAGCTGCTGCAATATGATAATGCACTGAATTGGCACCCCTAACCAAGAGCCTTAGTGTTCACGCCCGCAGTAGCCATACTCCTGACCTTGATTAGATGGACAGGAAGCACTCTTATTGGGTACCTGAAATATATAAAGGCCCAAACAGGAAGAGGAAGTTGTCTGAGCAATATTATACCTGATCCAATTTGGTTGCTGCCAAGATTGCTTTGCTGTGCTGCCTTGCCTTGACACCCACAGACCTGGCTTCTTGGATTGGATCGTCTGGCTGCTGACCTTAGCGTGAACTGACTGTTGTCCTGGACTGTTTCTGGTATGTATTGATCTGCTGGCTACCTGAAAACCTGCACACACTTTACAAGAGTGCTGGAATGCCCCAGCCTGGGCCTATCACACACACATTGCTAGAGGCTCATTGTCGAGTAAGAGCCTGGTATTACAATTAATCACATACCTTTTTAAAAATCTTACTCTTTATTGTCTGTAGATGACATTGCATTATTTGTACAGCTATAAATCTGTTATAAAGCAAGTGGCTGACTATTGGGAAAAATTTCTGTCTTCAAAGTTTCTGCAGTACAGTGTGGAAAGTGGTGTTTGACTTGTGGAAAGATGCTGATGTCTTAGAATATTTAAAGGAGAACTCTCTACCTTTTATTCTTTCTGTAACATTTTCTCCCCTTTGACAAAACCCAGGAGAAGTCAAAGTGCTGGAGATGCTTGGGTTTTTTTTCAGCAACAAAAATAAAGAAAAGGAGTACTTGTGGCACCTTAGAGACTAATACATTTATTTGAGCACAAGCTTTTGTGAGCTACAGCTCACTTCATCGGATGCATTCAGTGGAAAATACAGTGGGGAGATTTATATACACAGAGAACATGAAACAATGGGTGTTACCACACGCACTGTAAAGAGAGTGATCACTTAAGGTGAGCTATTACCAGCAGGAGAGCGAGGAGGGGAAAAACCTTTTGTAGTGATAATCAAGGTGGGCCATTTCCAGCAGTTGACAAGAACCTCTGAGGAACAGTGCGGGGGCGGGGGAGAATAAACATGGGGAAATAGTTTTATTTCGTGTAATGACCCATCCACTCCCAGTCTTTATTCAAGCCTAAGTTAATTGTATCCAGTTTGCAAATTAATTCCAATTCAGCAGTCTCTCGTTGGAGTCTGTTTTTGAAGTTTTTTTTGTTGAAGAATTGCCACTTTTAGGACTGTAATCAAGTGACAAAAGAGATTGAAGTGTTCTCCAACTGGTTTTTGAATGTTATAATTCTTGACGTCTGATTTGTGTCCATTTATTCTTTTACGTAGAGACTGTCCAGTTTGACCAATGTACATGGCAGAGGGGCATTGCTGGCATATATCACACTGGTGGATGTGCAGGTGAACGAGCCTCTGATAGTGTGGCTGATGTGATTAGGCCCTTTGATGGTGTCCCCTAAATAGATATGTGGACACAGTTGGCAACGGGCTTTGTTGCAAGGATAGGTTCCTGGGTTAGTGGTTCTGTTGTGTGGTGTATGGTTGTTGGTGAGTATTTGCTACAGGTTGGGGGGCTGTCTGTAGGCAAGAACTGGCCTGTCTCCCAAGATCTGTGAGAGTGATGGGTCGTCCTTCACGATAGGTTGTATATTCTTGAGGATGCGTTGGAGAGGTTTTAGTTGGGGGCTGAAGGTGATGGCTAGTGGCGTTCTGCTATTTTCTTTGTTGGGCCTGTCCTTTAGTAGGTGACTTCTGGGTACTCTTCTGGCTCTATCAATCTGTTTCTTCACTTCAGCAGGTGAGTATTGTAGTTGTAAGAATGCTTGATTGAGATCTTGTAGGTGTTTGTCTCTGTCTGAGGGGTTGGAGCAAATGTGGTTGTATCATAGAGCTTGGCTGTAGACAATGGATCGTGTGGTGTGGTCTGCGTGAAAGCTGGAGGCATGTAGGTAGGTATAGCGGTCAGTAGGTTTCCGATATAGGGTGGTGTTTATGTGACCATTGCTTATTAGCACCGTAGTGTCCAGGAAGTGTATCTATTGTGTGGACTGGTCGAGGCTGAGGTTGATGGTGGGATGGAAATTGTTGAAATCATGGTGGAATTCCTCAAGGGAAAAAATAAAGATAAAAAAATAAAGATATAAAGGCAGTAAATAACTCTACCTGCATATGATGTAAGCACCAAAATAGGAGGATAAGGGTGCCTAGAGGTTCTTTTAGATTATAAGAAAAAAGACAGAAAAGTTGTTCTGTGCTTTTTGGATAACTCTAAAAACCATATCCAGCTATCAGTAGGAAAAAGACACGAAATTCAAGATGGTGTATTTGGAGTGGACCATGGATAGAATATAAAAAAAAAAAAAAAAAAGCCTCAATGACGTAAGCATCTATGTCCCATTTTCAAAAGTGACTTAGGCCTGGTCTACACTTCAGACTGAAGTCTGCATGGTTATGGCACTCAGGGTATGAAAAATCCACACCCCTGGGAGTTCTAGTTATGCTAACCTAACTCCCAGTGTGGACACAGCTACGTTGATGGAAAAATGCTTCTATTAAAGTAGCTGCCATTGCTCAAGGAGATGGAGTTCCTACACTAATGGAAAAACCCCTTCTGTTGCTATAGTCTTTGTCTACACCATGAAGTTACAGCATTGCAGCAGGCACTGTGTAGACATGGCCTCTGGCACTTAGGTTCTTACATCCCATTGGCTTTCAATAAGACTTAGACTGCTAAGTCAGTTCACCATTGCAACCCTGAGCAGAGCAACACCAAAATGACTTTACAAATCTGGGTCTTACCCTCCTAAGTGTTTAAGTCACTTTTGAAATTTTACCCTAGCTCTTTATAGAACTATTAATTTGCATTTCATGAGGGTGAGGATAAATTCATTAGTTTGCTCAGTGGCAAAATGTTGCTAGTTAAGTAAGTTGGACACCTTCAAACTGTCCAAAATGTGAAATGCCACTCTGATCTAAATAAAAGATAACTTGTTCATGATCCCAGGGTAAAATGTTGCTTGCAATATATCAATATTTTTTATGAAATACTGAAATTGTGCCTGCTGGGTAGGAAAAGATAGGAATGCTGAGATTTTTCTTTTCTTATACAGAATGAAAAAAAAAACCACAATACTACCGTTGCTTTCTCAGTAAAGCTGTAACTCAAGACAAACATGAGAAAAATACAATAAATTAATAAAAATGATATTAAGAGTTTGCTCTCACAAAATCATAATAGACATTTTTGCTCCTGATAGCACAGCTGAAAGGTGGACATTCATTTACGTGTAATCACATAAGATGATACTACAGAAGAACAAAACATAGTGTGATTAGTTAACTAGGGATAAGAATGTTCATTCTGGCAGTTAAATAATATTGTCACTGGCATGGGTCTAGGGACAGGTTTGCAGAGTGTATCTGTCAATGTTTCTCTAGGTAGTGATAAAGCTCGGCAAAGGGAAATGCATCAAGAAGCTTGTGAAAACATTGTCTTCACCTTCCAGTGAAGGCAGACAGCCCCCACCTCCCATTCAGGGTCCTGTTTCACTCCTCATGAAGCTTGGCTGACTAGGTAGCACCAGTTTTCAAAAATGCTTTCTTTCTCCTCCAGCTTTCTAGGAAATGAAGGACCTGGCCCCAGTAATCCACACATTTGTCACCTGCAGGCTGAATTACTGTAATTCACTATATCTGAAGCTTAATGTGAGGACAATGCACAGGATCCAGCTGGTACAGAATATGGCTCAGACTGCTATGAGCACATCAGGCTTGTGCTCAAGTTCTTCCACTGGCTCCCAGACAGCATCTGATGCCAATTTAAGACCTTGGCCTTAATTTTCTAAGCTATTAATGGCTCAGACCCCAACTCTATCAAAGTCCAAAATTCAATCTATGAACCACTGTCGTCTGTGATACTGCAGATCACAATGTCCAGGACAATGCTTGTGAGAGCAGAAAGCATTCTCTTTCAAGGGGAGCTGACTATGGAACAATCTTCCAGAGGAGATCAGGTGAATCCAGAGTCTGATTAGCTTTGGGAAACATTGCAACAATCTTCCTTTCAGAAAGCATTTTCACCATCAGTGACCCCACAATTCAACCCCACCCTCATCTCACCCAGCCGCTTAACTCCATAAAGGGAGAAATGCCAGAGGCTAGGGACTTTACTATAGATTTTATGTAGAAGGTGCTTAGTTACTAATGTGGTAGATGACAGTAGTAAACTCCTTGATAGACAAATAAATAGATAAGTAGGTGTGATGGGGTGGACTACGCCCAGAGGTCCCCTGCTGGAGGGCTCAGGGTCTTGCCACACTTGGCCAAGGGAAAAGAGCTGTAGAGGAGTCCTCCAAGCAGCCTAGAGTGGTTGCAGGGGAAGCAACCAATCAGAAGGCTCTAGGGTGCAGCCAATCAGGGCCCAGGAGGGCCATATAAAAGGGAGTGGCAGTGCTGCCCAGAATCAGTTCCTTGCTGGACTTGGAGGTGTGTGGGTGGTTCTTTTGTCTGGCCAAAGAGAACTGCAGTACCATGCACAGCTCAGTGCTGGCAGGGGCTGGGGGAGTGAGACATTGCTACTGGCTGGCTGCTGGACCTGAACACAGAAGAGCCCTGAGCAAAGGGTGAAGCATCGGTGAAGGCTGGAGCAATGGGGAAATGGCCCAGGGAACTAAAGGCAGTTTTGTTAAAGGGGTGTGGCAGTGTATGGCTGCTGTTTTTAGGATCCTTGGGCTGGGACCCAGAGTAGGGGGTGGGCCTGGGTCCCCTCCCATAGGTCAGTGGGGAAGTGGCCTACAATTGGACAGTGATAAACTGCCAAAAGAGGATCTGAACTACTTAGTGGCCCAGCTGGGGCCAGAAGGGCCCAGAGAGGGCAAAACCTTGCCTCCAGGAAGACCACCTGAGCAAAAGGGATGCCTATGACAGGTGGGTGCCATGCTGTTACAGTAGGTTTACATGCCACTGGAAGATGTATAAAGCAAGATAATGCATAAAAGAAAGGGATTATTAAATACTGTGGTCAGTTGGAGGGTGCATCCAGAGTCCCCTCAAGACAATCTTTGTACTGCTTCCCGCATCCTAACCCCTTAAAAGTTTATGGCAAGGACCCACTCCCCATCATAATCCTTGTCCAGTCCCCTTCATCCCCTGTGGCCAGGGATTGCTCCCTATCCACACACCCCCCAAAACCCTCCTCAGCATCCTCATCCTCCACCTGTGGGACCAGTGACCCCCCCTTGCAGATGGTCAGCTCAACCACAAAAAGACCTGTGAACCCTCTGTCCAGATGCCTGCACTATGTACCTGCAATCCCTTCCTGGACTCCACATTGCACACCCCCATCATGTCTGGCCCCCAGCAATCTTTGCACTCGCAGTCCCACCCCCACAGCATCTTTCCAGATGAGCTCCTCATTGTTGGCCAGAATGCAAGTCCAGGTAGCAGTGGTGGCCATGGGCCTTCCCAGGCAGCAGGCCCCATGGGGGCCAGGCACAGAGTGGTAGATGTAGGCTGGGTACTGACAGGGAGACAGATGGGTTGTTCTGCTTGTGGCTGAAGCCCTGGCAGTGCTGCCAGGAGCAGCCCTGAGCCGAAGTGCCTGAGCTGCAGCCACAATCTTGCCTGCACTGGCGGTGGCTGGGGAAGGGCCTGGAGCACTTCTCTGGCACTCCAGCTGGGGCTGCTTCCTGCTTCTCACAACCATGGCTGGTGGTCATCCCCTTCCGCAGGCAGCTCCATCAGTCTTATCCCCTGCCACCATCACCCAAATCTACTGTCCTCAGAAATCTGCTGTCCTAGGCAGCTGCCTCGTCTGCAAACAGATAGAACAGCCTCTAAATCCAAAATCTCTATCCAATCTGAAGTCTAACACACACATGTCCCTGACTGGTAACATGTCTGACCTATTATAGGTAACAGTGGAGAACTTGCAGGGAGCTTTAATTAAAGATTTTGCTGTTTATACACACAACTCAAGTTGGAAGTGTAGTTTAGGAAGGTAATGTGAACCTTCAAATGGTGAACAAAAGTTGCAAATAGATCGATAGATTTCCCATTTGTGTGTGGTTCAAAGGAAGACTTGCAGGTTAGTTTGAAAGTGAGTTAAAATTGAGATCTACAGGAAGTGGCAGAGAAAAAATGGTACAGTGGCAAATGTCAATGAACCATTGCACAGGGGAGGGAGGATACTGAGCAAGTGAGGAGATATTGGGAAGATGGGAAAGAAGCCTGGTTTACAGAGACAGAATTACTGTGTGGCTTTAGTGGTAGCATGAGCCACGTACAAAGTGAGTTTGGTTTGGCATAAGATTGAGGTTTGGAGTGAATCTCTGAGCGCTTACAGGTAGACTCTGGACAAAATAGGCAAACTAAAGCTAGGCTCCTAAATCCATATTTAGCTATCAAAATAAAATATTTAGATGCTTATAAAAGGATTTAGAAGTAAGTGCTCAGATTTGTAAACATTGGCCTATGCAATCACCATGTGACCTGTACACATTTGGCATTGGGGGAAAAAACCACAAGAGCTTCTGTCCCAAAATCACAATTCTTAACTACTTGAGCTAAGAGAATTTTCATTGCTTTCAGTGGTAGAATTAGGACGTTTTCTTTAAAAGCCATCCCCTAGAGGGGGACATCACCACAAATACTTAAAATGAGCGATTCTGCTCTTCAACGAAGCAGGGATACACATATACACCTGCCAGAACATTACAGGATAGCCTCTGAACATATATATATTTGAAGCCTTTTCAATGAATACATGGGATTTTTAATAGTAGCATTTTAAGTTTAAATGGCAGCCTTTGATTCTCTTCATCTGAAGTGGAAAGATAATGCTCAATGAAAGGGCTATGCTTCCAACACATCTAGGCAAGAGTTCTTGGTGATCATAATATAAAGTGTGATGTCATTGTGTGATGGAGTTCAACTCACCACCATGGTGCCTCCTGCTGGTCATCCTGGGAATTAGCTCAGGGTTGCCAGTGCGCCCTCCTCTGGTGGTGTCTCATCCATTGTCACTCCTGTCTCCACGTCAAGGACAGCATCGGCCTCTTCTGGACCACTGCCCTCTGGCGGTGCTCCACTCGGTTCTTTTCCCCCCATCTGGGGGACTGACAGTCCTCAGTCCAACCACTTGCCTCAAAGGCAATCTGCAGTCCAGGTTCTAGCCACTTGTCTCAGTGGCAGACTGCAGTCCATGTACTGGCCGCTTCCCTCAGTGGCCAGTGGGGGCAAAAAGGGGGGAGGGAGCCTGGGCCCGCCTGCTACTCTGGGCCCCAACCCAGGGACCCTATGGCTGGCTGCCATGTACTGCCCCTCCCCCAACTCCACCATCTCCTTCCCTGGGCCACTTCCCTGCAGCCCCAGCATCTTCTTTGCCCTTGTATCTGAGCTTCAGTTTGGCAGCCTGTCAGCCTGGAGCTTTCTCATACTCTGCTGACCCTGCCCAGAACTGCTCTGCTCTGTCCATGGTGCTCCAGCCCTGTAAGCAGCCAAACATAGAATCATAGAAGATTAGGACTGGGGGAAACCTCAGGAGGTGATCTAGTCCAATCCCCTGCTCAAAGTAGGACCAATGTCAACTAACTCATCCTAGCCAGGGCTTTGTCAAGCCGGGCTTTAAAAACCTCTAAGGATGGAGATTCCACCACCTCCCTAGGTAACCCATTCCAGTGCTTCACCACCCTCCTAGTGAAATAGTGTTTCCTAATATCCAACCTAGACATCCGTCACTGAAACTTGAAACCATTGCTTCTTATTCTGTCATCTGCCACCACTGAGAACAGCCTAGCTCCATCCTCTTTGGAACCCCCCTTCAGCTAGTTGAAGGCTGCTATCAAATCCCACCCTCACTCTTCTCTTCTGCAGACTAAATAACCCCAGTTCCCAGCCTCTCCTCATAAATTATGTGCCCCACACCCCTAATAATTTTCATTGTCCTCCACTGGATTCTCTCCAATTTGTCCACATCCCTTCTGTCGTGGGGAGACCAATCTGAACACAATACTCCAGGTGTGATATCACCAGTGCCGAACAGAGGGGAATAATCACTTCCCTCGATCTGCTGGCAATGCTCCTACTAATACAGCCCAATATGCCATTGACGTTCTTGACAACAAGGGCACGCTGCTGACTCATATCCAGCTTCTCATCCACTGTAATCCCACAGTCCTCCCTTGAACTCCAGGGAGTGACTCCCCCTCCTTTGCTCAGCAGCCCCTTCTTATATTGGCCAGCCTGGCCTTGATTGGCTCCTTCAATGAACCTTCCCCTTGTGGGTGGCACTACAACCCTTTTCCTTATTGGCTGCCTCCTGTGCAGCCTCATCAGGGTGGCTTTAACCCCTTACATACCAGTGTGGGGGCAGCCGCTCCATCACACATTCCCAGACATATTGGTTTCTTTGCTGTCAATGTCATCATTACTTATTTTGCTGTGTAAACAAAGCTTCAGGCTTTATCTTCCATTAATAAGGTTGAAGTGAACTAATATAAGGCAAAGGGAGGGTGTGAGAGCATGCCAATATTAATTCATTTTTTATTGCTTTAGGGTTGGACTGAATGAAAATGTCCAGTACCATTGATTTGTTTTGCTTTTCTTCCTTCCCCAGTGACAATTATTTTTAAGCCAATAATTTGTTTGACATTGAAAATGTCTGTAATTAATGGAGAAACAAATGAAAGGATGGTCAGTCTTAGGAGGCTACAGGCTTACTCAGCCAGTTTTTAATTGCTAGAGAAGGTGGGAGATTTTCTCGAACATTATTGTTCCTATATCAATGGTTATAGTACAGGGTAATCCAAAAAGGCTCCATCAGCATGTTGGTGGGTAACATTTAAAATTGGAATCAAGAGGTACTGCCTGCCTTTTTAGTAAAATGCATTACTATTTCAGCAGTTTTTAACCATGCTTGAAACTAATGTGCACGACAACCATCTCTTTAATGTTAATGATAAGACATGAGTCAGTGGTTTTGACTTTGTGATGAGGATATTGTCTATGAAAATTGCTTTTTTTTGTTATCTCTGGTCCTAACAGTAATTGTATGAGATCACACCAACCCCTAATCACTCACAGCCCTTTCTCCTCTGCTAGTTAACTTTGGGTCTGAGATCAACACTCTAGTTCCTTGCTAAAAGAAGACCTCAGTCGCATATTGTGACAGACCAGCCTCAGTCTGTGTTTAGGCAACGTTTAAGCACCACTGTCCATAGGCAGCAGGTGGGTAGGGGTAGAAGTGTCTCAGCACCCCCCAAATGTGTTTATGCCTTGTCATTTTCTGATATATCCCACCCGACCTCACCACCCTCATCAGTCAGGTTTTGGTTTTGCAGAAGCAAAATAGGGGTCGCTTGAATCTCTGCTCCATTTTATCCAAAGCAGCAAGGCTCTTTGAGGGAGGAGGAGAGAAAGGAAGATCAGATAAATGTTTCTTGCTTCTGGCCATATCTAGTTATTGCTTTTATAAAATGAATTTTTCATTATTTGCCACACAAAGACTAGTGTTATGGTATTATGGTAATTCCCCACCACTACCAAGTTCATAGTGCTATAATCTTTGAGTTTGTGGTATGTTTTTAAATTGCTGCCTACAGATTTCAGCAGACAGATAAACTCTACAAGTGTAAGTTCTCACTCTGAAGTACTGTAAAGAGAGGTCAGACTTGATGCAATCCTCGGAATTTCCATCATAAGCAAGATCTTAGGTCCAGTCTGTGGTGACAGTAGCACTTTCTATTTTCGTTTACTTTAGACGAATTATTGATTGATGCAGCACTGTCTCCATTCCATTGCTCCTATTACCCAAGCATAGAAAGGGGGAACTGCCTGCAGAGAATTCTAAATTCTAATTCTGCTAGTTATGCAGTGGTATTGTATCTGACTCCTTTAGGAGTTGAGAACCAGACACAGGAATGTAGGGAAGACAATATAATCAGATTACAAAGAGGGTTTTAAAATGAAGGCAGGAGAAAGAAAGGGTACATTTATATAACTGGTATTTTTATTAAAGAATCATATATCAAATCCCACTCACCCAACCAGGCTACCATATATTTCACACAAAGACAGACTATTTCAAATAGTGATATCCAAATATCTAGGCAGTGGAACACCACTTGAAGAGAAGACTAATATCCTGGGAATAAATAGAGGGTTAAAAGGTAGTGGTGCAGCACAAATGTATCCACTTCCAGATCATATGAAATCTGGCACTCTTCATATGCAAATCCCAGAAATACCAATACAGATTTTCACTGTTGTGGGTTGTATACCAGCTGTAAAAGATGGAAGGAGGTGACAGACTTCAGTGAAAACTGAAAGGTTTTCTCTCTCATGAGCTGATGGGGAGGTAGGTTCCGTGGTCTTAAGGTGGAAGAAGCTGGCCATACCTTCTGGAAATTAGTATCTCATCACTGTGCTAGGATGGCATCTGGGTTAAGGAATGTTCTGATGAGTCATCTCCTCCTTCTGTCACCCTTCACTTGGCTATGCTTGCTTTTTCTTGGTCATAAAGTCTATGGCTGTAAGGCCTGAAGGGACCACCAGATCGTCTAGGGACCACCAGATCGTCTAGTATTACCTCCTGTAATCACAGCCCACCATCACGACCTAGCATCCACACACTAAACCCATCAACCAAAATTAGACCAAAGTATTACAGCCCACTAGATTCAGGATACTAGATCATTATGTGCCACAGGCAGAAAATAGGTGGGACCAAGGTGCACCAGTGCCCAAGGCTCCCCCAATGGCAGGGAAACAGTCACCTGCGACAGTTTAAGAGATAGGACTCTAGGCACTGGAACTCAGCAGAAGAGCTTTTTACCTTTTCACATCAAGTGTCCCCATTCTGTACTGCCCAGCTGATCTAGAACCTTCAGGCCCCAACATTCCATCCTACAGTTCTCCAAACACCATCTCTCACATCAGAGGTCCTCTAGTGCTGTTTAACCAGCATAAGAGAGAAAATATTATCCACATTATTCCTGATTTATTCCTTTGAGCTCTTCTTTGTTTCCAATGTTCTGAAGCAAATTCTTTTTGAGCTATAGCCACTACCAGACCTTTTTTTGCCTGATCCTTCATTTCCATAGTTTTTCCTTGCTTCCAGACCATTGTAGGACACCAACAACACCAAACAAGGGCAGGAATTACCACACATTTACAAGCTCTCTGCACTGTCCCTTCCCCTTGTGAGGAGACTTCCTGTCCTGGTCCTGTTCCCCCAGCTTTGGGGACCAACTCCTGCCTTGATTTGAGTAACTTTATGCTCTTGACATTGTGTGTCCTTCAAAGCTATCTCCTTTGGGCATCCTGAGTTACTCCAGCAAGTTGGAGGGGATTCCCATGTCTGCCACTACCAGCATCTCTGCTGTTTTGCTAACAGCTGAGGGATGAGTGCTGAAGACAACACATGCCCCCATGATAACTGACATTGGACAAAAACTTAAGGGGGATCCCCTAAGCATTCAGTGGAAGTGCAGGAAACCCACAGAACAGAGTGGGGAGCCAATGTGTGAGAGAACTTCAGGGATTTGCTTCTCATTGTTAACAGCCTTGTGTTCATGCATTATGAGAAGAAATTGGAATACAGAGTGAACCCCTATGATTTAGCTGTATTCAGTAGACTAAGTTTTAGAAGAGGCATCTATGACATTCCCCAGGGTACAATCTGGACCGCTGGACAATGGTGTTCCCTTAACTGTATAGCCTGGGGTGCCTTTTACACCACTTTGTTATCAGACAGCCACACCTGGCCTGCTCACACAGCCTTCAGCAAGCCAATTCACTCCCAGCTAAACACATGAATGCTATATCCAGCCACTCATGACTTACATACAGGGCAACACCGCACATTCTTAGTCCCAGACTTTCTTCCAGAAATGTGTGTCTCGTACTGTATAGTACCCTTCTGGACAGTACAAGCTCACAATAAGCCCATCATTTCTTCAAAGGAAAATGATAATACACCAAACTTGTTATCACGAATGGAGTTCCTCACACCCTTTAGTCCAAACACGCTGGTTAAGATAAAGCTATAAAATAAGTTTATTAACAACAGAAAGATTTTAAGTGATAATGAATAAAAGTCAGTATTGGTTACAAAATAATATTTAAAAAATAAAAATGTAAGCCCATTCCTAAACTTTAACAAGCTAGTAGGATTTATAGAAAGTATCTATCTCTCACCACAAGCTGTAATAATTCAGAGGTTGGATTTCCTTTCAGCCAGGGACCATTTCCACCTTAGTTCAGTTCTTTGGGTTCTTTGTCACTGTTGTCATGAGCAGAGAGGTGGGAGTGGGAGAGGTGTGTTGGAGGTCACTGTCTCTCTTTCTTATACCACCCTCCCCTCTTTGAGGATTACCTGCCACTGGGGTGTAGGCACCACATAGTCCCTTGTGGAAATGCAGGTTGAAACATTCCTGTGATGCAATGTAATTTTCTTGTTTACATTTATCTGTTGCTGCAGAATGGCTGTTTAAGCCAGTGATTGCTCTTTACCACGTGGCTGGGGTGCCGGTGTTTCTTTGTCTCTGAGAAACTGGTTTGTGGGTGTTACCCAGAATTACAACATATTTCACTAACAATCATACAGTAGAATCTCATAACTTCACATATAATGTTGCTACATATATTTCAATGGAATAATAATGTTCAGCTGATTATTGCATTTTCAAATGGTACTTCACAAGACATACTTTACAAAGCTTATCATAATCTTGTAAAACTGGTTGCCATAAGAGTAGACAGTCACAGCATCTGTTAAATTTCTAATGTCTAATAACCTAACAGAAAGAGATCCAAAGTTGAGGTTCTGGAAACACATATTGTATGTTATCTATTGGCTTGTTTAGAACTACTTATGAGGATGATAGATTTCTTATGAGAAAAGCATACCATGGATAAAAGGGATACATTTACTGAATTTTGTCTTGGAAAGTGTTAATGGTGGTTAAAGAATTTTCACTGTCTATATAACACAGTCACATACTTTATTTCACTCATCACTCCCATCATCAATGACAAGCAGTCAGAGAACTGTCATGTGAAGGCATTTTTCAAACTTCTTTATGTTACTCTGTGAAAGTCTCAGACTGTTCAACTTAACAACTTTTTATGATCATCCTTGAAACAAACATTGTCCTCAGAATGTGACAGGAAGATAGGTTGTCTTCAGGTTTCTCTTGTCCCACTTAAAGCATTTGAAAGATACTGTAATAGGAAAGCACTTATTGTTCAGTTTTGGGTTTGCTAGTTATAATTTAAGTGTCAGAATTGCATAATATTGGATGCAAAAAGTTATGTTAAAATAACATTAAGGATGAATTGCCAAGTCAAACGTGATAAACTAAAACCTGCTGCTGCTAATATGAAATATGTTAGATACGTACATTTTTTAAAAGGAATAATGCCATATGTCTTTGCTTAGAAGTTCTGTTTCTGATAGATATGGCAATTTCCTGCACATACTTGGGGAACATTATTGAATTAAGTATCTTTCAGGTCATTTTATTCAATACAAAGTTTACATATTTTTGTGGGCTTGGATTGCATGTAACCTTGCTAGGTGGGAGATGTGATGTGAAGCCTGGGTGTTTAAAGGACAATAATGAAAATATAAAAGACAAAAATCTCTGCCCAAGAGAAGTGACAGCTGAGGAGCTGGAAGCTTAAATGTGGGTGCCCCTGAGGGACCATGGCGGGAGAATATAGGTGCAGCTGCCCTGAACTGTGACATCTCTCATAATAAAAACAGTATTGACACTTTCCATGCACATTTAACTAATTAGGTTCAATACAAATGTAATAGGGTACTGGCCCTTTATGGCCAAAGGAGGCAATCCCTATTCCAGATGTCTGGGGTAGGGAGATAAAGGAATAATCAAAACAGACATTGGTAAAAGGAGGATGGTGCCAAGAATAGTTTGTGTCTGGCAGGGGAAAGGAACTGGAAAATCCAGGCCATTGTTCCTTTCAGAAGCTGTAAAGTGGGAAGGACAAAGCTCCACTCTCTCTCAGCTAGCCAAGCCAGGTGTTATTAGAGCCACTTAGGAAGGGCCAAGGGAGTGGTCAGATGAATGGGCAAGTGAATCTAAAAGGAGGGCCCAAGCCTAGTTAAGGAGAACCAATTCAGCCAGAAGAAAGGCTGTGCAAACCTTGAACTTAAAGTGAGAGTTTGCAGACTGGGGAGGTCAGGACTGGAACTACACAACTCCAGACTGTGGAGCCTGAACTTAAGGGTGGACCAAAGTTGAAGAGGGCTTTGGGGGAGAGCATATGATGTTTAATAAATTAGAGCACAGGAGAGGAGGAATATTGTTTTAAAGATGCTGGGTGTGAGTAGAGAAGGGTAACTAAGGCAGGGAATTTTAGTGGCATGTCATGCTGCAAGGGACATGCTTGGAGAGTGTATTCCCCCCCCCCCACACACACACACAAGAGACCACAAGTTTTCAACAAAGATATACAATACTTTGAATCTGAATGTCAGGGACAGTATAGCCTCATGCTTGAAAACCTATTCAAAGGATGCCCTGGGCAATCCAATCCCACTGAAGCCAATGGAACTGGACAGGGTGTAAATCAGGCCAGAATTTGGTTTTATTTCTTAAACATTCAAAGAGCTAAGACTCTTGTAATATCTGTAGGCACAGTCAGGGTGAGTTAAGGACACTAGTGACAGCTTCAACTGCAAATTTCATTGGTTTCTTTTTTTTTTTGGTTTATATTTGTTTCTAAAATATAAGGCTATTCAATACCCATTTTTGCATTCTATGTTTTCCTTTTTTAGAAATGGCAGTTTAAAAGAAAATAAAGCATGAAAAAGGAAAAGTGGGCCATGTGATGTGCTCAACTATAAAGCATGACGGCTTAAATTTTGTTTGCTTCAATTTTATAATAATTACGCTAAACTGTTGCATCTGGCTTCCCAAAATTAGGACAGCTGAAAAACCCACAAAGATGTCACTAATAGATATTTGGTCAAAATCTGGAGAATCATACAAAAGCAATTCACAAAAGACTGCAGAAGGAATATGCTTGGGGAAACAACTCAAGAGACAAATTCAGAGTTTGAGGCCTAGGGCAGAAAACACCATTACTTGAAAGGCTAAAAAAACTCATAATGGAGATAACATCAAACCAAACCACCCGGAAGATTAGAAAATAGTTTAAATTATAGTCTTAAAGGAAAATTCCGCTGTCAGATACACCGGTGTAAATCCAGCTACTACCTTGATTTCAATGGAGTGATAGAGCAGAGCTGGTTGAAAATTGCTGCCCTCAAATTGCCTGTTTTATTGCTTACAAATTTTAGATTTTTTCCATTAGCTTTAACTGAGGCTATGTAGGACCAGATTTTCAGCTGGTGTAAATCGCCAGAACTCCACTAAAGTCAGTTTACAGTAGCTGGAGGTCTGGCCCATGGTCCTTAGACAACAAATTAACATATGTGGCAAAAAGCAGGACAAGAACTGCAGAGTAAACATACAAATCAACAGAGTGATTCATAGGTTCCAAGGCCAGAAGGGACCACTGTGATCGTTGAGTCTGACTGCCTGTACAGTGTAGGGCATAGAACTTCCCTGAAATAATTCCTCTTTGAACTAGACAGTATCTTTTAGGAAAAAACAAAAACAAAAAACCCTCATATTGCCAGTGATAGAGACTCCACCACAACTCTTGATAAGTTATTCTAATAGTTAATTACCATTACTGTTAAACATGTATGCTTTATATCTAGTCTGAATTTGTATAGCTTCTACTCCAGCCACTGGAGCTAGTTATACTTTTCTTTGCTAGACTGAAGAGACCATTACCAACTATTTGTTCCCAATGTAGGCACTTAAAGACTGTGATCAAGGTACACCTTAACCCTCTCTTTGTTAAGATAAATAAATTGAACCACTAGAGTCTATCAGTATAAGCCTATTTTCCAGTCCTCTAATCATTCTTATGGCTCTTCTTTGAACCCTCTCCAATTTATCAACTTTCTTATTGATCTGTGGATGCCAGAGCAGGACATCATATTCCAGTAACGTTTGCACCACTGCTAAATACAGAAGTAATATAGCCTCCCTACTCTGTCCTCTAGTGTCTATGCCTTGTTGTGGCAGGACAGCTTGCATGCTCTAATGGTCCCCAGAGTCTGTGTCGGCAGGGGCTTTTTGCTCCTGGCGGGTTCAACCATGCTGGAGTGGTCTGTGGGGGAGGGTCCAGACAAAACAGATACCCTGGTCTTCCAGGCTGGGGGTTGGGCACAGGGCTAACAACCCTGTCCCATAAAAAAACAAATATGTTACGGAAATAGTGGTGGAGAAATCAACCATTACTGTATATGATGGCCTTCAGGAGTCAATGACCTATATGACTGCCAGTAGTGGAAGCTGAAAGGAAGTCACTGGAATGAAGACTGAAGTGCTCAACACCAAGACAAAAACCAAACTTGGTTTTTGGAACGTACGGACAATGTATGAAACAGAGAAGCTAGCTCAGGTCACAGCAGAGATGAGATGCTACAACCTACACATCCTGGGTGTCAGCAAGAGCAGATGGATGGGATTAGGAAGATTAACAGCCTTGGGAGAACTTTGCTGTATTCTGAATCGGATGATGGACAACACCATGAAGGAGTGAGTGGTCACTACTTCAGTGGAAGTCCATCAGCAGCAGACTTATGAGAGCCAGACTGAAAGGGAAATACAATAATATCACCCTCATGCAGTGCTATGCTCCGACAAATGACAGTGATGAAGCAGCAAAGGACAAATCCTACCTTACATTACAGGCAGAGTTAGAGAGAGTACCACACCCCTACCTAACTATCGTCATGGGACACATGAATGTCAAGGTCGATAAGGACAACAAAAACAGTGACAGAGCAATGGGAAGACATGGGTGTGTCACCATGAATGAAAATGGAGAGAAACTTGTGAATGTCATGATGTTGAAATAGGGTTCTGCCGATGAGTAGGTCGTTCTTATTGAAGAAATAAACAAGGTGATATGGTGTTCTCCAAATGGTAGAGATAGGACCCAGATTGAGAAGAGAAGAAAAGGAGCAGATTATACCCAGGACATGGAATGCCACAGAAAGAGCCCTGAAGAAAAAAATTGTAGACAGAAAATCGCAGAAGCTAAAGGACAAATACTGCGAGCAGTACAGTAAGGCACACCGGGAAGTCAAATGCCCTGTGAGAGCAGACAAACAACATTATATTGATAATCTGGCAACACAAGCAGAGGATGCAGCTGCTTGTGGTGAACAAAGAACCATCTACAAAATGATGCAGCTTATGAGTGGTAAACAGCAGACACCAACAAAAACTCTTATCAGGGACAAACAAGGCCACCTACTAACAACAGAAAAAGAACAAGAAATGCACTGGACAGAGCATTTCAAAGAATTGCTGAACAGTGAGCCACCTAAAGAGGAAGCAAACATCCGGGAGGCAGAAGAAGATCTTGATATCAACACAGACACCCCAACTAAGGAAGAGATCATTCAAGCCATCAAACCCTTAAAAAATGGGAAAGCTCCTGGCAAGGATTACTTGAATACAGAATTGCTCAAGGTAAATCCTGAGTTAGCAGCATCTATCCTGGCCCCTTTATGTGCATCAGTCTAGGAAAGGGAAGAAGTGCCAGATGAGTGGACCAATGGGGTTATAGTGAAGATACCAAAGAAGGGAACTCTCAGTGATTGTAATAACTGGCATGGTATCACACTTTTATCTGTGTCAAGCAAGATAATGTGTAAGAGCATAGTCCAGCATATATCAGAGGCAGTTGATAGCATTCTCAGAAAAGAGCGAGCCGGTTTTCGGAAAGGGTGTGGATGCACAGACCAGATCTTCACTCTACGAAACATAATATAACAACGCTTAGAATAGCAACGGCAACTCTACATAAACTTCATAGACTTTGAGAAGGCTTTTGATAGCATTCACAGACCAGCCTATGGCACATTCTGCGGCAATATGGAATCCCTCTCCATATAATCAACATCATCAAAAGCTTCTATTCCAACTTTACATAAGTTGATCACAGTGAGCTCAGTTCTGAAGTCAAAACAAGAGTACATCAGGGGTGTGTCATGTCCGCAATCCTCTTCAACATTGCCACTAACTGGGTAGGACAGTGTACAACAGTGCTATCTCTCCTCTACCCCTGGTTTGGCTTCCCCGCACCCAGTGCAGGGATGGGTCTGACCCTAAGTGGTTAGTGGGCACGTTAACAGAAGCTAGACAGCAAGATGACTTTTATTTTCAAATTTGTGTAAACCAAATTGTCAGCAGAATTAATTATCTAAATTTAGGCTCAGCTCTAGACCAGACCTGATCCAAAGTCTAGTGAAATCAATGAAAAGATGCCCCTTAACTTCAATGGACTTTGAATCAGGCCCTTTATCTGAGGCTAGATCAGGAGCAAATTTTAGATAATACTGTGTGCTAATTAAACCATATAAATTCCCTACCTGTTGAACTCCAAGACAAATCCATTCCCCATCACCCTGCCCCAATAATCCCAGATAGGGTGACTAGGGCAACATTCAAATTCCATGTTTTATTCCACCAGATTTTTGCAGTCACAGTCCTGTTAGTCTTCATTCTGGATCATCATCTGTATAGTATTCTATTCATTTCCCATAATCCTAGATTAATATAATGGTTATTACTAAATATATTTTTCTCTCTCCTTTAATATTCGTTTATTTTCTTTGTTTAGTTTAACAGTTTCCCATTTGGAACTACTATGTTCTTAACCAGCTTGATTGCTCTGTATGTTCTTATTGTTTTACTATGATTGAATTAAAGAATTAAATTAGAGTATTTTTCTTGCCACAAGACTGCTTGCTACCCTCTCCTTCAGCCTATACTCATGTAACCCTTCCCCTGATGTGTGGCTCAGGCCTTCTCTCCGATGCTTGCTAATTGGAGTGGCTTCTCTCCCCTCCTCACATGGGTTGGGTCCTGGGTTCTCTGTTGCAACACCTGGTTCCTCCATCCAAGGTGACTCCTCTCTGTGCCTGGAACACAAGGATGTTGTCCCTTGGGGAAATCACTAATACTGCAACTCCTACCTAGGAATGTAACCCCAACAAATGAAATGTTCAAAAATAACTTTATTGGGGACAGGAAACTGAGGCTCTGGGGAAGGAAAAGAATTAATTTTAATAAATAATTAATAAATGCTAAAACATTAATAACACAACAAATTTGCCTCACCATTCATTACTGTATCACAACCCCCAGCACGTTTCTTGGAACCTTTCCAAGCAGATAGAATGCATAGGATGAGTCCAGAGAGGAGTGTAGCCGTGCTACAAACATTGGCTGGCTTAAAGAAAATGCAAATGGTCCTCTTACAGTGTTTTCAGCCCTGAGTGGGGCAGGGACCTCTCCTGCATCCCTGGTCCAGAGTCCTGTGGATGTCTCAGCTGGCTCTAGATAGCTGGCACCTAGCTGGTGCCCTGCCTCTCTGGCTACTGGTCTCTTCGGCAATGGACCATGCACTGGATCACAGAGCAGTTGTGGGAATTGGAGCTAAGCAGAGACTCCCTAAGCTGTTCTGCTTCTCTCTCAGCTCCAAAAGAGAAACTAAAACTAGTCCTTCTGTCTGAGTCCCCCTCCCACTGATGGACTGAGCAGTGCTGGCTCATAACTGGCCTCACGATCTGCCTGCATATAAAATTCCATCAGAAACATCCCCACTGGCTTTTTACAGGAGTTTCTAGTCTATTCTGTCCGCACCCCTGACTCTAGACAGGCAGGGAAATGGTGTTTGGAGGTTCTGGAGCCATTGTTTTTGTAATCTACAGGGCAGGTCCCCTTGAGGCTCAATCCATCTTTGCAGGACCTGACAAACTCCAAAGGGGGGGGGGGGGAGAGGTTACCCTCAGAGTCAAGACTTGTTCTGCCGTGAGACCCACAATAAATCTGTCAAATATTTCTCTATCTTACCCTCATTCTTCATATGTCACTCCTCCCACTGTAAACTCTTTGGACAGGGTCTATTTCTGCCTTTGATTGTACCTAGCACTATGGGGTTCCTGGGCATTATTGTAATATACATGTTAAATTATAACATTCCTTGTACATGAATCAGGATATGTTCCAATACAGAAAATTCAAAGCTTTTCCAAACACATGACCATTTTTCACCATTAGATTCTAAGATACCATGTAGTAGGTCAGGAGTTTAAAGTTACTGTGAATTCACTGCATAAGTAGTGCAATAGTTTGCAAGCTGCATGTCCAAATACATTGTGAGCCATAATTTCAAACATTGTGCCATGAGTATATGTATACAATTGCATGTGACTGACATATGTGAGCAAATACCAGATTTGCTACAGGGCATGTGTTTGTGTGCATAGTCAGACAGACACATATGTGCCTATAAGTATCTGATTTGTGAGCATAAAGTAGGATAAACAGCGTATATCTTCCAGCACATCATCAACAATCTACAACCTATCCTGGAAAATAATCCCTCACTCTCACAGACCTTGGCAGACAGGCCAGTCCTCGCTTACTGACAGCCCCCCCAACCTGAAGAAATACTCACCAGCAATTACATACCACATCACAGAAACACTAACCCAGAAACCTATCCCTGTAACAAACCCTGTTGCCTACTCTGTCCCCATATCTACTCTAGCGACACCCTCAGAGCACCCAACCACATCCGCCACACCATCACGGGCTCATTCACTACGAATGTGATATATGCCAACATGTGCCAGGAATGCCCCACTAGTATGTACATTAGCCAAACCGGACCATCTCTACGTAAAAGAATAAATGTACACACATCAGACATCAGGAATGCTAACATATAAAAGCCAGTCGGAGAACACTTCAATCTCCCTGGACGTTCAATAACGGATTTAAAAGTAGCCATCCGTCAACAAAAAAACTTCAGAACAGACTTCAAAGAGAAACTGCAGAGCAACAATTCATTCGCAAATTTAGCACCATTAATTTGGGCTTGAATAGGGACTGGGAGTGCCTGGCTCACTACAAAAGCCATTTTCCCTCTTTTGGTATTGACACCAACTCATCAATTATTGGGAGTGGACCACATCCACCCTGACTGAATTCGCCTAGGCCTCACTGGTTCTCCATGTGTAAGGTAACTCCCTTCTCTTCATATGCCAGTATATTTATGCCTGTATCTGTAATTTTCACTCCATGCATCTGAAGAAGTGGGGTTTTCTTACCCATGAAAGCTTATGCCCAAATATATCTGTTAGTTTTTAAGTTGCCACTGGACTCCTCGTTGTTTTAGCGTATATCTTTGAAAAATCTTTGAAAATCTTACCGTGCAGGTGAGATCCTCAGTTGGCGTGGTTCGGTTTCTGGGCTTTTAAAGCTACTTAAGGGCTTTGTTGTAAACAAAGCCATAGGTTATAGAAAACAAAACATAACAAAAAACCCTACAGTAGCGGGGAAAATTATTCCTGCCAGATTCCAATACAAGACATCTGAGAGCCCTAAAGAGTTCTGGATTTATTTAACAAAGCTCTCTGAAGTGCACAGATTTAAGTTTAAACCTGAGCAATGCGCACTCAGAGATTATGAATTCTTAAACGTCCAGTAAGTTGGAATTCATTTCCAATTGAAATAAAATGTTATTTGAAAGTCATTCTGTAGAAGATATAAAAGGAAGAACGCTTTGCTACTGGAAAGACTTATGCAATGAATTAAACCTCTTCTGGAAATAGCTTGTAAACCCACAAATAAATAGCAGTTATTATCAGGATCAAGAGCAACAGTGACGGGACAGTAACATTACATTCCAGGGACAAAGTAATTGATTTATTAAAGTTCTTCAAAGCAATATATGTTCTATCACCATTACCTAGATTAACAAAAGAGAAGACAAAATGTCATTTGCAGCTTCTGGCTTCTACTGTATCTTTTTTTAAATTTAGCTTTCTTTTTGACTACTTGAGCAGAAAGGCCACTTTCTTTTAAAAAGAGAGTTCAGATTTTCAAGTTTCCACTTAAAAAAATGCCATTAATAGGAATTCTTCTCCACTGTACGTGTAATAATTGAAGCTTATCTCTTTAATTTCTAGTCAAAGGTCGTGCATTACTTTGCTTTTTCCCCCCACCTATTAAGTTTGGAATGTACCATTCCAACAATTTAAGTTTGGAATGTACCAGAGGATAATTCTTTTTACTATTTTCTAATCAGAAATAGAAGGACAGCAACTGGTAGCTGCTGGTTAAAGTTTTTTGTGGTTTAGTAGTTAAAGCAGAGGGGAAGAAGTCCAGATATTAGGATTCTGTGCTTGACTCCGCTGCTGTCTGTTTTTGGGGGAAGTTATTTAATTGCATATTGTCTTTGTTTACCCACCAGCCCAACTGGACATGTTATACTTCTTTTTCAAGGTATCATCTGTATATTCACACTTGTGATTGCACTCCCAATGTCAGTGTGCTTTGGGAACTTTGGTAGATCAGTGCCTGGCAGTGCCCCTCAAGTTTGGTTTGGAGTCAAGACTATAAAACATCTGCATCACTGTAACCATCTCAATTCCTTCCTTTCTGCAACTGGCTGCAGGTGTAAGGACTTTTCTGTGGTAGGAGTGATTTACAAGGGGTGTTAATATAAAAGTCTCCTAATTTTTATTGATAAATTATATTACATTATAGTCATACATTATATTACAGATCATTAATTTGCATCAGGTAGTTTGAGTCATTACATCTTAAATTGTTTTTCTGGACCCCGGGTCCTATGACCTTTGGTAATGGCTGATAAGTCCTTCACAAATCCAGATACTAAAGGAGGCTTTCCATATGTTTTTTCCTTTCCATATGCCCAGAGTTGGACATGCATTCCCTTTGTGTGTTCTATCTGGAGGAAACCTATTGTCTGAATCACTGATTGGTATATTGTGTCATTACATTTTGAACCCAAACTGATAGGTACAGCGTCACTGTGCATTTCTCACAGAGAAAGTCTGACAAAGATCCATCACTAGATCTGCTTCTGTGAAGGGACAGAGCCTTTGGCTTCAATACCAGACCAAGCAGGGATAACTATGGTGCCAAAGAAGTCAGTGCCTGATAGATCGATATCCCTGTCTATAGTGCCATGGCTCTGCTCTTCTGTGGGCGTCAAGGTCTCACCACCATTGATAATGTTTTCTCTGCTGAGTGAGACTTCCATTACTGTTACCGGGGCCAAGGCTGCTTTTGGTTTCTTCGGACTATGTCATTGTGGATTCTTACTGATATTTGTATTGAAGAAACCCTTACACTTTGTAGGAGAAAGAAGTTTTGTTGGTACTGAGCAGCTTTGTTCTGCTGGAAAAGGCAATATAGGCACCCCACCTGAAACTGAGATCTTTCTCAGCCCTGAGGAAGTATGCTGTAGCACAAAGCCATTGGTACCATCAGCTAACTCGAGGCTAAGGGTAAATAGCAGGGGCAATAGGAGGGACCACTGAAGTACATTATGGTGGATCTGCTGTTCAAAAAGTGGGCTGCCCACCCACAGACCTCTTTAGGACAAGTAACAATGCAAAGTGTCCTCAGTTCTGCTGAAAGGCAGGGATAGGAAGAGATTAAATCACAGATGTAGTCCTGTTAGAAGGAGCAAAGAGTTCCTTATACTTTGTCATTGATTATCTTGATCCCTTCCTCTGCATACTCACAGTACCGGACCAGCTTGCCCCCTTCTTTGGAATTATGTTGTAGGGTGTAGTGAAAGGAAATGATGCAGCTGGGGTCACATGTCCCTATGTTAATTCCATCTCTGATCCTTCAGTGCTGCAAAGGAAAACTCATGCATTCCCATGGAAATGGAAACTTCTGGAAAGTTCCTGAAGCAAAGTGGTGACAGGCTCATGTTCCATCTGTGTGAATATGCTGAAGAAACATTCTTGAAGAACCACTTTTACGACAATAAATAACCAGTTTTTTACTTACTTTACATGGCTATTCTTGGACTTAATGAATGTTTGTCACCTGTGTGTAGATCTTTGGATAGAAAGAAATTTATAAAAGAGTTATTCGGGTGAACCCTTTCAGAATTGGTTTTGGGGTATTTGCTCCACATGAAGCTGTAACTCTGTATAATAGGATTTCTGTTCTGGCCACTATGAATAATATTATATTATGCAACAAAAGGATACATGGCACTTTGCAAACAAATAAAAATCAGGTCCATGCCATAAAATGCTTACTGTTAAGTTGGACATAGCAAAGCAAGGCATGACATGACAAAGTGTTGAGTTGGAACGGAAAGATTGATGTTTACCCCATTACAGTAAAAGACAATGAGATGTTTTTGCTACATAATGGTTTGTTCATTCCCTTTGTGTGTGTGTATGTGGGCTTTAACGATAGTAATTTCACTATTTTTATATAATTTTGTATATTATACTAGCCGGAGGGAGCAAAAAAGAGGGCAGAAGAGGTGGAACTGAAGTTAAGGTTACAATAAAAATAACAGGAGACTTTTGGCACCTTAGAGACTAACAAGTCCTCCTGTTCTTTTTGCGGATACAGACTAACACGGCTGCTACTCTGAAACCTAAGGTTGTAATGTGAGTCTTGGAGAGCCAGTTATTTACAGCACACGATGTTTATTTTTGGTTGAAATTCAGACTGGGGTGAGGAGCCAAAACAAGGACTTACACATCGTGTAAATGCCATATGGGGGGAGCATGCAAGGTGGAGAGAGAGCGTGAGAGGGATTGCCGCAGAGTGTATCTGTGCCAGCTGCAAATCCTAGAATCACAGAATATTAGGGTTAGAAGAGACCTCAGGAGGTCTAGTCCAATCCAAGGAAACACTGGCAGCTTTTTAAGAGCGTTCACTGAAGGCAGAACGGTGCCTTACATCTTTTAAACCCCTATTGAGTTTTCAGATGTTCTCTAATATGAGCCACAGCCTTACTTATGCTGTGAGTAAAGGAGCAGGGAGCAAAGAATAAAATCTTAAAATTAGAGCTGTTGATTAATTGCAGTTAACTCACGTGATTAACTCAAAAAAATTAATCGTGATTAATCACAGTTTTAATCGTACTGTTAAACAGTAGAATACCAATTGAAATTTATTAAATATTTTGGATGTTTTTTCTGCATTTTCACATATACTGTATTCTGTGTTGTAATTGAAATCAAAGGGAATGGTGAACCGCGGCCACTGGGAGCTGTGGGCAGCCACGCCTGCGGATGGTCAATGTAAACAAACTGTCTCTTGGCCTGCCAGTGGATCACCCTGACAGGCCGCAGGTTGCCCATCACTGATCTAGGCTGACCTCCTATAAAACACAGGCCATAGTACTTCCTCCTAGAGCAGATCTTTAAGGGAAAAACATCCAATCTTCATTTAAAAATTCCCAGTGATAGAAAGTCTACCATGACTCTTGGAAAATTGCTTAGTGGTTAATTACTCTCACCATTAAAAATTTATACCTTATTTCCAGTCTGAATTTGTCTAGCTTCAACTTCCAGCCATTGGATTGTATTATACCCTTTGCTGATAGATTGAAGAGCCCACTATTAAATATTTGTTCCCCATGTAAATACTTACAGACTGTAATCAAGTCATTCCTTAACCTTCTCTTTGTTAAGATAACTAGACTGAGCTCTTTGGTTATATCTACACAGCAAAGAAAAATCCGCTGCTGGCCTGTGTCAACTGACTCAGGCTCATGGGGCTCAGGCTGCAGGGCTGTTTCATAGTTGTGTAGACTTCCAGGCTTGGACTGGAGCCTGAGCTCTGGGACCCTCCCACCTCACAGGGTCCTCACAGGGTCCTGGAGCCCTGTCTCCAGCCCAAGCCATGAAGTCTCCCTGCAGCTCTAACCCCATAAGCCCGAATCAGCTGGCACGGGTCAGCTGTGGCTTTTTCTTTGCTGTGTAGATATACCCTTAGAGTCTATCACTATAAGGCACAGGTTCTCAAACTGTGGTCCGCGGACCACCGGTGGTCCAAAAGCTCCATTCAGGTGGTCCACGGATAGTTCCCTCTAAGGTGCATGCCTGGGTGATTGCACATCAGAGAATGAACGGCCACCCACCTAATCAGTGGAGCCGCACAGGCGTGGCTTCACTAATTAGGTGCCTGGACCCTGGAGAAGATGCACATGTAAGGTGAGCTGATCGGCTTGGGGGAATAGGAGGTAGATGGGTGGGGGCAGTGGCGTGAGAAGAGGGGGTGGGGAGAATTTAGGATGTGCAGGGCTCCGATGGCCAGGGAAAGAGGCAACTTTCCCCGGCTCCAGGACTGCGACTGCTGGGGAGAAACCCTCCTCCTTCCCAGCCCCGCATCAGAGGCTGCCACAGTGGAGGAGAGAGGGCACATCCATTGCATTAGAAAGGTAAGACAACTGATATTAAAATGAAAAGGAGGACTTGTGGCACCTTAGAGACTAACACATTTCTTTGAGCATAAGCTTTTGTGAGCTACAGCTCACTTCCATTGAATGAATCCGATGAAGTGAGCTGTAGCTCATGAAAGCTTATGCTCAAATAAATTTGTTAGTCTCTAAGGTGCCACAAATCCTCGTTTTCTTTTTGCAGATACAGACTAACACGGCTGCAACTCTGAAACCTGATATTAAAATATGATTTGTGTGCTTTTATTTGTAGAACAAAAAAAGTTCATTATTATTGGGGGGGGAGTTATATAGCACTTTTATCCAAAGCACTTTACAACAGTTAGCTAGCAGCACAAAAAAACATTTGCAAAGATCATTAAGTGGACCGCTGAGACCTTCAGAAATTTTGAAGTGGTCTGCAAAAAAAAAAAAAGGTTCAAGAATCAATGCTATAAGGCATGTTTTCTAGTCTTTTAATCATCCTTATTGTTCTTCTCTGAACCTAGGTTCTCTTCTGGTAACTATGTGGAGATTAGAAATTAAATCCTGGCCCCACTGAAGTGAATAGCCAAACTTCCCTTGCCTTAAACAGGCCAGGATTTCTCCCAAGGCTTTTGTGTAGGCCTGTGGTAGAAGTGCAGTACTGTTATGCAGAATGGAGACCAGGAAACACGGTGGAGAAGTAACTCTTCTATGAGATTGGAACTCTCATTTCTTCACTTTGTGTGGTTTAGAGACTATGTCCGTTGGCTTCTCCAAGGCCCCAAAACCCTTCCTCATGAGGGGAGTAAGAAACCTGGAAAGGGAAAGCTCATGGAATTTCTCAGGCCCTCCTGCAGGTTTTATTTCAGTAGTTTTATTTCCTTTTGAATAGCTCCCTGCTTTCCCTATAATGTAATTCTTAATGCTATCAGTTCTAAGAAGTCCAACTTGTCTCTTAGATTTAGATTTTATTAATATGTTGGCTCCTGTTTTCATGATATTAAATTAATTTTGAGTACATTTCTTTCATTTTATTGTATTTAAGCCTTAAATCAATAAAATACATAAATGCTGTGTCATTAGAGATTGGAGGAGCTCTCCAATTTTATTATGCTCTTTGACAATATGATGTAAAACGCAAGCTATTACCACCATTATAGCCGTAGGGTTTTGTTTTATCTTTAGTTTTTACAGTGTAGTATGTTTGTTTCTGTGTGTGGAGTCACTTTTAACAGAATTCAATATGATAATCTGGATTGACAAATTTCATTTTACAGTATTAAATTTAATTATACAAAAAGTAATTTGTCCCATTGGAACTGTAAGGATAATATACAGTACTTTTAACTTTGATGCATGCTATAACTCTTGATGAAACATAAAAGTTAACAGTTTAAGCAGACCTCCCACCACCCCAAGAAATACTGCAGCATGGAGGAGTTTTGTGACCTATTTGTGAAAGCAGAAAAAAGTAGCCACTCTTTAGAATTGCAGAACCTATCTAAGTTTGGAGAAAAAAAGTCAATTACATTGACTATTTAAATAGTATATTGTGTTCTTAATTGGTCAATTTGTTTAGAAGTGTCCAGGTTAACATAGCTGCTGTTGCAAGAAAGGCTGATTTGTGAATATTTTCTCAATAAAAGTGCAAAATTTAGTTGCTTTGCTTCATGGGATCTTATTTTTCACTATTAATAGGTAGTTGGATGATTGCCAGGTATTCATGAAAATGTTGATAAAGCTCAAAAGGTTTTCATATTTTAGTACAAATGATTATAGTCTTGAAACCTGCATAAGAAAGGCAATATTTGTAATTTGCTTTTCATTATTTTTCCTGTTCAAATGTTTCTTTTTCATCCAGTCAGGGAGTAGAAAAAATACCGTGTGACTCATGTGGTCAGCCTGGCGATATAAATAGCCAATATTTGAAGCAAACAATTCACAAAGCCATAGTCTAGAAAATGTGTCCAAACTTGTTGGCAAATAATTATGAATAACAAATACTTTTGAAAATAATCATTATCATACATGAATTACTCACGAATAGAAAAATGGGCTACATTCTGTGCAAGAATAAATTCTGAGTAAATTTGTAAGCCCTGGTCTACACTAGGACTTTAGGTCGAATTTAGCAGCATTAAGTCGATGTAAACCTGCACCTGTCCACAAGATGAAGCCCTTTATTTCGACTTAAAGGGCTCTTAAAATCGATTTCCTTACTCCACCACTGACAAGTGGATTAGCGCTTAAATTGGCCTTGCCGGCTCGAATTTGGGGTACTGTGGACACAATTCGACGGTATTGGCCTCCGGGAGCTATCCCAGAGTGCTCCATTGTGACCGCTCTGGACAGCACTCTCAACTCAGATGCACTGGCCAGGTAGACAGGAAAAGAACCACAAACTTTTGAATCTCATTTCCTGTTTGGCCAGCGTGGCAAGCTGCAGGTGACCATGCAGAGCTCATCAGCAGAGGTGACCATGATGGAGTCCCAGAATCGCAAAAGAGCTCCAGCATGGACCGAACGGCAGGTACGGGATCTGATCGCTGTATGGGGAGAGGAATCCGTGCTATCAGAACTCCGTTTCAGTTTTCGAAATGCCAAAACCTTTGTCAAAATCTCCCAGGGCATGAAGGACAGAGGCCATAACAGGGACCCGAAGCAGTGCCGCATGAAACTGAAGGAGCTGAGGCAAGCCTACCAGAAAACCAGAGAGGTGAACAGCCGCTCCGGGTCAGAGCCCCAAACATGCCGCTTCTATGATGAGCTGCATGCCATTTTAGGGGGTTCAGCCACCACTACCCCAGCCGTGTTGTTTGACTCCTTCAATGGAGATGGAGGCAATATGGAAGCAGGTTTTGGGGACAAAGAAGATGATGATGATAATGAGGTTGTAGATAGCTCACAGCAAGCAAGCAGAGAAACTGGTTTTCCCGACAGCCAGGAACAGTTTCTCACCCTGGACCTGGAGCCAGTACCCCCCGAACTCACCCAAGGCTGCCTCCTGGACCCAGCAGGTGGAGAAGGGATCTCCGGTGAGTGTATCTTTTAAAATACTATACATGGTTTAAAAGCAAGCATGTGAAAGGATTACTTTGCCCTGGCATTTGCTGCTCTCCTGGATGTACTCCCAAAGCCTTTGCAAAAGGTTTCTGGGGAGGGCAGCCTTATTGCGTCCTTCATGGTAGGACACTTTACCACTCCAGGCCAGTAACACATACTTGGGAATCATTGTACAACAAAGCATTGCAGTGTATGTTTGCTGGCGTTCAAACAACATCCGTTCTTTATCTCTCTGTGTTATCCTCAGGAGAGTGAGATATCATTCATGGTCACCTGGTTGAAATAGAGTGCTTTTCTTCAGGGGACACTCAGAGGAGCCCATTCCTGCTGGGCTGTTTGCCTGTGGCTAAACAGAAATGTTCCCCGCTGTTAGCCACAGGGAGGGGGGAGGGTTGAGGGGGTAGCCACGCGGTGGGGGGAGGCAAAATGCAATCTTGTAACAAAAGCACATGTGCTATGTATGTAATGTTAACAGAAAGGTTTACCCTGAAAGCGTGTAGCCACTGTTTTATAAAACGTGTCTTTTTAAATACCGCTGTCCCTTTTTTTTCTCCACCAGCTGCATGTGTTTCAATGATCACAGGATCTTCTCCTTCCCAGAGGCTAGTGAAGCTTAGAAAGAAAAAAAAATGCTCTCGAGATGAAATATTCTCCGAGCTCATGCTGTCCTCCCACACTGACAGAGCACAGACGAATGCGTGGAGGCAAATAATGTCAGAGTGCAGGAAAGCACAAAATGACCGGGAGGAGAGGTGGTGGGCTGAAGAGAGTAAGTGGCGGGCTGAAGACAGGTCTGAAGCTCAAATGTGGCGGCAGCGTGATGAGAGGAGGCAGGATTCAATGCTGAGGCTGCTGGAGGACCAAACCAGTATGCTCCAGTGTACGGTTGAGCTGCAGCAAAGGCAGCTGGAGCACAGACTGCCACTACAGCCCCTGTTTAACCAACCGCCCTCCTCCCCAAGTTCCATAGCCTCCACACCCTGACGCCCAAGAACGCGGGGGGTGGGGGCACTGGCCACTCCGCCACAGAGGATTGCCCCCAAAAAAGAAGGCTGGCATTCAATAAATTTTAAAGTTGTAAACTTTTAAAGTGCTGTGTGGCATTTTTCTTCCCTCCTCCACCACCCCTCCTGGGCTACCTTGGTAGTCATCCCCCTATTTGTGTGATGAATGAATAAAGAATGCATGAATGTGAAGCAACAATGACTTTATTGCCTCTGCAAGCGGTGATCGAAGGGAGGAGAGGAGGGTGGTTAGCTTACAGGGAAGTAGAGTGAACCAAGGGGCGGGGGGTTTCATCAAGGAGAAACAAAGAGAACTTTCACACCGTAGCCTGGCCAGTCATGAAACTGGTTTTCAAAGCTTCTCTGCTGCGTACCGGTCCCTCCTGTGCTCTTCTGACCGTGCTGACGTAACCAGCAGCCAGGCGATTTGCCTCAACCTCCCACCCTGCCATAAATGTCTCCCCCTTACTCTCACAGATATTGTGGAGCACACAGCAAGCAGTAATAACAGTGGGAATATTGGTTTCGCTGAAGTCTAAGCGAGTCAGTAAACTGCGCCAGCGCGCCTTTAAACGTCCAAATGCACATTCTACCACCATTCTGCACTTGGTCAGCCTGTAGTTGAATAGCTCCTGACTACTGTCCAGGCTGCCTGTGTACGGCTTCATGAGCCATGGCATTAAGGGGCAGGCTCGGTGCCCAAGGATACATATAGGCATTTCAACATCCCCAACAGTTATTTTCTGGTCTGAGAATAAAGTCCCTTCCTGCAGCTTTTGAAACAGACCAGAGTTCCTGAAGATGCGAGCGTCATGTACCTTTCCCGGTCATCCCACATTGATGTTGGTGAAACGTCCCTTGTGATCCACCAGAGCTTGCAGCACTATTGAAAAGTACCCCTTGTGGTTTATGTACTCGGTGGCTTGGTGCTCCGGTGCCAAGATAGGGATATGGGTTCCGTCTATGGCCCCACCACAGTTAGGGAATCCCATTGCAGCAAAGCCATCCACTATGACCTGCACATTTCCCAGGGTCACTACCCTTGATATCAGCAGATCTTTGATTGCGTGGGCTACTTGCATCACAGCAGCCCCAACAGTAGATTTGCCCACTCCAAATTGATTCCCAACTGACCGGTAGCTGTCTGGCGTTGCAAGCTTCCACAGGGCTATCGCCACACCCTTCTCAACTGTGAGGGCTGCTCTCATCTTGGTATTCATGCGCCTCAGGGCAGGGGAAAGCAAGTCACAAAGTTCCATGAAAGTGCCCTTACGCATGCGAAAGTTTCGCAGCCACTGGGAATCGTCCCAGACCTGCAACACTATGCGGTCCCACCAGTCTGTGCTTGTTTCCCAAGCCCAGAATCGGCGTTCCACAGCATGAACCTGCCCCATTAGCACCATGATGCATGCATTGGCAGGGCCCATGCTTTCAGAGAAATCTGTGTCCATGTCCTGATCACTCACGTGACCGCGCTGACGTCGCCTCCTCGCCCGGTATCGCTTTGCCAGGTTCTGGTGCTGCATATACAGCTGGATAATGCGTGTGGTGTTTAATGTGCTCCTAATTGACAAAATGAGTTGAGCGGCCTCCATGCTTGCCTTGGTATGGCGTCCGCACAGAAAAAAGGCGCGGAACAATTGTCTGCCGTTGCTCTGACGGAGGGAGGGGCGACTGATGACACGGCGTACAGGGTTGGCTTCAGGGAGCTAAAATCAACAAAGGGGGTGGCTTTACATCAAGGAGTATTTCAGGCAGGACTTCACGGAGGGTTCCAATAAGAAATGGTGCACCTAAGTTATTGTTCTTTCATGGAGGGAGGGAGGGAAGGGGGGCCTGACGATATGTACCCAGAACCACCCGCGACAATGTTTTAGCCCCATCAGGCATTGGGATCTCAACCCAGAATTCCAATGGGCAGCGGAGACTGTGGAACTGTGGGATAGCTATCCACAGTGCAACGCTCCGGAAGTCGACTCTAGCCTCGGTACTGTGGAAGCACTCTGCCGAGTTAATTCACTTAATGCACTTAGAGCATTTTCTGTGGGGACACACACACTCGAATATATAAAACCGATTTAAAAAAAAAACGACTTCTATAAATTCGACCTTATTCCGTAGTGTAGACATACCCTAAGAAACAGTCCAGTCAGCCTTAGCTGCAACACAGGCTAGTCCTGTCTGCATTAGTATCTTTCTACAAATGACACCAATCGAACTAGAAAGCAGAGATGGCTCCAGCTGCAAAGTTTATATCTAGACTCAGAGCAGGATGGCCCAAAAGTTCTGTAGTGGTTGGCACCAGGATTCTGATTTAGCCAATTACACAGACAATGACCAGCCATAGTGTTGGGATATGAATCCAAATTCAATCTTCCTCAAAGATTGTGATATTCAGATTCAATATTCTCTTTAGGGCCCATCTCTGCCAGAAAGATACTAACATAGGTTCCTTGGCTAGTGTAAACAGGGCCATCACAGGAAAGTAAATCCTCAAAGTTTACATAAAAATATGTAACTACCCAACATTTTCACCTGATTTACTCATGGAAACAAGTGTAACGATTGAATAACTATCTGACAGCTAAAGGAGAGCAACACTGAATATAGACTCTCTCTAAATGTTCCTGTTGATAGAAATCCTGTCCTTTTTTAATACTTGGATGATGGTTCCTAGCACAGATATTACATATATTGGGCTTCACCTACCTATGGGTGACACTTTGACCATATTATCCCAATATTAAACACTGGTAGGTCTTTATTTAGAGGCAGCTAATCACTGCAATGCAGTGGAAAACTTGTGGAGGCAGCTTTCACCAAATCGATTCATACTACACCTGGATGGTATTATTCATCCCTCAGCTTCATGAGCATGAAATGTATTCAGGCATTTTAAAAAAGAAACAGTTACACAAGGATCCTGACCTGATGGAAGGGGAAAGATTGGTCATGGAAAATGAAGGGCCCAGATCTGTGCATTCCCAATCAGACCCACAGAACTGAAGCTTGGCTATCTGGCCCCCTGTCAGCATGGCTTATTCATGTTGCCATGCTGTTATTTGCTTCCTCACCACAGGTATGAATTGATACCGACTTCCTAGAAAGCTAATGATGATACCAGCAGCATTACCATCCACCAGAATTTGGCACAGACTTTGGGCTCCCTTCCCAAAGAAGCAGGTTGACTCAAGCAGCTATTCCTCAGCTATACTTCATCTCTAGCCAGTCACCACCACCACCTTCCACTGAGCTCTCACTCCCCCAAAGCACAGTGTTTGTACCGAGGGGATTTCATCCAGGGCTAGGATAATTGGTTAAATTCCCCTGAGTAAGGTTTGAGAGACACTTGGTCCTCAGTGAACATTTTCTCTACCCTAATTTGCCTGGTATATCGCTAACAAACATAACATGAATGTAAAATAATGAATTGCGGAACCTATGCTGCCATAGGTGTGAACTTCAGTGCTCTGTTGCAACAAGATGTTTCACCCTACTAAGGCTGATTTGCACCACTCTGGTCCAAGGAGCCTTAAACATGGTTTAAATTTCACCCTGAGGATTACCCCATGCCCGATCTCCAGTGGCACCAATTCAGATATTTCCTGGAAGGGTGGCAAATTCTGGTGCCCGCCTCCATCTCCATCAGGGACTTTGTTCCAGTCCCTGATCATCTCTCCAACTTCCGCAGGGAACCTGGGGCTCCGTCAGCTGGGGAGTCTCCCCTCTCTCTTACCCATACAGTGCATGAGCTAGGGCCTCGAGGAGCCAAGTTCTCGGTGGACACCTTTGCACTCCACCATAAGGGAATAAAATAAATAAACTCATTGTGCACTAGGTTGCAACCAGTGTTCCCTCTAATTTTTCCCACATAACCTCCATATTGGTGCACATAACAAAAATCATGTGGCAGGGGTGGGGCCAAGGGGTTCAGAGTGTGGGATGGGGGTTCACAGCTGGGGCAGAGGTTTGGGGTATGGGGGTGTGAGGCCTCCGGCTGTGGGTGCTGGCGCTCTCAGTGTGGGAAGCTGGACCTGGCCGATGACAGTATCTCCGTGGTTATATCTACATGCTGTATCCTCCATAACATTTGTGAAGGGAAGGGTGAACGATTCACTCAGGCATGCAACTCGGAGGTTCAACACCTGGAGGCTGAATTTGAACAGCCAGAGAGCAGGGATATTAGAGGGGCCCAGCGAAGGGCTGCAAGGATTAAGGATGCCTTGCACTCGCTGAGAGCACTCCACGCCTGGCTGAGTGAACAGGGAGGGGATTTTCAAAATGTCCAGAGAATTTAAAGGGCGGGTCTGACGGTTGGTCATCTGAGGGCAGGGTAGTAGAATTCAAAGTGATGACCAGAGTGGCTAGAACAGGCAGTGTGGGACACTTCTGGAGGCCGATCAGAGCGCACTAACAGACCAGTGTTTCCACACTGGCACTGCGGTGCTCCAGTGGGGGGTGTGCAAAACGTTATTCCACTTGCTGAGGTGGAGTAGCCCAGGAGTTAGAGCGCTCTACATTCCTTGCCAGTGCAGATGGGTAATGAGCTAGTGTGCCCAGGGCTCCTTTAATGCGCTGTAACTCGCAAGTGTAGCCAAGCCTCTAGATGCCTAAGCCACTGTCATAAATATAAAGGGAAGGGTAAGCCCCTTTGAAATCCCTCCTGGCCAGGGGAAAGCTCCTCTCACCTGTAAAGGGTTAAGAAGCTAAAGGTAACCTCGCTGGCACCTGACCAAAATGACCAATGAGGAGACAAGATACTTTCAAAAGCTGGGAGGAGGGAGAGAAACAAAGGGTCTGTGTCTGTCTGTAGTCGTCTTTGCCAGGGACAGAACAGGAATGGAGTCTTAGAACTTTTAGTAAGTAATCTAGCTCGGTATGTGTTAGATTATGATTTCTTTAAACGGCTGAGAAAAGAACTGTGCTGAATAGAATAACTATTTCTGTCTGTGTATCTTTTTTGTAACTTAAGGTTTTGCCTAGAGGGGTTCTCTATGTTTTTGAATCTAATTACCCTGTAAGATATCTACCATCCTGATTTTACAGGGGGGATTTCTTTATTTCTATTTACTTCTATTTTTTATTAAAAGTCTTCTTGTAAAAAACTGAATGCTTTTTCATTGTTCTCAGATTCAAGGGTTTGGGTCTGTGGTCACCTATGCAAATTGGTGAGGCTTTTTATCCAACATTTCCCAGGAAAGGGGGGGTGCAAGTGTTGGGAGGATTGTTCATTGTTCTTAAGATCCAAGGGTCTGGGTCTGTAGTCACCTAGGCAAATTGGTGAGGCTTTTTACCAAACCTTGTCCAGGAAGTGGGGTGCAAGGTTTTGGGAAGTATTTTGGGGGGAAGGACGCATCCAAACAGCTCTTCCCCAGTAACCAGTATTAGTTTGGTGGTGGTAGCGGCCAGTCCAAGGATAACGGGTGTAATATTTTGCACCTTGGGGAAGTTTTGACCTAAGCTGGTAAAGATAAGCTTAGGAGGTTTTTCATGCAGGTCCCCACATCTGTACCCTAGAGTTCAGAGTGGGGGAGGAACCTTGACAGCCACCTTACTCTAGAAGATGTGTTCCTGGTTGTGGATTGCTAGCAGAGCTAGGTACCTCCCTGCAGCCCATATTTAGGTGGCCGTCTCCATAAGATGGATGCAGCTTAAGACCTCCACCCCTTGGCATCTTTCATCGGATAGCTTAGGCTAGGATCTACCAAGAATGCTGGCTTTTGTGGATCCTGTTCTTCAGTTCCTTTCTCTCCCCATTCATTGTATAGGGAACCCAGGAGCCAAACTCAGGTGCGTGGATGGCAGTGTTGTTCCTGTGATTTTCTAAGTACCTAAATGTTAGATATTTCAATGCTCATCATCACAACACCCAAGTCCCTTTGTGGATCTGGGCCATAGTGACTGTCTGGGTGCAGTTACTGCATGGTTACTTTTACTCTTTCTCTGTAGAGTTTCATCCGGAGTGACTGTACATCAAATGGCTCATACAATGCATAATATTAGCACCTGTTGTCATAAAAATAACATTCCAATATCAGATACTGTACAGGTAAAGGTAACAAAAATGTGTATTATGAGCAAGAATAGCTTCATTTGTGCCAGAAATTTATCATTACAATGTACATAGCAAAGAAGGCTTTGAACAATGTTCCATGTATTGAAAGTCTTCATTGCATATGGAGACAGCTACCTTTAAAATAGATGCATGGTCCAAATTTGTGTATCTTTCTGTTGGGTCTACTTTCATCATAAGGGAGCAAATGCAAACTAATAAGAACATATGGTTACAATGGTAATCAGATTAAAGGATTAGCTAATTGTGAAGAATTTCATTTGCGTTATCGTTGGTATTTTTAATTACTTTTATGGGGAATATGTTTGATTAGTGATGAGGCCAACATTTTATAAGCTGAAAAAATGGCAATGAGAATGTGCACTGTTCCTCTTGCACTGCATCACAGAATGCTTAACAGTGGGAAATGCATATAATCATTACTAATTATATTGCCAACGTGAACAAATGAGTTTGTAGATGTAATTTGTAAATGATAACAACACACTGTCCTTGATCTCACCTGGAGGAATATTCGTCAAGTGGGAATCTGAAAGTTCTCTCTCCAATGTGATTAACTTATTAAATATCTGAGAAATCACTTAGCAATGGCTTGATTGCAAATATATAGCAACTGTTGCAAAACTGTGGAGCTGTGTTGGAAATGTTCACATTCACATTGAAATGAGTTAAGAGAAAATATTTGTAAAATTTTTACCCGACGATTGCATGGTGAGATTTCCAAGAGATGGTTACTACACTGTTTAACTTAATGTCTGCCATCCAATGTGATCTCTCTCTCTTGAATTTAAATAGAAGATCTTAATAAAAGATTAAAAAAATTAAAATGGTGTACAAATCACTGTCTGTTTGAGATAGAGGATAAAACTATCCTTGACTCCATATGCATATATATTTATATCACTGTGAACCATGATTAATTTTAGGCTGCTGTGCTTTTACTTGTGCAGATTAGAAGATAGTTAAAAGTTTTTCAACCATGATCTAGGGAATTTTTCTTCTGAAGTTTGTGTTGTTACTTAACTGCTATAAAGATAGCAGCTAATAAAAATCTTTCGGGCAAATAAAAATACCCGCTGCTGTTTATTTTGAGCTGGATTGTATTCAGACTCTGAATTCATGCAAGGACATAAGAACGCCTTTTCATTCGAATATATGGGATAGTCAGACCTTGGATCCAGGAGTGCAGGAAGACAAGGCAGTAAGCTTGCTTCCACTCCCTTGCCCAAGTAATTGGATGGGGAATGAGCAGAGTCAGAGTGGTGGATGATAATTTACCGCTGGTAATCGGACATTACTTATGTGCTTGAACTTTAGTGCTTTGCTGGATCAAAGTCAGAGTGTTCAGCATGTCATAGGCTCAGCCCAGAGAGCTGATTTCCTATTTCATAGTCTCTGTTTAAAGCACTGTACTAGACCATGCTCCCTCTATCCTGGTAACTCAAGGTGGGAAAGCCCTACTGGCTCACTAAGTATAGTCCCCTGCCAATGCAGGATAGACTCCCTAAAAGGAAGGCAAGGGATTAAGATTATACTAATGCCACTTTTCCAAAAAACTCAAGAAGTTGCAAGAGCCCAATATGTTTTGCCTCTCTCTTTTCACAAACTATGTACAGTGTCAGTGGAGTCAACACAAATATTTTAAGCAAATAACACTGCGCCTGTAAACAGAGATATACATTTCAGAGTCATATAGAATTTCTCTTACCTGATACTGTACATTCGAGTTTTTCATTTCCTGTAATGGAAGCCCAAAAGGACTGTATTTAATGTAAGGATCTCGTCAAAAGAATAATCATCTGCTGGTACATAGACTTAGTCTTTAACTGTGTGTGTCTCAAAATTCAAGCATGATGGGTTAGTTTCTCCACAAAATTAACTCAGTGGCCCAAAGTGGCCTTAAAGGACCCAGAGATGGTCAGCAGAGAAATTCTCCTGTGCAGGGAATCTCTCCACTGGTTTAGGCGGCAGAGCCCCTAGTGTAAAGAGAATGAATTGGCATATTGAGGCTGGGGTGTGGGCAAAATGTGTAGCCCTAAGTTAAGTGGAAACCTGGTGGCTCTGAATCATGGAGCTGCAACTAGCTTCCTGCTGTCATGATTTTCCTCTGCACTTGGTCAAAGTGGCTAATTGGGGTTGAGATCTCTAATTAACATTCTATAGCTCCTGTGATTCTTATTGACGATCATTCGATCTCTGTCCAAGTCTGGCAGCATGAGATCTCCAGCATATGTCACTCAAACTGAAACCCTCAGTGACCACACAGCTTTTTTTTATTCCACACATTAAGAGAGAGTACATAAATAGTCAGTCGACCTGTGATTTGGTGTCTGATTGTTTATGTACCTCTCTATAATGTGAGGAATAAAACAAGCTGTGCTGCCAGTACTAAAATATCCTCAGAATTTCTAAATATTATAGATGACAATTTCCTAACTGAGAAAGTGTTGTAGCCAACAAAGGGGAAATGTGTATTAGACCTCATCTTGACAGATAAAGAAGAATTTATCACAAAACTACAAATTAATGTTAACTTAGGTACAAATGAACATGACATGATGAAATTTGTCATTTGCAATCTGAATAAAGTACAGACCAATAATATACACACATGGTTATTTAAAAGGGACAATTTCACAAAGCTGAAAACAGTTTTGAGCCAAATAACCTGGGAGGAAGAATTTAATGAGAAAAATTTGAATAATAATTGGGAATTCTTCAAGAAAACTTTACTAGAAGCCCAAGTAGCCACAATCAAGGAAGGACATATTGGTTAAAAAATTGACCTGGTTTAGCAGTGAAGTAAAGACCACTATAAAAAAATAATCAGCTGCCACTTGTGTCATCAGTCTCAGCAGAGAAGCCAGGGAATGAAGGATTTCTAGTTTAGGTATTCATCTACCACCCATAAACATAGTACTTCAGTGCTAGTATGGGAATAAACTATTTTATCACACCTAGAGGTGATTTTTCAATGTAAGGATTGAGGCACTTTAGCAGGACTGTTTGTGGAAGCTTGCACTGTCAAGATGTATTTATTCCATGCATAATTAGAAAGGGGAAGTTGATAATTAACATAAATCAGAAACTAGGAATTGTAGAAAATTGATAAGGGAAGCAAAGGGATCAAGGAGAACTCTATGTCCAGCAGTGTTAAGGACAATAAAAACAGATTTTTTTAAAGTATATGAGGAACAACAACCATCCTAAAAATGGTATTGGTCTACTACTAAATGGAAATGATCACTAATAATGCAGAAAAAGCAGACGTCTTCAATAAATAATTTTGTTCTGTATTAGTAAAAAACCAGAAGATGTATGCATACCATATGATAATACTTTGTATTACCCTAGTATCTCAAGAGGATGTTAAATAGCTGCAAAGAAAGTTAGACATATTTAAACCAACTAGTCTAGATAACTTATATCCAACAGTTTTAAAAGAGGTGACTGATGAGATTGCTGGGCCATTAATGTTGATTTTTCAATAAGATTTGGAATGCTGGGGAACTTCCAGAATACTGGAAGAAAGCTAATGTTGTGCCAATATTCAAAAAGGGTAAACAGAATGACCCAGGAAATTATAGGTTTGTCAATCTGATATCAATCTTGGGCAAGATAATGGAGTGGTTGATACAGAACTCAATTAATAAAGAATTAAAGGCGGGTAATATAATTAATGTAAATCAACATGAGATTTTAGAAAACAGATCCTGTCAAATGAACATTTTTATAAGATTATTACCTTTATCAATCAAACCTGTAATGTGGAGGTAATATACATAAATTGAACTAAGGCATTTGACTTGGTATTGAGGGGCATGTTGGTTAAAAAAATTAGATCCATATAAAATAAGGCACACATTAAATGGATTAAAAGATAGTTAACTGTTTAAATGTAATTCTAAATGGGGGATCTTCGAATGGGTGCATTTTTAGTGGTGTCTCTATGTTGTTTAAAATTTTTATCACTGCCTTAGAAGAAAACATAAAATCATCACTGATAAAATTTGCAGATGACACAAAAATTGGTCAAATGGTAAATTTTGAAGAGGACAGGTCACTGATACAGGACGATCGGGATTATTTGGTAAAAGAGACACAAGTAAACAATATGGTTTTTAATACAAGAAAATGTAAATGTATACATATAGGAATAAAGAATGTAGCCCAAACTTAATAGGATAGGAGACTCTATCCTGTGAAGCAGTGACTCTGAAAAAGATTGGTGGTCAAGGTGGGTAATTTTCTGAACATAAACTCCCAATCTGATGCTGTGGCCAAAAAAGCTAATGTGATCATGGGATGCATAAACGGGAATCTCGAGTAAGAGTAGAGAGTAATTTTTACTTTGTATTTGGCACTGGTGCAGCCACTGCTGGAATACTGTGCCCACTTCTGGTGCCAACAATTCAAGAATGATGTTGATAAATAGGAGAGGGTTCAGAGAAGAGTCAGAAGAATTATTAGATGATTAGAAAACATATTTTACAGTGATCGACTCAAAGAGCTCAATCTATTTAGCATAACAGAGAGAAGGTTATGAGGTGACTTGATCACCGTCTATAACTATCCTCATGGGGAACACATATTTAATAATGGACTCTTCAATCTAGCAGAAAAAGGTATAACATGATCGAATCATGGGCAGCGAGTCCTATGGACCCATGGTGCCTGGGCAACAGGAATATTCCTGGCCCGGGGCCCAACTCCAGCAATGTTTGAGGCTGGGTCTCTCCCTTGGCCTTGCCTTCTGCCCTCAGGTGCTCCCCGCCCCCATGCGATTTAAAACATCCCAGGGCCCTCACCCCGCACCGGCAGTGCAGCGGAGCTGAGCGGCTTCCTGCCTGCTTTCTGCACATGGCTGCTGGCCCCTCCCTGCAGCCCCGGGCGGGGTAGGTCTGTGTCCCTCCTCAAGTGCCCCTGTGGCCAATAGGAAGCTGTGGGGCTGTGCCTGGGGGGTAGCAGCACACAGAGGTCCCCCAGCCCACCCTGCCTAGGAGCCCCAGATAAGGGCTGCACCCACACACTCCCTCCCAGAGCCTGCACCCCCTCCCTCCGCACCCCCTCTCATCCCCAAACTCCCTCCCAGAACCCAGCCCAGAACCTGCACCCAGCACCCAAACTCCATCCCAGAGCCTGCACCCCCTCCTGCCCCCAAAATCCCTTTCCACCCCTCCTGCCCCCAAAATCCTTTCCAGAGCCTTCACCCAAACTCCCTCCCAGAACCTGCACCCCTCACCCCTCCTGCACCCCCACTCCTTGGCCCAGCCCAGAGCCTACACCAGGGGTAGGCAACTACGTCCTGGGGGCCACATCCAGCCCTTCAGACTTTTTAATCCGGCCCTCGAGCTTCCTCTGGGGAGTGGAGTCTGTGGCTTGCGCCACTCCACATGCGCCGTGGCTCCGCATGGCTCCTGGAAGCAGAGGCATATCCCCATTCTGACTCCTATGTGTAGGAGGGGGTTCCGAACGTTTCCCTCATCCCAAGTGCTGCCCCCGCAGCTCCCATTGCCGAGAACTGTGATCAAAGGGAGCTTCAGGGGCAGTGCCAGTGGACGGGGCAGCATGCAGAGCTGCCTGGCCATGCCTCTGTGTAGGAGTCAGAGGGATGACATGCCGCTGCTTCCAGGAGCGCCCAGAGCCTGCACCCCTGACCCTCTCCTGCACTCCAATCCCCAACCCTGATCCCCCTCCCACCCTCTGAACCCCTCAGTCCCAGCACAGAACACCCTTCTGCACCCCCAATTCTCATCCCCAGCCCCACCCCAGAGCCTGCACCCCCAGATGGAGCCCCCACCCTTTCCACACACCCTAACCCACTGCCCCAGCCTGGAGCTTGCTCCTGCACCTTGAACTCCTCATTTCTGGCCCTACCCCAGAGCCTGCACCCCCAGCTGGATCCCTCACCCCCTTCCACATGCCAACCCCCAATTTTGTGAACATTCATGGGCCACCATACAATTTCCATATCCAGATGTGGCCCTCAGGGCAAAAAGTTTGACCACTCCTGGCCTACACCCAAACTCCATCCCAGAGCCCAACCTCTTACCCCTTCTGCACCCTGCACCCCTCTTGCACCCCAATCCTCTGCCCCAGCCCAGGTCCTGCACCCCAGACCTCCTCCCCCCACCTAAACACCCTCCCAAAGCCTTAGGCGGGTGGAGGGCAGAGTTTTGGGGGGCAGGCTCTCGGAGTTCTGTGCACCACCAAAATTTCTACAAACCTGCTGCCCCTGGATCCAATGGCTGGAAGTTGAAGCTAGACAAATTCAGACTGGAAATAAGGCTTTTAAGAACAGGCTAGACAAACACCTGCCAGGGTGTTAGCTAATACTTAGTCCTGCCTCAGTGTAGGGGACTGGACTAGATGTCCCATTCAGGTCCCTTCTACTTCTACATTTCTATGATATCATGTTGGAGTATACATGTCCATACTGCATCTTTGTTCAGTTGTCACCTCAGGGGGCTGTCATGTGTCTGAGAGGCTTGGAAGATAGTTTAGAAATCCTGAGAGTCTCTGACCTGATTTAATAGCTTTAGGTGTTGGAATCTGCTGAGTTGATATTACCTTTTGCCATTCAGGTTGTAGCCAGTGGTGATACCAGAGAAACTCTATTTTGAAGTCCCCAGACCCCATTTTGTATCCATGGCTTCCATTTTAAATAAGCAAGAGTCATTCCACCATTAAATAGAAGCTGCAGGTCAGAGTGCTAACTATAGAATTGGTGGAAAAACCAATTTGGCGGGGATCCAGCAGATCATAACACTTTTAGGTAAATAAAGCTTGCAAGTAAAAAAAAATATAATTGACAGTTAGAAATAAGGCTAAAAATAGAACTGAGAGCTAGCAGAAGAAGGCAAACCAATAGGATGATGTCATGTGTCTAAAAATAAAATTGAGAACTGGTATAGAGGTCAGTGTGTCAGTTGACAGCTGACAGTTTGGTTCAGTTAAGAAGACAGTTGAGAGAGGGACAGTTAAGAGTTGACATTTAAGAAGAGAGCATTCTCCGAAGAACAGCAGCAAAGGGAATTCTGTTCTGTCACGAGACTTGAGGGGAGTTGAGCAGAGAGCTGAAAAAAGAGAAGAACTGCTGCCATCAACGATTTGTGGCGACTGATCACCTGCATAGGAATGGCTAAATCAGCTTCGTGGCTAGTCGGAAAGAACACAGTGAAAGAGAAAGAGACAATGCAGCATAGCTGAAACAGTGATGTCTGTAATTTGTATTCCTGATATTTCAATGTGTATACTTTCCTGGGTAATTTACATTGTCCTTATGGTTATTGTGCCATCATAGAAATTTAATTTGGCCATGTTAGTTGCAATTTCTTTTTTCTTTTACATAATGCTACAGTCTTTGCAGCCCAAAAGATTTCCTGATGCCTCACTGTGTATTTGACATTCTGTTCGTCTGTGTGTTGCTGCCTTCTCTTTCAATCTGGTGCTAGTCTGAGTTTTGCAAACCATTTATTTTTGCTGGTTTGCACTGCATCAATGTCATATATGTGCACAATCTCATCCTCTGAGTCACTGCTTGCTTCCTCAATATGGTGCATTTTTTTCTTTTCTGCAAGCTTTGCCATAATGATTTCTCTTGCCACAATATTGCAAATGATTCCACATGCAGGGCATTTTCCCTTATCATGTTTTTCTCCAGTGTGCTCAAAGTTTTTCTTTTGACTGTTGTCTCTCTCTTCTGCATGGTATTTGCGCATTTGCTTTTGCACAATTTTTCTTGTATTTATCCTTGTATTTTCATGCATTCCCTGTCCTACTTGATGAATTCACTGTGTCGCCTCCACTTATGCTCACCATTGGGAGGTGAGATTGTTCACTAACTTTGTACATGTCTTGGTAGAGTCAATGCAGACTCTCTGAGGATTCTCATTCAAGTTTCTTTATCTTTCACCCTTATTACTAATCTATCATGAATAAGGTCATCTTTTAAGTTACATGAGTCAGCCATTGTGTACAGTTGGCGATATACTGATTCATTGTTTCTGAAGACTCTTGATTATACTTGTTGAAAAGATATCTTTTGTATGACATTTTTTGAAGGTTGAAAATGCTTTTGGAATGCTTCTAGGATTTTACATGGGTCCTCCTGGCCTGCTTCTGACATATCCAGATGTTGTTGAAGCATGTGCAGCATTTACCCATTACATCTACTAGGGTAGCTGTTCTTATTTTGTTTTCCTTTTAATCCAGCCCTGTTGCAATTCTGTAGTTTTCCTACTGTGATCTGAAGAATGTTCAGTTGCTAAACACATCCCCTTTCATGTCCATCTGCTCAGAATCAGGAATCTGGTAAGCTGTCATGATTATTGTTTCTCTTTTGTTTGCCTGTATATGCAACATTCTTAGATTCTAATTCCACATATCTGCAGGAGCCAGTTCACATCTGACACCACATTTGGTGTTCAAGCATAAAAAGAGAGTGAGGGCTATGAAGTCCACAGGTGTGGAGGACCACTTGGTTCAGGCAGAGACATCCTTTAGGAATGCATTTATTAAAAGGGGAATTCTACATCCTAGTAAAAAGGATAGGAAAGAAATTGGTAAAGTACCGGCAGGAGCTAATGAGGAATAGTCAATGTAAAAGACTCCCATTTAAATATAACAAATGAAGAAGTCAAGCAACTGAATATTGAGAAAAGGTAAAAGTGCTTATATACAAGTGCTAGAAGTCTAAATACTAAGATGAGCAAACTAGGGTGCATGACATTAAATGAGGATATAGATACAATAGGCATCATAGAAACTTGATGGGCTGGGATGGGATGCAGTAATACCCGGTTACAAAATATATAGGAATGTTGGGGACACTGGGCATGACCACTAGGTAACTCGAGGGGATGGAAGAACACGAGAGTCGATGAAGCCCCCTCGCACTAGGCCCAAGTGACCTTGCCCCCCCCCGGCCTGGAGGCACTCGCAGCAGTTATGCTGAGGATTTGCAACAATATGTTGCAAAGTCAGACTGCCTGAAACTAAACAAGGCCAGACAGGGCAGATATGATAAAACACTGCTGAACAAAGCAGCTTTATATATATGGTTTAACAGATGGTACAAAGAAAAAGGGAACTAGCTGGTATCTGGATTGGCTGGCTATATGGATACTTAGGGCAGCTTGCTATTGGATAAGTATGCTGAAGAAAGGATGTATAAAAGTCTGTGTAACTTCCTGCTCTATGTACAGAATTTGAGGTGAATATCTCCCTGTACCGTACTGAAGCTTCAAATAAACTTTTCTGCTTCTCCACCCCGTTGTGATTATTGGGTGATGGATACCGGGCAATGAACCTTGCTGTTGCTTGCCTCGGGCACTCTGTGCCGGCAACAGGAATGACAGAGTAGGTTGCACTGGTGGGGAAGTAGCACTGTATGTGAAAGAAAACTTAGAGTCAAATATAGTAAAAATCTTAAATGACTCAAACTGTACCATAGAATCTGTATGCATATAAATTTCATGTAATTAAATTTAATATCCTTGTAAGGAGAAAAAGATATAGAAACCCACCAAAGTAGCATTTAACATCAAAGAAGGGAACTACACAAAAATGAGGAAGCAAGTTAAATGGAAATTAAAGGGAACAGTAACAAGGGTGAAATGAAATGCCTATAAACTGTATGGAGACTATATAAAAACATCATAATAGAAACTCAAACTAAATGTTATACCCCAAATAATAATAAAATAATAATAATAATTAATAATAATAAAAACAGTCAGAGGACCAAAAAATGCCACCCTGGCAAAAAACAGCAGAGTAAAAGAGGCTGTTAGAGGCAAAAAGGCATCCTTCAAAATTTGGAAGTCAAATCTTGGTGAGGAAAATAGAAAGGAGCATAAACTCTGGCAAATCAAGTGTAAAAGTAAAAAAAAGAAAAGCAGACCAAGAAAGAATTTGAAGAGCAACTAGCTAAGGACACAAACAATAATAGCAACATTTATTTTGAGTTAATCAGAAATAGGATGCCTGCCAAATAGTCAGTGGGGCCACTGGACGAGTGAATTGCTAAAAAAGCACTAAAGGAAGACAAGGCTTTTACAGAAAACCTAAATGAATTTATTGAATCAGCCTTCAGTGCAGAGAATGCGAGGAAATCCCCACACCCAAGACTTTCTTATGTGACAAATCTAAGGAACTGTCCCAAACTGAGGTGTCAGTAGAAGAGGTTTTTGAAACAAATTGTTAAATTAAACAGCAATAAGTCACCAGGAGTAGATGGTATTTACACAAGAGTTCTGAAGGAACTCAAATATGAAACTGCAGAACTACTAACCGTGGTACGTAACCTGTCACTTAAATCAGCCTCTGTACCAGATGACTTTAGGGTAGCTAATGTAACTCTGATTTTTTTTAAAAAAAGGTTACAGTGGGATCTTGGCAATTACAGGCTGATAAGCTTACCTTCAGTACCAGGCAAATTGGTTGAAACTATACTAAAGAACAGAATTATCAGACACATGTCATGTAAATCTATGAATGGGAAGAGTCAACACAGCTTTTATAAAAGGAAATTATGCCTCACCAATTTATTAGACTTCTTTGAGGGAGTCAACAAGCAGGTGGACAAGGGTCGTCCAGTTGACATGGTGTATTGGATTTTCAGAAAGCCTCTGACAAGGTCCCTCACTAAAGGCTATTAAGCAAAGTAAAGATTCATGGGATAAAAAGGAAGGTCCTCTTATGGATCACTAAATGGTTAAAAGATAGAAAACAAAGGGTAGGAATAAATGGTCAGTTTTCACAATGGAGAGAAATAGCATGGTTCCCCAAGCATCTGTACTGGGACCTGTGCTGTTCAACATATTTATAAATTATATGGAAAAAGGGGTGAACAATAAAGTAGCAAAATTTGCAGACTAACAAAATTATTCAAGATAGTTAAGTCCAAAGCTGAATGCGAAGAGTTACAAAGGGATCTATCTAAATTGGGTGATTGGGCAAAGAATGGCAGATGAAATTCAATATTGATAAGTACAAAGTAATGCGCACTGGAAAATAGTCAACTATATACACAATATGATGGGGTCTAAATTAGCTTTTACCACAAAAGAGAGATCTTGAGTCATTGTGGATAGTTTCCTGAAAACATCAGCTCAATGTGCAGTCTCAGTCAAAAACACTAACAGAAAGTAAGGAACTATTAGGAAAGGGATAGATAATAAAACACAAAATATGATAATGCCACTATATATGTCCATGGCATGACCACATCTTGAGTACTTCAGGCAGTTCTCATCACATCATCTAAAAAAGATATATTGGAATTGGAAAAGGTACAGAGAAGCCCATCAAAAATGATTGGGGATATGGAACAGCTTCTGTCCTATAAGAGATTTAAGAGATTGGGATTGTTTGTTTAGAAAACATATGAGGAAAGGGGGATATGATAGCGGTATATAAAATAATGAATGGTGTGGAGAAACTGAAGAGGGAAGTGCTATTTACCCCTTTGCATAACACAAGAACTAGGGGTCACCAAATGAAATTAATAGGCAGCAGGTTTAAAACAAACATTAGGAAGTACTGCTTCACACAACGCATAGTCAGCATGTGGAACTCATTGCTAGGAGATGTTGTGAAGGCCAAAAGTGTAACTGGGTGCAAAAAAGAATTAGATCAGTTCATGGAAGATAGGTCCATCAATGGCTATTAGCCAAGATGATCAGGGACACAACACCATCCTGTGGGTGTCCTAAAATCCCAACTGCCAGAAGTTGGGTTAGGATGACCATGGATGGATTAGTCAATATTGCCCTGTTCTGTCCATTCGCTCTGAAGCATCTGGCACTGACCACCGTCAGATAGGATACTTAGCTAGATGGTCTAACCCAGTATGGCTGTTCTTATGTTCCTACAGCTTTATTCCTTCCTCCATATACACAGTTCTCTTTCATCAAGCACTTCCTGAAAATGGAGTTCCCCAAGTTCCTATATTATAGTGTCCCCTGTTGACATAATAACATAAGAACAGCCATACTGGGTCAGACCAAAGAGCCATCTAGCCCAGTATCCTGTCTTCTGACAGTGGCCAATGCCAGTTGCTTCAGAGGGAATGAACAGAACAGGTAATCATCAAGTGACCCATCACCTGTTGCCTAGACCCAGCTTCTGGCAAACAGAGGCTAGGGACACCATCCCTGCTCATCCTGGCTAATAGCCATTGAACGCCATCCCTGCCCATCCTGCCTAATAGCCATTGATTGGGATGGTATTTATAATAAAATCTGGTATTCCAGAAAACTAAGTTGGCTTCGTCACATGAGGGAACACATATTTTATTCCTAAAACACACAGTTTTGCTAAGCTGTAGGCAGAATCTTATGTCTGATTTAAAAAAAAATGTTCTAAGTATCATGTTGACTTTAGTGGGAGTTGAGCCTTCTCAGGATCTTACAGAAGCAGCTCAGCACCTTGCAGAACGCAGGCCTAAAACAGGATATTCATCTAGGGGATTCTCTTTAATTTTTTAAAATAGATTTTGAAATGAATGTGGGAGGATTGGAGGGACTAAAATATTTCTTTTTACTCACAGTGATGGGTTGAACTGCGTATCAGGGACCAGTATAACGCCTAACAAAGGAATCAGCTTCCACTGTTTCCTTCTTTAACACCTAAAATACAAGAGTTCCTTGAGTTCATGTAGTTTTTCAACTATTTCCAAATCAGGAGATTAAATAATACTCAAAGAAACTATTTCAATGAAGAATCAATAGGAGTGTCATGACAGACAACAATTGCAAATTTTGTTTTATCCTACACACTGCACTTTCTAAGGGTAACATTCTTGAACTTAAACCATTAATTTCAGCCTCAGTATTATTATCCATAATAATAATGGCTGTGAAAATAATTTCAGAGTTAGGTGTCACAGCAGCCATTGGTCCCTCACAGAGTAGTTGTATTTATTGAAAGGGATTTACTGCCAACTTATGACATCCTTAGAGTCTCTCTCACCTGAACAATCTTGTCACATCCTGAAATAAGAAGATACCTATGGAAATATTTTTTAACAGTGTATTTTCTAATTGGAGCCATGATCTCTTCAGGGTAAGAATCTGGTTGGTAGCTCCTAAAAAGGACCTATCTAAAATATCTAAATAATGTATATTTCCTTTCACAGTGATTCTCCACAAATATGTTTGTCTAGTTCAAGTAGCCTAAAGGGACACTTGTAACGTAAATTTGCCCCCAAAATTTTAAATTTAAATAAATATAATTTTTATAACAAAGCAAAACTTTTATAAAGCTTAAACTAATATGTTTCCATTAAAAAAAATGCAGACAGCGTGTCCTAGTGGACTGGACTGAGACTCAGGAGACTGGATTTTTAGTCCTGACTCTTCTGCTGGGTGAACTTGGGCAAGTCACTTCACATCTGTGCCTCAATTTCCCTATCTGTATAATAGGGATAATGATATTGATTTCTTTTGTAAAGCACATTGCAATCTACAGATAAAGAAGCTATGCATTTGTCATAAATATAAAGGAAAGGGTAAACCTCTTTAAAATCCCTCCTGGCCAGAGGAAAAATCCTCTCACCTGTAAAGGGTTAAGAAGCTAAAGGTAACCTCTCTGGCACCTGACCAAAATGACCAATGAGGAGACAAGATACTTTCAAAAGCTGGGAGGAGGGAGAGAAACAAAGGGTCTGTGTCTGTCTATATTCTGCTTTTGCTGGGGATAGACCAGGAATAGAGTCTTAGAACTTTAGTAAGTAATCTAGCTAGGTATGTATTAGATTATGATTTCTTTAAATGGCTGAGAAAAGAACTGTGCTGAATAGAATGACTATTCCTGTCTGTGTGTCTTTTTTGTAACTTAAGGTTTTGCCTAGAGGGATTCTCTATGTTTTGAATCTAATTACCCTGTAAGGTATCTACCATCCTGATTTTACAGATGTGATTTCTTTACTTCTATTAAAAGTCTTCTTGTAAGAAAACTGAATGCTTTTTCTTTGTTCTCAGATCCAAGGGTTTGGGTCTGTGGTCACCTATGCAAATTGGTGAGGATTTTTACCAAACCTTCCCCAGGAAGTGGGGTGCAAGGGTTGGGAGCATTTTTGGGGGAAAGATGTGTCCAAACTACGTTTCCCAGTAAACCCAGTTAGAGTTTGGTGGTGGCAGTGGAGATCCAGGGACAAAGGATAAAATTAATTTGTACCTTGGAGAAGTTTTAACCTAAGCTGGTGAAAGTAAGCTTAGGAGGTTTTCATGCAGATCCCCAAAACTGTACCCTAGAGTTCAGGGTGGGGGAGTAACCTTGACAGCATTATATTAATTATTTATTATTAAGTATTATTATTTTATTAAACCAAATAAACATTCCTTGCAATGCTTGAAACACTAGCATTTCAGTAGAAATAAGAACTTGAAAGAAAAACAGAACCAACAAAAAATTGAAACTGACTTAATCTTGTAATAATCTAAGGTATTGCAGTCTTCACTATATTGGTCATTTTCTTAAAGCCTTACCTCCTGGAGTTAAGTGATTAACTGGCAATCTTAGCTTTCATTTAAAAAACAGTAATTTTCTAGTCCTTGAGGTTGCAGAGAAAACCCTGATAATGGGTTTCCACCTATGAGAGGAAAATGCTTTTAAATGAAACAAACCTACTGGTACTTAAATGACAAGTAGCCCTGAAAATCTCTAACCCAGATAAATGCTTATAAGACGCTCAATAAAAGTAAATGATCCTAGTGTTTGGATTCTAATAGAGGGTGAAAAAACCCTGTAAAACGTCAGCCCTGTAATAAATGCACTAAGGGATGAATGCCAGTCTTAAATAAATAAAGCCTTACATATGAAAAGTAAGAACACTAAAATCCAAGGGTACAGTATAAGAATGTATTAACCTAATGGGTCTGATCTGATTTTGTATAGATGGGTGTAAATTGTGTGTAAATCCACAGAATGCAATGGAGTTACTGCTGCACTAAGTGAAATCAGACTCAGGATATCAATAACAGGTATATCTTTCCATCTGTAGAGATCACCCTGAGTAACTAAAGATACTCGATTTTTTTATTTTGTGATGAATGAAGTCCTAGCTGTGCACAAGTAGCAGTTTTTGTAGTGCTGTGATATCAAAATGAATAACTGGCCATTTATACTATGGCTTTAGACAAACATTATGAAAGTATCCCACCATAACCAATGATGTAGAAGTGGGCATATTGCATAGTGGAGATTTTTATGGCTGCTCCATATGTGTGGACCACAATCCAGTTTCAGGAATCACTTTGTGATGTTCACTTGCTATTCATACGTATATGTCCATTACTTTCCTGTCTGCTAAACTTGGAGAGAAATACACAATCTAATGACAATCATGCTGGTATATATTTTAATTATGGTTAATCATATAGATATTTCATCACTGCATCTAGTGATACTTGAACAGTTCTCTGTGCAGTGAATATATATAATTCACTGGAAACTCTGGCATCAACTGATTTAACTGTTACCTCACTGATAGATATTTAGTTCACTGCCACAATCAGTGGCTTGTAAAAATTTAACCACAAACATTTCTCATTTCATAACTTAATTTCTCTAGCTGCTGACAGATGTTTATTTACCCTTCCCACCATTGATGGTATTTCTTTTGCCACTGGAAGACTGAGGCACAAAAATGTAACCAATGATATTTATTTCCTTTCCCTACACATACTCATTTATCACTTAGTTGGATGATACTGTCTTCATTGTTGCTTGCAACAACACCTAAACTTTAATTGGGGATATTTGTTTCCTTTGTTATCTTCAGAGGAGAACCAGTACATCTTGTGGTTCAGTAGCCATCTCTGCACTTTTCGGGATGGGCACTCCACCTGCAGCAAGTCTCTGGGTAACTTGCAATGGGGGCATCACAGTTCCCAATTCAAAGTGTCCCCAGGTATTCAGGAGGTTCCAGCTTCCCTAAAGCAGGCATAGTCAGGAAATATCCCTGGCGTCTGCACTGCTGCTAGTGGTCTGTAATTCTTACCTGTGTCGCTAGATGCACAATAGTTTATATTTTGGGGGGGAAGTACTTGGGATTCATCCCCCAAGGAACTAACCTGCTTCTGTTTCTCAACCAGGACACTCACACCCGGGTACTCTCCTTTCCCTCTTACTCAGGTCCCATGGGACCTATGTCTTCATGGCCCTTCCATTCACAGAGCTCCACTTTCCTTAACTATCATGAAATGGCTTCTGGAGATTCTCAGTCCTTGAGCCCAGCTTTAAATATAGTGATGGGGGTTGGTGAGTGGTCTCCCAGTGTCCAGAAAAGCTTTTCTGGAATAAGGGGAGTAGCAGTTCATATAACCTGCTCTTTCATGAGAGCCACATCCTAATTCTGTTAGTAAGGGGAGAGATGTCTCCTTCCTGAAAACACTGAAGAAGGGCGGGGGGGGGGGAGAGGCAGGAGGCTCTAGGGATGAGAAAGATAGAAGGAATGAGAGCCCTGAAGAGGGGGAAGAAATGGACATACACAAATTATATTGGCGTAAAGTATTTTTAAATGACCCACCCTGTATCTTATAATATGTATCAGGTTGTAAAATTTAAGAGAGAGGTCAGGTGTAACAGAACTCAAAATGAAAAGTGCCTACAGGAATTCCACAGAATTTCATCTGGATTCCATCTTGTCTACCCCTGGTTCCTACGGATGTTCCCAGTGTACAATCACTTACTTGGGCTCTGGACTGCTTTAGGATTTTCCTGCTTCGAAATCTCAGTGAAAGGAACTTGTTGACACTTGATAAATTGTTTTTTCCCCCTTGTAAGCATCTAACTTAAGCTTTATGGCACTTATTGACTTTTAACCTCTAGATTTGACACTGAAGTTAAAAGAAGCTCATAAGGTGGGGAAGATGTATTGTATTCCAGCATGATTTGTGAATGCATGATTTTTCTTTCTATCAGTAAGTTACTTTATTGAGATCGTAAAAGGAAAATCAGTTTTTCATTTTGACCTTCTACATCTTTCCCATTAATTTAATGAAATATTCTGCAAGGAGTAAAAGAGATTCATTTCTAGCATCTTTTTTTTAAGCAGGAGAACAGCACCCAGGGGAGGGGGGAAGCATTTTACAATAGAAATGAAAGGAAGGTTAAGAAAAATGTATGTCTTCACTATGTTTTATTGAATATGTTAAACTTTGATGAAGCACAAAGGCACTACTACATATTTTGTCAGGAGGTAATACGTTCTGAGGGACGAAAATGATAGTTATTCTCTTTCCCTGCAGTCTTTTGTTGAGAGGAGCATACGTTGGGTCCATTAAAAACTGGACATTATCCATTCAAACTAATTACATCTACTATGGTATTTGTTATAAATCTCCCATTCTTAGCCTAGGGAACACCAGGAGGACTGCAGCAAAGATATTTACTTAATAGTTCCCAGTATATGCCTAAATTAAGAGATTAGACTGCAACTAGAAATGCCAGGTGATTATGTACTCATTAAATAAGCAATTAACTATGCACATTTGTTATACTTTAGTCAGCTCTCTTGCAATCTTTCATATCAATCCACATATTGCTATTCGTGTATTGTATTGTGACATGTGAATGAGCTCAGTAGCAGCAGCATGTAGATTGTAAGCATTTGGGGACAGACTGTCTCTTTTACTACAAATTTGCACAGCACCTAGCACATGGAGCTCTCACCATTTGAAGACTTGTAGAGGAATGAGTAGGGGAGAATAAATTCAGGAAACAAAGCAATTTTCTGCTGCAGTTAAATAAAACAGTTGTGTTTTAATGTTATAAAATTTGGGTACAAGGCACGGTGTCAAAAAGAAACTAAAATGGCCACTACTGGCTGTGTAAGGAAATGATCTCCCATGGACTTTGAAATAAGCAATTATCTGAAAACTGGGCCAGATGGAAGGTGCTGCCTGATGGAGATGTTTGCATGATATGAAGGAGACAGATGTTAGCAATTTAAAAGTTGCACACTTGCAAACATACATTGGACAGAAAGAAAGAGATTGGCCATGCATGAGAATACAGTGGGTAAGTCACTCGCAATGATTTTAAGTCTCTACATTTTTGAAGTGCTTGAGTCATTTGAAAACTCCTCAGTTGAAAGTAAAGACTTTCATGAGAGGAACCAAGGCTCACCGGACTCAAAAGATGAATGGATACCTCAGCTGCAACTCATGAGACTGTGCATTTATAGGTGGAGATGACATGGTTAAAACAGAGTTTTAATGGAGTCATTCTTCAAGGGCAAATGAAAATCTGTTAACTATATGCAGCCTGACCCTAGAGAATGCAAATAGAATAGCATGAGTGTACACAACTGGGAACAAATGAAAATACTGAGAAATTTCAGTGAGGAAGTACAAGAATAACAGCAGTGGCAAACAAGTGACCATGAGCCACAGAAATGCCAACTGGGTTATTTTGCATGACACCAAGCAGAAGTGGAAGCTTAGAAAAGTGAGGAAAGAGCTAAGTGGGCGAACTTGATGGATGTAATTGGAAGCAGAGGGGAAAATCTGAGCCCAATGTAAAAAGCGTGTGTGTGTGTGCTGTAGGGAGACGGGTATATTGCTCACTTGTAGTGATCAAATACTTAAAAGCTCTCAGAGAATCAGGTACAGTCATGGTAAGATGTGAATCAGAATTTTAGGACATCAACATTGTTCTGGGAACCAGTGTAAAGCACAGACACTGAGACAGATGATGCAGTTAGAACATGTCTGATGGAGGAAGCTAAATTATCCTTGAAGTTTCAAACTGATCGTCAAGTATTTTGATGAAAATGAGGAAATTACTTAGAGAGTACATGTTTCTCGGGCAATAGTCAGAGTAGTGCCCATTAAAGAAAAGAGATCATTAGCTCATGGCTCAAGAGTGATAGCAGAAACACAGCAAAAATATGTACAACTCAAAAAGGAATAGTTTGAAATGATGGCCAGTTGCCAAAAGTTTCCCCAGTTGCTTTAAGATTAAGTTGTAAGCACAGAAATGAACCACAAACCACTAGAACACATTCTAAACAAGCTATTTTCTCCACAAACATCTAAAAGGATCATCTTGAACTAGAAAAATATAAACTGCAATTGAGATATAGGCTGGAGAAAACATATGTCATGCAGTCACCCAACAGGACATGATGCATATAAAGATCAACATCTGAAGGAAGAGCTAAACTATATTTTCAAAAGACATACCTAGAACATATCACAAACTCTAAGATATTGTGCAGCAAACTCCAAAATATCTGATTTTTTTAATGCAGAAATTGGCAAAAACAGTATTAGATGGGTGGCTTCTTCTTAGACATCAATGCAAATTCCAGAGTTCTGGGGTGATAGGATAAATCTCATGCAAGATCAAGGATGCAAAAACTAATTCTGCAAAGCAAAAGACATGACATTTTAAAGAAGGTGTATTAGGTACACTAAGGGTATGTCTATATGTACAGCATTACAGCAGTGCAGCTGAACCAACACGCATCTAGTGAAGATGCTCTATGCCGATGGGAGAGAGCTGACCTGCAGGCATAAAAAAAAGCATGTCTGTGAGCAGTATCAGCTGTGCCAGTGGGAGAGGCTCTCCCATTGACATAGTGCTGTGCACATGAATACTTATGTCGATGTAACTTATGTCGCTCATGGGGGTGGAATAGCTACATCCTAAGGAACATAAGTTTTGCTGACTTAGGCTGCAGCGTAGACATAGCCTAAGACAGAGATGCTTAGAATGGTGTTTGCAGCCATGCATAAGAGGTACTTTATGATGATGACCCAGTATGAATCCTCACATTGAGGTAATGTTGCATAACTTTGCTATTTGGACACACTGAAGAAACAATAATTCTCTGCTAGTTACTTGGCTTCTTCTATCGTAGATGTGAAGTATAACATTATCTTCAAGTTTAAGATATATTTCATAGCTTTATCTTTTTTTTGGTCTTTGGTCCATATTTATTGTAATTCCTTCTTAAATTCTCTCTTAACCAGACTTTTGAAGCCCTGTGTACTCAAATGGACTTCATATCAACTTCCTCATTTTAAGGCATTTTTCACTGTTTTATCTGTCATTTCATTTCCAGGTATCCCAACATGTACCAAAATCCATGCTATTACTATATATTTACCTAACTGTACTATCTCCATAGTTAAGGACAGTATTCAATTGATTAAGACATTTCTGCTTTCCAAGGTTCCCTTTCTGATTGCCATTAAACCCGATAAAGAATCAGACAGGAAACAGCTGGAGTTGGGCATACATCCCTTATTCAGGTCAGTGTCAACAGTATGCCCACCAATTCAGCCATCATAATGGCTACAATATTGGATAGTCTCATAGATCTCTTAATTCTAAATTCAGGGATACAAAAGGCCATTCCGACACAACTAGTGTTGTCATCTTTTGTTCCATCACTATAGATTTGGCAATGCTGACCCCGTTTTCCATTTATAAACTTAGAAATTTTATTCATCATATTTGACAGTCCTGCTCTTCCTTTTATTTTATAGTATAATTCCAAATCCACAACTTCAGAGACAGCCATCCAGCTATAGTTTGATTTCCCATGACTAAAGATTTTAATCTTTTCCAGCCTTTCGATTTTACTCAAGTCTTTTACCCAATTTTGACCCTGTTAACATACGGGAGTTTGTAGTGACCGGTTACATCTTGTCTATTTAATTCCAAACAGTCTTCAATATTTGTTTAGTACTCTTCTTTTCACATTTCCATTAACTTGAGACCAAAAGATTAAATCTAACAATTTCATCCTTAAACTTATAGACATTTCTCTGATAGCTACCTTCATCACACACGATGGTTTTGTAATACTCAGACCACATCCGATTCACAGATTTGGGGCTTGGATCAGTTCTCATTTTTAAGTATTGATTTAGAAGATGAATTGAAGGTTTGGGATCCATAATCTGTACCTGGTTTTATTAATACCATACAGCATCAGCAGTGTGTTCTTATTTGCACTCCAATTGTTCCCAGCAATACTTTAAAGCAGATTAATCCTATCTTTACATTTAGTCTTGGAACTAACTTGGAAGGATCATATAGATAATATATCAAACATAACTCCTAAGAATGTACTATTTTTGGTGATGATTATTCACTTTGTTTTGGTAAGTGAGAACTTAAATCCCCAAGTATCTCTCCATTCTGAAATCCCTCTGAGCACTTCATTGCTGCTTTCCACGGCTATCTTCAGTCCTTTTTGTTTGGCCCATTTAGCACAGTCATCTGCAACTAGGATAATACTTATGCCTGCCCATATACTCTTTGAGATAATTAATCTTTATGTTAAATAGGACAGGGCTGATAACAAGCCCCTTGTGGAATGCTATCAGTAAGGCTATACATATTTAACAAAGCCATCCCCACCCTGACTTATAAGGTTCTGTTAATTAAGTCTCTTATTCACCAGGACATTCTTCCTCTTATTCCAACTGTGGCTACTTTTATCCAACAAGCATTCCCGCCATAACATGTCATACACTTTTTGTCAGTGTCCAAAAAGACAGTTATAATAAACTCTGTTCCTCGTGCTTTTTTGAATTTCCAGTTCTAATTTACAGTATGATCAACTGTGCATCTTCCGTTCCTGAACCACTTTGTTCATAGTTGAGAATTTATTTTTTCTCAAGTGTGTTACTAATATCCTGTTTGTCTTTCTTTCCATAATGTTGCCCACACACAATATGAATGCAACAGGTCAATATGCATCTGATCTTGTTTGTAATTTTCCAGGGTTTTCCTATGGATATAACTACCAATTGATTACTTTTTTCCCATTTACTATTATATAATTTCAATAAACCCCTTAAACTCCCTTTCAGTAAAAGCTTAATTAATTACACTGCATATGCTATCTTTACCTGGGGCTGTTTTTTTTATTTTTGGATATAGTGTTTTTGGGCGGGGGGAGCAAATTAGAAAAGCAAATTAGGGACTCTTTGCTATGCTGAAATCCCACCTAGCCATTTAGGAGCTCACAGCTTTCTTCAGCAAAATTCTTTTTTGTTCACTAAACTCTTTACTTTGATTTATATCACTACTAACTTTTTTCAGAGTAACAGCCGTGTTAGTCTGTATTCGCAAAAAGAAAAGGAGTACTTGTGGCACCTTAGAGACTAACCAATTTATTTGAGCATAAGCTTTCGTGAGCTACAGCTCACTTCATCGGATGCATACTGTGGAAAGTGTAGAAGATCTTTTTATACACACACAGCATGAAAAAATACTCCACCCCCCACCCCACTCTCCTGCTGGTAATAGCTTATCTAAAGTGATCACTCTCCTTACAACATGCATAATAATCAAGTTGGGCCATTTCCAGCACAAATCCAGGTTTTCTCACCCCCCCACCCCCCACAAACCCACTCTCCTGCTGGTAATAGCTTATCTAAAGTGACCACTCTCCTTACAATGTGTATGATAATCAAGTTGGGCCATTTCCAGCACAAATCCAGGGTTTAACAAGAACGTCTGGGGGGGGGGTGGTGGTTAGGAAAAAACAAGGGGAAATAGGTTACCTTGCGTAATGACTTAGCCACTCCCAGTCTCTATTCAAGTTAATTGTATCCAATTTGCAAATGAATTCCAATTCAACAGTTTTTCACTGGAGTCTGGATTTGAAGTTTTTTTGTTGAAGAATTGCAACTTTCATGTCTGTAATCGCGTGACCAGAGAGATTGAAGTGTTCTTCGACTGGTTTATGAATGTTATAATTCTTGACATCTGATTTGTGTCCATTTATTCTTTTACGTAGAGACTGTCCAGTTTGACCAATGTACATGGCAGAGGGGCATTGCTGGCTCATGATGGCATATATCACATTGGTGGATGTGCAGGTGAACGAGCCTCTGATAGTGTGGCTGATGTTACTAGGCCCTGTGATGGTGTCCCCTGAATAGATATGTGGGCACAGTTGGCAACAGGCTTTGTGCAAGGATAGGTTCCTGGGTTAGTGGTTCTGTTGTGTGGTATGTGGTTGCTGGTGAGTATTTGCTTCAGGTTGGGGGGCTGTCTGTAGGCAAGGACTGGCCTGTCTCCCAAGATTTGTGAGAGTTATGGGTCATCCTTCAGGATAGGTTGTAGATCCTTAATAATGCATTGGAGGGGTTTTAGTTGGGGGCTGAAGGTGACGGCTAGTGGTGTTCTGTTATTTTCTTTGTTAGGCCTGTACTGTAGTAGGTGATTTCTGGGAACTCTTCTGGCTCTATCTTCTGGCTCTGGGATCTCTTCTGGCTCAATCTGTTTCTTCACTTCCGCAGGTGGGTATTGTAGTTGTAAGAATGCTTGATAGAGATCTTGTAGATCTTGTAGAGATCTTGATTATTATACACAGTTTAAGGAGAGTGATCACTTTAGATAAGCTATTACCAGCAGGAGAGTGGGGTGGGGGGAGGTATTTTTTCATGCTTTGTGTGTATAAAAAAGATCTTCTACACTTTCCACAGTATGCATCCAATGAAGTGAGCTGTAGCTCACGAAAGCTTATGCTCAAATAAATTGGTTAGTCTCTAAGGTGCCACAAGTACTCCTTTTATTTTTTACTAGCTTTTTGCAACTCTTTTGCTAAAATATCTGGTTTGCTTAAGTTAAAACTTTAAACTTTATTGTTTATTGTAAGATCAGATATACCTTTGTTCCTTCTCTGTATCTTTTAACTTGTTTGTGTCTCTGAAACATTGGAATCTTTGTTCATTTTCTCAGTATTTTCTCCACCTCTTTTTCTTTCTTTTTAATACGTCATTGTGCCACCACTTTAAATCTTTTATGATCCGTTAAATCCTTACTATTCATTGTACTTTTTCTTGTGTGTATGCTTTATTTCTTTCTTGCTGCTTCTACAATTTTCATTCCATAAAACAAACAGATTTCTTAATTTGTGGCAATTTGATATCTTACATACAGTCATGATGCATGCTGCCACAATTCAGATGATTATATTATCATGAAATTTCCTCTAAATTATCACATATACAACTGATACTTAGATACACACACTTAGTCTTAAAGAGTCCCTAATTTGCTTTTCTAAGTTTCCAGGTAGGGATTCCTTCAGTGTTTTCAATACTACCTTGGCACTGATATATAATTAGCATAGGGAAGTGATTGCTTCCCATTCCATCTTCTTTGTATATTTCCCAGCTGCATGTATTTCCTATATTGCCTGTTGCAATTCCCAGATCTAAAAATGAAAAGGTTCCATCTACCTAATTAAACCTAGTAGATGGTCCAGTATTTAGCAATACCAGGTTACGCACGTCATCTAAAGTATTCTAGGCATTTGCCTTTATAATCAGTTTTCCTGCTTCTCCTTAATTTATCATGGCTATTAATGTCTCCACAAATAATGTACAGTTTTTTGATACCATTACCTAACTTTTCCAATTCCAGATTGTCTGTCTAGTTTTTACATGGGTTTTAAGTATTATAGATAAGACTATGATTTTGTCATGGACATTTTTGGTAGAAGTTGTGGACAGGTCATGGGCAATTAACAAAAATTCATGGAAGCTGTGACCTGCCCCTGACTTTTACTAAAAATGTTCATAACAAAAAGGGGGAGAGAGGAGGGTCCAGCATCCTACCCTGCTGTAGCTGGGAGCTGTGGCCCCTTCCCCGTAGCTGGGAGGGACCTCTGCCTGTGGTGGCTAGGGAGCTGTGGGGATCCCCTGCCACCCGCAGGGACTGGGGTGTTCCGGGAGTCTCCAGCACCTGTGGAGACTGGGGAGCTGCTGGGGGATTCCCCCCACTGCCACCCTACGTGGCAGGGGTACTGCAAAGCTTCAAGCCAGGAGGGGAGGTGGGAGCAACGCTGCGGGCTGAAGTCACGGAGGTCTGCGGAGGTCACAGATTCCGTGACTTCTGCAACCTTCGTGACCAAAACATAGCTTTAATTATAAATGTGTATAAAGGTATTCTGCATAGGAATCTCAACAGTGTTGCACTCAAAGTTGAAGTTCTGTACATCTATTTTGACATAACCAAGACCTTCCTTTATAACTATACAGACCCCTCTGTTGAGATATGTATGGGTCAAGTAGATACCTGGAAAGCTGCTAATGTGCTGGCATATTTTGCCCTTCCCTGTTGCTTGTAAGAATTGATAGGTGTTGCAGCTGCATAAGAAATGTGGGGATCTAAAGGATACCTTTTGGGTAAAGCAGTGTTATCTCCTCTTCCCTTCCTTTCCCAGCTACATAACGAAGCCCTGGCTTATGGCCCCTTCCTCTTTCCCCTGAGTATTGCTAACCTGGGAGATTTGTGGCAACAAATTGTTGCAAAGAAATATATTTTCAAGGTAAAATGTCTGTGTAATATAGAATCATAGAATCATAGAATATCAGGGTTGGAAGGGACCCCTGAAGGTCATCTAGTCCAACCCCCTGCTCGAAGCAGGACCAATTCCCAGTTAAATCATCCCAGCCAGGGCTTTGTCAAGCCTGACCTTAAAAACCTCCAAGGAAGGAGATTCTACCACCTCCCTAGGTAACGCATTCCAGTGTTTCACCACCCTCTTAGTGAAAAAGTTTTTCCTAATATCCAATCTAAACCTCCCCCACTGCAACTTGAGTCCATTACTCCTCGTTCTGTCATCTGCTACCATTGAGAACAGTCTAGAGCCATCCTCTTTGGAACCCCCTTTCAGGTAGTTGAAAGCAGCTATCAAATCCCCCCTCATTCTTCTCTTCTGCAGGCTAAACAAGCCCAGCTCCCTCAGCCTCTCCTCATAAGTCATGTGTTCTAGACCCTTAATCATTTTTGTTGCCCTTCGCTGGACTCTCTCCAATTTATCCACATCCTTCTTGTAGTGTGGGGCCCAAAACTGGACACAGTACTCCAGATGAGGCCTCACCAATGTCGAATAGAGGGGAACGATCACGTCCCTCGATCTGCTCGCTATGCCCCTACTTATACATCCCAAAATGCCATTGGCCTTCTTGGCAACAAGGGCACACTGCTGACTCATATCCAGCTTCTCGTCCACTGTCACCCCTAGGTCCTTTTCCGCAGAACTGCTGCCTAGCCATTCGGTCCCTAGTCTGTAGCGGTGCATTGGATTCTTCCATCCTAAGTGGAGGACCCTGCACTTATCCTTATTGAACCTCATCAGATTTCTTTTGGCCCAATCCTCCAATTTGTCTAGGTCCTTCTGTATCCTATCCCTCCCCTCCAGCGTATCTACCACTCCTCCCAGTTTAGTATCATCCGCAAATTTGCTGAGAGTGCAATCCACACCATCCTCCAGATCATTTATGAAGATATTGAACAAAACCGGCCCCAGGACCGACCCTTGGGGCACTCCACTTGATACCGGCTGCCAGCTAGACATGGAGCCATTGATCACTACCCATTGAGCCCGACAATCTAGCCAGCTCTCTACCCACCTTATAGTGCATTCATCCAGCCCATATTTCCTTAACTTGCTGACAAGAATACTGTGGGAGACCGTGTCAAAAGCTTTGCTAAAGTCAAGAAACAATACATCCACTGCTTTCCCTTCATCCACAGAACCAGTAATCTCATCATAAAAGGCGATTAGATTAGTCAGGCATGACCTTCACTTGGTGAATCCATGCTGGCTGTTCCTGATCACCTTCCTCTCATGCAATATGTGTAATGCTGTGCACAATAAATGGGTGTTTTTATGACTTAATAAGGGGTTTTGGGGGTTGTAACAGATGTAGGTGTGTACATACTAAAAAACAAAAGAAATGTGCTGTAGCTAATTCAGTGCTTACTGGACAATTGAGTCCAAGGGAACAAGTGTCGCAACAAAGAAGCCCGTACGCTTATCCACCTCTGGATCAACCTGCTCCTTCTTCTAACACCCTCCTCTTCTTCTTGTTTCTCTGTCACAAATTCTGGAAATCTAAACATGCTCTCTTAATAAACATGTTTCTTGTACACATAACAACCTGAGGTTTATTTTCCATTTCAAAAACAGTTTACTTTAATTCCTGACCATGTGTTAGTAAACTATGTGTATTCCGGTGAAAAGTCTTAAAATCATGTTGTTTAAACTACTTTATTACACTCATCTGAAATTGCATGAATGTGGTCTATCGAGAAATTACCTACATGCAACTGACACATTTTTTATAATTTTTATTACACTCATAGACTAATAGACTTTAAGGTAAGAAGGGACCATCATGAACATCTAGCCTGACCTCCTACACATTACAGGCCACAGAAGCTCACTCACCCGCTCCTGTAATAGACCCCTAACCTCTGGCTGAGTTACTGAAGTCCTCAAATCATGATTTAAAGACTTCAAGTTACAGAAACTCTACCATTTACACTAGTTTAAACGTGCAAGTGACCCACACCCCATGCTGCAGAGGAAGGCGAAAAAAGCCTGGGGTCTCTGCCAATCTGACCTGGGGAAAATTCCTTCCTCATCCCAAATATGGCAATCAGACCCTGAGCATGTGGGCAGTACCTAGCAGTCAGACACCTGGGGAAGAATTCTCTGTAGTAACTCAGAGCCCTCCCCATCTAGAATCCCATACCAGCTGTCAGAGATATTTGCTGCTAGATGTTGCAGATCTGCTACATACCATCCCCTCCATAAATTTATCAAGCTCTATCTTATTCTTTTAGTCTTCTTCTCTGTCTGTAAAGTGCAACTGATTACGTCTATCTAGCAGTACATCTTTTTTTATTCCCCTTACGGTATCTGTCCTGCACTGAACTGTGTTTAGTTGTACCAGTAGCTCTTTCCCTTGATTGGCATTTTTCTTTTCCATTTTCCATTGTGAAAATCTTTTGGTTGCTTCTGCACAGGATATCTCTAGCTCTTTCTGCCACCTTTCACCCTTGGTATGCTGCACAGAGCTTATTCCCACTCTTGCTGCATTTTAGTATCGTTCCTCCTATACAAATGTTCTCCACATTTACCACACCTCATCTTCCCCTTACAGGCAGCTACCACATGCCCAAACTTCTGATATTTATAACATCTCAAAGTGGCTGGGAGATATGGTTTAACCAAGAAAACTTCACATCCTATTTTAATTGTTTCGGGTAGCGTTGCACCTTTAAACATTACTTGGACAGCTGTGAATGGTGTGGGTTCTCTCCCGCTCTTGCTAATCAGTTGCTTAACAAATGGCGCTTGGTCCTCATCTATACCCCTTTTACTTTCATCCTCAGTCATGCCCAGTGGAACTCTGTACATTTTCCCTGTTGTTTCTGTCCTATATTTAGGTAGCTGGCAAATTACTTTTATTTTTCCTAATATTGTAGTTTTTTAAGAAGTTTCTCAGCCTGTTCTTATGTGTACATTCTATTAATAAATCTTCACCCTGAATTCGTTTAGGTCTTAATAAATCTGTTACTTCATCTAATCCATTCCACTGTTTCCAAGGGATTAACATCTCCTGGTTTTACATCATTAGCTAGTGATTTGACAATTATAAGACGTTGCTCCCTCTCCTTACTCTTTACTATCCCTGTCTGCTCCCTCTTCTTCAGATGCAGACTTTTCTATATTTTTCCTTCTTCCTAGTCTGAATTCATTCCTCATCCCTTGCAGCTGTTTCCTCATTTTCCAATGTAACTTCCAGCCTTTGCCTCTCAGCCTGTAATTCCAGCTCTGCTCAGCCAGACAGAAGCAGAGCCAGGCTTCCCCCTGCTGCAAGTTCAGCAACCCTCTCCAGTCCTATCCTCCTCCAGCCAGACCAGACCAGACCCAACCCAGCCAGCCAGCACCTGGGCAGCCCTAAATCCTCTTCTTCTTAAATTTTATGGCACAGCAGGCTCACACACTGGTTCTATAACCACCACGTGCTAGATTTCATGGTATATAGTTATTCTCCCTCTTTTCTCAATAAATAAATCAATTAAATATTGCTTTCTGTATGGTGCCCCATTTTCCTGATGCTCTTGCAAGGTATTTTAGTGCATACTTTGTCACTTTATTGTCACTGAGTTTGTCATACTGAATCCCCTATCGGTGTTATACTGTACGCACAGAGCATGTGATCAACTGTTTCTTTGACTTTGCATATTTCATGCAGCCCATGTCTTTGCATTTATAAAGTAAGGACAACATACTGTTTAAGCCATAATGTATGGGAAGTATTTGGAGTAGAGCTATCTCACTCTTTCTCTCAGGTTCTTGTAGTATGTCAGTATTTTTGATACTAGCACATACTTCATGAAATCTTGTCCCCCTTGTTTCTTTTGTCCATACTTCCTGCTACTCCTCTTATTTCATATTTAATTAGGTTTTTAAACTCTTGTTTACTTAGAGGGATCTTTATGTCCATTTATCTCATTTTTACAGCATTTTTTGTGACTTTGCCTGCCACCTTATTTCTTGCTATCCCGACATGTGCTGTGATCCTTGCTATTTCAGTGTGTACTGTCATCTGTGCCAATTCTGTTACTAACAATATTTCATTTTTTATATCATTTCTGCTATCTGAATTCCCATTTTTGATTGTCATTTGTCTTGACAGTGAATCTGACAGAATGACAACGGAAGTAAGTCTCACATCCAGTATCCAATGTAAGGCCAACATTATCCCAACATTATTGACCATCATATAACGGCTACAAAATTTGACAGTAGAATGGATTTCTTGATCCCATTGTTGGGATGCAGGATGCTGTCCCCACTGTCCTGGTTTGCTCCTCTTTAAACCTATTTGTACATATTTACCAGTGTTTGCCCCATTTATCATGATATATGTCAATTGTCTATATTTAATATATTTAGCTCTCCTTTTTTCTTTCAGTGTATATAGTTCCACATTTATATTGGTGAGTGGGCAGGGTAATGTTCCACCTATAATGCATTTCCCAATGGTGATGTATGCTAATATATTTTAAGTCTTTCTTTTCTCTCTGTTCCTTTGTCACAGTTCAATCTTCTTAACATGAGGCATTTTTTCCCTCTCATGCTGTCCACTGAATTCCCAGCATTATTCATATATTTGTTTAGTGTTTCCATCTTACCTATGTCCTAGGACTTTTGCCCCAAAGATTAAGTCCAATAATTTCATTCTGAGTGCTACAGGCATTTCACAAGCAGCTGTCTACACTACACACAAGGGGGTCATGATGAAGGCACCACATGCTATGCGTAATGCTTGGGCTTGGATTGAGTGTAGGTTCCTTAGGTTAGTTTTTGATGCTGAACTGAATGCCTGGCATCTGTACTGACTGGTCTTACTAATGCTCCATAAAACATTACCATTGCTTTCTTATCTGCACCCCAGGTGGTTCCAGAAATACTTTAAAATAAAAACCTTACATTTATTGAAAATATTTTCAGTGGGATGCTTCCATGTTAGCCTGCTATCAAATCTCACACTCTGAAATTTGTAGCTTTTAACTATACTTACTTTCTGCCTATATAGTGACAGTTTATAATTTTTTAAAATTTTCCTTTGGTTTCGGGAATTGAAAATGTCAAGCCCCACATTTCTCCATTCTGCACTCTTCCTAAGGGCTTCATTAAATTCACTTCTAGGCTATTTCCTGGTTTCTCTTTTTAGCCCATCTGACAGAGTCATCTGCAAACAAGCAAATGTCTGTTCCTGCACTCATCCTTTCCTGTAGATCATTTCATTATGCTGAATAAGGTAGGGCTGATGACACTCACCTTTGGAATGCCATTTGCGATGGTGTATATAGATTCATAGATATTAAGCTCAGAAGGGACCATTATGATCATCTAGTCCAACCTCCTGCACAACGCAGACCACAGTATCTCACCCACCCACCCACTCCTGCGAAAAACCTCTCACCCTTGTCTGAGCTATTGAAGTCCTCAAATCATGGTTTAAAGATTTCAAGGAGCAGAGAATCCTCCAGCAAGTGACCCATGCCCCATGCTACAGAGGAAGGCGAAAAACCTCCAGGGCCTCTTCCAATCTGCCCTGGAGGAAAATTCCTTCCTGACCCCAAATATGGCAATCAGCTAAACCATGATATGAGCATATGGGCAAGATTCACCAGCCAGATACCCAGGAAAGAACTTTCTGCAGTAACTCAGATCCCATCCCATCACAGGCCATTGGGCCTATTTACCATGAATATTTAAAGATCAAGTAATTGCCAAAATCATGTTATCCCATCATACCATCTCCTCCATAAACTTATCAAGCCTAATCTTAAAGCCAGATAGGTCTTTTGCCCCGACTGCTTCCCTTGGAAGGCTATTCCAAAACTTCACTCCTCTGATGGTTAGAAACCTTCATCTAATTTCAAGTCTAAACTTCCCAATGACCAATTTATATCCATTTGTTCTTGTGTCCACATTGGTACTGAGCTTAAATAATTCCTCTCCCTCTCTGGTATTTATCTCTCTGATATATTTATAGAGAGCAATCATATCTCCCCTCAACCTTCTTTTAGTTAGGCTAAACAACCCAAGCTCCTTGAGTCTCCTTTCATAAGACAGGTTTTCCATTCCTCGGATCATCCTAGTAGCCCTTCTCTGTACCTGTTCCAGTTTGAATTCAGCCTTCTTAAACATGGCAGACCAGAACTGCACACAGTATTCCAGGTGAGGTCTCACCAGTGCCTTGTATAATGGTACTAAAACCTCCTTATCTCTACTGGAAATATCTCGCCTGATGCATCCCAAGACCGCATTAGCTTTTTTCGCGGCCATATCACATTGACGGATCATAGTCATCCTATGATCAACCAATACCCCAAGGTTCTTCTCCTCCTCCGTTACTTCTAATTGATGAGTCCCCAGCTTATAACTAAAATTCTTGTTATTAATCCCTAAATGCATGACCTTACACTTCTCACTATTAAATTTCATCCTATTACTATTACTCCAGTTTACAAGGTCATCCAAATCTTCCTGTATGGCATCCCGGTCTCTCTGTAAATTGGCAATACCTCCCAGCTTTTTATCATCCTCAAACTTTAATAGCACTCTCCCAATTTTTGTGCTGAGGTCAGTAATAAAAAGATTTGTTCCCAAACTGATCCCTGAGGAACGCCACTGGTAACCTCCCTCCAGCCTGACAGTTCACCTTTCAGTAGGACCCGCTGTAGTCTCCCTGTTCACCAATTCCTTATCCACCTTTCAATTTTCCTATTGATCCCCATCTTTTCCAATTTAACTAATAATTCCTCTGTGGCACGGTATCAAACGCCTTACTGAAATCTAGGTAAATTAGATCAACTGCATTTCCTTTGTCTAAAAAATCTGTTACTTTCTCAAAGAAGGAGATTAGGTTGGTTTGGCACAATCTACCTTTTGTAAAACCATGTTGTATTTTGTCCCATTTACCATTGACCTCAATGTCCTTAACTACCTTCTCCTTCAATTTTTTTTCCAAGACCTTGCATACTACAGATGTCAAACTAACAGGCCTATAATTACCCGGATCACATTTTTTTCCCTTTCTTAAAAATAGGAACTATGTTAGCAATTCTCCAGTCATATGGTACAACCCCCTGAATTTACAGATTCATTAAAAATTCTTGCTAATGGGCTTGTAATTTCATGTGCCAATTCCCTTAATATTCTTGGATGAAGATTATCTGGGCCCCCCGATTTAGTCCCATTAAGCTGTTCGAGTTTCCCTTCTTCCTCAGATATGGTAATATCTACCTCCATATCCTCATTCCCATTTGTCATGCTACCATTATCCCTAAGATCCTCATTAGCCTTATTAAAGACTGAGGCAAAGTACTTGTTTAGATACTGGGCCATGCCTAGATTATCCTTGACCTCCACTCCATCCTCAGTGTTTAGCTGTTCCACTTCCTCTTTCTTTGTTTTCTTCTTATTTATATGGCTATAGAACCTTTTACTATTGGTTTTAATTCCCTTTGCAAGGTCCAACTCTACTTGACTTTTAGCCTGTCTCACTTTATCCCTACATGTTCTGACCTCAATAGGGAAGCTTTCCTTGCTGATCCCTCCCTTCTTCCACTCCCTGTATGCTTTCTGCTTTTTCTTAATCACCTCTCTGAGATGCTTGCTCATCCAGCTTGGTCTACAACTCCTGCCTATGAAAATTTTTCCCCTTTCTTGGGATGCAGGCTTCCAATAGCTCCTGCAACTTTGTTTTAAAGTAATCCCAGGCTTCCTCTGCCTTTAGATCCATGAGTTCTTCAGTCCAATCCACTTCCCTAACTAATTTCCTTAATTTTTGAAAGTCAGCCCTTTTGAAATCAAAACCCTAGTTGCAGATTTATTTTTGTTAATCCTTCCATTCAGTTTGAACTGAATTAGATCATGATCACTTGAGCCAAGATTGCCCCCTACAACCATTTCTTCTGTGAGGTCCTCACTACTCACCAAAACCAAATTTAAAATGGCATCCCCTCTATTCGGTTCAGCAACTACTTGATGAAGGAATCCATCAGCTATCGCATCTAGGAAAATCTGAGCCCTATTATTATTACTAGCGCTCGTCCTCTAGTCTACATCTGAGAAGTTAAAGTCTTCTATGATCACGCAGTTTCCATTAGTATTTACTTCATTAAAAACATTAAAGAGGGCTCTATCCACATCCAAATTAGATCCCGGCGGTCTATAGCACGACCCAAGCACTATCCCAGGGGAGGCTCTAGTAGTTTTCTTCCCCAACGTAATTTTTGCCCAGACAGACTCTGTCTTATCCATTCCATATATGCTAGAATAGGCTTTCCCTACTCTGACCTGCATAGTTCTTTTACTTAAGAAAGCCTTTATCTCCCTATCTATTCTTCCTATTATGCCCAGGAATGCTATTGCATGCACTAAGCCCTTTCTCCATATCATACACTTTTTCAATATCTAGGAAAGCCACTATCAAATAACCTTTATTGTTAATACTTTTTTGTGCTTCTGTCTCTACTCTTACTATATGATCAGCTGTACTCCTTCCCCTCCTGATCCCACTATGTGCATTGTCTATAAGTCCATTGCTCTCTAGATTTGTTGTTAATCTTTGCCACCATTCTTTCCCGTACATGATGTAAGAGCAATTGACCTGTATGCACCAGGTCTTGCTCAGAGCTTACCTGCCTTCCACAGTGGGACTACAACCACATGATTCCACTCCATTGGTAGCTCATCTTTCCCCCATATACTGTTGTATGGTTTTAACAGTATTTTCAGACTCCTTTCCTGCAGGAATTTTAGCATTTCATTATATATGCCATCCTTGCCTGGTGCAGACTTTTTTCTTTAAGCTATAGGTTTTTTTTTAAAGTTCCCTCATACAGATTTTATTTAATATTGCACCCTTATCTTCCTACCACCTCTTGTAGTGCTCATGATTCTCCTTAATTATTTTTTTTCCTCATTTGGATTTCTGTACCCTGATTTTCACCATTCCTAACATTGTGGAATATTTCTGATAGGGCTTTTGCTTTTTCTTTATTAGAGCTTTTTATCCATTGGCTTTCTACAATGAGGCCTTTATAGAATTGCTCTTACTCCATATTCCATTCATTGTCCTAATCTGCCTATATACCTTTGATGTTTTAATATCTTTCTTTATTTTTTCACAGTATTTTTCTCCAGCTTTCTTCTTTGTGCAATTTCCTTTTTTGATTTTATATTCACTAAGTCCTCAGTATTCATTGTATTTTTTTCTTTCTTATATGCTTTATTCTTTTCCTTAATTGCTTTTTTACACTCCTCATTCCACCATCATGGATGGTTTCTGCCTTTAGGTGACTTGATATCTTAGGTATAGTTAACTTTGCTGCCATCATGATTCCTTAGTGATATTGATACTAAATTTAATGGAATCAGTAATGCATAGTTCATTAATATTTTGATTATATTTGCTTCTAAAAAGTTCTGTTTCCTTTTTTTTTAATATTCCTAGTAGGGTGCCTTCTTCCATCCTCAACATTGCCTTTTCCTTGATATACTATAAATACCAGGAAATAATCACTTCCTATTCCCTCCTCTTTATTGACTTCCCAGCTGCACAGTTTGAGAATGGTAATGGCAAAGATGGAAAGACAAACTCTTCAATTACAGAGGCCAAAGCATAACACCCAAACCATTCCAACGCATGGTACAATCTAGTTGTATTTCTAGCTTTCATTTTAAGTCTCTCTTATAACAAGACAAGGTACCCATGCAGGATGGTAATCCATTGTTAGCTGGGGTCTTAGACTCCTCTTTCCCCATGGTCAAATAGGTTAATAGATTTTTAAGTCCAGAAGGAACCAATATTGTCTTCTAGCCTGACCTTCTCCATGACACAAGCCAAAGAACTTTACCCAATAAATCAATAGCTGGAGAAACTTTTTTTTAACTTCTTTTTTTCTTTCCTTTCTTCCTGGCTCTAGTCAATTGTTTGGTCTTGGGAATTTATTAATAGCCCCAATATAACAATTCAGTTTGTATTTAAGCTTACAAGTCACTCTTAAGTGACTCATTAGCTATATCACTATATTACTAAGTTAACAGTTCTTGACATCAGCAGTATGAGCCTTCAGAAAAATAAATTGGGGCCTGATTCTCATATACAATAAGATCACTTTATCCTATTCTGTCAGTGGAATTACTCTTTTCAGACTTGGTTTTCCGTGAAGGCACCCGAACAGGTTTATTGTTGAGAAAGCATGGTAATAGCACCTGACAGACTCTACGAGGATACTAAGACACGTATGCTTGTGACAACGGACACAGCTCAGTCAGTGGTGGGACTTTCCACTGCTCCCTAGGCTGGCCAAAGATACTCCCTCTGAGATACATCTTTATACACCAATACAAACAAGTTATTACTGCCCTTTTGACATAGTTACTTACTTCCCCCTGATGTCGCTAGTTATTACCCATTATTTTGTACATGTTTAAAACATTTCTATTATGTACTGTCATTCTGACCTTATCTTTTAGAAGGGATCAGTGTGTTCCTGTTATGCTTGGGAAATGTTTTTGTGCCATCCTTAAATATTGGCATGTTCTGGTACCACTTAATACTGAAATGTGTTTGCATAAGCACTCTGACTAGCATTTCTTAGAAGTGTATATTTCTGCAATATCAGCCTTGTTCTTGCCAAATTCTGTAAGCAGGTCCTGCCTCATACCAGGTCTCTAATACAATGGCTTATGTCTGAGGTTCTCTTCCTACTACATTCAGTACATCTGGCTTCCCAGTCTACCTCTCATTCTAAAGAAAAACTTATTCAGGTTTACAGTGATTTTCTTTTCTTCTTTCAGTGTTTATCTCTCTAACTGGCTCTTGTACCGTTAAAAAATAATACAAAAGCTGTTATCAAGGCTATTTCTAGAGCAATTACACTGGTGCTAAAATTAATACAGCTAACAAAATAGTTAATGTAAATTCTACAATAAAAAAAAACATTGATAGTTGTTAAAAGAGTAACTTTCTTTTTTCTCAAACTTCTTTTCTATTACTCTAGCAATGGAGTATCTACATTAGCTAGGGTTTTTTGTTTTACTTTATAATTTATGCAAAACAAAGGATAATACAGAGTATTGTCACAGAGAGAGAATGGCATTGTGCCATGCTCTGAGGAATCCAGTAAAATTTGTTTCTTCTTTTGGAGAATAACTTTTAAACATTCAGCCCCAAATGTTCAAACTTGGGTGGTTTAACAAACCATTCTGTTATCTTTGAGTTTTCTTTCTTTCTTTGCATCTCTGTGTTGCAGTCAGAACACCAATAAATTGGAGGAGCTAGAATGCACACCCCAGGTGGGCTGTGGGTACATCTACACTTCAAGCTGCAGGGATAATTTTCAGCTTGGGTGGATGTGCATGCTATAACACACTAAAAATAGAAGTGTAGCTGTGGTGGTGCAGGCAGTGGAACAAGCTATTTACTTGAGTCAATACTTAGAATTCTGGGCAAGTTTGTATTTGGGTTCGCTAACCCACGCTGACTTGACTACATTTCTATTTTTAGCATGCTAGTTCAGTCAAAGCTACTGCTCATATGTCTACCAGAGCTGGAAATTACACCCCAGACTCCAAGTGTGGATGTACCTTGAACAGAGCAATCTATCTCTGAAGTTATGGCATTGAAAGAGGATAACATAGCAGAATTTTGAAAGCTATAACTCAGTGGTTCTCAACTGTGGTCCACCACTTGTTCAGGGAAAGCCCCTGGCAGGCCAGGCCGGTGTGTTTACCTGCCGTGTCCGCAGGTTCAGCCAATCACGGCTCCCACTGGCCGCGGTTTCCTGCTTCAGGCCAATGGGGGCTGCGGGAATCGGCGCGGGCCGAGGGATGTGCTGGTCGCCTTTTCCGCAGCCCCCATTGTCCTGGAGCGGTGAATCGCAGCCAGTGGGAGCCGCGATCGGCTGAACCTGTGGACGCGGCAAGTAAACAAACCTACCTGGAGTGCCAGGGGCTTTTCCTGAACAAGCGGTGGACCACAGTTGAAAACCACTGCTATAACTAGTGGTTATACACACAATTCCCCACTAATTTCAAGGGGAGTCAAGAGGCTAAATCCTGTAGCTGGGCTTTAGAAAATCTCCAACTGAGGGGAGTTCCTTCAAACCATCCCTGTAGAGAGTTTGCCAGACTTTCAGAGTTGGCTTTGTACAGGTTTCTCTTAGCTTTTTGTCTGTGAAGATCATGGGCTCTTAACAGATTATTTCTCCTTGATTGGTCTTGAGTTGGACTGACTCGAATCTCTGTGGTTTTCTAGGTCTCTTGACACTCAGTCTCGGTCAACTTGATTGTTTAAACAGCTAGTGTGTGTATAGTCCAATGTCACACATTGACTGAACTGGCCTGCTTATTTTTAATGAATAGATGAACAGAACATGATTAGAATTGTTATCCTGAGTCAGTTCTAAACATCTCTGTATGACAAAATGAGTAACGTGTGGTCATCCGTGGTAGTATTAGTCTAACAAGCCACAGAAGTCAATGTTGCTTTTTAGCAAATATGGCTGCAATTGTATTTTTCTGACTGGTGGTAATGTAGTCTTCTAATAAAAGTTTAGAAATGGCGGTTTTGAATGTTAGGCTCATGCCTGCACTTTATACCTACTTTTCTTATTCATCTCCCAAAACAAAAAAGAGCATTGTGTCCACTCAGTGTGTGGTAAAATACTAACATGATAGTAACATGTTACTGAGTTCAATATCTTGAAAATAAAGCTACATGACAATCTTTTTTTCTAAATAAGAAATGTAGAAAATAAAGTGTCTACAAGTTTTTAGTTAAAACAGGGTGAATCAGACCACGTATTAATAAAATTATAAAGTATAATATTTAAATAATTGTGGGTAGAGCTGTCCAAAAAAATTTCATCACCTTTTCTAAACAAGGAAGTAGCTTTTTGCCAAAATACGTTTTTGTGAGAATTTCCATATTTGTTGAATTTCTTTAGACTTTTATATATTAAAAAAATAGTTCTTTACAAAAGAATTCTGCAAAAAATATTAAAATAATTTCTATTTGTCCATTTTTTTCAAAATTCTTAGTTTTTATTAAAACTGAAAATAACTTTTTTTGTTTTTCTGTTATTGAGAGTAAAATGTATTTTTGACCAGCTCTTTTTATAGAAATTTTGGAAGGTGTATAATTGACTGTGTGGTTGGAAATTGCTATGTATATTATTAGAACTAATTAATATTTTCCAAATTTTGAGTTTTGTAAAAATGTGTTTCAATATAAACAAATGAGGGAGGGGAGAAGAAATGTGTTCAAAACTAAAGGAAACTCAAGCATTAATTTTGAGTTGTTTAAAACTACCACTAATATATGGAGTTAGTCATATTAGCTATGCTTGAAATGCATTTCTGGGCATTACCTAGAACAGTGATTCTCAACCTTTTGAGGCTACTGTACCCCTTTCAGGCGTCTGATTTGTCTTGAGTACCCCCAAGTTTCATCTCACTTAAAAACTACTTGCTTATAAAATCAGACATAAAAATGCAAAAGTGTCACAGCACACTATTACTGAAAAATTGCTTAGGTTCTCATTTTTACCATATAATTATGAAATAAGTCAGTAGGAATATAAATATTGTACTTACATTTCAGTGTATAGTATATAGAACAGTATAAACAAGTAATTGTCTGTATGAAATTTTAGTTTGTACTGACTTTGTTAGTGCTTTTTATGAGGCCTGTTGTAAAACTAGGCAAATATCTAGATGAGCTGATGTATTCCCAGAAGATCTCTGTAGATCCCCAATGGTACAACATACCTCCATTGAGAACCACTGACCTAGAAGATACTTAATCTCCTTCCCTCCTGCCCCCAGCTTCCTTGCACTGTCTTACTTTTTCTTACCTTTGGCAGAAACCATCTACACTTTCCTTCCTTTGGCCTGTATCACTTCTGTTCTTTTCCAGCTTGAATCTCCTTCCTCACTCCCTTTTGTTTAGTTTCCTGGTGCTTCCTTCTCTTATCTGGAATTTACTCATTCTCCAATCTTAATCCCTCCTGTTGATTTAGTCTCTTCCCAAGCACAGATACTAACTCCCATTCCCTATCTCCAAGTCTGGGAATGACTCTGCTATATATAACCCATATCTGTTACAATGTGTTTTCTGTGCACTGCACCTTTAAATTGAGGGAATGCAGAGTCATTTACCACATTGTGCTTGGAGACACAGCCAGATTCTGAAGAGGTACCTATATCGTGCTTGAAGAAAAGGAGGACTTGTGGCACCTTAGAGACTAACCAATTTTTTTGAGCATAAACTTTCGTGAGCTACAGCTCACTTCATCGGATCATTCAGTGGAAAATGAAGTGAGGATTTTTTATACACACAGATCATGAAAAAATGACCTTACTTTTGGCTTTGTCATTTACACAGAAAGGATATGGGCTTTGGCAACATTTTTTAGGAGTGGAAGGATGATTTCATGTGCATGGTCTCCCAGCCATGAGCTGAAATACAAGGAAATAGGCATCCTGCTATTGTTTAAGAATGTAAAGTAAAATATGTAATCAATCAAGGAAGACTTATTAATGGATTGTTTAATTTTAAGAATTGAAAAGATTCACAAGGATTGTCATGTTTTCCAGCTTAATTAGATGCAAATGTGGTCCCATTTTTTCTTCATTTTCATAAACACTATTAAATGTATTGTGATTTTTTTGGCTATTTTTTACTGTCATGCAGTACAAGTAATTAAAATTTACTCTGTCTTTGAACATCTGTCTTGATGTACTGTATGTCTATACTATATTTCCTGGTGGTATGTTTCGTTACACCGTATTCTTGGAATTTCTCACATATTGTCAGTTTACCTGTATATTGCAGTAATGGAATGTACTTAGTGTATGAAATATATCTCCATCTACTAATAGTAAACCCAGATTTCTAAAACAAATATTTGACTGAGAGTAAGTAATGAAAAATCACAGTTTAGCCCACATGAACAGCTGGATAACAGCTAATTTACTGCATACAGTTTTATAATAGAATCTGCAAAAACATTTATAATAGAATCCAAACTAATGCAATTGAACGTGATTTATTAGACAGTGTTTCACCATTGTCCAGTGTTGTCTGATCATTTCAGGCCTAATCCTGCAGTTCTTATTGAGTCAAAGCTCCTTCTGTGAGATTTATCTGAGTAAGGATAGCAGAATTGCAATCTATTCATTGATTCCCATATCAGTTGTCATGGGAGTCATCAGTTATATGATTTACTTGCTTGAAAAATACTCACTGAGCTTTAAGAGTTTTGTGCTTGAATGAGATTGTGGATGGGTTCATGAATTTGTAATGGTAACAGTTCTGTAAATTTCACTCAGAGCTGCAAAGGTTAATCCTGGTTAATACTGTACCTGACTTTACTATTGACTAGTTCTTTGGGTCTGGCAAAGTTCTGTTCATTGCATGACCTAAAGGCAGATGCAGGGGTCACAAAGGCTTGCTTTATGACCTCCAGATTCTTGGGCCATCTAGGGACAAGTTGGTCTGCTCTGTCTGGTTATGGCTCCCAATGGGCCTATATCATAGATGAAGATCATCACATTACAGAGATGCTCTATTGGCCGTGGTAGTGTGGAATTGGTAACACCTGCTTCTCACCATCCAAGAATGCCCCAACACTGATTAAGCCATCTCTTTATGCTGCAGGACCTGTGCTAATGGGATTAGGAGAATCTGGTCCTACATGTTCATGAGGTTGCTCCACAAAGGAAAAAAACCAAAATCTGGAGATCTGAATGGGGTTTATAAAGGTCAGTTCTGGGTCAGCAACTCTTTGGGGGCAAAGTCATTCTTGCAGTGCATGCACTGTGCTCACTTGTCTGCAGGCAGCACATATAAAAAATGCAAATTTGTGTCTCAAACAGTGTTCCTCGTTTGGGTGCCACATTTTTTAAGCAACTTCTCCTTCAAAGTGGCCACTAAATATATTCCTTAATTATACATACACAGTTTTGGGGGAGGGGGCAAGATTGCCTGCACTCACAGGAGCTGCCTGCGCAAACCGAGGACAATACCCTCCCTTCCTTTGCTCTGCCAATGACTTCAATACTTTCCTTCTGTCCTTCTCTCACAGCTGTGTCTATGCCTTCCATGCTGCCTTTTCTGGTTGGAATACCCTCCTAGAGCCACCCTCTTTGTCTCATTCAGCTCCCTCCGTAAAATGTACTTCTGCTGCAAAGCCTATAACAACGGAGAGTGAAGAGCATTAATCTAAAAATCCCCCCAAACTGACAGCTATCAAGATGTGTACCAGGCTTATTGACCTGAGTGACCATGTTATCTTATTGTAGTTGCTTTTGTGCCTCGTCTCTCCCCCGTTCCACCTCTGCTGCCTTTTGCTATGTTTGAGCCTCATTTTTTTGAGACCTAGTGAATTAAGGTTGCAGTCCTGCAACTGGGTCACGTAGTTGGAACTTTGCTCCTATCTGGAATGTCTGTGAAGTCATAGGGGATGTCTTCACTGCAGCTGGGAGCAAATCTCCAGGCCTGGGTAGACAGACTTGTGCTAGCAGGTTTTAAGCTAGTGTTCTAAATGTGGACGTTCTGATTCTGGCCCTCAAGCCCATCCAGTTCTCTGGGCATCACAGCCCGAGCTGAAATGGCCACATTGCTATTTTTAGTGCACCAGTTTGAGCCCCACTAGCATAATACTGTTTACTGTATTGTGCCAGAGGCACAAAATCTGTTTACCTGTAAAGGGTTAAGAGCTCAGGTAATGTGGCTGGCACCTGACCAAAAGGACCAATAAAGGGACAAGATACTTTCAAATGGGGGGTGGGGGAGGTTTTGGTCTCTCTGTTCTGTGTGCTTGCTGGACATAGATCAAGGAAGCAAGCAATCCAACTCCATTAGAATTGGTAAGTACTAGCAAGCGAATGTGTTAGCTTATTTTTGTTTTGGCTTGTGATTTTTCTCTGCGCTGAGAGGAAGGTGTATTCCTAGTTTTCTTTTTGTAACTTTAAAGTTTGTCCCAGAGGGAAATCCTCTGTGTTTTTTAATCTGATTGCCCTGTAAGATTATCTTCCATTCTAACTTTACAAAGGTGCTTCTTTTACCTTTTTTCTTTATAATAAAGTTCTGTTTCCTTTAGAATCTGATTGGGTTTTTTTTTAGTGTCCTAAAAAAAACCCAAGGTTGGTCTGTGCTCATCTTGTTTATTCTCAAGCCTCCCCGGGAAAGGGGATGTGGGAGCTTGGGGGTGATATTAGGGAGGAGTAGTAACTCCAAGTGGTCCTTTCCCTGAGTTTGTCTAAATCACTTGGTGGCGGTAGCATTACCTAATCCAAGGTACAAGGGAGAATTTGTGCCTTGGGGAGTTTTTAACCTAAGCTGGTAGAAATAAGCTTAGGGGGTCTCTCATGCAGGTCCCCACATCTGTACTCTAGACTTCAGAGTGGGGAGGGAACCCTGACAGCACCCTATGTATTCAGGAGGCTGCCCACATACAGCTTAATACAGTCAATGAAAATTGTATGTGTAGTGGCCATTTTTAGGTTTATTAGTTACTCCTAGGGCTGAACTTAGGTAGCTGTTTAGGGGAGGAATAATTGACTGCTAGTTAGGATACTACTCTGGGGGTTGAGAAACCCAAGTTTAATTCCCTACTCCACCAAGAGATTTCTGGTGTGACCTTGGGGAAGATACTAAGGAGACCGTTTTCAAAAGGAACTGAGGAGGCTAAGATTCACTGAAAGTGAGTGTGACTTAGACTTTGAAATGGCTACATCACTCTTCAAAATGACACTTCAGTGTCTACATCGCTTAGGGCATTTTTGAAACATGTGCCCTTAGTTTCTCTCTTTGCCTAGGTTCTCCATCTGAAAAATGGGGAAAATAGTGCTCCCATACCTCACAGGGGTGTTTTGAGGATATTACATTATTGACTGTGAAGCACTTGGATGCTGTGGTAATGGGAGCCATATAATCACTTTAGATAGAAGATTCAAGGGTATTAAGAAGAAACTGATAATAGGGGAAGCTACTGACTCAGAAATTTGATGAAGTATTCTTAAAACAGTGGCCCACATCCTTAACCTAGTGTAAGATGATGCAATTCTATTAACTGGAATTGAGCTACACTGATTTACACCACCTGAAGATCTGTCCCAATATTCCTCATAGATGGCTTTCAATGACTTATGACATATGCTGGGCACAATGTTCTTGCCATCTTATCGGTCTACAGTGCTCCGTGTCCTCTCTTTTTTCCACTTATTGGACTAGCAATGTACCATGCTATGCACACCTTCTGGCAGCTCATTACTACTCTTCCATGCAACACCCCTTGAATCCATGGTGAGCACTGCTCACCTGTCCCGCTCCTCACAGATATAACAGCAACCCTCCTTAACTTTTCATCTTTTCATCTTTTCATCTTCATATCTGTTTATAAATTCGTAGCATTAATACCAAGAATCTAACAGAAATAAAAACTGCAGAGATGAAAGTGCATCCCAGCCATGATAAATTTGAGTGAATTACAACAGTAGGGGTGTTATAGTTCAGGATTTAGGAAGGATAACCCAGTGAGTACACGCTCCAGTCTTCATTTTTCATCATGAAGGAGCTCATGGAGCTTGAGTTTTACAGCAACTACTTCTTAAAGATTAATTTTATTGACTGTTCCCTTATAATAAAGAATCATTCTTATTTTTAACACGTTTAGGTTGTCATTAATTTTCCAAAAGTTAGATGACAAAACATTTTAAAATACAGAAGCAAATTTAATAAAGATCCTATTCTCAAATTTACATTCCTTGAGGGCAGCTCCTAGATAATTAGATCAAGAGGTGTTTCTGATTTATGCAGAGACTATATTGGTGTTTATGATACTATGATCCAAAGGGATTTATTATACTGTTCTTTGTCTATTTATTTCAGTCATTCTACCATTCATAGCACCCAGTGATTCCAGAGAGTAAATCACCTGGACTGGAAAAACAAAATTTTATAGCTATAAATTATTGGGCAGTAAATTACCTTACTGGAAAACACACTTTTGGTGTGACATTTTCTTACAAGAAATACTTATGATCTCATTTGGTTTCCCCTTTGCCACTGAAATTTAAATAATTTAGTTTTTCATTGTTAATTCATACTGAAGTAATCCGTGAATGTTTATATTCTATAAAGTGCATCTTTTAAATTATTTAATTGCTTACATGATTTCAATAAACATTTATTTAATTTTTCATGATTTATATATAATACACATTAGCACATGATGCCAAACAATGTAGCTCAGTAGAAAGAAGCTCCCTTTTTTAACAGAAAGAACTGATGAAAATATTGAAATGGCACCTGGCAACTTTACTTGTCCCTGCTTCTCTTTCCACACGTACTCTGTTTATAATGTGTAATGTGACCTTGTACTATATTTACTATTGAAAATGACTGCTGATGTGGAAACAGAACCAAATTTATAATCCTTCTGACAGGAGGGATTTATAGAGGCTATTTAATCTTGTTTCTAGCATAAGAACTCGGTCTACTAGTGAAGTGTTTGGAGAATCAGTTCACAGGTGAAACCCAATTTAATGAGGCATTACTCATGAACAAGAAGGAAACTTATTTCATAGGAATGGGTGCTAGGGCAAAGGAACAACTGCAGTTTACCGGGGCTACTGTATAAATTCTATGAACTTGGTCCTCTGGGTGGACAAAGCTGCTATTGTGCTGAAATCAGTGGGAACGTTGCCTGTGTGAAGGCTACAGGGCTAGATTATTGTGAGCTAGATCCTATGTGGATGCTAAACATTCAGTTCTACCCAGAGCACAGTTTATTTGAATGGGAGACACCTAAGGGCAGAATTTGTCTGTCTTATTTATACATATTATTAGGTAACATGGGGCATTTACAGTGATTAACTCCTGAAACAGTGAGTAGTCTCACTGATACAAATTAGAAGGCTTGCATATTAATCTTCTACTCATTGTGAATGAGAGTACCAGAATTTGGTTCATGTTGCTTTAGGGCCAGATCACGGATCCTGATTTTGTTTTTATTTATGCTAGTGCAATAGCTCTCAACCTTTCCAGACTACTGTACCCCTTTCAGGCATCTGATTTGTCTTGTGGACTCCCAAGTTTCACCTCATTTAAAAGCTACTTGCTTACAAAATCAGACACAAAAATACAAAAGGGTCACAGCACACTATTACAGAAGAAAATGCTGACTTCCGCATTTTTACCATATAATTATAAATCAATTGGAATATAAATATTGTACTTGCATTTCAGTGTATAATATACAGAGCAGTATAAACTAATCATTGTTTGTATGAAATTTTAGTTTGCACTGACTGCACTGATGCTTTTTATGTAGCCTGTTGTAAAACTAGGCAAATATCTAGATTAGTTGATGTACCCCCAGAAGACCTCTGCATAACACCCAGGGTACACGAATGCCTGGTTGAGAACCACTGTGCTAGTTTACCTTGGATTAATTCCATTAACGGCAATAATGTGATAGCAGTATAAAACCAGTGCAAGTGTGTATCACAATCAGGCTATACATCTAGAATACTTCTAATGAGGACAATGCTCCTAGTTTATAATGCAGATAGTGAACCAAATTTCACTCAGTGCAACTCCTATTGAAGACAGCAGGATAGCACCTTTATAACCTGGAGCAAGATTTTTTCGGTTGATTGACATGTACAATGTAAAAATGCTACTGTACCCTTGAAATTAGTTCAGATTTCTAGTTTAGAGCTGTGCAAAATCTTTGCAAAGAAATCTGCCTTTTTTAACGTTGATTATACATTTGGTACTCATACCAAGTTCATCTGAATACTTGCTGTGGTTCAGGCACCTTGAAGCAAACCTGAGCCTATTTATGGTTTGCATTGCAATCATGTGGAATTCATAAATTTGAATTATTAGGCAAAAATTGGTGGTGCTGATTATATTTTACTTTGAGATTTTGAATTAATTTGAATTTGAAACTCAAAGCTTGGGAATGGAAGGTATGTATTTGGTACACACCTATGTAGAATGCCCCCTCCCCCCAAGATATTTGAACATATCCCTGTAAAAGCCATGTTTCATACAAATGTGTTCTAATTCAACATGCAACAATTGGATATTATGATGGGTTCCCTCTGGGGTGCTATCTGGAACTGGGGTACTACTGAGACCCCTGACCCACCAGTTTGGTCTCCCCCTCCCCCTGTAATGCTGTGACAAGCTGCAAACATGCTCCCGGTCTCACACTTTCACAAGCACACAGGTAGGGATACACCCAGCTGTAGTAGCATGCAAACTGGCTTTCTGACCAGCCCCTGCATGGAAAGGCTATACAGCTAGGGCACTTATCAGCTTCTCAGGTGCACACCCCCTCTGAAAATTATAACGTCTTGCGCTGCACAGAGAACTGTACAGCGTAAACTCATTAAATTCACCCTCTCCCTCAGTGTGGACAGAGATATGCAACAGCTTTTTGCCCCAAGTATGATGTTCACACACTGGTTTTAGAGAAACAAAAACCAGTTTATTAACTACAAAAGATAGATTTTAAGTGATTATAAGGGATAGCAAACAGATCAAAGCAGATTACCTATCAAATAAACAAAAATGCAATCTAAGCTTAATATACTAAAGAGATTGTATATGAGTCGCAAATTCTCACCGTAAATGATGATTTAATCTGGTTGCAAAGATTATTAAAGGGCAAGATGAACTTGCTTGCAGCTTAAAACCCCAGGTATTCCTTTCACAGGCTAGAAATCCCTCTAGCCTGGGTTCAGCCCTTCCCTTCAGTTCATTCCCTCTTCCTCAGGTATTTTCAGGAGTCTCTTTGGATGGGGAGTCAGCAAAGAACAATGATGATGTCACTTCCCTGCCTTAAATAGCTTTTGCATATGGCGGGAACTCGCTTATCTCCAGGCTTAGTTCGCACTGGAAAAACACTGGTATTCCAAGATGGAGTCCAGTATCAGGTGACTTGGTCACGTGTCCCTGTCAGGTCACAGCAGCCATAATGCGGAGGCTGTCTGTAGTGTCCTCAGGAAGGCTTCCCAGTGGGAGATTAGCTTCTTCTAAGACCTGTTGTTCTCCTTAATGGCCTTTCCCAGGCAGCTATCTAGACTGATTTCATTCTGCATTCCCCAGGTGCAAACATATTTGTAATAGATGTATAGACAATATTCCTAACTTCAGATACCAAATGACACATTCATACAAATAGGACAATCATATTCAGTGAATCATAACTTTTTCAGTGGTATCTTACATGATCTATCTTACATAAAATATATCTTAGTTATGTGAGAATCATATCAGAACCATACCTCTATGAAGAATATGGGGCATAGTGTCACAGATATGTGGTGAAAAAAAGTCATTCTGCAACATGTATATGAACAGTAGATACGATTTATGACTTTAGAAATTGTCCATCTAGATTTGAATATGGATGACTACTTGGTGGTCTGACCCTACCTGTTAACTACACCCATCAAAAATTCTAGATTCAAAGCCTTGGAGGAAGGTCAAATCTGGATCCTGTGATAGCCTAGGATATCTATCTCTATTGCTGACCAGGATTTGGGGACAACCAAAAAGGTCACTCCTAGAAATCTCTTCCCAGGATTATATAAAGTCCAGTGCAACATGGGAGAGGTCTGAGAGTTTATTGAAGCTTGTGTGGAAGGCAGTAATGAAAAATAAATATTGCAGCTTAGAACCTTACTATCCATTCTCTTTGCCTTGAGTTACAAATTTCCTATGTGCCTTTCATTAATATAGGATTAGATTGTCTGTTGACATAATTGGCATAGCTCTCTTGACTTCAGCTTTTATGCTTGCTGTCTGTTTCTAGAGGTGAGTTAGCCCTCTGGCCAGATATTGCCAACAGGGTGTTCTGATACTTGTGAAATTGTGATATATCTGTAGATGACTTGAAAAATAATGCATTCATTCATAGGTAGTAGATTTGTCCCACCAGCTATTATTCTGACATTTTAACATTACAGGTGTTCACTCTGCACAGTCTTGTGTTTCAAAGGTGGAACGTGTGCACATATTTGCTTGGGCCAGGATTTTCAAAAGTGATTAGTGATTCTGAGTGCCACAATTTTTGGGTACCAAACTTGGGGTCATTTAAAGAGGTTTGATTCTTTCAGAAGGTGTGCGGTACTTTTTGAATATCAGCTCCCTTTAAGGTGTGCCACGTAGACTCCAAAATCACTAGTCATGTTTGAAAATCTTGGCCTCATCTCAGAGACAAACCACTCCTGCTGATAGTGGAAGGGTAGTGAGGGCAGCCGACTTCAACAGTGTTACTGAACATGCTCGGTACAAGCCAAGCAGCAAATCTGGGGGGAAGAGGGGATGTGACCCCACATGACCCCTCATGCACTGCCTCTGCCTCGTCTACGTTTTACTCCGATTTCATATGCACTTAAAAGTGACTTTCTATTTCATATGCCCGAACAGGAATCCAAGGATATGGTTAAAAAAAAAAACATAGTCCTTTTTCCAATATACAGTGGCTTTAATGGGAAGAAGTTTGGGATTCATAGAATGATATGCAAGATGCTACATGGAATGCTGATAGTACTGTGCCAAGCAAGCGCAAAGCTGGAAATCACCCAAACTCAGGATACCACAGTTTGTACTGATAACAGTTTAAAAACTGTCTTCTGTATCTGCAATTTCTTGTGACTTTATCTAATCCTGGGAATTAATAGATTTCAAAGGATAGGAGGGACCACAGGATCATCTAGGGTGACTTCCTGCATAACGGAGCTCCATAGAATCATTTAGTTGTGTATTTTATTTGGCACAATATGCATAAAATCAATATTTTATTTTGTGCAATTTCATTAAAATGCATATTTATTCTTATTTCTATGAGACTTGCCTTAGACCTCATATTTCACACAAAGTGTTCATAATATCTGTGCTGGTTTTATTGACTAGAAATTTTACAAGAATTTTGAAACCGATATTTTAATCTGTGAGATTATTTTTGAACCCTGTAGTTTATAAGAAGAGAGGTTAATAAACTATACATTGGTGTTGCCTTGGGGTAAGTATTCTTTATATTATATACAATACTTATACAAAAATTAGTTTATCTGGTGTTGATCTTTGGTTGGGATGTTAAAGGTAAATGGAGTTCAGGTTCATTCTATTAAAGATTACAAACCATATTGCTTAAATTTGGGATCCAGAGGAGGAAGAAAAGGAAGTATAATTTGCGTATGTCCGCAAATAATTTAGCCCCTGATTCAGCAAAGCACTAAGCACATATTTATATTCCACTGAATTCAGTGACCATGGATGACTGGGGAGGCATAGTGAGACTCCGCTAATACCCCGTTTTTAAATTCTGATACTCCCCTTCTGCTGGGAGAGCAGATGAAGGTGGCACAAGGTCTGACAGCAGCACACCTGAGCCCAGTAGAACACTTTGCCTATGCCAGGGGGATTCTCTGTGGCCAGATCATGGCCCCTTTATGTCTCTTTAGTGTCCCAAATGGGATCATAACTGGGCTTCAGAATCTGACCAAGTGTCAATTAAACAGAGATCCTTCTACTGTCTTCTTGTTACTGAGTGGTAGAGTTGTCCCGTGATGGATACATTTATTTGCGCATTTAAAGGAAAATTCCAGTTCCTGTGAATTTCTCAGTCACACAGCTTTCTTAATATTTTAATCCATTAACAAATTGCGAAGACTTGTTTCCTCTTCAAAAACACATGCAGTTTTAGTGCATTCTTACTTTCTGATCAGTTTGCTGCAAGAAACTTATATCTGAAATTCAAGAGGAATTGGTTATTTTTAATTGGACACGAGTCAATTGATACTGTTCTATTACCGGAATGGATGAATGTTGCTCTTGGAGAGCTAGATTTTGCCTCCGTCATCTTACTGAGCAGTGCCTCATTCTGTGAGTTGTCCCATTGAATGCAAGTGAGGATAGCAGAATCTGACCCATAATTAGGTTTCTGGTGTAAATTCTCATATTTGCAAGTTCAAAACTTCAGTTTTGTGAAGATACTCTAATATTTGTTTAAACTTCACTGATTCATGCTAGTGAATTTTTTCACTGTTTAATTCCCAAAATGTTAACAACATATGGGTGTCTGTGAACACAGTTAAAGTGAATTCACTGCTTTAATTTGACTCAGAATTTTACACTTTTTGAGGTATGTGCTCAGCTCCAGTCTTACCACAATCTAATATTATGCATTCATACTGAGAATGCCATATTAAAAGGAATTTTATTTCCATTTTTTATTTATTGTAGTTAATTTTTTACATGTGGTATATGCAAAGAATGGCAGAAGGTACTTGTCTACAATAAATTGCCAAAGGATGTATTACATTATTTATTCTAGACATAGATCTACTAAGCAACAAAATACAGTCCTTTAGATCAGTGGTTCTTAAAGCTGGTCCACCGCTTGTTCAGGGAAAGCCCTTGGCGAGCCGGGCCGGTTTTTTTACCTGCCGCTTCCACAGGTTTGGCCGATAGCAGCTCCCACAGGCCACAGTTCGCCGCTCTAGGCCAATGGGGGCTGCGGGAAGGGTGGCCAGCACATCCCTCGGCCTGCACCGCTTTCTGCAGCCCCCGTTGGCCTGGAGTGGCGAACCACAGCCAGTGGGAGCTGCAAGCGGCCGAACCTGCGGACTCTGCAGGTAAACAAACTGGCCTAGCCCACCAGGGGCTTCCCCCGAACAAGCGGCGGACCGGCTTTGAGAACCACTGCTTTAGATAGTTTCTTATTTATACTAGGACAGAGCACGCAGAATGCATTGATTTGTCCTAAATGTAATTCAGCCAAAAGAAGGAAGTACGGTTCTTTGGAGCTAAGTTTTACTACACATGTAGTTAAATTGCTAAAGAATACCACCAAGGTTAATGATATCAAGAAATTATCTGAAAGAGGAGTTTACTAAAATGATCAGTTGCATCTAATTGTCTGAAGTTAGTTAAAGTAATCAAACACCGGATTCTTTTAATGCTTATCAAACTTGATGGATGAGAGTCTACACTGGAAGACTATTTCTCTTCTTTCTCTCTTATCACATAGGCTGTTCTCTGTTTGGTGTGTATGTACTGGTGAATGATGAAATGTTAAAAGAAACTGTAAATAAAGATGTCAAAACTGTCATCCTGGCATAATCAATCAGAATATCATTGCAGACCTGGGTTCCCTTTAGTAACTTTCCATCTTTCAGTTAGCTTTTAGGAACTTTTCTTTCTTTCTTCAGGAGGGATTCTCCATTCTCTGTTTTCTATATTGTTTTAAATAGCACAGACATTTTTCCTTTCACAGCAGCTAATCAGAGAGCTCCTGCAAACCAACTGCAATTTCATAAATTGCAATAATTTGTATTTGAGAGGTAAATGTGGGAGAAGAGTTTTCCAGTAGTCAGAGAAGGTGGCTACCAGTAGGGCTATGTGAAAGGTCAAACCAGAACCCCTCACATAACAAGAAATAAAGTTGTGTTATGGTTCTAGCCAAACCTGTGAACAATCAGATTGATCTGTAACCATGGTACCAACACAGGGCCCTGTCATTGGCTCGTAACCTATTTGTGTTCCTCAACAACTTTTGTGTGGTTGCTCAGGAACCACACTGGTACCCTTAGCTATAACACTAAAAGATATGGAACTCTATGTGGCCCTGCTGTTTAGTGGTGGCAGACACAGGAAATGTTTCAACCCCTATTGTTGCCCATACACAGTATTGTAGTGAAGATGCATAATGTATTAGAGAAGACTCCCCAGAGGTTGAAGGTGACAATCTTTCTCTTAGCCTCAGCCTGATCAACAACCCACTAAGGGCATGGAACTGTGGGTTGTGAGAAGAGGGAATAATTAAAATGCAGAAGCCTAGTGATCAGAGACCATCCAACATACACATATAAATTAGATGCACATTTAGACAGATGTTGAATTAATGAGTTCAGTTTGGGATTCTTTTGAAATAAACTCATTGGGGATCACCGGCTGATTAGAAAACAAAATTCAGAAAATAAGTGGGTGGACTGCTGAAGTTATGACTATTTATATCTTTGTTTAGAAGGTCAAATTCTTATTATAAATTACAAACCACAGGCATGTCTAATGAAACTAAGCAGAAGAACATAACTTGCCATTCAGAAAAATGAAACACCATAAAATAACATACAGAGCACAGTTACTAATGTGCAATTAACTTATGAAAAAATAGGTTAAATTTATGTTGCTTTATACAACCATACACTGAATGTTTTGGAGCCTGGTTGTAACTATGGGCTCGATCTTGCATTCCTTGAATGCTCAACATTTCCACGTGAGTCTGTGGAAGTTTTGGGTGTGCATGTAGATTGGTATTAATTTTCAAGTTGCAGCAAAAGCAAGATATTTGTATATATGTGCTATGATATCAATAAAATGATTGTGCTGTGCTGTGAGTAGGTTTGCTAAGAATTAGTATTAGAGTACATGGGCTACTCAGTTGACCTGAGTCCTCAGAGTTACCTGCTGTATCTTCCAGAACTGATATAAGAAAAAGGTTGAAAACAAAAATGAGGTGTGAGTCAGAAAAGATTTTAGACTGTCAGTAAATTCCTGTCTGGAAAGGTTATATTGTGAATCAGGGTTTTGGCATGTTGACTCTGAGAGACTATTCCTCCGCTTCCCTCCATAATTCCTTAACAATATCCAGAGGTTTCTCTCTTGGTTCACTATGAAAGAAGGCCTTCCTGTTCCAAGTCACACTTTGCAGCATGGTATGTACCCTTTATGAAAAACCACTTAAGAAATATCAAATTCCAGGCAGTTTTGCACTTGTTGCAGAATATATAAATTAATTATAACAGCTGTTAGCGATTAGCTATGATGAGTATGCAAAAATTTAAATCCTACTTGCCTACCTTTTGGCCGCCTTAGGTTAACAGGCACATATGAACAAGATCATTATAGTCTTAATCCTTTTACTTTAATACTCTATGACACATTAGTTTATTAAGAATGTATGTTAGTGAAAGGCACACTTATTAAAGTTAAATCAGCAGTGAAACCATAATGATAGGATACTGCTAAGTCTGAAGACTAGACAAAAATATCTTTTTATATTCAAAAATAGTTTAATATAAAATTCTATATTGGGTCTCTTACATGGAAATTGTTAGAATAATTGTACTATGATGTATTTCCACTCTTTTGCCTTTTTCTAGAGGAAGGTAATTACCTCTGTGTTTGTATTCTAGTACAATGATTATTAATGTCAATTTTTTGAAAGAATAAAATGATGTATACAATGTAACACCTCTTTATACACAATGCACTCTATGGTGTATAATGGCCCTAGAACTCTTGGGATTTCACAAGAATTTAGTTTAGCTTTCCCTTTTGAGCTAGCTGACTTGTTTAGTGACCAAAGCCTCAATCCTGCAGTGAGCTCCTTCCTCCGCACAGAGTTCATTCCAGGTTTAGGGCCTAGGGGAGATTCTAACAGACTCTAAGACCATTATGTGAGAAATAAATTCCTACCCCCTAATATAGTATAGCTTTGCACCAGACTTTTTCAGTTCTGAACTACTATAGATGCTCTTGCATCCAGTTCACCAAATTAATCATGGAGGCTCGTGGGCCATCCCCTGGTTATGGCCACAGTTGACAGACTCCAGAAATTTAAAAATATTTATTTATTTATGAAACAATTAAAATGTAGAGCTCAATTACAACAAAATAATACAAAATAAGTCATTATTCTTATTTATTGTTTTCCTCATATTGCCCAGGAGTGTGGTAGGTGCTGTGCAAACACAGGACAATCACTGACCTTGATTCTGGAAACACTCGAGCTCAACTGTAATCATGAGAACTATTCACACATGTAAAGGTAGCACAGGATTGTTACTAACATACTTACTTTCCACCTGTTATGGCAACATGTGGTCAGCATTAAAGCCCTGCTATAGTCCATTGAGCCATTAACTTAAATGGGCTTGGATCAGGCTCATATTGAGTATAGCTTAAATTGGGCTATTAGTTTGATCAGTGATTTTCTGTTCTGCATATCTATATTATTCTCATCAGTGCAAAGGAAGGGGGCTGTTCTGCTAACTAAATAAGAAAATGATTTACAAGGAGATCAGTTTCACTGGTTTAATTGACAATCATCTACTGTTCCCTCCCAGAGGGCTTGCTAATTAATGCTATTGGAAAGCTTTATTTCAGAGAACACTTAGTATTCAGGTGTCAGTAGAACAGATACCCAATGGCAAAAAAACCTCTTGACAAATTATACCTAGGCTATTTATACTTACGGTTAAAGAAAGAACTTGAAGGACATGAGTAACATGAAGAAATGCCGAAAAAATATTAACACTTATTTTTGTATAAACAGAATCTAATTTTTGGTCCTTTTATTTACCTTTTTCAGGTCTTTACCACCCTGTCCATTTGTACACCCCGTCTGAACCTATATTATCTGACATGTTAATTCCAATAGCTGGACAAAAAAGCAATTAGTTTAACATTAGTCATTTGAAAAACCCCCACCCAAACCACTCTTTACCAACATCATCAGGAATTCACTTCCGTGTCTGAACTCTGGTGAAAGTGTTTTATCCACACTAGTGGTTTTCAAACTTTTTTTATTTGTGGACCCCTAAAAAATTTCAGATGGAGGTAAAGACCCCTTTGGAAATCTTAGCCGTGGTCTGTTGTGGGGGTGGGGGGGGTCTTAGCCCAGGGGTCTGCGGACCACAGGTTGAAAACCACTGTTCTATGGTAACAACAATCTTTCGCAGACCCGTTACACGTAGTTTGTAGATCCCTGGGGGTCTGTGGACCACAAGTTGAAATTGATCCTACCTTGAACACAGAATGGGGTAAGTGAGGTACTCTTTCTGTGGACTGTTTTATATATTCTCTATCCTGCCTTTTTTCCTATAAAGAAAACAAATATGCAATAAACTAGAAAATAAACTTATATCATTACTTGGGTAACTTCCACATTTACTTACTTCAGAATCCCAGCTGTGTGGTGCTGCATAAGCAGCAGAAATCATATCTTCTTTGCAATTGTGTTGATACTTCATATAAGTGGTGTGAAAAAGAGCCAAATAACTTACTGCTATTTGCTAAATGTCCTTTCATGAATAAGGGCCCAGATCCGCTCATAATGAATACAATGGGATCTTTGTCATTGATTTCAGTGAGAACAAAACTGAGCCCTAAGGGACAGATTTTCAAGTGCTCAGCACCCCCAATCGAGGCATGATTTTCAGAAGAGTTCAGATCCTGTTTAGGCACCTCAGCAGGGGACAGATGTGCAAAAGAAATAAGCACGCAGAGCGTTAGGCTCTTTTGAACATTTGTCCAATTTATTTTGGTGCAAATTGTGTGTGCTGCGGTATCTTGAAAATTTTGGCCTACCTATGCTTTGCTACATCTTCCTCATAGTGCACACAGCATCACACATCGCTATTAAATTGTATTTGCTGTTCCTCAAAGCAGAGACAGCCAAGGATTTCATTCCTTCTTCACAACAACACTACTCTGTTGTGCAGGTTGCTTTGCTTGATGATCTTAATGTACTAGCAATTTTAGGACCATCTACTGTAGAGTTTGTTCAGTTATTCAGTTGTCTTCATTATTTGTATGAACATTTAAGTGGGCTGTACTGTTTGTGATTAATTTGTGATTAAACTTTCTGCTTGTTTCCTTTCGTTCACAGAATGTTTACCACTGGCTCCAGTTTCTCCTTTGTAATCCCATTTTCTAGCATACCTTACCTTTTCTCTCCTGCATTATAATATTTATGTATTTATTTTTAACTGAGCCTGGTATATGGAAACCATAATCATAAGTCAAATAACTCTGCTACAATAAAAAATAAGACTTGAAGGACAATATGTCATGTATTTTAATTAAATAAACTAATATAGTAAGCACTGATACATGTACTGATAATTATTAGTCAGAATATTTTTGCTTTACTTCAGCTAACACATCCTCTCTCTCTCTCTCTCTCTCTCTCTCACACACACACACACACACACACACACACACACACACACACACACACACACACACACACTTACTTTTCATTTTATATTCCTGTTTAAGTGTCTTTTATATACAAATCTTTGGGCTTATGAATTAACCAGCCTTACATTTATTACATCTCTTTAGAATAGTGGTTCTCAAACTTATTTGATGGGGTCCCTTTCTTTATGTCTGTAGTTATTTATGTGTCAAATACATATACCAACACTTAGCTCTGAAAACAGCACCATGCCAGCAGCAGCCCAGAAGTAAGTGTGGTAATGTGAAAAGTGATATTCGTCAATATCACTTTTCACAGCAGACTTACTGCCCCATTGCTTCTGAGCAGCTGCTGGCACTCTGGGGCTGACAGCTAGAGCCCCACTGCCCCCAGGTGAGGGAGTGGGGAGGAGAGCCCAGGTGGCAGGGCTCTGGCTCTCCCCTTTATCCCCGCCTCATGGGTGTGCACGACCCTTCAGCACAAGCACCAGACACCTGGGGCTGACAGCCAGAGCTCTTCAAACAAACAAAAAAAAGCACACAGCTCGTGCCTTCCTTGACATATACCCGCACCTCCCTTGGTGTCCCGCCCCATAGTTGAGAACTGCTGCTTTTGAACAATGTCTTTGCTATCTGGGCTCCAGTGTGTAACCTTTCCAGCCACAGGGTAAAAGGTCCCATGGACTTTCAGTAAGGCTCCAAAGTCAAAGTGCTTCAGTCACTTTTGAAAATGAGACTTGCAGTCCTAAAATCACGCCGGTGCTTTTGAAAATTTTACCCAGGGACAATTAGAAAGTGGTGCAGAGGAGTAGCACTCTAGTGACAGTTGCTGGATGATTTTTGCCTCTGGATTCTGAGGCAGGCAGAATGAGGTGCAATTTCAGCAGCAGTAACTACTAAACCTTTTTAAATGGCATGTGTGTCCACTAACTCCCACCTCTGAATGACAGAGGGTCCAGAAAGTATGGCGCTCTCGCCTCTGCCATGTCCACCTATATCCATTTGGGGTGTGGTGGACTTCAGACCATGGTAGTCCTCTCACCCGTTCTCAGTGTCTGCTTCCTTTATGGAGCACTGTTTCAGGAAAGCACCCCAAATCAGGAAGAGTGCTTGGCATGTGCTTAAGTCTCATTTAAGTGCTTTCCTAAATAAGAATAGACTTAATCATGTACATAAATGCTTTCCTGAGTTAAGCCCTGTGATTCCCTCCCCCCCCAATACCTTTTGTACACACTTGCAACAGCAGTCACAAAGTGGCCCAGTATTAAACTCTGGGATCAGCATTTGCGATTCTCAGTCCTGTCCGTAAAATGGGATAAACTCAAACAACAATCCAGAACAACTGAAATTTGAAAAAAGGAGGATCATATCTGGATTTTGTATTCCCAAAGAAAGGAGAGTTGGAATCCAGAGTTCTTGTTCTGTTTGTTACAGATTCGCAGTTTGTGTAAATTGGCATAACTCTGTTGAACTTAGTGCAACTGTGTTTACTTCAGCCAGGCATCTGGTCCACGAAGTTCAGATCTAAATCTTGAATTTTGATCCGAGGTTGTGGTGTGGTCCAGGGTGCCCTAATTGCCTTTGCATTATTCCTCTCTGGGTTTCAAAACAGCATAAGACATATTGATTCTTTCATTTTATACATTTGATACTAAAATAGGCATGCTCTGGGGACATTTTGAATTCTTTTTTATATATTGTCTATTTATGTCTACAGCACCTCAGTAGCACTTATAAAACAAATACATTGTGTGAAATTAGCAGTGCAGCATTTCTGAGCTTTTTCTGTTTGATTTCCCCACAGGCATTCATTTCACACAGAGAGACAGAAACAGAAATCAACCATTTGGTAAAGTTACAAAATCATGTCAAAGGAATTCTTTGAAGATGCAGATCCAGGTACAGAGGTAATCTGGCTGGGACAGAGTATGTAGAACCTAGTTAAATAACTGGGAGTTGACTTCCAATCTATTCAGTTTATTACTAAATTTGTTACTAACTACTATGAAACACCTCCAAATGACTTCCTGGATGCACAATTACTTCATTTTTCATAGATGCTTACTTAATGGGAATTGTATTGTAGAAGATACTATATATATATATATATATATATATATATATATATATTAAACTGTAAAATGTTTGTGTTGAGGATGGGTTTGTAGTGAACAAATTGGGGGGGAATACAAAAGAAAAATTCAAACAAAGCCCTCACTCCTCTATTAAGTATTCATGAGGGCATTTTGGTAAATGAGCTAAGAATCTCAGGGCAGCATTGAACTTGGAAAAAAATTTAAATTTCTGTTTGATAAAGACCACAGTTGATCACTTAATTAATGCAATGAAAGGTTGTAATTCATTCCTGAGGCTTTGTTGCCAATTTTAAATTGTTTGAACTACTCTCTGTTAACTTATTGCATCTCCAGGACACATTGCATGAATTGTATCTTTGTGTTCACTCAATGAATTCCAAAGACCAGTTCCTCTAAATGTTCTTTAATGACACAGCTTTCTCTCTGCCATTTGAAAAATGTTTCCATGTTATACATTCTACTTTCCTAACAGTATCTTTAGTAACACATTTCATAAAACAGTTTTCATGGAAGGAAATGCTTAAAAATTCTCTTCTACTCTGAAAAGTGACTGTAAAATGACTTAGTGGCATCTTTTTCTCAATGATTTCATCCAAAATTTAATCAATATTCAAGAAAAAAAGCATTTTAACTTATTTAATGGTAGCCACAGAAACTTGATTTGGGAGTGTCTATAGCAGTAAAGATACTGGGACCAAATGATGTGCTGAATAACACCTGTGCATCCCTGATGTCCTCCATTTATGCCCTCAGTGACACCTATGTAGCTCAATTATCCTTCAGTGAATGAGACAGGGTGGATTTTTCTCAGAAGGAATAAGATTGATTGATTTCTAGGCAACGCTAACAGCAAAACATGGGTTACATTATTAGATGAGCCGCTGATTTGGCCTTAAGAATCTGGTAGTTGTTCAATACTTTCTTTAATGACTTGATAACTTTGCTAACAAAAATCATTAGTAATGTATAGGCCAACCTTTTACATAATTATAGTAAGACACCTAAGTGTGGTTGGTTAGAATGATACAACTGTATTTTAGAACGAGCTGCTTTCTTTCTGGGGTATGGCATGCAATGTAGTCTGGAGCTGAATGTATACATGCAATGGCAGCTGGGGTCCAGGAGGGAGGCTGACAGACTGCTGGGCTCTCCGAAAGTTAAAATATGTGGCAAACCACTTTGATTGGGCCATGTGATGTTCATAGGTCAATTCACTGCTGGCATAGGGAGGCATAACTCCCCTGGGCTTGGCCCCACAGGTGACACAAATTGGGGGACATGTGGGCTCCTGTGCCCCCCACCCAGATTTGCTGTTTGGCTTGTATTGAGCATGCTCAGTAATATTGCTGAAGCCGCTGCCCTCGCTCTGCCCCCTCCCCCCCTCACTATTTGCAGGCACGGTTGATCTCTGCTTGGCCCACTTATGCCAGTAGGGAATTTGCCTATACATTTGTGTGTTGTTTTTTGGATTCATATGTTTAATTCCCTTATAGAGTCTCTGCTTTCTCCCTCTCACTGAAGTTCTCTTCTTTCACCTATCTTTGGTCTTCAAAGGTATGGTTGTACCTGCATCACTCTTCTGCTCGTTATTTTCTGTTGTCAATTTTCCAGGAATATAGGATGACCAGATGTCCTGATTTTGTAGGGACAGTCCCGATTTTGGGATCTTTTTCTTATATAGGCTCCTATCACCCCCCCACCTCCATGTCCCAAGTTTTCACACTTGCTGTCTGGTCATCCTACAGCAATACCTCCTTTTGTACCTTATTCAGTACAACATTATTTTGTGCAAAGCTGTATTCTTTTACTATAGTTCTTTCTTTTTCCCTTTGTCATATCTCACTTTCCACTGACACACTTCATTCCTGTTCCTTCCCTCCTTTCCATCTCTCCTTCTTTCCACTCTTTCTTTCTCACTTATTCTCCTCCCCACGTTTTTTTGTCACGTCTCATGCTACTGTAACTGGGAGCCATCCCTCCTGAAAACAGCCTAACTAAATACAATTGAATGTTACTTTGAAAACACTTGAAACTGAAAATGAACAGCTATTCACAACAGTGGAATAAATTTTACCTGCAATAAAATAACAACGGAGTGGTTATAAAATGACGTACGCCCCAGAATGCTTTGAATCATCCTGTTTGAGTCCTGTGCATTCTGCATGCTATGTCGGGAATGATAATGAAGGTTTTTAGTGGTCCCCACTGTGTATGCAAAAATGACTTTTTATATACTGTTTGTAATAATTAAATGTGATAGCTACAATAACATATTTATATGCGGAATTATAAGCATCATAAAGACGAATGGTGATTTTGTCTAGTGTGAAAACTGGCTGCTAGGGAATAGGATATGCTATCTTTTCTGCCAGAGTGTATTCTTCTTTGCAGATGACAACATATATTAACTTATGAAATAATTGCAATAAGGACCCTGAATAGTTGACACCTTGTAGTATGTGGTGCTAGTTTATTATTACATTGTTGATGGCCCTGAAAGTTGATCAAGGCTGAGAGGCTCAAAATTGTCCCTGCTGGAATGCTGATCAGCCAGAAGACAAAGTTGGAAAGCTCTCATGAAGATAAACTCCATAGCAGCTGGTCTTGAGAAGTCACCGGAGGCGTAGTATGACTTTGTTGCTAAGTGACAAGTTTTTAGATAGCTGTTACTCTCCCTCATGAAAGTACTAGAGTGATGTTTTTTCAAAATGTAATTTATTTTTGTAAATCAGAGCAGAATCTATTTTCAGTCACTCTGATTTCCAAAAATAAACCACACTTGTGAAATGAAATCATTGCTCTGCTGCAGTGGTTTTCAACATTTTTTCATTTGCGGACCCTTAAAATGTTTCGAATGGTGGTGTGGTCCCCTTTGGAAATCTTAGACAGAGTCTGTAGACCCTCAGGGGTCCATGGACCACAGGTAGAAAACTATTGTTCTAGTGCTTTAAGAGTGGAGAGGAATTGCCATTTAAGAAATGACTGCCCGCAAGACCAATAAGATACAAATGGTCTTCTCTAAATACAAGAAGTACCCTGATGTTAGTTTTTTGACTTTTCAGTAGCAGCAACTTTAGGCAGCAAGCTTTATATTTGGATCTCCTTATGGTGGATGTTTTGGAATGGGCTGAACTAGTCAAAGGGAATGACATTTTCAACAAATTTGTTTTTCGTTCATGAATTACCCGCATAGAGATTTAGCTTTTTTCATATATGTTCCTTATTTTAATTTAGTCGATGAATGGTTAATGCACATATTGAAGCATTGTTTCTCATTTTGGCCCTCTGGAAGAAATAGTAATTGACATGTCAGAGTTTGCTAGTTCTGAATTCCAAACTTTTGGGATACAGGATGCTAAAGTCCAGCCCCACACACATTCAAGAGAATGGACTGTGGGGCAGAGCAGTGCTATATGCCAAGAAAATTATTCACAAATACCACCCAGTATTAATACTGCTGTATGACAACTTCCATAATAATCAGTGATGAGCTGCCAAAATCTTAACAACGGGTTCCCTCCTCACCCCACGAGGGGGTTGTTGCCCACCCCGCCCCCCGGGACTCCTGCCCCATCCAACACCCCAGCGTTCCTTGATGCCCGCCCCCCTAGGACCCCTGCCCCATTCACCCCCCTCCCCTGTCCCCTGACTGCCCACAGAACTGGGCAGGAGGGTCTTATAGGCCATCATAGTGGGTGCCCACCCCACCCCTAAGAGCCAGAGGTACCCGCCGGAGGGGCGAGGCGTGGAGTCCCGGAGGTGCACCTTCCTGGGGCAGCTCCCAGGAAGCATCCAGCAGGTCCCTCTGGCTCCCGGGGTAGGGGAGTGTAGCTAGGAGGGGAGCGGCCGCTCCCCCACTGATCACATCAAAAGTGGCGCCTTAGGTGCCGACTCCCTGGGTGCTCTGGGGCTGGAGCACCCACGGGGAAAATTGGTGGGTGCAGAGCACCCACTAGCAGCTCCCCACCCTGCACTTGGCCCCAGATCACCTCTGCTCCGCCTCCTCCCCTGAAAGCACCGCCCCGCTCTGCTTCTCCACGCCCGCCCTGGCTTCCCACGAATCAGCTGTTTGGCAGGAAGCTCGGGCAGGCTGAGAACAGGCAGTGGCTTCCCGCTCAGGCCCAGGGAGGCGGAGGTGAGCTGACGCTGGGAGTGGTTCCCCTGCGCACCCCCGCCCCCCGGGTTACCTGCTGCAGTGTGGGCGGCCCTCCTCGCGCCTCCCAGCCCCAGCTCATCTGCGCATCCCTGGGCCTGAGCGGGAAGCCGCAGCCTACTTCTCAGCCTGCCCTGGCTTCCCGTGAGAATCAGCTGTTCGGCAGGAAGCCGGGGGGAGTGTAGGGGGGCAGAGAAGCAGGCGGTGGCTTCATACTCAGGACGAGGGTGGCTGAGGTGAGCTGGGGCGGGGAGCGGTTCCCCTGCACGCCCCCCCTCCCAGGTTATCTGCTGCAGCGCGGGCAGCCCTCCTCGCACCCCCCCGCCCCAGCTCACCTGCGCATCCCTGGGCCTGAGCAGGAAGCCGGCAGCCTGCTTCTCAGCCTGCCCCAGCTTCCTGCATGAACAGCTGATTCGTGGGAAGCCTGGGGGGGGGGCGGAGAAGCAGAGCGGGGCAGCGCATTCAGGGGAGGAAGCGGAGGCGGAGTGGAGGTGAGCTGGGGGTGGGGCGGGGAGCTGCTGGTGGGTGCTTTGCACCCACCAAATTTTCCCCTTGGGTACTCCAGGGCTGGAGCACCCATGGAGTCAGTGCCTAAGGCGCCACTTTTGGCCAGTTAAATTTAGAAGTCCTTTTAGAACCGGTTGTCCCTCGCGGAACAACCAGTTCTAAAAGGACTTCTAAATTTAACAACTTGTTCTAGTGAACCGGTGCGAACTGGCTCCAGCTCACCACTGATAATAATCACTTTAATAAGGCCATCTGGTGCCTTCTGTGTTGATAGATGAGAGCATTGCTAACTTTAGAGATAAATATTCATCCCAAATTGAACTGCTTATTGGATGTGTAAATGAGATACCAAATCTAAGTGGTCTCAGTCTCACCTTGGCAAGGCCAAAGCTACCCAAACTTAAACCAGGAGAAAGAGCCCTAATAATACTGACTGAGTAAAATAGTGGACCGCTTCAGTTGTTGTCATTGGATAGAGCTACAGTAGCGATCCTACATACTTGAAACTAATTAAGGTACTCAATATAGAAAAACAAGTATCATCTTCAACTGCCTCCAAACCCAGCTGAATTGCTTTATGGACCTACTAGCACTGGTAATCATACCACCATCTAGTAAAGGAAGCTAATCCTATTGAGAAGAGTCACCTCAACATCCTGAAAAGAAATTAAGCAATTTGATGATCCAACTGAATTATCTGTACAAAGTTTCTACACACCAGATGATGGCTAAATCAAGATTTGAGCTGAAGCTGTTTCTTTAAATCTGTACCAGGAACCTGGGCAAGAGGGAGGCTGGAAAAGGATTTAGACAGAAGCTCTACAGTGAAATAAAGCATGTCTCTTCAGAATATCATTTTCATTACACTGAAAAGATCCTTGTTGAGTATTGGAAAAAAGTGATTCCTGGGACCATGATTGCTTGCTGGCCTCATGACTCAGATCTTCTCCAGGGATTGGCAGGGTCCTGTTCAAAGAACAATATTAGTAAAAATATTAAATAATAAGGTATGGTTTTGCAAACAGTATTTTACATTATTAGTGTACATTTTTCTCTTAAAATATGTGGACCTGATCTTGCAAAACTCGAAGGACCTGATTCTGGTCTCATTTACATCAGTCTAAATTGGGAGGAATTCAGTTTAAAATAATGGAGTCACTCCAGGATAAAATTGAAGTAAATGGGATCTGAATCAGGTCTCCAAAAGCAGAAATTGTTGAATTCAGTGGAAGGAGGATCAAGTGCAAAAGCTTTAAAACAGTTAAATTGGGGGAACTCCCGTATTTGCATATAGAAAATATGACTATAATATTACTAGACAGGCATACATAATTTTGCATTGTATAGAATACTGATCAAGGTGCTGAAATCTTTGTAGAAGTGGGGGTGGAAGGGGCAAACCTAAAGTGCTCCCTCTCTCCCCAGGCTGGCTGCTCTGGCAGTGAGCCAGCTGCCCTCTCTTCTGGTGCTACAACAGCCCCTGGTGGGTGAAAGATGTAATTGTAGTGCCTATCCAGAAGAATCTATTATTCTGCAGTGGGAAAAATCTGCGGGGGACATGAATTCTGTGCTTATATTTTTTTGTTAAAAAGTGGGGGGATGGCCCCCCTCATCCCTGGTTCAGGCAATACCGATGTTAAGACCTTAATATTTAAAACACATTTTATATTGGTCATCATGTGCTTAGAGAAAGGTTTGTGCTTCAATATGTTGCTAAATCAAGACCTAAAATCCTTGCAAGTAAATAATGTTACTGTAATGTTTCCTATACTTAACAAAAAGAAGGCAAGTGCAGCTGATCTAGTGTTCAGGTCTGTTGATTACCCACCTATGCCATCAGTCATGTGTCTGTTTCCTTACAACAGAACATCAAAATGTTTAACTTCTAAAACTCATGGGGGGAAAAGATCAAGTGTGTTCTTGTGCAGTGCAGTCATTCAAATTGGTGACCTAGAAACATTTTCCTAGATTATCAATTTCAATACACTCAACATGTGCAGAACTCAGATAAATATAAGCACTACAGAGTTTTGGCTAAAGGAAATGCTACTGTTAGGATGTTTACCCTGTATTTTGATATTTATCACAAAGTAAGCTAGCATCAGAATGTTATGGAACAATGATCTTTCAATGGGAACTAATATCTTCTTTTTGCATATGTTAGGAAATAAGATGAATAAATGATAACTATCAGATATTTAATATCAGTATCACATTTCTTTTCTGTTTTACTACAAGCATGATAGGTAAGCCCCCCCCCTTAATTTTAACATGAAAAAACTGTGGAGTGAGAGCATTTTTAAAATCTTAAGTCCCCCCACCCCCCATTTAAATGTAAATATGTGTCAGCCCACCCTTAGTCCCACTGAATACCAGAAGTAACGAAAGTGTTCCATTTAAAAGATGGCAATGCAGAGCTGTCTTTGCACTTCACAGCTTTTCTGAAAATAAAACAAGGTGCAGCTGGAGACATTAAGGGCCCAATTTTCGAAAGCTTGTAAGAGGGTGTTTAGGTTCCATAGGCTTCCGTTGGACTTAAACAGGTGCTGTTCTGACTTAAGGATGTTTCTTGATCAGAGTCCATTTTCTGCTCTTAGACAAACATCCCAGTTGTTGTTGGTGGTGGTTTATTTATTTATTTATCATTTAAAGCACCAAAAAGTGTGTTAGAAACCTCACTGTAGAAATCGAAAGACAAGGTCCCAGTCCTGAAAAACACACAGACTAATAATTCATTGTCAAACTGGAATAACATATCTAGTGGGGTCCAGCAGGGCTCTGTCTTGGGTCCAGTATTATTTCAATATTTGCATTAATTAGTTGGATAAGGGGGAGTTTGCTTATAGTGACACCACCAGGCTGGTGAAAGCACTTTGGAGGACAGGAAGAGAATTCAAAATGACCATGTTATACTGGAGAATTGGTCTGAAATCAAAAAGATGAACTTCAGTAACTGCAAATGCAAAGTGCTACACTTAAGAAGGAAAAATCAAATGCACAACTACAAAATGGGGAATAACTGGTTAGGTGGTAGTACTGCTGAAAAAGGATCTGGTGGTTATGGTGGATCATAAATTGAATGAGAGTCAACAGTGTGGTGCAGTTTTAAAACACGGCTAATATACTGTATTAACAGGAGTTTTGTATATAAGACATGGGAGGTAATTGTCCCATTCTTCTCAGCAGTAGTGAGGTCCAATTCTAGGTGCCACACTTTAGGAAAAATGTGGATGAATTGGAGAGAGTCTCTGGAAGAGTGACAAAAATGATAAAATGTTTAGAAAACCTGACCTATGAAGAAAGGTAAAAATAATTGGGCATGTTTAATCTTCAGAAAAGAAGATTGAGGGGGAGCCTGATAAGTCTTGAAATCTGTTAAAGGCTATTAAAAAGGGAATAGTGATCAATTGTTCTCCATGTCCATTGAAGGTAGAACAAGAGGTAATCAGTTCTATCTTCAGCAAGGGAGATTTAGGTTAGAAAGTTTTTTCCTAGTATCTAACTATAAAGTTAGCTAAGTACTGGAATACGTAACCAAGGAAGGTAATGGAATCTCTGAAGGTTTTTAAGAACAGGTTTTTAGACAAAAACCTGTAAGGGATGGTCCAGGTATACTTTGGTCCTGCCACAGTGCTGGGGCTGGACTAATTGAGCTCTCAAGGTCCCTTCCAGCCCTACATTTCTATGAATATTAAACAAGGTATAGGAACATAGGAATTTCGGTACCAATTTAGACCTGTGGTCCCTCTTGTACACTAGTCTGTCTCCATCAGTGACTGCTATCAAGCGCTTCGTAGGAATTTAAGATATCCTGATAACAGGCAATTATGGAATAACTTAATCTCAGCTACTTAGCATCTGATATTGCTCCCAAGGAATTCAATGGCAAAGTCCCTTTGACTTCAATATTACAGAATTAGAACTTTAGTGTTGGCTTATTCTCTAAGGACCTGATCAAGCAAAGGACTTAAGAATGTGCTTAAAGTTAACAATCCCACTGCAATTAAGCACATGCTTAAGTATCTTGATGAACTGGGACATAAAATATTAACAATTTTGCCTTTGCAAGAAGACAGTTTTACTGTGGCACCCCCTATATTTAATAAGGAAGGAATTTTTCAATTCTTAATGTAGATGCCTAAATAGATGTTGCTGTGTGCTAAACTGTTTTGGAAATTGAGTCCTGTATTTTTTATAATACCAATTATTGTTTCAAACTTAGAGCTTTGCTATTTCTCCTAGGACTTGAGAAGGGTAATGAAGTTGGAATCCCTTGTTGTTGCTGTACAATATTAAAAGGAAATGCTCCTTAATGGCACATACTTTTGGGGCCAAATGGCCAAATCCCAGTTGCTTTTCACTTCTGTTCAGCTGGTCAGCACCAGGCCTGTAAGAACAGAATGGCAGTTCCCTGTTCAGGAAGAAACCAAGGTCTTCTGGTCATGAGTGGTGTGAAGAAGAATACGCTGATCCATGTTGTTATTATTTGCTTTATTGCTTTTTGGTTGGTTGCCCAGACTAGGAGGTACAAGTCTTGGGTTCTGTGCCTGGCTCTGCCACAGACTTGCAGTGTCACTTTGGGCAAGTAATTTCAAATCTCTGTCCTTCCCCCCACCCACACAACCCTTTTCCTGCCTTGTGTAGAACTCTTCAGAGAAGGAAATCTCTTCTCAGAGCCAGCGTTAGGCATAAGCAGACTAAGCAATTGCTTAGGGCCCTGAGCGGATCAAGGGAGCCCACTTTTAATTATTAATATGTGTTGTATTTGGCAGGGGGCCCAATATAATCCTGTTTAGGTCTCCCAATGGGCTAGCACTGGCATTTTCTTTCACCATGTGTTTTTATAGTGCCTTTTACAGAGGGGCCATGATCTTAGTGTCTTTCTGCTCTACTCTAATTACACATAATAGTCCCCTTAAAATTATTATTATTTAGATTGCAGCAGTACTCACAGGGTGGAAGTTGCTTTTCAAATATACATGAAGCCTGAAGAAGCTACAGTCTAAAAGACCAATGAGGTGTGGGAGAAATACACAGTACAGAATGATCAGGCTCATGATAGACACATGGCAGCAGATCCACAGCTTGTGTAAATTGTCATAGTTTCAGTGTTCACTGACTTCAATTGCACTATAGTCATTTACAGAAGCTCAGCATCTGCCCTATGGTATATTACCTACTTTTTTTAAAAAAAAATGTGCATTAAGTTAAACATACTGAATTCCCTTCCTTCACTCTTCCTTCATAATTCTGTGCTCTCATCTTTCTCCTACATTGATTCCCTGTCAAGAGCCCTTATACTCTCTCTCTCCCTATGTTCAATAATTTTCCTCCTTGTAGTTGAGCAGTTCACTCAGATGACTTGACTGACATTTCTTATGTGTCATGGGAGAAGTGAATCTTTGTGAGTGCTTTAAACGAGGAGACGGTGGTTAGTTTTCACATTTAGAATTGAGTAATTCTGAACTCACATACACAGATACACATTACCAGCAGCTAGAATACTGTCTGCTGCTTCACCAGGCTGTTGCCATCTTCCAAAAAGTGCCACACCAAGGCACCTATTCAGCATGCTTGAGCTTGTAGGTAATGGAAAATGGCATGGTTTGCCTCAAAAATTGAAGTTGCAGTTATTATACTACCATCTGAAGCCAGTGGTTTTACTGGGGGAATACAGGTCTTTCTAAGTGTTTACATTAATTTGGCTTGATCCTTCAACATGCTGAGCACCCTAGCAGAGATCCAACAAAGCACTTAAGCACATACTTAACTCTAAGCATATGAATAGTCCTATTGACTTCAGTGGAACTATTCACATGCTTAGAATTAAGCATGTGCTTAAGTGTTTTGCTGGATCTGAGCTAGGGTGCTCTGCACCTTGCAGGATTGAGCCACTTGTGAAGACTGAAATTATTAACATTGTTGAGAGGCCCTAAACACAAGTACCAGATCTGAACATCCCTGGATTCTGGGAGGTTTGGGAATCTGAATCCAGGTCTGAATGGCTAATATCCTTAACCTGGGCTAAACCAAACTACTGAATCTGACCACCTGAAACTCGGGACAGTTTCAAATGCTGCTTTAGAACAGGGACTTACCTCTTGATCCTATTGAATTAACATAACAAGTGGTTGATTTTTTTTGTGTGTGGGGGTCCCTCCGACCTCTCCAATGTGCAATGAAAAAACCCAAACAAAGCTTCTTTTTTTTTCCTAGTGAAGTAGCATGCGAGGTTGGGGGAGGGGAGGGAGAAGAAGTGTGGTAGAATACGTTACATGCAGAACACAAAGCAGTATAATGCTCACCCTGTGTTTCATCTTTCCATTGTGTGACTGAGAGCTTGTTTGGTTCAGGAATCCGCTGGTTACCCCGTCAGCTTCAGCAATGCTTCAATCAGACAAACACAGAAGCCAGTAAATTACTTGGGCCCTGCATTCTTCTATCCCAAGTGTGCTTTCTTTTAGGGAAACCATTGATTTTTTGCAGACAGTCAACCCATATTTCAGTGACAGTCACAGGCAAACAAGTAATAAACTTCCAATGATTTCCTGTATTCTATTGCTCAGATTGCAATCTGTAAGAGGAACCATTCATTTTGGAGTTACTGAATTTAGTCCTTTTTTATCACCATCAATAGCAGTGAAAGAATGCTAAACTTTACAAAGCTAAGCAAAGTGATACAACATCTCCCCTGACCCGCCCATGGTCTTTAGCAGAAATGTGGAATAGGATGAAACGTGGATGAGGAGTGGGGGGTGAACCTGCAAGTATAATCACCAAGCTATATATAATCTGCATTAGTTGTTGAATATGATTGATGCTGTAGCACTGAACTTCAAATTGTAAAATGTTGCCCACTTTATGTTGAGTGTCCAGACATTAGAAACACATTCAGTGTTCACTCTTATAGCACTAACTTTAATGAATTAATGTAGCCCTTATATGTCTGTCATATGTACTTCAGGAAGTTCAATTTGAATTCATTAACTTTATTATTTATTACTAGCATTTTGCTGTGAGAGTGTATGGCACTCTAGAGAGAGAACAAAGACAGTCCGTGTCCTTGAGGAGCTTGCAGTCTAGGATCCTAATCACACAATGAACTCTGTACACATGGATCTCTGTGCCCACGTAGACCCCACTGCAGGATCAGGGCCTAGGTTAGATGTGACATGAAAAATTGGGAGAGATGATATCAGGCAAAGGGGATTGCGGAAGTAGCTTTAGCATCTGTATGGAATATGCTGATAGAACTGGCTTTGGCCTCAATATGATTAAAATGATAAACATGGTATTTAGTAACTGACAAAGCATAATCATAATCAATTGCAACCTTCCCCCAAACTTAACTTCCATTGAGGCATGTGCTTTCCCCTTTTCTTTTATGTTTATAAGGGCTTATCAGGTTACAAGTCCTGATACAGCTCCCATAACAATAAATGGGAATTTTCTCATTGAGTTAACTCAGTGGGAGTTAAATCAGGCTATAGAACCCTTAGCAGTTTTGCTATGAAACAACCTACTCCTCACTTGAATTCAGAGTGGCAATGTTTCCAGCAATGCTTTTCTATATACTAGTGATCTGTTAATATTTCTTCAACATCCTTACTCAGAGAATCTGGGGAATATTGATGACTACATATTAACTGGGAGAAGTCTGTAATAGTTAGTATAGCTCTCTGAATTCTATAGCTACCACTATCCAATCTGCTCAAATAAATACTTTACTTTGTAGGTGCTCTTAGCATTAGGACAAAAATAGGCTGTTTGAACAGTCCTCTTTTTTAACAAAATTATTAAATGATTTGAAGAGTTAAGGACACTTTTTATAATGGCTCTTAATGGAAAATCAGTGTCATTCACAAGAGAATTCTTCCCCAAATTAATAGTTTATTTACTACTATTCCAGTTATCCTGCCCAATCTTTATTTTTAAAGCTAGGGTACTGCAATTGCTTCCTTTGTATGGAGCAGTTGTCATCACTGGATAACTCCTCAGCTGGTGCCAGAGCCTCAACTGGTGTAATTCAGTATACCTCCCATTAAAGACACTGGAGTTACTTTTTTACATCTCCTGAGGATCTGGCCCAATAATTCTACCTCCAGGATTGGAGGCAGGGGCTGCCACTTTCTAGCTTGTTTTTAACCTTCCATCTGAATTACATTTCATATCTTGTCATGACCCAAATGTAGCTCACCCACAACAGAATAACAGACTCTTTCTGACACAATATATAGATAAATGCTCTGTAAGCCTTTCAGTCTTCTCATAGTCATGTAAACTGGACTTAATGTCTTTGAAATCAGTGGAGTTACACTGGAGTAAATCTGGTATAAGCGATGGAGTATCAAGCCTCTTTAAAAAAACAAACAAACAAAACAAGAATATGTTTTACCCTAGGACACAGAAGCCAAAAGAGTGAAATTTGGTCTAATGCCCTGAAGTTCTCAAATGCTGCCAAGGAGACTGCTTTATTTGGTAACAACCCTTGTGGTCTGACAAAGCATTATCCAAAAATCTTCAAATATTTTTGCTGAAACACCATACTGAATCTGGTTCTTTCTTCATTAAAGATCTATTCCACAATAACATACAGTCACTTGTGTTACTCCAGAAATAACATAACTCTCTTGTATTACAAAATGTGGCACTTACATGTAATTAAACTTTAAGGGGTTTAAGCTTTAATGAAGTTTAAGAGGTAAACATAGGCAAACAGAACAGATACGTTTGGAATGACTGCAGTTATTTAAAATTAATACCTGCCTTTGAATAACCAATGTACACATTCATGGATCAATAGAAAATTCCATAAAGCAGGTTCTAACTGAACAGTAAAATCAAAACCTAGTGGATAAAGGATTTAATCATTGATTTGAACGCCACAACAAGGAATTAAGTATATTGTGATATATGATCAAATTTCTTAAAACTTAAATACTATGTTATAGCAAAGAAAATGATCCAGAAGAAAAATGCAAACAGCATCATGAATTGTTGCATAACTGGCTGTTATACAAATGATGCTTTCCAAAAATATTACTTGCATATTTTTTCTTCAGTCTTCAATATTAATTCATGTTAAATAATGGAAAGTATTTTCTATTATTAATACAGTATTCTTTAAACAAATTTTATAAAAGCAATACTTTATGCTTACCAGTCCTTGGCACTGTAGTACTTTGTTCCACTAACGATGCCATACAGCTGATAGTACTGTTGTTCATCTGAGACAATATGTTGGTTTTATTGGATAAATATACAATCAAAAACTGTCTCTTTTTTTGGATTCTGAGCCCTTTGTCCTATTGTCTGGCTATCCCGAAATAAGGACAGGAGACATTTGGCATGGCTTTAATTAGGCCACAACTTTATTATTAGATGTCTTGGACCACCCAGCAGATAAAAGTGTACATTGCAGGTAATCCCACGTTTATTCTGTAATTACCCAGGGGATTTTACCAGCTCCCCCTCTTTTTCCATCCAGGTCCCTCCAGCAAATTTATCGCCAGGAGCATACCATCCACCCCCCTCCCCGTAGGATGGTTATGGTGGGCTACAAAAATGGGGGGCTGGCTCCCTGCTGTATCAATCATAGGAGTCCCCAACAGCCCTGTTTATTCCTTTAATGAACACCTTTTAAAGTCCTTTTCCAAGCCATTTTTCCGGTCACTGTATACCTTTCCTATGGAGTACCTGCACTGGACATCCACCCTACACTTAAATAATAAGTTGCAACATACAGCCTACAGCCCTTCATGTCATGCATGAACAGAGCCCTTCCTGAACCCACTGTGGGGAAGGCAAAAAAAAACCCAACTGAACCCAAGCCAATATGATGATATGGGAAAAAATCCTTCCCAGCCCCCCTAAAAAAGGGGCGGCTAATGTAATGCCTCCAGCAAGTCTTGACCAAACCTGGTATTTTACCACATAAAGGGGAGGGAGGGCGAGTCCCTCCTCAGCCTGCTCCATGTAAAAGAGCTTCAGGCCCTTTTAAACCATGCATTCCTGGGGAATGAGTCAGTAACCACACTGACCTTTTGCAATGGTTTTCATCTCTCTCTCTCTCCCCCTCCCCCTCCCAGCCATAAAGCACTGTTCCCTTCATTCAGTCAGACAGCCAACACCCCGCATCCTGCCCTGCTTAAAAGTGCAGGGCTGTCAAATTCACAACAAATAGTGAATGATGAACTGCACACAGCCAGTCCCCTGCATTTATGCAGAGCTCATTGCAGGATTGGGATCCAAAAAAATCCATTGGTTGTTTATACCTTAGTGATCCTAACAAAATGCTAATGGGAGGTAAAAAGAAAGAAAGGGAACAAAATAAAAATTTATGAGAAAACTAAAAAGAAACAAGTTCAAACATGAGTGACTACAGGTGAAAAATAAGTCAAGTCTGCTGAGGGAAGGAGATTATACATCAGATAGTGAATTGCTATTCACACCATAAATTGGTGTCAAGTCAAAAGAATATCAGAAACTGTGATTGAATTTGAAATCAAGATAATTTCATCACTATGGAATTGGGCACAAGTATATCAGTCAATATTTTTGCCATCTGAAATAAGCTATTATAAGGAAAGATTTTTAAAAGTACCACGTGAACCTCAAATGCTGAGCTAAAAAGTTTCACAGGTCAAAGAGTGCCTCTGGTTAGAAAACTAGAGGAGGCAGTGACCTATGAAACTCAGAGGGCAGAAAGTGGGCCCTGTCACAAGCCTACAGCAAATAATAATGAGATTGTGTCACCATAAATACTTTGATAGGTTTATATTTCTATAAAACATTACTGAATGGCTGTAGCCTCATCATCACCTGTTTTCTAACAATCAGTGGATATGATTCCTCGAGATCTTGCACTGGGATGCTATCTTCCAGTGACCATTATCCTTTACTATGCGAAGTGGTTAGAAAAGATGTACTCATTATCACATGATTTGCAGAGGCAGCTGACCAACAGACAGCCAGACTTCTGCTCTTGAATTTTGGATGACGGTTTTTTTTTTTTTTTTTAAATGATAAGCTTGCATTGGATGGTTTTCAGAGCCACACATAGTGTACTCATATAATTTACGAGCTGATTCTTGGTATCAGTCTTGATGAAGTTCATTCTTGAAAAACTTGTTTGCATTAATGCATTAATCTGAAGGTCATCAAGAAAGCCATGGCTAGTTTATTCTTAGAAACATAATAATCAAGCAATGTGCTCCACACTTGCAAAATTTTGGGGAGTGGATTGATTGTTTTGTTCAATCCTGCCATATTTAATAACTTTCAGCTAGTAACCAACCTAGAAACACACTTAGTTTTCCAGGTAGCATTATCCTGTCACTCAACCATAACCGTTTTGTTGTCATCAATATCTAGAGATTTGAGATCTTGATGCCAAATTGTAAAGAATTTTATAGGTGTCAGGTCTTCAAGAAGTTATTCAGTGACTTCCCATTAATATCTGAGTATGACTGGCATAGTTCTTTGATATTGCCAGCCCTGCCCATGAAAGTAGCTGAATTTTCTTGATGTTTTCTCAAGGAATGGAAGTGTTTTCACTTTCCAGTATCCAGTCTATACCCAGTTTCATTGCATATGCTGTTACTTTGTTAAGCTTATTATCTGCTGTCATTCTCCAATCTGCTGGTGAGTGAAGTCTGTAAAACAAACAAAGAAACAAAAAAGTTCTTTTAAACCATTAGCAGTTGGTTAGTTCTGAGCGATCATCTCTCTGCTCCAGCATCATCTTCTGCCTCCACCTTCAGAAAGAATTCCCCTTATCAGACTTCTGCCATGCACAGCAACTCTTCTTTTCCTCAGAGAAGGGGCTTCTCTCTTACCCCAGACCAAAGGCAAGGCCCCTTTATCTTTGCAGGCTCTACACCATACTCTCTGAGAATCATGTCCTAGCTGCTACTAGGCAGAGAAGAAGAATAGCAGCCAGGGCAGGGCTGCCCTTTCAAGGCTTAATCCACAGCCTCTTGAAGTAAGTGGAAAGACTTCTGTTGACTCTAGTGGGCCTTGGATCAGGCCCCCAGTTTGCAGTCCATACAGCAAGGGAACTGAGTCCTTGGGTATGGGCACAAGGGAGACGATGAAGCAGTGACACCGCCTTTAGGATCTCCTGTTTCAGATCAAAGGGCTGCAGTGCTGTAGTAGCAGTCCAGTACTTCCTTTATATCAGGGATTGGCAACCTTTGGCATGCAGCCCGTCAGGGAAATCCGCTGGCAGGCCAGGACCGTTTGTTTACCTGCAGTGTCCACAGGTTTGGCTGATTGCAGCTCTCACTAGCTGTGGTTCGCCGCTCTAGGCCAATGGGGGCTGTGGAAAGTGGCGGCCAGCACATCCCGTGGCCCATGCTGCTTCCCGCAGTCCCCATTGGCCCGGAAAGGTGAATCACAGCCAGTGGGAAGCGGCACAGGCTGAGGGATGTGCTGGCGGCCGCTTTCCACAGCCCCCATTGGCCTGGAACGGTGAACTGCGGCCAGTGGAAGCTGCGATTGGCTGAACCTGTGGATGCTGCAGGCAAACTTACTTTATATATTAGGCTATGGGGAGTGTTTCTGAAAAATAAAATCTATTAGATTCACTCTTCCAGGGAGTGTGTGTGAATATACATAACAGAAATGATAACTGCAGCATTTAAACAAATCTAAAATACATTAAAATGGCTGAATTTTTTTTTTAAATGATGACCTTTTATTTAAAATTATTTTTTCTCTCAGCTTCAATGGACCTTTAATACTCTACACACTTCTTTTAAAGACTGTCAAATTGTATTTCTTATGGTCCACTGGGATAATCATTCACACGTTCTATCACAACTTTTAAAAAATATTTAATTAAAACAACTAACATTTCCTGCACAATGCGGTTCAGACTCAAAATGATAGGATTCCGCAAACTAAAGCAGTTGCACTCAGGAGCATGGGTGTTGATGTAAGTCTCATTGCATTTGACCTAGATGTGGACATATGACACAAAGGAATGCTAGGAAATTGGGCACAGAGGATAGACAAAAGAGGTTGAAGGTTATGTGCTATAGAGTTCAGGCAGGAAAGGACTGAGGTTACAAACGTATGAAGGGCCAGAATTTATTATTTATATTTTGTTTTTCAGATAATTTGTTCTATTTCCTTTTTTCTTCTATTTATTCTTAATATATTTATATACATGCATACCAAGCAAAATGGGTCCTCATGCCAAAGGCAGAACATATGTCAATAGACCATTGACACTGCTGTATGCTGTAGTTGGTTTAATAGTCACTGGAAAAATAGTGATGGGCATTACCAAAATCCGGAGATTGTCTTAAATCATTTAGATGAGCAGTGCATGTCCAAGTGCTTCTTCATGAAACTCTACTCAGCATCTTGGATTTTTTGTAAATTCTGGACATATAAGGCCATCCTCTGTGGCAGATGTTGTAAGAGCACCTCCAGAAGAGTTTCATCTGTTCCTTGTGCTTGCACACAACTACAAAAAATGTAATTGCATATCCAGTTTCTGATTCAGCCAAACTTCACTGGGACTTAAACAAATGTTTACGTGCAGTCCTGAAGGGATTCTCACTGGTAAATCTTTTGACTCAGTTATTATCAGAGAGTTGATTTCCTGGAGATATATTTCAACCTGCCCAACATTTAAACACAAAAATATGCGGTTGTATCCACTAATAGTTTGGTACACTGTGACCTAGATACACTCTGATTCTTCCTCTTATCATTTAGTATATGGATCAGTTATGTCAAGTCTGGGGCACATCCCATTGTTTATGCCTCAAGACCTTTAGCAAAATTTATTTTTGGAGTGTGGAGCTTTCACAAATATTTTTGTGACTGAAAATGAACATAGTCATGATCACAAACGTCTTATTTTTTATCTGCCTCTAGCATCCATGCTTCTAATAGAGAAGCCAAATACTTTGTTAGAAAGATAAAAATTGTCAAAGGAGATACACTATCTTTAATATAGCAAATAGCTTCTTTCCTGCTATCTTACCAAACAGCCTTGAATAGTTTAAAAAGCAAATGCCTGCTGAACTGCTAATGGGATGATAGTCACATACCAGAATGGCAGCTATGAGGCCTGATTTGGATAACCATATGTAATACACTGGCCTAGAAACAAAGGGTCAAATTCTGTTCTCGGTTATACCAGTGAAACCTCACTGAAGTCAGTGGAATTTTACTGGTTAACTAAGGGCAGGATAATAGGCAGAAGTAGCAGAAAAAAAAGGCAACATGCAATACATAAATTGTTTGTTCTGATTAGTTCACCTAGACTTCATTGGTATGTTTACACAGCAGTTAATCCCTGGCAGATGACCTCTCTCAGTTGACTCAAGCTCATGGGGCTTGGGCTATGGGGCTGTAAAATTGTAGATGTTCCGGCTCAGAGATTTGACCTCCTCACGGAGTCCCAGAGCTCAGGCTTCAGCCCGAGCGCACCCATCTACACTGTCATTTTACAGCCCTATAGCCAAAGCCCCATGAGCCTGTGTCAGCTGACATAAGCCAGCCACGGATGTTTACTTGCAGTGTAGACATACCCTATGTAGTCTATGACTTTCACACAATTACAGCTTGTTTTCCCCCTCCCTCAAAAAAAAAATCCTTGCCAAATAATTGCTCTGTAAGTTGTTCATGATTATTGTGACTATTCAATATCCAAACTTGTATTGCATTGGTTATGTTTGATTTATTGTTTTAATTATTTGTATTGAAGTAATGCTTAGAGGCACTAAATGAAATTTGGACCCCCACTGTGCTAGACACTGTATAAATATATAGAGAATGAACCCTGCCTACAATCTAAATAGGCAATGTAAAGGTAGGAGAAGAGGACGATGGTGCTATGGATAATGCACAGCACCCAAAAGATTCCGTTTTCCAGTTCTGCCACAGATTTGCTGTGCGGACCATGGGCAAATGACAATCTGTGTGTACCTCAATTCCCTATCTGTAAAATTGGGGAACCTCTTTTTTTCCACCCTTTATTTTTTTTATTTAGAATGTAAAATTTGTGAGGCAGGGACTGACTCTTGCTATGGATAAGTGCATGGCCTCACACAATGGAGGCCAGTTCTCAGTGGCATCCTCTAGGTCTTATCAAAATAGAAGTAATAATGTATCTTGAATTTTATGATGGGGCACTGAGGCATAATACACTTGGCAAACTGGGATCAGTTATGGGAGCAAATTGTGATAGGAAGACTAAATCTGCTTGAAATATTTCTAACAGTAACCTTAAAACTGTGGCAGTCTTTGTAGGCTTGATCTATCAGAGCATTATATATTGAAGTAATCTTTACTCATGTGAGCAATCCCATTGACCTCATTTAAACTTCTCACTTGAGTAAGAATTACTCACTTAAAATATTCCACACTAATATTGAAGTATGCACACAATGTTCTGCATCTACAATTATTTATACATTATGATAGTTCTGGGGTAATTCTGCACCAAGACATTTAAATTTTGACACACAATATTTTAAAATTCTGCATATTTTATTTGTCAAAATAACACAATATAATAACACCTGTTTCAATTATTTTGGTAATTTATTTCAAAATCCCTGTCAGCAAGTATCTCTGCAACAACACAGACAACAAAAAGATGATTCAGGAAATGTATTTTGAAAAATAGATTCCTTTTTAGGCATATTAATAAGAACTCTGAGCAATAATTCATTTAAACTACAGTACAAAAATGTATTTCCTGCGCCCCTCAGAAGCAGTGCAAAGGCTTGGGGGAGTCGGGTAACGGAGGAGCTGAGGAGGAGGGAAGTAATTGCTGGGAAGGAGCCTGTGAGTGAACCTCTAGGGTTGTTGGGTGTGAGTGGGAGAAGCATGGGACATTTGGGGGTGGGGAGGAGAGATTGGTAGGGCGTTGGGGAGTCTCCCCCATACAGACCCTGGCTCACCCCAGCCTCTCCCACTCAGTCAGACATATCTGCCCCTGTCCCCATGTGTCCCTTTACCTCACCATGTGTCCCTGCACCCCCTGCCCCCTGTTCCCATGTGGCCCTGCACCCCCACTCTCATTCAGCCCCTGGCTCAGTGTTGTCACCCCACTAGATCCTATGCCCCTGCCCCAATCTGTCCCCTCAGCCCTTCTGAACCCCAGTGTATGTGACCCCCCCAGCAGCCTTGTGTGACCCCCTCTATCTGTCCCCTTCATGTCCCATATCTCCTCACCTGGCCTCACAGGCAGGATGCGGTGAGGAAGGCAGCCTCTAACTCCTCCCTCTCTGTGGATGTCTGCTTTGGTGGTGAGCCAGCTGCCCTCCATTCTGGCAGTACAGTAGCTCCTGGTGGGTGAAAGTTATCATTGCAGCTCCTTCCTGGCAAAATCCTTTATTCTGGCAGTGGGGAGGAGAGGGAGGAATCTGCAGGAGACATGAATTCTGCATTTTCACAGTGGTGCAGATTTTCCCTAGGTGTAGTTATGATCTTGTAACTTTGATAACTTATTGTAGACAAGTTAGAATTTTGTCTATTCTTTTAAAAATACATTTAAGGATAACATTGCTAGTGAGCTCATAATTAAGGATGAATTTGTTAAGGATAGCTCAGTAAAGGATAATTCAGTTAAAGAGGGATGAGTTTAAGAGAGATAAGAGTGCAAGCTGAATATCTCAAGATCAAGGAAGTTTCCAGCTGCACTGGAGAACTTAATGAAATTTCTAAATTCAATTATCTCAGAAGTTTCCATTGTTTTCTTTGTTCAAACAAACAAAAGAGGCAAACTAACCAGCAAATTAATTATCAGCAAACCACCAAAATTCAGGACAAGGGAGTTCAGGAAAAAAGTTTTCCCCACTTCTCCTATTGACAAATGAAGGCCATTTATATCCATTGTATCAAAACCACAAAAATTCAAGGTAATTTGGATTAATGGTTCTAATTTTGTCCTATTTCTGTTGAACAGGTGTACTTCTTATGCTACTCCTGCTAAAATAAATATTTTTTTTTACATCCTGAGTACGAAACAATGATTTCCAACTTTGAGTGCTTCACCTCCAAGTTGTTTTTCAAACGTGCTGTCACAATACATTCTTTGGGTAATAATTTGAAGAATCAGTAATCATCTTTATTTTATGAAAGTTGGCATTTTTCCATTGATTGCTTTACTTCTCAACGGCCTTGCACCTGCTGCCTTTGCAGTTTGAGTTGTATTCTGGCATGTCAGCTCATTCATATATTTCAATATAACATCGTGACATAGGCTTTTGAGGATATACCAGCTGTTCCCTTTTTTTTTTTTTTTTTGCTTGGATGATGTAATTTAAACTGGCAATGTGCACTATGTTTTATAAACCTATGATGTTTTTGTAACAAACAGCTGGATGGATAAGGTATAATTCTTTCCTGGGTACAGCTGCAGGATATTATGATAAAGAAATAAAATAGAAGAGAAACAAATCAGATTTAGCATCATTGCTGGTTAAACATATTTTGGATAGTAGCTAAAAAGCCTACACCTACAGTGATTTCCACTAGAATCTCTACCCTATTACCGGTTGCACAATAGATGGTATCACATAGTATAGTGGTTATTGTGAATATCACATTAATCGTTATTACTTGGAGATAGCAAATGGACAACTCATTAGTTGATAACTACCACTGGGTGAGCAGCAACTCTAGCAATCTCTTGCTTATTGTCCCTAAAAAACTTGACATTTTAGCACAAACATAAACCAATCAACTTTCTATAAAATGGCAAAAGTTATCTGCTCCACTGTCCGTTCAGGGCATGGACCATAATAAAATAACATTATCTTTGTCAATGTCAATGACATAGATTTCTTCCTGCCCTGTTTTACATGATTCCCTGTTGCTCTAGCTAGCAGGTCCAGGATTATGAACCTCACTACAAAATTCTCACCTGTGGATTAATTTCCTACGCTTAAAATGGTAGTGCTTATTGCATTTGTCAAGCATGGTTCCTCAGCACTTGTGGCAGCTGTCTGCAGGTCCGTCTCGATAGTAGAGTAATGGGCTGTTACATGTGTGGGCAGATAGAACATTTACCATGTGTATGCAGGGTTGGAAATAATGCCTGGAAATTAGCGCAGTTCTGGTGTTGGTGGCCAGGGAACAACCTAATGAAGCCATTTCTATAGGCAGTATTACAATAAATGCTGTTGCTGTACAGGCCATTGTGCCTCAGAAGACCTGTTTTTGTTGGTGGACATTGGCGCTACTGTTGTACTAATGACGAGGAACTTTGCAGATATTCTTCTGATTTCTCCTCATTGGTTTTGTGCTCAAGAAAATGGGAGCCACGAATTGTTAGCAGAATGGCAGACTTTACTATTTATAAAAAGAACAGGAGGACTTGTGGCACTTTAGAGACTAACCAATTTATTTGAGCATGAGCTTTCGTGAGCTACAGCTCACTTCATAGGATGCATTCAGAAACCTTTACTATTTATGCTGACAAATAAACGAGGCAACACACCTTTATTGATATAATGCCTGACTCTGTGTTGAGAACATATTTTATAGTCTGGAATCTGATGGTGATAGATGGGGTAAATCTGTTAGTGAGATGGGATAAACATCATGCTAAATTGGACACTGACATCAATGTAATCAGTTCCATCTGCTCTGACAGATAGAAGGCTGAGGCTTCAGTTACAAATATATCCTTGTGACAGGACCTACTGAAAAGCTGGAAGTGACTCACATGACAGAACACTGCATTGATGCACATCAAAGACATCCTAACAAACTCCTGGCTCAGACTGACATTCAGGTGCAGGCTGCCTTACAAAGGGTGCAATTCATCCATCCCTAAATCCATGGCATCTTCAACTCTTCTGGTTTAAAAAAAAAGGTAAAACATACCGCTTGAGATTAAGATGTCTAATGTTACAAAGAAAGGTGCACAGCAATTTCAACAAACAAATTATATTTTGGAGCAATCTGAAGTTGTCCAGTGGGGCTTGTGGATATTGTCAGCTCCTTTTAAAGAAACTGCAGAAAAAGGAGCCTTTTTGGTTGGACCACATCATTATGAGTTCACAGTTAAGTCTTTTGGGGTTACCAGTGGATACTTTTAAGAGATTAATGACTAAACTGTGTGATGTTTGAAGTAGATTTTCACCTACCTAGATTATGTAAAAGAGTACATTTCCATCCGAATGAAGCACCTGCATCTTTTACAAATGGTGTGGCATTGAATCCATGAGGCTACGTCTTAGCGCAAGAATGATTTGTGAAATATTGGGGAAATTTTATTAAGTGACATGATTGCTCCAGGTTCACATAAAATCAAGACACGCTATGAATTCTAGAAGTTGATTCTTGAGCAGATTCTACAGAATGATCTCGTGCCAGATCTGCCCAGCTTATTCTGACAACTGCTATTATAATTACCCAGTCTTCAGTCTGACCTCATGGCATAGAACATTCAAGTAATTTGGGTTTAGGAAACTCAGATTTCCATAAGAGTAGATTTTCAAAAGGCCAGGAAAGTACCTCAGTTACTGCAGATACTTCAGGCAATGAATGTAGAACTTTTAGTGACTGCCTCTATGCATATACTGTATTTCTGAATGATTGACAATGTTTCTGCTTTAGGAAGAAGACATTTTTAATAGAACTACTGGAGGATTTTTATGCTCTGCAGAGCCTCTGTGAATACAGTTGCTCAAGCTGTGTGTGTAGGAGACTGGAAGAATCATTTTATTAAAAAATGCATGCAAATTTGGAGGCACAAAAGGGATTTGTAAAGAAGTGATTTTAAAAACAAACGGAAATAGATTGCCTAGTTACCTACACAAAACTAATCCTCAAACATTAACATTTCAGGAAATCTTTCACAAATACAGTACAGGTATTATGCAAAAAGGATATTACAAGTAATAGACCTTTCAGCTACAATGCCTGATGCATTTAAAGCTATAGTCATCTGAGATTTGAAGGCTTTATTGTAGCATTCCTCTGTTTGAAGGCTAGGCATAAATCAGTGTATCAATAGGGCTGTATCTGCTTCCATCAGCTGAAGATATGGCTCCAGGTCTCTTGGCTTTACATATCAAATTAATTTTCAGATTGAAAGAATGGTTCTTACACCTCAACAAAGCTTTCTGAACTAGTGAAAATGCAGATTTATCAAGTCAGCGTCTTTTTAAATTCTCTGTTTTTCCCTAAATTAAAGTGCTGCTAGCTGATCTTTTTATTCTCTGTCAAGGTAGAGATGGAAAATGACAGAGCCAGGAATGTGATTTTTTTTCTTCTTCAGGGTCATACAGTGAATGAAAAGCATAAAGAATATTAGAGCCAATCTGCACTGGAGACAAGAAACCCAGAGGAAGATGGGCCTGCATCGCTTCTCTTTGCCAGTTGTCAATTGACACCCCAAGGTTTAGGCCTGGCTGACTTCTTAACCTTCTTCTAGTATTTGGGCACCTTAGATGAATGCTACCCCAATCTGGAAAGCTGGTCATGCCTTGAAAACTCAGTTTGTAAAGTGCTCTACAGACACTTTTATCATGACAACACCCCTATAACACAGCTAATTATTGTTTCTTATCAGGGTTCATGTCTACATCCCTTAACTCAACATTAGTTTGGGGCCACTCACATTATGTAACTCTTGTGAGGGTTGCAGAATACCAAGTAGTACAGAGCACCCAGCACCTGCGGCTTGCACCCTTTGAAGTTAGTAGCAAAATGATCCCTGAACCCAAAGCTCCTATTGAAGTTAATGAGTGGAGCTCACTTAGCACTTCAAAGGCCTGGGCACATGATAATATTTTTTTATTATTAATTGCAGTACTTCTGGTACTCACAGACAGAGCCAATGTTATTGAAGGACACAGTCAGAATTTTTTTTTGAAAAAAATGCAACGTATAGGGGGCCATATTCCGGATAGAACTCACCAGCAGAGGGTTTCACTGGAAAGGAGAGCAGACCATGAGTGTAAAACTGGCAGAGCAAGCTCCCATGCCAGCTGTCTAACCACCACCACTGTAAGGGAGCTCTGCTCTGTTCACCCTCCACTGCCATTAGTTCCCTGGGGGATAATTCACCATTGGTGTAAGTGAGAGCAGTTTTAAGCAGTTTTAGGCTGCTTTAACTCATGTTAGGAACAATCCTGTGAAGAAATAGGGAGCGGAAACTGCTCATACTCCTGTGCTGTATGTACCCCAGAAGCATGGGAAACTTGAGCCCAATATCTTGCATAAACCCTGCTATTCTATGCTGTTCTATCCAGATTCTTAAATTGCTGTGATCACCATAGCACCTGAGCGCCTTCCAGTAATTCATTAAGTGATGTGACTGTGGCGATACACTCCATATTCTTTATAGAAATATGCTTATTAAATGGATATTGCATAACTAAGATATATTTTATGCAAAATGGGTCGTGTAAGATATCATTGGAAAGGTTATGATTTACTGAATGTGATTATCCAATTTGTATGCATGTATCATTTCTGTATCTGTCATAAATATAAAGGGAAGGGTAAACCCCTTTAAAATCCCTCCTGGCCAGAGGAAAAATCCTCTCACCTGTAAAGGGTTAAGAAGCTAAAGGTAACCTCACTGGCACCTGACCAAAATGACCAATGAGGACAAAAGATACTTTCAAAAGCTGGGAGGAGGGAGAGAAACAAAGGGTCTGTGTCTGTCTATATGCTGCTTTTGCCGGGGATAGACCAGGAATGGAGTCTTAGAATTTTTAGTAAGTAATCTAGCTAGGTATGTGTTAGATTATGATTTCTTTAAATGGCTGAGAAAATAATTGTGCTGAATAGAATGACTATTTCTGTCTGTGTGTCTTTTTTGTAACTTAAGGTTTTGCCTAGAGGGATTCTCTATGTTTTGAATCTAATTACCCTGTAAGGTTTCTACCATCCTGATTTTACAGAGGTGAATTCTTTACTTCTATTAAAAATCTTCTTGTAAGAAAACTGAATGCTTTTTCATTGTTCTCAGATCCAAGGGTTTGGGTCTGTGGTCACCTATGCAAATTGGTGAGGATTTTTACCAAACCTTTCCCAGGAAGTGGGGTGCAAGGGTTGGGAGGATTTTGGGGGAAAGACGTGTCCAAACTATGTTTCCCAGTAAACCCAGTTAGAGTTTGGTAGTGGCAGTGGATATTCCAAGGACAAAGGATAAAATTAATTTGTACCTTGGGGAAATTTTAACCTAAGCTGGGAAAAGTAAGCTTAGGAGGTTTTCATGCAGGTCCCCACATCTGTACCCTAGAGTTCAGAGTGGGGGAGGAACCTTGACAGTATCTAAAGGTAGGTATATTGACTATGTAACAATTACAATTGTGTGTGTACTTGGGGAAACACCCACCAAACAGCATGGGCTGTTTGATGGACCATTAGGAAGAAACAATAAGACTTTGAAGTTACTAATCTTGCTCTCCTTCCTGAGAAGGTTCCTGGGAAGTTCCTTTGACACTATAAGGTCATGTGATCATATCACCTGGTACTAAACACCATCTTGGACTTTTAGTGATTTTCCATTAAAAGGAGGAGGAGGTCAAGACCGGGAAACAAAGGGTTCCCTCCTAATGTAAATTCTATTTAAGGTTGGGGAGTAAGTTGATCTTGGTTCACTCTTCACTGAATCCTCACCCAGGATGACAGCTGGAAAGATCTGAGAAACAAAGACATAGCAGGGGAAGAGTTGCGCCCAGGCTGAAAAAGGAATCTGGTGTATGAATATTGTGTCTGAAGAATTAAGCTGCAAGCAGGGTAGCTAAACTTCAAAAATTACTGCTACTTGCCCCAAAAGCAACATTTAGGGTGAGAAAAAATGTCTTGAAACCAGTTTCTTTAAGATCTTAAACTTAGTATGCATGTTTTGTTTATTTGCTTAGTAATCTGCTTTGTTCTGTTTGCTATCCCTTATAATCATATAAAATCTGCCTTTTGTAGTTAATAAACTTGTTTTTGTTTGTTATAAAACCCAGTTTGTACAATTTATAACTGGGGGAGGGGGCAAGAAGCTGTGCATATCTTCTTCCACATTGAGGGAGGGGGAAAATTTATGAACTTATGCTGTATAGATTTCTCTAGAGCGCAAGACAATATTATCTTGGGTGTCCTCTCCAGAGGGGAGGTGCACTTGAGTGAAGGGCAATTTCCTAGCTGATCCTTCCCATAGAGAGCTGTTAGCAGAAGATGCGATTCTACAGGTGATGTGTCCCTATCTGTGTGTGTGTGTGCGCACGGCAAGAGAGCCTAATTCAGCAAAACTGGGATAGGGAAATTCAGGATGGTGGAGCAGGAGGAGCTCAGGGAAATCCCAGTACATCAGGTGGCATCCCAGAAAGGGGGGTCCAACCCATCACAGTGACAAACATGTTGGCAGGTGTGGTTTTCTTTTTTTCTCTCGTGCGCTCCCCAGTAGGAAGAATTGTGTGTTCAGTGTAGTGTTTTGATTTGGGAGTTTCATTAACTGTACACACTGCTCTGTGTTTGTATTAGAGAGGGAAGATCAAAGAAGTGTGCCTTGCACTTGGAGTGGAAGATGGTGAGATTTGTCATGGCCCTTTGATAGGGTTGCCAGTTTTGGTTGGATGTATTCCTGGAGATTTCATCACATGTCATAATCCTTAAGTAAAGGTTTATATTTAACTCCTGGAGACTCCAGGCCAATCCTGGAAGGTGGACAGCCCTACCGTTTAGGCCAGTGGGAGTTTGTTTCTGTTTTGGGACAGCCCCTTTGACAGTTCTGTCTTCCGCAGAGCTGAGTTTACCCTTATGGTAGAAAATTCCATTATGCCTGAGGAGTGTAATTGCTGTCCATGAAGTTCACCCCAGAACTTCAGGTGATCTTTTAGATATGCTGTACCTAGGCCAATGAGCACCTTGAAGATAAGGAGTGAGATCTTGAACTTCATTCTTTTTTATGGGACTCCAGCATAGAAAGCAGAAGATGGGACTTATTTGCTGATGGTAGCCCATGTTGGGGAGGAGACATACTGCAGCATTTTGTATGAGTTGGTATTACCTAAGGGCTGGTCGCCTCACGTCCATGTATATTACATTGCTGTAGTCCAGATGGGAGGAAATGACAGCCTGTACAACTCAGTACATGTCTTTGTCTGCCAGGATGAGTTAGAGTCTCCTAGTCAACTGGAGGTAGTAGATGACATTGGTTCTGGATCTTGCTATATGAGAGCTTAGCGGCATCAAAAAATCCATGAGAAACCCTAAACTACAGACTGAATTGACCAGACATATTTATCTAGAAATATTTATTTCAGTACAGCTATTCCTATTTACACCAGCTGAGAATCTAGCCCATAATGTCTACAACTGCCAAGCAGAAGTTTATTTAATGTAAAGAAAATGCTTCATGTTTTCATACATTGTAAAGAAACTTAAGTTTAGAGGTATTTGTTAAAGGTCTTTATAAGATGTAATTTCAACAGCTGAGCAGAGGCACCATGTGAAACTCAAATTCAAGACTGAAATTTGTTCCAATAAACAGAGCACACTGTATGGTATTTCTCTTGAATTACAAGCAGTACTTTAAAGTCAACGGCACTGTAATGAAAACAAATATCAAATTGCTGGGACTTAGATGGCAGTGTTAGCTTAGATAATGTTCCTTTTGGTGTTTTTCTTTTCAGTTGATTTGGCATACATTGTATTCCATTGTGGACATAGGAACCTCTGGAAATGTTCTGAGTCATTAATGATCTGCGGAGACTATGGGCCAAATTTAGAGGGGATTGATGCACTTTAGGAAACCAGAGGGATTCTAAATTGATGTGTCTCAGAGCTTCTTCCATCTCCCCAACATGTAAATTACGCTTACTTAGAATCTCTCTACAGATTCCCTTAAACTCACTACTTACACTAACCCATTTGTCAGTATGCAACTTGCACCTTACCATACATGTTGTTTCTAAAGTCTTGAGTATTAGGGGCTGTAATTTGGTGTAACTCACACTCTGAGGAACCAGATGATGGGAGAGTAGATGTTACACCAATTCAGACTCCCACACACACTAGTAAGTAGATCTAAAGGTGTCTGAGTGAAAGGCATTCTCAGAGTTAGTCTACACTAAAAGTGCTACACTAGAAGCTGCACTGATGCTACTGCACCTCAGTAGCACATCTGGTGAAGACACTCTATGCCAATGGGAGAGAGCTCTCCCAATAGCATAATAAATTGACCTCCACGCGGTAGCTATATCAGCAGGAGACGCTCTCCCGCCAACATAGCGCTCTTCACAGCGGCGCTTAGGTTGGTGTAACTTACATCGCTCAGTGGGGTGGCTTGTTCACACCCCTGGTCACATAAGTTATACTGAAGTAAGTGGTAGAGTAGACCTGACCTCAGTAAATGTAAGAGTCTAAGAGTGTCTGCTTTACATCACTTCTGATTTGACCCTAAACCTAAATGAGTGCAGAAACTGTTTTTCTGACATTTTTGAGCTCATGTGACTTCACTAAATAAATGCATTTCAAATCTCAAATGCCTTGTTAAAAGTACCTGATAAAGAAAAATGGATGCTAATTCAATTGACTTAAAGAAAATGTTTACAGATGTTAAAATATCCGCTGTTTACATCTCTTTGCAGGTGCACACAGTGCTTGCTTAATTAACCCACTGCTCTATCATGGCATAGGCAGAAGTACTGCATTTAAATTACATTGTTCCACAGGAGTATGTCAGACAACATTAAATCAGATCTGTAATGATATGATTTACCTGCCAGAAGTACTATCTTCCAAAATTGACACTACTAGGCATGATGGCAATAAACAAAATAGAATTCCAAAGTGGACAGCTAGAAGTATATACCCTCTGGGTTGTGTCCCATAGGATGTGTGAGCCACCTCCTTCTTAGAGATTCACACTGTGCATTCTATCACTGTTGGTAAAGAAATAGCATCTCTAAATTTATATTAAAGGAAAAATATGAGTAGCGGGTAGGCCTCTTCCCGCACTGAGTGGGAGAAGTTAGAGGCAATTCCTCAGATTCCTTCCTTTGCATTGTGTGGGTGCAAGTCACTTGCCTATGTTATCTGGGTATATATCACTTAATCTTTTCCCTGCCACTGCAGGGACCTTGAGTGCTGATGCAGCTTCGTCCTTCCTATTTGCCTGTTCTCTCTCTGTGGCTGATGATAGTCTAGTTTCCTGTGGATTGGGGTATTTTGGTCTAATTTTGGGTGTTTGGTGTTGGTGGTGGGCTGTAATATACAGGAAGTCAGACTAGATGAGCTGGAGGTACTTTCCGGCCTTGAGCTCTATGACTCTATGACCTCACTGCTTGTCATAGAATCCCTCTGCTTCCAGCAGGGCTCCCTCACCACGTACAGTGGGATCACTATGGAAGAGCCTCACATAACATGTTTCTCCTCAGGAGCTGTTCATTCAGTTATGAGATGCACTTGCTCTAGCAGGAATATTAATCAGTACATCGAGACTAGCCTGGCCATTCAAGTCTTGTATTTGGCCACTGGTGACTATACAATGTGTTTGTAAATCCCAGAAAAAAATACACAGAAAAAAGTCACAGAAGATTTTTTTTTTTAATAAGCAATTCGTGCTGCTTGTGTTTATTGGATGGATGTTATGGAACTTATCATACAGGTATCATGACAATTGTGTCATGGGAGAACTGGTATTTTGTCTTTGCTTTTTTCTGATTTAAGCTCGGATAATTGTTTGGTCACTCACTGTTATGTGCATTTCCTCACACATTTTGACTGCAGTATCTGTGATATTTTCATTTTAATAAATGCTAATCTTAAGTATCAGTAGTTCAAGTCTTTCATTAGTTCTGCTAATTAGTTCCAGTGTCTTTTTAGTGTAATAAGGAGAAAGACATAACACTCAAATAAGCCTAGTAGAGAGCAGAGAAGGGTAATTTTAGAACTAAAAGGAACACCCCAGCATTAGTAGAAGGGAAGAGAGAAACGTGACAGATACAACACACGTGTAACACAAAGCTGTGTAACAGACTGCTGGAAGAACAACAAATACTGACAGCTGACCAAAGTTATCGGAGAGAGTCTAAGACAAAAAATAAGACTGGCACAATTAACAATATAAAGGTTTGAGTACTGGCAAATTCAAACACTGTATTGATGAGGACCAAAGAAAAGCCTCTGAATAAATAATAAAATACCTGCATGCTTTATTTCAACATCGCTAACCTTATAACTGCATGTTTTCCGTGACATTCTAAATAGTCTGATAGTGATGATAAAAAACAATGTCACAGTTGCCTTACCTTCAGTAGGAAAAAAAAAGTGTGTTTTTAAATCAACATAGCTAATTTTTGTTAACAATCACTAGGTAAAGTTCTAGTGAAGACAAGGCAATTGGTAGTTTTGACATGCATGAGGTCAAACTAAAGACTAGGTAGAGCTTAATCTCTGTGCCTCAGTTTCCCATCTAAAATATCTCCTTTCTTCCACATTGTATCAGTCTTGACTATTTAGCATGAAAGCTCATCAGCACAGGGATTGTCTCTTACAAAATGTGTGCTGCAGCATATCGCACCATGGCCCCAATCTCAGCTGGTCTCAAGAGGTGGTGTTATTCTTTGTAATACAAAGAATAGAAGTGGTGGCTAATGGGAGCAGGAGTAATAATTAAATTGGAGTGGGCAAGCTAAAATATGAGTAAAATATGGAAATGGCAAAAAAGTGGAAACATTGCTAAATGTTTACTGGAAATGGCAGTAGTGTCACATTTCTCACCTGCCACTCACTTTTTTGGCAGCCCTGTCATCCATTCCTACATCCAAGCTACATTCTCACTCTTCCAGCAAAGCCACAGGCATGAGTTGCAGTTTTGTCCTAATGACTCCAGAGGCTGTGGCGGGCCTGATTTCGTGCACCAAGGTATCCTGTCTGCTTCTCTCCTTTATACTCTGGTTCCTTGTGCCCATCTGATTTGAAGCCCTACAGTGCAAGAGGCAGCTGGTGGGGATGACAGCAGCAGATAGGGAATGCAGGACAGAGAAAGAAGGGGCTTAGAGGTGGCACAGAAGTAGGGCTAAGGGCTGTTATATTGATATCAAGGGCCAAAAGAGTGTTGTAAACTCTTTCACTGTCTGACACTGAAACGGTATAACAAGTTTTGGGGTTTTCTACAGACACCCTGGTTTACTTGGTTTCTTAGCAAACACCCAAAATCATTCATTCGAAAGTTGGAAGTTTATTGATCAAAATGCAAGAAAGAACAAGAATCCAACAAACAAACAAAATAAGAAAAAACTAAAAAGGAAAGGGTTAATTTTATTCTCAGTCCTGATGTGTGAAGGGTGTTCACTTCTCCTGTTTTGAACAGACAGGCAGACACGCAAAGTGGAGGAGAGACAGGATAGAAAAGGTGGGGAATATGGCTTTTGTTGATGTTAGTAGAACATTGGTCAGTCATGACTGGATGCTTTAGGCTGGCAGGTTGGCCAGGACAGCAGTTACTTGGACACTGGCTCATATTACTGTGAAGGATATAATCTTGTTGGATGCTTTCTCCTTAGACTGGGCAGGGCTGGGTGGGCTGTCTCATCTCCTCTGCTGATCGGTACAGTGTAGTTGATTTGAGGAGCTGATGAAAAGTCAAGAAAGTAAGATATAGGCTAGGAAATAGAATAGTGGGACAGAAAGTAACACAAGAAGGAAGGGAAGTGTAATGGTATCTTACATGCCTTCTGCCTGGAGCCCCTGTGGTGCTGACAATTAGAAATCCCCTCTGATGGGCTGATGATCTTGCAACCTGTCAAAGTTCCTCCCCCACTCTGAGCCCTAGGGTACAGATGTGGGGACCTGCATGAAAACCTCCTAAGCTTACTTTTCCCAGCTTAGGTTAAAATTTCCCCAAGGTACAAATTAATTTTATCCTTTGTCCTTGGAATATCCACTGCCACTACCAAACTCTAACTGGGTTTACTGGGAAACATAGTTTGGACACGTCTTTCCCCCAAAATCCTCCCAACCCTTGCACCCCACTTCCTGGGAAAGGTTTGGTAAAAATCCTCACCAATTTGCATAGGTGACCACAGACCCAAACCCTTGGATCTGAGAACAATGAAAAAGCATTCAGTTTTCTTACAAGAAGATTTTTAATAGAAGTAAAGAATTCACCTCTGTAAAATGAGGATGGTAGAAACCTTACAGGGTAATTAGATTCAAAACATAGAGAACCCCTCTAAGCAAAACCTTAAGTTACAAAAAAGACACACAGACAGAAATAGTCATTCTATTCAGCACAATTCTTTTCTCAGCCATTTAAAGAAATCATAATCTAACACATACCTAGCTAGATTACTTACTAAAAATTTTAAGACTCCATTCCTGGTCTATCCCTGGCAAAAGCAGCATATAGACAGACACAGACCCTTTGTTTCTCTCCCTCCTCCCAGCTTTTGAAAGTATCTTTTGTCCTCATTGGTCATTTTGGTCAGGTGCCAGTGAGGTTACCTTTAGCTTCTTAACCCTTTACAGGTGAGAGGATTTTTCCTCTGGCCAGGAGGGATTTTAAAGGGGTTTACCCTTCCCTTTATATTCATGACACAACCTTAAAGTTCTTTTAGCATGATCTGATGACTTTCAGGACTCAGATTAAAAACAAACTTCCTTAAACAAGAGGAAGGTCTAATGGCCTTTTGTCAAGGTTCCTTCCCCACTCTGAACTCTAGGGTACAGATGTGGGGACCTGCATGAAAAACCCCCAAGCTTATTCTGACCAGCTTACGTTAAAACTTCCCCAAGGTACAAACTATTTTACCATTAGTTCCTGGACTTTATTGCTGCCACCACCAAGTGTCTAATAAATATAACAGGGAAAGAGCCCACTTGGAAATGTCTTTCTCCCCAAAATCCCCCCAAGCCCTACACCCCCTTTCCTGGGGAAGGCTTGATAAAAATCCTTACCCATTTGCATTGGTGAACACAGACCCAAACCCTTGGATCTTAAGAACAATGAACAAACAACAAGGTTCTTAAAAGAAGAATTTGAATTAAAGAAAAAGTAAAAGAATCAACTCTGTAAAATCAGGATGGTAAATACCTTAGAGGGTAATCAGATTCAACATAGAGAATCCCTCTAGGCTAAACCTTAAGTTACAAAGAGACACAAAAACAGGAATATACGTTCCATTCAGCACAACTTATTTTATCAGCCATTTAAACAAAACAGAATCTAATGCATATTTAACTAGATTGCTTACTGACTTTTTACAGGCGTTCTGACCTGCATTCCTGCTCTAGTCCCGGCAAAAGCAACACACAGACTGAGAGAACCCTTTGTTCTGCCCCCTCCAGCTTTGAAAGTATCTTGTCTCCTCATTGGTCATTTTGGTCAGGTGCCAGCGAGGTTGTCTTAGCTTCTTAACCCTTTACAGGTGAAAGGGTTTTTCCTCTGGCCAGGAAGGATTTAAAGGGGTTTTCCCTTCCCTTTATTTTTATAACACCTTGTTCTTGGGAAGAACATCCTTGGCGTCTTTCCTGCTCTTCTGTCTTGGGGCTCAGGGGAGTGAGAAAAGATGAGCTGGAGGAGATGAGTCAAATTGACATAAGATGATTTTTCAAATGATCCTTTTATGATCCTCCCTAAAAAAGTATGGGGAGGAAGATGGTTGGCATATTTGCTCGCTATTTGACCACCAGTTAGGCCTAATATCTGTCATACCCATTTTGGTCCATTAATTTCTAGACTCATCTTCTTGTTTACCAAGCATGGACCTAACACAGTCCTGGAGTTGTACTCGTAGGCCTTTTTGTTTGGACAAGTTCAGTCTCTGTCTGGTTTTCTTGCACCTGTTAATAACATTCTTTATTGATGATAACTTTTGGCCTACTTTTCACAGTTAATTCCCAAGCAGACAAAAAGTTTTAGGCCCAATTGTCACAACAGGGGAAAATCTCAAAATGGATAGAATGGGGCAGAAAAGCTGAAAGGAGCCAGGTCAGAATGTGGAGGAAGATGGTGCTGGTCCCTCACTATTATCAGCCCCCAGGCTGCTGCTCCCAATCCATCACAACCTGCTTATATTGATTTTTGCCAGTAGCAACCTGAGCTCAAGTGGAAAAGGTTTGTTGCTGTGGCTATGAAGATCCTAGATTAAAGTCCTGCTGATGGTATATAATCATATAATTTAAGCCTGTATCTTAATGTATAAACACAAAGGGGCCCTATTAATGTTATAGAAGCAGCCTTAATCCTAGCACTTCCTAACATTCAGATGGTTGACCTTGCAGCCTTAAAGTTCTTGTAGCATAGTTTTTTGGTATGTAATCCTATTACAAACAAGTTAGAGTTTACTGGGGGACTCAGTGCCTCAGGGCATTGCTAATGAATGAAAGATCCTTCCATTTGTACCATTTTGAATCCAGTCTAATTTAGTGGAGACCGAAAGTAATTTCCATCTAATGGATTTTTTGTGGCTCCTCTATGAGATGAGTTAGCTGGGGTCTCAGTTCCAAATCTTACATCAAAAACTCACCTCAGTGCTGTGTACTAATTTCTAGACTGCAGAGAGGGTCACAAATTGTATAGACCATGGTGCCTGCATAATCCTTTTCAGTACTAGGGGAAGAACCCCTCCCACTCAAGACCAACATTGAGATGTATTAGTAGGGCAATGTGTGTGCACTCCCTCTTTCAGTATTCTCCCACTTGTTTATAAGACGAAGAATATCTGCAAGATTTAAATTCATTATTTGTGACATGTGTTGTATGCAAGAAAAGCAAAATATTCTTTCAATCATGTTGCTGTCACTACAAATCTTATTTTTACAAACATTTTCACTGAACTTAGAACATTACAGCATAATACTATAGGGGAAAGGAAACTAAACTGCTGTAGAAGGTTGTCAGGGAAAACAGGGGTTGGAGAAAGAAGCAGCAGCAATAAAGTAGGGGATGGACAGACACTGGAGATGGTAAGGGTATTTTGCAGATATATATAAAAGGTGGGGCAATGTATACTCTGCTAAGATTTGTTATGTAGAATGTTCATGATCTTTACAGCCTAATGAAAAAGAACCAGGATGCTTATGACAATCAAAAGACTCTGTGTCAATATAGCATTTGTATAGGAATCCTATTTGGTGCAGAAGCATATGCTGAATTTACATAAACTTGTGGATGGGATGAAGATTTGCAGTATCCAATATCATGAATTAGGGAGGTAGTGATTCATGTACACAAAAGTCTGTCCTTTCAAAAGTAAAGTATTTGTGATCTAGAAGGGCAATGTCTGATTATAGACAACTCTTGTAGTGGTCTCAATATATTCTCCAGAGGATAACAGAACTTTCTTTGGTCTTAAGTTGTAAGACCTTATTCTTCTGGCTACCTATTTTAAGTAACATACAAAGTTGTCTAAACCATCCTCTGAATATGGTGCCACATAGTGACTTCTCTGCAGGATATTAAAAAGAAGACTGTCAGTTTAAAACATACAGAATGAGAACAGTTAGGACCCTGGCAATATAGTGAACCTAGGATTCACAATTTTCTTCCTGTTTATATGTACATAATTGCTCCTTCTGTTTGAGCTATTTAACAAAATAGAGGCTTATGCATGATCCCCAAGTGGGGAGAGTTCACTCCCCATTGCTATTAGCAATAGAATGTCTGTACCCTCTGGTTAAACAGAACTATTCTTGGAAATGCAGTTTCCCATTTTAAATAACAATACCAACACAGAGAGAAGAATACTTGAGAAATAATAGCACACTGACCATCCCTGACTACAGATGAGAAACTTTTCAGGCTGCCATAAGGGGACAGTATTATTCCTTATAGAAACAGCAGAAGGAACAAAAGAGGAATTCTAGGAACTGAAAGAAAGGAAGGAAGAAAGAAAGAAAGATACCTAATTGCTAATAATAAAAATAACTTAGCTTGAATAAACAACTGATTATTGAGAACAAAAAGTCTGTATGTGTAACCCTTCTGCCTGTCAGAGTTGGCAGCAACAAGGGTCAGGTTCAATATCTAGGGGATCCATTCCAATAACACAATGCAAACTGGACCGAGCCCCCACCCAGTGACCTGGGACAAATATATACCACCACTGCTGGGCGCCTCCAAGAGGCAATACTTCCCCTCTCGCAATCACATAGTCTGAGTGTAGCAAAAAGCCTTTTAATAACAGAGAGAAACAATGTGGCATTGTGTTGGGGAAACACCACCAACAGGATTCATAACACAACCCATGAGCAAAAAAACCCACCCCAAGCAAATTGGGGCAAAATTCCCTTTTGTTCTTGAGTCCAGCAACCCCAAATCACCCAAAGTCCCAAAAGTCCAATGACCCAAAAGTCTCTGTCCCTGGTCAGGGCAGCCCCAGAGTTCAAAAGTTTATCTACAGAGCTTTACCTCCCAACCTGGGTGGAGATGGGGGCGGAGGTAAGAGGCACCTTACATGATCTGAAGCTGACCGCCCCACAGCTCCAGAGGCCTTCGCTTCACTCCGCTTTGCTCCGCCAGCCGCCCCACAAACTGTTTTGCTCAGCTCCGCTTTGCTCTGCGGCCCACACGCAACTCCCGCCATCCCACAAACTGCTCCACCAGCTGATCCATGAACTGCTCCGCGTCCCACCAGCAGCTCCCGCCATCCTATGAACTGCTCCACCAGCCTGTCCACAAGGCACTCCAGCTGTCCGCAAACTGCTCCACAATAGATCTTCAGGCTCCCCCACTACTTAACACAACACTCAGTGATTTCAGCTCTTAGTTAGTTCAGCTCTTTGGTGAATTCAGCTTGTAGTAGGGGAGCCTCAGTACTGGTACACTATTAGCCCAAAGTGAGTTCAGCAGCCTGTAACTAGACTTCTAATGAAATCAAAATTAGCTCTGATATTCCACAGTGGAGAGAGAAGAAAGTGCAATTAGCATGTAAGGCCCTCACAAAGGGGCCCATACCACCAAGTATTAACACTTGTCCCCAGCCTCTTTCCATTCACAGAGTTTTGGAACCCATGACCCTTGCCTAGCGAGTGCTACTTAGTTGATGGTGAGTCCCTCCATCATAACAAAAGGCCAAGTACAGTTCCAAGCACAGTTCCCATAATCAGGGTAACAACAATTTATTCTTCCTGCCCCAATAACAGAGACACTGGGGATCCCACAGCAGCCAAAGTGACCATTTGGGCAGCTATGGGCTCATGCTAGGCGGGGTGGTTGTGCCTATGCAAATGAGATCAGCTTCTGAAGTTCTTTTCCACAACTTGCCACACCTCACCACCAGATGTCAGGGTGGAGCTCATCCTGACACTGCTTACATATGTTTAAAACAAAGATGGTCTGAATGGGGTGAATAAAACAACCCCAGAACTCTTTTGGTTTGCATAACTAGACTGGAAGATCTGCAAGATTTATTCCTGAACTAGAATTGGGAAGTGGCCAGAAAACAACAGACTTACATATAAAATGGATACATAAACACAATATGTTTGCAATATTATAAAAACAGTCATCCAGCCTTACTTATCAATTCCACAAAATAACCTCCTAAAACTGAAAGATATACTTGCCCTTGATCTATTTGTCATAACTTAATTGATATGGAAGAATTTAAAGAGTATTTAGAAAATGAAATGACTGAGATTAAAATCCAGAAGGAATCACAGCCCTACAATATGATAAATTCCTTAGACCAGGTAGCCTCCCAGTAACTCTTTATGATTATATAATTACACCCACCACCCCCGTGCACAGAGGTTTTGGCAACTACTTATTACATGTATAATGACTCCCTGCAATCTGCTACCCTTTCCAAAATCACCTAGGTTCTGACCCTTTTAATACTGTCACATTTGAGGAACGTTACTGAGGCAAGCAGTCCCACTGTACATCAGTCGTGCTACTACTGTGAGAAAAGTTGTTCAGACAAGTAAGCATTTGGTTGATTTTATTCCCTTAATGTGGTTTGGTTTTCACTAGTCTTTGGTTTGTGGTGTCATGAAGTTTGTTTTTGCATATGGAAGCAAGGTGGGATGGTTGTGACCTGGCAATCTGCTTTTTCACTACAAAATAAAACACACCACCAAACCACAAAAAAAATTGCAAACAGATTGATGCCATAGGCCTGTTTCTTCTCTTAATCATACAGCTGTAAATCAGGAGTACCTCCATTGAAGGCACCCATTTTTATACCACTGTAAAATCAGGGCAAATGAGAGGAGAATCAGACACTGTATTGTCAGGGTCCATGTATTTTCATGGAGTGGATTTTTTTGCTGGTGGGGAGGGGGAACTAAAAGTGGAGCGGTGCTATAACAGTTAATTGTTCAAACAATAGCTGAATCTCTGTTTTTATTATTTTTGTTAAAGTCTACTGTTGCATTTGATCAAATTTGTTATCCAGACTGTTTAAAGCATTTTCTACATAATCACATTTAACATTCATTTATTTGAGAAGCAAGAACATTCTTTACGTTCAGTACAGCTGTATACAGGGACTGAGATAAATGCCTTGCATTGATGAGAACAAGGCCCTCCTTACTCTGTTAATTGGAGAATAGAATGTAAAAGATTCAAACTGAGAGCCTTTATCTTTACACTTTGGTGTTTCAGGAGCACTGGCACTAATATTTCATCCATCATCTACTTTTACAGGGGCTTTTGAATAAAAAGGAAAGATTACAGAATCATTAAACAAAGAAATCTGGAGAGCCGTCCAATGTACATCTGTTCTGCTCTGCTCCTCAGCCAAGATTTTCTTCCTCTTTCTTTTTAAATATGAATTTAATAGCAGAATGTCTGGGTTTAAATAAATCTCAAGATCATTTCAGGTAAAAGCTGAAGTCATGCTACATGTAATCTGCCTTTAATGAGAATTCATGTTAACAATGATGTGTGTTTAAAAGAAACGGAACCAGAAAGAAAAGAAAAGGCGTTCTGCAAATAATTTTTTAGATATTTTAAACATGAGGCATTTTGCTATTCAGTTCACAAGGAAAACTGAAAGAAAAGCCATCTTTCTTTTTTTTTAATTTTTATTTTTTTGGATTACAAAATGGCAATTCATCAGATAGCTCTTTATTGTTTTCTGTCTCTAGGAAATGATATATAAGTGTCTTCATTTCAGTGCTAATCATTACTCTTCCCTTAAAACAGAGGGTTATACACATTTTATCCACAGCTGTGGATAATTTGTAATCTGTCTAATCTTGACACTGAACTTGCTCAAATTAGGGATTCTTGTTCCAGCAATGAGCACACACGGTCCCTGATCAATACTATTAATGAAAACAGGTATACATACCCTTCTTCATGGTTACTAAGTCTTGCACCAATTTGCCCTAATTTCTTCAGGTTACTAATCTATATCCTGAACTGCATTTTCAGAAATACTGTAATTCAAGGCTGAAATGTAGCTGTAAGATTCCTCAAATTCAGAAGACTTGTTACGGGTCCTTGGAGAACTGGAGTATAACATATCAGTCCAATACAATGCACCCTTAAGTCGATGGGAACACTTCCATTGTCTTCGCTGGGTATTGGACCATGACTTTATAAATTTAATTGGTGATCCTTTGAAACATATTGTGGGGGAAAAAACAAAAAATCATCAACTGTCTGCAGCACTGTTGTGAATTTCAAGGTTTACATGAGAAAGTTAGGTCAACCCAGCTATGTTGCTCAGGAGTGTGAAAAATCCACACCCCTAAGTGATGTAGTTAAGACAGCCTGAGTCCCCATGTAGATAGTGTTGGTCAACAGAAGAATTCTTCCATCAGTGTAACTACCACCACTAGGGGAGCTGGATTACCTAAAATGATGAGAGAACGCTATCCATTGGCAGAGGTAGTGTTTACAGTGAAGCACTACAGTGGTGCAGTTGCACTATAGTAGCACTTTAGGTGTAGACAAGCCTTCAGATGCTGCAGTGATGCATAGAAAGAGATCCAGAGCAGCCAGGATCCAAACCTTAGAGAGCTTTGATAGGAGCCAAATATATTCCTTGTGTAAATGGCATAGTCCTCATCCATTTTACTTTCATCAAGCAAAATTTGACCCCTGGAATTGCACCCTAGAGTCACCTGGGTCACCAGATTTTGAAAAACCATTATAGTATCCTTTCCAGGGCTAACCATGGTAAACACTGTAAATGGGCCTCTGCATCCTCCATCAGGTGACTTTTTCAAATAATCGTTAGTGTTAGTCTATTATGACACTATTATACTAATTTAATCTGTAGATCACAGATGAATGAGTTAGCTGGTGAGGTCGGTGTAGTAGAAGAAGGGTTGGAAGCTTAAAGCCAAAACCAGAAGAGAAACACCTGTGGCTGCGATTGAAACCCGAAGAGCCGGAAGAAGCTGCTAGCAGAAGCACCATCAGATTGCACGACTTGTTGACATAATTCAGCGGTAGAGGTGAACTCCACTCTTTAGATGCTTCCACTGTCTTTCTGTACCTTTTGTCTAATGAAGTTTAGCTAACTCACTCTTATCTAAGACCTTGTCTCAGATAATGCACTCCAAGAACAAACATCACCAAATAATAAAAATTAAAAGAATTGTACAAAAATAATAAATTTGGGGTGACTCCATTTGTATTCTGGTTTTTGAGTTTTTAATGTGAACTCATGTCACATTTTCAAGCTTTTCTCCACAATCATGAGGACAAGAAACTTATTCTTTTAATTAAAATAAAAGGAAACCTGAGAATCACATGAATCTGGGAGGTGAAGCTTAACCACAAACACCGAAAATCACAAATTAAGACTGATATCATTAGAAAATGATGCCATCACATAGCTGAGGAAGAAATATACTTAGTATTTATCACTCTCATTAGCAATCACTGAACTATGTACAACATGAAACTGTTCCAAATGAACCATTCTGGCCCCACCTATAAAAATTTTACAGTATATAACAGGATAAGAAATATTATCTCCATTGCACTTCAAAATAACTTGTTTCTTAAACTCCTTGCTCTAATGTTTTCTTCCTGCTACTTCTGTGTCTATAAGGCGACAGCTTGTTTTTTCTCACTGCTCCAGTGGAGATGGCTTAGGATCTTCTGTTTCCATGGGATATGGGCCATCTTGATTCAGCTGCTGTGTTTTGGGCCTGCAGCCAAGTTTCTCAGCTGAGTCTAATTTTAAGGGAATTTATTTTTCTCTGCCCTGTCTGCTTTTCTCTTTTCCACCTCATCAGGTTGTTGCTTTTCGTGCCTTCACAGCCATTCTCTGAACCTTTAGCAGCTCCCTACTTTTTCAAGGGAACCCTGGCAGCAAACCTGTCTAATCTCAGACTTTTGACCTGAGCCACAGACATGTGTGGGATTTCTCAGGCCCTCAGGCTGTGTAGAGTTGCAGCTGTGACCGTGACTTTCAGCAGAAGAGAGGAGGAATAAGGAAATGGGACCCTGTTTAGGCAGACCACGAAGAATACTGTTGTCTGAAATCCCTGTTGTCTGAAACTAATTAAAGTTAAGGAGTTGATTGGTTATTATTTTATTTTACATGTGGATAAAACAAACAATCTCTTGGAGATGTGGTCACGGAGCAGCCAAGATGAAATCTCAGGCTCTTTACCCTTCTGTTGCTGACTGGTACCTGGTAGTATGGCCTGTTCTGCAAGTTGCTCCTGTATCTATGGGGTGGGGGCACTACACAGCTCCTCACTATAGAATAGTCTGACTTTCATTTTTTGTTTGTTTTCTTCTATCTCTGGAGGTGGCATGCAGCTTGTTCTGACACCATATCATCTGTCGTGAAGGCAGGAGAGAAGCACAGAAAGTCATGTGTACTTGCAGCAGAGTCAAACACTTTGTTATTAATCACCCACAAGTGACAGAAGGCACAGCATTACTTGTGGGTTCAAAAAGACCTTCATTTTTAACTCTCCTAGTGCCTTCTGGCAGAGTAGCCTTGAGCTAAGGAGCTGTCAAGCTGAAATAGTTTATATGAGGACAGATGAACAATTAGCCAATACTAGCTTCTGGGACTTCTCACAGAGGAAAGAATAGAACAATGAAATTTGATTCCATCTACCCCTACCATAATCCCCGCTGAGTCTATGAAATATTACAGTCAGTGGAATTGAAGCGCGCTGACAGAAGTAGGAGCCAGCATGGGAACTTGACCTCTGTCTTTCTCCAAGAGAAGATCATTGATCAATGAAATCAATTCTGCCTCTGTGCTGACCCCAGGCTGGAAATCACATCAAAAAGGGTCAAGGAAGACTAAGGACTCCATTTGGCACCAGAGTTGATGTGCCACAACCTTCTCAATCATCTAGGGATGACTAGAAATAGGATGGTAGTTAGAAGATTGTTCATAACAGGAGAAGATTTATTGAGGAAGAGGCTAACAACCTATCATATGACGGAAATGGTCATCCTGCCCTCTCATAAGGAAACCATACCTTATTTTGCACAACAAGACTATAGTATTCTACCATTGCTTCACTTCTCCTATCTTGGGAACTCTGCATGATAATTTATCAGTTAGCACTGCATTTAAGCTCAATGATAACAGTACTCTAATACTCACAGTTAGCTAAATACCATAAACAGATGTATGTTTTGACACAATTTAGAGGACTAAAAAATATCCCAAACCCTGCTGAACCTTTATATCCCAAACCAAATAGTGTACTTTTTAGAGAATGGGTATGTTGGAAATGGCACCATGGAAGACTACTCTAGTTCTGAGTGTGGACAAGCCGTATTTTTAGAGATCTGTGTATTTTGGAGTTGAAAGTAGTCACATCACTGCAGAGCACTGTGCACTTAACAGAATCATCAATATGTGTATCTCTTTGTGTCCTGTAAGCTCCTTAGACAAATACCCTAGTAATATGATACAGTAATTACTAAGCAATGGCAAATACAAAAGGTTTATATTGGGTGAGGTTTTCAAAGGACCCCAAAAGAGTTAGCTAGCTACCCAAATTTAGTTGAAATTCAATAGGATTTGGGCTTTCTAACATGTTTTGATGTGTTTGAAAATCTCAGTCTGTGGCTTGTTATTCATTCACATAAAACAAGAGATAAAAAAATAAAACCAAAATTAGGCTCTTAAATCTGTATTTAGGTACCTCACTAAGGGCCTGATGCAAACCCAATGAAGTCAATAGAAACCTTCCTATTGACAGCAATGGACTTTGGATCAGGCCCTAAATTGGCTGATTGTCAAAAGTGTTGAGCATCCAGCAGCTAAGTTAGGTACTTGCATGGCCCCTCCATTACTGTATTATCTGATCATCTCACAAAATTTAATGTATTTATCCCCACCGCACACCCGTGAGGTAGGGAAATACCATTATCCCCATTTTAAAGCATGGGGATCTGAGATACAATGAGACTAAATGCCTGCATTTTATAGGTATTTAAGTGCATAAGATTCAGCTAAGCACCTACTGGGTTTTTTTTAAGTGCCTAGATCCCAGATTCTCAAAGGTTTTGGGGGCCTGCCTCCCATCAGTTTAAATGGGAATTAGGCACCAAAATACATTTTTAAAGCAATGGGTTTAGGTGCCTGTCATAAATATAAAGGGAAGGGTAAACACCTTTAAAATCCCTCCTGGCCAGAGAAAAAACCCTTTCACCTGTAAAGGGTTAAGAAGCTAGGATAACCTCCCTGGCACCTGACCAAAATGACTAATGAGGAGACAAGGTACTTTCAAAAGCTGGGGGGAGGGAGAAACAAAGCCTCTCTCTGTCTGTGTGATGCTTTTGCCAGGAACAGAACAGGAATGGAGTCTTAGAACTTAGTAAGTAATCTAGCTAGATATGCATTAGATTCTGATGTCTTTATATAGCTGAGAAAATAAGCTGTGCTGAATGGAATGTAGATTCCTGTTTTTGTGTCTTTTTGTAACTTAAGGTTTTGCCTAGAGGGATTATCTGTGTTTTGTATCTGATTACCCTGTAAGGTAGTTACCATCCTGATTTTACAGAGGTGATTTGTTTTACTTTTTCTTCTATTAAAATTCTTCTTTTAAGAAACTGAATGCTTTTTCATTGTTCTTATGATCCAGGGTTTGGGTCTGTGGTCACCTATGCAAATTGGTGAGGATTTTTATCAAACCTTCCCCAGGAAAGGGAGTGTAAGATTTGGGAGGATTCTGGGGGGAAAGACATTTCCAAACGGGCTATTTCCCAGTTATATACGTGTTAGACATTTGGTGGTGGCAGCGATTAAGTCCAAGGGCAAAAGGTAAAATAGTTTGTACCTTGGGGAAGTTTTAACCTAAGCTGGTAAAAGTGAGCTTAGGAGGTTTTCATGCAGGTCCCCACATCTGTACCATAGAGTTCAGAGTGGGGAAGGAACCTTGACAGTGCCTAACCCCCATTGAAATTGATGGGAGTTAGGTGCCTAAGTATTTTTGAAATGATCATAATTTTCCACAGGACCATTGCCTCATTCAGCAAAACAATGCACTTTTCTATAGCCTTGTTCTCAGAAATGGTAGAACATTTTTAGGTTGTTGTTTTTTTTAATTCAGCCTGAGGCAGACAGCCAACCTGGATAATTTCAGTCTAAATGGTTAGCGTTTGGCAAAGTTATAAGTAACTGAAAACAGGGTCTTATAATGGGAAGTGTTGGTCAAGCTTAGTAATGGGAGGGTCTACGAGCCCTGCAAAAAGTGTTTTCTCTCGGATACATTTCCCCCTACCATCCGCATCCAAAATATTAACAGTGATTTAGTGTGACAGTTTGGGAGGTATGTCTTTGTCAGCCATTGGTTTTCTGAATGCACTCTTTTATTTCAAACTCCATTTTGAATGTAAACATAAGTGTGTGGTTTTCAGCATTCATTTTGAAAGTGTAGCTTGATATTTAGTGGATAGACTATATTTGGTAAGCTGTGACAGAGTAATCAAGGATCATCAGAACTGAATGGCTTCACCCCATTGGAACAACAGATTTGCTTCCAGCAGGGCCATTAACTTTGAATGACTCTCTGCCTAGGAGCCCAGGGGAAAGTGAGGCACGGTTCCGTAGCAGAAATGCAGGGGCAGGAAAGGTGTCATAAGCCATTTTAAAACAGGAATACTGTTTTGAGTAAGGAAGCCATTTCATAGCCAGAAACAGAAGATCCAAGTGAGAGAGTGGAGGCAGGAGGGACTAGGCTTCCCTTAAGTAGGCTGACCTTGGCTCACAGATGTGGTGAGGACACACAGTGTTTGTGCTCAGGATTTTGCTGTTTACTGTAGGTCTGTAACTCTTTTTTGCGCTTTGAGAGTAAAGTTTTTGTAGAAGAAATTTCTTTGCCAAGCCTGTTTTCTTCTTTAGCGATATGTTGTCACTGAAAGGTGTAACTAGAAAATAAAAGCTCCCAAAGCCAGTGGAATGTGTTGAGGGGGTACATGTCTAAGCACTGGGGGAACCTGGTAGGGCTGAGTCACTGGTTCCAGGTCTAAGCAGCCCAACTGTGGGGGTCCCACTTTCCAAGAAAGTTGTCAGACATGGGGACGAAAACTGGGTGTGCACTTTAGACAACAGTTATCAGTCATTGCCCAGCCCCCGGTGGCTTAGAAGAACAAAAGATGGGTTTCCATTTAGAAAGCGGACTGGACCAAGTTTTGGCATTTCATATATTTGAAACTGATAGCACTGCTTTAAGACAGATACAGTGTATGCCGGTACTTTGCAAGCTTCCCTAAGTAGCTTTTCTCGCACACCTCAGTCCTGTCCTACAACCCTCTACTCACCCATCACCTTTGTCTCTTGAGTCAATAATTGTACACATACTTGAAATCCAGACAGATCTCTTCAAAAGCTAAGAGGAAGTACAAAAAAATTGGCATTAGTTAAGGAGACTGCTTCCTTGTGCAGATCTGTGCTGCAAATAATTTAGCTGCCTAAACTGTAGACATTAGAAGCAATTTGTATTCTTTCCCAATCAATGTCACTAAGCAACAGCATTAATATGATGGCTTCATAGAAACTCTATTTTACTACTTGTCCCATGCATACTGCAATTTTAATGTTCCCCTGCATAATTAATTAAGTTGGTACTGTTGCTCAAGAGCATATGAAATCTATTGTACCCAGAGCTACAGATCACACTCCTTGGCTTGACTAGTTGAATTAAGGTTTGTGTGTTGTTAACAATGAATTGCTTGGTCTCAACATACACAGTAGGATATATACAATAAGATATATACAGTTCATGCTGATTGGACAATGAGGAAATTAACATGACATGACCACAGTGAATGATGTGCCAGAGTGAAAGTCATCCCACTGAGGGCTACCCAAAGCCTTTAGGCTTAGGCCTGCACTGCACTGCCCAAAGAGGAGTCCTGAGAAGGAATTCAGGCTTTCTGCTCTTATCTTTCTCTGAGAGATAAATGCAAAATTACTGCCCACTCCCATCTTCTGTGTGCCCTGCCTGCTCCACACACCCTGCCTACCTGATTGGTATTAAATACACAGGTCCTGCCCTTTCTCCATGCCAGAGGCAAGATATGGGAAGGCAATTACTCTTAAACTTCCCTGTGAAACTCCCTTTAGTAAGTAGGTATTGTGACAAAGCTCTATCCTTGTCCCCGCATTTCCTGGTGGATTTTGCTAGCCTCAGAGGCTCACTGTGACCCTCCACATAACCCTTCTCTCCCTAGAGACAAGGGTCACATTCTACTGAGCCATTTTCATCATAAGCCAGCGAGGGAGGTGAGAAGTTATCCTTGCTTGCACAGTCTCTGATGTCTCCCAGTCTCAGTGATTAATGGGGGGGGGGGCAAAAGGGGGAGCCCAGGCCTACCCTCTACTCCAGGCTCCAGCCCAGGGACCCTAATAGTATCAGCTATAGTAGCTGACCTTTTAGAAACATGACACGTACAATTCCCTGGGCTACTTCCCCACAGCAGCCCCCACTTCCTCAAGCTCCACTTCACCCCTACCTCAGGGCCTGGTTCCTTGTGCCTGATATGGTGCGTACTGCTCAGTCTCTCCAACAGGGCAACTTCCTCCCACAGCTCCTGACATCCACCCCCACCTGACTAACTGGGAGGCTTTTAACTACTTTCATCCAGCTCCTGATTGGCTTCAGGTGTCCCAATCAACCTAGCATTCTCCCTGCCTTCTGGAAAGTTCTTAATTGGCCCCAGGTGTCTTAATAGAACTGGAGCAGCTGCCATTTCACTTATCCAGGTACCAGGGATTTGTTTAGCCTGGAACTAATTTACCTATCTCCAACTACTTTTCTATAGCCATCTGGCCTTGCCCTATCACAGTATTTGGTACCGAAGACGTTGTCGAAGATTTGCTCATCTATGAGCAGATGAACAGAAACTTTTGAAGATATGTTCCACAAATCAGAGCTATGATTAACCTCCTTTCTGAATTATAACAATTCAAAATTATAACATTCAAAAACCAGTAAGAGAACACTTCTTCCAGTAGGAGAAGACTTCAGTTACCCTGGACCCTCAATAACAGATTTAAAAGTGGCCATTCTTCAACAAAAAAACTTCAAAACCAGACTCCAGCGAGAAACTGCAGAACTGGAATTAATTTGCAAACTGGACACCATCACATTAGGCCTGAATAAAGACTGGGAGTAAATGGGTCATTACAAAAACTAATTTTCCCCCTGCTGATACTCACATCTTCTTGTCAACTGTTTGAAATGGGCCACCTTGATTACATTGAACTCATTAGCACTCCAAAAGTGATTTTTCCTCCCTTCTTCTCAACTGCTGAGAATAGCCCACTTCCACTTTAATTGAATTGGCTTGTTAGCACTGACCCCCTACTTGGTAAAGCAATTCCTATCTTTTCATATACTGTGTATTTATGCCTCTCCACTGTATTTTCCACTCCATGCATCTGATGAAGTGGGTTTTAGCCCACGAAAGTTTATATAAATAAATTTGTTAGTCTCTAAGGTGCCACAAGGACTCCTCGATGTTTCTTCTTTCTATTGCCACTTGCAAGGAAATTGGTCTTTCTTTTGCTGGGGACACCCATATTGTCTTGTAAACACAGTTGCCAACTTTCACATGGTAAATAAGCACCCTGACTTTCATAATATGCTAAAAATCAAGCTAATCCCATTTTAAAACAAGGCCAAAACAAGCCAATCCCTAAAAACCTCAGCACTCTATGTGACTAGATCCCCCAGGCATGCAATCTGGGACTGTGGTGGGCCCCCTGACTTCCCCCCCCGCCCCCCGACTCTGCTTGCTGGGAGCTGATAAAAAAAAAAAGAATCAACAAGCTACAAGCCAAAAACTAGCCAACAAACAACTCACAAGCCAATTAAGCAAAAAACAAGCCCAATTTCTACATTTTTTTCATGGGTTTAGCAAGTCTGCTTGTAAATTTAACCCAGCCAGTGTTACTGCATGTGTGCTAGGTGCAAGTGATGCAAAACCTAACTTCAGTCTTCAGCAAGCTTGTCTTCTGGCTCAGACACAGGGAACCCTTTTGGCTTATCTGGCAGAGCTGTGTTTGAGTCTTAGGTACGGTAATATTCAGGATGTATGTGCAGCAACTCCAGCCATAGGGGGCCTCTAATAATTGGTTAAATCTGTTCTATTGTCGGCCACCAGTTGGCAGACACAACAGCATCTGGTGCCATCACACTGTCTACAAAAAAAAAAAGAGGCTTTTTGATTGTAGCTAGAAAAGTAATATCCATAAGAAATGAAGTCTGTATGGTTTGTTTGTCAAGAGATTGACAATTTGCACAGTGCTTGTTACAAAGATACATGTATACATGAACAACCAACCCACACTGACATAAGTTGGCCTTTTTAGAGAATGCTCACCAGTGCCAGTAGTTATAAACCTTTATCGTGCAATAGAACAGATGGAAATCATTCACACATCTGAGCAGCAGAATCTCAAAATGAACTGGGCATAATGACTGACAGTTGGTTGGCTATTAGTTGCTGTCTTTGCAAGTTGCTTTCCAAGGCAAACTACATATTGTCAGACATCTGCACACAGTGGGTTTAAAACTATATGATGCTAGATAATAGCAGATCAATTGAAACACCTGATGTAGTGGTAGTGCCCTTCAGTAGGAATAATTACATGCTGTCAGCAGTCCTGAAGTAACGTGTGTGAACAAATAATGAGACAGTCATGTTCTTACTGGGGACTAGTTTCATAACAACCTTCACAGCCAGCCCTCAATTTTGCATTTGTGAACTTTCATATCCTAGGTAGAATAGGGATAATGAAAGTGACTTTTTGCCCAGCACTAGAATGGGTGCCATTAATAAAACCACATGTACAAAAAGTTATCGCAATGTGATATCTAAGACATACTCCACATTTGCCTATATGCAAAATAAGAAATAATTGTTCTGTTGGCTGTATATAATTATTTATAAGTGATTACTTTTTAATGGCAACCACTGTCTATTACTAGGCCTAACAAAAATGAATGATAGGATATGCTTCAAGGGATAGTTAGAGGGACAGGAGAGAAAAGAAGAGGGAAGGGAGTAATTGTAGTTTTCACTTCCTGTAAAAATACTGAGAGTGAAAGTGAGACTAAGACATTGTATTAAAATATTCTGGAAGGCCCATTCATCTTTTGTATTACTTATAACTGAAGCTGGGCAAATTGTTTGCAAAAAATATTTTTTAAAGATTTATTTGGTATTCATACCTGTTAGTTTTTTTTATGCAAACAAATTTCAGCCAATGGATTGCTCACAAATTGTTTGCTGTAACTGTTTACTTGAATATTGAAAGTTTGTGCTGTGTGTCATCTTGTAAGTCACATGGTGTTGTTTCTGATGCCTGACTGGATGATGTACATTTTATAAACAGGAGGAATGCCTGAACAAGTCACTGGTGGTGGGGAGGGACTGATTCCTTAAGGAAGAAGATAGGCAGTGTTTTAGGGAGAAATGGTTATTAGGTGATCCAGACTGCCCATTCCTTATACATTTATAAAAATATTTGTGACAATTTCACTTCTCAAGGAACATTATTCCAACAAAATTTAGCCTGCCCACATTCTTACAGGTAGGTAACAAAAGGGGTTGTGAATAGCGCTGAAATGAATATGTAGATTTTATTAATCAATAATTTTTTTTTTTGCAAAACTGAATTTGAATAATTCTGCTAATGGCCAAAGTACATTTTGCACTATAAACAGCAATACTTGAATATTTATACTAAGTAACAATTGACACAAACATGTGAGATAAAAAATTGTCTCCAGAGGCAACCCTGAGTCAGGTAATTAGGCAACCAGCTTTAAAATAAATTATATTTTTCGTTTGGTTGTTATAGGACTGAAATTGAGATCAGTATTTTCCCTAAGTGATGTGGTATGGACTGTAAAAATATGTAGCAATTTACTGAACTATTAAATTAATTTCAAGTTTCGGTGAGAAATCCCATTCCTGTCAGAGGGACTTAAGAAAAGGCCCATAAAATTCCTAATGTCCTTGATACCAGAAACATCTGCCAGAGCCATGAGTCACGAGCCACTTGTTAAATTAGTTCAGAAGCTGAGGAGGCTGAACTTCAGCAACTCAGAATCTCTCAGAGCTTGTCTACACTTGAAACACTCCAGTGGCACAGCTGTAGCTGATGGAAGGGGTTCTCCCATTGGCATAGGTAATCCACCACCCCAATAGGCAGTGGCTTGGTTGATGGAAGAATTCTTAGGTTGTCTTTACTACATCACTCAGGATTGTGTATTTTTCCCATCCCTGAGAAATGTAGTTGGTTGGTCTATTTTTCTTGGGCAGACCAGCCCTCAGTGTAGTAGATGATTTCAAAATGACAAGGGTGTGGGGAAGTAGAAGCAGAAGGGTGTTATACAAATGACAGGGCCAGAGCCTGATTAAAGGCCATTGAAATCAATAAAAAGACATTCACTGACTTCATGGAGTAACTTCAGAGTTATTAAGCATTCAAGATTTTGAAAATAGTTTTCCTATAGGATGTGGATGGGAGGAATTACAGGAAACTAAGTAAGACATATTTGGAACTTTGTTTTTGAACTCTCTCAGAGGTGACACTCCCTGATGGAAAGAAGTTATGGCACTTTTATTAACAGTGATAAAGCAGAGTAAAATTGTCTTCCCCATCCTGCAGAAAATTCCAATATATCAACATTTGCTTTCTTCATAAATGGGGAGGAAAAATGGAAATAGCAAAAAGTATCTCAGAACAAAATATTCCAAAAAATAAATTTGATTAGGGAATGGTGAAACTTTTTGTTTTGATATTTTGGATCCTAATGAAACATTCTGAAATTCCTGAATCAGAATATTTTGTTTTGATTTGTGAACTGACCCCAAACATTTCATTTTGATTCATTTCAACATTAAACTCTATTTCCTTATTATGGTGCAGTGCCTTATAGGAATTGGGGAACCTGATGACCCCATTTTCTCCTATGGACTAAGGTCCCTGGCTGGACTGCACATTCCATAATCCACAGTGGAATCCCTATGGACCAGACTGTTTGATGTATCATGGGAGTCAAATGGAAGAGAGGGGCTGAACTATCATCCATATGAGGCAATGTGCCACAATAGGGAAATATAGTTTAATGTTGAACTGACTTGAAATTAAATGTTTCAGGCCTGTTCAACAATTCAAAATATTTCAATTTGTTTCAAGCCAGCCCCAAACAAAATATATCTTGTTTTGGTTTTCTTGAAATAATAATAATAAAAAAAAATTGTGAAAAGTTTCAATTTTATGGAAACTGCATTTTCTGTCAAAAAATCATTTGGATGGAAAATATGTGACTAGTTCTAAATAGCACAAACACTCAGCTCTCATTGAATGTTCTCAAATTTCAGGAAAAATCTGCTTATACTGGGCTTGCTCCCTGAATTAATACAGTAATTAGCATAGCGCACCCTCTCCTCACAGAACGTGCTCCTTCCCTGTTGATTGAGATAGCAGAGTGAGTTTGTCTAGATGTACCACACCTCATCTATCTGACACACATAGGTTAGTGAGACCCATCATTTATATAATCCGTAATCACCAAGAACATCTATGTCATCTGGAGCAACAGAAAGAGTATGTACTTAATCTTTATTCTACAGGATGATTATATTACAGCAGCACCTTACTGTAACAGCTCTGTGGTTCTCATGTCCTACATAAAAGTTTGATTTAATGCATTAATTAATTTTGATTTTTTTAAAGCAGAAATATCCCCCATTTTAGGCTCGGAGTACCTGTACATAATTTAAATTTCACAGTAAAATGTCAGAATGGCCTGTCCATCCCATGCCAGTTATATACAAAAATGCACCAGCAGATACAATAAAAATAAGACCTGCTCCATAGTGGTCATAATAATTAAAATCCTGCTAGCTTCCTTCCTCAAGTGCCTGAGAAAAGAAATGACCTGTGCAGTGTGCCTGGAAAATTACCAAATCCAGGCTTTGGCAGATCAGATTGGAGTTTAGGGATGAAATGCTGGCCTTATTGAAGTCAATGACAAAACTCTCACTGATCTTAGTGGAACCAAGATTTCATCCCAGACACCACAATATACCAAATACTTATTGTTTTTTAGCTACTAGCCTATTTTATCAAGTTAATACTTTAAAGATATTCAGATTGTTTCCACCTTGATTATCATACACATTGTAAGGAGAGTGATCACTTTAGATAAGCTGTTACCAACAGGAGAGTGGGTTTGTGTGTGGGGGAGGGGAAACCTGGATTTGTGCTGGAAATGGCCCAACTTGATTATCATACACATTGTAAGGAGAGTGATCACTTTAGATAAGCTATTACCAGCAGGAGAGTGGGGTGGGGGGAGAGAAAACCTTTTGTAGTGGTAAACACCCATTTTTTCATGCTTTGTGTGTATAAAAAGATCTTCTATACTTTCCACAGTATGCATCCAATGAAGTGAGCTGTAGCTCACGAAAGCTTATGCTCAAATAAATTGGTTAGTCTCTAAGGTGCCACAAGTACTCCTTTTTCTTTTCATGGTATGCTGTCTCAGGGCTTATTTTTATCCAATTTCACCTTAAATTCATATTCCTAGTTACCTCTATATAAATCCACCATATTTTGTCTAGGTTTTACAAACATTAATGGTCAGCTTCTTTGCTGGTGTAAACTGACACAGTTCCAGGGCTTCAGTGGCATTTTAATAATTTACAACAGCAGAAAATTTGTCCTTTGTCCTGAATCATCGGTAATTGAACAGTAGCAGATTGCGCATAATCATATTTCATTAAGGAGAGACGTAGTCCTGCAGTTATTGGCTCCAATAAGACTTACATGTCCATAAGGCCTACAGGATCAGGACGTAAAGTATGAAAGAGCGGAGACTAAAAAGAATAAAAAATACTACATCCAGAGCAAATAGACATGATCATAACACATTGATTGGATTAAGAAGATACTTTTTGCTTCATCTCCATTAAAATAAAACAAGGCCATTTCTCTAGTATTATAAGCAGCCCTGAAATGTTTTAAGTTAGTGTTCTGCACAAGTCAATTGCAGTAGCAGAGGTATATGTCTGCTGTTGATATATTTAAAAGTAGAATTCCCTTTTGCCTTTGTTGATGATCACAGTGATTAAAGCAAGATGTGTATCTCTAGAGAGTAACCATCTAGCAAAAATATCACTACATATATCCATTAAAACATGATATAAAATATACTGAAAAGATTTAAAGACTTATGCTGGAATGCCATCTGGGATTTAACGTTTCCCAAAGGGCAATTTTTTGATAGCATTAACGATTCCCTGTAGAGAAATCTCAATGTCTAATAAGTCTCTGTCCCTGCTTGATTCTATGTGAAATGATATCCTATGGTATATCACTACATACGTACTCTGGGGTATACTATAACTGTCACATTCATCTGAGCAGGTCATTTACTTTCACAGAAGCGGTGACTATGTCTGCCTTCTAGCTATTGGTGGAATATGTTTACCATACTATATTGTTTTTAGAATTTTAAGGTGAGTGGGACATTATCTAGCAGCTATCACTATAAAAGTTTACAGTCTGAGGTCAGCTTATCTCATGAGTGGGTTTTGTTAGCCTGCAGCCTTGTACAGATGCTCAGGAAAATTCATGAAGTCTGCTGTTTGACATGTTATGAGGCACCCAGGCTGTAGCTAGAGAGGCTGAAGCCAGAGATTTGAGGCCTATATACTAATGAATATACATAAACATTTATAGCATTATTCATATGTTCCATATTAACTGGGGTCATTATTCTCACAGCTTGGTTAATTAAGCCATGCGATATCACAAGATGTGTCATTCTGGGATCTCACCATGCTGTGGTGGTTTCAGAGACACAAGGCTGAAGGTGAAGTGCTTTTGCTCACCTGAGAAGTGGCAATATCCCAGCATGGCACACATAGTGAACAGAGAATAGTTTTAGCCAATTATAATTTGAAAAATAATAAAATAAAATTATGCTGAAGTCCGCTTTGGTGGCCTAGCAATACTATTACTCTAAATTCGTCACACTCATGGTGAGGTATCTTGTTCCTCTGCTAACAAGGACTGGGAGTGTCAGAGAGAGTTTGTTAAACTTGGGTAGGAGGGGTGAGTCATTCATTGCATTGGGAGTGATCTCTCCATTTAGGAGCAGTTTGGGAAAGCACCACAAGGAAACATGGCCTTTTGGCAGGTGGCTACTGCTGCATACTCTGGAGGTTTGTCAGGTTGGGAGAATTCAGAACATCTAATGTAAGCGTGGTGAGATATAAGAACCTAGGTAGAACCGGAAAAAAAAATCCTGTGGGAAGAAGGATGTATTTTATGTGTGTGGACCTCTGGCATCTGGCAATTTCATTTTGTCATCTCTCAGAAACTAAGCTGGGTTGGATTTGTTAGTGCTTGCAAGGGAGACCTCCAAAGAAAACATAGGTTCTGCAAGTTAGAGGTATTGATTCAGAAGGCGCCACCAGAAAGAAGGTGTCAGCAGAAAGAAAAAGACCCAAGACAGTGTGGCATTAGGCTCTATTTCCTTCTTCTGCATACACTGTCTTCTCTCATCAAGGACTTCCTGAAGTGGAGTTCTCTAATTTCCTAGTAGTGGCATGTCATCTCTGTACGCATTGCATGACCAACAGGCTGTGTGTTATCCAGTTGGCAACCCATGGGCTGGATCTGGCCCATGGGATGATTCCATTTGGCCCCCATATGGGACTCAAAATGGTGTCCTCCACACAGCATGACCTCACACTCATCGCACATGCAAGGCATGCTGAATGGAGGACACCATGTTGGCCAGCATAAGGCATGCAAGTGAGTTGTTGCATGCCTTACTATAACTGTCACACCACTCCACTGGGTCCTAGAGGTAATCATACTATTGCTCTTCTATTAGGAAGCTATTTATTGTTACACCGTCTTTCCTATTGAATCCCGCATGGTGTTAGGGGCACTGTGCCATTAGAAATGTAGTCTTTTAGATGACAAGTTAAACCGGTATCCTGGCCACTTGCTGCCGTAAAAGCTCCTATGATTGTTTCCATTATGATTCTATCTATATATTTCATAATCTACCCATTATAATAGTTTATAGGCACTACTATAATGTTAGAAAATGTATTGAAAAAAGTAATAAATATCTCATGAAGATTAAATATAATCCTCTAATTCTCCCAATACAGTGTAAAATGACTGACATGTAGACAGAGGAGAAATATTTCTGTTACAAGAGATTTCTCCTGCTAACTCTACTAGCTTTATTTACCCTATTCTTCAATATAGTGTGTGTGTGTGAGAGAGAGAGAGAGAACACCAAAAGTATTCTAGACATTTCCTTAGTAGCTCCATATCTGATATAGGCTGCTGCATGTCAGAGATTTACCTACAAGGCAGGAATAATTTGTTCACATATACTGGCATTCATTTACACAAACATCAGTGATCTAACTGAAGAATCTGGCTTTCTTTCGTAGAATGGATAAGGCTAAAAAAAGTCCCCACATTTGAAATGTAGGGCACATACAGATGTGTAGATGGACACAGTTTGCAGCAGAATCATCAGTTACCTATTTTTTTTCCACAACAGGACTCATTTAAATCACTTTGCACCAATACACATGCTCAGATCTGTTACAAAATTTCACCTCGAGTGCAGTGATAAAAACAGTCTGCTCTGTGTGTGGTACTTTCAGCATTGCCTTATCAAAAGTTTTATCTATTTATGCAAAGCTAAACGAAAGTTATTCTCTGGAAATCATTCAATGCACCCATCAGCTACATTTATAACTTTTGATGAAAACACCTTTAGATAGTGGTTTTTGTTTGGCTGTAGTAAGGTAATTAGAATCTGCTGTAGTAAGTATCATGTCATATTGTTGTCAGTGGTGTGGGAACAGTACCTGAAGGTGTAATTGCCCTTACATTTTTATGGATTCTTTTAAGAGCAAAGCTATCAATTACTAGACACAAAGACATTTAGAAAATAAGAGCTAGTACATCAAGCAAAGTCAGACAAAAGTAAATCTGAAACTACTTCAGCTTGAAGGAGGAAACTTCTTTCTTTCTTTCTTTCTTTCTTTCTTTCTTTCTTTCTTTCTTTCTTTCTTTCTTTCTTTGTTTTCTTTTTGTTTATGATGCTGTTTTGAAACACATTATTTATAAAGCTATGAAAGTCATAATATCACAGAGCAGGAACAACTAATCCAGAATCAGACTGTAGCACTGAATCAGTATTCAGTTAATGCAGTGGTTCTCAACCAGGGGTACCCCTGGGGGTACTTGGAGTTCTTCCAGGGGGTACATCAACTAACCTAGATATTTGCCTACCTTTACAAAAGCTAGATAAAAAGCACTAGCAAAATCAGTACAAATGAAAATTTCATATAGACAATGACTTGTTTATACTGCTCTATATACTATACACTGAAATGTTAGTACGGTATTTATTTTCCAATTGATTTATTTTAAATTACATGTAAAAATGAGAATGTCAGCAATTTGTCAGTAATAGTGTGCTGTGACGCTTTTGTATTTTTATGTCTGATTTTGTAAGCAAGTTGTTTTTAAATGAGGAGAAACTTGGGGATACACAAGACAAATCAGACTCCTGAAAGGGGTACAGTTTTCTGGAAAGGCTGAGAACCACTGAGGTAATGTTACTAGAAGGCTCGACTGTATATTTAGGGGCAAATCCAGCTCCTGCTTCCACAAATGTGGTGGCTTCCCAAGCAGTGTAACCAGCATGGTTCCATTACACAACACAATATGAGTGCTGAATACAGTGTTGAACTCTATATGCAGGATAGTTAGTTCATATGTGGCTCAGAATTAAGATCTTGGGTCCTATATAAGAAACAAGTACATTCATAAGATTGAGCTTTCATGATAACAGATATATGGGGAAGGAACTTTTAAAAACATCTCAGCCTATCTGTTTATTCCCTGATAGCTGATTGGCTAGAGTACAGAAAGGAGAGTCTTTTTATTTTCTTTCTGAACTTTTATGGATAAACCACTGCAGAGAGAGGGAGACATTTTCCTTTTCACTATATGAAGTGGACCATAAGAGTAAAGTGCTGAAATATGTGATACTGGTTTCTTTTTGTGCAAGAAAATTTTGGCTCATTTTTGCTATCACTACTGCTTTTGTGTTTTAGTGATTTGTATTTTTAATCAAGGAATAAAGGAGCAGTTTTTGAACAAGCTGATTGGCAGAGAGAAACTTAATTTGGTCTGATATTCACTATCACCATTCCAAATATAGCTAGAGTTTTCAGTGCCTGTATTAAAGTTTCATATGGAATACCTTTGGTGTACAACAGAAATACACCAATGCTGTTAGAAAAATATACTTGATTAAAATTAACCCATGTTGCTCATATTAAAATTATTCAATTATTTAAAAAAAATTCTAGTAAATTTACAGTTTGTGTAGGGTGTTATGAATTATGTCGGTCCTATTTCTATAGCGGCAAACCTTATCTAGAGTACGGTATACAGTAGCTTTTCAGATGCAACAATTCCATAAATATAGCCTTCTTTGTATGTGTGTGTTTATGCCTTTAGATCCAGTATGGGCAGGTGGGGAAGGAGGGAAAGGCACTCCTGCCTCCTGCCAGTGCTGGTTCAGGGCCACTAGCAGGTATCCAATGGAATCTTGTTACAAACTCCCGTTAGAGCAGCATAAGTTAATGTAGGAGCATGGTACCTCTGTGCAGATTCCCCCTATCTCCACTGGATCCCCAAGAACCACAAGAGCCTCAGGGACTTGCAGTCTCAGGATGTGGAAACTTCAGACTCTTTCATGTTACAGGGCAAACCCTGCCCCCTAAAGGATGCTGTGAGTTTAAGATGACACTTTACACTAATCTATGTGGGCATAACTTCCACGAGGAAAAAGGAGATTTGATCTATACATTAGACATTGCAAGTTAAGTTACCATGGCAGTTTTCCTCATATGAACATATTATATAGGCAAAAATTTGGAAACGGTGGATTTAGATTTGCATTTCAATTTCACTTATAGGTTCATTCATCTATGAATGATGGGGAAAACTTGTATTTTGGGTCACGTGCAAATTTAGAGGACATGTATTAATGTTAAGGCACAGGTGGTAGGAATACTTGAACGGTAATAAATTTACATTGCAAATGTGCTAAATCTGTTCCAGATCTAACGCTGCCATAAATGAGTATCAGCTGCAAGCACTAGTGTAGCAGAAAGCTGTTAAATGCATACTCTTGGTGCATGGAAAATGTACTCTTTTAGCAGTTTACGTTCTGTTTGCTGTTCATTTGTGAGGGCTTCTTTTCACACAGGAGCAGTCATTTTTACAGAAATTTACTTTACAGTGCTTTGTTTTAAAATTATATTATAGGTTATGAAGACAATATCACCCATCTGAATACTAACCCCTTAAGTATCTCTTAGTAATATGAAAGTACATAGGAGTTGCTTTGTGGCATTCTGTGTTCTCATGACATTTTTACCACCACCTCCTTCTCTAGCAGTTTCCTGCACTGCATCAAAGTCATTGCTGAAAAGGCACCAACCAAGACTACATGTACAGGTGAAAATAGGAGTGTAAGACAGCTGATGACAGTTTGTGCCTGTTCTATAGTCATCCCCAAATGCAGCTGTGCATCTTCAAATGTATTCTTTCCATTTAATAGTTTCTTGTTTCAGAAATGGGAGGGAAGGAAAGGAAGGTGAATAGCACGTGGAGCCAGGATGCCATGTGACACATGAAATCTGATTCATGGTTCTGACCTCCAGTTTGTCTACTGACTCTGACCCACTGGTATCCTGACCCAACCTGACTCTGGCTCCGGACTCGCAGTTCTGAACCCCAGTTTGTCTCCTGCTTCTGACCATCTGGTATCTTGATCCAGCTGACTTCTGTCTTGTGAGTGAGGACTCTGGCTTTGCCCAGCCATGACAGCTTGTTCAGACCACAATTACCCTGACGGGCCAAGCCTGATGCAAGAAGGATGAACCCAGCAGCACCACTGCAGACACTAGAAGCACTGGACTTGCCCAAATATGATCTCCTCCTTCAGGTGGACAATGAAGCACCACAGGCCCAAGTTGCAGAGCTGACCTCAGACAACCAGTGGCTGCAGGACCAAGTGAGGCAACTCAGCACTGAGATCACTGTGCTGTGAACACAACGTGCAATACCTTGCCCTGAACAGAGGCCTGAAATACCCTTGCCCCATTGGGTTGATGGGGTGAAGCACAGTGGCTTCCTATGCAGTGCACTTCTGCCACCTCACTGAGGATACAGAAAGGAATGAACTGCAGCTGTATCAGATCCAATGGGGTTTACAGAAAGAAATTAAAGATGAACTGGCCCATGTAGAATATCTAGGCTCGTTGGTGTCCTCTGTGGACCCCACGATCCACATAGTTCACTGGCTGAGAGAACAAAGGGACGAAAAAGGAGGTTGCCTGCAAGCTCCCTTACCACATACCCTGACTACAGCTTCTGTAGCACCCACCAAACCTATGCAAGCCAATCTGTCTTGTCAGTAACTCAAACCTGAAGAAAAGGACTGTCACTGTCACCTATGCGTCTACCATGGTGAACATAGCCATGCTATCTCAGCCTGCCCAGTATGACTGCTGAAGAACTTGGGGAAACAAGCCGACCCAGGCATGGTGGTGGGAATCAGCCTGGACCTTGAGAGAAGAGAACTTCCCTGTACCTATATCCTCACTCAGATGCTTCCTGAACCCTATCCACAGGCTTCCCATTTGCAGGTGCCTATGCAGCTGCATATCCCTAGGGACCAGAGGTGACAGGTGGGGGTGCTTGCAGGGTCACATGCCCCCCCAGATTGCTCGGTCATGTGGTGCGGCAGGGACCCCTCTCTGCGAAATAGCTGAGCCAGTGAGCTGCCCTGGGCAGGAAGAGGTAGAGGCAGGAGTGGAGGAACAGCTGGGAGTTGCTCGGAGGTGCCGCTGCTTTCCCAGAGGGACTGGAGGGGCACTTTCCAGAAGGGATAGAGTTACCGGGAGGTCGCAGGGCATGACTCAAGCTGTTCTGGGGTTGTGTCCCCTCCCTCTCACTATCAGCAGGCATGGGTCATCAGTGCTGGGGACCCCCAACAAATTTCCCTCCAAAAGGCCCTCATTGATTCAGAAGCAGCGGACAATTTTATGGATGCAGCTACAGTTCAGGCCCTACAAATCCCCTTGTTATGCCAGGCCATACCCAACACAATCAAAACTATTGATGGCTCCACATTGTCTTCATGTCCAGTTGTGGATGAGACTGTCCCTCTGATAGCCATTATTCAGAGACACACAAAAAATACAATTCAATATGATCCCTTCGCTGCTGTCATTGGGGAGAAGTTACACACACAAATAATCATTAGTCCAATTGACATCAGTAGATCTACTTGTAAAAGTAACTGCTTGCCAGTGTAGCAGGTTCACAATCTGGCTCAAAGTTTCCAGATAGAAAAGTCTTCACACACTTTAATGTCTTTGATTTGCGCTATGGAACTTCTCCCCAGGTATCAGGACAATACTGACATCTTTGAGAAGAAGAGTGCAGAAAACTTCTCCACACATCAGGACTATGACTGCCCTATAGAACTTCAGCCAGGGATGAAGATACAGTTTGGATGGTTATAGGACAAAAGGTATGGCTTTCAACAGAACACCTCCACACAGACAGACCTTTCTGGAAACTAGATTATCAGTTCCTTGGAGACAAATCAACCCAGTCATCTTTGAGCTTCAGCTTCCTCAAACTCTTGGAGGCCACCCTGTGTTCCATGTCTCACTTCTGAAACCATACCCTGAGAACACATTTTCCCACAGAGGCCAATCATGGGCCACACTTGTGCAGGTGTACAAGTACAGGGTCAAGAGGAATGTATTATTCATTAAGTCTTTAAGATAAAATGGGGGCAAATTATGGTACCTGATCAATTGGGAAGGTCATGGACCAGAGAAATGTACTTAGGAACCAGCAGAAAATGTTCATGCTCCCACCCTGGTTTGCATCTTGATGGGGGGCCACCTGAAAAACCTGGACCCACAAGGCATTTCTAGGAGATGGGATGATGTCATGACCGCAAGGCCTTAAACATGGCTCTGCAGGCTTTATAGGAGCACCCATGCTCCAACCCTCCATCAGGAAGCTTGCTGACAACTGCTTACCTGGGATCCATGAAGACCAGCCCCGGTTTGAGGCTCCGCCCCTGCAGCCCTATTGGCAGAGTCTCAGAGCAGCTGATTGGCCTGCTGACTGTGCTTAAGCCAGAGTGGGAACAGGAAGCTATCTGAACAACTAGGCTCCACCCTGTTCTCGACTGTGTGCCTCATGCTTTCTACTCCTGCCCCTGCCCCCGGCTTGATTTCCTGACATCCTGACCCAGCATGACTCCTGGCATCTGATTTTTGGTTCTGACATCCAGTTTGTCTCATGCTTCTGACTTTCTCATATCCTGATCCAGCTGTCTAATTCCTGTCTTCAAAAACAAGAAGGAGTCCGGTGGCACCTTAAAGACTAACAGATTTATTTGGGCTTAAGCTTCGTGGATGCAAGGTTGCATCTGAAGAAGTGGTTTTTTACCCACAAAAGCTTATGCCCAAATAAATCCATTTAGTCTTTCAGGTGCCACCGGACTCTTTGTTGTTTTTGTGGATACAGACTAACATGGCTACCCCTGATACTTGAATTCCTGTCTTGTGAGTGTGGACCTGGCTCTGACTGCTATGCCTGGCTATCCATGACACGAACATGATACTGTAGTTCTATTGACTACAGTGAAGTTCCATCAGTTTACACCAGTCCATCATAATGTATTTGAACAGTTGAGTTTTGACTCTGCGAGGCACTGAAATCAATGCCCCTCTGCCATGTACATTGGTCAAACTGGACAGTCTCTATGTAAAAGAATGAATGGACACAAATCAGACATCAAGAATTATAACATTCAAAAACCAGTTGAAGAACACTTCAATCTCTCTGGTCACTCGATTACAGACCTAAATGGGGCAATACCTCAACAAAAAACTTCAAAAACAGACTCCAACGAGAGACTGCTGAATTGGAATTAATTTGCAAACTGGATACAATTAATTTAGGCTTGAATAGAGACTGGGAGTGGATGGGTCATTACACAAAGTAAAACTATTTCCCCATGTTTATCCCCCACCCCCGCCCACCCCCCACTGTTCCTCAAACGTTCTTGTCGACTGCTGGAAATGGCCCGCCTTGATTATCACCACAAAAAGCTTCCCCCTCTTCCCCCCTCCTGCTGGTAATAACTCACCTTAAGTGATCACTCTCTTTACAGTGTGTATGGTAACACCCATTGTTTCATGTTCTCTATGTATATAAATCTCCCCACTGTATTTTCCACTGAATGCATCCAATGAAGTTAGCTGTAGCTCATGAAAGCTTATGCTCAAATAAATTTGTTAGTCTCTAAGGTGCCACAAGTACTCCTTTTATTTTTGTGAATACAGACTAACACGGCTGCTACTCTGAAACCTGAAATCAACTGGAGGTTCAACCTCTCCTGGAGCTGCTTAGCATTTTGCAGGACTGATCTCTTGCCAAAGAGGTAGCCTAATCTAAAACACTGTCTTCAGTGGGCTGTGTATCAAGCATTAGGATAGCTTTGTGGTCTATACTTGTGAGTTGTAATAAGGACATTCCCTGGGCCCACAGATTCAAGTCCCACCAGACTTATGACTAATTATTTGTGAAAGGCTTGCAGTATATCCAGCAAGGGCTGATATAATGGATATCCTTTTGAGGTATGTGATGTAATTGCATGTGTAATCTTTTGGTTGTGTTCTGGGTTTCTTTGAACAAGACTCCGAACGTCAGTGCTACCAGATAATACCTGAGGTTTTAAGTATCTCATTATACTTTAGATGATACAAGATGTTTGCCTTCAGACAGGTCTTACCCTCTTCATCACCATCCATTCAGCTGGCAAGAACAAATTCTTGTGCCGCCTAGCAATGGGCAAGCAGAAGTGAGCCTCCTTAGTGGGCTTGGCCAGCCATGCATATATATTTAAATGTAATGTATGGCCCGTCTCCTTCATGAGAGGGTGAAAAAAAATGGTCTCATTAACCTCTGAAGAAAGGACAAAAAGCAATGGGCTTATATGTCAGCAAAGGAGGGTTAGGTTGGACATTAGGAAAACTTCCTAACTGGTTAGACAAACACCAGTCAGTAATGATCTAGTTATTATGTAGTCCTGCATAAGCTACTAAAGTCCCTTTCAGCTCTACATTTCTATGATTTTATGAGAAATAAAACAGGCATAAAGATATTGAATTCTACACTGATTGCCAAAAATTAGAATGAAATACTCAGTGTTATCACAAATTATTTGCTGTGTGGACAAATCATTTTACTACTCATATAAAATGCAATGACTAATTTTAAAGGCTTGTAAGTAATGCATTCCTCTGAGTGAGGGAAAATCAAATAGCAAAGAAGAGCAGGCACACGTATCAATTCTTTTATAGTGTGTAAAAATCTTGCTATTACACCATTAATTGTAACTGATGCTTTGATTATGGCATTTAACAGAGTTTATTCCCAAATCCAAGTTCCATTCCCACATGGAACAGGTCACCCCTATCCGAGATACCCCAGTGCTTTTTCTGAATTGAGTGAAATAGCTACTGCATGCTCATTTTAATGTTGGTTAATGTTTGTTAAGTCTATAAAAAACCTGATGTTATTGTTTGAGTGGCTAATGAAGCCTACTTGGTTTGGATGAATTAATTCAGGAAGAATAGATTCTAATATCCTAGCTAGTGGTTTTGTAAGGATTTTACAATCTGGATTAATTAAAAATATGGGCCTATAGCTACCGCATTTCCCTGCATCTTTACTAGGCTTTAAAATAACACAAATTATGGTGCTCATAAGTGATCTAGGTGTTTTACCACTCACAGAGGCTACACTAAATATCCTGCATAATATGGCCTCAAGTTTGCTTTATAAATGCTATATAATTTGGCTAACAATGATTGCATTACATAATTTTGCTTAGTTTACTATATTATCTACCTTATTTTTAATTGAATTTGCACTTATATCAGTTGAAAAATAATTTTCATTGTGCATTTAAAAAGATATCATGAAGCAGATTTTGTAGAAATCCATAATTAAGCTGGTCAACCATTGTTAGGATTTTGTAGGGACAGTCCCGATTTTTGGATCTTTTTATTATATAGGCTCCTATTACCCCCCAACCCCTGTCCCGATTTTTCACATTTGCTGTCTGGTCACCCTAACCATTTTTTAATGATTCTTTTTTTTATCCAGAAAATGGGATTTAGTTGAAAGTGACACTTTTTTATTTTCAAAAAAGCTTTGAAACAAACAAACAAGCAAAAGTATTCAGGAAAAAAAACCTGACATTTTTCTGTATTCTTGAAATGTTTCATTTAAAAAGTAACACTTTATCTCATGTTTTAACGTTCTCTCTTTTTAAGTGAGTGAAAGTAATGTAAAGGTTTGAGAGCTGCGGTTAAACTAGCATGCTAAAAAGGGAGTGTTGTCGTGGTGACACAAGTGGTAGGAGGGGCTAGCCACTCTGAGTATGTTCCTGGTGTCTAAGATCAGAGCTAATTTTAGCGTGCTCGTTCAATCAGAGGTAGCATGGGTATGTCTCTTCAAGCTGGAATGTTCACTTCCATCTTGAAGTGTAGACATGCTGAATATAACATTTGCCAGTGTACGCTGGAGCAAACCCTTCTCTTAGCATGCCAACACTTACTCCAGTGATAAATGTAGCCCATTGATACTGGGCTTCCTTGTATGTCAATGACAAAACTGACACACCGTGGTTAGAGCTGGTCATGAGCTTTGCAACAAAATGTTTGTCTTCTGGAAAATGCTGATTCCTCAAAACCAAAACTTTTATTGGGTATTGTAACAATTTTGATGAAATTTTCATCAGGAAAGACTTTTCAGGTCAAGGTTAGAGTATGGGAGGGGAAGAGTGGCCCACCCTCTCCAAAGAGCCAGATGGCTAGCATACATGGGATAGGGAAAGCCCAAATACAAGTCACTGCTCTGCCTGTGTCAGAACAGGGATTTGTACTTGGGACCCCGCATCCCATGTGAGTGCCTGAGCCACCAGACTGTTCTTGGAGGAGTCTGCTGCACCACACTGAAAATATTGAACGGTCTTGGGTTCATCTTGGTGCAGAATAGGAAAATTGTGGTGAATTAATTCTGCCTGCCTTATTCAAACTTGAGCATCTGAGTGCAGGACTACCTGTAAATGGAGGGCCTAATTTCCAAAGTGCCCAGATTGTGAACTCCTTGCTGTCATTGTGGAGCAGTTACACACACATAATCATTAGTCCAATTGACATCAGTAGATCTACTTGTAAAAGTAACTGCTCACCAATGTAGCAGGTTCACAATCTGGCTGAAAGTGTCCAGATATAAAGTCTTCATGCACTTTCATGTCTTTGATTTGCACTAGTGTACTGATGTGTGAATACAAATGTGCTTATGTGTGACTACAAATACAAATCGTAAATGAATCAAACTGTATCATAGAATCCCTATGGATAGAAATTCCATGCTCTAATAATAATATAGTGGTAGGGATATATTACCGATCACCTGACCAGGATGGTAATAGTGACTGTGAAATGCTCAAAGAGAGCATTAGAGAGGCTATTAAAATAAAACACTCAATAATAATAATGAGGGATTTCAATTATCCCCTTATTGACTGGGTACATCTCATTTCAGGACAAGATGCAGAAATAAAGTTTCTTGACACCTTAAATGACTATTTCTTGGGGCAGCTGGTCCTGGACCCCACCAGAGCAGAGGCAATTCTTGATTTAGTCCTAAGTGGAGCACAAGATCTGGTCCAAGAGGTGAATATAGCTGGACTGCTTGGTAATAGTGACCATAATATAATTAAATTTAATATCCGTGTGGCAGGAAAAACGCCACAGTAGCCCACCACTGTAGCATTTAATTTCAGAAAGGGGAACTACACAAAAATGAGGAGGTGAGTTAAACAGACATTAAAAGATACAGGGCCAAAAGTGAAATCTGCAAGCTGTGTGGAAACTTTTTAAAGACACCACAATAGATCCTCAACTTAAATGTATACCCCAAACTAAAAAAACATAGTAAGAGAACCAAAAAGAGCCACTGTGGCTAAACAACAAAGTAAAAGAAGCAGTGAGAGGCAAAAAGGCATCCTTTAAAAAGTGGAAGTTAAATCCTAGTGAGGAAAATAGAAAGGAACATAAACACTGGTAAATGAAGTGTAAAAATACTATTAGGAAGGCTAAAAAGGAATCTGAGGAATAGTTAGCCAAAGACTCAAAAAGTAATAGCATTTTTTTAAAAGTACATCAGAAGCAGGAAGCCCGCTAAACAACAAGTCGGAGCACTGGACAATCAGGGTGCTAAAGGAGCACTCAAGAACGATAAGGCCATTGCGGGGAAACTAAATGAATTCTTTGTATCGGTCTTCACGGCTGAGGATGTAAGGGAGATTCCCAAACTTGAGCCATTCTTTTTAGGTGACAGATCAGAGGAACTGTCCCAGATTGAGATAGCATTAGAGGAGGTTTTGGAACAAATTGATAAATTAAACATCAATAAGTCACCAGGACCAGATGGTATTCACCCAAGATTTCGGAAGGAACGCAAATGTGAAATTGCAGAACTACTAACTGTAGTCTCAGAGTAACAGCCATGTTAGTCTGTATTCGCAAAAAGAAAAGGAGTACTTGTGGCACCTTAGAGACTAACCAATTTATTTGAGCATAAGCTTTCGTGAGCTACAGCTCACTTCATCGGATGCATACTATGGAAAATACAGAAGATGTTTTTATACACACAGACCATGAAAAAATGGGTGTTTACCACTACAAAAGGTTTTCTCTCCCCCCAGCCCACTCTCCTGCTGGTAATAGCTTATCTAAAGTGATCACTTCTCCTTACAATGTGTATGATAATCAAGGCGGGCCATTTAGATAAGATATTAGATAAGCTATTACCAACAGGAGAGTGTGTGTGGTGTGGGGGGAGAGAAAACCTGGATTTGTGCTGGAAATGGCCCACCTTGATTATCATACACATTGTAAGGAGAGTGATCACTTTAGATAAGCTATTACCAGCAGAAGAGTGGGGTGGGGGGAGAGAAAACCTTTTGTAGTGATAAACACCCATTTTTTCATGGTCTGTGTATATAAAAACATCTTCTGTATTTTCCACAGTATGCATCCGATGAAGTGAGCTGTAGCTCACGAAAGCTTATGCTCAAATAAATTGGTTAGTCTCTAAGGTGCCACAAGTACTCCTTAACTGTAGTCTGTAACCTATCATTTAAATCAGCTTCTGTACCAGATGACTGGAGGAAAGCTAATGTGACACCAGTTTTTTAAAAGGGCTCCAGATGTGATCCCAGCAATTATAGACCTGTAAACCTGACTTCAGTACCGGGCAAACTGGTTGAAACTATAATGAAGAACAATATTGTCAGATATATAGATGAACATAATTTGTTGAGGAGGAGTCAACATGGTTTTAGTAAAGGGAAATAGTGCCTCACCAATGCACTAGAATTCTTTGAGGGGATCAACAAACACGTGGACCAAGGGGATCCAGTGGATATACTGTATTTAGATTTTCAGAAAGTCTTTGACAAGGTCCCTCACCAAAGGCTCTTATGCAAAGTAGGCTGCCACGGGATAAGAGGGAAAGTCCTTTCATGGATCAATAACTGGTTAAAAGATAGGAAACAAAGGGTAGGTATAAATGGTAAGTTTTCAGAATAGAGAAAGGTAAATAGTGGTGTCTCCCAGGGGTCTGTTCTGGGACGAGTCCTATTCAACATATTCATAAATGATCTGGAAAAAGGGGTAAACAGTGAGGTGTCAAAATTTGCAGATGATACAAAATGACTAAAGATAGTTAAGACCCAGGCAGACTATGAAGAGCTACAAAAAAATCTCTCAAAACTGGGTGACTGGGCAACAAAATGGCAGATGAAATTTAATGTTGATAAATGCAAAGTAATGCACATTGGAAAGTATAATCCCAACTATACATATAAAATGATGGGGTCTAAATTAGCTGTTACCACTCAAGAAAGACATCTTGGAGTCGTTGTGGATAGTTCTCTGAAAACATCCACTCAATGTGCAGCGGCAATCAAAAAAGTGAACAGAATGCTGGGAATAATTAAGAAAGGGCTAGATAATAGGACAGAAAATATCATGTTGCCTCTATATACATCCATGGTACACCCACATCTTGAATACTGTGTGCAGATGTGGTTGCCCCATCTCAAAAAAGATATATTGGAATTGGAAAAGGTTCAGAAAAGGGCAACAAAAATTATTAGGGGTGTGGAATGATTTTCGTATGAGGAGAGATTAATAAAACTGTGACTTTTCAGCTTGGAAAAGAGATGGTTAAGGGGAGATATGATTGAGGTCTATAATATCATGACTTCTGTAGAGAAAGTAGAAAAGGAAGTATTGTTTATTACTTCTCGTAACAAAAGAACTAGGGGTCACCAAATGAAATTAATAGGCAACAGGTTTAAAACAAATAAAAGGAAGTATTTTTTCACACAACACAGTCAACCTGTGGAACTCCTTGCCAGAGGATGTTGTGAAGGCCAAGACCATAACAGGGTTAAAAAAAGAACTAGATAAATTCATGGAGGATAGGTCCATCAATGGCTATTAGCCAGGATGGGCAAGAATGGTGTCCCTAGCCTCTGTTTGCCAGAAGCTGGGAATGAGCGACATGGGATGGATCACTTGATGATTACCTGTTCTGTTCATTCCCTCTGGGATACAAGCCCTAATTTTACATAATGGAGTACATGCGTACACTATTACAAGTACACCTTTGAAAATTAGGTGCCAATTACATATTTGCATAATAAATCCACACATTTTTATCCCTTTTCATGACCACCTAGTATTTCTGTCATTACTGACAGTAAACATATTGAAAATCATCACTCTAAGAAGTTAAACAGATTTTTGAAATGCTTCATAAAACATAATACAGAGAATTCAGGGATGGGCATTTCACTGACAGGCTAACAGATATGTGAGTTAGGCTGTTTCCCATTGGGAGATGATACTCTAATGTAGTAACGCAGAGGTCAGAATGCGGAGAACATTCAGAGGGGTCTAAAATGTTAGGCAATGAAATACCAGATTAGAAACACTTCTACTGTAGTCATAAACATCCTTTAAAATCCTGAAGTTATCACAATCACAGAAAAAGGCAGGAGAGCTGAATTTTTAATGGAAGTTTCTTCGTGGTTCAAAGAAAAAGAAGGGGCAATATTTTATGTAAATGTTAGCAATATCTTCACATCTGTTTTAAAATATCCATGTTCTTTGGTCCACTGTTTATTTTGGCTTTCATTTAAGCATCTAATACTGTAGGTCAAAAGGATGTCTGAATACTTAGGGGGGAAATAATAGAATTATATGCAAATACTATTTTACATTTGTCTTTCATAGAGTTTGTGATATTTTTCAGGACATTTTTCTTATGTTCTAGATTTGCTGAAAGATTTTAATCGGTCACAGGAGCTTTGGGTTCGTATTCAGACTTTGTCTGCAAACTTTTGCTCTGTTGAATTTCTTCACCTTCCTTTCCCCAACCAGAGAACAGAAGGGATTCAAGATATGTCCCTTTCTGAGCCACTACCACAGCATCCCTTCCTTTATGTGTGACCTTTGTGCACATCTTACTGTGAGCGCAGTGCATAAATATTTTCAGTAATTAGTCAACCAAGGTAAGCAAATAGAATATGTATCAATATTTAACATTACTAAGTAATTTCCAACCAAATTAAATATGGTGGGATTTTCCAAATCACCTAAGTGACTTAGGAGCACCAGCCCATTGTCCCTTTGAAAGTCAGTGGAACTTGTGTTCCTAAGTCGAGTAGGGAAAGATTTTTCAAAGGGCCAAATTTTCAAAGTGATTTAGGTACCTGAAGATGCAGAATGGCTCCTAATGGGATATACAAATGTCTAGGCTCCTAATTCGTATTTATTTCAGTGAGAACTGCTGGTTCCTCAATGATGGCCACTTTATTTTTTTGAAAATCAAGCCACTTATTTATCTTAGAGGACTAACTTTAGGATCTTACTTTTGAAAATCTTGGCCTTGAAGGATACCCAGCTTTATAAAAGTAATAATGTTAATATTTCAGATTTGCCTTGTAGAGCTTTTACCTTCATAATTAATTATGTACTGTACCATACAGGTGGCCTTTGTTTTGCCATCTGTCTAAGTTGACGCAAAAGTATCACTAATTTTCTGAATTAAAATACTGCAGCAGAAAGTATATATGAAAAAGACTGAATAAGTCTACAACCCCTGATGTCCGGTAACTAGAGAAGACTGAATTATTTATTGCAAATAGTATGTGTAATGTATTTAGACTTTTTTCTACCATTTTGAATTATCCACTCTCAGGTGCTCAATTTTATTAATTATTCTTAATAGTTTGACATAATTCAAAAGAAGAGGTTTCAGCCTATGGATTTCTCACAAAGCAGGGATTGAATTTGCAAATAAAAAAGGATGTTGCAGTTCCAAGCTCCTCCCACTAGCTGAGTTCTACCCACATGAGGTGCCAGAATGAGATACTACTCAGAGCAGATTCAGCAGATGTTCAGAATATGATCAGCTAGCTCTACTGTGCTCATCAGGTGGCTTCTCCTGCTGGACCTCAGAGGCACCATAGGCACAAGAGGTCCCAGATCCCTTAGTCATGTGATGACATCAGAATCTCAGCTATCAAAAATTATAGAGAAAAACTTGAAAGTATGACTCAAGTGTAATTGATGCACTTACCTCTGACTGAGTGTGCAGAGAGCCTCCAGCAGAGGGAGGAATACCCTCCATTAAAGCCAGGGAGGAAACTACCTGGCCCCACATCTACAGCATCTAGAGCACAGCTGGCTGCTATTATTTTGGGGGTGGTTGTGAGGCTTGGATGTCTTGCTGGGCTTTTCAGGATTGGCTACCCATCAGCAGGGTTTCAATAGCCAGCTGACGTATATGAGGTTACTTACGTTTGGTGAGGTATAGAGCCAACTTAGCTGTGTTCCATTTCTTTGAAATTTTGGCTCCGTGAGTAAGTTCTGGGGGAAAAAATGGTGATATTTCTCCAACACAATCCACTTGTGGCACCAGAAGGAGTTACCACTCATAGTAGATCAGGCAGTTCTGTAATCTGTCTTTTTAAATATGATTTTATTAGTTAACAATGTTGACATTTAATTAATCATTGTTGGACTTCTGAGTTGCCCAACACTGGAAACTGAAATGAATGGATCAATTTTCCCCTCCTAGAGCTACTGATTCAGACACTCTGAAGTCTTAGGCAGACAACTCTGTATCAGATACACTCATTTTACATTTTCAAGGTTTTATGCATGACTGTGGGGACTAGAGACTTTGAAAGATCAGGATCTAGAGAACAAGATGGCCACCTCAAAAAATAGTGCCAGGTCATCAACTTGGCCAAATTTGATCCTGACATTTTTTAAACAGACAAATGAAGAAATAGCAAACAAAGAATACTTCTGTTTGCACATCAGTACACCTCTTCACATGAAATTGTAAGAAATGCAATTATTTGTTTGAAGAACAATCATTCCCCAAACATTGGTGTAGCTGTTAGTAAATAGCACATCAAGATAAGGGGAAGAAAGATGGTTGAAATTAACAGTGTTTGGAACAGTGATTTATCATATTGACCTAGCTCTGCTGGCAATCCACTGATAGCGCAATATATTTATATTTGCCCTTCTACTGTATAGATTACAAAAGATAGGATTTCAAAAAGAAATGGTATGAATCTTATTATACTTGTCTTGAGCTAGAGGCTGTACAAACACAACAAGATGGTTCTTGCACCAAAGAACTTATGTCTATGATCCAAGACTGGGGCCCATAAACACTGCTGCAATACAAGTAAATAATAATCATAATAATTAATAATAATTATATTAGTCAAGCATTTTAGTAAAATTGATAGGTAACCCTTTAATATGATGATGATCTAGAGAATGGGTGAGAGGGCAAAAATATCCGTTAGTTGAAACTAGAGAATGCTTGGAGGAACTTGAAAGGGTTTTCCAAACATTTGGAAGGAATAACATGAGCACCTTATTGGGTTGTTTGTTAATTGTATTCCTGTCAGGAAAGAGACCTAGATGTCATCATAGGCTGAATGAAAATATCTGCAGCAGTAGTCAAAATAGAAGGGGGAAAAGTGAAGATGTAAAAAAAATGGGATAGAACATAATATTGAAAATATTACAGTGCCATTATATCAATCAATGATATACCACTGTATGAGACATTGTGTTCAGTTCTTGTCACCTCATGTAAAGAAATAGCAAGAAATATAAGGGGGACATATATGGGTGATGAAAATTATTAGACCCTTAAAGAGACTTCTATATGAGGCAATACTAAATACACTAGAACTGCTTATCTGAGAGAAGGCAAAGGAGTGATGATGGGGACATATAAAATAATGAATGCTCTAGAAAATAAGTTCAATCAGCAACTCCTTTTTATCCTCTCTTAATCCAAATTCAAACAGGACATTCAGCTGAAAGACAATGAATTTCATGCTGTTGAAAAGAAAACCTTATTTTTTACACAACATATAATTAACCTGTGGAACGCAGTGCCACAAAGTATCATTAAGGAAAATAGTTTATTAAAATGAAAAAAATAAGAATTAGACATTTATATGAATAATGAGAACATCCAGAGTTACAATAAATAGGATTTAAAAAAAAAATCAAGGGATATAAATGCTCGTGCTTCATGACATAAAACAACCACTAAGTGGTAAATTTAGGAAGAAATTCCCCTGTGTACAGGCTATTGCAAAACTGTTCATTAGAGGGTTTCTTGTAACCTCCTGTGACACGTCTGGCTTTAGTCATGACCAGAGATGGAATACTGGATCATTTGAACCCTGGGCCTGATCTGATTAGTCAGTTCCTTTTTTTCTTTGTTCCTTGACCATTTGTATAGATAGGATATTGTTCCATAAAAATTACCATGGAGATTGTTTTACTCTTCCTTTAAGACTTAGAGCTACAATGGACAAAAAGTAGCTATTTCTGTACCGGTTGTTTTATCATTTTGGCATTGAAACAGACTTATTTTGGAATGGTAGGAAGAGAGATGGGGTAGCAGATAGCAGCTTTTCAGGTGTCAGGAACATCCTTATCAGAAGATTGTGCTTTGTCATTTCTCTCAGACTATATAATAAAGCTAACCAGACTTCTGTGCCCTGCAAACTGATAGAAACTGAGTCGTATAACCTTCACTGTTCACAAGGGAAATCCTCCACTAGCATGATCTGTTGCTTAGAGGTCTGTCAAGTGATTTAAAAAATTAATCGTGATTAATCGCGCAACTAAAAAAATTAATCATGCGATTAATCACACTGTTAAACAATAATAGAATACCATTTATTTAAATATTTTCAGATGTTTTCTACATTTTCAAATATATTTATTTCAATTACAACACAGAATACAAAGTGTACCATGTTCACTTTATATATATTTTTGATTACAAATATTTGCACTGTAAAAGACAAAAGAAATAATATTTTTCAATTCACCTACTACAAGTACTGTAGTGCAATTTCTTTATCATGAAAGTTGAACTTACAAATGTAGAATTATGTATAATAAAAACTTGCATTCAAAAATAAAACAATGTAAAACTGTAGAGCCTACGAGTCCTTGTTCAGCCAATCGCTCAGACAAACAAGTTTGTTTACATTTGCAGAAGATAATGCTGCCCGCTTCTTCTTTACAATGTCACTTGAAAGTGAGAACAGGCATTTGCCTGGCACTGTTGTAGCCAGTGTCGCAAGATATTTACATGCCAGATTCACTAAAGACTCATATGTACCGTGATGCTTCAACCACTATTTCAGAGGACATGTGTCCATGCTGATGATGGGTTCTGCTCAATAACGATCCAAAGCAGTGCAGACAAATGCATGTTCATTTTCATCATCTGAGTCAGATGCCTCCAGCAGAAGGTTGATTTTAATTTTTGGTGGTTCACACTGAGCTGTTCGCGTTTGGCTGGCAGGGATCTTCCCTGATACTAGTCACGTGGTGGGAGGAGGGGTGAAACGATCATCCCAGAGAATTGGGGCAGGAGGTTAGTTGGGTTTGTGCTGCACGTTAACCCAAAAACCACTGCCCCTCCTTTTAAATGGCCAACCCAATGGGTGCTTGGTATGGGAAAGGAGGGTGCTACTGTTTGAAACCTTCCCACATGTTATGAAGGTTGAAGAAACCGAAAGACTGTGCCTTACCATGGCTGCCTGCAAGATGAATTCTGTTGCCTAGTGCTGCATGTGTGATCTCTCACACCAAACTGGCAGGCCCTCAATATATGAGGCAAAATGCGACCTTGTACCGAAAGCACATGTGTGATGTAATGTTAACAGCTTCATTCACCATGAAAGAGTCTACCCATTGTTCTCTAAAATGTGTCTCTTTAAATAGTACTCTCCCTTTTTATCCTCCCGCAGCTGCAAAATTTTCAGTGCTTCCCCTATCATCTCCATCCCAGAGGCTAGCGTAGATAAGAAGGCAAAAAAACTGCACTCGTGATGAAATGTTCTCTGAGCTCATGCAGTCCTCCTGCACTGAAAGAGCTCAGCAGAATGCATGGAGGCAAACAATGTCAGAGTCCAGGAAAGCAGAAAATGAACGTGAGGACAGGAGGGACGAGCAAGAAGAGAGGTGGCGGCAGCATGATGAGAGGAAGTAGGATGCAATGCTCAGGGAACTGGGGGATCAAAGTGATATGCTCTGGTGTCTGGTGGCACTGCAGGAAAGGTAGCAGGAGCACAGGCTGCCACTGCAGCCCCTGTGTAACCACCTGCCCTCCTCCCCAAGTTCCATAGCCTTCTCACCCAGATGCTCAAGAACGCAGGGCGGGGGGGTGGGTGCCCTCCGGGCACCCAACCACTCCACCCGAGAGGACTGCCCAAGCAACAGAAGGCTTGCATTCAATAAGTTTTGAAGTGCAGTGTGGCCTTATCCTTCCTTATCCTTCCCTCCTCCCCTCATCCACCACCTCACCCGGTGCTTTCCTTCTCCCCCACCCCTCCTGGGCTACCTTGGCAGTTGTCCCCCTATTTGTGTGATGAATTAATAAAGAATGCGTGATTTTGAAACAACAATGACTTTATTGTCTCTGCAAGTGGTGATCGAAGGGAGGACGGTGGTTGGAAGTAGAGTGAACCAAGGGGGCATGTTTTCATCAAGGAGAAACAAACAGAACTGTGAGACCATAGCCTAGCCAGTCATGAAACTGGTTTTCAAAGCTTCTCTGATGTGCAGTGCACCCTGCTGTGCTCTTCTAATCGCCCTGGTGTCTGGCTGTGCGTAATCAGCAGCCAGGCTATTCGCCTCAACCTCCCACCCTGCCATTAATGTCTCCCCCTTACTTTCATAGATATTGTGGAGCACACAGCAAGCAGCAATAACAATGGAAATATTGGTTTCGCTGAGGTCTAACTGAGTAAGTAAACTGCGCCAGCGCGCTTTTAAAAGTCCAAATGCACATTCTACCACCATTCTGCACTTGCTCAGCCTGTAGTTGAACAGCTCCTGACTACTGTCCAGGGTGCCTGTGTACGGCTTCATGAGCCATGGCATTAAGGGGTAGGCTGGGTCCCCAAGGATAACTATAGGCATTTCAACATCCCCCAATTGTTATTTTCTGTCTGGAAAGTAAGTCCCTTCCTGCAGCTGTTCAAACAGACCAGAGTTCCTGAAGATGCAAGCTTCATGTACTTTTCCCGGCCATCCCATGTTGATGTTGGTGAAATATCCCTTGTGATCCACCACTGTTTGCAGCACCATTGAAAAGTACCCCTTGTGGTTTACGTACTGGTTGCCAAGGTGGTCTGGTCCCAAGATAGGGATATGCATTCCATCTATCGCCTCACCACAGTTAGGGAATCCCATTGCAGCAAAGCCATCCAGTATGACCTGCACATTTCCCAGAGTCACTATCCTTGATAGCAGCAACTCAGTGATGGTGTTGGTAGCTTGGATCACAGCAGCCCCCACAGTAGATTTGTCCACTTCAAACTGATTCCCAACTGACCGGTAGCTGTCTGGTTGCGAGCTTCCAGAGGGCTATTGACACTCGCTTGTGAACTGTGAGGGCTGCTCTCATCTTGGTATTCTTGCACTTCAGGGTAGGGGAAAGCAAGTCACAAAGTTCCATGAAAGTGCCCTTATGCATGCAAAAGTTTCGCGGCCACTGGGAATCATCCCAGACCTGCAACACTTTTCGGTCCCACCAGTCTGTGCTTGTTTCCCAGGCCCAGAATGGCATTCCACAGCATGAAGCATGCCCCATTGCCACCAGGATGTCCAAATTGCCAGGGCCGTACCTTGAGAGAAGTCTGTGTCCACGTCCTCATCACTCTCGTCACCACGCTGCCATCGCCTGGCTTTTGGAGGTTCTGGTTCTGCACATACTGCAGGATAATGTGTGAGGTGTTTACAATGCTCATAACTGCCACAGTGATCTGAGCGGGCTCCATGCTTGCCATGGTATGGAGTCTGCAGGAGAGCAGAGTTGCAGCAGAAGCGGTGGCTGACGATGGATGCCACAAGAATAGATATTTATAGAGAACCATGAGAGGACCTGCGAGGTGGATTCATGAGAGCAGGAGAGCAGAGTTGCAGTGGAAGCGGTGGATGATGACGGTTAGCACTGTGTACATTTCCCAAGGAAGAACACATGTACCCGGGAGCCCATGACAGACAGCATGGAGAAATTTGCTATTGAGACAATAGCAGCAGAGCAGAGTTGCAGCGGAAGCGGTGGGTGATGATGGTTAGCAGTCCTACTGCACCACCTGCTGACAGCAGCACACAGGACACAACAGTGTCGGTGAGCTGAGCTGAGAGGGCTGCACGCTTGCTGTGGTATGGTATCCGCACGGAAAAAAGGCATGAAACGATTGTCTGTCTGTCTGTCTGCCATTGGTATCCACAGTGCACCACTCCATAAGTTGATGCTAGCCATGGTAGTGAGGACGCACTCTGCCGACTTAATGCACTTAGTGTGGACATACGCAATTGGCTGTATAAGATCAATTTCTAAAAGTCGACTTCTATAATATCAATCTAATATCGTAGTGTAGACATACCCTTAGTGATTGGCTGAACAAGAAGTAGGACTGGGTGGACTTATAGGCTCTGAAGTTTTACATTGTTTTGAGTGCAGTTATGTAACAAAAAAACCCTACATTTCTAAGTTCACTTTCATGATAAAGAGATTGTCTCTACAGTACTTGTATGAGATGAATTGAAAAATACTATTTCTTTTGTTTGTTGTTTTTATAGTGCAAATATTTGTAATGAAAAATAATATAAAATGAGCACTATATACTTGTATTCTGTGTTGTAATTGAAATAAGTATATTTGAAAATGAAGAAAAACATCCAAAATATTTAATAAATTTCAGTTGGTATTCTATTTGTCTAGTGATGTGATTAATCATGATTAATTTTTAACCATGATTAATTGTTTTGAGTTAATCATGTGAATTAACTGTGCTTAATCGACAGAACCCATTTATACTTTTTGGCTTCACAACATCCCATGGCTAAGTGTTGTGTGAAGAAGTACTTCCTTTTGTTTGTTTAAAAATTTGATGCTAGTAATTTCATCAGATGACCCCTAGTTCTACTGTTATGTGAAGGGGTAAATAACACTTCCCTGTTTCCTTTCTCCATATCATTAATGATTTTATAGACCTTTATCGTGTCTCCCTTAGTTGTCCTTTTCCTAAACTGAACAGCACCAGTCTTTTTAATCTCTCCTCATAGGAAAGCTGTTCCATCCCCCTAATCATTTTCATTGTCCTTCTATGTACCTGTTCCACTTCTAATATATGAGGTGACTAGAACTGCATGCTTTATTCAAGATGTGGTTGTACTATGGATTTATATAGTGCCATGATATTTTCTGTTTTATTTTCTATCCCCTTCTTAGTGGATACTAACATTGTTCGCTTTATTGGCTGATGCTGCACACTGAACAGATGTTTTCATGGAACAATCCACGATGACTCCAAGATCTCTTTCTTGAGTTGTAACAGCTAATTTGAACCACATACTTTTGTATGTATAGCTGGGATTATTTTTTTCCAATGTGCATTACTTTTCACTTATCAGCATTGAAATGTATCACATTTGTAACTCTTTTCAGTCAGTTTTGGACTTAACTACCTTGAGTAATTTTTTTCATCTGCAAATTTTGCAACCTCAGTGTTGACCCCCTTTTTTCAGATTTATGAATATGTTGGACAGCACAGGTCCCAGTTCCGATCCATGTGGGACTCTGCTATTTACCTTTCTCCATTGTGAAAAATGTATTCCTACTATTTTTTTGCTTACTTTTAATGAGTTACGATACATGAGAGGATCTTCCCTTTTATTCCATGATTTCTTAGCTAGCTTAAGAGCCTTCGGTCAGGGACTTTGTCAAAGGCTTTCTGAAAATCCAAGCAAATTGTATTCACTGGATCACCTTTGTCCATGTGTTCGTTGACTTTCACAGAATGAAAATTTAATACCAAAGTAAATATGATGAAGAATATTGTATAAATTGTATTATTCATTTTCATATTTAATGCAGTAGTAACTTAATTTTTTTAAATGTGCCTGCTTCTGCCACAGTTTCCACAAAAATACCACATATTCAGAGGGGGTTCATCACAAAATTTATGTTAAGCTTGCCACAGTGTATGCTGGGTCTAGGATGTAGGATGAGTAGCACTGAATGCAGAAGGTCTATAGGCAGTGTGTGTGTGCATGCGTGCACATCCAGATTGAAAATAAATTACTTTATGTTCCTATCAGTTACGTAATTTTCTAGTATTTGCTAAATATGTTGGGATGTTTTGGGTCCAGTTTCACAACTGATATCCCTCATAATCTATTCAGTATTCTGGGTTGCTTATCTTTTTTTTAAATTTATCTAATATAAATGGACCTTGAACTCATCAGTGCTATAATTTGTGAGTGTCCTTGGAAAACAAAAGAGTATTTCACATAGAAGGAGGATAGTCTTGTTTTTAATGTGCTACACAGGGACTGAGGAGATCTGAGTTCAGTTCTTAACTGCCCAGAGTTCTTGTGTGATTTTTGGCAGTCGTATAATCTCTTTGTGTCTTGTTTCTTCATCAGTAAAATGGTGTTAACACTGCCCTCTCTCACCTAGTATCCATCTTGCTTCCTTAAATAGTAAACTCTTCAGGGCAGGGATCTCTAGACACTAGTATAATAAAAATAAATAATGATGATGATTTCATTAATACCACATTCTAAGTGTTTATAAAAAATGTTGTTTCCCAGTACTGATAAATTAATTAAGAAATAACTCATTTTGCCAGTCCTGGGAGTGAGCGAATAAGAGGGAAATATAAAAAGTTAAGCTTGGGAAAAGTTAAAGCATGGGAAATGGAAGGATCATATTTTCTTGACTTCCTATTCTGTACATAGTTGGGATAGCTATCAGTTGGGGTAAACATGATATCTGCTGAAGTTTCAGTGGTGTTTTTCAGCGCATTTCTCTGAGAGAAACTCTGAGCCTTGGTGAATTGATGCAGTGTTTCATGATACAAACTGCTGTTCAGCTCTGAGAGCAGGCCTGTTGTTACCAGAAGATTTGGTTTAACAATCCTTTGTAACTATCTAAACTAGTAACCAAGGTTGTGGCCTGCCCTAAAGGAATTACCAGGAAAAGCCACAGCTAGATAGCTTTCCCTTGAAAGGACATGGATACAGTCCTCTGATCAAGAATAGACAAGTAAGCAGTAAATTTTTGAAAACAAAAATAATATTTATTTAGAAATGAGTAGTTACAGTAAAATAGAGATAGAAGTAGGAACAAATACAATAAAGATTACAGTTACAAGAGTGAAGTGGTGCGGCAAATAAAGCAATGTAATAACAATATAGCACTATAACAATATAATAATTTACTTTAATATTCTATGCCTTATAACAATATATCAATTAAACATGTAACAATATATCAATTAAACATTTAATACTATATACTTAAAGCTAAACATCCAGTAAGTACTGGCCAGGCGGTTACTAGATGGGTAGGGGAAGATCTCACTCAGACCACAGACATCCAGCTTTATTTACACTTGAACCGATGGGCTCTAGGATGTTAAGCAAAAGGAAATTACAAAAAGCTTCTCAAAATTCCCTCTGAGACCATCTCAAAGGTCCTTCTGCTCTGTCTGGTGTTGGAGTGCGATGGAAGGGTTATCTCACTGAGCCTGTGGCTACTGGTGTGGACTGGCTGCCTGCTGCTGCTGAGGTAAAACAGCTTCTCAGGTGAGGGGGATGGAAGCCCGCTTGGTAGCTGCTGCGGTGGCCTCCTGCTGGCTGGATAGCAGAAGTGGCTGTTGCCCAAGACAACCTCGGAATGCTGGGTGGGCTGCTGCTACTGCTGCTGCAATAGCTGTTTTTCAGGCAGCTCTCAGATTTCAGGGTTCTGCTGATGTCTTGTTCTGCGCAAGCATTTTTTTCCTTTCAGGTGCCTTGTAGCCTCTTCTCTCTTCCAGGTCCCCGATCCCACTACAGCAGCAGTTCTCAACTCTGGTCCACCACTTGTTCAGGTAAAAGCTCCTGGTGGGTCGGGCTGGTTTGTTTACCTGCCACATGCACAGGTTCGGCTGATCACAGCTCATAATGGCCGCAGTTCGCCGCTCCAGGCCAATGGGGGCTGTGGGAAGAGCGGCCAGCACATACCTCGGCCCGTGCCACTTTCTGCAGCCCCCATTGGCCTGGAGCGGCGAACCGCAGCCAGTGGGCGCTGCGATCGACCAAACCTGTGGATGTGGCAGGTAAACAAACTGGCCTGGCGTGCCAGGGCTTTCCCTGAACAAGCAGTGGACCAGAGCTGAGAACCACTGCACTACAGGGTTTAGTCTACTGGCTGTTGCCTTTATATACAATTTGCTCTTCCAAGCTCAGCCAGTCAGCTTCCAACTTTCAGCTGGCTCCACCCCTGACAGGTAGCTCCTCCCACTCCATACACTTCTATGGGGCTACAATGTATCTCTATGGGACTTTGCTGAGTCATACCCCCAAGTGGTGCAATCCTACCTTCCAATTGCATCATCCCCATACATTCCCAAGGGCTCCCATGTATTCCTATGGGGGTTCTCTTCACTGACCTGTGGATGACCCCTATATATTTCTGTGGGCTACAATGTATTCCTATGGGGTTTCTCTTAGCTGACCACTGGATGACTCCTAACTACTTCCTGTCTGAGATACCCATGCTTTCCTATGAGCACCAGTGTATTTCTATGAAGTTTGCTTAGTCATTCCCCACAGGAAGTAGAATTACATCACTCTATGGCTGCCATTACTGACATTTCTAATTTAAACTATTATTAATTTCTCTTTAATAAAGGCTTTATTCTTAAAACGAATCACTACTCTAAGCATCCTGACACTATTACCACTCATTTAATGTATAATTAAGCAAGTTACAATTTTCATGAATCTAAACCCCTTTCCGAGGTTTTTCTGCAGACCTTCAATTTTAAGTGTTATATGGCATTTCAGGCAACTGAGGCAAAATTTCTCACCACACTGTAGAGTAAACATGTTTGATACTGCCTGCCCAGAATGCTGGCATAATCCATACTGATTGAGGAAATTATATTATATTAATTATGGAACTGCATGTTTTATAGCTCATATATCAATCATATTCTTAAAATCTGTGGCTCTAAAGAAAATTCAAAAACTACATCCACCATACATTTAATCCTGCTATGTTGAGAACCTGAGAGATCTGCCCCCAGCTTCTAGATTATAAATTCTGGCATCACAGCAATCTTTGACATTTTTAGGGAGGTCTTCAAAATTTTGCTGTGATTTGCTGTGGTTGCTTCATTTACCACTTACTTAGGTCTCTTTTTGCTGAATTATACATCAGAAATTTATTTGTGTTCTTGATCAGTTTGAAGTTGGATTTATGCAGCAGCTGACATTCTTAAAATAACCATTTAGAGGCAAATTGGCTCAGGGGATTAATAATAGTATGCATCAAGTCATCTCTAGGTCAGTTTCTTGAATAGGTCAGTCATGACTGAAAAGAGTCCATCTCTGTAAAGTTTCTACTGGACAGGTTTTTATTTCACAACAGCCACCATCACAATTGGTATCTTTATTGATGGCCTTAGGCAGAGGTGCCAAAGATTCTCTGAACTTGGAAGGGGTAGAGAGGCCCAATTAATCTTTTATTTCTGGAGATGGTCCTTCCAAGTCATGTTTGAAGTCTTTTGGAAAAATGGCACTGCAGATGCTGTATGTTCAGATTCTGAATGCACAATGGGTGCTGTCCTCCTCCTTTCCAGCAAAGAGATTACATCTAAAGTAAATTGAACAAAAGATACCTTTCTGCTTCTCTCTAAGCATATTATGCCTAACAGCAGACTCTAGGAGTCTTCCCACTTCTCAGCCATAAAGGACTTCCTTGAGTTATCTGGTAGAGGCACCCTAATTGTGCATGTGCAAGGTAGGTTGTAACTCTGTTGGCAGTTTGGCCCCAGCCAAGTTTCCCAATAGTGTTGAGAGTTGGAAATGTGTTTGAAAGGACCCAACCCTTCCATCTTGATAGTACTACTGTGAGAGACTGAGCCAGTTATAGTAAAGCAGTCACAAACAGGAGTCTTGCTAGTGTTTGGTAGGTTAGGGCCTATTAAAGGAACAACCACATTATCTCTGGAAGGGCCAGATCACTGCTGGAAATATGAGTATAGACCCGGAGATTTCCAGTGGATGAGAGAGACATTTAAAGGGCTCACCACTGCCACCTTGATTGTGCTGACATGGGAGGCCAGTCTACAGCTAGCAATGTGGCCCTGAACAGGAGTCTGGTGTCTTGTGGAGAAGGGCATTTAAAAAGGTATTGCACGTATAGCTGCTGGTGGAGGCTAAGTGTGCTTCTGGTATCTTTTGAGGTTTGAATAACTTTAGTTAACCATGCATGGGCATTTGTGTAAGTAAATACTTGCAGATCTATGTACTTAGTTCCTGGTTTTGTTTGGGATCAAAAATGGTAATACCAGAAGTTTCCTGAGAAAGCTTGTTGTGAATCAGAGGGTTTCAGATAAACATCAGATGAACATCCAATTTTTTGTATTACTATTTGAGTCAGTTCAAATAAGTGTCCAAAGATACTTTCTGAACCTCCTTGGCCCGGAAATTAAGTCAGAAAATCTTCTGAAAAAAATTTCCCATGATAATTGTGGTTGTATTTCTTGTTTCTTTCCTGGTCAGATGAAAGAAAACATTTCTTGCAGTATTTTGGGTCATGCACACTTACTCAAAGCCAGTAAATGCAGATTAAGCTACAGTAGAAAGGTAAGTGATTTTTTTCTAATACTGAAAGAGATTCAGTTGAACTGCATTTTAGTGATGATTTGAGTCCATTTTAATTTTATTGAAATTGTTTTGCCAAACTCTGAAAGAGAATTGGTCAAATGTGTTCTCCATGTAGGTTTCTTTAGTTGGGTAAACATTTTTGGACAAGGTCTCCCCCAGAAAATGCAGATTTATATAGACCAAAATATGTCACTGTGATGAGCATTATATAAGAACCTACATAGACTAGAACAGAACACAAACAATTCACACATCTTTAATCAAGACATCTCTAAAGCTCAGCCTTTCTGTTTTCATATAAGCTCTCCATCTGAAACAAAAAAATAAGAGTCAGTTTGAAGGAACTTTACATTTCTTACAAGCTGTCTCAGATATGAGCTGGACTGACCTTTATAAAGAAGGAGAGGGGAGTACATGTGTGTGTTGTTGCTTTTCCTATAAATAAATTTTGGTCATAAAGCTGTGAATGTCAGGCATGCTCAAGATAGCTGACAAACGGCATTCCAATCAAAGCAGTGATCAAAGTTATGAAATTCCAACATAAATTGGTTAGTACAACTGGCCTTGCTTTGGTTGTGAAAGTAACGTAAAGATGTCACTGACTTTGGAAGCAAGAGACAGCTACTGGATGTGGTGCTTTCCTCTGCTTTACTGAAAGTTCACATAAATAAATGTCTTCACAGGAGCATGGAGATTCAGCCCACTAGACAAGGTGTGACAACGTTTGAATTCCATTAGTTTTGATGCAGCTGAAACTGGGAGATCTGGGAGTACCATACAGTAGCATAGATGACCTTTAGAGGTGACTTTGTCTTTGGAATTCTGAGTGTAATAACTATGGTTTACCACTGTGAATTCAAACTTTCCCATAGGTAACTGCCTTTCACAACAGAGCAAATTGGCTCTGCTGTATCACTGTAAACACATTGTTCCATTTTATACTGCAAAAGAAAGCTGAAGCAAACAGTAGCTCTTGGAGAAGTGAGCTGCCCCATTTAGCTCAAAGAAATGTCAACTCTAAGACTAAATATTACAGTACACTATAGATATTAACATTTTAAACTATTTCACTATAGATAATTTTAGCAGAAATATGCAGCTAATGTATTTATTCAGTATGGCTGGATGTTATAGATGCTGAAGGTGGAAAAGACTTATCAGGCATGTAGTGTTCACTGCAGAGTCCCGATATGCCTCTAGCATCAATATATTTTTGGAGAAGTCGAGGCCCTAAATATTGGTGAGAGTATATTGGTGAGAGGTATAGAGCACTCTTGAATGTGCTAGATAGGCTGAATAGCTCATAAGATTTCAGTAGCAGACAGCCATGGAGACTCTATAATGTTCAGAGAGGCTCCACTCCATGCAGGGATCACCATACTTTGCAAGTCTGAAGCGGCTTTTGAAATATTGAACTTGAGATGGGAACAAGGACTTTTATTTCCAGAGGGGAGTGAAGGCCTTGGAAGCTGTCAGGAAAGTGGGCAAGTGGGACTTTTTGTTTGCAGCTGCCAGGGAAATTAATTTTCTCTCAAGTTATCCATGTGAGCTATCTCACAGGCTGTGCTTATTGTGAATCTAAAAGCTATTTATCACATGCATAAGATTTCATCCACAAAAATGTAGCCGAGAGTTGCATATTTTAGAGCCACATACTTCCTGGTGTCTAGACCAGGATGGTTTCATTACAAATCCATGGGAATTGTCTTCTGGGATGGAAGACAAGGTATGGCTGTTAGAGCCAGATTTTTAAAGGTATTCAGATGCCTAGTGGGATTTTTTCAAAAGCCCCTAAGCATCTAATACCCATTGAAATCAGTGGGTGGTGTTTGCTGAAATGTTTTTGAAAATCACCCTAGGTGCATAAACACTTTAAAAAAACCTGACCCTTAGTGTCCTTATTCCATTGTCACATGGAGGTTTTTTGAAGATGGGGTTAGGTTTGTTGTTTGTCCTATAGAATTGTGGCAGGCATGTGTGGCAGAGTGCCACCTTCAAGCATGCCCTGTTGTGGCATAGCGTGGCAGCTGCAGGCCCACTGCCCCCTTGGATTTTATCTGGTGATCTTGCAATGTTTAACTCCCAGACCAGAGTACTTAAATCAAGTTGCCCCTGTGTGGGGTTTATTTGTTTACTGTTCTCACTCCTCAAGTCCACCCTTCTTATGCTACTTCCAACAGGCCTCCTCTCCTAAAGGAGTGTCATGGCCCTCCTTCTGTGATCTGTGTTCTATGAGCTAAAAACAATTCTTCTCCTAGGATCATGAGTCCCATAGCCTTCCTCCTGGTTTATGTGTGTGTGTTGTGTATTCTAATCCATCTAGCCTGTGCTAATAATTCAGTCCTTCACTGAGAAAGCTCGGAAGGCAGCAGCCCTGCTCCTGGCTTGCATCTCTGGGAGACCTATTCATTATGAGCCTCCTCACTCCAGAAGTACAGCCCACATCTGAATTAGATTCATAGACTTTAAGTCCAGAAGGGACCATCACAATCATCTACTCTGACCTCCTGCACATCACAGGCCACTGAACCTCACCCACCCACTCCTGTGATAGGCCCACAACCTCTGGTTGAGTCACTGAAAACTTAAACTTGATTTAAATACTTCAAATTACAGAGAATTCACCATTTACTCTAGTTCAAACCAACAAGAGACCCATGTCCCACTCTGCAGAGGAAGACAAAAAACAAAAACAAAACACAAACAGACCCAGGGTCTCTGCCAATCTGACCTGGGGAAAAATTCCTTCCTGACCCCAAATATGGTTATCAGTTTCACGCTGAGTATGTGAGCAAGACGCACCAGCCAGAAACCAGGGAAAGAATTCTCTGTAGTAACTCACAGCCCTCTCCATCTAGAGCAGTGGTTCTCAAAGCCGGTCCGCTGCTTGTTCAGGAAATGCCCCTAGCAGGCCGGACCAGTTTGTTTACCTGCTGCATCCACAGGTTTGGCCGATCGCGGTTCCCACTGGCCGCGGTTTGCCGCTCCAGGCCAATGGGGGCTGCGGGAAGGGCGACCAGCCAATCGGAGCCGCGATCGGCTGAACCTGTTGACGCGACAGCTAAACAAACCAGTCCGGCCCGCCAGGGGCTTTCCCTGAACAAGCAGTGGACCGGCTTTGAGCTTTGATCTAGAGTCCCATCTCCAGCTGTTGAGTTCTCCTAGCCTCTTAACAGGCCCAGGTGCTCATTAGCCAATTAGCTGCTAAGCAGACACCTAGACAGTTAATTACTCAGGTAGGGCAATATGAGTTTGTTCTCCCTAAAGAAGCCCATCACAGCCTGAACTCCTCTTAAAGGGGCCCAGTGACAGGGTGGCAGGAATAGAATTCTATTGGAATTACTCTAGAACACTCTAGAATTTAAAAATGATCTGCTTTCTGTAGGGTTTTTTAAATGTTCTAAATATAGCAGGGATATAATTCAATTCTATAGGAGCCTATAGTTTAAATGAACTCTACAGTATGTCTCACTGTCTATTTAATTCTACAGAGCTTTTTCTTAAGGATTGTTTGTTTGTTTGCTTGATGTCATACTTGCTTATGAGACCTGCTTCTTATTAAAGACCAAAATGATCCAAAGCAAAATATGATTTTGTTTTCCTTGAACATCATTTTGTATGCAATGTTTATCACACAACTTCAAATATTATTTAGTTACTTGGTGTCACTCAGGTTTTGGTTTGTAAAATTTCACATTTCAAGAAAAAGTGAGAAATGTTGGAGAATTTTCAAGGACAACATTTCCCCCCATCCTTTATCAAACAGTTTTTTGCCGTGAAAAATGGTGACATTTTATCATGGAACAATTAGATTTTCATAATTTGTTTCAAATGAAAAATCACATTTTCTCAAAGACATGCCACCATTCAGTTAAAGTTGTCTTTTCTTCCATTGCAACTTATGGACTCATTTTTACCTTTTCATAGAAACTATGTGGGGGTGGGGAAGGGGCAAGAATACAAAATATTCACAAGGTTTTGCTGCTTGTGATACTAGATGTGATTTCTGCTAAGTTTGTTGGTGCTGCAATTTTTCTCTTTCCCTGCCCTAACTCTGCTAGATATTAGCTTTTTTGGACTCTGCCATAGGGAATTTAGCTGCAAATAAAAGTTGTTTAGGAGTAGCTGATTAACACAGGGATAGAGGATGTAAAGGAACCAATTCCAATTAAACAAGGTGAAGTGATTTTCACGTAATATTTTCAACCCTAGAGCTATAAGACAGCATCATATATAGCTCTGGGGGCATGAAATTTTCCTCATTCGTATTTATTAGATACATCTGGCACTCTCTCATAATTTATTTGCAGTAAATTTCTGTAATAAATACTAAATATACATACCACACATTTACTATCCTGCTATTATGTCTTTTAGATAATTTAGTAGTAGGTGTGCTTTGCATTTCAAGTATTTTCTTATCCTGACTTCATATAAAAAGTGAGGGGAACTGTGCCTTTGTATGATTACTAATTGCTTAGGAAAACATTCCCCTTTGGTATTCATGAAATCAGAAACAGCCTTTTGGGTTTGCTATGCTTGTTAGAGGCAGCATATAATGATGTGGTAAAAAAAGGGAGAAAAACAAAATAATAAACAGAATAATAAACATCTTCTTTTAAATTTATTGGAACTGAGGAGAGAGTTAGGCTTTAGTACTTGGGAAACCTATTACAGACTATCTTTATTAGGAAGTCTTATTATCCCTAGCTATATCACAGCTCTGTGTGACCTTGTGCAAGATACTCAGGGAGACAGCCTGACACCCTTCCTCCTTGAAAGTCCTATTAGAACCAGCCACCTTCCCTTCCCTGAGCTGAGCTGGGTGCCGAACAGATGGTCCCAAGGATCTGGCCAGCTCCTCCTAAACCAGCATCATGTCACGCCAACTACGATGGAAGGGTGTGGCTTAGTAGCTGCAAGCTATCCCAGTGTTGACAGGGTGGGGAGGGGAGGGCAGGGGTGTGTGCGCATGTGTGTAGCAACACCTTCACTCAAGCATAATAGACCACAGGGTGAAATCACCATCGTAATCAATCTCATCTGTCTATGCTAATACTTTGCCCTTTATATTGCACTAGATTGTGTCTTTTGATCCACAGTACCTTGTGGAGCTGCGCTGTTGCAGGAGAGGCATTGTTGGGAGTGTCTGACTCAGAGACACCATCTCTCCTGTGCTGTTCCTTGCATGCCTACAAAGGAAGAGGCTGAGCAATGTGTTCCATTCAGTATGATTGAGAAGATTGAGTCCCATGGTGTACTGGCTCCACCTCAAGGCCTGGTATGGAGGGAGCAACAGGAACATGGCCAGGCCCTCTCCCAGCCCACTTTTGGAGTCATGCTCTCTGGTGGGAAGCAGGAGGAACTGTTTCCTGTGTCCCTGGAGTTCAGAAGAGGAAAGCTTCTTGTTTGTCTCTGCACAGTCACATGGGGTTATACACAAAGTGCCCTCAAAGTGAAGACCCCAAAGCCCTTCACAAACACCCCTGAATTTTAGTCTTGCTACATGTCTCCCTGTCAAATGTCAGTCTCTGCCTTTTATATCTAGCAAAAAATGAAGTACGGAGACATTCTGAAGCCTAGGGAGGGGAGCAGGCTCCAACACAAGCCAAAACTTCATAGTGCCATCTGTACAGCTGTTTTAGGAGTGCTAGCACAAGACGTACTAACCTGAGACGCTTGATCTGGGCTGGGAGGCTTGCTCCCACTTGCTCAGAAATGTTGTGTGTAGACAAGTCCTAAGGGGTTTATTCTCCCGCCTTTGCTCACACTGAGTAGTACCTTACCACACAAGGAGCCCCAGTGAAATGTGCATAATCAGGAGTCACACAGCATGAGGAAGGCTGGCAGAATGAAGCTGTAAGACTTTCTCTGAGGTCAGACAGGAAGAGATGGGAACAGAATTCCTATTAGTCAGCCAGATTCTGCCACATTCAGCAGTACCCTCCTCAGTGAGAAACCCTGTAAAAATCAATGGGAACACTGGATTAAAATGGTTCTCAACATATGTAAAGGGATCAGAATCTGGCCCTTTGTGTTATAACTACAAGACCATCCCTTTGTAATGAGTAACTGAATATAATGTGGCATATTGTGCAACAAGAATTAAAATGCATGTGAAAAGGGGAAAAAAAGAACAGTCTCATTTTCAACTCTGCTAAAACCTAGCTCTCCTCTTTCTTACTTGGCAATTTCTAGAATAAATAGCAATGACAGCAGCAAATGAATTTCCTGGGTATTTGCTATTCTGCAAAGGCTACAAAATACTTGTTTAAAGCTACAAGATAGAATCTGCATGCTAAAGTATCAGCTTAGTCAGAGATACCCGTTCACTGGAACTTTTACTTTTTTGTATGCATCAGTAATTCTGCCTGTGATAGGAAATTATTATCAAAAAAGCACAACATCGGCATCACTGTTATGCCTGATCTCCACTGAACCAGAATCTTAGTGTCAGGTTGGTTTTCTTTCTTCCCCATTTGGAATGGATATTCAGGGAGTCAATAGAGATGACAGCTCCTGGTTAAGCATAGTCATGTAGCAGAGATCTAATCCTTTGCTGAAATGAGTAGGAATCCAATTTGAAAACAAATGGAGACATACAGGAGCTGTTTAAAGATGACAGAATAGCTGAATTGTGTCCTTAGTGCTTCTAGGAATGTGGTTCAAAGAGAAAATTGAAATCATAAATACACAGGCAGCAGGCAATGATTACTGGCAGGAAGATCTTGAAAACAAAATACTAGATTATAATCTTAGCTGCACACTGTGTATCAAGGCATACAGAGTTTTAGGGTGGGGCAGGAGGAGGAAACCCACTGCTATTTTGTTTGTTCATGAAGTATGTGTCACCATTTGGAGATTAAAATCTGAATTAGTGAGGTAACTAAGACTGTCATTGAAAACGGCTCAATGTGAGTGGATCCCTGAAACAAAAGGTACCATGTGGACATATGGTCTGATCACAAAATGATTTAGATAAAAGATTTCGTTTTCATCAGAATTTTTCAGGATTTCATAAGAACACCGAAAGCCAAAAAAAAATTCAGTTTTTTGTTTCCTGAAAACCTGATAATCTTCAATTAAATGTTTCAGAAAAAAATTCCATTTAGTCAAAAAGCCATTAAAAATAAGTACATATATAAGTACATATATCTATTAAATAATAGAACTAATTAACAGAATTTTTGTTTGATTTCTTCTAGTCTCCACACTGCACACAGCATTTTGCAGGAAAGGAGCCCAGCCAAGACATGGATTTAGCGGCCTAACTTTAGGCCCCCAAGTTTGAATATTTGGCTGTTACTGTAAGTCTAGAAAAAAAACATAACCATTTCCTTCAGATCAGAAATGAACATTAAAAAGAAATGAGTAAACTGCAAAATATACATTATGTCTAGGATGAACAAAATGGGTGCTGTTTTCTTTCAGATAGAAATGGACCCAAATCGAGATGTTTGGAATTTCCACCTCAAAGTTCAGGGTGTTTGGACTCAGGATTTAGGCCCAAGGTGAGTCACAGGTAAGGTACAACAGGGTAAGAGTAAACACACAGGGATTAGAATGGAAACTGTTTAACCAAAATGTCTGATAGGATTTGCAAAGATCTTTTTAGTTTTGTTCTAGGCTGTTTTGTGAACATTAATACTCCATAATGTCAACTTTATTATTTATATGTATTATGGGAGTGGCTAGAAGCCCCACTTTGCTAGGTACTGTACAAAAACATAGCATAAGATCAACCCATTCAGGGTCAGACCAAAGTTCCATCTATCCAACTGTCCTGCATTCCAACAGTGGCCTGTGTCAGGTGCTTCCGAGGGAATAAACAAAACAGGCAATTTATCAAATGATCCAGCTTCTGTCATCTAGTCCCAACTTCTGGCAGTCAGAGGTTTAGGGACACCTGGAGGATGGAGTTGCATCTCTGACCATCTTGGTAATAGCCATTGATGAACCTGTCCTTTATGATGAATTTATCTAATTCTTTTTTGAACCCAGTTATACTTTTGGTCTTCACAACATCTTCTGGCAACAAGTCTCTGAGACTGTCTCTGCCCTGGATAACTACAATCTAATTACATGGCATAGACAAAACATAAGAGGAGGAACAGAGACATGAAACAATTTATTCAAGGTTATGCAACTGGGTAGTACTGGAGGTCGGCACAGGACCTAGGTCTCTTGCCTCCCAGTTGAATTTCTTGTCCACTAGACCAAGCTGAGGTATGAATGACTCCCTGAGCTTGATTAAATGTTTCCTGGCTGATGGTAGTTCTTGATAAGACTGATAATAATAATAATAATAGTTAATAATAAAAGGACATAAAAGATCAAAATTGTGATGAAATTTCAATTTTTGCATCAAAATATATGACATGTTAAAGCTTTTCTGCTTTTCATGTAAATGTTGATCTTTCTTGGAACAGTATGTCAAATTTCAAAATGCCAAATTTAAAAAAAATCTTGATTTTTGCATTACAATTAAGACTAATTCTGATTGAGAATGGGTCTATTTTCAAAGTAGGTCATTTCTCAAGTGATGGTCTCTGAAATTTTGTAGACTTTTTGATTGACTTTTATGAAAGCAAAATATAACACAAATCTTTCTAATTTCAAAGCTTTCACTTTTTGTGATGAATATTTCACATAGCCTTAGATGGGAAATTGAATTTAACTTGTACATCAGTGAAACAAGAAATTTATTACAATATCTGTAGGGTTGGGGGTGTTTTTTTGTTTGTTTTTTTGTTGTGTTTTTTTGCCTGCTTTATGACATCTCCGCTGTGTCAGTACTCAGAGAGTAGTAGTGGAAGTAATTTACCACAAAACAGCATGCATGTGATATGCCTCTCACTTCATTGACATGCATACCACACTAATTACTCTGAGGAGGATGTTGGCAGAGAGGATTAAATCTGGGACCTCTGAACCTTAATTCATGAGTGTCTACTGCATGAGCTAAAAGATCCAGCTTTCTTAGCCAAGGTTGCAACAGGCTCATTAAGCTCTAGGTGGCCTAGCCACCTCTAGTGAAGCACACTGAGTGGATGTGGCTCACACAAAAAATGCTATAGCTCCTATTGTATAATGTTACAACGATTAAGAATCAGGAATATTTCATTGGTAGACCACTAGAATCTGTTGTGGCAAAGTATGTGCAAATCCCTTACAGTACAGGTATACAATATTGTTATACCTTTAATGTTATGCTGCCTTAGATCGCCTTCCTATTACAGATTCATGCTTCATGTTTGTGCTACATAACATTTGTTCATAATACTGTCAGGGATAATCTGCCATGGAATAATGTTATAGATTATGATACTCTACTCTTCTATCACAAACATAAATGTGTGTCAGAAAATGCTTTTCTCATTAGGAAGGTGATCAGAGTTCTTCCTCTTAGAAGATTAGTAAAGAGCCTATTGTGTGTTTTGAGGCTAGTTGAAGGCACTTTGGGACAAATTGTGTTTGGCATAATTCCACTGAAGTCAATGAAGTTATTAGGAATGACTCTGCCTTTTTGAATAGCCAGAAACAAACAAATGAACACACTAACAACAATAAAATCTGCTGCCCCCTGCTTAAATCTAGCCTCAGATATGATGGTAATGCTTCTGTAATCACTGATCATACGCCTGGACTGTGGATCTGCACTATTCCGACAGCCAGATACACAGAGCAACAACCTGATCTGTAAAAGGGCATGGTCTGGCAGTGCTAATATAATAAGATCTGATGCACGTTTTAGTTTGAACTTTTTTTTTTCAGAAGGTCCCTGTATGGAGCTAGGCATTTTTTACTATGTGAATGTTTGTGAAGTAATTACAAGATAGAATTAAATACAGAAAGTGGGTATTGAGAGTGAGAAGCAGTTACTAGGTATTATAACTTTGAAGCATATGGCTTTTAAGGTCTTTATTGTTGCTACCAATTACTAATGAGACCAATTAATGTTTGCTTTAAACTCCTAATTTATAGCCCAGAAACCTGAGGCCCTCACAACACAAAAGAAAATAGCAATAATGTGTTCTGAAAACTAGGGGTCCCAACAGTTGTCTTCTAAAAGTCAGTTATTGGGTGCTTCCATACATCTCCTTGTTGTTTGTCCTTATTGCTTATCTCTTTTCTCTGAAGCTGTGATTTTCTTCATTTGTTCATCTTTGACATCCTCCATAACTATGGAGCCACTACCATTACTGAGGAATACCTTCTTCTTCCTTATTAGCTACAGAGTAAAGGGGAGTCTGTGAGATGAGTCCTACCTTTTTGTATATGAGTGTGAAGGTGATGAAAATATCCACCTGTGAGAGTGCATGAAAAATGTAGCTGCAGCAGTATGATACACATGTGTGTCACATGTAGCTACCTGTGATATCATTGCATGTTATTGATGCATGGATATTTAGACAAATAAAATCCCTGCACCTGATTGCGAAGATGTCTTGAATGACATGAAGTGGTATGAGGTAAAAGACAGTGATGTGCTTACCTATGCTACAGAGTTTCCCTCATATTTTTAATATTTGTGGGACTTTTCTGTACAAATGCTTCTATTTTATATTGTATTGCTAAAAAATCAGGAAAAATTAAACCAAATAGAAAGACCTAGAAAAGAAATATTTATTTCAAAAGTTCTCAGTGTCTACAACTGGGGCCAGACTTTCAGCAATGATCACCTCCCATTTTGGTTATATCTATGCAGGGATAAACCCCCCACAGTTGGCCCTGGTCAGCTCCCTCAGGCTCGCAGGGCTCCATCTCTGGGCTAAAAATTGCTGTGTAGACATTCAGGCTCGGGCTGGAGCCTGAACCTGAACATCTAAAAATGTTCAAAAATGATTAGGGGACTGGAACACATGAGTTATGAGGAGAGGCTGAGGGAGCTGGGATTGTTTAGCCTGCAGAAGAGAAGAATGAGGGGGGATTTGATAGCTGCTTTCAACTACCTGAAAGGGGGTTCCAAAGAGGATGGCTCTAGACTGTTCTCAATGGTAGCAGATGACAGAACGAGGAGTAATGGTCTCAAGTTGCAGTGGGGGAGGTTTAGATTGGATATTAGGAAAAACTTTTTCACTAAGAGGGTGGTGAAACACTGGAATGCGTTACCTAGGGAGGTGGTAGAATCTCCTTCCTTAGAGGTTTTTAAGGTCAGGCTTGACAAAGCCCTGGCTGGGATGATTTAACTGGGAATTGGTCCTGCTTTGAGCAGGGGGTTGGACTAGATGACCTTCTGGGGTCCCTTCCAACCCTGATATTCTATGATTCTATGATTCTATGATCTACACAGCAGTTTTTCAGCTCAGGGTCCAAACCCCACAAGCCTGAGTCAACCCCAGGTTTTTTATCCCTGTGTAGGCATACATTTAGTTGCCAATGAAAGGGCCAGATTTTCAAAAAAAAAAAAAAAAAATTAAGCACCCAGCAGTTACTATTTATAACAGTGGGCAGTGCTGGGTGCTAAGTACTTTTGGCCACTTTATTTAGGTATTTAAATAGGAACTGTTGAGTGCGAAGATCTTTATCAAGCCCTTCACCTTTCCCATAGTATTTGTGATGTCTTCTTCCTATCTCTTCTTCAATAGACTGAACTACTGTATCCCAGGCATTCAGGATCTCATACAGATATCACTCAGAGTGTCATAAAAACTTACAATCTCCTTGCCTACTTTAAAAAAAAAATCAAATTGCTGGCTTGTGGCCTTCTCCCAATATTGCATACTTCTGGTAAATTATGCATAACTATTTCTAATGGGCCTGAACCAAAGCTCACTGAGGTCAATAGAAGGATGCCCATTGTCTTCAATGGACTTTGGCTCAGGCCCAATATTGACAACAAAACACAGCAACTGATACTATGTAGCGTGAACAAAAGACAGAAAAACAACTTTGAACTTTCAAATAGAAAAGCCACATAGCCTGTATTGTGGAACTGTTATAAGGGATGAGTCTAATAGCCATTGTAATATGATGCGTGAAGCACAGTTCCCCTGACGGATTATTGAAAACAGAAAATCAGTTTATGATGCACAATCGTTCAACCAAGGATAGAGGCAACAACACAAAATTTCTGTACTGTTTATTTTTTAACAGAGCATGTTAGATTTCCAACACTAAGGTTAATTTTAATCAAGTTTTTGACATAAAAATTCAAATAAAAAGATCTGGGGTTGAACAGGATGAATGAGGAAAAAAAATCTGTGTTGGCATAAACCTATCTCCTGGAGAAAGTGAATTGTGCAGGACCTGGTCCTGCTGGAATTGAGCTTCCTTTGGTTTTATTACATCTAGTCTTTAGTGATGGAAGTGGATGTAAAATATTTCCTAATGTCTTTTAAAAGTTGCTTAGGAACTTGAAAGAAAGAACATTTTTACAGAGCACAATCATGACTAATAGCCTGGATTAACAGAAATATCACGGAAGCATTTGAATCATAGGCGGTTGCATTAATGCTTCATGGCTTATTAATATGATAGTTTTAATTGTTGCCCACAATTACCCCCACTGCTACCATTCATAGAATAACTCCCTTTCCCACTTCACCTCTTCAAGCCTCAGTTGCCCTCTTCCCCTTCAGAGCTGCTGCCCCTACTACCTTCCCTTCTCTAGTCTCTTTTACCATTCTCCTTTTTTTATGTGCATGTGTGGATTAATTAACTGTCTTTCACATAAACATTAGAAATTCTGCATTAAGCAAGTATTCCATTAACATTTTGTACTCTGAGGATTTGAAAAATCTCTGATTATGCCACTAAATGAATGACCCACAAATTAGCACAGATAAATACTATTTATTTTCATTGCTTTGTGCCTATTTAAGTCAGATGTATTTAATGTTAAAGCTAGAGATGGGCCTGAACTACAACCCTAGATCTGGAAAATACCTTGAGTTTTGGGAAAGTTTGGATTCTCTCCATTTCTGATTTTGCAATGAGAGAGAACTTTAATAAGAAGAATGATACAGAGTCTTCACTTATTAAAAGAAAAGGCCTGAAAGGGGATTTCCCTCTGAGTCTGCTGATATAAATAAGTATTAGAGATAGGATCAGGATTAGAATTGACTGTGCTTAGAGCTTATCGAAAAGGCGGCCTAATTTTTTTGGTTCCACAATGTGGGCCGGATCTGAAGCCTCTTGAAGCCAATGGAAGTCTTTCTATTGACTTCAGGGGCCTGAGCCAAAGCCCATTTAAGCCCAATCCTGCAGTATGCTGAGCACCCTCCACTCTCACTGAAAACAGGAGCTGAGGTACTCGGCATCCATAGATGCCGGAACTAGGGGTGCTGGGGGTGAGGCAGCACCCCCTGGCTTGAAGTGGTTTCCATCATATACAAGGTTTACAGTTTTTTTCAATGGCTTTCAGTACCCCCACTATACACATTGTTCCAGCACCCCTGTCAGCATCTGGCTTGATCAATATCCCAGCTACCTATTTGAAATAAACATTTCTCCTGAATGTTTTTTTTTAAGACAGTGTAACATGTTAGTTTGATGGTAGATTTAGATTACCACTGTAGAGGCATTGATCAGCTGTACAAACATATTAGTTTCATAAGAATGATACAGCAGAGGTTTCTCCTCCCTAGAGCTAACATATCTTTAGCTAGTAACACACATCCCACTGAAGATAAGCTTAATGCCGTCAGATGAAAATGTTATTATTGAAAATAACCTTTTAAATCATTGAACTGCTCTGTGGCTGCAAGGGTGGACACATTCAAAATGAGAATTGATTAAGCCTCTTAAGTAAATTACTTTCAGCAGAGCCCTCACCTCTAAACATTAACTGTTTAAAGTGTGTGTCTCTGAGAAAGGTGTAAGAACTCATGTAGAGGAAAGCTGACTGTTCCTCAGTCACTTATTTTAGCAAATGCAAAATGCTTAATTTTAGTTCTATTGTTTTTATCATAGAAGCACTGGACACCTCAGCTGAGATTAGGGCCCCATTGTATTTGGTATTGTACAAATATAGAGTAAGAGACAGTCCCTGCCCCAAACCATCTTACAATCTCAATAGCCAAAGTGTGGGAGGGGAAACTGAGGCACAGAGCAGTGGCGTGACAAATTCTCCCAGCCGATCAGAGCACAGCCAGAACGGGGCACACAGGTCTCCAGTTTCCAATCTATTAGACCATGCTGCCTCTTATGTATTAAATTTGAAAGAAGACACACTGTGAATGTAAAGTAAAATAGTATGAATTCTCTCAGATAGTTTACATCATATTTGTGGTAATAAAACAATGCAATTATACAGTATTCTGATAATAAATGCTGAACACATTATTAGAGCTACTGTGTCTGTAACAATTGCCACTTGGCTGGATTAACGAACTAGTTACAGCACATTAATAGTCCTGTCAATTAAGATACAGCATCACTGTCATTTTTAATATTGACCTCCTCTCTTGTTAAAAAAAGGGCCACCTCTTCTCTTCTAAAGTAAATCCTAACATATTATCAATGGTTACCTCCTCATCAACCAATTACCAAAAAATCTCTTTGTAATGGCGACAGCTACTAGAAGTCTATAAAATTTAGCTTCTCCGGTGAGGGGGTTAAAGGTTAACCACCAGGGAACTGGGAGATTTTGGTTGTGTTCTCAGCTCTGCTGCTGTCTTCCTCTGTGACCTTGAAAAAGTTCCCTAGGTAGGCCCCATGCTGTTCCCGCTGAAGGCACTGGGAGGAAGAGCAAACCTTCAATTCCATTTCTACTTCTGTTTCCCTATATCTATCACTAAAAGAAAATGAATACATCCCCCCATACGGACAAACATATTGTCATTGCTTAACAAATAGTACATGAATAAATAATGGTGACGTAGCTGAATTGTCTCTCCCTTTCCAGTTCCAAAATACTAAATTCTGATAAGGAAATAGTAATGATTTCTTAGTAGCACTAAACTACCTTTTTAGGAGACAACAAGGTGTTATCTCATTCACAGTACAGAGGCTAGAGATTCTCAGCAAATCTTATACCTACTCTTGGAGGAAATGAGTTAAAGCTGGAGACATCATCATTGCTGAATTGAACAGTCCTTTGGAATTCAAGTATGAATTCTTAGAGACACTGTTTCTCAAGCGGCTGACCAGGTCTAGCAATGACAATCATTTTCAACTTCTTGTGCATCTGCAGTGGTACAGCCTTGTATTTGTTGTGTAAGTCAATTTCCAATACAAATGGAATTCCATTATAACTTTGAAAAGTAGAATGAACTAATGGGGAGGTGATTAATTTCTTTTTAAAACACATAGGAATCAGATTTATGATACCCAGTAGAGACCCATCTTGAATGCTTGATTTAATTTGCCAATTCAGATGTTGCACAGTTATATATAGATCAGTTTCTTAAAATGGATTTGTCTTTATAAAGTTTGATTTCATTATTTAATTTTATTTGAGTTTCTGTACAATCTTTTAGCTCACTATGTTAAAACAGAGGCGAGTGCTCTGCAGTACAAAGATATGCATTGAGCAGCATCAGTATTCTAGTGATTGATTGGTCTTTATTGGCACTTTTGGAAATTATCTTCTTTTAACATACTAAAGGAAAAGTTAAGATCTGATCTGAGCAGTGGGTGGCCCAATTCCTCTCCCCCACCACGCCAGCCCCCCTCTATCTCTTCCTTCAGTGTCACTGGATAGGCTGTTGAGGCCTGGGATGAATGTTTCGCTTAGCCTACAGTCTGAGAATACAGTAGGATTAGATCATCTTGTGCTGGGCCATGTTTCTGGCTTACATAATTTGAGTATTGCAGTTGAAAATTCATTGTTTTAAAGACTCTAGAGAATATTATTGATACACATGAGTAGATTGCGCGATGTTACATTTATATCTCTAAGTAAGCTCAAGGATGTGTAAAATTAGACACACCAAAGCTAATTCATTAGTTACCTGAGCAGGCCTTCATATATTATTTATTCCAGCAGGAATGTGAAACATCTTGTACTCATGAACTATGTAACATCTTTACTTGATTTTTGATTGGAATATGTGAAATAGTGATGTGTGGGTACTCCCCTTTCCTGAAGTAAACCTCTTTTTGATCAAATGGCTGCAGTTTGAAGGGGATGGACAGTCAAGCAGTTGCTTTAGATATACCTACTTTGAGTGATCTTTAAAAAAAGAAACAGTAACCACATTGTAACTTTAATCTTACCACACTATGGACTTCTGTTCACAGTAAGTGCAAAGGAAAAACTGAAGTTTAATGGTAAAGTCAGTAAGTAAAATGTTGTTTTTACAGTAACCCGTATATCAGTTCCAACTAAGGCTGTAGGTCAACTAAATTCCATTTAAATTGCTTTTGTTGGTTTGTTTTGTTTTGTTTTACAGAAAATTGGGTTTTCAACTGAAAATTTTTATGGAAAGCATTTGCTTTTTGAGAAATGTTGCAGATTTTTGTCAAAAGTACAAACCTCTGAAAGCCAAAAAAATTCATGGGGGCATGAGGCATCCAAATGACTCCCATGAAACACTGTTGGTAGCATTACCAAATTAAAATGTTCAGATTTCGGACAAAAAGAAATCAGTTTTGATTTTCCCACATTTTATAGTTCTAATATATCATTTAGAGCCCAAGTTTACTGAGGTTCATTTATGCAGAAATTGTTCTTGAGTTTTTCTGTGTGGGAGCAGAAACATATGAGGATCTTAGTTCACATGAAGCTCAGTGGGACTACATTATGCAATAAACTAAACACTTTACTATGTCCTTTTAAACTACAAAGCCTTGAACATTGTAAAAATAAGAAAGTGTTAGAAGATTTTTTTTACTCAGGATAAACTCTGTCCACTTGTCTATCCCTTTTTTTCTGTCCAATAGCATTTAGGCAACAGGCCAAATTAACTGACAACTTAACTTTATAATGAGAATAGAATTAATCAACTATTTTATGGCAGAATGCCCAGCCTAATTTGATTTTAAACAATCTCATTAGTGTTTCTTAAGAAGGGAAGGGTTAATGTGGTACAAGAGACTCCGACATCTTTCTAGTGTGTTCTGGTTAATATGACAGGAAGAAGAGACAAAGCAATCCTACAGCTGGTTTTATTTGTTCAAAGAATCTTTGATTGAGAGCCATTAGACAGAACTGAACCTTTGAGTATAGTGTATCTATTTCTCTAGGATTCTTTATGTATAACTTGGGCTCTTCTTTGAGTGATTGCTCATATCGATTCCAATTAGGTGGGTGTGTGCCGCGTGCCCAGTCATCAGAAAGTTTTTCCCCTAGCAGCCGAAGATTTTCCCCGTCGGGTCAGCTGTGGAGCCCTCTGGAGTGGCGTCTTCATAGTGCTCAGTATATGACCCTACCAACCCAGTGCCTCCTCAGTTCCTTCTTACCGCCCGTGATGGTCGTTGGAACTGTGGTGACTTGCTTAGCAACTTCTCCTCATTTTCCCTAGCTCTCACTTTAGTTTAGTTCACAGTTATTCCTAGCCTCGTTAAGTTTTGTTTCAGTATTTTTGGATGTTACAGCAGATAGCTGTTGAGGGGGGGGGTTCCCCTTCACCACGACTGTGTTCCCCGTTGGGACTCGGTTTATACCTAAATCCCAAGGGTTCAAACCCTGCAAGTCCTGCACAAACCCGTGCCAACGGGCGACCCCTACAACGCTTGCTTAAAGTGTCTGGGGGGGAGCACGCCAAGTGGACAAGTGCAGGATTTGTAGAGGGTTTTACTCCAGAACAAAAAAGGAGCAAGACATTCACCTTAAGCAGCTCCTTATGAAGGCGGCACTTAGATTGCAACTTACATCGGTGCGGCAAGACCTGGCCCCGAGCTCATCAGTGCGCAGTGCCCTGGTGGCAGTGGTAGAAGCAGCACTGTGGAAGGACTCTGGGAGAGACCCGTAGCACTGCCACTCCCCGGCGCCAAAACCGCTGGGATTGACCCAGCACCGGTCCCATTCTGCAATGCAGAAGCAGCACGAGAAGCAGGGGAGGAGTGGATCTCCAACTCGGAGACCCACCCGGCCAGCGGGGCGCGTCCCAGAGAGGAGCACCCAGGGCCAAAGACTTTGAAGCCGGCACCATCGATTTCGGTCCGGCAAGGTGGATCGTCAAGTCCGGTGCCGTTGGACTCCCCAAGCCAGGACATTGAGGAGGTGGAATTGCCATCCACCCCAGAGACCTTTGAGGCTGCAAGGGACCTCAACACTATGGTGACACCCCAGTCCTTCGAGCCACGCGTCCGGTACCACAATGTGTGGCACTGTCTTGAGGCAAACCAGCGATGCTTCGTCCCTCAGCGCCACCGGTGGAATCATGGCGCCGCTCAGACTCGTGGCACCACTCCAGGTCGCGCCAGCGCTCCCACCCAATTACGCCGCTGATCCTCATGTTGATTCCCATTGTGCAGCAGGTCCCACTCCAAGCACCGGTCATCCTGGCATCAGTCAGTGTCCTTTCACAGATCCCGATCTCGGCACTGCTCCAGATCATGGCACCGCTCCCCAGCCTCGCGGCACCACTCCCAAGGCCAGCTCCACTTGCCCATTGCGGTCCCAGTCCCTGTCTTCGGATTCGGAGACAGGGTCTAGATACTCAGAGTGGGGTCGGCACTGGCCAGGCCATGGAGAGCCTGAGGTGGGGCAGGGCCATGGCCTGTACAAGGGCAGGGACCAGCACAGTGGCCATTTTGGACCCCTTGGGCATACCACCAGGCCCAGTGTGCCCAGTCCAAAGGTTCCCATTCAGCAGCTTCTGAACCACGGGTTCCAGAGGCATCAGCCAGTCGCCCCACCCCTAGGGGTGCTGAGGAGGTACTGTCAACTCAGATGCTGTCAACTCAACGGCACGCACCTTGTCCTCTGGTATCGCCATGAGGCGTAGCTCATGGTTGCAGGCCTCGGGACTCCCTCCCGAGGTTCAGTAGACCATGCAGGACCTGTTTTTTGATGGGGCAGGTCTGTTTGTGGAGCAGACTGACACTAGGCTGCATAGCCTAAAGGACTCCATGGCTACCATGAAGTCCTTGGGTATGCACACCCCGGCAACCCAACGTCAACATTTCAAGCCTCAACAGCAGCAGCAGCAGCGCTCCTGTCTTCCTCGGCCAAGGCAGGACTTTTAATGGAGAAGGGACAGGAATGGCAGACTCAAGCCTTCCCAACCCCAGGGCCCGACTAAACCATCGTCAGGTTCAAAGCGGGCCTTTCAAAGGTGCGCCCTAGGATGGTGCACCAGACACAATTCTGGATCCTTTCCCGTCTTTCTTGAATCATCTGTCCCACGTCTACTGTGCTTGGTCCCAAATAACTTTGGACTGCTGGGTTCTCCTTACAGTAGAAGTGGGATATTCTGTCCAATTCTGCTCCTACCCTCCCTCCCACCCCTCTTTCCCGTCCCTCTTCAGGACCTCTTCTCAGGAGCAAATCCTTATGCTGGAGGTGCTGTTGCTCCTCACCATGGGAGAGGTGGAGGAGGTTCCTCAGGAGCTCAGGGGCAGCAGATTCTATTCCTGATACTTCCTAATCCCCAAGTAACTGTTGTTCTTTGAGATGTATTGCTCATATCCATTCCAAACCCACCCACCTTCCCCTCTGTTGGAGTAATGGGCAAGAAGGCACTGAAGAGGTGCTGGGTCAGCAGGGTCATATATTGAGTACCATGAAAGCACCACTCCAGGGTGCTCCACTGGGTGCTACTAGGGAAAAAACTTTCTAGCGACTGTGCACATGGCACGCACGCACCTAATTGGAATGGATATGAGCAACACATCTCAAAGAACAACAGTTACGAGAAGGCAAGTAACGGTTCCCCCCCACACCCAAAGACTTTGACAGTGTGGACCACTGTCACAGCACATTTTAATTATATCTTGGTGCCATTGAGGTCAATGGCAAAACTCCCAATCATCAATTGGACCAGGATTTGGTTCTCAATGAGCATGAGAGTTTCAGGTTTTTTGGACAATTGCTAATATCTGTCTGATCCATCTTTCACCATGATATCTAACCAATGATAATCATCAAAAGCAAACCTTAGGATCTTAGCTACTATACAGATGACTACAACTTTTCCTCAGCCCCCATTCAATATAAATGGCATTTATTATTTAGCTGTGAAGATCTGAAACATTTTTTTTCTTAATGCACATACACCAAGATTGAAGGATAGGCATATTTTAAAATACTGACATTTTGGAATATGCTAGTTGAAACTATTTATAGAAATGAAATATTGTCTTTATTCAAAATTTCTTTGTATTTTTTCAGCTTAGATTGAGTGGACACATGTTATCGATCTTCACATTTTTTGCTTTGCACAGTGTTGTGTACACTTGTGGAACGACATGAAAGTAGCTGGCAAAATCTTCAACTCAGCAAAGATTTCAGCTCCACCTCTCTCTATTTCTAATCCCAATTTATATTTTATCACTTTCAGACGGAAGCTTGGAATAAAAGATTTCATTCTGGATGGCAAGATGTCTTCCCAATCTAATATGCGCACTAAACTGCTTTAGTATGTCACTTTAACAATGCTCTTAGTAGTTATGTATGAAGACCTGCTAGATAACTCAGGGAAAGGAGATGTATTTATTGATCCTGAAAGTTCCCTAGATAATATGTAATATAGTGAATATTCAAATAGCAACATAAACATTTTAAGAGAAGTGGAGATGTAAATCAGGCTAATTATATTTCATCGACTATGTTCCATGAGAACCAGAAACAGTCCCACCCCTACCACAACCACAAGGGAACGGTTCAGAGATACTGTTGTTCCGCTTTCTCTATCAGTGGTCCCTCTTCTAAGGATAATTGTATTGCAGAATGTGGCATTTTTAAGTAACTCCCCAGCATAGCTACAGTTTGTAAACTGGCTAGTGGAAGAAGTCCAAATGATTGTGGAACTCTTATTGGTGAGTACTTACACAAGAGGTCCTGTTATGTACCACTACTCGTGTTTACATGTATGAGTGAAGATTCTACAATTTGGCCCTAAATGATGAGCTATAATGACAGGTTATGCTACACAATAAATTTGCAATGTGACTCCCTGATGTCTGCTGTACTCCCAGGATCAATGTGATTTTGGGGGAGTGGAAGCTAGGTAGACTGAATTCATACCAGCTCATCTCTAAATGGGACACAGTTGAGCACAGTTCTTTTACAGGTTCACAAATAATGTTGGCCATATCTGTGGACATCATTGATTGTGTGTCTAGGGGAGCAAAGAATCCTACTAGAGAAAACAGAGTGGTATTAATTTTTTAAGACTGAAAAATTGGTAAATACCATTAGGAAACTTTCATTAATCCAGAATCTTATTTCGTTGAATGGTATAGTGTAACATAATTATGAAAGTAGTTACTTTAAGTATAAATCTGCGTTGAACATCTTGGACTAGGGTGAACTTTAGGGAAGGAGAGAAGAATCAGAGCTATCTGGGTTGAAGTTGTACAGAAATGCAGTTGATTGCCTTCAGTTCTTGGGATCCATTTGTTAAATTGGTAAATTGATGGATGCTGATCTGAAGGGAAGGAGCATATGTTGTCAACAAAGCTAGAAAATAAATTCAGAGCAAGCTTTAAATTCCATTTTCTTAAAGTACTTACTGGCTGATTCAAAGAAGCTGGGAGACCTGAGTTTAATCAAGTTCTCAGATCTAGGATTGTAATATTTTAAGTAGATTTCAAGTATTTCGAGAAAGGTGATGATTGTAAGTATTAATAACCATCTTTTAAATATACATAAAAGGGTGTGTCACGGTTCCTCCCCCACTCTGAACTCTAGGGTACAGATGTGGGGACCTGCATGAAAAACCTCCTAAGCTTATCTTTACCAGCTTAGGTCAAAACTTCCCCAAGGTACAAAATATTACACCTTGGACTGGCCGCTACCACCACCAAACTAATACTGGTTACTGGGGAAGAGCTGTTTGGACGCGTCCTTCCCCCCAAAATACTTCCCAAAACCTTGCACCCCACTTCCTGGACAAGGTTTGGTAAAAAGCCTCACCAATTTGCCTAGGTGACTACAGACCCAGACCCTTGGATCTTAAGAATAATGAACAATCCTCCCAACACTTGCACCCCCCCTTTCCTGGGAAATGTTGGATAAAAAGCCTCACCAATTTGCATAGGTGACCACAGACCCACACCCTTGGATCTGAGAACAATGAAAAAGCATTCAGTGTTTTACAAGAAGACTTTTAATAAAAAATAGAAGTAAATAGAAATAAAGAAATCCCCCCTGTAAAATCAGGATGGTAGATATCTTACAGGGTAATTAGATTCAAAAACATAGAGAACCCCTCTAGGCAAAACCTTAAGTTACAAAAAAGATACACAGACAGAAGTAGTTATTCTATTCAGCACAATTCTTTTCTCAGCCATTTAAAGAAATCATAATCTAACACATACCTAGCTAGATTACTTACTAAAAGTTCTAAGACTCCATTCCTGGTCTATCCCCGGCCAAAACGACTACAGACAGACACAGACCCTTTGTTTCTCTCCCTCCTCCCAGCTTTTGAAAGTATCTTGTCTCCTCATTGGTCATTTTGGTCAGGTGCCAGCAAGGTTACCTTTAGCTTCTTAACCCTTTACAGGTGAGAGGAGCTTTCCCCTGGCCAGGAGGGATTTCAAAGGGGTTTACCCTTCCCTTTATGTTTATGACACGCCCCCCAAATCTCAGCTAGGGTGAAACACTGGCTGGGATTTCTTCCTGGAGCTCTAGGAAAACAGAGTTAATAAGACACATGCATCTCTAAATATACTACCAAGTACATAAAGACTAACAATATTTTCCACATCTCAAGGACGATTTTAACCAGTTGATTCTGGGAAACTTTCATGGGAGAGTGCATCAGCCACTTTGTTAGAAGCTCCTGAGATGTGTTGGATGTCGAAATCAAAATCTTGGAGAGCTAAACTCCACCGAAGAAGTTTTTTGTTAGTTTCTTTGACGGTGTGAAGCCACTTTAGTGCAGCATGGTCGGTTTGCAGGTGGAAACGCCGTCCCCAAACATATGGGCGTAGCTTTTCCAGAGAGTAGACAATGGCATAACATTCTTTTTCAGTGACTGACCAGTTGCTTTCCCTCTCAGACAGTTTTTTGCTGAGAAACACTACAGGGTGGAATTCTTGATCAGGTCCTTTCTGCATTAAAACTGCTCCCACACCACGCTCGGACGCATCTGTGGTTACTAGGAATGGTTTGTCAAAGTCTGGGGCCCTTAGTACAGGGTCAGACATGAGTGTCGCTTTAAGCTTGTTAAAGGCCTTCTGACACTTTCCGGTCCACTAAACAGCATTTGGCTGTTTCTTTTTGGTTAGGTCTGTCAGTGGGGCAGCGATTTGGCTGTAGTGCGGTACAAATCGTCTGTAATAACCGGCCAAGCCTAAGAAGGATTGAACCTGTTTCTTTGACTTTGGGACAGGCCACTTTTGGATAGCATCCACTTTGGCCTGTAGGGGGCTGATAGTTCCTTGACCCACCTGGTGTCCAAGGTAAGTCACTCTGTTTAGGCCTATTTGACACTTCTTAGCCTTAACAGTTAGTCCTGCCTCCCTTATGCGCTCAAGGACTTTTTGTAGATGTTCCAGGTGGTCTGCCCAGGAATCCGAAAATATGGCCACATCGTCAAGGTAGGCGACTGCATATTCTCCTAATCCCGCTAGGAGACCATCTACAAGTCTTTGGAAAGTGGCGGGTGCATTTCGCAGCCCGAAAGGGAGTACATTAAATTCATACAGCCCGAGATGTGTGATGAAGGCTGACCTTTCCTTGGCAGATTCATCTAGCGGTACCTGCCAGTACCCCTTGGTTAAGTCCAAGGTAGAGATGAACTGGGCCCGTCCCAGTTTCTCTAATAGTTCATCAGTGCGTGGCATTGGATAGTTGTCTGGGCGAGTTACAGCATTTAGCTTACGGTAGTCCACGCAAAAACGTATTTCCCCATCTTGTTTGGGAACTAGAACCACTGGAGATGCCCATGCACTTTCAGAGGGGCGGATTACACCCATCTCTAACATATCCTGGATCTCCCGTTCTATAGCAGTTTTAGCTTGAGGAGACACCCGGTAAGGGTGGACCCTAATTGGGTGAGCATTACCTGTGTCAATGGAGTGGTATGCCCGTTCAGTCAGTCCTGGGGTGGCTGAGAACGTTGGCGCGTAGCTAGTGCACAGCTCCTGGATCTGCTGTCGCTGCATACGCCCAAGGGTCATGGAGAGGTTCACCTCTTCCACACCACCAGCACATTTCCCTTCATAATAGACACCTTCAGGCCACTCAGCGTCGTCTCCTCCCTGGGCTGTAAACTGACAAACCTTTAATTCTCTGGAATAAAAGGGCTTTAGAGAATTAATATGATACACCTTAGGCTCTCGGTTGGAGGTGGGGAATGCTATGAGATAATTAACAGCTCCCAGGCGCTCCTGGACCGTGAATGGCCCTTCCCACGATGCTTCCATTTTATGGGCCTGGAGCGCCTTTAAGACCATGACCTGGTCTCCTACTTTGAAGGAACGCTCTCTGGCACGTTTATCATACCAGGCTTTTTGCTCTTTTTGAGCATCCTGTAAGTTTTCTCTAGCAAGGGCTAAAGAGGTTTGGAGGGTGTTTTGTAGGTTGGTTACAAAGTCCAGAATGTTAGTTCCTGGAGAAGGTGTAAATCCCTCCCATTGCTGCTTCACCAACTGCAATGGCCCCTTAACCTCACGGCCATATACAAGTTCAAATGGGGAAAACCCTAAACTGGGATGTGGTACAGCTCTGTAGGCAAAGAGCAACTGCTGCAATACTAGGTCCCAATCATTGGAGTGCTCATTTACGAATTTACGTATCATGGCCCCCAAAGTTCCATTAAACTTCTCCACCATGCCATTTGTTTGATGATGGTAAGGAGTGGCAACCAAGTGATTTACCCCATGAGCTTCCCAAAGATTTTTCATAGTTCCTGCCAGGAAATTAGTCCCTGCATCTGTGAGGATGTCGGAGGGCCAACCTACCCTGGCAAAAATGTCTGCTAGTGCCTGGCACACACTTTTAGCCCTGGTGTTGCTTAGAGCTACTGCTTCCGGCCATCGGGTGGCAAAATCCATGAAAGTCAGTATGTACTGCTTTCCTCTGGGTGTCTTTTTCAGAAAAGGACCCAGAATATCCACAGCTACTCGCTGAAATGGAACTTCAATGATGGGGAGTGGCTGGAGAGGAGCTTTGACCTGGTCTTGGGGTTTTCCCACTCTTTGGCACACCTCACAAGACTGGACATAGGTAGAAACATCCTTGCCCATTCCCTCCCAGTGGGATGACCCCCCCAAACGGTCTTTGGTCCTGTTCACCCCAGCATGGCCACTAGGGTGATCATGGGCTAAGCTCAAGAGCTTGGCCCGGTATTTAGTTGGAACTACCAACTGTCTCTGAGGATGCCAGTCTTCCTGGTGTCCACCAGAAAGAGTTTCCTTGTATAAAAGTCCTCTTTCTACAACAAACCTGGATCGATTAGAAGAGCTGAGAGGCAGTGGGTTGCTCCGTGCCGCCGTCCAAGCTCTCTGGAGGCTTTCATCTGCTTCCTGTTCGGTCTGGAACTGTTCCCTTGATGCTGGAGACATCAGTTCCTCATTGGATTGGGGACATAGGCTTGGTCCCTCTGGAAGCGATATAGGGGATGGAGCTGTTTCTGTTGACTGTGAACCGCTCTCCGCTGGTGCACTATGTTGGGATTCAGGCTCCGGCTGAGCCTCTTGTGTAGGGTTATCGGCTGCTGCCAGTTCAGGTTCGGTGGGGCCCTCTGGTGTTGAGGTTGCAAGTACTGGATTCAGTGCTGGCACGGGGTCTGGTGTTGGTTGTTTGGCTGGTTCCGGTTCTGGGACTGGTTCCGTCTGGGTCTCTGGGACTGGATCCACTACTGCTGTTGCAGACATTGGCCTGGGGTCCGGGTCCATCACCTCTGACCGGGCCCTGATAGAAGTTTCCGGAACAGAGCTAGGCCCCATGGCTTGTTTAGCCTGGCTGCGGGTGACCGTTCCCACCCTCTTGGCCCGCTTCACGTGATTGGCCAAGTCTTCCCCCAACAGCATGGGGATGGGATAATCATCATAGACTGCAAAAGTCCACATTCCTGACCAGCCCTTGTACTGGACAGGCAACTTGGCTGTAGGCAAACTGAAAGAGTTGGACTTGAAGGGTTGAATCGTCACTTGGATCTCTGGGTTGATTAAATTGGGGTCCACTAAGGAAGCATGGATAGCTGACACTTGTGCTCCGGTGTCCCTCCACGCGGTGACCTTCTTCCCGCCCACACTCAGTTTCCCTCCGCTCCAAGGGTATCTGGGAGGTATCGGGGCCTGTGGACCTCCGGTGTGATTCCGGTGCAATGAACTGTAATCTGTTGGGGTTCTTGGGGCAGTTGGCCTTTACATGCCCCAGCTCGTTACATTTAAAACATCGTCCAGCTGACGGGTCACCGGGGCGAGGTGGGTTGCTGGAGAATGGGGTGGTGGGACGATAAGGGGTCTGGAGGGTTCTTTGGGAGGTAGGTGGGGCTTTGGGCGGCCCCCGGTAATAGGGTGTGGTCTGGGGTGGTCCCTTCTGGTCTCCGCTCCAACTGCGACCAGTTTTCTTCTTCTCTGCCACCTCCACCCATCTGGCTCCAATCTCTCCTGCCTCGATTACAGTTTTGGGTTTCCCATCTAGGATGTATCTTTCTATTTCCTCAGGAACACCCTCTAAGAATTGTTCCATTTGCATTAGGAAGGGCAAATTTACTGGAGATTCAACACTTGCTCCTGATATCCAGGCATCCCAATGTTTCACAATGTGGTAGGCATGTCGGGTAAATGACATGTCTGGTTTCCACCTTAGGGCTCGGAACCTCCGACGAGACTGCTCGGGTGTTATCCCCATTCTGACTCTCGCCTTGGATTTAAACAGTTCATACTTGTTCATATGTTCTTTAGGCATTTCAGCTGCCACCTCAGCTAAGGGTCCACTGAGCTGCGGCCTCAGCTCTACCATGTATTGGTCAGTAGAGATGTTGTACCCAAGGCAGGCCCTTTCGAAGTTTTCTAAGAAGGCCTCAGTATCATCACCTGCCTTGTAGGTGGGGAACTTTCTGGGATGGGAAGTGGTACCTGGAGAAGGATTGCTAGGGTTTGTTGGTATATTCTGCTGGACCTTTATCCTCTCCATCTCCTCCACATGCTTCCTTGCCTCCATTTCCCTCTTGTGGGCAGCCTCCTGTACCTCCTTCTCCAGCCGCATGAGTTCTATCTGTCTTTCATGTTCCCTTTGTTTTTCCTCAGCCTGAAATTTGGCTAATTCCAGCTGTAGTCGAGCCGAGGATTTGGCCATTCTAACCTCTCTGTTTTTAACTAACTTTACACCCGAGGTTTAGAAATAAACAAACAAAACTTGGCTGTAAAATTTTGCTGTGCTGGAATAGAATACCTATTCTCTGATAGTGATTGTCAGCCTACAGAAAAAGACAATTCCCTTGTCTCTGCTCTGGGCCCAAATTAAAGCAAAAAACCTCCAACTACTTGGAAACCTGCTTACCCAGCCCAAAGAAAAAAAAAATTCTTTTCAAACCTGTGCTCCTTGTAAAACAAAAAAAAAAAATCAAAATCCTAAAAAAAACCCTGCCACTTTTGTCTCCAGGCAAAGGGGTAGAGCACACACCCCCTATTTACTTTTAGGAAGAAAAGAAAAAAAAAAAACCTCTGGGTTGGAAGACTGTGAATTTCCCTGCAGGAGTTAAGTACCCTGCCTCCAGGCAAAGAAAACCTGCAATTCACAAGATAATCCCCTTTTGTCTCTGCTTGGCCACAAAGCAGAGAGAAACCAAGCTGCTTTCAGTTTCAAAGCTGCTTCTGGACTTCCTAAAAATTCCTTTTTAAAATCTGTATTTCTAGTTCAAAAAATCTCAACTGGATCTCAAAATGATTTCAGGTTAATCCCACCACTGTGCCACCATGTCACGGTTCCTTCCCCACTCTGAACTCTAGGGTACAGATGTGGGGACCTGCATGAAAAACCTCCTAAGCTTATCTTTACCAGCTTAGGTCAAAACTTCCCCAAGGTACAAAATATTACACCTTGGACTGGCCGCTACCACCACCAAACTAATACTGGTTACTGGGGAAGAGCTGTTTGGACGCGTCCTTCCCCCCAAAATACTTCCCAAAACCTTGCACCCCACTTCCTGGACAAGGTTTGGTAAAAAGCCTCACCAATTTGCCTAGGTGACTACAGACCCAGACCCTTGGATCTTAAGAATAATGAACAATCCTCCCAACACTTGCACCCCCCCTTTCCTGGGAAATGTTGGATAAAAAGCCTCACCAATTTGCATAGGTGACCACAGACCCAAACCCTTGGATCTGAGAACAATGAAAAAGCATTCAGTGTTTTACAAGAAGACTTTTAATAAAAAATAGAAGTAAATAGAAATAAAGAAATCCCCCCTGTAAAATCAGGATGGTAGATATCTTACAGGGTAATTAGATTCAAAAACATAAAGAACCCCTCTAGGCAAAACCTTAAGTTACAAAAAAGATACACAGACAGAAGTAGTTATTCTATTCAGCACAATTCTTTTCTCAGCCATTTAAAGAAATCATAATCTAACACATACCTAGCTAGATTACTTACTAAAAGTTCTAAGACTCCATTCCTGGTCTATCCCCGGCCAAAACGACTACAGACAGACACAGACCCTTTGTTTCTCTCCCTCCTCCCAGCTTTTGAAAGTATCTTGTCTCCTCATTGGTCATTTTGGTCAGGTGCCAGCGAGGTTACCTTTAGCTTCTTAACCCTTTACAGGTGAGAGGAGCTTTCCCCTGGCCAGGAGGGATTTCAAAGGGGTTTACCCTTCCCTTTATGTTTATGACAGGGTGTATGAAAAAATAACAATCCAGAATGCATTCGATTACACCAAACTCTGGAATGACATGAATTCTAAGAAACTTTGATGTCTTGGTATCATACTATCAAAGTCTAGTGATTGATAGTGCTTTCAAAATGAATGAGGAGTACTTGTGGCACCTTAGAGACTAACAAATTTATTTGGGCATAAGCTTTCGTGGGCTAAAACCCACTTCGTTAGATGCATGGAGTGGAAAATACAGTAGGAAGATAGATAGATAGATAGACAGGTATACAGAGAACATGATAAGATGGGGGTTACCTTACCAACTGTAATGAGACAAATCAATTAAAGTGGGCTATTATCAGCAGGAGGAAAAATCACTTTTATAGCGGTAATCAGGGTGGCTCATTTCAAACAGTTGACAAGAAGATGTGAGTAACAGTAGTGGGAAAAATTAGCATGGGGAAATAGTTTTTAGTTTGTGTAATGTAGTTTGTCAAGTGCTTTGAGACCTTGTGATAAATGAAGGGGGAGAGGGGTAGCTCCCTTTTATGGACAACCGGACAACCAGTTAGATATAAAATCCCTGTTAGTAACTGTTCTCTACTTGCTTTAACTGTAAAGGGTTAAAAAAGCCCATAGGTAAAAGAAAGGGAGTGGTCACCTGACCAAAAGAGTCAATGGGAGAGCTAGAACTTTTTTAAAATTGGGAAATAAACTTTCCTTTTGTCTGTCTGTGGTTGTTCTCTGGAGAGAGGAGACGCAGAGCAGCAATGCTGAAAGAAGCTTTAAGCCAGGTATAAAAATCATCAAATCATACCTAGAAATTACTTATTTGAAACCCCATATATGTAAGTAGATCAGGAAATATTTAGAAAGACACAATTAGGTTTATCTCTTTTATTTAAAACATAAAATGCATTCAGTGTATGTTAAGAAGCAATCTGCAATTTTACCCTTCCAACGTGTGTCGTATTTTTAAGTGTATTTTTTGCATTCAGTTATTAATGTGGTAGGTAGAAGTCCTGTGCTACTGGCATATGCACTTTGCAGATCCATGGGGAGTCTTGCTTCTTAAACCTGCCTTTTTATGCCATCTGTGATAGTTCAGTCATCCAATTTTGGTGCACCCAATATATGATTGGATCTTGTGGAGCTCAATGCTCGTGACAGGAAAGAAATCTTAATTTATGTGTCAGAAAAACTAAGGCTTTCATTTAAATAATGTTTAAAATGTTAGGAGTCTTATCTATATTTTGTTTTGTTTTCTTAGCCCTAGTGTACACTATGAGTTTAGGTCAAATTTAGCAGCATTAGATCAATTTAACCCTGTACCCGTCCACACAACAGAGCCATTTTTGTTGACTTAATGGGCTCTTAAAATTGATTTCTGTACTCCTCCCGAACAAGGGGATTAGTGCTGAAATCGACATTGCTGGGTTGAATTTCGGGTAGTGTGGACGCAATTCAACAGTATTGGCCTCTGGAAGCTACCCCAGAGTGCTCCATTGTGACTGCTCTGGACAGCACTCTGAACTTGGATGCACTGGCCAGGTAGACAGGAAAAGCCCTGCAAAATTTCATTTCATGTTTGGCCACCGTGGCAAGCTGATCAGCACAGATGACCGTGCAGATCTCATCACCAGAGGTGACGATGGAGTCCCAGAATCTGATCATTGTGTGGGGAGACGAATCTATGCTATCAGAACTCCATTCCAAAAGATGAAATGCCAAAATATTTGAAAAAATCTCCAAGGGCATGAAGGACAGAAGCTATAACATGGAACTGCAGCAGTGCTATGTGAAACTTAAGGAGCTCAGGCAAGCCTACCAAAAAACCCAAGAGGCAAATGTCCACTTGGGGTCAGAGCCCCAGACATGCTGCTTCTATGATGAGCTGCATGCAATTCTAGGGGATGCCCCTCCAACTCTTGCAAGGGAGTCTCACACAACAGGAATGAAGATTTGGGGGACAAGGAAGATGATGATGAGGAAGAAGATGATAGCGTACACCAGGCAAGCGGAGAAACTGTTCTCCCCAACAGCCAGGAACTGTTTATCACCCTGGAGCCAATGCCCTCCCAACCTGGGCTCCCAGACCTTGAAGGCAGAGAAGGCACCTCTGTTGAGTGTACCTTTGTAAATATAATACACAGTTTAAAAACAAGTGTATTTAATGATTAATTTGCCCTGAAGACTTGGGATGCATTCACGGCCAGTACAGCTACTGGAAAAGTCTGTTAACATGTCTAGGGATAGAGCGGAAATCCTCGAGACATCTCAATGAAGCTCTCCTGGAGGTACTCCCAAAGCCTTTGCCAAAGGTTTCTGGGGAGGGCAGCTTTATTGCATCCTCCATGGTAGGACATTTTACCATGGCAGGCCAGTAGCATATAGTCTGGAATCATTGCATAAGAAAGCATGGCAGCGTGTGGTCCCGGTGTTTGCTGGCATTCAAGCAACATGTGTTCTTTATCTCTCTGTGTTATCCTCAGGAGAGTTATATCATTCATGGTCACCTGGTTGAAATAGGGAAATTTTATACAGGGGACATTCAGAGGTGGCCATTCCTGCTGGGCTGTTTGCCTGTGGCTGAAAAGAAATCATTCTTGCTTTTAGCCATGTGATGGGGGGAGGGGTGAAGCGATCATCCCAGAGAATTGGGTTTGGGGGGGTTAGTTGGATTTGTGCTGCACGTGAACGCAAAAATATCAGCCCCTCCTTTTAAATGGCCAATGTGTCTTTTTCAATTTTAATCTCCCTTTTTTCCCTCCTGCAGCTGCAAATGTTTCAACGCTGCCACTAGCATCTCCATCCCAGAGGCTAGCGCAGATAAGAAGGCGAAAAAAGTGCACTCGCGATGAAATGCTCTCTGAGCTCATGCAGTCCACCAACACTGAAAGAGCCCAGCAGAATGCGTGGAGGCAGACAATATCAGAGTCCAGGAAAGCACAAAATGAACGCGAGGACAGGAGGGACGTGTGAGAGGATAGATGGCTGGAGCAACAGGAGAGGTGGCGGCAGCGTGGTAAGAGGAGGCAGAATGCAATGCTGAGGCTACTGGAGGGTCAAATTGATATGCTCCAGCATATGGTTGAGGTGCAGGAAAGGCACAGACCGCCACTGCAGCCCCTGTGTAACCAACCACCCTCCTCCCCAAGTTCCATAGCCTCCTTACCCAGACACGCAAGAACCCAGGGTGTGGGGGGCACTCCGGGCACCCATCCACTCCAGAAGACTGCGCAAGCAACAGAAGGCTGGTATTCAATAAGTTTTGAAGTGCAGTGTGGCCTTGTCTTTCCCTCCTCCCCATTTCCCCCACCCCACTTGGTGCTTCCCTCCTCCCTACCCCTCCCAGGCTACCTTGGCAATTATCCCCCTATTTATGTGATGAATTAATAAAAAATGCAAAATTTGAAACAACAATGAATTTATTACCTCTGCAAACGGTGATTGAAGCGGGAAGGAGAGGGTAGTTGGCTTACAGGGAAGTAGAGTGAACCAAGGGGGCGGGTTTTCATCAAGGAGAAACAAACAGAATTGTCACACCATAGCCTGGTCAGCCATGAAACTGGTTTTCAAAGCTTCTCTGATGCACAGCGCAACCTGCTGTGCTCTAATTGCCCTGGTGTCTGGCTGCATGTAATCAGCAGCCAGGCAATTTGCCTCAACTTCCCATCCCACCATAAACATCTCCCCCTTACTCTCACAGATATTGTGGAGCACACAGCAAGCAGCAATAACAATGGGAATATTGCTTTCGCTGAGGTCTAACCAAGTCAGTGAACTGCGCCAGGGAGCTTTTAAACATCCAAATGCACATTCTATCACCATTCTGCACTTGCTCAGCCTATAGTTGAACAGCTCCTGACTACTGTCTAGGGTGCCTGTGTATGGCTTCATGAGCCATGGTATTAAGGGGTAGGCTGGGTCCCCAAGGATAACTATAGGCATTTCAATATCCCCAATGGTTATTTTCTGGTCTGGAAAGTAAGTCCCTTGCTGCAGCTGTTCATACAGACCAGAATTCCTGAATATGCAAACATCATGTACCTTTTCCGGCTATCCCACATTGATGTTGGTGAAACATCTCTTGTGATCCACCACGGCTTTCAGCACCACTGAAAAGTACCCCTTTTGGTTTACATACTGAGTGCCTTGGTGCTCCAGTCCCAAGACAGGGATATGCATTCCGTCTATCACCCCACCTCAGTTAGGGAATCCCATTGCAGCAAAGCCATCCACTATAACCTGCACATTTCCCAGAGTCACTACCCTTGATAGCAGCAGCTCAGTGATTGCATTGGCTACTTGGATCACAGCAGCCCCCACAGTACATTTGCCCACTTCAGTTTGATTTCCAACTGACCAGTAGCTGTCTGGTGTTGCAAGCTTTCAGAGGGCTGTCGCCATTCGCTTGTGAACTGTGAGGGCTGCTCTCATCTTGGTATTCTTGTGATTCAGGGTAGGGGAAAGCAAGTCACAAAATTCAATGAAACTGCCCTTATGCATGCGAAAATTTTGCAGCCACTGGAAATCATCCCAGACCTGCAACACTATGCGGTCCCACCAGTCTGGGCTTGTTTCCTGGTCCCAGAATCTGCATTTCATGGCATGAGCCTGCCCCATTGCCACCAGGAAGGCCAAATTGCCGGGGCCCGTGCTTTGAGAGAAGTCTGTGTCTATGACCTCATCACTCTTATCACTGCGCTGCCGTCGCCTCCTTGCCTGCTTTTGCAGGTTCTGGTTCTGCATATACTGCATGATAATGTGCAAGGTGTTTACAATGCTCATAAGTGCCGCGGTGATCTGAGCAGGCGCCATGCTTGCTGTGGTATGGCTTCTGCAGGAGAGCAGAGTTGCAGGGGAAGCAGTGGTTGGATGACCAGTTTTTCAGACCTACTACACAGTCTGCTGCCAGGACACAACAGCTGAGCGGGCTGCACACTTGCCATGGTATGGCGAGACAAGAGTAGCCGAGCAGAGTTGCAGCAGAAGCAGCGGATGATGACGGTCATATAGAGGACCTGCGAGACCACCAGGAGAGTAGGAGAGCAGAGTGGCAGCAGAAGTGGTGGATGACGATGGTCATATAGAGGACCTGCGAGGTAGATTCATAGCACTCGATGACTATGGTTTGCAGCCCTACTGCACTGTCTGCTCAAAGCATTACGGCGCCTGCAAGGAAAAAAGGCGCAAAACAATTGTCTGCCATTGCTTTCACGGTGGGAGAGGCGACTGATGACATGTACCCAAAACTACCCGTGACAATGTTTTTGCCCCATCAGGCATTGGGAGTTCAACCCAGAATTCCAATGGGCAGCGGAGACTGCGGGATAGCTACCCACAGTGCAACGCTCTGAAAGTCGACGCTAGCCACAATACTGTGGACACACTCTGCCAAGTTAATGCTTTTAGGGGGGACACACACAACAGACTGTATAAAATCACTTCCTAAAGATTGACTTCTATAAATTCAACCTAATTTCATAGTGTAGACATACCCGTAGGATATTTCACTTAAAAAATACAGGACCAATGTGCTGATCAGTATAAACCTGAAAATAAGGCAATGTGGTCTAGAGGATAGGAGATTGAACTGGGCAAGGAGTTAGAAGACTTGGATTCTATTCCTAGCTTTGCCATTAATAATAACAACAACAATTAATATTTCATATATAGCTCTTTTCATCAATAGGTCTGCCAAGGCTGATTCCCCACTCTGGCACTTTGAGTGCAGAAGGTGGGGGCCCGCAAGAATAAAAAAAAAAATTAATACTGGCCACTCCAGACTGGTATTAAACTCCCAAGGTTACAGATTTTTTCTGACCTTGTATGGGTAGATGCTGCCACCACCCAACTGCAAAAAAAAAACAAAACAAAAAAAAACCCCTTTTTAGAGAACCCAGAAAGGTGCACTTGGGAATTCCTTCCTGTGGGGTACCCTCATGCCCTTTCACCCCCTGCCCCCAGAGGAAGAGCTGAGAAAGAAAAACAAAGGAAATCAGCTGTTGCCACCAGCTAATTAAACAACATATGCACAAACCTCTTAGGACACAACAATCTAATCATGTCCTTAAAAAAAGGTAAATTTTATTAAAAACGAAAAGAAAGGAAATACATCTGGAACATAGGCTTTTTGCTAGATTAAAAAACTATTACAAAAATTAAGCATCAAGATAGTTCTCTTGAGGTCCAGCTTAAATGTTACAAGCAAAACAAAAGCACCTGGGGTTAGCACAGAGGAGTCCACAAGCTTTACAGAAATAAAAGAGATAAACCTAATGGCATCTTTCTAGATATTTTCTGATCTACTTACATATTTGGGGTTTCAAATAAGTAATTTCTACGTACGATTTGATGATTTTTCATACCTAGCTTAAAGCTTCTTACAGCATTGCTGCTCTGCATCTCCTCTCTCTGGAGAACAACCACAGACAGACAAAGAGAAAGTTTTTTCCTATTTTTTAAAAAGTTCTAGCCCTCTCATTGGTTCTTTTGGTCAGGTGCCTACTCCCTTCCTTTTACCTATGGGCTTTTTTAACCCTTTACAGTTAAAGCAAGTAGAGAACAGTTACTAACAGGGATTTTATAGCTAACTGGCTGTCTGGGTGTCCATAAACGGGAACTCTCCCCCACCTTCATTTATCACAAGGTTGCAAAGCACCTGACAATCTTTTGAATGAACGTATCCTCTCAACCGACCTGTAATATAAAGAAGCATTATGATCTACCTTTTTTACAGATGGGGAACTGAGGCACAGAGAGGCTAAGTGACTTTGCCCAAAGTCATACAGGAAGTCCACTGCAAAGCAGGCAACTGCACCTGGGTCTCCCATATACTAGGCCAGTGTTCTACCTACGTGACCATCCTTCCTGTCTATTGGCAGCTGTGTGATCTGGTGCAAGTCACCTCAGTACTCTGTGCCTCTGTTTCCTCTCCCACCCTTTGTCATTTCTATTTAGACTATAAGCTCACCAGGGCAGAACCTTGTCTCACTATGTGTATCTAGAGTACCTAGTGCAATGGTGCCCTAATCTCTGTTGAGGCCAGTAGGTGCTACCATAATACCAACAAATAATAAATAGAAAATGTAGCTTTCTTTATTTGAAATGCTCATTTTATTTGTACTTCCTTTCAGTAATAGTTAATCGGCATTGCATTATAAAAAAGTAAGTGAAAAGAAAGGGTGAAATAAAAATGGTACTATTTTGTAATACACAATAATATTTCTTATTGTCTCTAAATGAGAAGAACATATTTCTCCCTGTCACGGTTCCTCCCCCACTCTGAACTCTAGGGTACAGATGTGGGGACCTGCATGAAAAACCTCCTAAGCTTATCTTTACCAGCTTAGGTCAAAACTTCCCCAAGGTACAAAATATTACACCTTGGACTGGCCGCTACCACCACCAAACTAATACTGGTTACTGGGGAAGAGCTGTTTGGACGCGTCCTTCCCCCCAAAATACTTCCCAAAACCTTGCACCCCACTTCCTGGACAAGGTTTGGTAAAAAGCCTCACCAATTTGCCTAGGTGACTACAGACCCAGACCCTTGGATCTTAAGAATAATGAACAATCCTCCCAACACTTGCACCCCCCCTTTCCTGGGAAATGTTGGATAAAAAGCCTCACCAATTTGCATAGGTGACCACAGACCCAAACCCTTGGATCTGAGAACAATGAAAAAGCATTCAGTGTTTTACAAGAAGACTTTTAATAAAAAATAGAAGTAAATAGAAATAAAGAAATCCCCCCTGTAAAATCAGGATGGTAGATATCTTACAGGGTAATTAGATTCAAAAACATAGAGAACCCCTCTAGGCAAAACCTTAAGTTACAAAAAAGATACACAGACAGAAGTAGTTATTCTATTCAGCACAATTCTTTTCTCAGCCATTTAAAGAAATCATAATCTAACACATACCTAGCTAGATTACTTACTAAAAGTTCTAAGACTCCATTCCTGGTCTATCCCTGGCAAGCGCAGCATACAGACAGACACAGACCCTTTGTTTCTCTCCCTCCTCCCAGCTTTTGAAAGTATCTTGTCTCCTCATTGGTCACCTTGGTCAGGTGCCAGCGAGGTTACCTCTAGCCTCTTAACCCTTTACAGGTGAGAGGAGCTCTCCCCTGGCCAGGAGGGATTTCAAAGGGGTTTACCCTTCCCTTTATATTTATGACACTCCCCCATAGCCACTGTCACCTTTTCTGCATTCTTACCGTTAGATCATGCAATACCAGCTCAGAAAGATTGTAAGCAAGCAATAGTATGGAGCAAAATCAAGTATCTTGGGAAGGAGGTGGAAGAATTGAAAACATATGTAATAGTTTTGCTCTTAAACACCTTTTAATGAAAGAGGCACCTCATTAAGATCTCCAATTATGCAGTATTTGTAGCTGTGTAATTGCTAAACTGGAAAGACAAATTATTCACACAAAAGATTTCAAATTCACTTCATAATCAATAACAACAAAAGTCCAAAGGGAATAAAGTATGTTCAAAACACATTAGGGGACAAAATGCAAATGTTACAGAATTCCAGATTATGAAGATCTTTGACTTTAAAAGTCTATATCTAGTTTATGTTATTACCATTAGGGATGAGGTAGGCTGAGAACATTATAACCTAGTTTTAATTTTTAATCTGAAATGTCTGTGCTGTTTTCTTGCCGTATTAATTAGCATTTATTAGTTAACATTAGTATACAATGCTTTGAACATATGAAGTTCTGTACACAGTAAGTACTAGATATTATTGTGGCACTTACTTTTCTTTGCATTGTAATATAAATTATTCACAACAAGCCAATTTGGATGTCTGTAGAGACCCACCAATGGATAGATCTCACTTAAACACAACTTGTATTGCAGAATGAGAACATCACTGCTGTTCTTATAAAACATGGAAGCCAGTGGAAGTCTTGTTAAAAAAATAGGAGTTATTGATGTTCTGATAACAATAAAAAATAGACAAGACAAGAGACTACATAATAAAAAAAGACATAATTTTTATTATATGCTCTAGGTCCATAGATGGCTTTAAAATAAAAATGCCAAGCTGAGAAGTCAGCTTTGGAGATTGCTGCTGTTCTCTGTGTTGGTTCAAAATGCTACAACATAAAACTGCTGTTCTATCGGTTTCAGCAAAGTTGTCCATGCAACTTTGAGGCTTAACAATTTTCACAGCTAAATTTATTTAGGAGCAGGAGCTAGGGGAAAGGGATAGGAGCATTGATCAAATTATTTGCTGCCAATAATATTCATTGCAAATATGAATCCTGTTTTCTTCCAGTTTACTTATGTGTAAGTATTCAGCAAATATTTTGGCCAAACAATATTCAGGATATGGGTAGTTCCTAAGAGATCACTTTGGGTTTGATCCAAAGCCCATTGAAATCAATGGAAAAAGTCCCACTGACTTCAGTGGGCTTTAGATTAGACCTTTTGAGTATTTGGAATTCATTTATTATTGGTGTGTGTATGGTTGCCTACCTTACATAGTATTGTTCCTTCTCTATGACTCAGTGACTGGAACTTTTAAAAGAGAAGAAATGACAAATGATAAATAGTGAATATTCAGGAGAGAATAATGCAATTTCATTATAAACCTTCAGATGAATAATCATTCATGCTAAAATCCATAGAACTTTGGGCATTCGCAAACCTCTCCTTGCATACCTAGTAGTCATGTGAATGGTCATAAAAGTGAATAATGTGGACCCTGAGCAAAAGAGTAAAGTCAACCAGTTTATTCACAACTCTGTTTTTGGTTTTTCCATTATGTGAAGCATAGATTGTGAAGATAGCAAAAGGCAAAGCAGATGAATAGTTGTCATCTGCCATCTGTCCTAGAAAGGGGGAAGTATGGGGGTAGAAAGGAACACACTCTGAGGAAAAGAGGGTTTCCAAAATATAGAGAGACATATAACTACAGATGACTAAACTCAAGGGCCATATCACCTCTGGTGTAAATTGAAATATGCCATTTAAGTCAGTGAAGCTACGCCTATTTACACCATCTGATGATCTAGCCCATATTGTCTTCAAAAGCTGGTCTGCATGTAGAAAAGAACTTATCTGCATTTCCAGCAGTTGACAGGAAAGTGTGAGTACCAATAGGGGGAAAAATAAGCATGGGGACATAGTTTACTTAGTGTAATGACCCATCCACTCCCACTTTATTCAAGCCCAATTTAATGGTGTCCAGTTTGTAAATTAATTCCAATTCAGCAGTTTCTCGTTGGAGTCTGTTTTTGAAGTTTTTCTGTTGTAGTGTTGCCACTTTTAGATCTGTAATCGAGTGACCAGGGAGATTGAAGTGTTCTCCGACTGGTTTATATATATATCTTCCTACTGTATTTTCCACTGCATGCATCTGATGAAGTGGGTTTTAGCCCATGAAAGCTTATGCTCAAATAAATTTGTTAGTCTCTAAGGTGCCACAAGTACTCCTCGTTCTTAGAACTGCAAAAATCCATCTTTCTGTGAATGGGGCGGGGGGAAATTACCTGGGTTGAATGAGCTATGTGCTAATGGGTAAAATGTAATTCAGGAGTGATGGAATGGTAGAGTGTAGAGGGTGCCCATTCCTCATCAAAAAGAAAAGGAGTACTTGTGGCACCTTAGAGACTAACCAATTTATTTGAGCATGAGCTTTCGTGAGCTACAGCTCACTTCATCAGATGTTTACCGTGGAAACTGCAGCAGACTTTATATACACACAGAAATCATGAAACAATACCTCCTCCCACCCCACTGTCCTGCTGGTAATAGCTTATCTTTTCTTTTTGCGAATACAGACTAACACGACTGTTCCTCTGAAACCTGTCATTCCTCATCAGTGCACAGTGCAAACATAATCTGGAGTGCATGGAAAGGGGCTCCAGAGAGGGGCACACTTGAAGTATTCATTTCTGCCACATTTCATACCACTAATCTGGGCACTGTATAGGGAGAAGGATCCGAAAAGTCATGTGCAGGGTAACAGATAATCCATCATTGAATATAATAGAGTACCTCTCTTCCATTTGTATAGATTCGGTACCACCTTCTAAAGGGATATTAGCTTCTGGAATGATCATTTCACTAAAGCAATACACTCCTTTGGGGATGACTCTCTTTTTAGTAATTAAAAATGCTGGCTTCCATGCAGTCAATTTACACAGGTAAATTTGAGTATATTGTTAGTTCTGTAGGCAGTAAAGCATGTCTGGTGTCTCAGTAGCTACCCATTTTTCCTATTAAATAAATTCTTTGTTTCTGCTTAAAATTAATGAAATTCATATATGGTTAATAAAGAAGAAATCTTTGTAAATATGAAAAGAATAAGGCTAACTCTCATCTAAGTCATCGAAGATCAGAATATGAACTAACTTCAACATAGTAAGTAAAATGTGGCCCCTGCTATTAATGTTTTGGAATCCCTACTCTAGAATGTATAATTATATAACCTATCTACTCTGGAATTCTTTGATCTATTTCATTAAGGGACAGATTTTCAAAGGTTTTAGGCACCTCAAGATATAGATAGGCACTTAATGGGATTTTTGAAAGTGTTTAAACAGGTTAGACACCTAACTCCCATTGAACTTATATATGGGTGCTCTATCTATTTGTCTGGCTGCCCACTCGACTGAAAATGAACAACTTAGAGGAGAAGCATTTAGGAGAACCACATGAGAAACCATGCACTGTACTTCTAGAAAAGCTAAACCTCTCAAGGACACCAGACGTCAATGGTGAAGAAGAGGTACAGAGACTTGGTAAAGTGAGAGGAAATGCGAGAGTGTGGATTAACACATTTTAATGAATGGAGGAATCAGGTTTCATCAAATTAGCAATGATTGCAAACCTTTTTTGCTGACAGAAGGTAAAACCATGCATAAAACAGAAGTGCAAAATTATTAAACTTGGTCCTACATTATTAAGGTACATTACCAAATTTTTATTCACTGTATCAGAGAGCAGGGTCCCTTAGGGAGCTTTCTATGACCCCTTGATTTCAAGGGCAGTTCTAAGCCAATCCCAACCCAGACATAGGCTAGAGCAGCCTGATGGTCATTTTAACATCAGCTGTCTGTGCCCCTCCCCCATTCTTGATTTGTGTTCGTTTGTAAGCTCTTTCCTCACAACATTCTGTTATTTGATTTGCTTTAATTTGTTAAAGGCAGTATTAAAAGATGAGGCAAAAACAAAGTGTCCTTCATATGCTGAGTTCTGTCTGTCTCAGTAGTATTCTTTAAACTGATATGCAAAAACATACAATTTTAATATACAATCTACCTACCCTCCTTTAATTTAATTGTTCCAAATTAGGAGGGGGAAAACCTTATCTGGAGTTAATACAGAATAATCACATCTTAAAATAGAATTTAGAAACATTAGATTTCTTGAGTAATCTGCTGAATTAGATCTAAAAACAGAGCTGTTTCCTGGATGCATAGATTTCTAAAGCCAGAAGGGATCTTTGTTGTCATCTAGTCAGTCCCCTTGAGTAACACAGGCCACAGTTTTCACCCAGTAATTTCTATATCTGGCCCCATAACTTGTGTTTCAAATAGAATATGTGTTTTAGAAAGACATATAGTCTTGACTGAAAGTCACCGAGTTATGGAGAATTTATCATATCCACAGATACTGTTTGTGACATTGAACCCCATAAGGCTTTATGGAAATATGCTCATGACTGTATATATGACATAACAGAAATATGTTTTATGCTACATATGTCATGTAACTTATCTATGTAAAGGTTATGATCTACTGAATATATTAATCCTATTTGTATGCGTGTGTCATTGTTAAGTATTGGGGGTAGCCGAGTTAGTCTATCTCCACAAAAACAACAAGGAGTCCGGTAGCACCTTAAAGACTAACAGATTTATTTGAGCATAAGCTTTTGTAGGTAAAAACCTCACTTCTTCAGATGTGTCGTTGTTGTATTAGAAGTTATTAATATTGACTGTATAGTTGTTTGATTTTAAATAGACTTGATAGGCATTTGGTCAGCTTCTTTAGAAAGGAATTTGCAAGTTAGGTGCCCAGTCAAGAAGCACTTAACAGACAATGGATCTTGGAAGGCTCCAATCCACATAAGAAGTCTACTTGAGGACGTTCAAGGTGGCATGTGAACCATGGTTGCTACAAGTAAGTTCTGAGTCATGCTAGCCCATGTGACTCCAAAACTCCATTTTGTAGCTGGATTCTACACAGGGGGGAGGAGCGGTGTCCACCCATGAGAGAAAGTTTATTTAAACCCCTGGGAGACTCCTCCATTTTGTCTTCTGCTGGCTCCAGAGATAGCCTCTCCACCCCAAAGGATACATGAAAGAAACTGGGACAAGGGACAGTAACTACGGGGGTGTGAGTGATTGCTGGACCCAGACTAGAAGGAGGCTAGTCTGTAAAAGAAGCTTATTGGAACATCTATGGGGGTCAGGTTTTATCTGTATTCAGTTTTCTTACTGTATTAGACATAGACTTGCGTGTTCTATTTTATTTTGCTTGGTAATTCACTTTGTTCTGTCTTTTACTACTTGGAACCACTTAAATCCTACTTTTTGTATTTAATAAAATCACTTTTTACTTATTAATTAACCCAGAGTATGTATTAATATCTGTGCGGGGGGGGGGGGCAGCTGGGCATATCTCTCTATCAGTGTTATAGAGGGTGAACAATTTATGAGTTTACCCTGTATAAGCTTTATACAGGGTAAAACGGATTTATTTGTGGTTTGGACCCCATTGGGAGTTGGGTATCTGAGTGTAAAGGCAGGAACACTTCTTAAGCTGCTTTCAGTTAGGCTTGCAGTTTGTGGGACATGGTTTCTTTTTCTTTATTTAAGTTTCTGAAGTTGTCAAAATATGTACTCCCAACTTAAAATAATATAAGAGCTTTTAGACAATTTCCATGGCCTTGGGATTGCTCTGCTCTAACTAATGACTGTCACACATTCCACTTTTTAAAATTAATTCATGATTCAGAGCTAAACCACCACTAACCATTCCCATTTTTGCCTCTCTCTTTCCGTCTGTTTCTCTTCTTTTTTAAAGAACTACTATGGAAGAAGGCAGACAGAAAGAGAGAGGCAAAAATGGAAATGGTTAGTGGTGGTTTAGCTCTGAATCATGAATTAATTTTAAAAAGGGGAATGTGTGACAGGCATTAGTTAGAGCAGAGCAATCCCAAGGCCATGGAAATTGTCTAAAATGTCTTTCATTATTCTAAGTTGGGACTGCATATTTTGATAACTTCAGAAACTTAAATATAGCAAAATACCAAGCTTGGGTAATTATTCATGGCAGCAGACAAACACAATATATTTAAGAATTTGTAAATGATTCCTCACTAGGTCAAATCCTGGGTCCCTTAGACATCAAAACAAAACAAACAAAACCTTACAACACAAAACAAATTCCTGAAATAGTGATCTCTTCAATATTAAGTCTTAATAATGTGACTCCCAATCAACTATCCTCAGTTCACATTCCCTGCAGAGAGGGGGAGGAAACAAGAATGACTAATATAAGCATGGCCATACTGGGTCAGACCAATGGTGTATATAGCCCAGTATCCTGTCTTCTTACAGTGCCCAGAGCCAGATGCTTCCGAAGGAATTAACAGAACTGGGCAATTTATCCATCCCCTGTCATCTCGTCGTGGCTTCTGGCAGTCAGAGGCTTAGGGACACTCAGAGCATGGGGTTGCATCCCTGACCATCTTGGCTAATAGCCATTGATGGACTTCTCCTTCATGAACTTATCTAATTCTTTTTGAACCCACTTATACTTTTGGCCTTCACAACATCCATTGGCAATGAGTTCCACAGACTGAGTGTGCATTGTGTGAAGAAATGTTTCCTTACATTTGTTTTAAACCTATTAATTTCATTGGGTGGCCCCTGGTTCTTGTGTTATGTGAAGGGGTAAATAACACTTCCCTATGCACTTACTTCACACCATTCATGATTTTATAGACCTCAAAACAATTTTTGTTCTGTCCCACATTAAAACTAACATGTGTGGAAAAGAAAGAAGATGTGGCAGAATTTTATCAGTGAGCAGAGGAACTGAAGAAACTGTATGAGAATTTGACATTACGAAGAGAAGCAAAGTTCCATCATGAGACCTTTCATAATGTCATTACGCAACAGATGCAGGAGAGGCCTGTGGCCCATTTTGCAAAGAAGGACTGCACTCTTAAAGCAGAAGTAGAATTCAGATTTGAGTAGCATCTTTCATACAAATGGTGTATTTCATATTTATCCTTCTCTAAACCTATGTAGCTACTAAAGAACTTTGATTCTGCTCAGAGAGGTGATTCTTCGCAGTCTAGTATCTTGTTTAGTCATTTACATCTGTGCAGAGTGAGTTCAAAGAAGATGACAATGCTACCAAATCAGATGTGTAGAGTTAAGCACACTTTGCAATGAATTTGTGCAAGGTGCAGAGCAGCAGAGAATCAAACCAACAGAGTTTCCCTCACACTGCATCACTAAGAAAGGATTTCCCAATAAAACCCCAAGAGATTCCATTCCCTAAATCAGCAGATATTTTAAGATACCTATAGTTTTTGAAACACCCTCAAGGAGCAGGAGTGTCCATGCTATGGCCCAGGGCTCAGCCATATTTCTCTAGGTTCCCTCTCCCTTTTGACGGCACGTTCCTTCCTCCTCCCCTCCATGATTGCACAAAACTCAACTCCACTTGAGATAAGGGTTGCAGACTTGAAGTGGGATGTAATGCTGGTTTAACTAGCTCTAATTTTCAGGTGGACTTCTGAAAATACTCGGTGCATACTTCCGAGAATAGATCTCCCTAGCTGGCCTTTCAGAGATGTAAAGTCAATACCAATACTTGGGCCATGGAAAGCATACACAAATAGGCTGCTTTTTCCCCTTCCCATTTTCCTGGTTTTATCCTTAGTGAGTCACAACTTCTCTACATACCCCAAGATACTTTATAGTGTTACATAGCACAATTAGAGAGTTAATCAAGAAATAGCAAAATAGTGGAGTGAGAGAGAATTGGTAATACCAGCACTTTCAAGCCTGTATTATTATAATGAAATAAAATTCAGTATGAATAAAGAAATCCGATATTTTCACACATTCATATCTCCAGTGCTCTGGTGGCTAGTTATAATGTCAAGTGAAAAAAAAGAAATGTTGCTCAGAATCCTTTATTGCAATTGAAGTTAATGTAAGCTGAGAAGTCTTGGCATCTCACAGGATAGGGCCCTCACTGTATCAGTTCCAGGATCTTAGTCATCTGGGACATGACATTAAGCATAGCCTGAGAGGCTATGGCAGAGATTGTATCACCATAAACAATTAACTAAGTTACTCTGCTTTTATGAACCAGAGATACAGGCATCTTTTATTCTGTACAACATTCCAAGTCTTATGTTCAATTTTGCTACTAACTTTTCAAGATGAACTTTAAAATTGAATAACGGAGCTAAATCACATTCAAAAGTAGTTAAATTCAGCCACTTGTTGAAGTGCTTACCTTTTTTAGGATTCCTACCTTTTTTATAGGTTTGCAGTTTTGGTCAGTAACCAAAAAACATCTTCACTGTTGTATGTCCATTATGTATAGTACTCATTTAATATACTGAGAATATGAAAAATGTTCTCTCTGTGCAAATTTCCTTTTACCTCTGTCAAAGCACAAAGATTGTGCAGTTGTGAGTACAGCATGCAGTCAAGTCCTACTCACATTACTTACATGGTTAGGGTCAATGAGATCAGTGCGGGAAGTCCCATGCATAAGGACAATAGGATTTGGCCACTAGCTTCTTAAAAATAACCATCTACCTCATGATAAGGGTTTTAATACAATTCTCATGGCAGCAAAACTGGCCGTCAAACAAAGGCTGCTTCCTGCCATATGCACTGTGCCAGTTCTCTATATGTAGTCAGAAATACAAGAGCTAACACATTACAAAAAAGGCTGTGATTGTAAAATCCCATAGTCAGCCACTTCTGATAGGCCTTTATATTGATTTTCCAGACATCGTATAGGATTAATATATGGCACAGTAGAAAGAGAAGAAATAGTTGCACATATTTTTTGATGTTATTTGTCAGCATTTGTTGGCCCAAGTTTGTGCGGGAAGGGGAGAAATTAATGCACTTACAAATTGCCAGTCTTTATTTTTACCACATCTAATATATTACTTATATACACACACTTGCCACACACACACACACAGAACAAGGTTCCGCAGCCTTTAAGCACAGCTTTTACTCTGCTATAGTTCAACTGGTTTCACTGGGTTTACTTGTAGTGGTGGCACATCACGTGGTACATAGTGGGGAATGAACAATGGAAGCCAATATAAGTATCTCCCCAGCCAAATGTACACTTGCTGGTTTATGGAGATTTAAATTGCATTTTATGTTGTTATTTATTTGTATAACATTAGTGCCTGAGCTGGAAATAGAACTAAGGTCTCTGCAGATCCATCCCAGTGCCCTATTCACTAGACAACACTGTTTCTCAACCTGCCTTCCTGTGTTGTAAATGGGATTCATTCAAAGGGAGGACAATAATGATCTCACTACTGCCCCCTTTTGGGGTTTCCGCCAAGGGAAAACAGCTCTAGTTACTACTGGGGATCTCTGCTTAGGAGCCTTTCTGGTGGAGGCTGAGAAGGAGATACACTAAGGCCCTGATTTAGCAAGATATTTGAGCAACTGCCTCTTGAGAAACACTTTGCTTAGGAGGCTAATCAGTGCATCTGTTCCCTGTTTTCCCAACCAGCCAGTCTCCCACTTTGTGGGTTGTGTTAGCATCCTTCAGACCGCTCAGGAGAGAAGAGGTTGTGGATGCTTTATGTATCTGCAACGTCCTCTGAATGGACATCCACTGCTAGGGTTTTCTACCAAGGTCTATGTTAGTTTTCTGTGGCATAAGCCCTAATCCATGGGATTCAACCAAAATTTATCAAATGCCAAAATTCATCAAAAGCAGTTGAACCAAACGCAGCAGAAGAAAGTGAATTTAAAGCTACTTTATAATTGACTATTTTATCACAGGAGGCTTATCAGTGTTTTAATTCATTATAAGATATATACAGAGGAGCAAATAAACACCCTTTATAGTTCTTGTTTCATCTTATCTTCCACAAAAGTTACTGGGCTTTATGTTGCTAATTTTTCAGTTCCTTGCTTTTCTCCTTTTCTCTTCTCCTGTGTTTTTTTTTCATGTATGTGCATCTATAAAAATAATATCATTCACTACTTCAGGATATCCCAATATGCCATGGATATAGACCCTGAACTTTCTAGGGTTGAAGTTGCTGTTTGTCTATTTCTTCTACCTTGCTTGTAGCTTTTAAATAACAGCCTTCTCATGAATAGATGGCTTTCATGGGCTATGTGTTAATCAACAGAAATCAAGAGATGTGAGCTGAAGTTATCTTGTTAAAAAGGTAAATTAAATTAATATTTTTCTCACTCCAAATCAAGCATTTGGACCCGATTCTTACCTGGTGTAAATTGGTGTAGCAATATTTAAGTCAATGAAGCTTCACAGATTTATATCAGCTGGGGATCTAGCCTTTTATTATTTCTTGCAATATTACTTAACATAATAAAAGTAATATTCATATTCTTGTATCAGAAGGGTAGCCGTGTTAATCTGGATCTGTAAAAGCGGCAAAGTGTCCCGTGGCACATGCGTCCGATGAAGTGGGTATTCACCCACGAAAGCTTATGCCCCAATACGTCTGTTGGTCTACAAGGTACCACAGGACTCTTTGCCATTAATATTCTTGTTCCTAGACCCACTAGTTTTGAACCAATTACTTGCCATGAATAATTTATTAATTATAGGAAAATAAACGTACTCATATGTTCTAAAGCAAACTCAGTGTGAATGAGAGGCTCATTTTCTACTCTACTCTGAAGATCTGGGACAAATGTTCTGTTATTGTTAGCTTAATTTTCCACATATTTAGCTCAGGATCTTAACTAAAAATAGTCAGTATAAATGTGCTATATATTTACTCAGATATTGAGAATTTGTTATCCAGATTCATTGTTTCTATTCTTTTAGCTAAAGCAAAATGTTTAACTGTCAAGTCACGTTTTGCCTTTGTAGTTTCCATTTATGACATCCAGTAACTGCATCCATTGCAGATCTCTATTCCAATCAAAGCTGAGGTAAGGCATGAGGTGAAAAGAACAATCTACACCAGTGAACCTCCATATACTGATGAGGCGTTAGGCCCATTAATTGCTCTTCTATTACAAAATATTCCCATTTATATTCATTTAATATTATTTTGCTCTTGAATATTTGTCAAGGTTGGATTGCATAGGGTGGGTGTGCTGCTGTTTCTAATTCAGTCTGTCTGTGAAAAGAACAAGGTTGCCTATTTATAGCCTGTATGGCATATTGGAAATACACAGGAGGAGCAGACCGTGGAGCTGCCCGGTGGCCCCATGCCAGCACCTCCTCCAGCGCGGTTGTACTGCCCCCAGCCCTTACACGCATCTGCATGCCTGCATCTCCTGTCCGGGATCTGTAGAGCAGCCCCACCGGAGGACAGGGCTGTGGGCAGTACAGCCAGACCGGAGGAGCTGCCAGCGTGGGGCTCGGTTGCTAACATGTCTTAAAAAAAAAATATTCTCTGCTGTCAGAGGGAGCTAGTTCCCAAAGCAGGTGTGACTGTGAAGTGGCTATTGTTCCAGAGAGCAAGCCTTCCTCTTCTCTTAGCAGCCCACACAGCAGCTGTGTTGTGTCCACCCACTGGGAGTGCTTCCCTCCCCAGGTAATGTGGGATGGATCATGGGGAAGGGAGGGGAGATCAGGGAGCCATGGGGTCACATGAGGAGTCACGTGGGGGGTCACATGGGGAGGTTGCATGCCTCCCCATTAGCTGGTGCAGTGTACTGGTAAGAAATGAATTCTACATGTACCACTGCTTTCCAGTCACAGACAAATGTGATCTGGGGCAATTCTGATGTGAAGGACAGAGTCCTTGGTCGCTTGACTCACAACCCAACTATGGATCCAACACAGAACTTGAGGAGTGGTCCAGCCCCATAAGGAGATAATTGAATGTGATGGGGAGAGAGATGGTCATGGACCTGTGGGAAGGGAGGAGAAGACCGCAAATAAACTGAATGATTCAGACAAACCAGGGAATAAACATCTAAAGCTTTAGACGATAATAAGTCACTGGACTATGATCACTTGAAAACAGCATGACATCAGTACTGAATGTTGTCCTGATCAAACCAGCGACATCCTACAACACAACGTGCCTAGTTCCCTTTCCTTCTAACTTTCTTTTCAATGCAATTTTAAAAGATTTAAATGTTTTGGGGAAAAATCAACGTAAGTAACTTGCCTCTGGTATTATGAATGAAAGCATTGATTACTTTGGAACTGTTTCTATTGCTAAATTAACAAAGGGGAGGACCCCTCATGTTGATTGTGAAGAATGTGGGGGGATATCTAATAGGAGATTTGGATAAGGGTGAGTGGGATGAGGCTCATGGCTCATACTCAAGCATGGAAATATGATTCTTTCCAACTATCAATGGTAAATAGCAGGAGGTGTGAAATAGCACACAGAAATACTGCTGAAGATTTTAGAACAGGAATTCAAGAATACCACAGTAGCTGAAAGTCTAAGGGGAATTTTTGTTGGCAGACTGTACTTAACCAAATTGCAATTTGGCCTCAGTCTAGTGCATTTGGTTTTCTCTGACATATGGAACACTTCCTTACTGTATTAGTCTCATCTGTATCTCACCCAGCACGTCAGAACCTGCCTTAGAATCCATCCAAGTCAACGGCCTGTGTTAGTCAAGAGCAACCTGATTCTTCAGATCTGCTGATTTTTTGAATTATTTCTTACGTGAAGTGTATGAAATATTTCCAATTCAGCCACTATTAGAGACCTTTGAGATTAAGTTAAATGGTGCCCTCTGAGGTGATGTGAAAGGCAATAACTCAGAGTAATTCCAGTATTTATTATATAGTTATTGTCTCTTTAAATCTAAAAACACATTGTCTGCGATGGTAGTGTTTTCAGGAATCCCAATAATTGGTGATTCTGCAGTCTTTCCAAAGAAAAAAAGTTTCATATTAAGTGACAGACCTGACAGGAAACAGCATTGATTTTCTAGATCAATACCCAAGTTACAATAAATACCTTTACAGTTTAGGAGTACAGTACAACAAATTTTCCATTTTCCCATGAGTAGACTTCTTGTGTCAGTTGAATTTATTGCTTCAGAAACACTGGAGACCTGCAGTGCATTTTATATTGTATTATCCAAACAAATGTGAAGTAGAGTTGTGGCACTTTTTGCAACCAGCAACAGTCCAGAGAGAAACCAAAGCTCATCTCTTCACTGAGATTACAGAATATTATTGGATAACATGCTTCAATTTTTGTAGACTCTCTGCTGAATGAATTAGGTGCTGATGAATACTTATCTACTTAGAGCTATTTACAAAGCTTATTGCTTCTTTCAGTTGCTGTTGATCAACAACAAAAGTGAATTTTTCATTTACTTTAAACCAAATATATGCCAAATAACTATTATCAGCAAGAAATAGGACACTTTCTAGATAAAACTTCCTCCTTTGTATTCTTTTTTTGACTATTTACATTAACATTACTGCAATATTTCGCATAATCCTTTATAAGTCTCTGAAGGTTTTTTCTTTTCAGTATGTAGAAAAACTATTAAATCTGGTATACTTAAAAAGTTAATTTCTGATTTAGAGGGATTGGGCCAGATCCTCTGGAAGCTGGCATAGCTCCATTGGCTTCAGTGAAGCTATGTCAGTTTACAGCAGCTGAGAATCTGGTTGACTCTAGATCCCAGCCAAATATTGAATACTTAAAAGGAGGAATGGCTGTAATATCAGTAATATCTCTAGAATCAGAATGAAATGTTTAAATGCTCCCACCATAGTTATCTTTGTTGTTAAACTTGTTTTTTTTGAAGAGCCTGAAGATTTATCAACTCATAAACACTTATCAACACACTTGATCCTTCTCAAAATAAGTAAAGGAGTACTTGTGGCACCTTAGAGACTAACCAATTTATTAGAGCATAAGCTTTCGTGAGCTACAGCTCACTTCCTCAGATGCATATCGTGGAAACTGCAGCAGGCTTTATATATACACAGAGAATATGAAACAATACCTATTCCCACCCCACTGTCCTGCTGGTAAGCTATTACCGGTTGGCTGGTAAGCTATTACCAGCAGGACAGTGGGGTGGGAATAGGTATTGTTTCATATTCTCTGTGTATATATAAAGCCTGCTGCAGTTTCCACGATATGTATCTGAGGAAGTGAGCTGTAGCTCACGAAAGCTTATGCTCTAATAAATTGGTTAGTCTCTAAGGTGCCACAAGTACTCCTTTTCTTTTTGCGAATACAGACTAACACGGCTGTTACTCTGAAACCTCTCAAAATAAGTGTAATACAATATTCACTCGTTCATAGAGCTTTCATTGTGTCTTGCTTCATTCGGTCCAGGGCATAATTCTGCTCTGAGCTCTAAATGATAGAACTTGATTGTAATATTCTGCACTCTCTGCATTTCTGGGAAAAAAAACACAAAGCCAGAGAAAGCCAAGAGCCACAAGGCAGATTTATGGACCCAATTTTGTCCTTGTGAGTTTTAAAAGACTCTGTTAATTACTCTTTAAAAGTCAGACCGGACAGAAGTTTAGGTTTTAGAAACTTTTATTGAGAACAAAGTAGAGAATGGCTATTTATCTCCAAATTTAGGTAATTGTCTGTTAGGGCAGTATGGAACTGTATTGCTGTAGGGGGGAACACCAGAGATTTTCTGGTTCAGAGAGGCGGAATGCATCCTGGAGCTCCCCTGTGCATGCAAAGTGCACATTTCTTTAAGGGATGCAGCATATTCCCATCACCCCCTGCATCTGGCCAGTATGAAGGCAGATCTCTTTGGGTCATAGCACTCCTAATAAAAAAGTATCTGAGAAACACTTCTGTGCTTCCTCAACTATAGTAGCTGAAAATCTAGGGTTTAGCCTAAAATGAACCACAGTTGTTGTGGAGCTTTTGTGTTAACTTTTACCATAAAGTTATTTAACACATGGCCAAAAACTTTAGTCTGGACAAGACCTCCTAGAGCTGTTTTGAATCTGCAGTAGTTACAGAAGTAAACAAAGATTAAACTTGTTTTGTCAGAAGGTGTAATTTTTTAGTTACTTTTGACAGTAGAACTTTTGGCAGTGGTTTAGGGGTGAAAGCTATGAGGGTATTAAGGGAGAAGAGATCTTATTGCTGGAACCCATGGGTTAGGATACTAATATTATACTTTCTGAAGTAGAGCCTTATACAATTATTAATCTGTTTAGGGTTTTTTATATTGATTGAACCCTGATGTTCAGATTTTCTCTCTCAGCATTTTTCAGTATTAGTCTTGGTGAATGACTATCATGGAAATCTAGGACTGGAAGGGACCTCAATTGCTCATCTAGTCCAGTCCCCTACACTGAGGCTGGACGAAGTATTATCTAGACCATCCCTGACAGGTGTTTGTCTAACCTGCTCTTAAAAATCTCCAGTGATGGAGATTCCACAAACTCCCTCGGTAATTTGTTCCAGTGCTTAACCACTCTGACAGTTAGGAAGTTTTTCCTAATGTCTAACCTAAATCTCCCTTATTGCAGTTTAAGTCCACTACTTTTTTCTCCTGTCCTCAGTGGTTAAGATGAACAATTTATCACTCTCTTCTACATAACAACCTTTTCATACTTGAAGACTGTTACCAAGTCCCCACTCAGTCTTCTCTTCTCCAGACTAAACAAAGCCATTTTTGTCTGTCTTTCCTCACAGATCATGTTTTCTAGACCTTACATTATTTTGGTTGCTCTCCTCTGGACATTCTCCAATTTGTCCACATCTTTCCCAAAGTGTGGTGCCCAGAGGTGCTGAGTAGAGTAGAAGAATTACTTCTTCTGTCTTGCTTACAAGGCTCCTTCTAATACATCACAGAATAATATTTGCTTTTTTTTCAACAGTATTACATTGTTGACTCATATTTAGTTTGTGATCCACTATACCATCCCCCTCCTCCACCCTCCGCGATCCTTTTCTGCAGTACTCTTTCCTAGGCAGTCATTTCCCATTTTGTATGTGTGCAATTGATTATTCCTTCATAAGTATAATATTTGCATTTTTCCTAATTGAATTTCATCCTATTTATTTTAGACCATTTCTCCAGTTTCTCAAGGTCATTTTCAATTCTAATCCCATCCTTCAAAATGTTTGTAACCCCTCCCAGGCTGGTTTCATCCACAGACTTGATAAATGTACTCTGTATATACTATTATCCAAATCATTTATGGATATATTGCATAGAACCAGACACAGGACTGATCCCAGAGGAGTGCCACTCAATATGCCCTTACAGCTTGCCTGTGAACCATTGATAACTACTCTCTGAGTACAGTTTTCCAACCAGTTGTGCATCCATACTATAATATAGTAGTCTAGGCAATACTTCCCTAGTTTGTTTATGAGAAAGTAATGTGAGACCATAACAAAAGCCTTACTAAAGTTGAGGTATATCACACCTACTACTTCCTGCCCACCCACAAGGCATTATCCCATCAAGGAAGAATATTAGTTTAGTTTGACATAATTTGCTCTTGATAAATCCATGTTGATTGTTACTTATCACCTTATTATCTTCTAGGTGCTTACAAATTGATTGTTTTATTATTTGCTCCATTAAATTTCCAGGTACCAAAGTTAAGGTGACTGGTGTATAATTCTCTTTGTTGTCCTTATTCTCCTTTTTACAGATATGAATTATATTTGCCTTTTCCCAGTCCTCTGGGATCTTTCCCATCCTCCATGAGTTCTCAAAGATAATGGCACAACGATCTTTTCAGCCAGTTTCTTAAGTATTCTAGGATGTAATTTGTCATACCCTGCCATCTTGAAGACATCTAACTTGTCCAAGTAATTCTTAAATTGTTCTTTCCCTATTTTAGCCTCAGATGCTACCCCATTTACACTGCTGTTTGCTATGTTAGTAGTATGATCGCTGTTAACCTTTTTGGTAAAAACGGAAATAAAAAAAGGCATTTAACACTTTAGCCATTTGCTGCATTTTCTTTTATTGTCTTTTCCTCCTCATTGAGTAATGGGCCTAGCATGTCCTTGGTCTTCCCCTTTAAAAGTTATAAATCTTTGAGCTAGAACTGATCAGAAACCAGAACTCCTGTTCCACAGGAAATTTGAGAAATGTCTTTAAAAAAAAAGTTCTGAATCTAGACTGTTCTCAGTGGTAGCTGATGACAGAACAAGGAGTAATGGTCTCAAGTTGCAGTGGAGGAGGTTTAGGTTGGATATTAGGAAAAACTTTTTCACTAGGAGGGTGTGTTACCTGGTGCGTAAACACTGGAATGCATTATCTAGGGAGGTGGTGGAATCTCCTTCCTTAGAAGTTTTTAAGGTCAGGCTTGACAAAGCCCTGGCTAGGATGATTTAATTGGGGATTGGTCCTGGTTTGAGCAGGGGGTTGGACTAGATGACTCTGAGGTCCCTTCCAACCCTGATATTCTATGATTCTATGAACCAGAATGAAAAGCCAAAATTTCCCACAGAATGAAAATGTTGATCCCACTCCCGCCTCCCTCTGAATCATCAAAACATTTTGTTTCAATAATATCATGTGGACTGTTATCATATTAAAATATTAAATATAATAAAGAAAATAGTATATATTAATATAATAAAATGTTTAACAACATAAAAGTTAAAACAAAAAGAATCAAAACAATAAAGTCAAATTGAAATGTTTTGATGTTATTGACATGAAACATTTTGACTTTTTTCCAACCAAAGTGCTGTCTAAATTGATACATGAAACATTCTGATTCTGACAAAACATAATTTTTCAATGGAAAATTGTTCCCTCTAATATTTTTCACTAGCTCTGCTTTGAGCCATTTTATGACATCCGTTTATATAGCAACTTGTGTCATTCACAATGCCCAAGTCAGGTTTGCTTTTTTCCTTCTTCAGAATTGGAGCCTAGGCACTGATCCAAAGCCCACTGAAGTCCATGGAAAGATGCCCTTTAATATCAATTGGCTTTGGTATCAGCCCATTTCTATTGATTGATTTAAGATTAGTCATTTCTATTAATTTCTGTCAGCCCTCAAGTGATTCTTGAAGTATTTTTTTTCAAAAATGTGAAGTGCATCATGTTGCTTCATGCTGTGCTAGTTTCATGTGAGTCTCTTCAGAAATAACAACAAAAAATAGACTTAAAAAAGACCATTGGGAGCCAATGATATCTAACTCTTTTCCTAATAGTCAAAGGGGAAATAAAAGCATAGGTGAGCTCCTCTCATGCGGGAGAGCAGAGCAGAAGGAAATAATGATAAATGGAACCAAATTTTGCAGATCTATCTATGTACCTACCTAAGTATTCATATAACCCTTGGCACTGCAGTATCTGACCACCACCTAACAATTGAAACACAGAATTAAGAATAACAGTCTGTTTGTCCATGTCTGCAAGAGCAAAAATGTGTGTTTCAATTGAAACATGGATCTTAAATATGTAAAACTGTCTGTACGGGCATTAATAGGGGTTTCAACCCAGTTGAGCAAATGTAACTGGAATATTTCACACCTTTTTGTCCTTATAGACACAATCTTTCTCTCTATCTACTTTCCAGCCTGTGGGAGAAATAGATTGATTAATTTAAATGTTTTGTTTAAAAACACTTGTTCATATTATTGTGCATGTGTGCGCGTGTCTAGGCATGTGTGAAGAAGTAACTGATGAAAAGCTAAGTGGAGGAAATTTCATTATTTTTTTAAAATGGAGAGGTCTGTCTTCACTCTCATTTCTTGCAGAAATGAATTCCATAGTCTAGTCCAGCTCCTGTAAAAGTTCTGTCTCCAAGTTCATTGAGCCGCCCCACTAGAAGCTGACAACGTAAGGATATATCTACATTACGAAATTAGGTGGCTTCTATAGAAGTCGATTTTTAGAAATCGATTTTATACAGTCGATTGTGTAAGCACATTAAGTTGGCAGAGTGTTTCCTTGATACCATGGCTAGCATCGACTTATTGAGCAGTGCACTGTGGGTAGCTATCCCACAGTTCCTGCAGTCCCTGCTGCCCATTGGAATTCTGGGTCAAGCTTCCAATGCCTGATAGGGCAAAAGCATTGTCAAGGGTGGTTTTGGGTACATGTCATCAGTCGCCCCTCCCTCCCACCTTCCCTCCATGAAAGCAATGGCAGACCTGGGTTACCCGTGTAGACGCCATACCATGGCAAGCATGGAGCCCACTCAGCTCACCGCTACTGTTGTGAGCATTGTAAACACCTCACGCATTATCCTGGAGTATGTGCAGAACCGGGCTAAGAGACACCAGTGCAAGGATGATTGTGATGAGGACATGGACACAGACATTCCTGAAAGCATAGGCTGTAGCAATTGGGACATCATGGCGGCAGTGGGGCTGGTTGATCCGATTCTGGGCCTGGCAAACAAGCACAGACTGGTGGGACCACATAGTGTTGCAGGCATGGGATGATTCACAGTGGCTGCAAAACTTTCGCATGCATAAGGCCACTTTCCTTAAACTTTGTCAGTTGCTTTCCCCTGCCCTGAAGCGCAAGAATACCAAGATGAGAGCTGCCGTGACAGTTGAGAAGCGAGTGGTGATAGCCCTGTGGAAGCTTGCAATGCCTGACTGCTGCCGGTCAGTCAGGAATCAGTTTGGAGTGGGCAAGTCTACTGTGGGGACTGCTGTGATCCAAGTAGCCAATGCAATCACTGAGCTGCTGCTATCAAGGGTAGTGACTCTGGGAAATGTGCAGGTCATAGTAGATGGCTTTTCTGCAATGGGGTTCCCTAACCGAGGTGGGGTGATAGACGGAATGCATATCCCTACCTTGGCACTGGACCATCTTGCTAACCAGTACATAAACCGCAAGGGGTACTTCTCAATGGTGCTGTAAGCACTGGTGGATCACAAGGGATGTTTCACCGACATCAATGTGGGAAGGCCGAGAAAGGTGCATGACGCTTGCATCTTTAGGAACTCAGGGCTGCTCGAGCGGTTGCAAGAAGGGATTTACTTCCCAGACCAGAAAATTACTGTTGGGGATGTTGAAATGCCTATAGTTATCCTTGGGAACCCAGCCTACCCCTTGCTCCCATGGCTCATGAAGCCATACACAGGCAGCCTGTACAGTAGTAAGGAGCAGTTCAACTGTAGGCTGAGCAAGTGCAGAATGGTGGTAGAATGTGCCTTTGGATGTTTAAAAGGGCACTGGTTAGACTAGGTCAGACCTCAGCGCAACCAACATTCCCATTGTTATTGCTGCTTGCTGTGTGTTCCACAAAATCTGTGAGAGTAAGGGGGAGACGTTTATGGCAGGGTGGGAGGTTGAGGCAAATCGCCTGGCAGCCGATTTTGAGCAGCCAGACACCAGGGCAATTAGAAGAGCACACCAAGACATGCTGCACATCAGAAAGGCTTTGAAAAACAGTTTCATGACTGGCCATGCTACAGTGTGACTACTGTGTGTGTTTCTTCTTTTGCTGCAAACCCGCCTCCGTTGTTGATTGTATTTCCCTGTAAGCCAACCACCCTCCCCATTTCGATCAGGAGCTGGCAAAGGAAATAAAGTCACTATGGTTTTGAAACCACACATTCTTTTATTTTAATTAAAAAAAAAGTGAGATAACTGACAAGGTAGCCTGGGTGGGGTGGGGTGCAGGAGGAGGGAAGGACAAGGCCACATTGCTTGTTGTAGCCACACTACAAATCAAAACTGTTTGAATGACAGCCTTCTGTTGCTTGGGCCATCCTCTGGAGTGGAGCGGCTGGGTTCCTGGAGCCTCCCCACCCCCACCCCCTGCATTCTTGGGCATCTGGGTGAGGAGGATATGGAACTTGGGGAGGAGAACAGGTGGTTACACAATGGATGCAGTGGGGGTCTGTGCTCTTGTTGGCTTTCCTGCAGCTCCAGAGATGCTTCATCATGTGTGTTTGCTCCCCCATTAGCCTCAGCATCATCTGCTGCCTCTGCTCTTCACACTCATTTAATGCTTTCCTGGCCTCTGCCACTAAATGCTTCCATGCATTCAGCTGTGCCCTATCAGTGTGGGAGGACTGCATGAGCTTGGAAAACATGTCATTGCGAGTGCGTTTTTTTCGCCTTCTAATCTGTGATAACCTCAGGGACGGAGATTATGGGGGAGCATAGAAACATTTGCATCTGGGGGGGAGATAAAAAAGGAGTGTAAAATTTAAGATGATACATTTCTGAGAACAAAAGGGAGACTCTTTCACAGGGAATCACGCAATTCACGGCAGACAGCACATGTGCTTTAGGTACAAGGTCGCATTTTGCCTTTTATATTGATCACCTGCCGGTATGGTGACACATCACACATGGCTGGGCAACAGAATTCGGTTTCCAGGCAGCCATGGTAAGCCTTTTGGTATGTGGGGTTGGCTTCTTCCACCTTCATAGCATGTGGGAATGGTTTCAAACTGCAGCGCCATCCTTTCCCATAGCAAGCAATGCTGGTTGGGTTTCACCAGAGGGGCTGCGGTTTTTGGGTGGATGTGCAGCACACACCTCCCCCCACCCCACTGCATGGCTATTCTCTGGCATGATCCCTTCACCCCTCCCCCCGTCATGTGGCTATTCTCTGGGATGATCCCTTCAGCCCTCCCCCCGCCACGTGGCTATTCTACAGGATGATCCATTTTAGCCAAGCGCAAACAACCCAGCATGAATGAGATCCTTTTACTGTTCCCTTACAAAAATTCCCCTATTTCAACCAGGTGACCATGAATGATATCACTCTCCTGAGATTAACATAGAAAAATAAAGACTGAATGTTGCTTGAATGCACCAAAACCCAGGACCATTCGCTGCCATGCTTTGTGATGCAATGATTCCAGACCACTTGCTACTGGCTTGGCATGGTAAAGTGTCCTACAGTGGAGGACGAAATAAGGCAGCCCTCCCCAGAAACCTTCTGCAAAGGCTTTCAGAGTACCTCCAGGAGAGCTTCACGGAGATGTCCCTGGAGGATTCCCACTCCATCCCCAGACACGTTAACAGACTTTTCCAGTAGCTGTACTGGCTGTGAATGCATCTCAATTCTTCAGGGCAAATCAAACATTAAACACTGCTGCTTTTAAACTCTGTACTCTAGTTACAAATGTGCACTCACCGGAGGTGCCTTCTCTGGCTTCAGGGTTGGGGACAGCGCCTTGGGAGGGTATTGGCTCCAGGGAGATGAAGGTCTTGGCTACCAGGGAGAACGGATTCACCACTTGCCTGCAGCACATTCTCCTCCTCCTCCTCCTCCTCCTCTTCCTCATCCACAAAATCCTCCTCCCTGTTGCGTGAGACTCCCTCCTTGCAGGTGTCCACAGACAGTGGTGGGTAGTGGTAGGGTTCCCCCCTAGAATGCATGCAGCTGATCATAGAAGCAGCATGTATGGGGCTCTGACCCGGAGCGACCATTTTCCTTCTTTGTCTTTTGGTAGGCTTGCCTGAGCTCCTTAACCTTCATGTGGCACTGCTGTGTGTCCCTGTTGTAGCCTCTCTCTACCATGCCCTGTGCGATTTTGGCATAGATTTTAGCATTTCTTCTTTTTGATCGGAGTTTGGCCTGCACAGATTCTTCTCCCCATACAACAATCAGATCTAGTGTCTCCCTTTAGGTCCATGCTGGAGCTCATTTGCAATTCTGGGGGGACTGCATGGTCATCTGTTCTGCTGAGCTCACCACACTGACCAAACAGGAAATGAAGTTCAAAATTTCCTGGGGTTTTTACTGTGTACCTGGCTAGTGCATCAGAGTTCAAAGTGCATACGTTGAATTGAGTCTGCACTACCCCAAAATCAACCTAGCAAGGTCGATTTTAGCGCTACTCCCCTCTCCGGGGAGGAGTACAGAAGTCAATTTTAAGAGCCCTTTAGGTTGACGGAATGGGGTTGGTTGTGTAGACACATTCATTTTAAAATCTACCTAATGCAGCTAAATTTGACCTAACCCAGTAGTGTTGACCAGGGCTAATTGTCCCAGTGTAACATAGCTGGCATGTGAGGTCATAGTCAAAGAGGGAGAGGTGATCAATCAGACAGCTAGGGCCAATCCCATGGAGGACTTTGAATATCAGGACAGAGACCTTGAACTCGACTCTGTTTTCAATACGGAGGCATTACACAGAGCAGTGCACCAAACTGATGTGCTCACAGTGGCCTTTGTTGCTAAGCAGATGGGCTGCAATGTTTTGTACCAGTTGGAAGTTTTCAGGGCATATGGCTTCATTCCTGTGTATAATAAGTTGTGATAATCAAGACCTGAGGTCACAAATGGCATGGGTCACCAGGGCTATGGTTAGGTTTATTCAGTTGTGGTTCCAACCACAGATGAGTGTTTTTTGCTGTATGATTATTTGGGAGCATCCAATACTATTCAGGAAGCAATAAGCATCCCAAGGCATTTGACTGACAACTATCTGAGAGTAAGTGCCCTCTATACTGAGGGATGTAGTCGAAGAGGTAAATTTTTCAAAGTGTTTGTCTTCTAAGTAGCATCCATCTCAGTCTCACTTGTGTCCAACATTAGCTGGCTGTTCTCCATTCAGGTGCTGCTTACAGTTACACACTGAGAAAGGTGGGAGGTTGGGTGGTTTGTGTTTGAGGTGAACGAGATATAGCATGGGGTATCCTCTGTGTACCTGCAGACACTTCAACATGTGTCATTTTACCCTCTCTCTCTCTCAATGGCTGAATAGATTCTGGAATTAACTCTTCTTCCTCTTTCATTATTGTCTGTTTTTAAAAATGTGAATCCCTTCTCTCCACTATAGTCTATTCCTATAGTCTCTGGATCATGCTTGTCATGACTGAGTGACACTATGAAACTTTTGATTATTTCTCAATTGCTGCTTCATGGTCCCGGTGCGGGGAAGCGCTGGAGCTAAATTCCTCTGAGTTCCCTTCCACTTTGAGCTCTTTCGACCTTTGCAGTGCCCTAGCCAACTGATAAATCTTTCTCCTGGCAGTCTGCTCAGCAATGTTTTCTTCTGATAAATATCCTACTCAGATCATAGCTTCGGTCTCAAACTGGCTGCTGCAGCAGCTCATCGCTAGAGATTAAGCTCCATCTCTTTTCCAAAAAAAAAAAAAAAGAGAGAAAGATTTGTTCTTATGTATGTTTGCTAGCTTTACATTTTACAGGAGATACTGATAGAAACTCATGACTGGGAAACTTGGGAACTCCATCAGTTTCTGTGGCTCCTAGATTATGCCATGGTGGCATATAGATAACTCGGGCCTTCAGCAGAGTTGCATCTATTTAAGACAGTGGTGAATTTGGCCTCAAATCTTCAAAATCTTGTGCTTCCAAAAATATAGACTTTTAATTGTTCACTCAAATGATCACTTTGGGTCAAAGTGTGAAGTCCTTATTCCCAGTAGTGATTACTTACTAATCTGAGTAGTCCTACAATGAGTAACTGTGCAGCAGTGGAAGGTAAGGGTGTCACACTCCAGCTCTAAGGGTATGCCTACACTATGATTACAAATTTGAGAGAGTACTAATGTTAGAAATTACTTCATCTTTTTATCTCTGATGTCAAAGCACATGTAACATACACTTACACCTATATCTCTTTCTTACAGCACATTTGATTAAGCTCAGCATCCCTTGATATACAAACTTTTCCTTGCTTCAAAATCTCTCCTTCCCTGCACACCATTTATATAGTTTCATAATGAACATTTCAAAGAGTTCTTTTTATCCTGAAACTAATTAGCACCTTTGATACTGTCATAAATGTAAAGGGAAGGGTAAACACCTTTAAAATCCCTCCTGGCCAGAGGAAAAACCCTTTCACTTGTAAAGGGTTAAGAAGCTAGGATAACCTCACTGGCACCTGACCAAAATAACCAATGAGGAGACAAGATACTTTCAAAAGCTGGGGGGAAGGATAAACAAAGCCTCTCTCTCTGTCTGTGTGATGCTTTTGCTAGGGACAGAACAGGAATGGAGTCTTAGAACTTTGAGTAAGTAATCTAGCTAGATATGCATTAGATTCTGATTTCTTTAAATGGCTGAGAGAATAAGCTGTGCTGAATGGAATGGATACTCCTGTTTTTGTGTCTTTTGGTAACTTAAGGTTTTGCCTAGAGGGATTCTCTATGTTTACTCCTGATTTTACAGAGGTGATTCTTTTTACTTTTTCTTCTATTAAAATTCTTCTTTTAAGAAACTGAATGCTTTTTCGTTGTTCTTAAGATCCAAGGGCTTGGGTCTGTGGTCACCTATGCAAATTGGTGGGGATTTTTAATCAAACCTTCCCCAGGAAAGGGGGAATAACGTTTGGGAGGATTTTGGGGGGAAAAGACGTTTCCAAATGGACTCTTTCCTAATAATATACCGGTTAGATGTTTGGTGGTGGCAGTGATAAAGTCCAAAGGCAAAAGGTAAAATAGATTGCACCTTGGGGAAGTTTTAACCTAAGCTGCTAAAAGTAAGCTTAGGAGGTTTTCATTCAGGTCCCCACATCTGTACCTTAGAGTTCAGAGTGGGGAAGGAACCTTGACAGATACTGTTCCAGAGGACACACATACCCTTTGTGTTGTCAGAGCAAATATCCCACTTGGAGCAAATTTTTAGCATCCTAATTATTTTCTCTCTCTAGGTGTTCTTTCTGGCTCCTGAATTAATTATTGGGTATCTTCTTATTTATCTACACACTTTTCAGTTCACTTACATTTACACATCAACTAGGATTCCAATGAGGCAGTCTTCTTCTCATGTCCTTGTCACAAACTAGATGTTTTTCCAGAACCATGCACAAGCAATAACTCTTTCCATTGCTACAGCAAGGTCCTCCTTCAAATAGATCTCCCCAAAGAGTCAGCAAATGATCAGGTTGTCCATGTTCTGCACCTCACTACACTTGCATATATTCATGTCATTAGAGTAGCCCCATATGATCATATTAGACTTTGATCTGCCAGTTTGCATGCGCACACAGCTCAGGCATTGCCACATTGACCATTCTGTATCGACATCTCTGAGAAGTTTCTCCTGGCGTTCCAGATCTATTTCAATGCATTTTTTTCCATAACCTCGGTTGTGCTTTGCCAGCTGTCATATCCAAAGGCACAACACTGGTTATAAAAGTCTTTCATGATTTAAGGCATTTGCTTACTCCTCTGTGACCATATAATGGATGCCATGGATCTTCCATGATCTTTCCCTTTGGCTTGAAACCCTCGTCCTGATATCAGGTGGTAGAATGCCAGCCAGTAAGTACAGGCTATCCTTTGGTGTTGGCTTTAGACATCATATTATTCCATTACAACTGTCATTTAGAACGGGGCCTAATTTTTTAGCATGGATGGATCATTCCCACACTGGACATGCATACTGTGCTCTGGAGTAGCACATGATGATAGCAGCGATCCTCAAAGCAGCTGGATTGGCTCCCCTCTTTGAGGTGACCAGCTTTTGGAGGATGTTGTTGGGGCACTAGCTTTCCATTTTGTCTTCTCTACATGTACATTGAGAGAAAATGTCAGGCCACATAGAACATTATTTGTAAAGTTATGAACATGTGGTGAAATCATGACTTAATATATCTTTCCCAGTTAAATCTGGGGAGTGGCCAAACCAGTTCCTCAGAGACAAAGAACAAGCACCTCAGCCAGGTGTAAATAAGGCTGATGTGCCATTACCTACTAAGCAGCCATTCTTTGGCAGGAAAGGGGGAAGGGGCAAAAATCTACATCTTGGCAAAGAAACACCATGGAGTTTGCTTCCACACAGACTGACTGTCACCTTGCTCCCAGCTGGAAATGCTTCTCAAAGCGGGACAGGAGTATAAAAAGAAGGGGCAGACGCCTCAAGAGACCCCTTGTCTCTATCCCTTCCCATCACATTCTCTGCATCTTAAAAGACTAAGAAAGCAGCCATTGGACTATAGGAGGGGTGGTCCTAACCTAAAGGCTTTGGTCAGTATGACTGCTGAAAGCAAGTGGTGAGAAAATTTTGCTTTGAATCTAATATGATTTGTTAGGCACAAGGAAGGTTTTTATCTGATGAAGTGAGTTATAGGTCATGAAAGCTTATGCTCAAATAAATTTGTTAGTCTCTAAGGTGCCACAAGTACTCCTTTTCTTTTTGCAGATACAGACTAACATGGCTGCTACTCTGAAACCAGTTTATTTTTCTTGTAACCATTTCTGACTTTTAAGCCTCATTACTTATACTCTTAAAATCTCTTTGTAGTTAATAAACTTGTGTGTTCAGTTTAAAGTGTCTGGGTAGCTCCATTTGGGGTAACAAGTTGTGTGTATGTTATTCCCTTAAAGGAATAACGGACTCAGCACATTTGAAGTGTCCAGGAGTGGGCTGGACAGTACAGGGCATTCATTTCTGGAGGAAAACCTGGGACTTGGAGTGTATTGAGGTCACCCTGTAGTAACTTTTAAGTCTGGTAAGAGCCAAGGTGTGGTGGCTCGCTGGCTGCAGCACACACACAGACATAGCTGGGAGTGACTTACATGCTGGAGGCTGTTTGTGAACAGTCCAGGTTGGAGGCTACCCCAGCAAGTCATTGTAAAGGGCACCCCAGGTTACAGGACAAGGGTGACACAGCCATATATTGGTATGGACTGTACTCTGGTCTGTCACAACTCTCCCTTCTTCCCTTATGTGGTTTTTTTTTTTAATTTTTCTAACTTCCTTTTCTTGGTCTCCTCTTTCTGATTCTCCTCAGCCCCACCCTTCATTTATGGTCACTGAACACTGAGAAGGGACTACACGCATTGGGGAAAAGCCACTACAGTCTCACTGCATGCATCATAGCTTGTAGTAGCGCAGTCCAGGAAAAGCCCAGAAGGATGAACATTAGAAGAACTAGTCTTTTGTTCACACCACAACTAAAAATTCCATGGGGTGGGTTGGATCTGACATTTAGGTTAATCTGTAAAAAATTGTTACTGCATTTTACTGTAATGGATCAAAACACTGTAGCTTGCAACAGTATTACGGAAGGATGCTGTAGTACTTTTGATTAATAGTTTAACCAGCATTCATTTAAAATTAACCCAAACAACAGGTGGCCCAGTCATGTGGTTTAATGGCACTAGGACAGCAGAACCCATTTTAAGGATGCTAACAGAGCTGATAAAAGCAGAGGGGAGATTAATGTAGACAGGAAACAATCCAACATGCAAGTACACAAACACACAATAAATTTGAGCAATTAAACCCGAGACTGTCTGATCCTGGAAAGAAAAGCTCTGACTTAGAACTTAATGCTGAAAGGCACAAGGCCATGTTAATCAAAGTGGATAGGACAGTAAATCTCTTGGAAAAAACCTCTAGAACATTTGAGGTTCAATAATGTATGCATACAGAATGACAGAGAAGTTAGGATTAGATGCCCCAGAGATCTTTTTTGAAATGGATCATCAATTTGATATATACACTGTTTTTGATGGACTGTTTGCAAGTAATATAAATATATCAGGTAAAATTTTAGAGCTGCATAGTCTCCCTGTACCATTGAACTGGGATGCAGCCTTTTTCATGCAGCAGAATGTACCTGCTGACCTCAGTATCAAGAATCATAATTGGCAGCCCTAATTAAATGTTTGTAACACAGGTTTACAATGTGAGGGTCCTGTTGTGTCCCCATTGGCTTCTGGATGTTTTGATGGCCGTAGTTATCAAGAGTGCTTTTTAGCACAGGAACTTAATGAAATGGTTTCAAACTTTCCTTTCAAATGAAGACCTCACCATGGTTACCCATGCCTCTGGCATCTTGAAGCTGGATTATTGTAATGTGCTCCGCATGGGGCTACACCTTAAAACCATTTGAATTTGCAGAAGTCAGAACGAAGCTGCTTGTTTATTAAGTGGTACTACCACAGGTAGCACATTACATCTGTAAGGAAGACAGCCCCTGTCAAGGTTCATTCCCCACTCTGAACTCTAGGGTACAGATGTGGGGATCTGCATGAAAACCCCCCAAGCTTGCTTTTACCAGCTTAGGTTAAAACTTCCCCAAGGTACAAACTATTTTACCTTTTGCCTTTGGACTTTCCTAATAATAATAATACCGGTTAGACGTTTGGTGGGGCAGTGAAAGAGTCCATTTGGAAATGTCTTTCCCCCCCCAGAATCCTCCCAAATGTTACACCCCCTCCCTTTCCTGGGGAAGGTTTGATAAAAATCCTCACCAATTTGCATAGGTGACCACAGACCCAAACCCTGGATCATAAGAACAATGAAAAAGCATTCAGTTTCTTAAAAGAAGAATTTTAATAGAAGTAAAAAGAATTATCTCTTTAAAATCAGGATGGTAAATACCTTACAGGGTAATTAGATTCATAATATAGAGAATCCCTCTGGGCAAAACCTTAAGTTACCAAAGACACAAAAACAGGAATATCCATTCCCTCCAGCACAGCTTATTTTCTCAGCCATTTAAAGAAATCAGAATCTAACGCATCTCTAGCTAGATTACTTACTAAGTTCTAAGACTCCATTCCTGTTCTGTCCCCGGCAAAAGTATCACACAGACAGACACAGACCCTTTGTTTTTCTCCCTCCTCCCAGCTTTTGAAAGTATCTTGTCTCCTCATTGGTCATTTTGGTCAGGTGCCAGGGAGGTTATCCTAGCTTCTTAACCCTTTACAGGTGAAAGGATTTTCCTCTGGCCAGGAGGGATTTTAAAGGTATTTACCCTTCCCTTTATATTTATGACAGCCCCAAAACAGGAAGGTTAATTCTGCTGAGTGAAGATAGATAGATATGTATACACACACACACAAAAATTGAAAATAAAGAGAAGCTATAGTGCAGAATTCTTCATTCATCTCAATGCAGGGTGCATTGGAAATGTCACAAGACAGCAGTCTCCAGCTTAATTTCTGGAACAAAAATATTTGGATAATTTTCAGATAAGATGGATGTTTATTGATTGAGCATCTTAATTGGAAACAGCAGATAAAGGGGTGGGGAGAATGAAAAAAAGATTCTCACAAATGAGGAAATTGACAAATAATTAAATTCTTGTGGTTTCACAAAAAAAGTGTCTTATTTTGTGGGTTTGCCTTGAATTTTTTTCTGGCTTCTGAGGAGACAAAATGTAGTTTCTATAGGGGAAATAGGTGCTATTTTATTTTCTCTTTCTCTCTCTCAAAATCTTACCCTATGATATATTAGAAGAAATTTACATTTTTCCATGCCTGTGTGCCATAATATCCATGGACTGCTAAATAAATCCTAGGTTCAATTCAAAGTCCTTATGCTTATCGATAAAGACCTAATGGACTACGGCTTCTTCAGAGATGGCTTCGGTTTCCTCACCCAAAATGAAGGCTGTGATCAACAAGAATCATTTCATTGCTGGTCCCAAAGTAGAATCATAGAATATCAGGGTTGGAAGGAACCCCTGAAGGTCATCTAGTCCAACCCCCTGCTCGAAGCAGGACCAATTCCCAGTTAAATCATCCCAGCCAGGGCTTTGTCAATCCTGACCTTAAAAACCTCCAAGGAAGGAGATTCTACCACCTCCCTAGGTAACGCATTCCAGTGTTTCACCACCCTCTTAGTGAAAAAGTTTTTCCTAATATCCAATCTAAACCTCCCCAACTGCAACTTGAGACCATTACTCCTCGTTCTGTCATCTGCTACCATTGAGAACAGTCTAGAGCCATCCTCTTTGGAACCCCCTTTCAGGTAGTTGAAAGCAGCTATCAAATCCCCCCTCATTCTTCTCTTCTGCAGGCTAAACAATCCCAGCTCCCTCAGCCTCTCCTCATAAGTCATGTGTTCTAGACCCCTAATCATTTTTGTTGCCCTTCACTGGACTCTCTCCAATTTATCCACATCCTTCTTGTAGTGTGGGGCCCAAAACTGGACACAGTACTCCAGATGAGGCCTCACCAATGTCGAATAGAGGGGAACGATCACGTCCCTCGATCTGCTCGCTATGCCCCTACTTATACATTCCAAAATGCCATTGGCCTTCTTGGCAACAAGGGCACACTGCTGACTCATATCTAGCTTCTCGTCCACTGTCACCCCTAGGTCCTTTTCTGCAGAACTGCTGCCTAGCCATTCGGTCCCTAGTCTGTAGCGGTGCATTGGATTCTTCCATCCTAAGTGGAGGACCCTGCACTTATCCTTATTGAACCTCATCAGATTTCTTTTGGCCCAATCCTCCAATTTGTCTAGGTCCTTCTGTATCCTATCCCTCCCCTCCAGCGTATCTACCACTCCTCCCAGTATAGTATCATCCGCAAATTTGCTGAGAGTGCAATCCACACCATCCTCCAGATCATTTATGAAGATATTGAACAAAACCAGCCCCAGGACCGACCCTTGGGGCACTCCACTTGATACCGGCTGCCAACTAGACATGGAGCCATTGATCACTACCCGTTGAGCCCGACAATCTAGCCAGCTTTCTACCCACCTTATAGTGCATTCATCCAGCCCATACTTCCTTAACTTGCTGACAAGACAAGTAGTGCTGGTAGGGGCTGGAGGATGATTTTCTTGATGGATGTTCCTCTTTGGTATTTGCTCCCACCAGAGATATGACTCAGCCAAAGTCATGCTTCCTATGTGGCACCTTTGCTGCAGACTCATCCCTATATACTGGCTTTCCTGTCATTTGATGCTGGCATAGTCCTAACATTGCATTCTGAACATCACCTAGGTTTGCTACTTTTGTTAAAGAAGCAGTTCCAGCCAAGAGAATGGAGAGGAGATTCTCATCCCCTCTCCCTTCCTCTGACAGAGAGCAGTTATATTTCTATAAGGGGCACACCAGATGGGCCATTACGGGTGCCTTAGGAATGCATGCAATAATGATAGCAATTAATAATTAATACCTGAGCTACACAGGGCCTTCCAATATTGCCTTGTGTTAAATTACCTAAACATCTCTGGCACAGGACCACTGTAATATCCAGTGTAATACAAACTGGAAACCTATTAAATACTAGCCCCATTTGAAATTGGGCTAGTAGTAAATGTGATGTTAATTGCCCTACAACTACAAAAGTGTGCAAGTGAATTCCTATCCTTTTTCCTATCCTTTCAGTGCTTCGTACAGCCACTGCAATTAGACACAGCAATGTCACATGTACTATCTAGTGCATCCCCTGAAGAGACTTTTCACTCATTACTGAATTAAGGAAGGCCATACTGAGAGCCTGAGTAACTTAATTGGCCAGCTGGGAATCGATGCAGTTTCTGGTCAACTGAAAGGCAACTACAAAGAATGTAAGAAGAATTCAAAAGGCCCTGAAATGTGAAGAATGTTTTCGCGTCCACTGTGCCGTGAGAGAATAAATAAAATCTTGATGAGCCATTCAAGCTACCTGCAAATGATTTCCTGTCTAGCCATTAGTCTAATGCATACTACCCCATAGTTCTGATTAGCAGGGTAAAAGGACATTGCTTTATTATTTAATTTTGTTTTACTTCAATTCTTTTCCTCTGGTTAATGATTCCTCCCCCCCCCCACCCCAGTAGCTTTAACTTTAGCATTGTGGTATGTGTACCCCTGGTTGAGAACCACTGATACAGGCCAGTAGAAGGTATTCTTTATTGAAATATTTTGTATACTGTTCATAATTTGTAGGTTCAACACTGTTATTATGCACTGTGAACGGTTTCCTAAGTGCAGCTTTCAACACATAAAACACCTCTTGGCAGAGGCTGCTGAAGGCATCTGCTGAATCACTAAATCCTCAGACCAGCACCTTCTAGACCAGTATCTCCCAAGTTTGGGGTTGTGCAGTCTCCTGCATCCTCTTAGAAAAGTGGGGTATGAGACCACCTCCTCTTCTCACTGGCTGACTTTCTGCCAGTTAGTGGCTTCATCTGGATATATACCTACAGAAGCCAGCATAGACTTTGGGCTGAAACGTCCCTTTTGAGTTTAATTTGTTTAATTTACTTCAGATCTAGGATGCAAGCCTCCAACTCCTTTAAAGTTAATAAGTAATCTAGCTAGAAAATGCTTTAGGTTTTCTTTGTTTTGGCTTGTAAATTAGCTGTGCTGTAACCTGATACCTTTGTCTCTAATAGCTGTTCCCAGCCTACAGAAAAATCCTTTTGTTAAAACCACTAACACCTCTGCCTCCAGGCAAAGGGACAGAAAAAAACTCTAACTGCTTTCAGTTTAAAAAAATCCTCTTCAAGTCTGTTCTTTTGGTTCAAAATAATCTCTGGTTCAAAATGATCCCACAGCTCTGCCACCATGTCAAAGGTTCCTTCCCCACTCTCAACTCCGGGATACAGATGTGGGGACCCGCATGAAAGACCCCCTAAGATTATTTTTACCGGCTTAGGTTAAAAACTTTCCCAAGGCACAAACTTTGCCTTGTCCTTGAACAGTATACTGCCACCACCAAGTGATTTAGACAAAGAACAGGAAAAGGACCACTTGGAGTTCCTATTTCCCCAAAATATCTCCCTAAGCCCTTACATCCCCTTTCTGGGGAGGCTTGAGAATAAACAAGATGAGCACAAACCAGCCTTGGATTTTTAAGACACAAAATCCCAATCAGATTCTTAAAAATCAGAACTTTAGTAGAAGAACAAAAAAAAAAATAGAACAACTCTGTAAGATCAGAGTGGAAGATAATCTTACAGGCAGTCAGATTCAAAACATAATCCCTCTAGGCAAAACCTTAACTTTCAAAAAGACACAAAAACAGGAATACACATTCCCTCCAGCACAGCAAACTTCACAAGCCAAAAAAACAAAAGAAAACCTAACTGATTTTCTAGCTAGACTACTTACTAACTTTACAGGAGTTGGAGGGCTTGCATCCTTGATCTGTTCCCTGAAAAGGTATCACACAGACAGACAGACAAATGCCTTTCCCCCTGCTCCAGATTTGAAAGTATCTTGTCCCCTCACTGGTCATTTTGGGTCAGGTACCAGCGAGGTTACCTTAGCTTCTTAACCCTTTACAGGTGAAAGGATTTTGCCTCTGGCCAGGAGGGATTTTATAGCACTGTATACAGAAAGGTGGTTACCCTTCCCTTTAAATTTATGACACAAGGAGAAGGCAGCAACAAAGGTCCAGACAGGCTGAACGCATCTCTAACAATAGCCATAGCACGTCCTCCGTGGATCTTTTACCCCTTTCAGCTCTTAAGCAAATGTTTTGCCTCTAGTGGCCAAATGGCTGCAAATCTCCATCTTTTCCCAATGTCCCTGTGCTCTCCCTGTCAAATGATTTCACAGTCATCATTGAATTTGGGATTTAAAATAATGTAAGGGTTATTGCAGGACATTAGCATCTAGCAAATTATGTTATATGGGACAGTTGTCTGAGCAATAGTAGCATGGACTTGTGACTTACCATCCATTATCTCTATGAACACTTTGTCACATAAACAAGGATAAATTGGATGTGAACTTAATTTATGGTAAGATTGTAGTACACTGAAATAAATTAGCTAATTTGTCAAATCATCTGTTTGTGAGTTAATAACACTCTGCTATATTCCCAACAAGCGATGGAAGCAGAAAAATACATTTATTTTTTGCATCTGATAATTATGTCTCTTATCTGTCGGAAGCATCTCTCCTCTACTTTCCTTTCATCCTAGTGAGATTCTGTGATGGACAACCTATGTTGAGGGTTGTTGTTTTTTAAGAACATTTCAGAGACCTTCATATGGTTCCTCTGAATGCACCATGCTCATGACAACTGTGTGTTTTCAAAAAGTGAATACTTGTTGCTGGTTTTGGCTGTAAAAGTTACCCCAAGTCAAGCAGGTTTAAGGCATGCAGGAGCAGTGGAGGGCAGCCAAGCGGACCAAGGGATAATCAGAGAAGACCAGGGAGGTCAAAGATGATCAGAGAAGGCACTGAATTTACAAATTAAGTATCAGTACTGGTCACAGGAACATCAAAGCTAGTGAAGGAAGAGCCAAGAAATCTGAGTCAATCCTCCAGGCCAGAGGTATATCAGAAGAACCTCTGATTTCAAATGGTTCTTAAGTTTTCTGAAGTGAAACTGAATTCTAACTGGAAGCAGATTTTGCCATTTTTCTCTTCTGTGCCAGACCCAGACCAGTGGGGTACAGGAGTCTGGTCGAAGGCAAATTTCTGTTCCCCAGGTGACCAGAACAGAGGCTGCACTAGAGCAATCAGAACCTGCTAGAACCAATTAAGACAGGCATGCTAATTAAGTCACCTGGAGCCAATTAAGAACATACTAGACTCAATTATGGCAAGCAGACTAATCAGAACACCTGGTTAAAAAGGACCTCCCATCAGTTAGGGGAGAGGGTGCAAGGAGTGAGAAGGCATGCTTCTGGAGAACTGAGGAGTACAAGCATGGTCTGGTTTTAGAAGGAATATCCTGCAGTTAGGATAAAGAAGGTGTTGGGAGGAGGCCATTGGGAAGTAGCCCAGGGAGATGCAGCTGTTACAAGAGACACTGTAGACAGTTGCAATCCACAGGGCCCTGGGCTGGAACCTGGAGTAGAGGTCGGGTCTGGGTTCCCCTCATCCTCCTCAACTGCCTATTTGAGACAAGAGGAGGTGACCTGGATTGTGGGTCCCACCAGAGGGGAAGGTCCCTGGCCTATCCCCCGACTGAGACTGCAGGGATTGTTCTCTTCCCTTTCCCCATGCTGGCCAGTGATGAGGTTAGCTGAGTCAATGGTAGGTTTGAGCCACTAGCAAAAGTGGCCAAACTGAGGGCTGCTATGAATCTCTGAGGCAAGCAAATCTGTCAATAAGTGCAGGACCCACCAAGGCAGAGGAGGAATTTTGTCACACTTCCTTAAAACAAACAGTAACTGTGAAGAGAGGGAGCTGCAGGCCTAATTTGAAACACATTTTGCTGTAGTTTAATCTTTGCATGAATGGCTATGAATCTAATCAATAGACCTCATAGTCATGAGGGGTAAAATTTGATGTGGGACAAGAATATTGAGAAAAAAAATAATAAAAATCTCTTCTTTGATATTGGTTTAACTTCTGGACTATGTTTAGTTCCAAATTTTCAAAAGTGGGTCTGCTGAGCTTTCTCTATTCCATCATATCAAAAGTAGAATTTTAAGGTGAAAAAAATCTGGCTTTGCATTAACTTGTAAAAATGATTGTTGAGGCGACAGGGTTGCATGCACATTGAGTATTATTCTGTCTACTTAAAATGCTGTAGGTGTACAAATAATTGTTTAGTAACTTAATATGGCATTAGGAATAAGCCTTTGTTGTAGGGAATATTGCTATAAATCATGGCATGAGTGTGAAGTGAAAGCTGGGGGTACAACATTTGCCAAATGTCAGGTCAAAGGGTGGGGGATTAGGTTCCTGATGCAATACCCTACATTTCCAATACCTGGGAAGTCAGCATTCTGTTGGATGTCAACGAATTGGAAAGTATCCACACATATTGGTAGATCTTCAGCTGGTCTGAATCAGTGTAGCTCCACTGAAGCCAAGAGAACTGTCATAAATATAAAGGGAAGGGTAAACCCCTTTAAAATCCCTCCTGGCCAGAGGAAAAATCCTCTCACCTGTAAAGGGTTAAGAAGCTAAAGGTAACCTCGCTGGCACCTGACCAAAATGACCAATGAGGAGACAAGATACTTTCAAAAGCTGGGAGGAGGGAGAAAAACAAAGGGTCTGTGTCTGTCTGTATGCTGCTTTTGCCGGGGACAGAACAGGAATGGAGTCTTAGAACTTTTAGTAAGTAATCTAGTTAGGTATGTGTTAGATTATGATTTCTTTAAATGGCTAAGAAAAGAGCTGTGCTGAATAGAATGACTATTCCTGTCTCTGTGTGTTTTTTGTAACTTAAGGTTTTGCCTAGAAGGATTCTCTATGTTTTGAATCTAGTTACCCTTTAAGGTATCTACTATCCTGATTTTACAGAGGTGATTCCGTTACTTCTATTAAAAGTCTTCTTGTAAGAAAACTAAATGCCTTTTCATTGTTCTAAGATCCAAGGGTTTGGGTCTGTGGTCACCTATGCAAATTGGTGAGGATTTTTACCAACCCTTCCTCAGGAAGTGGGGTGCAAGGGTTGGGAGGATTTTGGGGGGAAAGACGTGTCCAAACTACGTTTCCCAGTAAACCCAGTTAAAGTTTGGTGGTGGCAGTGGAAATTCCAAGGGCAAAGGGTAAAATTAATTTGGACCTTGGGGAAGTTTTAACCTAAGCTGGTGAAAGTAAGCTTAGGAGGTTTTCATGCAGGTCCCCACATCTGTACCCTAGAGTTCAGAGTGGGGAAGGAACCTTGACAAGAACTAATTCTATTTACACCAGCTGAGGATAGGGCTCATCATCTTTAAGGCACCTGAGTTATGCACAATCAAAAGCTCTTTTGCTTTGGGGATTAACTAATCCAGAATGAGTCCTTGGTTAGAAACTGCATTGGATGATTATTTATTCTGGCTCTAGTTTGGGGCTGGTAATAGCACCAAATTGCTTTGTTGTTGTCCTAATTTGGGATTCTGGGGATAGATATTAAATTAATGGTTGCTCTGAGTTGATGTTGCAGCTGATGAAGGGGGAAAAATACTTGATCCCTCCCTATAGCAACCTATGAATAACCTATTTCATGGCTGGAGCCTGTAATCTTTTCTTTTATTCCTGAGATCAGGTCTAAGGTCTCAATGTTGATCAAATCAGTAAGATACACGTCTGAGGAACATACTGCTGGGTGAATCATGCCTCTGCCCCAGTGTATTCCTTTACTATGTGTGCCCTATCACATTTAGAATTGTTAGTTAGTTTATCGGGTAATAAATTAAAACACTTTGTTAGTGTTCTGCATATGAATAGGGGCCCATGGAATAGCTCATTATAAATACGTGATACTAGAGGCTTAAATCATTATCATATAAACTGCCTCATTTTTTAACATATTAAAATGAAACATATTTGCTTAGATAAAGTACTTCATATAAACTGAACCAGAAGGAATTTCAGAATAGTGCATAGGGGAATAATATTGTATCTCTAAATGCCCTTCCTATTTATGAGTGTACTTCGAACCGAGTCTATCAAAATGATCAATATCAAGACCTTTACCCAATAAGAGCAAAATAATTAAGTAAAATAAAATTATAACTTTCTAAAATGTTAATGGCACTTTTTAGTCAATACAAACTTTCTTGCAAACCATAAAAGTTAATATTTAAAAACAAATAGGTAAGGGTAAGCACAGCAGCATAAGGGTTGCTGTTATTGAATGTACTTGATTTCATAAGTGGAAAATAAAACTCTTTGATTTCAGTAGAAGCCAGATCAAGCCCTAAAGGAATATTAGTAACTAATTCATCATACAAGCTCCTGAGCATCCTCAAATCAATGGGGGTTGAGGGTATGAGAGGTGCTCAGCTACTGTCAGTGTGCATGTTATTGGTTGGGAAATTTAGGTCACACAGCAACTCACAGGATGAGGACTAGAATGCTGAATATTTCAGCAGTTTAACAAAGAAAGGATTTGCAAGGAAAGTGGAAAAGTCCTGTAACTGTAGTGGTAGTGTGAGGGGGGCTTAATTCCCATCACCTGCAAGGCTAGTAAATGCACTCAATGAGTCAAGCTTTGCACCTGGGGAGGTGAGTAGCTAATTGGCTCCTGGCCAGAGCTAAACCATAATAAGTAGATTGAAGGAGCTGTCTTAATGGAGAGATTGCAGAGGAGACAGGTGTCTCTCTGACAGAGCTAGGGCCCAATAGGAGGATCAAGGGAGAAGCATGCTACTGGGGTGGGGCAGGGTAGGGTTCTACAGGGAAAGCTCTGAGTGGGTTTGTGAGTAGAGAGGGAAGCATTCAGTAGCTCCCTTGGGCAGAATAATTATTCAGGTTCATTTGTATTTGGTTGGGATACCCCAAAATGGTTTAAACTTTGTGTTGGCTAAGGGTGGAGCCACAGAAGGCCCGGTGTCAGAGGCAGATAGCCAGTAGCAGGTACTGGAGCTGAGGCTACTAGCAATATTCTACCCAGACATAAAGCCATGTCCCAAGGGGGAGTATGCCCTGCCACTGGCACCAATATTGCACCCTGATCCAGCAAAGTAGTCTGAGGATGATCTCAAGCCCAATCTAAGGCTTTGGATTAGGCCCTATATGAAGAAGAGGGGACTATTTGTGTGCTCAAAGTTAAGCATCTGCTTAAGTGCTTTGCTGGGTCAGGGTCTTCCCCTTTTAGGGAAAACTGCAGTAAAACAACTATTTATCAGTCCTCTGTTATTTTCTTTACTTCTATGCTGTGGACATTTGTCTTTGCAATTCTAGTGATTCCTCTCCCCATTTCTCCTCACAGACCCCAAATCCTTTAGAATGCCTGCCATAGTGTCTGGAGGAAGGGGAAGTGCTACCCATGGAAGGGGCAGTAATGGGGAGGTCTGCACAAAGTTGGTTCTCTCCATGTACTAATCTAGCAGGTCAGGTAGGGAATGATTCAAACCACCATAACTAATCTGTATTCTGTTATAGGTACTGTGCCTCAAGACCTCAGCCCCTATAAAGACAGCTCCTCAAAACCTAGTAATATAGTGGCTTTCTTGCACAACCTTTTTCTGGGGTGGTTTTGTCTGAGTTTGTTTTAAGCTTAAGTTTTTGACTGAGTAAAACTGTCAGAAGTGGCTTGGGTACCTAAACCCCACTTTCAAAAGCTATTTAAGCCCTTAAAAATTCAGATAGGTGCCGAGTGGGATTTCTAGGGTGCCTAAACAGGTTAGAGGCCTAACTCACAGTGACAGGCAGAGGATCTCAATTGCCAAAGAGATTTTGAAAATCCATTGCATGCCTATCTTTGGGTACCTAAATACCACTGGAATCTGTCCTTTGGAATTTAGGATACTAAGTTCTATTTACATTCAATGAGATTTAGGCTCTTTAAGGACTGCACCACTTTTGAAAATGGGACTCTGGCTTCTAAGTCACTTAGGCACCTGATAAAATTTTACCATATTTCTGCAAATTATGCTGCCTTTCATAAAGTTTCTTTTCTACTGTGACGACTTAATCTATTCTGTCTTTAAGCAGAAGTTCAGTATTTCCTTACATCTGGCTACTGATAGGCTCTCCATAAATGTGTTTCTCTTGAAAATGGGGTCCAGTCTTGCATACCTGACTCAGGCAGAATTCCACTTAGTTATCAGTGGTAGTTCTGCCTGCATATGAAAAAGATTAAGGCCAGAAGGACTGGGCCTGTGGTCAATTTTTAACCCATTTGCACATCAATGAAATCAGATTTCTCTTTTGGGGAGATCAAGGGGAAGAACTCTAATTGACGTCAGTGGGCACTGAAATGTGCCCTGTGTGCACTACTGGGGGCTTGTGCATCTTCTCAAAGACCCCAGCCACCTATGTATTACACTGTTAATGGATGATGCAGCTGGCATGTTCCTTGTACACCACCTCTTGGTGTAGCATGATTCTCCAGGCCAATGTCAAAAGGGTTCTCAAACTGTGGGTTGGGACCCCAAAGTGGGTCACAATCCCATTTTAATAGGGTTGCCAGGGCTGATGTTACACTTGCTGGGGCCTGGGTCTCAAGCCCTACTACAAAGGACCCAAACCCTAGGGCTTCAGCCCTAGGTGGTAGGGCTCAGGTTACAGGCCCCTATCTGGGGCTTAGTTCCTTGGGCTTCAGCTTTGGCTCCCCCACCTGGGACAGTGGGGATCAGGCTTTGTTTTTCGCCTGCCCATCCAGGGCGGTGGGGCTCCCTCCCCCCAGGTCATGTAGTAGTTTTTGTTGTCAGAAGGGGGTTGTGGTGCAACAAAGTTTGAGAACCCCTGTGTTTTTTAGTCTTTTCTGATCAATTTGACGACTTCTGATTAAAGACATGGAGGAACTAAAACTTGAATTAAAGAGTAATCTTTCAGAAGCAGCATTCTTGCTTTGCAATAAATGTAATGATTTTGCAAATATTTTTGTCTCCTATTGTTAAATACTATAATTCAAGTTTAATCATATCCACATTAGCAGCAATACTATACATGAGAGATTGGAAGTAGATAAATAACAGGTTTGGGGACTTTAATCTAACTTTTAAAAAAAATTGTGTTTCAAACTTTCATTTTGTTCGACTCAATTTTGACTCTTTTGTTCTCGAACAATTCAACTGTTTTTGTATTATATTATGTATTCATTTTAATGACATTCTCACATAAAGCATCCACTAATACAAAGAGACAGCTATTATTCTTATTTGCCTCAGTCAGGAGCACTTATCAAATATTAATAATAGATTTTTGCATCTGGAATAAGGAGTCATTAGACAGAAATAAATGTATCAAAGAGACACATATGCAATGCTAATTGACAACTGTGTACACAAAGAGCTGTCATTTATTTTATTACAGTCAAACATAACCTTTGAAAATGTCAGCTCTGTGTTCTGTTGACCAGCATTTTAATTTAGACACCTCCTTTTTTAAAAAAGGTGATTATCATTTTATTTCCCTCTAACACTTTGTTCATTCACATTAGATACCATTGCATATTTCATGATTCTTTTGAACGTAACAATGAAATTATGATTGTTTTATGGGGGAGATGATGGAAAAACAAAATGGAAAAATTACCCCTTTAAATTGCTTCTGTAGAGCTTGTATGGTAGATAAGGTCACAGAGACCACAGTATTTGTACAATTTATATGCAAAGTCCAAAATTAAGCTAGACAATAAGGAAACAATTATGAAGATATTGAATTACTCTATAAACAAAGGTGTAGTAAACGTGGATGAAAAGAGTGACAACGAGAATTGTTTGAGAACTGTTTATTAGTGTTGTGAAAGGCTGAGACAGGGAAAATGATGGACATGGCTCAGGTTCACTCAGAACCCTGTGAAATTCAATGGTATTGGCCTCTGGGCACTATCCCCGAGTGCTCCAATGTGACCATCTGGACAGCACTTTCAACTCGATACACTAGCCAGGTACACAGGAAAAGCACCGGGAACTTTTGAATTTCATTTCCTGTTTGGTCAGCGTGGCGAGCTCAGCAGAACAGGTGACCATGCAGTCCCAGAATCGCAAATGAGCTCCAGCATGGAGTGAACAGGAGGCACTGGATCTGATTGCTGTACGGGGAGAAGAATCTGTGCAGGCAGAACTCCGATCCAGCAGAAGAAATGCTGATATATATGCCAAAATCACACAGCACATGGTGGACAGAGGCTACACCAGGGATGCAGCAGTGCCGTGTAAAAATTAAGGAGCTCAGGCAAGCCTACCAAAAAAACAAAGGAGGCAAATGGTCACTCTGGGTCAGAGCCCCATACATGCCGCTTCTATGATCAGCTGCATGCCATTCTGGGGGGGGACCCTGCCAATACCCCAACACTCTGTGGACACCTGCAAGGTGGCAACCTCACACGACATGGATGAGGATTTTCTGGAGGAGGAGACTGCACAGCAGGCAAGCAGAGAATCTGTTCTCCCAGGCTGCCAGGACCTTTTCCTCCTCTTGGAGCCAATACCCTCCCAGGGCATATTGTTCCTGGACCCTGAAGGTGGAGAAGGCACCTCCGTTGAGTGCACATTTGTAACTAGAGTACAGAGTTTAAAAGCAGCAGTGTTTAATGTTTGATTTGCCCTGAAGAATTGGGATGCATTCACAGCCAGTACAGCTGCTGGAAAAGTCTGTTAATGTGTCTGGGGATGGAGTGGGAATCCTCCAGGGACATCTCCATGAAGCTCTCCTGGAGGTACTCTGAAAGCCTTTGCAGAAGGTTTCTGGGGAGGGCTGCCTTATTTTGTACTCCACGGTAGGACACTTTCCAGACCACTTGCTACTGGCTTGGCATGGCAATCATGCAGTCCTCCTGCACTGATAGGGCAGAGCTGAATGCATGGAGTCATTTGGTGGCAGAGGCCAGGAAAGCATACAGTGAGCGTGATCAGAACATACAGGAGGCAATGCTGAGACTAATGGGGGAGCAAACTGACATGATCAGGCGTCTAGCGGAGCTGCAGGAAAGGCAACTAGAGTACAGACCCCCGCTGCACCCATTGTGTGACCGCCTGCCCTCCTCACCAAAACCCATAACCTCCTCCCCCAGACGCCCAAGAACATGGGGCATGAGGGAGGCTCTGGGCACCCTGCCACACAACTCCAGGGGATGGCCCAAGCAACAGAAGGCTGTCATTCAAACAGGTTTGCCTCGTAGTGTGGCTACAATAAGCAATGTGCCTTTGTCCTTCCCTCCTCCCTCACCCCATCCCATCCTGTTATCAAACCTTTCATACACACGGGCTACCTTTTTACTAGTCAGCATTGTCAGTGATCTCAAGGTATGTTTTTTTTTTTTAATAAAAAATGAATGGATTCAGAACAATAGGGACTTTATTTCCTGTGCCAGCTGTGGTCAAAGTGGGGAAGGGGATTGGCTTATGGGGAAGTACATTCACCAAAGGGGGCTGCTTTACATCAAGGAAAAACACACACAACTGTCACACTGTAGCCTGGTCAGTCATGAAACTGTTTTTCAAAGCCTCTCTGATGTACATCGCATCTTGGTGTGCTCTTCTAATTGCCCTGGTGTCTGGCTGTTCAAAATTGGCCGCAAGGCGATCTGCCTTAACTTCCTACCCTGCCATAAACTTATTCTCACAGATATTGTGGAGCACACAGCAAGCAGCAATAACAATGGGAATATTGCTTTTGCTGAAGTCTAACATACTCAAACAGCACCAGCGAGCTTTTAAACGTCCAAAGGCACATTCTACCACCATCTGCACTTGCTCAGCCTATAGTTGAACTGCTCCTTACTGCTGTCCAGGCTGCCTGTGTACAGCTTCACGAGCCATGGGAGCAAGGGGTAGGCTGTGTCGTTAAGGATAACTATTTGCATTTCAACATCCCCAATGGTAACTTTCTGGTCTGTGAAGAAAGTCCCTTCTTGCAGCTTTTCAAACAGCCCAGAGTTCCAAAAGATGAGAGCGTCATGCACCTTTCCCAACCATCCCACATTGATGTTGGTGAAACATCCCTTGTGAGCCACCAGTACTTGCAACACCATGGAGAAGTACCCCTTGCATTTTATGTACTCTTTGGCAAAGTGGTCCAGTGCCAGGATAGGTATATGCATTCCACCTATCGCACCACCACAGTTAGGGAACCCCATTGCAGCAAAGCCATCCAGTATGACCTGCACATTTCCCAGAGTCACTATCCTTCTTTACAGAAGGGTATTGATTGCCCTGGCTACTTGGATCACACAACCCCCACGGTAGATTTGCCCACTCCAAATTGATTCCCGACTGACCGGTAGCAGTCAGGCATTGAAAGCTTCCACAGGGCTATTGCCACTCACTTCTCAACTGTCAGGGCAGGTCTCATCTTGGTATTCCTCTGCTTCAGGATGGAGGAAAGCAAATCACAAAGTTCCATGAAAGTGGCCTTACACGTGCAAAAGTTTCGCAGCCACTGGGAATCATCCCATACCTGCAACACTATGCAGTCCCACCAGTCTGTGCTAGTTTGCTGGGCCCAGAATCAGCATTCCACTGTATCAACATGTCCCAGTGCTGCCATGATATCCCAATTGCCACATCCCATACTTTCAGAAACATCTGTGTCCATGTCTGCCTCACAATCTTCCTTGTGCTGGCGGCTCCTAGCTAGGCTCTGCAGATACTGCAGGATAATGCACGAGGTGTTTACAATGCTCACAAAAGCAGTGTGCAGTTGAGCAGGCTCCATACTTGCCGTGCTATGGCAGCTGCATGGATAACCCAGGAAAAAAGGCGTGAAATGATTGTTTGCCATTGCTTTTGCGGTGGGGAGCTGACATGTACCAAAACCGTGACAATGTTTTTGCCCCATCAGGCATTGGGAGCTTAACCCAGAATTCCAATGGGCAATGGGGACTGTGGGAGAGCTACCTATAGTGCACCACTCCGTGAGTCGATGCTAGTCACAATATTGAGGATGGACTCTGCTGACCTAATATGCTTAGTGGGGAAATGCACGATCGACTGTATAAAATTGCTTACTAAAGATAGACTTCTATAAAATTGACCTAATTTCATATTACAGACATGCCCTAAGATTGCCAAAATCTTGTGGACCTTTCCTTAGCTCAAATAAGAAATTCAGAACCAGATTCTTGACTGCTCCACTCAGAGAGAATGGCCCTGATCTTGAGCTACCTGATCCTAGCACAGGCTAGAAAGGCAAGGGAGCAGACCTAACTCATGTCACTGGAGGATCTGCATAGCTTCGCTCTGACCCCAGCATGTCAAATATGCCAGAGGGGAGGATGCTGCAGGCACAGAGGGCGGTTACACTAGCAGAGAGTTCCCTTACTCATAGGGTAATCCTCCACTAGCCATCTCCGGCTACTTTTATGTAGTGCAGTCTGGACACAGCTTATGAGACAGGCTGGTCCTCAGTTTTGAGGAAATATTGAGAAACACTTCATATGTTGTATTACTCATTCAGCCAAAAAAAAAAAAAAATGGGCCCTGTCTAACTGCCATTGACTTCAATTGGTATTTAATTGATCTCCACAGAATTAGCAAGGAGGTTGTTTCTGCATACATTGCATGTGCAGAAGAGAGTTTTGGGTGTTCAACTGATGCGGAAAAGGGCCTAAATGTCATCAGAACTGGTGCCTTCTGGAACTGCAGTGGCAGAGTTCTGTTGAGGTAACTTTTCTCTCTGGCTTTTATTAAAGTTGGTGGCTTCACGTTGAAAGCCTAATTCAAAGCTCATTGAGGTAATTTGAATGGACTTTGCATCAGGCTCTTAGTCAAAACTTGGGCCCAATTTTAAGCAAACAATTGCTTTCACTTTGGAGAAAAAAAAGGTGTAAATTTATATTTTATAGGTTTCATTGCATCTATTTTTGAATAAAATGACATTTAATGTAAAATTACAGTGTGTAATAGAAAGTTTCAGAGAGAAAAAAATAAATATCAACCATTTGACTTCTGTATAGTAGCATTTACTAACTTTTTTCAAGTTTAGGCAATTAAACCATACAGTTGTACAATAACTGCTAGTTCTTTTTCTCATTATGGCTTTTTTTGGCTGTTGTTTGAAATAGCAAGAATCAGTTTATGACCTTCCAGTTGGTTGCACTATCAATTTTTATGTTCTTACACTGTGGTGTTTGCAGTAAATTTTTTTTTCAACATAATAAAGTTTCTAATGACTGGTAGGTAATAAAATGATTGTCGTCTGTGCTTACTGCACATTGATACACATTCAGCCAGTCAGTGAGTTAAAAGGGAGGATTTTCAAAATTTTTCATTTAAAATTTCTATTTTCTGAGCAGCTCTACTATTGTTTATTAGTGGGGGACTTGAGAATGCAGGAGTTATCCCTTACAATAACTGGAACTAGACTGTAGAACTCACTCTTGGAAGAAGAATGACCACAGACCACTCCCTGTTCAGAACTAAATGGAAAGCTCTTTTTTTTTTTTTGGGTCTTAGTTTTCTCTCTCTTTTTTTTTTTCAGACACCCACACAAACAAAAATAAAACATCCTATGGGCTACACCAGCAGTTTCTCCTAGAGGCTAGGTAAGATGAAAGAGAGAAAATACACTAATATTCTATTTTAAAATACTTCTGAAGTTGTTCAGTTACTGTGGAGATGAAGTCCATATAATTACTTAGCTAGACAGATGGACAGAAAGCCAATGTTTGAATAGATGGCAGGTGTGAAAAATAACACTAGTAACTTTACTGTTGCTTTTAATTTTTTAAAATGTATATATTGCACATTTAGCATTGGCCAGGAATAAACCACCTTGTCTGTATTAGATATGATCTTTCAATTTTACTTTGAAATAGTTCAGAAAATGAATATATTCAAATAGCATATTCAAATTGTATTTTAAAGTAAATACCTTCCCTAGCAATTTAATTTCTCTAAACCATTTCAACCGAAAATTCTTTGCTAAATATTGTACTGTGAACTACTCTTACACATATATATAATGCCAGAGTCTATCCTGTGTACTGACATCACCAGATAACACAGGATGTAAACTGGGCAGAATTTTGCTCATAGAATTTTTTTTGGGAGGATTGTCAGTAAATTACTCTGTTGGCGCTTGCGAAAATGGGGGAGCAATAGAACGATTGGAACAGTACACGGTACTGTGTAAGCCACTGATCCTGCAAAGACTTACACATACCCATATTGCTCGTAAGTGGTTCAAAGTTAAGGATAAGTGCTCACAGAAATAAGGCTTGAGTTTACAGGCACAGCCCTGCCAATGCTCCTCAGGCTTTGATCTGCCAAGTCTCTTGCTATTCCAGTCATAGGCCTATTCTAATAGACTGGGACTATGAAGAGATCATGAAACTAATTTTATTTTTGACCTTTAAAGCATGACTTAAGTGCAGGTTTCCAGAGGTGAAAGGCTACTGCATTAATCCACTGCAACTCTCAGAGTGCTACATTTCCTTGTTTTATAGGTCAAAAGTTCTGTGTTATATGAAGTGCTACTGGCGTATAGGGCAGATTCCATACTCTCAATACAGGAAGAATTCCCACTGAAAACAAAGGGAGATTTTCTTGCAAAGGAATACAGACTTTGGGCTTCTATTTTACATGGATCTGGACAAATAATTCACACACAAATGAATGCAGTGAATTTTGCATCTTTTTCTATCAACAAATAGTAAAACTGTGGTTGTATATTTGAAATTATTCATGGATTTCACGAGTGAGTAATTCTTGATCTGCAGCTTGTTGGTGGATGCTGACAATTATGTTTGCTGAGTTGGTTAGTCACAAAACTCATATGGCATTGTTGCTTTTCCTTGATTAGTTAGCTCTGAAAATCATTCAACACAGCATGAATTGTAAATATTACAATCAAGTATTAATTTGTAAATTCATGTTCTGATGCCTAATTACATTGCTCCCTACTCACTCAGAAGTGTGGATGAGGGCTTTAGCTGGGCAGGAAGGAGGACACTGTGTAGACTTTTCCGCTGAAGAGGGCGGAGATAGTTACTTGGTGAGTGGCTACCCATTTTTTGCCCTCCCCTATGGGGGTTAGGCTTTGAGGAGGATATGTACCAGCTTAGTTGTAGCTGGGTTACTTTGAGGGAATGTTCAAAACCCTTTTGGGTTAAGTTAATTGGCTGAGAAACAATATGGCTTGTTTTAAAAACTAATTTATAGTGTCAGGCCTTCCTTCCCTGTGTGTCCAAGTCAAAAATCATACGATGTCTATTTTCCCCTGTTTCTTAATTATATGACAAGTTGCAAGTAATTCTGGTGTAGGTGCTGTGTACCTAAAATGAGATGTCATTTCATTTTCTGTGTACTCTTCTCTTAAGGTAGACATTTCCATGCTGCCCAGGCAGCTGCCATGTTGTGTTTTTCAGTTTCAAATAAACAATGTTACAGAAAAGTATACTATGTTAACTCTGTGTTCTTTGTTTTTCTTACTCCGAAATCAGTCAGCTAGACTGAAAAGACATATTTTGCTATTTGTGTGAGGAAAAATGAACTGTAATTAACCAAAACAGCACGAATAGTCCAATGATATATACAATCTTGTCTAAATTACTGCCTCTATGGAAATCTGGTATACTGTTAGTTTAGTCCTTTAATCCTTTGTTTTTGATGTATGCAACCATAATATTTAATATATTCGGGGGGGGGGGGGAATTCAGTCCCGAACTAGCCTTCTGTAACTTTCTGATATCCATTAAGATTTTCCGAGCAGGATTGTGAACAGAACACGGGGTGCTATGTAAGACTGATTAGACAGACCACAGTGCAATTTGTGTGATTTCATTTTATTTATACTTTAAAAAAAATTTATTCTCTTTCATAAGACTTACTTTTATAGCTATTATTTGAAAACCTGAACTTTATTCAGGCGTAGAGTGGCACAGTATAGCCAATAGCTACAATAGAAAATAACCAAACTGCAAAGTTTGAACATGGAACTGAAAAATTGCCAAAATTCAGGTTTAGAGGTGTTCATAAAATTGATTTTTTTTCCTTCACAGGAAATATCGACCTTTTTGGAGTTATTTTCATTTCTCAATTGCCACAAAAAGCTGAAGGATCAAAAATTTCCACACAATGGACAATTCCAGAAAGTTTCTAACCAGAAATGTCCAAGTGGAACTGTCAAGGTTCCTTCCCCACTCTGAACTCTAGGGTACAGATGTAGACACCTGCATGAAAGACCCCCCCCCCCAAGCTTACTCTTACCAGCTTAGGTTAAAATTTCCCCCAAGGCACAGATTTCTTTCTTGCCTTGGGAATCAGCTTAGGTTAAAAACCTGGTACGCTGCCACCACCAAGCAGTTTTTAAACAAAGAACAGGGAAAGAGCCCACTTGAAGACGTCTTTCTCCCCAAATATCCCCCCAAGCCCCACACCCTCTTTCCTGGGGAAGGCTTGATGATGATATCCTCACCAATTGGTACAGGTGAACACAGACCCAAACCCTTGCATCTTAAGAACAATGAAAAAGCAATCAGGTTCTTAAAAGAAGAATTTTATTTAAAGAAAAGGTAAAAGAATCACCTCTCTAAAATCAGGATGGTAAATACTTTACAGGGTAATCAGTTTCAAAACATAGAGAATCCCTCTAGGTAAAACCTTAAATTACAAAAAGACACACAAACAGGAATACACATTCCCTCCAGCACAGTGAACTTCACAAGCCAAAAAAAGAAGAAGAAGAAGAAAACCTAACTGATTTTCTAGCTAGATTACTTACTAACTTTAAAGGAGTTGGAGGGCTTGCATCCTTGATCTGTTCCCAGCAAAGGTATCACACAGACAAAAGCCTTTTTCTTCCCCTCCAGATTTGAAAGTATCTTGTCCCCTCATTCGTCATTTTGGGTCAGGTGCCACAAGGTTACCTTAGCTTCTTAACCCTTTACAGGTGAAAGGATTTTGCCTCAGGCCAGGAGGGGATTTTATAGCACTGTATACAGAAAGGTGGTTACCCTTCCCTTTATATTTATGACAGGAACATTTAGGCATTTTTCATCAAAACAAAGTGATCTGATGCCAAAATGCATATTTCTTTTTGAAATGCCACTCTAAGTGATAAATGTGATTTCATTTTGAAAGATCAATTCAGAATTCTATTTTTCATTTGATTCTCCAGATTGGAAAACTGGAAAAAAAGAATCGAAATCAACCTTTTACTGCAGAAAATTGATTGTCAATGAAACTGCATTTTCTGATGGGATTTTTTTTTTTCTTTTTTGGAAAAACTTTCAACCAGCTCTTTTCAGGATGTTGACATCCTCAGTAACCTCACTGGAGCATGTGTAGTTCTCTTACTAAAAATTATACATTACGTTCTATATTTAGAATATAGCAGAAACAAAGCTCAGCAAACCAAACATGAAGAGCCTCCATCTACTTCAATTCTTCTCACACTGCTGCTGCATAATTTCATCCTTATATTTTTTTGCTTCTTCCTCTGCTACCTTTCAGGCAGTTCTTGTTGAGGAGTATATTCCTTTGCACTTTCATTTATTGTAACATCAAATGCTCTACCAAGAGCTTCATTATTCTCCCTGGAGATTGGGAAGAGGTGAAACTATTAAAAACTCTTTTAAAGTAACTTAGTATATTTTCTGACTGGCCTGATGGCGTTGTATGGTTCAGTTTATCTTTGTTCAGCAGAAACAGGAATTTAGGGCCTGTACATTGACTATAATGGGTTTTGGCTCCAGTCCTTAGTTACCACAATAGGTTAGATGTGATCTACTTCCATTAAAAATGTCATTAAACAAATGCATAGTACTTTTACTACTGAAATATAGGAAGTGAGATTAGTGACTAGTACAAGACACTACATTCTAGGACTCCTGGGTTGTCTTCCACTGACTCACCAGGTGACCTTGGGCTAGCAACTTAACATGTCTGTGTGCTTTTAAAATCTTCTTAAAATAAGAGGGAGGAGGTGGAAGTAGAGCTCACCTCCTTTTCTGTCTCTCATGTTGTAGCAGCTGTGTTGGTCCCATGATATGAGAGAGACAAGCAGTGGGAGGTAACATATTTTACTGGACTAACTGCTGGTGTGTGAGAGACAGGCTTTTAACCTACAAAAAGTTCTATTTCAAATCTGGGAAAGTACTCAGAGCATTACAGATAAATATAAGATTGAATGGATTGTTTAGCATAAGTGGCTTACACACATTGTAAGAGACTATTCAAGGTGAAATGGCCATTAACAATGCTACTGTCCTAGGACAAAAAAGGAGGAGTGAGTGTTACAGATGAGTTGTAACAAAATGTAAACCCAGTGTCTTTATTAAGTTCATGATATTTTAGTGTTTAGCACAGATATGACTTTAAGCTCCCAGCCTCATCCTTTAAAGCTGTCAAGGTTTCCTTTGAGGATGAGGACTGAGAGGTCAGACATGGAGTGATCATTTTGTGAAAAGTGTTAGCCAACAGGTGATAGGATGTTTTTGTCTTTTTGTCATTTTTCTTTGAGCTCATCAGAGAGTGTAGTGGTTGTCTGGTTTCACCCACATAGTTGTTGTTGGGGGCATTTATTGCACTTGATGACTTGATGCACCATAGTTGAGAGAGATGTATGCTGGGCCCATAGATCTTAAAAGGTGTGTTTGGAAGGGCACGGTTATTGATCATCGTAGCAGTGGAGATGTGTCTGCAGGGTTTGCATCTGTTATGGCAGGGGCTGGTGTTTAGCTGGTGGGTCCTGGTCTATAGTGAGCTTGCTTCTGATGATGAGGTTGGAAGGTTGTTTGAAGGACAGAAGAGGAGGCTTGAGAGAGATTTCTTTGAGAATATGGTTCCCATCAAGTATGAGTTGTAATTGTTTAATGATAACCTGTATGGGTGCCAATGTGGGGTGGTAGGTGACAACTAGGGGTGTGCATTTGGTGTGGTTTTCTTTCCTGTATTGAAGCATGTTCTCTTAGCATATTTTGGTGGCCTATGCCATGGTACGAGTCTTCTTCTCTGGTGGAGTATCTTTGTTCAGCAAAGGGAGTTTTAGAGTGTTGATACTATGCATCCTGGACTTTCTCCTTGGGATATATTCTGTTGTATTTGAGTGCCTGGCTGTAAATAACCTATTTCTTGGTGTTTTTGGGTGGGTATGGGATCTAGGGGTAGGTGTGGTGATCTGTGGATTTCTTGTAGTCTGTCAAGATCCATGGCTGAAGTTGATTGTAGTGTCCAGGAAGAGGACACTGGTGTGGGAGTGTTCTGCAGAGAGTTTTATGCTAGGTGGTGATCGTTCAAATTGTGGTGCAAATCCATGAGGGAGTATAGATCATTTGTCCAGAGGATGAAAATTAATCTTGTTAATTGCCTTTTATGAAACATGTTGGATCCTGTAATGAAATGTGCAATAGAAGTTAAAGGATTATTATTTTCATTGTTACTATTTATTTTATTTTTGTCTTGACATACACTTATCTCTCATGTACCCTCAGTTGCATATAAATATCCAAGTCACTTATAAAATATTTCAAAGAATGAATGCACTTGTGAAGATTTCACATGAAGATTTCCTAATCAACAGATGCTTTTTGACTTATTGTTTGTTTATTTTCCCAAAGATGAGGTGATGAGATGAAGGAAAGCTTTTGGAAAAGCAATCAGCTGATAAATCCAAGCACCCAGGTCAGAAGACTTGGTTGGGAAGAAAAAATTCTGTTGGGTTTTTGAAGTTTGGGCTGTTGTGTGTTAATTGATATTAAACCCCCTACAGTTCTTTTGTAAGTTAACCAAAATCCTTATGATGTGCATCTATAAATTTAGTGCCATATACCTATTAAAACTGAAAAGATCTTTGTTCTTCAGTTGAACATTTGTGGGTAAAGGGAAATATGATCTTATGTAACGCATACATATAACTTGTTACCCCGGTTTTTGCCCTGACCTTACTAATATAGTCCAGATGTCCAGGAAAAGGTCCCTTGATATTAACAAAAAGTATCTGTTACTACAAAGTGTGTTATAATGAACAAGATGGGGTAATAGATAAGAGGCTCTTATAGTCATTATGTTCTGTAATTGCTGAGGGATATATGGTGATGCAGACATTGTCTGCGATTTATGAAATAATGACCCATTGAAAGATGTTTTTAATTCATTAGGAAGTGCATGTTGCAATAGGATTTCTTAGTAATAATAACTAGGATTAGAAATCCCTTTAGTTTATCAATCATGTAAAGTGAGAGATCATAAAAAATTTCATAAGTCATGAAGTAAAGCGAGATATTGAAAAGAGAATACATGATGGGATCAACTGTGATAAAGTAATTTTTCCCTCCCTTCAAAGGACTTTCATGGGAGTTGGATCAAGTCTAAAGTTTGGTTCAGGTAAATTTTCTCAAAGCTGGGCTAATGAAACAAATTTTGGGGCATACATACATGTTAGGGTCATAAGCTAACAGAGTTACTATCTGCCATGAAGGAGTCCTCAATCCTGTACAGAAAAGTCAGTTTACAAACTCACAACCAGCTTTGATATAAACAAGAATGCATTGTGGGCTTAGTTTTCCATCAATTTCTCCATTTCTCTAACAGAGCTATGCAGGCCCTTATGTTGCTCCCTTCATATTGCACTCCTGGATAAGTCTCAGACAGCACCTGTCCCAAAAAAGCAATTTCTCTTTCCATAATATATAATAATCTTGACTGAAAGGTGGGCCACATATTGTTGCAATAGTGAATGTGATGCTTAATACTACTATCAAATGTAGATGCTCTTGAATTATGATGCAAAGAAGGATGATTTCCTTCTACTGAAGAATTGTGCTCTGATTTTCAGTGGGAGTTCAACATGGGTCTTTTGAAGAAACAGCACCAATTATCTGATACTTGCAATGGCACTGAAGAAGATGCCTCATTAACTGCTGTGGTTACCCAAATTAATAGCTCTTTGCCTTTGACTTATTTTCTGTCCTTTTTTCCAGTAAGCATAGAATAGAACACCAGGAACCTAACAAAAGTGACTCTAATTAGCTGGTTTTGAGCCTGTCTTTCAAAGAAAGATTGTTGTTGAGTTCATGGAACAGATCACCAAGGTTCACTCTGGACCAATCTCCATTTCCATATGCTTTGAAGATTTAAATTTGCAAACAGTTCCTCATGTATAGAAATAAGTCTCACCAACAATATGAAGATTGCATGTGTGCTAAAAAATTAATAAAGTAGTATGTAGAAATGTATTTTCCACCATGCAGTACAGTTCAAGAAAATATGTACAAATCACAAAACAAAAATTCACCTTAGGGCATTCTGTTAATTTGAATAGCCAGCTAATAGCTATTATTTCTGACTACATAGAAGATGGAAATAAAATGAACTTTTTGTACAGTGGTAGGAAACTGCCCAGGAACAAAGTACTCTGAATGCCATTAAAGGCTTCCTTCCCCGCCACCATTATAGAAAATGTTAGAAATTCATCACAATGAGAAATAAAAGCTACACTTTTAATACAAACCTTCTCCCACTAAAAAATATCCCTAATACTAAAACAAAAAAAAAATAGGATACAAATAAATTTTGGTTACAGAGTGGCTGTCGCACTAGCTGGAGTGGGTCATGACCAAGAGTGCCAACCTCAGGGCAGACATCTGAAACTGGTTGTATGCTCTATAATTAGACTTCACCAACCAGTAACAAATGTGAACTCCTGGTTCACTGTAAGAGTATGACCTTGGAGTCACAGAGAGACTGAACTGCCCAAGGGGACTATCTTTCTACCCAGATAATCTAGACTTAGTGATAAATGGTCACTTACACCAAAAATCACAAAATATTCAGGCTGCTCCTAGTCGCAAGAGATCAGTCACTTACCCCAGAACAATTTGTACTTTATCTCACACCAAAGACCCGAGTAGCCAATCCTGCAGTAAACTAATTAAGGATTTATTAACTAGGAAAGAATGTTGTAGGGCTGTCTGCCACCAAGCAGGAATTGGTTATTCAACATGTTCAACTTCCTAGAAGTCTTGGGGCCTTGAACATCATTGATAAGAATGCTGTGGCTTGGCTTGACCGGATTGCATATGCCAAATAAAATAAATAACTAGGAAAAATAAATGTTATTTACAGGTTAAAGCAGGCAATATATATTACAAATGAGTTCAAGCTATGGTTCCAAACAGTGACAGTGATGTAGTAATATGTCAGCATTAAATGTCTTTTTAAGGCTGACCCAGGTTGACTCTGGGGATCTTTGCTTTTTTTTTTTCTTAGCTTCAGCCCTTGTAAGTGTTCAAACAAAAAAGAAATGAAAAATCTTCATGTCAACTATCTTTAATTCCCACCTCCAGAATTCAAGCTGATGGGAGGTGCTTTCTCTCACATACCACTTTCACGGTTGTAAGAGGGCCATTAAACCAGCCTTTGTGTTGTGATGTTCCACAATGGCCCACTTAGTCTTGATATTCTTCTGGATGAGTAGGGGGAGGTATCACTTTTCCTGCCTTGGTCCCTCAGTTCTGAGCAGGCAGTTTTACAATTTATAAAGCAAAACGTACATATTACCTTATAGCTCAGGATACAGACATTACAAGTAAGATAAATGCACGCAGCAACTTACAAGCATTTCAGAGTCTAAACACTAAATGTACTTGTCAAGGTTCCTCCCCCACTCTGAACTCTAGGGTACAGATGTGGGGACCTGCATGAAAAACCTCCTAAGCTTATCTTTACCAGCTTAGGTCAAAACTTCCCCAAGATACAAAATATTCCACCCGTTGTCCTTGGATTGGCTGCTACCACCACCAAACTAATACTGGTTACTGGGGAAGAGCTGTTTGGACACGTCTTTCCCCCCAAAATACTTCCCAAAACCTTGCACCCCACCTCCTGGACAAGGTTTGGTAAAAAGCCTCACCAATTTGCCTAGGTGACTACAGACCCAGACCCTTGGATCTTAAGAACAATGAACAATCCTCCCAACACTTGGACCCCCCCTTTCCTGGGAAATGTTGGATAAAAAGCCTCACCAATTTGCATAGGTGAGCACAGACTCAAACCCTTGGATCTGAAAACAATGAAAAAGCATTCAGTTTTCTTACAACAAGACGTTTTAATAAAAATAGAAGTAAAGAAATAAAGAAATCCCCCCTGTAAAATCAGGATGATAGATATCTTACAGGGTAATTAGATTCAAAAACATAGAGAACCTCTCTAGGCAAAACCTTAAGTTACAAAAAAGATACACAGACAGAAATAGTTATTCTATTCAGCACAGTTCTTTTCTCAGCCGTTTAAAGAAATCATAATCTAACACATACCTAGCTAGATTACTTACTAAAAGTTCTAAGACTCCATTCCTGGTCTATCCCCGGCAGAAGCCAGCATATAGGCAGAAACCAGCATATAGACAGACACACAGACCCTTTGTTTCTCTCCCTCCTCCCAGCTTTTGAAAGTATCTTGTCTCCTCATTGGTCATTTTGGTCAGGTGCCAGCGAGGTTACCTTTAGCTTCTTAACCCTTTACAGGTGAGAGGAGCTTTCCCCTGGCCAGGAGGGATTTCAAAGGGGTTTACCCTTCCCTTTATATTCATGACAGTACTCAGTACAAGTTCAACACCTGTCTTGAATTATCTGAACATATAACTGATCTGCTGTGGTTTCCAGCTATGAATTTGTCAGCGCTCAGTTGGTACCTGTTTGACCAGCATCACAATGGCTGTATTAGAAAACAAAGCAAACAACCAACCCCTCCCACTGATCTTTATGCTCTATTATCACACAATGTGGGTAAATGGTGTGTGGTTTTTTTTTTTATAATGCAGTCCACTGTACTTGAATTTCAGTGTTTAAACAATTTCACAAAGTAAGGACCCAATTCTACAAACCCTTACTCGAGCACTTTCGTTGAAATCAGTAGGGTTACTGGCTTCTGGTCTAATAATGACATTCTTCAGTCTGATATATAGCTTAGATTTCTCAAGAATTCCTTTTTGAAGGTACCAGTTTTGTCACAATGAGGCAGCTATAAAATGTGTCTAGAAATCATCAGATGTTTGAGGCTTTGTCCAGGACACAATCCTAAATTACAGTATATCAGAGTATCCTTTTAATAAGTCAATTCCTCTTTGTAATTTCTAAAATTAATCCATCACTGGCATAATTTTTCAGATCTATAGTACACTGTTGTGCACAGTGGATTAGATGGTCCCTAGTTTACAGTCCAAGCTCTTAGTGGGAGTTTTGTCTGACAGAGCACATCAGGCTCAATCCTCCAAAAGCTTTCTACCAGATATAGTGGTTAGTACTATTAGTTGTCCCAGCAGTGTTTCCAGGATCAGATTCTGAGGGTATGTCTGTGCTGGAGGTGTAATTTTGTAAATAGCAGCTACACTGCTATTTTTAGCATGCTGGCTTGATCAGCTGTAGTGAGGGTATGTACTGAGTGGGAAATTACATCTCCAGCATAGGCATACCCTTAAGTAAGGATGACAAGATTTGGCGCAGTAAGAAGAGATTGCAAGAGGAAAACATATTGGCCTATTTGGAATCTTTTTAGTGACTTCTGTAAAGATCAGCACTTCAGTTTCCATAAATACATTTCTAGGTTACCTTGAGTTGAGTTTCTGCTGATTTTAACTTGATCATTATTTCATTCACATTTGCACAATATTCCACTATTGATTTTCATTGTTCTCTGAGCATTTCAGTCACACACTGCTTTATTGGGCTCACTCTCTAGATACCTTCTAAATTCCTAGGCATCTTCACAACTTGCCCCTCCCTTCTGTTTCTTGATTTTGGTAACTGGCATTGATTTTTGTGGTGGGGAAAACTTCAAATGGAAGATTTCTATTGAATCTTAAAGGTTGTGAATCTTATACATTTGCAGAGACTGTCAGTTTTGAAAAAAAATATTTTAATGTTAAGGGCAGAAAAATTAGACCCGTGGCTTCCTCTCTCTCTCTCCTCTCCCCTGGGACATTTATGAATTTAATATTTTGATGGCACCTTTAATACATGCTTCCTTGTGAGATATTGAGCATCAGAATGGTAGTTCCCTGTGACATACTGTCTTTCTCCACAAGCCTTAATATTGTCAGAAGTTAATATAGAAGCTCAGTCTTAATTTTTGTTAGATTTATTTATTCATAGGGCTAGAAAATCCCAAATAAATCAGCCTGCTAGTAACACTATCCTTTGTAGGACTGCTTGCTACATCTTTCTCAATCTCTCTAACATATCAAATCTGTCCTTAAATGTCTTTCTTTTAGGACACAGATAATTCCACCTTGTCTGACAGGTGCAACCCTATTTTCTTCTGGAAATTGGAAATGAACCTGAATTTCTGTATTTAACATTGCTAATTGTTTTGCGATACAAAACATTTTGTATGAATACTTTGTAATAAATATTCATTGTATTCACACAGGGCTAGATTTGTGTCATTTAGACACCGCACTAGGAGACCCTCCCTCTCCACAGCCCAGGGCAGATATGTCTCTTGGAGCTCACTGGATCTATTTAAAAACATATGTTACACAAGGTACGATCTAATTCCAATAAAAAAAAACATGGGCCAAGCTTATCAACTGACTTCATTAGAATTACACTAGGGATGATTTGGCACAGATCTGCATAACACTGTTTCTGTCAGATTAAACCAAAATACTTTATATGGTGAATTAAATAAAGGTACCAAAGGCACCTCAGGGCTACATGTTGACTCTGTGGAGTTACTTGGATATAACTGAAATCAGAATCAGTCTATAGATTTCTAGGAAGCTGGTAAATGTCTTATTATTTTGCTGTCTTACTAGCTGTGTATTAGAAAAGAATATCTGTGGTTTTGAAACTCTGGTATGCACTTTATCTACTCCATAGAGATCTTTCCTATATGTCAGAGAAGTGCTGAATCTAGATGAATGAAAGGGAAACACAGCAAAAGTAATCATTTTGCTTGTTGTGTAGTGAGGAATACTCAGTTAATATTAAGGAGGATATTCCAAGAGAGTTTTAATAACTATAATTTGGAATACAAAGTAAAACTCCTTAGGCATTCAAATTATTCAATATGTGACTCCTACAGTATTTAACATATGAAATGTTTCTACATCTGTCTGAAAATGAAGTCAGCCCACTTTCATGGTGTTAATCACTTTTATTGCATATATTACTTCACAGAATCCAATTTGTCACATAGAAGCCTGCATTTTACAGTATACAGTAGATACAAACCAGAAAAGAACCCTTATTGGAAGGAGAAATGTATTAATTTCTATCAGTTTTAACTACCATGTAATTATCCTCTATAATACTGTCTGAAAGGTAAAAAAATGATAAATGGCTGCAATAAAGAGACATCATACATGCAAAATGAAGGTTCAGCAGAGCTCATTCAACCTTCATTTTACGAGTAGTTTGTTTCCGCCACTCAGTTTTATAGATGAGTTCTTCGCATAATCTAGATGAATGGTTCAAACAACGTATGGTTCAAAGGGATTGAAATGTTTTGGGGTTTTTTGTTTTTAAATTTGGACACAAGTTGTAAAATTGTGTGGAGGTTTCTATCTGTGAAACACTTCACAGAACACAAACACTCATTGTTAAGTTTTGTCTCCATATGCTAAAACACTTAACTGTTTGTTTTTTTGCATGAAAAGTAAAATACCACCTTAGTCTCACATAGATTATATTTAGACAGATGTTTTATAAATGTTATGGGCCATTTAAACCAAAAATGCGGGCCTTTTATTCATAAGGAGCTATGCTTGGGGAATTGTTTTTCTTTTTTCTCTTCACTTTTCCTAGCATTTACAAGAAATTATAATTCATCCACATGGGTTATTTGAGTCATGTATTTGGGAAAAGCAACAGGTATTGTAAAAGGAACAAATTCTTTTACAATAGAACGACTGAGGGGGAAAAAGAAAAGATCTTAGAAAAGTAAATATATGTGCTTAAAGAAATTAACTAAAACTAATTCAAGCTGGAAAAATGTGTTCATTAGGCTGCATAATTTATGCAAAGTTCAGTTATGGCTTTCCTACAAGTCCAGAGTCTTTCTATCTTAGGTACTGTCATAAATATAAAGGCAAAGGTAAACACCTTTAAAATCCCTCCTGACCAGAAGAAAAAGCCTTTCATCTGTAAAAGATTAAGAAGCTAGGATAAACTCACTGGCACCTGACCACAATGACCAATGAGGAGACAAGATACTTTCAAAAGCTGGGGGGAGGGAGAAACAAAGCCCCTCTCTCTGTCTGTGTGATGCTTTTGCTGGGGACAGAACAGGAATGTAGTCTTAGAACTTAGTAAGTAATCTAGCTAGATATGTGTTCGATTCTGATTCTTTTAAATGGCTGATAAAATAAGCTGTGCTGAAATGGAATGGATATTCCTGTTTTTGTGTCCTTTTGTAATTTAAGGTTTTGCCTAGAGGGATTCTCTGTTTTGAATCTGATTACCCTGTAAGGTATTTACCATCCTGATTTTACAGAGGTGATTCTTTTTACTTCTTCTTCTATTAAAATTCTTCGTTTAAGAAACTGAATGCTTTTTTTTTCATTGTTCTTAAGATCCAAGGGTTTGGGTCTGTGGTCACCTATGCAAATTGGTGAGGATTTTTATCAAACCTTCCCCAGGAAACGGGGTGTAACATTTGGGAGGATTTTGTGGGGGGGAAGACGTTTCCAAACAGACTCTTTACTAGTAATATACTAGTTTAGACGTTTGGTGGCAGCGATAAAGTCCAAGGGCAAAAGGTAAAATAGTTTTGTACCTTGGGAAAGTTTTAACCTAAGCTGGTAAAAGTAAGCTTAGGAGGTTGTCATGCAGGTCCCCACATCTGTACCCTAGAGTTCAGAGTGAGGAAGGAACCTTGATAGGTACTTATATCATAGTACATCTATAGTATCTGAGTGCCTCACTGTCTTTAATATATTTATCCTCATAATGCCTCTGTGGGGTAGGGAAATGCAACTATCCCCATTTTTTACAGATGAGGAACATAGACACAGATAAAATAAGTGACTTGCCCATGGTCACCTAGGAAGTCTGTGGTGGAGCAGGAAACTGCACTCAGGTCTCACAAATTCTAGGTGATTCCCCTATCCACTAGCCCATAAACCCTCATCCATGGACAGTTGTTCTGCTGTAGATGCTGCCCAGGAGCCAGATTATGATGGCATCACAAGCTACTCCCTAGCTTCCAGTTCCAAAAGGGAAGCAATCAACACCAGCCCTACTCTTGATGCATATTACTTCCTCCTCCATGCTGCCTTAGATGTGTTCACTGGTATATGTGCGGGTTTGAGGACAGAGACAAGGTTTCGTCCATGCTGCACTCCTGCCTAACTCCACCACCATTCATCTGTGCAGGAAGCAGAATAAGTTACCCCACAGTAGCTACTCTCTCCTCTTTGCTAATACCTGTGAAAAGAGTAGCCAGTGCAGAGGATTAGATGGTGCCTTTGATTCCTTAACTCCCATGTGTGGATACATAGGGTAACTTAACGGTCTTACTCTAAAAGCATGCAGATTGTCTTCCCCTAATAGGCAACTTTATTACTTTACAAATTGTGGTCTCAATCATGCCTTGAACTGTGAGTGGTAGCTTCAGGGGCATTGTGCCTCCTTGAAGCACAATACCTGTCCATTGCTACACCTCTTGCTTACTGCTGGCCGGGAGCCACGGCTCTTTCCCTCCCACCCCTCTCCTAGCCAGTCAGTCATGTGATCCTGTTTCAGACAACAGATTGGTAGTCAAAACTCAAACAATTGTATTTCTCAGATGCCTGGTTAATAATGCAAAAGAGGAAGTGCACGTGATCCTACCTCAACCTACTGTGGTGCATAAAGAAAGTCTGGTTTGATTTAAAGTTGCATTGGTTTGCATCTAAAAACAGTGGTGTATCTCATGATGAAGCAAAACAAATAGAAAATCTAACTATCTATTAATGTTGCATCAGAGAGCAGGAAGAAGTATTTGATGGTTAAGAGAATTCTGTGGCATTTTTGTCTTTAGAAACTGTTCATTTAAATCCTGAGGCAAACAAAGGGACTGATCCTTCCATGTTATGCTCATGAATAGTTGGACTCACTGATGCTAATGGAATTACTCATGTGAGTAAGGGTCTGCAGGGTTTGATTTACATGTGAGTGGCAAACGAGAAAAAGCATAACATTTTCTACACAGAAATATCTCCAAGCCCTAATTCTCTGAGGTGCTGAACTCCTGTGAAATGTGGAGTGCCTTCAAATCCTATTGATTTATGCAGGAATTAAGGAAACATGGTATCTTCCAGGATCTAGCCCTCTGTTGGTAGTTCTTGTATTTTCTCTTCACAGTAATCTTTCAGTGTGATCTTAATAGTGTGATTTTTTTCTCCCTCCTGTCCTGTCCTATTCCAGACAGTACAAAACACTATCCCATTTGTAGGATAAATCCCCCTTGTCTTCTGAAAGCTAAACATAATTGATTCCAAGGGCAACAATTCTCCAATCAAATTCAGCAGGAGCTACCTCCACCATTCAGTAAATAAAGAAGACCATTTACATCTGTCCTCTGATGCTTTGGATCAGCCAAGCAGTTCCACCTTCATAATTCTCATAGCTAAAGAATTGACCCATTGAAATGTTTGGGACCAATTAGACTGTATCTCAAGCCAGAACTACTGGCACTTTGTGCATTCCCATAAACTGTTTCAGTGTAAGTTTTTCAGTCTGACATTTCCTTTAAATTCAGTACAATTTTGTGACATACTTTACAGACCTGGAGAAGTAAAACTTCTTTGGACTTTGAAATATTGTGTCTATATGAGATTAACAAAGGTGGTTGTGTATGTATATTTAATTCTCCATTCTGCCAAGTATATTTCTAACCTCATTTCTGACTGCCAAGCTAGTGAGCTATTTTGGAGTAGTTTACATATGCCTCATAAAAGCTTGGGTTTTTTTTGCCTCTGTAGGGAAGCTGTTTAAGGCCTTGATTCAGTAAAGCACTTAAACATGTGTTTAAATTATGTGTTTGTCTTTTGCTGAATCAGAGCTTAAAATGATAATACCTAGTGCTTATGTCACACTTTACATCAATAGATGGCAAAGCGCTTTACAATACAGGTAAATCTCATTATCCCCATTAATTTTTAGAGGACATGCTTTAGGCCTTGACTATAAACAGTTATACCAGTTAACAGAAATCTGTTTTTAAACCAGTTTAGTAAAATTGGTATGAAACTCTGTTTAAGAGTGACTGACTTCAGTTTTGCTTAAACCTGTTCTTAACTGACTTAAGTTAAATTGTTATAAGCAGAGTTTATATTAAGTATCTGCACAGCGTATGAACTAGCTTAACTAAATTGGTGAACTTTAGGTAAACCCGTTGAACTTGCATGTAAAGAAACCTGCACAGTGTCCAGGGACGGCTCGACCAATCCCCCCCCCCCCCACCAACCAGTCGCTGCCTAATTGCCGCTGCCACAACAGCAGCGGAGCTGCTGCCCAAAAGCCGCTGTGGCGGGAAGAGTGATGGAGCTGCCGCCGAATTGCCGCGGCAATAGCTAGGGACTCCATAATTGGGTCATGTTGTTAGCTGCTTGTGGTTACAATGTAATTATTTCTGAGTCCTACCACTACGTGGCCTCAATTAGCTCCAGTAAGGTTACATAAAAGGGTCTGGAACCTCTTTCAAGGGATACACAGAGATCTAGAATGTGGGATAGAGAGGTACTGCATGGAAAACCTTAGGAGCAGCAAAACTTGTGGAGGAAGTTTAGACTGAGTTTCATGTTCATCAATAAAGCTGAATTATAATGAGGAGGTAAACTTGGCCTATATACATTATGTCTATACTCTTTTCAGAATACATTATGAATGCCACCTGCTTACTGGTCAAAATGAAATGTATTTACTGTTATGATTCCAAAGGTTATTTTAATGAAGTGTCTGGCTTAATTATGAAGAAAGTTATTTTGAATTTGGAAACCTTAATATATTTTCTATCTTGTCAAAATGATTTAAGAGGTTGTGGTGTCTCACTTTATGCACCTGGCCAGCTTAAAGCAAAATAATAATAATAAAAAAAACTTTATTAAACCTGGAACCATTCTACATGTGGCCAGTTTGGCATTAGATGAGGGCCTCTGGCTAAGAGGAAAATGTAGGACCAATTATCTACTAAGAAGAAATCCAAGCCCACAACTAAATTTCTTGGGAAAATTACTCAAAACTCTCTCAGGGGAAAGTCCTACAGAATTTAATATGGATAAAGCCAATAGTGTTCTACAGAAATTCCTTTTACAAATCTATAGAACTTACTATAGAATTATGTCTTTTTTGTATTATTTAGTTTTGTTTTTGTCCATATTCTAGAATTCTATAGAAGGAATATAATTTTCTATTAAATATTATAGAATGGGCCAAAAATCTATAGAAAAGTATTAATTTTCTATTACAGTTGAATGGGTTTTTCTATAAAGGATTCTTAAAAATGAAAAAAAGAAATAAACTCCAGTTTCATTATGCTGGTAAATATTATAGATGGGGCTGGTAGAGCGACCTATTGTTAAGGTTGCCTAATGGTTCCCATTAGAAGATCCTGTTTTTTGTTGCTCATAACTTGCCATGCTTTAGTCATTTGGGTTGAATTGTTTTGTACTGGATGTCTACCTCAGACTGAATTTATTTTAAAAAATTTTACTCAAAATGGTTTAGCTGTGTCTGAGAATGTCAGGTGTTTCTGAGAATGATGGGCATTATTTTGCCCTTTTAAAAAATGTGGTGACCTTTGAAAAGCTCTAGCATCCCCATGCTTTAGAGCAGGCACTTGAAATTGAGCAGTAGGGTGGCCTTTGTGTCAGGGATGTGGGGTTTTTTCAATCCATGTAAAAATCTGTTGAAATGTGACTGTTATAAGCCTCTGAAAAATCTCAGTTTGTACATGCTCAGTGAAGACTTGTTAGATTTTTAGCAGCTAAATTCCCCAAAGATTGCATCTGCGCTGGACAGGAATGAACATGTCTTCCCTTGAACTTGCAGCTCTGGGTTTCTGTGGGCTAGGCTGGGTCCAGGCACCTGACATGAGAGCAGGAAGCCTACCTTTCCTGGGCTTTCAGTTACCTCCCTGCTAGTGCCCAGGTAGCATGGGGAAGGAAGCTGCTTGATCTGAATACAGAGAGGACCTGTAGCAGAGAAACAAGGGGGAGTAGTTTGAGACAAGGAACTGGGAGGTGGGGGAGACTGTGACTGTAGGCTGGAAGTGGTGTGGAGAAGGAAACTGAGATTGGGAGGAGGAGCAACTGGCACTTGCTTGGAAAGGAGACAGAAACTGAGAACCAGTGGGATGGAGTGGGGGAAGAAGTTGAGGGAGGGGAAGAACTGAGACTGTTCCAGTCTCTGTGTCCAGCCAAGGAGCTAGTGGGGAAGTGATGGCTAGAGTGGATTCTGAAATTTGGAAGAGGAGTTCAGGGAGGTTGGGCAGGGACTCAGTATGGATGGAAAATGTGGATGAGGTGCGGGTGACAGGAAGGTGTGGTTAAGGTAGGGCAGAGAGAGAGACTCAATGTGGAGCCAGGACTGAGGCTAGCTAGGAGTTGCTGGGCAAGGAGACTTGGAACAAGGACCTGGGGATTGAGAGATAAGGCAACTGGGAATTGTAGGTCATGAATGAAACTGAGACGGGGAGGTCAGATGGGTGAGATTAGCATTGGGATGAGAAGCATGAGGAGTGAAGACTGGGACTGGCTAGGTAAGGAAAATGGAACTGGGACTAGGACCCAGGGGTGGGAAAGACAGGACTGGAACAGAGCAGAAAAGGTCATACTTGGGAGGAATGGGCAGAAGAGTCTGTGCCCACTCTCCCCTTCAGAGCCTGGAATGGAACCCAAGAATCCTAAATATCACCTTTCCTGTGCTGTCAGCAAATATCTGTGAAGCCCAGTGGCAAAGGTCCCATCCCCATAAGGTTCATATAAGGGATGGCAATCTACTATTGCTCTAAGTTCCTCTTTTAGCTCCAGGGGCAGAGATCTGTGCACTGGATATATGGTATTTGAGTTCTATCAAGGCTGTCTGGTGGAACAGAAGTGCCACCTCTATAGAGCCCAGCAGAGCCAGGTTCAAGTCCCATGAATCCTCACACTCGTCACTTTACATGTCCGCTTCCATCTAAGAATCTTTCTCAAGCTTTTGTGTGGTACAAGTATCCCTATTGTACAGAAGAGGCTTTGTCTTGCAAAGTGCTTATAAAGATCCTTCGGGGTGTGTGACATGAATTGGAGGAGTACCGAGCCTTTGAGAATGCTCTCTGTACATCACAGGTTTGGGTCTTGTCCAAGGTCACCGAAGGATTGTGTGGCAGGACCAGGAATAGAACTCAAGTCTCCTGACCTCCAGTCCTGTGCCACAGCCACAAAATAATCCTTCATTTATAGTTACAAATGAATTATAACCATTTCAATTATAATGCCCTCCTCCCACAAAAAAAAAAAAAAAGAAATTGCATATCTGTATCGTCTCTCATTAAACACTGGGTTAAAATTCCATTGTCATCTGTAGGAAAGGTCTTCCCTGTCTAAATGTGCTTCAATCTTTGCAAAGAAACCGTGAGAAAATCCTTTCATGAAAGAGAAGTTTAACCGAGTCTGGGTGGCTTACAATAACAAAACATTTTTTTTAAAAAATGGAGGTACCGTCCCATCTTTTCCTTTGCTTTGTAGTCAAGATGAAATGGATGCTGCTGCTGTACTTTGACATTGTCACTGTTGCTGTATTCAGTACTTTGAATGCTTTTGAGCTTTCCTGAGACTTGTTTTCTAGCAACATAAAGGAATGAGAACATCAAAAAGCTAAGAAATCACTGAGTGACAAATTCAGAGGTGATATGTGAGGTGCTGTAAGTCAGGCTGCATTACATGGCACACACCGAGCTAGCATGACTATAAAATAGTAGCGTAGCCACTGATAGCCCAGGAAGTGGCAGCAGTGGCTCAGCTTAGCTGTGCCAGGTAGAATACATCCCCATGTGATTCAGGCAGGTTCGTATTCAACGTAGCTAAGTCCTGCCACTGCCTGTGTTACCGGGGCTACGCTGAGATTTATACTCGTGCTCGCTCAATGAATCACATCTCTTACTCGTAGTGTAGCTGTAGCCTAAGTTGGTGTACATTGCATACCGAGGAGTTGGAAGAAGATGTAAGTTGGAGGGAGGGTTACTTTAACTAACAACTTACACAGAAATGTAGGGCTTGTAGAGATCTCAATGTCATCCAGTCCATCCTCCCATGCTGAGCAGGACCAAGTATACCTGGACCATCCTGACAAATGCTTGTTCTTAAAAACCTCCCATGACTATGATTCCACATGCTGCTTTTGACCGATTTTCATGCTGTGCTCCTCTCTCGGGATGTGAGTTGCACCGGCTTAGACTCCCAGTTCTAAGTGTGTGTCTACACCACAGCTGAGAAGTGTAATTTCCAGCTTGTGTAGATGTACATGTGCTGGCTCTCCTCCAGCTAGCACCTAAAAATAGCAATGGGGCCAGGGTGGGCTGGGCAGTGGCTTGGGCTAGCCAACTGAGTATTTACCCAGGAGGTCAGGTTACCAGTTTGGTAAGGGGGTATGAATCTAAGGTAGCCTGAGTTGCGGGAAGTAGGATGCAAACAGCGGGACATACATGCTGAAGGGACCATATGTTGTAAATTGTACTTAGACTCAGCTCTGAATTTGACCCTGAGTCTGAGCATCCAATAGATGGAGTCTCCCAAATGCACCCACTACACTGTATCATTATTGGAGTCAAAGAACACTCATTTTAAATCTAATCCCCTTGTTTTCTTTCTTTAAGGAAGGTTTTTTGTAACTAAATCCGCTTAGTCACCAGACACAGTGATTCTCAGATTGCGCCAGCTGAGCATGGGGTGTTTGGATCAGCCTCAGTGCTGCATAAAGGAAAGTTGCAATCCAGCCCAGAAATCAAGTGTTCATATAACTCAGATGCAAATTGTTGACTGTCAAGGGTTGGAGGAAATAGAGTAGAGCAGATAGCTGGACTAGGTGGAAGAGGTCTGATGAGTGGATCAGAAAAGGGGTATCACATTTAGGGTGACATTAGAACTCTACTAGCAGCTGCAGCCAGACCTGTCTTCCGGAATATTGCAGGCCAGCACAATCTGACTGGACAGTCACCAGTGCTTCACCGGGACCAGGACTGGTTGGTGAGATCTTTCACTGCATCTGCTAGTTAAACACAAAATGAAAGAGTAGATTGTCCCTGCAGTTTCAATTGCATATCTTGGTATTCTTTATATTTTGTTTTACCCTACCTCCCATGTCTTAAATATGACACATCTGTTAATATAGAATATTAACCTTTTGCGAAGCTGCATCACATTGTTGACTCCATGGCGGTGGGTATAATAGGCAAAGGGAAGCTGTGCCCGCCCTAGTGCAGCTGGCCCTGCACCTGGGCCAAGGTGTGCTGCTTCCCCTCCTTGCTCTGATCCTTCCCGGAGGCTCCCATGGCTGGCTGTTGCTGCCTGGTGAGTCTTCCTCCTCTGCTCTCCTCTCCTCTCCTCCACCCCACCCCTTTGGAGGTCCCCGCAGCTGCAGGGTATGGTGGGTGTGTGTGTGTGTGTGTATGTATGCATGGGAGCAGAAGTTGGTGGAATGAGGAGGCATGGGGAGGGGATTTCTGAGTATCTTTACACAAGTGAAAAAACCTTCCAGAGACCTAGTAGCAGATCACTGAAACTGTTAAAGGGCCATTATAGTGGTAATGAAGCCCTTTAACAGGCGTTTGCCAATGCCCAGGAAGCCTTTGGCATTTATATTGTAGGAAAATATGTTTCTGGGGTTAAAAACAGTTTCCAAAGGGTCTGTCAGTTATTCTCTGTACCCAGCAGAAGTAACTGCAAACCAGGTTCAAGGAGGAGCTGACATAGTCAGTGAGTTTATTTCTCGATCTAGTCATTTTATTCTAACCCAGTTTAAATTAGTCTGGCAGGGAATTCTGTGTAAGAAAGATTATTAAACTACTGCCTTCAACCTCTCTGGTCACGCAATTACAGACATGAAGATCGCTGTCTTAAAACAAAAAAACTTGAAATCCAGACTCCAGCGAGAAACTGCTGAATTGGAATTCATTTGCAAATTGGATACTATTAATTTAGGCTTAAATAGAGACTGGGAGTGGCTAAGTCATTATGCAAGGTAGCCTATTTCCCCTTGTTTTTTCCTACCCAAGACGTTCTGGTTAAACTTGGAATTATGCTGGAAATGGCCCACCTTGATTATCATACACATTGTAAGGAGAGTGGTCAGTTTGGATGAGCTATTACCAGCAGGAGAGTGAGTTTGTGTGTGGGGGGGCAGGGTGAGAAAACCTGGATTTGTGCTGGAAATGGCCCACCTTGATTATCATACACATTGCAGGGAGAGTGGTCACTTTGGATAAGCTATTACCAGCAGGAGAGTGGGGTGGGAGGAGGTATTGTTTCATGGTCTCTGTGTATATAATGTCTTCTGCAGTTTCCACAGTATGCATCCGATGAAGTGAGCTGTAGCTCACGAAAGCTCATGCTCAAATAAATTGGTTAGTCTCTAAGGTGCCACAAGTCCTCCTTTTCTTTTTGCGATTACAGATTAACACGGCTCTTACTCTGAAACCTGCCTTAATGTAGGCTGTCAATGACAAACACTTTTTCAAAAGAAGAAAATAGGCTTCAGTTTGGCGCAGTTAGTCTGGCTTTTTCTCTCTCTCTATACAGCATACAGCGAACTCCGTGCCACACAGAGGAGAATCATCTGGCAATTGATCTGTAGCTGTTGCCTGTTCAGTTCCCTTGTGGAATGTTATTGGTGCTTTAAGATGAAATGGGGAGAGGGCTGTGGGGCAGGAGGGGAGGCAGCAGCAGGATGAGCAGGTGAGTTGTGAGCCAGCTGCACAGTGTGTGTGGGGGGGTCTGATGAGGCGAGGAGCAGGCGGGCGAGTGGCAGGCAGGGGAGGAGGTGAGCAGAGAGGGGAACCTCATGGGGCAGTGTGAAGAGGTGAGTGGCGAGTCAGCAGCAAGTGGAGGCAGGCTCTGGGGTGGCGCATGGGTGGAGTGTGGGCAGGGCTGTGGGTGGAAGAGGTGAGACCAGGAACTAGCCTTCCCCAGGGGAAATTTCACCCACTGCCCAGGGTTGACTTCATATTCAATTGGTGATCCACTGTACCCCAGATCCTCTTCAGCACTACTACCTCCTACCCACTTATTCGCCACGTTGCAGTTGTACATTTGATTTTTCCTCCCTAAATGTAGTACTTTAGTGAATTTCATCCTGTTCAGTTCAGACCTATTCTCCAATTTGTCCAGGTCATTTCAAATTCTAATCCTGTCTTCCAAAGTGCTTGCTACTACTCCTAGCTTGGTGTGATCCACAGATTTTGTAAGCATCCTCTCCCCTCCATCGTCTAAGTCACTAATGAAAATATTGAGTAGTACAGCACCCAGAAATGACCCCTGCAGAACCCCACTAGATACGTCCTCTGAGTTTGAGAGCAAGCCATTGATTACCACTCTTTGAGTATGGTCTTTCAACCAGTTGTGTGGTTTATTAGGCAGCAGGTTTAAAAAAAACAAAAGGAAGTATTTCTTCATACAACACACAGTCAACCTGTGGAACTCCTTGCCAGAAGATGTTGTGAAGGCCAAGACACTAACAGGGTTCAAAAAAGAACTAATACGTTCCTGGAGGATAGGTCCATCAATGGCTGATAGCCAGGATGGGCAGAAATGGTATCCCTTGCCTCTGTTTGCCAGAAGCTGGGAATGGACAACAAGGGATGATGGATCACTTGACGACGATTACCTGCTCTGTTCATTCTATCTGAAGCACCTGGCATTGGCAACTGTCAGAAGATTGGATACTGGGCTAAATAGACCATTGGTCTGGCACAGTATAGCCGTTCTTATGTTGTGCACCCATTTTATAATAATTTAATCTAGATCACAATTCCCAAGTTTCCTTATGAGAATGCCCTATTGGACTGTGTCAAAAGCCTTGCCACCCCTGCCCCAAAGTGCTTATAATCTAAGACAAGTCCCATGCGGCAGGAGAGGAAAGGGGATTTATGATATTTTTCTCTACGTACATATATTTTCATAGGGATAGTTTACACATACTCTATCTGCCACTCAGCCTAGCCATCATTAATTGACTGTTTTTTTTTATATGCAGTGTTGTAACTGGTTTGGCCCCAGGATATTAGCGAGACAAGGTGGGTGAGGCAATATTTTTTTATTGGACCAACTTATGTTGATGAGAGAGACAAGCTTTTGGGCCTACACAGCTCAGGACCTGAAGAAGAGCCATTAGTTGGTTGGGCCAGGTACTGTTGGTGAAGCACAGATGGTGATGTAGTGACTTAGTAAAAGACTAAACCAGATGAATAAAGAGGGACAGAGTTATGGAGGACTTGAAGTTTGATATGGTGAAACAGAGGGATCAGTAGATGGATTTAGCATTCTTTGGCTTTATAAAATTCTCTGAAAGGGATGCCTTGCCTTAGTGCTGCGGCGTGGGCCAAGGGATGTGCTGGCTACCGCTTCTCGCAGCCCCCATTGGCCTAGAATGACGAACCACGACCAGTGGGAGCTGCGATTGGCCGAACCTGCGGCTACAGGTAAACAAACCATCCTGGCCCACCAGCAGATTTCCCCGACGGGCCACATGCCAAAGTTGCCAATCCCTGATCTAGGCCATTTAAAAGAGTGGCATAATAGGTCAACTGGATGACCCCTCTCCTGGTCTCTGAGATGGAATTAATTAATCCCTTTTGGGGCCCTCTCTTCTGATGTCTGCAGAATGAAAGGAGAAAGAAACATTAACCCCCCTTTCCTGGACTCTCAAGCCAAAAATTCCTCTCTTTTTTTTTTTTTTTTAAATTGTGGTTGTTCAGTACACAGTGCTGGGAATTGGGGAATTCAGGAGGACGAACCTGGGGGCTTTTTAACTCCCTCACCTCCTGACATCAGAAGGCAGATTTTTTTTCCTCCTTGCTCCATCTCTATTGTTATGGCTGATAGACCTGCTTCTCCCTTAAAAAGAAAGGGGGTATTTTAAATGGACATGTGGCCTGCTTGTCACACTCCCCTACCCATCCACTCATTCTGCAGCAGTGGATCAAGAAAACAGTCCCAGCCTGATCCTCTGTGGGGATGAGAGATGCGTAACAGAGTACTAGGCTTTGGTGAAAATCCATCCCGTAGCAGATAATGGGAAGTACAAATATCTGGCATGGCTGGGTTAATGACTCTAATATTTATGCTAGTCCACAAATACATTATGCATACTTATATAATGATGATGGAGTCTCACATTGATGTTGACATACAAGGATTCAGCAAACAATATAGGTGCGCATGTATATGTGAGGTCAGACCAATGCGAGAGCCTCAAACACAGTTACACTGGGGACAGAGAAGCTTGTCCATGATCTCCTGTATCCTTCCTTGTGCAATTCACGTTTTTCACATAAGATGTTAATGTGCTTTGCTTCAAAGCAGTTAATGCAGATCTGCCTCCACCTTTCTCTGCTTTGGGCTGTTGCTTCAAGTTTAACTTCAGCATGTCTTGATATCATTTGTGTAGACCATCATGAGAACATGCCTTGCTTTAGATGGCCATAAAATATGGTCTTGGGTATTCTCGAGTCAGCCCCACTAAAGAGATGCTCAGATCAACACAGTTGAACTTTAATGAGCATGCTTTGAATGCCAAACATCGAACAATGATTAAGGATTTCAATACTGGGAATTTTGTTACACCACTTGGCCCTGCAAATGAGCTGAAAATACCATGAATGGAATTGATTCAGTTTCCAAATGTGGTGGTAATACGTTGTCCATGCCTCACAACCACCTAGAAGCATCATGAGTCTGTCAATAGATATTTTGTTTAGGGGCATCAAAATAAGCACCGTTATTCCATAAGCAGTGTGACAGCATTCCAAATACAAAGCTGGTCTGGGCTATATGATGGGTAATCTCATAATCAATGATGGCATTCTGTGACCGCATACATAAGGCTAGAAGGACCTCCTCTAGTCTAACATCTTGTATCATACAGGCTATATGGTTTCATCTAGTTACTCCTGCACTGAGCCCAATAACTTGTGTAATGATTTCACTGTAAAAGAGGAAAACAGCTAGATCCAAAAGCCAAATGCATGCATGCAGCCAGGTAAATTGGCCATGTGCATAGGACATGTTTGGGGGTTTAGTGGAGAGAATATTATTCAACCTCATCTACATTCTGGCCCAGAGTAGCTACTCAGCCATTCCTCTGTCTCAAGGCTATAGTAGTCAGTCTTCTAAAAGTGTCCTTTGACCAGTGGGTCCGTGGATGCACTGGCCATGCCTCAACCCTCCCGATACCCAAATAATTCCTTGCACTGCTATATAAAAGGTCACTTAAGATCAGTGCTCCATCGTGTTCTAAGAAACTGAGGCTCTTCTGCACAGTTTTCTGTGCACTGGGACACCTCTTGAAACAGATTCTCTCCTTTCTCCTCTCAAAAGGAGTAGTCAGCCGTTACCAAACAGTCAGCATTCATTTACGCTGGTTTGTACTTTCTCTGACACTATGATTTTATTTATTTATTTTTCTTCCTTTCTCTTTGCCTTTGCCTATTATATAATTGTACATACAATTACAGATTGAGGGGAGTGAGAGGAAACAATCCAAACACTGCAGTGTTGTAATGTTGTAAATGCTGTAAACAATGAACTGAGCTAGCGATGGATATGCTGAGTTTTTTGTGTGTGTCTATCTGCCTAGTTCGGCTTCTTAAGGATGCCTATCTGGGCACTTGAGTGTCCTGATACTTGTACAAACACCCAGTAAAAGAAATCTAAATGCACATTGTGAACCAAACATGAAGTAAAAAACAAACGTATTTTTGCATTTCTATAACTTAAATCAGCCACGAGGATTTATTTTCTCAAATTTTGGGAAACAATTTGCTCCCACGGTTAGATGTAGGAGTTACTAAGAGAGGCACTGACAGACCTCTAAAAATAACAGTGCTAGTGAGCACCACTTCAATTGTAATAATTTAAGTAATAATACAGTAATATCCTGTTTGTGATCTAGAGTGAAATGGAGCTGACTGTGCTAAATAAACCTGAACTAATTAAGTCTGACCCACACAATTTAGTGATGTTTTGTTTCACATTCAAATGGTTTTGATTTATACTGCGTTCAAGAAAACAAAGCAAAGGAAACAGAAGGCTATGCTGTTAATTACTAGCTTTCTGGCGTAATAAATGCTGGGAGGGCCATTGTAAATTAAGCATCATCCATCATATTTGAATTTCTCACATTGATACAAAGGTATAGCATTGGATAAAGTGATAACCATTAAAAATAATTACCATTTCAGTTAAAATGAATGTTATCATGGTACATGCAGCTTTCTAGTACTTAGAAATGTTAATTCTAATTAAAATATTTATTATATGTACATTCAGGTCTGGGGGAAATGAGGAGGAAAATCTTTCTTTGCTGATCAGATCAAGACAATTTGGACCAAGCGTATACATATAAATCTAGCCCCAGCTTTTGGCTGAAGCACAAGTGACCAAGTACAAAAGAATATCAAATTCAAAAACCTTTCCAACAGCTATATCCACAACACCCACATCAAAGAGGCAGGGAAGGAATGATATGAAACGAGATCTTTGTTTCCCAACGCCTGCAAGCAATGGAGAATGGACCTCTGCAGTACTCTCTGACAGGGAGATTTTGTGCTTGAAAACTTTCTGCTAAAAAGGTAGAACCGAGTCAAAAAGGAAAACTCAGTAACATGTACCTATTCATATGATTATCTGCAGTTCCAAGTCAAGTTCCAGTGATTGACATTTCTTTTGCTAGAACTTGGTCTAAACATACCAATAGCCAGATTAACGTTTTACTGTTTACAGCAAGATCCTGATCTCAGTTGCACCAGTATATATGCAGAATAACTCCACTGGAATTGCATTAGCCTAACTGAGGTTAAAAATAGCCCTTAGTTTTGTTTTTAATTAATCTGATGGGTATTACTGCCTATCACTTTTTTGTAATTTGCATAATGTGAGCCTGCATGCAACTTCAATAACGTCACTGGGGTTGCATGCATGTGAAAGAACACAATTTGTCCAATATATTGATGGATTACACAGGATATATAAAATGATACAAGTGAGCGGTCATAGACAGGCTGTTTCTTTAGTGGGACAGGGTTGATTTGTATGTATTCTGGGACTCAATCTTGGTTACCCTAAAGCCTCTTGGCAATGTAAAGGGGATTTAAAGTGGGCATACATTATATTTCAGAACAAATACAATTTATTCCCAGTTTAAATATACTAGAGCAGTGGAAAGTGGCCTTGTCTTCACTGTGTGCTAACTCCATGTTCAATGTCTCTTTTCACCTTTAACACAGTTTTCATTCACACATCCATATGCTGCAATCAGTGTCACACAGTGAGGCAAGTACCATGCTGTAAACTGTCAAGCAAACCACAGGGTAGCTTCTACCATATTTTGCACCTTCTAGGTTAATGCCGTGAATATGTGCAGCCACAGGCACCCACAAAATCGAGACATATGGTCCTCCAATCCTTCCCATGATACAATTGGGCCCCTATTTCTGTGTACTACCTTGCCATCTCCCTATGCTCTGACCCCTGACTAGAAGGAGTTAGTGGTCTAACTTCACAGTCCTACTCTGCAGTGCAGGGAGAAGATAAAGGAGCTCAAGGTAAGCTACCAGAAGCATAGCTCTGGTGGTGCGCTGGCAACCTGTCCATTTTACAATGAAATGAATGCTGTTCTGCGCACCCATGTGAGCACAGAAACCCATAGCAGCATGGACTCCTCTGTGGAGCCAGAACGGATGAGGGTTCAGAACTTGGATATCTCTGAAGACTTGCCCTCCAGCCTGCCTCAGCCAGCCAACAAAGAGACAGTGAGGTGGAAGAGGCAAAGGGGTGTGTCTCTAGCCTTAGAGGTGAGTTTGGCTCTGCTTTATAGGAGCTGCTCCCTCATACACCCCCCCCCCCCCCAAAAAAAAGCACAATTTGGTGGAAGTTTCCCACAATGAAGAAGCAGTGGAGAATTCAGTATCTCAGGCTGGTAAGATGGAGGCTACCATCTTTGTTGTTAGGAATGATATTAAGAAATATTTGAGAGGTGTTTTAGCCTATAATCCTCGTGCTTCCACTTCAGTTATGGGCAGATGCAATGCCATTACACTCATACACACTCCACCCCACTCCCTCTCTCCCACATCATGCTGTTGAAAATGGTGGAAAAGTGGGGAGAAAATGCAAAGTTGAACTTTACAGTGGCTGAATGCAGTCGCTTTTTTAAATTAAAAAGCATTAATATACAATGGGCAAAATGTAATTGTTCGTAAAACTTCCCTTAAACCGCTCAGTACCATCTCAAACCATCTGCATGTTTAAAAAAAAACCAACAAAAAACCCAACAACCCTGATATGTGTGCAGAAGTCAGTTTATTGCTGATTGGATTTTATCCGTTCTTGGAGAGTGATAAAATAGAATTTTTCAGTCAATAAATATTCCAGACGGTCTCTGAGATTCCTTGATAAGGCAAGCCTTCCTCCACTACCATTGTAACTTGCATTTCCATTCCAGTCACTTATCTGTACATCTGTCACAAGATGCAGAAGGATTTTCTTAGCATAAATAGAAGGTTTAATTCCCAGTGCCTGGAATAACTGGCCTTTCTTCTCAAGCAGCACAATATCTTATAAGTTTGCAGCAGCCTGAAAAGGGTGCAACAATCACCATTGCTGTGGTGTTTTCAGTAACTGGCATTCCTTTCCTTCCCTGCTTCCCCTCTCCCCCACGCCCCCAGTGTTTTGGTTTGCTGGAAAAGTCAAATTGACTCAACATTTCTTCTCTTGAGATTAACTCCTTTAGAAAAGTCCTCAGCAGACAGAAATTTGATGGAAGGATGAATAAGGAAAGGGAATAGCATTTTTTTAATATAAAATTTGTTGTATTTCCCTTGTGGCTGCATAGAATGAGAATAAAATTATATGAATCCAAACACACTTCCCCCCCCCCCGGCCTCCATCAGTCGGGAACAAATGCAACACTTTTAGACCGCAGGAACAAGTGCAACTATGTCACCACGTGGTGTCACTAACATGATATCTGAATTTGAAGGCAAAGTGCAGAGGAACAGGAATGGCTTGATAATGGATCAGAAAAGCATATGGAGTTAGTGGAGAAGCAAAGAAAGGAGGACAAGGAATGTGAAGAGACATAAAGGAAGGAGGAGATTGGGACTGAGGCGATGTTAAGGAATGAGATGGAGCTGCTGTCAGAGTACCTCTGCCATGATGGTGACATGAGGCAACAAAATGTCGAGTTTCATAGGGATACATTAGACTATTCAGGGGCATAAGCCATGAGGGAGAACTGCCAGGAATCATGAACCCCATGGAATTGCCTCTATGTTTCACATGTATTGCTAAATACGCAGCACAATTTCTGGGGGAGCCAATTAATGAGACATGGGCCCTCAGGCCATTAGTAGTATCAGCATCAGTCCACACCTGATCCAATGCACCAGAAAGAGAACAGATACGGTAAGGATATGTATAGACCTTCTGAATGATATGGTTTTATCCTGTCTTACGCACATTATTTTGCCAAGTTAGAGCAGCTGCTCTGCCCATTCTTTTAGTATCAATGAATGTCAGTAAAGGTGAAGAGGGAGAAGTCTTTATTTCTTTAATGCATGCATAAAACTACATCTGAACACAAGGCAACACTATCCAACAGTCCCAAAGTGTCATGCAAATCCTTTATTCAGCCCCATTGTATTTGCAGCTTGAATATGCGAGCACAAATGGTATCATTCACACCTTTGTGGTAACAGACCCTGTGGCAGTAAAAGGTTCATGTGTTGGTTGTCTATAAGTACACCCTGAATTGTAATTGTCAGCAACACAATCCATCCCCAAATTCCACACCCCCTATTAATTAATTAATTTAATTATTAATTAATTGGTCTCATAGTGCAAAGCACCATAGAGTTAAACCACAATGAACAGTAAACACCACACACAGGAGTCGCTGGCCAGCAATCGTCCTCCATGTTTCATGATTTTCACACAGCCTTGAGCAGCGTGCTACACTGCTTCCCATCCAGTCGGCCACATCCCTGAACCATACTAGCCATGGGCACCCTTGCCCTTGGCACCAGTCCCTGCAAAACTTGCTTCGGCAATCTTCTTCCACTCCTCCAAACCACGTGTCCCACAGATTCAAGTCTTCTTCATCTGATCGTCTTCATGATATTGGGTTTCACTCCAGTCATGCTGTAAATTTGGGCAATTACTTCTGAGTTGTGTGCGAGGTTGCTAACGAGCAACAATCGCCTGTAGTGTTTTAATTTGAAGGCAGAAAGCCTCCTAGTGTCTTGTTTCCTTAGCATCCATGTCCTGCATGTATATAGCGGATGTGGAGGGACAAGAGACTGCAGCAATTTCATTTTACACTTCATAGTATTACCTTTGTTTCTCCATATGTGGCTGAGTGTCATTAGAGCAGTGGTTGTGAGTTCACTTCTATGTCAAATCTCTAAGAGATGTTTAGCATATCTAGTTTATGCAACCCAGGCATTTGAAGTACTCAGCTCACTCCAATGCCACCTCAGATTTGGGTAGGAATATCTTTGCCTTTTTAATAAATGTAGATGTCACCATTGTCTTTGTCTTTTCATGTGGTATTTTAGACCTAACTTCACTGCTTCCACTACTACTCTTTCTAGCAATTTTTGCACCTCTTCTTGCAATGATCAAATCAGGTTAATATCAATGGTGAAGCACGGATGACTAATTTTTCATCCGCAACAGGCACTTCCTCATGTTGGTTTCCATGAGTGGGTCTTCTTAAGATGTCCTCAAGGTATCAGTTGAAGAGAGTCAGTGATAACATGCAGCCCATTCTGACACCGACCCTCGTTGCAAATCAACTGCTCTGCTCATGCTCACTACTAACAACAAAGTTATCATGCTTCCATAGAGATGTTTTATCAGCCTTCTCGCATTTCCATTAATTCCAGCCAGCTGCAGGATTGACCAAAGAGGTTTGTGCCATACACTATCAAATGCTTTAGAAAAATCCATGAAGACATGGACTACATTTCCCATTATTTTCCAGAATGTTCTTGCATAGCACATGCAGATTGAATATTTTCTCCCCTATGCTTCTTTTGCGTCTAAACCCACCTTGTTCTTTAGCCAGAAAGTTATTGTCACATATATCATGAAGCACACAACATGCCTTAATCACGTGTATTCTGTTAAGGACGCTACAGTCTAAGCAAGTCAGTAAGCAGCTCCATCTTACATTTAATTGGCCAAAGGCACTTTTCAATACCATCCTCCACTTACAGGTAGTTAAACTGTCTCTTGTCCTGTTTGTGCACATCAGGATAAAGTTTCATCAACCAGGGCAGCAAAGGGTGATACCCTGGATTGCCTAAAATCACAGTAGGCATGCTCAGCCCATTGATACCTGTGTTAAGGGGAAACAACGCATCAGCTTGCCCATGTTAATACAGTTCTGGAACACCCTGGCATGCAACATGTACATGTCCATGATATGCCATGGCAGTCCATGCGTTGACAAGAACATGATTACTTTCCTTTTGGTTAGCATGTGGTGAAGATAAGGCTTAAATGGAATCAGGTTCTCTATGTTTACTTCACTGGGATTATAATACACAGGGTTCAATACTCCTTGTATTTATATCAGTTTTATAGCAGCATAACTCCACTGACTTTATTAGTCACTTCTGATACACACCCTTGTGAAGGTGAGGTGAATGAGGCCTATGGACTATTATGCAAGGGAAAGGCCTGATTTTCCATTGTTTTACACTTTATGGTGTTGTATACACTTGTGGAAAGTTAGGTGGAAGTTGGTGTAGAATGGTTGCATTTGACACCCAATAAACAGTCACTTTGCATAGATGCAAATTACTACACGAGGTGTAGGTCAATGGAGATTCAGTCCCAGTGAGCCTGAATATTGTCTCACAAAAGTGAAAACCAGAGGTAGCACTACTGAGGTCAGTGGACAAGCACTGGTGTAAAAATTGGGAAAATGAAATTAGAATTACATGCCTACAAATCCTAATTTATTTTCCTATGTTTAAATAGAGCAGACCTTCAAAGAAGGTTACAAAATAATGTAATCAGTTATTGAACTGAACAGATTTTGAGATGGAACAAAGGAAACTGGAACCAAAAGACCCAAGTCTATTTTATAAATATACTGGATAAAAGGATTGCTTTCTAGGAATTGACTTCATATTGACAAGTCTGTTTTTTTGCTTCCTCTGTGATAAAGATTGGTGTGATCTGTGTGACCAGGACATGATTTATTTATAAAAAAGATTTTGCTTTCCAAAAACTTCTGGGTTCTACAAATACAGAGTTGGTATTTTAAGAAACAGTTCCAGTGTTTTAAAAAGTTTATATATGAAACTTGGTTTGGCAGAAAACTGTATCAGGGTGATTTAGAAGAAATATTAACGAAGGATCAGCAGATCTAATCATTTTGAGATCAATGAGGGACGTTTGTCTTTCTTTACATCTTTATTACCACAATCTACACATTCATAAAAGGGGGAAAGGAAACAACTTAAGCTCCCCTTCTGATATAAAAGAGCTGTGATTCTGTAAGCTTTAACCTTTACAATACTTCAGTTCAAATTTGCTTTTTCTCTAAAGGTTTGAATTGGAAAGGACGACGGATTTTTGACAGAAACTGACTGACTGACGATAGGGCAGAATTTGACATTTCCTCAGCCTTGTGGCATTTAAGTTGCTGCACCTTGTCATTCAAATCTTCCTGATTCTCCCACAAATCTAACTTTATGTATTCATTTCCTGAAAGTTGCTAAAACTTTGAACACCAAGAAGCAGAAGGACATGGCATAGCTAATCACCTTGTGTGTTGGTGAATACTCCTTGTGAGCTCTAGCTGTCAGTGGAAGTACAATCAATCATAGCATAGGTACTGTGGGAGGTGGATTTCTACAAATTGCTGTAGTACTTGTTTTGTCACAAGAAAACACAAAACAGCTTCTTAAGTATCTATAGCAGAGCTAGAGAAAATAGGAAGGAAATGAACAAGTTGACTTTAATGCATTTCTGCTGTGAGAAAAGGAAGTCAATGGAGTTATTTTACTTTACACCAGCTGAGGGTCAGGCCCATGGGGCTAAACTATAGTTTCAGTTTCACTGGGGGAAATTGAGAGTAGCAGATGGTGAGCCACTGAAAGCAGATTTAGTACAGTGGTTCACCATCGAAATGTCGGCCTTTACCAGTGTGACCCAGAGACCCTAGGTGCTAACAGGCAGATAACACAGGGTTTCACAGGGATCCCTTGAATCAGATATCTGTATAATAGTTCACCAAAGGGTGTCATGTGAGGTGTCTACCAAGAGCCAGTAGCCAGCTGGTCACCATAATCATTGCAAAATATTTGTACAGATAATATTTAAAGAGTTATGTATCTATGCTGAAAATTATGCTCTTAAGGTCGTGGAGTTAAGACAGGTCACAGGGAGGTGACATACCTTGGAGATGGTCCTTTCAGGAAGGAGGTAACTGACACCTATCTCACTGTCTGGCGATTTGTGGATTGTATGCTGTCAAGGTTCCTTCCCCACTCTGAACTCTAGGGTACAGATGTGGGGACCTGCATGAAAGACCCCCTTAAGCTTATTTTTACCATCTTAGGTTAAACACTGCCACCACCAAAGTGTTACACAAAGAACAGGGGAAGTGCCCACTTAGAAACGTCTCCCCCTCCCAAAATATCCCCCCAAGCACTACACCCCCTTTCCTGGGGAAGGCTTCATAAAAATCTTCACCAATTTGCATAGGTAAACACAGATCCAAACCCTTGGATCTTAAGAACAATGGATATGAGGCTACTGGGGGAAACAGATGGTGTGGTCTCCGGCACCATTAGTAACAGACAACTCCCTTATTTTCATCAGCCTGAGTTGATTTGGTTTCTTTGCTTTCCCAGATGCTGGCTGAAGCTGAGACATGGACAGCAATAAAGAGGCAGAAACATAATATATATGTAAATGTAGAAATGATGCTGGTGGGTTGAGAGAAGTACATAGAAAAAACAAATAGAGAGGATTTCATTGCTGTCCATTAAGTGGGTTGTCTAACCTTGAGTTTATCAATTTTTCAGACTCATCTACTTCTGGAGTCTTAGGTGGTATTATTAGTGGCCAAAAAGAGCCTTTTTTCATCAGTGCCTGAATAGATTTTTATTTACCTTTTCTTTCCAGTAAAAACCTTGCCACTATGAACTATATGTCTGTGACTTCTAGATTAGAATGTTGCAAGGCATTCTCCATGGGGCTATATGCAAAGACAACTAGAAAGTTAAAACTGATTCAGAATGTGGTTGCTTATCTTTTAAGTAGGTTTAGAAAGAGGGGACACATTACACAGTGCTCTGATATTTGTTCTGGGTTCTTGTTCAGTTCCTGGTATTATTCTGAGAGATAATATTGATCTCTCTCTACAGAAATGATGTTGAGAGAGGATTAAGGTTCATCACGCAAAAGTAAGGAAATGCCAAATCCAAGACCACACTTGTAACCTTTACTCTGCCCTTTTTTCCATATGTATTACAATGAAGTCTTTAATTATACAATTGTCTGTGTGGGTGTGGATGTGTGGGTGTGGGGAGGCAGCTATGTTAGGTCTGAAACAGAAAGAAGCCCTAGTCTGTTATGTCTGAATGGGAACACTTATGGCTTCCATAAGAGTATGACAGGGGGAGTAGCAACCCCTGCTATTGGCATGGTCTGAGAGACAGTGAAGGCCAACCCCCCAAAATCATCTCCTGATTGGGGTTTTGAAAATAACACTGGTTCCCTTCTCCCCAGGAGATATTCAGCAAAAAGGATAAGCCACCTTAGAGATACAGCTGAGAGAACAACCTTTCTCGCCCTCCAAAAGAAAAAAACCTGTTTGTAGATAGAATACAGGATTTCCTGTGGATCCCAATCCTTTCCACTCCCTGCAGCAAAGTGAACCTTTAAAATACTGTGAGGGGAGAGGAGTCACAGGTTGTGTCTGGTCAGTCCTTTGTCTTGTCTTAGCTACTATTGTCCTTGATGAGAACGGGGAAGGATCCCACTCTAGAAGTTGGATTGGACCTGGCTGCCTGTAAAACCAACAACAGTTTTGCCATCTATTGCAATTTTATCACAGGTCTAATGATATTTGATATTTTTGTTAAAACCCCACATCCTGGAGTCATGAATCTCAGCTTTCATTTAATTTTTTTTCCCCTCATAGTTGTGGAAACAAGCTTGAAAATGCAATCTGTAAAGACCCCCCCAAACCCACAAAAATAAATATAACAACTCACAATTTATTATTAGGGCCCTATCAAATTCATGGTCAATTCTGGTAAATTTCAGAGTCATATCATTTTTAAAATCTTGAATTTCACAGTTTCAGATATTTAAATCTTAAATTTCATGGTGTTGTCATTAGTCATGAATATGTATTTAAAATATAAACTTGTAAAACCCTTAAGTCAGTTTCTCAAACTGGGGGTGGGGGTGTCGCAAAGCTATTGTGTGTGTGGAGGGGTGTCATGGTATTGTCACCCCTACTTCTGTGCTGCCTTCACAGCTGGGCAGCCAGAGAGCAGAGGCTGCTAGCTGGGTCCCCAGCTCTGAAGGCAGCTGTGCCACCGGCAGCGGCATAGAAGTAAGGGTGACACTACTGCAACCCGCATACTATAACCAGTTTTCATGCGGGGAACCATATTTCAAGCTCCATGATGTGCTTTTCTTGGCTATGAATTTCGTAGGGCCCTTCTTATTATATTTTCATATCTTGGGATTTTTCAACCGATCTCATGATTTCCGGGCTCCTGATTTAGGATTTTTATACTTTGGGTTTGGCAATACTGTGTCAATGTAGTGGGAGTTGAAATGGGAAGGGATGTTCTTTCAGTCAATTAATAGATTTTAAAATTTCTAGGACCTCATCTTGTAGTAGTGTTTTTCTAGCTGTGCAAGTGGGTAGCTTTACTACCATTTTATTTATCTTTTAATATTCTGAAGCTCCCAAATGCTCCACCAAGGGTTGCTATAGAAATTTTTAGAGAAAAACAATTAAATATAGAGTCTTTCAAAGACTAACATACTACTCTAGCAGTATGATACAAAAATGTACTCCATTCATTTTTGTCTTCCAAGAGAGCACTAGGCTAATTTTTATTCATTACACTACCAAAGAATAATGCCCTAGTTGAACATATTGATGGGTTCATTTTCTTTATTTGGATAATAATATATTAAAAACTGATTTCTATGTCAATTAATATAAATTAAGGCAAATGTACTTTAAAAAGTCTAATGACATCTTAATGTTTTGTGGTAGTTTTCTCTCCTTGATTATGTATGGACATTTTCTTTTAATTCAAAGCATTAATTAATTTTTTTAGAAAAGGAGAATTATTTTATTGAAGACAAATATATTTGGCTTTAAAATGATTGCCATATCAGATTATTTAAAGTTCTCCTGATACATTCTAACATACATTTTCCCATATAATTTAAATTAAATTCCCTGTGAAAAACACAAAGTATTAGCTTTTCAAAAGTTTTATTTTTTTCCTTTGAAAGGTTGATTGAACATAATTTTCTTCTCTTGATAACTTGTTAAAATAAAATTTTACATCTAATTTAGTGTCACGTCTTGTGCCGTATACATCCTTGTTAGAAATAATAAATATAATGTATTGTGTGTGAGCCAAGGAACTGCCAGAAGTGTAGTAACGTGAAGTTGTGGCCTCTTATTACACACATCATTATGTACCTCAATAATCAGCAGTATCTGTCGCTGAAGATTATGGGTAAAATTCACAAAAGCACCTAAGTGAACTAGGCACCCAACTCTCATAGAATCATAGAATATCAGGGTTGGAAGGGACCTCAGGAGGTCATCTAGTCCAACCCCCTGCTCAAAAGCAGGACCCATACCCAATTAAATCATCCCAGCCAGGGCTTTGTCAAGCCTGACCTTAAAAACTTCTAAGGAAGGAGATTCCACCACCTCCCTAGGCAACACATTCCAGTGTTTCACCACCCTCCTAGTGAAAAGGTTTTTCCTAATATCCAACCTAAATCTCCCCCACTGCAACTTGAGACCATTACTCCTTGTTCTGTCCTCTTCCACCACTGAGAATAGTCTAGAACCATCCTCTCTGGAACTACCTCTCAGGTAGTTGAAAGCAGCTATCAAATCCCCCCTCATTCTTCTCTTCTGCAGACTAAACAATCCCAGTTCCCTCAGCCTCTCCTCATAACTCATGTGTTCCAGACCCCTAATCATTTTTGTTGCCCTTCGCTGGACTCTCTCCAATTTATCCACATCCTTCTTGTAGTGTGGGACCCAAAACTGGACACAGTACTCCAGATGAGGCCTCACCAATGTCGAATAGAGGGGGACGATCACATCCCTCGATCTGCTCACTATGCCCCTACTTATACATCCCAAAATGCCATTGGCCTTCTTGGCATCAAGGGCACACTGCTGGCTCATATCCAGCTTCTCGTCCACTGTCACCCCTAGGTCCTTTTCCGCAGAACTGCTGCCTAGCCATTCGGTCCCTAGTCTGTAGCTGTGCATTGGGGTCTTCCGTCCTAAGTGCAGGACCCTGCGCTTATCCTTATTGAACCTCATCAGATTTCTTTTGGCCCAATCCTCCAATTTGTCTAGATCCCTCTGTATCCTATCCCTGCCCTCCAGCATATCTACCACTCCTCCCAGTTTAGTATCATCCACAAATTTGCTGAGAGTGCAATCCACACCATCCTCCAGATCATTTATGAAGATATTGAACAAAACCGGCCCCAGGACCAACCCGTGGGGCACTCCACTTGACACTGGCTGCCAACTAGACATGGAACCATTGATCACTACCCGTTGAGCCCGACAATCTAGCCAACTTTCTACCCACCTTATAGTGCATTCATCCAGCCCATACTTCCTTAACTTGCTGACAAGAACACTGTGGGAGACCGTGTCAAAAGCTTTGCTAAAGTCAAGAAACAATACATCCACTGCTTTCCCTTTATCCACAGAACCAGTAATCTCATCGTAGAAGGCGATTAGATTAGTCAGGCATGACCTTCCCTTGGTGAATCCATGCTGACTGTTCCTGATCAGTTTCCTCTCATATAAGTGCTTCAGGATTGATTCTTTGAGGACCTGCTCCATGATTTTTCCGGGGACTGAAGTAAGGCTTACTGGCCTGTAGTTTCCAGGATCCTCCTTCTTCCCTTTTTTAAAGATTGGCACTACGTTATCCTTTTTCCAGTCATCCGGGATTTCCCCCGTTCGCCACAAATTTTCAAAGATAATGGCCAATGGCTCTGCAATCACAGCCGCCAGTTCCTTTAGCACTCTCGGATGCAACTCATCTGGTCCCATGGACTTGTGCACGTCCAGTTTTTCTAAATAGTCCCTAACCACTTCTTTCTCCACAGAGGGCTGGTCACCTCCTCCCCATGCTGTGCTGCCCAGTGCAGCAGTCTGGGAGCTGACCTTGTTCGTGAAGACAGAGGCAAAAAAAGCATTGATTACATTAGCTTTTTCCACATCCTCCGTCATTAGGTTGCCTCCCTTTTTCATTAAGAGGCCCACACTTTCCTTGGCTTTCTTCTTGTTGCCAACATACCTGAAGAAGCCCTTCTTGTTACTCTTAACATCTCTCGCTAGCTGCAGCTCCAGGTGCGATTTGGCCCTCCTAATTTCATTCCTACATGCCCGAGCAATATTTTTATACTCTTCCCTGGTCATATGTCCAACCTTCCACTTCTTGTAGGCTTCTTTTTTATGCTTAAGATCTGCTAGGATTTCACTGTTAAGCCAAGCTGGTCACCTGCCATACTTACTATTCTTTCGACACATCGGGATGGTTTGTCCCTTTAACCTCAACAGGGATTCCTTGAAATACAGCCAGCTCTCCTGGACTCCTTTCCCCTTCATGTTAGTCCCCAGGGGATCCTACCCATCTGTTCCCTGAGGGAGTCGAAGTCTGCTTTCCTGAAGTCCAGGGTCCGTATCCTGCTGCTTACCTTTCTTCCCTGTGTCAGGATCCTGAACTCAACCAACTCATGGTCACTGCCTCCCAGATTCCCATCCACTTTTGCTTCCCCTACTAATTCTTCACGGTTTGTGAGCAGCAGGTCAAGAAAAGCTCCCCTCCTAGTTGGCTCCTCTAGCACTTGCACCAGGAAATTGTCCCCTACGCTTTCCAAAAACTTCCTGGATTCCTCTCTTTGACTTCAATGGGAGTTAGGTGTCTAACCCACTCAGGCACTACTGATAACACACTTAGGTATCTATCTGTGTCTTTAGTTGACTAAATACATTTGAAAAGCTGTCTAAGTCACATTGATTTACAATGAAACTTAGGCTCCCCTAAGTCTCTCTTGAAAAATTTAACCCGAGTTTGAAATGTAAAAGGAAACAACTCTTCCCTTCATTTTCCAAATTAGTTGGCTACGAATTTGAGCTCAATTGACTTTTCAAAGTCTAGAAACTGTGTCTCTTTCTTCATTCTATAATACTTACCACTATCGGGAATACTTATTGTTTTCTTCATTATTTTAGTTTTATAAAGAAAACGAGTACGGGATCTGTAGGAGAGTGAAGAGGAAAAACCTGGGAAAAATTCAGTGCTGAAATATGGATTTAATCAGCCCGCAACTTTATTATTAGATATCTGGGACTACCCAGCAGATAAAAGTGTACATTGCAGGTAACCCCATGTTTATTATATAACTACCCAGGGGGCTTCCACCAGACCCCACTCTTTTTCCATCCAGGTCCCTCCAGCAAATTCATTGTCAGGACCTCACTATGCACACCCCCCCACCTCGTAGGATAGGTAAGGTGGGCAAAAAGAAAGGGGGGTTGGCTTCCTGCCTTTCCAACCATAGGAGCCCCAACCCCCACACGGTTCTGTTCCTTTAACCAGAATTTCCTTTTTAAGTCCTTTACCAGGCCATTTATCTGGTCACTTGATGCCTTCTATATGGAATACCTGGACTGGACGTCCGTCACAAGGAGACTCCAGCAATTAGCTTGGTTGTTTCCCCACCTCTCCCCTCCACAGGAAGAACTCCCTTTGAATTTAGTGGGAATTTGTGTAAATGGAGTAGCCTTCTGCAAATAAATTCTTTATTGACATTATTCAAGGAGATCAGGAGAGCAATATCCGGCACTTTAAGAGGCAATTATATATTTACAAAAATCCCACAAATTCACAGCAGACAAATGCATGACAACTTGAAGTGTTTAGAGGCCTAAATTACTTGTTGTCAGGCTGCACAGTAGGGAAAATGTTACCACAGTCTTTTTCCAGACAAATGCTTCACTTTTATTGATGATGCCAGCAAGACATATCAGCTCACAAAAATTCTCCATGTACAAGTCCCCTCATTGCAGATAAGATAATTAATTGCATGGCATGGCAAGTCATTGAGATCTGCCATACTGCCATGAAAGTCCAAAAGTCACAACTCCATATATTATTAAAATAAATGAATGGGGTCCAGTAAAATAAGAAATAATTCACTCTGGGATATTTTAATATAATAAACCACTGAGGGTATGATTTTTGATTTATGATGTCAACAGAACCCTACGATAGAATTATTTCCCTGCATATGATCTATTATTCTATATATTAACTGAGACATACTGTCATTTTGATAAAAGTCCTAAAGATATTCAAAATAATAGCATGTGGAAATGTAGCCAAAAATACTTGGCACCCTGCATAACTCATTATTGGAATTCAGCATCCTGATCAACATAAAATGAATTATGATCAATTTTAAGTGACCATTCATCATCTTGCATTGATTAGCATGCTAAATTTTTGACAGAATAACCAAGTTGTATCCAATGTCAGTCATTGCCAGACTTTGACTGAAGACACTTTTATCAGTATGAACAATCTGCCGCAGCATTCAAAATATAGCAAATTATGTCAATTCCTGTGACTCCTGTCCAAAAGACTTTTCTAACTGTTGTTGCAGTAAGTGCAAGAAAGACTGTGAAATGCAGAATGGAAGTGCCAGAATACTTTATTTTGCTAATATTCAACATGCCCATGTGATGGAAATGGCAGTGCTATCATGGACGATGACAAGATTAATATCCATACTGGAAATAAATAATTTCTATCCATCCAATATTCTATTGACTGCACTAGGCATTCTCTCCTCTATTTGACTTTCTTTCCTGTCCTCCTTTTTATAGTCAGGCTTTTTATAATTATGTCTGTGACAGCAAGTCGTGTTTGATTTTAAATCCTGAGTGCAAGGTGTTTTAAGAGAGATATACATGTTCCATTACCCGTCATTGGCATCAGCATTGCACAATTCTCTGACAATATTTATGCCACTCAAAGTGTTTAGATTTTCTGTAAGGGGAGGTTCACGCTAATACACAGGCCTTCTGAATCACTTGATGACATTACTTTGGATGTAGCACAATGACTTAGAGCCCAATGCAGCAAAGAACTTATGTACGCTTAAATTTAAGCATATGCTTAAATCTTATTGAAGTCAACTCCAAGCTAAGTATGCATTTAAGCTGAGACTTAGCACTATACAGGACCTAATGAAGTATTTCTGCACTGGGGTGAGTTTCATTCACATAGTATGCAAGCGTATGCCTATATATATGTTATGTTTACATTAAGCTTAGAAATTGTCTTTTTTACTGGAAATATTCAAAATGGGTCAATGTCAAGGAATAATTAAATACTTGCTACTGAAGAAGCACAATCAAATATGAAATTTGACATTTGCAATTATTTTTATTGTTTATAGGTGTGAAAATATCAAGCCCTATCCAACTTCCAGTGCATTCTCACACAACCCATTCTCTATCATATTGAAACTGGTAACCAAAGGGATCCCTCTCTTTTGTAAAGCATCTAGATTGACAATTCATCCTACACTGGTACTAATTAAGAAATAAATAAAACTTATCCCAAAATAATGTGCTCAATCTACAAATTCTTTGATATATTTTTGTCATGAAAAAAGGCAACAAGCATTCATTACAAGAATTTAAAATTTGAAGAGGGACATAATGAAGAATACATTGTAAAGAATGGGCTGCATTGCCTCATACTGGAGATAATCAGAGCTGCTTAACTGTCATAGACAAATTTCCGTTACCCTCTAAAGGAGGTTCTCCCATAATGCAACTGCTGAGGAGCCTGTGAGGGAGAGTAGGTTCTATTCTTGTAATCCAGTGAAATTCCAAGTGGCCAAAGTGTGAAGCACAGCAATAATCAAGCAGTTCCTAGATCGCCTCAGTCACGGTTCTCTTTTGTTGTGTTCTGTGAACCCTGAAGAATAAGCTTTATCTCAGTAGAGGAATACAGTAGAACCTCAGAGTTATTAACGACCAGTCACCCCCACACCACATTTGGAACCGGAAGTATGCAATCAGGCAGCAGCAGAGACCAAAACAAAAAAAAAAGCAAGTACAGTACAGTACCACGTTAAACATAAACTACTAAAAAAATAAAGGGAAAGTTTAAAAAAGATTTGACTAGGTAGGGAAACAGTTTCTGTGCTTGTTTAATTTAAATTAAGATAGTTAAAAGCAGCATTTTTCTTCTACATAGTAAAGTTTCAAAGCTGTATTAAGTCAGTGTTCAGTTGTAAAAACAACCATAACATTTTGTTCAGTTACGAACATTTCAGAATTACGAACAACCTCCTTTCCTGAAGTGTTCGTAACTCCATATAATTTAATGGTGTGTGTATATCACTGCCATCTACCATCACTGTGAAACTCTTACTTACCTATCGTGCAGTTGTAGGAGGGTGCCATGACTGTTAAAATATCTATTACTGTTTATTGCATGAGAAAGCATTATGTTCTTAACCTGGAAGATTTGTGTGCAGACAAATATTCCTCCTTTTTTTGTTATTAAATTCATGGTAACCATATGGTGAAGTGCAGAAAAAACTGTGTTAACGTCCCTTGCTAACCACAACCGCCTGTTATAACGGCCGAACTAATAGCAGGACCATTGGCCATTGTTATGAACATGCTAAGAGCCACTCTTTACATTTTTGGCAGTCCCACAAAGCAATTTGTTGTTCTTCTGAAAACTGAATCCTGTGTTACAGGCTTTTATAGATCCCAAAGGACAGCATGGGGCAGGGAGAGGAAAGGCTGTCAAAAACCAGTGATATTTAAAAATGAATAACATCTTTCTGCTCAAGCTGCTGGTTTAGGTTTTCAAAGAGCACCTTATTAAGAATGTAGGGAAAGCTGAAATTCTACTTTATATTTATATGTCCTTCAGATCAAGGGAACCTGTGGCCCCAAAGGCCAGCCCTGAGCATGTTTCACAGTAATTTGTATTACCAAAAAAAATTATTTGCTCTGTCGTATATACTGTGTCCACACGTATGACCAATTCCTGTAACTCTCTAATTTCTGGTTATTTACCAACATTGATAAAAGCAGTACCAATGGATGCAGTCATAAATTACATTTGGTGACATTTTTACTTCGGAAGTGAACCTAGATCCAGCATTTTAAAGTTAAAGAAGTATGGGCTGGATAAACAGACTATAAGGTGAATAGAAAGCTGTCTAGATCGTTGGGCTCAATGGGTAGTGATCAATGGCTCCATGTCTAGTTGGCAGCCGGTATCAACTGGAGTGCCCCAAGGGTCGGTCCTGCGGCTGGTTTTGTTCAATATCTTCATTAATGATCGAGAGGATGGAGTGGACTGCACCCTCAGCAAGTTTGCAGTTAACACTAAACTGGGAGGAGTGGTAGATACACTGGAGGGTAGGGATAGGATACAGAGGGACCTAGACAAATTAGAGGATTGGGCCAAAAGAAATCTGATGAGGTTCAACAAGGACAAGTGCAGAGTCCTGCACTTAGGACGAAAGAATCCCATGCACCGCTACAGACTAGGGACCGAATGGCTCGGCAGCAGTTCTGCAGAAAAGGACCTAGGGGTTACAGTGGACAAGAAGCTGGATATGAGACAACAGTGTGCCCTTGTTGCCAAGAAGGCTAATGACAGTTTGAGCTGTCTAGGTAGGGGCATTGCCAGGAGATCGAGGGATTTGATCATTCCCCTCTGTTCGACATTGGTGAGGCCTCATCTGGAGTACTGTGTCCAGTTTTGTTCCCCACCCTACAAGAAGGATGTGGAAAAATCCAACAGAGGGCAACAAAAGTGATTAGGGGACTGGAACACATGACTTATGAGGAGAGGCTGAGGGAACTGGGATTGTTTAGTCTGCAGAAGAGAAGAATGAGGGGGGATTTGATAGCTGCTTTCAACTACCTGAGAGGTGGTTCCAAAGAGGATGGATTTAGATTGTTCTCAGTGGTAGCAGATGACAGAACAAGGAGTAATAGTCTCAAGTAGCAGTGGGGGCGGTTTAGGTTGGATATTAGGAAAAACTTTTTCACTAGGAGGGTGGTGAAACACTGGAATGCGTTACCTAGGGAGGTGGTGGAGTCTTCTTCCTTTGAGGTTTTTAAAGTCAGGCTTGACAAAGCCCTGGCGGGAATGATTTAGTTGGGGATTGGTCCTGATTTGAGCAGGGGGTTGGAGTAGATGACCTCCTGAGGTCCCTTACAACCTTGATATTCTATGATTCTCTGATTCTTGAAGAATTGCGATTTACCAGTAATGATAACTGAGCTTTTTGGACTAGACGTGCTCCAGAATGCTTTCTTGCCTTTTCCATAAATGTCAGTTGTAATGTAACCAAACTTTTATGTCATGTGCATTTTAAACAGTGACTATATTTTTGTGTCATATTAGGAGTCACAGGAGTGAGTCTAGTTAAAGTGTCAGGATCAACATATAACTACTGTATCTGCTGTGTCTTCAGCTTTGCTCCCTAGAGATTCATCAGAATGTATTTTGTATATATGGCAACAAATTAAAAAGTATTACATAATGAACAATAAACCAGTGGACCTAATTGTTTGGGCATAACTTAATCCAAGACTGTAGTAGGATACCAAAATCATTAAACAGTTTTTTTATGGGTAATGAAAACACCAACAGTTGCATTAGACAGGTTGAAAAAAACAAATGGGTTTAAGTTGTTGTTCATCAGGCAAAAATTATCCACTAACTGACGAAGGTAAGATAATTTTCTTCAGTTATTCAGATTTGTTGAGATTATTCCATAATTATTCATTACGGAGTTTCTTGCATCTTCCTCTAAATATCTGGTATGATAAAGTAAAGGCTAAGATTTTCAAAAGTGACTAGTGATTTGGGGTATTCAACTTTTGGTGCTTGATTTTCAGAGAGTTCTGAGACCCAACCTCTGAAAATGAGACCCTTTAGTGTGTACAAGCTGCACATCCATGCTCACTAGTCATTTTGGAAAAACTCGTCTAACAGGCTTTTATATGTGACATATATATTTTATTCTATTGCGTTTATTTGTCCGCACTCTAACATATTTGACATTCTATTTTTGATGTTTAGATATCATAGATTGCTAATGTGTGAATCTCATTAACTTTTAAACTATTTTTGTCCCTGTTAAAATATAGGTTTTTATAATAGGTCAGATTCTGATGCCTGTGCTGAAATTGAGAAGCACCTTATTCCCCGTTACTTTCAGTGGGATTACTTGCAGAGTAAGGTGTGACAGATATAGCAATTTCCTTGCAATATCCTGGACAAATCTTATTGAATTAAGCCTTATTGTGAATTAATGTTAAGAATCTTAGGAGTTCATTGGTTTAAAATGCAAATCTTTATGTATTGTTGTGGGATTGTATGTAACGTCCTTGGGGGGGACGGGAGGAGAGATGAGTAATGTAATACTTGGGAAGTACTATGAGCTTCAGAGATCTCTTTTAAACAATGGTGCCAGACAAGAATTAACTAGTTGAGTGAGTTTCCAAGGAAATATGTGGGAGGAGGGAAATGCAAGTTCCCCGATCTGTACCTAACCTTTTGAAGCTACACCCTGAAGAGAAACCCATTGCCTGCTGTTTACTTGTTACCAGGGTCCCCAGAACAAAGGTCCAATCTGTATGAAGGAGTGAATCTCAGATTCATGGATGTGCATATTCTGAGCAAAAGCTGTTACAAACTTGTGACCAAAGAAAAAAACTTTGATGGGGTTTGAAGGACTGAGTCCTGCTAGAGTCCTTGTTGAAGTCGGGGTGATCTTTGGTATGCTTAGCATGTGTGTAGACTTTTTAAAATTGTTTTTATATGTTTTCTCTATAATGCTTTCACCTTAAGAATAAATGTCCTTGAATAGAAAGGGCTGTGTGGTAACTTCTAAGCGTGGACAATTACACTGCTTATGGCCTCTGAGAAGAAAGCAAAGCAGGCCTGCTGAAGCTGACTTACTAGGGAATTCACAATGTAGGCAGAGAGCAGTGCAGCCTGGAAAAACCCTAGTCAGGAGGGGGAGAGACCTGGGTCTCCATCCAAGAGAAGTAATGGCTGGGGAGCCGGAAACTGAAAAATGGGTGTGCTTTCTAAACCATGGAGGGGGAATAGGTGCATTTGTCCTGAATTGTGACACATATTCAATGTGAGTAATGTCTGGCCATTAGACGAAGTAGGGAGAATTTGGTAATTTTTAAGACCAGTCTCAGCTTCCATTCTAAATGGAAGATACCCATCAGGTGTGCACATATGTTCATAACTTTTTTACTTTCACATTTTCCGAGTTAGGGTTTTAGATTTTTTAGATTTCTCAAACTGCATCCTCAACAAGGAAATGATTCAAAGACCATTGAAGTCAGTGATTAACATTGGAACTGTCTCTTGGACAATGGAACACCAATGTCTGAAGATGTCTCTGTAAAATTGCAATTAATAAAATACAGATAAGTGAAAAAGTCATCCAGTGGTTAGAGCACTAATCTGGGACTTGGGAGACATATGTTCAAGTCTCTGTTCTGCCACAGAATTCTTGTATGTGTGTATGACTTTAGGCTACATTCTTAACAGTATCTAGGCATCTAACCCCCATTAATTTCAGTGGGAATTAGATGCCCTAAATACCTGCAAAAATCTAGTCCTTAGTCTTTCTGGCCAGGTCCTCAAAGGTATTTAAGGGCCTAACTTCTGCTGAAGTCAATGGCCACCAAAATTCCTTTGTAGATTTGGGGGTCTCACCTCAGAATAATAGGGAAAAAACTATCTCACACAGGGTGTTGTGAGAATAAATACATTAAAAGATTGTGAAGTGCTCAGAGACAGCAGTAATAGGTGCCATATACTCCGGGAATTCTGTGCCAAAAAGTTAAAAATGCCATACACAATATTTTAAAATTCTGTAAATTTTATTTGTCAGAATAACACAACATAATCACGGCAGTTTCAATAATTTTGGTAATTTATTTCAAAATACCTGTCAGCAAGTATGTCTGTAACAATACAGAAACACACACAAAAAATTCCCCCAGGAGCAGAGACTTAAAGAAACCCCTATGACAACCCAGTTCCTGTTTCTCTTCCCCTCCCTCCCAGTGCCCAGCCAGGGGACCAGACACAAGCCCACCCCCCAGTCAAGATACCTGTATCTCCTCACCCAAAAGCCCAGCCATTGCTGTTACCCACACCCGCTTCTCCCCATAGGCCAGCTGCAGTGATCCCCGACCCAGATACCTACACCTCCTCCTACCAGAGCACAGCTGTGGGGCACCTCCCCCCCAACCCAGACACTCACACCCTGTTCCCCCTAGATCCCAGGAATGGGGCCTACCCTTGCCCAGATACCTGCATCTCCTCCCCACAGAGCCCAGACGCAGCACCACCCTTTGCCCAGAAACCCACCCCACCTCCCCCCAGAACCCAGCGGCAGGTTCCCCCAGCATAGACATCTACATTCCCTCCCCCCCAGCCCAGACATCTGCCCTCTACCCTTCAGAGTGCAGGGATCCAGAGAGAGAAACAGCCTGATGCTCCATCCCAGGGTTGTGCAGAGATTCCTGTGCACCACCGTCTCCTTACCTCAGGGCGTGCTGGAAACTGCAGCTGCCTGAAACCCACTAGTTCCATCTTCTGGCAGTGTCTTCTGTGTGAAAACTGGGCTCCGTCAGGTCCTGTGGGAAGAGGCATAGCTCAGTGGTTTGAGCATTGGCCTGCTAAACCCAGGGTTGTGAGTTCAATCCTTGAGGGGGCCATTTAGGGATCTGGACCAAAAATTGGGGATTGGTCCTGCTTTGAGCAGGGGGTTGGACTAGATGACCTCCTGAGGTCCTTCTGTGGTTTGGGGGGAGGGATAGCTCAGTGGTTTGAGCATTGGCCTGCTAAACCTAGGGTTATGATTTCAATCCTTGACGGGGCCATTTAGGGATCTGGGGCAAAAAATTGGGGATTGGTCCTGCTTTGAGCAGGGGGTTGGACTAGATGACCTCCTGAGGTACCTTCCAACCCTGATATTCTATGATTCTATGGCCCCTAGTGGTGGCCAGAAGCACTGCAGCCTGTTTCTATGCGCAAAGGGAAATGCTGCACACACACTAATTTCTGAAAAATGCTGCATTTGCTCAGTGGTGCAGAACTCCGCCAGGAGTAATATAAGTAGCTTAGCTAGATAAAGTTCTATCCCATGGATGAAACTCTGTTTGAAAGCTGTGTTCTGTAGCTAGCCGGACTTCTTTTCAAGGTCTATTAAACAGAATGCTTTTCTGTCTCCCACCACATATATTTATAGGGGCAGCAGCTCACTCCTGTGGGCAGGTAATTATGAAATGATAAGTAAAATGTCCACCCTGCTCTTGTAAGTTGGTAATGTCACATTCATGTTCAAAGACACACAAATTGTCCAAAATAAGTCTATTATAAGCTGAATTATTTATAATTGTAAGTGATTTCCCAAAATATATTATCAACAGTTATCAAGCCACAACTATGGTAGATACCAATATTATAATGTTTGCTTCTAATATGTCACTATATACAGCTCTCATTTTTGTTATACATTAATTTCTCCTCCTTTTCACATATAGTTTTAATATATAGTATTTTCTCCACATATTGCAATATTTTCACACAGGTTAGTTTTAAATGTATATTTGCAACTTCATCTCATCATCAACCTTGTGTATTGAGGCAAAGACTATTTTTACGGCTTTCAATTTCTTTGCCTCTTACTTAATAGCAGGTTTCACTCGATGTGACCTTTTACTTGTTAAAAAAAATAGAGCATCAATAGATTGCTGTCATCAATAGGATACAATTAACCAGGAGATGATTTAATGAAAGAATAATGTCAGAAGAACTGTGGTGGAAGAGCTATTTTAAGACAGAGACAATTTTATGCAAAAAGCATATGCAGAACGTAGTGATTTCATTAACATAGTGCTTAGCAGTTGACAGCATCCTTGATTTTCTTCTTTTCTCTAATTTTATGCTTAAGTGATCATTGAGGTAAGTGATGTGGAAGAGAGAAGTACTTCTTTTCCTTTTTTGCTAGAAGATGAAGTGAGGAATTTTCAGATTAAAGGAAGCTTCAGTCATCTGCCTTCCAGAATTACTGCAGTCTCCAAATAATGAAAGATCTGACCTTCATTAAGTTCAGTATGATCTTTGTCCCTACTCCCTGTCTTGAATCTGTTCCATACATTCTGAAAAAAGTAAGAGAATCATTCTGAACACTGATTTCTATAGATATTATTTTGTAAAAAGTGTGCCCTTGATCTTAAATGAAAAAGGTGGAAAAAAGAAAAACAATATCAGTGTCATGAATGGGAAATGTACTTGTATTGTTTCTGGGTGTGACGGGTTTGTTCACAGAGACCCCCTTGGGACTGCAACCTCATGTGCTGAGACTATTTTTGAGCCCATTTTCTCTGCTAGCTTGGGACTTCAGAACCCTGCCTTGCTGAGCCAGACACACTAGCCTTTTATATTCTAGCCAGGGCCTTTTATATTCTTTCTCTTGTGGGTGGAAACCCCTTTGTTCTCCTGTGCAAAATCACAGCAACAAGATGGAGTTTGTAGCCACCTGGGCAAGTCACATGTCTATGAGCGATTCAGCTTTTTGCAGGCCGACGCCATTGTTTACATGTTAGTCTGAATGTTCCCAGGAAAGCACAGATTTGGATTGGCGTCTCCCAAAGTCCATTGTCAGTTAAGTGTTTCCTGATTGGGCACTTACTGAGAGTAGTGCTTCACTGAGGCTATTTAAAATCAAACACATACAAGTACATAGCTAATATTCATAACTTCAAATACAAAAATTATACACACAAACAGACAGTATAATCATAACCAGCAAACTGCAACCTTTCCATAGACACCCCGCTTGATCTCCTCTCTACAAGACCTGGTGCAACCATAGGACCCTGGTTGCAACAATGATCTATATGGTCACAGTTCATGTCAATAATGTTACAGAGGGGAGCTGTCTTAATGTTTTACTAAGTACTGAAACACACTCCATATGTCTGAATTGTTCCCTTCATTTAGAAACATCCCAATCAAAGCTATTTGCAGCATCCTATGTGATCTTGCTGGATCAGGACTTTAATCTGAGTTTGACAGTTTATTTTCCAAAATTTTCCCCCTCTCTCTACACACTCACACATAAATTAGGGCCAGAACTGCCTAGCTATTAAATAAATAAATAGAGCTGGTCACATGATTAATTACTTATAAATAGTATTATTAATTTAGCCCATCATATAGTCAGTGAATCATTTGCAAACCAAAATGAATCATTTGCAACAATAAGTATTAACTTTGTTTAGACTATCTGTAAATTTGCAGAGTTCCTGCTGAGGCTGCAGGAGTATATTTGCTTATTATTTTTTGTAATATGTATTACAGTAGGGGCTATAAGCCCCAATAGAAATTGGGGTTCCATTATGATAGGTACTGTACATAAATGTTAAAATGTTTAGAAAACCTGACCATGAGGAAAGGTTAAAAAAATGGACATGTTTAGTCTTCAGAAAAGAAGACTAAGATCGGGGTGGATCTGAAAGTCCTCAAATGTGTTAAGGGCTGTTACTCAGAGGACTATGATTAATTGTTCTCCATGTCTCCGGAAGGCAGGACAAGAAATAATGGGGTTAATCTGCACTAACGGTGATTTAGATTAGATTTGAGGAAAACCATTCTAACAATAAGGGTAGTTAAACTTTGGCATAGGTTTCCAAGGGAGGTTGTGGAATTCCCATCACTTGAGGTTTTTAAGAACAGGTAGCATAACCACTTCTCAGTGATGGTCGAGGTTTACATGCTACTGCCTCAGTGCAAGGAACTGGGCTTGATGACCTCTTGAGGTGCTTTCTAGTCTTACATTTCTATGAGTCTATGACTCAATAAACATGATGAAAGACAGCCCCAGCACCAAAGAGCTTGCAGTGTAAATAGAGAAGATGGACAATGAATGGGAGGGAAAACAGAGGCAAAGAAAGATTAAATGACTTGCCCAAGGGCACAAAGCAAGTCAGTGGCATTACTGGCATATGCTAATGCATGACCTCTGCCATCCTTCTATAAGGTGCAGTTTATATTCCCTGTCCCACTGTGTCAGACCACCCGGGCTGGATGAGACTATGGGGAATATGTGGATACTAATGCTACTGGTAGTGCTGGACAAAAGAGAGAGAACCATGATAGACATACTAAATGGCAATAGATAGGAAAATAAATTCCAATTAATGAGATTAAGTATGCAATAAAAGCCATAGTTGACAAAAAGACTATCGTTGAAAATAAAGAACCACATAAAATAATAAGCAAGGCTGGGGCACAAAAAAAGAGCCCATAGGTCTCTTCAACTTTCTTCTCTGTGTTCATTAAGCATTTTATGTGCATGCAGAGGACCAACCACAGCTCTGAGAACTACATGTCTTGTAAGAAATAACTCCTTTAGTCTGTACCAAGAATCCTAAGTATGTCAGTTCCAGAAAACAGTCCATTATCTTTTCATAGAACCTGAAGGTTGTTTCACCTCTCCTATGCCCAAACCGTCTAAAATCACTTAAATTGCAGGAAAACAAGATTTATTAAGAACAAAGTAAGGAAATAATATTTAAAACAGACATTGTACGTAACATATTTAGACTGAAACTTGGTAAAAATTGTTATATTGAGATACCAGTCACATCTTAACAGGGGATAAGCAATATATCTCATTGTCCAGAGTTTAGTCTTTCCCTCCAGATTGTCCATTTGTCCCGTCAGGGCAACATTTAGGCACAGGTGACCCAGACGCCTAATAAAGGACATATTTAATGAGATGCCAGAGATATCTATTCATCCACCACCTATGCAACAATATAAAAGAAATCCTGTTACTTCATTTGCCATGCTTCACATGTAATGTTGATGACTTTCTAAGACTGCGGAACATAGACCTTTGATCACCCAATACTTCTTTTTTCCCCCATAACAAATAAAAGATGCTCCCAAAGAAGGCTTCAGAGATCAGTTTAGGAAGCAAAAAAGCTCAATTGCATTTTAGTTTGCAGCAAGGGGAAAATTTGAGGGAAAAATATATGAAACAGAACAACATAGACTGGGCTTTAGGCAGTACAATTGTCCCAGTTCAGAAGAAACTGAGGAGCGCAGCATAAATGATAGAAGTCCTATTACTAAGGAATTAGCAAATTTACCTGAAGATAATTAATGGAAATGTGAAGAAAGTTATGGAGAATCACCCAATTTTCCCAGCAGCAAAAATGAGAATGATGATAAAGAAGAATGTGGGTCACATGAAAAGGAGAGTAATGACAATGAAAAATCTAGTTTACATGAAAAGGAAAGAAATAATTAGCCTCGCATGATGACAGAAACAGCAGTGAGAAAAATTGCAGACCACAAATGGATACATCAGATTCTCCTTTATGGCCAGTGATCCTAAATTCTGCCAATATTGATCAATTTTGAACGGGCTTGGCAAAATCAAGGATGTTACATTTCCAGTAAATGAGCAGAAGAGACACTTCTCAAGGTCACATTGCAAAAAAGTGCTTGAGAATGGTGAGAAACTGAATTGGCATTGGCTAGTTTACTTGAAATCAACTGACAAAGCATTCTGGTTTTGTTGCAAAATATTTCACAAGAATGCCAAATTGTTGTTTGCATTTTCTGGATACAATTACTGTCATACCTCAGCTGACACTCTGAACCAACATGAAAAGTCACCGAGCCATTTTATGGCCTACTCAAAATTGAAGGAATTTGAGTCCAGGCTCAAGCTGAATAAATGCATAGACACAGAAAACCAGTATATTATTAACATAGAACCCAGCACTCGTGGAACATGCTCAAGCGTCTGATCTCAATTACCCTCTTACTTGCAAAGAATAATTTGGCTTTCTAGGGCTGATCAGATAAGTTGTTCACTGAAATTAAGGAATGGTAATTTCCTCAGGTTGCTAGAGCTCCTTGGGAAATATGACGATGTCATGCGTGAAAATATATGTTGAGTAGTTTGTAAAGAAGTTATGGACCATTAGTGCAGCAAAACAATGCAAAATGAGTTGATTGACCTTATGGCAAGAAAGGTTCTTGGCAAAGCGAAGTACTACGCCATAATAATGGACTGCACTCCTGACATTAGTCATAGTGAAAAGATGTCATTTACAGTAAGATTTGTTGACAATGAGGATGGCTGTATCCAAGTAAAGGAACACTTTATCTGTGGATGACTCTACTGGAAAAGAACTAACCGAACTGTTTTATGAATTTTTTGAATGAGAATAAAATAAAACTTCAGGATTCCCATAGGCAAGGCTATGACAATTGTGCAAATATGAAGGAAGAAACAGTGGCGTCCAAGCAAGGATCCTTGCACTGAATCCAAGAACTTTCTTTGTGCCTTGTGGCTGCCATTCCCTCAGCCTGATTGTGTCAGCTACAGCGTCATCTTCTTTAGATTCGGTATCTTTCTTTGGAGTACTGCAAAGGCCAGCAACATACCCTGATGCTGGCATCAGCAACATATGATGCCCTGATGGAAATGGCAAAGTCGAGAAAAGTCAAGACTGGAATCTGATATGAGGTGCAAAACCTGCCAAACCAGATCACTGACTTGAAATTTCTGCTCTCATTTGTGGTTTGGCATGATATACTGTTCCAAATTAAGGCAAGCAAGGCATTAAAAACTCAGTCAATGGACATTGCCACATAGGACACACTCTCCACTCCAAGTTCTCCAATTCATTCGTGATGCAGAGCTGAAGGACACTTTTCCTAATGTGTGGACAGCTTTAAGGATTCTGCTCATGCTGCCAGTCACAGTCACGAGTGGTGAGTGCAGTTTTTTACGCTTAGGATCATTAAAACGTATCTTCGATCGATGATAGCCAATGAGAGACTGAACACTTGTTATTTCATCACTTGAAAATGCCATTGGCCAGTCTTTGGATTTCTCTGACGCTGTGCTTCAGTTTGTGAGGGCAAAGGTGAGAAAAGCGACCTTCTGAACTACAGGACTAAAGTTAAAGTTGTAAGGCTGTCACCTACTGTAACACTCTTTAATACTGGTCCTTTAATACTGGCAATGTTGGTGCACACTTCAATTTCTTGATTATAGTACATTTCAGTTATTCTTAAAATTATAAAGTTTCTATAAGCTTAGATGAAACAATCTTTTTACTTTGCTTATATATGGCATAAATACAGATTTACAGATCCTAGCATGCAAATTTATCATCTTATATGACAGGGATAAATAATTCTTGCAAATTGTGCATTGAAGTTGTGAAATGGGCTACAAATGGAATAAAAATAAAGTATTCAAAAGATTAACAAATGGAGAGGGGTGGGTGCCGAAGATGCCTCTTGTCTGGGGCGCCAATAGTTCTAGGACTGGCTCTGTGTCCCCTGATGGTTTAGCCCTGCAGCCTGATACTGGTTAAACTACTGAGATCATATCTTGCTATCTCCTCCCTCCTCCCACTTTGTCTCCTCTAGTTTTCTCAGGTTGCTTTGATCTTCCTCTGCTCTAAGTTCCCCAGGAAGGTATTGTCACAAATATACTCCCAGAAGAGGATGTGTCCATCTCTTATGAAAAGTCACTTGTATGTTTCTCAAAGCCATGAAGGTTTGGATTAGCTGGTTTTGGACAATGGCTTTGCTTCCTGTTTTCGCGCAAGTGTTTTCTTTCAACCACTTTTCAAGGTGCACAAACACTCATGCATGTGTTGTTCACCACTCCCACTTCTGGTCTTATTTCAAACTAAGCCTCCCCCCACTCCACAAGCCCTCTGCTCTTGGTTCAATCATAATAATCAAGCTTTTGCAAATAATCAAGCTTTTTGTCCTAGCTGGAGACATCAATCAGAATTCAGCTCACCCTCTACTTTAAATGAGACAGGTTCACATATTCTTATAATTCCCATAAACTTCTTCTAGTCTAAGTCAGGTATGGATTGCTGACAGATTCTTGTCAATCAGCCACACATAGTTAAGAAATATTTGCATACTTCTGCAGACTAAAGAGACAGATAAATGGTTAAAACAGAGATGGGCAGCATCTTTTGACTAAGGCTGTATTTACATTAAGAAAGTTTTACTTGTTACTTTAATAACATTCAATTTGAGATCCTGTGAAAAATCAATTTCACACAAGAACACATATTTTGACATTATGATGGCATTTGCAAAATACCAATAACTAGACCACTGATAGAATAAAGATTAGTTAAGAGCAAATTTCCCTTTATTTTAAGCACTTTACTACAGAAAGAAGGCACAGGCCCCAACTGTCCTCTGACTCTAGTGTTACACTATTGTAACTTCTTAGATATCAGGTGAGATACTCTTGGTTTATATTGATGTAAATTAAAGAATGAAGCCCACAGATTGTAAAGAGAGATTATTTTCATTTGTTTCATTATAAGCAACATATGGTAAGTTATTGCTCTGCCATGCTAATTTATGATTTGGGGTAGAGTGAATTTTAATTGTCATTTTTCTCTCTTTCTAATATTATATTTAAATGATAATATCCTTTCTATTTGTTTGTGGTCCAGTGGGAGATAAAGACAGGTTAATCTAACATAAATTTCTGTTACATTAAGAGCCAGAGGCTCTGTTAAAGCTAAATGTTCTGAATTCCTATTTGACCTGGAAGAAGTGCATGTTAGTGAAGTTGAACAAATGTAAACTTAAAAAAAAAGAAGAAAATTTAATTATCTAATTTGCTTCTGGCAAAGTAAGCTTCTAATTTTCTTCTGATTCCACCCCACTCTCCCCTTGCTGGAAAAGCCTGCAAAATGAGATAACCCTTAATCCAAAATATATTCTCCCTGTTCCCTCCTGCTTCCTGAATTTCTCTGTCTTTGTAAGAATTGCATATGTGGGATGTGATAGGCTACAAAGCTACTGCGTTTGAACAGGAAGTAATTCTGATTTTAAAAAGCAAGATATGAGATTGTGAATATTGGAGAAATAAACCCGATAGTTTATGCCAATCATGGTAGCCTGTTTAAGGAAACACCAAATATTTGCTTTTAATCTTGTGAAGTTATTTTAAGCTTTTTCTAAAGGACATTTGTCGACAGCTGTTTATACTTTAGCATAGCTTTAAAAATAATGCTAACTTCCTAATTACATATCATGTTCAAAATTTGCAAAGCTAGTAGTTATTGTCCACTAGGAAAAGTAAACTTTCATTGTTTTGTATGCTTTGAAAGGCTTACTGGACACTTGTCTTTTTTATTACAGAGAATAGTTTACTCAAACTATCACTGTAATGGTTTGTGTCAAAACACTATATGGGTGCATGCCTGGTTTCTTTTATTTTGTAATTACTGTGTATCTCAGCTTGCCTGATTAATGAAAACCTTGTTGGATGAAAAAAGATGTGGGGAGGGTTTTGTAAAATGAGCTGCCTGCTCTGAGAGGTGCTGAACACTTCAAACTCTCATTGGAACAACTAGAGTTTTGGGCACTAGCATTGGTCAAGATCAGGTCCAGGATGAGGCAGTTGTAACGAAGAAAACAAAAAAACAAAATGCAATGTTAGGTTTATAAGGATGTGCTCTATTATCTATTCAGTGAACTCATTCTTACATAATTAATATAAGAAATATGACCCCCTCCACCTCAGAAAGCTTGTCAGTCAGGATTCCATTTTAATACCAAAGAAATTGTATGTAGTATTGTTTACCCATGTTGGTCCCAGGATATTGGAAGACAAAGGAGGGTGAAGTAATATCTTTTATCAGACCGACTTCTTTTGATGAGAGAAACACATTTTTATATCTTCTCTGCTATATAGAGCTGAAGAAAAGCTCTGTGTAAGCTCAAAAGATTGACTCTCTCACTAAGAGAAATTGGTCCAATAAAAGATATTGCCTTACCACTTTGTCTCTCTAATACCACAGAAGTGAAGGAGTAGTCTAGATTTAGATTAGCAAAGAGAACTCTCAACACCCACTTTAAAGAAACAAGCAAACACAAACAAACTACCAAGTTGAGCTAGTTGGGAATTTCAGAAGAATATTTTTTCTATTGCAAAATGTCTATTTCTTGAAATTGAAACTTTTTGATAGAAAGGGCCAATTTTGATGAATTTCCTCTTTCGAAAAAATGTTGAATAACAAAGTTTTTGAAAGGTCAAGTTTCAACATTTCCAAAAGAAAGCACTTGAATTGAAATGACTTTTTGTTAAAAAAGAAAATTACAGTAAAAAATATAGAGATAATTAAAAAGGTCAAAATAGAAATAAAACATATCAAAATTACCAAAACAAAAGGTTTCATTTGACCTGAACTGTAATTTTTTTCATATTTTGTTAGGAAACATTTTCAAAATCTTCTATATTTTCCTTGGATGGAAAAAACAGTTCCCACCCAGCTTTGTTATTGAATCCACCAGTTATGAAGCTGGAGTGATGATGAAGCAACATCTCAAACTTTTGATGGTCAGCATTATCTGCCTCACTGCCTGATACAAATAGAAAGTCAGCTGCCAGGGAAAGTATGTGCAGGAAAACAGACAGGTTAAAATGAGATGCCAGAAACCACAGAAATGCATTTGAAAATAAAAAGAAAACCGTTCAGAATATAACAGGCATTAAAAGTGCAGAAATAGGGGAAACCAGCACAATCCAATCCATCTACCTCCATCAAAAAAACTTGTCTGCGGTGTTCTCAGCTGCTTTTTTGGTAGAGAAAAACAATGGCAAATTGTTTAAATTAAAGTAAACTTTTCTTTGCAGAAAGCAGAGCCTTTTGCGAGCAATAATGCTTTTGACAGATTCTAGCCTCGTCCTTCAATCATATGTCTGCAATCTGTGGTGTAAAAATATAGCAGACTTTGTTAAAACCAACTAAAGTGCTTCTACCCTTAAAGAAAAACATTCTCTGAATTATAGTCAAAATTGACTCTGAGGGAGACAGGGAGAGAAGGGCTCTATACAACACAACTAAGCTATAGAATACACAGCAAAGACTTAACTGACTATTTGAAGATAGAAAACTTTCCAAGCTCACAGCTGTGGTTGTGGGTAAAAACAGTTGGAAGTGTTTCATGGACATTACTTGTTAAATAAGAAACAACAGCAGTAATCTGCTCCAGGTTGGGATTTTCCAGGGAGTTTAAGGTAATTAGGGGCCTGTGGATAAATTCACACAGGAATTTAGGGTATGTCTACACTACGGAATAAGGTCGAATTTATAGAAGTCGGCTTTTTAGAAATCGGTTTTATATATTCGAGTGTGTGTGTCCCCACAGAAAATGCTCTAAGTGCATTAAGTGCATTAACTCGGCGGAGCGCTTCCACAGTACCGAGGCAAGAGTCGACTTCCGGAGCGTTGCACTGTGGGTAGCTATCCCACAGTTCCCGCAGTCTCCGCTGCCCATTGTAATTCTGGGTTGAGATCCCAATGCCTGATGGGGCTAAAACATTGTCGCGGGTGGTTCTGGGTACATATCGTCAGGCCCCCCGTTCCCTCCCTCCCTCCGTGAAAGCAAGGGCAGACAATCGTTTCGCGCCTTTTTTCCTGAGTTACCTGTGCAGACGCCATACCACGGCAAGCATGGAGCCCGCTCAGGTAACCGTCACCCTATGTCTCCTGGGTGCTGGCAGACGCGGTATGGCATTGCTACACAGTAGCAGCAACCCCTTGCCTTGTGGCAGCAGATGGTACAGTACGACTGGTAGCCGTCATCGTCATGTCCGAGGTGCTCCTGGCCACGTCGGCTGGGAGCGCCTGGGCAGACATGGGCGCAGGGACTAAATTTGGAGTGACTTGACCAGGTCATTCTCTTTAGTCCTGCAGTCAGTCCTATTGAACCGTCTTATGGTGAGCGGGCAGGCGATACGGACTGCTAGCAGTCGTACTGTACCATCTTCTGCCGAGCAGCCATGAGATGTGGATGGCATGCAGTCCTTCTGCACGGTTTGCTGCCAGCCAAAGATGTAAAAGATAGATGGAGTGGATCAAAACAAGAAATAGACCAGATTTGTTTTGTACTCATTTGCCTCCTCCCCTGTCTAGGGGACTCATTCCTCTAGGTCACACTGCAGTCACTCACAGAGAAGGTGCAGAGAGGTAAATCTAGCCATGTATCAATCAGAGGCCAGGCTAACCTCCTTGTTCCAATAACAATGATAACTTAGGTGCACCATTTCTTATTGGAACCCTCCGTGAAGTCCAGCCTGAAATACTCCTTGATGTAAAGACACCCCCTTTGTTGATTTTAGCTCCCTGAAGCCAACCCTGTAAGCCATGTCGTCAGTCGCCCCTCCCTCCGTCAGAGCAACGGCAGACAATCGTTCCGCGCCTTTTTTCTGTGTGGACGCCATACCAAGGCAAGCATGGAGGCCGCTCAGCTCACTTTGTCAATTAAGAGCACATTAAACAACACACGCATTATCCAGCAGTATATGCAGCACCAGAACTTGGCAAAGCGATACCGGGTGAGGAGGCGACGTCAGCGCGGTCACGTGAGTGATCAGGACATGGACACAGATTTCTCTGAAAGCATGGGCCCTGCCAATGCATGCATCATGGTGCTAATGGGGCAGGTTCATGCTGTGGAACGCCGATTCTGGGCTCAGGAAACAAGCACAGACTGGTGGGACTGCATAGTGTTGCAGGTCTGGGACGATTCCCAGTGGCTGCAAAACTTTCACATGCATAAGGGCACTTTCATGGAACTTTGTGACTTGCTTTCCCCTGCCCTGGGGCGCATGAATACCAAGATGAGAGCAGCCCTCACAGTTGAGAAGCGAGTGGCGATAGCCCTGTGGAAGCTTGCAACGCCAGACAGCTACCGGTCAGTTGGGAATCAATTTGGAGTGGGCAAATCTACTGTGGGGGCTGCTGTGATGCAAGTAGCCCACGCAATCAAAGATCTGCTGATATCAAGGGTAGTGACCCTGGGAAATGTGCAGGTCATAGTGGATGGCTTTGCTGCAATGGGATTCCCTAACTGTGGTGGGGCTATAGACGGAACCCATATCCCTATCTTGGCACCGGAGCACCAAGCCGCCGAGTACATAAACCGCAAGGGGTACTTTTTGATAGTGCTGCAAGCTCTGGTGGATCACAAGGGACGTTTCACCAACATCAACGTGGGATGGCCGGGAAAGGTGCATGATGCTCTCATCTTCAGGAACTCTGGTCTGTTTCAAAAGCTGCAGGAAGGGACTTTATTCCCAGACCAGAAAATAACTTTTGGGGATGTTGAAATGCCTATATGTATCCTTGGGGACCCAGCCTACCCCTTAATGCCATGGCTCATGAAGCCGTACACAGGCAGCCTGGACAGTAGTCAGGAGCTGTTCAACTACAGGCTGAGCAAGTGCAGAATGGTGGTAGAATGTGCATTTGGATGTTTAAAGGTGCGCTGGCGCAGTTTACTGACTCGCTTAGACCTCAGAGAAACCAATATTCCCACTGTTATTACTGCTTGCTGTGTGCTCCACAATATCTGTGAGAGTAAGGGGGAGACGTTTATGGCAGGGTGGGAGGTTGAGGCAAATCGCCTGGCTGCTGGTTACGCGCAGCCAGACACCAGGGCGGTTAGAAGAGCACAGGAGGGTGCGGTACGCATCAGAGAAGCTTTGAAAACCAGTTTCATGACTGGCCAGGCTACGGTGTGAAAGTTCTGTTTGTTTCTCCTTGATGAAACCCCCCGCCCCTTGGTTCACTCTACTTCCCTGTAAGCTAACCACCCGCCCCTCCTCCCTTCAATCACCGCTTGCAGAGGCAATAAAGTCATTGTTGCTTCACATTCATGCATTCTTTATTCATTCATCACACAAATAGGGGGATGACTACCAAGGTAGCCCAGGAGGGGTGGTGGAGGAGGGAAGGAAAATGCCACACAGCACTTTAAGCACAGCACTTTAAAAGTTTACAACTTTAAAATTTATTGAATGACAGCCTTCTTTTTTTTGGGCAATCCTCTGTGGTGGAGTGGCTGGTTGGCCGGAGGCCCCCTCACCGCGTTCTTGGGCGTCTGGGTGTGGAGGCTATGGAACTTGGGGAGGAGGGCGGTTGGTTACAGAGGGGCAGCAGTGGCAGTCTGTGCTCCAGCTGCCTTTGCTGCAGCTCAACCATACACTGGAGCATACTGGTTTGGTCCTACAGCAGCCTCAGCATTGAATCCTGCCTCCTCTCATCACGCTGCCGCCACATTTGAGCTTCAGCCCTGTCTTCAGCCCACCACTTACTCTCTTCAGCTTGCCACTTATTCTCTTCAGCCCGCCACCTCTCCTCCCGGTCATTTTGTGCTTTCCTGCACTCTGACATTATTTGCCTCCACGCATTCGTCTGTGCTCTGTCAGTGTGGGAGGACAGCATGAGCTCGGAGAACATTTCATCGCGAGTGCATTTTTTTTTCTTTCTAATCTTCACTAGCCTCTGGGAAGGAGAAGATCCTGTGATCATTGAAACACATGCAGCTGGTGGAGAAAAAAAAAGGGACAGCGGTATTTAAAAAGACACATTTTATAAAACAGTGGCTACACTCTTTCAGGGTAAACCTTGCTGTTAACATTACATACATAGCACATGTGCTTTCATTACAAGGTCGCATTTTGCCTCCTCCCACCGCGTGACTACCCCCTCAACCTTCCCCCCTCCCTGTGGCTAACAGCGGGGAACATTTCTGTTTAGCCACAGGCAAACAGCCCAGCAGGAATGGGCTCCTCTGAGTGTCCCCTGAAGAAAAGCACTCTATTTCAACCAGGTGACCATGAATTATATCTCACTCTCCTGAGGATAACACAGAGAGATAAAGAACGGATGTTGTTTGAATGCCAGCAAACATACACTGCAATGCTTTGTTCTACAATGATTCCCGAGTACGTGTTACTGGCCTGGAGTGGTAAAGTGTCCTACCATGAAGGACGCAATAAGGCTGCCCTCCCCAGAAACCTTTTGCAAAGGCTTTAGGACTACATCTAGGAGAACCGCAAATGCCAGGGCAAAGTAATCCTTTCACATGCTTGCTTTTAAACCATGTATAGTATTTTAAAAGGTACACTCACCAGAGGTCCCTTCTCCGCCTGCTGGGTCCAGGAGGCAGCCTTGGGTGGGTTCGGGGGGTACTGGCTCCAGGTCTAGGGTGAGAAACAGTTCCTGGCTGTCGGGAAAACCGGTTTCTCCGCTTGCTTGCTGTGAGCTATCTACAACCTCCTCCTCCTCATCCTCTTCTTCGTCCCCAAAACCTGCTTCCGTATTGCCTCCATCTCCATTGAAGGAGTTAAACAACACGGCTGGGGTAGTGGTGGCTGAACCCCCTAAAATGGCATGCAGCTCATCATAGAAGCGGCATGTTTGGGGCTCTGACCCAGAGCGGCTGTTTGCCTCTCTGGTTTTCTGGTAGGCTTGCCTCAGCTCCTTCAGTTTCACGCGGCACTGCTTCGGGTCCCTGTGATGGCCTCTGTCCTTCATGCCCTGGGAGATTTTGACAAAGGTTTTGGCATTTCGAAAACTGGAACGGAGTTCTGATAGCATGGATTCCTCTCCCCAAACAGCGATCAGATCCCGTACCTCCCGTTCGGTCCATGCTGGAGCTCTTTTGCGATTCTGGGACTCCATCATGGTCACCTGTGCTGATGAGCTCTGCATGGTCACCTGCAGCTTGCCACGCTGGCCAAACAGGAAATGAGATTCAAAAGTTCGCGGTTCTTTTCCTGTCTACCTGGCCAGTGCATCTGAGTTGAGAGTGCTGTCCAGAGCGGTCAGAATGGAGCACTCTGGGATAGCTCCCGGAGGCCAATACCATCGAATTGTGTCCACAGTACCCCAAATTCAACCCGGCAACGTCGATTTAAGCACTAATCCACTTGTCAGGGGTGGAGTAAGGAAATCGATTTTAAGAGCCCTTTATGTCGAAATAAAGGACTTCATTGTGTGGACGGGTGCAGGTTTACATCGATTTAACGCTGCTAAATTCAACCTAAAGTCCTAGTGTAGACCAGGGCTTAGGCATGGAGACTCTCAATCACCAAGTCTAACTATTTTGTGACTAGAAAATCACTGGGATTCACAAAGCCTGAGTTCGGTGCCTAGGTTCCCTATCCAATGAATGGTATCTCAGATCGGATTCACAAAAAACCAGCATACGAGGCGTCTCCTTACCTAAACTAGCCAATGAGAGATGCCAAGCTGAGGGGTGTGTGCAAAAACCTGCCTCAATCTCAGATATAGGCGCTGAAGTCCTGGCTATAGGAAGGCACATCCCTCCACTTGGGATTCTCAGCTGCAAACCCTCTCTTAGAGTGAGGTGCTTGTACCATTTTTGTGAAGAGGAGAAGGACCTCACACATAACTTTTAGGCCAGTGACTTTTTAAAATTATTTATTCACATGGAACAGCTTCATCAGGAGAGACTTTGGGTGCCTACTTCAGAACACCTTATAGCCAGGTGCTTAGGGTACTCTCTCGAGGCGTGGAAGACATTTGTTCAAGTCCCTTCTCCCTCTCAAGCAAAGGGAGGACTCAAACTGAGGGTCTTTCACTTCCCTGGTGAGTATCTCAATCCCAGGCTAAAAGTTATGAGTGAGTTGCTGCTCCACCTCCCCCTCATTGATTTTTGTATAAGCTCGTTTATAGGGGCCTGATCCAGTAAGCATGCTCTGAGCATGTTTACTGAGTCAGGACCCACAGTGAGGTATGTAGACGAATGCCTGGATTCCCCTGGTTCATGCATCACTCTGGGACTTAAGCCTCCAGATACCTTGCATGTGGCCACAGTGCACATGCTCAAAGGCAGAAACATAGGCGGGTAGGGAACTTTTACTGCAAAAATTCAAGCAGTGAGTGAGTTGATGGGAATTAGGCACCTAAATATCTTTGAAGATCTGGGCCTAGGTGCCCAAGGCCTGTTGAAATTCTGTGTGAGTTAGATACCTAACAACCTTAGGCCCTTTGACATTCCCACCCTTAAATATGAAGTCCCCAATTTTTCAAGTTGTTGCATGTGGCAGTCGGCACCGCATAATTTTTAAAAATATATAAATTAACTGAATATTTCCTAAATCTCCCACACTTGATTGGATGCTTCATTAATTTGGGATTGACAGCATATGGTTCGCTCTATTTTAGCCATGGTAAATGAGATTTATGTTCAGGTAACAACTCTAGACCTTCGTTTTAAATGTAATAGACTGGGGAATAAACCCAATTAATCAAATCCTGTTCGACTAGATAATGAGACATTTAAAACACATTATACTTTTTTCCAAGGCCAGGAATATTGAATAGCATATAGACTATTTATAAAAAATGTGCACTTAAACTGTGATGATAATATTCAGATTGTAAACTCTTTGAGGCAAGGACCATCTTTTTGTTCTGTGTTTGTACTATTTTGTTTGTACTATTTGTACTGTTTTGTGTTTGTACTGGTTTTTTGTGTTTGTACTGTTTTGTTCTGTGTTTGTATGGGATGACTGGGACTCAATGTGCTTTCCTACCTGGCATCACATTTACTTCTTGAAACTCTACTGCAAAAACCAGCTGTACTGTTGAATGAGTCGGTTAACATTCCCTCCCTCTGCTCCCAAGGCACTAATGATTCATAAAGAATTAACCAGGAAATATTAAGGACAATAGGGTCATTTATGCAAGAGAACTGAAACTCCATGAAACCCAGGCCCTGATCTTTCAAAGGCTTAAATAGCTCCTTGACCTTATTGGAGACTGTTCACCCTACATAAAGTTAAGAAAATGTGTACATCTTTGCAGAATTTGAGGTTCACAGAGTTTCCATTGTATCATTTCATGGCGGATAGATGGGTTGTCTCTCACAGAACTGGCAGTGGATTCAGTCCATGGAACCCAGGAATCTCCTGGTCCATTGAAGGCCAGCACAATCACATAGAGGCTCTGTGCCTTTGCTGATGGTATTCTGGCAGAGTCCTACTAAGACTGCACAACATCAAACACAGAACACCAAGTGGATGTAGGGGAATCTAAATAGGTGTCATTTACATGTCAAGGGTCTGGAAGAGTTCCAGGGAGTAAGTAGGAAAAAGAATTTAAACGGAGGTGTAAGAAAGCGTACGCTAAAGCAGCAGCACAGCATACTTCAACTCTCCCAGGTTCTTGGGCTCAATACAGGACTTACTGGCTGAAATTCTATGAGTTGTGTTATGTGGGAGGTCTGACAAGATGATCATCGGGGTAGAGGTGTAGTAAGAGATAGTCCCTGTTCTGAAGAGCTTACAATCTAAATAGACAAAGGGGAAACAAGCACAGAGAATGAAAATGACTTGCTCAAGATCACATAGCAGGTCAGTGTCAGAGCCAGTAATAGAATTCCAGTCTCCTGACTAGAGCTGGCAGAAAGTTTTCCACCAAAACTCTTTTGGGTGAAAAATGCAGAGTCACCGACACCAAAACATTTAGCAAATTAATTGTTTTTGACAGATTGTTCATATAAAAAGAAGAAAAAAATCCCCAAAGTATAAATGTTTTATTTCAACATTTCTAAGTACGTTTCTATTTGAAAGGACTTCATTTTGAAAATTTCCTTCCATTTTTTTAAAAGTTAAGAAAAGGTTCAACACCAAAATGAAACATTTCCTTTCAAACAAAATGTTTCATTAGACCTGAAGTTACATTTTCCTTTTATGTTTTAGTTTGTCGAAAAGTTCAACATTTTTGTTTTGTTTTGTACTGACTCAAAAAGCATTCTTTTTCAATTTTTTAGAATGGCAAGAGAATTTCAAGATCAGTTATTCACACAGTTCTACTCCTGACTCTTAATGTAGTGCCCTGTTCACTGGACCACAAAGTCTGTTCAAAAGTTGTATGAATATAATTGTTCCTCTAAAATCTTGGATTTCAGAATGACACCTATGAGCTATCACACTACTTGGGCTGCAACTATGTGTTTGTTTTTTCTCCTGACAGTTCTGATTGATTGGCCCCCTGTAACCTTGCACAGGAGATTATTTGAAGTAGGATTTTTTGGGTGTCTTTTTGGGACCAAAGTTCATAACCTTGATACATGTCCATGTTTTTTGGTGAATTCCTCACATTTGCAGTTGAATACTATTTGTATTTTTGTCTCTAGAGTGCTTTATTAGAAAACAAAAGTAGGAAATACATCCCAAAATAGAATTACAATTAAGTCATTTTCACCACAATAAAATCACTATATTAAAACTGAGCTCTTATTATACTAATATGCTTTAACATGCCCTGTCTGCATCCAAATACTGCAGCATCTCATAGGATACTTACAAAAAAACTTTACATTGACCAAAAGTAATGACCTATAATGCAGTTCTTTAAATAATTTCACTAGCACCTCATTCTTACATCCAAGCAATGCTTACAACTGTTCTTTGTGTTAATTGAGCAAACTCTTTATAACAGATAATTCAGTGGCAGGTTTGATCATTAATAAATGTCAAGGTGCAATGGGGAAATCCCAGCTGCAGAAGATCATAATGTGCTGAAGACATAGAAATGGACAAACATTTTAAGTCTCAATGGGCCAAATTCATAAGTAATGTGTATGGTGGGCTAAGATATATGTTGGTAAACTGATGTAAGAGAATCTAAGTTAGTTTAATATAGAGACAAAGGACCAGAAAGAAGTGAGAATGTATTAAGATCTAAATTCATCGATTTTAAGGCCTCTTCCTCACAGGAGGAGATATTTGGCTCCTTGCACAATCAAGGTCATGGTTGGAGGCAGATTTAAGGTGAAACATTAGTTTTAAAATGAAACCATACTTCAGCAAATATTGGCTTAAATCCCAACAGGTCACAGCAAAAAGGTTTACAGTGGGTTAGGGGAAAACATGTCCTGCCACGCTTTTTACTGCTTCTCCTTTAGAAGCTTTGTGGCCTCCAGTTAGAACCCAGGATTTGAGTACACTCCCTTAGGGCTATGGAGTGTTGCTAGCCACATTAATGAGCACTTGGGCCTGATCCAAAGCCTGTCCAGGACAATAGCTAGATTCTGATTAGCTTTAATGATTTTGAATCAGACCCTAATGAACATCTAAACAGCATTTAAACACCTGTCACTGGGCCGTGTCAGCTGATTCAGGCTCATGGGTCTCAGACTGCCTGGCTGTAAAATTGCTGTGTAGACATTCAGGCTCATGCTGGGGTGGTCCCAGAGCCCGGGCTCCAGCCTGAGCCCAAATGTCTACATAGAAATTTTTAGCCCCACAGTCAGAGCCCTGTGAGCCTGAGTTAACTGAGTTGGGCAGCCCCAGCTGTGCCATTGGTCTCTTATTCCAGTGTAGACATATCCTAAAAAACATCCTTGCTTAGTTCTCCCACAGCACAATTGTACGAAAGGACAGAATGGTGCTCAGGGTGAGAAATTGTGACACTGGCCCAGAAATAATACTCACTCTTACAGTGTTGGAATCATATCATTTATTTCAAAATCCCATAAGTGTTCAGGTCATGCGGAATGAAAAATAACAATCTTGGAAAGCAGAACTCTTGAACAACGTGTCATGGTCAATGGTGTGCAAATTACTTTAAATCTACAGTCTAACAAGCTGACTTTAGCAATAATGATTTGTGTACTGTTTTGATGGAGCTTTTTGCTGAAGTTTGCTTTCTTAAATTTATTCTGTAACACAGAAACTGAAAATGCAAGGAACAGTTAAGTGCAAATGCAGATTCATTGGATTTGGCAAGCTTTTTGACTGTGAAACAGCGAGCTCAGAAGCAAATCCTTTCTTCAGCATTATTGTCAATCAGTCAACAGGGGAAATGATCCAAGCCATTGTTTGCCTTAAATGAACATCTTTTAGAAGTGCATTGAAAAACAATTTGGTTTCAAGAATTTCTGCCAGTGTAAAACAGCCCCTCTGAAACAATGTCAAAGCTGTTCAGAACCACAGTGGGCAAAAACGTGAAACAAAGCAATGTTTGAGTGATGCCAACCTTTGGAAAAAAACTGCTTTACAGGCTGATTATAAAAGTTTATAGAAACACATATAGACTTTATCTTACAGTAACAATCTTATTGCATCTGTCTCAAGATATGAACCAGACTTGAGTTTCCATAAATATCACTGCATAGTGCAATTTTCAGTCACTTCATCTTTTAAGTATGTTAGTGGAAAACTTTTAGTTATTGAATCAGAATCATCTGCTACATCTGCTAATATAAAGGTTATTCAGTTTAATTTTTCATTTAAGTGAATTTAGAACATATAAAAATATACTACTGGTTAATTTTCTCTCCTTGAGTTCTTCTATACAGACCTTTGATTTTATTTTTTTCTGAACATACAAAGATTTTAGAAAAGTCTGGGACAAAAATTCATCTGCTAAACTAATTTAAAAATTTGATAGATGCCATCCAGGTAAAAAATAAAATGGATGCATGGATACCAAAACTGTGAATGTACCTCCAAGAGTAATCTTTAAAGCTGGTTGGGAAATATTTTTCCCCTCTGTGAAAAATTTCAACGAACCCCAGATTTTTGGAAGTTTTCTTGAAAAAACAAAAACGGAAAGATTTTTGGTTTTCAGAAACTCCAATTTTTTGGACAAAACCAGACATTTTTTTTCCTTTAATGGAAAAGCCTTTTTTTAATTGAGAAAACATTGATGGACATTTTTTTGATCAGTTCCTAATCTAATGATCTCGCACAGTGTTTCTCAGTGACTGGTCCATGGACCCATGCTGGCCCCTGAGATCTCCCTGAAACAGTTTAGGAAGGCAGCAGGCTGGACCCTGTTATCAAAAAGGTTGAAACACACTGAATTGTAGCACATCATCAAAATCGGGTAATAAAACAAGGAGAGCTAGTTTACCGAATTCATGCCTGTACAAAACAGACAGTGGAGCACCTGATCTTTCAGCCGCAAATACTCAAACCTCTGCCACAGGGGTGGGCAAACTTTTTGGCCTGAGGGCCACAGAGGGGTATGAAACTGTATGGAGGGCTGGGTAGGGAAGGCTCTGCCCCCAAAACAGCCTGGCCCCTGCCCCCTATCCACTCCCTCCCACTTCCTACCCCCTGACTGCCCCCCTCAGAATCCCCGACCCATCCAATGCTCCTTGTCCCCTAACTGCCCCCCCCCGGGACCCCACCCTCATCCAACCCCCCCGCTCCCTGTCCCCTGACTGCCCTGAACTCTATCCACACTCCCACACCCTGACAGGCCCCCTAGGTCTTCCTCACCTATCCAACCCCCTTCCCCCCCCCGCTCCCTGTCCCTCTGACCCCATCCACACGCCCACCCCCTGACAGGCGCCCCCAGGACCCCACCCCCATCCAACCTCCCCTGCTGCCTGTCCCTGGACTGCCCTGACCCCTATCTACACCCCTTCCCCCAGACAGGCCCCCCGGGACTCCCACACCTATCCATCCCCCCTGTTCCCCATCCCAACCGCACCCCCCGAACCTCCAGCCCATCCAACCACCCCTTGCTCTCTGTCCCCTGACTGCCCCCCTCTCCCCGGGACCTCCTACCCAACCTTCTCCCACCGCCACGAGTGCTGCTGCTGCTCTCTTACCATGCTGCTCAGAGCGGCAGGACCTCACAGCCCCACTGCCTGGACAGAGCAAGCTGCACTGCCTGCGTGGCGGCGTGACTGCACGGGAGGGGAGGCACCAGGGGAGGAGCCAGGGGCTAGTCTCCCCAGCCAGGAGCTCAAATGCCGGGCAGGATGGTCCTGCAGACCGTATGTGGCTTGCGGGCCGTAGTTTGCCCACCTCTGCTCTATCACATAAGCTAAAGCTTCAGTTAACAGTAGCTAGATTATGCCACTTTTACTTAAAATGAATAGTACCTTACTGTAATAGCAGACAACTTATTTCCATGTAGCTGTAGTAGTAGGTACCATATCCTTTCTTGGGGGGCAGCCACTACAGTGTGATATGACTTGGAAATGCAAGGGTATTGCATTTGGATCCAGGCTTGTCCAAATTTTGTGAGTGCCCTTGTCAAGGTTCCTTCCCCACTCTGAACTCTAGGGTACAGATGCGGGGACCTGCATGAAAAAACCTCTAAGCTTATTCTGACCAGTTTAGGTTAAAAACTTCCCCAAGGGACAAACTTTGCCTTGTCCTTGAACCCTGTGCAGCCACCACCAAGCGTGTTAAACAAAGAACAAGGAAAGAGCCCACTTGGAGACATATCCCCCCAAACCTTACACCCCCTTTCCTGGGGAAGGCTTGATAAAAATCCTCACCAATTTGTACAGGTGAACACAGACCCAAATCCTTGGATCTTAAGAACAATGAAAAAGCAATCAGGTTCTTAAAAGAAGAATTTTATTTAAAGAAGAGGTAAAAGAATCACCTCTGTAAAATCAGGATGGTAAATACCTTACAGGGTAATCAGATACAACACATAGAAAATCCCTCTAGGCAAAACCTTAAGTTACATAGAGACGCAAAAACAGGAATATACATTCCATTCAGCACAACCTATTTTACCAGCCATTAAACAAAAGGAAATCTAATGCATTTCTAGCTAGATTACTTACTAATTTAGAAGTTCTGAGACTGCATTCCTGATCTGTTCCCGGCAAAAGCATCACACAGAGAGACAGACCCTTTGTTCCCTCCCCCTCCAGCTTTGAAAGTATCTTATCTCCTCATTGGTCATTTTGGTCAGGTGCCAGCAAGGTTATCTTAGCTTCTTAACCCTTTACAGGTGAAAGAGTTTTGCCTCTGGCCAGGAGGGATTTTATAGCACTGTATACAGACAGATGGTTACCCTTCCCTTTATTTTTATGGCACGCCCTCCAAATCACAGATAGGGTGAAAACACTGGCTGTGATTTCTTCCTGGAGCTCTAGGAGAAAACAGAGTTAATAAGACACATGCACCTCTAAATATACTACCAACTGTATAAAGACTAACAATATTTTCGACATCTCAAGGATGATTTTAACCAGTTGATTCTGGGAAACTTTCAAGGGACAGTGCATCAGCCACTTTGTTAGACGCTCCTGAGATGTGTTCTGTGTCAAAATCAAAATCTTGGAGAGCTAAACTCCACTGAATAAGTTTTTTTGTTATTTCCTGTGGCGGTATGAAGCCACTGTAGTGCAGCATGGTCAGTTTGCAGGTGGAAACGCCATCCCCAAACATATGGGCGTAGCTTTTCCAGAACGTAGACAATGTCATAACATTCCTTTCCACTGATTGACCAGTGGCTTTCTCACTCAGAAAGCTTCTTGCTGAGAAACACTTCAGGATGGAACTCTTGATTCGGTCCTTCCTGCACTAAGACTGCTCCCACACTGCGCTCAGACGCATCTGTGGTTACTAGGAATGGTTTGTCAAACTCTGGGGCCCTTAGCACAGGGTCAGACATGAGTGTCACTTTAAGCTGGTTAAAGGCCTTCTGACACTTTTTAGTCCACTGAACTGCATTTGGCTGTTTCTTTTTGGTTAGGTCTGTCAGTGGGGCGGCGATTTGGCTGTATAGCGGTACAAATCGTCTGTAATATCCGGCCAAGCCTAAGAAGGATTGGACCTGTTTCTTTGACTTTGGGACAGCCCACTTTTGGATAGCATCCATTTTGGCCTGTAGGGGGTTGAGAGTTCCTTGACCCACCTGGTGTCCAAGGTAAGTCACTCGGTTTAGGTCTATTTGACACTTCTTAGCCTTAACAGTTAGTCCTGCCTCCCTTATGCATTCAAAGACTTTTTGTAGATGTTCCAGGTGTTCTGCCCAGGAATCTGAAAATATGGCCACATCATCAAGGTAGGTGACTGCATATTCTCCAATCCTGCTAGGAGACCATCTATGAGTCTTTGGAAGGTGGTGGGTGCATTTCGCAGCCCGAAAGGGAGCACATTAAATTCATACAGCGTGACATGTGTGCTGAAGGCTGATCTTTCCTTGGCAGATTCATCTAGCGGTACCTGCCAGTACCCCTTGGTTAAGTCCAAGGTAGAGATGAACTGGTCCCATCCCAGTTTCTCCAATAGTTCATCTGTGCATGGCATTGGATGATTGTCTGGGCGAGTTACAGCATTTAGCTTACAGTAGTCCATGCAAAAATGTATCTCCCCATCTGGTTTGGGAACTAGAACCACTGGAGATGCCCATGCACTGCCAGAGGGGCAGATTACACCCATCTGTAGCATATCCTAGATCTCTCATTCTATAGCAGTTTTAGCTTGAGGAGACACCTGGTAAGGTTGGCCTCTAATTGGGTGAGCATTACCTGTGTCAATGGAGTGGTATTCCCGTTCAGTCAGTCCTGGGGTGGCTGAGAACGTCGGCGCGTAGCGAGTGCACAGCTCCTGGATCTGCTGTCACTTCATATGCCAAAGGGTCATGGAGAGGTTCACCTCTTCCACACCACCATCACTTTTCCCTTCATAGTAGACACCTTCAGGCCACTCAGTGTCATCTCATCCCTGGGCTGTAAACTGGCAAACCTTTAATTCTCTGGAATAAAAGGGCTTTAGAGAATTAATATGGTACACCTTAGGCTTTTGGTTGGAGGTGAAGAATGCTATGAGATAACTAACAGCTCTCAGGCACTCTTGGACCGCGAATGGCCCTTCCCACGACGCTTCCATTTTATGGGCCTAGAGCACCTTTAAAACCATGACCTGGTCCCCTACTTTGAAGGAATGCTCTCTGGCATGTTTATCATACCAGGCTTTTGGCTCTTTTTGAGCATCCTGTAGGTTTTCTTTAGCAAGGACTAAAGAGGTTTGGAGGGTGTTTTGTAGGTTGGTTACAAAGTTCAGAATGTTAGTTCCTGGACAAGGTGTAAACCCCTCCCATTGCTGCTTCACCAACTGTAATGGCCCCTTAACCTCACGTCCATATACAAGTTCAAATGGTGAAAACCCTAAACTGGGATGTGGTACAGCTCTGTAGGCAAAAAGCAATTGCTGCAACACTAGGTCGCAATCACTGGATTGCTCATTTACGAATTTGTATATCATGGCCCCCGAAGTTCCATTAAGCTTCTCCACCAGGCCTTTTGTTTGATGATGGTAAGGTGTGGCAACCAAGTGATTCACCCCATGAGCTTCCCAAAGGCTTTCCATAGTTCCTGCCAGGAAATTAGTTCCTGCATCTGTGAAGATGTCGGAGGGCCAACCTACCCTGGCAAAAATGTCAGTTAGTGCCTGACACACACTTTTAGCCCTAATATTGCTTAGAGCTACTGCTTCCGGCCATCGGGTGGAAAAATCCATGAAAGTCAGTCTGTACTGCTTTCCTCTTGGTGTCTTTTTTGGAAAAGGACCCAGAATATCCACAGCTACTCGCTGAAATGGAACCTCAATGATGGGAAGTGGTTCTAGAGGGACTTTCATAGATTAATTCATAGAATATCAGGGCTGGAAGGGACCTCAGGAGGTCATCTAGTCCAACCCCCTGCTCAAAGCAGGACCAATTCCCAGTTAAATCATCCCAGCCAAGGCTTTGTCAAGCCTCACCTTAAAAACCTCTAAGGAAGGAGATTCTACCACCTCCCTAGGTAACGCATTCCAGTGTTTCACCACCCTCCTAGTGAAAAAGTTTTTCCTAATATCAACCTAAACCTCCCCCACTGCAACTTGAGACCATTACTCCTTGTTCTGTCCTCTTCCACCACTGAGAATAGTCTAGAACCATCCTCTCTGGAACCACCTCTCAGGTAGTTGAAAGCAGCTATCAAATCCCCCCTCATTCTTCTCTTCTGCAGACTAAACAATCCCAGTTCCCTCAGCCTCTCCTCATAACTCATGTGTTCCAGACCCCTAATCATTTTTGTTGCCCTTCGCTGGACTCTCTCCAATTTATCCACATCCTTCTTGTAGTGAGGGGCCCAAAACTGGACACAGTACTCCAGATGAGGCCTCACCAATGTTGAATAGAGGGGAACGATCATGTCCCTCGATCTGCTCGCTATGCCCCTACTTATACATCCCAAAATGCCATTGGCCTTCTTTGCAACAAGGGCACACTGCTGACTCATATCCAGCTTCTCGTCCACTGTCACCCCTAGGTCCTTTTCCGCAGAACTGCTGCCTAGCCATTGCCTAGCTTTGACCTGGTCTTGGGGTTTTCCCACTCTTTGGCATGCCTCACAAGACTGGACATAGGTAGAAACGTCCTTGCCCATTCCCTCCCAGTGTAATGACTTTCCCAAATAGTCTTTGGTTCTGTTCACCCAAGCATGGCCACTAGGATGATCATGGGCTAAGCTTAATAGCTTTACCCATGCCATAAATATAAAGGGAAGGGTAACCACGTTTCTGTATACAGAACTATAAAATCCCTCCTTGCCAGAGGCAAAACCCTTTCACCTGTAAAGGGTTAAGAAGCTAATATAACTTCGCTGGCACCTGACCAAAATGACCAATGTGGAGACAAGATACTTTCAAATCTGGAGCGGGGGGAAACAAAGGGTCTGTCTGTCTGTGTGATGCTTTTGCCGGGAACAGATCAGGAATGCTCTTCAGAACTCGTGTAAAAAGTTAGTAAGTAATCTAGCTAGAAATGCATTAGATTTCCTTTTGTTTAATGGCTGGTAAAATAGGTTGTGCTGAATGGAATGTATATTCCTGTTTTTGTGTCTTTTTGTAATTTAAGGTTTTGCCTAGAGGGATTCTCTATGTGTTGAATCTGATTATCCTGTAAAGTATTTACAATCCTGATTTTACAGAGGTGATTCTTTTACTTTTTCTTTAATTAAAATTCTTCTTTTAAGAACCTGATTGCTTTTTCATTTTTCTTAAGATCCAAGGGTTTGGGTCTGTGTTCACTTATGCAAATTGGTGAGGATTTTTATCAAGCTTTTCCCAGAAAAGCGGGTGTAGGGTTTGGGGGGATATTTTGGGGGAAGACGTCTCCAAGTGGGCTCTTTCCTTGTTCTTTAACGCGCTTGGTGGTGGCAGCATAGGGTTCAAGGACAAGGCAAAGTCTGCACCTTGGGGAAGTTTTTGACCTAAGCTGGTCAGAATAAGCTTAGGGGTTTTTTCATGCAGGTCCCCACATCTGTACCCTAGAGTTCAGAGTGGGGAAGGAACCTTGACAACCCGGTACTTAGTTTGAACTACCAACTGTCTCTGAGGATGCCTGTCTTCCTGGTGTCCACCAGAAAGAGTTTCCTTGTATAGAAGTTCTCTTTCTACAACAAATCTGGATCGATTAGAAGAGCTGAGAGGCAGTGGGTTGCTCTGTGCTGCCGTCCAACCTCTCTTGAGGCTTTCATCTGCTTCTTGCTCAGTCTGGAACTGTTCCCTTGATGCTGGAGACAGCAGTTCCTCATTGGATGGTGGAACTAGGCTTTGTCCCTCTGGAAGCGATGCAGGTGATGGGGCTGTTTCTGTTGACTGTGAACTGCTCTCTGCTGGTGCACTATGTTGGGGTTCACGCTCCAGCTGAGCCTCTTGTGTAGGGTTATCTGCTGCTGCCAGTTCAGGTTCGGGGCAGCTCTCTGTTGTTGGGGTTGCAAGTACTGGATTCAGTGCTGGCAATGGGTCTGGTGCTGATTGTTCGGCTGGTTCCGGTTCTGTGACTGGCTCTGTCTGGGTCTCTGGGACTGGATCCACTACTGCTGTTGCAGACGTTGGCCTGGGGTCCGGGTCCATCACCTCTGACCCGGTCCTGGTAGAAGTTTCCGGAACAGAGCTAGGTGTGATGGCTTGTTTAGCCTGGCTGCGGGTGACCATTCCCACCCTCTTGGCTAGCTTCACACGATTGGCCAAGTCTTCCCCCAACAGCATGGGGATGGGATAATCATCATAGACTGCAAAAGTCCACGTTTCTGACCAGCTCTTGTACTGGACAAGCAACTTGGCTGTAGGCAAATTGAAAGAGTTTGACGTGAAGGGCTGAATCATCACTTGGATCTCTGGGTTGATTAAACTGGGGTCCACCAAGGAAGCATGGATAGCCGACACTTGTGCTCCGGTGTCCCTCCACGCAGTGACCTTCTTCCCACCCACACTCAGTTTCCCTCTACCCATTTTGTTCCCATTTGCCCCGCCTCTCTGGGGGTCTGGGACTGCTCGTATTGATCAGCATAAGAAGCAAGACATTCTGCTGACTCCATTTTCTTATCCCATAAACACTGTTTTATATCCTCCTTGGACATGTTCAGGAATTGCTCCTGACTCATCAAATCACACATTCTTTCAAAGCTAGTTACACCCCTTCCTCTGACCCATTTATTTAACAGATCCTTCATCTGGTTTAGATAAGCCACATTACTTAGTCCAGGTCCTCTCTTAAGGGCTCTAAATTTTACTCTGTAAGTTTCAGGTGTAACTTGAAATTGCTTTAAAACCAAATCCTTGAATTTATTATAGTCAGAAGCCTCATCAATAGACATCTTATTCAATATGTCCAGAGCTCTTCCAGTCAATTTTGCGACCAATGTGGTCATCTTGTGAGCTTCAGGAATTTTATGGAGTGTGCACAGTCTCTCAAAGGTGAGAAAATATTCAGCAATATCACTGGATTCATCATACTGTGGACATAGTCGCTCCCATTTGTGGATTGTTGGGTAAGGATTGTTAGGTTTATCCAGTATATTCTGCTGATCCTTTGCCTTCTCCATCTCCAGTGCATGCTTCCTCTCTTTTTTTCTTCTCCTCCCGTTCTTTTTCCCTTGCCTCCATATAGCTCTCCTGTGGGCAGCCTCCTGGGCTTTTTCTGCCACTTCCACTGCCTCCATAGCTCTCCTGTGGGCAGCCCCTTGGGCATTTTCTTCCTCTTTTGCTGCCTCCAGTCTGGTTAACTCCAGTTTGTGTTTTGCCTTGGTTTCTGTCATCCAAGCCTCTCTGTTTTTAACTAACTTTACACCTGAGAGTTAGAAAGAAAATCACCAACAAAACCAAAAAACCTGGCTTGTAAAATTTTGCTGTGCTGTAACATGATACCTATGTTCTCTGATAGCTATTCTCAGCCAACAGGTTTGTTTGGTTGGTTGGTTGGTTTATTTTAAGGACTTTTCTAACATATCTGTCTCCAGGCAGATAGATAGAAAACTCTCTAGCTGCTCTTAGCTTAAAAAAAAAACAAAACAAAACAAAAAAAACCTTTTCAGGTTTGTGAAAAATGTGTGAATTTCCCTGCAAGAGGTTTCCTGCCTTTAGGTAGAGAAAACTCCAGCTCAGAAAAGAAGAATACCTTTGTTATGCCTGCTGCTCTGTCCCCCAGGCAGAGACACAGAATCTACAGCTGCAATCCTTTTAAAAAACCTTTTAAAATCCTGCTGTGCTTCTGGTTCAAAATGATCCCAAAAAAGTCTCAAAATGATCCCACCTCTCTGCCACCATGTCAAGGTTCCTTCCCCACTCTGAACTCTAGGGTACAGATGTGGGGACCTCCATGAAAGACCCCCTAAGCGTATTCTGACCATCTTAGGTTAAAAACTTCCCCAAGGTACAAACTTTGCCTAGTCCTTGAATCCTGTGCTGCCACTACCAAGTGTGTTAAACAAAGAACAGGGAAAGAGCCCACTTGGAGATGTCTTCCCCCAAAATATCCCCCCAAGCCCTACACCTTTCCTGGGGAAGGCTTGAAAAAAATCCTCACCCGTTTGTACAGGTGAACACAGACCCAAACCCTTGGATCTTAAGAACAATGAAAAAGCAATCAGGTTCTTAAAAGAAGAATTTTATTTAAAGAAGAGGTAAAAGAATCACCTCTGTAAAATCAGGATGGTAAATACCTTACAGGGTAATCAGATTCAACACATAGAGAATCCCTCTAGGCAAAACAGGTTAAGTTACAGAAAGACACACAAACAGGAATATACATTCCATTCAGCACAGCTTATTTCACCAGCCATTAAACAAAAGGAAATCTAACGCATTTCTAGCTAGATTGCTTACAAACTAACAGAAGTTCTGAGACTGCATTCCTGATCTGTTTCCAGCAAAAGCATCACACAGAGAGACAGACCCTTTGTTTCCTCCCCCTTTGAAAGTATCTTGTCTCCTCATTGGTCATTTTGGTCAGGTGCCAGCGAGGTTACCTTAGCTTCTTAACCCTTTACAGGTGAAAGGGTTTTGCCTCTGGCCAGGAGGGATTTTATAGCACTGTATACAGACAGATGGTTACCCTTTCCTTTATTTTTATGACAGCCCTGATCTACATTTTAGTTCAAGCTCCCATCCAATGTCAAGTGAGATTCTGTACTATTAAATAATTTCATGAATGGCATTGACTAAGAAAGCTTTTCATTTGTTTTGAATCTTTCATTGTAGGATCCCAAAGGTCTTAATCCAGGTCCATAAACTATATTATGCCCATTATATGGATGGAGAAAGTGATGCACAAAAATGTAAAGTGACTTTCATAGCTCATGCAATGAGTGATTAGCGGGGTTGGTAATGGACTACAAGTATGCCAGAACTCTATCCATATCATTGGACAATGGTGACACTCCAGAAAATAAAGTACATGTGAGGGGAGAATGAAAGGAAAGAACCAAAGACCTCACTCTGTGTGAGTCCAGGAGAAAGTAATGGTAGGGTTGTCAGTGGAGATGGGAGGCAGAGGAGAAGGATCAGGAGAAAAAATAAGAAGTTCAGTTTTGAAGATACTATGTTTGTAATGGAGCTAGGGCATCCCAGAGGAGATGTCAGTAAATGCAGCTAGAGTGGAAAAGAAGGGGAAAGGTCAGAGTAGAACAGTATATTTGGTAGTCAGCATAGAAGCAGTTGAAATCATGAGAGGAATACAGTTCAGCAAGAGAGATAATAAGGACCCTAAGGGACACAGACACTTACTGAAAGATGGGGGTGGAAAGAGCTGTTATAGAAGATGCTGAAGGTGAGATTCTGGTAGGAAGGCATCCAAGAAAGCATAGGTTAACAGAGGTTAAGTGATGACAGAAAAGAGAAGAGAGAGAGTGATCAGTATATAGGAGGTCTAACTCTTCTGAAATCCAGCAGAATAAGTTCACCTTATGGTTTTCAATATCACCGGTGTGAAATCAGTTACATTCTTCATATTTTATTCCATTGTCAATATATTATTGTTCCTGAATGATATGTTGAGCAAGAGATCAATCCTAAGTACCTCCAAGTGCAAATGCAGACTTCGGGAACAAGGGCCTTCAGAGCTAATATTTATTGGAGTTCAATAGGCTTCCACTCCCTAAGTAATCCAGCATATTTTCTTGTTTCAAAGTTGTGCCACATTTTAGACCTAGGGTGCCAATGGAATCAGTCTATTTTGGAAAAGATCCAACTTTCACCATTTGAGCCATAGATTCAATTCTATAAATCAAAGGCACTTTCTGAGTGGTTATCTCTAAGCAATTCCACTACAGTGGCTGATGGCTACAGTAGTATTTCTAGAATGCCAAAACTAAGCTGGCTGAGCCAGCTTGGATTCCTGCCCCTGTATGCCTTCTGAGTTCACTGTTTACTTATCCTTACCTCACTCCAGGCAGAGCTTATGAAATGCAATTACAGGCACCACTCTTAGCCAATCTCATTTTGTTCCCACTCTTGCTTTAGCCAGCTCACCAAACGTTGATTCACCCCCGCCAGCATCTTTTCCCATCTTGTGACTTCTTAAACTGCCCTGCTTTCTTCCACTGTAAGGTCCTTGGAGTTAAGCTGTTTCTAATGAATTCAAGTGCTTCTGCCTCATAATTCAGCTGTTAGTGATGAAGCACACACTGCATACAGCAATAGTAGAATTGCCGTGATTACAAAAAAAAAGAGGCAGTCTACTATAACTGAGTTAGCAAATTTCCTGGCAAAGTATGAGAAATAAATTGTGCACTCTTGTTAAAACGAGTCAATGAGTTACAGAAGGAATTTGATTATTTCTCTTCCTATAGTAACAGAGATCCTTTGATGTAGCAAACTCAGTATGTCAAAGTAATAGCATACCGGGAACTGACTAAGTCAATCAATAAGTGTTACCGGTCTGGTCGAGTTTCTCCTGTTGGACCCTCACCAGACTGCAAAGATCCAAAAGCTGAATGCTACGTTTTCTGTGCTTGCTGGAGCTGGCAGAGTTTAGCCACTCTTCCTGGTTTCAGGCCTTGAGGCATGCACTCCAAGTGCAACCCTCATGTTTTGACATCCCTCTTGGCTCTGGGGACCCCATGGCCCCAGCTGCCTTGGCCGTGAAACTAGTGCCTTCTGCCTTAAGCCTCCCACCAACTCTTGCATGTTCCCCAGAATTCCACTGAAGTTGTGAGCCTTCTGATTTACACTTTGCCTCTTCAGGGGTATGCAATAGTGAACGCTAACAGACTCACAAACTTTTTACAGGATTCTAAACATCATTGCACTTTACTTAGTAGCCTGAGAAATGCACAGGTCTATACAAAACAATAAATACAGCTATACAAATGCTTCTGCCTCAGTTTCCTCACCGGTTGGGCAGAGACCTCTTCAGTCAAAGTTCCTTCTCCAGCAGCTCATGGCTTCTATGAAGAATCTTGAAGCATTCTGCAGTTAAGCCAGGCTCCCCCTGTTTAAAAAAGACCTCCCATCTCTTCCTCTCTCCTGCTCAGAACTTCCTGTCCCTTTTCCCCCTTGTTCCCCTAAGAATCATTTTTAAATTCCTGCTTTCTCATCTCTGTCTCTTTGTTCTGTTTGGGAATTTTCCACTTACAATCTCTTGCAGAGAAACTTAATCTAATTGGTTTCCACATTCAGGCCACTCCCTTGTCTTGCCTATTGTTTGATCCAGAGAACAGTCATTAAGGTTAACAGCTCTCCCTGGTCTTGTAGGTATGTGCTGCACCCCAGTTTAGCAAGTGGTGGATTCCACATCCACACAGAGGAATTCCTTAATACAACAATTTTTTTATAACTTCATAGCTAGACTTAGCTACTAGACTTCACAAGTTGTATAGACAGATTCTCCAAATCATCACAGTCATTGTTTTCAAACTGTATTTTTAAATATACTGACAAAATATGTCAGCTATGTGAGAAGTCTGATGGAGAGATATGTGACTCTTCATGAGTTCTGTGATACTTTTGTGTGATTAAAAAAGAATACCATCTCATATTAGCCACCAAAGTTAGACTTTGAAACTGCACCTTAAATCTAGCTGGGTGTGGGGCTCCACATGTGGTTGTGCTGAGTGATAACAGCACCTGGAAGGGTTTTCTGCTTGTCACTAGCAAAGCATTGTGAGAGACAGCCCAGGCTGGAGAGTTAAGGAGGCACAGTGGTCCCATGGTTCCAGGCTGCACCCTGGGGATCCTGTCACACCCTTCAACAGGGGAAACCCTGCACTACAGATTAGACTTCCATGGGGCATCTGGAGGACTGAAGCCATAACACTCTATTCATGACAATGGCCATTTGCATCAATCAGGAAGCTGTGTCTGCTGCCTTGAGTAAGGTTTGAAGGGACAATCTGGCAGTAATTTACCTTCCTTGATGAGCACGTGGAACTGTATGCTATCCTTCTGCAGAAGTTTGTCAGTGAATTCTGCAAACTTGGTGTGACACTTTCTCAAGGTCTTCAGAGCTATAGGTCACTGTGCTACCCCTCTGCCTCGGGGAGAGAGAGAGATTTGCTAGTGGTAAACTGTGTGTCAGTTCCCTGGCACTCTCAGTCAGATAGCACCAAAACAATTTCCTCAGGACTCTGTCAGCCCTTAATTTGCTTTGCCGGTTAACCCTTGGTGTACACCAGTCCCCAGACTCCCCAGATGCATTCCCCTGTAATATACAATCCCTGTCACTAGACACTTACAGTAGTTACTATGTAAGCTCCTCCCACAGAGACAGTGTACACACAGCTTGAAGGTTGCCACTCAGGATTAAGTCCTTTATGACAACACAGCACTGTAATCTCTGGTGACAACAAATATAAATTGATTAACAAAGAACAGAGAGGAGGTATTGTTTCATATTCTCTGTGTATATATTAAGTCTGCTGCAGTTTCCACGATATGCATCTGATGAAGTGAGCTGTAGCTCACGAAAGCTTATGCTCTAATAAATTGGTTAGTCTCTAAGGTGCCACAAGTACTCCTTTCTTTTTGCGAATACAGACTAACACGGCTGTTACTCTGAAAGCTTCAAGTGAGTGTTCAGTAAGAATAATGGAAACAGAAATGGTTATAAATAAAACAAAAGTACCACATGCTTTCTAAAGACTAAATTTTAAGAGGTTACAACCCTTGTTTAAAATAGTTTCTCACCCTTAATGTCCTTCTGCAGAGCTTGCTGGTTTTTAATCAATCCAAGACCAATTTATTCACAAATCACCCCTTCTGCAAAAGGGGTTCCTCAGTGAATTGGATAACAAAGGGGTGCTTCCTTCTTCTTATAATCCAGCCAGCCTTTGAAATGTCCCCTTTTGAAGTGTGCACCAAGATAAGACTCTTCTCCCACATTGCTTGTTCTCTGGCTTGCTGGCGCCATGTGGAGTTCACATTCCCCGTCAACCTGTTTTTCCTTAATGACTTAATATATAAATTGTGCTTCCTTTGTGTCAGCTTTACCATGCTTAATTTATACTTGATAGAGATGTAACTATCTTTCCTCCTGCGTGAAAGAAGCCTGTTTCTCCCTCTGTTTAGTTGCAAACTTTAAAGCATAGTATCAATAGGTATAAACAATTCTTCATATAGCATGAATACAAAAACTGCACAATGATATCAATGGCCAGTATGTCATCAGCTTTTATTTGATACTTCACATGACATTCTTTCAAGATAAATTCTATGACAGCCATATGCTAAGTGTAGTGAGTTGTCAGGCCTGAAAGGAGTTGCTGACACAGGGTAGTGAACCACCCGTGTCACACTTGGAATAATTAACAAAATCATATTTAGACAGTAGTTCCTGACAATGTGCTATGCAGAACTGCAGGTGGGTTGAAGTGAAACCTTCCTCCTGAATAAGTCCAAATGCTTTGCTTCCTTACTGGATGGGGGTGGATTTTGACTGATGTTGCCTGCTTCTTTCAGTAGCTATTTTGACTACTAAGGAGTTTGAGGCAGGCTGAGTGAATACAAATTCTGCTTTCTTTGTTGGTACAAAGTATCTTTTCAGTTCTTTTTTGGAGTGGGGCACATGTGACTTGGGTATGCCAGACCACCTTGGCAGGTTCTAAGATGGTTTAATTGATGGAAATCTTCACAGCCAGTACTCATGGCTTGCCAGGGTTCTACTATGGAAGAATAGGCAAATACTGCAATTCAAGAGGACATGAGTTTTCCCAAAGCAGTAGTGTCATGTTAGGTGGTCATTGCTGAGCCACTGCTTGCCAGCCACATACAGCGGAATACACATATATGGAATACATACCATGTGAAGAAGCAAGAGAGAGGGGTTACTTTCCTTGGACAGTAACTGAAGTTCCTTCAGATGTGTGGTTCCTATCTGTATTCCACTGTCTGCCTTCCTTCCCTTCTGCTCTGGATCCTTTACACATGATTTGAGATTTAGAGGGAACTGGGGAGGTGATTGGGCTGCACTGCACCTTAGGGCCTCGGTTCAGAGCACAATGAAGAGAAGGGTTCAGGCATAGACCAATGGACACTGCTTCAAAAATCTTCTGTTCTCAGGTTCATGGACCTCATGTGCTCCCCAGTGGAATAAGTTAGGGGCCTCACATCTCAAAGAACTCCAATTACTGTACAAAGTAAGTAACCTCATTTTTCAAAACTACCCTATCAAATTTGTTTATAAACATGTTGTTTTTCAAAATCGCCAGGTTTGGAAAATTGAAATGTTCTGACTTTGAAAGATCCCAGCATGTGATTAGGGCTGACCAATTAAAACCGTCAATGAAAATGATATGGGGGGAAAAAAACAAAAAAGTTGAACATTTTGAAAAATGTAAAATTGGGAAAATCAAAAAGTTTTTGTGAAAGTTTCTGGTTGCAAAAAGTTGTCAGACTTAGTGAAATAGCTCTGTGGTTGTTGCATCATTTAGCTGATTGTGGATTCATTCTCTCCATTTCAAAGTATGAATTCCCTCCCTCAGATGCATACAATCCTTTGGACACATGAACTCCAAACAGGTAATTATATCAGATCTAGAAATAACCTTACCACTCAAAGGGTAACAAAGGCCATTCAACTTACAGAAAATCTATGCTATTTTCTTGGATACTCTCAATGTTTTGTGGAAGAGCAGTTGAACAATATGAAATCCCTGAGTGATCTTTTGGAAAAGTATAGTTGAGTCTGAAATGTTGGATATCAAGGGAGGATCACTGCAGATATCAGTGGGAAATGGACCGCTGAATTCCAAAATGCTTTCATCCTCATAACAATGGAGTTGACATGTTTCCCTATTTTGGCTTTAGCCAGCTGGAAATTGCCATGTATTCTGAACACAGATGTAAATCATAAAGGGCTTAATGATGCATTATAACAGAAGCAAGATACTCCTTTTTAAGTATATGTCAATGCTGAGTCATCAAGTGTGAAAGGAACTATTAAGTACATAAATTACATTTTCAAACCATCAAAATGGGCAGTTCAGACAAGTTTCATGATTGAGGCTAAGATTTTGTCATGATATGTTTAGTAAAAGTCACGCACAGGTCACGGGCAATAAAGAAAAATTCATGGAAGCCCTGACCTGTCTGTGACTTTTACTAAAATTATCTGTGACAAAATGTGGATCTGTGGGTCCCCACACCACCTGCAGCGGGGCAGCTGCATGGCGGCTAGGAGCTGCGGGTGCCTGCACTGTAGGTTAGGTGCCAGAGCTTCAGGCTCCCCTGCCATGCACGGTTGGGAGCTGAGGGGGGGAGGGGAGGAGCACCTCCTGTAGCAGCCAGGAGCTGTGGGATACTCCTGCTGCCCGCAGTTCCAGGGGCCTGCAGTGGCCAGGAGCCCAGGGGTTCCCCCACTGCCTGGGGTGGCTGGGAGCTGCTGAGTTCCCCCACCACTGCTGCCTGCAGTTCTGGGGGTCCCTGCTGGGTTCCCCACTACTTCAGGCTACCCCCACCGCCTGTGGCAGACAGGAGCTGTGGGGTACCCCCTCCATCTGCGGCTTCCAACTGCCACAGGCTGATGTCAGGGAGGTCGCTGAAAGTCAGGATTCCGTGACTTCTGTGATCTCTGTGACTAAATGATAGCCTTATCCATGGTTATCTCTCTGGACCAATCCAATGACTTGTATTGATTTTAGCTAACCTGGATGTTACTGCTGGCCTGTCTGTCACAGTCAGATTTTTGCTTTAGCTACAAAGTTGGGGAACCAGAGATATGGATGGACTCCCAGAAAGAACTCATAGCCCTTTAAAAAAGGCTTCTGAGTCCAAGAACATTAAGGAACAGAAAATTCAGTTTGTGGTTGGAATGATCCAAACCCTGGTCAGAGATGCCTTTATGGAAGCAATGCAGCCCAGAGTAACATCTTTGTCAAGTGCAGGGATGTCCTTGAAGCAGGAACTACTTCTGTTCTTGAACTTCAAGGATGATGATGTATCCCTGAATATTAAAACCCAGGAAATAGACCTAAAATACATAGTTTGCAATGCGTCACAGAGAAACACGAGGCTTTATGTTTTAAATTTCAAATGTAAATATTTTCAGGGTTTTTGTCATTTAAATTAAATATATATTTTAATGTTGGTAAGCTGGTAGATTTTAAATTGTGAAGTTTGGTGTGGTTTTTACGACAAATACAACCAATTTAACCTAACACTGAAAACATTTCATTAACCTTTAGTTTGTAAAAATGTATGCCCACCCTCCCCCAGCAATCTAAAACTACAAGTTGAGTGAAATGGGAATGGAACTAATACATCTAAACCATTGTGTATTATTACCTAGAGCTATAGCAATGTTTATAAAACTGCCCCTCTAGTATAGTTGACACAGAGGCACAGGAACATCATAACATTTAATAAATAAAGCGACAAGTAAATATAGTCCAGACCCTTGAGTGTTAGTTGAGACTGTACATTTAATAGAAAGTACAGCACAAGCATTATATAGTTTAAATAACTTGCTTGGCTATTTGCACCTTGGTCATAATTACAATGGAAACCTGGATATTGTTCCACAAGACATTATCCCAGTACTTTCAAAAGCAGTCAAATATCACAAATGAGACCAAAACTATGCTGGTCCCTCTCTTTACAGTCACCAAGGACCTTGATTTGAAAACAAAGAAAGGGAATATGCAGCAAGATTTGATCATGTTTTGAGTATATAAAAAAATCACAGAATAATAAAAATGTAGGACTGGAAGGGACTATGAGAGGTCATCTAGTCCAGCCCCCTGTGCTGAGGCAGGACCAAGTAAACCTAGACCATCCCTGACAGGTGTTTGTCCAACCTGTTTTAAAAACCTGATGGGGATTCCACAACCTGTGGTAACCTATTACAATACTTAACTATCCTCGTCATTAGAAATTTTTTTCCTGATATCTAACCTAAATCTCCCTTGCTGCAGATTAAGCTCTTTACTTTTTGTTCTCCTTTCAGTGACCATAATTGATTACCATCCTCTTTATAACAGCCCTTAACATATTGGAAGAATGTTATCAGGTCCCCTCATCAGTCATCTTATTTAAAGACTAAGCATGCCCAGTTTTTTGGTTTTTTTTTAACCTTTCCTCATAGGTCAGGTTTTCTAAACCTTTCAGCTCTTTTGTTGGTCTCCTTTGAATTCTCTTAAATATCTACATCTTTCTTAAAGTGTGATGCTGAAAACTGAATACATGAGAGGCAGTATCAAAAGCTTTACTGATATAAAGATATATCACGTCTACCGCTTTCCCCTATCCATTAGGCCAGCAATCCTGTCAAAGAAGGAAATTAGATTGGTTTGGCATGATTTGTTTTTTGAAAAATCCATGCTGGCTATTTCTTATAACCCTATTAACCTCCAGGTGCTTACAAATTGATGGCTTATAATTTGTTCCACTATCTTTCCAGGATAGAAGTTAGGCTGACAGGTCTATAAGTCCCTGGGTCCTCTTTGCCCTTCTCCTGTCCTCTGGGACCTCAACCATCCTCCCTGGATTCTCAAAGATCATTGCTAATCATTCTGAGATTGCTTCAGCTAGTCCATTAAGTACCCAAGGGTGAATTTTGTCAGGCCCTGCTGACTTGAATACATTTAACTTCTTATTCTTCAACTATTATTTCCCTATTCTGTCTTGTGTTCCTTCCCTCTTGTTATTAATATTCTATTGTGGGTTATAACATATGGAGATAAGAAATGAGTGAATGGAATACATACTGCTCATCTCCAAAATTTGGCATTTCCTTTTTTATTACTCTTTATTTAATGAAATCTGACATTTATGAGGAAAATGCGAAATGCTCTTTCAGACACAGAATAGGGTTCAGTGTTAGTGATTACTGTTTTTAGTGATCATTTGTGATATGGAAACCCTAATTTCCCCAAAACCATTTCCTACAGGTTCCAGTGTGTTTGCCTGTCATTTACAGTGATCACAGGATATTTGTATTTAAGGATCAGATTAGAAATTATTGCTTTGATTTTCTCTGCTGTTTCCATCGGTAAGAAAATTTCAGACCTTTTCAAACACCTCCCTCTCACCTGCAGGCAAGAGTGTTGCAGCCTGAAAGAGTGGCAATAAGATTCAATCATAACCAGCCTGACCTGCCACTAAAATGCCTGGCAGAATTTGTTTTGTCCTGGCAAGGTAGAGGTTATGCATCTGTGCACATACCTTATTTTAAAAACTTTCACTGCTATATGGATCTGAATATAGTGATTCTGTGGATAATATTAAAGAATGCATGTTGCCCAAATGATTCTTGCAACAGGATTCTACTGTAATTATGATATTTTTTTCCAAGATGACAGGCAATATTTTGAAAGGCAAAGTGATGGTCTGGGAAAATGGGCAGGATTTTCCTGTGCATAGCATAACATATGTGAAATCAGGGTATATTTCCCCAGTGTGACAATTTGTTGTGAGAAGCATTAAAAAAAAAGACTTTGTAAGCTAAAACCTTACCAATAAAAGCCACAGTCTCCAATCTACATAATAATTTGCTTTGGGAGCTTGAGTTTAGAAGACACACTTGGGAATATAGAGCTCTCTAATTGGTGATCCATCAGAAGAGAAAATTCTTCCTTTCAAGTTAAAGTTACTCATTTCCAGTTCAATATTAATTGTCTTTCCTAGAGCACTACTTTTTTGTGTGAAGGTGGGGATAAAATGGGGAGTGACTCATTTTTCCCTTAACTTTCCCTTGTCTCACTAAATCACACCCTGTTGTAGATGTTAGCAAAAATTAGAATCTGCATGGATTTCAGCATGACAAAGTGTAGAAAATCAATTTTGCAAAGACTGCTGCTATTACACTCACAGTGAGTATCAGCCTACTACTTGAGATCCATGATGTGGATCTAAGTGTAGAAATGTTCCTTAAGCATTCCAATGACCATTTTGTTAAAGATTGTTATGTACAGACTCATGTTGCAACTGATTTGTTGCTATGTAGAGACGCTCATCCAAAATAGCAATGTAACCTGAGCAACATGCTTGAAACATCTGCAGTTCCTTGTAATGTGAACCAGTCCCAGAGGACGTATGTCCTTGTTTCCTCAAGGCGTCCATCCTTCAATTTATATGCTGGCAATGCATCTAGTTAGCAACTACATGTGTCCTGAATCTATGTAATAAGATGATTACTAATCATCACCCCAAGTGAAGCTGTTCACTGACAATTACTCACAGCAAGAGGTGTAATGCTTTCTTGAAGTTATATCTATAAATGAAGCAGAAATGCTCATTCCCTAATTTTCTATTACAATCAAAAAGTTAGATGTAATTTTGAATTGTGTGTGCTTTTCCTAAAAAAAAATCCTAAATTGGCTAGATTCCAAATCTCCCCTCTTTAGTTAGTGGATGATATAAACCTGATAGAAGGAAAATAAAGATCTGTTGGTTATTGACAATTATATTCTGTGCTCAAACAGTGAATTTTACTGCATGGGTCAATATTTAGGAAAAGCCTACAATACTGATGCTAATTTTTTTGGGAACTCTAGTAATGAGTTCCCTCAGTAAGATATAGTATGGTTGATTATGCCTGATTTTAAGAATAAGATTGTTTGAACAGTATGGTAAATAGCTAACAGTATTTTCATAGTGCTTTATACTGATGCAGGGATAATGTGACGTGGAGTCTTTTACTTGCTGAAGGTTTATTCCAAATGATTGATAAGTAGAAGCGCTGGAATGGGTTACTGAATTGCAGAAATGGGTTACCACGGGCGGTGGTGGAATCTCCTTCCTTAGAGGTTTTTAAGGTCAGGCTTGACAAAGCCCTGGCTGGGGTGATTTAGTTGGGGATTGGTCCTGCTTTGAGCAGGGGGTTGGACTAGATGACCTCCTGAGGTCCCTTCCAACCCTGATATTCTATGATAGATAGATATAATAGAGTTAAAGGCATTCAGACTATAAGAAATTGTTTCCTGAAATTAATGACAAAGATAAGGAAACAAGCAGGTGTCTTGCACTTATCATGTGTGGAAAGTAGAGGGGAGGAGAATGGGTTTATAAAGTATTATCATCCTAGGGAATAAAGCTGAGATAATGAAAACAAGGAGAGGGAGAAACACAGAAGAGGAATGAACAAGAGGAAATAGCTAGAATTTTGTTTTCTACCTTCCATATTGGTGGTGGAAACTTAAATAACTTAAAACTATGGCACTTCATTCTGACCAATGCCATAACGAATGCCCAGGTGGCTCTCAGCTCTGTATAGAGGAAGAAGTAATCCTCCAGAGCAATGCCTGACATTTTTCAAACAGCTCAAAACAAAATAGCCAACAAAATTACTTTGGCCTTTGCAAGTTGCTATGAAATGCTCCACACTGAACAGCAAGAGATCTCTTTGACCTTCCCACTTGCATTCAGTGTTTCCTGGTAAAAGCCAGTGTGATCAATCTCACTCAATATTAGGCGAGGCTTTTATGAATGCATTAGAATAAGAATAAAATGGTCAGTCCTGTTTATAGTATTATACCACATGGGAGTCAGATTTGAATTTATGTCATGGATCAGAGGCATATGATCAGTCCGTTCTTCCACAGTTCAAGTGAAAGGCTTAAAGCTGAACAGTGGAGTGACAAGAGTGCCCATTGTCCCTTGCTACTTGCCTTAGCAACTGAATACCAGGTTAACAGGATACACAATAACCTTCTGAAACAAACCATAAATATAGATAGATGTGATATCAAAGGAAAAAAATGTTATAGGTCTCACTTAACCATATATATTAGAACCAATTGTCTTTCAGGTTATACAAGATTTCCTCAGGCCCTCTGGTTACAGAATGAACAAGGCAGAGGTGAAAATAAGAGCACTTCCTCCAGGGTCTTGCATCCATCATATAGAACATAGAGGGTTTCCAGATACCCACAGACATAAAATCCCAATAGGTCAAGAACTAGAAAAGATTTACACAGGTGATCAGTTCTGTTTTTAAACCTACCAGGTAGAATTGGAATCTATAAAATTAAATAATCTAAAAATCCTGTTCCTCTTCCAATGTCTACCTCCAGTAGAATCATAGAACATCAGGGTTGGAAGGGACCCCAGAAGGTCATCTAGTCCAACCCCCTGCTCGAAGCAGGACCAATTCCCAGTTAAATCATCCCAGCCAGGGCTTTGTCAAGCCCGACCTTAAAAACCTCTAAGGAAGGAGATTCTACCACCTCCCTAGGTAACGCATTCCAGTGTTTCACCACCCTCTTAGTGAAAAAGTCTTTCCTAATATCCAATCTAAACCTCCCCCACTGCAACTTGAGACCATTACTCCTCGTTCTGTCATCTGCTACCATTGAGAACAGTCTAGAGCCATCCTCTTTGGAACCCCCTTTCAGGTAGTTGAAAGCAGCTATCAAATCCCCCCTCATTCTTCTCTTCTGCAGGCTAAACAATCCCAGCTCCCTCAGCCTCTCCTCATAACTCATGTGTTCCAGTCCCCTAATCATTTTTGTTGCTCTTCGCTGGACTCTCTCCAATTTATCCACATCCTTCTTGTAGTGTGGGGCCCAAAACTGGACACAGTACTCCAGATGAGGCCTCACCAATGTCGAATAGAGGGGAACGATTACGTCCCTCGATCTGCTCGCTATGCCCCTACTTATACATCCCAAAATGCCATTGGCTTTCTTGGCAACAAGGGCACACTGCTGACTCATATCCAGCTTCTCGTCCACTGTCACCCCTAGGTCCTTTTCCGCAGAACTGCTGCCTAGCCATTTGGTCCCTAGTCTGTAGCGCTGCATTGGATTCTTCCATCCTAAGTGCAGGACCCTGCACTTATCCTTATTGAACCTCATCAGATTTCTTTTGGCCCAATCCTCCAATTTGTCTAGGTCCTTCTGTATCCTATCCCTACCCTCCAGCGTATCTACCACTCCTCCCAGTTTAGTATCATCCGCAAATTTGCTGAGAGTGCAATCCACACCATCCTCCAGATCATTTATGAAGATATTGAACAAAACCGGCCCCAGGACCGACCCTTGGGGCACTCCACTTGATACCGGCTGCCAACTAGACATGGAGCCATTGATCACTACCCGTTGAGCCCGACAATCTAGCCAGCTTTCTACCCACCTTATAGTGCATTCACCCAGCCCATACTTCCTTAACTTGCTGACAAGAATACTGTGGGAGACCGTGTCAAAAGCTTTGCTAAAGTCTAGAAACAATACATCCACTGCTTTCCCTTCCTCCACAGAACCAGTAATCTCATCATAAAAGGCGATTAGATTAGTCAGGCATGACCTTCCCTTGGTGAATCCATGCTGGCTGTTTCTGATCACTTTCCTCTCATGCAAGTGCTTCAGGATTGATTCTTTGAGGACCTGCTCCATGATTTTTCCAGGGACTGAGGGGAGGCTGACTGGCCTGTAGTTCCCAGGATCCTCCTTCTTCCCTTTTTTAAAGATTGGCACTACATTAGCCTTTTTCCAGTCATCCGGGACTTCCCCGGTTCGCCACGAGTTTTCAAAGATAATGGCCAATGGCTCTGCAATCACAGCCGCCAATTCCTTCAGCACTCTCGGATGCAACTCGTCCGGCCCCATGGACTTGTGCACGTCCAGCTTTTCTAAATAGTCCCTAACCACCTCTATCTCCACAGAGGGCTGGCCATCTCTTCTCCATTTTGTGATGCCCAGCGCAGCAGTCTGGGAGCTGACCTTGTTTGTGGAAACAGAGGCAAAAAAAGCATTGAGTACATTAGCTTTTTCCACATCCTCTGTCACTAGGTTGCCTCCCTCATTCAGTAAGGGGCCCACACATTCCTTGGCTTTCTTCTTGTTGCCAACATACCTGAAGAAACCCTTCTTGTTATTCTTGACATCTCCGGCTAGCTGCAGCTCCAGGTGCGATTTGGCCCTCCTGATTTCATTCCTACATGCCCGAGCAATATTTTTATACTCTTCCCTGGTCATAAGTCCAACCTTCCACTTCTTGTAAGCTTCTTTTTTATGTTTATGATCCGCTAGGATTTCACCATTAAGCCAAGCTGGTCGCCTGCCATATTTACTATTCTTTCGACTCATTGGGATGGTTTGTCCCTGTAACCTCGACAGGGATTCCTTGAAATACAGCCAGCTCTCCTGGACTCCTTTCCCCTTCAATTTAGTCCCCCAGGGGATCCTGGCCATCCGTTCCCTGAGGGAGTCGAAGTCTGCTTTCCTGAAGTCCAGGGTCCGTATCCTGCTGCTTACCTTTCTTCCCTGCGTCAGGATCCTGAACTCAACCAACTCATGGTCACTGCCTCCTAGATTCCCATCCACTCTCAGTAAGGATTATTGGGTTAGCTTGGCCTGGTTTTCTTTCTTTCTTTCTTTCTTTCTTTCTTTCTTTCTTTCTTTCTTTCTTTCTTTCTTTCTTTCTTTCTTTCTTTCTTTCTTTCTTTCTTTCTTCCAATGAGGGATATGTCTGTGCGATTACAGGCTGAGTAGACATACCTAAAATAGCTTTAATCTAGCTATCTTTGTTACTGGACTAGTGAAGTCATGACCAGATTTGCTTCACCATAGGCTAGCTCTGCAAGTAATTACCCAGGGTGCTGGGTGGGCTTTAAAAGCCCTCACTGAGGCATTCACTGCTACAGCATCACTAGCTCTTGTATCCAAGCTAGCTACTCAAACTGCCGTCACACTCTGTGCTGCAGTATAGACATACCCTAAATCAATGGAAGTCTCCACTAGCTTCAATGAGAGTTTAATGGGGCTTCATATGGGCACCCATCCTCACTTAAATCATATCTTTAGCTTGCTGCTCACATTCTGAATATATATGGAGATGATGACTGTGTGTTTGTGAGAGATAGGATACAGCTTACACTTCCCAGCTTTGGAGTAATATGTTAAGCATCTTTTCCCCTTGTGGGCACTTTTATTTTGCAAAGAGATGACTAAGCTTGAGGACTTTTATAAGAGTTTCCTATAAAATGCTTCATTTAATCAGGAGCAGAGATGCACTGGGGCTTGAATGCCTGCTGTCCAAATCCATCCATCGGTAATAAGAGAAAAAAATCACAACAATTTGTTGTCACTTTTCACTAGCAACTTCATCTGCTAACTACTGATAAAAGTTTATTTGTATTCAACAGTTAATTTAGCATCCTTTCTCAAGAAAAATAATTGAAATGCTTTTAGTATACTGTGTTGTATTACACTGGAACTATGCAGGTGATAGACTGCTTGGCCATATGTCAAGAGTCATGACTTTACTATGCCTCAGTACATTTGGGATTTTTTAAAAAGTTCTATTTTTGATTTGATTCCAAACTTGCCTGCTGTTAATTTTGATAGGAAATATCTGATCTGACATACTGCAGGGAACATAAAAATGTGTGTAATGAAAACACTATTTTCCAAAGTTAATTAGGAATTGACTAATTTGATTCTTTCTTCTTTAAGACCCTGTCCCTTTCTCTTTACTAATTGTATCCAAAAATGATCCCTCCCTACTTTCTCTCTTTCCCTTTGATAGCTGTAATTAAAACTGAGCCTATATTCTTCTAACTGTACCCTTGGCTTTCCTCAAGTCCTTAGGCAAAAGTCCTTTTGAAGACATGATAAGATTTGTCCCATTGACTAGGTTACCTGAATAAACACTATGGGATCTCACCCCAACCACATGCCATGGATAATGTTATTCCATAAAGCCACAACAGTTTAAAGGGGTACTTTGAAACTGATTAGCAACCACACTGAAGAGTTTCTCCAGGTGCAATGGCATAATGCCAATGTTCTCCTCCCCTCCCCATCAAAAGCAGTGTTCATGAATGTTGATTTTAATTTTGAACATCTATTTCCTCCAGAGATGTCAGTTCCCCATTTGGTGTACAATTTATGAACAAGGCCAACATATCTGACTGGCTTAGATGGATGACTAGTCGATTTACTATGGCAATTACTATATTTCTATATAATAATTTTAAGATATTTAAGCACTTGTTTGACAGAGATATTCAAGTGCAGCAGGCATGAGGCCTTGGAACAATAAACAATCCAATGATACAGGAATAAAATTCAGACAAATATCCGAAGTCCAAAGAAATATGCTTCCTTTTAATCAGGCCTTAAAAATGGAGAGTCTGATCCTAAAGGCAAACTCCCAATAAAGTCCTTTTGTAGAGAAATGACAACTTATTTATTCTCATTGGGAACATCGGGCAATGAAGCTAAGATGATTTCATTCTCAAAAGAGAAGGTTGAAAAAAATAAGTCTGTAGGCCTTAAATAACTATTTTAACTACAGTTAGATGAATAATGAAAAATATTGCCTGCAAATGTTGGTTTGAGTTTTTAAATGAATTCACTTGAACCGTAACTACACCTCCTATTTTGTTTACTCTCCATAAATATCCCAGTGAGCCAGTTTAATGGATTTAAAGAATTTCAAGGGGAATGTCAGTATTCATGCTAGAAGCGCTGGCATGTTAATTCAATCAGGGAACAAAAGTAATGCCATGTGACTTATCTCACCAACCATAGCAAAGTGACCTGGCTGTAATTCGGAATGCTCGAGATCAATCCGTGGAGTAAAATATTGTAAAAATTACTCACTGATAAATTTACATAATGAATAAATCAGAGGAAATTGAGAGCTGCTCATGGACATACCACGAGTAGAAAAAGGGGCTAAATTTGTCAAATAAATTATTCACTGTCAATTATTCACTCAACCTTACTTTAAACATAGTTCCATACACTGGGTATAAGACAAGTATGACTGATTTCAAAGAAATGTTGTTCACAGCCTTTTCACTCTCCTTCTTCAGTACATAGCTCCTTCCTCAGGTCACGGCATTACTTAACCTGTTCTCAGCTTCCAGGAATCCTAAAGTTAATACTTCAATTGAATATGCAAGTGAGAATTTACCTACATAAACAACGGTAAATAATGCGTAGTGATGGGCAAACCTCAGAAGGTTCTGTATAGGTAGGTATTCAAAAGCTGCCAGGCTGTGCGTAGTTTTAAAGGCTATCTTTTTTTCAAACCCCGGTTTCTCTCTGCTGAAGAGAAAGGTCCCCTGTGAACTTCAAAGGCAAAGATGCTGCAGATTTCTCTGTGGTAGTTTCTGGCTTTTAAGTCTTTGCAATGTCAGTTGGAGTCTTATATAATTTATAATTTATATATAAGTGAAAGCCACTTATATAAAAGAGAAAGTGATATTTTACATTTTAAAAAGGCTTGTATTTAATTCTATCATTTTGTTTCAGGTACTGCAAGTAATGGGGTTTGGTGAAAACTTGATAATATAGAAAAGGTAAATTGGATTCAATTTTACCATTCTATTTAGAGAGCCCAAACCTCACTCCTAATATCAATTTAAAATCAAAATGGTAGTTCCTCAGAAATGTTGTGACACCTATCAGCTAAAGCAGTATTCTCAAAAATTAGAGATGATAAACACACAAAATAAGGACTTTATTGTAATGTGCTTTTAATTAAATAATGCAAAGGTGAATATTGCCATTTTTGTTATCTCACTTTTTTTACTACAGAATCAGAAATATTTTCTGTATAGTACTGATTGGAAAATACTCTCCCCGCACCCTAAAAAAAGAGTGCTTACAGGGCTGAATTGCCTCCTCCTCAGAATCCCATTGAATCCAAACTACTATTACATAACACACACACACACACACACACACACTTTTGCTACTTTTTAAATCCCATTTTCTTAGTGGATTATATTGGGAAGATAACACAGCAACCCCGTTCCTTTTAAAATGTATAAGTGAGAATAAACTGATCTAAATCTGCTGATAAGCATTTTAAGAGGTGATATTATCACTGTTTCCAGATCAACTTGCTGTGTACTGTAACTAGAATAAAGCAAAAAAGGGATTGTAGTTGAAGCAGTCACTGTACTATAGAAGCAAATAAGTGTACCCTATCATAATGAAGCTAACTTCCAAGGTCAATGGCAGCACCACATGGTGTCCCACTCTGTCCTCGTGGAGGAGTGTCTTGTTGTTCAGTAGCTGATCAAGGAGTATCATTAGGATATATACCTGGAGTGTGAAAGAAGCTTTATTTAAATAAAAATAAATGATGGAAGACATAGACCTCTGCCAAGAAGAAGGTAAAAGCTGAGGAAAAAATGTTGTAAAGTGTGAAGATTTCACTTTTCAAAACATTTCTAATTAGACCTGGTCTGGTGCTACCACATAACATGCTGGACTTCAAATCCTTAAGAGTTCAGCGGTGTTTAGATCCAAGGCTTTAGTCTGATCCATGATCAAGTTAGCTATTAACTGTACATTTAGGATCAGAATTCAGAATTGTCCTCAATCTTAAATCTTCTAGAATTTAAAATATAATCTTTCTGTAGGGGTTTTGATCCATCTTACAGAATTTTTCTATCGTTCCTATGGAATCTCATGGGTGGTTAAAAATACCAAAGAAAGTGATAATTTTAATTCAATTCTGTAGGCTATAAGAGTGATTTCTATAGATCCCTATTAAATTTCTATAGAACCTTACTGGTTTTATCCCTCTTAATTTTTAGAGGACTTTTGAACAAGGGCAAATCTGGGGCTGTATGGTATCAGGGTTTTAGTTCAGATCCATGGATAGTTTTAATCTTTGTAAATGTATTTTTCTCATCATAAAAAATCAGGCTAGAACAATCAGTTGCACGGTCACAGCAATGGTATGTCAATGAAATGCTGTATCATCTAAAAGCTCCATTTTCTATAATAGTATATTATAATAAAACATAATGTCAGTATTTTAAATTAAATCACAAATTGCATGTAAGTATAAAGCAACGGTTTCAAAGCAGACAAAGAAATGCCATAGTGAGGAAGGCAGGGGGCTATTGTGCTGCAGTCAAGTTATGAAGAGTGTCATCCATCTAAAGCTTTAAAAGGTATTGTTAAAATTCAAAAGAATTAAGTCATTACATCTAGCCTCCCAATTCTCAATGTCTTAATTCCCTTTTCCTTTTTTTTTTCTGGGGGTGGGGAGAAGGATTTAATATGTAGAGTGTAGTCACTAGGTATCATCTTTTAATGAACAGGTCTTAATTCTGTCTAATGTGTGCTTACTGTGCTGTATTGCATTGCATTATATATCTTAATTTCTTCCAAGGTTTTTGCGGTACAACATTCGGTAAGACTGTCCTTCCTGAGCCATAATATGGTAATACGCTTACGTTTTCCCACTATACAGATTTGAAATGTGTCCTTGCTTATTTTTCAAGGCTGATGGAGTATCTCCCAAGATATAATAAAGCAGATTTAAAATCAGTGTAAATCAGATATGGAAAATGAATTTCTTCTATTTTTCCCTGAATAAGACAAATACAGAGTTGGGTGAATAAGTTTTGGTTTAGTTTCTAATGAATTTACTGTTCAGATGCACCCATCTCCTTTTGTGTGTAGTTTATGAAAATGTTCAACTAATGGAATTTTAGGGGTACAATGTTCACAGTAATTAAATTTTAAATTAATATATGCAAGAATTCATGCTGAAAGTGCTCATAGATTCATATAGTCAGGGAACAGAAATAATACTACAGGACTTATATGACTAATCACAAATAAGCAAAAATCTCAAATATTATGCATGCTCATGACCAGTCCATAATGTATAACACCGAACAGGATATTCATCAGTTACATTTAAATATCAAATACATTTGAGAAAATCAGATCTTTTGCAAGCAGAAATAATGTCTATGGTCTTGTCTATGTGGCAACTGGAACTGAAATAACTAAACTGGTTATAATTCACACCTCCAGTTATTTCAGTGTAAGTCTGCAGAATAACAGTGCTGTATTTTGACATAGTTAAGTCAGTAAAAATAGATATCTACACATTATGTAGACAAGACTTATATTAGTTGATACAATATTATTAATTATTCACTCAGCTCTAGACAAAAGGTCACAAAGTTCTAGGCACCCCTAAAGAATATGGCTAAAGTAGTCTAGTTGGGCACAACCAATCCAACCTAGGGTATTTCTTCACTGAAGAGTAACTCAGGTTATCAACACTTGAGTTATTCCCTTCCAGGTAGTCTAGCTGAAGTAAAAGGGCAAAGAGTCCTGTGGCACCTTATAGACTAACAGACGTATTGGAGCATAAGCTTTCATGGGTGAATACCCACTTCGTCGGATGCATGTAGTGGAAATTTCCAGAGGCAGGTATAAATATGCAAGCAAGAATCAGGCTAGGGATAACGAGGTTAGTTCAATCAGGGGGGATGAGGCCCTCTTCTAGCTGAAGTAAGAGTGGCTGTGCTGCAAAATAATACTTGAGCTGCTGTGTTGTAAGCATGAAAGGGGATAATTTTTTTGTCAATTTGCCAGAATGCTAGTTAGATTTTAAAGCTGAAATCTAACAAACTAGGTTTGCCAATTGGATAAGTGTTATAGCCGACATATAGTAGACTCCAATAGGATAACCTCTTTTTTATTGAGTCTAGGGAGTATTAGCTTACTCATTTTAATGCTGGGTTCTTTCCAGGTCAACTTTTAACTTGAATTGTATTTCTCAAATCAGGACAAATACTCATTCTTAATCAACCAATAATTTATGAATTGGCACATAATCACAATACTATATAATCAACATTTCACCACTCAAATGAAGATACAACCAATGTTCTAGATGTGTACTACACACACAATGCAGTCATGCAAACAATTGTCACAGACAAGAGTTGAGGTTCAGCAGTTATCAAGGAACAATGCAAATTACCAAGATTTCTTATTACCGGTACATTTACTTATGAACATAAATTCACAATTCTTTAGTACCTAACATATTTACCACACTTCCAAGGATGCACTTGTCTTTAAAGCACTTTGAGGAGTCTGGTTAGTACACTTTCAATGGATTGGTCCAAAAGGGATAAATGTAGAATATTAAAGCAATTGCTTAAAGTTATTGTTTTCAGTCTCTTTTAGGCTAATTTGCTTGGACTTATAAAGCTGTTAACATATAAAATATTTCTACTTGAGGTCTCAATAGAGAGTGTAGACTTAGCAAGATAATCTACATATTAGAGAAATGGAAGGGGAAATGCAATCTCTGAAATGGAATCTCAGTACTTCTTATCCTCTTTACTCTGGGGAGCGGCACAGGCCAAGGGACGTAGTGGCCGCCACTTCCAGCAGCTCCCATTTGCCTAGAGAAGTGAACCGTGGCCACTGGGAGTCACAATCGGCCGAACCTGCGGATGCGGCAGGTAAATAAACCAGCCCGGTCCACCAGGGCCTTTCCCTGCACAAGCGACGGAACAAGTTTGGGAACCACTGATCTAGGATATACACTGAAATAAGAGACACTTTCCACATATAGAAGTCTGTAGATCTGTAAGATTTTAATCTGGGGACACAGATTATTCATGGTATTCAAGGTAACAATGTATAGTTTATAATTTGGGGTGAAAACATATGGCTTGTGTTCTTGAGGTAATAGTTTCCCCAATTTGACCTTCAATCTTACAGGCACATTTCTAGTTTGCTTTACTTGCAGCTTCCCCACCCATCTCTTCTTGACCTACTCAATTTGCAATGGGCCCCTTTTCATAGGAAAACAGGATGTGGCCAGAGCTTGTTCATTAGGAGTTCTTTTTTAGTTAAATTGGAGGGAGAAAGAGGTTTTATCCTTATGCAAATTATAACAGATTCTTTCCTAGGTGATTAATAATACTCTCCTTCAGAGAGACAAGGTGGGTGAGGTAAGTTATTTTACTGGACTAACTTCTGTTGGTGAAAGAGATAAGCTTTCAAACATACAAAGAACTGTTCTTTAGGTCTGGGAAATGTATGCAGATTGTCACAGCTAAATACAAAGCGGAATGGATTGGTTAGCATAAGTAGTTAACATGACCATGCGCGCGCACACACACAAAGTGGGGGGTGGGAAGATTTAGTGGGTTGTAGATTGTTGTAATAAGCCATAAAGCCAGTGTCTCTATTCAGTCCATGATTTTTAGTGTCTAGCGAAGTTATGATTTAAGCTCACAGGCTTGTTTTTTGAAGGTGTTGTGCAGGTTTCTTTTGAAGATGAGGATTGAGAGGTCAGATACTTGAGGGGTCAGATAAATCAACAACACCCCATAACACACCTTTCAAGATTCATGAGTCCTACACTTGCCTATCACATCATGTGGTGTACTTCATCCAGTGCACTAAATGCCCCAGTAACAACTATGGATGAAAGCAGACAATCACTATGCTCTGGAATGAACTCACATAGAAAAATGATAAAAGCTGAAAATACCTATTACCTACGGATGAACACTTTTCACAAAGTGATTAATCTATACCTGACCTCTTAATCCTCATCCTCAAAGAAAACCTGCACACCAACCTCAAAAAGACGAGCCTGAGAGCTTAAATTCTTAACTTTGCTAGACACTAAAAATCATGGTCTTAATAGATACACCGGATTTATGGCTTATTACAACAATCTATAACCCACTAAACCCTCTTCCTACCCACACTAATGGGATTTTTTCCCCCTTCTCCTTTTCCTCCATGACTGTAGAGATGTTAACTGGCCACTTCAGCTTGAATGGTCCCTTGAAATATGTGTTACCAACTTATGCTAAACAATCTGTTCCATTTTGTATTTAGCTGTGACACTCTGAGAACATTTCCCAGACCAGAACAAGAGCTCCATGTAAGCTCAGAAGCTCGTCTCTCTCACAAACAAAAGTTGGTCCGATAAAAGATATTGCCTCACACACCTTGTCTCTCTAATATTCTTGGACAGAAACAGCGACAACAACACTGCATACAATACTTTCATTTAGTCTTTTTACTTTCTACTCTTAAGGAGAGGAACTCTTGACTTTGGCTCAATTGTGGGTCCTTAGACAAAGTGTGTCACATGCTACGAAAGACTTATTGTTTTACTTTGTAGGTGGATTCTATTTTGGGATAAAGAGAGATGAATTCTTTTTCTAATTACTGAGAAACAAAAGGAATGATTAGTTACTAATAATTCAGGCATATCTGTGCTATATATCCCTTACACAGTGTCATTCATATGTGACAATACGACTTCTTAGAACATATTCCAAAGTTTTCTGTGCAGCAGTAAGCTGAGCTGCTCCATGAATTCTTTCCCAGTGAGTTATGGGACAATCAGTCTGTTCTTCTGGGCACATGAGCGGAATTGTGGGAAGGCAATGGAGAATCTGAGTGGAGCTAGCCAGCACCCACAAGACACAGTGAGTATGTTAGCAGATGATGAGTTGTGCTCACTTGAGCAGACTTCCCAACAGTCCCAGGTTTTGTGGGACTGTCCTGCTTTGACCTACAAAACCCCTGTCCTGGCTGCAGCGGCTCCTGTTCTGTGGGGTTGGCTGGGCCCTGCTCCAGGCGTTGCTATCTGCTCCACCTTCCACTCCTCCTCTTTTGGAAGCCCTCTCTTCCCTGCTCTCCACTTTCTCCTCATCTGCAGCCCTCGCCCGCTCCCATTTGGGACTTTCCTGGCTCCTCCCCTCACTGAGCCTAGTGCATGCTCAGAACGCCAGAGCAGAGGCCAGCCAGCCCTGCAGGGTGAGTGCAAGGCAGGCTCGCTATGCAACTCCCTCAATCCTAGGACTTTCTCCCCCCAGGAATAGCAACCATCCAAGACCCATTCCAGTTTAGCCACTGGGAATGTTGGGAAGTCTACTTGAGTTCAAGCCTATATCCCCTATTGGGCTAGCCATCTTGACTTAAAAGCACTACCAAACTCAAGTTAAGGATTTGTGTGTGTGGATGGGATTCAAGTTAGGGGCAACACAAAAGTTATAAGTAGAGTTAACTCTGCAGTGAAGACAAAGCTCTAAAGAGGCAAGGAAACAATGTAGTCTGATGCTTAAAACTAGGCAATAGAAATCAAGAAACCTGAGCTCAGCCCTTGACTCTGTCAATGATTCTCAGTGAAATCTTGGGCAAATCGCTTAATTTCTCTAGGCCACATCCCCAAACCGTATAAATCAGCTCTCAGTAACATCAATGGAGCTATGTTGATATACATCAACTGAGGATCTGACCCTCAGCTGGTGTCCCCGTTTTCTCAATTGTACAATAGAGATAATACCTAATTTTTCAAATCACTTTGAAATCCTGAGATGAAAGGTGCTGCATAAATGCAAAGTATTATAAAGTCAAACTTTCTCCCATCATATCTTTTACAATTCAGGTCAACACTTCCCAACTTTTCAGTCTTTTAAGATAGTAAGTAACTTAGTAAAGTAAGTGCTTTACTATGCTCAGAATACATTTAATTGCCAAAGAGATAAACCTGAAAACATAGCTGAGATTGCTTAATGGGGCCACACAAACCCTGAAAAGCAAGGAATTGTCCAGCTAAGGTGTCAGGGAGTCTGCTGCAGCAGGGTCAGTCTCTAGCAATACACTGGGCTTAGTTGATCCTAACAGGGGCTGCCTCATTGACTGAACTTCCTGATGAGTGTAGGGGCAGAGCTAAACTATTACTTGACCCCAGTAACATCAGGAGCTCGCTGGCTGCTTAATGTGTCGTACAATACAATTGTACGTGATCCTTCTTCCTGGGTCTGCTTCTGCTCGTAGCCAGCCCCTGACCCTCCCCAGTCCGCTTTTGTGCCCACTCCAGTTCCTGTCTTTCTCCATCCTTGATGCCCTTGACTCTGACCCTTGGGTCTACTTCCTGACCATGTCTCTGTCTCACCTATTGGCTATGGCATTTGGCTTCTGTTCCCTGATGCCAACTCCCAGCTTTGCTTCCCAACCATGTCTCCATTATACCCATTGGCTCTCACTTTAGGCTTCTCATTCCTGGCTCTGACCCACAATTCTGCTCTCAGTCATGCCCCTGGGGTGTCCCATGGCCCTGAATCTTGACTCTGGCTCCATTCTGCTCTAACATCCAGGCTGGTCACCTCCATGATGCCGACCATTAGGCCTGACCACCCATGTCCCTTTCATGATCCTAACATAAGTTATCCTTCTTTAGCATCCTTCACCTTCATACACCACTTTCAATGACACGCGGTTCCTTGGTAAATAAATCCATTGTACAGCATGTACAATAACACAATACTCATAGTGCATTTCTCAACTTCATATTGTTATGCAAAACCTTAGCTCCAGCTTCAGGAATTTTAACATGCATGTCTCTTAGATATCCATGCATTAATGAATTGTGTGTTGTTTGATGCGCCATTTTCCCATGAGGATGTCTGAGATCAGAGTTAAAATTCTACACAGCTGGCCCCATTCCGCCTGGCAATAAAACACCTAATCTTAGGGCTTGTCTACTCTTGAAATGCTACAATGACACAGCTTCACCACTTCAGCGTAGACACTACTAGAGGGGCTCTCCCATCAGTGTAGGTAATCCACCTCCACAAGAAGCAGTGGCTACGTTGACTGAAGAATTCTTTCATCAGCTTAGTGCTGTCTGCACTGGGGGTTATGTCAGTTTAACTGTTCGGGGGGGAGGGGGGGATTTTTCATGTCCTGAAGTGAAGTAGCTAAGCCAACTTAATTTTCAGTTTAGACCAGGCCTTACCTGGAGTTTTGCCACAGGTTAGACTGGGAGCTGCAGCAGACTCTAAAGTAGTTGCTGAATACTCCTTTAAGTCAAAAGTTAATATCCTGTTACATTGTATCTAGCAGTAGGATATCAGATCAAAAACACTATAATGCTAATCATTAACAAACATATAGTCTATATTCTCGCAATGGAGGTGTCACCCAGTGTTTCTGGCTCTTATATATTGTGATGCATGAAAAAATTACATATAGGTATCAGATAATATCAGTTAACATTTAATAGGAGATAGAAATGCTTGTCAAGAAAATTTAATTCTCCAAGGCTTCTAAAGTTCTAGATTTTATTAGAACAGGAGTAAGAAGCTCTGCATGTTTAAGTATATAATAATATTTAGCAGCTGACTACAAAGTGGGCTTTTCTGTCTGCTTTTTAAAACTGGTATAAGTGAGAATTGCTCTGTGATTTGTAATTTTAGCATTTTAATCCATTAAATGCTAAAACTCTATTGCCAGCAGCTAAGAGTCAGCAGTGGATCGTGATGAACAAACAGGAGAGCAGATCTTTATCAACCCAGACAGATAAGATGGAGCATTAGCTAATAAACAATAATAGACAGTTAATAAAAGCTAAAAATCAATATAATGTCAAACAGGAAGCCAGTGCAATGCAGCTAAGATGAAAAAATATGAGCAATTTTTTGTGTTGGAGTAAGTACTTAACCAACTGTATTTTACATGAGTTATAATTTATGGACAATATTCTGGGAGAGGCCTATAAATATAAAATTGCAATACTCCAATCTGGATAGCAAAATCCCTAGATCGTAAGAGTGCTGTTTTGTGATACATTTTTCAGTAACAAAAATTAGGGTTTGTATTGCAGTCTCACAATTCAAATCCTCTTGCACATGAGTTCTGGTCCTCATTACCAGACGGCCTATATAGAACAATCACCCCCAGTGTAGACAGCACTACGTTGAGAGAAGAATTTTTCAGTCGACCTAGCTACCGCCTCTTGGGTAGGTTATCTATATACCTCTGATTAAAGTATACACATACATAAACAGAACACAATTAACATAGCAGACTCTGGATCTGATGCTAATTTCAGTAGAGGTGATTATTCATAAAAAAAATCAATCTATGCTAGGAAAAATGCAGTTTCTGTGAATCTGAAAGTGTTTGCGAATTTGACATGAATAACTCCTATCATTCACAAAATGGCCAGAGAAGCAGAAGGAGGAGATGCTGCTGCTCTTCTTCCCCTCCATTATAATCTTTAAACCAGGGGTTAGGTCACTTACCTGGGGTATGGTAGACTGAGATTCAAATCCCCATTCTGAAACAAACCCCAAATGGACTTTATTGCTTCCCACAAAATTAAAAAAAAAAATCAGATTAGTTTTGACCCAAACCAATTTTTTTGTTCTAATTTTCAGAACTGCCACCAAACTGACAAATTAATTATTCATCCCGGTCTAGATCTCAGTCACACCAGTGTAAATCCAAAGTCACTTCAGTAAAGTCAATAGAAATACCACAGATTTACACTCTTATGATAAAAGGAGTACTTGTGGCACCTTAACTCCGATGAAGTGAGGTGTAGCTCACGAAAGCTTATGCTCAAATAAATTGGTTACTCTCTTAAGGTGCCACAAGTACTCCTTTTCTGTTTGCAAATACAGACGAACATGGCTGTTACTCTGAAACTCTTATGATATAAATCAGTGAAATTAGACCTGGTCAGAATGTTTGATTGTTTGTTTTGGTCAACCAAAAATATTGTAATCAGAAAATAGAGTTTTATTGAAAACTATTTTTTTTCACAAAACACCCCTTGTTTGCAAAATGATTTGATTTTAGAAAATATTTTTAAATGAAAACTGTTGAGGGGAAAATGAAATAAAATATTTAACTGGAAAAGAAACACTTTCAATTTTTAGAAACAGGAAGTCACACAAAGTAATATTTTGCCTTTTCTTTTTCGAAAACAGTTGCAAAATATAAAAAATGCACTTTTAACACTTTGTTAATGTTTCTATCAACTGGCAACATATAAAAAAAACTATAAGAAAGTGGGGGAAAGTCAGTTTCTTCACATTTTTTTTTCATATTTTCCCACCAGAAAACTGTTATTTTCCAATGGGAAATTTTCAAAAAAAGTGAGTTTCCTATTAATATACCCAGGGAAAAAAATTCCAATTTTCTAGCCAGCTGTAAGCATAACTGACATGAGAATCTGAAAACTTAATATCAGTAATCTTTTGTAAAATAAATATTGCAAGGAAAATTTAAGATATATCCAGTGACTTTCACTCCCCTCTCCACCAGAAACATCCATTGATCCTTAAGCTGATGTTAACTATTGACAATGGCTTGGTTTATTCCTGTGCTTGTTTGATTGGAGGGGACTCTACTCAGCTACAACATACTCCTAAGGATACATGCAAGGAAGAAGTGCTGCATTTTTAGCTATATCCTCAATGCTCCTGGACCTTTTAGGATCCCTCTACAGGAGCTCTGCATAGAGAGAACTCAGGGATATTTTAAAACGGGCTTGGAGTCGCCTCTCTTCACAGCACCCTCCCCTGCTCAGCCCATGGAACTACAAGCTGGAGATGTGTTGCCATGTCAGGAGGAGCCAACAGTACTTCACACAGGACAGGCACCCACACAGGATGGTTCCTTTCTTTGAGGGTAAAGTGGTGCTCTTTCCCATAGATCCATGGGACTGGGTGACTGCTCCCATTCCATACATACCTCAAATCTATTCAAATACACAGGAATGTTCTATAGAAACTGACCTTGGACCTTTACCCTGCGTTTCTTTGGGCTAGAGGTGTTCTGTTCCATTGTAACTCACATATGTACCGTCAGTTACAGAACAAATGATCAAGATGAGAAATGATACTTACAATATTGGAAAGTTTACAGGTATAGGAAGGACTTTGAAAAGACTCAACAACTAGAATGATCAAATCTTTACTTATAATAAGCAGAATAGTACATGGCTATCCTCTTTTATTCCTTCACTTTGAAATTGCTGTGTAGTACAGTTGCAATATAAATTCACTGCCAATAAATCATTAATTTGGTCTTTTTTTTTCCTGTTTGCTAGTTGTCCATGAACAGATCATGAAACTCTCAAATGTATACTTTATTTGAAGATTTTGATGAATGTTTCTAACAATAGTTCTTTGAAACTACAACAAGAATTATGACTATTCACAGACATAGCTTGTTTACAGTGCATAAGGCATTTGGTGTTGATTTTGTTCCCTGACTGGATGAATTATGTAGCTAACACAATGCAAACTGAATTTTACAAATTAATATACAATTAGCCAGCTACTCAACATGAGCTGTTTAGTTACACAAGTTCTCTAACAAGGAAACAGAAACAATATCACAGGACTAATGAAGCTAAGCAAACATAGTGGAAATTGTGAATAACAAATTGCAAATTTCAAAATCAACTATGCAAGTCATCATTGGCATTTGGTGAATATTCCAGCATTATTGTTCCAATTTCACTTTTTACATTAGTGCCAGTAAACCTCAAATCCTCCAATGGTTATGGCAAGTAAACAAGAAAAAATTGCAAATATAATAATATTTGCATTTGTGTATGTTAAGAAATATTTTTCATATGATTTGCTCAATCTTCCGATGTAGCTCTTAGGAGCCAAAACAAGATTAGATAAGCTGATTAATATAGTGCAGGTAGAGAATACAATACTTGAGGTGCTGGTATTTGCTAATAACATTCTATATTCGTAACTATCCAAACTCAACTTAACTGCACTGAGAAATATGGCATCATATCAGGGTACAAAATAAACAAGCAAAAGTCATAAATACAACCAATATTATGTATCTTTTTTTCAATTCCATTTCATTAAATTGATTTTCAAACTATCTTCCCAAAGACTGTAGTACTTAGGCCTCCTAATAGCTACAAAATTAAAAGATCGCATTAAATTTAGCCTATAGCCATAAACAGACACATCAGATTACATATTACTAGAAATGGGCTCAGGGTTCAGAACTGGAACAGAGCTGCATCTACAGTTCAGGGGGATGTGTTTTAGTTCAGAAATTGTGACAATGTCAGGTTCTAGTTTACTACCTGGAGGGAGGTGCTGAGCTGTTCTGCTGACTTGACCTGGCAACCAGACCCACTGAATCTCATTAGCAGTAACTTAGTCACATAAGGCAAAGGAAAGGAATGGGACCAGAATTAACCACCATCTCAAAAGGAAACTCCAGGTAAGGTTTATGTATGTTTGTTACTTGTTAAGAGAAGACAAACTCAAGAAGAGGACAAGGGGAAGCTTTAGACAATAACCCATGGCATGCTTGTGTTTTGGAAGTAGGATGAGGCTTAGAACAGGCATTAACTGTTACAGAGCAATTGTATACGTAGACTTGAGTTATGAAACTCAGATTTGGATATGAATGTTCACAAAATGTTGTGGGAGGGTTTCAGAACTGGTGTTGTAATTTAGACCTATTTCTCAATATGACAGACTTGATATTATCCTTATGGGGAACAAATAAAATCATCTCAATGAAAATCGTCCCAGATATTAATACCTACACATGATTAATCAATATTTCCAAAATTATCCTTACTCAAAATTTAATTAACCATAAAGGAGGTTTCAGATTCTCTCATGTCTTGATATATTTCTCCTCTTCTTACTACAACAGGAACTGCATTACTTCTTTCCAGAAATAGCTGAGACTCACATTAGTTAATATTAAAAGGAAAGGAAGACACTAACAGATGGACAGCTGTGAGGAGCACATTCCTTAGAATCAGGGAGCTTGAGTTTTGATGTTTATAACTCTCAGAGTGTATGATGTTGTGCGAGTCACTAAATTTGTTACCATTCTGTATAGGGAGATAGCAATGCACCTTTGTAAAAAAACAAACAAAAAAAACCTATATGAAATGTAGAGGAAAAATGCTATGTACATTGATAACATTAGGAAAAATGCTATGTACATTGATAACATTACAATATCCTTTCCCTATGTAATTTTAGCTCAGTGATATGTGTGGGGAGGTAAAGATAATATACAGTTACTCAGAACACACACACACAAACAAGCAATGACTTTTAACCAGCAAAAAGTGAGTCCCATTTCCACCCATTCATCCTCATGTGCCCCAGATGGCCCTATTTCTGTGAGCCAAACAGAAATCCTGTAACCAAACTTTTCCAAAATTAGTGGATGTTTGGATCCATGGTTTTGGTGCAGGCCTATCTCTAAATTCAAACAATATGTCATGTGAATTGAGGTGCTTGGAATATCTACATTCTGAAATAGTCTGTAACCACACATGCCTATCAAAATTATGGAACTGGTTCTTAATGCTTACATACGACATAACCAAGGATGAGAATTTACATCTAAAAACTAAAAGTCTACAGCTGATTTTTGAATCTGACCTATATGGCAACAAAAGGGGTGTGTGCGTGTATATATATGCCATGACTGCTGGAGATTTCATGAGAAAGGTACATATTTACATAAAATTTGGGAAGGTGAAAACAAATTTTCTTTTTTTCTTTTCTTTTCATTTTTTCTTGAGGTGGTAGGGGGAGTCCTAGACAAATGGTATCTAATACTAAGAATACAGAACTATTGAATATCTACTGTCCTTTCACACTATGATCTGATCTTTTTATTCCAGGATTTCTGATTCCAAGGAAGAGTGTAATGGATAACCAAGCACAATGGGTTTTGAGAGCTCTGTTAATTGCCAAAAATCTAATATTAAAAAAAATAGACGTACTCCCAAAATAAAAGATTTGATCAATGATATGAGGTTCATGGTGGAACTGTACTGTTAGGGCTGCTGCCCCTGGAAATTCTTTAAAATGGTCTGACTTGACAGTGTAGAGGAGAATTGCCTCTGATGTTTACACAGTGTAATAATATATTTACTTCTGGGCATCTGTTGGGTTGGTAGGAAGATAATATGTATTTTCCTCAACACCACCGTATCCTTCCCTTTCCCACCTGCAGCCCATATGCAAGTCAGAAATTATTTAGAGATATTTCTGCACGGTCCTGGGAAGAAGGTGATTGTGTCATCCTGGCAATTGTGCCACTGTATTAGAGAAAAAGAGAGAGATCTGACCATGGAGGGGCCACATGGGCAGCTGTGGCATTAATCGTTTGCTTTACGTAAATTGTACTGGTGCTCAGAGATGTTGGTCATAACAAGAAATTTCTTGCATTAGCAAGAAAAAAAGAGAGATCACTAAAAATAAATAAATAAAAGACCACAAGGTAAAACCATCTTCAAAGAGGCCTTTTAAGTTACTCGGAAAAATGGCATGAAGTAAAAATCAACATTATCACATGGCATTACTTTTTATTAGAAACAACAATGCTGCCCAAGTAATGTGTGAGTTTAATTCAGTATAACCGGTAGCCAGATTTTTCAATAAAAACATAGAATTTAAAGCTTGATATTGCTGATAAAAGAAGGAACTAAGCATTGTGCAATGATCTTGTCCTACCAGCCATCCCTTTGAACATTTCTTTTCTAGTATTGATTACGCGGAGCCAGATATTGCCATCTACTGATTTCAATTAATGAGAGTAAGATACTAATCACCATGATAAAGGTAGCAGAATCATGCCCTATATGACAGCCTGATTTTATAAGATGTGCAACACCTTCAATTTGCATTAACCAATGATAATTAAGGATTGCTAGTACTTTGCAGGAGGTGCTCAGACTATTGCAGGACTGGGCCTTTATCTTATACACTGCAAAACAAAGTCAGTGATAAAGATGAATTTGAACCAAAACCCCAGATATAAACTCATGGTTTTTGGATCCAGGGCCAAACTTGGAGGTACAGGCTTAGCTCAAATAATAAAATATTTATAATATTAAAAGCATCAAGAATAAAGAAAAAATGCACTGAGATAAACATTCATATAATATTGTTTATGGGCTCAAGCCTGCTGGCGTTAAAATCAATAGGAAATGCCCATTGACTTCAGTGGAAACAACAGCAGATCCCACTTTGTGAACCATATCAAAAGAACATAAGAAATATTATTTACCAATGGGAAAACATTAGTTTCTTGATGGAATTTCTTACAATAAGTAGAGTCAAGGTATTTTTTTAAACCTTGCTTAAACTATAAATGCAATGGAAAATAAGATAATAAATCTTAGAACAGGTTATTATAGTTAAGTCAGTATTGATCTCTAGGAGTAAAATTGCTATATTACATGTTGTAAAATTTTTTAATACCCAGGAAAATATTACATTAAAACTATAATAAATTGCAATAGTTTAATCACTTGGCAAGTGATTTGACTCCTTCTGTTCAATTTATAGTATCGTTCCCACAGTGCCTGCTTCATAAAATGTGCATATTACTGATTCAGCTCTGATAGCTTTTATAGGGATGATATTGGAATAGCATAATTTATGCAATTGTTCTTTTTAACTTATTTTTTCTCCTTAGGAAGGTTCATTTTTAATTTTTCACAATATTTTAGAACATCACTTACTTTATTAGTTCAACAACTGGAAATGGTGAAATTGATGAGTATCTCTTAACTTAATATTTCATAGGATAACACAAGAAAAAAGTCCCAGTTTTAATATTTCTATTCTTGCCTTAATTGTAAGTCATTTGAATACAAGTTTACAGAATATGTCTCTCTGAGATTACATATTTGTTTCAAGTCTAGTTTTATGGCACTGCATTCTTTATTTTTAATTAAGTTTTTATTGAATTTTCCATATAAGAGTAACAAACAATAAAATGTGAATTATACATGAGCTGAAAAATTTTACATTACTCAAAGAGAAAAATAAATTATATTTGTCTAATGTACATTTCCCCCCTTCAGATTGCAGATATTACTCCTACCACAGCATAGATCTGAACTTTCCCACAGAACAAATATTCAGTCTTGGCCTATTCTCCATATTCATATGATAGTGTTGGGGACACTGGGGCATGGCCACTAGGTAACTCGAGGGGATGGAAGACCATGAGTGTCGATGAAGCCCACTCGCACTAGGTCCAGGTGTCCTTGCCCCCCCCCCTCCCGCCTGGAGGCACTCGCAGCAGCTCTGCATACTAGGCACAAGTATCCTTGGCCCCCCCGCCTGGAGGCACACACAGCAGTTATGCTGAGGATCTGCAACAATATGCTGCAGAGTCAGACTGCCTGAAACTAAGCAAGGCCAAACAGGGCAGATATGGAAGAACAATGCTGAATAAAGCAGCTTTATGTATGGTTTAACAAATGTTACAGAGAACCAGGGAACTAGCTGGGAACTGGATTGGCTGGCTATATGGATACTTGGGGCAGCTTGCTATTGGATAAGTATGCTGGGAAAAAGGATGTATAAAAGCCTGTGTAACTTCCTGCTCTGTGTACAGGATTTGAGATTCAAATCTCCCTGTACCTATTTGAAGCTTCAAATAAACTTTTCTGCTTCTCCACCCCGTTGTGATTATTGGGTGTAGCACACCGGGTAATGAACCAACTCAAGCTGTTGTTCAGCCTCTCGGCACTGGGTGCCGGCAACAATAGGAAAGGAGAAAACATATGACGTACATATAACTCCATTCAGATTTAATTAAGATATTCCAGAATAATCTGAGCAATGCAAAACAGAACAAAGCAAGAGCACACAAGACTAAACTCGACCAAATAAAATAAGGCCACCCCAATATTTGTGGAAGAAACAATAGTTAAAGGGGATTAAAATATTCCACTCTTATAGGAGGTGTTTCTGATTCACCATAAATCATATTGTTGACAAGATTTAAGAGTAATATAAAAATCACATCTAGGTCTCATTGCACATTTTTCATTGAAGAATTTGTTTGAAATTCCCTATATTTTCCATAAAACAATTCAAACCAATCCACCAACCAAAAAAATAAATAACTTTGAATCAGTTCAAAATGCAAATAATAATAATAATAATAATAATAAATAATTTGCTTAAATTTTAAAGAAAAAAATGGTGGGGTAAGATATTGGGCTCCCCTATTTCTCTCCCTTATTAGCCCCCCCCCCACTGGAAAACGTTGGGGGAGGTAAAAGAGAAAAAAACTAGTGTTGGGAAATTAAATATTTTCATTTCACTGTATTGTTTTCTAAACATTTTTGGTTTTGAATTTATTAGTCACAAACTTGGATAATAATCCCAATTTTTCAACGGTCTCTCATCATCTTTCAGTATCAGGGAAAGAAGGTGTTTTGTCCTCTACATGGGGCTTGCTTTTCTGCATATATGAGACTGTCTCAGACGGCAATATACATTTTTTTTGTATAAATCAATTCAGGAACCAGAGAGAGAGCGAAGACACAATACCTAATGCTGCTGTGAACAAACATGAACCCTCCCCTGTTGTACTGTTTCTGAGTTGCGTCCAGATTTGAGAGGTATCTCTGTAGAATTTTATCAAAGACTTAAAATTAGTGCTGGCTTTAATATGGCGAAAATGTCACAAAAAACAGCTTATAAAAACTTGAGCCATCGTATCTGAACTCTAACACACGAAACCTAGCTCAAACCTAATGCAGAGCCAAACATTACTCTGTCAGTCCACTTCTAAAGCTACATAGTTTCAGGAGAAGACTTTTGGCTCCCATCATAGAGATGCTGCCTAGGAACTCTGAGGGCCCTCATTAGAATCTCAGCTGTGGTAACACTCAAAATGTGAAGGGTATAAGTGAAATTCACCTGAATGCAGAGGGACAAAATATGGTCCTAAGTACTTCTGTGTTAAAGGACTAAGCGAGGCTTGTTAGAGAGCTTTCCCTTCACCCTCTCCCCTGGTTCTTGTCACACAGACAGAAAGCAGAAGGTCCGAAGTGCAGGCAATGCAAAGTTTATTGGGGTTAGTTCCAAACAAGCATATCCATAGTTCTACATGCCTGCAGACTCTGTTTCCCAGTGCTCCGTTCCCAGCTCTGATGCTGCAGAGCCTTTACCTCTTGTCCCCCTTCCCAGCTTTGATGCCGCAGAGCCTTCCCTGTGTCCCTGTTCCCCATTCCCACTTCCTCCTTCTTAGCAGGCCCAAATATATCTGCAATGCACGCCCACAGTCCCGTCCCTTACAATTTATGGTCATGTTCCATTTTGGGGGGTCGTGGGTTTTGGATCTTCATCCCACCTCTTTTGTATCCTGTGGGAGGGGTAAGGAGTGAGGTTCTGCTATGTCAGGAACAGGCATTTCTTTGGCCTTTTATTGTTATACTTTCCCTCCAATCCCCTCTTGCCCCTGCCGACAGGTTGCTTGACCTTGCCTTGAGATAGGAGTTGAGGCAGCCTTTCAATGTATGCTCATACATTACACTCCCACCATGCCTTGTAACACTTTAGCTGCTCTATCTCTTATCTCTTCCCATTATACTAACAAACCCATCTGGCCAGGCAGAAGCAACATACAGTGTCTTTGTCCCTTGTTCACACATATTAGTAGAAGATATAAGAGTATCAAAAAGTCAAATCCAAAATTCTACTTCAGGCTGACAAACAAGCCTATACAATAACAAGGCTTTGCACAGAACATTGCATAGGCCTTCTGTACTAGGGTGATTATCACCATATATTAATAATAAAGTAAAACTATATAGACTGGGGCTGGTTCTCCTCGCATGTTTGTACACTCATCTAGCTCAATTGCTATTGCTGAAGTTGCTTCTGATTTATACAAATATAATTGAAGGGGGAATTAGGCTCCCAGTTCCTGAAGCCTAACTATCCACTTTTGTACATCTAACTCCACCATTTCTTTCTCTTTCTTAATTTTGGAATTTAGAGCTGTCAGATTTTGAATTAATGTTGTCAGTCCGCAGTAACCAGCCCACAACAACAGAAATATATTCAATGTCTTGTTTGGTAGAAACTAGTTTGGATACAGTCGATCACAGGATATATGGGAATATTCATCTTGATGGCTAAACTCTAGAAACACATTATAAAGCCTGGCTCAACTTTAAGAGCAGCTAGGAATTTAAGCTTCTCCCCTCTTTTAAAATTGCTGGATCCATCTCTGATGCTGCCAGAATTGTCTAGCAAGTCTTAATACTAAAAGTATGCAAGTTATGACATTTATAAAGGTGAACACATAGACCTTCCTCTACAGTTGGCTCTGTCCCATACTCTTGTTACTGTTGCTGCAGATTCTGGTGTCAGTTCTGACAGCAGTATTGATGATGGCTGTGTGATGATAGCAGATAATGAGGGGCTAGAGCAAAAATGGTAATTTAGCCCTGAGTCCTATAACACCTTACTATCTGAACTCTACTAACTCAAATGTTGGGGACATATATATTATAACTGAATAAAAAATATGTCTGTGACTCAGCTTTGTAAATTATGCACTATTACTGTACATGACAGTGAGATAATTAAAACTCCTCTTTCCCGCAGCCAAATATCATGTCTGAATAATGTTTTCAATGTTATTCTGTGGAAAATCTGATCATAATCAAATTAGTAGACTAAATCCAACCCTACTGATCCCTTTCTCCCCTCAACCCCTCCCACAAAACTCTTCTCCCCACCCCCCAATCCTGCATTAAAATATCCTTAAGTTAAATAGTTAAAACCACAAAGGATCAGGTTCTCATTTACATTTAGTGTAAATGAGAATCAGGCTCAAAGATCAGGAATATAAAAGTTAAGGCTCCATTAGCAATGATGACATTCTGCATATTCCATACCATATGTTTTACAGCTGAAATAGTAATATATAAAGCTACACATTTAGCGAGTAAAGTGGCTTCTGATATGTGCAATGCTTCTGAACTAAAATTGCAGCAGAAACCTTAAACTTTAGAGTTTCGTAAATTTGTGAGTTTTACTGTGCAATTCTAATGTTGCATAAATGTCATTTGTTTACACTTAATTTCCTTGGTTTCTGTTGTAAGGAAAGAAGAAAAATGCATGTACATAATGTTAGCACATAAATAGTCCTAATTAGGACACTAGTCCTTCATTCTAGCCTGAAGGAGCAGATTGCTGCATCTGGCTAGAGCCCCATTAGCTTCACTGGATCTTCAGGTGTGCACAAGAGCAGGCTATGTGGATCAGTGTGAAGAATAGGGGATCTATTTTGGTTTTGAAATGTACACCTAATTTAGATGAATTTGATGGGGATGGGTAAGTTTCTTTCTTTCCTGCTGCTAATTGGGTGGGGATTCTGCTGCATTACATTGTGTTGGCTATATATTCACAACAGAATATGGTAGAAGCTTTGGGACAGGATTTACATTAATTTAAAGCAGCATAGCTCCATTGACTTTAGTGGAGTGAAAGTGATTTGCCCCAGCCGATGATTAGGTTCTTTATTATGAAATGAAACTATAGAATTAGCAGAGCATTGTAAAATGGTAGCAGAAGTTGCAGAGAGCCCTTAAAAGAGAAGGATTTTCGAGTTTGATGTCCCTTTGAACTGAATTTTCCTTCTGTCTCTAATATAAAAATAATTTGAGAAGTTTACTATGTGTCTTTCAGTGACATACTTGAAACTTTTTTCATGTAAATTATCCTAATAGTAACCTAAGACCAGCAGCCCCATGTCCCTGATCAGATAAGAAAGAGAACATGAGCAGTAACATCACAAAATGGATAAGAATTTCACTAGATTCTTCTAATGCCTCAGAAAAAATACTCATTGAGTATGCTCCAAAAACAATTCTTGTCAGTCATATATATATATATATATATATATATATAATAAAAACACCATTCATCATAACTACCTGGTTCCTATAAACTCTCCCTAGCTGCAGGGTTGTGCTTCTATAGAAAGTTTTTTCCCCCAGCCTGCCTTTCAGCTGACTAACCACTTCAATTTAGCAGCATCTGGTTGCTGTAGCTCCCTGCATTTTAGTCAGTAAGTATTAAGTTCTTTTTAGAGTCTATCCTTGTTTTCCCTTTTATATTATTTATGAGGAGATGGCATATTCTCACACTTTATATATTATGTAGAATATGCCATCTTATATATATATATATATATATATATATATATATATATATATATATATATATATATATATATATATATAATATAACTATATATATAACTTTTAAGTTTCTACCAAAAATCAAGCACAAGTACTTATGCTTACTGAGGGTTTTGTCTATGTGCAGATTTAAATATCAGATGTCAGCCATTGTTACTAGAGTTCTGTTCAGAAGAGCCTGCTCAGAATTTTTTATGAGAGGAAAGGTACATTTTCTTCCACTCTTCCATAACTCAAACGTTTGTGAAAGGATTTGACCATGCATGGAAAATTTCTGCCTAAAGATGAACTTTTAAGAGAGTTATAAGCATATAAAAAGAGAGTGTGTTATAATGGCAACTGAGTTTCAGCCTTAACCATAACAGGTGCTACCAGACATCCCACTAATACGCTATAATTTTCTTTGTTTTCAAAATTGTAAATCCACTCTCTGTGAAATTAATAATATTCAGGTGGGATACTTCGTAAGTGGTAATAATCAGCAGCAATTTGGAAGAACTACTGTCTAGTGTTTTCTAAAATAGGTTTACTAGTCTACATATAGTATATGCAACTTAACACAGATATTTTCTTGTTTATCATGGATACCATCTTCAATATTTGAAAGAATTTACATTTGGGTCTGGATTCAAAGTTTCTGTCTGGAACTTACACCTTAATGGTCTGATTCAGAACCCTGGATCTAGATGGAAGTGAAATTAGGACAGAGTTCTAACTGGGATCTTGATTAACAATTTGAGGTTCAGTACATCCCTAGTTACAACTAAGCTAAATAAATGCACACATATGTACACATATCACTATACAGAATATAGTGCTGTCTCAATTTCCAGTGCTGTTGAAGGATTTTACTCAGTATTTCACATGATCACAGATTAACTGTGTAAAGACTACAGGATATGATCATATTAGCAGAGGCTAGTATATATCAGATATATAAACTCTGCCAAATAGGAGCTCTTTATTTACAGTTCCAACCATACATACTTGTGTGTCTATGCTTTCTTCATGCATAATTTTTTTTAACAATAATATGCCTTCACAGAAAGAAAAACTACCTTAGCTGGGAACCATACAGTAATTATTCTTGCAAATTTTGACCAAGAAAAGTTTGTGTAATAGAAGAAAAGAATAATCAGATTTAAAACTAAATTAAACAGAAACCATTTCTTCTTTAATCATAGATATTCATTTTGTTTAAAATGTCATATTGCCAAGGAAACGCTGGGGCAAATTCTAAATGAAAGCAAAATACAAAATATGTTCTTGCTTAATGTTTTCTGGCTATAACCCAGCTTGGTGGCAGCAGCATATATTACCTGCATGTGTCACTCTGTTTACCACATTGAAAGGAAAAAAGCAAGTAAATTAATCACCACTAGATTTGAACTGTATGCAGTATGTGATTTTTTTCCTAGCAGCATAACAGTTAAATGTGCTTAAGTAAGACATCTGGTTCACTGTTGAAACGTGGTGCGGTTGTGTGATTTCTCTCTCGCTGTGCATCTCCTGTAGAGCCTGATGTACTGCACAGTGCATCTCAGTGTGCCTTCGGACAGCACACTTAAGATACTAGCATTGCCTTGTGATAGTGGAAAGGTTATTTTCAACCATCTGACAGGACTATGGGGACCTACTGTCCACCATACTTATTAATATTATATATTTATATTAAAGGAACTATCAACAGCCTTAATGTGCTGAGTGCTGTGAACAGAGGAAAATAGATTGAAAATTCTTTGAGGCAGGGATTAAGATGCCAAGCTATGTATAGAGGATAGCAGAGAGGGATATAATCAAATATATACAGGCAAAGATTTTTCAAGTAACTAGTGATTTTGAATCTCTGTGTCTCTCTGAAAGTGAGGCCTCTGTAAAGGTATCTCAAGACAGATACCCCCAAATCACGGATCACTTTTGAAAATGTTGGCCACATTTTTTAAATATACATTTTTGCATTTTTTTTAGTATTGTAATTGTAAAAAAAAAAAAAAAAAAGGGGTGGCAGTGTTGCTAATTCTTGTGATTTTTTTTCTCACGCATCTCATGATAATTGTTGTTTTATTTCCAGCTTCAGCCTCTGTAAACATGAGAATCTGCTACAGCTTTTTAAAAGTAATTTTCTAGCTCTTAGAGTGTAGAGAAAAGTATGAAAATATGACCCCAGTGTACCCTTAAGGATTAAAAAAGTAAAGAGGATCAAAAATGTATTTTTAAAAAAATCTATGATTTTTTGACTCATGATTTCTGAGCATTTTGGTTGACAGTACTGGCATGGGATTTCCCAAAATACCCTTCAGCCCCTTGTTCGACCTACCACTCAGCTTAACTATTTGAATATAGGAGTTTGTTGTCATATCAGTATTAGGGAGGGGAAGAGAAGGAAGCAGCAATAATGAAGATGAGGTGATTAGGGCCATAATCACCTCCTCTTCATTCCTGAGGACTCTGGTTGGCTGGACAGGAAGAAAAGATCATATCTTAGAAATGTCCTAGAGGGAGAAGAGGCAAGATATGGAAACAGCACAGCTGTGTGAGCTGGGAGAGAAAAAGGAGTTGAAGATGAACCTTAGGTTACTGGACTGAGAGTAAAAATGATGGTGGTGTCAGCAGTGACAGAGAGTGGGAGCAATGGAGACCATTTCAGAGGAAAGATTAGTTCAGTTTTTCTCATAAGTTTAAGTAGGCGGTGAAACATCTGGCAAGAAATGTCAGGGAGATGTGCTGAAATTCAGGACTGGACAGAGGGAGACAGGTCAAAAGTAGAGTGTAAGGTCAGGGAGGAGCCATCACATCACTAAACAGTAGTTCAGGGAGGCACAAAGAAGCACAGTGAATGCCAGAAAATCCTCCATCTTTGTAAGCATCTAGATGTTACGGCTTGTTGAGTGCCCATCTTAATTTTGGCCAATTCAAATCTTTTCCTTTTCCATTATACTTCCTTTAAATTTATACTGAAAAATGGCCTTTACAAGACACCTGGGTTCCCAGAGATCTCAGTGTCTCAAAGGTTCAAGCTGGTTTTCAAGCCATTCCCAACAGATAAGGAAACAAGAAGACATTATTTGCCTAAGAAATAACTATGGCCCAAAAAATAATAATGAAAAAAGGATGACGTCCGCTATTCTCCTATCAGCTCTGTAAGTCTTTCTCCATGTCATATATGAAACCCATTTGTTTTAATGACATTTGAGTCTAATGAATCTCAGATATTTAGTTTTATATTTCTTGCTCCCTCAGCATTGTGTAGTCTCACAATTGGAGGGTTTTTTAACACATTTGCTGAATGTTCTTGTCCTGATCCATAAGCCATATGTTTTCCCAGGGCTTCTCAAGCTTTTTAAGGCCATCAAACCCTCTGTTTCAGTGGGAAGACTCATTGACCTGCCTGCCTTCCAATCACTGTTTCATTCCTGATATCAAACCCTTCTCTGGTGATTTTAGCACTTAGGCCCAGATCCCCAAAGTTATTAGGCTCCTTACTCCTACTGAAATCAAGAGGTGTCAGATGCCTAAATACCTTTGAGGATCTGAACCTTAGCGAATTTTACATGTGGACTCAAGATATATAACATCAAAGTGGACTTTGATCTTAATTCATACTTAGCTTCCTTGATTTAAAATTAGTTCTCATTCTCTATTCCCTCTCCTCCTCACTCCTTACAGCTGTCTACTCCAGTCTGCTCCCTTGCACACTGCGTGCCCAGACACCTACTGATCTATTCTCCACTCCTATCAAAACACCTAAATGAAGAAGTTCTTGCTCTCAGCCACCATTTAAGAGTAATTTGGACGCAACTAGTGGGGCACTTTCCTTTTCCTTCTCATGTAACACCTGTGTATGGTTGGTCTATCAAATTGTCAATTTGTAAGTTGCCATGATGAATGAGTCTTAAAGAGGCATGTGAGGGGGAAATCAGATCAGTATCTTAGATGTCTGTATATTAATGTGATAAGTATGGGCAATAAGCAGGAAGAACATAAAATGCTAGTAAATAAACACAACTATGACATAGTTGGCATCACTGAGACCTGGTGGGATAATACACGTGACTGGAATATGGTATAGAAGGATACGGCTTGCTCAGGAAGGACCGGCATGCAAAAAAGGGAGGAGGTGTTGCCTTATATATTTAAAATGTGTACACTTGGACTGAGATTGAGATGGAAATAGGAGACAGACTTGTTGAAAGTCTCTGGGTAAGGATAAAAGGAGTAAAAAACAAGGGTGATTTAGTGGTAGGGGTCTACTACAGACCACCTAACCAGGAAGAAGAGGTGGATGTGGCTTTTTTTAAACAGCTAACAAAATCATCCAAAGCACAGGACTTGGTGGTGATGGGGGACTTCAACTACCCCAGATATCTGTTGGTGAAAATAACAACAGCAGGGCACAGATTATCTAATATGTTCTTGGAATGTAGGGGAGACATTTTTTTTATTTCAGAAGGTGGAGACAGCTACCGGGGAGAGGCTGTTCTTGATTTGATTTTGACAAATAGGGAGGAACTGGTTGAGAATTTTAAAGTGGAAGGCAGCTTGGGTGAAAGTGATCATGAAATGATAGAGTTCATGATTCTAAGGAAGGGTAGGAGGGAGAACAGCAAAATAAAGACAGTGGATTTCAAGAAGGCAGACTTTAGCAAACTCAGGGAATTGGTAGGTAAGATCCCATGAGAAGCAAGTCGAAGGGGAAAAAATAGAAGACGGTAGTTTTTCAGAGACATTATTAAGGACACAAAAGCAAACTATCCCTGAGCATAGAAAAGATAGTAAGTATGGCAAGAGATCACCCTGTCTTAACCAGGAGATATTCAATGATCTAAATGTAAATGGGGGAATAGTCCCGCTATTGTGGGGAACTTTCCTGTCTTCTGCACTATCCCGGTGAAGTGGGCTAGCGAAAGGATCTGAGTCCTCGCTCCCACTTCCTTGACCCAGTGGCCTCCCTGCCCTTGAGGACTCCCCTTCCACTCTCCTGTCTGGCAGAGTCCTCGTAACCCCAACAAGGCTGGGCCCAGGATTCCTGGGGGGCTCGACCCTCAACCCTGCTGTGGTCACCTAGGACAGGGGCTAGGGTGTCCCCACTCCGGGGTACTCTCTCTGCACTGGGCACTTCTCTGACCCACTGACCATTACATACAAGTTAAAGCAAATGCAAGTTATTTAATCAACCATTAAATTCTGTGACTCTGCTCCCAGCACTGACCTGCTTCCTGGGCTGCTTTTCTGGCCCCTCTGGCTCTGGTTGCTGCAACTCTCCTCCCAGGGCAGGTCTTCTCTCTCTGGGCTGTGCCTCTGGCTTTGGGGCTGCAGCTCTGCTCCCAGGACAGGGTCTGCTCTCTCTGGGCTGCTTTTCTGGTCCCTCTGGATCTGGCACAGCTCTGCTTCCCAGCTTAGCTTCGGTCCCTGCTTTCTCTTTAGCTCGGCCCCACTCTGTCTGACCCAGGAAAATCCAGCTCACATGGCGGACGGGACCTCCCTGGCCTCCTGACTCTCTGATTAGCCTGTCCACCTGTTATTCAGGCTGACCTGGAGCATTGGCCTCTCCCCATTGTGCCTGGGGACTATCAGTCTCAAGGTCCTGGTTTCCCATAGATCTTTCCCCTTTTAGTATTTGGAGCTAACCAACCAAAACACCCTCACTGAATGTTGTTTTTCTTAACCTCTGAGGATAGGACAAGAAGCAATGGGTTTAAATTGCAGCAAGGGAGGTTTAGGTTGGACATTAGGAAAAACTTCCTAACTGTCACGGTGGTTAAGCACTGGAATAAATTGCCCAGGGAGGTTAGGGAAGCTCCATTATTGGAGATTTTTAAGAGCAGGTTAGACAAATACCTGTCAGGGATAGTCCAGATAATTAGTCCTGCCACAAGTGCATGGGATGGGACTAGATGATCTCTCAAGGTCCCTTCCAGTTCTATGATTCTATGAGGAGAGGAATTCTTTATTCTTTCCTGTCACACTCCCTTAGCCAAAGCCTCATTAATTGCTGGTAGGTCAGTTGGAAAATTACCGTCTCTTCGTTGAGATCTCTTTCAAGAGTATAACAGGATTTATACTTGGAAAGCTTTGTCAACAGTACAAGTTCTTGGGTCTTCATTCAATTTATGATCATTTGAATTGGATAAGTTTAATTAGAAAACCACTAGTTTATGAAAACAACTGGGTTTTGTTGAAGGACCATAGAAATCCTAGATCCTGAACTGGTAAAGACTTAAGCACATTCTTAAGTTTATGCGCTATTAGTAGTCAATAGGACTATTATGGTGCATAAAGTTCAGCATATGTGTAAGTCTTTCTGGGATCAGGTTTCTAGAACACAACATTTACAGCTCAACAAAAAAATTAAAAATGTTGTGCCATTTTTCTACATTTTTAAGGGTACCTACTCTAGGCTTCTGGCTCCCCAGCCATTGTCTTTCTTGGATTGAGATACAGGTTTGTCTCCCTTCTGACTAGGGTATTCCTAGGCTGCACAGTACCCTGACTGTACTGAGCTATCCCCAGAAAAAGACAGTGTTCCTAAGGAAGCTTTATTTGCCTTTTCTTCACAAGTGACACACAGTGTAATTGCCATAGGTATAAGTTACCCCGTGGCTCTTTCTAAGCAAGAACAGTTTATTTTTAAGGTAAAACCATTACAGACAAAATATATTAAAACAGTAAAAGAACCTATATGCATGGTAATAAGCTGACCAGAAATCAGCTCAGTTCCAGCAATGGCTGTGGCAGGTGGGCAGTCCTTCAAAAGTCCCACACAGGAGTTTTCCTGTGGTTTCAAGTATATAACAGTCTTTTGCCTGGAACAGATGCAGATGTGGTCACGTCATATCAAAAAAGATATATTGGAATTGGAAAAGGTTCAGAGAAGGGCAACAAATGATTAGGGGTATGGAATGGCTGCCATATGAGGAGAGATTAATAAGACTGGGACTTTTCAGCTTGGAAAAGAGATGATTAAGGGGGGATATGATAGAGGCCTAATCACAACTGGTGTGGAGAAAGTAAATAAGGAAGTGTTATTTATTTCTTCTCATAACACAAGAACTAGGGGCACCAAATGAAATTAATAGGCAGCAGGTTTAAAACGAACAAAAGGAAGTATTTTTTCACACAATGCACAGTCAATCTGTGGAACTCCTTGCCAGAGGATGTTGTGAAGGCGAAGACTATAACAGGGTTCAAAAAAGGAACTAGATAAGTTCATGGAAGATAGGCCCATCAATGGCATCCCTAGCCTTTGTTTGCCAGATACTGGGAATGGGTGACGGGATGGATCACTTGATGATTACCTGTTTTGCTCATTCCCTCTGAGGCACCTGGCATAGGCCACCGTCAGAAGACAGGATACTGGGCTAGATGGACCTTTGGTCTGACCCAATATGGCCGTTCTTATGTAGCAAGAACCTAGGCTTGTGGGGCATCTGAGGCAAAAATCCTTCCAATTCTTCCCTAAGGATTGGGGCCTTCCATGGACTGGAGGTCCTGTTGCTTTGCTGGATTAGAAAGACAGCCCTGAGTCAGTTTAAACTCAGAGTATTTAACTAAAAGTCCTTTCTTTGTCTGTTGGCACATGGAGAATGCAGTTCAAACAGTATATGTAAGCCTCTCCAAGTGATGGTGCCTTTTGAGAGGAATTACAACCTGTGTGGATTTGTCTAATCAACATGTGCTGTTCTTAGTTCCTGGAGGGCAGTGGTCCCTCTCTCCCATGGATTTACATACAATCCCTATCCCACAAAGATACATAAACCATTAACTTAATACAATGGACTCCAAAGACATTTAACTTAATTCAGTAAGGTGCATTCAAGATATTGCTGGATGTTGTCATATCTGTTGCATCAAGTTCATGTTATATAGCAGCACATTAAGGGTATATTTTAAAATAGTTTATAAAGGGTTAATAAATTATGTTTATTAATTGTTAGGATCCAACAGGTCAATAGTATGCTTATAACCATGGCTAATAATAATTTACTCGTGCTTTATAACCATCCATAACACTCTGTTCATGTCTGTAATATACTTATAACTTCTAAAATTTATTAATCCTTTACAGACTATTTAGGAATTTATTATTATTTGTATTATTGTAGCACCCAGGAGCCCCAGTCATGGGTCAGAAACCTTGTGCTAGGAGCTGTAAAATCATAAGCAAAAAGACAAATATTAGTAAAGTGTGGTCATTATCTCTGTTTTTAACCTGCTAATCTGTGTGATTATTCATGACTTTATATGTTGTTGTTAGCTGGTATAGTAAATTGTTAGATGACACTTTGATTTGCTATGAAATAGATCCAAGAGACCAAACAAGAATCAAGTTTATTATTCTTCTGTCAGTAATAATAATATAGTACAGGAAAAAGGTTCCATATGATACCTGTCTCCAGGAAGCCATCTCATGCAGCTTTGTTACATTCACCTTATGCAAAAGATGCACTCCCCAAGTACTCCCCTCAAGCCATCTTTTTATAGCTATCTGTTTACATTTAAAGTGTACTTTGTATGTCATCTGAAACAAGATTTAACCAATCACCTTTCTACCTTGTATTTCTGGTACCATGTGTATCCTTTATCTTTGTTCTGAACACATGCATTCCAGGTACTAAAGGTCAGGAAGGCATCTCCTTAGGTTTGTACCAGTGTAGAACAATCCTATGTTTTGTCCTCTTCCTTTGGGACATTCCAATACACGTTTGTAAGAATAATGCCCTACTTGTAGCTATGGTAAAATAATCCTATGACCTGATCCTGACAACTATCTACTTAAACCAAAGCTTACTTGAGCTAATGCAAGGTGTTATGGGATACTTAGCATAAGTGAACAGGATTATAGTTAAGGCAGAGGGTAGTTTAGGCTATCTAACTACTGTAATATTTGTGCTTAATGCTATTTTGATTAATGCATACTTATCTACATAATGCACATAATACATATTATATATGTGTTAGCATATATTGGTTTACAGTGTGATGCTTAATTGTTGTCATCTGAACGAATGGAAAAGAAATTGACAGAAGGTAATATCAGTTCTTCAGCTGAGGATTTATCTGATTTTTTTTTTTTTTTGGTACTATATTCCTGAAATCTTTGTTTACAGCTGTGCTGAAACTGCTTTGTATATTAGACAAAAAGCATACGATAATTAGTTAATTAGTGGCTGGTAAACTATCACGTTTTTGGGTCTGATCCTGCACTTCACTCAGCTGAGTTGTTCTGATATATTTGTCTCATTATTACGTTGACAGTGGAGGCATTTATTGATATGAGCTATAGTGAATGTGTTATATATATTAGTGGTTGCATGTGAGCTTGAACTGTAGTTAATGATTCAGTTAGGCCATTTCGCATTTGTCAATTAGAACTCATCCTGAAAAGATTTAAATAGACCTGTGTAGAAAATGGAATTTACATTTTATGGGAAATTATCATATTTCAACTTTTGTTTTCATCCAGAATGATGGTTGAAAAGTAAAAATATCATTTTTTTTCCAGAACAAAGAGTTCCAAAATGTTTTCATTTGGATATGTCTAAATGTTTCATTTTGACTTTTCCAAATTCTAACAAATGTCAGTTAGAATCAAAATGTTGAGTTTTTAAAGGTTAATTTGAAATAAAAATTTTCATTTTGAATTGGCATTTCAAGTTAGTGACATTTTTAGTTGAAGTGTTAAAATGAAATGTTTTGGTTTTAATCAACACTAAAAATAAATATCTTGGTTTGTTTGAAAAAGTCACTTCATTATACTGAACAATTACAGGAAGAGGTCAATTTTGAGGAAACAGTATTTTCTGATGGGGGGAGGGGGGAATAAACTTTTCTGTGTGTCTTTTCTTTTAAACTGGTTATTGACTGACATCAGACTCTAACACTAATTGAACAGGTTGCTCACTAGGATCACAATCCTGCACTTATAAATTGGAGTGACTTTTCTCAGGTGAAGACCCAGTCTGACAACCACCTAAGTTAAATTTGTGCCTGAGTGCTTGAAGAATTAAGTCCTTTCACATACTGAAAAATTGATCCAACTGGAGTTTTGTGATTGACTTCAGTGGGGACTGGATTTCACCCCCGAAGTAGACTGATAGTTGCTCCTGTTTGGCTATTCTGAATGATGATCATCATTCTTCAGAACAGCAGAAAATGCGAAGTTTCAAGTTCACTTAACATTAATCCTTTGGCAGTCTTCAAATTCTGGTACACAATTATTGATGTGAAAGCACAGAAATGTATGGATTGCAAGACAAAAAATATCAGCAAAAAGAGACCCACAAGTGAGAAAGTTCTAGAATATAGAAACATGATTTTTTTAAAGATTTATTCTGTATTTAGAACTGACCGAGGCATAAACATGTAGACAGATATGTTTCTGCATTTTTTTCAAAAAAAAGTTCTGAAACAAGATTTTTAAAAAAGTCTGTGGAAAAAAATGTCTGATTTTTTTGGGGAAATCTTACTGTTGGTCTATTCCATTTTTTTCCTCTCCAAGGCTTTCGGTCAAGGGGTAAGCAAAGTGCTGGTTGAAAGTTGATGGTAGTTGGATAGAATTATATATAGTGTTAATATTTTGATTAGTTCAGTCTCTGTGGTAGTGGTTGGGTTAATGTTTTGTAATGCATGACTTTTGCATTTTATTTATAAATATTCTACTTTAACTACAGCACAAGGATGTATAGGTGGATTCTGTAGAAATTGAAATAAATGTTGAGATGGAACACTTCCTTATTCACATTTGGGAAGAAACCAGACCCTGGCTTTTAAAAAAAATGGTAAAATATAATTTGTTTAACAAACATAAATTCAAATTATGGATATGAAGAGTAAGTGGCTCCTGAAATGGAGGTACCTATTACTGAAATGGAGGTACCTATTACTATGCCCTGTCTCTTGCCCGATATCTTTCTCTTTCTGTCTCATTCGTGTCCAGCTTAGCCAGCCAGAACAAATCTAACCTTGCACCTCTTTGCTGTGAAACAGTGAAATGCTAAAAATGGTACCTTAACAATCTGACTCTGGTAGACAGTTGTGTCATCATGGAGTGATAAGGATGTGTACTGCTTAGTCTGAATTTATAGATTCCAGTAATTAAATTTCAAGTGTCAGTGGAAGAAGACACATAGACTTTGAAGGGACCATCATGATCATCTGCTGTGACTTCCTGCACGTTCCAGGTCACAGAACCTCTCCAAGGGGAACACTGGAGGCAAAAAACCTAACTGACTTCAAGACTGAGCTTGATAAGTTTATGGAGGGGATGGTACGATGAAACTGCCTAAAATGTCATGTAGCTGGACTGTGAGTGGCAAAAATCCCCAACGGCTAGAGATGGGATACTAGATGGGGAGGGCTCTGAGTTACTACAGAGAATTCTTTCCCAGGTGTCTGGCTGCTGGGTCTTGCCAACATGCTCAGGGTCTAACTGAACACCATATTTGGGAAAGAATTTTCCTATTGGTCAGATTGGCAGAGACCCCAAGGCGGGGGGGTCGCCTTCCTTTGCTGCATGGGACATGGGTCACTTGCACTTTTAAACAAGTAAAATGGTGGATATTCTGTAACTTGAACTCTTTAAATCATGATTTGAGGACTTTAGTAACTCAACCAGAGGTTATGGGTTTTCCTATTGGTCAGATTGGCAGAGACCCCAAGGCGGGAGGGGGGTCGCCTTCCTTTGCTGCATGGGACATGGGTCACTTGCACTTTTAAACAAGTAAAATGGTGGATATTCTGTAACTTGAACTCTTTAAATCATGATTTGAGGACTTTAGTAACTCAACCAGAGGTTATGGGTTTTCCTATTGGTCAGATTGGCAGAGACCCCAAGGCGGGAGGGGGGTCGCCTTCCTTTGCTGCATGGGACATGGGTCACTTGCACTTTTAAACAAGTAAAATGGTGGATATTCTGTAACTTGAACTCTTTAAATCATGATTTGAGGACTTTAGTAACTCAACCAGAGGTTATGGGTTTTCCTATTGGTCAGATTGGCAGAGACCCCAAGGCGGGAGGGGGGTCGCCTTCCTTTGCTGCATGGGACATGGGTCACTTGCACTTTTAAACAAGTAAAATGGTGGATATTCTGTAACTTGAACTCTTTAAATCATGATTTGAGGACTTTAGTAACTCAACCAGAGGTTATGGGTCTATTACAGGAGTGGGTGGGAGAGGTTCTGTGAACATAAATATCAATGGGATACACTAAAAATCACTTATATAAATTAAATGTCTTCAAATAAATACCAATCCCTAATCTCCTAAACAATACTAGGATAATTGCATTGCTTTAAGATTCATTTTTGGATTGTTCATTTAACCTCAAGCTTTTTTTTTTTTTTTTAATTGTGCTATCACCTCTAAATGAAATGTTTAACACTGTTTGTTTTGAATGATCTTGAACTGTAAATTAATAAAAAATGGTTCCCCAGCTAACTAAATTAAATGTTGTTTTAAAGAAAAGTAAAATAGTGGAAAACGGATTTTGAAATGTATTTTTTGTTTGTTTGTTTGTTGTTTTGGTAAATCTTTGTCTTTCTCTTCTTTTCTTTTGTCTTTTATTTATTTATTGGAAAAAGGGAATTGCACATTACTGTCACACATCTAAATTGGAAGTGGGGAATATGGAGAGAGTCTTTGTAATAATGATAATAATTATAGGCAGAGCTGATAGTGCTATATGTACTTCAAAGTTTTCAGTTGATGATAATTTTGCCAAACTTTAACCGTTTGGGCTGCAATTTTTCTTGCTGGATATCTTCCTCAGGCTGAGTATTTTTGTCAAGCTTCAGCTAAAATGTTTGTTCTGTCTGAGAATGACATTAGGGTAAAATAGCAAAGAGGAGAGTTTTGTGAGGGAGTTCTCCGGGTGAAGGAGGAACGACTATATGACCCTTGGGGATGAGCAAGCAAATGGGAGTTTTGTGAAGGAGTTTAGGAAGGCAATGGCATAGTCAAATACATTCTATAAACTCTTCCATGGAATCTCTATGGAAAGGAATGCCATCCTTGAATAATAAGGTCACAGTAGTAGGGACATACTTGAAGGGGGGAAATACGAAAGAAACCCACCACAATAGCATTTAACTTCCAAAAAGGGAGCTACACAAAAATGAAGCTAATTAAACAGAAATTAAAAGGAACAGTCACAAGGGTGACTTACAGTTGCAAGCCTGTAAGATGGATAGAAATGTTTTTAAAATACCATAATAGAGCCTTAAACAAAATGTATACCCCCAAATTTAAAATAAAAAAAGCAAAAGTACAAAAAACATGCCACCGTGGGTAAACAACAGAGTGAAAGGGGTGGAGAAAGGCAAACCTTATTTAGGAAAATAGAAAGGAGAATAAACTCTGGCAAGTCAAATGTAAAAGATAAATTAAGCAGAAATAAGCCACCAAGACCAAATGGTATTTACCCAGGAGTTCTGAATGAACTCAAATTTGACATTGCATAACTACTACTGTGGAGTAACTAGAACCCTATAACTTAAATCAACCTCTGTATGAGATGACTGGTGGATAGCTAAAGTAATGGCGATTTTCAAAGAAGGCTCCAGAGGTGATCCTGGTAATTACAGGCCATCAAGCCTATCTGCAATACCAGGCAATTTGGTTGAAACTATTGTAAGAACAGAATTATCAGACACATAGAGGAACACAATATGTTGGGGAAGAGTCAACGTTGCTTTTGGGAAGGCAAATCTAATAGATTGGTGAAGCATTGGAAAAGGGTGGTCCAGTTGATATAGTGTACTTCTACTTTCCTAAAGCCTTTGACAAGATCCCACACCAAAGGCTCTTAAGCAAAGTAAGGAGTCATTAGATAAGAGGGAAGGTGCTCTCATGGATCGGATAGGAAAAGATAGGAAACAAAGGGTAGGAATAAATGGTGAGTTTCATAGTTGGAGGGAGGATCCCCCAAAGTTCTGAACTGGAAAGGGGACGGGTGAACAGTGAGGTGGCAAAATTTGCAGGTGATACAAAATGACTTAAGATAGTTAAGTCCAGAGCTGACCCCAAAGAGTTATAAAAGGATCTCTCAAAACTGGGTAACGGTTCAACAGAACGGCAGATTAAATTCAATATTGATAAGTTCAAAGTAATGCACGCTGGAAAACATACTCCTAATTATATATACAAAACAATGGGATCTAAATTAGCTGTTACTGCTCAAGAAAGATCTGGGAGTCCTCATGGATATTTCTCAGTGTGCAAAGGCAATCAAAAAATAACAATGTTAGGAACCATTAGGAACGGAATAGATCCATGGTACACCCATACCTTGAATGCTTGAGTTCTGGTCATCCTATCTCACAAAAGATATATTAGAATTGGAAAAATTACAAAGAAGATCAACAAAAATGATTAGGGGTATAGAACAACTTCTGTATGAGGAGAGATTAAAAAGACTGGGACTGTTCAATTTAGAATAGAAACAACTAAGGAGGGATATAAGAGAGATTTATAAAATCATGAATGATGTGAAGAAAGTAAATAAGGAAGTGTTATTTACCCCTTCACATAACACAAGAACTAGAGGGTCACCCAATAAAAACAATAGGCACCAAGTTTAAAACAAACCTAAGGAAGCACTTCTTATAACTCAGTCCACCTGTGGAACTCACTGCCAGGGGATGTTAAGATCAAAATGTAAGCATGTTTAAAAAAAATATAGATAAATTCATGGAGGCTAGGTCTATCAATAGCTATTAGCCAAAATGGTCAGGAACTCGATCCCCATGCTTTTGATCTCCCCAGATCTTTTACCGCAAGAGGCTGGTACTGGAAGATAGGGGTGGATCTCTCTCTAATTGGCCTGTTCTGTTCATTCTCTCTGAAGCAGCTAGCAGTGGCCCCTGTCAGCAGACAGGATATTGGTCTAGATCAGAGGTCTCAAAGTCCCAGCCCGTGGGCCATCTTCAGCCCAAGAACCTCACCACTGTGGCCCATGAAGGAGAGACACGTGCAGCCATGCTGCCAGCTATGTCTGCTGCAGGCGCCACCCCCCGCAGCGTCCATTGGCTGGAGGAGAGGGACAGAGATACCATCACTAGTCGCCAGGCAGAGTCAGCCATGGAGGCAGCATCATTAGTTGTCGGGCAGAGTCGGCCAGGGAGGCAGTGTCACTTTTTTCCACAATGAACATAAACAAGTCAAAATACCAAACACAACTATCTGATGCTCACCGTGCTGCAATCCTGAAGGTTTCAACTGCTCACTCACTGAGGCCAAACATCAACAAACTGATAGAACTGAAGCATTGCCAGGTGTCTGGCAAACACTAAAAACTCTCTGGCAGGCAAAGAATTGTATAAAGTTGTATGACAGTTTTATTATTTCTGAGAAATTTGAAATAAAAAATACAATATAAACGTTTTCTTTTCTGAACACCATCTTCCGTGACATTATTGGCCTGCTGGGAGGATTTGAGGACTGGCACTGGCCCGAAGGTAAATTGAGTTTGAGACTCCTGGTCTAGATGGACCATTAAACTGATCCAGTTTGGCCATTCTTACGTTTTTTTGTCCATTCAAAAAAAATTGAACCCTTTCTTGAGAAGTTCTAGCACCTTGATGTTTTTGGAACAGACACATGAAATTTGTCAAGGGGAGTAGCATTTGTGTCAGGAATGTTCCTTTTGAAGATCCTGTGAAAAAACTGCCCAAATTTGGATGAATATAGAACCTTTGAAAAATCTTAGTTTGCATGACCTAGAGTCCCAAAGGGACTTAGGCATTGCAATGTTGAGTGTTGCAATACCTAACATTTAGAAATCTAACTCCCCTGTGGAATCCATGAAACCTGGATTGGCACCTAGGCTCCCTAGACAATTCGTGGTGAGAGATAGCTGCCTATGTATCAGTTTCATAAAGAAAATACTGAATCCAATATATTTGCATGTGTCAAATTTGTATGCTTTATGTGAGTTAGACCATCATTTACACTTGGAGAGAAATACTGTAATACTGTATTCATCCTTGGGTAATTGAACGTTAGGGCTATGCTTCATATTCGTTTATGGTTTATTTTGGGGGAGAAAGTAGGTGAGAGGTTTGACATATAATTTTTCAAAGCATGCTTACGAATGTTTGATTATTTTAAAACAAGTTGATACATTTTAACAGATAAAATATTCTATAACTTAAATTTATATACTGAATGAATCTTTGTAGTCCTTCAGATATTTATTAGCCACAGAGACTGGACATTTATTTGGAGTTTACATACATTGTTTAGGCCTAAGCATGTTTAGGATGTCCCAACAGACAACTTAATGTTAATATTTCACAATGTGACAACACTAACCCTTTCCTAACTAAAGGAAAAGGGGTGGAGATTATAAAATAACTTTCATCTTTCTCTAAATATTTTAACTTGACTTAAATATGCTTTAGCATTTATGTCTTTCTGGCATCAATTGTAGGGATTTAGAAAATAAGGGCTAGTCTACAAGACAAAGTTTTGCTGACATAGCTATGGATGGCTTGGAGTGTGGAAAAAGTCACCCATCCCCAGCTGACATAGCTGTGCCAACAAAATCCCCGGTGTGGAGGCAACTATACTGACAGAAGCATGCTTTTCTTGGCAAAACTAGTGTCGTTCAGAGAGATGGTTTTATTATGCTGGCAGAACGCCGTCTGTTAGCATATGCTATTTCTCCGCTAGGGGGCTCTGCCAGCATAGATGTGTTAGCATAGGCTCTAGTGTAGACGGAGCATAAGAGGTGTTCAAGTCCAGACAGTTGGACAGTCTGAAGAGCCATGAACTCATTAGTATTTCTATGTATAATATATTCAACGACTACTACTTTCTGTTCAATATGTTCAGTTGTAGTAGGTGGAATATCATCTGTTTGAATAGCAGCTGCAGTGGAGATATGTATACTTTGCTGGATTCAGGCAAGAGTCTCATGACAAGCTTTCATAGAGTGATTAAAGTGAATGTAAAAAAAACATCCTCATCAGTACCTGTTGTGTCAGCAAGAGAGATCTGTCCCAGAAGCAAGGCTCTAAGAATAGTAACTTTAGCTCCTTGGTAGTCTTTGCTATTTTTAAAGCTTGTTGACCTCAAGTGTATTTTATGTGTGCCTTCTTGTAACAGTGAAGACAAAACGTATTACTGGGAAATTCAGGCGGTGCCACTGCAAAGGGAAGGTGCTCCTCTGTGGTTGATAGGAATGAGTGCTCCGTGTGGGCCGGCCAAAGACAGACCACTAACAACTATTAACAAGACTGGTGACCTCGAAATGTTTTTGAGAGGTGTCATGGTCAAGAACCGGAGTGAGGTGGAGAAGTGCAGAGCTCATACTTCTCTATCCTGAATTCCCTTCAGGAGGAGAGAAATGGAGGTGGATATAAAAAGAGTCAGCGGGTCAGAAGTGAGAAGTGTGTGAGGGGGCTGGAGTGGGATGGAGAACCAAAGCTAGAGCATGCGAGCAAGTTAGGGGTGAGAAATTGGAGGAGCAGGCTGACAAGAGAACAGAAGCAGTGATTTGAGTTGGGCGGGAAGGTGACCCTGTGTTGTGATGATGGTTCATTTTGTGGACTGCAGCTTCAGAGCATTGCTGTAGAAAAGTGTATCTATAAAGTAATTCCTTCCTATCTAAGTGCAGAGTAAAATGGGTGTGACACCCATGCCTGCACATTCCAGCCGCCATACAGGTTGAGGAAGAAAAGGGAGAAGCAGGTTCATGGACACACCCATTCTGGATCCATAAATACCTTCTGCAGCACTAACACCCCCTTTACATTCAGGGAGTGTTGGCTGCCAAATTAAGGCCTTTTTAAGGGATGGGAAAGAAGCTTTTGTGTGCCCTCCCTTCCCCATTGCACCTGTGCCAGGGAAGCTACCATTTAGCCACAGCTAAAGACAAAGGTATTTCTAAGTCAGAAGCTTTCAGTCCTTTCCCTGTCACCTTTCACTTGTATGTATAACCAATCAAAATGGCTTTGGGGCAAAGGGGAGAGAGACCCCACCTCAGAATACCTATTGATAGCTCAGTGATTAGGATCCTTACCTGGGATTTAGGAGACCCAGGTTCACATCTCTGGTCAGGAGCAGTGACTGGAACCTGCCTCTTCCACATCCCCGATGAGTGTTCTAACCAATGGTTATTCTGGGGTAGTCTCAGCCTGTCTCTGTCTCGCTCTCCACCAGCAATTCCATCCTGGGTGTGAGAAACGTCCATGATGAAAGTTTTGTCAGAACTGATAGGTTTCTGTACAAAACTTTGATTGTGAAAAATTGCCATTTTCTGATTTTAAAAAAGTGTCTCTCATTTCCAACCAGTTCTAACAGATACAGCTAGAAATAAGCTTGTCTTGAAATTGTTTCATTTGACTACAGCAAATGGCCATATTTTTAGTCTTCATATGCAATAACTCATCCCCCCTTGATTCTGCACAGGAACACTATTGCAATAAAGCTGTTTACTTATGCATACCTTTTACTTTTCTAGCCAGGTTATCAACAAAACAGTCAGTAAATGACAAATATGGGGAGTCCTATCACATGCAGTGTTTTTAAATGTTCTGTTTTATCAATAGACTTACTGAGGTGAGAATGGAATTTCATCAGTTTTCTGTTCTATAATTAGCACTGAGGACCAGACACACAATCCTAAATTCAGGGAACTGAGAATAGTGTCAGAAAGTTGAGGCAAGTGCCTAGACCAGGGGTTCTCAGGACAATTTTTTGGGGGCCACCAACCCTTGCTGGTGGTCGCTGTGATGCTTTTTCCAAGCCCAGCTACCCAGGGCTGAAGCTCAGAGCCGGGGCCCAGGGGCTAACGCCCAAAGCCTGCTGAGTGCATACACTGGCCCCACATGTCTGCAGAGGCACTGTCTGAAGCCGCCAGGAGGCTGCATGGTGCAGGGCACTGATCCCCTATTGGTGGTGCCAGCAAACACCAAGGCAGCCAGGAGCAATAGCAAGGTGCTGCAGGGAGATGCTGCTGCTTTGACCTCCCTTCCCTACTATCTCTGCCCAGGAGGCTGCAGTGGCAGCAGAAAAATCCCCTGGTGGCCTCATTTGAAAAACACCGGCCTAGACACATGCAGCCTCCAGTTTGGTGCAGACCTACTTTTTGCTTTTGGTGTGTCAAATCTTTGGAATAGCATATGCACAACAATGAGATCATGAAGTACTCATTGGCAGTATTTGATATGTTGGCTCTATTCCTTTCTGCAGTAGCAATTTGACTGTAACCACTTAACTACAATATGACACTTCATGTTTGCAGAAAGTCTGAACCTTTTAACAGTTACTTTCAGAAATACATAAAATAGCTATTGCTAATTTATGTTCTAATATATAGAGACCGACATTTTCAAATGTGGGTACCTAAATTTAGACTCCTAAATCCATATTTAGGCATCTAAATAAAAGTGGCTTGTTTTTTTTCTAAAGCACTGAACACTGCACCTTTCATTTATGTCAGCAGGAATTGGTGAGGGTTCAGCTTCTGCTAGTCATGTACAATTTAACAAAGGAGACAGCAGCACCAGTTTCCCAGAGTATCTTTACTGTCATGACAGGACATAAAGTTTCCAGGTAGGTGAAGTCTTTAACAACTAGAATTCCACCTGCAAGTGAACAGGAATCCAGTGAAAAGACTTGACCAAAGTCATCACTGAGGAGATTTTCAAAGACACAAATATCCATTGGGTGCCTAATTCCCAACCAGCTCTAGTAAAATCCCTACATAAGAGGAAATCAGACTCCAGGTGGCCCCTCAGCCCTTTCTTCTATAACCTTACTACCTTATAGCTTCAAATCTGGGAGAACACTCAACACAAGAGAAGCGTTGTTATTTGAAGAAGGCTGTCATAAATATAAAGGGAAGGGTAAACACCTTTAAAATCCCTCCTGGCCAGAGGAAAAACCTTTTCACCTGTAAAGGGTTAAGAAGCTAGGATAACCTCACTGGCACCTGACCAAAATGACCAATGAGGAGACAAGATACTTTCAAAAGCTGGAGGGGAGGAGAAATAAAGGCTCTCTCTGTCTGTGTGATGCTTTTGCCGGGGACAGAACAGGAACGGAGTCTTAGAACTTAGTAAGTAATCTAGCTAGATATGCGTTAGATTCTGATTTCTTTAAATAGCTGAGAAAATAAGCTGTACTGAATGGGATGTAGATTCCTGTTTTTGTGTCTTTTGTAACTTAAGGTTTTGCCTAGAGGCAAATCTGATTACCCTGTAAGGTATTTACCATCCTGATTTTACAGAGGTGATTCTTTTTACTTTTTCTTCTATTAAAATTCTTCTTTTAAGAATCTGAATGCTTTTTCATTGTTCTTAAGATCCAAGGGTTTGGGTCTGTGTTCACCTATGCAAATTGGTGAGGATTTTTATCAAACCTTCCTCAGGAAAGGGGGTGTAAGATTTGGGAGGATTTTGAGGGGAAAGACGTTTCCAAACGGGCTCTTTCCTAGTTATATACCTATTAGACATTTGGTGGTGGCAGCAATAAAGTCCAAGACAAAAGGTAAAATAGTTTGTACCTTGGGGAAGTTTTAATCTAAGCTGGTAAAAGTAAGCTTAGGAGGTTTTCATGCAGGTCCCCACATCCGTACCCTAGAGTTCAGAGTGGGGAAAGAATCCTGACAAAGGCTCATTTAGTTTCCTTCATGTGTTTTTAAATCTTTCTATCCAAGTATCCCTAAGGTCACCCTTCATCCAGGTATCTGAACACCTTTGTTTGTACTTGTGCAGCAAGATGCCCTACTGAGAAAGAAATCACATCAATGGTCATAAGCCATGGCAAGTGACCTCCAGGGACAAGAGATGATGAGGACGTGGTGAGCAATTGACAAAACTGAGACCAACCCTTGCTGAGCTCATCAACCCACCTAATGGAAAGGAAATTCAAATGTGACTTGCCACCATTAGCATCTGTAAAAATCCATCAGTCTCCGCCATTGTTTTGGAGTAGACCAGCTTCAGTTTAATATAGAGGTGAAATGACCCAAGCTTTGAAACTTCTAACTTATGGTTGGACCAAACAGGGCTGAATACTAGGCTGAGCACTTTAAAAACATCCGTAACAAAAGACAGGAATCGTAGCAGTTTTCAGAGTGGGTATTCCCGTTCCCTGAGCTTCTAAATAAAGCTCACAAACATAAACATGAATTACAGAAAGGGGCACTCTCCACCGACCTCAGTAAACACTGACTCACAGCCATAGATATAAAAAATGAGACTGAGAACCCTTTATTGCCCTTCGGACACAAACAATAAAGGACAAACTGAGGTAAGAGAACTGACTCTCTCCACTGATTAAAAAGAAAGTGGCAGTCTGCTTCTCTGTTCAGTTCTGATGGCCCAAAGGGTTCATTAAACTGTCCTAAAGGCCAGGTTTTCAAGTGCTCAGCATCCACAGCTAAGGCCAGATTTTTGAAAGATCTCTGTGCCCTTTCAGGCAGATAAATAAGGAGTGACTTTTGAAAAGTGATGGGGCCCAGCAACTCCCGCTCTGATACTTATGGCCACAACCTAAGGAGATCTAAGTACTTTTGCTACACCTACTGGTGTAAACGGGACAGTGGAAAATCCAAAGAAGGAAGTTGCAAACTGCTCTTTGCAGCTCCCAGCTGAGCCTGGAGATCAGAAGTAAGCCCCAAAAGGAAAACAAACCATGAGCTTAGCTCACACACTTAAAGATGCTCTAAGAATGCAACAAGTGGGAATTGAGGGAAAAGAGAGAGACGTGTGTGTGTGTGTGTGTGTATATATATATATATATATATATATATATATAGGACATAACATATCTGCCTAACCTAACATGCAATTCTTTTCCACAAAAGGGTGGTGCCCTGTTGTATTAATTTAGATGTGCTATATAGACTAAAAGTCTTGACATTGTTACGAATTATACCTCACAGGTCACGCACACAAACTGTTGCAAATTATACCTCACAGGTCACGCACAGGAACTGCTGCAAATTATACCTGATAGGTCACGCACAGTTCGAGTCTAGGCTGAGGCACACGAACAAAGTCCACAATTGTAGAGTTCCCAAAGTTACTAAGTTTATTACACTTGAGCATGATGCCCCGCTGCTAATCAGAAGGGGACCTCGAATGCAGGTTATACAGAGAATATATACCTTTTAGCAAAGCATGTTGCCCTCGTGCATCGGAAACCTTAGCCAATAGACAAATCCTTCCCTTATCTACCACCTATCCCTGCTAAGTGCATCCCCCGTGCTAAACCATTACTTCAACTACACAACATGGTCCTAAAGCAATGCACCAGTAGCCTTTCTTATCAGGATGGGAGCCTTGCATCAAGGCCAGGAGGCAGAGAGTTATGAACAGACAAAGAACAGAAACTGGGAGTCGAGACAGGCTGGAAACAAGGTGGGGGGGGGGGGGGTTCACAGGACTGCAGTATCTAAGGAACACTCCTCCTGGTGCATGATGTGTTTACTTTTAGACAATGGTGGGCCCCAAACCAAAATGCTAACTTTTCCTTAACAACATAACTCAGTCAATGTCCAACATTAAATAGTGTTAAACAAGATCTAGGTTTTGCTATATAGATATTGCAGCCTGCGTGGTACTCTGACAAGCAGACTGTTAAAAATAATGTTAACCTTTTGTTAAAGATGCAGAAAAGACGGGAAAAATAGAGCATTTGAAATGCAAAGTATTCAATAAGGCTTTTACTTTACTGACATTCTGTGTTTCCTTTCCCTTTAGCTGAAGTGGGCTTTAGAAGGAAAAGACTCTGACAGTCTCTTACGCGGTATTAAAGATAACTGTCCTTTTGGGGAAACAAGAAGTTAGTTGAGATGGGCTGGAGCTATCATTGCTATTGTAGTTGAAGTCTGATCTTGTTCCTAGAAAACAAAACCAGGCAAAAGGAGAGAAAATGCAGCTTTTGTCTCTGGTGTTGACTCTCACTTGCAGCCTCTTTATGGAAAAAAAAAAAAAAACAACACACAGGCCAGCACTGAAGTGTTTAAGACATTGCTTTTAGCTGTCTCTTTCTGGTCATAGATTTACAGCAGTGGTACAAAATGTGCAGTCTTGGCTGGCTAAGCCAGACTCTTATTAGAGAGAAGGGAAAAAGGGAGAGGGGTGGAAAAGAATACATGAGCAGCAGAGAGCAACAAAGACTGACATCCCAGGTAGTATTCAGAGTTCAGCTGGAGACAGTAGGGAAAAGAGAAGAAGTTAGTTGAGATGGGTCGGAGCTGTTGTTTAAATCCAATCCCATTTCATCCCAGATATTTTGGGATTCAGCAGGAATGGATAGAGGTGGCAGTGTCATTTGGGTCCCTCTCTCTGGCCCGGTCTGGTCAGGACATCTCTCAGCATCGGGATAATGAAGGCCTGGAGTCCCAGGAGATTGGGGTTTGGGGTGGGGGTGTGGCACCCATAATGGGGAAGTTCACTCCAGTAGCCAATTTTTCTCCCCAAAGTAATTTTCTTTGAAAGCTGACAAAGGGAATGGTGTGTGGGATAGCCCATCCCCTCATTATTTTGTCCACCAATTAGGCCTACTTGCTGACACACCAATTTTGGTTCACTGATTTCTGGTTCCACACTTTTCTTGTTTACCAAGCATGATCATAACACAGCCCTTAATTTCTATCAGTAGGCTTTTTTGTTTGAATTAATTCAACCTTTGTCTTCCTGCTGTACCTTTTCTCATCAACATTTGTTATCATAGGTTATTGTGTCATCTTGTGAACTTTTCACTCACTCCATACATATGTAGGCCTAATTATCACAATAACCCTAAAGGCCCACCTTGGAGGCTTCTATTGCCAGGCAAGGAATATGGCTTCTATTGATTTCCTAGTAGCAACAGAAGTAGCGGAAGTGATGGAAGAGCTTGTGTCAAGAGAACCTAGTGAACAAACCAAAGCATTTGGTGATGTCTGTGTAAGTCCTTAGCTCTTTACCTACAACATGCTTTGCAAGTGAAAATTGTGAATGACTATCCCCAATATTAGGCTATGTCTACACAGCTCCTCAGTTTGGTCTATGGGGGTATGAATTGCAGTGCACATAGGGTTGCCAACTTTCTAGTTGCAGAAAACCAAACACACTAGCCCCGCCCCACACTGGTGCTGACTGGAGCCACCAGGGTCCCTTTTCGACAGGGTGTTCCGATCGAAAACTGGACACCTGGTCACCCTAAGTACACACCAAAATGCTGAGCTGTAACTCCCCTGTGCGCATACAGCAGGTGCAAACTAAAAGGTTTCTAGTTCACATTAATGTAATCCTGTTTAAATTTCAAATGGGCTTGACACCTTCAAACATTTGATTTTTCTTTCTTTGCATGTGATACAAATTCTGTATCAAGTGAAAGAATGGTTGAGTGCAAGGTGAGGAAGGATCAGCAACCATTATAGGAGAAAGGAAGAAGAATTTCATCAGTGACCTCAAAATTTAAATAAAAAATGGGCTTATCTCAGTTATAGGAAAGGTGAGAAATAAATTGTATTTAGTATATGACAACAGCTATTGGAGGCTGCTATATGGTGCTTAGATTTCTACATATTTCACATGAATTACTGGTTGCAGATCAAGTCCATCAGAATTGTTTTGTATCCTATCAGCCACCTTTATGTTTTTTTAATAATGAGCTTATGCTTTATTTTTGAATAAGGATGACTGAACAGAAAACATGTCTCACTACTGCCTGGTCAGATTTAAAATGGACTTGCATAGGATCTTAATATCCTTTATTTTGCCCAGGCTAAACCAAAAGAGGCTATTGTAGCTAAATTCTGAAAAAGTGCAACAAACACATTTCACCAATCCTTGCATAAAACACAGTGCATTAGGAAAACCTGTGTCAGTTTCCCACAGCATTTGTCCAATCTACAGACAAATTATTTTAGAGCATTCTTAGCCCATTAAGGGGATTGTTATGTAAAGTTTTCTGTTGATAATTTGTTAATTACTGATGTTTTTTCTTGCAGGAGATTTATATTCTGCCTCCAGTCTTAATCAGTTGTGGTTTTGATATTTTTTTTGGATAACTAAGATGAAGCAAAAACAGTATTGCCTATATCATAGGAATGTATGTTGTATTATTTCAGAGAAAAAGCAGATATGGTACATTTTGTTTTTTTGTTATAGGAACTGTAAATATATATAAACTGTGAAGGGTTTGTGCACTGGATGCACATTAGTTCTGCTATTTCAATTAATTTTTTAAAACAGATTTCACTTATAATTCTTTTTTCACTATATCAACAAGTCACCAATTTTTGCATTGCCTAGGAAGTTCTGACTCATCCAAGGACTTCAAACTCACCCAAAATATGTTATTGGTTTATTAAAATGCAAATTTCATAGTAGATTGGTGATAGCAAGCCTTATCAATACTGAACGGCAAACCCATGGGAAGACAACTATGTGAATGTTGTGTAAAAAAATATTGATTATGAGATGCAGGGAAAAAAAGCCAAAATCATTTATTTAGGCTAGGAAACTTTAGCTCATTCTCTTGGCTGGCTTTTCAGGATTTGTTCCTGTCTCTTCCACATAGGGATCAGTGCAAGAAGAACCAGTACTGATAAAATAAGAACTGTCCTCCACGTATGTGTAAACTCAAAACAAACTTAAACCAAATCTTTTCAGAGATTTGGGAGAAGAGCTGGGCAAATAAGAATCCTTGATTTCCTGACAGATACAGAAAATCAAAGTTTTGATTTGGGTCAAACTGAATTTTTTTCAGAATATTAGGTGAATTCAAAAAATAATAATAAAAAAAGTATGGGTCAAATTAAATATTTTGTTCAACCTGGAAAATGAAACATTTTCTTTCCAGGCATTTTAACCTTTCTAAAGTAAAATCAAAGGGCTAGATTCACAAAAGTTGAGGAGCAGGGATTCATATCCACAGAGCAGGGATTTGAATATCCCATATAAGTTCTCTAACCATGGGGCTATAGGTAAGGTTAAGATTCCGTGTTGGGTATTTTTAGTGAAAGTCAGGGACAGGTTGCGGGCAGTAAACAAAAAATCATGGAAGCCAGTAACCTGTCCCTGATTTTTACTAAAAATACCCTGGGGGGGCGGGGCACAAACAGAGCACTGCCATGGCTTGCAGCTGCTCCAGCCCTGCCGCTGCTCCTGCGTCAGGGGCTGATTGCTGATGACCCACCCCAGCTGCTGCTTCAGCGGGCTGGGGACTGCTGCTTTGGCTGCCCCATCGGCCAGCTGTTTCGGCAAGCCCCTACCCCCACCTGATGTTCCAGTGGCCCCAAAGGCTGCTGTTCCTGCAGCCTCTAGGCTGGCTGCTGGCCCACTGTTCCAGCCTGACTCCAGAAGTACTCATAGAGGTCTTGAAACGTCATGGAATCCGTGACCTCTGTGGCAGAATTGTATCCTTAGCTATAGGGGTATAAGGACACCATCACCATGAATCTAGCTCAAAAAATTGTTTTTTGTCCAAAACTATTCTGGAAATTCAGCACAAATTTGCAAATAGGTTTGGTCAACCTGAAACTATATTTTCTGGTAAATATACTGTTCCTCCAAAAAATTTCATCAAGCTCTATTTGAGTAGAACTACACACCTTTTTAATTACTCTTTTTCCCTTCTCTGCACTCCAATTTTTGGTTGGGACCAGAAGCAGAAATATTGCCATTCAGCAAAGGAGCCTGTTGATATTTTTCTCAGCCACACTGAGTCAGGAAGCACTGGAAATCTTACTATGAAAGATTACCTCAAAAATTTCAACTCAATTTCTCAATTAGTGGTTTGGATAAAGCATCCTGTGATAAGGGTGACATCTAACTTGAATTTAGATGCATAGGAAGCATGGATTGGGACATTAATGCTCTCTGGGCCAGTGAAAAGAGTTCATTAGGGATCTAATACCAATCAGTTCTGTGAAAATGGGAGAATGGAAACTCTCAATTTTCTTATCCTCCGATGACAGCTGTACCCAAGAGGAGCTTTTGTATCTAAGAAGATCTATAGTGGCAAAAAATGATTGTATTCTTTCCCAGTTAGGGCTTCAGAGAAGAATCAAGTGATTTTCTAGGGGTAAAAAATTTCCTCATTCTAGCGGTTGTATAGCTCTGAACATTTACTTATGTGATCCTCCTGAGCGATTCTTTCTTCCTCTGAGCACTTGGGCTCCCAGTACCATCCCTTTAGGTTGTAGCTAGAAATAAAAGGGGAACGGAGAGGTGAGATCTAAGAAATTCAAAAACCTGAATAGGATAAAGAACCGCCCTCTCCCCACATTGGTGTGGGACTCATAAGATATGGCCTGATTCTGCTACTGATACATTTGGAAGTATTTTATTCCACAAGTGACCACGCTGATTCAGTGGGTCTGTTTGTGAAGTAAGGCACTTGTCAGAGTAAAGGGTTGCGGAACTTGACCCATAGAGAATAGGTTAGTCCTCTCCTGCACTTCTCCCCTCTCCCCACCCCCACCCCCCAGCCCTCAACTGTATGGCCCAATATGCTAGAGAAATTTGGCATACTTAGTGACCATTTGCCCCCCAGCACACATAACACAGCACACATTCACATACAAAAATGATGCACAGAAGATCATATGACCGTTTAGATTAGACGGGTTTGGAGTAGTGCTAATGTGTGGCCTATTTCACCATGCCAGTTTACTAGTGCAAATGGAAAGCACTGATATGGTACTATGGTGACTGCAACTGTCCCGAGCACTTGCACAAGGAAGGAGCACAAAAGAAGGTGGCTTGCTCCATTCTACTGCTTTGGTTACAGCCCCATGGAAGTTAGATGAAGGATGGCCAATTGGATAGGTCATTGGTGTGGGACTCAGGAAACCTTGGTTCAGTTTCCAGCTTTGTGGCATCTATGTGACTGATGGCAAATAGGTTACTCTACATGACTCATCTCTAAATTGGGATTAAACTCATCTCTGATAATTTCCTACCTCACAGGAGTGTTGGAAGGGTAAAATTCCGATAGTGATGGAGAGGCACTGTGATGATGTGGGTCATATGAGCACCTAAATAGAAAGGAAACAATTTGGTTCATAAAAACAAGAAGTAAAGTGTACATTTTTACATATCATAGAAACATTTTCTAACAGCAATACTGAAGTCAATGAAAATAAATTGTAAGCAGTCTCTAAAACATCAGTTTCATTCTTAAGTATAACTTTCCTCTTTCTTTTTTCTAGTGAGGCACAGATTATTTTTTAAAATGAAATAACTGTCAGATTCTGAATGGAGATACTCTCCCTGTTGAATGCTAGGGAGTTTAATACCACTGAGAACTCCCAGAATGTCCTTTCTTAAAAGGACAGAACATCTTCATGTATCATCTCAGAAACATTAATATTGGTATTTTTCCCCATGTTTAATGATAACTAGAGGAAACCTTTTGAAAATATAATCAGCCATGTACTGAAAGGATACATATGAGACACTGGGTGATTGTAAATAATGGTTTCATTAAACTGTTAAAATACAATTGACATTTTGAATCAATTAAAATGTGTCTGACGTCAACACATTTATAAAATCAAGAGTCTCCTATTGGAGTCATAAATTTATTCTTATGTTTCTATTGTATGCATATTGGTCTCTTATTAAATCTTGAATTTATCAGATAAACTTTCATGAAACACAGAGAAAACAGTTCAATATTTGTGGCATCCATGCATTAATGATGGGCTAAACGATGGCTTTGCCACCAGTCCTGAGCAAGGGGCAGTTCATAGCTGCATAGCCCAAGGACCAGACCAGGAACAAGATTGACTCAGCCCCAGTCTGGTGCTTTGCTCCCCATTCCATCCAGGGAAGAAGGGCTGGTACAGATTCCTATCTCTGCTGCAGATTACTTTGCTGGCCACACTAGATCAGTGGCACTGTCTGCAGCATAGGGGGCAGAACCAAGGCTCCACCCATTCCCTGCTGCCTCCTGCCCACTCCAGATGCACACACAGGAGGTGGAGATAGTGGCTCCTGGGAGACTGCCTCTTTCCTGCTCTGCTATCCTGCATATGTGAAACAAGTGGCTCACAGTCTGAACCAGTGTTGCTAAAAAGATTAAAAGCAAATGATGAAAAAGACCTCCCCAGACTCCACAAGAAAGTCTGTCACACAACTGAGATGCTTCAATTAGAGCTTAGTGAATAACTGATTTATCGGTTAGTGGGCAATTAAAAAATGTTTTGGGTCCACCCCAAAATGAAAATTTTCAACAAATTGAGATGTTTGAAAACAGAAAAATTCAGGTCAAGCAAAAAGTGTTGTCTAACCCAATGTTTTCTTTCAATTAGGACTATTTTTGCACTTCTTAAAAATAAAGGACACTTTAAACTGAACAGTCCTTTCAAACAAACAAATCAAAACATGCATTTCAAACATGTCAAAATTAAACTTTTTGAGGTGTTTGTTTTTTTAAATTTTGATTAAAAAAAAACACAACAATTTGGCAGAACCACCAGGAATTTGTGAAAGATTTTGATGTTGCTGAAGCTGCGTGTTTTTGCTGAAAATATTTCTGCCAGATATCACCCAACTCTTGCTGCAATGTTGCCAGCAGGAAGAGAAGCTGCAGTCAGGAACGGATAGTGTAAGGGGCTGGTGGTACAGGGAGCTGTGCAGAAGAAACTGTTTGCAGTGCACAGCAAGTAGTTTAATTGTTCCTGTGAAAGCCAGGGCACTTTATCTATTAACTATTCACATATAGAACGCTCTCATAATTGATAAGTCCCACAAAAAACGTTGAAACCTCAGAAGGCCAACAAGCTAAACCTGCTTTACAACCTAATGACTGTTCCCAATATTATCTCTTATAGCCAGCTCTGTTCTCTGTCCCCCATTATTTGGTACTTTTTATTTCTCATACTAAGCCAGAGAGGCACCCACATTCATCTCAACACCCACCCCCACTAGTCTCCCTTTTCTGAGTGTGTGATGCCGGGGGGGAAGGTGATGTCACTGGACAAGAAATGTCCCTCTGCACTTTAAGGGAACTGTTAAGCATGAAAAGGAGTTGTGCCGGATGAGGAGGGGCATGGATTTGTGGGGAGAAGGGTTTTCAGAGGAACTCCAAGGTGGATCTGTGGCCAGCTGTGCAGGGACCAAATGTGAAGGTGGCCCTAGTTCCTGCTGGAGATCAAAGGAAGTACTGTTCTTAATAGCTCAGAAGAGGAGCTTTCTGAGGCAGTATCAGCCAGCCAGAGCAGCAGCACAGACCTGTTGACAGAGGAACCACATTCCCTCAAAGCTGAGCCTAGGACAAATTCCCCTGCTGGATCTCTCAGTGGTGGCCAAAACAAATTGGGATATTCTACACGTTTTCACCAAACGCTTTGCTTGACCCAAATCTGCATTTCTTGTGCGGAAAAATGCTGTGTCTGGAAAGTTTCACCCAGCTCACTTTGTAGGGAATCTAGCTAATGGAATCTGCCTTCTAATGTAATAATACAATTTTTGTATTTACTTTCCGAATATTTTTAAGGAAAAAGAAACTCAAGAAAGAGGAATTTGAAAAGACCCCGGTGTGTTCCTACAAGGATGTTCCTGATTACAGGTCCTTGTGTGTGGTGCTTATTTGCATTGTTGTAAGTTTTACAGTACCATTGATATAAGCACACATTAATGTTTACAAGAACTGCACCAGGGCTTTGGAGGCGTCAGCGAAGGAGTAAATTAGGCACAGTGTTGTCAGCTCTCACTATTTTTTTGTGTATCATGTGATATTTGGAGTTATTCTTTAAGTCCCAACTTCTGGAGTCATAAGAGGACATGAGAATGTCAGCTTTGATTTCTTTCTTTAAAGGAAGGTTCTAGCCCTCATGATTGTGGAATAAATCTTCGAAAGCTTTTAATGCTTTTCATTGCTCACACTGAACCAGACAGGCACTCACATTCATCTGAACACCCAACCCCACCATTCTCCCTTTTCTGAGTGTGACAGTGAGGACAGCTGGAGCCTCTGGAGCAAGAACCAGAAAGCAAATACCAAATTCAGGAAATTGGCTTAAAATAATGATGATTTGGGTCCTTACTCATTGTTTGTGAATGCTTGGGTTTGACAGTACTGTGGGCATCCCCCTCCATGTCCAGGATGTTGTGGAGCTAGGGGATTTCTTTTGGGATTCTCCCCCGTAGAGTAAAAACATCCCTACAGGCCATGGGTCCTTCTTCACAACTACAAGAAAAGCCTGAGGATATACTGGCTAATAGAATGGGTTGGGAAGTAGTCAGAATGATTTTCCAGTGGAAAATGCTACAGGAAAATTTCCATTTGACTAGGATATTTTGATTTTTCCCCCCACCAGGAATATCAGAATGACACCTCTCTGGCTGTCCACTGGGAAGCCAGACCTGAGGGGTAAGGAGGAGGCTGAAAGTGTCCCATCTTTCTGCTTCTCCAGAAGCAGGGCTGGAAGCATCTTGTCAATTTAATTTTCCGCCTGCATGGAGAAAATGAAACTGAGAATCTTCCAGCCTGCTGTTGGTAAGATGGAAAAATCCCAATTAGGTCCTCCCAAAAGTTTTTTTTTTTTTCCTGTAACTCTCTGCCTGGGGTGGAGGCAGGGAGTGGAGTGTATTTTTGACTATTTTTCTCCCAAATTGGGGCATTTTTGTTTTCAAAATATAATTTCTTTTTTCATGAAGGGATTTTATTTTCCCTCCAGCTCCTCTCCCTAAGCATGTATTTCACATTTCCTGATCTCTGGAGGCCTCAGTACATTCTGCTGTGCAAAGCTACTGTACCCAATGCTGACTACACATACAGATAAAACAAATTTTTATGAATTTTTTGAGTCAACTGAGCTGTTTAATCCCAAACACCTTTGTTTCTTGCCTTGAGAATAAATTCTTGTATGTTCTCTCATAAAAATCAAGGATTGATAAAAATAAGTGTTGGGTGTTGCCCTTCATAACATTGCACTTCTCCTTATATATAGATAATGCACATATGATTTCATATAGGGCTGTTGTTCATTCTGTTTCAGGGGTATAGCATCCCGGCTGCTTATCTATCCTTCTTTTCATATAAGCCAGCAATGCTTGATTCTTCCCCCATAGACTGTGTTTTATAGAGGCTTCAAAACTTTGGCAACTGCTATTCATGTTATTCTGAAGTTCCAAACCTATCGTTTCATCCTAATCATTTTTCTCCCATAGGTCTATTTACTTTTTAGAGGAAAAAATAAAATGCAACATTCAGGATACCCACTGAGACAAAGTGTTCTGTTTCCATAGTAAACGGCTTTTAAAGTTTGTTTATTTTTCAGTAAAGTTATAATAATGAAACTATGAAGCTACAAAAACAGTTTTACGCCTTCCCTTCTCTACACATTTCAGTTGCCCTTGGGTAAATGTCAGATGGATTTTAAGATAAAATTACCTTTCATTTTGAAAAGGTATATCAAACTTCCCATATAGCTTTTCGTTTTTAATGAAAATTTAAAATATATAAGCACAACAATATCCCATTAGCACTGGTGAAAGTAGCCAACATGTCAGGTCATTGGAAAGCAACATACTCATTCCCACCCTGCTAACCATGGACATATGTGCATTTTAAAATTGCATAATTAAAATCAATTTAAAACCAAGTGTACATAGCAGGGAGAAGTGGTAGTGACTCCTATATTTAGGTTGTCTGATGCTTTCCATTATAAAAGAGATGGGGAGGAAACAGGATGAGATTGCTCTTATTCTCCAAAATCAACAGAACTGGCCAGCTATGAAGGGGAGCATGCTATCTATCTATGTGTAGACTTATGTGCCCCCAATTACCTGAGTGCCACGCAAAAGGAATTCGCTGTACTGGCAGTGTTTCCAAGAGGAGCATAGGAATTGTGTGTGGCTCTTTTAGCAAGAGTAAGAAGTAACTCTCAGTTGTCAGTTCAACTGTGGAGACAAACACCATAAATAATACACTTTAGCCCTTCAATTAGTGCCTCTATTGTTCCTGTTCAGTAGTGCTGATAATACATGAGTTTTTCATCATCCACTTTCTGGTCTGTTACTACATTAATGGTATTATTTCTACCACAATGGCTACCATTACATCCATGATCCTATCCTGGTGTATGGGTTATACTCGGGGTCGGGTGGGGGGGGGGGGAAGAAACTATTTATAAACTTGACTGACACATTTGTGAACATAAAAGTTCCAGCAGGAGGAAAGATAATGATTATCCAGATGCAAAACATGAAGTATTATGTACGTATTATGTACTGGCTTTCATTATGATCGGTTCTTTGCTTCAGTTATTAGTTTTGAGAAGCAGTTTGTTTTGAGAGGGCAATTTTCATGTAGAAATGAAAAAAAAGAAACATTTCTGGATTGTGATAGTGGATACAGTGCACAGTAAATCACTCCGCTCCTTCAGGACCTGAATGAATAAATGAAAAGGCTTTTGAAAGTGTACAGCATACCCATTTAATTAATAGTGGTTGCTATTGTCAGGTTATTTTTCTTTTGGTCCGTCTTTGTGTGAGCTACATTCTGTTCCTTGAGCTAAATATAGAACACTCTTCAGCTACTGTAACTCTTGTTTCCTTCCGAAGTCACATTTACAAATCTATTTCTCCTCTTTTATTTTCAAGAACACAATACCCAGAACACTGGGACTTAAGCCGTGAATACTATCAGAATAGAATTTAGACTGGAATTTTCAAAGGGGACAAAGGGATTTAGGCACCCAGACCCCATTGCATTTCAATGGCACCCAAATCCTTTTGGTTCCTTAAAAATCCCAGCATTAGTCTATAGACATTTTGATATCTTCACAGCTATAGAAGAATTTTCTTAGTATCGAAATGTTCTTAGATTTGATATCCTAAATAATTCTTTAATGGAAACTGTCCAAAGGGATCATAGCCTCACTTCTGTCTTGCCCCACCTAAAGGTCAATCCAAGGAGTTTCTTCAGAGCGCTTACTAGGCGCCAAAATTTATTCCCATTTGTTCTGGTGTGGCTCCCCTACATTTCAGGCTTTACTGCTAACCAGGAATCAGATAGTAGAAGCTGTAGGATGGTGAGGATATAGCTACAGTAGTGGCTGGCACAAAACACTTATGTTCCATAACCTGGGCAAATACTGGTCCCATGATGGATTTCAGTGAATAATGGATCAGCCTTAAAACCCACTTCCTACAAAAGAAACCTCATATGTGGCCCCTGCACTCAAGTGGAAATGAGTTGAAGTTGCTGCTGTTCCATGCAGATGAGTCTCCTGGCAAAATTCCTGAACTCCCTTAAGCCATAAAAGGAGAGAGACAGAGAGAAAGTGTGTGTTGCAGGGTTCTTCCTACAAAATATAAATGAAACTTACACTTTTGGATAGATTGTTACTTTGATTTTGTGCTTCTCTGAGAATTTGAAAGGCACACAAAGAGGCTACATCATAAAATATTTAGCAGTTTGATTTTGGTGATAATTTCTTCATGTTTTGCATGTAAGTTCTTGTGAATGATAGACGACATTGTCCTAATTTAATAAGGAAAAACAACAGCAGCATATTTTCTAGCAATCTCAATGTAAAATATTTAAGTGCTCAGGAGTTGCCCAGCGGTGAAGTTTACAGGATGTTTAAAGATCAAATCCATGGTGCATCTAGCAGAGCTATAGGATATAAAGATAGAGTAAAACACTAAAGCTGTTTAATGCTAACTACTAAACTGACAAATTACAGTTAAAAGTTTGGTGATAACTAATGTGTATGAATGGTGTGTGGGTGTGTGTGTGTCTTATATTTTCTGATGGTGGTTGTCAAGGTTCCTCCCCCACTCTGAACTCTAGGGTACAGATGTGGGGACCTGCATGAAAAACCTCCTAAGCTTATCTTTACCAGCTTAGGTCAAAACTTCCCCAAGGTACAAAATATTACCCCCGTTATCCTTGGAATGGCCGCTACCACCACCAAACTAATACTGGTTACTGGGGAAGAGCTGTTTGGACGCGTCCTTCCCCCCAAAATACTTCCCAAAACCTTGCACCCCACTTCCTGGACAAGGTTTGGTAAAAAGCCTCACCAATTCGCCTAGGTGACTACAGACCCAGACCCTTGGATCTTAAGAACAATGAACAATCCTCCCAACACTTGCACTCCCCCTTTCCTGGGAAATGTTGGATAAAAAGCCTCACCAATTTGCATAGGTGACCACAGACCCAAACCCTTGGATCTGAGAACAATGAAAAAGCATTCAGTGTTTTACAAGAAGACTTTTAATAAAAAATAGAAGTAAATAGAAATAAAGAAATCCCCCCTGTAAAATCAGGATGGTAGATATCTTACAGGGTAATTAGATTCAAAAACATAGAGAACCCCTCTAGGCAAAACCTTAAGTTACAAAAAAGATACACAGACAGAAATAGTTATTCTATTCAGCACAATTCTTTTCTCAGCCATTTAAAGAAATCATAATCTAACACATACCTAGCTAGATTACTTACTAAAAGTTCTAAGGCTCCATTCCTGTTCTGTCCCTGGCCAAGACGACTACAGACAGACACACAAACCCTTTGTTTCTCTCCCTCCTCCCAGCTTTTGAAAGTATCTTGTCTCCTCATTGGTCATTTTGGTCAGGTGCCAGCGAGGTTACCTTTAGCTTCTTAACCCTTTACAGGTGAGAGGAGCTTTCCCCTGGCCAGGAGGGATTTCAAAGGGGTTTACCCTTCCCTTTATTTTTATGACAGTGGTATTTAAGTATGAAGTGTGGTATTAAAAGAAAAAAAAAGACAAGCACAAATGCTGCTGACTAGCTGATTTACATATTAATAGTTTTTGGTGGTGGTTCTTTAATCCCAGGCATCAACTGAGGCCCAAACTTACCTGGCTTCAATTGGCAATGCACTATCTTGTCATTCCATCAGAAAGGTAGGGTTGTTTCCAAACAGTTTTTTTATTGTTTATCTATTAAAGAATCATGACCTCAGCAACTGAGCAACAATACTTTGGCGCATCGGAAATAATCTCACGTAGCAAATGTCTTGTCTTAACATTAATACATCATGACATTATAATAAGCCATGAGAGCTTTAAAATAACCAACCTAGCAGACAGACTCTCCATTAAAATATATGTTTGTGTTTTATTGCTATGTTTTGAGTCCAAAAAAAGAAAAAAAAATACCCATGAAATGAAAAGCAAGAAACATAAATCAATGGAGAAGTAAAAAGTGGGGAAATGGGTACAGCAATTCCCAGCCAACAACTCTCAATTGGCTGTGCTGCTTTTCCTCCTTAGGCAAACTGAGAAGGTAAAATGGAGTAAAGAGAAGAATAACTAGGGACTGATTCTCCTCACTTACAATTGTGTAAGACTTCAGTTCAACCAAGCACTTAAGCGTATCTTTAACTTTAAACACAGGGAATAGTCCCATTGTCTTAAATGGGACAACTCCTGTGCTTCAAGTTAACACGCGGTTAAGTACTGGGGTTTAAATAAACTGTCACTCCAATATCAGTCAGTTGTAGAGTCGAATCAGACCCTATATTTCTTAACTGAGCCAGGGGACAATTTTCCCCGGATGCCAAAAGTGTAGTTCTATTTGCTAATTAAGGCCTTGATCCTTCAAGGTGATCTGTGTGGGCAGACATCTTCATCTGCAGGGAGCTCCAGTGAAGGCAGCAGGGCTCCAGACAAGTGCAGGGATCTACCCACACAGATCAGCTCGCAGGATTTGGACTGCCTTGGGAGTGAAACCAATTAATTTTGGTTGTTACTTGGCAACACACAAAGTGTTTTAATTTTATTTCTTCTCTTCACCCTATGTACCCTACTTCTGGCTGCAGGCCTATAAGGAAGGTGGGAATTGTTGATTGTCACAAAGTGAGGCTTAGCAGCCAAGAAGTGGGTGTTTAGCAGCAGGTGCAGGAGTCTGCCATTCAGATCAAACCCATATTGGTGACACTGGGTGGAAGGGTGTGGGGTATCTTTATATAAGGGCTAGCAGAAGAGATAAAGTGGTAGCGTTAAAAGGGGACGTTGCTGAGCACAGAAGCTGGACAGGAAAGTGAGCTCAGCAGGACACAGGGAATCAGAGGAGCAGTTGCAGACACCATGCATTGCCAGTACATTTATATTCTAACTTGGATGACATATCCCAGAATCTGCTCAGTTAGTTCAATTTCCTCTGAATTTTCCTGAACCTGTTGCCTAGTGGCAGAATTTCCACAGCTGTCATATGATTGTTTCCATAATGGTTTGTATGGGTTGCGCCCTTTCAAAGGGTCACCATATGTTGTGACCTGCATGTGCTGGCAGTTGAGTTTAGTACGAGAACGTGCATGCTATTAACTGCTAACAAGAGAGAATTAGCTGTACCATTCTGAATGTCTGGATTTAATGTCCATTCGGTTGCTGATCCTTTTACCTCTCCCTATGTGACACCTCTGAAGGTTGATCCCTGAATTACTTGGTTTTTACTTGTCAGCACTGGTGTCTTTGTGAGCAAGATCTAATGCTCTGAGGATATTTGGAGGATGATTCCAGAGTACCAAAACTGCAAGAACAGTAGTCAAGGAGTTAGTTCTTAGTCACAGCACCAGTACATGGCCCACTTAACTCTTCCAGTTTGTGGGTATGCTTCTGTGTTAGGAAATACAGGCTATGGCCCAGGTTTTGCAATTTATCCCTTTATAATTTATATCTGTGTTATGATTCAGCTGGACTTTGTGACACTTTCACATTCAGCAGGCATTTCTCAGGTTTCTGTGTCTCAGTATCAGCACAGAACATTTGAAAATGCACTGAAATGGAAGTAAACGGATGTGCCTGTATGTATATGCTGATGGTACCAGCTATTGCCCGCTCTGGGACAAAGCTAGCTCTGTTGGTGTGTGCTCACCACATAAGGGGATGCTCGCATTATGGGGAGTGCTGCTCCTATACAAAGTAGCATTCGAGGCGGCTGTGGCTATGGCACACCGGTGCAATCAGGCATTATTTTCCTATGGCAAATCCTAATCTTACTTTACCCTGTTTGTGGTGCCTGATCTAATGCACATACACCTCAACCGAAGCCACTCTCAAGCACTGTAAGCCTCTCTGCTGGCCAGGATCAGAGGGCCTGCTGTCTGCATATAAAAAGGGTCCCTGATTTGTTAATCCAGTGATGAACCAATGAGGATCTGCATAGCCAGAGATGGGTTCAGTGGAGATTGATGTGCAAGCTTATTCAAGAGTCTGATTTACTTTTTGCTATTTTAGCCTCCTCTTTGCAGCAGCCGTTACCTAGCTCTGGCTTCTCTTTGTACTATTTTCAGAGTAGCAGCCGTGTTAGTCTGTATTTGCAAAAAGAAAAGGATGTGTACTTGTGGCACCTTCGCGACTAACCAATTTATTTGAGCATAAGCTTTCGTGAGCTACAGCTCACTTCATCGGATGCATTTCGATGAAGTGAGCTGTAGCTCACGAAAGCTTATGCTCAAATAAATTGGTTAGTCGCGAAGGTGCCACAAGTCCTCCTTTTCTTTGTACTATGTTTAACTTTCACCTGACAGCCTCCTTCTTCAGAGTACTAGGTGAGGCTTTCTGTTGAAGTTGGTTTCTGACCCTCAGTGAATCATAGCCTAAACCAATACACGGAGGTGCTCACGAGGACCTGAATGAATTTAGAATGGTGCCTTTGTGCAAGAATGTATAGGTTCCTGTAGGCAGCAATGCTTTTAAATTGTCACCGATTAGCAGTAGCCATAAACTAAGAGTCTACATCTGAGTGTTGTGTTTTGCCATCTTAATAACAGCTAGTAAACAGTAATGAAGCCCAATTGAGGCATTACATTAAACAATCACATGAAATCTACAGAGATCCAGCGCCAATTTATTTATTTTAAATTGTTTCATTCTGTGCAGTGCCTCCTTTGCACTCAGGGAAAAAAAAGAAAAGAAAAGAAAAGAAAATGCAGGCTGCTGCCATCCCACATACTGTCACGTATATAGCAGCTTGTAAGAGTAATAACCTACTGTAATAGACTCAGACCTTACCAAGAAACTGAATTCTACTTTACAACAATTTGTCAGCGGTTTGTGATAATTTGAGGAAGAAAGAAGACATAGGCTTTAACAGATCACTTCTAACATGAAGCTAAAAAGGCCATTGTCCCTCACCCATGATGTCAGACATCGGGAGCCATCTTTGAGCTGTGGAGAAAAAGCAGGTGGCCTGCTGGGTAGAAGATCACTTTCTCTCCCTGATAGCAGAAGCAGAGATGAGATAAAGACTTTCTGCCCATTTGGGAGGTGTCTTGACTGATTAAATTGGCCGGTATTCAGACCCTCCCTCCTCACCCATTGGTAAACCCCTTCGTTTTCAATTTAAACAGATTCTGTAAAATCCAGGATTTTTTTTCAGTTTAAAAAAAGTACTATTTGTTTTTGTTCCACCCTATGTTTGTAGCGTTCAAATATATTTTAAAAAACCTTGTTTTATTAGGAAAATACAATACATTGAATGAGATATAGGTATGACTATACTACATTAGTCTCTGGATATGCGAAGCTCCCTGTTGAAGTAAGGCTATGTATTAGTCTAGAAGTTACACACAACAAACAGGCACAAACGCAAGCTCTGAAGTGGTGCACATCTGTACATACTGATGAATCTCACATCCATTGCTTACACATTTCAAGCTGTTAGCAGATAACAGTTTAAAGATCTGACATACTAAACTGAAAAGAAAACAAAAATCTGTATCAGAATATGTTTCCGAACACAAGGACGTATTTACAAGTTTAACAAAAACAGGAGAAAAGGATGAAGTTGAGTGTATGTGCTGCAAATGGTGTGGCCTAGTTATTACATGTAAATATTTATAGGCTAATAGTTCTAAGTCTACACAAGTGAACTGTTTATTCAAATGAAAAAATAGAGATATATTGTTTTCTTAAACTCATAGCTGGCATTGTGTTTTGAGTTCTGTTTTAGTTCTGCAGCAAGCCACCTCAATACTTTCATGACTGGAATTCCATCTATTGAATACCTTTCCCCCATCCTTCTGTCCACCAAAATAAAGCTTGATATTTAACCAGAAAAGTTAATAGTTTTTCCACTGATTTTTCACCGGGTTTTGTTGTTACTTAGTAGTAATAAACACCAATAAATTCCCCAAAAATATAAAGTAAAATTAAAATTGAAAATGAAGTGCTCTACCCATTGGTTATAGTGGAGTGAGGAAATATTGGGGAAGTAGTAGCTTAAAGGGAAGGGGACTGAGAAGTAGAAAACCCTTTGATGTTGGAGAGTAAGGAAGAGAAGGTCAAGAGGTGAGGAGGTAGAGACACTTAACTTGTGGACATAACAAAAAAGTGAAAAGAAAAAAAAGTGAGATTTGACAGAATTTTCAACTTTTTTTTTGGATGGAAAAGGACTTTAACAAAAGTATTTTTCACAAAAAACTGCCTGGTTGCTGAAATTTTGCGGCTTTTCATGAAAGAACTTAAAGAGAGTTTTCTGCTGCAGAAACTGAAGTTTTGGTTTTAAACTGGAAAGGTTTACCATTTTTAACAAAAGCTTTACAAATCATTGTTGAAATTTTTCACATAAGGGAAAAATACAATCGGTTCTCAACCAGTTCTAGATAAGATACTTAAACTATTGTGATGTGTTTTATTAAAATGGTAGTGCCAAATTGTTTATTGAAATTTGGCCTTAAACAATGTGATTTTTGGTTTTCCTCTTCCTCCAGCTTTTTATAGTTCATTTTTGAAATTTTCGAAAACAATAATTTTCAATTTTTGTCATGCTTCACTGCAAATTATTACTCCCCTGAAATTTGACAAATCACAGTTTTTGGGGTGGGGGCGGGAGAGAAACAGGGCAGGAGGATATAGTGTTTAATATCTATATTTATGTTTGAATACATCACCCATCACAGATGTATATACAAACTAACGCGTAAAACTTGTAAAAAAGCTTAAGATAAAAAGCCAAAACAAACTATTACCTCAATATTTTGTACTATTCCCTAGATATTTTATTTCCTACAAGTAAAAGTAAGTACAGGGGATATTTTGAATACTGAAATAATAATATTTAAGGCAAAATGGAAAGATTCTGAGTGTGAACAGAGTGCATATGTATACTCTGAACTCTCCCTTATATTTTTGGGTGAGTTAGGAAGTTATCACAGAAGCCTAGCAGAGTCACTTGATAGCATGCTTTTGAGGTATGAATTCTGAGGATGAATTTTGTCTTTCTGTACCACTGTACTTGTGTCAAGCAAAGTGGAATTTACATCTTATTTAGAAGAGAGACTGATTTGCTGTAGATGTGGAAGGTCCCAAGGATGGCACATAGAATGGAATTGCTCAGAAGTAGTTTATGGCTATTAGGATTTAATTACTTTTTATGATGGAGACTCTGCCAAGGTTCTAAAGAGGAATTATATGTGACTTAATTCTCAAACAGTGAGTTTTGCAGAATTAAGCATGAATCATTATTTTCTAAGACATGAATAAAACTGAGTCAGACCCCAGATATCATAAAACCTCAATACAAAGCAATTCTTCTATTAAAAACTCAACTGCTGCAGCTAACTGAAGAGACTGCCAGCCGTGAAAAGACATGTTGCATAAATACAAATTCTCTGCATAGTCGACAGCATGTCTCAGAATCTGAGGCCTGGTCTACCCAAGAATATTAGGTCAGTTTAACTACACTGGTCAGAGGTGTGAAACATCCCTGAGCAGCATTGTTAAGACAGCCTAAATTCCTGTGTAGGCAGCGCTAGGTTGACAGGTTGACAGAAGAAGTCTATCTACAGCTTCTTGGGGAGGTGGATTACCTATGCCAACGGAAGAAACCCTCCTATGGTTGTAGATAGTGTCTACACTGAAGGGCTACAGAGGCACAGTTGTGCTGCTGTATCATTTTAAGGGTAGATGAGCCTGAAGACTTACTCATTTTCTTTTTAAATAACTTCAAAAAATAGTAAATTGAGATGAAGAGAATTTTTCCTGTTTTCAAATAAAACTTTCCAGAGCTGACAATTTTTAACACCCCAGTGTACACAGTAGACTTTATTTCTATAATACTTCGAATCTGCTTTAAATAAGCAGTAGTGTGTTATCTCTTCCTGCATTTTTAATAGAAGCAATCTGATTTTGACAATACCAGAGCAGAACAGCAGATGGGGAAGTGAGAAGGCAGATGGATCATATTAATAAAGTTCAAATCCAATATGGGACGGAAGATTATGAGAAGAGGACTATAAACTGTCATAAATTAATTTATCAGCAACAGACGGATAGTCCAGAACTAGAATCAGGGACTATGCAAGCAAACTCTAATGCCTGAATATCAGTTTTTAGCTGCCAATAGTCTGCTCTTTCCTAAGGCACGGTGGGGTGATCGCTACACACAGAGTTGGATCTAAAGGCCTTATAGACAGAGGGCTGTAAACAAAATAATAATCACTGCTGTTGTACTTAAGTGTATTGTTGTAATATGTTGTGCACTCCAGGTTGATTCTTTGTACTGTCTCTACAAGATTTCTTTGCAACTTTAATTAAACTTTTAATGAATTGATGTTGATATCCTTTAGAACTTAACCCTTAATGCAAAATGAAACAACAAGGTGAAAATAGTCTTTTACACAGCACTAATGAAACACAACTGGAGGTGTTTCTATTTTTGAACCACTATCTTTAAACCTCAGAAGACAACATTACATAGAAATAAAGAGCTGGAAGGAAATCTGTCTGTCAACCAGAGGTTCTCAATATTTTTCGAGTAATGATCCCACATCCAGCCAGACAAAACTGATCCCCTTTCCCTGTGTTCCTGCAGCGGTTTATGGAAGACTTTGCCTACCATTTGAGGAAGGCCAAGTACAATTATCTGGCAAACCTATTTCACTGAAAAACTGGGGAAAAAGAGGTGAGGCAATTTCAAGCACTCGTGTAACTATTGGAGACCTCATTGCAGGGTAAGAACCATTAATGCAGACTACCCCCTCCTAATAAGCAGGAGGACAGACTATAATGAGAAATGTTATGATTCCTCAAATTGATATCCATTCTAGTCTCAATCTTGAATCCCTTAAAATTGGACCAAATTCTCAATGAAATCACCTGATGTCAATGGCCTGTTTCTCCAGGACCATAAATCTTCTTTGCACCACATAAACATCTTTAGCTTGCACTGGGATTTGGTAGCTTCCTGATAGCTCCTCTTCACTGCATTTAGTTGGAGCCAAGACACAGTTGAGAATCTTCCCCCATGGGGATACAATCATACTGTAGTGTGTATATAGAGAGAATGATCGTTTCAGGATTGTTGGTCAAATGCAGGACAAATTGCTTCCTATACGATGACTCCAAAATCTTTGACCAATAACAGCTAATTTAGAGCCCATCGTTTTGTATGTGTAGTTGGGATTATGTTGTCCAGTGTGCATTACATTGCACAGATTGACATTGAATGTCATATGCCATTTTGTAACCCAGTCACCCAGTTTTGTGAGGTCCCTTTGTAACTCTTCAGAGTCAGCTCTGGACTTAATACAAAATCACTCAAGGTAGTTATCTGCAAATTTTGCCACCTCACTGTTCATCTCCTTTTCCAGATCATTTATGAATGTCTTGAATAGCATAGGTCCTAGTACTGATCCTTGGAGAACCATACTTCTACTTTGAAAACTGACCATTTATTTCTATCCTTTGTTTCCTATCTTTTATCCAGTTACTGATCCATGAGAGGACCTTACCTCTTATCCTATGACTCCTTACTTTGCTTAAGAGCCTTTGGTATGGGATCTTGTAAAGGATTTCTGAAAGTTCAAGTGCAGTATATCAACTTGATCAGCCTTTCCCACATTTGTTGAACCCCTCAAAGAATTCATGCTTCACCAATCTATTGGACTTTTCTTCCCAAAAGCCATGTTGACTGTTCCCCAACATATTTGGTTCCTCTATGTATCTGATAATTGTTATTTCATATAGTTTCAACCAGTGTGCCTGGTACTGAAGTTAGGTTTACTGGCCTGTAATTGAGAGGATTGCCTCTGAAGCCTTTAAAAAAAAATTGGTATCACATTAGCTATCCTTCAGTCACCTGGTAGGGTACAGAGGCTGGTTTAAATGGTAGGTAACATACCACAGGTAGTAGTTGTGCTGTTTCATATTGAGTTCCTTCAGCAGTCTTTGGTGAATACCATCTGGTCCTGGTGACTTATTACTGTTTAACTTATCAGTTGGTTCCAAATCTTTCTCTATTGACACCCCAATTTGGAACAGATTTGTCGCCTAAAAGGAATGGTTCAGGTGTGGGAATCTCCCTCACAACCTGTGCAGTGAAGACTAAAGCAGAGAATTCATTTAGCTTCTCCACAATGTCTTGTCTTAAGTGCTCCCTTAGCACCTTCATCATCCAGTGGCCCCACTGATTGTTTGGCAGACTTATTTCTTCTGATGTCTTTAAAAAAAATGCTGTTTTAGTGTCTTTTGCTAGTTGCTCTTCAAATTCTTTTTTGGCCTGCCTAATTATACTTTTTCACTTGACTTGCCAGAGTTTATGCTCCTTTCTATTTTCCTCAGTAGGATTTGGCTTCCAATTTTTAAAGGATTCCTTTGTGCCTCTAACCATCTGTTTTACTCTGCTGTTTAACCAGGGTGGCATTTTTTTTGTTCTCTTTACTGGTTTTGAGGGCGGGGGGGGGGGGGGAGATACATTCTGTTTGAGCCTCTGTTATGGTATTTATAGATAACTTTATGTAGCTTTCAGGCATTTGAATCTTGTGACTGTTCCTTTTAATTTCCCATTTAATGAGTGTCATTTTTATATAGTTGTTCCTGTTTGGAAATAAATGCTACTGTGGTGGGCTTCTCTGGTACATTTCCCCCTATAAGGATGTTAAATTTAATTACATTATGGTTGGTATTACTGAGCAGTTCAGTTATATTCACCTCTTTGTCCAGATCCTCTGCTCCACTTATCAAATGGATAAATCAAGAATTGCCTCTTTCCTTCTGGGTCCCAGGGCTAGCTGCTCCAAGAAGCAGTCGTTAATGGTGTCTTGAAATTGTATCTCTGAATCCTGTCCTGAGGTGGCATGTATCCAGTCAATATTGGGAAAATTGAAGTCCCCCATTATTATTGGGTTTTCTGATCTTCCTGAGCATTTCAGCGTCACCATCACCATCCTGGTCAGGTGTTTGGTTGTATATTCCTACTGCGGTATTTTTTTTTAATTCAATCATGAAATTTCTACCCATATATATTCTATGGTGCAGTTTGAATCAGTAGGAAAGGGCTAGATAATAAGACAGTAAATATCATTATGCCACTATACAAATTCATGGCATGCACACAGATCCTGTGCGCAGTTCTGGTCACCCCATCTCAAAAAGATATACTAGAAATGGAACAGGTATAGAGAAGGGCAATAAAAGTATTAAGGATGTGGAACAAATCCACCTGAGGAGCGATGAAAAAGATTAGGACTGTTCATCTTCGAAAAGAGACGACTAAGGGGAATATGATAGAGATCTCCAAAATCATGACTGGTATGGAGAATAGGGAAGTGTTGTTTACTCCTTCTCATAACACAAGAACTAGGGGTCACCAAATGAAATTAATAGGCAGCAGGTTTAAAACAAACAAAAGTAAGTATGTTTTAACACACAGTCAACCTGTGGAACTCATTGCTGGGGCATGTTGTGAAGGCCAAAAAAATGTAAGCCTGTTCAAAAAAGAATTAGATAAGTTCATGGAGAATAGGTCCATCAATGGCTATTAGTCAGGGATGCAACCCTGTGCTCTGGGTCTCCCTAAGCCTCTGAGTGCCAGAAGCTGGGATGACAGGGGATGGATGACTTGCTTCAGAGGGAATGAACAGAACAGGTCAATTATCATCTGGCAGTTGCCACAGTTGGAATATAGGATACTGGGTTAGCTGGACCATTGGTCTGACCCAGTTTGGCTTTTCTTATTTAAGATTTTGTAATGGATTCACCAAGGGAAGGTCATGCCTGACTAATCTAATCGCCTTCTATGATGAGATTACTGGTTCTGTGGATGAAGGGAAAGCAGTAGATGTATTGTTTCTTGACTTTAGCAAAGCTTTTGACACGGTCTCCCACAGTATTCTTGTCAGCAAGTTAAGGAAGTATGGGCTGGATGAATGCACTAGAAGGTGGGTAGAAAGTTGGCTAGATTGTCGGGCTCAATGGGTAGTGATCAATGGCTCCATGTCTAGTTGGCAGCCAGTGTCAAGTGGAGTGCCCCAGGGGTCGGTCCTGGGGCCAGTTTTGTTCAATATATTCATAAATGATCTGGAGGATGGTGTGGATTGCACTCTCAGCAAATTTGCAGATGATACTAAACTGGGAGGAGTGGTAGATATGCTGGAGGGCAGGAATAGGATACAGAGGGATCTAGACAAGTTGGAGGATTGGGCCAAAAGAAATCTGATGAGGTTCAATAAGGATAAGTGCAGGGTCCTGCACTTAGGACGGAAGAACCCAATGCACAGCTACCGACTAGGGACCGAATGGCTAGGCAGCAGTTCTGCGGAAAAGGACCTAGGGGTGACAGTGGACGAGAAGCTGGATATGAGTCAGCAGTGTGCCCTTGTTGCCAAGAAGGCCAATGGCATTTTGGGATGTATAAGTAGGAGCATAGCGAGCAGATCGAGGGATGTGATCGTTCCCCTCTATTCGACATTGGTGAGGCCTCATCTGGAGTACTGTGTCCAGTTTTGGGCCCCACACTGCAAGAAGGATGTGGATAAATTGGAGAGAGTCCAGCGAAGGGCAACAAAAATGGTTAGGGGTCTGGAACACATGAGTTATGAGGAGAGGCTGAGGGAGCTGGGATTGTTTAGCCTGCAGAAGAGAAGAATGAGGGGGGATTTGATAGCTGCTTTCAACTACCTGAGAGGTGGTTCCAGAGAGGATGGTTCTAGACTATTCTCAGTGGTAGAAGAGGACAGGACAAGGGATAATGGTCTCAAGTTGCAGTGGGGGAGGTTTAGGTTGGATATTAGGAAAGACTTTTTCACTATGACTGTGGTGAAACACTGGAATGCGTTACCTAGGGAGGTGGTAGAATCTCCTTCCTGAGAAGTTTTTAAGGTCAGGCTTGACAAAGCCCTGGCTGGGATGATTTAATTGGGGATTGGTCCTGCTTTGAGCAGGGTGTTGGACTAGACGACCTCCTGAGGTCCCTTCCAACCCTGATATTCTATGATTTTTACTATATTTGACTCTTTTCTTTCCAATATAGTGCATTCACCCACCAGCATGACCTACTCTGTCATTGCTATATATTTTATCTCCTGGTATTACTGTAACTCATTGATTATCATCATTCCACCAAGATTCTGTGATGTCAATTATATCAGTCTTCTTATTTAATACCAGGCACTCAAAATGTACCCGTCTTACTATTTATTAGGACTTCTATCATGTGTGTGCCAGCCTTTATAAAATTCTCTATATTTAGTTGTCTGCCTCTGTCATGGGGTTGATACACCCATCACCCTTTGAGGGGCATGGGTGGGATGTGTTATGGCCCCAAGCTTGCATTTGTAGGGCGACCCCCAGTCTCAGGGCTGCGTGGCCCTGTGACTTTAGTCAGATGACTCTTGAGGTCTGGGCAGCGTGGCCTGATGTCCAGAGTCAGTAATGTCCTGGCTGTCGGGGCACTAGGGTTTAATAGCCAGAGTCAATAATATGGCCCCCTCGGTCCAGGCAGTGCGGTCTAGTGGCCAGAGTCAATAATACAGCCCCTGCTGTCAGGGCAGTGCAGACTAGTGGCCAAAGTCAATACTGCCAGGGAGCTGGGGCACCCCCTGGGGTAGGTGGTGGCCAGGATAGGGGGAACCGGGTCCCAACCCACTTGGCGGGTATCATACCAAAACATCAAGCCTGTCTCTGGTTCTACAACCACTTCCCTGCCAAGTTTCCCTGGGTCACTTCCTACCCAACACTCAGCAGTCTGCCATCTCCGGGTCTCTGTGGCCTCTCAAGCCTGTGTGTAGGGGTCCATGTCTGGTTGGCTGGCCTCCGCATCTTGGAGTGCAGGCGGTCCTACTCCAGTAATCAGCAGTACACCTCCTTCCTCACCGGCAGTCAGCCCAGACTGAGCTGCTCTGCTGCCTTTTATATCCTGGCTCCAGTTGTCACATGCCCAACAGAGTCAAGGGGGTGTGGCCTCCTCAGCAAAGAGAGAAGGGTTAACCTTTGTTGTACCGGTGAGGGGTTGATACACCCTGTCACAGCCTCCATGTGATGTAATTGAATGGGACTCTTTTTTTCGTTTAACTGTTTTTCTCCAGTTCCTACCTGAACTTTATCAACTTCTATCCGCTCCTTCTTACTAGGATGTAGAGTATCCCCTTTGATAAATCCTCTCCGAAGAAAGGTCTGTCAGAATTGTGTGCTCCTCCCCACCTGTCAGCTTTCCCCCAGATCTCAGTTTAAAAACTCCTCTACAATCTTGTTAATTTTACATGCCAGGCGTTTTACAGACACAATTAGCAGTTTAAATGTGTTGAGTAGGTGCCTAACTGTTTGCCTCTGAAAAGTCTAGCTCTATGTCTTTAACATTTAAATGGGATAATCATAAACAGATCAGGATCCTCTCAGATTTATTCAGTTTAATTTTTAAAAAATATTTTTTCAGTTTCTTAAATTGAGATGTGATCCTTAGTTATGATTGGTTAGATAATCCACATGGTATTGCTTTTGCTCCAAGACTGAATGAGTGTGTAAGCGCTTCCAGCAAAAATACTGCAAGTCACTTTCCATGGACATGGGTGAACTTGACTGATTTTAAATGTGAACACATTTGTGGACTTTTCTTTTTGGGGTGGGGCTGCGGGGTGGGGGAGGGGACAGGACTATTTATCCACTTTGGATTACTACACATCAATCATTACTTGAAAAAACAAAAAACCCTCCCAAAAGTGATTGAATGTTTTTCTTTTGACAAACATTTAATTATTGTTTGTAATTGTCATATGGAGAATTTGTATTGTATGGGACTGATATGAGATCTAATAATATTTGTAATGGCATAGCCAAGAGGAAAGTGAAAAATGGCTTTTCTCATAAACTGAGAATTTTTTTTTGCTTGTAAGTGCTGAGTATCTTTAATTATATCAAATTGGAATACGTCCGCAGCCACAGTAAGATTGGTTAATGAAGCTCAACTGATTATGCTACAGTTTTCCTAATACCATTATTACTTAAACATTAATCCTTGTGTACATTGTGGGATATATAGTAATGCAACTAATTTCTCTTCTGTGTACTGCATCTTTAATTTTGCACTTTGTGTGAGATTAAATGTTACAATGCCATAGTGATGAGAATGGTATAAATGCCTCATTTAGATTAAATTAATAGGTTTTTAAGTCAGAAGGGGACCATTATAATGTTCTGTTCTGACCTTCAGTATAACACAGGCCATAGAGTTTCATACAGTAATTCCTGCATTAAGCTCATAACCTCTGGTTGAGCTAGAGCATGTCTTTTTAGAAAGACATCAGATCTTAATTTAAAGACTTCATGTAAAGGAGAATCCACCACTTCCTGAAGTAAATTGTTCTGGTATTAATTACCATATGTGGACTTTACTTCTAGCCTGAATTTGTTTAACTTCAGTATGTGTGTATATATAACGTACCTGTAGATGGGTGTATATGCATATACCATGTATTGTATTATATAATCTGGAATTGTGTTGTTCAGTCAGGGACAATGTAATAGCTCTGATGGCCCTTTTTGCTCATTTTACCTGCCTGTCTCTTACTATTTTTCATCATAACTGCTTGTGGAAAGGGAAAGAAGCATTTATACTGTATCTGTGTGAATAGGGGTATGGATCTTAAAAGGGTATCAAAAGAAATACCCAATTTAATGTTTGGCTATTTATCCATATATGATCTGATCTAATTTGAGCTCTGTTTTTTGGTCTGAAAATAACTCTGAGAATATCCTACATGTTCTGCTTATGAAGAAAGTCTATGTACTGATAGTAAATGTAAAGAAGGAGGGAGATATGAGGTGTGTGTGTGTGTTTTTAGAAATATGCTAAGCCCCTCAGGTTATCTATATGATATTAACCTGTCTGGCTACCAGGAGTTAAGGCAAAACAGGCTGTTAAGGGAGAAACCACAGGAAACTAAACCCTGGCAAAGATAAGACCCCTAGGGTAAACAGCTTCAAAGGAGTTAGGATAACAGTTGCACAGGTGCTGATTTGGAAGTAGACTCCTATCTCGCTCCATCCAGGCTGACATACTTTACTCTTCTCAAGCGTAACAGTTTAAGATAAGGGGATCCTAAATCTTAAAAATGCTGGCTTCAGGAAGGAGAGATTGGGTGGCTTGTCAGCAGATTGAGGCTGACACCCAAACTGACTGAGCTGTGGTCTACACAACATACTTACATTGGCATAACTATGTTGCTCAGCATGGAAAATCCAATCTAACTCCCCGGTAGAGACAGCTTCTTCTGTCGACATAGCTACCACCTCTTGAGGTACAGCACCTGTGCTGGCGGGAGATGCTCTCCCATCAGTACAGGTACCATCTTCAATAACCGCTACACTGGCACAGCTACAACTGAGCAGCTTCACCATTGCAGTAGTTTAGGTAGAGACAAGCCCTGAGATACAGTGGCTGCAGAAAATAGGCTGGCTTTTCCAACCCTCTGAGGGAAATAAGGAGAACCTCCCTTCTCTGTGAATAGAGAGGTTAAGTAAGGAAATATGCATCTTCATTGTTGTTATTTTTGCACTTTTTATTCTCCAAATGCCATGTACCTTTGGGTGAAAGCATAAATAATGATGCTTTATAAAGAAATTATATTTGTGTCACTTAAATCAGCTGCTGTTACGGGCTCCTGGAGGAAACGGGCTTAAAGGTGCCACACACAGTTGCATCGGTCAGATCAACACATTGGTAATGGGGTGCAGCCCATACATCCAGTCTGAGTGGTTGGGAAAATGTACTTCTACCGAGAGAGGGGGGATGTTAGCAAAACCTATCTCTAAAGGGGTGTACTTGAGAGAGACCAAAAGGGATCTACAGTGAAGCTTGCTCTGTAACCATGACATTCGGGCTTTAAAAACTGATCATTCTTCAAAGAATGATTAACATACTTAAATAATTTTTGTCGATTGCTCTACAGTGCAATGGCTTACAAGTGCCACACAATTTTCTCCTATCTCAGTAGCTCACTGAAAATAGTAGCATATATTTGAAGCCACTTCTTAATTCAGTGCTATCTGTATCATAGAAATGTTTTTTTTCCTCTTCTTGGATTAGCCAGTATAATCACTTATCTGATAAAAGTCATGGTCCTTACCTGGCAGACTCACTACTTAAATTCTACATGTGGCTCTGAAAAAGTCCATTATCTACCTCAGTGACATGGTTGAGATTAGTGTATCCTCAAGAACATGAAATTTGTGAATAGAACTGAGAAAATAATGGGTTTCTTTAAATATTAACAACTGATTGGTAGGCTACAGCACTTTACAAGGAAGCACCCTGTGCAAGTTTTATGACACTTCCTCTCAAATTTTCTGAGCCAACTTCATATTGATGAAAATGAATTCTAGCTATGAGGCTTAGCAAGTGACATCTGTTCTCCCTGGAAGATTTAACTTCAAAGAGTATTAATACAGTGTTTTTTTTCCTCTTTGCAATTGCCATACATTTGACACAACTGTAAGTTAGTGGAAACTTCATAAAGAATTTATTATGAAGAAAATGATAGGCAAACCTACCTCCAGTAGCTTGTGTTTTCATTTCTTTCCCTTGTTATTGCGCAGAACATTCAAATTGACTTGAATTTCAATGCACAAATGCACAAACCTGGCAATTTTAAATCCAAAACTACAAACAAAATCAAACTATCTGTAAAACATGTGTCTATTAAAGACATAGGGCTAGATCCTCAGCTGCCTTGAGCTTAAACTCTGCATTAAAGGGAGTTTGGAAGGTAACTATATGCCACTCTTTTATTTCTTTAGTCTGGGGGCTGCTCGGTCCTGACATAGATCAGCCAAAGTGCTCCTCTAAGGTGTCCGGAGTCCCATAGGTATCATTTAGCTAGCTGAGGATTGGGTGGAGTTCTCTGCATTCCCCTCTTGCACTTAACATCACATTTCCTCTCCCCATGACTTGGTTCTACGTGAAGGATGGGGAGCATGTTGCAAAAAGCCAACATTAGACTCTCTGAGGATTCTCCTTCACTGAAGGAATCTTCAGCAGCTGGCTTCAGGCAGTTGGCTGCTGGGACCACACAAAACACTCTTAATCAGAATCTGGAATCTGGCCCATTCAGTTCAAGTATATTCAAAATTAGAGCTGGTTGAGAATGGGAACCAGATTTCCCAGAAATAGATTTTTCTTTTTTGTGGTCAAAATTTTCTGACTAGTTCTACTCACAATTCAGTTATCTTGAAAATTTGAGCATGGTAAACTCAAAGGTGGTGGGGGGGAACAGGCAAAGGGGGAAGAATAAAAGATTTCACAAAATTATATCTGAAATGATCACATCATAGCCCAGCAAGAGAAATGTGGAAATAAATGCATGGCTTAGCATGCACAACTAGAGAGAGATCTGAGTAGTAGGGCCAAACTTCTCAAAGTTTGAACTAGGTTTTAGTTCAATCTCACGTTGCATTCTGCTATTCAACTACTAGAGCCACTAGATAATTCGGGGAGGGGGAACAAATTATTCACAGGAAAATGCCAGAATTAGTTGGATGTATTATTCACAATGAATAATTCAACCAAGTCTTATGTTCACATACTTTGCTTTCCATGATTTGTAAGTGGTGCAAAATCTAATGTTTTATTTTTTCCTTGTTTGAGGGCAGGAGGCCTATTCACTTTACAATATGCCAATTCTGAGTTTGTTTCCAGGTTTGCCTCTCATTCTGTTATATTCCTCACCCTGCCCTTAATACCCAAGCACTTTCTCCCATTCTCTTCTTTGATCTCATCCTTAGCACACCACCTTAGATCAACCTCCTTTCCGAGTGGGTGTCAGCTTTCCTTTTGCATTGTATCCAGAGTTCTTCTAACATTAATTTCTTAATCTTTCCACAGTAGTAACATACCCCTACACTGTTAGTTTCCATGACACTCTCAGTATGGGCCAATCCAAAATGGATTTGGGATCAAAGGGGAATCTTTCAACTGACATGAGTAAACTTTGAATCAATCCTGTTAGCACCATAAAAGCTCCCATCTTTCATTAACTACTACATTTAAGGCCGAACTTTCATATCTTTTTAAATTGAACCCTTGGGGGCAGGAATTGTCTTCTCTGTGTCCAGCACTCAGTGTAATCAGATCCCAGTCCTGACTGGGGCCTTTGGACGCTATCGTCATATAAAACTTTCCCACCATTAATAATGTCACCTATATTTAGAAATAAATCAGTCACCACATTGAAGGTTTTATTTATGAAAAAATATATCATTCATAGCTGTGGAATTTCCTTTCCTCCTTGCCTCTTCCCCCTCCTTTTAATCCTTCCTTTCTCCCCACTTTTCCTCTTTGTATTCCACTTCCCCCACCCTATAAGTAATGAGATTGTGAATGATACTGTTCCTGTACGACAGGATTATAACAACAAGGTAGCTCTCTCTGCTTCTCTTCCTTATTCCTCAATGGGTAATGTGACATCAGCAGTTTATCTCCCTTTCCAATCACTTCATTCACTTCTATTTCCAACATGCATATTGAAATGGAAGACTGGTGTGGTTTTCGAGGACTGACAGTGAACAGGCATATTAGGCAAGATCTGTCTGTTCATGGAAGTCATTTAAAGTACACCATGGATTAATTTGGCCCACAGACTATATTAAAAAGAATGGAATATTAAATATGAAAAGATGGGGAAAATATGCTAATACATTGGATTTAATTCTGTAGACCTCCCTTTCCAAGGGTATGCTTTCAGTATCAAAACTTTAACTCACCAAACATAAATCCCTGAAAAGACTATAGTATTGACACTGTGTTGAGTAATCCTCAGAAGAGAGAATCACACACAAACACGGGAAAATTTTACAGTCCTTACTCAGACCGCATTACAAGTGAAATCAATGAGTGTTTCTGGAGTAAGTTAGTACAAAATTTGGTCCCCTGAAACTTCTTTTGTTTGCAGACATTTGAGCGTTATGGCCAAATCCTCAGATGATTCTTGTCAATGGGGCTATACCAGTTTATTTGGTAGGATAAATATAAACTTTAAGTATTCACACACTTTACATTTTTAAGTGATGAAAAACAATGGAATATATCATCATTTTTGCCACTTTCGTCAAATCAAAAAGAGAGGAACACAGCTAATGTGTGTGGAAAAACAAATGATAAATCCCCCTATATTCCACTACAAGTAGTCTTCTTTCTTTCTTGATCCACTCTGTTCTTACCTTCTTTGGCCCATGTCACTGTACTTGGTGCTAAGAGTCAGCCAGCACACCAGCCTTCAGGCAACTTTGTCATAAGATCCAAAAAGATAAGGTGTTCATCAAAGGATAAAATACAATAATTACCAAAAAACCTCACTGTCTCTCAAATAAATGTTTACAGCCAGCCACACAAAAGCCTATGGACATTTACATTTTATCACAGAGACTTGCCGAGACCTATCTTCTCAGGACTTCCACAGACATAGTCAACTTCAATACATTGCTTGGACATTTTATAGGCAACTTTCTCCCTTGCAGCTGTTAACTGTGGACCTGTGCCTCTCTTAATTATTTCTAGCTTGGTCTGCTTCTGCCCAAAGGTGGTGGCTTGCAGAAGTTGATTGACCTGTTTCAAATGATAGGAAGCATGGTGCCCTCCTCAGGCAAACCAACTTCTCTAATTGTTAAAAACACACACAGAAAGGGCAAGCTTCATGCCTACCTTATGCATCATATTCACACAAAACACAGAGCAGAAAAGATTCCTGGAACAGGGATTGAAGGGCAAATATTTGTGCAGATTCTAGGAAGGGAGAGGGAACAGAGCTCCTATCGCTCCCTCTTCAGCAGCTCTGCTCTAAGGATTCCCAAAACAAGAAGAGAGAATCATAAAATATCCCTCCCCTTCTTGAAGTTCCATTAAAAACCTTCCTTCCATGGCATCAGTAAAAGGAGTGGGTGAGAGAAGACAGATGGATTGCTCTGTGATAGCCTATTATCTTCTTGGGGTGATATCCTAGCCCAATTAAAATAATTCAGTGGAGTCAGAATCTCACATTTGGGGTAATTTAGGGCTCGATGCAGCACCCAGTGAAATTAGTGGAAATATTGGCATTGACTACAGTGTGTGCTCAATCTCAGCCCTGAGATTTTAACTCCCACAAGGGACCATGTTGTTTTAATCACCTGTAAAGTGCCTTAAACACCAATACATAAATGGATTGTGATAGTGAATTTATTTTGTATTTGGTCTCTAGGTACTATAGTGGTGAACACATTATAAATACTTAGAGGAGAGATAAATAGACCTCTTCTGATCTTCACCTTATACACCTACCCAAATTCAGAGAGAGAGAGAGAGAGAGAGAGAGAGAGAGAGAGAGAGAGAGAGAGAGTGAGTGAAGGTAGTGTAAACCACCTCCTACTGAGTCTCCCTTACACCTAACTCTATCAGTGTGTAAGGAAATTTCTGTTGGTGTTACTTACACACCAAGGGTCAGATCTTCATTAATGGAGCTACATCAAGCTAGGTCTGCTAAGCATCTGATCCTAAGGAACCAGAAGTAGGTGTCAGACGGAGTTAGTTAAAGGTGAGCAGAGGAATAAAGCCTACTGGTAACTGATGTGTGCAAAGATGACTAGGTTTCCATTCTTTAGAACAAAAGAAAACCTTTAGTTTTGTGGATTTAAAAATATACAAACAATAATAAAGTTACTCCATCTGGAAAGCTAGTCTTATGAGCAATGTACTGCAGACCTTGTTACTTCTGCTTCTCTTTATCAATAAGAATAGAAACTAACACATTTATTTGAGCATAAGCTTTCGTGAGCTACAGCTCACTTCATCGGATGCATGTTATATGTGTTATAATCCTAGGCTATGTTGTGAGGCATGTGTTAGATGTGAAGAGGGGTGAATTTTAGGAGGTATTTTTTTTAAATTTTCTTGTTTCATCTGCCTGAACTTTGGATCTATGTATGGCTATATATTCAATTTCTTATTTTTTTTTTAAAATAGAGCTATGGACACCCATCTGGGCATGGATCGTTTAAATTAAAAATCATCACATAATCCAACATCTGAACTGTGTGTTTTAGGGCAATACGCTAATACAAGTTATGCAGCTACATTTTGATCTGTGTGTCAGAGAGAGTATCCCCCAATTTCATTTGAATCTAAATGTATCTTCCCCAAATTCCTCTCAGCTGTAGAATAATAGTTCCGTCTCATACTTGGTTGTTTAGTAGATCTGGTTAGAAAATGGATTTTTCATCCTGTGAAAAAATTTGTGACTTAGACATTTTTTCATCTGAAATACTGGTGTAAGCCAAAATTACAAAAAATTCTGAAAATTTCATTTTAGGTCAATCAAATTGTTTTGCTAAATGCAAAATGTTTCATTTTGTCTTTAAAACATTTAAAATTGCAGCTATATTAAATCAAGTACATTTTTAAATGAAAAGTAGTTTGAAATGAAAAATGAAAACTTTTCCTTCCAAAAATGTCAAAACACGTTGTTTAACATATTTAAAAACAAGATTTCAACAAAATTTTGGATTAGTTGAATCAGCGTCTCCTGATGCAAAACTGTTTTGATTAAATATTTCCAACCAGCTCTAGTATTTAGATAGCTTCTTATTTTCTGTGGCTCATCCTGCACAGTAAGATGCAGCAGTAACTCCCATTGAAGTCAGTGGGAGCTGTAGGTGTCATCACTTCTGAAATGGGACCATATAAGTACCTTAGGTATGTTTCCTGTACATGGTACTTATATGGGCCCCCTTTACACAGTATTGGAGCATTTCACAATCTCTAAAGAATTAATCCTCATGAAGGAAGTACCATTACCCCCAGATGGGGAAGTAAGGCAAAGGGAAACCTGGTGCCTTGCCGAGGTCACACAGAAAGCCTGTGGAAGAGCAAGGAACTGAAGCTCTGTCTTCTGCATCCCAGGTTAGTTCCATAAACCACTGGACCAAATGTGATGAATAGTCCCGGTTTGTGATAATACTCTTCAATCATTTATCCATTTTAAATTAAAAATAGTGTAACAGAAACAGCTCTGAAGAGAAAGTAAAATAAAGGGAAATAATTTCTTTCAAATACTTAAGTACTCCTGAAATTGATGTCTTTATTTATAACAGCTTTATGATATATCACAAAGAAAAATATAACATTTTTTCATATAAAGACACATTTTTGACACTACTGGATTTAAAGGGAAAGTTATAGGCAGAAGTCATATTTTAGATCTGACAAGAAAGGAAGGAAGAAAGTATGAAAGAAATGAATCTTCGAGTACATACTGAAAAATAGCTACAAATATTGCATTAATGTGCATCACAGTACAATGATACAGGCAACAAATATCACACTGGATATAAAGCAGATGCCCAACTCATTACGCTTTGCCCTCAAGCTCTTTTTAACAAAATGTTTCCATGTAGTTGCTTGTTTGCATATAATTTCCAAGTTAAAAAAAATCATATAACTTTACAGTCAGACTTTTAAAAGCCCCATTTATTTTAATAGCAGCCCTCTGAAAGCAGACCTTAACCCTTACAATTTAAAGCAAGCCCAGTTGTGTAGTGGGTAAAGCAAAGGAATGGGGATTAAACATTTCCAAGGTTAATCTTGTCCATAGCACTGATTTTCTCTTTTTGGATGAATCACATAACCTTCATGTGCATTAGGGAAAAGCCAAATCCCATTTAAGAAACAGATGATTTATCTAAACTGAACTGCTCTTTGCATACATGATTTGTATTTATTTATTTATTTATGTATTTGTAAGCAAAGCCCATACTAAAACCTCCTAAGTAAAAATAGATATGTACAATAGGTATTTCAAAATGTCATAGAAAAAGTTAAAAAGTTGGTTGGTTTGGAGGTTTGTAAGAAACCAAAACTTGACACACTCATCCCAGAGTTTCTGGATCTTTCAAGTAACCTTGGGCTGAGGCTTCTAGAGATTCTTATGGGAGCAAAACTCCTTGTTTTTTGCACAATTCTGAGTTTACCTTTAACCAATCAAAATTTGGTGCTTTCAGTTGTTTTGCTTACATTCAATGAACACTAGTGACCCAAACTCTTGAATCCCAACTCTCCTGAATGCTAAGAAAGTTGGATTCAGGTCTGAATATGAAATCTGTGGCTATTTAAATGAAAATTCAAATGGTGTCTCAAAAGGGACAAATCTGCCCAAGGTAAAACCAGAAAAAGATGGCCACACCCTTGTATCCTAGAATTTTTCTCGGCTCATAAGTGTATTAATTTATGAAGCATGCTTGACAACATTTCTTGTCTAATATTACAAAGCAAGGAAGTAATATGCACATATCACAGGTTTCATTAAGCAATTTGTTTTCTGAAAATCAAAATACCTGTAAATGTTCTTTTACGCTGACATCATCTTATGGTAATAAATGAGCTGCATTTCATCAACCATGTCAGAAAACCAAAAACTGATTTATGGAAGGGACAGATACTGTTGTTTGTTTTATTTTATATTCATCTTTCAAGAACTTGGATACTGTAATCTTTCTCATATTGACCTACTTGCATTGAAATTGAGTTATGGGAAGTCTGCACTGGGGCCCCCAATTCAGCAAGGTACTTCAGCACCTGTGTAACTTTCAGCATGTTTGTAATGCTATGGTCCTGTTTTTGTGCTTAACATTACACAGACACTTAGATACCTTACTGAATCAGGGCCTTAATTAGGGCTCAGTTCTGCAATATAATGAGTGCTGCTGCAAGGTGCTCAGTTCCCATTGGGAGTTTAGGGGCTTAGCATCTTATGGGAACTGTCAGCATTTTGCAGAATGAACTGCATAATGAACAATGTGGGTAGTGTTGACAGTGCACAATAGTACATGAGAGGCTGTAGTAGAAGGGAATTATGATTCCTTTATGTAGCTGCTGTCAGCAAGTGTCAAGCAAAAATATCAGTCAGGTGCTAGTGAGAAGTCTGCTCTGTAGACAAAAGGAGTAGAAATGTTTCGGCACAAAGGTCTTTGAGCTCTCACCCAACCTTAAATGGGGAGAAATGTAATAGTCCTTAAGTGGAAAATAATGTGGCATTATTCCCCAGAGTATAATGGTTATGGCTATGTCCAGCAGAATGACTTTAAAGGGCGCTACTTATTACAAAGGTATTGCTTTTACAGAAATGCAAATCTTTTCACAGTGACTGTTATGATACTTATTGATAGAATAAGGTGAAATTCACCTCTCTGCAGAGGCCTAGCAAAACACCAACATCACTTAAGTCTGTCTGAAGCCCTCACTTAGAGCTAAAATGAGATTTAAGTGAAGTATAAGTTTTGTTCTTTCCCTCTGCATATTGGGGGTGAATTTCACTCTTAGACCCTGATATTGCAAACACTTACACAAGCACTTAACTTTAAGTCAAACATGTGCATAAATGTTTGCAGTACCAGATCTTAGACAATAGTTTCAGTGTCTTACTATTAATTTATTAATAGTTTTTTTTTCTAGTACAATAATTTATTTCTAAACAAATTACAGTGAGCTACAATGTTCATTCCTGGTACATAGATGATGATGTAATTTGGCTGGCTTGTGCTTGCATAAATATTCATTCAAACGTCTGAGAGTATTGGGAATGATTGTGTTGCAAATTTTCTTGGAGAATGTTCGTTGTAGCTCTTTTTCATCATAAATCTTGCTAAACATGGAGACTAGGGCTGGTGGCAAATGCTCAGATCCTCAAAGGTGTTTAGGTTTTTATTTGAGGATATGGAGCAAGGTGTCTTGCATATGAAATTTTGACAGAAAATGAGACAAGCTAATCATGAAAATGCTCATGCAATTGGTATTTTGACCTGCTTTAATGTAGCCATGTCTATGAAATTCTTTCATTAATTTCTAAACATTTCCTCTTTCGAATAACCTGGACTGTACATAGAATAATACAGAACTTTACATCCATAGGTCAGGTCAGCACTTTTATTATGAGCCTGTTTTTGGCTCATTCTTATTTTTTAGTTTCACAGTATATGCTGTAGTGCCTCTCGTTCTCCTGAAGTAAGACTGCCTGAGGCCGTCTTGGGGGCATCAGTATAGACTCCATTTCTTTTGTTTGGATCAAAGAACATCAGTGCTGACTTAATGTTCAAACTACGCTTCAGCTCACTTCCTTTGTGCTCACATTCTGCTCACTGTGTCCACTCAGTTTGGCTTTGTGGTAGAGTCCACAGTGAGAAGGTCTTTTCTGCGAGTCTGAGAAAGAGCCAATTGAAGGCAATGGAACAGACTCCCATTAACTTTTGTGGGCTTCGAATCAAACCCTTAGTTAATAACTCCTGGATGTTATACATCTTTTCATATTTTCCAAGCCTTACAGTTTACTTTGACCTCAGATTACTCTCTTATTGAATAATTTAGCATCTGGCTATGATTTCTCTTATTGAGAAGAGATTTTACCTTTGTTAGCAGCAATCCATATTGCTTGAATTCTTTGCTGTGCTTTAATTAAGCTAATGTAATGTTCTTGTTTAACTTTAGCTTTGGATAATATTATGGTCGACATAAGCTACATGCGTTCTAGACCTTCAATAATGTTCTTTGAAACTTTTCAGCTGTTGAAGTGATCCCTAATGGCAATCTCTGAAAACAAAATTTACCAAAGAGAATTAAATATGAACATCTTGGGATTCTCACTGTCAAGCTTCGACTGCCAGGAGCCATGTGAAACTTTTAGCCTTGAAATAGAGCAGACACATGCATATTACTCTGATGAGAGGAAAACAGTAATTGTGGATGGATGTCTTTTTATCTTAGACTTCATATCATTAAGATGAACACACACACAAAGTGCCCTATTCTTTCTGACAAATCTCATTGCAATAGCATGGTTAATGTTACATATTTTACTGGTCCTATTTAATCTACTATATGACCAAGTTCTTGCTGTAAAACTTCCCCAACTGGTAGAGGTGCTCTGTGTGATTGACCTATCTCTGCTTATTCAATGTGATTGAGTTTATATTTTTTATGGTTTGGTGCCAGGTCTTTATACCCATGATTGATATTGGTATGCAAAGTTAGTAGACAATTTTGAAAATTGGACCTGAATGTACAGACAGTTGCATCTTGGGGAAACTGCTGTGTGTGTTGTGGTGCAGTTTGTTTTAGAATGTCTGCACATAATCAGTAAAGTTGGATCTCTGAGTCTCTGACTGGAGTATTTCTTAGGTGCAGAGCTGCTGCCAAGAAGTTATAGCCGCACAAACAAACAAAAGCCTTACGATAGATATCTTTAAATTGACATTAAAATATAATAGTTCATTATAAATAATAAAAATGTACACTTCTCAGGCTACCACAGGGCAATGCCACAATTCAACTAATTTACTTAATACTTTCCCTATGAACACATCTTCTTTGGTCATTTCAGAATAATAGTTCAGAGCAGCTGTTGTGGGTAGTGGTTGGAAAACTAGGATAAACGTTCTGGGAAAGCTCATAGTGTGAAATCCTGTCCCCTTCCAACATGAATGGAAATCTGTCACTGACTTCACAGGGGCTAGGACTTCTTATACAAGACCTATCTGGGCCAGGTTATATGAGAGTGTTAATGAACTAGGACTAACATCCATTCAGTTGGGTTGTGTTCAACAGAGCTACCTGTCCTTCACAAAAGAATCTTAGGGCTTGTCTACATGGGGGAAAAGTACTGGAATTACTGTACTGCTATAGGTATGCAGGTGTGACTCCCAATGTGGATGCTCTTATGCAGAATATGATCCTTTTTTCTTTGTTTGTTTGTTTAGCTTAATTTGCGATCCACTGATATTCCAAATATGTGTTCACTTGTGGAGTGATGATAATATAACTATAGAGGTATGATTATACCTGTATAATAACACTGGTAAATTTCCCTGTATGGACAAGCCTTTAGTTCATTTATCCCAAGATCCTACTGCTCAGGGGCAGTTAAGGAGGCTTTCAAACTATCCACTTTACCTATGTGCCCCCAAGGACTCCAACTTCAGAGGCAGGCAAAGCTTCCCAGAACAGTTTGTTCTATCCTAATTACATTATGGCTCTTCCTTCAAAATACACCACCTACAGGAAAGTTTCTTTCTTTAGCCCTTGGGTTGTTCTATTCAGCATTTTATTTTTATAGCCTTTTTTTCTTTTTTTTTGGGGGGGGGGTGTCTGGGAAAATACTGAAAATCACTTTCCAGACTCAGAACTTCATTAATACTGTACATTATATTTAATAAGACAAACAAAGCCAAGCTACCTACTTCCTGAAATACTACAGAGCCATATGCGGAATTCAATAGATACGCTGATATCAGTAAAAAATACCCACCTAGAATCTGAGGAATTGAGACATTTTGGAGCATCTCTGTGGATCTGGGGGAGGTTGCAGAATTTATACTACACAGTGACCATTGTCTTATTTGCTTCTAAAGTGTTTGGATGTGGAAGCTTATCTCTCCCCTGCCCCCGCCTTTCCCCCACTGCTTCCCAATTACTTCCAGTAATAGTTAAAATTTCCATCAACTTTAGTTTCTGTACGGTGTCTTCTATGTAATATATTCATTTGGATTTTAAAAAAACTGCACCGCAGTGAACACCCATTCTGGACTCTGAGCACACTTGGCATACAAAGAACTGCATGTTGTCTGGAGATGCTCGCATTGACACACTTTCATGCTTTGGAGCTTTCCCTTGCAGCAGGTGTGCTAACGGATCACTCTAGGATCCTTGTTAGAGCTAGGATCACCAAGCAGAAGTTGTATGTGGGGTTTTGGAGCAGCAGTTGTATGGCCCTCCCCTTTCCATTTCAAATCTAATTCAGACATATGGGAAATCAAGAAGACGGGAAGAGGGAAGGCCATATGGGAAGATAGAAGGTCATCTATGCGAGGTTTCCTCACTGATGTAGTACATCAGGAACAAGAACCAACCAATACCTAAAATCATGTTGCTGTGGTTCTGCTTAATATGATATAAGTTTCTCAGCCAGAGAAATGGGCATATCCCAGTGAATCATACCTGGAGGCAGCAGAGCATTCTGAGAGTGTCTCTAAACATATGTACATGCACAAAGTCAAATGCTTGATGTGCAAGCAGAAATTTCGGTGGCTTCATTACTAACAGTGGTGGATCAGAAACAACACAGGTGCTGGTTACACAGCATACTCCTGTCTGTTTGCCAGCTATGTGCGTAATCAAAGTAGTTGGCTATTTCCTTCTAATCACACTGGTACAATGGCTAGATTTACAGTGCACAGTGACACATCTGCTATAAATGCTTCAGTATCATCACTTGAGGAGGATATTCAGGTGGCAAAACCGCGAATAGGTGTTTTGTTGAATAACCAATAAGACATCTGCATTTGGGTTGATTCAGCTACTGTTTGTGGGCCTCTGCCTGAGTGAGCATTGCAATGAAAGCATTGTATAAAGGGGAGGACTGATAAACAAACATATGAAAAGTCTTCATATGTCTGTAGCTGAGAATCTAAAGGATGTGCAACAAACCATGATCCCTTATTTGTTCCTTCCTGAATTCTTTCTCCAACTTTAACCTGGTCTCTTTCAACATCACACATCTGTCCCCTCCCTGATGTCCTGCCACTTGGCCTTCCTGTGATTTCCCATCTATCAATGCAAATGACTTCTCTTCTGCTTACAGTCCTCTCTTCCTTATTATTTCCGGATCTTCCTTTCCTTGGCAGTTGTTGATTCACTCCATGATTTACTCTCCTTTACATTTGACTCTTTTGCCCCTCTCTCCTATTGCAATATCCTCCCTGCCAACCTCTAGCCCTGGCTCAGCCTCAACATTCAGTTCCTCTGCTTCCACTCTCAAACTGTGGAGTGTCTCTCGTGGAAATCTGGTAATCATGCTGACTACCTGCCTTACAAATTTGTTCCTTCTTTCTTCATTTCTGCTGTCTTCCTAGCTAAGCTAGTCTATTTCTCCACCCTAATTGAAGCTCATGCCCACAATCCCAGTGGCTTTTTACCACCTTTGACTCCCTCCTCAAGCCCTCCCCACTCTCTGCCTTCACTTCCCTCTCTGCACAGGATCTTGCCAATTTCAAAATGCTGCTACAAAGATCATTTCACTAGCCTGTTGCTTTGAGCATGTCGCCTGTAGCTTTACACCTCTCCCATATCCATATCAAACAAACTACTTGTCTTCACTTTCAAGGCTGTTCACAGCCTAAGTCCATGCTACCTAGCATTTTTCATATGCTATTAGGATATCATGTCCTACCTCAGTTTTGCCTGAGATACCAGGCTTCATCTCCCACTTCTTAAATATCCAAACACATACCTTTGTGTTTATTCCCGTGCATGGGAGGAGCTTCCTGTAAACATCCACAAAGCTACCTCATTGTCCTCCTTCAAATCACTTCTTAAAACTCTTCTTTGCCATGAGGATGACAAAAAACTTGACAAGGCTCACTAGGCTACTGGTGTGTAGTGAGCACTGCCTATTGTGCTAAACAATATTGTCTATTCACTTCCTTGTGCTTCCCTGTCTATCTGCATGTAAACCTGTTGTCTCTTGTGTTATGCTTAGATCCTAAATTCTTGAGTCAGGGACAGTTCTTGTTTGGTGGTTGTAAATCATGTAGCACGATGAGGTCCTGAGCCATGAGTGGGTTTCCTAGGCACTACAAACTATAAAGAATAATAAACAATGCAGATAACTGAAAAAGCAATGCCCCAATGGCTTTTGCATATGCAGAAAATAAGATCAAAAATAGCGAGTCCATCGAGAGCAACCATTGAACGGAACACACAGTTAAATACAACGCAGTAAAAAAAAAAAGAGAGAAAAAGTTATTACTTTAGATGAATAACAGTATGTTGCGGAGTGGGGAGGGGATGAAATGTCTTTCCAAATCTCCTGCAAATTATTGTTCACTGGCTCAGAAGAAAAGAATAAGCTAGCGTTTAAATCAGTGGAGTTTCATATGGGGTGGGGGGTGTATTTTACCCCAATGTTTGGTTGTATACAGCATCTATGCCAGATGTTCGTTTGTTTGTTTTTCTTGTGTGAAAGTAGAATGAATTATATTGAAATTATAATTCATTAAAGAAATGCTACTTGAAGGGTTTGTTGAAATCTAGTTGTCAGGAAGAGAAACATTAAGGAGTGTGAGACAATGGGTCCTCAAACTAATTAACTTAGAGCTCCTACTGAGCTAGGAGATTGGTAAACGTTAGTATGCAAATAAGATATGTATGTATATTTGTCAGTTTCTGCTTCCTTTTGTCTCTTATATTAAATTGGCTTTGGCTTATCTGTATAAATAAGTTAGCTTGAGCCTCAGAGAGGGGTTCACATATCTGGGTGCATTGGCAAAGCGCTTTGCTAATAAACAGAGTGGTCTGACAAATTATGTGAGTCCTGAATCTGACGTTGACACTTGGCTACGTGAGAAAGAGCAATGTTTGCTAGGAAATCTATTATGGACATATTCAGTGTGGCCAAACCATATGTATCTGAACAACAGATTGTGTTTGGTTTGATTTGTGATTGGTGAATGTGATGTTGGAACTAACCCTGAAACTGTAGCTAATGTATTTGATGGGTTGCATATGTGCTCTGTAGTTCTATTTTCCTGTATTACTTAATTTATATTGGTCCCCATGGACACAAAACACTGCACTCATAAACATGAAAGCCAAATACAAAGAGAATATATTAAAATACATCTGTAAAACCCAGGTAAGTGTCAACTACATATCTTCAATTTACCTGGGTATAATAATAATTCTATAATGGATCCTCCCATTTTTTTCAAACACATATGATATAGCTCTATTTAGGAATAGAGCTGGGTGAAATTTTTTGACTAAAACTTTTGTCAGTGAAAAATGCAGATTCAGTGACAACAAAACATTATGTGAATTCATAATTTTCCCAAGTGGTTTAGGTTTTCTAAAACAAACAAACAAGGGACAGATAGGGCTACAACTAGACTGTATAAATTTTGTTTTCTAACAAAATATTTCAATTTTCAATTCAAAATGATTTTTCATTCTAAAATTTTCTTTAATTCTAACCCCATATATGACAGTCTGAGGTGTTAAGGTGAGAGACAGTTTTGTATCTGATAGAGACCGATATCTTGCAGTTGCATATGACTATTCAGAAGGTTAGTCACATGGAGCATGTCTAGACTAGGCCAGTTAGCTAAAACATTTTATTTAATGTCTTTTTATATGAGACTTTGCATCTACTGTAGACAGAACAAGTTACGTCTGAAAATGTTAGCCAGTTGTGGTCAACTCAAGAGGTGAGCTTAGAGTTAACTACAACCAACTAACACATGTTTAAACACAAGCAATTTTTTTACTTGATGTATGCCCTTTGTGTATGGAATTGTGTACCCTTGAGATATCAGTAGTTATATTCAACTGATACAGTAAGTTATGAACTAGAAATAGACTAGTGGATTAGGCTTAGGCCTAAAATAGAGTTTAGAACTGAAATCAAGTGATCCCAAACAAACTCCCAATTATGAACACAATGTCCAAGCTAAATTTGGGATATATAATAATGCAGATGAGGACCATTTGTATACACAGAGAAGTTAAGCTGATGCATTTCATAGAGTTCAAGATCCCAGAAAGCTACAGGTTAGCATGCAGGTTGCTGTGTACATAGGTTACTCCATTTATTGATGAAGCATAGTTGGCTGACTGTGCTCAGAATCAGGTCTCTAGAGTTTAGATTCTTATTCTCACCTCCTCTCCTAAAACTAAACTCAATTCCAGTCACTACAGTGCCACAGATTTTGGCTTCCAAATAATAATAGTTTCCAGGTTAGGATTTACAACATTTCAATGCAGTTGTTTTACCTTCAGGGTAGAATCAATGTAGAACACTTTAAGCTCCACAGTGCTTGTTATGCATTGGATACGGGTTGCATCCTCTAAGGCTAGCATTTTAAACTGAACATTTAACAGTATATCATTTCCTCTCCTATTAGAGGCAATTTGTTTTATTTCATGACACAGTTATCTATGGATGTTTATATTCAATTATGTAGAACAGTATATTACCTTGTTTTTTAACCATAAATTGTTGTCTTTTGAGACAGGTGAAATTGTTATGTTAAACAGATTAGAGTTTCAATTCCAGGCTTGACAGAAAGACACACATTTCACTCCATATACAGGTTTCAGAGTAGCAGCTGTGTTAGTCTGTATCCGCAAAAAGAAAAGGAGGACTTGTGGCACCTTAGAGACCAACAAATTTATTTGAGCATAAATTTGTTAGTCTCTCAGGTGCCACAAGTCCTCCCTTTCTTTTTACTCCATATACAGTAACCCCAAGATATTTGGAATTAGTTAATTAAGATGTATCAAGTCCTGTCAACATGCCTTGTTACTTTTCATTCAGACAAGAGATACTGGTCTGCATTACATCTGTTCTAAACAGGTGAAATCCCAGATTTTAGTGGAGTTGATCGATTTACACGAGGGCTAAATCTGATCCACCACCACCTATATGGAAAACAAATAAATACAACTAGAAGAATATGCATTACCGAGAGAGGAAAATGTTCTTGGTTTAAATATCTAGGGTCTTGTGTCCCCCATTAAAGTAGTATCTGATCTTCTACCGAATTTATCTACTATCAAATACCCTGGAAGGAACTCAGAGCCATTGCTTGAACCCTGTGATGATGATATGCCAAAATAATTAGAGTTTGTGTGTTAAGAGGCAACTGCACATCACCAACAGGCCCAATCTGGTAGCCTTGAACACACAACACCCAATGGAAGTTTGGAAAGTTCAGGATCAGAGCCACATAAGCTGACTTTTTTTTTTCTTCTCAAAGTGTGTGTTTAGTGGAAAGAAAAAAGTAGAGAGTGAATGCGTGTAAGTGTTTAACTCGGGTATTTCATAAGGAAAATATCACGGAAGGCCATTTTTTAAAGCTGCATGTATGAATATAAAAGATAAATTTTACATTTATGGCGACAAGCATCAGAAATGCTGGCAGACGCATCCAGTGAAAGAACAAATAATGGTCATGTACTGGGATGCAATCGCAACGAAGCAACAAAGTTTAAATTTTGGCTAATTATTCGATGGGGTTAAAATAATCAGATATTTCTCAGCTAAATTCCTATAACAACTGCAAAGAAATTCTGTTGCACAAGCTCAATTCAATGAAAAATATTTGTTCACTATTAACAAAGTGAAAATACACTTTCACACCTGGGAACATTTACAACAGGTTAAGGCAATAGTTGTAGTTATTAAAACAGTGACTTTAAAAACAATAGGAGTACTTGTGGCACCTTATGGACTAACCAATTTATTTGAGCATAAGCTTTCGTGAGCTACAGCTCACTTCATCGGATGCATAAAGTGGAAAGTACAGTGAGGAGATTTTATATACACACAGACCTTGAAAAAATATACATTGTAAGGAGAGTGATCACTTAAAATGAGCTATTACCAGCAGGAGAGTGGGGTGGGGGGAGAGAAAACCTTTTGAAGTGATAATCAAGGTGGGCCATTTCCAGGAGTTAACAAGAATGTCTGAGGAACAGTGGTGGGGGCGGGGGAGGAATAACCAAGGGGAAATAGTTTCACTTAGTATAATGACTCAACCACTCCCAGTCTCTATTAAAGCCTAAGTTAATTGTATCCAATTTGCAAATTAATTCCAATTCAGCAGTCTCTCCTTGGAGTCTGTTTTCGAAGTTTTTTTGTTGAAGGATAGTCACTTTGAGATCAGAAATTGAGTGACCAGAGAGATTGAAGTGTTCTTCGACTGGTTTATGAATGTTATAATTCTTGACATCTGATTTCTGTCCATTTATTTTTTACGTAGAGACTGTCCAGTTTGACCAATGTACATGGCAGAGGGGCATTGCTGGCACATGATGGCATATATCACATTGGTAGATGCGCAGGTGAACGAGCCTCTGATAGTGTGGCTGATGTGATTAGGCCCTGTGATGGGGTCACCTGAATAGATATGTGGGCACAGTTGGCAACAGGCTTTGTTGCAAGGATAGGTTCCTGGGTTAGTGGTTCTGTTGTGTGATGTGTGGTTGCTGGTGAGTATTTGCTTCAGGTTGGGGGGCTGTCTGTAGGCAAGGACTGGCCTGTCTCCCAAGATTTGTGAGAGTGATGTGTCATCTTTCAGGATAGGTTGTAGATCTTTGATGCATCCGATGAAGTGAGCTGTAGCTCACGAAAGCTTATGCTCAAATAAATTGGTTAGTCTCTAAGGTGCCACAAGTCCTCCTTTTCTTTTTGCGAATACAGACTAACATGGCTGCTACTCTGAAACCTGTCATTATGCAAGGCACTGCCTTTAGCTGTATGGAGTGGAAATCTATCAGCTTCATGAAAAATCTTGTACAGATACAGACAGACATAATCTTCCTTTCAAATGCAAACAGATGGACATCATTCCAAAAGGACTGAAGGTAAAAAATCCATTACAATCTACATACCACACAGATTATGCCGACAGCTTTTGTCACACGCTCTCAAAGAAACTGCGGAACCACCTGATCAACATCCTCTACAGCAAACAGGGAAAGATTAAGAATGAGCTCTCAAAACTGGATACTCTCATAAAAAAAAAACCTTCGACACAAACTTCCTCATGGCTGGACTTTACTAAAACTAGACAAGCAATTTACAACACACACTTTGCTTCTCTCCAAAAGAAAAAGGACACTAAATTATCTAAACTACTAAGTGCCACAAGGGGCCACAGCAACGATTCCCTTAACCCACCCAGCAATATTGTTAATCTATCCAACTATACTCTTAGCCCAGCAGAAGAATCTGTCCTATCTCAGGGCCTCTCCTTCTGCCCCTCCACCCCCATGAACATGATACAGTTCTGTGGTGACCTAGAATCCTATTTTCGATGTCTCTGACTTAAGGAATATTTCCAACACACCTCTGAACAACATACTAATCCACAGAGAACCCCCTACCAACACTACAAAAAGAAGAATTCTAGGTGGACTCCTCCTTAAGGTCAAGACAGCAGACTGGACTTCTACATAGAGTGCTTCCGCCGACGTGCACGGGCTGAAATTGTGGAAAAGCAGCATCACTTGCTCCATAACCTCAGCCATGCAGAACACAATGCCATCTACAGCCTCAGAAACAACTCTGACATCATAATAAAAAAGGCTGAAAAAGGAGGTGCTGTTGTCATCATGAATAGGTTGGAATATGAACAAGAGGCTGCTTGGCAGCTCTCCAACACCACTTTCTACAAGCCATTACCTTCCGATCCCACTGAGGGTTACCAAAAGAAACTACAGCATTTGCTCAAGAAACTCCCTGAAAAAGCACAAGAACAAATCCGCAGAGACACACCCCTGGAACACCGACCTGGGGTATTCTATCAGCTACCCAAGATCCATAAACCTGGAAATCCTGGGCACCCCATCATCTCAGGAATTGGCACCCTGACAGCAGGATTGTCTGGCTATGTAGACTCCCTCCTCAGGCCCTACGCTACCAGCACTCCCAGCTATCTACGAGACACCACTGACTTCCTGAGGAAACTACAATCCATCGGTGATCTTCCTGATAACACCATCCTGGCCACTATGGATGTAGAAGCCCTCTACACCAGCATTCCACACAAAGATGACTACAAGCCATAAGGAACACTGTCCCCGATAATGTCACAGCAAACCTGGTGGGTGAACTTTGTCCTCACCCATAACGGTTTCACATTTGGTGACAATGTATACCTTCAAATCAGCGGCACTGTTATGGGTACCCGCATGGCCCCACAGTACGCCAACATTTTTATGGCTGACTTAGAACAACGCTTCCTCAGCTCTCATCCCCTAATGCCCCTACTCTACTTATGCTACACTGATGACTTCTTCATCATCTGGACCCATGGAAAAGAAGCCCTTGAGGAATTCCACCATAATTTCAACAATTTTCATCCCACCATCAATCTCAGCCTGGACCAGTCCACACAAGAGATCCACTTCCTTGACACTACAGTGCTAATAAGTGATGGTCACATAAACACCACCCTATACCGGAAACATACTGACCGCTATTCCTACCTACATGCCTCCAGCTTTCACCCAGACCACACCACACGATCCATTGTCTACAGCCAAGCTCTACAATACAACCACATTTGCTCCAACCCCTCAGACAGAGACAAACACCTACAAGATCTCTATCAAGCATTCTTACAACTACAATACCCACCTGCTGAAATGAAGAAACAGATTGACAGAGCCAGAAGAGTACCCAGAAGTCACCTACTACAGGATAGGCCCAACAAAGAAAACAACAGAATGTCACTAGCCGTCACCTTCAGCCCCCAACTAAAACCTCTCCAATGCATTATCAAGGATCTACAACCTATCCTGAAAGATACCCATCACTCTCACAAATCTTGGGAGACAGGCCAGTCCTTGCCTACAGACAGCCCCCCAACCTGAAGCAAATACTCACCAGCAACCACACATCACACAACAGAACCACTAACCCAGGAACTTATCCTTGCAACAAAGCCTGTTGCCAACTGTGCCCACATATCTATTCAGGGGACCCCATCACAGGGCCTAATCACATCAGCCACACTATCAGAGGCTCGTTCACCTGCGCATCTACCAATGTGATATATGCCATCATGTGCCAGCAATGCCCCACTGCCATGTACATTGGTCAAACTGGACAGTCTCTACGTAAAAAATAAATGGACAGAAATCAGATGTCAAGAATTATAACATTCATAAACCAGTCGGAGAACACTTCAATCTCTCTGGTCACTCAATTTCTGATCTCAAAGTGACTATCCTTCAACAAAAAAAACTTCGAAAACAGAATCCAAGGAGAGACTGCTGAATTGGAATTAATTTGCAAATTGGATACAATTAACTTAGGCTTTAATAGAGACTGGGAGTGGTTGAGTCATTATACTAAGTGAAACTATTTCCCCTTGGAAAAAGAAAAGGAGTACTTGTGGCACCTTAGAGACTAACCAATTTATTTGAGCATGAGCTTTCGTGAGCTTCAGCTCACTCCCCCGCCCCCGCCACTGTTCCTCAGACATTCTTGTTAACTCCTGGAAATGGCCCACCTTGATTATCACTTCAAAAGGTTTTCTCTCCCCCCACCCCACTCTGCTGCTGGTAATAGCTCATTTTAAGTGATCACTCTCCTTACAATGTATATTTTTTCAAGGTCTGTGTGTATATAAAATCTCCTCACTGTACTTTCCACTTTATGCATCCGATGAAGTGAGCTGTAGCTCACGAAAGCTTATGCTCAAATAAATTGGTTAGTCTCTAAGGTGCCACAAGTACTCTTTTTCTTTTTGCAAATACAGACTAACACAGCTGCTACTCTGAAACCTTTAAAAACAATGAAAAACTCTTTATTCTGCATCTTTTGGAACCTATACAAGGAGAGTCAGGTAGCCAATAAAGTAGTCATTGGAGTTTTCTCTTCATCTGTCATCCTGTCCATGAACCCTTTATTCTGTCTTTCAGGGTGTATAATTTTAGTCTTTTAACAATATAATATGTCAGAGTTGATTAGGCTATATTGATGTTTGTATCACACCCACCTGTTCAAAATATTGTGACATATTCAATACCTTTGTAATTTACTGGTCCTTTCATTTGCACTCATTCATATGCACAACATCTGTTCGAAAGGGTTTGTCCTTCAGCTACAAAAGGTATTATACCTCCAGGTGTTCCGTATCACCCCTCTCACTCATCTGCCATGTAAACATTGTGACTATAATAATATATTCACAGATTAGATTAATAGATTATAATAACAATTAGAATAACAAGTCTAATAGGAATTGCTATAGAATTTGATGGTGTTCAGGGGTGACACTTTTAATTAGAACTAAACACTATTTATAGGTTAAACGAGGATGCATGTCATTTGGGGCCTGTTATGAAAACTTGGCCTGAGCAATAAATCCCATTGAAGTTAGGGGAGTTCTTCCTGAATAACACCTGCAGGCCACAGCCTGCAGGTATCTGACCATGTCTGAATATTGTGGCCCATTTTAGGGCTGAATCTTGTTCACACTCAGGGCCAATCAGAGGGGGTGCCAGGAGGGCCATTTGGCCTGGGCCTCAAGCTCAAAGGGGGCCTCAAATTTAGACACTTGTTAATTTTTTGCATTTGATAAGCTTCACAACTTGTTTTTATGTGCATCCCTATTGGACCAAAATGTGACACACCCTCTCAGCTTAAAGCTGCAAATTTAAGCAAATAAGAGATGTGATTTAGTAAAAGAGGTATTTTTTTTTGTTAACTGATATAGATTGTCACATTAAAGAGTTAAAAATCTTTATAAATATTAAAAACATATCAGTTCTGATGGCAGAAGATTAGACCATGTGTCGTCATTCTTTATTTTTATTATGGGTAGGGACCTCAAAAGCTGTAAGTGGCCCGGGCTTCTCTGGACCTCTGAGAGGGCCTGTTCACGCTGACTTCAATCGGAGTTTTGTTAATGATACCAATGTAAGGAGGAACAGGTCCTTAGAAACCACAGTAGTTTCTACTTGAAAAGGAATGAAACAAGAATGTTTGTTTGATATAATGCAGTTTTTACTATTTAGCAGGCAAACAGTTTCTCTTAGGTTTGCATCATAAACATCCTTTTGAACAACATGCTATCTCTTGTGGCTTCAATTATTTATCATTTATTTACTGCACAGGCTCTCCCTGCAATAAACAACCTCCAAAATAATATTCTAGCGACAGTTTACAGTGAACTACACTGTAGATAGCATGAACTGTAAGGGACATAATCATTTCCTGCATACTAACTCAGTGTGGAAAAGGTTCTTTTCCTTATATGGGCAAGCAAAGATTGTTGTTCATTTTTTTAAAATTTTAATCTACAAAAGAACACTCTCACCCAATCCACTCATAATGCCATGTTTATTTTAGAATGACTTGAAAAAATACATCCTTGGGAACACTCCCCTAAGAATCTCCAATAACTTAATTATACTTCAAGGACAGATCTAAAAACCCACAAACATATTTTTGATCCTTTCAGGAAAACATTCATATTACATAGTACACAAACAGTCCACTCTCTCCTTAAATTCTGGAAGGGAACTATTTTTCAAAGTTATCACACAACTCTCTTGATTAGAGAGCATCTATAACTCCAAAAGTCATGAAGAAATATTATAAAAACAAGATCTATTTACTCCAAACCACACTGTAAAATTAATGCAGTGCCATTGCTTATCCCTTATCCACCCAGGTGACAAATCTGAACACACTCCAAGCCCAATTCCCTTAATGACAAATGTAGACCACACAGTTTACTGTTCAGTTCAGGTCCCTGGGCTGGCTATGCTACTTATTAATTTTACAGCCTTAGACAAAGCTAGGAGCCCATTTTTATCTTATAACCATGTTAAATTATTTGAAATCTGCCTTTGAATGCAAACAAAGAGAAGCAATTCATAGATGAGTACAAAGGGGATTTATTTACTGAGAGGAACTGTCCATCAATTAAAGGGAGACAAATAAAACACTGAGGAGAAAATGACATTCATACAGCACTATGCCTATAGAATTTTAATAGACTTTTCCTAGGTAAGAAGTCACTACATGTCATACTTTACTCATTATTAACTGTGCTTATAAGTGCTATATTTTTATGCTATGTGGATATAGTTCAATATGTTGTTGCTCCCAACATTAGTGGAGCTGAATTATTGTTAATAACATTGAATTTTTATTATTAATTTCACTAGCATAAAGAAGGCCAGAATCAAAAGCCAGAAAGATGATGTCCATCCAGGTAATATAAATGAATGCTTTACCCAGCATTGCTGTTTCTAGTTTACCTAGCTTGCTGTGAGCTGGACAGGTGAAGGGTTGAGGTTGGGGGACGGAGGAGGAACAGAAAGGTCATATTCTAGATTTTCAGCATTCAACTTGAATTTCCTGGCTTCTGGGACACAGCCAATGTTTTGGGTGAGCTGTGCAGGGATTTGGCACCATGCTTTTCTGTTAATATCTGTGGTGGTTATGCAACTAATCCTTCCCCCACCCCATCAATAAATGCTGTCCTCAAAGCCACACACACACACTCTCTCTCTTGCATTGATTACAATAGGAGCTCCATCTGAATAAAGACTGTGGCCCTGTGTATTAAAAGTGTACAGTTCCTGATATTAAAACTTACTTTTAACAAAGCAGCTGAATTTCCTTGGTTTTCAATTTCATAAAAAGTGTTAGTAAGGCACCAGTAACATATATCAGAGGAGATTAGACTCCAGTGTCTGCATCACTCTGCACCTGTTTGCAATCTTTTCCTGTATAATATCCACTGTTTGTGATTTATTGTTTCATTCATTCTGGGCTCAATCTTGCAGAGTGTGAGAGCATCTTCTCCTTCCCCTGAAATTAATAGGAGCCGAGGGTGCACAGCATCTCTACAGACTGAGCTTGTACATATTACTTCACACACACACAGCATTTGTGTGCTCGTAATGCTTGTTCTTGCATTGCCATATAAAGTGTTTGTTTCTCAGTCTCCTCCACTTAAATATTACAAACTTAATAGATTCAATTGTTAATGGCGAATGACCCTACAAAAAGCCCTTTTTGTGCCGTGTGTGGCTGTTTAATTTATGACATAGTTTCCTCTGCACTGCACCCTTACGTTTCTGGAAAGTCCATTTGTCTGTAGGGATAGCTGCCATTTTGTGTGGCAGAGCTGATGGGGTTATCTTGAAGAGAATGTACATGCTTGATGCTCTTTCCCAAAGACTTTACTGTTGATCTTTCCTGCATTGTTGTTTCCCATAATCATGAATAATTCATTCACAGGTTACTTTATGATTGTGCTTTCTGTAGAAAAAAACAAGGGTGCATGCCCACATACACACAAATACCTCAATACTTGCTTTCAGACCTGCAACTTTGTATTTGTGCCCCACAATTTACATAGCACAAAATCCTCATGCAAAGTTGTGGTAACTATATACGCTTACACCCCTCCTGCAATCTAAACTTAAATACATATGATAAGCAAATAATTTTTAAGTCGCCATTTTACAGTACCATGCTGAAACTGAGACTGCAGTCCTTTTTCAAGCTGAACCCCCCCTTGAAACCTCTGGGGTTGTGTAGTCAGGGGAGAATCTAGCCATCTGCTCTTCAAAAACAATCCAGAGAACTAGGAATGTTTAGAGTCCATATATGTGCTAACATTTATCTTATTGTTTGTTGATATTTTGTAAAATGTATATGGACACTTCAAATCTAAATTACTGTAGGGATATGTGACAGCTCCTTTTAAAGAAAAAGATCTTCTTGCTCATGAAAGTATTGTTTGTTTCTTAAACCATAGCAAATTGCTATTTATAATAGACTATTGTAAATATGCCTTTCTTTAGATTACAGTTCATTTAGAATCTGTATCAGTCGAGTGAACATTTTCTGTTCTCTCAGTGGACTAAAGACAAGATATGAAATGAATAAAACTTTATCAATTCATCTTCAGACACTTTTAGAAAGTATTAAAATGAAAATAATAAATGTCTACTAAGCTCATGTTTTTAGTCCACTTGGCTATACTTTATCTCAAGGCAAAAAAGAGAGATGTATTGATGTGTCCTTAAGATCTACTCTTGGACAAAGCAGTTCTTGCACCTTTAAAGAGAGGAAACCTATTGGGAGAAATGGAAGTGAAAATGCCTTTTTGCATTTCATCAATGATTCTGTAAATCTTTCATATCTGCAACTGTTTTTCCTGGCATGAAGTTCATTGCCAGCGAGAGAGAAGGAGAACCACAGGCACCAAGGAGTTAACAAGCAAATAAAGCCTTTTAAAGAGCTGAAGGAAAAATTTTAAAAAGTCTTTTAAGTTATTTTCTCAATCCTTTCTGTTCCCTTGCGATTCCACTGGTAGATGGGAGCATAAACAGGCATCACTGGGCTAGAGTGAAAGGCTGGGGAAAGAAAACAAGGGGGTTTTGTGGCATCCTCCACCAAGAATGCAGGTGACCCTCTGTGCTGCATAGGGAGTGGAAAGCAACAGGGAAGCTAATATTATCTGGAGAATACTTTCTTGGAGTGAAAGCAGGTGTCCAAGTTAGAGTTGATGGAGCTTTGATTCCAGTGGGTTTTAGGGGAGGTTTCATAAGCAAGGGCCCTTGGACCCATAGGATATGACTGTGAAGAGCTATACAAGTAACTCTTCCTTTATTTTGGTTTGCTGACAGTTTCCTCTCCCCCCCTTCCAAAACAAAGTGGGGGCGGGGGAGAGGATTGTTTCAGAGCAAACTAAACATTTCATTTGACTGGAAATGAAATGAATCCTTTTATGATTGAGCTTTTTAAGGGTTCTTAAATTATTTTTTAATAACGTCAAGCTGTCTGGAGTGGCTCACGAATGTGGGCTAGACTGTTACAAACCAAGACACAAACCCCAAATTGGTTGTGTGTGTTTTTAATTAGACTTCACAAACAAAGTTTCTGGTGTGAACTCCTCAAGAACTATGGCTTGATCTACACTAGGAACTTATGTCGATATAACTACATTGCTCAGGGGTGTGGAAAATCTGGTTATTCTGACCTAACTCCTGGTATAGACAGCACTATGTTGACACGAGGGCTTCTCCCGTCGACACAGCCACCGACTCTTGAGAAGGTGAAGTACCTATGCCGATGGGAGAAACTCTCCTGTTGGCATAGGCAGAGTCTTCACTACACTCTACAGTGGCAAGGTGAAGCACTGGAAGTGTAGATAAGCCCTATAGCAGCCTTAACATGGAGTCAGAAACAGTCTCCTGGGGCACTCCAGTCTGTCTTGCCACCCACGCAAGTCTGCCTAGTACAACAATATTCAGGTTACTCCCAGTCTCAAAGGACTAGTTGCTTACCTCAGGTCAAATGCGCACTAGATTTCTCACCAAAGACAATGCTTGCAGCCAGTCCTATAATAAACTAACTTAAGATGTATTAACTAGGGAAAAGAGTTATTTACAAGGTTAAAGCAGATAAATATACATACACAAATGAGTTAGTCTTAGGTTTCAAAATTTAATAGAATGTCCTGTAACGTGCAAGTTCTGTATGTCCCTTAGGACTAAGCCAAGCTAATAACCGGAGATCCCTTGCTTATACTTTGGCATGAGTTGGCATCTGGTCTGCCAGGGTCACAAACAAGGCTGATGGACATTTTGAAATTAAAAGTAATTGAAAAATTAAAATTAAAAACATGTTTTGAAAACACTGGAAAAATAAATGTTTTTGGAATGTTTTTTTTCTGACTGAAAAAAGAATCTGGCAAATTTTAACACAGATTTGCAAAATGTTTCACCCAATTCCCCGCCCCTGCAATTTTGCTTAGCTCTAGTTGTGAAGATAAAGATTGTGAGGTGCTTAAAAATTATGGTGATACGGAGCATCTTAGACAGAATCTTAGACAGTATCTTAGATAGAAAGTTTGAGTTAAGGCTGCCACAGTTTCCACAAAGGATGGCCTTTTGAGAATAGATTTCAGTAAGGCTACTTGCATAAGTAAGAGGAGCAAGATTCAGCCATGTATTTATTTAAAAAGGAAGAAATAATTCACCAGTGTGAATGGCTATTGTTAAGCAAAAATAGAGATGTTGCTATTATCTTCATAATTTGGGTATCCTATTAACTGAAGTTAGATAAGCTATTTTCACAGTCTAGCTTAACACCTACCCTGCAGAAACATGATGCAATTTACTCTAATAGATGGATTGGCATTTGTACCTTATTTTCTTCTATGAGATCTTTCTACCTCAAGATTTTTAGTGGCCTTCAATAATATTGCCAAACTTTGTTACACAGAACTTTCATGAGGTACTTTAATTGTATTATTTTTTGTACTTTTTGTCTTAGGTACTATTATGATTTTGAGACATTATTACATTAAATATTAAAATGCATTGAAAGTTTAGACATTCAGTGTCTGCATCTTGTATAAAAGCTCAGGAGATATGTAGAGGTAATATTATTTTATGTGATTTCAACTATGACAATTTTGTAAATATGTTAAAAAATGTGCTTTATGATATGAGTTGCATTTGGCTGGAAGGTAGAGGGTGTGTGGGTGTGAGTACACGCAGAAGGAAGTTCTCTAAGCGGGAATATTTCTTAGAAAACCCTTCCAATTTTATATAGCCTTACTTGGTATGACACAGTGTAATAGCACTGTTCTGGGTTAGGCCTGCTGATATCAGCAGTAACTCATGAGAGTGCTGCCTTTGCTTTGTTCTTCAGAAGTATTTGAATTTCAATTGCTTCTAATCAGAGGAGCTGAGACTTGAGCTCTGTACAGGAGGAAAGGGCACATGGTCTGCTGCTGGAAATCATGTTGTTCTCAAATCCAAAGAAGCCTCTTGAGAAGTTGCATGATAACATGTCCGTGTTCTAATCAGCATCAGATTGATTGAATTGGCCTTGATCTACCTTAATGAACTCCTTGATTAAAGTCACTGTTGTAATGAATATAGTAGAGTATTTCACACCTTAATCTACATGCACAAAATATAGTCCTGATGTTTGTCTTTGAAAACATACTCGCTTTGGTCGAAACTACTGCATCTAGAGAGCTGATCGGCATGGTGTGGAGCTGCTGCATAGCAGGGGGAGCACAGGGAGGCATTCTGTTTGGCAGAGGTACAACTCATGTCTTAGTTCATTTGACACATTGGGTATTATGTTCCTGATGCAACTTGTCCATGTCATTTTCGTAATCCTGAGGCACTTCTTTTTGTTTTTCAGCTGCTGATGAAGACTCTACATTTCATTCTCTTGCTAGTAAAACAACCCCTCATTCTGATATCATGCAGTCAGGACAAAGAACTGTCCTAATGGATTTGTCAGAATATGCTGGACCTGAAACGTTTCTACACTCTGTATAAGAATGGCTATACTGGGTCAAACCCATGGCCCATCTAGCCCAGGGTCGTCTTCTGACACTAGCTGATGCCAGATGCTTCAGAGGCAATGAACAGAACAGGGCAATTATTGAGTGATCCATCTCAGGACATCCTGTCCCAACATCTGGGAGTCAGACGTTTAGGACTATCCAGAATATGGGGTTGTGCCCCTGGCCATCTTGGCTAACAGCCATTGATGGATCTATCCTGAATGAGAAATTAACATATTAAGTGTGAAAAGAAGGAACCCTTGTGTGATACAATTGCAAAGAAAAAGGCAATGGGACAGTCCAAATCCAATGGTTGTTGTTTTCTCCATGGTAGTTTATGCAGGGTAATGTTGGACTGAATTTTCTATCTTCTGTTTAAGTTCCTTGGGCCTATATTAGAGCCAGTCAAAATTTTTCAAAGGATTTATTTTTTTTTTAAGTGGCCATTTAAAATGTTTTTAAAATCTTTTTTAGTTTTCCATTTTTTCTGAAAAAAGAATAGGTTTCATTTTTCAGTGTTTCCGTTTCTCCCTTCATCTCACCTTTTTAGTGACAAAATGGGGGGGGGGAAGAGGAGTAAAAAGGAAAAATTCCTAAAACCAAACATTTTTTTAAAAAAAATTCTGTTCGAAAACTTCAAAATGCAAATGTTTTAGATTCTTTAATTTTTTTCCAGAATATTTTATCTTTTTCACTCAGTTCTACCTAAAGCCAAGGTGCCACACTGAGGACTTTTCCATTATCTCAATTACAGATGAGCCCAATCTAGCTCATCAGTTCATATTCTCTTGAACTTTGGGGCTATTCAGGTCCAGGCAAGCCAATTATTGCAACTGAATCTTTGCTGTAAAGTGATTCAAGCCAAAATCCTCAATCTAAACATCTCTAAACATTGTGAAAGTTCATATTTAAATTCAGATCTAAGCTTTGCAACTCAGATGCGTCTCCCGTTAATCCGTTGTTGTTCTGGTCAGTTGAATCATAGTTTATGCTCTAATACTTGGTGGTTATTGATATCTGTAGTGTATAGAGTCAAACATATGTTATGTTGATAGCATACACACTGAGAAGTCATATAAAAACATAAATAATCTTGCTGGAAGGTAGCAATGTAACACTTCTTTATTTCTTAGAATTCCAAACTCTAACACACAAGAATGCCAAATCAGAGAGAGACAAATCAGGCTGCTCCAAAAATAACTTACTGTAGGCTGGTTCTCTGTAGACTAGGGGTCAGAAACTTTTCAGAAGTGATGTGCCGAATCTTCATTTATTCACTCTAATTTAAGGCTTTGCGTGCCAGTAATACATTTTAACATTTTTAGAAGGTCTCTTTCTATAGGTCTATAATATATAAGTAAACTATTGTTGTATGTAAAGTAAATAAGGTTTTTAAAATGTTTAAGAAGCTTCATTCAAAATGCAGAACCCCCTGGACCGGTGGCCAGAACCCAGGCAGCGTGAGTGCCACTGAAAATCAGCTCCCGAGTCGCCTTTGGCACGCGTGCCATAGGTTGTCTACCCCGCTGTAGACTAACTTTTGATAAACCCCGTATATACATTTTGCTACTAAGCCCCCTATCCTTCAAGCTAGACCAGGAAAACCAGAGAAAAATTGAATGATAGTTTATAATTTTCATATAATTTTTAATACAGTACAACCTAGAGAAGATGTGCAGATGGTGCAGACCTAGTGCAGAATATGAATGATGGTATTGTAGATGTATTTTCTCAGGCCAACTATTGAACTTACATTGAGCTGGATATTATTTTCTCTCTTTGTCAATGAGGTTTACAGTTTTTTTTCTAAAAAGTGCAGTATCCAGTACCAAAGTAGTCCATTTCCAGTTCATGAATATTTCTTCCATATATTGTAAATCATGGCTGACTGATTAGACAGCTGACATTAAATAATGAAAACCACCAGTTATATTAGTGATTTCTTCTGAAATTAAGACACACTGTTTGTTTTAACTGCAACTTATATATTTGTTATATTTTAATTAACCAACTCTCTGTATGCAATGTTGGCCTGGTGGCCAATGAGTGTGTTTTCTAGCAATGTATCCGTTATAAGAAAAGGTTTGATGGGTGTCTGAAGTTAGGAGCAGGAAAGCAGTAAACTAACAAGCGAGAACATCATGGTAAGGGTAAACTATAATATGTTCTAAAGGATGCTTTTGGCAAGGTTGTGATATACACTCAGCTGAAAACAACTCTCTGGCAGCTAGAAGTAAATTCAGATTGCAAGAACTGGATCCAGAATTATTGTGAACATTCAGTTGATTGAACACCTATATGCAGCAGGTAATTCAGTGTATATTTTTTCTTCCAGCACATCTCTAATATAAAACATGCAGCAATACCTCAAAGGACATACAAAAAGTCAGTCTTTTAGAAATGGTAGAGGAAAGAGAATGTTTTTTCCTCAGGTACTGAACTCCACATTAATTTTGTATCACTGCTTGGGGTACAGTGAAATGTTTATCCTTTGATGCTGAGGGACAAGGGACTTTTACCATCAAAGTATACAGCCACTTTTCATCACTAGCCAAGCTCAATGCAGAACAGGAGCTTTTTTGACCTTGCTGAAAATAAATACCACAGGTGTGAGTGCTCTGCCATATAAACACTGCTTTTTCAGACGCTGACTGCATAGTGAAAGCGTATCACCGCAGCCAGTCTTTGCTAAGTACAGAGCTATGGGGAAAAGAAAAAAATATAGAATCAAAGAACCCAGTCTCTTTGACCTGTTTAATTCTCATTGCACACAAATATAGGTCAGGAGTAACTTGATTTTTGTTCAATGGAATTACACCAATGTAAAATCATTCTGATGGGATTGAAGCCCAAGTAGATCTAGTGGGTGCTTACAGACCTCTTTCGCTGCATTACCATAGAAATGAGAGGTGCTTTCAGAGAGACACCACAAAGTAAAGACTTTCGGCTTGTCTACACTGCCAGGCAGTTTGGCCGTTGGGGGTGTGAACAGCAGTATGCACCAAAGTTCTGTGCTGTGACTCCCTCCGACATGGGCACCGCAGATGCTAACTAAAAGGTTGCTAGTTTACATTAATGCAATCCTGGCCAAAGAGGATTGCATTAGTGCAAACTAGAAACCTTTTGGTTTGCATCCACAATGGGGAGTCACAGTGCACAACTTGGGTGTACACTGCTGTGCACACTCCTGAAGTCTGAACTGCAGGGCAGAATGGACAAGCCTGTAATATGGCTGTTAGCTAGGCAGAATGCACACAGTAAGCATTGCTCTCAGGCTCAGCATGCTGTTATAACTTCTAACATCATCCTGGTATAGAATTTTCCTCTGCTTTTGCTATACAATGATTTCCAACAGTGAGTAGGTGCTGATGATTCCTAGGTATCTGATGGGCTCCCTTCCAAGTATTCTGCTCTCTTGCAGAGGCTAGGAATATTCAAGCTAGAAAGTGCAGATATCTATGGCTTAGTTCAGGGACCTTTTAAAACCTTGAGCAGTGTCATGGAATGAGTAGGATGTGTTGGCACTCTCCTCCCCTATAATGTTGTGGTATTTTATCTTCTGTTAACAGAATTTAAGAAAAAACTCTGTCTTGTTAAATGAAAATCATCCTTGATGTTGTTGGTGTTCTGTAAAGGATTGATGTATTTTCTAGAATTAGTCTTATTTTGTTTTAACTATGGTTGATCATAAATGTAAACAATCAAATTAGGCTTAGCTGAGTTATGTACTCAGTACTTACAACTAACTAACAGAACACCAAGGAAGCACAGTATGTGACAGTGGTAGATATTTTTGCTCAGTCCCTGTTTATATGAAATAACTAGCAAGAATGCTGCAGAATGTTTACTATTTGAATTGAGGTGAGAAGTTTTTTTATGGCAAAGCATACAGTCACTTTTTATCATCAGCCAAGCGCAAAGCTGAATTAAAGGAGTTTTTTGACCTTGTCAAAAATAAATAGGTGGAAGCGCTCCAACAAACAAAGATTTGCCATCTTTCCAATCACTGTTTGTATAATGCACTGTTGGTCTGTCTAAAAGTCATATTACCGATGTCAGCAAGAAAACACATTCTAACTGGAGAAAAATAGGAAAAATGAAGTGTGTTAAGGGTTCTATTATGCATTTGCCCTCCTGTGTATTGCTGTTGAAATAGGTTTTACAAACATTATATTTTTCTGATCTAATTTTATCCTTAAGATGACAAATGATCTCTGCCATCAGTACAAATCCAAGAATAGCTTACGGAAGCAGTTGATTTTAAGAATGGGTGGTATGCTATTTGAGAATTTGAATAAGGTACTTCAAAAACTAATTACACTGCCTTGGATATTAAAGTAATAGAAAGTTGGAAACATTTCTCTCACTTTTTTAACTTAAAAATTTAGAAGTTTTTCAAGTTTTAAGAACGAACTCCCTTTTGTCTGTGGCTTTAAAGTGTAAAAGGTCGAAATTGGAGTAGAAAAAGTAATTTTAACTCATAAAATGCACACAAGAAAAGTTACCAATAGACCCTATCAATATTGCTCACATGGGACTTTTTTTTTCCACTATGATGGAAATGTGGATATAATAAGAAAGATGAGTGCTTACAATGAGAAGATTTGTCACCAGGAAGAGCTCAGTGGAAATCTGGTACATGCAATGATGGAGTTCTGCTTCTGACACATTGGCTAGTAGACAAATATTGAAGTCACAACCAAATGATTTTTTACTGTCACTTGTAATCTATCCACAATGCATTCTAAACATAAGTATCCTTTAAAAATGACTGGGAGAAGGCTTTGCATAGGGAAATAGGACTCATGTTAATAAAAGACCGCAAGCGCTGCAACCAGAGCTGGTCTGGTTCTGATGGAAAACCAATGCAGTTGAAATCTAAACATCTTGCAAAAATGTGTTGATTTCAACAACAACAAAATTTGGGGGAGGGGAACCCCTGAACAAAATGTTTCAATACTCTTTTAAATGACTTTTGTTTCATTTTATAAAAAAAAATATATATCTTGTATACATATAATTTTTTTAAAAAAATCTAAATCAGAACAAAATATTTTGATTTTATTGAAACAAAACATTTCAATTGACACCAACATTTTTGTGCCAGAATTTTGTGTTTTTTTTAATATTTTTTTTTAATTTGTTCTATTTCGGAATGGAAAAAAAAAATGAAATAATGGAATTTCCTTCGAATAGAAAATCCATTTCCCATACAGTTTTACCTGCACATCTTTCCTGACTTGAATAGTTGAACGATCATTGATCATCCAAATAGTGCTACTGAAACCATTGAAATGTCTCGTGTGTCCAAAGGGTTGTAGAAATTTGGGACTTCCTTATTTAGAAGGCAGAGATCATCAAACCACTATATTATTGGCTAGTTTTATAAATATGACAAATTATTATGAGAGTCTTCTGTGTTTGAGCTCCTTCATACAGCAATGTTAAATTCTGGATCTAGAGTGTACACATACACAGCCAAGTTATCAGGGAATTGCTCATCTTGTAGAGAATCATTTGGACATCTACCTTCATGGAACTTTAAGTCATAGCTTGCAAAAATACAAAACATATGCATCTTCCTGTGGATCAGTGTTCTGGATTCACATAGGTATTTTTACCACCTTTGTGGCTGCTGTTGGAATTTTATTTCCCTTAGAAAAAGCTGAGGAAATGCCTGAAAGTTTACTAGTTAAGAGAAAAACAAATGTAATAAGCTTTCTTCAAATTCTAAAGGCCTCCTCATTCCTCTCCCCATCCTCTACCCACTTGCTGTCAGTGGAAATTTTACACCCTTTCAATCAGGGGCTTTTTTGCTTTTCAATTTTACTCATTTCTGTGTTTCATTTGTGACTCCTGCTGCTTTAAATGGCTCCCCGTGAAGCTGGCGAACTCCTGTGGTGCAAGCAGCATTATATATCCCATAAGTGCTCTTGCACCTACAAAGTAATAATGTTTCATGAAATGTCTTGAGATCCATTTTTGGGCTTAGTACAGCATATGGAATGGCATACATGAATACTGAGAACACTGAGTCAAATAAGCTTGAAAAAAAGATAGAAAGATCTGGGATATTAAGGAGAAAATATGGGACATCTCTCACAGTTCTGGCAAATAGCAATAATATGTTACAGAATGCTGATGATTATCTTACAGCACCTTGCATCTCACAGGATACCAAAGCACTTTAGAAGCATCACAAGCTAGTAACAACCATTTTATATGATTATGTCTAAGAATTTAACAAATTTTTGTTTTAGTTACATTATGGACCAACTTTTTTGTTGGTTTAAATTGGTGCAACTCCATTGATGTCAATGGTGCTCCGTCAGAAAAGTTGACCTATATTTCTGTAAGATCCATACAAAATCTATTAATCAGTAATGTGGAGACTCACTCTATTCCATATTTCTGGAGTGGTTTGAGGCAGATTATATATATTTCATAGATGTTTTAAGGTAAGTTATACAGGTTATAATGAAAATGTATAGTTCTCAGTTGACATCATATATATAGCTCACCACTCAAAGTGGTTAGCCATTCTGTGCATTGCTGCTATAACAATACAGAATATATCAATTATAAAATACAGATCAGTATTATAGGGGATATGATGAATACAGATGAAGACACACAAGGCCATTAAATGAAATCTTCTGAGGATTGGGGCCACTCATCTGGGAACAATACTAACACTCTTTCCTTAGTAGTCGTGGCAGATGAACAGATACAGTTCTCTTGGATTTACACAGTAAGCCTATATGCAAAGCACAGGGAAATCAGCTGGATGAAATATCTTACAGCCAAAGTTATGAGACTCTGAAGAGCATATGAACTGTGTATGCAGCTGGTGATCTATTTTCCTTAGGAGCTAGGTGACCAAATAATCTTTGTACTGTTTTCTTAGAGTACAGATTTTCTCCACAGAATTTCTTGATAGCCACAGCATCAGTAATGAGGAGGGCTTTTTTTCCCAAAAAGAGTAGGCCAGAACCACAGATGGATAAACAGAGAAGTGTGGAAGCTTAGATTATTTTTTTCAAATTTCATGCTTGGTCCAATTACAGTTGAAACTAGGGACATGTCCTCCATATGTGATGACATTTAGATAGTTTGAATCTATTTACCAAAATGTGGAATGTGGCCAGGAGCTTGAGGTTAGTGTCTCTGTGAAAAATGCCATAGCATTGTTGATTTGACTGCTCATGCTCATGTGCAACATGCCACTGTGATCTGTATGGGGAGGCAAGAGAGAAGATGAAAATAGAAACCAAGGATACAGATCCTTGAGAGTTTTGGGGTGCCTGACTCCCATTGAAATCAAAAGCTAGACTTGCATTAATGGCTCAACATTGGGAAGGAGGGGGAAATCAAGTGTCATGAATGATGCAGAATTTCACCCTTGCCATTTCATCACAATCTAGTTTGAAGTTAACAGAACAAGCTCTTGGGACATGAATCTTGGAGCTTGTGTTAATCGAGTATATAGTTGACACACTTCACAATGAATAGTGCCTCTAAATTTTTCTACTTTGTCTATGTAAAAAAAAAAGGGCGCCAAATTTTGCTACCTTTATTCATATTGGGTGTACTTCACTTAGCAGATGGCCTCACTGAATTCAAAGGGCCTGTCTGCAAAATAAGGTACTGGTCAATGAGGATTAGGGTGGCAGAATCTGGCTCTTTCAGAGCAGGATCTGGTATGAATAATTTCAGTTTAATTGGAAACAAGTTTTGAATGAAATATTTTGCCATTGGGATCCAGCATATACTCATAGAATATCAGGCTTGGAAGGGACCTCAGGAGGTCATCTAGTCCAACCACCTGCTCAAAGGAGGACCAATCCCTAATTTTTGTCCCAGATCACTAAATGGTCCCTACAAGGATTGAACTCAAAACCCTGGGTTTAGCAGGCCAATGCTCAAACCACTGAGCTATCCTTCCCCCCAATTACCTCTAGACTCTAAGAGCTTTATCCCTTTCCTCACCCCTGCAATAGTCTTACCCCAAGAGTACATTTTGGTTTTGCCCACCCATAGATACATTTTATTATTGTTATTATTATTATTATTATTATTAATAAATATTTTTTGTAAATGGAGCCCCAGGGCAGGACAGCAGCAGCCTCACATTCTGATGATGCAGCATTATAAGGTATGTGCAACTCCTCACTTAATAATGCTTCTCCTTTCCAATTTGCATTTGCAGAGGACAAAATCCTTTTCTAGAAAGATTTTCACTGTACATTTTAGAGTGATCTCATCTTTTTTTGGCTGGGGATGGGAGGGAGAAAAGTAAAGTTAAATCAATCAAGTTGCTGACATTTCAGCTTCTGAAAGAAACATGCACTGATGAGTGGATTTTGATATTGCAATCCCAGTAGGACTTTACACCTTGTAAATGTTTCAGTTTAACAGGTATAAAAAAGGGAATCCTATTCTTCTCTGCAGAACAAAACTGTCTCTTGTGTTTTAGAAGCCGGTTTGATCTCTTTATTCTGCACATGAAATGAGAGTCTAAGGAATACTAACTGTTCCCTGATGCAGCTGTTTCTCTGACCTGGCATTGGGCAGGAGAACACCAATGCACTCAGAATCTGTTTTTAACTCTTTAGAGTCCGGTTACTGCTTTTTCCTGTGAGGTTTGGAACAAACTTTCTTTCTCACTTCATTAGGGTCTCCTAACATAAAGCACATAAATTTTCCATCATGCATCTGTGGTCAAATCTGGATTGGGACAAGGTTCAAATTCATCCCACAGAAGTCGGCAATAAGACCTCCTGCTCCTAGCTCTTCAAGGGTGCCTTGTAGTTCTTCTGACTACATTCATTGCCTCCTGACCCCTCTTCCTATACTCCACTGTCATAAATATAAAGGGAAGGGTAAACACCTTTATAATCCCTCCTGGCCAGAGGAAAAACCCTTTCACCTGTAAAGGGTTAAGAAGCTAGGATAACCTCGCTGGCACCCGACCACAATGACCAATGAGGAGACAAGATACTTTCAAAAGCTGGGGGGAGGGAGAAACAAAGCCTCTCTCTCTGTCTGTATGATGCTTTTGCCGGGGACAGAACAGGAATGGAGTCTTAGAACTTAGTAAGTAATCTAGCTAGATATGCATTAGATTCTGTTTTCTTTAAATGGCTGAGAAAATAAGCTGTGGTGAATGGAATGGATATTCCTGTTTTTGTGTCTTTTGGTAACTTAAGGTTTTGCCCAGAGGGATTCTCTATGTTTTAAATCTGATTACCCTGTAAGGTATTTACCATCCTGATTTTACAGGGGAGATTCTTTTTACTTTTTCTTCTATTAAAATTCTTCTTTTAAGAACCTGATTGCTTTTTTCATTGTTCTTGAGATCCAAGGGTTTGGGTCTGTGGTCACCTATGCAAATTGGTGAGGATTTTTATCAAACCTTCCCTAGGAAAGGGGGTGTAGGGTTTGGGAGGATTTTGGGGAAAAGATGTTTCCAAGTCGGCTCTTTCCCGGTTATATATCTGTTAGACATTTGGTGGTGGCAGCAATAAAGTCCAAGGGCAAAAGGTAAAATAGTTTGTACCTTGGGGAAGTTTTAAGCTAAGCTGGTAAAAATAAGCTTAGGGGGTTTTCATGCCGGTCCCCACATCTGTACCCTAGAGTTCAGAGTGGGGAAGGAACCTTGACATCCACTCCACAGAAAAATCATCAGTCAAAACAAGTGATTTGATTGACCCCAGAGAACTCCAGACTCAGTGCAGGAAAAGGATGAGGGCCGCACAGTTACACAGAACAACCGAAAATGCGTAAAAGTAAAACGGAGCATATAGAACAGCAGTTCTTGAAATCACCTTAACGTCAAACAGGCATTAAAAACACATCTCTGAGACCCCTAATAAATCTGCCAGGAGACAAGAGATTATATTTCTAAGGTAAAAATACAAAAAAAGGGGGGGGGGAACACCTATCAAAACAAAAAGCCTGAATTCTTTCAGTACCTCTTTATACGCCAGCCAAATGGGGTGGCGAGGGGAGGGCAAAAATTTCACTTACAGATTATTTTCAAGTCACTTTTAACCGTCATAATATTACAATGTGCGAGTTGAGACAGAAGACCGAAAGACATGTTCATTTTAAAAGCTGCAACAGAGCCAGTAGCTGGAAAGGATGTGCCGTGCCTTACAATAACAGTCAAATACTTCACCGCTAACCCTATCACCAAATGACAAAGCACATCAAACCACAATCTACATCAGAAATGCTATATCAGTTGTACTACTGTGGCTCCCTCACCAATACTAATTATACAAATGCCAGGGACAAGAAGGGCCATTCACTACTTATCATGACCATATTATGTTGATACAAGTGTGTTTACTTCAGAGGCACTACACTGATGAGGTAAAGCTGGAATAATGCCTTGGAGAATCAAGTCTTATGTGTCCAAATAAATCTCCAGTCACTGAATGATTCAACTACGCTCACTGGGTACTTGGTCAAGGTAAAATGAAAAACAAAGCAACAAAACCTGAACCCATCTTTGGCTGTTAAACCATCATAGTGACTCTCTCTTACTGTCCTTAGATCACTGACTGAAGCAGCCACTCCCAGCCCAGCTCTTTCCATCCGTGTTCTTACCCTCTGTGTTCTAGCTCTTAAACTTCCCTCTTGTAACACAATCCAGCCTCAAAACAGGCTATGCTACAGACAGCACCAACATCCCAAACTCTGCCAGCTGCTCCTCCAGAAGCCACACTGCTCATTCTTATTATTCAACCAACTACTGGTATAGATCTCTCTGCCACTCTGCTCTTCACTGGCATCTCTCTACTCCATTACAGTTTCATCTTCAATTCCCACTTAGCACCCTAGAAAAGCAGAGAAGACCACACAGTGTTCCACATTCTACTGATAACATACTCCATCAACTGCCACCATTCTTTGCTCAAGACCCGGTTCAATGAGGTGCAGGCATCAGAATCCATGCTTCACCATGATATTCTATGTATAATCTCCAGTAACCAATACAGAACATTTGTTGGAGAATATTAGAAGGTGACCAGATAATTTTAAAACTGTAAAATCATAAACAAAATTAAAAAAAAATAACCCCACAAACTACTTGGAGCTCAAATGTAGTTATTTTGCTATCACAGGAAATTGCCTGTGGCTTAACTGATGTATCAAATGTGTCTTTAGTAATTTAAAAGTAGTGTCGGAATATGTGTGACATAAGCCTTCGTAATGCAACAGTGTATTTTTATTTTGCAGCAGTTATGAAGCAATATACCATCCCAATTACTTTCCCAGAAATTAGGCTCTTTGAACAGGCAAATTATAGAGTTCTTTCATTGTTGTATCATGGGTCGCTTATCGGTATTACATGTCTTTAAAGAAACGATTGTTAAAACAGTCATCAAAATTTGTCTGAAAATCTGACAGTTTCAGTAATTCAGCAGATTTTAACATTGTTATTTGCAAAGGCTGTGATTCGCTATAAAGCATTAGAGAATGAAGAAAGGATTAAATTATTTTAAAACACACCAAGATTTTGAAAGGGATATGAAAGACTTCATGCTTTAGAGCATTAGAAAAGGAAGAAATTAGCCTGTTGGTGGGTTATTTAATAACAAAAGGATTTTTTTACCTCTTCCTCTGAAGAATCTCGGTACTGCTGGTACCAGAACACCAGACTAGATAGACCATTGGTTGGGGTTTTTTTTTTGGTAGAGGAATTACTCAAATGTTACAATAAAAATATAGTACCTCAAACATCCATAAATTGTGTGTAGCTGCAATTGACTGTCCTGCCGGTAGGTTGTGAGACAGAGCTTGCTTAATTTAAGATATACAATATAATTTCATTTTGTTTCTCATTTTGCCTAAGTCAGACAAACAAAGTTTGTTTGCAGTCACCGTACCATCTGGCCATGTCTGGAATTCCAGCTTTGAAGAGATTTGGTTTGATACAGCAGCTGCTTTTCCAAGAGGAGATGTCATACAAGCAGCTTGAGATGTGAATCTGGACAGAGAACTCTATTACTATATTTGTACTATTTCCTGTGTAGTCTTGGAAACCTGTAGATAATTTAAGTGAAAAATAGTTCGGAGAACTACTGAGAGCTCAGTCTATAGCCTTCACTGTAAGGAAATATTATTACCTTAATTCAGCCCTCAGGTGCACCAGCTTCCTACACTGTCAGGTGAAGAGTGTTGTGGACCACGCAAGGCACTCACAACACCGATAGCCAGCACATTCTCAAAAATGAGCAGTGCTAGTTGGCATATACAGGGGAACTGAGAGAGGCACTGATTCAGCACATTTCCCAGGCAGCCTAGAACTCAACTCCCCTGGAGGGAGAGCTTCAGTTTCTGTGTAGCTTGTTGTCCCCTGGGACAAATCTCTCTCAGAGCATTGCACCATAGGGCAGGACAAGTAATGAAGCCCTTTGTATGGACACGTTCAGTGGAGTCCTGTCTCTTCTATAGCTTGTGAACAACACAATGCCTGTGATTGAGGGTATGTCTGCACTACAAAATTACAGTGAATTTATAGACGTCGATTTTTAGAAAGCTATTTTATACAGTCGATTGTTTGTGTCCCCACTAAGTGCATTAAATCGGCGGAGTGTATCCACAATACCATGCCTAGCATCGACTTTTGGAGCATTGCACTGTGGGTAGCTATCCCACAGCTCCCGCAGTCTCCGCTGCCCCTTGGAATTCAGGGTTAAGCTCCCAGTGCCTGGTGGGGCAAAAACATTGTAATGAGTGGTTTTGGGTACATGTCATCAGTTGCCTCTCCCTCCGTGAAAGCAACGACAGACAATCAGGTCAGACTAGATGATCATAATGGTCCCTTCTGACCTAAATATCTATGAATCTATGAATCGTTTTGCACCTTTTTTTCCATGCGGGCGCCATACTGCTTTCAGCAGACGCTGCAGTAGGACTGTTAACCGTTGTCATCGAACCACGGCTTCCGCTGCCACTCTGCTCTCCTGCTCTTGTCTTGATAGTGAATTTCTTCATGTTGTCTCTCATGGCCTCCCGTGTCCACTGCAACTCTGCTTTCCTGCTCTCATGAATCCACCTCACAGGTCGTCAGCCACTGGTTCCGCTGCCAGGCTACTCTCCTGGTGGTCTCTCAGGGCCTCTTCCACTGCAACTCTGCTTTGCTGCTCTTGTCTCACCATAACAAAGCAAGCATGCAGCCCGTTCAGCTGTTGTGTCCTGGCAGCAGACGATGCAGTAGGTCTGCAAACCATCGTCATTGAACGACTGCTTCCGCGGCCCCTCTGCTCTCCTGCAGACACCATACCACAGCAAGCATGGAGCCTGCTCAGAACACTGCGGCAGTTATGAGCATTGTAAACACCTCGCACATTATCCTGTAGTATATGCAGAAGTAGAACCTGCAAAAGCAGGCAAAGAGGTGATGGCAGCGCGGTGATGAGACTGATGAGGACATGGACACAGACTTCTCTCAAAGCACGCGCCCTGGCAATTTGGCCTTCCTGGTGGCAATGGGGCAGGCTCATGCCATGGAACGTCGATTCTGGGCCCGGGAAACAAGCACAGAGTGGTGGGACCGCATAGTGCTGCAGGTTTGGGATGATTCCCAGTGGCTGCGAAATTTTCACATGCATAAGGGCACTTTCATGGAACTTTGTGACTTGCTTTCCCCTGCCCTGAAGAACAAGAATACCAAGATGAGAGCAGCCCTCACAATTCACAAGCGAATGGTGATAGCCCTCTGGAAGCTTGCAATGCCAGACAGCTACCAGTCAGTGGGGAATCAATTTGGAGTGGGCAAATCTACTGTGGGGGCCGCTGTGATCCAAGTAGCCAACGCAATCACTGAGCTGCTGCTGTCAAGGGAAGTGACTCTGCGAAATGTGCAGGTCATAGTGGATGGGCTTTGCTGCAATGGGATTCCCTAACTGTTGTGGGGCTATAGCCGGAATGCTATCCCTATTTTGGGACCGGACCTCCAAGGCAGCCAGTACATAAACCGCAAGGGGTACTTTTCAATGGTGCTGCAAACAGTGGTGGATCACAAGGGATGTTTCACCAACATCAACGTGGGATGGCCAGGAAAGGTACATGATGCTCACATCTTCAGGAACTCTGGTCTGTATGAGCAGCTGCAGCAAGGAACTTATTTTTCAGACCAGAAAATAACCATTGGGGATGTTGAAATGCCAATAGTTATCCTTGGGGACCCAGCCTACCCCTTAATGCCATGGTTCACGAAGCCGTACACAGGCAGCCTGGACAGTAGTCAGGAGCTGTTCAACTACAGGCTGAGCAAGTGCAGAATGGTGGTAGAATGTGCAATTGGATGTTTAAAATGCGCACTGGCACAGTTTACTGACTTGGTTAGACCTCAGCAAAACCAGTATTCCCACTGTTATTACTGCTTGCTGTGCGCTCCACAATATTTGTGAGAGTAATTGGGAGACATTTATGGCGGGGGTGGGAAGTTGAGGCAAATCACCTGGCCATGGATTACGTGCAGCCAGACACCAGGGCGGTTAGAAGAGCACTGCATGGTGCACTGCACATCAGAGAAGCTTTGAAAACCAGTTTCATGACTGGCCAGGCTACGGTGTGAAAGTTCTGTTTGTTTCTCCTTGATGAAACCACCCCGCCCGTTGGTTCACTCTGCTTCCCTGTAAGCCAACCGCCCTCACCTCCCCCCTTCGATCACCACTTGCACAGGCAATAAAGTCATTGTTGTTTCAAATTCATGCATTTTTTATTAATTCATCACACAAATAGGGGGATAACTGCCGGGAGGGGTCGGGGAGGAGGGAAGCACAAGGCCACACTGCACTTCAAAACTTACCAAATGCCAGCTTTCTATTGCTTGGGTAGTCCTCTGGGGTGGAGTAATTGGGTGCCTGGACCCCCTTCCCCCCCACATTATTGGGAGTCTGGGTGAGGAGGCTATGGAATGTGGGGAGGAGGACGGTTGATTACACAGGGGCTGCAGTGGTGGTCTGTGCCTTTCCTGCACCTCAGCCATTCGCCAGACGATATCAGTTTGATCCTCCAGTAGCCTCAACATTGTACCCTGCCTCCTCTCATCATGCTGCCACCACCTTTACTCTTGATCCCTCCACCTCTTCTGTTGCTCCCGCCACCTGTCCTCTCGTGCGTCCCTCCTTTCCTCACGTTCATTTTGTGCTTTCCTGGACTCTGCCATTGTCTGCCTCCATGCATTCTGCTGGGCTCTTTCAGTTTGGGTGGACTGCATGAGCTCAGAGAACATTTCTTCATGAGCGCGTTTTCTTCACCTTTTTATCTGCACTAGCCTCTGCCATGGAGATGCTAGTTGTAACTTTGAAACATTTGCAGCTTTGGGAGGAAAAAAAGGGAGATTAAAATTGAAAAAGACACATTGGCCATTTAAAAGGAGGGGCTGATATTTTTGAGTTAACAAGCAGCACAAACCCAACTAACCCCCGCCTCCCCCCCCCCCACACACACAATTCTCTGGGATGATCGCTTCACCTCTCCCCCCATGGCATGGCTAACAGTGAGGATGATTTCTTTTCAGTCACAGGCAAACAGCCTAGCAGGAACGGCCACCTCTGAATATCCCCTGTATAAAATTCCCCTATTTCAACCAGGTGACCACGAATTATATCACTCTCCTGAGGATAACACAGAGAGATAAAGAACGCATGTTGCTTGAATGCTAGCAAACACTGGGACCAAACGCTGACATGCTTTTTTATGCAATGATTCCAGATTACGTGCTACTGGCCTGCTGTGGTAAAGCATACTACCATGGAGGATGCAGTAAGGCTGCCTTCCCCAGAAACCTTTTGCAAAGGCTTTGGGAGTACCTTCAGGACAGCTTCATTGAGATGTCCCTGGAGGATTTCTGCCCCATCCCCAGACACATTAACAGATTTTTCCAGTGGTTGGACTGGCTGCAAATGCATCCCAAGTCTTCAGGGCAAAGGAATCATTAAACACACTTGCTTTTAAACCGTGTATTATATTTACAAAGGTACACTCACTAGAGCTGCCTTCTCTGCCTTCAAGGTCCAGGAGCCCGGGTTGGGAGGTTTGGGAGAGTTTTGGATCCAGGGTGATAAACAGTTCCTGCCTGTCGGGGAGAATGGTTTTTCCACTTCCGTGGTGTGTGCTATCTTCAGCCTCCCCCTCCTAATCATCTTCCTTGTCCCCAAAATCCTCATCCCTGTTGCGTGAGACTTCCCCCTTGCAGGAGTCCATGTACGGGGTTGGGCAGTGGTAGGGGCACCCCCTAGAATTGCATGTAGCTCATCATAGAAGTGGCATGCCTGGGGCTCTGACCCCGAGTGGGCATTTGCCTTTTGGGTTTTTTGGTAGGCTTTTCTAAGCTCCTTAAGTTTCATGTGGCACTGCGGTGGGTCCCTGTGATAGCTTCTGTCCTTCTTGCCCTTGGAGATTTTTTTCAAATATTTTGGCATCCAGTCTTTTGGAATGGAGTTCTGATAGCATGGATTCGTCTCCCCATACAGCGATTCAATCCAGTATCTCCTGCTCGGTCCATGCTGGAGCTCTTTTGCAATTCTGGGACTCCATGGTCACCTCTGCTGATGAGATCTGCACGGTCACCTGTGCTGATCAGTTTGCCACACTGGCCAAACAGGAAATGAAATTCAAAAGTTCGCGGGGCTTCTCCTGTCTACCTGGCCAGTGCATCCGAGTTCAGAGTGCTGTTCAGAGCAATCACAATGGAGCACTGTGGGATAGCTCCCGGAGGCCAATACTGTCGAATTGCGTCCACACTAACCCAGATTCGACCCAGTGATGTCAATTTCAGCACTAACCCCCTCATCGCGGAGGAGTACAGAAATCAATTTTAAGAGCCCATTAAATTGACAAAAATGGCTTTGTTGTGCGGACGGGTGCAGGGTTAAATCAATCTAACGCTGCTAAATTCAACCTAAACTCGTAGTGTAGACCAGGGCTGAAACTCATCGCTTCCTGCCTAAAGGTAGTGAATTGCATCTCTTCCATCATCCCTCCATAACCAGCAGGTAACATTTACCAGTGATTTCACTCACTTGAGCTTGAGGTGTGCTTTTTTTCCATTGTCAGTGTCTTAATATCATGCACATTCTATAGTTTGTCTGCCTGCTATGGTCCTCTTGTAACACACTGATCTTGGTCTTTCTGACAGAGAGAGAAAGAGAAAGAAAGAGAACCCTTTTAACTGTTTGCCGTTTGAATGTGGGCTTTTTCTTTTACTAAAAGTAGACAAGTAAATTGGTGCAAATAATTTTGAGGGTGTTCATAGAGGATTATGTGCTATTCTACACACACGTTTTATTGTTTTTGCTCTTACAGTAAAAGGCAGCTTATCCTTTCCAGAGAGCCTGATGAACAGCATGCACACTCTTTCTAGTCTCTCAGGGCAAATTAGGAAACCATTTTCCGTGCTCCCATATAAGTACTACCCAATCATTTCCACCTGTGCTTTCTCAGAATCTTTGAGTGGCTCAGCTAGTCTTTCACATCAAAAGCATAGATGTGTCACTACCCAGGACTCTCTTTCAACTTGCAGTTATTTCATAGCACAGCTGGTGTTTGAGCTCTGGGATTGTGCAAATTGGAGGGCTTTCTTCAGTTCTAGCCTCTGTGGACCAAACACTGCCCAAATTCAAGTCCATTTACTTCAGTAGGGGTGTATGAGAGGAGATTATGTGTTATGTATTTGGGTGTTTCTCCTGGAAGGCAAATATAACTCAGGGACTGATTCTGCCACCCTTAACTCTTGCTTAGTGTGTCCTGACTCTACATGTAGTCCCAATTATTTGGAGAGGGAAAGGTATGAGTTAACATGAATCAAGAGGACAGAATAGGGCCCTGAGTTATTCAAGCCAAATTTTTCAAACACAGCTGCCTAAAGTTAGGTTTTCAAATCCATATTCCGGTCTGATTTTCATAGGTGATGATCACTCTCAAATCTCATTGAAGCCAATGAGAGCTGCAGGTCCTCAGCACCTTTGAAAATCAGGGCACTTCTATTTAGGTGTATTAGAGCAGGAAATAGCTGCTGGGTCTTGCAGGTAAATGCACTAACAAGTATGCTAGAGAGTCCTCAACTCTCTCTGGCCTGATAGATATTTAAGTATTTCATACGAAGTGGAACAGGAGTGATTGAGACCCACCCCAATGCCTAGAGCACTCACTTGGGAGAGAGGAGACCTGGGTTCAAGTTCCTCCTCCAAATCAAGAAGAGTGTGAAGTTGAACAGAGGTCTCCAACACCATGAGTGAGCACGCTAGCCATTAGGTAACTTTATAGGGTATACATTTTCTTTCTCTCTCTCTCTCTTTTTGGTAAGAAAGAGCTAACCTGGCTTAGGTGCTTAACTCCAGGAGAGGGTTTATGACTGAATCCTTGGTGCAGTTAGGTGCCTAAGGCCATGTCTACACTAGAGACCTTACAGTGGCACAGCTGCACTGATGCAGCTGCGCCACTGTAAGATCTCCTGTGTAGCCGCTCTATGCTGACGGGAGAGAGCTCTCCCTTTGGCATAATTAAATCACCCCCAATGAGCAGCAGTAGCTGTGTCAGCAGGAGAGCATCTCCCGCTAACATAGTGCTGTCCACACTGGCGCTTTTGTCAGTGAAACTTTTTTTGGAAAGGGGTGTGAAAAAACACACCCCTGACCGACATAAGTTTTACCAACAAAAGTGCTAGTGTAGACATAGCCTAACTCTCTTTGAGGAGTAGGATTTACACCACACCTGCCTCCTCTCTTACTAGCTACTATAGGCAGCTCCCTGTTCTGTGTGCCAACTTCTGTGAATCTCTTTTTTTTAGATTTCAGAGTAGCAGCCGTGTTAGTCTGTATTTGCAAAAAGAAACGGAGTACTAGTGGCACATGAGAGACTAACAAATTTATTTGAACATAATTTGGCATCATGTGATCTCCAGAAGAAAAAAGGGGAATGTTCATGTACCAGCAGGGCAGATACAGGTTAGTAACCGTTTCCATGTTCTCTCCACAGGTACTAATGCGGAGAGTGGACCAGATGATACATCTGAGGGAAGGGAACAGAAGGAGACTTCGCCAATTGGAAGGCATGGGATGCACTGTCCTAGGGTTGGGGGTTCCACGACCACCACACCCAAGAGAAGGAGGTGGGTGGTGGTGGTCAGGGACTCTCTCCTCAGGGGGACTGAGTCATCTGCCACCCCGACCGGGAAAACTGAGAAGTCTGCTGCTTGCCAGGAGCTAAGATTCGCGATGTGACGGAGAGACTGCCGAGACTCATCAAGCCCTCAGATCGCTACCCCTTCCTGCTTCTTCACGTGGGCACCAATGATACTGCCAAGAATGACCTTGAGCGGATCACTGTGGACTACTTGGCTCTGGGAAAAAGGATAAAGGAGTTTGAGGTGCAAGTGGTGTTCTCGTCCATCCTCCCCTTGGAGGGAAAAAGCCTGGGTAGAGACCATCGAATCATGGAAGTCAACAAATGGCTACGCAGGTGGTGTCGGAGAGGCTTTGGATTCTTTGACCATGGGATGGTGTTCCAAGAAGGAGTGCTAGGCAGAGATGGGCTCCACCTAACGAAGAGAGGGAAGATCATCTTCGCAAGCAGGCTGGCTAACTTAGTGAGGAGGGCTTTAAACTAGGTTCACCGGGGGAAGAAGACCAAAGCCCAGAGGTAAGTGGGGAAGTGGGATACCAGGAGGAGGCATGAGCAGGAGCGCGTGAGAGGGGAGGGCTCCTGCCTCATACTGAGAAAGAGGGGCGATCAGCAAGTTACCTCAAATGCCTATACACAAATGCACAAAGCCTGGGAAACAAGCAGGGAGAACTGGAAGTCCTGGCACAGTCGAGGAATTATGATGTGATTGGAATAACAGAGACTTGGTGGGATAACTCACATGACTGGAGTACTGTCATGGATGGATATAAGCTGTTCAGGAAGGACAGGCAGGGCAGAAAAGGTGGGGGAGTTGCACTGTATGTAAGAGAGCAGTATGACTGCTCAGAGCTCAAGTATGAATCTGAAGAAAAACCTGAGAGTCTCTGGATTAAGTTTAGAAGTGTGAGCAACTAGGGTGATGTCGTGGTGGGAGTCTACTATAGACCACCAGACCAGGAGGATGAGGTGGACGAGGCTTTCTTCAGGCAACTCGCAGAAGTTACTAGATCGCAGGCCCTGGTTCTCATGGGAGACTTCAATCACCCTGATATCTGCTGGGAGAGCAATACAGTGGTGCACAGGCAATCCAGGAAGTTTTTCGAAAATGTAGCGGACAATTTCCTGGTGCAAGTGCTGGAGAAACAAACTAGGGGCAGAGCTCTTCTTGACCTGCTGCTCACAAACCGGGAAGAATTAGTAGGGGAAGCTGTAGGATTCATACAAGGTTTATGCGCTTGGCAACATTCAGGGCACACCCGGAGTGTTGTGCTGGACCTGTGCACACACAGCTCCTTTCAAGGGCATCAACCTTGGAATCTCGCCCAGATGACATGAACCGTGGGAAGCCTCCCAGGACTGGACTCAAGGCCCGAGAGCAAGGAATGCGGTAGATAGAAACTGGTAAATAAGAATGTTAAACAAAGCCAGTGTATTCCTTTTATTTGTTGGAGAATGTAATGCGCGGGGGGAGAGAAAGAATAAAGGGGAAGGTGGAAAGCTGACAGGCAGAAGCCTGTTAACAGACTTAAGTGGATCTTAAACATAAAAAAGAAGCTTACAAGAAGTGGAAGATTGGACATATGACCAGGGAAGAGTATAAAAATATTGCTCAGGCATGTAGGAATGATATCAGGAGGGCCAAATCGCACCTGGAGCTGCAGCTAGCAAGAGATGTCAAGAGTAACAAGAAGGGTTTCTTCAGGTATGTTGGCAACAAGAAGAAAGCCAAGGAAAGTGTGGGCCCCTTACTGAATGAGGGAGGCAACCTAGTGACAGAGGATGTGGAAAAAGCTAATGTACTCAATGCTTTTTTTGCCTCCGTTTTCACTAATAAGGTCAGCTCCCAGCCTGCTGCGCTGGGCATCACAAAATGGGGAAGAGATGGCCAGCCCTCTGTGGAGATAGAGATGGTTAGGGACTATTTAGAAAAGCTGGACGTGCACAAGTCCCTGGGGCCGGACGAGTTGCATCCGAGAGTGCTGAAGGAATTGGCGGCTGTGATTGCAGAGCCATTGGCCATTATCTTTGAAAACTCGTGGCGAACGGGGGAAGTCCCGGATGACTGGAAAAAGGCTAATGTAGTGCCAATCTTTAAAAAAGGGAAGAAGGAGGATCCAGGGAACTACAGGCCAGTCAGCCTCACCTCAGTCCCTGGAAAAATCATGGAGCAGGTCCTCAAAGAATCAATCCTGAAGCACTTGCATGAGAGGAAAGTGATCAGGAACAGCCAGCATGGATTCACCAAGGGAAGGTCATGCCTGACTAATCTAATTGCCTTCTATGATGAGATTACTGGTTCTGTGGATGAAGGGAAAGCAGTGGATGTATTGTTTCTTGACTTTAGCAAAGCTTTTGACACGGTCTCCCACAGTATTCTTGTCAGCAAGTTAAGGAAATATGGGCTGGATGAATGCACTATAAGGTGGGTAGAAAGCTGGCTAGATTGTCGGGCTCAACGGGTAGTGATCAATGGCTCCATGTCTAGTTGGCAGCCGGTATCAAGTGGAGTGCCCCAAGGGTCGGTCCTGGGGCCGGTTTTGTTCAATATCTTCATAAATGATCTGGAGGATGGTGTGGATTGCACTCTCAGCAAATTTGCGGATGATACTAAACTGGGAGGAGTGGTAGATATGCTGGAGGAGAGGGATAGGATACAGAAGGACCTAGACAAATTGGAGGATTGGGCCAAAAGAAATCTGATGAGGTTCAATAAGAATAAGTGCAGGGTCCTGCACTTAGGATGGAAGAATCCAATGCACTGCTACAGACTAGGGACTGAATGGCTAGGCAGCAGTTCTGCGGAAAAGGACCTAGGGGTGACAGTGGACGAGAAGCTAGATATGAGTCAGCAGTGTGCCCTTGTTGCCAAGAAGGCCAATGGCATTTTGGGATGTATAAGTAGGGGCATAGCGAGCAGATCAAGGGACGTGATCGTTCCCCTCTATTCGACATTGGTGAGGCCTCATCTGGAGTACTGTGTCCAGTTTTGGGCCCCACACTACAAGAAGGATGTGGATAAATTGGAGAGAGTCCAGCGACAAAAATGATTAGGGGTCTAGAACACATGACTTATGAGGAGAGGCTGAGGGAGCTGGGATTGTTTAGCCTGCAGAAGAGAAGAATGAGGGGGGATTTGATAGCTGCTTTCAACTACACTCACGTGCCACAGTTCCGCCCCTATTTGTTTTTATATGTTTCCATTGATACCTATTCAGGATTCCTCTGGGCAACCCCACTACGTGGGGAAGCCACTCCCAAAGTTATTCACCATTTGCTAGCCTGTTTTGTTGTTATGGGTCGCCCGAGCCAGATACAAACAGATAATGCCCCAGCCTACTGCTCCACAGCCCTTTCCACCTTTTGTGCCCAATGGGATGTCTGTCTCAAACACGGGATCGCGTATAATTCCACAGGCCAAGCTATTGTTGAATGTGCAAATCGCACGCTAAAAACCTTGCTCGACAAACAATTAAAACAAAGGGAGCTGCGTCTCCGAACCTTAGGAGACATTCAGCAACAATTGCATATCCTTTTGTTCACTTTAAATAATTTAATGCTGAATGCAGATCAGCAGACCCCCACGGACTGGCATTTTCATAAGTCCGAGGTACTGGAAAGACTGCGTGTCTATTACCGTCAGCTGCCCAATCCGCAGTGGCTGGGCCCAGTACCTCTAATCACTTGGGGTCGGGGATATGCTGCTGTCTCTCCCTGCAGAACCGTTGTGGGTTCCGGCCCGGTGTGTGCGACTGGCACTGAAACGGCATGGCGTGGCACCAGGGGCTGTCGAACCCCATACCAGAGTTTCAGCTGACCTTGGAGGAAAACGCGGTGCCTCCCGGGTCGACAACGGCGGGACGGAAACGGAGAAGACGTAGCGTCCCAAGCCAGCCCGTGACATGGGGAGCAGTAAAAGCATTGGTTGCCGCAGCTCAACGAAGACTGGCAGCAAACCAACAGCCAGAGACTTCTGAGACTCTGTTTGCGGCAATTCTCACCCAAATTACTGCTAATTCTGTATTGACTGTATGCCTTTTGTGCCTGCTATTTCCTGTAGGGGTTGGCTCGGGAGCGCTTTCTCCGTTACGAGCCCGAATGACATATAACCTATGGGAAAGATTGGCTTCAATAGCAAATGTTACCCACTTTTGTTTATCTGATTTTGTAGCAGCTGAAGAATTGTTAGGTACGTACCTTATTCCAGTATGTCATCACCCTGAGGAAATTGGGAATGAGATGATGCTCGCTGCTTACGCGAACCTCTCTTCCCAGTACTCTAGCATGGCTAATTGGGGCCTGGCCAATTACATTTTACCTTCTTAAGCTCATTTTTTGCTGTTGCTGTGTGCAATGTATTTCCTTTTTGTTAAGGCTTTGTCGAGACCCGCCCTGGCAGGCTCCACGAGTTATGACCTCGTCTGTCCAGGAGTTAATTGGCTTGCAAAAGCAAATTGATGGCTACCATTAGATGGTCGAGCACAAATAAACAAAAAAGGAGGGGATGTAGGATTCATACAGGGTTTATGCACTTGGCAACATTCAGGGCACACCCGGAGTGTAGTGCTGGACCTGTGCACACACAGTTCCTTTCAAGGGCATCAACCTTGGAATCTCGCCCAGACGACATGAACCGTGGGAAGCCTCCCAGGACTGGGCTCAAGGCCCGAGAGCAAGGAATGCGGTAGATAGAACTGGTAAATAAGAATGTTAAACAAAGCCAGTGTATTCCTTTTATTTGTTGGAGAATGTAATGCGCGGGGGGAGAGAAAGAATAAAGGGGAAGATGGAAAGCTGACAGGCAGAAGCCTGTTAGCAGACCAGCCACTTCCTTGCTAAAAGCTGTGTTCTGTCTTGTCATTGAACCGCCACAGGAAGCAAAAGTGGATGGGAACCTGGGAGGCAGTGACCATGAGATGGTCGAGTTCAGGATCCTAACACAAGGAAGAAAGGAGAGCAGCAGAACACAGACCCTGGACTTCAGAAAAGCAGACTTTGACTCCCTCAGGGAACTGATGGGCAAGATCCCCTGGGAGAATAACATGAGGGGGAAAGGAGTCCAGGAGAGCTGGATGTATTTTAAAGAATCCTTATTGAGGTTACAGAGACAAACCATCCCGATGTGTAGAAAGAATAGTAAATATGGCAGGCGACCGGCTTGGCTTAACAGTGAAATCCTTGCTGCTCTTCCATACAAAAAAGAAGCTTACAAGAAGTGGAAGATTGGACAAATGACCAAGGATGGGTATAAAAATATTGCTCGGGCTTGCAGGAGTGAAATCAGGAAGGCCAAATCACACCTGCAGCTAGCAAGAGATGTTAAGAGTAACAAGAAGGGTTTCTTCAGGTATGTTAGCAACAAGAAGAAAGTCAAGGAAAGTTTGGGCCCCTTACTGAATGAGGGAGGCAACCTAGTGACAGAGGATGTGGAAAAAGCTAATGTACTCAGTGCTTTGTTTGCCTCTGTCTTCACGAACTAGGTCAGCTCCCAGACTGCTGCGCTGGGCATCACAAAATGGGGAAGAGATGGCCAGCCCTCTGTGGAGATAGAGATGGTTAGGGACTATTTAGAAAAGCTGGACGTGCACAAGTCCCTGGGGCCAGACGAGTTGCATCCGAGAGTGCTGAAGGAATTGGCGGCTGTGATTGCAGAGCCATTGGCCATTATCTTTGAAAACTCATGGCGATCCGGGGAAGTCCCGGACGACTGGAAAAAGGCTAATGTAGTGCCCATCTTTAAAAAAGGGAAGAAGGAGGATCCTGGGAACTACAGGCCAGTCAGCCTCACCTCAGTCCCTGGAAAAATCATGGAGCAGGTCCTCAAGGAATCAATTCTGAAGCACTTGCATGAGAGGAAAGTGATCAGGAACAGTCAGCATGGATTCACCAAGGGCAAGTCATGCCTGACTAATCTAATTGCCTTCTGTGACGAGATAACTGGCTCTGTGGATGAAGGGAAAGCAGTGGATGTGTTGTTCCTTGACTTTAGCAAAGCTTTTGACACATGTTCCACAGTGTTCTTGCCAGCAAGTTAAAGAAGTATGGGCTGGATGAATGGACGATAAGGTGGATAGAAAGCTGGCTAGATTGCCGGGCTCAATGGGTAGTGATCAATGGTTCCATGTCTAGTTGGCAGCCGGTATCAAGTGGAGTGCCCCAGGGGTTGGTTTTGTTCAATATCTTCATAAATGATCTGGAGGATGGTGTGGATTGCACCCTCAGCAAGTTTGCAGATGACACTAAACTGGGAGGAGTGGTAGATATGCTGGAGGGTAGGGATAGGATACAGAGGGACCTAGACAAATTGGAGGATTGGGCAAAAAAAATCTGATGAGGTTCTACAAGGACAAGTGCACTTAGGACGGAAGAATCCAATGCACCGCTACAGACTAGGGACCGAATGGCTCGGCAGCAGTTCTGCAGAAAAGGACCTAGGGGTTACAGTGGACAAGAAGTTAGATATGAGTCAACAGTGTGCCCTTGTTGCCAAGAAGGCCAATGGCATTTTGGGATGTATAAGTAGGGGCATTGCTAGCAGATTGAGGGACGTGATCGTTCCCCTCTATTCGACATTGGTGAGGCCTAATCTAGAGTACTGTGTCCAGTTTTGGGCCCCACACTACAAGAAGGATGCGGAAAAATTGGAAAAAGTCCAGCAGAGGGCAACAAAAATGATTAGGGGACTGGAACACATGACTTATGAGGAGAGGCTGAGGGAACTGGGGATTTTATTCTTTAGAAGAGAAGAATGAGGGGGGATTTGATAGCTGCTTTCAGCTACCTGAAAGGGGGTTCCAAAGAGGATGGCTCTAGACTGTTCTCAGTGGTAGCAGATGACAGAACAAGGAGTAATGGTCTCAAGTTGCAGTGGGGGAGATTTAGGTTGGATATTAGGAAAAACTTTTTCACGATGAGGGTGGTGAAACACTGGAATGCGTTACCTAGGGAGGTGGTGGAATCTCCTTCCCTAGAAGTTTTTAAGGTCAGGCTTGACATAGCCCTGGCTGGGATGATTTAGTCGGGGATTGGTCCTGCTTTGAGCAGGGGGTTGGACTAGATGACCTTCTGGGGTCCCTTCCAACCCTGATATTCTATGATTCTTTCGTGAGCTACAGCTCACTTCATCGGATGCATTCTGTGGAAAATCCATAGAATGCATCCAATGAAGTGAACTGTAACTCACGAAAGCTTATGCTCAAATAAATTTGTTAGTCTCTAAGGTGCCACAAGTACTCTTTTTCTTTTTTTTTAGTTGCCTAACTCCCCATGCATTGTATAGGCAGCCTGGGAACCTAGCTCAGGCTTGCGAATTCCATTAGGCAGCAGGATGCCTAAGGGTGCATCTACCCTGAACCCATCTTTCAGCAATGAGTAAGAGCCCGTAGGGGTATAAATAGCAGTGTAGATGAAGAGGCATGACTTAGGTGAGTAGAGTAAAGATGTACCTTAAGGGTTTGGGTTTGTACCTTAATACATACCGTGCATGTCTCTCTACTAGCCCAAGCAGGGTTTCCCATCGAAATTACAGATTTTAGCTGTGGACTGTCCCATGGTCTCTCTGCTTCTGAAGCCTTTCCCTGCTCCATAAAAAGCTCCATCAGCAAGGAAAAGGTCTGGCAGCTCCCTGCTGCTGGAGTCCTTTCCCGCCGCAGCAGAGAAATTCTCTGGCAGCAGAGAACTGCTGAAGCATTTCCACACTGTGTTTCCTCTGCCAGAGCCTTCCATTGACAGCTACACACTGCAGTGGGGACACAATGCACTTTTCACTGTGGCATGTAGCTACATGTACATTATACTCCACTGCCAGGTGTGTAGTGTAGATGTAGCCTAAAATTTAACACATAAATTCGCCTTGTGAATCTAGCCTTCCGATGTGATTATGGCCCATATTGTTTTGGCATACTAGTTTTCTTTCTAGAAAACTGTTTTTATTTCCACGATTTTAAGAATTTTCCATCTTAGAATCACAGGCTTTAGCTATTTCGGTTATTAAAAATCCTTAACTCTGAAAACAGTAGGAGAGTTTTGACACTAGTTCAATTCTCTCAGATCTCTTAACTCTTTTGCCAATTTAGCCAATTCAACAGATTAAGGGAGATTAGTATCTTCTGACTGTTTCACTCATAATTGAGCCAATTCAATTATTTCCCCAGACTTTCTTTTCCTTGTTTAGCAACAGGAAGATAGGTCTATTACAGAAACACTCTCAAGGGACACGTATGAAGTTATATTAAGGAGCTAAGTTGCTGGAGCTTCATCTTTGATTTACCCTTTATTGGTGTGTTTTTAAGTTTTTCTGTATTTTTAGATTTGGACATTTGGGAGTAACTGCATTTTTATTTGAGCTTTTAAAGTGCTGATAATCATACCATAAATTAAACACCAAAGTCACAGGGGGGATATATGCAAGATTGGATCACCTAAGAGTGGAACAACTGCAGCTGCATCTATTTTCAATACTGGTAGGTCTTGGCATCAGATGAGTAGTTGACCTTTTGAATATCAAGATGGTGAAAGGGAAAAAATTTAAGAGCTGATGCTGCAAGTCCTCCCCAAGTAAAGCACTCACTGATTTTAAATCACTCCTTGTGTGGATGGCTTCCAGGATCAGACCCATGATCCTCTTTGCTCATGTGCATGAGTAAGTGCAATTTATGGACCAAAAATCTGATATATTTATTAGAGCATGGGACTGTAGAAGAAAAAAAAAATCCTGTGTTCTATTCCCAGCCCTGCTACTCACTATCTATTGTGGGACATGCCAATTAAGTGTCGTGGTGATTTGCTGAACATACAGGGCTCATTTGTGGTAATTAATGGTAAATGTTTATAAAAGGACTTGGAGGTCTTGAGGTAAAAGGTCTAGAGAAATATAGACTAGCATTAGTATTTCATTCAGCGTCACTTAATCGTTTATCCATACAAAAACTGAACTTTTTTCCCTGCCAAATCATCGGAGGCAGAATTTGGATTAGTGAGTGTATCTGACTATACACCCAGACTTTTACACATTCACCTTTGGATTTCCCTTATGTAATAACTCTGATTAATTACTAAGGCTGTAAGAAAGTTGTGATTTTTTTCGGAGGGGAGGAGGCTCAAAAGTTGCAGCCACACTGAATTAAAGTTCTGGTTCAAGGCATTCAGCTTACCTTCCAAGGCAGGGCAGCAGCACAGAAGGGACACCATGTGTCCCACTTGGCTCTTGAAGGCAAGTGTGGTGGAGGGGCATCCAGGCCAAATTTGAGTGGCAGTTCAATTTTGAGACCCAGCTCACAAAGACACACTCAAATTTGGCCTGGCTGTCCTTTTGTGACAGAGGAGCAGCCGGGTCAAATTTGAGTGAATGGTGATGCAATCTGGTGTACGGTGTTTCAATATCACTCAGATCTCAGGCAACCATAAAAATTTCAGTGTGTGTTAAATGCTTTTGTTTCTGTAACAAAATTGCTTCTATTGGTCCAACTTCTGTTGGTGAGAGAGACAAGCTTTCGAGCTACACAGAGCTCTTCTTTAGGTCTGGGAAACATACTTGGTGTCACAGCTAAATACAAGATGGAACAGATTGTTTAGCATAAGGAGTTAAAACATATTTCAAGAGATCCTTCCAGGTGAAGTGAACCCCTTGAAATAGATATGAACTATGTATGCTAAACAATCTGTTCCACCTTCTGTTTAGTTGGACATTGAGTATGTTTCCCAGACCTGAGGAAGAGCTCTGTGTAAGCTCAAAAGCTTGTCTCTCTCACCAACAGAAGTTGGTTCAATAAAAAAATATTTCCTCACCCACCTGTTGTCTCTAATAAGCCTCATGTACTACTATAGGTTTTTATTACTTATGTTTTTGTATTCCTTTCTTCCCCTTTGAAGTCCTTGTGCAGTAAAGATGGACCTGTTTTCTTCACAATATGGCAGCTTCATAGACCTATGATTAGAAGTAATATTTGCATTATGTTAACCAGGGAAGCTGTTGTGAGAAGGCAGCCCACCCAAGTGCCCTCGCACCATTATTACCATTTCTAAAAGGAAGGGGGTACATAGGGCAGAATTAGACTCTCTCAGAGAGACCTTGACTGAGTTAAGTTCTTTTATTATTTATCGTATGTTATGATGTGGCAGTGCCTGGAGGCCCCCAATTAAAAATTATAGAGCCATCGTGCAAAGCACCATACAAAAAGCTCACATTGTGCACTAATTATATTTGCAGTAGAACCTCAGAGTTACGAACACCTCTGGAATGGAGGTTGTTCGTAACTCCAAAATGTTCATAACTCTGAACAAAATGTTACGGTGGTTCTGTCAAAACTGACCATTGACTTAATACTGTTTTGAAACTGTACTGTGCAGAAGAAAAATCTGCTTTTAACCATTTTCATTAAAAAGAAAAAAGCTCAGAAAACAGTTTCCTTTCCTGTCAAATCTTTTTTTTAAACTCTCCCTTTATTGTTTAGTGTAATACAGCACTGTGCTGTATTTACTTTTGTGTGTGTCTGCTGCTGCCTGATTGCATACTTCTGGTTCCAAATAAGGTATGTGGTTGACCAGTCAGTTTGTAACTCTGGTGTTTGTAATGCTGAGGTTCTACTTTACCTGATCTGGAAGTCAACAGTATATTACTGCTACTCTACTTGTAATATGATTTGTTTTTTTATATCCATTCAGATTATACTGTATTGTCCTTTTCACACAGAAAATTTCTCTCTTGTTTCTATGGAAACTTTTAGGTATAGTGTGACTCTGCCACCTCTGTGGCTTAATTGGTCCTTCCAGCATAGTTTGTAGCCAAGTATTACAGTAGAGTATCCCTTTGATTTCTGTCCTTACAACATGTTTCGGTAATGTTTATTGTATCAAGAGGTTACAGTTTGTCTGTTTCTAGGGAGTGGGAGGTTGTGAACTTCTGGAAAATTATACTTGGGGAGTGTTAGTGAGTACAGCAAAGAAGTGAAAGAGTTAATCCATCATTATTTGTATTTATTCACTCAACTGGTTGAACGCTTCATAGTTAGACATGCTCTCTTTTCCGTCTAGCAGTTATACTACTCCTATTCTCTTCCTCCATTATGAGTTACTCAGGCATGGGGTTAGCCACAAGAGAGGGTGGTTTGGAAAGGATGTTGGAAAATCAGTTTGGAAAGGATGTTGTTTAAAAGAATAATCATAACTGAGGGACCAATCTTGCACCTCAGGAACCATGGCATTTTGTATATCTGAGAGGGTGTTGTGATACATGAGGAGGAATAGCCTATTTTAAGAAGAAAAATTTAAATTTCTGCTTATAGGATGCACAATTCCTGACAAAATGTGATAAAGGACAAACCTCAAAAGTTTTAGAGGTTTGACTTGGAAAAGCATTCAAAGTTTCAGTGTTTGTTAGAAACTTATTCACATTTCTCCAGCCTCAGGAGCCCAGGAGATGATGAGTGGTTGGAGTTCCCTGTGGACTCAGCTAACAGTGGTGACCTACCACAACTGGCTGAAGATAAAGTTCAAAGGCAACACTTCTTGTCTCTCTTCCTGTTTTTCTGGGTAGAGGGCAAAGACCTAGGCAGAGGCAGTCTGATTCTGATCACACATTGGCATGAACTGGAAGTAATTTTAACTTATTTACACAAGTGTAAAACCAGTGTAAATTCAATCAGAATTAGATCCAGGAGCTGCTAATCACCCATTGAACCTAGGGAGCCATTTGGTTGATCAGAGAAGTAAGTGGGTTTTAAAAACAGGAAGAATTAATGTGTAATATTTATATATGTATAAACATTTTCCAGTGATGGCTTACAGAAGATAAAAGTTCTCTTACTACACGAATGGGAAGTTGTCCTTGAGTTCACGTAGATAAATGCTGGTTTTAGTGTCAATGTGCTGGGTTCTATGCCCCCGCCTTGCATATATGCATTGAGCCATGGTAACCATTACACTGGTAAAAGGGTGTAGATAACAGATACTACAAAATAAATGAAAGAAAATGTCCTTTTTCTTTCCTTCTTCCTTGTGTATATAAGCCCAGAGCTAAGCTGTGAACTATTTGCCCTATAAATATATATTTGCAAATTATATAGGAGCTTGTTGATAGGTGAGTCTAGGACAGGTTTCAAATTAAGTGTCTCTACCTGCTTTTAAGGCGTGGAGTGAAATGACAGAGCTCAGTTTAACAGGTAAAAGAAACAAAATCTCTTTAGTTTGTTTTTTGTTTGTTTGGTTTTTTTTTGGAAATCCGGTTCTTTGGCAAAGGAAACATTCATTTATATAAGAAATGTGGACTGTATTGGGGCAAAAGATGTTACTTCAGTCAGGAAATATTTTTATAAAAATTAGCTTTCTGTTACATGGGATATGATTGAATTTCAACCTTTTATTCTGTATTTTCTTTTTTAAAAGTGCAAAACACAACTCATTACTATTCTAGCCCACTATAATTTCCCTAGTACTATACTTTGTGGCTTTTAAATACAAATCATTCCTCTCTATCTTAGAGTCTACCATTAGCACAAATATTTCTCTAAAATGAAAATGAGCCTGATTTTTTTAATAAACCATAAGTAGAGAGTAAAGTGAGCAGCTCAGTTAGAAAATGTTCTTTTAGTCCAGTTTCAAAGGAAGTTTGATATTTGAAAAATTATTATCTGTTTTATAAGTCTATGATGGAAATGTAGCTGTTATTACCCCTACATAACATAAGAACAAAAGTATGCCTATACTGGTTCAGACTAATGATCCATCTAGCCCCATATCCTATCTTCCCACAGTGGCCGATGCCAGATGTTTCAGAGGGAGTGAACAGAACTTGGCAATTTATCAAGGAATCCATCCCCTTTTGTCTAGCAGTCAGAAGTTTAGGGATACCCTAAACAGGGGTTGCATCCCTGACCATCAATGGCTACTAGCCAAGACGGACCTAGTCTCCAAGAACTTATCTAGCTCTTTCTTGAGCCCAATGATATTTTTGGCTTTCACAATATCCCCTGGCAATGAATTCCAATGTGCATGTTGTGTGATAAAGTACTTCCTTTTCTTTGTTTTTAAACCTCGGCCTGTTAATTTCATTGTGTGATGGTGGGTTCACGTGTCATTGAAGGGGTAAATAATACTTACTTTCTCCATGCCAGTCATGATTTTATAGACCAATATGATCTCTCCCCTTTGTTATCTCTTTTCTAATCTGAACAGTCTCAGTCTTTTTTAAATTTCTTCTCAGATGGAACCCATTCTATATCCCTTCTCATTTTTGTTACCCTTCTCTGTGCCTTTTCCAGTTCTAATATATCTTTGGAGATGGGACGACCAGAACTGCATGCAATATTCAAGGTGTGGGTATACAAAGAATTTCTAAAGTGGCATTATGATATTTTTGTCTTATTATATTTCCCTTTCCTAAGAGTTCCTAACATTCTGTTCACTTTTTTGACTGAGACTGCACATTGAGTAGATGTTTTCAGAGAGGCATCCATGATGAGTCCAAGGTCTTGAACAGTAACAGCTAATCTAGAGCACATCATTTTATAAGTATAGCTGGGATTATGTTTTTTTTTTCCAATTTGCAATGCTTTGTATTTATCAATGTTGAATTTCATCTGCTGTTTTCTTGCCCAGTAACCCAGTTTTGTGAGATCTCTTTGTAACAATCTCGAGTAATTTTGTATCGTCTGCAAACTTTGCCACTGCACTGTTTACCCCTTTTCCAGATATTTATGAATATAGTGAACAGCACTGGTCCCAGTACAGACCCTTGAGGGGCCCTGCTATTTACCTCTCTCCGCTGTGAAAACTGTTTATTCTTACCTTTGTTTCCTATCTTTTAAACAGTTACTGATCCATACCTCTTATCCCATGACTGCTTAGTTTCCTTAAGAGTGTAAGGCTTGTCAGAGGCTTTCTGGAAGTCCAAATACACTATATCCACTTGATTACTCTTGTCCACATGCTTGTTGACACCCTCAGAGAATTATAATAGATTGGTGAGGCATGATTTCCCTTTACAAAACTTGTGTTCTCTCTTTTCCTATGTATCATGTTCATTTATCTGTCTGATAATTCTGTTCCTTCCTATAGTTTCCATCAATTTTCCTGGTGCTGACATTAGGCATACCGGTCTGTAATTGTCAGGATCCCCTCCGGAGCCTTTTTAAAAAAATGGTGTCACCTTAGCTATCCACCAGCCATCTGGTATAGATGCTGATTTAAGCAAAAAGTTACATACCACAGTTAGTAGTTCTGCAATTTCATATTGGAGTTCCTCCAGAACTCTTGGATGAATACCGTCTGGTCCTGGTGACATATTACTGTTTAATTTATCAATTTGTTCTAAAATCTCCATGACTGACATCTCAAACTGGGACAATACCTCAAATGTGTCACCTAAATTCACCTGCAGTTCATCAGACCTTTTTGAGGAAAATCAGATTAGATGTAATAACTCTCAACTCACTTTGCTTTGAGCTGTCACAGTGCAGTTAAGAATTTTGTCAATTTTGACACCAGTGTTTTCTCTGTGTTGTTGAATAAAATTATCTTATATGTGCAATATGTGAAAGCAACAATGAACTTGAAATGCAGGGCACTCTACATGAGATCTGTGTAGAAAGGGCTCACACATGGGGCCCCATATAGTTGAATTCATTAGATACTGTATGTCATTAAATTGTTACCTTTTATATGGCTAATTCTTTAAGTCAAAATTCGTATAGGGGAAATCAATAAAATTAATTGAGCATAATCTTACTCTTGCACTTGAGAAACAATTCTCCCAATATTTACAATTCAAATATATTTCACAATTCTGCATGCTTCTAACTTGGACCATGATCCTACAATTGCATCTGTCTATGGACTCATGAAGGGCTGTGAGGGCAGACACCTTCACCTGCACAGAGCTTCCTGGACGCAGCTGTAGGATTGAGACCTTGGACTATGTTAAGACGGGGGAAGAGACGCTGTGCAGCAGAGATTGGGTTTGGGATTCACAAATTCTCTGCTTTCCCTACTGAAGTTTGAGGTTCTCCCTCCTGGCTGGAGTAGTGCTCCATGAACACAGAAATGCAGCCATGTTGCAGAGAAGAACATCAGGGTGAGAAGTAGGGCAATTACAAAATGGCGCGCAATCCTTGCCCTTCTCAAACCATATTTGATTGAGTAAGGACAGAAGGTTTGGCACTGTGTGTGTCAATGCCACAGGTTCTAAGAGTGACAATTTGGGGAATACGTCTGTGTCAATTCATGATTGTTTTGTATCAGGAATAGACTACAGCTGAGAAGCTGAAACAAGGCCACGAAGGGCCCATCAACACTGAATAGCCCTGTCCTGGTGGGACAATGGAGTTGCTGCCAGTTGAGCCATTGACTTGTAATAACCTTCCACACAACTGAGAGCACCCCAGGTGTGAGCTCTCGCAATCAGAACTAAGAACGGTGTCTGGACGATGCCAAGACCCAACCGGCTCAATGCATGCGGGACCCCAACGGGATGTCCAATACAGCACACTGATGACCAACCGAGGGGACTCAGCAGGACTGTAACACTTAGCACTCACTGTTCCACCTTACACCAGAGGAACTGCAGCTGCTCAGCACCCTTGGAAACAAGTTCCCATGTAAATATTATGCAACCACTTACATCAATTCTGGGGGAAACCCTGACTTAATTCTGGTAATGGTCAAAGTGGCATTCATGACATAGAATGTACACCAGCATCAGTAAGTATAGGGGTTTTTTTGGTCTGTTTTAATATGGAGATATACCTATCTCATAGAACTGGAAGGGACCTTGACAGGTCATCAAGTCCAGTCCCCTGCCTTCACAGCAGGACCAAGTACCATCCCTGACAGATTTCCCCTTCTGCCCCCATCCCTAAATGGCCCCCCTCAAGGATTGAACTCACAACCCTGGGTTTGAGCAGGCCAATGCTCAAACCACTGAGCTATCCCTCCCCCCCATTCTAGTGTCCCCTTAACATATGACTATTATCAGCAGACAGTACGTGCAGGTATTGTGTGGAAAACCGAATCCTATGATTGCAATGGAGAATATAAATAATAGCTTGGGTCTTTTGTAATTCATCTCTGGCCTGATCCAAAATCCATTGAAAAGTCTTTTCATTCACTTCAGTGCACTTTAGATCAGGTTGTGAAAAAGGCTCAGCACAATAGAAATGTAGACTAGCCCAATATTAAAGCATAGTAGGGATCTTTAGACACATATGCATCAAAGCTAGATGCCTCAAAATCTAGGCACACAATATTAGAAGCCACGTCTGAAAATTTGGGCCTATGATTGAGCCAGTGAAATTACAGTAGCCTTTTCTGGGAGGGAAAATATAACCCAGACTATACTAGTAAGTGCATAATCTGTTTATGCTTTCAAGGAACTACAATCCTTTCATCTTTGTTTATTTGCTTTTGAAATTAAAAACTAATTTGGTACCAGTGTGTGCATGCATGTCTGTATGAATCAGGCAGATTTCAGTCTCATCAATACACACCTCCCAAAGATTTCATGGGCATTTAAGAGCAGCTGCCTAGAAGTTTAATACGTGAAGCTTCAAGAACTTCTAATCCTCCAGCATAGGTTTTGCTTCTTGCAAAGTGCTTTGCATATAGTATTTCTGAAATACTCAAAAGAACTCTAAGATTAAGTTCCACAAGTTACTGGGCTTTGCTGTTTTCTACTTGAATATGGGTGTAGGTCTGAGAGACAGTGCACATGCCAGTATAATGTTGGTCTCTGTGCCCAGTCCATAGAGGGTGTACATCAATTACAGCCCTAGTTACAGATGTGAGGTCTTTAGCTCAGGGTTACAGCCATATGTTTTCTGTAGATTCCGGATTCAATCCCCAGTATTTCATTCGAGTTGACAGCTGTCACAACTGTATTTAATTATATTAGCTATTAGACCTTTTTTCTAATTATATAATGATAGAAAGACATACACATAGAAGTAGACTCTACATGTGTTGATGATATTTGTATGACAAATTGCATTCAGCATGCACCTTTCCTCATTTAATTGCCACTCTGCCACTCAGGCCATCTAAAATGGGAGAACACAATTTTTGTTCTGTTTTTCCCCACAAATGTGCAATTTCATTTCTTCACTACCACTCAAAACTATATTGGCCTGAGGTGCATGGTGAATCATAAATAGTCCTGAACTAAGGTTTTGAGGTCCAATATATCATCATCCCCCTGGAGAGCTACATATGGGAGATTTACAGAATTGGAAAAGAGATATTGTCAACAACACTTTCTTCTATCACTGGGAACTCTGGAGAGAGAAGACTTTTTAACATTTCAACAGTGCACTGCATAGAAAAGCTCTTTGGGGTCATTTTTAGAGGATGAAATATAATAGTTATGTTTTTTTCTCCTTCTGTACAGTGGAGATCATGGTAATTAAAAGCCTCTGGCTCTACAAGTGAAAACATATGAAAAAATACCAAACAATTTTTTTTATTGGAACTCATTTAGAATAACCTGCAAAATTTATTGATGACTGTTCCACTCATTTGTAATGCAGTGATCCCAAACACATGCTGATAAACCCGTAATGCTAGGCTATCCTGGTTAAGAAGGGAAATGTATATATTTATATAAAACAAAGGTAGAAGTTGCTAGTAATGACTATAAATGAGTAGTTATGAAATGCAGGTAGTTAATTTGGGAAATTAAATGTATTATTGAAAAATATAAAGAGAGTACTTTTAAGGACAGTAAGATGGTTTATTTTAATATATTAGGAACAAAAGAAAGCTTAGCAATGATATGGGTCCAATACTAGAGAGGGATGATAGAATTGTCACTGATAATACAGAAAATGCACAGTGTTCAGTAAGTATGTACTGTATTTGGAAAAAAACTGGATGATATAGTCATAAATTATAAAGTCAAAGAGAGTCTGACCTCCTGCACAATACTGGCTATAGGACTTCCTTGAATTAATTCTTCTTTGAACGAGTGTATAACTTTTACAAAAACATTTACATTTTGATTTTAAAAATGGCCAGTGATGGAGAATCAACTGCAACCCTTTGTAAATTCTTCCAATGATTACTGTTAAAGAACTATTGCCTTATTTTTAGTCTGACTTTGTCTATCTTCAGCTTCCAACCACTGGATCTTCTTAAAACTTTGTCTGCTAGACTGAAGAGCCCATTATCAAAGTTGTGTTCCCCATGTATGCATTTATAAACTGATCAAGCCATCTGTTTATTAAACTAAATAGATCTAGCTCCTTGAGTCTATATCAGACATGTTTCAGAGTAGCAGCCGTGTTAGTCTGTATTCGCAAAAAGAAAAGGAGGACTTGTGGCACCTTAGAGGCTAACAAATTTATTTGAGCATAAGCTTTCGTGAGCTACAGCTCACTTCATTGGATGCATTCAGTGGAAAATACAGTGGGGAGATTTATATACACAGAGAACATGAAACAATGGGTGTTACCATACACACTGTAAGGTGAGAGTGATCACTTAAGGTGAGCTATTAGCAGCAGGAGAGCTGCGGGTGGCGGGGTGGAGGGAGGGAGGACCTTTTGTAGTGATAATCAAGGTGGGCCATTTCCAGCAGTTGACAAGAACGTCTGAGGAACAGTGGGGGGGTGGAGGAATAAACAAGGGGAAATAGTTTTACTTTGTGTAATGACTCATCGACTCCCAGTCTCTATACAAGCCTAAGTTAATTGTATCCAGTTTGCAAATTAATTCCAATTCAGCAGTCTCTCTTTGGAGTCTGTTTCTGAAGTTTTTTTGTTGAAGAATTGCAACTTTGAGGTCTGTAATCGAGTGACCAAAGAGATTGCAGTGTTCTCCCACTGGTTTTTGAATGTTATAATTCTTGACGTCTGATTTGTGTCCATTTATTCTTTTATGTAGAGACTGTCCAGTTTGACCAATGTACATGGCAGAGGGGCATTGCTGGCACATGATGGCATATATCACATTGGTAGATGTGCAGGTGAACGAGCCTCTGATAATGTGGCTGATGTGATTAGGCCTTATGATGGTGTCCCCTGAATAGATATGTGGACACAGTTGGCAACGGGCTTTGTTGCAAGGATAGGTTCCTGGGTTAGTGGTTCTGTTGTGAGGTATGTGGTTGTTGGTGAGTATTTGCTTCAGATTGGGGGGCTGTCTGTAAGCAAGGACTGGCCTGTCTCCCAAGATCTGTGAGAGTGATGGGTCGTCCTTCAGGATAGGTTGTAGATCCTTGATGATGCGTTGGAGAGATTGTAGTTGGGGGCTGAAGGTGATGGCTAGTGACGTTCTGTTATTTTCTTTGTTGGGCCTGTCCTCTAGTAGGTGACTTCTGGGTACTTTTCTGGCTCTGTCAATCTGTTTCTTCACTTCAGCAGTTGGGTATTGTAATTGTAAGAATGCTTGATAGAGATCTTGTAGGTGTTTGTCTCTCTCTGAGGGGTTGGAGCAAATGCAGTTGTATCGTAGAGTGTTTTCCAATATTTTAATCATTCTCATGGCCCTTCTGTTAACCTTCTCCAAATTTACCAACATTCTTCTTCAGTTGTGGACACCAGACGTTATTGTAATACTGGTCACAACTGCCAAATACAGAGATAAAACAAAATCTCTGCTCCTACTTGAGATTCCTCCGTTTATACAATGAAAGATTGTATTAACCCTTTTGGCCACAGCATCACACTGAGCTCAAGTTCCGCTGGTTATTCACCATGACCTTCAAGCTTTTTCAGTATCCCTGCTTCCCAGAAAAGGTTCCCCCATCCTGTAAACATGGTCTATATTTATTGTTTCTAGACAATTAACTATACATTTGGCTGCCTTAAAAAACATAGTTTGCTTGTGCCCAGTTTACTAAACAATCCAGATTGCTCTGTATCAGTGACCTTCATTTTTTACCACTTTCCCAATCTTTATGTCAACTGCAAACTTTAACAGGGATGATTTTGTGCTTTTTCCCCCCACTTTATTGATAAAATGTTCAATAGAATAGTGGCAAGAACCAATACCTTCAGGAGCCCACTAGAAACCTACTTGCTCAGGTAGCCAGTTTTTAATCCATTAAATATGTGCCATGTGAATTTTGTAACATTTTAATTTTTAAATCAAAATGTCATGAGGTACCAAATCAAATGCCTTAAAAAAGTATAAGCGTAATACATCAATACTTATTATCTTTGTCAGCTAAACTTGTAATCTCAAAAAAAAAAAAAGATATCCAGTTAGTTTGTATGGCTCTATTTTGCATGAACTCATGTTGATTGGCATTAGTTATGACCCTTTGTTAATTCCTTATTTGTCTAGTCCCTTGTCAGCCGCTCCATTATTTTGCACAGAATCAATGTCAGGCTGACAGGCTTATAATTAGCCCAGTCATCCCATTTACTCTTTTAAAATATTGGCACATTAGCTTTTGTCCAATCTTCTGGAACCTTATCAGCATTCCAAGACTTGAAAATCAACATTAACAGTCAAGTGAGCTCCTAAGACAGCTCTTTTAAAAGTCTTGAATGTAAGTTATGCAGACCTGCTGATTTAAAAAATGTTGAATACCAAACGAAAATATGTATTGAACCCCTCTATCATTTCTGCATTATTATTGACAATTCTACCATTGTCATCTAGTAATGGACCAATATTATGCTTAGGGTTCTTTTTGTTCCTAGTATACTGAATAAACTCCTTCTTTGTGTTTTATTCTGCTGGCCATAGATTTCTCCTGCATCCTTTAGCTTCATTTATCAATTTTCCACAATTCATAACTTGTAATTTACATTAATTATAATCTTCCCCTTGCTTCCATTTGTTATATACACATACTTTTTTATTTTTTTTATAGCTGCCCTCTCATCTCCTCTAAGCAAGGTTTGTTTTTGTTTTTTAAACTAGTGTATCCTTCTTCATCATTTCTGGCTTTTGGAGCATCTAGCAAATTGTTCTTCAACAATGCCCAATTATCATTCAAAATTTTTTTGTTTAAGGTCTCTCTCCCAACTGCTTTGGTTCATTGTTTTCAGCTTTGTGAAACTGTCTCTTTTAAAGATCCAAGTAGATAGATAGATAGATATTATTGGTTTGAACTTTATCCGTTTGCACAATACAAATGTGACCACATCATGATTACTTGTGCTGAAGCTACCACTAATTTTGAATTCTGTGATCAATTCCTCTTTTTCTGTCAAGATGAGCTGAAATATAGAACTCTGTGTTGGATGTAACACTCTTTCAGCTAGGAAAATGTCATCTATAATATTTAGAAATTCGGAGGACATTTCAGTACTGGTAGCATGAGCCCTCCAACATATATTCACATCTTCAGATGGAAAGTATTTAATTATCACTTTAACAGCAACTAAAGAGGATGTCAAATAGTAACTCCTAAATATTGTTATTTTATAAATAAAATAAATCTGCAGGACCAGAAAACTTGCACCCAGTAGTTTTAAAAGAATTGGCCAAGGAGCTCTCAGAGCCATTTATGGTGATATTCTTCGAATAGTGGGGAAGTTCCAGAGTGCTGGGAAATGGCTAATGTGGCAGCCTAATGCCTTCAGCCCCAAGATGTGCTCAGAATCCTTCTTCCTTGTAGCCACAGTGCATCGGCACAAAGGATGCTCTACATAAGTGGAGCAATTAGCAAAACACATATATTGTTGTGTAGCCAGCCAATACCTATTTTCTACATAGAGATTAAATTGTTGCAAATGTTCTCAGCTTCAATCTAATTTGAGTGTATTCTTTACTGGTTAAATTGTCCTTGGTGCAATAAGCAGGTTGATTCCCAATGAGGAACCAAAAAAAAAATAGAACTAGGAAAACTCATGGAAGGCTTTCTAGGTGGCAAGTGAGACTTTAAAGACATGAAGGGAAGCTAGGAGACACTGTGAAATGACTTAATAAAATTACATTTAATAACTAGTGCACTTTAGTTAGACATGCCTCACAGCTTAGCATATTTTAGAAGGTGCTTTTCCTTTTTAGAGATCTCTTCAGTTGAGTTTCAGTAATACTTTTATTTAATTCTCTTTTAATGCAATCAGTAAAGGTGTTTGGGATTGACTTAACAGATACTGTAACTGGAAAATAAATTTTAGAGTAATCAACTTTTAAAATATATATTTTAAAGTTCTCTTGTCAAATATTGTACACAGTAGATTGTAAGATCACTTTCTTTCTAATTCAATCTCACAATATAAAATAAAAAACTCAAGCATGATCAAGGCAGCCTACCTCATAATACTTAAAATAAATATGGTCATCTCATAAAGAGCTGGGTGAAGATCATTCAGACCTCCAAGAATAAACAGAACACCTGAGAACAACAATCAGATAAACTCCCATGAGAACAGAAAATAGCTCTGTCAATGTCCCTGAAGAAAACAGAAAGGGCCTAGGAGGTTCAAATGAGCTCAATACAATGAAAAATAACCATGGTGACCTGTTGACTTCACTTTTTGTGTCATGTATAAATCTTTTCCTTGCATCATGAAAATAAATGCAGCTAACAGATTCTGCTTTCGCTCGATGTACATGATGGAAACTATGGACAAACTCATACATGGAAGTTGGAGTAGCTGTTTTCATTTAGACAGTGTGTTCTGAGGCCTATAAACTAGATCTTCCATGCTGGTAATTTGTTGCTGATAAGTTTGCATTTTCCATTTTGGATCCACTCCTTCACAGAGCAAATCCTTTTGAATACCAGCAAAGTGAAAATTTTCTCCATCACAGAGTTACAGTCAAAATATAAAAACCTATTGGCCTGGTAATTGTCTTCTAGTCAATCTGTCATATATAGATAGATATACAATATTGTTTAATTTGAACTGCTCCACTTCATAATTACAAACTGATCTGGATACAAGTATTGTATAAAGGGCCATACATATAAATGTTGTATCCAGATCAGTTTGTAATTATGAAGTGGAGCAATTCAAATTACACAGTAATCTCAAGGTTGTGTTAGGGGGAAAAACACCTTTGATAAACTTCTGCAAAACATTTACAAATAAAGGATATTTGTCATATGTATACATAATGAATGAGAGGAGAAATCAATTCTATAAAAAGGGAAAATATTTTCTTTCATGTTTTCACTTGTAATTGAGTACTTTATTCAGTGTTCAGATTTCACTTTAGTAAAATAGTGCAGATATTGCAGAAGTCTGGGTATTGTGAGAAAGCTCTGTCCTTGTCTCTGTTTCCTGGTGGATTTTGCTAGCTTCAGAGGCTCACTGTAATCCTCCATGTAACCCTTCTTTCTCTCTCTCAAGACAAGGGTCACAGTCTACTGAGCCATTTTCATCATAAGCCAGCAAGAGAGGTGAGGAGAAGCTATCCTCCCTTGCACAGTCTCTCTTGTCTCCCAGTTTCAGCAATTAATCAGGGGAGGGGGTAAAAGGGAGAGCCCAGACCCACACTCTACTCCAGGCTCCAGTCCAGGGACCCTAATAGTATCAGCGATGGTAGCTGACCTTTTAGAAACATGACACATACACTTCCCTGGGCTGCTTCCCCACAGCAGCCCCCACTTCCTCAAGCTCCACTTCACCCTTACCTCAGGGCCTCCTTCCTTGTGCCTGATATGGTGAGTACTGCACAGTCTCTCCAACAGCACAACTTCCTCCCACAGCTCCTGACATCCACCCCCACCTGACTACCTGGGAGGCTTGTAACTACTTTCAGCGAGCTCCTGATTGGCTTCAGGTGTCCCAATCAACCTAGCATTCTTCCTGCCTTCTGGAAAGTTCTTAATTGGCCCCAGGTGAATTAATTGACCTGGAGCAGCTGCCATTTAACTTATCCTGGTACCAGGGATTTGTTTAGCCTGGAGCTAATATATCTATCTCCCACTACTTTTCTATAGCCATCTGGCCTTGTCCCGTCACAATATGTAAAATTCACTAGAAAGGCATGGACTAAATAGACAACTTATGATATTGTGAAGTTTTCCATTTAATATTTTGCACATGTAGGGCTTGACTCTTTATTTACATCAAGACCCTGTTACAGAGCTTGGACAGTATAAAAGCACATTAAAGTGAGGGGAAAATCATATTGTCAGAGTGATGTAAAGGCCTCACTGTAACAAGGAAATAGGCTCAGAGACTTTGCCATGTTTCATATACAAGAGATGTGGTGGGAACCCCAGTGCACCTGCACAGGTAGAATGCTTTCTAACTTGAGTATTTTAAAACTAGCATCTCTCTCTACACTTTGTTTTACCCCTGTTTTAGGAAAACGTTGATCATTGATGAGTTAGCCCCAGAGAATATGGAAGCATCTCATACCTGAAAGTTTCTTCTCGTAGGTGAATAGGTTCAGTGATAAGCAATTATACTATGTTAGAGCCTCTTTGTAGCTACAATGAACATCAGTTGGACCTGACAAAATTGGACATGGGTGTGAAGACACTTCAATGAAAGCTGGTTTTCAAAACAAAAAGCACACTATGGAATTCTGACTAATTTGTAAACCCTATTTGATTATCTACTTTTCTTAGCACCTCTGAACTTTCAAGTTTCACTGAGGACCAAAAGTGCCAACCTGTTATTGGAAAGGCTATTTCTCATGATGTTTCTGGCCAGGAAAAAGAAGTGATCTTATGAAATTCTTAGCTAATAATTTAAGACTGAAGAGAGATAGTAAACATGTTGAGTGTTTATGAACACTGAGCCTGGCAATGGCGCTTTGGAGGTTCATCTATTGAGCAGTAAAATCCCCAAAGCAAGCCTGTCATTTCCAACCCAGAATTATAGCATTATTTTTAAGTCTGGGCACATTCGCAACACAAATCATTGGCATATGCATCTTTTTCTTTTTGTTCGAGTGTTTCTTCCCACTGAGCAAACAAATAAATATATACACCAGCAAACTAGTCTGAGACCTTTCTATTCCCAATTGTCTATTCTGCTGAGGGAGATAATTGATTTTTGCCACTTGAAAACCATTGTGCACTTGCGAGCAAGTCCAACAACTGCAATTCTGTAAAACCTACTTTTTTCTCCTGAATTCCAGTGCCAACAAGGTTTTAGAGGCAACGTGCTTCAGTGCATGTTCATAAAGGAATTTATGTGCCTAGATTTAGGCATCTAAATTGCAGATGTAGGCATTACTGTGATCCACACTACCTCTGGTCAGTTGCTACCTAAGCCAGTAAGCACCTAAATGTTCTGTGTAAGATGTCTACATTTCTGCCTCTGCGCATGCACGCAATGTCTCACTCTTGGTGCTTGAATGCCTGTCTCACATTGTTGTATTAACTTGGATGGAATAAAGGGCCCAAAGAGTTAAAGGTGTTAACATGATCCTGAAACTGTTCAGAAATAAACAGTGTTAAACATGGTTCAGAGTTTGGTACACAAGACCTCCGTCTGCTTGCTACTGTGGCAAGCACACTATTATTTTTTAACCTTTTTAACTGAAGATTCAGGGGGGAAAACAGTTAAAGCATTTGATATACAAAATATTAAGTACGGCTTTCATTTTTCCACTATCCCATGTTTCCTTTCCCTGTAGCTATAGAAAATCTTTAGGAGAACCCTCTGACTTGTTTAAAAATCTTAAATGTTACCAGAATAATACCTGTTCTCTTTTGAAGAAAGGGGGAAAATAGTTTAGATGGGCTAGAGCTGCTGCTGTTGAAGTCCAATCCCATTTCCTAGAAGACAAAACAAGACAAATGCCCACAAGAGAGAAGAAAAAAACTTCAGCAAAAGCAGAAAATGCAGCTTCTGTCCATGGTGTTGACTGTCACTTGCAACCTTACTGCTGGGAAAAGAGAGACAGCACATGGTTTTATTTGCCACTCTGAGACCTGACAAATTTGTACCCACACCAGGCTGTTTAAGGCATTTTGTTTTAGCTGCCTTTCTGGCCACAGGTTTAGAAGAGTGGTGCAAAATATGCAGTTTCGGCTGGCTAAACCATACTCTTATTAGACAAAAGGAAAATGAGAGTGATAGGAAAGAAAAAAAATGTGTGGAAGGAAAAGAACACAGAAGGGGGAACCTGAGAGGTGACAAAGCTTGACATCCCAGATGGTGTTTTGGATTTAGCTGGTGGAGGTGGCAATGTCTCTTGGGTCCCTCTCTCTGGGCCAGACATCTTTCAGGATTAGGATTAGAAATGTCTAATATCCTAGGAGAAGGTGGGCATAGCACCCATCATGGTGAGGCTTGTGCCATCTCTTCCTTTCAGACAGGACCCAAAGGGAGTGATGCGCAGAATAGCGTATCCAGTATTTTGTCCACCAAATAGGCCTAATTTCCCACATGCCATTGGTTCATAGATTTGCAGTCCAATATGTTCTCATTAACACCATGCCTGGTAAACATAGTCCTTGAATTATATCAATAGGTCTTTGTCGTTTGGACTAATTGAATCTTTCTCTCTCTTTTTTTGGGCACCTTTTCCCATCAATATTTGTTATTATAGGTTATTGTGAGATCTTATAAACATTCGCTTTTAACAGTTAAGCTTATAGCTAGGGTAAATTTGTAGGCCCAATTATTACACCACCACCTAAGGCCTACCGTCTCTCTTGCCTGAGTACCTACCCGATCAGAGCCATATAGAATCTAGCTGGAGGAGTAAAAGTTGGTGATTGTGTTTCCCTTTTTAGTACGGCACTCATCCAGGATGTGGGAGACCTGGCTTGAATTCCCTGGTCTGCATGAGCAGGGAAGAAAAGATTTGATCAGGGGTCTCCTGTCTCTCAGGAGGTACTCTAAAAGCCTTTGCAGAAGGTTTCTGGGGAGAGAAGCCTTATTTAATCCTTTATGGTAGGACACTTTACCATGCCATGCTAGTAGCAAGTAATCTGGTATCATTGCATGACAAAGCCTGGCAGCGTATGGTCCCAGTGTTTGTTGGCATTCAAGCAACATCCGTTCTTTATCTCTCTGTGTTATCCTCAGCAAAGTGATATTGCTCATGGTAACCTGGTTGAAATAGGAGAATTTAATTAAGGGGACATTCAGATATGGCCGTTCCTACTGGGCTGTTTGCCTGTGGCTGAAAAGAAATCCTCCTCGCAGTTAGCCACGCAGTGGGGGTGGGGAGGGCGCTGAGCTGTTCACATTTGGCTAGCAGGGATCTTCCCTGATACCAGACACATGGTGGGGTGAGGGGTAAAGCAATCATCCCAGAGAATTGGATGGGGGGGGCGGTTAGTTTGGTTTCTGCTGCTGCATGTTAACACGAAAACTGCAGCACTAAATGGCCAACTCAATGTGATTTGCTTGGTATGGGAGAGGAGGGCACTGCTGTTATGAAGGTTGCAGAAGCTGAAAGACTATGGCTTACCAAGGCTGCCTGCAAGCCGAATTCTGTTGCCTGGCACAGCGTGTGTGATCTCTAACACCAAAGCCACAGGCACTCAATATAAGATGCAAAATGAGACCTTGTACCAAAATCACATGTGCTATGTAATGTGAATAGTGTTGTTCACCGTGAAAGGGTATAGCCATTGTTCTATAAAATGTATCTTTTAAAATCCTTCACTCCCTTTTTTTCCTCTAGTAGCTGCAAATGTTTCAAGCCTCCCTCCTCCGTCCCAAAGGCTATCTCAGATAAGGCGGTGAAGAAACTGTACGGGCAATTAAATGTTCTCTGAACTCATGCAATCGTCCGGCAGTGACAGAGCTGTGTGGAGGGACACAATAGCAGAGTACAGGAAAGTGGCCGATGAACATAAGGAGAGGTGGCGGCAGGAAGATCAGAGGTGGCATGAGGCAACGCTGGAGCTACTGCGGGATCAAACAGACATGCTCCGGCATCTGGTGGTGGTTCATGAACAGCAGCAGAATTACAGACTGCCGCTGCAGCCCTGTTTAACCGCCCTCCCTCCTCCCCAAGTTCTATAGCCTCCTCACCCAGACGCCCAAGAATGTGTGTGGGGGGGAGGCTCCGGGCATCCAACCACTCCACCCCAGTGGACAGCCCAAGCAACAGGAGGCTGTCATTCAACAAGTTTTCAAATGGTCTTTTCCTTCCCTCCTACCCTCCTCCCACATCTTACCCGGCCTAACTTGTGAGTTATCTCCCCATTTTTATAATCAATTAATAAAGAATACATGTTTTTTAAATGATAGTGACTTTATTTCCTCTGCAAGCAAGCTGTGATAGAAGGGGGCAGGGCAGATGGCTTACAGAGAATTTAGAGGCAACCAAGGGGGCGGGTTTTCATCAAGGAGAAACAAACAGAAGTGTCACAGAGTACCCTGGCCAGTCATGAAACTGGTTTTCAAAGCTTCTCTGATGTGCAACGCTTCCTGCTGTGCTCTTCTAATTGTCCTGGTGTCTGGCTGCATGTATTCAGTGGCCAGGCGATTTGCCTCAACTTCCCACCCCACAATAAACATCTCTGCTTTACTCTCACAGAGATTGTGAGGCACACAGCAAGCAGCAATAACAATGGGAATATTGGTTTCGCTGAGGTCTAACGAAGTCAGTGAACTGCACCAGCGACCCTTTAAACATCCAAATGCACACTCTACCACCATTCTGCACTTGCTCAGCCTTTATTGTTGAACAGCTCCTTACTACTGTCCAGGGTGCCTGTGTACGGCTTCATGAGCCAGGGCATTAAGGGGTAGGCTGGGTCCCCAAGGATAACTATAGGCATTTCAACATCCCCAATGGTTATTTTCTGGTCTGGAAAGTAAGTTCCTTGCTGCAGCTGTTCATACAGACCAGAGTTCCTGAAGACGTGAGCGTCATGTACCTTTCCCAGCCATCCCACACTGATGTTGGTGAAACGTCCCTTGTGATCCACCACTGCTTGCAGCGCCACTGAAAAGTACCCAATGCGGTTTATGTACTGGCTTCCTTGATGGTCCAGTCCCAAGATAGGGATATGCGTTCCGTCTATAGCCCCACCACAGTTAGGGAATCCCATTGCAGCAAAGCCATCCACTATATCCTGCACTTTTCCCAGAGTCACTACCTTTGATAGCAGCAGCTCAATGATTGCATTGGCTACTTGGATCACAGCAGCCCCCACAGTAGATTTGCCCACTCCAAATTGATTCCTGACTGACTGGTAGCTGTCTGGCATTGCAAGCTTCCATAGGGGTATCGCCACTCGCTTGTGAACTGTGAGGGCTGCTCTCATCTTGCTTTCCCCTGCCTTGAAGCACAAGAATACCAAGTCACAAAGTTCCATGAAAGTGCCCTTACGCATGTGAAAGTTTTGCAGCCACTGGGAATCATCCCAAACCTGCAACACTATGCAGTCCCACCACTCTGTGCTTGGTTTCCCGGTCCCAGAATCAGCATTCCATGGCATGAGCCTGCCCCAGTAACATCATGATCTCCAAATTGCCGGGGACTGCGGTTTTAGAGAAACCTGTGTTCATGTCCTCATCACCGTGCTGCCATCACCTCCTCGCGTGGTTTTTCGGGTGCTGGTTCTGCATAAACTGCATGATAATGTGCAAGGTGTTTACAATGGTCATAACTGCTGCGGTGAGCTGAATAGGCTCCATGCTTGTGGTGCTTTGGCATCTGCTCGGGCAATCCAGGGAAAAGGGTGCAAAATGATTTTCTGCTCTTGCTTTCACATAGTGAGGGAGGATTGACTGACGACATTTACACATAACCACCCATGACAAATTTTTGGCCCCATCAGGCATTGGCTGCTCAGTCCAGAATTCCAGTGGGGACTGCGGGAACTGAGGGATAGCTACCACAGTGCACCGCTCAGAATATCAACGCTTGCCATGGTACTGTCGAACTAAGGTGCTTAGTGTGGACATATGCACTTGACTTGATACAATCTGTTCCCAAAAATTGACTTCTGTAAAATCGGAGTACTTTCGTAGTGTAGACATGTATAGAAACTAAGGCCAAGGTGGAACAGTTTCAACAGGAGATATAGTACAATATTATAAAGACCGTAAGTCTTGTGATAAATAAAAATATGAAATATATACATAAAATAAGATCCACAAAAAATATTTCCTTTGTCTTACCTACAACATGTACTAATCAAGTTATGGAATAGGGAAATAGATATTTTTAAAAGTTTGCAAAGGAAGTTTTTCTAATAGTGTTTCCTTTACACAACACTATTAATTCTGTCAGTGAATTACTTTTCTGGGAGTAAAAGAAACCTTACTCTGTGCACTGTGATCATAACACAAGCTGCTGCCTTCTAGGTTTAATTAGATTTTGTTTTTCTTTATCAAATTGTGTGTGGGGAGGTGGGGGGGGAGGGTGACAGACTCAGACCAGAAGGATATAAGAGAGTAGCAGAAGACAGGTATATAAGCTTCAGAATGAGCAGCTCCCTGTTCCCTGGATAGCCAAACAAAGGCTACTTCAGGCTAATCAAGATCCTGATGCCAATTAACCAGTTAAAGTTCTTAGGCAAATGCTGGCACCTGACCCCAATTAAGTGGCAAAGGGTCAGTTGAGGCTGTTAGGCAAATGGAGACATGTGGAACCAATCAAGATCTCACTCATACTGTTTAAAAGCCCCCCTTCCCAGCCCCCTTGGGGGGAAGACCAGGTGAAAGGAATTGGAGGAGAGGAAGTATTGCTGAATCCTGCGGTAAGGGTGAAGCTAGGAAAAGGGGACCATGGGGAAGTAGCCCAGGGAATCAAAGCAGGTTCAGTGGTGAAGGGAAAACTGACAACAGCTGCTACAGTTAGGGTCCCTGGGCTGGAACCTGGAGTAGAGGATGGGCCTGGGTTCCCCTCTTTCCCCTGTGCTTTACAGAGATCCCCTTGAGAGGGGAAGCAGACTTTGGTCCAGGCAGGAGGCTAAACTGCACCTACTGAGCTCTAAGGAGCAACAGAGACTGTGAGTATTCTACCACCCATACTGGCCTGTGATGAAAGTAGCTCAATAAGCTGTGACCTTTGCTGCTACACTGAGAAAGGGAGGTCATATTGAGGGCCTTGGTGAGCTTCTGAGGCCACTGGATCCGCCTGGAAGTATGGGACCCACCAATACAGGCTTGGAGCCTTGTCAAAGTGTGTAGGGTGTATGTGTGTCTAAAACTTTTTAAAACAAATATGCATGCATTTGTTCTTGTGGTTCTTACACTAGGCATACACAAAGATTTGTGCATGCCTAGATGTATATGGAATTGTAAAAGGAAAAAAATCTACTGCTATTGACAAAACTTTTTACATGAAACTGTTGCAGACTGTAAAAGCCTTTCATTATACATCTTATACATGTTCTCTAAGGAATGAAATGCAAATGCATTAGAAAGAAGCCCAGTTCCTTTGGGAAAGAAACCAGTGCTGTTTGTCATAACACTTTTTTAACTAGTAACTTAAAATAATAGGCTAACTCTGATTTTTGCAGGGCTTCAGCTCATTGTCTTTGCTAAATCAAGAAGCGCAAGACCTACAGTAAACAGGAATATTTTAAAATGGTTAAAAAGATGTCTGATATAAAAAAGATAGCAAATTGGAACTCTAACCTCGTCAGTCTAGTCTCAACTCTTTTTATTTCTGTGGTGTAATACGGCTTATAATTTGAATTTGGGAAGCTTGAGAACACTCCATGGCTGATCGTAATAGTGCTAAATTAAGCACAGAAACAACTTCTTCACAGTGCAGTGATAACTAATTCTTTATATGTATGGAATTCATTGTCCTTTCTAAAGTCAGGTACTCTCTCTCATTTAAGGACTAGAGTATGACAAGGGGAGAATATATGCCAGTTTCTTTTACTGTTCTTGTTCATTCTTTATTTTATGTATTTCTCTATTTTCCTTGAAAAATAACAGCCTTTTAAAATTCAGGACACATCATTCACTTTTCCAGCATTAGAACCACACCTGAACATCTCATTCAGTTTATCAGTTTTTGTGCAAAATACAATAAAAGAACATGGGCCAAATTCTCCTTTTGTCACTCCATTGATTTCAGTCAGTGGGAGCATCCTTCCTTTTGGGCTTGTGTGGTTTTGCATCAGGGACAAGTTTGGCCCAATGGGATTTGTCTGAGTAAATCCCCTAGTCAGTCTTGAAGTTCTCAATCTATATATTTCTTGTTAGTGAGCTTCATGTTCTAAGGACACTTATGGATCACTTGACACCACAGCTACTTGAGACTTCAATAATAATGGGGCCAGAAGTGCATTTTTTTTTTCAATCTATCCTTAGTGCAATGATTGACTCTCTTTCTCTCCAATTTGGAATTTAGATCATTAGGGGGCTACACTTGATGACTATTTGAAGTCTACATATGGTGCCAAATATGGTAACCTTTTTAGTATGTGGTATTCATAACATGAAGAATTTTTCACCAGTGCTCCTGAACCTGCACTATGACTCTCTCTCTTCTCTTCTGGGAGCATCTCAAGGTGGTGTTGATGTTGTTCTGCGGAGCCCTACAAATATGTGGTTGAAACCCAACTACATGAGATACCTTCTTTCTCTGTTCAATAGTTGGGTTCAGGCTCCGATGATCTCTGTATTTGAATGTCTGAGAACTGTTAACAGGGCATTCTTCATGAGGGCCCTTAGCTCTGTAATTTGCTACACAATTTGTCTTGAGCTGAATCTCATGATCCTCGTGGTACTGTGCAAGGCTAAATACTTATTTAACATGCATGTTTATTTAAGCTTTCCCTAATTAAGTGATGCTGAGATGTATTTTTGCTGATGATGAGGATATCAAAGTGATAGAGTAACAAAATATAACTTTAAGGTAGGATGATTATGGTGGTGAGATTCTTTACCAAGAACAGAAGTGATGAGCAGTGTCCAAGGTATAAATTAGTTGGGAGCTATGGAACTAAAAGCAGGTCTCCTTCCTGCATATGAATCTGAATGGAACATTGTTTTGTTTTATGTATTTTTGAGATTTAGTTTTGGAATCCAATCCCAGCCTGATCTGTCTTGGGCATTAGGCAATTCTGGTGAGCAAAGGAGTGACGTGTCTCATTAACTAAATCTGTTCTACTCGGCAGTTGCTGATGGGTTATTTCAATTTGTTTTGCCACATTTTCAGATACCTTTAGAGGTGAGTTGCCAGCACAAAAATGTTTGTGCATGCTTCTGAGAACAAACAGCAATCTCTCTCATGTGCCTTTCATATAAATCCATCAATATGCTTCATGGTTTTCCACAAAGAACTGGTAAGTGAATATTTTAATTAAAGGACATGCGTCTTTTCTTATAGACTAAATATTGCCTTTGATTTCCTATTAATCATGTAGTGCGAACAATTTTATGTTAATTGTTTTGTAGTTTTCATAGTTTGGTTAAAAAAAGCAGATGCCGCCACCACCACCCACACTATCCCCACTTCTTTGTATTTTGGCTAGATATGGATGTAGAAGGCCATGACCAAAAATACCTCTATTAAAGTTAGCATGCGATGGTTGGGAAGCATCATATAATGAGGAGACTCCTACTTTTTTATGTCTCAAGTACTAGGACAAAGTGTTGTAGCTGTGTCGGTACCACTTCACCTTGCATTTAGCAGTGGCACTCTTCATACCTTTCCCAGACCTGAATAAGGACTCTGTGTAGCTTGAAAGCTTTTCTCGCTCACCAACAGAAGTTGATCCACTGAGGGTATGTCTTCACTACCCACCAAATCGGGGGGCAGCGATCAATCCAGCAGGGATCTATTTATCGCATCTAGTCTAGATGCGATAAATTGACCCCTCCGAGCGCTCTCCTGTACTCCAGCACCATGAGAGGTGCAGGCAGAGTCAACAGGGGAGTGGTAGCAGTTGACTTACCACGGTAAGTTGATTTAAGTACATCGACTTCAGCTACCTTATTAACATAGCTGAAGTTGCGTAACTTAAATCAATTCCTCCCCCACCCCCAATGTAGACCAGGGCTAAAAGATATTACCTCACCACCTTGTTTCTCAATAGAACTAGAGAAGACCTGAAATTCCTTAAGATACTAGTGGTTTGGCCATATGTGGAAGTGATATATTTTCAATATTGAAAACATCCTTGCAAATTCTACTCATCCATTTGCCTGGGTCAAATAATTATTTATGGTCATCAAATAAAATGACCTTTTTGTGCCATTATTGACAATTACCATGGTAAACATTGAGAAGTAGATTTCATACCTATGCTGCTAATTTTTTGAATATTTTATAAAGCTAATTTTAAATACCTGTAGTAATTACTTCTCCATACAAATATAATCCAAAATATAACTCCTTTTAGTGTGTAATGCATTTTCTTTCTCCAGAGTGACAGATATTTGCTTAATATCAGTGTGGTTCATTCATTCCTAAGAAGAGTGCATATGTAAGTAAACATTGAAACACTGTAGCAACAAAACAACAACCCAAACATCATTCTGGGATGTATTAGCAGGAGTGTTGTAAGCAAGACGTGAGAAGTAATTGTTCCGCTCTACTAGGTGCAGATTAAGCCTCAACTGGAGTATTGTGTTCAGTTCTGGGTACCACATTTCAGGAAAGATGTGGAGAAATTCCAGAGAAGAGCAACAAAAATGATTAAAGGCCTAGAGAACATCACCTATGAGGGAAGATTAGAAGAAAAAAAATGGGTTTTAGTCTGGAGAAGAGAAGACCGAAAGAGGACATAACAGTTTTCAAGTACATAAAAGGTTGTTATAAGGAGGAGGGAGAAAAATTGTTTTCCTTAGCCTCTGAGGACAGGACAAGAAACAACGAGCTTAAATTGCAGCAAGGGTGGTTTAGGTTGGACAATAGGAAAAACTTCCTGTCCGGGTGGATATGTAGTAGAATAAATTGCCTAGGGAGGTTGTAGAATCTCCATTATTGGAGATTTTTAAGAGCAGGCTAGACAAATACCTCTCAGGGATGGTCTAGATAATACTTAGACCTGCCATGAGTGTAGGGGACTGGAATAGATGACATCTCAAGACCAATCCATGAGTCTGATTTAAGCCCTGAGCCCACAAAGCACTTGAAGTCAATGGGACTACTGATCTTAATGCTATATGCTTATTTGCATTGCTGGAGCAGGACACAACTACCACAATGTGCAGACAGTAATTAGGTCTGGCACAAGAGCCTTTTGTGTTTCCCAGCACAACAAATCACTGACAGAATGGTTGGTCGCTTGATGTAAATCATAGCTGTCCTAAATGACAGGGCCTCACCCCATTCCTTTGCTATCACCTGTGTGCCCAGGGGATAATGGGAAAACTGGTAGTGCAAGCAAATTCTATAAAAACAGAGGGTATTTTTATTTTATTATTTGGTTATGAAGTAGAGTGCCTTCGTTTTTTGCACTGACTATAAAATGCATCTTCAGTCTAAACAAAATTCTGCTTCATACAAAACCCATTTTGTTTTTAAATGAGATGCTCATTATGCAGTTCATATACTATGTTAAATTTTTCTGAGTAAAATATGATGTGCCTTTATCATAGGTTGAAGAAAAACATTCTATATATATATACATTTTATAATCCATGCAAAAAGAGGGAGCTCTACTTTGTAATCAAATAATAAAATAAAGTTCTTTTATAGAACTTCCTTGCACTACCAGTTTTCCTATTATCCCCTGGATACTTCTATATAAATGATATAGAAAGAAAAACTTTTATACCTATTTAAAAAAAACCTTCAAAAATATTAAGAAGGATCATACTCTTTATGTATAGGTTGGGAAACAAAGGACAACTTTGATCTTCCAATGAATTTTAGCTACATAAGAACACAAGAATGGCCACACTGGGTCAGACCAAAGGTCTAGTGTTCGGTCTTCTGACAGTGGGCAATGTCAGGTGCTTCAGAGGGAATGAACAGAACAAGTAATCCTCAAATGATCCATCCCCTGTTGCCCATTTCCAGCTTCTGGCAAACTGACAACTTCCATACTCTCTATGTAGAATATACCCATTCCCACCCAATAAATTTGTATAGAGCATACGTTTGAGGCTTAAAATAACTTTGATTTTCTACCATGGAAATGCATTTTTCTGAAGTGTAAATCAATTAACTTTAATACTTGTTCTCTTTACTTCAGCATAAAGAAGCTAGACTACATTATTGGTCCAGACAAGTGATTACTTTCTTCTGAGGAAGAGCTCCATGCAGGGTCAGATTTAGGGGCAGGCAACCACCTGGGTGCTGGGCATGGGGATAAGGCTGCACTGGGGTGCAGTTTTTGTTAGCAACAAAAAGGAAAATGTTTCAGACATTCTGTATGTGGATTCATTTTTCACTAATATCCTAGAATGTTCTGAAGGTTTGTAGAATCTTGTGAAACCTTCTGGACTTTCTGAAAACTACATTTTTCTCAAACCACCTAGAATGTTATCAGCCATGTCCAAACAGGTATATAAGGTTCAGGACATCTCTAGTCAGTGAGATGTAAGAATCAATTGAAGAAAAGTGAGAGCCCAGCTGAAATACATTTTCACAATAAAACAAGGTTCATGGTACTTGTGTTTTAGTCACGGCTTACACCCTTCAAGTCTTAATAAAGGGTATATTAATGAGATGCCAGAGATCTACCAAACCCCTATATGCCAAACAATATAAAAGAAATACTGTTACTTCATTTGCCATGCTTAACACACAATGTTTGACTTTCATAGACTTTTGCTCTCCCTAATACTGTCTGTTTTCCCCATTGAAAATAAAATGCCCCTGAAGAAGCCTTTCAAGAACTCTGTATAGAAAGCAAAAAGCTCAACTGCAATCTAGCTTGCAGCAAGCAGCAAATTTGATGGAAAAATATCTGAAACAGAATAACCTCCAACGGACTTTAGGCAGTAGTGATCATCCCAGTGCAGAAGAAATTGAGGAGCAAAATGTAAATGATGGAAGTTCCATTACTAAGGATTTAGCAAATTTACCTAAAGATAAGCAATGAAATGTGAGGAAAGTGATAGAGAATCATCCACTCTTCCTGGCAGTATAAAGAAGAGTGATGCTAAAGAATAATATGGCTCTCCTGAAAAGGAGAGTAATGACACAAATCTGGTTTACGTGAAAAGGAGAGAAATGATAAAGAGTCAGCCTCTCATAATGACAGAAACAGCAGTGAGAAATTGCACACCACAAATCGATACATCATATCCTGCTTTATCACCAGAGATCCTAAACTCTGCTGATATTGATCGTAAAATTTTGAATAGACTGGGCAAAGTCAGAGACATTTCCAATAAGTGAGCAGAAGCAACACTCCTCAAAGTCACACTACGAGAGTGCTCGAGAATGGTGAGAAACTAAATTTGGCATTGGCTAGTTTACTTTGAAATCAACTGACAGCATTCTAGTTTTGTTGCAAAATATTTGACAAGAATGCCAAGTTGTTGCTTGTGCTTTCTGGGTACAATTACTGGCATAACTTTGCTTCACAACATCAGCTACCTGAAAAGACACTGGGACATTTGATGGCCTACTCCAAATGGATATAGTTTGAGTCCAGGCTCAAGCTAAATAAACCCTCAGATGCAGAAAGCCAGCACATTATTAATGTAGAAAAACAGCAATGGAGGAATGTGCTCAATTACCCTCTTCCTTGCAATGAATAATTTGGCTTTCCTGGACTTGTCAGATAAGTTGTTCACTGAACATAATGGTATCTCCCTCTGTTTGGTAGGGCTCTTTCGGAAATATGATATGCGTGAGCACCTCCATCAAGTAGTTTGTCAAGTAGCTATGGCCTGTTACTGCAGCAAAATAATTCAAAATGAAGAAAACTTAGAGCAAAGAAGTTTCTTGATAACATATTGATGCAGTTCAACAAGGCAAAGTACTATGCCGTAATAATGAACTGCACTCCCCACATTAGTCACAGTGGAAAAAAGTCATTTACAGTAAGATTTATTGATAATGAAGATGGCTGTCCAAGTAAAGGACACTTTATCGGTTTCCAGTCTGTGGATGACTCTACTGGCAAAGGCCTAAGAACTCTTTTATGCTCCTTCCAAAAAAAAAAAAACCTTCAAAACTGCCACAGCAAGGCTATCACAACAGTGCAAACATGAAGGGAAGAAACTGGCATCCAGGCAAGGATCCTTGCACTGAATCCAAGAACTTTCTTCATGCCTTGTGGCTATCATTCCCTCAACCTAGTTGTGTCAAATGCAGCATCATTTAATCAATTAAATTTTGATTCAATCTCTTTGGAGTACAGTAAAGGCTGTTTTCAGCATCTTCTATCAGGTAGAAGATCCTCATGGACAATGCTACAAATCTGACCATGAAGCTGTTAAGTGACACTCGCTGGGAGAGCCACATTGACAGTGGAAAGCCAATGAAAATGCAAGTGACTGACGTTTACGACACTGATGGAACTGGTGCTGTTGAATAAAGCCAAGGCCGGAATCACATGAGGTGCAAAGCCTGGCAAAACCAATCACTGACTTCAAATTTCTAGTCTCAATTGTAGTTTGGCACGATATCCTGTTCTAAGTAAATATTGTAAGCAAAGCATTAAATCAGTTGGACATTGCAACCACTACTACTTTGACAAGAAGCTGCCTTGATTTCATTGTGGCCTACAGAGACAACAGATTTAAAGATTCCATCACTGCTGCCAAAGGAGTGGTGGAAAGCTTAAGAGTTGAGCCTATCTTCAAGGAAACTCCTACTCATAGGCAGAAGAAGTTTGGTTACGTGTGAAGAGATTAGGTGATAGGAAGCTCTGAAGGAAAATTCAAGAGGGAGCTTTTTTGCTTGCTTTTTGATACTGCTCAAGTGTCTATCAAAGAAATGTTTGGACAATAAAGCACTACAGAAAGGTGTGTTTTTTGTATGACCTTAAGCTGTCAGTGGACAGAAAAAAACATTCTTTAACAATTCCATGGACCTTCACTGGATGCTGACCCATGGGGAATATTTAGACATCAATGATGAAGGCCTCTAAGTTGAATTAGACAACATACATCACATTTTGCCACAAAGGAAGCACTTTCCATGCCAAGCTCTCCAATTCATTCATGAGGCAGTGCTGAATGACACCTTTTGCTAATGTGTGGATAGCTGCCATCCAGTGGTGAGTTCAGCTTTTTGAACCTCAGGCTCATTAAAATGTATCCTTGATAATTAATGGCCGATGAGAGACTGACATTGTATTACCTGAAAATTACCATTGGCCAGTCTTTTGATCTCTTTGATGCCATAGTTCAATTTGTGAGGGCAAAGATGAGAAATGAGACTTTTTGAACTAAAGGACTAGCCTTAACATTCTAAGGCTGTCCCCTACTGTAACACTGGTCCACCCAATGTTGGCACACAGTTCAATTTCTTGATGATAGTACATTTCAGTTACTCTTTAAGCTTATACAAAAATTTTTAATTTTAAGGAAACAATTTTTATTTGCTTATCTAGTGCATGAATAAATACAGATTTACTGATCCTAGCATGCAAATTTGCTTTGTATGACAGGGATAAATCATGCATGCAAATTGGGCATCAAAGTCATAAAATGGCTACAAATGCAATAAAAATAAGGAGGGGTGTGTGTGGGGAGGTACACGGTCTCCCATAACTCTAATGTGGACTAAGCAATTTTGGAAAGGTCTACTGACTACACTAGGCTCGATTCACTCTCTCTGGAGGTCAAATTGTACTCTCTTGAGCGGTCACCTGTGGTCATTAATATCTGAACAAAACTGTGATGTCTGAGCCACCACTGTCTGGTAGGTTACTACCAAAGGGGAAGAACCATTAGCCTGAATTTAGGGATCCATAAGAACTTTGCTGGAGAAGGTTGTCTGGGAGAGAAGCTGCTTCTTCAATCTAACTCTCTTTGACCCTGCCTGGGTCACCTCCTAGCTGGCACCATAGGCCCCTTGTGAATTGGGAGTTGCACTCACCATACTATAAGTGGATAAGTGGATTTTCAATACAAAATGGTATATCCTGACCTAAATCAAGGCCAAAATCTTTACCTATATAAACTAGTTCTGTACAGTATCTATAATGCACATTTTACATTTTATCTGTTCCTGTCTCTTTAGGACTCCTCCAAGTGGAGGCTGTATATTATAAGACCTGGGGGAATTTTTTTGGTGAAAAACGTATTTGGTGACTAACTTTTCATGAATTCACACTGATTTTGCAAATGTACTTCTGTAAAGTATCTTAAAATTAAAGGGTTTTCTTTTCATTTAATTTAAACATTTGTAAATATTTAAATTCAAAATTGAACCAAAACAGTTCATTTTAAGTTGAACAAAATGTTTTGTTCAACTGAAATGTGTGTTTTGTCCTTTTGAGTCACTGAAATGTCGGGTTTTCTTTTGTTTTGTTTGTTTAAAGTTAAACCAAAAACCATTCTTCCCCCCCTTGAAATTGTCATGAACAGAAAAATCCATTACTAGCTCAGTTGTAGCCATATTTTTCCATTACCTAGCAGATTGGGTGCCCAATCTTGGTTGAGATTGCAAGGTGCTATTGCAATACAAACCATAAATAACCATATGCACATATATATAAATAAATGCATAACATAACTGGCATTAAAAATCAAATTTTTCCAGCAGCTACCACAAAGTGGCATTTTCAGGTACCAGTCATTTCCTATTCTAATTATCTAAAATACTTTAGATATCTCTGTATGGTAGTTGCTGGCAAAAGTGGACCTTTTAATGGTCACCATTGCATGCTTCCTTTACCAACACTTTTTTTATATAGCCCTTTCCTGATACTTCCTGTAGCTATACTGTAATTTACTGTAAGTAATTTATAAAATATTTCCAGGAAAAAATGGAAAAGGTGGAAGGTTGTTAAGCAAGTGCATTGTGCAGTTTTATATCCTAGTGGTACCCATCGCAATCGAAGTACTTTTGACAGAATTTAGTAGTAGTAAATCTTTATGGATTCTCTGAATGCTTGATGTTCCCTATACTGGCAATCTTTCTTTGGAGGATAAGCAGAAAAGAGTTCACAAGTTTTGCATTATCTCTAAAATGTTAGTCACATACAGCTTATTCAGTAATGTGCCGCTTGTAGTTAATCACCTGTGTGCTGATCTGTTGGTGTCAACTGAGACACCTAAAATTACTGCAGTGGTCTTCAGAGGCTATTTATAGAGAAAAAAGAAAAGGAGTACTTGTGGCACCTTAGAGACTAACCAATTTATTAGAGCATAAGCTTTCGTGAGCTACAGCTCACTTATGTGACCAGTCAAGGAGATGTAATTGTTGATCACTGAAGTGAAAAAAACCCACCTCACTGTAAAGCTTTTATCATTTTATTTTTTTTAAAGAACTCTCTGGCCTCTAGATGACACTGTGTACTAAATACTCAGTCACTGAGCCAGAAACACAATTTCATCATTTTTCCCTGGTAATTAATAGCAGTTGATTTCTATTCACAGGTATATAGGTAGAATAAACATCAATAATCCTGGCTGAAGTAAATGGAAGAACTTTAACACTGATGAAAAAAAAGTCCTAAAGGTTAAAGTTAAGTCTGCTGAGAGACATGGCAGATCATTGTAACTTGAGTGCTTATTTATAGCTGCATCAACAAGCCTGAGATAGTATTTCATGCTGTGGTTGACACATCCCACAATGTCTGGGACTGAGGCTAGAGTTAAGGGTCTCACAGCATTTCCATTTAAGTTGCATTTACAACCTATAACTTGGCTGTAAAAATTCATTGTGCCAAAACCTGGAATTCAAGAGTAGAGCCCATGTACAAATATTTAAAACTCATTTGGGAAAAAAAAAATCAGGTCAGTATTTTTTAGATACAAGATTGGGCAAAAGTACCGAAAAGAACATATTGATTTTTGAAAGCGTCTATGAATCAAAAATAGCTTTTTAAAAAAATGTATGGACTTTCTGAGTCTCTTTTCCCCAGAAGGACTAAGATGTTTCTCTGCTGCATTACTAATCAGATTAGGTGATGCAATGCACTGTTAAGAGTGTTGCCTCATGTACTTTGTACTTATATCTGGCAGATGGTGATGGATTGCAGGGGCTGATACTTGTTACTACCATTAATGGATAAACTCCTGGGACAACAATTAGGAAGAGTGCTTGCATCATTTAATATCCATGACATCATAAGAAGAGATACAACCAGTCCAGTCCTTTTGTGGACACTGGGGAGTAATTGTGGTCCTGGCTAAGAGCATTGAGAGAAAAGACCTTTCCCTGAACCTGAAAAAAGCCAACGATTATTGGATTAGTATGTGATAGTGCTAGGAAGTATCAGTTTATGGAAAGGAAAACAAAATCCTTCAAATCTCCCCAAGACGGTTTATGTTATGGCTTAATTTAGTTTATTATACAAGGCAAAAGCTATAGCTAATATCTCCTACATCTCCATATAATTATGTAGTTAGAGTATTAATTATAGGTGGCAGTGGGCCTGAATCAAAGCCCTAGATCTGAACACCTGAATTTTTGGAGGGTTCGGAAATGGAGCATTTAGATATTGAACTTGGAACTAGACCCAAATCTCATATTGGGGGGCCCCTTTTTCTATAAAGGAACAAACTAACTTCCCTGGTTCAAACACTACTAAACTCTGGGATGGGTGGGGGGGAGAGAAGATCATGGTCAGATACTGCACTGATCAAAAGCTAGGCAGATGGGTAGGAATCTAGTTGTTAGGTTGTAAGTATGATATGCTTTTATTTTATTAACTCAGTGAAATTAACCTAATCACAACATTTCTCCCCCCCCCCCCCCGAAATATATGGTTAGCCATTTTAAGATAAAAATTGGTTAGCTATTTTAAAATATATGGCAAGAATGTGGTGCAGTACAACTTATATTTAGATCTGTCACAATATCTTACAAAATGCAAGCCTGTGGCAGGCTTCATAACAGGTTCTGACTCAGATGATTTGGTGGCTGAGTCAGACACTGATTCTGACCTCAAAATGACTGAATTACTAAACTTTTTTTCTAAATCTGACTTTAATGAGAAATAAAGCAGAGTTTTTGGACAGCTAGAAAATAATATGAGGACTTGTTAAAATATATTGTTAAGGTAAGGGGACACTTGGAAGATGTGAAAATGTGAACATCTACTAATCAGCAGGTCTGGATGATATGAATTCTGCAGTGCTAAGAACGTTAGGTAATGCATATCCCAAATCACTGTCCAATATATTTTAAAAGTCAGAAGTAGGAAGGTACCACAAGATTTAAATGGGGCAGGGGATGGAAGAGAATGATTTCAAACAAGGGAAGGAGACTGCCTGACAATTCACTGTCTGATAATTTTACCTTCAGTTCCTATAACAATGAAACAAATTAGCAGAAAAATCTAGAAACCTCTGCTGGATAATGGAACCTGGAGCAATAAGTAACAGGTTTATAAAAAAAAAGACTTCAAAAAATCTTTGGCTAACTAAAAATTGACTAAGAATTCAGTAAGTGTGGTGTGTATAAATGTTTAGAGAAGCCTTTGATAGTCTCATGAAATCTTCACAATTAATTTATATCTGCTCTGATATAAATATTAGCATCTATTCTCATGGCCTTGATTTAGTCAATGCAATTGTCGTCTTTGCATACAGAAAACAAAGGGTAAAGGCAATTCATGGAGTTGGAAGAGATGTCTAGTAGGTTCTACAAGGACTTGTTTCTTATTTATTATCTTTTCCATGATCAGAAAGCAGGAAATCAGCAATTCAGTGGAATGTATGAATGATACTAAATTGCGAGGTAGTGCAAATATCACTGAGTACAAAACATAATAAAAAGGGACTTAGAAAGATTAGGAACAGGGGGAAGGAAATAACAAAATGAGATTATCTTTGGAAAGTGCTGGCTGATGCATCTGCAGGGGAAAGAATACAACAGCAATGGACGACAGTGATGCTGGATGAGATCTGGGTTTTATAATAGGGAGTAAATTTGACATGACTTTGCAAATAAAAGATAAAATATGCCCGGGTAACTTTGGGAGGCATATGCCACAATGTTGGAAATTAATAGTCTCTATCTCTGCCACTCTATGCTGTGTTTCAAGAGCCGTTGTTAATTTGAACGTACTTAAATTGAGCTGTTTTCCAACCATAAATAGTAAATCCTAATTTTTAATTCCATAACACTTTAGAAAGGTTTTTTCCTGCTATGCCATTGATGTTTATAAGGAACTTCTGAGCACGAAACTTTTTGTAAAATAGGGTCAGGTTTGATTAATTTACCGGGGCGGTGGGGAGAGCATTAAAAAATGATAAATAAAATATTTAATTTTAACATTTTTCTAAACAAAAAATGCTGGTTTTCCAGTTTGAAATGACTTTGTTTAGAAATTAGACAATTTTTAAGGAAAGAAAAAAAATCCAATAAACCAATTGGAAATTATGAAACTAAAAAAATTGGTTTAAATAATTTTCAAGATTTTGACTCTTCATCCTGATTTGAGACTGGGATAAAATTTCAAACTCTCTAAAATAGTCACAGGGATGTAAATCCATTTACCACCCAGCTCTGTTAGCTTTGCAGCTTCCCCTAACTCTTTGTAATAAGTTAAAATGCTTTAAAAGGTATTATATTTCTTATGGTCTGTTTTTACAGTTCACTGCTTTTTCAGTGTCTAGTCATAAGTTTATAACAGAATATATTTTTATGCTGAGCTTGCCTGACTCCTCCTTTTATTGGGTTGTTAGCAATAAAACTGAACAATTGTAAGGAAAATCTGTTCCCTCTCACATTCTCTTATTCACAAATTGAAAGCTGCATTCTACATAAGTCCTGTAGAGACAGCAAATGTCACTTAACACATTTTATACAGTGATATGGGAAAACAGTTTTGCTTATGCTGTAAAATGTTGAGACTAAATGTGTTTGAAACCATTTTTATATACAGCATTTAGAAGTCTAATATTTACTGTACATAATTTTGAAAATCTGGGCCTCTGTATCTGAGTTCTGTACTAAATCATTGTCATTAGATGGTTTTCATTTTCAGTCAGGAAGAGGTCGGGGCTTTTCATATGACAGATGAAAATGGGAAGATTGTCTTGTGGTTAACAAACTGGTCTGCAATGGGGTTCAATGCTTGGCTGTGTCGCAGACTTCCTATAGATTTAATGACTTGCACAAAAATCTTTCCATGTCTCAGTTGCACATTTGAAAAATTGAGCTATTAAGACATCCATTCCCCCACCCTTTGTCTCTCATTTCTACTGTAACTTTTGTTGCAGAGAATCTTGTGTACATCAGAGCTGGTTGAAAAATTTCACAAAATTGTTAGTGAAACAATTATGCGTATGGTTCATTCAAAACAAACATCAAATTTCCATCAGCTCCTCTGTTAGTAGAGCACCACCTGGAGCAAGGCACCCCAATCTCAGGTCAGATGTCTAGGTGCTATTGTAATTCTAATGATTTAAAGTAACTATTGTATAGTTACCTTTGCTAACAACTTGCCATATTTCTTGCTGATTCCTGATTTTATTTTTTTTATTTCCCCCCTCCCCCCAGTCTTCATTATGCTTCTGCTTCTGTTCTGTTCAATTTTGGGAGATGCTCAATCAGCAGAAACATAAATTAACTGCTTTTTAAATACCATGGAAAAAGACCTAGTCCACATTATATTTCATGAAGGCTCTTTACAGACCACAATTCTCACTTGGGTTGCTGGTGTTCCAAGTCAGGAAACATAAAAATCTTTATCTGCTCCTCATTCACAATCTCTTTATTCTATCAACAAATGCAAAAGGATTCTGGCTTGACAGGTAAATGACATTCTACACCACACATCTCCTCTGCCTCATATAATAATGCTACACCACATTCCATATACAGGCAGAACCACAAACCTATCAGCCCACTTCTTGTTCATAAGTTTGTAAAAGCACAAAGGGACCAAATCAAGGTGGCATACACAAACTTAATTTTGACATTTTCTAACTTTGAGTGCTTGACTTTGCAATCTCAATGTTCTTTACATGTAGGGTTTTTTTAGTCTGCTTTTTAAAAACACCTAATAAATTGCATAACATTCCCACCAGTTCCATCATGTGGCAGCATGGTTGGAACCTTTAGATCCACCACACAGACCTCTGTCACTTGAGCTAACAGAGAAACTGATAGCAGTAGCTGATTGGCTCAAGCAGAGGGTGACAAACCACTAGAGGGACCTGAGCCACACATTTTGTCAGTGGGTGTCACTGATTTTGCTGACAGGAGAGGAATTTTGACACCCTGGAATCTTGGGTTCCATTCCAGGTTCTGAGGGGAATGTGCTATAATGGTTACAGACTTCTTCCCCTGATCCAACAAGCCATTCTGCCCCATCCCAGTCCACCTGCTTTGGCTCCTCATCCCAGCCTTCCCTGTTGGTTGAATATCCCAGACCAACCCATGACCCACTTGGGATCTATGTCCCAGTTCCCTCACTCTGCCCATGTCCCCCTCCGCCAAGTTACCTGTCCAAGCCCCGCAACTCCCTGGTCTTCATCTGTCTCTTCCACACCTTCCTTCTGGCCGGGTGTCTAAGTCTTCTCCGTTTTCAACCCCCCACTCCACAGCCCCTTGTCTGTCTGTTTGCTCCTCCTTGCTGACTGGGTGCCAGCAGGGGAGCAGCAAGAACCCAGTAGAGACAGGTTTCATACTAACAACCGTGTTAGTCTGTATTCACAAAAAGAAAAGGAGGACTTGTGGCACCTTAGAGCCTAACCAATTTATTTGACCATACGCTTTTGTGAGCTACAGCTCACTTCATTGGATGCATACTGTGGAAAATACAAGAGCCACACCTTGATTATCATACACATTGTAAGGAGAGTGATCACTTTAGATAAGCTATTACCAGCAGGAGAGTGGGGTGGAGCTATGGGGTGGAGAGAGGCAGTATGAGCAGAGGCCACTGCTGCAGCCATTATGTAACCACCCACCCTCTTCCTCCCCAAGTTCCATAGCTGCCTCCATCCAGATGCCCAAAAACATAGGGGGAGGGAGCCTCTGGGACCCAACCACTCCACCCCAGAGGACTGCCCAAGCAACAAAAGGCTGGCATTCAATAAGTTTTGGAGTGCAGTATGGCCTTGTCCTTTCCTCCTCCCCCACCCCTCCTGGATTACCTTAGCAGTTATCCTCCTATTTGTGTAAAAAAATTAATAAAGAATGCATGAATTTGAAACAAAAATGAACATTGCCTCTGCAAGTGGTGATTGAAGGGGGGAGGGTATTTGGCTTACAGGAAAGTAGAGTGAACCCAGGGGGTGGGTTTTCATCAAGTAGAAAAACAGGCCTGTCACATCATAGGCTGGCTAGTCATGAAACTGGTTTTCAAAGCTTCTCTGTTGTGCAGCTCACCCTGCTGTGCTCAACTGCCCTGGTGTCTAGCTGCATGTAATCAGCAGCCAAGTAATTTGCCTCAACCTCCCACCCCACCATAAACGTCTCCTCAGATATTGGAGCAAGCAGCAATAACAGTGGGAATATTGGTTTCGTTGAGGTTTAATGAAATCAGTAAACTGTGCCAGTGAGCTTTTAAATGTCCAAATGCACATTCTACCACCATTCTGCACTTGCTCAGCCTATAGCTGAACAGCTCCTGCCTGACTTCATGAGCCATGCCATTAAGGGGTAGGCTAGGTCCCCAAGGATAACTATAGGCATTTCAACATCCCCAAGGGTTATTTTCTGGTCTGGGAAGTAAGTCCCTTCCTGCAGCTGTTCAAACAGACCAAAGTTCCTGAAGATGAAAGTGTCATGTACCTTTCCTGGCCATCCCACGTTGATGTCAGTGAAACATCCCTTGTGATCCACCAGTGCTTGCAGCACCATAGGAAAAGTACCCCTTGCGGTTTACATACTGGCTGCCTTGGGGGTCTGGTCCCAAGATAGGGATATGCATTCTGTCTATTGCCCCACCACAGTTAGGGAATCCCATTGCAGCAAAGCCAACTACTCAACCCACACATTTCCCATAGTCACTTCCCTTGATAGCAGCAGCTCAGTGATTGTATTGGCTACTTGGATCACAGCAACCTCCACAGTAGATTTACCCACTCCAAATTGATTCCTGACTGACCAGTAGCTGCCTGGTGTTGCAAGCTTTCAGAGGGCTATCGCCACTCACTTGTGAACTGAGGGCTGCTCTCATCTTGGTATTCTTGCACTTCAGGGCAGGGGAAAGCAAGTCAAAGTTCCATGAAAGTGCCCTTACAAATGAAGTAGTTTTGCAGCCACAGGGAATGCGGTCCCACCAGTCTGTACTTGTTTCCTGGGCCCAGAATCAGTGTTCCACTACACAAGCCTGCCCCATTGCCACCAGGATGCCCAAATTGCTGGGGCCTGTGCTTTGAGAGAAGTCTGTGTCCATGTCTTTCTCAATCTCATCACCATGCTGCCATTGCCTCCTCGCCTGGTTTTGCAGGTTCTGGATCTGCATATACTGCAGGATAATGCACAAGATGTTTACAATGCTCATAACTGCCATGGTGATCTGAGCAGGTTCCATGCTTGCCGTGGTATGGTGTCTGTAGGACAGCAGGAAAGAGTTGCAGCGGTAGCAGTGGCTGACAACCTGTGAGGTGGATTCATGACAGCAGGAAAGCAGAGTTGCAGCGGACGCAGGAGCCCATGACTGCCAACATGGAGAAATTCGCTATCGAGACAAGAGCAGGAGAGCAGAGTTGCAGCAGAAGCGGTGGTTCAATGATGACAGTTAGCAATCCTACTGCACTGTCAGCTGAAAGCAGTATGGCATCCGCACAAAAAAGGCACAAAACTATTGTCTGCTGCTATCATTTGCCCCTCCCTCCATGAAATGTACCCAAATCCACCAGTGACAATGTTTTTGCCCCATCAGGCATTGGGAGCTTGACCCAGAATTCCAATAGGCAGCAGAGGCTGTGGGATAGCTACCCACAGTGCAACGGTCCAAAAGTTGACACTAGCCACGGCACACGCTGACTTAATGCGCTTAGTGGGGACACACAATTGACTGTATAAAATCACTTCCTAAAAAATCAACTTCTATAAATTTGACCTAATTTTGTAGTGTAGACATACCCACAGGTGCTAGTATATTGAAGTTGTTTTGACCATGTTAAACAATTCTTACAATGAATTTTCTATTCCTGTTTAGAGAAATAGCTCCACCATTTAAAATGAAATTTCCAAAAAACAATCACACACAAAACAACCCTACTCCACCCCCAACACACACCATCACCAAACCCTTCAGCTTGAGGCAGGCAACCTATATGGAAAGTTTTAGCCTAAATTGTTACAGGTCAGCAATGTTACAAACAACTGAAAACAGGGTATCATCATGGAAATTCTTGGAGAGCTTTAGTGTTAGCCATCACTATCTGCAGAGATGACCCATAACTCCTGATGGCAGGGGGGAAGGAACGTGACCACCCCATGCATCACCTCTGGCTCCCTTCCCACTGCCCCTGTGCCTCCCACACCTGCTCTTAGTCGGCATCACCTTGCCCCCACTCCCTTCACAGCTCCGTCCCCACTTACTTCTCCCATGGCCTCCCTGCTGTGGGCGTAGCATGAGCTGTAGTGGGCTCAGGACATCTACTGCCAAGTAGGTAACTGTGACTGCAGGCTAGGAAGGGTTGGGATGCAGACGGCTTTTTTGTATCCCCTCTGGCAGAGCTTTGCTGCCAGCCCGGTCTCTTTTCCTTTCACTGGTGTTTCCTAGTGGGGCTGTCAAGGTTCCTTCCCCACTCTGAACTTTAGGGTACAGATGTGGGGACCTGCATGAAAGACCCCCTAAGCTTATTCTTACCAGCTTAGGTTAAAAGCTGCCACCACCAAAGTGTTACACAAACAGCAGGGAAAGTGCCCACTTGGAAACATCTTCCCCCCAAAATATCACCCCAAGCACTACACTCCCTTTCCTGGGTAAGGCTTGATAAAAATCCTCACTAATTTGCCTAGGTGAACACAGACCCAAATCCTTGGATCTTAAGAACAATGAAAAGTAATCAGGATCTTAAAAGAATAATTTTAATAGAGGAAAAAATAAAAGAATCACCTCTGTAAAATCAGGATGGTAAATACCTTACCAGTTGTAAAAAGTTACAACTTATTTTATCAGCCATTTAAACAAAACGGAATCTAACACATAACTAGATTGTTATTAACCCTTTACCGGAGTTCTGACCTGCATTCCTGCTCTGATCCTGGAAAAAAACAACACACAGACAGAGAGAACCCTTTGTTTCTCCCCTCCTTCCAGCTTTGAAAGTATCTTGTCTTCTCATTGGTCATTTTGATCAGGTGCCAGTGAGGTTATCTTTAGTTTCTTAACCCTTTACAGGTAAAAAGGTTTTTCCTCTGGCCAGGAGGGATTTAAAGGTTTTTACCCTTCCCTTTATATTTATGACAGGGGCTCAGTAGGAATGCTACATGCTGGTGCATTTCCCAGGCATGTCTGCCTGAAGCAGACTCCCACCCTGGCAGAAATCTGGGGTGGGGGGGGGGGCACAACATGACCTTGCTCATAGCCTCGATCTGTGTTCTGTGCTCCTTTTTACACCCTCTACCTAGGTGTATTCTATGTACTAAACTGCAAAAGGGCCTGATCCAGCAAAGGACTTTAGTGTATGCTTAACCCTTTAAGAATGTGAATGGTCCCACTGAAAACAAGATTATTCATATGCTTACGTGCTTAGCTGTACTGGAGCCTAAGGGTAAATCTTAGCCCTCCCCTGAAATCAGGGTGCGTTTGTACACAACTATGTATCTTCCTGTAATAGCTTCTTTAATGCTTCTTCAATACTACTGTTACTGTTTTTCTCATCATTACTGTCCAGAACTTCTCTCTATTCATTAGACCTTGTACAGATTTTTTTTTAAATTCTCTCAGTGCCTGAAATCAAAGGATGAAATTGCATGTGTGAAGAAGCTTTCACCCTGACTCTAGTTGTGGATAATTCAAGTGTCAGCATTTTACCAGTCAGTTACAGTAGCTCATCTTCCCCAAGGTATTTCCATTATTCTGGATTAATCCTAGGTGCGTTATGAAAAGGATTTAGCAGAAAAGGGATAGCTTCAAGATTGCAAGTTGTTTTCCTCCCTTTCCAATAATTATCCTCTTCATCTTTGTTAGTATTGTCATGGTGCATGACTGAACATCTCTGTGAAATGTAAAATGTTTCTGTACAAACACAGTCAAATAAGAAAAGGCCACTCCAAAGTGGACTGGGATAATTTTGGTACAGTCAGAACAGGAACTGTAATAATAACCCTAGAAGAAACTTGGAGAATAGTTGTCACTTCTGTTTCCAAGTTGGGAGGTAAAAATCATTTAAAAGGGTCATTTATAAATAACAAGACACAGTGTAAATTGCAATCAAGCATCTTATTCAATCAAGAAATTATGATATGCCAGATTGATTGAAAGCAGCATTTTTCTGTTCTAGTTTTAAGTGATAAGCATGTATAAAATGCCAATAAAACAGAACTGTCAGACAGCACTTTAACCTTCTAACATAAGTTAGTGTCTAAATCACATTATCTTACTAACGATAGTAAATACTGTAAAACAGTGCATGAGTTATTTTTAAATTAACATATATATTTCTTTCACAACGATAAGCACTAACTGGGTGATCAAGGAACATATGTAAGTTAATACTTGTCTTTAACGTTGCTGCTATAAACTCAGATGCTGTACAGTGAGACATGATAAACAACAGAAGGTGAAATCTGGGGCCTATCAAAATCAATGGCAAAACTCCCATTGACTTCAAGGGGACACAGATATCTTTAACTTAGCAGGAATAAATTATGAGACAATTCAATTATGGTGATATGTATAGGTTATTTAATTTCTTTTAAAAAAAATCAGCCATAACAAGAATGGTTCATTATGCAATTGGGGCAGATGATCACGAAGCCCACATAGTAACTGGCTTTTCTATAGGTATACCGGAAAGCAGAGGTAAGGTGCAAGGAACATCAGCCCAACTTGCACACCCCATGAAAAAGCTAGTCTCAGTCTTGGGCTTTGTGTTCAGGGGGCATAGAGACTGCTTTCATGGTGTGCCCTCTTGGTACATATCTCCCAAATGATTAGAGACATGAAGATGCAGCAGGACAATGGCAGCATTCCTGCTGCACACAGGTACTCTAGGGAAGGTAAAATGTGGTCTGGTGACCAGGGAACTTGGCGGGAAGTCTCTCGGGCACAATCCCTCCCCACGCTCCTTCTGCAGTGGTACATCTCTGCATGGCCCCAGACCAGTCCTTAAATGGCATAGTTTGGCTCTAAAACTTTTGTGAAATGGCAAAAGCCTGTTGAAGTACAAGATTTGTGCATCATGGGCCAGATCTTCAGCTGTCATAACTCGGCACAGGTCTGTTGACTTCAGTGGAGATATGCTTATTTATGCCAGCTATTAAAAAGACATATCAGTTAAGCAACATAAATAATTGAGATACATATATGATATCACCAGCAAACCCTAAAAATCTTACAGTAGGAAGTACTACCCCCGAATAGGGCCAGTGTATTAAAGAGGAATAAAAATACTGTGGTATAAAATTTTAGATAGGAAAGTAATGATGCCATCCACAGACAACAGTACTATCTTTCTACATTCTGCAAATATGGCTAATGAATACTGACTGAAAACTTTCCATTAGGATACTTGCAAAATAATGATATAGATTTGTTACATTTGCTATCAGGCTCTTGGATTTTACCTACAGGAGGTAAGTAAAATAAATGTTTGTGATATGCTTATTACTTGATACCACCAGTATTGTGACTTTAGGCAATGTGCACAGTTGTCCAAAATGGTTATGACCAAGATTCAAATGTTGCATTAGCACCTAAAATATGTGGTTTATTAAAACATCAGCTATCCATTGCACTGGAGCTCATGTACTAAAAAGGATAACTAATAGTTAAAGCAGTGTGGTCTGTGGATGGAGCCCTGGACTGGGCTTTGAGAAGCGAATGCTGTTCCTGGCTCTTCCACGGGCCTACAGTGAGCCTTTGTGAACGTCAGTTCACCTCATTGTTTCTCATTTCTGCTCCCACCTGTTTCTCTTGCCTACTGAGGAAGGGTGCTCTTCAAGCAAGAGACTGTCTCTTATCAGTTTTTTTGTACAATATCTACTACACTGGGGCCCCAACATTAGGCAGGGCTTCTAGGCGCTACTGTAATAAAATAATTACATTGAGCTTCACACTTCAAAAATGAGAAGCTCATTAAACCAAGGACAAAAATCATAAAACTTATTTGTAACTCACTGAATCTTAACTAGAGGCTGCTCTCAAACCCAACATCAAATCTCTCATCAATTTTTTATAAGAGCTCATTATTGACGCAGATACCACTGACTAAGTTTCAAGATGTTGTCATTGACATTAGATTAGCTCACCACTATTATCGTGCTCTCATTCAGATCAATACAAATTTAGGCATATATTTCAAATTGTGACGAATGACTCACCAAATATATTAATAGGGGCATACACACAGCAACATCTTATTTCTTAAATGAAAAATGGCAGCAAGAAAAGAACAGATTACTACAGAGTATTATGAGCTTTTCTAAGTGAAAATACCTACAATAATTCAACATTACTAGCCAGCAAAGGTATGTGTGAATACATCATATCAAGATTCCACAAGCTTCATTGGCTGCTTATCCTTTTCCAGATTTAATTTAAGATCCTTTTCCTCCAGCACCCTCCAAGACATCTACACTCTATGGGGTGCTTCAACTAAACAGGACCCGGATATGACTCTCAGGTGCAGGGGCAAACCATTTCAGCTGTGCTTCAGCAGGTGCAGAATATTTCACCAGAAGAGACCAGAGTTAGTCTGACCAAGACCATTCAGCTTTAGCTACAATTAAGCAACCCCCACTTCTCTGATGAAGGCTTTATCCAGAAATGGCATCTTCCAAGGACCAGCCCACAACTGGGGAGATTGGAAGTAAAAGTCACGAAAGAGTGAAGACGGGAAAACAAAATGCTGAAACTTGAAGACCAGGAACAAGGAAGGCTATGAAAATATAGCTTGTAAGTGCACAATCATTGCTGTATTTCATTTTGCTGTGAGGCACTTAGCAAAGCGACAGATGCCTAAGAAAAGCTTAGAATAGCTAAGTTAGCCTTTACGATTAGCAGTGTAGAGAGCATGGCAGGTGCCTAGAGCATCCAGGATTCATACTGAATTATTTTGTGCAATAGGCTGAGTCCCTCCTGCAGGGTGCTGTTTCCTCTCTGCTCTGATTTATGTAGGAAAGCATTATTATCCCCATTTTAGGGATAGGTCACAAAGGCTGGAGGATACTGCACGGTAGACATTCTGCCCGATGATGACAGAATACTTGAGAACACAGACAGGAGCAGCAACTTTTATACCCTTTTTAAAAAAAGGCTGCATGCTCTTGTCTTGGGGCCTGATCAAAAGAACACTGAAGTCCATAGTTTTTCTATTGGAGTCTATATGTCTACACTACCTGCTGGATTGGCGGGCAGCGATCGATCCAGCAGGGATTGATTTATCATGGCTAGTTGAGTCTAGACGCGGTAAATTGACCCCCGAGCACTCTCCGATCGACTCCTGTATTCCAGCTCGGCGAGAGGCGCAGGCAGAGTCGACGGGGGAGCGGCAGCAGTCGACTCACCACGGTGAAGACACCAAGGTAAGTCGATCTAAGTACGTTGACTTTAGCTATATTTATTCACATAGCTGAAGTTGTGAACTTAGATTGATCCCCACTACAGTGTAGACCAGTCCTCAGAGCACCAAAAACATTAGTCACATTTCCACCTCAACAAGAACAAACCAACCAACTAAAACATGGTGTTCAGGTTAAAATAATCTTATAGACCCGTATGAGCACAAGGCTATTTTGTTTTTTTAGTTGAAAAGAGCATGATTAAAACAAATGTCCTGTGTTTTATTGAGTATGCATAGCGTTCTATAATGTGCTGAAAGAATGACACCGGGCTTGAAAATTTAAAGCAGTGCGCTCATATTTCCATCTGTGAAAAGCTTCCATTCGTTCTGTATTATATGTCTCCCAGCTAAAGTGGCAGCAAACTTATTGAAATCAGGAACAATAAAAAAAGAAGCAAACAAAAACAGAAGGAAGTCAACGCATCTGCATTTGGCCCTCATAATGATACATACCCTGGTTGTATGTTTTTCAGATTATAAAATCCTTTTCAACAGTAATTTTGTTACTGGAGAAAAAACTTTCACATATAATTCATAGAAACAGACATCATTTTATCTTTCAAGTACACTGTTTTGTTTTTTCATATTTTACCATCCTGTCCTCTTGCAGAAGTAACCCCTGCTCTTGATCTGTTCTAATTTTGTTTTCGGATAAACATTTCTTTCTCTGCTATTTCAGATTGGATTTAGAAATACAGAAGTCGGCCTAAAGTTCAATGATGATGACATACGAGCTTGGCAAGCTTCTCTTTTGAAGAAGTTCACATATAAAACAGGTTGTCAACATAGAGTAAGAACTCATTTTTTATATCTCCATGCAAATGATTGACAGCTGTATACATCAGTGGATGAAAATTTGGATGAAGCCAAGAAAATGAATGGAACATATTATATATGGGGGTAGAAGTGTCCTTGGGCGCATAAAAGAAAACCTGAGCTATATTGTGATGAATCTGCATAGCAAACATAGGTCAGCAGAGGGCAAAGTAATGAATCTACCACTGTGCTCTCTCTAATCTGGAGAGTCAGAGATTGCCAGGAAGAGAAGGTTTATGGGCAGTTAGGACTCTGACAACTCTGCTTATTGGGAAATGCCAGGTATTAGAATCTAAAGGGTGCAATGAGCAATTGGACCAAGTCCAGTGCCTGAACCACAGCATCCCAGTGAGCCCAAGTTGGGAGTTGGTATGAACTGAGTTCAGTTTTATCTGGACTGAAAGTAACACAAGAAACTCACTAATAACTGGACTTGTGAACTGGCTAAGAAGGGTGGTGGCTAATGTGGTGAAACTGCTGAGAGGCCCTGGGTCTTTAGACGGCAATATGGTGAATTTGCTGGGTTAGATTCTTCTGCTGCTGCTCTTTTCCTCTAGACAGGTAGGATGATGGGGCAGCAGAGGGAGTATCCATGGCAGATAGGAGGACACTTAGGAGAAGCAGGGCCATGGAGGCAGGTTGTGAGAGGAAGGAAGGTGGCATATGAGGGCAGCTGGGGAAATGGTATTTGGATCCATTAGGTTCTAGATCTGAAATGCCTTTAACAGCTAAGGCACCTCTATCACTTACCTCAACTGTGACACATCTGGTGTGCTACAGAGGACTGTGTCACAACATGGTGCTTGGTGTCCCAGGAAGCCAGAGAACCCACTAGCCATGATCAAAACTAGGTAATCTGACTCAGAGAGGAACTGAAAGGCACAGGAGAGACTTTTGCTGTGACAAACAGGCTGTGATGAGAAGTGACAGGACGGTTGTCTTTGCCAAGGATCAGCAGGCTACAGGTCAGGGGTGACTGAACTATGGCTTGTGAGCCATGTGTGACTTTTTTATAAAGTGCAGCTTCTAGAACCTCCCACATCCGGCCATTCTCTGCCTACCAGACTGGGGTGGGGACAGTGGCATAGCCAGGTGGAAAAAACAGAGGGAGTGGAGATAAAAAAGGCACCACCCCCTGGTACTGACCCAGTGGCACTCCAGGTCTTCAGCAGCACTTCGGCATCGGGTCCTTCACTCGTGGGGAGAGCTAGGAGATTCTGCCTTGTGGTGGGGCTAGGGCCTTCTCCAGAGATGACTGGTGCCTGCTGGAAGTGGGGGGGGGCACAATTTAAAGGTTTGCCCCCCGACCCCCCAATAGCTTGAGTCACACACCCACAGGCACACATTCACTCTTTCCCTCAGTGACTCCTCCCTGCAGCCCCCAGGTGTTAGCTTTGTGTGGAGAGGCAGGAGGAAACAGCTGGGAGCTGCGGGGGGGAGAGGCGGGCATCTGTTTTAGCTCCTTGGAGAGAGGCAGCAGTAAAAGCAGTGGTTCTCCCTGAAGCTCCCAACTGTTTGCAGCTGTCTCTACCCAACGTGCAGCTCCCAGCTTGCTGGCTCCAGCAGCTGCTGTGCAGGAAAGCGGCAGCACCATGTGACCAGCAGGGCCAGCAAACCCTGGCAAAAATCTTGAAGGGCATGTGATCCCATGTGTCCCCCTCATACGTTGCATCTGGCTTCAGCCCAGTGAGGAGGGGATCTTGGGGCTTCAGCCCTGCAGGGAGGGGGATCTCGGGGCTGAAGCCCTGAGCCCTGGCAGGCGCACCCCAGCTCTCAAACTTCTGAAGGTTGTTGTATGTGGCTCAGAGGGTCAGTAAGTTTGGCCACCCCTGTATAGGTAATATTTCTTCCTTGTAACATATGCTTGTTAAATTCACAGGCCCAGTGATCATCTCAATAGTGTTAGGGGATGTCTACACTTACCTCCAGAGTGATCGATCCAGCAGGGGTCAATTTATTGTGTCTAGTGAAGACGTGATAAATCGATCACCGAGTACTCTCCCGTTGACTCCGGTACTCCACTGGAGCAAGAAGTGCAGGTGGAGTCGACGGGGGAGCATCAGCAGTCGACTTACCACAGTGAAGACACTGCGGTAAGTAGATCCAAGTATGTTGACTTCAGCTATGCTATTCACATAGCTGAAGTTGCGTAACTTAGATCGACCCCCCCCGGTATAGACCAGGACTTAGTGTGCGGAAGTTTCTGTGCCTTTTCTTTTTCATGCTTTTCTCTATTTTTCCTCTTTCAAACACGCTTTTAACTAACAAGCATAGGATAGGATTGTCCTTTGCCTTATGTGGCATAAGGGACACCCAGCATGGTGAGGAGAGCAGCCTCTACGGGGCTGTTAATCAAACTACCGGACAGGTAGGCGGGGAGTGGTGGAAAGGGGTAGGGGATGGGTGGAGCTTTAGCTGTGCCCTTCCTTTCCAATGCAGTGGCCAGCACAGTTGAGACACCAGAAAGGGAGAAGGCGGCGGCTGGCCCAGTGGCTAGGCACAAGGATCTACACTCAGTTCCCTTCTCTGTCACAGACTGCCTGTGTGACCTTGGGCAAGTTACTTAGTTTTTCTGGGTCTTGTCTCCAATCTGTGAACTGGAGATACAGTACTGGTGCTTTTCATAAGGCTACTGTGAGGGTAAATACATCCAAGATTTTGAGGCACTCATATTACAGTAATGGGAGCTAAAAAAGTATCATGATAGGAGGGAATTGGTTCATAATTCCCTCTTAGTCTGCTCTTGGGATGATGAAGCCTTTTTAAATTCACAGTCTCAATTTGGAGCTTCTGGAATTTTTTTTGCTTAAAAGCAGAATGTCTACGCTATTACTTTTTAGCATTACAATAATTGTGGCATATGTCAAAAACAAACACAATCTGTGTGTCAGCATTTACCAACAGATGCCAGCTAGTTATCATCTATTGTACTTCAGGGCTTTTCTACATGGTGCCATGGGACTGCACCAGCTGGGGTTTAAATTCTAACGTGCATCAGCATCTCTCACTATCTGGCACATGTGGACCCTGATGGTGTGCAATAAACATTCCCTAGTGGACATTAGTATAGTCCTTTTTCAAACAGTAATGCAACTGCTTCTGATGTGACCTTTTGTTGCAGTGAATGTTCATTGTTTGCCACTTGAAAAATCTCTATTACTCTTACTTTCCCAACTCTCCCTAGAACAAACAGAAGATAAGTTATTCAGTTTCCCAGTCACATCTTTCTTTGTTAAGCAGGTTCACCCTTGCTGCTCTTCAGAAGACAGTCTCTCACCACCCTTTTGCCCTTTACATATGTTGTAAAATATTGTATTATGTGCCTTTTTCAACCCTCCTTTCATTCTCAGACTTGGCCATTTTGCTCATTTTCATACATTGCTTTAGTTTAATCATGTAAATCCATGCCAGGATATTTATATCTCCTAGTTACTTTTCTCATCTTTGATCACTTCCTGCATTTTCTTGTTCATCTGCACTGTTTCCCTTTTCTGTCCCCACACCCACTTATGTATTAATGGAGTTTGTGTAATTAGAAACACTGCAATCCTCATCTGAGAATTTTCCATTTCCTTGGAATGGTGCTTTCCATTTCCATTGTCATTTTAATTTCCCAGTGTATTTTCTTTAGTAAATGAACACATTGCTTTGCAAAAGTTTAAGTTGAAATGGGCTCTAGCCACTGGTTCTTTTGGCAACTATTCAAACTTCCCCAGAGTTCAGAGGTGTTTGCATCTAGAGTTTTAGGTCATCCCATTATGGAGATAGCTGTAAAGTTTAGATCCAAACCTTCCCAAAGATCTAAGTGTTCAGATCTGAGACTTTGATTCAGGCCTATCTTAGGTGCTTGATTCTCCCCTCACTTACAGCACTTTAAATCAGTAGAATTAGACTGATGTAAAATTCAAGTAAGTGAGAAGAGAATGAGGTCCACAATCTTTGACTTTCCATTTACAGAATGTAAGTTATTGACATTTTATTAGCTGAATTATTGGCTTTAATTTTCATTTCTGGACATCTCTCTCTCTCTGCTGGAACAGAGCGCTTACACATTGATCCTACAGTGAACAGACCCCTGTACAAATAAAGAGCCCCGCTGACATCAAAACAGGAACTTCATGCACTTTGAGGCCTCTGCCTAGAACATATATCTTGGTTATTTTTTATATTCTGCTGTCATATCACACTGCAAACCTGTTTAATTTATTCTCCACTTTCAGGCCCAGCTCCCTTCCAGTGGAGGACTGCTTGAACAAAGTGCATTACAGGATAAGAACCCTTAAATAATATCTCACACTTAAAACAGGATCATATGCTTATAACAGAAATAGTTTATAACAAGGGTAAAACTCCATTTAAGCCTTGCTTTTCAATATGATGTTAGTTTTGCTATATGCCATTAGTTGTTTTATGCAATGCATGCAATTCTTCCTGGCAGCTTAGCACTCTGAGGCAATAATGATAAATGCCTTGGAAACTGTGGCTGGATCTCAAGTCAATTTCACTTCTGATCCCCCCCCCCCCCCCCCTTACTGCATAACTTGGCTGCATCTGGTTTCTATATACATAGTTTCTTTTGAAATAATTAATAACCAACAGGCTATGCTGAGCTGTGGGGGCTATAAATGTGACCAAGATTTTCAAAAGTGCCTAGTGATTATGGGTGCCTCAGATTTGGGGTTTCCAGCCTTACAGGGACCTGATTCAGTCAGTGCTAAGCATGGGCCCTGTGAAAATCATGGAATGTAAAGATTTTTCAAATTGGGTGCCCAAAACCTGAGCCAATCAAAGTCAGTAGTCACTGTTGGAAATCTTGGAAAACCATTTTTAGCCTATCAAATGTACCTACAATGGACATGTGCCCTGATACACCTCAGATACAGGATAAGATTCCTTCTAAATTCTAATTACTGATCTCAACTGGGTTTTGTATCTATTGCACTGGTCTTTGGATACAAGCTAGAAAGAGAGGTGATTCAACTGTAGTTTGCCATAATTCATCTACAAACAAAAACATTATGCCCAATGTCTAGATATGGGTGATATTAAAGATAAGATCCTAAATTTTGATTTGGTAGCTGACCAAACAATGAAGCATGAAGCCATGAATAATTTGACAGCTACTGGAAAGCAATGTATCAAAAATATTATTTGCCAAACACTATTCAAACACTTCTCCATACAGGTGGTTGAGTAATTGGGGGTGGAGAACTGAGTAATTTAGTCAAAATATAAATGCCCAAATTCATCAGATAATTTTGCATTAAATAATTTGACCATCTTTCGTTTGTAGCACCCAAATTCAAAAGTTAATATGCATTTTTATAGCACATTTCATTGTAAAAATTTCCAAAAGTCTGGCCAAATTCTGAAGGTATTACTTAATCTTTAGTCAGAGTGACAGGGTGTATAAACCCTGCACTGGAAAGGAAGCAGTTAAAATGCTATTTTAGCCACAGGCTGCCACACCTGAAAACCACATATGGGCTGGAAGAGGAAGAGCTTGAAAGGGGAAGAGAGCCACTCAGACGCAGGCAATTAGAGGAGGTGAGCAGTCCTACACTTAGATCCTTGGAAGAGGCACTTTCAGAGGTCCAACTGATTGGAGCCTCTGGCTATTTGGACTCTACCAGACCTGCTGAGGAGAAAAGGACTGTGGACAGTTAGAAGTTCTGCAATTTATCTTGGATTTAGTTGGGTTATTGTCTCTTTGTCCTTTTGTAGAAGGGGTCACTAGGACACAATGCAGGGAAGCAGTGATAGAGCACCTTTGGGTTGCAGACCATTGCTATTTAACACAGGGCCCTGAATTGGAACCCAGTGGAGAAGGTGGGCCTGGATTCCCCTACCAACTTCTAGGCAGGGCAGAAGGCAGAAAACCTACCGCTGATCCAGGGGGAATCTAGTGAGGAAAAGATGCTGGAGCCCAGAGAGTCAAGATCCTGAGAACTTAGCTGTGGGGAGGTCTAGGAGCCCATTCCCTGACCATTGGGCAGACTCTCTCTCTCTCTCTCTATATATATATATATATATATCCCCGAAAGGGTAGATATTAAATATGTGGCCTGGCTGGAGAGCTGAGTCACAAGAGGGATCAGATTATTCCAGGGTTGGAGCAGCTGTTGGCAAATGGCACCAGGAAAGAAGAGAAGGGGAACCTGCTAAGCCCACGTCGGGCTGCAAAGTGTTACCTACAAGGAGTGAACCATTCAATCAGGTTAAATTCATTTAATTAAATGAGGTAAATATTGAATAAGACTAGACATTAGCTTTATGGGCAAAGAAGAATCATGCAACCTTTGGGGAAGGTGTTGATCAGACAAATGGCACATAGAATATAGTTTGGGGGGGCAGCTTAGCAAGGAATAGAAAAAGGGGAGAAAATGGACGGGAAGAGATAATTTTGACTAAGGATTCCTATAGCAATGGAATTTTTAATGTCCAAACAGAGTACTCAAAATCTTGGTTTTTAAAGTTTCCTCTATGAACTAGATTTTGCAGAGATCATGATTATTTTTATCGCTATGCCAAATCTGAACTTCCACTTGCTAAAAAAAAAAAAAAAAAAAAACACACAACTTCACTATTTCTCAGGTTTACAAAGATGATGGTTTTGGGAGAAATCACTCAGAGCGTCCAGCCCCAGCATGAAATTACATTAGTCAAAGGAAATGATACTAGCAGTGCCAGATTCATTTTTAAATGCTGAACTATTAGTCTGCAAGGTTTTTTTTTCCCTTCTCTCTCTTCTCACACATTGACATGAGACACAGGGTGCTGATAGTTAATAGGCCAAACTAAAGGTAGCAGGAATACAATTTTTGCCTCCCTATGTATAGATAACTTGATAGGATTAGTAGGTGCTCATATCCATGAAAATTACTGTAAGAGCTGAATTGGTCTCATTTTCATCCCAGCTGCTAGTACTCAGACATGCATGCTACATGCATGAGAAAGGTTGCTGTGCTGAGTAAGGTAACTTTGGGATGAAAGGCTAGAGAAATGAGCTGGCAGTTAGCATCACCTTACATGCAGCTGTCAGCTGTTTTAGTCATCCATTACTGAGGGGGGACAGGGAGAGAACACCCACAATGTCTTGGGATTGTCAATACTGCAAGCAATAGCTGACATTGCACGCCATGCAGTTGTCACAGTGTGGAAAAGTAGCGATTAAAAACAATTGATTCATTGTAAGGTTGGAGTCTCCTCTTTCTCTTCGCTTACCTGCCTAAAAAAAGGGGACTCTGGAGTCATTTTTATCAAGTTACTTTTTTGTTTTCTTCATAGAATATTTGAAAATTACTGGGACCGTATATCATGCCAAGAAAATTGCAGCACTTGAATTTGCAACCTGCCTTTTAATTCCCCCCACACACCCCATTAGAGACAGTGTTTAGGTTCAAGCTATCTATCCCCCCACCCTCGCCCCCATTTCAACTTCCTTTTAAAATGAAGTTTCAGTCTCTGGGATGGGTACCCTACCTTCAGTCTTCTCTTGTGAAATAAATTGCAATGCAGCAAAACTCAGTAAATAGTGCAGTTCCCCGGTTGCTCTTGATGACTGAAATCTTTTCTAATACACAGTGCTTAACATCTGAGAAAAATTGCAGAAATCTCTTTTTGTGGTCAGGAAACTTGTGTTTTATAGAAACCTGCCCAAATCTGTAAAACTACTAGGCTTCCAAGCCTAAGAAGAAAACAAATGGATAAAACATAAAAGTTAGTAGAGTTTACATATGTGCAATAATAACCCACATGACTCCTAAGGGTTGGGGTTTGCGCCAAACTTAGTTTAACTTTTAAGTTGGATCATGTACCACTCTTGACAAAACCAGGAGAAACTTAACAATTGTCACTGAAAGCAGGTGCTGAGTTTTCAAGTTTGTTCAAGCCTCAAACTCTGATCCAAATTTGCTTTTAGTAATGCTGGTGTGATTCAGTGGAGTTACTCTGGACTTATGATGGGGTAAATGAAAGCAAAATTTCGCTTTCAATATGCGTGCTATAAATCCCCACAGCACCCCCAAAAATGGCACAACCCCCCGAGTAGTGAAGCTGCTCAATTTTTTTTTTTTTTGGTGCATAGCTCTAATCCAGTTAGAGCAGAAGCAGGCATATTTTAAAATATAATATTCCTTCTCTATTATTTTACTACAGCTGCAAAAATCCCCAAACAATCCCCAAGTCACAGAACAAATTAAATTAAAATAGGTATGTCCCATTTGCACCAACCCCCTTCTACTAACTGCAGAATTTTATCCTGATTAATAGCAACAATAATCTCTTCCATTTATATAATGCTTTTCCACTCAAAGAATCTTATGTTACATCACAAACTGATCTTCAACCTGCAAACCTTTACTCATGAGAATAGTTCTTATAAAAGCACTCCACAAGTATGGGCCAAATTCACAAGTGATGTGTAAGGTGGTGTAAGTTTCAACTTAGATTCCTTTAAACTCAGATAAATGTTCTTAGATTCCATAACATATTAGAGTGGTTAGATCTAAACTGCTGCAACTTTTGTGCTAGAGACTAGAAGAACTTTTAATTGAATCAGAACTGGAAGGGACCTTGAGGGGTCATCTCGTCCTGTCCCCTACACTCATGGCAGGACTAAGTATTATCTAGACCAACCCTGGCAGGTGTTTGTCTAACCTGCTCTTAAAAATTTCCAATGATAGAGATTCCACAACCTCCCTAGGTAATTTATTCCAGTGCTTAACCACCTTGAAAGTTAGGGAACTTTTCCTAATGTCCAATCTAAACCTCCCTTGCTGTAATTTAAGACCACTGCTTCTGGTCCTATCCTAAGATGTCAACAAGAACAATTTTTCTCCCTCCTCCTGGCAACATTTTGTGTACTCAAAAATTATTATGTTCCCCATCCCCCGTCTTCTCTTCTCCACACTAAACAAACCCAATTTTTTTCAATCTTCCCTCATAGGTCATGTTTTCTAGATATTTAATCATTTTTGTTACTCTTCTCTGAAATTTGTTCACATCTTGAAATGTGGTGTCCAGAACTGGACACAACACTCAAGTTGAGGCCTTATCAGTGCACAGTAGAGCAGAAAAATTACTTCTTGCATCTTCCTTACAACACTCCTGATAATACATCCAAAAATGATGTTTGCTTTTTTAGCAACCGTGTTACACAGTTGACTCATATTTAGCTTGTGACTCACTATGATCCCCAGATCCCTTTCTGCAGTACTCCTTAAGCAGTCATGTCTCATTTTGTATGTGTGCAGCTGATTGTTCCTTCCTAAATGGATTACTTTGCATTTGTCCTTATTGATTTTCATCCTATTTACTTCAGACCATTTCTCCAATTTGTCCAGATCATTTTGAATTTTAATCCTATCCTCTAAGGTACTTGCAATCCCTGCAAGCTTGGTATCATCCATAATGTGTACTCCCTATGATGACGATATTGAACAGAACTGATCCTTGCAGAACCCACTCAATATGCCCTTCCAGCTTGACTGTGAACCACTGATAACTACGCCCTGGGAATGGTTTTCCAATCCCACTTATAGTAGCTCCATCTAGGTTACAATTCCCTAGTTTATTTATAAGACTGTTACTTGAGACAGTATCAAAAGCCTTACTAAAGTCACGATAGACCACATCTACTGCTCCCCCTCATCTGCAAGGCTTGTTACCATGTCCTGACAAATCCAGGCTGACTGTTACTTATCACCGTATTTTATAGATGTTTGGAAATTGATTGCTTAATTATGTGCTCTATCATCTTTCTGGATACTGAAGTTAAACTGATTGATCTGTAATTCCCAGTGTTTTCCTTATTTCCCTTTTTTATAGCTGGGCACTATATTTTCCCTTTTCCAGTTCTCTGGAATCTCCCAACTTCCATGACTTTTCAGGGATAATTGCTAATGGCTCAGATATCTCATCAATCAGCTCCTTGAGTATTTTAGGATGTATTCCATCAGGCCCTGGTGACTTGAAGACATGTAACATGTTCTACCCCTATTTTAGCCTCTGATCCTACCTCGTTTTTACTGGCATTCACTATATTAGGTGTTCAATTGCTGCTAACTTTTTTGGTGAAAACTGAACCAAAAAAGTCATTTAGCACTTCTGCCATTTCCACATTTTCCGTTATTGTTTTTCCTTCCTAATTGAGTAATGGGCCTACCTTGTCTTTGGTCTTCCTTTTGCTTCTAATGTATTTGTAGAATGTTTTGTTTTTATGCTTTGTCTTTAACAAGTTTAATCTCATTTTGTGCCTTGGCCTTTCTGATTTTGTATTATTTGTTTATATTCATCCTTTGTAATTTGACCTAGTTTCCACTTTTTGTGTGACACTGAGTTCTGGATCATTGAAGATTTCCTGGTAAAGCCAGGGTGATCTCTTGCCAAAGATCCTATCTTTCCTACGGAGTAGGATAGTTTGCTTTGTTCCCTAAATTATGTCTCTTTGAAAAACAGATAACTCTTAAACTGTTTTCCCCTTAGAATTGCTTCCCATGGGATCTTACCTACCAACTCCTTGTGTGTGCTAACGCCTCCTTCTTGAAAGCCATTATCTTCACTGTGCTATGTTGCCTCTTACCATTCCTTAGAATCATGAACTCCACCATTTCACGATCACTTTCATGTAAGCTGCCTTCCACTTTCAAATTCTCAAACAGGCCCTCCCTATTTATCAAAATCAAATCTAGAAAACCTTAGTAGCTTTCTCCCATCTGAAATTAAAAAAAAAAATGTGTCTGATACATTCCAAGAACTTGTTGGATAATCTGTGTCATTCTGTATTATTTTCCTAACAGATGTGTGGGTAGTTGAAGTCCCCCATCACCACCAAGTCCTGTGCTTTGGATGATTTTGTGATTGTTTATCCACCTCTCCTTCCTCTCCTTCCTGGTTAGGTGGTCTGTAGTAGATCCCTACCATGAAATCACTCTCTTTTAACGCTTTTTATCCTTACCTAGAGACTTTCAACAAGTCTGTCTCCCATTTCCATCTCAGTCCAAGTATACACATTTTTAATATACAAGGTAACACCTCTTCCTTTTTTTCCAGTCTGTCTTTACTGAGCAAACTGTAGCCTTCTGTACCAATATTAGTCATGCATATTATCCCACCAAGTTTCTGTGTCATAGTAGTTGAAATGCTTGTTTTATTAAGTTCTTCTTGCTTATCCCCCTACTTCTCACATTAGTATACAGACATTGAATATACTGATTTGATTTTCTCCCCTGTGTTCTTTGTTGTGTCTCCCTTATCCCTGCTATAATGGCCCATGCTCACCCAAGGTTCCAAATCTTCTCCCACATCTCCATGTTTTTGACTTACCTGTCGGCTTTTGTCACCTGCCCCAGTTGCACCTAATTTAAAACCCTCCTCACTGTCTTAGCCAATCTGTATCCAGATATGTTCTTTCCCTTCCTCGATAGATGGACCTAGTATCTGCTTAGCAGTCCTTCCCGGAACAACATCTTGTGGTCAAGGAAGTCAAAGCCCTCCTGGTGACATCATCCTTACAGCCAGGACTTCATCTCCAGGATGCATCGGTCTCTGCCTGGGCCCCTACCCTTGACAGGAATGATCAAAGAGAAGTCTGAAGGTATCTCATGTCCTAACAAAACGTGGGTCTAATCCTGTAGTCTCATTCCAAATGGAGTTTGGCCAAGTGGGTGGCTGGAGTTCTGAGGTAGAATCGTGAGAGTGGCACTGGCTATTGTGCCTCACATAAAACTGGCTGCCTATTCCTCCTGCCCTAAACTGCTGTTTTGAGACGAGGCTGCCATGTGCCACAAGTCAGACTGAGCACATAGCACTGGGTGTATGTAGAAGCAACATCTGCCTCCTTGCTGTTGGAAAAATCACAGCAGTTTGTGTGGGGACCCAGCAGGCATGCATAGCCCATGAAACTGGATATTTACCCATGACACTGCCATGAATTCGAAAAGAAAAAAAAAGATTTTTTTCACAGGGCGTTAATCATAACTTGGGCCCTGCTAAATTTACTGTACATTTTGGTCAATTTCATGGTCATAGCATTTTAAAAATGGTAAATGTCATGATTTCAGCTATTTAAATCTGAAATTTCACAGTGCTGTTGTTGTAGGAGTCCTGATGCAAAAAGGAGTTGTGGGGTGGGGGTGGGGGGGGTTACAAGGTTATTGTAGGGGGGGTTGTGGTATTGCTACCCTTACTTCTGTGCTGCTCCTGGTGGCGGTGCTGCCTTCAGAGCTGGGCAGCTGGAGAGTGGTGGCTGCTATCCAGGAGCCCAGCTCAGAAGGCAGAGCAGCTGCCAGCAGCAGAGCAGAACTAAGGATGGCATAGTATTGGCACCCTTAGTTCTGCACTGCTCTCTGCATAGCTGGGGCCTCAGTCAGCAGCCACTACTCTCTGACTGCCCAGTTCTGAAGGCAGCAGTGCAGAAGTAAAGGTGGCATAGTATGGTATTGCCACCCTTACTTCTGTGCTGCTGCTGGCAGGGCACTGCCTTCAGAGCTGCGTGCCCTGCCAGCAGCTGCCGCTCTCTCTTGCCCCAAGAAAGGGTGGCAATACTGCGCATCCCCTAAAATAACCTTGTGGCCCCCCTGCAACTCCCTTTTGGGTCAGGACCTCCAATTTTAGAATTGCTTGTCTCCAATGTGAAATCTGTATAGTAAAAGGTAAAGGCACATAAAAAAAAACAGATTTCATGGGAGGAGACCAGATTTCACGGTCCGTGATGCATTTTTCGTGGTTGTGAATTTGGTAGGACGCTAATCATGACACAGTGGGAACCCAAGATGTCCCTCCGCACTCATAATCCTGTGGTAGGGCTTGCAAGGGGGTCGTCAGAAAGCTTCCTGACAACTATCTTCCTCTGCAGTTCCTGCACCAGGGAACTCCTCCCACAACTGGATTCAGGGCTTTAAGAGCCCCTTACATTGCTCCCATCCTTTTATCCCTGCTTCTTTACATGAGGCGGGTATATTTCCCATTTTAGGGAACAAACATAGGAACAAACTAGCTCTTTGGTTTAAGAAGCACTGATGAAAACCCAAAACTGAATCCACGATTCTCTTCGAGCAAGAGCTAATAAAGAACATCACTTTTGCTTTACCACACAAGAAAGTGTGGTGCCTAACAGAAGATGGGTTTGGCTTTGTTTTGACCTAGCAGTATATCTGTTAGCCTTGTTAATGGACTGATTTTTACATAAGTGCCCTGGGAAACTATCCTTATTTGTAATTGTTGAAATACAAAATAAAAACATTAGACAGTTGGAAACAGAAAAACCTTAAAGCTCCCCAGCTGCCTAACCTGCAGCAACTATTCAGAATGTCACTGATAATACTGTTAAGGACTGTAAAATATCATTCCCAGAATGAAATGTTGAACACCTTGTGTCCCCCACGATGAACCCACACAACTATGCCAGCTGTTCACTAGCTGCAGGACATGATTTGGAGATGTATCTGTTGGAAGAAATGAGGATAATGAAAGGTTTTCCGATGGTGATGATAATAAACCAAGATAGCTAAGGTAGTGTTCAACTCAACAAGCAGCAACTTAAATGTTATATTTAGCTTCAGCTGTAGTGGATTTTCTTCAAGTCATTTTTCTTAAATAAAACAAAAGTTAATTTAAAAAGAATAATGCACACAATGAATACAGGGTCCAGTCCTGCTCTCAGTGACTTCATTTGGATCAAGACTAGCCTCACAATTGGTGCAGGGCAGTAGTTAAGAAAAAGCCAAGTATATTTTAAAATAAGAAAAAAAAAACCTTTAGTGTATATTGGTGACTCGTGGAGGGACTTCACAGTGAGAACGTAGCAGTACAATGTACTAGGGATAAGGACCAGGTTAGACTGAAACAAGAGTGGACCTGAAGCTTTGTTCCAAACTCTATCTTAAACTAAATGAACATGCGGTGCCCAACTCCCATTGACCTTCAATGGGGTTGGACATCTAGGTGCACTTTGAGTTTCCTCTGAAATCTTTTGAGCATTATACAAGATTAATTAAAAAAGGTTTGTTTGTTTGCGTTTCTGCGCTTCCCTAGAATGGAAACAGCTATGCTGAAATAAGAGAATTCCAAAACAGGTTATTCCTGTGGTATTTCTGGCTGATCAGAAATAGGACAAACCAGAAATCTCACAGTAGAATCTGTTCTTTTAAGATTTCCACTGAAATTTTGCAGACTCAAGAGGTGTGGGTAATTCAGATAAGCTTCACATAAGAATCTCAACTTTCAGATGCTTCTCTGAACTGAAGAGCTAAACCCCTTCATGTTTGTCCATCACAAATCTGTATACCATGATCCTCTTTTTCTTGTGTGGTATATAGAAGGGTAGGTTTCCAAAAGCAATAGATTGCATGTAGTTAGTGAACTGAGTAGACATTTTAGCCACCATAAACTTCACATGGTACAACAGCAGTATGATAACTTGAACCGGATAGGGCCTGATTCTGCAATCCTGCTATACTGTAGCTTGTGTCTTATAAAAGAGGGAATATAGGGCCTGATTGTGACTGGCCCTTGTGTAGGACACGAGGAGGGGGAAGGTAAAAGGAGATTTCTCCAACCTCTACATACTGCTGCCAGAGTCCCTACATTGCTTCCTGCTAGCATCTGCTTATGGCAAGCCAGCCCAAAGAAAGTAGAGAGGTCATTGCTCCTCTCTATGTTGTACCAGCTGGCAGAGATGACCAACCACAGAAGGGAGAACATGCTAAAGTGTGTCCCAACAGGTGTATTTTCTGGCACCTTACAGTGCTCCAAGCAGTAACGTGCCTCCCACTAGAGAGGTGTCATTCTATATTGTCCCACTGCAGACCTGCGCCTTAACAGCACAGTGTGGCCCATTGTATTATAAATGCTGCAGCTCCATACCTGAGAGCATACCACTCTTGCACAAATTAGTGTCTTGTATTATTTTGCTTTGTCTTATAGAACCGAGTAATGATTTCCTCTCCTTCCTTGAGTTATCCTCCAGTGTGAGTGGATGACGTCAGTGCTGACAGTGAGAGCTTTCATTCCCATAATAGACCAGTAGGCGCAATCCTGCTCACCTCAGTCACTTGAATGGTACTATTGACTTCAATGGAACTATTCCCCTGAAGAAGGCGAACAGAAGTTAGCCACTATGTGTGTTTTATCTTTCGAAATCCTTGCCATATTTAAAAATGTGCTAAGCAATGTCTAACTGCTATGTCCAAATGGTATCTGGGAGAGTTAAATACTAGAAATCTTTTTTCTCACTTGCCTGTTGAAAATGGCACTCAAGGTTAAAAAAAACAAACAAAAACAAACAACCAACCCTGTAAGTTAATATTTCTCTTTACCTGTTAGAAATAAAATCTTAGTACATAAAATTAGAAAGAATCCTACACATCTATTTTACTTTTTAACATTAACACTGTCCATTTATCCTTTACATCACACTCAGACTAGACTAGTTGATTTCACTCTTTAACAGTATCTTGTCAATTTCTCTGTCTATTTCCCATACAATAGTTCACTGTCATGGTGTTTGTATATTGCAAAACCTAATTTTGGTGAATATAAATTGTCTCTGCCCCTTATCACAGATAGGAATTCCTTATGCACATCTATAAGGGCATACAACATACTAGATTCACTTTCCTTTTTTGTAATACTCTGAATTGTGATTGTTTGGGGGCTGTTTAAATTGTATCTGTGTTTCTGAACAGCAGCACCCTGTGGTAATGTTAGCATTTGTAGCATAATACTGGGCCAAATTATCTAGTCTTTAATCAATCTATGTAGCTCCCCCTTGAGCCCTACTTGGAGGATCCTCCCATTCCATGCAGAAAGAGGAAGGGATCAGCCATCTCAGATAGCACTGCTCCATTTCTCTTCATCTCCTGGTACTGAAATTCTCTGTGGATCTGGGGATCCACTCGAGGCAGGAGAAGATGCAGGTGAAGACTGGGCAGGCTGGAGATTGGAGGACACACTGCAGCCCTTCAACAGCCCCACACAGAGATTACTCTGGAAATGTAATGTCCAGTTTCCACTGCAGCCCTATTCTTTGCTAAGGTCCCCCCTTTAAGCGAGGTTTTGGGAGCAGCTGCCATCTGGAGAAGTCCTAACAGCCGAGCTCCATTATTTCCTAATCCATGTGCCCGAAGGCCTTTGGGTACAGTAACAGAATTGCACAGATTAGCCAATAAGGTGAAGTGCCATAATATATTACAGGTAATTCCAAAGAGAAAACATGGCAAAAACTTCCACAAGTCTTTCAATATATAATTTCATTACTAAATCATCAGGGTGATGCAACATAGAACCAGGGGCTTCTACAAGCAAAGTAGGATAATGTGCCCATAAAATATTTAAAAAAATCCTTTTAGCTTATATTTCTGACAAGAGGAAAAGTAGGAAAGAGGATTTATTTGGCTCTGACTTGTCTTTGGTTCCATCAATTAGAGGTAGCCAAGAAAAGTAAACCACTGAGATTATTCTGGCAGTCGCTGCCTGGCAGTCACACTATACTTATGCAATCAGTATTTTCTTATTCATATGTGCTGCATTATTAGGTCCAGTGGTTCAACTCAAGCTTGGAAATCACTTTGATCTGGTGATGAATGAGTTGACAGTAAAACACAAAATGAGAACAATTCCACTCCCGTAAATCTGAAGATTTTGTTTCTGTTGTGTTTTCAAGATGTTGTATTATGTAGGCCAGATATAATACATCATAAATATGTACAAGTTCTCTCTCTGTGAGAATTATTCTAAGCACTTAAAATTCTGTAGTACTAAAGATACAGGGGAAAAGGTCCCAAAGGATCAATGATTCATTGGCAGTGAAAAATGCAAGAGGGTTAAAAAATGCACATGAACTTATGCTAAGGGTCACAAAGATAAGATTGAATGCGTTTTCTGTGGCTCGCTTTTTAACCATAGAGTGGTGTGAAAAGTTCCCTAATTTCGAGAAGCACTTCTATTTATTTAGTCATTCATTAATTCATTCTTTTACCCTGCGCTCAAGGCTATACATCCAGTATTTCAGAAGTGACTAGAGATTTTGAATGCCTCCATTTTTAGATGCTCAACTGGAGACATATTAGAAAGGTCTGGTTTTCAGATGAGTGCTCAATACTTCCTGAAATTCAGGCCCTCTAACCTTTCCTTAGTTGGTGCACAAACTCACTAGGAAAAATCTTGTCCTGAATATATTTCTAAGAAATTATGTATAGGCTGGATTGTAGAAATATAAACATTGTTCAATGTATGCAACATAATCACAAGTACAAAAGTAATAAAGCTCTGGGCTAAATACTCTGTTATACTGCTTAAGTACCATGTGCTGCAGTTGTGGTGGAAGGGCACAGACCAACAACAAATCCAGATTTAGACTATGTCTACCCAGTCCTGCAGTTTTAACTATGGGACTGAATTACAGAGTGTGCTATGCTGTAACTCTTTGCTGGTGCAAACTTGAAGTACCTGTGTTAACATACTCCTCTTTCAAACGGCATTAAGTTAGCGTGAACTAGGAACCTGTTAGTTTGCACCATCAGTGTCCACAAGGGGGAAGATACAGAGCAGCATATTTGTGTGTGCTGCAATTCACATCCCTGTAGTCTGAACTGCAAAGTCATGTAGAAAAAACCCTTTGTAAACAGAGGAATGGATTTAAATCAGGCAGTGGTGCTGGAACTAGGAGTGCTGGGGGTGCAGCCACACCCCTGGATGGAAGTAGTAATAAACACTAAATAGATGGTTTCCATCAGGAGCATTCCCACTATAAAAATTGTTTTAGCACCCCTGAAGTCAGGTACGATACTTACTGTACAGGAGACCCATAGCCTAGCTCATGACTGCCCTGAAGGAAATACCTGTACTGTCAGAGGCAGGCTTACAGAGGGCAGGCTTTAAAACAGACATGCCAAACAAATAATCTTACCACATGTAACAGGTCATGCACTCACTGCCACAGCACCTCCTTCTGGTCATTCAGGAATTTGCTTATCCCAGCCTCAGAGCACCTCCTGCTGGCCGGTGTCTCTCCTGCTGTCGCTACTTGTCTTTTATTAGTGATCTCCACCGCTATACTTCAGTCCCTGTGTCCCTCCCAGCCCACGGTGCCCCTTCTCCTGGGTACTGCCTACAGCAGTACTCCCACACTCAGGGTCCTCCCCTCCCTAGGGAACCCCAATCCCCTAATTCCACCTCACCTCAGTGACCCACTGCCAGTCTTCATTTAGCCCTTTCCCTCGGGGCAAATTGCAGTCTGAAGTGGCCATGCATCATCAGCCAGGGGGTTGGACCTAGTGCCTCTTCCTCCCTTGGCTGCCTCTGCACAGCCCTAGTACCTTCTCCCGCCCTGACAGCAAGGCTTCTGCCTGTGGATTTTCCAGGCTGGAGCTTCCCCAGCACTGCACTGTCCAAGGTACCCTTTTCCTCTTTCAGGCAGCCAGGCCCTGAAGCCCTTTTATAGGGCCCAGCCTGGCCCTGATTGGCTTCCTCCCAGCCTTTTCTGATTGGCTCTCTGCCCCAGCCCTCTCCAAGGACTGTTTTTTAACCCTTTCAGGGCCAGAGAGGGGTGACTGCCCTGCTACACCACAGTTCCAAGGGGATTGTTCCACTGTAACTGAGAAGATAATTTAACTGAGTATTTCTAGAAATGAAGTCATGATAATGTTAAAAAAAAACATTCATTCCCACTAATCCCCATCAATTCTCAGTGTGCTCAAGAAGTGGGGTGTGTGGCAAAAAGAGAAGTTAAGTTCATACCTAATACCAGCTGGTTTCAGAACTAAGACAGAACTGCAAACTAGGGGACCTGATTCTCCCTTTACTACACCAGTCTTAGCTTCCTTGACTTGACTATTGTTATTCCTGATTTAAACCAGTGTATATGAGGAGACAATCTGGTTCAGAGATTATACAATATCATCTTTCCCCTATGTCAGACAACAGTCGAGTGCAGTCGCCAGCTAATATCCACTCACATAAAGTTTCATGCTGCTGCGATAATAGACAATTACAGCGGGAATTGTCCAAGTAGCAAAATATCTAAAACTCCTGTAGAAAACTCTGAATACCTCTGGACCGATGAGTACAGAGTAACTGTCTTGTTTAAATAAATATGGAGTGAAAAGGTCTTAAAAGGTTAGCATTGGCCCAAGATATGTTGAAAGATTTTTCTTGCACTGCCTGCAAAGCATACCTGTTTCAGAGCCGGAACAATACTGAGGGCAGCTGTCCTGTGTGTAGGTGGAATGCAAACACAAAAGCTGTCCTAATTTCACAATGGCAATAGAAAATAGAATTTCTGATGATTTTTCAACCATGAAATATTCCTTAGGACAATGTATAAAGGTGAAAGGAAAGTTAGTTCAGCATCTTTCCTTTTTACTTTTTAAATAGCCCCTGAAAAGGAATAATAGTGTCTTTACATTCAAGGTGAATTATGGATAATCTTCTGTTTTGCAGTATAGAAAAGTCCCATCTTTTCATTATTTTAGTCTGCATCAGGGCTCCTGAATTGATATTTAGCACCACCAAAACAGCAGTGACAAGGGCAAAATGTGAATGGTTTGCAATCTGACTTCAGTTAGGCTCAGTAGTCAAAAGTTAAGGTGCTCATCTGAACCATGCAGATTGAATCTGGAAAATCTAATTGTAAATCTTCAAAGCCATGTTGTCTGTGAGACTGCCTGTGTTTCTGATTCCAATCTAGATCAGAAACCACAAGTGGAGGAGAAAAACAAATTATTCAGAAACTCTCAACAGTTTGGTTCAAGTCTGGGTCTTAAAATGAGCAGAACAGCCAAGGAGAGTGTATCCATACTGCTCATGCACTGGGGAGAGGGTCTCTGCACCATAGGTTCAGTGAAGAAGTCCATTTTAATGGTGGGCCAGAAGTTACCATGGTATTTACAGAACTGTGGCTCTAACACATCTCTAGTGGTACAAACAGTCTATGTCCATTATTAAAGCCTGTGTTTTGGGTAGGAGTGGGGGAATGCTCCTTACACTCGCATACACCCTAACAATGCACATCTGACTCACCTAAAGCCTGATTATCCTTACTTTATGTAAATTTCATCAGTGGTGAAAAATCAGTAATGCTCCCATGCCTCAGGCAAGGCGGGGAAGATGGCTGGAAATGGGAGAATTTCTGTAGCTCAGCAGTGATTCACCGGCACACAACCACTAAATGATAGGATGGATGTTGATAATATATTCACATGTCCCCAGTGGGCTATGCAGCATATGTATTTCTATTCAGCCCAAGGTGTACGGGTGAAGCTGTTATACATTTACATTTGCTTTGTTTTCTTCTTATTTCAAGTGCAATTTTACTCTGAAAAGTGACCTAGGAATGGGCTTGTGGGATTCCACATTTATTGTTTCTCAGTAATTTCATATCAAATTTGCTTAGATTTTAAGTAAAATTGTTTGAGCCTGGCCTTCTAGAAACTTGAAGTCAAGCTGGGATTGTTCTGGTTCATGCATCATCACCAGTAATAGATTTCTGCAGGCTGAGTGCTCCCTTCAGTTACATCTGTCCATCCCTGTTGCCTTCTGTAAGATTGTATGATCTGTAAATACTCAAGCATTGCACTTTCTTCTGATGTGTGCTACGGTTGCCAGTGGACACTGCAGATAGCTTTTTATGAATAGCTAAAGGGCTTATTTTTGTGACCAAAACTGCTATCAATTTCATTTGCCCTTGTCATGATATTGGCCCTGACAAACTGTAGGGGGCTCAGAGTAAATAATAGGTCCACTGTTAGAGACAAATGGGTCTACAGATATCCACTTCCATATTTTGGAAATACAAAAATACCTAATTTTAATTGGGATAAAACTATTGCTTGATAATTACCAGATTGGAAGACCAAAAATTTTAAATTACAAAATTAATAAAAATTGGTAACATATGTGTGAAGGCACTTTTTAGAGTGGCAGGTGTGGGGGAAGGTAGCCCATTCCAGCCATACAACCTTTAAACTCTCCATTACAATCCTTTGTGGTCTAGGGCCAAACTAGTGCAGGGCACAGACTACTTAGTTGGATGACAAATTGTCAAGGTTCCTTCCCCACTCTGAGCTCTAGGGTACAGATGTGGGGACCTGCATGAAAGACCCCCCTAAGCTTATTCTTACCAGCTTAGGTTAAAACTTCCCCAAGGTACAAAGTTTGCCTTGTCCTTGAACTGTATGCTGCCACCACCAAGCGATTTAAACAAAGAACAGGGGAAGAGATCACTTGGAGATGTCTTGCCCCAAAATATCCCCCCAAGCCCTACACCCCCTTTCCTGGGGAAGGCTTGATAATAATATCCTCACCAATTGGTACAGGTGAACACAGACCTAAACCCTTGGATCTGAAGAACAATGAAAATCAATCAGGTTTTTAAAAGAAGAATTTTATTTAAAGAAAAGGTAAAAGAATCACCTCTGTAAAATCAGGATGGTAAATACTTTACAGGGTAATCAGATTCAAAACATAGAGAATCCCTGTAGGCAAAACCTTACGTTACAAAAAGACACAAAAACAGGAATACACATTCCCTCCAGCACAGCGAATTTCACAAACCAAAACACAAAGAAAACCTAATGCATTTTCTAGCTAGATTACTTACTAACTTTACAGGAGTTGGAGGGCTTCATCCTTGATCTGCTCCCAGCAAAGGTATCACACAGACAGAAAAAACCCTTTGTCCCCCGTTCCAGATTTGAAAGTATCTTGTCCCCTCATTGGTCATTTTGGGTCAGGTGCCAGCCAGGTTACCTTGGCTTCTTAACCCTTTACAGGTGAAAGGATTTTGCCTCTGGCCAGGAGGGATTTTATAGCACTGTATACAGAAAGGTGGTTACCCTTCCCTTTATATTTATGACACAAATGTATATAGCCCTTCAGACTCAATGTGAGTGAGCTAGATTCCATTCTTATACAACAGAATGATTTACTAAGGCTAAAATGCACAAAGGATTTAGGTGTTGTAACGTTGAGCATCACACCGGCTAACTATTAGGTGCCTGAAAAAGCACAAGAACAACATGGAGATGCTAAAAGCCTGAAGTAGCCACTGAGGCTCCTATACAATGAATGGAGAGAGATGGGAGCCAGAATCTCAAGTTGTGTTGGTTCCTAACTTCCTTAGCCTTTAGGATATGGGCCTATGTGCGTAAGAGACTCAGCAAAGGCCCACACACACCTCAGGATCACATGATGGACTTAGTCTTGCAGGGAAAATAGCACAGACCTCCCCACCACCCACTCTGCTAAAACAATGCACCAGCCAGGCATCCCTGTCATTTCACCCTGTGCTCCCCCAATCTATCTCCCTCCTCCCAAATAGCTCCCACAAACCAATACAATAGGACACCCAACATCACAATATTCACCACTTCCATGGACAGAACGAGGAGGGAAAGAAAAAGAATCTCACTGCCACACCTAGCAGCAACAACTGCCCCAGATCAGGCAGAGCCCATCTGATTCCACCTGACACAGCAGGGGAGCCCCACCACTCTCCCCTCACCTTCCAGGCCATGATGGAGACTAGAGAACTTGACACCTGTGTGTATGCATCACTGGCCACACTGTCAGAATTCACAGTATAACAGATCCACAAGGACACTGCAAAGCATGGGGGACTGTGCGCATGCACTTCATGGGTGTCAATCACAGTAGCCAGGTGGCTGGTTAAAGCTATTAACAAGCATATGCCCCACTGCACACATAGGCACCACAACCGCAGGCCATCAAGATTCCCATTTCCTTCACGCTCTGCACAACCCCTCCCTCAACCCACCTCTCCCCTCCCTTTTCCAGAAGAAAAAGTCAAGGATGTGATTGCAGTGGGGATCTTCAAGGTTGGCACGCTGGGGTGTCTGGTGGAGATGCACACATTGGGAAGATACGTGTAAAGAATATTGTCATCTAATCATATGGAACATGGGATAACACCTTCCCCCACCCTGAGGATGGGACCCCTCTCCACAGTGACTGTTGTCACCAGCACCACCTGCACAATCTTCACTGGACTCCGAGCCTGCACCAGGATCTGGACCTGAGCCTGCATGATAACCATCATCTCAAGAAGACTCTTTACCATCACCTATACCAGCCATAACCCTACCTTCCTCCAGAACACACTCCCACATAGCCGTTGGAAGCTAGTTCTTCTGCCAGCTCCCTCCATCCTCCCTGTCTTCCGACTTCCTCCATGGTAAGACCATAGCCGATCAGACATACCGGTGATGGCTGCACCCCAGAAAAAAAACAAATAAGCCTGTCCCATTGCAAACTCCTGAGAGATCAGAGAGACCTGGCTGAGAACCCAAAGTGCCCTATCCAGCCCTGGTGGCAAGGAAGATCTGGCAGCTATCACAGAAGATTGCTTTTACCGCCTCCTCAACCACAATGAGGCTGTGAACCAGCAGGGATACGAAGGGTGCACATGAGAGGTCTCGAGAAGGTGTTAGGAACTACTGGTCAATGAGACCCATATGAGCAGTGCTAAGAAAGGTGGGGTTTGAGATGCCATTTTTTTGCTATGATGTTAAGCAGAACAGCCTAGTTGTGGCAGTAAATCGAGTAGACAAAACACTGCTAATGGCGACCCAGAACTAGACTGCAAGTGATCTCCCCCTGGGCAACACATGCCAGTGTGGTCTCTGCAACCACTGACTAGCTCTACTGCAGACCAGCCTGTGTTTGAGACTGATCCCCAGCAAGATGTCCCATCCTCCACCTCCACCAGCTTCCCATCCCCTGAACCTGAGCACTGTCCCTGTGTTCTGTCACTACCCCACTACCCGTGAGCCCTCAGTCTCAGCACAACTCCCCAAGCTGGCCCTGCAGTAAGGCAGAGTTCCTGGATTGTGCAGACATGGCCAGCACCAGGCTTGGGCCCCACAGCCATTCAGCCAAAAAATGGGAGAAAGGAAATGGGCAGTGGTACATTCCCCCTATTTTTCCTTCACCATGAAAGCCTCACTCCCCACACACTACCCCTTGACAGCAAACCCCATTCTCCTGAACAGCACATTTCATATCACACACTAATTTAACCACATTTCTCTTTTATTCTCCACAATGTTTTTGATTTTTCACTTTTCTGTTGCAATATTATTTTTGAGCACCATTTTCTTTTCTGTGTGTTGCAAATAAACTTCATTGCACATAGTCTGGCATCTGTCTTCCTTTCTCATTAATGAGCATTTAAGCCAATAGGCACCTGCTGGGATCTTGTGCAGGACCTAGTCACAGATATGTTGGCCTCTCTCAGTGAGGGATGACTGGCCTCTGTGCACATGTCCTGGTGCAACACCAGTATCTGTCTTCCTTGGGAGCCACAACCCACAGATCTTCTGCTTCCTCTGCTACCAGACGGTGGTGGTTATTGTCCCTCTCCTCTACCAGCCCCCGCTTTACATGTGTGTAGCTCTTCAGGTAAAGATACTCTGGGATGAAGGGCGATGTTAGGCAAGATGTGGCAGGCCAGGCATATCTTGTATGTAGTGTAGGGGCTACATTGTAGTGGACCACCAGAGGTATGGAAACACCACCTCTGTAGCTTTAGGATGTCGAAGTATCTCTCTATCATCATCTGGATGGCCACATGAGCACATCTAGACAACTCCTTTGCATCAATGGGGGTGAGGACCCATGGTTGGAGAGGGTATCCTCTGCCATCTGTGTAGTGCACATGCAGACGGCCATCGTGTTTGTGGCATAAGTCCAATGTCTATTAATGTAGATGTGTACCTTATGCTGGGGTTTTCTGGTATTCACATATGTGCCATCCACGATGCCTAACACATGGGAAAGGCTGCAATCTGGTAGAAATCTAGCATGTTTTGCCTCTGGGTCAGAGGTGAACTGAATGTATTTCCCATGTGATTAATGATGGCCCATGAACTGTTGTTGTCCTTTGGAGGCTGTGGGCTGGATGGTTTGGCTGGTGACTCATTGAAATGATCCTGAGGACAATATGGCCAGGGCTATGCTGGTCTGCATAGGAAGGGAAAGTGAGTGGTTTCTGCATGTGGCAATGATGAGATCGCTGTGAAGCATGTCTGAAAGTGCAGTGGTATATCTGGGTCCAGCCATTTGCACTGTATACGTGTCTGCTGCAAAATCCAAGTGAAGCTGTGATGAGATCTATACGTTTGGTAGGGGACACATGTCTGGCTGACTTTGTCCTCGGGCTGGGGCTCAGGGGTCACTTCTGCTCCATTCACTTTTTTTTGGTGCTGCTGATGGAGAAGGTACCACCATATGAATATGCTTCTGTTTCATTGGTGTGTATTTCTTCTCTCTGGGCCGTCCCCACCTTGTCCAGCAGCTGCTTTCCCTCCTCCACCCTATTGCTCACACAGACGTCCATTCCCACTCCCTAGCTTGGTCCTGGACCTCCCTCTGCCTCCCCAGGATACCCTCTCTGCCTCCTGGGCCTGGCTATCTGTGGTTCCCCTTCCCCCATCTTAGCTGTCTACCCCTGCTGTCCCTGACCTCTAATCTGTCTCCCCCTAGATGCCCAACTAACTAACCTTCTGCTGTGCTAACCCACTCCCCATCCCTGACATATACACCTGTCACTATCTAGTCTACTGTCTTCCTGAATCACTCTCTTGCTCATTGGCTCACGCTCAATATCTCTCTCACACTCACCCTACGCTTAAATGTGTCCTTTTTGTGTAGACTGTGGGGTCCTAAACTTACTAGTGCTCTGTATTCTGCCCCCTGTGCTGGGGAATGGGGTGATGGGCATCTGCTGTTAGGCATGGCCTTAGTACAACTATGGGATCTGGGCCTGGAGGGGGGAAAAAACATGCTCTGAGGCTGAGGCATGAGATAGGTGAGGCTGCCATGTGCATGCCCACAGGTGTAAACCAAGGTGCCTAGGGCATTTTAATGGTGAAAACTTAGACACTTAGGGAACTTTAAGCATGACATTTGGGTGCCCAATGAGTTTAGGCACCTTTATGGGTTGGCTTGATATTTCGGGCAATGCTGTGGAGCCAACAGTGCAACTTGGGTCCATAAAACATGGATTTGGGTGCCCAAAACCTTTTGAACATTAAGGCCTAAATTCTAATCACTTGAAGGCAACATGGGTGTCACTGTGAGCATGATATCTGTATAGTACTAGTGATGACACACAAGATGGAAGGAACCCAGCTTCAATCTCAGAGCCCGGGTTGAGTTTTCATACTTAGCAGTTTGAGAAAAAAAAAACATTATTTTACTTGTTAAATGAGTACATAAGATCTGGAAATCACTGAAAGATAATAAACATAGTCTCACCATTCCATTGTTGAAGTAAGTCTTTAGACTACACATAGGGCTTATCTAGACAGTTAGTGCACCACAAGCGGGAATGTAAAGCTACAATGTACTAGCATGCTGCAAACTAACTTTGCATGTAGATCCTGCTACTGCTCACCAAAAGTCACCTAGTTTTCACTGACCTACACCTGTTTCAATGTAGTGATGAGCAAAACACACTAGAGAACGTTTCATGCACTGTAGCAGGGCCTACACGGACACTTAGTATGCGGCATGCTACTGTGATTTACACCCTAATTTGCGACATGCTAACTATTCATCTAGACACGCCTGTAGGGCTACACTTTCAGAGAACCATTTGCTATACATTCTAGCCAACTATCATAACGGTGGTAGTTTCATGAAACATCCTTCTCCTCCTCTCCTCTGTGTACTCTACCACTATACCAGACATAATCCCTTTAGAATGTCAGTCTGGTATTGATTCTATAACCTGCCTGCTTGGAAACTTGATAGAATATTTGTCTTTCCCTCCTCTTTCTTTTTTCTTTTATTCTGTGCAATTTCCAAGCACTCCTACATTAGTTTATTTTTAAATGGCCTTGGTTGATGAATGATTGTCATCACATCACTCTGCCAGGCCAACAGTTCAGTGCACCATGAAGGCAAAGAACTTTCAAAAGGGTTTGCTCGTGTGAGGGTTTGGTTTTGTAGGTGGAAAAACAGTAAAAATGAACAGATTGCACACACGACAACGCAGACTCCCCGCTTGCGGGTATTTGGATTTCTGCTACCTAAGTTCTAGCATCAGTGCATATTAAAATATTTGCTTCAAAATAATGGAATGTAAGTGTGCTAAATTACCTGGTATGACTTGTAGTGTCAGGGAGCATATGAAAAATATCCCGATTTGTCCACACAGGGCGCATCTGAGCATTCTAGATCAAAGAAAACTTTACTTTCTATTTGTAATGCCACCCCCATTCAAATTCTCTCTCTTTAGAAAGCTTTAGAAACATGGTAACACCTTTCAGCTCATGTTTTATGTTTATTTTCTTTTAATGTATATTTTAATGTGTCAGTTGGTCTGCTCTGGTTCCCTTTTACACGTATCATAGTGGAAAGCATCACTTCATCAGAATCTTCTAATAAGTCCATAAGCATTTTGGAAATCCCTTTTCTGAGCTGGTGAAAGCTCGATTCTCAAAGGTATCTAGGCACATAACTCCCACCTAAATCAATGGAAGTTAGGCACCTACATACTTTTGAGGATTTGAGAATCAATGTTTTAGGGATGGGTTAGATTGGGGAAAAAAAGTAATACCTCAGACTGAAGGAGAAAAAACCTCTGCGGTCCTTAATATACAAAAGTACAAACTATGGAAAAAAAACAGAATCAGAACTCTTATAACTTCATATATTTTCTTTGTATCACTTTTTTCTATTCACTCGTAATAGCTTTCTTCAGGCCAACTTCAATGATTCCTCCCCCAGCTGAACATAAATGGGCCTAACTCCTAAAACTGAGGTCATGAGTTCCCTCATTAACTGTAAAGATTGAAAAAAATTCTGTTACCTGTGTCCCTCAAAAACAAATTTCCTCAAACTCGGTCACGCTGAAACAGACAATCAAAAAGATAGGGTTCAGGGTTCAAACTTGCCTTCTGCAAGATCACATCAGGAACATTGCATTGATTGGTGGTGGAGTGGGGGCTAGCTAAGTATGAGTGATGTGCAGCTAGCATCACCTCCTTTCTTGCCCCAACACTTTCCACCCTGGACAGAGTCACTTCACTGCTGATCTCACCAGCTGAACTCTCCTGAGGGTGGAATTCTCAAATCTGAGGAACTTTTGGTTCACTAATTCCATGTTTCTTCATCAGTCATTTACACTAGTGCAAATTGGATGTAAAACATTGATTTGGTCACAACTTACACTCACTTTGTTTTTGAGGAAATAAAGGCCTCAATTCCCCGTTCTCCTTATGTAGTCATCTACACACATTATTGCATACTGAGTACAATGTGACAAAAATGGTGGGTCACATCAAATTTCCACCAATTAAGTCCCCAGGCAGGGAAAGAGAATCTGCAGTTCTGTTACACAAGAGCAATGAGCAGTTTTTGCGAGGTTGTGCAAGAACCGTGCACCCCTGCATGGGGCGCAGTTAGCTCTGCAGTACCTCCCTATGCACCAGCAGGGAGCATGTAGAGCAAAGCTATACAAGAGATCTTACAATGGTACAGCTGCATCGGTACGTCTGTGCCTCTGTAAGGTTTCTAGTGTAGACGTAGCCTTAGTAAAAGAGACTCTTAGTTGCTACAGCAACATACATGATAAGATGAGTGGAACTGAGGGACATCAGAATGGCTGCTTGGAAACAACTGCTTTTATTGTGTTTGGTTTTGAAAGAATGAGGTGTGTGCTTGCTGGGTACAAGGTGGCTGTGATGATAGTGTGTGAGGAGTGGTGAGTATGATGTGTATGCCAAAGTTCCTAATCCTCTTCTGTGTCTACATCTGACTGAGGTAAGAATACAATGTTTTTATTAGGCCTGTGTGTGCGCTTGTGCATGTGGAATCATATCTGAGGTTGCAGGTGGTTCAGTGGGTCAGCGGACTCTAGCCATAAAACTGTGGCATCCTCTGATTTAGCACAGATATATATGTGAGTATGCTGGCTTCCAAGTGTAATATATGCCTGTCCCTACCCTTACTGTGTTTTCTCTTTCACTGCAGGATAGTGCTGAGATGGTGAAGCTCACGATGCACAGTGGTGACTATATGTATACGTCCTTTCAGCTCCTGTCTCTCTAGAGAGAGCAAGTTCCTGTTCGGAGCATGGAGGAAGGATTTCTGTTAAGGAAAGGAGGCTCCTGCCTAGGAAAAAGGATATGGAATATAAGATAAGTTAAATTAGGCTAATATGTGTTGGGAACACCCCCCCACACACACGCACTCCATTCCTCTCCCTTCACACAGAGGGAAGTGTTTGTTTGCACATGTCTGATTCAGGTACAGCTGGCAGAGATGATCACCATCCCTAATTCGTAGCAGAGTACAAGATATAACCAAGGGACTTAGTTACAAGGAATCACTAAGTCCGCAAAAACTCCCTCCCTCCCCACCCTCCCCCTCCCCACCCCAGGCTGGAGACCCCATTGCCTTCATGGACATTGCCTTCATGGAAAAGCCTCTCCACCTGCCTCTTCCCATGGGAGCAGGGAGAGAATGGCAGAATTAGACACTTTCCTATTGGAGGAAAAAAATTAGTGGGGGACTTTGCAATGGCGACTGCGAGGGGCCAGAGGACATGGGATAGAATGTGGAAGGAAATTCACTGGACTGCTTCCAAAAGGAGCAAAAGTTAGAAAGAGAGACAAGGCCCTCGACACTGTCCCTTGCTAGGGGGACACAGAAAGCTGGCTTGATCACCAGAGGCCCAGAAAGGACCTGCCCTCTGTCCCTGAAGCTACTGGATGGGGACCCCCAAAAAGGGCAGCAAAACACTGTGCTCCCATCAAAAAGGCAGTAACAGGAAGAGGGGGAAAAGTATCTATCCTCAGGGTCTTGCATGGAGATGGAATTTGGGGGGTTACACAGGAGCTCAGGAGTCTGGATATTCACTCTGTGCGAATGTATGTGTTTCCCAGTGCTCTCCACAATGAAAAAGCTTCAAGTGTCTGTCAGTGTCTCTCACCCCTGGTTTGTATGCGTCTTTTGCAGTGCTGAAACAATGTTTGATGCATTATATTGTGGATTTTTCCAATACTGATTGTAAGGTTTACATAGTGAGTGTAATAAGGGCTCAGCACCCCAGTTTGAGGCCTTAGAGCTTTCTTATGAAAAATACTCTAAAATTTGGAATATTTGGAAAAAACCTTTTCCATTACTAGAAGAATTCCAAATCCTCCCCTTAGGAAACTGACAATCTTTCTGTCAGCCCCTAGTGTTACTATAACATGCTTACTTACAGAGGCAAGGGCAAGGAGCAGTGTGGTTCCCTCCAAATCACATGGCTGTGTCACTGTATATATCTTGAGTCCAACCTGTGGCCTGGGGCCACATGGCCCTTAAGGCTCTAAATAGAGACTGTACGAACTGAAAACATACTCAGCCTCATAACTACAGTGAGGAGAGAAGGGATGCTGCCTCGTTAACTGCTTCTCACTGCTTTTCCTGCAGCCCCAGGAGCAGCTCTGGTGTGAGCCAGGAGAGCTCTGAGCAGCAGCTGTCCCTCCCCTAATGTAGCTGTTTAGAAGGTCCCCTGGCTGCTACTTGCTACAGCACAGGAACAGTAGGAGACAGTAGCTCTGACTGTTCCATGACCTGCTTCCTTGTCAGGTTTTGGGAGTCCCACAAAGAGGAGGGTGGGCACTCCTCTGGATCTAACTGAGTCTAGGGTAGCACCTAGCACAGCAGGTGCTCTCTTCTACAAAGAAACACAGGGTAGCACAAGAGAGGGGAAAGAGGTAGAGCTGAAAGCCCAAAAACCAGTTACAGTCCCTGATTCTTTATCCCAGCCCCACTGAAGGTTAGAATGTGCTCCATCCACTGCCATTCCCTGCCCTCAGCACAAAGGGTGAGGGGAGCTGTGAGATGCAGGAGCAAGTTATTCCAAGTGTACACCTGTTCAGGACCGCCCAAAACACTGTGTAAGGCTTCACAGACATAGAACCCAGGCCTGTAGAGCTACCTACCAGGCAGCTAACATCTCCAGGCTGCCACCCAGTGGCAGCTGTAACCAGCTTGCAGTCTGCTTCTGTTGTAGACACAGACCATGGGTAGTTCTACCTCAAGGGTTTGACAGACAGCAACCTGTTTGGCTCCCTGCCCTATATAAACCCAGGTCTTCTATAGCTGCCACTACTGCTCCTGCTCCTTGCTTGTGAATTTCTGGCTTTATCTGAGCTTGATTTCGACTTTTCGTTCTGACTTGGACCCTCAAACCTGACCCTTGATTTTGAACCGGGCCTGGCCTGACTATGAACTCCTAGGCTACTCCCAGCCTCTGATTTGCCCCTGCTCTGAACCTTGACTCTGACTGCCCTTGTTGGGATCCTGACACACGGGAATACCAAAATCTGAACTTCCAAATATTGTATATATTAGAAATGAGAAAAGACATTCCCAACATACATTTAGCTCAACATGAAAAAATACCTCCTATCCAGACATGCCAAACCCAAGAAAAAAATGCAGAAATTGGGCTTGCTTGTGGCTTAATTGGATTGTGAGTGGCTTGTTGGCTAGCTTGTTGCTTCTTTTTTCTTTTTTGATCGGCTCCCGACAAGCAGGGGCAAAGGGAAGAGAGTGTCAAGGGTGCACAGCGGGCCCACCATAGTCCTAGACTGCACGCTGGGAGGATCTAGTCACATAGAGTGTTGGGGTTCTTAGGGATTGGCTTGTTTTGGCTTTGTTTTGAAATCGCATTAGCTTGATTTTTGGCTTATTCTGAAAGTCGGGGTGTTTATTTACCCCATGAAAGTTGGGAACTGTGCTCTTATCCCAATCATTTAAATATATTCAGCATATGTAATAGTGTGGCCTCCATGCTTGTTCACTTGCTCAGTTCCTTATTTCAACCAATTAGGACTCACGTTCCAAAGTGGAGTAATTGGGTTTTCTGGTAAAATAACATGAGGGGGAAAGGAGTCCAGGAGAGCTGGCTGTATTTTAAAGAATCCTTATTGAGGTTACAGGGACAAACCCTCCCGATGTGTAGAAACAATAGTAAATATGGCTGGCAACCAGCTTGGCTTAACAGTGAAATCCTTGCTGATCTTGAACATAAAAAAGAAGCTTACAAGAAGTGGAAGATTGGACAAATGACCAGGGAAGAGTACAAAAATATTGCTTAGGCATGCAGGAGTGAAATCGGGAAGGCCAAATCACTCCTGGAGTTGCAGCTAGCAAGGGATGTTAAGAGTAACAAGAAGGGTTTCTTCAAGTATGTTAGCAACAAGAAGAAAGTCAAGGAAAGTGTGGGCCCCTTACTGAATGATGGAGGCAACCTAGTGACAGAGGATGTGGAAAAAGCTAATGTACTCAATGCTTTTTTTGCCTCTGTCTTCACGAACAAGGTCAGCTCCCAGACTGGTGCACTGGGCAGCACAGCATGGGGAGGAGATGAGCAGCCCTCTGTGGAGAAAGCAGTGGTTCAGGACTATTTAGAAAAGCTGGACGAGCACAAGTCCATGGGGCCGGATGCGCTGCATCCGAGAATGCTAAAGGAGTTGGCGGATGTGATTGCAGAGCCATTGGCCATTATCTTTGAAAACTCATGGCGATCCGGGGAAGTCCCGGACGACTGGAAAAAGGCTAATGTAGTGCCCATCTTTAAAAAAGGGAAGAAGGAGGATCCTGGGAACTACAGGCCAGTCAGCCTCACCTCAGTCCCTGGAAAAATCATGGAGCAGGTCCTTAAGGAATCAATTCTGAAGCACTTAGAGGAGAGGAAAGTGATCAGGAACAGTTAGCATGGATTCACCAAGGGCAAGCCATGCCTGACTAATCTAATTGCCTTCTATGATGAGATAACTGGCTCTGTGGATGAGGGGAAAGCGGTGGACGTGTTGTTCCTTGACTTTAGCAAAGCTTTTGATACAGTCTCCCACAGTATTCTTGCCAGCAAGTTAAGGAAGTATGGGCTGGATGAATGGACTATAATGGTGGATAGAAAGCTGGCTAGATTGTTGGGCTCAACGGGTGGTGATCAATGGCTCCATGTCTAGTTGGCAGCCGGTATCAAGTGGAGTGCCCCAAGGGTCGGTCCTCGGGCCGGTTTTGTTCAATATCTTCATAAATGATCTGGAGGATGGTGTGGAATGCACCCTCAGCAGGTTTGCAGATGACACTAAACTGGGAGGAGAGGTAGATATGCTGGAGGGTAGGGATAGGATACAGAGGGACCTAGACAAATTGGAGGATTGGGCCAAAAGAAATCTGATGAGGTTCAACAAGGACAAGTGCAGAGTCCTGCACTTAGGACGGAAGAACCCCATGCACCTCTACAGACTAGGGACCGAATGGCTCGGCAGCAGTTCTGCAGAAAAGGACCTAGGGGTTACAGTGGACAAGAAGCTGGATATGAGTGCACAGTGTGCCCTGTTGCCAAGAAGGCCAATGGCATTTTGGGATGTATAAGTAGGGGCATTGCCAGCAGATCGAGGGATGTGATCGTTCCCCTCTATTCAACATTGGTGAGGCCTCATCTGGAGTACTGTGTCCAGTTTTGGGCCCCACACTACAAGAAGGATGTGGAAAAATTGGAAAGCATCCAGCGGAGGGCAACAAAAATGATAGAGGACTGGAACACATGACTTATGAGGAGAGGCTGAGGGAACTGGGATCGTTTAGTCTGCAGAAGAGAAGAATAAGGGGGGGTTTGATAGCTGCTTTCAATTACCTGAAAGGGGGTTCCAAAGAGGATGGCTCTAGACTGTTCTCAGTGGTAGCTGATGAGAGAACAAGGAGTAATGGTCTCAAGTTGCAGTGGGGGAGGTTTAGGTTGGATATTAGGAAAAAAATTTTCACTAGGAGGGTGGTGAAACACTGGAATGTGTTACCTAGGGAGTCTCCTTCCTTAGATATTTTTAAGGTCAGGCTTGACAAAGCCCTGGCTGGGATGATTTAGTTGGGGACAGGTCCTGCTTCGAGCAGGGAGTTGGACTAGATGACCTCCTGAGGTCCCTTCCAACCCTGATATTCTATGATTCTATTCTATGATTCTATGAACTCTAAAGTATCGCATTAGTAAGGATTGAGACAAGATGCTCTCCACATCAAAGCAACTCACAGTAAAAAATACATGCACAAATAGTAGAATTTTGGGGCCCAGATGGACATGAGAAAGGATAGTCCAACACCTGAGCAGGTTTAACCCAATAAACACAAATACCAAGTGCAGACAGTTGGTCCCCTTTCTCTGAGTTGCTAGAAGCTGGGGTAATTAGCAAGAAACAAGATACCCCACTCTTTGAGAGCATTTAATCCAACAAATTGAAACAATTCAGAGAGTAGTTATCAATGGTTCAGTCAAGCTGGGAGGGCATATAAAGTGTGGTCTAGCAGGGATCTGTCCTGGGCCCAATTCTATTCAATATTTTCATCAATGATTTAGATAATGGCATAGAGAGTACACTGATAATGTGTGTGAACAATACCAAGCTGGGAGGGGTTATAAGCACTTTGGAGGACAAAATTAGAATTCAAAATGATCTTGAGAAACTGGAGAAATGGTCTAAAATGAATAGGATGAAATTCAATATGAACAAATGCAAAGTACTACACTGATCCCTGGTCTACACTAGGAGTTGAGGTCGAATTTAGCAGCGTTAAATCGATTTAACCCATCCACATGACGAAGCACTTTTTTTGACTTAACGGGCTCTTAAAATCGATTTCCTTACTCCACCCCCGACAAGGGGATTAGCGCTGAAATCGGCCTTGCTGGGTTGAATTTGGGGTACTGTGGACGCAATTAGACTGTATTGGCCTCCGGGAGCTATCCCAGAATGCTCCATTGTGACCACTCTGGACAGGACTCTCAACTCAGATGCACTGGCCAGATAGATAGGAAAAGGCCCGCGAACTTTTGAATTTCAATTTCCTGTTTGGCCAGCGTGGCAAGCTGCAGGTGACCATGCAGAGTTCATCAGCAGAGGTGACCATGATGGAGTCCCAGAATCGCAAAAGAGCTCCAGCATGGACCGAACGGGAGGTACGGGATCTGATCGCTGTATGGGGAGAGGAATCCGTGCTATCAGAACTCCGTTCCAGTTTTCGAAATGCCAAAACATTTGTCAAGATCTCCCAGGGCATGAAGGACAGAGGCCACAACAGGGACCCGAAGCAGTGTGTGTGAAACTTAAAGAGCTGAGGCAAGCCTACCAGAAAACCAGAGAGGCGAACGGCCACTCCGGGTCCGAGCCCCAAATATGCTGCTTCTATGATGAGCTGCATGCCATTTTAGGGGGTTCAGCCAACACTACCCCAGCCGTGTTGTTTGACTCCTTCAATGGAGATGGAGGCAACACGGAAGCAGGTTCTGGGGACGAGGAACATGATGATGATGAGGTTGTAGATAGCACACAGCAAGCAAGCGGAGAAACCATTTTTCCTGACAGCCAGGAACTGTTTCTCTCCCTGGACCTGGAGCCAGTACCCCCCGAACCCACACAAGGCTGCCTCCCAGACCCGCCAGGGACCTCTGGTGAGTTTTTAAATACTTTTAAAATACTATACATGGTTTAAAAGCAAGCATGTTTAATGATTAATTTGCCCTGGCATTCATGGCTCTCCTGGATATACTCCCAAAGCCTTTGTAAAAGGTTTATGGGGAGGACAGCCTTATTCCATCCACCATCGTAGGACACTTTACCACTCCAGGCCAGTAGCACATACTCGGGAATCATTGTACAACAAAGCATTGCAGTGTATGTTTGCTGGTGTTCAAACAACATCTGTTCTTTATCTCTCTGTGTTATCCTCAGGGAAGTGATATCATTCATGGTCACCTGGTTGAAATAGGGTGCTTTTCTTAAGGGGACATTCAGAGGTGGCCATTCCTGCTGGGCTGTTTGCCTGTGGCTGAACAGAAATGTTCTCCGCTGTTAGGCACGGGAAAGGGGGAGGGGCTAGCCACGCGCTGCGGGGAGGCAAAATGTGACCTTGGAACGAAAGCACATGTGCGGTGTATGTAATATTAACAGCAAGGTTTACTGCAAAAGAGTGTACCCATTGTTCTATAAAATGTGTCTTTTTAAATACCACTGTACCTTTTTTTTTTCCCTCCACCAGCTGCATGTGTTTCAAGGATCACAGGATCTTCTCCTTCCCAGAGGCTAGTGAAAATTAGAAGGCAAAAAAATGCACTCGTGATGAAATATTCTCTGCGCTCATGCTGTCCTCCCACACTGACAGAGCGTAGACAAATGCGTGGAGGCAGACAATGTCAGAGTGCAGGAAAGCACAAAATAACCGGGAGGAGAGGTGGCGGGCTGAAGAGAGTAAGTGGCAGGCTGAAGCTGAAAGGTGGCGGCAGCATGATTAGAGGAGGCAGGATTCAATGCTGAAGCTGCTGGAGGATCAAACTAATAATCTCCAGCATATGGTTGAGCTGCAGGAAAGGCTGGAGCACAGACCGCCGCTACAGCCCCTGTGTAACCAACCGCCCTCCTCCCCAAGTTCCACAGCCTCCTCACCCAGACGCCCAAGAATGCGGTGGGGGGGCCTCCGGCCAACCAGCCACTCTACCCTAGAGGATTGCCCAAGCAATAGAAGGCTGGCATTCAATAAGTTTTAAAGTTTTAAACTTTTAAAGTGCTGTGTGGCCTTGTCCTTCCCTCCTCCACCACCCCTCCTGGTGCTTCTCTCCTCCACCACCCCTCCTGGGCTACCTTGGTAGTTATCCCCCTATTTGTGTGATGAATGAATAAAGAATGCATGAATGTGAAGCAACAATGACTTTATTGCCTCTGCAAGTGGTGATCGAAGGGAGGAGGGGAGGGTGGTTAGCTTACAGGGAAGTAGAGTGAACCAAGGGCCGGGGGGTTTCATCAAGGAGAAACAAACAGAACTTTCACACCGTAGCCTGGCCAGTCATGAAACTGGTTTTCAAAGCTTCTCTGATGCATACTGCACCCTCCTGTGCTCTTCTAACTGCCCTGGTGTCTGGCTGTGCATAACCAGCAGCCAGGCGATTTGCCTCAACCTCCCACCCCACCATAAACGTCTCCCCCTTACTCTCACAGATATTGTGGAGCGCACAGCAAGCAGTAATAATAGTGTGAATATTGGTTTCGCTGAGGTCTAACCGAGTCAGTAAACTGCACCAGCACGCTTTTAAACGTCCAAATGCACATTCTACCACCATTCTGCACTTGCTCAGCCTGTAGTTGAACAACTCCTGACTACTGTCCAGGCTGCCTGTGTATGGCTTCGTGAGCCATGGCATTAAGGGGTAGGCTGGGTCTCCAAGGACAACTATAGGCATTTCAACATCCCCAAAGGTTATTTTCTGGTCTGGGAATAAAGTCCCTTCCTGCAGCTTTTGAAACAGACCAGAGTTCCTGAAGATGCAAGCGTCATGTACCTTTCCCGGCCATCCCACGTTGATGTTGGTGAAACGTCCCTTGTAATCCACCAGAGCTTGCAGCACTATTGAAAAGTACCCCTTGCGGTTTATGTACTCGCCGGCTTGGTGTTCTGGTGCCAAGACAGGGATATGGGTTCCGTCTATGGCCCCACCACAGTTAGGTAATCCCATTGCAGCAAAGCCATCCACTTTGACCTGCACATTTCCCAGGGTCACTACCCTTGATATCAGCAGCTCAGTGATTGCATTGGCTACTTGCATCACAGCAGCTCCCACAGTAGATTTGCCCACTCCAAATTGATTCCTGACTGACCGCTAGCTGTCTGGCATTGCAAGCTTCCACAGGGCTATTGCCTCTCGCTTCTCAACTGCTCTCATCTTGGTATTCTTGTGCCTCAGGGCAGGGGAAAGCAAGTCACAAAGTTCCATGAAAGTGCCCTTACGCATGCGAAAGTTTCACAGCCACTGGGAATCGTCCCAGACCTGCAACACTATGCGGTCCCACCAGTCTGTGCTTGTTTCCCAGGCCCAGAATCGGCGTTCCACAGCATGAACCTGCCCCATTAGCACCATGATGCCCACATTGCCAGGGCCTGTGCTTTGAGAGACGTCTGTGTCCATGTCCTTATCACTCACATCACTGCGCTGAAGTTGCCTACTCGCCCGGTATCGCTTTGCCATGTTCTGGTGCTGCATATACTGCTGGATAATGCATGTGGTGTTTAATGTGCTCCTAATTGCCAAAGTGAGCTGAGCGGCCTCCATGCTTGCCTTGGTATGGCATCTGCACAGAAAAAAGGCACGGAACGATTGTCTGCCGTTGCCCTGACGGAGGGAGGGGCGACTAATGACATGGCTTACAGGGAATTAAAATCAACAAAGGGGGTGGCTTTGCGAGAAACTGAATGGCCCCCTCAAGGATAGAACTCAAAACTGGGTTTAGCAGGCCATTGATTTCACAGAGGGAGGGAGGGAGGAAGGAAGGAGAAAATGAAAACAAAACAAATCTGGTCTATTTCTTGTTTTGAGCCACTTCATCTATCTTTATACATCTTGCTGGCAGCAGACTGTGTAGTACAACCACTAGTCATCGTCAACACCTGGGTGCTCAGCAGAAGACGGTGCGGTATGACTCCTGGCTATCATCTTCTGCTAGCTGCAGATTAAAAGACAGTGCAGGACTGAATCGCCACAAAACAAAACAAGGGAAATGACCTGGCTGAGTCACTCCCATGTTTGCCCAGGCACCCAGTTAAAAGAGCATCCAGGACTACGTCGATGACAACTACCAGTCATACTGCACTGTCTGCTGCCAAAAGGCAATAAACTGCTGCTGTGTAGCAATGCAGTACCATGTCTGCCAACACCCAGGAGACATAGGGTGACGGTTACCTGAGCGGGCTCCATGCTTGCCGTGGTATGGCATCTGCACAGGTAACTCAAGAAAAAAGGCGCAAAACGATTGTCTGCCCTTGCTTTCACAGAGGGAGGGAGGGAACAGGGGCCTGACGATATGTACCCAGAACCACCCGCGACAATGTTTTAGCCCCATCAGGCACTGGGATTTCTACCCAGAATTCAAATGAGTGGCGGAGACTGCGGGAACTGTGGGATAGCCACCCACAGTGCAATGCTCCAGAAGTTGACGGTTGCCTCAGTACTGTGGACACACTCCGCCGACTACATGCACTTAGAGCATTTGTGTGGGGACACACACAATCAACTGTATAAAAATGCTTTCTACAAAACCGACTTCTATAAATTTGACCTAATTTCGTAGTGTAGACATACCCTGAGAGGAAGGAATAATCAATTGCGCAAATACAAAATGGGAAATGACTGCATAGGAAGGAGTACTGCAGAAAAAGATATGGGGGTTATCGTGGATCACAAATTAAATAGGTCAACAATGTAATACTGTTTCAAAAAAAGCTAACATCATTCTGGGATATATTAGCGGGAGTGTTATAAATAAAATACAAGAAGTAATTCTTCCACTCTACTCAGCACTGATAAGGCCTCAACTGGAATTCTGTGTCCAGTGCTGGGCACTACACTTTGGAAAAGAGGTGAACAAATTGGAGAAAGTCCAGAGGAGAGCAATAAAAATATTAAAAATCTAGAAAATATGATCTATGAGGAAAGATTGGGAAAAAAATGGGTTTGTTTAGTCTGGAAAATAGAAGGCTGAAGTGGGACATAACAGTATTCAAGTATGTAATAAATAGAAGGGTGATATATTGTTCTCCTTAACCACTGAGGACAGGAGAAAAAGTAGTGGGCTTAAATTGCAGCAAGGGAGATTTAGGTTGGACATTAGGAAAAACTTCCTAACTGAAAGGGTACTTAAGCCCTGGAACAAATTATCTAGGGAGGTTGTGGAATCTCTGTCACTGGAGGTTTTTAAGAGCAGGGTAGACAAACACCTGTCAGGGATGGTCTAGATAATACTTAGTCCTGCCATGAGTGCTGGGGACTGGACTAGATGACCTCTCAAGGTCCCTTCCAGTCCTACATTTCTATGATTCACCTCAGAGTCATATATAATGTACATGCTACTGGTTGTGCTGGGGCACTGGGAGGCTGCCCAGAGAGGCAGGTGATATGGTGTACTCACCTTCCTCCAACATGCACCTTCCCTGATACAGGGAATTTCTGTCACTTTGCTGCACTTCATGCCACACAGCTGAAGTGAGCAAATATGAAGAGGAGAATTATGTGCTTTCTTGGCTGATACATAGAGATGCTTCATGTAATATAGATTTGCATACCTGTTAGGCTGAAGGGCTGGAAATCTAGAAATGTTTATGCTAATAATGGAATGCACTAATTTGACTGATGGATATACATTAGCTCATCTTCATGTCTGTCTATTTTTAATAAATGAAAAAATATGTTTTATTTTCTACTCTTATGCCCAGCTCTCACCATTGGATTGTTTCCTCATCAGTCTGCAAAAAACCATAATAGACATTTAATTGCCTTTAGTGAAGCTGAAGTATAAATATGCACTGAATGGTTGGGTTTATGATTTTAAAATTGTCATTTGCAAACAATTGGATGATCTCCCCCAGACCAGGAACTCCAGCCACCATTAAGTGTGGCGGAGGTACCCAGGCCCTGTGATATGTGAGGGAAACTTGCTGAAAAAAATCAATTACAGATCAGTTACACATCTCACAGGAGACCCAGGCAGGAGGAGCCCTGAAGCTCCTAAGGTTTGTTCCAGGAGGAGAATGTCTTTGTCACTGTCTGGAATGATGTTTCAGACTCCCTAATCCTGCTCCTTGAGAGGTGGGATCAAAGAGACTCTGCCCTGTTACTATATCCTGCTGCTGCCGCTCCTCTCCCTGCAGCCTCAGATCCTGTTCTGAAAGCCTCACAATGCTAAGCAAGTGTGAGGTGTTCTATCTAAACACAAAAAGAAAAGGAGTACTGTAGCTCATGAAAGCTTATGCTCAAATAAATGTGTTAATCTTTAAGGTGCCACAAGTACTCCTTTTCTTTTTGCGAATACGGACTAACACGGCTGCTACTCTGAAACCTATCTGAACACACTATCTGACCAGATGTGGGAGTGACACATTCTACCCACAGACACATCTAGTTAGCTAGGTAGGTCCTACTTTTAGACTTACATTTTTCAAGGATTTGATGAATCTTTCTCATTTTAGTCCCAGAGTCCAGTTCTACTCAAGTTTGTTCCCCCTCATCTTTGCTACTGAAAATTATTTACATAACAAATAAAGAACCATGAAACTGAAATTAGGGAGTTATTTTTGCCAAAGGAAGGGATCCCACAGCATTTTAAATATCCCGCATACGTAAATGTTTTGTGTTCCTCATTTGGGGTTTTGTCATGCATTTGGACCTTGGCAGGTTGAGAAGTATGCCTGAAATGGAGCTACAGAGCTGAGGAGATTGAGGCCAGGAGTGTATGTGTGTGTGTGTATGTAAACCATTTCATCCCTTCAGGCACCCACTTATGAGTCCATGTGAGGGCACTTGAAATGGGGAATCTCCCAATAGAAATGGTAATCTTTGCTGCTCTGGATTTAGCTTTCTATTGCAGCATGACCTTGCAGTCTACTCATTGATGGATGAGCACAAGCAGACGGAATGCCATAAAACTATTTGGCCAAAAACTTGAGTCAAACCTTCCCCCCACCCCAAAAAAATATTTTTTTTAAAAATAATACTTTAGGTTCTTTTTATTTGCCTTCTGGCTTTTATGCCTTTCAGGAGCATTTAGTTTGTATTTTCAAGCTTTACTTGGGAACCATTTTTTAAAATGAAAACAGAGATTCCATTTGACTCCAGGAGCTGGGGACTTTAAGAGAACAGAAGATATCATGAGTCTCACAATAAAATCACTATTATTGCAGACACTGACGATGTAGGGACATAATCAGTAAAGCACAGAAACATATCACTGTATTACAGGAGGAGGGTAAAGAGGCAGTTCCCCTTCTGGTGGTGCTGTTGTAGTTATCAAACATTTTTTCTTTTTCCCAGTCAGGAAGCAGATACATCCCTGAGTTTCCTTGCAGTGTTAGTTCCTGAGACAGGCAATGATACTTCACATCTGGGAAGAGCCCCACCCTTTAGGGTGTTCTATACTGCAGCTGCCCAAGTACATCACCCCCTCGCTCCTGGATACGCACTTGGGGAGCTAGCCCAAGCCACCACCTTGGTGACTGTGGCCACACTTCTACTTTTAGTACAATAGCTCAAGCAGAGCTAGCGTGTATCTGTGTACCTGTGCTGGGAAGCTTGCTCCCAGCTATGGTGTAGACATATCCTAGAGGTTGTCGGTTGGTGTGCCAAGAAACAGTCACTCACCCAGCCAGCATAATAAATCTGTTACGCTATTACTCCTAGGGGTTCCCCTCCCTCCCCCCGCAATACAGTTGTTAAACCTTTGTTGCATTTATTTTTCCTGTTTTTTTTTTTCCTTTTTACTGCTGTGGTTGCTGCTGCAGCAGCTTTGATTACAAATATTCCAACAGCTGAGCCTTACATGAGTTGCCATAATTCAACAATCCTGCAACTGAAACAGTTTATTATAATACCAAAATTTCTATACTGCCAATAAACTGGAATGGAGTTTGTGCTATACAAGTCTCCCATTTTACCACCACAATTATCTATACTGCTGCCACTCACTGTTTAAAATACAGATCACTGATTGCTTTAATTTTACCAGCCTAAATACAATCACTGATGCACAAAGTACAAAGTACATCATCAAAGAAAACTACCTGCTGTGAAAGGAAAGGCAGGAAATGTGAAGTTAGTCTGCATTTCCACTAGTGGAAAGAAATGCTGAAATTTGCTAGTATTCACAGGCTAATTCTAATGAAACATTAATGGAGATTACAAATTTGTTCTCTGAGCATTTATATATGCCTCTGAAAAGTTGAACTCCTGGCAATGTTTTAAAGGATTGACAAAACAGACTATTATTTTCAAATTAGAAAGAAACTCAACTAACAAAATTTTCAAAAATCTTCAGTGTATTGTATTTTAGTGTTTTGTTTTGCTGCACAGAACCAGATGCCACAGTGATGGGTGTTTTACTAGGTAGATTGATAAATGATGTACATCAGATGTCCTTGAATAATAAAATTCTTATAAAACATGAAGCGCTATGGATGCTTTTTTGGATTATATTTATGGTTTTCAAAGGCAAAGTTAAAACACTATCATGACTGATCATATCTTGATTCTGAGAGCATAGCATCTGAGTAAAGAGTTTGGTAGAGAACCAACTTTCTGTTATCTTATAGCCTGCTAACAGCATTTTAAAAGAAAACAGGCAAACTCAATTAGAGATAAGACGGAAGACAGCAAGGGCAAATTTGTAGCACATCCAGAATGGGTGTGATAGGCACTAATAAAGGACTGAAGTATTGAAAATGTGTGCAGTATGGGACTGGGATTTTCTTGAATTATGACAATACAAATATCTTAAATTCTGGTCAAATAATGGAGGTTAAAAAAATGATCAAGTGTAAGAATAACCTGTGCCAAAGAGCATGCAGAATTGGAAGTTTATTCGCTATCGACAGTTTTTCACATAAGTGAGTGCAAGCTCTGTCAGTTTCAATTTAAGGTAATTCCTTCTCATCGTTCTTTTGGGCCACTGTCTGTGGCAGAGGTGGAGAATTCAACCCACTCTCCCTGCACATCCGAAGGGGCACCAAGAACCATCAGCAAGGGGACCCCTTCCCTTTGCACTGCTGCACAGTCTGGACAGGCTCTCAGTAGTATCTTGACAGAATGACTCCTACAGAAATCTTGTTTCCAGGGCTCTCCTAAGCACTACTGCCCCAAAACATTCTTCACACTATGAAGAGAGAACTCATTCTGCAGTAACTCGTGCCCTTGGTATGTGTTGGGTATAATCACCACCTTTCATAATGGATAAATGTAAAGAAGTCATTGTAACCAGATGACTGAAACAATAACAGTAACACCCAAAAACTTTTCCATAATCCAGGGTAGAGTGGAAGCTGAACCATGTGGCCAATGGTGTGTCCCAGGGCACTGATAGCAAGTGCTGGGCTTAGGGCTTTGATTGGTGTCTTTGTCTGTATGGATGTGAGACAGAGACAGAAGGGGCCAGCAAGCCAAGGAGATAGTAACAGAAGTGTTGGTAATATGGTCATGAGAGAAAGCTAAAAGAGAGAGCTTTTGGGGCCCAAAGGACTGGCTGGGAGACAGGTTTGGAATAGAGAGGAAAAGTACTGTCTCCTGCTGTTTGATTCCTACTTTGTTCAGGGAAACAGGACTTTATGTATAATCTGTGTAAATATACAACATAGAATCAAAGAAAATACCAAGCTCTGCCATTTATTTCTCCTAACTGGAACAACCCACAACACCTCAAATTTGGTGAACCACTTGGGTCAGGAGTGGTAACAATCCCATGGAGAGTAGCTGGACCACCAATCCACCTCCCCACCTTACCCCTTGCAAAATATGGATCAAACTGTATTGAAACTGTACTTTTCTTGTTTCAGAAAATTAATGTGCACACACCCATTGTGAAGCATATAGAAGAAGATTATTCTGATATTGCTCAAATTTCAAAGAGAGGTAATTCTGAACTATGAAACACATTGGAATTTTGCTAGCCCAGGGGGCTAAAGTAAGATTTGGATTAGAACCTGTATGTAACTCTTGGCTCTCTGTCATATGTTCACAGTGAGCTCAATTCTGTGAGTACTAGTTAGAATCTCAGTGTCTCACAATATTAGGTCCAATGTAAACAGATCCAGTCATGCTCCATTGACAACAATGTATCAGGATTGAGGCCAGAGTGAATGAGGAATCTTCCAAAGGTTTCACAGTCAAGTTATTATTATTATCATTGTCATCCTTCTTCCGGCCATTGGTCTCAGCCTTAAGAAATCTATGACTTTTCTCTTTACTTCTCCAGATTTTATATTCTGAAAGCCAGGAATGGAAAGCAGACTAGTTCAACAAGGACTGCTAAAGTCAGCTAAAAGGAAAAAAAAATATTCATCAGCCCTTCAGATTTCTTCAGCAATATTTCTGGTCGCATTACCGGATGTCTTAGGAGAAAGAATAAAAGTCTTTAATGTCTTTTTTTTTTTACTGCTCTATAACCTAACAGCAATTTTTCAATCTCAAAATAATTTTTTTTCTGTCTTTAACTATGCAGCCAAGAGCTGGCATTTTGTCATTTCAGGCTGTCATGTTGTTACATGGTGTGATGATGTGATGCATTGAAATGTCAGTTTCACCTAAAAATTGAAAGCTATGCCATACATCCATTTTCAGCTAATAAGCCTGCTATTAGTTCATATAGCAGATTTCCAAGGCAATGTGAAGAGATGTACTCATCTAAACAGTAGGGAGTTTCATATTATTTAGGCATTTGTAAATCAAGTTTACCTTCCTTGGGATCGAAATTGCAAGGAAACCATCCCACACGTCTTGGATTAAAATTAATTTGAAATTTAATTTTTAGTGCTGGGGAAATCATTTTTTCTTCAAAATCACCTGCTGTCTTAATATATTACAATTTATCCTTTTGTCTGGGTTCAGAATTAATATAGGCTTTCCCTGAATTGCCTTGTGTGTCACAGGCCGGCATTGCAAGTCGTCTTCAAAGATTTCCATTCTTCCATTATATTAACTCTCCTAAAGTAAATAAAGCAATGCTGAAGTTGGTAATGTGTGATTATATGCCATGCCTATCCAAATATTTGTGCATACCACTATCTAAATTTGTTGGTTTGAAAACTCTCACATCTATTTTGCAATAGTATTTTTTTTCCTGTAAAATGTGGGGTATATACAGAATACCTGATGGTGTGGCATAAATGTTTTATTGGCACTTGTTTTGGATGAACTGAAACAAGTGCCAACCATTAGAGGACCCAACCACATCAGCCACACCATCAGAGGCTCATTCACCTGCACATCTACTAATGTTATATATGCCATCATGTACCAGGAATGCCCCTCTGCCATGTACATTGGCCACTGACAGTCCCTACGTAAAAGAATAAATGGACTCAAATCGGACATCAGGAATGGTAACATACAAAAACCAGTAGGAGAACACTTCAATCTTCCTGGACATTCTATAACAGATTTGAAAGTAGCTATACTTGAACAAAAAAATTTCAGAAACAAACTTCAAAGAGAAACAGCAGAACTAAAATTCATTTGCAAATTTAACACCATTAATTTGGGCTTGAATAGGGACTGGGAGTGGCTGGCTTATTACAAAAGCAGCTTTGCCTCTCCTAGAATTGACACCTTCTCATCTATTATTGGGAGTGGACTACATCCACCCTGATCGAATTGGCCCTGTCACCACTGGTTCTCGACTTGTGAGGTAACTCCCTTCTCTTCATGTGTCATTATATAACGCCTGCATCTGTAATTTTCACTCCATGCATCTGAATAAGTGTTTTTTTACCCACAAAAGCTTATGCCCAAATAAATCTGTTAGTCTTTAAGGTGCCACCGGACTCCTTGTTATTTGTGGGGATACAGACTAACATGGCTACCCCCTGACAGATGAACTGAATAATTCAGCCATGACTTCATGAATTGGGAATACTGTGGCGATGCCAATTTCATTGCGATAAAATCTTCATGCCACTCTACCCTTGTGTTCCATCTTGACAGTGTGTATGTGTGGATTTATGTATATAGTTTGCAATATATTATAATAGACACATACTGGATACTTGCTATATTAGATACTGGATAATGTGTCACTATTCTGGCAAGAATTCCCTTGCTCACATTTCCCTAGCCTCTATTAGAGGTGAGTAGATACTGCAAAAAAATTGTCAGTAAATATTATTTTGACTTTGACTGTGCTTTTCCCCCTTTTGTATACAAAGGAGGAAGAACATGGTGGGACTTGGGGAGGCCATGATTAGGGAGCAGGGTGGAGAATCTTTTCCTATGCAAGCCTTCACATCCCATTTCTGTACCCCAATGTAGGGACTGTCAGTGCCTAAGAGGCTGGTTCATCCTTTTATTCCTCCAGTAGCCTAAGTATCATGGGTGAAATCTATGGGATATTTGCCATTCACCCAATATTTCACCCGTATTTCTTCAGCATTCTAGCCAACAGTTTTAAACCTCACCCAGGAAGGCCAGAAAATAACATTACAGCTAATAGAGTTGTACCATTTCCCATCCTTTTTACAATCATTGTCTTAAGAACTGATCCATTAATGCCATTTTCCAGTCTTATGAATGTGCTATGAAAATGTTAATCTGCACTAAAGTCTAGAAAGTCTGTACTGCTTTTATCTTCAAATACTCTTTATTGGTTGTGCTGGTTATGAGAGCTGATATAAGCAATGAAACCTCCTATGATCTCTAAAAGACTTTGTTCCACAGCATAAAGTGGCATGAAAGCATTTTCTTGTGAAAAAGGTTGCTAATGAAAACAGAGAAAGATTCAGCAAATCTCTATGCTTGTGAAAATGGAACTTAAAAAAAAAGGCCTGCTTTTGATTTATAGCTCAAATACACAGATCATTGTTTGTCAAGAGAGAAAATATATAAAACATAATAGTGAAGGAGCAGAGAGACTGCAGCCAGGCACAGCAGGGGTTAAAGAACACCAGTGGGTTCAGCCAGCCCCATCCCATTATACTGGCAGCCAATGCCAGGCCTGGAGAGGGGAGAAAAAAAAAAGGGAGCCCGTCTCAGTTAGGCGCTGACTGGTGAAGAGGCAGGAGCTCTCTGTGTGCCTGCCTGAAGGTACAGACCAGCAACCTGCCTGCCAACGCAGCTACTGGAGGCAAGTAAACCTTCAGACAAGCCCCATCTGTAAGAAAACTGGACTAGCAGGGTCATGCCCCAAACTAAAAGGACTTGCATAGGGAGCAGCCCAGGAAAACAGGGCCTGAAGCCCTCCTCATGGCTGGGAGAAAGGTCCATCTCCCCTGTTTAGGGGTGAGCAACACAAGACCCTGGGCCAGGACTTGGGGGAGAAGGAGAGGATAGGTTATTTGGGTCACAGAGAGGAAAATTCTACAAGCTTGAAATTTCTTGTTACAGTGTTAGGCCATAGTCCTGCAAGCTGCTCTGTGCAGTCAGACCCTTAGACATATGAGGAGCCCCACTGAAGTCAATGGGACTTTGCACTGAGTCCACCCTTGCAGAGTGGCTAGTAGAGCTGAGACCTTAGAGTGAGATTTTTCTTTTTGGTCTGTTACCCCCTCGCTGTACATGTGTCATTTCTTACCCAAGCTACGGGGAGTTATGTCTGCTCACAGAGAAGAGGTTATAATGATTAGAGCTGAGCTAGAACATCTTACAAATATCCATAAACATTCACCTTGATGCTAACCTGAATTTGCTTCATCTCTTTTAGAGCCCCTTTTGTGTTCATTCTCCACCAATGTTTTGAATGAGTTTTCTGGAAGGAATCTTCAAAAAACTAGTGAATTTAAGCAAATATGACCCACAAAATTCAAATTTATTCATTAATTCCTTCATGTAGCTTTTTCTTTTCTGAATAGCTGGGAAATAGTTTATAATGGGCATAATTCTGATGCCCTTATTTGTGGTGAGTAATACATTACTCCATGAGAAACCCCACTGAACTTATGGACTAAGATTCTATTGAGTAGGAGTAGAAGTAACGGAATCTGGTCCTATGACATTTCATATTCAATAGACCCGGCCAGAAAAGGGAATTTCCATTTCATGGGAAATTTTGGTTGTGTTTCTTTTCGCATCAAAATTAATTGTCAACATTGCAGAATTACCGACAAAATATAGCAATCCATTTTAGTGACCATCTATCTGCCGGCCAGCCAGCCCACCTTCCAGATGGAAGACCAGGCACCTGGGAATCTGGCCATCAGGAAATCAAGCCAAGCATCCAGGAAACCAGGAAGCTGTCCAGCAGGTAAGCCACAAAGCCAGGTAGCTGGGGAACCAGACATCCACTAAACTGGCTAGGCAGCTGGGGAGCCATGGGCAGCCATAAGCTGGACAGGTGGGCTGCCAATTAGCTGGCCAGTCAGCTGGCCAATGTTCCTGCCTGTTTTCCTGCCAGTGTACCTGCCTATTGTCCAGCTGGCTGGTGGGTAGACAGGAAGGCTGACCAGTTGCACATGAGCCAGCCAGCCTCCTTGTGTACCTGCCTGGTTTCCATCAATCTTTTTGACAGAATCAACATGTTCCAAAAAAAATTTCAATTCTATTGAATCTGTATTTTCTGATGGAAAAGTATTTCATCCAAAAATTTTCAACCAGCTGTAATATTCAGTCTTTAAAACTCATGTTGTATAAGTTAGTGACATAAGACAAGTGGAGTTATCTCTGTTTTCTGAGTGGATATTATGTAACTAATCAAACCCAAGCATTCTAAAATCAAGAAACAGGCCCACAAAACCCATGAGATTGTCTTAAAATTAATGAGATTTAAAACACCATCACCACCACCACCACATTTTGGGTTTGTTTACTTGGAGTTTGGTTTTGGAGGCTTTAGAGGGTGTATTCAGGTTTTTTCCACAACCATGAGAAATAGGAACTTGCTATATTTTAAATGGAAGCTGATATTCTCTTGAGATCATGAGTGCAGGAGCTGGAATTTTCAGGAGATGTCAGTTATCACAAAGCTTGTGGTAAAATTGTGAGAGTTGACAACACTAAACTAACAATGTGAAATTCAATATTATAGTCAAATACATTATTGGAAAACATTTTTGGCAAACATTTATATATTTGAGCTCATAATTCATTTTTCTGCGAGCATTACTGCTAGTAAAGTTTGTATATTTACAGAATGAGAACCCAGAAGGGTCATGGAAAGAGCAATATAGAATGTACTTTGTATTTGACCAAATATTTGAAGATTTTTCTCCATTATGTGGTCAACTCAGCTGTCTGAAAATATTTACAATTTACCTAAATTCACCCAGCAGCATAATAAATCATAACAGTTAACACAGCTGAAGTGAAATCATATAAAACAACTACCTGCAAAACTTTTTGATAGTATTGGATAAGTTCTATCCAATATCTTGCTAAGAATGCTAGATTGAAACTCAGCCTCCTGCCTTTAGACTGCAACTAGAGCACAGGCTACATCACCTTAGATGCACCGGATGTTTTCAGAAACAAGGTGGGTGAGGTCTTTTATTGGCCCAACTTTTGTTGGTGAGAGAGACAACTTTTCTAAGTTACACAGAGCTCTGCTTCAGGTCACTGCATACAACAATGGATATTTTCAGCAAAGCAGATAGAGAATCCTTTACTGTGGAAAAACCCAAATCTGTGACAGAGCTAAGGCAGGATAGACTCATCATCAGTCTGCCTCCCACTCCATAGCTGATGCTTATGGCTTAAGAATAATTGGTTAGACTTAATAATTTATTTATCTTAGTCACTGTTGCAGATGATAATGAAAATGTCCTTTATGCTGTAGTCAATGCAAACAAGCACTGGCTTGCTAGCCACCTTTCTCATCATTTCAAGAGTTGCTGGTCATCTGTAAACCATAATGATCTGTGAGGATGGTGTGATGGGAAGAGTGTGTCTGGGCACCAGACTGTCAGCATTTGTGGCTAAAATGTTTGAAGATTTGCTGCTGGGGAGGCTGAGGTTATGAGCCTTTAGGCAGAGTGGGATGGGTTTATACTGCTGCTGTGGTAATTATCTTATTGCTGGTGAACTATTTTTCTGTCATATTACGCTGCTGGATGAATTTATGTAATTTGTACATTAAACTGTCATTAGGATGCCGAGATCCTATATGTGGTGTTCTTTTATCTTTTCTTTATCTCAAATAAAATAACATTTAAAAAGAAATACTAAGTAATCAGCAGAATGGTTCAATTGGCTAAGTGCCATAATCTCTCAGGGTATGTTTACACTGGAATAAAAAATCCATGGCACAGTTGACTGGCAGTTGGGCTGAAGGACTAAACATTGATATGTAGACGTTCAGGCTCAGACTGGGGCCTGGGCTCTGGGACCCTCCCGCCTCATGGGGTTCCAGAGCTTGGGCTGCACTCCAAACCCAAATATCTACCCAGCAAATTTGCAGCCCCACAGCCTGAGCCAGCTGACTCAGGCCAGCTGGGAATATTTAATTGCTGTGTAGACATACCCTTAGAGGTCTGGAACCCAAGTTAGTCAAACAGCTGCCTACAGCAGATAAGTTAAAACAGGTTCTGTACCCTGACATGAGTGAGGATAGTTTGTCATGGTGATTTGCAGAAGTTGGGTTATTTGCCTCTATACTCTGGGGTGCTTTGGGAGTATTTGTGCTCGTATTTAATTGTGGTAGCTCACGCAGTAGCTTGATTCGAAGATTGTTATTGACTGTTGGGCTCTTCATCTCTGAATTCACTTCAGCTGTGTGCAACTTTTGATAATCTGTAATAACATAATGATAACATTCCAGATCTTTAATTACTAGGGGACATAATGTAGGTCCAGTGGAGCACCTAGAGCCAGATTCTGAGAGTTGCTGAGTACCAGCAATTTCCATCTGTCTGCAGTGGGAACTGGGAGTGTTCAACACCTCCCGAGATCAGGTCATTAGGATGAAGTTGCACTACCTAAATCCCACTTAAACTCTAAAGCCTATGCACTACTTAAATTTCCCTACAGCCCACTTAAGCAACACATAGGTTTTGGTATTTATGTGGAATTACACAGTTCATAGGCCTGTTCTGCCTTGCTGCACAAGGGTAAATTTCATTATTTTTTTCTCGTGAGTGGAAAAGAAATACTTGACACATTGCAATAATCTATCTCATACAAGTACCACATATGCTGTTCATTATCTGTGCCTGAAGGAAATTATGCTGCTAACATACTAGGTGCAGTATCAATGAGGTAATGTCCAGCAAAGTAGAAACACAGTAAAAGCATATAGAATCACTGCAAGCTTTGGGCCAAAAATTAAAACCAGTTGTGCTATTTGAGCCATGATGTATTCTTTTTGTTGTTTAGTTTTAATGCATTTGTAATATTATCTCCAGGATTCTTAAATTTAGATTAAGCACCTCTTTCAGATGAGGTACAGTATTTCTAAAAGCTACTACTAGATGTAATTACATTAATTCAAGTAAGATTCTGAACTATAAATCTAAGAGTTTTTTATTATGAAAATGCCTCAACTCTGACATGCTTAGTTTTATGATACAATTAAACATTGGCAGTGAAGTTTATTGGCATCTATATAACATTACTATCATTTTAAAATAATTTTATAACTAATGATGGCAGCAAAGATGCATGAAGTAGATGAGCAAAAAATGTGACGTACATATAAACCTGAAGATATTTACCAGCCACAGGTCACAGATATACTATTTCACTGATCTGTAAACTACACATACACCATTTAGTAAAGGACACAGTGAAACCAGTAAGTAAGCAAAATGTCACATCATGGATTTCAAAAGAACTCTTAATGAAAATACAATCATACATTTTTAGAAAAGTTATTTGTGTGCATTTGTATGTCTATACCTATATCTATGTATAGATATTTATATAAAATGAAAACAAGAAGTATTATTTGCAGCACAGCTTGTACCAAAAAGTCAAAAATGTGATGTCTGCATCAGTGGAAGGCAACGGTTTGGGACAGATTTTATGTTTCCTGAGCCAGCTCACCCATTCCTCCTTCATTCATGTATCTCTGTACATTTGTAAGTGTATATTCATCCAGGTTTCATTGTTTTCAGTTAAAAACAACAACCCTGATTACCCTTTCAACTTTAATTCCTCAGTCTGCTCCATATTCTGGTCTCACCCATTTAGTCTTCTCACCCATTTAGTCTTTTCACTCCCATTACATTTCCGCAGCTTGATAATTAGATGCCTGCAGAGGGGGATTTTTCTGCTTGCTCTGATCCCCATTGAAGGCAGTGGGACTAAATACAGGTGCAAGAGCCTAGCTGCATGGAACTCATTGCAACATTCAGGGCTAAACCTTGACCACTCCGACTGGCACCCATCAAACCCAGTTCCCAACAACTTTCCAAATCCCATTTCATATTGTCCGCTACTCTAGCTGCCAGCCTCCCCTGTCTCTCTACTCCTATTGAGGCTTTTACTCAAGGCCTTTCCAGTCTCCAGCTAGGCCATCAGTGATCACTGTTCCACACTCCTCCTCCCCTCCCCATATTATTTTAAATAGATTGACTCTCTAACTGGAATTTAAGAAACAAACCTACTGATGATCCAAAAGGGAGGACTACAACTCAGGTTCTCCTAGCTGGGTTGGTTCTTCAGAGCTAAAAGGAGTAAAAACATTTTTTGTCCCTAAACCAGGTAGCTATGATGATGAATACACATAGATCAGATCTGCTGAGTAAGAAGATGCTATCTTTACATAGTTACTATACTTGCATCATTTGTCTATCTTAATGTTGCCTGACCCCCCATCCCTTTGAAGGTCAAAAGTAACTAGCAAGTCTGGTAGCTTCTCTGTTGGCACCTCTCCCTGTGCCCCCAGCCTCCACTATTACTGCTCATGTCACACTTCTGCTTCAGAGGGCATATATGCTTATAAAGCCCTACAACATGTGAGATGAGTCATCTCAGTTTCAAGTACCATATGGCTTCCAAGTAGAACCATGCTTGTGGGCTTTCCTAAGGGGGAGGGCCTAGAGTGCTGGGAAAGTTAAAATGAACTTGTGTTTGGGGAAGAAAGGTTTCCAGACTTAACCATATATCTATTAACTCTTGTGTAAAAATTCTGCCTAACTTCCTTGTTTGCTACTGGTTTCCTACATTTGAAAGGTAAGACTTATATTTTTCACTCCTTCTCACTGAGAGCAATAGCATGATAGAGATTCATCTGAACACACAGTCTGATAGAGAGAGAGATCCATCAACTTTAGCACTCTTCAAATTTCATACAGTATATGCTTAAATGTCTCAATATAGCTGACCTACTGAGCTACATCTCTTTCTGATGGCTACTGTCCACCTGTTTTTTTGTTTTTTTTTCTCAACAGGCCTAAATCAGTCCCCTCCCCCAAAGTGCCTTCTGCTGATTATTTCATCTTATCTGGAGACCCCATTACAGTTCAATTATGACATGAGATTATGTGGCAAAATTACACTACAGATCTATGGGAGCACCTCATTGATGCCATATTAAGATGTTAACGCCCTTTTCCCCCCTTTACTTTTTATTGCATTTTAATATTTTATTGCATTTTAAACATAAGTGACCAGTTGAGAATACAAATATATGACTGGATATTTCATGTACGTAATGTTGCACAATCATATAAGTAGTTGGACTGCCATCAGTATTACTACCCACGTAAACATGAACTCCCCAGTGTGAGGAAGGGTTACACAGTCAAGTGCATAATGTGCAGACCTCTGACCTTCCCTTGTTTATGATGCACAAAGTCCAAAGCGCACTAGCTGACCTACCTTATTCAGTGACAAGAATTACTTTGACCTACATTAAATAGTATATACCAGTGAAGCCTCCATCATTCCCTGACAACCTTAGTAGGTTCTGAGGATGCTAGTGAGTCAAAATAGACCCATCAGCTTCCACTGAGCCAAAATTGAGCGCTGGGGAACTAAACATCCTACTAAGGTTCATAGGGGTTGGGATGGTCCCCAATGAATGTAAGGCTCACAGTGGAGCACTGAATAAGCATCCTAAGGCTCACTGGAAAAATGGGAGCTGAGGCGCCTACTAAGATTAACTAAAGGTTTTCCACTTCTGCTTCCCAAAAAGGTTATGTCTACACTGCAATTAGACAACGTGGTGGGCCCGTGCCAGTTAATTCAGGCTCTTGAGGTTTTGGCTAAGGGACTGTTAAATTGCAATGTAGATGTTCAAGCTCTGGATCCTAGAGCCTGGGCTCCAGCCTGAGCCCCGCAAGCCCAAGTCAGCTGGCACAGGCCCAATGTGGGTTTTTAGTTGCAGCGTAGACATACCCCAAAGGGCCACCGAAAATGGTGGCGATTGACTCCCAAACCTCCACCTAATTCCTTTGTTTTCTCTAGCCCTTTTTCTGCTCCTTCACTGCTTTGCAGCACTCCTAAGATCTGTTGGAGCAGGGGTCCCTTCCTGTGGATCTGAAGAGATGTCATTGGGGGTGCATATGCTTGGAAGTTTGATGGGAGCATTGATATTGGGATGGATGCAGAAGAGCATAGGGCATGCCTCACATGATGCAGGAGGACAACTTCCCTTCCTCTAGTTTCCTTCTCCTTCCCCACTCTTGTGACTCTGGGAATGCCAATTAGACCAAATTAGCAAGCTCCAAGAGTAGCCAATTCTGCTGTTTCTATAACACTGATAATTGTCTTATTAGAGTCTAATCACCTAATCTTTGGTCCTGTGCACTAGATTTTGATTAGATGAATCCAGTAAATTAAGTTTTAGCTCTCTCCTTCCTTCTGTGCTTTGCTTTGTTTAGCTACAAAGAGGCAAAAAGTTAGAAGTCTTTCTGGAAATTGGTGAACACTTCTGTTCTTATGGTGCCAAGAAACAGAACTCCCTTGTCTCACTTACTTGAAATATTGTTGAAAAATTCTACCTCAGACACTGACCTAACCTTCCAGCTTTGTATATTCCTTATTTTCTAGATGAAACAAAAGCAGGCGTATGATGGAAATTCAGTTGCAATCAGTTCCCACGGCTCCAAAATAATTTAAATAATAATGTTAAAATATTGAGGACATATCACAACAAGATTAATGTATTGCATATATTGTAGGTACTGTGTTGCAGACAAAAAAGCACTAGTTAAATACAGACATTGTAAAAAATGAGCAAACAGTGTTAAATAACATGTTTTTCACAGTGCTTGTTCCAGAGTATATCCAAGTGACAACAACAACCAGCAGAACCAAATGGCTCAAACTTTTCTTAACAGTCAAAAGACTGGAATTACCATCCACTGGGATGAGGAGGATTTTTAGAGAGAAGATTATTGAGAGGATAGGTGTGTTTGTTGTGGTGAGTAGAAACGGCAATTTTGTTTAAAATGACAAATTATTTGATGAAAAAATATTAAAAGTTGTAAAGTAATGGTTATAATAAATGTTATTTCACATCTTTAGGGCTGAGTAAAGTCTGTAATCAGTATCCTCTAGAATAACTTGGTTGTTATTCAGTGCAATTGGTCTTTGGTCATAAGCCCTACGATTAACTAGCACAAACATCACCTGGAACAAAATTTTTGCCAATAGTTGCTGGTCAGATTAATATTAAAATCCAATAACAAGAGAAAGGAATGGGGGAATGATAAAGAATAGGAAAGTCATGATTAAACGTTATAAATATTGGATTTGAAAGCTTTTTATTAGGGACAAATTCTGTCCTTGGTTGTACAGGAATGAATCAATTTAATTATATAGAGTTACTTTGCATTTAAACTAGTATAAGCTGATCTGCAGGGTTTTTTAGCTGTTGCTACTGCCTTCACTTGAGTCTGTTTGTTCATGGTCTAGAGTGACTTTTTCTATCTGGCAGGGCATAGTGTGTGGATTATATTAAAAAAAAACAAACAGAAATTGTTTTTTAATCAAACTTGAAACTTTACTGAATAAAAAAACAGACTCTTCTGGATTCAGCTGAGCAAATAAGATTTTTAAAAGACAGGACACCTACATAGGCCGAACTCAATTTAAAACAGTGAAGATGGAAATGGAAAGAGCAGAATAGACTATTGAGTCCCCACCGGACATCTTCATGAAAAGCTTAAATTCCTATATATGATATGCAGTCATTGTGATAATGGGCACCCTCGAGAGACAAATGGAAAAAGATGCATGCTAGAAGTAGAATTTGTTTCTATAGCTAAATTTGGAGTAACTACGATAATAAGCTGTTGCTTGATGAGGCCAGTCAGGGAAGATCTCTGAAGTATATAAGAAACTAAAAACAAACAAAACCAAACCAACAAACAAAATAAAAAAAAAAGTTGAAATGGACTAGGCCTTTCTTAACACTGAAGTAAGACTGTTGCAGAGTTAATCAGGCCTCATTCCTTATAGTAATTTACAACTCAGCTGTAAGAAATCTTTTGTGCAAATCTTACATTTCACTATGAATTATTAAAGACAAATAGATGCATACCATACACTCAGCCTTCCAAGTCTTTGAAAGTAGCATTTAGTGTGTTGCAAAAAATCCCAAATGCTTGACACATCATAATTTCAGAGACAAAGGATTACAGCTTTTCTCTTTCCCCCATTCAACTACAGCTTTTTAGAAATGAAACAGTATGTGTTAAGATCAAATCTAAAGTAAAATATCAATGCATGATGAGGGATAAAAGGGGCAATCCCAGGAGGATACTTAGGAGTAAATTAAAATCAGCACATCCTGTCATTTTAACCAAAATGGTTACTTTACTGAGATCTGTGAAAATTACAATGGAAAGTACCTTTTTCAGACCTTTACCTTTACCTTTCCCAGACCTGAATAAGAGTTCTATGTTGCTCTAAAGCTTGTAGCTCTCACCAACAGAAGTTGGTTCAATAAAAGATATTACCTCACTCATTTTGTCTATCTAATGGGAAATAACATTTCTCCAAAGTATGTAATCAGTCATTCAGAATGTGCTGTTAATTATAGCAGCACCTGTTACACTGTAGTTATTGTTATGTCAGCATTTCAAGTGAACATGATCTCTTTAAATTACATGTTTTGTGTGGCTGAAGCTCAGATCAATTTCAAAGCTTTTTTTTAAAATAAAATAATTAGTTCAGCTGTTTTTGAGAGTTTCATAAGACAGTGCAAACAAATTGTGGGGGGGAGGGTTGTTTTTTTCTTTCAAATTAATAGATTCTAAATAAAGCTAGAAGGGAACATTTTGATCATTTAGTTTGACCTCCAGTATAACATAGGCCATAGAACTTCATCCAGTAGTTCTTGAATCAGGCCCATAACTTCTTGTTGTGCTATGGCTTATCTTTTAGACTTGATGTAAAGACTTCAAGTGACAGAGAGTCCACCGCATCCCTAAGTAAATGGTTTAATCATGGCCAGATTTAGGGGCAGGTGACCCAGGTGACTGCCTGGCGTGCCAGACATGGGGGCTGCTGGACTCGGGGTGCAGTTTTTGTTATTAACAACAAAAGGGAAAATAGAATGTTTGAAGTAACATATTTCTAGTATTCCATCCGTGGATTCATTTTTCACTAACCTCCTAAAACAGTGGTGGGTAACCTGCGGGCCGCGTGAGGGCATGTCCATGCCACTTCCTGCAGCTCCCATTGGCCAGGAACGGAGAACCATGGCCGCTGGGAGTAGCAATGCAAATGTAAACAAAAGGTCTGTAAATGTCAAGAAAAAGTGGTGGGCCACAGGGACGTGCTGGCCACCGCTTCCCGCAGCTCCCATTGGCTGGGAACAGAGAACTGCAGCCACTGGGAGCTGCGGAAGGTCATGCCTGTGGATGGTCAATGTCAGCAAAATGTCTTGCGGCCCACAATCAGATTACCCTGATGGGCCGCTGGTTGCCCACCATGATGTAGGTATTTATAGATGTGATTAAGTCACCTCGTAACCTTCTCTTGGGTAATCAAAAGAGACTGAATAAATATTTCTCGCTATTTGACAGACCTCACCTCACTCTTGTAGTTCTTATTTGACTCCTTTCCAATTTATCAAGATCCTTTTAAAGGTGGGAGCACTGGAACTTGCCACATATTTCAGTGATGGTCCAAAGACTGTATTTGTTCAGTATATCATCACATGGCATAATTCAGCTGGTTATATTGATTATCTGCCATCAGCCCTGAGTCACTTCTCTGAGCCACTGCTTTCCAACATACAGTCCTGTAAATGTGACCTACATTCTTCAGGCTATATGTACAAAGGAACTTATGTGTTGTGATGCTGAGTATCACAGTGCCTAATTTGTAGGTGCCTAGACGATTTTTTGGACTCACAAAACATGAGTTAGGTGGTCAGGCTTCCTATACAATTACTGGAGGGAGATAGGTGCCTTAGAATGGGATTCACAAAATAGGTAGCTCCCTGCCTAAGCTAGCCAATGGGAGATGCCAGACACAGAAATGTGTGCCAAACCCACACCTCTCAGGGAGTTTAGTGCCTCCATCCTGACTGGTGGGTAGTGCCTCCCTCTGTTTGGGATTCTCAGCTGTGCAACCTTTTCTGGAGACAGACACACAAGTCATTTCTTGAAATAAGCCAGGGATGGAGGGGATGAAAGAAGGAGATGGTTAGAGCACAAACCTAGAATGTCCCCCTCTGTCCAATGAGGCAAAGGGTTTTGAACAGAGGTCTGCTACCTCTCAGCTGAGAGCCCCAACCACTGAGCTACAGAGTCATTCTTACTCTTTCTGGTCTAATTATATTTAATTAAAGTGATACAACTTCACTAGGAGATATTGAGAGAGACCCACACCAGACTATTCTATATCCCGGTGGTTAGAGCACTCAGCTGAGAGGTGGTAGATTCCTGTTCAAAGCCAGCCTGGCATCAGGTAGTGTGGGGACTTGAACCGGGGTCTCCTGAGGTAGCAGTGCACGTGCTCAGAGGTTCAAACATAGGTGCACAGGGTACTACTGCAAAAAATTTAGGAACCGGGTGGATTTAGGCAACTACAAGGTTTGGCAGGAGCTGAGCAGAGGTTTTATGAATCCCAGTGGGGCCTAATTCTGTTTTTAGGAACCTAAAGTGGCAGCTAGGCACCTAAGTCCCTTCTTTGAATCTAGCTTTCTGTTCCTAGATGTATGACATTGCATTTGTCTGGATTAAAACACATCTTGTTAAAATTAGTCCAGCATACCAAGGTATTCAGGCCAGTCTTTTATAACTGAACAGTATCATTATTTAGCATTCCATCAATGTTTGTGTCATCTGCAAACTTTACCAGCAATGATTTTGTATTTTATATCAGGTCATTGATAAAGATATTGAATAACACTGGGATACCCAATAGACGATGAGTCCTCGTTTACAATTACATTTTTAAATCTGTCAGTTGGGCATTTTATTTAGTATAGACTACATTGATTTTGTATTTCCCTAATTTTGAATCAGAAGTCTGGACATTATAACAGTTACCTTTATGAACCAAATTTATAACCTCATCAAAAATGATAATCAATTTTGCTTAACAAGATCTTTGTTTTATAAAATCACATGAGTGGCATTACTTATGATACCATCCTTTAAACCTATCCGGGTTGTATCCCATATTAGCCTTTTATGGTTTTCCTTGCCATTGATGTCAAGCTAATCAGCCTATAGTTACCCAAGTCTTCCTGTTTACCCTATTTGTTTTTGTTTTTTGTATTATTGAAACATTAAGGTTTTTTTCCCCCAGTTTTTCTCAAACTTCCCCAGTATTTCAAGATTTTGTTAACAAATAAACAAAAAAAATGCTTCAGAGATCTTTTTGGTCAATTCTTTTCAAAACTCATGGATGCAAGTTATCACATTTAAAAATGTTCAATTTTAGTAGCTGCTGTTTAAATCCTGTCTCGTTACTGTTGGAATAGAAGGTATTTCATTATCTCTTTAAAATGTGAATATATCATCCAGTTTCTTCTGAGATCATCTTCTGAGAAATATTTATTATGCTCTTCTGCTTTTTCTGCTTCAATACCAACATTTTTTACCTTCTCTGTCTAGTAATTATCCTCTACCATTGCTAGGATAAAAATGCATTTTGCCATCTTATAACTTGGAAATGTATTTGCATTTTAAAATGAAAATTTGTAGCCCTTTAGTCCACGGTTCTGACTAATCATTAGATCTCACAAAGCAAGTTATGAAATGTTGAGGATAATTGAATTTCCCAACCAGATTTTATCTTAAATCTTAAATAGTATAAAGTGTGATAACATAATGAAAAGTATTAAACAAGTGATGATACATTCCTATGAAGTCAAATTATCTTAAGACCTTATCTAATTTTTTTAGGTATCACAGAAAGAACGTTCTGGCTTTGGTGAAATAGGAGCTTTTTAAATGGTGCCCTGCAATAAAGGTTTATTGAGATTCTAATTTCAAACTCCTACACGGTTTTCTTTGTATCAGCCAGATTTTTGACACTGTCTCTCCAGATGCAAAGTATCATATATATCTAATTTGAAATTACTATTTAAAATAGAGCGGCTCTGTCAAAGACACTTTGAGAAACTGAGTTTTGCCACTGACTTCAGTGGGGAAAGGAATGGGCCCTAAATGGTGCGTTCAGATGTTCCTGCTTGATTCTCTTTGTGTGACATTCTCCAGTTTTCCACTCCTATATGTATGGTGTATATGCTTTAGTTATAAAGCTGCTTTATTTGTGGATAAACCATAAGCTAGTGAAGGTAGTAGCATATTTTAGTGCCTTCCAATATTTGACTTGCATGTATTGTACTATTAGTGGGTATTCCAGGTGGAACTGGAAAATCATTTCATTTCAAAAAGCTGTTGGTATATGAGGAATTAATCAAAATATATTTTGTCTGAGAACAATAGTCTCATTTAGCCACAGTTGCCAAGCAGTATTTGCTCAATTTAGGACAGGATAGAAGATAACTGTATCTTTGATACCTCTTGCCCTCCCTACCTACCAGACTTCTCTCTCCCTTAACACCAAGGAAGAGCCCATCACCCTCATCCCTTCTTATTTAAAAATAAAATAAAATTTATTTTATTGTGAACCTTCAGCTCCAGGGTCCTGGTCAGATGTGACCTCAGTGCTTCCAAATTCCAGGGCTGGCTCTGTCCCCTTTCTCAGCACTGTCTTGGGATGTATGACCCATTCAGTATCTCCCTGGCTATTAGGCAGGCTTGAAATGGTAAGCAAGGCTTCAACTCGTTCTTTGCTCAGACATCGAGGTAATACAGGCATCACCTCCGAGGACTTGATTGACATATTTTGCTGTTGTGCTGGGTGGAATCCATGTTCTACTTCAGGCTTTATCAGCCATGAAATCACAAGATGGCCACTTTGGGGGCTCTGTGTGTATGGGGTATACTTCCCTCTCAACAAGCAATTAATGTTGTGCAGCTATGAATTCTTTCCAACCGCTTTAAGGAGTTGTCTTAAAATTTCTCTCCCCTGTTATTGCTTTGGTATTACCATTTCTCCTTGCACAGTGTGGATTGTGAGAGTTTTGCCTGAGTAAAGACCCTGTATTCACAAGGCAATGCAAGCAGTACCAGAAGTTATATCCTGTCTGCTCTGAAGTCAGTAAAGATAAGCTGTATTGGAAATAAAATGGAGTTATTGAATCATAGAACCATTTGTGGTGCTAAATAATAAGTGCAATGTAGGAACTATCCCCCTTCTAGTTCTCTGAAGAATTTGGGACACAGTAAAAGATTATTTCTGTTTCCTTAACAACAAGAATAGGAAAGATAAAACACAGCCAGTGTAAACAGAAGGATAAACACTGAGAGATTGATCTGAAATAATTCAGAATGGTTTTGAAACTAAAAACAAACATTTATCCCCTGAAATGGAACATTAGACCTTGATAAATTATTGAATAAAACTACTGAATTCTACCTTATCTGATTTATCTGTAGCCACCCAAACAAATAAATAACAGACAAGTTCAGCAGCTGATACAGGTGCTAATTAATGATAAGCTAATTAATGAGGTTAAGAAAAATAATAAATGCTTCAACCACATATTTTTGACTCTATTTCCCACATCTTTTGCAAGCTCTCTTCCAACCCAAACAAGACCTCATCCCATCCCAAACTTTACTCTACCTACGTCCTACAATCCTAGAAAGTTTCCAATCTGCCTTACTCCCACTGCATTTCCCATTACCCTGAGTGCTTTATTCTGACCCAGATGTGATTTGAGCCTATCCACAATCTTCTCTTCTATTGTTTGCTCTTAGTCCACCCACCAATATGTCTTGTGAATTTGGATATGTGTTTAAACTCTGGCTATGTAGCTAAAGACCATTCCAGGATTACCCATTCCTAGCATCAATAAGGAAACTGCTAGTTATGTTGCTAAGCAACCAAATTCAAGCTCTGAAACTCCCAAATCCAGTAGTAATAGATTTTAAGGAGGGCATGACTGAAAGGAAAAGATATATTCATGGACAAATTCTGTCTGTGTATCTGAGGTTTTTCATAGATTCCCTAGAATTGAAGGCTGGAGGAGATCTTTCAATCATCTAGTTTGATATGTTTATAAAAGACCATTACATTTCACCCTGTTACCCCTGTACTGAGCCCAGTAACATGTGTTTGACTAAAACATAATTTGTGTTTCGGCTAAAACACATTGTTATCCCTTTAGACCTAAGCAGCTAGTCAAAGGTCAGGGCTTTCCAGGAACTCCGGGTTTTTCAGAGGGGAGTAGAAATTAATGATACAGTCTGGTATCTTTGGTGAAATCTTGTTTATTTACAAGGAATGTACAAAGTCCTGTTTCTGAACACAGTCAGAATCATATAGCAAGGTACATTTCCTTTCTTTGCTGTTCCAAGCCTGCCTTTCCAGCCAACACTCTGGATCCTAAAAGCTTTTTCTCTTATATTTATCTCAGAGCTACATTACTGTCATTCCATGCTGTGTCTGCTTGTCTTTCTGTTCACTCTCTCTCTCCCTATCCCTGTATTTGTTTAGCTTCAACTTCCAGTCACTGCTTGTAGTTATGCATTTCTCTGCTAGCTTAAAGAGCCCTTTAGTATCTGGTATCTTCTCCCGTAAAGGTACTTACACACTGTAATCAAGTCACCTCTCAGTCTTTATTGATAAACTGAACAGTTTGAGCTCTTTAAGTCTCTCACTAGAAAACATTTTCTCTAGCCCGCAAATCATTTTGTGTGGCTTTTTTCTATATCCGCTCCAATTTCTCAATATGCTTTTAAAAATGTGGATGTCAGAACTGTATGCATTATTCCATTATCAGTCTCACCAATGCTGTGTATCGAAGTAAAATCTCCTCCCAGGCCCTAGTCTTACTTACTCCACAGTTTATACATCCAAAGATTACACTACCCCATTTTTGGCACAACATCACACTGGAGTTCATTGAGTTGCTTGTCCAATATGACTGGTAAATCCTTGTCAGAGTCACTGCTTTCTAGGAAACACTCCCTCAATCTGTAGGTATGTCCCGTGTTCCTTGTTTCTAGATGTATAACTTTGCCTTTGGCTGTATTCAAATACATTTTGTTTACATAGGCTCATGTTACCAAGTGATCCAGATCCCTCTGTATGACTGCCCTGTCCTCATTTATTTACCATTCCTTCAATCTCTGTCATCTGCAAATTATATCAGTGATTTTATATTTACTTCCACATTTTTGACAAAAATGTTGAATACCATCAGACTTAGCACTGATCCCTGCAAAACCCCACTAGAAACACCCCCATGTTATGATTCCCCATTGACAACTATTTTTTGAGATCTGTTTGTTAGTCAGCTCTTATTCCATCTAAGGTGGTGCTTTATTCATATTGCATAGTGCTAATTTTTAAATTAGAATGTCATGCAGTACTAAGTCAAATGCCTTACAAAAACCTAAGGATATTCGATCTATTCAGTTACCTTTAATAACCAATCCTGTAATCTCATATAAGAATAAAATCAAGTTTGACATAATCTATTTTCTATTCTCCATGAAACCATGTTGACTGGTGTTAATTATAATCCTATTCTTTTTTTTTATTAGGTGAATCTCATTTCAGCTTTTCAATTATTTTTACGGGGTATTGATGTCAAACTCAAAAGCTTATAGTTACCTGGTTATCTTAGTTGCCCTTTTTGAAAACTGAAATGATATTAGCACTCTTCTAGTTTTCTGAAAATTTCCTGACATTTCAAGATGTGTTAAAAATTAATGCCAACAGGCCAGAAACAGTACGGCTGAGTGGATAGAGCATTGGACAGGGACTTCAGTGACCTGGGTTACAGTGTCAGGATGGCTGAGTGGTCTAAGGTGCAAGACTCTGTCTTGCCCTCAATTGGGTGTTCTGGTCTCTGGATGGAGGCGTGGGTTCAAATCTTTAATAGGCAGCAGATTTAAAACAAACAAAAGGAAGTATGTTTTCACACAATGCACACAGTTAACCTTTGGAACTCCTTTCCAGAGGATGTTGTGAAAGACAAGACTATAACAGGGTTCAAACAACAGCTAGATAAATTAAAGGAGGATAGGTCCATCAATGGCTATTAGTCAGGATGGGCAGGGAAGGTGTCCCTAGCCTGTTTGCCAGAAGCTGGGAATGGGTGACAGAGAATGGGCAACAAGGGATGGATCACTTGATGATTACCTGTCCTGTTCAGTCCCTCTGGGGCACCTGGCATTTGAAACTATCAGAAGACAGGATACTGGACTAGATAGACCTTTGGTCTGACCCAGTATGGCCATTCTTATGTTATGTAGAAATCTCCTCAGCCAGCCCTTTCAGGACTATTGTGGGTAATATATGGGAAACCCATTTAGGACGAGTGGGTGCAATACCCTTATATGAGGCTGCTGATTTAAACAATGTTTATCTGTAGTAGATTTTGTTTAACATTCTCTTTGGTTACCAATGGACTGAAAAATACTTCATTTCCTCATGTGATACAAATATATCAACTTTCTTATTTATAAATACAGAACAGAATATGTACTGAACACTTATGTCTTTTTTATAATTATGAACAATTTTACCATCTCAGTCTAGTGACAGGCCTATCAGTTGTGAAGATTCTACCCCCATATACTTTAAACTCTCCTTTTTATTGTCCTAAGCCCTGCCAGACATGTTTTCCCCCTAATGTCTTTAGCTTTCCTTATCACTTTTCTACACTTTGTAGCAATAAGCACTCATCAACATAATAGCTAAGTACTTCCCAGGCATTAGGTCTGCATGCTGAAGCACCTAGTAAATATCAATAATCTTTTGCTCTTCTCCTTTTTCTGATAGAAGAAGATCTGCTTTGGATATTCATGTTTTTTTCTCTTCTGCTGATATAAATCCAGAATAACTCTGCTGAAGTTAAAGATCAGAATTTAGTGTTCTTTATCATTTGCTGGGAAAGTAGGAAAAGAAATGTTAATACTACTTTAACCATTTGTATTAGTGATTCCGTAATACTCCTCAACTTAATCCCCAGGCTCATTAAAAAGAGGTCAGCTCAGTATACTAAAATCATGATAAAATATCTGAAATTGTTATTATCTGTGCTAGAAAACACACAGAAGAGGAGTATATTGAAACAGAAGGTTGTTTAAATCATGAAAGTCTATCTCTTAAGAGAACAATTCAAGCAAACTTTATGAACAGCTAAGGGCGACCTGCAGGTGTGTGTAAAGACCAACACACTTTCAGTGTTGAGACTTAAAACGATATTTCTGAGAGACAAAGTAGGTGAGGTAATATTTTATTTTTTTTATTGGGCCATCTTCTGTTGGTGGAAGGGGTGAATTTTTGAGCTTCACAAAGCTCTTCCACTGAGAAGGTAACCAGAGTGACATAAACACAAGGTAAGGCAGATAGTTAAACATAAGGGATTCACATATGCAATAAGAAACAATTTAAAATAAATTGGGCAATTAAGGGTAAGCAGGCAGTAGATTGTGTTACAAATCGTTGTAATTAGGAAGACAACCCATTTCTCTGTTAAGTCTTGGTTTTTAGTGTCCAGCAGAGATATAAATTTAAGTTCCCAGGCTCATCTTAAATTATTTCTAGTATACATTCTACCTGGTTCAGAATAACTATTCTACCACTGCACAGGACATCCTGGGATAGATGTCCAAGGAAGTACTTTAACAAGGCTCACATAGGTTCTTCGAAGAGCATGGGCCCAAATCTCCAAAATGGTTTAAAAAGTGCTAAAATATTCAAGCCACTCAGAGAGTTCAGGACAGCGTGAACACTTAAAGTCAAACATTGATAAACGTATTGCCAAATAACTTGGTTTAAACACTTTTTAAAATGTCTCAATGTTAGTCTGTGAAACCATTGCCATTTCCTTAATCTTAAATTTAGATACAATGCACATATGAAAACCATTACTATTTCACATTTACTTGGCTCAATAGAATTTCTATTACCTCCATTTCAGTAGTGCCAGTAAATATCAAGTTGCTGCATTCTTAATTTCAAATTAGAGCTGAGTTAATAATCAAGCTTCTTTTCTTAATTATATTTATTAGAAATTTTGAAATATTAGAGTTACAGCCTAGCAATGAGGCAAAAGACAGTACAGTGGGCATTTATATAAAGGGAGGGGAGTGTGTACAAGTTAAATATAAAGAGGCATAAATTCAGAGTCATAACTCCATAGCTGAAGAATGAGGTACAATTCCACTTTTATCAGTCAGTGATCCTCACGTCTTGAAGGAACTGACAGGTAACTCACTGGATATTATTTCATTGTGACTATAAATATACTGCAAGTGTAGCTGCAGATGGGAATATGCTCTTGCCCCCTAGACAGTTCCTTCCTTCTGTGCCTCCCTGTAGAAGCACAGTAGAGAGCAGCAAGGGGAAACAAATCACGGGCAGGCTGCTTCACCAGCATGTGACCTCCCTCAGGAGGAGGAAAAAGGAAAGAATACAAAGGTCCCACTTCTGCTCTCACTGAAGTCAATGGGAGTTTTGATGTTGATTTAGGTGGGAGCAGAATAGAGCCGAGGGACTTTATAGTAAAAATTATTCTTTCATTACACTCTGAGATTTGATTATCTCCCACTTCTTTGGTTAATGGTTATTGCCTCTGCCTATTCTAGTCATATTCTCTCTTCTTTTCCTGTTCCTGTGGCTCAGCCAATCCCTGCTTATGTATCAGAGAGAATCTTTTATTCACTCAACAGTGAAAGTTCTTCCATATAAAATTGGTACCCCTTGAACATTTTTGTACAGTTTTCCAAATAATCCACAGTTCTGGGGACTATTTGGGGTTGTGTGTAGATTCTGGTGAATTTTATATGAACTTAAATAGATATTTTAATCATCAAAGTTTCATAAACAGTTGTTTTCAGGCTGTTAGAGCTGCTTTCCTACCAGACCACAAAGGCAAAGAATGGGAAATCCATCAAAGCTACATCCTGTGACTGTCTTATTGTATCAGGATCTTGCATCAGGCATGATGATGTTTTGTCATAATGAAGCCATATTGCAAAAACTTACAAGCCTGTGAAACCTGTGGTTTAGTATGTGTTCTGTGTCCCTTTCTGTGACTGATCCACAGGGGATGAGGGATAGCTCAGTGGTTTGAGCAGTGGCCTGCTAAACCCAGGGTTGTGAGTTCAATCCTTGTAGGGGGCCATTTAGGGATCTGGAGCAAAAATTGGGAATTGGCCCTGCTTTGAGCAGGGAGTTGGACTAGATGACCTCCTGAGGTCCCTTCCAACCCTGATATTCTATGATACAGTTCCCATCTATGTGACTTTCAGCCTAGATCCTCAGAAGGAGGAAATCAATCAGAGTTTCATGCCTGAATGCCCATGTAGATCTGAAATTGGCAACACAAACAGTTTCCAGACTTTTGTCCTTTAGCTCAAGCTGAAATGGCTCAAGCTCTTTGCTCTAGAGGTCCCTAGTTCCAGACTGGGGATAACCAAGACATTGTAATTGTGTGTAGAAACCCTCCCATCTATAGGGCAAAAATCTTTCTTAAAATTATTTGAGAACACCCTCCCCCCCAAAAGTTTTGCAGCTGATGATCAGTACAGATAAATACACATGCTCATCTGCAGTCATAGAGGTGGGTACTAGGTCCCACAATCCCTGTTCCCTCTTTCCCCCCTTGCTTCCATAAAACTGCAGCAGAACCTATCCACCCAGCAGAGAGCTCCACATGCATGCCTGCCTTTCTCCTTAGCGCTCCATCTCTACAAAATCATAGGTGCACTGACTGCTCACATTTAGGTGGTGATGTACATGCTAACATCAGCTTTTGTATTGTCAGCATAGATTTATCCTTTGATCTGAAGCCGTACTTTTAAATAGCAGTATACTAGCCTTTTTACATGGACTGAATCCAGCTGCTTTTTTGTGTATACAAGGGCTGATTCAATGCCCAATGAAGTCAACAGAAGTATTTCTATTGACTTCAATGGGTGTCAAATAAGCATGTGTCCCATGGCCCCTAACATCTTTCAGTTTACTCACTTTTTCTCATATTCAGAAATTGGTCTTTCTTGTCTAAATATGTTCAATAAACTCGACCATGACCCAGTACTTAAGAGATTGTTTATCATTAGAAAACTCTAAAACACCTGTGAAAAACTTACTGAAAAGGTATAGTTAGCAATAACAGCCACTTCTCTTCATTACACTGTCTCTTAATATTTTCCATTATTGCTTTTTCACTCATTAAATCATAGTACTTGGAAGGAAACAATTGTCTCTAATTTCTGCTAAATTTCATTTCTTTTTAGGCTGTTTTTCAGTTAGAATTCCATTTCCCAGGAAACAAACATTAATCAAGTTTATGTAATGCCTCTTTCTTTTCCTGCACAACACTTAGGACATGGAATCAGCAAGATGATAAATCACTTGTTTTTTGTCAGACAAGGAGCAGTGTTGTTGCTTTGAAGTTGAATAGTACAGTTAAAATTCCATTTTATATCTAGTTAAGGACAAACACTTTATATGTTTTTAATTATTATTACTTTTCAAAGAAAGCTGCTGATGCAGCACAAGCAAAATCCTTTCTGAAGAGCCTCTGTTACATCTACCCCTTATTATATCTCTTTTGAAAAAGCATAATAGAAGCCTTTGATATGCTAGTAAAAGTATTTTATAGTGAGACATATATTGGTCTTCCTCCATTGTTTGCAGGTGGGGTTTCCATTAAAATCACAAATGCAGTGAGCTGTAATTATTGGGGTTATTCTGTACCCCAAAAACACTAGGGTGCAATAGCATACCTGGTGTACCGCTTCTAAGAGGTTAGGCATTGTAGTTGCTAGCCCTGCTAGGTCCCAGTAGCCACTCAGACACATGGCTAAGGGGAAGGATTTTACTAGGGCTGGAAGGAAAGAGGAGAGGTTGCAAATACCGTAGGTGCAGAGGCTTGCACAGTTACAGGTCAAAGCAGTTATAGCAGATCTTGTTTTGGTCTCTGGAGCAGTCCAATTGACAGTCAGGCCTCTTCAGGGCTAGTGCTGGGGGTTTCCAGGCCAGGTGCTGTTAGCATCCCTCATTGTGCCCCCTCTGTACTAGCTTCCTGTCCAGCCATTGCTGCTCCCCCACAAGTCCCCACAAAGGCCTGCACCCAGAGCCATCCCTGGCATAGGGCGAATGGGGGCGACCACTCCAGCAGCTTCGACATCATGGTGCCAGATAGGGTGAGGACAGCAGCTGTCTGCCATGAGCAGTGAGCAAAGCAGGCAGAGGCAGCCAGCGAGCAGGAAGCAGCATGATGGGTCTGGCCCCGGCTCCCCCGAGCGGCTCATACCATTTGGCATAGCTGAGGTGGGGGTGGGAGTGGGGGCCTCGACAGGCCCAGGTCAGTGGTTTCTGGCTGCCACGCAGACAGCTGGGCTCCCAGTCCCCCATGGCACCTGCGCACGGATCACATGGCCCCTGCCTCCTCCCTGGGCTCTTGGGCCCCTGCCGTGCCTGGAGCAGCGGTGTCAGGAGGGTGCTGTGCATGCAGCTCCCCCACCCCGTGCGCCTGCCCCGGCCCCACCATTATTCGAATGCAGAGGCTGGAGAGTGTGGGGGTCCCAGGCCAGGCTGGGCATGAGGCAGCACCCACACCCAGGGGACGGGCACCCCCGACCACCAGTGGGTGCGCCTTGCTCCAGGTAAGCCTCCTCAGTCCATGCCCTGCAGAGCAGCTGAAGCCCCATCACTCCCACTAGTGTCCCCCCTGCCCCATCCTCCCCCACCAGCGCCCCCAGGGGAGACCCACCATGGGACGGCCCTACTTGCACCAAGCGGTAACATCCAGTGCTCACGGCCTGTTCCACACATGGCTCTGCCTCTGTTCCTGCTTCCAACTTTTCTCCAGCCCTCTTCTTATCATGTTTCTCAGTGGCTGCTTCTTTAGCTTCCAAACAGACCCCAGCCACTTCCTGATTCAGGACCTTTTCCCTTACTTGCCTAGGGCCAAAGGTAGTGCACTGGGGAGGTGGCTGATGGGACCTGTCATTCCCTGCTTTGCAGATTGTTGTGTTTGTATAGTGAGGAACACATGTAATCACTCAGTCAGTGGCAACAATTAACTTTTTTGGGGGGAGGGCAGGTCAGGAATAGAGCACAGATGAACTGCCTGATAGTCAGGAGGATGCTGAACTCCTTTCCCTCTATAGACAACAAGTTGTGGGTACTAACTGCAGCACCCCTGGTGAGCACATTCATCTGTGTGAACTACAGCATCCCTGATGCAGATATAACACTCCTCCCCTCTTAGCAACACAATCATCAACCATCATTGGTGCTCATGCTTTCTGTGATGCATGGGCTTTGGTGACTGTGATTCAACTTGGACATGTGGTGAGACAGGAGCATCGTCCCCTCCTAGTAGCAACTTCAGCAAGCTCAGAGAGCCAGAGACTAAAGGTGGCACTGATAACGAAGAATTGATGGTTGGCTCTATAGGAGACACATCTGAAGGCTCCTCTGGAGTAAGGTTGCTCAGAGATTAATGTTTTCTCAGCAGGTCGATGTGGCTATGACAAACTTATCATTTGTGGTCTGTACCTTATATGAGATGGGACCGGTGACCTCAATGATTGCTGAAAGAACCCACATTGGTCCATCTTTGTAGCTTTTAGTGAATATGTGTTCTTGTGGTATGAAGAAATGCAGGGTAGATAATGACAGGGAGGAATCCAGAGACTGATCCTGTTTGTGTTGCAATTCCTCAGAGAGGTCAGGGTTGAGACGGACAAGGCATATCCTAAGATGCCATCCCATGAGTATCCTGGCTGTATGTCTGGTATGGAGTGACATGTTGAGTGATGAGGAACGTGGCAAGTCTTGTCAGCCAGTCTACCTCAATGATCTTCATTATGGCATCTTTGTCTGCACCATCTATTCGGCCTGACTGTTCACTTGGGGATATCATGACACAATGGTGACAGCTCCATTGAGAATGTTTTTGTCAAAGTCTTGTAAGTCATCAGAGGTAAAATAATTTCCGTTATCAGGCACAATAGGATCTGGTAACCCATGAGTCATGAACAGTTGATGTAGAGCAATGATCATTACAGTAGACATTTGTGATGAAATTAATATTGCTTCAAACCATTTTGAAAAAGAGTCTACTCGATCTTTCCCTTTAAGGGCACCACAACATCAATATGGATTCTTAACTATGCTTTCTGAATCACTTCCCAGGAGATGTTGGGGCTTTGGGTGGGTTATGTCAAGTAACTAGGCATGTGCTGCTCATTTACGATTTTTCCTATGTCAGTATCAATTCCAGGTCAGCAGACATAACTTGAGGCTAATGTTTTCATGCGCCCAATTCCTGGATGTGTTGTGTGTAATGTAGCTAAGATGACTCAGCCGTCTCTTTCTGGAATAATGACATGATGTCCCCATAAGAGGCATCCTTTATGGGTGGAAAGTGCAAGTTTAAAAATGGTTTGAACTCCACGGACAGTTTCCCAGCTGGCCATCCTCTCCACATCCAGTTGAGAACATGTGCCCATGTCAGATCCTCGGCAGTCACTTTTCAACCTGGTTGGATTTAAGTGGCTGGTCAGGGAGGGATTCCAACATCAAAACTTCAGTTGGAGAAGGCACAGAACAATCCAGCATCTGTAACAGCATTTGTCTCAGTGCCTCAGCAATCAGCTTTCCTGGCTTGTAGACAAGTGTGTAGTCATAAGCACTTAACATGACACTCATTGCTGTGTTCGTGGTGACATGACTTCAGGTGTTGGCTTGTTATTGGAGAGAATTCATAGAACTGACTTGTGATCAGTCTGAATCTCAAATGCATGACTGTAGAGGTAACTGTGGAATTTCTTGACTGCAGCAATGATAGGGAGCACTTTATCAATTAGTGCATAGTTTTTTCTTGGTGGATGTTAAGGTTCTTGAATAGTAGGTGATCGGTGCCTCAGTTCCACCTGGCAAGGCCTGGCTAAGAACGGTGCTGACACTGTAAGGCAGTGCAGTGCATCACAGGTAATGATCAATGGCCTCTGTTCATCGTAGTGGACAAGGATGGAGTCAGACGTCAGTAACTTCCTGACCTTCTTGAAGGCATCTGCATGGTGGTGAGTCCACTTTCATGGAACTCCTTATCAAGAAGGAAATGAAGCGTTTCAGTGACTGTTACCTTTCTTGGGAGAAAAACTGTGGTAGAAGTTGAGCAACTGAAGAAATGCTTGAAGTTCCTGTTTGGATTTTGGCTCAGGGGCATCCTGGATTGCCCCCTTGTTTTCTGTCAGGTGCATTGATATAACCTAGGAGGGTGGTATTTGTAGCTCCAATTTCACATTGTTCCTTCTTGACTTGAATTACTGACCTCTCAAATCAGTGCAAGACTTCTTGAAGTCACTTGGCAAGTTCATCCTCAGTTGATCCTATTATCAGGATGTTGTCAAAATATGGTACAGCACATGGAATTCTGGAAAGTAGAGTTTACATGAAGCATTGGAAAATTCCAGGTGCAATGGAAATTCCAGACTGGAGCACTTGACTCAAAATGGTCTTCGATGAGACAGAATTATCTGGACATCTGTAGCATTGTTGTCGACCATCAGTTTTTAATATGCTTATGCAAGGTCAAGTTCTGCAAAGAGTCCTCCTCCAGCAAGAACAGGGTAGTTGGTTAACAAAAGTCACTGAGTTAGGGTGCTATTTGAGTGCCCCATTCAAAGTGCACTATAATCTCCACAGATTCATATACTTCTGTTTGGCTTGAGTATGGGTACAGTTGGCATAGCCCATTTCATATGTGTAACAAGATCAAAGATTCCCTGTGCAAGGAGATGCTCTAGTTCTGCATCAATCTTTGGATGGTGGTATGTTCCTGACCTTCACGTGGATTGGCATGACTGCTGAATCCAGATGGAATGATACTTGTGGTCCCTTGTAAGCTCTCAGTCTTCAGAAAACACTTGAGGGAGTTTGTTTATGATCTTTCTTAATTGCTATTTGTTGAGGGCATGGATGCCATGCATGCTGATTCTCAATGGTATGAACCACTTCATGCCTACAAGTTTTTCACAATGACCTTTTTTGACAATGAGAGGCAATCTTTCACAGAAAAAGCCATAGCAAACATTCACATCAGAGCTTCCGATGAGTTCGACAATGTGGGAAAAAAACAACAAGGTGTCTTCATAGATGATTGAAACTGAAGATACAGAGTCAACTTCCATTTCTTATTCAGGGCCATTGATGAACACTGTTACGAACATTTCAGACACTCAAGATTCCTTGTTGTGGATGCTCTGAATGGGATGAATATTCTTGACATCATTGTTGAATGAAGTGCTGAGGTTGTTTGACGCTTGAGAACGAGAATACTTGTCATATAAAGAGAATACTTTGCTTCACACTGTTGACCTTTGATAGTCAGACTCATTCAAGGTGACCTTTCTTCTTGCAGAAACAGCAGCTGATGTCTTTGAATCTTCAGGCAGAGTGTTGATACTGTCGTCCTCAGCCTAAGCAGATGTTCAGACAACTAATCTTGTCCAATGACATTAATGTAATTTGAGTTCCTGTTGTTCCACTGAGTTTGTAGAAAGATGATCATCTTTCTGATCCTGATGGACCATGTTCACATTGGTTGCCACAACAGGAATTTCCTTATTTTTGGTGGCCAAAGACTTTTCCATGCAATGGAAAATGTTAAATTCAGCTCAGCAAGGAGACAGCATTGAAACTCTTCATCCTGAACTCCACAGAGAAAGCAATCTCATAGCATGTCATTGAGAAAATTACCAAAGTTATAGTGTTTGGCGATGCGACATGTCTAGGCAGTGAAGCCCTCACGAGCTCATTGATTTCATTTATGAAATTGAAATAGCTGAACACTGACAGATGGCATAGGTGACAAATGTGCCTTCAACAAAGTTATGATTTCATCGTATGCCTGGGTCTGGGGCAAAGCAGGTGCAATGAGAGATTGTATAATGGTGAATGCCCTGGCCTGGCAGATGATCAAGAGAACAGCCCATTTATGTTTGGAGTTGATCATATTTGCTTCAAAATAATAAAAATGTTTTTCTGAATAAGAATCCCGTGATTCAGGTTGACTTACATCAAAGTTCTCCATGTGTCCCAGTTTTACTCACATGCTCAAAGGCACTGAGTTCAGTGAGATTATTGATGAACGCAATGCTTAGCATGATCCTCGGCAAGATTTGAACCTTAAACCTGGTCAGAGTGCCAAACTCAGTGGAGAGTGGAGTTGAAATTTGTATTTTCAGTTTATTCCAAAAGTTAATGTGGAAAAAATGGAGTGATATTTTCTTCTCTAGATTAATAATTGTACAATGAGCTAGTCCGTTATTTGTGCTACTGAATTCCTTTGTACTGTTCACTTTTATCATTACCACGTAGTTTACCAATACATCGAGGAAAGAGCTCATTTTGGTAATATAAGCTGCTTTACAAACTCATTTTGGAATAACAGTTGCAAAATAAATAAATACATTTAAAAAAAAAATGTATTCCAAGCGCTATTTGTTGGGATTAGTCATGTAATGCTTGGGAGCTTTTTGTAGTAATAAAAAATAGAATGACACTCACAAGAGAGGGCTTGCAAGGTGATCATGTAAGACAATTTTACACACGGAAATATTGAAAGAAGTTTGGGGTGGAGGAAAGGAAATCCACAATTTCCTAAGCAATAAAAAATTGTCTATATAGAATTAATAATCTCCAGACATTTCTTTTAAAAGACTTGAAAAGAACTAATTAATGGAGCACATTTCAAACTAAGCAAATTGCAATGATAAATGGCATTACTGGAAGCTATATATGCAATTTGTAACTGGAGGAAAGGAGCAAAACATCACTCAGAACATTAAGAGATGCAATTAAGCAAAACATTTGGAAGCACTTAATTACATCTGCAGAGGATAGTTAAGTGAGGTCTGGTGTCTTGCATTAGTAGCAATATCAAACCTTCAGTAAATTGCTTAAGCATAAAGAAAGTAGACTATTTGCTGTCAAGATAACATTTGATTTGGTACATAGGCAAAATATTCCTGTATTGATAAATTATGCAGACCTCTGAAAAAGATAAACAGATTCTTAGTAATTATAAAGTTTAAATCATAGGAAGAAAAGAGGACAAGAAAACATGTATGTTTTCTTGTTTAACTAAATGTCATTAGGAATAATGAATACAGTAGAAGGAATATGGAGTGGATTCTCTCTCAGTTACAGATTCATCCTGCAAAGTGCTAAGAACTCCGGCCCTAATCCAGCTAAGCACTTAAACATGTGGGTAGTTTCACTGACTTCACAATCACTTGTAAATACCCCCCTCCCTCCATCAGATTGTCTGCAGGAACTAAGCCTGGGCACCCAAGAGGCAGTATAAAACTCATAAACCTTGCTATATATATGGTCTCACCACTAGAGGGGGACAAAGATCCACATTATGGCCGTGGAAGTTAACACTTTTCTGGTTTGAAGGCAGGGTGAACCTAGCAGGATCCAGCCCTTAAGAAGGTATAAACCAGCAGTTACTCCATTGAAATCAGTGGGCTTATGCTAGGGCAAAACTAGTATAAAAGGAGATCTGGCCATATGTTTCTGAGAACTAAACTGATAAATGGTATCTTTCTGGATGGTATCTTTATTAAAGATTGGCGTTTAGTGGTGGTCGATCATTATAATGCTTTGTTCTATTTTATCAGTAGTGGGGGAGTGACTTTATTAACACATTGTATCATCTCATAAATTCTCTTTCAATTTATTTTTGTTGTATAGCAATATTTTCAGTTAGTACACAAGCTTATGTACAAATATGGGGTTTAGTTGGTCTGTTGTTATATGTACAGGTCATGATGGCCTCCTTCCACAGGAAAACTTGGTGAAAGGGACTGTCGTAAATATAAAGGGAAGGGTAAACCCCTTTGAAATCCCTCCTGGCCAGGGGAAAGCTCCTCTCACCTGTAAAGAGTTAAGAAGCTAAAGGTAACCTCGCTGGCACCTGACCAAAATGACCAATGAGGAGACAAGATACTTTCAAAAGCTGGGAGGAGGGAGAGAAACAAAGGGTCTGTGGGTCTGTCTATAGTCTGTCTTTGTCGGGGATAGACCAGGAATGGAGTCTTAGAACTTTTAGTAAGTAATCTAGCTAGGTATGTGTTAGATTATGATTTCTTTAAATGGCTGAGAAAAGAATTGTGCTGAATAGAATAACTATTTCTGTCTGTGTATCTTTTTTGTAACTTAAGGTTTTGCCTAGAGGCGTTCTCTATGTTTTTGAATCTAATTACCCTGTAAGATATCTACCATCCTGATTTTACAGGGGGGATTTCTTCATTTCTATTTACTTATAATTTTTATTAAAAGTCTTCCTGTAAGAAACTGAATGCTTTTTCATTGTTCTCAGATCCAAGGGTTTGGGTCTGTGGTCACCTATGCAAATTGGTGAGGCTTTTTATCCAACATTTCCCAGGAAAGGGGGGGTGCAAGTGTTGGGAGGATTGTTCATTGTTCTTAAGATCCAAGGGTCTGGGTCTGTAGTCACCTAGGCAAATTGGTGAGGCTTTTTACCAAACCTTGTCCAGGAAGTGGGGTGCAAGGTTTTGGGAAGTATTTTGGCATCCAAACAGCATCCAAACAGCTCTTCCCCAGTAACCAGTATTAGTTTGGTGGTGGTAGCGGCCAGTCCAAGGACAACGGGTGGAATATTTTGTACCTTGGGGAAGTTTTGACCTAAGCTGGTAAAGATAAGCTTAGGAGGTTTTTCATGCAGGTCCCCACATCTGTACCCTAGAGTTCAGAGTGGGGGAGGAACCTTGACAGGGACTAAGAGGGAGGAAAATTCCAGGAAGATCTCCTTGTAGCGTTTTCATCCCAATTGTTCCAGTGAGGAGCTGAGATTCCATTCCCCACTCTTCAATGCATAACACGCTGTTTGACCAGCCCCAAGCCCCACAAGGGATTGAGCACATCTGCACAATGGCTCTGTGGGAAGCAAGTCTATTGAGTAGATGCCTACACAATCACTTGTCTTTTCACATTTCAGATATTTATTTCTTCTAGAACCCAGAATAACAGAATGTCTAATGGAAGTGTTGAAGACAACTCTTTTTGTCTATATACATTAATTTATTTGGCCAACATTTTAGACCTCAGTTATGTTCAATATGTAAAGGCCATCATAGATTTAACTTCTGCTGCTATTTAATTTCTGAATATATAATAAAAGGCCTCCATATATCTAAATATTTGTTCTTATGCCTGTCTTGATTTTCTGCAATCTGATGCATAAGTTTTACATTACCAAGTCTATCTCATATCTTGGGTACTGTTTTAATTTATGAATTTATTGAGATTTCTAACAAATATTTTTGAAAAGTTGCTGTCTAAAATTACAAGCATCTTTCACATAAACTGCAAAAACAGATAATCTGGGGTTTTCCCTGGGGCTATAACAGTTGGTTAGGTTGAAAATGCTACTGCATAACTATATTTATAGCAGTTTTATAGGATTTTATAGTGATTAAGACACTTGAATGGATATTGTTGTGCACTCATTTCATAGGTCCTACAAAGTGATGAATGCCCTTCAGACGCAATTTACAATTACTGTGTATTTTCTTCTGTCTGGGTCATGTAGGGCTCTGTAGGCTTATTTAGAACTATACAAAAATTATGTCAGATTTGTGTTTTTATTTCAAGTTTGACACAAGCAGACAGGATCCAGGTTGACAGTTTGTTTTTAATTACTTATTAAGCTAATTATATAGTATTGACACCCTGTTTTTGGTTTAAAGGACTTTGAATTCTTTTCACTGCAAAGTTTGGGTAGTCTGAAGTTTCTCTGAAAGTTGTCATAAGTACCAGCTGTCGTGAGCACTTATTCTCCTCTCCCACAGTCACATTTATAGAACTGGGGTTTAGCTCTTTGGTTCGTCAAACTGGTATTATAATTCACAGCCAATCAACAAATTAGTGTTTCAAGATTCACAATTAAAATAATGGGAAACTCTCATAACTATAATGGGATGAAGGTTTTATCTGTTGTAGCAATTATATTTTGTAATGCTGAACTAACAATAATTATTCTCTCCAAAGAGATCATTTACTTGGGAAGGAATAGCAGATATTAAGTTGCATTCTAGTGAGGGCTAAATCACTTAATAGGCGAAATGGTCTTGAAAATTCATCCTGTCATCTCCATCCTGATTTTGGCCATGCTGATGTTTTGATTGCTGTAATTCTCTTTGTTTGCCCCACTGTCACCTGTTACCTCCACATTCTACTACTCTACTCATAATGCTTCTGTCTAGACAATCCTCCTTTACCACCATTTTGATCATGGTCTCTCCTCCTGGTACTTCTTCACTCGCTCCCACTCAACTCACATGCATAACTGCCTATAATTCTGCCCCTGCCTGCATCTCCGTTCCTATATATGCCTACATCCTCTCCCATTTGTTACTCTCTGCTCATGCCTGTCACCTCCCTACTTCCTTTGCCTTCTTTATCCACTCATACTTCCCCGCTGTTGCTGTAGTGGAGTGTGCTGAGCCTTATAACTCCTTGGCTAGTGGCACCCACCATTAAAGCAGTGGTTCTCAAACTTATTTGATCACCCCCCCCACCTTCTTTGTGTCTGTAGTAGTTTGATCCCCTCTGGGCTCCCAGCCAAGAGCTGCCACTCTCCCACTGCCCGGCTCTTGAAGGCAGCGCCACAGCCAGCAGCAGCGCACAATACCATACCATGTGATCCTTATTTCATTGTTGCTGCTGGCAGTGGTGCTGCCTTCAGAGCTGGGTGCCCGGCAAACAATGCCCCCCACCCCAGCTGCCCAGCTCTGAATGCGTTCAGTGCATTTTTAACCCTAAAGCTTCTCATCCCCCTGTTCCGCCCGATTACATTCCATGCCACCCCAGAGGGACAATCCTGCCCCCACCCCCAGTTTCAGAACCTCTGCCTTAAAGGACCCAGCGTGATCCACTACAACCCCAGCCTTCTCATTAATGTACTGCAACCTTTGTTCACCTTTGTTTTGGAGAAGCCACTAAAGCCTCCTCCATGAAGCATCCGTGCACTAGTAGCCACTCATCTCTCTCTGTATGGCATATTTCGACTTATTTGTTCTGCCTTCCTCCTCCTGTTATGCTATAAAAACCCTTTGGGGCAGGAATCTGCTATCTCTATGCCACTTTCCTGGCATTGTACGGCACAGTGTAGATTTGCCGTGTTCTACACATGCATTGACATCATTATTAAAATATTATTTTTATCTTTATAGGATTAAGGTGGTATTGTCAAGTGTTGTACACAAGAGCTAAAGTATAAAAACACACATGTTTCAACCTACAATGTGCCTCACCGTTAATAAAAGGAAATACTCTGGACAATGGTTATCTTGTGCAGATAAGAGATTTACAAATTGGAATATTTATTTACACTTCCATTAAAACAAAATTCAGTGCACAGAATAACGTGTTGATCTGAAACCTATGATCTGGTAAGGAAATGTAAACACAAATAATATCCTATAAAAATGGTATTTAGTGCCTTTGAAATGTGCCAGACTGACAACAGTTCTTTAGAACATGTTGCAAGTCTAATTTAACGTTTGGGGTCTCCTTCGCTTGTTTTTGCACGTGCTATCTGTCCCTTCCTCTTATCCCATTTATATCACATTTTGTACCATTAAGGAATTGATTCCTTTCTCTGTGTACTATCTGGCACCATTAAAATCAATGGAAAAGGTTGCATTAACATCAGAGGTGCAGGATTAGGTCCTTTGATGGTGGGCTTGTTCTGAGAGCTGTCAAATTTCTTTCTATAGTCACTTCCAGGGTTCAGTCTGATTGAGCATTTGAACCACTTGGGATTTTTTGAATGATGTGTATTTTGGCTTTTACTGTATGGTGCTTTGAGGCCTTATAACAGGCACCTTCTAAATTAATAATAAAGCATTAATGACTACTCAGTGGAACATCTTAGTTACTGGCAGAACAAGCAGTTGCCTTGTACGTACTGACATATCAAATGGAAACAAATATCTTTTATTAAAAAAAAAAGAAAAGGCAGCAAATTCAGTAGTATTGACATAATAGAACTAATATGATTGATTGTTAAATGGCTGAAAGGTTTGCTCTGGAAATATAAATAATGACAAATAAGGACTTCATTTGTAGTGCATCTTGTTATTGTAGTGATTCATGCTGAAAATTTGTTCAGAGGAACCTAACAAAGCTGCTGCTTGCTTCAAGCATTGAGTTGGTTAACATTTATTCCACATGCTTGGGCTTGAGGTAGAAAACATGTCACTGGTCTTTACAACTTGGAAAGTCCAGTTTTATTTTTTTACTGGGTAAATATTGCCTTGTTTCATAGAGTACATCAGTCAAGGAATATCATCTGATTTTATAATAAAGGGTACACCCACTTTCCTGTTGGTATTTTAGGTTGAAGTTCATTAACATTTTTATAGGTACAGTAAGTAACATTTTATGAGCTGAATTTCCTCATCCCTTATTTTGGCTTTACTTCAATACAGAACATGTACATGGTAAGTTTACAAAATTTTGAGATGGAGGGAAATTCTGAAATGTTCATCTTCAATTTAAGGTCAAATCAAAGTTCAAAAGCTTTACTGAACTGCCAGATTAGCAAAGGAAACCCACAATGCCAGAAGAAAGTGAGACACTCATTATAGGACATACCTAGTAAATGTTTATTTTATAAACAATACACCTGAAGGGTGAAAGAGGAACTACGGGAAGAATTTTTAATTTCGAGTTTGAGTGTCAGGAAATAAAAAGCTGATACTCTATTCCCCCCACCACACCCACCCACTTTATATTAAACAAAAAGAGAGACAGTAAACAGTGGAAACTGATGCTAACAATAGCGGCATTAAGACATGTTTTTTCCATCTGCAGAAAATTTCACCTTTTCATCCAAAAAAGAAAAATGTTGTCCCCAGAACTACTGAAAACTGAAACATTTTTTGCAGAAAGAAAATAATTCAGTTTTCAGCCAATTTTGTTGTAATGTTTATCAGTTTTCCAGTGAAAAACTGGAAAAAAATCAAGGAAAGCAAACACTTTCCACAAAAAATTAATTTAGTCAAAAATTAAACTTGTACAAAAAATCAATACTAAATTTTAAAACAGACAGGTAATATTTCATAGCATGAACCTATTGGACATACGCATGTCAGTGCCTTCACCCATACCAATGGGAACATCACTTGGGGACTGCATCTCATGGACCAAATCCCCCCAGCCCAGAAAGCAACAAGACTGCCAGCAGTAGTAGCATGATGCTTAAGGCATCCGTCTTGGTACAGTTTCTTGTATTTCACAGCAGAAGTATTCAAAAATGTGTTTATTTTATTTGGACCCAATTCTGCAGCCCTTACTGATGAGGAAACATACCTGCTACTATGCAAGCAGTCCCTCTGATTTCAAAGGAACCATATGTTGTTATAGTGGCTAGAGAGCCTGACCAAGATCAGAGTTCCTAATGGAGGAGAAATAAATTAGAAATAAGGAAAGGAGTACTTGTGGCACCTTAGAGACTAACCAATTTATTTGAGCATAAGCTTTCATGAGCTACAGCTCACTTCATCAGATTCATACTGTGAAAAATACAGAAGATGTTTGTTTTTATACACACAAATCATGAAAAAATGGGTGTTTATCACTACAAAAGGTTTTCTCTCCCCCCACCCCACTCTCCTGCTGGTAATAGCTTATGTAAAGTGATCACTCTCCTTACAATGTGTATGATAATCAAGGTGGGCCATTGCCAGCACAAATCCAGGGTTTAACAAGAACATCTGAGGAAGGGGAGGTGAGGCTTGAATAGAGACTGGGAGTGGCTAAGTCATTATGCAAGGTAACCTATTTCCCCTTGTTTTCCTCCCCTCCTCCCCCCCCCCCTCAGACGTTCTTGTTAAACCCTGGATTTGTGCTGGAAATGGCGCACCTTGATTATCATACACATTGTAAGGAGAGTGATCACTTTACATAAGCTATTAGGAGCAGGAGAGTGGGGTGGGGGGAGGGAAAACCTTTTGTAGTGGTAAACACCCATTTTTTCATGATTTGTGTGTATAAAAACAAACATCTTCTGTGTTTTCCACAGTATGCATCCGATGAAGTGAGCTGTAGCTCACGAAAGCTTATGCTCAAATAAATTGGTTAGTCTCTAAGGTGACACAAGTACTCCTTTTCTTTTTGCGAATACAGACTAACACGGCTGTTATTCTGAAACCCGTAAATTAGAAATGTACATCAAAGAGTTATCCTCCTATGTGATGATCTTAAATTTATTTTGACCCCAGGTAATATCATATTAATAAAGACACTGGTTTGCAGATGTCCACTGGGTGATGGCTGTTCTCCATTAAGGCCTTCCCCATTACAACTTTTAGTTTCTAAATCCATCTCTTCCAACCCCCTGGGTCTTGGTTGATTTTGCTGTGAGTAATGCAGTGCCTAGATGCTGTACGTCCTCTGCAATATATCTGTCCTCACCTGATTTAAGAAGGGAATGGTCTACATGAAGAATACTCTTCTTTTCTTTAACCTTTTTCAACCAAATTGTTTTCTTTATTTTTCTGATGAGGTAAAAAATGCAAAATAAAACTATCATTATCCATTTAAGACTTGAAAGTTGTAACCTTTGTATTTACTTTCTCTTGCAATCTTAAACTTACCGAAGTGCTGAAGGTTTGTTTTGCTACATTTGAATAATGCAACTAGCATGGCTATTATAATCTGTTTTATCTACCCCCTGACTAGCAGGGCCCCAATATCTATAGAGAGGTGCAGAAACTATGGCAATAATGGAACACAGTACACCTGCCTAATCTTCTAGAGAGGTCACATAAAATGAAGCATGATGTCTGCTAAACTGCATAGGTTTGAGGCGCTTTCAAAGCTGCAGTATATGTCTCCTTTAAAGTGCCCTCACGGAGTGAAGCTTCCTTTCTCATAAGCTCCAGCAGGGTCAGACAGGAAATAAATGGAAATTAAGTTGATGGAAGGGGTCTGTGATATATTGTTGAACTCAGTTTCCTTGTGGAAATGCTGCAGAATGAAAATCAATATTCCCTACAATCTTACTTTATAGGTGACACCTATAACTATGCGGAAAATGTGCAAACAGTTAAGCTGTAGGTATCACCACTGATGGTACTGGGGTAAATTATTCCCTTACAAGCACTGACAAGCAATTGGAAAACTGAGCTATTTCATCTTGTTTATCCAAGTTGCAAAATCATCTCAAAATGTATCTTCTGAATAGGACATGTTGGACAGATAATAGGATGCCAGGAGTAAATCAATGCCAGTAATAAAGAACAGTGTACACTTGAGAGAGAAAACTAAACCTTTAGTAAAACAAAGAGAAAATATCATCAGTTACAAATAAAAAAAATAAGGGGAGGGGAAAAAACCCCAGTGGTCTAATGCATTCCCTAGAGGTTTTGTTGTTGTTTACAATAACAATCTTCCATTTTCCTTTGACCTTCCTTTCCATCAGGAGACTAAAAATGAAACGCTAATAGTTTTCCTACATCTTCCCTTGGTGAAAAAGGGGCATGAAAGCTATGTATATACAGTTATTAGAAAACACCACTTTAAAGTCATTCAGTACTTTCAACCAGCAGCTATTTAAAGGTACACATTATAATTATGGTTTCCTTTTGTTTTACTCTTTTATCAGCTTTCCTAGACTTAGGAGCATTAGGTTACAATAAAAGAACAAACAAAAACAAGTTACTGATCGTTAATATCCTTACAAAATCCCTTTGGGATAATAACTTCTTCCTGGAAAGTAAAATGCAAGTACTGAATGTTCTCTGAATGGCCTTAGCTGTGGCATGCATTCCTAGTATGTCAGTTCTTTTTCAAGGTAGTTTCTCCACAAAAGCTAGTCCACTGATTTCCACTAAGGTGAGTGTGAATTTTATTATGGTTTCAGATTTGGCTGAGCACATTATCATTGCAGTCTTTTTTTTTCCACATGCAATCTCAAATCTAATAGTGCTAGACATAGTAGTTATTCTTATCGTTATTATTTGTGTTCTAGCAGTGCCTAGAGGCCCCATTTTAAATCAGGGATCCATTGTGCTAGCCACTGTACTAATACATGGTAAATGACAGTTCCTGCTCTGGAAATCATTCAGTCCAAATAGACAAGACAGACAACTTGTGTTGTCATCAGTTCTGTTTCCCTTTAATTAAGAAAAAAAGGTAAAAAAAGGTAAAAGATCCGTATCCCTTAGGCTAGGAGTCTTAAAACAAGTTTGTGTTTACTTCCTGTAACTGAGACTGAGTGCAGAGACTGACGTGTGTGTATGTTTACAGGTTGGATTTGAAGAAAGCAAGTGGCGTAGCTGAATGTGTCTTTGCGTGAAGAGATAGAAGTATAATAGTCTGGAGTCTGCAATTTTTTATTCTTTTTCAACACATTTACTCTCTTTGGCATCAATCCTGTATTCCTTGCACACCCAAAGCACTGACTGAAATCAGTGTAGATTTAGGGGCTACATGGAATGCCAGTCCATGCCCCTTGACTTCCTATCTGTTTACTAACCAAACCAAGTTTCTACAACTGTCAACATTGTAGATGCATGACAACTCTAGAAGAGTGAGCTAAATTCTTTCTTTCCATATTCACAGTCAACAAAATCATCATCAACACTAAATTTCAATAGCAGAATCCTTATTGTTGGTAATGATGTGAGAGTCAGTTTGATTTTCTACAAAAAAAGGCACTTGGATAAAATAAGACAAAATTGGAAAGATGATTTTTTTATATATAGGTGCTTTTATATATGGGCACCTCCCAAGATTTTAAATGGTTATCAGTAATATTATTCCATTTCTTCCCACCTGGTAAAACTGTAAACTGAGTAAATTTCTTCCAAAAGTTATTGATAAAGATTAAATACAAAACGACATGATCTCATTATTACAGATCTACTTCTCCAACAACAACCAAGCTTTACTGTTCCCTTTAATCAGTATATTCAGTATATGGCATGTAAAACACTGTATATTTACTATATAGTTGGATATTATATTGGCAGCTATGGGTAATACCAGAAACACTTATCCTTAGTTCATTAAGTCTAAAGACATTGTAATGGTCCTTTAAAGTCATGCCTATCATGGTTGTAACAACATTCCTGGGATTTATACCTTTTAGCTATAGAATGAATCTGCCTCACGTAGCTGTCTATAGTTCTCTCTCTTCATTTGCTAGAGATTTCATTTTTTTAGTTAAATTTCCTAATCAAGTTTGTTTGCTGTAAATTGTCAGTTATGCCACATCATACACAGAAAACTGCAGATCAGGTCACATGGTTTGTGTGTAGAGGGGTGGGTTTGGGGCTGTGAGGTAGAAGAGAATATTACATATGCTAAAACTAGGACATGTATAATGAAACTTCTCTTCAGAGACTAGAGAAAGGACTGATGAAAATCAGCTGATTAACATAGGGTGTCTTCTGAAAAAATCAGCTTAGTAAATTGGAGGGTATTTTGGGGCTAATTCTTAAGGCAGGAGTTTACCTAATAAGAAATAATAGTTTTGTTTCATCTAGGTAAAATAAATCTCTTTGGGGGGAAACTGTATGTTTTTTTCCTTGAGTATATTCACTAGAATTCCTCAAACTTATGGTTTACTTCTTTACCCATAAACATCTCATCCTATATTCCTTGCACACCAAAAAACCCATTGAAGGAATAGAGGATTGGGTTCAAAGAAATCATTTGCTTGCATAGGATTTGTTATGATTTATACCATTACATATTTTTAATCAGTGCTATTTTAGAGTAAAAATGTTATGTGCAAAACTATGTTCCCTAATTCTAAATGATACTCCAGTAAAACATTAAAAGGTAGATATATTTAACTACCATTTATACAGTAGAATGTATATATTTTCTTCTTCTCGGGCTGCCTGTATAGAAAGGATACAACAAAGACAAGAAAATGTCACCATCAAGTAACAGTAAATAAAGAGTGGGATTCTTAAATGTGCTCTGTGTTGTCCCAACACTTCTGTTCATGTTGAAGTCAATGGAAGTTTTACCCTTGATTTAAATGTGAGCAGAATTAGGTCAATGCTGAGTACTTTTGAAAATCCTACCTCTGCATTTTTCAAAAAGCAGAAGAAACGGAATAATGGGATAAATAAGACTTTACAATAAACCGCAGAATAAATTAGTGCAATTTTCCATTCTATCTATAACATCAAAATACAGATCATTAAAATGGATAACTGTGATCAGGCAACACAGTGAAATGTTGTCTTTTAATATTAAGCCTTACTTTTAGAAAACATAGTACCTCAAATCTATCCAGAGCTCCACATCTGTCACAGTTATCCACTGAACAATGGACACAGTACTATTCCTGTGTCTGCCACACCATTCCTTTGTGACCTGAGGCAAGTTACTTAGCGCCACTTTTCTAGAAGCTGGCACAATTTTTCACTCTCAATTATTTGTGCCTGCAAAAAAAGTCATTTCAATGTTATGTGGTCCTTGATCTCAGTTGGACCACAGAGAATGAAATACCGTATGTTGAAATTATAATAAACAGAAGCCACCATTCTTAATGATTTATGACATAAAAGAACTAGGGGAAGGATACAAACTATCAGACAGCCATAAAAGCTCTTTAAACCTTAGCAGGAGGCTTCCTCTGATCCTCCTGCAAAACAAAACCCAGAGAATAGGATTTAAATTACCCCAGGATCCCCTATCACTTCCCCATATGAGGGATGAGGATTTACATTGGGGATACCCTATTCCCGTAGTGCCAGATATTGAAGCCATACCCTGGCCCTGCAGGTCACTGCAAGGGGCCAATGAGGTAGAAGAGAGGCAATTCCCAGGGCTGCAGTGGAAACTTTGGCTCCTTTGCTACCTCGGTGAACTCATGGGGTACCAAAAATCGTAACACTATCATATGACTGCCGGGCACAAATCCCAGCCTGCTGTCTGGCAGTTACACAAAGTCAAAAAAGTCCTTCCTGCCCCCTTGAACAGCTAAAACTAAAAGCTGAAGCAAGGTGGGGAATCTAGCTACAATTGACCAAACTCAAAGGAACGGCAGGTGCGGCAAGAAAAAAACAGGTGCAGAATGGTGACCCATGCCCAGGGGAAATGTGTTCTTGGGGCCCAGGAAAGGACCAGTTAGACTGTAGAGGTGGGGCTAAGATAACTGAGGCTCCTCCTGTTTCCAGCACAAGGCTGACATAAAGGTAGATCCCTTACCCCTAAGGGCCAGACATAGTGTCTTTATTTCCTACCAGTCTGACAATCCCCCTCATCCCCTGGGTGTAAACCTGAGTCTGGATGCAAATAGCCTCTATGTTTATAATCAGTCAAACCAAGATCCTGGATGTAAATGATGCCAATCTTTGAGGGTGTTCAGGATCTATATCTGGACCAAGAATTTGCAATTCAAGCATTCTGAGCTGTCAGTAAAATGCAGTACTAAAGACCATGTGGGTAGTAGACGGTGGTACTGTCTCTTTAAAACTACTCATGTGTAATCACTAGGGGCACTCTCACCTGTTGCAGACACACTTTGGTTCTGCGTGTGTAGAGTTTGCAGGAGCCATCTTGTCATAAAAAAGAGAGTGGTGGTTTAGGCTTTATATCCCTGTTCTTATTCTGGCTCTTGAAGTACAGAGGCTGTAGCATATTCACAAAGGAAATACTCTTGGATGCTTGACCATGCTAGAAAGAATGACAAGATGGTGTTATGTATTGCCCTTTGGCTATAAAAATCAAATTGCTTGATGATAAACTTTAATACACCATTTCTATGGGTGAGTTTGGAAGAATCAGTTTGTTTGTTACCTGTCTACTCAAAACCCTGTCTCTGGTCTTTCTTTTTATTTTTCCTGCAGCATTTATATGCTTATTTGTTGAGCAGTATCTCCCACATACTACCTTCCATTGATAGCAACACATAAAGAGAACCAAAATTGCAGTCCAATTAACCTACTAGGACTATAATAATGTGACTCACTGATGCAAATTCCTGTTCACTGCACTGAAAACCTCTTGACATTAATTGCTCTATATACTTTCTCTTGGAAAACACGTTTTCATTAGTGTTGTGGTTAAAAAAAATTAGAAGATATTCCAGTAATAGAATTGAAAATTCTAGATTTTAAGAACTACCTTTTAAATATTTTTATATATATACACACGCATATATATGATATGGACTTATTCCTGTTTCATGGCTTGATTATATCTCTGGACACCTCTGTCTGTTGTAAGTAGTAATATTACCTACTGTTGTATCCCAAAGCAGCAGTTTACTTAATCATCTCTCTTTCTAGTAAGGATTTCCCCTAGCTTCTTGTTTCTTCAACAGCTGGTTCTCTGTGAATCCCTAGGGTTCATGAAATATGTTAGTTGACGTAGTCTGTACACTATGATATTATACATAATTGTAACAATTGCTTTAGAGCACAAGTTTGGCAACATCAGTTAAGCGATTCCCTCTGAAACAATAGACATTTAAGTTCTAGTGGTATATCTGAGAAATTAACTCATTGTCCATGTGAGTGCCTGTCATCCATAACTAAGATGTAGATAGCTGCTGTTACTGTAAATCAGATGTTTCTTTGGTACTTATATGTTATCAAGAGAGAAATCCATATTCTGTAGAGATTTATGATTAAGAAGAAATCATCTCTTGATGCCAGCTATTCTCTTTAATAGCTTTTCTTTAATCTTTTATTTTTTGGTGAAGGTGGCTGAGAAAGTTGTGGCAAAAATAATTCTGCTTATATGGCCTGGAGTTCGGGCTAGTTCCACTGATTGGTGAGCATCTCATTAGTATGCAGATGACATAGAGCTCTGACCTTTTTTGGCAAACCTGTTCCCTGAATGATGCTGTCTCTATGCTTGCGAAGATATAGCTATGGATGACAAGTTGACTGATGTGCAATCCACACGAGTGAGAGTTGATGGTAGGTCAGACGACGCATCTAGAGGATGTAGATGGGATGCAGACTGTCCATTACTGAGTGTGATTTTTCCACTTTTTGTCAAGGAGCTTCATAAGGTGAAGTGCTTCTCGATTGCTGGTTCAGGTAGCATTCGAACCAAGTATCTCCTTTTGCAAAAAGAGATTAATCCAAACAAAAATCAGAACCAAGATGGCAGGTCTTTCAATACATCTTAAAGAGAAGCTGCGAACTTCATTCAGTAAGGAAAACATTTCATTTTCTTAGTGCTTCTATTTTTACCATCTGTTTAAAAAAAAAGGTGAGGAGATTCAGATTAAACCTGGTTTGTGCCATTCCAATCCCATTTATGCAAAAATTACTAGCAATAAAAAAAAAAACTTTGTAAGAGGGAGCTCTCAATATTTCTTGTTTGATGCCCTCCATAAATTTAGATAGTCTCATTATAGACTATGGAAACACAATAAATAGTCTTAATTTACTCTGCATGACCTTTTCCTTTTTTACAGGTTATTTCCCATGGGATTATGTCCTGCAGCATAAAAAGGAAGGCATGCCTGTATGTGACGCAAGCTAATGATTCTTTCTTTTCAGGATTTCATGGAGTTCATAATGCATGTCAAGTAAAAATAGAAGGCCAGTTTGATGCCTTAAAATGCTGGCAGAGAGGAGGGTCACCAGAAGGGGTTTCTGGAGAAATTCTAGCTGATTCCGAAATGGTGCAGCATGCAGTAACCCATATCCTGACTCTGGTTGGTCCAGAGATAGGATGAAAAGAGGGCCCCTATCTCTACTCCCTCAGAGGAGTGCAGCTGTGACAGCCACTCTAGTTTAGATCATAGCTGGCTCTTCCCACAGCAGCAGTAATTGGATGGGGACTCAGGTATTCAAAGAACATAGAAATCACTATACCAGACAACAGCAGTAGTTCACTTGATCTAGCATCCTGTCTCTGACAATGTCCAATACCAGTGGTTTCAGAGGAAGGAGCAAGAAACATAGACACAGTCAAATATGAAATTACCTGCCCAAAGGGGAAATATTTGTCTCTCTCCCACCCCAGTTAGAAGGCTGGCTTATGCCTTGAAGCATGTTAGTTTAACATCCTTCTGAATTTTTATTTTTAAATATCCTTCCTAATGTCACTCTGGACAGTCTGATGACCCATATGAATGTCCAAGTCTTTTTTAATCATGCTATGCATGTGACCTCAATGCTATAGTATAACGACTTCCCCAGGCTAACTGTGCATTGTATATTTGGGGGGGGGGGAAATCCTTTTAACAGCTTTAAGTTTGCTACCTTTCAATTTAATTTAATGTCCCCTTGTGAATTCCCCCCAACCTGCCCCCTGGACAGAGCATCCACAATCTGGTCCACAGGCTGTATTTTAGCTTGGTGGAAATAATAATGGGTGAAATCCTGACCCCATAGAAGTCAAAGGCAAAAGTCTCATTGACTTCAGTGGGGCTAGGATATCATCCAATGCTTGTAAGTGGACCTTACATACGTAACACAAGTAGTTTCTTAATGCAGGTTTATGCTAAACTCATCGCCATCCATCTGAACAGTCATCCCATATTTTAAACACCTATGCTTGCATATACTGTACTCCATGGAAAAAACGTGTTCCCCAATTTCACAAAGAGTACAGGAAATATATAAAATACTTATACATATTGTTGATTCCATGTTCAGAGAGACTAGACTGGCCTCCTTTATAATTGTTTCAATGGGCTCCTATAAAGTTGGATTTGCTTTCAATAATCCTCATCATTCCTTTCATTTTATATTATGCTGCACATTAAATATTCAGTTTATCCTTTTCGGCTAATAAGAGTTGTTTTATTTCTGTTTTTATGTTATATTTTTTATCATGTTTCCTTTTTTATTCCTTTTGAACAAACTATGGCAGAGTTTGCCATCTGTTATGATTTTGTGTTAGAATTTTTTTCCCTTTGCAACTTGCTAATCACTCTTATCTCCCAGTATGGAAATTTCATCATTTTATTTGTCTGCTTCAAGACTGGGAAAAAAAACCCTAAAAAGCTCAGTTTGCTTCTCCTCCTCCCTCGCCTCCCCCCCCAGTTACTGTGTGACCTTGGGCCTGTCACCCCATGCCTCAGTATAGAAACTTGTAAGGTGTGTATCACAGTAATAGCTATCTCTGAAACATTCTGTAAGGTTTAATAAGCTGATATTTATAAACAATGTGCTCAATAAGAGTCTATATAAAGCGCTTCCCCAGGAAAGATTAAATGACTTCACTCAGGGCTTGTCTACACTTAAAATGCTATGGCAGCACAGCTAAAGATGGGGTTCTTCTGTCAGTGGTGGTAATCCACCTCCCTAGAAGGTGGTAGCTAGGTTGATGTAATAATTCTTCTGTCTACCTAGCGCTGTATACAGTGTCAGGAAACACTGTGGAGCAGCAGTAGAACTGGGACTGGAATGGTGTACAGAACTCCACAAGCCCTTAGGCAGGCTCTGGAAATTGTTTTTCCTCTCACTCCCATTCAGCAATGTCTGGGGTCCTCTGAAACCAGGAAAGAGGGGTTAAGATTTGGTCTAACAGGTTAAAACTTCATTGTATTCAAGTTTCTTTGAATTTTGATATTGGTTTAATATTACCAAGATCTGACCTTCAGTGATATTTAACCTCCTTCCCCCACCAGTTATTAAGACTGTCAATCATGTGTTCCATAGCATTACACTTAATAATCCACATTCTCTGTGTCTGTTTCCCTTCGATTCCTATCCACTGCATTAAAATTAGGGCATCATGTAGGGAAGTGATCAGTCAGATAATTGTTTTTAATGTATGCTGAATTAAAAAAATGAAGAGGAGCTATTATTAATTTTCTTTTAATTTTACTAGGGCACAATAACCATTTTTGTTATGATAAGCATTTTATACAAATTTATAAAATTCATCATGATTCTGATGTTCTGTTTGATATAATTAATAAGTGTATTTCTCATAAAATGAATAATCCCCCCTCCCGCAGAAAGAAGTTTCAAATAGTGTGCTCATTTTGTATGCTTTTTAAGACTGCGACAAAAAAGCTGTGAATTAAACTTTTGCATACATCAAAAGCCAAATTCTCACCAACCTTCCTCTTGTTGAGTAGTGTCTTATTCCATGGGCAGTTCCACTGAAGTCAAAGGCTTGCATAAAGGCTGGGAGACTCCTATTGGCTTTGGATCAGTTCCTGAGACCCAGATCCTCAAAGATATTTAGGCACCAATCCCATTGAAATCTGTGGGAGTTAGGCACAGGATCTTAGCCTAAGTGCTTGCCAAGGTGAGTAAGGGTTGTACACTTAAGCCCTAAATCAGTATGATTTTATGTGTAAATTATAGTCAGTGGAGCTACTCCCAATTTACAAAAGGTGTAGCTCAGAACAGAATTTAGCCATCCAAAACCAGCTTGTAGGATAAATTTAGAACTATTCTCAGTTCATCAGGAACTTAAAGCTGAGTGACAATGAGAACGTCAAATTCATTTAGTTGCTGATGTTGCTATAGACATTTGAGAACAATGTTGGGTTTTGTTGATTTCTGATGCATATAATGCCTTCTATCTGAGCATGTCAGAAAACTCAGATATGAGTGAATTAACTCACAACATCCCTCTGAAGTAGGTGAGTATTTTTTATCATCCCCGTTTTACAGATGGGGAAGCTGAGAGCAGAGAAAGCTTTGAATAAATTACCCAATGCCACAGTTAGTGGCAGAGCCAGGAATAGAATCCACAGTTCCTAATTCACAGTCCTGGACTTTAAGCGCTCAACACTGCATCTGGTATGTCATATTCCTCACACTGATTAACAGTGACAACACAAATAAGCATATCCAACACAACAGTGAGTGAGTGCCTCTATGGTTACCATCTTCCTAATTCCTCCAAATATTGAGTGGAGATATTGGAGAGCATTCCCAGGTGTGCCAAGGAGAAATAGAGTAAAATACATTTGTTTTTTTAGTTCTTGTAGTGAAAAAATCCCAGCTGCCAAAGCTTTTTGAACCTCAAGATAAAAAGTGAGTTTGGTTTTGAGCATTTAGAATTATGATTATATCAGCCCCCTATGTTATTTGAAGTTGATTGAAGAATGAGGTTAATAACATGAAAAGGAGTACTTGTGGCATCTTAGAGAGTAACAAATTTATTTGAGCATAAGCTTTTGTGAGCTACAGCTCACTTCATCGGATGCATTGAGTGGAAGATACAGTGGGGAGATTTATATACATAGAGAACATGAAACAATGGGTGTTACCATACACACTGTAACCAGAGTGATCACTTAAGGTGAGCTATTACCAGCAGGAGAGAGTGGGGGAAGGGGAAACCTTTTGTAGTGATAATCAAGGTGGGCCATTTCCAGCAGTTGATAAGAACGTCTGAGGAACGGGGGGGTGGGGGATAAACATGGGGAAATAGTGCCATTTCATGTGCCAGCAATGCCCCTCTGCCATGTACATTGGCCAAACTGGACAGTCTCTACGTAACAGAATAAATGGACACAAATCAGACGTCAAGAACTATACCATACAAAAACCAGTTGGAGAACACTTCAATCTCTCTGGTCACTCGATTACAGACCTAAAAGTGGCAATTCTTCAACAAAAAAACTTCAAAAACAGACTCCAGTGAGAGACTGCTGAATTGGAATTAATTTTCAAACTGGATACAATTAATTTAGACTTGAATAAAGACTGGGAGTGGATGGGTCATTACACAAAGTAAAACTATTTCCCCATGTTTATTCCACCCCCCCCCCCCCCCCGGTTCCTCAGACATTCTTGTCAACTGCTGGAAATGGCCCACCTTGATTATCACTACAAAAGCTGCCCCCCCCCCCGTCCCGCTCTCCTGCTTAATAGCTCACCTTAAGTGATCACTCTGGTTACAGTGTGTATGGTAATACCCATTGTTTCATGTTCTCTATGTATATAAATCTCCCCACTGTATTTTCCCCTCAATGCATCCGATGAAGTGAGCTGTAGCTCACGAAAGCTTATGCTCAAATAAATTGGTTAGTCTCTAAGGTGCCACAAGTACTCCTTTTCTTTTTGCGAATACAGACTAACACAGCTGCTGCTCTGAAACCTGTTAATAACATGCATCTCTATTACTTGTTATAGACACATATGTTATAAATGGTCCCTACTTTATATCTACACTTTGATTGTGGGGAGCATTTTCTAAAGCCCTATTTCCTTCTTATATACAATATGTCAATGGAGGCAAAACCCTAATGAGTAAACTGCATTGTAGGTAAGAAGCTCTAGGTGGCATGAGTCATTTTATGGGTACATCCATCTGTTCTGTTCATTAATTATAACTTCAGCCACAAACATAATTTACAGTCATATCACAAGAAAGTTAGCTGGAAGTGATTTATATCCATGTGTCCTGTATGTTCTTTATTCTGCACAGTATGCAGCTGTTACATTTGCTGAATGTTCCAAATTCAAATTGGGGGCAAAACAGTGAATTTCCTGAGGTTATTTATAGTAAACCAAGGATGGCATGTGTGGTTATACAAAGATAGAGAATCGGCACATTTGGAGAGCTGTTTGAAGAACAGGATTGAAGACAGAATGCATTAATGCTGATTTGAAATCAACCAAAAACTATGGGTATGCAGATTTACTTCACAAAGTATGTTACTGTGTTTTATATAAAAATGTTTTACAATCAGTATCTTTATAACATTTTCCATTTGCAATTTGTTTAATTATAATTTGCCTAATAGTGTGAACATTTAGACAGTAAGAGTAATGATGCTTTTAGTTAGAGGACCAAAAAACTTCTTACAAAATTGGACCTTTTTCACAATTTTCAGGGAACAAAGGCATAGAGAGGTTAGGTAATTTGTCTAATGTTACAAAGTGAGTCAGTGACAGAACTAGTGACACCCATGCCCCAACCTCATAACCACTAAACTATGATGCCTCCCTTTAAAAAATCCTCGACAATCCACTTTGAGCCTATGTCTGTAGAATTCACTTTTTTATAACCAGACAATGTACATAACAAACCTTTAAGCTTCTAGGGCCAGATTTTTTTCAAAAGTGCTTAGCTTCCATGATTGGAAATAGATTTTCAAGGGCTTGCACTGGAGTAAAATGATGCATAGGCCTGTTATGGCCCTCTGCACAGAGGTGATTTTCATCCTCATGGCATGAAATATTTGCTTTAAAATATGTTAATACTTTATGCAGTGTTGTTGTAGCTGTGTTGGTCCCAGGTTATTAGAGAGACAAGATGGGTGAGGTAATATTTTTATTGGACCAATTTCTGTTTGTGAGAGAGCTCTGTATAAGCTCGGAAGCTTGTTTCTCACACCAACAGAAGTTGGTCAAATAAAAGATACTACCTCACCCATCTTGCCTCCTTAACATTCTTTAAAATAAGAGAAATTGCATCTCCAATATAATTTTTTTGCAGGAGATTGTAGCCCAGCAATCTCCTTCGTTTTGTTGCCCTTGGCGCCATCCGATTTTTGTATGTGGCTGTGATCCTGATATTTATTTATTCTGTACCACTGTGTTGATGTGGAGGCTACAGACATCATTCCTAAAAGTTTGATGCTCAACATAATGGGTAAAATTCATCCCTAGTGTTACTTTACCAAAGTCAGTGGGATTACACCAGAGATGAGTTTGGACCATCATATCTCACTTTATTTTCCCCTCTTATTGTTCCAAGGTGATAACTTCCAATCCATTTTGCTCCCTCATCTGATTATTGCTTTAGAGGCTGCAACTTTTGTGACTCGTTATTTACTCTGTTATATAACACATCACCAGTTAGATTCAAATGATCACTGCAAAGAATTTCAAGTATCTCTTTAAGCATTTGTTTGGTTATTACGTGACTTCTTTTCTTTTCTTAAGTTTACATACACATTGTCATCCAAGCATGCAATAAACACAACTCTTATTCTATAAAATTAACCTCTGTGTTGAGAAGACTTTTCTTCTTAGTTGACTCATTGTAGTTGGATAGGCTAAATTGTCTCGTAGATAAGCCCAAAAACATTGAAATAGATTTTTATACAAAATGGAAAAATATACTTGTGACAGGTGTGGCAATTTTCTACAATATCCTTGTAAGACCTTGTTGAAATAAGTTTAAGTATTTGGGGGGTCCATTGTATTAAATGAATGTTTTATATACTATTGTGGGCTAGGATTGTATGGAACCTCTTAGGAGGGAGGATGTGACAGATGTGAGTCCTGAGGTTCAAAGAACTACATTGAACCATGTGCTGGTTCAAGTTCACAGGGGACCTCCTACCCACTCTCAGAGAGTCCAGTAGATGGGAAAATCTTGGAGCTAACTTCCTGGAGGGAAGCAAGCAAGGAAGAAGCTGACAGAGGCAGCAGCCCTGTCCCTTGGGGATCTAATGCACCACTGCAAAAGGAATTGCAGACAGATTGATAACCAGAACAGGAGGAGCTTCTGCTGTAGAAGAATAAACTCTGTCCGGAAACGCAGCTTCCAGTAGACTGGGCGCGCAAGCACCAGTATGAGAGAGAAAAGAAGGAGAACCAGCACCAGTGTCAGCATGAGGAGATATGGCACCAGCAGAGCTGTAATCTGGTAGGTGAAGCCTGAACCACTGTACCTGTCCCAGTGAGTGGCCTAGTTAGCAAATTATTTCCTTGCCTTTCAGAGGTTGTTGATATGGATGTGTTTCTAAATGCTTTTGAAATGGGGTGTGAATTGGACAAGGTGGGACAGGAGGACATGGTTAGGTGTTTGGCTCCATTAAGGGCTAAAAGCCTTAGATATTTTCACCTTTATGGACAGAGAACTATAAAGATTATGGGCAATGTAAACAAGCTTTGTTGCAAAAGTTTAAATTGACCCCTGATGTGCACAGGAGAAGGTTTTGGGAGTTCAGAGAAAAAAGAGACATGACCTACCTATGCTGAGGTTTCAACTTAAGTTAAGGGGTTAAATAAGAAAGTGGGGAACTGGTTGGGGAGTTTACCACATTTACTGAGGCCTGTATATTAATGGGCTTAGAACTTTTCTATACATTCTGACACCGTGGCCTGAAATTATGGTTAATAGATAAAGATCCTAGAGATGTAACTATATCTGGGAAATTGGCAGAACATTGTGTAAAGAGTTGGCCTGGGTTTGATAGAAAACCTAACAGGGAAGAAATGGCATCAGAGGACAGGAACTGGGCCCCAGCGGAGACACACATCCAGGGGGGACGGAAGCTACCTCAAAGAAGCCCCAGAAAGGGTGGGGAAAAGAGGAGTTCCATATGTGGCTAGTGGGATCATTTTGCCCAGGACTGCCTCCTCTGCTCACTGAGGGCCAGTGCAGTGATAGAAAAGCCAGCTGCACCCCAGCCTCACAGAGTTAGCTGTGTGACTGAATCTCCAGAGGGGGGAGTCACACAGCCAGTCCTCCAATGGCATAGAATGTTCATGCTGAGCCATTCACACCCCCAAAGCACCACCCACTTGTTATGCTGCCCCCTTTTGGATGTAGATCCATCCAATTTTCAGTGGGAGCTGAAGGAGAAGCAATCATTGGCTGGAGAGATACTGGGATTGCTAAGACTATAGTTAAGCCACATGTTGTGAAACCTGTCAAATGCTCCCAGAGTGTGAAATGTGGGTTCAAGTTCCTGGTATAAGAAACTTCACTCTACCTACAGCACTGATGTCTTTACAGACCCAGACGGTGCTGGTTGTAGATCTGTTGTTAGCTATCCCATATTCCTTTCTTTGGGGGAATGATAGTATAAAAGCAGAAGGTGTGACTCAGACCCACTCAGTTAGCTCCAAACCTGCAAGGGACTGGGTTAGCCAAAATGCCAATGAAACAGCTCACAGGGAAGATGGAAGGGAATGGGGTGGATCCCCTCTGCTAGTATTTAAGAGAAATCAGGTTACCTCTCCAGTGTATACAGACAAATACCTTAGGAGAGAGAGGGTGAGACCGCCTCCGGCTCCAGAGGAGGGGGGACACCTACTGCCCTGAAGGAAAATTTTGAGTCCTGAAGCTCAGGCCAGGGAGATAAGCTCTCTGCTTACCCTTGCCAGGGAACCAGGGGGAGTACAGAACATGGTGAAGGCAGTGACTCCAGCCAAAAAAGTGACACGGAGGAAACTACAGTGCACTTCCAAATCTGTGACACCCATCCAAGGGTGAGATACCCAAATGAAGTGTCTGACAGTGGCTTGGGAGATGACAGAGGTAACTACAGCCAGGAAGGAGGGAGAATGTCTTCCTTTAATCTCTGACTGCTTGATAGTCTGTGAAAACATAAAGGACTCTGACCCAAGTGGGAGAGGAAATTCTGCTCACCTTGACTCAGTGTGCGGGGAACAAAAAATCAGCCCAGTGGGATTGGGCATCAATACTCCTTCCCCTCCCTCCAGAGAAGCTGAGGTTAGGCCACCAGGGTCCCTAGGCCCTGTCCTCAGGGGAGGTGGAGCAGAGAAAGGAATCTGGCTAAGGGGGAGTTTTGAAGAATCGCTCTTGCCCGATCCCTTTACTGTTAAAGCAGTGCACGGCTGAGACCTGTTTCATAGTGAGGCAGCCCTAACATATTTCTTCCTTTGGTCCAAGGAATTGCTTCTCGTTATACTTCTTGGGGGCAGGGGAAACCTCAACCCATCATTGGGCAGCCGATCCCTTTAGGGACAAAGGAACACCACACACACTCCCTAAAAGCTGAACGGGAGGTGAGAGTGGGAGCACCAGATGGTTAAAGAATTATATACATTACAATTGATTTTCAGAGATTGCAGGTCAGGTTGATAGCAGCGATGTATATTTTCTAGCTTGTGAAAAAAAAATGGTTGGTGGTCATTCAGTCCCTTTGTTCAAAGCTTCCTTGTTAGAAATCCAGTCAAGAGATGTGAAGCAGGAAATGAAGATAAAACAATGATGTCAAAGCTTCCAGGTATAGACCTTCAGGCCGAGTGTATGGAAAGTTACTGGTCCAAGATGTCTTTAGCTCATGTCCTTACCACATGTTCTTACACGCTTTGCCAACTCACAAGGGCATCCCCTGGAAAGGCTTACTTGGTGGGATGACAGGTTTCAGAGTAGCAGCCGTGTTAGTTTGTATCCACAAAAAGAACAGGAGGACTTGTGGCACCTTAGAGACTAACCAATTTTTTTGAGCATAAGCTTTCGTGAGCTACAGCCCACTTCATCGGATGCATAGAATGGAACATATAGTAAGATACAAACACACACACACACGCACACAGATAAATTGGAAGTTACCATACAAACTGTGATGAGTTTCTCCAATAGCCCATTACTGTAAGAGTGGAGTGACCTTAATGGGCCATTAACACATAGCTCTCTGGCCCAGATGCAAATAATTTCCATTAATCCTAATCTCATATATTGTACCTAGGACTCGGTTCTAAAATTCAAACTGAAACAGTCTCAGGCTGCAGTAATCTCAGAAATGTCAGTTTATGTCATCAAAGTTTTTCAGTGATTCAAGAGGGAAGGGAATCAATTTAAAGGTGGCCAGCGTAAACTGAGATAGTTTTGAAAGGATAGCAGTATTAGGAGAGTGAGTCCAATTTAAAAACAAAAACAAAAAAAACTAGGTTCTAAACTTAGGTTCCTAAATCCTTATTTAGGCACCCGAGTAGGTGGCTATATTTCAAAATTGCCGAGCACCCAGCAATTCTTTCTTTTGACTTGAGTGGGAACTGCTGGGTGCTCATCGCTATTGAAAATTAACCCAGTTAGGGTCTAATTTTGGCATTAGGCTGCATTTACACTAAGGCTTTTTAGAAATTATCCCATTTTGGTTCTGCTCCACGAGACATATTAGGGACATGGTGGTAAAAAAACCCCAAAACACCGGTATTTGGTCTATGTTAGCTGTCCCACAGTTGCTAGCATAGGTGATGCATAGGGGGGTATGCCCCCTCCCCCGATTTCTGCTTGGCCTGCCAGGGGAGAGGGAGAGGGGTTTTGTCCTTCTCCCACTGCGCCTGCCCCGTGGCATGCTTGTCCCTTGTCCCTGGCAGTGAGGCCGGGGTGGGGAGTGGAAGGGGTGGGACTAGCCACTTCTCATGCAGGCCACTCCGGGTCACTGCTCTTTGCAGCAGGCAGCTGCCTGAAGAAGCCTGGCTGGGGAGGTGGTGGTGGTAGTGGTGGGCTGCCCCCCGCCCGGCCCAGCTGCTGGGGACAGAGGTCCCCTCTGCACCCAACACATTTCCGGTCACTTAGCACCTGTCCCCGGCAGCTGAGCCCTCATACTAGACCAACGGTGAACAAATTTCTTACAAATCCACAATGCAGACCAGTTCTTGTTTGACACACAGTATACAAACATCATTTTAAATCACACAAAACAAGCAAATGTTGCACAACACCACACAGCAAGTCAGTGGCCTAGTAAGGAATAGAATCTAGTTTTGCCATTCGACTCCATGAACCCTACAATTTGAATTAATAGATTATGGGTCCTATAAAAAAAGCCAAAGGACAGACCAATCACATTTACCACATTATGGCTTTCTATTGCACAAGGTACAGTGTGCATTATGTGTAAGTTTCTCTTTCCTTTGACACCCTAGACACTAGTTACTAGAGAGCAGATGAAAGATCCAAAGCTAGCTAGACCCTTGGCATGAGCTCATATGAAAGGAGCAAAGGGTATTGATAGACAAAGTCAATCCAAAATGATGACATTTCTGTAGGTTTTTCCTGAAAATGTAAAGACATTTAACCAAACTAGAAGGGGGGCCAATTATACAAAAAGTGTCGCTGAAATATATTCTCAAATAAAAGTAGCAAAATAAATCCTCTGGTATTTGTGGTATCATTATTTACTGTTCAGGAGGATTCATACTTCTGCAAATGTTCAAAAATCTCACAAATGTAATGAGGTTTTGTGCAAATGAATATTTGATTGAAAAAAATCATGTTGGGTGTGCATTATTTGCTGGTCATTATTTCTCATTCCTCACTGTCCTATTTCAAAGGTTTCAGTCACTCATTCAGGGAGCAGAACCAAGGTCACGTGACCCATTGCACACCATAAAAGGCAGTCAATAGCAAACAGTCCAAGTGCACATTTTATGAACAAACCACAAGCAGAAATGCATTGGTAATTAAATATTTGGAAAATGTTCATACAACGAATATATTCACAAAAATGTGAAGGAAGAAAAAAGGGGCTAAATTTACACTGCATCTTATTCACAAAGAATAATTTGACTGGCTCTGACCTACACACTGATTTATGGAAGATTTTTGAAGAGATTTGCAATATAAGAGAAAAGAAAAAATCTCTCAGGCAACCGGATTTCCTGCAGACAAAAGGAAAACTAGGATTTCTGGTTAAGTGTTGTACTAATGGCCAGGCTGGCCACAATGCTGTAATTACAGTAATCAAACACTATTTATTTATACCATGTCTCTTTTGCACTAGTCTCATGCATTCTCAATATTTACAATTCAATCTGCAGTTTATAGCCTCACATTGGCAGTGGCTTCTTTGAATATTTAATAAACTACTGCACTTAGCAACTTATATTTATACATCATACGGGAATAATGCAATAGAATTGCTGGCAATTACACCACCTCCTGTGATACTTCTCTACTCCAGAACAAACCTGACTTATTAGTGTAATCAGTTTTATAATTGTATGCAACATTTGAGAACATGCAGAATGTTTTTCCTTAGTATTACGATTAGCAAAGGAGTCAAGGCTGGATACACCAGTTTCCCTGGCATTACAGTGTAAAGCTGGTGTAACGTGGTGGAGAATCAGGCCATCTGATTTGGCTCATGATTATATTTTTGTTCTTAAGCTGCTATTTGTGATGATTTTATTAAGGAAGCATAGGTGCCGACTCCGTGGGTGCTCTGGCGCTGGAACACCCATGGGGAAAAATTGTTTTACAGTGGCAAGCACTGGGAGGGAGGGCAGAGGAGGGGGAATGTGGCACGCTCTGGGAAGAGGCAGGGCTGGGGCAGGGATTTGGGGAAGGAGTCCAATAGGGGCAGGGAGGAGGTGGAGTTGGGGCGGGAGCTTTGGGGAAGGGGTTGGATGGGGGTGGGGCAGGGGTGGGAGGGAGCAGGGCAGGGACGGAGTCAGGGTGGGGCCGGGGGCAAGCACCCACCGGCGCCAGGAAAAGTTGGCGCCTATGTGACCAAGTCTTCCAGTTTAAAAGTGCCTTTAAAACAATTGTGAGGTTTTTGGATTCACCCAGGCCAAAAAGGGATTTGGTCACTGTTTGCCTTGTGTCTGAAGGTGTGTTATGCTTGTGCAGCTTTGATGCAGAGCTCTGACCCCAACAGCCTGCCAGCAGCTGACAAGCCTCACTCTGGCTTTGCCCAATCTGGTTACTCCTTGCAGGCTTCCAGTCCTGAATTTGCGTCAAAATCGTACGGCTGCAGGGACCAGTCCCTCTCACTGGACCTTCATAGACAAAGTGTTAGGTTTACTGCCTAAAACACTCCAACCAGTTAGCTTTCTAGAAGCACACACATTACTCAGTTTACAAAGCACTGATGATTTATAATGAAAGCAACACAATTTTATTAACAAAAGAGCATGGCTTAAGTGATACCAAGTGAAAGAGGTAAAAATAGATATGGTTTCAAGCAAATAAATGTGAAAACAAGCATCTACAAGTCTAAAACTTAATCTAGCAAGATACAGTCTTTGTTCAAGGTGGTTTCTCTCACCTCCGGTCTCCTTTCTAGCTTTTTATTGGTCAGCCTGGCTAGGACCCCCTCCGAGAGAACAAATTGCTTAGTTTCTTTGTCTCCTAGGATGTAGGATAAAGATGGAGACTTTCTTTGTTCCTTATATCTGCAAAAGGATGTCTTTGCCTTGGGAAAAATAAGTGACAACCTTTCAATCTTATTTGTTCTTTTGCTTTTTAAAGCTATTTTTGCAAGTAAAATGGCAGAAACTTACTTAAAAAATAAAAGCAAACAGTTGAGATGAGCGTTGATATTTCTAAATCCCCCAAATAATATTATTTGCTGAAGTGGCAGATTTCTTAGGCTCCTAAAATCAGTTTTACTTCTGAATAGAAAGCACCATATAAAGTAATACTGTTGTTTAGCAGAGCGAGTTTTAAAATGGAAACATTTATTTGTGAATATTTTTATGAAAAATTCATTCCTTTTTCTGTTGAAAAATTTTGACATTTGGAATTTCCCCTCCAGCTCTATTGCTAATACTATAAAGAGCAAGAAATAAATGTTGCCGATTGTTACAAAGTCTCTTTCTATTACTGATCTCGCTCTCCAAGAGTGATGACTTTTAGCATTGGAAATGATCCTTCAGTAAGTTATTAGGAAAGTTTAAAGGGATTTCTGGACTCTCCATAGATTTTCATAAGACATTAGTACTTTCTAAAAGAATCATGAGCACAAAGAGGACCAGGAAGACTTGTAAACGAACGAATAACTCTGTTTGTGAAGGGCAAAAAGAAAAACACAAAACAATTCAGGGATTTCTTTTCATCTTTATGAACCAAGAAAGGCCTATAAATCCATTAATGCACAAGTTGAACAGTCTCTGTTGACTAGAACACTATTATAAGGTAATTTAGCAGGACAGAACTCTTTCTTTAACAGCTATAAAAACGTTTTCAGTTTTTTTTCTTCAATCCAAAGGACAGATGTTTTGAGACATGAACAGAACGTTGAGTTTCATTAGAGACTTACTCAATAATGAGGCTGTTTCAATAAAGTAACTCTTAGTCAAATTGACCATGCATCTCCTGTTTCAGCAATGAGGCATTTGGGGGTTATGGCACTGTTTGTTTCTAAAAAATCGTTAAAAGGACATTTTTTCCACTTTGTCGGGAGAAAAAAATCTCCTTCTCATGGTTCATTTTCTGTCAGCTTCTGGCTCTCTTTCTTGGTCAGAAGGGATTTGTTGGGAACTCAGTGGAAGCAGTTTCTTTGGACCCTAAAACTATGTGAATGTCAGCAAGGGTTTGCAAGAGGGATGTACAAACTTCTGTTGAGTTTAGGCATGCATGATTTTTCAAGGCACCACAAAAATCAGATTTGTCTAGATTTGGATTACTGATCTGGCCTGTCAGATATCTAGAGCTCCGTAATGACACTTGGACAACTTTCCAAACATTAGAAGCATTCAGAGCCAGGGTTCCAGTTCAGGCCTTTCTCTTGTTTTGCGTTTGAATGAACTCAGAAGCTCAGAATTTGACTTGGTTCCAGTTTAGCACCATAAGTCACCTCAGGCTCATCCAAACGCTGGCACAGGTTTGGTTGATTTTCAGCCCACATTCAAGAACATCAGCAAATATTTTAGGAAACCTGGTCTGAGTTTCAGAATTGCAACACAGTTTTTCTTGAAGATAATATTTGTGTAACAATATTTGTCGCTTTAGCCATTTGCGAAAGGTGCAGGACAAATTACAGGCACAGGCATTGTGTGTATTTTACAGAAGGTTAAAATGTTATGCACTTGGAATTATGTGTACAATAGTCCTTGGACAGCGATTCCCCCTCTCTCCCAAATTTAAACCCACCCAAATAATTTGTTGCATTTTGGAAATTCTAGATTTACGTCTTCATTTGTCAGAGAAAGCACCCAGGGTTAAATTCAGTGGTTATATGTCCGTCAATGTGAAATGCTTGATACTGGGTGAAAAGTAATGGTTTATGATAGATTATAGGCAGTCAGACCAGATAATCCAATGGTCCCTTCTGGCCTTAAACTCTATGAATCTATGAATCAGATCCTTGCAGATGAATTTAAAGACTTCTTGATACTCAGTGAGATATCTTTAGATGTAACCTCACCCACTCACCCATGTGTAAAGAAGTGTAAACTGGAGTAGCCTGCACACTGGGAAACCAAAAGACATTATAAATTAAAATTGAGTGGGGTATACTATGATTTGCACCTTTTTACATCCTCCTTTTAGCTTCTTTTCTTACTATACTCTTCTTGTCTGCCTTGGTTTAGGAATGAAACCAGCTTTGGCTCCCTTTCACTGGGACTGATGGAGCCAACTTCAGAATTGGTATGTAAGTTACATACTGATAAACTGATGAAAGTTTAAATAAGTGAATAAGTCTAAGGGAGCCCTTGGGACTTAGTGTAGAGGGAATTTAAATTAGTGTAATACTGTATACACATTCATGAGTTGGAAGAATGTACAAAGTTACACTAATTTAGGCTCCTTCTAGATTTCTTTAGACTCATTTCTTAATTTGGTCCCCAGTGGGCAAAGTTAATTTAAGAAACAAAAAAGCTCTCCAGGTTCCTGAATAGAAGGAGAACACAATTAACCTCCCTTGCTAAATGAGCCTGCTTCTTCTTTTGAAAATGCATTCCACTCTTACATTGAACCAAGTATGGGGTGACACATTGTGAGGTGCTGTCCAAATACAGTTCACATAAAACTAGTATACAAAAAATAGCATTAACAATTCTATTGGAAAAAGCCCACCATAACGTAGAGTGACAACTGTTGTAGAGCTAACATTTTTTTATATATACCATATATATAACCATGCAGTTACCACAGTCATTTCCTATCCTGATGAGTGAAAAAGTAGGAATCTGAAATCCTGCTTTAACATAACTAATGGCAAATATTGACTTTATAATGTAGGTTCTGTGGTGGGGCAGAGCCCCACCCCCTGAGAAAAGGGCTGAACCAGGCCAGAGAGGCTGTGCGAACCAGCAGCCAGACAGTGAAGGCCTGGGGAGAGCCAATCAGGGTGGGGGAAGGGGCAGCCAATCAGGACCGGCAAGGTCCTATATAAAGGCTGTCCAGCTAGGGAGCATGGCAGTCTCTCCCTGACTGGCAAGGGAGAAGGACTGACTCCTGAGTGGAAAGGTAGCACCTTGGACAAAGTAGTGCCAGGGAAGGGCAGAAGGAGCTGGGGAGCTCTGGCCAAGAAAAACCCCAGGCTGCAAGCCTTGCTACAAAGGGCTGAGCAGGTGCATAGGGCCGAAGGGGAAGCAGGCCAGGGACCATAGTTTGACAAGGGAAGAGAAGGATGGCAGACAGGGTTCTGCTAGAGGGTCCCTGGGTCAGGACCCACAGTAGTGGGTGGGCCTGGGTCCCCCCTCATCCCCCTTGTACTACACCTGGCTGAGGAGAAGTGTGGCCAGATACAGGCTGTGGCTGGCCCCTGCGATAAAGGGGCTAGACTTTGAGGCTGCAGTCGGCCACTAGAGCTGGTGTAGATCGAAGACTGCTGATAACACCAAATGCCCGGAAGGGGGTGAGACTGGAGCAGTGGGCACTACCAAGCAGGGAGCAACGCAGGTCCCCAAAGCAGCAGAGCAGATGAAGGGAAAGGCACCATGCGCAAAAGGTGCTCCATGACTGCACAGAGCAAATTCCCGGAGCAACTAGTGGGAGGCGCCAGCGGTGGTAAGTCTTGACCCTGTCACAGTTCCTGGACCTGATATTGCAATGTTGTATATTTAATTTTTTTTAAAAAGTCCCTTCTTGGGATCTGGCTGGCTCAGTGGATTGGAAATGGGATTATAGTTTTTCAACTCATGGCCTTGGTCTACACTACGAGTTTAGGTCGAATTTAGCAACGTTAGATTGATTTAACCCTGCACCCGTCCACACGACAAAGCCATTTTTGTTGACTTAAAGGGCTCTTAAAATCTATTTCTGTCCTCTTCTTTGACGAGGGGATTAGCGCTGAAATCGACATCGCCTGGTCGAATTTGGGGTAGTGTGGATGCAATTCAATGGTATTGGCTTCTGGGAGCTATCCCAGAGTGCTCCATTGTGACCACTCTGGACAGCACTTTCAACTCAGGTGTACTAGCCAGGTACACAGGAAAATCCCCGGGACCTTTTGAATTTCATTTCCTGTTTGGCCAGCGTGGCGAGCTCATCAGCAGAGGTGACCATGCAGTCCCAGAATTGCAAAAGAGCTCCAGCATGGACCAAACGGGAGGTATTGGATCTGATCGCTGTATGGGGAGATGAATCTGCACTATAAGAACTTCGTTTCAAAAGACAATGCCAAAATATTTGCAAAAATCTCCAAGGGCATGATAGACAGAGGCTGCAACAGGGACCCGCAGCAGTGCCGCATGAAAATTAAGGAGCTCAGGCCAGCCTACCAAAAAACCAAAGAGGCAAACGGCCGCTCTGGGTCAGAGCCCAGCATATGCCACTTCTATGATGAGCTGCACGCAATTCTAGGGGGGCCCCTACCACTACCCCACCCCTGTCCATGGACACCTTCAAGGGGGGAATCTCATGCAACAGGGATGAGGATTTTGGGGATGAGGAGGAGGAGAGCGCACAGCAGGCAAGCGGAAAAAACGTTCTCCCTGACAGCCAGGAACTGTTTATCACCCTGGAGCCAATACCGTCCTAACCCTCCTAAGGTGGGCTCCCAGACCATGAAGCCAGAGAAGGCACCTCTGGTGAGGGTACCTTTGTAAATATAATACATGGTTTAAAAGCAAGCGTGTTTAATGATTAATTTGCCCTGAAGACTTGGGATGCATTCGTGGCCAGTACAGCTACTGGAAAAGTCTGTTAACGTGTCTGGAGATGGAGTGGAAATCCTCCAGGGACATCTCCATGGAGTTCTTCTGGAGGTACTCCCAAAGCCTTTGCAAAAGGTTTCTGCGGGGTTGGGGAGGCAGCCTTATTCCGTCCTCCATAGTAGGATGCTTTACCACATCAGGCCAGTAGCACATAGACTGGAATCATTGCATAACATTGCATGACAGCGTATAGTCCTGGTGTTTGCTGGCATTTAAGCAACATCCATTCTTTATCTCTCTGTTATCCTCAGGAGACTGATCATCCCAGAAAATTGGGTGAGTGGCGGATTAGCTGGGTTTGTGCTGCACGTTAACCGAAAACCGCAGCCCCTCCTTTTAAATGGCCAACCCAACGGGTGCTTGGTATGGGAAAGGAGGGTGCTGCTGTTTGAAACCATTCCCACATGTTATGAAGGTTGAAGCTGAAAAACTGTGGCTTACCATGGCTACCTGCAAGCCGAATTCTGTTGCCTGGCCCTGCATGTGTGATCTCTCACACCAAACCGGCAGGCCCTCAATATAAGAGGCAAAATGTGACCTGGTACCAAAAGCACATATGCTATGTCATGTTAACAGCTTGGTTCACTGTGAAACCCATTTGTCTCTGAAATGTGTCTTTTTAAATACTACTCTTTTTTCCTCCCGCAGCTGCAAATGTTTCAATGCTCCCCCTATCATCTCCGTCCCACTGGCTAGCGCAGATAAGAAAGAAAAAAAACCGCACAAACAATGAAATGTTCTCTGAGCTCATGCAGTCCTCCCGCCCTGAAAGAGCTCAGCAGAATGTGTGGAGGCAAACAATGTCAGAGTCCAGGAAAGCAGAAAATGAACACGAGGACAGGTGGGACGAGCGAGATGAGAGGCGGTGGGAGCGCACTGAGAGGAGGCAGGATGCAATGCTGAGGCTACTGGGGGATCAAACTGACATGCTCCGGCATCTAGTAGAGCTGCAGGAAAGGCAGCAGGAGCACAGACCGCTGCTGCAGCCTCTGTGTAACTACCTGCCCTTTTTTCCATAGCCTCCTCACCCACACGCCCAAGAATGCGGCAGTGGGGGGGGCCCCTCCGGGTACCCAACCACTCCACCCCAGAGGACTGACCAAACAACAGAAGGCTGGCATTCAATAAGATTTGAAGTGCAGTGTGGACCTGTCCTTCCTTCCTACCCGAATCCACCACCCCATCCGGTACTTCCCTCCCCTCACCCCTCCCGGACTACCTTGGCAGTTATCCCCCAATTAATAAAAAAATGCATGATTTTGAAACAATGACTTTATTGCCTCTGCAAGCGGTGATCGAAGGTGGGAGGGCGGTTGGCTTACAGTGAAGCAGAGTGAACCAAGGGGGCGGGTTTTCATCAAGGAGAAACAAACAGAACTGTCACGCCGTAGCCTGCCCAATCATGAAACTATTTTTCAAAGCTTCTCTGATGTGCAGCACAGCTTGCTCTGCTCTTCTAATCGCCCTGGTGTCTGGCTGTGTGTAATCAGTGGCCAGGCGATTTGCCTCAACGTCCCACCCCACCATAAACGTCTCCCCATTACTTTCACAGATATTGTGGAGCACACAGCAAGCAGCAATAACAATGGGAATATTCGCTGAGGTCTAACCAAGTCAGTAAACTGTGCCAGTGTGCTTTTAAACATCCAAATGCACATTCTACCACCATTCTGCACTTGCTCATCCTATAGTTGAACAGCTCCTGTCTACTGTCCAGGGTGCCTGTGTATGACTTCATGAGCCAGGCATTAAGGGGTAGGCTGGGTCCCCAAGGATAACTATAGGCATTTCAACATCCCCAATGGTTATTTTCTGGTCTAGAAAGTAAGTCCCTTCCTGCAGCTGTTCAAACAGACCAAAGTTCCTGAATATATGAGCGTCATTTACCTTTCCCAGCCATCTCATGTTGATGTCGGTGAAATGTCCCTTGTGATCCACCAGTGCTTGTAGCACCATTTAAAAGTACCCCTTGTGGTTTATGTACTGGCTGCCAAGGTGGTCTGGTCCCAAGATAGGGATATGCGTTCAGTCTATCATCCCACCACAGTTAGGAAATCCCATTGCAGCAAAGCCGTCCACTATGACCTGCACATTTCCCAGAGTCACTACCCTTGATAGCAGCAGCTCAGTGATTGTGTTGGCTACTTGGATCACAGCAGCCCCCACAGTAGATTTGCCCACTCCAAACTGATTCCTGACTGACCAGTAGGTGTCTGGCATTGCGAGCTTCCAGAGGGCTATAGCCACTCGCTTGTGAACTGTGAGGGCTGCTCTCATCTTGGTATTCTTGCACTTCAGGGCAGAGGAAAGCAAGTCACAAAGTTCCATGAAAGTGCTCTTATGCATGCGAATGTTTTGCAGCCACTGGGAATCATCCTAGACCTGCAACACCATGCGGTCCCAGAAGTCTGTGCTTGTTTCCCAGGCCCAGAATTGGTGTTCCATGGCATGAACCTGCCCCATTGCCACCAGGATGTCCAAATTGCCAGGACCCTTGCTTTGAGAGAAGTCTGTGTCCATGTCCTCATCACTCTTGTCACCGTGCTGACATTGCCTCCTCGCCTGCTTCTGAAGGTTCTGGTTCTGCACACACTGCAGGATAATGTACAAGGTGTTTACAATGCTCATAACTGTCGCAGTGATCTGAGTGGGCTCCATGCTTGCTGTGGTATGTCGTCTGCAGAAGAACAGAGTTGCAGCGGAAGCAGTGGCTGACGACAGATGCCACGAGAATAGGTATTTATAGAGAATGACAAGAGTACCTGTGAGGTGGATTCATGAGAGCAGGAGAGCAGAGTTGCAGCGGAAGCAGTGGAGGACGACGGTTAGCACGGCGCACATTTCCCGAGGAAGAACACACGTACCCGGGAGCCCATGACAGATAACATGGAGAAATTCGGTATTGAGACAATACCAGCAGAGCAGAGTTGCAGCGGAAGTGGTGGATGATGACGGTTAGCAGTCCTACTGCGCTGTCTGCTGCCAGCAGCACCCAGGACACAGCAGTGGTGGTGTCGGTGAGCTGAGCTGAGCAGGCTGTACACTTGCTGTGGTATGGCGTCTGCGCAGAAAAAAAGGCACAAAACGATCGTCTGCCGTTGCTTTCACGGTGGGAGAGTGACAAGATGTACCCAAAACCACCCGCAACAATGTTTTTGCCCCATCAGGCATTGGGAGCTTAACCCAGAATTCCAATGGGTGGCAGAGACTGTGGGAACTATGGGATAGCTACCCTCAGTGCACTACTCCATAAGTCAATGCTAGCCACGGTAGTGAGGACACACTCCACTGACTTAATGCACTTAATGCAATCGACTGTATAACATCAATTTATAAAAATTGACTTCTATAATATTGATCTAATTTCATAATGTAGACATACCCTTGGTTACTATCATAAATATAAAGGGAAGGGTAACCACCTTTCTGTATACAGAACTATAAAATCCCACCTGTCCAGAGGCAAAACCCTTTCACCTGAAAAGGGTTAAGAAGCTAAGATAACCTCGCTGGTACCTGACCAAAATGACCAATGAGGAGACAAGATACTTTCAGAGCTGGTGGGGGAGGGACAAAGGGTCTGTCTGTCTGTGTGATGCTTTTGCCAGGACCAGGTCAGGAATGCTCTTCAGAACTTCTGTTAAGTTAGTAAGAATTCTAGCTAGAAATGCGTTAGATTTCCTTTTGTTAAATGGCTGGTAAAATAGGTTGTGCTGAACGGAATATATATTCCTGTTTTTGTGTCTTTTTGTAACTTAAGGTTTAGCCTAGAGGTATTCTCTATGTTTTGAATCTGATTATCCTGTAAGGTATTTACCATCCTGATTTTACAGAGATGATTCTTTTACTTTTTCTTTAATTAAGATTCTTCTTTTAAGAACCTGATTGCTTTTTCATTGTTCTTAAGATCCAATGGTTTGGGTCTGTGTTCACCTATACAAATTGGTGAGAATTTTTATCAAGCCTTCACCAGGAAAAGATGTCTCCAAGTGGACTCTTTCCCTGTTCTTTGTTTAACATGCTTGGTGGTGGTAGCATAGGGTTCAAGGACAAGGCAAAGTTTGTACCTTGAGGAAGTTGTTAACCTGAGCTTGTAAAAATAAGCTTAGGGGATCTTTCATGCAGGTCCCCACATCTGTACCCTAGAGTTCAGAGTGGGGAAGGAACCTTGACAGTTACTATTTTCAACCTGGCTCAGAATGTTGGTGGTTGAAAATTGTTAGCATCTGATGATGGTTTGGTGATTTATGAGAAATGAGTCTTAGTCCAGATCAAAGCTGGGAAAAATTATTTTTGACAAATTTTGCAAATTCTAAATTGCTGTTAGATTCAAGGCTATTTTGTTTGGCTCTAGAATGTCCTTGTGAAAGTTTTTTTCATATGACTTCTGGGGAATAGTTGTTTTTCATGTTAATACGTTTGTGTACATGAAAACCAGGGTACCTAAGTGTGAGTAAGGTAGTTTATAATTTGTGTACAAATACCCTCTCTTTTATATAAGGCTTCAGTCATCCAATCAAGGAGCAAAAACAGTACCATGTGATTCAACTGACTTGTAACACACCATGTGCAGCAAAAAGTAAATAGTCACAGATGCAGTTGAAACAAACAGTTTGCAACAATTTCTAGGCTGAAAGGTGTTGCATAAAAGCATTTGTTGAACCCTTATGAACAACCAATAAATGCTTGAATATTTCGATTAGAAAGAAACCTGTTTGGTGAACGGGTTCTGAAAAAAATTGTAACTTTCTTTTGAAATGTTGTAACTATATGCTCTGCAGCAGACCTGCCAACTGATTAGCAAGATTAATTTTAGTATGGTAAATTTAAGAGGATCTTGATTAAATTAGCTTGCTTTGCTAACAAATGTGCTTTTAAACCAGACATTTTTACATATCCCACAAGAATCTGTAAGAAGCACAAACCAACAGGACTGGCATGTCAACTTTATTAGAGGTTCTAGCTAAAATCTACTTTAGATTATATTTAGACTCCTGGGTCAAAATTTTCAAAACAAGGCCTCTACATTTAGGCTTCTAAATCCATATATAGGTACCTATATAAGTGATCTAAATTTGGAAAGTGCTTGCTACCTAGAAGCTCCCATTGTACAAATGCAGCAGCAGTTTGTAATTAGTAGGGTTTCCTGCCTGTCACTTCATGTTTCAATGTGTTTCCTCATGAGACACTGGAACAACCCTACTGCTAGATTGTTTTTTAACTGCTTGTCAGTGTTTGTATTAGCACAATTGATATATAGTGCAATTACTATTAAAAATCATATTTTATGGGTGTTGTCATTGCATAACACTATTGTTACAGCAATGCACATGACTGGCTCTTTTTTGATAATAGTTATTATGTTGAAAATATATTTCTCCTCCACCTACATTCTATTTTCTTCAGTATTTATATTCCTAACTGTATTTATGGAAAGAAGATTGTAATACATATACATCAGCTGAATAGGTGAAAGGATATTCTAAAGGACTGAGATTCAGGAGACCTGGATTTAAATCCCTGCTCTACCACAGATTTCCTGTGTGATCATAGAATATCAGGGTTAGAAGGGACCTCAGGAGATCATCTAGTCCAACCCCCTGCTCAAAGCAGAACCAATCCCAAAGTTTTGGCCCAGATCCCTAAATGGCCCCCTCAAGGATTGAACTCACAATGCTGGGTTTAGCAGTCAATGCTCAAACCACTGAGCTATCCCTCCCCTCCAAGGGTGATGTTGGGCAAGTCCTGATGTTTACCTTGTGCCTCAATCCTTCATCTATAAAAATGAAGATATTTCCCTATCTCCTAGCAGTGTTGGGCAGATAAACTCCACTAATGATTGTGAGGTGCTCAGATGCTAGGTGATGAAAGAAATTTAGATGAATATTATCTTCCCATGTCTAAAGTTGTGCTTCAAATAGGACTTGGTTTTAGAAATTTCTGTACCTTTTCTTTGCTCATTTTTAGCTTAATGAACAAGTAGATGGTGTTTGTCTGAATTCAAATTAATATAATGTTAAGTTGTCAAAACACACTGAAGGCATTTAGAAATACATCCTTTCATTTGAAAATATAAACACTCCCACTTGAAAGCTGCTTTGAAAGCTGATGAGATTGTGCATCAGAACAGGGAGTAGAAATATCATTTATTGTATGATAGGTCTACAGAAGTTTATTGTACTGACTGGAATCATTATTCTGATGGCTAATCTTAAATTGTGTAATAGTCTACCCTTTGTCTACCCTGAATAAGATTTCTTTGATGGCTGTGTTGGAGTGGCCCCTTGATCTGGACACAAAGCTAGAGGAGAACTTGGACTGTAATTAAGGGAGAACTTTAAACATTTTTAAGAATCAGTTCAGTCTGAATAAGTATCCAAGAATGTGTAATGTGAAGGATACCTGAACCTCTTGGAACAGAAATCATGCTACAAATCTCACAATAGCAAAGTTTTTGGTTTTGTTTGTTTGCTATAAGAAATGTTAATGCTAAATCAACAAACATTTCTCCACAACAGATCCCCTCTACACAGGTAGGAACACCTAGAACTCTTTATAGTTTACGTTGCCCTCTTTTGGATTATTTCTGACTCACTGATGCCGAAATTCAATGTAACACAAATAGCCTTATCCCAGCCTTCCTGTTTATGCTCACAATTTGCTTCTGTGAGAGATGCACAATTATTTGTGGGTGAAATTCCACTATCTTGTGTGAAGTTAGTGCTCATGAAAGCTGCCAGATCTGAATTCCTGTGAGCTGAAGACTGCTCAATCTGTGGAGCAAGTACAGCACAGAAAGGTGCAATGCATGCTTCCATTTGCAACGCTACATTTTTGTCCACTGGACTGATGCTATATGACTTGCACATAGGCTTTTGAACAGCATCAGGAGGTAATGACTTTTAATGAGTGCAGACCTGGGACTTGGTACAGCCCTATAACCAGTGGTGAGCTGGAGCCGGTTCACGCGAACCGGTTGTTAAATTTAGAAGCCGGTTTAGAACCAGTTGTTAAAGGGTTGGGCAAACTCTGGCCCGCAGGACCATCCTGGCTGAGCTCCTGGCTGGGGAGGCTCCCCTTGAGAATCTCTTTTTACTCACCCAGTGGCGCTCTGGGTCTTCAGCAGCATTTCGGCAGCGGGTCCTTCACTCGCTCCGGGTCTTCGGCGGCGAGTCCCTCAGTGCCGCCGAAAACCCGGAGCGAGTGAAGGACGTGCCGCCAAAGTGCCACCGAAGACCCGGAGCGAGTGAAGGAACTGGTTCTTCAGATTTTGGCAGCTCATCACTGCCTATAACCTGATTTAACTCAGGGCCAAGGTAGTGTGGATTTGGAAAACCTAGCAGGAGGTTCTCACAAGCTCTGCTCTGTGGGGACCATGACCAGAGTACACAAGGGATGCACTAATTCAGTGCATTCCCTGGGCATCTTCTAGCAATCAGGCTCCTCTGGAGCCCTAGTTGTAATTTAAAACTACCCTGCCCTGACAGAACTCTGGGTAGTGTAGTGGCACAAACACCACCTGCCTTCCCTTGGGGGAAATCTTCTTTGCAGGTCAAACAATTGAACCATCTGAGAATATTGTAGACATCCATTGTACAGCCTTGATTAATACCTCAACCTTTTTTAAATCTTAGTAGTGTATGCAAAGAGAGACAGAAGCTTTGTGTAAAAGCCATTGTTTTTCCAAATACAATATGTTGACATATGGCCAGATTATAACATTTAGGTTTGTGAGTCCTGTTGATGTTGTATTGAGAAATCTAATGTATTTTAATTCTCATTTCACTGGTTTCTGAAGGGAATATATAGTGTAACCCTGAATATTACCATAAAAATGCATGATTAAACTCATAACAAAGCTTCAGTTGTGATCTTCATAAATTGAGTCAACAGAAGAAGAAATAATAGTAAATAAATAAAATGGAATGATAAAGCTTTGTATGCCATAAAATGCATACAATAGAAAAAGGAGAGCTAAATGAGACAAACTCCAAGTGTGTTAATATATATACAAACAGAAAAGTCACGCGGCAGACAGACAAACCTGTCTGTGTCTCATTAAATACTAGAAAAGGGCAACACCAAAAAAGATTCTGACCACTGAATGTACTGGGCATAGATGATCTATGGATGAAAAGCATCTGATTTGTCCTTCTCATCTGATAGTTGTTGTTCTTTTGTAAATGGTGCATTTTTATATTAAAAGACATTTTACAGGTAGGTGCACAGAACGATTGTTAATAAGGTGCACAGGTTGAGATCCACATACAATCAAAGATTGCTACCTAAGTGTTAGATAAATGATACACTGATTCTTTTGGTACAGTTGCTAATGTTATATACAGTTTGGTACATAGACAACTGGGGCACATAATCATGTTCCAGTATGATCTGGCTCTATGGCACCAGGGTCATGCTAAGCATAGTGTATAGAACATTTTCATCATTTGTATTTATTTAAACATATTTTAACTTGGATATGTTCCAGATAAGCAATCAAAAATATGCATAATTTTAATTAGTTCTTTAAAATAGCACTGTTGATGTGGAGTAATCAATTTTTTATGTGCCGGCAAAAGCACAGAACACAATGACAGATGGTAAGTCAGAATGATTCTTGTAGCTAAATACTCACTGTCCTTGTTAACCAAGAGAGTGACAACTTTGGTGTCATTTTGTACAGTAGGTGAGAGTTTTCTTTTAGATAAAACTATCTGTCCAAAACTACATGACTGACTATAGTGTGGCATATTTGAACATGAAAATATCTAACTGACATATCAATGTGATATGTCCTATACATACTCCAATTTCAACAAGACATGACATGAGATTTGAAGCAATGTCACCATGCAATATCTAACTTGCTAATCAGCTCAGCTAGCACATGTGTGTGTTATTTCATCATGCCAAGAATAAACCATGAGCAGCCAGTTAGTCAGTTCAAACTCAGGAGAAATTTTAGTTACCCAATTACAAGAGGAAAGACAACAATTCTTCCTGATAGCTCTGCTTCACATTCTAATCAAAGTAGCCTTATAGAATGGCTTCATTTTTAACGTTGTCCTCTTTGTTTGGTAGATTTCATCTTATAAGTATGTTTCTATTAGAACCTTTTCAAACAGTCAAGACCCTTGTTTCAGAAAGTCCAAGGGAAAATTTCACTCCAAACTCACAAGCCTTGATATGGCTAAGGTATAATGAAACAGTGCACATTTTATTTTGAAGTCTTGTGCAGTATGTCTAATCTAACTACATATATATGTTATTGTTTCATTCTGGGGGCCTAGATTGCTCAGATGATTGGTAATAGGAAATGGAGCCTGTCACATCTAGGTTACTTGTTCAACATCAGCCCAAAATGGAAGACATTGAATGTCATTATCTTCTGATGGCTCATTGATGAAGTGCTTAAAATAAGTTTGGTGCCTTCAGTCTTTTTGCTGGACTGGTGTCCACAACGTTATGTCCCCTGGCACTATCTGTAACCATATTGATAGGCTTGGTAACAAGGCCAAGTACTGAATGGGCATTGAGAAAAATCACCCTTCTCATCCCCAGAGGTGGTCCCTCAGGTGGCTCAGAAACAGTGGGTGCTCATATGATATACTGGCACCTCTATTAAGCGGCTATCTTGCGCCGTAGAATCTCAGCTTTCCTTTTAAAAAAGTAAATCTCTAGCTGTCATGGTGGCAATGAAAATATGAACCAAATGTAACTGATGCAGAGATGAGTCTATAGAGAGCCTGGAACAATAGATAGCTCTGAGAGTATCTCTACCCTGCAATAACTGGGTGTAACTGCAGCTTTAATCTAGCTAGTTTGGGTAGCAATGAAGCCAGGAAAGCCATGGAAGCCTGCACTGAAATTGTACTGCCATTGCTTCACTGCTACCAATACCTGAGCTAGCTAGATTGAAGCTAGCTCAGGTATGTCTACACAATTTTTAATCAGACCCTGGGATTACAGTGTAGCCATCCTCTGAGATGTGTGAGCTGCACCATCCATCTTAAGGGGATGTTAACTGAGGTGCTCAGTGATCATTTAAATATCAACATTGTTAAACATTTCATTCCTCCTGTAAGAAAGGAGATGGAGGATCACAGATCTGCACAATTTAATGTGAGTGAAGTCTTATTTTGTTGACATAGGTGGGTAGAATTTGAGACATATTACTTCTTTTATCCAGTATTCTAAAAAGAAGCAAGCTCAAGGCGCTTAAGAGAACCCATGGCTAGAGATGATTGGACAAATTTTGATGGAACCATATGCTAGCAGTATACATGGTTCTGTCCAAAATTAAAATGCTTTACAAAATTGTGTTGATTTTGAAGCAATTTAGTTTTGTAAGAAAACTGGGGAGGGGGAAATCTGATACTGCAATTTTTGGCATGCAGCATTTTGAAGGATCATTTTCATATAACTTTAGAAATATATTTATTTTGAAGGATACTAGATATTTTGTACAATACTAGGCTCCTTGGCCTTGACTCCCTTTCCGCACGTGATGACCACAGAACTCAGCTAATTAGTATTAGTTTTCTGGCATAGGCAAAATACATTAATCATCTGAATATAGTCCGAAGGACTTGTGCCACATCCAATGTAACCAGGGCCAGGCCATGTATTTACATTTAGACAATTAGACTTATAGCATTTAAGGCCAAAAGGGATCACCGGATCATCTAGCCTGACCTCCAGTATATCACGAGCCATCAACATCACCCATAATTTGCACACTAAACCCAACACCACAAATCAAACCAAAGTATTATAGCCCATCAGTGGTTCTCAAACCTAGAAGCTTAGATCAGTGGTTCTCAAACTAGGGGCGCCGCTTGTTCAGGAAAAGGCCCTGGCGGGCTGGGCTGGTTTGTTTACCTGCCGCGTCCACAGGTTCAGCCAATCGCGGCTCCTACTGGCCACAGTTCACTGCTCCAAGCCAATGGGGGGCTGCGGGAAGTGGCGTGGGCCAAGGGATGTGCTGGCCTCCCTTCCCGCAGCCCCTATTGGCCTGGAGCAGCGAACCGCGGTCAGTGGGAGCCGCGATCAGCTAAACCTGTGGACGCGGCAGGTAAACAAACTGGCTGGGTCCCTTAGGGGCTTTCCCTGAACAAGCGGCGCCCCTAGTTTGAGAACCACTGACCTAAATTATTATGTGTCACAGGCAGAGAATGGGAGGGATCGAGATGCATCAGTTCTCAAGGCCTCAGAAAATGATTAAATGAGCTATACCCAAATAATCTTGACAAATGAGCCACACCCACACTCTGCAGGGAAAGGTGAACCCTCCCTCCCCCGTGTCACTGTTCCATGTGACTATTATACTTCTTATTCACCTATATATAAAAAAATACATTATCAGATGTCACAAGTCCTTATAGTGCATGGAGTGACTCCCTAATCTTTCCACGATGACATTTCCATGATGCTTTTAATGGTTTTGTAACATGAGACAGAGTGGTGGGTTGTTGTTTTTTTTTTAATAAGTGAGATTATCTGAGGCTCTTTGTTACAGTTCATAGTACAATAGATATATTGGATTGTGGTGGCAGAGGGTAAACATCAGAAATAAACAAACTAAATAATAAAATGGCTGCAAAACAAAATATAATGTGGACTTCCAAAATATTTTCCAGACGATTGTCTGAATGGTTAATAAATTATCCTTTTTTCTTCATTTAGTATTTGTTGAGAGTCACACACAGTACTAGCTTGGACAGAAGTGGAAAGGGAACCAAAATATATATAAAATGGCACCCAGCGCAGTATATTATTATTCATGCTGTCTTGATAAAATGTTTCAAAATGAACAAATTGGCCCCAACATATTTTCCTCCTTTTTCCTATTTTGGGTTACGTCACCCATATACTGGTCACTAAAAGCCAGATTTTCAGAAGTGTTAAACACCAATATTGATAGCTAAATACAGTGGAAACTGCAGTGATGAGTGGGATTGGAGAAAGAGGGTCAGGTTTTGGGGGACCATGCTAGTTTGTTTAGGTACCAGGGACTTGGGAATGCAAGCCAGAGCCAAGCTTATACCACACCAGTGTTGGAGCCTCAGTTTGTGTCATGTGACTGGCCTTTCAGCAAGCTTAATAAAGTTATGTTTCCTGCAAGTGTCTCTGCCCGCCACATCACTTATTGCTAATGAAACGCTCAGCACCTCTGAAAATCAGGCCCTGAGGTATTATATATGCTGATTGCAGAAAATGAGACCGCTCCACACTGTCTTGCAATTCCCAGACTTTAAAATCACATCAAGCCTCAAAGAAAAGCCTGAAAGTAATACCCTGTTTCATGTCAGACTTTTCTTTTGAATGTGTTTTGCAAAACTATCTCAGGATGTCATAATTAAAGACACAGATAATCGTAATGAAAAGGGGGATGATGTCCCTGAAATAAAAGCTGTTAGGCATATCAAAATATTTCCATTGTATACTATAGTGCTCATTAGTAACATTTGCCAGCGGTAACCACATATAAAGCTTTGATATGCTGGTGTGGGATTCATTGAAGACCCTTGTTCCAGTTCTATCACCAAACTGGAGGGAAGGTTTGGTGATTTTCTTGGTTTTCATGGAGATCACCTCCTCTTTAGACACTGCTAGTGGATGGTGTCTAACACTGGGGGTCATACAAATTACGTATGCAGAGCAAACATTTGTCCTTACTAATTTGCCATAGCACACCAAAAGTCAGCTAGATCTACAAATATATCCATGGAAGGTATGAACCATCGATACCCCTCACCCCATGTTAAAATGCACAAGTTGACAATGGTGCCATACTATCAATACATTTAATATACTGTTCAAAGTATAAACATTTCTACTTTTGCACCTGCACTTCAGCTTTCAAGAGCTAGTCTTCGTTCCTCAAGTCTAAATAATAGTTACTATTATAATTTATTTATGTATATAGCTCCATAAATATGAATGACTCTTTAAAGATGAAAAGATGGCATGCTTCTGCCCAACAGAGTTTACAACTGAAAGTATAAAGTAAATGCTTTAAATGGCACAATAAAATATTAGATTTCCCACATTTCACCCCTCCTTTTTTCAAGGCCACATGTGCCTGAAGTTTACTAGAGTGTAATGTGGAACATCTTTACGAAAGCCCCTTTTTAAAATATTGGCAGCACATTACGGTCGCAGCGGTTACTGAGAATTCAGTTTTTGCCTTTTTTTTTTTTTAAACTCGGAAATAATTGCGGAATCAAAATACCAGGTTGATACCAAAAATGTTACAACTGTTGAGTTTTTAATGGTAACTTTTTCTGAATAAATGGGTAGCACTTCCTCTACCACTATCATATGAAACAGAAGAAGTCAAGCAGGTAGATACTGTGGGTGGATCTTTTTCCAAGACTTCTGTATAAGCCTAGGAAAATATGCTTTAACAACTTCTTGCAGTCCAGCATTTTTAAAAAAGATAATAAATAAAGCAGCTTCTGAAGGAATAAAATATTTTCCTCTTACTTGTCCAAAAACAACAACTGGGTTTGAAGACATTAAGTCACTTGACCCATACCCTTCCCCCCAGCTTGTTGATGACTGGTTTTTACAGGTTACTTAATCTGCTACACCTAAAAAACAAAAACAAAAGCTTCATATTTTACCTTTAGCTACACAGTGCTTTTCTTTATATATCTTCCTGTCAGACAGAAGGCTGAGGAAGTGATAAAGTGAACTTGGATTAGTATGTTTCACAATGTAGATGTGTTATAAGGAAATGGCAAACAGTGCAGATTGTTCTCTTGTGGCGGACTAGACTGCCTTTAATTTTAAATGTGGCAAGATCTTTCAGCTGACCAGCGTGGCGGAAAAGCATTGTCAGTCTGCAAGTTTTTGTGTTGGAAGGAAAAAAATGCAGTTAACATAATGGAAGGATGGTTACTAAACTTTATCTAGGCTAGATCTCTGTTGGTATAGATAATTGTACAAATAGACTTGAAGGTAATAGCAAAATAATGACTGCAGAATATGAATAACTCACGTGAATTTGGATGAATTTCCTGAATCTTCCCTTACACCTATGTGTTTGTGTGTGTGTGGTGTGTGGGTAAAAATATAGACAAGGACCATTCCAGAAGAAACACAGACAAAAGAAATATTTCAGATTTCCTAGGACTGCTTAGAGCAATGTTTTGCTGATTGATTTATATCTGTCTCTGATGGCCTAATGACAGCCTGTGTTTTTTGGTTGTAAGAACTACGAGACCCACAATCCAGTGAATCTATGGGACTACTGTAAACTCTAGTTTCACAAAATATTAATTGAAAGTTGAAAATTATTTAGGCTCAGGGGTCTATAAAATATGTAATGTTAGAGGTCTGTGAAACTTGTAGTGATCATTGGAGTACACTGGAGCACAGAGCCGACTAGGAAATAGGTATGTGAGGAGGGACAACTAGACAGGTAAAATATATGGGTCCCTGAATGACTTCCTGAATGTTTTGAATAAAGGAATATGTGGGTTCAGCTTATATCATTCAAATTTGGGATGTTCAATATAAATCCAAACTGTTTATTATTTTATTAATTTGTATAGAACCTATCAGTGAAGTATCTAATGTTCTCTTATTACTGGTGAATTTTACATTTGTCCCCAACAGTACAGTACCCCTCTATTTTGAGACAGTGATCACAGAGATAACATTCTGACCAAGGGCAAGTTGGATGCCAAGATGATTTTTTCACACTTCGATCTTCATCATCCATGCTCAATTATTTTGGTAAATACAAATAATCTTTTAGCAAATTAAGTATCTTTTACACTCATTGAACAGAGGACATTTTCCATCTGTTTTATCAAAGAAACAGAATCCTTTGTCCCAATTTTCAAACTTGGAAGTGGCAAAATCAGTAAATGAGCACCTAGGATACATTTTTTAAACATGGGTAGTTAAAGCTGGGTGCCCACTGGAAGATTTGTAGAAGTTCAGCACCTCTAAAAATCAGGTAACTTTTATTTAGATGCCTGGATATGGGTTTAGTTGTCTAACTTTAGACATCTAAATGTGAAAAAAAAAAAAAAAACTAAAAAAAACCCCTGGGTTCTCAATACATATCTGGATGACTAAATGTAAACAATCTAGTATGAAGATTAGGCCCATAGACTAGAACTGACTGAATATAAATCACCAAATACAAAATTTACTAAATTTGGCTAATATTGTTTTTTATCCTCATGAAACATTAGTTTTTTTTAAAAAATATATTCAACATTAAAATATTCAATATATAATACAAGGGGATAGAATCATAGAACTGGAAGGGACCTGGAGAGGTCGTCTAGTCCGGTCCCCTGCACTCATGGTAGGACTAAGTAGTATCTAGACCATCCTGACAGGTGTTTTTCTCACCTGCTCTTAAAAATCTCCAATGATGGAGATTCTACAACCTCCCTAGGCACTTTATTCCAGTGCTTAATCACCCTAACAATTAGGATTTTTTTTCCCTAATGTCCAACCTAAACCTCCCTCCCTTACTGCAAATTTAGCCCATTGCTGCTTGTCCTATCCTCAGAGGTTAAGAACAACAATTTTTCTCCCTCCTCCTTGAATAACCGGCAGCCTGTGAAGTATTTTGGTATATTTTCACTTAAGCATTTCTTTGCCACTGCAGGATCCTTGGGCACTGGCATATCTTAGTCCCTCCTATTCTAGAACCATGGCACATACATGTTTAGTCTCCTATGAGCTGTACTTCGGTTTAGTATTTGGGCATGGAGTGATGTTGGTGACTTATGACATACAGGAGGTCAGACTAGGTGATATGGGTGTACCGTCTCATTTTAGAACTCTAATAATTAAATGCCCTGAGTTGGTATTCAGTGTTCAGTTTCATCTGAATCACATGGCTTTTTTCCCCTGTCCTCCAATTGGATTAACAAACATTTATAAAGATTACTAGGTTAAATATGTGTAGCTGACATCAAATGTGTATTCAGATAAAGTTATCCAGACTATATGAGCAGTGTGACAAATGATCATGAGTTGAAATACACTTGCAGTGCTGTTCAGCCCCATCTATTCTCTAGTGGTTTAACAAAAGTTTATCAAAATTACAAACCGTAAAATGATACCTGTTTGATTGCAGAATTCTGTTTCTCTTCCTCCCACCCCACCCAGAGCACTGAGCTGATGAAGCATGATAACATCATTGAAATATTTTGTGCTAAAGTGTAGTGTCACAATTTTTCGAGGATGACCTCTGGAGGAAGTTTATTACTTATTGGCAAACTAAAAATGCTTGTCCTCTTCAGGTTCTTTGTGAATATGTATGTGGTAACCTTGAAAAAGTGTGTTGCCATCAGGTTTTTACTACTTGTTCTAGTATCTAATAAGCTACAGAAAAAGAAAAAAATATTACAGCATTTTGAATTCTAGGAATTATAAACATAATTAATAATCTATTTTATGGAGGTCTTCTTGAGATAATGTCTCAAGTCTTCAAATACACTTTTATATCAGCTACCATTTCTCCTGCTGTACATTCAGATACCAAAGAATGGTTCTTTCTGTATGGTTCTTTCTGCTGATGCTCGAACCAAGTGGCTGAGAGCAGTTTAACAGCACACACTTCCTGAAAAATCTAAAACATATTTTAGTTACTGAAAACTTGCTTCAATGGCATATTACTTTGTTAATGCTGTTGCAAGATATTGTTTTTCTTACCTAATACATTTCACAGCTATACATTTAACAGATGCTTCACTTTTGTCTCCTTTTGAAATACAAGGGTCTTTTTTACTAAAGGAAAATAATGGCCACCAACAGACGTTACTGTGGAGATGCAGCCAAATGAGGTTCCTGCTGCTTTAAAAATATTTTTACAAGCATATTGTGACTTTTCACTATGTGATCAATTCTTCAATATGGTGTTTCTCCAGCTGTGTATTTGGTCAATTTGTGAATATCTAAACTTTCCCCATATTTTGATAGACACCTGCAGATATTTGACATTTTGCTTTCTTCTTATAGTATAATATGATAATACTAACAATAACTCTGTTATTTAGTAGATTTCATCTAAAAATCTTCAAGTGCTTTACAAACTTGAATGAATGTTGTTTCACAACATTTTTATAGTACAGGCAAGTGCTGTAATTTAGAAGCATTTAACAGATGTGGAAATGGAGTCACAGACTTGCTGTAGGTCACAGTGAGTAGCAAAGCTACCAACATTATTTAGGAGTCTTAAATGCTATCCATTAGTCCAGACCCTCAGATTACATGTGGCTGTTGCACAGGTGTCCAAGGGAGGGAGGGGACATGAGTAGCCTCTGTGCTATCTTTTGATGTCACCATAGAGAGACCCTGTCACAATTACAGTTCTTCTGTTCAGCTGACTGCAAAGATTGCTCCTGATCAGCATTGTGATGGCTCTCCCCACAGGCCACATACCCCTTGCTCCCCTTTGAAGGGCGGCACAGCAATCACACTCCTGTGTGCAATGGGAACTGCCAGAGTCATCAGGTGTCCTTGAATTGCAGCTGGATTAGAATGGTTCTGCAATGTCCCCAGAAAAGGGCTGTACCTTAATAGTCTAATTGAGCCCCATTTTATGCATACAATTAATTGTGGGAAACACTAGAAAAATACACTAAAGAACAATTTATAAATAGATGCACTGTCAATGAACAATTCAGTAACGCTTGATTATAATGCAATTGATTCCATCAAACAACCCCCTCTCTCCTCAAACAAATTTATTCTCTTTAAGGGCCTGATCCAAAGTGTATTGAAATTAATGGGAGATTTTCTATTAATGTCCATGGGATTTGGATCAGGCATTAAATTAAGATATATAGATTATATATATTATACACACACACAGAGCACCTTTCATCCAGAGATGACAATACACTTCACAATTAACTAACCCTTATAACCTTATTGTGAGATACTGTAGGTAACTATATTTATTTTACAGATAGTTGTGATGAGGCAGGTAGAAATGACATGATTTTTCTAAGGTCACATGACAAATCAGGGGTGATGTCCAGGACTGGAATTCAAGTGTCCTAATTAGCAGTCACCTGCTCTAACCATCATCCTCAACTCCCCCCTTCCCAAAAACATCATATCACATATTAAAAGGCAACATTTTCTCCTTTAAGTTACACAAGAATCTTTCTTCCCATCAGTAACAAGATACTGATTGTGACTTGCACTCCTTATTTTCATGCAAACAGTGGCAAGTGATGGGGTGAGAATGTGTCTCATGACACCTGATCAACAGCAGCTGGAACAGCTATCAACAGACAGAAATTGGAAATACGAAGACTGATTTGTCCAGAAGGTTTTGTAATTCCCTCAGTTACCTCTGTCTTAATATTCACACTTTGACTGAGTTGTTATCTGACAGAGATGCAACTAAAATAGGAAAGAGCGGGAACTAGACAGTAAAAAATGCACTGGTTTCTTTGAGAGAAAAGTTAAATCATTATAACCTTTTAATAATATAAATGGTATGCCTGGGCTCAAATGCAATGGTGACAATACTTATGCATTCTGATCACTAGATTTCTTTATGCAAAACACGAAAACGGTGTTCCAAACGAGGTAAAAATTATAACGTGTTGCCAGCAACCATTTGAGTACCACATTCTGGAACTGCACTGATGGTAGAACTTAGAAGGTAAGGTTTTTGTTTGTTTGTTTGTAAACCATGAAACACCAGGACATTACAAGGCATGTCTGAAGGACCATGTGATTGTTGCACATTCTTTGACTATAGAGTCTATGTTGTATGAGACACTCAGTGAGTTAAAAGCACACTGACTGAGGTCACTTCAGCCATGAATACAAATCTTTAGTGCACAGCAAATGCACATTTGTCCTGAATGCCCTGAAAATGATTCCCATATCCTCTTCTCTCAATCTGTTCTCTTTTCAGGAATGGTACAGAACAGTCTTCATATATTATAGAAGATGAACTGCTGACATAAAATACCCCAGGAGTGTCACACAGAAAAGCTATTTTTCACATCCTGTGGTAAAATATCATGTAGTATTGTTCTGAGTTGTGTAAGAAGGTCCCTTTTTCCACATAATGGTGGGAAAATCTCAAAAGGATTGAACAAGTACCCAAAATGTCATATGCTTTTCTGAAACTTACCCAAATTACCTCACATTTTGTTGAGGGGTCCCCAAATGGTGCAGCTTTCCCCCTCTAGTCCCCACACCAACAAGTTCTGACAACAAGCCACCTGTTCCTTTTATGTGGCGGTAAGTCTTTTGGTGGTCTGATTCTCCAAGTCTCTTTTGAATTCTCATTGACTGCTGCTTCCTCCTTTAACTTCAGGAGGTCAACTGAGGGCTCATTTGTGTCTATTTCTGGGGAAGGGTTCTCCTTCTTGAATCTCTAGGCTCACTCCCCTAATTAACCCTTGTCTCTTATCATGACCAGGAGTACCTCAAGAAGAGCTATTCTTACTTAATTTCAGCACTTTGATTTCCAGCCCTAGCCAGAAACTGGAAATGTGGGGAGAAAAATGTTAACTGACCATTTCAGAAACTCAGGTTCACTTCAAGTTTCGTTCTGAAAATCAATGAAGCTGCAGGTGTGCTCATATTTTACCCTAAATAGTTCACCCTGCCCTCAGTCAGTCCATTCCAACTTTCTTCTGTCCACTTACCTCTACACACACACTGATTTCAATGGGAGCCAAGATAGACTAACTCAGAGTGCTTTTGAAAATCCCACATATGTATATTTCTGCACAAATAACATTAGTTTTGAGTTAAGGTTGCTATGGGGCATATTCTGCCAGCTTAAACTGTAGAAAGCCAGGAAATAAGTAGTTTTGTCATGAAACATTCCATCTACACTCCTCTTCACCACTATAACTATCTCCTTCTTCCACCACAGTCCACAAATTTGCACCTTCATCCTGATCCATAACTGGTCACCTCTCCATGCCCTGTTTTCATGGAAACTCATGTAGCTAGGGGCTGGTTAAATGATGCCCTTAACTAAACCTTTCCTAACAGGTTCAGTTTCCTTTGAAGGGTGGATGAGTTTCTGGACTGAGTCCTTTTTTTTTTTTGGCCAAGACTGTTTCTTCCATTCTTAGCTAAAATTTGAAGTTGGGATCCACTAGCCAGTTGTGAAGATTGGAGAAAGAAAGCTATAATTATACAACCTTCATTTCCCCTAAAAAGTCTGGTTTCTGTTTGAAAAGAGAGCAGGGAGGCATATATGACATTCTATATACTATCAGGAAAATGTGTTCAATAAATTGTTTAGCTCTTGGAAGAAGAAATATTTTAACAACTTCTAAGGCAGACTGCACAATGTTTTGATTTTATCCAAATGAGGCTTTGATCCAATAACTTGCAACATGTATTCAGGTAACTTCAGTCTTTATAAATAAGAATGTTTATCAACTAATTGAAATTTATGAAAATGCACATTGTTTCCCAATGAATTAGTCTTGTCAACTTGTATTTTTTTTTCTTTTTCCCAGAAATGTAGTCACTAAACAAACTCGGTTATTATATCAAGGTGGGGGAGAGAATTAGTCTCAATTAAATAAGTCATGTAAAATAATATATTATATAAATTTATAAAATGGTTGAAGTTTTGTTGCCTTTGGATTTGCCAAAGTTTTTTTTAAATCAGCTACTATAGTAAGTATAATATGTACAGTTAATTCAGCTGAAACAGCAAAAACTTGACATATTTTGTAAATTTGAAACAAAGTTGCAAAACTGTAGATAGTGCTAATAATGAGGAAACAGTTAATGTATCTCTTTAGTACACAAATTGCTGTATTATATTGTGTACAGAGTGCTAGCAATCAGTAGATAAAATTTTAGAGTAAGGTGCAGTATGTGTAGATAGATAGGGGACAGTGTGAAATTCTGCTTTTTAAGGACCAGATTGTGATAGCCTGAATCATGCTGAGTTATAGCTTACACCACAAGTCCCATTCACTTCAGTCAGACTACTTGAAAAATGAAGGATTTCTCAGTATGGAGGAAGGGTATCAGAATCTGCGTTAAAGATGCACTTGAAGTCATAGAAATAATAGAATCATAGGACTGGAAGGGACCTTGAGAGGTCATCTAACCCAGCCACCTGCACTCATGGCAGGACTCTAGACCATCCCTGACAGGTGTTTGTCTCACCTGCTCTTAAAAATCTCCAATGATGGAGATTCCACAACCTCATTAGGCAATTTATTCCAGTGCTTAACTACCCTGACAGTTAGGACTTTTTTTTTTTCCTAATGTGCAACCTAAACTGCCTTTAAGCAATTTAAGCCCATCGCTTCTTGTCCTATCCCTAGAGGTTAAGGACAACAATTTTTCAACCTCCTTCTTGTAATAACCTTTTATGTACTTGAAAACTGTCCCACCTCAGTCTTTTCTTCTCCAGAATAAACAAAACCAATTTCTTCAATCTTCCCTCATAGGTCAAGTTTTGTTTTCTAGAACTTTAATCATTTTTGTTGCTCTTTTCTGGACTTTCTCCAATTTCTCCACATCTTTCCTGAAATGTAGCACCCAGAACTGGACACAATACTCCAGTTAAGGCCTAATCAGCACGTAGTAGAGCAGAATAATTACTTCTTGTGTCTTGGTTACCACACTCCTGCTAGTACATACCAGAATGAGGTTCGCTTTTTTAGCAACACTGTTACACTGTTGACTCATATTTAGCTTGTGATCTTCTATGACCCCCAGATCCCTTTACGGAGTACTCCTTCCTAGGCAGTCATTTCCCATTTTGTATGTGTGCAACTGATTGATCCTTCCTAAGTGCAATACTTTGCATGTGTCCTGGTTACTTCCAACTCAGAGCAGCAGGGAGACTGGGAAGGAGATTCTGACTTGGGATGCCACAATCTCCTTCTCAGGGTGTTTCAGCATTAGCACAAGATGCTTCCCTGTGGTATAGGCTGGATCACAAACTGATGATCTAGCCCTCTATAAAGTCGTAAAGGTCAGACGAGACCAATAGATCACCTAATCTGATCTCCTGTATATCACTGTCCACTAGCACCATCCTGCACCCACACACTAAACCCAGCAATGCAAATTAGACCAAAGTATTATAGCCCACAGGAACTTAGACTAGAAGAGATAGGAAATATAGAGGTGCATCAGTGCCCTAGGCCCCTGCAGTGGCAGGAAATGATTAAGTGAGATATACCCAGCAAGTGACCCACACTCAGTGCTGCAGAGGAAGGTGAAAAAACCAAAGTTCACTGCCAGTCTTACCTAGGGAAACTTCCTTCCCAACCCTATATATGGTGATCCATTAGACCCGAGCATATGAACTGCCAGCCAAGAATTTAAGAGAAAGAGAATGCTCGGTATCACCCAGAGCACTGGTTCACTCTTTCCAGTGTCTCATCCTCAGCTGTGGAAGGAGACCAAAAAAAACAAACAAACAAATTGCAGTGATTCCTGCAGTGGGCCTCTGAAGTGCCGAGGCATGAGTTTCTAGGAACATAAGACAAACTGGATGTTATATCCAGGGCTTCTGAGTCCTGTCTCCTACCACCAGCAGCAACCCCATCATGCATATTATTTATACCAGACCATAGTTGTTTAGGGCACTATATAAACAAATAAAACTGGGAGATTTGCACAGCTTACAGTTTTAAATTGTATTTACTCCTATACCCATATAATTCTTCCTGGGAAGAGGAATGGAAAAGGAACCAGATATGAAGGTTGCTAGTCATGGGGATGATTTTTAAAAATGTCTAAGGGATTTAGGCACACCAGTCCCATTAAAAAAATAAATGGGACTGGTGCATCTAAATCCATTAGAGGCTATTGAAAAGTTTTCCCCATAGTGCTTATTGCATCACTGGAAGGTGCTCAGATATCATGCTAAGGGGTGCAGTATAAGAACCTAATTAAAATAGAATAAAATACATACATACATAGTGTATTTAGTGCAGATTAAACTGATATAGTAGATATTATACAAGTCCTTTGTAATTATATCTACTCAAATTCCATTACACAAATACATTTTTGTTTTTAACAATGAACAGGTTACCAAGAAAATATCTATTATACACACTTCCACCTACACATATTCTTTTTGCTCTGTGTTTAAATCAGCACATTCAATTATTTTTGTTTAGTGAAACTGGTACTGGTGTACTATCAACAGTTATGACAGAGAACTGAATTTCTCATGGATTGTTGCATCACTTGTGTATATCAGTAAAAAGCCCAGACTAGACAGGAAGACATCTCATCTGAGGGAACAGCTTAACACGTTAAGGATGATTAGACAAGGGAAATTAAATATCATGTTTTAAGGTACATACTGATCATTGCGGGAGAAATTTCCATTTCCCCCACCCCCTTCCACAACAGTATTGAACAATAAGTGCATTAAGTGGAGGGGGTCACAGACCCATTTAAAAAAAAATGATGAGCTGGTTTGCTAAGTGGCACACTTCAATCACTGTCTGACTACAGCAGCTGCTCCCAGATTAGGATAGAAGACTCCTCCATGCACACACTCTTTTTTCAGACCACTGTAAACACTCTGAACAATTGACTGGGCTCAGTCTGGCAAGGTGTTGTGCACTGTGTCCCAGGTCTAGTGAAACATTTAGGGCCTGATCCTCCTCTCACTGAAATCAGTGGAAGCTTTTCTGTTAACTTCAGTGGGCATTGGATCAGACCCTTAGAGCATGTGAATAACTTGAAGCAAATGAGTAATCCCATTGACTTCAAAAATTGAGTACCTGCTTCACTGGATTGGGGCCAGACTGCCCAACACCTTGCAGGAAGGATTGCATTGCAGGAACACTGGACTGAATGGACCTATCCTCTGATCCAATATGGCTAATCCAATGATCCAAGAAGATCAAAAGGGAGCGTTTTCTGACTTGACATGTATCTAGAACAGGGGTGGGCAGGGGCGGAGGGACAGCAGGGGAGGGCCGAGGGGACTAGCCTCCCCAGCCGGGAGCTCAAGGGCCAGGCAGGACTGTCCCACAGGCCGGACGGGCCCACAGGCTGTAGTTTGCCCACTTCTGATCTAGAATGACTCCAGAGACAAATTCTGCCCTCATTTACACCTATGCAGGCCCACTGACACCAATGGCCTTGAACCAATCTAACTGAGGGCAGAATCTGTCCATTAACCTCTTGTATGTCTCGGTTCACTCATCTACAAAATAGATATAATAATTCATATGTACTTTTGAGCAGTTTAGTGGGACTTAATTAACTAGTGTTTGGGCTCCTCAGAGTAAAGACACTCAGTGGCACAGATCCAACCATTTGGATCCAAGTGGACAATTTCTTGTGGAGTCCCCATTGACTGAACTGGGCTCTGCACAGGTCTGGGGTCTTCCCACACTGATCTAATTGCAGACTGAGGCCTATGGCCAAGATTTTCAAAAGTGACTAGAGATTTTGGGTGCCTCATTATTTTGGGTACCCAACTTCAGATCCCTGAAAGTACTGAGCACCCATCATCTGAAAATCAAAGCCCTCAGAAGTGTCCCAAAAACAGAGGCAGCCAAAATCACTAGTCCATCTTAAAAGTCTTAGCCTGTGTATGCACATCATAACAGAACAAAACAGCACTGAATTAATATAGTAGTTATAAAAAGCTTCTAATTATTTTTAGTGTATATATTAAAAGCAGAGTGTAATGATTGATTCTTTTTTATTCACAGACCTTACACAAGTCACAAAACTAGTGCTAGCATTTTGCATCAGTTATTAATCTGCTAAAAAGACTTTCAAATGAAACTCCCTGCTTTTGTTTTGCAAAGAAATTACAAAGGCTCTTAAAAGCAATATACACTGTTTGGTTATGCGGTCCAGACATTGGGCAGCAGTTCTCTTGCTGCACTATTAGAACTGATCTATGAAAGTACTGTTTGGCTTGGGAGGTCTATTTACCCATGGCAATTGCAGGGCTTCTACAAAGAATAAAAATAGGAGTTATGAATGTACCCCAATAGGAGGGTATGCTTTTCATTCTTAACGAAAGGTAGAGCTGAGTGTGTCGCAATGAGAAAAGTAATGGCTGCTATTGGCAGCCTTATAATAGATCTCACAGATGTGACCAAAAAAGCTAATGAAATGCTTGAACCCCTAGCTAAATTATTGACTCTCCGGGTGGCCACAGTTAGCTCCCTGAGCAGAGATAAACATCTTTGTAAAAAGGTATAGATTTCAATATATTTATCATTATTTCAATATTTATCATTCAACTAGCAATTGCAAAAAACTATGGGACTTGGACCACTTCCACATATCTTAAATATATAAGAAAAGTCAAAAGTGATTATCTTTTTGTTATAAACTGGTAGTGCAATGGCAGAGGAATTAAAGATGATAATACTATTACTTGCCTTCATTGGTCATAGATCTTATAGCATGAGACAAAGGAAGGTAAATATCACTAGAATCATGGGATGAGGCAGACTCACAACAATTGCCCAGAGAAAGTTGAATTAGGCCAGGCAGGCCAAATCAACCAATTAAGCAGCAAAGGCGGGGGGGGGGGGGAGATGTAGGCTCTGAGGAGGTTGCTGGTTGGAAGAAATCCCTGTGAGGAAAATGGTGGGCCTTACATAAAGCCAAGAGACTGGCAAAAGAGGAAGGCTGCAGGGTGAACAGCGGCAGTCACTCTCCCAAAAGTAAGGGAGAGGGAAGAAAGGGTAGCAATCTCTGAAACCTAGTAGGCTCCAGGACAGAAAGGTCTGACTAGGAAGACTGGAAGCAAGATAGGAAGTCCTCCAGGGGTGAAAACACTGAGGTTAGGGGAACTGCAGACTTTGACTACTTGGCACAGAGACCTGGACTGGAACCCAGAGTAGAGGCAGGAGCTGGGTTCCTCTGTCAACTACTTCAGGGTGGTATTGCTTGGGGTAGTGAACTAGAAGACTGACTGGATCACTGCAGGAGTGAAAGGGTCAGGGTGCCAAGCATAAAGACTGCATGGCTCTGCCTGAAGAGAAGACTTTTAAGGATTCCACCCTGGAAGGGGGAACCACTGAATGACTTGGCTGGAAGGCTGAGTCACAAAGACGATGTTGTATCTCCTGAAGCAAGAGAGGGGCTGCAGAGAGAGACAGGGTGCAACAGACAGAAGGAGGTGCCATTGAGCGGTGAGTAGAAATGGTGCCACATCACACACCATTTTACAGATGAAGAAACAGAGGCTCAGAGAGGTGAAGTATCACATAACAGGTCAGTGACAGAACCAAAAAATAGAACCCAAGTCTCTGGAGTCTCAATCCAATGCATAATCTACCAGACCCTGCTTGCCCCTCTCTTTATACTTCTAAAGGAAATATTTTTTTATGAATGATGGACATAAAAAGCAAAAAATGGAATGCATTATAATGGGCATAATAGATCTCACCATTGGTCCCTCTAGCCCAGTGTCTTGTCTAATAGTGGCCAATGCCAGGTGCTTTGGAGGGAATGAACAGAACATGCCACCATTGAATGATCCATCTCCTGTCAACCACACCCAGCTTCTGACAGTCATAGTCCACAGACACCCAGATCATGGGGTTGCAACCCTGGCTGTCTTGGCTAATAGTCATTGATGGATGGACCTATCCTCAAGAAACTTATCTAATTCTTCTTTTGAATCATGATGTAGTTTGGCCTTCACAACATCCCCTGGCAATGAATTCCACAGGTTGACTGTGCATTGCGTGAAGAAGTATTTTCTTTTATTTTAAACCTTCTGCCTATTAATTTAATTGGGTAACCACTGGCTCTTCTGTTATGTGAAGGGGTAAATAACACTTCCTTGTTCATTTTCTCCACACCATTCACAATTTTATAGACCTCTATCATATCCCCTCTTAGTCATCTCTTTTTCCAAGATGAAAAATCAGTGTTTCTAATCTCTCCTTATATGGAAGCTATTCCATACCCTTAATCATTTTTGTTGCCCTTTCCTGTAGCTTTTCCAGATCTAATATAACTTTTTTGAGATGCAGTGACCAGATCTGTACTCAGTATTCAAGGTTTGGGTGTACCATGGATTTATATAGTGGCATTATGATATTTTCTGTCCTATTATCTATCCCTTTCCTAATGGTTCCTTACATTCTGTTAGTGTTTTTGACTGCTGCTGCACAGTGACCAGATGTCATCAGAGAACTATCCACAAAGACTCCAAGACCTTTCTTGTGTAGTAACAGCTAATTTAGATCACATCATTTGGTATGTATAGTTGAGATTATGTTTTCCAATGTGCATTATTTTGCATTTGTAACCCCCCTTTTCCTCCCTGGGTTTGCTCGGTAGCAAGCAACACTCACCTTTGTGCCCAAGCACTTGATGCTGATAGGAAAGGAGATTCTGAGTAAACCAGTGGTGATGTTGGCTAGGTGGGAATCCTCTAGGCACCCCTCTGCTGCAGTCTTTTAACTTGTAAAGGAAATTAAAATTGGCAGTGCCTCCACCTGGCTGTGTCTTGTACCAACTCAATAGCCTGCCTTGGGAGCCTCCAGGAATAAATCTAAACTAATCTGTACAATGGGTCTTACTCAAAAATGCCCAAACAGCTACAAAAGGTGGGTAGTAATTAGTCCCAGGGGATTAAAAGGCCCCTCCCTATCCACTGAGGAGAGACAACCAGAGGTCAATAAGGTTCAGCTGGAAAAGGGGTTGAAAGGGAACCAATTAGGTTCAGCTGACTCCAACTACTTGGGACCTTTTTAAGCCCTCCCGTGGGTGGAAGGAGGGGGAGAGTTATGGAGTGAGTGGAGCAGGGAAGCTACCAGTAGGTTGTTTGCAGCAAGACACCAGACCTTACCAGTAGGGAGGCTGCACTTGCTCCCTAGAAGGGAAGGAAAACAAGCACAAGGGACTGACTGAAGAGAAGAGTAGCAGGACCCTGTGCCTCCTATAAGGATTCACCTTGTCCCAAACCTGAGTCTCCAAGGCTAAAAAGGACTGAGCCTGCTGAGGTAAATAAGGTTTTTGCCACAATATTTTTAAATTAAAGTTAGCACACTTTTATTTAACTTCAGGAAACATGGCATTTGAGATTGAATGTTACCACTAATATAAATCAGCAGGGGGAAGTTTAATAAATCAAATAACATATATAATTTATAGTAGTAAATCTAGCTTGTCTTTACATGGCAACCATTTACCGCACCTTTGAATGTACATGCCTCTGGATTTCAGAGTTCTAAATACTTTCTTGCATGGTCATGCTTGAAAATGTTGAAGCACTTTGTTGGTACAGTGAATCAGTCCAGTGAAGGCAACAAGGGGGCCAGAATGATTCTAATTTGGGATTATGCCATGCTGTACATCCCCTCTGAAGACTGCAGTTGTTTTAAACAGATCAGTTCTGATTCAATGAGAAGCCGACTCCATCTCTTCTTAGACTTAGAAAGCCACTTATGGTCTCTTTGCTGCTTCCCTTCCCCTGTAAGCACTCTCCCAAACAAGGATAGTGGTTACTTACACTGATATTGGGAAAAACTTTTTCACTAGGAGGGTGGTGAAGCACTGGAATGTGTTACCTAGGGTGGTGACGGAATCTCCTTCCTTTTGAAGTTTTTAAGGTCAGGCTTGAAAAAGCCCTGGCTGGGATGAGTTAGTTGAGGATTGGCCCTGCTTTGAGTAGAGAGTTGGACTAAATGACCTCCTGAGGTCCCTTCCAACCCTGATATTCTATTACTAAGGAGTATTCTCTTAAAGTATTCTCTTATGTTAATTGGAGCACTGTGGTTTGGTGGACACATTAGGAAATGCCTAATGGCTACAGATGAGAATCAAGTTCAAGGGATTTAAGGTGATAGAAAATGATTCTTCATCTCTTTTTCCATGGTACTTTCAGTACCATCTATGTATGATAGTTTGATTTGAAATGAACCAGGATTCTAGAACAGTATGGGTTCAGGAGGGTAGTAGCTATTTTGACTGTAGACTACTTCTGTACAGCTGAGGTACCGTGGTTAAACTCAAAATGTTTCCATAATTTGGGAGCGTTGTCTTGGCCCAGATCCCCAAAGATATTTGGGCAACTAAGTCTCATCGATTTAAATGGAAGTTAGGTGCCTAAATACCTTTGAGGATCCAGGCCTTCCTCTATATACAGTGCGGAATACCAGTAACACTAGTATAGTTTTTCAAATCAGTAGAAGCTTTTTATGTATATGCCTACTGTATAAAGAATTCTGCCTTAACCAATCCCAAATTGTAATAATGACCTGGATGAAATACTGGGAAAGCAGCTGACTGACTGAATTACTGCAAGTTTAAAATAGCAAATATACCTAGTGAACACATTTTTGATAAATGGATAGCAGATTGTTTCCATAGTTTGTATAAAAGACTACAGAGAAATCCAGAAATAGTCTTTGACAATGGCAGTAATTTAGATATCACATTTTCAAGATTTAAAGTAATGTAAGTCAAATCACATAAAAAGGTTTTAGTGAAAATAGCCTGCATTATGAACCTGATTTATGTACCTGAAAATGTCTTATATTAGACACAAGAACACATCACTAATTCCATTGGTACTATCTTCCATCAAAAGATTCTCATATTTGTCCATAAATTACATGGAAGACTTTTTGTTTCAAATGACAATATAATTGAGATTTTCATTTCTTAGATATTCTGTGGTTTACAGCTTCTATTATATTTTGACATGGTGCAGGAAAATAAATGTCACTTAAAGGATATTTGTGCTAGATTTCAGTCACCAATATATATTAAAAGATGTAAACAGGGATGAAAGCACAAAGCCTATTGTTTTGAGACACTTCAAGACTTCAGTGACAGAACAAATTATAAGTTTGCCTCGTAGGCTGTGCGGTAGATATCACTATCATGACAGTATTTTAGGAGAGGGAGAAGTGTTTTCCTCAAAACTAAAAGGATTAACGGCATTTTGTGAGATTAACAAATCCATCAAGGATGAATTATCATAATAAAGATTGCCGGTAGCTCTCTTTTAAATGTCCTGCGATTGCATTGTTGAACTTCTGGATGGATAACCATTTATCTGATTTATAATTTGCTTTTTCACTTCTAAAACTATGCAATGTCTGTCCAAATAACTGGAATTGGCAGGTATGGTACAAACTGCTTTTGAAGGTTTGCCAGATAGGTGTCACATCAGATGATTTTGGGGGGCACAATAGGCTAGCCCCAAGGTTTTACTGAAGTCATTAAAACAGATGCCTTTATAGGCAGAAACGGAAGGAGCTGCTCAAATGGTCTGTCTACACCAGGTGCATTCACTTTGACAGAAACATCAGATGCACATAAATGTCTCATGCTTTGTTTGTCCCTTAAATGTTGCAGCAGGTATATACTACAAATCCTCCAACCATTACTGTACTAGTGCCTGTGGAATCCTATCCCATAGCTTCTGTTCCTTGGAATAGTGGGATCTGGGAAATCTTGCCATGTATCCTAGTACCGGAAGGGCATTCTGGATGATCTGTGTAAATATCCCAGTAAGCCCCAGTTATTAGCATTGTTACCAGCAAGAACCCTCAGCATGCAGCCCACCTTTCAGGAAATGTACTCTTTTTGGCACTGAAAGATTTCTTTTTTTTCTGCTGATTTGTTGAGGCCTGTAGTCATTCCTATATGTTTTGCGAACACAAATAATGACCTTGAATCACTGTACTCTCAGAACAAAATGCAAAACTCAGTTGACTTAGCTTCCCTCATAGGTTACATCTACCCTGTCACTGGAAACGTGCTTCCCCACTCAGGTAGACAGACGGTAGCCTGATTCTTTTTAATGGTTCATAATAATTGCATTGATTACCAATTGTTACTAGTTTAATGTGCTGGGGTAACTGAGTTCTTGTCTAAGAATCAGAATTAAAACTGACAAGTTCAATATCTTTAAGGGAAGCTTAGGCTGTATGGCAATGACACTCACACAGAGCAAAGCAAAGCCTCGGCTATTTTTATTAGCAGTAATACAATCTTAGATATCTTTGTCATTCCCTGCATATGCTCAAATACATATATATTCACAACCTTCTCACAGTTGGAGAGAGATAAAGAACCAGCCCTGTCTCTGGCATGCCAAATGCGTTTGATGGTCCAGGTTTGCCAATGCTCAAAGATTGGTGGTAGATAACAATGAAGAGCTGAATAGTCAATGATGGAAAAGCTAGCCCCTGTTACATAGTGGCTTGGCCTATTATAGGGCATGGGCACTATAATGAATATTCATTCTAATATCTAGCTTTCCATCCAAATCTAATTTCCTCACCCTCATAATATTGGGGTGCATTTATCCTATAGGATAACATATTAATGCTATTTAGATCATTATCATATACATCACCTATTGTTCAAGCAGGTTTGTGGCTAGACATCTGCCAATGATTCTATCCTAAAATATACAAGACCAATGTCAGTGCAGTGTTCCTGCAGTTGCCTGGTATTAAGTACCAATTCACTTTCTTGAGCAAGGTATACCCTAGATTTTGGGGAGCTGGGAAACTGTTAGGCCATGTATGTATGCTAAGGGTCATGGGCCTACTTTATGTATGCTAACTTGCTTAAGCCAATGTTTTACAGGATACAAAACTGTAAGTTCCTTGTGTTACTGCTGATTAAAATAAAAGGCTAAGCTAACTCTATGGGCTACAAGACCCATGCTAGTTATGCTCGAGTTAGTGCACTAAAATAGCAGGGTAGCTAGGGGTAGCATGGTCTGTAGCTTAGGCTAGCCTTCTGAACACAAACCCACCTGTACCCCTTCACCGCATACTTGCGCGGCTAGCCCAAACCACCACTGCTATTTTTACTACACTAGCTCAAGCAAAGCTATCATGTCTCTCTCTACCCAATCATGGAGGAAAGCTCCAGGCTGCAGTGTGGATGTACCCATAGACCTACAGATAACATGCTCACTCACATACAGAGAGCCAAAGAAACTATGAACTAATCATGCTTTTTCATCTACATGCTACAAGAACCTCAGCAGATAGACTCTGCCCATAACTCTTCAGGCACCCAAGAAATGTGAGGGGACTGAACAAAATTACTGCGCTAGTCATTAAGACACTGTGACTAAGGAATCCCCAAATTGAGCAGAGCCCTGGCTCTGTCTCCATACCTCTGTTTGAGGAGAATCTTTATTTAACTCCATGTATCTTATTATTTTATCTGTTTAACAAACTCCATTTAAGAGATCCTGAAATCCAAGACTGTAAAACTATTAAGCTAATAACTGCTACTAGGGACAAGCGCTGATGGGAGCCTCAAGAAACAAAGGACCTGACTTCAAACTTCAAGGAACTTATGATCAAGAGGGAGAGTATGGGGCCAAAGGTGAGGGAACTGAAAGAGCCCTCCCAAAGGCTGCTTCAAGGAAGCTGGCTGTGTTCAGTGTGGGCACAGGGAGAGATGAGAAAATTGAAAGCTGCAAGTCCTGGTTAAACCTTCCTATTTCCCTTTTTTCTGAGAAGCACATACTATACCATGCAAATCAAATGAGGTGGATAACAAACTCTTCCTTTAAAGAAGCCAGAGTCCAGTTGTTTTAGGTATAAAGGTGCATATATTGTGAAGTTTTTATTAATACAGAATATCATTGTAATACTTTGTACCCTGGAGGAACACCCTGTACCCCCATGTTCATCCTTATAATATGATTGTGTGGTATCCAATGCAAAGTTTGTCATGCCGGGTGTCTTTGGAAGGTTCATGATGCACTAAGCATTGTTGTTATAGTGATGTTATAGTAATTGTTGTTACAGCAATGTTATCTTATAGGTTGTAATTTCATATATATAGTTATAAGGCTGAAAATGTGTCCACATGACTTGAAACAAGCCCAGGCAAAACTCTCCAGGAACAGAGGGGCAGTTCACACCTGATCAGGGCATGTATGGGACAAATCCAGCTCAGCCTCACAGGAACAAAGGACACTGACCTAGGCAACAAGAACAGGTCTGTTGGACTCTCAAATTAGTCACCCCACCCCCCTTCCCTTGGTCAGTTTGGGACTACGATGAGGTAATGCTTACCTGACTCTGAAGGGGAGAGGCAAAGCCAAGAGGGAAGAAACAACATGATAAAAGGGAAAGACATTTGCCATGCTCTCTCTCCCACCTCCATCTACAGACACAACCACCAAGTGACTGAAGAGCTGATCAGATGGGAGAGCCTGGCTGAAGGGCAACCAGCCAGCCTGTGGTGAGAAGCATCTAAGTTTGTAAGGGCCCTGAAAGTGTTAAGATCAGCTTAGAATGTGTGTTGAGGTTGTTTGATTTGACCAAAACAGACTTGATGTGCTTTGACTTATAATCACTTAAAATCTCTTGTGTAGTTAATAAAATTTGTTTGTTTGTTCTACCTAAAGCAGTATGTTTTGGTTTGGAGCATGTCAGAGACTCCCCTTGGGATAACAAGCCCGGTACATATCAATTTAACAAAGAAATCGATAACTCATATAAGCTTGCAGTGGGCATAACTGGACACTGCAAGATGGAGGTTCCTAGGGTTGTGTCTGGGACTGGAGATATCGGCTAGTGTCATTTGGTTGCACAATCCAAGCAGCGGTTGGCCAAAAGTGCTCACTCACGTAGCTGGGAGCAGCTTACATGCTAGAGGCTGTGTGGGAACAACCCAGGAGTAGGGATTATCACAGCAAATCAGGCTAAGGCTGGCTCCCAGAGTTGAGGATTGGAGTGGCCTAGCAGATCACCAGTCCAGATAACACCAGGGGAACGTCACAGTGAAACAGCTAGCATGATGTATGTATAGCTTGTTACTCCAAGTGGAGTTCACACTTTAAGCACTGATATTTGTGATTTTTAAGGAGGAGGTCACAGGTTGGTTGGTTTAGTTTTTTGTGTGAGGGAAATAAGCACAAGAAAGCAGAAAAATGACTACCAATGATGAAGCTACAAAACTAGAGCTGGCCAGACTAGAAGCGACAGAATGCAAAGAACCATGAGTTTCAAATGTGGCAGGCAGAAATGAGGCTCAAAAGAGGAGGCTGCACGCAGAAGGGCTATGGAAGGAAAAAGAGAACACCAGAAGCTAGAGAAGCAGAACCAGAAGCCCCCAAACCCAACGACTCCCATCAATCCAAAAATCCACAAATGGGAAGATTTATGTCCTTCATACAGTGAGGAAGACGATATTGCTGAAGATCTGACTACCTTCAAAAGGCTGTGTGAAATACATAAAATTCCTGATAAGAGAGTTCCTACCCTGATTGTGAAATTAACTGATAAAGCTCGAAATTTATTCAATGGAATGTCTATTGAAGATGCTTTAGACCAATGGTTCCCAAACTTGTTCCACTGCTTGTGCAGGGAAAGCCCCTGGCGGGCCAGGTAGGTTTGTTTACCTGCCACATCCGCAGGTTTGGCCAATTGCAGCTCCCAGTGGCCGCGGTTCACTGCTCCAGTCCAATGGGAGCTGCTGGTAGTGGCGTGGACCAAGGGACATGTGGAGAGATTACAGAGTAGAACCCAGAACTTGAAGTAAAACCACCACCACTAATTAGATACAGATAAGTTGGAAGTTGCCTTACAAACTGTGAGACGCTAATTAGCCTCACGCAGTTTGTATGGCAACTTCCAACTTATCTGTGTGTGTGTGTGTGTGTGTGTGTGTGTAATCCATTCTATGCATTGGATGAAGTGAGCTGTAGCTCATGAAAACATATGCTCAAATAAATTTGGTCTCTAAGGTGCCACAAGTACTTTCCAAAAAAAAGAGTAACTGTGTCTCTTTACATCAAGATGCAGCTCCATCACCTGTGCCAGCAAAGGAGTTAAAACCAGGAAATTGCCAGGTTGTAGCTTGAGAACACAAATGACCCAACTGACAGAGAAGGGAGTGTTTTCCCCCACACTGGTGGGACACAGAAAGCTGTTCTGGGAAAGGGTGCCCCTGGTCAAAGGGTAAACACACTTAACCCAGAGAGCACAGATCATAGCCCTGTAGAGGGCAGGGAAGGACTCTGTACTGGGAGGGGGAAACACAGGGTAACCCCAAAAAGGGAAGCAGGTTTTTTGCATATGTACAGTCCGGGGGTTGGGAGACAGATCCCCAAAGGGCCAGCCACTATGCAGGATCCCCCTAAACACCTATCTTGCCAGACCCTGAGGCACAAACGTTCCAGAAACATGATTAAATTAAGAGCCCACACGGGGGGGAACACTGGAGGGAAAGAAAAGCCAGTGACTGATTACATGGGATAGAGTCAAAGTAGAAGCTGAGACAGGTCCTTATCTGCCAATCAGGATAGCTGTTCATCCATGCAAATAGTAGCTAGTTGCAGCCCATAGAGTGATGTAGTAATGGATGCACCGCCTCTGCACACCCAAATGGAATGTCTCTGCAGGTCCGCACAATCATAGAATCATAGAATATCAGGGTTGGAAGGGACCCCAGAAAGTCATCTAGTCCAACCCCCTGCTCAAAGCAGGACCAATTCCCAGTTAAATCATCCCAGCCAGGGCTTTGTCAAGCCTGACCTTAAAAACCTCTAAGGAAGGAGATTCTACCACCTCCCTAGGTAATGCATTCCAGTGTTTCACCACCCTCTTAGTGAAAAAGTTTTTCCTAATATCCAATCTAAACCTCCCCCACTGCAACTTGAGACCATTACTCCTCGTTCTGTCATCTGCTACCATTGAGAACAGTCTAGAGCCATCCTCTTTGGAACCCCCTTTCAGGTAGTTGAAAGCAGCTATCAAATCCCCCCTCATTCTTCTCTTCTGCAGGCTAAACAATCCCAGCTCCCTCAGCCTCTCCTCATAACTCATGTGTTCCAGTCCCCTAATCATTTTTGTTGCCCTTCGCTGGACTCTCTCCAATTTATCCACATCCTTCTTGAAGTGTGGGGCCCAAAACTGGACACAGTACTCCAGATGAGGCCTCACCAATGTCGAATAGAGGGGAACGATCACGTCCCTCGATCTGCTCGCTATGCCCCTACTTATACATCCCAAAATGCCATTGGCCTTCTTGGCAACAAGGGCACACTGCTGACTCATATCCAGCTTCTCGTCCACTGTCACCCCTAGGTCCTTTTCTGCAGAACTGTTGCCTAGCCATTCTGTCCCTAGTCTGTAGCTGTGCATTGGGTTCTTCCGTCCTAAGTGCAGGACCCTGCACTTATCCTTATTGAACCTCATCAGATTCCTTTTGGCCCAATCTTCCAATTGGTCTAGGTCCTTCTGTATCCTATCCCTCCCCTCCAGCGTATCTACCACTCCTCCCAGTTTAGTATCATCCGCAAATTTGCTGAGAGTGCAATCCACACCATCTTCCAGATCATTTATGAAGATATTGAATAAAACCGGCCCCAGGACCGACCCTTGGGGCACTCCACTTGATACCGGCTGCCAACTAGACATGGAGCCATTGATCACTACCCGTTGAGCCCGACAATCTAGCCAGCTTTCTACCCACCTTATAGTGCATTCATCCAGCCCATACTTCCTTAACTTGCTGACAAGAATACTATGGGAGACCGTGTCAAAAGCTTTGCTAAAGTCAAGAAACAATACATCCACTGCTTTCCCTTCATCCACAGAACCAGTAATCTCATCATAAAAGGCGATTAGATTAGTCAGGCATGACCTTCCCTTGGTGAATCCATGCTGGCTGTTCCTGATCACTTTCCTCTCATGCAAGTGCTTCAGGATTGATTCTTTGAGGACCTGCTCCATGATTTTTCCAGGGACTGAGGTGAGGCTGACTGGCCTGTAGTTCCCAGGATCTTCCTTCTTCCCTTTTTTAAAGATTGGCACTACATTAGCCTTTTTCCAGTCATCCGGGACTTCCCCGGTTCGCCACGAGTTTTCAAAGATAATGGCCAGTGGCTCTGCAATCACAGCCGCCAATTCCTTCAGCACTCTCGGATGCAACTCGTCCGGCCCCAGGGACTTGTGCACGTCCAGCTTTTCTAAATAGTCCCTAACCGCCTCTATCGCCACAGAGGGCTGGCCATCTCTTCCGCATTTTGTGATGCCCAGCGCAGCAGTCTGGGAGCTGACCTTGTTAGTGAAAACAGAGGCAAAAAAAGCATTGAGTACATTAGCTTTTTCCACATCCTCTGTCACTAGGTTGCCTCCCTCATTCAGTAAGGGGCCCACACATTCCTTGGCTTTCTTCTTGTTGCCAACATACCTGAAGAAACCCTTCTTGTTACTCTTGACATCTCTGGCTAGCTGCAGCTCCAGGTGCGATTTGGCCCTCCTGATAACATTCCTACATGCCCGAGCAATATTTTTATACTCTTCCCTGGTCATATGTCCAACCTTCCACTTCTTGTAAGCTTCTTTTTTATGTTTAAGACCCGCTAGGATTTCACCATTAAGCCAAGTTGGTCGCCTGCCATATTTACTATTCTTTCGACTCATCGGGATGGTTTGTCCCTGTAACCTCAACAGGGATTCCTTGAAATACAGCCAGCTCTCCTGGACTCCTTTCCCCTTCAAGTTAGTCCCCCAGGGGATCCTGGCCATCCGTTCCCTGAGGGAGTCGAAGTCTGCTTTCCTGAAGTCCAGGGTCCGTATCCTGCTGCTTACCTTTGTTCCCTGCGTCAGGATCCTGAACTCAACCAACTCATGGTCACTGCCTCCCAGATTCCCATCCACTTTTGCTTCCCCCACTAATTCTACCCGGTTTGTGAGCAGCAGGTCAAGAAAAGCACCCCCCCTAGTTGGCTCCTCTAGCACTTGCGCCAGGAAATTGTCCCCTACGCTTTCCAAAAACTTCCTGGATTGTCTATGCACCGCTGTATTGCTCTCCCAGCAGATATCAGGAAAATTAAAGTCACCCATGAGAATCAGGGCATGCGATCTAGTAGCTTCCGTGAGCTGCCGGAAGAAAGCCTCATCCACCTCATCCCCCTGGTCCGGTGGTCTATAGCAGACTCCCACCACTACATCACTCTTGTTGCACACACTTCTAAACTTAATCCAGAGACACTCAGGTTTTTCTGCAGTTTCGTACCGGAGCTCTGAGCAGTCATACTGCTCCCTTACATACAGTGCTACTCCCCCACCTTTTCTGCCCTGCCTGTCCTTCCTGAACAGTTTATAACCATCCATGACAGTACTCCAGTCATATGAGTTATCCCACCAAGTCTCTGTTATTCCGATCACGTCATAGTTCCTTGACATCACCAGGACCTCCAGTTCTCCCTGCTTGTTTCCAAGGCTTTGTGCATTTGTATATAAGCACTTGAGATAACCTGTTGATCGCCCCTCATTGCCAGTATGAGGCAGGAGCCCTCCCCTCACAGACATTCCTGCCTGTGCTTCCTCCCGGTATCCCGCTTTCCCACTTACCTCAGGGCTTTGGTCTCCTTCCCCCGGTGAACCTAGTTTAAAGCCCTCCTCACTAGGTTAGCCAGCCTGCTGGCAAAGATGCTCTTCCCTCTCTTCGTAAGATGGAGCCCGTCTCTACCCAGCACTCCTCCTTCATGGAACACCATCCCATGGTCAAAGAAACCAAAGCCTTCTCTCCGACACCATCTGCGTAGCCATTCGTTGACTTCCACGATTCGACGCTCCCTACCTAGGCCTTTTCCTTCCACGGGGAGGATGGACGAGAACACCACTTGCGCCTCCAACTCCTTTATTCTTCTTCCTAGAGCCACATAGTCCGCAGTGATCCGCTCAAGGTCATTCTTGGCAGTATCATTGGTGCCCACGTGGAGAAGCAGGAAGGGGTAGCGATCCAAGGGCTTGATGAGTCTCGGCAGTCTCTCCGTCACATCACGAATCTTAGCCCCTGGCAAGCAGCAGACTTCTCGGTTTTCCCGGTCAGGGCAGCAGATAGATGACTCAGTCCCCCGGAGGAGAGAGTCCCCGACCACCACCACCCGCCTTCTCCTCTTGGGGGTGGTGGTCGTGGAACCCCCAACCTCAGGACAGCGCATCTCATGCCTTCCAACCAGCGGAGTCTCCTTCTGCTTTCTCGCCCCAGACATATCATCTGGTCCACTCTCCGCAACGATACCTGTGGAGAGAACATGAAAGCGGTTAGTTACCTGTGTCTGTGTTACTGGAACCCGGACATTCCGCTTACCTCTTCTGGAGGTCACATGTTGCCAAGCTTCTTCACTGGTCTCTTGGCTCCTCTGTGCAACCTGCTCTATATCTGTAGAGCTTTGTGCCCCTAGAAGCCTATCCTGAGTTTCGTCCAGGAAATCCTCAGTTTCCCGTATGCAACGCAGGGTTGTTATCTGTTGCTCCAGACCTTCAATCTTCTCTTCCAATATGGAGACCAGCTTGCACTTTGTACAGACAAAGTCGCTTCTGTCCTGTGGAAGAAAGACAAACATGGCACATCCAGTGCAGGTCACAACAGCTGAACCTTGTCTTTATTCAGCTAGAGAACCAATGTCTTTATGACATTGAACCAATGTCTTTATTCAGCTAGAGAACAAAGACCAAACACAACACATTTAACACACAAACTGCTGTAGTGAACTAACAGGGAAGTGAGTCTCTTTATATAAATATGGCTAGGGCTGCTGAATTCTAGATTTCCACTCATATGCTGGTAGAAAATGATGAAGCACTTAGTAACCTACCATCAATAGAAACTAGCAGCAGGACAATATGGAATTACTGGGTAATAGCTACTCTGTCGCAAAAATCATGTTACAATATTGTGTGGCTTATAAGGAGAAAAGTGAATTCCTGCATGCAGTAGAAAATTGTTGACCAAATGGCACTCAGTATATATTTTTCCACTTTATGCATTTACAAACCAAACATTGTTTAACCTTTAGTAAAACAAGGTGTTCAACTTGTCAGAAGCTTTTTTACTTGTGGCTCTTTGTAGAGGTATTATTACATCTATTAATAGAACATTTAATGAGGCAATTTTTATGAAACCCAGGCGCGGACTGATTAATATATTTAACATGTTTACCAAGAGCAGACTAAAGGAAGAGGAGATAATAAATGCTTGATGAAAATGCTCAGCTGCAACAATCAGTGTGATTATTTCAACTTCATTAGATTATTGTTTTTCTTCATATCCTTAGTACCCAAATAATTTAAGTGCAAATTATATTTCTGATTAATAAAGGAAGTAGTTAAAATAGTAAAAGATTTTTCCCCCTTACTTTCTATAGAAGATTAGACAAGGAAAGTATCCTGATTGAATAAAATGCTATGACCTTTCAGGTGAAAACTATTATAACATGCTGAAAATGTGAACTTTGAGAGAAAGCAGGAAAAATAAAACTAGCAGGACAAAGAAAAGATCACACATTATAAAGTAAATTAAAATCTGCACCCAATATCTGTCAATATTTAATGCGGGTTTAGAGGCATGTAAAATGCCATGCCTTGATTTTGCTTTACAAATACTATTATGGTAAACAAGACACTTGACAGAAATGTCAAATTTAGTCTACATTGAAACTTTTTTGTATTTCCCAGCAAAACAGACTATGCCCCTTGTGCTTGCAAATACCTAGGCACCTATATAACTGTACTCATCCAAATAGTCTCATTGTAATCAATGCACCATTTGGCTTTGTGATGTACCCAACTGGCCTGGGTCTAGCAGAGTAGCCTTACTGGGATCCAGGAAGTGCTAAAGGATCTGCCCCCAGCCTAAGGTATCCCTCACACCGCAAAAGGGGCAGGGGTCCGGGATTGGGGTGAACCGCGCCAAGTACATGCCCATGCTCACGGCCCCGGGAAGGAGCCACCAACTGATATCCCCGGCGGGCCTCGGGACTAAGGTGGAATAGAGGCTGGTCCACCGGGTACAGCAGAGGAGCCTTATTGGGATCCAGGAAGTGGGCGGGCAAAGCTCGCCCACTGCTAAAGGATCCCCCCCCCAGCCTAAGGAACCAACCTGGGAAACCAAATAATTACGGGGGACAACTAATGAACAACAGGGACGGGAGTGTGGTCAAAGGGTCAAACGAAGGGAACCAGACGGGGACACCGAGCAGAGAACCCCGGACAGCGCCCACCGCTCCTCAAAGGCATCAAGGGAGTCAGTGGACGCCGCCCAGAGGAACTCTGCCCGGAGGCGTGAACGGACAGAGGATCGGAAATAGGCCCCGCAGTCGCAGGAGACTCCATTGGCCAACCTCCTCACCCTGGTTTTATAGATGGCCACTTTAGCCAGGGCCAGGAGGAGGTTGACCAGGAGGTCCCGCGACTTAGTGGGGCCATGGACAAGGAGTGCATAGATAAGGAGGTGAGGAGAAAAGTGCAACCAAAACCTTAACAAAATATTTGTGAGGAGCCAGAATAGGGGCTGCAACCTGGCACACTCCAGATAGACGTGCACCAGGGTTTTCCTCACGCCGCAAAAGGGGCAGCTGTCTGCAATTGGGATGAACCGCGCCAAGGACATGCCCGTGCTCATGGCCCCGCTAAGGAGCCGCCAACTGATATCCCCGGTGGGCCTTGGGACTAAGGTGGAATAGAGGCTGGCCCACCGGGGCTCCTCACCCTCTAGAGGTGGCAGGAGGTCCCGCCACTTTGTGTCAGGGCAGAACGCGAGGGTGAGGACATGAAGCGTGTGGAGCACGAGCGTGTAGAGATGTTGTTTTGGCACTGTCTGGAACCGGACCGGCTGCAGCTCGCGCAGCCGGCTCACAGTGAAGGGGCATGGGGTCGGTCAGATCCACGGGGCAGGGGCCCGATGAAAAGGTCTGGAGGGCCTGGGGTGCAGGGTGGGCAGGGCATGCCCTCTCGCAGGACCCGGTCAAGGTAAACCCGAGCAGCGGGCGGCAAAGCAGCCCTTACCTCCTGAAGTACATGCAGGGCAGTACGAGGTCTGGGGAGCCCCATGTGCTGAGCGAGCATCAGGGGATCCAGCCAGTCTCCCCGGTCGTAGTCCAGGAGGTCTACGACTCTGGTGACTTCTGCCAGGATGAACCTCTGGTGCACCGAGGGGGACTCTGCCACCTGTACACGGAGCTGGGGGTTGAGCAGCAGGGGCTCCGCGAGGAGATCTTCCCCCAGGGTGGCCACCACGGACCTGGTCACTGCAAACTGTTTCCAGGTCCGGAGGAGGTCCTGGTAGAAGACCAGCAGCCTGGAGAGGTCTCGCGGAAGACCCCTCGGACAAAGATAAAAGAGCTGCCGGTCGTATCGGAGCCCTTGGAAGCGGCGCAGGAAGGCGTGCGCCAATATGCTCCACGCTGAACTACGAGCACTATAAAAGAGCCTCTGCAGGGCCTGGAGGTGGAAGACATGGACCTGAGTGTGGAGACACTTCAGGCCCTGCCCTCCCTCCTCCAGGGGTAGATGGAGAACCCCTGCAGAGACCCAGTGCAGTCCTGACCAGAAGAACTCCAGAATCAATTTCCGGAGGTTGGCCAGGAAATCCGGGGCCGGAACCAGGGTGTTGAGCCGGTACCAGAGCATGGACAGGACTAGTTGATTGAGCACCAGTGCCCACCCTCGAAAGGACAGACACAGGAATAGTCCTGTCCATCTCCGCAGCCGCTCTACCACCCTGCCCTCTAAACCGTGCCAGTTCTCTGGCGGAGACGGATGCGTGGCAGAAAGCTAAACGCCGAGATAGAGCAGCGGACCCGCGCTCCACGGGATGGCTTGAAGCACGGGTGGGAGGGAGCTCACCTGCCACCAGTCCCCTACCACCAAGCCAGAGCTCTTGACCCAGTTGTCCCGGGCGGAGGAGGCTGCTGAGTACACAGCCTGGCAAGCCTCCACCCACGCCAAGTCGCCCGGATCCTGGACCACGAGGAGTACATCGTCGGCATATGCCGACAGGACCAGCCACAGCTCCGGCTCCCGTAGCGCCAACCCCATCAACCTCCTGCGGAGGAGACAGACGAAGGGCTCAATCGCCAGAGTGTACAGCTAGCCCGAGAGGGGGCACCCCTGCCGTACTCCTCGCCCGAAGCTGACCGGTTCGGTCAGGGTCCAGTTGAGCCTGACCAGACACTCTGCAGAGGCGTACAGCACCTGGAGAAAACCCACAAACTGGGGTCCCAAGCCAAATGCTCGTAGAGTGCCCAGTAGATACCCAGGTTTCAGAGTAACAGCCGTGTTAGTCTGTATTCGCAAAAAGAAAAGGAGGACTTGTGGCACCTTAGAGACTAACCAATTTATTAGGGCATAAGCTTTCGTGAGCTACAGCTCACTTCCTCAGATGCATATCGTGGAAACTGCAGCAGGCTTTATATATACACAGAGAATATGAAACAATACCTATTCCCACCCCACTGTCCTGCTGGTAATAGCTTATCTAAAGTGATTTCCAGCACAAATCCAGGTTTTCTCACCCTCCACCCCCCCACACAAATTCACTCTCCTGCTGGTGATAGCCCATCCAAAGTGACAACTCTTTACACAATGTGCATGACAATCAAGCTGGGCTATTTCCTGCATAAATCCAGGTTCTCACATCCCCCCCACCCCCATACACACACAAACTCACTCTCCTGCTGGTAATAGCTCATCCAAACTGACCACTCTTCAAGTTAAAATCCAAGTTAAACCAGAACATCTGGGGGGGGGGGGGTAGGAAAAAACAAGAGGAAACAGGCTACCTTTCCTCTTGTTTTTTCCTACCCCCCCCCCCCAGATGTTCTGGTTTAACTTGGATTTTAACTTGAAGAGTGGTCAGTTTGGATGAGCTATTACCAGCAGGAGAGTGAGTTTGTGTGTGTATGGGGGTGGGGAGGATGTGAGAACCTGGATTTATGCAGGAAATAGCCCAGCTTGATTGTCATGCACATTGTGTAAAGAGTTGTCACTTTGGATGGGCTATCACCAGCAGGAGAGTGAATTTGTGTGGGGGGGTGGAGGGTGAGAAAACCTGGATTTGTGCTGGAAATCACTTTAGATAAGCTATTACCAGCAGGACAGTGGGGTGGGAATAGGTATTGTTTCATATTCTCTGTGTATATATAAAGCCTGCTGCAGTTTCCACGATATGCATCTGAGGAAGTGAGCTGTAGCTCACGAAAGCTTATGCTCTAATAAATTGGTTAGTCTCTAAGGTGCCACAAGTCCTCCTTTTCTTTTTGCAGTAGATACCCGTGATCCACCCCGTTGAACGCCTTCTCCTGATCCAGGGACAGGGAGGGCAAAAGACAGACCATCCCTACACCCGAGTTCCAAAAGGTCCCGGATCAGATATAGGTTGTCGAAGATGGTGCGGCCCGGGACGGTGTAGGTCTGGTTTGGATGGATCACATCCGCCAGCACGGACCCTAGCTGCAGCAAGATGGCTTTCAGTACGACCTTGTAGTCCGCGCTGAGGAGCAAGACGGGACGCCAGTTTCGTAAATCACGGAGGTCCCCCTTCTTTGGCAATAAGGCGAGCATGGCTCGCCTGCACGAAAGAGGGAGGACCCCGCTCTGCAAAGACTCGGCCCAGACGGTAACTAAGTCTGGGCCGAGGACGTCCCAGAATGCGCGGTAGAACTCCACGGTCAGCCCGTCCATGCCCGGAGATTTATTGGTAGGCATGCGGCGGAGGGCTTCCGAGAACTCGGCCAGAGTGAGAGGCAGCTCTAGACGTTCTCGGTCGCCCACGCTGACCATTGGGCGTTTGTCCCAGAGCACTCTGCAAGCGTTAGGATCGGTCGGATCCGGGGAGAAAAGGCCTGCGTAGAAGGCCCTGGCTCTCCCGCACATCACCACCGGATCCGTGAGGGGGGTGCCTTCCTCTGCGAGGAGGCAGGTGACGTGCTTCTTGGCCCCCCTCTTTTTCTCCAGGGCTTAGAAGAAGTGGGAGCCACGATCCATCTCCCGAAGGAGGTGGATGCAGGATCAAACAAAGGCGCCCCGGGCCCGATGGTCCTCGAGGGCCCGGAGCTCCTCCCGCTTCTCCCGGCACGCCCCGCAGAGGGATGGATCCTCGGGGCTGGTGGCCAGACACCTCTCCAGCTCTAAGACCTCCCTTTCCAACTGCCCTATCGCTGCATCCCTCTGTCGGCTGACGGCCCAGGTGTCGTCACGGCAGAAGAGCCAGGCGCGCACCTTCCCTAGGTCCCACCACCGCTGTGCCGAGGGAAAGGCATGCCGCTGCCCTCACCAGGCCAACCAGAGCTCCTGGAAGGACGCCACGAAGCCCACGTCCTCCAACAAGCTGTTATTAAAATGCCAATAGGCCAGCCCCGGCCTCTCTGCACAGAGAGAGACTGTCACAGTGGCCAGGTGATGATCGGAGAATGGGGCTGGCCGGATGCTGGAGGAGTGGGCCTGTTAAAGATGGAAACGTGATAAATAGATGCGGTCCAACCGGGAGTAGCGCGACCGACGGGCCTCCACCCGGACAAAGGTGAACGTCAAGACATCGTCTGGGTGGTGGTCGCGCCAGGGAGTGATGGTCGACTATCTCCCGGAGGACGCCCGCGGCAGCCGGGCACTGCTCGGTCCCCGAGCAGTCCCGCTCCTCGAGGGTTGTATTAAAGTCCCTGCCCAGGACCAGGCACTCATGAGGATCCAAAGCGCCGAGGAAGGCAGACGCCTGCTGAAAGAAACATAGCCGCTCTGGGCCCGATGTCGGGGCATAGACGTTGACAAGATTGACCGTGAGCCCCTCCAAACAGACCTGGAGGTGCAGCAGGCGGCCCGGCACAGCCTCGGCGACCGCCAGTACCTTGGGCCGTAGGTCGGGGGAGAACAGGGTCGCCACTCCAGCCATACGAACTGTGAGATGGCTAAAGTAGACCCTGCCCCCCCCCCCCATTCCAGCCACCAGCTAGCTTCGGTGGCCAGATCCGTATGGGTCTCCTGGAGGAAAATCACGGACTACCCCCTCTCCCGAAGGAAGGAGAGCACCTGGCACCTGCGGAGACCCATCCTACAGCCCCGGGTGTTTAACGTGATGATGGTAAGAGGTGCCATGAGGAGGGCTGGGGGGGGATCCTCGCCGGCAGGGATGCTCGTGGTTCCCAACGGGCCGCGCAACAATCCGTGACCTACCCCGTAGGTAATTAGGGAGTCACGGAAGAGGCGGACCTGCCGGTAAGTCATGGCAGCCTGCTTCCCGATCCTTTTACCCTCCCCCATAAGGGCCCTCACGGCCCGGAGAATGAGATGGAAATCCCCCCATCGCTGCAGGGCGAGCTGCACCTTATTACAGGAGCCCTGGACATCCTCAAGGAACTCCCACAGCTCCTCCCGCAGCATATGGGGGGCCGGGGCCACTAGCTCCCAGCTGTCCTCTGGAGGGACTAGTGACACAGCCCCCGTGGCCCACCGAAACGGGCAGGCAAGGGGCAGACCCCCGACGTGGCCCCCGATGGGCTGGCGCCACGCAGCCCCCCTCAAACCCTGGCTTGATTGGGGGCGGCCGAGGGAAGGTAGCAGCCCCTAGTGAGTCAGGACTGGGGAATACAGAAGCCGCTCCCTGTGGGCTATCCTCTAGGAGCGAGGAGATGATGGGCCCCAGGGGTGGCAATGATAGCACAGGAGGTGGGGGAGACAGGGGCAGGGTTGACATAAGGGGCAGGGCAGGGATCCAGAGTAAGGGCAAGGCAAAGGTTGGGTGCAGAGCCAGGGAGAGGGGCAAAGGTAGGATCCTGGGCCCCAGGAGCCAAGCCATTGGAAAATGCCCCTCTTGATCAGGCTCTGGGAGGTGGGGGTGGGGCAGGGGGGCCTCCATGATGCTGGGCTCTGGTACCATGGCTGGCATAGTAGTCACAGCACCGTCGGTGGGGTCCCCGCCCAGGGAGGAGGTCAGTTGCCCCATGCCCTCGAGGGGCAACCCGTGGGGCTTGGGTCCCAGTCGCAGCGCACCAGCGGTCGCCTCGGTGGACTTGGTGGCTAACAGCAGGGTGCCACCCACGGCCGGGCGGATGGAGGAGCCCTGGGAACCCTCGGAGGTGGAAGCAAAGGTTGTGGTTAGGGGAAGGGGACATGGGACAGGCGGAGCCGGGGTGAGGTCGCTCAGATCGAGGCTTGCTAGCAGCGGGTCGTCCTCCCCCTGGGTAACTGGGGTCAGACCCAGGGCCTCGATCTCCTCATAAATGGAGGGGAGCTCTCCGTCCGCTACCCCGGAGGTCTCCCCGCTAGTGCCCGAAGTTACACTCGCCCCGAGGCTCACGGGGGCTCCGGATGGTAATGGGGCAAGTGGGGCTACATCGGGGTCCTTGGAGGGAAGGGACTCCAAGGGAGGAACAGCACTGCCCTCCTGTGCTGCCACGTTTTCCCCAGCCGGCATCAGGGGATGGTATGCATCCGTGGGCAAGGCAGAGGGCTCGGCATCGGCGCCCCCCCTTCTGGTCTTCCGGGGGGCTTCCACATCGGTAGAAAGAGGTGGAGCTCGAGCCTTCCATTTGCCCTGCTTCCCCTGGACTAGGGCCCAGCCCTCCATAGCATCATCGGGGGGCTGGATAACCGGGGTCGGGTTAGGGGGCAGGGACAATGGGTCAGGGACTGTGGGAGGCAATGGTGGGGTGGAAAAAGGGAGGGAAAGTCCCCCTGGGGTGGGCCCTCTCCCACACTTAGCGGTATCCCTGACGCACCCTCCTCTAGGGCCCCCGCCGAATTGCAGACAGCAAAGGCGGGGCTCTCCTGCTCGTCTGGGCGTGCTGCGGGGAGCGCCCCTTGGGCCTGAGCGGGAGCAATGATGGACTGAATGGGAGGAGGGGCGGCTTTGGGCGCCGGGCCAGCACCCTGCCGGGGCTTGGGGGTCCCAGATGCCTCTCCTTGCTGGGCCAAGGGGCAGTCCCTCCGGACGTGCCCCATCGCCCGGCAGAGGTAGCACCGGGCCTCCCCCGTGGAATAATGCACCCGGTAATGGGTCCCCTGGTAGGGGATCAAAAAGGACCCCTCAAGTGCCTCTCCGTCACGCGCCACCGGCAGCAGTTGCAGCTGCACTTGCCGGCGGAACGAGAGGACGTGATGGAGGGCGGGGTCCTTGCAGCTCAAGGAGAGAGGGCTCAAAACAGAGATGGGCTTCCCCAGGGTAGAGAGGACAGGTAACAGGGTGGCATTGGGAAGGAAGGGAGGGACGGAAGTCAGGACCAGGCAGACGCCCAGGTCGTCCAGTGGCTCCAGGGGGACGAACACGCCCCCCACCGCCAGGCCCTTCTCCACCACCTCCTGGGCGGCGGCCTCCGATGCCAGGAAGAAGACCACCTTCCCGTACATTTTGGAGGCCGCCACAATGGCTGTGGGCCCCACCGCCCTCGCCAACGCCCGCACGTACGTCTCCACGTGGGGCGAGGCAGGTACCAGGAGGCAACGGACGCCGTGCTTCCTGGTCATGGTGGGAAAGGGGCCCCGGCCGCAATAGCTGGTAGCGGAGGTGGCGGGTGGGAGAGGTGACGTAACAGTAGGCGGGGGGGCTGCCGCCACCTGGGCGTACGCCCTGGGGGCCGGGGGAGGGACACCCACAGAGCTGGTGGAAGGAGCAGCGGGGTGGGAGGTCGCGGCCACTGGCGGGGCCACGGCAGTGAGGGCAGTCCCTGCCATGGAGGGCCTGGACTTTTTGGCAGGGCCCTTCCCCTTCTTCCTACCCTGGCCCTTCCCGCGGGCTGGTGGGGCTCCCTGAGAATCTAAGGGGGGGAGGGATGTGGCAGCAATGGAGGTCACCCCAGTGCCTAGCGCTGCAGGGGCCCCGGCGGGGGCGGTGACAGGTGGTTTGGCAGCAGCGGCTGAGGTAGAGGCTTGGGGAGGTGACGGAGGGGCAGGCGGGGAAGGGGTATCTAGGGCTGCTGGAGGAGCCCCACCTGTCATATCCCCAGCCATACTGAGCAGGGAGGGAGGGAAGGACACCAGAAAGAGGAGGGGAAAGGGGAGGCAGGTCAACCACTCCTCCCCGCTAGGCTGCAGGCAGGGGAGGAGGGTGTCAAAAGGGATGGGCTGGACAGGGGGGCTATCAAGGGCTGGTGGGGGGAAGTCACCAACTCAGGATAGGAATCCGGCTCCTCTAGCTGCACTGGGGAGGGGGGTCATAACAACATTCAGGGAGTGCAGTGAGATCGGGGCAAACTCAAACAGGGGAAGGGCACAAGCGCATGGGAGGGGGCATGGGCGCACTGAATAAGGGGCCAATCAGGGCAGGGGTATCACATGGGGAGGGGGGAGAACCAGGCTGGAGGCAGGACAGGGAACCTAGGGGCTGACTTCAGAGGCAAGGGTGGAGCAAACAAGCAAAGGCTGCAGAGGGAGAAGGGTGGGGAGGCAAACAAACTGAAGCCAGCGAGGTGCTGGGGTAAAGGGGAGGGCAAAAAGGCTGCAAGGGGAAAAATGGGGCAGGGAGCCAGGGACAAAGCTGGGGGCTTGCTAAAGGGGTCGTCCAGGATAGGGCGGGGGGCACGTGCGCCCACGGGCGCTTGCAAAAGAGTCAGTGTGGGCTGGCTGCTGCTGCAGGCCCAAAAGGTGGTAAAAGGGGGCAGCAGGCCCAGCGAGTAGCTGAGTCCCAGAAGCAGGAGCTTGAGGCAGATGTAAGTGTCCACTGGGGGTGGTGGAGGGGGCAGCGCCGACAGTGGTGGGGGGAGACACTGATGGACTAGGGGGCAGGCTCTACGCCACATCCCCTGTGTCCCCACAAACACAGTCAAAACCCCCACCACAAGAGCACAGTCCAAAAGTTACTCAGCCTTCAAGCCCCTCCACAGTGGTTTACAGAGTCCTTGTGCTTTCCCCCAGCAGCAGATGGCCTCGTCCCCTCCTCCTTTGGGGTCCAGCAGCTCTCAGGCGGCAGCAGCAGCTCCAGGCAGCAGCCCGGTGGCCAGGCAGGCAGAGAGGACCCCTCTCACAGGTGTTGTTGATGGTGGTGGTGGTGGTATCCACAGCAGCGGTAGCAGCAATGGCTGGGGTAGGGGTCCCTCACCCCCCCCACCCGGGGAGCAGGCCAGCAGCCCCCCCCCCCAAAGGGGCTGTAGTTGGAACAGTAACAGCAGCACCCAAGGGTGGATGGGGGAGTCCAGCAGCTAGCCAGCAACCAGGTAGCGGAGAAAGGGGGTGGGTGGATGGCATCTGGTTCGGCCAGGGGAGCAGCTGGAGCAGGGGCAGTGGCGGCAGCAGCAAGGGCCCAAGGCCCAGCAGCAGAAGTCTCCCTCCTCCCTCCAGGCCAGTCGGTTTCAGCAGAGGAGCCAAAGACCGGTCTACTGGCCACTGGATGAATAGGTTTCTCTTCCCTGACTGACCAGAGCAGGGGCTGCTCCAGGCTAATGAGAACATCTGACTCCAATTAACCTGCAAAAAGTCAGGTGAGGCCATTAAGCTAATGTGACCACCTACTCTAAGGCCCCTCTGATGCTATAAAAGGGCTCACTCCAGTCAGATAGAGAGGAGCCAGAGGAGAGGAAGTGTGGCTGAAGGCCTGGTTAAGGAAGACAACCTCAAGTCATTGGTAAGGGAGCCCTAAGGTAAGAGTGAAGAAGGGAGGAGCAGGAGAGATGTGGGGAAGTGGCCCAGGGAAATGTAGCAATTCTGGTAATAAAAGGTTGGTTGCCAACAGATGTTACCATTAGGATTCCTGGGCTGGAACCTGGAGTAGAGGGTTGGCCTGGGTTATTCTTTCCCCCGTCCAACCTGCCGTTACAGAAACACCTCCTGGGAGAGGAAAACAGGCCCATGTCAGGACTGGAGGCTAAATTGTTTTGGCATGAGGCCATAGAAGCAACAGAGACTGGGAATTCTCTCCTCAACCTTCATTGCTGGCTTATGATGAAAAGGGCTCAGTAGACTGTATCCATGGTCCTAGAGAGAGAAGGGCTACGTGGAGGCTTGCAGCGAGCCTCTGAAGCTAGCATAAACCACCTGGAGGTGTGGGACCCCCAGGGACAAGGTTGGAGCTCTGCCACAGCTTAAGTGGGCTTTTCACTTGAGTGCTGTTATGTCTGTGTTAAGTGTATGCAGAATTGTGGCCTAAACTCTATTATCCCATTAAATAGAAATGATAGGGTGTGGGCTCTATAGACCAAGCATGATGCAAAAGTGCAGTCTTTTCGGGGAATGGGGGGGGACTTATGGTTTTCTTTACCTACCATCCAAGAACCTCAGAACAATGGAAATTTTGCCACTTTCTTCATTGGAAAGAAGATTACGCTGCAAATTTTACTTTGCTCTTCCAGAAGTAGCTCACTTCCTGGTGGGCTAAAGATCAGTTATGGTAGGTACTGAGTAGTTCCTCAAGCATCTTTAATTTTCATTTCTGCTGCTTATTTTTCTTGCTATTGTTGCTGTTGTTATGATGATTTAAATAATACAATTAAATCCCCATTTTAAAATCAGAAAAATTGGGGATTATACAGTTCATTGCTAATCAAATACATTCAACAAATCTGAAATAATTATATCAGTAAATGTAATTATATATTTTTAAAGTTGAGTAAAAATAAATATCAGAACTATAACCCCACATTCATGAAAGCTTAGTATTTAACTTTCTTAATGAATGTCACTTTATAATTAGGTTTTGGAATATTTGATATTGATATTTTCTGTTTCCACTAACAAGATACCCATCATGTACAATCATCTACTGGGAACTACACAGAAGGGTGGCTACTTACATTGTTTCCACAGCTTTGAAAGTTTGTATTGCTTTGAGAAATATTTTCTCCATCCTCTCTACCTGCCAAGGCCCAAATGTGGAGCAAAATGTGTGACAAAGATCCAAAATGAGGAATATAAACACAGGAAGCTTAAAACATTTTAAGAATCATTAATGTAATGTACATAACTCATTCTCTCACCTCAGTTTTATGACTCTTTTATTTCTGATGTAAATAATTTTCAGCACTGAATGTGAAAGGATACCAAAGTTGCAAGGAACATAGGTAACTTTGAGACTCAAATTAGTGATGTCCCTTGAAATGGGGTATATATGCGGGATATGATCTATACATATAACAGTGGTAAAATTAGTACAAAGTTTCAAAGTGGTAGAAACTGTCAAAGTGTACCTATTTTTTCTTGGCTTTATAAACTTTTTGTAGTATTTACGAATTCTAGTAAATAGAGAACATGCATCAGAATATGCCCTTCATCTCCAGCATTCACAGAGTCACTTAAATTATATTTTTGTGGGTGGTTGGGTATGTGCAGACTGCAGCACTGTTTCCTCTCTTAGCCTTTCTGGCACATCATGTGGGCACCACTGTCAGTCTGTTCCATCTTCATGGAAATGAAGCCCTAGAGCCCTTCTGAATAGATCGTCAGGTCCATTGCTAACACCAAGATTCCCCAATAGCTTAAATACACTTTCTCTGATAATACCACGAAAGGTATGAGATTTCTGGGTTACAGCTTAACTCTCCCAGGAGACACGTGGTAGTTGTAGCCAATGACACTTTGCACAGCACCCTATGTTGCTCTTTATTTAATCACATGAGAAATGCACAGATCTTTACAAAAATAATAAACCCTACAAGCATTTTCCTTGACCCTAGATCATCCTTCCCTTAGGAGTCCTTGGAGGATCATCTGTATTCAGGTAGGAAGGGCCCCCCTCCCATTGCCTCATCTGGCTCCTGCACCAGTGTCACTCATTCTAAATTGGTGAAAAATGGCTCAAGAGTGAGCAAATAGATCAGCTCCTGCCATTTATAACCTTCCAGTCTCCTCTATCATATGACTCCCTGGTCAGCCTCAACAGGTGACCTCAGATCCTTACTAGATGACTTCATTGCTAGGTGATCTCGCCTTTCATACACAGTGATCATGGTTGCCAGTCAACATTTTGTCTAGAGCAATCACATTTCAGTGGTGTCATAAATATAAAGGGAAGGGTGAACACCTTTAAAATCCCTCCTGGCCAGAGGAAAAACCCTTTCACCTATAAAGGGTTAAGAAGCTAGGATAACCTCACTGGCACCTGACCAAAATGACCAATAAGGAGACCAGATACTTTCAAAAGTGGGGGGGGAGGGGGAAACAAAGCCTCTCTCTCTGTGTGATGCTTTTGCCAGGGACAGAACAGGAATTGTCTTAGAACTTAATAAGTAATCTAGCTAGATATGCATTAATTCTGTTTTGTTTAAATGGCTGATAAAATAGCTGTGCTGGAGGGAATGGATATTCCTGTTTTTGTGCCTTTTTGTAACTTAAGGTTTTGCCTAGAGGGATTCTCTGTTTTGAATCTAATTACCCTGTAAAATATTTACCATCCTGATTTTACAGAGATGATTCTTTTACTTCTATTAAAATTCTTCTTTTAAGAACCTGATTGCTTTTTCATTGTTCTTAAGATCCAAGGGTTTGGGTCTGTGTTCACCTAGGCAAATTGGTGAGGATTTTTATCAAGCCTTCCCCAGGAAAGGGGGTGTAGGAGTTTGGGGGGAAAGACGTTTCCAAGCGGGCTGTTTCCTGGTTATATATCTGTTAGACGCTTGGTGGTGGCAGCAATAAAGTACAAGGGAAAAAGGAAAATAGTTTGTACCTTGAGGAAGTTTTAACCTAAACTGGTAAAAAATAAGCTTAGGAGGTTTTCATGCAGGTCCCCACATCTGTACCCTAGAGTTCAGAGTGGGGAAGGAATCTTGACAAGTGTTTTATCCATTTGCCACCAGCCTTTGGAATTCTAGTCCAACATGAAGGTAACAGGGTCTCAAAGAAGGGAAAGAACACCATTTCCAAAAAGGATTCTGCTGACTGGTAAAGATACATACAGAGAGTTCATAGTTTCACACAAGTAATAAATTTTACAGACAGATTTCCCCAAATCATCAGAGTCCACAACATTTCACAGTAGGCACTCAACACCTTCTAGGGAAGAACCACTGGTAAGTGGTCCTGCTTAATCCCTGTGGCAAGTGGTCTACTAGAGATGATGGTCTACTAAAAAAATACCCAAAAAAACTTTGCCCAATACTGTTTGCAGCCTCAAAGTTTTGAACACTCTGCAGATATACAGTGTGAAGTGCAGTGATTATAAAACACATACACTTACATGCAAAATATACTCTATTGCAGGTGGCCTTTTCCTCACTCTCCATTCAAATGCTTCCTTGAATTATGGAGGCTATAAGCTCTTGAAGGGCTAGTGAGGAGTCCTGCAGCAACCTGATGGGTAGACCCTCGTGTATCCTACCCATTAGTCCCAGGTCTTCATGTTACTTAAACATTCACTAAAGGGTTATTTTCAAGGAGTTCAAGCTGGAAAATGTAGGATTTGTTTAAAAAGAGTAAAGTTATGCATAATCCAAGATTAATAATAATGAATTGTTTTTCACAGTTTAAAATTGAAAACATTCTCCGGTAATGTATGCAAACACAGTGACAAGGGTTAAGGCAGAAGGCAACAGCAGAAGTACAATTCTTCACAGGGTGTGGAGGGAAAATTGCCACATAGAAGTACATGAAGGCCTGCTCAAAGGTGCACTAGATGTGAAAGGATAGGGGGAAATGCCACTTGACTGCTCTTGATAATTCTTCAATCCTCTAGTTAGCACCAAATTAAAGTAATTTCCCTATATAACACTAACTGCTTTGTCAGGTCACCCTCTAATGGTTGGTTGACATAAAGAGTAGGAGGAGCTTACTACTGCTACCTTCTAATGGAGTTACTACTTTTACTTAAGTGGCAGTGACCAATTCTTTTGATGATAAAGGACTAAAGTTCAATACTCACAGTGCAAATGGAACTATCCTGTGCCTCTGGGGCTAAAGATCTCGGTTTCTATTCTTGCTGACAACCCATGAAGATTGGTGATTACAGAGAGCATGGTGGACTCATGGAGAGGACTCCTCTTTTCCATGGATTGGTCCATGGTTCATTTGAGATACTGGAATGTGGATTTACTTCCAAGAACCTAAAGAGTCGATTTTCAGTAAATCAAATGTAGTGCAAAAAAGTAAGGGCAAGATTGTTTTAAGGCAAAGCTCTGTATAGAAGGTGCACATGTAGAGTAGACATAGATAAATAGTTCTTTTGGGATTGGAGCAAGGTCTTTGTCTTGACAGTGTCCGTTTAAAAATCAATTTTGGGACTCCCCTTTGTAACATTTCAAAATTTGTATTTGTTAAAGGTTATATAATAATGACTGCAATGTGTGAAAAGTAAATACAAACTATCTGAAATGAAAAGTAACTAAATAAAATATAATAAATATATATTCTTCAAACTGCTGCAAGAATATACCATGGATGCTGCACAGTATATACTATTGTAACAGACTGGGGAGAATTTACAGCCCTCAGGATGACTCCAGAACATCAATACTATTTTCAGAATCAGAAATCCATTTTTGGAAGAAATTAGGTTGAATGATATGACTTTTTCTTTGACCTTGAAACTGTATAGAAGGAACAGGGAAATGCATTTTCTCTGTACCAAATGAACATGTAGTTATCAATAGTTGATATCTCCTTCAACGGAAAGGGAAATACATTTATTGAAGGAAATGAGTTGTTGGTGTCACAAAAATGTGTATTTTTAATAACCGTAACACATGTCTACAAGGGGGGCACTAGACCATGCACTTTAAGTAGCTGACCCCATTGTACAAAGTAACTGCAGCCTAGTTGGATGTAATAATGTAAATCTATGAAAGAGAATAGAAACAAAAAAGAAAATGTATCCTACTTTAAAAGCATGAGAGATCCCATTTTGGATGTTAAAGATAAGGGTTTATGAAGTCTAAAAAGCTAAGTGAGCAAAGAAATAATGTGGCATGGCTGCATGAACACTCCAAATAACTTGCAGGAAATTTCCTTAATTAGCAGTGCTGTAGAGAGAGATGGTTATAACCCATGGCCTTGAACATCTTTTCATTCATATGTAAAAACATTTTGGCTGTAAGTATTTTTCCTCATTTTTAATTGTATAATGGCTTTGTGGTCAGGGACCCTCTAAATCTGAGGTCCTCTGAGTTTTAATGGGTTTATTTCAGGTCTGTTGAAGTAAAAGGTGCTTGGCTGAGTTGTCTAAATTCTGAAATTTAATTCAGAAGATTCTGAAAAGCTCTGTTTTCTTCCCTCCGGTGTAAAGTGTCAGAGGTAGCCATGTTAGTCTGTATCCACAAAAACAACAAGGAGTCCAGTGGCAGCTTAAAGACTAACAGATTTATTTGGGCATAAGCTTTCGTGGGTAAAAATCCCACTTCAGATTCATGCATCTGAAGAAGTGAGGTTTATGCGCAAAAGCTTATGCCCAAATAAATCTTAGTCTTTAAGGTGCCACCCAGCTCCTCGTTGCTTTTCCTTCACTGTAAAGGTACTACTATATTTTTAATTGCACATAAATGTCAGTGCAAAATAGTATAATGAGCCTGTGCTTTGATGTTGTGACAAAGGAGAGACCTTCCTAAATTGATTGGTACCTATGACATGGAAGACTTATTTGAGTATTTCATGAACAGATACAATAATATCCCAATGTGTGTGTTTTTTAGGTAGTCAGTAAGAGCATGCAATGACAGTAAGCAAATATAATCCTTCAGGACATAAACTGACTGGTACAGTGGGGTTAAGATGGAGTTTTCTCTCCATTTACAGACTGTGACCAAGTCAGGTGGAGAGCTGTAAGAAAGTGGTCCTGTTGGGTTCCAGAAGATGGGCAGGCCTTTTTCCCCCTGGGCTGAAAAGAGGTCGACTAGGAACACCCGAGTCCAATAAAGGCTGCATGTGATCTTTAAAAACACCTCTTCTGGTGAGAGAGCGGGAGAGGAGAGATGGGAGAGAAGGTTCAACAGTGAGAAGAGGCTTTGCCTGGGTAGATAGTTTGGTTGCTTCCCTGGTAGGGAAGCTAACAGACAGTTTGGGCAAAGGACTGGCATCCAGAGCTCAGTGTAATGATACAATACCCTACAGAGGGGCTCGGGAGAGGTATTCCCTTTTTGTGTTCTGAACTTGTTTCTTTGTTTTGGATGAAAATTACTCCGGGGCACACCTTGTAAATACCGAAGAATTTAAACCTGAGTGAGGCATAAATTCTACAGAGGGGGACTGATTTACTCCAGCCCCCCACTCCACTCTCCTCCCCACCAGAGAAACGCTGAGCCTGGTGAAGCGAAGAAAGTGCCTTGCCATAAGACTTACATTGTTGTCTAGGCATGTTGCATTTGGTGTTTGACACAGCTGGAGGTAGAAAAGGAGACTTGATGATTAAATGGCCTGGTCTGCTGTGCTTACAACTGTCATGATTGTATTGAGTTTTATGGTATTCTCTGAAGGCCCCAGTTTGTGCAGTCAAATGATTGAGAAAATCTCATCTTTCCCTCGTAACCTAATCATTATCACAATTCCCTTTTATCCGCGGCTACTTTTTCAGATGTTCATAAGATACACAGGCTGTCCTAAAATCAGTTTATTCCCTAATCTTCCAATGTAGTGTTAAATTTTAATTTTATTCAGTGTTTGGGATTTCTAATCTCTCTTTGATCTTTAAAACAACTTATTTTTGAAGGTGATAAAGCTAATGAATTGCAAATAACCCTTGATAGTTCTAATATTCTCTTAGCTATACTAGTGAAGGATAACAGAATATTCTACAACAAGTTAGAGGTTTTTGAAAAATACTGTAGAGCTTCTTACATCAGAATAATAGGTTTACAGAAGATTTATCTCTCTGGGGAATTAGTGCTACTCCTCCATTACTTTTGGGAATAGTACCTTTAGTTGACTTTTAAATTCTTCATTATGTAAACATTTAGATTAACGCCTGGAAAGGATAGTGTGAAAAATATGGGATCACTGAAAGTTTGCAAAAGAGACAAACTGTGGGAGTGGTTGATAATGAAGAGAACAGGTCACTGATTCGTATGATCAGGATCACTTGGTAAACTGGGAGCAAGCAAACCACATGTTTTCATATGGCTAAACAAAAAAGTATGTCATGCTGTCTAGAGTGGCTCATGACCATGAGCGACAATCTCAAGGCGGACTGTCAAGAGGCAGGGCAGAGACCCCAAACTGCTGGTGCATTCTAGAATTAGATTTCACCAACCCAACAAGAAGTGTGAACTCGCTAAAGACAATAATGGTCTTACCATGGAGTCACAGACAGTCCCCTTGGGCATTCTAGTCTATCTTGCCCCCCAGGCAAGATGGACTTAGTGACAGAGGTTGCTGTACATCAAAGATCTCAAAATAGTCAGGTTGACCCCAGTCCAAAGAGACCAGACATTTACCCCAGTGTGTACATTAGATCTGACACCAAAGACAAAACTTGTAGCCAGACCTATACCAAACTATCTGAGGTTTTATTAACTAAGGAGGAAAGGAAAGAAAAGAGGTTATTACAAGTTTAAAGAAGGAAACCATATATAAACAAATACATTACAGTCTATGGTTTCCAAGGGTGACAGAGTTGTAGTAATCTGTCAACTCTGAATGTCTGTTAGGGCTAACCCAGGTTGACCCTGGTGATCTTTCTGTTTTATAGCTCTGGTCCTGAGAGTCCAAATAGCAAAAGAGAAGTAAAAAATTCTTGTCCACTATTTTTGTTTCCTTCTTCCAGAATTCAGGCTGATGGGATGAGCTCTTTTGCATGTAGCATCTTTATGGAAGTAAGGGGGAAAATAACAAAGTTTTTGTATTGTGATGCCTCACAATGGCCCATTTACTTTTGATAGACCTTCTTTATGCGCAGGAGAAATCCCTTCTGACTGGATTCATAGTTTCAGAGCAAACATTTTTTTACAGTTACAAAACAAAAACTTAAATATTACCTTATAGCATCTGATAAAGAAATAAGTGACATTAGTACATGCAGCACCTTACAAGCATTTCATAAATTCTAAACGCTAACCACATTGTTAAAGTCTAATACACAATTTAGTCATACTAACACACAAGTGAAACAGACTTGTTTCCAGCAATGCATTTCAGTGTTTGGCTGAGGTCTAAAGCCTAAACCTGTTCTGCCAGCATCACAGTATACATCTAGGCTCAAAGAATATAAGCCATACTTATAGGATGGTGGACTCTGTCCTGTAAGTATGTGAGTCTGAAAAAGATTTGGTGGTTGTGGTGGATAATCAGCTGAATGTGAGCTTCCACTGTTGCCTAAAGAAGTAATGTGATCCTGGGATGCATAACAGGGGAATCACAAGTCAGAGTAGAGAGGTTATTTTGCTGATGCAACCACTGCTGGAATACTGTGTCCAGTTCTGGTGTCTACAATTCAATAATAATAATAATTCAATAATGTTGGTAAATTGGAGATGGTTCAGAGAAGAGCCATGAGAATAATGAAATGATTAGGAAATTTGCTTCACATTGACTCAAAGAGCTCAATCTCTTTATCTTAACAAAGAGAAACTTAAGGAGTGATTTGATTAATCTATAAATACCTACATGGGGAACATATATTTAATAATAAATAGGCTCTTCAATATATCTGAGAAAGGTATAATATTATCCAATGGCTGGAAGTTGAAGCTAGACAAATTCAAACTGAACATAAGGTTTACATTTTTAACATTCAGAGTAATTAACCACTGGAACAATTACCAAGGGTCACAGTGGATTCTGGATCACTGCAACTTTTAAATGACGAAAGGATGTTTCATCTAAAAGAGATGCTCTAGGAACTTTGGTGATGTTCTAGGGAATGTGTCCCACAGGAGGGCAGACTAGATGATCACAATGGTGCTGTCAGGGCTTGGAATCTGAATCACAAAGGTTGCCTGTCCAATTGAGGAGATTTAATTTAATTTTTCAATATGTTACTAAAGCTACATAGAATCAGAAGGGGAAAAATGTTGACACTATAGAATATGGTTGCTGTCCCACAATAAGTCCCATATTGCTGAGGATCCTAGAAGTCAGTGGGGCTCTGGGACACTTTTCGGGGTTACCAGAGGTGTCCAGGATGAATGACTACCACTTGCTTATAGTGGGGGGAAAAAGCCTTATCTGTGTCTATAAGCAGAAATCTTTCCCAACTACTGGCTGCAGGTAAGGCAAGTCCTCCACTCTGGATGTTGTAGTAATCTGTCCCCTCTTTCTCTCTGTAGGCTACCAATTCACACACCCCACTGTTACACTTAGATGCCTAGTCCCTCATCTTCTGTATACTCACAATGTACACTGACTTGCTGCCTCCGTAGAACACTGCACCCCAGTTCAGTGGCTTTACCTCAGTTCAACGCTCTCCTTAGCATAAGACTCTTAGGCAGATTTGTAGTAAAACCAAACTGAAGTTTATTTAACAGAGTTTGAAATAAAGATTCAAATACAAGTAAGTATAAGATTTGGAAACATAAAGTGACAGGTAAAAAGAAAAACTTGAAATGTAAACTGTAGCCTCAGCTTATTATTAAGTTAAATTTCTGTCTAATCTTTCTCTCACCCAAAGGTCAGTCCTTGCAGTGTTGGTCTAGTTTAAAGAGCTGGTATCCACCTTTCATGAGACACCCATGATGGCAGAGTTTCTCCTCTGTGTTGGATTAAATCTTGTGCCCATTCCTCTTCACTTATAGACTTGCAGACTATGGTCTCTTTGAATAGGGGACCCCTATGGTGAGATTTTTTTCTTGAAGTTCTTATGTTTTTTGTAAATTCTCTAGCTTGCATCTGGTCTGGACAGTAAACATAGACCATCTCAATGGATGCTGATTGTTCCCAGTGTTGTCTTAGATACCCCCAGACCCTGCCTCACCACAGGTGACCGTTTCACTTCAACAATTTTGAAACCCAATATTCTACATTTTATATAAATTATTTCCTGTGTAAACATCTCTCAGTGACCATCAGCTAATTCTTAGCTTTAAACAGAGACCTTCAGTGAAACAATGAGAAGATTGTCAAGCACATAAGTAATATGCATGTCTGTGTCATATGTTCTGCCCTCAAATACAAGATGTCAGATAAGGAACTTGAGTATCCACTTATTGCTCTGGTTTGTCCTAGTGAAACTTAAGGTGGTTCCAGGCAGATTATTTTTCTTATGATTATGTGAAAATAATTTTTCATATCTGACCAGAATCCTGAAGCAGAAAAGTATAATGATGATGTTCTACTCTAGGTAGACCAGAGGACAAAGCTAAAATAGATTCTATACTTCCAGATTTCAAAGAGTACACTTGACTTTTCTGAACTATTTCACTTTATATTAACTAAACAGTTTTGTCTTCTTACTTTTTGTTCATAAAATCCTTCAACTGTAGTGTATTTTAAGTGTTCTGGACTAGCTCAAAGCATTGTTAATACTTGTCTGGACAAATGGGTGTATAATTCGCTATATTTTTCTTATTATTTTGTTAATTGAGGCCTTTCTTCAGAAATGTTCTTAAGAATGTTCATAAATTTGGACACATGAGTAGTCCCACAGGGTCCACTTTAAAGTCCATTGAAGTAAATAGGAAGACAGCCATTGACTTCAATAGGCTTTGATCCGGACCCAAAATGCTTAAAGTTGTGATTAAGTAGCTTCATGAGGGCCTTTGTCTTTGTTATTTGGATGTTAAATCAATACATTAATTTTGATGGATTGTTCTGATTCTAAATGAAATATCTAAAAATGTTAAGAGCTCATTGGATCAGAGTGCATCTAATAAACTGATTCAATTAAATATCTGATTTCTCTAACTGCTAGCTGTATTTTCATTAGACCCTGATGTGATATTTTCATATTGGGGAAACAATCTGCTGCTGATAAAAGGCATGTCACACTTATCCAAATCAGGATTATTTGATAAGTGGTGGTTTTACTCCAAATTCTGGGTTCTACTCTGCAATCTCTCCACATGTGGAAAAAACATTTGTCCCGAAAAGTCCTGCATTTATTGCTAATGCAACTTCTCTGAGCATAAGAGTTAGCAAAATTGTTCTTAGTTAGTTTCATAGTGCTGATGTTAAAAAAAAAATCTTGAATAGCAATGGACAATTAGACTTGAGATAGTGTTAGCTACTGGATGAATTTTGGTTCTATCTCATTTCCTCTACATTTCTTTAGCTGAGCTAAATTGGTTGAATAATTTTACTGAATGATATTGTCTTAACACTGAACTTTTATGTAATGTTTCTTGTAAATGACTTCACACTATGAAATTCACCAGAGGTCAGTGGTACAACCATGTAAATGCAGACTTTATTCGTGTTCAACAACTACTGCCAGCTTTTCACATCCACAAAATCACAGAACAAGTTGAACTTCCTTTGTTTTTTTGCATCCCAAATAATTTGTCAGTGTTCTATTTATTTTAAGATTTGACTCCGTGTTTTGCAGACTTTCACATAGTAAGAGAGAGGGTGTGCCATGGGCATTCTGCACTTGCACCTAGGACAGTTGACTGTTAGTGGTTGCGGCATTTTTCAAGACTCAGTATGCTATGAGGTTGAGACTGAGCAATGCATCTCACACATTTAATTAGAACCTGAAAGAGCCCTTGTTGCTTTGCTCTTGGCAAGCAAAGCTGCCTGTAACTATGGAACTGTCAAACCCTATAAAGTGCCTAAACCCCCTCTAGCATCTATTAAATTAAGGCTGTTCTTTATATATGTGAGAAAAGGCTTATCTGCAAGCATAGTCTGTACCTAAAATTTTGACCTATGCAGACAAAGAAAATTATATCTAGTGGGAGGAATAAAAGTGGCAGTGTACTTTTCACAACTGCTTTAGCTTCATACATTTAAACAACCTAATCTTATTTAGAGTTTCAGAACCAATACCGAAAAATGCAAGTCCTAATTTAAAACAGAATCGGGGAAAAAACTACGACAAAATATTAGTGTCAGGTTTCAGAGTAGTAGCCGTGTTAGTCTGTATCCGTAAAAAGAAAAGGAGTACTTGTGGCACCTTAGACTAACAAATTTATTAGAGCATAAGCTTTCGTGAGCTGTAGCTCACTTATATATAGGTGAAGAGTAAAATTAGAGAACTGAGATTTGCAGGACAAGTACAAAAAGGTCAGAGAAGAACAGAATTCCCTAGACCTCTGATTTCCCTCCATCTGTGTGAGAGGAAATTCAGGCCCTTATTTTTAAATATTTAATGTTCTATCAATGTAAAATAGAAACGCAAGATGTAAATTTTCATTCCATACACATCAACAACAACAAAACATACAAAATCATTAGCTACCTCCTAAGATTTTTTTGTATCTTTAATGATATGTTATATAGAAGGGCTCCAGTTGTGTTGCTAGGCAAAGGTATTTCTGCACAGAAGCTGGGAGGTATAATTCTTATCTTGGGTGGACATACACATGTTAGCCTGAGAAGAGCTAGTTTGCTAAAAGCACGAGCATGGCTATGGTAGTACAAGAAATTAACCTCTTACCAGTCTGCCAGTCACTGAGAGATGCTCTCTAGGTCAGTGTTTCCTAAACTTTTGAAAGCTGAGGCCTTTTTCAGTAATATGAACCTAATCAGCCACCCACTGCAACCTCACAATGTGCTGTTGAAAGCCTTTGTATTTTAATTGATACTTCCATGTCACTGCCCCCAACTAATTCTTTGAGTCCTTCTCTCCCACACATGCTTTGGTATGCACTGGTTGTTGATCTTCATCATATGATCCTTTCTTACATGCTTTGAGCAATGAAATATTTAAGAATGTTGACATTTAAAGTATAACCACTGGCATCTGAATTAGCACCCATTGAGCTATTGATTTGGGCTGTCTGCAAACTCAGGCAAATATTTCTGCAGCAAATATTTCTACACTTCAAAGGTGTTTGCAAATATAAGAGATAGAGACTCACTTTAAAAAAGGAAGGATTTTGGAGAACAACTGAAATGTATTTCGTTGTCCCCTTCCCAGCTAGCCTTTCACGTTCCTGCCCACCATGGTCACCCTGGAGGGACACACCCCACACATTGGGAAACACTGATCCAGGTGATTGCTACTGTATTAAGTACATGTTCCTTTCACTGCTAGTCCTCATGGATATGGAATGAGTTTCTTTGGAAACAACACTTAATCACAGTCTTGTCTAAAAAAAAACCCCTGGAATTTTGGGGGAAAATATATAATGGCTTTAGGCTTCTATTTAAATTTCTCTGTTATTGTATGTATCTTAGCTGAGGCACACTTAAATCTACTCCTCTACTGTGGTTTCCTGTTCTCTGCAATATTGCTCTGCCCACTGTCTGCAGAGAGGAAAGCTTAGCAAAGCTCATAACAAAATTACGTGATATGCCACATTTATTATTAAAGACTTGTTTACTCCACCACATGCTTGACTGCCCTCATGTTGCTCACTGTGGAAAAGTTTACTGGGTGAAGAAATTCAGTAGAGGATATGCGGCGAGGTTTGTGACAAATTATTTTGTTTTGGATCCCACTCAACATCTACTGGGTTTGATTTACCACAAAGGCAATGAAGCCTACTGAACTGGTTTATTACTGGACATCATAATCTGCTGCAGCACTAATTCTGTGGCATTTTAGAGACAGTCCACTATGTCAGTGTGGACAACAGGAAGTCATTGTTGAGGCCTGCAAAATGACTCCACTTCCTGGAGGTCTTTGTGCCTTGAACATCATTGTTAAGAACACTGTGGCTTGGCTTGATCAGATTGCATATGCCAAATATTTTATTAGTGATATTATTTATATAGACTAATTTGAACCAAGTCCCGCTTCTGAACATGCGGAAGTGGAACTTAACTCTGCTATGAAGGGTCAAAAATCAGATGCCACTTGGATGTGAATCTTTCAAGTAGATCCCACATACTACAACCCCTTTTCTAATTTAAGAAATAACTGTATTTCAATAGTGTTGACTAGTGAAGCTTAAAACTTGAATGCTGCTATGTATTATGCAGCATACACGCAAAGATACAGTACTCATACAGTTTTCTGGTATTCCATAATAAAACTGTCCTTTTTGGAGGAGCTTAAAAAAATCACATTGCAAAAATATATAACCAGTGCAGTGACATTGAAGGCTATCACCCAACTTCAAAAACCAGTCTGATTGGAGGCTGTATTTGATTGTACAGTCAGGAAAAACGGATATGGTAAAATAAACAAGCCTTGTCACATTAAGTTTTCTACAAATCACAATATTGAAGGCTTGTGTTTCCTTTTCTCTCACCCAGAAAAAAGATTCATTGAGAGAGCTGGTCATCAACAGCAAATGTCAACTTAAACATTTTTGTTTGGGGGGAGGGGAGCTGCATAATGTCAAGAAGGATTTTCCATACCCACAGCAGCCAATGTTACGGTTAATAGCATACTCTCTATCTCAGTGTTGTGGGGGAAAGTGCAAGTGTGCTAGACATGATTTCAGCCAGTAAGTTGAGCAAATGTTCTAGGTTTCTGATAAAAGGGAGCTTGAAATCACCACTCATTTTTTACTTACAAAGTATTAGGTGTGCTCCTAACATATCTTTGCTCTAAGCTGTCAGATGTAAGTTTCACAGTGACCTGCTAAAACCTCCCCCTCTCTTTTCAAGAAATGTTCTGCAGTACAACCTTGATTTTACTTGCTGCAGGTTCATTATATTAACTGATTTCACTGTAAAAATATTGGCTATTTCTTAAACTGTATTTCAGCTAGCATCTTATTTTTAGTCTTAAATGTGTCATAATGGGCCTGATTCTGCTTTAACTTACACCAGTATAAAACCAATATAAGTGAGAGAAGAATCTGGTCCACTACAATGGATTTTCTCTGCTTGAGCTCAAATGTTTCCAAGACATGAAGATCATTACATCTCATGACCCATGTTAATATATTGAAGACCCCTGATCATCCACAAAGTAAGAGATCTCTTTATACATTACTTCCACCAGGGCCAGCCTGGACAGGGGAGAACTTCTTCCTCTTCCACTTACCCAGTAGTCTAGTTATGACCTAAAAAAAAATCAAGGAATGATGTGGGGAGACAAAAGCTATATCTGACTGGACAGTAAGAAAGTGGGGCAGAGAAAGAAGGTACTAAAAGATGCACTCAGCTAGGAAGGAAGAAGGACGGAGGGCCCAACTGAGGGAACACAGTAGGGCCAAGACCTAGAAGAGAACATGCACTGTAGCTGGAGAGAAGCTACATGTGAACCAGTCAGAGCAGAGGTAGGGATACTATCTGTGAAGTGAAGTTGGGTTCAGTTCTTGGTTTTCCAATTCCTAGAGAGGATGTTGAATGATGGACTTAATAAACGGTGGTACATCTGGGTAGGAGGTCATTCTCTAGCTCTGCAGAATTACAGGTTATCACTTACCTCTGCTTGTACAACATAGTGTCAGAAGCAGCTGAATGCCTCTCTCCAGCTATGAATGAGACCACAGGGAAAGATGGAACATTAGCAGGTATGGGCCAAGGATAGGGGAGCTATGCTGGACAAATGTCACAATTATTTAAATGGAACAGTACCACAAATAAGGCACTCATTCCCCCATGCATAAGGATATCCTAATCTGCCATGTTTTTAGTTTTTATTCTCTAAGACACCTGTTTTGCTCTAAAGAACTGTGCCACCAGGCTGGGTTTCTCCCCAAATTCAAAAAGTGCATTGCCACACCCAGTGTACTGGGAGGAGTTTTATTTCTATAACACAGGTTAGCACCCAAACAGTAAAACAGTCTTAACTAACTCCTTGGCTTTAGGGCCACCTCTCCCAGGGATCTCTTGCACTTTTACTCCTAGCAGCTTCTCAGTTTCAGTCAGCTCTGCTCCCTTCTGGGAGCAACAGCTCCAGGGCTGCATCCCGGAGTCTGTGGCCCCTTCTTCCACAACAGGGGCTAATTCTGCTCAGATATAACTATGCCTCCCAGACTGCAGCCTGCCTCAGTTCCTCCACTAGCAGCCCTTTATAGGCCCAGGTGTAGCCCCTCCCTCTTTAATTGGCTGGATTGGGCTCACCTGCTGTGGTCTAGGGGCACTGGGTTTAGTCTATCCATAGGGACTAACTACCCTGTGACAAACTGCTATACATCGTAAGTGCTGGATTTATTTCTTGGAGACATTTTCCCCACTTGGACTAGTTAGGGTGAGAGCGAGAATTCTAGAATTTAATTGCGAAGACTGGCATTGTAGAGCACAATGATGGAACTCATAGGGCTATGCATATTTGGAACTGAAAACACTTGACATTTATCATTGTATATATCTCTTTTCCTGTATTTTATTTTTAGCTGTTTTGAGAATGCCTGTTTGCTTTTTGGTGATGCTTAAGGGAAAGATGTTGAAGTTGACTTCTTCAGTAAGTAGGCAAAGCCTACCCTTGGTAACTTAGAAGCTACCATGTTCCACTCTTCCTAGCTGTGCTTTTACCATCTCCCTGGAAACTCTTAGCAAGACAATACTTTGTGAGTTTCTTTCCAGCATATCTGTACTTGCAGTCAATATGCCAGATGAGATGTAATGATTTAAAACTTCTAAGCACCTTTTCAGTCTGTGCAGAATCTGATGTCGCTAGAATTTGAAGCAGTAATCCTTAAATCCAAATGGAAGTAATCTACTGAATCATACAAACTAAAGGAACATTTCCAGCATGTAGCGGTATATTGAAATGTACTTCCTACATCTATTTCCTGTATGAGGAAGACCATTATAGTTCAGTGCTACAGTAAGGAATATGTTAAACCTAAACAGTGCAATTGCAGTCCTATGGATGTCTTAGAAGTCCTTTTCAGAAATATTTCATATGTTGTCATTCACACCAGAATAACATTAAGAGTGCTGGGACTCTATAGCTCTTCAGCAAAGATTCACCTTTTTCATCATTTTATAAACATATTCATGGGAGACCTTGGGTGTCCCAGGATTGTGTTTATGGAATTTCTGCAGTACCAGAGAAGTTCTCATGATTACAAAATAAACTCATTTAAGTTCCTTAGCTGTGCCCAAGTAGCATGGTAGTCCATTGCATCAAGTACTCCTTTTGGCTAATGCATTTCAATGTGTGTTAATCCCACTGGTCTACCAGTAGATGTAATGGAGTAAAGGGATTTAGAAGGAAAAGAAACAACAATATTGTGAAAGAAAAGAGTATCAATGTTGAGAGTCCACAACTGATTTCTTCCTTGTTATAGAAAATAGGAGCAAGTTTATTTAATATTAATCTTTTTGCATCTCTGACTCCAAAAATGAGGCTGTTATTTATCTATGTTTCTAAAGTGTTTTGAGATCCACAGTGTAAAACAGTATTGGAATGGTGGTATTATGTTATTAATTATTATAATAATCTATGGGGTTAGAAAACACTCCATGCCCGGAGAGAGAGAGAGAGAGCTAGACAGCAAATAAAGTTTCATGAAGAATTATTGTGCTGCTACCCCACTAAGATTTTTCTCTAATTTGAACATAAGTGGACATTGAGCAAGAGCACTACAAGATGGTAAATTAGTGAACATATATCTTGTGTTATGTACTGGTGGATTATTTTCCCAATAATGATGACAGTAATAAACATCTTTTCATGAAAAGATATGTGCGGCAATTCTGATAGTGACCTGTAGAACCATTAGCCAAAACCACAAACAAGCTACTAAGACAAGCAGAAAGTCTAGATGGCAATGATCTTATCTTTCACAAGCTAGGAGACCAGTTTATATTTACTTATGCAGCTGGACATTTACAATGCACTGGTGAACACTCTAAGCACATGTACAATCTAAGAACAGTAATTAAATAAAAGCAAGTACAAACTGGTTAAGTGCCAACAAAGGACTCTTCCGACTATCAGCTCCAAAGTCCGATTAAACACTGTCATCTCCCATAGTACTGATGTATTCTGAAAGTCATAAGATTTGGATTCTAGCAGAGCAAGGTTGGAAAAGAATTCCTGAGCCAAGAGTTCCTGTTGCTTAAATCAAGATACTACAAGTTCAGGGTCCCCAGCTGATCACAACTGTTGTGGAATCACAGGTGGAGATAGTATTAATTTAGGATTTATAGGTTAAAATCAACATTTTAAACTTCATTCAGAAATCAACTAGATGCCAAAGCATATTGCACATTACAGGTGGATACTGCTTATGGGACACTGCTTAATAGGTGGGCAATTATACAGAGCTGCTCTTTCTGAAAGGTCTTAAAGTGGAGACTCATGTAGAACACATTTCAGGAATGCAAATTTAGGGTGACAGGTACAGCTGACTGTGGTGAATTCTGCATCTGAAGGAGGAGGCGGCAACCATTTTGCCAAGCTCAGTTAATGTAAAGTATTTATTTTTGGCAACTGTTGCTTCCTGAATATGCAGCAGTAGACAGGTTTCCCCAAGATCCTATATGGCAGGACTGTGTAATAAATGGTGAGTATTAACTCTCATGTGGGGGGTGCTGGTATAATCTCATCTGCGTATTCAGGTCGCTTATCTTTCCCTGTCCTCTTCCCTTTTTTCTTATCTGACTTGAACCTCAAGGATCTAGCCTTCATCTACACCCCACTCTTAGACAATAGGTAAGTGACTCAACCACACCAGCCAGGTTGAAAGATATGGAAATATAAATCTATAAATATACCAGCTCTGGTGGTGAACAGGAGAAGTGGCAGAACAGAACATCATGAAAGCTCATATGTGAGAGTCCTCTGAGTTGATGAGAAATTGGTCAGTATACCCTCTGGATTCATTTTAGAAATAAAGAGATGGAGACATTTAGTAGCATGAAGTTGCTGGGTTGGGAGGTAAGTGGGAGGAAGAGAGAGCCACTGGGAGTGGCTAGGTGAGAGTCACTGCTCTAGATCCCATTCTGGCCCACTGATGTCTGGAAGAACCAGAATGTAGCAGACAGGGAGCAAGCAATGCTCCTTACACTGCTGAGAAGAAGGCAATGGAAACCTGTGGAGATGCTACTTTTTCGGCTCCAGAGCTGTGCTATTGTTGGCTGGTGCTCTCTGTGGCTCAGTGTATAAACAGCAAGAGCCCCTTGACAATATATCCTATGGCTGAGTTAAAACCAGGGATTATTCTGGTTTTAGTTAATACAACCAGGAACTCAAGATTATCCCCTCAAAACAGGATATTCCTGGTAAATTAGAACATATAGCCACATTATTCCTGCACATGGCAGGAATGCATGTCGGAGGCTTACGTACCTTTTGAGAATAATATCGACAGATGTCATCTGAATGTGGTTTTATATTAATTTACTGAACACTAAATAAGAAAGATCCTAATACTTGAAACACATAACTTGTGTTTATTAGCAGGGTGAAACAAAAGATGAGGTAAAAGAGCTAAAAAGTAAAACTTGTGAGTATGTAGACCAAACAGAACCTTCAATAAAGTGCAGCATAGTTTGTAGTATTTGACATGTTTGAAGTAGCAATTGATAAAAGATCCAGGATTAACTTTTACTAACTTCTGGAGCTCAGCATACATCTGCTGCTTTAGCTAATCACATAGAAACCCTGATAAACCAGAGAGAACATAAGATATATTTGGTGTGTATGCTACTCAAAATACCTTGCGTAGATTTTGCGTCCCTTGTCTCTTTATTGGCTGGGTGAGAGGGGTGAACCCTTCTGTCCATCCTGGAACATTTTAGATCAGTGGGAATGGGGGTTGAAGGGAATGGTAGTTTCTTGCTTAGCAAATTTAATCACATCGTGCTGAATTTTAAAGTTTAAAAAAAAAAAAAAGTCAGTGAATTAAATGAGGGCACATCCAATGGTAATAATAAGATAAGGTAATAATAACATAAGATGGTCAGGAATTTTTTTTTTATTAAATGTTTCTTTTTTATCGGAAAATGCCAATGTGGCTCCTTCAGAAGTTCTTTAATGACCTGAAAATCAAAAATGAATCCTACACAAAGTGGAAATATGGACCAATTGCTGAGGGAGAAGTACTAAAGAATAGCACAAGGATATAAATACAACATCAGAAAGGTAAAGGAACAAAATGAGTTACACCTAGCAAGGGACATAAAAGGCAAGAAGAAGGGGCTCTTTAAATACATGAGGAGAAAGATGAAGGAAAGTGTAGATACCCTGCTTAGCAGGGAAGGAGAGCTACTAACTGACGACATCAAGAAGGCTTAGGTATTTAATGCCTATTTTGCTTCAGTCATCACTAAAATGATTAATGGTGACCAGATATTCAACACAATTAATATTAACAACAAGGGGGAAGGAACACAAGCCAAAATAGAGAGAGAACAATTAAAATATTTAGATAAATAAGATTATATTCAAGTTGGCAATGTCTGATTAAATTCATCTTAGGGCAGTCAGGGAATTAGCTAAAGCATTCTCGGAACTGTCAGCAATTCTCTTTTGAGAGCTCGTGGACTTTGGGTGAGGTCCCAGAAAGGCAAATGTAGTACCTGTCCTTAGAAGGGAGAACAAAGTGTGTGGGGAGAAGGGGGGGCGGGGAATCAAATTACAGACCAGTCAGCCTAACTTTGATGCCTGGAAAGATACTGGAACTAATTATTATAGTTTGTAAACACCTAGAGTATGATAGTGTTATACAGAATAGCCTGCATGGATTTGTCAAGAACAAATCATGCCAGACCAACCTAATTCCCACTGGCCCAGTGAATAAGGGGGAAGCAGTAGGTATGATATGTTAGGCTAAGATTTTGTCATAGATATTTTTAGTAAAAGTCACGGACAGGTCATGGGCAATAAAGAAAAAATCATGGAAGCCCTGACCTGTTGGTGACTTTTACTAAAAATATCCTTGACAAAATGGGGATCTGTGGGCCCTCACACTGCCTGTAGCAGGGAAGCTGTGCAGTGGCTAGGAGCTCTGGGGGGCCCCAACAGGTTGGATGTTGGAGCTCCAGGGTCCCCCACAGCCCAGGGCTGTGAGCTGCAGGGTCCTCCGCCACCTGCAGCATCTGGGGAGTCCCCCTGTGGGGTGCCAGGAACTGTGGTTTGCCCCCACTGCCTGCAGATCTGGGGGTCCAAAGCAGCTGGGAGCTCAGGGGTTCCCCTGCTGTCCATAGCTGCGGGGTACCCCCACTACCTGTGGTGGCTGGGAGCTGAGAAATATCCCCACCACCCACAGCCCTGGTGGGGCCCCACTGCCTGCGGTGGTTGGAACCTTGTGGGTTTCCCTACTGCCCATAGCTTTGGGGTTCCTCTGCTGCTCGGGGGTTCCCACGGCAGCCGGAAGCTCAGAGTTTCCCCCACAGTGGCTTGGAGCTCTGGGGGCTTTCAAAGACTGCAGGGGAACCCCACAGCTCCCACAAGTGGCAGGGGACTCTGCAGCTCCCAAGCACTACAGGCTGAAGTCACGAAGGTCACTAGAAGTCACGGATTCTGTGACTTCCATGACTAAATCATAGCCTTAATGATATGTCTTGATTTTTAGTAAGGCTTTTGAAACAGTCATACATGGCATTCTCATAATGAAACTAGGGAATTGTGGTCTAGATTAAATTATATATGGTGGGTGCAAAACTGGTTGAAAGACTCAGAATAGTTTATCAATGGTTCAGTGTTAAACTGGGAGGCCATATCTAGTGGGGGTCCCACAGGGGTTAGTCCCAGATCCAATATTTAATACTTTCATTAATGACTTGGATAATGGAATGGAGAGCATGCTTATAAAACTTGCAGATGGGAGGAGTTACAGGCATTTTGGAGGACAGAATTAGAATTCAAAAAGACCTTGAGAAACCGGAGAATTGGTCTGAAATAAACAAGATGAAATTAAATAAAGACAAGTGCAAAGTATTACAGGAAAAATCAAACGTGCATCTACAAAATGCGGTGGTAAGATTGCTGAAAATTATCTGGTGGTTATAGTGGACCACAAACTGAATATGATCCAACAATGTGATGCAATTGTGAAAAAGGCTAATATCATCAGGGATGTACTAAGAGGAGTGTCATATGTAAGACACAGGAGGTAACAGTCCCACTCTACTTGGCATAGGTGAGACCTCAGCTACAGTATTTTGTCCAGTTCTGGGTGCCACATTTCAGGAAAAATGTCAATAAACTGGGGAGAGTCTAGAGGGGAGCAACAGAAATGATAAAAGTTTTAGAAAACTTATGAAAAGTTTGTTTATTTTTTTTAAAGGGCATGTTTGGTCTTGAAACAAGACCGGGTGAAGCTGATAACTGTCTTCAAATATGTTAACAGTTTTTATAAAGAGGACAGTGATCAATTGTTCACCATGTCTGCTGATGGAAGGACAAGAAATGCGAAGGAGATTTAGTTTAGATATTATTAAAAAAAATTCTAATTAAAAGGGTGATTAAGCTCTGAAATAGGCTTGCAAGAGAGGTTGTGGAATTCCCATCATTACAATTTTTCAGGAACTGATTAGACAAACCCTTGTCAGTGATGGTCTAGGGTTACTTGATCCTGCCTCAGTGCTGGGGCTGGACTTGATGACCATCTCAACATATCGATGATTCTATTAAACAGAACATTTTATTGACATGATCTGATTTTTCATTTTTATTTATTTGTTTAATGAAAAAAAGAGATTTAAATTTTTGTCATAAATTGGGTTGGGAATTTTTTTTTTAAATCTCAAATTTTCTCATGGGATGGGAAGACAGTTTCCTGGCCAGCTCTACTAACAAGTTAAAATCACCAAACAACTCTCTGAGAACATGGCTATATCCAAAGAAACATAAAAATCATAACAGCAGAGCACATTCAGCTGCTAGCTGTGGGAGAAATAAGTTGCAAAGTGATTGGAACTAACTTCTTCTCTACTTTTGGAGCTTTCAAAGGATTTTAGTGAATATGGCTGGTTAAAATGTTTGAAATATAGTCCATTTGCCTGGCTCTTGGACAGAATGTTCCCCCCCCCCTTAAGTTATCTTTCTGTGAACCTGTCTAGAGAACTGTGGAACCCTGGTACATCATGGTAGCTGTGACCCAATCCCCTCCCATTTCACTTTATTTAAAACACATGTTACAAACATTTTGGGGACCCCTTGGAGCTCTGGGGTCCAGTACAAGTGTACCCTCTACATCCTCTACCTCTTGTCAGCCCTGCCTTTTCATATATCTAGTGCACCAGACTTGTCTGCACTATAGAAGCTGAGCTGTTGAAGAAACAAGATAGTGTTATTACTTAAACTGATGATGTCTTGATTGTCGACTGAACCTTCCACAAAAACATAGGACTGGAAGGAACCTCCTGGGCCCATCTAACCCTATATTAACATACCATTAGTTTGAGAACATTGAGTGCTTGAAATGTAATATAAGAAAATGTCACATAAATACGCTAGAGGTAAAATATTTATTAAATATATTAAGCAAAAAAGGATGACACTAAAGTGGAGGCTATCGTAAATATCCCACAACCTCAGAATAAACAGGAATTGCGGAGATTTCTAGGAATGAATTTCCAGATTTGTGCCACAAATGTCTCACTTAGAGAAATGGTGCCATCCTACAAGGTGCTGAATGACTCTTGGTACAGATGAGAACTTTTTACTCCCAGTGAAGGCAATGGGAGTGGAGCGTACTCAGCACCTTCTAGGAGGTGCTCAGAATCTTGCAATATTGGGTCATCTTTTTTTTTTTTACCAAAACAAACTTTAAAAGCAAAAGAGAGAGAATAACAGCAAACGTGGGATACACATTGTCATGATGCTGCTAGAGTTTCTCTGTAATGGAGTCTGCCTTCCAACCCACTCACGTTTTGAAACAGGAATGTGACATGTATGACCAGATCTCAAGAGTGGTACACGTGCTGCTGAAGTATCTAGAACACAAGCTACCCATAAGCAGCCAGTTTTGGAGGTGGTGACAGAAGGAGAGGGAGAGGCGTGTGCTAGCTTCACTGTGTAAATCTACACTGCAATTAAAAATCTGCAACTGGCCCATGCCCGCTGCCTCAGGCTCATGGATCTGGGGCTAAGTGGCTGTTCAATTGTGGTGTAGCTGTTTGGCATCAGGCTGGAGCCCGGGCTCTAGGACCCTGTGAGGTGGTTTATATGACAGTTAAACAGTCCCTTAGCCCAAGCCCCGCAAGCTTGAGTCAGTTGGTGTGGGCCAGCCACAGGTTCTTAATTGCAGTGTAGACACACCAACTGAGTCTCGGTCAGGTCGGTGTTTAGGACTACTTCTGCCATTCTTCTCACCCTCCTTTTGCGATCACTAGGAGAATCTCCGTGCTGCTCTGCTTCTGAACTGGAATATAAATTTTGAATTTGATGGAGTCCTATACCTTACAAATGACAAGTAAAAGATCAGGCAGTGGGTTCTTTTGCTCCTGCCAAAAGGCATCTTTTACGTGTGATTGTTCACTTTTTTCCTAATATATTGGGATGATTTCTACAGGAGTAATGGGAAACAATTTGAAGTGCTTGAATTCACAAGCTAGTGATGAATGTTGTTTTCTGGTACTCAGATAAACAGTGACTCACAAATTGTTTGGTTTTGCTTTTCAGTGTGTATAATAGAAATTATCCCTGAATAATGCCTAGGGGCTTTTATGTTCCTGGCACAGGATTTGTCCAGTTATTGCTGTAATACAAGGGGAAGCCTATTAATATTTCACTTGCTTCAAAAGATCAATTGCTAATTACAAAAGATTATACTATCATCTGCCTTAATTTCATAAATGTATAGGTTACCTAAATAATAGCATTCACACTCCCCAAAATGCCAGTGATTCCCAATTGCTAGTTTGTAATAAATGCAAATATTAATCTAAATTGCCAATGGAATTGCCACTGTAATAAGATTTATTTTAGCTGTCTCAGAGAAGATGGAGTCAATGCAACAGTAAGCACAAATTCATTTCCAACTGTGATATGTCAGAGGATTTTTATTTTTAGTTCTACAGAATACATTAGCCTTTGCTGACTGGTGTACTGGTGTTTTCAGATGTACTGTGTCTGAGATGCTCTGGATTAGAAATATCTAATACTTGAGAGGATTGGGAAAATGCCTAAATTCTTCAAGAACATTTGCTTTGTTTATTACATGCAGATTAGGGTTGTTCAGCCTAAGTGGCACAATCTGTTTTCAAATACAGACTTCAAACCAAAACATTTTAAAACAATGTAATCTGAGGACATCACAGAACAAAAACTTTCATAATTGTATTTCTCCTCCCTTCTCCCCATGAAGATGAGCCCTGCATGTGAACTCACCCCATCAGCTTGAACTCAAGGGGAAAGGAGATAAAAATCCCTAACAATAAGAAACTATATTTCTATGCTACTTGGATTTGGAAGAGCAAGATTTCTAAGCATAAGCAATGGATCCACAGTTGTTTAGCCTGAGTTATCCCTAAAAGATGTATTGAGCTTGCATATTCCAGCAGTTTCTATCACCTTTTGGAACCTAAGACTGTAACTCACATGCTTTTTACCTACTTTAACCTTGTAAGTAACTCTTGCTACTTTTTTTTTTAGTTAATACATCTTTAGTTTGTTTCTTACAGGATTCATAAGCATTCTCTTTGGTGTAAGCGCTAAAGTGCAACTGACCTGTGGTAAGTAACCGGCCCCTTAGGACTGGAAGTAATCTGAATATTGTTTTGAATGTTGGTGTAAGGTACCACCTATCACAAAGGCAAGCTATCTGGGTGGCAGAATAGACTGTCTGTGACTCCATGTTAAGGCTGTTCTAATACTTCTAGTTCTGGTGCCTGCTGTTTGCGCCAAGGAAAAAAGTGACCCGGACCTTCATAAACCAGTCATCAGAGTAGGAATATGGGCTGTTAGGGGTATGTATTAAGGGAAGTGTGCCATTGTGACCAAAGTATTGGAAAGACACAAAATAGATATATGTGGGATCTCAGAGCTGTGATGAAATGGTAAGGTCACTTCTGATGGCTATGCAATGTGTACTACTCAGGATCAGAGAAAATGGAGTTCCGTTTATCCTGTCCAAGAAGACATAAAAGTGTGTACTTGGCTACAACCCAATCAGCAATAACATCATTACAATTTGCCTTTGAGAGAAGCCAATCAAAATGACAATCATACAGGACTATGCTTTTGTGATAGCAGCTGATGACATCGTGATTGAGTTCTATGAATAGCTTGCAGAGACACTCATTAGAATACCAAGCAAAGGTATCATGCTTGTAACTGGGCAACTGAATGCTAAAGTGGGAAACATAAGATCTCATAAAGAAGTAATGGGAAACAATGGTCTCGACTTACAAAATGAAAAAGGAAGGTGTTCAGTTGAATTCTGCAGCTCTAATCACCAGGTCATTACAAACACTAGTTTCACCGAACATCATAGGCATCTATACACATAGAGGTGCCATAGAACCAAATCAACTATGTAATGATACAGCAGGGCTGGAGATTGAACAAACAATAGACAAAGACTTTTGACCATCAACTGTTTGCCTCAAACAAAATTAAACCTTTAAAAGAAGATGTTTGGCATGTCCACTATGACCGGACTTCCCCAGAATCCGCCAAGACAGCAAGACTACAAGGTTTCTGTTCAGAAGGTGCTTGAGACACTGTCAGAGGTGAAAGGGGAGAACAATCCAAATGAATTTTGGAATAAAAATGAAAATGATCATGCTTGAAACCACCGAAGCACATATTCTGAACAGCCAGCAACAGACTGCACCATGGTATCTGAGAAGGTGTTTGAATTGGCAAAAAGAAAAAGATGCAGAATGAAAAAAAAAAATCCTGGAGATCAAAGAACATAGAGAATACAAGGAATTGAGCAGACTGATCTAGAGGCAGACTAGACAAGATAAAAGTGAATACATAAGGGCAGAGTATGCAGAATTTGAGAATTACAAATACCATAATACAAAAGGTATGTTGATAGTGGTCAGACTTCTTACCAAAAAGTTTTCTATGTAATCGAACATAATAAAAGATCATGATTGCAGAATCCTCACTGAAGGTGATGATATCAAATGCCGGTTGAGAGATTACTGTACTGTGTGACTCATTAGAACCACTTACAATACAGAATGATACACAGGAGAGTACAGAGTTGGAGCCATTAGTCCTACAAGAGGAAGTGGTATGTGCTATTATGAAAATGAAGTCAAGAAAGCACCAAAGGTAGATAGCATACCAGTAGAATTGTTAAAAGCAGTTGGTAACCACAGTATTGATCTCACATGGAAAATTTGTAACGATGTATGGGTAACTAGAAATTGGCTGGATGACCTGGAGAAAGGGAATCTTTCTGCCCTTACTAAAGAAAGGAGACCTTACCAAAGAAAGGAGACATAACAGAGTTTATTAACAATCATACCATCTCCCTGATATTGGACATAAGCAAAAATCCCCTTTACACTTATTCAGGATCACATTAAGTGAATGCTAGATGCATAACAAGCTGGTTTCAGAGAGGACAAGGCACAAGATTAAATTGCAAACATCTGTCACATTATTGAAAAATGCAGGGAGTATAATCACCCATTGATCATGTGTTTCATTGACTACTCAAAAGCATTAGACACCATCTGACATGACGTCTTTGGCAGATTCTGGTAGACCTAGGGATTACAAAACACCCCATTGAACTCATTCAAGTCTCTACCGTCAATGGTGGAAACAGCAGCAGACAACAGCGAGTGGTTATCCACTGTGCAGGATGTGAAATAGATGCATTCTGTCACCAACTCAGCATGTTTCATAATAAATTCTGCATACAAGCCCTGAAAGGTTTTGACAAAGTGGAAGGAGCTAGGACTTCCACACCGATGACACGATGCTTTTACTATGATAACTGATGCAATACAAAACATTTTTGGAATCTGTTTAAAAAAAGATGTGGTAAAAATTAAATGCATGCATGCTGACACAATTAACAAAAATGAAATATCAGGGGATATCACAATTAAAGGTTAATTTGTAGAGGTGGTTGATAAATTTGATTATCTGGGCTCATACATATCCAACCAAGGGGCCCATTCCATAGAAATAAGACAATGACTCGAAATGGCTCACGCAACCATGGCCTCCCTTACAAAGGTTTGGAAAAAACTATAGCACCTCAAAATGTACGAAGGTTTGATTAGTGAAAAGTTTAATTTTGACCATAGTGACTTATGGATGTGAACTGTGAAAAGTTCTGTGAAAAGTTTTTTCTGACTTATTATTATTATTTATTTTATTTTTTCTGAAAAAAATCATTTAGTCCACAACCCAATTTTCTGCCTAAAAACACTTGGGTATTTCACCTGTACATATTTATTACAGCTTGTTTAATCTTTACCAGTGTCATAGAATACTTGACTGAGAACCACTTTGAGTACAGAAGGAGGGTTAATTTGATTAAATCCATGTAAAGCAGTTTGATTTTAACTTCCCATAAATAAACTCTCTCCACAGCATGCAAAAAGCAAGAGCTAAAAGACACTTGTAAACAAACTCAGCTGTGATTGCTACATAACAAGTAATGTATTGCTGTGTATCTCTATAGCAGTCACAGAATTTGAGAATAATCTTGAAAAAAAGGATGCTTTACAGTGCACCCCAGAAAACTCCCTTATGAATCATTCAAATGGACAGTATAGGAAATAACAATAATAGTCATGAAAACAAAGAAAAGCCTCCAGTTTGATTGTTTCCAAGTGATTCTACTGTTACCTTAGTTTGGGTAAGGTGATTCTGCTCTCAGAATTATAGCTCAGATAAAGATAAAACCTTCAGCCTGTATGTCAGAGATAACATAACAGAAAAGTAAAGATTCCATTAGCTGAACAAATCTTATCAGCTTCTAATGAGACGCTATAAAAGTTGAGAAAACTTGTTCCTCATAGAATGATGTATTCTACAGAGGGCACATTATAGAGAGGATCCAAGATATTAAATGAAATTCTTGCTACCTAAACACCAGTGGGCAAAGCTGTCGACTTGAGCCATACATTTAAAAATAAATAAATAAAATCCATTGCCTATTGTCCCGCTGTCAGATGCAATCCTTCTGTGAATACAGTATTTTCTGTAAGAAGGCCTGTGTCTGAAGAAAACACCGATCAGAAATAAACCAACAGCAGTTCTTGTTTGGTTTGTTGATACTAAGATGTGATCTTATGACAAGGTCACATCTGGTATTTCTGGTTCCTGATAATTTTAAATTAGCTATGAGAAGACCTCCTCCAATCACAGTGCTCAGTATCTCCTGTGATATGGAGAACTCCCTCAGTTCCCACTGAAGTCCATGGGAGTTGATGGTACTCAGCAACCCATAGGAGATGTTCTGCATCTTGCAGGATCAGATCCTACACCGGTGTTTCGCTTTAACAGGGCCCACTCCTACCCCCATCTAAACCAATGGGAATTTTGTTAATGATTCTAAGAGGGATCGGACTCTGACACTGAAGTACCCAACCCTCAAGCTCTTTCTATGGCAGGTGGTCCTTGGATGCTTTCTGATTTCTGCTGATTGGCTTAGGGGGTTTGCGCTTGTATCAGAGAGATTTGTTTGACATGCTTGCTTTTTCAGAAAATTGGATATTTGTTCGATCAGCTAAAAGGCTGAATCTTCTGTTCTGTAGCAATGTTCAAATAACACTAAGAGCTAAGGGTAACATTCAGACTGTCTCATATGGGTGTGGGAAAGGCAAAAGGGGGTGCAGGCAGACTTCTTTTCTGCTCCACAAAAGGCAAGAGACTGACCTAGCCATTCAGAAATTGTTTAGCTAGGGGCCTGGCTAAAACTCTCATCAGCACTTTGCAGCCCCAGGGATCATCTGGCTTAGAAGTATGCTGCTGTTGGCTGTAGGTGCTATGGAGGGACATGCCATACTTCTTTTGAAAGAAGGATTTGATACAATGGTGCAAGTTGCCTTGTAAATGAGTGAGATGAAAGGCAGGGAACAGCCAGATTCAATGTCCTCCAAAGTATGTTCCCTGAGCCACCCTGAAATATCCTCCACTGATATATCTAGTTGGCTGCTACTTTTCCATGCCCCTTCTAGCCACTCTACATCCCTAATCTGACTCGCACTCAAAAAGGCAAAATTTATCCTACATCTTCTAGAATGCATGCTTAAATTGTACATACAAAGCCTACAGTCACACACACAAAACAAGTAATTGAAAATTAAACAATGGGAAATTGTAAATTGCACAGATGTTTGCCTGTCAGTACATACAATTGAGTTATCCTTAGTTGTCTGATTTAACTGTTCACAAGCACAGAAATAAGGCTAATAGCATGTCCTTAACTAATTCTAACAGGTGCAGGTATTTCAGAACACAAAAGGCGCTTGAAATTACAAGGCAGCACTGGGTAAACTAAGAAGGATTTTTCATTTTATCTTTGAATTTCCTTCCTTTTGTATGATTAAGTTAGACTCTTGGGAGTAAGTGTTCTACACAATGCATCAAGAATTGGATAAACAACTGTTATACTCAGTGAGAGCTGTGTAGCTCATCCCCTGTGTTCAAAACTGAAAATATAACCTGTAACAAGAACTAAAACGAAGCACTGATTCCAGCTAGCAGCTGCACAGCAAGGTTCCACAATTCGCCCATAATTGCAGTCTGATTGGGTCAGCATAGATTCAACACAAAGCAAGGAGGATTTGGTCAACCCCACCTTCTCATTGGACTCTGATGGACAAACAAAGAACTAGTAGTTACTGCTCACCTAGCATATGTCCAGAAGACAAGAATCAATTTCAAATGCTGATCCCAGGCAGAGGTGGCAATCAAGAAGCACCAAAGATTGACATAAAAATAGTCTTTTATTTTTTTTAAAGTTTTCCTTGAAGTGGCATCATTTTTAGACCATATGTATATTCCAAAGCTCTGTGATTAACTTGATCATTATTCCTGTTATCTATCATAATATATTATATGTATTCCAGCAGTGCTTAGAGGCCACAATCAGGAATGTGAGGCTCAGTATACACAGAACAAAAAGACAGTGCCTGACTCAAAGACCTTACAATTTTAGTTTGTGCGAGGCATTGCTGCCTCCTTCGTTAGGCCTCAACATGGAATGTCATCACGATCATAGCTTTTATTACAGTTTCTTTTTAGTGCATGGGGCTGACATAGCTTATCACAGAAATCTGTTTATATACAGAAAAGAAGAGCTTAAAATATGCTTTATCAATTTCTAATGTTCTGAAGCTGTTGCCATATATCATACAAAAAACATTGGAGCTAAACCTGCAAAGTAGGGAGCATTCTCTCATGCGCTTTGATGCTCAGCATCTGTTGGGTTCACACCCTTAGTCAGATGCTATTTTAAACATGTAGGATGAGGATTGGAGAACCAGTTTAAGAAAAATAAAATCGGACACAGACCTTTCCCAAAGTATAAACTGAATTGGAATTATTTTGGCAATTTGAAAAATGTGTATATATATTAAAAAAAAAACTTTTGTGAATGGCTGCACTTTCCTCACACCATCTCCAGAGATGGCTAAGTCCTGCACAACACTGAGTAGTGTGTAGAGAGGTTTAGCAATGCTTGGTTACTCAACATCATTGGTGCAAGTAGGGTGGTACCCTACAATATGCAGTACTGGCAAGAGATTGTTAGTAGGTACGGGGTACCGGGAAGACATGGGGCTAGCCCCCCCCTCTGGGGGGGTGGGTGGGAGGCTGCACTCTGTTCCTTAAAGGATCAGAACAGGTCTAGGGAGAACATTCATTCTTTATATGGCTTTAACAGCACAATACATATGCTAACAAACTTAAACAAAGGTTTCAGAGTACCAGCCATGTTAGTCTGTATTCGCAAAAAGAAAAGGATTACTTGTGGCACCTTAGAGACTAACCAATTTATTTGAGCATGAGCTTTCGTGAGCTACAGCTTGTGAGCTGTAGCTCACGAAAGCTCATGCTCAAATAAATTGGTTAGTCTCTACAGTGCCACAAGTACTCCTTTTCTTTAAACTTAAACAAAGGCTTTGTTTAAGTTTGTTAGCATATGAATTGTGCTGTTACATTGGTCAGGAGCCCTCAAGAGGGGAGAGGTGTGTGTTGGGGGGGGGGGGAATGGGATGGGACAGAAGGTGTTTAAACAGTGTTTTGAATTCTATTTCTCCCCATTGGTCTGAATTATCCATGACATCCATACTGCATCGCATCAAGTCCAAATCATTAGAGGAATGCCTCCGCTTGCACTGACAAGAGGATGTTTGGATTCTGATGTCAGATCAGTTCTGCAGCCTGATAGGAATAAGGTGTTGGGCCCAGTGTATCTAGAATTCTTCTTTGCAGCCAAACTAGTCTAACATGCACTTTGTTAACCGGAACTGGAGCAGCAAAACAAAGAAAACAAATGCCTCATTTTCCAACTTTGTGGGTCAGAGAACTATAAGTGAAGATTATAATGCTGGACACTGACAGCCTTAAACCATCCATCTGCTTCAAGAAGCCTGCCAAGAACTTTGCTGAAAATATGTTCCTCATCTTAGCAATGGAGCTAAGACTTATCCCACATCTGCCCACGTTTATTCAAATGAAGCTCCTTCTGATCTGATAGCTCAGGCATTGTGAGTTTCATCCAGAACAATTTACAAACTTGGAATCTTATCCTGTAAACATTTAATCATTTGATCAATCACACTGAAGACAATGGGACTATTTTCATGACTATGGACCACTTTTGTGAGCTGGTAAGAGTTTCAGGTGTCTGTTCCTATAAAGGAAGTTGAATCTCCCATTGAATGCAATGTTTGGGTACAATACCATAAATGCAGTTTAGGATACAGTTCTACTTAAAATTTGTCTTTTAATAAGTCATACATTTGCTGAAATGGCTCCTCACCCATTCCCCTACTCCATATTAATAGACTGAAATACTACATATTTTGGGGGAAAGTGAGTAGTTAAACATGTTGATATTTGTATATATAAAGGGGGGTGTCTGAGGAGATGGGAAGAGTGTGGGGGCCCCAAGGTGGGGTGGGGATGAGTCACATGGGGAGGTTACGTGCCCCCCCTGTGTACCTCCCATAAGTGCAGTACCAGCAAGAAATGATTTCTACATGCACCACTGCTCAGCACAGAATCATCAGGAAGTGTTCTCAGCAGGCTTCTAGCTACACCAAGGATGTTCCAAAATCTAGAGGGGTACTAAAGACCAAAATTGGTGAGTCAGTACCTGAAGCTGGTAGGAGGTTAGAACCCTGATCCTTAAGTGAACTCGCATATTTAAACTAGGTGCATTTAAAGTAGCATCTAGTGATCCATAAAAGTAATTACAGGTAAGCCCTCTAATAATACCCTGAAAGTGTGTTAAATAGTGGCAGGACTTTGAAGTTCTGCAAAACACAGTGAAGAACCAAGCACAGTCAGTGTGGCCAGCCTGGGCCAAAAGCAAACCTCAATCTAGGCCATGCTGATAAAGGAAACCAGTGTGCTTTCTTTCATAATGTGCATATGTTTTGCATCAAAATTGTCTATTACCCTCTCTTAAGGTGCAATTTGTTTTCTTCAGTAACCACAGTCAGAGTGTATGTGCCCAGAATGTTCTGGAAGAAATATGTTGGTGTGCAACCAGAGGTATTAGTGACTGAACAACTCTGGTGCTGGTGAGCATGGGATACAGAGGGACCAAACTAATACATCCAGGAACACTGACGATGCTGACATAAGTCGCAGATCCACAAACATCCTATGGAATATTGTTATTCTAGCTTCTTGGATCAAAAGACTGTAGGCCCTGCCCTCAGCATACTCAGCAGCTGCTTGATTTGCTCTTTCCACTGTTTTGCCTCTGCTGGGTTCTGTTAATTGTTAGTATCAATCCCTAACACTTTGAGGGTAAAAGGTTACTTGTTACCACACAATTGCTCTCTTCCCCAATAATCTGCATTATTTATACAGAATACCCACTATCCTCAGGGGTCTGAGAATGTATGGAGAAATGAAATGAAACCAGAATGGAATCAAAACAGAGTTGATACTATAATACTATGAATACCAAAACAAATTAAGAACCTCCAGTACCATGGAAAGTGAAACCTGTCAATAAGAACTTGAAGCACTACAAAATTAAAAATATTTTCCTATATAGGGTACTGTAATTCAGCTACTAATTCAGGACAAGTAGACATATAATAAAAACTTATGGTACAATAACTGATTCTGTTTTTCTTTTTGTTTTGTAAAGAGATGGATTCTTAAGTTACCCTCCTGAAAAGTTATTCAAATTCAAGTCACTTCCGTGCTCTGTAACTGACACTGTGTGAAAATGAAAGTATGTGTACTTTGTCCTACATTTTGATGTGATGTCTACAATAATAATTCTGTATTACTAACACATTTTCTGGCCTTTTTACCAGTTTTATCTGAAGCATTTCTGAATTCATTTAAGGCTATTGTTGGATGTGAATTAATTACCTTGATCATGTGAAATTTATTTGGACATACGGTTGAATAGGTATTTAACGTTAATCTCCCTGAATAATTTTCTAAGGCAAGTTTTAGGTGATGTAAAATATCAGACATCATAGCTAGCAAGTATCTTTATTTATTCCTTTTATGATATAGGCAAACTAGAACTGAGTCAAATTACTTGCAAGAGAACGTAGTTCATTTCAAAATGAGGTAATTTAAGGAGACACAGTGATAATATTTTTCAGTTCCTTATTTAGTGATATTATTTAGCAGAAGAGGCTTTAAATAATTTGAGAATTTTTTAACTTCATCTCACATTGGAATTTTCAAAGGAAATAAAGAGAGTTAGATGCCCAACTGCCATTTGATTCTAGTGGGATTTGGGCACCTAAGTCCCTTAGGCTTCCACTGTGACACTGTGGCCAAAAGAGCTTGTAATCCTGGGATGCCTAAACAAGGGAATATTCCACACTGGTGGAATATTGTGTCCAGTTCTGGTGCGCACAGTTCAAGAAGGATATTGGTAAATTAGGAGGGCTCAGAAGAGCCAAGAGAATGATTAAAGGATCAGAAAACATACTTTAGAGTGTTAGACTCAAGGAGCTCAATCTATTTATCTTAACAAAAATAATGTTAAGGGGTGACTTGCTTAGTTTGTAAATAGGTACCTGGGGAAAAAATACCTAATAATGGGCTCTTCAATCTAACAGAGAAAGATATAACATGACTCAAAGACTGGAAATAAGGTGTACATTTTAAATGGTGAGAGTAATTGACCATTGGAGCAACTTACCAAGTGTTCTAGTGAATTCTTTATCACTGATAATTTTTTAAATCAAGATTGCATGTTTTTTTTTAAACGTTATAGGAATTAGTTTGGGGGAAGTTCTATGGCCTGTGCTGTACAGGAAGCCAGACTAGATAATCACAGTTGTTCCTTCTAGCCTTGGAATCTATGAATCTATTAAAATTCCAATTTTATTTTTTTAGACTTTCCCTATATGACAGTCTGTTGCAATATCTGGTATCACTGCATGTTATATGACATGACCTTGTAATCATTTACTCGTGTGAATAAGGACAGTTTATTTAACATACTTACATACCTCCCATCACTGCCTCACAGTTGTTAATGTATTTTGCCTCACAACACTCCTGTAAGATATGGAAGTACTATAGTCCCATTTTACAGATAGGGAACTGAGGCACAGTGGTGCTAAGTGACTTGCCCAAATTGACATATGGAGCAAGGAACTGAGCTTAGGTCTTCCAAGTTCTAGGCTAGTGCCCTAACTCTGAACCATCTATCCTCTCTCCCATCAGTCTTTCCTCTCCCTCCTTCATCTCACCTCTTCCTCGCATGATTCAAATTTGAATGATTGAGAACTTATAATTCATTTAACTGACAACTTTTAAAAAATTATCCTTTCATCTACTCATCAATGTATTGTATTTATTGAAAAGAGAAAGTAAAACAGCTTCCAAATGATCCTTGCTTTTGGCTTTGCATTGGCCACCCAGATATTATGGTAAAGGCCCTTTAATTATTATTCTTAGGCTAGATTTCACTTGGCCTTTATGTGGGTTTAAGGTGGGGAAATAAGATGTCTTTCCCACCATCCTTCCAAGGTCTGTGTAAGACCCAAGGACAATTACGTTCCCTGTGTTCTGAGGGGATTGCTACCTTGTCCCTTTATATTTCTTTGAAACTGAGCAGTGCCTCAAGAGAGCTGGGAAGCTGCAGAACTGGAGTTCTATCCCTCCTATACCCTCACCAATTGGTGCCAGAGTAGATGCAGACATGAATGAGCTGCAATCGAGCACATTATTAATTGTTTGCTATGAGCTCAGCACTATACTGGACACAGAATGAGGAACATCACTCTCCTGAAGAGCTTTTAATAGGAAACACTGATAGAGAAGTTGGGGTCCATATACTGAGAAACTCAAAGGCAGCAATAACCGGGGTGTGCATTTGTTTGGCTCACTGTTTGTGAGAAAAGGTGAATTTTTAGGAAGAACATGAATAAGGGAGGGTAGTGTCATGGCAAACTGGTTTGTATGGAGGAGGGGTTGCATGTGAAGGGTTGGGTAGGACAAATGCACAGAGATAGGAGTGGGAGAAAGAGATAATAGGGCATCAAAGCTGGCATCATTGGCAAAGCAGAGGAGACTGTAGGATGAGAGGAAGGAAGGATGGCACAATAGATGAAATCAGAGGTGTAGAATGGGGAGATATGTTATGTCTTGAGGGAAGCCCTGAATTTTAAATGTGACGTGGTGGCCAAGAGGGAGCTAAAGGAGAGCTACAAGAGAGCGGGGGCACAATTTGATTGACAGGCAAAGAAAATAATTTTAATGGCTGCATTTTGGATGGACAGAAGGAAGGGGGTGATATAGATTAATGGTGAGCAACCTGCTGCCTGTCAGGTTAATCCGCTGGCGGGCCACCAGACAGTTTGTTTACATTTGCATGGCCATTTGCAGCTCCCAGTGGCCGTGGTTTGTTGTTCTTAGCCAATGGGAGCTGTGGGAAGCGGTGGCCAGCATATCCCTGCGGTCTGTGCCACTTCCCGCAGCTCCCATTGGCCGGGAACGGTGAACTGTAGCCACTAGGAGATGTGGGCAGCCATGCAAATGTAAACAAACGGTCTGGCGGCCTGCCAGCAGATTACCCTGATGAGCCGCAGGTTGCCCATCACTGATCTAGATATTGTAGAGGCCAGAGAGGAGGAGGCTGTGGCAGCCAAAATGGGGGACATGAATAAAAAGCATTAACTCAGCCATAAAAATGTTTTGGTATGAGTAATAGCTAATGTCACTGTCTCTTTTGTCCGCTTTCATTTACATGGGTGTGTATGAGGGGGTGATTCCATTGTAGTCAGTGTAGTTACACCAATGTAACATGGGTGTAAGTGAACAAAGAATCATCGCCATGGGTTATAATTTTCTCCTAAACTTCTGAGCCTATCGTTAGAATTTCTCGGGGTAAGACTGCAGCTGGCCTTGAAAAGGGAGGAGGGAGCTGGAGAGAAAAGATGCTGTCAGCCACAGCATAGCTCGGGGCAGAGGACCAGCCAACGGCAACTACTACCATTATAAATTGCCTCCCTAACAGCATAGGAGTAAAATATGGATAAGATGAACAATACTTTCCAGAGCACTTTTGGGGAGACATGGCATAGCCCTGCCTCCTTCAAGCCCTTTTTGTTGTGGCTAATTTCACAGGCAGTGGGGGCAGTGTACAGATTGAAACTGTGCTTGATCCCTATACATGTGAGGTCCAAAGAAGGTGAAGCCTCCTTATTGCCTGGTCCTCCCTTGTATGCCTGCAGAGGGGACAGAAAAATCCGGCCCTAAATTCTTATTGAAACATCTCCTGAGTCATTCCAGAAATTGGCTCTGGCAGAGCGGGAGAATTACTTGAAAACAAAACTCCGGGATGGGAATTGGCTACTGACTAGAATAAACACTGAGGAAGAAAGTTATTTCACAAGAAGACACATCGCTGGACTAAGCTATGCTGTTCAGATGCAACCAGTTCATATACAGTCACTGAAAACCAAAACAAGTTCAATTTTTGGCTGTTGCAAACCAAAAGGTGTTTGAAAAATTTCAGTGCTGGTTTATGGCAAAAAGTTTTCAATTCTTTTTCAGCCACAGCAAAGCAAAACCAATTTGAGTTGGTAGCTTTCATTTTCTTAACAAAAACTTTAAAACATTTGAAGAAAAACATAGATAAAAACAATAACTGTTCCTTTTCATCAAAAAGAAAAGGAGTACTTGTGGCACCTTAGAGATTAACCAATTTATTTGAACATAAGCTTTCATGAGCTACAGCTCACTTCATCAAAGCTTATGCTCAAATAAATTGGTTAGTCTCTAAGGTGCCACAAGTACTCCTTTTCATTTTGCAAATACAGACTAACACGGCTGTTACTCTGAAACATTTTCATCAAAAATTTCTGGGGGAACAAATCATGTTTCCTGACCAGCTCTAAAAGAAAAAGGTATTTTCAATATGAATTTCTTATTCCTGGTCAGTATGTTCAATGCTACAGGCCTTGTATGTATTTTTCTCTAAAATCAAGGTGACTTTTGATGTCAGACCCCATTTCTACTATATACCCAAACTATCTTTTATGTAAGTTAAACCAGACATACAGTTCTGCCTTATAACAACAAACAGGGATGTAATACTGTATGGTTAAGAAAGCTGCTGTCATTTATTTCCCTTTCATTTGTTTCCTGCAGTTTCACAGCTCATTTCCAATATGTGTCTACAAGAGCCTAGAAAACTTCTGTTTAAAAGATGTTAAAAGCCCCACAGGGATGCATTTGAAAATAAATATTTCTAGTTTATATTTGGCTCTAGCATCCTATCTCCATAGATAAACAGGATAAAACAAGGTTAACAACAATAATACATTTTAAATAAAAAGCTTGAATCTGACATTTAGAATGATGTGACAATTTCCAGATAGTGGCATTATTCCATTGGACCTGGGATGACCGAAAAGAGGATAAAATGCTACCCGTTCTAAGCTGAAAATGGTCTCAGTAGGAAAGTAAAATCTAAAGAGGTGACTCAAGCCACAAGTCGGAATGAAACTACCCAGCATCAGAAGTTACAACACAATCTTTGCATCAAGTCAGTCTCTCTCCTGACAGTCTCTGGTCATTCATGTCAATAAATGGAATTTCATATTAAATTGGAACACTAGCATTTTAAATACAAAGTTGCCTCCTGTAGGGGCAAGGAATGGAGAGGGAACATTTTTCCTCGAGCTGGGTTATCAATGGGGCTAATCCACCTCTTGCAGTTTTCTCAGAATGCAGCTGCATGCTGGCTCATGGGTTCGAGCTATGATGATCAAATTCAGCACGCTTTGCATACTTTATGCTAGCTGCCTGTCAGGGTTCCTTCCCCACTCTGAACTCTAGGGTACAGATGTGGGGACCTGCATGAAAACCTCCTAAGCTTATTCTTACCAGCTTAGGTTAAAACTTCCCCAGGGTACAAATCAATTTTACCCTTTGCCCTTGGATTTCCAATGCCACCACCAAACTGTATCGGGGTTCCTGAAAAAACGGAGTTTGGACATGTCTTTCCCCCCAGAATCCTCCCAACCCTTGCACCCCACTTCCTGGGGAAGGTTTGGTAAAAATTCTCACCAATTTGCATAGGTGACCACAAACCCAAACCCTTGGATCTTAGAACAATGAAAAAGCATTCAGTTTCCTTACAAGAAGACTTTTAATAGAAGTAAAAAAAAAATCATCTCTGTAAAATCAGGATGGTAAATGCCTTACAGTGTAATTAGATTCAAAACATAGAGAATCCCTCTAGGCAAAACCTTAAGTTACAAAAAAAGACACACAGACAGGAAATAGTCATTCTATTCAGCACAGGTATTTTCTCAGCCATTTAAAGACATCATAATCTAACACATACCTAGCTAGATTACTTACTAAATTCTAAGACCCATTCCTGTTCTGTCCCAGGCAAAAGCAGCATACAGACAGACACAGACCCTTTGTTTTTCTCCCTCCTCCCAGCTTTTGAAAGTATCTTGTCTCCTCATTGGTCATTTTGGTCAGGTGCCAGCGAGGTTACCTTTAGCTTCTTAACCCTTTACAGGTAAGAGGATTTTTCCTCTGGCCAGGAGGGATTTTAAAGGGGTTTACCCTTCCCTTTATATTTATGACACTGCCCATTAAGTGTTTGATTCAGTTTAGATTAGCTTTAATAGTTTATAAAGTCTAAATGGGATTGGCCCTGGGTATATCTGAGACTTCATTCTTGAGCTCCACCTTTTTACACTCACATATCCAGTGCATAGGGGTTCCACAATCACACCTGAAGTCAACAGGAAAGCAAGCTGCCAATGTGGCTGTTTGGAAGTGTAGAACTTGCTCCTTCCTGAAATTGGTTTATTTAATCCCTTCACAGTTTTAAAAAGTGCTTGAAAGCATTCCACTCCCCTGCCCCCCGCACCAATGTTTTTTTTTTTTAATTGGTGCCACTTCTGCTGTTTTGTTCTTGTTTTTTTGCTGACCTACTTGTTGGTAATTTTGTCGAGGTTGGGGTGTTCTTTTTATTTAATAAGAATTTGTTTTATGATTGCTGTTCAGCACCCCAAGCACTTCAGGGAGGATACTTTTATCAGTAAAGTTATCCATATTATCTTCTAAAATAGGGCAGAAGAGATGTTGCAAAATTCAGAGGGACCGATTCTGATATCCTTAGTAACACTGAGTGGTACCTTATTCCACAAACAGCTTCACCAATTTCAATGGCACTGCTTGTTGAGTAAGGCACTATTCAGCATGAGTAAAATATATGATGGTATGGTATTCTACTAATGTGGAAGGCACTGAAGCACAGGCATAACCATCATTTACTTCAAAGGGGCTTAAAATCATGTTTTAGGTTCAACATGCTTTGCTGAATCAGGGCCTAGGAACTTGTGCTACCTCTTTAGGGCCAGATTATGGCACTCTTACTCACACTGAATGGTGCATTACTCGTATATAGCACCATTGAAATAAACCGAACTATATACCAATGGGGAAAAATTCTAATCAGTTTGAGCAAAGGATAGCATAATCCTTTCACTTAGCATTTACATATCCCAAAGCTCTTAAAGGGGCAGTGATAATGTGACCAAGTTCTTTACATTGCCACTGCCCCCAACTGTTCTACCCATTTCCTTCTGAATTGCAGCAATAAAAAAGCACTCTGGTATAATGAATAATAAAAATGACTCCTGGAATAGCTCCATCCCAAGTGTGATTCAGTACTTGGCTTCAGGAATGATTTTCTTTTGGGTGAAACTGAAATTCTTAGTTCTATAACAGACAACAGTGAACAGTGAATTCTGTAGGCATAGATAATGCATGAGTAAATTTGCATGTAGCTTGATTTGAGTGCAAGGTTAAATGGTAAACAAGGGTATGACAAGCATGTGCTGGAGATGGAGTGTTTGGGCTAATTGAGATACGTGGGAACACCCTGAACTGCTAAAGTTGAAATGTAGGTAAGGTGACGCCATAAATTATTTGTCCTTACGTGATCTCCAAAGTGATTGGACCTTACAAAATCTGAAAAGTATTTAGTCCTTACATGATCTGTACAATGTCCAAACATCCGTTTTCATCCTTTTAGTCCTTTCTACAACAGTTGATATGATCGACCATGAGATACTGCTTTACTCCCTGAGAAAAGTTGTAATGGACCAGGGGAACGAACTAAAATGGTTTAAGTCCTTTGTAGAGGAATGCACCCAAAGAATAGTGATGGGAAAATAGCAGTGTTCCTGGATTCCTCATTGATGCAATGGAGTTGCAATGATAAAATCCATTAATTGATTGAAGGGCTCTCAGATACTATGATAATGAGGCCTTAAGCTTTCACTGAGCACCATCTGTAAAGAATGCTATTATCTCCAATTGTTTAAAAGACTGCATCCTATACTCCCAGAGGATGAACTTGCCTTGGCTTTACATGCCTTTGTCACCTCCTGTCCGGTCTCCAGCAATGCCATAGCTAAGCATGAAGCCACCAGCCCTTTGGAAACAGACTGCAGCACATCTACTTGGAAACATGGACTACTGCAAGCATATCAGACCAGTCACCCTTGCTCTACCATAGAATATCAAGTTCAAGGCCTTAGTCATTATCTTCAAGGGCTACAATGGCCTGGGGCCAGGCTATCTCAATGATCACCTAAAGCTCTAAAATAAGGATCGTTCTTGAGAATTCCAATTTTTAGGCACACTGGAACTTTATACAGCGAGTATATATACATATATATAAAACTCATCTGTGCAGGAGATAGAGCTTTCTTAGAGGCCAGTCTGAGAATATGGATCAAATTTCCTCAGGAACTAAGGACTCATGTTCCACTGCAAGCACAAGGCATGCTTTTTCAACTTGCCTTCTAATATAAAGACATAGCAGCATGTACATATTTATATAAAAACAAAAGCCCTACCAAAACAAAACACTCCATGGTACACACAATTCTCTCCCTGGGGAAAGGACAAGACAGAAAAGGGAATCACGTGTGATGAACGTTAGTTGCATTGCTTACTGGAATGAAGCCCAATTTTGAAATCTCACAATCCTTCATGAAATGGAACTTCCATCTTACGCATGGCTGTAGTATTCACATCTACAAGTAACAGTTAGCCATTAGATGCCTGTGTGTAGTGAAAAATTTCAATGGGGCCAAGGGGATGTTTCCATAAAGAAAGTAAACTAAGCTGCTATGGAAGCCTGTTTGTTTCCTGCTGTAGTTTGTAGCTGTTTCCTTTAATAAAACACTTTCGGTTTAAGACAGACTGCGATTTCAGATAATCATGACACAAATCAAAAATCTAAAAGCTGACTGAATTTTTCTGTATATTAAATACATGAACTTTGGGGACGTTTCAAGTTGTGGGAAGAAACTGGCTCTTATTTTTATCTAAACCACTGCACACATTCGTACTCTATGATTCAGTGTATCAGCCTATTGGGTCACAAGTCAAGAATAGGAATTAGCTGGAGACCCATGTGGATGGGGTAGGTTGGATTACTGTTTTGGATGCTTATCTGAAACAAATTTAAATCCGGCTGTAGTTCTGCTGTTTGTGTACATATTTGTGATTTTGGAGTCAGCTTATACTTCAAAATGACAACAAAGCAGGCTTATCTCTAATTATTATCCTTCAATCTTATGTCTGAAAAAACCCTTGTATTTTAATTAGCTGTATTTTAATTAGAGGGTATTAACATTCTCTAATATTTAAGAAGAACAGAAAGAAATAATAGTTTATTTTAGGTTAGCCCCTGCTTCTCTCACTAATGGTGAATTGTACCTTACTTTTCAAGTAGTCCCATTGATTGCAGTGGAACTACTCATAGAAGGCTAGATTGTCAAGGGTGTGGACTTGAGCATAGAGCTGAACTGTAACTGGATTTTCAATGTTGCAGGAAAATCAGCTACTTTGTTTTTGTTTTTGTTTTTTTTTCTGTTCCAAGATCAAATGAGAACAAAAAATTCCAAATTTCCTTTGATCAAAGGTTGATCAAAGAACCATTCTTAAAAAGAAAATTCTGACCAACTTTACCAAAGAATGAATTGCAACTCAGACAGCTCCACTCTTTTTCTGGGATAGAAGTACATTGCCTTACCTCCTTTTATGGAACAGCTTACACCCATCTTCACCTTGCCAGTTATTCTGACTGATGAGTAGAGGAGTGGAGCCAGAGGTCCTTCCACTTCCTGTTCTTCTGTGCCCCCTCACAGCAGGGAATAGCAAGTGTTTAGTCCCTTTTTCTCTTTATGGATAGGGTCACAATCTGAGCAGGACTAAGCAGGGCTGTTAGGGCGGCCTTGCTCCCCGAAATGGCTCAGTATGGGCTGGGAAATTCTAGCCCAGAATAAGGTACTACTCAGATTTAAGGGTGTCAGATTTTATGAGGAACTACTTTTTGAGCAAAGTCAATGCAAATATACAATTAAAAAGGAGTGCTAAGTATAGTAACGTGTCAATAAATATCTGCAGCGCAGAGCATAACAAAACCTCTGTCTCTGGTGGTAGGGCCATCAAGAGAAAAAAAGAGTAAAACTGATACCACTTACAGCTACTGTATCTTAATTAGAATGGTAAAATGTCAGAGCAAATATAATAGGACATGCAAATGAAATTATATCAGGGTGGGATTTGTACATTTAAAAGAGAGCAGTTATTTTCAGGCATGACAACCACTATTCATTCCTAAATAAGTGTCTGATCTCAATTTGACTGGAGAATGAAAAATAGTGTTTGTGACTAAGCTTTTGCCAAGAAGCAAATGAAGACATTGCCTCCAGCTACTTCATCAAGATTACTTTAGTAGATACTGAAGTATGTTTAATTAGAATTAAAAAAAACAAGGAAGGCAAAGTAGTTCAGCAAGAGAGAGGAGGAGAAATGTGGGGATGTAGGGTCTGCTTTCATTGAAGTATATGGTGTGATGATGTGTGTCCTGTTTCTTTCCATGTGTAGCAGGAACCAGAGGTGTGTGTGTGTGGCGGGGGGGGGGGGGGGTCTAGAAAAGGTCTTAAGCAAAAGATCCACAATGAAGCACAGAAAGAGAAAGTAACTTTATGAACAATACTGTTTTCTCAATCTGAATAAAGTCTCTTGTTCAGTGGTAAAAGAAAGACTATTTCTGTGATTCTTTGCCACTGTTGCATGCCAAAACTCTGTCATTTCCTTACTTGGAACTGGATTGAGCCCACAGTGTTGGCATGGCATAATAAAAGAAATTGCAGTTTTTTGGCTTTTTTTAAAAGATTTGAACTGGAGATAAGCCTCAGCCACAATGTTTGGATGCAGATCCAGATTTGGATCAAGACTTTCCCAAAGTTCAGGATGATGCAGATCCAGGCTTTGTTTTGGTTTGGATCCATAATAGAGACATAGATGCAAAGTTTAGATGAATCTCTAGACCTGGATCTGAATTTTCCCAAAGTTTGGGGGTGTTTGGATCAAGGATTTTAGCTTTGTCCAATTCTGTAATTTCAACTAATGAATAAATATTTCCATAAGTGAACATTTGGGGGAAAGAGGGAGATTAATTATAATTCCTTTAATGATAATTATCAAATTTCAATATCTGTGAAAAATATTATTCATACTTTACTGTAAATATATATCACTGCTTTATTAATATAAACATAATATATTAGTGCTTCTGAATAGAATCTCAAAAGCAGCAGGTGATTAGTGCAGGAAATATAGATATAATATATAGATAGATGCAAAACCTCTTGCTTGCACATGTAAATCAGCATTTGTATCTGGGTATTAGCTAACTGAGAGGCTATCTAAATAATATGTTTTCACAAATACTTGAATTGCACATGCAGAAGTGTGGCTTTACAGGCACACTATTTGTATGAGCATTTTGGGGTAGAGGTGCATCCATTTACAGCTTTTGATCATATAATTATTGTCAGATGTAAGGCCGGACTTTCCCTGCACATTAAGGCAGACACCATTTTTCATGGAACAGAATGGCAAATATCATGTTACAATGTAGTTCCTAAAGAAATACTTTAATGGTCAATATCCATAGCAATCTTCATATGATGTGAGAAACATTTCAGTTCCATAGCCAAAGAAACAGGCAGACTTACTTTTTACCTTGTTAATTTACTTTCCAATAATCAAAGGTTCATTGTGTATTACAAACAAAAATCACAACAATTTCCAATTAAATCAACTTCATCAATTTTTTTTGGAAATTTTACTGCAGGAAAAGTAAGATTTTTTTTTTTAATTTGTTTTCAGGTTTCTATGAGAAATCAGAACTGGGTTATTCAGAGCACTGAAAGAAACACGAGCACAATAAATTCTTCCTCCATAATTGAAAAAAACTACATTTCTTCTTTCTGGTGCAATTGGTTTTGTGCCAAAGAACCTTTGCACAGTCATCTGATTTCATGCAGAGCATGGTACAACAAAATCAGGTTCTGTTCTTCTTGTGTCTAGGTAGTGATCAAACATTACTTCTCTTTTAGTTTCTGATAAACTGCAATATTGCACAAAGTGCAAAAAAATACTATGAAAACATAAGAACATAAGAATAGCCATACTGGCTCAGAACAAAGGTCCATCTAGCCAATACCCCATCTTCTGACAGTGGCCACTGACAGGTGCCCCAGAGGGAATGAACAGAACAGGTAAACATCAGTTGATCCATCTCCTGTTGCCCATTCCCAGCTTCTGGCAAGCAGAGGCCAGGGACACCATCCCTGCCCATCCTGGCTAATAGCCATTGATGGACCTATCCTCCATGAACTTATCTAGTTCTTTTATGAACCCTGTTATAATCTTGGCCTTCACAACATCCTCTGGCAAAGAGTTCCACAGGTTGACTATGCGTTGTGTGAAGAAATACTTTCTTTTGTTTGTTTTCAACCTGCTGCCTATTAATTTCATTTGGTGACCCCTATTTCTTGCGTTATGAGAAGGAGTAATTAACACTTTATTTACTTTCTCCACACCAGTCATGATTTTATAGACCTCAATCATAGCCCCCCTCAATCATCTCTTTTCCAAGCTGAAAAGTCCCAATCCTATTATCTCTCCTCATACTGAAGCTGTTCCGTACCCCTAATAATTTTGGTTGCCATTTTCTGAAGCTTTTCCAATTCCAATATATATATTTTTTGAGATGGGGTGACCATATCTGCATGCAATATTCAAGATGTGGGCATACCATGGATTTATATAGAGGCAATATGATATTGTCTGTCTTATTATCTATCCTAGGGGTCAGAAACCTTAGGGACAAAGGGCATCAGGGTAATCCGCTGGCGGGCTGCGAGACATTTTATTTATGTTGACTGTCTGCAGGTGCGGCCGCCCACAGCTCCCAGTGGCCACGGTTTGCTGTTCCCGGCCAATGAGAGCTGTAAGAAGCGGCATCCAGCACGTCCCCTGCTGACCCCTGATCTAACCCTTTCTTAACGATTTCCAACATTCTGTTTGCTTTTTTGACTGCTGCCGCATGTTGAACAGATGTTTTCAGAGAACTATCCACAATGACTCCAAGATCTCTTTCTTGAGTGGTAACAGCTAATTTAGATCCCATCATTTTATATCTATAGTTTGGATTATGTTTTCCAATGTGCATTACTTTGCACTTATCAACATTCATACTGCAGACATTTGGTGGAAGTGTTTTCCGCTTACAATCTGCTCAATATTTCATACTTTGTGTGCAATATCTTTCTGTAAAGTCTGTTAGGCTTGTCTAAAGGAACAAATTCTTCAATAGGAAGAAGAATCTGCTTGCCCTGCTGGAGACTAAACTATTCAGAAGTGGAGTACAGGAAAATACATCAAGAACTTGGGAGAATGGGATCCCCTCTGGGAAGGCAAAGATAGCTTTGGATCACCTTTATATCCTGCTGATTCTGGGTTGCTCCAGCAGCATGGGGGGCTTTGGGAGGCAGCACAGCCAAGAAAACTCATAATGCTTCATGCTAGAGACACTGTGCCAGGCTTGCAAGGTGAACTGTGCAAGGCAGTCTCTCTTTTACCATCCCTTTAACAGGGGACTTCCTCCCAGCTGGCTCTAGAGCTTTTATGGCACATGTATGGTGCCACAGTGGCATACTGGGGGTAAAAAACTCACCCCTTCAGTTAGGGTAATCCCATGAGGACTCTGATACAAGACACATGCCTATAGAGCAGACCAATTAGAGTTATGGGGGAGAAAAGAAGAGAAGAATATAAAAGAAAGGCGACACAGATTTACCTTCATTGAGAGAGTCAGCAACTCTTTCTTCTAAGCATGTGGGTTTTCTTTCACTTTTCCCACTGCTGCTCTCAGTAGTCTGGTATGCAGGCTCAGTGTGAGAGAGCCCAAGAGCAGACCAACCTGACTACAGGCAATGGCTTATCCCAACCTGTGTCCTGCACTGGCATTACCACCTGAGAGAGACTAATCGCTCAGTCCTCATCCTCATCCTCAAGCTTTTCTGTAGGTAATCAGTGAGAAACTTGCAGAAAGCTTGAAATTCACATTGCTCAAGACTAACTCTGTGTTTTAGTCACAGGTATTTTTAGTAAAAATCATGGACAGGTCATGGGCAGTTAACAAAAATTCACATCACGTGACCTGTCCATGACTTGTACTATGTAGCCCTAACTAAAATTTGGTCCAGAGGGCTGCGGGTGCTCTGGAGCGGGTGTCGGGGGGCACCTCCAGTGCTGTGGGGGGGGAGAACCACTCGGCCAGGGACCTCCACTGGTGCTGGGGGGGTGGGGTGTAAACCGGGCAGTGGCACGCAGCCTGGGATCTCTGCTGGTGCTGTGTGAGGGAGGGTTGGCAGGGCTGGCAGGCTCCCTACCGAGCTCTGCGCAGCCTCCCAGAAGTGGCTGGCATATTCCTGCAGCTCCTAGGGGGAGGGAAGGCCAGGGGGGGCTCCATGCCCTGCTCCCGCCATGAGTTTGTGCTCTGCAGCTTCCAATGGCAGGAACTGCAGCTAATGGGAGCCGCAGGGGCAGTGCCTCCAGATGGGACAGCGTGCAGAGCAGCTTGGCCCCTCTACCTGTGAGCTGCAGGTTCATGCTGGATGCTTCTGGGGAGCTCGCCCACAGGTAAGCACTGTCCCACACCCCAACCCCTGGCCCTGAGCCCCCTCCCACACCCAAACTGTCCCAGCAGTGGCTGGCACAACAGGCCCAGGGGCTGCCTGATCTGCTCGGGGAGCCCCAGAACCAGCCGCACTGGCCACTGCAGAAGCCACAGAATCCATGACTTCGGTGACCTCTGTGACAGACCCAGACCCTTACTCAAGACTTCATGGTACTCACAGGAAAAGGCCAGTTTAACTCTTTCAATGAAGTCTGTGACAAGCATGAAAACAATTCATCACTGTCTATGTGAATCTCAAACTTGAAGGAGGATAAGAAATATACTTCTACTGACTGCTTCTTGCAACACTCTAGATATATTCTGGTAAATAAACATTGATCACTTTCAAAGCTGCTTATGATTTACACAAAACAGAAAATTTCAACTGTCATAGAGGATGAGTTTGGTACATGCTATAACAATCTACTAACCAATATATGTTTGTATCAATTTATGCTGCTAAACAACAAAACAGTCTCTGGGCCAAATTCTGTGGAGCTCACTCAGCTGAAACTCACATATATTGTTATTGGGAATTTCATCTTAGTCAGGTCTTCAGGTTTAGATACTATGTACCTAAGTACATGGGATGCATTACCATAGTATCTGAGAGTCTTGCAATGAATGGATTTTATATTTGCAACTCCTCTGTGATATAGGGAAGTATAATCCCCATTATACAGATGGGGAATCATAGAATATCAGGGTTGGAAGAGACCTCAGGAGGTCATCTCGTCCAATGCCCTGCTCAAAGCAGGACCAATCCCCAACTACATCATCCCAGCCAGGGCTTTGTCAAGCCTGACCTTAAAAACCTCAAAGGAAGGAGATTCCACCACCTCCCTAGGTAACACGTTCCAGTGCTTCACCATCCTCCTAGTGAAAAAGTTTTCCCTAACATCCAACCTAAACCTCCCCCACTGCAACTTGAGACCATTACTCCTTGTTCTGTCATCTGCTACCACTGATAACAGTCTAAATCCATTCCCTCTGGAACCCCCTTTCAGATAGTTGAATTCAGCTATCAAATAAATCCCCCCTCATTCTTCTCTTCTGCAGACTAAATAATCCCAGTTCCCTCAGCCTCTCCTCATAAGTCATGTGTTCTAGTCCCCTAATCATTTTTGTTGCCATTCACTGGACGCCTTCCAGTTTTTCCACATCCTTCTTGTAGTGTGGGGCCCAAAACTGGACACAGTACTCCAGATGAGGCCTCACCAATGTTGGATAGAGGGGAACGATCACGTCCCTCAATCTGCTGGCAATGCTCCTACTTGTAAAGCCCAAAATGCCGTTAGCCTTCTTGGCAACAAGGGCACACTGTTGACTCAGATCCAGCTTCTCGTCCACTGTAACCCCTAGGTCCTTTTCTGCAGAACTGCTGCTTAGCCATTCAGTCCCTAGTCTGTAGAGGTGTATAGGATTCTTCTGTCCTAAGTGCAGGACTCTGCACTTCTCCTTGTTGAACTTCATCAGATTTCTTTTGGCCCAATCCTCTAATTTGTCTAGGTCCCTCTGTATCCTATCCCTCCCCTCCAGTGTATCTACCACTCCTTCCAGTTTAATGTCATCTGCAAACTTGCTGAGGGTGCAGTCCCTGCCATCCTCCAGATCATTAATGTGTTGGGTCATATTAAAGAAGTCCTGTATTAAAATCACAAATGAGTTTGATTCCCCATAGTTTAAATTCCAGGAGGTCTCTTGGTTTTTGGTACTGTTTCTCTCCCTCTATGTGTGAAACTTGCAAGCTGCTAATTGTGTTAGTACATTCTAAGAGAGAGTCTGTTCTCAAAGCAATACTCTGTAACAACAGAAACAGCACCCAGAGACTCCCCGCCCTTTTGTTGTATTCATCTCGCTTTGTTAACAATTGTGATTAAAATAGAGATAGAGGATGTATGTGGATGGATGCTTGGTGTGGATAATAACTGAATGATCAGGGAGGTGCCAGCCTAAGAATGCAGTGTCCATCGGCTGAAGAAGGCGTCAAGTGGAAATAACCAGAGGACCCCCGGAGGGCAGACTGGAATACACCCAACAGCCTCAAGAATGGGAGAACCAAAGAACAAGATAACATCTGGCAGCACGGAGCTGTCAGGAATTGCCATCTGCTGATGGATTCAGCAACAGCATGATGAAGCAATTCCCATAGACTGCCATAGGAAGAAATTCCTATAAAAATCGACTCTAGAAAGTGAGAACTTTGGGGTCTGATTCTGCAAACCAACTTCCAGAAGCATCAGATGAGCATCTGACAAGGTCCTGCTCCCTCCTCATGTCCAGGCCACCTGGCCAGTGGCTTGGCATGAGCAACTCTAAGGCTGGTAACTATGATAACAACCTTGCAGAACCTCTGTATGTGTGTGTGTATGAATGAATGTGTTAATAAATATGTAATTGAATGGAATGTTATAGCGATAACTAACTGCTTACTACGATTCTTTCTGTATTCACAATAAATGTGACATTTTGCCTTTTCCCCTTTAATAAGGTCCTGCTGGTTTTTATTTTATTGGTATAACAAATGAAGATATTGAACAATACCGGCCCCAGGATCGACCCTGGGGGCGTTCCGCTTGATATAGGCTGCCAACTAGACATAGATCCATTGATCACTACCCCTTGAGCCCAACAATCTAGCCAGCTTTCTATCCACCTTATCGTCCATTCATCCAGCCCATACTTCTTTAACTTGCTAGCAAGCATACTGTGGGAGACCGTGTCAAAAGCTTTGCTAAAGCCAAGGAACAACACGTCCACTGCTTTCCCCTCATCCACAGAGCCAGTTATCTCGTCATAGAAGGCAATTAGATTAGTCAGGCATGACTTGCCCGTGGTGAATCCACGCTGACTGTTCCTGATCACTTTCCTCTCCTCGAAGTGCTTCAGAGTTGATTCCTTGAGGACCTGCTCCATGATTTTTCCAGGGACTGAGGTGAGGCTGACTGGCCTGTAGTTCTCAGGATCCTCCTCCTTCCCTTTTTTAAAGGTGGGCACAACATTAGCCTTTTTCCAGTCGTCCGGGACCTCCCCCGATCGCCATGAGTTTTCAAAGATCAGTGAGACGCAGGCTAGATCAAGGCTATATCTGCGGTGCAGCTCCCATAGCCACGCCTGCACTGGATCTGATGTAGCTAGCTCTAGCATGACTCACAAATGACAGTGAAGGCTCGGCAGCACAGGCTGTACAATCCTACCCAGAGCCCTGGGTAAATACTTATATTGCTAACCCACATCAGGGTCTGTGCTGCAGCGTCTTCATGGCTGTTTTCAGACGTGTCGGCCGCTATTAAATCTAGCGAGCCTACCCAAGCTGCAAGCACCCCTCGGATTGCTGTGCAGACAGAGCCTAAGGGTCTGTTACGCAGGAAGTCTGGGACTGAATTGGATGGTGTATGCAGGCCTCCTGAGTTGCACCCAGTCTGGTGCTCTGTCCACTAGACCATCCTTCCTCTACCCTTTACAAATGTTCAGCAGTGGTGTCCAGATGCGGTGTCTGAAAGTAGTATAATCGGGTAGGAGTGCTACTCCAATAGTCAGGTATTCTTTTTATAAGTAAATTTCAAACAGCTGGCGTAGGGGTGACCTTGGATGTTCAGGGATTCAAAATACAGTTCTTTTCAAAGAAAATAAACATATAATCCAATTCTTGCACATTTAGACATGCTACTACTCACTAGAAGCAGTGTTGGATCCCAGAGAAGCCACACATCAAATATACTCCCCACTAGGGTGTAAACTACTGTGCTAGATTTGGAATATCCAAGAGCAGGAGCAGATGAGCTAAAAGAAAGAATAGTCCTTTGGGGAGTATTGTTTGCATTTGTTGAGCTCAGTTTTGGGCATGATATTGTAGAGTTGTGGTGTAGTAAACCTTATTTGGACTCAAAAACATGTTATGTGTTTTAACCCTCAGGATGCTTAAGATGCATATTCTCACCCTCAGTAAATGATACTGAGATAATGAGGATGAATGTAATTGCTGCTCATGGGCATCTTGAAGGTCTCTGAGACCTTCCTATCACCCACATCCCATTCATTTTCTGTCTCCTTCCCCTCTGGCAATGAGGTGTTTCTGCTGATCGGCTGAACGCAGGAGCTTGGTCTGAGTATTTGGAGTTTTTAGGAGATTTTTTAGTCTTTTGGAACTGCCTATAAAACCTTAGGACGTCTTGTGAGTGGGGACTCGGCCATCTGTGCCACAAGTGCCATGGAAGCAGGAGTCACAATCATGAAAGCATCATCAAATTGATTAGAGAGAGAACAAAGAATTGCATCCTGCAAAGATAGGCTGCAAGAAGGAAGCTTATGAATCCTTGAAAAAGTCATGACAAAGAAAAAACCTTTAACCATCTCTTCCTGCTAGCAGCCACAGATCCCACCTCTCCCTGAGCATAGTGTCTCTAAAACCCTAGAAATTAGCTAGACTCCAGGTAACCAACCGCTTGTGAACTAAAAAAATTCCTAATGGTTGAGTTATTGCTAACTATAAACACATGTGGTATTAGAGGGCTGTCCCTTCACTCCCTCCCCTGGTAATTGTCACACAGACAAAAAGCAGGAGACCAAACGTCCAAAGTGCAGGCAATGTGATGTTTATCCGGGTTAGTTTCCAGCAAGCATATCCATAACTCTGATGCCACAGAGACTTGTGTCCCATCCACCCCACTCCTTAAGCAGGCATAATTATATCTGAAATGCACACCCACGGTCCAGCCCCTTAAAATGTATGGTCATGTATTCTGTTTTGAGGAGTCATGAGTCTGGGGTCTTTGTTCCACCTCTTTTGTATCCCATGGGAGGGATAAGAAGAGAGGTTGTGCTATGGTCAAGTACAAGCATTTCTTTGGCCTTTTAATGTTTTATACCTTCCCTCCTTGCGCCTCCTGACTGATTTCTTGACCTTGCCTTAAGATAGGAATTGAGGCACTCCTTAAGTGTGCGCTCGTATATTATACTCCCACCGTTCCCACTAACACTTTAACTGTTCTTATCTGTTCCCATTCTACTAGCAAACCCATCTGGCTAGGCAGAAGCAACATATACAGTATCTTTGTCCTTTGTTCACACATATTAGTCAGAATATAAGTATATCAAGAAACAAACGGACAAACAAGACCCATAATTCTATCTCAGGTGAAAATACAGGCTTGAATCCTACATTATCACTAGCATTCCTAACACGTAGCTCTCAGGGCCAGTGACTATTCCTTCAAAATAAACTGGTGGTCTGTGTGTGTTTTCCAGCCTGAATTTGATTTATGGCTGAAGTCTGAATAGATCCACACTTTTCACAGCCTGATACAGGGGTCAAATTGCAAAACAAAAAGTTCTGGTACTCGTGCAAACTCCTCCTTGCAAAACATGTTCTGTCCACAAGCAAAGTCTTGCCCATTTCAGACCTGAAATCTGATGGGACTCACACTAGATTTTGTAGATCTTGATATGACCACATTATGAAGATCTGCAATATCTAGTATGTCAAAAGACATTTCATTCTTGCATGTCCTGATCTTTTGACATCAGCTAATTGCCATCCTGCTTCATTCTTGTATGTTGCTCAGTAAACAATGTTGACATGTGAATTATCATTCAGGTTCAGAATCAACACCCTACTGAGATCTATAGGGACTGTTCCTACTTTCCCTTAATTATACAGTCTGAGGCTACTTACAGCCTTAGGTGCTAATCATTTCATCATCTTACGCTCTGATTCACGTTTAAAATATGATCTTTGAACATAGTGGTAATCTCTGGGGAAAAAAAGTTACTGACTCACCAAGATGCTGCAAGCTGAAACAGCTAGACAACTAGCACACTGACATAAAACCTTTCAGTAGATCCCTGACCATTACAGGGATGGCAAAGAGCTTATGGGCATGGAATTGTTTGTTAACAAACACATGCCACCTTGTCCCTTCCAAAGGGCTTGGAGGATGTTCTACAGAACTATTTTTATTACAGCTCATTTATTCTAATTTCCGTGTGCCTGGAATGGGGTATACAAACCCCACATTGGACAACAAGGGGTTACAGAGCAGCTATGGACTCAGCCATCTCAGTCACACCACACCTACAAGCCATACACAGGTTGGAGGAGGAGCATAAAAGGGACAGCAGAATAGCTTACCTGTTGGCAGATCACAGAAGAGAACAGACCTCTAATCTGCAGCTCCTGAGGAAAGGGCTGAGGGAAGGCAGGGTCTTTCCAGATAACCACTATCTGAAGGTTCCTCCCGGAAACACACCAAGAGGGAGGTGTCCTCCTCTCTCTCATACTAACTCAGTTTGCTTGTGTTAATTCAGTTTGCTTTTTGTTTATGGGCTACCCCAGAAGGGGAGAGACTTATAAGTGTCCTGGACAGAGGGCCCCTCCCAGAAAGAGGAAGGCTGCTACAGAGGTGGAGCAACTGGTATCTGCAGACCCCAGGAGAGAGAGAGAGATGCCATGCCACACATGGCCCTGAGGAGGCTCCAAATGGTGAGCTGACCCCTTCACGAGGCACTCTTCCCTAAGAATTTCTGCTACAGATGAAAAAAATGGGAGAAAAAACTCTCAACGTCCTTGTTTCCTAAGGAGTGTTCTAACTGGTCCTGTATTTTAGTAGATCTTGATAAAAATTAAGAATGGGATTATATGATGGGATTGCCAGCGATAGCCGGAGACTGGAGTCAAGGACCTAGGTGTTCCCTCCCAGTCCTATGTTCCTATATGACATGTATACAGCACTACCTATTTCTTTCCTTTCATCCAGTGCAACCTTAGCAACAAAGTAGAAGAGAGAGCAAACTAACACACTAAGCAAGCTATTCTTAAACCCTAATTTATTCACAATGAGATTGAACACCATCCATTATGCTACTGGAGAACGAACAAACAGATAAGAGGAGAGAGTTTGTTTAGACATTACTACTCTGGTCACTTGTTTCGCAAACAAAATCTACCATTCTGCAGACATCAGGACTTTCGGCTGCTTTTCTTCCTGAGACACAAGAAGTGTTTAGATTAATCTCTCCCATGGTTGTCCCTATTCTTTTAAAATATACATCTAAGCACCAAGGAACCACTTTCAAGAAAAACCTGATTCTGCATGGTGCTAAGCACCTGCAATGAGCTGTTGAGCACCCCCAGCTCAGAGGACACATTGACATCAATGCAGAGCACAAGTTGTTCAGCATCTTGCAGTAGATACTCTGCAGCTTGCAGGATCTGTATTCAGCTCAGTGACAGACAATTAAATAACAATATCTCCATACTGTAATCAGACGTGTACTTAGCTCACATCTCACGAGCACACCTTTCCTCTGTGATATCCCAGCTGTTCAACTTGGGTCTCTAAACCGAGTAAATGCTGCAACATTCATTTTTGTGATGTATTTATCAATATTCCAGTGCTCACAGCACACAAAGCAGGATTTGCCTCTCTCTGTCTCCTGTCTCCAGGGGCCAGTCAGATTCTTTACGCTAATTTGAGTCATACTGCAGATGGAGTTTACTAAAATCAAAAAGTGGGCAACCATTCCCCCTACTATATGGCAGTCCTGATCCCTGACTCTGTCAGAATCAGTTTATAGCCTGACAGCAGCCTGAAATTCTCATTTATTTCAGCAACTTGGGAATTGATTGCCTGGGTTGTGTGACAAAGACCAATAGTCGTTCCAATATTTTTTTATGCAACGAGGTTATATATTCGTTTTTAGAAAATTATTTCAAACTTCACTATGTTAACAAATTCCCATCACTTGTTTTCTCCCTCTTAATTATCTGTGTAGGAAAAAGGAAAAGCCAAGATGCATTAAAATCAGGTCAAATAAATACATATTCAAACAAGCCAAAAAATAAGAAAAATATAGCTATCAAATATATAGGAAGATTTTCCTCAATGCAAATGACCTTTGAAACAAAATGTGAATGCTTTGCTTGTGCATCCACAAGAGACTTTTATTTGGGTACAACTTAGCACCTGTCAGCCTGCATACGTGTCTTTTTTTAAATTAATTTTTAGTCTCTTGGCTGCCTAACTGCAGGAGAACTCATTTGATGCTGAAGTTCTGTCTTTGATTTAAGCTGTCCTTGATACACAAATCCATAGGAGGAGCTATTTAGAAACCTGCTATAAGAGATCTAATATCTGAAGCAGAATTTCTCAACCTATGGGATCCCTGATGAGTCATACTTCATGGACTGAGAAACAAAACAAGTATAAAATGAGGAAAAGTATACAGGTACTAGGATGCAGAAGGAGTGAGGGAGAGAGAGAAACTTCCTGCCTCACCTTCTCCTTTGCTTCTACTCTGTCTCCTTCTACCTCTCCTACAACACCTTCCCCTTCTACCTGCCTGTGCCAGTAATTGACTCTGCCTCACTGCAGCAGAGAATAGAGTGAAGTGGAGACAGAGACCAGGAGACAGTCAAGGCAAAGAGGATGGCCTCATTTGTCCAGTGACCATATCAACTGCTACACCATTTCCCTCTTTTCAGCCCTCTCACTCAGTGCCTTGCTCAATCCCTACCTTGTCTGCCTTGTCCAGCCTGCTCCACCACACATTGTCTCCACCAGCTCACATCACCCCTCCACCTAGCCCACTTTCCAATGCCCCCCCTCTCCCCATGAGCCCCAGACACCATAAACCAGTACCCCCAGAACAGCCTGTCCAGCACTCCCCCCAATAACCTCCACACCAAATTCAGCCATCTCCCTCAACTATCCTGCCCTTTGCCACCACCCACAACAGACCCTAGCATCTCTTCCCAGAGCACACAAAAGCAGCTATGGTTTCTTGCTCTGTCCTCAGTCCCACAATTCTCTCAGTAGACTACAGCAAGAAACCAACACAGCATTTTCAAGGTTCTTCATGGGGAAAGTACTTTGAGAAAACCAGTGTAAAGAGTGTGAATTTCTGACTTGCAAGGTGTATATAAAGTGTAAGGCAGAACTTTCAGTCTTTTTTAGTATCATCAATAATGATCTAGAAAAGTACCATGATGACATTTAACAAAGAAATTAAATGGGGAGAAGCTGCAAACACCACTGAGGAAAGAAAAATAAAGCAAAGGGGCCTAGCAATATTAAAAATAGTCCTAACATAAGAACGTGAATATCCATTGGGTAAAATGACAGCTAATATATCCAAGGAAAAGAAATCCAAAGAGTAGATATTTAAAGGTAGGAAATGACCTGGAAAGCAATGATACTGAAAAAAGACTTAGGTGTGACTGTGACACTGCACCCCATATTCTTCACAGAGATATCATTATGATATGAGTATGGCATAATTATAATGTATTTAATGCAAGATAAGTCACGTGAGGTATCATGGGAAAGGTTATTATTTGCTGAATATGAGTATCCTATTTGTATGTCTGTATCATTTTTGTATCTGAAGTTATGCATATTGACTATGTATCTTATTTCAAATATAGTTACACCTGGGTAACTACCACTAGACAAGATATTTTCAGTCTAGATAGTGGGGAAGGGCCTATTCAGGGCAATGGACCATTAGGAAAAAAACAATAGGCCTTAGGAGAAGCTTATCTCCCACCTGGGGAGCCTTCCTGAGAATGCTACAGACAGTCTCCAAGTAATGGCTTCTGTGACTCTACAAGGAAATGTGATGAGACCACATTTCTCTGGACTCTATCTTGGGATGTCAGTATTTTTTCACAGACTGGTCTGGGAACCAAGCTTTGAGAGCAAAGAGTTCATGCCATATGCAAAAGCTATATAAGGGAGGGGATGACATCATCTGTGGCTCTTCAGTCACCACCTAAGAAGACTCCTGGAAACACCTGAGGAACAAAGACTGAACTGGGGGAAGTGCTGGACCCAGGCTAAAGGGATTTTTAGCCTGTGGATGAAACACCTGGGGATTCCAAGCTCTAAAGCAAGTACAACTTGCTCCTTAAGAATCTACAGCCTGTTTATATCATCTCTTAGGGTGAGATTCTGATATACATATCCAATCTATTTAGTATATTAAGCTTAGTTTGTGCTTTTTATTTACTAAGTTATCTGTTTTGATCAGTTTGCTATCACTTAAAATCACTTAAAATCTACCTTTTGTAGTTAATAAACTTGTTTTTGCATTATCTAAACCAGTGATTTGGAGTGAAGTGAGTGGGAATCATAACTCAGGGGAAAGGCTGTTGCACCTTGAGGGATGGGGAAGATGTTATGAGCTTCTGCTGTACAGTTCCCTGTGCAGTACAAGACTGTATAATTTGGGGTTTATACTCCAGAGTGGGTGTACACCTTGGGAGCTGGGAGTTGTCTTAACTGTAGCCTTCCTATGTAAGGGCTGGTCAGAGAGACTCCATGTAACTGCAGCTGGGTGTGTCCCTACCTGTATGTATGCTGTTGAAAGTGAAGACTGGAGTGCAGTACAGTGTGAGAGGGAGCCCAGGCTGGTGGGTCAGGGGGCTCAGTGATACCCCAGTTCCAGGTGGCACCCCGGAGGGGAACCTGTCACAGTGACAAAAAGCAATAAATTAAACATGAGTTTGCAATGAGTTATGCAAGCCAAAGTCCAATTAAATTTGGGGTTACAGTAAAAGATTTGCATTATGAAGTGTAGAAGCAATAGTCGTTCCCAGTATGACTCTGAGGCAACTGCATCTGGTACACTGCAATCAGTTTCAGCTCTATGCACTTCATTGCCAGAAAGGCATTAACAAACTCCAGGAATTATAGAGAAGAGCAACAAAAATGATTAAGGGCTTGAGTGACTGGTTTAGAAGGAAAGATCAAAGGGCCAGATCCACAGCTGGTGTAAATCTGGGACATCGGTGTAGCTACACCAATTTACACCAGCTGAGGAGCTGACCCTTGTGCCTATATTAGGTATTTCTATGGCCACATCTGAGGGTTTCATAATACTTGAATATATTTATAACACCCCTGGAAGGTAAAGATGTACTATTATCCCTATTTTACAGATGGGGAACTGAGGCTGAGTGATTGTCCAAGGTCACACAGGAAGTATGTGGTAGAGCAAGGAATTGAAACCCAAGTCCCAGGCTAGCACCCTAGCCACTGGACCATCCTTTCTCTCTGTATAGAAATAAGTATGACTAGCTTGTCTGAATGATTACTAAGGTAGAGGTTATCATGAATGTAATAGTCTATACATCTTCAAAAAGTATAAACACTAAGGAGGGAAATACATTGTTTGGGATATAGAAAAAGGTTGTTAGGAATAACAGGATAAATCTGCCCAGCTTTGTTATTTCTACAGTGCCCATCACCATTGTGTTGTTATGGATGGAATATGTTAATAGCGACCAGCAAACTTGTCTTTGATCTATAGGAAATCACAGACATGGTTGGAGCTGATGGGCATGCTAGTCACCCTTCATTCAGGCTAAGTGAAAGAAGCGATTATGCTCCTTTCATGTAAAAAGATTGCTGAAACAATAGAAGCCACCACTCAAGGCCAAATGGGGAGGCCTCAGCAAGGTCTAACTCAGGGAGAATAAGAATGGTTTCCTCAGGGACAGATTAAAAATGCAGAGGCAGAAAGCAACCAGAAACTCTGAAGAAAGTCAGCAGACAGTGAGAGAAGCAATCCTGAGTGTGGCCCTGCGAGGGAGTAGAGACAGAGTTCCTCAGGGAACAGGCCTGGCTGAAAGGCAGATTTGGGGATTCTGAGCAAGGAAACAGCCTGTTGTTTGTTCCTGCTGTGTTCAGAGAAACAGGACTGTGTGCATTCCTTTTAAATAAACAGTGTTACACCAAAGACATAGCTGACTCTATTACTAGTTCTCTTCCATTTGACTTCAATGGACTTACTTGAGATTGTCATCATTATAAATTAAATAAAATACTGGCCCTATAATTCCGCTATTAATAAGCTATATTTAAAACTCCTGTTCTCTTTATAGTAAAATTCCTTTGGGGTTGTTAAATATGAAATATGTCTATGAAATCATTAAGTAAATTATAGAACTACAAAGTGGATTACAAAGATTTTTAAATATATGGCTTAGTCAGCCTTGCAAATCTGTGTTAAATGCCCTTCATAGCAAGTAAGTACATAATTTTAAATTTATTTTTCTAAATGAAAATTTCATTGGGTCCCACAAAGTTTCACAAAGGCTATGGAATAGCCTTTTCATATTGTCAGTATTATCCAATAGAATAAAAAACTGCTTATTAGCTTGTGTTATTATTCCAGTGTACTTTCTGGTACAATAGCAATGGTGTATTCTGGAGCACTGCCGCAACTTGGTTGGTGGGATTTTTCAGGTTCTACAAAGAAAGAGGAAGGGTTAGCTTAGAGAAATATGGTCTAAATTATCTTCATTTGTACATTTCTTAATGTTGAGAATTTGCCATATAAGCATAGTGTTGATTGACTTTACAAAATCTCATATAATTCACCTTCAAAGAAATTTGAAAACTAGTGACCTGAATACTTTCCCAGAAACAAACAGTGAAAGACAGCAGAAGTGTATAAACTAGCATCATATAACAATCTAACCATGAAATGGTTAACATTATTAAGTCCTTCTTAGCTTAGTGATGCATGTCATGATAATAATGGCAATGAAACTGTATGTAAATGAGACCATGGAGGGAGGGAGTTGCTAGGCAACTGGGAAGGATTGGAAAAGCACATTTTGTTAGGTCAGGGTGGCAATTGGTCTGAGGAGAGGCAGTTTTGAAAACAGTTTTTGTGGTTTGTTGGTAATGTGAGGAAAAACAGTGTTTTATTCCAGAATAAATAGACTGAAAAGAATCAGCACACTTGTCAGCTGCTGTTAATTCACCCAGTTAGGCTTTATATACCACTAAGACCCATAGGAGGGGGATATATTTCAATCTCATGTCTTGAAATTATACTGTGCTTAATAGAGATTTTGAAAATAGGCAATTTCCAACATTTCCAGCTATTGCAAGCAAAAAAGTTCTGGCAAAATGATTTATGGCAATAAAGAGTGATTTGAAGTATTACGGGGGTTCTTTCCCATCTCTACATGTTTTCTTCCCTCTCAAATCCACCAGCTAATTTTTTAAAAATGTTTACATTTCAGCTGAGTAAATAACTTCAAATTCTGGAATCAAAGTACTTTACATGGGAAGTGGAAAGTCTGTAGTTAAAACATGGACTCCTTTGAAACATAAAACATTTAATAGAACTACTAAATTCCATTCTCAGGCCTTGATTCAGCAAGGTACTTCAGCAATACCTAATTTTAAGCACATGAGAAATCCCATTAAATTTTGTCATATGATTAAGTATCTTTCTGAATCAGGGCCTTAATACTGTTCTTTAAGACTAAAATGGTATGTAACCTTTAATAATAATCAATGTTCTGAAAAATCACATAGATCTAGGTCCTGATCCAATGCCCTTTGAAGTCAGAGGCTTTCCATAGACCTCATTGTGTACTGGATTGGGGTCAGAGTGAAATACTGTAGGAAAAACCTCCACAACAGGGAATGTTCAAGGAAGGACTAATAACAGAAACTGAAAATAAAGACTATCCAGTTACCGTATATAGTAAAACAAATCATGGGACCCAGTAGTACTCACACAATTCATACTGTGGAAGATAAGACTACTCACGTGGAAAAACAGTTGCAGAACTGGGCCCTGTCAAGGTTCCTTCCCCACTCTGAACTCCAGGGTACAGATGTGGGGACCTGCATGAAAACCTCCTAAGCTTATTTTTACCAGCTTAGGTTAAAACTTCCCCAAGGTACAAACTATTTTACCTTTTGCCCTTGGACTTCCACTGCCATGTTTATCTGGGTTTATTTATTAGGAAAGCATTGTTTGGAAACGACTTTCTCCCCAAAATCCTCCCAACCCTTGTACCCCACTTCCTAGGGAAGGTTTGGTAAAAATCCTCACCAATTTGCATAGGTGACCACAGACCCAAACCCTTGGATCTTAAGAACAATGAAAAAAAAGCATTCAAGTTCTTGAAAAAAAGAATTTTAATAGAAGTAAAAAGAATCACCTCTGTAAAATCAGGATGGTAAATACCTTACAGGGTAATTAGATTCAAAACATAGAGAATCCCTCTAGGCAAAACCTTAAGTTACAAAAAGACACAAAGACAGGAATATCCATTCCTTTCAGCACAACCTAATTTCTCAGCCATTTAAAGAAATCATAATCTAACACATATCTAGCTATATTCTTACTAAGTTCTAAGACTCCATTCCTGTTCTGTCCCTGGCAAAAGCATAACACAGACAGACCCTTTGTTTTTTCCTCCCCCCCAGCTTTTGAAAGTATCTTGTCTCCTCATTGGTCATTTTGGTCAGGTGCCAGCGAGGTTATCCTAGCTTCTTAACCCTTTACAGGTGAGAGGATTTTTCCTCTGGCCAGGAGGGATTTTAAAGAGGTTTACCCTTCCCTTTATATTTATGGCAGGCCCCTTCATCCAGTCTAGGCCATGGAACTATAAATATCAAGGATATGCAAAGCAGTCCAGGTAAAATAGCCATAAAACCCTTTCTTTGCTATAAACTATAGACCTTTGAATCCCTCTTCCCCTGACTCAATTTTTTAAAAAAACAAATACAGACAGACACACACACCAAGGAAATATTCAGGTTTTGTTGTTGTTTTATTTATTTACATCTCTGTAGCAATTGGTAGGGTTGGCAACCTTCTAGGATTGTCCTGGAGTTTCCAGGAGTTAAAGATTAATCTTTAATTAAAGATTGTCAGGTGACGAAACCTCCAGGAATATGGCCAACCAAAATTGGCAACTCTAGCAATCGGTAACTCTAGTCATGGGTCAGGACCCCATTGTGATAGGCACTGTGCAACTACAAAACTTATGGGAGTAGATCAAAGCACACTAGGGAAGTGTTAGCGCCTGGGAGTAGGGACCACATGGACAGTGAGCAGTAGGCTCATGTGGGGTTCATTTGCAACCCTGCCTGCCGCAAACTAGGTGTTCATGTTGACAAGCCATTGGGGGCATCCCATGGCCTGTGTTTTACAGAAAGTCAGACTAAATGATCATAATGGCCCTTTTTGGCATATGTATGAACCTATTATTTTTTCTGACCCTATTGCAAGAACTTGGGACATATGTTCTATTGTTTACTTTTCATTGTAATGACCTAAATATAGTGAAAAAGATTTCTTCTTCCACTGTGCCCTGAGCATTTTTCATAGAATCACAGAATATCAGGGTCGGAAGGGACCTCAGGAGGTCATCTAGTCCAACCCCCTGCTCAAAGCAGGACCAATCTCCAACTCAGTCATCCCAGCCAGTGCTTTGTCAAGCCAGGCCTTAAAAACCTCAAAGGAAGGAGATTCCACCACCTCCCTAGGTAACGCATTCCAGTGCTTCACCACCCTCCTCATGAAAAAGTTTTTCCTAATATCCTACCTAAACCTCCCCCACTGCAACTTGAGACTATTACTCCTTGATCTGTCATCTGCTACCACTGAGAATAGTCTAGATCCATCCTCTTTGGAACCCCCTTTCAGGTAGTTGAAAGCAGCTATCAAATCCCCCCTCATTCTTCTCTTCTGCAGACTAAACAAACTCACTATACCAAACTCACTACACTTGTTTTGCACGATATTTATTCTTAAAGAATAACAGGTAAGGTACCTACAGAAACCTTGTAACTTGTCAAGATTTATAATCATTGAGAGATGTGTGTCAGCCATGGCCTATTCAGGCAGATGGGAGCTGCAGCTCGGTCTGATTGGCTGGTGATGTGATGCAAGGCTTACAAAGTAAAACCACTGGAGATAACTTCAAACAATTGAAACCAAGACAAAGAATCATCCCATCTATGAATATAGATCAGTGGAGGGCAACCTGTGGCCCGCGGGCCGCACGCAGCCCATCAGGGTAAGCTGCTTGCAGGCTGCAAGACATTTTGTGGACATCGACAGTCTGCAGGGACAGCCCCCGCAGCTTCCAGTGGCCATTATTCACTGTTCCCGGTCACTGGGAGCTGCAGGAAGTGGCAGCTATTACCACTGATACAGACTGTTTCAGTATACCACAGAATGGAGAAAGGCACGCTATGTACCTTCACCAAGAAAGTGTCTTGTGTAATATGGATGTTTAATGAAAAATTGGATCTTGCTTCCTGTGAAACCAGCCAGCTCTACAATGGACTGAACTTTGGGGAGGAAACCTACCTTATTAGACAGGAAAAGCAACTGTTAATAAGTGTAGGCCCTAATTTGCATTTTATGATTTTGTTTTGTATTGAAACTATTTGATTTCATCACTCACTCTTGTTCCTAGTGGAACCCCTATTTTTTTCTTTAAAAAACCCTTATTTTGTTTTATTATAAGTGCTCACAAATGCTATGTGTTGCACTGGAGCGATGATTTAAGGTAAAACTTGTAAACTGGGGTACAGTATTCATTTGGGGGCAGAGGTTCTGGGATTTTTGGAGTAGCTAGCATCAGGGGCTGGGTATCACAGGGGAATGTTTCAAGGGGACTCTGGGACTGGGCTGCACCAACTGTTGATCTGCAAGGTGAAGACAAGGATGGCATAGCCCAGAGCAAAGTGCTTCAGTGGCTAACAGTCTGGGTGGTGTTAGGGAGCTAACATCCAGCTTATTAGAGGGCAGTGGGGTAACAAGATGACTCACAGTCCTTGGAGCATTGAGACCCATCCCAATGACACAAACATGTCTGATTTTAGTTTAGATAGATAAACACACAAAAGCCTGTTGTACTGAGGAAAGTGGTTGCCAAGTAAGGGATATATAATGAATTAATTGTATGGGGCCTGATTCATGACTGCTCTACTCTAGTTGCACATCACTGTAACTCCTTTAAAAGCAAACAGTGAATTTATACCATTAACACTTGATAACCCAGCGAAGAATCAGGTTGTTTATATCAATGAAACTTAATCACAAAATTCAAGGATTCCTCCTCCTCCTCCTCCTCCTCTCCAAAAAACACAGGGCAAGATTTTCAAGAGTAGGGTAGATAAAATTAGGTCCCCAACTCCATATTTAGGCACCTAAATAAATGACCTGATTTTCAAAAGTGACAAACAGGCATTAGCTTCCAGTGAAGTCCTCCATTAGCTCAAGTTCCAGAGGTCTGGGCGGTGATTCTAGAGGATCCATCCCTGTTAATGACCCATGTGGGTGTCAGAATGATGCCACATAATAGAATGTGGGGGGAGGGATTCAGTTTGTTTTCTGAAAAACCTAGGAAATTACAAACAGACAACATAAACCTACACTGAACTAACAGTATTAAGGTTGCAATCTCAAGCACTAAAAAGTTAGGAAATTCCAGAATTAAAGTTGCCTGTGCAATTCAGTTCCCTTTTGCACAAGCATCATGATACAGACTCATTATGCTATCTTGGGGGTTAACTCACTTCCCCTCACTGCATGAGTCTCCTCCACTGGAAAAGAAGGGTAGAAGACCCCACAACCACCCCTTCTTCTGGGGTTGTCTTGCCCTGGGACCCTAAATTGGATGATCTGTCACATCACCTAAACTTCCTTGTCTTTCCCCCTCCTGCCCCCAGGGCCTCTTCCTATGAGCTCAGCATGATACTTTCCAGGCTTTGTTCCTGACCTTTAAAGGACCCCTCCAAAGTCTACTATCCCTGTGGTCTCTCCTGGCTGAGCACAAGCTGCCCTGATATCACCTAGCAGGCCTGGTTCCTAGTCACATGCTCCCCTTTGTCACATGATGACCACATTAATTCGCTTCACCTGAGGGGGTGACTAACCCTGACATAGGTGCAGCTGAGCCTCAGCCCCCTTAAAGGGCCAGCTCTTCATATGACAATTTAAAATTCCAAATCTTTAGTCTAACATACATTGTTTGCAGTTGTTATTACTTGACTTTAGCAAAGCTTTTGATACAGATTCCCACAGTATTCTTGCCAGCAAGTTAAAGAAGTATGGGCTGAATGAATGGACTATAAGGTGGATAGAAAGCTGGCTAGATCATCGGGCTCAATGGGTAGATCAATGGCTCCATGTCTAGTTGGCAGCTGGTATCAAGTGGAGTGCCCCCAGGGTCAGTCCTGGGGCTGGTTTTGTTCAATATCTTCATTAATGATCTGGAGGATAGCGTGGATTGCACTCTCAGCAAGTTTGCAGATGACACTAAACTGGGAGGAGAGGTAGATACACTGGAGGGTAGGGATAGGATACAGAGGGACCTAGACAAATTAGAGGATTGGGCCAAAAGAAATCTGATGAGGTTCAACAAGGACAAGTGCAGAGTCCTGCACTTAGGATGGAAGAATCCCATGCACTGCTGCAGACTAGGGACCGAATGGCTAGGCAGCAGTTCTGCAGAAAAGGACCTTGGGGTTACAGCGGACGAGAAGCTGGATATGAGTCAACAGTGTGCCCTTGTTGCCAAGAAGGCTAACGGCACTTTGGTGACAGTTGTTTGCAGAGCACAGGGGACCCTTTGCCAAAGAGCCTCTGTGTCAGCTTTATGTGTAGCACTGCTGATCTATCTGTAGTACATGATACATACCAGAAAATTTACTTGGGAGGAGAAAAGGGTGGGGAAAATCCACAATACACAATTAAGGCTATGTCTACCTACAAGCTAGGAGTCTGATTCTTCAGCTCACATACATATATTTGCATTAGCTTCATGACAGCTAGAATGAGTATAAATAGTATTTTTAGCATAGGAAGTGGTGATACAGCTTAGCCATGTTGCATGCAAGCCTGCCTGAACCCCACAGCTACACTACTACAGTGGCTACATTACTATTTATACTCACTAACTCTCAACAAGCTAGAGCGAGTATGTGTATGTGAGCTGGGAATCACACCCCCATCTTGTACAGTAGATACAGCCTACATTTTGTTTTACACTCCATGCTTTTTCCTACTCCCTTTTGCTCTCTTCATCCTTCTGCAGTAGTGCTGGATAACAAACATACTGTATGACATTTTCAAGCCGAGTATTAGTATCACATTCCCAGTTGTAAAAATCACTATTAATTCAGAAATGTTACTGTAACTTTTTTTCTGCTACAAGTACTCCAGACCTATAAAAAGCAACTGCCAGCTCTAACACAATGTCTCCATGAGTGACTGATTTTGCAAGATATTGCTACGTGTTGCCAATCAGGTTCTGTTCAGAGTCTCAGAAGCCCCTTGAAAAAAAGCGTCGCTCTTGATCTTTAACCTATATGGATATTACAAGAAAATAACCATAATACTGGGACTGAGCTAAATGGTATAAATTGCTTGGCCCAGAGAAAATATTGATGTTCTAAAACACCCTGAGGCAATTTAGGTCTTGAGCAATATTAAACAGGATCTAATCCATCATTATTCTCTGCTACTACCAATGGACTACATATAGATAAATACTCACACATTCTTTGTTGTGAATAGTATCAGTGTCAATGTTACATTAGATCAATTACACTTTGAGGTGTGCCCCATCTTAGGTACCTTTAACATAATCACTCAATGGATTTCAGATTCCAACAGGATCTTTAACCAATGATACATAGCTTGAACAGCAATGTATATATGACAATTTGTGTATCCAGTGCTGTTGCACTCTTTCCATCAAAAAAAGAGCCTAAGGTTGCTTCAAATCCGTTGCTATAAGATAGAAATATAAACATTTTGATCAATTCTATATCAAAGGAGGATCTTGTACTCCTTTTTCCTTTTTTGTCATGTTCTTTAATGAGTCTGGTTTCCCCTTTCTTTAATGCCACCAAAAGGCTGTGTCTGTTTTTTTCAGGGTTCTGAACAAACAGGAAGAGTAATATGCAAATATTTTGTGGGATTCTTTCTTATCTGTTTTGTTCGGAACAGCCTTTTTCAGTAACTTCACCACTTTAGCCATGGGAATGAACAATGTTATGTTGCATACTACATATCTTCCCAAACACTGTTGGGGCTTAGCCATTTTACTTTCCTCCCCTTGACCATGAATCTGGGGCATATTTTGGTTGCATGAAATCAACGACCAAACTCCTGTGGAGCTTGAGCCTGTGAGGCCCTAAGCATTCTGGCAAAGTTCTGACTGGTAATCTACTCCCACTGACTTCAGTAGAGTGCTAAGCACTTTGCAGGTGTGCTCAAAACACATCCCAAGATGGAGTTCAGACACTTCGGTGGGAGCAGGATTAGACCATATGGAGCAAAATCTCTGCTGGTATAAATGGATGCAGCTCCACTGAAGTCAATGAAGCTGCACTCGTTTATGCCAGGAAGTTGCACACTTTGTTGTTTCTATGGCTGAGCTCATTGCACATACCAAGGTCTCCTTGCAATCCTCCATTGTCTCACATGCTCCCTATGTGCCACCTCCCATTCCTGTCTATTGCAGGGACTCTCTGCAAAGATTATTGACAATGGTATTGATCCATTACTAGAAGAACATCTTAAAATTATGAATAATATTGCAGAAATGCTCAAGAAATATTTCTGTGTTGTATTTGGGGGGAGAAAAACATGATGTAAACTCATTTGATGACAACACACTTTCCATTCCATTGGTATCTCAGGAGCATGTTAAATAACAGCTACCAAAGTTAGAAATGTTTTAAATCAGCAGATCAAATAACTTGCATCCAAGACTTAGAAAAGATTTAGCTGCGGAGTTTGCTGAACCATTAATGTTGATTTTCAATAAATCTTGGAACACTGGGTAGATCCAGAAGACTGGAAGAAAGTTAATGTACCAATATTTAAAAAGGATAAGCTTGATCATCCAGATAGTTACAGGCCTGTCAGTCTGACATTGACCACAGGCAGGATAATGGAGCAGCTGATACAGGACTCAATTAATAATGAATTAAAAGAGAGTAATGTAATTAATGCCAGTCAACATGGGTTTCTGGAAAATAGATCTTGTTAAGGTAACTTGTTATATTTTTTGATGAGATTGCTGAGGTTGATAAAGGTAATAGTGTTGATATAATATACATAGACTTCTGTAATGTGTTTGACTTGGTACCACACAACTGTTGATTATATAACTAGAATGATATAAAATTAACTTGACACACATTAAATTGATTGTTGCTAGTCCATCACTGATGATCATAACAATATTGTCACAGTTCTCATCTAAAGCTATGCATATGACTCTGGAGTCCAAATCCTGATGCACAGAGTTGGCCTCACAGAGGGCCTGGGAAGTCCGTATCTATGATGTTTGATGAAGCAGCTCTGTGGAGCCTTTCACATGCAGTCTGGACAATTTCGTCAATCCTGCTCAAACCTGTTGCATACTGATCTTGTCAGACACCACCAGTGAACCCTGTTTTGAGCCATTTGCTTGACTTCTCTGAGATTGATGACCACTGGAGACTGCTCTTCAGGTTATCTTTGAAGTGCTTATACAGACGACTCTGCTTTCTTTTCCCCTGCCTCAGCTCCCCCATACAAGTTCTTTTTTGGGAGATGGTGGTCTTCCATTCTGATGACATGTCCAGTCCCCCCAAGTTGTGCTTTCAATAGCATTTCCTAAATGTTGGTTGTGTTTGCTCTCTCTTAATATTAGTCAGTCTGCCCTGCCAGTGAGTGCTGATTATTGAGTGGAGGGAATGTGAAATTGCTCAAGCTGTTTAATGTACCATCTCTAAAGAGTTCATGTCTCAGATCCATACAGGAGAGATGTTAGAACCACTGCAATGTAGATCTTCAATTTGGTGGAGAGATAAAAGTTGTGTTGGTTAATGACTTTTTTTTTCAGAGTCAGCCAAGAGCCTGGCTAGCTTTACTGATTCTGGAGGCAATTTCCTTATCAAGGGAACCATCGCTCTAGATGGTGCTGCCCAAATACTTGAACTGATCCACATTTTTTAATTATATGCCTTGGATGAAGAAGGCTGGTACTGAGGCATTAGAATGAGGTACTGGTTGGAAAAATACCTCTGTCTTACCGAGGCTGATGGTGAGGCCAAAGAGCTGAGATATTTCAGAAAACATGTCAACGATGACTTGAAGGTCATTATGTCTACAGTTCATCAAGGTGGAGTCATCTGCAAAAAGTGCCTCAACAAGAAGTCTCTCCACCCTTCTTAGTTTTAGTATTGAGTTTTCGAAGATCAAAGAGGGAGCAGATGTATATCCCCTAGTCCAAGTTCCTCATAGCATGGCTGAGGACACAGGCAAAGAACAAGTTGAACATCATTGGAATAAGTATGCAACCTTTGAGATTTCGAATGCCTCAGAAAAGTCACATTTGGAGAGCACTTGCACTGTCATCTGGTTATGGAACAGACAGATAATGTGTATGAACCTTCTTGGGCAGCCGAGTTTATTTAGAATGGCCCATAGACCGTACCTGATGATCATATCAAAAGCTTTGGTCCAGTCGATGAGGACTGCATACAGGTTCAAGTTCTGCTTTAAACACTTTTCCTGGACCTGCTTTATGACAAAAATCATGTCTGTAGTGCTACGACCTGATCTAAAGCAACACTGCATTTCTGGCAGATTCTCCTCAGATATGTTTGCAATGAGTCAATTCAGTAGAAGGCAAGCTAGTATTTCCCTGCTGTACAGAGAATATAAATGTCTCTGTAGTTTCCACAGTCATTTTTGCTTCCTTTGTTTTTGAACAGTGATACAATAATAGCATCTTTGAAGTCTTGTGGCATTTCTTTTTCCTCCCAAATGCTACCGAAGATCTGAAACACCTTGATAGCCTTTGGGCCTGCTATCTGATACATTTATGTTGGAATATCATCCTTTCCAGATGCCTTGCCAGAGTTCAATTGTTTGATGGCTTTCATGACTTCTTTAACTATTGAAGGGAAATCGAGGCCCTCTTTGATGGATTTCTCCGGTAATTGGTCAAGGACATGCTGATCAAGTATTGATGGTATATGGAGTAAACTACTGAAGTGTTCAGCCCATCTCTGTATGATTCCCTCCTTATCTTTGATGAGGGTTATGCCATCTGCTGACTTCAGGGAGTTGAGCCAGATTTAGATGGTCCGTGGACTGCTTTGAGAGTCAAAGAACATCTTTGTGTTGTTGGTATTCGCATAATGGTGAACTTCTGCTGCTTTCCTCTCCCAGCACTCATCCTGCATTCTCCTGGGACTACTTAAACCTGTCTTTCCTTGAGATGGAATTGAGATCATTCTACCATTCAACAAATGCTTTCTGCTTGTCACTTTGGAAATGTCCTTGTTCTGATCAAACCAATCCTGGTGTACCCTTTTCTTTGGCCACACCGATTTAGCTGTGACAATGATCACATCTTTGAACTGCTTCAATTTTTCTGTTGGGTTGCCAGTGAATGTGAGCATGAAAAAAGCTGGTTATCAAGTGACTGCTGAAATTCCACCTGAGAGTCAATGTGCTTGAGCTTCACTATGTTGAAGCCTTTCTCTTGAGTTGGGGCACTTGTGTTGTGAGGGGACTATGAACAGGTTGAACACTGCTCTTACCAATCTGTGGTCTGTCCAGCACTTTGCACTATGCATGGCTCTGGTAATTCTGATGCCCCGGATGTGTCGTTGGTGGATGAAAACATAGTTGATCAGGTTCCACTGGTTGGACCGTGGGTGCATCTATTTCATTTTATATTTATTGTTTTGCTTAAAGATGGTGTAAGTGATGGGCAGACTATGTTATGCACATTTACCCAAGAGAAGGAGTCTGTTGCTGTTCATATTTCCCATTCCATGTCATCCTATCACACCTCTGCTGCCACTGCTGTCTCAACCACCTCTAGCATTGAAGTCTCATAGCAGGATGACCTAGTCATATGAAGAGGTTGATCTGAGGATGGGGTCCATGTCAGAGTAGAACTGCTACTTTTTTTCCTCTGTGCTTGTCAATGTAGGTGCATAAGCACTGATGACAGTGACATGCTGTAAATAATTCAAGTGGGATCAAAGTTTCATGAGCCGTTCATTCAGGCCAACAGGGTGGTCAGGAAGTTGTTTCAGGAAAGACGTTCTAGTTGCAAATCCAACTCCATGGATCCTGTCTTCATCCTTCCCAAAAGAAAGTGTAAGAAATGATAAAATCATCTCTGATAAATTTTGGGGATGGCCCCAAATTTGGGGGAGTGGTAAATAATAAAGACCACAGGTTACTGCTACAGAGCAATCTGGATTGCTTGCTAAGCAGGGAGCAAGCAAACAATATGTGTTTCAATACTGCTCAATGTAAACATATACATTTAGAAACAAAGACTGTAGCTGTACTTACAGGATGAGGGACTGTCCTGGGAAGCAGGGAAAGATTTGGGGGTCATCAGACCTAATGCGATCCTCTGATTCAGAAATAGAGGAATCCCAAGTAGAAATAGAGAGGTTATTTTACCACTCTATTTGGCACTGGTGTGACCACTGCTGGAATACTGTGTTCAGTGCTGGTGTCCGGAATTCAAGAAGGATTCAAACAGGGTCAGGCACATCAAGGTGAGTGTAAGAGAACATAGGAATTGTCCCAGTGTGTCTTAAATGAAGAAGATTTAATTATAGCTTTAAATGGTGTTGGGCACAGACAGCACAGGTGACTACAGTGCCTCTAATATGTTGGTTATAGTCAGCAGCAACCACTTATATAGGGTTCTCGCCATGAAAGTAGACACTAGAATATTCTGATTTTTTGCCAGAAGTATAAAGAATCTTCAGCAATTAAATTAAATTCAACCTACACACAACCAATACTAAATGTACAATGTGTGAGGGAATTAGTTCATTCAGTCTGGGAATCAGGACTTCAGCAAAACACATGCTTATAAGGAATGTGTGCACATCCAAAGTGCACACAAGTAATTAAACTCTACCCTAATTTTCTTAAGTGTAATTGAATTTCATGGTGCGTGGAGCATTGTGGAGTTACCTACCAGGGGGTTTCAATAAGCTTTGGCAGCATTAGAGACAGCATATTTATAGCATCACAGTGGGAAGTTTAAAAAGTCACTAATTCCCTACCTGCTGAAACATAGAACACTCTTTTCTTTAGGTTTGTTCTGAGCAGTCAATTTGCATCGCTACACAAATTCCCTTGGTGAAACTATGCCTTTTCCAATATCTTCTCTTTGCTTAAAAAAATAAAGACAATTTCACTTCTGTAGAGAGACATTCCATTTACAACTGGAGTCGTCAGCAGTCGACAATTCTTGGGGGATTTCAGTGCCCTTCTCCTGGCACATCAGTGAAATTGTATCTATTCTCAAGGAGCCACTTAAAAAGCTGGCTATGAAATGGTTTATTTATAGACAGGAGCACTCCATGTCTCCCCCAAAAATCCAAAGGGAGGCTTCACCTTCCTTTTTATGAGCCACTTAAAACATGCTTATAAAATTTATGATTTTACAAATTTCATGGGACAAAACCTATGGACTTTGGAGGTCTAAAACATAGCCACAATTTTGTAGTATCTTCACTGGCTCTTCTGACTTTCAGCCTTTAATTGTGAAAGTCAAAACATTGCCACTAAAGTCTCATCTTTCTTTTGGCTTTGTCTAAAATGATGCCAGACATGAATTAGAAAAAAAAAAAGAAAGGATGACAAGGTTTTAAGGATGGCTGTAAATTGAAGTAATTTCTAAGCAGCCTGTAAGGCATGTAGGCATGATTAGCACATCATAGAGAATGGTAGCCACAAAGTAATACAATAAAATAAATACTAACTTATTATACTACTATTAATGATATTTACACTTGGACAGAGTGAATATAAAATGCTATTAGATACAAATTTAGCTTTTTTAACCTACTTTATATAGTTGGAAATGACTTCTCAAGGTGAAAAGCAATGGAGAATCATCTATATCCAACTATATCAAAATGTTTGACAAACCACTGTAATTTTTAAAAGATATTTCAAATATATGACTATAGCTGGCCAAGAATTTTTTGATTACTTTTTTTCTCCAGAAAATGCCAATTCATTGAAACTGAAACTTTTGGGGGGAACACACCAGTTTCACTGAAACTTTCCTCAAGTCCAGGAGAAAATTTCTGGGAAGAGAGAGAGAAAGATATCCCAGAATAGTTAATAACCCCAGAATAGCCAAGAATAACTTGGGTTTCTCATATCCCAGGTGAGTGTCCTGACCACTTATAGCCTTTGATTTATTTGTTCCCAATCAGTAGTTTAAAAATAAGGAATAAAACCAAACTGAATTATTTAAGGTTGCAACCTCCAGGGTGGATACAGAAAACGTAATTTAGTAGAGGACTATGAATGACTCAATGAGTGATAAAATTAAAGACTTTGTCAGATTTTATATTAAATACAGGAATTACAATATAACCATACACTGCATTTATACTCACTTCCTAAGATGAAACATTTCATTCAAGGGTGAGCAATCCCTGAATGAGGCGAATGGGTATAAATACTTTCTGTAATGTTAACTGGATGGTGGATGGATGTACCTAATCTGAAATTAGTGTACTGCCCTTTTATAATCATGCCTCTTAATTAACACTAAATCTACCTTTTGCCATATCTATCTCTCCACTGCCATTATTAAATATTTTCTGCCTTCCCATTGTGCATTTAACATTAAGCCTTATCTTAATTAATATCTGCCTGAATGCCATAACTATCAATATAGATAGCATTTTCCAAAACATTAACATCTTATTTGCAACACTTCTAAAAACCAGTTTTTACTCAAACGTATTTATAACATGACCTAGGGTTATGTCCACTCCTCTTGGCCAGAGACTGGTGTGAGTTCTTTAAGCATATCACAGTGACAGATGTACTGGAGCCCTTCTACAGAGCAACAGGCAATTTGGAGAGGTTTTCATGCTTGTGTTTCATAATGCTGTACAGCCCCAGGAGATACTCAGTCTTTCTTTACAGAGGTCTTCCTGCAGATGGCCTATAGACTGCGTGATTGCTGTATTAGTAAACATATCTGTGTCTATGCCAAATACTAGTGGTGAAGCCGTAAAAGACACAAATAATGATGTAGACACAGTCCAGGTATTATATAAATAACAAGAATTATGAGTGGGATGAGGTGTCATTAATCACAAATTTCTAATTGCCCCAATGGAAAATTTCTTACACATTTTAAGACATTCAGCCTTTTTTCCTTGATATTTTTTAGGAGAATTGAGAATGTGATCAAGTCTCAAATTTGTCATATCTTAAACTCATTGCTGATAAATAGTTATTTTATCTACAAGGACTACTGAAAAGAATGATGCTACTTTGGTATTCTTTTAATAGGAAAATTCTACTATATTCCAACTAGAAAAATGTAAAACCACTGGAACATGCATAAATTGAACCTGATTAATCAATACTCCAGGGACTGAAGTGGATATAAATCCACTACAGGACCTTTGTCTATCTGAGGACAAATGGTTTTCCTCTGTTACAATCATATCCAACTAAAGGCAATTTGACCTTTACCCAGAATCAAATATTTACTATTTAAACAAGATTTGGAGACCTAGTTTGAATACAAGTCATATATTCTTCTTCATCCTTGAGTTCTAATTGATTAAAGGTTAGCATTCCACCTTTAACAGAATTTACACATTGCATTTGATTCTCCCAAGTACCATAGGCAATACCATTAGTCAGAACTTGTGCATTTTCCTGAGACACACATTTTGGAAACTCCCCTCTTAGGATCATTAAAGAGAGGAAAGATTCTTTTCCAATCTGCAAAAGGCAGTTCTGTTAATTCCACTAGCTCATAATGGATATTAAATCTTTCTTCCAATTATTTTGGAAGAATAACCCACTTTTTGATCTCTGGTAGTGAATATAGGTAAAGTGAGAATATTTTTCCCTGATTTCCAAATGCAACATGTTTTATGTCTTTAATATATTCACTTGTACATATCTTTGCATCACAGATCTTTTAGATCTATCCAATCCCAAATTTATACCAACACAATATCTACCCAACATGCACTCGGGAGCATGATAGGTTCATTAGTCCAAGTTGTAAAACAAACATTATCCGAAGTTTTGATTATAAAATGTTTCAGGTTAGGTGTATCTTCAGCCAAGTATCACATCAATAATGTAGTCTTTCCAATTACAGAGTTAGAGGATATTGTTGTCTGCTCCAAACTATGGAAATAATAGTCCCAGAAATTATTTCCCTTCAACAGTTTATTCAAAAGTCTCTATAAAGTTCAAGAACAATGTCCTGGATTGCAGAATATGTTGATATTATTCAAATTTTGAAGTTGGAGGTTGCAAATCAACAATCCTAACTAGGAACTAGGTTCCTCAGCAGAAAGAGAAGGAACACAACCTGGTGCTGAATCTTGTGTAGCAGCTGGATCTGCCACAGTTTGGGCATCAAATTTGACTGCTGTGGCTGTACAGGAGAATTCTTTTTCTGGCACAACTTTAATTGACTTGCATGATGCACTTTGTTCACCCATTTTTTTCTCATAAATTTCAATATTATACACAACCCAATTTATCACCAATATAGTAAGAACCACTCCACTTGTGACATAGGTTATGTGGCAGATTAACATATGCCAACAGCATAACCTGCTCACCAACTTCCAATGTGTTCTCTCTCTGACCCTTATCAAAATAGACCTTTGCCTTTTTCCTGGCTTTCCCCAGTCTGACTGCTACTTGCAAATGCACCTGATGTAGATGGTCTTGCAGTAATTGCAGGTAAGCATCCATTTTTACTACCTCAATTTGAGTTGGATTTGCTTGCCGCATTAAATATTTAGGAAGACTCATTTCCCTTCCAGACATAACTTTAAATGGAGAACAACCAGTAAAAGTTGCTGGAGCAGCTCACAAAGCCATCAGAAGCATAGACACTAACATCCCAATTTTTTCCGTTCAGTTCCACTAATTTCCTCAACATTATTTTGATTGTACGATTTGTTTGTTCCACCAGCCCAGATGACTGAGGATGGGAAGTGATGTGAAGTCGCTGTCTGGCTCCCAACAGAGTCTTACAGGATTTAAAACATCTCTGGTGAAAAAGAAGATCCCCTGGTCTGAATCCACCTGGTAATTCCCAGTGACAATACACAAGTTCCACCTAAACATTAGTTGTTGCCAATGCTGTGTTGGTTCACATTGGAAAAACTTTCACCTTTTTAGAAAAAAGGATCAATAACAACTAATAATTGATTTTCTTTCTGAGTAATTGGCCGGGGTCTTACAAAATCAAAAGTATTCCAGTGACCTTCATGCTTTTGTGGCCTGAAAAGGACATTTTTTTCTCTGTTGTTGGATTTTTTTGGAGCACAAACCAGACAAGACTGGCAATACTCATGAATGTCTTCCGACATAGTGGATCACCATCCTAAACTGGACAATCATTGGACGGTCTTCTCAGTTCCCTGATGAACCAAATAAATAAGATTTAGAGCTATAGGCATCACTCATAAAAAATACCATTTTTGGTGTACATTTAAATCCCAATAATTAAAAAAAAATCTTCAAATCATTTGAAGGGTGAATTACAGATCAAAGATTATTCCTAATTCAATCTCTTACCCCAGCTCTTGGGCACATTAACCCACGCATTTGTTGACTAGTCTAACTCAAAACATGATTCTGCTTTTTCAGTTCGCTCATATCTGGAATAGCAGTCTGAGCCTTTTCCCCTAAGGAGGTCACAGGGTCTGGATGTGTTTTACTGTAATCTGATTACACACCTACTGATCTTTTCCTGCTGCTCCTTACTTAGTCAACAAATCAGCTTTCAGCTTTTGGATTGTAAATGGATCAGTTCCACTGTGAGCCTTAACCTTTTTAACTAAAGGCGCTTTTGTAAATAAAACGCTAACTTCCCTATATAAAACACTAACATAGATTGTTTTACCATGGAGCCATCGGTAGAGGTAAAATCACTTCTGAACCAGAAGGGCAAAAATGCTGTTAAGGAGTTTGTGACCCTAACAGCATCACAGTGCAAGAGGGGCAAGGGGATTGCAGGTATCTGGTAGTGAGTGTCAGCTGTTCTAAGCAGTTCAGTGTACCTAACTCACTAATGTCATAACCTGTATGTAAAAAGTGTCATGGAAGATATCAATAGAAAGCTAATAACATACTGATCATTAATATTATGGAATGGTGTATGTAGAGAGGACAACTTCAAGATAACAAATGTTGGAAATGTTATCAAAGTGTATCTGCTAGGCAGGGCTAAAGTTACTCCTCCCTAGATAAAGGAATGTATTTCTGTCACCTGGGAGGCATCTCCAAGGTACATTAAGAGAATGGGAATGCAAATAACAGAGAAGGTAAACTGGGCCATGAAGAAGACAGCTGGGGGGGGAGATTGTAGGAAACAGATCAATTTGCATTTTAGCAAATACCAGCAGAGGAAAAAGCAGCATGAAAATTCCTTCACCAGGAGGCTCTGTTGCCTTCCTCACAGCTTGAATGAACTTTACATGGCGGGGGGGGACTAAACCTTCAGAAGAATCCATTTCAAATGTTCACTGGACTATAAAAGAGAGGGGCAGAGAACCCCAAGTGATCTTTCACCTAAGAAGACAAAAGAACCAAGCACTTTGGACTTTGTGAGAGATCCTGATTGGAAGGTATTGGTCAACCATCTTGCTAGAAGGTAGCTTGGTAAAGAAACTACCTTGAAGAAAAGCTGTAACTTATTTTATTAAGTCTTAGCCTCTAGAAATAATTTTTATTTTGATTTGTTTGTAATCATTTCTAACTCTTTCATACTTGATCTCGCTTAAAATCCCATCTCCTTTTGTAAATAAGCTTGTTTTATTCTTAATCTAAACCAACCCTGTGCTGTTTGATGTAAAGTGAATCAATTAATGTGGCAAGCTGCTGGGTATTGTATCTTTAAAGGAACAAACGAACCATAATATCTCTCTGAACAGTCCAGGAGAGGGCTGGATATTGCAGAACACACAATTTGGGGAAAATTTGGGACTGGGAGATGTTGGGCCATCTTGCTAAGTGTAATCAAATTTGGTGGAGGCCAGGGGCAGCGGTGGCATGACAAGCAGGCCTCTGGATTCAGAATTGCTGAGTCAGATCTGCTTAAAGACATCCAGTGCATGTTTGTATGCTGTTTGGAAGTATCCATACCAGAGAATTACAGTAGCAGAGCATTTTGAGGCACTCAGGCTGTGACACAACCCTCACTGATCTGGATTGCACCCCAGAACATGACAAATTTGCACATCCAAACAGGGCATGCCTACACTGCAGTTAAAAACCCACAGTTACCCTGTGCCAGCTGACTCAGGCTCAAAGAACTCAGACTAAGGGGCTGTTTAATTATGGTGCTCAATCTGTAGCCTGGTTCTGGGACTTTGAGAGGTGGGAATGTCCCAGAGCTCAGGCTGCAGCCTGAGCCTGAGATTGAATGGCTACACTGCAATTAAACAGCCCCTTAGGCCATGCCCTGTGAGTCCAAGTCCATTGGCACAGGCTAGCCACGGGTGTGTAATTGCAGTGTAGACATACCCACAGAGTCAAAATACAGTATAACTACATAATCTTCTTGCTGTGCATAACTCTTAGGGACACAGCTCATGTAATTCTGAAATCACAAAGGATTCTTTCCCACCGTTTTTTACCACAGTCTAACAAACAAGAAAATATACTCCCAGCAGGTTGTGTGGTTCTGGTAACTTAGCCAGAGCAAACACATGAGTCCTGCATAAGTCTCCTGCAGACTATCAGTGGGTGTGACAACCTTGTTTTGTAAAAGTCTCAGGAGACTTTTGGCATGGCTGGATGAGTGTCATATAATTTAGATGAACTTGCCTCTCTATCAACAATAAACATTACCTCATGGACCCTTTTGAGAGCTGTTACAGTTTGTGTCCTTGCTCTGTCTGTACCTAAGGAGACCTATACAGGACACAATGGGGTCTGGTGGCATCTGGTGAATGTGTATCCTCTCTTCTGCTTTACCTGGTTTCTGGACTCAGGGGCCTCATAAACCGATTCAGAAAATCAGGTATCATGTTCCCTTAGAGAGGAGGCAGCTACTGTATTTCTTTTTGAAGTTTCTTTGGACTCTTCCTCATCAGAATCCAATTGCCTGTGTAACCACTTCAGTTCCTTCCCTTGAGTTACAAAAGCATTGTTCATTATGCAAATTTTTGCCTCCATATCATCCCATTGATTCAATTAATCATATTGGATAGGAACTCATGGGATCCCATGACTTCCCCTCAAAACAACTGAGGAGATTTTGAATCTCAATTTCATGAAGGGAAGGGGTTTGGCAAGCCAACGGACTGATTAAGTGCATGAAAGAGTTTCTGTGCCCTCAACTCCTGTTTTTTAAACCTTGGCAGGGGCCTGCATGGGGGCTGATTGTGAGCATTTCCTCTAGCCTGAGACTGAGGGGGTCAAACTTCTGCTCCATTGCCAAGGTTTTGGTTGCAGGGGCGCAGCTGGGTCCTTCAACCTGGACACCTCCTATAGCTACAGGAAGCTTTCTGCTCTTACCCCTTGTTGACTGCAGTCTCTTCAGCTACTGTCTCAGCAGCTTTAGTCATCAGCTCCAGTGCCTGGTGCAGTATTGATTCCTTGTTCATGTGCAAATTTACCTTTTTTTTAACAACAAATTATTAACTAATAAATCCACAAATTGAGGACAATCAACAACTTCTTGTATGTTAGTGCTATCCCAGGCTGCAGCTAACCTTTGATGATAGGCATGAGGAGGCTCATCTTTCTTTTCTTTAATATTTGCTAACTGTGCAATCCCTGCCTGTCTCGATATAAAATCTGTTCCCTTTTACCTAGTGTGTCAGCAAAATCCTTAGCTCCTGACTGAAAATCTGGTCTGGATGGCATACCCCCAAAAGGATACACTGTTAACTCTAAAGCCTTTAAATGGTCCCTATTGTCCAGTTGAAATGTAAAACTATTACTTTCAAATTGCCTAGCATACAAAGAAATTAAATCACCCTTTTTTAACTGACCATCTTTTTAGCTATTAAATCTAACATTTTAATGTCCACTACTGACATAGGACACGGTCCCTCATCTGATCCCTCTGGATCTTCACCATCAGCTTTTGAGGTATTGCGGTGGAAGATAGGCTAGGGGGCTGAAGATGAACTCTCTGCCTTGCTCTGTACCAGATTCTGCATACAAAGGGTTAGGAAAACCACATCTGTTCTGTCCATCTAGTAATGCCCTTGCTGTTTCACAGATAGCAATGGACTGCAACATGCCTGTTGCAGTGGTGCTAAAAAAAAATCTCTTTATCCTTTGAAAGGAAGGGGCATTTGGCATTCCCGGGATCCAAAGACTAACCTGTCCTTGGTACTAAGGACTCACCACTCTAAAATGTGGAACAAAGACTCCTGATGCAAAACCAGAGGTCTTGTCACAAACCAAGCTGTCATGACTAGGACTTGAATTTGAACTACTCTCTGTGTCAGAGTCTGCTTGTTCTCAGTCTTTGAGCTGTTGTAGAATAAGCTTGAACAATAAGCTTTGTTCTTCTACTGGCTTATATCTTGGTGAAATCATAGCCACAGGTTTAGTCTCTGACAAGGTCTCCCTAAAAAACTGTCTTCCTTTATTTCCAAAACCATCAAATCACCCTCTAAAAGAGGAGTGTCTGTACTAAAACTGTGGTTCCCTTCACATAAAAGATCATGAAGCTCAGCCAACTCATTCTGAGTATCTGTATTATGAATCTCCAGTTTTTGGGCATAATCCCAAAGTTCCTCATCCTTATCTTCTTATGGCAAAACTTTTTATTTCCATAACTGGGCACTGCTTTGGAAATGGAGGGCAACCCTTCTAAGTCACCGCTTCCTATTCTGAACCTGCTCAAGATCACCTAGTGAGGTCCTTTACCTGCTTTGCAATATTCTTAATTTCCTTTATAACTAGTTCATTCTGCTCATTGCTGTTCCCTTTATATCTTTGCTGTTAACTTGCTGATTATTAGCCTTGTGTTGAAACAAAGTACATGCAAACCCAAAGGGATCTTTCTGGTCTGCTACATTTACTGTGATGTCCAGACCTCTCCCATGACTGGCAATATAAGACTTAACAAAAGTGATTAAAATTATTTATTCACTCTGCAACCCAGACGTATTAAGTCTGTTAGTGCCCCTTAGGGCTCTTATCCACTCATCCCAGAGGAGGCATCCTCCTTTCTCCCATACAATTACTAGTGTAAAAAACAGTTTCTTCAATATTAGGTACTCTTAGCACAATAAAATTTGACCTGGCTCCAAGCCTCATTGCTGTAGGCAGAGTGGGGGAGTTGTGTGTTTTTTGTAGTGTAGACATTCTCTCTCTCTCTCTCTCTCTCCCTCTCTGGTTTTGCCACCAAAAAACAAACAAACAAACCAATCATTTCAATATGTTTCTGTTTCATCCGGATACAGACAAATTCTTGAAATGTTTCGTGGGATGGGAAAATGTTTTTCCCCTCTATAGAACTAGAGTCAGGCAAATAATTTGTAACACCTACCTTACAGTAAGACCACCTATGTATTTTACAAGAACTATAAAGCAATTATCAGGTGGTAATAACTATCATTCATGACTGATATGGACTAGATCTGAATTAGCATGAGGTTATGGAAAGATATGGACAGCTTCTGGTCACTGGAAAGATGTGGAGAGGTAAAGAGATTGGAGAGCTACTGGTGATAAGAAAGGCCACTAACAAAAAAAGAGAATGCATGTACACCTGTTCCAGCTACAGAAAATTATTGAATTCCTTTATCCCTGCCATATTAAACCATTTAGCTACCTAGAGAAACTTGTGCTGTTGTAGCCATGCTAGTCCCTGGATATTAGACAGAGAAGATGGGTGAGGTAATATATTTTATTGGACTAACTTCTGTTGGTGAGAGAGACAAATTTTAGAGCTTACACAGACTTGAAGAGATATGTGTAAGCTGGAAAATGTTTCTCTCTCTCACTAACAGAAGTTGGTCCATTACAATATATTCCTTCACCCACATTATCTCTCTAGAAAAACTACTCCGTTCTTAGGATGAATGAAAAAGAGAGAACATTTGTTAGCCAAATCACTTAGTGTAAAAATGTCTTACATGGTCTCCTGTCAAAAGGAACCACTCTCCTATTTATTGAAGGGTATCATACTCTATTTTGATTGTCAGGTTTGTCACTAAAGTAATGCTCAAAATACAAACTTCAGAGAGAGTGGCCTTGAACACAGGTAATATCTTTCTTTCAATTGCATGAGTAGCAGCTGGTTTGAATTAACTGCCCTGATAAACAACATGGGAATCCAAAATGCTCCCTCTAATGTTCAAATATAGCAATTGCATGTTACAGTTCATTACATCCAACATGTTATATTGGCCTTTATATCATATGATATAATCATTCCAAGGGTGACAATCTTAGAAGAGTTCTTGATGACATGTAACCAGAAAGAACTGACTTGCTGAGCTGCTCCAGTTTATGTCTGGAAAGTTTATGCTAAAAGTTGCTACAGTTTATGTCTAAGATACTTCTACTTTCTAATCATTCTGAAGATAAGCTAACCTTTAGCATATAGAGTGTTTTTCCCCCCTATGGTCAGCTTATTCAGATCCTGTTTGGAACTGTAGTTACAAAAGCTATTTTGTCCCAAGCTAGTGCTTTTGGTAATGTGAAAAAAATAATTGTTTTAAAATGATTTAGATATTTGGAATTGAAGAATAGTTACTTAGTATCTACATTAGTTATTTTTCCATAAGATTTTAATAATGATAAATGGAATGAGTGCATAGGCATCAAAATTGAATTTGTGCTTTATATTATAATGGCTTTGAATATGGCCTTGTAATTACAGAACTATTACAAATTGCAATTGGACAGTAATGCCTATTATTATAAAACAGAAACCTGAATCCTTTTAATCATAATGGGAGTTCGACAGATGAAACCCTAAATACTACTTTGGATATTTAAGGTTAAAAGTCCTACATAAGTTACATACACTAATGAAGAAAAAATCTGTTATAACTATTGTCATCCAAATGGACATCTATAAAGAGAACTTCATAAAATGGGACAATATTTCATACAAGTAAAAATATTATTTTAAGGAGGTTTTATATGATACTGTAGAGGCCGGACACAGTTTTTATTGAACTTGGGGAACAACAGCCTTAAAACTTCTTCATGCACCCAAACAACATTATCATCATGTGCTGCTGTTTCCTTTTAAGATGAAAATACCTTTTACTGAAAAAAACCCCACAATTGCAATATATACATATTCAGGCCAAAATTCCTGCAAAGACTTATGTAGATGCTTAACTTCACACAGTGTGGCTAGTACCATCCACTTCTGGTGTGTAAGTTTTCACAGGATTGGGGTCTCAGATAGTAGCCAAAGGGCATAATGGTCATCTTTGAAAACTTGCTGTTATCTCATAGCTAACTAGTATTCCCTCCAGATTTGTAGTATTTTATATAGTAAATATAAAGAATACTGGAAATACTGAAGTAAGTGTATCTGTTACTTAATGCAAAATGGCAAATCTTTAAGGGTAAGTGCTGAATCAACAATTTTATTAGTATTTCTAGAAATTAATACTAATATTAATAATTCCTGGAAAAATCCAGTAAAATATAATAGAGATGAAATGTAATAGGATTCTATAGAAATTACTCAAAAATTCTACGGGGTTAAATAGAGAATGATATCCTATAATGGGTTTTGGTTTTTTTAAGCCATCTTATAGAATTCTGTAGTAGGGATATCATTTTCTGATAAATTCTACAGTATGGGACGAAGAATCTATAGACAGATTAGCTTTTTCTATTAAATCCCATAGGGTTTTCTATAAAGAGAGGGAGCAGTGAGTTAAATGAATATTGTAGTAATGCAAAGTGAGAGACTGGCAGCATTTAGGAACAGAAATCCTCTCTTCATAGACCAGATACAGCACAAACAATAGCAGTGCAAATCCCTTCCACTCAGCCCCACCAGTAAGCCTATAGCTTTCACCTGGAATGACCAGCTGCAAGCTAGGATAGCAACCCAGTGTTCTTGTTCATGCAAACTTTTCTCTTACTTCTGAGATTTCCAATTAGAATTTACTAAAGCTGTTCAAGCTATTCATAGTAAACAATGTATTTGGTGAATACTATTCAATTAATTAAATAATTAATTAACATTGTTTTTTTCCAAACACATGCTCTACTCTAGTTATCACCAATCATGTGTTCTTTGCAATTACTTATTTAATTGAATAATGGATAATGACGCACTCTTACAGGAAACACAATTCTGTTTTACTGGTTTAGTAGACATTGCTACTTGGGCCCACTTTTAGTTATTACACAAAAGTAAGTCCGCAGTGGTGTTGAGTGATGCTAATTTACACAAGTAAATTTACACCCGTGTGTTGGAAGAAGCTTGCTGTCTAATCAGAGGGAAGCTGTTTTATGTCCTGACCTCCTTATGTCCTTATTCATATAAAATCTCCAATGACTTCAGTGAGGCTTTTGGCCTGAGCATGTGTTCAGTGAGAACTACCAAATTTGGCCCATGTTTGGGGGACATAAGATTTCACTGATAAGAGAATCTTAGCATCAATTAAAAAATAAACACACATTAATAAATAAGTGGAATTGTAGTGAATTAATCTAATTCCTCACTGTGTTGCACCTTTTGTAGGCACTGTGCAAAGTAATAGGTAGCATTTTACAATCCCTTTGCATCGGTGGAAATGGTATTGCTAAGCAGTGGAGAATCTGGCCCAATGTCTTCAAGTTTAACAGCATAGACCTTTATGGATTGAAATTAACCTTTAGAGCCCCCAAGACACCAAATCCAAGAATAGTTAATGATGCTTACAGATACTAAAGAGAGAATATAACATATGTGAATATGCACACTGGAAATCACTACATGTGAGCCATGCCAGATTTTAAAGTTGTGACTTGAATAATATTCATGGTCAATGACCCTTTGGTCCTTGAGAGTAAATATTCGTTGCTTCCTATGTGCCTCCAGTTCAGTGAGTTAGGAGAAAAGCCTGCTGAGGCCACTTCACATGCCAAGACCCTAGGGCTTGCAGGACTTGTTAGGACCGTTGTACTGTGGGGAAATAAAATTAATCATGACAGGCTTAGCCACAAGGTCTTCAAACCTAATTAGCAAGGACACCCTTTCATATATTTTTTTTAAAAAAACACACAATATGTTTTGGCAGCCAATTGTCTGAATGTTCCAAATAGTTCTATGCCAGCAAAATTCATACTCCATTAAGTATGAACACATGCTGTAGTGAGGGCTCTTAAAAAAATAAATAAAAAAACAAAAACAAAAAAACCCACCTGATATCTGTACATTCAGGTTTATTTAGCTAGAATGAATCACAAGGCATATACATACTTCCACTAATTTGTTTTCATTAATCATGGCTCATAATAATACTTTGCATTTCTATAGTGCTGTTCAATCTGAATATCTCAAAGCACTTTACGAACATTAGTTGATTAAGCCTCACAACATCCTTGTGAGCTAGAGATTGTCATGGATTATATTATAGAGAAAGAAACTCCAGGCATAGTGAGGTTAAGGCCAACATATTTCAAAGGTGCACACTAATATTGGATGCTTCAATTTTTGAAACCCCAGCTTAAGACATCTAGGTATCTCCAGTTTGTGATCTGAAAACTGAGAGAGCCAAAATTAGCAGGTGCTTTTTTTAAGATCTGGAACTAAGGGGAAATTTTTAAAATTTCATAAGTGATTTAGCTTGTCTACATGGGACCAATCAGGAAAATTAATATGAATTAATTAAAGGTGTGAATTTAAAGTGGATTACCTAAACTGCATGAAACCCCTTGGGGACACTCTTATTCAGAATTTAAGAGGCTTTAATTCTGTTTATCATAATTCAGGGCTTGTCTGGATGAACATTTGGGCCTGGTTTAGACTAAAAAATTAGGTCAGTTTAACTATGTTGGTTGGGGTGGGAAAAATCCACACCCCTGAGAGGTGTAGTTAGGCTAACCAACCCACCAGTGTAGACAGCACTAGATAAATGGAAGAGTTCTTCAGTTGGCCTAGCTACCACCTCTTGTCAGCGTAGGTAGTGTCTATGCTGAAGTGCTACCACAGATAGCTGTGCTGCTGTAGCATTTCAAGTGTAAACAAGCCCTAATCCACTTTAACAGTTAATTCAGATCAACTTTCCTGAGTGTCCCATGCAGACAAACCCTATGTCCCATTATCAAAAATGACTTAGGAGCCTAAGCCATATAAGTGTGTTTGAAAATGTCTAAGCTTACACAATGAGTTATTAGCAAGCCAGGGATAGAACTGCATGTCATGTTCCTGCAAGGTTTTCTGCACAGGTGGTGCCCTGTGCCCACATGGAGCCCCATTGTCTTCAGTGGGACAATGCACAGGATAAGGGTCTGTTCATGTAAAACAGATTGCAAGAAGCATGCCTAAGAGTCCAGACTCCTAGATGTATCTCATGCTACCTATAAATCCGTGATCCTGCACCACTGAAGTCAATGGGGGATTTTGCCACTGACTTCAATGACAATAGGATCAAGCCCTAAAATAGCCAGTGTAATGAAAGAAGAGAACTGATTAGCTGATGTGCTTTGCACCCATGTAACCAGTGGCAGTCAACCAGTTTGCTACTTTATTCCCCCTCATACTCTTAAAGGAGTGTGGAAAGGAGTTTAAAAGATGGGGAGAACATCTCTAAAATATTTCTCCAGCTACATTTGTTTAATCTGCTTTGTTTCTAAAGTTAACTCAATACTAAGTTTAGGAGCCAGTCAGATGTCAACGTTTGCAGCTGCGGTTAGATTTGCATCAGCTGAAATATCTCTGCTCCCTCAAGAGGGCTTTTTAAACCTGTTAATTTCTGAATGCCACTGCCATGAACACTGAAGTAAGGTCAGAAGGAAAATACCAGTGAGTTCTAAACTGCCCAGCATTTCACAGCGACAAGGTGGGTAAGTGAGGTAATATATTTTACTGGACCAACTAATGTTGGTGAAAGAGACAAGCTTTTGAGCTTACACAGAGCTCTTCTTCAGGTCATAAAAAGACATTTTTAAAAAATTATTTAAAAGACTTTTGAAACAATAGATATTTCAAAAATTACCTTATATATTTAGGTACAATGATCTCTGACACTTCTGTCTGTGCCAGAGGCAGCCTGAGGTTGATAGAGTGCCAGCTGATTTCAAAGAAGCAGACAGAATTGAACTGCTGCTTTCCTTTAGTATCTAATAGGTTACAAAAGCATATGTTGCATTAACATTAAAAAAGTGAACAAATATTCCTGAGCAAGCTTTAAAAATTGGAACAAAACCAACGAAACACTTCACTATTATTTCTGGAGCATTATCTTCTTCTAGTTGGTGTTTTATTCTAGACGTTTGAAGGTGATGGATGGTAGCTGCTCTAGTATCTTGCCCAGGGTGTCTTGTATAATCATGCATCTTCTCATGTTCTACCATGATGACCATCACCTTGGCCATGACTGGGATGGAGCTTGGCAAAATCTTTTGTCAGAACCTTTTTGGGGGGCAAAAAATGCAAATTCAGCTACACTGCAATGTTTTGTGAATTCCTGTCAGTTCCACTAAATTGTTTGTATCAAAAATAGATCCCTTTTTCAAAACATCAAGATACTTAATTTTGATATTTTCAATTCAAAATGACATTTAGTTTTGAAAATCCCTTCAATTTTATTAAAATAACTAAAAAGTTAAAAATAAATAAATAAATAAAACAAGCCTCTGCTGCCCCCTGTCCCCCTAAAAAACCCCACCTTGAAATTTAAACAAAACATTTCATTTCAGATAAACAAATTGTTTCCTTCCAGTACCAACATTATTTTTTTATTTATCTGGGTCACTAAAAAAACAAACAAACATAAAAACCAAACTGTTTGGGGTCAACACAAAACAATTGTTTTATAATTGCCAGTGAAAAAAAATTGTTCTTTTCCCAGCGTTACTTGCAACCTTCAGAGTGAGCATCTTGAGCCAAAGGCAAATTCCTACAGCCAGGAATTGTAACAGACTCATATCCTCTGTGGACTGGGTACAGAAGAGGATGGGGGAGAGCACACATTTCAGGTACTGAGCAGCGAATTTCATCACTATGTAGAAAACACGAATACAGACTTGGGGCTAGATTTTGCCATCAGGCATGACAGAGCAGGGTGTGGAAGGGCAGTGTTGCTGCCAGAGTCTCCAAGAGGAATTCTGGGTGACACAGCAAGAATTCCTCCTTTGGGTTCCATGGCAGAACACCAGTGAATCCAGTGTTCCACACATGAAGACAGTGCTTCATACTCTCTCCTCCATGACTGGCCAGATTCACTGGCTAAAGCAAAGAAGAGATGGAATACTGGTTCCACCCTGATAGCCTCCTGCAAAAGGATGGAAACACATAACAGGGTATAAGGAGGGAGAGGAACTCTGCTCCTTATTGCAATACTAACCACCATCTGTCCAGGGACTCAAAAGTCATAAATCTCCTTTTGCCCTTCCCCCTCTTTCAAACCACCATAAGAATGGACCCTACTGGGTCAGACCAATGGTCTGTCTATTCCAGTATCCTGTCCTCTGACAGTGGCTGGTGCCAGATGCTTCAGAAGAAATGAACAGAACAGGGCAATTTATTGAGTGATGCATCCCCTGCTGTCAAGTCCCAGCTTCTGGCAGTCAGAGGTTTAGGGTCACCTAAAGCATAGCGTTTTGTCCAAGACCATCTTGGTTAATAGCCATGGATGCACTTATCCTGCATTTACTTATTTAATTCTTTGTGAACTCATTTATATTTTTGGCTTTCACAACATCTCCTGGCAATGAGTTCCACAGGTTAACTGTGTGTTATGTGAAGCAGTACTTCCTTACATTTGTTTTAAACCAGCTGCCTATTAATTTTATTGGGTGACCCCCTGGTCCTTATGTAATGTGAAGGGGCAAGTAACACTTCCCTATTCACTTTCTCCACACCATTCATGATTTTATAAACCTCTATCATAGTCCCCCTTAGTTGTCTCTTTTCTAAGTGGAACAGTCCCAGTCTTTCTAATCTCTCTTCATATGGAAGCTGTTCCATACCCTTCATCATTTTTGTTGACCTGGTCTGTTCTTTCTCCAATTCTAATATATCTTTTTTGAGATGGGGCAAACAGAAAAGCGAACAATATTCAAGGTGTGGGCTTACATGGATTTATAAAGTGGCATCATGATATTTTCTGCCTTATCATCTAACCCTTTCCTAATGGTTCCTAACATTCTATTTGCTTTTTTGACTGTCACTGCATATTGAACAGATGTTTTCAGAGAACTATTCACAATGGTTCCAAGATCTCTTTATTGGGTGGTAACAACTAATTTATACCCCATCATTTTGTATGTATAGTTGGGATTATGTTTTACAAGGTTCATTACCTTGCACTACTGAACATTCTGAACCCTTTACCTTACACCACTGCTGAAACTGCTCCCCCTGCTGCTCTGTTCTGGCAGGAAGACTGCCATTTATTGCTGTGAAAATATGATGTCAGGGGTTCTGGGAGCAGTGAAAGAAGAGTGTGCTAGATAAATCACTCAGTGGAATATGTCCTTGTCAGGCATCCATTATCTTGCATATATAACAATTTAATTGTCTTTCTTGCCCTCCTGAGCTGCCACTGATGACTGATGAATAGCCCTGGTACAGCGGGTAACTGTTTTGAACATTATTGTTTTATTACAAATTTTTTATCACTGTATTATCTAGGCACATATTACTCAAGTTTAAAAGACCCAGACTTCATCACAAGAATAGGGACCACACACACTGTGAGACACCACAGCAGTTGATTCTTTTTTATGTGCACAGCATGATGAAAAGAGCCTGGCTTTCATATCGCAGGCTAAGTTTTCAATGTGAAGGTTGCAGCTACATCCTGTTATCTGTAAATTGAGCAAATCTGATCTGGGAGTAATTGAATATGGATAAATATGGAATATTTATATGAATATGAATATGAATAAATATGGAACTTGGAGATGTGGAGAGTCACTTTTCTGAGCAGAACCATCCTTTCAAGCAGTGAGCATTGAATGTAGGTGTATTACTTTATTTGATAAGGAGAGATCTCAGAAGAGGTTTTAAATAGAAAAAAAGGAAAAGTCTTGGTTCACTATTATTCCTGAAGAATCTGAGGGCCAGATTCTCCCTGGATGAGATTGGTATTGCTCTATCAACTGCACTGATCAGTCAACTGCATTGATCTATGTCAGCTGACTCTTAAGTTTCTGACTCTTAATGTTCATTTCTCACTTCTATTTAATAAAAATACAATTTGGTGAGAAGTATGCACAATGGCTCAGTATTGGCATTATTACTGCATTCACTATACTTAGGATTTATAACATAGGAAAGTATTTATGCTATGCTATAGTAAATGTTTATATTTTATTGGTGACCTCTTCTATAGAAGAACCAGGAGAGTACACGATTTCAAGAAGAGCATGGTGAACTGTGCCACAGGCTGCTGACAAGTCTGGAAGAATAAGGATGGCATACTGGTTGTTAACTTTGGTTAGAAAGAGACCATTAAAGACTTTGGTATGAGCAGTTTCAATAGAGTGCAAAGGTCAGAAACTATGGTAGGGCCTAGAATGGAACTGGAGGAGAGGAACTCCAGATAGTAACTGTAGAAAGCTTGGTCAATGAGTTTAGCAATGAAAGGAAGAAGAGAAATGAGGTGGTAGCTGGAGAGACTTGGGAGCTTTTTAAAACAGGAAAGACTAAAGCATGTTTGTACTGTGAAGGAAAGAGCCAAGGGAGAGTGAGAGATTAAGGAGAAGTATCAGAAAGCGGATGAGAGTAGACATAAGGGAGATCAGGAGACTGGGTGGGGTCACTAGGGCAAGCGGAGGGTTTAGAGGAGGAGAGCAGCCAAGAAACTTCTGTATCTGAGAAGGTGAAGAGAGTTGTCCAGGAGAAGGGAAGGCAAGCTGAGTGAAGGGGGAAGATCACATATTGTGTTTCTCTTAAGAAGAAATTGGTAAGAGCTTGTTGTGATGATTTGGGAAACTTATATATGACTTATGCATTTTGGTTGATACTATGTAGTTCTTTCTATGAATATTGCTGTATCATTCTTTTGTCTATGTGTATCCACCATTGCTGACAAGCCTTCCAGCATGCACTTCCCAGACCAGGCACAACAACTGATATTTACGAACGATCAGAACCTGAATAGGCCTTACTTGGAGGGAACAAAAGAATAACTGAATCCTTGGGAAAAACAGTTCTCTCCAACTTCCCTCAGCAAGGGACTGTGGGGGAAAAGGCTCCATGTTTCAGAACACAAGCCATTCACTGCAATAGAAGCCCCAGACGACCCAGACCACAGCCCAAACAGTGTTCTGGAGTTGTGAGGAAATTGAGACAAGGAAATGAACGTAGGGTTTATTATTGTTACATAGATCTGTGCATTTCTTGTGGTATTAAAGAAATAGTAATAATGTGTCAGAATCGTGTGCAAAATGTCTGTGCAGGCCTACACATAAAATGCTGTCCTAGTGCAGCTGCATCAGCACTTCAGTGAAGACGCTACTAAGGAGAGGGGAGAGGTAGTTAATCAACCTCTGCAAGAGGTGGTAGCCCCAGTGGTCAACTAGTTACATGCAGTGTTGCCAATTTAGTCATAAATTGAAACACCTCATCTAATTTCAATTCCTGTGTTGCTCAGGGGTGTGGAATTATTCATACCCCTGAGCAACTTATTATACTGATGTAAGTTTATAGTGTAGACCTGGCCTGAGTGTTTCATGTGCTACACTGCCACGTGCCCTGTGGCGGAATTCATCTGGGTCACAAGATTTCTGCCACCGATGCTCACAGAAGCATAGAATCATAGAATATCAGGGTTGGAAGGGACCTCAGGAGGTCATCTAGTCCAACCCCCTGCTCAAAGCAGGACCAATCCCTGACTAAATCATCCCAGCCAGGGCTTTGTCAAGCCTGACCTTAAAAACTTCTAAAGAAGGAGATTCTACCACCTCCCTAGGCAACGCATTCCAGTGTTTCACCACCCTCGTCGTGAAAAAGTTTTTTTCTAATATCCAACCAAAACCTCCCCTGCAACTTGAGACCATTACCTCCTTGTCCTGTCCTCTTCTACCACTGAGAATAGTCTAGAACCATCCTCTTTGGAACCACCTCTCAGGTAGTTGAAAGCAGCTATCAAATCCCCCCTCATTCTTCTCTTCTGCAGACTAAACAATCCCAGTTCCCTCAGCCTTTCCTCAGAAGTCATGTGTTCCAGACCCCTAATCATTTTTGTTGCCCTTCGCTGGACTCTCTCCAATTTTTCCACATCCTTCTTGTAGTGTGGGGCCCAAAACTGGACACAGTACTCCAGATGAGGCCTCACCAATGTGAAATAGAGGGGAATGATCACGTTCCTCGATCTGCTGGCTATGCCCCTACTTATACATCCCAAAATGCCACTGGCCTTCTTGGCAACAAGGGCACACTGTTGACTCAGATCCAGCTTCTCGTCCACTGTCACCCCTAGGTCCTTTTCCGCAGAACTGCTGCATAGCCATTCGGTCCCCAGTCTGTAGTGGTGCATTGGATTCTTCTGTCCTAAGTGCAGGACTCTGCACTTATCCTTGTTGAACCTCATCGGATTTCTCTTGGCCCAATCCTCCAATTTGTCTAGGTCCCTCTGTATCCTATCCCTACCTGCAACCGTATCTACCACTCCTCCTAGTTTAGTATCATCCACAAATTTGCTGAGAGTGCAATCCACACCATCCTCCAGATCATTTATGAAGATATTGAACAAAACCAGGCCCAGGACCGACCCTTGGGGCACTCCACTTGATACCGGCTGCCATCTAGACATGGAGCCATTGATCACTACCCGTTGAGCCCGATAATCTAGCCAACTTTCTACCCACCTTATAGTGCATTCATCCAGCCCATACTTCTTTAACTTGCTGACAAGAATACTGTGGGAGACTGTGTCAAAAGCTTTGCTAAAGTCAAGGAACAATACATCCACTGCTTTCCCTTCATCCTCAGAACCAGCAATCTCATCATAGAAGGCAATTAGATTAGTCAGGCATGACCTTCCCTTGGTGAATCCATGCTGACTGTTCCTGATCACTTTCCTCTCATGCAAGTGCTTCAGGATTGATTCCTTGAGGACCTGCTCCATGATTTTTCCGGGGACTGAGGTGAGGCTGACTGGCCTGTAGTTCCCAGGATCTTCCTTCTTCCCTTTTTTAAAGATGGGCACTACATTCGCCTTTTTCAAGTCGTCCAGGACTTCCCCCAATCGCCATGAGTTTTCAAAGATAATGGCCAATGGCAGAGGAAGCAGATGCTTGGGGTTGTCAGGGAACACCTTGCAGTGAGAGAGAGAGATGGTCAAAAGAGTTAAAAGTGGAGAAGAGTGAAGTATGGAGAGAATCAACATAGCAAATAATGGAATTTGTTCCTCTCCTTTCTTCCACAGTGTTCTGAGTCACGTGGGTCTCAGGAAACCTTAAGTACTCTCAAATAAATTGTGGCTTTGCTTAAGCAAAGCTGTTTTCTCCAAAAAGTTCTCAGAGTGGTCTCAGAGTGAATGTCCTCCAACACTAGGGGACATTATCGCGTTTGCCACAGATTATCCCAAAGTGGATTATTAAATTATTCTTTGATTTCCATATTCATTATAAATACATCTAATGAAGTATGACCAAACTAAGTGTGCATTTTACAATATCATATTTATCAAAAGAGCATGTCTAATAATCTGAACTTTCTTATCTTTTGCCTGCATAAATTATTAAAAACAATTTTTTACAAAAGTAAAAATGCATTTCCATAAAATTTAGTGATATTTGGACTCAGATTTTGAACTGAATCCATCTTTAGTTTCCAGCTAAGTATTTGTTTTTGTTTCTAAGAGTTGCTAACATAAAATCATTTTAAGAAGTATTAAAATAAACAGAGACCAGAAAAAGAAAAGAAATAAAGATTTCCTTTATTTAGGTTCATTGTGCTGTGGTATTTGGACAACACTTAAACCTCTGAAGCTAATCTGTATGATTTTTAAAGATAAACATGAATGGTTAGGAGGAGCTCACAGTTGTAAGCTTTCCTGGTCACTTTTGCCAGCAAGTCTCAAAATTTAAGACCTAACATTCCACATCTAAATCTCAAAAATAATTGCCATGTCACCTTTGCTATTTTAAACAGTGTAGTCCTATGGACTCTTATTTAGATAATCACAACATCTTAAACAGGTGGAGCCCCACAAATGCCCATCCTTTGAGTACATCTGTGCATATTTTGATTTACTGAGCTGATTATTAGGACTATTCTAATATAATCCTAGAATTGTAGGACTAGAAGGGACCTTGAAAGGTCATCTTGTGGCACTCAGGGGAGGACTGAGTATCTTCTAGACCATCCTGGACAGGTATTTGTCTAACCCGCTCTTAAAAATCTCCAATGATGAAGATTCCATAACCTCTCAAGGCAACTTCTTCCAGTGCTTCACTACCCTGACAGTTACAAAGTCTTTTGTAATATCCAGCCTAAACCATCCTTCCTGCAATTTAAGCCCACTACTTCTTGTCCTATAGAATCATAGAATCATAGAATATCAGGGTTGGAAGGGACCCCAGAAGGTCATCTAGTCCAACCCCCTGCTCAAAGCAGGACCAATTCCCAGTTAAATAATCCCAGCCAGGGCTTTGTCAAGCCTGACCTTAAAAACCTCTAAGGAAGGAGATTCTACCACCTCCCTAGGTAACGCATTCCAGTGTTTCACCACCCTCTTAGTGAAAAAGTTTTTCCTAATATCCAATCTAAACCTCCCCCACTGCAACTTGAGACCATTACTCCTCGTTCTGTCATCTGCTACCATTGAGAACAGTCTAGAGCCATCCTCTTTGGAACCCCCTTTCAGGTAGTTGAAAGCAGCTATCAAATCCCCCCTCATTCTTCTCTTCTGCAGGCTAAACAATCCCAGCTCCCTCAGCCTCTCCTCATAACTCATGTGTTCCAGTCCCCTAATCATTTTTGTTGCCCTTCGCTGGACTCTCTCCAATTTATCCACATCCTTCTTGAAGTGTGGGGCCCAAAACTGGACACAGTACTCCAGATGAGGCCTCACCAATGTCGAATAGAGGGGAACGATCACGTCCCTCGATCTGCTCGCTATGCCCCTACTTATACATCCCAAAATGCCATTGGCCTTCTTGGCAACAAGGGCACACTGCTGACTCATATCCAGCTTCTCGTCCACTGTCACCCCTAGGTCCTTTTCCGCAGAACTGCTGCCTAACCATTCGGTCCCTAGTCTGTAGCTGTGCATTGGGTTCTTCCGTCCTAAGTGCAGGACCCTGCACTTATCCTTATTGAACCTCATCAGATTCCTTTTGGCCCAATCTTCCAATTGGTCTAGGTCCTTCTGTATCCTATCCCTCCCCTCCAGCGTATCTACCACTCCTCCCAGTTTAGTATCATCCGCAAATTTGCTGAGAGTGCAATCCACACCATCCTCCAGATCATTTATGAAGATATTGAATAAAACCGGCCCCAGGACCGACCCTTGGGGCACTCCACTTGATACCGGCTGCCAACTAGACATGGAGCCATTGATCACTACCCGTTGAGCCCGACAATCTAGCCAGCTTTCTACCCACCTTATAGTGCATTCATCCAGCCCATACTTCCTTAACTTGCTGACAAGAATACTATGGGAGACCGTGTCAAAAGCTTTGCTAAAGTCAAGAAAAAATACATCCACTGCTTTCCCTTCATCCACAGAACCAGTAATCTCATCATAAAAGGCGATTAGATTAGTCAGGCATGACCTTCCCTTGGTGAATCCATGCTGGCTGTTCCTGATCACTTTCCTCTCATGCAAGTGCTTCAGGATTGATTCTTTGAGGACCTGCTCCATGATTTTTCCAGGGACTGAGGTGAGGCTGACTGGCCTGTAGTTCCCAGGATCTTCCTTCTTCCCTTTTTTAAAGATTGGCACTACATTAGCCTTTTTCCAGTCATCCGGGACTTCCCTGGTTCGCCACGAGTTTTCAAAGATAATGGCCAGTGGCTCTGCAATCACAGCCGCCAATTCCTTCAGCACTCTCGGATGCAACTCGTCCGGCCCCATGGACTTGTGCACGTCCAGCTTTTCTAAATAGTCCCTAACCACCTCTATCTCCACAGAGGGCTGGCCATCTCTTCCGCATTTTGTGATGCCCAGCGCAGCAGTCTGAGAGCTGACCTTGTTAGTGAAAACAGAGGCAAAAAAAGCATTGAGTACATTAGCTTTTTCCACATCCTCTGTCACTAGGTTGCCTCCCTCATTCAGTAAGGGGCCCACACATTCCTTGGCTTTCTTCTTGTTGCCAACATACCTGAAGAAACCCTTCTTGTTACTCTTGACATCTCTGGCTAGCTGCAGCTCCAGGTGCGATTTGGCCCTCCTGATAACATTCCTACATGCCCGAGCAATATTTTTATACTCTTCCCTGGTCATATGTCCAACCTTCCACTTCTTGTAAGCTTCTTTTTTATGTTTAAGATCCGCTAGGATTTCACCATTAAGCCAAGCTGGTCGCCTGCCATATTTACTATTCTTTCGACTCATCGGGATGGTTTGTCCCTGTAACCTCAACAGGGATTCCTTGAAATACAGCCAGCTCTCCTGGACTCCTTTCCCCTTCAAGTTAGTCCCCCAGGGGATCCTGGCCATCCGTTCCCTGAGGGAGTCGAAGTCTGCTTTCCTGAAGTCCAGGGTCCTTATCCTGCTGCTTACCTTTCTTCCCTGCGTCAGGATCCTGAACTCAACCAACTCAGAGGTTACTATCTTCAGAACTATCTTCAGAGGTTAATGAGAACAATTTACCTCACTCCTCCTTGTAACAACCTTTTATATACTTGAAAACTGTTATCGTGTCCCCTCTCAGTCTTCTCTTCTCCAGGCAAAACAAACCCATTTTTTTCAATCTTCCCTCATAGGTCACATTTTCTAGACCTTTAATCATTTTTGTTGTTGTTCTCTGATATTTGTCCAATTTCTCCACATCTTGCCTGAAATGTGGTACCCAGAACTGGACACAATACTCTGGTTGAGGCCTAATCAGCATGGAGTAGAGTGGAAGAACTACTTATGTCTTGCTTACAATACTCCTGTTAATACATCCCAGAATGATGATGATGATGGTTTGTTTGTGTTTTTGGCCACAGTGTTACACTGTTGACTCATATTTAGCTTGTGGTCCACTATGACCCCTACATCCCTCTCTGTAGTAATCCTTTCTTGGCAATAATTTCCTATTTTGTATGTGTGCAACTGATTATTCCTTCTTAAGTGGAGTACTTTGCATTTATCTTTATTGAATTTCATCCTATTTACTTCAGACCATTTCTCCAGTTTGTCCAGATCATTTTGAATTTTAATCCTATCCTTCAAAGCGCTTGTAACCCATCCCAGCTTGGTACTCTCTATGCCATTATCTAAATCATTGCCGAAGATATTGAACAGAACCAGATTCAGAACTGATCCCTGCGGAACCCCACTTGATATGCCCTTCCAGCTTGACTGTGAACCACTGATAATGGTCTCTGGGAATGGTTTTCCAACCAGTTATGCACGCACCTTATAGCAGTAGATCCATCCAGGTTATATTTCCCTCATTTGTTTGAGAAGGTCAAACCAGATACAAGCCTTACTAAAGTCAAGATTATACCACATCTACCAGTTCCCTTCTATCCACAAGACTTGTTACCCTGTCAAAGAAAGCTCCTAGGTTGGTTTGAGATGATTTGTTCTTGACAAATGTTCACTGTTACTTATCACATTATTATCTTCTGGGGGTCTGCAAATTGATTGCGTAATGATTTTCCCCATTGTCTTTCTGGGTACTGAAGTTAAGCTGACTCGTCTGTAATTCCATAGGTTGTCCTTATTTCCCTTTTTTTATAGATGGTCACTGTGTTTGCCCTTTTCCAGTCCTGTGGAATCTCTCCCATCTTCCATGACTTTTCAAAGAGAATTGCTGATAGCTCAAATATTTCCTCAGTCAGCTCTTTGAGTATTCTAGGATGTATTTCATCAGGCCCCAGTGACATGAAGACATCTAATTTGTCTAAGTAACTTTTGACTTGTTTTTCCCCCTATTTTAGCCTCTGATCCTACCTCATTTTCGCTGGCATTCATTATGTTAGATGTCCAGTCGTTATTGACCTTTTCTGGTGAAAACTGAAACAAAAACGTAATTTAGCACTTCTGCCATTGCCACATTTTCTGTTATTGTTTCCCCGGCCTCATTGAGTAAGAGGCCTACTCTGTCCTTGCTCTTCCTCTTGCATCTAATGTTTTCTTCTCTATGTCTCTAGCTAGTTTAATCTTGTTTTGTGCCTTGGCCTTTCTGATGTTTGTCCCTACATACTTGTGTTTTTTGTTTATATTCATCCTTTGCAATTTGACCTAGTTTCCACTCTTTGAAGGACTCTCTTTAGAGTTTCAGATTATTTCAGATAATTTCAAATCAATAGTTTCCACTGAAACAGATTTTTGACAGAACATTGGGTTTTTCACTAAACATTTTCCCCAAAAAGCAGCAGATTTCTGTGGACTACATTTCTTATGAATTACATTAAATAAAAAAACCCCTAAAAATTTAAAGTTTTTCAGCTTGTAACTGAAAACTAAAACATTCAGCTGAAAACTTTTGACTGAAAACCAAAAAAATTGACTAGGTAATGCTGCCTTATTGCCTCATTAGATTTGTAGTTCAGATGCCTCAGTCTCTCATTCTTTATGGGTCAGGTTGATCAGGCTGATTACATTTCCCATGATGCATAGCAGTAGCTCAGCAAGAAGGGAGATGCGGTGTATCCGGGAGATGTAGTCCAGTAGGCAGCCTGGTTTATAGAAAAGAATGAGGGCATAAGGCACCCAAATCACAATTTTCTTAGGGCAGTATATTTAAATTTAAATTTTGGTTTTTAGCTGAAAATTTAGTTTTTGGTTTTTCACAAAAAAGGTGGGATTTTTCATAGAGGCAAAAATGGCATTTTTGGTCAACTTTGCTGATTATAAAATATTTTTTTAAAGCCAACTAGCATACAACTTTGTTGCAGCCAGTGTACTAGTTTGAAAACCACAGCTTTTAGCAGATTTGGAAAGTATTGTGTGGTCTTCTTTTTTTTACACTGTTTGGAAGGATGGACTACAAGAACATAGCTATCTTTCTATTAATTTCTATAGAGTCTTAGTAGATGAGTAGTTTATTTTACCATTCTAATCTACCATCCCTTGTACTTTATATTTATCCCATGTTGCACTCTTGAATGACAAGGAGAAATTCCCTTTCTTTTCAAGTCTTACTACATACATATGTTGTCACTGATGTATTGCAAAATTCAGTTAAATAACACCATTTGTGAATGTGCCTAAAGTTGGATGACCTTTCACTTTGGATTGTACACTGATAAAATCCATGACATTTTGTAATTATGTCCACATATGTTGCAGAATTCTTATGAGGCAAGAGACAGATGATTCGCTCAGCTCCAGTTTTAACCATTTACTTAAAACCATCACTTCAGTCTTTCAATGCATTTTATTGCCAAGGGATTGATAAAGTAAAAGATTTATTTTTCCTACATGTAACAGGAGGTCACTATACCCTGAGAGCTCTAATACAGGAAAGCTCACTTTATTTCAGTACAGACTCCTCTCTGCCATCTAAAGCACCTCTATAGTCAGGAACTGCATCTTTTCCTGAATGTGTCTTTTTAATCACATTGGGTAGCAAGTCAATAGAGCTACATCAGTTTACATGAGCGGTGTGTCTGGCCCAAGTGCTTCTATAAAGGAAGCCTCCACAGGAACTAGGGATTACAATTAACCTTCTGATCTGATTCTGATCAAATTGGATACTATTAATTTAGGCTTAAATAGAGACTGGGAGTGGCTAAGTCATTATGCAAGGTAGCCTATTTCCCCATGTTTTTTCCTACCCCCCCCCGACGTTCTGGTTAAACTTGGATTTATGCTGGAAATGGCCCACCTTGAGTATCATACACATTGTAGGGAGAGTGGTCACTTTGGATAAGCTATTACCAGCAGGAGAGTGAGTTTGTGTGTGTGTGTGGGGGGGGGGGGGCTGAGAAAACCTGGATTTGTGCTGGAAATGGCCCACCTTGATTTTCATACACATTGTAAAGAGAGTGGTCACTTTGGATGGGCTGTTACCAGCAGGAGAGTGGGGTGGGAGGAGGTATTGTTTCATGGTCTCTGTGTATATAATGTCTTCTGCAGTTTCCACAGTATGCATCCAATGAAGTGAGCTGTAGCTCACGAAAGCTTATGCTCAAATAAATTGGTTAGTCTCTAAGGTGCCACAAGTACTCCTTTTCTTCTGATCTATGACCCTGGAAGACAAAATGCATTTTTCTCACAAAGAAGGAAGAGGAAACCAAACGAGGTAAACTGGCTCACAGGTACCCAATGTAAAGCCAATACCAATTTACTTCAGTTGAAAACCTGTCCATTGTTGTTTTTTCCCTTATGTGTTCTTATATCAAAATGTATGTGGGTCAGAGCATAAATAAAATGGTAACTTCTGAAATAGGTACACCTGTCATATTTATCTTGGTCTTTTTTTCTTAATTGACAGCATCCCCTATGTTTCATGTCTCTATAGCTATAGTTCAACTGATAACGTTGCAATATTTCCTGGGTCAGGACTAGGTATGGGCTGAAATGGGATTTCATCTTCTTTGTATATAAGGACAATCCATAAAGTGGGCCATGTAACTTGTCACTTCAGGATGTTAATTACCCCCCCCCCGCCCCCGCTCTTTCCCCTCCATTACTTCCTTTGCTATCAGAAAAATTATCACCAGAGGCTTGGTCTTTCCATTGGCTATAATGGGCATTGGATCAGGCACAAAGAGAAGTTCTTGTTATGCTGTATTGCTCTTGTACCATGATGCTAAACTATTTCTGATTATCACTAGAATGAAGAATAAACTTATACAACAAGGAACAAAGCAGACAGCTCATGTTGTACTCTGTTAACTTATTGTATATGATCAAAAGACCGTATGTACCCTTATTTGAAAATATACCCAAATATCATTATGCTATTGATGGGTATCTTGACGATTTGTAACAATGTAAAAAAAAAAATGTCATTCACTCTAGGTAGAAGAGCCTTAGAATAACAAAGATAACCTTACTTATGTAACATAAAAATGATCAAGGGAGTGGAAGAATTGACTTAAGAGAAAAAGATTAAAGGAGTGAGATATGTATAGCTTGCCTAAGTGCTGACTAATGGAGAACATGATAGTCTATGGATATCTAAAGGATGTAAATGCCACGTCTTGAGAGAAATTATGTAGTGTTGCTTTCAGAGGTAGAATAAGGAATAATGGGATGAAACTGAGAAAGGGAGAATTTAGCCTGAACATCATAGAAAATTTCCTGACAGAGAGTTGCATTAGGCTGGAGAATAGTCTGTCAAGAGAAGTGATCGAAGCATCATCTGATGTGACATTAAAAGTTAGTCTGGGGTAAACAAGAGAAAATGTAGTGTAGGAAACACTCCTGTATTTGTAGGGAGATTGAGTGAAATGGTCTAATAGATCTGTCTCTAACTGAGCATAATAAAATAAAAACTCATATAAGAAATCCCACTCTTTCTAAAAAAAAAAAGTTTTAATTGTAACATTTAATATGAGGGCTGGGGAAACTAGTTTGGATTAAATAAAGCAGGCCCTTAAACTAGAACTGAACCAAAACTTTTTTGTATATTAAGAGGATTAGTTTATGTTTATATAGCACATTGAAGAAATCTAGGTTACATCTGCACTATAGCTCGGTATATGATCCCCGGCTCAAGTACACATACTCACACCAACTGTCATAAAGCTAGCTTGCGTATAACTCGTAGTGTAACTGCAATAGCATGGATAACAGCGGCAGATCTATGGCTGAGCCGTGCTGAGTACATACACGCTGGTTTCAGGTGGGTTTTTGCTGCTGCTGCCCTTACTACCATGGCTACGCTGCTCCATTTGTACTCACACTAGCTCAATGAGAGCTCAGGTGAGTATGTATATACAAGCAGGGGAATCACACTCCTATATCACAGTTTAAATGTAGCCATAGACAGCTACATAGCTATAGTGTGTGGCTATTTATAACTATTATTTACCATTATGTATATACTTTCTGAATTTAGAAAATGTGTGTGGATAAGGTTTATTTCTTTTAGTTTGTGTGTACCTGAATTACCTGGTTTTGTATGTAACCATATAAGCGTAAATACCATCTCCTGGTTCTCATGGTATTTCCAAGGCAGACCGATTTAGCTACTAGAGCTTGTTGACATTTTTCTGACACAACATTTCTGTCAGAACATTCGGATTCTGCTGGAACATGTTGATTTCAATTTAATTTCATTTAAAAAATCAAAGCCAAGTGTTTTGATAAGTTCAGAAGAATTATATTAAAAATAAAAAAAGAAAAATGAAATAGAAAACATAAATATAAATATAAAACAAAAATAAAAAACCTGAAAAGTAAAATCAAAATGAAATGTCTTGAGTTTCTTTGGGGGGAAAAAAAAATCAAAACCAAGATTGCATTAGAGTAGAACCTCAGAGTTACGAAGAGCTCGGGAATGGAGGTTGTTCGTAACTCTGAAATGTTCGTAGCTCTGAACAAAAACATTATGGTTGTTATTTCAAAAATTTACAACTGAACATTGATTTAATACAGCTTTGAAACTTTACTATGCAGAAGAAAAATACTGCTTTCCCTTTATGTTTTTAGTAGTTTACATTAAACACAGTACTATACTGTATTTGCCCCCCTTTTGTTTTTTTTGGTCTCTGCTGCTGCTTGACTGCATACTTCCAGTTCCAAATGAGGTATGTGGTTGACTGGTCAGTCCGTAGCTCTGGTGTTTATAACTCAAAGGTTCTACTGGTAACTCTAAACAACTTTTTTTTTTTTTGCATCATGGGAAATTCTGAAACATCAGCTTGTTGTTGTGAGAGGGTACCACTTTTTTTCAAAAGGCCAGAATTTCACAGGAAACAGAACTTCTAGACCCCAATCAGCTGTATTCTGTATGTAACTGTTATCCCTCTGTTTTATGTGTACTATTGGCCTGCTCCAAAGAATGAAGTCAATGAGTGCAGGATTTAGGGTGACCAGATGTCCTGATTTTATAGGGACAGTCCCGATTTCGGGGTCTTTCTTATATAGGCTCCTATTACCCCTCCACCCCCATCCTGAATTTTCACATTTGCTGTCTGGTCACCCTAGCAGGATTAGGCCTTATACCATTAGCCCCACTGTTTGCAGAGAAAAGCACTATTTTGAGACAGAGTCGCTGTGGGATTTTGCAGATAATACATGCATTATTCTCTTACAGAGACATTACTGTTTTCTCTTGGGTTGGCTATTTCCTTTACTCTAAAAAAGGGCCATTCAGTCAGAAAGTATCTGTTGGCATTTAGTATATGGGAAAAACAGAAGGCCAAACCAGGAAATTTTACAAGAGAGTATAGTTCATTTCTTTACATCAGTGGGGTATATAGTGGAGGTTTACCCACCCAAGAACAAAAGCATTTTATACAAAGAATTAGTTTCTCGTTGCCTCCTATTTACTTCACTGATTCATATGATATATTTGAGTTTACATTCAATTATACAAAACAGGAGAAAAAATGACATACAAGCACACATTATAAAGAAATGGAAAAAAATCAGCTAATAGAGAAGAGAAAAGAAAAGAAAAAAAAAACAAAGGTTAGATAAATATTTGGGAGGCATTGCTGAGCAAGCAGTTTGAGAAAAGAAAATATTTGCTAGGATTATTGTCTGCCGGGATATTATCTGCAACATACACTGTGTTCAGTCTGGGATATTTAAAATTAATTATTATCAAATAGACTCCCCACTAATAAATAGGTTTTTCTGTTGTTATATGTAGACTGCATACACTAAAGCGCTGTAGAATTACAGTATAATCACTAACTGTGTTGATACTGGAAAGTTCAAAGCTTAAGAAATGCTTGCACACTGGCAATTTCAATGTAACCTGGCAAGGAAATTATTGTACTTTCATGCCGTGCAGTTCCCAGTTTACTTTTATTCTGGATGTGTTTACTAGTGCTGACCATACACAGCTGTTATAGCTCCTGAAGGGCATTTTGGGATTGATTAACCATCTGCTCGTTCTCACTCTAACAGCCCGGTGACAACAGCAAGATGGAATTTGCTTTAGAAAAACTGTGAGAAGGGAGGCAACACACATATTCCTTTCCTACCCACTGCTATGACTTGGTATTCCTGGTGCTATTGTGTAATAGTATTTGGATTAGATATGATTTTTGCAAGTCTGTCTGTGTAGGTTCTGTGTACAGCACCTGATCTGCAGTTAAAACAAAAGAAAACAAAAAACTGGAGTCACTGTAATGTTATGTCATTATTTATTATCTCTTTTGACACACTGTGTTATCACACAAAAGCGCTGAATTCCACAAAGTATAACAGCAGGTTTTGAGTACAACATAATAGGCTCTAAGTTAGCATTTTGGAATTCTTATTAAATATGAATAAAGCAAAGAAGTCGGAGGCTGATAAGAAATCATTTCTGATTGCAGTGGAGTCAGAGTGCTAATTTAAAAAAAAAACGAAAGATGACTGTACGTTACCAGAAAATTGGTGGCTGTTCATTTAGTTCTTCTTGTTATTATTCCAAATAAGATAAATACCAATGCTAAATGAGAGGTGGACATATGGTACCCAGTCTCTGCTGCTAAAAGGAAAATAGCTGGCCAAAATCTGCAATGTGGTAGAATAATGGAAATATGCTTATTTTCAGAATGCATTTCAACATTTTTTTCCCTACCTTTAAAAATATTGTTTAATCAGAAATGGTTTGGGGAAGCGTTACCTTCTGTTTACATTTAGTCTTCATAAAAATATGACATCACATACTATTTAGAAAGAGCTTACAGAAATGGAAGAGATGTACCAAAATATCATAATAGTTGTATTATTTACTGCCTGATGCACATAATATTGTAAGTAATGTATACTTCAAGAATAAATCAAATTTTTCTTCATCAGATTTTCCCCTCAGTGGCACCCATTGGAGCTGCACATGCACCCTCTACTGCCTCTCTTGAGGGCTGCTCCCAAGCCCCCTCAGTTCCTTCTTACTGCCTGTGATTGTTTTTGGAGCACATGGTCTTACTATCACAAGTTTTCTTTATCTTTTTACATAGTACGTATCCGTTTTTAGTAGGCTTAGTAGTTTATGGTGCTAGTTAGTTATTGATATAAGTTTTCCTTTTAAGTGTTTTTACTAACCCTTTGGTTCCCGTTACTGGGTACCAGGACCAGTGCAGGGACATGTCTCAGTCACCAGGATTCAAGCCCTGCCACTCCTGCAAATAAGCTGATGCCAGTGAGTGACTACTCTCCAGTTGCCTGAAGTGTCTCGAGGAGACTCACATCAGTGATCAGTTTCAAATGTACAGAGACTTTAAGTCTAGAACCAAGAAAGACAGGGAGGCCAGGCTTATGTTTCTGCTGATGGAGGCAGGTCCGTATTCACCCTTTCGAGCTTTCCCTTTTGGAGCAGGTAACAAGCACATGTGCATCCATCAGAAATGCTTCTCCTGTTTTGACTGAGCCTCGGGGCTGATCATCCTCCAAGGAAGAGGCACCAGAAAATACATATCCAAGGACTTGTTATCTGAGAAATGGCGGTCCTTAGCACCAAAGTCCAGCAAGAACAAAGGCAATGGAGTGCACTCGGGGCTGAGGCACTCTACAACGCAGTCATCAGTTCAGGAGAAGTGCTATCTCCAGCCTCGTTGAGATTGGCTCCTGAAGTGGCTCCATCTACTTCATCAGTTCCTACGTGAATGTCTGACCAGTAAGAGTCTATTCATGTAGCATTTACTGTGGAGGCTTGTGCTGCAGCCCAGGAACTGCTGCAGGTCTTGTCCACAATCAAAAAGTATTCATGCCCAGGAATGGTGGCTACTGTTTCTTTACCGGTGGTATCACAGCATGTGGTACTGGGGGTAGTCCACTCTCCCACATCACCGTACCTCTCCCACATGCTCCTATGAGCAGTATCATCCAGAGGGAACTCAGTCAGGATTTCCCCAGTATACATTTTTCCAGGCTCCCGAAACCAATCCCCAGCACTGAGGGCATGAGTGCTCCCTTGGATGGAGGAGGTGGATTCATCTTTGGACTCAGAGATCAGCTTCTCTGAGTTGCAGCCACAACACATATGGCACCATTCCCCTTTTGGCGCCTACCATCCCTGTTACCCACCATAGGCTCCATCCTAGCCAACAGGAAGAGACCCATAGCCTGGACAAAATTAGTTCCTAGGGCCTTATCAGTGGCCATTCTGGAACCCCTGGTGATTCCCACCCCACTAACAGGTCAATCACCCTCCCCCCTCTATTTCATCCCAGTAGGCATTGGGAACTACCCAGCCCAGAACAGGAGGTAGTCACTACCAGTACTGGACTCGGTACTGAGCAGGAAGAAATCACTGTGGTGACTTTCTTTTTAGGGGAATGGAAGGAGGCGCCACCACGGCTGGATTTAGCTTACTCTTCAGCGCCCAAAAAAACAATGGTGTTGGAGGATCCTTTGCCTCCACTGGATGATTTTACAGCCCATTAGTACTTTTTAAAGAAGGATGGCTTCTGCCTTAGATATCTGGGTGGAAGACGTTTAAGAGACGACTCACAGACCGTGGACATTTTAGCTTCTGTGGGACCTTTTTGAATGGCTCTCCCAATTATTGAGGCTATCCTGGAGCCCCTCAAGGTGCTTTGACAGACCCCATATTCCCTTCACCACAGCAAAAAAGGCAGAGAGAATGTGCTATGTCCCCTCACAGGCTTTGTTTTACAACCCTGCTCTGGGGTACCTCAAGATCTCAGCTGCCAACAAGAGAGAGACTGATAGGGTCAGGAGGAATTTACACCAAAAGAAAAGAGGCAAAGAAGCTGGATCTCTTCAGCAGAAAGCTTTATTCTATGTGGTCTGCAACTCAGGATTGCTAACCTGCAGGTACTGCTGGGACGCTATGACTTTAACCTCTGGGACTATATGTGGGAGTTGAAAGGCACATTAGCAAAGAAGGTGAGACAGGAATTTATCATTGGTGGATGAGGACAAATTAGTGGCCAGGACCTCACTCCAGGTGAATGTGGACATTGCTGATTCTGCAGCTTGTGTCATGGCATCAGGTATTAAATGTGCATATGTTTGTGGCTCCAGTCATCAGATCTCCCTCTAGAGGTCCAAAGGCTATACAGGACCTGCCCTTTGAGTGTCTGTCACTCATTTCTGTGCAGACAGGTGACAAGCTGCATAGCCTGAAGGACTCTAGAATGACACACAAATCTTTGGGCATTTACACACCTGTCCCTGAGAGGAAGCAGTTCTGACTTCAACAGCCTCATCACTATTCAGCTTTCATGCCTCATTCCCCAGGACCTAGCTAGGAAAAAAAGGCAGAAATTATAGGAGATCATCTGCCTCCTGCTTCTTCTGCAGCAGCTCTCAAGTTCATCTCGACAGCCAGGGAGTTCTAAGCAAACATTTTAATGTGTTTGTTCAAGACAGTCTATCACTTTCCAGAGTGTCAGCCTCTCTTACCCCACTGTTTGCGAACCTGCTGTCCCATTACCTAAATGCTTGGTCCTGCATTACTACAGATCAGTGGGTCTTAGGCACGGTGGAATTGGGATACACCATTCAGTTAATTTCTATTCTCCCTTTCCCATTCCTTTTTAGGGACCATTCTCATGAGGTTGTTCTCCTGTGGGAGAACCACAGAGGAAGCTCCTCTGTTTCTCAGAGGGACGGGGTTTTATTCTCACTACTTCCCAATCCCAAAAACAAAATATGGTCTCTCAGATCTATTTTAGACTGGAGAGAGATGAACAAATACATGAAGAAAATAAAGTTTTGAATGGTCACCTTGGCTTTCATTATCTTCTCCCTGAAAACTGTGGTATAGTGCCATCAATTTAACAGATGCATATTTTCATGTGGGACTACATCAGAGCCATAGGAAAATTATCAGATTTGTGGTAATCAAAATCCCACTACCAGTTTGTAGTACTACCATTTGCCCTGTCCATATCCCCACATGTGTTTACAAAGTGTATGGCAGTGGTGGCAGCATTGCTGAGATCTGAGGAGTTCAAGTGTTTCCTTACTGGGATGACTGGTTGGTCAGAGGAAGGTCCTAGCCTCAGGTGCTGTCCAGCCTGTTGGTCACTTAGTCCACCTTCAATGCCGGGTTGCTCATCAACACTGAGAAGTCAATTCTGTCACCTGTACAAAATATAATGTTTATTGGAGTTCTCTTGGATTATATAGAAAACAAGGCCTTCTTTCCACAGCTAAGATACCAGATGATGCTGGCCACTGCTTTGGCTCCGAGGCGCATCCTACCAACTTTCTTCCCTAACCTTCATGTCATAGGGATAAGGAGACACTCCACACTTCAGATGTTAGGAGGGCATTAGCTTTTTACCTGGATGGACTAAACCATTTAGGTCATGTTCACAGTTCATGGCAATTGCAGACAGAATGAAGGGCCTTCCAGTCTCATCTCAAAGGATCTCCTCATGGATCTCCTCTTGTATTTTTTTATTTGCTATAATTTGGCTGATGTAACACCACCAAGCTGCTAGCACATTCAATCAGATTTCATGCAACCTCTGCAGCGTTCTAGTTCAAGTGCTTATTCTGGAAATTTGTAATGCAGCAACTTGGTCTTGCATCCATACCTTTGCCTCTCATTATGCCATCTCTCAGCTATCTAGAGGTGATGACAAATTTGGATGTGAGGTCCTTCAGTCTTTATTCAGATAGACTCCAATCTCACTTATGAGTCACCTAAAGTAGAATGGACATGTGTAATCACTTGAATTAAAAAAGACCAGTTACTAAGCTGTCCTTGTTCTGTAACTGTCATTCTTTAACATGTGTTGCACATGTCCATTTCGCAACTCACTCTCCTTTCACTTTTGATTGGAGGAATCTGGTAATAAGGAACTGAGGAGGTTCGGGGGTGGCTCTGTCCTTTTTACGAGCATGCACGAGTGCAAGGCAGCAGAAGATGCATGTGCTGCCCCGACAGCTACTGCTGAGGGAAATACCTCCTACAACTGTGTGCTGGGCCTACACATATCTGAAATGGAATGGACATGTGCAACACATCTTGAAGAGTGACAGTTACAGAATAGGTAACTCTTTTATTTATTCTGTTATTACCTGTTAGTAAATATTACTCCCTTATTCCTCTTTTTCTTATATATTAAATTATTTGCATTTTAACTATTCCCCCAGAATCTTTTACAATATTAGCAAAGAGTGTGTCTGAATTCTAAGGATCAGAGTGTTGGCTCTTGACCTGTGAGTGACCTGTTTTCAGAAACGTCATGTGATCAAGTATTTGGCTGCACTTCATTATGGCAGATGCTTCCCAGTCTGTGGGAAAATAAATGTCTAGGGAAAAGACGTCTTAAACTGGTAAACAGTTGTTTTTAGAAGTATGGTTTAAACAAGACTGGGTGATTGATAAGAGGTACTGGTTATTGCAAACATTTTCTGTAGTTTTTAACTCAGGAAGAACTGCCAGTGGTCATAACTCTCAGTAATAATGATTGGATTAGAATTCCCTTTATCTTATTAATCATGTAACCTAAAGATACCATAAAAGAAATCCCATAAGTAATTCGTTAAAATTAAAATGTCAAAACAGAACATATAGTGAAATTAATTGTGTGAAAGGATTTTCCCTCCAGAAATGTGGGGGAGGGACTGGTCTTGTACTCTATACAAGACAGAGGGCTTGAAAAATTAGGTTAGGCAGTGCAAACTACTGGTATCCCAGCAGTTACAGGGGAAAGAGAGATCGAGGCCAGCTCTTTACATTACATTACCACCCTTGGTGTATCTGTTCTTTCTGTATTCTGTATAGTGCTGTAGTAATCTCTGATATTTAATCAAGAGATTAACAAATTCCATTTGTATTGTTGCATGGCTGAAGTCAATAAAAATTCGAGATGCTTAAACTGAGCACAATATGTAGGCTTTGAAGGATTAGATTTTTTCAGTAAATGTCGATAAACATCAATTCCACCACCAAATACCCAATGACAAAGTATTTCCATTGATAATAAGTGAAATGTACAGATAGGCAAAATGAAAAATGCTGCTTCAAAACTGACTTTGATTTCAGGATATTTACTTTGTATATTTTGACATGTGGTATTGACAACTTGTGTTTAACAGTTATAAAATTTAACTTTTTGAATCTCTCTACTATCACTAAAAAATTGTTTGACTCCTCAAGTTCCCACAACTATGAACATTAAAAAAAGATAAAAAATAGGAAATTTTTTTTTAAAAATAAACCAGTATTATCCATTGAAATTATCTATGTATATAATTATATCTGTGTGTGTGTGTGTATATATATATAAATGGAACTCTGCCAAGCCTAACTAATATGGTATTTTTTTCACTTCTAGCCTTCTGCAGTACAAGTGGTTTTAGGCAAAGCTATAGTGACATCTTTGAGAAAATGCAGCTGGCATGAAAGTCGATTTTAAAAATAAAGCTCACCAAACTCTCAAGCCAAAATAATACACAGTTAAAACCAATGGATTTCCTCTTTTCTCTGATACACAACCTTAGATGTTCCTCCCACAGAAAACTCCTTAGATCTTAGATATGAGTTCTAGGGCTCAGTCCATTCTCCAGTCTTTCTCACTTTTCTGCTTGCTACACTGTTTCTGTAATGACACAGATTAAATATATTAGTATGAACCAGAGCTCTAAAAGGGGACCAATACAGATGAGCACAGAACAGCAGGTTTCCATTAGACTGGAATTGTTTAGCTCTATTCTGAGGCTGAAGTATAAGACGAAATTATAGCAGGGTTCTGAAGTATTGTTTGATGGTACTTCAAAGAACTTGGACCAGATCCTCCAGTCCAGCAGAGATGCAGGGGAAATCAAACTGATTCCTTGTCTGCTAGTCAGATGGATCATAGCTACATGGCATCACCTGAAATTTTGGTAGGGACACAATGTTTCCCCAAAGCATCCAGCATCACAAAGAAATCTAAGGAGGCTGCAGTCCCACACCAGAGCACACTGACTGCATTTAGAAAGTTATCTCAGCAGCTACTCTGAAGAAACAAAAAGAAAAGGAGTACTTGTGGCACCTTAGAGACTAACCAATTTATTTGAGCATGAGCTTTCGTGAGCTACAGCTCACTTCATCAGATGCATCAGATGCATCTGATGAAGTGAGCTGTAGCTCACGAAAGCTCATGCTCAAATAAATTGGTTAGTCTCTAAGGTGCCACAAGTACTCCTTTTCTTTTTGCGAATACAGACTAACACGGCTGTTACTCTGAAATCTGAAGAAACAGTTCATCTGGAATGTCAATGCATAGACTATAATGGGATGTAATAAATTCTTTAGTAATGAATTACCCTCGGAATTGTCATAAGACAATGGTAAGAATCACAAAGTTATTTTTTTTCTACACCTAGAAGAAACATTATTAGAATAAGGAAACAGCATTATCCTAATGTATTCTGACTTCCTGGATCATGGAACGTTTTCTACCTATAAACTTCCCCAACCTCCTTTCTGCCTGGCTTATGACTGCAGATTTAAAAAGACAGTGCTCATTCTCCCACAAATCAATTACATTGTAAACATGTTTCTCACGCTTTTCTATAAAACTATGCCTCATTCATGATAAACACTCTTTAGACTTCTTACTCTTAGCAAGCCTCAGAAAGTCTGTCCATCCCTCTCCATTTCCTTTTCCCAAATACTTTGCAAATGTGCTTTAGCTGCTTGTACAAAAATATGGTGAGCTCTGGCTGTACCAGTCACTTGTGCAAAACAGGAGTTACACAGTTTGTTTTAAATTCTATTAAGGTCTAAATGGAGCAGCCTCTTACTCACACTGATGAATATTTACTTTCTTGAGAAGTCCTACTGACTTCAATGAGCCCTCACATCACATGCAACTAAGTACTTAGCAATTCATTGATATTAAGGCCAGAAGAAATCATTATGATCATACAATTTAAACCCTCTGCATCACATAGGCTCCTGTAAGGAAGAGTAGCAGAATCTGTCCCCTAGTACCTTTGGTGCTGTTGCTGTGTTGCCTTTCTTTTCTGTCTTTTCTTGTACTGATGAGATCCCCCTCCAGCCACATCTTTATTGCAGTGTAGATTATTTCCAACTTTATAAAATGTTTATCTACATTAAAAAGAAAAGACAGAAAAACTAAACCTCTATTGTGCTTTTGAATGACAGAAGCATCTAGAGTAGGGTGACCAGATGTCCCGATTTTATAGGGACCATCCCAATTTTTGGGTCTTTTTCTTATATAGGCTCCTATTACCCACCTACCCCCGTCCCGATTTTTAACATTAGCTTTCTGGTCACCATAATCTAGAGCCACCACTGTATAATTTATGCTTCCCAAACTTCTTCTGCAACCTCTTCATATGCTCTCTTGGTGACGCTGTGTCCTTTTTTCTTGGATTTTTCTAGAAAGGTTTAATTAACTGCTGCTGAAATTTCACTTCCAGAATTATTTGTCACCTTGTGTAGAATGCACTTATAGAAATGGGGTTTCATTGTGTGATGGATAAGACCAGGGTATCCCTAACCTCTGTAAAAAGTTGGGCAATAGCCAATCCATTTATTCATTATTTGATTTAGTTTCACTTATCTCTCCACAGAAGGGCAGAGGTCATAAGTGACGGGAAACTTCTGACAAATGTTCAAAACTTTGTAAGTGATATTGGAGATACTGAATTTCTACAAGAGGCTCATGCTTCTGCTGTATATTTTAAGCAAAAGAAAGGCTTGTATTGATTTTTGTTGATGGCATCAGCAATTTTGAAAGCATCACTGGTATTAATGGGGAAAGGTTAAATTCCCTGAAGAAAGATTGCTTCTGCTACTATTAGAAGTTTTTGCTGAGAGGAGCTTTTACTACTGCAAATTCACTTACAAAATATAACTGACCCAAAGCATAACTTGGTTTCCAAATTTAAATGATTTGTTTACAAAGTTGTGGAGAAAGTCTGGTAAAATTCTAAGTGGCAGTGATGGAGAATGAAGGGAAAAAAGGGCCTGCTCTCATTAAAATATGAAGATGTTAAATGATATCTCCTCATTAAAGCTCTGTTCCCCTCATGTCTGGTTTCTGAATTAAATACTGTGGCAGAGCACTGAATGCTTCATTGGTTAAACATGAGATTTTCAAAGGCACTCAGTCTTGGCACAACTCTGCCTCCATTGAAGTCAATGTAAATTTTTCAACTGACTTAAATGGGAGTGCAATTAGGCCAATACTGTGCACTTTTGAAAATTGCAAAGGCCCTGTCTACCAGTATAGCTATTCCAAAACAGGAAAAGGAATAAGCTATACTAATATAAAGTACTTTTCTATTTAGGCTTCAGAGGATAAGATTTTTATTAATGTGTTGGTAAAAATTGATTTCAGCTTGCACACACACAGATGAAAAAATATGTCAATTGATAATCATAGAAATGTACATATAGGCAAAGTAAGAACAATGCTTTATAATTTAGAGTTTGATTTAAGGGTATTTACTTTGTATTTTTTTACATTTGATAGACAATCAGTGTGTTAATGGTAATAAGGCTTTAACTTTTTTGAAACTCAATGTCTGTCATTAATAATTGTCTGAGCCCCATAATTCCCACCAAAATTTAAATAATTTAAAGTAAGAAAAATGCTTAAAAATAAACATGAATATCATCTATTGAAATTCTAAGAAAATCAAATTCTGTCAAGCCTACTACATCCGCGGTAGGGGATGTACTGATAGAAGTGTTTGGTTTAAAAATAAAATCACACCCTTAAGTGAAATAACTATACTGGTAAAAAAACTATATATAGCCCTTGCCTTAAAGAGACATTACAAAGGAAAAATCACGTTTTACCGTAAGCCTTAAATTTATTTGAATGAAAAGGCCATTTATGGTTGACCTCAGAGTTCAGTCATACTGGCCAATGAACTTCATGAACTTGCGGTCGCTCCGGTATTTGTAAATGTTATCTGGGTTCCAGGTCACATCCGCCCATGCTATTATAATCCTTGGATCCAGAATGGTTGTAAAAAAGTCAAAGTACTTCCTCCAGATTCTAATCATCCATTGCCAGGTACTTTCCTCTTCCTGGGTTCTCTCTTGCTCTTCCAAGGCCAATTTTACCCTTTCCAGCATCTCATGGAGTGCCTTTAATTCACGCTTACGCTCATACTTCTGCCGATGGTTAACAATCTTTTCAGCCCTCGGTTGTGCATTCTTTAGCATGGCATTGGTATCTTCATCGTATTCCAGTTGACATGACAAGGTAAAGTCTTGGGCTGCCTCCTCCCAATGCCCCAGAAGCATGTGTGCTTGCCCTCTCCACTTGTAAGACTGTGCTGAATTGGGGTTAAGCTCACAGGCTCTGTCACAGTCTCTAATGGCAGCATTTGGCTTCTGTAGTTTCACAAAGACACTGGCTCGGTTAACGTACAAGAGGGTGAACTGAGGATTCAACCTGATAGCATCTGTGAACAAGTCAATAGCTTTCTGAAGTTCACCTTCATCCAGGGCAGCAAAGGCATGTTCCCTCTTTTCATTGGCCTGGTCTATCATCTCATTTGTTATTTCCAAATATTCATCTCCCATTTCTTGGGGATCATCCAGATCTGGTTCAATAACACCTTCATCCTCAATTTCCAAGTCACTCTCCTCACTCTCAGCAGCTTCTGGTTGTTTCCCTTGCTCCTTTAATGTCTTCTTTGCAGAGGCATGTTTCACTGAACATAATATGGTATCTCCCATGCTGTCTATAGAGTCCCGCAGGAAACTCAATTGCTTGGCCCTCAAAAGAGTTGGATCCTGTCTGTAAAGATCCACCAAGGCCTGAAGTTCATTAATTTTTTTTGGATCCATGGTGCCTTGGCCGGAAGGAAGCTGGGCAACACACACTGTGATGGGTCAGAAGGAAAAGGTAAAAACTGTAGCAGTTGCTTAACTACTAACTGAATGTGAGACTTCACCAAGGAGGAACAAACTAGACTTATATATTCCCTTCTGACTGTGGTCTTTATACCGCAGTTTGCAAATACGTCTGTGGTAGTTTTCTGAAGGTGTCATTCTCTATTACAGCTCTGGTTATGTCATAAAAGTTCTGATGACGTCATCTGAACCCAGAAATTTTTTTTTATCTATTTAATCACCAGGCATGCATTCACTGAACTACATATATTATAGGAAAGCACAAGGGGAAAGAGGCTGAACATCCACCTATATTTGTACTGGAATTTTATCACCTTTTATTATTATATGTATAAGTAATAAGATTAGTTTGATCCCTTTATTTTTTTAAAGAATATGAGATCTTGCATTGCTATATAGAAGGTAATATAACATTTTTAACTGCACGGGATTCATAGATACAATCATATAGTGATTATAGAATATTTTACCTCTCATTATTTTATTATGACAACTGTAGTAACTATAACACCAGATTTGAGGCACTATAGCCAAGCTGTATCAGCATTTCCATTAAAGGCCCCTACAGTATATTTACTATTAATTACCTCTGTGTCAAAACACAGCAGATTGGTTCTCGACCAAGGAAGGAAGCTTTTTCCTTAATTTTGAGTAACATCTGTCCAGTACATTTTTTTTTTAATGGAGAGATGATTGTGTCTTCCGATTCTTTATTTCCTCACCCCTAGATAGGCAAGATATATACAGTTTACACTTGATAATTCAGTGTAAACTGTAACAGAGGACAGATAATAATTTTGGATAATAAAATAAATTTTCAGTAGGAAATTTTATACTCTTTAGAATAACACAATTTCTGACTACTGACATTTAGATAATCAAGATTACACTGTGAAATAGCCATCTATTTCAAATTCAGAACAGAAATCTTCTGATGTTTTCATAGGATTCCCTAGAGCTGCACACTCTCATTTCTACAAATATACTACTGATAAAAATCATTGCAAATTTGAAATGTTACATAGTTAAATATACTGTCCCATAACCACTCTTATGAATGAATACACCATATTTAAAATGGCATTAGAGTATCATTCACACTGAATGCATCCGATGAAGTGAGCTGTAGCTCACGAAGCTTATGCTCAAATAAATTTGTTAGTCTCTAAGGTGCCACAAGTCCTCCTTTTCTTTTTGCGAATACAGACTAACACGGCTGCTACTCTGAAACCATTCACATAAGTAATAATCAGTTTTAGAATCAGTGCTTTCTAGTTCATCTTCATAAAAGAGAAGCATCCCGGCCCACACAGACAGGCTTGTGCTATGAAACAATCACATGGATAATCTCCCCTCCCTATAAAATCCTTGGGGCTACCATAGCAATTGCATATATGGAAAAAGCAATTTTAGAAAGACATTTACTTTTTTTTTTTTTTCCAAAATGTGATATAGTAACTGAAAACAGAGAAGAATCCAGAATCATTTGACCAGACTTTTCTCTATGAACCAGTAGTAGTGAGTGCTTTGTGTACCATTAGTGGTCATGAAACACAGTTTATTGCTGTTTTAGAGGCTGACTTTTATTAAGGAAAAAGAACGTGGAAGAGTTAGTGATTCTCAAAATGCTCTGAGGAGCTATCCTTGAGTCAATGGGCTCTCCTGGGTGCTCTATCCTTTTTAAAATTGGTCCACTTATTTAGGTGTCTAAATTTTTACTGAGAAGCTACTGATTTTGAAATTGAGGCTCTTCCAGATAGCAGGTGAATGAGAGATCATACCACCACCCATGTTGGGACTGACTATCAATCAGTAGTGCTTGGTAATAAAAGACAAATGAGGCTAAGTTACCTCTATTTGAATTCCCTCCTTTATTCTCGTAAACAAAACAACTTGAATCAGATGGCTCTCTTCTCTCCAGCAGCTTAAGGGAAAGAACTACATGGGGAGGAGGGAAGGGGCTGATGGTTTCTAACCCAAGCTTGCCTAGAGCGGAAGTGGGGTGGGAGGGGCAAGGAGTTGAGGAAGAGAAGCACATCAGCTAGAGGCTTTGCATTTGTTGAAGGCAGCAAAGATGAAGCAGGGAGCAGTGTAGGTGGAGGCTGTGCTCATTTTCAGAAGGGAGATGAAGTAAAGAATCTATTTGGGGTGCAGAGAAGAATCACAAATTGGTTAGTTGATTTTATTTGGAAGATGAAAAATGATTGTATGTGGAGATAGGGAGTCAGAAATGTATTGTTCAAGAGGAGGATGTGTCTAAATATCACCTCAGCCCGGACATTTATTTTGAGCACCATCCACTACAGTTAAATACATTTAAATATTTAACTAAATTAATTGACGCTCTCTCCATCCTGAAGTAGGGAAATTGTAGTACTAGGAGTTAGGGTTGTATATGGACAGCTCCCTCCCATCGCCTATGAATGTGCTCTACCTGATCATTTTTAATCAAGGCCCCTCTCAAGTGAAATTTAGTCAGACCCTTTAACACCTTTAAGATAATTTTTGTCAGATTGTGAATCTTCTGAAGATGAGCTTTTCTGAACTGTAGCATAGAGTCTCCCTCAATGGGATAGCTCAGTGGTTTGAGCATTGGCCTGCTAAACCCTGGATTGTGAGTTCAATCCTTGAGGGGGCCATTTAGGGATCTGGGGCAAAGATTGGCCCTGCTTTGAGCAGGGGGTTGGACTAGATGACCTCCTGAGGTCCCTTCCATTCCCTTGAATTCTATGATTCAATACTAGTCCAGCATACCTGATATAAAAAATTCAAAAGAACCATGCCTCCTCCCATTTATTTTGTATAATATTGTATCTTGTTCATTTTGGGCTGATTTCAGTTTTTAAGGTATACTCTGATTGCTTGCCACCCATTTCTCACAGAACCCTTCTGACCGTGTCATGTCTGCTCAACACTAGCTTACATGAGGTATCCAGAGACTCTCAAAGACACCAGCTTGCATCCTTCCCCACCCCTAATTAATGTTGAATGAGTCCAGGTTTCCACTCAGCATTATGAAGTGTACTCCAAAACTTGATTAGAATTCATGCAGGTCTTCACTTTTACTGTGCAAATCCTTTGGTATCATGCCTCCAAAAGGCAGCAGTTCAGCAGAGCACTGAATTGTGGGCAAAATGTTAAGCATGTGTCATCCAATTAAAGCCAACGAGGGGACTCTCATACTTAAAGTAAAGCATGTGCTTAAGGTGCTGTGCTAGATCAGTGCCAAAAGGCGCAAATATAAAATTCAATGAGTGCACTTACCTTATTGCATTTTATTATAAGCTATTTGCAACACAAAATATAAAAAAGATTGAGGCAAGAGTTACGCAGAAATGATTGCATGAAATCCTGGGCTTCCTGGCTTTATAGTGTAGGCATAATAGGAAATAGGACTGTAATGAAATATTGCTATTAAAATTCATCTTTACAAAATCAAGCCATCCCAGAGCCTCCTCTCCCCATGAGTCAACTGGCAAGTCTCTAATGTTTGTCAACTTTTTGCTTTTTTTCGCACTCCCTTTTTAGTTCCTCACCTGCTCACTTCCTTTCCCTATGAAGGTATAAAAAAAAAAGGGATTTGAACTCCTTTCCAGCCATCTTTTTATGTTCATGTAAAGAGTATCATAGGGTGCATACATATTCAATCTTAAATGAAACAGCTTAAATGTTCAAGTCATATCTTCATGGATCGCCGTCATCATCAGCTCCTATTTAACTCCGCCGTAGTTTTGCCAGTTTTGTTATAAACTGGAGTATTAAAATGATTGTCTTGTACACTCAGTTGCTATTCTACATGATTGCCCTCCCATATAGAAACCCATTTCCTAAGTCAAGGTATTGTTGTATTGCAACAATGCATGCTTAAGGGAATGGAGTTACTTTGCTATTTGCCCCCAGAAATGTTTTTATTTGGCTCACAGAAAGCCACAAGTGAGAGTTCTGATTATAAATAAAATTGAAGCAAATAAAACAAGAAAAGGAAAGCACGCATCACATCACAGGTTGTGGTTTTAATTTGAATAATAGGTCATTTCTGGCTGACCACATTCAGTCCTGTTTTGCAGGTAAGCTTTATTAACTTTTGTATGTCACGGTATTTGTAAATGTTTTCTGGGTTCCAGACCACATCCAGGAAAGCAATCAGAACTCTTGGATCTAGTAAGGTTATGAAAAATGTCAGCTGCCTGTGACTTTTTCTAATCATGTCCTGCCAGTAATTTTCCTCTCTCTGGATTCTTTCTTCCTCTTCCAAGGCCAATTTCACCGTCTCCAGCCTTTCCTGGATCTCCCTTAACTCATGTCTTTGTTCATACTGCTCCTGATGTGCAGCAATCTTCCCAGCCCTTGGTTGCACCTTGTTTAACATGGCATTAGTATCTTCATTGTAATCCAGTTGACATGCCAAGGTAAAGTCCTGGGCTGCCTCCTCCCAGTGCTCCAGGAGCATGTGTGCTTGCCCTCTCCACTTGTAAGACTGTGCTGAATTGGGGTTAAGCTCACAGGCTCTGTCACAGTCTCTAATGGCAGCATTTGGCTTCTGTAGTTTCACAAAGACACTGGCTCGGTTAACGTACAAGAGGGTGAACTGAGGATTCAGCCTGATAGCATCTGTGAACAAGTCAATAGCTTTCTGAAGTTCACCTTCATCCAGGGCAGCAAAGGCATGTTCCCTCTTTTCATTGGCCTGGTCTATCATCTCATTTGTTATTTCCAAATATTCATCTCCCATTTCTCGGGGATCATCCAGATCTGGTTCAATAACACCTTCATCCTCAATTTCCAAGTCACTCTCCTTACTCTCAGCTGCCTCTAATGATTCCTCCACCTTCTCAGCTGTCTTCTTTACAGAGGTATTGCTTTGAAGAATCATCTCCTATGATTTTCACATTGTTCCACAGTAAACTTAGCTGCTTAGCCCTCACAAAGGCTGGATCCTGTCTGTATACATGCACCAGGGCCTGAAGTTTTTTCAGTCTCCTAAGATCCATGACACCCTGACCTGCACAGTATAGAGGAATTGGCAGGCTTTTTTTTTTTTTTTTTTTTTTTGCTGTTCTGCTTGTAAGCAGAGAGTGACGAATTAAACAGTAAGCTCTTCAGAAGAGAAAATCACTATGCAGTTCCAAATGAGCAGAACAACCTATAGCTTTCCCAGGCTCTCTTACAGTTGCTGCCGGTGGTTAAAAAGCTGTAGCTCCAACTCTGTGTATTGATGTCATAATACATGGAAATTCTGATGATATAATCAGTTCTGATATAAGAGCATAAAAACCTAACAGTATTTTATCTAATTTTTCATTTCTTTAAATATTTTAAATATAATTATATAAATGCCCAGGACTAAGTACAATAAGTGCACAGATGACACATGTGCCTGCTATATAGTATGTTTCATGTTTTAATACTGCTATTTTATTATCTCTACAATTAAAATGGATTTCCTATTTCAATAGCTTTATTATTTTCTAGTACCCAATGTGTGGGGTTTTTTTCTGGTTTAGAGGAAATCTTATGTAAGAGGCTTTCAAACTAGTGGGAAGAGAAGATCATCCTACCTATAAAGTTGGGAGAGATAAGGAGGAATCCCCTGGTTCTCTGTTGCGGTGGTTTGTGATGAGGACTGAAGAGGGTAAGTGAGTTAGGTGCCCAACTCTCACTGACTTTCAAAAAGAGTTAGGCACCTAATGTGCTTAGGCAGATTGAGTAATCTTGCAGTCCTCACTCAGTCAAAGTTCCCATTGACTCAAGTACATTTTGTTTAAGGAGTGACTATAATTAGGTATTATACTTTAACCCAAACTTATTTATATCATGGGCCACTGAGCTCTTCACTGCAGTGACAGACCCAATATCGAGCAACTTTGAATTTTGATCTACATACTTCACTTGGTCTACCTGGTGTGACGGGGCAACGACAGATGGCTATAGAAAAGTAATGGGAGATAGATATATTAGCTCCAGGCTAAACAAATCCCTGGTACCAGTTAAATGGCAGCTGTTCCATGTCAATTAAGACACCTAGGGCCAATTAAGAACTTTCCAGAAGGCAGGGAGAATGCTAGGTTGATTGGGACACCTGAAGCCAATCAGGGGGTGGCTGAAAGTAGTTAAAAGCCTCCCAGTTAGTCAGGTCAGGGCAGATGTCAGGAGCTGTGGGAGGAAGTTGTGCTGTTGGAGAGACTGTGCAGTACTCACCATATCAGGCACAAGGAAGGAGACCCTGAGGTAAGGGTGAAGTGGAGCTTGAGGAAGTGGGGGCTGCTGTGGGGAAGTAGCCCAGGAAATTGTACGTATCATGTTTCTAAAAGGTCAGCTACCATAGCTGATACTATTAGGGTCCCTGGGCTAGAGCCCAGAATCGAGGGTGGGCCTGGGCTCCTGCCTTTGCCCCCCGCCCCCGATTAACCACTGAAACTGTGAGACAAGAGAGACTGTGCAAGGGAGGATAGCTTCTCCTCACCTCCCTCGCTGGCTTATGTTCAAAATGGCTCAGTAGACTGTGACCCTTGTCTCTAGAGAGACAAGGATTATGTGGAGTGTCACAGTGACCCTCTGAGCAAAATCCACCAGGAAACAAGGGACCCATGGAGACAAGGACAGAGCTTTGTCACACTGGTTAATAAGAAGAGGAAATTTTCATAGACCCAAAGAAACAACAGCCTGCACTGGGCCAACAGTAGTTGAGGTTTGTGCCAGATTAACTTCTCTCTCTGAAACACACACACACGTGCACACACACACACACACACACACACACACACACACACCCCTCATACCTTTCTCCAGCAAAAGAAAATGTTTCAATCAAAATCACACATTATAGATGTAAAAATCAGCCTTTGATGGTTTGTGTGATTAGTCAGCTTTGAATGTTTTATAAACTAATAACATGGCATCTAACTAATAAGGGCATCTAAATAATAAAAGTGCTTAGTGATTGTGCCTTGTCTTTTTTGTTTTGTTTTTAAATGGAAAATGCTAATGAGATAAATAGGTAAAGGAGCAGAGAAATGACCTTGAAATTTAGGCTAATACATCCTACAAGCTACTTTCCTGTTTTAGCTCCCATTTCATCAAAATACTTAACCGCAGGCCTAACTGTAAACATGGGCAACTAAATTTGCAATGACACAGTCTTCTTTTCCCCACACACTCAAATCCTTTTTATTAAAATTTTATATTTAATTATTGTGGAATTTATTTGTGAATAAATAAAATCTTGTCATCACATTAACATTTTAATCCTGGGGTGGTGGAAATACCTGGGTAAATTCCAGTTTTCATTGATGTCCAGATAATTTAAACTTGGCCCTATCACAACTTGAAAAATGAGCCCCATCAAACTGTATACTCTACACAAGAGAGTTAATGAAGGAAAACTCTTCATTCTGAAAATCAAAAAAACAAATAATAACACTATAATTTAGGAAGATAAAAACTTCATATTTTCTGTTGCGGAACAGGATGAAAATTATATTTTACTATAATGTTGATTCATGAGATCTAGTACATATACTGGTAGTGTTCACAAAATATGCCATGAAATATACTAGGAATTATTAGGTAATATCTAATTTGTAGTTTATTTGGCTTTTCTCTGAAGATTTGCAAAATGCCATAGATGAAACTCACCTCTCTCAGCAATGTTTTTTTTAAAAAGCAACTCAACATTAAGGGCTCAGCCAGAATGATTTTTTTTCCCTAACAAAATTTCTCAATTTCTAAACTTGAGTTTTAACAGAAAAAAATGTTAGCACAGCTTATAGGAGCACAGTACTTAGAGATGAAAAAGACCTATTATTTAATCTGAGTAAAATTTTCAATACCTACATGACTTAAAAGCTTAAATCTCATTTTCAGAAGTGACTTAGGACAAGATTTACAAGTGCATTTAGTTACCTACGTGAGTTGGTAGCCAAAATTCATGGTCTTGTAGGGTGTTCTGATCAGGAGGAGAAATTGATGGAGTCTGTTACCTTAGATGCAATCTTGTTTCTTTTTACAAAGCATGTATGAGGTCTTGTTTTTTTGAATACAAGAGGGACCAAACAACAGGAGGTAGTTGCTTTCTGTTCTTCACTCTGTCTCTCTCTCTCTGCATTTCTCCCCTTGTGCGCTCAATCTCTCTCTCTCTCTCTCTCTCTCTCTCTCTCTCTCTCTCTCTTTCTCTCTCTCACACACACACACACACCCTTAGCCAAAACAATATCCTGCAAACCCCCTCCACCCAGGTCATTCAAATTCCTGAGCAGACTCATATCCATATTTCTTTTTGCAGATACAGACTAACAAGGCTGCTACTCTGAAACCTGAGCAGACTCATATACCCCTTTGTTTTGGTCTTAATTGTCTCTTATAGCTAACTTAAATGAAAGGGCGATGGTTAAACCTTTAACATGCTGTCAAGGTTCCTCCCCCACTCTGAACTCTAGGGTACAGATGTGGGGACCTGCATGAAAAACCTCCTAAGCTTATCTTTACCAGCTTAGGTCAAAACTTCCCCAAGGTACAAAATATTCCACCCGTTGTCCTTGGACTGGCCGCTACCACCACCAAACTAATACTGGTTACTGGGGAAGAGCTGTTTGGACGCGTCCTTCCCCCAAAAATACTTCCCAAAACCTTGCACCCCACTTCCTGGACAAGGTTTGGTAAAAAGCCTCACCAATTTGCCTAGGTGACTACAGACCCAGACCCTTGGATCTTAAGAACAATGAACAATCCTCCCAACACTTGCACCCCCCCTTTCCTGGGAAATGTTGGATAAAAAGCCTCACCAATTTGCATATGTGACCACAGACCCAAACCCTTGGATCTGAGAACAATGAAAAAGCATTCAGTTTTCTTACAAGAAGACTTTTAATAAAAATAGAAGTAAATAGAAATAAAGAAATCCCCCCTGTAAAATCAGGATGGTAGATATCTTACAGGGTAATTAGATTCAAAAACATAGAGAACGCCTCTAGGCAAAACCTTAAGTTACAAAAAAGATACACAGACAGAAATAGTTATTCTATTCAGCACAATTCTTTTCTCAGCCATTTAAGGAAATCATAATCTAACACATACCTAGCTAGATTACTTACTAAAAGTTCTAAGACTCCATTCCTGGTCTATCCCCGGCAAAGACCAGCATATAGACAGACACACAGACCCTTTGTTTCTCTCCCTCCTCCCAGCTTTTGAAAGTATCTTGTCTCCTCATTGGTCATTTTGGTCAGGTGCCAGCGAGATTACCTTTAGCTTCTTAACCCTTTACAGGTGAGAGGAGCTTTCCCCTGGCCAGGAGGGATTTCAAAGGGGTTTACCCTTCCCTTTATATTTATGACACATGCATATAGGTGCATAAGGGATTTACAAAAGATCCTAAGTAGGTAAACCCCTAACTCCAATGCACTTTGAATTAGATTTAGGCTTCTATGTGCCTAAATCACATTTGAAAGGGGACTTCAGCTCCCAAATCACTATAGCACTTAAGACAATTTTACCCTCTATTGTTTTTCCAAGCATGGTAGGCCAGATCCTCTAATGGGGGTATGTCTAGAGTGACCAGAGATCTGGTTTTTGACCGGAACACCCGGTTGAAAAGGGACCCTTGCGGCTCCGGTCAGTACTGCTGACTGGGCAGTTAAAAGTCCCATTGGCAGTGCTGCAGAGCTAAGGCAGGCTAGTCCCTACCTCTCCTGGCTCTGCACTGCATCCTAGAAGCGGCCAGCAGGTCTGGCTCTTAGGTGGGGGGGCCATGGGGCTCCACGCACTACCCCTGCCCCAACCACTGACTCCGAACTCCCATGGTCCAGGAATCATAGAATATCAGGGTTGCAAGGGACCTCAGGAGGTCATCTAGTCCAACCCCCTGCTCAAAGCAGGACCGATCCCTGACTAAATCATCCCAGCCAGGGCTTTGTCAAGCCTGACCTTAAAAACTTCCAGGGAAGGAGATTCCACCACCTCCCTAGGTAACGCATTCCACTGTTTCACCACCCTCGTCGTGAAAAAGTTTTTTCTAATATCCAACCTAAATCTCCCCCACTGCCACTTGAGACCATTACTCCTTGTTCTGTCATCTACTACCACTGAAAACAGTCTAGAGCCATCCTCTTTGGAACCCCCTTTCAGGTAGTTGAAAGCATCTATCAAATCCCCCCTCATTCTTCTCTTCCACAGCCTGAACAATCCCAGTTCCCTCAGCCTCTCCTCATAAGTCATGTGTTCCAGTCCCCTAATCATTTTTGTTGCCCTCCGCTGGACTCTTTCCAATTTTTCCACATCCTTCTTGTAGTGTGGGGCCCAAAACTGGACATAGTACTCCAGAAGAGACCTCATGAATGTCAAATAGAGGGGAACGATCACGTCCCTCGATCTGCTGGCAATGCCCCTACTTATAAATCCCAAAATGCCATTGGCTTTCTTGGCAACAAGGGCACACAGTTGACTCATATCCAGCTTCTCATCCACTGTAACCCCTAGGTCCTTTTCTGCAGAACTGCTGCATAGCCATTTGGTCCCTAGTCTGTAGCGGTGCATTGGATTTTTCTGTCCTAAGTGCAGGACTCTGCACTTGTCCTTGTTGAACCTCATAAGATTTCTTTTGGCCCAATCCTCCAATTTGTCTAGGTCCCTCTGTATCCTATCCCTACCCTCCAGCGTATCTACCTCTCCTCCCAGTTTAGTGGCATCTGCAAACTTGCTGAGGGTGCAACCCACACCATCCTCCAGGTCATTTATGAAGGTATTGAACAAAACCGGCCTCAGGACGGACCCTTGGGGTACTCCACTTGATACCGGCTGCCAACTAGACATGGAGCCATTGATCACTACCCGTTGAGCCTGACAGTCTAGCCAGCTTTCTATCCACCTTATAGTCCATTCATCCAGCCCATACTTCTTTAACTTGCTGGCAAGAATACTGTGGGAGACCGTGTCAGAAGCTTTGCTAAAGTCAAGAAATAACACGTCCAACATGTCCAACGTCTCAGGGAGCTGTGGGGTCAGTGTCTGTGGGTGAGAGCAGCATGCAGAGCTGCCTGCTGTGTCTTCGCCTAGGAGCTGGACCTGCTGCTGGCTGCTTTTGGGGCACAGCATGGAACCAGGACAGGCAAGAAGCCTACCTTAGCCCCCCCACACACACACACACAGAGCCACTGACAGGGAGCTGATGGAGGTAAGCCTGCACCCCAACCCCAACTCTCAACCCCCAGTCCCAGCCCTGAGCCCGCTCCAATCTGGAGCCCTCTCCTGCACCACAAACCTCTCATCCCTAGCCCCACCCCACAGCCTGCACCACCAGACTCAGCCCTCACCCCCTCCTACACTCCAACCCCCTGCCCCAGCCTAGAGCCCCCTCCCACACCCTGGCCCCACCCCAGAGCCCACATCCCCAGACGGAGACCTCACCCCCTCCCGCACCCCAACCCGCAGCCGGGAATCCCCTTATAAACCCTGAACCCTCATTTCTGACCCCAACCCAGAGCTCACATCCCCAGTTAGAGCCCTCACCCCCTCGCGAACCCCAGCCCAGTGAAAGTGAGTGAGAGTGGGGGAGAGTGAGCCACCAAGGGAGGGGGAATGCAGTGAGCAAGAGGTATGGCCTCGGGAAAGGGGTGGAGCTAGGGTGTTCAGTTTTGTGCAATTAGAAAGTTCGCAGCCCTATTTAAATCAGCATCAGTCCACCAAAAAATCAAGATCCTTTAAGGTATCTCAAGTGGGCACTCCAAAACTGAGACATACAAAATCACTAGTCATTAATGAAAACTTAGTGTTGTGTCTCTGACCCCGCCAGTGACAGGAAACAAATGATTAATGAGGACAATGATATGTGAAAAATCTATATTGCATGTATAATATGAATCTTGGAGATAATCCCAAATCAAATATAATTTCAGAAACACCTTTGAAATTACAGACTTGATAATGCCCTCCTTGTACACCCAAAATTGTAACTCTAATCAGTAGAGGTTTTAGGCACACAACAAATGCATATTTATCAGCCAGTTGATGGAGGAAGAAATTAGTATTACCAAGTGCTATCCTCATTAGAGGAAGACTAGAAAAACAGTGGTAATCATGCATGACAAATCTATTGTAAGTGAAAAATGCAAATATAGAGTGAAGAGTCTCCAGAGGTTTGAGTGATCAATGCAGTGATAGCAGAATGAAAAGCAATGGGGAAAAAAATCAGGATATACATCAGAAAGTACACTTACCCTGCAGAGAATCATCATAGTATAATGGCCATCCAGGCAAGATTACTGAAGCAAAAACCTTGCATTATTAAAGGAACAATTAGCTGGCATCAGTAGGCAATGGAGCATTTACAAATGGAAGTTTACAAAAACTAGTGTGACAGGGTCGGGCTGGATGGCTACAGGAGAGTAATTTTTTTTTAAGCAAAAAAGGTGGTTTTTTTTATTTGCATAACACACTTACAAAACAAAACAACAGCATATGCAGTGTGTAACACAGCAACCAATCACAATTGTTTTCTCATTAGCTTCAGGGGAGGGAAGTGTTCAAGCTTGCCTGGGCCCAGAGCGGGGGGCTTCCTCGACTCTCGTGGTCTGCCACCCCCTCAAGTTACCTAGCATAGCAACCCATGACCCATCCCGTGGGTGAGTAGATCGCGTCGGAAGCTGCGGGCTCGCTCGTAGGCCGCAGCACCGCGCTTTCCTTGCCCCCTGCCCTCCTTTATAAGGGCCCTTGTGGCCTGGAGGAGTTGATCAAAGTCCCCCCATAGCCGAAGAGCCAGCTGTGCCCTATCGCGGGTGCCACGGGTGTGTTCTAGGAACTTCCGTAGCGCACGCCGCAGCTCATGGGGGGGGTGGGGTTTCAATTCCCGAGGTATTCCCTGATGGGCCTCTTAATACAGCCTCGTGGTCCGCTAAGGCAGGTAGACAGGGTGCGGACCACCGACGGGGCGTCTGACAGGCTGGGGTTATTAAATTCATTTCACGCCTTGGGGTGGAGGGGGATGGCAGGGGAAAAATTGCCACTCCTAATGGGTCGCGACTAGAAAATGCAAAAACTGCTCCCTGGGGGGAGTCTGCAAAAGGCAGAAAGGAAATAACCCCAGGGGCGGCATTAACATTGCAGGAGGAGGGACCTTGGGCAGGGGCAGGGGTGGGGGCAGGGGCAGGGGTAAGGCTCTGGGGTGCAGGAGGCAAGCAGCTAAAGGAAAGTGCCTCCTGAGCAGAGTCAAGGGTTAAAGGGTAAGGGGGGGGGGGCTCCCAATAATGCTAGGTGCTGGCTCCATGGTGGTCTTAGCGGCCATGGCATCAGGTGGTGGACCGCCTTCTGCAGGGTGCTCACCCGGGAAGGCAAATAGGGGGAGGGAGCATGGGGAAAGGGAGGCTGGGGTAAGGCTGCCCAGCTCAAGGCCAGCCGGCAGCAAATTATCCCCTCCCTGGGTGACCGGGGTCAAATCTAGGGCCTCAATCTCCACATACACGGGGGAGAGGCCAACTCCTGCCACCCCGGGGGCCTCTCCTCTAGGGCCCGCCTTAACGGCCGCCTCGGGGTCCGCGGGGGGTTCGGGTAGCATCCAGGCAGAAGGGGCGTCCTCAGAAGTCTCGGAGGGGAGGGTCTCCCGTGGAGGGGGGATTCTGCCCTCCAATGCCAGTCCGTCTTCCCCTCCCGACACCGGCGGATGGATCTCGCTCGCGGCCGTGGCGGGAGGCTCGATAGCAGTGCCTCCTTTCCTGGTCTTCCGGGGGGCTTCCGCGTCGGATGGATGCAGCGGAGCTCGAGCCTTCCGCTTGCCTCGCTTCCCCTGGACTAGGGTCCAGCCCTCCATAGCGTCATCTGGGGGTTGGTTAGCAGGGGTCGTGTCGGGGGGCGGAGGCGATGGTTCAGGGGTTCGGGGGGGTAGCGGTGAGGCAGCATGAGGCGTGGGGGTTTCTCCTTGGGGCAGGCCCTCTCCTATACCCGGTAATATCCTTGCCACACCCTCCTCCATAGGCTCTGCTGGATTGGTACTAGCAAGGGTGGAACTCCCTTGCTCGCCCAGGCGTTGTAAGGAAGGTATCTCTTGGGCCCGGACGGGAGCAGCGATGGGTCGAGTAGGAGGAGGGTTGGGTTCAGGTGCCGGGCAGCCAGGGGCGTCGGCAGCGACAGGGCCAATGTCCTGCCGGGTCTTGGGGGTTTCGGGTGCCCCTCCCCCCTGGGCCAAAGGGCAGTCTCTGCGGACATGCCCCGCTGAGTGGCATAGGTAGCACCGGGCCTCTCCGGTGGAGTAAAAGACCTGATAGCGGGCTCCCTGGTAGGGGACTAGGAAAGACCCCTCGAGCGCCTCTACATCACGCGCCCCTGCCGGCGGTAGAAGCTGCACTGTCCGGTGGAACAAAAGGACATGACGGAGGGTGGGGTCCTTGCAGCCCAACGGGAGAGGGCTGATAACAGAGACAAGTTTCCCCAGGGTGGAGAGAGCGGGTAACAGGGCAACATTGGGTAAGAAGGAAGGAACGGAGGTGAGGACAAGGCGAACGCACAGGTCTTCTAGCGGCTCCAGGGGGACAAACACCCCCCCCACCGCCAGGCCTCTCTCTACCGCCTCCTGGGTGGCAGCCTCTGAAGCTAAGAAAAAAACGACCTTCCCATACATCTTGGAGGCCGCCACAATAGCCGTGGGTCCTACCACCTTCGCCAAGGCCTGCACGTATGTCTCCACGTGGGGTGGGGTGTGGCGGGCACCAGGAGGCAATGGACACCGAGCCTCCTGGTCAAGGCGGGGAAAGGGCCCCGGCCGCTGGTGATGGTAGCGGAGGTGGCGGGGTGGGGGTGAGATGACGAGGCGGCAGGCAGGGGGGAGCCCGTCACCGCCCGGGGATACGACCTGGGGGCCAGGGGAGGGACAATCGCGGAGCTGGTGGAGGGAAACACAGGGAGGGGCGCCACGGTTGATGACGAGGCCACAGCGGTGGGGGCAGCCCCTGCCATAGAGGGCTTAGTGGTTTTAGTGGGGCCCTTTCCATTTTTCTCGCCCTGGCCCTTCCAGCCAGCTGGGGGGGGGGTTCCTAGAATCTGGGGGGGGCGGTAGGCACAGCAGCAGCAGTGATCACCCCGGTGCCTCCTGCCGCCGGTGCCTCAGCAAGGGGGGTGGCAAATATGTTAACAATAGTGGTGGGGGGGGACCTTGGGGGTCGGGCAGGGGGTGAGGTGGGGGAGGGACAACTGATTTTGGTGGAGGGGCCTCACCCCTCTCATTCCCCGCCATTGTGAGCAGGGAGAGATGGGGAGACACTGGAAGGAGGAGGAGGAGGGAGGGGGAAGCAGAGTAACCGCTCCTCCCTGCTGGGCTGCAGGCAGGGGGGGAATGCCGAAGGGGTTGGACTGGGGGGGGAAACAAATCGGGGTCCGGTAATAGGGGCAAGCTGTGGGATAAGCAATCCGGGGGGGGGGGTGCAGACCCACGCACGTTTGTCCAAAGAGTCTCAGGTTGTCGGCTGTTATGTCCGGTCCGGAAGGCAAAGTTCAAAGCGAACAGCTGGATCCGAAGGGAGATGGCAGGTTGCCAGCAGGGATGGACGGCGGGGGGGCCGTGACAGTTGTAGTAATGGTGGGGGGGTTAGGGGCACCGATGGATCGGGGGGGGGGGCTCTGTGCCACACCCCCTGTGCCGCCACAAATGCAAGTAACCGCAGTCAAACTCTCCCCCACGAGAGTATAATTCAGAAAATTACTCAGTCTCACGGCCCCCTTCACGATGATTTGTAGCTTCTCTGGGTTGTTTCTCCTGTCTTCTGAAATCTTCTTCTCCAGCTGTGTTGGCTGTGTTCCAAGGCTTCCGGCATGCTGAGAATGTTGTAAAATCCGAGCTGCCAGGAAAACGGTTGGGTCTGGGGGTTTCCACTCCCCCCTCCGGACAGCAAAATCGGCAATCTTCCCCCTGCTCCTCCGGGGGGCTCAGCTGAGGCAAATAGCTGCGCCCGAAAGCAAGCGTGGGGGGGGCGGGTGCTGGTGGCAAGCTGAAGGCTGACCAGCACGTAAACGGCAAGAAGAAAAAAAATAACAAAAAATCAAAACAAAGCAAAAAGCGTCTGGCCCGGTCGGGGGGGACTAAGGCAGGTTCAAAAAGTAAGAAAAATCCAGGCCAGGGGGCTTTAGGAAAGAACAGAAAGCGGATAGCTGAGGAGCAAGCAAAGGACGTTCCGTTTCCCAACAGGGAAGGTTTCAGAACAATCAGAAACCTTCTGGAGACAATTAAGACAGACAGGCTGATTAGAACACCTGCAGCCAAACACGAAGCTGTTAGAATCAGGCAGGCTAATCAGGGCACCTAGGTTTAAAAAGAAGCTCACTTTAGATTGTGGTGTGCATGTGAGGAGTTGGGAGCAAGAGGCACTAGGAGCTGAGAGTGAGAACGTGGACTGTTGGAGGACTGAGGAGTACAAGCATTATCAGACACCAGGAGGAAGGTCCTATGGTGAGGATAAAGAAGGTGTTGGGAGGAGGCCATGGGGAGGTAGCCCAGGGAGTTGTGGCTGTCGTACAGCTGTTCCAGGAGGCACTCTAGACAGCTGCATTCCACAGGGCCCTGGGCTGGAACCCGGAGTAGAGTGTGGGCCCGGGTTGTTCCAGTTGAACAATTTTTGTATTAACAAATATTTTTTCTACAGGTGTAAATTGTCATTATTCTTCCAACTCTGTAACAAGTGTGAAATCTGATCATTGGGGTTGTGCAACACTTAACTATGTAAGTAACTTTTCTCTCTTACTCTCATAAGGAACTTTATGGTAATGGGAGTACTCATGTGATTTAGTTTTACATACAAATGTTACAAGTCTAAATACTAAGATGGGTGAACTTGAGTGCCTGATAGTAAATTAGGATATTGATTTAATAAGCGTCACAGAAACTTAGTGAAATGATGATAATCAATCGGACACAGTAATGCCAGGGTACAAAATATGTAGGAATGACATAGTCGGTCATGCCAGTTGGGGATTGGCACTATATGTGAAAGAAAGCATTGAGTCAAATATAGTAAAAATCTTAAATGAATCAAACTCTACCACAGAATCTCTATGGATAGAAATGCCATGCTTGAATAATAAGAATATAGCGGTAGGGATATACTGCCGACCACCTGACCAGGATGGTGATGGTGATTGTGAATTGCTGTAGGAGATTCGAGAGGCTATAAAAATAGAACACTCAATAATAATGGAGGATTTCAACTATCCCCACATTGGTTTCAGAGTAGCAGCCGTGTTAGTCTGTATTCGCAAAAAGAAAAGGAGTACTTGTGGCACCTAAGAGACTAACCAATTTATTTGAGCATTCATGAGGTACACTGAATGCATCCGATGAAGTGACCTGTAGCTCAGATAAACTGGTTAGTCTCTAAGGTGCCACAAGTACTCCTTCACATTTACTGGGTACAGGTAATTTCAGGAAGGGATGCAGAGATAAAATTTCTTGATACCACAAATGACTGCTTCTTGGAGCAGCTAGCCCTGGAACCCACAAGAGAAGAGGCAATTCTTGATTTAGTCCTAAGAAGAGCACAGAATCTGGTCCAAGAGGTGACTATAGATGAACCGCTTGGTAACAGTAACCATAATATAATTATAGTTAACATTCTTGTGTGTGGGAAACACCACATTTAGCTTCTGAAAGGGGAAACTAAACAAAAATGAGGGAGCTAATTAAATGGAAATTAAAAGGTAAGTCACAAAAGTGAAATGCCTGCAATCTACATGGAAACTTAAAAAAAAAACATAATAAGAGGACAAAAAATGTGCCATCCTTACTGGCCTGTAATTGCCAGGATCGCCTCGGGTGCCTTTTTTTAAAAAAATGGTGTTACTGTAGGTATCCTCAAATCATCTGGTACAGAAGCCCATTTAAAGATTGGTTACATACCATATTTATTAATTTTGTAATTTCATGTTTGAGTTCTTTCAGAACTCTTGGATGAACACCTTCTGGTCCTGGAGACCAACAAAGTAACTAAACAACAAAGTAAACAAAGCAATTAGAGGCAAAAACCCCTCCTTTAAAAATTGGAAGTTAACTCATATTGAGGAAAATAGAAAGGAGCATAAACTCTGGCCAGTCAATTGTAAAAGGAAATAGGAAGGGCAAAAAATAATTTTAAGAGCAACTAGCCAAAGACTCAAAAACTAATAGAAAAAAAAAGTTAAAGGACATCAAAAGCAGGAAACTTCTAAACAATCAGGGGGCCACTGGGTATTCAAGATGCTAAAGGAACACTCATGGAAGATAAGGCCATTGCAGAGAAGCTAAATGAATTCTTTGCATCAGTCCTCATTGGAGAGGATGTGAGCAAGATTCCCACACCTGAGTCATTCTTCCTAGGTGACAAATCTCAGGAACTGTTCCAGACTGAGTTGACAATTGAGGAGATTTTGGAACAAATTGATAAATGAAACAGTAATAAGTCTCCAGGACCAGAAGGTATTCATCCAAGAGTTCTGAAAGAACTCAAACATGAAATTACAAAATTACTAAATATGGTATGTAACCAATCTTTAAATTGGCTTCTGTACCAGATGATTAGAGGATACCTACAGTAACACCATTTTTTTAAAAAAAGGCTCCCGAGGCGATCCTGGCAATTACAGGCCAGTAAGCATAACTTCAGAAGCAGGCAAATTAGTTGAAACTATAGTAAGGAAGAGGCATGTAAAGGAAAAGCATGCCTCACCAATCCATCAGAATTCTCTGAGGGGCAGGGGGTCAACAAACGTGTAGACAAGGGTAATCCAGTGGATACAAAGTCCCTCACCAAAGGCTTTTAAGCAACATAACCAGTCATGGGATAAGAGGTAGGGTCCTCTTATATACCAGAAATTGGCTAACAGACAGGAAACAAGAGTAAGAATAAATGGTCAGTTTTCAGAATAGAGGGTGGGTAAATAGTTGTGTCCCCCATGGTTCTGTACTGGGTCCAGTGCTGTTCAACATATTCATAAATGATCTGGAAAATGGGGTAAACAGTGAGGTGGCAAAATTTGCAGATGATACAAAGTTACTCAAAATAGTTAATCTAAAGCAGACTACAAAGAGTTACAAAGGGATATCACAAAACTGGGTGACTGGGCTACAAAATGGCAGATGAAATACAATGTTGATAAATGCAAAGTAATGGACATTGGAAAACGTAATCCCAGCTATACATACAAAATGATGGAGATCTGAATTAGCTGTTACCACTCAAAAAAGAGATCTTGTAGTCATTGTAGATAGTTTTCTGAAAGCATCTGCTCAATGTGCAGCAGCAGTCAAGAAAGCCAACAGAATTTTAGGAACCATTCAGAAAAGGATATGGAATAAGACAGAAACTTTCATAAAGCCACTATGTAAATCTATGTTATGCCCACACCTTGAATACTGTATGTAGTTATTGCCACCCCATCTCAATATATATAAGAATTGGAAAAGGTACAGAGAAGGACAACAAAAATGATTAGGGGTATGGAACAGCTTCCATATCAGGAGAGATTAAAAAGATCAGGATTTTTTCATCTTGGAAAAGAGATGACTAAGGGAGGATATGACAGAAGTCTATAAAACCATGAATGGTATGGAGAAAGTGAGTAAGGAAGTACTATTTACTCCTTCACATAACACAAGATCCAAGGGTCACTCAATGCAATTAATAGGCAGCAGGTTTAACACAAATGTAAGGAAGTACTTCTTCACACAATGCACAAATTGTGGATGTCATTGCCAGGGGATGTTGTGAAGGCAAAAGTTATAACAGGGCTCAAAAAAGAACAAGATAAGTTCACGGCAGATAGGTCCATCAATGGCTATTAGCCAGGATGGTCAGGGATGCAACTCCATGTTGTGGGTCTCCCTAGCCTTTGATTACCAGAAGCTGGGAAGGGATGACAGGGGATGGATTGCTCAATGATTGTCTGTGCTGGTCATTCCCTCTGAAGCACCTGGCATTGGCCACTCTCAGAAGACTGGGCTAGCTGGACCATTGGTTTGACACAGTACGGCTGTTCTCAAATTCTTATACAGAATGAGAGATTGCTTTTATCTTTTTATCTGTACAATGCACCACAATTTGAAAGGACATTTGTTTTAGTAGGTTTTTTTTAGTTTATTCATTTTTAATTTATTTTTATTTAATATTTTATTAAACAAATTCACAAAATAATTTACAAAATTGCCTTTAAAATATGACAAACAAAAATATAAGAAGATCCAAAGATCCAATCCCTGGACAATCAACATATCTCATCAGCCTAAATAAAACTTTTCCACTTAACTATTACAAAGTGTCCATATGTAGAATAACTAGACTATGAAGAACAAAAATTCTCCAGTCTCAACAATGTGGAAGCTAAGCATTCTTATAGCACTTTCAGAACAGAGTACAAATTATTATACAAAAATAAAAAATAGTAGCAAAACCAAATCAAGGCATTAGAATAATATGGTCTTTCCTAAGTTGAATTGTTTTGAAAAGGTGCCATTTGTAAGCTCTACGAAACCTTTTCAAGGTGACTTATGGAAGTCCTTGATACATTGTATTCTGACAGACACGGAACAGAGACCAAAATGAAATGGGTCATTGAATAGTTTAGTTTTCAGTGGTATGGCACTGTGAGTGAGGTGACACTATGTGGCCTTTATTCCTTGCAGAGAATCTGCTTGGAAGTACTCTAGATACTGAGATCTGGGCATGATGTGGGCTTCTTGGTGAAATCCTGGCCTCACTGAAATCAATTGCAAAACTCCTAGTGACTTTATTGGGGCCCAGAGTTCACCCAGTGAGGTTCTGGGCTAAGGTTCTCTAACACACAGCACAGAAAGAAATATTTCACTTTGCTGATGAACTTCCTTTCCCTTATCTTTCCATGTGTTTGTGCATGTGCATGGTATGACATGGCAGTGGAGCACACACAGAACTAGCCATTCAAAACTTTGCATGCCCTGATGCTAGAGAGGAATCTTTTATTTTATTTTATTAAACTTATTTATTTAAAAAGAAAAACTTAGTGTTATTGAATGGAATTCAACCTGCCAGGCAGAATTTTTTTTCGGGTTGGAGGACAGTATTTTTTAAAAATAATTATATGTATGAAGAAAAAGAAGGAAATAGAAACCTTGATCCTCTATTGGTGAAAATCAGAGATGGGTCCCATGAAATTAATGGATCTAGACCAATTTACACAAACTGAGGATCAGACCCATCATGTATAATTTTAAAGATAAAATCAATTAACCTAAGGAAGAAATTGTCTACAATCAGAAAACAATGGGAATATTGCTACAAGAGGCTAGCATAATCAGGGAAGATAAAGTCAAATTGTTAATTCTAAGTGTCTTAATTAACTTAATTTATGTAGTTTCAGGTTTGTCTATACTGGAATGCTTTGCTGCACTAATTAGATCAGCACACTTAAAGGAGCAAAAATAACCCTGGTGTGAACACGGCTATAACAATATAGCTTATTCCAGTATGGACAGTGAAATAAGCTGTATATTGCTCTAACATAGTCTTTCCGCAAGTAGAAAAAGCATACTGAACAATAAGGGCTATGAACATCTTTAGGTATATTCTTAATGCACTTTCACTCTCAGACCCTGGTCCAAAGCCCACTGAAGTTAATAGGTGATGATCCTTGACTGCAACAATCTTTTGATCACGGCCTGGCACATACAGTTTGATTTACATATTATAAATTAAGCATGTACTTAGTCCATCTATACATAGCAAAGTACTTAAGCATGTGCTTAAGTCCCAACAAAGTCAAGCACCTGCTTAAATTCTTGGATGAATGGAGATAGTCTTAATCACATGCTTAAAGTTAACCATGTGCTTAAGTGCTTTGCTGAAATATGGTCTCTTTATCAATCTCTGTCCATATGACCAATTTTCATTGAGGTCAACAAGAGTTTTGTCCACTATTAAGAGCAGTGCAAGGCTCTGAAGTAAATTACACTGGCATGTCACTTAGAAAAAGCAAAAATAAATTACAACATAGATGTTTGTTCTAAGCCTACAAATTCATATATCCTTCTTTCTATAACTGGTCAAATATAAACAGTTAAGAAAAAGAAAAGAACTGGGAAAAGGTCTGCAACTCAATCCATGCTCTTCCACTCTTCAAACTTCTTCTCTCTGTTGCTAACAAAGCCCTGAAATTAATTATTGGGGGCTTACCTCATAATTTCACCTCTTTTGATGCTCATTTTTATGCTCAAGAAAAGAAAAAGAACTCATTGTAAAATGTTCTCCAGGGGCTGCATTCATATGCCATTTTTTCCTCCTCCTCCACTCTCAAGACCCATTCTTCCAAACCCACTCATGTGAGTAATCCTATTGATTCCATTGGGACTAATCATTGCTAAGGATATTTGCATTAATGTCTGCAGCATCAGGCCTCTTTGATGCTCAAACTATTACTTTGAAAGTGCCCATTTGAAAGTCCCCATACTCTATATTTCTCTGTATTTGATGGTTAATTGTTAGCTAAAACAACAATAAAAGGAAAAAGCAAATGGTGGAAGTGATCTGGTTCTGAATGTTACCTTCGGGCCCAATCTGATAGATGCTGAGAACCTCCTGGCAGTTGCGGAGCTCTCAGTTACCAATGTATTAAATAGGAGTTGAAGGCTTTTAGACCCAGAGCCTCAAAAGTACTTAGATGCCTAACTGGCATTGATAGTCACTGAAATACTTTTTGAGGATCTGTGCCTTTATGCCTCATGAGAGATGCCATTACAGATTCAAGAGCATCATGACTTTTGTGCTTGAAGTATTTTCAACTGCCTAATATGTCAATGGGATTTTTAATACATTTATTTAGCTACCCTTTGTAACAAAAGAGCATATGGAAATAGATCAGACTTCTTTTGGAGAAGTTGTGGATGGGGAGGGATATTTTGTTTTAAATATTAAGGTCACTCTTTTTGACAGCTGCAGTGTACTCACAAAATGGAGCATGCAAGAGACCAGGGTGTTTGACTTTTTGGAGTAGAAGTGATTGAACCATTCTTTTATAACACATGCATGCATTATAGTTTGTAGCATTCAAATGGATAGCACAAGATTCTGTTCAAAGAAATGCTATCCCTAAATTAATTAAAATAATTAAACTAGTGGGCATTTTATATTCTTAATAGTAATCTATCAATTTAATATGTACAAAAGAAACAAGCAGTTTATTATGCACCTATATATTTACTAACCATACTGTTCTTTGAAAGGACATAGAGGGGTGGGAGGAATCCAATAATAATCCAGGAAGAAAACGTTTACACCCACAGCAATGAAACTATAATTTGATAATCATCATAAATCAAGGTTTATGAAAATGTAATGAAGTCCAATTTATTGTTAATAGTGGTGTTTAATTTCCCTGAAAATGTTTTTCTTGTAATCCAATACGCAACTATTAGGGAATAATTTGAAAAGTGTGGTATGACAAGAAATGTTTTATATAATTTGAACAGTGTGGTATGACAAGAAATTGTTAAGAATACAGTAACAAAATGGCTGGAGGCTTTGGAAAAAACAATGTAGAATGAAAACAAGAAACTTTTCAAATGTTTTGCAGATAAAAGATAAGTTGCAGATGGTTCCCCAAACTCCTTGAGATCAAAAAGTCAGATGCTTCCTTCAACCTGTGGTCCTGAAGTCCTACTGATTTACATACCGTTTTGTATTTACAGGATGGGCAGCAGGGATGTAGTAATGGGGACCTACATGACCAAAGATAGTTACTTTAGTAGCCTTTATTCTGGAAGCATGAGTTTAAATCATGACTCTGATCACAAGTGGCAACATGTTTGGTGCATTTAACCTAATTGGAGTTGAGTGAACAAGCTGACATAACAGCAGAACCTTTCACCCCAACTTTAAAGTGCTCCATTTATTTATTTCGGAAAGTGAATATAAAGTTTCTATTTTGGTTCCTTTTATTTGTGTTTGCATTTGCACTATGTTCTTCCTGTTGATATCAGAAGCTGAATTGCCAAAACACCATTAGCTAAGTTATTTTCATATGACTTCTACTTCAGCAATAAGTAGACAGTACCTGAGGTAATGATAATATTAAAGTGTCTGAATTTTTGGATGCCTCTCCAAATAGAACCAAACCTTTAGAGATTCACCCATGTTGATTGTATATTTAGTTTGCACATATTTCTGTCCAAGAGAAGCCAAGAATTGTGCATATCTTGTTAAAATTTGTATTTCCAGACATAGCTATGGGGAAGTGGAAGCTTGCATAGCACCTACCTATATTTAGTTCCCAGAGATCAAGGCAATACTGTTTTATTTTTTGCATTCAGTCTTTCAAAAAAAGTAAATATTTCCTAAGCTGTAAAAAACAGTCTGACAAAATCTAAAGTCATAGTGCTGAAAACTCCCCCTCCCTACAGTTGTGCCCTGTGAGGGTGCAGAGTTCTACACCTGGATTCAGTTGTAGAATTCTGTCCTAAAAGAATATAGGATTTGTCCTTTAAGGATTTTGTTCCTAGTTATAGCCTTTATACTATTCCATGACACTGGCTATTGAGAAGGGATAAGTTCATCATCCTTTGGGTACTCCCATTGCTGATTTAGAAGAATTTTTCCGTCTTCCACAGAAATTTCTGAATTTAGCTCTGGCCCATATCCTAGTGCTTAAAAAGTCAGTGGGCATTTTGCCATCGATTTCAACAGATCAGAATTTGGCTCCTGCTGAGCATTCATATGTAAAATAATTTTCCAGCAGCAATATCATTGTCATGAAAAACTTTAGGCAAAACTACATATCACTTCATATACGTGTGGTTAATTTGCTGTTTTCTCTGGTATGAGTTGTGTGTGCGGAGGGGGGAGGCTGGTGTTTTTGCACAGCTCTACTTGACAACTCAGCTTTGTAATCCAATTTTAAAAAAAAATAATTAAGCAGCACCACTGAGGTTGCTGTCTGCGTTAAGCTGGGAAAATTAACAATTATTTAGGCAAATTTGTTTTTTAATTTTCTACAATCATGACACCCTCTGTATTCCTCTCTGTCTCTCTCTCAAGATAGTTTTGCTAAACATTTGGTTATTATTCATAAGGACTTTAAAACTAGTGGCTACAATTCTTTCCATTACATGATAGAATTCATGCTTGTGAGTATCATAGGATATGAATAAAAGTTCTGATCATGCTGTCAAAAGAAAAGGGAAAGACAAGTCAAATTATCTGTTCTGGAAGCAAGACAAGATTAAATGAAGTTTTGCAAGTCTTCCCTCCCTTTCTCTCAGCCGTAGGTGGCAGTAACATTATCATCTTAAATATCTCCTCTTTGGCCTTCTCTTGCAAATCATGTTTTGCCTCTGAAATACAATACAATTCATCAGTTGAACAACTGGCTGAATGTGATTTATTCTCACAATTTTATTAATACAGTGATGTTAATTTCATGAAGCAAAGTTCAGATTTTGCTCAGGAACATAAAACTTCCAGATCTGAAAGCTTTCTTTTGCTTTCAGTTTGCTGTTTTCATATCTGATAGAAACAAGACAGAAGACTGAATAAATCAAAATGTGTATGCAGCTTAAAGATCCACATACTGAGCAATTGTCAGCTGGAAGAGATAATTGTTTACATGACTGAATGACTATAGCATATCACATGGACTCTTTCCCCTTGTATTATCTTGCTCATTTCATGAAGCTCCTTTGTTCTCTACTGGAACTACCTTTTTAATCACAGAGCATGGGTTAGAAGAACAAAATAATTATGGAGCTCTGTTTGGGTTCACATGTTTTTTTTTTTTTAAATGTGTGCAGGAGGGGAGGGCTACAGGCTGTAGAAGTGAAATACATTAACCATAACAAACACCTGTGGATGGGCGTTTTAAAGTGTTCAGCAAGGACTTCAATAGGAGACAAGTTAGGCTACTGCTCAGCGGTTTTGAAAAATCCATCCCCTGTGCATTGAGACAAGAAGGTTGTTTCAGGGGGTAGCTGAGAAAGTAAAAACATCTAGAATGCTGGTGTTCTACAAAATGGAGATAACAATATTATTGAACATATATCTATGAACGTATTATGCTATTAAATACAATAATTTGTTATGAATAGTGCTCCATTTCTACTATTAATTTACAAACTTAAAAGGATTCAAGTTTGGTTTGGAAAAGGCGTCAAGAGGTGTGATGTGGATCCAAAGTTTCTCCCGACTCTAGGATCATAGTAGTTACAGAGCCAAAAACCCAGAGTCCTCCAATCTGAGAAAATAGGCTAGTGATCCACAAAAAAATTTCTGCGATTTCCTATCATAAGGGAAAATCATGAGGCCTTTCTTGTGTTATATCAACACCTCTGGCAATTGCAGAACACTAGGAAAAACAAAAATGTATTTGAATAGTTCAGAAGCTTCTTAAAGTTTGATTCAAATTAAATTCCAGAAACAGGGAAAGGTTTTGGAGGAGACAGATTTTATTTATTTAACCAAATTACTCATTGCTAACCTGTAAGCAGTTAAGACCTAATAGTACAGGCTAACACTTGCACAAAATAAAAAGTGGTTGTACTAGTTTTTCATTGATTTACATGGAGGTCACATCCTACCACAAATGGAGTGCTGTACTTCCCCTTTGTGACACTAACATTTTGATAAAGTCCTTATGGTTTGTATTGAAATCACTGTTGATTGCATGAACAAGAGTCCAGAAGAGCCTAATAATTAAAAATATCTTCTGAATTCAATTAAAATACAGGAGGATACCACAAGGAGATAACCATTGACTTTAATAATTGACTCAGAGATAAGTACCGCAGAAGGACTCTAAACTAGGGATAATGATTTTCTCGCTGCTGGAATTACATTTGTAATTTTTTCAATGAAATGCTCAAGAACTTCCTCTGAGTTTCTGCTGACTTTTAGAACATATTTATCAGTGAATAGTGACAGATCCTTGATTTACATTGTATTCTCTGAAATATAAATCAATAACTTTTTTGTTTCACTTCAGCTGTATATTGTGTTCTATTAACTTTGTGTGAATAGCAAAATACCACTGCCTTATCTGGTATAATTCTTAAAGTATAACCTCTACCTGTGAGTAGAAGGCTGCTGATTAACTGCGCTAATTTAGGACAGGTGTTTATTGCCCATGTCACCCACCCAGAAGGCAAAATAATTGAAAATTTTAAAATTATTTAAAAGTCTATCAAGGGAATGAGGATAAATTAAAAATTCCACAAGACGTATATGTAATAAGCTTAATGAGTATTACCACCATTTTACAGAGGGGGAACTAAGACATTAAATGACTTGCCTAAGGTCTAGTTTGTACGTATTCAAATACATGTTGTATTTTAAATAGAATTTTTTTTCATAAATGAAAAATTCACAAAAGTGAACTCTCAACATTTTAAATTGACATTTTTTATCCAAACTGTGGTAAAAAATGTTTTGTTTACCAAAAAACTGGCTTTTTGTGCAAAAACTAAAAATCAGTCAATTTCAGAGTCTGTAGTATATAAACAATCTCAACATTCTGACATTGTTCAGCTTTTTTTCCTAAGACCGCAATCAACTCCGGTAGCTTGTTCAATATTCAAGCAAGTGTCATTTTTCTGCTTTTTTATAGGATCAGAAAAGAGAGACTATTTTGCATGCTATAGATGGGAGGGTTCCAGCTTCCTCAAGCATGGGGTGCTGTTTGTGGGAAGAGATGGGTCCACTTGACCAAGAAAGGGAAGAGCATCTTTGTGCACCGAATCATCCACCAAGTGAGGAGGGCTTTAAACTAGGTTTAAAGAGGGCAGGCGAGAAAAGCGCACAGGTAAGCATAAAAAAATGTCAACCTTAACATAGTGCTAGATGTTGGGTGTGGGGAGGAAGGGCGGGGCAGCGCATGGAAAATTGCATTATGATCATAGGTGCAACAAGAGCAAAAACAATGGCGGAATCTGCTCAACATTTTAGATGTATATACAAAAATGCACAAAGTGTGGTGAATAAACAGAAAGAACTGGAAGTATTAGTACTTAATCTAAATTATGATAACTGGAGTCTCAGAGACTTGGTAGGATAAAATTCATGACTGGAATATTGGTAGAAAGGGGTATAGCTTGTTCAAGAAGGACAGGCAGGATAAAAAGTGAGGAGGTGGTGTAACCAGGGGGACAGCCATCATAGTAAACTTGTTTCTGATCAGGCAGGAATTGAGAGTGAACCTGAAGGTGGAAAGCAATTTGTGGAAAGTGATCATAAATGATAAATTTCTTGATTCTAAGGAAAGGAAATAGTGAGATCAGCAGAATAAGGACAATTGTTATAAAAGAAAAACAGACTTTCACACATTTAGAGAGCTACTAGGTAGTCCCATGGGAAGAAAATCTAAGGAAAAATGGAGTTCAGGAGAGCTGGCAGTTCTCAGAGACAATATTGAAGGCACCACTGCAAACTATCCTGATGTAAAGCAAAGGGATGAAAACTAGTAGAAGGCCAATATGTCTCCATCAGGAACTCTTTACTTACCTAAAAATCAAAAAGGAATCCTACACAGAGTGGAAACATGAAGGAGTATAAATGAACAGCACAAGTATGCAGAGACAAAATGAGTTACACCTAGCAACGGATGTAAAAGAAAATAAGAGGTTTATTAAATCGATTAGAGTTAGAGAAAGATGAAGAAAAGTGTATGCCCTCAACTTCACGGGAAAGGAGAGCAAATAACTGATGATTTCAAGAAAGCTGAGGTGTTCATTCTCTATTTTGCCTCAATCTTCACTATGTCCAAATATTCTACACAATTAATACTAACTGTAAACAGGAAGGAACAAAAGTCAAAAATAGGGAAAGAACAGGTTAAAAATATTTAGATGAGTTAGATGTATTTAAGTCACCAAGACCAGACAAAATTCATCCTAGGTACTTCAGAAACCACAACTGAAGCAAGCTTGGAACACTTAGGCTTGGTCTACACTACAGAGTTAGGTTGACATAAGGCAGAGTATCCACTCCAAGCTGACTGCCACTCAGGCTTCCCACTTGGGCTGCCTCCCAGGTTCCCTGTGGGAAGCCCAGCTGCCCCCCAACTCCTGGCTCCCCTCAGGGAGCATGGCAGCCCACTGGACTCCAGGTGATGATCTCCCTGCCAGAGGTGAGAAGCCCCAAGTGGTTTCCCCCCTTTTCCTGACTGGGAGAGGGGAGGTGAGAAGCCGCAGGGGGCAGCTGGGCTCCCAGCGGGGAGTTGTGCAGAGGTGAGAGCCCTGGCTATCAGCCCCCCATACTGCCCCTCTTCAGTTGGTGGAAGCGCTCCTGGTGAGGACATGCACCACCAACAGAAAGAGGGTAGTGTGGACATCACTGCGGTGGCCATAAGTCAACCTAACATAGGTCAATTTAAGATTGCAGTGTACACATGCCCTTAGTGATTATCTTCCAGAACTCAAGGGACGGGTGAGATCCCAGAGGTCTGGAGAAGGGAAAAGAGAGAAAATTATAGACCCAGAAAATTATAGCTCAGTCAGCCTAACTTTGATTTCCAGAAAGATACCAGAACAAAATTATTAATCAATTTGTAAGCATCTACAGGATAACAGGCTTATAAGGAATAGCCGACATGGGTCTGTCAAGAACAAATTATTTTCTCGTGAGCAAACTAGGGATAGAGTTTGGTCACTAACCTGGCTGGAAGCATGTGGTGAGAATTTTTTGCTTGACTCTGGTATTGTTTGTTAAGTTAAACATTAGTAAATATTTTATATTTATTTTTCTCATAGCCATTTTTGACTTTTATACCTTATCACTTTCACTTCCTTAAAATCTCTCTCTTTGTAGTTAATCATCTTGTTTTTACTGTTTTATCTAATCCTGTATGTTTAACTGAAGTGTCTGGGTAACTCTATTTAAGGTAATATGCTGGCAAAAATATTGATACAGCTGATGAAAGGGCTGGGCAATACAGGACATATATTTATGGTGGAAAATTCGGGACTGCAGGTGTGTTGGAGTCACCCTGCAGCATAACCAAGGCTGGTGAGAGCCAGGGTATAAGTGGCAGGCTGCAATTACAAACAGACACTTGGGGGTAGGAGGGTGTGCCTTGCATACTAGAAGACTCTTTGTGAGTAGCCCAGGTGGGAACCTCTTCAGCTAGGCATTGTAAGGCATCCAAGGTTGCAGGACAGAGAGAACACTGCCCCCCACTGGTCTAAATTGTAATGTGGTATGTCACAGTGGGTAAATAACTGCTTGACAGATCATATTCAAGGAGTAATCATCTATACTTTCCTGTCAGACGGGAAGGACCATATCTAGGGCAGTCAGTCCTGGGTCTGGTACTAGTCAGTATTTTCATTAATGAGTTAGATAATGGAACAAAGAGTATGCTGATAAATTTTCAGGTGATGCCAAGCTGGAAGGGGTTGCAAGTACTTTGGAGGACAGGATTAGAATTCCAAATGACCTTCACAAATTGGGGAATTAGACTGAAATCAGCAAAATGAAATTCAATAAAGACAAGTACAAAGTATTTCACTTAGAAAGGAAAAATCAAATGCACAACTACAAAATGGGGAATAACTGAGTAGGTGGTAGTACTGCTGAAATGGATGTGGGATCACAAATTGAATAAGTCAATGTGATGCAACTGCAAAAAAAGCTAATAATTCTGGGCTGTATTAACAGGTGTGTCATATGTAAGCCACACAAGGTAATTGTCCCACTCTGCACAGCACTGGTGAGGCCTCAAGTGGATGACTGTGTTCAGTTGTGGGGACCACACTTCAAGCAGGGAGTGAACAAAGTGACGAGAGTACAGGGGAGAGCAACAAAAATAAAAAGTTTAGAAAACTTGACCTGTGAGGAAAGGTTTAAAATCCTGGGCATGTTCAGTCTTGAGCAAAGAAGAATGAGAGGGAACATCAGAACAGCCCAACAGTCTGAAGTGTTCAATTGTTTTCCATGGATACTGAAGGTCGGACAAGTAGTAACTGCAGCAAGGGAGATTTAGGTTAGCTAGTAGGAAAACCTTTTTAAATATAAGGAGAGTTATAATCTGGAATAGGCTTCAAAGGGTGGCTGAGGAATCCCATCACTGGACGTCTTAAATAAAAGGTTAGACAAACACCCGTCAGGGATGGTCTAGGTTTACTTGGTCAGCACAGGTGGCTGTACTTGAGGACTTCTTGAGGTCTTTTTCAGTCCTACTTTTCTATGATACTATTATTCTATAAGGTATTACTACAGTATATTGTAATCTAACAGGGGAAAACCTGTGCAGCCAGAAATCTCATGAAGTCCTAACCCGTGAGATTTCCAGCTCAAGTCACAGACCAAATAAATAAATAAAAATAAAAAAATTGGTCATCTATTTGATGAAGATCAGGCTTTTGGGATCCTTCTCCACATTGGGAAAATGCCAGACATTTGGAAATGTGGTTCCTATAAACATCCAAAAGTACTGAACCTATCCAAATGGAATAGGTTAGGAAATCCATCTAGATATCTCAGGAGATCAGTCTTTCCCGCGAGATGTTCAGTACTTCATTGTTCGGGATTGGGCTCAAAAAGCTCTGAAAACTCTTTTTTGTGGTATTATATTCCTTATCCACCTGTGTCAGATCCTGCATTCCCTCTACTCCAATCAGTCAATGGTACTGAGTCAGATATTGAAGTGAGCAGGAATTGAAGACACTCAGGGTGAAATCCTGGACCCATTGAAGTCAATTGGAGTTTTGAGATTGATTTATAGCACCAGGATTTTCCTGTAAGCATTTTGCAGAAAATAGATAAAATAAATACAATTAACCAGGCTTTTTTTAACCTCAGATACTGGTTATAGTAAATTATATCTTCACTGTTCCAGATTCTTCACAACATTCAAATAGTTTTTCTGTATTTTTAAACCAATGAACTACAGAATTACAAATTTCAAAGACAACATAAATATGAGGTAATATCATAATATGTACTAGATAACAAAAGTTCCAACTAATATTATTGAACCAAAGTTGAAATATAATCATGACAGCTGTCTTTGTCAATTATCAAAAACATTAACTATGAAGCTCAGTCTTAAAATACTTTACATAATTAAAAATGAAAACCACAAGCAGATTGTCTTTTTTCCCAAAAAAATTTAAATTTGATTCAGTATTGTAGATGACACCAGAAAAGAAGTGATCTAAAGTACTGAACCATCTGTGCTGCTAAATCTATACACAATGGAGTGTGTTAAAGATGGAATTTCATTTCAGGCGTAACTTTTAATTGCTTTGCTTTCATGGGATTATTTATGTTAATCTTCCTTGCCTCTCCAAAAACATGTGCAACTCCCATTAATGTAAAGAAGAAAAGCATGCAAGAAAGGCAAAGGTGAATATAGCAATATTAATTTTAAGTATGCAAATATACTATAAAAACTGATAAACAAAGGTCCCAGCAATGGCCTCTGCATGCTTACCTTGCATATTTAAAGTTTTAAAATATTTTAAGTGTAGGGCCAAACAAATCTTGCATTTGTCTGGCCAAATGAGAATTTGCATGAGCAACAATCCGTCAGATGATTTCACGACAATGATTTAGGATGGAATTTTCATCAGAGCCTAAATGACAAAGAAGCACAAGTTCCATTGACTTTCACTAAGATGCATGCTCCTAAGTCACTTAGGCTCTTTAGAAAATGTCATGTTAAGTGACTAGTAGAGTGACAAGTTGCTAGTAGTCCGGGGTTCTACTCCTGGATTTCCCATGACATAGGAATCCTTGTGCAAATCTGTAACTTTTTGTTGTGTCTCAGTTTACTCATTCTGAAAACAGGAATAATATGTTTTACCTAATGTACCTCCTGCAGGTGTTGTAAAGATTAATATATAATTCTCAGATGCTTTAAAATGTTCAGATGAAAGGTGGCATAAAATTATATTTATTAACATTCTCACTTTCAATGTACATTTTTTTTTATATATGTGAACAGAGTGTGAAGCGTTTTGTGTTCAGACCCATTGAGCACTTAGCACTTAATTTTACCTCAGCTTTCCTTCTGTACAGCATAGTCCTGAAAAATGTAGGCCAGACGCATTGGTCAAAATGGTCTTTCTGAATTTACTCCCTATAATATGATTCCAGATTCTAAAACATAGTTCCTTCTGTAGTTAACCAAATACACAGCTCAAATTATGTAGACACAGATAACCATAAACTATCATGAGAGCCTTTGTCTGTATTTCTCTGAGTGGTCTGGATAAGTTGAGATAATGTGTTGGGTTTTTTTTTTTTCCTCTCCTCATTTCCTTCAATAGTTAGATCAAAGAGTACAGCTGGTATTCTCTTATAATTTAATAGGTAAGTGGTATAGGCATTTTAGGTATAATTTGCCCTGGGTTTCATAAAAGCTGAAATCTGCTGCCTGAAAGCAAAGACATACAATTGTCCACAATGTTTTGGGTTTTTTTGTTAAAAATGCATTCACAGTTTCAAGGAATTTGTTATTAGTGAAAAGTACTACATTGACAGCATTACCAACTGAGACACTATCCGTACGGAAGTATAAAGTTTTCCAATACTGTTCTACAAGTCCCCAATTTAGGAAAGCACTTGAGCACATGCTTAAAGTTAAGAATCTTAAAGTTAACTATGTGCTTAAGTACTCTCCTGAATTGGGGCATTCATGTCTATAAATAGATTTTTCCCCTTTCTCAATCCCTTGCTCCTCCCCCCCGACACACACACACACACACACACACACACACACACACACACACTGTAACTTCAATGGGAGAAGAATTAAGTCATTGTTCAGCACTTCTGAAAATCCTTCTCTAAATTTTCTATAATTTATCAGGACCGTTGATCTCTTTAATGTGTGTTCCTCCGTCTACTGTTCTACTTCCTAATTATTTATTCAGTCCTTAAGAGAGCCTGGAATTGGAGTAGCTTCCTTACATCATATTCATTTGTAAAGAATACTGGAGAATACCAGGGAAATACAAACACTATTATAATTCATAGATTCCAAGACCAGACAGGACCATTTGTTGGATCATATTAAAGAAGTTCTGTATTAAAATCACAAATGAGTTTGATTCCCCATAGTTTAAATTCCAGGAGGTCTCTTGGTTTTTGGTACTGTTTCTCTCCCTCTATGTGTGAAACTTGCAAGCTGCTAATTGTGTTAGTACATTCAAAGACAGAGTCTGTTCTCAAAGCAATTCTTTGTAACAGCAACTACTCACACAGAGAGAGACTCAAAGCAATACTTTGTAACAACAGAAACCGCACCCAGAGACTCCCAGCCCTTTTGTTGTATTCATCTCGCTTTGTTAACAATTGTGATTAAAATAGAGATAGAGGATGTATGTGGATGGTTGCTTGGTGATATATAATAATATAATAAGTGAATGATCAGGGAGGTGCCAGCCTAAGAATGCAGTGTCCATCGGCTGAAGAAGACGTCAAGTGGAAATAACCAGAGGACCCCCGGAGGGCAGACTGGAATCCACCCAACAGCCTCAAGAATGGGAGAATCAAAGAACAAGATAACATCTGGCAGCACAGAGCCATCAGGAATGTGCCATCTGCTGATGGATTCAGCAACAGCATGATGAAGCAATTCCCATAGACTGGCATAGGAAGAAATTATTATAAAAATGGACTCTAGAAAGTGAGAACTTTGGGGTCTGATTCTTCAAACCAACTTCCAGGAGCATCAGATGAGCATCTGACAAGGCCCTGCTCCCTCCTCATGTCCAGGCCACCTGGCCAGTGGCTTGGCATGAGCAACTCTAAGGCTGGTAACTATGATAACAACCTTGCAGAACCTGTGTGTGTGTGTGTGTGTATGAATGAATGTGTGAATAAATATGAAATTGAATGGAATGTTATAGCTATAACTAACTGCTTACTATGATTCTTTCTGTATTCACAATAAATGTGGCATTTTGCCTTTTTCCCTTTAATAAGATCCTGCTGGTTTTTATTTTATTGGTATAACACACTGTGATCACCTAGTTTGACCTCTTGTATAGCATAGGCCATAGAACATGAATTTACAGAACACACTTGCCAAATACTTCCTACAGAGTTTGTCAATGAACACAGGGCAAAGAAACCAGAGGGCAAATTTAATTCAAAATGTGTTTAAAGAACACTGTTTCTCTAGACAATAAAAATCTTAGGGTATGTCTACACTGCAATAATACACCCATGGCTGGCCTGTGTCAGTGGAGTCGGGCTTGAGGGGCTATAAAATTGCAGTGCAGACATTCAGGTGTGGGCTGGAGCCAGGTCTCTGGGACTCCACGAAGGGAGCGAGGAATTTTATAGACCCACAATTTTATAGCTCCTTAGCCCAAGGCCCATGAGCCCAAGTCAGCTGACATGGGCCAGCTGCGGGTGTTCCACTGAAGTGTAGACATACTCTTGTTGTGCACTGTACTGAATGTTATGTTAACTGATATATTAGGACTTTTAGTTAATGACTGGTAGTGTATTTTAAATTCATTATGAAGAGACAGCTTGATTTTTTTTTGTCATAAAACTTCAACAGCTGTATTTTAATAAGGGATTAAAAAAGTAGATAAAACTTAAGCCAGTGGGAACGTTTGAGGGGGGAAGTAATAATAAAAATCTTTTTTTGTTCTGTCAGGTAACATGGTGTTGGTGATTTATTTATAGATTTCAAGGCCAGAAGGGACAATTGTGATCATCTTGTCTGACCTCCTGCATAACATGGGCCATAGAATTTTCCCCAAAATAATTCCTAGAGCAAATCTTTTAGAAAAAAAATCCAGTCTTGGTTTTAAAACTGTCAGAGATAGAGAATCCACCACAACCCTTGATAAATTGTTCTAATGGTTAATTACTCTCACTGTTAAAAAAATTATGCTCTATTTCCAGTCTGAATTTGTCTAGCTTCAACTTCCAGCCATTGGTTTATATTGTACCTTTCTCTGCTACACTGAAGAGCCCATTATTAAAGATTTGTTCCCGTGTAGATACTTACAGATTAATCAAGTCATTCCTTAACCACCTCTTTGTTAAGCTAAATTGTGTTCTTTGAGGTTTATCACTATAAGATATGCTTTCTAATCCTTTAATCATTCTCATAGTTCTGCTCTAAATCTTCCTCAATTTATCAACATCCTTCTTGAATTGTGGACACCAGAACTGAACACAGTTGTGACACTACTCCCCATATTCATCACAATAGTAGCATTATGATATGATTATGACATAGTTATAATGCATCTTGTACAAGATATGTCTTGTGAGGTATCCCTGGAAAAGTTATGCTTTGATGAATATAATTATCCTATTTGTATGCATGTAAAATTTTTTGTATCTGAAGTTTTGAATATTGACTATGTATCTGTATTTCAAATGTGCTTATTCTGGAAAACACCCACAGCTAGCCTTTCAGGTACAAAACTGAAGAATCTATTCAGTGCTGATGGCCCATCAGCAAAGACAATGGACCATCAAAGAGCATAGCCTTTCTGTAAATGTTTCAGCCATTCTGAACGTAATGGCTGTTATGACTCAGCAGGGCATGTGACCAGACCACATGGCGCTGAACTCCATTTTGGTACCAGTGTTTTTCCACAAGCTGGACTGGGAACTGAGTTTGGAACAAAGGGTTCCTGCTCTATGGAGAAGCTATATAAGGTAGACTGTGACATCATCTCGTGGCCTCACTTCCTATATAAGAGAACTCCTGGAAACAGCTGAGGATAAAGACTGAACTGGGAGGAAGTGCTGATCCCAGGCTAACGGGATTTCTAGCCTGTGTAGGGAAACCTGGTGGATTGATTGTATCATCAGCCTAGGGTGAGAAATTGCTAACTCATATCCAATCCATCTAGTATGTTAGGCTTTGTTTATGTTTTGTTTATTTGCTAGGTAATCTGCTTTGATTTGTTTGTTATCCCTTATAATCACTACAAATCTATCTTTTGTAGTTAATAAACTTGTTTTATGTTTTAATCTAAACAAGTGTGCCTTTAAGTGAAGTGTCTGGGGAAAATCTCAGCTTTCTGTACAAAAGTTGTTGCATATATTTCCCACATCAATGGGAAAATGAACATATTAATGAGCTTACTTTGAACAGATCCCTGTGCAGTGTAAAACAGTATAATTCTTGGTTTATACTCCAGGAAGGGTTCAAGGTGGAGGAACTGGGAAATTAGCTACTGTCTCCTGCCTATCTTTGAGTGGCTTAGGTAAAGCACTCAGGTAGCTCAGTTTGGGTTTGTGCCGTCACCTGCTGTCATGTTGGGTGATAACAAGGCCTGGTAAGGCTGGCTCTACCTCCAAAAAATCAGTGTGAGCAGGGCCAGCCCAGAAGGAGAGTTAGGGGGCACAGCGATTCCCATGGCTTCCAGACTGTACCGTAGGCATGACAAGGTTGAACCAGTGCCAATTATAAAGATAGAATAACCTCTCTACTGAAGTTTCTCCTGTTTATGCATCCCAGAATTGCATTAACTCTTTGAGCCACAGTGGCACACTGGGCGCTCATGTTCAGCTGATTATCCACCACAACCCCCAAATCTTTTTCAGTCACTGCTTCCCAGGGTAGAGTCCTCCCTTTCTGTAAGTATGACCTGCCTTCTTTGTTCCTTGATGTATACATTTACATTTACCTGTACTAAAACACATACTCTGTTTGTTCCCAGTTAACCAAGAGATCCAGCTTGCTCTGAATCAGTGACTTGTCCTCTTCATTATTTACAACCCCCTCCCATTTTAGTGTCATCTGCAAACTTTATCGGTGATGATTTTATGTTTTCTTCTAGGTCATTAATAAATGCATAAAATAGTGTAGGGTTAAGAACCCCACTGGAAACACTCTTGCTTGATGATGATTCCACACTTACAATTACATTTTGAGACCTATGAGTTAGCCAGTTTTTAATGCATTTAATGTTTGTCATAAATTTTACCCCATTCTATTTTTTTAATCAAAATGTTATTTAGAAGGATTTCAGAAGAAATTTAGAAGTTTCTTTCAAACCCTTTTGTTACTGGTACAGTCACATTATTGAACTGATTCTCAAATCATTGGTTTTTTATTTTATTTTTTTTTCAGTGAGACTAAACCAAGGTAAGTATTTGGATATCATTTGTGTTTTGGCCTCATGCTTTTTATCCCTCTCTAGTATCCATTTCTCTAATTTATGTCAACTGTTCCCAGGCTACCCATGGGTTCATCACTGGTGTACATCCTGATCAGGGTTTGCCAAAAGGACAACATAGGGCTGCTGTACCTGTTGTGGTGGAATTTGCAGTGTTTTCATGGCCCTTGTATGGCACCACAAAATCTGCCCCAGTTATTTCCTCTCTTCCCACTTCATGGTTCACAGATTCTCTTGCCATATTTGGTATTGACATGGAGCCACCATGAGAAACATGAGCTTTTTGTGAGCTCAATTGCCAATATACAGATGATAAACAACTCTGTGTGTGTTTCATAACATCATATGACTTTGCTGTGGTGACTGGTGTCTGGTCAAACTCAACATATTAATGAGGAAAAGCTGGTTTAGAACCCTAGACTAGACAGATTGTACTGCTAGGCAAAGTGATATCCTTTAGAGGGCTTGCCACCACAGAGCTGGCTTCAGCAGCTGAAGACATAAATATAGAGATAAGCCTAATTACAGGCTTCTATTTAGAACAAAAAAAAATAGGGCTGACTTACTTTCTGGCTTTGATACAGACTTTCTGTGTGTTACTGTGTAAGTCACTCTTGATAAAGTGACACCACATATCCTGGGAGACCAATCACTGTGGGAAGTGCTGCCCATGATAGAAATGATTGGCAGCCCCTCCTGTTACCTCTGATTAGCTTAAACCTACTATTTAAGCCTGGAGGGAGTACCAGGAAGTTGGCTGTGCAACAAGGCTGTACAACAAGACTGTTTATGCTCTCTGGCCTTGTTCCTGTGTCTTGCTCTGGCTCCTGGCTACCAGCTCCATTCTGACCTTGGCTCTGGCTCCTGACTATTGATCTTGGCATGATCCTGGGCTCTGGACTCTGGCTACCAACTCTTGCTCAACCCCTCAGGTCTAACCACCTACAACTCTAACCACTGGGCATGACCACTCACACCCCAGTTTATGACAGGAGACATCTTTTAATAAGCGATGAGATCCTAGAGTAGACCCCATTGTCTTTAAGCATTTCTACTGGCTGCTGAGATCTTTTGAAAATCTGGCCATAGAAGCCTAAATTCAGGAACACCTTTTCTGAATCTTTTGGTCAATGTCTTCTGATTACCAGCCCTGTGCTTCAGTTACAAATATAGTGGTTATCGGCATAACTATAGGGAAAAGGCTATTAACAATTATTCCATGTTTTCTCTGCTTGTTGAAGTTTTTTTTTAAAAAAATAACTCTGCTATTTTATTTCTGCATTTATAAAAAGAATGATCTCATTGCTACTGAAAATATCTTTCAATGGGAGACCTATTCTGAAAAATAGTTAAGTGTATTGATACAAGAGTTGGCTAAAAACAGGATTTCCATCCCATCGGAATTTCCAAGATTTAAAAAAATTAGTTTAATCTTGAACTAGGCTGAAAAAAATCAAAGTCTCTGATTTTTTTTAACAAAATGAAATATTTAAAAAACATTCTGTTTCAACATTATAAAAATATTTTGAAAGTACAACAGTCAATATTTCAACTTTTAAATTGTTATATTATAGAAAAATCAAAACAATAGTCAAACAAAATACTTATACCTTATCAAAGGAAACGTGAGATAATTTCCTATTAAAAGTTTCAACAAAATAATACATTCCAAGACACATTTTGATTTTGTCAAATCAGTATTTTCCAATTGAAAACTGTTCTGTCATTTTTCCCCAACCAGCTCTAATTGTTACTATTTCTGAAAAAAAAAACATTCAAAGTGCTGTGCAAAGGATGGTGGAGGATTAAGAGTCTTTCCATTAGCTAAGATTAAAACCATAAATAAGAAGAACCTGTGGAATTATAGACCAGTCATCTTAACTTTAGTACCCAGAAAGATAATGGAGTAAAAAAGTAAGCAATCAATTTTGAAGCACCTAGAAGACAATAAGGTGATAAGTAAGAGTCAGCATGAATTTGTCAAGAACAAATCACATCAAACCAAACTAATTTCCGGTACGAAACTGCAGAAAAACCTGAATGTCTCTCGATTAAGTTTAGAAGTGTGAGCAACAAGAGTGATGTAGTGGTGGGAGTCTGCTATAGACCACCGGACCAGGGGGGTGAGGTGGATGAAGCTTTCTTCCGGCAGCTCGCAGAAGCTACTAGATCGCACGCCCTGTTTCTCATGGGTGACTTTATTTTTCCTGATATCTACTGGGAGAGCAATACAGCGGTGCATAGACAATCCAGGAAGTTTTTGGAAAGTGTAGGGGACAATTTCCTGGTGCAAGTGCTAGAGAAGCCAACTAGGGGGGGAGCTTTTCTTGACCTGCTGCTCACAAAGAAGGAAGAATTAGTAGGGGAAGCAAAAGTGGATGGGAATCTGGGAGGCAGTGACCATGAGTTGGTTGAGTTCAGGATCCTGACACAGGGAAGAAAGGTAAGCAGCAGGATACGGACCCTGGACTTCAGGAAAGCAGACTTCGATTCCCTCAGGGAACAGATGGGTAGGATCCCCTGGGGGACTAACATGAAGGGGAAAGGAGTCCAGGAGAGCTGGCTGTATTTCAAGGAACCCCTGTTGAGGTTACAGGGACAAACCATCCCGATGTGTCGAAAGTATAGTAAATATGGCAGGCGACCAGCTTGGCTTAACGGTGAAATCCTAGCAGATCTTAAACGTAAAAAAGAAGCTTACAAGAAGTGGAAGGTTGGACATATGACCAGGGAAGAGTATGAAAATATTGCTCGGGCATGTAGGAATTAAATCAGGAGGGCCAAATCGCACCTGGAGCTGCAGCTAGCGAAAGATGTTAAGAGTAACAAGAAGGGTTTCTTCAGGTATGTTGGCAACAAGAAGAAAGCCAAGGAAAGTGTGGGCCCCTTACTGAATGAGGGAGGCAACCTAGTGACAGAGGATGTGGAAAAAGCTAATGTACTCAATGATTTTTGCCTCTGTCTTCACGAACAAGGTCAGCTCCCAGACTGCTGCGCTGGGCATCACAACATGGAGAATAGATGGCCAGCCCTCTGTGGAGAAAGAGGTTGTTAGGGACTATTTAGAAAAGCTGGACATGCACAAGTCCATGGGGCCGGACGAGTTGCATCTGAGAGTGCTAAAGGAATTGGCGGCTGTGATTGCAGAGCCACTGGCCATTATCTTTGAAAACTCGTGGCGAACGGGGGAAGTCCCGGATGACTGGAAAAAAGCTAATGTAGTGCCAATCTTTAAAAAAGGGAAGGAGGATCCTGGGAACTACAGGCCAGTCAGCCTCACCTCAGTCCCTGGAAAAATCATGGAGCAGGTCCTCAAAGAATCAATCCTGAAGAACTTACATGAGAGGAAAGTGATCAGGAACAGCCAGCATGGATTCACCAAGGGAAGGTCATGCCTGACTAATCTAATCGCCTTCTATGATGACATTACTGGTTCTGTGGATGAAGGGAAAGCAGTAGATGATGTATTGTTTCTTGACTTTAGCAAAGCTTTTGACAAGGTCTCCCACAATATTCTTGTCAGCAAGTTGAAGAAGTATGGGCTGGATGAATGCAGTATAAGGTGGGTAGAAAGTTGGCTAGATTGTCGGGCTCAATGGGTAGTGATCAATGGCTCCATGTCTAGTTGGCAGCCGGTGTCAAGTGGAGTGCCCCAGGGGTCGGTCCTGGGGCCGGTTTTGTTCAATATCTTCATAAATGATCTGGAGGATGGTGTGGATTGCACTCTCAGCAAATTTGCGGATGATACTAAACTGGGAGGAGTGGTAGAAACGCTGGAGGGCAGGGATAGGATACAGAGGGACCTAGACAAATTGGAGGATTGGGCCAAAAGAAACCTGATGAGGTTCAATAAGGATAAGTGCAGGGTCCTGCACTTAGGATGGAAGAACCAAATGCACAGCTACAGACTAGGGACCGAATGGCTAGGCAGCAGTTCTGCGGAAAAGGACCTAGGGGTGACAGTGGACGAGAAGCTGGATATGAGTCAGCAGTGTGCCCTTGTTGCCAAGAAGGCCAATGGCATTTTGGGATGTATAAGTAGGGGCATAGCGAGCAGATCGAGGGACGTGATCGTTCCCCTCTATTCGACATTGGTGAGGCCTCATCTGGAGTACTGTGTCCAGTTTTGGGCCCCACACTTCAAGAAGGATGTGGATAAATTGGAGAGAGTCCAGCGAAGGGCAACAAAAATGATTTAGGGGTCTGGAACACATGACTTATGAGGAGAGGCTGAGGGAACTGGGATTGTTTAGTCTGCAGAAGAGAAGAATGAGGGGGGATTTGATAGCTGCTTTCAACTACCTGAGAGGTGGTTCCAAAGAGGATGGTTCTAGACTATTCTCAGTGGTAGAAGAGGACAGGATAAGGAGTAATGGTCTCAAGTTGCAGTGGGGCAGGTTTAGGTTGGATATTAGGAAAAACGTTTTCACTAGGAGGGTGGTGAAACACTGGAATGCGTTACCTAGGGAGGTGGTAGAATCTCCTTCCCTGGAAGTTTTTAAGGCCAGGCTTGACAAAGCCCTGGCTGGGATGATTTAATTGGGGATGGGTCCTGCTTTTGAGCAGGGGGTTGGACTAGATGACTCCTGAGGTCCCTTCCAACCCTGATATTCTATGATTCTATGATTCTAATAGCTTTCTTTGACAGGGTAACAAGCCTTGTGGCTAGTGGGGAGTAGGAGATGTGGTATAGCTTGATATTAGTAAGGCTTTTGATACGGTTTCCCATGACCTTATCATAAACTAGGGAAATATAGCCTAGATGGAACTACTATGAGGTGGGTATACAACTGGTTGGAAAACCATTCCCACAGAGTAGTAATCAGTGTTTCACAGTCAAGCTGGAAGAGCATATTGAGTGGGGTCCCTCAGAGATCGGTCCTGGTTCTGGTTCAGTTCCATATCTTCATCAATGATTTAGATAATGGCATAGAGAGTACATTTATAAAGTTTGTAAATGCCACCAAGCTGGCAGGGGTTTCAAATGCTTTGGAGGAAAGTATTAAAATTTAATCATCTGGACAAACTAGAGAAATGGTCTGAAGTAAATAGGATGAAATTCAGTAAGGGGAAATGCAAAGTACTCCACTTAGGAAGGAAAAATCAGTTGCACATGTACAAAATGGGAAATGATTGCCTAGGAAGGAGTACTGGAGAAAAGAATCGGAGGTCATAGTGGACCACAACACTGTAACACTGTTGCAAAAAAAAAATCATTCTGGGATGTATCAGGAGTGTTGTAAGCAAGGCTGAAATTAATTCTTTGATTCTACTCTGCACTGATAAGATTTCAACTGGAGTGTAGTGTCAAGTTCTGGGCACCACACTTCAGGAAAGATGTGGACAAATTGAAGAAAGTTCAGAGACCAACAACAAAAAATGATTAAAGGTCTAGAAAACATGAACTATGAGGGAAGATTGAAAAAAATGGGTTTGTATAGTCTGCAGAAGAAAAGACTGAGTGCGGACATAACAGTTTTCAAATACATAAAAGATTGTTACAAGGGTGAGGGTGAAAAAATGTTCTCCTTAACCTCTGAGGATAGAGCAAGAAGCAATGGGGTTAAATTGCTGAAAGGGCAGTTTAAGTTGGACATTGGGAAGATTTTCCTAAACTGCCAGGATAGTTAAGCACAGGAACAAATTGACTATGGAGATTGTGGAATCTCTATCACTGGAGATTTTTAAGAATAGGTTAGACAAACATCTGTCAGGAATGGTCTAGTTATTACTTAGTTCTTCCTTGAGTGCAGGGGATCAGACTATATGACCTACTGAAGTCCCTTCCAGTCCTATACTTCTATGATTCTGTGAACAGCTAGGGTGAAATCCTGATTCCACTGAAGTCAATGGACATTTTGCCATTGAGTTAAATGGAGCCAGGATTAAACCCTTGATCTGCATTTCCTTTTCACTTATTTTCATGAAAGCAAAATTTGGGGAATAGATTCTCAGATGGCATAAATCAGCAAAACCTCACAACAGCTGATGATCTGGACCTTTATATCTAGCTTTATGAGACGACACTACTTGTCACTCTCATTTGCTGAAGTATCAAACACCCATAGACCCAGCCATCTGTTTTGCCAGTACATTGATGACTGAACATTTTGTTAAAATAATATGTGATTATTTACTTAAATAATATAAAATAGACAAGTAAATTCTGGTGACATTTTCTAGTCTTGCCTCTTCACCCATATTCAGTAGAAAGGGATGTAAAATCATGCTGACAGGTTGAGAAACATAAAACCCATGAAAATTTGGGGAGATGGAGTACTCACCAAAATATTGGAATGAAGCAAATGCCTCAGTTATAATTGTTAAGCCTGTACTAATGGTGCAAAGTCTGGAACATGCTCATCCCACAGTACACATGCATCTGTGTAGATCCAATTCTACAAACACTGGACTGACTTCTGTGCCCTGCAAGTTCATAAAAGCCATTTTTTTCTGGGCTCCTTTGTCCTTGCCTTGAGCAGTAGCCAAACATATAGTTCTCTTAATCGGGTCCTTAGGTATTTGTTTCATACTTGCACTGTAAGATATACTGTGTTTTATCAGAGAATCATCTTTCCTATTTAAAGGGGGTATGTTAATGTCCAAGATGGAGTTGACAGCATAGCAAAAGTGGCAAAGATTCGTTGCCATGACTTAAAAGAAGATAAGTATTGACAGAGGAAATCTATTCAAAGATATTTTAAGCCCAAAGAAGTAAAAATGGTTCTTGCACTTGTTTGCAATTCCAGATCGTATATTCCCCATTTTATCCAATTGGATCTGAGGGTGCTCAGTACCTTGCAGGACTTGTCCCTTAATTTGGAAACTAAAAAACTGGCCCCAAATGTTAGCTCAGCAGCCCCTGTATTTCAGTTTTCAGGAGCTATGTTGATAAAGATGTCTTTAGCCAGTAAATAGGATTTGTTTTGTTTTTAGAAGGAGGTGAGAATTAACTTTTTTGCATGTAATTCTTTTGACAGGATGAGACAAATTAATATACAGACATTTTATTTTATTTCCTACTTATACCAGTTAAACTAATTACACTATTGTTTCAGTAACCTCGACATTTTGAATAAATGGATGTTTACACTTATAACTAAGAATGATGCCAAGCTATGTTGTTTTTAGTACACACATTCCTTCTGCAAAGTCTCACAAAAGCATAACCACAAGGGAAAATATCATTTTCCAACTCCTTTGTAATCTTGTTTAAATGAGGCTTTTATATTCATGTGTTCTTGAAATACTGTATGTCTAACCCCTCTTATCTGTATTTGATGGCAACTTCCATAATAGTCTTGGAAAGCATTTGTAAATAGATTTTGAAAAATTGTAAAATCTGATTAGTCAACACGTGCTAACTACTTAAAATTTTCATTGAAACTGCCTGGTTCAGATATTGGTTGCCTAATCCCTGAATTAATATTCCTGAGCCTTTCAACAGAGCAAACTAATTCACAAAGTAAATGTCATAGATTTGGTTGAATATTTTTGCAGAGGTGCTTCTCTCCCTACATTTATCTTATTCCTGAGCTCTACTATTTTGCTTTTAGGCCCACTTGGGAAGTCCAAGATGGCCCTTGCTAAACACTGGCCTTCAGTTTATGGCTCCAAAGCCCTATACAGATATGCACAATATCCAGCTCTCACTGAGTCAAGTGCTGTGTCTACACTAACTTGTACATTTACAATCATTGTCCAGAAAACACAGTGTTAAAATGCAGTTAGCCTGTCTATCGTTATGCTCCCACCTATGCTATTAGTGAGAAAGCATGAACTGGCATTAATTAAATAGTGGAAGATAAGAAAAATGCTAGTGTAGATAAGGCCAAGCAAGATGAGTAGGGGACTATCACAGGAGCCCTGTTATATACTTCCTGATGCATGAGTCAGTGCAACAAACAATCTGAGCAAACAGAGCAGGGATGTCAGGATCTCTTCCTACCCATTCAAGAAGCTAACAGGGGGGACAGATGAGAAGAGAAGTGCCACACATTTCTTGTCTGGCTATGCCAAAAAAAGAATAGGAGACATCTGACATGGGCTTAATCAGGTCGCAACTTTATTATTAGATGTCTGAGACTACCTGCCAGGTAAGTGTATAGTGCAGATAACCCCCATGTTTATTCCATAATTACCTGGGGGACTTTTACCATCTCCCGCTCTTTTTCCATACCTGGGTGAGAGCCTGCCACCAGCTCCTCCTCTTTTTCCTTCCCAGCTCTTCCAGCTAATCCATTGCCGGGACCTTAACCGTCATACGAGGCAGGGGTGGAGGGTAAGCTGCGCAATAAGAATGGTGGGTTGGCTCCCTGGCATTCCAATCATAGGAGTTCCCAATCACCCGTTCGTTCCTTTAATGAACACCTCTTTTTATGTCCTTTTCCAAGCCATTCATCCGGTCACTGTAAACCTTTCCTATGGAGTACCTTCACTGGACATCTATCACAAGGAGGTGCCAAAAATTAGCTTGGCTGCCTCCTTCCCAGAGCCAGTTGGGTTCCCAGACATCTCCTAATACCATCTTTTATATCAGTCAAAAAGATGATGGCACCTAAGTCAGACAGTTGAACCCCATCCTCCCAAAATTCTGCCCCATATACTATGCCAAGATGTGAAATTATTGTCCCTCCTATGGCCCCAAGGATTTTGGGCACCTCCCTGTTCACCTGCCTTTTTGCCTTGTCCACCCTGGAGTGGGGGAGGCATCACAGCTCCCCACCAGACCTTGCACTGAAGCATGTGTGACCACATCTCTCCCTACCCCCAGCCATAAAGCACTGGTCCCTTCACTCAGCCAGACCAGCCAAAGAAAACCCCTGCTTAAATGTGAAGGGTGCTCATTCTCAGAAACCATAAGCAGGAAAGACACTGAAGAGAAGAAATAATGATAGACAACCACAAAACCTTGCATAGCATGGCAGTGTTTCGAGATACTGTTGCAATTCAATAAAATATCATGACACAAATATTGCAACTCAATGTCAGGATGCTACTCCATGAATGTGTCTGTCTGTAATTCCCTTTGCTTGTGAAAACACGTTCCAGTTCTGCAGTGTTAGGAAGGACTCACAACAGAGGAACTTAAGTGGCTTTCAATGAGTTTTTTCATGTAGGGCCTTCCATTAGAGTGTCGCTCAACTTCAAAACCGAGGGTTCATCTGACAAATTAAAGGAGAAATAAAAGTAGTGTAAACATGCAGATAGCAGGACTTCTCAGATGGCTGGATGCATGAGGCCCATTGACCACTGATTCAAGCATGTTGAACTTTATAGCAGCATAATTGCTGCTGAGTTTTATTGTTTAAATATCATCTATATTTAGTCTCAGGTGAAGGCTTTTTGTCATTGCCTCAGTTCTCTTGCTAAGTGTCAATCTCCTTATTATTTTGTTTTCTCATCTGTAATGTTCTCCTCCCTTATTTTTACATCCTTTTGCTATTTTATGTTGATCTTTCCTTCTGTAGACTTTGAGTGAAATCCTGTCCCCATTGAAGTAGATGGAACTCTGGTCATCGACTTGAGTAGGGCTGGGATTACACCCTTTTACTCTAATATTGAATCACCTTTTTCTCAACAGTCCTGTACAGTGAAAACAAAGCAATAGTCGCTGCCATTGGTTATTTGACAACCATTCAGCAGAATGGCACATATTCAGCACAGTGTATGGGCATTTATGCTAACAGGAATGCATTTTCAAACTGAAATTTCTGTGTGTGATTATGGAAGGTTACATTATTTACGACTTGGCAAATACACCATATATTGTCTAAAACCCAGCAATTTTCATATCTTTCTGCACACCCTGCAGGAAATGTATCTTAGGCCCAAAGCTAAAATATGGATCAGCCAATAGTTACAAAAATAATGCAATATTCAAGTAGCCAAGATACAGCTTGCAATATTACTGTATTTTTTTTGTGGCTGGTACGCTAGTGCAAAGTAGTATTCTGATTTATTCAATTAAGAGGTCTATAACTGTGTAAAATTCTGTTTCACTATATGCAACTTTTTAAAAAAACTGTTCGAGAAGTTCCAGTTCCCATAATTTTGTACCCATTTATTTGGGGGTTGATTTTTTTGTCTGATCCCACATTGCAATCTAAGGTGTGAGACAATATGAAAAAAAGTCTATTTACAATGGATGCCATTAAATAGAAATGTCTATCTTGTGAAAAAATAGTTTATAATTACACATACTATCATAATGCATATACAGCAGAGGTAGAGAGTGGGAAGCAAATTAAGCAAATGAGCAACCTTAATTCTGGCATTTCCTACCTTCAGTGCTATGTGTTCTTAAAGTAGTTTGTTTTACCTAAAATACACAATCCAGTGAATGTGCCTATTAGTTCCTTAAAGTTTTTCATTTACACAAGCTGCTAACCATAGTGTGTCTTCTCAAGTGTGCTTTAAGCATGACTCTCTGAAAGGTGACTTTGTAAAAATATGGGATCCCAAGATGCCATTAAGTGTCTTAAAACAATTTTGCTCCTTTTCCTAGTTTTTCAAACTTTCCTACTTTTTTGTTGAGATAGATAGATAGATAGATAGATAGATAGATAGATAGATAGATAGATTCCATATAGTAAGACTGGGATCTGAAATCCTGCAGTAATCATCCTGACCTGTATGGTAAGGGGATTGGTTGGAAATTTGTGATGGCCATGGTATTCCTGGTCAGAAGTCAGAAACAATTTCAACTTCCAGGACTTGAAATATGATTCTCATCTTTAAAACATTTTAAACCATTTACATAATGAAGTCAGATTAACAGGTAATTTGCAGCCTGACTCTCAAATGCAAGTTGATCTTTAAGTATGCATTTAGGTGTGAAATTCACACTCATATGTGCATGTATTTCAACAGAAAAAAGTCATGTTTTTAAGAGTTACTTTTGTCAGTCTCTTCCTTCCCCTCCACCCCACACAAAAATGTATAATGTATTTCCAGATACTTTACATTTTAATGTTTGAGCACAAAAACAAATGAGGCTTTTTTCCCCAAACATATTGCACACTCATAAATGATTAAATACAAAGCATGCTTCATCCATTAGAAGCTGCTCTATTTTTGGAGAGTTCATCTATATAACATCATACCAAGCTGCTCTTAAGTCAATGGATCATAATGCATTTGATTACATATGCCATACCTTAGTTGAAAATTCAGCCTCCTTTCTTCATGGAAATGTATTATTATAATGGCCAGATTGAGGCACGTTAAGAAGACAGAAGAGTCTCAAAGAAGTCACCTTCATCAAGCAAGACAGAAGGTAATTGCAAACTGAGCCTCATATTCACAAATTAATGGCTTCTCTGCAGAGACTTTCCATGATAAGCCATCTTATGTTTAGCTACACATTCCTTAGGGCCTGTCCCGATGTCTTTTCTGAAAAACAGACTACTTATGAATTTATAATATTTAAGTCAATGGCCACTCAGGCATAAGTGCAATTTAGCAATCATGGTTAAATATAAAATGGTATTTATGAGCATTATTTGCCTTTAGACCGGGACTATTTTTCCCTCTTTTCTTGTTTAAACATTTTTGATTAGACATTTGGATTGAAACACAAGTACCACTTGTGCTGTCCTTGTTCAAAAAGCTCCAGAACTTCATATTAAACTACATTACGATGGTATGTCAAATGCCTGTTTTACTACTGGTATTGTTAATAAGAGAACGATTTGAAGGATATCAGAGAAAGAGCTTCTTTATTCCATCCCAACTGAATCTATATTGTTTCCCCCATCTAGATGCCCTAATTTTAAATGATTTTCTGTTGGAAAAATCTTCCTCAAAATAAAATGTGATCTGCTGCCAGTTTAGTGAAAACCTTCTTGAGTTAGTTTAAAATCACCTCTTGGTATATTGGGTTCAGACTTTGCTAGTATAATGGAAAATTTTGAAGATCAAGAGGAAAATGAAGAGAGTGTATGTGTTTGTGAGGTGAAGGGCATTCAAGGGATGGACACGTCAATCAAGAGTTGGTGTGGATACTTTTCAACAAGCCCCCTTCTTCATGTAAGCTCCTTGGGACTGGGACCCTCTTTTTGTCCTGTGTTTGTACAGTGTCTAGCACAATGTGGTCCTGATCCATGGCTGGGATCCCTAGGAGCAACTGCAATATAAATAAATAGAACCAAAAAAATAGTAACTTATGTTCAAGTGATTGTGCCTTAACCAAATGTATAATATGTGGACAGAATAATGTCCTGAGTAGTGATATATACACCTGGTGCTTTAAAAGGGACTGAAAAAAATTATTAGCCAATTTAGAATTTAATCAGAAAAATATGAATGATAATTGTGAATCATTTAAGAACATTTTACTCAATGCCCAAAAAGGAAGAAGGCCATACTGCTTTAGGGGGGAAGTGATAAAAATATAAACTATAAAAATATAGACATATAACAAATGGAAAAAAGGAAAATTGATAGTAATGAATATAAATTAGGACCTGGAAATTTTAGAAAATTGATAAGGAAAGCACAAGAAGAAATTTATGACCACCAGAGTTAAATACAATAAGGACTTTTTGAAGAATAATAGAAACAAAAAGAATCCTAACTATATTATTATTCCATTACTAGATGGAAATGGTAGAATTAATTGATGATAGTGCAGAAAAGGCAGAAGTGTTCAAAAAAAATTCTGTATATGGGGGGAGGAAGGAAACAAATGATGTAGTCATATCAGATAACACTCTTTCCATTACACGAGTATCTCTGGAGGTTGTTAAAAAGCAGCTACCGAAGTTAGAAACTTGTAAATTAGTAGGTCCAGGCAACTATAATTCAAGAGTTTTAAAAGAGAAAATTCCTGGACCATTCATGTTGATTTGCAAAAAGTTTTGGAAAACTGGGGATGTTCCAGAAGACTGGAAGAAAGCTAATGTACTAATATTTAAAAAGGATAAGTGGATGACTCAGGTAATTATAGGCCTGTCAGTTTGACACTGATCCCCGGCATAAGAATATAAGAATGGCCATACTTGGTCAGACCAATGGTCCCTCTAGCCCAGTATTCTGTCTTCCAACAGTGGCCAATACCCAGGTGCTTCAGAGGGAATGAACATAGCAGGCAATCACTGAGTGATGCATCCTCTGTTGTCCACTCCCAGCTTCTGGCAATCAGAGCATGGGGTTGCATCCTGACCATCACAGCTAATAGCTATTGATGAACCTATCCACTAGGAACTTCATTCTTGTTTTAACCACATTATAGTTTTGGCCTTCACAACATCCTCTGGAAACAAGTTCCACAGTTTGACTCTGCACTGTGTGAAGAAGTTCTTGTTTACATTCATTTTAAACATACATATACATTGGTGAGGCCTCATCTGGAGTACTGTGTCCAGTTTTGGGCCCCACACTTCAAGAAGGATGTGGATAAATTGGAGAGAGTCCAGCGAAGGGCAACAAAAATGATTAGGGGACTGGAACACATGAGTTATGAGGAGAGGCTGAGGGAGCTGGGATTGTTTAGCCTGCAGAAGAGAAGAATGAGGGGGGATTTGATAGCTGCTTTCAACTCCCTGAAAGGGGGTTCCAAAGAGGATGGCTCTAGACTGTTCTCAAGGGTAGCAGACGACAGAACAAGGAGTAATGGTCCCAAGTTGCAGTGGGGGAGGTTTAGGTTGGATGTTAGGAAAAACTTTTCACTAGGAGGTTGGTGAAGCACTGGAACTCGTTACCTAGGGAGGTGGTGGAATCTCCGTCCTTAGATATTTTTAAGGTCAGGCTTGACAAAGCCCTGGCTGGGATGATTTAGTTGGGGATTGGTCCTGCTTTTGAGCAGGGGGTTGGACTAGATGACCTCCTGAGGTCCCTTCCAACCCTGATATTCTATTATTCTAATGTGTGTATGATTATGGCTAAAGTTAAACATATACATACATGAACAAAGGATGTAGCCCATACTTACAGGATGGGGGATTATTCTAGGAAGCAGCAAGTCTGAAAAAAGTTTTGCGGTTGTGGTGGATAATCAGCTGAACATGAGTCCGAGTGCAATCCTATAGACATGACAATTGACACATTGTTTGGATGCATAAACAGGAGAATCTCACATAGAAATTGATAGATTATTTTAACTCTGTATTTGGTACTGTTGTGACCACTTCTGTATTATTGTGTCTAGTTCTGGTGTCCACAATTAAAGAAGGATGTTGATAAATTGGAGAGGATTCAGAGAAGAGACATGAGAATGATTAAAGATTAGAAAATATGCCTTATGGTGATAGATTCATGGAGCTTGATCTATTTAGCTTAAAAGAGAAGGTTAAGGAGTGACTTTTACAGTCTATAAATACCTAGATGGCTAAAAGAAATATTTAATAATGAACTCTTCAATCTAGCAAAGAGAAGTATAACATGATCCAATGGCTGGAAGTTGAAACTGGACAAATTGAGTGTTGAAATAAAGCATAAATATTTAACTGTGATTATAATTAACCATCAGAACAATTTACAAAGGATTGTGGTGGATTATCCATTACTGGCAATTTTTAAATCAAGACTGGATTTTTTTTTCAAAAGATCTGCTCTGGGAATTATTTTGGGGAATTTCTATTGCCCAATATACAGGAGGCAGACTAGATTACAATGGTCCCTTCTGGCCTTGGAATCTATGAATAAGGTCATGTCAAAGTCAAACTTTATTTCATACTGTACCACCATCTATTCTATACTGAATATATCATATAGTTCCTACCATTGGAGAAGCTCAAAGCACTTTATTGAGATTAGTATTATTACCTCTATAGTATTGACAAGATCATGCTTCAATTCCCCTATGCATCTTACTCAAGCTCATATAGCAAGTGAATGAAAGTCGGAAGCAACCACACATTTCTTGACTTCCAGTCTCTTGGATTAATCACTAGACTATGTTGCTTCATGGCCTATATCATCCCAATGACTAATAATCTCCCAGTGTAGTTAAATTCTCCTACCCTCACAAATTTATGACTTTGAAATAAACTTGGTCTGCTATGCTTTGATTTTTATCTTTTATCCATGCTCTCACACCTTGCAAAAATACCAGCTAGATAATATTTAAATTATGGTGATTTAAATCAAGTCAGACATTTACGGAAAAGTGGTTCAGCAAACTTGAAGTACCTTCAAGGACAGAATTACAGAGATCCACAAACACCATACGATTTTGTTTATTTAAGATACCTTTAGAAAGGGATGGATGTCACTTCTCCAAGTGTAGTATTTTTAGGAAGCATGAAATAATGTCAGTGTCACCCAGCCCTGATTCATTCAGGCTTGGGCTACATGTAAGTTATAATGGCATAACTATGTCAGTCGGAAGTGTGGAAAAAACACACCCATGACCGACATAGCTATACCAACCAAAACGCCCAGGTTGACAGAAGAGAGCTTCTGTTGTTGCAGCTAATGGCACTGGGAGCTGGTATTCCTACACCGCCAGAAAAACTCCTTCTGTTGTTATAGACTGTGTTTGTACTAGGGACTATGTCAGCATAAATGTGCCACAGGCTCTGTAATGTAGGCTGTCAAGGTTCCTCCCCCACTCTGAACTCTAGGGTACAGATGTGGGGACCTGCATGAAAAACCTCCTAAGCTTATCTTTACCAGCTTAGGTCAAAACTTCCCCAAGGTACAAAATATTCCACCCGTTGTCCTTGGACTGGCCACTACCACCACCAAACTAATACTGGTTACTGGGGAAGAGCTGTTTGGACGTGTCCTTCCCCCCAAAATACTTCCCAAAACCTTGCACCCCACTTCCTGGACAAGGTTTGGTAAAAAGCCTCACCAATTTGCCTAGGTGACTACAGACCCAGACCCTTGGATCTTAAGAACAATGAACAATCCTCCCAACACTTGCACCCCCCCTTTCCTGGGAAATGTTGGATAAAAAGCCTCACCAATTTGCATAGGTGACCACAGACCCAAACCCTTGGATCTGAGAACAATGAAAAAGCATTCAGTTTTCTTACAAGAAGACTTTTAATAAAAATAGAAGTAAATAGAAATAAAGAAATCCCCCCTGTAAAATCAGGATGGTAGATATCTTACAGGGTAATTAGCTTCAAAAACATAGAGAACCCCTCTAGGCAAAACCTTAAGTTACAAAAAAGATACACAGACAGAAATAGTTATTCTATTCAGCACAATTCTTTTCTCAGCCATTTAAAGAAATCATAATCTAACACATACCTAGCTAGATTACTTACTAAAAGTTCTAAGACTCCATTCCTGTTCTGTCCCCGGCCAAGACGACTACAGACAGACCCTTTGTTACTCTCCCTCCTCCCAGCTTTTGAAAGTATCTTGTCTCCTCATTGGTCATTTTGGTCAGGTGCCAGCGAGGTTACCTTTAGCTTCTTAACCCTTTACAGGTGAGAGGAGCTTTCCCCTGGCCAGGAGGGATTTCAAAGGGGTTTACCCTTCCCTTTATATTTATGACACGCCCCCCAAATCTCAGCTAGGGTGAAACACTGGCTGGGATTTCTTCCTGGAGCTCTAGGAAAACAGAGTTAATAAGACACATGCATCTCTAAATATACTACCAAGTACATAAAGACTAACAATATTTTCCACATCTCAAGGACGATTTTAACCAGTTGATTCTGGGAAACTTTCACGGGAGAGTGCATCAGCCACTTTGTTAGAAGCTCCTGAGATGTGTTGGATGTCGAAATCAAAATCTTGGAGAGCTAAACTCCACCGAAGAAGTTTTTTGTTAGTTTCTTTGACGGTGTGAAGCCACTTTAGTGCAGCATGGTCGGTTTGCAGGTGGAAACGCCGTCCCCAAACATATGGGTGTAGCTTTTCCAGAGCGTAGACAATGGCATAACATTCTTTTTCAGTGACTGACCAGTTGCTTTCCCTCTCAGACAGTTTTTTGCTGAGAAACACTACAGGGTGGAATTCTTGATCAGGTCCTTTCTGCATTAAAACTGCTCCCACACCACGCTCGGATGCATCTGTGGTTACTAGGAACGGTTTGTCAAAGTCTGGGGCCCTTAGTACAGGGTCAGACATGAGTGTCGCTTTAAGCTTGTTAAAGGCCTTCTGACACTTTCCGGTCCACTGAACAGCATTTGGCTGTTTCTTTTTGGTTAGGTCTGTCAGTGGGGCAGCGATTTGGCTGTAGTGCGGTACAAATCGTCTGTAATAACCGGCCAAGCCTAAGAAGGATTGAACCTGTTTCTTTGACTTTGGGACAGGCCACTTTTGGATAGCATCCACTTTGGCCTGTAGGGGGCTGATAGTTCCTTGACCCACCTGGTGTCCAAGGTAAGTCACTCTGTTTAGGCCTATTTGACACTTCTTAGCCTTAACAGTTAGTCCTGCCTCCCTTATGCGCTCAAGGACTTTTTGTAGATGTTCCAGGTGGTCTGCCCAGGAATCCGAAAATATGGCCACATCGTCAAGGTAGGCGACTGCATATTCTCCTAATCCCACTAGGAGACCATCTACAAGTCTTTGGAAAGTGGCGGGTGCATTTCGCAGCCCGAAAGGGAGTACATTAAATTCATACAGCCCGAGATGTGTGATGAAGGCTGACCTTTCCTTGGCAGATTCATCTAGTGGTACCTGCCAGTACTCCTTGTTTAAGTCCAAGGTAGAGATGAACTGGGCCCGTCCCAGTTTCTCTAATAGTTCATCTGTGCGTGGCATGGGATAGTTGTCTGGGCGAGTTACAGCATTTAGCTTACGGTAGTCCACGCAAAAACGTATTTCCCCATCTGGTTTGGGAACTAGAACCACTGGAGATGCCCATGCACTTTCAGAGGGGCGGATTACACCCATCTGTAACATATCTTGGATCTCCCGTTCTATAGCAGTTTTAGCTTGAGGAGACACCCGGTGAGGTTGGACCCTAATTGGGTGAGCATTACCTGTGTCAATGGAGTGGTATGCCCGTTCAGCCAGTCCTGGGGTGGCTGAGAACGTTGGCGCGTAGCTAGTGCACAGCTCCTGGATCTGCTGTCGCTGCATACGCCCAAGGGTCATGGAGAGGTTCACATCTTCCACACCACCACCACATTTCCCTTCGTAGTAGACACCTTCGGGCCACTCAGCATCGTCTCCTCCCTGGGCTGTAAACTGACAAACCTTTAATTCTCTGGAATAAAAGGGCTTAAGAGAATTAATATGGTACACCTTAGGCTTTGGGTTGGAGGTGGGGAATGCTATGAGATAATTAACAGCTCCCAGGCGCTCCTGGACCGTGAATGGCCCTTCCCACGATGCTTCCATTTTATGGGCCTGGAGCGCCTTTAAGACCATGACCTGGTCTCCTACCTTGAAGGAACGCTCTCTGGCATGTTTATCATACCAGGCTTTTTGCTCTTTTTGAGCATCCTGTAAGTTTTCTCTAGCAAGGGCTAAAGAGGTTCGGAGGGTGTTTTGTAGGTTAGTTACGAAGTCCAGAATGTTAGTTCCTGGAGATGGTGTAAATCCCTCCCATTGCTGCTTTACCAACTGCAATGGCCCCTTAACCTCACGGCCATATACAAGTTCAAATGGGGAAAACCCTAAACTGGGATGTGGTTCAGCTCTGTAGGCAAAGAGCAACTGCTGCAACACTAGGTCCCAATCATTGGAGTGCTCATTTACGAATGTACGTATCATGGCCCCCAAAGTTCCATTAAACTTCTCCACCATGCCATTTGTTTGATGGTGGTAAGGAGTGGCAACCAAGTGATTTACCCCATGAGCTTCCCAAAGGTTTTTCATAGTTCCTGCCAGGAAATTAGTCCCTGCATCTGTGAGGATGTCGGAGGGCCAACCTACCCTGGCAAAAATGTCTGCTAGTGCCTGGCACACACTTTTAGCCCTGGTGTTGCTTAGAGCTACTGCTTCCGGCCATCGGGTGGCAAAATCCATGAAAGTCAGTATGTACTGCTTTCCTCTGGGTGTCTTTTTCGGAAAAGGACCCAGAATATCCACAGCTACTCGCTGAAATGGAACTTCAATGATGGGGAGTGGCTGGAGAGGGGCTTTGACCTGGTCTTGGGGTTTTCCCACTCTTTGGCACACCTCACAAGACTGGACATAGGTAGAAACATCCTTGCCCATTCCCTCCCAGTGGAATGACCCCCCCAAACGGTCTTTGGTCCTGTTCACCCCAGCATGGCCACTAGGGTGATCGTGGGCTAAGCTCAAGAGCTTGGCCCGGTATTTAGTTGGGACTACCAACTGTCTCTGAGGATGCCAGTCTTCCTGGTGTCCCCCAGAAAGAGTTTCCTTGTATAAAAGTCCTCTTTCTACAACAAACCTGGATCGATTAGAAGAGCTGAGAGGCGGTGGGTTGCTGCATGCCGCCGTCCAAGCTCTCTGGAGGCTTTCATCTGCTTCCTGTTCGGTCTGGAACTGTTCCCTTGATGCTGGAGACATCAGTCCCTCATTGGATTGTGGACCTAGGCTTGGTCCCTCTGGAAGCGATATAGGGGATGGAGCTGTTTCTGTTGACTGTGAACCGCTCTCCGCTGGTGCACTATGTTGGGATTCAGGCTCCGGCTGAGCCTCTTGTGTAGGGTTATCGGCTGCTGCCAGTTCAGGTTCGGTGGGGCCCTCTGGTGTTGAGGTTGCAAGTACTGGATTCAGTGCTGACACGGGGTATGGTGTTGGTTGTGCGGCTGGTTCCGGTTCTGGGACTGGTTCTGTCTGGCTCTCTGGGACTGGATCCACTACTGCTGTTGCAGACATTGGCCTGGGGTCCGGGTCCATCACCTCTGACCGGGTCCTGATAGAAGTTTCCGGAACAGAGCTAGGCCTCACGGCTTGTTTAGCCTGGCTGCGGGTGACCGTTCCCACCCTCTTGGCCTGCTTCACATGATTGGCCAAGTCTTCCCCCAACAGCATGGGGATGGGATAATCATCATCCCTGGAAAAATCATGGAGCAGGTCCTCAAAGAATCAATCCTGAAGCACTTGCATGAGAGGAAAGTGATCAGGAACAGCCAGCATGGATTCACCAAGGGAAGGTCATGCCTGACTAATCTAATTGCCTTTTATGATGAGATTACTGGTTCTGTGGATGAAGGGAAAGCAGTGGATGTATTGTTTCTTGACTTTAGCAAAGCTTTTGACACGGTCTCCCACAGTATTCTTGTCAGCAAGTTAAGGAAGTATGGGTTGGATGAATGCACTACAAGGTGGGTAGAAAGCTGGCTAGATTGTCGGGCTCAACGGGTAGTGATCAATGGCTCCATATCTAGTTGGCAGCCGGTATCAAGTGGAGTACCCCAAGGGTCGGTCCTGGGGCCAGTTTTGTTCAATATCTTCATAAATGATCTGGAGGATGGTGTGGATTGCACTCTCAGCAAATTTGCGGATGATACTAAACTGGGAGGAGTGGTAGATATGCTGGAGGGGAGGGATAGAATACAGAAAGACCTAGACAAATTGGAGGATTGGGCCAAAAGAAATCTGATGAGGTTCAATAAGGATAAGTGCAGGGTCCTGCAATTAGGACGGAAGAACCCAATGCACAGCTACAGACTAGGGACCGAATGGCTAGGCAGCAGTTCTGCGGAAAAGGACCTAGGGGTGACAGTGGACGAGAAGCTGGATATGAGTCAGCAGTGTGCCCTTGTTGCCAAGAAGGCCAATGGCATTTTGGGATGTATAAGTAGGGGCATAGCGAGCAGATCGAGGGACGTGATCGTTCCCCTCTATTCGACATTGGTGAGGCCTCATCTGGAGTACTGTGTCCAGTTTTGGGCCCCACACTTCAAGAAGGATGTGGATAAATTGGAGAGAGTCCAGCGAAGGGCAACAAAAATGATTAGGGGACTGGAACACATGAGTTATGAGGAGAGGCTGAGGGAGCTGGGATTGTTTAGCCTGCAGAAGAGAAGAATGAGGGGGGATTTGATAGCTGCTTTCAACTACCTGAAAGGGGGTTCCAAAGAGGATGGCTCTAGACTGTTCTCAATGGTAGCAGATGACAGAACGAGGAGTAATGGTCTCAAGTTGCAGTGGGGGAGGTTTAGATTGGATATTAGGAAAAACTTTTTCACTAAGAGGGTGGTGAAACACTGGAATGCGTTACCTAGGGAGGTGGTAGAATCTCCTTCCTTAGAGGTTTTTAAGGTCAGGCTTGACAAAGCCCTGGCTGGGATGATTTAACTGGGAATTGGTCCTGCTTTGAGCAGGGGGTTGGACTAGATGACCTTCTGGGGTCCCTTCCAAACCTGATATTCTATGATTCTATGATTCTATGACTGCAAAAGTCCACATTCCTGACCAGCCCTTGTACTGGACAGGCAACTTGGCTGTAGGCAAATTGAAAGAGTTGGACTTGAAGGGTTGAATCGTCACTTGGATCTCTGGGTTGATTAAATTGGGGTCCACTAAGGAAGCATGGATAGCTGACACTTGTGCTCCGGTGTCTCTCCACGCGGTGACCTTCTTCCCGCCCACACTCACAGTTTCCCTCTGCTCCAAGGGTATCTTAATTTATAAATAGGAAGAGATGAGAGTGACTTCTGGTAACCCCACAGTTCCTAAAATCTGTATATACACAGCATGCTTTGGAAAAATATTCTTGGACAAAGAGATAAATGCATAGTTATTAAAATGTTCTACAGCAGCAGGGGGCCTCCTCTGACCTTCAAAATCCATTCCTAAACATCTAGATTTATGACTCAAAACTGCCTGCAAGTTAGGACTACTATTGGCATCACTTCTTTCTCATCTTCCCATTCCACCAGGTTTTGTTGTGGAGCCCCAGAGGGGCCTACATAGTATTAGGGGAATTGTGCTGTTCCTCCTGGGAGGCAGGAGTACAGAAAATGCAGCCCAGGACACTGAGGGGGGGAGCTGAGGCAAAGGTAAATTTAAGTCATCCCATTAGAGCCTTCTCCTGCAATCAATGTGGCCCCCAGCATAAAATACAGTGATCTAAACCTGCTCTACTACTTTATGGTGCCACTCTCCTGGGCTGCCTCTGGGACACTCAGAAGCATTCAGCATCCAAGAATCCTTCATAGTGGCTTACACTTAGAGGAATCCCCTCCCCTCCTCTGGCATGCCGCCATCTGCTCCCAGCAAGCTTTCTGTATAGGTGTCTATGAGGCAAATGACCTTTGCCAGAATATTCTCCCTTAGCCAGCTCAGGGGCTTTTAAAAAAGCCCCTGTATGTTATCAGAGCAGGAGCCAGAATACTGTCCAGTCATGTACATTGTTTTAGTATGTTGTATAACAACAATTGCACTTCTGGAATCACTACCGCTCTCCTATACACAAAGACATTGTGTGGGAAGATGTACAAACACATATGGTTATGATCCTGGTAAATAATAGGACTTTACTAGGGTAGAAGCATTAGAGCAGTATATTTTATTAATATAGAGATATTGCAGGCAGGGAATCCACATTTGCTAATGTGAACTAAAGCCACTTAATCACACTAGAAAAAAAATCACTTAGTTTTAGTTCTAAATAAAACGGATTTCTATATGCTGTAGGTCACTTTTTGATTGCAAAGTTCAAAATATTTTTCTTTATGCATTGGCCCAGACACAAACACACTGTCACATCAACATCAGAGTATGGTTAAAAGAAGAGACCACAATTTTATTATCTGACAATTTCAAAGGAAATAAATATCCCATCATCTACCTAGTAGAACTGTTCTAGTGTGAATCCTAAATTGGTCCCAATGGCCACATGGAAGAAAAAAAGGTAAGGCTGCCAGGATCCACCCCAGCTAAACTTAAAGGAAATCTGTTCCTGCAGAGAACATTGTGAGCCACCTGGACTCACCATGGGTTTTAGAGGTCAGATAAGGGGGGCTTCAAACAGCGCAAGACACCAATAACTGCATTTCTCCCTACTGCAATGCCAATGCCCAGAGCTAATATTTGTACAAACCTAGCTGGTGTCCAGGGGCCCAAAGTGACATGCAATGCACACTGTGAGCCTGTACAGTGCTGTGACAATTCAAAAATCAAGGGGACTCAAATGGACTAAACCTACTGGATGCTGAGAGAAAAGTGGGAAAAAAAAATCCATGATTGTTCCTATTATACCATGAGAGCAGGGGCGGGAGGAGGGGGACTTTCCATATTCCAGAAAGTGAACAGTGGTGCTTCCCTCTCCCCTGCCCCGCCAACTGCCACCTCTAGTAGACCTTATAATCCTAAACTAGAACGGAGAGAGAAAGAGAGAGACTAGAATCAGAAACAACACCAGTCAGAAGTGGCCCATTTTGGAGAGGTGCCTTAAATACCACCAGTTAGGTACACTGAGAGCCAATCAGGCCTCTCTTAGCACTGCAAACCAGCCAATCAAACCAGAGGGGCATGGCACAGGTCCCAGCTCTGTTCCAGATATCTGATGGAGTTTTCCCCACCATCCCATGGCTGTGAGTCCTAGGCCCCAAAGAGATTTTTGCCACCTTCTTCTCAACACAGTCAAAACTCCATTCCAGTAAGCAGAGACTGCTGATTCCTCACAGATAAATGCCATGTGTATTTTAGATTAAACTGTAGTAGGCAATAGGTCTTTAACCTGCAAACCAATTTTCAGCCTTGGACTAATTATTATGTCATGTCAATTTGCATATTTAAAACAATGGCATTGCTATCTTTTGTTTTATATCATTTAATGGAGATGTTGGTGAGCAAATTGTCTTGAAAGAACATTTCTGTCACTACCTTAAAGGGAAACAGGAAAAAAAAAATCAGCTGATGGTGAAATATACCATATGTCTTCCAGCATAATGGAGTTCTGTCTTAATTATTTACTTTTTTAGTATAACCGAACTGCTTCTGCTTATGCATATAACATGTAGATAGTGGAGAACATATGATATGTACATAGTGGAGAACATATACATTTCACTAGAAACCTTATTTTTCATCAGATTTTTGCATAATGCCTTTTTGATTCAAATCAAATGTATTAATTCCTTTTTCATAAGCCAAAATTTCTAGCATTAACTATTTAGAAAAAAAGGGTACTTATTCCTTGCTTTTATTTTTGATTTTTCACTGCAAATAAATCCGCTTTCTTGAAAAATGCTATGACACTATCTATCCTGGTCTGAATGCTTCTAGTTTCATGGTGATTGTTTAAACTCGGTCTATATGAATCTTAGAATGAAAAGTGAAAATAATCTTAATCCATTCACTGATTGAAAAATGATGGAGTGATGATTGATGTGATCCTTCAGAAGAGAAATCATTAGCAGAAACATCTTGTCAGTAAGAGGTAGGACACTGGTGCATAAGTGCTGTATACTCAGAAGGTTTAAACTTTCCTAGTAACGTGGTGGATTCTCCATCATAGAATCATAGAATATCAGGGTTGGAAGGGACCCCAGAAGGTCATCTAGTCCAACCCCCTGCTCGAAGCAGGACCAATTCCCAGTTAAATCATCCCAGCCAGGGCTTTGTCAAGCCTGACCTTAAAAACCTCTAAGGAAGGAGATTCTCCCACCTCCCTAGGTAATGCATTCCAGTGTTTCACCACCCTCTTAGTGAAAAAGTTTTTCCTAATATCCAATCTAAACCTCCCCCACTGCAACTTGAGACCATTACTCCTCATTCTGTCATCTGCTACCATTGAGAACAGTCTAGAGCCATCCTCTTTGGAACCCCCTTTCAGGTAGTTGAAAGCAGCTATCAAATCCCCCCTCATTCTTCTCTTCTGCAGGCTAAACAATCCCAGCTCCCTCAGCCTCTCCTCATAACTCATGTGTTCCAGACCCCTAATCATTTTTGTTGCCCTTCGCTGGACTCTCTCCAATTTATCCACATCCTTCTTGTAGTGTGGGGCCCAAAACTGGACACAGTACTCCAGATGAGGCCTCACCAATGTCGAATAGAGGGGAACGATCACGTCTCTCGATCTGCTCGCTATGCTCCTACTTATACATCCCAAAATGCCATTGGCCTTCTTGGCAACAAGGGCACACTGCTGACTCGTATCCAGCTTCTCGTCCACTGTCACCCCTAGGTCCTTTTCCGCAGAACTGCTGCCTAGCCATTCGGTCCCTAGTCTGTAGCTGTGCATTGGGTTCTTCCGTCCTAAGTGCAGGACCCTGCACTTATCCTTATTGAACCTCATCAGATTTCTTTTGGCCCAATCCTCCAATTTGTCTAGGTCCTTCTGTATCCTATCCCTCCCCTCCAGCGTATCTACCACTCCTCCCAGTTTAGTATCATCCGCAAATTTGCTGAGAGTGCAATCCACACCATCCTCCAGATCATTTATGAAGATATTGAACAAAACCGGCCCCAGGACCGACCCCTGGGGCACTCCACTTGATACCGGCTGCCAACTAGACATGGAGCCATTGATCACTACCCGTTGAGCCCGACAATCTAGCCAGCTTTCTACCCACCTTTTAGTGCATTCATCCAGCCCATACTTCCTTAACTTGCTGACAAGAATACTGTGGGAGACCGTGTCAAAAGCTTTGCTAAAGTCAAGAAACAATACATCCACTGCTTTCCCTTCATCCACAGAACCAGTAATCTCATCATAAAAGGCGATTAGATTAGTCAGGCATGACCTTCCCTTGGTGAATCCATGCTGGCTGTTCCTGATCACTTTCCTCTCATGCAAGTGCATCAGGATTGATTCTTTGAGGACCTGCTCCATGATTTTTCCAGGGACTGAGGTGAGGCTGACTGGCCTGTAGTTCCCTGGATCCTCCTTCTTCCCTTTTTTAAAGATTGGCACTACATTAGCCTTTTTCCAGTCATCCGGGACTTCCCCGGTTCGCCACGAGTTTTCAAAGATAATGGCCAATGGCTCTGCAATCACAGCCGCCAATTCCTTCAGCACTCTCGGATGCAACTCGTCCGGCCCCATGGACTTGTGCACGTCCAGCTTTTCTAAATAGTCCCTAACCACCTCTATCTCCACAGAGGGCTGGCCATCTCTTCCCCATTTTGTGATGCCCAGCGCAGCAGTCTGGGAGCTAACCTTGTTAGTGAAAACAGAGGCAAAAAAATCATTGAGTACATTAGCTTTTTCCACATCCTCTGTCACTAGGTTGCCTCCCTCATTCAGTAAGGGGCCCACACTTTCCTTGGCTTTCTTCTTGTTGCCAACATACCTGAAGAAACCCTTCTTGTTACTCTTAACATCTCTAGCTGCAGCTTCAGGTGCGATTTTGCCCTCCTGATATCATTCCTACATGCCCGAGCAATATTTTTATACTCTTCCCTGGTCATATGTCCAACCTTCCACTTCTTGTAAGCTTCTTTTTTATGTTTAAGATCTGCTAGGATTTCACCATTAAGCCAAGCTGGTCGCCTGCCATATTTACTATTCTTTCGACTCATTGGGATGGTTTGTCCCTGTAACCTCAACAGGGATTCCTTGAAATACAGCCAGCTCTCCTGGACTCCTTTCCCCTTCAAGTTAGTCCCCCAGGGGATCCTGGCCATCCGTTCCCTGAGGGAGTCGAAGTCTGCATTTCTGAAGTCCAGGGTCCGTATCCTGCTACTTACCTTTCTTCCCTGCGTCAGGATCCTGAACTCAACCAACTCATGGTCCCTGCCTCCCAGATTCCCATCCACTTTTGCTTCCCCCACTAATTCTACCCGGTTTGTGAGCAGCAGGTCAAGAAAAGCGCCCCCCCCCCACCCGCTTGAAGTATTTACATGAAGATGGAATATTTTTTCCAAAAGACTTGTTCTACATCAGCCAGGAGTTATGGGTTTGATGTAGGGACTACTGGGTCAAATTCTATGGCCTCTGTCATACAGGAGGTCAGACTAACTAGATGATCAGAATACTCGCTTCTGTCCTTTAGAAAGAGTGAATACACATGTTAAAGAGAATCTTATGTCAAAAGTGTTTTGCTATTGATGCACCTCTTTAAAGTGGTTTGTATGCCATTTGAAGAGGTTGATTGCAAACATGCCAACCCCTGAAAAAACGCAGAAATTGGGCTTGGTTTTGGCTTAATTGGCTCATGAGTTGCTTGTTGGCAAGTTTTTGGCTTGTAGTTTGTTGCTTAGTTGGCTTGTAGCTTCTTTGTTTGATCGGCTCCCTGCAAGCAGGGGTAAGGGGCAAGTGGGCGGGGGAGGGGGAGAGGCAGGGGTTCACAGCAGGTCCAGCACAGTCCCAGACTGCATGCCGGGGGGATCTAGTCACACAGAGTGTTGGGGTTCTTAGGGACTGGCTTGTTTTGGCCTTGTTTTGAAATGGGATTAACTTGATTTTTGGCTTACTAGGAAAGTCGGGGTGTTCATTTACTGCGTGAAAGTTGGCAACCATGGTTGATTGTTGTTTTAGTTTAAGATCTGTCCTAAGTGTGTGGGGGGGAGAGGAGGGATGGATATCAAAAAGCAAGAAGTGTTGACAAAATCAGTAACAATAAAGCCAGAGTACAAAATGACTTTTCTATAGTCTTCAAAACTCACTTCTCCTGTGGCCAGTAAAGCAGGAGATCAATCAGTCAAGAACTCTCAGAACAATGTTGCTCAGCAGGTATGTTACAGTTCATTGCTGTGTTATACAGGTCGTGCAATTTCAGTTTTGCAACCATTTAAGGATTTTCACTGCCCTTTTCCTGGACAGAATAAATCCAATACGCTGATCACATGGGTCTCAAGGGAAAACGCTGTCCAATCAAATGACATAGGTGGGGGTAGTTGAAATAAAGATAGCTGGCAATATTAACCCTAAAGCTGTTTTATATCCTATTCCTTGTCAGACATTTATACTTGCACAACTACATCTTCTCTAACTTTCTTTCCAGCACAACCACATGCCTCCCAGCTGTCCTCATTATCAGCCATGTTTTCAATAACTTTATTTAATAGAGCTCAGAAAAAAACCTTTCCTCTTATTTTATTCTCCACAGAGAACAGCTTGCCCTAATTCCCAGCTTCCTGGTTCTCGTTCCTGTTCTCCCTCCTTCTCTCAATTATGTCCGTTTCCTCTATTAGTCCAAGAGCAACAGAGTCTGAAATATTAAAACAGACATTTATATACTAGAGTAGCATGACACGCTCTGCTAGCGACCAGAGCTGAAGGAACCCTGCAAGGTTCAGGTGGTATAGTTTACATTGAAGTAACTTGGGGGCCTCAAGTCCCCCTGCAGTTATACTATTGGGGAATAGGGAAGTACATGGGATTCCCAGGTCACAAGTCTTTCTGCTGGACAGCCCTGGCTGGCATATACCTGGGGTTCCTCCAGGTTTTTGGGAAGGCTTCTTGGATCAATCCATAGGCAACAAAGCAATCAGGAGGAGTTCCACAGGAGGGAATCCATTGTCCCACTAGTGAGTTGAGGCAGGTGTATCTAGAGACAAATCTGGCACTAGATGTGAAAGATTTATCTTCATGAGACTAGATCATTAGGGTGCCTAAAGGTGATTTATATTGGATGTTATCCTGAACAGAAATTTGCCCAGTATAACCTGGAATCTGCTGCAATAGAGGAGAAAAAAAAACAAACAACTCTCTTACTTTGGAGTATCTTTGTATAATTGTAATCTAAAGAGATATCAGCGCAAAAATCATATTCAAGGCTCTACACTAAATGAACAACCTATTTTTCATCTCAGATTAAGTTCTCAGCAGCTCACCCCTCTGTCATCTTTGCTGACTTGAAACCGTCAAGAAACCTAAGGCTTGACGAAAACTTGATTACTTACTGGTAGGTTATTTTAGCTGAAATTTGCCTTCTGATAAGTTGTCACGAAAGTAGTGGAAGGGTGAACCTGGGGACTATTTCCTTTGATACCACTTAGTGGTTGATACATATGTTCAGATGGCTGTTTTGTCACAAGATATTTTTTTGCAAAATGCAATACTCTTAACATACATTGCAATTATAAAGCCATTTCTGCTGTTCTCTTTGTTTGCAAAAGAAGAAATAGGCATATTAAGTGGTACTTTACACCAGATTCTTCTCTGTTATTAGTCCATTGCTTTAACACATAGCTCTCTGACAGTTTCAATACAAGTAGTTTAAGGGAGAACTTTCCCATGTACACCCTTTTAACCAAACATAGTTTGGCTTATGTCTTTATATGATAAAACAACACAACTCTACTTGTATTATAGAGGCACTGGTCAAAACTGCATAGATATAGTTGAATTCTGACTCATCCTACTTTAAAAATGGAGCATAATTACTGTTTTTCTTTATACGTAGGTGGCCTTTCACTGTAAAATTTGACATTTCTTTGTTTTTATTTGTACCTATTAAAATAGCGCATGTCTACATAAAAGTGGGTAAAGATGGTAAGTAGTGTAGTTTCTGTAAATAAATATTTTTAATTAAAGGCCCTTACCTGGCATTACTCATCATAACTGAAGATTTGTGTGCCAGCAAATGCTGTCAAATAAGATGTCCTATGGAGAAACTCATGGACATTTGCCATTTTTCAGTATGGCCACTATCTCCCATTGGTACTATTGGGAATAAAATCAGTTTGCTTTCAGAAAAAGATTGGCTAGAGTTGACAGAATATCTGATTTTTTTTCAATTTGGTGGCAGTTCCAGAAAATTGAAAAGAAATTCAGTTCAAGTAGAACCAAATCTGATTTTTTTAAATAATTGAGAGAGTCCATTTGGATCTCTTCTAGAGTGGGATTTGATTGTGAGCCTTCAATATCATAAGAATGGCCATACTGGGTCAGACTAATGGTCTATCTGGCCCAGTATCCTGTCTTCCAACAGCAGCCAATACCAGGCACTTCAAAAGGAATGAACAGAATAGGGCAATTATCAACTGATCCAACCCCTGTCATCCATTCCTAGCTTCCGGCAGTCAGAGGTTTAGGAACACCTAGAGCATAGCATTGTGCTCCTGATCATCTTGGCTCTTAGCCATTGATGTATCTAGCTTCCATGAAATTACCTAATTCTTTTTTGGACCCAGTTATAGTGTTGGCCTTCACAACATTCCCTGGCAATGAGTTTCCCCAGGTTGACTGTGTTGTGTGAAGTAGTAAGCCCTTTTGTTTGTTTTTAAGACTGCCACCTATTAATTTCTTTTGGTGATCCCTTCTCATAGCAGGTGTGCTAACCCCTTTGCTAAAGGTAATAAAGGGAGAGGGAGGAACAGCAGTTCACAATCACCTCCTCTTTCTCCTCCATCCCTAAAGCAATGAGGAACCAGTTCTGGAAATATTTATTTCCTTTCCGAGATTTGTCATCTTGTACAGTCTTTTATATCTACAGATAGCCCAGTTTAGCAATGCTTTCCACCACCACCATCCCTTCCCCAGGAAAAGTATGCTACCCATATCTAGATAAATTATATGGACTGTAACAGGACTTTCAACTGTCTGAGGTTGGACATTTTAGAAGATGATGTTTGCATATAGGACCATTTGGTGTAGAATATTCTCTGTTCCTGTAGGAACAAGTTCCAAAAAATTCCCTTTTTGAGAGGGAAAGATGGCAACCAATTTGTGTTTTGCTCTCAGCTTTCATTAGTGTATGGTGACTGCTTAAAATAAAATAAAATAAAAAATGCTGTCTAAATTTGAAGAGTAAAGTCATTTTGTAAAGTTTTGTGCTTAATTGCCTGTTGATCCCGTAGCCAGAAATCAAAATTATGTAATCAGGATTCTTCAGGTTCCTCCTCTTAGGAACATAAGGTACAGTACTGGAAGGGTCATCCAGTGCAGTGCCATGTCATCACAGGCAACCTCATCATATTATCCTGCTCATAAATGTATCAAGCTCTATCTTAGAACTAGTTATGTTATCTGCCCCCATTATTCCTATCAGAAGGTTCTTCACTGAATGAAGAATGAAATGTCCAGGGCACTTATTTTCAAGTCCATTTTTCATTCTGTGGCCTGTGTTTTCGAACTGTGGGGCATACCCTCCCTCCCCCGCTTGGGGGGCATGATGATAGTGGGGGGTCAAGGACCTGATGGGAAATAGAACATTTCCACATCCATGTATCTTTCTGTGCTGGCAAAGGCAGCACCTCTTTGCAGGCAAAAGCAGCAGCAGCAGCAGCTAGCACACAAGGGGAGGCCCAGGAGCTGGAGAACAAGCCCGGCCCTGCAGCACTTATTACTGCCCCATCTCAAACTGAACCTCACGTATGCGCTGGAGGCTGGGCCGGTGGCAGCAGCATGGGGAGCAGGATTCAAATAGCAGCAGAAGCCCATGAGTAGAGTCAATAGACAAAGCCAGGTAGGGAATCACAGCCCAGCTGCCAGGGGAGTAGGGCTAGCTGGGGCTGCAAGAGGGGGTAGTAGGCTGAGTGAGAGCAAGGGGAGCATGCATGGGACATGAATCCCCAAAGGGGGCACAGCACAAAGAGTTTGTGAACCTCTGTTCTATGGAATGGAAATCATTGATTACTTTTCACAACACACAACACATTGTGATGATTGTATGAGAACCTATCTAGGGGGCAGATGGGATGTGAATCCTGAGAAGTGTTGTGAACTTCAAAGGACCATACTGAAAAATATGCCAGACACGAATGGACTTGTGGGACAAACAGTATCAAGTGGTGTGCTGAGAGGCCGCAGTCATGGACCAGGACCGCATTGTGGTAGACACTGTACAAAGTCTAGCAAAAAGATGGATTCTGCCCCATGGAACTTACCATTTAGGTATTGTATATGGCAAGAGACAGCAGATGATACAGACGGAACAGCACGTATACTTGTGTGAAGGAAAAATCTAGCAGGCCTAAGCTAATAGGCCTAAAACTTTGGTCAAGCTAACTGTGTATATGAAGCATAAGAAGAGAGTGAGGAAAATTCCATTAAGGGGCAATTGCAACAGCACAGCTTAAAAATGTAATCATAACCACTAGAAGTTAGAAAAGACCATTAACCGCAAAGGAAACACCTGTCAATAACAGGTAAAGCTTGCTTTGCTAAACTCCAAGTAAGGCAAAGCTACTGTTGAAGCTTGCACTATATGCCAAATAAGGAAAATGCTGTTAAAGGAAGTGGGCTTGACAAATTGTGGTTTTCAGCTATATAAGCTCCTATATTTCTGTTTATGCCAGAGCAGCTCCAGCTGATTCTCCCGTATGCACATGCTTGAATAAAGGAGCCTCAGGCTTGTTCTGATCCAAACACAACACATGGTTAATTTTCCACCACAATCTTGGTGCCATAACTTGGATAGATGGCGACCCCTGAGAACCGGAGAACCGTGAGCTGTTCTCCACCAGACCCTGGGCCCATCTGAAAAAATAAGAGACCTTTTGAAAGCTCTATATTGGATTTCTGGTGGAGGACCACCCGTAGGCTCTGTGCTTGGGTGAGATGTACACTCTATCTGGACTTTTGCTGCCAGACACGCCTGATGCCCTTGGGGTAGGTTAGAGTCCCATCCAGGTTTGGTTTCCCCTGGAAGAGCCACTGAGTGTGGCTAGGCAGGTCATGGATAGACCTGGGAAGGTCATGGATAGACCTGGTTCCATGTGCCAGTGTGAAAGTGAAGGTCGGTAGATCGGTGTGAGTCATAGGAAGACGCCCAGAGCACCCTGCTAAGCCGTGGGCTCATGACTGGCTAGGGGCCTGTCTGGTCTAGGAGTGTGTCATCCCACTCCTTCTGTCCTCGGATGGTCTGTTTCCATACCCTCTTTCCTCCCCTATCTCTGGTTCCTGCCTGAAGGCGGTTATGATATGCCACTGACCGGTCTGATCACCTCGCCTGAAGCGACAGAGTATGCGATGCCAGCCAACCCTCTTTGCTGAAGGGAGGTTGTAAGACAGTCATGGAGGCCCTAAACAAAACCTTCCCTGTGTGAGTGTGACAATTAAAAGATCCTTAGGGATTCTGGGAGACAGGGGGTCCAAAAGGGATTCCCACACTCGCCAGCAAAAGATGGGGGCCGGTGAGTCAAAAAGGATTACCGTCCCGCCAAAAGGCACACACTAGTTCACTTACAAGTTTCTGGAAAAATTGGAATTGGTGTACCAGGGATAGGGATAATTTAAAGTTATGGTTTTCCTTAGAGGGAAAGTTTCAACCTTAACAAGATTATGCACCTCAAAGGCGCACTTCAGGCCAAGGGGGTAGGTCAAAGTCAGTTTGATGAATATTCCTATTGGTATGGGGAAAACAGATAAACAGTGCCATGAATCTCAAATAAGGAGTCTCAAGGACTCCCAGGAGAAACTTACAAAACAATTAAAAGATAAAAAAAAAAATTGGCAAAAAATTTAAATCCAACGAAGCCGGCAAGAAATATTAAGCAACAGAAGCCCCTTACGTTCACCCCCCAGACAGTGTCTCCCCATACTAAGGAAATGTTCCCCTTGCCAATTCCTGGGCATTGGTGCTTCGGGTCATGAAACCTCGGTGTCTGCACATGCACCTTGGTCTCCTATGGAATTGTATAATTTACTTTAAAATTTTCCAAAAATAAGAGCGGACCCTGTTAAATTCAAAGAGGAATTGCAAATTGTTATAACTGTTTAACCCTACATGGACAGATTTAAACCAGCTTCTACGGGGGGTCATGCCTAGGAAAACACCAAGTCGCCTTTGCGAAAAAGCTCACTGGCCTAAGCAAAATCCAGGCCATGACCAGGAAAAGTTAAATAAAATCAGGGAGAAGCTGTTAGATAAAATTCTCACAGTCTGCTCAAAGAAAGCTGACAGGAGCAAAAATTAGCACCTGTAGAAAAGGAAAAATAAGAATTTGAATAAAACCCAAATACTTTCACTGCCACATTTAAACTATGTTACTGACCTTCCGACTCCAGAACATACAGGGACTCCGTAATAGCCGCCCATTGCGGGGGGATAGAGGAAGGGCAAACCAAGGTCCCCACCATCCACCTCCCCTAGGGACCCCGTGATGGCGCGTGTTACTATTGCTAGCAAATGGGCCATTGGATACAGTAAATGTCCCTATCCCGTCTCTTCACCTCTGTCAGTTTCTATTGGTCCTTTGTTTGACCATCATGCTTTCCTCCTAAGACCTTGTTCACCTACTAACCTTTTGGGAAAAGACTTGCTGTGTAAATTAAATTGTATAATCTGCTGTACCCCAAATGGTGTGTATCTGGACATGCCTGATCCCACTCACAATGAGGTCCTGGCAATTTACAGGAGAAGACCGACCCCAGCCCTTCCTTGTTGCAACAGGAGCTGCTGTGACTTAATGCTTTACAAGATTTAAAATGTTTTAAAATAAAGACCAAAGCTGTGGCTGCAGCAGGGCAGTCAAAGCCAGGAAAACGGGAAATGATTTTAAATCTGTTTTGGTAACAAATAGCAGATAAAAGCCATAGTCAGTGCCCCACACTAAGTCTTAAGGTGGCTCTGTAATCAAGGGTCACTTTGCCAAAGGGTTGTGTTTTCTTTTTCAAATCAACTTGTGTTTAAAAGCAGAAGAAGTTAATTGTGTCCTTTTGAGACAAAGTATCTAAGCGGCTGATAACTTTGAATCCAAAAGTATGCCAAGAATGTCTGTGTTAATGCAAATCACCTAAATAATAAAAATAGAAGCCATTGAAACCTGACCTGCCTATAAAACAGATACAAAAACATATGGGGAGTAATTCCTCAGTTTTGCCTGCAATCAGCAAGGGTATTTGCAAAGAAAGAAATATTTTAAGCAATACTGCCAACAATGTGTAATCTGCCAGCAACATAGTGTTGGTAAAGCTGTCAAGGTTAGGCAGGCAGCACATCCCCCTTCCTAGGGACCTTTTGTAAATATTCAGATTAATTTTATTTAAATGTATAAATGTTGTAATTATAAGTGTGTTAGTTTTAGTTAATGTATTTTCTAACTGGGTTGAGGCCTTTCCCTGTAAAAAGGCAGATGCCAAAACTGTTGTAAAACTTTGTTTAAGGATTTTGTACCGTGATTTGGCATACCTGTGAGTAGCAACAGTGATAGTAGACAAATTATTGTGTTATTGTAATTATTATGTTATTGGACAAATTATAACAAGTTATGTTCAGCTTTACAGATCCAACACAATTGCCACTGCCCCCACCACCCGCACTGTGGCGGGACAGTAAAATGTCAAAATGGGATTTTGTAAAATAAACTGGCCAAGATCTGTGCTAAAACAAATTTAAAGTGGCCAAATGCCCACCCATTAGCATTAATGAATATAAGGGCCACTCCCAATTGAAAGACTGGACTCAGCCCTCATGAAATTCTAAACAGGGCAACCGATGCAACTACTGGCCCTGGTTCAGATAGAAGGTCATTTAATGGATGACACAATGCTTAATTATTGTCAAGCACTAACAAAAGGTGTTAGGTCTTTTTATATACAGCAGCCCTGGCACTCGCTGAAACCAGGAGACTGGATCTACATAAAGGTCCATCAGCGAGGAACCACCCTGGTCCCATGCTGAAAGACCCTTATCAAGTCCTGTTAATTATCAACACCGCTCTGAAGTGTCGAGAATTGACTACCTGCCCATGTTTCTCACTGTAATGGCTCTCTGACTGATAATCAGTCTATCTTTCCTTCTGGCATTGTTGCTCCTTCTGGATAGCAGGAGTAAAGGACAAGGTGAAAAGGCGGTAACCTCTCCTTTGTCTGCTGACAGACCCACTGTGCCTTTAAAGGCACAACCTCTCCACATAAAGAAAACAGCCTCTCCACCTGAAAACATAATAAAGCCTCCAACCAAGCAAGGTAATTGTGCTAGTAACCTCTCCCTTGCTGCCTCATTGCCAGACAGCTTAGTAAATTAAGACTATGAAGTCTTGAAGAATAGCTTGCAGAAGCCAGCCAAAACTACCAAGATAAAACTTTTAATATTCCTCAGCCTCTCCTTCTTAACAAACTTAGGGTGGGGAGGGGAAAGAAATATTTTTCTAGATCTTGACCAATCGGTAGCCTCACTAGTAAATAATCAAACGTATACCCAAAAAGTTTGTTCTGCCACCAAAAGTTTTGCCTGTATTGAAAATTATCCCAGTGACTGATAATTTGACCTGTACCATATTTTAATATGCCCCTTCTTATGCCATTGATGCGGATGCCTCTCAGCCTTTTTGTGAAGGTGTTTAACCAACAGCTGTGGTCTAATACTTCACCAGGGACAGATGTGTTAGTCTGTTGGGACACCGATGGACTGTAATTAATGCTACAATAGGGTCTGTAAAATTTACACTACCCTTATCTAGTTTTCACATTACCTCTATATACCCTAATTGTTCAAAAGAAGCTGCCATTCAGTTGGCAGAGCAACGAACCTGGGTTTCCACTAGAAAAAGAAGGGACTTGGCTGGACACCTATGGGATGGTGCAAATAGCGTAGCGGCAATCTGAAATATCCATAAAGGTCAGCAACATGAAAAAAAATTGGGACAGTTAAAAAAAGCCACGGGTCTTATCAGTGGAGCACAATTGACCCAGACACAGGTGGGAGTAGGTGAATTATGTATTATTTCCACCCTTTGTGCAATGACCCAAAAGCTTATACCAGATATGGTGCTTAGTATCGCTGGGGCTGGGAAGACATTGCAGTGGACCTGGCTTGTTCGGAGATCCAAGATTTTCTAAATAACTAGCTAAAGGACATTCAGAGAGACCTCAAGCATCAGGCCTGGCCCTCTGCCCATACAGCCACCTTGGGAGTACCATCTGATCTGTGGCCAGGGAGACGTATTTAAAGATTCTCTGGGTGAAAATGCAGACATTTGCAGTGTTCCTTCCAAGCATACGGGCCGGTCGGAGAAATGTGGGCTTCCACATACCAAATCCTGCTGGGTCCATGGGGAGAATGCATGTGGGACTGGAAAATTCACCAAGACATTTGGGAAATTAAACCACCTGGTATGCCTAACTGATTTATAGTCAGTTCTCCTGAAATAATGCCAGATATCTGGATAGGAATAAAAATAAATTAAAAAAAAATCAATGGACACTGGCTGCTAGAACCCCACAGCTTCAGTGTGTACATAAACTAAAGCCAGAAAAAGTTGTCACTGTTCATGACAACATCTGTTGGGAGGTATGGGACACGGGACTACCCTGACCGAACATCTACTTTTCCAAGCTAATAATAGCTGTGTGCATGCTAAGACCACCACCTTGAATGATGTACATTTTAATCTCACCACAGCCGCAGGCAATCATATTATTCATTGGCCTGCAGATAAAACTCTACAATTAGCCCTTCGGTTCAAAATACCCTTTAACTGGACTGCTTTAGTACCTGAATGATTCCAAAATTTGTTTTCACTCCTATTAAAGGTTTAAAAAATTTCTGAATTTCAGGGACAAATTCACATGCTCCAAAATATATATCAAGCCAAAAAGAATGCCTTTTATACGGCCTATAAAATGTCTACTTTGTATACCCACACTGATGTATTGTGTTTTGTGACTTAAGCTATACAGCAATCCCAACCACATCATATTGTTACCATAGAAATTTTTTTGATTTTACTGCTGTTTAGCATAGGGTTATGTTATTATTGCTGTAATAGATATATTTATCATTGTCTATCCAGCCCTAGACCTGCCAATCTCGGCGCAAGGAAGCAGGTGGCACTAATGATTGTAAATAAAACGTGTAACACAGTTTGGACAGAAGAACAGGAGGACAAAAAGAAAAAAAAATAACAGGCTCATGGCTATAAAAGTTTAGGCCCAATTAGTGGTGCCAAAAAGGCACAAAAGGGGGGAATGTGAAGGAAAAATCTAGTAGGCCTAAAACTTTGGTCAAGCTAACTGTGTATATGAAGCATAAGAAGAGAGTGAGGAAAATTCCATAAGGGGCAATTACAACAGCACAGCTTAAAAATGTAACCATAACCACTGGAAGTTAAAAAAGACCATTAACTGCAAAGGAAACGCCTGTCAATAACAGGTAAAGCTTGTTTTGCTAAACTCCAAGTAAGGCAAAGCTACTGTTGAAGCTTGTACTATATGCCAAATAAGAAAAATGCTGTTAAAGAAAGTGGGCTTGACAAATTATGGTTTTCAGCTATATAAACTGCTGTATTTCTGTTTATGCCAGAGCAACTCCGGCTGACTCTCCCTGTATGCGCATGCTTAAATAAAGGAGCCTCAGGCTTGTTCTGATCCAAACACAATGCGTGGTTAATTTTTCACCACACTTGTGTGAGTAAGTTTACGCCATTGTGAGTCAGAGTTAAACAATCTAGCCCCAGAACAGTTGTCACTATATGGGGCCAATCTGAGACAGCTCCTTTGATCAAAGAGGAGCTGTGCTCTCACTATTCTGCAGCTATTTTCTTGTAGCTCCTCCAACCCAAATTCACCTCTTCCCATCTCTATCCATTATTTCCCTCAGATGGTCAGCCAGTTGTTCCTGCTTGCATCCTGCTAGCTAGTCAGCATTTGACAGGGTGTTATGTGTTAGGAAAAAACATTTTAAAAACACAGAACTCGCTCTGTCTCCTCTTCTTGCTTTTCTCAGTTTTTCTGTCAAGTCTTGTTGTGCTTACACAGCCCATGGGGATAAAGATCTGCTTCTTATGACAAAATGACGCCAAGGAGGTTCTGGGCAGGATGTTGAGTAGATGATGAGATGTCAGTCTTGAAAAACAAGGTTCTTTAATGTACTTTACAGTAGTAGCAAAAGAACAGAACATGGCAGAACTTTTGGCAGGGAGCAGGTGGCAATGAACATAATTCCATTGCCTTCAGAATTGACTGGATGCTTTACAACACTTTGGCTCTTAAAAAAAAAGTTACATCAAAGCCATGTTTCTCAAGAAGAATGTGGTATTACAAGAGCCTGTACAGGAGGTGATAGGAGATATTATATATCCTTGAATGATGGGGGTAAAGCAAGTTGTTCAGATACAGGATTCTGCCTGTCTCATTTGCATATATAACCAGGAAGAAAATGAAATAGGTAATTACCGGTTCCCCTTTCCCTGTCACTTACACACAGATTTTTGCTCCAGATGTATAACATAACATTCCATGTGAATGCTTAGTCCCGTCTGTTCCTATTATTCCTTTCTAACAGAGCCAGACAGTGCATTGTGGTACAAGTTTCTTCCAAAAGCACCGCCACTCTTAGCACTGTGTTGTTCCAGTCCTGAGCCCTCATACAGCTCTGGCAGCAAACTGCTTGTCACAGTTCAGGGTAACTGAACTTTTAGTATCTCTCCATAGACCACCAAGGGTGCCCTCCCTAGGTTTCTGTGGTTACAAGTTCATATCCACCTTAGTTTCCTTTATATAGCTTGGGCCTTTGCACTTGAAACACTGGGAAGAGGTAATCTGCAGATAATGATCCTCTCCTCAGGGAATAGCTTCAAAAGGCTGGGTTTTTGCATAACACCATGGTGGGAAATTTGCATTCACCTCTCCCTAGAGATTCCCCAGACAAACCACATAACACTATTTGTCCCAAAAGTCCATTCTTGTCTGGCATACTGTTCAGTATGGTCCTTTGAACTCCTCAGGATTCACATCCCATCTGCCCCCTAGGTAAGTTCACATACAATCCCAGCCCACAGTGAAACAAACTTTGCATTTAACACAGTGGGCCTTTGAAATACTTATATTTAATTCAATAAGGTTTTCAAGGATATTTCAGGAAATTGCCAATTTTTGTCACACCTCTCGGCATGGTCTGCTATTCCAGTCATGGGCCACACAACATACCTCTGTCAATACACCTCAATCTTGACTTGTGGTACCTTCTACCATTTCATTCCAGGGCCTTTCCTAGGCAGACTTCAAATCATGTCAACCACCAAGTTCTATGATGCCCTTCAACATGTTGGGGCTAGATTGTTCAACCCTTACTCACAATGGTGTAAACTTACTCCCACAAGTAGTATTCCTATCAAATTTAATAGGACTGTGTAAGTGTTCACCATGAGTAAATTTTGTACAATCTAGCCTTTATGAAGCTACTGAAAGGACAGAAAATTATCAAATCTGTGTCTCCATCTATGGGCTATGGAATTTTAATGTTTATAGCTGTGACATACCCAAAGTACTATCTCAACTGATAAAGAGCTGAGGTGACACAGCTGCTTAACCTGAGGTACCTTTTTCACTCTGAGAGCTACCTCTCTTGGTCCACTCACACAGCCTCCAGCATGTAAGTTGTTCTCTGTTACACTGTATAAGTATTGCAGACAGTCACTCTTGAGTTACACTGTAGAGCAACACAAGCACATTCCCAGTCCCAGACTTTCCCCAGAAATATACATCTTGTACTGCCTAGCCCCCTCCTGGACAATACACGCTCAAATAAAGTCTGTCATTTCATTAACAGAAAACGATATGCATAAATCCTGTTATCCAAAATGGAGATTTCCAAACACACTGGTTTAGATGCAGTGAAACAATTGTATTAACTACAAAATGATAGATTTAAAGTGAATAAAAGTAATGAAGAACAAAAGTCAGAATTTGTTACAAGTAAAACACAACTAATGCCTAACTTAACAAACTAGAGTTAATTCAAAGCAAAGGTCACTCTCACCATATTTCAGCAGTCCTACTGACTGAACTTCTTTCAGTCAGGCTCCCTCCCCCAGTGCAATGGTTCTTCCTTTGTTCTTTGGGTGCTGTGGGCACAGAGAAAGGGAGGAGACATTTGGGGCTTCTGCTCTCCGTTCTTATCATTCTCGCTCTTCTTCAAGAAGCACCTCCAGCTGAGGTTCAGGAGACAAAGTCTGTGTGGACAGTAACCCCAAGCTGTGTCTTTATCAAAGTGTAGATATTTTTCCTCCGCAACCTTTTTCCTACCAAAGAGTGGCCACTTACCCAGGTGATGGTCCATTTGATTTTGCTGACACCTGGCAAGATCTTAGCTTGCCTTTAGTCTCTGGGGAACTGGTTTGACTGCTCCCCAGACTTGAAATATGTCTCAGTTACACCATATATAGGAATATTATAAATTTACATACAATGTTGCCACACATTTTACCAGGACAATAATGGTCAGCAAGTTATGAGTTTTCAAATGATTCCTCACTAGGCATATTTCGTATAAAATTTATCATAATCCTGTAAAATGGGTGAACACAGTTTCTCTTAGTCTGTCACACCAGCTAAGAGAAATTACTACATTTCCAACACAAAACCACTTTGTTATATAACCATTATGCTTGTTAAGTTACAGCCACATTTAAAAAGTTAGAAAACCCACACTGTAGATTATTGCTTATAAACATATTGGTCCAACACACTACTTGATAACAAATATGTTGAATAAGTCAGATGAAGATTGTGCTTTCTACAAGTAATTGTTAGCTGGTAGCTAGGTAGTGTTTGATGTAACTGTGGGCTTGCTCTTTTTCTTTTTATGTTTGAGTTGATGGGAATTGCACTTGGTCAGTCTTAACTAGTTGTGTATTTGTACTGGGTGTCCTAAGCACACTGTGCTGAAATAATATGAAAGGAAACACCGCTGTGCTATGAAACCACTTCAATAATATCTAAATACCAATTTTTTAAAGAAAAGTCTAACAATATAATTTTATCAGTGAATCTGAGGTGGCAGCTTATGCTGATCAAACTGAAGTACCATTTAATCACAATGGAAATAAGAATTTCAACATGATTGCAATGTAAGTTCTATTTTTATGTAGCTAAATTAAGTAGTTAAAATGTTAAATTAAGGTGAGGTGGAAAAAATAGAACTTATAAAGTCTCTTTGAAAGTCAGATTTCTTTGAAACCTTTGGTTTGCAATGCTTTGAAATCCTGCTAGGTTTCCTAAAAGGAGGTACAGTATTGTATTATTCAAATGTGAGCGTGCAATGAGAGAGTCATTCTATGGCTTGCACACTTATAAGTCATTGAAAGTAATAGGTATTTCTAAACAGCTGTTTCAAAACTGCTTTTATTATGTAAGAATATATTTATTTAGCTAACAAAGGCAATTGATCACTGAAGTTTTTCCTTTAATTAAGGCTCAGAATTTAAACTATTAAATTAAGACTTATGAAAAGGAACATTTTGTCCCTCACTCTCTCTATCACACAGAGAGATTTTCAAGAATCTCCAAACAGCAAGGGATGTTTCTACTAATCTATTAACTTTATGCACTTCAACATCAAAACACAACACGTGGGCTATGGACCAAACTGAAGTTGTGACACAAACTCCTGGGTTTTCTAAGCTTTACAGTAGACTCCACATTATTATCTATTTTGTGGGGAAGGATTTAGTTTCCATTTTATGATAGTGTAAAAACAATAAATCTGTCAGGGAGCAGTGTGAATGTGACAAGATAAAATCAGGACAACTCCTTTTAAGCCATTATTGTCTATACCAGAAGTACATATTTAGACAAGCATGAAAACACACTACTTACCTGATTGATCAGAACGGCTTGCTTGGAAGCAGCTCTCTCATGTAAATACATGCTTAAGGCCTCTCTAATAAATTTATTATTGGCATGATACACAGCTGTGCCAATTAATAACAGGATATATTTAAGGGGTTTTTTTAGATCTCCTTAATGTGCACTAACAGCTTAGGTATAGCTTGGTCACTTGGTATAGCTTAGGAGAAGTAAGCCATTTTAGTGTGCCTCAAGCTGGGATATAGGGACTATTGTGCACTGAAGACAATGGGAGTGAGGATTGAAAAAAAAAAAAAAAAGAAAAAGCATCACCACATGATAAAGGAAACTTACATTATATAACCATGCTCTGGAGTTATTTTGAATTAGACAAATTAGTAAGTGCCTGATGTATTATTCATCAATACATGCTGCCCAAATCTGTGTAAACTGATTTTGACGAGAGCTGGTTGTTAACTTTTGATAGTTTTTCCCCCCCTCTTCCTTTGGAAAATGCTGGTTCATCAAAACCGAAACATTTTTCTGCAAATATATCCATTTTGATGAGACTTTCTTCAGGATAGGTTCTCATGTTCAGGCTGGAATTTCTGGTCAAAATGAGAAATAAAAAGAGACCCACTCCAGAATAGCCAAATCCTCCAAACCTGGCAAATTTGGTACTTGCACCTTCTTATTCCATGTGAGAAGCCAAACCACCAGGCTATTAGCTATCCTGGAGAGAGTCAGAGGGTCTCTCTCTCACTCCCTTTTTTCTCTCATCTCCCCCTCAAAAAAAAAATCAACATTTCATCCTGGATGAAGAACAAAACAAAATGCCAAAAAGCTACTTTATTTTGCAAAACATAATTGTTGTTTTCCAGCCAGCCCTAATTTTGATTCTTATCACTCAAATACTCCTCAATGAGAGCACTGGGCCCAATCCAAATAAAAACTTATCATACAGCCACAGAGATTTTGGAAATCCCATGTCCCTTAACTCCACAGTAGTGCAGGCAATCTCTAAAGAGGGACATGTAATGTCTAACACGGAATCCTAGAAATGTAGGGTTGGAAGGGATGATCAAGCACAGCCCCCAATGCTGAGGCAGGACCACGTAAATCTAGACCATCCTTGATAGGTGTTTATCCAACTTGTTCTTAAAAACCTCTGTCCTCCCTTCAGAGGACATGGAGAATAATCACTATCCTCTTTGTAACAGTCTGGAGCATATCTGAAGACTTACCAGATCCTCCCTCAGTCTTGTTTTCTCAAGACTAATATGCCCTGTTTTTTAAACCTTTCTTCATAGATCAGGTGTTTTAAAGCTCATATTCTTTGTACTGCTCTCCTTTCAACAGTCTCCAGTTTGTCCACATCTTTCCTAAAATGTGATGCACAGAATTGGGAACAAGACTCCAGTTGAGGCCTCAACAGTGCCAAGTACAGCAGGGACAATTATTACTACTTACTTCTCTTACATGACACTCTTGTTAATACATCCTAGAATAATATTAGTCTTTTTTTGTAGCTGCATCACATTGTGTAGTCATTCAGTTTATGATCCACTATAATCCCCATATCCATGTCCGCAGTACCACCACCTACCCAGTTATTTCCCATTTTGTAGCTATACATTTGATTTTTTTTTCTTTCCCAAGAGAAGGAATTTGCATGTTTTTATTACTGAATTAAGACCAATTTTCCAGTCTGTCAACATTGTTTTGAATTCCAGTCCTATCCTCCAAAGTAGTGCTTGCAACCCCTCCCAGTTTGGTGTCACCTGGGAATTTTAACCCTTCTATCTGGTCCATTATCCAAATAACTAATGAGATATTGACTAGTAAAGGACCCAGTAGTGACCACTGAAGGACCTCACTAGATACGGCCTCCCAGTTTGACAGCAAACCATTGATAACTACATTTTCAGTATGGTCTTTCAACCAGTTATGCACTCATTTTATAGCAATTTAATCTAGACCACATTTCTTACTTTGCTTATAAGAAAATCACGTGCAACGATGTCAAAAGCCTTACTAAATATCTCATCTACTGCTCCCCGCCCCCATTCAACAGGAAACTAACTCTGTCAAAGAAGGAAATTAGGTTGGTTTGGCATAATTTGTTCTTAACAAATCCAAGCTGTCTACTCCATATACTCCTATTATCCTCACAGTGGACTGCTGAACAATTCGTTCCACTATCTTTCTGAGCTGACTGGTCTATAATTCTCTAGTGCTTCTTTATTCCCCTTTTTAAAGACCGGTGGCAGTTGTCATTGTTGTTGACATACCTACCAGCAGTTTTGGATACCATTGCTCATGAGGTACTGCTTACACTTAGAATCATCTTTAAAAAAATGTTTGCACCTTACTTTGAGAGGGCCCAGAAGGTGACTGTAACAAATCATATACCACCAGACTAATGCTATTTCAGAGTTAAACCCAGCTTTGAAGTCTGGCTTCTTGGGATGCAAAACTTAGTATTAAATTACTGCAGGAGTAGCTATAGTTTTTGCATCTCAATCTCCATTACCTGTCCCAGAATGGAAAGATTAGCAACTGTGTGACAACTGGCAAGAATGTTAATATCAGAGAGACTTAAATCAGAGGTAGGCTGCAGTATGTTTGAGGGTGACAATAGCCACTAATAAGGCCAAGGGCTTTTTCATCAGCTTTTATCAGATCAAAAGGGATTGGCTTGATTTCTCTCAAGGCATAGGAAATGTCTAATTGAGAAACTGAATTAAACAATCAGGGAAGGTTGTATTCTTGCTCTCTTTCTTTTTGATCCATTGACCAGCACTCCAGAATGACTGCTCTGAAACCCACTGACTATCAAAAAATGAAGTAAGAAAACACTTTGCAGCAACAAACAATCAACTCTGAAACATACTGAAAGCTATATGGGTTGATCCAACTACCCAATGGTGCATTGACTAATAGTTTCATTTTTAAGCCACATTCTGTTCTAATAAGTAATAAGATTTTTTTAAATATCCCTTCTATTGCACTTCATGTCCTTCTCCTATGTAATGAAAAAGTTCTAGCATCCCAGTGATGAGTATTTAATATTTTTACTTCTTAGTCTTTAGTGGAGGTTCTTTCCATTCTCCCTGCTTTGATGTATCTGCAGAGTCAGAAAAGTGCAGAGTCAAATTGCAAATGAGAGCTTCAATTCACTGCATAGTACAGAAAACACAGAATAAAATAAATTACCACGTAGAGACAACAGACAAATCAGATAAATAAATTACAAGCCAGACTTACCAACATTGACCTTTTTTCCTGGTATTGGCTTGTCTCCTGTAGCCTGACTTTCCAAGCAATTACTATTGTAATGTGATTGAAGTATAGGTTAGTATTTCTTCAGGGAAAAACTTAACACCATGCAATGGCCGGGGCGTAAGTGGCTGGCCCAGTAATATCTGGTGGGACAGGGTACAAGGCAGGCATCAGGACTCGTTACCAAGTCTAGTCAGGAGAAGAGTACCAAAATCAAGCTGACCTGGGGTCAAGGCAGGAGTCAGAAGCCAGACATTGCAGAAGGCAAGGTCTCAGACAGCTCCCTGGGCCAACTTCCTGGTTTAAAGAGTTCATGTGAACCAATCAGGCAACTTCAGTGTTCTGTAACTCTGGCCCCTTTTGGGCAATACATCCTACAGTGCTCAACCCTCCACTGATTGTTGGATGACACTCCACCAAGCAGCAACAAGGGACTGTCATAAATATAAAGGGAAGGGTAAACCCCTTTGAAATCCTTCCTGGCCAGGGGAAAGCTCCTCTCACCTGTAAAGGGTTAAGAAGCTAAAGGTAACCTCGCTGGCACCTGACCAAAATGACCAATGAGGAGACAAGATACTTTCAAAAGCTGGGAGGAAGGAGAGAAACAAAGGGTCTGTGGGTCTGTCTATATGCTGGTCTTTGTCGGGGATAGACCAGGAATGGAGTCTTAGAACTTTTAGTAAGTAATCTAGCTAGGTATGTGTTAGATTATGATTTCTTTAAATGGCTGAGAAAAGAATTGTGCTGAATAGAATAACTATTTCTGTCTGTGTATCTTTTTTGTAACTTAAGGTTTTGCCTAGAGGGGTTCTCTATGTTTTTGAATCTAATTACCCTGTAAGATATCTACCATCCTGATTTTACAGGGGGGATTTCTTCATTTCTATTTACTTCTATTTTTATTAAAAGTCTTCTTGTAAGAAACTGAATGCTTTTTCATTGTTCTTAGATCCAAGGTTTGGGTCTGTGGTCACCTATGCAAATTGGTGAGGCTTTTTATCCAACATTTCCCAGAAAAGGGGGGGTACAAGTGTTGGGAGGATTGTTCATTGTTCTTAAGATCCAAGGGTCTGGGTCTGTAGTCACCTAGGCAAATTGGTGAGGCTTTTTACCAAACCTTGTCCAGGAAGTGGGGTGCAAGGTTTTGGGAAGTATTTTGGGGGGAAGGACGCGTCCAAACAGCTCTTCCCCAGTAACCAGTATTAGTTTGGTGGTGGTAGCGGCCAGTCCAAGGACAACGGGTGTAATATTTTGTACCTTGGGGAAGTTTTGACCTAAGCTGGTAAAGATAAGCTTAGGAGGTTTTTCATGCAGGTCCCCACATCTGTACCCTAGAGTTCAGAATGGGGGAGGAACCTTGACAGGGACCATCATTGCCCATGACCCCACGATTCCTGGTTCTAGACCAGAGGTGGGCAAACTATGGCTCGTGGGCCACATCCGGCCCGTGGGAGCCTCCTGGCCCAGGAGGCTCGACCCCAGCCCCTCCCTTGCTGTTTCCCCTCCCCTGCAGCCTCAGCTCGCTGCTCCGCCAGCGCAACACTTTGGGCGGCGGGGCTGCAGAGCCCGGCCTGACCCGGTGCTCTGTGCCGCGCACTGCCTGGCTGGCTCCAGCCGGGCTGCATGGCTGCAGCACCGCCAGCCATCGGTGCTCCAGGCAGCGCGGTGAGGGGGCAGGGGAGTTCGGGGGGGAGTGGTCAGGGGTCGGGAGGGTGGACAGGGGTCGGGGTGGTCAGAGGGCGGGGAACAGGGGGGTTGAATGGGGGCAGGGGTCCCGGGCGGGCAGTCAGGAAAGAAGGGGTTTTGGATGGGGCGGCGGGGGGCAGTGAGGGGTAAGTGGCCCGGGGGGGGGCAGTCAGGAAGGAGGGGAGGGGTTGGATGGGGTTCAGGCCTTGGGGGCGGTCACGGGACAGGGAGTGGAGGGGGAGGGTTGGATAGGGCAGGGGTCCTGGGGGGAGGGGGGGGCGTCAGGGAACAGGGGGGGTTGGATGGGGCAGGAGTCGGGGGTGGGCGTCAGGGGGCGAGAAGCGGGGAGGGGGGGTGGACAGGTGGATGGGGGCCGGGCCACGCCGGGCTGTTTGTGGAGGCAGAGCCTCCCCTAACCAGCCCTCCATACAATTTCTGAAACCCGGTGCAGCCCTCAGGCCAAAAAGTTTGCTCGCCCCTGTTCTAGACCATGGATCTTTAAACATGCACATCTCTAACATTTTTTAAAAACCTTCTGTTATTCCCCACCCTAGCAAAAAATGTAACTAAGTTATTACATGTAATAAAATGTAGCTAAGGGACTATTTCTCTTAAGTTTTTCAAAGAGCCGACATTGTCAAGAACAGGAGAGCTGTATTTTGTGACTATGAATGCCAAGAAGAGTTTTCCAACAGTGGCACACTTTCTCCATTGTTCCAATGCCACATTTGGAAGGAGGGTATGGCTGTTGCCAAACTTTTTATCTGAGAAAAGATCCCTGAATATAAGAAATGCATCAAGAAAAGATCAAAGAGAAATAGTAATAAGAAAGTTAGATTTAGTATTCTTTTCAGTGAGAACTCAGGAATTGAGACTGGCCCTGAACTAGGAGCATATACAATATCAAGATCAATGTATGGCTGAGGAATGAAAAGAAAATAAGGTTTTGTAGTTAGAGGGAAAAGAAAATTGCATAGATATTTTTAACCTAGTGGATTGTTCACTCTTAGGAGGAGGTAACTGTACACACATCATAAGAGTAAAATCCAAAGTGGGATTTTTTTTTTTTTTGCACCATGCAAAATTTTGCCATCCATATTCATGTTACAAAAACCCTCATCCCATTCTTAAAAAGTGTGGGCTGGTAATTTCTTGTGTAGTTAAGTTTAGTAAAGACTCATTCACCCAGAAAACATTACTGTATTATAGCCTTCAATCAAGCAATGAGAAAAATATCACGAGTAAAGCCGTCGAAAACTTTTACAAAGATATAGCAGCAGATTTTCTAAGCGATGCCTATATTTATGACAGTAAATGCAAGTATTTATCAAATTTTCAGGCACTGAAAGTACTTTAAAACAATGATCTCTCATGTTCTATGAAAGCTTCAAAGTCATCTGTGATAGCTGGATGTGCAGTTAGTCAAATGAACAATAATAGACTCAGTGCTGTAGTGCATCTAAAAAGAAAAAGAAGCGGCAATGAGTATGAATATGTTAATCACTACTTTACATTGTATAGAAACATTGAATTTTATATGTTGAAAGGGGATAAGAAGAAGAAGATAGAGAAAAGGTGCTGATAAATTGTGCTCTTTCCATCTAAGGAAGTAAAGAGACACACAGTGTGTGTGGTGATGGCAATATTGAGCTTACACTTTTCTGACGGCAGGTAGATCTTGCTTAGGATATTGTTGTTTATATATTGCTGACATTCTTATTAAATAATTAGTAGAACAGATCATGATTGTGGTCTTCATTTTTTTCTCCTTAATAAATGTCATTTATAATCATTGTCTTAAGTAGCTCATTAACCCTAATTGTGTGGATGAACTTTAAAAAACTAAAACAACACCTCTCTCTCCTCCACCCCCAGTCTTCCTATTCTATTTCAAAAGGAAAAGAAGTGCAATATATTTTACACTTTGGAACTACAATGTAGTGTGGGCTTAGACATATACAGAAGGATAAGCATCTTTTCAGGTGCACGCAAATAGTTAATAATGGTGTACGCTTAACTTCTGCCTTTGGACCATTTGTCCCCACTTGCATTAAATGAACATTTTTGCCCTTTTATAAATTTTTCAATATTTATCAGTATTTCTGATGCTTCTTGGTATAACAGAGAGCACCAGAAGATGAGGGTGTTATGGGAAGAAGTTTAACAGACAGATAGCTGCAGAAAAGAAAGAGGCGGCAGAGTAAACAAGTGTGAGGGGATGAGAACTGAGAGTACACGAAATACAGCATTTCTTTTCTCAGCAGCAGCAATTTAGGCAGCCTTCTGGGAGTAGGAGACAAGCATATATTAGGTAGGTGGGATACTGCAAGGAGAAAGGCTGACAATGTGCTAAAAGGTTTGGAGTCTTTTAAGTTGGTGCTTAGCATAGACGGTGCAACTGCATGAAAGTTAGGCTAAAGTGAGGGAACTTGGTCACCAATGCCATGGTCAGCTCAAGTCACTATTTTTATAATAATGTATTTAGATAGATATTATGCTTTTATGTCATTTGTGGAAACATCACCAAATAGTTCTCTCATGTGTGACATCCCAGCATCAGCCATTTCCAGAGGAGCTCCAGAAGCTGAGAAGAAGTGTATGGGGCTCAATTCAGACCTACCATAAGTAGGTTCAGCTCCAGTGACTTGAGCAGAGTTGCCCCAAGTTACACCAGATGTAAAATGGAACCATGAACTCTTGATGTTTATCCTAACTTAAAGGTTTTAGCTTTGCCCATCAAATAAATAATAAAAAATGCAATATTGGAAGGTTGCTTATTTATTTTGAAAAATAACTAAATCAAATGAACATACAGTTTTACCAATTATACACAAAGAGGCTTGGTGATTTTCCAAGACTGCCTAGGTGATTTAGGACCTTAAGACCCATTTTCAAAAATTACTGGCAATTAGGAGCCTAAGTTCCATTGGCCTTCAAACCCAACTGTTTCCTCTCAACCTGCCTTTAAATATATGCATTTTCCAATGTATCACACAGGTGCCTTTCAGCTAGCTGTAGATAAACAGTTCAGTTATAATATTTATTGCTGGTGTAAGTGGGACAACTGTCTAGAACTATGGAGTTATACTTGCTAGCATTAGTGGTAAATCTGGTGTTAAAGTGAAAATTCATATGCTTCATAATGGAATTTTAAATGCAAACAAAATTTTAAAAGTTTAACAAAGCACATACACTATTCTTCACTGAGAACTATGAACATGCTAGTCTTATATTTACATGTTCTGCAGGTTAAGAGTTCAGATTTTAATGTAGCAAATGGAGTAAAATGTACCCCCCCCCCCAACACCTATATAATTCAAATGTCAGAATGGATTTTCCTCATTTTCAAATAAGTCACCTTCTCGTGGATATTTAATATGAAACATTTGAGCTCAAATTGAGATTTATTTTTCAAAAAATTAGGAGTGGAAACAGGGTGACAATGTGAATCATTTTCTGTCCTCAACTACAGTGTTCACAACTGTGTATGCTATAAAGCCATTATTAATCAGCCAGTAGTTGAATAATTTGTTGAGCTTAAACAATGACTAGTGTAGATTTATTCTTTCAGATATTACAGATCCATCAAGGGAAGTAAGAAGTGTGCTGAGAAAATGGGCAAAGGAAATTTTAGAGACTCAATGGGAAAGCTTGATTTAGTTGCTAATCAGAGATATGTTTCTACTGTCAAACAAGCATACTTTGGGACTACAGGTAAAAGGCCCTGTATACATAACAGAATTTTTAGAAAAACGTGACAGATGAGAGAAATCTGTATTATATTCTTTTATGTATGCTTCCTTTAATGGTTCATATTTTAGATTAAATAAGTCTAGGGAACAAAACAGAATTATTTTTGATCACTAGAAAATATATAACTCATGCAAACCATTAGAAATGAGCACTCAACAAGATAATGTATGCTACTAAAGAATATGTTTTTATTAAAAGATAAAGCACCCTGTGGATCCAATCCCAAGGAACTTCAAACACCATTTTTTCTAAGTAACTTTCGGCAGTTTTGAGAAAACTGTATCAAAGAAACCCCAAAAGGTTCAAAGGAACTTTGTTTATACATTTTAGTTTGACCGGGCTGAACTGCAACAATCCATTGATCTTAGATGCAGCAACAGATAAAAAACAATAATGTTTTAAGCTTTCTTTCAGTTATAGACAATGGGAGGATAGACTTAATTCAGTTCATTCTTGAGAGTTGGTGGCTTCAAAAAATCTTTCTGACATGGACATAAATATCTAAAAACAAAGTCTGTAACACAGGCACTGTTGAAGTCTAGGTTAACTTTTTTGCTTACAATGATGAAACCAGTTTATTTTTTTAATAACTTTTAAAGGGACACTCAAGCAGCAGGCATTGGAAAATTGAGGCGTCTTAAAAGAAAAGATTTTAGAGCAAATGGAAAAAAAAATGTCTTAATGAAAATGTCAATGAAAACAGCTCACCTCTCTCCCCCCACTTGTAATATTTCTCAGTAGTGTTGTCATTCCAAACACTCATCAGTTGGAAGAGAGGGAGGAGGAGAGTCCCCGGGTCAATCACGGGATGACTATGAGCCACCAACATGACATGGCTGTGAAAAAGGGAAACGCAATCCTAGGATGTATCAGGCAAGGCATTTCCATCAGAAACAGAGAAGTATTAATGGTGTTTTATGAGGCACTGGTAAAACCTCATTTGGAATTCTATGTACAGTTTTGGGGACCCATGTTCAAGTGGAACAGGTGCAGGGAGGAGCTACTAGGATGATCAGGAAAATGCGGAGCCTCTTTTATGAGAGGAAACTGAAAGTGGCTGATTTGTTTAGTCAAGCAAAAAGAAGGCTGAGAGAGGACATGATTATTCTCTATAAATACATCAGGGGGTAAATACAGAGAGGATAAAGAGCTATTAATGTGAAGGACAATGCTGGCACAAGAACAAATGCATATAAACTGGCCACGAACAAATTCAGACGGGAAATTAGAAGGTTTCTAACCATAAGAAGGGTGAGGTTGTGGAACAACCTTTCTGTAGCAGTTGTGAGGACAAACAAAACACCTTGTTTTAAAAGTGAGCTGGACAAATTTATGAGTGTAATTGTATAATAGGGTTGCTTGTGTTTGTGAGAGGCAGGGCTCAGCAGCCCTGGGGATCACTTCTGGTTTATGTCTTGTGTTCCTAAGAGCTCATGCTTCACGATTCCTCACCACCACCTGCAGCTTCCAGGAAAGGATTTCTTCCTCCTCTCAGTGTATTTTTGGATCTCGTTCCTCTAAAGCCGCAGGCATGGCCATGGCTGGATATGGGACATTGGAAGGGGAGGGCTAGGGCTCTGAAGTGGCTTCAAGCATTCTCTGTCTCAGATGCTTGGCTGGCTGGTTCTTACTTACATTCACAGGGTCTAACTGATCACCCTGTGTGGGGTCAGGAAGGAATTTTCCCCCAGATCAGATTGGCAGTGATCTTCAGGGGTTTTCACCTTCCTCTGCAGCATGTGGGTACAGGTCACTTGTCAGGATATCTGGCTTAATCATTTCCCTGCATTGTGTGTGTCTCAAGCTCTGGTGCACCTCTGTCCCTTCTATCCCGTGCCTGAGTCACATAATAGTCTAATCTACCTTGGCCTTCAAAACTTGTAAAACTAATGTTGGTTGTTGGGTTTTGCATGTGGGTACTTGGTGGTGCTGGTGGCCTGTGATATACAAGAAGTCATTACATAATCTAGTGGCCTTAAAATCTATGACTCTGCAACAGACAGTATGGGGACTGTTTCCCCTTTCTAACATTCAGTGGGGGTGTTTCAGTTGCTAGCTCCCAGTACTAAAAAGGGGGAAGGGTTGATGGAGAATCAGGACGCTGAGACTGACAGCCTCCAGGAACAATGCGGAGAGGCCAATGCTCCTGGTCAGCCTGAATGACAGCGCAGGCAGGATAATCAGAGAGTCAGGAAGCCAGGGAGGTCCCGTCCTCTGTGTGAGCTGGATTTGTCTGGGTCAGAAAGAGTGGGGCCGAGCTAAGGAGAAAGCAGGGGCCCGAGCTGAGCTGGGGAGCAGAGCTGTGCCAGATCCAGAGGGACCAGAAAAGCAGTCCAGAGAGAGCAGACCCTGTCCTGGGAGCAGAGCTGCAGCCCCAAACCCAGAGGCACAGCCCAGAGAGAGCAGACTTGCCCTGGGAGAAGAGCTGCAGCAACCAGAGCCAGAGGGGCCAGCAAAGCAGCCCAGGAAGCAGGTCAGTGCTGGGAGCAGAGTCACAGAAGCAGCCTGCAGAGCAGACCTGTCCTGGAAGCAGAGCTGCAGCAACCAGAGCCAGAGGGGCCAAAGAAGCAGCCCAGGGAGCTGGAGGCAGAGCAGCAGCAGCAGCGCAGAGACAGAGTGGTGGAGCTGGGGCTGGAGCAGTCCGGAGCTGGGTGCGGTGAGCAGCTGGGGAGACCGAGGGGGACCCTGGGCAGCAGGCCCAGCACAGGGAGACACCTCAGCCAAGGGGCTCTGCAGGCCAGGCTTGGATCATAACCCCGACAGGGCAGGGGTGACACTGGGAAGAAGGGTCCTACCACTTAGAGCCTGAGAGCGTGTGGCCACCACCAGAGCAAGTGTCCAACCCACAGCATCCCTGCAGCACAGCCAGGTCTGAGAAGGCGGCCTGGGACTTACAAGGAACAGACTGTGAACGGCCCTGACGTTCCAGAGACACTGTTTGTGATGTTCCCTGCCACAGAGTTGGCTGATGTGTTTCCTTTAACCTTTCCCATTTTTCCTTTTCCTTTTTTAAATTAATTGTTGATTAAATAACTTGCATTTGCTTTAAATTGTATGTAATGGTCAGTGGGTCCAGTGCAGAGAGAGAGTACCCCGGAGTGGGTACACCCTAGCCCCTGTCCTAGGTGACCACAGCAGAGTTGGGGGTCAAGCCCCCCCGGGAATCCTGGGCCCAGCCTTGTTGGGACTATGAGGACTCTGCCAGACAGGAGAGTGGAAGGGGAGTCCTCAAGGGCAGGAAGGCCACTGGGTAAAGGAAGTGGGAGCGAGGACTCAGATCCTTTCGCTAGCCCACTTCACCGGGGTAGAGCAGAAGCCAGGAAAGTTCCCCACAAGAGCGGGACTATTCCCCCACTTACAATTGCATTGTCTGTGGCATGGGAAAGTGAAATTTTCCATGTAGGCAGAAAATGCAAGTGGTCAGTCCAGCTTCACTGTCCAAACTGAGTGAAATATAAAAAGGTTAGAAAGAGTATAAACATTGAAATAAACTAGATTGTTAAAGATTTGTAATAATCTCGGACATTTATAAGATGTTGTGACAGAAAGGAGATCTGTTTCTAAGTATATGATGCATGATTCACTGTGACATGACTCCAATTTTACTCTTGAGTAGCTCCATTGACCTCCATGGACTTACACCTGCGTTTAACTGATGTAACGCAGCAATGAATCATGTCCACTCGTTTTGTCTTGGCAGAACCTGTCTAATACTTGGGTAACAACTTCATGGTAGCAAATGTTGTCACTGTAAAAAGCTTTCAAGCAATAACAATCTAACTAGAATAGCAGTAGGATATAGAGCGATCAGATTGGTTGATGGCAATTTATACCAATATGAAAATGGAAGAGGAGTATGTCTATACAGTATAAAAACTTGGAAAGGATGAATTAAGACAATTAACAGATTTAACAAAAATGGATATATTTTTAGAAGGATATGCTATACATCAGCCAGAAGCCATGGGCTTCATACAGGAACCAGTTGGTGAAATGCTATTGTCTGTGTTGTGCAGTAGGTCGGACTAAATGATCATAATGGTTCCTTCTGGCCTTAAAATCTATAAAATCTGTGACTAACAATTAAGGTCTGGTTCTTGCACTGAGTGACTACCCACTAACTTTAATGGGCCTGCTCATGGTAATAAACTCTATGCTTGGTAGTTAGAAATTACAGGCCTGGACCTGTAGGTTCTGTGTTTCTCTTAAGATACAACCTTGGAATTTGATGCACTCATTGATTATGGTTTAGACTTTACTTACCTGACGAATCTCCTCTCCACTTGCACCATACTACCACACCTGGAATCAGTAAAGGTATTGGATCTGCAGTCCTATAGGGATAAAAAAGGGGCTGCCAGATAGACACTGTGTTAGTGGCCAATGGCTTTAGATTTGGTTCTTGCCCTAGATCTGAAATAACCTGAATCTTATGACGTTTAGGGCATATTGCAAAGTTCCTTTCATTCCCCAAGCGTTTAAAAATAGTGATAATTTTAAAGGCAGGGAATGTTGGAGGCAGATAGGGTTTATAAGTTACCCTGTCTTGCTGGTGGTGGGTTAACCGAAACTGTACTGGTTTAGGAGTAGCAGCCATGTTAGTCTGTATTTGCAAAAAGAAAAGGAGTACTTGTGGCACCTTAGAGACTAACCAATTTATTTGAGCATAGGCTTTTGTGAAGTGATGAAGTGAGCTGTAGCTCATGAAAGCTTATGCTCAAATAAATTGGTTAGTCTCTAAGGTGACACAAGTACTCCTTTTCTTTTTGAAACTGTACTTCTGCTCTTCGGTTATTTTAGTGATACATTTTAATGCAATATCAAGAGAGTCTAGTGCACATGGAGATCGGTATCCTTTTTAGATTTGATCCTTTTTAGATTTAGATAAATATAAATAAATGAATTATGGGCCACTTCATAGTGGCTTTGTTATTGGTTTTCAGTTGCTGACACACTATACATACTAGTATAGCAATTTACACAAATTATATTACTTACTTCTGGGAGAAGGCTGTGATGAAGACTGTAACTTCCGATAAGGGGACTTTAGGGTCATCTGAGGTCACTTCATTGCATTTATCTTATTTTAGCCAAGAAAAATTCCATATTTTCACTGGGTAGGTCGTTACCCCAGTACAGCTAACATCCCATTCTACAGTTAGAGTGTGGCAGGACTCTGCTGTTGACTATCCCTGTCAGGAAGTATTAGAGTCTTGCAAGAAAATGCAGTGATTCCTATTCAGTCATTATGGCAGATGTTTCATTAACTCTAACTGTGTTATAAGGGAGATAGGAGTAGTAATTAGGACAGAGGAAGCCATGGGGACACTCAAGCTCACAGAGGAAGCAGAGGTTAGGGTTATGTTTTGATTATAAAAGCTAAACCCCAGCAAGTGGGTGGGTGTGAATTTGGATTTAGATTCTGAAGACAGGGGAAGGACTCAGCTCATCTAAGAGACAACTTATTTTCTCCTGGGAAGTTGCATAGTGCGGTCGGGTGTTTGATCATATTAGAAACTAAGGCCGGGTCTGCACTGGGGCGGGGGGGGGGGAGATTGATCTCAATTATGCAACTTAAGCTACGTTATTCACGTAGCTGAAGTTGACATACTTAGATCTACTTACCGCAGTGTCTTCACTGTGGTAAGTCGACTGCTGACACTCCACCGTTGACTCCACCTACCCTTCTTGCTCCGGTGAAGTACCAGAGTCAATGGGAGAGTGCTTGGCGGTCGATTTATCGCGTCTTCACTAGACGAGATAAATTAACCCCTGGTGGATCAATCACTCCGGAGGTAAATGTAGACATGCCCTAAGTGGTGAAATATCAGTGTAATAAAAGTGACCTCGTCTCTCATACACTACCCAGTTTAACATATACACCGCTATTTAACAGACAATGATGTATTCTTGTGGTTAATATAACCTGCCTACCAGTTTAACAGAGCTTAAGGTATACTGAAATCATAGGCAGTGTTAACAAAAGTCTTATAATCTTCATATTTTTGGATAACCTCAATAATTGAGAAACAAAAATCCTTCATTGATCCTAGTCCACTCTGATAAAGGTAATCAAACTAATGTCACATTTATATATTAGAGCTTTCAGAAAGGAAGCAAGTGCATTTCAGGTACTGATAGAGAAAGACTGCTAGCTAGTTTTATATAACCCACTTCATGTCTTCCATAGTAGGTATCAATACACTTAAAGTACTTTAGAGTGACATATGGGGAATATGTCAGGAATTAAGACAGTAATTTACCTACTTATTAAATATATATATATATATATATGTGTATATTTATTATATATATTCAATTAACAACTATTAATTGTTGCAAATTTTCCAGACTTGACCATCTGCAAGTTTCAATGAAACTCCTTTGGATCTGGGTTGCTTTTCAATTTGCACGGTTTTATACATCTGGCTTTTCTTAATGAAAAGGGATAATTAGAGCGAATCCTGTGATGGGGAAGTATTAATAGTGAGAATGAGCATGGATGAGAGAGGATGGGCTGAAGTTCAGGTCAGATAGAATTGAAGCAATGATGACAAGTTGGGAGAAGAAATATGGGGATACTTATTTCCCCCAGTTGCTGTTAAATGACCATATCAAAGCAATGGATGTGATAATTTTTTTGCAGTCTTTGTCTGGCTAGGAGACAACACATTAAAATCTAATGCACTGTGGTTCAGTGTGTTTGGGGTGATTGTGCTGCTGTGCAGAAAGCTTGAGTATCATAGATGGGGTTATGATGCGTAACAGTCCAGCTTCCAGAGGGTGGGGATCTTAAAACGATAAGGTAGCAGAGAAAAGAGTAGGATTTGGGGGACTGGTGTTTGGTTGTGGTAAGGCTTCTTTGTGCAGCGTAAATGTGCTTTAAATGAAACAGCCCTCAGAGAACACACTGTTTGTAGAGGGCCTCTCTACATCTGTTTTAAGATCCCTACATCAGCCCTGCTTTATGGCGCTAAGGTAGGGAGCAAACTGAGGCTATGTCTACACGGCAGCCTGTGTTGGCGTAACTTAAGTCACTCAGGGATGTGAATAAACCATGCCCTGAGTGAAATAAGTTACACCAACATAAGTGCTCGTGTGCAGAGTGCTATGTCAGCAGGAGAGTTTCTCCCACTGCCGTAGGTTCTGCTGCCTGTGGAGGTGGTTTTATTATGCCAACAATAGAGCTCTCTCCCATCAGCATAGACCATCTTCACCAGGTGTGCTGCAGAAGCACAGCTGTATTAGTATAGCTACAGCGCTGTTTTATAGCCACAGCCTGAGTGTATGTCAGTGCTGTGGCTAAAGTGCACTGGACTTCAGATGCTCTCTGCTTTCTAGTGGCCATAGGAATCACAGCATAAACTACAGTAGCCCTGAGGTTGCTCTAGGATGAATGACACCACTCCCCACCCTCACTCTCAAAAGCACACTTGAGAGGTAATAGCAGTAAAAAGTATTCTTGGATTTGTGAAATCTATTTCCACCTATCATTGAATCTTGTACTTTGGACAAGTCACTTAGCCTTGGATTCAGTTTCCTCATATGTGTCACTGGATAAATACTATGTATGTACCTCACAAGGCTGCAGTGATAAGTAATGTTCAAGGGACATGTTGTCATCATTGAATGAAAGACTTCTTTGTTTTTTTTTAAGAGCAACCCTATTTGTTAAAACAGAGGAAACAACATAGAAAATTCTTTGAGGATGTTCATTGCGAGATGTTGACTGAAAGGCGTTCTCTAAAACAGGGGGCTCCGTGGAATAAACAGAAGGGTTGAAAGCTATAAAAGATGGTTTAAGATATAACTCCTTTTTGTGGTACACAGAAGTATTCCCCTTCCCCCTATTAGAAATGTCCTTCTTTCCTTCTCTATTTAGTTATATGGTATTTTAAAATGAGAGCAAGGATGGAACTGAACCATACCCTGCTGAGCTGATTTCTTCTGTGGCTGTGTTCAAAGCCTCCAGCTATTTATTCAACAGCATTAAATTAACCTCTGGGAACACAAAGATTACTTAGATTAAGAATGACTATTCCAAAAAAAAAAAAATCCTCTTCAACTATGAACTACTAAGGGCCCTGTTAATAGCTAATTAATCACCATTGAGGCACATTTGCTACAGCTTTTATTTTTTCTTAAACAGCATGGATTTTTTTTCAGTTCATTGCAACCATTTATTTAAATTTTAGCACATGTAGCAACTCCCTCAGCCTTGACGTACTTAGAAGTACTAAGAGGACACAATTAAAATACGTCTCTGCAGATCAGGATTGGAAACACACTGGTGGTTAAAATGAGGTTTAATCCAATCTAGATAACTCTGCTAAACAAAGGTGTTACATACATTGCACTCTCAGGGGCATTAAATGCTTATCCATAGTGACTTTAATTTAAAATTAAAAAATTAGACAAGTCAATGGTTGTATGTATCCTATTCTGAATTTGACTTTATAATTCATATTACTTGTTGAGGTATAAGTTTTCTTATACTGTGATGAGCTCAGATCCACCCACAGTAGCATGCATGGCCCAGGACAAAATCTAGACTGTAGTGAAACTGATTATAGTAAAGTAGAAAGTATTGATTTGTTAGAATGCATTACATCATCTGCAATTCCTGTTATAGTAAATATCTGCTAGAAGCAAAAGTTATTTTCCTAAGAGCTAGACACTCTACACATTGGGTGAAATCCACAAAGAGACTTAGTTGTTGCAATGCTGAGAGTCACAGCACCTAGCTTTTAGGTGCTTAGAAAAGTCACCAGAACAACATTGTGGTCCAGGAAGCTGAGTTAGATATCTAGGCTCCCAGTACAATGAATAGGAAAAGATAGTGCCAAAGAATGTGATACACAAAAGCCAGGGCATAAGTGGAGGAGCCACCTAATTTAGCCAGATGGAGATGCCAACCAGAGGGGTGTGTGCTAAGCCCCACTCCTTTCTGAGGTAGGCACCTAAACCAAAGCTTTGGGAGGTGCCTAACTCTGTTTAGCAATTCATGAATGGGAACCTGCTGCGTAGGTGCCTAAGCCGCTCCTGAGGGAAAGAGTTAGGCACCTGCCTCACTCCACAAAAAAACTGTTAGAGGAGGAGGAGGAGCCCACCATATAACTTTTAACTCAATCCTTGGAACACTTGCCTGGGATGTGGGAGATCCACATTCAATTCTCCTTCCCACCCGGAGGAGGAGAAAGCATTTGAACTGGAATCTCCCACTTCTCAACAGAGTGCTCTTGCTGGATCATATTAAAGACGTTCTGTATTTAAATCACAATTGAGTTTGAGTCCCCATAGTTTAAATTCCAGGGTATTACTAATTAAGAGGTCTCTTGGTTTTTGGTACTGTTTCTCTCCCTCTATGTGTGAAACTTGCAAGCTGCTAATTGTGTTAGTACATTCAAAGACAGAGTCTGTTCTCAGAGCAATTCTTTGTAACAACAACTACTCACACAGAGAGAGACTCAAAGCAATACTTTGTAACAACAGAAACCGCACCCAGAGACTCCCCGCACTTTTGTTGTATTCATCTCGCTTTGTTAACTATTGTGATTAAAATAGAGAAAGAGGATGTATGTGGATGGATGCTTGGTGTGGATAATAAGTGAATGATCAGGGAGGTGCCAGCCTAAGAATCCAGTGTCCATCGGCTGAAGAAGGCGTCAAATGGAAATAACCAGAGGACCCCCAGAGGGCAGACTGGAATCCACCCAACAGCCTCAAGGATGGGAGAACCGGAGAACAAGATAACATCTGGCAGCATGGAGCCGTCAGGAATGTGCCATCTGCTGATGGATTCAGCAACAGCATGATGAAGCAATCCCCATGGACTGGCATAAGAATAAATTCCTATAAAAATGGACTCTAGAAAGTGAGAACTTTGGGGTCTGATTCTGCAAACCAACTTCCAGGAGCATCAGATGAGCAAAGGCCCTGCTCCCTCCTCATGTCCAGGCCACCTGGCCAGTGGCTTGGCATGAGCAACTCTAAGGCTGGTAACTATGATAACAATCTTGCAGAACCTGTGTGTGTGTATGAATGAATGTGTGAATAAATATGTAATTGAATGGAATGTTATAGCTATAACTAACTGCTTACTATGATTCTTTCTGTATTCACAATAAATGTGGCATTTTGCCTTTTCCCCTTTAATAAGATCCTGCTGTTTTTTTTTTATTTTATTGTTATTTTATAACACTCTAACCATATGTATGTGGGAAATTCTGATGTGGGGCTCCCTCACGCTCTCCTGTTACAGCTATTCCACTGTGGATAAATAATGAGAGTGGTGAGAGCAGGGAGGCTGGGCTTGGGGTCTCCCATCTGGGTGCCCTAACCACTGGACTAGAGAGTCATTCTCTCTCCCTCGTTCTTTCTGGTCCAGTGACTATTTCAATGCAACAGTCATTGGACCAGATTGAGAGAGAATATGACCTTGTAGCCTCTTCCTCCACCTACTAGATTTTGAGTAAGACCAAAAATGTAGGCAACAAGTGAGTTTAGGTGCTTACTGGGATCAGCGGGAGTTTTGTGGATCACGGTGGAACCAAAACTAGGACTTACACACCTAAGTCTGAGGTTTAGGTGCCCAAGTGCCATTGTGGATCCCACTCCTAGTGAGAAACAGCCTATGCCCAGAAGAGTTTACCGTCTAAATAGACAGCAGACAAAGGGTGGGCAAAAGTGATATAACCTGCAAGAAGACTATTAAAAGCCTCAGTTCCCAATGTATGACTGACACAATTAAGCTGTGGATCCTGTTAACAGTTACTAACCGTTGACTTCAACAAAACTACTCATGGCATCAAACACTATGCTTGGTAGTGACATTTTGCAGGGTCAGAGCCACAATTTTTAGAAAGGTGAATTCCATATTATGCTCAAATAAATTTGTTAGTCTCTAAGTCGCCAAAAGTACTCCTTTTCTTTTTACAAACAGGGAAGTTATTCTAACCTATTCTTTCAGTTCAGGGGGAATAAGGAGTTAACACAGGGATCGGCAACTTGTGGCATGCTGCCCACCAGGGTAAGCCCCTTGGTAAGCCCCCTGGCGGGCCAGTTTGTTTACCTGCCACATCTGCAGGTTCAGCCGATCGCAGCTCCTACTGGCCGTGGTTCACCATTCCAGGCCAATGGGGGCTGCGGGAAGCTGCGGCCAGCATATCCTTCGGCCCGCACCGCTTCCCTCAGACCCCATTGGCTTGGGACAGCGAACCACGGCCAGTGGGAGCTGCGATTGGCTGCACCTGTGGATGCAGCAGATAAACAAACCGGCCAGACCCGCCAGGGGCCTTACCCTGGCGGGCCATGTGACAAAGATTGCCAATCCCTGAGTTAACAAGACACTCCCAAGAGCTCCCTGCAGTCATAGGTGCAGGAACTAGGGGTAGAGAGGGTGCTGCCATGCCCCCTGGCTTGAAGTGATTTCCATCATAAATAGCATTTACAATTTGGTTCGACAGCTTTTGGCACCCCCACAATACAAACTGTTCCAGCACCCCTGTCTGTGTTGTGTCATTGGGACCAGCAGAATATAAAGGAGGAAGGGAACTGAGGAATCAGTTTGAGAGACTCCAATACTTGCCCATCAGTGGTGGAGGCCATTAGTGGCTTACCTCACTGACTTCAGGGAAGTTAGATTGGTGTAAATCTGGACTCTGAGTTACTCAGTAGAATCTGGCCAGTGGCATTTTTCTTCCATGACTGCAGAATCCTAAATTCTGTGGCAATATTCCTTACACTGCAAAAGTATTTTCGGAATGGAATATAGAAGTATGAACAACAACGGAGTCATCAGGGCTGGGTCCAATCCTGTTTTCATTGTCACTACCAAGATTTTTGTCAACGTAATCAATGGGGGTAGGATGGGGCCCTTTAGAATGCCTATCCAAAGGAAACTCTAACTCCAAACCTTTTGTGGTTTTCCCATCTCTTAATAAATGAGGATCTTAAACACTCTGCCATCTGTTTGATATCATTTGCCTCAAGCCTTATTGCAATTTGTTTTTGAAATATTCTACTGTAGTTCGGCTGTTGAAATGCTAGGTCAGTCAATCACACTGTTTGTTCCCAACAATCTTTTTGATGACAAAAGAGTTTCCATTTCATTTCCTAGCAACAGAAAATAAAATTGGATAATTATTGCCCCTCAAGGTTTTCATCACACTACTATTCATGAAGGTGAATTCTGATCTAAGATTCAAATGCTTGCACCTTCTAATGGTATTATTAGTGTCTTTACAAAATAAACAGAAAAAAACCTTCTGCTTAAAAGTTAATACTTAAAGAAAAAAAATAAAAACAGAAGCTCTTGATTTATTTCTTTCATAACAAACAATGTGCCATTTGATTCTTCTCTGACAGTACCTTAGACTTTTGAAAACTACTCTGCTGTTTGGTCGGAGCTGAATTATTCTTTTTTTTTTTCCTTCTTCCGATAAAAAGGAAAGGGCATTGAATCAAAATAGCTGGTACCACCTGTTCCAATATTTATATGTAACAGAGTTCACCATTATGACAACATTTACCTACAGATACCACACAAAAGACACCAGTTTTCCTATTCAACGCATGGTGGAGAATCTAAAACACTATTGCATTGTAAGTAGTGGTAAATGTTATCTTTAGGTGTGGTAACTGTAACTGCTTTCAATTCAATTAGCTGACAAATGCTATCTTGACCAAAACACCAGGGATTGAATGGGGGACCTCTAACACTAAAAGAGCTTTAGGGACAGAGCCAGGGACAGCTTTCTGACTGTGCTTATATTAATTTATATGGAATAGATGGGCCAAAAGAATCAAAGGTGTTAATATTTAACATTAAACAGTTTTAAACAAGGTGCAGGGTTTGGGGTACAGGGACCTCAACCTGTTTAGTACCATGACAAACCCACCATTAAAACATTCTTTAAACCTTTTATTAAAGGTGCAGAAAGGCAGGAAACAGTCAAAGCATGAAATATAAAATATTAAATCAGGCTTCCATTCTAACAACATCTCTTGTTCCTTTTCTCTTTAGCTAGGGAGAGTGTTCAGAATGAAAAGCACAATACTGTTTGACAGTCTTTTAAATGGTATTAAAGATGGTAATAACTGTCCTTTTGGGAGACAATTAATTGAGATGGGCTTGAGAGGTCATTGTCAGAGTCCAATTCTGTTTCCTAGAAGACAAAAGAAAACAAATACACACAAGAGGAGAAACAAAATGCAGCCCATCTCTGGTCTTTACTTATATTCACAACTTCACCACTGGAGCACACAGCACAGTTTTATTAGCTACTCCAAGACCTGGCAGGCTTGTCCCAACATTAGGTAGTTCAGGGCATTGCTTTCAGTTGCCCTTCTGGCCACAAGTTCACAGCAGTGTTGCAAAATATGCAGTCTTGGCTGGCTAAGCAAGACTCTTATTAAATAGAAGGCAAAAGGAGGAAGATATGAAAGAAAAGAAGTAAAATGGGGAAGGAAAAGGACACACAGGGAGCAGGGGGACAAGATCTCACATTTTCAGTGGTGTTCAGGATTTGCAGGTGCCCAGCAGCATATTAACACCTAGGCCAACAAGGTCTAGGCCTAGGGTGGCAAATTTGCAGGGGTGGCAAATTTGTAAGAGCAGCCAGAGGCGCCAACTTCCCCTGGCACCGGTGGGTGCTTGTGCCCCCCAGCCCCGCCCCAATCCACCCCTTCCCCGCCCCCATTCCAGCCCCTTCCCCAAAGTCCCCATCCCCTCCCTGCCCCTATCAGTCCCCTTCCACAAATCCCCGCCCCAGCTCCGCCTCCTCCCCTGGGCATGCCACGTTCCCCCCTCTTCCTCCCTCCCTCCCAGCTGCATGAAGCTGTTTCGTGCACAAGCGCTGGCAGGGAGCGGGGAGAACCGGACACGGTGGTGCGCTCAGGGGAGGAGGTGCAGTCAGAGCGGAGGTGAGCTGGGGCAGGGGGGAGCTGCTGGGGGATGGGGGAGGCAATTATTTTAGGGCCTAGGGGCGGCAAAATCATTAATCCACCACTGCAGGCACCAAGGGAGGTGTTGGTATTATCTGGATATGTCGAAGCTGCAATTAAACACCAATGGCTGGTCCATGTCAGTTCACTTGGCCTTGTAGGGCTCAGGCTACACCACTATGTAATTGCAGTATAGACGTTTGGGCTCAGGCTGGAGCCCAGACTCTGCAAACACATGAGTGGGGAGGGCAAACTGGTGCGAACCAGCTCCAGCTCACCACTGGTCCCATGGGAGAGTGGGAGTGGCAGCCATGATGATAAAGCTCACTGCAGCAGTTGCTGGCAGACAACTACTTCTTCTACTATTTTTTCCCAAAAGTCTTCTTTATGAGAACCCTTAAGGGGATTGTTGGGTGGAATAGTCTAGCCTCATTATTTTGTCCACCAATAGACTTGGTTTCCAACATACCAGTTTGGGTTTATAGATTTTCAGTCCTCTGCTGCCCATGTTTACCGGTCATAATCTTAACACATCCCTTGAGCGGTATTAGTAAAACCCTTTCTCTTTAAGTGAATTCAGTCTTTCTCTGTCTCCTTCTTACATCAGTTCTTAGATAGTTTCATATAACAGGTCATTGTGACAATTTATGAACTTTCCACTCACTTTTTACAGCTGAGATTATAATTCAGGGACATTTATAGGACCAATTATCACAAACTGAAATCCTCTCTGGATCAGGCATAAAGGGGGACCTGGAATACATTCACTGGTGGTTTACATTAGCACTCCTTAGCTACCACACTATCACTACCAGACATGCCATCCACTTCTAAGAGCCATGCTTCCTAGGAATGTCATTGTGCCAGAGAGAGTAATTATTAATACTACAGGGCCATTTGGATTTCTAGGAATTCAATATAGAACTTCATGACACTTGCCATGGGTCCAGTGCAGTGGCTACATTCAAGGTGTCTCAACCTAGCAGACTCTTTCACCATGGCAGGTATTTTTGAAAGTGTGACCACTGAATATGTTGGCATAGGTGGAACAATCAAGGCTCTAAAAACTATAGGACATATTGTGACTCCCTGAAATGCTTATACAGCTTCCATCAAAGGCTAGGGGAGCCAGAGATATACAACTGAAGCCAGCATGTGACTAACTATAGAGCTGAGTGAAGCTTTTCAGACGAAACTTTTTTTTCGCCAAACAACAGATTCAGGTTGACCTAAACATTTTGTAGACTTTAGCCAAAAAAAAAAAAAAAAAAACAAACCCAACACATCTTGGAAATATCAAAATGCACTATTTTGATGTTTCCAAGATGAAACATTTTGATTCTTCAGGCTAGAGTTATATGTGGATTTAGGTACCATTCACATAACTGAGGGGGGAGGTGGTGTCCCCTTTATAAACTTTAGCCCAGGGATTAGGTCATTCACGTGGGATGTAAGAAACCAAGTTTCAAAACCCCACTTGGGAGCAGAGTCTGGAGCCCAGGTCTCCCATGTCACTAGAGAGTGCCTGAACCACCAGGCTATAGAGCTAGTTCCCAGAAGAAAAGAAAGCAGGAGAATGGAAACTTGAGGTTCTCTTCCTCGTTTCTGTCAAATATTTTTATCAAGGGCAGGAATTGCCCCCATACATTCAACCGAATAAATCTTGGAAAGCCTTCTGTGCTTTTGTATTTACAGCATTTTGCCTATTTCTTCACTTGCAACTTGTAAACTGATTCTCTTTACACTAAGAGTAATGCTGTCTTCATAATATATAACTTGTGACAGGTTTATGAATATTTGAAAGGCTATTAATTGATTCACATTTGTAGCTCTACTTTCCCCCCAACACTAAATACTTGATAGAAATAGTGCCATAAGGCAATCAAATCATCAGCACAACATAATTTAGCTTTTTACAATTGTCCTCTAAACCACAACAGCAATAGTAATTATGAACAAACAGTAAAGATAAGTGTGTACTTAAATATCCTGAGTAGTAAAGTACTTTGACATTCTGACCCAACTTGTACCTATACAAATGTACCGTTGCCTTATGAACAATGAGAGAAGAAAAATAAATAAATACAAAGGTAAATACTACAGTTACTAAAGAGGCACTTTTAGTATACAACAACTAGTAAAAAAAAAAATAACCATTCTACAGCTGTAGTTATCGGTCTTTGCCAAATTTAAAGGGCTGGGTTCAGAAAGGCATGCTGGGAAATAACCTTCATATAAGAGGACAACCCTTCATTAAGGAGTGACATAGTCTATATAGTCATTGAGAAAGTACTTTGGGGGGGGGGCAGGGAGGTGTTTGTTTTTCCACAGACTCTGAAAAATGGTGAGTAAAGTATCACATATCTATAAAAGTTGTTCTCTTGATCTGAAATGTTTCTGTTATAAAAAAGGTTTCTTTTCATTGTGGTATGAAACCACATGAGTTAGTCAAAGGTCTACTGTTATACAGATTTACAGCTGAGTTGGGAGGCTAATTCAGAATATAGACTGAAAAACCACAATGTTATTCTACTGTTGTTTTAGTTCTGGGTAGTGTAACAGATTCCCCAGGTGGGATTTGGAAAAAGGAATTTGTTTCTCAATCATTGTAAATGTCTGGATACAAAACTCTGACTCCTAGCGCAGAAAAAATAAATGTGACATGTATAAATCTAACAAAATGATTGTGAACGGGTTCAGCAGAGCTGTTCCTGAACATTCAAAACCAAGAGTTCTCCCCTCAAAAGTTGTTTTAAAGATAATTTTTTTCAGTGTTTTATTTGCCTTATGGTTTTGACCTTTTAAGGATCACACTTCCATGTTTTTTTCTCTCTACCAACGTTCAGAACTCTCAATTTTCAGTTAAAAGTATTTTGCTCTCTTAATTATATAATTAGCAGCTGGGGCTTTAAGAATCATGAGGCTCATGATGAAATTGCAAGAGTCAGCAACACTGTTGCAGTTAAAGTTATTGTTCAGTGCTCCTCAGTGAAGTTTCATGTACCTGAGCTAAAAGGGAGCCAGTAGCTTTAAGAGATGTAAGTATAATTTGGTTTACCGCTGGCAAAGTGGTTCAGTGCAGAGTTGGGGTACTGGAGATAGAAAGAGGCCCCGTGTGGAGTAACTTTTGCACGGTGTTGAATGTGTTGTCTATTTCTGGGTTATCTGTGGTGGCTGCTTCCTGTGAGTGGAATTTTGCAAAGGTAAAATAGAAGGCGAAGTAGCAAGGCAATACCTGTTGGGAGCTGTGTTTTGAATATATAGATTTCTGTAGGTGCCACGCAACTGAGCAGCCATGTTGCTTTGATAATGCATATGGAACTTAGTAATGTTCTGTCACATCTATATATTAATTACTCCTGAGGGCATTCTGTGCCAAAAAACTAAAAATAGATGCAGAGGCTCCAGCATGGCAGTGGGGAGCACAGGCCACTGGCTGCATGATGGTGGGAGATCACTCTTCAGCCTCCCTACCCCAGGGACATGGACTCAGTGATGAGGCTATACCTGACTCTGACACAGCGCAAGGCCTGGGCCTGCCCCAGAAACACCCTTGGGCCCTGCCCCTCTGCTCCAGATGCACTAAGTGTGGGGCAGGCTGGCTCAGCCTGGCAAGATTCAAGTGTGGACAGGCTCAGTGTGGGGGGGAATCCACCTGTGGGGTGATAGGATTCTCTGTCGGACAATCTGGGTGTAGGCAGCTCAGTGAAGGGGTCTAGAAGTGGGGGGGATCTGGATGCACAGAGGCTTGTGAGGGGTGGCTTCTGGGTGCAGAGGCAACGAGACGCTGCAGGGGCTTCCATGTGAAAGTGGTTGGGGTTCAGCAGAGGGGTCTGGGTGTGGGGGGTCTCAGCAGGGGGGTCTGGGTACTGGGGGAATGGGGCTGGTGGGATGGGAGTCTGTATGTGGGGGCTCAGGGTGGTGAAGTGGGGTGGGGCTCATCAGAGTCGGGGTCTGAGTGTAGGGAGCTCAGTGGAGGTGGTCTGGATGCAGGGGTGGGGTCTGGAGTCAAGGGGGGCTCCAGTTGCAGGGATTGAGGGTCAAAAGGGTGGGGTTTGAGTATGGAGGGATAGGGGGTTCTGGGTGTACGGGGTGAGCCTTGGTGGGGGTGTTTAGGTATGGGAGGTCTGGATGCACGGGGCTTCGGCAGATGAGGGAGCAGCTCCCTGTACAGAGACTCCTCCCTCCCCAGCTGAGGAGTGATGGGGGGCAGGAAGCAGAGGAGGATGCTGAGCTTCCTGCAGCTGAGGGAGGTTTCTGGGGTGGGTCTGACACAGCCCCAGCCACTCCTTGAAGGGGAAGAGGAAGTCCTGTTGTGTCCTGGCTCCAGCCCAGCTGGGACTAGCAGCTGATGCTGGCTCAGGGTAGGAGCCACTAGCTGTGCTGTCCCCAGCCCTGCAGTGATTTATTTCTCTGCCGCTTCTCCTAGTGCCTGAAACAATGTACCTGTGCAGCTAGGGAGTCGTGTGTGACTGCTCTTGTAGCCTCCTTTTACTTCCCTTTCAGAAAGTCATTTTTCTGCAGGGATGCAAAGAATTCTGTGGGGTACAATGGCGCAGAATTTCCCCCTGGAGTAATTAATGGGATGGGAGTTGTCTGTCACTTTATACTACACACACATGAGCTCAATGAGTTCCTATTTTCAGAACAAAGTGTATAAACAACATTCTTTTTAAATAAAATTAAATCATACGTCAGTTCTGATCTCCATTAGTTGTTTTTGTTATCTTCACTCATGAGAAGAATGCAGCCAGGAACACTTGTTTTATCTCTTAAATCCCTCCTTCCCTAGAAGAAAAAAATTAGTAGGTGTGTTGCTTATGGAGGTTTAAGAACTGTGTAGTTATTGCAGTTGGAACACTTTGGGATTGCAAAGCTCCAAAGACTTGTCAGATGGTAGTGGCTGTCATGAAATGGAGGCTTGATATTGAACTCCAGAAAAAGGTGGGGCTCCATATAACTTTTAAATAATGGACCCTCACATTGTTCTAATTGGATTGTTGATTTTTTTCTGTTCCAACTAACTAATTAAAAACTATATCTAACGGGATTTTAGGAGAAATGACAAAATTAAAACTTTGGGGGAAAAAAATCATCGTTCTGCAAAGTTCCACACCCCCCCCCCCAATCTGATGTCAATTATGCATTCATCACCCTTGTTGTACCACCTGGCAGGTTCCAATTAACTTTTCCACCTTTGTTTGTGTTGATGTGCTGCTTAAATATTTATAAAGCTACTGGAATAGAAATGTCTGCTAATACCCATATAAGAGATGAGCAAGCACTCTGCGGGATGAATGTGTGGTGTACATGAAGCTTCATCTATGCACACAAACACACACGAAGAGCACGCAAAATTGAAATGCCAGGTTAATGTAGCTTTCGCTGATCTATGTAGGTAGGTAAAGTAGCTTATTGTGATGTAGTTAAATGAAGCATTTGCCCAGTTTTGACAGAGCTTCAAATAATAAACAGTGAAATAGAATTGTCTGTATTGTAACTTGTGCTCAAGAATAGGGAGATTCTGTGGGACTTGACAATAAAAGCAATTTATGCAGCTACAATAACAAGAAATCTATCTAGACAGTGTATATGACCAAATTTTCTCTATTAGATGGTAGTGAAGTGACCTCCTAGAAGAGAGAAGTCACACAAAACACTATAAATCTGTACAGTGATATAAAGAATGCAACATAACGTAGGGCTGATATGCTGTAAAGTGCTGAGAATCTTCAACTCTTCTTGATTTCAAGGACAGATGAGGAAATGAGAATTCTCACAGAATTTGATTTCTGCTTTGCAAATGATTATAAGAACCACAGAAAGATAAGCAAGATGGTGGAAACATATATTCGCTGGTGGGGAGGTGAATGAGACTGAGATTATTCCACCTTTATGCCTGGTGGATAACATTTTGCTTTGCAAGTACTCCCACTGAACGTGAGAAAGGGTGGAAAACCTTGTCCTAAATGTTCATGGCCAGAGAGTAAAGGAAAACATTCTGCCTCCCTTACTCATGTTGGATAGTAGTTTACTTTGTTGTGATTACTTGTAGAGTACAACTCAGCATGAGTAAAGAAAGCAGAATATGACCAGAGTTCAGAAAGGTTTGTGATAACTTCCTTGGCTTCCTTCTACAAACAACATTCTGCAAGATAATGCAGTAGATATCATGGTAAAATCCTAATTGTGTGGAGTAACCAAAGGCAGGGGAGTTATTCCAGATTTTACACCAGTGTAACTAAAGGCAGGATTTCATCCATGGTACAAGTCTAAACCAAGTGTATTTAAAATCTACATATTCAATAATATTTAAGTATTTTATACCAACCGATTATTTTAGAATACAGGTCATTGCAATATTTTTAACATAAATTTTATTCAATATTTTAAGTAGTTATAGAATCATGTCTCCATATCAGTACTGTTCCTACACGAGAATAGCCCAGCAGATAGCCCCTTTCTTCAATTGTCTTCCTTCTCTTCCAACCTTTCTTCAGAGAGATCCTTTTATACATTGGAATAGCTTGGGGAAATGCTTTCTTTGGATAGGTTTCAGAGTCTCTAAGGTGCCAAAAGTACTCCTCGTTCTTTTTTCTTTGGATAGTGCCTTGTAATAGGGTTTAAAAGCCAACATACAACCCAAAGAATTGCATCATAAATTATCTTCTAGGGTAACGAAAAGATCAGCAGTAAGGAAGCAAGCTTGATCTCTTCAGCACAAAGTGGAAATTATAGTTTCAGTGCCTGGGTAGTTTCTGATCATACAAAAACCTTTAAATACACCATTCTATTTGCCTTTCCACCAAACAAGTATCTAAGTTCTTAGTAAATGGATGGTTGTCTACTATCTCTTTTTTGATAGAAGATGCACTTTCAGTAGTAACCACTGTAAAAAGAAAACTGGTGTGTTCTCCGAGTATAATAAGAAATCAAATCTAAAAATGCCAAGTAACATCCTTAAGGGTTGAGGCCGTAAATAAACAAAATGTGATCGTCTGTCAGTTACTTGCTTTCCTTCTAGAAAGTGTGCACTATACATTTTACGCCTTCTTATTAATAGATCAAACATGCCTAAATAAATTAATTGGAGCTAGCCTCTAGCAGGTTCTTAGCTGGGCATGCACTTGGGGGAAGGGAATAAGGAAACTTTCAGTGTAGGGCTGCTTCAGAGATGATCCTGAGAGAAAGTTTGGTGTCATAAGGAGGTGTGTGGTTTTGTTTTTGTTTTTGGTTTTTTTGGGGTGGGGTGGGGGGGTTAGGGAGGAGGCTAGTAGCAGCCATGATTTGGCCAATTCTCCTCCACAATACACCAGAAAGCAGAGCAGGCCAATCACATGGGATAGGGACAATCACCTGTTTCAAGGTGGACAAAGTTTGTGCACACCAGAAAACTCAGAATACTGCCACTGTTCTCATTTCTCAGGAGATCTTTGGACCACCTGCAGTGCATGGCTGTCTGTTAATCTAGCGCTTGAAGGAAGAGAAATCCATGGGGCACAAAGTATGTAATATTATAGACAAAGATGGAAAGAGAGTGGGCCCAACAATCACACAATGATTATGTGGGAGAGGGAATAGCTGCTGCAGCAGAAAAGTCATTTAAAAATAACTGCTTTATTCCAGATATTGTAATGTTTAGGTTTTATAAAAGTGCAGAATTTTGGAGAAGGTTTAATGTATTGGGGTGTCAGCTGGCCTCCACTGAAATACATTTTCAGCCTTATCTCTAACAGCATGCTTTGTTTGCAAATTGTTTAGCTACTACTATGCAGACCTGATAGAATGTCATCTGTTTAACAACATATAACACCATCACATTGGCAATTTAGGACAAACAGGGCTTAAATTGCATCCCTTATATTCCTGAAACTCACTTTGACCTGAGTCTGACCCCAGGATCAGACTGTAAACGAAGGATACCTTGCCCATTTGAAACTGTAGGGGAAATGGGGGAGGTAAAGATAATGGTGTGAGTTAAGTAGATTGTACTTAGGTAGCAGAAAAAAATGCTATGCTTGAAAATAACTGGTTGGGTGGATCTTGTGAGAAGGGTTGAATATACCAGATTTTCCAAACCAGCATAGGCCATCTCTTTACAAATCTGACTCAGAATTAAATTGAGCAGCACCGTACTATTTATTGGAAGTTGATTTATATGTTGACTGTTCATGGGGTTCTGCTTGCTGCTGACATCCATAGGGGGGACAAAGAAAAGGTGATCTAAGTTTTCCTGTGAGATCATGAATCATTAGAAAAAATAAAAAAAATCCATCCTAATGGATATCAATTAAAATTAAGTCCTAACATATCTGGTTCATCAGTTCCTTAAAAAGCTGATTAAAATAGCAAATTTTTTGGGGTGGTGGTGGTTGTTCTTTAAGGAATGAAAATCCAACCTATCAGGATTCACAGAACTTTGCTATAAAGAAAGAAACTTTGCTTTAGAAATTTCTACAATGAAGGATTCCATTCCATGCTCCACCCAACTTCCAAAACATATCATAGTGAAACCAAGAGGTTAGAGCTAATATTAAATCCCATATTCTCTTTTTTTTTAAATTAATGGTCATCTATATTTTTTCTTGTGAAAGAGGTTTTTATATACCTATGAAGCAGAAGGGCTTTTTTCTCCCTCCTGTTGATAGAAAGATAGACAGCAAAATTTTAAAATAAAAATACCCTGATTATCCAGGCTCTAGGGGCATTCAGCGCATTAATACCTTTAACTATTTTATTTGAAATTCTTTTTAAAACACCCTGAACTAGTAGAACTTCAGTAAAGACCTCAAGAATGCATCATTCTTTGACATTACTAGTACGTGACATCCCATAGGTTACATTAATATTTTTAAAGTACTTTTTATAAAGTCAAGTAGGAAATGTTTAAAACTTCTGAACAACATGAAATTTTAAGTTGTCTGAGTTAGAGATGAAGACTTGGTTAAATTCTTATTGCACCTGAAATATAGACTATCCTTAAGTCTCATTGATATTAAATATTTTTATCAATGACCTGGAAAAAAACATAAAATGATTACTGATAAATTTTGCAGATGATCCACAGACTGGGGAATGATAAATGTGGACAGGTTACTGATAAAGAATGATCTGGATTAGTTGGTAAAATAGACACAAGTAAACAATTTGCACTTGAATACAGTCAAATGGAACGTCGTTCATTTAGAAACAAAGAATGTAGGGCATCCTTACAGGATGGTGGATCATCGGCTTCACATGAGCTTCAAATGTAATGCTGTGGCCAGAAGGGCTAATCATAGAATATCAGAGTTGAAAGGGGCCTCAGGAGGTCATCTAGTCTAACCCCCTGCTCAAGACAGGACCAATCCCCAACTAAATCATCCCAGCCAGGGCTTTGTTGAGCCTGACCTTAGAAACCTCAAAGGAAGGAGATTCCACCACCTCCCTAGGTAACACATTCCAGTGCTTCACCACCTTCCTAGTGAAAAAGTTTTTCCTAATATCCAACCTAAACCTCCCCCACTACAACTTGAGATCCTTACTCCTTGTTCTGTCATCTGTTACCACTGAGAACAATCTAGATCCATCCTCTTTGGAACCCCCTTTTTCAGGTAGTTGAAAGCAGCTATCAAATCCCCCCTCATTCTTCTCTTCTGCAAATTAAACAATCCCAGTTCCCTCAGCCTCTCCTCATAAGTCATGTGTTCCCTCTGCTGGATGCTTTCCAGTTTTTCCACATCCTTCTTGTAGTGTGGGGCCCAAAACTGGACACAATACTCCAGATGAGGCCTCACCAATGTCGAATAGAGGGGAACGATCACGTCCCTCGATCTGCTGGCAATGCCCCTACTTATAAAGCCCAAAATGTTGTTAGCCTTCTTGCCAACAAGGGCACACTGTTGACTCATATCCAGCTTCTTGTCTGCTGTAACCCCTAGGTCTTTTTCTGCAGAACTGCTGCCTAGCCATTGATCCTTGGATGTATAAACAGGGGAATCTAGAATAAAAGTAGAAAAGTTTCACATTACCTCTGTTTGGCAGCTGGTGCAACTGGGATTCTGTCTGGTTCCAGTGTCCACAATTCAAGAAAGATGTTGGTAAATTAGAGATGGTTCAGCAAAGAGCCAAAAGAATGATTAAAGGATTGGAAAACATGCCTTGATAGTGACAGACTCAAGAAGCTCAATCTATTTAGTTTACCAAACAGAAACCTAAGGGATGACATGATTAATCTATAAGTACTTACATGGGGAAACAAAAATGTGGTAGAGGGAGATTTAATCTCTCAAAGTATAATGAGACATATTTTTTCAATAGTGAGGGTAATTAATAATTGAAACGATTTACCAAGACTTGCAGTGGATAATCTATCACTGGAAACTTTTAAATCAATATTGGATCTTTTTCTAACAGCTATGCTCTAGTTCAACAACTGCTGAGCTTGAAGAAGCAGCTAATTCAAAGAAGCTCTATGGCCTGTGTTTATGCAGGAGGTTAGACTAGATCATCACAATGGTCCTTCTGCCCATAAAATCTGATAATGTGAATTGCCATAGTGGGATGTAGAATACTATACAAAGAAGGCGGTTGGTTGGTTGTCATTATGGGTACCAATTCAGCAAAACATTTAAGTGCATGCTTAACTTTAAACGTGCTTACATTTAGATTGTATTGGCTGTGACTTGACAGGGAAAAGTGTGGTTTTTGTCAAATATTAACATAGTAAAAATAGTCTGTACAGAGAAAGGTGCAAGCAAACATGTTCAAAGGTGTTAGATGGCTATGTTGTAGTCTAGGAAGGAGCCTAGACTACTATGACACTGGTGAGAACATGCTTTCCACTGGATTAGTTGTCTTCACAAGCATTAAGAGAGCTTTTCAGTCCAATTAATGTAAAACAAACAGAACTAAAACCCATGGAAGTCAAAGGAAAAATTCCCATTCTCCTCAATCTTGATTTAAAATTATCAGTGAGGGAGAATCCACCACAATGCTTAGTAAATTGTTCCAGTTACTCGCACAGTTAAATATTTATGCCTTATTTCCTTTCTGAATTTGTCTAGTTTCAGTTTCCTGCCATTGGATTGTTATGTCTTTCTTTGCTAGTTTGAAGAGCCCATTATTAAATATCTATTCCCCATGTAGATACTTAGACCATAATCAAGTCATCCCTAAACCTTCTCTTTATTAAGCTAAATAGATTGAGCTCCTTGAGTCTTACTGTAAGACATGTTTTCTAATACTTTAATCATTCCCTCCTCTAAACCTTCTCCAATTTATCTACATCTTTTAAAATTTGGGTACCTGGGCTGGACACAGTATTCCAGCAGAGGTTGCACCAGTGGCAAATAAAGTGGTAAAATAACCTCCCTACTCCTACTTGAGATTCCTGTTTATGCATCCAGGATTGCATTAGGTCTTTTAGCCACATTGTCACACTGGGAGTCCATGTTCAGTTGATTATCCACCATGACCCCCACATCTCTGTCAAAGTCACTGCTGCCCAGGATAGAGTCCCCCATCCTGTACGTATGGCCTGCATTCTTTGTTCCCATATTATACACTTACATTTTTCTGTATATAAACACATGCTGTTTGATAGCACGCACCTTACTAAGCAATCCAGATCACTATGGATTAGTGAGCTCTTCATTATTTATCATTCCCCCAGTTTTCGTCATCTGCAAATATCTGTAATTTTGTTTTCTGCCATACCATTGATAAAAATATTAAATAGTAAAGAGGCCAAGAATCAATCAGTCCCTGTGGGACCACACTGGAAAAACACCCTCTTTATTATGATTCCCCATTAGTTACATATTGAGACCTATCATTTAGCCAGTTTTAATCCATTTAATGTGTGCCATCTTCATTTTATTATTCTAGTTTTTTAATCAAATGTCATGCACTACCAAGTCAAATGCCTCACAGAAGATTGTTTTACATCAACCTTATTACCTTTTTGAATCAACTTGTGACCTCATTAAAAAATGAGGTTGACTAATTCTTTTTTCCATAAGCCCATTTTGAGTTGCATTAATTACATTACCCTTCTTTAGCCTTTTATTAATAGACACCCATATCAGCCATTCTATTATCTTGCCTGGGATCGTTGTACTGCCTTTAGTGCAGGGAACTGGACTAGATGACCTCTTGAAGTTCCTTCCTGTCCTACATTTATAGGCCTGTCAGCCTGACATCATAAAATCATAACTACTTCAGTCATTCCATTTACTATCTTTAAAAAAAAAATTGGCTCAAAATTAGCTTTCTCTTAGGTTTCCAGAACTTCCCCTATCTTCAAAGTCTTATTGAAAATCAACATTAACAGTTCAGCAAGCTTCTCAGCCAGCTCTTTTTAAAACTCTTGGATGCCAGTTACCTGGAGCTGCCGATTTAAAAATGTCTCAAATTAGTAACTTCTGTTTAACAGTCACCATATGATGAAACTGCATAATACAGAACAGAAATATTCTGCCCTTTCTCCATTTTTATCTATTAATGGACCATTACCATTGTCAAGAATATTTTTCTTTCTACAATATTTAATAAACTCCTTATTGTCCTTAACCCTGCTTAGGGTGACCCAATAGCAAGTATAAAAAATCGGGACAGGGGCTGGGGGGTAATAGGATCCTATGTAAGAAAAAGCCCCAAATATCAGGACTGTCCCAATAAAATTGGGACATCTGGTCACCCTAACCCTGCTAGCCATAGATGTCTCCACATGTCCCGTGGCTTCTTTTCATCATATTTCTCTAACTTCTGATTTATATTCATTACTATCAACTTCATCTTTCTTCCGTTTGTTATTTTATTTTATTTGCATAGCACCTTCACCTCCCCTGTAAACCAGGCTGGATTTTAAATGAGTACAGTCTTCTTTCTTGATTGTGGCTCTTTGGGTATCTAGTGAGGTGTTCTTAAATGATTGCCAATTATCATTCACAGTTTTCTGATTAAATTCTTCCTCCCAGCTGATTTGGTTCATCACTTTTTCAAGTTTGTGAAATTGGCCCTTTTAAGGCACTGAGTATGTGTATTACTATCCAAACTTTATTCTGCTTGCACATTATAAATGTGATCAAGTTATGATCACTTGTACCTAAGTTATCATTAACTCCTACTTGTGTGATCAGTTCTTCATTATCTGTTAAGACAATGTCAAATAAAATAATTCCTTATGTTGTCAGCCACACTTTTTGAGTTAGGAAAACGTCATTTGTAATGTTGTGAAATTCCAATGATGTTTCCGTACCAGCAGCATGAGATCGCCAGCATATGTCACTCAAACTGAAGCAAATTTTTTCCCCCTACATATTATAGATTGATGTAAGGAGGAGGTCATCCTAGTCCCAATTATGAATTAGTAGTCTGTAGGAGAAATCAATTTATACCCCCATCTTGTGTTTCATCTGTTAGGACACTGATCCATAATTTTCTTCAGAGTTATCAGGGACTTGGAGAAAGGTGATGCCATTATTTAGTGTCTTTTCTCCCTCCCCTTTTGCCCACTTTATCCTTCATAAATAGGTTATAAATGATTGATTTTAATTATCTCATAATGCAAATCATCCCACCAGATTTCAGTAACAAACTAGATCGAATTTGTGCTCATAACTGAACAATTCCAATGCCTCTTGTTTGTTACCCATGCTTTTAGCATTGGTGTGTGGGCAATTCAATAACTTTGTCTCCTCTTTTCCTTTGGTTCCTTGATTGGGTAACTTTGTTCTCAACTTATTTTGTTTTTGTTTTGCACTGAATAAATGCTCATATCTTGCCTTTTGTTACCCTTCCCTCAGCCAGGCTGTGTACCTGAGGAGTTTGTTCCACCTTCTGTAGGGACAGGGGTCTGTATAGTTCAGATATCCTCCACATTAGGAAAAAGGAAATGAATATCTTGCAAAACAAAAACCCTACACCACTTACCTATCCAGCAGTTTACTTCCAAAATCTTCTGCCTTGTGTTTTCCTTCACTCATGGGGCAGGAAGGATCTCGGAAGATCACTAAGACAATGTTCTTCTTCAGCACACTTCCAAGTTCCCTAGAGTCATCTATTAATTATGATATATCCTGTGATGCAGGATATCATAAAGTCACTAGTGCTGATATGAACCATCATCAATGGATTCTGGCCCATTGACTTCAGAAGCCTAACCAACCTTAATAACTTCTCAAGTCTTGGCTCCAGGAAGGCAGCGAACTGTCCTGTTATCCACCTGTCTCTTGTAGAATCTTTTTGATTTTTCTGAGTATTAAATGTCCAGCAATGATTGTCAGTCTTCCTTGAACAGTTGGAGAACTCTTTGTGGGCAAGTTTGATTTGTCTTACAGCTTGGGCCAAGCTGCAATCTACATTTTTGTCCCATACATCTCTCCGTTCCCTGGGACCTGCTGGATCTTGAGAGGTATCTAACATAGTTCCCATGTTGAAGGCCTGGTATCAGTTTGAAACTTCCAGCTATGTGAAATCCCTCCTGCTTCTCTTCTCTGGTGGCCACAGCCTGCCTATCCTTATCTGCTCCAGTTGTGTAAAATGTCACCGTGACTTCTTGCCTCCAGTGGTTGAGCCACTAATCCTCCTCTCTGACTTTCTCTCTCTCCGATGCATTGGTGGCCAGCTGCATTCTTTCTGGAACCTGGGTTATATAAGAACGGCCATACTGGGTCAGACCAAAGGTCCATCTAGCCCAGTATCCTTTCTTCCAATAGTGGCCAATGCCAGGTGCCCCAGAGGGAATAAACAGAACAGGTAATAAAGTGATCCATTCCCTGTCATACTGGTGTTTCCCAAATCTTGCTATTTATACCTCCTCAGTTTCTGATTCTTAGTAGTGTCTCAACTTTCACTTCCAATCCAAGAATCTTTTCTTCTACCGCAGCCACACACTTGCACATCATACACAGGAAATCCCTTCTGTCAGGAAAGAGAACATGGCTCACCTACTGTAGGTTGCCACCGCTGTTCCATTACTGGTGAACTTGATACCACATATAGTGCTGAACCTGGAAGGAAAGCCCCCCGTCTCCCGCCCCCCCCCCCCACCCCTCAGTCTTTCCTGTTCCTTGCCTCGGTTCATGGCTTTCAAGTTGCCTAGCAAATTACTTTTTAATATGAAGTCTGCCCTGCTTATTTTAGCTGAGCTCTACCCCTCACCAAGGGAGTAATTAACCACAGAGACCTCAAACAGCTGAGCTGGTCTAAATTCCAAGGATTAGCATTTTGCAGTTTGACAGGCTTAGGCCCATGCTTAAGCAGATATCTAAGGGCTTTGCAGAACCAAGTCCTATATGTAAAAAGGATAACTGACCTATAGGCCCATTGTGTATTCTGTTATGCTGTCCATCTAATCAAGTGACCAGGCTTTGCAGATAATATACCAGCGAGGGGCTGGGAATGAAAAAGGACAGATGATGCTATCAGCCGGCAGTGTAACATCAAACCCCTCTCATTGGAATTTCTCTTGTACTGATCTTTGTCCTACGTGTCTTACCTCAATACCTCCTGGCAATTCCTGATCCTATACCAGTGTCCCACATGCTCCCATCTCTTCCTGGATTTTTACTGCCCTTCTGCTACTGCAGACTTGCCTTAGGATGCCTCATACTGTGCTGCAGCAGCATTTCAATAATGTGTCTTTCAAATATATCTATAGATTTCAAAAGTACACTTGTATCATTAAAGTGCATTGGGTACCCACTTGTGGTTTGGTGGTTGTTGTTTTTTTTTGTTTTGTTTTTTAGTATCTGATCCCTTTTCAAGACTCATATGCCAGAGAGCAATTTGTATTACGTAGTGAATTTCAGTACCCAGTAATGGAAATTGAATTTCTTCGTTTTAGCAAGTGAGGATCCAGAAGTTCCCTGGTGCCCTGGTGCTCACGACTGCACTGGGAAGACTAAACCTGATTATTTATATTGAAGTTATTTGGGCTGAAGTGATGCATCAGGAGCATCAACAGATGCATATAGTGTTGAGATTTGAGAATACAACTCTTCGCTCACCCATGAATTTGTAATGGCTGCCATTTTTAAAAAATAATTGTGGGAATAAAATGCCTTAATGTAGGATTGGTATTGTGACACAGGGCCTTTCACCTTTAAATCACTGGTACCAACCTCAGCTGTAGCTGAAATGAAACTAATTTCAGTGGACCACTCATTTTCACTGGATCAGTTCCTTGCTGATAGGTATAGATTTTTAAACCACTACCACAATCAACAGTGTTGGCAGAATGTGGAGGTCTTTGGCTGTGATGCATCATGAAAGATGTAGTCTCTCCCATAGCAAAGATTAAGAACATGAGGAAACTGAGCTGCACCTTCCATGAGGCATGGTGGTGGGATTTCTAAATCAAAATTTCACTTTCTGTCCAGTTTTTGGGCATCTGACTGTGTTTGTTGTGTTTTTCTTTAACCTTTTTCAGGTTTCCATCCCACCATCAACCTCAGCCTGGACCAGTCCACACAAGAGATCCACTTCCTGGACACTACAGTGCTAATACGCGATGGTCACATAAACACCACCCTATACTGGAAACCTACTGACCGCTATACTTACCTAGATGTCTCCAGCTTTCATCCTGACCACACCACACAATCCATTGTCTACAGCAAAGCTCTATGATACAACCGCATTTGCTCCAACCCCTCAGACAGAGACAAACACCTACAAGAGCTCAATCAAGCATTCTTACAACTACAGTACCCTCCTGCTGAAGTGAAGAAACAGAATGACAGAGCCAGAAAAGTACCCAGAAGTTACCTACTACAGGACAGGCCCAACAAACAAAATAACAGAACACCACTAGCCATCACCTTCAGCCCCAGCTAAAACCTCTCCAATGCATCATCAAGGATCTACAACCTACCCTGAAGGATGACCCATCACTCTCACAGATCTTGGGAGACAGGCCAGTCCTTGCTTAGACAGCCCCCCAACCTGAAGCAAATACTCTCCAGCAACCACACACCATGCAACAAAAACACTAACCCAGGAACCTATCCTTGCAACAAAGCCCTTTGCCAACTGTGTCCACATATCTATTCAGGGGACACCATCATAGGGCCTAATCGCATCAGCCACACTATCAGTGGCTCATTCACCTGCACATCTACCAATGTGATATATGCCATCATGTGCCAGCAATGCCTCTCTGCCATGTACATTGGCCAAACCAGACAGTCTCTGCATAAAAGAATAAATGGACACAAATCAGACGTCAAGAATTATAACACTCAAAACTCAGTCGGAGAACACTTCAACCTCACTGGTTACTCAATTACAGACCTAAAAGTCGCAATTCTTCAACAAAAAATCTTCAAAAACAGACTCCAATGAGAGACTGCTGAACTGGAATTAATTTGCAAACTGAGCACCATTACATTAGGCTTGAATAAAGACTGGGAGTGGATGTGTCATTACACAAAGTAAAACTATTTCCCCATGTTTATTCCCCACCCCCCCCACTGTTCCTCACACATTTTTGACAACTGCTGGAAATGGCCCATCTTGATTATCACTGTCACGGTTCCTCCCCCACTCTGAACTCTAGGGTACAGATGTGGGGACCTGCATGAAAAACCTCCTAAGCTTATCTTTACCAGCTTAGGTCAAAACTTCCCCAAGGTACAAAATATTACACCTTGGACAGGCCGCTACCACCACCAAACTAATACTGGTTACTGGGGAAGAGCTGTTTGGACGCGTCCTTCCCCCCAAAATACTTCCCAAAACCTTGCACCCCACTTCCTGGACAAGGTTTGGTAAAAAGCCTCACCAATTTGCCTAGGTGACTACAGACCCAGACCCTTGGATCTTAAGAACAATGAACAATCCTCCCAACACTTGCACCCCCCCCTTTCCTGGGAAATGTTGGATAAAAAGCCTCACCAATTTGCATAGGTGACCACAAACCCAAACCCTTGGATCTGAGAACAATGAAAAAGCATTCAGTGTTTTACAAGAAGACTTTTAATAAAAAATAGAAGTAAATAGAAATAAAGAAATCCCCCCTGTAAAATCAGGGTGGTATATATCTTACAGGGTAATTAGATTCAAAAACATAGAGAACCCCTCTAGGCAAAACCTTAAGTTACAAAAAAGATACACAGACAGAAATAGTTATTCTATTCAGCACAATTCTTTTCTCAGCCATTTAAAGAAATCATAATCTAACACATACCTAGCTAGATTACTTACTAAAAGTTCTAAGACTCCATTCCTGTTCTGTCCCCGGCCAAGACGACTACAGACAGACCCTTTGTTACTCTCCCTCCTCCCAGCTTTTGAAAGTATCTTGTCTCCTCATTGGTCATTTTGGTCAGGTGCCAGCGAGGTTACCTTTAGCTTCTTAACCCTTTACAGGTGAGAGGAGCTTTCCCCTGGCCAGGAGGGATTTCAAAGGGGTTTACCCTTCCCTTTATATTTATGACACGCCCCCCAAATCTCAGCTAGGGTGAAACACTGGCTGGGATTTCTTCCTGGAGCTCTAGGAAAACAGAGTTAATAAGACACATGCATCTCTAAATATACTACCAAGTACATAAAGACTAACAATATTTTCCACATCTCAAGGACGATTTTAACCAGTTGATTCTGGGAAACTTTCACGGGAGAGTGCATCAGCCACTTTGTTAGAAGCTCCTGAGATGTGTTGGATGTCGAAATCAAAATCTTGGAGAGCTAAACTCCACCGAAGAAGTTTTTTGTTAGTTTCTTTGACGGTGTGAAGCCACTTTAGTGCAGCATGGTCGGTTTGCAGGTGGAAACGCCGTCCCCAAACATATGGGTGTAGCTTTTCCAGAGCGTAGACAATGGCATAACATTCTTTTTCAGTGACTGACCAGTTGCTTTCCCTCTCAGACAGTTTTTTGCTGAGAAACACTACAGGGTGGAATTCTTGATCAGGTCCTTTCTGCATTAAAACTGCTCCCACACCACGCTCGGATGCATCTGTGGTTACTAGGAACGGTTTGTCAAAGTCTGGGGCCCTTAGTACAGGGTCAGACATGAGTGTCGCTTTAAGCTTGTTAAAGGCCTTCTGACACTTTCCGGTCCACTGAACAGCATTTGGCTGTTTCTTTTTGGTTAGGTCTGTCAGTGGGGCAGCGATTTGGCTGTAGTGCGGTACAAATCGTCTGTAATAACCGGCCAAGCCTAAGAAGGATTGAACCTGTTTCTTTGACTTTGGGACAGGCCACTTTTGGATAGCATCCACTTTGGCCTGTAGGGGGCTGATAGTTCCTTGACCCACCTGGTGCCCAAGGTAAGTCACTCTGTTTAGGCCTATTTGACACTTCTTAGCCTTAACAGTTAGTCCTGCCTCCCTTATGCGCTCAAGGACTTTTTGTAGATGTTCCAGGTGGTCTGCCCAGGAATCCGAAAATATGGCCACATCGTCAAGGTAGGCGACTGCATATTCTCCTAATCCCGCTAGGAGACCATCTACAAGTCTTTGGAAAGTGGCGGGTGCATTTCGCAGCCCGAAAGGGAGTACATTAAATTCATACAGCCCGAGATGTGTGATGAAGGCTGACCTTTCCTTGGCAGATTCATCTAGCGGTACCTGCCAGTACCCCTTGGTTAAGTCCAAGGTAGAGATGAACTGGGCCCTTCCCAGTTTCTCTAATAGTTCATCTGTGCGTGGCATGGGATAGTTGTCTGGGCGAGTTACAGCATTTAGCTTACGGTAGTCCACGCAAAAACGTATTTCCCCATCTGGTTTGGGAACTAGAACCACTGGAGATGCCCATGCACTTTCAGAGGGGCGGATTACACCCATCTGTAACATATCCTGGATCTCCCGTTCTATAGCAGTTTTAGCTTGAGGAGACACCCGGTAAGGTTGGACCCTAATTGGGTGAGCATTACCTGTGTCAATGGAGTGGTATGCCCGTTCAGTCAGTCCTGGGGTGGCTGAGAACGTTGGCGCGTAGCTAGTGCAAAGCTCCTGGATCTGCTGTCGCTGCATACGCCCAAGGATCATGGAGAGGTTCACCTCTTCCACACCACCAGCACATTTCCCTTCGTAGTAGACACCTTCAGGCCACTCAGCGTCGTCTCCTCCCTGGGCTGTAAACTGACAAACCTTTAATTCTCTGGAATAAAAGGGCTTTAGAGAATTAATATGATACACCTTAGGCTTTCGGTTGGAGGTGGGGAATGCTATGAGATAATTAACAGCTCCCAGGCACTCCTGGACCACGAATGGCCCTTCCCATGATGCTTCCATTTTATGGGCCTGGAGCGCCTTTAAGACCATGACCTGGTCTCCTACTTTGAAGGAACGCTTTCTGGCATGTTTATCATACCAGGCTTTTTGCTCTTTTTGAGCATCCTGTAAGTTTTCTCTAGCAAGGGCTAAAGAGGTTCAGAGGGTGTTTTGTAGGCTGGTTACAAAGTCCAGAATGTTAGTTCCTGGAGAAGGTGTAAATCCCTCCCATTGCTGCTTCACCAACTGCAATGGCCCCTTAACCTCACGGCCATATACAAGTTCAAATGGGGAAAACCCTAAACTGGGATGTGGTACAGCTCTGTAGGCAAAGAGCAACTGCTGCAATACTAGGTCCCAATCATTGGAGTGCTCATTTACGAATTTACGTATCATGGCCCCCAAAGTTCCATTAAACTTCTCCACCATGCCATTTGTTTGATGATGGTAAGGAGTGGCAACCAAGTGATTTACCCCATGAGCTTCCCAAAGGTTTTTCATAGTTCCTGCCAGGAAATTAGTCCCTGCATCTGTGAGGATGTCGGAGGGCCAACCTACCCTGGCAAAAATGTCTGCTCGTGCCTGGCACACACTTTTAGCCCTGGTGTTGCTTAGAGCTACTGCTTCCGGCCATCGGGTGGCAAAATCCATGAAAGTCAGTATGTACTGCTTTCCTCTGGGTGTCTTTTTCGGAAAAGGACCCAGAATATCCACAGCTACTCGCTGAAATGGAACTTCAATGATGGGGAGTGGCTGGAGAGGAGCTTTGACCTGGTCTTGGGGTTTTCCCACTCTTTGGCACACCTCACAAGACTGGACATAGGTAGAAACATCCTTGCCCATTCCCTCCCAGTGGAATGACCCCCCCAAACGGTCTTTGGTCCTGTTCACCCCAGCATGGCCACTAGGGTGATCATGGGCTAAGCTCAAGAGCTTGGCCCGGTATTTAGTTGGAACTACCAACTGTCTCTGAGGATGCCAGTCTTCCTGGTGTCCCCCAGAAAGTGTTTCCTTGTATAAAAGTCCTCTTTCTACAACAAACCTGGATCGATTAGAAGAGCTGAGAGGCGGTGGGTTGCTCCATGCCGCCGTCCAAGCTCTCTGGAGGCTTTCATCTGCTTCCTGTTCAGTCTGGAACTGTTCCCTTGATGCTGGAGACATCAGTTCCTCATGGGATTGTGGACCTAGGCTTGGTCCCTCTGGAAGCGATATAGGGGATGGAGCTGTTTCTGTTGACTGTGAACCGCTCTCCGCTGGTGTACTATGTTGGGATTCAGGCTCCGGCTGAGCCTCTTGTGTAGGGTTATCGGCTGCTGCCAGTTCAGGTTCGGTGGGGCCCTCTGGTGTTGAGGTTGCAAGTACTGGATTCAGTGCTGACACGGGGTCTGGTGTTGGTTGTTCGGCTGGTTCCGGTTCTGGGACTGGTTCCGTCTGGGTCTCTGGGACTGGATCCACTACTGCTGTTGCAGACATTGGCCTGGGGTCCAGGTCCATCACCTCTGACTGGGTCCTGATAGAAGTTTCCGGAACAGAGCTAGGCCTCACGGCTTGTTTAGCCTGGTTGCGGGTGACCATTCCCACCCTCTTGGCCTGCTTCACATGATTGGCCAAGTCTTCCCCCAACAGCATGGGGATGGGATAATCATCATAGACTGCAAAAGTCCACATTCCTGACCAGCCTTTGTACTGGACAGGCAACTTGGCTGTAGGCAAATTGAAAGAGTTGGACTTGAAGGGTTGAATCGTCACTTGGATCTCTGGGTTGATTAAATTGGGGTCCACTAAGGAAGCATGGATAGCTGACACTTGTGCTCCGGTGTCCCTCCACGCGGTGACCTTCTTCCCGCCCACACTCACAGTTTCCCTCCGCTCCAAGGGTATCTGGGAGGTATCTGGGCCTGTGGACCTCTGGTGTGATTCCGGTGCAATGAACTGTAATCTGTTGGGGTTCTTGGGGCAGTTGGCCTTTACATGCCCCAGCTCGTTACACTTAAAACATCGTCCAGCTGACGGGTCACTGGGGCGAGGAGGGTTGCTGGAGAACGGGGTGGTGGGACGATAAGGGGTCTGGAGGGTTCTTTGGGAGGTAGGTGGGGCTTTGGGCGGCCCCCGGTAATAGGGTGTGGTCTGGGGTGGTCCCTTCTGGTCTCCGCTCCAACTGCGACCAGTTTTCTTCTTCTCTGCCACCTCCACCCATCTGGCTCCAATCTCTCCTGCCTCAATTACAGTTTTGGGTTTCCCATCTAGGATGTATCTTTCTATTTCCTCAGGAACACCCTCTAAGAATTGTTCCATTTGCATTAGGAAGGGCAAATTTACTGGAGATTCAACACTTGCTCCTGATATCCAGGCATCCCAATGTTTTACAATGTGGTAGGCATGTCGGGTAAATGACATGTCTGGTTTCCACCTTAGGGCTCTGAACCTCCGACGAGACTGCTCGGGTGTTATCCCCATTATGACTCTCGCCTTGGATTTAAACAGTTCATACTTGTTCATGTGTTCTTTAGGCATTTCAGCTGCCACCTCAGCTAAGGGTCCACTGAGCTGCGGCCTCAGCTCTACCATGTATTGGTCAGTAGAGATGTTGTACCCAAGGCAGGCCCTTTCGAAGTTTTCTAAGAAGGCCTCAGTATCATCACCTGCCTTGTAGGTGGGGAACTTTCTGGGATGGGAAGTGGTACCTGGAGAAGGATTGCTAGGGTTTGTTGGTATATTCTGCTGGGCCTTTATCCTCTCCATCTCCTCCACATGCTTCATCTCTTTTTCCCTCTCCTCCTCCACATGCTTCCTTGCCTCCATTTCCCTCTTGTGGGCTGCCTCTTGATGTTGTTCTGCCTCCCTTTCTTGTTCCTTCTTCAGCTGCATGAGTTCTATCTGTCTTTCATGTTCCCTTTGTTTTTCCTCAGCCTGAAATTTGGCTAATTCCAGCTGTAGTCGAGCTGAGGATTTGGCCATTCTAACCTCTCTGTTTTTAACTAACTTTACACCCGAGGTTTAGAAATAAACAAACAAAACTTGGCTGTAAAATTTTGCTGTGCTGGAATAGAATACCTATTCTCTGATAGTGATTGTCAGCCTACAGAAAAAGACAATTCCCTTGTCTCTGCTCTGGGCCCAAATTAAAGCAAAAAACCTCCAACTACTTGGAAACCTGCTTACCCAGCCCAAAGAAGAAAAAAAATTCTTTTCAAACCTGTGCTCCTTGTAAAACAAAAAAAAAATCAAAATCCTAAAAAAAACCCTGCCACTTTTGTCTCCAGGCAAATGGGTAGAGCACACACCCCCTATTTACTTTTAGGAAGAAAAGAAAAAAAAAAAAAACCTCTGGGTTGGAAGACTGTGAATTTCCCTGCAGGAGTTAAGTACCCTGCCTCCAGGCAAAGAAAACCTGCAATTCACAAGATAATCCCCTTTTGTCTCTGCTTGGCCACAAAGCAGAGAGAAACCAAGCTGCTTTCAGTTTCACAGCTGCCTTCTGGACTTCCTAAAAATTCCTTTTTAAAATCTGTATTTCTAGTTCAAAAAATCTCAACTGGATCTCAAAATGATTTCAGGTTAATCCCACCACTGTGCCACCATGTCACGGTTCCTCCCCCACTCTGAACTCTAGGGTACAGATGTGGGGACCTGCATGAAAAACCTCCTAAGCTTATCTTTACCAGCTTAGGTCAAAACTTCCCCAAGGTACAAAATATTACACCTTGGACAGGCCGCTACCACCACCAAACTAATACTGGTTACTGGGGAAGAGCTGTTTGGACGCGTCCTTCCCCCCAAAATACTTCCCAAAACCTTGCACCCCACTTCCTGGACAAGGTTTGGTAAAAAGCCTCACCAATTTGCCTAGGTGACTACAGACCCAGACCCTTGGATCTTAAGAACAATGAACAATCCTCCCAACACTTGCACCCCCCCCTTTCCTGGGAAATGTTGGATAAAAAGCCTCACCAATTTGCATAGGTGACCACAAACCCAAACCCTTGGATCTGAGAACAATGAAAAAGCATTCAGTGTTTTACAAGAAGACTTTTAATAAAAAATAGAAGTAAATAGAAATAAAGAAATCCCCCCTGTAAAATCAGGGTGGTATATATCTTACAGGGTAATTAGATTCAAAAACATAGAGAACCCCTCTAGGCAAAACCTTAAGTTACAAAAAAGATACACAGACAGAAATAGTTATTCTATTCAGCACAATTCTTTTCTCAGCCATTTAAAGAAATCATAATCTAACACATACCTAGCTAGATTACTTACTAAAAGTTCTAAGACTCCATTCCTGTTCTGTCCCCGGCCAAGACGACTACAGACAGACCCTTTGTTACTCTCCCTCCTCCCAGCTTTTGAAAGTATCTTGTCTCCTCATTGGTCATTTTGGTCAGGTGCCAGCGAGGTTACCTTTAGCTTCTTAACCCTTTACAGGTGAGAGGAGCTTTCCCCTGGCCAGGAGGGATTTCAAAGGGGTTTACCCTTCCCTTTATATTTATGACAATCACTACAAAAGGTTTTGTTTTGTTTTGTTTCTCCTGCTGGTAGTAGTTCACCTTACTTGATCACTCTCCTTCCAGTGTGTATGGTAACACCCATTGTTTCACGTTCTCTATGTATATAAAATCTCCCCATTGTATTTTCCACTGCATACATCCAATGAAGTGAGCTGTAGCTCATGAAAGCTTATGCTCAAATAAATTTGTGAGTCTCTAAGGTGCCACAAGTACTCCTTTTAACCTCCTTCAGTAGCCCATCTAGCCCAGTTTCCTGTCTTCTGACTGTGGCCAATGCCAGATGCTTCAAAGGGAATGAGCAGACCAGGTGATCATTTAGTGGTCCACTCCCAGCTTCTGGCAGTCAGTGACTAGGAATACAACTCCATTTTCTGGGTATTCATAACCATCTTGGCTACTTGTGATTGATTGGACAGGTCCTACAGAAAACTATCAAATTCTCTTTTGAACCTTGTTATAGTTTTGGCCTTGACAACATCCTCTGCAAACGAGTTCCACAGATTGACTGTGTGTTTTGTGTTGAAGTGCTTGCTTTTGTCTGTTTTTAAATCTGCTGCCTATTAATTTCTTTGGTGACCCCTAGTTCTTGTATTATGTGACTGGGTAAATAACACTTCCTTATTCACTTTCTCCATGCCATTCATGATTTTATAGACCTCTATCATATCCCCTCTTAATTGTCTCTTTTCCAAGCTGAAAAGTCCCAGTCTTATTCATCTCTCCTCATAGGGAAGCTGTTCCAGATCCCTAATAATTTTTGTTGCCCTTCTCTGTACGTTTTTCAATTCTAATATCTTTATTTTATTTTATTTTTATTATTTGTTTTTTAGATGGGGCGATCATGACTGCATGCAGTGTTTAGGGTGTGGGCATGCCATGGATTTATATAGTGGTATTATGATATTTTGTCTTATTTTCTATCCCTTTCCTACTGGTTCTAATGTTGTTAACTTTTTTGACTGCCACTGCACACTGAGTGGATATTTTCAGAGACCTATCCACAACGACTCTAAGCTCTTTCTTTCTTTCTTACAGCTAACTTAGATCTCATCATTTTTTATGTATAGTTGGGATTATGTTTTCCAATGTGCATTACTTTGCATTTATAAACATGAAATTTCATCTGCCATTTTGTTTCCCCATCACCCAGTTTAGTGAGATCTCTTTGTAACTCTTCACTGTCAGCTTTGTACTCCCTGTCTTGAGTAATTTTGTATTGTAGGCAAATTTTGCCACCTCACTGTTTACCCCTTTTCGCAGATAATTTATGATGGGGCTGATCACATGGCAATAGAATGCATTTCATAAACTCATAAAATAAGACCCTTAGTTTCCGGGCATTTCACAAATGAGAGCCTGCGTGTGTGAAGCTTCTGTGCCTGGCTATCTTCACACTGAAAGACTCAAAGGGCACAGTTTTGAAGGAGTTTTCTCAACTGAGTTTCATTCAAAATTACACTTTGAAATATAATATATTTGAGTGGAAAAGGTCCAATTTGCAAGAATTCTCAAACATCATTGAGCAGAAAATAGGTCTCTTTTTTTGCATATTCAAAAGTTAAAACCTCCATTTTTGAACCTTTTTAATTACAATTCTGTGAGTGTTTTCATAGTTTTTGCCACATCTTATCTATTTTTGTGTCGATTTAAAAAAAAAAATAGCCCTAACATCTATGGAAATTCAAAGGTGTTCTCTGTGTAAATCAGAGGGCAAAATGCTTCAAAGATAAAGGTCTGATGATGATTTTTTACAATTTTTTCTTCTTGTTCTTCCATTACATAGAGCATAGCTTATCTTATTAGAGGTGTTTTTTGTCGAATACAGAGTAATCGATACATATGTTATGCTTCCTAGGTGTAGAAAATGTCTGAACACACAAGACCAACAAAACTTTTAAGTGAACTCTTCTATGTTAAAAGCTTTGTTGCAGTGCTTGTCAAGTGTGTTCATAGGAAGAAAAATTAAGTTACCAAAGCGCCTTCTTATTAAAAAAAAATTGTTGCACTAGAAGAAATGTATTTGAGTGGCTTATACTGCAGAACTGCCCCATTTCCAAGGAGCAGTTATCACAGTGGGAAAGGCTATAACTTGTAGCTATAATAATATCTCTACAGGCACGATAAATGTATCTCTGATTGGACCAATTGGGATTTCATGGTCTAAGCATTATGAATTTGTCAGTTCTGGTCAATTGTTTCCACCAAAGTGACTCCGTCATATTGTTCATGTTATTTGGAAGGGGGCGGAAATCAAAATGAAAGGGTCTAAAATTAGGTTGTGTACTGAATCCAGGCAATTGGTCCTTGTCCAGAATCATTTTCCTATCTGTTGATAGATTTTCTGTGTAATTCACAACCCATTTGCGGCTAGTCACAGACCATTAACCATCTGTTCCACTATTAAGCAACTTTCTTTTATAATGTAAGTATTTAATTTTAATAAACTTTTTATCTGCTAAGCATTTATCTGACACAAACAAGGAACTATTGTGAACATGGTCAATGTGCCTCATTAAAAGCGATAATATTTTGATTGAATAGGTTATGCGGAAAGGGGGAAATTATCAGAGTTCAAAAATCTGAAATTATTTAAAATACAGTAGTGCATCCTTACTTTTGTTTGTGATTGAAGTTACCATACATGGAAGTAAATACCTAACTTAAAAAAAAAAATCAGTGGTGCAGAGTATGACCAAAGCCATATTTCACCATTGATACGATATTTTGAACTGCAGAGATAAGATCCATTTACTAACTGGAGCATGTGTGACCTATAATTGAAATGCTGTATGTGTGATAAGAAAAGGAGTACTTGTGGCACCTTAGAGACTAACCAATTTATTTGAGCATAAGCTTTCGTGAGCTACAGCTCACTTCATCGGATGCATACTATGGAAACTGCAGAAGACATTGTATACACAGAGACCATGAAACAATACCTCCTCCCACCCCACTCTCCTGCTGGTAATAGCTTATCTAAAGTGATCACTCTCCTTACAATGTGTACGGTAATCAAGTTGGGCCATTTCCAGCACAAATCCAGGTTTTCTCACCCTCCGCCCCCCCCCACACAAACTCACTCTCCTGCTGGTAATAGCCCATCCAAAGTGACGACTCTCTTTACAATGTGTATGATAATCAAGGTGGGCCATTTCCAGCACAAATCCAGGTTTTCTCACCCCCCCCCTTCCAAAAACCACACACACAAACTCACTCTCCTCCTGGTAATAGAATGGCCCACCTTGATTATGAAAACCTGGATTTGTGCTGGAAATGGCCCACCTTGATTGATGCAACACAGTCAGTTGCAGGGTTGCAGCTTTAATCTTGGTCATTCAACACAAACCTTTTGTGTGCATGTGTCAAAATCAGTCTGATTTTGATTAATATTGATTTAAACCACTGCTGCCTTCTTGCTATTAAAATTGCCAATCAGCTTTGCAAGAAGTGATTAAAAAGTTCTCTGTTCATGTATGAATATACTATAGATTTATTACTGTAGTCAGAACCTCTGCTGGTGTAAATTGCTTAGCTCCATTAACTTCAATGGAGCAAAGTCAAAAATGCCCTTGCTGACAGCATGGCCAAGAATGTTTACTTTTAACTCCAATTTTGAAATTAGATGAAATTCCAAGAGTTCTTCAATAACCATGTGAATAATTAGTATAAACTTCCCATCTGAATATCACCTCTAACTTGGGATGACAAAGTGTTTTTCAGATATTAAGTTCTACAGGTAGTATTGTTACAATAGAGATAGATCCAAAGAACAGCTGTTGATTGTTACAGCTGTTAAAGTTAGACAGGTAATGGCTGAAGGGAGAATTTTCTTAATTTATGGGGTGCTTCTCAATTAAATCATGTCGTTGTTGAAGGTATCTTTCAACAGTTGCTATAGAAACACAGTACAAGAACTGAATCTTAAAGGTAACATTTTATTTTGTGTTGAAAGGAACTGCATATGAAGAGAGAGGCTAAAAGCCCTTTCAGTAAATCATTTATAGTACATTTAAGAAGGGATCATAAAACTGGCAGAATTTTTGGGTTTGATTCAGGTTCTTCAGCAGAGCAAAATTTTCACAATAAATCTGACCTTGTAAAAACTGAACCAGAAGTGTTGCTCCCATCTTCAAAAGTAAGAGCACAAATATAATTTTACTTTTTACAGAATTTTTTTTTTAATTTTGTGATTTTTTAAGTACTGAAGTGGCAGCCCTGGAGAATGATGTTCTCTATCCTCTGATGTAAGGCCGCACTTGCAGGAGGAGATTCCAAGACTCAGAATCTTGGAAACGGGAGACTGGAGGAAACAACTGTGTCACAGGAGCTGTATCTACACTAGAGCATTTTAGAAATAAGTCCTGCTTGTGCTACCACTAGTTCAGTAGAGTTGATGTTGGTACTGGTGGTAGAAATGGTGATTTGAACCACCATGATAGTTTAACCTTCAGAGGTGTAACTATTTCAGTGTCTGTTTGTAAGGGCTAGACTGTGCTTTGTAAGTAGAGCCATGCATCAGGGGAGGGGGGAGTGGGCAGTGAGAAGTCAGGTTTCTCCAGGGAGGCAGTATACCATCCAGAGCTCCCCTCAGTGTGGTAGAGCCCACAAAGTGTTAAACTGCTTTAAGGGGTGCAGCATCTTCCCACTTGTATAGCTCGCCAGTGTGCATGGGGTGGAGCCATTCGTCTGTATAGCCTCCAACGTCATCCCTGCGTGCGTGACAGAGTTGGAATCTCCTAATTCCATCCTAATACTCTGGAATCATGTAGGGGCTCTGAGGAATCTAGCCCTCAGGTGTAATCACCTGAATGGTGACTCAACTAGTAACATTTTCTTCTAAAACTCACTTTTTCACACTAGGAAATGTCTCCTTGGCACAGAGCTTTGCACAAAACATCTACTCTTCACCACCATCAATGGGATTCTTTCTACCCAGTGAGGAATGGAGCAACTGAGGAACAGAGAACTTCAAGCTTTGTGTTAATTTTCCTATCTGCAAAATTGGATGATTGCACTTTCCCATGAAAAATCTCTAAAATAGACACAGTCTAAGATGTCTGCAGCATTGGTTCTTTCTCCGAATCACTTCACTCACCCTGAGCTCAGTTGATTAACATAACACTTTGAATATGGAAAGCTGTCTCAAATTCCCTGTCTGGGGACAGAGTAGTTCTAGTAGAACTATTTCCATCAAAAATGAAGATAGGACACTCCTGAGTGTTGCAGTGATAAGTCTCTGGTGAACACAGATGGATCTTAACTCAGTATTCCCATTCATTATTTACAACCCAAACAATGCAATATTGAACTAGCATTTCTGACTGTGGGAATGCCAGGTTGCTGAGGCATGCAATGTCAGGGCCAATGGAAACAGAGCTCAGTCGCTTTCCGTGCTTTAGTTTTAAATAATGAGATGCACTGCAATTTAGAGATGACCTTATTTTGCACTCTTTCAGCTTAAATGCTGTCATGAGCTTAAAAAAAAACCCCAAAAACTTATACTAGAGCATATAAAAGAAGGAAATATAAAAATCCTATAACAAAGGGGAGGAGGCAAAATGTCTTAAAGAACTGTTTCATGTCTTAAGTATTACTGATGTGATGTGTAAAGTATCTACAGAAATTAGAAGGAACAAAACACAAGTGGTGATTGAAAGAAAAAAGTTTTTTTTCCATTAATCTAGGCTCAATCTTCGTGGCTTTTTTTTTTTTTAAAGAACCATTTTTAGAAACCTGTACTAGAAAGATTTTTTTTTTCATCAATACAGTAGGCTGTAAGACTTTTCCTAATAAGGCTGATGCTGAGGTAACAGGCACTGCAGTTTTCAATTTTACTGAAATATGATACAAATTCCTCCTTATAACATTACAAGATCCTTAGATCTAGCATAGCTTTCTGGAAAGATAATACTGGTTGTTTTAGTTCAGAATACCCTTAGTGGGAGTTACTAGAACTGGGGGAAAATTCATTTTACCATTGTCTTTGTGAATGGTCTGAAAACAGTTTCTGATTTGTCTTAAATATATTTGTTTGAACCGATTTGCCGAACCTTTGAAGGTAATTTTTGTCTGTAAGTGGTTCCTGAGCGGTTTGAGCATTCTGTACAATGCTTAATTTATGCCAGGGCTGAGCCCTGGCATATTGAGGCTTGGCAATTCATAGCCCTGGCACTTCTGGGCTTGCTGCATCTGCGTGAATTACTAAAGTTAAAAAAAAAATTGCTTGAGCCTCAGCACCTCTTTCATTACAAATTATGCACTGATTCGAAATTTGAGCTACTCCGATTACATTCGGGGGTTACAAGATATCCTGTGACTTCATAGAACTTAAGTCACTGAACGTTTCCAGTGCAAATACTCATGTTTATGAATGCTCACCAATAAGATGGATTGCATGATAAAGGACCAAGTAATCGATCTATAAAATGAAAACACTAAGCTACTGTACTTAAATGATTTTACTAGTGAAGTTGTTCAAGTTTTTTTCCCCCCCCTCATTTTTTGTAATCCAAGACAGTCAACTGCTATTCCAGAGACTAACATTTTCTAATTAGGAGATATAACATGGGCAATGTCACTGGAAGTTTCCTGAAACGAGCTACCAGCATGCCTTAACTTTGATCTATGGAGGTCAAGTTGTAGTCGTCCAATATCCTTGCCTTCTCTGCTGAGACTTCTTGCTAGGCTGGCCATTAGTGTCACTCATGATAGTTCCTAGTGAATGGCTTTCCTAAGGGCTTGGTGCTACAAGGAGCTGAGTATGCCGGATTGGGGCCAGAGATGTTCTTAAGCACGTGCTGAAGTTTAAGCACACAAATAGTCTGAAGTCTATGGGGTGCTTCATGTGCTTGGTGCTTTGTGGAATCCTTGCCGGAATACTCAGCATCTTGTAAGATCAAACCGTACACTGAGACCACAAAATAAAGTTTTCTGTAAAATTACTGTACTTTTCTTAGTGACCTCCCTCCTAGTCTACAACAGACACCCCTCTGTCATAAGATTTAAATGAAATATTCTATTTGTAATGTGCATTGTCACACATGACAGAGCCACAAACGTTGTCCAGGTGACCCTTATTCCTATGCAGAGAGCTAGTACAAGGCCTGTGCATAACTTATACCCTACCTGAGTGGTGCCTAGGCCTTGGACAAGGCTTAATTTTACCTTTTAGAGAACTCAACATTTCTTGTCCAGTTTTTCCATTATTTCATGACACTTTAGCAGAAAGACTTGTGTGACAGTTCACTCGCCTTTTAAAAAAGTGTGGCTCTTTTTCTTATAGTGGGAAAGCAAGTGGCTGTTTGTAATGACCTTGCTCTAGGATGTAGAATAGTTCACCCAGAAAAAAGAAAAATGAGTGACCATGTTTCTGCTCCTCATTTGCCCCTTTTCTATTTTGTATTGTGGAATTTTTGTTTGCTCTGCATCCCTGCTTTTGTTACTGGCTGCTGCAGTCTGTCACAGCCGACATAGCCTAACCTCATTCATTTTAGGAAAACACAACTGTACAACTATAAAGGCTAGAACTTGCTGAAGGAAGAGTACAAATTTTTCTTGTATTGTATAATGTGCCTGGCTGTGGCATGGAGAGTTCAGTGTTTTCTCTCAAGTACTCTAGAACACTTTCCCACTGGACAAATAAACTCTGGCTCCCACCCCCATTAACTGCTAGCCCTGCATAGTAACTAGGATTTGAGTTTTCCTTCTCAAGCATCATTACCAGTAGCTAATAGCTGAAGAAACATCTTGTTTCAAACACTTTGTCAATGGAATATGGCCTTTTCCACACACCTTTTGGAAAACCATTTTTTTAATACAACTTGGTGGGGAAGGGTTGTTCCCCAAATTTGAAGATTTTCTCCTTTTTTCTTTTTCCTTTATTCCTTTTTGCCAAAAATATTAAACATCTAGTTAAGCTAGTAGACTGTTTATCTTGATTCTTTCCTATTGTTAGTCCTCCAGACCTGAATGATTAGCCAAAAATTCATGGTCTTGCAGGTTGGTCTAGTTAAGAGGAGAAATTCCTGATAGTCAGGTACCCTTGGTGCAATTCTGTTTATTTACAAATTATTCTTCCCCAAATGAAACAGGAGTTAAGTAACAAGAGACTGTTTCTCTGTTCACAACTCAAAGACCATTTCAGCCAACACTCAGTCCAGAAAGCTCTTTCAGCTTTTCTGAAGCCCATGTTCCTAGTGCTTGTTGAAGCCATCTGGTGCTTCCTTCCTGCCATCCCTCTTTAGTTCTCTAATCTTTTCTGACTCTTTCAGACACACACAAACCTTCACAAATATTACCCAGCAAAACCCCTCTGCTTGCATATGTCTTTATTTCAGATGGTGATTCGTGTCTGGGATTATTTATTACATCATTCCATGAGAGGCTAATTGTTTCTTAGATCTTAAATGAAGGGTGGTGGCCACACCCAACCCACAACACTTGTTTATTTGTTTGTTTTTTTTTATTTCTATTTCTGCTACAGGTATGTGAAGTAGATTTCAGAATATAAACTGAATGCAAGAAAGTGATAATTAAATTGATGTACTAGAGGGTCTTTCTTGGTTTTATTATTTGTACTTAAATCATTTTTTGTTTGCAGCCAAAGGAACCTAGAGCTCTTCAAAAAGTAAGAATGCAACCACAAAGGCAATGAGCCTTTTTTGGCCTGGTGCGCACAGGAGAAAAAGGGTAGTTGCTTTTCTAACCTTTCTCCATTTCACGACACTCAGGGTGTCACCTGAATGGCTGGACAGACTGGTGGGGCTCAGGTAAGCCATTGGCCCCTGGGCAACCAGGGGAGGGTACAGAAATCCTGTCCCTCCAGCCTGAACCCTCTCACTCTCAGATTAGTGGCTGCAAGGAGGCAGCAGAGGAGCCCACCACAGTTACATGGGGTTGTGAGGAGCCGCAGGATGATCAGCAGGGTCACAGGAAGGAATGGCTAAAATCACCCAAGCATCGCAACAGTGGCAGCCAGTGCAGCAATGATGGCACTGGAAAGACAACAGCAGGATCCAGAGTACGGTGAAGGTGGATGGTTCTCTCCACCTTCCCCAGTGGAGGTGTCTAATTGGCAAGGGAGTGAGTTGGTAAGCCCCTGGTGGGGAGGACATTGATAATCTTTCTTATGATACCCCATTCAGCAAGCTGCTGCAGAGAATCTCCATGTGTCAGACCCACAACTCTTCCCCTATACCACACTGCCAAGCCAGTTATCTAACTTCCATGGGGTTTTCTCCTCCTGTTAACTTAAATTACAAGTAAGTCTCTCTTCCTGTGTCTTGCTTAAAGATCTGTCATGCTTTAATCCTTTTTTGTGAGCAAGATGAGTTTATTATTCTCCTACATATATTTACTAATCCATAACTCAACAATGAGAGGACAGCAAAATATGTGCATTTCATTGTGTCACTGGATTTGAGATAGATTTTACTTGGGCATGACTAGGAAAGGACATAGATATGATAGAAGCAATAACTGAATGAGGATAGCACTCTTTGGTTACAGGATGCAACATAAAAACTTCCCAAATACCCTATAAAAACATTTGCCCTGGAGCCTGGTAGTCATAAAATACCCAGTCAGAGAGAGTGCTTGTATTACTGGAATATGATAGCAGATGCCATGAATCTGCCATAAACTGCTTTTAGTATAAAAGCAAAGAGCAACTGTGTTTTCAGAGTGAATACTTTCACAGGTGACTTATAATATCAGGACTACTTATGTAGGTATTTTGTTTTGTTTGTTTGTTTTAAACAAACATCTAAATGCAAAGTTGAATATAAGAAGTCCCAGGGGAAGAAAACTTAGGGAAAAAAGGAGTTCAAAAGAGATGGCAGTTCCTCAAGGAAACATTATTAAAGGCATATCTGCAAACTATTCTGTTGTGAAGAAACCATAGGAAGAGGCCAATATGGTTCCCTCAGAAGGTCTTTAATCACCTGAAAATCAAAATGAATGCTACAAAAAGTAAAGAGGAGTGGTGGGGGGAGAAATGTCTCGGGAGAGAGGATGGAGAGAAGTGGGAGGAGGGGTGCTGGAGATGGTGAGGCGCAGTGGTGGAGTGCAGGTGGGGCCTCAGGAGGTGAAGTCCAAGTGGGAAGAGGGCCACAGTCTGGGTACCAGTGTCCCCTTCCTACTTCCAGGGAGCTTCTGGCTCTCATGCACAGCCTCCCCAAACACAATACTCACGCGCCACCTATGGAGGTTTTTAAATGGGATGGACAAACACCTATCAGGGATGGTCTACATTTACTTGGTCAGGCCACAGTGCAGGGGCTGGACTTGATGACTTCTTAATCATAGAAATGTAAGGCTAGAAGGGTCTTTAAATATAATAATATTTTTCAGTACTGACTTGCACTGAAATCTAGTGTGCACTTTTTAGCATAAACATTAAACATAAAGTTTGCTTATTAAAGGATTACTCTTGCTCCAACTGAGTTAAATGAGAGGTTAATATTGATTTCGTTGGGAACAGGAAGAGGTCCAAAATGTCATTACATTTCCTAGAAAAATCCTGACTCATATTCTGGCATCATGTAGGGGGGTTTTTGTTTGTTTTCCCTTGTATTGCTTGTTTGCTGTAAGCAATACCTCTGCTCTGAAGAAATTATTTCAGTCAGGGAGACAAAAGAAGCAAACCCACTCTTAACAGTAATATATACCCACTCTAAAAGTAATTGTCCCACATTTATTTTTCCAGCCCTGGCCTGAACAGTAAATTGAACAGAACTTGTAAGATTATCTAGTTCTTCTTATGACACCATTAATTATGTGCAACCCTTCTTATAGGGAATAGACAAAAGAAAATATATCCAGTAGACTCGAAATTTGCTCTGAATATTTCAGTACATTACTAGTTAGTTTCAAATCAAATTGTTTAAATATAAATCTCTTAAGAAATGTTTCTGCCTACAGTCTCTCAGGCAGTTATACAACATGTGTAATATAACTGTCACTGTCTTTACATTTCTCTCGGGATTATTAGGATGGCCTGAAAACAATATTTGTGTTTTATGAAAAGTTTTTTGAAGATTGGAGATTTGTTTGTGTTCCTTTTCATGCTGCATCAGATGAAGTTCTTTTCTGTGAAAAATCACAATTATAAAATCTTCCTAGTGAATAAGACAAGTTTGTGGTTTGGAAACTACAGTTTTGAGTCATTATCAGAACCGCTTGTATTAAAATTAACTTCTTATGAATTTGTACAGTGTCCATAGGTGAAATTTTCAAAGGCACCTAATTGATTTAGGTTCCTAAATCACATTTTGAAAATTACTTAGACACTTAAGTGACTTAGGAGCAATCTTCTAGGTGCGTTTGAATATTTTATCCTACATATAAAAATTCCTGTGTTTGTCTGTACCACTTTGGATTGGGTAGGGGAGTGCAGCTTGGCTTTGATGGTGTCTGACAGCTACTGACAAGTAGACTTTTACATGCACTATATTCCTTCTTTCTAAAGGAGAGGGAAAAGCCTTTTTGCGCCTCTTGTAACCTTATGGAACTTTTCCTGAGATGTGTCTGCACTGGTGACTTATAAATTAAGCTTCTGATTTTGAAACATAAATGATGTCATGCCAGCAACTGGCGTTTTCCTTTCCTCAGTTCAAACTAGGTATTGGAGTCTTCCAAACCACGTAATGTTTACTGTGTGCCCTGCACTTCTGCTTATTTTTTGACTAAGAGAAGTAGGAGAAAGTGGAGGCTACAAGTTGTATGGGGGGGGGGGAACTTAATTATATCCCAACTGTTGACATTTCTTGAAATTTTACTGAGGTCCATAGTCTGATAGCATATCCTCAGCTATTGTGGGTCTGTAAAGATGCTATTATGTTTAACAGCGTGGAAGCTTCTGTTACTCAACATTCTCTAGATCAAAATGGCTTTTATAGTCCATGACATGCACATTGTTCTTATTACCCATTGTGTTAAAAAAAAAAAATCTGATGCCATCTTTTGCTATGGACAAGATGGTCTGTTGTGTGGGATAATGATGTCCTCCATTTGACATGTGATGCTATAAGCAGTGTGGCCATCTGAGAATCTTTTCTCAGTTTGTGAATTGGAATTACAAACATTCTGGATGAAATATTGATGTTTGGACTTAACATGGCAGAATATGGTGCCACTCCATGTAATATGCTCCACATAAGTAGAGAGAGGCTGAGAAGTCTGGGGGGGAAGGTTAATTCTAAACAACTAAATCATCAGTACAACTGGCATAAAGTATATTTGGGCACATGCTCTCAAGTGAGGATATTAAACCTGAACCTGCAAGAGTGGCAGCAATGAGATGAGGCACTAAACTATGCTAAGCTAGAAAAGTTTATTTGTATTACAGTAGGGCCTAGAAGCCCCAGTTAAGGTCAGGGCCTCATTGTGCTAGGCATTGTACATAAACAAAGTATGAGATGCCTTGCCCTGTACAACTTACAGCATACATGGCCCAGGAAGACAAAGGATGGGAGAAAGGGAGGACTACTATCCCAATACCTAAAGTAGAGAGGCTCAGATAAAACAACTTGCCAAATGTGTAACACAAATGCTATGGTATGACAATTAAACTTTCCAAATGTGTACTACACTTTGGAGAAATCTTGACACCACTGAGTCTCCTAAAGAGAGAATCTGTTTCAAGGGGATACCCGGCATGATCTGGTCTTCACCAAAATGAAGCATTTGCACACCATGATATTAACAAAGGGGGAATGCAGGTGAATGCATCCAAGCAAGGATTTGGGGAGTTGAGGGGGATGCTGGTTGCTGCAGGAAGGGAGACATGTGCTTTGTATATTCTCATTTCACAGCCACAGGAAAAAAATGCACAGAAAGGCAGGTGGGTACCCTTAATTTTGATTCATTTCAAACCTTTACAGCCACTGTGTATGGGAAGAAAAATTTCTGAGGAGTCTGATTATAAACACTTGGACACAATCACTTTCAAAACCCCTTGCTGCAGCACCACCGTGGCTAGATATTATGGTGTTGCTTCTGCACAAACACAATATTGTAATTAAACATAAATCAGGAAAGGACATACTGGTCACTGACATCTTCAGGAAATTGTTTCTGGCAGGGCATGCCAATATGGAGGAGCATGTGCAGTACGTGTCCATCTAATCATGTACAGTTTACCTGAATCAGATAAGGCATCAACAGAAAGGAAGGTTGTATCTAGTCAAGATCCCCAATTATCTTACTTGCTGAAAACTATCATTTGCTGTTTGACAAAAAGAAAAATGTCAGCCCCAAGTGGCAGAATTCTGGGAATTCACTGAAGAACTAACAGTTGTAAATTAATTGGTTTCTAAATGTAAAAGGATTGGAGTAACATGATCACCAAGACTGAAAATGACAAAGATAACCAGTGCAGCAATAAGCGGAAAGAAACGTTTGAGTCTATGACTGAAAGGTCATAGATTACACAAATTGAAGAAATGGTGTAGAGGACAAGTCACTGATGCAGGGTACAATCAAATAGTATTTGTTTTAATATGACTAAATGTAAATGTATACATTTAGGAACAAAGAATGTAGGCCACACTTACAGAATGGGAGACTGTCCTAGGAAAAAGTGACTCTGAAAAGGATTTGGGGATTATGGTGGATAATAAGTTGAATACTAGCTCCCAGTGTAATGTGGTGGCCAAAAGAGCTAATGTGATCATGTGATGCACACACATGAGAATCTTCAGTAGTAGAGGGATTATTTTACCTCTGTATTTGGCACCAGTTCAATCACTGCAGGTGTCCACAGTTTAAGAAAGGATGTTGATAAATTGGAGAGTGTTCAGAGAAGAGCCACAGAATGATTTAAGGATTAGAAAACCTTCCTTATAATGATGGACTCTATTTAGCTTAACAAAGAGAATGTTAAGGAATGATTTTCATCAGTCTCTAATTACCTACATGGAGAACAAATATTTGATAATGGGCTCTTAATTCTAGGAGACAAAGGTATAACAAGATCTAATGGATGGAAGTTGAAGCTAGAAAAATTCCGAGAAGAAATAAGGCATAAATGTTTTACAGTAAAGAAATTAACTACTGGAAGAGTCTACCAATGGTCATGGTGGATTCTCCCTCACTAACAATTTTTAAATCAAGATTCGATGTTTTTCCGGTCGATATGCTCTATGAATTATTTTGGGGAAGTTTCTATGGTCTGTTTTTATAGGAGGTCAGATGAGATGATCACAATGGTCCCTTGTGACCTTTGAATCTGTGAAATGAAAACTGAATATTCAGTTTCAGTTTTTGTCAAATATCACCATTTTAAACATTTCTGCATTTTTTTTAAAAAGGCCATTGTAACTAGAGAAAAAATTTAAAACAAAATATTCAAACCAGCTCTAATTTGGAGTATTAAATACTGTTAGCAATAAACTGTCTTTGCCCAATTTTAACTGCCAGTACTCAGGTCTCTTGTCAAGTACAATGCCCAGCTTGTCATTGGACTAACTTACTAGTTACATCAGGACTTCTGGATGTAGGCAAAACTGTAATTTTTCCTCTGTGGTTTTTCCACTACTTTCATGGAGCTTACCTTCTTTAAGAAGGATGCCTACCTTTTCAAGACACACTATCTCTTTAGACTATCAATCTTGTACTGGAACTTGGATTTTTCATGAAATGTTTACTGCAGAATCTCTAGTACTAGCCACTCTAATCTTGTGTTTCCCAAGAAACCTTCCTTAATCCATCAAATACAACTTCTTCTAGTCATCTGTTTTAGCAGATATTTTGTAGCACTGCAGCTAGTATTTTTTGTTTTCTCATTACCAGCTCAATTTGTTTAAGAGCCAAACCTGATCTGAGACTACGGTTGCCAACCCTCCAGGATTATCCTGGAGTCTCAGGAATTAAGATTCATCTTTAATTAGAGATTGTCATGTGATGAAACCTCCAGAAATACGTCCAACTAAACTTGGCAACCCTATCTGAGACCATGCAATGATGGTGTTTCTGTGATTAATATGTTACTCCTTTTGCATCCTCGTGCTTCAGTTTACATATTACACTGGTTGTATCCTGTTCATTTCCATAGCCAAGCGATATCTGGTATGATTGCTTTTAAAAACTTTCAGTGCGTTCATACTTTTCTGTAAATTACAATAACTTGTGCACTAGTATCCAAATCAAAAATCAACCTGCAACATTTATTCCCAGTGAATAATAATCTTTATGAACACTTGGTCTGAAGGGATTGCTACAGCAGAAACCATTGCTCCTCCTGCTCATCCACACCTAGCTCTTGTATTATCTCCTGTAACATTTGTGCCAGCTCTTTTTGCTGGACATTCATTTGGCTTGCGTGTTCTCCCACATGTATACAGGCTTTCTGTTTGTTTATAGTTTTGTAGCCTGCCTGCCAGATTTTTTTTTTTTTAATTTTGTGGTTACCTGAACATATGATGAAGCCAACACCTCCATGCTCTGCCACCTCTTTGAGAGAGAGATTTTTAGCACAGCTTGTGTCAGTTCATATGCCTGAGCAACTTCTGCTGCTTGCCTTTTAATCAAAATCAGCACTGTAATTCTTTGGTTGTTGAATTTGTCTCAGACACTGTGTTTTATGTTTTAAGTCTTTTCATCCATATCGATAAATGTGGCTGGCCTTTGGCCAGCAACCTTAAGGCTGACACAGACTATTCAACTGGTATATGTTGAACTTTAAGTCCATTATAAAATCAAAAGTGTTCAAACATTGGATTAAGTTTTGGGGTGACTTATTCAGCAAACATATTGTAATGCTTACTCAGTTTTTTTTTTCTTCTCAGTGGATATAAATCCAAAGATTGTATGTTTCCTGACACTTTTCACCAACCCAGATTGTTAGAAAACAGCACTATCCTTGTGATCTTTAAATTTCAGTTTCCTCGAAAGGAACACTAACCTTAGCACTTGAATATCTTCTGCTACTCACAAAAGTGTGTCTTCTGAGGCTGGAATTTGACTACCTCCAGTAAACACTCTTTAATTTTTGCTATGCTTAACTTCTAAAAAGAATTATACCGCAACTATAGTCAAAGAAAGCTTTTGGAGAAACACTAACTGCCTAAACCTGCAGTTAAACAGAACTTATAAGATCTGTAACAGTACCATCTGGTGGCTTTAAGTATTACAGTACTTGGCTGAAAGCAGCCATGTTAGACAAAGTAATTTATAACCAAGTAGTGAGCAGAATTTAGTACAGAACAGGGAGATTACTAGGAGGGAAGAAATGAATTTAAGGAATGGATGAATATCTGAAGAGAACTGTTGAGAACAAGATGTATTAGGCTGTGGAAATGTGGGTAACCTTTCATTTCTCAGTCTTGCAACATCAAAATTAGGGATCTTTATAATAGCTAGTGTAGTAAAAGCATCCAATGGGGATCAATCCTGTGTTTGCAGAGGTGGATTGGTTTAGCTAACAAGTCTTTTCCATATCCAGTTTCTCTGCTAAGGTAGCAAGGCCTGTAGATAAAAGAAATTTAAATATTTTGTTTTGCATAATTAAGTGACGGTTCTAATTTAATAAAACAACCAAAGCTATGTTGGGGATGATCATTAGTCTAATGTACTTATTTTCATTGTAGTCTTGATTTTTCCATGTAATAAGTTAAGATGCCCTCTAGCTGACTTACAAGCCCAAGAGTAATTGTATTTTAAGTAACAAATTAAAATGGGAAGAAAAAGGGCTAGCTTTCTTCTCTGGCAGGCTTACATTTTTGCAATTTAGAACACAGCTTGCATCAGTTGTCTAAGCACTCTGAGCTCCCCACAGGCTCTGTACGAAGATAAGCTGATAGATTCAGTATTGCCAGCTCACTGACGCCAGGCAGTTGCCAGTGATGGTGATTTCTAATGTCAATACCCTGAAAGGCTTAAAGGAACTCTCTCGTGCTGTAAATATCTTGTTATTACATCTTGACCTGCAGTTTCCATAGTTCTGGTTTTGTATCATTTTGTTTTTTATTCTAAGCAGCCAGTAGTTTCCTTTTTGTCTCAAAGAATTCTAATTTCATGATTTTGTCCTTTTAACCATAGTCTTTCTGTGCTTTGGGTGTGTGTGTGTGTGTGTGTGTGTGTGTGTGTAAAAGTAATGTAACAATGTTATTTAGAATGATTCTGATGATAAACTCTTTTCAGATGCCTTCAGCTATAGTCAACGGGTGAGTATGGAATGGAGATTCAGCATGTCTTGGAGACAGCTAATTTATACCAGTTTCTGGGCTGGGCAGTCAGGTCAGCTGAAGGCTTATTTTACTGCAAATAATTGGCACCTGCCCTTAAGCAGAAAAGTAACAATTAATTGGAGTCAGTGGAAACTGCTTCCTATCATTTGATTAGAACTTGGTAAATAATGTTGCGTGTGTGTGTGCTCGTTATCCACTTCAAACAGACAGGGGGAAATGTTTTGTTTCTTTTATTGTGGGGGTTAGATTGCAAAAAACATTTTGTTCTGAAAAAATCAAAACATTTCCTTTAGATTTCAACCATTTTAAAAAAAAAAACAATTGAATTATTTAGATACAATTGTAGGACATTTTGAAAAAGTCATTTCAAACAAAAAAAAATCAATGTTTTGTGTTGTGATTTTTTCCCTCCCCCTTTAAAAACAAACACAAACAAACACACACACACACACACGCAAACCCTAACAATCTGGCAAGAACACAAATTTTAAAAACGCTCTGGTGTCAGATTCTACATCTTTCACTGGAAATGTGATGTCTTGTAACTGACTTGGGGCCAGGATAATGCTCCACTGTCTCCTAGGAATGACATGTTACATGGTGGCACGATCAAATTTGGGAGAATTATTTTCTTTTAGTACAAGCGTACTTTTTCTACAAACATTCAATTTGGTTGTGGTTTTATGCTGAAATATTGATATATAGCAACTACATTATCAACACACATAGGCGGTGAAATGGAACAGCATAGAAGAAAATGAAGAGGAGGTTTCCTTCTTTTTAATCAGTGCAAGGCTAGATTTTTAGCTAGTGTATGGAAGGAGGGCTGTACTCAGGTCTCAATTTAAGTGTAGGTACAGGTTTGCTGATTAACTAGACAGAGTTCTAGCCATGACAATTGAAAATAATTCTGTGGATGTTTTCAAATTCTAAATGTTTGTGGAGCAATCCTTTAGAGACTCTATTTTGCCACCAACGCATACTCTTAATTTTTAAGAGTAAATGTAGCTAACCAGGTTTGGATATAAATGGGAGAAGAAAGTTATGTGTTTAGGCATAATTTGCTTGGAAAAACACTGATTTGAATCATTTGTTGAAATAGACAGTGATCAGTCATATTTTTAAATCCTTCTCTCATTACATAATACAATGAAGGCCCAATTTTGCAACCATTATTCTCACTGAAATCAGGGGACTACAGTATAAGTTATAAGTACTAGTCAAGGTAAGTAAGGGGTGAAAAATCAGAATCTTAATTTCCTTAATAGAAAAGCTTCAGAAAAAATCCAATATACTTTTAATATTAGGGATTCACTCAACTTGGATAATATTATATTGATCAGTCTCACTTTTTTTTTCAACCTTAAGTGTTTGAAAAGTCTTGATTTGTGACTGTAAAAAGCCATGAACACTTTTAAAATAGGTTTGGGGTTTGTCTCATTTCCTCCTGTTTTTTGAGTCTTTCAGGCTGTATTCACATCACATTTCCAGGCTTTTCCCAGCAACAATGACGGCTAGGAACTGGAACATTAAGAAAAAGCCAGAATTCTCCAGATTTGCAATAAAATCACTAGGGTTGGAAACATAGGAGTTCTCATGTGCTAGCTGCTTGAAGGTCTATAGCAGGTGCAAAACTTACATTTTCCTCTAAATCTAAACCAGGGGTCAGCAACCTTTCAGAAGTGGTGTGCCGAGTCTTCATTTATTCACTCTAATTTAGGTTTTGCGTGCTGGTAATACATTTTAAAGTTTTTAGAAGGTCTCTCTAGAAGTCATTATTATATAACCAAACTATTGTTGTATGTAAAGTAAACAAGGTTTTTAAAATGTTTAAGAAGCTTCATTTAAAATTAAATTAAAATGCAGATCTTATCAATTTAGTGCAGTGGTTCTTAACCTGGGGTGCATCTCCCATCTGTGGGTGCGAGATACTCTTTCTGGGGGTGTGAAACATGCAAGATTTTTTTAGAAGGTAAATCATCAAATACACAAATTAAGCACAGGCACATAAGTGCAACTACTTTGTTTCATCAGCCTATCTAGTAACCTTATACATTTTTTAACAATTACTGTAATATACAAAATTTTCAAGTTTTTAAGCTAATTGTAGTGTAATTTTTGATAAGGGCTGCAGAGCATTGGGCCTAAGCCAGGAGCAGAGCCCTGGGCTGGCTGCAGGTACCCAAAGCTGGCAGGAGGACTGAGCAGGCCCGGAGGCCCGGACCCTGGCTGGCAGGGGGCTGGGCAGCTGGAACCCCAGACCAGCAGCGAGGTGAGCGGGGCTGGTGGCTGGTATCCCAGGCCAGTAGCGGGCTTAGCGGGGCCGACAGCCGGGACCCCGGCTGGCCAGGGGCCAGTGGCCAGAAACCCAGACTGTCAGCAGGCTGAGCTGGATGGTGGACAGAACCCCAGACTGGCAGTGGCTCACCCGCTCCCGGTCTGGGGTTCCTCCGGCTCCTGCCAGCCAGGGTCCCGGCCGTTGGCTCCTGCCAGCTGGGCTCCCGGCCACCTGCCCCGCTCAGCCACTGCTGGCGTGGGATTCCGTTCACCCAGACCGGTGGCGGGCTGAGCGCAGCTGGCAGCCAGAACCCCAGGTATGTGCTTAAGCAGACGGCTGACCTGGGAAACAGTTTTCTCCAGCTAAATGACTATACCGCGTGCAGAGAAATGAACAATCGGACCCACAGTCATTTTACAAACAAGATAAGAAATGATATTTGCCTTCATGTGTTTGTGGTGAAAATGAATTGTTCAGCAAAAGTGGACAATCTCCTGGGCTTCAGCAATGGAGGTGCAAGTGTGAAGACATTTCCCATACATTTGTTGACTCTGCTATTCTTGTGTTATGATGGTAACACAATGAAAACTTGAATAGTGAATTGTTACCATATGGTTGCTTGTCTTGAGTACTAGATGGGCTAACATTATTTTCACAAATTGTTTTAAAGAAAAAAATGTATACGGTGAGTGTTTTTATTTCTTAACACCACATACAGGATAAGGCCATACTGTACAGCCTCTAATACTTTTTTAATCCAAAATTATTTTGACTTCAGTGAGGCTTTTACTAGCTGAAGAATGCAGGATTTGGTCTACAAAGAACTACTGTAAGCTTTTTGGGGCCAGGGATTAGAAATTTGTGTAATGCTTAGCACCGTAAATTGTTGATTTGGTTAAGGCTTGTGGTGCTACCACAGTGTGAATGTTACTGTAAAAAAACAAAACAAAACAAACTAGGAAGTCCATCTCAGAAAATGCAAAAGAAAAAGACCAAAAAATGTCATGGAAGAGAATAACAGAATTAATCCAAGGAGCAGGTGAATAAGACAAGGACTCTGCTATGATTTAAAGCAGTCCACAACATTATCAATTTAAAACCAAAGAAATGGATAGTGGGAAACAGGTCCTCCAACAGATTATTATTATTTTTAGCAGAAACTAGTCCCGTGTGGTGCCTAATCTAAACCTAAAGAAAGTAAAGTGGCAGGAAGTACCCAGGATCAGAGAAGCAGAAAGTTGGCTGTAAACCAGGTATGCCTGGAACAGCTCAGGCTGTTGTCTCTTTTGTATGAATTGTAATTTCAATTTACAGTATAAAGCTATTCAGGCCTGGAGCTTTACCAGTGTGTATACTTTTTGTTTGCCTGTTTTGTTCCAGCTTCTGTAATTTTCTCATTGAGTAAATCACCCTGTATGAAAGCTAATTGTGCAAGGGTCAATTTGTTCATAAAATATTGGCTTTCTTGTTGATGTAGCATTTTATTTGGTAGCTAATGCTTTTCAATAAACTAAACAAAAGTTTTCATAAAACCCTCTCCACCTGTTGAATTGCTCCCATTTCTCTACCTCATTGTCCAAATATGATTAGAGGTCTGGAAAGGATGCCTGACCTTGGCAAAAATTCAGCTAGGTTTATTGCCAGATTCAAAGAATCTCTGAGCAAAAAGTGAAGAGACATTGGCACATTTTGGTGAAAAACTATTCCAAATGAGGTTGTGTATAATTTAGTTCAGATTGAAGCTCTGGGGAGTTACTAATTAAAATCCATTGTTGGAAGGTTTTTAATTACACGCTGCAGTTTTAAGTATGCTGGGCCAGATTGTGGCTTTGTTCATGTGGTTTATTGGAGAATAAGACCCACTTCCCCATCCAACTCATACAAACATCATCCCCCAACAGAGGAAAAGTGGGGAGGAAAGAAGTGGTTGCATTTCTGGTGTGTTTTCCCCTTCTGTACAATCGGGCAAGCATTGGCAAAGAGGGGTGGGGAAAGTGAGCAATGCTTATACTCTGCCACCTAACTATGGTTGAGCCAGTTCAGGATGAGTAATCTGCTACTGATACAAACTAGTAGCAGGTTACTATCCCTTGGTAGCAAGAGGTGAGAACAAGAAAGGGATAATCTCTCAGGGCCATGATTCCTTTTCCAAGATAGGAGTTGTTATGCAGCTGCACTTACACAGAGCACATTGCTTAGGCACAATCTAGCCTTCTAATGTTGAATTCGGTACCGAGCTGGATTGAAGGTCTACCTGAGGAAAAAAAGAGGATTTCTGAGACGTTGATTTTCAGTACCCAAGTAGGCACAAATTGTTTGCTCATGTATAATGGGATGCATACAGGCAAACCCCTAGCTTGGGATCATCAGATAGATGTACTTCTAAGGCTAGATTCAACGTCCACTGGGAAGTCCTCATTGACTGGATCAGACCTCTAGCAATGTGTGTAAGTTAGCGTTTTGTAAGGCCAAACATCCAACTTAGAAGATGAACCATGAGTAGTGGAATACAATGAATAGAGCGTGGTGTGTGTGAGAACAGCACTATGTTAACACAGTAGGGAACTTTTTGGTTCACTTAAGTAGTGTCTATATGGGCCAACTGCTGTGCAACCCTTTGGTGCGATTCAGTAATCACATTCCTCTGGAGTGCATTGCTGTGCCACATAGTCAAGCCCTAAGCAGATTGTGTGTTTAATCACAATATGTTTCTTAGATAAAGGCTACATTTACCTTCTCCTTTGCTCAAATGTAAAAAGATGTTATGATTGCTTATGTGATAAAAGTCCCTCACATTCTAACTTGTCAAATCTACAGAAATAGTTATATATACCAGGTGGCTTCCCTCCGAACCCGAGGGTAAGGAGCCACCCTCTCAGCCTGAGTGGGCGGGGCCAGACCAAGCTTCCGCCAATCCCCAGAAGGGGAGGGGTGGGACAGGAAGTACAAAGGGCGGGGCCCTTTGCCCAGTGAGGGCAGCACCAGGGGGGGAGACAGATACAGGCTGCTGGCTGTTGCCTCCAAACCCTGCTGCCGACCCAGGGGAGGCCCTGGCCCAGGAGGAACCTGACCGGGAGGAAGGCCTGCGGCGTCCAGGACTGCCAGCCGCTGAGCACCCGGAGGACCTGGAGGGGCCAGGCTGTATCCCGGGCCAGCGTGAGCCTGACACAGAGGGGGAGCTGGAGCTGCCAGCAGCGGAATACCCGGACGAGCTGGAGGGACCGGAGAGACCCGCTGGAGAGACCAGGTGGGAAGTAGCCCAGGGGCAGAACTGCACCGGGGGGTGGGTGTGTTTGGTCAGCGGGCGCGGATGGTTCCCCGCTGACCCAGCGGCGGGACCCTCTCCTCCCGCCGCTGTCAGGGCCCTGGGCTGGAACGCAGAGGAGTTGAGTGGGCCCGAGTTCCCCTACCCCGGCCAACCCGCCTTGGGTAGCAGAATCGCGCGCCGCGGACTCGTGCCGGTGCTCCCCCGCCTGAGGGGCGCGCTGCGGACTCCGGCCAGCGCACCTTCTCCGCTAATTCCCCAGCGACCAAAAAGTGTGACTAAGGCCTGCCAGTGGGACGGTAGCTCTCCATCGCCCCCTAGAGGCTCGGTGGACCGTTTGAAACCTGTCACATCAATGACCTTAAATGAACCTTAATGACCTTAACTAATTAATTAATTTGGCAAGCAGTTTCATTGAAGGCAGGCTGTAAAAGTATTCAGTTGCTTAGTAACCATCAATGCCTAAAACATGTCAGCAGCAAAAATTTAATAGAGGGTTGCCAGACTGGCAACCAGCCATACTAAGAGCTACAGATGCTTGACCGATCACATAAATCCTGTTTACTAGTACAGTGTGGTAACAATAATCCACAGGTTGGAGGGCCTGATTCTGATTTCTCCTACCCTGGTGTAAACAAGGAACAACTCCATTTATTCAATGGGGTTCAATGGTATAAACTAGTGTAAGTAAGAACAGAATAGGGTCCTAAGTGTGAAATCTAATATTTCTGATGCAAAGATGTAATAAACGTTTGGAATGCTGTTTTTAAATGTTCATAATTAAACATAAGATTTCTTTATTCAAAAGGTTTTAAACACAATATTAAAAAACTTTGCAGAAATGTTTTTTTATGAAATTTTGATTCAGTAACCACAATTGGTCAAGCTTTCAGAGAAGCCACACCAATCACTAGTGTTTATGAACCTTTCGTTACCATTTGCCGCAACCAGCAGCCCAAGGAATCCACAAATTCTTCATAGACACGTTCTTTTTGTTTTTGTACTGTTAAGTCATGCAAGGAATTTTGCATGGAAAAAACCTGCAACTGAAATATATTCTCACCCAAGCGGTATGTTTTCTTTGCCTAATGTAGAAATGTGTTTACCATTGGGGACACACAGTCAAAGTTAGCCTCCATTTTTGGTGATGATAATGCCAAGATCCTGGGTCTGATTCATGTACAGGTCAGTACTTTGTACTGACATCTCAGTACTGTCCTCACCAGGGATAGAACCCTTGGTCTTCAGCACCAAAAAGCACAAGCCTCTCGTGCTCGAGCTGAAGGAGTAAATCTATCAGTAGTAGCAGTCTTTTTTTTTTAATCACTTGATTGCCTGTTCTGTTTATTCCCTCTGGGGCACCTGGCATTGGCCATTATTGGAAGATAGGATACTGGGCTAAATGAACCTTTGGTCTGACCTGGTGTAGCCATTCTTATCTTCTTATTCTTCATGGACCAACCATTAGAGGGGGACATACCACAAACAACTCCTGTCAGTATAGAGATTTCTGTATTTAAAATGTATATGTAGTATCGGACAAGCTATTCTCGCTTCTAGTAGAAGGCATGGAAATATTTTTTTAGGACAAAGGAAAAAAAGAATCAATAAAGCACCACATTTATTACAGAATTAATAGTGACACTCAAATACATTTAATAATGATGTAGGGTATGGCATCAAGCAATCCCAGCATTTGTCTATAAACATCAATAACACAATTTGTTTCAAATTACAAGCAATTGTGCTACTTCAGATAATATGAATGACATTAATTTGTACATGTATATTGACAAATGGATTCTACTTTAGAAAAGGATGCAATATTAATGGCTTATCTGCTCCCATTTACAGCAGTGTTACACTGGTGTAATGCTGTTGATTTTCACTGACGTTACCACTGACTTATTACAGAGCAAGTGAGATCAGAATCAGGTCTCGAGGATACCTTTAATATGTTAGGGCTGTGGTGCCCCTTCTAATGGGAATGAGACAGGAATCTGCAGGGGAGCTGGAATGATTTTTTTTTAAAGTGGGGGGGCTGAGAGCCATTGTAAACCCTGTATATGATGGAAACCACTTCAAGCTAGGGAGTGCTGCAGCACTCCTACTTCCAGCACCTATGGGACTCTGATGCTGCAAATACCAATAGGATTTTTTTGTGTGTGTGGAAACTATTGGGTATTCAGACACTAGCTCTCCAGTTTGCAGACTAAGGAACACAATTTAACATTGCATCACAAACCATGGACCAGATCCTCAGCTTGTATAAATCTAATGAAGTCAGTGAAGCTATGGCAATTTACAGCAGCTTAGGATCTTATCTTAAATGTTAAATCCTCCTCAGACTGAGAAATGTTGGCTGAACTGTCAGGGACTACTTCTTCCCCTCACACTGGCGTGACTCCTTTGAAGTCCAAAGTTACATCAGTGCACAGATGGTATATGAGAAAAAATGAGGCCCTTAAAATCTATATGGCCATAAAGGATCTGCTGATTAATAATTAACAACATTCTTTACATATTTAGCAACTCAAAAGCCATGTACCTGCAGGCACAAGTCCCATATAATGCAGTTCTCATTCTGAAAATGACTCCATAACTTCTTTGCTGTCTTCTGCTGCAATCATAACAGTTCTTCAATTTTGTAGTGTACAGCTCAAAATAGTCATTGTATATCACTTTACCTTTTTGGGGGGCAGGGGGGAGAATGGACACACAAACCATCAGATCAGAGATAAATATAATCCAGAAAATTTATAGAAATATCATCAACCCTGGATAAGTGGCCTTCATTTTCTTCTATAAAAAGTTTCTTGTGCATTGCAGACTTCCAATACACAGACCAAAGTTTCAAGCATTCCCATCTAAATAGAAATTCCTTGCCAGCACAGTATCCCTTTAAATTCTGTGTCAAATTCAGTGCTATGAGTGACCGTGAAAGTTATGCATCAGATGTAAGATGGTCAGAAAATGCTAATCCATCAATGCAAATAGTAAACAAATGTAAAGGTACATACCAAAGTGGCAGGTGTAGAAGAAAGTAGGTTTAAGCAGCCCCGACATGTCTTTATCATACACCATCCTGTTTAGCTTACCTGCCACACTTCTCTATTGCCTTCTTGCCATATAACTTATGTTTATCTACTCTGAGACAACCAGGGGCTTCAGTTTTCATGTCTCTGCAATCTGTTTATCTGAGGGGGCTATGTGCAGAAACTCAGCCCTCAAATGCTGTAAACTGCACTTAGCTTGATATGTTTCCAAGGAACCTTCTGCCAGGCATTAGCTAACAAATACATTAGTATTCTGGTCATGCCACAGGGGGTGGATGTGCTGGCTTTTCCGCTTACATGGGGACGTTTTCCTGGGGGAATAAACCATGCAGGTGCTTTCTATTCCCTTTGTATTGCCAGTGTCCCACAACAGAGCAGAATGAGGCTCAAATATGAGGTCAGGGAATTTTTTTTAAATAAAAGGAACTGTAATTCTGTGTATTTGCATATGCCTGTTGATCTGGGCAAATGAATGAGACCAAAGCTTTCTCCAAGCCCACAGTACCAGATTTGAAACATTTCTCTTGCCTTACTTTGGACACACAGAATGTGACTATTTTGATACTCAATAAGAACCCATAATTGAGATTAGTCAATTCCAATTATATACACTTGAATTTTTGTTTTGACATAGAGGAAAGATATTTCAAACAAAGGTGTCACTCCACCTTAGAAATGAGAATTCAAATAGAATATCCTAATTCTCATGATGGAGGGAGTCATCAATTTTCTTAACAGGTTCAAATAATGATAATTTACTTGACATGTGATGTCAGCCTGACCTCACTTATTGTTTTGTTTCAACACATAGGCATGCATCTATTTATTTTAAACTGATCAACAGGCAAGCAGAAAAAGAAAATTTTAGCTGTTAAAATTAAAAAGCTGTCAATATCATTACATAATGGAACTGGCCAATGGTATAAAAATTATATTTAGTTTATTCTGGATGTCAGAATCCATTCCCAAGTCAATATTACTTATGTGAATTGGCAAATGAGTTTGTGAGAGCTTCTGAGAAACGTGGTCATCTCAAAGATGCTTGACGTGCATGGATCTTGAAACTACTGTCTTGCTTACTGCTTATGTAACCAATTTACGGTGGAGTTAGTGGTTAAGACAAACTAGTGGACTGGTCTGGAAAAAAAACTGACTAAAAAAAAATCAAAGAAGAAATTTCCTTGTGGAAAATGTAATTAAATTGTTGATCATCTGACAATTAAGAACCTGATTTTTAGAAAATATTTTTGAACATTCTGGTATTGCTTCAAAAAACCAACAAATAACCAAAACTTTTTATTTTGGCAACACTTTCAAATTGTTAACAATGTTATTTCCATTCTCATGCTTCATGCATATGATATCAAATGCAGGGTTTCCTAACATAGTTGCAGATTCTGGTTTGTAAGCTGATGCTATCTTGTTTATGTTTGCTCTTGGGACTTGAGAACCAGGTTCTATTCCTGGCTCAGCAACTGGCCTGCTGAGCGACTTAGGTTAAGTCACTTCACCACCCTGTGCCTCAGTTTCCCCATCTGAAAAAAGTGATAGTACTTACCTTCTTTGTAAAGTACTGTGAGATCTACTGATGAAGAATTATAGAAGATCTAGGTATTATCACTAGTACTCATATAATATGACTACAATGTCTGAGGATGAAAAAAGAAAGTTAATGGTTCATAAAGAACCACCTTCAATTAAGTTACTAAGACATAATTTCTTTCAAACTTTCTTTCTTTCCTAGATGCTATACTAGCTTATTTTTGAAAATTAAAGAAATATAAACCTGGAAATAAGCATGTGAGAGCCAGAGATAGTGTTCTGAGTCTAGGCTTTTTTGAGGAATGAGCTGCCATTCAAAATTGGACTCGGCCAAAGTCTGACAAGATTGAAGCATTTTGCAAGACCTACCTATTTGACTGAACTTCGTAATCCATGTAGTTGCAATTATTATTGTAACTAGAGGCCCCAAATGAGCAGGGCCTCATTTTGCTAGACACTGTACAAACACGGGTCTAGTCAAACAGTAAGTTCTCTGAGAGAAAAAACAGAGGGTGGGAAGGGTACCAGAGGCACAGAGCTGTAAAATGACTTGACCTGCTTGTTAAAGCAGGTCAGTGGCAGAGCTGAGACTTTTAGTTCCACCATAAGTGAAGTGTTTTGACCACAAAACAAAAGAAAATCAAATGGGGCAGGGAATCCTAGCAGCTGTTCCTAGAATCTGGGAGGAACAAAGAACAATCTTCAAAGTCCACTTTGAATGTTGACACAAACACTTATTTTACCTGTTTATTTCTTAAACTGTGGTGATGGGTACTGTAGAAGTCTTAAAAGGATTAGTTTAGCTAAAGCATAAAAAGCAGCATAAACCTATTTGAGTTTACTTTGGTTGTAATAAAAAATGTTGTAACCTTTATAAAACCTAAACCTTTTGGAGCATTTTAGCTAAGGATGGGAAGTGTTAACCTCCAGTCATGGATGCTGACTCTACTAGTTCAGAACATCATGTAGGTTTCTTTGTGCTTGATTGGTTGTTTGAAAAGGGTGGGAACTGGGCGTGCTTTGTTTCAGGTGAGCCTTAAGTAGGCTTGACTGCATAAAAAGCCAGTCAGCTGCTAACCAGCTGAGCAGCGAACAGAAGGAGTTTGCCTGGGAGTTCGCCTGGGGAGAGCCCACTGAGGCTTACATCGTGCCGGATTCTCTGAGTAATTACTACAACTCCTGAGGACGCTCGTAGAAGGAAGGTAATATGGATGGGGGGTGTTCGGCTGTTGTGACCTGCACTGGATGTGCTATGTTTGTCTTTCTGTCACAGGACAGAAGCGACTTTGTCTGTACAAAGTGCAAGCTAGTCTCCATACTGGAAGAGAAGGATCAAGGTCTGGAGCAACAGGTATCGACCCTGCGTTGCATAAGAGAAACTGAAGATTTCCTGGACGGATGTCAGGATAGGCTTCTATGGGCACAAGGTTCTGAAGATTCAGAGCAGGCTGCACATCAGGGACAGAAAGATGATGAAGAAATTTGGCATCATGTGACCTCCAGAAGAAAAAGGGGAACATCCATGTACCAGCAATGCAGATACAGGTAAGTAACCATTTTCATGTTCTCTCCACAGGTACTAATGCGGAGAGTGGACCAGATGATACGTCTGAGGGAAGGGAGCAGAAGGAGACTCCGCCAATTGGAAGGCATGAGATGCACTGTCCTAGGGTTGGGGGTTCCACGACCACCACTCCCAAGAGAAGGAGGCGGGTGGTGGTGGTTGGGGACTCTCTCCTCAGGGGGACTGAGTCATCTATCTGCCGCCCCAACCGGGAAAACCGAGAAGTCTGCTGCTTGCCAGGAGCTAAAATTCGCAATGTGACGGAGAGACTGCCGAGACTCATCAAGCCCTCGGATCGCTACCCCTTCCTGCTTCTTCACGTGGGCACCAATGATAGTGCCAAGAATGACCCTGAGCAGATCACTGCGGACTACATGGCTCTGGGAAGAAGGATAAAGGGGTTTGAGGCGCAAGCGGTGTTCTCGTCCATCCTCCCCGTGGAAGGAAAAGGCCTGGGTAGAGACCGTCAAATCATGGAAGTCAACGAATGGCTACGCAGGTGGTGTCGGAGAGAAGGCTTTGGATTCTTTGACCATGGGATGGTGTTCCAAGAAGGAGTGCTAGGCAGAGACAGGCTCCACCTAATGAAGAGAGGGAAGAGCATCTTCGCAAGCAGGCTGGCTAACCTAGTGAGGAAGGCTTTAAACTAGGTTCACCGGGGGAAGGAGACCAAAGCCCTGAGGTAAGTGGGGAAGTGGGATACCGGGAGGAGGCACGAGCAGGAGCGTGTGAGAGGGGAGGGCTCCTGCCTCATACTGAGAAAGAGGCGCGATCAGCAGGTTATCTCAAGTGCCTATACACAAATGCAAGAAGCCTGGGAAACAAGCAGGGAGAACTGGAAGTCCTGGCACAGTCAAGGAATTATGGTGTGATTGGAATAACAGAGACTTGGTGGGATAACTCACATGACTGGAGTACTGTCATGGATGGATATAAGCTGTTCAGGAAGGACAGGAAGGGCAGAAAAGGTGGGGGAGTTGCACTGTATGTAAGAGATCAGTATGACTGCTCAGAACTCAAGTATGAAACTGCAGAAAAACGTGAGAGTCTCTGGATTAAGTTTAGAAGTGTGAGCAAAAAGGATGTCGTGGTGGGAGTCTACTATAGACCACCAGACCAGGGGGATGAGGTGGACGAGGCTTTCTTCCGGCAACTCACAGAAGTTACTAGATCGCAGACCCTGGTTCTCATGGGAGACTTCAATCACTCTGATATCTGCTGGGAGAGCAAAACAGCGGTGCACAGGCAATCCAGGAAGTTTTTGGAAAATGTAGGGGACAATTTCCTGGTGCAAGTGCTGGAGGAACCAACTAGGGGCAGAGCTCTTCTTGACCTGCTACTGACAAACCGGGAAGAATTAGTAGGGGAAGCAAAAGTGGATGGGAACCTGGGAGGCAGTGACCATGAAATGGTTGAGTTCAGGATCCTAACACAAGGAAGAAAGGAGAGCAGCAGAATACAGACACTGGACTTCAGAAAAGCACTCCCTCAGGGAACTGATGGGCAAGATCCCCTCGGAGAATAACGTGAGGGGGAAAGGGGTTCAGGAGAGCTGGCTGTATTTTAAAGAATCCTTATTGAGGTTAGAGGGACAAACCATCCTGATGTGTAGAAAGAATAGTAAATATGGCAGGCGACCAGCTTGGCTTAACAGTGAAATCTTTAATACAAAAAAGAAGCTTACAAGAAGTGGAAGATTGGACAAATGACCAGGGATGAGTATAAAAATATTGCTCGGGCATGCAGGAGTGAAATCAGGAAGGCCAAATCACACCTGGAGTTGCAGCTAGCAAGAGATGTTAAGAGTAACAAGAAGGGTTTCTTCAGGTATGTTAGCAACAAGAAGAAAGTCAAGGAAAGTGTGGGCCCCTTACTGAATAAGGATGTGGTGACCGAGGATGTGGAAAAAGCTAATGTACTCAATGCTTTTTTTGCCTCTGTCTTCACGAACAAGGTCAGCTCCCAGACTACTGCACTGGGCAGCACAGCATGGGGAGGAGGTGACCAGCCCTCTGTGGAGAAAGAAGTGGTTCGGGACTATTTAGAAAACCTGGATGAGCACATGTCCATGAGGCCGGATGCGTTGCATCCGAGAGTGCTAAAGGAGTTGGCGGATGTGATTGCAGAGCCATTGGCCATTATCTTTGAAAACTCATGGCGATCGGGGGAGGTTCCAGATGACTGGAAAAGGGCTAATGTAGTACCCATCTTTAGAAAAGGGAAGAAGGAGGATCCTGGGAACTACAGGCCAGTCAGCCTCACCTCAGTCCCTGGAAAAATCATGAAGCAGGTCCTCAAGGAATCAATTCTGAAGCTCTTAGTGGAGAGGAAAGTGATCAGGAACAGTCAGCATGGATTCACCAAGGGAAAGTCATGCCTGACTAATCTAATTGCCTTCTATGATGAGATAACTGGCTCTGTGGGTGAAGGGAAAGTAGTGGACGTGTTGTTCCTTCACTTTAGCAAAGCTTTTGACACGATCTCCCACAGTATTCTTGCCAGCAAGAAGTATGGGCTGGATGAATGGACTATAAGGTGGATAGAAAGCTGGCTAGATTGTCGGGCTCAACGGGTAGTGATCAATGGCTCCATGGCTAGTTGGCAGCTGGTATCAAGTGGAGTGCCCCAGGGGTCGGTTCTGGGGCCGGTTTTGTTCAGTATCTTCATAAATGACCTGGAGGATGGTGTGGGTTGCACCCTCAGCAAGTTTGCAGATGACACTAAACTGGGAGGAGAGGTAGATATGCTGGAGGGTAGGGATAGGATACAGAGGGACCTAAACGAATTGGAGGATTGGGCCAAAAGAAATCTGATGAGGTTCAATAAGGAGAAGTGCAGAGTCCTGCACTTAGGACGGAAGAATCCCATGCACCGCTACAGACTAGGGACCGAATGGCTCGGCAGCAGTTCTGCAGAAAAGGACCTAGAGGTTACAGTGGACGAGATGTTGGATATGAGTCAACAGTGTGCCCTTGTTGCCAAGAAGGCCAATGGCATTTTGGGATATATAAGTAGGGGCATTGCCAGCAGATCGAGGGATGTGATCGTTCCCCTCTATTCGACATTGGTGAGGCCTCATCTGGAGTACTGTGTCCAGTTTTGGCCCCACACTACAAGAAGGATGTGGAAAAATTGGAAAGAGTCCAGCGGAGGGCAACAAAAATGATTAGGGGACTGGAACACATGACTTATGAGGAGAGGCTGAGGGAACTGGGGCTGTTTAGGCTTCAGAATAGAAGAATGAGGGGGGATTTGACAGCTGCTTTCAACTATCTGAAAGGGGGTTCCAAATAGGATGGCTCTAGAGTGTTCTCAGTGGTAGCAGATGACAGAACAAGGAGTAATGGTCTCAAGTTGCAGTGGGGGAGATTTAGGTTGGATATTAGGAAAAACTTTTTCACTATGAGGGTGGTGAAACACTGGAATGGGTTACCTAGGGAGGTGGTGGAATCTCCTTCCTTAGAAGTTTTTAAGGTCAGGCTTGACAAAGCCCTGGCTGGGATGATTTAGTCAGGGATCGGTCCTGCTTTGAGCAGGGGGTTGGACTAGATGACCTCCTGAGGTCCGTTCCAACTCCGATATTCTATGATTCTATGATTCTTGTTCTAGGATTTTGTTTAAATGTAGAAATTGTTGTTTGGATGTGGTACAAATATAAAGCTTAGGATAAGCCCCAGATGAAGACCAGTTCATGTGTTGCAAGTCACAATAGTTCCAGAAGATAAAGACACTGAAGCCTCTATTATAGTTAGTAAGTAAGTGCTGAAATTAGACATATTTATGAAGTCTCACTAAGCACAGGATAAGCGTAACAAGTATCACTTCAAAGACTTTTTAATCAATTCCATATAAAGTAATTAGAAAAGTCTCTGTCTTAGGTTTTCCTATATTACCTATTGCTATGGCATTTAAGTGCCATAATACACTGAGAGAGCCGTGTCACTTCAACAGGACTAAAATCTGTCTCCATGAATTTGCCAATAATACTGGAAATACTGTATTTGGAACCTGAGCCAAAAGCCTCAAGTACAATTTAATGTGATCTAAAAACTGTTATCTTTTGGTGACCAAGTTGTTTGTACTGAGAAAACCTGGTTAGATGTGTAGTGTGCTACACATACTGTCCACTATTCTCTTACTTTTCAGACCACCAGAACAAACACTGAACATACTCTGACTACTTCATAATAACAATTTTAAAACTAAAGAGTTTGTACCAAAATTTGGTGAACACATTCCTGTTCTTCTGTCAAAATAGAAGGGGAAAGATATTGGAGATCACATTCTCCCCCTCTCTCTAATAATGTGGTAGTTTTCCAGTCATCTGTTTCTAGGCTCAATGATAAATAAGAGCACCAAATCATAACATGACACCACCAAAACATCCATCCATTCTCCTTGAGATGTATGGAATTAAGAACTATTTTGGACAAAAAAAGGGGGGGGGGGCAAAATCAGTTACAAATTAAAAGGCCCACTGAAGTTAAATGGGCCATGTGAATGTAACTGAGAAACATGGTCCCACACCTTTTAATGTTTGAGCTTGATATTGTCTTTGGTTGTAGCTAGCAACTTTGTTTCCAGTTCTGAGTAATTCTCAGCTTTTCTCAGGAGGTTCTCAGCTTTTCTCAGGATTTGGCGCAGTTTGATTTTATTAATTGCATAATCTAATCTATTTAAATAACTTTCACATTATATACAGACTTGGCCATTTTGAAACAAAGTATAGTTGTACAGGTATTGTAAGTGTTATTACTTCTTACATTTGGCGTAGTACTGTTAAATCCTTCAAAAAACTCTATGAAATTGAGTCTAATGCCAGTGCAAATCATGAGGAATTTGTTGAAGCCAATGGTGTCACACCAGCAAGGAAGAGAAGAATCCAGTCTAGTGAAGTCATTTTTACCCTAATGTAAAGGAAATACATTGCCACATCTATTGCTAATTCATATATCATCATACTGTGATCATGCAATAACAGCCAATTTATTCACTGATATATGCCTCTTCTAGAAGGACCAGGTTGATATCTAGTAGAGTGTACACCAGGTTAAAGTATTCTTCAAGTAAACATGTCAGTCTATGAAGAGCACTCTCTCAGGTTTTCAACCGCATCAATACCTTAGGAAAATCCTTTATTGGACATACAGGTGGTTGTAGTACCTGACGTTTTAAGACAAGTAATGATATGCACCTTGAATAGGGAAGCAGGATTTCTATTGTGCTCACAATATTTTATCTAAACTATAGGAGTAGGGAAATTGGACTTGTGTGTCACTTTGGGTTCTTTGCAAAACTTTCCATTATTTTCTGGTTTACACTATGCCAGAAAGAGCAACTTTTTTTGCAGCACTTCCCCTTCCTGTCCTGACCAAAACCTAGAATCAGAGACGTATGTGAGAATAGGGAAGGGGGAAAAACCCTTTACTTACTAAGCAACCGTAAGCCTCTAAATAGGTTTAAAGGTGAATTTGAATTCTGGACAAATGTTTGGATGCAAATCAGATAAAACAAGAACTAATCATCAGTCCCTAGCAATAACTTAACTGTACATTATCAAAAGGGGGTGGGAGGAGCCTAATACTTCAAGGAAGATTATGTTTAAAAGGTCTTATAAAGATCTAAAACGAATCAGCTTTAACACTTATGGAAGCAAATTAACATATCCTTGCAGTCACAGCTAAAGATACAGCTATTGCTATCAAAACAAATCTATATTAATTTATTCAAGTACTTACAGTAAATCTTAACAACTTAGGTCTCCAACTGTTTCAGTCTAAATCAAATCACTGAAATAGGAATACATCAAACTCTTGCTGCTTTACACAAAACTAAATCAAGGTATGGTTGAACAAGATACTTAAGACTGAAGATATTATCTATTAAATCTTTCAGTTAAATAGCACTTTCAGAAACAGATGTGTTTCCACTTTAGGGTAAATGCTTTGTTTCCTTTCCTCTGACTATCTGAGATTATCTTGCTCAGCCTGAAAGAGGATCTTAATTATGCAGTTCTAGCCTAGGTTTTGGGTTTTTTTCCAATAACTTGTGTAACTGTCAGTTCAAAATTTTCATTTTTACACTTCAGGACTGATTTTTTTTCAGGTTATTCAATAGCAAAATGATCAAAATATTGCTATATTTAATGACTAATTGAATAATGCTATTGTCAAGGTTCCTTCCCCACTCTGAACTCTAGGGTACAGATGTGGGGACCTGCATGAAAACCCCCCTCTGTAAAATCAGGATGGTAAATACCTTACAGGGTAATCAGATTCAAAACATAGAGAATCCCTCTAGGCTAAACCTTAAGTTAGAAAAAGACACAAAAACAGGAATATACATTCTATTCAGCAAAACTTATTTTATCAGCCATTTAAACAAAACAGAATCTAATGCATATCTAACCAGATTGCTTATTAACTCTTTACAGGAGTTCTGACCTGCATTCCTGCTCTGGTCCCGGCAAAAGCAACACACAGACTGAAAGAACCCTTTGTTCCCCCACCCCCCCAGCTTTGAAAGTATCTTGTCTCCTCATTGGTGATTTTGGTCAGTGCCAGTGAGGTTATCTTAGCTTCTTAACCCTTTACAGGTGAAAGGGTTTTTCCTCTGGCCAGGAGGGATTTAAAGGTGTTTACCCTTCCCTTTATATCTATGACAGCTATATTAAAAACTGAATCTTTTATTTATTTAAAAACTCTTTTTATTTTTGTACACTTTTTTACTTTATAAAAAATTTCCCTTCATAATACTTCAGCATATACAAATATTAAGAAATTAAAGAAATCTTTATTTGCCCTCTGCCAATATAAGTAAAGGATTAACTCCAAATTTTAAAAAAAATAATCCCACACTCCCTTCGTCAGAGGACTTCATAAATAGATGGGCTTTGCACCATGTCCTTAAGGGACAAGTATTTAGACTGTCAGAACAAGAGAGGAAACTAATTCCTGAGTCCAGAGGCTCTCCATTGAGGACTGCTTGGCAGCAGCACCTAGCTATCTACCTTGAGGGAAGGCATACCAAACCCATGAAAAAATGCAGAAATTGAGCTTGTTTTTAGCTTAATTGGCTTGTGAGTTGCTTGTTGGCTAGTTTTTGGCTTGTTGCTTGTTTGGCTTGTAGCTTGTTGCTTCTTTTTATGATCGACTCCCAGCAAGCAGGGGCAAGGGACAAGCAGGGGCAAAGGGGGCGGGGAAGAGTCAGGGGTGCACAGTGGGCCCACCACAGCCCAGACTGCATGCTGGTGGGGAATCTAATTGCATAGAGTGTTGAAGATCTTAGGGATTGGTTTGTTTTGGCCTTGTTTTGAAATGGGATTAGCTTGATTTTTGGCTTATTGTGAAAGTCGGGGTGCTTATTAACCGCTTGAAAGTTGGCAACTATGCTTGAGGGAATGTTAGCTTGATTGTGCCCTGACACTGCAGTTGTCAGGCAGAAAGAGGAAGCCTCTAAAATAGGTGGTAACTAAGCCACTTCATGCTTATTGGTCAACAATGACCATCTTAATAGTGGTATCCAGAAGGAAATAAGGCATGTCAGGAACCCTGATCTGATCTGTTCCTGGTGGGTAGTCACATTAAGTAAAGGGGCAACCACAGCCTCTGTATCAACTGCAGGGTCTGAATGACTTGCAAGGGTAATGTGCTCCTCATGGGGTTACAAGAATCTACTCTGGTGGCGACGGAGGCAACAATTCTTGAACGAGAATCCATATCTGAGAGAGTTACATTTGTCATGCCAAGCACAAGTAAATTTATAAAAGGTATCTTTGCATACTGCAAATTCTTGGGACTCGAGGAACAATCTGAGGTCTAAAAGTGCCTTCAATGCCAAACCTCCCTTCAAATGGGCACCAAACTTCTGAATATTGGGGATAAAGATCAACCCCATTGTCATGGTTACATGGCTAGCTGTACCTCTGATCCATTTCTGAAAGCACACCCCCCCCACCCTGCCAGGTGTCAAGCCTTGTGCCTTTACCTCTTCTGGTAAAGAATCATGTAACTTCCCCCCCCACCACCACACCACACACTCTTAGGGCCTTGAGTTACAGTACTATGTGTATCAACTGTATTTATCCAGCAGGTCCATCTGGGTTCTGTACCTGTGGTTCTTCTCTTTGGGAGTGGTGAATCAGTGATAAGACAGCCTACTTAAACAAAGTATTGTTTTATCTTTACAGTATGAAGTATAAAGGGGGGGGGGGAAATTAACAAAAGACCTATAAGCATGTCTCTTTCCTAACCCCTATCTGCCTGTCATGTGAGCTAGGAAGGCCTAGCTTCTTCAGACACTCCAGCAAAGGGTGTGGGGGGGAGAACAGCTTTTCTATAGCAACTCTCTCCCCTTCCTATGAATATTTTTTTTTATCTTCCCAGAAGTCCTTTGTCTTCTCTGTTTCCCAGGTTTGGACCCTGCTGTCCAAAGCCTGCTGTGCTCCACCAGAGGTTAGAAGTAGAACATCAAGGCAAAAGGTTCTTGCTTTGTTCCTTAATTCTTTGCAGATGGATGGTTATTTCAAGTCACTGTCCTGTTTCAGGCTGCTTTTTGCAACAGCCTGTTGTTAGTTTAGTTTAACACAATAAACATCCCAATAACCAGGACACAACACAGTCATCTTAAATTATTATAGAGTAGCCCCACTTCTGACACACACCTATAGTTGCATTCCCCAAGGAACTAATATCACCCATCCTTTTCCTGAGCTGAGACTCCACCAGTTTGCTTTCATCCAGGTCCATATGTTGTTTAGGCACTGAGAAAACAAGGAAACTGCTGAGACACATATTCTGATCTTGCCTATACCACTGTGATTCCATGAACTTCAATGCGGTTGCTCTTAGTTCAGAATCATACCCATTGAGCTATGTGATATCTTCATACTGAGGCAATTGCTGTCCCAACAACTGTACAGCAGTCTTTCATACATTCTGGACAGGATGTGAGATGTGTTAGATCCCTGTGGAGCTGAGCGTGACTAAGTCTTGTGGCTGGACAAATAGCTGCAGAAGAACATTCTAAGATTTCTTTGAAAAGAAGAAATGAGCCCCTCTATTGCAAACCTCACTCCAACAATCAAATGAGAACAACACTTTAATCAACAGTACAATACTGCCGGTGCATCTAACAATGGCAGCATGGATCTTTGCCTGTCGCTAAATAAAAGTAATCAGTCAACAAGACTACTGTGGTTTCTGTACCATACCCAGGCCTAAGAATGGATCATCAAGCATCAAGGAAACTTGAGGACTAACAGCCACTCATTTAAGTGAAGCTGGCAGTTTTCCCTTCTGTATTGAAGGATCACTATCACTTACAGCATTGCATAACTCTTCAACAAATGGATCACAGACCTCCATAGGATTTCTTCTAATAACTTACAATAACAATGTTTTGCTGGAAATAGAAAATCTATTTTTACTTCCTGTTCCATAAAATATAGTTTTTCATGCCTGATTTATTTTCTTTTGGCCTATATTGAGGGGCTGATATCTAAAAAGACAAATATTCTCCCTCATTTAAGATCACCTTCAACTCACAGCCCCTGAATTCATCCGTGGTCTTTGAATCGATATTGTTGTTGCTTATACTTCAGGACAAAGTGTCTGTGTTTGGTTTGGTCTCATGAAATTAAGCACATGGAGCTAGACTGGCACTTTGCCATGTGCCTTGAGTAAGTGTATTTGTCCCAAAGGGTAAATCTAGTCAGTCCTTCTTCCTGGCACAATTCACTCCTCCCTACATGCTAGTTCAACTGTGCAGGTAGGTATACTGAGAAGGGTAGAGCCAAGGCTCTGCCCACTTAATGAATTTGACTGTGCTCATCTGTTTGTGGTGAGAGATAACTGCCCTGTAGCAGTTGCTCTCCCTATTGCGTTGTAACCCTTACTGGAGATAGCCAACACATAACAAATCCTTCTGCCCCTTTACTCACTTGCGCCTAGGCTGGCTCACAACTAAGTTAATTAAAAATAGTTCCATAAATGAGGGGGGGGCTTTTTTCCTTTTGGTACTCTGATCACTCACTAGCCCATTATGAGAATGCACCTCTTTCTGCATCTGGTCTAAGGAATGTGATTCGTTATCACTGCTTTAGTCTACAGTAAAAGATAAGCTTTTTAAAATCTGAGTTTGGTGGCTCACACCAACATAAGAAGCTGTCAGTACTTCAATCCATTTTGTAAAGTGGGTAACCTCAGTTGATTGATATAAGTGACAGTTGCAGTATATCTTGCCTCAAGAATTTGCTTTTGATTGCTCATTTCCCTTAATTGTACATTTTGCTCTGAGTTCCATGTCCACTCACCCATCTTTGGAGGGACTAAAGAGAGTGTTGGAGTTATCTGTGCTTCAAGTAGCTGTCATTTCAAGGATTTTTTTTTTCTTCTGAATTTTTCAGTTATGATGAAAGTGCTTGACAGGGCAAGAAGCCAGCACCAAGGTATTAAACCACACTCTCTTACTTTGTTTTCCTCTCGTGAGAAGATATTTAGTTGCTGAGAGCAAAGCTAAGACAGTGGTTGATCAATCATGCTGTTTCTGCCAAATTGCACCTTAAACCTGAGAGAGAACATTTAATTAAAATGTAGTTGTGGAGATATTTTGTTTATATCCTTTGATCTAGGTATTGTGTTGGGTAGAAGAAGGAATGTTAGTTTTTCTCCTAGCTCATCCAATTTGTCGATTACTGTTTTTAAAATTTAAATTGGAAGCAATCTAATTATTCCATCTGAAAAATTCTCTGGAGTTCACTAACTTGCTAAAAGACATACAGAATATATCCTTCACTGGGTTACATGGGAGGTTTGATGCATTTTGGGTTGTCTTTAGGGAACTAGGAAATGCTATAGGATATCATGGTGGGGGAATTTTGCAGTTCCTCATTAATGCTTTCCTAATTTGGTCCCAGTTTGGTTTTAATCAGGAGTGTGTGGTTATTGTAGCATTATTTTTTAAATGTAATTCTTCTGCGTACTTCAAATTGTACCTCAGGACAAAACGGTCTTAATTTTCATAAAATACACTTTATTTTCTTAATTAGATATTTAATTAGTTTTCTTATTTTTCTTTTAGATTCTACTACTTTGTCATTGCATTTTTAAGGAGGCCCCTAGGGTAGTCTTTTATTCGTTCACAATTTAGCTGGGATAGCAACCATTCAGCTTTAATTTAGTCCAAGGATATTCTCAAACAGAACTGGACATAAGACCATGTATAATACAAAAAAAGCTATTTTATCTCAGAACTCTGATCCTCAGAGTACAATATACTGTAGTTCCATGTGGAGAACTGCCTGAATCTCTTGCTTGTCCATGAACATATTTCTAAGCTGGGAAACGAAGCTCATTGTCTCACTAACTGACAACTTGTGTCTGAAAAGCACTTGCCCAGGGTAGCATGGCTACTTGCACGATCATCTCATTAAATCCCCCCCAAGATAAGTAGCAGCAAGCTTGGTGAGTGTTTTCATGAGGAAACCCCAGGGTGAGAGGAAGATAGTATTGTGATTCAGCCAGCACTATTTATCCAACTCAATACTGAACCAATCCTTCAGTCCTAGAGGTCACTATATTTCCTTTCTACAACTTTGAGCTCCCTATCCTTCCTGCACAGAACCCCTGGACTCAAAACTCCGCAACGGGGACGCCTCCGCTAGGGATATCAGTGCCTATGTGGCCCCACTCCTCTCCACCACCATGTGAGGGAAGAAAGCAATTGATTGGAGGGGCTGCCCAGAAACTCAGCCAGTACAAGCAGCTACAACAGGGACCTTCACGTGCTAATGCTATCAGTGCCAGATCGCTTTTTAGAATATTTTCCTTGTGCTCAATGGATGTTGGCTCCAATTCTCTTCTGTCCCCTCCCCCAGTCTCTTCAGGTCAGCCACACTTCACCTGCCCTGCATACTCCCTTTCTTTCCACCTCTTCTTCACTGAGCAGGTCCCTTATCTCCCTCTCTTCAGAGTCCTTTCCTTTCCATTGTCTTTGCTCAACCAGTCCCCTCCCAACAGACCCTCATCCTAAAATTTTAAAACAAAAAAATCCACCTGCCTCTCCCCCCAAAAACAAGAATTGTGGAATTAATATGACACAAACATGCCATCACATTATTCACTCTGATTGTATGTTATATCTAGAGATGGCTGGAGAATAGTTTTCCTTCTGTAGATATTTCTACTATTTCTCTGAAAACCAAAAATTTCTGAGGAAAGGGGATGTTCCCCATACAAATTTTCATTTAGTCAAAAACCCAATTCTCTGGAAGAAAAAGAAAATTCTCAACTGGCCCTATTTATGTCTCTTCCTCCTTAATGCTTTGTCTTGTTTGTTTATATTGTAATCACTTCAGAGCAGGAACTCTCTCTCTTTATTCTGTTTCTTCCATGCCTAGCAGAATGGGACCTTACTGTTGATTTTGGGCTCCTTTCACACTATAATAATACAAGGAATGATGAATAACTAATACTGTTAATGGTGACAAAGATGTATCATTGATATCCACAAGAGGTCAGGCTTTCTGAGATTCTATGGCACACTTTTCTCCACACTAAATTTGAATAAAGGTGGTTATATTTGGTTTTCATTCTTCCTACAGACCCAACGCCATCTGTAATATGGGAATTTGAGGGAAATTCTTTTATGGGGGAAATTTTAAAAAATTGCCACCAAATAACCTCCTCTTACAGACTAATACGGCCGCTACTCTGAAACCTATTTAACTTGATCACTGTATACAAAGACTAGGACTCGTTATATTTATCCCTTTATGGAATAGTAACATGTTTTGGGGTCACAACTCTGGACCTTTTCCCCAGTTCCTTAATTACTCTTTCTTAAAAACAGAAGACACAAGTTGAGGGGAAACTTATAGAACAAGTTAATTCTGAAGAACCATTATGCAAAGAGGAAGTATGTACAATTGGGAGTCAGGTAGTCAGTTTATTTTCTGTTTTATTCCATGCTTTGTTACACACTTGCTGAGTGACCATGGACTTCAAATCTCTCTTCCTTAATTTCCTCCTCCTTTTTTTAACAGAGGATATGGCTCTCACCTGTCTCTTGGGTGTTTTGAGGCTTAATTTATTAACATTTGCATCATGCTTAGAGATCCTTGGAGGAAAGGTGCTGCAGAAATGCAAACTGTTATAAATTACTAGAGGCTACTTATGTTTTTAAAAAAGCGTAGATTTATAAAATCAGGAAATAAACAATTGTGCACAGTAAATGTGAAAACACACTGAGACAGATCCTCACTGGCTGTTTTGACGTTCATGTATACACGCAAATATATTCTCAGATATGCTTCAAAAATAACACTCAGGGAAGGCAGAAAAGTATCATAAGGCCATACTGGGTCAGACCAATGGTCCCAATTGCCAGGGGTCTTGTCTTCCAACACTGGCAGGTGCAACATGCTTCAGAGGTGATTAATAGAACAGGGCAATTTATTAAGTGATCCATCTCCTATTGTCCATTCCCAGCTTCTGGCAATCAGAGGTTTAGGGACACCTGGAGCATGAGGCTGAGTCCTTGAAAATCTTGTCTAATAGCCATTGATGGGCCTATCCTCTATGAAATTATCTAAGTATTTTTTGAACCCCATTATACTTCTGGCCTTCATAACATCTCCTGGCTACAAGTTCCACAGGTTGACTGTGCGTTGTGTGAACAAGTACTTTCTTATATTGGTTTTAAATCTGCAACCTATTAATTTAATTGGATGACCCCTGGTTCTTGTGGTTATGTGATGGGGTAAATAACACTTCCTTTCTCACTTTCTCCTCACCATTCATAATTTCATATATCACTTCACTTCAGTAAGATGACATTGCTAGAAAATATCAGACTTCTACCTGGGGAAAAAATGGTGGGAAGATGTGGGGGGAGGAAGATGGTGCAATTTTGCTTCTTTGACTGGCAGGAATACTAACATTTCACTTTAGATTCGAGTTGAGATATCCCAAAAGTAAAATGGAGTTCTTTAGTTCACATGGCTCTCATGCTGGGACCTGTGTTAGAGAGTGAATGTCTTCAAATAGTGTTTTAGAATTTGGAACAATTGTCCATTTGCAAACTTGTTTTAATCCTTTCGCTGAGCCTCATTTCACTATGATAAATTAATATGTCCTACCAAGTTTAGGTTTCCATATACAAAGAATTAAAAATGATTGCTGTAATTTGAGAACCAGCTGCACGGTATGTACACTCCAGGGGTAGAGACCTATATTTGGTTTAACATAGAAAAACTTAAAAAAAAAAAAAAAAGCCAATCCCTAATACAAGCTTTAGCACGGGTAATGATAATCGCTTTCCCTTTTCATTTGAGACTAATCCTGTTAATCTGCTCCTTTATAGTCCTGTAATGTAAGGTTATTATTTGGTAGTGAGCAAATCAGCTTTTCTTGAATGACTGTACTGTATGTCTCTGCCAATCAGAGACAAAAGCAAGACAGGAAAAGCTATATACAGCATGAAACTTTTAATAAGGGATATTCTTGACCATATGTAAGTGGGGGAATAGTCCCACTATTGTGAGGAACTTTCCTGGCTTCTGCACTACCCTGGTGAAGTGGACTAGCGAAAGGATCTGAGTCCTCGCTCCCACTTCCTTTACCCAGTGGCCTCCCTGCCCTTAAGTCCTTGAGGACTCCCCTTCCACTCTCCTGTCTGGCTGAGTCCTCGTAACCCCAACAAGGCTGGGCCCAGGATTCCTGGGGGGCTCAACCCTCAAACCTGCTGTGGTCACCTAGGACAGGGGCTAGGGTGTCCCCACGCTGAGGTACTCTCTGCACTGGGCACTTCTCTGACCCACTGACCATTACATACAAGTTAAAGCAAATGCAAGTTAATTAATCAACAATTAATTTTAAAAAGAATAAGGGAAAATGGGAAAGGTTAAAGGAAACACATCAGCCCGCTCTGTGGCAGGGAACATCACAAACAGTGCCTCTGGAATGTCCAGGCAGTTCACAGTATGTTCCTTGTAAGTCCCAGGCCTTCTTCTCAGGCCCTGGCTGTGCTGCAGGGATGCTGTGGGTTGGACACTTGCTCTGGTGGTGGCCACACACTCTCAGGCTCTAAGTGGTAGGACCCTTCTTCCCAGTGTCGCCCCTGCCCTGTCGGGATTATGATCCAAGCCTGGCCTGCAGAGCCTCTTGGCTGAGGTGTCTCCCTGTGCTGGGCCTGCTGCCCTAGGTCCCCCTCGGTCTCCCCAGCTGCTCACCGCACCCAGCTCCGGACTGCTCCAGCCCCAGCTCCACCACTCTGTCTCAGCATGGCTGCTGCTGCTGCTTTGCCTCCAGCTCCCTGGGCTGCTTTTCTGGCCCCTCTGGCTCTGGCTGCTGTAGCTCTGCTCCCAGGGCAAGTCTGCTCTCTCTGGGCTGTGCCTCTGGCCTTCGGGCTGCAGCTCTGCTCCCAGGACAGGGTCTGCTCTCTCTGGGCTGCTTTTCTGGTCCCTCTGGATCTGGCACCGCTCTGCTCCCCAGCTTAGCTTGGGCCCCTACTTTCTCTTTAGCTCAGCCCCACTCTGTCTGACCCAGGCAAATCCAGCTCACATGGAAGATGGGACCTCCCGGCCTCCTGACTCCCTGATTAGCCTGCTTGCCCTGTCATTCAGGCTGACCAGGAGCATTGGCCTCTCCCCATTGTTCCTGGGGGCTTTCGGTCTTACCGTCCTGATTCCCCATCAACCCTTCCCCCTTTTTAGTACTGGGAGCTAGCAACTAAAACACCCCCACTGAATGTTAGTAAGGGGGCAACAGTCCCCTTACACATACCAGCATGCTATGGCAAATAAAAAGCAGACCTTAAAACCTAAGATTGGTCAGATAATTGTATGTAGTAAAACCAGGTCTAAACCATTGCCAAAAATCAAATTCAACCAAACAGAAGTTTCTTTGAGGTCAAGAAGTTTTATTTTTGAAAAATAATTAAAATATTCAAACTCACTCAGATTCCTTAAACCAGGCCCTTAAATCCATGTTTAGTTCCCTAAATAATGGAATGATTTTTGTTTTCAAGAGGCACTGAGCAACCACAGTTGTACTGAAGTAAATCTTGAAAATCAGATTGCTATTATTTAGGTGCCTAAATATGGACTCAGTTGACTACCATCAGATACCCAAGGTCCACACGGAGCCTTAAATTTGAAAATATTGGCCTATTCTTTTCATTTTTGCATAGTTTTATTCCTGGTTTCATTCAAACCAATAGAGAAAGAGCTGAAATCATACAAGAGACTGTCCCTGTTTTTTTTTTTTTTTTTCTTATTCATTAGAAGGCCTGACTCTATAAAGTGTTCAGTTAACAGAAGTTCTTGGCACTCAGCAGCTCACAGGACCAGACCCTAAGCCTATACTGAGTGCTGTTAGCCAACAGCATAGATTTTTTAAATGAGCTTTGTAGACCATATTTCTGGTGAGTGAATAGAGTTGAATTTCTAGTTAATACGGGTATTCTGTAATTGGTGTTTCCTGAGTTCTGCAGAAAACTTACCCTTTCTCGATATGGGGGAGCCTTGCTTTATTCCATATTCCAATGAATAGGATAATGGACCCTCTGAGCTGGTGTAGGCCACAAATGGGAGTCCACTAAAGGAGACTCTCTTGATGTTGAGATCAAACATAGGATCAATTGGGCCAGTGGATCTTTTGGAAAGTTGCTTCATCATGTCTTTATTGACAGAGATCTGTGAATGGAAACTAAGATTCTGGACTACAATGCAGTATTCATCGCCACTCTTCCTTATGAGTGTGAGCCATGGGTGACATACCATAGCTATCTTAAACATCTGGACTAGTACCACCAACACTACCTTAGGAAGATGCCCGTATCGGATGGGAAGATCACCTCACCAATGCCAGCGTTCTCTCTGCAGCTAAATCACCAGTGTTGACGCAAAGATTATGAAACATCAACTTTGCTGGGCTGGTCATTGTGTGTGGATGGCTGACACTTGTCTTCTGAAGCAAGTCGTCTTTTCTCAACATAGGCTATGTCTACACTGCACTTTTGTCAGTAAAACTTTTGCCTGTCAGGGGTGTGAAAAAACACACCCTTGACTGACAAAAGTTTTACTGACAAAAAGTTTTACTATGCTGCTGTAAGGTGTGCAGTGTAGACATAGCCTTAGTCATGGTAAGAGAACTTGCGGGGACAGAGAAAATGCTACTAGAACATCCTGAAAGTATATCTTAAGAAGGGATGCATTGGCTCCATGAATTGGGAAGAGCTGGCTGTCAAAAGACTGTAATGGTGTTGCATCATACATCAAACCTCAGCCCGTTTTGAAGTGAATTGCCTTGCTCAAGAGGCTGAGAAATGGCAGAGGAGGAAGGAAAGGGCACAGCACCCTGGCCAGCAGCTGTGCTTTCTCCAAGCAACCACCTGTAACATATGCTGAAAAACCTTTAAAGCCTTTGCTGTGTAGAATGACTAAGGCTATGTCACACCCCTGACAGACAAAAGTTTTACTGACAAAAGTAAACTATAGGAAAGAAGATCAACAAAATTGCAACAGGGATTAATTTGGCTCCTTTCTCCTTCCCAAAATAGTCTAAAACAGAGCAGTAGAGCATCATGGAATTATTGGAGAACATACAGCAAAATGTTAATGGAATTAAGGGAGAAAAAGTGTACATCTGCACTGTGGAGACTATACCAGCTTAGTTTTGTTGGCATAGCCCCATAGTGTAAACTCAGCCTACATAGATAGAACGGGTGCTTCTGTCAGTGTATCAATACCACCTCCGCGAACCAAGTTAGCACTATTCTATCTACACTGGGGGTTATGTCTCCATTGCTGTATCAGACAGGGGTATGGTTTTTTCACACTCCTCAGTTACATAGCTATTCCAATATAATGTTTCAGTGTAGACCAGGACAAAGAGAAAATATTTGCATGTGATTTATGGTGCTATACTTGGATCAGTTTGTGGGCTTTGTATTATATAAGACTTGAAGGAGTTTAGAGATATCACATCTTTCCCTTTTCTATATATAGTTTGTATTAATTGGCAACATTTTATGAAGATTTTTTTTTAAAAAGGAATGTGAGGATGAAACATCTCATTCTTAAACATCCCAAAGGACAGTGAGATTACAAACGCTTAAGCAGTATAATTGTTTCATATAAATTGGCAACTTCATAATACATAATTTAGTCTACTTAACAAGTACAGGTGTGCTGCAATAAAAGTTTGATTTGCTTTTTTAAAAATGTTACCTCTTTAGTATCTTCAGGCACCTCTGTATGGGGTGTTTTTGAATACTTTCTAAGACAATATCTTTGTACCCAAACATCCACTGCTGTCCTTGGACATTTGAATTAGGGATGGAGTGAACCAGATTCTTTCAAAAGAATTGACATAAATCTTCACCAATTCCCTCAAGCCAAATCTAATCTTCACTGAGGTTTGAAACTGTGTTTAATTTCCCATGCCTATCAGCAGCCAATGGAAACTGGAAATACAAGACTCTTTACAGGCTACCTGTTCCATGTGGGATTTCAAGAAAAGGTTTAGATGGATGTTCAGGGACAGATCCTCCACTGCTCTAGGGCAGCATGATTATATTGACTTCAGTGAAGCTATGCAAATTCACACAAGCATTTTGGAAGCCTATTGAGATGGAACGCCGAAGATTCGTGCAATGCTACTTTGCAAATTGCTCGCTGTTAGAGAAAAGTGAGTGATTTGAACACCTTCAGAGCCAGTCAGTGCTGTGCTATGAGCTTGGATGGATGCCACAGCCAATCATATGTACAATGCATGCTATCCCTTCTTCTCCTTTGTTGTGTAGAATGACTTTATGGTGGTTCTGAGAAAGAGCTGTCTCTTCATAATGGGGACAAAACCTTCCTTATACTCCTCATATTAGTAAGAAAGAGTGACAGCTGCCAAAGTGTCATCCTTAAGGACTGCTGGCCAATGACAAATTCACATTATTCACAAACTTTTTATATTTTGCATTTATTCTAATTTTCTTTTCCCACTTTTTCACTCCCACTTTCCTTTTTCTGCTTCCTAGTTGCTTCATTTCCCTTTCCTTTTTTTTCCCCACTGGTTTTTGATTCTCACTCACTGTTTTTCCGCTTTCCCATCTTCTCTGATTTTCTATCACTTCCCAGGCATATTCTCTAAAATCGGATATCAGAATTTTGCCCCTCTACAGAATCCAGTTTGTAGTGGGAATCCCCAGTCCATTTTTGTTGGCACTCAAGAACTCAGAATGTGACCAATTCCCACAATTGAGGACTATTCAGAATTTATTCAATATGAATGTAGGATTCTGAAAATTACTGTGATCATATTGAAGTCACTTCCCTTGTATCTGCAGTTTTACTCTGGCACTTTCTATACCAGTAATTCTCCAATTCTGGAACTTGGAATAACTTCTCATAGCAATAAACGTGTCTTTTAGGCCAATGATCACTAATAAACATGTGATAAATTGCAGATGAACTGGTGGTTACCAACATTTTAAGCTTAATGAATCAGAAAATAAAAAAGAGAAAGGGAGTGGGAGGGAGAAATCATGCATTCCAAAAGGATTTTTGCCCAAGCAGAAATAATTGGAAACTCTGAATCTCACCTTTTCATGGTCCTTCATTGTAATTGTAATCCATTATCTTTCATTGCCCATCGGTGCTACAGAGGTGTCACTCTGATGATGTATTACACATAACAATGTCATTACATTGGCATAACATGACAACTGGGACTAATTTGAACTCCTTTAAACTATTAATCTCTAAAATAAATTACAAACTGAAGAATTTTCATACTTAGAAAAGCAGCCACTTATTAATGGTGGGGGTTCACCGTATGTTTTTGAAAATTGTATTTTTTTTTGTTCCCTAGGGAAAGGCCTTCTGTAGGACACATAACCTATAGTAATGCCACCATTAAGAATAAACTTTAATTTGCTGCAATAAGTTTTGTTTAATGAGATTTACCAGGTGATTTTTTGAAGCAGCTTGGCTTTGAGCTTTGATAAACCAAAATAATCTTTCACACAGTTTCCCAGATAGGGAGTTCTGTAATTCCTTATTGTGGCCATGAGATCTCATAGGCTTTGAGTAAGGGTAAGCATGGGATGTACGAATGAATAAGGAACAGCTTTTCTGAGTCAGAGGACAATGAGTCATAAGTAGTGGCCGGGCTACAAGTGTCAAGAAGCCATTTAGGATCCTTGATGCTTGTCTCAAGTTCTCTTATTAGGGTCAACTTTGGTGGAGCCATCATCTCCTGTTATTCCCTTCTTATTACTCACTTGGGGAAAAACAAATGGATTTGTGGGCATGACAAAGAACCATCCCTCAAGGAAGGAGGATCCGAAAAATGGACCAACGATGAGAGACTGTCCTCAGTTGACCAGAATGGGACAACAAGGTTGGGGTGTGAAATCTGTGACCTCCGACTCACTCAGAAGATTGTGGTGATATGACACAAGCTTGAATTTCAACGTTAATAGAGTAGGTAAATGAAGAAATATACTTATTGTAGATGACCATGGTAACAACAAGATGGCTGCTACTCCTACTCTATCTTCTAAGGAAAGTTGAGATATCCAGAAAAATTAATCCAAATTAAATAAAGGTGTGATTTGAAATTGCTTGGTTAGGTGGTATTAAATCCCTGTGTGTATTAGTGGTCTTTACTTTGGAAAGTAATTTAGCTAAATCAAATTAAGACCACCTTAATTCTGAATGTGGGTGTTCATTCAGGGATTTAAGGCTATTTAACTAATCCACTTCAAATTCTCACCTTTTAGTTAATTGGGATTAACTTTCTTGGATGTCCCCATACAGACAAGCCCAAAGTCATTGTAGACTAGCCAGCTGACCTGACACCAATGCCCTCTAGCATTTTAGTATCAGAGCCAGAAGACATTGCCTAGTTTCCCAAACTGCCATTCTTGACTGTCTCTGTAGCTCCACAGACCAAGGAAGCCAATTAGCAGATCCTCTTTCTTTGAGTATTTTTTTCTCACTCCCCCTGTCCTTAACTGGGTACCTGTGCAAGGATGCCTGCCAGGAATGACTTGTTCTAGCTTTTTTAGGGTGTGTCCATCAAAAATGCCTGCATATAAACTCATAGTAAGAGTTAACACTGGGCATCAATTAACCTAGATTCAAAGCAAATCTGACCACAATTACTAGTGGTCACCCTGGGTATGTGAAAATTGTAACATTAACTCATTGTTTCCACAAGGAAAAGCATGATCTGCTAAATAAACTGCATAGGGATAAAAAGGCTAAGGAAGCCATTCAGTTATTGGTCTATTTTTGTATGTGCTTATGCAATCATTTAACCAATGCTTGGTCTCAAATAGCTTTATTTTTAACCAATTTTAATTTGTACTATTGTTAACACTTTGCAGTTACAATGCAAATTGAATGAATAAAGTTCAGTCTCATTTTTATATTGTTTCATATTTTGGGGAAATATACTAAATTAGTTAGCCTTACAGTTGTGTATGCTCTTGAATAAAAGCTATAAAGACACACTAAATTGGTTTTCTCTGATCAAATGGCAATGAGATAAAAACAACCTTAATTAAAGTCCCTTTAATTAAACATTCATCATTTGACTCAGATCTTGAAAGCCCTTTTACTACACTGCTGTTGCATATAGTACACTTGGAGAAGCATGAAGCACACTGTTGACCAGCTTATTTTAAATGTCATTTCTTTTCACTACTCTTACACTTGTTCATGTATGATGAAGTTCAGTTGCACATTACAGCTGTTTAAGTTTGAATTAAATGTTTTCAACCAAACCAAAAATGTGGGGGGTCAGGTTAGTTAAGAAGATCTTAAATCAGCCTTATATCACTTTGATCCTTAGAACCCATTTCATCCAGCCTCTCTATTTCTCATTTGTTGCATGGCTATTTTGATTCCTTCCCAGCAAAACAGTAGGCCTGATTATGGGGCAAATCTTCTAACTTTCTACCCTTATTCTAGTATATTTCTAGTACCCATATACTTCAACACACAAATGGCAGTGGCTTTTAGTAGGGAAAAAAAATAAATACATATAATGAAATGAAGAATGGGTGTATGCTGCACCATAGTATTGCTACTATCCTCATCCATTTAGCTGCTTCAGGTAGTAAATATCCAGAGACAGATTGTTATTAGCCCTTGCACATTTGTGGGTGGGGGAAGGGCACACAAGTAGCCAATCCCCTGCCCATGTGGTTGTGCAAAGCCCAGTCACAATATCTGTCTCTGTGTAAAAAGGTTACTTAGTCCTTGCATTCTCCAGGGAGAAAATTACCTGGAAAGGGGTGAAGGGAAGGCAAGACTTAGCCTTCCCTGCTGATCGGGGCCATCGCACTCTGATGAATGTACATCCTCCAAGCATGCTGCAGTGCTCAAGGACTGTCTCCTGAGTTCCAGTATTCCCTGTTCCCCAACCCTCTCTTCCCCAGAGCAGGAGGTGGCTTCACCCTGACTCCTACACAGGGCCTTGTTCTAAGGACACAGTTAATCCCAGTTGTTAGCAACCCCTGCTATATATGTCCTTTGAAGGCATGGTGGACCTTTTCATATGAAAATCAAAAAAGTTATCTACAGTATATAATTACGAGATAAAATAAAAGGCACGCCGGAAGTGGCTGTACTATACCAAATGCTTTTATTAATTCTTATTAAAGCATTATTATGGACTTGCCTCTACTTCATTGTACAGCAAATCTCTCAAAAGATTCAGAGTTTGAGTATTCGTTGCTTTTATGAATAGGTATAAAATTCATATTCCTTTTACAGCTAGCATTTTAAAGATGCTTACAGAGTTGTGTGATGATTCAGCTCACTACTTCCAGTTTGCTGAATTAGCACAGTTAGTAAGGAAATAAAACCATTTACTTCAATCAAAACCTATAGTCTTCTAGATTCCTAGGTTTGTTTGAAAGAACTGTGATGTGTGCGCAAATAGGCACAAATGAGTAGCTTGATGAATGTATGCAGCTTGAAAATTAGTTGCCTAGCAATTAGAAAAGCATATTTCTGTCCTACTCTACTTCTAGTCTGCTTACTTTGCAGAAATGTTTTCCATAGAGGTGGTCTCTTTTTGTAAGGCCTTGTCCAACTTTTGGCTTATGTGTGAATGTCTCTGATTTAGCAGCCCATATGCTCCACAGCTTCAGTGATGCATGGGATCATTATTTTACACTTCTTGGAAAGCCCATCTGTAAAAGGTTGATTATGTGTTGTTAGCTTCAGGTTTTGAAAAATAATGGTTATAGAATAATACTCACATGTTAGCCTACTGTGTTTGGTGAGAGCATCATACCTACTATATAGTTCAAGTGAAGTATGATCAGAACTGAATAGATACAATGTAGTATTTCCCATCTCCCATTTCCCATCTTGTTTCCTGGAAGCATGGGACACCTTCAAGGCACTCCAAACCTTTCTTGCTATTACAAATGCTAAAGCTGATGGGAGGGCAGAGTACCGGTTATAACCCCTTATACCAATATCCTGTGGTTAGGGCACTTACCTTGGATGTTTGGGATACAAGGTTAAAGTCCCCACTCTAGACAGACCCAGCTCTCCCACCAGATCTGTCAGTGCTCTAACTATGAAGCTACAGAGTCATTCTTACACTTTCTCTGGGCGAACAACTATTCAAATTGTTTATACAAAGTGGATCTGCTTCAACAGGAGAGACTGAGAGAGACTCAGCCCAGAGGTGCTATAGTCTGCTAGTTAGGGGAAGTGGGGGAGACATGAGTTCAAATCCCTGCTGCTGAGCCAGGTCGCAATCCTAGGTATCCCACATTCCAGGTGTGTATCCTGACCACTAGGCTATCGGGTATAAGTGGAACACCATCACCTCTGATTTTGTGAATCTAGCCTTTCATATCCTTTACCCTTCTTAAAAATGCATCAAATGAAATATTTCCTTTTTAACTGAATGTGGTGTTCAAGCCAAACTGTTTTTTTTTCTACCTTTTTTCCCATTTGTTGGTTTCAGTTCAACACCTCTCCCCCCCCCCCCCAAAAAAAAAAAAAGAGGTGATTTTTGCTTTGAACTGCCAGTGGACCATAAAACCAGTTATCACACAGCTCTGGTGTTGAGTACTCAAAGTCTCACACAGCAGCAGAAGTTAGTAAAAACTGGTATTTCATCACTGCCTCATATATTTGTTTGCCTTTTTTTAATTAACAGAACAAATACACTAACAAAGAAAAGTTATCTGGAAGAGGGAATGTGGGAAACTCTGACTTGATAAATTCAGTAATGTAGCAATTTTTTACTGACATACTTAACTGTCTTGGCAAAAGAGGTGCATAACATTTTTTTAAAATACAAACAAACAGTGGAACTTTTTTTTCACTAACTCTTCCATATTTTAATGGTGCCTAATTTTAGGCCCAGATCTTTTGCTAAGCCCAGGGTGTATTGGACATAGTTGGGGGCGGAGGTGAAGGAGGGAGTGCTCTCAAAGGGCTGGTTGTGGCTCCATGATCCAGGGGATTGTTTTATATCTGCTGCAGTGTAACTCAATCAGCTAGTAATTTCTCCCAAACAGCTATCCTCCAGCTGGGGATAGCCATGTTGTCATTGTTATTTCAATGTCTTTAATCTTCATCCTAAGCAAGACTACTGAAAAGCATCAGTGTAATATAACAAATTATTAGCTTGTTTTCATGCAGAGTGTCACATTCATTAGTATAATGCATTTGTGCTATATTCTATCAACCTGAGTCAGATCTTAAGTACTATACACTGATGTAACTCATCTTCAAGCAGGAATTGACTTCAGAGAAGCTCCACCTAATTCTTGCTAGTGTGAGATCAAAATCATTCCCTCCCCCCCTCCCCACCCCACCACAAATGAAAACTAAATATATTACATTAATGACCATACAAAATTCTTAAGAGAAGTGCAGCATGTGTATATAAGCTTAGAAAAAATGTAAGTAAATTGTGCAAGAATTCTGATTCTCTTTTTTTACTATGAAGTAAAGGGATAATAAGATATACCTTGAATTTATTTCTGCTTTTCTGTGATTAAACCTTTTAAAATGCTGTTTGAGTTTTAATGTTTAAAATATTTGAAAGTAGCATTTAATGTTATGCATTGTACTGAATAACTTGTTATAGTTGATTCCTCCCTAACCAGCCCCAATTTCAAAGAAAAACAGTGAAGGCTCTCAGCTGTTTTCCTTAAACAACTAAGAGTCCATCTTTTCTTTCTTGAATTCTGTCTTTTTAAAGCAGAAAACAACCTAGGGTTAGGTAATCTTATTAAATACAGAAATGTCCTGTGAATTTTTAAACTCTTTTATAAAACAACAATCTGCTATTGTATACTATGATACTGTTTTTTGCTTTAAGTAGACTTATGCCAGGTAGGTAGGTGACTCATCTGAGTGATTTTCTTTGACATGTCTACTAGATAAACTAGAGGCAAATACACATTGGAGAGAAATTTTAGCTTTTTCCTGATGTAATTTTCTCTGTTAGCCAAACATATTAAAAAAAAAAGAGTTGCACAGTTCTGCTCCATGTTGCCTGTATGGCTGAGTTCATATTACTCTGTCCTTCATATTATTCTGTCCTTTATAAAACCATCTCAGTTTAGCAGAGTGTGTATTTATTACATGTTTTTCTGAATGTCATGATTATCTCCTGAACAATTGCTTTCATGCCTTGAATTTTCACATTCTCATATTTCTGAACATCCATTGAATTCTTGAACCAAATGATAATTAAGTCAGTTCATCATTATTGAAATGCTGGCAAATGACTAAGTTTCAGTCAATCAAACTGAACTTTATAACCTATTAGTTCTGAGAGTCTTAAGTGCCCACTGGGGATCAAAGAGCTTTCTATAAAAGAATCATGCTGAGATGTGGCATGGCAGCAAAAAGTGGAAAAAAAAGACTTGAATGCCATAAAGTCAAATTGATCCTCACAATAAGTGACATCCAAAGATAAGGTCACTGGTCAAATTCTATCATGATATAAAACCCATGCACACCTGGTGTAAATCCATGTGGCATTTTATCTGTTCTATTGTCTCAGGATAACTAATCCTGCCTCTACCCATGCAAACTTTTTAGGCACGGTTAACTGTGTTCTGGGATAATGGAGAGTCTAGTATTCCACTGGTGACAGATATTAATCTTTTTGATCTTTCTGTCATTAAACCCCTCAATCAGTCACACAATTAAGGCAACAATTGCATCTGCGCTTCATATGATTATGTTCAAAGCAAGCTACAGCTTTCTTCTTAAACTGCCGTTACCACAATTTGAAATCTGCTTTAATTTTAATAATGTTGAACAGCTGTGTGAACAGACAATGGATTTCACTGAAACTTCAGTCTTTCATAAAAGGGCATGTATTGTATAAATATTTTTATTGTTCAGGATGCATTGTTGTAAATCTAATTTAGGAAGCAGGGAATTTAAAGAAATTGTCAATCTGGAATATGCCGTATGTTGCAGACATACTCAGGAGGGACAGGACTCCCAAAATCTGATTTTAATTATATTTTAAAAATAGCTAATCACCTGGGAACACTAAGAATATTTTGATTCTTACATTTCCTGAATGCATCAAGATCTAAGGAGATCTTCATTTCCTATTTGCTGTATGAAAGAATGACCACACAATGGACAAATGAATAAACAAAGTTCAGGAGATATTGGCCATGCGGAAAACTTATATAAACAGATTCATGCAATAAGCATGGTGAGAAGTTAGAAACTCTCTTATTTTTATTTTGTTCTTTATTATGGCCCTTATTCAGCATAGCCTTATACAGGTGCTTCACTTTACACATGTGGTCAGGTCTATCTCTATTCAGCAAAGCATTTAAGCATGTAGGTTAAGTGCTCTGCTATATCACAGCTTGTAGGCATCCTAAGTAAACACCATGAGCTTTATTCAAAGCCCATAGATGCCAATGAGGATCTTTCACTGGCTTCAATGGGCTTTCAACTGGGTTCATTGAAAGATACTTTTAAAGGAAAAAGCCCACTTCCACGTGTGACCCGGTGTGCCTAGGGTCACCCTCACTGAAAATGCCAATGTCAGGGCAGGCTGCAAAAAGGAGAGCAGATTCTCCCAAAACTGGTGGTTAGTTCTGAAATTAGACTTACCAACCAGTCACAAACTGTGCTCTTGATTCCCCACACTGGTTATCAAGAAGCTAAAAAAGAAATCACACAGCCTCCTTTATTGTATTCCAGTTCTCTGGCTCCCAATCAGCAGCTAGGTCTAGTACAGTGAGAAGTTATTTAAAAATCTGTTCACTATCCAAAATGTTCTTCTGACACAAAAGGGTCAGCCATGTTACCAGGTCAATATTTTTAGTTTTAGATCTTACCCAAAATACCACGCTGCCAGCCAATCCTTTAGTGTCTAAAACTAAAGGTTTATTATAAAGAAAGAAGAAGAAGACAGTTGTTAAATGATAAAGCAATCAGATACATACAGAGACTTCAAAGTCCATATATCAGGTTCTTAGCAATATTGGTGAGTTTGCTGGCTTGAAAGTCCCTCTGGAATTCATCCCCAGCTAGTATGGATCATTCAGTCCTTTGTTCAGAGCTTGAGTTTGTAGATAAATTGCTCCAGAGGTAAGAAGCAGGAATGAAGATAAAATGGAGATGATGCAGCTGCTTTTTATATTCCTTTTGCCATGTTGCTTTTACTTCCTGTGTCCCAAACACAAGTGTCACAGAACACCGCGTGGAAAAGCCTTAGAGTTCTCTGTCCACTGGCTTGCCCCTACATGCCTTGCTGAGTCAGAAGGTGTATCCCCTGCTCCTTTCAATGGGTTCATTGTACAGCTGATGACCCTGGATGGGCCATCGAACAGGCTAGGCAGTGCTGATACTATTCTGTCTGGGGGTGTCACCCAGAAACACAGTACAAGATTTGAAATACAGATATGCCATACATATCTCTGACTCACAATACAAAGGGGATACAAACATATAAACAAGATTATCATATCTGGCAAACCATAACATTTTCACTGATACCTTTACATGTCATATCTGGTCAGATTCCTTGCAATTGTATAATAATGATTGTAATATTGTTAATAAGTGTTCCACATATTCCATGCAGCATCACACCATGCATTACATATATACAGCCAGTTGTAGGCTTAGTTCTTTTCAACTGCATGCTCATTTTTAGCATATCTGACAATTGTGTGCAATTGGTATTTAGTTAGCTTTGCTGCAGAACTGCTTAATTTGCCTGTATATTTGTGATTCAAACCAGGCATAAATGTAGGAGTATAATTCTGTGAACACTTTTGTATGTGGGCCTTTGCCCTTCTCATCCTAGAAATGTAGTCCAAAATAACCTTTCATTAGACCAACTGTCACTGTATATCATGTATTCAAGGAATCTTCCCCCTCTCTTGAAATGTCATGTTATGGAATTTTTATACTGTGTAAGCATCTTGCAATAATAAAAAATAAAGTAATGAATATTTTACACTTTACATTAAATCCTCAAATGTTCAAATCTTTACTGAAAGGTAGGGCAAGGGAAATGGTTGAAGAAGAAAATGGAATTCCTGAAAGATATTCGTTCAGTTATCTTGTTTAGAAACCCTAGTATAGAATCTCCCATGGTTTAAATGTAATTTATCTGAAACAGGCCAATGTAATAGTAAGTAAAATTACCATTTTAATGTAACTTTTCTTCCACATAAAATTCACACAGGATCTTGTAGCATCTTGGATATCCCTGCTGGAGTCTCTGAAATGGTAGCCAAACATTATCAGAGAGCTGTCATTTTATTGGCATGCTAGAGTATATGTCATCAAACCAACAGCATGAACAATGTCTACAAAGAAAATCCCTATTCCTTAGCATACACTAGTATTTCATCTTGTGTCCTTTCTAATGGCTCTGTAAACTCTGCTACTTACCGTAACAGATCTATAAACTGATCTGGAACCATCAAGAGACTGAAGGTAAAACCAAGTTCATGTTTTTAATTTATGTAAAATGAACTGGTTCATTTGACATGATGATCTTCAATAATAATAATAATAATAATAATAAATCAATAATCAATAAAGTATTGTCCTCCATCATGGATATGATTTACTTATGATTTCTTTAGAGGTTTTTTAAGGTTTTTTTTGTCATTTTTGAAAAATGGAAAAACAAACTGGTTCTTATTTTCCACAAATGTCTGAACTACTAGTATGCCTACCACAATTCAGAGCCTCACACATGCACCCAAAAATGTTACCAAACCTGAAAATCCCTTTCATTCTGGACAAAAGTCAAGGGTCTAAATTCTCAAGTTACTAGTGATTTTGGGACAGCAGGGTGATAGAGTTTGGGACCGATTCCCCTATTTTGAGTAGTAAGGGATTTTATTTAAAAAAAGGATCCACATATAGAGAAACAGTCTATCATGGATATAATAGTTATTTAGTAACAACAGTAAATACTTAGAGCTAGATTTGCAAATTTTATTTAAAGATAGACAAACACACACCCTTTAATTTTTAGCCAATATTTTTGCCCACTAACACTTTGGATGATCTGGTTTTGTGAGGATACCTCTTTGGTATCTCAATGACTAGGTACAAAGAGTCTTGAAAATCAGACTCATATGACTTTTTCTTCTGGGGGTGTAGCCATTACCTTGATGATTTTTTGCACTGAATATAACAAAATATGGTTTTGCAGCCCTACAAATTTAGACAAGAAGAAAGAAAGAATACCATACCTGATTGAAATTAGTTGCAAGATGACCACAGTGAAGTTACCCAAAGCAGAAATGTGCCCGGTTACTTTAGCTATCACTTCTATATTTGCTATAAGCCTTGTGGGAGCTAAGTGGCGTGTCCAGAGCTCAGTTTTGAAATCTGGCGCCACCAGCTGCGCTTTCTTGGATATGCTGCCTGGCCATTCATTCAGAATTAACTCTGCAGGAAGAACACTACCTAATAAATTACCAGAACCATTTCCTCCAGTGTTTTGTGTTTTCAGGTCTCTAATCCTTACAACCCTGATGACCCCTGCTTAGGCTGTGATATCTGAGGAAATTGTTGCCCAAATTAGAATTACTATGTGGGCATGTTGTTTAGGGTTTACAGCTTTGTGGGGTTCTCCTAGCCCTAGTGGAAATCGCAGTTCATTTCAGCATATGGTATAATGCAGCTGACTCATTGGTATGTGGTAGCATATTGTCCTATTCCCAAGATGGAGAAGTAGGTGGAATGTTTGGGTTTTAGAATAAATCACCTCAGCATTCAAACGCTACAGTCCTTTGGATAGTAGTTATGTTGGAGAATGCCTTGCTTGGTCTCTGGGGGAATTAGGATATTCAGCCACACATCACTATGTGAATTTGTTTTTATTCTGAGGAAAGACAAGATACACTAGACGGATGAGCTAAGAAGAGCCCTGGAAAAACATGGGTAAGTTACACAGGCCTGAAGGGCTTGAAAACTATTCGACATGTCATTCACCATTGGATTGATATAGGCTGCTGTAATGGCTGCTGCTACTGCAAAACTAATATTAAAAGACTACAGTGTACAATAAAAAGTATAGTTGGTGGAACACTGCACCTGATGCACAAGGAAAAAAAACAATTATGAATTATTTATGCTCTAATAATTTAGACATATTAATTAGAGCATAATTTTACTCACATGGAAAGTCCTCAGTATAAGTAGGGTCAAACTTTTACTGAATGTCTGAATAAAACCGTGCTGCTTCCAGGAAAACAAATTGTTCAATTCCTCCCCCAGTTTTTCTCAGTAAAGTAAGACTAAAACATTAGTCCACATTTCTTCATTAATGTCTGTTCAATTAGCTGCTTTTCAACGTAGCTCTTAAAGATCCGCAAGGTATCTCTCAAAGAAAGGAGACAAACATTTAATTTCACATTGTAATAATGGTTTTAATATTTGCTCTGTAAGTAACAGCAAATTATTCCACATTAACTGGGAAGAGCTTGTGTTCAGAGTCAGTGCCGGCTCCAGGCACCAGCGTTCCAAGCAGGTGCTTGGGGCGGCACTGTAAAAGGGGTGGCAGTCCGTGCTCCATCAGGGCGGTACTCGTCTTTCCATGGCAGCGGCAATTTGGTGGCAGTTTTACTCTGCAAGATGTGCTGCGGCGGCAAATCGGCGGCAGCTTCTGTCTTCAGACGTGTTGCTTGGGGCAGCAAAAACGGTAGAGCCGGCCCTGTTCAGAGTGGGCGATGATGCTCAAGCTTTCATGACCATATGTTGCACATTGTGGAGCCTGCCCAAAGACCTCACATTTCTTGGAGTTCTACTGCAGTAAATAATCTGAAGTCCAAGAGCAATGTAGCATATAAATAGATAAGTGGATTTGATTAAAAAGCGAAGGGAATATCAGCAGTGGACAAATGCATTATGTGCACTGCTAGCTCACACAGAATTGCCTTTATTAGTTGAGTTATTTTAATATGTTTGTCAGCGCAAACCAGTGATCCTTCTGGATTTATATTCAGGTGCTGACTATTCAGATGATCAGGGGAATAGAGGGCCTAAATTACAATGGAGACTAAAAGAGTTTGGTTTGTTTAGCCTAAGGAAGGCTGAGAGGGGATACAACTGTGCTCTATAAATACATCAGGGGGTAAATACCAGGGAGAGAGAAGCGCTATTTAAGCTAAAGGGCAGTGTTGGCACAAGAACAAATGGGTACAAACTAGCTGTGAATAAACTTTTGCTGGAAATTAAAGGAAGGTTCTAACTTGTCATGGGAGTGTGGTCCTGGAACAGTCTCCCAATAGGAGTAGTGGGGGCAAACTGCCTGACTGGTTTTAAGATACAGCTTCATAAGTTTTATGAACAGGATTATATGACAGGGTTGCCTGTAATAACAGGGGACTGAACTCGAGGACTTGGTGTTCCCTTCAGTCCTTTGTCCAGTGTATATAGTATTGAATATTTTATACGAACTCACATACAGTCTAAAATTTAGAATCTCTTGTGAAAGTTAATATAATACTATCTGAAAGCTGCAACTTTCCTGAGAATTTATGGGCAGGTTCTGATACCCTTACACATGTTAAATAGAATCTTGCTCCACAAGTGATCCTGTTGAATTCTGTGGGATCTGTTGTGGAGTCCTGGCAATATTCAGCATGAGTGAGGGTGTATCAGACTCAGTCTTTTATTTTGTTTTCAGTATTTGCGTGCCTCAATAGTTACAGCTTTCATCAAGGATCAGAATCAGAAATTACTGGAGAAACTCATATTTCCTACCTCAATGACATTAGGAAACAATGGAAATCTCATTACAGAGCCTGATCTTTTAATCTTCTGATTTTCTAAACAGAGGTTTAGGTTCAGCTCCTGTAAAGGTTTCAGAGTAGCAGCCGTGTTAGTCTGTATTCGCAAAAAGAAAAGGAGTACTTGTGGCACCTTAGAGACTAACCAATTTATCTGAGCATAAGCTTTCGTGAGCTACAGCTCACTTCATCGGATGCATCCGATGAAGTGAGCTGTAGCTCACGAAAGCTTATGCTCAGATAAATTGGTTAGTCTCTAAGGTGCCACAAGAGCTCCTGTAAAGCATCTTTTGGAAATAATGTAGGTGAAGCTCAAATTCTGTTTTGTTTTACAGATGTGAAAAGCATTTGTGTGGGTTTTTTAAACAATTATTCAGGGAAAACTTATCAAAGAGAATATTTTTCTAACATCCAGCTTAAGTCATTTTACCATTGTTGGAATTTCTATTTGTAATTATTCAAACATTTGGATTTATCAAATCACATACATTTGGCCACACCTCAGGAATATTTATTAAATGTACTTAGTAGTGGTACATAGTTAAATATTTTTACACACTCTAGAGAGATTTATTCCTTCAGAAGAAGGGTTTTATCTGTCTATTGTTAACAATGTGCACAGTCCGGGGTAGGGAGGTATTGTATTCTAGTCTGCTTTTATGTGATCAATTAGAAGCTGTAGCCTGCAGTATTTTTGTTTGTTTTGTTTGTTCATCAGTTGTTGTCTAGAAGATAGAAACCTTTTCCTTTTCATATGGATTTCACTAGTTATCCATGCCTTTGCAGTTCCAGACTTACTACCGCACACTGTAAATAGATCTGCACCTAAAAAACACTCAGAAGATTCACTTGGCATAGAATCAGGCTGCCCACTTACTTAGCAGTGTTTCTCATAAAGCATGTTGCCAGCTGTGATCTTTAGTCTGCATTTGGGATCAGTTTGTCCAGATATAGTTTAAAGTAGTTGTTTAAATCCTCAATGGTCTGGGACCTTGGAGATCACCTCTCCTTGATTTCTTCCTTGCCAGTTGACATCAGCAAGACCTTAAGCTCATTAATAGCTCCAGCATTCACACTGAAGGGTCCTAAGCTCTGGATTTCATCAGTCCCCAGCTTGTCCAAAGAGTCCATGCTTGCCGTCCTTCAGGGTGTGATGTGGTCCTCAACTTGGTAGTAGAGCAGAGAAGAATGGATACATAAAAAGCAGAAGCTAGTTCTCGGGCTTTACACAACAACATTTTGTAACCTGTATATTATACGTTCCAGGGATGTGCAATGAATACAGGTCATGTCCATGCCTTCTGTGCTCATTTACTTGAAGCTAATTTGTTGTTTACTACAAATTGATTTTCATGCTTACATATAGCGCCCATTAATGTCAAATGACTGAAATCGTTCATCCTGTAAATGGGCTTTGCTCACAGGTGTTCCAAGACAATGGGGGAAGGGGACCCTCCACTCACAGGCCTCAGAACATCCATGCAACACTTTGCATATGCACCAGATTTGCTGGGGGAAGTCTTGGTAGCAGGGTCCTTGGGTCACAGACAGTAGGTCTGCAGGTAAAACCCCTCTTTCTCAAAGCCACATTGGTATGTGCCATGGTTTGGACTATTTGGATCTGGGGATTTAGACCCTATTTCCCCTGTGTCAATTGTTGGGTTGTGCTAATTTTTGGCCCTAGTTCCAGTCAGGATTTGGCCAAGTGTGTAGTGAGCTCCCAGTGAATAGCTTGCTGCTTCTATAAGTAAACACCCTAACTTATGTTTTTTTAAAAATCTTAAAAATATAGAGAGAGCCTGAGCTGACTTCTAGTCCTTCCAGTTTTAGCTAAAATTAAAAATAAATAAGATGGATAGGCCTCAAATAAAAGCTAGGCAGGTGTGCTGCTCTCCCCAGTGTTGCCTCTTGTTATACCTCCGCTTAGGAGCTATTCATTTTGGACCCAATTCTATTTCCCTTTCCACCAAAAGTGGGAGAAGACAAAAGGAGAAATAGAGATAATTTGTGGCATTGCACTGCCACAATAACTGCAGGTGGTTGCTTCAAATTAGTAATTACTATAATTCACCTATGGTTCATGGTACTTACTATTGCCTAAAACAGCTCCTGAGAGCACTTTACAATTCCAGAAAGAGACAGGCACGAGGTCCTTGTAAATTTACAGTATTTTTTCTTTAAATAAGAAAGAGCTTGCTTGTCAACTAAAAATCCTAGAACGCTAGTTAATTATCCCAAAGCACAGAGTGGAGCATACCAACTAATTGCTCTGGCAACACTTGTTAAACTTCAAGAACACTGGAAAAAACAAATGTCATTCTTGCTGTGCTTGATTGTAATCATCCAGATTTAGCAGAAAAATATCAATTTAGCTAATCAAGTTAAAATTTAAATATGCAAATTTGAGAGAATAAAACAGTTTCATCTGTAAATTATGCAAATGGAACCAAAAAAATCATAGATGGGGAAGATTCTGAGAAGAAGTTGTTCAGTGTTATTGGTGACAGATAATACAGGTTACAGAGCATCCTTCAGGTTGGGAGACACAGTTAGGTGTAAGATTAATAACTATAATTTCATTAACTTGAAAGCAAATGCCAATATTTATACAATCATACAGAAGACTTACACTTTATCATCTGAAAAGAAAAGGAGATGGTAGGAAATGTAGAAGGTCATAAAAGTCTGAGTTTCAGCAGAGTTTCAGCATGGTCTTTTCCTTCTGCAGATGCAATTATATATATTCATATACAGTTGCTGAGCTGACACTTTCATATACAGCTGCAAGCATCTAAATCTGGCATGCAAAGGATAAAAAAATTATAAGGCAAACTACACAGATAAATAGGTTGTGCTTATGAAAATTTTATCACCTGTGAAGACAGGTGGTGTGATCTTTCAAATACATACACTGGCAGGTGAAAGAATTTGAACATGGGTCTACCACCTCTCAGGAGCATAGACTCATAGGATTGGAAGGGACCTTGAGAGGTTATCTAATCCAGTCCCCTGCACTCATTGCAGAATTAAGTGTTATCTAGACCATCCCTGACAGGTGTTTGTCTAACCTGTTCTTAAAAATCTCCAATGATGGAGAATCCACAACCACCCTAGGCAATTTATTCCACTGCGTAACTACCCTGACAGGAAGATTTTCCTAATGTCCAAACTAAACTGCTCTTGAGGCAATTTAAGCCCATTGCTTCTTGTCCTATCTTCAGCAGTTAAGGAGAACCATTTACCTCCCTCCTCCTTGTAACAACCTTTTATGTACTTGAAAACTGTTATGTCCCCCCTTGGTCTTCTCTTCTCCAGACTAAACAAACCCAGTTTTTTCAGGTTTCAGAGTAACAGCCGTGTTAGTCTGTATTCGCAAAAAGAAAAGGAGTACTTGTGGCACCTTAGAGACTAACCAATTTATTTGAGCATGAGCTTTCGTGAGCTACAGCTCACTTATCCGATGAAGTGAGCTATAGCTCGCGAAAGCTCATGCTCAAATAAATTGGTTAGTCTCTAAGGTGCCACAAGTACTCCTTTTCTTTTTGCCAGTTTTTTTCAATCTTCCCTCATAGGTTTTCTAGACCTTGAATCATTTTTGTTGCTCTTCTCTGGACTTTCTCCAATTTGTCCACATCTTTCCTGGACACAGTACTCCAGTTGAGGCCTAATCAGCACAAAGTAGAGCAGAAAAATTACTACTTGTGACTTGCACACAACATTCCTGCTAATACATCCCCAAATTATGTTTGCTTCTTTTGCAACAGTGTTACACTGTCGACGCATATTTAGCTTGTGATCCACTATGACCCCAAGATCTTTTTCCTCAGTACTTCTTCTTAGGCAGTCATTTCCCATTGTGTATGTGTGCAACTGATTGATTATTCCTCCTTAAGTGGAATACTTTGCATTTGTTCTTATCGAATTTCATCCTGTTTACTTCAGACCATTTCTCTAGTCCAAACCATTTTGATTTTTAATCACATCCTCCAAAGCACTTGCAATCTCTCCCAGGTTGGTATCCACAAGTACTCCTTTTCTTTCTCCCAGCTTGGTATCATATGCAAACTTTATAAGTGTACTGTCTATGGCATTATCTAAGTCATTGATGAAGATATTAAACAGAACCAGAACTGATCCCTGCAAGACCCCACTCAATATGCCCTTCCAGCCTGACTGTGAAACACTGATAATTACTCTCTGGGGATAGTTTTCAAACCAGTTATGCACCTGCCTTGTAGCAGCTCCATTTAGGTTGTATTTCCCTAGTTTGTCTAAGAGAAGATCATGTGAGACAGTATCAAAAGCCTCACTGAAGTCAAGATGTACCACCTCTAATGCTTCCCTCTATCCACAAGGCTTGTTACCCTGTCAAAGAAAGCTATTAGTTGGTTTGACACTATTTTTTCATGACAAATCCATGCTAACTGTTACTTATCACCTTATTAAATTCCAGGTGTCTGCAAAGTGATTGCTTAATTATTTGCTCCATTATCTTTCCAGGTACTGAAGTTAAGCTGATTGGTCTGTAATTCCCTGGGTTGTCCTTATTTTCCTTTTTATATATTGGCACTAAATTTGCCCTTTTTCAGTCCTCTGGAATCTTTCCTATCTTCCATGGCTTTTTGAACATAGTCGCTAATGGCTCAGATATCTCCTCAGTCACATCCTTGAGAATTCTAGGATGCATTTAATCAGGAACTGTTGATTTGAAGACTCTAACTTGTCTAGGTAATTTTTAGCTCATGCTTGCCCTATTTTAGCCTCACATCCTACCTCATTTTCATTATGTTAGACATCCAATCACTACTAACCTTTTTGGTGAAAACGGAAAAAAGTGATTTAGCACTTCTGCCATTGCCACATTTTCTACAATTTCATGATCAATTTCACCTAAACTGACTTCCACTTTCAAATTCTCAACCGTTTCCTCCCTATTTGTCAAAATCAAGACTAGAACAACCTCTCCCCTAGTAGTTTTCTCCTCTTTCTGAAATAAATTGTCTCCAATACATTCTAAGAACTTGCTGGATAATCTGTACCCTATTGTATTATGTTCCCAACAGATGTCTGGGTAATAGAAGTCCCCCATCATCCCCAAGTCCTGTGCTTTGGATGATTTTGTTAGTTGTTGTTCTGTTTCCCCCCCACCCTCCCCAAAGCCTCATCCACCTCTTCTTTCTGGTTAGGTGGTCTGCAGTAGACCCCTACCATGCCATAACCTATGTTTTTACCCCTTTTATCCTTACCCAGAGACTTTCAACAAATCTATTTCATATTTCCATCTCAACCTCCATTTAATTGTATACATTTTTGATATAAAAGGCAACACTTCCCTCTTTACCTTTCCTGTCCTTCCTGAGAAAGCTGTACCCTTCTATACCAATATTCCAGTCATGTGTATTACCCTACCAAGCATCTGTGATGCCAACTATGTCATAGTTATGTTCATTAACTAGCATTTCAAGTTCTTCCTGCTTATGCCCCATACTTCTCATACTAGTACACAGACATCTAAGATACTGATTTGATTTCCCCCCATATTCTCTTTTTTCCTCTCCCTTATTCGTGCTATAATGACCCAGACTCCCCACAGATTCTGACATTTCTTCCAGCTCTCCATGTTTTTGACTTACCTGTGGGCTTTTGTCACCTGCCCCCATCAAACCTAGTTTAAAGCCCTCCTCACTAGGTTTAGTAGTCTGTATCCAAATATGTTCTTCCCCTTCCTTGATAGGTGGACTCCATATCTGCTGAGCATCTCTTGGTCAAGGAAGCCAAAGCCCTCACAGCCAGACATTCACCTCCAAGATTCATCTGTCTTTTCCTGGAGGATTCTTGACTATTAGTTTTGCCCCCTCAATCCCAGCAGCTCCTTTCCCCTTGTCTCTCTGAGGTCTCTCCACCCCAAGCTCAGAATGTGGGGGGATGATGAACTCACAGATTCTTTGGGTTCCGAACTCCCTGAGGGAGGATATATGCTATTGGTAGGTTTCTGAATTAAACCAAGTGGAAATGTAGAGTAGAGGTGGTAGATTGGTTTCCTAACCTTAATCTGTTTTTTATTGTCAGCTTAGTATATTATGAGACATGTCTCTGTGTCTGAGTTTGAGAAACAGAAGTGGTACAGACTGGAAAGAAAACTGATGTCCAAAATATGTGACTCTTTGAGGATTAATGGATATGGGAGAGCTTTGCGGTAGGAGGCAGGTTCTATGTCCTTTTTCTTATTTTTTTTCTGATAAGTACTGGTCTGATGGATAATTTTGTATATGGCTTTCTGAATATGAATGGACACAGGGACATTAAAAAACAGATGGCTCTTTTTGAGCACCTGTTCCAGAAAAAGATGGACACCTTCATTTTTGCAAGAGATGCATACAGATACAGCCAAACTGATTGGCTTGTTGATTGGAGTGGGGAGATTTTTCTGAGTGATATTCTGCTGCAAGTGCAGGAGTTACCGTTTTCTTTGTGGACAGGGTGAAGCCTGATTCAGTGGTTGTGCAGAAAGTTGTTCCAGGTCATTTATTGATGGTTCAACTACTTTTGAACATCATCATTTTTTTTAAATTAGTGTCTATGCTCCTACTGTAGGGAAAGACAGGATTTTTTGTTTTTGTTTTTCAGAACTTGGGTACTCTCTTGACAAATTGCTTGACAAGTATTGTTTTAATTTTGGAGGGCAATTGTAATTGTATTCTTAGTGAGAAATTGGATAGGAATTATTTGGAAACAGAGCCACTGTCTGTTCGTTGACTTGACAGTCTCTCTTACAGACTTCTGACCTGACTGTGTGGCAACATTTTCACGCCAATGTGCAGCCATACACATGGGGGAGTGCTAATGACAGATCTTTTTTTATGGCTTGTTTGGACCATATTTATGTTTTTACTCATTATTTGTCTCATTTGCTTTCTGGTTGTATTGTTCCTACTGGGATTTCAGATCATGGTTTGCTCTTATTTGTGTTGTCTCTTCCTTCTATTCAAGACCATTATCCATACTGGCATTTTAACATTGGCCTTTTACAGGATGTTCACTTTTGAGACTCTTTCAATTATTTTTGGGGAGCCTGAGTTGCCTCAAAGGATGTTTTCCCTCTCAATGAGGCAATGGTGGGAGGTTGGTGAAGATGACATGAAATGTTTTTGTCAGTAGTACACTCTGCAGACAACCCTGGGCTTTCACTGGAGTATGGGGAAGGTAGAGTTGGAGTTTTTGTGGAACTTGAAAAAGCTTTTTACAGAAATAATCATGCTGGGTTCCATGAGAGCTTGACACCCCCCCCCCCCCCACAAGCTTTTACAGAGCATGTGGCGTTGGAAAGTTTAGAGTGCACTGGTTAAGGCCTGATGTCAGGGCCTTTTTTTCCAAATAGTTTGCACCTATTCAGTTTTTCTTCAGCCTGGAAAAGAAACATGTTGGGAGGAAGAGGACTGGCCACTTCAAGATGTCATTGGGCTGAGTGCTTTCAGATCCAGTGAGGATTAGGAACTTTGGTGTGAATGTTTTCCTCAGAGCTGTGTGCCAATCTGAGGCATGGCAGGCCCTTGCAGATCTTCCTAGGATTTCAGCATTGGATGTGGATAAACTTGAACATGACCTACGCAGTGTAGTTGTAGCCAATACTAGAAAGACAAGGTGGGTGAGGTAATATCTTTGATTGGACCAACTTCTACTGGTGAGAAAGACATGGCTGAAAAGCTTGTCTCTCTTGCCAACAGAAGTTGGTCCAATAAAAGGTATTACCTCACCCACCTGGTCTCTTGAACAGGACCTGACACTTTCAGAATTGATTTCTGCCCTAAACGGCTCGATCAATTTAATCAAATTAATCATGATTGTGATGTCCAGGTTTTGACTGGATGTGAGCACTCTTGAGCCAGCTTCCTCAGCTTGCATAAATTGGGAGAAGTGTGACACACTCCTGCTGGGGCTTGAGTGATCTCCCACACCCTGACTTTGCCAGGGAGGGGGGCAAGGAGGTATTGTGAAGCTGAACTGGCTTAACGGCACTGAGAATTATGCAGGGACTGGATGATATTTTGGGTTGGAAGTGGGAGGGAGTTCTGGAAAAGTTGGAGGGGTTGCAAAAGCGGAAGTGGTGTTTGCCTCAACTCTCCTTCTGAGGACAAGTGTTAGAGGCATTAAATTATTAAAGACGATGTTGTGATATAAGTGCGTTGTTTTGGATCCCCCTCCCTTCTTTTTAGAAAAAGTTCTGAAGGTTGAAATGGAGTATTTTGTATCTGTCCGTTGTGGAAGGGCATCAAGGTCTCATTGATCTTTTGAGCAGAGTTGCTACTTTCTGATGACAGTCTCTGTGGCAGCTGTTTGTGGATGAGCCTGTTCCTTGAAACTGACCTTTTGTTTTTCTTCGGCGGGTATGGGATTGGGTTTTGATCAGAATCTTTTCTGGTTGGATGCTGAGTGTCTCAATTTTGAGGTGTTACTGGATTTTATCAAAACCTTTTCAACACTCAGAGATTTTTTTAAGTTGAAGACAAGGATAGGCGGCTGGGGTTCCTAGGAAAGCTTGCTGAACCTTTTGTTTATAAACCTGCTGTGAGGATTCCTAGCTCTGTTTCTAGAAGTCTTGGCTCTTCCCTTATTGCAGCAGTTGTAACAAAACCTGGTTCATTTAATTGACTTTACTAGTTTTACATGGATCTCAGTAGCTGTCTTGGTTGCCAAGCTTGGTTTGCATTCTATTTGCTGGGTTTCTTGTTTTTTATCAAAGGTGGAATCAACCCTTCCTCGGGGCAGTATTGCTAGTCTGGACATTTACCTCCTTGAATGAGCCATTCCCAATTACGCTGATGTTTTTGTGTCCTTGCCTGTTGTTTCTGCTGTGGATTGGGATGTTGACAAGCCTGGCAGCTTGCTTGCTTTCAGTGGGTCTTCAGAATTTACTTTTAATGGCTTAGCCCCTAAATGACTGTATGTGGTTTTGGTAAAGATTTGTCTTTTCATTTTCCAATGCTTGTTGATTATCCCAATACAGTACAGACTAGACAGCTTCTGGTTGTGGACACCAGCCAGCCAGCCTGGAGAACTATATACAAGTTTCTGATTGCAAAGAGGATGGGTGGCCTCTAGAATCATAGAATCATAAAATATCAGGGTTGGAAGGGACCCCAGGAGGTCATCTAGTCCAACCCCCTGCTCAAAGCAGGACCAATCCCCAACTAAATCATCCCAGCCAGGGCTTTGTCAAGCCTGACCTTAAAAACTTCTAAGGAAGGAGATTCCACCACCTTTCGAGATAATGCATTCCAGTGTTTTACCACCCTCCTAGTGAAAAAGTTTTTCCTAATATCCAACCTAAACCTCCCCCACTGCAACTTGAGACCATTTGTCCTCATTCTGTCATCTGCTACCACTGAGAACAGTTTAGATCCATTCTCTTTGGAACCCCCTTTCAGGTAGTTGAAAGCAGCTATCATATCCCCCCTCATTCTTCTCTTCCGCAGACTAAACAATTCCAGTTCCCTCAGCCTCTCCTCATAAGTCATGTGTTCCACTCCCCTAATCATTTTTGTTGCCCTCCGCTGGACTCTTTCCAATTTTTCCACATCCTTCTTGTAGTGTGGGGCTGAAAACTGGACACAGTACTCCGGATGAGGCCTCACCAATGTCGAATAGAGGGGAACGATCACGTCCCTCGATCTGCTGGCAATGCCCCTACTTATACATCCCTAAATGCCATTGGCCTTCTTAGGAACAATGGCACACTGTGGACTCATATCCAGCTTCTTATCCACTGTAACCCCTAGGTCCTTTTTAGAAGAACTGCTGCCTAGCCATTCGGTCTCTAGTTTGTAGCGGTGCATGGGATCCTTCCATCCTAAGTGTAGGACTCTGCACTTGTCCTTATTGAATCTCATCAGATTTCTTTTGGCCCAATCCTCTATTTTGTCTAGTCCCTCTGTATCCTATCCCTACCCTACAGCATATCTACCTCTCCTCCGAGTTTAGTGTCAACTGCAAACTTGCTGAGGGTGCAATCCACACCGTCCTCCAGGTCATTTATGAAGATATTGAACAAAACCGGCTCCAGGACCGACCCTTGGGGCACTCCACTTGATACCGGCTGCCAACTAGACATGGATCCATTGATCACTACCCGTTGAGCCCAACCATCTAGCCAGCTTTCTACCCACCTTATAGTCCATCCCTCCCATACTTCTTTAACTTACTGGCAAGAATACTGTGGGAGACAGTGTCAAAAGCTTTGCTAAAGTCAAGGAACAACATGTGCACGGCTTTCCCCTCATCCACAGAACCAGTTATCTCATCATAGAAGGCAATTAGATTAGTCAGGCATGACTTGGCCTTGGTGAATCCATGCTGACTGTTCCTGATCACTTTCCTCTCCACTAAGTGCTTCAGAATTGATTCCTTGAGGACCTGCTCCATGATTTTTCCAGGGACTGAGGTGAGGCTGACTGGCCTGTAGTTCCCAGGGTCCTCCTTCTTCCCTTTTTTAAAGATGGGCACTACATTAGCCTGTGACCTAGTAACTTCCGTGAGTTGCCGGAAGAAAGCCTTGTCCACCTCATCACCCTGGTCTGGTGGTCTATAGCAGACTCCCACCATGACATCACCCTTATCGCCCTGCCTGTCCTTCCTGAACAGTTTATATCCATCCATGACAGTACTCCAGTCATGTGAGTTATCCCACCAAGTGTCTGTTATTCCAATCACATCATAATTCCTTGACTATGCCAGGACTTCCAATTCTCCCTGCTTGTTTCCCAGCCTTCTTGCATTTGTGAATAGGCACTTGAGATAACTTCCTGTTTGTCGTGCTTTCTTAGTATGAGGCAGGAACCCTCCCCTTTTGTGCTCTCCTGCTCGGGCTTCCTCCCGGTATCCCACATCCCTACTTACCTCAGGGCTTTGGTCTCTTTCCCCCAGTGAACCTTGTTTAAAGCCCTCTTCACTAGGTTAGCCAGCCTGCTTGCGAAGATGCTCTTCCCCCTCTTCGTTAGGTGGAGCCCGTCTCTGCCTAGCACTCCTCCTTCTTGGAACACCATCCCATGGTCAAAGAATCCAAAGCTTTCTCTCCGATACCATCTGCGTAGCCATTCATTGACTTCCACGATTCGACGGTCTCTACCCAGGCCTTTTCCTTCCAGGGAGAGGATGGACGAGAACACCACTTGCATCTCCAACTCCTTTATCCTTCTTCCCAGAGCCACGTAGTCCGCAGTGATCCGCTCAAGGTCATTCTTGGCAGTATCATTGGTGCCCACGTGGAGAAGCAGGAAGGAGTAGCAATCCGAGGGCTTGATGAGTCTCGGCAGTCTCTCCATCACATCGTGAATCCTAGCTCCTGGCAAGCAGCAGACTTCTCGGTTTTCCCGGTCGGGGCGGCAGATAGATGACTCAGTCCCCCTGAGGAGAGAGAATCCCCGACCACCACCACCCGCCTCCTCCTCTTGGTAATGGTGGTCATGGAACCCCCATCCCTAGGACAGTGCATCTCATGCCTTCCAATCGGTGGAATCCCCTTCTGTTCCCTTCCCTCAGATGTACCATCTAGTCCACTCTCCGCATTAGCACCTGTGGAGAAATCATGAAAACGGTTGCTTACCTGAATCTGTGCTGCTGGTACATGGACACTCCCCTTTCTTCTTCTGGAGGTCACATGCTGCCAAAAGTTCTCTAGTGGAGAACTTTTCATGGAGATATTGCCCCGAACATGTTAGTGCATCATCTGACTCTCTGGAGGTGCCCATATCGGGTCCTTTTAGTGACTGTTTTTCATATGTTTCTTTCTTGTTCCAGGTTACAGCCATTATTTATTTTACCTCAGGGTATTTTTCATTAATGTCTTGTGATTTTTCTCCTATTGTATTTATTTTTATTATTAAGTATAGGTTCACAAATAGATCTGGGGTATGCCTTTCAAATGTTATTTTGGGTCAAGCAAAGATGGACATGTTAGAAAGTAGATTATATGAATTATTTGGTACTGGGGTTGCCAACGCTCATTGGCTTTCTTAGATTTTAGTGGTTTTACACCTTTGTTTGGAGTTTAGATCTTATACTTTTATAAGTGATTTGGATCAATTTATTCAATGGTAGCCTCCTGGAAAAATGCTTTGTACTGTTCGGGATGGGCAATTGTTTTTGAATTTGTAATTTTATTTGTTTTTACTGTGTTTCTGTACTGATTTTATTAAAAGTGTTTTAGAAGTGAGTATTTCTACCCCACCCCCATCCCATGACTGCTGTCTGTGGATAAATATTTCAGCAGTCACTAGGACAGAGTGAGAATGCACTTACACACATGCAAAAATGGACATGTGAGCTAAGTGGAGGCTTGAGGATGAAAATCACATTCTAAATGTCATTCAAAAAGAAGAGAGGGGACCAGATCCTCAGCTGGCATTGCTCCACTGAACTACCCCAGTGGAACTGCACCAGTTTACATCAGCTGAGGACCTGGCCCAGATTCTCAAGTTGAGGATCCCACATCAGAGGACTAATGGAAGTTTGGTAGTTTGGCATACTCTTTTGAATTGTACTATCCTATGACAGAGTAACCACTCACACTAAAAATATATTGTACAGCATAGTGTTCTGAGTTCTTACTGTAGCACAGTTGCATAAGGATAAAGACAATTACATCACAATCATTCAGGAAGTGCTAAAGTATTCTAAGAAACTGTTAATTCTCCTGAAGTATTGTTTATCCAGCTCTGCTGATGATAACAAGCCTGCAAGGTAAACTATGCACACCTGTGTAATCCTATTCAAATTACGCTGTTCTCTGCTGGAGGCGGGGTGGGAGGAAGGAATGTTATTATTGTTTTGTTTATTATTTGGTAGCCAACACGAGAATGTGCAGTTGGTGCCAATTGTCTTGTACTCAAACATTCAGTAATACGACAGTGACTCAGGAGGGAGATGGCAAAGCCAAAGCTATAATAGTTAACTTTTATTAGGAGGAGCCATAGCAATGGAATGGATGCCTTGTTCTACCTTCCCTATCAGTTGTGTGAGTGATTTATGCAGCTTTTTTCCTGCTCAAAAAGGAAGATGTGAGGAGACAGGCAAATGCCAGGATGAAGAGGGAAGCATGTTCCCAGTTCTCTGAAAGGAAAACTTAAAGGGAACAAAAATATTGAGGCCATGATGAGTAATAAAGTAAGTTAATAAATTGGTGGCTGCCCCTTTAGCTTTTCCTCTGGCACATTTTAGAAGGACGCCCATAGAACCAAACTGTTAAAAAAACAGTTTTAAAAAATGTTTATTAAACCAAATGAACTGTAAACTTCAATTGAAACAATCTTGACACTGAGATTAACAGCAATAAGTTAATAGAAATAAGCAATGTACAGTGCTTATCATCCTTAGATGCTCTATCATTTATTTATTTAATTTAGAAAAAATAAATAACAAGCCTATTCAAGGCTCTAGGCACCCTACCTCATCATTAATGACACATTGAAATCCCTGCAGTCTTAATGTCATCATTTCACAGAAAGTCAGCCAGCCAGACACATGCACTAACTCCTTTCCACCCCTTCATCACTATGAGAAGCAAATCCTCAGCCCTATTGAAAGTGTTATGGCTGCTGATGACATACATCAATTGACGTCCTGCATGTACATCTGTGTTGAAAAGTTTGGCCACAATGGTCATTATTTACTAGCCTTATGTCCTCCATTGCCAATGGCTTCATTCTGTACTGTCTTCTGGTTAAAAAGAAGAAACAACAATTGGGACAATATTAAATCGCTGACATTGCTCAGTTCACTTTCAACTGCCACATAAACAAAACACCTCTTTTTTGCATTGATTTACTTTTAAATGTGCCTTTGATGCTTGTATATTGTCCTATTGCTAGCGGTAAGAATGAGTGCAGCTGCCATGTGATTAAGCTCACTCCTCAGAGTGGATGAAAGCTATACTCCTATAAAGAACCTTAACTATTTGATTACTACTTCTAATGGAATCTAATTAATGCTGTGAATTAACATAGGAACATAGCTATTGCCATATTGGATCAGACCTCTGATCCATCAGTCCAGTATTCTATCTGCAACCGTGGCCACTACCAGTGGGTTCCAATTTCAAACTTGAGAGCCTAAATATGGGGGCATGAAGCAGAATTAGATAGCTAAATACTGTGCTGTTTTAGGCACCTAAATGCTACAATGGAAATTGTTTAGGCTATAATTCTTTCACACTGAACATCCATGCTACTACCTCCTCCGCAGAAGCACACAGACATCTAATAGGATTCATGCACACAGGTTTTTGAAAGTCGGAGGGCCAATTTTTTAAGGTATTTAAGCATGTAAGGATGTAGATAGATGCCATTGATTTCAGGAGTTAGGCACTAGACACTTCTTTGAAAATCCCATGGAGCATTTATCTGCCTCCGTAGGTGCATAAATACGTTTAAAGATTGTACCATTTAATTTCTTTAGATTCTTTACAGTGCTGAAGCTGTTGATTCTGAATCTTGTTTTTATGGTGTTCTGGTGATCTGTTTAATAAAGTACTTACTGTGTGTGCATTGAAAACAAAAATCCATGCTAACTTGTAAATATCCTATCATGACCAACACCTTTCCACACTTGATCTCACATCTCTTTTGCATCTGGAGCAATATAAAGCAAAAAACCAACAAGAGCAACATACTGAATCTTGGAAAATCCTTATTAGGGGTTACACACTAGATCTGAAAAGGTGATCATAGAAAAACAAACAAGTTAATATGTTGTTCGCTGCAGAAAATTGGAAGGTAAAGGAAAAACATCTATGGATGTAAGAGAAAGGAAGTTCGATTAAGAAGCTTGCAGACTCAGCAGAGAAAGAAGCCAAGAAAGACAGATGCCAAATCTAAATACCAATTTTGCAAGGAGCTAAATCACTTATTCAGCAACCATTCATTGACAGGGTACAATAATTGTCCTGGGTACAATGCTATTGTCTTCTAGGGGAAGAGTTTTTGCATAGTCAGATTGAAATGATTCAGAAGTCAAAAATGGCTGTGAAATCAACTATTTTTTATTCACACAGATACTATAATGATCCAGATGTTTCCCCTTCAACAGATCATAGAATGGTTATAGTAGGCCCTAAACATAGCTTTTCAAAAACATTTGATCACTGAGATTACTTGCTACTGTGTGATACTTTCCATGGAGTGTGTGTGTGTGTATGTATGTGTATATATATAAAGTTATTTGCAATATCTATTATCTGTATGAGATGAGGAGCATTGTAAAAGTTTTGGATTTTCTAACAAGGGGACTGATCCTGAATTCACTGAAGTCAATTGAAAGGCTGCCATTAACTTGGTTTGGCACAAGTGCACAAGTCATCCTTACCATTTGACTTTGCCATGGATTGAACTTTATGAGTGAAGTTTGATTTCAAGACTATTATAGAAGTTTGTTAATGGATAGTGAAATTATGACACCAGATCAATCAATACATCAAATAGATTTGAATGAAATATTAACTGTGATGCTTACGTTAAAATTTGTCCAGGTTTGAGTTGGTGAAAGATTTGAGAAATTGAGGCAGTTTTAAGATTTTTTTTTTTTAATGTTTAGCAATATTTTATGCAAAAGCTTTTATGGTGCTGCCATGATGACTATCAAGATTTTGCAGCAAATTGTTGCATTACTTTTCAGATGTTGCGGTGGGTTGGTTTTTAATAGCCACATAGCCTGTATGGCATTGGGTTGTGGTTCCTGTCTGGTTTGGAGCAATCCACCACTGGAATAAAGGACGTATTGGGGGTTCAGTCAATGAAGATAATGGAGCGTTGCATCGTCTGTACCCCAGGATTCCAATGCAATTGGGCTGTAAGTCAATATTGAATAACAAAAATTCAGGCTGGCACCTTCTACTCTTATAATCTGGAAGTCTTTCTTTCTTAAGAAATATGACTCCAATGCCCTACCAGACACTTACTGTTCTTGCACACAAACAAACTGTGCATAGTGCTACAATAACCTATTCATTTTTTCTAGGTTGTTTTTTACACCAGTGTTATAGAGTTGTTGCCATTACAAGTCCATTTTTTCCAGCAGTTACCATACGGGTGGTTTCTGAAATGTGATAGCCATTCACTAACCTCAATGCAGAGAATAAATGTTTTATCTCGTGCACCACTGAGTGGTAAATGTTCACTTTTTAACAGTGAACACTGAATAAGATGGAGAATCATAAGAATGTCAAATAAGATGAAAAGCTGTGACCACTTGCAGTCAATACATTTTCCATGGCACTCTTTGCAAGACTTAGGTGGTGGTCTGGCCATATTCCAACTTGCATAGTTCCATGCCATCCACATAAAATTTGTTTTGATATGGTAATCTCCACTGTCTTAAACCATTGTGATAGTGTTGCAGAGTGCTGTTAAAATGTTGCCAGGTTTCATTTCAGAGGTGGCTGCAATTTGGTGGCAAGTAAAGTGATTGCAGTACTGTATATCATTTTTAAAGTGCATTAGGACCCTTTGAGAGGAAAGACTATAAATCTAAGTTGTCATTATTATTAATAGTAGTAGAAATAGTAATAATTGAGAGAGAAATAAGGAAATTATATCGAGCCAACGATAAATCAGAGGCTCTTGAAGTTGGATACTAAAGTCAGATTTGACACCTTGAAAGGCAGCCAAAGAAAGTTCATGGTCTTATTCATGGGAAAGTTGGCATTACCTACCCAGTCAAGACACAGAAAAAAAGTTTGCATTATAACACTTCATAGAGAATAATGTTCCATACTAAAACCTATGCAAAGAGATGTTTGTAGTTGCACTGTTAGGATTGCATACACAACGTTCACATGGCACACTGTGTGTGTGTAAGCATGCAAGATGATATACAACCTTTTCTACAACTCCAGATGCACATGTGTAGTGTCTTGTAATCTTTGTTTCATTCTTGTATACTTACGCTAATTTCATTGTCCTTATATATAGATATTTCCTTTCATAAATTGTCTTTTCTCAAAGGTTTGTATTTTGACAACTTTGTGGATCCCTGAGAACTAATATACCTTGAAAAAAAAACAAGAAGAAACAAAACAGCACCATAGTCTGTCTTAGGTATAGTTCTTGGGATGGAGCAATTATTTATTAAGATAATCAGCCATTCCATCAAAGAATATGCAATGCTTTTTTCCGTGTCCTAAACAATTGCTGACAGTTTTTTGTCCTGTCATGTTTTCCCTCTTTCTCCCCCTGTATTAAGGTGCTCTTTTCTATCATCTTCACACTCTGTGAAGATTTTCTCCTGCCCTCAATGCCTCTGAACACCAAGACTTCTAGTCATTTTCACCTTCCTCTGCTTCGGTGCAGTGCCACTTTTAGACACCATCACCTTGCTTATTAATGGTACCTTTATCAGGACTCCTCATGGAACTAATAGATGCTGAAACTGATGATGCAGCAGATAGAAAGTCAACTACGCAGTACCTACAATTGGTCATTCTAAACATGACTTCAGGCCAGATTCTCATCTGAGAGGAAAATTTGCCCCTAAAAAGCCTCCGGGCCACTAAAAAATTCCCTCTTGCCTGAATGAGAACAGAGTAAAAACATCAGACTTAGCCCTAATGTGACTACTCCCTGTTTCTGGCTTAAGCACACACTTTCAGCTAGCAATGCTAATCTTATCTTAATTTGGTTACGGAATCATTTGAAATGCTTAAATATTAGTTCCTCTAGAGTCCTTTTCCCCCTTCATAATAGCTAATGTAAAGGCTATTTTATATTCATAAGCTTCCCTCTTTGATAAAGTGTCATTGTCTCTGTCTGGCTTTGGGGCTCCCTGCTCTCCAAATCCCAAGCCTCACGTGGCTTACAGGAAGCATTAGTATTTGTTGCTCTCAAGATTTTTAAAAGGCAACGTTCCAGTGAAGAGAGAGTCTTATTTTCTCTGTCAGGCTTGACACAGTATTCACATACTTCACATACTAAGCTGTCTTGCTCAACTGTATATGGGGACAAATATTTGTAGGTACATCAAGATGCATCTTATCACAGAAGAGACTCAAAGAACTATAACAGAAAAATGAGTGAATGAACTAACAAAAATACTAACAACAAAGAGATGTAAAGGAAAACACTCAAGATAATGGGGAGGAATTGGCATCCTGGTCAGCAGTCTCAATAGACAGGCAATGACAGGGTAGGCAAGAAGACCTCTAACATCCTAGAGATGATCCTTCCAGGACAATGCTGAGGACTGCTGGATGAACAATGTGGGGAAGCGGGCACAGCTGATTCTCACAAAGAACTTGTTGAACTTGTTTAGTAAATAATCAGACTATTTATCAATACCTATTAACTGATCCCCTACCTATTAATAGTGGCAACAGGACTAATATATCTTAGAGACAGTGCAGCAGGACTCACTGCAATGTTCAGTCAACGTTGCTGTTACCAAATGGGTTGTAGGACAAGCTGTCTAAACCCAAAAGACCTTCTCTTTGGATTGGGGGGATCAGTAGGCCCATATCCAACTTTTTCACAGCCAAGATAAAGTTGTATGGATCCCCTGCAGATGAAAGAGAATAGGGAGAAGGCCACTAGATCCCCACAGAAGACATCAATGGAAAGAGAGGTGAGCTTTGGACCTGAGGGAAGGAGGATCCAGATGTTGGAGTGAACCATCTTCACTTTCCTCCCCCTGGGATGAAGGAAGAGTGAGCCAGGCATCTTTACACACTCTTTGCAACAAAGGTGGCAGAAAAAGGAATCTAGCCAGTGTGTATTTCTTTTCTTTCCTCTTCTATGGGGACCATGAGAAGGGGAGCAGGTGAGGGGAATCCTCTTCTGTCATCTCAGCATGGAAAGTTTATTCTCCTAATATCTTCTTGTAGGGTGGGAGGAAGGGAAGTGTCCTGCGTAGAGAAGTGTAACAGTATGTGCTCCTAACTTGGGCCCACTACTGGTTGGTAGTAAACACCTGTTCCTCAAAAGGTGCTGGTCTATATTTTCAGAACTGTGAAATGATTTTGCTTGCCTCAATTTTTGGGTGCTAAATATGAGACACTTATAAAGCCCCATTTTTTAGAAAGTGCTGAGTACCCTCAATCAGAAAATCAGTTTCCTTTAAGGTTTCTCAAGTTGAGCAACCAAAGTCACACATATGTTTTCAAAATTTAGTTTGAATCTTGTTCCTTATTTCAACTCCCTTGATTTTCAAGTGGTCTGACACTCAGCATGCTGTGTTCCTCCATCCCTAATGAAGGTGATAAAATCCTGTTGCTACATTCTATGGAGCAAGCAGTTACAATGTCTGATCAGTAGTTTGGATACAGATATGTCTTTGCCCTATCAAATAAAGAAAATATCCTTTGGGATTTGGATGTTTTTTTATTATTCTAGCTTGATGTTTCAATGATAAAAGTCAAAGAATGTGGCTGATACAGAAGCTAGCTATATTTAGGCAAAACTCTAGAAGTGGGATTTGGTTCTAAGTCTCCTCTGTATTTTTGTTTCTTGCATTGCCTGCCAGGCTTGAATTATATAAAATTAATAATTGAGTGCTGGATGTTTTACATTTCTCTGCAATATATGAATGTCAGAGAAAAAGAAAAGAGGGGGGAAGGGTTAGCAGCTTGGGGTAATAATGACAAAAGTATTCTTCAATGTGTCTGTCTGAAAGACTGAATTGAGCTGGTAGAGATGAAATAATAATGTAAAGTAATTCATCTATCAATCTACCTTTGCTCAGTCTTTACATATTTATTCCTATGCTTCCTCACTTTCAGACATGACCTGTTTTCACCAGCTCCTATTTAAGTCAGTGGCAAGATTCCAATGACTTCCGTGGGAGAAAGATTGGGCTGTTTGTTCTTATTACAGTATATGCCATGTAGTAAGGGCAGAAAATAAGCCAAAGCAGATACAAACTACACAATGCATAGGTATGGTTGCACTGTTGTTCTCTTATGCCTCTCATAGCTGTGTGAAAATATTATACTCTAAGGGAAATGTACATTCTTTCTTAGTTTTGAGAAATAGATTCTAACTGTTTTGGCAGGCTTTGAGAAATTCATCTAAGTTGAGAGTATAGCCTTCACCAAGGGTTGGCCTACTACTGAATCTTATAAAGTTAATAAAAAAAGGCAAAACCTCATATGCCCTTATACTGTTTCCAAGCCACCTGATTTTGCTAATCCTGATCTGTTGTGTATTTTTAATGGCAGCTCCGACTAGCAGCCAGACCTATTCCTGGTCCCTTCAGTGCTGATAACAATGTATAGTGTAAACCTATGGGTCTGCTGTAAGAAAGGTTTAATATGATACAGTTTTGACTATCCTAACTGCAACTACCAAAAGAACTCCCTGGACATGCTTATGTCCCAGTTTCTTTTATTAATTACATTGAAAAATCTCTATAATTTCTGGAATCCCTGTTATCCAAAGCAGCCATACGAAGTCAGACCAGGGGTCCCCCTAACGCAATATCCTTTCTTTGAATGATGCCTATAAGTTAGTTTCTTCCTAACTACTAACAACTACTGGTTGGCTTATGGTCTGAAGCCCAAGGATTTTATATAAATTTACACAAACCTTTTAAAAACCTTTTTAATGTATCCAGTCTCATTATCCATTAAAAAAATCAGCTCTATTTAGAATCCTACTTTCTATCTTAACTATTTATATGGCCTCTACAACTGCACATCACAATCTTTAAATGCACTTATCTTCACAACACGTTTCTGAGGTAAGGAAGGACTATTCTCCCTATTTTATTGATGTGGAACTGAGGAACAGAAAGAGGCCATGTCTTGAGCAAGATCACACAGAAGTCTGTGGCAGAACAGGGAATTTAACCTACATCTCCTAAGTCCCAGGTTAGTTCTCTAAACAGGAGACCATCCTTTCTACTAAGTGGTGGCCTTACCACTATTGATGGCAATGAGTTTCACAGGTTAATTTGTGTTCTTAAAAAAAAAATCCTTTTACCATTTATAAATGTTTCTATCTCTCTTAATAATGAGAAAGGGTAAATAGGAGTGTCTTTTATAACCTCCTTTGTACCATTTGTTATTATGTATTCATCTTCTATATCCACTCTTACTTGTCTCTTCTTCAAGTTACAGTGCTATTTTTTTTTCATTTTTTTAAAATACAAGTCCATCCATAGCTCTAATCATTTTTCAACACTCACTATGGAACTCTTTCATTTTTCTGTTATACACACATCTATACCTAGATATATATTTGTAGATTCCAAGGACAGAAGAGACCATTGTGATCATCTAGCTTGACCTGTATAATCCCTAGAGCACCTCTTTTAGAAAAAACATCCAATCTTGATGTTAAAAATTATCAATGATGGATAATCCACCTTATCACTGGTAGATTGTTCCAATGGTTAATTATTCTCACAGTTAAAAAATTACACCTTTATTTCCAGTCTGAGTGTGTCTGTCTTCAACTTCAAAGTCACTGGATAGTGTTCTACCTTTCTCTGATAGACTGAGGAGTCCATTATTAAATATTTGTTTGTGTGTAGCTACTTAGAGTTTAATCAAGTTACCCCTTAACCTTTTCTTTGGTAAACTATCACTATAAGGTATGCTTTTTAATCTCTTAATCATTCTTGTGGCTTCTCTCTGAACCCTCTTCAATTTATCAACATCCTCCTTAAATTGTGGGCACCAGAACAGGGCATAGTATTCCAGCAGCAGTTGCACCAGTGCCAAATACAGAGGTAAAATAACCTCTCTACTCCTGTTCAAGATTCCCCTCTTTCTGCATCCCAGGATTGCATTAGCTCTTTTGGCCACAGCATCATACTGGAAGCTCATGTTTGGCTGATTATCTACCGCAATGGTCCCCAAACTCGTTCCGCTGCTTGCGCAGGGAAAGCCCCTGGCAGGTCGGGCCGGTTTGTTTACCTGCTACGTCTGCAGGTTCGGCCGATCGCGGCTCCCAGTGGCTGCAGTTTGCTGTTCCAGGCCAATGGGAGCTCCTGGAAGCAGCGGCCAGTACGTCCCGTGGCCGGCGCCGCTTCCAGCAGCTCCCATTGGCCTGGAACAGCGAACTGCAGCCACTGGGAGCAGCAATCGGCCGAACCTGCGGATGCAGCAGGTACAAACCGCCTGACCCGCCATGGGCTTTCTCTGCACAAATGGTGGAACGAGTTTGGGAACCACTGATCTACCACAACCCCCAAATCTTTTTCAGAGTCACTGCTTCCCAGTATAGTCCCCCACTCTGGAAGTGTGCCTACATTCTTTGTTCCTACTTGTACACATTTACATTTAGTAGTATTAAAAAAACATATTATTTGCTTGTGCCAGTTTCCCAAATAATCCAGATAACTCTGAGTAAGTGACCTGTCCTCTTCATTATTTACCACTACTCCAATTTTTGTGTCATTTGCAAACTTTATCAATGATGATTTCATATTTTTTCCAGGTCATTGGTAGAAATGTTAAATAGTGTAGGGGCAAAAACCAGTCCCTGAGGGACCCCAAGGGAAACACACCCACTTCATGACGATTCCCAGTTTACAGTTCCATTTTGAGACCTATCAATTAGCCAGTTATTAATCCTTTTAATGTGTGCCAAGTCAATTTTATGTCATTCTAGTTTTTTAATCAAAATGTTGTGTGGTACCATGGCAAACACTTTACAGAAGTCTGTTACATCAACATGACCTTCATCAACCAAACTTGTAATATCATCAAAAAAGATATTTTTAGGTTGACAGCAATAAGTTTCCATAAACCCATGTTGATTTGCATTAATTACATTACACTCCTTTAATTCTTTATGAATCAAGTCCCATGCAGCCACTCCATTATCTTTCCAGGGATCGATGTCAGGCTGACAGGCCTATAATTATTTGGGCCATGCCATTTATCCTTTTAAATGATTGGCCCAACTTTAGCTTTCTTCCAATCTTCTGGAACTTCCTCAGTTCTCCATGACTTATTGAAAATCAATATTAACAGTCAACTCAGCTCCTCAACCAGACCTTTTAAAACTCGTGGATGCAAGTTATCTGGACCTGCTGATTTTTAAATGTCTAGCTTGGTAGCTTCTATTAAACATTTTTCAGAAATGCTAGTGGAATGGAAAGAGGGGTATCATAATTATATGATAAGACTATATCATTCAATTTTTCCCAATATATTTCTAAAATAGGGTGCCCAGAAATGCAAACAGTATTCCACGTCAGGAAATAACAGCATTATAAAAACTGTTATATTTTCAGGTCTATTATCCATTCTGTTCCTTATACTACCTAACATTTGTCTCTCTGACTGCCAGTGTAGACTGAGTGATGACATTGTTTGAGTTAGCAACACTAATGGCCAGGTTTTTTCCAGAGTGGTTACAGCTAATTTAGAAGTCAAAATATATAGTTGGAAGTTCAAATGATTCCCTGTAACATATATTATTTTGTCTTTCTTAACTGTGAATTTCATTTCTTATTGTGCTACCCAACCTAGCTGTATTATGTCCTTCTGAACTTCCTTCCAGTCTGCTCTAGTCTTGACTAGTGCTGGCTGGAAAACAAGAACTGCATTTTACAAAGAAAAAACAATACAAATATGTTTTGAGATTTGATTTTTGTTTTTCATTGGAATGAAGCTGAGACTTCAAAAATCGGGAGAGGGAGAGCCAAGTGGTACAGGCATTCACCTGGGCTGGAGCAGACTCTAGTTCAAATCCCCACTCTGCTTGATTCCCCAGAATATTGTCTCTTCTGGGCTCAGTTGTTCTTGGATTTTCACCAGAAATTCCACCCTGAACCTGGAAAGTGTCACCAAAATCAATGCACTTCTACAAAGTTTCAGTTTTAACCAATTGACATTTAAAAAAAAAAAAACCTTTACCCAAAAAATTCCTGACCAGCTCTAGTCTTGACTAACCTCAATACCTTTGTGACATCTGCCAATTTTGCTTCCTCATAGTTTATTTCCTTTTTGTGATCCCTGATAAATATATTAAACAATACAAACTTTAGCACAGACTCATGGGGCATCCCACAGTTAACCTTTTGTTATGTGTAAATTGACTATGTGTTCTTAGTGTTCTTCTGTCCGATGGACAGAAGTTAGCCATTCAACAAATATGTTCAATACCAGGTATTTAAATACTTGGTTGGAAGGATTATAATATTCACTTGAAAATATAGTACTGTTTCCAGAGTGCAGATATAATTATAAAAATTAAAATCATACTAAGTTAATGTAATTACCCTTACTCTTTAATTATAGTGTCAATAAAAGAATATCTGGGTTTGATCATATATTCCTTGTGAAAAAAGAATTCCCATTGACTTGAACAGGATTTACCCATATAAAAGCTGGTGATTGTTTGTCATATAACTTTCAACCTGGGTTATGATTCTATGTATTTTTCCTTTCATTCATCAGATATTTTTCTGTTCAAAAGTTTACATATACTTCATATCTGACATAATGCAAGTGACAGAGAATGAAAGCATTGGAGGTGGGCTGAATGATTCAACAGAAATGCTACTCTTCTATGTCCACCTACGGAAGCAACTATTGTTGTTACCCACACAACTCCTTATCAGTAGGGCAATCACATTTCCAACATCATGAGCAGTTTAAAAAAAGTAGATTTGAAAAAAACAATTGTTTGGAGTTCTTTTTATTTCCCTTCTGCTTTTTGAGCCCTAACGGGGCCCTCAGGTCACATTTTCAACCTTTTTTTCCCTGCAATTGTGAATGATAGAAACTCTGTCTAAATAAAAAAAGAAAGCTGAGATTTTCACGTGAGTCCAGGACATAAACTTTTAACTAAAAGTACAACAATTGGAAAATTTGTGAGAAAATCACATGATTTGGCAACAATGTTGGCAACAGCTCTGAAACCCAAACCTCATTGTTTTAGGTCTCAGTCCTTCACAGGAATCCTCACAAAAGTAATCCATTTTGAACTCAGTGGGAGTGTTCCCAGGCATAAACTTGAGCACTGATATAAGGATTTGAAGTGCTGGACCATAAAATAGTTAGGTCAAAGCTGAAAATAAAACATAGTTACATAATTATATATTTTTAATTAATTTGAAATGAGCTGAACTGGGTTACACAATCCTTATTTTCCTTCTCTAAGTACCCTCATCACTGGCAATCAAGTATACTACAGAGGTATTATTTTGGAGGGGCTGAATCCTCTAGGGTCTTGTCAAACTGCTGCCCTAGGCAAGCAGACCCCTTCCCCTACACAAGGCTTGAGTTATTAGGCCCTGATTCTGCATCTGATATACATGGGACCCCACTGTCAATAGGGTTCTGCCAAATGCAGCAGTCCACTCACACACCGTCAGTTACAGGATGAGGAGCTCAGTCTTTACTTGGAGAAAACTACCATTGACATCAGTGGATGTTTTGCTTTGGTAAAGATTTGGCCTGTCAGCATCATTTTCAATAGCTGTTTGAGGATACTAGAGGGAATTGAGTCCTCCATTTTCTGTGTGTTGTGTTAGACTCCAATTAGTAGGCGAACCAGGTAGAATACTTCTCCAAACTTCTTTACCTCCTGTGTAAGCAGATAGCACACGGGGTAAACAGCTTTTGCTCTAATGTCTGGTTTAAATTAAATTAAAATGGTTCAAATAATGGTGAGGTAAATTTTAACAGAGTTTATTTTATTACAGAAATAAAGTGGGTGGGTATTTTTCTTTTAGTACAGGTGTGGGTGATTAACATCTCTGAAATTCAGGCCCCACATTGGTCACCCAAAACCTCAGGCACCCCAAAGCAATAGCCACTTTTGAAAATGTTGGCCTTGGTGTTTAAATATATCTCAAATTATAGTAACTCTTAAAACAGTTAACATTCAGAAAAGTTAGCATTAATTCAATGCTTTAACCCATTGCCTCTATGCCTGAAGTCACAAAATAGGTCAGTTGCAAATCCTGCAAATTATAAACAAAAGTTTCATGTAAACTGCACTGAATATTGCTTCAAAAGCTGAAAAATAAAATAATCATAGGAAAGACTATTGTTGTGGGTGACTTTTGTCAAAGAAATACTTGAGATTCTTCTTCCTTCTGAGATTTATATTAAGCCGTTTATTTTAAGTAGTTAGTTGTCAAACCCAATCATCTGTGGTATTTCTCAAGTTACATGGTATATAAAGAGTACAGAGGAATTAGTGGTCTATTATGTACATTCCAGCTTCATTGTGAGCTATCAATATATACAAGGCACGATTCTCATGTATACTAAGACCTCTTCACACACCAATATCTCCAATGAAAGGTGCTTTTAAATGGGCATACATTTCATTTGCTCCCACTTTAAGGCTCTTTGACATTCCTTGAGTGGTGTAAATGAGATTTAAACTCACAGAATTTCAGGCAGAAATGGGAGAAAAATATTTTCACCAAAATTCTTTTTTTTTGTGTTGAAAATTTTCAAATGTTGAGATTTTTCAAAAATCTCTATCTTAAAGTGTTCTCTCAATTTTTTTCTAGGCCTTACTTCTGGCCTTCTTGAAACTGTTTTTATCCTATAGAGAAAGTATTCTGGGTTCATAGTTCATAGATTCCGAGGCCAGAAGGTACCATTAGATATCTAGTTTTACCTCCTGCATAACACAGATCATGGAACTTCCCTGAAATGTAAAAAAATATTATTTTTTACACTCTGAATAGTCCATTGCTGACAATCTCTTTTAAAACTACATTTGTAAAGCTTACCAAATACATTTTGTTGGGCTTTTGTACTTAGCTCTCCAGCTACAATTAAATAATAGTATTTCCAGAACTGCACTGACAATATGATTGATGTCAAGTATCAGAGGGGTAGCTGTGTTAGTCCGGATCTGTAAAAGCGGCACAGTCCTGTGGCACCTGATAGACTAACAGAGGTATTGGAGCATGAGTTTTCGTGGGTGAATACCCACTTTGTCGGATGCATGTAGTGGAAATTTCCAGAGGCAGGTATAAATATGCAAGCAAGAATCAGGCTAGGGATTACAAGCTTAGTTCAATCAGGGAGGATGAGGCCCTCTTCAAACAGTTGAGGTGTGAACACCAAGGAATGAGAAACTGCTTTTGTAGTTGGCTAGCCATTCACAGTCTTTGTTTAATCCTGAGCTGATGGTGTCAAATTTTCAGATGAACTGAAACTTAGCAGTTTCTCTTTGAAGTCTGGTCCTAAAGTTTTTTTGCTGCAGGATGGCTACCTTTAAATCTGTTATTGTGTGTCCAGGGAGGTTGAAGTGTTCTCCTACAGGTTTTTGTATATTATCTTTCCTAATATCTGATTTGTGTCCATTTATCCTTTTGCGTAGAGACTGTCCAGTTTGGCCGATGTACACAGCAGTGGAGTATTGCTGGAACATGATGGCGTATATTACATTGGTGTACGTGAATGAACCGGTGATGGTGTGGCTGATCTGGTTAGGTCCTGTGATGGTGTTGCTGGGCAGAGTTGGCATTGAGGTTTATTGCATGGATTGGTTTCTGAGTTAGAGTTACTATGGTGTGGTGTGTCATTGCTGGTGAGAATATGCTTCAGGTTGGCGGGCTGTCTGGGGGCGAGGACTGGCCTGCCTCCCAAGATGGTAAAAAATAAAGCTACTTTCTCCCCTCCCCCAAAATAAAAATCCCACCACTCCATCAAAAATATTTTGACATGATATAACACTATATAGATTTAAATTGTTGTTAAACAGAAACGGCCTAATTAATTGGAACTCCTTTCATAAACGAGAAAGGAAATTTTGCCTTATGCTGTAGAAGAGAAGTGCAGTATTGTCATGTCTGAGAGGGTAATATCAACAGAAAGGAATATTGTAGAATGGAGAAAATGAATTAAAATATTAACCTATGTTTGACAAGGTCCCTTACTTAACTTTCTAATTAAAAGGATAGCTAAGAGCTGGAATAGGTTACTGAACACCCATCATTCGAGAAAAGAAAAGGAATACTAGTGGCACCTTAGAGACTAACCAATTTATTTGAGCATAAGCTTTCGTGAGCTACAGCTCACTTCATCAGATGCACCATCATTCGAGGTTTCTAAAAACAGGGTGGACAAACAACTGTCAGGGATGTTTAAGGTATCGTTGGTTCTGCCTAAGCATGAGGGGATGGACTAGATGATCTCTTGAGGTCCCTGCCAGGCCTACATTTCTATTACGTCTATTTTTAAACATTCTTTCTTTTTAAACAATACTGATCCTTCTCTTTGTCTTTTATTTGCCTGTAATTCTTCCATTTGCTAATCTAGCTTTCTTCTTTTTTTAGTGCTGTCTCAAATTGGTGACATTAAGAGTACCAGACAACTATATAGCCTTTTCTGTCCATTATGTCTTCAACAAAACTTCATATCTAGGAAATCAAATAAAACAATGTTTGGGATGTTTGAAACAACAGACTGATGCAGTTTCTGATGACCTGCATTAAACAATTTTCTGTGTGCTTATTGTTTAGCAAAGCTAATCTTGACAGATTAACCTTTAAAAATTTATATTGCAAGGTATTTGATCCCATTCTTGGATCTTAATACTTTTAGCTCTATGAACAACATTTGACATTTACCAATAGTAATGTCAGGCACAAACATTCCACTACAAAGTTTTTGGCGGGCATTTTTTTTCCCCTCTTGGGGCTGGGAGGTGACGGAGGGAACATTTTCTTTATTTTTTAGCATATGATGACATAACTGCAGAGATTACTACTAAGAAGTTCAACTATTTAAAACTGCCATATGGCAATTTTAGGCTAATGCTGACTTTTTGGCTTTGACCACTCTATGATATGTGTTAAGAAGCAACTTGAAGATAATAAATTGGTTATTTCATCTTAGTGTCCATTTGTGTCCTGAATCAGCCGCATATGTAACCAAATGTGTGCGTTTAAGCACACAAATAGTCCTCCAGAAGTCAATGGCATGACGGCTCACATGCTTAAAGCTACCATGGTACTAAAGTACCATGCTGGCTTGGAATCTTTGTTTGTAACTAACTGACTGTGCTTCAGTCAGTAAGGTATTATATTGATTTCCTTTGTAAGAGATTATCAAGTAGCATATTGGTCTCAATGCACTGAAAGATAAAACTGAAATATCTTTACAGTATGAATGCCAGAGAAAATAATAATGCTCATTCCCGAAAGTCAGTCTCCTGTAACCCATATGCTAATATGTGAAAAGAAGGTAATAAATTTGTCTTAAAAGTGAATTCACCAGGATTCAGTGCACTGTATATAAAACCTTTGTTTATAATTTGCAGGATTTGCAACTGACCTATTTTGTTACTTCAGGCATAAAGGCATTGGGTTAACTCATTTAATTTAATCTGACTTTTTTCACTGTTAACTGTTTTAAGAGTTACTTTGATTTGTGATATTTTTAAACACGAAGGCCAACATTTTCTTACCTGGTAGAGACTGTCTACTAATTTTGAGTGCTTCAGATTTTGGGTGACCAATGTGCAGTCTGAGTTTCAGAGGCAACTAATAAGGGAAATAACAAGAACCTTAAAATAATCGTTTTTTTTTTTTTTAAATCTCATTTTTTTAAGCTGCCTTTGTGATGTTGGAAATCTGACTCATGATTTTGTATCTTTGGGGATTGCCTTACTGATAAGAAGTTATATGTGGGTAACAACAATATTGTCTAGGAGGACCTCCGTAGGTAGACATAGAAGAGTAGTGTTTTTTTCTGAATCATTCAGCCTATCTCCAGTGGTTTCATTCTGTCATTTGTGTTATGTTAATACGTGAAGTACATGTCAACATTTGAACAGAACAAATATCTGATGAATGAAGTGAAATGTACATTGAACCATAACCCATGTTTAAAATTATTTGAAGGAAACATCACCAGCTTTTATATGGGTAACTAATTTGAAATCTACAAAATCCTAATATTTTACACAGGAAAGGAAATTACTGCATTGCCATAATACTCTCCTAAGAGAAGTTTGGAATTTCTATTCTTTCGTTGAAATTTGGTTAAAATAAGAGACCTAATCATTTAGTATGTGATATTTTAGTTTACATCATTTACTATGTAGAAGAAAAATGTCTAGACCTACAGCTTGAGTGGACACACGAGATGCAAAGAATTGTACATTAAATGAATCTGCACAAGGTAAGGCATTCCTTTTCCTCAGCAGAAGGATAACATGTTTTCTTTACACTCTTCTTACTGATCAAGAAATGATGAAATGACAACTACTGAACAGTGATAAAATGGTGTTAGATAAAAGTAGCACCACTATTTCCTCCCCTGAAACATATATGCTCCATTGATTGAGTTCCTTGTATTAGCCATTTCCCCTCTCCAGAGGACTGGGATTTTAATCCCTCAGAAAAATATTTTTTTCAAAATGTGCACTTTACAAAGTAGTGCATGTTTTACTTTTCCCCAGGAAAACAATGCTTTATGGGCCTCATCTTGTAAAATGTGGAACTTTTTATGGGATGTGGAGTTATCTCAGCTACTAATGCATCCAATAGGGTTTGAGGACACTGAGGAAGAGGACCTTGCAGGAAGTGCTCAGTACCTAGCAGGATGAAGTCTTATATGAACTTGAATTGGATAATGGTTACCACAGCATATGCCACAAATGGACACACTTCTTGGAATACCATATATCTGCAGATTCGCCCTCCCCATTTTTAATTTCAGTTCTACCTCCCACTTTTTATTTTGTAGCTTTGCCTCTTGCCTTTCTCTACTTTTCTCCTTTTCTTTAATTCCATTTGTTTATACATCAAGCTCTTTCTATTTTGCATACAGTTTGTCCTCGTTTGCATACAGTTTGCTATGTGTTTCTGGGTTTGGAAGATACTGTTTTGGTATATTTAATTGCTGATGAAGTGGAAAATTGGAGGGTAGAGGTATTATTTCTTTGCACAATGGTATGAAAATATCATTAGCAAATTAATCTCCATCACATAGAATCATTGAATCATAGAAGATTAGGGTTGGAAGAGACCTCAGGAGATCATCTAGTCCAATCCCCTGCTCAAAGCAGGACCAAGAAGTAGAGCACAGCAAGTTAAGCTGGATATTATGACGCATGCCTACTGAAAGTGCCTGACCCTGAGTCAACTTGAACGCCAAAAAAAAAAAAAAAAACTCCTTTGGAAATCAATGGGACTTCTGGTTGCTGAGATGCTGATAGACTGAAATGAGAGATTTGACTCTATGATTACCAAGTAAGGGTAATTAAAATATCTTGTAATGTTTTTCTTTTATAATATACTCTGGAAACGGTACTGTATATTAAAATGAATATTATAAACCTTCCAATCAAGCATTTACATACCTGGGTATTGAATTTTTTGAGTGGCTTTAACTTTTGTCTATCAAATATAAAACAAAGAGTAACACCTAGTCAATTTTCACACATCAAAAAGTTAACTGCGGTGAGCCCCATAGGTCTGTGCTAAAGTCTGTGGTGTTAAATATATTTATCAGGGAAAGCAAAAAGGAAATAAACTATGAGGAAGCAAAATGTGCAGATGACACAGTTATTTAGGCTAGTCAAGACTCAAGCTGGTCAGGAATTTTTGTGTGTGTGAGAATTTTAATTTTTTAAATTTATTTATGGGGGGGTGGAAAATGTTGATTGGTCAAAACTGAAACTTTGTGGAAGCGCATTGGTTTGGTGACACTTTTTAGGTTCCAGATGGAATTTCTGATGAAAAGCAAATAACAGCTGATCCTAGAGGAGCCAATAGCCCAGCAGAACAGGCAAAGTGAGAACTTGAACTGAAGTCTGTCACAGCCTAAATGAGTGCCCATGACACTTGGCTCTCCTTCTCTCTCGATCTTTGAAGGGTTTCAGTATCATTTCAATGCAGAACAAAAAAACAAATTTCTAAACCTCTTTTGAAACAAAACAAAGCAAAACCCCTCAGTTTCTTGTTCTCTAGCCAGCACTAGTCAAGACTAGAGAAGACTGGAAGGAAGTTCAGAAGGGCCTAATACAGCTAGCTAGTACAATAACAGGTGAAATTCACTGTTGACAAAGGAAAAGTAATGTATGTTAGAAGGAATTAATTGAACTATTAATTGTATATTTTGGGTTCTAAATTAACTATAACTGCTCTGAAAAAAGACTGGACAATCATGTTGCTAACTCAATAAATATATTTTCTCAGTGTGCACTGGCAGTCAAAGAGCCTAATGTTAGGATACATAAGGAATGCACTGAATATTTTTTTTTCAAGCAAAAATTATGCTCGAAATTGTGCTTGATTTACTCTTGTGAATCTTCCAAATGAAGTAATTAGAAATGCCTTTGTGAACAGCCCAAAAAGGATTGCATTTTTATATTATCCAGACATAAGAACATAAGACCAGCCAAACTGGGTCAGACCAAAGGTCCATCTAGCCCAGTATTCTGTCTTTCAACAGTGGCCAATGCCAAGTGTCCCGGAGGGAATGAACAGAACAGGTAATCATCAAGTGATCCATCCCCTGTATCCCATTCCCAGATTCTGGCAAACAGAGGCTAGGAACACCATTCCTCCCCATCCTGGCTAATAGCTATTGATGGACCTATCCTCCATGAATTTATCAAGTTCTTTTTTGAACCCTGTTATAGTCTTGGCCTTCACAGCATTCCACAGGTTGACTGTGTGTTGTGTGAAAAAATACTTCCTTTTGTTTGTTTTAAACCTGCTGCCTGTTAATTTCATATGGTGGCCCCTAGTTCTTATGTTATGAGAAGGAGTAAATAACACTTCCTTATTTACTTTCTCCACACCAGTCAAGATTTTATAGACCTCTATCATATCCCCCCTTAGTCATCTCTTTTCCAAGCTGAAAAGTCCCAGTCTTATAAATCTCTCCTCATACGGCAGACGCTGCATACCCCTAATAATTTTTGTTGACCTTTTCTGAACCTTTTCCAAGTCCAATATATCTTTTTTTGAGATGGGGTGACCACATCTGCACACAGTATTCAAAATGTGGGCGTACTATGGATTTATATAGAGGCAGTATGATATTTTCTGTCTGATTATCTATCCCTTTCTTAATGATTCCCAACATTCTGTTCGCTTTTTTGGATTGCCGCTGCACATTGAGTGGATGATTTCAGAGAACTATCCACAATGACTCCAAGATCTCTTTCTTGAGTGGTAACAGCTAGTTTAGACCTCACCATTTTATATGTATAGTTGGGATTATGCTTTCCAATGAGCATTGCTTTGCATTTATCAACATTGAATTTCATCTGCCATTTTGTTGCCCAGTCACCCAGTTTTGAGAGATCCTTTTGTAGCTCTTCGCAGACTGCCTGGGATTTACTATCTTGAGTAGTTTTGCATTGTCTGCAAATTTTGCCACCTCACTGTTTACCCCTTTTTCCAGATCATTTATGAATATGTTAAGACACAAAGCATTAGTGCATAGCTCTTTTATCCTGGAGATATATGGTCTGATCTTACTCCCATTGAAATTAGTGGGAGTTTTGTTATTGACAGTAGGGCGAAAGGATAGGGACTTTGTGGGTCTTTTAAAATTTAATATAAAGTCCTTATCCTCGTAGGATGTTAAATGTAGGTAAGCTCGTTTTTCTTCTCTATAAGGGAAAAAATATGTTGAGAGGTCAGTCTTTTAAGGCTGACCAGACATAGTTACAGAGTCCTCTAGTAAACAGTACACTGCACCATGTAAAGTATTGTAACATGTTTGTCTGTGTTAGAATATGAAACAGCAGGAAGGATCTGGATTATTCAACTTGGGTGAAAAGAGGAAAGGACATTAAACGCTACCTAGCTGATTTAACAAACAAATATTTGTAGTTTTCCCTTCCTTCATTAATTAATGTAATTCATGTTATGTATATTACTTCCAGCCAACAGAAACATTTTCATTTTCACTTCATAGGCATAAAGAAATGTAATGAAGAGTATGAAAGAACAATGGCTAGCCACCTATGGAAAGGGAGAAAAAAGGTACCTCTTTAGCCATAGCAGGAAGAGTTCTTGAGTGAATCACTGTAGAAATTTCACTTGACTAAAACTCATCATTAAAAGAAAATCTTCCAGGAGCACATTCTGTTTTTTTTTTTTTCTCTTGACCTTGCTTGCACGCAGTATTTGGCTAGAGACATTTTACATTCTCTGATGATAAAATCGTTTCATCCTCAATAAACATAATAAATTAAAAGGGCTTTCAGCCACCAGACTACAACATAGCATACACACAAGTAAAATAATTCATTGTTCAGAGACCATAACAAATTTTAATGTGCATTTTACAGAGTAAACAGAGGGCTGCATTGCCATCTGCAAGGGGTCAAACCAGTGGAAGTGAATGCATGTATTACAAAATCCACACAGTACTGAATTACAAATTAAAAAATAATGCTTCATCAAAAAAGGAAACAAAAATGTCTGTTGGTGGCACGACATATAGATAATATCAAAAACTATCTTGCATGAGGACAATGGTATGTCTACTGTGAAGTTATATCACACATACTGTAAGCAATTTACAGAATTGAAGTTAGTTTTGCATATACAGGATTTGCAAAATTAGAGAAAACACATCGAAATATAGAACACACACACAAAAAAATGTATTTATATAACCACCACACAGTCAGTAGGGGTTGGCCTAAGTCAGCAACTGCCACCATTGGACAAGAAACAAACCAAGAGAAAAGAGAGGAAAAGGAAGGGGGTGGGGAAAAAAAAGAGGAAAAAATTCAAAAAAGTGAAATAAAAAACCTTCAATAGTGCTTCTTGCTTGTCTTCAAAAACAATGTCCTCTAGTCCTGTTAGTTGGTTTGCAATGTTGGTGGGTTTTTTTGCATTCCCCACCCCCACAAAAAATAAGCTTTTCATCAAAGTTTCTGAGGTGGTTTTTGACATCAGCGGTGATGCTGAGTCATTTTGTTTTCTTGGGATTTTTTGTTGGTTTTATTTATTTATTTTTGGCCACTGTTTGCCTCATGGCTGCAACAGTTCTTTCAAAGAAGGAAACCAAATATCATCCAGAGTGAATTTGTATAATACTAATGACTTGCAAGCCAACCCCTGAGCAGTCAAGGATATGATGCTTCTACTTGCTGAAAGAAAAGGAAACTAGGGCTTGCTGTTACAAAATGTCCCGTTACATCACACCAGTTCTCTTCAAATAAATGATCAGTGATACAGCAAAGAAAATAATATAGACCAAGAAAATGTGGTATCCTCTTCATATATATATTTATATGTTTAAACAATATATATATTTGTTTGTTTTGTTTTTTGTACTTCCTGAAGGTGCTCCATGTGTAGAGAATTAGAGTACATTGGGTGCAGAGTGGTGGTTGGAGGTTAGGGTCAACTTTGCTGTCCGCTCCGTGGATTTTACAGGCGATTTGCTCTTTGCTTTAAGAAGAGAAAGTGATATTGGAAAAAGTCAGCACTTTTAGATTAAAGCAAAGCACCCTTCACAAAGCCACAAACAAGAAGCAGGACAGAAAGTCCATGGCTTGTAGCTATCCTCGCACCTGCGGAAGAAGTTATAAGATATTCGCTCATCTTGCAGATTTCCAATGCTCCTTATAAGGCTGTTTAAACACATACATTTTATATATTTAATTAGCTCGCCAGCTTGGCTCTGGTGCCCATGAATGTCTTGGCATGCACTGCAAATAACAACACATACAAAGTATTTCAGTCCCAGGGAGGTTCTTTTTTTTTTTTGTATGTCTTTTTAAACAATGTAATCTAATTATAATATACATAGAGAAACAAATCTAAACACCTTCCACCTCAAAACATTCCTTACAAAATAATTTCTGAAGTTGCTCTGTAATGAGAGTATTTTCTTACTAACAAAACAGTCTATTGTTGACAGCAAAATATTTGCTTGCAAAATAAAAACAATGCTAAGGAACCTGGGAGAATGGCAGTGCAGTGTAAGGGAAGAAATGTATGCTCAACTGTTTGGAGTATATTTATTTTTGAGTAATGAGATCTTTTGATGTTTTTTTTTCTCTTCAGAAAGCTAAGAGAATGATGCTTAAACTGTGGCACTAGATTTAATGTAAGATCCCTTAGAACTATGCTAATTAAAATTGAAAAGGTGGCATAGCAAGTATTTTGGAGTTCTAGATGTGTGACATGCTAGGTGTTAAAGTGTGAGACCACTGCTGTACATCATAAATACATAAAGGACTTGCATTACTTTAGGGGAAAGTTGTAAACTGAATCTGGCCATACTCTTCATTAAAGTTCTGTTTATAAAGGGTTAATAAATGATTGATTAGATGTTACAAATACGATCAGCATGTGTTTATAGATGGTGGTCAGGTCACCTGTAGATAGCGCTGTCAATGCTTATAAACAACCTGTTGTGGTTTTGAACCCTAATAACTGATTTAACATTGAGGAAAACAGCTACTAATCCTTTATAACCTATCTACATATCGAACTTCAACATCAGGTGTGACCCTAAATTTTCTTTTCACAAAAAAAGTGCACGTATGACTTCATAAAGCTATAATATGCATTATTAGAAGACAAAGGAAGTTAGTGATATCAAAGATGCTAGGACAAGTGGGTTTTTTTCCCCTTCAGTTTACAGATGTCTGTCCAGTTAAAAGAAAAGGAGGACTTGTGGCACCTTAGAGACTAACCAATTTATTTGAGCATGAGCTTTCGTGAGCAAGGTAGCCTGTTTCCTCTTGTTTTTTCCTACCCCCCCCCCCCCCCCAGATGTTCTGGTTTAACTTGGATTTAAACCTGGAGAATGGTCAGTTTAGATGAGCTATTACCAGCAGGAGAGTGAGTTTGTGTGTGTATGGGGGTGGGGGGGATGTGAGAAAACCTTGATCTATGCAGGAAATAGCCCGACTTGATTATGTAAAGAGTTGTCACTTTGGATGGGCTAGCACCAGCAGGAGAGTGAATTTGTGTGGGGGGGTGGAGGGTGAGAAAACCTGGATTTGTGCTGGAAATGGCCCACCTGTTGATCACTTTAGATAAGCTATTACCAGCAGGACAGTGGGGTGGGAGGAGGTATTGTTTCATGATTTCTGTGTGTATATAAAGTCTGCTGCAGTTTCCACGGTAAACATCTGATGAAGTGAGCTGTAGCTCACGAAAGCTCATGCTCAAATAAATTGGTTAGTCTCTAAGGTGCCACAAGTCCTCCTTTTCTTTTTGCGAATACAGACTAACACGGCTGTTCCTCTGAAACCTGTCCAGTTAAATATCTGTCCTCTTTTGCCTAGAGAATATAGTTTTAGGTAAAAGCTAAAAATATTTGCTTTCCTTTCCCTGTTAGAATGGAGATCAAATTAAATTTCAGATCTCAATATACTGCCTCCTTTTGCAAAAAAAAAGTGTGGCTCATTGTACATGGAATTAATATGAGTAACTGGCCGAACTGTGACTTTTATAGGCAGAAGTTGCCATTACAAGGATTTTTACCCACTGTAAACACATGAGGCTATCTGAACTAACTGAGGTATTGAAAATACCCCTGTAGGGGTAGAACAAATGAGGACTTTGTAATGACACCCACTGCACTCCAAAATTGGATTTTCAAAGGGAGCTAAGGAACCTGTGTGCCCAACTCCCATTGAAAGTCAGAAGGAGTTGAGAACATAAGAACGGCCATACTGGGTCAGACCAAAGGTCCATCTAGCCCAGTATCCTGTCTTTCAACAGTGGCCAATGCCAAGTGCCCCAGAGGGAATGAACAGAACAGGTAATCATCAAGTGATCCATCCCCTGTCGCCCATTCCCAACTTCTGGCAAACAGAGGCTAGGGACACCATTCCTGCCCATCCTGGCTAATAGCCATTGATGGACCTATCCTCCATGAATGTATCTAGCACTTTTTTGAACCCTGTTATAGTTTTGGCCTTCACAACATCCTCTGGCAAGGCGTTCCACAGGTAGATTGTGTGTTGTGTGAAAAAAAATACTTATTTTGCTTGCAATATTCAAGATGTCGGTGTACCATGAATTTATATAGAGTCAGTATGATATTTTCTGTCTGATTACTTATCCCTTTCTTAATGATTCCCAACATTCTGTTAGCTTTTTTGGACTGACGCTGCACATTGAGTGGATGTCTTCAGACAACTATCCACAATGACTCCAAGATCTCTTTCTTGAGTGGTAGCAGCTAATTTAGACCCCATCATTTTATATGTATAGTTGGGATTATGTTTTCCAATGTGCATTATTTTGCATTTATCAACATTGAATTTCATCTGCCGTTTTATTGCCCAGTCACCTCATTTTGAGAGTCCTTTTGTAACTCTTTGCAGTCTGCCTGGGACTTCACTAACTTGAGTAGTTTTGTATCATCTGCAAACGTTGCCACCTCACTGTTTTACCCCTTTTTCCACATCATTTATGAATATGTTGAATAGGACAGGGCCCAGGACAGACCCCTGGGGGACACCAGTATTTATCTCTCTCCATTCTGAAAGCTGACCATTTATTCTTACCCTTTTTGTCCTATCTTTTAACCAGTTACTAATCCATGAGAGAACCTTCCCTCTTAACCCATGACTGCTTACTTTGCTTAAGAGCTGGTAGCCTAATTTATTTATTCTCATTTGAAAGTCTAATGTACAGTAGAATATAATATTATCTGATATTAAGGACTTGATTCTGCACATAAGTAAATTTGCTCACAGGACTGCAACGGATGTACTCGCTATGGATAATTGCTCACACCCACAACTGTTCACAAACTGGACCCAAACGCCACTGCAACTCAGTTTTATTTGTTGCTTGTAGTATCTTATATACATCATCTCTTTTTATCATGGAATGTACCCTTTCTTTATATGCTTTACCTTATTTTAAATCAAGCTTATGGTTCATCATATTTTCAGGAGATTTCCCTCTGTTCCTTAGTTAAATGAGGACTTTTATCTACAGTTAGACTAGCTCATATTATTTTTATATTTGCAAGTATTTTTACTATCATTTTGTGATCTTTGTCTTATCCATAGAAATCTATTTGAATTGATCGATCAAATTCTTTAAAAAGTCATTTGAATCACACCTTCTCTGCATGAGATCTACAGCACAGTTTATGCACAAATGTTCACAAATCCCATGTGGATATTTTTTAAAGGGGCCTATTTTGAACAATTATTTAATGACAACATAACTTGACAGTTTGAAAACCGTAGCGTGATGTTGAAGGAAACTACTACCTTACAAAATGAAACTGACCTAAGTGTTTCAATTTTGGAAAAGGCAAAACTGCAATATTTGCAACCAATCTTTTCTTTTCAGCTACCATTTTGTAGAACACAGAAATGATGATGCACTGAATAATCAAGATGGCATCCTTTTCTCTCAACCATTGCATAAATGTATGCTCCAGATTATATAATTTCCAGCACACAAATTGCAGGCTCTTCTGTTTGTGCTGGGGTGGTTTTGTTTGTTTTTTCAAAGATTTTTAGATCAGGTTTTATACAGCATGTGCACGTTAAAGCTTAAGTGAGCTTATTGGGAACAATCCCATTAAAATATTTCAAATTTCTTAATAAAAAGAGGCTGTTAGGAATATCTGAGGTTACTTAGTTATGTAACATGGTCATCATGGACCTGCATCAGAATAAGCACTCTCAGGGGTTGACCCTGTAGCATCCCAATGCAATATTGGAGTCTTACTTTTTCTAAGTACTTTTATTTCTTTTCAAAATGCTCATCCAATCATGAAAACCACATTCCTAGTAATATGTCCTATCAAATAAAATTGATTTCTAAGCTACAATGAATATGAGTGAGTATGAATGATGGTGAAGATTAAATGAACTTTTATCTTTTCAAGGATACCTTTGAAATACTGTAGGAATCTAAATGTATTCAGATTTTTCACTGAAGCACTGAATACGTTTCTTCAGTCTCATAGTGGCTCAAACATCTCTCTTCCCTATTTGCAGGTAGTGGGAAGCATATACAAAGTACAGACCACATTAAAGCAATAAAAAAAAAGCAACTGTTTAAGTTTCCATCCTGTTTCTTTTGAAGTCACTGATGGAAGCTATCTTTTATTCCTCTCAATTTCTTCTTTTAATGATATGATAAAGCACTATGTAACAGAAATACTGCGGTGCACCTTTCAAACCCAGATCTACATTTCTCAAAAGGTCGGGTGGGGAGGGGAGCGGAAATCTGGCCTTTTGGTTCAACACTTCATATAGACTAAAGCCAGATGCAAACTTCATATCTGGATCCAGATCCAGACGTTCCCGAAGTTCAGGATGTTCAGATCCAGGATTTTGGTTCAGATGGACTTCTAGTGTACATGTCTGGCCAGAGCATGAGTAGCACCACTGGAACTGTGAGCACAGCAATGCTAGTTACAAACTATTTATCTGGCTGTGGATTTTCAAAGTTTATCACTCATATGCCTACTATTTCTAAAAGTTTTTTTTCTATAATTAACAAACTAACAGCTAAAAGAGATTTTATTGCACAACACGAGTGCTGTGTAAAGCTTGAGCATGATTGTCAAGATCCAAGATAGTGGTCTGAAGAAAGAATGGACGTGTGTGTGCACTATTGCTACATTACTAAAGAAATGCTACTTAATATGTATACTAGCGATTCTCAAACTGTGGTCTTTGAACCACTGGTGCAGAGCACTTGCTCATAGTGAGAGGACAGCTGGCTGGTCACATGGTGCTGGGTCTTCCTTTTGTTCCAGCTGCTAAAGTGCATTGAAAGAAGTGAAACATACATTAAATATTTTCCTAACGTTACTTTTCCATGTAGCTAAATATTCTATTTGCCACAGACATGAGTGTGAATGGGAGGAGAGGGTTCTATGGGAAACTCTTAAAATGTGGTGCACACTATGAAAATCTTTGAGAATCCCTTTGATACAAATATGTGATTTTACTTAAATGCCAATATGATGGTGGGGTGTTGAATAGTGTTCCACACACTTATGAAAAATAAAAATTAACAAATTTTGGCCTTAGTGTTGAAAATAATAAACCCATCTTTAAAGCTAACATGGACACATCTATCCATGTTGTGTACATATCAAGCATGATACGTACAAAAACCTAAATGTGTACATATACTGTATACTAGTGAATATTAACTTTATTCTATAATTAGCATTATTGTTAGAATGTCAACATTTTAAATGTTACTTTTCAGCAGAAGGGATGATTTCAAAAGTATAACTGCAGAATACAATTGGTCAATTGGTCATGTGACTCATGCTAGGCTGACAGACCTGATAATAAGAGTAGAGTCTCCAGCTTCCATTTGGTTATTGATCATATACAATTTTACAGACAAAGTCAGATTTAAAAAAAATCTGTTTCTTATCATTTGTTTTTGTTTTCCCTTAAGGTTGAAAATACCAGTTACATAATTTTTTTAACTGTTTTAGCTCCTTCTAGTTGCAGATGTATTTGCTCAAAGTCCCTAAAATGCTTACCTAGCTGAGGTGTAAGGCAGTCTGCTTCTAGGAGCATGGAACTTCAACAAATTTAGTTAGGTACACCCTTAGGAACAGCTAACCTCTGCAGAATGCTTAGTTACTGAGTGCCTCTCATACTCCCAGCTCTTCCTACCTTGCAGATCTACTAAATTCTAATGGCCAGATCCTCTTAGAACTTTACTCACAATGAATAGTATCCTACTCCTGAGACAGTCCCACTGAATGCAGGCTGGTTAAGAATGTGGCCTTCAGGATTTGGAATGTCAGGAGAAGTCTCAGATTAATGAGTAAAGTGCAGGTTTGGTGCTCAGAGATCAGGACCAGTACAGTTAAGCATAAACTTTTCAGGTCATCATGTGGTCTCAGTACAGATCACCTGGCTTTCAACACCACATTTGTATATACATTTATAATGTTTTTTTTTTAACTACACTGAATGCCTTGTATTCTTCTGATCATCTAAATCATAAATAGAACTGTGTGAAAATGTGGCTGTTTTGTTTTGCAAAAATTTATGCCGGCATTTTCTTTAGTTCACGGTTTTCAGACTTGGACCCTCCTTCACTCCTATCAGTTTTTCTGTGTGATTTGAGTTTCAAATAAGTCTAAAAGCCAAATCCAGTCAAAATTCTGCATAATTTCCATGTAAAATCAATCCAGGATAATTTAATACTTGCCCTAAGTTCATTCAAACTATTTATGAATCTTAAACCAGATGTATTGAAAGGTTGCCTGAGTATTGTGTTTGTAAAGACTGGTCAAACCAGGAAGGTACATTTAATTTCAGCTTTGATTGTGTATTATTTCACACAGTCCTGAAATGAATAAATTCCTTCTCTGCCCTCATTCTACCCATCTCTGTCCTTGTTCAACTGTGGAAATCTCAACCTTCCTATGTTTTTTTCTTACCAGATATATATAAAAAAAATTCCCATCCTGAATCAGGCCTAAAAGTGAAAAATCATAAAATTTTTCATGAACCAAAATCTGGAAAAAAAATTGGTCCAGGTCAAACAATCATTTTATTTTGAAAATGTCAGTGTCTTTCATTTTGATTTCAACCTTTGTTCGTTTTTTTTTTTAATAATCTATATGTACTGAAATTTCAAGCCAAAAGGTCACTTGGACTTGAAAAAACATGTTTCTATATTTTTTACAATGAAATGTTTTGATATTGTGACAATTTCAAAACTTTCTTCCAATAGTTCTTATGAGTAAGGAGAACTCATCAAACTGACCCTGGTTTGTAAACAGCTTTGGTTTCAACAACAAGGCATTTTCCAATTAAAAAAAAAAAGCATTCTTTATCAAAAAAAATTCCTGACCTGTTCAACTCCTTCTCTCTCTTATGCAACTAAAATGTGCACACATACTATACTTTGAAGAAATTCACCTTAAACTAATCTGAGAATGAATTGTATTTTGGGGAAGGAATTCTTTCTACCCTTAGCCTTCAGTGCCCATTATTAATGTATGTCTGTGAGGAGTTAAAGATTCCAGATCCTTGCCACCAGACTGTAAGATTCTGGTCTGAGCTGGTGGCGGTGCAGGGCTACCTCAGCCTATAGGTGAGCTGTCCCTTCTTAAGGAACCTAGTGACTCGGGGAGCTACACAGACTGTATCATCTATTCCTGAATTTCGGGACTGGAACTGTGACGTGCCATTGCATAAGATGAGCCATGGAATGGAGGAGAATCCTTGAGTGTGCCCCTTCTCTGCACACCTATCATAGAATCACAGAACTGGAAGGGACCTCAGGAGATCATCTAGTCCAGTCCCCTGCACTCATGGCAGGACTAAGTATTATCTAGACCATCCCTGACAGGTGTTTGTCCAATCTGCTCTTAAAAATCCCCAATGATGGAGATTCCACAACTTCCCTAGGCAATTTATTCCAGTGCTTAAACACCCTGACAGTTAGGAAGTTTTTGCTAATGTCCAACCTAAACCTCCCTTGCTGCAATTTAAGCCCATTGCTTCTTGTCCTATCCTCAGAGGTTAAGAAGAACAATTTTTCTCCTTCCTCCTTGTAACAACCTTTTATGTACTTGAAAACTGCTATTATGTCCCAAACAAACCCATTTTTTTTCAATCTTCCCTCACAGGTCATGTTTTCTAGACCTTTAAACATTTTTGTTCCTCTTCTCTGGACTCTCTCCAGTTTGTCCACATCTTTCCTGAAATGTGGTGCCCAGAACTGGACACAATACTCCAGTTGAAGCCTAATCAGCGCAGAGTAGAGCAGAATAATTACTTCTCGTGTTTTGCTTACAATACTCCGGCTAATACATCAGTGTGCCCCTCCTCTGCACACCTATGTAAGGGTCTGTCACTTTCTGACTTTTGGTGTTTTGGAAAAAGGAATAACCAGAGCATTAGTTAAATTATCAGAAAATGTTAAGGGTAGGAACATGACAGGGACTACTCCATAAGAACTCCTCTTAAACCTCTGTGCAAGCTACCTAGACTTAGTCCAAGCCTGTAGGTGTAATCAGGTGCTCTCTGCTCACTTTATCTTTCCTTCTTCTGAATAGTGGGGCAGGTGAATGGGTAGAACTCTGGCTCTGGCTCCACAACTTGCTGGCTAGTACAGCAAAACAGTGCAAACTGGTGGTGGTGTTTGCTGCTGGTGGAGGACAATAACAAATTACTATACACCAACCTTCAAAGCAAAGGGGAAAGCTGGGGAGGGAACTGTGCCTGCATTATGTTTCTGAGTCACGATGCCTTCCTGGGTTGGTGCCACATCTTGCTCAGAGCTGTGTCTAGAATTACAATCTAGCCCAAAATTAGGAGGATTTGAAAACACTTGTAAGGACAAAGACAGAGAGAAAATACAAACATGCACATAAAAGAATAAAATGAGACTCACTTTGCTGAAATGGAAGGAGGAGCAGAATGGTCCAAAACTGGCAAGGAGAAACCTATGTAAGGGGTAATGATGAAAAGGAGCTAGGACTGATTGTGGCTAGAAAATAAGGCATCCATTTATAATCTGCTATGGCTGCAAATAAGGCTAGTGCAATGTTAGGGTTGGTTATAGATGCAAGACATAAAGTTAGTAGACCTCAGTGTGGCACTGCTATGACCGCACATTGAATATTACTTTCAGTTCTGTGGACATCAAAAGGAAATCAGAGAAGACCAACATAATTGACCAAAGGCTTGGAAGGATTGCTGCCTTGGCATTATTTTTGGGTTCTCCCTTGCCCTTAGCCCATGCATGGAGGCCACAATCAATCATGCTGCTTCCTCCTCCACAACATCCTAAAGATGCATCCTTTTCTTTCTACCCCTTCAAGCAAAGCTCTTGTTCATCATTCATTATTTCCCTTCTTGACTATTGCAGTATCCTCCTAACTGGGCTTCCAGTCACACACTTCTCCCTGCCCTCTTCCAGTCCCTGTTTCCAGTCCCTACAAAATACTGTTGTTCAAACAATCTTTCTTGCAGATCAGTTTGACTGTGTCATCCCACAGGCTCTGAATGTGGAGTAATCTTGTAAGTGGTAGAAGCTTCATCACTTGGGACTTGTCAGACTAGACTGGACAAAACCCCAGAAAAGATGCTGGGTGCAATCAAGTATTTGCAGGAAGATGGGCTGGACAATCTAATTGGCTGTTCCGTGTCTAACATATATTATTTTATAATTCACTGTATCCATTCAGCATTGAACCCAAAAATCACTGTTTGGCCTGTTTCATTTTAAAGTGTAAATTGTTTTACACTATATTACTATATACACATATATGACTAGGCAAGATTTTTCCCATAAGCATGACCAGGAGATCTTGACATGAAACTGTTTAATGGAAATTCATTTACCCCATGATATGTGGCATTCATGTGCGTTGCTGCTAATGATATGAACTCACTAGGTTCAGCACTCTGTTTAAATACTTATGAGAAGCTTATCTAAACTTTGTTTTGGTCTGGAAATGAGGCCAGAAATCTTGCAAGGACAGCTTTTTTCCCATGAGAATACTGCTACTTTGCATTTCTATAGCGCCTTCCATTTAAGAATCTCAAAGCAAATATAAAAACATGAAAGACCCCTAGCAATCCTGTGAGAAAGGTAAGTAGTAGTGTACCCACTGTACAAATTGGTACAATGAGACACAGAGAGATTACCAGTGATTTGCCTGAGTTTGTGGAAGAGCAAGGATTAGCGGTCAAGTCAGTATTAGAGACCAAATGTCCTGTACTCTAACAACAAGAATATTTTTCTCTCCCAGGTACTTATAGACTTAAACTGTCTTGGGAAATATTGTGAGGCTAACAGCTTGTCTACATAAACATTTAGTTTGCCGCAAGGTGGGGTGTGAATCAACCCCTAACCCTAACCCTAACCCCGGCACAAGGTAATGGGTTGAGCTCTTTCCAAATTTTGAGCAAAGAATCTATTCAATTCTTGTATAATCTACTAGTCACCACTGTGCTTCAACATGGACATTCCAAGCTATATATTTAGTGTGTTGTCACTCTTTATTTTATCCTTCTCTTCTTGTCTGGATCTTACAACTTTCTTGACCCACTTCAGACTAACCCTTCAGAGTATGAGGTTGTATGTATCAGTAGTTCTCAGTCATGAGTAGGGATGCTCGTACTTCAGCCTTTTATGACCCATATCTGAGTTCCCTTCCCTAATTTAGGGCCTGATTCTGTAATGTTTTCCTCACACTGAATATTCTTTACTCATATGATTATTCCCATTGACTTCAACAGTCTACTTGCATGAGTAAATACTTTTCAGGGAAAGGGTTGAGATATAAGGGGCCTTTCTATACAGGCGTCTGAAATGTCATTGCTGGTTACTCACACTGGATTCAGGGGGAGCGCAAGATCCAGTGTTGGTAAGAATAGGCACAGCAGGTTGCAGGCTCTGGTAGTCCAGCTAAAACCCAAACAGTAAATTGGTACTTACTCCTAATATTTGGAAAACATTGGCAGCATGTTCTGGGAATACTCATATTTGATTCCTTGTGCACTGAACAGTGTTCTTCTTTACTTCCCCACTGGGAACAGTGGTCTTAAAATATCTTTGACATTTTTTAAAATGCATGATACACAAAGGAATAAACCATTGCTTTAATGCTGCTCGCTTACCAATGCCCTAGAATTTGTTTGAACTGACATTTTTAATTGTTGACAGCTGTATGGCTGATCAGCTTCTCAAACTTTATCTTAACTAAGCATGGCTGTCACACCTTCTTATTCCTTAAACCCAAACCCAAAATAACAATACAGCTTCTGGCTGGTTAATAGACTTTCAAATTATCCACAAAAATGTGAGTCACATTTCAAAACTTAATTGCACCAGTCCCATTCTCCTACATACCACTCATCCATTCCTCAAAAAAAAATAATTATTAAATATATATATATATATATATATATATATATATATATATATATATATATATATATATATATATATATATATATATATATCTCCTAACTAGGATTGGCCCTAATACTATCTCACAAGTGTTCCAGAAGCACTTCTATAAAAAGAACGTCTGCAAAAATAAGCTTGTGTGTGTCACAGACACTGAAGAATTGTTGCTCATTACAGAGAAATCTCTGTGCTACATATCACCTTTTGCACCCACCTGGCAATGTTCAGCCTCATCTTTTAGATGTGGTTAGCCTGATTGTCCCCTCATTTGCACTGGTGTAAATTGGAAGTAACTCCATGAAAATCCACTAAGTCGTATTGGTGTCAAAATCGAGTGATGGGAGAATCAGGCCTAGAGTGTTTCTCTCAATGTTTTAATTTCATCGTCCCACAAATTCTAAATCACTGAGCTTCTCAACCATTCCCTTTACATCTATTTTTTACCTTTTCCCCCAGGGCAGTGAGGGTAGGGGTGGTTAGAACATGGGCAGGCCTTTGCTAGTATTTTATGTGGTAAACACCTAGCACATAGCATGGTCACCCACATATATTTTTGTATATATTTCAAGAAATAAATAAATGTGTGAGCTCTTATTTCAGCAGATGAAGATTCAGGCAAATAGAGTACTATAATATTTAAGACCTGGTATAAATCAACATTGCTCCATTTAAGGTAATGGGCCTACATCAGCTGAGAATCAGGCCCTTAATGATTTAGTGACAACCTACTGCCTCTTCCTCAGTTCTTATTTTTTTGCTTCTCTCCAACAAATCTTATCATTTTAACATTTTGTTCGGTGGCACGGGGAATTGGAGGAGGGGGAATACAGTAGATCTATTGCAGTGTTCAGCAGTGTATTTCGTTTTTCGTTGTGTCAATGGGCACTGCTCTTCTGCAGGCATTAGTTCACTGGGCAGTTTCCCCAGTGACACTGTGTGTGGAAGCAACAATAGCAGCCAAGGTAATAACAGCATTAGCATCAGAAGAAACAGCAGCAACAAAATGTTTTCCTAACTGTGTTTTGGTCACTGTTGCAGAGCATGTAGAGTCTGTATGAGTAGTATCTACAATACAGTCTGTGGCCATTATCTTTCACTTTTATATTTTAACTCTTTTCATTATGTTAGACAGCTTTGTTCCAGGCAAGTAGTATTTACCGATAGGTGGGGGTCAAACTTCAATGAGATGTATCTCACACATAAACTCTCTCTCTCTCTCTCTCTCTAGCAAATTGCAATAACAAAGTGTGTCATACACAGTTTGTGAATGAAATGGTCAAATGAAAAAGGGAAAACACCCAACATCCTGTCCATGGTGCGGAGAGAGATCCTGATATGTTCTTCAAATGACATCCAACTTTCTAAACAACCAACCAGGATTAATTATTTTTATTATAGCTACTACTCACACCCAGAGGAGGGTATCTGATGTTAGCATTGCTGTGCCTTGTGAATTATTTAGTCCAATGAAAAATCTCAGAGAATGACTAATTACTAAGAGTGCAGTGTTTTAGAGCAGACCAGGGCTAAGCTTTTAGAGTGAATCGTGTAGGAAAGATTCCATCCGGGGGAAAAAAATTAATCCTGAAATAATTCCAAATAGCTGTGTGCTTTTGTCTTTCTTTCTCTTCTTTCAGTTCCCAGCCAGCTTGTTATGCCTCCCCACCTAATATGAACTGGTAAAAGCCAGGACTCTCCACTCTCACCCCCATGGCCCTGTGTAACATTAAAATACATTTACAGGGGCTTACTTCTCTGTTAACATAAGCAGATGCAACTCTATTGACTTCAGTAGTGTTTTATCCATTTAAGCCAACAGAGAATTTGGCCCATTCATTTTACATTGTAACCGTTGTGAAGGGAGTGGGTTTTTCTATCAGAGAAAGGAAGTTCCCTGTTTCACATCCAAAACCAGGCAAAAATGCTGTGTATTTGTCAGGTAACAAATGGGATGGTTTCTGAAGCAAGGAAACCCCATCTGTTTTCTAAGAGCGTTCTCTCACATGCTCTGCCATTTCCAATGTCCCGGTGCAATACACCAGACTAAGCAGCAATGAGAAGTAATTTGGATGAACAGACAAACAAAACTGCATGACCTATGTGTATTCTTCCCACTGGTTAATTAGCAGTTGTACCAGACATGTGGAACTGAATTATTTGCTCTATGCTCCCTCTGCTAAGAAGATTTCTCAGAGGCTCCCCCATGAAATTTATCATGTTTGGCTCTGGATGCGAGGCAACCCATAGAGGTTAAAGCACTTTTAAATGACTAAAAATTAAGTGATACGCTTAAGAACGTACATGGCAATATCTATAGGTAGTTAGGTAGATGGATCACTAAATGTGGTATGTACATATATAGGATAGATCTAAATATAGGTGTGTGTTGGTAAATAGTATTGTAGTCACAGAAAGGGTGAGATGAATTTCTGAGCATGGGAAGGTATTTCAAAATGAACATTTCCATTTTCAGCTCTATTATGACCCCAACATACTACCTTTAGGGGAGCTGACTTTAGGGGAGGCAACTACTCAGCACTCAGCCCACAGAACAAAGCAACTAATATTACTCTCCACGCTTGCCTCAGAAAAGTAATCCTCTTATATGACTCAACCCTGTAAGGTGCTGAGCGCTTTGGCCCACATCCAGCATGTGCTTAACTTTAAAGCATGTGAATACGCTCATTGACTTCAGTGAGACTATTCAGGTGCTTAAAGTTAAACATGTGCTTATGTGTTTAATGGGATCTGGTCACGGTGCTCACCACCTGTCAGGACTGAGCCATGTAATTACTAGAACATTTAGAAAATTAGATGAATTCTTGGCTCACTGAAGTTAACGGGAGTATTGTCATTGACCTTAATAGGACTAGGATTGCCCCCAGGGTGCCCAAAGCCTGGAATAGGCATATATACAAAATAAATTAAACTGGGTTTTTCAAAGAACCCTAAGGAAGTTAGCAACTTAACTCCTTTCCTTTCCTTTCAAAATCCCAGCCTAACAAAGTCTTGTCATCAAAATTTACTTTAAGGTAGAACTTGGAACAAAAATAATCTCACCCCAGATACAGCTTTATAATACAATGTATAGACACTTCTATCAATTTTTTAATTACTATCTACCATTCTGCTTTGCTTTAGTCAAAATGAATGGTATACAGTCATTTAAATCAGGTATAATAAAATGTGATGGGCTGGTCATATAGCGAGGCTCACTGACAATCAATGGACTGCAGCTGTCACTGAGTGGTACCCAGGGGAACTGAAATGACCACTCAGCTAACCTCCATAGAGATAGGAAGATTTTATTGTGAAAAGGCATGGCCAGACATGGGGAAGGAAGGCCAAGATAAGAGAAGAATGGAAGACGTGTTGTAATCATCTCAATCTATATGAGTGCTGAAGGTGATCAAGGTATACCATTCAAGTAGAAAAATATGATTCCCTGGACCACACTTTATTTAATAGAAAAGAGTGTGTAGAAGTGTTTGGAGTCTGTTACATCACTCCTTGATTGAGAGAGGTGTTTATTCTCCTCTGTTGCTCATTCTTGTTTTCTCATATCATTTTTGCTCCTTGCATCACAAGTGAGAACAATGGGAGCTGAAGGCATTTAGCACTTTGCAGACTGAGGTTCACATTTACTGAGTATCAACTAATAATTTCACAGTTTATTTTGTTATTTGAGACTAACTAAAAATAATTGTTGTTATCAGAAAAGGTGAATATGCAAGTCCTTTTAAGTAAAAAAAATATTAAAGATTATGGTATGTAAAGATATCTAATTGTAATAGATAGTAGATAGCCTATTAGCTACACATTGTCTTATTGATGGAATTATTAAATAGATCTAGAAAAGATTAAAGAAAACAAAATCAATGGTGCTCTTTATTATTTTTAAAAAAAGAAAAGGAGTACTTGTGGCACCTTAGAGACTAACCAATTTATTTGAGCATAAGCTTTTGTGAGCTACAGCTCCGATGAAGTGAGCTGTAGCTCACGAAAGCTTATGCTCAAATAAATTGGTTAGTCTCTAAGGTGCCACAAGTACTCCTTTTCTTTTTTGTGAATACAGAGTAACGGGCTGCTACTCTGAAACTTTTTATTATTTTAAACCCCAAATACTTATGATCCTGATTTTCTTCAGTGCTGAGCACCCAAAGATATGTTGACTTCAGCTGGCATTGTGGATGCTCAACACTTCCAAAAATCATCCCCAAAGGGGTTCCCAGTGACACCAGTGAGAATTTTGCCGGTGACCTCAGTGAAAGCTGCAGGCTTTTTGTAGGCTGACTATATATAATATAGTCTATAATATATAGACAGAAAGTCTATATAATATAATATAGTCAATAATATATAGTCAGAAAGAAAAAAAATGTTGGTGAATATTCTATAACACTACAATCTGGACATAAAAGTATGTCTTGCATTCAAAGCTGGTAGATTCGGAACTACGGACTAAATAGACCCAAATGGCGGGGAGAGGGGGGAGCACATCCATTTACCAGAATCAATAGATTCCAATAATGTTATAATTTCCTCCCTTTGTTCTCCTACCTGGTACTGAAGTTTGCTGTGGGTCTTCCTGATTCAAGGAATTCAGTTGGTGCTACAAGATGCAAAGACCCATCTTCCCCTGCTTGCTCCCTCCCAGGTTACATACTGAACCCCGAGCCATCAAAGGAGTTCCTCCTCAGATATCTCTTTTCTAAGATGGTAGAAGGGTTACTAAGATGTAGCCAGTTCTGTGTTTGAGTTAGTGAATCCTGAGAAGCACACAGGTTTCCTAGGAATCTGAGAAATCTGAATTTAAGCAGTCAGAATTTGGGCCTGAAATGATTTTTTATCTGTAGCTGTGGCCTCTTTGTGATCTGTCAGCCCAGACTCAATGAGAAAAAACAGATTTTTGTTTGTGCACAAAAATTTGAACAGAAGCACAAAAATTTGAACAGAAGACATTTTTTGCACGCACGGCCTGTCAAAAATTAGAGGGAATGTTGCATAGGACCAAATTAATTTCACAGTTTGCCCCTAGAAAATTATGCCATTACCTATAGTTACAAGACCTTGTGATATATGAAATGTGTAGTATTACCTTTGGCATATGATACACTCTTATGAATTATGCAGAGAAAATGTCTATCACTCCACCTACATAAGAATTTTTCTGAATATATGCATATTAGGCTGTCATATTAGTCAGACTGCTGTTATGCCGTGATGGCAAACTTCATTTGCAGCAGCCCAGGCATATGAAATCAAAGGGTCAAGCTATGACAGCTCTGACTTTTGCTTCCCTTTTTGTTTTTATTTTAAAATAGAATTTAATACTTCTTCAGTGTATTTTTTTTTTTTGTGGAATACATGTTTTTTGTTCTTTCTGGTGCACACTCTCTCTGTCTATTCTGTATCTGTTTCTATAACTAGAATACTTTACAAGTATATATAGCATTTTTATTTAAACATTTCACAGTGATTTGTGAACTTTTATGAATTAAGATTCACAACATCCTGTGAGGTAAATAACGGATATACAAGAGCCACAGAGATATATAAAAGCCCATAAACTATACATACAGAATAAGCCATCAAAAAGTTATCATTTGCCAACCATTCCTATACAGTTCCCTCACAGTTACCACAAATATTCTTTCTCCTGAGTATAGTGGGAAATTATGGTAACCTCGGGTACTTTAAAATGGTAATAGCTGGCAAATGTTTTTTTTTACGTTAATGACTGCCCTTGGGTTGAGAAATTATTCTCTAGTGGTACTTTTTAGATCTCTATTGCCAACTGAAAACTGACACTTAAAAGAATGTTGGGTGAACATGAGCAGTGAAAGAGTTCAACAGAGTGATGCCTACCTTTCAAATATAAATTGTGCAGCGAAAACATCATACAATCAGAAGGAACTGATCTTGCCTACCTCATAGCTATACCCTGCAAAATATATAGATTTAAAATTTCCTAAATCCCAAGTCTCTTTCCTGTAATTATAGGACCCAGATTTTTTGCAATGTGCTGATCAATGCAATGAGAAAATTTAATGTTGGTCATAAGGTAATACAACCCCAACTCTAATACTGGACTAAATTCTGACACCGTTACACACACTGCGTGAAACCTTATTCTGCAAGCAGTCCCACTGATGTCAAGGTACTACTCAACAAAAGTAAAGATATCCCAGTCTACCCCATTGTATGAAATATAATCACAAACATTTGAATTATGCAGGTATATTTTAATTTTTAACAATGTTTCCATTCCCTAGGATTGGTTCCTTCACTGCATAAAATTGAATGAAACACGAAAATGTCAGTCTCCTGCTAGTTTCTGTATTTGAGCACTATGTTGAAATATGGGAAAAGAGATTAATTTTCTTTTGAATCACATAAGGAAATTAGGGCAGACACATGTTGATTAATTACATTAGTAAGAAAGATCATACACAATGTGCCTGCCTATAACTACTATCTCTGTTCTGCCATTCTGATGTCCCAAAATTGGATGCTTCTTCTTCCTCAGTTGGAATCACTAGACATGTGGGCCAAATTCTCCGCTGCCTGGTACCTTCTGTAGGCATTTACACTTCTGTAAAATGAATTCAAAGTGGGTCTAAAATATCACCAAATCAGATTGAAAGTAAAAATTAATTCCCCAGTCTTCTCAATATGAGGAAAATCAATGTTGAGCCTCAAAAGTTAAACTATTGGTGCAGACTCCACTGTCAGTTACATTATGGCATTTGACTGTTGATTAGGTGAAATCAACATACAATATATTGAGTCAAAATCAGTACTAGTGAAAGTCAATTTTCCTCAGTAGGTGAATTTGGCTTTGTGAATGGAGCATGAAACTTTGCTTCATCAGAAACCACACATGAATGTAAGAGATTAAATTACTAATACTTTATTATTAGGACTGTCTGTACTTGGCCTACAATAAATATCATTTTGAGAAAATGTTGAAGCATGAAGATAAGCATATGTCTTGCCCTCTCAGAGCTATGACTGAATGTTATTTTGATTTTGGAATGCCCGTAACAATCAATGAGAGCTTTGCATCCAGATCACTCGCAGGACACAGCCCTTACAGGGCAAAATGTTGGATAAATTATTGAATTAGTGAATCTTTTATACCTGTAATGCTACCAGAATAGTTTAATGGACTACCTGCTGTGTCCAAATTCTGGTCAAGGTGCTTAAGTATGTGTCTACCTTTAAGCTTCTAACTAGTCCCATTGACTTAAGTAGAATTACTCACAGATATTACTGTTCGAGGATTTCAGGTTCTGATTTGAAGGAAATTCTGTGATTTTGAAATTAGTTTTGTTTTGAATGAAAACAAAGGATTTCTAAAATTCCTGTGACATGAAATTTACAGGAAAAAAATGTAATCATGTCAAGAAGGTTGAGGGGAGATATGATTGCTCTCTATAAATATATCAGAGGGATAAATACCGGAGAGGGAGAGGAATTATTTAAGCTCAGTACCAATGTGGACACAAGAACACATGGATATAAACTGGTCATTGGGAAGTTTAGAGTTGAAATTAGATGAAGGTTTCTAACCATCAGAGGAGTGAAGTTTTGGAATAGCCTTCCAAGGGAAGCAGTGGGGGCAAAAGATCTATCTGGCTTTAAGATTAAACTCGATAAATTTATGGAGGAGATGGTATGATGGGATAACGTGATTTTGGTAATTAATTGATCTTTAAATATTCATGGTAAATAGGCCTAATGGCCTGTGATGGGATGTTAGATGGGGTGGGATCTGAGTTACCTAGGAAAGAATTTTCTGTAGTATCTGGCTGGTGAATCTTGCCCATATGCTCAGGGTTTAGCTGATTGCCATATCTGGGGTCGGGAAGGAATTTTCCTCCAGGGCAGATTGGAAGAGGCCCTGGAGGTTTTTCGCCTTCCTCTGTAGCATGGGGCACGGGTCACTTGCTGGAGGATTCTCTGCTCCTTGAAGTCCTTAAACCACGATTTGAGGACTTCAATAGCTCAGACATAGGTGAGAGGTTTTTCGCAGGAGTGGGTGGGTGAGATTCTGTGGCCTGTGTTGTGCAGGAGGTTGGACTAGATGATCATAATGGTCCCTTCTGACCTTAGTATCTATGAAAACACTTTGTTTCAATAAAATTGAAACATTGCATTTCAATTTTGACATTTTTAGATTACATATATATATATATACACACACACATACATATTTACAATATAAATGAAAATAAATTTCCAAACAAAAGGTCATTTTGACATGAAAAATCAAAACATTCCATTCCAAAAATGTCACAGTGGAATGTATTGATTTATCAAAATACCCACCCCCCCCTTTTTATTTCCCAAAAGGGAATTTCTTTGGAAATCAACACATTTCCATAGGAAGTTTCTGTTTCAATTAAATGACATTTTCTGATGGCAAAACATTCAATTGGAAAATTTTTGAGCAGCTCTTTTTACATGCTTAAAGTTAGGCACATGCTTAAGTGCCTTGCTCAACTGCATTCTCTTTTGGTAAATTGGAAGTAACCCAGAGAATCATAGGAATGTAGGACTGAAAGGGACCTCAATAGTTCATCTAGTCCGGTACCTTGCAAAGAGGCAGGAGTAAGTATTACTAAGAACCATCCCTAACAGGTGTTTGTCTAACATGTTCTTAGAAACCTCCAGTGATAGAGATTCCACAAACTGCCTAGGTAATTTGTTCCAGTGTTAACTACTCCTACACTTAGGAAATGTTTCCTAATGTCTAATCTAAATCCCCTTTGCTGCAATTTAAGCCCATTACTTCTTGTCCTGTACTCAGTGGTTAAAAAAGAACAATTTATCACCGTCCTATTTATAACAAACTGTTACATACTTAAAACTGTTATGTCCCTTCTCGGTCTTCTCTTTTCCAGACTAAACAAATCCTATTTTTCATCTTTCTTCATAAGTCATGTTTTCTAGGCTTTTAATTGTTTTCTTACTCTTCTCTGGACTTTCTCCAGTGTTTCCACATCTTTCCCAAAGTGTGATGCCCAGAATTAGACACAGTACTTCATCTGAGGCTTTATCAGTGCTGAATATAGAGGAAAAATTACTTCTGGTGTCTTGCTTACAACACTGCCACTAATATATCCCAGAATTATGTTCACCTTTTTTTAAAAAATTTTTGACTCATATTTAGTTTGTGATTCACTATACCCCACAGATCCTTTTCTGCAGTACTCCTTCCTAGGCAGTCATTTCCCATTTTGTGTTTGGGCAATTAATTATTCCTTCCTAAGTGTTGTGCATTGCATTTGTCCTTATTGAGTTTCATCCTATTAATTTCAGACAATTTCTCTAGTTTGGCAAGGTCATTTTTAATTCTAGTCCTGTCATCCAAAGCACTTGCAACCCCTCCCGTCTTGGCATTATCTGCAAACTTTATAAGTGTACTCTCTATGCTATTATCAAAATTGTTTATGGAGATATTGAATAGAACCAGACCCAGAACAGATCCCTGTGGGACCCCACTCAATATATCCTTCCAGCTTGACTGTGAACCATTGATAACTATTCTCTAAGAATGTTTTTTCCAACCAGTAGTACATCAATGTGTTGTAGGTTTGTGTAGGCTATATTTCCCTAGTTAGTTTAAGAAAAGGTCATGTGAGATAATATCAGAAGCTTTAACTTGCACAGCTGACTTTTCAAAACTTTTTTTTGGTTATTTTGCATTTCCAAAGAGCTTGTATTGATCATTTGTGTGTTCTATTTCTTCATTTCCTCACTCTCACCATCACTATCATGTAACAGTGGAGAGTCACACTGTATGTGTAATTGTAGCATTCACCATTGTATATTAGATGGCAAACACTCACTCCAGTGTAGGTTATTCATAGCTTCCATATAAAACAGAGGTTTATTTCTGTGTGACAGAAAATGAGGCATTACCATTTTAGTGTCTTCAGTCTGACAACTGACAAATGGCAAATGCATATTCTCTGTGCAACCATTCCTAAAGCATACACAGTGCAACATTTTCAACAGCATTTATGTGACTTAGGAGTCTAAGTCCCATTTTCAGAAATAAGATAGGCACTAGGGCCCAAATCCTCAAACATCCGTAGGCACCTAACTCCCACAGATTTCAATGGAAGTTAGGTGTTAAATATGTTTGAGGATCTGGGTTTAGACGCCTAAGTCCCATTGACTTCCAATGAGATTAAGGCTCCTAAGCCTCTTACACATTTTTGAAAATGTTTCCCATAATATTTAGTTTTAATTACTTATTCTTAGCATATATATGTATATATTGGGCACCAACCTTTCCCTATCACAGTGATCCCGTCTGGGTTAACCTCATATTGCACGCTGGTTAGCAAGACATTGAAATGCTCAAAATGCTTATCATACCTGATTGTGGACTCTGTTTTGGGATTTTAGCTGCTGCTTCGGGGCTGGTGGTAGAGCGCAGACGCTGATTGGAAGAGTTATGGACGCTACTGGGAACAGCTGCTGAGATGTTCTTGCGAGGTTTCATATCTTGCAGCCACATTGGGGATGCTTCAAAGGCCTGCATTCGCCGAGAGTGGCTGTTAGCATTGACTTTGAGAAATGCCTGAGCCTTGTATTCCTGAAGGTCTCCATAGTTGGCATCTGTCACCCTGCACTCATACAAGCCTTCATCCTTTTTCCTCACTTTTGAAATCTGCAGCTTGTGGGAGATGTCATTCCCTTGTACTTTCACTGTCTGCAAATTTTCCAGGAACAAAAAATATCAGACATTACCATTCTCATATTCTTTCTCTATGAAGAATACACTGACATACAGAATGCAGCTATCCTAAGAGGATGTCTGCAGTTAGACACCTGGGGCTGGCCTGTGACAGCTGATTTGGGCTTACAGGACTCATACTGCAGGCCTGTTTAATTGCAGCATAAACTTCTGGGCTCAGGCTGGAGACCAGGCTCTAGGACCTGCAAGGTGGAAGGGTCCCAGGGCTCAGGTTGCAGCCTGAGCCTGGAAGTCTACACTTCAATTAAACAGCCCTGAAACCCAAGCCCTGAGACCCTGAATCAACTGGCAGAGGCCAGCTGGAAGTGTCTAACTGCCATATAACATACCCTAAAAGACCATGGGCCAAACCAATGTGGTGTAATTTTTCTTATTTCAGTGAAGTTACACCAAAGATGAATTTTGCTTTCTGTAGGCATGTGGACAACTGGTGACTTAATTCCAAATCTGCTTAGATGGTATGCTCTGAAATGTTAATTGTCCTCAGACAAACAACCCAGTCTCCCATGCTCTTTAATTAATTCTTTCAGATCATGAGCATTCTTAATGAGCTTTCTTGCATGAAGCTGCTGATAGTGTATTTCTTTGGTTAAACCTTTCCAATTAGATAACTTTGTTGAATCATTGAGATTTTGAACCACTGCATTAACAGCCTTATTTAAGATGTTTGCCAATGTTTACATTTCTTTAACACTTTATTAGGCTATCTTGTAGTCTTCCTTGTTTTAAAAAGTACCACTTGACATTAAATGTGTCTCCTTCAGGTTTGTGCAAGGCTTTGTGAATTCATTTGTTAACAGTAATGATGAGGCATCTGGTGACATGTAGCCAGTTTTCCCCCCTTTTATTTATAGAAGCATGTGCTTATTAAAATATTGTGACAGTGAATTGACAATAGAAAATTGCTCATACTCTATGTTATGTTGTGAGGCATCAGCTAATACCAAGGCACGCAATGTAACCTTTGCTATCCTAAGGCAGCATAATGCATTTTTCACCTTGTGTAATTAATTTAAAAGCACAAATTATTTATTTTTGAAGACATAACAAGACATTGTAATTTACTCATAAGTGAAAGTTACCAAGAAACACTAGCAAAAGTAGCAGATTTTTTCCCCCTGTACGCTTCTTTCCATATAGTAATTTATATTTAAGTGTATATTACTTTATATCTGTGATTCCAGAACACTTTTTCATTTATGGATTACCCTAACAGGAAGCCAGTTTGAGGGTTCATCATCATTGAAAGCTATGAGTTTTAGGGAGTGCCCTTAATTCTGCTGCCTATATCCGTTATATAAATTCAGGTGCAAATGTAGCTTCATTTCATGTAAATACAGAAGATTAAAGGCAATATGCAGTAGAGAAACATTCGGATAATGAAGATGTGACCGATCTTGGAAAAGGAAAAGTATTACACTGCAATCAGGTATGTGTTATTTATGATTATGCAACATAATGTTCCTGACAGCTTGACATATCATAGTTCCCATTTTGGCAAAGCCCTTATCCAGTCTGCTATGTAACTTGTGGATACATGTCAGCAGCAAGAAATGTGATAGACTTTTAAGCATACAATGTTATTGTTCCCAGCTCTGCATATGAATTATTTTATATGGCAAACTCTACTCGCGGCATAAATTAAATGTTTCAAGCATTAAATGTAATCATTGTAATCATTGTAATAATGTAATCAACATTAAATCTACAGAAAGTGCTGGATAGTTAAACTTAATCAGTAATAATATAATACCTATACTGATCCAGTTATCAAAAAAACAATAAAAGAGAAATGGAAAGGGCAGTCAGCATGTAAACCGTCTCTGTGGGCCAAATTCTGCCTTTATGAATCCCCGTGCAACATCAACAAAGTCAATGGTGTTGCAGAGAAGTAACTGAGTGCAGAATTTGTTTTCTCTTTAGCCATTTCTAAATTTTAAAATGCAAAGAGAGCATGCTTAATTATATAGTGTTCCTCTTCCAAATTATATATTCATAGATTCTAAGCCCAGAAGGGGCCACTGTGATCACATAGTCCGACCTCATGTATAACACAAGCCATAGAACTTCTCCAAAATAATTCCTATAGCAGATCTTTTAGTAAAACATCCAATCTTAATTTTAAAATTACCGGTGATGGAGAATCTACCATGACTCTTGGTAATATGCTCTAATGGTTAATTACTTTCACCATTAAAAATGTACACCTTATTCCAGTTTGAATGTGTCTACCTTCAACTTCTGACTATTGGATTGCGTTATACCTTTCACTGCTAGATTGAAGAGCCCATTATTAAATATGTGTTCCCCATACATGTACTTATAGACTCAAAGGTACTGGAACTAGGGATGCTGGGGATGCCTGGCTTGAAGTGGTTTCTATTATATACAGAGTTTACAGTTTGGTTCAATGGCTCTCAGCACCCCCACTATAAAAATTGTTCCAGCACACCTGTATAGACTGTAATCAAGTCACCCTTTAATACTCTCTTTGTTAAACTAGACAGATTGAGCTCCTTGCATCTATCACTATAAGGCATGTTTTCTAATGCCTTAATCATTCTTGTTACTTTTCTCTGAACCCTCTCCAATTTATCAACATCCTTTTTGAATTATGGGCACCAAAACTGGAGAAAGGATTCCAGCACCAGTTTCAGCAGTGCCAAATACAGAGCTAAAATAACCTCTGAATTCCTACTCAAGATTCCCCTGTGTATACATCCCAGGATCACATTAGCTCTTTTGGTCACTGTGTCACACTGGCAGCTCGTGTTCTACTGATTATCCACCACGACCCCACATCTTTTTCAGAGTCACTGCTTCCCAGGATAGAGTTCCCCATCCTGTATGTATGGCCTGCATTCTGTGTTCCCAGTTGTATATGTTTACATTTAGCCATATTACAATGCATATTGTTTGCTTGTGCCCAGTTTAACACATGATCTAGATCATTCTGAAAAAGAGACCTGTTCTCTTCATTATTTATCATTCCCATAGTTTTAGTGTCATCTGCAAACTTTATCAGTGATGATGTTATGTTTTCTTCTAGGTCATTGATAAAGACATTATATAGCATAGAGTCAAGAAGCAATCTCTGTGGGGCCGCACTGGAAACAGACCCACTCATTACAGTTCCTTTTTGAAAACTATCAGTTAGGTAGTTTTTAAATACATTTAATGTGTGCTGTGTTCATTTTATATTCTAGGTTTTTTTTTATCAAATGTTTCGTGGTACCAAGTCGAACACCTTACAAACATTTATGTATTTTATATCAACACTATTACCTTTGTCAACAAAACTTGTAATCTCACACAAACATAAAAAAAAAGATATCCAGGTAGACAGGTTCTATTTTCCATAAATTCATGTCAATTTGTATTAATTACTTCACCCTCCTTTAGTTCTTCATTAATCAAGACCCTTAACAGCCACTCCATTAGCTTTCCAGTGATCGATGTCAGGATGAGAGGCCTATAATTACCCAGTTCATCCTATTTACCCTTTCTAAAAATTGGCCCAACATCAGCTTTCTTCTAGTCTTCTGGAACTTCCCTGGTTCTCCAAGACTTATTGAAAATCAACATTAGCAGACCAGTGAGCTCCTCAGTCAGCCCTTTTAAAATTATTGGATGCAAGTTATCTGGATCTGCTGATTTTAAAATGTCTAACTTAGTAGCTTCTATTAAATATCCTTCAGAGATACTAGTGGAATGGAAAAAGTATTGTCATCACCATATGATGAGACTGAATCATCTGTTTTTCCCCAAATACAGAAGAGAAATATTTATTGAACAATTGCATCATTATTGGTAATTCTAGCATTTCCGTCCAGTAATGGAACAGCACTATTGTCAGGATTCTTTTTATTCCTAATACATCGAAAAAACTCCTTATTGTTTTTAACTCTGCAGGCCATAGATTTCACCTAATGTCCCTTGGCTTCCCCCTTACCAATTTTCTTCAATTCCTAACTTCTGATTTATATTCTTGACTATCAACTTCTCCTTTCTTCCATTTGTTATATTTTGTTTCTTTTATTTGTTATAGTTGTCTTCATTTCCCATTAAAAGAGGTAGGGGTTTTGTTGTTTTGTTTTTAACCACCACATTCTTTTCAGTTGTGGGATTGTGGCTTTTGACGCATCTAGTTAGGTGTTCTTAAATTATTCCCAATTATCATCACATTTTTCTGATTAAATTCTTTCTCCCAGATGATTTGTTTCATAATTGTTTTCAGTTTTGTGAAACTGGCTATATTAAAGCACAATATATATATAAAAGTTAATGGTAGCTTAAGTACAAGTCATCATGACTTGATCACATTTAAAATGTGCAAGAAGAATTACGTTCAGACCATCAAATAAATAAATAAATATTTTAGTTCTGTGATCAGTTCCTCTTTATCTGTTAGGTAAAGGTCTAATATATAATTTCCCTATATTGGCTGATTTAGGACATTGTCATCTATAATGTTTAGAAATTCCAGTGATGGCTTATGCTGGAGTTCTCATGCTGCCAGTCACTCAAATTGAAGTCCCCCATGATCAACTTTTTTTCCTACGTATTATTGATAGGTGCATAAGGAGATGGTTGTCCTGTTGCATAATGTAAATTAGTAGTCTGTAGCAGACAACAGCTCATGTCCCACATTGTGCTTTATCTGTTAGGACATTGATCACCAGAAATGGTGAGATTCAGCATTGTTAAAAACCCAGCCCCTACATGTTACTGTCTCTTGATAAGGATTTATCAAATACAGTTCGCCGTTTATTCTCCATTTGGTATGGATACATTCCATTAAAGCTAATAGGAATTCTATTCAGGCATCCAAGAAAAAGTAGTCTTCTTTTATAGTCAGTAGATTTAGAATGCCAAAGTAATGTAGACAACATTTTTATTACAAATATAAAATATCTATTACACAAGCCTATGAATATATTGGGCTGTATAATAGAATGGCCAGGCTTTAATTATTGACACACATAATAAGAGACAAGTATAATGTGAAAGGCCTGAACTGTAACAAAGATGAGCCAGATCCTGTAGTTCTTATTCAGTCAACATTTCTATGGACTTTGGTGGGAGTTTTGAATGAGTATGTTCTGAGTAATTAATGATTTTATTGGTAATGGTTGTATTTCTATTGCAATAGTGCACAAAGGCCCAAATCAGGGGTCCATCAATCCTCGCCGGAACATATCGTCCATTCCATGAAGGGTTTACAGGGTAAAGTGACAAGCAACATAGGAAATGTGAGTCTCCTTCCTTAGAGGTTTTTAAGGTCAGGCTTGACAAAGCCCTGGCTGGGATGATTTAACTGGGAATTGGTCCTGCTTCGAGCAGGGGGTTAGACTAGACGACCTTCTGGGGTCCCTTCCAACCCTGATATTCTATGATTCTATGATTCTATGAGTGAGGGGGCTGTGGTCAAAATACGTACAGTGTTTGATATAATGTATATACATTAAAATGTCACTTCAACTATAGCCAACTGTCCTTCAACCTACCATTAATTAGTTGGCTAATTACATGTAGGCACCAGAGAAGAAGGGAGTGAAGGCTTTAACATACACGATTATCTTATATTGCTGATTAATGTGGTTGTTGCTGATTTAGGGCCAGATTGTGCCTGTGTCGGGCTGCACTGCCCCGTGAGAGTTCAAGATGGATTCTGTCTGAGAGGCAAAATCCCTTTGGAGATCATGTGAGATGTGTACACTGCAGTATTTGTTAAGAATGAACAATGGTCCCATCTCCTTAAATCTCTGGGGCATTGGAAGGGAGAAGTCCCTCAGCTCCTCTGAGTGCAGGGACAGCAAAAGAGGGGAAAAGCTCCTCTGCCCTCCCCTCCCTGCTATCAGGTCCGGTAGCAGGGAGGGGAGGGCACAAAATTGTGTAAAAACTTTAATCTCCAAATGGGAGATAGAGTCCAATCCTGCAGGCTTGGCACAGAGAGAGCACACCCAATAAAATCAATAGAGGTATTGCCACAGGAAGAACTGCATCCTGACTCTTCTCAGGTCAGTTGCCCTCTCAGCAGCATCAATGTCTGTTCTCTGCCAGCTTTAACTAATTTCTGAAATCACCCATTTAAATAGCTATATGTTCAGCTGAAGGGATATGCCATTTCTGGGCAAACTTTCAGCATTTATTCCTCATTTAGAATTCTGGGACTGCTTCAAGCTCTCCAGGGGTCAATCCCACAGGAGGGGTTAATTGGGGGTGGGATTCTGTGCCAGGTGAGAATAACCTTGTGGAGTTGCTCCATTTGCAAAGTGGAAGAGGGCATAGTGGGCTTTTCTCCTGTTGAATAAGCCAGAGGGTGCACCCATCAATTTAATGGATCCCCAGATGGCCAGGGCCAGCCAAAGGAAATCCATGTACTTCTGTCAGCCCTGCATCCCCTCCATCTTGTCCTGTCACCATGACTCCAATGGAACTGTGGTAACAGGGCTCCCCCAGCACCATCATAAAAGGAGGAGAGGGGGAGCGATCTTGCCGCCAAGAGGAGACTCCAAAGCAGAGCTTGTACAGTCCCAGGATTTCTGGGAGGAGGGGGGTGATTTGCATGGCACTGGTACAGGGACCTCCAGCCTTCACCACTACCCAAAGTGTGCCTAAACCACTGCCCACCTTCAGCATGCTCCGTTCCCCCCTGGCAGATCCCAGCCCCATGGAGAGCCCTCTGCAGGGTCTTGGAAAGTAGGTCTGGGGTGAGGTGAAAAGGGGAGCAGTGCTCAGGAGGAAACTGATCCAGCTTTCCTTGCAGGATGAAGAATATTTGGGGCAAGCATGCCCTGGACCTTATTTTGCTTTTGTTGAGGAAATCTGTACCAATGTAGTTTAATGAACCCATTGGGGCTGTATTGTTTCTGTGATAATGTGTACAGGGCTAGGAAAGCCTCTCTTTCTGAGTCTCTCTCATCCTGTAAACCAGCCTGGGGGGGGGGGTGAGGGGGGAGGAACAGAGAAACTAAAGTAAGCTCCATGACTGTGATTAGTTGGTTCCCCACAGGCTTTTGGGTGCATGTTAAATTAATGGCAAATGTAAAGTAATGAACTATGTAGGAATGCTCTCTCTCTATTTTTTCCCCCTCAAATACTTACGCTTATCTTTGTTCCGTCATTGTCCAAGTCTCTCTCTGGTAAGAGCTCCACCTATTGGGAAAGGATGACAGTTGTAAGGAGCTGTTGCCGTGCAGTGCTGGGCTACTGGCCCTTGTGCAAAATAATCACTAAAGCGAAGCAGATTGTATCAGCCAGCCTTTCCCCGAGAACACTTGCATGCCAAGTGTGCCACCTATAGGCAGAACCACATTGGGAGAGTTGAACAGACTGAATTTAGCTTCAATTCTATGCAAGTGCTATTGCGGCAGCCAGCATTATGGGATTGTGGCACACTGAAAAAAACACTATTGAAAACGAGGACAGATACGTAGCGTCTTCTCGTCAGACTAAACTGTCACTCTCCATCCTATTACGATCAGGCTTCAGGACGGATTCTTAATATAAAACTCGTGTGGACTGCATAGGAGGATTAAAATGTTAGAGACAATTAATTGTTTTCCAGTCCAATCTCAGTGAAAATGTTCAAGGCAAAGGGAGAGCTCCCTCTCCCCTTTCTTTACAAAAGTAAAGACTGAGCCCAATGGATGCTTGTGTGGTTGTCCTGAAATCCTAAACTGATTCCTATTAGAAGGATGTTTAATCTTTTTCATTGTAACTATCAACCAGAAACAACGCAAGGGGGGGAAAAAACGAGGTTCTCCCCAGAAAACAGACCTCGACGCTGGACTTGGAAGGCTACAATTATGGTTTGTTTGTTTGTTTGTTTGTTTGTTTGTTTGTTTTGAAGGTGTGCATCCCCAATAACAGCATCCCCCCACCCCCCGCTGAATTAGACTTACAAATGCGAGTGCCCCAATGGCTAAAAAGGGATTGTTGTAGTATCTTGACCTTGGGGAAATACAGTCCTGCAAGCAGCAACTCTATTAACATATGCGTTGTTTGAAGAGAGAATCAGGCTTGAGAAATCCATGTCGCTTTCCTAAAATGTGAAGCTGAGCTAGGGGAGTGGCAGGCACCGAAGATCCCATCCCCTGGGGTGGGCATTTCTCCCTGCAGCCTGCTGGGTTAGTTCATGAGTAGCACATTAAGCCTTAGGCGAAATCCACTTCCCTCCCTCCCCCCCCCCCCCCCGCCACTTTTGGCGTGCTTGGGTGGATTCCCCGCTTGGAGGGGGAGGGGGAAGCCCAGTGGAGGCGCATCTGTACCTGGGTGCCCGTCACCTCGCCTCCAGCCTCCTGCTCCTCGGCTGCTCGCAGAAACCACCACTGGATCTCGAGGTACACGGAGGCTGAGCCGCTCTGGAAAGCGCACGACATCTCCACGTTCTGCCCTTCAGTGGCTGTGACATTTCGGGGGAACTCGGTGAATTTTGCTGCAAAACAAACGCAAACAGCTTATTGGGATCTCCTGCTGCTTCTTCTCTCCTCTTCCCACTCTCCCCACCCCCCATTTTCGTCTGTTTTTTTTTTTTTTTTTTTTTTTTTTCCATGTTCTCTTTCTCGCTACCTTTTCCCATCCCGGTTTCCTTGTCCATTTGCTCATTGCCTCATTTAGTCTCCCTTTCTATGTATCGTTCCCATTTCTCTGTTCCACATCTTTTCTCACTCCCTTTCCCCATCTCTTTTCTCCTTCTCTCTCACCCCTCCCCCATTTTCCTTCCATCCCCGCTTTGTCTCACACATTTATATATTTTCCCCAATCCGCACAACTCCCGCTCTTGTACTCAAGTCCGGCTAATGGGAAAGCTAAGTACCCCCTCTGATAGCTCCCCTGGGTTAAGAAAGTTACATATAATTAGATTCAAAATCCCTGGGTGGGATGCAGTACTTCACCAAACACACTGAGGGATTTCAGTGAAAGACAATTTGGAAAATCAGCACCCCTCATGTATTGCATTTGCTAGGTGAGTGTATACCTTGTGAATGATTAAACACTATGGGGTTAACTGAAATAGATATTCAGAATGTGTAATGTGCTAAGAGGTGGGTTATGATCACTCATCAAAATGCACGTTTCAAACACATTAACTGAGTCACGTATTCTTTTATGATAATTCATGCTCGCACAATGAAACGAATAAACAGTGATTCTTATCATTCTTCATCCTAGCAGACTCACTTTCCAAAGCGAACAAACATCCCACCTCTTTAAATATGACTACTCCCATCTTACAACACCATTCTACGGTTGAGCAAAATTCCTACAAATGCACACAGTGCAAGACACCAATGTTTCTTAAAAGTCACCATCGAGCCTCCCGATATTTTCCTTGGGCTCGTGTGTAGGTCATTTAAAAATTGAGCAAACTTCATGCTAAATCTTGTAGACGCCACCCTGGCCAGAGAAAGAAAAATATATAAATAAACCTTCTGGTTCAAATCTAAGAAACACTGGACAGGCACAGACCCATTGCTCAAAGAATTCAAGAGTCAGTTATCCAGTCCCAGCTGTGTGTTGTTATAGGCTGACAAAGCTTAGAAGGAAATATTTGCAGTGATCCCCCTTATCCCTAATGCGTCCAAGCTCGTTATTTGAAGTTTATTTGTGGGGTGGTTTGGGAATATACTGAACCACCTTTTGCTTTCTAAACACTTGTACTATGAAATAGAGGCATAATAAAGCTGCTATTTCTTTTATTTTGCAGTGCCTCCCCCCCGCCCCCCGACATTATTTTTAGTCAGTGCTAGCTATTCAGCTAGTTAACGGGCAAAGGGACTCTTCATTCTGCATGCACAGGGATGGAAAGAAGTTCTCCTCCCTGGTCAGTGCTAAACAAAAACATATCAAGACGGGAGTTGCGTGTGCAGAAATGATGCAGCGTTCAGCGGGCAGCCTGAGACGCTCTGTCCTAGGTGCTGAAATGATCACTGCAGCCCTCAAAGTCCCAAGCAACTGGATTCTGCAGAGCTGGGGCTGCTTGGAATGCGAGACGCCCTTTTCAGTGGGGTCTTCAAAGAAGTCGATCTTTTTGAGGTCTATACATAGTCACTAAAGGGAAACAAAGGGCTGAGACTGAGGAACACGGAAAAGAGTGGAAAGGGAGCCAGATCCTATATAGATTTCAATATTTAATGGATGCACACGATTTAGCCATCTTATATTATGTGTGCATGTAATAGTTATGTATGTCTGGGTGGCTATTCGCCGTAAGCATATATAGACACACAGCCCAAGCACGCGTATGTATGCATTCATTACAAATATACACACAGCATTTTCGTCTGTTTCTCATTTTTCCTCCTTGCAATGTAGTATAAGCAGTCGGTTTAATTCTCACGAGGGGTAAACTTCTCCCCTCTTTTGCTGCTTGTTTGTCATTTCTAAGGCTTGAAATCTATATTTCCCTCTGCATCTTTTTGGAAGCCCTGCTTCGGATTTTAGGGAGTACACACACGCACACACATTTGACAAAGCGCGATCTTACCTTGGGTAGAAAGTCCTTGTTGAATATACAAAACGGAAAAGAAAACGCATCCAACATAAGCCAGAAAGATCCCCATCATTCCAAAGCGAAGCAAAAGTCACATCAGGGTAACAAAAAGCAAAGGTGCCCTCAAAGAAAGGAATCACACACGCGCGCACACACACAAATTTACAAAAAGGCTCTCAGCTGTAGCCCTGGCTGCGACACTGCGAGCATTCTGCTACTCAGTGGAATCTTTTCTTTGGGAAGAGAAGGTATTGCAATACACTGAGGGTTCAGATCAGCTGGCTCGGGCGCTGTGATGCTTGAAGTCCAGACCCAGACTAAAAAAAAAAAAAAAAAGAATCGTTGAAAAGTGGGTATCAGCTGCCTTCTCTGCCTTTTTTTTTTTTTTTCCCCAGCTACCTGGCAGCTCCGTCCAACGTCAGCTCCAGCTGCTCAGGATTGCGTGATGATGACTGCCCTCCCTAAACGCTGATCCGGCTTAGGAAGTGGGGAGTTTGGAAAAGGGGAGGGGAAGAAGGGAGAGGAGCCTCCCGTGCTTGCATTGCTTCAACTTTTCCCTCTAATGGCTGCGATGATGCCTTTAACCCTTCACGCCTTCTGGGTTCTCTATACCTTTCTACCTGCTGTTACTTGGGCTGGGTAACATGCTGGATGAAAGCCGATTTTTGCGTATGATTGTGGAACCCAGGAGCCTTTATTGTACTGATACAATCTCCAGTCTGGCATCGGTCAAAGACCAAGAGGGCAATGCAGTGGTTTGTTTTTTAGTGGGTCTCTCTCTCTCTCTCTCTCTCTCTCTCTCTCTCTCTCTAATGTAGCTTACGGGAAAACAGTTAAATATTATGAGTATGCTGTTGAACTTCTTGTTCACTGCCCCAAATAACTATGATCACCTAATCTTTTTATTTCAAAATGTTGATCAGCTTTTTTTTTCCAAAATAAATTAACAGGATTTAAAAATAATCAGTTTATCATAGGATACAAGTATTTATATAAGATGTTAGGATATGTATGGGGAAATACCTATACACACTTATACATGCGTATGTGTGATTTGCCCAGAAAAAAAAATCATCAGACTTTGACACTTTGATAGTCTATTGATGTGCCATAGTTAAATTTATGTATCTATAGTACAGAGAAATTTTTATCTACATAAAGAATGTTTCCTTCCGGACTGTATTCATTGCACATTCCTTGTATCGACTGGGATTCATAGGACTATGATACCATATTGCAGTCAAGAGGCAACACTTGACTATAATAGGTGTTCGAAGAGTCTTAAAAAGACCCTTCTGACCAAAATATCTGGCTGCCTATAGCAAAGGGCCATCCAGAAAGTATTCATTGCATTTAGGAAACACTAAATACCTTTGCATGTATATCAAAGACTATGAAAACAATCAGGACACGGAGTGGATATATGACAAGTAGTCAGACTGCCAGATCGTTTATATCATTCATACATATAAGGTTTTTAACAAAAATCATTTACAGCCAGTTAGGAAAGAAATGTAGCCATACAATTGCATTCTATCCATATGGACAAACTGTTTTCCCATTGAGTGAAACGTTGGGCAGGTCTGTCATTTAAAACAATGGAAATGCAGCAGTTCCACAATGGTTAAGGAGCAACTTTTGCTTTACTCACTGCACCAGTCTCTCACAGATCAAGTGATTATATTTACCTTAGACATTCGACAGAAGAAAAATAACTATTTAGAACCTGACCACGGGACTAGAGTGTCTCCAACTTTAAAAGTGATCATTTTGATTTCACCTCAACGTTTATTTATTTTACAAATATCAGATGCCCCCTCATTATTTATGTAGCAGAAGGAGATATTTCCCCATGATAATGGTCTGTTCCACTGATGTCACCTTTTAAGTATAGCAATGGTTTTTAATAATAATAAAAAAGAGTACATTATAAATACTCAGAAATGACTGCAGATACAGCAAAAATACTTAATTTGGAAGGGTTTATTTTGCTATAAAGGTTTAATTGTGCTTATGGAGGTCATGATAAATGTATTGAAAATCAGAGGAAAGCCAACAAAAAAAGGAAGAGAAAAACAAGTCCTTAAACACCATGAAACTGAATTTTCAAAAGGAACTAGTGATTTTGAGCATCTCAGTTATTAGGTACCCAACATGAAACACCTTAAAGGGGCCTAATTTTTCAAAGGTGGGATCTCAGCATTTTCTGAAAAGTCAGGCACCTTTCAGGTGTCTCAAGTTGAGCTGCCAAAATCCCTAGTCACCTTTGAAAATATAGGCCGACTGATTATATGCTTCAGTTTAACTACATACATGTCATCAGTCATCAATGTAAATTACAAGTTACACATACGTTATCAGCAGTCAAGTTGAATGCAAACTAGATTGAAAAAAAGATTCTATGCAGCATCACCTGGTTTGGAGGGAAAGAGGGAACCATAAATAGAGCAATCTTTTTCCAATCCAGACAAAATTTAATTTTTGCAATTTGCAATTCCACGTGAAAGCAAACAGATTTCTCAGAAAAGTCTTATAATCAGCAGAAGTAACTAAAATTTGTGCTACCATGATAGCAAGGGGACTCTTTACTGTATATACAAAATAACGTCTATCCTTGTTAATTTTATAGCGAGCGTACACTTATTAGAAAGTTGAAATAGGGAAAAGAATCCTAAAACTTGGACTATGGTCAGTATATTGCTTTATTCACAAAATGAAATAGTGTTATATGATGTTACCAAATGTTGCTAGTAGAAATTATTAGCTTTAAGCAGTTTCACATAGGAGAACAATTCCTTTTCCGCCTGTCCGAGTAAAATGCACTCTGATGTAGAGACGTTGCCCAGAGTCAACTGCATCATATGCATCCCACATTGGGGCTACAGGGAATTACTTGGACCAGACATGCTGGGAGTCTCTGCATTCCTCTTGTGCTGCAGAAAGGGTTTTTATGCTGACCCCTATAATATGGTGTCAAGGTCACTGATGATGGCTTGTGGGAGGAGTTACTGAATTGATGTTTTTGCCAATAGAGTGGCTCTCAGACATGCATAAGTGGCAAGGAGGGTCTGTGGACACTCAGTCATAGGCTGGAGCATCTGCACACAATAATGGAGATTTTCAAAAGTGCTTAAGGATTTAGCAGCAGAAATTCCATTGATCTGGAACTGAATATTGCAGTTTCAGCCAATTTCTAATGGTCATTCATTATAATTATTGTTTAATATGTATATCACTGTAGCACCCATTCAGGATCAATGTGTCCTTGTATGCTGTTCAAACACATAGAAAGATGGGTTCTCTAACCCAAGCAGCTTACAAGCACAAGAAATGTATACCTCTATTGATTGGTCTGAGTGACTTCAAGGTTCATATTGATTATGAATTTTCTATGTGAATTATTGATCTCATTCAAAGTATGTCTTTATCTAGATCTATTGTTGGAGAAAATTGTCAGCTCCTTGAGAAGGGAAGGGCACCATCATCTGTTAAAGAAACTGTCATTAGGTTCCTCCTCAAGAAACCATGTCTTGATGTGCAAAATCTTACTTATTGATCTGTCTCAGATTTCTCATTTCTGAGGAAAGTTATCAATAAAATTGTGGGAAAGCCAACTTTAATAACATCTAGTTTTCTTTGGTCCCAGCTGTGACACTGGAAGACCAGGTGCCAGCTTATGCTAAGGTCCCAGGCCTTACTGAACACTGACAAACGCATAGCTGGAAACCAATCTGGCCCACCCTAATGTCTGTATCCCATACTATATGTTAGTATTAATACATTTGCTCTGTCATTATACAAAGAATGTTTGCTAAGGGCTTGTCTAAATTTATAGCACTGCAGTAAAGCAGCTGCACCTGTGGTAGTGCTTAGATGTTGCCCATGCCCTCAGGAGAGCTTCTTCTATTGGCATAGGTACTCCACCTCCCCCAGAGGTGGTAGGTATATCAATGGGAGAAGCCACCCCATTGACAAACTACTGTCTACACCAGGGGTTAGGCCAGTATAACTACATTACCCAGGGGTGTGGATCTCCCAAACTGTGGAGCGATGTAGTGATACCGACATAAGTTTGTAATGTAGACCAAGCCTAAGACTGTAAATTCCCCACAGTCAGGGGAGAAGCATTATCAAGTGTGAAATACTTCACAAGAGGTATTATCTCCTGCCCATCAGGAAGGGCTATCGCATCCAAATGAGCCATTGTGGAACAAAGACTTTGTTGATTGCTTCATCCACAGCACTGAAGAGGGTATATGCCCAAGCCTTTGTCCCATCACAGCTTGGACACTGGGGGAAAAGAATAAAAATGCCTGTTAAGAAGAACTTAGTATTCCTTTGTTGCTTGACTTCTGAGGGGTGAGGATTTCTAATAGGGCATGGCTACACTTGGAGATGTAGAGCGCTTTGAGTTAAACCCACCTTTGGAGAGCACAGTAGGGAGAGCACTGCAGTCTGTCCACACTGACAGATGCAAGCGCACTGGCGTGGCCACATTTGCAGCACTTGCAGCGGCATTGGGAGTGGTGCTTTGTGGGCAGCTATCCCACAGAGCACCTCTTCCCATTCTGGCACTGTGGCTTGTGGGAAGGGGGCGAGTGATGCAGGGCATTCTGGGTTCTGTCCCAACGCCCCGTGATGCATCGGTTCGCATCCCAGCAATCCCTCTGCTTCTCTCCACATTTGGCGCCATCTTTCAATGTTTTTTATACTGCACACTCTGTCTTCCCTTTCGGTCTGTGGGAATGGAGCCCGAACTGCTGAGGAGCATGCTGATGAGTCTCACCAGCACGTCACATTTGGCAGTCGAGTTATTCCTTATGATCCAAAGTGACAGTGAGGGCTCTGATGATAATATCAATTCGAGTAACGCATATGACGCGAGTTTGCTTGTGGCATTCATGGACGTGCTCACCACTGTGGAATCCCGCTTTTGGGCTCGGGAAACAAGCACTGAGTGGTGGGATCACATTGTCATGCAAGTCTGGAATGATGAGCAGTGACTGCAGAATTTTCGGATGAGAAAAGCCACTTTCTGTGTGAGAAGCTTGCCCCCACCCTGCAGTGCAAGGACATGAGATTGAGAGTTGCCCTGCTGATGGAGAAGTGGGTGGCTATTGCAATCTGGAAGTTGGCAACTCCAGACAGCTACCAATTTGTCACTAACCAGTTTGGAGGGGAAAGTTGACCATTGGAATCATGTTGATGCAAGTTTGCAGGGCCATTAATCGTATCCTGCTCAGAAGAACCATGACTCTGGGTAATGTGCATGACATTGTGGCTAGCTTTTCACAAATGGGTTTCCCTAACTGCAGAGGGGTGATAGATGGCACACATATTCCAATTCTGGCACCAGCCCACCTACCCTCCGAGTATGTTAACCGGAAGGGGTATTTCTCTATGGTTCTCCAGACGCTTGTGGATCACCGTGGGCGTTTCATTGACATTAACTCAGGCTGGTCCGGAAAGGTGCATGACGCACACATGTTTCGGAACACTGGCCTGTTCAGGAAGCTGCAAGACGGGACTTTTTTCCCAGACCAGAAGATCACCATAGGGGAAGTCAAAATGCCCATTGTGATCCTTGGAGACCCCACTTACCCTTTAATGCTGTGGCTCATGAAACCCTACACTGGGAGCCTTGACAGCAGCAAGGAGCGGTTCAACAACAGGCTGAGCCAGTGCAGAATGACTGTGGAGTGTGCTTTTGGCCATTTAAAGGGACACCGGCACTCTCTGTATGGGAAGCTGGACCTGGCCGATGACAGCATCCCTGCGGCTATATCTGCGTGCTGTACGCTCCATAACATTTGTGAAGGGAAGGGTGAATGATTCATTCAGGGATGAAACTCGGAGGTTCAACACCTGGAGGCTGAATTTGAACAGCCAGAGAGCAGGGATATTAGAGGGGCCCAGCGCGGGGCTGCAAGGATTAGGGATGCCTTGAGGGAGCAATCTGAGGCTGAAAGCCACCAGTAATGTCTGGTACCCTGCAAGGGAGTGAAGTGCAGTAGTTCCAATGTTAGTAGGAATCTGTGTTTGCTACGCTTACTTGCAGTGCCTGTTTCTTTCCTAGGCTAAGGTATCTTTTACTTTATGCAATAATAAAGAATGTTTTCAAAGCCAAAAAATCCATTTATTGAAATAAAATTCATTTATTGAAAAGAAACACAACTGCTTGGGAAACAGAAAGGTCAAGGAGGTGGGGTGGGGAACGGTACAATTACAGATTTGCGTATGTCCTGTTATCATACGCAGCCTTCCTGTCTGGAGTTCTGTGCAATGAGTGCTGCACTTCAGGATGGCTGTACTGCATGGTGATGGGGGTTGAGTGCAGTGGGTAAGGGTCGTAGTTTTCAGGGGTAGGTAGTGAAGCTTCAGGTGTTGGAGGCAGCTGGTGGTGGTAAGAACCCAGATGTTGGGGAAAGTGGGTTGGAGGTGACATGGGGGCACAAGGGAAAGAGTTTTGGGACAGAGCTGGAGGGGAGGGGCGGGCAAGGTAGTGCTCCACCTGCATGGCGACCAGCGTCTGGATAGAGTCCGCTTGGCGCTCCATTATGCTTATCAGCTGATCCATGCTTTGCTGCCGGAACACTGCACTTTTGTGCCGGCGCTCCTCATTCTGCTGGCGGATCCTCCTTTCACTGTCCCACCACTCCTGCACTTTTCGATTTTCATTACTTGAATGCTGCATTACTTCATGGAACATGTCTTCCTTGCTTCTATGTGGGCTCTTTCTGATTCTTTGGAGTCTTTTGGCCAGTGATAATTGGACGGCTGAGATGTCAAGGTTGCATCTGTAAAGGCAAAATGCAACACTTAACAGAGGCAGCGTTGTTCACACCAGACAGAGCAACGATTCTCCAATACTTAAGGGCAAGCACAGTCTACACAATAGCATAATTTGCCCATCCCAAAGTGAGCATACATAATCCACGGGAGCTCCAAAATGGTGAGCAGCACAGGGTCAAGCGTGACTGATTGTTTCACGGCTGTACTGTCCTCTGGGTTTCTGTGCCTAGGGGAGAGCCCACATTTTCCACGGGAGTTCATCCTGGAAGATATCTCACTGCTGAGGGTGACCTGGGAAGCAAGGGAGGGTCTTCTACTGCAATGCAGATTCCACCCTGGCCCATACGCAGCTTGCCTGTGTGCAGCAATGGTCCCCTGCCCCTCATGGCACAGTGGCGCGGACAAAGGACCACAGTGGCTCTCCTGAGAAACCTGCGCAAGCGCATTGCCCAAGTTCTGGATGACACCTTTGAATAGATCACTGAGGCCGATTACCATGATGTGCAAGAGCACATCAATGCCTTATTCTGCATGTAGGCATGCATGCAGCCCTAACCCTCCTCACCCCAAGAGCCCGCACCGAATAACTTCCTTCCCAAAATAAAAGCCGCTTACCGGGAATCTCCTCTGGTGTTTGTCCTTCCCCAAGCACCGACTGCCGTGACTGGCTACCTTCCTCCTAGCTTGAGAACAGCTCCTGTCTGCACGCATCTAGGGATTCCGGGGTGTCTTCCTGCGCCTCAGCACCCTCGCTCCTGCTTTGCTCCTCCTCCTCTCTTGTTGAACTGGGCTCTGAAGTGTCCATGGTGGTACTCGGAGTGGAGGTGGGGTCACCCCCAAGTATCACATCCAGCTCTTTGTAGAAATGGCAGGTCTCAGGGGCAGCACTTGCCGTGCGGGCTTTGCGGAAGGCATTCCACAGCTCCTTCACTTTAATCCTGCACTGCAGAGCGTCCCGGTCATGGCCCCTTTCCATCATGTCCCTTGATATCTGCCCGAAGGTCTCATAAATCCTATGGTGGGAGCGCAGCTGGGACTGAACAGCTTCCTCCCCGCAAACACTGATGAGGCCCAGTACCTCGCCATTGCTCCATACTGGGGATAGCCTGGTGCATGGAGAGATTTGCTGAGAGCACTCCATGCCTGGCTGAGCAAACAGGAAGGGGATTTTCAAAATTCCCAGAGAATTTAAAGGGCGGGTCTGACGGTTGGTCACCTGAGGGCAGGGCAGTAGAGTTCAAAGTGATGACCAGAGTGGCTAGAACAGGCAACGTGGGACACTTCTGGAGGCTGATCAGAGCTCACTAACAGACCAGGGCGTCTACACTGGTGCCGCGATGCTCCAGTGGGGGCGCACAAAACATTATTCCACTCGCTGAGGTGGAGTACCAGGAGCGCTCTAGCCATGGAGTCAGAGCGCTCTATGTGCCTTGCCAGCGTGGACGGGTAGTGAGCTAGTGTGCCCGGTGGTCCTTTAATGTGCTCTAACTCGCCAGTGTATGCAAGCCCTCAGTGTATGCAAGTAGTCCCCAGCTGTTTTGCCTGGGTTGGTCCTAAAGGATATTCAAAGTCTGCTTAGTATAGAAGTTATGATTACCTTTTGAAATCTGACTGCAACTCATTTGTGTGTATAGGCTTACCTGCTTTAACCTTGTAAATAACTCTCATTTCTTTTTCCTAGTTAAAACGTCCATAGTTAATTTACTATAGGATTGGCTACAAGATTTGTTTTTGGTGTGAGATCTAAGGTGCAAATTGACCTGGGGTAAGTGACTGGTCCTTTGGGACTGGGAGTAACATGACTATTTTGTGAAGTAAAGTGACCATCTGTCACAGAGTCAAGCTTGCCTGAGTGGCAAGATAGAGCAGAATGCTGAAGGAGACTCTCTGTGACTCTGTTGAAGCTGCATAGTGCCTGGGGAGTTTAAATTTGTTATTCAGTTGGGGAAATCTAAGTAAAGAACTCACAACCAGTTTGGGGTTTGTGCACTGTTTCTTAACAGTCTGCCCTGAGGTTGTTATTCTCACTCATGAGCCACTCCACACAGAGTGACACTGCTCATTCCTGTTTTAGGTGGTGGTATTGTATGGACAATGCACTGTTCATCTCCTTTTGGAGATGGAGGAATATGAAGTTCCTTTTAAGTATTTTAGGTCTACCAGAGGACTATTTTTACTCCTAACCATGAGGTATTGTTGGCATGTCTGCTGATCCTAGCAAGGGTTGGCAAAGTTGCTCTTGTCTGGCTCAATTTCTTTCTTTGGAATGGTCCCAGAGGGTGGTATTGGGCAATTGATCATCTATCCTTGGGGGTCTCTCATCAGAGTTTTGGCAAGATTCTAGTATATCTCCTCTTCCCTTCAATATTTATGTGAGGTCACCATGATCCTTAATGAAATTATTTTGGCTGTGTTGCCTTCTGTAAGAAGATGTCATCTAACTCCATATATCTATTTCTTTGGACTGGATAGTTCATTTGACCAGTATGTCCAGCATCTGGTTGAGATGTAGGTGAGATTTAGCTGGCTGAGACTCAATCTAGAAAGGATATGTGGATCTTTGGCTGCTTGAGGGTGTCCAGTTAGTAGCAGTGGACAAATGTGCTTTTTCATATGCACTTGTCAAGAAGGGTGCAACCTTTTCCGTAGATGTGAGCCCTGCCACCATTAACCATGCCTTTATATTTTTTCTGTGTAAAGCAAATGATTTCTTTCTTCCAGGAATAAAATACAAGTAAAAAGATAGCTACATGTACTTTTGCAATGTTTTCCATTTACGTACCATGCCTAACCATGCAGATAGCTACACACATAATACATTACATGATAACCACATGGTCTGTATACATACATATACAGTCATAGCTGCATGAAGTACTTGTCATGGTATATGCTGATAGGCAGACTGTTGGGGATGAATCCTCCTCTAGGATGCTTTTGTACAATTCATGTTTTAAATTATTTAAGTGATTGGGGCTTACTAAAGGGCATCTGAAGGCAGAATAGTACCTTAGGGCTTTGCTGATCACACTGTTATGTAGGCTTCCTCAGCAGCACAAAAAGGGCTTTCTCAGGAACCATTTGTTTAGCCTGTTCTGTGAAATGTCTCTATTGCTAAGACTAAATAGAGTTCAGTGTGATGGAAGAATGTGTAATACCATTCTCTGTCCAATCATTTGCCCCTTTTTCATAGATTATGAGGCCAGAAGTGACCATTATGATCATCTAGCTGACTTCCTGTACAACACAGGCCATAGACTGTCCCTAAAATAATTCCTACCTCATATCTTTTAGAAAAAAAAACAGCCAGTCTTGATTTTAAAATTCTCATTGATGGATCATCCACCACGATCCTTGGTAAATTGTTCCAATAATTAGTTATTCTCACTATTAAAAATGTATGCCTTATTTCCAGTCTGAATTTGTCTAGCTTCAACCTCTGACCATTAGATTGTGACCCTTGCCCTGGTGAAATACAAATCATTATACATTTGCTCCTTGAACATGTGTTACATGGGCTAGAGAAGTTTGTTCATTTGTTTGCTTTTCGGTTAACCTCTCACTAAGTTGGAACAGTAATGATGTATTAGAACTTTATGCTCAATATGAGAAGTCATTTACATTTTTAGCCTCTTGTCCTTAAGTGCTGCTAGGAGGGGTAGAGGACATTCCTAGTGCTTAGTAGGCAACAAAAGTTGGGGAGTTAATCTTGCAGCAGCTGCCATAACCATAATCATGGCAGACGTCATGGCATATACCTAGACAAATTGGAGGATTGAGCCAAAAGGAATCTGATGAGGTTCAACAAGGATAAGTGGGGAGTCCTGCACTTAGGAACAAAGAATCCCATATACCGCTACAGGCTGGGGACTGACTGGCTAAGCAGCAGTTCTGCAGAAAAGGACCTGGGCATTACAGTGGACGAGAAGCTGCATATGATTCAGCAGTGTGCTCTTGTTGCCAAGAAGGCTAACGTCATATTGGGCTGTATTAGTAGGCTCATTGCCAGCAGATCGAGGGAAATGATTATTCCCCTCTATTTGGCACTGGTGAGGCCACACCTGGAGTATTGTGTCCAGTTTTGGTCCCCCCACTACACAAAGGATGTGGACAAATTGGAGGGAGTCCAGTGGAGGGCAACAAAAATTATTAGGGGGCTGGGGCACATGACTTCTGAGGAGAGGCTGAGGGAACTGGGGTTATTTAGTCTGCAGAAGAGAAGAGTGAGGGGGAATTTGATAGCAGCCTTCAACTACTTGAAGGGGGTTCCAAAGAGGATGGAGCTAGACTGTTCTCAGTGGTGGCAGATGACAGAATAAGAAGCAATGGTCTCAAGTTGCAGTGGGGGAGGTTTAGGTTGGATATTAGGAACCACTATTTCACTAGAAGTGAAGCACTGGAATGGGTTACCTATGGAGGTGGTGGAATCTCCATCCTTAGAGGTTTTTAAGGTCTGGCTTGACAAAGCCCTGTCTGGGATGATATAGTTGGTGTTGGTCCAGCTTTGAGTAGGGGTTGGACCAGATGACCTCCTGAGGTCTCTTCCAACCCTAATGTTCTATGATTCTATGTCCTCACAAAGCAGAAAATACCAGGGTGAACAGAGTTGGTTTGATCCCAACATCAGAAAGGACTGAATAAGAATTGGCTTTACTGTTTTGCGATGAGCCTGAAAAAAAACAATTTGGGGACCCAATCATCAATTATTCCCAGACACCATTATCACATTACTATGTGTCAAGCCAGCCTAAGCATTTGGGGTAATGTTATCAGGTGCTGCCTTTGGATATGTCCCAAATTTTGGACTCATTTTATACAAATGTAAGCGTAAAATAATGTGTATGTGTGTCAGTCAGTGTATAGGTATCTTTAGCCTCATGCTCATTCTGCAAAAGTGGAGCCCAGTTGGTTGTTCTTTTCAATCCTAGAGATCAACTTACCATTTCAAAGATATCTTTGCAAGAAAAAATTGAGCTATAAACTTTTAAAAAAGAAGAAGTTGGGTTTCTTCATGGGGCCCTTCTGGCTCTGCTAATAAGGGGCTCATGCAAGTCCATACCAGCATAGCACTGCTTTAAATATCTTGGTAACATTTAATTTAAAAATAATACAAGTCTGATACTTAAACTTCATTTTTAAAGAAAAAAATGTTATTCAAGGTTTCCTGGGCTGAAAATTTATCAAAGCTACTGCCAATCTAACGAAGCACTAATTACTTAGGCACCAGTCTCAAAGGGTTTGATAGGATTACTCACAAACTCAAAATTAAGCACATGCATAAACCTTTCATGATCAGGGTTTGGGGCTGTAAATTCTTTGGGCCAAGAACTGTCCTTTCGCTATATGCGTGGGCATTGTCTAGCACGATAGGGCTCCAATCCCTGATTGAGGCTGCCAGATGCTATTTCAATGCAAATATTAAATCATTAGCATCATCAGAGAAAAAAAAAAACTTTACAGGCTTCTAAGAGTTATATAGGGGAGCTTACAAAAATCAGAATATATTTTTAAATGAACCTTTCCTTTGAATATTATAGATGGGACTTGTAGAGCTGACTATTATTAAGGTTACCCAACACTTTCCATTATAACATTCTGTCTTCCGTTGTGTATAACTTTTGGGATGAAATTTACCATGCCAGGTATCTGCCTTAGATTGAACTTTTTTTTGGAAATATTCAGCCAAAATGGTTTAACTGTTTCCAAGAACACGGCTAGGAAACAATACATTGTATTTCCATGTTAAAATGCTTTGAAATGCTCTAGCATCCCTATGCTTTGGAGCAGAGAGTTGAAATTTGGCAGGGAGTTGGCATTTGTGTCTTTTGCCATGTCCCATGAATAGCCACTTAAAACTGACCAAGTTATATGTCTGTAAAATCACATTTTGCACATGCTCAGTGGAGACTTCATTGCTTTTAACAGATAAAATCTCCAGAGTCCATCCTCACTGAGCATACTTGAGCCTCTCACTGCTCCTAGAGCTGACAAGACTGTGCATACCATCATCCTTATAGTTACTGAGTGTGCGCCTGTCTAGATCTACAGGGGCAAAGCTAGACTTTTCCTGTAATGGCAGATCCCAGCTGCTGTGGGGCAGGGTGAGGTAGGTCACTGGCACTAAGAGCAGGAAGCCTGTTTCTCCTGTGCTCTCAATTGCCCCCTTGCTCGCCATCAGGCAGCATGGAAGAGGAAGCTGTCTGATTTGAGGGCAGAGGGGAAAAAAGTCTAACCGAGGAGTGGGAAAGTAGATTGAGAAAATTGGTTGGTGAGACTGGGCCTGTAGTGTGCAGGGGAGAGAAACTGTGACTAAGGCTATGTCTAAACTACCACGGTAAGTTGACCTATGCTATGTAACTCCAGCTACATGAATAATGTAGCTGGAGTCGACGTACCTTAGGTTGTGTTACCAAGGGGTCTACACCGCGGGGGGTCGACGGGCAAAACTCTTTGGTTGACTTAACTTACTCTTCTCATCGGGGGTAGAGTACTAGGGTTGACTGGAGAGCGATCTGCTGTCAATTTTTCAGGCCTTCATTAGACTCGCTAAATCAACCAGCCAGGGATCAATCTCAGAGCATCGATCCTGGCTGTAGTGGAGATATAGCCTCACAATTGAAAAGGGGAGACTGGGACCACTGGGCAAGGAGACTGGGAGTAAGAAGGCCATGCTGAGACTGGTTGTGCAAAGAGATGAGATTGGGAGCCCTGTGGGGAACACTGGGAGCCAGTAAGGAAAATGGGAAGGATGGACTGGGGGCCAATTGGCTAGTGGGGGCAGGAAAATAGTGGGATTGTGAATCCAGAGGGGGAGCCCTAGGACTGGCCAGGTAAAGAGACTGGGATTGGGTTGAGGAGCCCGAGGAGTAGAGTATAGGTCTGGGTAGACAAGGAAAATGGGAGTGGTAAAGAGATGGGACTGGGACAGGTTGGAGGGGATGGACAGAATGAGTTGAACTTGTGAGAAGTGGGGAAGAATCTGAGCCCACTCCCTTCTAGAACTAGGAACAGAGGTTCCTGAGTCTCACCATTCCTCAGTTGTCAGCAAGTATCCACGAAACCTACTGGCAAAGTGTGTTTCTCATCCCTTTCTAATCTGTTATCATAATCAGTTGCCCTGTTAGTTCAAATGGCAGAGGTCTGTGCCCTCAAGGTACAGATTCCAACCCTGGTGACAAACCATGGAAGTGTCAGTATGGAATTTCTGGCAGGAAGGAATTTCTGTTCTTTTCAGTTGCTTTTATAAAAACCTAGGAAATTACACACAGAGAAATAAAACTGCTGTGACAGGGCACATTCCTTCCCTTAATCAGGCCCTCTCCAGGGAAACTAATTGAATTTACAGTGACCACAGTGCTGATTCATCTGCTGGCTCTCAGCAGCCTGTCACAATTGCATTAAAAGAAGATTGCAAAGTCTATCACTCAGAAGTTAGGAAATGAATATACATTATGATAATCTATAATTTACCTGATCACATACTATTAATTACATGATCACATACTATTTTCCCTAAGACCTCAGCTTCATTTAATGTTCAGGATGGACCTGCTCTGGAGATGGAGCAGGGCTGTGTACTAAAGGAGGCTGTTGTCTATGGCACCCTTGTCTCATTTATTGCAGAAGTTGGAGGGTCTGTAATAAATAAGGCAGGGGACTGCAGGAAGAGAAAGGACGGTCTCATGGTTAAGGGAGGAGAATGTTGTCTTGGATAATTGTATTCTATCCCTGCCTCTGCCGCCGAGTTCCCATATGATGCTAGGCAAGTCACTTAATCCAACCTTTTCAGAGGTAGGCACCAATTGTGTGTTCCTCATTTTCTTGGGTGCACAACGTACGACCCTGGAGTCTGATTTGAAGAAGCATTGAGCACTCACAGCTGCAGCTGAAATCACTGGGAGCTGTGCTTTGGATATATAAAGTGCTATAAAAGGCTACAAACTCTGTAAAAACATGTGAAATTGGGCACCCAAAATTAGTAGATATTTTTTACCTTAATCACACTGGGTAGGTCTACACTGCAATTGAAAAGCTGTCTTGGGCTCACAGGGCTTCAGCTCAGGGACTGTTTACTTGCTATGCAGGCAAGATCTGGAACCATCCCACCTCTCAGGGGCCTAGAGACCAGGCTCCATCCTGAGTCCAAGTATCTACACTGCAATGAAACAGCCTGAGCCCTGCGAGCCCAGGTCAGCTGGCACGAGCCAGCCACAGCTTTTTTAATTGCAGTGTAGATATACCCTCTGTCTCAATAACCCATACGTAAAATGGGAATAATAATACTCCCTCACCTCACAGGGATGTTATGAAGATAAATTAATATCCGTGAAGCACACAGATACTACAGTGATGAGTGCATAGAAAAGCCCACAAGGACATTAATAATTCTGTCATCAGAACAGGGTTTGAGTAGTGTGCAGTAGATAAGACACAGAGCCACACATTGAATAATGATAATAAAACAAGAGATTAAACAGTGGCACAAAACCTGACCACTGTGAATCCTGTTCACTGAAGGAAGCAAGTGTCCAGTGAAAAAATAGTATGTGATCCTGTAATTAAAGACTGTGTCATGATGCATAAGAGCAAGGGGGGCAATTCATTCTGGTTTTGCCAACTTTTGAGTGCTTGACTTTGCCACCTTAATATTGTTCTTTTAATGTAACTTTGTGTGTAATATGAATAAGATTTGTCCTGTGAATATTTTATGGCTCAATCCAAACTTATCTCCTTTTGTCGCTAGTGTTATATGGGAGGGAAAACAAGAAAAACCAAAAAACCTTAAAATGGTACTTTGGGCATCAATCCAAATGCTCCTTCTCTCTTGTTTTCCTCTTTGTCATTGTTAGAGGAAAATTATGTTGATGTGCTGTTTTAAGCACAATATCTACTTCTGGGCTTAAATAAAACATGATAAAAATCACATCCAGAAAACACACTGTTCTTGTTCTGAACATTACCTTTTGTTTAGTTCACACCTGTCATAAATATAAAGGGAAGGGTAAACCCCTTTGAAATCCCTCCTGGCCAGGGGAAAGCTCCTCTCACCTGTAAAGGGTTAAGAAGCTAAAGGTAACCTCGCTGGCACCTGACCAAAATGACCAATGAGGAGACAAGATACTTTCAAAAGCTGGGAGGAGGGAGAGAAACAAAGGGTCTGTGTCTGTCTGGATGCTGCTCTTGCCAGGGACAGAACAGGAATGGAGTCTTAGAACTTTTAGTAAGTAATCTAGCTAGGTATGTGTTAGATTATGATTTCTTTAAATGGCTGAGAAAAGAATTGTGCTGAATAGAATAACTATTTCTGTCTGTGTATCTTTTTTGTAACTTAAGGTTTTGCCTAGAGGGGTTCTCTATGTTTTTGAATCTAATTACCCTGTAAGATATCTACCATCCTGATTTTACAGGGGGGATTTCTTTATTTCTATTTACTTCTATTTTTATTAAAAGTCGTCTTGTAAGAAAACTGAATGCTTTTTCATTGTTCTCAGATCCAAGGGTTTGGGTCTGTGGTCACCTATGCAAATTGGTGAGGCTTTTATTCCAACATTTCCCAGGAAAGGGGGGGTGCAAGTGTTGGGAGGATTGTTCATTGTTCTTAAGATCCAAGGGTCTGGGTCTGTAGTCACCTAGGCAAATTGGTGAGGTTTTTTACCAAACCTTGTCCAGGAAGTGGGGTGCAAGGTTTTGGGAAGTATTTTGGGGGGAAGGACGCGTCCAAACAGCTCTTCCCCAGTAACCAGTATTAGTTTGGTGGTGGTAGCGGCCAGTCCAAGGACAACGGGTGGAATATTTTGTACCTTGGGGAAGTTTTGACCTAAGCTGGTAAAGATAAGCTTAGGAGGTTTTTCATGCAGGTCCCCACATCTGTACCCTAGAGTTCAGAGTGGGGGAGGAACCTTGACATGGTGGCATAGTGGTGGGATTAACCTGAAATCATTTTGAGATCCAGTTGAGATTTTTTGAACTAGAAATACAGATTTTAAAAAGGAATTTTTTTTTTCCTTTGGAAAGGAAGTCCAGAAAGCAGCTGAAACTGAAAGCAGATTGTTTTTTCTCTGCTTTGTGGCCAAGCAGAGACAAAAGGGGATTATCTTGTGAATTGCAGGTTTTCTTTGCCTGGAGGTAGGGTACTTAACTCCTGCAGGGAAATTCACAGTCTTCCAACCCAGAGGTTTTTTTTTTTTCTTTTCTTCCTAAAAGTAAATAGGGGGTGTGTGTTCTACCCATTTGCTTTTTCTTTGGGCTGGGTAAGCAGGTATCCAAGTAGTTGGAGGGTTTTTGCTTTAATTTGGGCCCAGAGCAGAGACAAGGGAATTGTCTTTTTCTGTAGGCTGACAATCACTATCAGAGAATAGGTATTCTATTCCAGCACAGCAAAATTTTACAGCCAAGTTTTGTTTGTTTATTTCTAAACCTCGGGTGTAAAGTTAGTTAAAAACAGAGAGGTTAGAATGACCAAATCCTCAGCTCGACTACAGCTGGAATTAGCCAAATTTCAGGCTGAGGAAAAACAAAGGGAACATGAAAGACAGATAGAACTCATGTGGCCGGAGAAGGAGGTACAGGAGGCTGCCCACAAGAGGGAAATGGAGGCAAGGAAGCATGTGGAGGAGGAGAAAGAAAAAGAGAGGAAGCATGTGGAGGAGGTGGAGAGGATAAAGGCCCAGCAGAATATACCAACAAACCCTAGCAATCCTTCTCCAGGTACCACTTCCCATCCCAGAAAGTTTCCCACCTACAAGGCAGGTGATGATACTGAGGCCTTCTTAGAAAACTTCGAAAGGGCCTGCCTTGGGTACAACATCTCTACTGACCAATACATGGTAGAGCTGAGGCCGCAGCTCAGTGGACCCTTAGCTGAGGTGGCAGCTGAAATGCCTAAAGAACACATGAACAAGTATGAACTGTTTAAATCCAAGGCGAGAGTCAGAATGGGGATAACACCCGAGCAGTCTGGTTTCCACCTTAGGGCTCTGAACCTCCGACGAGACATGTCATTTACCCGACATGCCTACCACATTGTGAAACATTGGGATGCCTGGATATCAGGAGCAAGTGTTGACTCTTCCTCCTCCCAGCTTTTGAAAGTATCTTGTCTCCTCATTGGTCATTTTGGTCAGGTGCCAGCGAGGTTACCTTTAGCTTCTTAACCCTTTACAGGTGAGAGGAGCTTTCCCCTGGCCAGGAGGGATTTCAAAGGGGTTTACCCTTCCCTTTATATTTATGACAACATCTGAAGCTGTTTACACGTTTTGTACACCAGGTGTACACCTATGCAGCCTGCAGAAGCAAGCCTGCCAGCCTGGATCAACGCTACCGAGCTAAGAACAGTTGTGCAGGTGTTGCTGCTTGGGCTGGAGGTTAGGCTCTTACACCTAATGCAGGGGGTGGGCTTCAGAGCCTGAGCTCCAGCCTGAGCCACAACTCCAAAGTGCTGGGACTGAGAGGCTCACTTCCGGGGCTGCATAGACATACTCTCAGTAGCAGAATCTTGACCCTTATTATAGGCTTATGTTTCAGGAGTAAATAATTTTTGAAGACAAGATTAGGGTTCTTATGTCACTTAAGGGCACTTTTGTAAAGATATTTAAGCCTTCGAAGATGCACCTAGGTGACTAGTGGGATTTTCAAAAGCACCTATGCCAGTTAGGTGACAAATGCCTGTTGATTTCAATTGGAAAAGAGAATCCATTTTGTGGCCATTTAGTGAAATGGATCAAAGTTTTTCACCTGTAAAGGCTTCTCCATCAAAAAAAAAAAAAAGTGTTTCTTTAAAAATGAAACATAGTGAAAAGGTGTTGACATTATCCACATTTTCCACAAATTTTTCAGGCATATTTTTGCCAAAATGTGCATTAAAATCTGTTATAGAAAATTGTAACTTACCAAAAACCACATTTACCATCCAACACCCAGCCTTTAAATAAAGAAGCATATCAGTAAATATTCTGTTGAGAAATATTGTGGGATTTTTTTTTAACAGTAGATGAGTAAATTTCAAACCCTGCTAAATGCAAACAACCTTGACATTTCCTCAGTTTTTTTGTGCAGTTGTTTTCCCATTTGTAAGTGAGCTTTGCCATTTTGCTTTTCTGAGAGTTCTGTTCTATACTAGGGAATTGGCTTTTGGTGGGGAATCCAGGGACAAGACACAAAGGAGAGTGTGGCAACAGTCGAGCTGTGTTGTCCACGAGCAGTGAACAGAGGCTAAAGTCTGTGTAGGGATGCTCCCAGACTGAACCTGATCCCCTGAGATCTGACGGGTTTGGGGAGCAAATACTATACATATCTCCTAAACAGGCTGATCTGTTGTGGGGAGAACTCCACAAAGGAAATTTTAGAGAGTTGACCATCCCACAGTGTGATTTATCCATTTCCAGATGCGTATTGACTCTTTAAAACAGCAGCAGCAAATGAGGCAGGAGGGAGGCTGGCAGAGCTTATAGTCAGAAGCTCTACAGCAAAGCAGAGATACAAAGTAGCTTTTGGGAAAACACCATTTTCCTTATTCTAAGGAAGTTCCATATTAGTCATTTCAATAAACCAACTCTTTCTGTGATTCTTCAGCACTGTCATATGATGGGAGCTCTCTGGCTGTTTGATTGTAAACTAGAATTCATTGGATTCCCACAGGTCCTTACAATCTAGAATAGTGTTGCACTGTGGCATTGTTGGCCCTATGGGAAGAGGAATAAGCTATACTGGAAAAAGGCATCTTACCAGCATAAATGCATCCAGATATGGGGTAGCATAGGTGCCGACTTTGTGATTTCCCCAGGGGTGCTGTACCTTTCTCTGTCTCCCGCTACCGCTCCCACTCCACACTTTCCCCAAGCCCCCACTCCCACCCTGTCTCTTCCCACCCCACTCCACTGCCGCCTCTTCCTGCCTCTGCTCCTCGCCCACCCCTCCAGTTCCTCCTGCATGCTGCTGAACAGTTGATCATAGCAGGCAGGAGGCACTGGGAGGAAGTAGGAGGAGCTGATTGGTGGGGCCTGCCAGCGGGCAGGAGGCACGGGGGGAGGGAGGGAGTTGGAGCCAATCTGTGGGGCTGCCGATGGGCACTGAGCACCCACTTTTTTTTTCCCGTGAGTGCCCCAGCCCCAGATCACCCACGGAGTCAATGCTTATGTGGAGTAGTACCAGTATAGCTATTTCAACAAGAAACAAACAAAAATCGCACCCCTGACCAAAATAGTTACACGGGTATCAATTCTGCGTGTAGACAAGGGCTTCATTTGTTTTTTCAGGGCCTCATCATGCCTGGCCTTCAAGGCACAATTCCAAGGGGAAGCAAGAGGAGAGGTGAGTAAGAAGTGGGGCTGGTACAATCTGCAGGCTCCCCTCACAGAGCTGAGATGCTGAAGGAGGGTTTGTGCTAATACAGGTCTGCACAGCTCCCTAAAGATCCAGATTGTAAAGGATACAGTTGGATCCTAACAATTTATCTGTCTGTGATCGGCCGCGACAGGGTGGTCACAGACAACGGTTGTGAGTATCCAACCAGCAAAGCCTGAGCCTCGCACAGAGCTATTCGTCTGTACAATGTCAATTTCTTTCAGCCATTCCCCAAATGCATTTATGCTGTTTTCCAAAAATTGCAACCCCAGAAAACACCTATATGTGGCGCTAAAAGTTAAATAGGTCTATTTATAACTAACTGCATCCTTAAAACTATAATCTTTTACTAAGCTATTGATGAGAGCAAATCTGGGGACTTCAAAACAGAGTGGAGTGTTTGTCAACAATGACTGTGGCATTTTCCTTGAGGTAAGCTATTGAAAACACAACAGGCCTAATGTACTTTCAACAAATTCCAGCTTCATGAAAGAATTTTGAAAAAACATAGGGGAAAGGTTAAGCTATTTACACACCAAATTGTTTGTTCTTTCTGTAAATAAATTTCTTTTCATAGTTATAACTACATATATCTCTTTTGTGACAGTTTTTATAGGGTTTAATGAAACCACTAAAATGGCACTTTTAGTTTATAGAAGAAACTGTTTCCTCAAGACAGAAAAAATTACTCCCAGTGGCTGTCAGCCTCTGGCTTTGGGCAGTATTTTACCTTGTTTGCCTGTCTATGAGACAATAGCTTTAAACTCTAATGGTACATTGCAGTCAGAGCTGTAACTGCAGCCTGGATAGACAAACCTATGCTAGCTTTAATCTAACTAACATGGCTAAAAATAGTGGTAAAGACATGGTGGTGCAGGCTTCAGTGTGGGCTATACAAGCCTGCTGGAGCCCTGGTGATATACTTGCATTGCTAACCCACACTAGACTCCATGCTGCCACATTTTCACTACTATTTTTAGCCATGCTAGCTAGATTAAAGTTAGCCCAGGTATGCCTGTCCGAGCTGCAATCACACCTCCAACTTCACTGTAGACATACCTTCTGCTTCAACATGACTAGAACACTCCATCCTCAAATGACTCTACTAGCTCACCATTCAGTTCAACATCCTGTTTAAAATTGCTCTCCTGGCTTCTCTTTAAAAGCTCTTCCTGGTCTCTGCATTGTTTCATAGAACCTGTTGGACCTATCACTTTCTATACCCACACAGCACCTGCTATCACTTTGTCTTAGCCTGAGTCTTACTAAAGGAGACATTTCTCTTGAAGCTCCTGTTGTCCAGAGTAGCTTCCCTGTATATTCTTACCTCATTCGCTCTCTGTCTCTTTTCATACTCATCTTAAAGCATATCTTTTTCTCCTTGTCCTGATGTCTCCTTTTTTGGATATTGGTGTTATGATCTAATGTTTTAGGACTAGATTGTGGATCTGCCACAAGGGCATAGCTGCACTGCCCCAGGAGTAGTTCAGGGAGAAAACAGTACCTCAGAGAGCCAGGATTTCTTCCAAGTATGGCTCTTGCTATAGAAGATGAAAATTTACTTCTGGTGCATCCAGTAACAAATTACTAACCCTCTCTCTGTGCTAGCTGAGATGCTCTGGCTGATACGCTGGATGGGAGGAACCAGGGCCCCTCCCTGCTCAGTCATCACCCACCTGTTTGGTTGGGAAGTAGCAGGTCTACAGTGTTAGGAGAAAGATATTCAGGCCTGTCTGTAAAGGCCTATACTTTAAGAAATTAGGTGTATTCTTATCACTTAGCTAGTATAGAGGTATAACAGCAAAAGCAAAATCACAGTCTGCCTATTTACAGGTCTTCTCTTACAGAGACAGTCTGAGGCCCTGTTCTTAGGCTAAGATCTTTGGCTAAACAGCAGAGGCAGCCATAAGCTAGGAAGTGTATGGTCACATCCTCACATTCCAAACTAGTCACACTGAATGAAATAAGGCAATCTGGGGCTGTTAGGAAGGTGATCTGATCTATCACCTCCAGAGAAAGGGAAGAGCTTAAAAGGTTTAAAGAAAACTTAGTTTGATAGCATCCTGTCTGGCAAGAACTCACTTATCAATAGCAGGGGTGTGAAATCCTCATTTCTTTGTTGTTCTATCATTGTAGTCTCCACTTCCCTATTGTTTGTCTGTATAATCTCTGTCTGGTTCTGTGATTGTTTCTGTCTGCTGTATAATTAATTTTGCTGGGTGTAAATTAATTAAGGTGGTGGGATATAATTGGTTGGCTAATCATGTTACAATATGTTAGGATTTGTTAGTTAAATTTCAGTAAAATGATTGGTTAAAGTATAGCTAAGCAGAACTCAAGTTTTACAATATAGTCTGCAGTCAATGAGGAAGTTGGTGGGGGATGGGAACGGGAATGGGAATCATGTTTTGGTAAGGGGATGGGGGGAGAATGGGAACAGGGACACAGGTAATGCTCTGTGGTATCAGAGCTGAGAAGGGGGACACTGAGGAAGGAAACTGGAATCATGCTTGCTGGAAGTTCATCCCAACAAACATTGAATTGTTTGCACCTTTGGACTTGTTGCTCTCTGTTCATGCAAGAAGGACCAGGGAAGTCAGTGGGTGAAGGAATAAGCCCCTAACATACAACAGCTATTTACCACAGAGGACCAAGACCCAAGGTCTAGATAGCCTGCACTGGGATGTAAGGGCGGCGGCTATTGCTCCTTATATCTCTGTGCAGGCATATTTGTCTAATGAAACCCTTATTCCTTCCACCATACAAAATATTTATAAAAATGTTTTCTGAATTCATGCAGTTTTACTGTGCAATGTCTTGTAAATTTAAATACTGTATTGATTTCAAGAGTCAATCTGCATGAAAGAAGCTCTGAAGAATGAAATGTAGATGGATAGATAGAGAGAGATCCTGTATTCCTTCATCTTTTTTAGAGCTGGGAGGAGAAAGATCAATCCGTTTCATAGACAATTTCAATATCTTGAAAGTTGTTTTTGTTCTGATTGAAAACAATACTGCCAGAATTCTCCATGAAAGGGAACGAGGCCCTGGCTCAAGAGCAGTCCACATGGCAAGCTTTCCTTGTAGACCCTGCAAGTTTGTGAGTCCCTGATTTCAAGTTCTGACACCCCTAACCCTGAGGCAGTTTGCCTGGTGTGCTGCCCAGCAGGCAAGGGGTCCTTGATTCATGGGTAGTCTTCCTGGCATGCTGCTGAGCATCTGGTAGCCTGGAAGCTGTTAGAAAAACAGGCAGGTTTCCAATGTAAACCTGCCCAGCAGAAAGGTTTTGAACCTGCCCAGCAGATACGGTCCTATCATAACCCTGCCTGGTTTTCATCTTTCAACTTTGTCAAAATTGATCTGTTCCCCCAAAACATTTTTGATGTTGACAAACTGGAACATCCTGACCAAAAAAAGTGTTTCATAAGAATGTTTGTGACCATCTCTAGTCTTTGCATTTTGCTAAATCTTCCCTCTCCATTTAAAATAATTACCATATGGCTAGATCCTACCATCTTTTCTTTGCATCGAGTAGACCCTTACTCTGCTAGTAGTCCCATTGAAGGTTATTGACTTCAGTGGAACTACTCACTAAGTAAGGGACTACTCATTGTGAGTAACAATAACAGAATCTGTCCCGTAATTACTGCAAAAATGAATACACCATATTATTTGCAAACTGGACACCATTACATTAGGCTTGAATAAAGACTAGGAGTGGATGTGCCATTACACAAAGTAAAACTATTTCCCCATGTTTATTTCACACACACCCCTACTGTTCCTCAGACATTCTTGTCAACTGCTGGAAATGGCCCACCTTTATTATCACTACAAAAGGTTTCTTTTCTCTCCTGCTGGTAATAGCTCACCTTAAGTGATCACTCTCATTACAGTGTGTACGGTAACACCCATTGTTTCATGTTCTCTATGTATATAAATCTCCCCACTGTATTTTCCACTGAATGCATCCGATGAAGTGAGCTGTAGCTCACAAAAGCTTATGCTCAAATAAATGTGTTAGTCTCTAAGGTGCCACAAGTACTCCTTTTCTTTTTGCGGATACAGACTAACATGGCTGCTACTCTGAAACCATATTATATAATGACTGCGGTATTAAGGGTGGAAGCCCTGTATACTACAGGGAAAATGTATATTTTGAAAAATTTCCATGAAATGTACATTGAAGAACTGAAATGGAATTAGGCCTGCAATGCAGAATATTTCAGCATAGTTTAAAAGCACATCGTCTTCAATGTGTGTATAAACTATTTCATGGTTCAGTACCAGAATTCGTAATCTCCTACACAGGATGAGCTTTAAGGACTGTTCATGTTTCTGCATTTTGACAACACATTATTAATTAGGAGCTTAAGGACAGAAGTAGATACACATTGAAGTGTGAATAGGCTCATGATTAAATGTTATGATTGACTGATTGAAAATGATTGATGGGTTGCTTTATTTTGCAGGCTGATTTAGTAATAAGATTCAGTTTTGGACATTTTCTTTCTATGAAGATGTTTTGCTTCAGGAATACAATGTACAATGCAATTCAAGACAGGAAGTAAAATAAATAGAAAATGAACTTTCATTGGTGTAGAAATGAGCATATGCTGGAATGCTCATGGTCCATGGTTACTGCTAAAATATCTTCACTTTGGGACTGATCCAAAGCTCACTGATGTCAATGGCAGGGTCCCAAAGGACTACAAGGGGTTGTGGCTCAAGCTTTTTATGGTGGAACCTGATGGCACACACAAAACCAGTCTCAATCAATGGGGCATTGTGAGTGCACCTCCCAGGGTCAGGCCCCTTCTTTCTCGAAAATACTGGTTATATAAAAGTAGCACTTGGGGATTAGCTGGTCACGCTTTCATCATTCAACTCTTCTAACACCACAGGATCACACTTGGAGGTTTTGCCTTTTCGGGAATGCTGAGAAAAAGGGTGATATGTACCAGGTTTCACTAGAACTCCCATCCACTTCAGCTGGAGTAGAAATGGATCTGTGGTGTGTAGGAAGTTTCAGTCACTTCCTGTTCCTTCTGATCTTTGAACATCTTTATACTCTAGGGTATCCAGGTGTTAGGGATATTCAGCTTTCCCCAATACCTCTTTACGTTACTTCATTACTATCTTGTGATTCTGTCAAGATAAGAAAACTATAACTTGAAATAAAACTTCTGTAACTCTGTAGTTTTCTATTTCAGTATGACTTTAGAAGGGCAATACTGGGGATGCAATAACCAAAAAAAAAAGGTACATGCCAACCCTACCATTCCAGAGCAAGCACCACAGTGGTAAGTGCACTTCTTTAAAACATTTTTAAAGGATATAATTTAGAATCTTAAGGGACATGTGAAAAGAGACTGAAGTGCCACAAGGCAAGCTGTATTACCAAATGAAAGAGTTGGGTTTCATTGTTTAATATTCCTAGCAGTAAGGTGGTACCAATTATGATGGTGAAAAGTGACACATGGTGGGCCATATAATTAAGTGAAGCCTGAGAAATAATAAGTATGACTTAGCATAATGAGGAACCAGCTCATTAATGGGAGATTTTAGCATTAAATAAAAAGTTGATACGGAAGGGACCTGCAGATACAGGACATTAAAAGAAAGAGAATATCTTTAAATTCTTCCATGGGATGGCCTTTTCCTGTATTTTGTTTCAGCAAAATAAAGTTTTGTCTACCAAGAGCAGTAGGATGGAATAGTTGATCTCAGGAGGTCCCGTCCAGCCCTACATGTCTATGATGCTATGAATCTATGATACAATTTCAAATTAAGTGACTGCTAAATTTTCCATTCATTTAAAGAAGAATGATTGGTCCGCTGTTAAATAGATACTTTTATCTCCAATGTTACAATATTTGAAAGGCTATGTTAAAAACCAATGAAAGCCAGGAAATTCAAAGTTAAAGTGAGTTCTCAAACAGCTCCCTTATGCAAATGTGCCTAGCTCTTTCAGCACATATATCACACAAGAAGGTTGGGTCCATATTGTCAAAAGTGAGTAGTGAGCTGGAGTGCGTCAATTTTTAGATGCCTAATTTGATACACCGAAACATATTAAGAGGTCTCAAACCAAGTCATCAAGATTTAATGGTCACTTTTGAAAATGTAGCTCACAGTCTTTACACTGACCTATAGCAAATCTCTGTTAAAGAGAAAACAGCATGAGTCCAAGAGATATTGTCAGTGTAAGCATTGTGGCCAAAGCTCTACAGGGCTAAGGAAATCAGCTGCTCCATCTGCAAGAGCTATTTACCTAGAACTCTAGATGGACAGAAGCTCCATATGGGAAGAACTTTCTGTCCCACCTGTTGGCGAACAGGGGGAAGGATAGCTACAGAGAACTTAATTTGTATAAACTTTCTACATAGAATTCTTTCAGTGATACTTTGAGCGCCATCATAACTGTACACAAACTCAGAACTGGATAGGTAGTATGAACTGAATTGAATGAGGAGAGGAGGGAAAAGGACTGCTGCTTTGTGGCAAGGACTCTGCTCAGGGTTTGTATATGTTAAAGGTTGCCTTCCACTGGAGATCCTGGGGAGAGGATTTAGCAGAGACAAAGAGAATGTAGACTGAGGACTTTGCTAGGGGAGAGGATACAGAATTTCTGGTGGAATGCATCACTCTTTTCTGAAGCTGCAGAGGACAGCAGCAGAGCTGAGTGAATTCTCGTGAGGATCCTCCTACCTACTCACTAAACAAAGTTGAAATTGCTGTGGTTGGGTTAGGTGGTGGAGCCTCAGGCCAGGATGAAGCAGAACTTCCCAAGAAACTGGGGAAAGGCCTGCCGAAATGAAATTCAGGGCTATTGGACTACAATCCCTTCTGACATCAAACTGTAAGTGGGTTAGGGATGGGGAAAGGGGAAGTGATGTGATAAAGAGACATTTTCCTGCAGGATGTTCATACCAGTGGGTAGGGAGCAAAGTTAATGAACTATTGCCAAAATTATCATGGAGGAGTGTTTTTACTTATCATTCATATAGATATATTGTTGCTATATTTCCCAAGCTGATGCTGTGTACCCTTTTCCACTAATAAAAATCTCTCTGTTTTAAACATTGACTTAGTTCTTGTGAAGGTATTCAGTGACCAAGAAATTCTGAGTGGGGGCTTGAGGTGTGTAAGAGGGACCCCTAGCTGTTTGAACGCAGCCCTTGTTGCTTTACCCATATGGAAATCTGTGAAAAGTCAAAATGACCCTGAGGAAAAAAGGATTTTGAAAAGTTTATTGCTGTGTCCTTACAGGATATCCGGTACTTACTACTTATTAAAGCTTGTAGAAATGTTTCCTCTGGTGTCGAGACCAGGGGATCGTATCTCCTGTCTGTCTTGTATGTAAAACTATCGATTTTCTGCTAAAAGGTTTTGATCAGGCATTGTCTGTACGCACTCTGAAAATACAAGTTTCATCTCTCAAAGCTATCAGAAGCCAAGTTGTGAATGTGAAATCCTGTCTCCATTTATGTCAATAGCAAAGCTCCTATTGAGCAGAGATGGTCAGAAAATTTTTGTCAATATGATTTTCAGATGGGAAGTGCCCTTTTTGCAAAATTTAAACTTTCCACAAGGAAATTTCCTGAAAATGTTCAGCGTTTCCATTGGGAAAATTGAAATGAGAACTTCTCAGCTATCTGCCTAGAGGAGCTTCAGGCTCAGCCAGGCTGAGGGGAAGCTGAATGCTTCCCTGGCTCTCCTGCAGCAAGGCAGCGAGTGTGGGAAGGAGGAAGGGAGGTGGAGGATCTCAGCACTTCTCCTCCAGACAGTCAGGCTGCTTTTCCAAGTCACTCAGCCTCTGGTAGCCTGACTGGAAGGCTCTTATCATTTTCACTTTATGACTGCACAGCAAGCTGAAAAATTCCATTTTCGTTCTTCCAATTTATTATTTTTCCCAGAATTTCTGTCCTGTGAAAAAATGTTGAGGTTTTTACTTGTCATGCCAGACAATTCCTCACCTCCCAAAACCATCAGATTGCTGGAAGACAGAAATCCCATTTCCCAACTGACTCTCCTGGAGCCAGAATTTCATACCAGTTTTTCAATAGGCTCTTGTACCCTTAAGGTTTATTCTTTAAACCTATCTACAAACTCAGACCTACAATAAGGAATATTGTCCTGGTATGAAGCTTGTAGGCCTCCTTCTGAAATTTTGGGTTCCCATTTCCAAAAGCATGCCAATACTTAAGATTTTGTGTTTCATTATTGCCATTGTTTCCATGAGATGTATCAGTGTGTTCGCCGTTGGTCCTTCTTACACAGTGTTTCAGAGGAAAAAGGGAAGAGTGGAATACTTTGGGCATCAAGAAGGTCAAACCACCATTTGCAAGAATACAGATTTGCTAGCAGAATCTACATACTGACATGTGTGTTATACTTCTGACTAAAAGAATCTAATTAAAAATTAAGAGCTTGGGGTAAAATTCTAGCCTTATTGAAGCCTATGAGATTCTTTGCCATTGACTTCAGTGGCGCTACAGTGTCACCTCTGCTTCGTAGAGGTGCAGACCAGTTGCAGCTCATATTAACTTTGACTGGAGTATCGAGTGATCAGCTCCTCTGAATATCAGCCTTTATGTTTACCTTGCTGTGTAGAACTATATTGTTGTTTGGGCCATATCCTGAGGTGGTGAAAATAGACCTCCAATTATTCACACCAGCTAAGGATCTGGCTGAAGGAGCCTGGGCACAATAAAGTAATTAAAAAAGCTATTAAAATATTAGTATAGAAAAAATATTAAATATAAATACAATAGCACATCCTGTTTTGATGAATGATCATTTAATAGCTCCCTTGCGGGGGGAAGACAGCAAATAAGTGGCTACAAAACAAAAACTTTCAAATCCTTATTAAGCAAAAATGTATATAGCTATTATTGTTGAAAAAGAAGTTGGCTGACCCCCTACTCAATATTCATGTTTGACAGTTTGACCTGTGAATATTAGGATGAAAGTCACCTGCCAAAAATGCTCAATTCATGCCATCTGCAATACCTTTACAGCTAGGAAAGAAGATGATTGAACTGAAACCAGCTTTTCGAGGAAAGGAGAAGTCTACCCTAGCTTAAATTAGCTGTGTGGTAGATGGTCATGTTTGCAGGTAAAAAATTGTATACTCGACAGTGTCCAGGAAAATCTATTTAGGGGAGATTTTCTCAAATAAAATGTAGGGTCAGCTTATTTATGGTTCTGGCATAATTATATTGGGGGAAGGATGGGGAAGAAACCTCTCCTACCCCTGCATATCCTGCCACAAAACAGAGACAGTGACAGACCCTGAAGTTGAGAGAGCATAGAGAAACCCTGAGAAACACACAAAACCCAAAGGGACCTTGGATGGGCCAGGCCCTTCTACTCCACACTAGCCACAGATCTGGCTGGTCATGGAAAAGGGGAGTAGGTCCATGCCCTCTATAAATGGGGTTGGTACCTGTGACAGGTTCGGTCACAGAGACCCAGTTGGAACTGTCACCTGATGTGCTGGAATTACCTCTGAGCCCATTTTCCACTGCCAGCTTGGGACTTCCAGAACCCTGCCTTGTTGAGCCAGACACACTGGTCTGCTGCAACATAGACCCAGATCTGGTCCACACCCCCAAATCTGCAGACTTTAACCAAAAACTGCTCAGCAGGTCACCTATCTCCAGCACCCAGACACACACTTCCCAATGGGATCCAAACCCCAAATAAATCTGTTTTACTTTGTATAAAGCTTATACAGGGTAAACTCATAAATTGTCTGCCCTCTATAACACTGATAGAGAGATGCACAGCTGTTTGCTCCCCTGGGTATTAATCACTTACTCTGGGTTTATCAATGAACAAAAGTGATTTTATTAAGTATAAAAAGTAAGATTTAAGTGGTTCCAAGTAATAACAGACAGAACAAAGTAAGTTACCAAGCAAAATAAAACAAAACATGCAAGTCTAAGCCTAATGCTTTTAAGAAACTGACTACAGGTAAATCTCACCCTCAGAGATGTTCTAGTAAGCTTCTTTCACAGACTATACTCCTTCTTAGTCTGGGCCCAATCCTTTCTCCTGGTACAGTTCTTGTTAGTTCTGTCTCAGGTGCTAACTAGGTTTTTTTTCATGACTGTGGCCCCCTTTGTTCTGTTCCATCCCCTTTTATAGGTTTTGGACAAGGTGGGAATCTTTTGTCTCTCTGGGTTCCCATTTCTCCTTCTAAACGGAAAAGCACCAGGTTTAAGATGGATTCCAGTACCAGATGACATGGTCACATGTCCTGTGAGACCCCAAGCCTCCATTCTTTCTGTGTCTGACTCACAGGAACACAGGAAGGTTTACAAGTAAACAGAGCCATTTACAACCAACTGTTCTCGTTAATGGGAGCCATCAAGATCCTAAGCCACCATTAATGACCCACACTTTGCATAATTACAATAGGACGTCAGAGTAATACTTCATATTTCTAGTTTTAGATACAAGAATGATACATTCATACAAATAAAATGAACACACTCAATAGATTATAGGCTTTATAATGATACCTTACAAGATACTTCTTGCATAAAGCATATTTGAGTTATATTATATTCACACTCATTAGCATATTTTCATAAAACATATGAAGTGCAATGTCACAGTACCTACCATACAGGATGCGTGTTCTCCATACAGTCTAGGATTCACTCCTAGAGCATTTCTGAGGTAGTACAGCCCTGTACTGCCCCCAAGGCCAGCCAACACCTCAATGGCACAATTTGGCTCTAATGAGGGAGAATGACAATCTCACAATTGGATCAGCAAGTTGGTCAGGACTGGATGAGGGTGAAGGGCCATTCCCACCTGTATATGATACTTTCATGTGTTTGTCTGCCACTTCCATGTGTTAGTTTGAAACATGAAATTCTCGTAGCCAATAAAGAAACCAGGATATCACAATGTCATTATATAAAATATAAAGTATCTACTATGTTTTAGAAGCTAAAAGCAAGTCTGATATGGTACCTTTGCTCAGTTTGGTACCTTTGCCTAAGCAACCTAGCATAGTGGTTAGAGCAAAAGACTGACCTTTTGAGGAACTTGGTTCTGTTTCGAGCTCTGCCACTGCCTTTCTGTATTACCTTGGGCAAGCCACATAACTTTTGGGGGGTTGCTTACCAATGATTAAAATAAGGATAACAACACTTACCCACTTCTTGTAAAAGAACTTTATAATATATAGGTGAAAGTTACTACATAAAGGCTAAGTTCTATTGTTATATGTACTTTCTTAATTGCCACTTACTGTAGCTGCTGGCTTATGGCAGGTCAGTGTCATTCTCTCTGATGGTTGATAATTTTGAGAATGATGTTATAATGCCAATAAATAATTGACACTTCTAGGGCCTTAATGCCATTCCTGGAACAAAGTCAAAAGATTATGGGTCAGAACCATCGTTTCCATTAATTCCAATAGAATGACATCAATTTATAACAGATCTAGTGAAGATCTAGTGTTATAATTGTAGAAAAATGTAAGTTATTAGCTCTGTTATGTTAGAACATAAGAATGTCCAGACTGGGTCAGACCAATGGTCCATCTAGCCCAGTATCCTGTCTCATGACAGTGGTCAATGCCAGTTGCTTCAGAGGGATTAACAGAGTAGGCAATCATTGAGTGATTTATCCTGTCCTTTTCCCCCAGCTCTGGCAGTCAGAGGCTATGGACACCCAGAGCATGGGGTTGTGCCTTGATCATCTTGGCTAATAGCCATTGATGGACCTTTTCTCCATGAACTTATCTAGTTCTTTTTGAACCCAGCTGTACTTTTGACCTTCACTACATCTCCTGGTAATGAGTTCCACAGATTGAGTGTGTATTGTGTGAAGTGCAGTAGAACCTCAGAATTACGAACACCTTGGGAATGCAGGTTGTTCATAATTCTGAAATATTTGTAACTCTGAATGAAATGGTTGTTCTTTCAAAAGTTTGCAACAGAACATTGACTTAAAACAACTTTTAAACTTTACTATGCAGAAGAAAAATGCTGATTTTAACCATCTTAATTTAAATGAAACAAGCACAGAAACAGTTTCCTTCCCTTGTCAAAACTTTTTTTAAAACTTTCCCTTTAATTTTTAGTAGTTTACATTTAACAAAGTACTGTACTGTATTTGCTTTTTTTTTTTTTTTTTTTGTCCCTGATGCTGCCTGATTGAATACTTCTGGTTCGAAATGAGGTGTGTGGTTGATTAGTCAGTTCATAACTTTGGTGTTCATAACTTTGACGTTCTACGGTACTTCCTTTTGCTTGTTTTAAACCTGCTGCCTATTAATTTCATCAGGTGACCCCCTAGTTGTTGTATTATGTGATGGGGTAAATAACACTTCCTTAGTCACTTTCTCTACACCATTGATGATTTTATAGACCTCTCTCATCTATTTTCCAAGCTGAACAGTCCCAGTCTTTTTAATCTGTCCTCTTATGGAAGCAGTTCCATACTCCTTATCATTTTAGTTGCCCTTTGTGCTTTTCCCAATTCTAATATCTTCTGTGAGACGGGTCGATCAGAACTGCACACAGTATTCAAGGTGTGGTTGTACCAGGGATTTAGATAGTGACATTATGATACTTTGTCTTATTTTCTATCCCTTTCCTAATGATTCTATTTTTCTGTTACCTCTTTTGACTGCTGCTGCATATAGAGCAGATAGTTTCATAGGTTTGTCCAAGATCTCTTTCTTTAATTGCAACAGTTAATTTAGACCCCATCATTTTATATGTATAATTCAGATTGTTTTCCAATGTGCATTACTTTGCACTTATCAACACTGAATTTATCTGCCATTTTGTTGCCCAGTTAACCAATTCTGTGAGATACTTTTGTAACTCTTCACAGTCAGCTTTGGACTTAACTATCTTGAGTAATTTGTATCGTCTGAAAATTTTGCCATCTCACTGTTCATCCCCTTTTCCAGATCGTTTATGACAATGTTGAACAGCGCAGGTCCCACTACAGATCCTTGGGGTATTTACCTCTCTCCACTGTGAAAACTGATAATCTATTCCTACCCTTTGTTTTCAATCTTTAACCAGTTATTGATCTTCCCTCTTATCCCATGACAGCTTATTTTACTTAAAAGCCGTTGGTGAGAGACCTTGTCAGGTGAGAGGGTTTCTGAAAGTCCAAATACACTATCTCCATTGGCTCACCCTTGTCCATATGACTGCTAATACACTCAAAGAATTGTAATAGATTGGTGAATCAAGCCATGTTGACTCTTCCCTAACATTTTGTGTTTATCTATGTGTTTGATAATTCTGTTCTTTACTATCGTTTCAACCAATTTGCCTGGTACTGAAATTAGGCTTACTGGCCTGTGATTGTCAGGATCACCTCTGGAGCCTTTTTTTAAAAAAAAAATCAGTGTTTCACTAGCTATCGTTCAGTCATCTGGTACAGAGGCTGATTTAAATGATCGGTTACATACCATGGTTAGTAGTTCTGCAATTTCATATTTGAGTTCCATCAGAACTCTCGGGTAAATACTGTTTGGTCCTTGTGACTTATTACTATTTAATTTATCAGTTTGTCCCAAAACTTTCTCTACTGACACCTCAATCTGGGACAGTTCCTCAGGTTTATCGCCTACAACAAATGGCTCAGGTATGTGGGATCTCCCACACATCCTCTGCAGAGAAGACCAATGCAAAGAATTCTTTTACTATCTCCATTATGGCCTTGTCTTCCTTTCATGCTCTCTTGGCACCTCAATCATCAGGCAGCCCCACTGACTGGTTAGCAGGCTTCCTACTTCTGAAGTATTTTTAAAAAATTGCTGTTTGTTTTTGTGTCTTTAACTAAGTTGCTCTCTAATTTTTTCTTGGCCTATGTTATTATACTTTTAAACTTGATTTGCCAGAGTTTATGCTCCTTTCTGTTTTCCTCATTAGGATTTGATTTCCAATTTTTAAAGGATGCTTTTTTGCCACTAAGTATCTCTTTTACTCTGCTGTTTAGCCATGGTGGCTTATTTTTTGGTCATCTTACTGTTGTTATTGTTTATTGTTTATTATTTTATTTGGGGTACACATTCAGTTTGTGCCTCTATATGGTGTTTTTAAATAGTCTCAATGCAGTTTCAAAGCATTTCTCCTTTGTGACTGTTCCTTTTAATTTCTGTTTAACTAGCTTCCTCATTTTTGTGTAGTTTCCTTTTTCTGAAGTAAAATTTTATGGTGGTGAGTTTCTTTGGCATTAAAATACATTATTGTTGCTATTACTGAGAAGTCATTACTGAGAAGTCAAGAAGTTATTACTATAGTAACCTCTTGGTCCAGATCCTGTGTTCCACTTATGCCTAATCAAGAGTTGCGTCTCCCCTTGTGGGTTCCAGGACTAGCAATCATTGATGGTGTTTAGAAATTTTGTCTCTGCATCCCTTCTCGAGGTGACATATACACAGTAAGTATGAGGATAGTTGACATCCCCCATTATTATTCCATTTTCTGCTTTTGTAGCCTCTTTAATCTCTCTGAGCATTTCACAATCACCATCACCATACTGGTCAGGTGGTTGGTAGTATATTCCTACTGCTGAATCCACCTGGCAGAAGGGTTACATATCAATATCCTAATTTAATGCCAGGCACTCTGGTTCACCCATGTTAGTAGTTAGACTTCTAGCACTTGTATATAAGTATTTGTGTGTCATATTTAAATGGGAAACTTTTAGGTTTGACTGTTCTTCAGTAGTTCCGACCTGTGCTTTACCAATTTCCCTCCTATTCTCTTTACCACCTGTCAGCTTTCCCCAGCTCTTAGTTTAAAACATCCTCTACAGCAGTTTTAATTTTACATGCCAGCAGTCTGGTTCTGTTTGGTTTCCTTCCTGTATAAGCTCCTCCTTTCCCCAGTTCCTAATAAACCTAAAACCCTCTTCCCTATATCATCATATCATCCACACACTGGGACCCTGCAGTTCTGGCTGTCTTTCTAACCCTGGGCATGGAATTGGAAGCATTACAGAGAATGCTATCATGGAGGTCCTGTATTTAATCTCTTACATAGCAGCCTAATTTTGGCCTTCAGGACCTCTCTCTTACCTATCCCTATGTTGTTGGGTTCTTATTGTTTTTACTGATTGTCTTCCTGCCTGGTCTGTTTCTCCTTTCTACCTGAAAGGGCAGATACACAAAAAATGGACTTAAAATTTTTAATCAAACATATTAACCATTAAAAATGACTCCATTTGGATTCTGCTTGATTTTTAGGGTTAAAGTTCAGGTGACCTCTTTTCCCTCAAGCATCTCTCCCTTACTTAGTTCTGCTAATCTGTCAAGTTTTGCAAAGAAAAAGTTTTACAAAGAAAATTCAGCCATCTTATACTTGGTTTTATTTATTATTAATTATAGTGACAAACACTTGGCATTTCTTTAAGGGAGAATAATGAGAACAAGCTCTTGAAGCAAATACAATACACCAGGCCTATTCTTTCACAGCTTTCTCCCCATGGAACTAAAAGGGAAAACAGAAAGAAATGCTTTAAAATGGAACATTTACAGTCCTGTCTTCAGTAACACTTCCCTAGCTTGAAGGGATTTGAATTATTGAAAAATGTCCAATGCTGTCAAGTAAATATGTGTCATTCAAATAAATAACCACTATACTCCAGGGTGATATTTATAACAATCTGCATGAAGCCCAATGGAACGATATTTTTTTCAAGAAGGTTTTTAAAAGAAACACAAGGTCTTAGAAAGAGACTGGAGAACAGTTCAGGATGAGGTCATAATGGACTTGAGTAATTGAGCAGTTGTAACATTTCTACAGCCCAATCTGAAAATTTGGGTGTCTACATTTAGTTATCTAAATCCATATTTAAGATAAAAAATCAGCACAAAAGTGTCTAAAATGTGTATTTAGATGCCTAACATTAGACACACTTGGGATCATGTTGCATAAAAAATACAATTAGTTATTATCTGTCAGTTAATTAACCACTGTAAATTAATTTACAAGGCTCTTGTCTTTATTGCAATCCAACACAAAGAATATGCAACAATATTTAGTAAATTACAACTTGTGCAACTCCCCATTAACTGCATAATTTCTTTAATACATTCCCTAAATTGCACCACTAAACATTCTATTGATTATGACAGACGGTAACACTGGCTGAAATTGTAAAAGAAAGCTTAGGGGTATTATGTATAGTTATTCATTTTTATGACTGTCTAGAAAAGGTCATTTATGCACAGCTTCCTCTGAACTAGTTTTTCTGTATTAGGTTAACTTGAATGATATCTGCTTGGATGTTTTTGAAGCACTACTGATAGTCTATTCAAGCTATAAGACTTAATTGCTCTAAGTGTATACATGAGAATCTCTTTAACCTTGCAAGCTGAATAATAGCTCGTTGCTTTCCTAAACTATTTATGTTTTGATATTGCATTCCTTGAGCACCCAAAACTCCCATTCACTTCACTGGCCATTTAGGGTGTAATGTTGGTCATCCCTCCACATTACTTAGAATTTTTAATTTTCAAAATTACATTCAGAGCTAAATTCCATTTTATCCTGCAAAGATGTGGTTGTGGTGGGTGGAAGGCTTTTTCTCCACAGCATCTGTTAAGTAACATCAACAGAGATTTCTCCCTACTATATGTCTCCACCAGTAGTACCTCACAGCTGCAATATGGACACAGACACCACAGTTGTCGTCGTCATAATCAGGAAATAGACCCAGGATATTCATCACCAAATGCATAAGCCTCCATTACTTGAGCTCTAGGATTTGATCCCCACTGATGACCTTGAGGTCTATGTATGTATGCAGCCTTGGTTCATTGTGAAATGGGACTTGTGAACCTGAGACTGAGCTTGTCTGACATGAGGAGTACAGTATATAATACATTGGCCTAGTGTGTGCAATCATGAGTGCCTCTAATGGCATGTTCCTGTAATTATGCAGACTACCACTGTCCCATTGACAAGAGCTACTTTTTTAGCTCATGTGGCAAAGGGCACCTTGGTGTCCTTTTGGTGTACTCAGTCCTGGGTTCAAACCCCTTTGACAACTATGGTCTTTGCAAGTTTATGTGGCCACAGTTCACTACACCAGCATCTGGCAGCAGGCACTGATGGGAGTGCTTACTGCCCCTTTCACAAGCAAGAGTGAGGCGCACCAGTTCCCACCTGAGCTCCTAGCTCAAAAACTACAGCTCCCTCTAGTGCTCTGTAGTGACACAAGCGCACAATTTGCACCTTGATTTTTTTCCTGTCTCTTCAGTTATTCCAATGACTTTAATTAAACCATCCCACCATTAACTCAGGGAGATTTTTCTCAGTTGTTCATAGTTTTACCTGATTAAAAACAAGCAGTAAACTCAATTCCTTATATTTTCCAGAATGATTAGTAATAGTGTTATTGGTGTTATTTAATAGCAGTTGCAGTTGCAGACCATTTTCCAACTCTGTAGACAGTGTTTCATTATCTTTGTGGTGCTCTCAAGAAGAGTGCTGGAATTTGGGGAACATAAAAACTAACAGTGGGGAGAAAACTCATCATTGTTTTAATTAGGAGTTGCTTTAATAATTAGAACTGGCATTAGTTGTCTGGGCTGAGTCTGTGAAGTGACTTCTTGCCTCCAAAATTAGCAGAGTCCTGTCCACTGTGATCACCCCACTATGTGCAGGACTAATCTCAGGTTAGCATTGTCAAAACAGAGGCTCAAATCCACAAAGGTACTAAGGTGCCCAATAAACACCAGGTTCAGATGCCTAAATTTCAATTTTGGATCCACTGTGATCAAAAAAATGCTTTCTTTTTCTTTCTTTCTTTCTTTCTTTCTTTCTTTCTTTCTTTCTTTCTTTCTTTCTTTCTTTCTTTCTTTCTTTCTTTCTTTCTTCAGTTGACTTAAGAAGACCACTTTTAAAGACTGAGAGAAAGTGCCACCTGCTATGTCCGTATAGCATTTAAGATCCAGATTCTGTAAAATCAATGTGACTTGTATGGACAAGAGGATCCGTCCATGAGGAACCCTTTGGAGGATTGAGTCATAAAGTTGTAGTAATTTCTTTCTAATGAAATTTTGGCATGAGGAAGAATTAACAATATTAATGATTTTGTTGTTGCAAAACTAATATAAAGCAACTGAGGGTTCAGGAGAAGCTGGGCTGGTATCATAGGCTATTATTAAGCTTTTCTGACACTTCCCATTGGAAGACCATGTTTTCAGTTGCTTATAACTCTGACAAACTTTAATTGTTTGGGCTGAAATTTTCCATGCTGGGTGGCTGCCTGAGGCTGAATAGTTTCAGCCATTTCTGAGTACCAGTTTAAGGAAAAGGATGTTGTTTTGGAATGATAAAAAAAAAAATCTGGTGACCTTTTCTTGGAAAATCTCTAGCGCCCCATGTTTTAGAGCAGGGACTTGAATTTTGGCAGGGTGGGGGTGACTTTTGTGGCAGGGATGTGCTTTTTGCTGCTTCTGTGAAAATCCACTGTGACACTTCCTAGTGGTACCCAGGGTTGTGAGGCACCTCATTACCACCTGCCCTTAGTATGAGGAAGTCTTGTCTTTGTCTGCTTCCTGACTCCACTGGCCATGAGTAACACAAGCACTTACCCTACACCGGCTTTACTGTTCCACTGCAGGTAATCAGTAGGCACACTCCAACCCCCAAGCCTTCTGTGCATCCCCCTGGAGTGTCCAGCCCCTGGGCACTCACAGAATTCACAGGCCCACTATTGCCAAAGGAATAGGACACACCAGTTCACCAGTTTCACCACTCCACTCAATAAGCACTTAGATTTTTTTTATAAGGAAAACAAGTAAACATTTATTTAACAAAGAACTGAAATGTGAGAAAAAGCAAGTAGAATTAATGGAAACAAATAGTTACACATAAAATATCATAACACATTTTCTAGAGCCTAAACATAACTAAGAAGACATTCTCCTGTCCTATAAAGGATAGTTCACCCAAAATTTCTCTCCTAGTGTTAAACAACCAAATCAGCTTTCATCCTTCATTCATAAAATAATCCAGCTGGCAGCTTGTCCTCCAGGGGAAAGATATCTGGGTGTGGCTCTGCACCCCCAGATATAGTTCCAACAAGCCAGTATCTCCACTTGCGAGCTGGGTAACCCCTGCTTCTTGGTTTTAATTTTCCCATAGAACTTTTTCCTTTGAGACTTTGCAACCTCTTGTTTAGCATTTTTTCTCAGATTGTAAATAGTCATTCATTGTGAAGTATACAATACTCAATTTATATAAATCTGGACAGGTAGATAAGCATCTCCAACCTGAAAGAAACTTGTTTATCATCTTCTGGCAACTAGCCCCAACTCACAGACCTTACAAACATAATTTTCAGGGTGTATATATACGGAACTCCTTGCATATTATCTGTACACACATTTCCCAACGGTTATGATGATCAGTGTGACACAGGTTTTCAGGAGAGACCTGACATGAAAACCTTTGAACTTTTACATAGAAACCAGTTCAAGGGCGTTTTATAACTCTGTGCAGCACTGTGCACTCTGCCAATTGGCACCAAGAGGTCCCTGGCTCTCATCAACTCAATTTTTTGCCAAGTTATTAGCCTCAGAAATGCCTCCATTTGCACATACTATGCAGAGACTTTTTAGAGTTTAGCAGCTAAAACCTCAGAAGATTCCACCCTAACTGAATATGCTCAAGCCTCTGACAGCTCCCAGTACTGACCAGACTGTGCATGTACAATCGCTAGTGAGCAACTGAGCACATTACATCACTTCACAGCTCCTATATATGACCAGACTGCACACGTACCATCACCACAGAGTGACTGAGCAAGCGGCATGAGAAGGAAGCAGTCTGGTTTGAATGCAGGGGAGGAGAAAAAACCAGACGAGGAGGGAAGGAAAAAAGATCGGGACAAGGATTCTGGTGAGACTAGGACTTACGGGGCAGGGAGAAACTGTGACTGGGAGCTGGGGATGGGGAAATTGGGACTGGTTGGGCAAGAAATCCAGGATCTGGGAGTCAGATGAGGACTGGGACTAACAGCTGGTGAAGGAAATGGTTCAGAGGGAGAACACTGAGATCGGACAAGGAGTTATGGGGAGGGAGAGACTGGCACTAGGAACCAGTGAATGAGGTGAATTGGGGAGCATGGTGAGGGGAGACAGATCTGACATGGAGCTGAGCTGAAAGGGGAGAACTGGGGCTGCCTAGGCAAAGAGTCTGGGACAAGGAGGTGCGAGATTGAGATGGGATGACGAGCTTAAGGGGGGTGACAGGGAGCTAGTGGGAGGGAATAGAAAGATCAGACAATGACTGCAGGGAGAGAATTGGGGCTGGCTGTGCAAGGAGACTTTGACTGGGATGAGAAGCCTAAAGAGCTGAGACTGGAACTGGATTTGTGAAGACAATAGGACTGGGGAAAGGACTCAGGGTGAGGCTGAGACAAGACTGGAACGAGGAAAGATTGGAGTGGATGGATCAGAGGAATCTGTAGTCACTAGACAATATGTCCTCCAGAGCCTGGAATGGAACCCATGATTTCTGAGCCTTACCATCTCTCTGCTGTCAGCAACCATCTTGGAAACCCACTGACAGAGCATGTGTCTCATCCCCCTCTAGTGCTGATCAAAATAGAAAATGGTAAGGTACTATTGCTATCAATCACTCCCTTAGCTCAAGTGTCAGAGGTTTGTGCAATGGAGCTAAAGATTCCAGCCCTACTGATGACCCATGTGGGTATCAATATGATGCCAGATGGTGGAATTTCCTGGGGTTTTTCCAGTTTGCTTTTTAAAAGATCTAGGAAATTACACACAACAAATTACATTAAAAGAAGATTATTGAGGTTGCAAAGTGAAGCACTCAAAGGATAGGAATCACCATAATTACGGCTGCCAATGCAACTTTAATTCAATCACTTTGTGTGAATGCATTATGATACAGTCATTAATTGCATCATCCCATGTGATTTGTTCCATGGGAACCCTGCCTCATTCCATACATAGCATGATTGGTGCTGTGGAGATGAATGAGGGCTGTGTACTAAAGGAAGCTGTTGTCTATACACACATTGCCTCATTCGTTGCAGAAGTTGGAGGGTGTCCAGTGAACGAGGCTGAGGAATTGCAGTAGAAGAAAGGATAGTCGTCTGGTTAAAACAGTTCAATGTTGCTCTGGAGAATTGGATTCCATCCCCACATCTGGCAGGGAGTTCCGATGTGATGCCAACTTTTTTAGAGGTAGGTGGTCATTAACTGTGTGTTCCTCATTCCCTGCATACCCAACTTGAAACCTTGGGTCTGATTTGCAGAAGTACTGAGTATTCATAGCTGCAACTGAAGTCAATGGGTCTTGCGCTCCAGTATATAATGTAATATATAATACTACGTGCACTGAAAAATCAGGTCTGAGTCATCTCAAAGTGTGCACCCAAACTTAGGGGAAACTTTTGCTCTGAATCTGTCTGTGCCTCATCTCCCCATCTGTAAACTGGGGATAATAATAATCTCACATTTTACAGGAGTGTTGTGACGATGCATTAATTGGGGTTTGTGAAGCACTCCACTATAGTGATGAATGCCACAGAAAAGCCTAGGAGGAAATTAATCATTCTATATTCAGAGTAGGGTGTGGATAGCTTGCAGTAAATAAAGCCTGGGGTCACATATTAAACAATGAGGAGAAAACAAAATATTGACTAGATGCTCATCAGGTGATCACTGTCCATCCTGTGCACTGAATGAAGCAGGGGCTCTATGGAAATAATAGTATGTGATCAAGTAATTAAAGACTGCATCATAATGCTTATCCAAAAGGGGGCTGAATTAAGGTAATCTTCATTCTGGATTCCTAATTTTTGAGTGCTTGACTTTGCAATTTGAATAACTTTCTTTTAATGTCTTTTTGTTTGTGCAATATGTATGTATGTATAATATGGCAATTAGGTAAACCATATTTGAAAAACAAGCAATGATGTGACCTTTCTTCTTTCCTTATTGATTTTTGTCCAAAGAAAAGGTATTTTGAGGCCCAAGCTGCTAAGAACTGATTTTAAGAACAACACTTGACATGGTGGTTGCCTGAGGCAGTAGAACACTGGAGTCACTGAGTATTACCAAAAAGAACGAGGAGGACTTCTGGCACCTTAGAGACTAATACATTTATTTGAGCAAAGCTTATGCTCAAATACATTTGTTAGTCTCTAAGGTGCCACAAGTCCTCCTCGTTCTTTTTGCTGATACAGACTAACACCACTACCACTCTGAAACCTGAGTATTACCAGCCATCTGTCCTGCACTTTTGAGGAGAATGTTACATTGGTGTGAGTGCCACCTTTGTAGTTTGGAATATTGTTCTCCTGGCATTTTCTATAGGTTGCCTGATGTTTTCTGAAACGCATTTCTATAACAGTAAAAGATATTTCTAAAGAGACATTTTAGAATAGAATATAGTCCAAGGCCAACTAAGCAATTATGCACTCACATCTAAAAAATAGTATTGAATCATATAAAAGTGGAAGACATAGTGAACATAACATGTGAACCAGAAAAATGCAAAGGGTGACTCACTAAACAAAGTGAAGGTCAATTAGGGTACAACATTTGTTACACTAATAAAAATGATACCAACAGGATCTTGTAAGAGGGACAAGGCAAAATGCCACGTTTATTGTAAATACAACAAAATATTACTATATGCAATTTCTATATAAATCCATTCACACACACAGACATTCATACAGGTTCTGCAAAAAGGCTGTTATAGTTACCAGCCTAGACGCTGCTTGTGCCAAGTCACTGGCCTGGACACGAGAGTGGAGCTGAGTTATTGTCAGATGCACATCCAATGCTCCTGGAGGGTGGTCGTAGAACCAGACTCAAAGAACATAGTCCCTGGATCCAATTTTTATAGGTCTCTGGTTCGATACAAGTCTATGGAAGTTGCTTCATCATGCTGAATTTACAATTGAGATGACCATCAATCAGCTCAATCAACAGGTGGTACATCCATGATGGCTCCATGATGGCTAGGTGTTCTCTTCTTGTTCTTCCTTGGTGCATTTTGGGTGGATTCCGGTTCGCCCTCCAGGGGTCATCCAGTTATCTCCACTTTGCATATTCTTCAGCCCATTGATACCAAGGTTGAAATTCTTAGGATTAGGCTGGCACCATTTAGTAACCAATTATTTCCCTGCTTCAGGCTCTCAGTTCCATGCACTCATCATTCATTCTTTTACTTAACAACACAATCTATGACTCTTGATTCATTTAACAAGTTTTATCCCACTATCTATTTTTCCCTCTTTGGATACCAAGATTTACATAGGCATGACAAGGGGCCCCCATGGGGGAAGAGCATTAGGGTGTTGTTTTAAAGAACAATGCTGTTTTCTCAAAGTTCTTACCACTTTGCAGCACAGACTCTTTATCCTGACTTTGCAGCACAGACTCTTTATCCTGTACCGGCCTGAAATAATTAGCACTTTGGCCTTGCATTTGTTACAGAGTGAAATTCAACAGCATGGAACTGATGTTCATACCCTTTTACAATACCTATACACTCTTTTGTCTATCTTTATTTCTACTACTACATAATTATAATTCTATCATACTTATATAACTTTGAGGGTGACGCAGCATGTTCAGAACTACAACATTTTGAGATATTTAAGGGCCAAATTCATCTTATTGGGCTGGCTAGGTTTTCAAAGTTAGGCATGCACAATGTACACATATATTTGTATGCATCTTACTTGTACACACACATACAGGATATATGCATGCAGATTAGATATTAGTACAATCATATTGGCCAATTGGGAGTAAGAAATATTGGCTTACATGTCTAAATCCAATAGGCACTTAACTTTGAGTACCTACTTTTGAAACTTGGGTCCCCCATAGGTTAAAGGGGGTGTCACAGGTAAAGCTCTATGCTTTGTGATATTAATCAAACCCTCTCACAGCCCATGTTTTTTCACTGAAAAATTGTTGCATCTATATTTCAGCTCTAGCCTATAGTATCTTTTCTTATCTTTGTACTATTTTAGCTCTTATCTCTGTAGTTTCTGAGCACCTCCCAAGTATTTTAAAAAGAAATTAAATACATCTTTCTTTCCTGCCTTTAGGAGAAATATGTGTCAGTGAATGTCCTGTGTGTATATGTATGTGTATGAAGAACCTGTGAAGAACTTTTAAAGTACAGCCAGGTTGAAGAATTGAGTTTCGTATTTACTTCTGAAAGTGGTGAGTTAGGGGTCATTTCTTACCTGAGCTCCTGTGAAAGTTATTCTTACGATTTATTATTTTTATTATCATAAGAATGGCCATTCCGGGTCAAACCAATGGTCCCTCTATCCCAATATCCTTCCGATAATGGCCAATACCAGGTGCCCCAGAGGGAATAAATAGAACAGGTAATAATCAAATCATCCATTCCCTGTCACCCATTCCAGCTTCTGGGAAACAGAGGCTAGGGACACTTCAGAGCATGGTTTTGCATCCCTGTCCATCCTGGCTAATAACCATCGATGGACCTATGCTCCATGAACTTATCCAGTTCTTTTTTGAACCCTGTTATAGTCTTGACCTTCACAACATCCTCTGGCAAAGAGTTTCAAAGACTGACTGTGTGTTGTGTGAAAAGTACTCCCTTTTGTTTGTTTTAAACCTGCTGCCTATTAATTTCATTTGGCGACCCTTTAGTTCTCTCTCGAGTGGTAACAGCTAATTTAGACCCCATCATTTTATATGTATAGTTGGGATTATGTTTTCCAAAGTTCATTATTTTGCATTTATCAACATTGAATTTCATCTGCCATTTTGCTGCCCAGTCACTCTTTGTAACTCTATGCAGTCTGCTTTCCACTTAACTATCTTGAGTAGTTTTGTATCATCTGCAAATTTTGCCGCCTCACTGTTTACCACCTTTTCCAGATCACTTATAAATACGTTGCACGGCACTGGTTCTAGTACAGACCCCTGGAAGACACCACAATTTACCTAATAGTGCCTAGGAGCTCCAGTCATGGACCATGACCCATTTGTGCTAGGTGCTGTACAAACACAGGACAAAAAGATGGTCCCAGGCCCAAAGAATTTGCAAAATAAGTGTGATGTTGCACCCCATAATGCTTTCTAGAAATATGCTTATGAGTGTAAATATGACATAACTGGAATATGGTTATGCTAGATATGCCATGTAACATATATTTGCAAAGATTATGATCTACTGAATATATTCATCCTATTTGTATGCGTGTAACATTTTTATATCTGAAGTTATGAGTGTTGGCTCTATACTTGTATTTAAAGTTTTTGTTGCAGGAAGCACAGAGGGCAGATTTGGTCAACAAAGTGTGAAGGGGTTATTCAAGTAATTGGTTTAGAGTAGCAGCCATGTTAGTCTGTATCCGCAAAAAGAATAGGAGTACTTGTGGCACCTTAGAGACTAACACATTTATTAGAGCACAAGCTTTCATGGGCTACAGCCCACTGATCATTGGATGCATAGAATGGAACATATAGTAAGAAGATTATATATATATATATATATATACACACACACATGTACACACACATGCAGCGAGGGTGGAAGTTGCCATACAAACTGTAAGAGGCTAATTAATTAAGATGACCTATTATCAGCAGGAGAAAAAAAAAACGTTTGTAGTGATAATTAAGATGGCCCATTTAGACAGTTGATCAGAAGGTGTGAGGATATTTAACAAAGGGAAATAGATTCAATATGTGTAATGACCCAGCCACTCCCAATCTCTATTCAAACCCAAGTTAATGGTATCTAGTTTGCATATTAATTCAAGCTAAGCATTTTCTCATTGGACACTGTTTTTGAAGCTTTTCTGTTGCAAAATTGCCACCCTTAAATCTTTTACTGAGTGGCCAGAGAGGTTGAAGTGTTCTCCTACCAGTTTTTGAATGTTATGTTTCCTGATGTCAGATCTGTGTCCATTTATTCTTTTGCGTAGAGACTGTCCGGTTTGGCCAATATACATGGCAGAGGGGCATTGCTGGCACATGATGGCATATATCACATTGGTAGACGTGCAGGTGAACGAGCCCCTGGTGGCGTGGCTAATGTGATTAGGTCCTAAGATGGTGTCACTTGAATAAATATGTGGACAGAGTTGGCATCAGACTTTGTTGCAAGGATAGGTTCCTGGGTTAGTATTTTTGTTGTGTGGTGTGTGGTTGGTGGAGAGTATTTGCTTCAGGTTGGGAAGCTGTCTGTAAGCGAGGACTGGTCTGTCTCCATGTGAGAGTGAGGGATCTGTGAGAGTGAGGGATTATTTTTCAGGAAAGGTTGTAAATCTTTGATGATGCGCTGGAGAGGTTTTAGTTGGGGGCTGAAGGTGATGGCTAGTGGCTTTCTGTTCTTTTCTTTTTTGGGCTTGTCCTTTAGTAGGTGACTTCTGGGTACTCTTCTGGCTCTGTCAATCTGTTTTTTCACTTCAGCAGGTGGGTATTGTAGTTTTAAGAATGCTTGATAGAGCTCTTGTAGGTGTTTGTCTCTATTTGAGGGATTGGAGCAAATGTGGTTGTATCTTAGAGCTTGGCTGTGGACAATGGATCATGTGGTGTGTCCTGGATGGAAGCTGGAGGCATGTAGGTAAGTATAGCAGTCAGCAGGTTTCCGGTATAGGGTGGTGTTCATGTGACCGTCGCTTATTAGCACAGTAGTGTCCAGGAGATGGACCGCTTGTGTGGATTGGTCTAGGCTGAGGTTGATGGCGGGATGGAAATTGTTGAAATCATGGTAGAATTCCTCAAGGGCTTCTTTTCCATGGGTCCAGATGATGAAGATGTCATCAATATAGCGCAAGTAGAGTAGGGGCATTAGGGGATGAGAGCTAAGGAAGCATTGTTCCAAGTCAGCCATAAAAATGTTGACATACTGTTGGGCCATGTGGGTACCCATAGCATGGCTGCTAACTTGAAGGTATATATTGTCCCCAAATGTGAAATAGTTGTGGGTGAGGACAATGTCACAAAGGTCGGCCACCAGGTTTGCTGAGACATTATCGGGGATACTGTTCCTGATAGCTTGTAATCCATCTTTGTGTGGAATGTTGGTGTAGAGGGCTTCTACATCCATAGGGGCCAGGATGGTGGTTTCTGGAAGATCACCTATGGATTGTAGTTTCCTCAGGTAGTCAGTGGTGTCTCGAAGATAGCTGGGAGTGCTGATAGCGTAGGGCCCGAGGAGAGAGTCCACATAGCAAGACAATCCTGCTGTTAGGGTGCCAATCTCCCCTGATTTATTTCTGACCTCACCTCGCACAGAGTAAAAGTTACTAAGAGCTTTGGGCTCAAAGAATCCCGGGTAGCAGAAGCATGAGGAGCAGCATGGCAGAAAGCACAAAAGTGCTAGCTTGAAAATTTAAGAAATGAGTGACGGAGTCTGGCATTATGGGCAGAGGCAGGAACTGATAGTTGATAGTGAATGACAGATGGTAGGTAGGCTGGGGATAGGCTGCGAAGGGACTTGAAAGTGAAGACAAATTGCTTAGTTTTTATGCGATAAAAAAGGGCCAGCCAGTGGAGGGATGGAAAACAGTGATGAAATGGTTAAAGCAACAGGCTAGAAATATGATATTTGCTGTACCATTCCAAGGGGACTACTATACAGAGAAACACAAGTAGATAAAGTTTTCTTCAGTACACAGCACTGCACAACCTATGATGTTCCGTAGGACATTAGGCTATCATCGTAAAAACGATAGAAAGCTATACATATTAGTTACTTCACACCTGCCCTTTCAGAGAAGAGTACATTTTCAGGAACCTCTGTCAGTCACAGTTTCTTATACCAATAAGATTAGCAACCAATCTTTCTGCTCACCCTTATCTGTGGAGTTGGAAAGCCAAAACTGTAGAAGTCTCTCACACTCCTCAGCCATCTCCTAGTGGTGGGCAGTTTTATTGTTCAAGGCCACAGAGGGAGAGTCAATCTCTCAGGCAGCTGGGCCCCATCCAATGGATGAGTTTAAATATAAGCATACCGATTTTCAGCTGGAATCTGTGTTCAGCTGGATGCCTGTGCAGACGGAAGAACACTGGAATGATATGTTCACGGCAACCTGTGTTGCTAAGCAGATGGGCAGCTGCCCAGTTAAGGCTGCACATGGACTTTTTTCTAAAGTGTCATTTTCAGGTGTTTGTAACTTTCTCAATGTTTTACTTTTGGGGTTAAAATGTAGTATGTTTGTTCTTAGGCCAAGAGCACATCTTTCTGGAAAGTCTGAGCTAAAAATATTCATCCACTTTCAGGGACAAATCCAGCCAAAAAAATACACTGTCCTCTTGTAATGTTGTAACCTCCTTTTGTCACAGCTTTAGAGGTAGCTGTTAGAAATTTAAAAATGAGAACAAAGTTTATCAGTTTCAGAGGTGTCTTTCAGTGGCCTGGTGAAAATTGGTTATGATTTGTCAGTTATAAGAGTTTTAAATCTGCCTTGTACAGGCACCCCTGAGTTTTGTAATGTGATCAACTAATGGTCTGTCACCATTCTTCTGGCCCTGTGAATTCATGCATAAATAACAAAGCCTTATAGAGAGTCCTTGTTCCTGTATGTTTTAGGTATTATGGGAAAAGAGATGGCTCAACATGATGAGGTGATTGAGGGAGTTTACATATTTTTGGCTAGCTCGCTTATGCCTCTTACTCCTTTTTAATGAGTACCTCTGAGTCCACTCTATAGCAGAAGAATGCAGGAACCCTCCCATTAGGTCCTGCTTAGAAGCTAGTTTAAAGGCACCATAGAGCTTATGCTCAAGAGCATTCTATTCACTGTCTGTGGTACACAATAGTTTAATCTCCTCAGTGGGTGATACTTGGGCTTAATTCTGGTTGTTGGCGTGGTGTAGGGGTCACTGGGTGATGTGAGAAGGTCAGACTAGACAATTTGATGGTCTTTCCTGGCATTAAACTCTATGACTCTATGCTTTATAAAGATGGCTTTCTTCCACCTTCCTGAACCTGCCATGCTCTGAATCACCCAGATGGATCTTCTCCATAAAGTATATATCAAATTTGTGGTAGCTGAAATAGGAATTATTTTAATGGGTGAGTGAACCCTTCAAGAATAAGGATTCAATAGCATATACTGTTTGTGACAAAGTTAAGAGAAATATAATCTAGTATTTTGAGATGATGGAGGCAGTTTCCTTCAGATAATAGGCCTGATTCTCAATTGCTGCGAGGTCACTTTACCCTGTTCAGGAAGTGTAAAGGGGTCTTAACATGGATATAACTCAGTAACTATGCTGTTGGGAGGGTGTAAATTGGCCTTATTGCAAATGAGAATCAGGCCCAGCTTGCATTCTCTCAGTCAACAGAAGTATTCATAATATAGAACTTTCTCTTCACCTGATCAAAACATATTCAGAATAAACAACAGGTGATGTACACACACACACACATAGAATACTGCATAAACGTAGTTGTGGGAACTAAAGTACATTTGAGAACTGGTAGCCCTCTTGACAAAGGAAAGATGCAAAAAAAAGTTTCACACACATAAATGTATTTAGGTATGATTACAATCACAAAAGTTACTGTAAAAATGACATTGTTTGACCTATTGTTGTGTCACAGTGGCTCCCCAATTACATTTGTTCAGTTGATGAGTCAAAGGATAGTTGTTCTAATGGCCAAACTTGCAAACTCAAGCTGGGTTCACTTTGTCTTTTACATCATTACCAGTAATAAAGATTCTGCAGTTGGAATTTAAGTTTGCTACTGATGCATGAGATAGAATAATATCCAGCTCAATCTTGTAGAGCTGTCTTGGTTTTGCAGTGCTGACAGTACTAAACATTTGTTTTAGTCAGTAAAGTAAGAAGATATACATCAAGTGCACAGGTAAAGCAGATCAGTTGGGTAAGAATGTGGTATTTTTCATAATTGCTTTTCAGGCCATAACTGTATTTTAAAGCTTTTGATGTGGTGACACAGCTAATTTGACAGCTCCACCACTTTAGGCCTTTTTAACATCACAGCAGCATACATTAACATACCTAACCCTGACAGGAAGGAAACAATCAAATTCAAACCTCAAAGCAATAAACTAAGTGCTCAGCAAACATTGGCATCAGTTAAACACCCACCTTTTGCCTGTGGTAATCATTTTCAGTCACTGAATTTCAACCCACCCTCTCCATAATTAACAAGAAATACATAATAAAAAGGGAACAGAATTTGCATACTTACAGAGCTCTTAAAATGATACATATAATCAAAACCTTAATTTGCATCCAATTACTGTAAAGAAAAAGAAAACAACAAATACCTTTGAATTTAAGAAGCAAGTTACAGTTTGGCCTGTTTGATCATGATAACCATAGCACCTAAAGCAAAAAGCTTTAATTGTACTTTCTAGGTCCTAGAGTTTTGAAAATGAAGGATACAAGTTTGCGAAACTTTGAGCTAGCATATATATATATATATATATGTATGTGTATGTGTGTGTGTGTGTATATTGTGACGGGGCAAGGCCAGATAGCTATAGGAAAGTAGTAAGAAACATGTATGTTAGCCCTAGGCTAAACAAATCACTGTTACCATGGTAACCAAATGGCAGCTGCTCCAGGTTATTTAAGACACCTGGGATGAATTAAGATCCTTCCAGAAAGCAGTGGCAACAGCTAGGTTGATTGGGGCACCTGAAGCCAATCAGGGGCTGGCTGAAACTAGTTAAAAACCTCCCACTTAGTCAGGTGGGTGGGTGTGTCAGGAGCTGGAGAAGGATTAAACCTTATCAGGCACAAGAAAGGAGGCCCTGAGGTAAGGGTGATGAAGATATTGAGGAAGTGGGGGTTGCTGTGGGGAAGTGGCCCAGGGAATTGTCCTTGTCCTGTTTCCAAAAAGTCAGTTACCAAGAGCTGCTGCTATCAGGGTCCCTGGGCTGGAGCCCAGAGTTGAGGGTGGGCCTAGTCCCCCACCCCACCCTGCCCCGCCCACCCCGCTCCCTTCCCCGACTGATCACTGAGACTGGGAGACAACTTAGTCTGCGAGGGAGGATAACTTCTCCTCACCTCCCTTGCTGGCTTCTGATGAAAATGGCTCAGTAGGCTGTGACCCTTGCCTCTAGAGAGAGATGGGCTATGTGGAGGGTCACAGTGAGCCTCTGAGGTTAGCGTAATCCACCAGGAAGCAGGGGCACCCACTGAGACAAGGTTGGAGCTTTGTCACTACTTACTTACATACATACATAGCTTCATTCAAATGTAATGTAGCAAGCACAGGAATGTCTTCAAGAACTCTGGAGGCCACAGACATGGACTCACAGAGACTACAGGAGCTGTCAGGTGTGCATCCTTCAGGCATTTCATTTGTGCTTGCTTACTGATGATAATGACTAGAGGGTTACATACTTTGTGTCTCTCGAGGCCAAGTTGTACACCCAATGACAGAGAGCTGCATATTAGAGCTGCTGCCTGTAATGTATGTAGGCAGCAGCAGGAGGCAACAGAGAGATTCCTTTGCTTGTGGGAAAGGAGACAATGTGTAGGAAGTGGACCTGGGTAATGGAGAAGGGGGCAGAGATGAGGCTCTTGGGGAGTTAGACACCTCTCCAACCCCTATACTCGGAGCTGCTTTGTCATTTACCCTCCAGTTATTTGTTGACCTGCTGTAATCACTCTTTCTCCTCCCTGCCACTAGAATCACCTTTTAAGAGCCAATATTTGCAGAGTTGAGCTATTAAACACAGGGTTCATTATAAACAGTCCCTGCTTTCCAGTTTCCCCCCCACCAATGTCCCTGTTTCCCCTCCCCATCTTCCACTTCCTTCTCACCATGCACCCTGCGTCTCTTGTACCCACCACTTGTCATCCCCTCGGAGTCCCTGTTGCTTCACTCCTTCCCTTCCAGACCCACCTTCCTTTTTCTCTCACCGCCATCGCTCCCCTTCCCCTCTGGGTTCCTGCTTCACCCATCACCATTGCCCTACTGCTATAGCCCCTGCTGCTTCCCCCCCAATTCTTCCTTTTTCTGCCTCTGGGTCCCCATTTTCTTCCACTAACTCCATTCCCCTTCCCCGTAACAACCCTCCTTATGTTTGTTAGACTCCTGGGTATGCAATCTCTCCAGACAGAAAGTTAAGCAAATGCCTCTGAGGTGCATAGGCGGCAGCAGCATGGGGCACTAGAGATGCTAACTCAGGCTCTTCCAGTTTTCACTAAAATCGACAAGGTTCTGCCCATTGATTCCTAGAACATTCGCTGAAATATTATAATTGATCGAATGTGGTGTTCAGACGTTTTTGTGTTTCTCTCTCTCTCTCCTTCCTCCACCACAGAGCAGGCTTGGGGAGCCACCACACAGGAGGAAAAATTGAAACCTCCTTCACTCTCCTCTCCTGCTCCCCCTATTAATTCTTTTCTTTCTGTCTGGGAGAAGGCATTCAGGAGGTCAACATTTTAAACATCATTGGGACGTGGGCAGAGCTGAGATGGTGGGTGGGTGTCGCCTCATGCTAGCAGGTGTTAATGGCTACCATCAACCCGTTCTTTGACAGCTATTTTCACACTTTCCCATCTGGTTCTCTGATTTTTTCCCCAAAATCAATAGGGTTCTGCCCATTCATGTCTAGAACATTCCCTGCAATAGTGGAGTTGGACTGTTCAAAAGTTGCCATATTACATACATGACAATAGTCCTAACGTAATTTCTTTTCACTGTGGTTTTCCAGATTCTGGATCTTTTTTCTTCAAGTCTGATGAAGTTGATTTATGACTTGGTGATAGCATCTGAAACAAGTTTCTTACCTCAGAAACCAATTGGTTGATATCCCTAATTTGCATAATTAATATACTGATTAAAGTAGTAGATTTAACCTGCCCAAATTTCAAACTGACATCAATTGTCAAAATGCAGTAGCTTTCATTGTTTGCAGTATTACAATGGTCACTATCCCCCACAACACACCTTTCATGATCCATGGGTGTACAGATGCCTATCACATGGTGATACCTCATCTAGTGCAAAAATGCCCCAATAATAACTATGTGATGATTTCTTCTGGCTGTCAGTTTCCTATCCATATTCCTGCTTTGGAAATCTTTTTAACTGGGCAAAAGGGGCTGGACTGGGTCTTTATGTACCATGATTGATTGACAGATTTGCCTCCTGTTTTCTGGTAAGTGGAGCCATAAAGCTAATTATCAAAGCTGCTGATGAATAGTATGGGGAAAGAGAAGACTGTGACAAACTGGACTACCTGTTTCCTTTCCTGTCCTCCGTAATTTAAAAACACAGGGCCAGATCCGGTTCTGGTGTAAACCAGCTTAGCCTTGAAGTCAATGATGCTACTCTGATTTATACCACATAAGGGTCGAGTCTGTTATGCTTTCTCAACTGATCAGAAGCTTTACACATGGAACTGTGAGAATTAAATTACGGCAAGAAAGTTGGAAAGGGAAGAGTGATATCAATGTGCCCCAGTTTACTAGTGTAGGTATGCCCTAAAAATAGTAAAGTGTCAAGACAAAGATAGCGTAATGGGCTGCTGGTAGGGTCTGACCATGTTTATCTTAGTAGAGGTTATGTATTGAAGTGCTGTGTGGGATTCCAGAAATTGACAGGCCCACTGTATAAATACTGAATAACCTACCAAAAGACACAGATGAGGAGCTTTCATTATTCAGAGGAAGTGGCAACATTGAAAGCACATTCACTACTGTGGTGTTGAATGAGGTCTTCTGCTGTCTTGTCCTGGCAGCTAAAGATAGCAGCAAGCACAAGGCCTATTTTTCACTCAATTGCTGAGCTTATTCTTGCATAGATTTTTCTGTTTTAGGAGCAATTGCCCATCACACACACACATCCACTGTTCCAGAACACAAGACTTTTGCAAGTAACTCCAACATAGAGAGGGATTCATAAATTGTTTTAAAATTCTGTGTAATGCAGTTGTAATAAAGAGAAGAGATACATATGGGCCAGAATTATGAAGGTATTTAAGTATGTAAAGAAGCAGATATTTAGACTCAGATCCCCAAAGATATTCAGGTGCCTAATTCCCATTGAAATCATTGGGAGTTAGGTGCCCAATATCTTGGGATTTAAAACAGCCTATTGAATGTTACTTGGAGTTAGGCATCTAACACTTAGGGGTTGTCAATCCATCTTCATGGTTGTATAAAAGTTAATTTTTGTTCCTCACTATATATTTTTATTTATACTGACTCAGAAAGGTGATATCTTTTATAAATAATACAGCAGATTGAACTTTTTCATTGGAAAAAACATTTTTGAAGAAATGTGGCCCCTTTTTGAAAATGGAATTTTTTTCAAAACCATTTGAATTTTTCCAAAGATTTCAGTTCTTCAAATCAGTTTCAGTGTATGTTTTTCATTTTGGGTTGGTGTGTGTGTTTCTTTGGTTTTCAACTGCCAGTTTTGATCTGTTGAGTGGTCTGGTGTGAGAGAAATATCTGAAAATAATTTAATTTCAAATTGATTTTTTTAAATTATATTTTAAAACATTTTTGTTAAAATCTACCCATTTTGAAATGCAGCAGAATGAAATTTATACATTTTCATTAAAACATTTTTTTACATTTCCCCTCTGTACTAATTAATAACATTTTAATTGACAATATTGTTTAATTTGTTTTAGTTACGTGTAAAGAACATATCCTGAAATAACTTATAAAGGGGTTTCATATTGCAAGGTGCTCAGCACTGTGGCACTGAGCCAGCAAAACACATAAGCACCTGATTAACTTTAAGTGCACAAGTAGTCTCATTAACTTTTTAGTACTCTTAAATATGAATATAACTTTAAAGTGCTTTGCTGGATTAGAGTCAGAGTGCTGAGCCCCTGCAGGATTGAGCTCATAGTTCTGATTCGACAAGAGAGATTAAGAAGTGTCTAATTGCAAGTTGTTCCTTTGAATTCTGAGGAAGTGCCACAGTGTCTGAGACAGAATTGAGTTTTTAGTGCTTACAGGCAATGTATTTTAAAATAGTAACTGTTTCAAATTTTATTACTGCTGGAGTTATTGGAATGTAGAATTTAAACATATTTTCTTATACCTAATTAATAATCTGAATATCTTCTTATCCAGAGGTACTTAAACTGTGGTTCAGGACCCCAAAATGGGTCATGACCCCACTTTAAAGGAGTCACCAGGACTGGTGTTAGACTTGCTGGGGCCTGGGGCCAAAGCCCAAGGACTTCATCTCTGGGCTGCAGGGCTCAGGCTTGGGTTTCAGCCCTGGGTGGTGGGGCTCAGGCTACAGGGGCTGAAGCAGTGGCATAGCTAGCATGGGACATTTGGGTGGGCCTAGACTTCAGATGAGTGGGCAAGGAGGGATCGATGGGCTCACCCTTGCCTTATTGCTCCAGTCCAGCTGGCTTTGCGGGGGGCAATGGACACTCTGGCCAGTGGCCCCCGAACCCCCATGCATGCACTCAGCTCTGGAAGGAGACATTGGTCTCCAGCGCGTATGGCTCCCGACATCCATCCCTGTCACACTGCCAGATGCCAGGCCTGGCTCCCCGAGGTGGCAGGCCTATGGTTTTTGATGATCGCCGCCACTGGGCTGGCCAGCCACCCTTCTCCTGCTGTGGCATGCAAGCGTGCATGGTGTGCCCGTCAGGCACTCACTGCTGTCCCACTATTGTCCCTCCCCCTCTGTTTTGCCAGGGGGGTGTGCACCCGGTGTGTGGAGTTCTCTAGGTCTGGTCTGGGCGGGGCTAGCGTTGGGGCACACATCAGTACTGTGGGGAGGGCGTGGATCCTGAGTGGGTAGGCCGCGCCCTCCTAGGCCCACCTGTAGCTATGCCCCTTAACTGAAGTCCTTGGGCTTTGCCTTTGGCCCTCTCCACCTGGGGCAGCGGGACTTTGAATTTGCCCTCACCCCCGCCTGGGATGGTGGGGCTCAGGCAGGCTCAGGCTTCAGTCCCGCCTTCTAGGGTCATGTTGTAATTTTTGTTGTCAACAGGCAGTTGCGGTGCAATGAAGTTTGAGAATCCCTGCTCTAATCAATAATTATTAAAGGAATAGCTCATGGGAATAGCAGTACTGTGTGGAAGCCAAGATAGTCAAAAGCATCTAGTGATTTGGATTTTTTTTCAATTTTTGTGTACCTGACTTGTGACACAAACAAAGGGCCTGATTTTCAGAAATGTCTGGTGGTGGGTGACTAACAATCAAGCCCCTTTAATTTGGCCTCCCCAGAACTAAGGCACCCAAGACCACTCATCACGTTTGAAAATCTTGACAGGAGCCTTTCACCTCAAAGTCACCACTTCAAGTTCTTCCCAGGACTTTTGTGACAAAACACCACTACCACCTGGTGGGTATCCATTGGTTAATAAGAAATCAGAAGACAATCTTTATACAGTTCCTACTAGATGGATGATATCACAAAATCCATCACCACATTGATTGACATCTATGTTAACAATCTCAACAGAGATGCCAAGGACTGAATGGACATGGTAGGGTGGCAATGAGTTGAGGAAGTCTGCACGCTTTTCTCCACATGCTGCACCAATACTTTAGGCAGCAATCTACAGGGCTGTCAATCCAGCACTTTTTTCATAATCATTCAATTAACTACAAATTTAAAAGAAAAAAATTTGTGATTTCTTAATACATATGCATAGCTAAAGTCTCCAAAAGAGTCTTAAAACTGTGAAGTTAGCTGTAGTAGACCATACATTAGATTAGAGTCCTGTAGAGTTGAAGTTTATTTGTGGCTTTAAGGAAAAATATCACACTTGCTTGGGAATAAAGATGGAGGACTGGTGTCATAGCACTACCAGTGGCATGCCCTTTGGTAATTTCTTCCTGGTGTCTGTATTGCTGCTCATTTCTGGAGTGTTGTAATGATCTCAAGTGTATTTCTGTAGGAATCATTACTAATAGCTGAAAGTGTTTATTCCCTCTGAAGGAAAAAAAAGTATAGAATGCGGAGGAGGAAAGGAAACGCTTCTGCAAGCTACCTATGCAAGCAATTATAATTCAAAGTGCATCTAAAGTAATTTAAATCCTTCAGCAGAAGTTCTTATCTACTCTCTATTAGAGCTTCTGCAGTAACATTAAACTGTCTCCTTCACTGCAGTTGATATGATTTTTACCATAAATAAAAAAAAAAAACAGTTTATCTTACACAACTTGACAGTCTTCTTTTTTTAGTATTTGTTCCATTTAATCATTTCTGATTATTGTTAAGTACTAATATACATAAAATGTATGAATGAATGAAACCTGCTTAATACAACAGCGGGAATCAGTATAACATTTGACTATTCACTTTGCAAATTTGTGGCAGCAAAATAAATTTTGCTTGGAGGTATAAATGTGTATTTGCTTGATAGGTTTTCTTCCCCACATTAATCTCTCTCTGTGTGTGTGTATGTATGTATATGAATATATAACCCAATATTTATTCATCAAGGTATGTGCAGCATTGTACAGTTGTCTGTCAGCTTACTTTCACAAAAATATATTTGAAATTGTACCGAAGACATTTACATTTAAAAAATGAATAGATCCTAGGTTAATGAACTTCGTTAAATAGCCAATGCCTTGCCATTTTAGTGATCATTTACAGTTAAATCGTGAACAGCCATTATAATGATGAATCATTAGAATCCTGTCCTTTGAAACATTACTTCAAAAGCTGTTTCACAGAGCTCTTCACATTGTGAGAATGAAGGAGCATTTGAAAATACTCATCCTCAGACGTAAAGGGTTGGGCATAAGGTGGTGCAATAAGCAAATATTATAGCTCCTTTTATTTTTGAAGATCTGGGTTCAAACTCATGTTACGTGAGAAATGAAAAGGGATTGGGTGTCTTAATCAAAATGTTCAACTGAGGTCTGAACATATCAGAACATCCTCTGAACAATTCAACACAATTGTCTGGTTTTGATTGTATGGAGCCCATAACTGGTGTTCTCAGTCACTACAGATCAGAACTGAGATGTACTGACATTTTTTTCCATAATAGCTAGAAATCTTATTCTCTCATTCAACCCCTTAAACTACAATGCCAATAACATTTGATTTGAATTAAAATATCAGTATATTTTCCCCCAAAATTCTTAAGGATCATGCTTCCACTCATCTTATGATAAACACAGAAAGTTTGCCATTTGTTTGTGTATTTTTTGGGATAAGATTGTGTCTTATCAATATGCCACAACTTTAAAATTGTATATTGGACTTCAAAATTTGCAATTCATGCTTTTCTGGTTGTTGAGAATTGTGAAGCATGATTTTTTTACAATCAGAGGTAGAATCAAATTTGCTTTCTGTCAAAATTCAAGCATTAAAACTAAAGAAAAAGCTTTTACAATTTTAGACTCTTGAGAGTTTGAAATTAAAGAAAAAGTATCAAAAGATTGCAAATGTGTTTCTTCTTTTGACCAACTCTACTCTAGATGTATCCCCTTACTACTAGCATGATCTCTATTTGCACTGAGTTCTCACTAGCTTGTTCTGATCCAGGTCCCAATCTCAGCAAAAGCAAAGTAATTGTTCTATTAAGGTCTGAGAAAACAGGCAGTCATATTATCTGCATGCTAAAGGCACCACAGATAATTTCATCTAGTCTTTCTCTCTCACCAAATATTCTCTCATACACTTAACACATGCAGGATACCTGTAGGACCACTTCAATAGGATACAATTTATCCCAGCTAAGGCCTGGAGGTGAATTGCAAAAACGTTGTGGTCAACAATATCCGAGAGTGATGCTTAAGGAGTCAGCATAGACACATGATCTCCTCTCATTACGAGATAATCATCAACTACCAAAACTAGTGCTGACTTCATTCCATAGCTTGTCCTGACTATTTGAGATCAAGAAAATCTGAAGACTTGAGAACACTAAAATCCCTTTGTCTTAATATTCTTAATCAATTTACTCAAAAAGTGTTCATAGACCTAACTACCACAATGGGATACACTACAGGGACATCAGGATTTTGGGAGAAAATTACTGATCAGCATCAAGGCAATTAGAACTTCAAGTTGTTACTCCCTGGCCTGACTGTCACACCATTTAATGGAAGTCAAAACCTTCCCTAGTTTGTAGAAGTGTTGAGTAACCACAAATCCTATTAAAATCAATGGGTGCTGCACTCTTTGGAAAATTAGGACACTTATTTAGGTGATTATAGAGTTAGGAGCCTAACTTTAGGCACCCAGGTTAGGAAATTGTTTACTGTATATAGAGCATAAAGGCATAAGCATAAAGTGGAACACTAGTACAATATATGCTGTATAGATAAGCAAGCTGTGATTGCTTTGAGAACCAAAGGGCAAATTTGCCCTTGATTTAAATATTCTGCTGTCTAGTGCAGTTACAGGTGTATATCTGATGGCAGAATCTGATATTTTAATGTAATCTTGCTCATATATATATATATGTTAGCAAAATGTTATGGTGAGACATTAAACTGAGAAAACGTGTGTGTATTTTTTCTTTTTAATGTCTCAACTGTAACACTGTATTAGCATAGGTTATTTGCACTGATATATTGCAGCCCAGTGCTGCCAGCATTATACTGCATGTAGCCAGCATAAGAGCCATGATTCAATACAACAGTTAATCAATATTGAAAATTGTTTTTAATGGTGAAATCTGGCTGCTGTTTACTCTTCTGCACTTGTCAATGCTAAGCTTATATTGCCAAATTCATATAGTCTTCATGCTCCAGAATTCATATAAACCACTAATGAAAAAAACATCCCAATGTCCCTCATTGTCTATAACATCAATATGAAAATAACACTGAAGAAAAGCTTCTGTCTTGTTTTACAAAGGTTATTTTTAGTGATAACTTCAAAAGGTAAGATAAGTACTCCAAAGATAAGCACTCCAAAATCTAGATGATTAGTCAAATATCTATCTCTTGAATCTGCAAAAAAAAAAAAAAAAAAAAAAAAAGCACACAAGCATGTTCTTAGTTGGGCCCCAATTCAGCAAGGAACTAAAGTTTCTCTATTACTCAATGGGAAAATTAAACTGCTGAAATCTGTGCACCTGAATCAGAGCCTAGGTTTCCAGAATTACCTGCTCCCATCAGCATAAGACATACTACAAGAACATCTTTTCCTGTAGTTTTTTGGCATCTCTGCTTTCAAACTTGATCTGAATACCCCCTTCCCTCCCCCCCTCCCAAATAGAACTTTTCAAACATCATTAAAGCCTCAGTTTCTGTTTGGCTCACACTTTGTGTCAGTTCTTATTTAATCTCAATCAGTTCAGTCGTTCCTAGTTAAGTTTCTTTTCCAACTGTGGTCCTGATCCAACAATGAATTCCACTTGGGGAAACCTTTGCACCCACGGAGTTCATTCCAAGATCAGGTAAAGTCATTGGCTATACAAAATACAAATATGGAAGTAGTGGTTTGAGTCATGCTTCAGATCACGTACTAATAGCAATATCAAATCCAAGTGAGAGAAAGTAAAACTCGTTTAAACTGCAGTAAATAAATATGTATCGAAGCTGATCATTTGTCAAGTCAGCATACGGCATGGGATAGGGAATTGGACCCAGGCCTCAGGAGCTTAAAATCCTGTTCCTGGCTCTGTCACTGACCTGCTGAGTGACCTTGGGCAAATTTTCATAGTGTCTCAGTTTCCCTCTCCATAAAGCAGATATAATGATATTTACTCTTTTATAAAATACATTGATATATGTAGACAAATGGTATTATAAAGAGCTAAATATTATTTATTAATAAAATAATTCTGAAGAAATCATATGATTTAGGGTTAAATTGCCAAAAAATGACCCTTTCCCATAGGTACATATCAAAAGGGTTTTTGAAGGGAAGGAAAAGAAAGCTCCTCCTTCAGGGTCTCTGAACAAAACATCTATATCATATGAAAGGGCCAAATCCTGGTCCTATTGAAGTCAAAGACAACATTCTCATTGACCTCAAGGGAACTAGGATTTGTCTCTGCATGCTTTTAATATGGCAGGAGAGTTCACAAATTTGATCTAATGCTGGAAGTCTAAAGCTCTAGTGGACAACGGGGAGCCTGTAGTTATCTTTATTTTTTAAAAAGTATACTGGGAATGAGCAAAAGAAAATGCTCTCAAAGCTCCTGGCTCCAGCAATTCAGAGTTTGTACAATTGGGCTATAAATTTTACAAGGGCAGGCTTTCTCATGAGATGTCTGGTACTTCCCACTTCTTACTGAGCTGGAAATACCTCGAGGACAGCCTTTCATTTGGTAAAAAGAAAAGGAGTACTTGTGGCACCTTAGAGACTAACCAATTTATTTGAGCATAAGCTTTCGTGAGCTACAGCTCACTTCATCGGATGCATACTGTGGAAAGTTTAGAAGATCTTATTATATACACACAAAGCATGAAAAAATACCTCCTCCCACCCCACTCTCCTGCTGGTAATAGCTTATCTAAAGTGATCGCTCTCCTTACATTGTGTATGATAATCAAGGTGTGCCATTTCCAGCACAAATCCAGGGTTTAAAAAGAAGGTCGGGGGGTGGGGGGGGTAGGAAAAAACAAGGGGAAATAGGCTACCTTGCATAATGACTAAGCCACTCCCAGTCTCTATTCAAGCCTAAGTTAATTGTATCCAATTTGCAAATGAATTCCAATTCAGCAGTTTCTTGCTGGAGTCTAGATTTGAAGATTTTTGTTGTAAAATAGCAACTTTCATGTCTGTAATTGCGTGACCAGAGAGATTGAAGTGTTCTCCGACTGGTTTATGAATGTTATAATTCTTGACGTCTGATTTCTGTCCATTTATTCTTTTACGTAGAGACTGTCCAGTTTGACCAATGTGTATGGCAGAGGGGCATTGCTGGCACATGATGGCATATATCACATTGGTGGATGTGCAGGTGAACGAGCCTCTGATAGTGTGGCTGATGTTATTAGGCCCTGTGATGGTGTCCCCGAATAGATATGTGGGCCCAGTTGGCAATGGGCTTTGTTGCAAGGATAGGTTCCTGGGTTAGTGGTTCTGTTGTGTGGTATGCGGTTGCTGGTGAGTATTTGCTTCAGGTTGGGGGGCTGTCTGTAGGCAAGGACTGGCCTGCCTCCCAAGATTTGTGAGAGTGTTGGGTTATCGTTCAGGATAGGTTGTAGATCCTTAATAATGCGTTGGAGGGGTTTTAGTTGGGGGCTGAAGGTGACGGCTAGTGGCGTTCTGTTATTTTGTTTGTTAGGCCTGTCCTGTAGTAGGTGACTTCTGGGAACTCTTCTGGCTCTATCAATCTGTTTCTTCACTTCCGCAGGTGGGTATTGTAGTTGTAAGAATGCTTGATAGAGATCTTGTAGGTGTTTGTCTCTGTCTGAGGGGTTGGAGCAAATGCAATTGTATCGCAGAGCTTGGCTGTAGATGATGGATTGTGTGGTGTGGTCAGGGTGAATGCCGGGGGCATGTAGGTAGGAATAGTGGTCAGTAGGTTTCCGGTATAGGGTGGTGTTTATGTGACCATCGTTTATTAGCACTGTAGTGTCCAGGAAGTGGCTCTCTTGTGTGGACTGGACCAAGCTGAGGTTGATGGTGGGATGGAAATTGTTGAAATCATGGTGGAATTCCTCAAGGGCTTCTTTTCCATGGGTCCAGATGATGAAGATGTCATCAATATAGCGCAAGTAGAGTAGGGGCATTAGGGGATGAGAGCTGAGGAAGCGTTGTTCTAAATCAGCCATAAAAATGTTGGCATACTGTGGGGCCATGCGGGTACCCATAGCAGTGCCGCTGATCTGAAGGTATACATTGTCCCCAAATGTAAAATAGTTATGGGTGAGGACAAAGTCACAAAGTTCAGCCACCAGGTTAGCCGTGACATTATCGGGGATAGTGTTCTTGACGGCTTGTAGTCCACCTTTGTGTGGAATGTTGGTGTAGAGGGCTTCTACATCCATAGTGGCCAGGATGGTGATATCAGGAAGATCACTGATGGATTGTAGTTTCCTCAGGAAGTCAGTGGTGTCTCAAAGGTAGCTGGGAGTGCTGGTAGCGTAGGGCCTGAGGAGGGAGTTTACATAGCCAGACAATCCTGCTGTCAGGGTGCCAATGCCTGAGATGATGGGGTGCCCAGGATTTCCAGGTTTATGGATCTTGGGTAGTAGATAGAATATCCCAGGTCAGGGTTCCAGGGGTGTGTCTGTGCAGATTTGATCTTGTGCTTTTTCACGGAGTTTCTTGAGCAAATGCTGTAGTTTCTTTTGGTAACTCTCAGTGGGATCAGAGGGTAATGGCTTGTAGAAAGTGGTGTTGGAGAGCTGCCGAGCAGCCTCTTGTTCATATTCCGACCTATTCATGATGACAACAGCACCTCCTTTGTCAGCCTTTTTGATTATGATGTCAGAGTTGTTTCTGAGGCTGTGGATGGCATTGTGTTCCGCACGGCTGATGTTATGGGGCAAGTGATGCTGCTTTTCCACAATTTCAGCCCGTGCACGTCGGCGGAAGCACTCTATGTAGAAGTCCAGTCTGCTGTTTTGACCTTCAGGAGGAGTCCACCTAGAATCCTTCTTTTTGTAGTGTTGGTAGGGAGGTCTCTGTGGATTAGTATGTTGTTCAAAGGTATGTTGGAAATATTCCTTGAGTCGAAGATGTCGAAAATAGGATTCCAGGTCACCACAGAACTGTATCATGTTCGTGGGGGTTGAGGGGCAGAAGGAGAGGCCCCGAGATAGGACAGCTGCTTCTGCTGGGCTGAGAGTATAGTTGGATAGGTTAACAATATTGCTGGGTGGGTTGAGGGAACCATTGCTGTAGCCCCTTGTGGCATATAGTAGTTTAGAAAGTTTAGTGTCCTTTTTCTTTTGTAGAGAAGCAAAGTGTGTGTTGTAAATGGCTTGTCTAGTTTTAATAAAGTCCAGCCATGAGGAAGTGTGTGTGGAAGGTTATTTTTTTATGAGAGTACCCATTTCTGAGAGCTCATTCTTAATCTTTCCCTGTTTGCTGTAGAGGATGTTGATCAGGTGATTCTGCAGTTTCTTAGAGAGTGTGTGGCACAAGCTGTCAGCATAGTCTGTGTGGTATGTAGATTGTAATGGATTTTTTACCTTCAGTCCTTTTGGTACGATGTCCATCTGTTTGCATTTGGAAAGGAAGATGAAGTCTGTCTGTATCTGTACAAGTTCTTTCATGCAGTTGATAGATTTCCACTCCATACAGCTAAATGCAGTACTCTGAAACCTGTCATTATGCAAAGCAACAGCCATGTTAGTCTCTATTCGCAAAAAGAAAAGGAGTACTTGTGGCACCTTAGAGACTAACCAATTTATTTGAGCATAAGGTTTCTTGAGCTACAGCTCACTACATTGGATGCATTCTGTGGAAAGTTTAGAAGATCTTATTATATACACACAAAGCATGAAAAAATACCTCCTCCCACCCCACTCTCCTGCTGGTAATAGCTTATCTAGTGATCAGTCTCCTTACAATGTGTATGATGATCAAGGTGGGCCATTTCCAGCACAAATCCAGGGTTTAACAAGAACGTCTGCGGGGGGAGGTAGGAAAAAACAAGGGGAAATAGGATACCTTGCATAATGACTAAGCCACTCCCAGTCTCTATTCAAGCCTGAGTTAATTGTATCCAATTTGCAAATGAATTCCAATTCAGCAGTTTCTCACTGGAGTCTGGATTTGAAGTTTTTTTGTTGTAAAATAGTGACTTTCATGTCTGTAATCGTGTGACCGGAGAGATTGAAGTGTTCTCCGACTGGTTTATTAATGTTATAATTGGGGACAATGTATACCTTCAGATCAGCAGCACTGCTATGGGTACCCGCATGGCCCCACAGTATGCCAACATTTTTATGGCTGACTTAGAACAACGCTTCCTCAGCTCTCGCCCCCTAACGCCCCTACTCTACTTGCGCTATATTGATGACATCTTCCTCATCTGGACCCATGAAAAAGAAGCCCTTGAGGAATTCCACCATGATTTCAACAATTTCCATCCCACCATCAACCTCAGCTTGGTCCAGTCCACACAAGAGATCCACTTCCTGGACACTACAGTGCTAATAAATGATGGTCACATAAACACCACCCTATACCGGAAACCTACTGACCGCTATTCCTACCTACATGCCTCCGGCATTCACCCTGACCACACCACACAATCCATCATCTACAGGCAAGCTCTGTGATACAATTGGATTTGCTCCAACCCCTCAGACAGAGACAAACACCTACAAGATCTCTATCAAGCATTCTTACAACTACAATACCCACCTGCGGAAGTGAAGAAACAGATTGATAGAGCCAGAAGAGTTCCCAGAAGTCACCTACTACAGGACAGGCCTAACAAACAAAATAACAGAACGCCACTAGCCGTCACCTTCAGCCCCCAACTAAAACCCCTCCAACGCATTATTAAGGATCTACAACCTATCCTGAACGATAACCCAACACTCTCACAAATCTTGGGAGGCAGGCCAGTCCTTGCCTACAGACAGCCCCGCAACCTGAAGCAAATACTCACGAGCAACCGCATACCACACAACAGAACCACTAACCCAGGAACCTATCCTTGCAACAAAGCCCGTTGCCAACTGGGCCCACATATCTATTCGGGGACACCATCACAGGGCCTAATAACATCAGCCACACTATCAGAGGCTCGTTCACCTGCACATCCACCAATGTGATATATGCCATCATGTTCCAGCAATGCCCCTCTGCCATACACATTGGTCAAACTGGACAGTCTCTATGTAAAAGAGTAAATGGACACAAATCAGATGTCAAGAATTATAACATTCATAAACTAGTCGGAGAACACTTCAATCTCTCTGGTCATGCGATTACAGACATGAAAGTCACTATTTTACAACAAAAAAACTTCAAATCCTGACTCCAGCGAGAAACTGCTGAATTGGGATTCATTTGCAAATTGGATACAATTAACGTAGGCTACCTTGCATAATGACTAAGCCACTCCCAGTCTCTATTCAAGCCTATTTCCCCTTTTTTTCCTACCCCTCCCCCAGACCTTCTTGTTAAACCCTGGATTTGTACTGGAAATGGCCCAACTTGATTATCATACACATTGTAAGGAGAGTGGTCACTTTAGATAAGCTATTACCAGTAGGAGAGTGGGGTGGGAGGAGGTATTTTTTCATGCTTTGTGTGTATATAAAAAGATCTTCTACACTTTCCACAGTATGCATCCGATGAAGTGAGTTGTAGCTCACGAAAGCTTATGCTCAAATAAATTGGTTAGTCTCTAAGGTGCCACAAGTACTCCTTTTCTTTTTGCGAATACAGACTAACATGGCTGTTACTCTGACAACTTTCATTTGGTAGAGTATTTTGTTGTCTTCTGTATCCAGGACAGGAAATATATAGTAGCAAAGCAATCACAGCAAAGTCACAATAATAATAATAAAAAATCCTGTAGCAAGTCAGTGTTTGGATGACCTACCTGCATTATGCACTGTAACCCCTCTAAAGAAACTATAAATGTTAAAGTGCTGTATTGCTGTTATCACTGAATTTTGTGTCTAGGCAAAAACCAAAGCCATTACAGAAGGGCTGCTAGCTATAGACTCTGCTTTTTACATTATGTCCCCGTTCTTTATTTATTTTGGTTTTTTGAATGGTGCCCAAGGTACGCTCCCGGAACACCAACATTTTCTATAAAAAACACACATACAAGGCATAACAAATGGGTGGGCGTTAATAATAAAACTCTCTCTCAGCAAATCTGCACTAGTAATGCCCCCCGCCCTCACTCAGCTGAAATCTAGGGGCCATTTAGGGAATGATAGTCATACAGGGGCATGAAAGGGAATGTGCCTGCACAACCTTCCCCTCCTGGGTGGCATCCACTATCTCCCTGGACTCTGTTGAGGAGCAGGGGATTCTGTCTAGAGTTCTCTGTTTGGTGTCCCCTTCTGGACACCTGATTTTGAATCTTTGACCCACACTCCCTTCCTGTTTTCTCATTTGTTGCCTCCCAGATTTAGTTGATTCCCATGTTCTTTTTCAGCCTTCCCCTCTGAAAAGAGGGAAGTCCTTTTGGATTGGTAAACAGATCCCCTTTGGAAGATCTGCCTTGAACCCAGGAACCACATAGTCCTCTCCTCATCCTTACATAGTTCAGGCAATGGCCATTCATAATGGGAGTCCCTGTGCTTGTGGAGCAGGAAGGAGGTGGGGGCATGGACCTGCTTGTTGCACCCGCTCATGAACTTCACATAGAAGCTCATTACAGGATCTGGCGCCAGGGCAAGGTGGGGAAATAGACAAAGGAAGCATTGTTATCTCTGTTTCCCAGGTGGGGAACTTAGGTTGAGAGAAAAGGTGACTTCCAAAGATCACTCAGGAAGTCTAGAGCAGAGCTGATGATTAAACTCACATTTCTGGAGCTTGAGGCCTTCACCACAAGACCTTCCCTCATCTAGCTTGGTTCAAAGTCTCAGGAAGTTCATTGCTGGAGAAACAAGGAGTGAATTCTCTTGCCTCTGCAAGAGGATTTTCTAGTCTGAAGACATATTCAGGTGACAGGACTGAAGCCCAAAGACCTTAATTTCTTCTAGTTGTGGCCAGAAAGGTAGCATTATTTAACAATTCATTGTGTAATTTATAAAACACATTTTAAAAACCCAGGCAAAGGGATCATTGTACAACATGTGCATGCTGGTGTAATGTTCTCCATTTTATTGTCATGTCAAAATTTTGACTTCATTTGGAGCAGCAGAGCTTGAAACAGCACACTGCTCATAAATGCAGTACAACTAAATCACATTCTGCTACTGCTGTGTGTTTCTGCCTAGTAAAGGGTAGTTTATACAGAGCAAGCATATTATTTCAGAGAATTTTGACTCCTAAGAAAACTTGAAACATCTTAGCTATCAGATGTGACCTTTTATGTGTTAGCCAAAATTACGCACACTGTAAACAAAGTGACCTTAGTATTTGAAAACCGAATATAATGTATCAATGCATGAGGTCTATATCCGTGTGAGAGGTTATCTTAAGTACTCAGATTCTGTTTTGATATCCAAAACCTGAGAGCAGAGTTTAGTTTTGAACATGGATATAAAATTAACAACCAGAATTTTTGCAGCGGGGATAAATTGTTTTCTCTCCTTTTTTTTTCGACCTTATACCATGTTCACAGGCCATATTGCTGTGCTCATTGGCTGGAGAGGGCTGTTCTAACATGATGTACTGTGGTATACTCCTCTAGAGGAAGGAGGAAACAGCACTAAGATCCTAGGTGGTATCACTGTATCGCCACTATACTGGTACCTTTGGCTGGCCTATTGTGTCAGTATCATTAGGAGGCTGGAAAACTCAAGTTCATTTTTCCAGCTAGTTTTTAAGAAAATGCTTTAATCCATATAAAATTCTGCTATGCTTTCTTTCATGTTTTGGCTTCAAAAATCAAGAAGGACTTGTATGGAAACACAATCTATAAATTGTTCCCACATACTTATTACCCCGATTACATATTAATGCTCTACGCTCTGAAGAATTAAGCTGTAGGAGCTGGGGAGTAATTTACCTCACCCTTTTATGGTTTCTTTTTTAATTAGTATGTAAGAGGGGATAGGCATGGCTCCGCTTTCTCCATTCTTCTTCCTACAACTTCCTGTCCCTTTTCTGCCAAGTTTCTCATTGGGTAAAAAGGGAGGCTTTTGGTAGCACCCCTGATGCCACAAGTGCAGGAGCGGTGATTCTGAGCAGGTCTTATGTAGTCCATACAAGGGGGGGGGAGGATTTCTTGTTCCTGCTCTGCTCTTATGCTCTTTACTAAGTGCAGGACACGAAGAGCCCCAAATATAAAATTCAATTTAGTGCTTCGGTTTCATTACAGGCCAGTGAAAATGTCTCTAAGTTTTTCAATAAGGTCAGTACTATGACAAGATAATGGTTTTATTTTATAATGAGATAGACAAGGTGGGTGAGGTAATATCTAGTATTGGACCAACTTCTGTTGCTGAGAGAGACAAGCTCTTGAGCTACACAGAGCTCTTCAGGTCTGGGAAAGGTAGTCTGAGCATCAAACTATTTTATAATGTCAGCCTCTGCATTTTTGCACCACTAGGCACGCTATTTGGAAGGCATGATAGACAATAGGAAAGTTCACAATTATTTTTTTTAATTTTACAGCACTAGGTGTGTGTATACAGCTGCATAGAAATAGGGTTTCATTATACAATTTTGCATGTCTGATGTCATAAGATTTGATATTGTATATTAAAAATGAGGAAATAACAGGGAGAACATCAAAGACTTTATTCAATAACAAATGCACATTTATTAATTTGTATTTCTTCTTTAGTGGATTATACCCACCAAGCACTCTCCTTCACTGTTAGTGGCTGAGTTCCAGATGAGATCTCTGAGTGTTTCTACACCCCTTCTTTCTGCCGTAACCACATATCCTCATTTTGACCCAAGTTCATCAAATTGCTTAATCTCATGTTTAAATCCATCCTTATTCTAGAAGGACCTAATTCTCTATTTGCTTTAAAAAAATTCACATTGAAGTCAATATGCTTAAATGCCTGGGATGGACTTAAGTACATGTTTAAAGTCAAGCACATGTGTAAGTGATTTACTGATTCAGGGGTCTTTATCCTTCCATCTGCATATGTCCCACCAAATCTAGCAACACCCCCCTTTCACTGGAAGGACCTCTTCAGTAGTGCACCTTGTGGGATCACTCTTCATGGTATTCCACTGGGGGCACTCAGAAAACATGGTGTCTCCAATAGCTCTTGGTTTCAGGAAGCAGGTGTGCAGAAGTCACTCTTTGGTAAAGGGACTCACCTTACATTTAAAGATTTTTTTTTTATTATTATTATTAACCATAGGTTCACAAAAGCAATTTAAAACTTATGGAAGTCACATGAGCATGAATCACCTAGTCCACTTATGATTCAGGAAAAAGGCTTTGAAGCTGCTGCAATCATTCAAAAGCAGTAGAATGCCCCGACCATCGTCAGTATTTCACATGGTTGGGTCAGGACCATAGTTGCAAAGAGCATTGAATTGTGGATCTAGACTTTTCAAACAACAGAGTCCTTTTTGGAGCTGTTCTCCACATGATTCCAGCAAAAAAGATACTCAGTTTACTTTGCACAAATGAGTTAATGGGTGAAGGCACATGTGTAATGTTAACCTCTCAGGAATGGGTAACTTTTTATGATCCACCAGTGTCAGTGTAAATGCTGGCACCCTGAGTTTTCAAGAAAGGAGTCATTCAGAAGAGAGAGGGAGAGTCTACAATATACCACTTGCTGCTTTGTCCCTTTGAGATAAAGCGATTGCATGGTATTAGAAGGTAAAGGTTACAACAAATGGAGTTTATGATTGGATTTTTAGGGATTATAAAATGAGCTACCTCTCAGCCTTGGCCTTGACTGCCCAGGTGAACCCACCTGTATAACAGTCACTTTTTGGCGGCTACAACCTGAAGATAAATGATATGGAACATTTTGCTTCTTCAGCTGCATTCTCAAAGATGTTGTATATTGCAAGGAGGAATTAAAGAGGAGGAAGTTCATAATAAAGGTATTTAAAGGTGAAATTTCTTTCTAAATATAAACCAAGAAAACATACCAGCAGAGCATTTGGAGAGAAGCTGTAGGGCATGACTCATCACTAAGTAATACTAATTCATGCCAGAGCAACTCCACTGAAATCTAGTTACATCAGAAAAATTGGATGTTACACAGTGGTGAATCAGGCCCCATTATTCTCAGTTCATTTTAAGAGATGGCTGAATTAGGGATTAGTTGTGCCATATAGCCAGCACTGACGAGTTGGGAGGCCACACCTCCCCAAATGGAACTCTGGGTAAAATTCTGCCTCAAGGAACTGTGTTCTTTCTTCTGAACTTGAATTTCATAGTTCCCTGGTGCACAGTAGGTAACTTAAAGCATGCTATACCCTTCAGAAGTTGCAGCACACTCCCCTCAGCCTAACCAGTTCTCATTGCTGCCACATGGGATGAAACATGACCATTTATCTTCCCTGCCCCATCCCCTTTTGGTGTCTTGCACTGTAGGTAGAGCAAAGGAGATTCACTCTCTGTGGTTCTGCAAGCACAGGGACTGCAATTGTGCTAGGCTGCAAGACAGACATGCAAAATGCAGGACAGAGATGCACCTTTCTCTCCCATAGCACATCCCCAAGAACCAGCTGGGTCTCTAGCAAATGCTAAAAGAATACATATTTCAGTTCTTTTCACCACATGAATATGTAACACACACCTATATCATTGTAAAATATAAGGCATCAGGTGACATTTACCCACATTTGTTGTGTGTGTGCACACATGCATATTATATCTGGCAGAGAAATGAGTAGGGGTGAGAAACCCTTCCTATGTTATCAGAAGCCTTTTCTCTTCAAGCTGATTAAAAAAAATCTTTGAAGCTTTTTTGACAAAAAATGGCTTTTTAATGAACCATAACTTTTCTTATGAAGGTTTGTTTTCATCAAAATTTGGGCGGAAGGGGCAATTGAACAATGGAAAACTCAATTTTCTTTCAAAACTTGACAGCCAACAACTGAACTTTTTTAGCTGTCAGAACCAAAGCAACACACACAAAGAAGTGAGGGTTTTAATTTTCAACAAAATTTAAAATGACTGTTTTTACTCACTGGAAGCCAAAAAATGTGCAGTTTGTGGATTTTCAATTTTTCAATATAACCCCCCAAAAATCCCTGAAATATTTTGCCAATAATAATAAAAAGTTAGTTTTCTTTCAAACTTTTCATGGAACATAAAATACTAAGTCTACTTCCTTTTATCTTAACGGAGCTAGGGTTGGAGAAAATGTTTGTGTGGTTTAGAGTAAATGATTGTACATAATCCATTGTGGTGGATTATATGGAAGTGCAACAGACTTTGTTGTGGAGGTGAGGATGTTAAAGTGTGGTTTAACTGACTGTGACTGTGTTGTTGGGATTTGCATTTGAGTAATCTTAACATTAAGTTAAACAGTTCTTGTGGAGGGGGGTAATTACACACATACAAACACATACACATCCTAGAGTCCACCAAACAAAAAGTGAGTGTGTATATGTAAATATTTATGCATGCTCTTCTCTTTGATAGTTTTGATTCATCAACATATGTGCATGTGTTTGAATTCAAAACTAATGTGGATACATCGTACTTAAATTTTCTTATTTTAAATATGGTTAGGATTTTCAAAACAATCAAAGGGAATTAGGCACCCAAAGTGCATTGCAATTCCCTTAGGCTCCTTTAAAATCTCTGCCTGCTCTGTGTGTGTGTGTACACATACACGTACAAAATTTACATATAGAGATATAGCACACACTCAACTATCAATGAACTAAAAAGATCATCTTTGTAAAATGATTTTATAGGAGGGCTTAGGGAACGTTCATGGGAGTTGTATATAACGTAACCACATTTCCTGCACTACCTTGTTTTATTAGGGAGGAAATGTTCACTGCTATGACATCTGAAGAAGACCACAAAGACCCTTTTCTGAACAGTATAATGAGAATGGGTTACATATGTACAAAGTTCCACATTCTCATTACAAGCTTTTAATGAGAAGGGATTAATTTTTCTGCCATTTTCTATTCTCATTACTACTCAGTCAAGGGAACAAGGTATCAGGGGTTTAATGCCTAATTTATATTCAGTGAATCTTAGTACTGAGCTACACTCCTTTGACCTTTTCAATATTTTATACTTTGGTTGGGGGGTCATTGAACTCCCGTCTTGTTTATAGCCTTATTATCGTGATCTAAGGAGAAAAAAGTACAAGGGCCAGCCAATCAAACTTCACAATATCAGAAAGGTCTGTTTAATACAGTACACTTTTATCAGTTCAAGAATATACAAAGCATTAAGTTTCTGATACCTGGAAGTATCACAATGAAAATGGCTTTTTACCCCATCTATATGGTCAAGTTCGTAAGAAGAATTGGGGAACAGAACCAATGTACATTCCAAAATTATTGGTGTTGATTTGCCATGTTCTTGTTCTTTGTGTAGTCAGGTACATCTGAATGAAACTGTGTACAATTTTGGATTAGGTCACTTACCACTAACTTTGCACCAATATAGATGACTACAAAATGTACATGGCAATGGAAAAATCAGGTCTATTGTTCAGTAATCTGCCCTTATATAAATCTTTAAATAAGAGTTCATATGTATTTAGTATAGCTGGTTAAACATCTTTGAAATTCGGATTCAGTATTTTTGTTGGAAAAAATTAAATTTGTGTGGAATTTTTATAGAAGTCCAGGTTAAGGGCTAGTAGAAATTTTTCAAAAAATTGAAAATTTAAGTACAAAAATTGTCAACAAAGTCTGAAGAATTTTTACAAGTTCTGATATTTAATTTTGATTGGTTTGGCTGAACAAACAAAAGTTTGGGTGCTTATCCCAATCTTATCTGAACCATTTGAGTCTGTAACATTGGACCGGAAATCTCAAAGGAATTCAGCTTCTTTTAAATTTAATGCACATGCTTAATTTTACACATGAGTAGGTAGCACAGTGGGATTTCTCAAGTGCTTAAAATTAAACTTGTGTGTAAGTGTGCAGAATCATGGCCTAGAATAAAGAACAGGAGTACTTGTGGCACCTTAGAGACTAACAAATTTATTTGAGCATAAGCTTTCGTGGGCTACAGCTCACTTCATCGGATGCATAGAATGGAACATATAGTAGGAATGAATGAATACACACACACACACACACACACACACACACACAACATGAAAAGGTGGAAGTAGCCATACTAACTGTAAGAGGCTAATTAATTAAGATGACCTATTATCAGCAGGAGAAAAAAACTTTTGTAGTGATAATCAAGATGGTCCATTTAGACAGTTGACAAGAAGGCGTGAGGATACTTAACATGGGGAAATAGATTCAATATGTGTAATGACCCAGCCACTCCAAGTCTCTATTCAAACCCAAGTTAATGGTATCGAGTTTGCATATTAATTCAAGTTCAGCAGTTTCTCTTTGGATTTTGTTAGAGGGACAAAAGTAGAGGCCTGGAGATAGGATAGGCTCTTCTGCCAGGCTAAGAGTATAGCTGGAAAGATTAACAAAATTGTCGTGTGGGTTAAGGGAACTACTGTTGTGGCTCCTTGTGGCATGTAGCAGTTTAGATAGCTTAGTGTCCTTTTTCCTTTGTAGAGAAGCAAAGTTTGTGTTATAAATGGCTTGTCTAGTTTTTGTAAAATCTATCCATGAGGAAGTTTGTGTGGAAGGTTGTTTTTTTTATGAGAGTATGCAGTTTTGAGAGCTCATTCTTAATCTTTCCCTGTTTGCTGTATAGGATGTTATTTTAGCACTTTTATTTGAGGAAACTTAGGAAATTCAGAAGCACAAAAAGGAAAAAAAATGCAGAAAATAAAGAGTTAATTTAATTGTTTAAAAATGCATTTAGATTTTGGGTAAAGACTTGTCTTTTTAAAATTTCATCTAAACTAGATTACACAGCTCAAATAATTATTCTGTTAAACCAAACTAGATAATTAATGTATGTCAAATAAATACCACTTGATTACTAGGAGCAAATATAATTGATGTTCCCTGCATATAACAGACGTATTTATTCCTCAATTGTTAATCCTCAAAAATGCTTTAAACAGTCAATTGTAAACAATGTACTATACATTACATGTCTTATTAAATGTAAATTAAATGCTATTTGAGACCCATCATTTAAAACATTACTTAGAATGTTGCTGGACTCCCCTGATGAAACATTATTTAATATGGTTTGTGAGGCCACAGGGAGAGAGAGCAATTTGGAGAATGAGGGCACTATGAGTCCAATATCATTTTAACTGTACTAAATATTAATATCTGGTATCCCTGAATGACTGGATTAAAAAAAAGGTGACATTAGGCAGAATGTGAACATCGAAGGGACTTTTAACCTTAAGTGAATCAGGTCAATTACATTTCTAGCTTTAATGGTGTCAGAGATACAGGGGAAAATGAAGCATTCTGAAATCAAGGAAAGCAATGGCATAGCAATAGCATAAATTACTATTTACAGAATGGGCTTCGGATACCATTCCAAGTAATATGTTTATATACCAGTTGTATATAAGCCAAAACATCTTCAGATATTAGAAAGGTATTTCAATTTTCAGCACTGTACAGTACTGTAGGGTGAAATAGCATTGAATTATAGTTCTGCAGGAACTCCAGAAGGCAAGCATATATGGTGGAGCTGCTCCGAATAAAAGTGCTTTGGGAGATGATGAAACAACAGAAGGGGGAAAAAGTAATCTATCTGAATATGTTTTATGTTTGGCTAAGAGTTAGTAATGGTGATGAGGCAGATCTTCCTGCCAGGTTTATTGTCTTTCTATTATTACAAGTGATCATTATTTGGCTTAAGTAATGTTTTTGTTACATTGTTAACATTACCTCAAAATATAGAATAATCTAGAAAGTACCATACAGAGATGATTCCATATCTATTGTTCTAGGGCAAATTTAACATTTTAAGGGTGATCCCTGAATGTACGTACTATGGGATATCAGTTCAATAAACAGTGACGCATTCTTGCTATGAAGAAGAAGCTTACATGCCTAAAACATAACAAAAATATGCAATATTTTGTTGCTATTTGTCTTTATTTAATAAGGATACTATTATACCAACTAGCCAATTTTTCTTTAAAATGAGATTGTTGAGAATCCTCAGTGCAGGGCTGACTCAATCTGTGATTACTGCTTAAGAACTGATATTGATTAATAAAGTAGTCACACGTACAATATTTCTATTGCTATAGTCAAATAGCATTACCTGATTATTTTCAGTTTCCCTATACTTGCTTTGATAATACTGAGGAAACACCAGTGAATTATCTAAGACAGCTGGGAAGATTTTTAAGGCAAACCATTATATACCTGTAATGTTTGAACTTTATTGATATTGATTATAGATGTGTATATATCATAGTTGCATTAGGATTGTGCTCAGCTTGTTACTTGACTTTGTATAGTGTATGCTACCTGCTCATGACTATCAATAATGTATATTGCTGCTTCTGAGTTCAAGTACTTTTAGCTCCTTGTGATGACAATGGGAATTAAAAGCGCTCAGTACCTTGCAAGATTGGACCAGGGGTGACATTTTCTGAAGAGCCCAAGTCACTTTTGAAAATGGAGCGTAGGTTTCTACTTTTCTGCAACCCTTACATGGGACATCAGCAATATAGTTTCCGTGGAGATTTATGCTCATAATGTCCTGCAAAGAAAGCATCATGGGAAGAAAACATCTGCTGCTACTTCCTGAGGGAGAAGAATGAAAGCAAATTCACTGAAGACTTGCTAAGTAGCCTAGTGAGCTCACCAGGAGGATATTTACCATTCTCTACCTGGGTACCATACTGTGAGAATGCTAGCTAGGGGAAAAAAAATAGGCCTGTCCTTTACTTCCCAGCTAGATCCTTTTCCTCTATTGCCAGTCTGCTTTTTGCACAATTTTTCCCTGTGGGTAGGTCAAAAATGAAATGCTTACTTTTGCTGGGAGTGAATTCAATAGTCAGCAGGTTCTTGGTGATCAAAGAGTTGCATAAGAAATGGGAAGTGGAATAGATTTCTTTGGGTATCCTCTTAAGGAATATAGGAACCTGCTCTTGAACTAATGGACTTGTAGATTTAATCTATGTTTCATGAAAATACAGCTTAGTAAAATTTTTTGTTTAGGCATTACATTATATGGGTCATAGTATAAAGTGAACATTTCCCATGCCATAAAAAAGAAATGTGAGACATAAGAAATTTGAGATGAACAAACCTCAAAAGAGTCAGAAATATGCTTAAGTTTTGACAAGTGGGGACACAAAAGACTGGATCTTCTCCAGATATATTCCAACTTTGTGAAGTGACATAAGCACAAAACTTCCATTTCCCATCTCCCTCCTTGCAGCCCTCCAAGTTTTTTCCAGTTTCTGCCTTCCAGTGGCACCATTTCCCCCAGCAATTCTGTCTGTCTTCCTATATACATTCTCCCCTACCTTTAAATTTAGGGTTATAGCCAGAATTTACCAAGCCTGGGACAAGAAGTAGAGGTGCCCTATTCCTCTACCCCAGGTACCCTTTTTCTGCTTCACCCATAAAAGGCTGCTGGGTATAAAAGAAATTAATGTGAATTTGGTCATTACTTAAGAACTTAGATAAAAAGGATTGCAGGAAAGATAAGGATTGGATATTAAAATTAGTATACTTGCACCTGCCTTTTCTTTCAATGTATTTTTGCCTATTCCCTCTCTCTGCTTACAGTTTTCTTAACTCTTGCAATTTTATGAGTCTTGCAATATTTGATGATCTTCTTAAAGACCCAGTTTCTGAAATCGAAAGATTGCATGAGAATCTCCACCTTCATTTTTTTTACAACCTTTTCATGGTACAGAGAAAAAACATGAAGCAAATGCACCCTAGAGGCTAAAAAAAGGGCTCAAAATTTGTATTTTAAAGTCAATCCCATTATTTTTAGAGCCTGACTCAAGATTTTTGAAGACTTGTGATTGGCAGTACTGTGTTGTGTTTTGACTCTGTCCCACATCCCTTTGTGTTTTCCAGCTTGCCTCTGAGTACCCTGTATGTTGTTCCTTCTTCCCTGTCATTTTCATCCTCTTGTTGTTGCATCCAATGTAGTTTTCCTTACTAGGTTGGCTACTGAAGTGGTAGGTGATGAAGCCAGCAGGTAGAGCTGCCATCATCTTACTGAATAAAATTACATTTGACCCCACCCTCCTCATCTCTGGTTGCTCGCACACTGCTGCTTGTGGAGGCTCTGCAAACATGTCGTCACACAGCTAGTCCAAGGTGAAGTTCATGCCTGCTGGTTCTCTGTCCTGAGTATAAAGGCAGTTAGAGCATACAGCTTGCTGCTGCTTCTTCACAATGGGCTCTCAGTCGCATACAGGTAGGCCCAAGTCATCATCTAAGACTGCATCCAGGACAACAGTATCATATGCCCCTAGCCTTTTGGATGGCAACTTTGCTTAATTTTGGTGATAGTTCATGAGACCCAGACACAAAAACAAAATTTCCAATCCATGGAAAATGCCACTATTTTGACAATTTTAGGACCTGAATTGGGATGGAAAGTCAAAATATCAAAAATTTTTATTCAGAAATGTCTAAATGTTTCCATTTAGCATTTTTGATTGAAACAAAATACTTCTATTTCTGGTCAGGTTGGCATTACTCTGTTCCTGCCTGAGCAGCAATGGGGCCTCATGGGAGTAACAATTCTGGGTCTCTGATGTTCCTATGTCTCCCCAGAGACCCTGATGTAAGGTGATAAGTCACTCCTGTGCTAAGCTGCTGACAATCCACAAGCCAGGAACTGGTCTGATGACTCTCAGGGCAGGTATACAAGCCTCACAGAAGGAACAGCAGCTCAGTCTGCTCAGTATCACTCCTGGGCCTGGAACTCTCTCCTATATGACAGTGGCAACAGACTCAACCAGCCTTAGCCTGCTCTTGCTCCTTCCCTCTTCCTAGTTTAGCTCCTACCTTGCTTTCACTCCAGCTTTGCTCCAGCCACACTCTGTACTCGAGTCAGGCTCCAACAACTAGGCCTGACCATCCCCATCACAGTTTCCGATGCCTGCTTCCTGACCATACTAGATCTCCTATGATCCACCATGGTTTTGCTCTGTGGTTGAGCCTCCATGATCTACCAAGGCTGCTCAGGTGGATGAAGAGAACTAATGGCAACCCAGCATGAAGTGAGAGAAAAGGTTGCAGGCCATGTTAAATCTGTCCATGTTCCATCTCTGAGAAGAAAATGGGGATGTTTTATCACAGGTGCAGGGAGATGGAGAGAGGAGAGGCCATCCTTAGCAAAATTGTGCCTGTGTTTAAAATGGTTTGAGCCAGTTCGGTTAGCTTCAAGGTAATTGTTTCATATCAAGCGTTGGATGAGTGTTTGCATACGTAATATGTTCAAACAAGGGGAGACTGGAGCTCTCAGATGAGAAGTGTGTGACACTGTATGGAATATGTGGGACACTTACAATATTTGTATCAACAATATTATGAAGTAAGATTGCATGGAATCTGACCAGATATACCAAATAGGGTATTTGTGAAAATGTTATGATTTGCGAAGTATGATAATCTTGTTTATATATTTGTATCACCTTTGTATTATGAGCTATAGATATGTAGGGTATATCTGTATTTCCAAACTTGTGCTTTTCTTCTGGGTGACATCCCCAGACATATTGGCATCAGCATTGCCTACCCTGTTTGATGGCCCTTCAAGGGTCATCAACTTTACAATGAACCCACTGAAAGGGCCAGGGACTCAGCAAGGCATGCAGGAGCATGCCTATGGAGAGAACTCTAAGGCCTTTCAATGCCATGTGCTATAAGTTTGTGTTTGGAAGTGAACAAAGGAAGTAGTACCAGATACATGGCAAAAAGACTATAAAGGGTAGCTGCATCATCTCCATTTTGTCTTCAGTATTGCTTCTTGTCTTCAATCGTGCTTCTTACCTCTGGAGTAACTTTTCTACAAACAAAGCTCTGAACAAAGGCCTGAATGACCTGTCCAAGCTGTGGATGTGTTCCAGAGGGACTTTCAAGCCAGCAAACTCACCAATACTTCTAAGAGCCTAATATGTGGACTTTGAAGTCTTTGTTTGTATGTATGAGACTCTTTTACCATTTAACTCTCCTTGTTCTTTCCTTTTTTCCTTATAATAATCCTTTTAGTTTTAGATACTAAAGGATTGGCTGGCAGCGTGGTATTTTGGGTAAGATCCAGCCTAATATTGACCTGGCAATGTGGCTATCCCCTGAAGGTTCAGAAGAACATTTTGTATAGTGATAAAAGTTTTTAAAGAATGCCACACCTTACTGCACCTAGGTGCTGATTGGGAGCCAGAGAACTGGAATGCGATAAAGGGGGCTGTGTGATTTCTTTTTTTGCTTCTTGATAACCAGTGTGGGGGATCAGGAGCACAGTTTGTGTCTGGTTGAGAAGTTTAACTTTAGTGTTAACCAGCAGTTTGGGGAGTGTGTGCTCTACCTTTTGCAGCCTGCCCTGCCCTAGGCGACAAAGTGCACAACCCTGTTTCACTTGAGCACAGTAGCAGTAATTGCAAAATTTGTCAAACTGCCAATTCCTCAGATAAGATTAGAATTTGTCCCTAAGTGTTGAATGATCTGGAAATGTGTATGCTTCGTCAATTTTTCTCACACCAGTTATAAAATGAAATTTACACATGTTATCTGGGCGTAAACCCATCAAATAATAAGTGTAGGTCTTTGTCACTCTTTATTTAGACATCTTACAGCTCTCAATGCTGTTTTCTCTACCCTTATGCCCAGCTGTGATCCTTTTCTGCTTCATTGATCTGTTTTCCACTGAGAGCTAGAGCAAACAATACAGCCCTGAAAGAAGCAGTGGAACCCCTGTTCAGTTATCACAGCTTTCCGAAGTACATGGGGTTCCTTCACATCACAGCATGAAATTCGAGCTTTCCCTGGTGCAGAAGACGCAGAAGGAGGTGACAGTGAGGTGGAGAAGGGGACAGAGGAGGAGATGGTGGGAGATAGGAACTCCACCCTCACCTGCAGCTATTGTGTGTGGAGGGAATCTCGTGCTTCCATTGCACTTCTACATGCAGCTATGGTTTGCACCTACTCTTGCTGCACACTCGTCCATGACTACAACTCTGCCCTCTTGTGCCCCACAGAGGAGAGCAGTTCTATAATTTGGCCCCTCTCAGCAGAACCATATCCTGTGCCACTCTTCAGGACTGGGACCCTGGTTATGTTGGAAGCTGCACGTAGGGGTGGGAGTAGGGGTTGGGGAACAGACTGATGTTGTGAGAGGTAGTACATAGCTGCTGGCTTTGGGATGGGGCCCTTGGTACACTTCTCAGCACCTTTGGGTGTATCCTGTGATGGTGGCACCAGGAGGCACTGGTCCTGGAGTCCCTCTCCATGGCTACATGTTAACCCTCTTCTTTGCAGTAATGGTATATAGCCACATCTGGCTGCCCTGCCACCATTACCAAATGCTCCTGAAGCACTTCCTTCTCCTCACCCGCCAACAGCCCTATCCACATCGGATGAAAGCAAAGGTCAAAATATCAGAATTTCCCATGGCACTAAAGTTCCATTTTCCAAGAACGGGGGCTTGGTCACTGGATGGCACCAGTAAGGGGTTCAGGATCCAAGGAGTCCTGGTGAGTGGAAGTGGGAGGAGAAATAGAATTGGGGCAAAGTGTTAGAAAGGAAGCAATGAGTCGGGGGCGGGAGAGGGAGAAAGAGGATAGATTTAGGAAGTGGGGATGAGAAGGCACCAGCCAGTGGGAGGGAGCAGGAAGGGTGGCTGTGATTCTGTTCAAACTACACTGTGGGATTACTAAGCTATTCAGGCCCAGGGATACATCACAGCAGGGCTTTCACCATGCAGTGCACCCTGGAGTATAAATACTGAGGAAGCTCCAGAGAGGAAGTTATAGGGAGCTGCAGCACTGGCTATTCATTTTCATTTAAAAAAAAAAAAACACCTGTGATCGTAAATGAGTAGTCACATACGAAATGAATACTAATAGACTAGTCATCATATCCTGATCTTGGCCCTGTTCTACTGAACGGTAGAAATCTTTATTTACCCTTAAGTTTACTCTAACCGTGACTAAAGCTTTTATAAGCAAGGACACCAAAGGAAAACAGGATCTCAGGGCAGAGAAAGGCATCCCTGGAAATATATGGATCTAGTGGAAACAAGTTATTTATCTTAAATAATAACTTGTGTACAACCCCATCATTTTTCTGTTCAAGGACCATGTCTGACACATCACTGCAGAGAGCACAGAAAGGGTCAGTACATAGGCAAAGTTTTCTCAACAGATCTCATGTTGTATGCACTTCTACAGGCTTTGCTCTAAATAAGAATTAAAAATAAATCAACAAAAATGTATAAACCAAAATACTCATATGAAACTTCTCTATAAACAGAGACTAAAGGTAGAGCCTAAGTGACTAAGGAAATAATACACTGGGGACTTGAGTCAAATTTTCAAAAGCACCTAAGTCACTTAGGAGTGTAAGTTCCAGGACACAAACTCCTAATTTTTTTTTTTTTAAATTTTACCAAGAATTGCCATTGCATTTAAAGGGATTTAGGCCCTGTTGAAGATTTTACCTTGTGCTCTTAAGCCACTTTGATTCTTAGAAAATTCACCCTAAACTATTTGTATGATATTCAGAAATATCTTTTTATTCAGGATTTTTCTTGACACCACATGGGTAAAGCTTCCTTAAATAAGACTTGAAGAATCCCTAGATTATTAGTTTTTGTTTTTTAAAGAAATGCTAACTTTATTGTAGTCAATGGCAAAACTTCCATTGACTTCACTAAGGCCAGGATGGCACCCAGTTTTGTAGTATGCATAACAAGGTTTACTTAATATTTAAAAATGCATGCTTACAAAAGGAACATACACATCTAAAATTGATGCTGTCCGGTTCATTAAATCTGAACATATAACTTGTAAAATAGAAGGCAAATTCTATTCAACATGTTTTGGTATCAGCAACACATCCAATGTTTTGGCAAATGGTTACAACAATGTGTACATGTTCATTTGCTCAAATTCCTGGGTACCATTATACAAGGAGCTAGAGACAATATCTGCTCACAAAACGCATCAGAATCCATGGTGTGGCATGGAGCAGATACGCTTGCTGATTCTCCTCAAGTTAGTTCCTGCAAATCGAGGGAAGCAGTTTTCAAAGTCTCCTCATCCCCAAAAAAGCTCTTGCTGGGGGAAAGGTGATGTACTATGGACTCTGGACCTTCTGCCAGTAATAATCCCACCCTTCTTGTACCTAATTCCCAATAAAATAACCTGATCACATCTTTTACTTTATGATCTTCTTCAGCCCTACCTCATTTGGTTTCAAATCTGATTCCTTCTTTACTTTGATTTCCTATGTGTTGAGGCATAATTCCGACTCCAAACACAAACCCAGATCCAAATATCCCTGAACATTAGTTTATATATGGATTCAAACTACTTGGTTTCTATTTGGTAATGGATTGTACCAAAATCTGGTGTCTGAATACCCTAATACTATTGGAAAGGTCCAATTTTGGTCCTCATTTTAGGTATAGATGAATCCATTTATAATATCATTCTGACAAGATTATGCATTACATCTCTTTAGAAGTAAATCAAAACTCGTATATCTTCTAGAATAAAAATGCTAGCAAACTGTTATCTAATAACTACAACCATTATATGATCACATTGTGTGTAATGACACCTATTCCTTGACAAATTGTGGGCATATTGCAGGTGGGGAACGAGATCTGCCAGTATGTGTAGAAATTTCACCCTTACATAAATTATTCCAGAGTGGGGAAAACTGTCCCCCACCCACACTCACTGACAAAGGATCAGAACAAAATCAAGCTCTATCTATTACTTGCTTTAACAACCCCCAATTAAGAAGTCCCATCTGTTCTTCAGAACTGCCAGTTTACCTCACAGCCAACCACATTAGACATTTTGAAACTGTGAGAGGAGTTATCTTGAGCTCCTAACAAATTATTCATGTCAATCACTGTCAATTTCCCCATTACTATTGACAGAAGAACCAACCCATGGCCAATTCCCATTTTCAACTGAGACAGTTTCTTCAGGATAACTTCATGTGGCCCAAATTCCAGTTCTGCTATTTGGAACTAGCCTCAAACTAAGGATAAGCAGCGCCCTCAGTGAAAATATGGGAAAGAAAGGTTAAATGCCACCCACCCAAGTCAATGAGTGGGGGAACTGAAGGGGACCAGCGGCAAAACAGGACAGCTTCAGCAGTGAGGGAGGAGACGCTAGCTAACATCTCCCCTCTCCACCTTGGAGTCTCTGGCACCTGTTGGCCAGTTGAGGAAGAGTGGTAGTGAGTGTCCAGTATTCCCCAGCTCCCAGAATTTAACCTGGAGCAGGGTCATGTGGACCCTCTTTTCACTCCATTCCAGCAGCCTCACCCTGAACTCGGAATGGGAATCCAGCCTGCCAGGTGCTGCAGATCTAGCCGATCTCCTGTTTGGGGGTCAGGAATGAATTTTTTCTCCCATGAGCCAATTGGCAGAGGACCCAGGAGTTTTTCACCTTTATTGCAGCACCTTCAAGCTACAGTGGATGAAGTAGGAATGTGCTTGGTACCTAACTGACGTACTTGGCTAAACTGTTATTTCAACACAACTTGCAGCCAGTTTTCAGTGCGGTTAAAAGGATAAAATGAATAGCTGGTAATGGGCCTTGGGCCTTGCAGTCTGAGGTTAGCTCTTGTGGCCCTCATGGGCTGAGGTCCCAACCCAACTGTCCCCCTTGTAGGAAGGGAAATGATAGGACTCAGAGACAGGGGGCTATGCTGAGGAGAACCTACCCCGAGTTACAGGTTATATGGTAGGAGCCCTGTAACTGCCACACTGGAACCAATTAATCGCCTGGTACCAGAGAGTGGTGGCTGCTGGCTGGATGCCCAGCTCTGAAGGCAGCAGCAGCAGAGCAGAAATAAGGGTGGCATGGTATGGGAGTGGGGGGGGGGGGTGTCACAGGCTTTATGTGGTTATATTTTACCACTTTTAAATACATATTCATGCTTTATTACAATGCCATGAATCTAAGTAGTGGAAACCATGGCATTCAAGATTTTTTTTAAATGTATGACCATGAAATTTACAAAAATTGATTGTGAATTTGGTAGGGCCTTCATGATGGGCGGGGAGCAACTCTCCTCTATTTAATTTGAATAAGAGTTGAGGCCTGCCACTTAAAAAAACATCCATGTGTCTGTCCTCATTTCACTTCTGTGTTTGCATCGATTTCTTGGCCCTGGAGCAATGGGGAAACCAGATTTTTAGTTGACATAATCCGCCTTTGGTTCCCAAACTGCCTGAAAAACTGAGGACCACATATGTTGCTGCACTTCTTCCATATATACAGTATGGGTAAAGGGGAGATATTTTAGGACTGTATAGTAGAAGTCTTCTTGGGCTGAAGGTTTGAAAGGGGCCTTTGACTTTTAATGGGAGTTGAGTCCCTAACTCCCTATGCCCCTTTCATAAAAAAAATTCAAGCCCCAGGAGGAAAGGCTACTCATGTTTATAAAGCTGAATTTATGGTTTGTGAATGGAATACAAAAATAGTACTTGGCACTTTTCTAGCACCTAAGGATTTCAAAACACTTTGCAACTCTCATATGATTTAAGTTTCACAGTACCACATAGAGGACTGCACTGTGACCCAAGAGGTTTGGGTTCTATTCCTGACTCTTCCACCATCCTGTTGGGTGACCTTAGTCAGGCCACTTCATTGCTATGTGCCTCTGTTTCCCCATCTGTAAAAGGCAATGATGACACTGACCTCCTTGGTAACATACTTTGAGATCTGCTGATGAAACGTACTGTATAAGAGCTAAGTGGTGCCATTTTACAGATATGAAACCTATGTAGAGAGAAATTAAGTAACTTGCCCATGTTTAGGTAGAAAGTCAGTGGCAGACCTGAAATAGAACCAGATGTCCTGTGTCCCAGAGCTGGTGGTCTCAATTTGCAAAAGGGACTAGTGATTTTGGATGCCCAACCTGAGACACCATAAAGGGACCTGATTTTCAGAACTTACCTGCTCTCTGAAAATTGGGCCCATTTAGTATCTCAAAGTTGGACAGCCAAAAACTGAGGCAGCCAAAGTCATGTGTTGCTTTTGAAAATGTGTGTCACTATTTCTACATATCCTAGTGAAGCATTTTTCAGCTCATGAGACTGGCCTTCATGGAGGTGCCAACCATTTCCAAACAAGGGTGAGCCTGATGACACATGTTGAATATGACTTTGTATTGTATTTACCTTCCGATATTTTTATTTCATTGTCATTATTTTTCCTTAACATTTATTTTTCCAGAGAAAAGGAATAGGCTTATTATTAATATGTACTTTTTTATTTATTGAATATTAATTTGTTAGCCTGTTTCTAGGCTGCATCAGCGAGTTGAAAACATGTGCTCAGCACAGCTCAGGAGGGGAAAGAGAGAAAAGGTGGCTTTATGTTAACCTCAGTATTGAAGCTGGAGACCCAGCAAGTCAGTGACATAATCTAGAGTGGCCTCTAATTCTTGTCTCTCTCTGCCCTAATTCACATCTGGCTGGCTGTGGGCCCAGCGGACCATGCCAGTAGCCAGGGATCACTGATAGAGGCAACCTGATCACATACCCTTTCCTTTGGATGAAATATCAGGAAAGCAGAGTGTCGGGGGCGGGGGTTATGTAGGAGATTCTGTAGTGGCTCTGCACCATGCAAGGATTCCCTTACACTGAGGAAATCCTCCACCAGCCACTTAAGATATCATTTTGGCTGCTGTTGGAAATTCTTCTGTACTATAATGTCCATATGATGCTTACCCAGGTTGCATGGGACTGTGAGGTCAACAAGGGTCCTATTGTGTCTAGAATGAGCAGGATTTATCCTAAAAATAGTAGATGCAGCAGTTAGATGACAGTTTTGGGAAATATTACCATTATTGTGATTAGCTGTTGTTTCCTAGTCAGATTTCCATTTGCAACAGGTGTCACCAGTAAATGTGAAGGTTAGTGTTAGGGTCAAGAGCCTGAGTTCTGATTGAACAAAGTGCTATGCCTCACATATTTGAACAATGTTCTAGGATTGTATGGAGCAAAGTATGCCGAGGCATAGGAAAAAAGCGTAGAATGCAGCAGTCAGCCTTACTTTTAAATGCGTAATGTGGATGATATTGAGGTGAATACCTATAAGGAAAGAGATGTTATTGTATTTAGATATTTAGTGATTCCAGACTGTCTCTGTGAAAACTGCAATTTAAAGGGCTAACAGCCTAATTCACTATTCCCTAAAATACAAAAGGACAGGAGTACAGTATCACTAGACAGATTTATTCTGCTTCTTTCTTCAGTAGATTCTGCCTTTTATTCTCTTGAGAAGACTGGAAAGCAAGAGGAGAAGCTAATCAGATATTGTCAATACAACAGTGCTTTGCAGCTGGGAATGAATTTGGCGAGCTGATTCCTGGTGACACAGCTTTTAAAATATAGGTAATGTAAACAGAAAATCTATACAGTTGTCAATAGTTCTGGAAAGGTAATCTGTCATCACCAAAAAGTTTAGAATAATATTAACTAAAGTTTTCTCATTACGTGCTGACATTTTCACTGAAGAAAATGTTAACTTGTTGGGTTGAGATCAGAAATAATCCCTTCTATAGACAGGAAATGGCCCTAAGGACATGTCTCCACCACAGCGCTACATGAGCATTGCTGCACTGATGCAGCTGCGCCACTGTAACATGTCTGGTGAAGATGCACTATGCCAAGAGGAGAGTCCTCTCCTGTTTGCATAATTACTCCACCTCCGCCGACATAGCGCCGGTGTGGACAGCGCTTTGGTCAAAGTAAATTACATCGCTCAAGGGGGTGGCTTTTTCACACTCCTGAGCCGTGTAAGTTACGTCAACTTAAGCAATAGTTAGTATACAGCAGCCCTCAGACACAAAGTTCAGATCCAAACAGACCTAAACTTCAGCAGTATCTAGATTGGTGTTTTGGTAGAAGATCATTTGTGTCGTCTACCTACCTTTTTTTTTATAGTGAGCCCATCACAAGCGCTTGGAGTTACAAGGGACTAGAGCTGAGCAAATAATTAATTTTACACATTAAAACCTCTCTAACTATTTGAGAATTATCTCCAAGCTGCTCTGGTTTTATCATAGTTATTTGGAATTTGGAACTATTTGCTGAATAGGCTCAGGGCAGTGAAGAATCATTTCCAAAGGCCCTGATCCTGGGCCACTCTCTTCTGATGCCAATTGACTGAACACACATCAGATCTGGTGCCTGGAGCACCTTTTCCATGTTGGGACATCTTGAGGTGGTGTAGAGTCACTGTAGCAACTAATGCGTCACCTGCTTTACTGTTGCCAGTGCAAGAGGTGTGGCTGGGGGGAAGGGTCACGGATGGCTTCCCCTGTGCCCCAGCTATCTCCATATTGGCTCTTGGGGGCTTTTGGCAGGCAAAATTAGCCTTCAGACAGCTTTAAAGTGTACATGGTGACTGGTCAGGTCAGGTCACGTCTACACTGCAATTAGACACCCACAGCTGGACCATACCAGCTGCCTAAGGCTCATGGGGCTTGGGCTTCAGGGATGTTTAATTGCAGTGTAGATGTTTAGGCTCAGGATAGTGTTCGGGCTCTAGGAACCTCTAGGAGTTGGGAAATCCCAGAACTCAGGCGGCATCCCAAACCAAAATGTCTATGCTGCAGTTAAACAGCCCTGCAGCCCAAGCCCCATGAGCCAGAGTCAGCTGGCATGGAGCAGCCACAGGTGTCTAATTGCAGTATAGATATACCCTTGGATTCAGAATAACCCCAAGATTGTGGGCCACAGAAGCACCTTTGTGCCTACCCTTTCAGCTGTGCCAATCAATCCACAGTCATAGTTGGAGATGTGGTGAGGAGGCCTGGTATCTATCCTAGACTAGTTATTTTGCAGTAAATTGTGTGGGGTTAAAGATGCCTCTCAAGTAAAAAAATTAGAGATGGGCCCAAACCTGGAGGATCAGATCTAAGATAAACTTCTCCACCATTTGAGGATGTTCAGATCCCATGTTCACCTCTGAAAACAACAGAAGTATTATTTAAACCTTCGTCCAAAATCAAACCCAGGTCAAACAAAGCCTTTTCCTGAGATAAAAAATAAAGAAGAGAAAAGAATGGATACCTTTTTTGAAACTTCAGCTGAGATTAGAAGTGAAAGTATGTGTGTAGTTCAAGCCAATTGCAGGTAGCCACAACCTGCTTTAAAATATGCTACAATGTCTCAAGCTAACATCCCCAGCATGGCCAAGAGATGCTGATGTCTTCAAAGGGTATGGTAAATATTGTGGGATCACAATACTAGCAGGACAAAAGACATAACAAGAGCCATCAATGTGTAAGTCACCAAAATGAATGCATGGTGACCAGCATTTTCCAGTGGCTGGTAAACTTTGGCTTGGTCAGATGAGAGACACTGGACCTCAGTTCTTTACAGTCTTTCTCTCTTTGTAGTTAGTGGTGCTCTCTTTCCTTGCATATGGTATCCTGGTTTTCATCTGCTGTCATTCACCATGCTGTGCCACTGAGCGCATCTGGCCTGCGGTATGGGTCCAGTGCCTGTATTTGTCCACTAGCCCTACTGAATTTCATGTTCTACTGGCCACTGACTGGTTAGTCTGTATGAGAATTGCCTGTACTGTTGTGTCTATACCATGCTGGTGATGCATATGACTCTTTCTGGTAGGAGCAGCGATGCCTATGCTATGGGCAGATGGTGGCAGTAACATAACCTGTATGTGTGAGACCTATCTCACACATACAGGTTATGTTACTGCCACCATTTGCCCATCAGGGACTGTATAGTAACCTTTTCTTCTGATGTTTTCCTTCTTGGTGGCTAAATACTATTAGCACTGGGGCCAGTTTTGTGACCTGATGCTTCCTTCCATCAGCCCATATGAGGTCATAGTGTGGTACCTTGGTCTCCACATTATGCAGACTGTGCAACTGCCAGTTGTTATCAGTTTGGGCTAAGGATTGGGAGCTCTATGCACTTCTCATTTTGAGATGGGTTTTTTGTCATATTTCTGCAGACTGTGTATATATAATTTATATGTTTTTGGCCAGTCTTCAGAAGGAGAGGTCTTTTAGTGTTTAAAAGGCCTGGCCAGTTCTCAGGGTTTGGAGATGGCTGTTCTGTCAGCAGCCAAACATGTATTGTAGATCCAGGTATATCCAAGAAATGGCTCATTTAGGTACAAAAATCTCACAGGAGGAGCCCCATGCTTAGGACATGGTGGCCCAAAATAAACATCCTGCTCTCTCACAGAGTGAGGGGGGAGATGCCCAGGAAGGTCACAGAGAGATCAGATTCTAAGAGAGAGCCACACCAAACAATATATACACTTACACTTCTATAATATCAGAGGGCCCTTGTCAGGGACTAAGCAGGTAACTAAAAAACAAACCAGAGTGGTTAGGAGTTTGCAATCCCAATCTATAAAGTTCACAGCCTCTAATTCAGTTTCAGGGAAAAACTGAATGTGTGCCTTCTGTCCCCCTTGAGATTTCTCAATCAAAAATCTCTGTTTCCTTCACAGTCATTCAGTAATTAAACATACATACTTTGGCATTTTGCAGTTCAAGTAGAAATCAGCTAACTTTTCAAAGTATTTGCAGGTTTCTTTCATTTGGCTTATTTAGCTTTACTTGGGCTTGAACACTTCTTCTGAACACTCAAATATGCAAATTAAAAGACTAAAATCATAAAATAGCAGAGCATTCAGTACTCAGTGCTTCCTTGATTATTCAATCCCTCAGCTGCTTTAATTATTTAAAATGAGCTGCCCCAAACTGTTATAATTACTTAAAATTCTCCAAAAACCTTTATGCTTTGACTCTCTACTAGTCTCAAATGTGCAAGTCAGCGCCAGCTGGCTTTGGTACCAGAACTCCTGCATTCTCTTAGCTGCTCCCCAGATCACTCTGAGTTCCCAGTTTCTGAGCCATGTTGGGGAACAATTGAAAACAATTGGTTATTAAGGCCCTAAGATAAAAAGAACCCATCAAAATGCAACAAGCAAAATTACTGGCAAGTTATTTTAATGATTCACAAGCGTGATGCAAGAACTTTAAGCAAAAATTCCCCTGAAAACCTATATTTACAGAAGATAAGGCATGTTGACATTAGAAGTTGTCATGTTCCCCATTCAAATTAAAAATAGAAGTTAATGGTTAATTTAGGATGCATACACATATGCTGAATGATGATGCTTGAAATATAAAGATGAAGAATCATTGAATGGTAAAAATAAGTGTTTTGTTAGTTTAGTTTATATTTACGAATCGTGAATGTGTTTGGATGGGATAATACTTGTGCCAAGGCCATGGCCTAGTTTTTGCCTAGCATGGATGTTGCCAAGTTCTTTCTCTTACGTAGATTTGTGTAGATGGTGCTAAAAGTCCCTATAGTGGGAAAAACAAGAGCAAAGTGACATGAAGAGGAGAGGCTGAGGGAACTGGGATTGTTCAGTCTGCAGAAGAGAAGAATGAGGGGGGATTTGATAGCTGCTTTCAACTACCTGAGAGGTGGTTCCAGAGAGGATGGTTGTAGACTATTCTCAGTGGTAGAAGATGACAGAACAAGGAGTAATGGTCTCAAGTTGCAGTGGGGGAGCTTTAGGTTGGATATTAGGAAAAACTTTTTCACTAGGAGGGTGATGAAACACTGGAATGGGTTACCTAGGGAGGTGGTAGAATCTCCTTCCTTAGAAGTTTTTAAGGTCAGGCTTGACAAAGCCCTGGCTGGGATGATTTAATTGGGGATTGGTCCTGCTTTGAGCAGGGGCTTGGACTAGATGACCTCCTGAGGTCCCTTCCAACCCTGATATTCTATGATTCTATGAAGACTAGTAATCACATGGAAGTAGTTTAAAAAGCAAAAGCTGGGTAAATTGAAGCTTGCACATGAATATTTTATGGGTTATGAAATCTATAATGCTTAACGTTGATTGGAGGAAAGCTCATGAATATGTAATGTGGAACCGCATACAAACCAAGTGAACTGGGTGTCACCATGCCTTAGTGGGTTATAGCTGGTAATGCCAGATTCTGGATAAACTGCTAAGAAATAGGGCAGACTCACCCAAAACTGGTGGTTATTCTATCATTAGGTTATACAAAGCCCATTAGGGGAATAGTCTTTCTGAGGCATTCACAGGAAGACTTCCTGGGCAGGATGAGTTTCTTCTATGGCCCTTTGTTAGAGTGAAGTGTCCTTACTGCATCATCAAGCTTAAATAATCCATTCACAATGGCTGGCCAGGCTCGATGTAAATCACTTTCTGGGTGTTACCCCAAGAACAAATACATTTGAGATACAGATACACACCCAATATTCATAACTTCAGATGCAGTGATGATACACAGATTTAAATATGATAAACTCGTTTAGCAAATCAGAACTTTTCCATTGACACCTTACATGATATGCCTTGTACAAGATTTGTTGCAATTGTGTAACAGTGGCAATGATATAAAAGGTCAGATTCAATCATGTAGCATCACACTGGGGCCCCACATTGGAGAAATACCAGACCAGAAAATAAAGGATGAGAGGACCAGACCAGAAACTGAGACAACCATCATGAATTGCAGGAGAGCTTCCCAGTACCCTGCACTGAGTAACTTGGTCCCCTATGTTTTCCATCTTGTCTGTTTATTGTCTGGCATAAATATATGTTCATAAACTGTAAGTGACAATAATTCTGTTTGAAAATTTATAAATAAAAGTCTATATTGCGTGGACTCATGACTCAGTTTCCCACCTTACAGCCACCTCAGGGATTCATCTGGGTTCAAAGAACAACCTATATGTATGTGAAGAGAAGGGGGTGATGCATCCACTTACTGACCTATTTCCTAAAAAATCTATTTATTTAGTCATTCTAGCATGGCACTTCTTCACTGGTGAAGAACAATCTCCTTACCTGACTTCTGGATATAGGTCAGCAGAACAATGCAGAAAACACTTTTGTGACAGGTCACGATCATCAGCACCCTGATTACTGACATTGCTGCAATCTGAGGAAGGCTGCCAACCCAACTGAGGAAAATTATGCAACTTTATGTTGGGGGATTGTGAACACCTGGTTGACCATCACAGGGATAACAAGGTAATTGGGGAGAATATGAGGGGAGGAAATAGGAAGTAAGGGGAAGTTCAGAAGGAAGCTCAGATGGTGAGCCTGGGGTGGGGTGTGAAGGCGGCAGGGAAGCCTACTCTTGAGTGCAGGGTTATAGAAGAATAGATACCTTGGTGACAGATAAATGGATGTCTGTGTGTGTGCGGCCATCTGAACTGACCAGACAGTGCAGCTCACCAGGTAGAGACAGAGCTACTCTGTGGCAACTTTATAAAGATGAGGTGAAATCTGAATAAAAAGAACATCACTGAGCTATGCAGCCTCTGAAAAACCCAAAAGAGCATTACTGGGATTATTTTCTTCTTTGCCATTATACCAGACTCTAAATTCACAAAACTATATGCTAGGTTTGACACCCCCAAAATTGGAGATCTTCAACAAGAAGGCCTCGATCCTATAAAAGCTCTGAGGAGGCAGATCCCTGCACCAACACTGAGCCTCACTGAGGTCAATAGCACTCCATGTGGATGGTAGAGTCAGCCTGCAGGATCAAGTCAAAATATCAGAAATGAAAGCTGCTGTCTCTGAGACGAAAGATTTTTACTTCCTACTGGCGAATGATGCCAAAGATACTGAAAGCCATCAGGTAGGAAATGCCTTGTGCAAATTAAAATGCTAATGAATGTTGGAAGAACTTTAGAAGCAGGAGAATGAAGTCATAAAGAAAACATAAGAATTATTGATCATCCACAGGGAACTGAAGGCATCTACTGTATATAATATGTTTTTGCCAATGTACAAAGAGACCTCCACAGGCAGACTTGGGAATTAGAATCCAGTCCTTTTTCCTAGACTTATGTCTGATGCTGCAAAGGAACATAGCAAGCATCCGTTCAGTTGTGCAATGCTTTAAAATAGGAGGGAGCATCCTGAGACATATTTGCAGTGGTAAAGCTGTAGCTAATAATAAATACTGAAATTTGGTCTTATTTTTAGTCAAAATGATATATCATTATTGCTGTCCTATTTGCTAGCCTTACCAAACTTTTATTGCTTCCTGCATTTCTTGTGGGAGAAATGTTCCTTCCTGTCACCTCTCCCCCATAAAGTTATGAACAAAGCACATGGATAGCTTTCCCTTGAAACATTTTCATGACAGGTTGGTTTATGTTTAACTTCTTTATGTATACATTCAGTTTTGTTTTCAGTTCCTCTCACCTGTTTGTCTCAATTCTTTTGGGTGGAAGCAAATTCCACAAAATGGATTTAGACTGTATAATGAAATGTTTCCTTTCATTCACTTTAAATTGGCTAGCAGTTAATTTATTTGAAAGGCCCCTTGTTTTTTATTGTCAGGACAGGATGAAGAGCTCAGCCTCATCCTTTTCTCTTTTTTTAATTAAATCGTTCATTATTTTGTAAAACTCTGTGATTTCCCATGTTACTCTCTTTCCCCTTATGTACAGTCACTTGTCAAAGTAGAAACACTCTTTCAGCAGAGTGAGCAAATTTGAGTTTGGATACAAACTTGTAAATGTGCCTATGAGTATGGAAAGTGATAATATCGATCCATCGTTTTTCTGCATGGCTGCACATTCAGTTGACATGCTTAGTTGTCTTTCACTGAATAATGGCATAATACTGTCTGTATGGAAAATTGCTAAGCTCATGCCTATATAATATGCAGAACTAGTAGCTTCATCCTGACACATCCCATTGTAAGATTCTTTTTTTTTTTAGCTGCTAATAGCTTTCTAGAACTTGCCCCACTTGGGAAATTCAGCCCAAATGGTTAAACAGCCTCAGGCTGAATAGTTGGTAGTTTCAGCAAATATAATCCATATACAATCAACAGATCAGGCAACAGAAGGAACAGATTGGGACAATGAGATGGGATGACGAGAAGATATAGGTCAGGGACAGACTGGAAGGGACAGAAGTTGAAGGGAGGAAGAAGGGCACAATATTCTGTTACCCCTAGAGAACACTCCCCTAATGGTCCCTGAATGGAACGCAAGATACCCAAGTATCAATATTCCTGTGCTGTCAACAGGTGTCCATGAAATGCATTGGCAAAATTTATATCTCATGCCCCTTTTGTTGTGCTCTTTTTGTTGTTGTGCTCTTAATAGAGTATGACAACCTACTACCCCTATCAGTACTCTCTTATCTCAAGCAGCAGAATATGTGCTATGGATCTGAGGAGTCCAACCCTGCTGAAAACCCATGTAAGTGTCAATCTGATTCCACATGAGGGACTTTCTGGTGTTTCAGTGTACATTTTTGAAAACGAAGGAAAGTACACAGAAACATGGTTAAAATGTTAGTTGCAAATGAAGCACTTAGTTCTAATTCCGGCATTTCCTAACTTCTGTCTGTGCAACCTTATTAGCCCATCCATATCATCACACTCAGAGTAGACACTGAGGTGGGAGCCTTTAGTGCTGCCTCTTTCAGGGCACGCACAAGGAAACATTATTAACCCTTCCCCTCCAGTGACTGCCATGACAGGGAATAATCAAAAGGCTCTGCCCAGCTCTAGCCCATGGCTTTGGCTATGTTGGACATAATGGAATGACTTTTCCCATATCGTATCCCTGGGGAGATGCACTCACTCTACTCATCTGCATATCCTCAACTTCATTGTTCCTCCCTTGTCATCATTCTTATGACCTTTGTTCTCATTCTGTCTGCTCCACAAAACTTGTGATTCCCTCATGCAGTCTCCCTCTTTCCTATTATGGCTCTTCTACCCCATATAAATGATCAAATATTCAATGAGCCAGAGGGGGGAACTAAGTCTACATCCGGGTGATTAGGGCTCACCTGGGATGTGCGAGACCCAGGGTCAACTCTCTGTTCCAGATTAGGGATTTTAAGTTGGGTTTTCAACATCCTAGTTGAGTACCCTAACCAATAGATGATCATCTGTGGATCTCCCTTTCTCTGATTTTGACCAGAAATTCCATCCTGGACCTGAAAAAACTTTTCTGTCATAGCTCCATTTTTTAACATAATAAAAGAAGTTTGTCAAATAGTTCCCGACCAGCTCCAGTATAGAGATATTCATAACAGAGCAACTATGTTGTTTCAATAGCTAGAAAATATTCTCCACTCTGAAGGAATGTCCCCTGTAGGGCAGAAGAACCTTAACTTTAGGAATGCCCTCCATTTAGAAGTGGGAAGCAAGGGGGTATTGGGAAAGCAAAAAGTAAGCCAGAGAGATTTGTTCTCTGTAGAAGACAGACAACGTTTCCACCGATTGACCTGCAGGACCCACAAGATCTGTGAATATCTGTGAGTATCCACAGGAGGAAAGAGAACATCTTTGGCATTTAAAGCACATATATGAGTGGATAATTTGGCCCAAAGTGGGGAAGAGGTCCTGGAGGTACATATTTATAATGCTAATGCAGTATGGGTAACATGTATGCATGTAACATGATTGTGAACCTCTGCTCTTTTTCTTCCTGAAGTCATCTTTGGAAATATGTTTCCTCTCTATCATAATTATTTTGGTTGTGGGTTTGTACATAAAGGAATCCTCCCCATACAAAATGTTTAATCACTTCTTTTTCTTTGTTTTAGACTCAGCAAAACTTCCTCACCTCACAAATATAAACAGCTTACAATAAAAAATGAAACCATATGCATATTTGCTCCAAGTCAAGTATTTAGTTTCCCAAGTATATTTTGCTTCCTCAAAGTACCAGAAAACAAGTCTGAAGACTATACTAATGCTCAGATGTATACCTGAAAACTACAAAACATCATCGCAGGGTCCTTTTGAACTGTTTTTTGTTTTTTGTGTTTTTTTTGCATAATATATGTGCACTCATTCTCTTTAGCGCTATCAAAGCATGAGCTGAAATAATCACTCTAATTTATATGGCAAAACCCCCTCATTTGTGCTGATAAAATGCAGCTCATGACTGCAACTCCAATCCTGTGGTTTTTAATGCAACTCAAAAAGCTGTCTGCATTAAAAGAATATCAGTTTGTTTTGTTTAAGTCTTGGAACAATTTCCTTTGTGTGGGAGGGGAAAAAATGGCCCCAGGATTTTTTGACGGAGTATACTTCTCTGGCTGAAGTTTCATTTCAAGGCCCAGTCACATTTAAAACTTTTAGCGTGAGGAATAAGAGTCTCTTTACAGGAACTCTTTGGCATGTGAGCAGATATAATTGTTATTGGCAAGACTGCCTAGCAACAAAAAAGAACACAATAGTTAGAGTGGTGTCAAAGTACTTCTTGAATAGAGAAATCATGTTCCAGGTGGGAAAGCATAAGGAATGAAGCATAAGGAATGAGTTTATAGGGTCCTATTTTGTAGAATACCTGTCAGGTCATTATATTGCTGTTTTACTTTATTTTGTTCACTGTGTGAAAGACCAAGATTTCCCGTGTAAATTAAGGACATAATAAGATCTTAGAGTCTGATGTTATGGACTAGTTACAGACTAGGCTAATAACTGATCTTTCACGTTCGGTAGCAGTGAACAAATGTGGAAAAAAATCAGTGTGGGCCTGATCTAAAACTTTTTGGAATTTTCAGTAAATTGAAGATTCTCTTTCAGGGCTGTTCTAGATCAAAGATTTTAACTGGGATCCCTCCACAACCCAAATGAGTGTCTGAACCACTGGGTTACAGTATATAAATACCAGGAAAACAGCACTATCACCAAACACTTCCTCCTCTGCCTATTCTGTGACTGGCCAAAACTGTTTGTGTCAAATTTACATGTAGTTTTAGGTCAACCAAAACTGCACTATTGTTGAATAAACTATTTGTCTAAAACTTTCCCCAGTTCTATTTACAGGTCAGTGCAAAATTCACAGGGTACAGATTTCCTTTCACTTATACCAGTTTTGTGCTAATATAACCCCATTAACTTCAGGGAAGTTACACCCCTATTTACGGAGGGCAGGAGAATTCAGGACCAAAGAGTGGTGTATAATTTGTTCATAAAACTCTCCACCATAAGACTGTCTCTTTAGTACCAGAATTTTTTTGGCTTTCATTACACGACTGACTCTTCACAAACATACATGCTTAAAACCAAATTCTGTCCTTGGATGCATCCATGTGGGCTATGACATCCAAATGATCTGTAATGCTCAAATCAGATACAAAGCAGCTGGAAAATACCTATAAATCTAGCCCTATGTATTTAAATTAATTCATGATTCTCTAAAGAGCAAGTGCCCCAATTTTTGTTTTATTTCCTGTACTTGAAAAACTTTCAAATACAAAATCAGAGGACCAGGTTCACCAATTTATTCCAGCTGCTTCATGCTGCTCCAGGGATGCACAGCATTTGTAAAGCCAGTTGAACTGCATGGATTAAATAAATTTACAGTCCAAGTATCCTGGCAAATCTGGTCCTGAGCTTCCAAATTGTACTGAAAAGAGATATAAGGCCGTAATCATTATTACAAGGCTTAGATTGGAATTCTGCCTCCCTGCCCTACCTGGCATTGAGGGAGAAGATGCTTGCTACTGCATTCTTTGATGACATACAGTCTGCTATTCCTTATTCATCAGTCCTGCTCTGTGAGACTGGAGAGGGGACCATACCCCAGCTCCTTTTTGCCATTCACCACACACCCAGAGGCAACACAAATTGCTTGCTGATATTATCTACACAGTGATTTGAATAGTTATGCATGTTTACACATCAGAGTTACAGTGGCAGACTTAAGTCCCTGGAAAGTACTGTGGTCAGCTAAGGGATGAACTATTTGGGCCCATAGAGACCTACTTCAAAACCTACATTATTCCAGCTTTAAGCTATAATAACAACATTCGTTAAACTACGCAGAAAACTGCAGTAATGTAGGCATGAATCAGGCCCTATATATTCTGTAAGGTGAAATTTAGCCTTGTACAGAGGCTCAGCACAAGGTCTATCTTTCAATGAAACCCCATTGAAATGCTCAAAATAGAGTATACGTGAGTCTTGAGTGGTACATTGGTCTTTCTGCAGATTCTTTCTACAAGAAAGATAGGGTCTAAAACCAATCTGAGTTAAGCAACTGTGTAACTGATTACCCATACCATCTTTCTTAGGATTCTTTTAATTTCAATTTCTTAATTAAAGGAAAGGACTTGAGAGTTGAATTTAGTTTTATAAAGTTTTATTAACCAGCCTTAACAGCAGCGGCTCATAAGATAGTATCTAAGAAGGCAAAAATGGACTGTGATTTGGCTAACACACATAGAAAATTGGTTGACAATCATTTCTGGTTTTCAGAATCAAATCACACAACCACAATAGAAACCAACACTTAATATCTTGGGAAGGTGACTGTTTAGATTTTTGACAGAGTCCCTCAGAAGAAGGGCCTTGCTTACTCTAATTAGATATCAGATCTGGTGTTGCTAAAACAACAGAGGAAAAACAATCCAAAGTTAGATCACAAGACAATCTGGTCAGTTCCTTTCATGTCAATTCACTACACTCTCCTTTCCAATAGATCTATACTAGTCAACCCTTGTTACCTATTTCCTGATGAATGATTTTAGCCCCAGAATATGACTAACACACCTAACTATGTAACAAACTCCTACGTTTATGACAAACTGAACAGGCTAAGTGCAGTTCAAAAAGCTTGCACAGTTGGTTTCATTTTGTGTCTCTATACACCTAGAATTTGAAAGGCAGTGTGAAACCATTAACTATGATAGACACATGTATAATGTTGTATAATTGTAGTTAACAACAGTAACTTGTTCAGATTTAAAGCTGCTTTACAGCAATCTTGACTATTATAAAACAAAGCCACACTGTAACTATGTGACAATCATATATATATATGGAAGCACGTACACTTCCTTACTAATCAGAGACCCAGTTTCAGCAACTGGTCATTTGACAGATTTGAATTTTCAGCCAAGAGAAAGCCTGTGTTCCTTGTCACCAGCTCCTTGCTCAGCCATCAGCTTTCAGTGCAGTTATCATTCACACTGCAAACACAAATGCACTGAAGGATGGACATGACTGTAATCTTTTGCCAGTGCACTAGCGAGCAGCCTGAATTGCTGAAAAACAGACACTTTAACATGCCTACCCGATATAGGTGCTTCATGTCACCTGGAGGACTTCCAGGTGGCTGGTGTGGGACCTCTGTCTTCTCCTTTTCAGTTTTCTTCTGCTTTTTAGAGTGATATGCTGAAGGAGACAGGACACGTTATCCCATTTCTGCTGAGTGATCGAAGTTCCTTCCTTTTCTTGGATGTGCTAGCATGGACCAATCAGATGGTGACTCATACTTCTTCAGATGATTCAAAATGTCCAGCCAAAATAAGAGTCATCCTCTCTCATCGTCCAATCAGGGAAGGAGACATCACCTTTTGAGTGCTTGCAAAGGGGACTGGAATTTTCTAGTCTTTTTCTAAAATACATCTGTCACACCATCTTGTGTAAGACAATTTAGGCCATAACTGTTGGTCCAGCTATCTTGGGGCATACCTTGAACACCAACTGGTTTGCTCCAGTCAGCAACTTCCCAGGGCCCCTTTGCTGTGCATTCCTTAGTCAGCTTTGCAGATATGCTTCCTCAAGTTGCAGTCTCTCCATCAACACTGCTAGCTACTGAATATCTAGTTTAAAGTTCATATAACGTATACAAAGTCCATATTCTCTAATGCTCTTTCAACTTGTTTCCACAGTCCATTATACAATGCAAAGTCACTCCAAGAATCGTTGTTCTCCAGCAGGCCAGAACGGTTGTATCAATCTTCCATTTCCGTGCTCCTTGTTTTAACAGCAATGGTGGGATTTTGGTATGTCTGGCTGAGCAGTGTCTGTGTGATATTAATAAAAAAGTTACATTTCTGTTTATTCCACTCCATGGTCAAGTGTCCTTATAAACACACTGTGTGGCTTCAGTTCCTTTTATTTACTGCCTCTTTCAGCACAGGGTGTATTTCGCTAACTCAAAAGCATAAGCATGCTTGATTGCAAACAATAACAGGACATCCCATGAGGTTAACCCTGTCATTAATATTTACAATATTTTGCCCACAGCTGTATCCCTTATAGTTGACTTCCCTTTTAATACACCTTTTAATTATACTTTAGATTCCAACAGATTCCCAATTTTACTACTGTATCTGGCGCATCATATAATATCAATGTTTGATATTAATTTGAATATGCTTTTTTTTTTAAATAATCATTATTTCACAGACAGGGAGAGTGTCTTTAGCTGCAACCAGTGATGCTCTCTTGCCACAGGCTGCCGCAACTCAGCCTTTTCTCAGACTATTGATAAAAATCAAAGACTTTGCATTTTATTCTGTTATCCCTCCATTCGCTTTTTTTTTTAAGGCCTCAATGCGTGGGCAAAGCTTAAATGGTAATAACTCATAACTTTGGGGTCTTAGAAGGCTTAATTTCACTCATTGTCATGATTCCAAAATGGGGTTCATTGGTGATGATTAGGAAATGCAAAGTTTTGTACAGTAACTTCTGTGACTTTGAGAGCTCATTTGATTTGTGCTAAACTTTGAGGTTTATTTATGTTCTGATTTGTAAAAAACACATCCATTCCCAGACCTCTGGATGCACGCTCACTCTACACCAGCGGTCCTTAAATTGTGGGTTGGGACACCAAAGTGGGTCATGACTCCATTTTAATGGGGTCACTAGGGATGACTTAGACTTGTTGGGACCCAGGGCCAAAGCCTGAGCCCCACTGTTTGGGGCTGAAGCCCTTCGGCTTTGGCCCCCATCCCCTGGCTGGAGGCTTTGGTCCCCCCTCCTGGGGTCATGTAGTAATTTTTGTTGTCAGAAGGGAGCCACGGTGCAATGAAGTTTGAGAACCCCTGCTCTACATGAACAGCATTTTCTAAAATAATATGTTGACAAATGTCAACTGAAATAAACCTAAAGTAGGCAACGTTGTCTCAGCATTGGATTTAAAAAAACTGAATTCAGAAGGGAGATACGATTCAAGAGAAATGAATTCAAGAGTCCTTGGAGAATATCTCCTAATCACAGAAATAGACTTACATTCCCTGCATCCTCTAAAAAATCTTGATTAGAAAATAGGGAAAGAGGCTGTCATAAATATAAAGGGAAGGGTAAAACCCTTTGAAATCCCTCCTGGCCAGGGGAAAGCTCCTCTCACCTGTAAAGGGTTAAGAAGCTAAAGGTAACCTCGCTGGCACCTGACCAAAATGACCAATGAGGAGACAAGATACTTTCAAAAGCTGGGAGGAGGGAGAGAAACAAAGGGTCTGTGTCTGTCTGTAGTCGTCTTGGCTGGGGACAGAACAGGAATGGAGTCTTAGAACTTTTAGTAAGTAATCTAGCTAGGTATGTGTTAGATTATGATTTCTTTAAATGGCTGAGAAAAGAATTGTGCTGAATAGAATAACTATTTCTGTCTGTGTATCTTTTTTGTAACTTAAGGTTTTGCCTAGAGGGGTTCTCTATGTTTTTGAAGCTAATTACCCTGTAAGATATCTACCATCCTGATTTTACAGGGGGGATTTCTTTATTTCTATTTACTTCTATTTTTTTATTAAAAGTCTTCTTGTAAAACACTGAATGCTTTTTCATTGTTCTCAGATCCAAGGGTTTGGGTCTGTGGTCACCTATGCAAATTGGTGAGGCTTTTTATCCAACATTTCCCAGGAAAGGGGGGGTGCAAGTGTTGGGAGGATTGTTCATTGTTCTTAAGATCCAAGGGTCTGGATCTGTAGTCACCTAAGCAAATTGGTGAGGCTTTTTACCAAACCTTGTCCAGGAAGTGGGGTGCAAGGTTTTGGGAAGTATTTTGGGGGGAAGGACGCGTCCAAACAGCTCTTCCCCAGTAACCAGTATTAGTTTGGTGGTGGTAGCGGCCAGTCCAAGGTGTAATATTTTGTACCTTGGGGAAGTTTTGACCTAAGCTGGTAAAGATAAGCTTAGGAGGTTTTTCATGCAGGTCCCCACATCTGTACCCTAGAGTTCAGAGTGGGGGAGGAACCGTGACAGAGGCATACCTCAGAACACCATCTACTCCTTAAAAACGTATTAACGTACATACAGGGGCCAATCTAAGGGATATTTTAAGTTTAGAAAATCATTTTTCCTAGTTTGTAATCATGTAATTAAAGGCTCATGACAATGCGTATGCACAAGGGGGTTGAGTTAAGATTGCATGGATAACCTTAATTCTACCATTTTGAGTGCCTACCTTTATAACTGTAACATTCCTTTATTTTTGCATGAAATATACATATTGGTAGTGTAATGTAGTGAACGTGTCAGAAGAGCTCAAGACAAGTGTGAATGTGGAAAAACAAAATCTGGGACTGGCTGAGTACAAACAGTTTCTGGGATGTTACCAAAGGAGAATTTACATAATCAGCCACAGTGCATATATTGCACAAATCCTCTTGGACCAGGGACCATTGCTTTGTTTTTTGTATGTACAGCCCTTCAGCACAGGAGGGCCCTGATCCATGACTCGGGCTCCTAGGTGCTACCATAACAGAAAGAATGAATAATAATAAAATGAAACACATTTGCTTTGTGACCAGGTGTACATTAAGGGCCTGATCCCAATGACAGAGGTGTCAGTGAAAAACTCCCATTGGCCATAATGCATGATCCAGACCCCATGATCCAATTTCAGCTACCAGACTATGGTCCAGATAGTCTGTTTGCAAAATCCCACAGGAAGCAATAAAAAACTGTTTTCTCTTGCAGAGACTTGTTCCAAATCATTCCACTGGGGAAAGGGAGGCCAGTGCTTGCTCCATTCTGGAACAGGCTGTTGGGCCAGCCCACTAACCTCACAGAGTCTGGGAGATCAGCACAGGCCCAGGTCATCCAGACATGGGCTCCATGCACATGTGCTAATGCTGTGCCTCTGGTGGCCCCTCTTAAACTCTACTGCCGCCACACTAGCAGGGTTTCTGCACCTGTCAGGTGACCTGAGGCTTTGTTAGAGGAAGATCATCAATGAGGATCTCAACCGAGCCTGTACTATCTCTCTGATCTCCACAGAGCTAGTGTGAGGAAGACACGTAAATCCTGACCCTGACTCTAACCTTCCCACTTCTCCCCAAGCCTGTCCATTCCCCACCTTCTCCCCTCACACAGCTCTTCAGTTCTGCACAGCACTCTCTGTGAGAGCAGGGGTAGGGAATGGTGCCATGGAGGAAGCTGATTCCTCTCTACACATGTTAGGATTGTGCACCACACGTGGAGGATCCCCTTTGCGCTTAGATCCAGGGGGCACAATCACATCCAATACTGAGACACCTGGAGGGCCCTCTAGCTATAGGCAAATGAGGCAGCTGCCTAGGGTAGCAGATTTCTGGGAGAAGTGATTTACATGGTCCTGCAGATCAGTCTATAGCAATGTGATGCTGTATGATTGAAATATGACCATGTATATTAATACTGCTACTGATAGATAATTGAAACAAAACTTGTACAAAGTATACATTGTAAGGTATCAAGAGAAAAGTTATGATTTGCTAAATAAGATTATCCTGTTTATATCCATGTATCATCACTGTATCTGAAATTATGAATATTGGCTGTGTATCTGTATCTTAAATGTGTTATTCCTGAGGTAACACCCACAAGGTAGTTTACAGCCAGTACAGCCAGTACATTGTGAATGGACTATTCAAATTTGATGCTTCATTTAAGGACACTACACTCTAACAATGGGCCATATAAGAAGCTCATCCCACCCGATGAGCCTTCCTGTGGGACACCACCTCCAAAGCTAGAATATGGGTGATGGCTGCCCCGTGAGTCAGCAAGCCATGTAAGGGCATGTGACTTGCCCATGTGATCCTGGATTCCCTCTTGTGCAGGTAATTTTCCACAAACTGTGCTCTGAGCTTTGTTTTGGGACAGTAAAATTCCAAGCACATGGCAGAGGGCATAAAAGACCCTCGAATCATCTCCATGTTGCCTCTTTCCTTCTATGATCCTCTGGACTGTGGATTTACAAGTAAAAAGAACATTCTGAACTAATGGACTGAGGACCAACCAATGTTTTGGAAGTTACCAGAGACTTTATAAGCCAGCAGTCTATGATATCACTGATACAACAACTTTGCAATGATTGTATGTATATGATTTATTAACAGTTTTTAACTCTCTTCTTCTTTTTTCTTATAAATAAACCTTTAGATTTCAGTTACTAAAGGATTGGCAGCACCATGATTACTGGGTAAGATCTGAGTTATATATTGACCTGGCTATGTGGCTGATTCCTGGAGATCAGAAGAATCCTTTGTTTGATGAAATTGGTTTTCAGTAACCACTCCTCATAAAAGCTAGTGCAGGGGTGGGCAAACTATGGCCCGCAGGCCAGATCCAGCCCCTCAGGGCTTTGGATCCTGCCCGTGGGATTGCCACCCCCGTGGCATCACGGGCCCCGCTGTGCTCTGGGAAGCGGCCAGCACCACATCCCTGTGGCGCCTGGGGGAGGGGGGGGGGCAGAGGGCGCAGCACGCTGCTCTTGCCTGTGGGTACCTCCCCCGAAGCTCCCATTGGCTGGGAACAGGGAACCAATGTTGGATTCAGGGTCAGGGACAGGGCAGGCAGGGAGCCTGCCCTGGCCCTGGTGCATGCCGCTGCCACCCCAGAGCCACTCCAGGAAAGCGGTGCCGGGCCAGAGCCCGCACCTTAAACCCCTCCTGCACCTCATGCCCCTCCTGCACCCCAGCAGCCTGCTGTATCCGAACCCCCTGCCACACCCCAACGCCCTGCCCTGAGCCCCCGCCGCACCCCGCACCCCTCCTCTTCCCCAACCCCTTGCCCTTAGCCCCTTCCTGCACACCGAACCCCCTCCTGTACCCCAACCCCCTGCCCCAGTCCTACATTCATGGCCCTGCATGCAATTTCCCCACTCAGATGTGCCCTTGGGCCACAACTTTTGCCCACCCCTGGTCTCATGTCTGGGTGAGGAAATAAGGGACAGAATGCCTAAGAGACTGCAGTTTTGACTTCTTGTTAACCAGTGTGGTGAGACAGACATTTACTTTTGTTACTAGCTTGGTATAACTAATGGCAGAATAACCACCAGTTTGGGGTGAGTCTGTACCATTTCTCAGCAATTTGTCCTGCATATGGTATTCTCAGCGGTGACCCACAGAGGCAAGGTGACCGGAGGTATCAATTGCAGGGTGCTCTAACATGTAATGCACTAACTTTCTGTGTAGACCATGCTGGCTCAACTACATAGATGTGGTCTGTTCGGGTCAGGCAGGTGCAGGGCATCCTTGCTTAGAGAGGTCCCTATGCAAGTGCACTGCAGGGGTGCCTGATTTGATGGTGGGAAGCAGCAGCAGTGAGGAAACTCCTACCTTGTTGGGCTCGGCAGGTAAGTAACAGGGATGGCAGGGCACCTGTCCCCATACTCAATGGGGTGTGCATGGGGGAAGGGAGTGCATGAACCAGAGGCACCCCTGCCTCCCCATCTTCCAGAGGTACCTAGCACCCCCAACAGTCCCCCCGGTCTCCCACAGACACCTACCATCCCTGCCTTCTATACAATCCCTTCTCCCTCCTGCTGATACCCAGCCTACCCTACCTCCCAAAGCAGAGCGCCCTTCCCACAGCTCCTTGCTGGCACAACCCCACCACAGGTCCCAGGAGAAGGAGATCCTCCCAGTACATGCCACAGCTACTGCCCCCTCCGCCTCAAAATACAGGTTGTCTGAACTGCTGAAGGCACGCTGAAATTTTGCCAAGGGCGGCAAAGTTTCTTGAGCAGCCTCTGGAGAGACAGTTAAGAAATGTCAGGAGAAACAGTGAATGAGTCACTGATAGGAGAACAGAGCATACGGCGTGTGTGTGTGGTGGGGGGAATGAGAAGCATTCACATAAATTTGGAATTGATTCTTGAGAAACACTGAAAGATAATCATACAAGGAGCCTTCTGAAATAGGAACACAGAAACTGAAATCAATCAGTGCATGATATTCCTGATCTTAAGAGAGAACTAAAAAGTATTTATGCATTTCATCTTAACAGTTCTTAATATGGGAGAGTTGAGGAGAGAACAATAGCAAGTACATGCAACTAAATTAAACTCAACCTGTCGGCATATATTCTTTGCAAAACAATCCATTGAAATGTAAAGCAGTATGGTCTGGAGGTTGATGCATTGGTTTGGGTATAAAGAGACCTGGATCCTATTTGTGGCTCTACAAATGACTCGCTGTCTCATTCTACCTCTCTGTGTCTGTGTTGCCCTTCCCACCCTCTCTCTGTCTTGTCTATTTGGGCTATAAATTCTTGTTTCTCACGATATGTCTGTACACCAGCGAGCAAAATGGGGCCCCAGTCTTGGTTTGGTCCTCTGAGTGCTAATGGAGATGTAAGCCCCATGGTAAGAAGACTTAGAGGGATAGAACTAGTTGTTCCTTCTATAGGGGAAGTCATAGAATATCAGGCTTGAAAGGGAGTTCAGGAGGTCATCTAGTCTAACCCCCTGCTCAAAGCAGGACCAATCCCCAACTAAATCATCCCAGCCAGGGCTTTGTCAAGCCTGACCTTCAAAACTTCTAAGGAAGGAGATTCCACCACCTCCCTAGGTAACGCATTCCAGTGTTTCACCACCCTCTTAGTGAAAAAGTTTTTCCTAATATCCAATCTAAACCTCCCCCACTGCGACTTGAGTCCAGCTCTGGCCACCTTCATTTGCTTGAAGTTTAATGTCCCTTACCCATAACTCCATCTACTGAGTTTTGTAGCTTTGGTTGGAATTTATGTTTTGATTGTCTACATGATAAATTATTCATATTTCTGTATTAATTAAAAGGTAATTTAATTGAGCAGGATACGCTGTAGAGTGAGAGGGCTGCTCTGAATGTACAGGTAGTGGACTTTGGTTTGGTAATTAAATTCAAGAAGAGCTCTGCCTTAGAGACTACCAGCTCTGGCCCCAGGATCAGACATTGTGTAAGGATGTTATTTTTGTGCTAGCTTCTGCATCTTGACTTTGTGTGTCCAGAGTGGAGTGATTATGGAGTTCCAGATGACCGGAGCAGAGCTGACTTCACAGCAAAGCCCACTGAGACCAGCAGTGATGCAGACCTGTCTTCACATTGCCTGGATCCACCAGGTCAGCAGAAGCAGAGCTTGTGACACTGCACCCCATATTCTTCAGAGTTATATTATTATATGATTATAGTATAATTATGATGCATTTTGTACAAGACAGGCCATATGAGGTGTTATTGGAAAAAGTTATGATTTGCTGAATATGATAATCCTATTTGGATGCATATATCATTTTTGTATCTGAAGTTATGAATACTGACTATGTATCTGTATTTCAAATGTAGTTACACCTAGGTAACGCCCACTAGGCAAGATGCTTTCATTCTAGATAGCTGAAGGGCCTATTCAGGGTAATGGGCCATTAAGGAAAACAACCTTAGGAGAAGCTTATCTCCCACCTGGTGAGACCTCCCTGAGAATGCTCCAGACAGCCTGTAAGTAATGGCTGCTATGACTCAGCAAGGTATGCAAGGGCCTGTGACCAAGCCACATGACTCTGGACTCCATCTTGGGATGTCACTGTTTTTCCACAAACTGAGGTTTGAGGCAAAGGGTTCCCGCCATATGCTAATGCTGTATAAGGCAGGGAGTGACATTATCAGGGGTTCTTCACTCCCCACACAAGAAGACTCCTGGAAGCACCTGAGGAACAAAGACTGAACTGGGGGAAGTGCTGGACCCAGGCTAAAGGGATTTCTAGCCTGCCCCATGTATGAAAGACCTGGGGATTTCAAGCTTTAAAGCAAGTGTTTTGATCTGTTTGCTATCACTTAAAATCTATCTTTTGTAGATAATAATCTTGTTTTTGATTTATCTAAACCAGTGAGTTGGACTGAAGTATGTGGGAAATCATAGCTCAAGGGGCAAAGGCTGTTGCTTATTCCTCTCCATATTGCGGGGGAGGGGGGCAAACTCTATGAGCTTATGCTCTACAGTTGCCTGTGCTGTGCAAGATGATATAATTTTGGGTTTATGCTCCAGAGGGGATGCATGCCTGAGGAGCTGAGAGTTACATTGGCTTTAGCCTTTCTACTGTTGGTTTGTGCATGTAACTGCAACTGGGTGTGCCCCTACCTGTGTGAATGCTGGTAGAAATGTAGGACTGTGAGCGGGTCTGCAGCTCATCATGGAAGCACAGCGAAAGAGGGATGGTGGGTCAGAAGGCTCAGTGGTACCCCGGTTCCAGGTGGCACCCCGGGGGGAACCTGTCACAGAGCTGATATCCCAGACCTGGATCTGGTAGTTGCACCCTTAAGTGGAACCTGTCAGAGTGGTTTTCTATGAACTGGAACAGACCAGTGGAGAAGAGCCACCCCTTGATTTCGTTGACTACTCGTGAGTCTAACTGGATCTGTGAATAGAGGTTTAGGGGGGTGGGGTTTGTGGTGGGACTGAGTTTTGGAGCTCCATAAATCAGACAATTATTATTTGGAACTGGCAAGTTGAACAAACTCCTGATGCACTGATTTGGGTTACTCAGTTTCTTTTATGTATGTACATTTAGGATTTTCACGATTTGTTTGATTATTCTCTCTATTCTCCAAATAAAAATATACTTGTGGTTCCAAAGCATGCCAGAGCCTAACAGATTTGAGAATGTGAAACATAGAACAAAAAAACAACAGCCAAAGCTTTTGCCATTTCTTGAAACATAGCAATCCGTAAAGCTGAAAAGATCTTGGTTACAAACAGCTATTGTAAATATAGTGTTCTGTAGTACCAAGTCCCATGGAAGCCCCTATTTTTTAGGTGCTCTGCAAGAATCTGGCAGAGCTAGTTAGGAATGGGTAGGGATGGGAATCAAACATGACCTTCCTCCATTTCCCTGTGCACTAAACCAGAATTTGTAGCTATTATGTTGTGTCCAAGATTGGAGAGACCATTGCGTGCGTCAGAGAAGCACTGTTCCTGGAGAAGCCCTGCCCTCTTGGAGAAGCAGTGGTCAATGGGACTAGCAGGCAGCAGCAAACCAACATGAGGTAGTCTGCTCAGAAGGTGTGAATGGAGTCCCAAGTGCTCTGAAGGAGTTGAAGAGATTCTGATTTTGAACCAAGTTCTGTACTGTTTGCTGCATGCTTATTTGGATTTTCTTTCTTACCGTAGTTGCATAATGAAAGTCTAATCCAAGCTACCAATTGTGTAGATTAAAAAAAAATAGTGAAACACAGATGCTCCTGGCACCTATGTGAGATAAAACATATAGCACTTTACCTCGCAAGTTTAAAGGGAAGTTTTTGCCACCTGGGAAGTTCTTACTGCTTTATATGTAGCATTAACGCATGTATTAAGAGCAATGTCACACATAGAACATGAAAGATAATTGTCCTACTTTAGTGGGAACTGGGGAAGCCTCAGCTGTAGCACTCTTCCAGTTCTGGGTGCCATGTTTTAGGAAAGATGTGGACAGTTTGAAGAGAGTCCAGAGGAGAACCAAAAACCATAAAGGGATTTGAAAACCTGACCTATGAGGAAAGGTTTAGTCTTGAAGGAAAAAAATAAAGACTGAGGCAGGCAGGGAGATCTGATTACAGGCTTTTATTGAGAGAGGACGGTGATCAATTACTCTCAATGGCCACTGAAGAAAGGACGAGAAGGAATGGGTTTAATCTGGAGCAAGCAAGATTTAGGTGAGGTATTAAGCAAAACTTTCTAACTATAAGGGCAGTTAAGCACTAGAATAGACTTCCAAGGGAAATTGTGGAATTGCCCTCACTGGAGGTTTTTTAAGAAGAGTTTGGACAAACACCTCTGAGGCATGGTGTAGTAAATTACAGGCTACACAAAATTTATAATCCTATTGGGAAACCAAATCTGCATGCAACAAATTGAAGTGGGAAAGATGTCTTCCTTTTAAAAACATAGTTTACAGCCTGATTCAATTCCACATTGTCAGAGAAATACACTGGATGTTCCATTTAGTTCTTCTTTCTCATTTTAGTTAATCTGCTTTCTGCTGACTTTACACTGCCCCAAACTAAATTGTTCCATGTCTGACTCTGAGCTTTTCCTGATACAGCCAAAGGAACCTGGATGTTCTGGTCTGGAAATTGTATTTACACTGAACAAGTCCCTTCATTTAACATGTGCCATCGGGGCCATATCTCGGAAGAGGAGAATTTGTTTCCCTTTCTATTTCACGTGTTTCTTTCTGTAGGTCACCAACTCAAAATTTCCTTTATCCCAGAGATTAACCCTATGTACTATTACTGCTCTGCCTTCCTTTTCTCTGTTAGCAGTGAAACCCTTTGATTGAGTCTGTAGGCCTAAACAACAGTGAGAGTATCAACAGTCATATTATGCTTTTATATCTTTCGAAGCCATTTCTCCAATAAATAAAATAAAATTTGTAGAGGGTCTGAACACTCCATCCATTTAAGAAATCCCAGTACATAACAGCTGTAGTCACATATTTGCCTTCCAAGTAATAAAATATATTTATTTTCTTTGTATATTGATCAACATGGTGAGATACTCTATCACTGCATATCCCTGAGCTCTCCCTTCTCCTGCAACAAATCTGGCATCTGGACAAGTTAGTGTGCTGTTTGTGGACTTGATCCACAAGGTACTCATAAAGAATTATCCCAATTTAGCAAGGCGTTTAGGTAGGTGCATGACTCTAAGCACATGAGTAGGGACTAGTTATGCATGAGTTATGCATGTTCTTTAACAGAAGTAATAGTGTAGGCTATTTTTCCCCATTGCAGTTATGTAGTTCATTTCTTAAGTTATGTTTTGCTTCTTTGCAGGGAACAATGATGTAGTTCTCAATAAAAACACGATATTGATTTCACCTAGAAATATATTATTATACTAATCCCTAAATAAAATGTGAAAAATTGTTCATTTTGCCATGAAGCATGTCAAAAGCCTTGTAAAAGTAATGATTTTAGATAACGTTGTTGCTGTGGATATTACTTTAATTAGTGTTCTACAGCTCTATGATAGTTGGCCTCTTTTGAGTTTGAAATAATATTCCATGTTAGTTGGAAAATTAGGCCTAAAGAAAAAATGTATATGCAGTTATCGTATCTAATACATATATTGTGGTTAACTCACCACTGTGTTACTCCAAGTTTACATTAGTTTACCTCTATTGAGGAAGAACTGCCTATCACTGGAGAAACATTCATCAAGCCTGATATTTGATGAGGCAGTGTAGTTCAGTGGTTAGGTCAATGGACTGGGATTCAGGAGACCTAGGTTCTACTGAGAGCTGTGCCACTGGCTAGCTAAATGATCTTCAGCAAGTCACTTCACCTCTGTGTGCCTCAGTTTCCCCCTTCTCTATAATGGGTATTATTTTTAAGCTGCTTTGAGACATTGGGATGAAAATTGCTTTATAAGATCTATGTATTAATTATGATGATGATGATGACAAAATGTTTCTATAGTTTTTTGTCTATTATGCATTGTATATCACATCACTCAATTAAAAATGTTAGCATTACATGACTTTTGTTACCATGAAAAAAGATGACTTTCTTGTTCCAACTCTTTTACTGACTAGCTGCAAGGCAATCTTAGTTAATGACTGGATTTAATTTTTCCAGCAGCATCTGGTTTCCCTTAGGTCATGTTTTATGTTGTTAATAGAAATTCTGGGGCTAAAAGAGAAAAAAATAACTTGATTCCTCTTATGATTAATGATATACTGGCTACAAATTGTTTCATTGTTCTGTTAACCAGGGAAGGGTTTTTTCACCAGTTCTATAAGATTTTAGGCCAAGTAACATCAACCTTAATAACTCCTAGAGGCACCATAATTCTACTTTAAACACACCTATAAAATATCTAATGTGTCATATCTTTTATTTTGTTAAAACTGTAGTGTAATAAACAGTAAGAGTTCTCTGCTTAGAGAAAATTGAGACATGACAAAGAGTTAATAATTCCATAAATGCATCTAGCACCCTATAAATCATCAAGTAAAGAAAATGCTGACAAATATCAACATCAGTGGAGTATTGATCTACCAAATGCACTTCAACCTCTCCTTAAGCATACAAATTAAATGAACTAGAATAGAAAATCAGATTCTTTGGCCCTGCTAATACCTAAATAGGATTGTGGGAGTTTTGTAATTGTTCTTGCCTAGCCTTTTACAGCTCTCACTTTCCTTCATTTAAGATGACAGAGATTTCTGTACTATCTCATTTCATACATGAAATATGAAAGTGAGCATTTAATAGCATGCCAGTACCAAACAGGGTTTAATATTTCAGATGCTGATGATTTCAAACTGCAAATGGATGTTGGTGTGCTTTGTGTTAGCCTATGGTTTTGAGGATGGAAGAAAGAACTAGGGAAGATTGTAATACAGGGTATATTTTATACTAGAATTTCAGCTTGAATTATAGGGGCCAGAGTCTAATTCAAATTTTCATCATGTTGAGGAATACCTTCATCCACAAATAGTTCCGTTGATTTCAGCAAGATGACTCACAGAATAAGAGACTGCTTCATGTAAGTAGAGGTGTCAGAATTTGGCCACTTTACAAGTATTGCAAAAAGCTGTAACAAAAAGTAAACATCCCAATAAACTATTTAGTCAGTTATATGTGGAAAATAACATCTTATTGTCATTATCAATGTGCCCCAAGAAAAGTTAGGAGGCTAAAAAAATCATTGTTGTACTCCCCTTTCATATGCACAATAAACAATAATTACTGCCCTTTGATAAGTCTAATGGTCTATCTAGTCCAGTGACCTCTCTCTGACAGTGGCCAGAAGTGATATCAGAAGTGATTGTTTTATAGCAGTCATGGGCAACCTGCAGCCCGCGCCATTTCCCACAGGTCCCATTGGCCGGGAACGGTGAACTGCGGCCACTGGGAGCTGCAGGTGGCCGTGCCTGCGGACAGTAAATGTGAACAAACTGTCTCACAGCCCACCAGCAGATTACCCTGATGGGCTGCATGCGCCTCGCGGGCCGCAGGTTGCCCATGACTGCTATAAGGGATATAATCCCATATGTTTCAGGGTATAAAACAATCACTTCTGATACCACTTCTGGCCACTGTCAGAGAGAGGTCACTGGACTAGATAGACCATTAGGCTTATCAAAGGGCAGTAATTATTGTTTATTGTGCATATGAAAGGGGAGTACAACAATGATTTTTTTAGCCTCCTAACTTTTCATGGGGAACATTGATAATGACAATAAGATGCTATTTTCCACATATAACTGACTAAATAGTTTATTGGGATGTTTACTTTTTGTTACAGCTTTTTGCACTGCCTTATATATATAGATAGTTAAATAATCCTATTAAATTATTATTATTTTTTATCCATATAAATGTCTAACATTTTTAAAACTACTAAGTTCTCCATGTGTTCTAGAATTAGTTACTCCAAGATGCAATTATTTAAAGTGTTAAGAATTTGTTTCTCTAAACCTTGTCCCAAAGGGACATGGTGAGTTTATTGGCAGTTAGTTGAAATCAAGCATTACTACAGCTTTATTGGATTTATGCTGTGTCTACACATATGGCAGCATGTAGAATACATACACTATATGCCCCCCTAGCCCAAGTATAATTAGCAGTGTAGATGGGCATGCACTGATTAGGCAAGTAGAGTGAATACATGCCTGAACGTTATGGGTATGTAACCTACATAGTTCTCTACATTGCCAAGCAGTGCTTCCCATGTCTGCAATGCTATTTTTAGCTACGTAATGTCCTGCTGCCTCCAGTGGGAAAAGGCTCTGTCAAGAGGAGGCAGTGGGGAAAGGCTCCAGCTTTTCCCCACTGTTGCCTCTCCCCTGCCAGAGCCTTTCACTTCTGCAAGTATTTACGCACCACAGTGTAGACACAGCCTGCTTCTCACTGTGGTATGTAGCTACACATACCCTACACGCTGCCACCAGTGTAGACAAGGCCATACTTGTCCCATTCATCTCCCTCAACACTGTGTGCCCAGTGAGCCTGACTCTCTGTTGTCCTGAACCTCGTGTATTCACTTACAACTGTGCAAAACAAGTGGGTGCAAATTAGAATGCATTCTATTTCTACTTTAGGATTGTATTCTTTTATCCATTCAGAGTCTCCATTCCAGGTTGGCAGCCTGACATCATGAAACTGACTCTCCCACCTGGATAATTGGCACCGCCCGTTCTGACGTGAACCCACACTTCAAAAGTCCCCAAATGCTAGCTCTATAATTAGTATCTCAGCTGGTTCAGCAGCTGTGGCCTCACGATGCTGGAGGTGAGGATAATTAGTTTCTTGTACTGAGTATATACAAGTGCCACTTGGCCACAAAGCAAGTAATCATACATTCTGCAATTCATGATCTCAACTGGATATTTCCACCCTGACTAACTCATTGTTGATCTGCTATTGTCACAGGTTATTGCCAGCTGGGGGATTCCCAGGGTTGGGAGAGGGGTCCCAGCTCCCAGGCACTCACCTCTGAATAAACATCAACCCTCCCTCCTGGGCAAGGGGGTATCAGATTTAACCCCTGGAACAAGTACTTAACAAGAGAACAACACTTCTATGTAAGCCAGGCAAAGCCAGGAGTTCACATAGTTCAGGATCTATAGCAAGGATTACCTAGATTCCTTTGCCCGGATACAGTACCCAGCCCCCACACCTGGTGAGGCACAGACTCTCTCTCCCACACCAGTGCAACTTCCCCGCCCCATCTTTGGGTCACCCCAACCTGTCTGTGTAGTCTGATGTTGGTACGCAGTGCGAGCACAGAATTATGGTTCCTGCTGCGTGGTCTCCACTGTTCCGTCAGCTCTAGGCAGTGTTTGCAATGGTCCTTTTCGCTAGCAGCTGGCTCTCCTCCAAGCAGCTCCCTCTCTGACCTAGCTCAGGGCTCCTCTTCCTGCACAGGCTTCTTCCTTTTTTGTCCTCTCCAAATCTTCCCTGGCTGGTCCTCCACCCTGCCCCCTCCACCTGCTCTCCCCCCAACCCTCCCAGGGGTCAGAGTTAATTGTGTCCTTGTTTTAGAATGGCATATCCATGCCCCACTCCCCATCAATCAGGTTTGTTTGGAGCAGAAGAGAGAGGGGGAAGAAGAAGGAAGAAAAGGGGGGGGGGGGGGGGAGATTTCTGCCTAGCCCCACATGTTACAGGTTTGGAAACTGGAACATAGTAGCATGGGACCAAAGAGCTGAGAGTAGCCCAATGAAGGTTATTAGCCTCTCTTTCTGAATTAAAGCAGTGACTTATGAGAATTATAGCAGGCATTTGTTTTACAAATGGATTAAGAGCCTTGTTTAAAGGTTAGCAAGTTCCTCACTCTGGTTCATCCCCATTATATTTCACAAGTTATGTTGTGTATTAATTATTGTAGTTTGATTGCATAGCTTATTAGATCATAGATGATCATCCTCTCTGAGACCACAGTTGAAGTCCTAGTGGGGCATGGTTGTGCACGTGTACAAAGCAGTTTCTCAGAACATGCTTTCAGGATCGAGAATGTATTTACTGGAGCTAAAAATCTGATCCCTGAGTCTGCAGTTCATAACATTTACCAAAAAACATAAAAGGACTCGTGCCCCTTGTGAATCTGTAATGTGCTACATATGGCAGAGCATTTGTCGCCACAGTAAGTTAACTTATCTCATAAATTCCATTGTTTTATTAGTGAGTCATTAATGACTAGTTAATCGACTTCCAAATTTAGTTATTGATTAATAAATTTGAAAATTTGCAAACTTTTGCTTGAGTTACACCAGCTGAAAATACCCATTTAAATAGAATTATTTTACATATTTGTACACAATGTCTACAAAACAGAATCATTTCTTTTCTGAGGCTATGGAGTTACGATAAACTATAAAAAATGACATTGTGTTCATACCGTCTATGTAACTTAGTGCCGCATAAATGGTAATTATTTCCATTTAGTGTAATGGGAGTCACATCTGTCTGTAACTATCGTATTTCCACAGAGCTCATCAATATTGGTATTAGGAATCAAGGGAGAGATTTTCAAAGGCACCATTAGGAGTTGGACATCCAATTTCCAATGATTTTCAGTGGCTTTGAAAATCAATGTCCATATGCAGAAGTAAAACCTTGCAATAAGATTAGCCAAAAATGCTGCTCTATGTGAGAGATCAAGGGTTAGACCTCCTACCTGGATTTTTATTTTATTTTATTTTTCCTCTTCTCCAACATAAATCTTTGGAAATTTAGGACAGTGAATGTTTAGGAATTGAAAATCTCAGATCCTTTGAATTTTAAACAGCAGGTGGAATGATGCTTGGGTGACTAAGGCACCCAGTAGCTTTTGTGTGGTGTAAGCTTGTTCAACGGAGAAGAATAAATGGCTGACCCTGAGCTATAATGACATTGTTACAAATGAGGGGCTGCGAGGTGAGACACTACGGGAAGTTATAGGATCAAGAGTTGGAGAGAGATCATGTAAAATGAGGTCTGTAAACAGTCACTGGAAAAGTATGATAAATGATGCAGTTGCAGACAACTGAACTGTCAAACAGGTTCTTGTTTCTTTAAAAAATGTAGTTTTCCAAATAAGGAGTGCATTGAAAGAGGGTATTGAATGTAGAGTCAATACACTCCCTGTGCCCACTGCATAATTACACAGTTAGGTGACAGAGAAAAAGTAAAAAGTAGCAGACCTGATCAGACCATTGGTGCATCTGCTGCAGGAGACTGGGAGCTAGCACCCAATTGTTGGGGAAAGGGGAAAAAAACAACTCAGCTGCATCAAATCCCATTAACACATGTAGGCAATTCCACAACATTGTGCACAGAAAAAGGTGTCTTCCTAAAACCTGCATACAATCCGCTTATACCCTGAAATATGATATCTGATTTACCTTTATCATTTATTCTTAGCATGTGTAGCGCCAAGTGTTGTTAGGGGTATAAAATTACCCACACCTTTTTAAAATTCAGCTGGAGTTTTTGGTTTGAGGGCCTCCTATGAGGGTAAATTTCACAGGTTGATTATATGCTGCATAAAGGAGCATTTCCTTTTATTGGTTCTAAATTTACTGTTTTTTAATGACAGAGGAGCAAGCTGGAGAGTAAAAAGCAGTTTTACTGGCAATAATCTGTTAGACTGCACCAGTGAAAAACTAGTTAGCACATTGTTTTTGTTGCAAAACCAAGAACAACAACAACAAAAACTTTCAACAACAACATAAGCCGATTTTTTTTAGGGTGTGCAGGGGAAGGAGGGTTTGTGGGGTTGGGAAGGACGAGGTTAACCCCACAGAACTCTAGAAGAAAGTTCATTTCCATGCTCTTCCAATCATACAAAGATTCAATAGCAGGAATAATGAAAAGTCAAACAGAATCTGAATAACAGTGATCACAACTGAATTAGGTATGATAACTGGAATTGACAAGAGAGCAAATAAAAACAAAGACTTTGAATGGCAGTAGAACAAATTTTGGGAAAATGCAAGCAATGTTAGATGATAGTAAATAGAGTTAAGATATGGAAAGAAAGTTTACTATGGTGTTATGTAAAGTATTCAATAATTGAACACCGGCAACATGTGTTTATATGGCTTTTATCAATAAGATATAATAAAAGCAGACCAACATGATGAGAAAAAGAAATCCAACATTTTTAATCCTATCTGAGAAACTGGCAACTCAAGGTCTAACTCAATAGGTAAATAAGATTATTTCTAGGGGACAAAAGGCTATTAAAAGTTGAAAACCATAACTATACTAACTGAGTTTATAAGCTTAACTATGAATAGTTTGTCTAGGTATCCAACGATGAGTGAATGAAGAAGACAGCCTCTAAGTCGGACAATTTGAAAACTGACTGAAATGGAAGGCCACATTCCATCACAGACTCCTTTAAGGAGTCACCAAATTAATTTGGTACTTATACATGCATTTTGGACATTGGAGAGGTACTGTGTCAAAGGGTAAATTCCCCCTTGTTGCAGGGGTCATACACCACCAAAACCATGCAAGAGGGCCGGGGCTCTGCCTCAGCTTTCTATAGGCTGGCATTACAAATGTATCAGGTCAGACTAGTGTAGGAACCGTGGGGTGCAGACCAGAGGCCAGGGCAGCTCTAGGGAGAAATGTATTTTATCATAGAATCATAGAATATCAGGGTTGGAAGGGACCTCAGAAGGTCATCTAGTCCAACCCCCTGCTCAAAAGCAGGACCCATACCCAATTAAATCATCCCAGCCAGGGCTTTGTCAAGCCTGACCTTAAAAACTTCTAAGGAAGGAGATTCCACCACCTCCCTAGGCAACGCATTCCAGTGTTTCACCACCCTCTTAGTGAAAAAGTTTTTCCTAATATCGAACCTGAACCTCCCCCACTGCAACTTGAGACCATTACTCCTTGTCCTGTCCTCTTCCACGACTGAGAATAGTCTAGAACCATCCTCTCTGGAACTACCTCTCAGGTAGTTGAAAGCAGCTATCAAATCCCCCCTCATTCTTCTCTTCTGCAGACTAAACAATCCCAGTTCCCTCAGCCTCTCCTCATAACTTATGTATTCCAGACCCCTAATCATTTTTGTTGCCCTTCGCTGGACTCTCTCCAATTTATCCACATCCTTCTTGTAGTGTGGGGCCCAAAACTGGACACAGTACTCCAGATGAGGCCTCACCAATGTCGAATAGAGGGGGACGATCACGTCCCTCGATCTGCTCGCTATGCCCCTACTTATACATCCCAAAATGCCATTGGCCTTCTTGGCAACAAGGGCACACTGCTGACTCATATCCAGCTTCTCGTCCATTGTCACCCCTAGGTCCTTTTCCACAGAACTGCTGCCTAGCCATTCGGTCCCTAGTCTGTAGCTGTGCATTGGGTTCTTCCCTCCTAAGTGCAGGACCCTGCACTTATACTTATTGAACCTCATCAGATTTCTTTTGGCCCAATCCTCCAATTTGTCTAGGTCCCTCTGTATCCTATCCCTGCCCTCCAGCGTATCTACCACTTCTCCCAGTTTAGTATCATTCGCAAATTTGCTGAGAGTGCAATCCACACCATCCTCCAGATCATTTATGAAGATATTGAACAAAACCGGCCTCAGGACCGACCCCTGGGGCACTCCACTTGACACCGGCTGCCAACTAGACATGGAGCCATTGATCACTACCCGTTGAGCCCGACAATCTAGCCAACTTTCTACCCACCTTATGGTGCATTCATCCAGCCCATACTTCCTTAACTTGCTGACAAGAATACTGTGGGAGACCGTGTCAAAAGCTTTGCTAAAGTCAAGATACAATACATCCACTGCTTTCCCTTCATCCACAGAACCAGTAATCTCATCATAGAAGGCGATTAGATTAGTCAGGCATGACCTTCCCTTGGTGAATCCATGCTGACTCTTCCTGATCATTTTCCTCTCATGTAAGTGCTTCAGGATTGATTCTTTGAGGACCTGCTCCATGATTTTTCCGGGGACTGAAGTGAGGACTTCCCCTGTTCGCCACGAGTTTTCAAAGATAATGGCCAATGGCTCTGCAATCACAGCCGCCAGTTCCTTTAGCACTCTCGGATGCAACTCATCCGGCCCCATGGACTTGTGCACGTCCAGTTTTTCTAAATAGTCCCTAACCACCTCTTTCTCCACAGAGGGCTGGCCATCTATTCCCCATGTTGTGATGCCCAGCACAGCAGTCTGGGAGCTGACTTTTATAGATTTTATATAATGTTTTATAGATCCATTAGCTCCACCACCCCACATTAAAGGAGCGAGGAAGCTGCAGTAGTAGGCATAGTAGTCTGAAGAAAGGGCCACGGTGGGACTGCACTGCTGACCCAAGCCCTACTCCAGGTTAGGGTATTTGGTTGTCTTGTGGTTGGTTGGTTGTTTGGTTTTTTGCTTTGCTTTGCTTTCCCAGACCTTCTCCCATCCCAGCATTTCACCTGCATAAACCCTGTGCTCTTTATGTGGGTGAAGTAATAGTCACCTGAGAGTGAGAGGCTAAGGTAATACCAGGGAACCACAGAACTGGAAGCATTAATAGAGAAGACTTAGTAACTGGTTAGTGTGTGGTATTTACATAGATAGTCTGGGTAGTGTGAGACTAAGCTTGTGAGTCCAAGCCTTACTCGAAGCATGTTATGATCCAAGTGGCTTTCCCTGCTCATGAAGAGAAATTGAAACTTAATTAAGTACCATCAATGCTAATTCATAAATTGTAACCAATAAATCTCAACTTTTGGAAGAAGCAAGAAAAAAGAGTGAAGAGGGTGTAATAATTAGAGGGTGTAATAATTAGAGCTGAGTGCAAAATCTATGGCACAATTTAAAAGTATTCCAAATTTTTACCTTTGTAGAAGCCTCTCAGATTCACAAACATGCAGGTTTCATGTCAAAATTTTGAATAGGATTTAAGGTGGCTAGGACACAAGAGGTCCTGGCTCAGCCACAGACTTCCTGTGTGACCCTGGACAAGTCATTCATCTGTTCTGTGCTTTGGTTTCCCATCTATAAGATAGGAATAATACTTCCTTACCTCACAGGACTGTTGTGAGTATAACACTCCTTGCCCAAAATACTAAGATGATGGCCACTTTCTGTACAAGCAAAATTTTCGTGAAGAGGAGGAGCTTAGGGAGCAGAGTGCCTCCATGCTGAGACTCCTTCCCCACTCTGCATAAACAGTTTTCTCAGATCTACATATATGTCCAGATAGCCATCGGTTTCAGGCTAAACCTCCTACCAGTTCCAGGAAGTGGAGGTCAGATTATGTTGTCCCTCATGTAAGAATTCAAAAGAGGATCCGTAAGCCTGTTTGGGAAGGAGTGGGGCAGACAAGGAGATAGCATGTGACCCATTATTTTTATTAACAGTACAAAGAGATATAGGTGTGGGGGGGAAATAATTGGAGAAATGCATTTATAATTAGTGCTACCCTAGGCATCCAAGGGCCATCCCTAAACATCTGGCATCGTGTCTTTGATCAGTCAGCATTTGTGGTGTGTAATTGTTCAAGTAAGTACCTCTGTATTGCTTCTACTTCCTGATTTGTCACCTGAAACCTTATAAACAGGGAAGGGAAATCAAAGATTTCAGCTGGCCATGTCACTACTTCTGGCGTATGCACCTGAATTGGAGTCGTATTTGAGATTTTAAGTTTCACAAACACTTTTGGGAACCAAATAATCGGTGGTATTACTGGTCACAGAAAATGAAAAAAAAAAAAAGATGAATGTTGTTGAAATGGATATAGTTTTTTACTCAGGTGAATATTCACAAATCTTATCAGTATGTGCCCAGCTCTTCTTGTCCTTTTCAGAATAATGTATTTACTATGAATGTTTTCAAGCAACTATACATTTATTTAGGGGGTTTGTTTTGATCTTAACTATGGCACTCAATGTAACAGAAGGGGAGACACTTCAGCGTGAAATCCTTGCTGCATTGAAGTCCATGGTAAAAATCTTCATTGAGGCCAGGATTTCACTCTCTGTCCTGATGATAAAGCCACAAATGGCCATTAGTGAACTCCATTCTGCCTCAAACAGGTTCCTTACTTTAGGAAGACCAAGGAAAGATGTGTCTACAGCCTGGGTTACCAAGAGCAGAGGCTGAGAAACATGAGAAGACAAGAAGTTGGCACCCACTCAGTCAGCCTTCCTTCGCCATAGTCTTTCTCTCCATTCACCAGGGAACTCCTCCAGTCTGTCCTAAACTCAGCTTATAACTATGTTCTCTTCCTTCTCTTCTAAAGCTAGGCACTGCTGCCGTTTTAAGGCAGACTCCATTGTTGGTGTTCTTGCACCTCATGTTCCTGCCAGTCCTCTTCCTTCCATTTTATTCTATATAGTTCTTATACCTCAGTGGTTCTCAACCTTTCCAGACAGTACCTTTCAGGAGTCTGATTTGTCTTGCATACCCCCAAGTTTCATTTCCCATAAAAAGTACTTGCTTTCAAAATCAGACACAAAAGTTTCACATCACACTATTACTGAAAAATTGCATAATTTCTCATTTTTATCAGATAATTATAAAATAAATAGTTTGGAATATAAATATTGTACTTACATTTCAGTGTGATACTTGAGCCTCTTTTTCACTTGTGAGCCTTGTCTGAAGCCCAAAGACCAGGCAGTAGGGATGAAGCATATAACTTAGCTTTGCAGAGACCCTTGTAGTGTAGGGTACTGGGCAATTGCCCTGATTACTACTCCTTAATACCGGCCCTGCACTTGCGATCCCCCTAAACCTGTCCCATGCCCCCCCCGGGGGGGCTGCAACTCCCATGTTGAAAAACTCTGATCTAGATGAGTTGAGTACTCTCTGTAACACTTCTGTGTACCCCCAGGGATACGCGTACCCCTGGTTGAGAACCACTGTCTCGGGCATCATCATAGTATCTGAGTGCTTTCCAGTAGTCCAATAAGCAACATGACTAATATCCTTCCTGTGGCGTTTGTTCTCCAGTCCCCTTTCCAGGGTGAGAAGCATGTGCAATGGAGTGTCTTGTTTTGGTAGGGTACATATCTCATGTCTGGAGGAACACTCTCTGTGCTCCTTATACCAGCTGCTGCATCAAGTTCCTGCTGTCCTCTCTCCAGACTTAACAATACACCAAAGGTTGCTAGAATTCAACAGTGGTGAGCGAAAGACCCTATGAAAACTCATTAAAATGGAAGGCCAAATTCCACCCCAGACTCCTTGAAGGAGTCAGCAGTTTGGGATCTATAAAGATGCATTTCTGGACACTGAAAAGGTACTCTGTGACTTCCCATCTTTCACAGATAATGATAATTTCCCATCTTTCACAGATGGTCATACATACCACTTAAACCATGCCTGAAATTCAAAAACACTCATTAAGAAAATATTTGATGTTCAAGTCAATGCTTCATCCTTCTTACTTTGGTTTCGACAGAAATGAAAAAGCAAGAGTGCAACAGTCACAGACCAAAGGAAATGTTTGCAGCCATGCTTTTGTAGCACTCATAATAATACACGTATGCTAGGAATGCTTTTGCACAGTCCCACCTGAAAGGCTGACTTTCAGTGCTTATGCAATAGGCTGTAAAGATAGAAATACTTAACTGTATGCAAAGATGTTTTGCAAACTAAAGGAAGAGCATTTGTTAGTAGGAACAGTTCAGGATGTAGGAAGTCTAGCTGGCTGCCACAACATTCAGTACAAGGACTGATTTTATTTCCCCTGTTTGTCAAGTAGTAAATCATAGTATGTGGATGAAATGACTGAGACAAGATTGAGGGGCAGTATTCATTGCAAGATAGTAGAAGAATAAAACAGGTAAGTTACTAATATAAACTGAAAGCATGAGCACACAAGTGAGACAATTTAATAAAGAAAAAAGAGAGGTAAGAGCCTAAGTTTGCTTTAATTCATTCAGATTTAAATGTATGTTCATGAACACTATTTTTTGCAGTACTCAACCAACTCTTCTAGTTAGGCTTACCTGCCAATCTAGCCACACCTCATTAGGTTGCATGTGTTGTTATGGCTTCAGCTTCAGAAAAGTGCTCTAGAATGTTTAACACTCTGCTACACTAAGTTTATAATACATCCATCTCCATTAGTAGTTGGTCTTCTCTGTCTCTTCATAAGATCTTCCATTCAGTTCAATACAGGTGTGAGAGCTGCTCAAAGAAAAAAGGAGGGGGGGGGCAAGAATTGAGAAAAAAAATCAAAAACATTGAAGTCATTTTCATTCTCCTGGTTTAGAAAAGGAATACATTTTTGTATTAGTTTGAATTGTTTTGCAAACGTTTTTAGCATATTTTCTGTTTAGAAATTGTTTGGGTGTGGGATTTTTTATGTTTTCTTTGTCTTCCACCTTTTCTCTCCCCCTGGCTTTTTTTCTATTCTCACTTTGCCACTGCAAAAAGGGGGAGAAACATTAAACAAAAAAAGGAAAACCTGAAAAAAATATGTTTTTGTTTCTTCATTTATTTGATTTTCTAATTTCGTCAAACCAAACCATTTTAAAACAACAACCAAAAAATACATTGTATTTGAATTATTTAAAAAACAATAGTTTGAAAAATTTCAACCCGCTCTAATTATAGCACAGAGCCAGCTCTACTGTAATTAAGGCTGAACATCACTTTCTATTTAAAGGTGGACTGTTTTTAATTGCTCTAATAGGTATGTAGTTTTTCAAAAAGTTATGTGAACAAGAAATCTAAGAGATTTTTTTATGTTTTTGTTTTTGCTGTGATTTGCCCACATAATTATGGTTGATGTAGGTTCCTCTGATCTTTTCATTTTCTTCTGAATGCTGTGGCTGGCTTTTTAATCATGGAGATTTGTGCTGTTTTCTTCTTTTGCTAACCATATCTCTGTCCAAGCTTGTAGAAGGGGGACAAGCTAGGTAACATATGCATTGGCTTATCGTAAGAAAACTGGTCTAGGTGATACTGCTGCTCGCCTTCACAATTTCTGAAAGGTCTCTTTCCAGTTACACTGAATAAGCTCATTAGCGAACCATTGATAAATGCTCTGAGTATGGTCTTCAACCATTTGTGAACCTACCTTATAGTAATTTCATCTAGCCCATGAAACCCTAGTTTGCTAATGAGAATGTCAGGTGCAACTGTGTGAAAAGCCTTCGTAAAATCAAGGTATATCATGTCTATTGCTTCCTCCTATCCTCTAGGCCAGTAACAGGGCCATCCTTATCCATACGCAAACTACACAGCTGCGTTGGGCACCAGGAAATTTGGGGAACCAAATTGCCCCAAATTTCCTGGTGCCCTACGCAGCTGCCTGCTGCTCCAGCGGCCAGCTCGATCCCCAAGCTGGCTGAGCTGGCCAGGAAAGCTGCCCCCTCCCGCCCCGTATCCACTCCACCCCTTCCTCATAGCCCTCACCCCTGATCCAGCCCATCCCTGACCCCACTCCACCCCTACCCCTGAGCTACCTTCCAGGGAACTGCAGCAGGGGTCGGGTGCACCCTGAACTCACTGGGCGGTGGGAAGTGGAGCGACCCAGCCCCAGCCCACTCCATGCTGCCAGTGAGTGCTGTGGGGAGGTTTCCCCTATCCCCCAAGTCCCAAGACTAGGAGCCAGGGGAGCAGAGTGGAGCAGGCTGGAGCTGGGTTACTCCACTTCCTGCTGCACCGTGACTGCGGGCTTGGGCCTGCCCTGCAATCACCGGGTGTCAGGAAGTGGAGCGACCAGGCCTCAACCCGCTCCACTCTGCCAGCTTGTGCTGGGGTGTGGTTTCCCTCCTGTCCCCCAAGCCTATTCCTGTCCCCCACAGACATTGGGCACAGCCCTCCCCACCCGTGATGCTCCCCCCCCCCCGTGATGCTCCCCCCCCCCCGTGAAGGCCTGGGGCCAGCCTTCTCCCTGCAGGGGGGCTGCATAGGGCAACACAATGTCTAGGGATGGCCCTGGTCAGTAACCCTGCTAAAGAAGGAAATTAGGTTGGTTTGGCATGATTTGTTCTTGACAAGTCCATGCCGGCTATTCCTTATAACCATGTTATTCTCTAGGTGCTTACTAACTGTTTAATAATTTGTTCTATTATCTTTCCAGGTATCAATATTAAGCTGACTGGTCTATAACGCTCTGTATTCCCCTCTTTAAAGATATTTTTGCCCTTCTCCAGCCCTCTGGGATCTCAACGGTCCTTCATGAGTTCTTGAAGATAATTGCTAATGGTTCCGAGATTGCTTCGGCTAGTTCTTTAAGGGATCAATTTCATCAGGTCTGGCTGGCTTGAATATATCTACATATTCGTTAGCCTGTTCTTTCCCTATTTTGGCTTATATGCCTTTCCTCTCATTGTTAATATTAATTGTGTAGAGTATCTGGTCACCATGGGCAGCAGGTGAACCCCTGCTTTGGAGAGGCTGGCCCGCCGGCCCCACCCCTTCTGCCCAGGGCCCTGCCCCCCTGCACGCCATAGCCCTGAACCCCCATCCCCGTAACAGGAGAAGCCCTGAGGGGCCTCCATGCAACTGGACCAGAGGAGCCCTGGCGCTCTCGCCCCGAGTCCCCAGCCCCCCGAGTGCCGGCTCCTCCCACCCCTTAAAAGGCCCCCCACCCGGCCCAGCCACTAGCCCCAGTGCCCAGCCAAGCCTCCTCACTCCCCCGCCCGCTGCTGGCTCTCTATGTTCCTCCTCACTCCCCCATCCCTGAGCAGGAGGGATGCATCGAGCACCAGGGACCTCCAGGTGGGGTGGTGGGGTGGAGGAGACATGTTCAGGCAGGCAGCAGCAGCAAGGCGGTGAGGGCCTCAGGGAAGGGGTGGAACCACTGCAGCCCAGGTGTCCGGCGGCAGGTTGGTGGCAGCTTAGCCTTCCCTGGCCTATTATACCCACCATCCATGCTGGTCACCATTAGTGAAGACTGGAGTAAAATAGGTATTAAGCACCTCAGCTTTCTTGATCTCATCAATTATTAGCTCTTCTTTGCTGCTAGGTAGAGGACATACGCCTGTCTTCCTCTTTCTTTTGCTCCTAATGTATTTAAAGAACCTCTTCTTATTGACCGTTATGTCCCTTGTTAGGTGTAATTCATTTTGTGCCGTAGCCTTTCTGATTTTTAGCCCTACACACTTGTGCTATTCTTTTGTACTTCTGATTAGCAGTTCATCCATGTTTCCATTTTTTGTAGGATTCCTTTTTGATTTTCAGGTCATTAAAGAGCTCCTGATGAAGCCATATTGGCTGCTTACTATTCTTATGTTCCTTCACATTGGGATATTTATTTATTTAACATTTTGACACAATAAATCTAGCTTTCCTGAAGCGCCACACTAATGCAAAATGTATTAGCACAAACAGCAGGAGTTCCTAACTTGCCAGCTTCAAGGGGTTGATTACAGCCAAAGAACAGCAACAGACATTTATGCAACTTTGGAAAACTACTTGTATGATTTTTAAATGCATAATAAACAGACTGCTTTATTGTAATAAATGTGCCACTGTGTATAAACATATTGTAAGGGATGGGGGGGGAGATAATAAAATGGCATATGCAAATAGTTGACAGTGCTTTTGAGGACTTAGAAATTATGGATATGCATTTCTAAAAAATAATTTATTAGCAAGCTTCTTTATTATTATGGCATAAAAGACTTTAGAATAATATTATTACATGTCAAGTTAGGTTTTATGTGGTCCCTTTATTCAGAAAACAATCACAGACTGTCATCTTTTACTGCAGCACCTACAGGTTGAACATATGTACATGTTGTTATGGAAGTGTGTAAAATTAAAATAGCACTTTTCTCTGTGTAAACTGGATTCCTACCTGCAATAAATCATCAGTATAGCACAGATTTCATTTCCTTTCCTAGTACATCCTAATGGGAAAATAGGAGACTGAAAAGAGTTGTCGAGTTGTCCCACCCGAACCCCGTGTAACAGCTGGATGCACATTTGCAAAACAAAAGATACGTACAACTCGAGGATACATTTAGAAGAAAGAAAAGGAGGACTTGTGGCACCTTAGAGACTAGCCAATTTATTTGAGCATAAGCTTTTCTTTTTTTCTTTTTGCGAATACAGACTAACACGGCTGCTATTCTGAAACCTGACATTTAGAAGAGGCAGCAGAAAATGGGTGGATGCAAACGCAGCAGTACACATTTTTCCTTAAAGATTTATATTGGGGTAAAAGAGTAGCATTTTCCCCAATCCGTATGGCCTGCATCCTGCAATCAGATCTCCAGATGTGGATCTCCGTGCCTGCACTGAGCCCCATTGACCTTAATGTGGTTCTGTGTAGGCACAGGTGCCGTCTGTCTGCCAGTGCTTAACAGGTCTGAGAAGAGTGCTGAGGGGGTGGGGGAAAGCTATCAAAATCTGGGCACCGCAGCTTTAGTAAAACAGTGCTTGAATGATGCCCCTTCGCTCAATCTGGCTCAATAGTTGTTTTTTTTTCGTTGGGTCCGTGACCCCTGGTACCACCACCACCCTTCAAGAACTGCTTCTGGCTGTAAATGTCCATTTTTCATTCAAAATGTTAAACAACCAAATCCAGCAAGTCCCTGTAAAAGCAGACATACAATAGAAATAATTATAGATATGGATTAAATTGTGCATTAATTACCAGCTAAATAATATCTGTATGAAATAATTAATGAATCAAACCTTTTAAATATATATAAAGGTACATTGTACAACTGTATTATTCAAGCAATTGGCCCATCTAGATTTAGTGTGAGTGTCTTAAGACAAATATTAAAAAAATAAAATCTGCTCTTCGCCTTTGGCCACTGCAATATTTTCTCAGAATGAATATAATTAAAAAGCCATATATTCATCATTTGCCCTCACTTTTTATGTAACTTTGCAAATGACGACCAGCAAATAGCAATCCTTATTTTTTTTTTTAAAAAAGGGGAAGGGTTGTTTAGCATATAGAAGAGATTAGGTAGCTGGGTCTAAGGGATTTACTACTGACTTAAAAGTACAGCATGAATTTTAAAAGGAGATGAACAGAAGTATTTCCCAAATCAAAAAATAACTTTTATGAAGGTGAATATGAGTCATAGGATCTGGAAGAGAAGCAAACTGGATTACGTGCCCCCACCTACTGCAAGTAATTTAGTCAATTTTCAACACTTAGCACAACATTTCTGTGAACATATTTTAGAGGGTTTTCTCCTGAGACACCTGTCTAAGCTGAATCTGAACTATAATCATGAAGCTACTGTAACATTCTCCTTATAGAAAATGTGTCAGAGAAGGCAAAATTTACCCTTTAAGGTAAATCTCTTTCCTACAAGAGCACAACAACTTCTTAAAGGGCTATGCCACCACAGCAATGGATGCAACACCTTTGCACCCCTCCACCCAAAACCAAAACCAAACCCACAACCTTTTCCCTTCCCCATAGCCAATGCAAAACCATAGCTGGAAGAAGTGCTCCAGGCAATGAAAAGGCTAACCATTCAAAACAAATAAACTAAACACAAGGTCAAAGCACTAACCACTAAGAATTCTTATCCTACTCTGCAGAAAAGATAAATCAAATATGAAATGAATATCCTGGAGCAGAGAATCCCAAACCAAAGAACAGAGCATAACCATCCTGGAACCCCTGAGTGAGTTAGGTTCCATTACACACATGGGAGCATCAAAAGCTCTTAGGAATCCATTACATGAGTAAATGGGAAATCCTTGTTGCTCCTGGCTAGTGAAAGCCAGCCAAGAGCTGCCTGACCTGTTAGTGGGGTTAATCAAGGGGCCAATTTATAAAAAAATCCCTGGAGAATATAATTACTCATGCAGTCCTCAAGAAACCAACACATAATTGTATTGGTTTAGTTACAGTTTTGCATTTTTACAGGACTTTGCATATAGTCAATTTCATCCTTTCTCCTGTACAGTCAGTTCATTCTCCATGCTGTTTTGTGTGGATCTTAAGGGGGAAAATGTAACTGGAAAATTCTAAATATTGACAGGAAGGGACTCTGGGGTAGGTGTAGTATCTGAAACCACTTTTAACTCATTTAGCACATATGAGTAGATTTCAAGTTGTGGGGTAATTATTCATCTTGTCACCTGTGTGGTTTAGAATATGAATTAAAAATCTTTAAAACAAACTGATTCAGGGCCAGCTACTGGGGGCCAAGTTCAGAGGTGATATGTAAGCAAGATCCCCATGAACTCAGACTCAGAGTCACTTACACCCACTCTGCCTAAGCATGAAGGAATCTAACTGGGAATAATTAATATGCCAAAGCTTGGAAGGTGTAAATTAAAGCAGTCCCCACCCAACTTTAATTTACATCTGTTTACAGTTCCTCAGTATGCGATTTACACCCACTTAGACTTCAAGAGAGTGGTTATAAGTGGCTCATATAGTTTAACTGGCCTTGTCTTCACTAGCAAATTGCATCTTTAAAGTAGCTAGACATTCAGGACTCCTGGCTCATACAGATACAGTGCCGATCACAGTTTTGCAGTTAATGGAGACAAGTTGTTTTCATCATTATGTCAGCTGGTTGTGGGTAAAACCTAGCCCCATTAGGCAAAGAATGACTGCAGAGTGGTAGTCAACATTATTAGTTTATAGTAATATTTCCCCAAAGGTGGGTCTCGACCCACCAGCGGAGTGCAGGAAGGTTCTAGATGGGTCACCACATCAAGGGCTGGATTAACCCATCACTGAGTCCCAGCCTAGCTGGTGATGAGGGAAGGCCCGATGGAGAGCGCACCAACTCATACTCGCACTGCAGCGGTAGCTACTGTCCTGTGGGACTGGGCCCAGATTCCCCGCTCCAAGTGTTATGACCTGGCACACTGGGTCACAACAGCACTCAGGTTTGGCACAGCCATATCACAATGCCACTCATTCAAATTCAGCCCAGCCACCCCTCTGCCATGACGGGACAGCCAGGTCAAACCTGAATGACATTGTGATCCCATGTGCCGGGTCATAATGCTCAGAGCAGGGAGCTAGGCCCAGGCCCAGAAATAGGTGCTACCTCTGTAGGATGCTGCCTCCTCCAGAGCTTCCTGTCCACACTGGGACAGGATTAGGTGTGTGGTGCCAAGGGAAGAGATTTAATTTATGTATTGGTGGCTCACAAGAAAAGACAACATGCACTTGCTGGGTGGCCTTAGTATAAAAGTTTGGGAACCATTGGTTTATAGCACTGGTGGGCAACCTGCAGCCCATCAGGGTAATCTGCTGGCGGGCCGCCAGACAGTTTGTTTACAATTGCACAGCTGCCCGCAGCTCTCGGTGGCTGCAGTTTGCCATTCCTATCCAATGGGAGCTGCAGAAAGTGGCGGCCAGCACATCCCAGTAGACCGCACCACTTCCTGCAGCTCCGATTGGCTGGGAACAGTGAACCACAGGCACTGGGAGCTGAGGGTGGCCGTGCAAATGTAAACAAACTGTCTGGTGGCCCACCAGCAGCTTATCCTGACAGGCCGCGAGTGACCCACAGGTCGCAGGTTTCCACCACTGGTTTATAGGCTTCCTCAAAGTTGTATTCTACCTTGACATAGTTTTATAGTAAAGACAAGGCCGTCAAAGGTAATGGAGTATGAGTTCATAAATGAGTTTCTAATTGACGTATTATCCCTGAACATGGCCCTGGGAGCACTGCTGGAGTTTCATGCTGACTGTAGTCACTAGCCTCTCCAAAGGATAGTGGCAGTAAATGTTGGCAAACAAATTTGGCTGAAACTCTTTTTGACGGAAAATGCAGATTCAGGCCGATCAAAACATTTTGCAAATTTGTGTCAAATTTGGGAATTCTGAAAAATTTAAAAATATTTCATTGCAACATTTTTAAAATAAAATGTTTTGATTCAGAATTACTTTTCTTTTCTAAATGTACTTCAATTTTATTTAGCAAAAAAACCCCTCTTAAAATGCTTGAGAATGAAACAAAACATTTATTTGCAGGATGAATGAAACTTGTATTTGACCAAAAGTGAAATTTTTCCCAACCTTTTGGTCACAGAATTTAAAAAAACAAAAAAACAAACCAAAAAAAACCCCACATTTTTTTAAGAACTGCTAGCAAATCAAAAAATCAGTTGTTCACGCAGACCAGGGTCTGGGCCAGCTCAGCTTGTTATTCCAGCCAAGTGGTTATTATTTCGTCGGGTGGATATCAATGTTGCAGCCTGTGGAAGGGTATTATAAACTGGGGCTGCTATGGCCCATGATCCTCCAGAGCCCATGAAAACCTTGTGTCTAATACAAGCATACCCTCATATCAAGTGCCTGTGCCTCAAAGGCATAATCTAGCTCTTAACTAGAGAAAGTCACTCAGTATCAGTTGGAAATTATGCCATCTGTTTATGTAACCAAAACAATTCACTATTTGCGTATCACATGATCACATTTTAAAACAGAAAAATGACACCCTCTTCCTCCACTTTAGCTTTCCCTATGGGAGATCACTTTTCTCAGAAAGATTTAGCCAGTCTATTTATTTTGTTTTTTGGGGAATATAAAATGCCTTTTCCAGTAAAAGAAAATTACACTTAAAATAGACCTTTTCTGACCTCTCAGGAAAGAAATACATGACTAATTGTATGATAACAAATTAATCACAATGTGGCTCAGTAAGTACCAAAGCACCAAGTAGGGATACAAAGTACTCTTATGTGCTTTCTTACTAATTCGTTGCTCGCCAATTCTCTTTATATTCATTTCTTTATCATCATCACATCCAATACATGCTGCCAAGAGGCTTTCACATTAGCCCATGCTGCTGTATAAAATTGTACAACTGATTGCTTGTTTGATTGTTTTCTGGGCAGAGCAGTGAAATAAATGAAAGCATTGTGTTGGCAACTAATTTTCCTAATCAGGTTGAACTTCTACAATTAATGTATTCCATGTGTAAGTAAAATAAATAATGTTGATCTAGCTGTATTTTTACACAAACACACTTTAAAATATAGGGGAGTCTGCTGGAATAAAAGGCTTTTCTCCTTTAACTAAACTAGGCCACATTGTTTTAGCAAAGAAATGAGTAATGATTTTACCAAGGGGATTTCTTAATCTCTTTCTCTCTCTCTCTCACACACACACACATACACACACAGAATTTTAACGTGTCAGAAAACAAAATCATAGAAAGCTAGAGTTAAAAGATGAAAAGTACTGTATGTCCTCTAGACCCCAAGTACAATAAGGGTGCATTAAGGAATTTAATTAGGAGAGGGTTGAGAAAGGTAAATTCAGCTGGCTCCCATAATAATGCCTTGACCATTAAAAACATTTTCCTGCTACAGGAACTCCTCACTTAATGTTGGTCATAAATATAAAGGGAAGGGTAACAACATTCCTGTATACAGTACTATAAAATCCCTCCTGGCCAGAGGCACAATATCCTTTTACCTGTAGAGGCTTAAGAAGCTCAGGTAACCTGGCTTGCACCTGACCAAAAGGACCAATAAGGGGACAAGATATTTTCAAATCTAGGGGGGAAGGCTTTTGTCTGTCTGTTCTGTGTGCTTACCTGAGAGAGATCAAGAAAGCAAGCAATCCAACTCTATTAGAATTAGTAAGTACTAGCAAGGAAATGTGTTAGTTTACTTTTGTTTTGGCTTGTGATTTTCTTTGTGCTGAGAAGAAGGTGTATTCCTCGTATTCTTTTCATAACTTTAAAGTTTTTGCCCAGAGGGAAATCCTCTGTGTTTTAAATCTGATTACCCTGTGAGATTAGCTTCCTTTCTAATTTTAAAGAGGTGCTTCTTTTACTTTTTTCTTTTGAATAAAGTTCTGTTTCTTTTAAGAGCCTGACTGATTTATCTATTGTCCTAAGACCCAAGGGTTTGGGTCTGTGGTCACTTTGTAACCAATTGGTTAGGATAGTATTCTCAAGCCTCCCCAGGAAAGGGGGTGTAAGAGTTTGGGGGATATTTTGGGGGAATAGGAACTCCAAGTGGTCCTTTCCCTGATTCTTTGTTAAATCACTTGGTGGTGGCAGCGTACCCTCCAAGGGCAAAGAGCTTGTGCTTTGGGGAAGTTTTACCCTAAGCTGGTAAGAATAAGCTTAGGGGGTCTTTCATGCAGGTCCCCACATCTGTACCCTAGAGTTCAGAGTGGGGAGGGAACTCTGACAACATTGTAGTTATGTTCCTGAAAAATGAGACTTTAAGCAAAACAATACTAAGCAAATCCAATTTCCCCATACAGCTTAATGTAAATGAGGGGGTTAGGTTCAAGGGAAATTTTTTTCACCAGACAAAAGACACTATATATATATATATATATTATACACACACAGTATAAGTTTTAAACAAACAATTTAATACTGGTACACAGTGTGATGATTGTGAAGCTTGGTTGAGGTAGAGGAGTCAGAGGGTGGGATATTTCCCAGGGAATGCCTTACTGCTAAATGATGAACTAGCAATTGGTTGAGCCCTCAAGGGGCTAAGCCTCTCACACTCTGCAAGGCAGCAGGAAAGGAGGGAGGGCAGACAGAGACAGAGACACACACCCCATGTGAGTGGGGTCCGAAGTACACTGCCTTGTTAATTAGATCAGCAAGCTTAAACCGGACTGCAGCTGCAACTGCTGCCTAAGGCACCAGCTCCCTCTGTCCGTGTGTCCCCCCTGTTCCCTGGAAGATGGGGTAAGTGGGGTGCAGGAGCAGGGCAAGGAGGACACCCTGACATTAGCCCCCCCTCTTTTGCCCCTCCCCCCCACAGCAAGCAGGAGTCTCGGGGAGCAGCTCCAAAGCAGAGGGCAGGAGCAGCACATGGCAGTGGGGGGAGGGACAGCTGAACTGCCGGTAATTGACAGCCTGCTGGGCGGCTGCTACACAGGGAACTTAGGGGAGTAGGGAACTGATGGGGGGCTGCTGGTCCACCCTGGTTCCAACCACCCACCAGCTAGCTGCAAGGGACTGCTCTTCCTGCAAGCAGTGGACAAAGCGGATGGCTGCCAAAGGACATTAGAGGGGAGCATTGCACAACTTGAAACAAGCATCTTCCCTAATTGATCAGCAACATAACAACGAAACAAGGTTAATTGGGACGACTTTAAGTGAGGAGTTCCTGTACTTGGATCTGAGAATCAGGGTCTCAAGAAGTTAGACAGCTATGATTCTTCCGTCGAAACAATTTTTAAGTCAAGGCATAATTTCTGATTCACGTTCATGAAACAATGAGAATCAGACCCCCTTGTAAGGGATATATGGAACAGATATGCCTTGAATGGTTAATAACTAATGGATCCTTCTGGCCCTCAAAAAAAGAATTTAGAAAAATTATCCCCTTTTTTTTACACTAAATAGTATCCACCTATGAAGACAGTAAGAAAATGGTTCAAATCATGTTAGACCCTTTGTCTAAAGACCAAAGAAAAACCAAGGTCAGGCATACTCCTTCCCAAGAACATAAACTAAAATTGCTAAACGAGGGTATTGCTAGTCACCTAGGCAAGACTCATTCATAACATGCATATGGATAAAACCTCTTTCTCTCTCTGAATCTAGCTAAAAAGAACTCCAAGTTACCAAGCAAGAGTCACACCCTGTTTCCCTTTGCAAAGTGTTCCATTGCACACTGATTGGTCAAGAAAACAGATGTGGTTGTAAGATTGAAGGTCAAATTGTGTACACTGTTACCCCAAGAAATACAGCCACGTGTTTTTAACCCCCAAATTATGAACTATACATTATTTTCTTGTAATTAATTTCTGGCTTAATTTTGCAGCTGTAGCTGCAGCAGTGGATCTGTGTGTGCAAAAGAAGGATAAAATTAAGTGCCTAATTCTAATCTTACACTAATGCAAGTCATGTCAGCATTGTAAAATTAGCATTAAGTGAGATCAGAATGCAAGCAGCTTAGTTTTTCCCTGTATATTCTCAAGACAACTTCTCCTATTCTGTGACTTGATTTCTTGTGTCATATGTATTAATGTGTGTCTGAATTTCTTGTTTAAATCTATTATTCCCTATGTTTATGGTTTATGCTGTATTTTGGTGCTGGACATATGTACTGTGTTATTATTATTATTAGTTAGTTAGCTAGCTATTATTTCCATTGCAGAAGCCCCCACGAGCCTCAGTCATGGACCAGTACCCATTGTGCTAGGCACTACACAAAGAACAAAAGGAAAATCCATGTCCCCAAGAATTCACAACTTAGTTAATTAAAATCAAATTAATGTAATCTAATTAATCAAACCAATTAATCACAGTCTAATTGTTATTACAATCTAATGTTTTATTCAATAAGCTATAAAACACATTTGCTCCCCCTCCCCCAAAAAAGGGGGAATGTCAGTCAATTGCAGCTCAGGAGAGTCAAATGTTACTATACCCTCACTATGGACACTGAAATCCTCATTGATACTGCATGAGTGTTATCACATTTCTGCTGTCATTTCCTCACAAGCCACTGCCTCAAATTATTATTCACCTTAGCTATACACCGCACCCAGTGTGACATACCTGGAAATTGCAAGAAAGTAGAGCTGTGACACTTCGAATTCCATATAGTGAATGATAAAATATACTTTTTATATTATTACAAATTATTATTTACTGTATCTTGTCATATAATCATCATATAACAATAGGGAATTATGTTCAGTACATTGGATTACACTTTACAATAAATGCCTTCTATGGAACTTAGCCACACTTGGGCATCTAACCACATGAAAAACCTGGTTCAGTATGAACATTATCCCTTAAATATTTTTAGTGAATAGATTAAAATGCAGCCAAGTCGGGGCGGGGGAGCGTTTGCTCAATAATGTGTGGAATGGCAAAGTATACAGTCAGGGTATCAAATTATAGATGATGAACATGGATTAATATATATCCGTCTGTCCCAATCATCCGTATACTGAAATGTACGTAATGATATTTTCAACCACTTAGAACCTTCATGTTCATACATGGACTCAGTTTGAAAACAAAAGAATTTTGGAGCAGGTTTCCCCCAAGTATTAAGTGCAATTGCACGTCTATAAAAAAAAGAGCCTCAATCATCATCTTCTTCATCTTATAAACCAAAGATTTACTTCCATGCAGACTCCTGTATACCAGGTGCAACCCTAGCCAATGTTTATGGTTTAATGGTACAATCCCAAAAGTAGACGTTTAGCACTATTATTATTAGTCATGTTTATTACAATAGTCCCCAAGAACCACCAAGAACGGGACCCCATTGTACCAAATATTGTAATAGAATCCCTGCCCCAAAGAATTTACAATCTAAATCAATTTAGGCCCCAATTCAGCAAGGTACTGGAGCGTGCATGTAATTTTAAGTGACTTTAGTAACTTTGACTTCCACAGCACTACTCACATGCTTAAAATTATTCGTCTGTTTAAGTACCTTGCTGAACTGGGGGCTTAAACTGCTCATTTGAAGCACCAGTAACTTAGGTTAGTAAATGTTCTAAGCCTTTGATTTTTTTTCCCCTAAAAGTAAGGTATCTGACATTTTTTTCATTTAAAACAAACCTTGATAATGCATTTCAGCTTTTAGGTTTCTAAGTTTTACCACTGAATGCTAACAGATTCAGAACCATGCCTCCAGGATTTTTAGGGTCATGAAGCCATTTGGAGAGATGTTACAAGAATGACATAACATATGACATAGGTCCACAAGGCTATCTGAGCACTAGTCACTGTCCTATGCTGTGTATTCAAGGGCATTCAGTGAACAGCAAAATGCAAGGCTGCTTTGAATACTGATATTCCTTGACCTAAAGTCAAGGACTCTCAGGAATGGCACTTGTAAACAGCAATAGCACTGCAACCCCAAAAAACAAAAATGCCACATGCATTCACATAATGATCCATGAGGGGAAAGAGAAATAACACCATTTTGTGATGGACTCTGATATTCTATTATTCTTTGTATGATGTTTAATAGAGGTGGTTGAAAAATAGCATTTTCACTTAAATTAAGCCCTGAGAAAGTGTGAGGGACTGATGTTGACCAAAAAAAATTGCGTTGGGGGAATTAGAAATTTTAAATTTTTCAACCAATTCATGTGCTTAGGAGCCAAGATAATAGGAGCCTTGGAAATATAATAGACAGCCAATGTTGATGAGGTAATAGCTTTCATTGGACCAACTTTTGTTAGTGAGAGAAGTTGGTTCAATAAAAGATATTACCTGATCCACCTTGTCTCTCTCCTATCCTGGGACTGACACAGCTACAACAACATTGCAGACAAACAGATCTAGAAGATATGTGAGGCCGACAAGAAATCAGCCAGCAGCTGTGGATAGCTGATTTGATTTTTTTCTAAATAGTTACGATGATGGTTGTCGATCAAGTGGTGCAATAGTTACCTGTGACCATATTTTCACTACCATCATCCTCTCTCTCCCACCAGTCCCCTCCTTTTGTCACACAGCTTTGTTGTGAGTCTTGATTCAGATTATTTTGTGGAATCTTTGGGCCAGGAGTAACACCAATCCATTGTGTCTGTCAAGTTCCGAGTCCTGATGGGGGCCTTTACACACCACCACTGTTTAAATAAACTACATTATCTAGAAGTTGCTCAGCATACAGTTCATTACAGGCCAAATTCTTCCCTCAAATATGCATGCCCAGCAGCAGTTGACTTCAATGGAAATTACACACACTGAGGCCCAGATTCAGAATATGGTCTTTCATGCCACACACATGCAGATTTTTTAATCCCAAATAATACTTTCATCAAGCATTGTGTGCATTATGCTTTAACCTTCTTTGCTGACCTTCAGTGGTGAAAGCCCTTATTTGGTTTCATACTCAATAGGGTATATTCACAGTACACATGGGCTCCTCTTCAAGTTTGCAATACACTGCCTTAGGAAAAAAAAAGATTTAAATTCTAAATAGCCTTACACTAATTTAAATTACAATTGCACTGGCCTCATGTGTTTTCCTAATCTATGTGTGGAACTCTGTTACTACCATAGAAACAGGTAATCTACTCCTCCTAGGTAAGGCTTGAGAATGATTTCGATCCAGCTGTTATGAATATCTGCATATAAATACAGAAGTGTGCTTTTTCAAGTGCTTTATCCCTCAAAAGGATTAACACAATTATTAGCTTAACATAAATATTTAAATGGATAATTTATACTTATGTTTTTCTAACTTATTTTATTGACCACCCAGCAGTAAAGTCAAGGTAAGCAGCATAACTCAGAATCAGAACTGACCAGGAGAAACCCTTCCAGCTGCAGAGGGCACAACACACGCAAAGCTTTCCAAGAAGGAAAAGGAGAAAACAACATACTGGACAGAACCTAACGAGAGTGGCGAGGGTCAAGGACTGAGCAAGGCATGGCTCTGCCTCTTTCTCCAATACGCCTTCTGGCAGAGCTGGCGGACTTTGGAGGGACACATATGTCGCACCTTCTTGAAGGGTATTTGGACCACATCACTCCATCCTGCTACAATGCAGTACTGTATCGTAATGCCACAGTAGCACAAAGTGTGTCTCTGTGTATCTAATGCATGTTTAACTTTATATGACAAGTAGCTGCATTAGAAGGAGTAAGTTTGTGACAGCTGTAATGAAAGCAGGAACCTTTACATTTATTGAAACATACCATGTGTTCTCCAAGGCATGGTAGGGTCAATTAGGAACCCTGGTGCTGATTCCCCACTTACATCTAACTACAATTTAGAAGTAATGGAGAGGAGTGGCTGCAGAGAGCCAGTGGTGACTGTCTAGTTCAAAACAACCTGACCACTGGTGTTAGGTCTCTTACAGCAGTGAAGGATTGGACATAACAGAGCTCAGCTCCGCCACACTCTCTCCAGCCCTGGCATGCTCCTACTCCATCCCCATCCCCCTTTACTAAGTGTGAGGACTTCTCTCGGAGGCAGCTATGCTACCCCAGCTGTACATAAGCAAAGATTCCCCCTGCACAGGGAAAATTCTCCTCAGAGAACCTCCAGAGCACAAAGAGGCCTTAACAAATTGGAGAATCTTGCCCTCCTCAGTCATAGTGCTCAGATATTGGGAGAGTATGGATATGTCTGCACCACAATAAAAGACCCTAAGAATGGCCTTGGCTGGTCCGGGTCAGCTGACTCAGACTTGTGCAGTTTGGCCTGCAGGACTAAAAATTGCAGTGTAGACACTGAGGCTCAGGCTGGAGCCTGGGCTCTCAAACCCCATGAGGGAGGAGGATCTCAGAGCCCAGGATCCAGCCCAAGCCCAAATGTCTACACTGCTATTCTTAACCCGGCAGCCCAAGCCAGTTGATCCAGGCTCTCAGATTCAGTGTTGTGGGTATTTTATTGCAATGTAGACATGCCTACAGACACCTTGATTCAGTGTTGTTACTTCAATTTTATGCCTGTGAAACTCCTCTGAAATAAATGGGATCCTATTGTTGTAAAACTATATTTTTCACCCTTAGTGTAACTTAATATTCTTTAAATGAAGGACTTGAGCTATTATTTTTCTGTTAAAAAAATAAAGGGAATGATCCCCCAAATGCTATTAAGTTGGATGTTGGCATTGTCTTTATACTAGTTGGCTTGTATTTTGATTTGCTGTGATTGTTAAGGCCACTGACTTAGTTTTCCATCTTTCATGATGATGTATGAGTAACTCTGGTTCAAGAGAATGGCTGTTTAGCATGCTAACTGAAGGGAATGTTAGAGTCTTGTTAGACTTTTCTGGCTCACACTGAATTGAATATTATAACAAATAACACTGCAATGACTACTAAATCCTATTGTCTGTGCAAAGAACAGGAATTGTTCATTTCATACATTAGTACTTGATTTGTTGTAATGCTTCCAAAATGTCACCCAGCTATGCTACATTCCTAAATGAGTCTTCTTGGTTGCTTGTAATTCTAATGTTTTTGTGAGGGAACAAGTTACATTTTGCCCTCTTTTTTCTGTGAGTTACAAATATAGCTCCAAACTCTTAAAATGGGCGCAATGTGGGCCTCTCAAAAAATCCTGGACATATAACTTTCAGTAACTTTGTTCCACCTCCAAACTATTTTTGTATGCACAGTTTGAGTATTCTCTGTATGGAAGATCTTGGTTTCTCAAAATTTCATGCCAATAAACCAAAGCATAATTTTTAGCTTGCAAACATACAGAATGTTTCTCAAAATTTCTCCCACAAGACATGGTCAGATGCAACAAACAAACAAACAAACAAAAGGAGTAGTTTACTTCACATTAGTAACAGGTTTCAGAGTAGCAGCCGTGTTAGTCTGTATCTGTAAAACGAAAAGAATTACTTGTGGCACCTTAGAGACTAACAAATTTATTAGAGCATAAGCTTTCATGATGCATCCAATGAAGTGAGCTGTAGCTCACGAAAGCTTATGCTCTAATAAATTTGTTAGTCTCTAAGGTGCCACAAGTACTCCTTTTCTTTTCACATTAGTAAGCCACTTATTGAAGAATCAGGGCTATCATAATTTTGCTACAAGGGATACAATTTTCAAAAGCACCTAAGTGACTAAGGAAGCTGTATTCCATTTTGAAAAATGGCTTAGGCACTCAGGGGCAGATTTTCAAAGGAAGTTAGTTACCTAAAGATGCAAATAAGGGTGTAATGAGATCATTTGATTTCAACAGCAGCTAGTTGTCTAAGATGTTTAGGGAATTTTGAAAATCCGACGAGGCCCCTATCTGCATCTTTAGTCACGTAAATACTTTTGAAAATCTGTCCATGCATGTCTAAGTCACTTTTCAGAAATGGAACACAAACTCTTAAGTCATTTAGACTTTTTAAAATTTTTTTTTTTACCAAAATCCAGATAAATTTTGAGGACAAATGTTATGCATTTTAATATGGTCTGTAGTACAAAATAAAAATTAAGACAATGTACTGCCTTTTTTAAAATTTCCAAATAACAAAGTAGCCCTCTGTTCAATATTTAGAAAATATCTAATTTCATCAAGAGATCAGACAGTCACCACACTAATTTTAAATCTTGCAAAATAGATAAATACATTTTTCAAGTGATCAGCTTGCAGTTTGGCAGCCCTGATAAAGAATCAAAGAAGAGTATTAAGATTTTTGGCCAGAGGTGTTTGATAGAAAGGGAGGGGTGGGAGAGAGAGAGTGTATGCATGCATGTGAGTGATGCAGGTATGGTTCCTTTTTTCAACATTCAGATCTCTCCCCCTTGGAGGACTTCTGTGGTTGTCTCCATCAGGAAAGTTCTTTTCTGGTGGATTTGTTTGCACACAAAGAATGTTTTCCTCTTTCAGGGACTCATTCTACAGAAGTGCTCTTGCTTAAAGATCAAATCAAATACCATGAGAAGGAGAAAAAGTAGAAAGAAGAACCTGAAGTGTCTTGAGATTATTCTCCTTGTGAAATTTTAGTGCTTCTCAGAATTATGGTGATCAACAGTTCCCACTCTGGAAGTGAAAAATGCATTTTCTTTTACGATTGTTTAAATCTTTTAGGGATGCCTCTGTGATTGCAGTACAAAATGACTGATCTGTGTGACAGCTCCTAAACCTTGAGACTTGGTGGGACTTACTTTATTATAATATTCAGGGCACTATTTCATGATGCAGCACTCAACAAACCATCAATCATCATGAGCAATATATAATTATGTAGAAGAAAATGCTTTTTTAACCTCAAGGTACTGTAAAACACTTAAACATAATTGCTATGGATGTGTCATTTTAAATAGATAACACTGTCTGAAATGCAAACAGTTTGGCTATATAAAAAAGTAAAAGATAATAATAAACACCAAACAAAGAAAAACATAAATGTAGAGTGCTGTTTTCTGACAAAGACACAAAATATTCAATAATTCTGAATCCATAATTCATGATAGGCTATGTGAATGAATAATTATAGCATCTATGTTTTAAAGGTGAGGACAATTTATTAGCGCACTTTGAGGGCTTAGCTAGAGAATATGCTCAATTAGTAAAAAAATATATGTAAGCATACTACAGGTAGAGAGCACTGAGTTGAATGGAGCAATGTGTGATATAGCTCTCACCTTTGCTATTATATTGCTGGAGGGACAAAGCTGAGTTACAAAGTAATATTGCATTGCTTTACACTGTGGCTGCTGTGACCCTGATTTGGTAAAGTTATGGACACTTGATGTCACTCGGAGATGGAAAGGAGTCATAAAGAACCCCCGCATAATCTCCCAGTTGTAGTAGGGAAGGGCTCTCTGCCTAGTAGTATGTTGTCCTGCCCTTTTCCTGCCACAGGAGATGTTTTTCAGTATGTCAGGCTTGAAGACGAGATATGAGGGATCATGGCCAGAGTGCATTGTGCCCCACCTATTGTGTGACAGTGTAACGGACAGCAGAGGGCCGATACAAGGTAGAACAATTAAAAAATTTCCAAGGATGCTCCAGATAGGAACTGGGCTGGTTTGTCTCCCAGCCTGGGCCAGAATTAGGGAGGTGCAAAGGTGACTTAAAGCTTCCTTTATCTGTCTTGCCCGCCCTTTTCTGCACCAGCTCAGGAAAGGAGTATCCAGACCTATATTTGTGACATGAAGAGCTAGAAATGTTGGACTAAATACAGAGGTCCTATAAATTATTTCTCAGTCAATTAGTTCTACTAGTCATATGAGAGGAGGGGAGGTGGAAAGTCACCTTCCTGCTTAAACTTTACCCCATCTTACAAACTTCAGTTAGTTGTTTTTTTCCTCTGACAGACCCATTATTTCCATTCCCAGAGAATTTTGGATTGAAGGAAATATTTTGTTTGACCTGAAATGATTTTTTTAAACTTTGGGATTTGTAGAAAAATTCTAAAAATGCTTGTTACAGATTGATCACAATTTTTTTCTAGATCTGCCACCAAGCCAAAAAATCAGTTATTCACATGGCTCCAGGTAGTTTTCACCTCTTGAACCTGTAAACTAACTTGTTTTACTGATTATTGTTCACCCACTCATAGTAAGGCCTGAGCATAGCAAAAACATATGGATATATTTTGAAACAACTGGGATTAAAGTCAATTTGTGATTCAGGTGCTCAGTCAGAGTCATAGAGTCATAGAATATCAGGGTTGGAAGGGAGCTCAGGAGGTCATCTAGTCTAACCCCCTGCTCCAAGCAGGACCAATCCCCAAGTGGTAATCCTGGTAAATAGTCATATCCAACCTGTCTTCCAGAAACAAAGTACATTCTGAAATATAAAATTTATTTTATTTCAGTAAATTTAACCTCAGTTCTCAATTTCTGTTAAACCACCACAACCCTACACACAAATAACAACTGCAAACTTTTGTCAATGTCCTAACTTCTGGATAGCCGGATTTAGCTGTGAAAGACTGAATGCCAAAGGGCACACACTTGTAGAGACAGATTTAACATAATGCAGCGGGCACTGAGCTAGGTGTTAATTATGTTCAATTCAGCATGCCTTTAAGGGAAGGAAACATAGCTTGCAAGATGGGAACGGTGTCCTTTGCTTCTAACCACTATTTTTCTCCTTCAGCTAGGGAACCATTGGCTGTGGAAAGAGACTGGAACCTGCTGATATGAGTTTAAGGATATACACATTACTTGACCTTTGTCAAAGATAAATTAGTTTAGTGAAGAGAATCCTACATTTGCATTTATCCAGTAGTCAGAAACAGAGAAACTCTTCTATGTTTTGTTTGAAATAAGACTTTTCTTCCTTCATCTTTGCCATGTATATGGTTTCTTTTCTTATGACAATCCTTTATTAGGGGACAGCAGAAATCTAGCTAAACCACTATATTGGGACCTGTTCAGATCCAGATTTTTGGTTCATCCTCTCATAAATATAGGGTCCATTTGCCAGTGCATTGTCCACCCTCCCCAAATTTAATTATAATAATAGATTGAAAGAGCAGAACATTGCAGGGAGGGAGTATGGGTTGAATGGAGTTTAGCATTGGAAGGCTAAGACAATAGAGTACAGATGGTTGAAGTATTCTTTCTGAATAATATTAATTATGAACGTAACCCCTTTCTTGATTCACAAAGCACTTGTGAACCAATCATGATTTTCAGTGAACATATTCTGTGGCTCTTGGCTGATGTAAACAGATATCAAAATAAAGTCAATGGAGCTGCACTAGTTTACATACTCATTTGGCCCCATTATTCAAAAGTGTTCATTGAATACTTTGGATGGATAATTTTCGGATTGGGGATTGTTCAAACTTATTTACTTTGGCTATTTTTCTTTTTCTCTTGTCACTTATGTTGGGTGGTTGACCACCTAAGTCACATGTTGTTGTGTGTGCTTTCTTACTGGAGGGCTGAAACATTTTGAACAAGAATTTTTTGAAAAAAAAAGTGAATAATGAACATCTACTGATTTAATATATTTATTTAAAAGTGATTATTAATAAGTAACATTATCAATAGGAAAAGCTAGGTATTTTGCCATGAAAGCTTCATATCCATGAGACCACAAACATGGTGTCACTATTTTCCCTGCTGCATATGCCATTGTCTCGCACCGCTCTCTCCCTACTGCTCTTCCTTCCTGCAGAATACATGACTAGATAGGGTTGAAATTCCTTAAATGTTGAGTTTTCAATTAAACTTTTCATCATTTGTGATGACATCCCCTCAAAAAAAATTTCAGTGAAAATTTGTGTGGTGTTTGAGCAGCTGGTTGATTTTCCCTGCCAGACAACTGAAATATTTTGATGAAATTTCAACATTTAAAAAAAAATTCTAACAATTCCACTAGAATTGTTGCTGGTTTTCCATCGGTCTCTACATATGCCTCAGTTATGCCATTTAGGGTATGACTACATGAGGATGAAGGCCATGCAGCATGGCCCTGGTCAGATGATTTGGGCTAGTGAGGCTCGATCTGCCGGGCTAAAAATTGCTGTGTCGATGTTCAGGCTTGGACTTTTTATTCCCATGTAGATGTACCCTTGGAGGCTTCACTGTTTCAGCTAGAGCACTGGAAGGAATTCTGTTTCATGGAGTCAGACACTCTCCAGATTGGATATGGGGTGAGTAGCTGCTAATTCACCATTTAAGGTGGAAGGCACTGCTTCTGAGTGTGTAGTCTGTGTGTGGAGGGGGAGGGGACACATCATGGCTTTGTATCTCCCTGCTGTTCCTGGTGCCTATGGGATATCCTAGGTCAGGAGGTGCCAAAAAGGATTACAGTTGTGGGCTGCTGTGCAGGGGCACATAGAGGGAGCTCTTTGCTCCCTGCTCTCCCTTATAAATTCTCAGACCAGCCTGGCCACCAGAGAATAATTAGATCTGGGCCATTTTTTTTTTTCAGTAAATACTTTATTTGCCAGAAAGTCCATTTTTCAGTCTAATCAAGCTGTTTGTGCATTTGGATTGAATTTGGCAAATAGTTTCAATTCAATAAAAACAGAGAAAAACAAATTTAGAAAAAGCAGAGATATTATGTTTTGAAACTTTCAGACCAAAATGTTTTAATTTTTCAGTTCAAAATGTTTTGTTTGGAAATGTAGCTATATTTAACAAAACAAAACACAATACACACACACACACACACACAAAAGTTACAACACCCCTCATCCCTCCTAAAATGAAATGTTTAATTTTAGGTCCAATGAAACATTTTGCTTGACCACAGGTTGAATTTTTTTTCAGTGTTTTTCTTTTCTTTTCTTTTCTTTTCTTTTCTTTTCTTTTCTTTTCTTTTCTTTTCTTTTCTTTTCGCTAAGGAAAAACCAATTGTCATTTTGGGTTAACTTGAAATGATTTATTTTATGATATATTTTTCAGTTCAGTCACCAATCTAGATAATCAATTTCTCACCCAGCTCTAGGAATAAATTTCTTGTTCAATCAAATTTATATTAAATTCTCCCTGTTGTCTATCTCTTCGGGCTGACGGGGCGGAGACCTGCACTTGCATATGCACCTACCCAACCTCCAGCTGTGAGATAGCAAAAAGGAGTTTCCACAGGCAGAACTAGGAGAGGTGGGGAGAACAAATGGGAAAGGGAGAAAAAGGAAGGGGAAAGGAAAGGAGTGAGGGACAATAAGCACAGAGAAGAGATAGGCAGGTGAGGGAGGAGTTTTTTAAAATAAATATTATTAAAAAATTCGCTTGTGTGAGTGGGAGCTAATCCTTCATGAACAGCATGGAGACTGAGAGACGGGAGAGGGTTATGGACTCATTATAACAGTTAACAATCACACCCTGGCCTGTTAAACAGATAGGCCATCAGTGTCAAGGTTGATTCATTCCAGCATGTGGATTTTACCTCTGTCTGATAGCCCTGTCATGTAATCATCTAATAATGGTACTGGCCTGAGCTGGGCAAGGCCCAAAATCCCTGTGCTCAGGCAGGCAGTAATCTTTTCATTTCCAAATAATCTGTGATCGTCACACTGTTTGGTAGATATTCTGTTTTGTGGCATGCAGGACTGGGAAGAGATCACACAGTGACATCCTCCTGCCATTACTGTATGCTTCTGCTTCCTCTTAACTCTACAGCTCATATACGCACATACAGTACATTAACAGTCATGCTACCAAAAATGATATACACCACAAAATAAGTAATAAACATGAATACAGTCCTGTTTATAGATGCCAAGCAACGTCAACATAAAACTAATATTAATTCTGCCAAAATTCCATTTCTCTGCAAGGACTGGTTAATGGTTTGTCCTAATAACCACAGTTCAGATTTTTCCTGACAGAACAACTACATTAATTGTTTTAAGATTTTTATCCTACAACTATAGGCAAAATAAAAATTCATTTCAGAAAGCACTGTTCCATGTGATTAGACTGTCAATTAACTGTTAAAAGCAGAACAACTAAAATCATTTTAGGATATAGGCAAAGACCCCAGTGTGAGATTTACCTGTGGCTGTCACAGGCAAAAAGAATTGGTTAAGAGATTATTCCAGCAGAATGAGCAGACTGAGGGCTACCTTTATATGATGGATTTTATTAAAAGTTCTTTGTTTGTTTGTTTTTCAAGTCACTGACAGGCTAGTCTAGTCTAAATAAAATCCGGTGACTTTACTGACTTTTACCTACATGGCACCCTGTTTACTTTCTCAGTGAGGCCAGTAAAAGAAAATCTTCACTTTTTTGTGATGAAACTCTTTTCAGAAAAGAAAAGTTACAATAAAACCATAAGGGAGAAAGGAGAGACACATGGAAAAGATTCTTAAAATGTGTTAACACTAAATAGCACCTTCAGAAATGTTAGTAAGGCTCAACAATCCAACCAGATACAGACATTTACAAGAAAAGGTAACATCAATACAAGTATCCCTAAAAGTGTTTCTAAATAAAAAATAAGTAAATAAATAAATAAATACAAAGACCTTTGAGAGAAAAGTCATTATGCGACTAGGAGAAAACCAAATCATTCCTTTATCCAGACACATTTTCCATACAATAGAGTTTTTTCTCGCACACAAACTTTAATTGTAGTACTTAAAAAGGCGGTTAAAATTTAAATTCTTCCCCAGATCTGACCAAACATCTGTTTTGGTATAATTTGCTGGTTGAAAGATTCAGAGCCAAATCCCTTACCCATTGTAATTAATGGGTATTTTGCCTTTGAACTCCACTGAACTGGGATTTGGCCCAAAGTATTGCTTGAAGTGTGTGAATACCAGTACGTCTGATGGCAGAAGGGTTTGAATAGTGATTACATTTAATATTTATTATTTGTATTGTGGCAGTGTCATGGTACCACAGGCCTTGTGCTCTCTCTCAGCTCTGTGCGGTCCCGGGTAGAACCCCCTTCAGTGTTTCACCACTCCTCAAGTGTTGCACTCACTCTCTCGAGTTAAGCCCTTTTACTCCCCTCCCTCCTGGGACCACACCCCGGAGCCTTCAGCATGTCTGTCTCACTCCATGAGCTCTCCTCAGCGAGTCCACTCAAACTGGATCGTTGGAGGAGGCTTGTACACCCCAAGGGAGCAATGCAACCTCAACCTGTTTAGACTGGAGTGACTCTCAGAGAGCACTGAGTAACAGAAGGATTTGTTAAACGTCTGGAATACAGTCCTTAGGTCCGCCATAGAGAATGGGAAGCTACAGCCAAGTGCACCTAGGTCTGACCAGTCCCCAGTGCTCCCTCTCCCAGCCCCCAGTCCAGCAGCCTATCTTCTTCCCGCAGACCACACTTTAACTCCACCTACTCCTTCTTCCTCCTTTGTCTTCTTTCCCAGGCAAATAGATCACCTGGGCTCTCTCTTCAGCCCTTTGGTCTCCCTCGGGCCAAAACTGGCTGGCTTCAGAGTTGGGGTGGGCCTTTGGGTCATAGGTTACTAAGTCACAACATGTCCAAGCCATTGTCTGGGGTCCAGGTTGCTAGGCGGGGTCACACCTGGTCCTCTGCAACAATAAATGTCCTTTCCCACAACTTGGTTAAACATGCAGCTCATAGGGAAACAATATTCATACAAAACAATAAGAAAATTCCCCATTTTATCACAGGTAGCACCTACAGTCCACAACTGGGGATTAGGGCCTTATTATGCTAGAAACTGTAGACTTATAATGCCCCAAAGATTTTGCTGTTCTCTTGCGTACTTGCCCCTTGAGGTCTAACACCCTATATCTGAGGTTTTGAAGGAAGTCTGAAGCCACTTTAAGTATGGAAAAGGCCAGTTTTGTCCATTTGCCCACATACCGTAAAAAGATAATCAACTTCATATTGCATTTAGTAAAATACTTGAAGCAATAAAAGCATGGAATGGACTCAAGACACAGTGCAAATAAGGAAGAATATTATCTTAAAAAATGTGGAAAGTTGGTTGAACTCAGCATCCACAGAAGATTTATATGTAACCATATTGCTGATGAAAGCAGTAGGAGTTGAGGTCTTTCAACACCACTCAAGAGGTGCTCAGCAACTTGCACGACTAAACTTCTTACTTGGCCCTGGAGGTAAAGGGTAAGGAATATGCCTAAGTTACATGAGTAAGTATGAAGGTGTTCACTTGCATCCCTGATTGCTGGGATATGTTTGGCTCTGGGCATCTGCATTAAGCAGCAGTTGCACTAACTTCCTAACTATTCCACTGCTGAATATCCCTTAGGACTGTCCCCTTAGGACTGTCACATTCAGAACAGAATGGACTCAGCTTGAGCACTGTGTGGTTATTGTATTCTATGTTTAGATCAAGTGAACTTCTGGACTGTGAGGGAGGTGGATGAGGTCACTTATTTGTAGTCCAGCTGTTTTAATATCTGAGGCAGATCCTAAAATGAGCCTATGCCAATCTTGTTTTTCAAGCTGATAATGAGCTAATTTGGACCTCTATATAAGCCTTCATTGCTTTCCATCATGTAGACTGTGCAAGGAAGGTGTGGGTTACCTTGCAGGAATGCTTATTCGTTCAGTGGAGGAGACACCTCTGAGTGCTCTCCTTATGATGATAATGTCTTTTGCAAATACACCTCTCTAAGCAAATAAAATCAAAGCTCTGTTCAGAATGTTCTTTTGCAATCTGGATTAGGACATATTTTTGTAAAATAACCTGGGCCTGATTCTGATCTTGTTTACAGTGTGAATCAGGACTAGCACCATGGAAGTCTATCACGTTACACTAGCGTAATGCCAGCTCTAGTACTGTACTCTACTGAGGGCTGTGGCTTAAAGGATACAATCTAGCCCAAGGTTTGTAGTAGTTACATTAGAGTACTTTAGAAAGCATCAATCATCTCAGTTTGACTGTGCAATTATATGGCCATGGAATCTGGCATTTTCCCAAGACGACACAAAATGGAGCATGTTTGCCATAGAATTCACCTTTTTTTCATAGTCAGGTTCCAAACATTATATTTTCTGTCTCCCTACCCTGCTGTGGCTTCCTAGTTGCTGATCCTTGCTCTCCAGCTTCCTCCCAAGGGTAAGTTAACTGGAGTACTGTGCACGCTCTCTGCACTGTTCCATGGAACCAGGTTGCAGGGAAATCCTTTCCCCCTGCCTTTAGTCCCTCTTCTGTGGACCTTCCGGCCTAATTTTCCTGTTTCAAGGTGTCTGCACATTCATGCAGGCATCACTGCATCAGTTTACATTAGTTCATGTTTTTGAGCATCTCTCTGCAACTGTAAGGGCTGGTAACATACTTATGATTTTACTGAAAGGGTAAGAAAAGGAGAAAAAGGGAGGGGGGCTGTGTAGCCTCCCTGAATTTGTTTGTGATGCCAAACATATCATGAGACATGACCCATACTCTAACAACCCTTTCTCTAGAGTACAGACATATACAAGGTGCCCCAAATGCCATGAAGAGGAAAACAAAACAAAGTTAAAATTGATAACTATAAGGTTTCAATGGGAGGTTATAAACAACTCCACTGTGACAAAGCAATTCCTCCTATTCTGTCAAAACACATTCGCTAAGAACCAGATTCTGTCATCAGAATTCTTTACTCTGAGAGCAGTCCCAGTAATTCCATTGGCCCTTAGTGAACTGCTGTTTTCTTTTTGGATTATGCAGAGTTTGTTGAAGTAGCTTTTTACTTTATAGTTTATTAAATTTTAATCTCTCTTCCACAAAATCAAGGAAAGAAAACATAAAATGAATTATATGCTAAGCTTTATACATGAAAATCAAAAGAAATGTATCAACAGAAAACTATATCAAACATTGCCTTCACTCACAAGGCAAAATATGCAAATAATTGAGAATGCATCTCAATCACATAGCAAGAAAGCTTTCAGTTGTTGTTCCATTTCTGAATGTATTACTTTAGAGAGTAATAATTAGGAAAACTATTTTCTGGGGGGGAAAAACAGACAGGTCTGCAGACTTGGTCTAGGACAAAAATGCACACGAGCCCCCCAAAAGTTTATAATCTAAGTCTAAGACAAAAGACAACAGGTAGATACAGACAGAGATGGGGGAGCAAAAGTTAAAAAATAGGACAATATTGATAAGCATGATAGGCAGTGGTATCAGCACACGAGCTGCCTACCGTTGTCTATATTATTGTAGGCATCATGACAAAGGAGAGTTTTAAGGAGGGATATGAAGGAGGACAATGAGGTAGTTCTGGCACCTTAGAGACTAACCAATTTATTTGAGCATAAGCTTTCGTGAGCTACAGCTCACTTCATTGGATGCATACTGTGGAAAGTGTAGAAGATCTTATTATATACACACAAAGCATGAAAAAATACCTCCTCCCACCCCACTCTCCTGCTGGTGATAGCTTATCTAAAGCGATCACTCTTCTTACAATGTGTATGATAATCAAGGTGTGTCTTCTGTATTTTCCACAGTATGCATCCGATGAAGTGAGCTGTAGCTCACGAAAGCTTATGCTCAAATAAATTGGTTAGTCTCTAAGGTGCCACAAGTACTCCTTTTCTTTTTGCGAATAGAGACTAACATGGCTGTTACTCTGAAATGAGGTAGTTGCCATCTTTCTCCATGCTCAGTTTTTCAAACAAAAATGCCATGGGGATGACAAAAATCAATCCATTATATATTAAGCACATCTGATATTATACACAGTCCATATGGGGCTCTCGCTCACAGCAACTTTGACTTCAATGGGGTTATTCCAGATATACAACAACCCCTATATTACCCAATCTATGTTAGGTGCAGACTAAAAAGAAAGGTCTTCTGAGGAATGAAAGAAGCAGGGGGCAACCACCAAATGCCACAGACCAAATTGCAGGACCCCAAGATTCTTATCCATATTTCAGAACTCTTTATTCATAGTAACAAAACACTTCTTTTAAACAGTGATTTATACTCTGGGTAATTTACTATGCAAGTCTCTTTCTCAGATTTAATTTCCAATTTGGCTGTTTTAAGAGTTTTGTGCCCAACTAAGATGCTGTCAAAAATAATTAATAGAGTGGTTGGAGGCTGAGCTTATATGGGCGTCTTGACTGATAACCTTTAGCAATCAAAATGGAAAGAACTTGTGTCACAGTGTCCTATCCTATTAAAGCAGCAGATTGAAAATTCGTAGCTCTAGTTTCTCTGAAACTGGAAACATATATAGATTTGTGTATTTAGTAGAACCATCAGCAACAAAATTCTTCTTTATTGTATTGTTTCTATGGGGACACAGAACTAATAACGTGACTGTTCCATGATCATTTAGGGTGAAACTCACTCCTGTGCAGAATGGGAGCACAAGGCCGAAACTTACGTTAAACCCATGTGAGCCTTCAAAATAGGTGAGAAATGAGTGAGAAATTAAGTGAGAAATGAGTGATACATGGGTCTGTTGTAATAATTAGGCTGACAAATTTACCTTAATTGTGAGCTCAACTGCAAGAAGTATGTAAAATCATGAGATGTTGCAATAGCAAATGTGGATGGGAAAAGGTATGAAAGGGAGACAGAAAGACTAAATTAGTCTAAACAAAAAGGTCAACTGATATAACTCAAGAACTGTGTTAAGATCATGACTGGTAAACTAGAAAATGAGGGTCCAAAAATCAGTGAGCCAAAATTGGTGTGTCAGAAACTCTGCCTAATTGGTGGACAAAATAATGAGGGAATAGACTATTGCCATCTCTACCATCTATCCCTTTTTGGGTCTTTAAATAAAAAGATGTTGCAGGGGAAAGATGGTAGAACAGACTAAAGCTACTTGAGTGAACTTCATCATCAAGGCTGCCACCCCCACTGGGACCTGGAACCCCAGCCTTTGCCATTCTGATCCTGAGAGATGTCCTGATCAGACTGGGCCAGAGAGAGGGATCCAGAGGACATTGTTACCCCTACCACTTCCAGCTGAATTCCAAATGCCATGTGAGATCATAGAATTTTAGAAGATTAGGGTTGAACGAGACCTCAGGAGGTCATCTAGCCCAACCCCCTGCTCAAAGCTGGACCAACACCAACAAAATCATCCCAGCCAGAGCTTTTTCAAGGTAGGCCTTAAAAACCTCTAAGGATGAAGATTCCACCACCTCCCTAGGTAACCCATTCCAGTGCTTCACCATCCTCCTAGTGAAATAGTGTTTCCTAACATCCAACCTAGACCTCCCCCACTGCAGCTTGAGACCATTGCTTCTTGTTCTGTCATCTGCCACCACTGAGAACAACCAAGATCCTTCCTCTTTGGAAACCCCTCCCCCTTTTCGGGTAGTTGAAGGATGCTATCAAATCCCCCCTCATTCTTCTCTTCTGTAGACTAAATAACCCCAGTTCCCTCAGCCTCTCCTCGTAAATCATGTGCCCCAGCCCCCAAATCATTTTCGTTGTCTTCCAATGTACTCTCTCTTATTTGTCCACATCCTTTCTGTAGTGGGGGGCCCAAAACTGGATGCAATACTCCAAGTGTGGACTCATCAGTGCCAAATAGAGGGGAATAATCACTTCCCTCAATCTGCTGGCAATGCTCCTACTAATACAGCCCAATATGCCATTAGTCTTCTTGGCAATAAGGGCACACTGCTGACTCATATCCAGCTTCTCATCCACTGTAATCCCCAGGTCCTTTTCTGCAGAATGGCTGCTTAGACAGTCGGTCCCCAGCCTGTAGCAGTGCATGGGATTCTTCCATCCTAAGTGCAGATGAAACAGCCTCACACTTTAACAACAGCTCCACTCCATCTCAACTAACTTCTTCTCTATTACCCCAAAATATTGTTGTTACCATCTTTGACACCATCTAAGAAACTGTCAGACAAGGTTGTTCCCCCCCCCCCCCTTCTTCTTTTAAAACTCTCTTCAGCTAAAAGGGAACAAGAAATGTTTTTACTTTTACTATTAAGTTTTTACTTACTACTTTATTTTTCAAATGCTTTCACTGTGTCTTTAATAGCGTCTTTAATCACTGTGTCTTTAATAAAAGGTTACAAGAATTTTTATTGTTGTGTTTGCTATGGTACTAAGCAGGCTGAGGTCTCTGTATATCAAACCCCAGAGCTTGTTTAACACTGTTTAATGTTGGACAGTGACAAGGAGTCAGGGTTCCTTTCCCACTCTGAATTCTAGAGTACAGATGTGCGGACCCGCATGAAAGACCCCCTAAGCTTATTTCTACCAGCTTAGGGTAAAACTTCCCCAATGCACAAAGTCTTTGCCCTTGGATTAAGTAACACGCTGCCACCACCAAGTGATTTAACAAACAATTAGGGAAAGGACCACTTGGAGTTCCTATTTTCCCAAAATATCCCCCCCCCCCCAAGCCCTTACGCTCCCTTTCCTGGAGAGGCATGAGAATAAACAAGATGAACATAGACCAGCCTTGGATTTTTAACACTCAAAAAACCCAATCAGATTCTTAAAAAAACAGAACTTTATTAGAAGAACAAAAAAAGATAAGAGAACAACTCTGTAAGATCAGAATGGAAGATAATCTTACAGGCAGTCAGATTCAAAACATAGAGAATCCCTTTAGGTAAAACCTTAAGTTACAAAAAAGACACAAAAACAGGAATACACATTTCCTCCAGCACAGCAAATTTCACAAGCCAAAACAAAGAAAACCTTACACATTTTCTAGCTAGATTACTTACTAACTTTACAGGAGTTGGAGGGCTTGCATCCTTGATCTGCTCCCAGCAAAGATATCACACAGACAGACAAAAGCCTTTCACCCCCTCCAGATTTGAAAGTATCTTGTCCCCTCATTGGTCATTTTGGGTCAGGTGCCAGCCAGGTTACCTGAGTTGCTTAACCCTTTACAGGCAAAAGGACATTGCCTCTGGCCAGGAGGGATTTTATAGCACTGTAGACAGAAAGATGGTTACTCTTCCCTTTATATTTATGACACAGGGCTATGTTAACACTTTTGGCCCTATATTCCATCTAAATTAATACAACAGGTCTGACATTCTGGACAGAAGTAAATTTAGCCTTGGTTACTAATCTACTTTAATGATTATGCAGTGACAACCACCATATAAAGCCTTCTCAAGTTATGGCTTACAAGGTGTGTAGGCCTCATGCAGGCCATCTGCACATGGGTTTATTTCACAGTGAGTGCAAATATATACTGAACACCAATTCCATTACCTAATCTGACCCACCTCCACAAGTAAGAATATCTTTTAGAATGACTACTAAGTGGATATCAAGGAGAGACTATGTTAAAATCTATCAAAATATGGATGTTGCTTTCATCATTGTAAATGCAAATGACCTTCTGACATTTGTCAATTAATGTCTGGATTGTGACGTCCTAGAATTTTCTTCAAGGTAATTAGCCTGTTTGGCTTTTCATTTACAATATTGTTAGTGGCTTTTGTTTTTTCTCAGAGAGAGTCTCAAACATATTAGGAATCTCTGAGGGGTCCGAAGGGAAAAAAAAAAAACAGAGAAAAGGCTAGACTAGCTTTAGGTGATGTGCAAGGATTTTATCCAGAGGGGAGTTTTTAATTTGTTTCTTTAAGAGTTTTATAATGTATTTCTCCTGTGCTCTGCTAATCTGTAATTGTCTTATTCACTCACCTTTCATTGTTCCCTGATGTCTGTCTTCTCTACCATTAATCCTTAGAAGGCTGAAGTCACGTATATTCATCCTCACTCTCCTCCACAACCGGAGTCTGTGTTCCTCCCCTTCCCTACTCCCTCTACCTTTCCCTCAACATGATAAGAGAAGACCATGTTACCCTTTCCTTAAATCTACTTCTGAGCAATAGAATGCATTTCTCTTAGTGGAGCAGTTGCCACCAGTTCCCCAGCCACCTTGCAAAGGTGCCATTGCTATCACTCGGCCGCTGCCCTCAGCCAACTTTAATAATAACATTTTAATAATTGATTAATAATTACAGCTATTATTTTATTATTACAAGGGAGTGAGTGAATAAAAATATATTAGACTGAGCTTGAAAAGTTTATGGAGGGGATGGTATGATGAGACTGCTTACAATAGCATGTAGCTGATCTGCAACTGCTAGCAGCAAGTATCTCCAACGGCCAGTGATGGGGAGGGCTCTGAGTTACTACAGAGAATTCTTTCTCAGTGTCTGGCTGCTGGGTCTTGTCTAAGTGCTTGGGGGTCTAACTGATCAGCATATTTGGGGTCAGGAAGGAATTTCCCCCCAGGTCAGATTGGCAGAGTCCCTGAGGGTTTTCCTCTGCAGCATGGGGCCCGTGTCACCAGGTCATGCGGGTTTAAACTAGTGTAAATAATGGATTTGCTGTAATTTGAAGTCCTTAAATCATGATTTGAGGACTTCAGTAACTCAGCTGGAGATTATGGGACTATTATAGGAATTGGTGGGCGAGTTTCTATGGCCTGTAACGATCAGAATAGATGATCATGATGTTCCCTTCTGGCCTTAATGTCTATGATATCTATATTTGTTTTATATAACTTTAAAAGGTCATTTAAGTGCTGTAATAAAGCACTTAAACTACAAGACTTGCCCATTCACAGCCATGACTCCATTAATTTATTAATATTACTTTGCAATCCACAAAAACTCCCACCTGAAATTGTGTTTAAGTAAGCACCTTTTTAGGCTGGTTTAGTACCTTTTCTAGCCAAATCCACCCTTGTCCATGAAATCCTCTATCTGAGAATATAACAGTAAAATCTTGGGCTTTTTATGGTTATCTCCCTGTGCAATTAGCAAGCCTGTTTTTCTAAAAATCCCTGATTGCTGCTCAACTACAAGGTGATTGTAACAAAATTGAGTGGTTTCTCACTTCAGATCTGACATTTATTATATGTATTTGAGGAATTTACAAAAACACAAATTGTTTCCTCAACAATAAAAAATAAATAATTGTGATAATAATACTTTGCATAAACTGTAGGTAATACATTTCATCCAAGGATCTCAAATTACCTTTCGTATGAAGACATATTTACTGAGCATGCATAGTTCCTTTCTCATACAACTCATAGCAACTACATTTAAAAATTAGTATGAACATAAAGATTTCATATGGACTAACGGTCCTTATTTGCTCCTGTTCCTTCTGAAGTAAAGGGACAGACTAACTCGGTGGGTGCAGTTCCTGATTTGGGATTTTTCTTCTTGTTCCAGTGAAACTCTCTCTGATTCTGTTAATTTTCTAGACACAGTAAGATGATAGCTTTCCTTGGCTCTGGGTGTGTGTAGGCCCTATGACTTGACTATCTGAGTTACTCCCTGGAACAGTCCTGCTAGTCAAAATATGGCACATGTGATTGTGGCTGAAACGAATTACCACTTCTGTGTGAATAATAGTCAACTGTGAAGATCTTGCAATATTTTCATTGTCTTCTCAATATTCCTCCACTCTGCCTTTCTTGACCATGTGTAGCTTCCTTCAGCTAATGCTTCAAAATGAGGAGAAATTCTCTATCTCCATTCTCAAGTCAGATTTCCATTGGACTTCATTAGCTATAACTTTTGTATCATCCTTCATCTTGAACTTTCCTTCTTGTTCCATCCTTCCTGTCCTTTCCTTCTCTAAAATCTGCCTTTACAGGTGAACCATTGCTTGAAGTCCAGCTCTACTGACACCCCCCCCTTATGCTGTGATCTCTTCTAACCAGAACACCGCAACTCCCTGCTCCCCAAACTCCAGCAGATACAGAATGCTAATGCTCACTTTCTCACATATACAAAAATCCTCAGCCACATTACCTCACCTTCATCTTCAAGCAGCTACACAAAATCCCACTCCCTTTTAACTAGTTTCAGAGTGCCCTTCTTGTTCAAAACATTCTCACAGTATGTGCTAAAGTATCTCATAGACCTTATGTCTTTCTGGTTGCATTTCCACTAGCTCAGCCCCAGCCTCCCTTTGCCCTTTACATAAACATGTGTAGCAGTAGCAAGACTGTGTGAAGAAACTGAGTTGGTGAAAGAATCTTGTTCTCCATCACATCAACTCCACGTCTGTTTACCAATTTGATCTGAATACTTCTCCCTCTCCTTCTAATGGACCACTATTTTTTTCTCTCCCTCTGCTTTTTTTTTTTTTTTTTAACTTCATTTTGATCTTTTAGGAGATGTAGATGCTATATCATAGTTTGGCTCTATCAGATGAAGACAGCAGGGACTAGAGGTACAGCTGCCCATGTTATGGAGCAGCTGCATAGATTTGCTGTCAATTTTCATTCACTATATAATTAATTATTTGCAGTCAAGATTGCTGTTTCTAATGCTCATTTGTCACTGTTCTCCTTAAGATGGCTGAAGCCTATCTCACTTTCCCAGGAAGAATGGAAAACTGAAGACTAACCTAGAGGACTGAAGTGTTTCCCAAGAGAAATGAACAAACTTCAGTAGATTATGTATAACAAGTAGAGTTCATCCCTTTCAAAAAAATCTATTGAAATAGCTCCAGAGAGGCAGTATTGCTTCATGGAAAAAGCAGGAGTGTTGGAGATAGTTTTGGCCTGTGGAACTTGGGTAAGCCTGGTGAGGTCCATCTGCCTCAGTTTTCCAACTGCATAATGGGTATTGTATATTAATACACCTTGGTAGTGATGGGGAGGTATGAACGGGATAAGCCCTTACTCCTTCTTGCATTTCTCCTTGGTGGGAGCAACCTCTATATGTATTTATAGAGAGAGAAAGTAGAGTATGTTCCTTACAGGTTTACTTTTCTTACAGAAAAGACAGTATCATGTGAAGTCACTCACCCAAGCTACAAGGTAATGTAGTAAGGGGCGACTTCAATCATTCTGCTGCAACATGAATCATAGAATATCAAGGTTGGAAGGGACCTCAGGAGGTCATCTTGTCCAACCCCCTGCTCAAAGCAGGACCAATCCCCATTTTTCCCCCAGATACCTAAATGGCCCCCTCAAGGATTGAACTCACAATCCTGGGTTTAGGAGGCCAATGCTCAAACCACTGAGCTATCACTCCCCCCCAAATCCTCTTTTAAATATCTATGAAGATATGGAAAATAAATTATTTAGGCTTTTTTCCAATTCCTCAAATTTCCTTCCTTCACACTCCCAAACCCTTGATTTCCTTCTATTCCTCCTCCCTCATAAAAGTTCCCCACTACCACCAATTTCTCCTCACTGATCAGAGATCTCTATTATGGAATGGCCAGATAGTCTTACTGGGCTTAAACTACTAATGTAAGGGTTTTTTCATCCTTTGACGAAAACAGATATTAAAGTATTATTACTATTGTTACTATTATTTAGGGCTGTCAAGCGATTAAAAAAATTAATCAAAATTAACCGCACAATTAAAAAAAAATGATTGCGATTAATCACATGATTAACCATGCATTAAACAGTATTAGAATACCATTTATTTAAATATTTTTTATGTTTTCTATATTTTCAAATATATTGATTTAAATTACAACACAGAATTCAAAGTGTACAGTGCTCACTTTATGCTTATTTTTATTACAAATATTTGCACTTTAAAAAACAAAAGAAATAATATTTTTCAATTCCCTCGTTACAAGTACTGTAGTGCAATCTCTTTATCATAAAAGTTGAACTTACAGGAGACAATGCTGCCCGCTTCTTGTTTACAATGTCACCTGAAAGTCAGAAAAAGCATTTGCATGGCACTGTTGTAGCCGGCATCGCAAGATATTTATGTGCCAGGTGCGCTAAAGATTCATATGTCCTTTCATGCTTCAACCACCATTCCAGATGACAAGCTTCGATGCTGATGATGAGTTCTGCTCAATAACGATCTAAAGCAATATGGACCGATGCATGCTCATTTTCATCATCTGAGTCAGATGCCACCAGCAGAAGGTTGATTTTCTTTTTCGTGATTCAGGTTCTGTAGTTTCCACATCAGAATGTTGCTCTTTTAAGACTTCTGAAAGCATGCTCCACACCTTGTCCCTCTCAGATTTCGGAAGGCACTTCAGATTCTTAAACCTTGGGTTGAGTGCTGTATCTATCTTTAGAAATCTCACATTGGTTCCTTCTTTGAATTTTGTTAAATCTGCAGCGAATGTGTTCTTAAAAAGAACAACATGTGCTGGGTTATCGTCCAAGACATATTTATCCAATAAATGGCAGGATGTATGTAAAACACAGAGCAGGAGACATACAATTCTCCCGCAAGGAGTTCAGTCACAAATTTAATTTGTGCATCATTTTTTAACAGGCATCATCAGCATGGAAGCATGTCTTCTGGAATGGTGGCTGAGGGGGCATACAGTGAAGGGGCATACAAATGTTTATCATATCTGGCACATGAACATCTTGCAATACCGCCTACAAAAGTGCCATGTGAATGCCTGTTCTCACTTTCAGGTAACATTGTAAATAAGAAGCAGGCAGCATTCTCTCCCATAAATGTAAACAAACTTGTTTGTCTTAGAGGTTGGATGAACAAGAAGTAGGACTGAGTGGACTTGTATGTGCTAAAGTTTTACATTGTTTTGTTTTTGAGTGCAGTTATGTAATCTACATTTGTAAGTTGCACTTTCATGATAAAGAGATTGCACTACAGTACTTGTCTAAGGTGAACTGAAAAATACTATTTCTTTTATCATTTTTACAGTGCAAACACTTGTAATAAAAAATAATAATCTAAAGTAAGCACTGTATACTTTGTATTCTATGTTATAATTGAAATCAATATATTTGAAAATATAGAAAAACATCCAAAAATATTTAATAAATTTCCATTGGTATTCTATTATTATTTAACAATGTGATTATTTTTTTTAGTTAATCGCGTGTGTTAACTGAGATTAATTGACGGCCCTACTATTATTACATTATGACATTTCTCACAAACCGAGTTAGCCAAAAAAATTAAGAAAATAATGTAATTTTTTTTATATAAACTGCCTATTTGGACACTGCTGATTAAAAATATATTTGGGGCTAATAACTAATTATTATATTATAAGACTGCCTCTTATTGGAATATGTTTAATCAAATGATATCTTCATTGAAGTATAATACGTTGTGAGAGCTGGACCAAAATGACATCTCAAATATGTCCTTGACCCCAAACAATGTCCATTATATTTTTGAAAACCTCTGCTATTTTCATTTTCTTCTAGGTCTCTAGGTGAAAATCTTGACAGCAGCAAAAAAAAAACAAAAACAAAAAACAAAAAAAAAATGCCACAACATTCTGCCCTTAGATGAGGTGGCTGAAAATCATCTGGAGTGTCTTGAGGAAAGATTTTTTTTAGACAATGTTCCTCTGACACACAGGTGTGTCAGCAATCTCTGTCTTATTCTCCCTCACACAACCTCTAGCCCCACAGGAGGGCCCAGATTGATGGAGAAAGGATCAACCAATTTCAATCTTGGTGAGAAATGTTCAGTTCCCTATCCAGAAATAGATAAAGCTACAAGGTAATGTTGCAACATTTGAAACTAACAGGACGCATCTCTCCTCTTATTTACACCAGTTTTGTACTGATCACAATGGGGTTACTCCTGATTTATACCAACATAAGTCAGAGGAGAGCCATGTGCTGCTCACTGATCAGTCAGTGCTTAAGGGGCTTGCAACAGCTCTGCTCTATTTTGTGTCTGGTTCCAAACCGTGAGCATAACAACAAAAATTTCACAGTGCCCCATCCTGGTTCACTGCCTGACAAGTTCAGCACTTAAAGGCACAGTCCCCAATACCACAAAACAGGCCAAAGGTTTTAAGCTTTTGGGGTATGTCCCAGATTCTCCAGCGTAGTACAGCCCCTTTGTATCGCACCACTGGAATATTCTGGCTGTAAAGTTGCCATATCTGTACTTGGAAGGCTGATCACAATGCAAGGGGAGAGATCGATTCTGTGTTGGACCAGAAGCTTTTATGCTGTTCTGTGCCATCACCTTTCCCTGATGCCAGCATAGCAGGCATGGGTATGGCACCCCTATGGTACAGTGATCTTGAGTTGTACACTATGGCCCCTCCTCACTTGTAGGCTACCTTTCCATCCCAGCTGTCTAATTTGCATGATGTGCTGCCTGGACACAGCTGAGGATCTGGCTCTATATATTTTGTAATATTATTTCCTTATAGAGAGCCCTTAATATTGTATCTTTTACTCTTTATGCAGCAATGACAATATAAAGAAACCACATGGGCAGAGTCAGGCTCCAAATAGCTGTGTTTACTAGCTATATACAATCAAACAAGGCCTAGGGCTATACGTATCACTTCTCTGACTGGTTTCTGGTGGCTTCTAAAACATACAACACAATTAGTGCCACTAGAGAGCTCACAAACTAATAAAGCATTACTACCCTATTCCTATACACTACACTTGATGAAAATGTTCTTCCCCAGCTCCTCACATGATATTCTCAGTGATATATAATCAGAGAGATTGGCAACAAAGATTATTTTAGCAGCTGGATTTTTGATGAAAGAGAAAGGGGTGAGATGGTTGTACTGGACGCCAGAGAAATGGAAGTTATAGCAATTAAGGTGGTAGATAATGAAAGCCTTGGGGAGCATTTTGGCTGTCTGGACAAAAAAAGAAAGATGGATCTTGGAGGGGGAGACCACAAGATGTGGACACAGCATAGATATCTGGAACAAGCAAGAGGGAGGTGTCAAGGATGACTGCCATGTATATCATTCAGTGTCCAATCCTGCGATTTTAGTCAAGCAAAACTCCCCTGAATTCAACAGGAGCTGGATCAGGTCCATGATTTCATGAGGGGAAATGGCAAGGTCAGCTTTCATGCAGCTCTGCAGTGGATCCACCACATCTGAAACTATTCAAAGGGGTCATTAAAAATTAGTATTTTGGAAAAAGTGAACTAAGACATCCTCCATAGTAGGTTGGCTTGTTGATTTATATGTTCAATTGTTACTACATTTTGCCTCAAAGGAATAGGTCCATTGAGATAAATATATTTTTAAGACATCCTGGGGCTAACAAGACACTAGGCCAGTGGTTCTCAAACTATTGTACTGGTGACCCCTTTCACATAGCAAGCCTCTGAGTGCGACCCCCCTTATAAATTAAACACACTTGTATATATATTTAACACCATTATAAATGCTGGAGGCAAAGCGGGGTTTGGGGTGGAGGCTGACAGCTTGCGATCCCCTCCCCCAGTAATAACCTCACTACCCCCTGATGGGTCCTCACCCCCAGTTTGAGAACCCCTGAACCAGGCACACGTTATTCTACCTGTGTATTCATCAGAATATTTTCTTAACAAAAGGAAAAGACATTTTCGGAAGCGTTATGAACCTCCATGGGCAAGAGAAATCCTTGAAGAAGAATAACCAAAGATAAATTAGACATTATCAGATATCATGATCATTCTTCATGCAATAAATGTAGTGCCAAAACAATATTAGTTCTTCTTGATGTGTACTGTTAGACTTTTCAAAACAATCTGAAGTAGATGGGGCTAGCAAATCACTGAAAGATCATTTATAAGTGACAGTAGTATACATGTCTTCTAGTTTTTAATGAATCCCAGCAGAATCTTTTGGAAAGTTCACAGCACTGAGTAGTTCTGTCATTATTAATTGCCAAGTTTGTTAAGGAAGACATCTCCTCTGATAACATTTGATTAAGAGACAAAACAGACACTACTTAACTTCAGGAGCACTCTTTAAAAGCATCATCTGTGTATGTCTCCTTTCTATATCTGTTTATACAATGTTACGTTCAAATGGAAGATCTAAATTAAGAGTGAATGTTTTTAATCCAAAGGGGGCATTAGGGAGGTTCTAGGATGCGGAGGAGCGGGGAAGAGCATAATGTTGCCTTAGGCTGTATTAACTTCCATTGGTTTCCTCTAAGGGAGGCTGTGGAGGAACTGAAGTGCTCTAGTTGGATGGAGTTAAAAGGAGTGTTGTGGCTTCTGAGTCCCCACCCTCAGCCTGCCTCCACTCTCCACCTTGACACCATGAATGGAGAGAGGGACAGGCACAGGAACTGGCTTTAACCACTTCCCCCTGTAGAGAGCTCTTTTGTGCTGAGGCAATTCTCCATTGGCCATTTCTAGCCAGCTTAAGTGGTGTAAATTGAACTGAATGGACTGGAGAATCAACCGTAATGGTTTAAGGATTAACTGCCACATTCTGTTCTCAGTTACACTCTTGCAGCTTATTGTCCACAGTGCTATTCAACAGACATAAACGAGACCACAAATTGCTACAACGTACCTGAAACCCTTGTCCCACCAAAAGGACTTAAAGCCACCTTAGCCCTTGCTGTAAGGATATTTTTTTGAATACAAAAAAACAAAATCACTGAGACATCCTATATGGACTGGGACCACACAATGACATTTTTAAATAGTCACATTTCAGACCAGAATTGTAGGTCAAGGGCCAGAATCTCAGCTGGTATAAATAGATGTAGCCTCATTGATTTCAGTGGAGCACGGCTGACTTACATGAGGGGAACATTGGGTCCAGACTCTTTAAACAGATTCTCTGTAAGAAAGGATTGGTGCTATACTATTTTTAGATCTTCAAAAACAAAAGCAAAAAAAAAAAAAAAAGAATCAGTAAATAAATCGCTAAAGAATCAGTAACTGGAAAAGTTAGCATTGTCCTCTTGACCATGGAACTTTGTTTGGAAACAAACTTGGAAGCCAAATTTAGGTTTCAAAAATGCCTAATATTTTTGCTCATGTATTTATCATTTTCATGAAAGGAATGAAAATAATCTTCAGACATATGTTTCAAAGGCAGTCTGGCATCTGTTCAAGCATCACTCATTCACTTATGCCTTACATTATTCTTATGTTAAGTTGTAAAATGCCTTGAATAAAATTTACATTCTAATAACAAATAACTTCAAGAAAATCACAAACATTCTGTGAAAAGAAAGAGGTAAAATGTGTTGAATAAATTATTTGATTCACTCTTAAGTACATGCCTGGTCCAAAGCCCACTGAAGTCAATGGAAAGACTCCCATTGACTTGAGTGGATGTGGGACAATTGTGGATGTCCAATATGCACAACTGTAGAAAAACTGGCTGCTAAGAACTCCCTCCCCAGTCCTACCAAGTAATACATGGGGAGAGAAACAATGGAACTCCCCCAAACTTGAGACCAAGAATCAAGCAGAGGATGAGACAGACAGTGGAGTCTTCTTTGGCCTGACTCTTGAGCCAGGATTATTGCCAGAGAAGGAAAATTCAAGCAGCTTCATTTCCTATGTTGCCAACAATGATCGACATCAAAATATCAACCCTTACCCTCCCTTGTGCCTGTTTCCTTTCTCTTTGGATTTAGCCTATCTGGGTCCTCTAACCAGTATAAATAGAACAGGAACAAGAGAAAAGTTTTGAAATGTGCTCCATTGTTATAATTACAGAAGAGAACTGCCTAGGAAAGAAGGAAAGTTTCAGCAGTTGGAGTGTGTGTCTTTGTCCTTTAAATCCAGATGAAGACTTACTGGAATATGTACACATTTTCCCTAAGATGCAGTGCTTAAGAGGTAGATGAGGTAAATGCTACAAAAGATATTGAGATGCAGATTCTAAACTATTGTACATAGAGTAATGCATATATGGGATGCAATTAAGGTGCAGCTGAGGTGCACTTCAAATATAAGCCACACACAAGGTGTGTACACCTTAGCTGAGGTAGGGTAGTGCCCAGTTTGTGTGAGATGTTTTGCAAAAGCATATCAATTACTCCAAAAATTCCAAATTTTTGACAAAAAGGGTGATCTAAAAAAATCCCCAGTCACCTCTGGATGCCTCTTCCTGAGTGGCTCCACAGGGCACTGCTTCCTGACTTCTCCCCTTCTCTAATATGTGAGTTCCCACCCCTTTCTGCAGTGACTGTAAAAAGTGAAATCTGCCTACCAGGCAAGCACAGAGAATCATTCCATACTATGGAGTGCAGCCTTCTCCCTCTGCTGCCTCTAGCTCTCATTTTGAACAGAAAAAGTCAACACTTTCCCTTTTAACAGTTTTCAGTTAAAAACTTGCATTTTGGGGTAAGCTTCAAAATTTCAAAACTTTAGTCCAATGATTTCATTTTTTTGTCTTCTAAATTGATAGTCTGTTTTTTGACCAGTTCTAGTCAGCAATGTAACAAAGGTGCTGGGAAAAAGAGAGCGGGGACATGGCTAGAAAAGAGAATAGCAGAAGATTGTCTGGTAGACCATTGTTTTTCTAACCACGTTCTTTACACAGCTAACAAATTATGGTGATGTTGAAAAAACAGAGGCTTTGTAAACTATAGCGTGCCTGGATTAGTCTAATTTTGAATCTTAATTTTACTTTCTCTTCATGTACTTATCCATTTAAAATAGTCTACTTCTGATATTTAAAATTAAGGGCCTCCCATTATGGTACAGAAGCCCAGATTCTCTCCTACATTCAGGCCATTGTACACCACACCACCAACACAAAGTGGCCCTAAAGCCAGCATTGCTGGGCACAGAAGGATCACCCCAGTGTACTAGTGTACAACCAGTGTTGTACACCATGCCCCTCAAAACCAGTGTAGGGTGTGTAGTTGGGCTTCTTTGCATCCCCCAGTCCCTTATGGCTGTTAGCTGCCAGTGTACATTAAATCAGCACTCAAGCTACTCCCTCTTACACTCCTACCTAATGAACATCCAGGCCTGGAATAGAAGGGGGTGTCACATTTCGGACCTGATTATATTCACTTGAAGAAATGTTCTGTGTTATTTTCCTAGATGTTAAATGATAGAATTGGGCTCTTTTGAAAACAACCACAGCTAATATAGTCTATGAAAACAATGACTTCCAGTGCCCAATCAGGAAGGTAACAGATTCACATTAAACACACTAAAGAAAGTTGTATTTTAAACTCAAGAAGTTTTAGAAAGTTTAAGAAATTTCAGTCAGTGTGTTTCCACTTTCAGATGAACCTGGTTTCAAGGCTTAGAACTGAAATATTAGGGTCACAGGGTTAAATCTATCCTGAAGAAAGGAGGGATGTGAAATGGCTAATAGATTAAAAAATGAATACTTAAAGTGTGGTATGAACACTGCATAAAGCCTACAGATAAAATAAAAGCTATGATTAAATATGAACTCATGCGCCTCTGTGTTACTGGGGAAATCAAGACTTCCATGGCTAAGTTTCTTGAAATATTAAATGGCATGTAATTAGGGAAGAAGCAAATAGATAAGAAAATTGCATTTTAATGCCTTTCCATGTTAATAAATAATAGATATGATAGCCATAGGAGCTATGGGGCTCAGACACATGGGAAAAGGAAAAACAATGAAAACAATGAAACCGTGTTAGCCTCATTATTAGCAGTTTGATTGTGCACTTTGCCATGCTTGCATTGAAAAGAAAGAGACACACACTTTTTCTCATAAGTGCATTTTTTTTTAAAGTGAGTCTGATTAGTGACTTTCTTGTAAAGCCAAGAATAAAAAGCAAGACTGAAAGTTGATTTTCTATCCTGGTAGATAAAGCTTTATACATATATTTAATAAATCTCCAAAGGGTAGGGACAGAGAAGGGTGTAGGAGTTCATATACGAAGTCATCAGGCAACAGGATTTTGGGTGACAGGCTACACAATGCAGACAGGAGGAAAATATGCCAAACAGTCCCCAAACACACGGAAGGGGAAGCATGCTGTCTTCTCCCCCCGATACACAATAGCCACTCTGCTTTAACTGCGCACAGTTGGAGCTCTGCCCCTTTCAGAGTGTGATACTGGAGAAGATGCTTTCCTTGGGATCAGGTGAATTCCTAATCTAAAATCTGGTTCCTCTGGGCCTTCTTTCCTACTTGGAGAGAATAGGGCACAGGCTGGAAAGATTAGTCAGTGGTCTCTCCGGGACTTGTGCTGCCAGAGAGATGGGGAGACTGGACTACTGTGTTGAACTGAGAATGCTCTGCAAGGATTTCCAGGGATCCTTGCGGGTGGCATCTGTTGTTCCTCTCATAGAATTGTGGTGTTGACAATATTTGAAGGAGGGGGTCCCACAAAAATCTTCCCAATGGGTGAGCTCCATTTCCCAGAGGTGCATCTACTGTCAGAGGTTTCAGGGACTGATGAATCTAATAATTTGTTTTCCCATTTCAACACAATCCGTTTCTCGTAACCGAGGAAATGCCGCTTGTCAAACAAATGCATACTAAGTACATTTGCTGAAATTGTTCATTGTTTGTTCCTGAAAATACACTATGTAAACTTGTGGGGCAGTACCATGGTCAACTTGTGTCATTTTAAGTGGAAATGAAACCATCATAGAGAGGTCTGGAGATTTTCTTCCCTGGCATGTATTTGAAAATACTTGGCAATTGCTTTAATCCCCATGACAAGAGATTTTCTCTTCACATGTATTTTTGTGAAACTCGGGGATAAACTAACTCTGGCAGAGATGATAGATCTGTGTCCAGAGAGATGGTGAAACTGAGAAATCTGTCCAACCCCTCCTTGCAATTTAGGGTCTGTCTACACACCAAAAGCTATGCACAGGCTAGTCTGCCTGAGCTAGCTTAAATCCAGCTAGCATAAGTAAAATAGCAGTCTACATATCTTATACACTTAAATAATTTTTATCAAGACCAGAGGGGTAGTCATGTTAGTCTGTATCCTCAAAAACAATGAGGAATTCGGTGGCACCTTAAAGACTAACACATTTATTTGGGCATACTCTTTTGTGGGTTAAAAAACCCACTTCTTCAGATGCATAGAGTGAAAATTACAGATGCAGGCATAAATATACTGACACATGAAGAGAAGGGAGTTACCTCACAAGTGGAGAACCAGTGTTGACAGGGCCAATTCAATCAGGGTGGATGTGGTCCACTCCCAATAATTAAAAATAGCCATACTTCAACAAAAAAAACCCAAACCTTCAAAAACAGACTTCAAAGAGAAACTGCAGAGCTACAATTCATTTGTAAATTTAACACCATTCATTTGGGCTTGAATAGGGACTGGGAGTGCCTGGCTCACTACAAAAGCAATTTTCCCCTCTCTTGGTATTAACACCTCCTCATCAGTTATTGGGAGTGGACCACATCCACACTGAAAGAATTGGCCCTGTCAACACTGGTTCTCCACTTGTGAGGTAACTCCCTTCTCTTCATGTGTCAGTATATTTATGCCTGCATCTGTAATTTTCATTCCATGCACCTGAAGAAGTAGGGTTTTTACCCATGAAAGTTTATGCCCAAATAAATCTGTTAGTCTTTAAGGTGCCACCGGACTCCTCATTGTTTTTCTCAGGATGTGACTATGTGCTAGGTGACTGTTTTATATGTACGTTGCCTCTCTTTACCCTAACTTTCTGATCTTCTCTTTTTAGAATGTAAGCTCTTCATGGAAGAAATCTTGCCCTCATTTATGTTTGTACAGTACCTTGCACATTGTAGGTTCTACAAGGAAATAATAAAAACACTTTATATTATATTATTTATTAATTAATATTATTATTAGCAAGTTCAATTCCATGGAAAGTTGCATATACCTTATGCAGTTTTGCTATCCATCAGCACCTTATGTTAAATTTAGCTCAGCCTGGTAGGCTGGACTCATGCTTCAGCTCTGTCATCACCATCAAGCTATTTTAAGACTTGTCCCTCCTTCTTTTACCCATAGCAATAAATCCTGAGTGAAGTCAATGAGTTTACTTATCAGCTGCAAGTAATTTAAACAGAGGGTGTCCACAGAAATCCCACCTCCTCCCCCCATCTGTTTGCAATAGCTACCATTGCAACCCTGTGTCCAAAGGGTATATGCATGAGAGGGGAGGGAAATGGAGCTGTAGTAAAACTTAAATGATTTCTCATATCCAAGACTGTAGGAGGGGAGACAGCACTCCTGAGCAAAGAATCTGACTCCACTAGAAACAAAATTTACAAGAAATGTTTATACATCATTTCTGAAAGCTATGATGTATTCATAATTTAATCTATCATTGTTTTTATTACAGTAGCACCTAGAGGCCTCAACTAAAATCAGCACCCTCTTGTGCTAGGTGCCTCCAAACACATATTAAAAAAAACATCCATGGCCCAAGTAGCTTAGCCCTGGTCTACACTACAGAGTTAGGTCAAATTTAGCTACGTTAGGTCGATTTTAAAATGAATGCGTCTATACAACCAATCCCGTTCCGTCGACCTAAAGGGCTCTTAAAATCGACTTCTGTATTCCTCCCCGGTGAGGGGACTAGTGCTAAAATCGACCTTGCTGGGTCAAATTTGGGGTAGCGCAGATGCAATTTGATAGTATTTGCCTCTGGGAGCTACTCCAATGTGTCTGCTCTGGACAGCATTTTGAACTCTGATGCACTAGCCAGGTACATAGGAAAAGCCCCAGGAAATTTTGAATTTTATTTCCTGCTTGGTCAGCGTGGTGAGCTCAGCAGCACAGGTGACCATGCAGTCCCCCCAGAATCTCAAACGAGCTCCAGCGTGGACCAACAGGGAGACACTGGATCTCACTGCTGTATGGGGAGAAGAATCTGTGCAGGCCGAACTCCGATCAAAAAGAAGAAATGCTAATATCTATGCCAAAATCACACAGGGCACGGTGGAGAGAGGCTACAACAGGGACACACAGCAGTGCTGTGTGAAAGTTAAGGAGCTCAAGGCAAGCCTACCAAAAGACAAAGGAGGAAAATGGTAGCTCTGGGTCAGAGCCCCATACATGCCACTTCTATGATCAGCTGTATGGCATTCTAGGGGGGGACCCTCCCACTACCCCACCACTGTCCGTGGACACCTGCAAGGGGGGAGTCTCACGCAACAGGGAGGAGGATTTTGTGGATGAGGAAGAGGAGGAGGAGGAGGAGGAGGAGAATGCATAGCAGGCAAGTGGTGAATCCATTCTCTCCGGCAGCCAGGACCTTTTCATCACCCTGGAGCCAATACCCTCCCAAAGTAGGATCCCTGACCCGGAAGCCGGAGAAGGCACCTCTGGTGAGTGCACATTTATAACTACAGTACAGGGTTAAAAAGCAATAGTATTTAATGTTTGATTTGCCCTGAAGAATTGGGATGCATTCACAGCTAGTACAGCTACTGGAAATGTCTGTTAACGTGTCTGGGGATGGAGCAGGAATCCTCCAGGGATATCTCCATGAAGCTGTCCTGGAGGTACACTGAAAGCCTTTGCAGAGGTTTCTGGGGAGGGCTGCCTTATTTCGTCCTCCACAATTGGACACTTTACCACGCCAAGCCAGTAGCAAGGAATCTGGAATCATTGCAGCACAAAGCATGGCAGTGAATGGTCATGGGTTTTGGTCACATTCAAGCAACGTTCGGTCTTTATCTTTCTGTGTTAGCCTCAGGAGAGTGATATCATTCATGGTCACCTGGTTGAAATAGAGGAATTTTTGTAAGGGAACAATAAAAGGACCCCGTTCATGCTGGGTTGTTTGCGCTTGGCTAAAAGGGATCATCCCAGAGAATAGCCATGTGGTGGGATGGGTGGAGGTGTGTGCTGCACATCCAACTGAAAACAGCAGCCCCTCCTTTTAAGTGTGAAACCCAACCAGCATTGCTTGCTATGGGAAAGGAAGGTGCTGCAGTTTGAAATCATTCCCACATGTTATGAAGGTGGAAGAAACCAACCCCACATACCAAAAGGCTTACCATGGCTGCCTGGAAAAGGAATTCTGTTGCCTAGCTGTGTGTGATGTGTCAACATGCTGGCAGGTGCTCAATATAAAAGGCAAAATGCGACCTTGTACCTAAAGCACATGTGCTGTCTGCTGTGAATTGCTTGATTCACTGTGAAAGAGTCTCCCTTTTGTTCTCAGAAATGTATCATCTTAAATTTGACTCTCCCTTTTTATCTCCCACAGGTGCTAATGTTTCTATGCACCCCCTATCATCTCCGACCCTGGGGTTATCACAGATTAGAAAGCAAAATAACTGCACTCGCGGTGACATGTTTTCCGAGCTCATGCAGTCCTCCCACACTGATAGGGTACAGCTTAATGCATAGAGGCATTCAGTGGCAGAGGCCAGGAAAGCATTAAGTGAGCATGAAGAGCAGAGGCAGGAGGCAATGCTGAGGCTAATGGGGGAGCAAATGGTCATGATGAAGCATCTGTTGGAGCTGCAGGAAAGCCAACAAGAGCACAGACCCCTGCTGCATCCATTGTATAACCGCCTGCCCTCCTCCCCACGTTCCATATCCTCCTCAACCAGATGCCCAAGAACGCGGGGGCGGGTGGGGGAGGCGGCTCCGGGCACCCAGCCACTCCACGCCAGAGGATGGGCCAAGCAACAGAAGGCTGTCATTCAAACAGTTTTGATTTGTAGTGTGGCTACAATAAGCAATGTGTCCTTGTCCTTCCCTCCTCCCACACCCCACCCCACCCAGGCTACCTTGTCAGTTCTCACTTTTTTTTTAATTAATAAAGAAAGAATGCATGGTTTCAAAACAATAGTGACTTTATTTACTTCGCCAGCTGTGATAGAACCGGGGAGGGTGGCTGGCTTACAGGGAATTAAAATCAACAAAGGGGGTTGGTTTGCAAGCAAGGAGAAACACACACAGCTGTCACACCATAGCCTGGCCAGTCATGAAACTGGTTTTCAAAGCCTCTCTGATGTGCAGCGTGCCTAGCTGTGCTCGTCTAATCGCCCTGGTGTCTGGCTGCTCAAAATTGGCCACCAGACAAATTGCCTCAACCTCCCACCCCACCATAAACATCTCCCCCTTACTCTCACAGATATTATGGAGATCACAGCAAGCAGCAATAACAATGGGAATGTTGGTTGCACTCTGGTCTAACCTAGTCAGAAAACAGCGCCAGCGAGCTTTTAAACGTCCAAAGACACATTCTACCACCATTCTGCACTTGCTCAGCCTATAGTTGAACTGCTCCTTACTACTATCCAGGCTGCCTGTGTACGGCTTCATGAGCCATGGGAGCAAGGGATAGGCTGTGTCCCCAAGGATAACTATTGGCATTTCAACATCCCCAATGGTTATTTTCTGGTCTGGGAAGTAAGTTCCTTCTTGCAACTGCTCGAACAGCCCTGAGTTTCTAAAGATGTGAGCGTCATGCACCTTTCCTGGCCATCCCACGTTGATGTTGGTGAAATGTCCCTTGTGATCCACCAGTGCCTGCAGCACCATTGAGAAGTACCCCTTGTGGTTTATATACTGGTTGGCAAGGTGGTCTGGTCCCAAGATAGGGATATGCGTTCCGTCTATCGCCCCACCACAGTTAGAGAACCCCATTGCAGCAAAGCCATCCAGTATGACCTGCACATGCCCCAGAGTCACTACCCTTGACAGCAGAATGTCAGTGATTGCATTGACTACTTGGATCACAGCAGTTCCCACAGTAGACTTGCCCACTCCAAATTGATTCCCAACTGACCGGTAGCAGTCAGGCGTTGCAAACTTCCACGGGGCTATCACCACTCGTTTCTCTACTGTCAGGGCAGCTCTCATCTTGGTATTCCTGCACTTCAGGGTGGAGGAAAGCAACTCACAAAATTCAAGGAAAGTGGCCATATGCATGCAAAAGTTTCGCAACCACTGTGAATCATCCCATACCTGCAACACTATGTGGTCCCACCAGTCTGTGCTTGTTTGCCAGGCCCAGAATCGGCGTTCCGCTGTATCAACCAGTCCCAATGCCACCATGATGTCCCAATTGCCACAGCCCGTGCTTTCAGGAATGTCTGTGTCCATGTCCTCATCACAATTGTCCTCGTGCTCGCATCTCCTAGCCCAGTTCTACACATACTCCAGGATAATGCGCAAGGTGTTTTCAATACTCACAATAGCAGCAGTGAGCTGAGCAGGCTCCATGCTTGCCATGGTATGGTGTCCATGGGTAACCCAGGAAAAAAGGCGCAAAATGATTGTCTGCCATTGCTTTCATGGAGGGAGGGAGGGAGGAAGGAGCGACTGACAACATGTACCCAAAAACACCCTCGATAATGTTTTTGCCCCATCACGCATTGGGAGCTTAACCCAGAATTCCAATGGGCAGTGAAGACTGTGGGAACTGTGGGATAGTTACCCACAGTGCACCACTCCATAAGTTGATGCTAGCCACGGTATTGAGGACACACTCCGCCAACTTAATGCGCTTAGTGGGGAAACACACAATCGACTGTATAAAATCGATTTCTAAAAATTGACTTCTATAAAATTGACCTAATTTCATAGTGTAGACATACCAGTAGAGTGAGACTTAGAATCACTCAGTATTGATCTAACTCTGCTCCCTTTGACGTATAATGGCAAATCTCCCACTGATGTCAGTGGGAGAACAGTTAGGCCAGAGCTGAGCACTTTTGAAATCCCACCCAATACATTCTATAACAAATAGACAAAGTATAGGGAGGGGAATAAAGGGGAAGTGAGCAAGCCAATTAAAGAACCCAGGTCTCCTGACTTTCAGTCTAATGGCGTAGTCATTAGACCATGCTACTTCCTAGCATTTAACTTGTATAACTTAAGATGAGGACGATGGGGTGAATACCTGACAGGAAGTTCTCCCTGGAAACAATTTTTTTTTTTGAAAGAAAAAATCCTTTGCCATTTGATACAATCTTTTACTTTCCAAAGGCAAACACTTTGCTCTTCAGAAGCATTTTTATGAATCCCAGTGATAATTAATCTCTGGAAAGGACAGTTTAATAATATCCAGGGGAAAGCAGGGAGGAACTATATGAGTGTTAGAGAAATTATCCTAATCCTCTTTTCTGTGTGATAGCTGAATTTTAACCAGGGACTTTTGGGAACCTCTCAGAGCATCACCACTTCTCATGTAAGTTAAAAACTGTTTACCTAAGGGGGGTGGTGGGGGAATGCACCCAACTAATGTATTTGATGGCTGTAGACAGATGTAATGTCTGCAGCTGAACCGTAAGAAACAATATTTACAAATATAGTTAATGGCAAAACTTTAGTCAAATTCAAATGAGTGTTTGCAGAATTGGGCCCTCATCTAGCAATGGCTTGAGTATGAGACTCTCCAAGTTTCCGTTGCATCGGCTCACATCATTTACAAACACTGTGGTTGTGGCATCCTTGCACATATTGAGTAGTAATTTACGCTGTGAGCTGCCTTCGGGGAACAAACATCCTACAGACCAAACCTGATTTCTTTTCTTTTCATACAGAGCTTTCACTGATTTCTTTGGCATCAGTCCTCAGCTGTGGCCAGTAAAGGGTGTTAACTGCAAAGAAGCTGTTTGCAATTCCCTGATCTTGAGGCCAGTCTTGTCCTTTTCAGCCATGATGTAATTTAAAGAAGTGATAAGCTGAGTATGGCCACAAGAAGCCTAGGCAGCTGCCAGGAAACCTCTGGAGCTCAGTACAGTCTTGCCATCCTCTACCCTATCCCATCCCTGGCTCCCCTTCTATTCTGAGAGGCTGGAGGGGTTGCTGTAGTTGAGGGCTATGCTAGCTCTCTACCGCCCAGGGATTCCACATGCAAGGAGACTCCCCAGCTGTAATGATAACCAGGACTGGGGCAGGAATCAGCACTGAGCCTAATATTTGTAAACAGTATAACAGGAGCTTCTAACATTTTAAGGCCTCTTAATTTTAGCCAGAAGGAGAAAGGAATTAAAGGACCCTCCAGATTCTCTCACTTCTGGCTTGTTTCCCTTTATGATTTTTTTTTTTTAATGAGCTGGCTTTTCCTGTCTGAAGTTTTGCTTGAAGTTTTAAATGAAATTCTAATAGTAAAGGCCCAGAATGCTTTTTTTAAGGGAGGCCTATGTTTTTAAGCTTCTGTAGCCCTACCTGAATTCAGATAAAACTAGGTTTCTTATAGTCTCCAGCTCTAAACCATACCATTTAGACCTGGAAGGAAGAAGAGAAGGAAGAGGCAGCCTGCCCCTGCTTTTTCTTCAGAAAGCTATTTTTAAAGATCCTCAGTTCAGAGTTTAAGCAGATTTGGAGTCCATGGTGAATTAAGGTTTGCCACAAATGGGCCACAACTAACTCCCACTCTCTTTCCCTTTACACTGTGAGTTTCATCTTTTCTTACATTAAAAAAATGATAGAGATGAACCTAAACAGCAAAGTATGGCTACAAACTCCCTCAAAGTTTGAGGTGGATGAAGGTTGGAGCTGTGTCCAGCACATACACGTATGTGAAATAGATATAGACATTCCTGGCTTAAAGAGAAAAGGGAATTAAACTTTGATGGATGGGAGAAGTGTAGGTACTGCCTGGGGATTTTTCTCTTTCAGTCAAGGAGAATCCTATAGAATTTAAAAGAAAAGTTTGATCTTTCTAAAGACTCTTTAAGCAAACTATAGAATGTTAGAGCAGGGATATAATTCTCTATGAAAGTACATGAGCTAGATTCTCAGCATAGGTCTCTTGACTTCAATGGAATTATGCCAATATACAGTCACTGAGAGTCTGGCCCTTTCGGTTGGCATAGATATTCTCTGGAAAGGACTTCATTCTCTATTATATTCTGTAGGTTTGGAGAGTGGATAGAGAAGGATATCCTCATCAGAAATCCAATAACTAAACCCAATGTCTCCTCCTTCTCCCAAAACATATCTAATCACAAGTCACGGGAGTTTTCTGAAGCAAAGCTCTTCCATGACAGCTGCAGAGTCAGTGCAATGAAAAGCAGCTGTAGAGGCACCTCTGAAATTGAGAGGCAGACATTATAGATTGGTTTACAATAAGAAAATGAGTCTCAGTCATTGTGTGCAGGCTTGTGCGGATTGCTCGTAACCATACCTTTTCCTTATCCATTGCATTTATCAGATAGTGGGTATCTAGTTCTTTTTATTATTCTAGGAACAAGTGGAAATGCAATGAAATGATAGACAAATGGCATATCAGAGCAGGATGGGTACTGTATACTAGAGTTTTGATCTAGTTATTCATCTCCTGTCTTTGGCAGCTTACATGAAAACAAGCCAGGTAACAGCACATTCCAGGCAGTGTGGTATCATAGCAGCACAAGAGCAAAGAGTTCACTGCAGGTTGCAGATTGATGACTGGGGAAAGGGAGGAGAACAAATGTGGATCACACACATGATTGACAGAGCAGAAATACAGTCCTAAGGCAAAGCTTGCAGAAAAGACCAAGTAGGTCAGCTCAGTGTAATCTGAGCATAGCATACGCTGATGTCTTTTGGATATACACAGGTGACAGATGTCCTTTGTCCAGGTCAGGGAAATACCCCTAGTGCAAGAACAAGGGAGTCAGAGAGAAAACGAACGGAGAAATTTAATTAGGTCTAAAGCAGATGCAATAATGTTTTTCAAGCTTTCTTTTGTGGCACAGCTACTGACCTAAAAATATGATTGGATAACTTCATATCTTCAGTATTCCTTAATACTTCCCTTTGGTTCCTGTAGGAATTACCTTGTATAGTGCAAATATTGTACTATTTAGCTGTGCCTTTTATTTTGTTATCTAAGGCAATGACAAGTCCTTGTAAACATCCACAAAGTTACCTACTGATCCACCTTCAAATCCCTCCTTAAAACTCTCCTTTGTCATAATGCCTACAAAAAAACTTGACAACAGTTAGGTTGTTGGTGTGTTGAGTCTGACTGCCTGTCATGCTGACCAATACTGTCCCATTGGTTCCTTGTACTCCATTAGTCTGTCTCTATCCTTCTATTGTCTCTTGTTCTATATTAACATTGTAAGCACCTCGAGGCAGGGATTGTCTTTTCGTGCTGTATTTGTACAGCTTCTAACATAACAGGAACCCCAGTCACTGACAAGGGCCCATATAATTATAATACAAATAATAATAAATCACTGTACACAAAGATTGTGCAGAACAACAAATGTTAACTAGGAAGAAACCTGAGCCATAAACGTCAGATCCAAACTATTCAAAAGTGCAAGACTGTGCACACTGGAGGATTTGCTTCATGCCCATTCCTATAAAAAACCTAATATTTTATGAAAACAGGAAGTTTTCTAAAGCAGCCTCCCATCTCCTGACCCAAAGGAGAATGACCCTGACCCTCAAAGGTATTTAGGCACCTAATTCCCATTGAGGACCTGAGCCAAAGTGTTACAGCCTGATTCTCTTTATACCTGCACTAGTTTTATGCCACTGATTTCACAGGAGTTACTCCATTTTTACACTGGTGTGAGAAGAAAAGCAGGCCCCAGCTCTCACAAAATGCTGAGGCTTCTCAGCAGCACGTAAACAAAAGGCAAAATAATGCATTAACTAAAACTACCTAATCCCGATATTTGTCATAAATAATAATGAAGTTTAAAGGTCTTTGGAGCTACATCATTTGCACCCTCTCTCAGAATCCCCTACACAGAATGCTCATTCATATGGCACAGGGTTAAAGTTTCATTTACACTAAGTCCTTTTCATGCTACTCTGTTAGTGTAAAGAAACCTTAAAATGGATCTAAATTTAATTTTGGCCACTTGAAGACCCTCCTACCCAGACAGAGTAATGTAAAGGGGACTTTGTATAAATGAGAATCAGGCCATACTGTGTAGGATGACCACAGGAAGTACTTGGAAAGCTCATTTTTACTTCCTCAGGACAATGCTGCACATGATCACATGACATCTTCAGTTCTGCAATCAGATAATCCATGGTGTCTGATACAGCAAGTTACTATCCACAGCATATTAAACCATGGCCTCTCATGAAACAGTACATTATCACAAAAGGTTCATAAAACCTGACCTATGAGGAAAGGTTAAAAAACTGGGTATGTTTAGTCTTGAGAAAGGAAGACTGAGAGGGAACCTGATAACAGTCAAATATGTTGTTAAGGGCTTCTTTCAGGGGCTGCAGCCCAGAAAACCTGGCTGCATATGGGAGGAAAGGGGCTGCAGGTTGGGAGGGGAGGTTGTAAGCCAAGCAGTAGCAAGGAGAGGGGCTGCAGACTGGATGCCAGACCGTCAGGGTACCGCTTCCTGTGTCCTGCTGGTGATCACATGCAGGGGAGGAAGAGTTGAGATGTGCTGAGCCCCAACCCCAGAAAGCACCGAATAGGTACACACATGCAGCTCCATGGGCCCCAGTGGCCCCACTTCCCATAGAAAGCACCAGCGTCTGGGCTGCAGTCCCTCCTCCCATCCTCTAGGGGATGCTGCTACACTCCCTCTAGGCAGGTTTGCAGAGCTGCAGCCAGGGGAGGCACTTCCCATCCTTTCCTTCCGTGGTTGCAGCCTCACAAACCTGCCTTCCATTTACTAGCAACTGCCCAATAATAGCAGCTTTTTGCTGACAACTGAAGGGATGCTAATAAGCAGAATCTACTACATACTGATAGCTCATATACTAGTATGCTGGAGATTTGGGCTAGATTCACCAATTGACTTAGGCGTCTAACTACCACTTTAGGCACCAAAAAAATCACAGCATTAGGCCTCCCCTTGAAGCTGTTCCACTGTGGCTAAATAATTTTAGTTTTAAAAGTTATTGGTGCAGGGATACTGAACCCTGGGTGACCCACACGACTGCTCTAACAATGAGACTACATAATCCTTCTCTTGCTCAATGATTCTTTCATTATTTACCCACAACTTCAGCCAGAAAGATGAGGAAGCCCCACTTCAGAATATCTCATAGCTCAGTGATTGGGGCACTCAACTGAGAGGTGGCAGATCCCTGTTCAAATCCCTCCTCTGCCTCAAGTCAAAGGAGAACTTGAACTGGGCATCTCTCACATCCCAGGTGATTATTCTAACCATTGGGGTAAAAATTATGAAAGAGGTCCTCATTGTCCTTCTCACCCCACAGCCTCTTGCAATAATGCTGTAGGCACCTAACCCCAAGAGGGGGTTTGCAGCTGAGAATCCAAAGCAGAAGGAGACATCGCCCTAGAGCCACGCCTTAGACACCAGACACCTTGAGGAGGCTGGGCTTAGCACACACTTGTCATTGCCCACTGGCTATCTTAGGCAGGAAGCTGCCTAACATGTTGGTTTTTATGACTCCCATTTTATAGCATCTGTCTTTCACTATTCATTGTATAGGGAGCCTGAGTTCTTAACTTTAGCTTTGTAAATCCCAGTGTTTTTTTCTAGGCACCTAGAAATTAGGTGCAGTGATGCTCAGTGTCATCATGTCTAAGTTTCTTTGTGAAGTCCACATAAACATATACGCATCTCTTCCTAAATGACCACAAAAAGGGGAAAGTTAAAAGGCCATAAGACAGGGAATATGATCAAGCAAACTTCTCACTGAATTCATAGTGCTTCTTCCTGAATAAGAACTGCAGGTTCTGGCCCAGGGTACCACACTCTGCCCTCAGATATTTACTCATCTCTTCCACTGACTTGAAAGATGGCTGTGCATGAAAAGATAAGGCCTGATTCCACACTACTTTGCAACCCGTGTCATCAAATTCAACCAATTAGAACTGTAACACTTTATACCCACATAGGGTGGGTTTAAATGATTGTTCAAGGCAGCATTGGAGAATCAGGTCCATGATATTTACTCTAATGGGTAAACATGGCAAATGCATTACAAGTTGTATAAATAAGTTGGAATCCTTTTAAAAGGCATGCAGAATTCTTTGACAGTCTTCTGTTCACTTCACCACCACCATCATCATCGTCATCATGACTACCTACAATGTCATTATTTAGCTATTTAGTATTGTTGCCATTTTTTTAAAGTACCCAAAAATATGCTAGAACCTATGTAAGAAAGGTAAAAAGACATAGCCCTGTCCCTATGAGTTTATACCACTATTACAGGATGTGACACATGGGGGTAACAAAACACTATCACTGGGATGGGACAAGGTCAAGGTCAGACAAACCTGCCCAAACCAGCACCTAAACCTGAGCAAACACTCTTTACAGAAATTAAGATAGGCCATGTACCAATGGCAGATTTTCCTCCTTCACCAAAGGACATTGGTGGACCTCAGAGTGTCACAGACTTGTTATACCAATAGAATAAAAACCAGCAGGATCTTATTAAAGGGGAAAAGGCAAAATGCCACATTTATTGTGAATATAGAAAGAATCATAGTAAGCAGTTAGTTATAGCTGTAACATTCCATTCAATTTCATATTTATTCACACATTCATTCATACACACACACACATAGGTTCTGCAAGTTTGTTATTACAGTTACCAGCCTTAGAGTTGCTCGTGCCAAGCCACTGGCCAGGTGGCCTGGACACGAGGAGGGAGCAGGACCTTGTCAGATGCTCATCTGATGCTTCTGGAAGTTGGTTTGCAGAATCAGACCCCAAAGTTCTCACTTTCTAGAGTTCATTTTTATAGGAATTTATTCCTGTGCCAGTCTATGGGAATTGCTTCATCATGCTGTTGCTGAATCAATCAGCAGATGGCACATTCTTGACAACTCCGTGCTGCCAGATGTTATCTTGTTCTTCGGTTCTCCCATCCTTCAGGCTGGTGGATGGATTCCAGTCTGCCCTCCGGGGGTCTTCTGGTTGTTTCCACTTGACGCCTTCTTCGGCTGATCGACACTGGATTCTTAGGCTGGCACCTCCCTGATCATTCATTTATTATCCACACCAAGCATCCATCCACATACATCCTCTATCTCTATTTTAATCACAATTGTTAACAAAGAGAGATAAATAGAACAAAAGGGCAGGGAGTCTGTGGGTGCTGTTTCTGTTGTTACAAAGTATCGCTTTGAGTCTCCCTCTGTGTGAGTAGTTGTTGTTACAAAGTATCGCTTTGAGAACAGACTCTGTCTTAGGATGTACTAACACAATTAGCAGCTTGCAAGTTTCACACAGAGCGGGAGAGAAACAGTAAATATAAGAGACCAAAAACCAAGAGACCTCTTAATTAGTAATACCCTGGAATATAAACTATGGGGAATCAAACTCATTTGTGATTTTAATACAGAACTTCTTTAATATGATCCACCATAATAACTTGGCACAGCACAGAAAACATTTTTGTTTTGCTTTCTTTAGTAGTGGAAGACAGCAATCTGTATCCAATTCTGCAGGTGACATTCTTTTTTTTTAAACAGACTGGGCTCTGCAAAGAAAATCATTCACTTTGTTAAAACTGAATCTCCAAATGTCCTGAGTCTATTGCCTCTCTATTTATCTTATATAAGGGATGAATGAAGCACACAAGTACGCATGATTGGGTGGACTTGTTTGCAACAGCTGTATAAGGGATTGCCAAAACTGATTTTGTGTAAGATAGCCTGAGTGCCTGATGTACATTAGAATTCATTCCCATTCTTTAATGCACATAAAAGCACACTAGTGTTTTAGGAAATATTATCAGATCCATAAACTGCAGTGTGCTTTTCTTGGGCAAGCTGTAGCAAGAGCTACAATCACCTCTTATGTGGCTTACTTGACCTTAATGTCAGATATTTTCCATGAACTACTTCCAACATTTGTTTCCTTAATATGTTGTTAGAAATCCTTCAAAGGCACTCACTGAAAAATAGATCCTAATTTCTACAATAGTGGAATAGCACTTTCTCTTAAAAGCAGGCTTCATGAGAAAGCCAACCCATAATAAAAAACATACTTGATTAAAAGGAAAAGAGCCACTTAGCCATCACTTCCTTTTTTTATTTCTCTCTCCTTCCCTCCCTTGGATTACCTGTAAGGGACTAGGGGTGTAGGCAGTCTGGCCAGCAGTCACAGCTGGGCTGGGGTCTGTACATCAGGCACAGTAATCACTAATCAGAAGTCATAGGAATGGCAAGACCTAGGGTCAGAGTCAGGCTAGGGTCAGAGACTGGAGGTCAAGGTTGTATCAGACTGGAATCAGGAGGCAAGAGTCAGGCTGGGCTCCGAGACCAGAAGACAAGGCAAAGTCTGGAGTCACAGCAGCCCAAACTCTGTGTCATTGCCAGACAACTTCCTGGGCCTACCCAGGGTTCAATAGGACACTTGACCAATCAGAGGGCTGCAGGGTACTGTCACGCTTTCTCCCTTGGGTGGGACTTCCTATGGCACCTACTCTCTGCAGTCCTTCCTGGGGGTCACTCTGCATGGCACTGTGGGAATACCAACCAGCCCAGGCTCTGTATACCTGGGTTCTAGTCTATGGACCCTTATACTGGCCCTTTTCTTATTCCAGAAAAATCTTTCCCGTGCCATGAGGGTTATTACCCTCTTTGAACCTTAATGGCCAGACTACAGCACTTAGCACATTTAGGGGGAGCTCTAGGAGGGATTGTCTTTCATAGGACACAAACCAACAGCTTCCCCACCTGGGCTACCCTATGCAAAAGAGAAATGTGCAGGCTGCATCACTCATGGTATAATATGGACTGCTCTTTTCTTCATGCCAGTCCAGAGCCCCATCTCCATCCTCTCCACTCCAGGGGCACACAGAGGGAGCAGTTCTATAGAAGGAAAGACATGAAGAGGTTGAAAAGTCCCTTGAGTCAACCCCTATTCTCTTCTCTTTTATATAGGTTCTTATATCACATCAGAGTAGTATCTTAGCACCTTTCAGTAGTGCATTAAATGACTTGACTATGATGTGTCACATGTTTGTTCTGTCATCCTCTCTCCATGGGCAGCAGTATGTGCAGGAGAGTGTTTTGTATAGACATAGACACATTGCTATATGTTTATATTAGAAAAGGCAGGTCAGAGAAATGTGCCTTGCACCTGGAGTGGAAACTGGTGAGATTTGTTCCTTTGACAGTTCATTCCCTGGTCTTGGGCTAGCTCTGAGAAAGTTCTGTCTCCCACACAATGATCTTTAACCTTATTGTACAAAGTTCCATGGAGGAGTGAAGTTGTTAACTGACGTCTTCATCTTAAAGCTTTAGGCAGTCTTTAAGATACCCCTGGCCCAGGCCATTGAGCACCTTGTAGATAAGGACTGAGACCCTGAATTTGATTCCGTATGCTATGGGAAGCCGGTGCAGAGAAGGGAGGCTAAGTCTGATGTGTCCATGATAGCCTGTGATGCTGAGAAGACATGCTGCACCATTCTGTGCCAGTTGGCGTTTTCTAAGCTGTGGTCTACATGAAAATTGGAGCTCTACTGCAAAGGAGAGAATCTGTTTCTGCTGATTATTCACCATTTGGAATCATAATCTATTTCAAGGGGCAATTATTCTTACAGTGACTAGTCATGATGTCACAAGGAATGTGACTGCCAGTGAGGAATAAGCAGAAGAGAAGCAAAACAAATAAAAACTGAAAAAGAAAAAGAATGCCTTCTTTCCTCCTACCTCCCCCCGCCAGAAATCATTAATAAAAATTCAGTGGAGAAATACCCTTTTCAAAATTCTATGTTGTATTTAACAACTCTTTAAACTAAATCAATGCTTTATTCACACTTGAACGCAATGACAAACTAATTCACGTCTGGATGGGTAGAATCCTTCTATATAACAGATTATTTTTGGACTGATTTTCCAGTAGACACTCTTCCAAAGTGAATTTATGTTTTATTTTAAAATCTATTCAGTTTTGAAAGGGTCATACAGCATATACACATAAAGGAATCTTGCAGTCCAAAAAGCATTTAAGAGTAGAAATGGAACCATTTGTTAATGTCTGCATAGTGTACTATGATTCCTTTGGTTTATAACTATCAAGCAAAAAAGCAGACAATAAATGTGAATACTATTCATCCTTTACTTAGAAACCTATAGGCTAGCCCCTCCCCTCAATTGAATCAGTATACTTAGGAATCAGTAGTGGCAAGTGAGCGAAAATGGAAGCAAATTCTGCTTCCCTCAAACGACATTATTCATAATGTTATGGCTACATCTAACAAGTTTAGCTATAGCTGTGTGTTCATATCTATATCTATCTATGATAGATGAGATAGATAGATAGTGTGACAGACTTAGACCAGAAGGCTATAAGAAAGTAATTTTTTTTGAAGCAGAAAAGAATTTTATTTGCATAAGACTTGCAAAGAATCACCAAAAAGGAAAAAACAAAACTATGTACAAAACAAAAGCAAACACAAGGTATAACACAGCAGTCTTCAGGAGGGAGAAGTGTTCAGGCTAGCCTGGGCCCAGAGTGGGGGGGCTTCCTCGACACTTGTGGTCTTCCACCCTCCTGAGTTACCTGGTGGCCTAGAGCGGGGGGGCTTCCTCGGCACTCATGGTCTTCCACCCCCTCGAGTTACCTAGTGCCACGCCCAGTGTCACCGATTATTCCAACAAGATGGGCACGGCTGCGGGGTGGGCGGTTTGGGGGTGTGGGGGACGTACACCACGTGTGATAGGACCCCTCCTAGGTGACAGTGATGATGGTATCCACAGCGGCAATGGCTGGGGCTGGGGTCTCTCGCTCTTCCCCTCAATCAACGGGTCAGACGGAGGGAACTGGATGGGGTCACTGAGCAGAGAACCTCGGACAGCGCCCACCGCTCCTCAAAGGCGTCAAGGGAGTTGGTGGACGCCGCCCAGAGGAACTCCGCCCGGATACGTGAATGTACTGAGAATCGGAAAACGGCCCTACAGTCGCAGGAAGCTTCATCGGCCAACCTCCTCCATAAGAAAGTAATGGAAGGCAGGTATATAAACCTCAGAATGAGCAGGTCTCTGTTCCCTGGATAGCCAAACAAAGGCTACTCCAGGCCAATCAAGACACATGATGCCAATTAACCAGTTAAGGTCATTAGGCTAATGCCAGCACCTGACCCCAATTAACTGGCAAAGAGTCAGTTGAGGCCGTTAGGCTAATGAAGACAGCTGGAACCAATCAAGGTCTCATTCATACTACTTAAAGGCTCTCCTCCCCAGCCCCCTTGGGGGAAGTCCAGGTGAAAGGAGCTGGAGGAGAGGAAGCATTGCTGTATCCTAAGATAAGGGTGAAGCTAGGAAAAGGGAACCATGGGGAAGTGGCCCAGGGAATCCAAGCAGCTTCAGTGGTAAAGGGAAAGCCACCAACAGCTGCTACAATTAGGTCCCTGGGCTGGAACCTGGAGTAGGGGGTGGACCTGGGTTCTCTTCCTCCTCTTTCTTCCCCTTCCTCCCCCCCATGCTTTACAGAGATCCCCTTGAGAGGGGAAGCAGGCCTTGGTCCAGTCAGGAGGCTGAACTGTGCCTACTGAGCATTATGAAGCAACAAAGATTGTATTTCCCCTTCCCATCTCCCATACTGGCCTGTGATGGAAGTAATTCAATAGGCTGTGACACTTCCTGCTACACTCTGAAAGGAAGGTCACATTGGGGCCTTAGTGAGTTTCTGAGGCCCCTGAATCTGCCTGGCGGACGGACTCCTTTAAACAAAGTATCTGTTGTTCCAAAACCAGAAAACAATTTCAACAACCACTACCAGTTGCTGAGTGACAGTGATGTACTTTACCTATTATGATGTTTACAAAACACTATATGCTTAAATGACTAGTTAAAAACTTCATAAATCTGCATTCCTTGTGGGAATAAACAAGTTACTCTTATCAAATATAAGGTATTTTTCATTTGCTTTCAGTGTAAATCTGGCAATTTTCAGGCCAAACAAATTATCCAAGCCAAACTATGTTTTTTAGAATAGAAGCTTTTAGCAACCTCATGGTCAGATTCCACTCTCCTTATTCACAAGGAGTCACTGATTCCTCTGCATGTGTAAGGGTAGCAGAATCTGGCACTCAGGATGGAGATGTTACTACAGTTCCATAATCCACAGGGCAATGATTGTCTTAAGTAAAGGGGAAGGGTCCCCATGACACTACAAGGACATGGGTAAATTTCTGGAGCAATCTGTTATTCCAGCACCCCAGATACTCCAAAGAAAGTCCATGTGTGCCGAGGACTAGCTAACCCAAACATTTTGGGATACAGGATAGATGTAGTGTTCTGCTTTAAAGTATATTGAAACCCTTTTACTGTAAGGGCAAGTACTGTGCAGGTCTCTTTCCTCTCCAGATCACACTATGCTAGAGCTGACATTGAGATCTATTGGCTGCAGCAGCAGTAGCTACACAAATGCATATTCTAATACTTTCTGCAGGTGCTCTTGTCTTGGCACATAACCTTAGTCAGTCAAGTGGGACAAGGGAGACCTGCACTTGGAGAATGCTCTAGACAGCTGCTTTACAACCAGGTTACAATACAGAGGTGACACATCTGTGCAGCTGATGCAAGATGCCATGTATTATCATAAGCCATTTCACAGTAGGAGATATTCACTGAAAAGCTTTGTGTTCACTGGGAACAATGCTAATAAAAATTGTTCGCTGATTAATCTATGCTACTTCTACTCTATCCATGTGGGCTAACATTGAGAGGAAGAAGTGTAGTTGTAGACATGTTGGCCCCGGATATTAAAAAGACAGGGTGGGTAAGGTAATATCTTTTATTTGACCAACAAAAAGAGGGGGTTAGTGGGTTACAGATTGTTGTAATAAACAATAAATCCAGTGTCTCTGATCAGTCCATGATTTTTAGTGTCAAGCAGAGTTATGAATTTAAGGTCCTAGGCTCATCTTTTGAATGCTCCAATAACAATGTGGGTAAAAGCAGACAATCACTATGTTCTCAAATGAACTCGCACAGGAAGATGATAAAACACCCTATTGCCGGTGGGTGAACACTTTTCACAGTGATCACTTTATACCTGACCTATCAGTCCTCATCCCCAAAGGAAACTTGCACAACACTTTCAAAAGATGAGCTTGGGAGCTTAAATTCATAACTCTGCTAGACATTAAAAACCACAGACTGGAGAGAGACACTAGATTTATGGCTTATTTCAACAATTTGTAACCCACTAACACCCTCTTTTTGTCCTATGACTGCAGAGATGTTAATGGACCACTCTACCTTAAATGGTCCCTTAGACTGTGCGCTAACTACTTATGCTAAACAATCTGTTCTACATTGTGTTTAGCTGCCATGCTTGGAGTACTTTTCCTAGACCTGAAGAAGAGCTCTGTGTGGCTTGAATGTTTGTCTGTCTTGCCAACAGAAGATGGTCCAATAAAAGATATTGCCTCTCCCACCTTGTCTCTCTAATTGACAGGAGGAAGCACAATAAGTCATCTGCAGAAAAGAATTTCTCTCTAGTTTGCCTGCACTTTGTCCTAGAAAGCCAACTAGAGTGAATACCATCTGGCTTGAATTAAATCAGTGTTTAAAGCCACAAGGATGTATGTGGAAGAGTTGAGCACACATTTGCTGAGAGTCGTGCGAATTTCAGAGGGTAATGATTACAGTATTTCTTCAGATCTAGCAAATACATAGTCGAATGCAAAGAGAACATTGAATAACATTATTGGGACTTTGTGAATGTGGAGATGTTTCATCTAGTACCTACAGGCCGAGAAAGTGGTTCGAGAAAGTGTTTTATGCTCTGTCTGGATCATTTGCCATATAAGACTTCACTCTGACACAAGGTGAATTAACAAGCTCCAGCTTTATTGTGGCTATCTACAACAGGCTTCCTCAGCCTCATGGCTTCTCTGAGAGTTCCACAGGAGGTGTTCCTTCTGAAAAATTCCCCCCAGGAAACAGTACATTGCCTGAAAGAGTCTGCTAGGACTTTCATATTGTTATATCCCTTCTCTTAAAAACAAACAAAAAAACTTTTTAACACCCCAATACTAGTTGATGAAGTAATCTAACTTATTTCTTTCAAATGCTGACCACTCTCATAGTTGCTGTGTTCACCATCTTATGAATTTATTCAGCTATACACCTGTACAACTTGGAAATCATCACATAAAATCCCTCAAATGACCAGGTCAATTTACCAATCCACCCTACTCTAAATAGTTCATTGATGCCTCCCATCTGGTCAACTAGACTCTCTAAGCTTGGTGCCCCTGACTCAGTCTGCTACTAATGACTTTTTGGCTCAGGATTCTCCTGATGACATGTGGTGGTTATACTGTCCTTAGAGGTTTCTTTGGTTTTCCTGAGGTGCCTATGGTTTTGCCTCACTATGTGTCCATTTCCATTTTATGTGATATTTGGTTTCTTGATTGCACCACTCTAACTTTGCATCAGAACTTATCCTCTTTTGTCAACGGTTATATACACTTTGTCAAACTGCACCAGACCTTGCAGATCTGTTGTAATAAAAACACTTGTGTTTTTGTTGTATTCTCTGTAGTTCACCAAGGGAAGCTTCTGAGTACCCAGGCTTTAACAATCTTCTGCTTGTCAGCAAGAGGGTCTTCATTCTCCAGCTCATCAATCTTTGGACCAAAGTAGAATTTGGGCCTTGCAAGGGAGTATTCACGTGATCAAGTATTGCTAAGTATGGGTCAGCATCTGCAGCTTTCACTTTTTTCAACAGTTTCTTAGCAGTCTTTATTGCTGATTCCACTTTGCTGTTGCTTTGAGGTTATCTTTCTGAATATATGGGATCAGAATCCCAGACCGGACTGAGCTTCCAGAACTTTCCTGAAACTGTCCATTATCAGAAAGCTCAATATTTAGTATCTCATACTGTACAAAGTGTTCTTTTATCTGCTCTCTGACTGTCTGTATCCTGTGCCTGGTAAATAGTCTATCTTGTAGAAATTGAAAAAATAGAACATGTATCCCTTGTCTCTAAAGGTAAACAAATCCATGGCCACCTTTGCCCATGGTCTTTCTGAAACTTCATGTTGCCACAGGGTCTCTTTTGGTTGACAGTCTTCCCAGGATTTGCAGACATCATACTGTTCCATGAATATCCATAATTGCTCATTCATTCTCTGGCTCCCCTTAAGCAACCTTCAATTCCCAGATGTGTCAAATGGACTTTTTGTATAACTTCATTCCTAAAACTTGCTGAAATAACCACTCTTTTGCTCTGGAATATAATGCCATTCTGTACACACAACTCATGACTTGTCTGAAAGAATGGTCTTCTCTTTTTAGGTAACTCGTCTTTTGTCACTGACCCTCCTTGTAGGATCACAAGTTTCAGTGTCTGCAGCATTCTGTCTTTCTGTACCCGCTATCTTTCAGCCTTTCTTCTGAGAAAGGTAATTACTGTATCTTAATTATTGTCCCCACCACAGCCTCCATGGATCCCTCTTTGCTGGATTCTGGCAGGCATGCACAGCTCAAGGTATCCAGCAACACTAAATCTCTGCCTCGGTAATACTTGATCCTTACAATGTACCCTCTGCAATTCTGTCATCACACACTGTAAGTGTTTTGATGCACAGAGTAATGGCTTTCTCTGAATGCTGTTGAGAAGTTCATGGTCAGATTGTATGTCTACACTGAGATCAGTGTATTCATGGTCAGATTGTATGTCTACACTGAGATCAGTGTATTGATTTTTTCCATTCCAAAGAGTATTGCTAAGAGTGCTTTTTCAATTTGAGTGTAGTCCTTCTCTGTCACAGACTATGCGCTGCTTACAAACACAACATCTTTGCATCATTGTCATTGTCAACATTGTCATCTTTGCATCAAAGTAGCCCCTAGACCAATTTATCTCAGTGAAGCATCAGGAATTCCGCAGGGTTGTAATAAAATATTTCAGCATGGGAGCTTTCCCAATGATCTTTTACTTTCTGGAATGCCAGCTTGTGTTGGTTTGTCCATGCCCATACGCTGTCTCAATGTGTCAGATGTCTCTGGATCTTGCAGCTCTCAGACAGATGGTTGGAAGCCTTTGTGAAATAGCTGACTATTCCTAGGAATCATTAGACTCCTTTAACATTTCTGGGTCTTGGCATTTCTCTAATTGCCCTCACTTTCTTGGGATTTACATTCAGAACTTTGGAGATCAACAAATATCCAGTGTATAGTACCTCGGCTACTCTCAGCCTGAGCTTATCTAAATTCGATTCAATATTCTTTTCTCTGCATATCTGTTAAATAAATAAAATAGTAATTTGTAGTCATGATCTTGTTGTGCTTGTTCTGGATTGTCACTTTCTCCCATTATCAGCACATTTTCCAGATTCCCATCAGGCCCTCCAATGCCTGGGACGATCTGCTGTGGAATACCTCTGGTGCTGGACTGATTCCTATTGGCATCCTTAAGCTTCAGTATCTCCCAAATGGATTTGTGAAGGTAGCCAACTAACTGGATACATCATCTAGTTTGATGTGCCAGAATGCATTTTTCACATGGTATACTGTAAAAAGTCTCACTTTAGACAGATTTGGTAATAGATCGTCATAGAATCATAGAATCATAGAATATCAGGGTTGGAAGGGACCCCAGAAGGTCATCTAGTCCAACCCCCTGCTCGAAGCAGGACCAATTCCCAGTTAAATCATCCCAGCCAGGGCTTTGTCAAGCCTGACCTTAAAAACCTCTAAGGAAGGAGATTCCTCAATTGTAGATAGAGGAATATTGGTTCTGTTTCAAAGCTTTGTTTAAAGATTTGGAGTCTATGCATATTCTATGAATCTATGGCTTTCTTACAACCACACGGCTGCTTAGCCTGACTGTGCTCTTCTCGGTAGAGTATATAATTCCACGATTCTGTAAGAACTGCAGTTTCTTTCAGTGGCTGTAATAATGCAACAGGTACTTTTCTTTTTGGCAATTTAACTGGCTTCATACTGGTCTGAATCTCTATTTTATAAAAATCCTTCATTTATGTCCCTGAAACACATCTGTAGACTCCCTGTGTATCATCTCCCAGTCCCAGGTAATATCAGACAATATTCAGTCACCCTGCTATCCACTTTCATTATGTTCCGGGCTGTACTTTTATTACATTCATGGCTTGCGTGGCCCTGCTGCCCAGAAATGGTATTACTGTCTTATTTCTGGCCACAAAGTCTGTATTCCTATTTCTTCCTTGGATTTCTTCTTTTGATTTTACATTTCCCCACAGGCTTTAATGTGGTACAATTGTATATTTTCAACAGCTGGTTAGTCTCTTCCACTTGTATGTCTGGATTCACCATCCTAATCAGCATGATGTTACAATTTGTGTCATAATCTGATTGAAATCATACCACTTTTTTAAACTTATGCCCATAACTGTTCGTTTTTAAGGTGCCACCAGACTCTTTGTTCTTAAGAAACATATCTCCATACAATTGGTTTTGATGCTCAGTAGGGTCTCCCTGCACTTCATTTACTATTTTGGTCACCCACATAATGTCCTCATATTCACTGTTGCTCTCTTCAGTTACTGTGTGTTCTTGTGATGTCTTTCTTCTCTCTGGACAAACACTTGGTTGCAAAATGACTAAATTTACCACAGAGATGGCATTTTTTCCATAACCTAGAAACTTGTCTTTCAGTCTTACATGTTCCACCAGTATTTGCATGTGTCTGAACCGTTATCCGTTGATGTTGAATCTGATTTTGTTTTCTCTTATATATTGCATGGATAGGTTTCAGAGTAACAGCCATGTTAGTCTGTATTCGCAAAAAGAAAAGGAGTACTTGTAGCACCTTAGAGACTAACCAATTTATTTGAGCATGAGCTTTCGTGAGCTACAGCTCACTTCATCGGATGCATACCGTGGAAACTGCAGCAGACTTTATATATACACAGAGAATATGAAACAATACCTCCTCCCACCCCACTGTCTTGCTGGTAATAGCTTATCTAAAGTGATCATCAGGTTGGGCCATTTCCAGCACAAATCCAGGTTTTCTTACCCTCCACCCCCCACACAAATTCACTCTCCTGCTGGTGATAGCCCATCCAAAGTGACAACTCTTTACACAATGTGCATGATAATCAAGTTGGGCCATTTCCTGCACAAATCCAGGTTTTCTCACACCCCCCCCCTACCCCCATACACACACAAACTCACTCTCCTGCTGGTAATAGCTCATCCAAACTGACCACTCTCCAAGTTTAAATCCAAGTTAACCAGAACATCCGGGGGGGGGGGGGGGGTAGGAAAAAACAAGAGGAAATAGGCTACCTTGCATAATGACTTAGCCAATCCCAGTCTCTATTTAAGCCTAAATTAATAGTATCCAATTTGCAAATGAATTCCAATTCAGCAGTTTCTCGCTGGAGTCTGGATTTGAAGTTTTTTTGTTTTAAGATAGCGATCTTCATGTCTGTGATTGCGTGACCAGAGAGATTGAAGTGTTCTCCGACTGGTTTATGAATGTTATAATTCTTGACATCTGATTTGTGTCCATTTATTCTTTTACGTAGAGACTGTCCAGTTTGACCAATGTACATTGCAGAGGGGCATTGCTGGCACATGATGGCATATATCACATTGGTGGATGTGCAGGTGAACGAGCCTCTGATAGTGTGGCTGATGTTATTAGGCCCTGTGATGGTGTCCCCTGAATAGATATGTGGGCACAATTGGCAACGGGCTTTGTTGCAAGGATAAGTTCCTGGGTTAGTGGTTCTGTTGTGTGGTATGTGGTTGTTGGTGAGTATTTGCTTCAGGTTGCGGGGCTGTCTGTAGGCAAGGACTGGCCTGTCTCCCAAGATTTGTGAGAGTGTTGGGTCATCCTTTAGGATAGGTTGTAGATCCTTAATAATGCGTTGGAGGGGTTTTAGTTGGGGGCTGAAGGTGACGGCTAGTGGCGTTCTGTTATTTTCTTTGTTAGGCCTGTCCTGTAGTAGGTAACTTCTGGGAACTCTTCTGGCTCTATCAATCTGTTTCTTTACTTCTGCAGGTGGGTATTGTAGTTGTAAGAAAGCTTGACAGAGATCTTGTAGGTGTTTGTCTCTGTCTGAGGGGTTGGAGCAAATGCGGTTGTATCGCAGAGCTTGGCTGTAGACGATGGATCGTGTGGTGTGGTCAGGGTGAAAGCTGGAGGCATGCAGGTAGGAATAGCGGTCAGTAGGTTTCCGGTATAGGGTGGTGTTTATGTGACCATTGTTTATTAGCACTGTAGTGTCCAGGAAGTGGATCTCTTGTGTGGACTGGACCAGGCTGAGGTTGGTGGTGGGAGAACACTTCAATCTCTCTGGTCACGCAATCACAGACATGAAGGTCGCTATCTTAAAACAAAAAAAACTTCAAATCCAGACTCCAGCGAGAAACTGCTGAATTGGAATTCATTTGCAAATTGGATACTATTAATTTAGGCTTAAATAGAGACTGGGAGTGGCTAAGTCATTATGCAAGGTAGCCTATTTCCTCTTGTTTTTTCCTACCCCTCCCCCCCCCCGGATGTTCTGGTTAACTTGGATTTGAACTTGGAGAGTGGTCAGTTTGGATGAGCTATTACCAGCAGGAGAGTGAATTTGTGTGGGGGGGTGGAGGGGATGTGAGAAAACCTGGATTTGTGCTGGAAATGGCCCAACCTGATGATCACTTTAGATAAGCTATTACCAGCAGGACAGTGGGGTGGGAGGAGGTATTGTTTCATATTCTCTGTGTATATATAAAGTCTGCTGCAGTTTCCACGGTATGCATCCGATGAAGTGAGCTGTAGCTCACGAAAGCTCATGCTCAAATAAATTGGTTAGTCTCTAAGGTGCCACAAGTACTCCTTTTCTTATTGCATGGATTGTTTCTGCTAACTGCCCTTCCAGAACCCTAATGTTCTCTTTCAGTAACTCTGCAGCCTTACATATATCTCCAAGCATTTTACAAAAGTAAAGTCAGCATCCCCCAGCAACCTGCATGCTATCCAGTCTTTTATCAATGAATCCGTAATATTTCCAAAATTGCCACTGGTTGCTAGTACTTTTAGACTCCCACCGCTTGATATTGAGTAAAGAAATTATCTTTACACTGTTTTGTTCTTCCTGTGGATACAGGGAGTAGCAAAAACAGCCCACTATTGCTTCTAATGTGCATTGAGCTTGGGGAATTTCCCCACAGAGCCTCATGTCTCTCCTTCTTTCTCCAATCGGGTAATAAAACAGTTGTATTTTCACAACATTCTCTTTATCTGCTATAACAAGATCTACATAAAGGTTAAATTCCTCTTTCCAACTCTTCCATGCCTGCACTGAATTCTTAGCATGCAAGTTTAATGTCTCTGAGGCTTCAACCCCTCCATTTTCTGTTATCCGCCTTGCACACACAGAAGTATTGTGCTCTCTCCAGTGCAGCTGTGAATGGTCTCTTCTGCTATCTAGGATTTGATTACCACTGCTACTGGTTATGCTCAGTGTCTGGATCATTTGCCATATAAGATCTCATTCTGACACAAGGTTAATTAACAAACTTCAGCTTTATTGTGGCTGTCCACAACAGGACTTCTTCAGCCTCATGGCTGTTCCTCAGGAGGTGTTCCTTCAGAAGAGTTCCGGAGAAAACAGTTGGCTGTCTGAAAGTGTCTGCTAGCAATTTCATATTGTTACAGAAAAAGTTAAATCCCATTAGTTAAAACAACTAGTCATTACTGTCTACAGACACTTCTGCTTTATTAAAGGAATACTGGGCATTGTTTCCTACCCCCCTCACTTTCCCTGATTTATTTCAGAGCATGTATTTGACAGGCTAGAAGAATTTTCTTGCCCCTTTTTTGTATGTTTTGGGTTTTCAGGCACTGGCCTAATCACAAAGGAATGTCTCCAAGATGAATACCTTCAATTTACACTTGGATGGAATGTTTTTAGAAAAATAGAATAGAGAATGTCAGAGGAAAACATTTTAGAGCAATTTGATTAATTTCTTTGGGTTTTTGGTTTTTGTTTTGCTCACATGATTGAGTGGTTGTATCACTCTACAGTTTGAATGTGGTCTAGGGAAAAGGTCATTGAGTAGGGCTCAGGAAATATTTGTTTTAATTCCGCCATTACCACTGTCCTTCTCACTGACTCTGGGCAAGTCACTTTCCTTCCCATTGCGCATCTGTCTTTGCTGTTTAGATAGCCATAAACTCTCCAGAGCAGGGATGGTCTCTTTGTTAGTGTAGCACTTAGCACAATGGGGTCCCAATCTCAGTCACCGCCTCTTGACACTACTGAAATACAAAGTAGTAATACAATAAAAACAAGTTGCAGAAACGAGCCATTTGAGAAATTGTTAAGGGATAAGGTTATTAATTAGAACCATGCAAAATTTTGAAAAATAAAAAACCAAGAAGTTACTGACACTCACTTGGTTTGGGGTTTCACCAAAAACTCAAATATCAGACCAGGTTCATAGAAAGAATCAGAAGGTGTTTGAACCCGAACCAGTTTCAGGTTGGCTCCACTCTCCGTTTCATCACGGACTGAATAGTTTACTCAAAACCATCCAAACTGTCTCACTGCTCTCGTCTGTTTCCTCATGGATTTCATTCTGATCTCATTTGAACTGGTTTTACAGTTATGAGGGCTGGAGTCGCTACTGCATTGCATTCAGTGTGGTCTTTTACATCTGTGCAAAGTGAGCCAGACAGACCCTTGACCCTGTTATGGCCCATTTGTCAGTCCAGTAATAGAGGCTGGGATGCCAGCTTGACCAGCTATCTGGGCCTTCTCCTCCCCCTTTGTGGGGAATCCCTTGCTGGTGTATACCCACCTTCTTCCAGCTCCTCAGTATGCTGTACAACTTACACATTGATGTAAAGGGGACTAATTCTTCTGACCTCCACCACTTTTTTTACATAAGTGTAACTCCCTTGAATTAGACAGGGTTACTCCTGATTACATTCTTGTGAGATCAGAATCAAGGCCATGAAGTCTAACTGAGCTTAAAGAGTCTGACAAACATCAACTTCAAATCTCTAAATCTGGCCTTCTTTCTTACTCCCAAGACCCCTCACCCTAAAGAGACAGGGAGTAAGATTCCAGAGTCACCAGTAGGAAGTTCTAGGGGCTGTTACCAGGTGGACAGACTAGATGATCACAATGGTCCCTTCTGGCCTTGGAGTCTATGAATCTATTATAAGGATTTTTCCCCTCCTTGAAACATTACCTGTTTAATAAAACCCCTGCCTGACATGACATACACAGCCTCAGAAACAACTCTGACATCATAATCAAAAAGGCTGACAAAGGAGGTGCTGTTGTCATCATGAATAGGTCGGAATATGAACAAGAGGCTGCTCGGCAGCTCTCCAACACCACTTTCTACAAGCCATTACCCTCTGATCCCACTGAGAGTTACCAAAAGCAACTACAGCATTTTCTCAAGAAACTTCCTGAAAAAGCACAAGATCAAATCCGCACAGACACACCCCTGGAACCCCGACCTGGGATATTCTATCTACTACCCAAGATCCATAAACCTGGAAATCCTGGGCTCCCCATCATCTCAGGCATTGGCACCCTGACAGCAGGATTGTCTGGCTATGTAGACTCCCTCCTCAGGCCCTACGCTACCAGCACTCCCAGCTACCTTCAAGACACCACTGACTTCCTGAGGAAACTTCAATCCATCGGTGATCTTCCTGATAACACCATCCTGGCCACTATGGATGTAGAAGCCCTCTACACCAACATTCCACACAAAGATGGACTACAAGGCGTCAAGAACACTATCCCCGATAATGTCACGGCTAACCTGGTGGCTGAACTTTGTGACTTTGTCCTTACCCATAACTACTTCACATTTGGGGACAATGTATACCTTCAGATCAGCGGCACTGCTATGGGTACCCGCAGGGCCCCACAGTATGCCAACATTTTTATGGCTGATTTAGAACAACGCTTCCTCAGCTCTCGTCCCCTAAAGCCCCTACTCTACTTGCGCTATATTGATGACATCTTCATCATCTGGACCCATGGAAAAGAAGCCCTTGAGGAATTCCACCATGATTTCAACAATTTCCATCCCACCACCAACCTCAGCCTGGTCCAGTCCACACAAGAGATCCACTTCCTGGACACTACAGTGCTAATAAACAATGGTCACATAAACACCACCCTATACCGGAAACCTACTGACCGCTATTCCTACCTGCATGCCTCCAGCTTTCACCCTGACCACACCACACGATCCATCGTCTACAGCCAAGCTCTGCGATACAACCACATTTGCTCCAACCCCTCAGACAGAGACAAACACCTACAAGATCTCTGTCAAGCTTTCTTACAACTACAATACCCACCTGCAGAAGTAAAGAAACAGATTGATAGAGCCAGAAGAGTTCCCAGAAGTTACCTACTACAGGACAGGCCTAACAAAGAAAATAACAGAACGCCACTAGCCGTCACCTTCAGCCCCCAACTAAAACCCCTCCAACGCATTATTAAGGATCTACAACCTATCCTAAAGGATGACCCAACACTCTCACAAATCTTGGGAGACAGGCCAGTCCTTGCCTACAGACAGCCCCGCAACCTGAAGCAAATACTCACCAACAACCACATACCACACAACAGAACCACTAACCCAGGAACTTATCCTTGCAACAAAGCCCGTTGCCAATTGTGCCCACATATCTATTCAGGGGACACCATCACAGGGCCTAATAACATCAGCCACACTATCAGAGGCTCATTCACCTGCACATCCACCAATGTGATATATGCCATCATGTGCCAGCAATGCCCCTCTGCCATGTACATTGGTCAAACTGGACAGTCTCTACGTAAAAGAATAAATGGACACAAATCAGATGTCAAGAATTATAACATTCATAAACCAGTCGGAGAACACTTCAATCTCTCTGGTCACGCAATCACAGACATGAAGGTCGCTATCTTAAAACAAAAAAACTTCAAATCCAGACTCCAGCGAGAAACTGCTGAATTGGAATTCATTTGCAAATTGGATACTATTAATTTAGGCTTAAATAGAGACTTGGAGTGGCTAAGTCATTATGCAGGGTAGCCTGTTTCCTCTTGTTTTTTCCTAACCCCCCCCCCCCCCCCCCAGATGTTCTGGTTTAACTTGGATTTAAACTTGAAGAGTGGTCAGTTTGGATGAGCTATTACCAGCAGGAGAGTGAGTTTGTGTGTGTATGGGGGTGGGGGGGATGTGAGAAAACCTGGATTTGTGCAGGAAATGGCCCAACTTGATTGTCATGCACATTGTGTAAAGAGTTGTCACTTTGGATGGGCTATCACCAGCAGGAGAGTGAAATTGTGGGGGGGGGTGGAGGGTGAGAAAACCTGGATTTGTGCTGGAAATGGCCCACCTGATGATCACTTTAGATAAGCTATTACCAGCAGGACAGTGGGGTGGGAGCAGGTATTGGTTCATATTCTCTCTGTATATATAAAGTCTGCTGCAGTTTCCACGATATGCATCTGAGGAAGTGAGCTGTAGCTCACGAAAGCTTATGCTCTAATAAATTGGTTAGGATCTAAGGTGCCACAAGTACTCCTTTTCTTACAGCTTACATAATTATTTTGATGTGATATCATGCTAGGTACAATTGTCCTTTACATCATTTGTTCTGCTGCTCCTGCAACAATACAAAGAGTACATGTAATTACTTTGAAATTTCCTGTTTAGCTAAAGAACACAGATATGAGTACACAGAACAATAACTGCTTGTTCGTTCTTAATATATTGTAATTTAATGAAGAAAATCAATGGTCTTGTGTGAAAATAATTTACTCATTAATCTTAGCCACAGTAACCTAAGTACAATATTTAGATCAAATTGCAGAATGGATAAAGCCAGTGGCAGCACAATATTTCGAATACTGATATCCAATCTGCATTTATTTTTGAGCATAATGTTCTTCAGAGCCTCATATGGGCTTTAGAAAAGGGAGAGTTACAAAGGCAGAAAGCTTTGCAAGCACATATGGTAAATGTATACTCTGACTAAGACAGGGAGAGTAAGGAAATGAGCTGAAACTCACTAGCTTATTAGAGCTAGCAAGTGAAATGCTGCTATTCTTTTAGTAAGTTCCCAGGGCAAAACTGAAACATTTATGTAAGTTTTCAAAAGCATGCTAAATTTCCTCTGGGTAAAATTCAAGGCGCTCAACCTTTTGTGAACAAAACTGAAACTGAAGTAAATGGGAACTCCAGCGATGGAGGGCATTAGGATCAAGCCCTTTAAAAATTAGTGTGGGTTCAGTGTGCTTAATTTAAGCTAGGTGAGTTTCCATCAAGACAGCCCAGAATTATAGGTATGTCCTCAGTGTAATTGGCTAGACCTAAGCTAGTTTGGGAAACCATAGTAATGAAACTGGCAGTATGGACATACATATGGACTAGCCCCCTACCCTTCACCCCCACCCTCACCCAGGACCCTAGGTATGTACTCGAGCTGCAATCACAACTCCTGATTGGACTGTAGACAACCTGTAACTGGGATAACCTACACATTCCTTATCGGACTCTTAATTTATTGGTCAAATCCTCAGCTGGTGTAAATCAGCATCATTTCATTGACTTATTCCACTCTCTATTTTCAGTATGTACATGCGCACATACACTCTCACACACCAGTTACGTGTCATTTGAATGAAATCAGTAGAACTGCACCAGCACAAAACTTGTATAATGTATTGGAAAATCAGGCCTAAAGCACCTGTAGATAGAGAATAAAATAAAATTAAGAATTGTCTGATCATGTACCCAGTGCCATAGAGCAAGACTTTTATCTTTTTCTGGCATTTTTTTGTTTTTCCATGTGATACATTCAAATAAAATACCCAAAAAATCTTTCTGGTAAATACTTGTACCATACTTTTTCCCTTGAATGAAACATCGGATGACAGCAACATCAATGGAGCTTCTTCTGTGTGTCATGTAGAGTGTTTTCACCATGGACTTGATGCAAACAAATCAACAAAAATCTTAAGTATTTAGAAATCGCTCCTTGAATAGTTACCCTATTCCTTGAAATATTGAGTAGCTAACCAGTCAGTGTGCCCAGAATGGGGCATGGGTCCCATGGAAAAGAAGTGATCACATCATAAATTATATTGAACATGTATAAGAGGACATAGGCAACCATAACTATGGTATTATCTTTGAGTGCTTGACTTTACAACCGTTATCATTCTTTCAACATAGTTGTTTCGGTTTTTTAATCTGACTTCCAAGATTAAAAAGAGAGCAAACTAGAAAACAAGAATTCCATTATGTGCAATCATATTGAGACCCACATGGGTCATTGATAGAGTTTATCAGAAAACTGATTTCCCCGCTAAGACAGAGGTTCTCCACTTTTCCAGACTACTGTACCCCTTTCAAGAGTCTGAAGCCTGAGCCCCGCCACCCAGGACTGAGGCATGTAACTTAGATTCACATGGCCCCCTGTGGTGTGGGGCACCAGACAATTCCCTTGCTTGCCACCCCATAATGCCAGCCCTTCATTTGCAACCACCCCCAAACCCATCCCAAGGGGGATCACGACCCCATGTTGATCAACATTGATTTAGTTGATGTACCCCCAAAAGACTTCTGCTTACCCCCAGGGGTATGCATACCCCTGGTTGAGAACCACTGTTTTAGACAAATTGTGAATGAATATCTCACCTGATTATTGGAACAATTACACAGATCTTAATTAAGATGACATTTTAATGTTAAATAGTCAATAAGAAAGTAGAACCTATATAATTATGACAGCAAAAATATAGATAGGGTAGGCTTAATTAAGTGGTGTTATAATAGACTATAAGAAGGGCTATATTCTAATTTTAGATCAGCATGCTCATTCGTCATCAAGATACCATCGGAGAGGATTATATACCCATTCTTCTCATCCAGGGATTCATCATTCTTGGATGCACCATCTCATCTTTGCAGGTATGTGTAAATGCAATGTACAGCTATATGGCAATCCCTGTTTGCTTTAACTAATATTAAATCATTAATTTTAATCTGGGTTTCATTACACAATGTAGCAATTGCATGCATATAAAAATTGAAAATCTTTTCAAACTTACTCCGAAAAACTGGATTAACTACTTCATTGGCTTCTTGTTGCAACACATAATTAACTTGTTTATTTCCAAACAGACCTTCCTGTACTGAACAATCCTAAAATAGATCTTTTTATTCCCAAAGTGTTTCATTCCTATCATTTTCTAGGGGACTAGAGAATATGAATGTGGTAAAGTCCTAAATTAGCCATATCTTGAACTTGTTGCTGATAAGTATTATCTTATCCACAAGGAGTACTGAAATGAATGTGGCTACCCTTGGTATTCTTGCAGTAGGAAAATTCTCTTATATTCCAGCTAAGAAACTTTAAAGCCACCAGAAAATGCATAAACGGAACCTTATTAGTCAACATTCCAGGGATTGAAGTGTAGATAAGTCCACTATTGGAACCTGTGTCCATTTGAGGACATTGATTCAGTTAGTTATAATCATATTCAACTAAAGGTAACTTGACCTTTACCCAAAATTGAATATTTATTTTGACAAGGTCTGGATGCCTAGTTTGAATCTCAGTCTTATGATTTCCTTCTCTCAATCTCTAATTGATTTAAAAGAGCATTCCACCTTTAACAGAATTTGCACATTGCTTTTGATCCTCCCAAGTACCACAGGAAATATCATTAGTCAGAACTTTTGCCCTTTCCCCTGACACATTTTGCAACCTTTCCCCTTAGTCATTGAAAAGAAGGAAAATTCTTTTCCAGTCTGCAAAAGGCAGTTCTGTTACTTCCATTATTTTGGAATGGAAGCTAAGTCTTCCACAAATTCTTCTAATTAGTTTGGAAGTATCACCCACCTTTTGACCTATGGTAGTGAACACTGGTAAAGGGAGTGATTCTTCCCCCCTGCTCTCCCCCACCCCCCTCCCAGGTTTCCAAATCATAGACTTTAAGGTCAGAAGAGACCGTTATGGTTGTCTAGCCTGACAACGCAGGCCACAGGATCTCACCCATCCACTCTTGTAACAAACCCCTGACCTATGTCTCAGCTATTGAAGTCCTCAAATCGTGGTTTAAAGACTTCAAGGTGCAGAGAATCCTCCAGCAAGTGACCCAGGCCCCATGCTACAGAGGAAGGCAAAAAAAACCCAGGGACTCTGCCAATCTGCCCTGGAGGAAAATTCCTTCCCAACCCCAAATATGGTGATCAGCTAAACCCTGAGCATGTGGGCAAGACTCACCAGCCAGACACCCAGGAAAGAAATCTCTGAAATAACTCAGATCCCACCCTAGTTAGCACCCATCACAGGCCATTGGGCATATTGTAATGTGTCTTTTTCAGAAATCCGTAGTGTATTGTGCATATCTCTGCAGCACAAATTTGTCAAATCTATCAAATCCCAATTTTACCCTAGGAAGCATGATGTGTAACCAAAATGGTCCATTACTCCAAGTTATAAAGGAAATTTTGGTTATTAAATGTCCCTTAGGTTTCGTGTATCTTATCAAGTACCCCATCTTAATATAGTCATTCTGATCTTGATGCTGCAAGAGACCATTGTCTGTTCCAAACTATGGAAATAATAGTCTATGAAGATACTCCTTTAACTGAAAATCTGCAACAAGTCCAAAACCACTGTTCTGACTTGCAGAGTACATTTTTTTTTCTGCTTCCTCCAGTTGTGGTTCAGTTTCTGAAGCTGGAGGCTACAAATTAGTCCATACACTAAGACTATTCAGCAGGAAGAGCAGGAGTGCCATCTGTTGCCGCATTTTGTACTGTGGCTGGTTCCTCCATAATTCCATTGGCACACTCTGGTTTGTGTACTTGCAACAAAAAAAATACACTCAATCTCTCCGCTTCTTTCCTTTGTACGTCTGAATCTTATATAAAGAGAAATTCAATTTATGAATATGGTAGGGACCATTATTTTATGACATAGGTTATGTGGTGGTTTAGCAACTGTCCATATGCCTATGTCCCATGTGTTCCCTCTAACCCTTAACAAAATAGGCTTAGCCTTTTTCCTGGCTTTCCCCAGTCTGCCTGCTTCTTGCAGATGCACCTGATGTAGGTGATCCTGCAGTAATTGCAGGTAAGTGTCCATTTTTACTCCCTCAATTTATGTTGGACTTCCTTGCCACATTAAGTGTTCAGAATGCCTTGTTTTCCTTCCAGTCATAGCTTTAAATTGGGAACAACCAGTAGAGGCTACTTGCAAATCCATGAGACTCACTGGCATCAATGCATCCCAGTTTTCCCCATTTGGTTCCATTAGTTTCCTCAACGTTATTTTAATGGTACAGTTTTAATGGTAATGGCCCAGGTGACTGAGGATGGTATGGGATGTGATGTTTGACTCTGAACAGAGCCATATAGGATTTCAAAAACTATCTTCAGTGAAGAAGGACCCCAGTCTGATTCCACCTGCACCAGTAATCCCCAGCAAGAAAACACATGTTCTACCAAGACTTTATCCATGGCTAGCGCTGTATTGGTTTGCTTGCAAATCCACCTTTTTAATAGCAGGCAAAGCAGTGTTAATAATGACCGGTGTGGCTGTGGTGGGTGCCCCTAGGGATTCCACTTGGAACTGGGATACCACTGAACTTGCCTGTTCCACCAGCCTGAGCTCCCTTATACTGTCCTGCTGAGCCAGGCCTTCATGCCTCCTGCAGCACATTCTGCAGCTGGGTGTGTCCCTACCTGTGTAAGACCAATACTGAGATCAGCTCCACATAGGAAAAGCTCAACTAGGGAACTACCCAACACTCAAGTGCACACCCCCTCTGGACTGTAAACCCAAAATTGTATTGTCTTGCGCTGCTCAGAGAACTGTACCATGTAAACTCATAAAATTCTTCCCCTCCCTCAGTGTGAAGGAAGATATGCACAGCTTTTTGCCCCCTGAGTTACGAATTCCACAGACTGGGTTTAGAGAAAACAAAAACAAGTTTATTAACTACAAATGATAGATTAAGTGATTATAAGGGTTAGCAAACACATCAAAGCAGGCTATCAAATGAAACACGCAAACTAAGCTTAAGATACTAAAGAAATAGTAATTTCTCCCCCCTAACTGTTTTAGGCAGATTGCGGAGTTTCTTGAAGGCAAGCTGCTCTTGCTTTCAGCTTAAAACTCCAGGCATTTTTCACAGTCCAGACACCTTCCCAGCCTGAGCTCAGTCCTTTTCCCCCCACCTTGGTCTTTGTTTCTTATGTTCACAGCAGTCACCTTGGGTGGGGATTCAGTGAAGAACAACCCCGATTGTTCCTCCCCAGCCTTAAATAAGCTTTTCATTTGGCAGGAATCCTTTGTTTTCCAGTGTGGTCCCCCCTCAACACAGTGGGAAAAATAGTGGTATTCTATCATAGAGTCAAGTACCAGGTGACATGATCACATGACCCTGCATTGTCAAAGCAGCCATGAGTCAACGTTTATTTGTAGTGTCCAGAGGAAGGCTTTCCAGGAAGATGATAAACATCTTCCAAGACCTATTGTTCTCTCTAATGGCCCATCCAGACTGATTGCATCCTGTCTGGTGGGCATTCCCCAGGTGCAAACATTTTCGTAGTACAGATGTATAGTCAATATTCCTAATTTCAGATACAAAAATGATACATGCATCCAAATAGGATAATTGTATTCAGCAAACCATAACCTTTCCAATGATATCTCACATGTCTTATCTTGCACAAAACATAAGTTATGCTATAATCAAATCATAACTATCTTTATGGAGTGTAGCATCACAATGGTCATGTTATGTTCTAAATCCACATTGAGGACAACTGACTTTTTGGACATTTTTTATGAAAAATGTTTTTTGAAGTGTGGAAAAAATGTGTATCATTTGAAAGTTTCAATTTTTCATCAAAATGAAATGAAAAATATTTTTTCATATAAAAATCTGAACATCTCCACAAGTTAACATAACCGAGTTATGTTTGGGCTAAATTGTGGCCCGGCTAGTTCAGTGGTGGAGATGAGTAAAAGGGCACACTGTACCCCCTTACACTCCCACACAAGCTACCTGCATTACAGGTAACAGCATTGAAGGAGGGGCCCAGACAGTGACAACACTCCACCCCCTCCCTCAACCCATCAACTGGAGTAATGGAGGGTAGACCCAGCACAGTTCACTCTCCTAGGAGATTTTGAGGAACCTTCTCTGAGTCTGTCTCCCTGCTCCTGGGGCAGGATAGGAATGCACTGCCCCTTATGCTGAGCTTGTGGCAAAGCTACGATTGAGCCCTAAGTGTACAGTCTAGTTTTATATTTTATTCTTCTATCAAGACTGTCACCTATTTAACTTAAAGATGGCACTAGACTTTTTCTATATAGTTAGGTTTCATTACCAACATTTACTCTAGCAAACATGCAGCACTGATGAACAAGCATCTTCTTTGCTCTGGAAGAGTTACATCTATGGATTTGTCTACACTGTGCTGCAGTGCAGACTACAATATAGTAGACTCCAACTATTATAACCACGACTATCTTAATGCCATTTGGTACCTTTCAGTTTGCACCAGCAGTGTCCACTTAGGGCAACACTTTGGTGCATGTTGCAGTTCACACCGTTATAGTCTGCCTTGAGACCCAGCATAGAGATATACCCTTTCTTAAACATAGGCTGTCTGCTTTCATTTGGTTGTGCCTAATAGGATGAGCCTGAAGCTCTATTAGCTGCTTTTTAGTACTCTAGAACAATTGCCTAATAGGCCAAAGGCCTGAGGTCTCTAGGCCTTGGTCTGAAAACTAAATTATAATTTTAAATATCAAATTGTCAAGTGAAAGAAAAAAATCAACATTTGTAACCATTATTTAGAAATTGTTTGACTATCTCTAGGTAACTAGGGAGTTAAGCACCTAAGCCATATTTTAGCATGCCTTTAAATATTATAAGATGGTTTTAAAATGGGTCTCTAAATTTAGGCTTTTAGATGCTTAGAGGCCTAAAAATCACTGATTTTAATAAAATACCTAGCTCTTATATCATGCTTTTCATCAGTGTCTCAACGTGCTTCACATAGGAGGTCAGTATCATTAACCCCAAAAGGTGACAAAGCTGCCACTCAGAGGATTTAAGGACCACATCTTCAAAGGTATTTAGACTCTTAACTTCTATTGATTTTCAGTAGAAGTTAGGCACCTAAATTCCTTTAAGGACCTGGGCCTAAGAGCCTGTCTTTAGGATCTAGGCATCTACAGTTGGATTTTCAGAAGTGCTCTGGGTTGGTTTAACTTCCATTCCACTGAAGTCAGTTTTATCATCGACTTCAATAGAAGCAGTTATGCCAACATTGTTCTTTAAAAGTTTGATCTAAGTTACAAAACAAACCATAAAATGCCTAAAAAAATTTTGGACACTTTGGACTCTAGCACACAGGGCAAACTATTAATTATCCTGACCCAGCCCTGAATATTTACACTACTTTGTGGGGTATTTTACCCTTAGTAGCCAAATACATACCTGCTATAACTCCAGGAAAACCAGTGGAGTTTGAATGGAAATATATATTATATACATTTGGGGGTGGGGGGAGTCAATGACCTTTTGATAAATTTGTAATCCTGAAACATTCTTGTTTTCAACAAGATTTGGTTGGAGCACAAAGTCAGAATCGTAAAGATTTTTCCTATTCCCACACTTATCTCCTTTCCATTTCTGTTTGGAACTTGCGTTTCCATTGCTTCAAGCAGAAGCTGTGTTTGACTTTGGGGAGCACTTTCCAATACTAGATTTTTATGAATGTCAGTTCAGACCCTGAGGCCCAGTCCTGATGCTCTTATTCAGGCAAAACACGCATTGACCTCAATAGGAGTTGGGGTGCTCATTCTGCGGAAAAGGACCTAGGGGTGACAGTGGATGAGAAGCTGGATATGAGTCAGCAGTGTGCCCTTGTTGCCAAGAAGGCCAATGGCATTTTGGGATGTATACGTAGGGGCATAGCGAGCAGATCGAGGGACGTGATCGTTCCCCTCTATTTGACATTGGTGAGGCCTCATCTGGAGTACTGTGTCCAGTTTTGGGCCCCACACTACAAGAAGGATGTGGATAAATTGGAGAGAGTCCAGCAAAGGGCAACAAAAATGATTAGGGGTCTAGAACACATGACTTATGAGGAGAGGCAGAGGGAGCTGGGATTGTTTAGTCTGCAGAAGAGAAGAATGAGGGGGGATTTGATAGCTGCTTTCAACTACCTGAAAGGGGGTTCCAAAGAGGATGGCTCTAGACTGTTCTCAATGGTAGCAGATGACAGAACGAGGAGTAATGGTCTCAAGTTGCAGTGGGGGAGGTTTAGATTGGATATTAGGAAAAACTTTTTCAATATGAGGGTGGTGAAACACTGGAATGCGTTACCTAGGGAGGTGGTAGAATCTCCTTCCTTAGAGGTTTTTAAGGTCAGGCTTGACAAAGCCCTGGCTGGGATGATTTAACTGGGAATTGGTCCTGCTTCGACCAGGGGGTTGGACTAGATGACCTTCTGGGGTCCCTTTCAACCCTGATATTCTATGATTCTATGTTGAATTTGGCGGTAACTGTTTCCCAAACAACAAACAAGGACAATTACAATCCTTGATATAAATAATATATGACATATGGAATTCCCTCCCCCAAATTCAATTGATAACAAATTTGCTTTCAGGCTTGATTCCCTAGCCTGCCCAGGCTCTGCCCAGGTGCAGTGGAGAAGGGCAGATGTCAGTCAGTTGCATAGGGAAGTTCACCAAGGACAATCTGCACCCATTGTAAATTCACTCTGTTCTGTGTGGCACAAAGCAAAGTTGGTGGTGTGGAGAATCCACAACTGTCTTCAATTTAAAGCCATGAGTGGCTGTGTGGAGAGAACTTTAAACTGCCTTTTGGGGGAAGTTTTTTCAGTCTGAGAATCTTGAATGACCTAGGCAATTAGTGGGCTGCTTTTCAAAAGATTTGATTGCCCACAAATCCTTTTGAAGGGAATGGAAGCTGCAGATACTCTGCACCTTGGAAATGCATGCCATTAAAAGGGCATCTTACTTTTTGTTGAGTGCACTGTGTTCTTGCTTCATGAATGACTACGCAAAATTAATGTTCAGAATGAGATTATAGTTGGTTTAGTGTCATTTGGGATTTATAATTCCCACCTGTTCTTTCAAAAGATTTTTGGTTTTTAGACTTGTCGTTCCTCCCCATGTAAAGAGGAACCCACAGAGCAGCTCACAGTGGAGTGTGGAGCTCTGATCTCTAGTGTTCAGCTCCAGTGAATTGATATTTGCTGATATTGAAAACTTGTCATTGTAATATTATTTAAGCATTTAGAAACTCTCAGGTCTCTTCTGGTAAACCCACACCCAAACCACATGCACTCAATAGCATTGACTTATGTTCCCACTAAAGCATATGCAATTTCAAAAATATGGATAAAAAGAGAACATCTCCTTTTACAAACCTAAATCCTTATCTCTGTAGCTTAAACTCAAGTGGCAGTAGGTTTCAGTATACAAAACTGTACTTTGAACACAATATCATTGGAAAAAGGACCATAGCTCCAAAAGATATGAAACATCCAAAAACAGCTAAACTTTCTACTAAGGGTAAAAAGACAATGGGAACACAAGTGATTAAACGTCTGTGAAAAAATTGAAGGGGACATTTTAGGATTAATTGAAAATGATGCTTTTATGGCTTCATGTACAACCAGGATAAATCCGGATGTAGCCCACTTAAGTCAATGGAATTACACTGCTGTAAAACTGAGAAGATTTAGGCATAGAGTTGTCAAATCAAATTAAGGCTTGAGGGGTTTTGTTTTTACATCTAGAACTTTTAAAAGTCTATAATGGACTTGACAGGTCTGTATTTAGATGCAGAGACTTTCACTTCTTTATTGGCTCAGCTATTGTCTGAGACTGCTTGGTGAGCTATGTGGAATAAGTCAATGATCTCATTGTGGGTTCCAGTAGATCAGTGTTCATGATCACAATAATTTATGAACAGTCTCACTGCTGGTAGTCTTAGCAGAGAGACCAGGTGCTAAATATGAGGGTGAACTATAATGCCAGCCCTAGAGTTGGTCCTCACAGATCAGGGTTGAGGCACCAAGGCTGAACAATATGGGGAAAGATTGTGCTGCTGCTGTCTGTGCATTATCAATTCCATAGCAGATGTCAGCCCCAGGACTGACAACCTGGCACTTTCTTGAGCACTAAATTCAAATAAAATAAGTGGATACATAGAGTATTGCTGCAATGATACAACTTCACAGTATACTAACTCTTTTACCACCTGCTGAAAAATATAAGTGTGTATGATTGCAAATGACTAAATATGGGCCTCTTATTCCCATAAATATTAGGACAGTACATAGACACTTGGGCTGTGCATTAATATTTTAGCACACCATGTGTCTTGGGTATAAATTCAAGCATAGCACTCCACCTCACAATCATGGAGGGAAATCTTTCCCTTAAGTAACCAGTGGACCCACCACAAACTGCATCTTCTCTAACCTTCTCAGAAGTACCTTCATCACCAGAAAGTGCTTGATAGAACATTATACCAGAATCAGAGTGACTAATGTTATGATAACTGTTCAACCTCTAAAGTGGTAGTTCTAGAAAAGGCATAATAAACACCAAGTTGTATTGATAGGTAATAAGGGAAGTTGTCAGATATTGTTCAATATTACATTTCGTGACCATTTATTTCAGCGCAACAGAGATCCGGAGGAAAAGTTTATAAATGGTAAAGTCAGGGTTTTTTCCCCCTCTGCCTGATTGCTGCTTGGAAAAACTAAGTTGCCAAGTCTGTCAGTGCATAGTCTATTTACTTCAAGGCACATTAGCATCCTATACCAAACACCAACAGATTCATACAGATGTGGGCCTTAATTGCAAAGTTAAGATCTGGATCTGGTGTTTTAGTTCAGGCCCACTGCCATAAATGTGCTGAAGACCTTAAATCGCTATTGATTTGATGGTTTTCTGGATCTCTTAGGAGGTACTCAGCACCTTCCAAACCAGGTTTCATTCTGAGGCACTTAAAGGTTTTATCTTTAGATAAACACTTCAGACTGTACAGCTGTATAGCATTCCTATAGCACAGTGGCAGCAGTGTGGTAATGCTGTGTGTCACAAAATATCCTGTGTTCTAGAAAATTCATACCAATGTCACGGTTTTTACTTGATATTTCCATTAAATTAAGTTACCTTGACAATACAATTTTTTTACAAGAGTTAATAGCTTACAAACCTTCCTAACCTGCTTTATTTTTTTAAACAATGGAAAAAATGCTGTCTGATTCATTGCAATGTTGTTTGCCACCATGGCATTTTCACTTTTCAATCATCCTTCATCACAGTAATTTGCTTGCCTTGACTCATTTACATTTTTATAGATTTTAAATATGTTCAATCCTTGCTCAGATATTTGATACTGAGATTACCTCCAGTGATAAGGTTGCAATTTGAACTCAGTCAGGTGGGAGGTGATGTGGGTCTCCAAGAGTCTCACTGGACCTTTTTCCTCCATATTTTTCAAGAATGCAATCAATGTCCCTGACATTCTGCTAAATCTACCATGATACATATTCCGATCACACAACCCAAACAGCTAAGCCAAATTATACAAACATTGCACTATTCCTGGAACTTTCATTCTACCTCCAATGCCTCCTATGACAACTGCAGTGTGTCTAAAAGTCTGTTTGGGATTGAAGGAACTAACTAGATTGAACAGCGCATGGCGTAATGTAACTGTTCACTTCTTCTATTCTCCCTGTTTTTTCATCTATCTTGCTGAGCTTCATTTGTTTGGCAACAGTGAGCCCATTTTAAACAGCAGATGTAAATGACTAATGCACAATTTTCTCTCCCATTTTCTGATGCCAAATCTGTTTTGCAGCTCTGGTCTAGTTCTGAGGACAAAGATTCCCATCCCTGCATTTTTTTTCAAGATGCTTTTTCTCTGTACAGCTTTGTAAATCCTTCATAATGTAGTATTAGATACTAGCTTGTGTGTGTAACGCTGACTCTCTCTACACTGTTGGTTGCAGCATCTGGAAATACCAGACAGCTATGGCATATTTATCCTACAGCTAAATTCCATTCTATTCTAATGACATTCCAGCAGTGTGTCAGGTTCAGTTCTACACCACCAAAATCAATGGAAGTTTGGTCATTGACTTCAGTGGAAGCAGGATCAGGCCCATTGCATGATTTGATACATATTCACTATGTAGCAAATGAACCACTAACTTCTTTCAAAATTGTTGGGAGTTAATGCACTGGTGAATCAGGCCCATTTAATGTGAATATCATTTCATTGAAATCATTAGAGTTACACATGGACAACAGACTGTAAAATAACCTGTAGTAATGGAGGAATGAATCAGGCCTATTGTTCATGTGATAGTGGCTTTCTGTAACTACCAGTGATATCATTGAATGGAAACAAGTAGAGGAACTATATGTCAGTTGTTTTCTTCTAGCTAATATCCCAGCTGCCCAATTTAATAAAAAATAAATAACACTTATCAATAGATCTTAAAGAACCTTACAAAGCTCAGCTAGGGAAACTGAGTTACAGAAGCTCTCCCAGCAGGCTAGGGGCTGAGGAATAGAGCCTAGGTCTTCTGAGTCCCAATTTAGTGCTGTAACCACTAGGAAACACTGCCTCCTCAATTAGCAGTTAAGGGATACCTTTTAGCCTGTAACTTTACCATATTATGTATATGTACACATCTAAGAGCAAAGCATTTACATTAATTAAAAGCTCAGTAAGAAATGATGATGACTTGCAAGTCAATTTCCAAGAAATGTTCTTCCGTATTATAAATGCAAATAATAAGCCATTATTATTACATCAATACTCAAAGAATAATGCACTCCGCCATGCACATTTGTACTTAGCAATGTGAATGCTAACCATTATTGCAATACCAGTATTAAAATTGGTACTGGGCTCTTTGCTAAAATTTCAAACTCAAGGGCAGTATCCAAGTTTTTGTATAGTACATAGGAGCTTAGTCATGAAACCATTTGAAAGTTAATAAGAATAGATTTCAGAGTAACAGCCGTGTTAGTCTGTATTCTCAAAAAGAAAAGGAGTACTTGTAGCACCTTAGAGACTAACCAATTTATTTGAGCATAAGCTTTCGTGAGCTACAGCATCCAATGAAGTGAGCTGTAGCTCACGAAAGCTTATGCTCAAATAAATTGGTTAGTCTCTAAAGTGCCACAAGTACTCCTTTTCTTAATAAGAATAGAATCTACCATCAATCCTCAGGTGTTGAACTGAAAATTTACTCCATGCTGTCAGAAATAATAAACAAAATATACAACAAATGTTTCTGGATAGATTTTTTTTCTGAACCAGCTTACTTATGACCTTGGACATTTATTCTAATATTTTCTGAAGAGAGACTTTCAGAGCATAGAAAATTATTTACTTTGAAGAGGCTCAGTATCACTGAAGATATCAAGCTCGGGGGAAAAAAAAACATAATTAAACATAGTTCATCACAATGCCTCCAAAAGTTTCTGGGCATGCAACCTATGAACGCTTCCTGCTATATCCCTTTATGTGGTGCAGTTTACTACCTCATAGTTGCCAGCCAGACTACCACACCCTTAGGGTGATGATCAGTTCTAGGCTGTGATTCAGCAAGGTATTTAAGCTTAAAGCATGTGCATAGTCCCATTCTACTCATGTGTTTAAGGTAGGCATGGGTTTAGGAATCTAGTTGAACTGAAAATAGAGGGAGTAGGGAGGGGACAGACCCTCCCCTCCCCCCCATGAAAGTAAGGGCTGGAAATTTGCCATTCCTGCACCTTCCTTAGGATGTGAAAGGTGGGAAGGGAGGCTCCAGATGACCTCCCACTGTGCACCTGGGTAAAAGCCAGGCAGATCATGACCCAAAGTTAGGGGGAGAGACTGCAATGAAACTTATGGCACAAGGGTAGGATGGCCAGCCTAATGTCAATGACAAAAGCTGGAAGCATCCATGCTAATATGTATATTATGGCAGGAAGCCCAGCTCTAGATGACAGATTGATTGACTATTTGTGTTGTTGCAGCCATGTTGGTCCCAGGATATGACAGAGATAAGTGGGTGAGATAATAGCTTTTATTAGTCAATCAATCTGAGAAAGACAAGGTGGGTGAGGTAATATCTTTTAATAGACCAACTTCTGCTGGTGAAAGAGAGAAGTGTTCGAGCTCCACAGCGGTCACCTGAAGAAGAGCTCTGTGGAGCTCCAAAGCTTGTCTCTTTCACCAGTAGAAGATAGATATTACCTCACCCACCTTGTGTCTCTCAGATTGATTTGCTACCAGAGTGATCTGAAAAGGGATTATATTGTTTATTAAAAATAAAACCCTATCCTGTCTGTTGCTAATATTTTATATTTCTCTAGCACTTTCGATCTGAAAATTAAAAAGACTCCTTGTAAGAAATGAGAAACTCAGACACAAATATGTAACCTGATTTGCCCAGGCAAATGAATAGAAGGTGTCTGGAAGAGCCAGATATAGAACTCCAATCTCCTAACTCCCAGTTCTGTCATTTAAACACACTGGGTCAGATCTTCTACTTGGGCAAGTCCATTAAATTCAGTGGAGCTTTGTTGCTTTGTGCCAGCACAGGATCTGGCCAAAGATGTTATCTTTGACTAATCATTCTCTATAGGTTATTTCTTTGTTAAAGAAACGATAATGCTTATTTTTCAGATTTTATACATGGTTCTAAAAATATTTTCAGAGATGATGAATGCCAATCAATTCATAAGAAAACAACCATGCTTTTAAAAAATCTTATAATTTTTGGGATATCTGGAAACTCAATTTTTCTACTAGTGTTCTGCTTTCATTGGGAAATACATTGGGTCATGTTTTTCAGAGTGCAGCTCACAGAAAATTGCAAGATGGTACATAACAAGGAGTTAACTAATTAACATTAACATTTTATTACTCACTAATGGCTTGAGTAAGGTAACATGAGGGTGAGATAAATTTAGAATAATGAAATCGCTAAATTAAGATAAAATGCAAGGCAGGTATTTTACTCTATGAATATTTCTTCTTTTATTGATCCCTCTTGTTCAAATCTAAGACCTTTTCAGCAGCACATTATGAGAGTGGTGTTTTCACAGGAACATAGGAGAACCATGCAAGGTAGACTGACACATCAAGTTTATACTGTCATTCCAGAAGTATAATCAACAGCTCAAGGAGATGTATTTTATGTATTTAGCACTGGTGTGACAAGGGCATGCCTCTTGAGCTGAAACACCTGTGTTGCTGTTGGCCTGCTGGGCCCCTTGTAACCCTTCAGTTAGTAGAAGTTGAGTTTCAATGGAGTTCTGTGCTGGGCTAGAAGTTTTATCAAGGGGCCAGTTGAAAGAGAACCCATCTCTGGTACCAAATTTTGCTGCTGCTTGTAGGGGCCCAGAATTGGAAACTAAAGTAGTTGGCAGGCCGGGGTTCCCCCACCAGCCCCTAACAAAGTGGTCCAAGTCCTGAGAACGGATCAAAACTCCCTTGGAAGCTGGAGGGAAGAGTGGAATTTAAAGGATCCAGAGATGTGGCTGAAGAGGTGAGTGCCCCACCCCCCCATCTTCAGCGACAACAAGCTTCTTTGTCCAGAGCTCCCCTCCACACCCCTCTAGCTCCAGCCAGGAACTGACCTGCTCAGGTTCTGTAGCTCCTTTTATCTGAGCCTGGCTGGCTGCTTCTGTGCAGCCTTTCTAGGAAGGCCTGGAGGATCCATCTTCACTTTTTCCTTCCTGGGGTATGATGTAGTCAGTCTGTAGGGCCTCCAGCAGGGGACCTGGTACACCCCATCACAATTGGTTGACTGTATTTTTATAGGGACAACCACACAATTTCCCATTTTCCTTCAACCCCATTTTCACTATACCCTCTCATCACTCCCAGAGTACTGGGAATCCAGGAAGATAAACAGCGTTGGGTTTACCTCATAGTCTTATTAAACATTTAATTTTATTATATTTACTGTAGGTTCCTTATTTCAGGCAAACAAGATTACACTCTATGACTTTTACATTTAAACTTTATTTTCCCCAATATGAAAGTCAGTAGATACAGAATATGGCCTAAGTCCCCCAGTCATACTGAGTTGTATTTGTTGCAACATCAAAGGTTGCAGAAAGCATCCAGGAGGGCCATGGAGGCTGCTTGGATCTGACGCTATTTCACTACTTCAAATATGGTAGGCCTGAGTCTTTTCTCACTGACACTGGTTTCACAGTTACATCTGTTTGATCTCAGTGGAGTTACTCAGATTTATACCAGGGTAACCTACATAAAGTCAGGGCTAGCATATTTAAACAGCATATAGGTTTAGGAAAATGGCCAGGGAATCCGAGCTTTTTTTTTTTTTCTATCCTCAAAAAAGAATCAGGTTTGCTTTCAGTTTTGTGGATGATTCTTCTTTTTCTCCCAGATGATTGAACTATACATTATTCAAAATGTCCTAAATTCTTTCAGGTCAACTATTATTTTTATGGCTATCACCTTCAAAGTCCTATAGAATTTAACAGGGAACTTTCCTATAGAATTTGTAACCAACTTATTCAATTCTATAGCAGGGATATCATTATCTATGATATTCTGTAGGTTTCTAAAATAAATTCTACAAATCCTATAGTCTTCATTCCTATTAAATTCTGTAGAACTTTGTCATAAGGCTATATACGGTATATAGTACCTAAAGAGTGCTTAAACATTTATGGAATGTTTAAATGGTATGGATTCCACCCTAGGAGCTTATATGGGGCTAGAGAGTATCTTGCTATGGCAAGATCATCTGATGGCTTTGGTGGTCATACATGCATTGTAATAGATCAGGTGGTTGTTTATTTTTTTTTATTGTACATTTTTTAGTTAAGTTTTTTTTTTTAATGCCAATCATGGGGGATTGAAATGAGGGGAGGGGATAGATTGTAGGAGATGGGAAGAAAGAAGGGGAAATTGAGGTAAGGGAAGGAAGGGCAAGGCAGAAAGAGGGAGACCCACAGTAGGTGAGGAGAATGAGGGTGGGTAGCTGAGGAGCTCTGAAAGTAAGAGAGAGGCAAGTAAGGGAGGTATTAACCACCAATGTTAAAATAGTATATATAAAACTCTGAAGTTATGGTACAAAACTTGAGAGAAAATCCAGAAGTTGTTGGGTTGTGCTGGTCCAGCTGTTAAAGGGGCTGGCTAGAAAGGCAAGAAGCTCCAGGGACCAGAGGTCCTTTTTATATCATTTTGATGCACCCCCTTCCCGCTGCTCCATTTGGGGCAAGGGGAAGACTGCTGGTCCTAGCACCTTGAACAACTCCTGCAGGGACTGATGAGGGGCAAGGGAGGCTGTCAGAACCTGCCTTTACTCCTCACACCACCTTTGCCTTCTATAGCTGGTGGTGGTCAGAGATATTCATATTGGGCTAGTGTTCAGTGGTACTGGGCACCCAGAACCCGAAAAGAGCTCAATGCGAGCTACATGTGCGGTTAAGCTAATTATTATATAGAACAATCATCTCCTTTATGAAAGTACACTAGAAACGTTTGAAACAGCACAATGGTAATGCGCACAAGGGAAATGTTAGTTCACACCAGTAGGGGCTACATGGACCAGTTAACACACCATATGTTGGTACAGTTTAGAAATCGGAGCCCTCTCGAGCACATTGCCGGGCCGTGCAGACAAGCCATTAGTTTGCATGCTTAGAGTGCAGCACAGGCATAGGAACATATTGTTTTTAATACTTCACTGTCAAAAGGCCACAGCAATTTAAAAATACTAAACCATAGCTAAATTTTGTATCAGAGGTTTATTATAGCCAGTCCCTGGTTTACAGTGGCACCGGGCCCATGCTCAGAAGGGGCCCTGGCCTGCTCCGCTTGCACTGTGCCCCAAGATCCCACCAGCCCTCTGGCTTCCCCCCACCCTGCCCACCACTTGTTCCTTTTGGCCTGCCAGCTGGCTGAGGACTCCTCTCTGGCCCCTGGCTGGACCCCAGTGCGCTTCTGGCTCTGGGCAATCTCTGCTTCCCACCACCTTTGGGGCCCCACCTGGAGCAGATCTGCCTGGGACTGGTGCAGAAGCCTGGCCAGTCTTGGTCGGTTTGGGGGGGGGAGGGGCTTGGCTGGGCCCCTCCAGGCAAATGGGTTCTGAGGGAGCCCAGCCAGGGCAGGCCCTGGGCTGGCTGATCATGGCACTCCAGAGGGGCTGGAGCGATTCCCCACCCCGAGACCAGCCCTGGCTGTGCTGCCCGCTCAGCCCAGCAGACAGTCACCTCCCCCTAGGCCTGGTGAGTGCAGTCGGGAGGCAGGGCGTGGGGGAGTGGATCTCTGGGGGAGTCTGGCGGGGGGAGGGGGATGCTGGGCTGTGAGGGGGCAGGGAAGATGTGTGTGTTGGGGCACTAGGGAGTGGGGGTTCTGTGTGGGGTGCTGGGCAGTTGTGGTGGAGCTGTGGGCAGGGGGCGCTGTGCATTTGTGCAGCGGGTGTGGGGGGGGTACTGGGCATAGTGGGTCCGGAGGGGCTCTGGCCATAGGGAGTTGGGGAGGGGGGCTATGTGGTGCAGCATGGGCCCGCCCCGAGGGGAAGGGGCACTCTGGCAGCACAGAGCCACTGTGCGTCTGGCAACTGCTGGTTTGTAAATAGTGCCCTTGCACTGGGCTGGGCAGAGTGGGGCCGCCCCTGCCATGCCATGCCATGCCCCTGGCTGGCCCCTCGCTCTGGGGACTGACCTCCCCGCACCATGTTCCATTGCCTCCATGGGGACCCACAAATATGTTTGGAGCCGGGCCCACAAAAGGTTAATCCGGCCCTGGGTTATAGCCATAGTGCTCTCAGTTGCAGGATACTGGAAGATTATAGCATCTGACAACTTTATACTCCCTCAGTTTCAAATGCATAACTAAAACTGAGAACAGGAGCAAATAGACATTATGAACCATAGATCTTATGCACCTGCACCAGGAAACTGCAACATATTGAAGGATAGGTTCAACAATGAACAGGCCACATAGAGTCTGCGCCCATTCAGCCACACCAGTTCAAGCTGCAATGGTGCAGTTCTCTAGGAGAGGTGCAGCCAGACTGTCATAAGGAGTGATCCACATCTTACTGAAAACAGTGACAAACTCTGGAAATGTCTGCCAGCAGTTAATGCACAGATTGCTTTTAAAAATGCATTTCTGATCCATTTAGTGTTAAAGTATTTAAAAGACAAGTTACAGAGATTGCTTTTTTTTTTTTTTTTTTAAGAGTGGCTTTATATTTTATACTGCTTGGTCTTCATTTCTAGGTGAAGAAAAAACTTAGAGCCAGACTTTTCAAGGTATTTAGGTGGCTAAAGATACAGATACATGCCTAGTGGGATTTCTAAAAGTGCCTAGGCACTAACTCCCATGGCACTTTTGAGAAGGGTGCGCATCTTCATCTTAAGGTGCCTAAATACCTTTAAAAGTCTGGCCATTAGTCCTGTTGCATGCGGTGTAATTTCCTATGTCATCTTACTTATTGCAGACAGGACTTGACAACTTAAGTGTTCACATCAGGAAGATTTTGAAAGAACTCACTTCTTCCCAATTAAAACAATGTTAGCAGAGCTCTTGTCTGAAAAGACTGTGACACAGTCATTCTTGGGAAGTTTTATCTTGAAATAATTTTATGTATTATAATATCTTCTTCAATAGCTGCCCTAAGGTCTTTTTCAGTTCAAATAGCTATAATCAGTCATGGGAGACAGACATACTCAGACACATAATTGCACTCAATGATTTACTAAATGTAACTTCTGAAACTGATTAACATTACAGATTAACTTCTAAATTATTTAGTAATTACCATTCAAAATATTTAACTGCATCCAGCTTAGTTTTAGGAACAGCAAAACATTTTTTTAAGGAATAATTGATCAGAGTACATAAGGATTTTGATTTTAGAAATTAATTCATTAGCAGTTGGCTAGTTTTTACTACGAGAATTTTTCCTAATTTAACCTTGAACCTGCAAACACTTATACACATGTTTATCTCTAAGCACATGTGTAGTCGCATTGACTTGAGTAACAAATGCTGCAACTGGATTTCCACAGAGCTTAATGTTTTTTTTATTATATAGTATCTGGTCTGTGTCCTTTCAGGGTCCTCCTATTTCATAGTTGTGAAAAGTTATGTACATAATGGAGATAAAAATCAGAACTATAACAGGCAGAGGAATGAGGGGGATTTTCAGTGTGACATCAATTTGTAGGGTCTTACTACAGAATGTCCACTGATTACCACTCTAGTGATTGGCACCTAATGAAGGTGGGATAATTAGTAGAGTTTGTAGGTGTCACTATCCAGAAGTGTTTACACTTTAAACTAATTAATTCTTCTTTGTTCCTATACTAGTGGAGCAGGGGAGACAATTGCTTCAGCAATGCCATTTGGAATATTTGTCCAAGCATGGACATTACTGATATATGTGACCAGATCATGGCCCCATTCTCTAGAAAATAAGAGCTGTCCTTCATTTTCAGGCTGCAAGTAACCCCAAGTCTCTTCTAGAATGCTCAGGAGAATCAGTGCTTAGGTAACCTGCACGGGGTGGAAGGAAGAACAGGGAGGTCCATGAAAAATGAGAAAAATTACTAACACATTCCACAGAAAGCAAAAATATTTTCCAATACTGTAGTAAAGATAACAGTTTGTATATGATAAAAAGCCAGGACTCCTTTGGGGTTTTATTTCTCTTTCTTGTCTGTGATATCCTACTGGTTATCATAGAAACTACAGACAGCTCCAGGAGCCTAATCACCTCAAATTTCCAAAACATTAAGCCTTTGACTGCCTGGGAAATGTTTAAATTCCCAAAGTTCTAGTACACTTCTCTCTAAACAGTTGGCACACTAGTTAATAGATATTATAATGTCCAAAATGAATCCAAACAAAGCTTAGGAGCACATCCCATAATTCTAGGGAATCTGTGCATAGTCCATAGGCCTTAGACCATTACAGTCTTTCGCCTGGAGGCAGGCTAAAATAGCAGGTGTGTTTCATGTCAATGCTGTCGCTACGCGTTTTTAGGTCCACCCAATGGGCTCTTCAGATCATGCCCACTAATGTGTTTCAGCAAATAGGAAAGTCTGAGAATGAACAGCAGTGTTCACTGGAAAGGTAATGTCCACTGGAAAATCAGGGAAGTGTTAAACTTAACAACTTTGGTTCATTTCTAAATTACTGCTTAAGTTCTACTCATTTCATATAATTTAAGCTATGCCTATAGGAGACAGTGTAGACTAGAGGATAGAACCCTGGACTGGAAATCAGGAGACCTGGGCCTTAAGCTTGGCTCTGCCCCGGCCTGCTGGGTGACTTTGGGCAAGTCACTTCACCTCTCTGTGCCTCAGTTTCCCCATCTGTAAAACGGACATAATGATATTGACCTACTTTGTAAAGTGTTTCTGGTCTATGGATGAAAAACACTATAGAAGAGCTGGGTACTATTATTGTGTTACAGCAAACTACAAAAATCAAAAACACATTTTTGCCTTTGCATTACATGACTGTTTCAAACTTGCTCAGTAAAACTAGGTGTTCATTATCTTCAGATTTAATGGAGTAAGTAGTTGTATACAAAGCAGGGTTAATGTACCCAATTAATACAATAACTAACCATAAAATCATTTATTAAAAGCCCTAAGGTCTTAAGTTAATTTGTCTGAGCCTGCCATTTTTTGGGTTGTACTGCATCTTCCTTTCATTGGGACTGCATACCAAGATTCAAAAGAGAATAATCTTTAAAAAAGGAATGAGGGAAATTTCAGTTTTACAGGTGATTGGTTTATTTAGTAGTGAACATACACCAACCAATTCTATCAGCAATGTGAATTCAAATAATACCAGGTCTGTTGCCAAATGGCAAAAATGTTAGTCTTTGGTAGCTGAACAAAGAAAACTTGATGTGGAAGTGTTGCGCCAAGAACAGACCCAGGGGTTCCAGAGTAGCCCTTCTGTTGCTTATTTCCTGTTCCCCAAATGTTAACCTATTAATCTGAAAGAAGGGGGCCCACTCTAGAGAAATTGACAGGGTTTACCAAGGATCTCCCCCTGCCATTCAGGAAACTCCCCAGAACAGACTAGCTCGGTTCACCTCTTGGAGGACATGGATACAGCCCTCTGCTCAAAGGATTGACACCCAGGCAGTCCTTCTCCAAAACAAAATATTCTCTTTATTTAGTGTAACCAACCTTTCCTAATACAATTAATCAAAACCTAAATTAAAACATAAAAATAAATCCTTTAGTACAGGTAGATAAGCTAAAGTACCCAATACTGTTGGAATGGCTTAGGTGATTATGTTCTGTACATGGTGATCAATCATATGGAGGACTGCAATTTTAATAAACCCTAAACTTTATTTATAGTAATAAACATACACACCACAGACACTCATCGTTATTAGCTCAAGCACACACATTCATTAACCCTACTTCTATTCTATATCCTATACTATAGCTAGCATACTTACTCTCCGTGGTCTTCTTTCCTTCTGCTCTGTCCCAGTAGCCTGCAGCTGCTGCTGTTTCTATTCTGCAGTTGCTTCTTCTGCTTCCTTCTAACGTCTTCTCCTGCTCCTAACTTGACTAACTTTTGCCTGCTTGCTCTCTGCCTTAAATAGAGTTTTCAGCCTGTTCTAATTGGCCTGTTTCCCAATCCTAGCATTAGCATACCTATCCTCCAATCATCTTTAAACCCCCTGATTGGTCCATATTTACAAGCCAATCACAACTGATCAATCTAACTGTCAGAGCTCTTATACAACAAGTTTTAGTATTATGGGCTGTTTACAATTATGATATGGTACCCTCACATAGTTTTGGCCTGAGCATGCCTGACTGACCCCTTCCTGCAGTGTTGGAGTGATCTTTACCTGACCTCAGTCTGCACTTGTCCACCTGCCAATATACCAGCTATAGACTGAGCTTAAACTTCCATCTCATTCTACTTGGCTGTGTACCAATACTTTACGCAAACCAAATTAACAAACTTTCCAACTGTAAACAATTATCTCATCCTTTTAATATAGTCTCCAGTAGTTAACTTATGCATCTTAATATTAAGCTCTACTGTTGCCACCCTATTTCTTGCCAATTTAGTTAATTTTATTTTAGTTGTCCCCCTATTTTCAGTCAGTGGTGGCAAAGCAATGTTTCCAGCACTTTGCTTAGGAAACAGAATAGAGCAGCTCAGTCTTTCACATCACAAGCATTTTCCAAGATCCATTCAGGCTCGTTTGTTTACAAAAACTAACCATTCTTTTATTAAGGTTTCTTACCAGCCATCGGCCACAGCACACAATGATACGAGGAGTATCCTCTGATACTAGGGGTGTTGCAAGTCAAACTTTGCAATCTTCAATATCACAAAGTTTTTTTTTATCAAATGTGGATTTTCTGGACATGCCTATTGTAAATATTGGACCTTTATGCATGTGTTTAATTGAGGCAGTAGGTACACATCCAGAGATTCTTGCCACTGGAGGAGGTTATCATTTTGATCTCAGTAGAATCTTGCCAGGTGCCTAAATTTAAAACAGGTTTGAATGTAAAGATACTCTATTTCCATGAATGAAATGTCTACAAGGGAGGTAATTTACTGTTGAAGGGAGTTTACAAAGAGGAGACTCCACCAATCTATGTTAAAAGGCAGATGCAACTGGATTAGATGTGGGGAATTAGCAGTAGCAATATCCAAGTAATCACATCCATGAATACTGAACAATAAATTCAGTGGAATCAGGTCAGCTCTGATCTTAGCTTTTTCACTTATTTTTACAAAATGCTCACTGGTTAAACACATAATTGATTGCATGTCTTATTTCCAAGCTTTGTGACTCAGAGTATTCAGCAAGTCCTACAAAAACTTTCCTGAGTCCTTCCTTACTTTTTTATATCTGCTGGACATTTCCTTAATATCTTTAAATCTTTCCTCTATTGCCTTGTCCTGTTTGTTCATTTTAATTTAGATGTATCCTATTTACTCCTCAATATTTGTTTCCTCTGATGATGGGGATTTGAAATGTGCATTTGTATACTTCCCTCTGCTGCAAGCTATATTAGCATAATGCTAGGATGGTGTCCCTCACACCAACAGGAATTCCCTGACTGATCTTGTGGGATTGAATAGAACTATTCGCAGAATGGTCATTTATACATTTCCTAACTGTAACAATTCAGCAGTAATCTTTTCTTTTATTTGAATCATACACCAGGAACATCATTCCTTATACTCCATCTTATATTTCCACCTAACCTTTTGTAACTTCAGGGTTTACCGACACAGACATATGGATATTAATTTAGTCTCTGTCATTAGGTATCCAGGCATATACTTCAAAATTAACCCTGACATAGGTTCTACAGCTGCAAGGTCTGGGTTGGTTCTGAATCATCGTCAAGTGGCTGTCAGTGTAAATACTGCTCCCAAAACTAGAGGTTTCTAAAAATAATATATCAAATTAATATCCTGATCACTTAACTCTTCTTGTTACAGCTGTTGTACCAATTCTCAAAAAATCTTAATCTTGCTGTGATTCTTTTCTAGGATAATGACCTCAATTCTTTATTCATTGGGTCACTCTCCAATTTCCTACTCAATATCAGCATCATAATAGGTGGAACCTTTCAATTTATTTGCATGCATTCACTTGAGGAGAACAGGATTTGCAGATTTTAATCCGGTACACCACCAATTACATTTTTTCCTATGATTTCTCCGATTTCATAGGGATATTTCCAATGACATCAGAACTTTCATGAGCCTGTCCTCTTTGTGTTATAATTAAAGTAAAAACATAAAATCTATCATTTTCCTTAGATGAGACTTTCTGGTCATAATAAGCTTTGTATTCTTTTGCTGGCCTTTCCATAATTTTGGTGAACAAAGGAAAACACTGCTTGCAAATGTTATTTTTGAAGTAGACATCATACTTTCTGTATGTATCTGATACAGTATGTGATATGGGGAGATTGGTCTAACTTCCTGTAATGACCTTGAAAGTCCTGTTAGGTATAAAGCAAATGGTCCAAAGGACTATAGGGAAATCTTGCATCTCATTTTCTTTGATGGTTGTGCAGATTTCCTAAAATTGGTAATAATCTGTTCATTTGCCTTTTCTATTAGCCAAGTGACTGTCAATTATATGCAATGTGTAGATTGTTTTTAAAAATTCCCAATGTATTGCACACATCTGGCATGACCTCAGAAGTGAAGGCTGAACTTCCATCTGACTTTGTTCTCAAAGATAAACACCTGTGACTGAAAATATGATTCACCAACAAATGCTATGTTTTAAACTGTGTATTTGGTGTGGGAATATATTCCAACCTTCTGGTAAATAAACTGGTGACAGCGTGTATTTATACTATTTCTTTGTGTCTACTTGCCTTATCCTCAAAGTTGCGGAACCCATTGTACCTCCAGGTGAGTAGACATACCACAAAGCTGTTCTGTGTGTAGCTCTAATCTGTACACAAAACAAAATAAGTCATGTTAGATTTTTACAACTTTGTCCTCTATAACCAAGTATCTATTCTTTCTGCATATTGGCTTCTAACACTATTAGTTGGTATATTTGCAATATTTCAGGATGGGTTTCCCAAAACACATCTATTGCTACATATTTCATTCCTTCCTAGTGGAAAGAACATCCTTCTGAATGCAGTGCAGATAAACTTTCATATGCAATATCATCATAGTATGCTAATGATGACATTCCTGCAGCAAAGGTAGACTCTCTATCTTCTCTACAATTGCCTCCTTCAACTTGCTAGCACAGGGGTGGCCAAATTTACTAATCCACATATGATACTCTTCAGAAGTTCAAGAGCCAGATGCACCTGATCGGGGCTTCTGCCCTGCGGCAGGGTACTGGGGCCCAGGGCTTCATCCCCATGGCTGGGAGGCACCTGCTGGTGCTCGGGGCTTCAGCAAGAGCGGGGATGAAGTCCTGATCTCTGACAGGCACCTCCTGTGGAGCTGAAGCCCCTAGACCTCCTCCCCACTGGGCAGAGGCCCCTAGCCCCACCACCCTACCCCAGGGCAGAAGTTCTGAGCTCCCCGCACCCCAGTCTGGTAGGTGGAGAATGGGGAAGTGTGGGGGGCTCTATGAGCCACACTTTAACTGTAAAAGATCTGCGTATGGCTCACGAGCCACAATTTGACCACTCCTTCTCCAGCAGTTTCCTGATACTGATGAAGTTCTGTCATTTCTTGAGACCTAAAAACTTCTTGTTTGGTACATAATGTATGTCCTCATTCATACCATCCAAATATAACATCCATGCAGGAAGTCTCAGCTTTACCCTCGCTTACTCGCTTAGTCTTCAGGTATGCAATGGAATAATGGTTAATCTGTCGTGTGTTGTCCACTAACAATGTATTTCAAATATTCTAAAACCTACATAGAAGCTAGCAGCACTCTCTCAGGGTTGGAGTATTTCTTTCAGTATTTCTTGGAGTGCTCACCCAAAACTGACAGTCTGTGTCACTGTTACCTCTTATTCCCTGTGAACACTTGGAACCCTAGAGCTTGGAATATTAACCTCAAAGAGGGAAAGATTCTACTACTTCCTGCACTCTCTCTCTCTGACACTTTCAGCTGAGATTTTACAACAAAGTTTAAGAAAGTGTTTTCTTTGCATCTTGTTTTCAGAGCTAAAGTTTCCTCCCCCCCCCAAAAAAAAAATCCTATCAGGGAATAAGCTGTTCATTCCAAATGAAGAAGTTCAGTATTATCTAGGACTTTTGGACATATCTGTTACTACAGAACCATGAACTCTTTTTTTTTTTTAAAGTTTCCACTTTGCATCTTGTTAAAGTCACAACGTAACTCTGAGCAGCTGTTCTATTTAGTTTAGTACTGTGTACAACTTACCAAAGGGCAAGGATGAAAACAAAGCTCCAAAGAGGAAGTTAAGTAAAATTCAAAACAATTTCACAAAGCAAACCAAACCAAGGACAAGCCACATTTCAATGGAGGTGTTAAAACCACACTGATTAAAAAGGCACATGTTTTAATCATTTCAGCTCCTTGTTCAGGCACAAATTTGTGTGGTTAAAGAATTATATAGGTATTATTTACAGCCTTCAGCAATAGTGTTGTGGTAAAGTTCCTTTAATTGGTCTCCAGACTAATTTCTCAATGATCACAGGATGTACACTTTCTACTTTATTAAACTAAGCACTTCAAGGAAAATTTAACCCACAAAATCAGCTTTGTTTCCTACACATATTTCATCATAGTAATAGGTTCATGATTATTATATTTAAGGTTCCAACAAAATGCTCTCAGTTCATATACAAAACTCTGATTTTGTGAAGTCAGTTTCTTTAGCCAAACACCAATAAAAGACTGGGTAGGGGGGAGAAATCTGAAAAAAGAAGATTTTTGTGTTACACTCAGATGAGACTGTAGAGTTGTTACATCAGGCCGAATGTGGCACTCTCTCAGTTAGCACTCTTGTCCATGGATATGCAGGTCAGGTTAAAGACCAGGAAGCTGGAGGCAAAGTCACTTTGCTAGGTGAAGTTTTCCTTTTTTCTTAGCAAAGGATCAGCAGAGACAGCATCAAACAAGCAGGCTGTGGCCACAGGATGGCTAGAATATGCTCTTAAAACCCATGGAACCCAGAGCCCAAGTTTGGAAAAGGCTAAGAACCTCTTAGATTCACAAAGTAGTGTGGAAAATAAGTAAAGGGAAGGGACAGGCACCAACAAACAAGATGACAAAAGCCACCCCTACAACCTGCCTAGGCGTCCTCTTGTGTTTTCTCACTTCGTTGTCCATGGTTTTCCATCAACCGTCATGACAACCATGCAAGGATCCAGGAGTCTTTCAACCAAAGTCCTCAATAATCTAAGACTTTGTCTGGAAAATGTCTATGATTTCAGAGTCCTGGTATTTGTAACTTTAAACAGTTTGTGCACCTGCCAATAGAAGGGGTAGGATCCCCAAATAATTCTAAACAGAGCTCCCTACTTTGTCAGATTTTTTCAGTACAATTCTGGTCAAAAGAGTAAAGAATACCCCAAATTCCAGGCAAATTGTCCAGTGTCTATGAGCCTTAAACCATTACAATCTCTTTCCTGGAGGCAGGCTATGTTAGCAGGTGGGTTCCATTGTCACAGTAATCCCACCCTGTTAGCAGATATTGATCCAGCTGGGAAGACATTAGGGTCTAATTGTAAACCCCTCATTCACAATTCATGAGCAGTTACTCAGAAGAGTAGTTCAATTGACTTCACTGGGATCATCCCTGTGAGTAAGCATTTCACATGGCTAGAATTGTTTTTTTTTTTTTTTCTGATTCACTGGTGCACATGCCTTGATATCCCATGAGGATATAGGAGATTTGAAAGTGTCTATCTAGAACAGGTTTCAGAGTAGCAGCTGTGTTAGTCTGTATTCGCAAAAAACTAGCATGTAGACTCCAATGAGAGACTGCTGAATTGGAATTAATTTGCAAACTGGATACAATTAACTTAGGCTTGAATAAAGACTGGGAGTGGATGGGTCATTACACAAAGTAAAACTATTTCCCCATGTTTATTCCTGCCCCTCCCCACCCCCCACTGTTCCTCAGATGTTCTTGTCAACTGCTGGAAATGGCCCACCTTGATTATCACTACAAAAGGTTTCCCCCTCCCCCTCCACTCTCCTGCTGAATAGCTCACCTTACGTGATCACTCTCATTACAGTGTGCATGGTAACACCCATTCTTTTATGCTCTCTCTGTATATAAATCTTCCCGCTGTATTTTCTACTGAATGCATCCGATGAAGTGAGTTGTAGCTCACGGAAGCTTACGCTCAAATAAATTTGTTAATCTCTAAGGTGCCACAAGTACTTCTTTTCTTTTATCTAGAATAGGGAGAACCTAGCATGTGGGTTGAGCAGGCCTCACTGAGAAGCCCAAGGAGCAGTCAGGTCTGGGCAGAAGCCTTGTGTTTCCAATTTCAGTTTATTGAGTGCGAGAGGGATAAGTTTTGACTCACGGCTGTTTGTGTTGACTGTGTTTAAAACTGGCTGAGAGAGACATCTGCTCACCGATACCATACTGAATAGAATGGAGTACATAATATCCTCTGGTTTGCTAGTGGGGCAGAATAATTTATTTCTCCATGGCATGCAGTACTTACTAATGTTTCAGCCCCAATCTGTAGCAGTGGCTCTTTCTACCTTCCACATGAGAGAATGACAGTATTTGAGATTTGTGGAGGTTTGTACATACCTAAAAACATTTGGATGTTTTAGTCTAGTTCAAACATTTGTCAAACAATTACAGCCTAGTCTGGCTGTTTGTTGGAGGGCTTATTCTCTTTGAAATATTGAATTTAGGGCCCAATGCTGAAGAACACTGAGCACTTCCTGAAAGATGCTGAGTGCCTTCCCATTGCATTGAAATCAATAGAAATCTTACAAGACTGAGTCCTGAGTGAACTGTAATAAACAAGCTGTTTTATTTCATGACTTGCATATCGAACCCGAGTCTTAAAATTTAATTAGCATTTGAAATGTTGGCATATTATTAGCAAAGTCTGGTTTTAATTAGATAGCATATATTTTCCAGCTGATGAGTGAGCAGGAAGATTTATGCACATAATTTTAATTAATACTAATAGGAACTACATACATAAGGCCCCTCTTCTTCCATGGGAAATTGAGCCAATATTTCTTGTAGCACGTGCTGATCACTAAAATAATAATATACAATGGTCATACAACCAATAACCAAATCTAATCTAATATAATGATCTGAGTACAGATATCAAAAATGGTGTTAGCGCAACGGAACAGTTGAGAAATCAAGCATTCAAATATCAAGGAATCACAATAGTTAAGGTTGAACATTCAGTGTTAAATACAAGTTACACTATTAAAAGTGACTGTAAAAATGGAACTATGGGGTTCCATGTTTATTATCTGTCCATAATCACATTTAAGTTTACAAGGTAAATGATGGTATCCCTGAGGCTGCATTTTGCCATGCCTGGAGGTTCAAGAGAAAAACTCAAGAGAGACAAAACAGAACTCTGAGCAACTCTAACCCAAAAGTTTGGGGACCGATAGAAAAGAATGCAACACTAGTTTTGTAAGATATCTCAACTTCCTAAAATGCCCTGCCTGAGAAGCTGAAGACTCTAGGTATCATAAAAAGGTCACTGCAGCATTTGAAAAAGTGAAGTGATACAGGACAAAAAAAGGTTCTGTAAGTACCTTGGGGCAGAAATTTTCTTTTACTATGTGTTTGTACAGTGCCCACCATCATGACATCCCAATTTTGATTAGAAGCTGGGACACTACCAGTCGAGTTGTGTGAAAACAGATGTTTGTTTGCTTGCAATTCTGAAAAATTGGTTGGGGAGGGGGGGAATACATTATTTTGGGTCAGGCCAAAAATATTTTTTTTTAAGAATGTTGCATTTTTGTTATTATGTGGGATTATTTTTTTTCAGCATCAACAATTTGGCAAAAACAATGTGAATTTGTGGAACATTTCAGTATTGCTGAATCTGCATCTTATGCCCAAAAAGTTTCAAACAAAACATTTTGCACAGCTCTTAACTACCATCATAGTAAATTATAAGCATTCAACCATGCTGTTGTCTATATTAAGAAATATACTTTTAAATGTCCTACCATTGATAACACATTCTAAAAATGATGCCAATCCTAGTGTAGAAAGTCAGTCAACAGCTAACCACCGCATCTAAAGCTTCTGAGACCAAGTCTATGCAATATGATGTTTATTGTACTGTCACAGACCTGGTCTACACTAGGACTTTAGGTTGAATTTAGCAGCGTTAAATCGATGTAAACCTGCACCCGTTCACATGATGAAGCCCTTTATTTCGACTTAAAGGGCTCTTAAAATTGATTTCCTTACTCCACCCCTGATAAGTGGATTAGCGCTTAAATCGGCCTTGCCGGGTTGAATTTGGGGTATTGTGGACACAATTCGACGGTATTGGCCTTCGGGAGCTATCCCAGAGTGCTCCGTTGTAACCGCTCTGGACAGCACTCTCAACTCAGATGCACTGGCCAGGTAGACAGGAAAAGAACTGCGAACTTTTGAATCTCATTTCCTGTTTGTCCAGCGTGGCAAGCTGCAGGTGACCATGCAGAGCTCATCAGCAGAGGTGACCATGATGGAGTTCCAGAATCGCAAAAGAGCTCCAGCATGGACTGAACGGGAGGTACGGGATCTGATCGCTGTATGGGGAGAGGAATCCATGCTATCAGAACTCTGTTCCAGTTTTCGAAATGCCAAAACCTTTGTCAAAATCTCCCAGGGCATGAAGGACAGAGGCCATAACAGGGACCCAAAGCAGTGCCGCGTGAAACTTAAGGAGCTGAGGCAAGCCTACCAGAAAACCAAAGAGGCGAACGGCCGCTCCGGGTCAGAGCCCCAAACATGCCGCTTCTATGATGAGCTGCATGCCATTTTAGGGGGTTCAGCCACCACTACCCCAGCCGTGTTTTTTGACTCCTTCAATGGAGATTGAGGCAACACGGAAGCAGGTTTTGGGGACGAAGAAGATGATGATGATGAGGAGGTTGTAGATAGCTCACAGCAAGCAGGCAGAGAAACCGCTTTTTCTGACAGCCAGGAACTGTTTCTCACCCTAGACCTGGAGCCAGTACCCCCCGAACCCACCCAAGGCTGCCTCCTGGACCCAGCAGGCGGAGAAAGGACCTCTGGTGAGTGTACCTTTTAAAATACTATACATGGTTTAAAAGCAAGCATGTGAAAGGATTACTTTGCCCTGGCATTCGCGGCTCTCCTGGATCTACTCCCAAAGCCTTTGCAAAAGGCTTCTGGGGAGGGCAGCCTTATTGCGTCCTTCATGGTAGGACACTTTACCACTCCAGGCCAGTAACACGTACTCGGGAATCATTGTACAACAAAGCATTGCAGTGTATGTTTGCTGGCGTTCAAACAACATCCATTCTTTATCTCTCTGTGTTATCCTCAGGAGCTATCATTCATGGTCACCTGGTTGAAATAGGGTGCTTTTCTTCAGGGGACACTCAGAGGAGCCCGTTCCTGCTGGGCTGTTTGCCTGTGGCTGAACAGAAATGTTCCCCACTGTTAGCCACGGGGAGGGTTGAGGGGGTAGCCATGCGGTGGGGGGAGGAAAAATGCGACCTTGTAACGAAAGCACATGTGCTATGTATGTAATGTTAACAGCAAGGTTTACCCTGAAAGAGTGTAGCCACTGTTTTATAAAATGTGTCTTTTTAAATACCGCTGTCCCTTTTTTTTTCTCCACCAGCTGCATGTGTTTCAATGATCACAGGATCTTCTCCTTCCCAGAGGCTAGTGAAGATTAGAAAGAAAAAAAAAAATGCACTCGTGATGAAATGTTCCCTGAGCTCATGCTGTCCTCCCACACTGACAGAGCACAGACGAATGCGTGGAGGCAAATAATGTCAGAGTGCAGGAAAGCACAAAATGACCGGGAGGAGAGGTGGCGGGCTGAAGAGAGTAAGTGGCGGGCTGAAGACAGGGCTGAAGCTCAAATGTGGCGGCAGCGTGATGAGAGGAGGCAGGATTCAATGCTGAGGCTGATGGAGGACCAAATCAATATGCTCCAGTGTATGGCTGAGCTGCAGCAAAGGCAGCTGGAGCACAGACTTCCATTACAGCCCCTGTGTAACCAACCGCCCTCCTCCCCAATTTCCATAGCCTCCACACCCACACGGCGAAGAACGCGGTGGGGGAGCCACCGGCCAACGAGCCACTCTGCCACAGAGGATTACCCCAAAAAAAAAGAAGGCTGGCATTCAATAAATTTTAAAGTTGTAAACTTTTAAAGTGCTGTGTGGCATTTTCCTTCCCTCCTCCACCACCCTTTCTGGGCTACCTTGGTAGTCATCCCCCTATTTGTGTGATGAATGAATAAAGAATGCATGAATGTGAAGCAACAATGACTTTATTGCCTCTGCAAGCAATGATCGAAGGGAGGAGGGGAGAGTGGTTAGCTTACAGGGAAGTAGAGTGAACCAAGGGGCGGGGGGTTTCATCAAGGAGAAACAAAGAGAACTTTCACACCGTAGCCTGGCCAGTCATGAAACTGGTTTTCAAAGCTTCTCTGATGCGTACTGCACCCTCCTGTGCTCTTCTAACTGCCCTGGTATCTGGCTGCGTGTAAGCAGCAGCCAGGTGATTTGCCTCAACCTCCCACCCCACCATAAACGTCTCCGCCTTACTCTCACAGATATTGTGGAGCACACAGCAAGCAGTAATAACAGTGGGAATATTGTTTTTGCTTCGCGAACCAGCTGAGCGGCGGAGAACCAGCTGAGCAGCGGGGACAGCAGAGCAGCACACAGCAGGAGTTTGCCTGGGACTGGTAAGTATCCGAGTCTGTGTTTGTTTGCTTGCTGAGGAAGTATCCGAGCGTGTGTTTGCTGGGGGGGCAGTGTGAGAGCCTGAGTGAGTGTCTGATTGGCTGCTAGCCTGCAGGGGGCGGGCAGTAGGGTGTCTGTTTGTGACAGGGAAGCCTGGCTGTTTAAAAATAGCCAGAGCTTCCGAACCAGCTGAGCGGCGGAGAACCAGCTGAGCAGCGGGGACAGCAGAGCAGCACACAGCAGGAGTTTGCCTGGGAGTTCGCCTGGAGGGAGCCCAGTGAGGCTTACGTCTTGCAAACTGCTCTGAGGAAGCTCATAGTAGGAAGGTGATATGGAAGCGGGGGGGTTCAGCTGTTGTGACCTGCACTGGATGTGCCATGTTTGTCTTTCTTCCACAGGACAGAAGCGACTTTGTCTGTACAAAGTGCAAGCTGGTCTCCATATTGGAAGAGAAGATTGAAGGTCTGGAGCAACAGATAACAACCCTGCGTTGCATACGGGAAACCGAGGATTTCCTGGACGAAACTCAGGATAGGCTTCTAGGGGCACAAAGCTCTACAGATATAGAGCAGGTTGCACAGAGGAGCCAAGAGACCAGTGAAGAAGCTTGGCAACATGTGACCTCCAGAAGAGGTAAGCGGAATGTCCGGGTTCCAGTAACACAGACACAGGTAACTAACCGCTTTCATGTTCTCTCCACAGGTATCGTTGCGGAGAGTGGACCAGATGATATGTCTGGGGCGAGAAAGCAGAAGGAGACTCCGCTGGTTGGAAGGCATGAGATGCGCTGTCCTGAGGTTGGGGGTTCCACGACCACCACCCCCAAGAGGAGAAGGCGGGTGGTGGTGGTCGGGGACTCTCTCCTCCGGGGGACTGAGTCATCTATCTGCCGCCCTGACCGGGAAAACCGAGAAGTCTGCTGCTTGCCAGGGGCTAAGATTCGTGATGTGACGGAGAGACTGCCGAGACTCATCAAGCCCTCGGATCGCTACCCCTTCCTGCTTCTCCACGTGGGCACCAATGATACTGCCAAGAATGACCTTGAGCGGATCACTGCGGACTATGTGGCTCTAGGAAGAAGAATAAAGGAGTTGGAGGCGCAAGTGGTGTTCTCGTCGATCCTTCCCGTGGAAGGAAAAGGCCTAGGTAGGGAGCGTCGAATCGTGGAAGTCAACGAATGGCTACGCAGATGGTGTCGGAGAGAAGGCTTTGGTTTCTTTGACCATGGGATGGTGTTCCATGAAGGAGGAGTGCTGGGTAGAGACGGGCTCCATCTTACGAAGAGTGGGAAGAGCATCTTTGCCAGCAGGCTGGCTAACCTAGTGAGGAGGGCTTTAAACTAGGTTCACCGGGGGAAGGAGACCAAAGCCCTGAGGTAAGTGGGAAAGCGGGATACCGGGAGGAAGCACAGGCAGGAATGTCTGTGAGGGGAGGGCTCCTGCCTCATACTGGCAATGAGGGGCGATCAACAGGTTATCTCAAGTGCTTATATACAAATGCACAAAGCCTTGGAAACAAGCAGGGAGAACTGGAGGTCCTGGTGATGTCAAGGAACTATGACGTGATCGGAATAACAGAGACTTGGTGGGATAACTCATATGACTGGAGTACTGTCATGGATGGTTATAAACTGTTCAGGAAGGACAGGCAGGGCAGAAAAGGTGGGGGAGTAGCACTGTATGTAAGGGAGCAGTATGACTGCTCAGAGCTCCGGTACGAAACTGCAGAAAAACCTGAGTGTCTCTGGATTAAGTTTAGAAGTGTGTGCAACAAGAGTGATGTAGTGGTGGGAGTCTGCTATAGACCACCGGACCAGGGGGATGAGGTGGATGAGGCTTTCTTCCGGCAGCTCACGGAAGCTACTAGATCGCATGCCCTGATTCTCATGGGTGACTTTAATTTTCCTGATATCTGCTGGGAGAGCAATACAGCGGTGCATAGACAATCCAGGAAGTTTTTGGAAAGCGTAGGGGACAATTTCCTGGCGCAAGTGCTAGAGGAGCCAACTAGGGGGGGTGCTTTTCTTGACCTGCTTCTCACAAACCGGGTAGAATTAGTGGGGGAAGCAAAAGTGGATGGGAATCTGGGAGGCAGTGACCATGAGTTGGTTGAGTTCAGGATCCTGACGCAGGGAAGAAAGGTAAGCAGCAGGATACGGACCCTGGACTTCAGGAAAGCAGACTTCGACTCCCTCAGGGAACGGATGGCCAGGATCCCCTGGGGGACTAACTTGAAGGGGAAAGGAGTCCAGGAGAGCTGGCTGTATTTCAAGGAATCCCTGTTGAGGTTACAGGGACAAACCATCCCGATGAGTCGAAAGAATAGTAAATATGGCAGGCGACCAACTTGGCTTAATGGTGAAATCCTAGCGGATCTTAAACATAAAAAAGAAGCTTACAAGAAGTGGAAGGTTGGACATATGACCAGGGAAGAGTATAAAAATATTGCTCGGGCATGTAGGAATGTTATCAGGAGGGCCAAATCGCACCTGGAGCTGCAGCTAGCCAGAGATGTCAAGAGTAACAAGAAGGGTTTCTTCAGGTATGTTGGCAACAAGAAGAAAGCCAAGGAATGTGTGGGCCCCTTACTGAATGAGGGAGGCAACCTAGTGACAGAGGATGTGGAAAAAGCTAATGTACTCAATGCTTTTTTTGCCTCTGTTTTCACTAACAAGGTCAGCTCCCAGACTGCTGCGCTGGGCATCACAAAATGCGGAAGAGATGGCCAGCCCTCTGTGGAGATAGAGGCGGTTAGGGACTATTTAGAAAAGCTGGACGTGCACAAGTCCATGGGGCTGGACGAGTTGCATCCGAGAGTGCTGAAGGAATTGGCGGCTGTGATTGCAGAGCCACTGGCCATTATCTTTGAAAACTCGTGGCGAACCGGGGAAGTCCCGGATGACTGGAAAAAGGCTAATGTAGTGCCAATCTTTAAAAAAGGGAAGAAGGAAGATCCTGGGAACTACAGGCCAGTCAGCCTCACCTCCGTCCCTGGAAAAATCATGGAGCAGGTCCTCAAAGAATCAATCCTGAAGCACTTGCATGAGAGGAAAGTGATCAGGAACAGCCAGCATGGATTCACCAAGGGAAGGTCATGCCTGACTAATCTAATCGCCTTTTATGATGAGATTACTGGTTCTGTGGATGAAGGGAAAGCAGTGGATGTATTGTTTCTTGACTTTAGCAAAGCTTTTGACACGGTCTCCCATAGTATTCTTGTCAGCAAGTTAAGGAAGTATGGGCTGGATGAATGCACTATAAGGTGGGTAGAAAGCTGGCTAAATTGTCGGGCTCAACGGGTAGTGATCAATGGCTCCATGTCTAGTTGGCAGCTGGTATCAAGTGGAGTGCCCCAAGGGTCGGTCCTGGGGCCGGTTTAATTCAATATCTTCATAAATGATCTGGAGGATGGTGTGGATTGCACTCTCAGCAAATTTGCGGATGATACTAAACTGGGAGGAGTGGTAGATACGCTGGAGGGGAGGGATAGGATACAGAAGGACCTAGACCAATTGGAAGATTGGGCCAAAAGGAATCTGATGAGGTTCAATAAGGATAAGTGCAGGGTCCTGCACTTAGGACGTAAGAACCCAATGCACAGCTACAGACTAGGGACCGAATGGCTAGGCAGCAGTTCTGCAGAAAAGGACCTAGGGGTGACAGTGGACGAGAAGCTGGATATGAGTCAGCAGTGTGCCCTTGTTGCCAAGAAGGCCAATGGCATTTTGGGATGTATAAGTAGGGGCATAGCGAGCAGATCGAGGGACGTGATCGTTCCCCTCTATTCGACATTGGTGAGGCCTCATCTGGAGTACTGTGTCCAGTTTTGGGCCCCACACTTCAAGAAGGATGTGGATAAATTGGAGAGAGTCCAGCGAAGTGCAACAAAAATGATTAGGGGACTGGAACACATGAGTTATGAGGAGAGGCTGAGGGAGCTGGGATTGTTTAACCTGCAGAAGAGAAGAATGAGGGGGGATTTGATAGCTGCTTTCAACTACCTGAAAGGGGGTTCCAAAGAGGATGGCTCTAGACTGTTCTCAATGGTAGCAGATGACAGAACGAGGAGTAATGGTCTCAAGTTGCAGTGGGGGAGGTTTAGATTGGATATTAGGAAAAACTTTTTCACTAAGAGGGTGGTGAAACACTGGAATGCGTTACCTAGGGAGGTGGTAGAATCTCCTTCCTTAGAGGTTTTTAAGGTCAGGCTTGACAAAGCCCTGGCTGGGATGATTTAACTGGGAATTGGTCCTGCTTTGAGCAGGGGGTTGGACTAGATGACCTTCTGGGGTCCCTTCCAACCCTGATATTCTATGATTCTATGAGGTCTAAGCGAGTCAGTAAACTGCGCCAGCGCACCTTTAAACGTCCAAATGCACATTCTACCACCATTCTGCACTTGCTCAGCCTGTAGTTGAACAGCTCCTGACTACTGTCCAGGCTGCCTGTGTACGGCTTCATGAGCCATAGCATTAAAGGGTAGGCTGGGTCCCCAAGGATACATATAGGCATTTCAACGTCCCCAACAGTTATTTTCTGGTCTGGGAATAAAGTCCCTTCGTGCAACTTTTGAAACAGACCAGAATTCCTGAAGATGCAAGCGTCATGTACCTTTCCCGGCCATCCCACGTTGATGTTGGTGAAACGTCCCTTGTGATCCACCAGAGCTTGCAGCACTATTGAAAAGTACCCCTTGCGGTTTATGTACTCGCCGGCTTGGTGTTCCGGTGCCAAGATAGGGATATGGGTTCCGTCTATGGCCCCACCACAGTTAGGGAATCCCATTGCAGCAAAGCCATCCACTATGACCTGCACATTTCCCAGGGTCATTACCCTTGATATCAGCAGATCTTTGATTGCATGGGCTACTTGCATCACAGCAGCCCCCACAGTAGATTTGCCCACTCCAAATTGATTCCCAACTGACCGGTAGCTGTCTGGCGTTGCAAGCTTCCACAGGGCTATCACCACTCGCTTCTCAGCTGTGAGGGCTGCTCTCATCTTGGTATTCATGCGCTTCAGGGCAGGGGAAATCAAGTCACAAAGTTCCATGAAGGTGCCCTTACGCATGCAAAAGTTTCGCAGCCACGGGGAATCGTCCCAGACCTGCAACACTATGTGGTCCCACCTGTCTGTGCTTGTTTCCCGAGCCCAGAATTGGCGTTCCACAGCATGAACCTGCCCCATTAGCATCATGATGCATGCATTGGCAGGGCCCATGCTTTCAGAGAAATCTGTGTCTATGTCCTGATCACTCACGTGATTGCGCTGACGTCGCCTCCTTGCCTGGTATCACTCTGCCAGGTTCTGGTGCTGCATATACTGCTGGATAATGCGTGTGGTGTTTAATGTGCTCCTAATTTCCAAAGTGAGCTGAGCGGCCTCCATGCTTGCCTTGGTATGGCATCCGCACAGAAAAAAGGCGCGGAACGATTGTCTGCCGTTGCTCTGGCAGAGGGAGGGGCGACTGACGACACGACTTACAGGGTTGGCTTCAGGGAGCTAAAATCAACAAAGTGGGTGGCTTTACATCAAGGATTATTTCAGGCAGGACCTCATGGAGGGTTCCAATAAGAAATGGTGCACCTACGTTATTGTTCTTATTGGAACAAGGAGGTTAGTCTGGCCTCTGATTGATACATTGCTAGATTTACCTCGCTGCACCTTCTCTGTGAGTGACTACAGTGTGATCTAGAGGAATGAGTCCCCTAGACGGGGGCGGGGGGGAAGCAAATGAGTACAAAACAAATCTGGTCTATTTCTTGTTTTGATCCACTCCATCTATCTTTTACATCTTTGGCTGGCAGCAGACGGTGCAGAAGGACTGCATGCCATCCACATCTCATAGCTGCCCGGCAGAAGATGGTACAATACGACTGCTAGCCATCCTCATCTCTAGCCTGCCTGGCAGAAGATGGTACAGTATGACTGCTGGCAATCCGTATCGCCTGCTTGCTCACCATAAGACGGTTCAATAGGACTGACTGCAGGACTAAAGAGAAAGACCTGGTCAAGTCACTCCAAATTTAGTCCCTGCACCCATGTTTGCCCAGGTGCTCCTGGCCAACGTGGCCAGGAGCACCTAGGACATGACGATGACAGCTACCAGTCATATTGCATCGTCTGCTGCCACAAGGCAATGGGTTGCAGTACCACGTCTGCCAGCACCCAGGAGACATACGGTGACGGTTACCTGAGCAGGCTCCATGCTTTCCGTGGTATGGCATCTGCACAGGTAACTCAGGAAAAAAGGCGCAAAATGATTGTCTGCCCTTGCTTTCACAGAGGGAGGGAGGGAACGGGGGCCTGACGATATGTACCCAGAACCACACGCAACAATGTTTTAGCCCCATCAGGCATTGGGATCTCAACCCAGAATTCCAATGGGCAGCGGAGACTGCAGGAACTGTGGGATAGCCACCCACAGTGCAACGCTCCAGAAGTCGACGCTTGCCTCGGTACTGTGGAAGCACTCCGCCGAGTTAATGCACTTAATGCACTTAGAGCATTTTCTGTGGGGACACACACACTTGAATATATAAACCCGATTTCTAAAAAAACGACTTCTATAAATTCAACCTAATTCCATAGTGTAGACATACCCACACTCTCAATGTTAGCGCTCCTACCCTTGGTAACACTGGTGAAACTTTGTAACACTAGTAGAGCTGAACTAGTGTTAGTAACATTGGGAACATTTAGTGCCTGTAGTAAACAAGATCCATGAGAATGAAGCTGAGGTGGTTCGGGCCATTGAGATAAGAATAAAACTATGTCTACAGTTGAGACAGTTTATTTTTTAAAATATTCAGGCCCCAAAGTCACCAAATGGAGACTTTTATCTTCTTCAGCCAGTCCAACATTAGCCTTCTACTGTCATTTGGTTAATCTTTTATAATGGTTTATTTTCATTCTTCAGAGATAATGGCATTCCAGGGAGTTTTGTGGACAATTTGTTCCACTTTAATATGTAAAAACATATTTTTTAAAAGTGTTCACAATGACATATGACTTAATAATGCCATCATGGGTGAGGTTGTGCCCTCAGTCACTGCTGAAGTCAGTGGGGTTACACAGGTGTAACAGAGCACTGAATGCAGCCTAATTTATCATGGCAAAGGCAAGAGGCCACAGTGTAAGAAATCGTAGGCTTTGAAAGTCTGTAATTCATATGAACCAGATCCTCCTGCCAAGACCAAAGCCAGGTTAAATGAGACAATTTCAATACTGGTGTAAGCAGATAGAACTCTATTGTCCGCAACAGAGTTGCAACCATTTAGCCTAAGCCTGAATTTTCCTCGGCCGGCTTGGTGCAGGCAAGTTCTGTGCAGAAGTCAGGGATGGAATCCTCCCCATGATTCCACAGAGCTCTTAGGAAGCATTTCTTTGGCCACCCCTTAGGTTGTAGTAGTCCTTGGTTGTTGATCCCCCACCCTCATGCTGAGGATTTTGGCCTGTGGCTCCATCTACTCTCATAAATAATAACAAGATGCCACTTCTCCCTTGGTCTGTCCCCACCCTACTCACCTCTTACCCTGTGTGGTGGTATGGAGACACCTCCATTAAGACAGCTTGAGGTGCTAGAAATGGAGGGGGGATTCTCTCTCTCTCTCTCTCTCTCTCTCTCTCTCTCTCACACACACACACACACACACATATTAAACAGAGGGGACCATGCTCCCCCTTTCCAGAACCTGAACTTGTCTGGGGCACAATGGGGGTGTGTGAGGCCCAGCCCAACCTCACCCTCTGGCCCTTGACTGGAGCTGGCTAGCACAAGGGCAGAGCCTCTTCTCTCCTGACATGACAGGTGGATAGCTGGACCAAATCTGAGTGTTTGGCATTGTGATGTCATGCACAGGGTCGCAACACCACTCAAATTTGGCCCATTTTTGGTTGCTTCCCCCTGTCCCCATACAGACACTTCTGCAGTCCTTCCAGCACCTTGGGATATGCAGTTCTCCTGCTCCTCATGCCCTTTGCAGTGGAACAGCAGAAGCTCTGCTGATTGGTGTGTCCTACAGAGGCTGTGGGGGAACATGTTCCTGCACAAGGCTGTATCAGATATCCAAGTATTACCATATATCATGGTATAATTCATCAGCAAGCTAAATGATCTGCAGCATGAATGGGTGGACATGCTTTGGGCTTTTTTCCTCTTTTTATTTTTCTTTACTTTTTTTGGGTGGAATTCCTCTTTGCACAGAGAAGGTGCTAGAGATATTGGGGAAGAGATTATGCTTTCAGTGTAGCCATTGCAAGGCAGCTCAAATGGGATTGTGAATCTGATGCAAAACAAAGTAATCAGCAATGCATTGATTTTGTTATTTTTAACTTCTTTCCTCACCACACTAAACTCCAAATAGACAATTTTTCAACCTTACATCTTTTTTATTGCCTGTGATTAAAATCTGAATAAGCAGGTAGTTTGCCCTGATAAGAGTTTTCTGCTGCAGTAAGGGAAGCCCCAGTGAGCTTGCTTCATTAACTGTTAAATGTAAGCTGCAGAATGTTCTTTGTCATTGTCACTCCTCTGGAAAGGAGATATTTCATCTGTCTGTGGAAGGGACATGAACAGTATGGGCCTCTGCTAACCATAGTTAAGCACTGTTCATAATGTAGTTATGTCATAGGGTCCACTCACTGCTGAGGTTGCCTGCTCCTGGCTGCTCTATGGATTAGCTCCTGCCTGGTGCTGCACACTCCTCTGGTGGTCTATCCACCCATGATCCTCTTTCATCCTGAAGCTTCTTTCGCTCCATAAGCTGCAACTTCATCTTCACAAATGAAACAAGCTTACTCAAACAGAGGGATGTCATTTGAGGCTTAATCCGAACACATACACTCAGCCTTTCATTAACATTTCGAAGCACAGAAGAGCAGCTTTTGTGTCCACAAGCGAAACGCAGAAAAGCAGCTTTTGTGATCAAAATAATCATCCCAATAAGCACTAATTAGCACCTTTGGACTCAATTATGGCCCTGCTGAAGTCAAGGCCTAAAATACATCCATTTTAATTTGCGTAGGATTGGGCTTTTGATCAATAATGTCAGAGGAGTCAAAGGAGACTAGACTACCTTCTCCTATCTAGAGTCTTCTCTACAGTCTACCATTGCTATCATCAGTTCAGCTCTACCAGTACCAACAGTTGCAATGTTGGGATCCCTAGTGGTTTAGCTGTTACTGGCATTTTAAGGACCAGGAATAACATTTTCAGTAAGTGCTGAAGGCACCGAAGTCACAATGACTTTTGTGAATTACTGGCAATATCCTGTAATATCTTGAACAAATCTTAAGGAATAAAGATATACCCCCTTGGTTGGCAGTGGGGGAGGGAGGTTGAAGGACTGCTCTTGCCAGAATCCAGGTTAGGGTTGGGGTGAACTCTGCTATGCTAATTAGCATGTATGCAGGTTCTTTTATTGTTTTGAATATGTTTTCTCTGTAGTACTTTTTACCTTAAGAATAAAGTAGGCTTGCATAGGAAGTGTGGTGTGTACCTTATAACTGTAGGAATTACACCTGTTAACCATATCTGAAGAGAAAACAAGCAGGCAGGGGTAACATAATGGAGGCAGGAACTGTGCAGCCTGGAAACACCCTGGTGGGAAGGGAGAGAGACGCATGTCTCCACCCTGAAAGGCAACAGCTGGAGAGCTGGAAGCCAAGACTGGGTGCCCTTGCTGGACACTGAGGGGCAATACATTGCAATTTCCCTGAACTGTGACACACCTAAGTCTCAACTACTTTCAGTGAGACTTACGTTCCTAAAGTTCAAACCTCAAAGATCTTTTGAGGATCAGGGGACCAAGTCATCTGAATCACTCAGGCCCAGATCCTCAAAGGTATTTAGGTCCTTAGCTCTCACTGATTTAAAAGGAAGTTAAGCATCTAAATACCATTGAGGATTTGGGCCTTAGGTCTTGCAATTCTGAGTGGAACAATGCCTAAATACTTTTTTTTAAAAATGGGCCTAAATCTCATTGAAAGTCAAAGGGATGTTAGGCTCCTGAAGGCCAGATTTTTAAAGGTATGTAGTGGCCTAAAGATGCACTTTTGAAAATTTTACCCAGGTCAATTGGATGGGCTGTGAGCAGGCTGGGTAATACAATGCTTAAAAATGCTGGTAGTAGCCAATGCCTATCTACATGAGGCAGTGCTTAATTTGTAATGAGAGAGGTGCCAGAGCTCAAGCAATTTTTTTACATTCATAACTGATGCAGCAAGCCCAGAGGTGCCAGGGCTATGAACTGCTGAGCCTAGAAGTACCGGGGCTCCGGTACTGGCAAGCCCTGGCACAAATTAAGCACTGATATGAGGTCTCCCAACTTTACTACTTGAGTTGAGCTGAACCCAAGGGCAAAAATGTACAATATTTCCCTAGTGGGTGCAAGGTTTAGAGATGCCCTCTCTAAAACATATTAGCAAAATGGGATAGAGAAGTCTGGACTGCTGCCACCAATGTTGTACCTGTTCTTTGAATAAGTAAAAGGCTATAGTAAATCTCCAGCACTAGGGATAAAAACAAAATCTTTTTTTTTAAGTTTAGCTTTTTAAAAACATCTTTTAAAATGTAGTGTGGCATATTTCCAAAAGTTTAAAATATTCACTTCTTCCTTCTACCGATGCTGGATTGAATTACTCAACGGAAGCCTCATCAATGGGTAATAAATGCTGTCATTCTCTCTACTCCTTTGGAAGAAACAATAATTAAAAGTTTTTGCTTAAGGTTCTGATTCACACAACAAAAAGATTCATGGTCTATTAAAATACATGCATTAAGGCAGTATTTCAACAGGCTCTGCCCTCTTTTCTTTAATTGCATAACCTTGGGAGTTTTGAGAGAGAGAAAATTTTGTGCTGAAATCACTACTAGTATACTGTACAGACTCAACAATTAAAAGATACTTTATTACACTGTGTTTATAATAGCTGGGTGAGCTATTTACAGCAAATAATTTATATAACAGATTTAGGCATATTCTTTCTCTTGGTGAATTGTCCACAAACAGACAATTTGATATTTGTGGATTTGCCCATTATTTGGAAATGTCTGATGAACGCTTCTTTGGGACAGCTTGTGCCATTTTGGAACAGGTGTGAACTGGGAATGCCATGGAGCTGCGCTATTCCACACAGCTTCACAATTCTTCCTGGAGCTTGCAGAGCACTGCTTGCCTGCTGCTCTGTGATTGGCTAGCTCTGCAGGTTGATGCACAGCAGGGGAGGGCCTACTTCCTTCCTGTTTCTTTCCACCTCCTCCTTGAGAAGTGATATGAGCACCCAGGGAATCTAGGAGGAAGGAGTCCCAGATCTCCCCCAAGGACAAAATACTATAGGTAGAAAACTCGATAGGCAGAAAAGCTTTGATGGGATCCCGTAAAAAAGTTGTGGATTCCACAGAGCTGCTCTATGCCTCCCACTCCACATCTTCCTCTCCTCCATGCATGATAGCTGAGGGTATGATTGACACAATAATTAGCTACATTCAGCAAATCTACATAAATTACCTGAATGTGTAAATTTATGTGGTTTATAACTAAAATATGGGCAAAACTCTCTTCTCTGATCCTCAGCATGGGTCTCTATTATGTGTTCTGCACTACTTTAGCATGCAGAACCACTCTTGTCAGGACTGTGAGTTCCACCCAGTGAATGAGCACAGGGTATGCAACAGAGAAACAAAGGGTAAGTGGCCTGATTTTCAGAAGTGCTCAGCATCTGCACATCCCACTAAGCTCAATCAGAGTAGGGATTTTTTATCAACTTTGAAAATCAGGCCACTTGTCGAGGTACTTCAGGTGGGATTTAGGAGCCTAATTTTAGCCACCCATTTCTGATAATTTTGGCCAATTTATTTTTGCATAAATTACTTACCGTATTTAGCTTTTGAAATACTATCTTGTGGGCTAAAGTTTTAAGAGTAACTCACATTTTTAAGATTTACGATATTTGGATAGGAGCTTTTTAACATTAAATAGATTATCAGAGACTATATATATTTTTTTATTTTATATAGTGCCTTTCAGTGCCAAGGCTATTCAGAACCATTGACAGTATCGTGACTTAGAAGCTGATAGTATAGCCAAATACAGCAGCTTTTATACCTGTAGTAATAGTTCAGCTTTAGACATAAAGAAAATCTAAAGTATTGATTATCTTCAGAAGGAATGAACACTACTTAAAACACCAGCAGTATCCCCGACTTATTTCAAAATGTGCTAAAGAATCTTTAACTCACACAGCAATAATGACAAAGGGTCACATTTTAGAGGGCTGGCCTTACCATGAGGCAAACTGAGGCGGCTGCCTCAGGTGCCAGCCTGTGGGCGGGGCGCCACTAGGACCCAGAGTGTAGAAAATTGTGTCTGCTGCTGGTGCATATGTATTCTCTCTGCTCGAGATACACAGACATGGTGGAATGCTGTGCTGGAGGAAGGAAGGCACAAGAGACATAACAGGCAGGCAGGAGAAAAGGTGAGAGGGAATAACAGAAAGCAGCAGGAGCTGCAGGGAGAGAGAGGAGGAGGAGCCTTGTATGTAACTCTCTAACACCCCCAGGAGCCCGGACTGATTAACACCAGCTTCTCAGGGAGCTTCCTGTTTCCTGCTGCTTCCCTGAACCCACTTGAGGCGAACAGGCAGTCAACTGAAGTAGTAGGAGCCAGTTAGGCCCTTAGGATGCTGATATCTTCCCTCACTCAGGCCCTGCTACCAGCCTGCTTATTTGTCCCCCTCAGCTGAGTGTTGACAGCCACTATAACTGGCACAGAACAGCAGTCATGAGTGAAAGAAGAAAACACCCCTCTGGGGCAGCATTCAGAAAAAGAAAGAAAGCAAAGGAAGCTTTTCTATCTAAGCAGAAAGGAGCTCTCCTGAGATACATAGACATGCATACATATCTCCTGAGATACACAGATACATGTTCATGGTGAGCTCTTCGGCCCCAGTGAGGATGTGAGTGGTGAGGAGATGCCTGATCTTCCAGTTAGTCAGAGTGCAGGTGACCTGGCAGCTACTGCAGCATCCATATCTCCATCTCAAATGGATGTAACCATGCACGTTCCTGATGAAAAGTGTAGATCAGAGAAGAGTGTGGTGGAGGTGCAAGAAACAGCTGCTGCTGAGTTTAGTTCCTTAAGTCTAGATGATCCAGGACTGTGTCCCACTTGAGCAGTAGCCTGAGGGACTTCATGGGCCACAGCAAGTGAAAAACATCATGTTCCCCAAATACAATGAAAATAGAAGTTTCCGTCCAACACATTACTGGTGTGAAATCCCCAATGGTGACAAAGTGGAGAGGCCATGGCTTTATTTACTCAAAAACCCAGAATGCTGCATACTGTTTTTGTTGCAAACTCTTCCAATCTAATGTTCCAGCCACATTGGGTTCTACAGGAACAAAGGACTGGGAAAAATCTGGTTAGAAATCTGGCATGCCATGAGAAGGCAGCAAATCACCAGAGAGCTTGAGATGAGACTAAGGCTAAAGGCCACCATAGATTATCAGAATCAAGAGAAGATTGCATCAGAGTCTCTTTACTGGCAAAATGTTCTGAAAAGACTCATTGCCATTGTGAGAATGCTTGCTACCCAAAGCCTAGCACTGTGTTGCACTTCAGATCACCTGTATGTGCCAAACAATGGAAACTTCCTTAAAACTGTGGAGCTGATGGCTGAGTTTGATGCTGTACTCCAGGAGCATCTAAGAGTCGCCACCGAAGAAATGTACACACATCACTACCTTGGAAAAACAATTCAAAACGAAATCATACAGTTACTGGCAACAAAAGTCAAACAGAAGATTGTGGCAGATATGAAGTCAGCAAGATATTACTCTTATTCTGGACTGCACACCTGACATCAGCCATACAGAACAAATGACTTTAATGGTGTGTTTTGTAACAACAGAACCTAGTGAAAATGTCCCTGCAATGATGACTGTCAGAGAGCATTTTCTAGAATTTATTGAGATTGATGATGTGGTATGACAAATGTGCTTTTTAATAAAGCTGGAAGATACAGGAATTGCGAAAGCTGAAATGAGAGGTCATGGCTACGATAATTGTGCCAACATGAGAGGAAAGAACAGGGGAGTGCAGACACGGATCCAAGAGTTAAACCCTCAAGCTTTTTTTGTCCCATGCAGTTCTAATTCATTGAACTTGGTGGTCAGTGATGCAGCATCAGCTGCTAGTGAGACTGCTGAATTTTGTAATGTAACGCAGAGAAAAATACATAGATGCTTTGCATCAACTCATTGATGGCAAATTTTGAAGCAACATCTGGGAACATCCTCTCTGACACTGAAACCACTGAGTGCCATACGATGGGAAAGTCGAGTGGAAGCAATAAAGTCTATCAAACACCAAATTGGGAAGATAGATGATGCCATAGTTGCCATTATGGAGGATAATGCTATGACAGGAACTGTTCGTGGGAGAACAGTGGCAGAGGGAAATGGAATCACCAGAAACATACATAACTTCACATTTCTTTGTGGCTTAGTGTTTGGCATGACATACTGTTTGAAATAAAAGTTGTAAGCAAGAGACTCCAAGGGTTGACCTTGATATATCTGGAGCAATGGAACAACTGGACAAAGCAAAGTCATACCTACAGTCTTTCCGGTCAGATGAGGGATTTCAAAACATTCTGAAGAGTGCACAGAAATTGGCAGAGGAACTTCACACTGAAGCTATTTTCCCACTGATTCAATAATACAAGAGTCACCGAAGAAGACGACATTCTGATTATGAGGCATGGGATAATCCCATAAGAGACCCCAAACAACAATTCAAAGTTGAATTCTTGAACCAGGTGCTAGATTGTGCAATACAGTCAGTTGAAGAAGGTTTCATGCAGCTCAAGGAACACAGCAGTATATTTGGGATGTTGTATGATATTCCAAAACTCCTCACTATACCTGAAGAAGACCTACACTAGCAATGCAGGGCACTAGAGACAGTGTTGACACAAGATAACATGTGTGATATTGATGCGAGTGATTTAGGTGGTGAACTGAAAGCCCTTTCAAGATACATTTCAGCAGGATCAACTCCAAAGGCATTTCTGGAATATGTGTGCACAAATAAGATGGCCACCCTCTTTCCAAATGCTTTTGTTGCTCTGTGCATGCTTCTAACACTTCCTGTAACAGTTGCCAATGGAGAACACAGCTTCTCCAAGCTGAAGTTAATAAAAACACATCTACTCTCCGCAATGACACAGGAGAGGCTGGTCGGCCTTGCAACCATTTCAATAGAGCATGAGCTGGCCCAGACTGTGGACCTTCAGCAGGAAGCAGTTCCAATCTTTGCAACCAAGCAGGCACGGAAAGCACCACTTTGATTATTCAAACAGATAAAAATGCCAATATTTACTATGCAGACAAGAAAAGTTACATTTGCTGTTCAGGCGTCTGAAAGTTAAGTGTTCTTTAATTTTTTTGAACAAGGCATTTTAAATTGTTTGTTCTCCTTTATTGGGGTAGGTACAGAGCAGTACCATGAGAGGAGGAGAACAGAAAAAAGGCAGAATTGAGACCTTTCAAAGTTTTGGCACAAGCGAGGGAGCATGGGGGCGTCATTTGAGCTCCCCGCCTCAGGTGCCAAAATGTTGTGGGCTGGCCCCAACATTTACCAACATGTATGAACAATGACACACAGAAGAACATAGCACTGCCCAGTAGTCTTAACAATGTGTATAAGCTCAAATTCTGGGCCTTGTAGATAAGTCCTGAGTTATATGGTAGAGTAGTATGCTCTACAGGGATGTGATTTCTAAAGCACACTAACATGTTGCATATTAATTGGTCCATGTAGACCCTGCTGGTGCACACTAAAGATTCTCTTGTATCAGGGCCGGATTAAAGTTATGAGGGACCTAAGGCTAATGATAGTGAAGGGCCTAAGTGTGAATTACATATTGCAAAAGAAATTATGAAGTCATCATTTATCTACATACATATTTACACATTATCTATGTAAAATTAACAAGTTTATTCTACTCTCACTACACTCAATTCTTCAAACAGATACTTCTGAGTCAGAAGTAACATGAAGGATGCTATGCTATCCTTCTCTTAGGCTTCCTTCCTCCTAGGTAGTGGAGTGCTTATCTTCATGAGGATGAACACTGCAACATTTCCCATCCTGCTCACCTCTCTCCACCTTGTGCTTCTACCCTCAGTTCTCCACATGGCACAGTGCAAAACCAAGCCCTGCAGGTGTTTCCTCCAAGCTATGGGACTCTACATCACATGCCCTGTCTCACTCTGACTGCAGTCTGGGAGGCAGCCAGCTTTTATTGTGTAAAAGAAAACCACTCAGGTGTAAAATTTACTGAAGTAGAGGAAGCAGTAGTGGGGAAACTACATTGGGTGGCATTGTAGTTTAGGCTGTCTTGCTCTGAAAGCTGCCTCCCAGTGTTGCACTGGCTGAGGACAATTTAATTACTGTTTTGACATTGAACCCAAATATTATTTGTGGGATGATATCTGGTTTGTGTAGTTAATCTCCAGGGATTCACCACATCAGGCCATTCTGTCACCAATCTCTTCCACAATTAGAATCATAGAATAGAATCATAGGACTGGAAGGGACCTTGAGAGGTCATCTAGTCCAGTCCCCTGCACTCACGGCAGGACTAAGTATTATCTAGTCTAGAATGTGTGATCAGCAGGTCTGACATGAGGTTTTTTAAGCATGTGTTCTGTGTGCACCAGTTCCCTATGGTTTAATTTTATTTGTTTTAAACTTTCCGTAAGAAAAAGGTAACAGCTAGAAGTGACACAGATCTTTAGATGGTTGCCCAGTCATAATATTTAGCACTTCTGTACTATGTTAGCTTTTCAAAATCACTGTACAAGCATTAAACAAGCTTAATCTAAAGCCTTTCAGCTTTTGAATGACTAGGAGTTGACAAAACAGAGCTATTCCCTGTTGTATTCTCTGACCCCCTGAACAAAATGACTTCACTGAAAAATCAACATCTTAAAAGAACCATTAATGATCTTTCAAAAGAACAGTCCAACTAAGACTGCTGTAGTGACACCCTTGTTACATCAGGTCTGATGTTTGTTTAAGGCTGGTGTTCCTGTTTTATTTGCATGTGTAAATCAAGCAGACCTTGCTTATTTTTTCCCCCTTAAAGTGCTCAGAGTTTAGGGGAGGCAAGTGAATGAGATTCTGCTCATACCAGCTATGAAAAAGCAGAAGGGACCAAAATCTATTCTTGTGCAAAAATCTGTTCTCCCTGAAGTCAATAAAGCTGCACAAGTGTAACTGTCAGCAGGAATTGGCCTGTGTTCTCATTCCCTGGACTAACTTCAGGTTTATTTAGGTTTAAGTTTTTGGAATGACACTCCAAAGAAATCAAGTGTGAGGTACTTTTATGATGGATTGAACTGCTAGAGTACCAGCAAATGGACAGAACCCGCCTTTTGCTTATTTCACCAATCTTTCTATCATAGCCTGTTCAGGGAAAGTCCGTGGCAGGTCAGACCGGTTTGTTTACCTGCCACATCCGCAGGTTTGGCCAATCACGGCTCCCACTGGCCTCAGTTTGCTGCACCAGGCCAATGGGGACTGCGGGAAGCGGCGCGGGCCAAGGGACTTGCTGGCCGCCATTCCCGCAGCTCCTATTGGTCTGGAGCGGCGAACTGCGGCCAGTGGGAGCTGCAATCAGCCAAACCTGCAGACACGGCAGGTGAACAAACTAGCCCAGCCCACCAAGGGCTTTCCCTGAACAAGCGGCGGACCAGCTTTGAGAACCACTGCCATAGAGCACGTTATGCCATCATATAAGTAAGCCCTCTCAGATTGGAGAGTGGTGCCAATTGAACCATACTGGTTTTAGATAATGTTTTTATATTATTGTCACTCTTTTGGAGTAATCTACACATCTGCAGTTGCTTTATAATATTCTATTTGCCTTGGAATCTGCAAATCTCTTAAATCAGAGACAATGAGTTACATTTGAATGTGACCTTTATTTACTGGTGAACAATGTTCAAATTAATATATTCACAATAGAAAGTTTAGAATGTAAGCTCCAAAACAGTCTGCCTACTTCATGCCTTGTCACAACCCATTCTATGGCTGGTTCAAAATGTCTTGCTCTATCTACTAATCCATAACAAAGTAACAAGAGATCAAAACATTCCAAAGGTGGTTTTCTAAAGACATTAGAATTTAAATAGGAATTTAAAACATATGTAAATCCTGAAGGGAACATTCAACTATCAGCATCCAGCTTATTTACCCTCATGATTCCATGGAGAGGAACAATATAAAAGTGTATGTGTGTGTGTGTGTAACACTGAAAATCACCTCATAATCTGATGTAAGTGTTTGACACCTTGCCTTTTACACCCCAGTGGAAAACTAAAGATTTAGATGCTAAAGGCACATTAGAGGACTGACTGATTTGAGAAGACTTTGGCAGCTGACAGGATCTGTGGATCAGAAAGGCCAGGGCACAAAACAAGATTAAACTAGCTAAAGTAACAGAGAAACAAGAAAACTTCTACAAATACATTAGAACTTAGGCGCCATCTTCCTCTCTGCCAGGTGGGTGCTCAAACCCCCCCCCCCCAACCCCTGGGCCCGCCTCTGCCCAGCCTCTTCCTGCCCCTGCACCACCCTTACCCCACCCCCCATTCCATTCCTTTCCCAAAGTCCCCACCCCACCCTGCCTTTTCCCACCCCAGGCTTGCCCCCTTCCCACCCTCTTCCCTCAAGTCCCTGCCCCTGCCCTGCCTCTTCTCCGCCTCCTCCCCTGAGCACACCATGTCCCGTTCCTCCCAGAAAGTCCTAAGTGCCGCCAAACAGCTGTTAGGTGGCGGGGTGTGTGTGTATAGCGGGAAACGCTGTGAGGGACGGGGAGGAGCGGGAACACGGTGTGCAGACGGATGTGAGGAGGGGGAAGCTTGGCTTCCAGTGGGTGCAGAGCACGAGCTAATTTTTCCCCATGGGCACTCCAGCCCCGGAGGACCCACGGAGTTGGTGCCTATGCACTAGAAGCAAGAGGAAAACCAAGGACAGTGTAGGCCTGTTACTCAATGAGGGGTGAAAAACATTAACAGAAAATGTGAAAATGGCAGAAGTACTAAATGACTTTTTTGTTTCAATTTTCACCAAAAAGGTTAGTAGCAATTAGATGTATAACAGAGTGAATGCCAATGAAAAGGAGGTAAGATTAGAGGTTAAAATAGGGAAAGAACAAGTTAACAAATACTTAGATACCTTAGATGTCTTCAAGTCACCAGAGCCTGATGAAATACATCCAAAAATACTCAAGAGATGAGGCGATATGAGCCATTAGCAATTATCTTTGAAAAGTCATGGAAGATGGGAGTGATTCCCAGAGGACTGGAAAAGGGAAAATATAGTGCCTATCCATAAAAAGGGAAATAAGGACAACACAGGAAATTACAGACCAGTCAGCTTAATTTCAGTGCCCAGAAATATAATGGAGCAAATACTTAAGCAATCAATTTGCAAACACCTAGAAGGTAATAAAGTGATAAGTGACAGTCAACATGGATTTGCCAAAAAACAAATTACGTCAGACCAACCTAGTAGCTTTCTTTAACAGGTAACAAGACTTGTGGATGGGTGGGAAGCAATAGATGTGGTATAATCTTGACTTTAGTAAGGCTTTTGATACTGTCTCATGTGACCTTCACATAAAGAAACTAGGGAAATACAGCCTAGATGGAGTTACTATAAACTGGGTGCATACATGGTTGAAAAACCATTCCCAGAGAGTAATTATCAGTGGTTCACAATCAAGCTGGACGGGCATAGCAAGTGCGGTCCCTCAAGGATCAGTTCTGGGTTTGGTTCTGTTCAATATCTTCATCTGTGATTTAGATAATGGCATAGAGAGTACACTTATAAAGTTTACAAATGATACCAAGCTAGGAAGGGTTGCAAGTGCTTTGAAGGATAGGATTATAATTCAGAATGATCTGGACAAACTGGAGAAATGGTCTGAAGTAAATAGGATGAAATTCAATAAGGACAAATGCAAAGTACACCTTTTAGAAAGGAACAATCAGTTGCACACATACAAAATGGGAAATGACTGCCTAGGAAGGAGTACTGCAGAAAGGGATCTAGTGGTCATAGTGGCTCACAAGCTAAATATCAGTCAACAGTGTAACACTGTGGCAAAAAAAACAAACAAACACCGTAACATTATTCTGGGATGTATTAGCAGGAGTGTTGTAAGAAAGACACGAGAAGTAATTCTTCTGCTCTACTCCACACCACTTAGGTCTCAACTGGAGTACTGACCCCAGTTCTGGGTGCCACATTTCAGGAAAGATGTGGACAAATTGGAGAAAGTCCAGAGAAGAGCAACAAAAATGATTCAAGGTCTAGAAACATGACCTATGAAGGAAGATTGAAAAAAAATGGGTTGCTTTTGTCAGGAGAAGAGAAAACTGAGGGGGGGGGGGCACGATAACAGTTTTCAAGTACATAAAAGTTTGTTACAAGGAGGAGGGAGGTAAATTGTTTTCATTAACCTCTGAGGATAGGACAAGAAGCAAGGGGCTTAAATTGCAGCAAGGGCAGTTTAGTTCGGATATTAGAAAGAACTTCCTAGCTGTCAAGGTAGATAAGTACTGGAATAAACTGCTTAGGGAGGTTATGGGATCTCTATCATTGGAGATTTTTTAAGAGCAGGTTAGATAAACTCCTGCCAGGTGTTGTCTAGATAATACTGACTCCTGCCATGAGTGCAGAGGCCTGGACTGGATGACTCTCAATGTCCTTTCCAGTCCTAATGATTCTATGATAATGCAGAATTACACCAAACTATACAAGGTTTTTTGTTTTGTTTTTCCCCATTACTGAATGCTTTTTAGGGAATGGGCACACAACCATCTTTTCAGAGCATGGTCTCCCGAATCCATTATCCCTCCTGCCTGACTGATTTGTGGGTTTACACTCGCTAAATACAGGAGATCATTTTTAAATAAATACAAAAATTCCTCTAGGCTCCATTACTTTCCCAGGATTAACAAAAGTATAAAAGTGATAATTCACAAATGTATGATAGGTATGTCTGTTTAAATCTCTGTGTGTCTATCTATCCATCTCATTTCAGTGGGAGCTTCGGGATGCCTCAACACTTTTGAAAATCAGAGTACAGTAAACCTCATAATTACCAAAAGCAGAGTTATGAACTGACCGCTAAACCACACACCTCATCTGGAGCCAGAACTACACAATGAGGCAGCAGCAGAGACACTTCCCCTCACCCCCAAAAGCAAATACAGTACAATACTGTGTTAAAAGTAAACGTCTAATAAAATAAAGAGAAAGTAAAAAAAAAAATGGACAAGATAAGGAAACTTTCTGTACTTGTTTCATTTAAATTAAGAAGGTTAAAATGCAGTTCTTCTGCAAAGTAAAGTTTCCAAGATCTATTAAGTCATTGTTCATTTGTAAACTTTTGAAAGAACAACCATAATGTTCTGTTCAGAGTTACAAACGTTTCAGAGTTATGAACAAGCTCCATTCCCAAGGTGTTTGGAACTCTGAGGTTCAACTGTACTTATTTAAGTCCCAGTCATTCAAACACTTCCATATGTCCTTAACTTTAAGCATGGGAGCAGTTCCAAGGAATCTAATGAAACTATTCATTTGCTTAATATCAAGCGTCTGAATAATGTTTGCAGGACTGTGCCTGGGGTGCGTAAATATGGACTTAAGAGGCTACATTTAGACACTCAGTTTAGAAAATGTTGGACACATTATAATGCCTCTTAGTTGTTAAATGTGGGATACATCAGATAGTTATTACAATCTACATTATTTATCCCTTCTTGATTTTTATATTAAGGCATCCTTGTGTAGTCAAATTTCCCTGTCTAGGGGAAAAAAATACTTACTGACTTCTGACCCACAATTATAGTTAATACTGTATATATTCTTCCTAACATAGAAGACGAGCCACTCAATTGTCTTCTGACTTACATAACATACCAAAATATTGTTTTGTTTTTAAATTAGAATCAGTATTTGAAATTCATACAATTGGTATTGTTTTCCCCTACTGTATTTCTATGCAGTACACATCTTGAATATTTGGAAGAGCAGCTAGTGTTTTAAGCTTACACTGTAAAGTTATTTGTATAATTTGTGTGTGGGTTTTTTTTTTGGGGGGGGCTGAGGGGTATCAATAGACATTTAAAATAGAAAAAAAGAAAAGACTGGGTATTGCACTAAAGCATCAACACTGATAGAAACCTGATATGCAAAGCTTGTTTGTATGCCTTGCTGAACTTGAGGCTTAGTTGTTATAATCACAGTAACATTTGAAGAGATTTTAGCTCCCTGTAAGGTCTTTCATGGGGGAAAGTGGGGGTGGTGCAGGGGGAGATTAACAGAATAGCATCCTTTTACTCAAATTCTAACAATTGTCTACAACAGTGGTTCCCAAACTTGTTCCGCTGCTTGTGCGGGGAAAGCCCCTGGCAGGACAGGACAGTTTGTTTACTTGCCATGTCCACAGGTTCAGCTCATCATGGCTCCCACTGGCCGTGGTTCGCTACTCCAGGGCAATGGGAGCTGCTGGAAGCGGTGCGGGACTAGGGACATACTGGCCGCCACTTCCAGCAGCTCCCATTGGCCTGGAGCAGTGAACCGCGGCCAGTGGGAGCCACGCTCGGCCGAACCTGCAGACGCGGCAGGTAAACAAACCGGCCCGGCCCGCCAGGGGCTTTCCCTGAACAAGTGGCGGAACAAGTTTGGGAACCACTGGTCTAGAAAACATAAAGCAGAACAGCAGCATCTTATTTCCTGGGCTATATGAAGAGCACTGGGAATGCTTGTCTTAGTGATGTCTTGCATTGCTTCCTATTTAGATACTTTTCACTGGAGCTCAAAGGCATATACAGTTTGCCACTTACTGGAAAATGAGACTGGATGAAATCCAGAATAAATTTTTTGTTTCTAAATGTAAAAGTACAATAGAATAGATAGCATGATAAGGACCTTCGAACATGAGTAAATTGTTTTAGTTGGTCCTTGATGTAAAGGGACACCTTGTTAAAATACATTTAGTAATATTCTTTGTAGTCAGCTCTACAGTTTACTCATCAGAAATAGCACAGAGCAGAACCTTGTTATGTTACTATCTTTAACTATTAAAATAGAGAAAAGAATAAGAATTGAATAAAAAAGCTAGTTTGGTAACTAAATCTTCTAGTTGTTTATCCTGATAGAATATTTATATGGCTGTCGTCACCATAGTATCTTAAATAAGCTTCATTTTCCCTATTCATTGTAAAGAAGCACAGTTCTAACCTTTCCACAGTAAAAACAAAATAGTGGACCCACAAATGAAAAGTATCCCAAAGAAAATGGCAACAAGTAACAGGGCTGGGCCTCATTTTGGTTTCCACATTCTTAATATAATAATACAGATAGTTTGTTGGCCTAATGGTTGACCCGATTGTGCTAGGAGCTTACTCCTCCAGAATTCCCTATGGAAATACACCTCTGGAGCTGAAATTTAATTCAGCAGAACTACTTAGGGAATTTAGCACTACACAACATGAGTGGCAGAATCTGGCCCTATGTCTCTGCTGATACAAGGCCTCATGTTACAAATTCAGACTTGGTAGAAAACACACACTCTTTCAGTGCACACTCTGAGGCATGAAGGCTACTAAACAAATATACCAGCTTTCTATTGGCTGTGAGCTACTATCCTGAATTTAATCATCTATTAATATATAGGCTCTAAAAATGTGATTCCATGGAATGACTTTACAGACTCAAATAGTCAATTGTATACAGCTGATGGTCTGATGCTGTGATGTAATTTCCATAAGTGTTATATTCCAGTGGAAGAATTTGCAGCATCACTGACACTTCAAAGACTTTTCCTACTTGCTAGTCCCCATTCCTGAGCCAATACTTCCAGCACCACACTTGAGTATCACAAGTACCAAAATACAAAACTCACCAACAGTCTCTGCCTCCAAGCACTTTTCTATTCTAGCTATCTATTTATATAACCGCCTCTGTAGAATTCAGTGAGGGACCACATATTCCCCTTTAGTGGGAATGCCCCACAGCAGGGAAAATTGTTACTAACATAAATCTGTGTCACTGACGGTACAGAAATAGTACTATATCCTTTTTACATTTTGTAGATCTCCTGGAAGAGACAAGGGCATGACTTTATAACACATAAAAACGGGATCCCTCAGGAAATCCTCCCAACCCTGTAGAATGTGAGTGCACGTCAACCCATCTTTTTCCTTAGCAATCTTCCCCTGGCCCCCCTCCAGCATCAGAGCAGATGCTGCCAGTAGCTTCCACTCACTGTCACCGGGTTCTATTTCCCCCTGCAATAGGATGAGAAGCTATCTTATCAAAAAATCATTAAATGATATAGCAATTTACCATGTAAGAAATGAGACCATTTTACAGGAGCATACTGTGAAAACTGGCTCCTCATCAGCTCCACGCCTTTCTGTTTATCCACATTTCCCAAAATGGTGCCTGTTTGTTCAATGCAATGTATTCTCATGGAAGGTCTTTTGGTGGCTTTGTTTTATGTGTGCGTGGGGCATCCTTACAGCAGCCATTTCAGTGAGATTGATGCACATTTGTTGTCCCTCAATCCTGGCATCAGAACGGAGCTCACAAGACTAAATCTTTATTTTCAAATGTGGCACAAAATACAAATATTTTATCAGAAAATAACTGACCTGAAGAGGCTACTAACCTAGGGGTGTAAGGATGTTCCCAAAGTAGATTTTGGTTTAATTTGTGGTGGATCTTACTGCAGCAGTGAAACTTTATGCAAGGAATTAATTGGGAATGTTTTCCACACTGCTTGGGTAATCAATTACCAATCCTGGGCAACAGGCCAAAGTCTGCAAAGGACGAGAGTCTAATGCCCTTGGCAAGAGCCATTCATCTTTCCTCACACAAATAAGCCCCATATCCCTTAGGAAGAAGAATCAGGAAAATGGGGAACAATTGGACTAACACACTTAGCATTCAGCAGGCGGCATGAAATACAATTTATGGGTATGTCTACATAGCAACTGGGAATTGTGATTCCCAGCCCAGGTAGATTTACACACACTAGTTCTGCTCGAGTTAGCATGCTAAAAGTAGCAATGTGGCCACAGTGGAAGGATGGTGGCTTACGCTAGCCACTCAAGTACAGTCCTGCCAACCCCCTGGGTAAGCACTGTGGTGGCTAACCCAAACCGCTGCTCATGCTACGATAGCCACACTGCTACTTTTAGCATATTAGCTCAAGCAGAGCTAGTGTGTGTATATCTAGCCATGCTGGGAATCACACCTCCCAGCTGCTGTGCAGAAATACCCTATATGGGGGGGTGGGGGGAGAATTCTGGAGGCTGATGATCTTGATTCTTCTGCGGTCTGTATCCATTCATTTTTATTGGAACATTAACAATAAAGGGTGGGATTTTGAGAGGAGTCTAAGGAAACCAGGTACCCAGTCCCACGGAATTTCCCTGTTCAAACTCCAAGCCTTCTGGAGGATATGAAGACTTAGAAGAGGATGGGAGATGAAGGAAGGTTTTCACACATGCCATACTTTGATTAGTACTGTGTGTTTTCCTAGGCTCAGCTGGTCAACCCAACTCATTGGTATTCAGGAAGGAATATGACTCTGGTTCACCCACTATAAATGAAAGTTTAAATAAATAAATGTGCCCTTAGTTTTAGTCTTTTAAAGTTGTTCGCAGCATTTTTTTAATCACTTTTTTTGGTGCTGCTCCTTTCTTTCCTTGAATTATAAATGTGTAACATGAGATGGCATAAAACATAATTGATGTCTCATAATATTTTCCTGAAAAAATCTTTATTAAACAATCAGAGCTGGATTTTCCTCCATCTCCTTTGTCTGAAGAAATCTGTGTAAGTTTCATCTTATGGGACTGATAACATTGCTACAATACTGAATGAAACAAACAATCTTGCTAAATTACAGGTTTCAGAGGGGTAGCCATGTTAGTCTGTATCTTGCTAAGGTTATTTATAACTCTAAAATATATATAAATGTTATGCTTTGGTGATTTTATGGGCTTCATATTCCATGATGCCTACAGTCTGTAGAAACAGTGTGTCTCAAAGTAATGGCTAACTTGTAATCTGCGGGATGGGTTTGTTCCCTCCCACCTCCAAGGAAGTGGTTACCAAAGTGCATCTTCTTATGTGTTACAGTGCAGCTCCATTGCTTTTTCACATTCAATTTTATTTGACTTTTAAGTTATGCTATATGTTCTGCCTAGTCTCTTCATTGGCTTGATAATGGCAATTGGCATAAATTTTTAGAAAACTATAGCACTGGTCCACATAATCTCTCACTAAATCAAGAGAATAACTTTGCCCCTATGCTGTCCTTTAATTGATTTGCTATTAAATTCTAGTGACTGTTGTAATTGTGACTTGCCTCTAAAATGCCATTTGGTTTGGGTTTGTTTGTTTGGGGTTTTTTTTTTTTTTTTTGCAATTAACCTTTTGTCAGTTATGGGTCAATTTGTGATACAGTCACAGAATCTCAAAGGTATTTGGGCACCTGACTCTGAGGGAATTTGGCACCTAAATATCTTTGAGGATCTGGCTTACACTGAAAAGTACCTTGAACTATGAATAGTCCCTCTGAAATCAATAAGACTATCTATCGAGTAGGATTCTATTCACTGAGAGTACAAGTTTCACAATCTGCCTGTAGTCATAGGAAAGAAAGGCAAAGAAAGGGATTTGTATGCCACAACAAAAATACACATAAAGGATGACAATCAAAGAAATGAAAGATATCATTCCCAGATTAATACATACACAGCATATTCACATAACATAGTTCAGAAGTTGAAATGTAACTCTTCCTGAAGAAATTGTAACTGTAACTCTGGGTCTTGCAGTATCAGAATGACATCTGTAACCCTTCTGCCAGGTTGTTGACAGCCAAAAGGGCTGGGTTCAATTTTCCAGGGGTTCCTTCTGAAAACTTAACACTGGACTGACCCTTCACCCCTGGCCAAGAAACCTGGGACATTATACCTACCACCTTGGGCACCTTTTTAGGCTACCTACTTGCAAGCAGTGAGTCTGGGGTTTAAAACAAAGAGAATTTTATGCTGGAGAAGAAAGTGGTAACAACAAAATAAACCTGAACAAGTCAGCAATGAATACATTAACAATATCTGTAAGCTAAGACTCCCACCACACCAGCGTGTCTTAACAACCGTACCAATCTCAGCCCTTCTCTTGCACTCATGAGTGGCTAATGCATTCCAACCACTTCCCTTCTCCCCAGCTCCCACACTCACTGTTTGTTGTCCAGGGCTAGTGGAGTCCAAGAATTCTGGCAGGTCAGTCTCCAGCCCCTCGGGGACATGCTTCCTGGGCTGTTCTGGAGGCTCTATTACCTATCCAGTTAAAAGTGATCTCAGCTTTGATTACTGGGTAGTGAGGCCTCAGGTAAGCTGTTGCTCCCTGCAGCTTCAGCCCTCCCCTTCCTCACCACTACTTCAGCTCAGCTTTGTCTACTACATGGATCCCACTTCAACTCAATATGCCACCTCAAAGCCACCATCTGCAGTTTTAAAGCTGACTCAGTCCTGAGTCTTCAGAGAGGAATAGGTGGTCTATTGGAACCTTAATACAGACCATACCAGCAGCAAGGAACGCCTAGCAGAAGGTAGAACCCTCTTCCCCCTCACTCTCCTTTTAACCCTGTCAAGGCATCCTTACCCAATTGTGCATGACTGTGGTCTTGGTGAGGATGATCCCTGACCCCAGGCACTTTTGGTGCAATTTTTTTGTTCTTTCATTTCCCAAGAAGGACAATAGAATTATATGGCCCACAAACTCAAAACTTAACTGGGTTTTAACCAAAATGCCCTTAACCATCACATAGCTAAAATGTAAATGAGGCCTGGCCAATTCAGACAGTTTGCCTTGCTCACGTGCTGGCCCCATCCCTGTTCAAAGTTCTCAGGAAGCTCTCCCTATTCAGCAACCATTGTCAATAGTGAAATCCCTTCAGACCATAGGGTTTACACATAATTTAAAATAAGATTTGAAATAGTTCTCATTTCTTTAGTAAGAAAAAGAGCATAAAGGTTTATATGGATATACTGTAGATACATTTTTAATTTTATTTTGTTTAATATGTGTTCTTACTTTTGATATGTTATATGTACAGTTTTTTGTTTCTTTCTCTCTCTTTTCTTTTCCATATCAAAAAATAATACATGGATATAACCAGGAAGAGAAGGTATCTTCAGATAAAATAATGGATCTGGTGGAGGTATAATAGTGTTTGATGAGTCACTTTCAAATTGCACAAAAGTGCTTACTATACCCATTTGGCTGGAGACATTAAATAAAATATCTACACTGAATCCTGTTTGTATTTTCTTATTCTTCTGCTGTAGATTACAAAGCATGTGATCCGTTTTAGGTCGAAAACTATATTGGAGTGTAATGCTCAGATCCAGATTTGGTTTTGCGTCCAAATTTTTGAAACTTTTGAGGATACCAGTCAGATATGCAGTTTTGGTTCAAGCCCAACTCTATTATCAGGGAGCATTTGAGACTTCTATTTTGCGAGGCAAATTTTTTTCAACAAAATGGGCTTAATATTCCAATTTACTGAGTGCTCTAGCCCTGTTGTAGTTAAGCATACGTTTAACTTTAAGAATATAACGAGTTTCACTGAGAACCATGGCACTACTCACTTGATTAGAATCAAGCATCTGCTTGAAATACTTTGTTGGATCAAGGTCAGAGTGCTCAACTCATTTCAACCCTAAATCCCAGGTCATCAAAAGTGTTTAGGTGTCTAAAGTTAGTCTAATAAATTCATATTTAGGTACCTAAATAATTATACAGATTTTCAAAACCACTGAGCATATAACAGTTTCCACTGAAGTCCTAGCTTTGCCCACTTGTGTCCTGTGCTACTTATTCTGGCCACAGGGATTGGGTTGACAGAAAAGCCAGTAGGTTGGTTCTGCACTACCTAGCCGTGATCCTCTCATGGACAGACACTGGCTTTAGAGCCAGCCCTGAGGTTCAGGGCTCAAGAATGACGATCAAGGAATGGTGAAAAATATTCTGTCCCTGCATAAATAGTGGCTTCAAATTAAATTACAGCATTATCTCCTTCAATACAAAGTGATTATCAGCTGTGCTTCATTAATCCCAAACAAAAAATGTAGCTATTTAAGGTTGAAAACACCTGACACTGACTTCAATGTGACAAACCCGATGTAAAAGTTGTAGCTATGTTCATAAAAACAAATATTGAAAAGATAAGGAATTATATAAATGGCTGCTTGAAAATGATATGATCTTAATCAGGTGACCTGTTCCTGTGTAACCACTGCCATTTCTGCTGGCCTTACAAAAATACATTTTTACTCTGATTAGCATGTCAGAGTCAGCACAGTTACATGAAAGTGAGCTGGATTCTACTCAAGGTTGTGACACATCAACAGAACTGTTAGTGAATTTCCAATTGAAGGAAGTTTATTATTGTTAATGTATGAGCCCGAAAGAACCCAGCTGGGCTTTCAGGTTACAGGCTGAATCTACAGGGCTGACATTTTGAAAACAAAACCAAACAAAACCCACCACCAATGTCCTTTACTAGTAAACTGCAGAGCTGTGGTCTCAAAGTTATCAAGAGATAACAAACATGGAACCTTACTACGTCATTTTCACAAAGCTGGTTTTCACAATAATCCCTTCTGTAGCCTGCTAACTCTTCGTCTTCCCTTTGTTTGCTACCTTTATGTCTCTGCCTTTCATTTTTCATCAAAGCCTTCTTTTTGCCGGCTAAAAGTAGGGCTGAACCTATGTTTGTGACCCTCTTAAAATCAGGAGAAAAATGTGCTTAGCAATTTATGTATTTACTTTTTTAGTTGAGTTGAGTTGAGTTGAACCTTGAGGTTTACCTCACTGAGTGATCAGTAAAAGCTACTCTGTAATGTCAGAATGTTCTGACTTAGATGAATTAGTGTGCAGAGTAGGTGAGGCACTCTATAGAGCATGATAAATGTGATTTATCACCTACCTATGGTGTGGTAATGATAGTAATGTGGAAAATACACACCACATTCCTACTTTCAGCTTCCGTTCTCCATATGCAACATCTTTTTAGCTCCTGTTTCCATCTCTATTTCTCCATCTTTCACTGTGTGTAATTGAGAATATTCTGAATTGATTTTCCATCCCTTTAGCATGTGTCTGTCAGACTTGAGGCCCTGGGGCCAAATATGTCTGTCTAACCTGATTCCTACTGCCATGTAATCTTTCATCACCCATTATCACTGCACCTGACTTATACTGCCCACCCAAACTGAACTTGTCCCCTAAATTATTGCCAAAATATATGCCTCGGTCAAGATAACTAATTAGGAATAGATAATAACGTTGATTCAATTGACACATTTCCAGTATCTCCTAGTAATTTTTTCTTATTTTTTATGATAAATACTAATACTGTTTGTATTCTAGCATATTTAAAGGGTATAATTATGTCCAGGTGGGCAGTGTAAGTCATAGGGGTGATAGTGAGAGATGTCAGTATGCAAAAGAATACCTAGGGCCAAATCTTTATGCCATTCATACCAGCTAAGCATCTGGTCTCTGATTTACATGTATTTTGAATATCACTAGAAAGGTTCCTTTTGTGATATGCACTTCTAAAAGTTTACATGAAAAATATAGTGTCTTCAACTGAAATATCACTCAGCACATTCATTGTAATTGTTGAACTTCCGTTCCATAAACCTTCTTTGAAATAAACTTCTTAAATCAAATTGAAAGTCAGAGTTTGATACAAGTATAAATTACTGTTACTACTTAATTCCTTTCTGTGGATTTCTCTTTTATACATCCATGAAAAGTGTCCTGTTTATATTACTCTAGGCATAGTCTTTTAAAATGTCTTGGGGTTATTCTTGGCAAGGGAACATTATAATGCTGATAATGATGGGATAATAACTTTGATTTTGAACCTCTATTACATAAAATTTTGCAGCATTCCCAGAACAGGATGCACACTGGGGCTTGTTAGCATTGTAATTGCAAACCTTACCTTGAAGGCATTTTTGTATGCCCACCATCCAAACAGACAACCCAGGGAATTAAAGTCTGAGGAAGATGTGTTATTAGTTCTTTTGATTACTGTCAGAGTGTCTGGATTACACAATGATTTTATAGTCTCCCTGTCTGAAAGCTGTTGGAAGGACTTTCCTAGAGACCAGCACATTATCATTGCTGGTTTACAGCTGAAATGTATCCATTCATAACAAATGAGCATGCAACTTTACTATGAGTCCTAATTTTACATGTCTTTGTATCACAGGATGGGTTCGTAGATATTTTCTAGTTCTTTAACCCAATTAACATAGCAAATCTACTTACAAATACCTACACACACACAAATAAATTCACGTCAACATTGACTACTGGAGTAGGTTTCAGATTATCCATGCTTTCTTTTTTCAGTAGTATTCTACAGTGACTGTTAGCTCAGCACAAGCTGCAAGTATAACTTATCTCAGCAAAATATCATTAATGGTTTCATATACATAAATCAAATCTTATTTTTCACCCTGTTTTACTGTACTGACACGTGTTAAGGTCAGGATGGAAAAGCATGCCTAATCACCTGGCGACTGTAAGTGAGTTCTCTATTCTTTATGGCAGGGATTGTTCATTTGGATTTTCCTTGCTGATCATCTGAAGAAATTTCTATCAACCCTTCACATTTAGACTGCTGCACTTAACTGAACGTTTTATCTCTTTTTAGCTACTTGCACAGCCTACACATATACCACCCTGTGCTGTGATCCCATCACTGCTCACAGGCTAAATATAGTTGGGCTAGTTCAGTACTTAGATGAGAATTCTCTAAGAAACCCCAAGTTGCTGCAAAAATAGTCTTGGCAAAGCAGCAGGTGGCGCCCTTCCCTCTGAGTCAGTTGTGAATTGTTTTCATAAGCAGAGAATAACTGGTTGATAAACAATATAGAGTCATAAACTATACCTCTCTCTACCACCACAGAGATTTTGGTGAAATACATGCATTCCTGTAACCTTTCAGTACAATATTAAAAGCCCACTGTATACAGAGCCAAAGGTGTGATTACATTATGTATTCAGTTTCAAAGCACTAAAGCTAAGGCATATTGACACACGGTAGAGTGGTCACCATTAAAAACCGATAAATGGATCACATTAGCTCACTACTTGTAGTAAGCATAGGGAATGTATAGGGAATATTGCAGTTACGAAAGCAATATTATCCATTCATATAAGGCAAAATTATTAAGTTTTTAAGGGTGTTCCTCAAAACAACAGCTCTGTTTTGGCTTTTGAACCACACCCCTCACAAAGGAAATATGTTGACTCATTGAGGATCCTGGTACTGAGACAGCACACACAGCACTGGCCCTTGCCAGAGCCTTTAAGAGGGTGCATTGTACACTCCGCCAGTGATGGTTTTGCAATGCTGGCATGAAAGAAGAGTGCAGGGGTACATCAAGGCAGTCACAATGCAACTCACAACAGTGGCTATCACTGCACCCTTTAGCAGGGTTCATTATGCATTTTTTCCAGTGGCACCTTGGTTTTTTTGGTTAGTGTGAAATATACCACAGTTGAATGCCTGACTATCTGCCCCCACAAAATATCACCACTAAATGAAGTGTGGCAGACCAACCGATGCATGTGATCATGTCTTCTGTGGCTAAATACTACCACATAAGCTGCAACATTGACATCTCTGTGTATGGGTGTGTGTTTTCTATAAAATCATATTGCTGCCTTATGGCTTCAGTCCATCAAGAACATAATCCCTATTACTAAAAGCATGAACATACCAAGGGTTATCACTGACCCTGGCATGGAAAAAAAAACTGAAAACGTTAGGGTAGTACTATTGTGAAGGCTTGAGACACATCTTTATAATTAAGGATGCATCTAGTCTTCTACTCTAAACTCTAGTTTTCTATCCCCTCTAATTTTAGATTGAGAATAACTGATTGATTTGCACATTGGAAAGAGATGCTGGGAAATGGAGAGGGGACCCAGAAGAGTCAAGGAATATATAAGGAGGGAGGACGCAAAGGGACAAGAGGTGTGCACTGGAGCAGTGAACTGATGAGGGGCATGAGTTATGTATGCAAAGAGATTGGACAGCCAGATATTATTTTTCCTGAAAAAGGTAACAATAACAGGAGAATTGATTGAGGTATTCTAAATTATAAAGGGTATAAGGAATACTCATCAGTCTCTCCTTCTAACCTGTTGCATAAGGAAACAATCAATTAAAATAAGAACAGAAATTTTAAAACAAACAAACACAGTGCTTCTGTACACAGTACCCAATCAACCTATGGAATTTGCCGTCACTGCAGGTCACCTAGACAAATACTGTGATTGGATAATTCTACAACCTGCAGATGTTATTGTTGTTATGTAAATGTAGATGATGATATGAAGGAAATCAAAAAGACAACAGCAAGATCATGACCCCGAATCTCAAATGTCTGCCATGGCCATTTGGGGTTCAGCATCAGCTTGAAATGTCACAATGTTGATCACATTTTGAATTTAGATTTTGACTTTGTCCAAACCTTGAGTGCATAATGTATGCAGGGCATTAAATATTATTAAATTTCACATTCAGAATTTAATGTAACTTGCACGTCTTTGAATACTCCCATCTGGCTTCAGTAATTTAGGGATGATGTTACAAGCCCTCATGCCTTCCAGACTTCAATGAATTGACTGCCGTCCAGATCTCTTCTTGGCTGAAGGAAAGTGACAAAATTTCCTGCCCACCAAGCAGAAGAGGGACATAAGTGGTGGGCAATTGAGGGGCCTTTTAAAAAGATCTTCCCATTAATGCAACTTTTGCAGCTTTTTCAGACTGGCTAATGTTGCAATGCCGATTCTTTACTGCACAAGCTTACCCTGCTGACATCACAAAGTTGAATAAAGACTTTGGAAATCATGCCTGGTAGCAGCCTGTTCTAAACAGGCTGCCTGCGTTGACCGTCATGATTCCTTTTCTAGCTTATGCAATGACTTAACAGCATTTGAAGTCAAATCTATTTGGCTTCGCTTTTGCTCTCAACAAACATGACTCAACAGAAGTAACTAATGGGTGGCAAAAGTTGATTATTTAATGACAACCACTGTATGGATTTAATTCCAAGTCTAGGAAACTGTGAGATCAGAGATGCAGTTATGCAGTTACTGATAGCAAATGCTGCCTTTTTAATACTAAACACTGTACATATGCTCGTACAGGGGGAATTTACTTAAAAAAATGTGTCCAGCATGAACCCCATTTTGTACAATCAGTCCAGATAAGACTGTTTATTTTTCTACCAAATATAGTAATTGTAATTAACGACAGGTGGGAGATCAATAAGGATTCCAGGTTAAACTAAAAGAAAGCAATAAATCCACTTAGATCTTAATTTTTAAACACCGATTTTACAAAAGAAACATAAATACAGATAGAAAAGAGCAGTGCTCATTTAAACGGGTTTTTGTCAGTCCCGTCTTTCAAACTGACCCCTGTCATTCACATTCTATTCACTGTGATCATCAACACTCAATTTCCATAGCAGCAGCATGGGCAGTAGCTCAAGGAGGGGTACATGCTCTGTGTGTGCATTCGTGCACGTGCTGCTGAACTGCCAGAGATTGAGTGATTGATGACTGTGTCATTGGTTTGAAACAAATGTTGTCAGCCTGGACCAGAACTGCTGATGATTATGTTTGTAGGCTCACAAATTCTGTGGCAAACGTAAAAGATTAATCATTTACTTCCTCAGGCTCCAGTCCTGCAAAGACTTGCATGTGGGCTTAACTTTATGCAACATGGATGAAATCCCAAGTCTACTGAATTCAATGGGAAAGAAATTTAAAGAAAATGTGCAGTGATTTCTAGTTTTTACCTCAAATCTCAGCACTGCCAGGCACACAGCAAGGCCCTAAGAAAGCCCCTTTGTTAGTTTTACTTCTCCTTTGTGCTAATTTGACAGGACAGGGTGGATAGTCATTTGCCTAAAATCTCTGTAATTCTAAGGTCAGATCAAAGCTACTCCTTTGCTTACTTTCCTGACATCTCCATATGTAGCTAGCATGCATTAAAACAAGATTATGACTGTGTTCTGTCAAGCTGAGGTGCCTTTGCATTCAAAGACTCTATACCAGAGACCTGTACTATTTTCCATAGTGTAATGTATCTTATTGGCATGTTTTAACTGATTGTCTCCCTTAGCACCTTGCCAGGGAGTCACCGGATAAATAAAAAACATTATTATGTTTTAAACAAAGTTCCCCATCACCAGAAAAAGTTCTCATATGCATTTGACTGGAAAGAAAGGCAAAGTTAGTTGTAGGGGTGATGTGCCATGGTCTAGGTGTCAAAATCTGCTGCAGATCAGGGTCCTGATCTCCCTTAATAGTGTTTAATAAAGTCATAGCCCATCTGGCATCTGGACTGCAGTTTTCAAAGGAAATGCCACTAAATTATGGGCTTGCTGTACAGATCCTGGAGCACTCTGGCCCTGATTCAGCAGAGCACTTAAGCACATGCTTAAATTAAAACATGGAAGTAGTCCCATTAACTACCTTGTTAAAGTTAAATATGTTTTCAAGTGACTTTCTGAATCAGGGCCAAACTACTCAGCACCTTGCAGGATGGGACAGCCACACTGAAAAATTAGACTCCAGCTCACCTGTTGGGGGATTTACCATCATAAATATGGAAGATACAGTGGGCTCAGTTGTGCCACTCTTTCTCACAAATAGGGACTGTCTACAATCTACATGGTGCGTTAGCCCTCAAAAGAGGGGTGTAGCTTTTAGTCTGCATCATCATGTCTCACTCTAACTGGCCCATATGGACCCTGCTGGCATATCTTAGGGCACACTAACACAATCCTGTTTTATCGCACGCCAGCAGGGTCCATACAGCCCAGTTACTGTGCAACATGCTAGTGCAGACTAAAGCACCATGTACACACGCCCTGAGTAGTGCCTTATTACAAGAGTCAGGGCCGTTCCTATGGGCATGCAAGGCCCGGGGCGGAAGTCACGGATTCATCTCTTCTGGGGCCGACTGTATCGGCCAATCGCACTGACCCACAGGGACTCACAAAGTGCAGGGCCCAGAGCGGTCGCCCCAATTCACCCTACCCAAGTCATGGCTCTGACAAGAGCGGTCCCAGTGAAATCAATGGGACTCCTTGTGAACCTGAAGTAAGGTGTTATTCAATGTGATTAAGCATGGCAAATTTGCCCCAGAGAGAATAAGGAAAGGGGTATTTTTGATTAAAGGTCAAGACTAGGAGTCAGAAGACCTGGATTCAGTCCCCAGCACAGTTATAGACGTCCTGTGTGACTTTGAGAAAATAATTTAAGCTTTTTGTGCTTCATTTTTTCCATTTTTTTGTAAAAGGAGGTTAATAATAAACACATACCTGTCATATATGCTATGTCTATACTTGACTGATTCCCCATTTATACATGCATGTACTGCTAGCGTGGGTACCCCATATCTATGCTGAATGTCCACATATACTTTGCCGCCACAGGTAGTTGCCATAACCTTAACCCCTGAAATTATAGCTGGATTTCAAAGGATGGGGTTTCTGACCTGTGTAGGAGCTATCAATGGAACACAGTTCCCTATACTTTCCCCACCAAAAGAGGCAAGTGAATACATGAACCATAAATGTACACTTGTTATCCAAGGCTTGGTAGACTATAGGAGACATGAACACATACGCTAGGCATGCAGGAAAGGTCTTTGATGCTAGGGTGTTCAGGAGATTAGGTTGTATCACAGAGGGGAAGCAGGGACTTCATTTCCAAGAAAAAAAGTTGTTCTTTATAGTATTTCTGTCTCCACAGTTATTTTGGGGATGGTGGCCATTTAGCTACTGCTAATTTGGCTTATGAAGCCTTACCCTGAATGTCTGATCCAAGAAATAGAGAATTCAGTTACAGACTGAGTAGCAGCAGAAGTGTGTGTTTGGGTGGCTGAAAGCATGTTGGCGATGACTGCATACCTATCTTGATGCCAATGTGGTTTGCATAGGCATGGCATGTGCCTTGAAAAATATATGTGAAACAAAAGGTAAATACTTTTGGACAGAGTGGACACAAGACAGAGCCAGTTTTCAAAGCCTGTACAGGAAACTGGATCCTGCCCATGTGCACATTGCTCCTGGTTCCTGGCGGGCAAGGGAAATTTGAGATGCCATTTGCTTGCACATCTTGGAACAGCAGTGAGACAGAAGTTGACTTTGGATTGTGCTGATGGACATGTGACCCTACTGTACTTCTGGAAAAGCTCAATAGGCCGTGGCCACTTGTGTTGTGACATACCTGGGTAGATTTTGATCCTGTGTAGCCCACATTAATGTACCACCTGAGAGCATAGAGTTGTGTCAGGGGTCCTCATCAAGATTAACACCTATGACCAAGGTTTTGTGCTGTGTAGATTGCATATATGTTTTAATTGCCAGCATTGAGCAATGATTTTATTATATGTTCAAAACTCTGTTTTATGGGAAGTATTTGGTCATTGTGAAGGTAATTTAAAACAGTTTTACAAGAGTTTGGAAAGTGCTTCACACATTACATCTTATCAGTGTCTTCTGAAACCAATGCAGACAGCACTTAGCTGCTATGCAAGAATACTCCCATGATTGGTAATGGTGACTGTTTATTGGGGGTAGGGGAGCAGGAGTCATTGAAGCACCACTCAGTGTTATCTTCCTTCATTCTTAGTGTGGTTTAGGTTTCCTTTATATTGTTCATTAAATAAGGTGTGGTCTACACTACAGACTTATATTGGTATAACAACGTCATGCAACTGTGTCAAAAATCCCCTGAGCAACATAGTTATAGTAAACTTACTCCCAGTGTAGACAGCACTATGTCAGAGGGAGGGCTTCTGCTGTCAAAGCTACTGCCTCTTGGGGAGGTGGATTAACTACGCCAACAGGAGACCTCTCTCAGGTCAGTATAAAGTGTCTTCATTAAAGTGGTACAGCATTGCAGCTGCGCTGATGCAGCTGTCCCAATGCAACATTTTAAGTGTAGACCTGCCCTTATTTACAAAGCCAGATGTTTACCTAAAGGTGATTTTTCTGGTGGGGGAGGGGTCCCATGGTGCTCCTGAAAAGCAGAGCTTAATGCAAAGTTTTCAATCCTGGGTCTTTTTTTTCCCCCTTCTTTTTGTTTTTTTTAATATAATTAAAGTTAGGAAATTGGGTGGGGCCAGGGATTGGGAACGACAGGATGGCTAAGGGTTGTGGTAGGGACATCAGAAAGTAAACAAGTTCATGCCACCTACAGATGTAAACTCCCAAAGTTAAAAGCAGTGATTGCTTGCTGGGGGTTCAGGTAGGAGGGGTCACTGAATTACAGCTCAATGACAGATGTATGGAATTTTTTGGTTCTTCCATTTTTCCCCCTCTTTGTTCTTCATTATCATTTAGAACATTTTAAAACCATAAATAAGTTTATGGATACATCTATTCAGTGCGTGCGTGCTGTGCACAACAACAGTTACTTCATAGCTTAACCCACGGTCATGCACCAGTGCCTTTTTAAAACCTTAGAAAACTTGTGTTTGGTGGGAGAGGTTGAAGAGGGTGTGGGAGGAACAGAAAATTAATTGCACTTCTGTAGCAACAGACGCAATCCACAGCCATGTGCTATGAGTCCTGCTGACCCATCCAATACATGTGGGAAATATCCGATTCATTATACTCAGAAAGGAAAATGCACACACAAGGGACGTGAACAGTAACTTATTTATTTAAAGACCTGTATGGGACACAGAACTAAAATGGTTTTTGAAAGGAAATGCAAATGAACCCATACACAGATCAAACTCACTCATCAGTGTTCACACATGAATGTAATTGGATCTGTCTCCTTACTCTGACAAGCTGGGAAATAGGCTGCGACACAGAGACTGGATCAGGGTTATCATTCCCTGGTTGTATGATCACACACCAAACACCAATTCCCCTCCTTCTGCCCAACTCCTGTTCGTAAGGGAAAGGAAAGACTGGGGAGGAAGGGGTAGTTTTGGGTCTTTGAACAAAAGTATATGTCCTGAAACTATTCTTTCTCCACCCAGACCATTTCCAAACCAGTCCCCTGCTTCTCTCCCACTTGTCTACCACCTTTCCCCCACCCCCCACATGGGTTGGGGACTATCCCTGCCAGATTGCTGTCCAAGAAATGCCCAGACACAGGGGCACAGTAACATTCATAATCTTTGATTTCAGAGTAACAGCCGTGTTAGTCTGTATTCGCAAAAAGAAAAGGAGTACTTGTGGCACCTTAGAGACTAACCAATTTATTTGAGCATAAGCTTTCGTGAGCTACAGCTCACTTCATCCTTTTCTCATTCATAATCTTTGTTATAGCTTCTGTTAGATGAGTTGCAGTAGTTCCTGGGTTTTCAATAAAACCATTAATTTATAACCATGTCTTGCTAGGGAACCATGTCAGGCTGGACAGAGATGGGAATGGGCAGACTGAGGGCAGCAGGCTTAAGGCATGTTTCACTGGAGCAAGAAGAGATATTTCTGCAGAGCGTGAGGGTGGGTCATAACTTACCAGCCTTGGATTATGGTTCCTGCAGCAGCTCTGGGGCTTCCTCAGGCAGGATTTCCTCAACTGGGTCAACCAAATAGGGTGCAGAATCCCATGCTCCTCTTCCTCTGGGTCTTCCTGGGCTTCTTCCAAGGTTATTGTTGCCCCTTTGCCCTGCCACTTATAAGTGTCCCATTGTATGAAGAAGCTAGTGAGGTGGAGAAGGGGGTCATAAGTCACTTCAGTCTAAGTACTCTCGCCCTGGAGAGCACCCAGAGCAGCTCCTTGTAGCATGGCCATGTATGAGGTTCCCTCACAGATAATTGCTTCAGTCCTTCACCCTCTGGTACAGGAGCTTCAGGTTGTTCATGCACTCCTAGCACTGGGACAGAGTCTGGTGAAAACTGCCTCCTCCAGCCTCTGTGAAATCTCCCAGTACAAGTGTATGTTTCTGCTGGTCCAGACTAAGTCAAAGGGGACAGTGTACTCTGAACAGGCAGCTGATTTCAGACCATGATTACCTGTACTAATCAATAGATTTCAGCAGAAAACTGTTCTGAAGTGCTCAGCACAGGTTGCTTCTCGTGATAGCAACGGGTGGGTCAAGGACCTTTATATCTTTGGGTAAGAGTCAGGCAGCAAAGGGATCGATGCATTGTGGGAATGGACCCGGAGGACTACAGATACCCATGACCTGGTAAATGCCCCTTTTCCCCATCCACACAGCACTGTAGAATGGGTACAAGGCCATGCCACAGCAAAGGCATGTACATACACCTTCCAGACCTGCTTGTTTTCCCACACTAAACAGTTCTTCAGGGATGTACTTCAGATGTGGATAATATGGGATTATGTCACAACAACACACAAATAACCATGTACATTTGCAAGTGTAGACATAGCCATAGTGTGAGTACAGCTGTGCAAATAAAGGATTTTTTGGTTTACTGCCAATTAAAAAAATCATTTCTGGACAAATCAAATATGATTTTTTTCTAAAATTTTCAGAATACTGAAAAGTAAAAGAAATTCTGTTTTGGTTTAAGCAATTTTTGTTCAAATCTTTTTGTTCAACCCAATGCAAAATGTTTCATTTAAATTTTGAGCATTCAAAAATGTTAAAAATAAATTTGAAGGAAATTTCAAATGATAAAGTCATTTCAAACCAAACAATCAAAATGTTTCATTTCAAATGTTTGATTAGTATTGGACCCAGGACTGACCCCTGTTGGAGCCCACTTGATATGCCCTCCCAGTTTCAGAGAAAACCATTGATGAGTACTCTTTGAGTATGGTCTTTCAACCAGTTGTGCACCTACCTTCTAATCATTTCATCCTATGGGAACTTACCTACCAGTTTGTTTGTTAATGTCTCCCTTTTTGAAGTCCATTGACCTTAAGCAGCTGCTCTTACTCTCTCCTTTCCTTAGAATCATGATCCCTGTTCCCCAAATTGTCTTCTACCTTCAAATTCACTACCAATTCCTCACTGTTGGTCAGAATCAAGTCTAAAATATTTGTCCTTCTGGTTACTTCCTCCACTTTCTGAAACTAAAAGTTGTCCTCAATACAGTCCAAGAATTTATTGGAAATTTTGTGTCTTGCCATATTACTTTTCCAACAAATGTTTGGGTAGTTAAAGTCCCAGTTAAAGACAAACTGGTCTTGTGTTTTGGATATTTCTGCTATTTGTTCTATAAATGGCTCATCCACCTCTTTTTCCTGATTAGTTGGTATATAGCAGACCCTTACCATGCCATTACCCCCGTTTTTTCAGCTTTTATCTTCCCCCAGAGACTTTCAGCTACTCTGCCTCTTACCTCCTTTGAATCTCAGAGGAAGTGTATATTGTGTTGATGTTTAATGCAATACCTCCTCCTTTTTATCTTGCTTGAACAAGTTACACCCCTCTATCTATATTCTAATCCTGAGATTTATCGCACCAAGTCTCTGTGATGTCAATTAAGTCATAATTTATCTTATGTATTAATACTTCCAGTTCTTTCTGTTTATTCCCCATATATCTAGCATGTGTGTGTAGACATTTAAGATGTTAAACAGATTCCCACACTGATTACCCTGTTGCTTCTACGACCCTATTCTAATTTGCCACACTCACCTCCAACATCAAGCCCTTGGTTAAGGTTATCTTTTTTTTTTTAAATGCTTACCTATTGGCTTTTTAATACCTGCCATCTTTGAACCTAGTTTAAGCCCTCCTCACTATGTTGGCGAGTCTATATACAGGGATGCTCTTCCCCTTCTTGGTCAGGTGGGCCCCATCTCTTCCCAGCAGTCCTTTTTCCTAGAACAGCCTCCCTTGGTCAAGGAAGGCAAAGCCCTTCTATCAAAACCATCTGCACAGCCATGCATTCATTTCCAGGACATGTGTGCCCCTGCCTGAGCCCTTACCCTCACCCTCAAGTGATAGGACGGATGAGAACAAAACCTGTGTCCCCTAGGACAGTTTCATCCTCATTTCCAAAGCCCTGTAGTCACTGCTGAGCTGCTCAGGGTCATCCTTGGCAGTATCATCAGCGCTCACATGGATGAGCAGCATGGGGTAGTGGTCAGAGGGATGGATGAGCCTTGGCAACCTTTCCATAATGTCTCCGATGCAGGCTCCTGGCAGAAACACACCTGCCAGAGTACCATGTCAGGTTTGTGGATGTATGCCTCCATTCCCCTAAGAAGGGACTCTGACCACCAGCAGCCTACACCTCTTCATCTTGGGTGTGGTGGCTGTGAGCCTCCCAGCTTCAGGGGCAGGTGACTTCTCCTTCTCAGCCACTGGAGTCTGTTCCTCAGCTCTTGACTGTGATGGGTGGGAAATCAAACAAAAAAACCCAACTTCCTGACATTTTTAGCTGGCTAACTTCCTTACTCTCTTATCCGCATTTGTATCACCAGCTACACATATACCCCTGAGGCTGCTCTATCTGCACAGGAGCCAGATGCTGGGCAGAGAACGAGAAAATTGTCATTAGCTCCCCGGTTTTCCCTGTGTCTTTGATTCACTAGTGAACCTAGTGTTGCAAGTGTACTGTGTATTTCATATTACCTGCTGCTGATCCTGCTGCTGAATTCTTGGCTTGAAATGTGGCAGTATGTCTTTAATGTTTCTGTTTCTTTTATAAGCAAACATAGACATTATAGAAATAGCACACTAGATTCTCTATCCAAGAAAAAGCCGATAAAGAAAAAAAAAAGGCAGCTTGGTAAAGACAGGGCATCTGTAAAAAAACCAAGTTAGAAAAGGGCTAGTCATTTAAATGGCCATGATAACAAGACCTAACTGGAAGCTGTTCATCCAACTTATACTAAAAGTAAATTAATAAGTGCATTTCAAATGTAGTTTTCTTTATATTTGTTGTTTTTAAACAAGTAGAACAAATCTGCTAAACTGTATGTTTAGAATATTTAGGCAATGCAAATAGAATGAGAGAGAATGCCTTTTAAGGCAAATTCTGTTCTTGGCTACCTCAGGGTAAATCCAGAATAACCCTCCTGCTTTATTGTGATTACTCTAGATTTTCCCTGGTGTAACTCAGAGCAGAATTTGACTTGAGATCTGTAATGCAAAGGAAAAGAGAAGAATGCGTCTTAAAAATGATATCATCTGCTTCCAGACTGAATTCCCCTTGACAGTCTAATACGGTGGAAAAGAGCAAGAGGAGTTCCAGTCTGCCAAAAAGGGCTCCCAGTGGCTTGGTATTATACAGCAAGGAATGACGGGGTTATCACATTTCTCTGACTGCTCACCATTTATGAGGAAGAAAATATGATTAGTCTATTTACGCAGATTCAACATGTTGGCATCTTATTTTTTTTCTTTTAACAACTTAATGGCTTACTGCACAGCATCAGTATGAGCAGCAGTTTTAGACAGGGCAGTAAGGAGCTGCACCAGCCCAGGCGGAACTCCCTGGCGAGCAATGGGACAGATCAATTTCTACACATCTTTAAGGGATGCAGTAAACTAGTGGCCAGTGCTGAGATGGGGACAAACAAAGGCTCTGACTACTGTGTCCCCCTCCTCTCACTTTGGGGCAACAGGGGTGCAATTAAGGAGCACTCCCTGTGGTCTTCTGAGACAAGGATTGCAATTCTGGCCAGCCCTGATATTGGCAATGTATGGAAGGAGGCTTCTTACTTCCTCTTCTCCAGTGTACACCGAACTAAGGATAAAGCAGCATCTAACTCTTTGCCATTGACTGCCTTACCTTTTTCCAGTAAATGGGAGGCTGGAGCTAAGTCTCCAAATAGGAATTATAGGTTATGGTAGCCCAAATCTTGGCCTGGAAAAGTGCTGCTGGTCCCATCTGTCTCCTTTAGTCATGGATGGCAGAGCTAACATCCATGGGGAATTACTTTCCCACACTCACCTCACAGGCAATGTCTCACTTCAGTCAGGCTTTCTTTAGAATTCCCTCCTAGACATACATAGCTGCAACAGCTCCTTCAGACTTCTCTTTCTTCTTTCCAGTTAGGTTTTCAATGGCATTTTCCCCACATGTATGATGCTGGAGGTTACATTAGATGCATCATTTTAAATACAAATTTAATTATGAAATCCCTTAACTCAGGTGCCTCCAGGTCAACAGAAATTTCTAGTATATGAATATTTTGTGCACTTAAGTCCCCTCCCTCCCAATTTCCAGTGATCCAAACCCACCATTTTTTTTAATTAATACATCCCCAACCTTCTGTACCAAAGTTATCACTTATTCACTGACAATGCAGGTTCTTTAGAAAAGAAACACCAAGATTTGTCATGGCAATTAGCCACCAGAGGGAGCCCACATAGCCTCTTGCATGTAATAGAAACAAATTGACACTGGCAAACACAAGTATGAATTAACCACTTCACTGCACATTGTACAATATCTAGTGATATTCTACTCTGGTCAAGGAAACAATTTTTGATACTGCAGCAAAGATTCACACAGACAAAGGGAAGAGAATCCTCTGGGGAAAAAACAAACAAACAAAGAAACCTAGAAATACTGAGGGGGCAGATCCCCAGCTGCTGTCAATCAGGATTGCTCCAAAAGTGGAGCTCTGCTGATTTACACCAGTGGAGGATCTGGCTCATAAAGTCTAGAGAGTTCAGATGTCAAACATTTCTTCTTTAGAGCATATGCTACAAGAATTCAATATGTTGTGACATTCAGACTGAAGGTAATTAATTAAATATGCTTCTTTAACAAGAATGCAGTGGGAATATTTTCACCAAATGCCTCATGATTTTTGTTTGGTAAGGATAATTAAGAGGAAGGATTTAGGTTAAAATTCTGCATCCTCTTGCACTGCCCCGCCCCCCACCCCTCTCCCAGCCATTAGCCAGCCCAAACTCAGTGGAACCACTACCAGCCTGCTATGTGAGCAAAGAGACTGTGCAGGAGGATTCTGCGATACTGTGGTGACAAGCTTGGTAGCAGCCCATTCAGTGGGAGCACAGATGGGCAATTTTGACCAAAATTAGAGGGAAAACAAGCATATGGCCACTAAATCCCTGAACTATGCAAAGCCACTGCCCACAAAACTTTTGGGGCAGTGGGGCATAGTAAGGCTATGCAGAGGCCATGTATGGTCTGATGTCATCTGCTGTTCCCTCACCCACACATAAAGCCATACCAATTTATGCCGGAATCAGAGATAGGTTCCCCTGATTATTTGCTTCTCCACGAGAACAACAGAGACCTGTCTGGACCTTGTTAGCTGAACTGGAACCTTCTCTTCACGTACAATGAAATTCAGGGGTAAGAGGTTGTGTGGGGTTTTATATCACCTCTTGTCAAGGTCCCTTCCCCACTCTGAACTCTAGGGTACAGATGTGGGGACCTGCATGAAAACCCCCTAAGCTTATTTTTACCAGCTTAGGTTAAAACTTCCCCAAGGTAAAAACTATTTTACCTTTTGCCCTTGGACTTTTTTTTGCTGCCACCATCAAGCATCTAACAAATATTTAATCGAAAAAGAGCCCACTTGGAAACGTCTTTCCCCCCAAAATCCTCCTTTCCTGGTGAAGGCTTGATAAAAATCCTCACCAATTTGCATAGGTGAACACAGACCCAAACCCTTGGATCTTAAGAACAAAGAAAAAAGCAATCAGGTTCTTAAAAGAATAATTTTAATAGAAGAAAAAGGTAAAAGAATCACCTCTGTAAAATCAGGGTGGTAAATACATTACAGGGTAATCAAATTCAAAACATAGAGAATCCCTCTAGGCAAAACCTTAAGTTACAAAAAGACACAAAAACAGGAATATCCATTCCATTCAGCACAGCTTATTTTCTCAGCCATTTAAACAAAACAGAATCTAACGCATATCTAACTAGATTACTTACTAAATTCTAAGACTCCATTCCTTTCTGTTCCCGGCAAAAGCCTCACACAGACAGAGAGAGCCTTTGTTTCTCTCCTCTCCAGCTTTGAAAATATCTTGTCTCCTCATTGGTCATTTTGGTCAGGTGCCAGCGAGGTTATCCTAGCTTCTTAACCCTTTACAGGGGGGAGGGATAGCTGAGTGGTTTGAGCTTTGGCCTGCTTTGGCCAGGGCTGTGAGTTCAATCCTTGAGGGGGCCATTTAGGGATATGGAGCAAAAATTGGGGATTGGTCCTGCTTTGAGCAGGGGGTTGGACTAGGTGACCTCCTGAGGTCCCTTCCAAAGCTGATATTCTATGATTCTATGAAACGGTTTTTCCTCTGGCCAGGAAGGATTTTAAAGGTGTTTACCCTTCCCTTTATATTTATGACACCTCTAATAAACTTGAACTTGATGTTCTGATTTTATATCATCTCTAATAAAAACTAGCTGTATGTACTAAGATGAATAGATAAAGAGAATCAGATTTTAGGAGGGACATATCAGGATGTAACTAGAAGTGTAAGCCTGGGTATGACTTACTTCTCCTTATTGTGGCATGGAGCAAAACAGCAAAACCTCAGTATGCAACACTGGTTTCTTAGTATGGTTGCCTCATGGATGAGAGGTAGCCGATTTTGGGCCCTCACAGCTTTCCCCTGTTGGAGGGGAAATCAGTGACTGAATCTGGATATATTTTTAGTGTAACTTGTTTTATTTACACAGATATACCAGTTCTGGAGTCAAACAACATACAAGTGATCCCTCCTTTCCGGAATGTCAGGCAGAACACCAATGCCCAGTTCCCACAGAGTAACTCTGCCAAAGGAATGTACTCTATTTAGAGAGATTAAGGCAGACAGCAAACACTCCTGCTGCTTGCAACAGCTTCCCTCAAAATAAAATAATCAATAAACAACAATACTGGTGTTTCTTCAAAGACTGAACGGTGCTTTCACACTAAGAACCTGTAAAACCCAGTGTAACATCACCACCTGGAGATTGCTACCATAACAGTATGTTTGCTAAATCTATTACTTTTACAGCTTTCTGCATCACTTATTGCTAATGAAACAAAGATCAGAATAGACAGGTCTGCAACTTGCAATATCAAACAGCCTTTTAACCCCCCTCAGAAGACCTCAAGGTAGTTGGTGTCTGTGACATAAAACAGAAAATCGTCATCTAAGAAAGCAGAATATTTAGTAAACTCTAACATTAAACATCAGTAAATAAAGTATGACAAAACAATAAACACTGCCAAGTTTAAACACTACAGATGTCAAAACTCACCACAACAGTTATTTTAAATAAAAGAGGCACAGTGACAAATGAAATCTAAGCGTTGTTTGCCCATAAATTAAATAAAATGCAGCCCCATCGTATTAATGTGTTCATGTCACTCAGACTTGTAATGGATAGAAGTGCTAGATGGCTATATAGTTTTATACAGTGACTTAATTTAAAAAAAATGTGTACTAGGTCACATTGAGCTAAATGACAATGTATTTATTTAAAATATATTTAACCCAGCATAATTTTTCTACTAGTAATTTAAAAATCATGACTAGAATTGGTAAAAAAATGGAATTCTGTTTTGTTTTCCCCAATGAAAACAGGGAATACACATTTTCCACAAAAATGTCATCCCATTTTCAGCTCTAGAGTTTGTGATTTTTTAATTTTAAAAATGTTGCAAAAAGGGGGATAAATATATCAGAACTTTTTTGTGAAAAATTTCCCCATTTTTGGACCAGCGCTGCTTGTAACATTTAATTTATTATAGATATATTGGTGTGGTCATCTGGCTTAATCATTACAGGCGTGACAATAAGGTAATATTTTAAAAGTGAGCGTTCAAAATTAACATCTATAGAACGAAAATTATATCATACATGCCATCTCCAGCAGCAACATATGCTGCTCTTCACAGATCTCCACTGATCTCTGGTGGTGTTTTGTTCAAATTTCATTCACACTGTGTCTTCCCCATGATGATCACTCAACAGGGCAGAAGATTTTAGCAGAATGGAATGGGGATTCTTTTACTTGGTTACCTTCTTCTCTGGAAATCCTCAAAGACATGGAGTCACAAGATGGGAGGAAGGGAGCTGAAAGCGCCTATATGGATACCATATTGGGAGAGAGGTGAGAGGCAGGGAAGAGGCACTTGTAGTGCAGGGATTTGAGGAAACTCATGGAGAATAAAGAGAAGTTCAAAAAGAGAGAATGATTGAACAACAAATCTGAAATTGCCCCTCAAGCTATAGAAGCAAAACAGGGGCAAAAACAGTGGAGTCCTTGCGGCACCTTAGAGACTAACACATTTGTTTGGGCATAAGCTTTCATGGGATATAAGCCACTTCATCAGATGCATGGAGTGGAAAATACAGTAAACAGGTATAAATATACAGCACGTGAAAAGATGGGAGTTGTCTTACCAAGTGGAGGGCAGTCTCTCCTACAATTATATTCATTTTCTTTTTTGTATTTGAATATTTTATAACCCAAGTATTTTGTTAAGTGTCTGATATTTAGAGCAATCTGGTACACTTTAAAGGCAGATTGCTTTGAGATCTCAAAGCACTTTGCAATCTTTAATTTGTTTTGTCTCACAACACCTGTGTGAGATAGGGCAGTGCTACTATCCCCAATTTACAGATGGGGAACAGAGGTGCAGAGAGGCTACATGACTTGCCAAGATCACACCAGAAGTCCACAGCAGCACATTTTCAACTGATGAAATACCTGGGAGCTTTTCATCTGAAGATCTCATTGCACTTTACAAACCTGGGTAAGTACCTTTATCACTGTTTTACAGATGGAGAAGGAGAGGCACAATGAGGTTAGATTACTCACCTAAATTCACACTGCAAGTCACTTGCAGAAGCAGAAGTAGAACCCAGGTGTTCTGCATGTCTAGCCTTGTGCCCCATACACTGAATTATACCACGTCCCTGTCAGTGTCCAGCAAAGATGAACTCCAGCAGGAGCAAAGTGTCCCCCTCTGACTGTGCCACCCATCAGCTACAAAACTTCAGTTCCCAAACACAAACTTTAGGTGTGAAGTCACAGACAAAAAAACTGGCAACATGAGAAACTGAACAAAACTAAAAAATAAAGTCACACATCTGACTGATATGTCGGTGACTTTGGTTCAAGGTAATTGTCATTAGCTTATTTCTGAAATGCATTAAGTGAAGCAAAGAAACCTGACAACCTCCTATAAAAGCACAGCAACGTTGTCATGGCCACATTGAATTTGAAAGAAATGTTGAGCTACAAGCACCAAAATAAAAGTGACATTTCCTACATTTATTTTGGGTGGCTCCACACACAGCTGCTGAGAGAAACAGTGAAAAACCATTTGTAAATTAAAGGTTTTTAAACATTGTCATCAAGAAATCTGTTAAATATTCAGGATGATATCCTGATGCTATTGAAGTCAATGGAACTTCTGCCATTGATTTCAAAGGTACTAGGATTTCATCCATCAGTCTTTGATGTCCTTTGGGACAGATTGTGAGCCAGCATTAGGTGGATGTGCAGCTTCATAAGACATAGTAGGAGTGGCCACTCCTGTTCTCCTGCATGCCCTCGCTTTATCTCAGGGTGGAAAACAAAGTTTATGCTCCTGGTACAGGTCCTGTCCTCAGAATAGGAAGGCAGAAACTGGGCTGACGGGCCTGGGAATGGGTGCTGGGAGAAATTCACTAGTCAGTGTACCTGAGCTGGAACTGGGGAGGTGAACTTGGGTCACCATTCTTGCCTAGAGTGAGTCTAATCTGATTTTACTTAGTCCATGCCAAGAACTCTCTTTCCTCCCCCACCCTATGCTCCCAAAATGCTTTCCTTCTAATGTTATTATACATCTGTCAATATCTATTCATAGTTGGATTTAATTCCCATCACTGTACTCTCATGTATTATACAGTATCAGAAATAGCATAGTAATAATTATGAGCCAGATTCAATAAAGCCTTTGTCTGCTCTTCTCGAGAGGGGCCAGGCAACCATCAGGACAGTTAATCTTCCATGGTTACCTTGAGATTCCGCAGGTCTGTTCCGATGATATAGAAATATGGTATTAGCAATCATTTCAAAACATTTATCTACTCTTTCCTTTTGTTCATTTTGTCTACATCAGCTTGAGCAAAGTCTTTTTTTCTCCTATTACCTTTATAAGCATCTTATCAGTGCTTCATATTTCCTAAGGTAAAGGGTTTTGGGGGGGTTTTTTGGTTGTTGTTTTTAAACTCTCAAACAATCTTATCTGCTACAGTTTAATGTGGCCTATAGTTTGGTGTGAAATCATTAACTATTTTTAATGTCCAGACAGTAATAATTGGGATGATCAGATATTTCAAACAAATGAAATGAAGAAAATTCTGTCATTAAATGCAGGCTCTAATATGTCAGTGATACAGATGAAAATGGGGCACAAGTTTATACACTGTCACACCAAGAATGTGGAGATGTTTGTTCTTATTCAAGTGTGATGACCAGTCAGATTACACTGCTCTTCACACTGTGTCAAAAAGTGAAAACAAAAAAAGAGTTATGCAGACTAGATCTTTTGGCTTTTCTTACACTTGCAGTTTAAATCGGCTCTGATATTCCTCACTTTCTATTGTAAATTGCTGGATCATTTACTGCTAACCAGATGTCATATTCCACTTCAGAAGTGGCTGCATATCACTTGATGGGTATGTCTTCACTGCAATTAAAAGGTGTGTTCTTATTTGGGTTAGCTAATGTAGGCTGAAATAGCAGTGAAGGCACAATAATCTGGCTTTTAATTTAGCACCTCAAATTTGAGCTCAGGCTGCTCTTTATGCTTTAACTCAAACTGTTAATCTGAATTAAAAGTGAAGTTGCCATGTCTTAACTGTTCTTTTATCCAGAGTTTGCTAACCCGAGTTAAGAACACACTTTTTTTGCACTGAAGATATACTCCATATGATTTGCAAAGGGATTGAAAGAAGGGGGTGATATGATCAGAGTGAAAGGTCAGGAAGACAGTCATAGACACTGCATTTTGGATGAACTGCAGCTGCATATGAGTGTTGGGGATCCCAGAGAGGAGGATGTTGTAGTAATCCAGATGGGAAATGATCATGGCATGTTTGAGTGTTTTAGCTGCCAAGCATCTCTGTAGTGTTTTAAAGGGAGAGACAACAATATGTGAACATGTCACTATGTTCACAGCGCTATAAATGCACATGGCACTTTGCAGACAAAACGGATAATGTTCCTAACCCAAAGAGCTTACAGTCCAAGGGCTCTCAAGTGACTATCTCCTACATGGATATGGAGTTGGGAAAGCATGGTGCAAAGAGCTTGTACTCCTTTAGCCACTGCATAAGGACCAGGCACAAACATAGCCCTTGTGCTTAAGTTGGATCCCCACTAGAGTGTATCTCGACATGTTAAAGCCACAACTGTTTTGTCTGCACTAGGATTTTAACATGTTTTAGTTAACTCATGTTAGCCAATATATATGATATTATGCAAAATCCCTAACATAGGCACAGCTTCAAAGCCTAAATGATTATCTTCAGGGCCTCCAGGGTTGCAATTTTCATATGCTAATATAATTGGAGGCATCCTGAGTGTTAGTGCCATTACTTCTTCAAATGACTCTAAACAGTAGGAAAAGTATGTTTCTCCCCTGCTATAAACATCCATGCTGGCTTGACAGACCAAAGAAACGTCTCTCTCTCTATCTCTCTCTCTGTGTCTCTCTTCCATTCTGACATTTTTAAAACAACATTTATTCTCACTCAGGCTGACTGCATCATGCATTGCTAGCTCTCAAGCATGACAAAGTTCGGTGAGGGAAGTGTAACTTCAGCAGAAGTGCACACAAATGGGCGTTGTGAAAAATTTACTGACAGTCTAAGCAGCAAGCTAACATATTTTCATGCCTTTACAAATGTCTAAGATATTTGGTGGATTTTCCTTACACTATTAACTGCTTTCTGCATGCAACACATTGAGCCTTAAAAACAGAACACGCTCAGAAAATAATTTTGTTTTTACATATGGTTATATTTTGCCATGATCAAAGCAAAAACTAGTGTTTGCTGGCAGAAAGGAAACCTCTGATCCCTGATCAGGTGTTTATAATTACCTCAAACTATTACCCTACTAGAAATATTTTTAACTGATTCAAAGCAGTTTTTTGGTTGCATCTCTTTTCTGCCTCTGGTACTGTGCCAGTATGGGGAAAATGGCAAAAATTATTGCAAAATGAATATTCAAGAGGGGCAGGGCTGCATCGTGCTTTCATTTAGTGGGTTCCCCTGTCTGTCTTTTGTATTGTAAATGCTCAGGACAAGGGTTTTTCTTTATTTGTATCTTGTGCAAGATCTAGCCTTTCGTTGCACTTAACAAATAATGAGTAAGGATTGAAATCTATGGATTGATTTCAGTGACGGAAAAACCAGACTCCAAGTACACATGAAAATGAGGATTTAGTCATAATAGTGCAACCCCCAAGCTTAAACACACACACAAACTTACACACACAGCACGGAGCCAATCAATGCACCTTGGTCCTGATGTGTAACAACTCTGATATTCTAGTCCTTTTTACCAAATATAGTTAGTTGAATGGTTTTTGCTTCCGACAGGTAGGGTCTAGTTCTGCTACCTGTACTAATCTTGAATAGTACCTTACTACCAGATTTGTCCCACTGAAATCAATGGGACCACTCATGGAGTAAGATACTGCTCAGTGTAAGAAGGGCATAAACAGCCACATAGACAGTAAGCAATGACATTACAATCTGGCTTTCTCTTGTGACCTGAGATGCCATTTGAACTAATCTCCAGACATAGATGGCACCTGCAATCTGTGTTTCCTAGCTCATTTTAAAACAAAAAAACCTTCCCTTTTCTTGTGATCATGGTTTGCTGCATGCAAAATGTCACATTCTAAACTATTCTATGAAAACTGGAGACTTAGTGTAGTCTGACTGCTATATAAGTCAATCAAGTGGCTGCAAATGAGCCCTATTACATGTCAAAATGGAGTCACCCTGACATTCTAAATTAAAGCAAGAGTCTGCACTTCCTTTGCTGATTGATAAACCAGTTCAAACACATGACTCTGTCCTTCTCCCTCCCTCTCCTACTGTTCTGGCTGACTTCACAGGATCAAATGGCTTCAATTAACATATCCACATTTATCTGAAGATTTACCGCTGCACTGCTGACTTCATTTTCAAAAGTGACTTAGAGCACATTGACTTTTCTGAGGCCCAAATCCACAACAGGGATTCAGGCACCTAACTCCCATTGAAATCAATGAGAGTTACGTGCCTAAATAACTGAGGATCTGTGCCTGCATCAATTTGGCCATGTTGGCACTTTTAAAAATTTGAACTCAATGTATTTTCCTTATATCACACAGCAAGTCAGTGGCAGCCAGAAATAGAAATAATATGTGTTGAATGTTTGTGTACACTTTTCCTATTACTCAGCTACCCACTTCTGGCAATTCCCATTTCACAACTGAAAAATAGCCATATTAGTCATATACATGTCTGCCAATTACAAGACATATCAATCTACTGAATACAACATGTGGTGTAGGCCTTAGTGAAATAGCAGAAATGACTGTGCCTGATTGTAGCATTCAGAAACCCCAGAACCATCAAAGCACGGCTCTCTTGGGAACTGATCCAAAGCCCACTGAAATCTACAGAACGACTCCACGGACTTCAAGGGACTTTGGATTTAGCCCTGTGTTACCAGTCTGAGCCAAATTATGTGAGATGGATATTACTCTAACGGCCGGGTGCTTTTCACATTACAAAGGCTTCTGACAAAGAGCTCCTCTGCTGAGTTTATTTATACCACCATTTTTAAGAGATTGGATGCTCCAGGGTATATATGCTTGGTTTTGGCAGATAAAAAACAAATAAACTCTTGGGATAGATACAGATAGGAAAATCTGGGCAATTGCACAGCATATGGCCATCAATAATATGTTTCTGAGATACTCTCTTAGGCAGGTTATTGGGTCTTGTCACAAAATGTTTCTGTGAAACTATAAAATGTCATGTCAGACAAACACAATAACATCATGGAGTTACATAATGCAAAAGTATAATTGCTATAATTTGTCATTAAATTAGTATTTCACCAAGAAGTAACCTTATATTCTAGGGTTCATTTCTATATGTAGCTAGAGATAAAGAAGTGTCTTTTAAAGGATGATGTTTCAATAATAGGGCAAGATGAAGTAACCTTAAACTATTCAATAAAATAATATTGATATGACAAATATCTTGATGCTTATGGAGACAATAGAAGCAATTAGCTCTTCTACCCACATTCTTTGACCATTCTAATTCCTACTGATGCCAATAAAAGCCATTCTCCCTACTAGAGCCAGGTATTGTCTTCAAACCTCTCAGTCTCCTGGGCTTCCCTAGATCAGAAGTGATGGTGACCACATTGTGCACCTCTGACCATGAAGAATGAACAATGGTTACTTACATGTAACTGGTGTGCTTTGAGATGTGGTTCACATGTGTATTTCTCTCAGCTGTACATGCACCCAGCACACCCAGAGAAATTTTCATGGCAGTGCCTCTCAGGGCACTGCACATGCCCTTTACTTCCTGGTGGCCCCTCCTGAAGCTATTTAAGGGGGCACAATCTTGATTCCTTTGCACCAGAATGTGATGCTAGAGACTCCATAGTAGATTGGATGGAGGGAGGATCGTGGAACATACGGGTGAGCCGTATCTCTGAGGACAACCATTCTGTCTTCTTCGAGTGGTTCATAGATGTATTCCACTCAGGTGACTCACAAGCAGTTCAGTTGTGTGGTGCAGCTTGGAAGCATCTGCAACATCCAGCTCCAACTGGAGAGATGTTTCAGTTATTAAGCAGCCCTCTGCAAGAAGAGCTTTGAATTTGTCTCATGAGTCTTCAGTGAGCTTGTCTACAAATTCTGATGAGTCCTAATTAACAAAGTCATATTTTGATAACAGAGCTTGCTGGTTATTTATGCACATTTGTAACAATGAAGTAAAATAAATCTTCCTTTCCAACAAATCAAATATTCTAGAGTCTTTCCTTGAGCATATCTTTTTATCTTCCCTGATGAGATCTCTCACTGGTGGTGGTGACCACAATGGAGATGGGTGGGACTAAAAACACTCAGAGCCATGCATAGTGACATGGCACATTTTCAGTGCGCTTAGCAGTAACAGTTTTGGAAGACAGTGTATCCCACAAGATTTTAACTTTGTTTGTTGGGAGGGCAACTCTCCCAGGAGCTGCTGACTGCAAGCTGTGGAGAAGTTTCTGAGCACTCTCTTGAACATACTCTGCTTGAATGCCTAGTGTTGCAGCCATTTTTATTTAAAGGTCTTGGTATGATGTGAAATCCTCCTGTACTGGGAAGGAGGAATCTGGATCCATAGAGTCATCAGGTGTTGAGGGTGACAAGGGAACAAGACACATATGCACCTCTATGGCACAACTGGAAACTGGGGTACCAATTTTACTTGTTGTGATTGTGATTTACTGGGATGTGCCTTTGTACATTGCTCTTAGAGAAGAGGTTCCGGGGGAGGCTCATTGATGGGGACTTTTCCCTCCTCAGTGATTGTGATTTAAAGCCTGGGGACTCCCCAAGGGTTCCAGTAAGACCACTGAGGCAAGGGATATGGAACTCCGGGTCAGTCTGGACTTAGCTAAGATGACCTGTCTCCAGTATTGAAATAGTCTTGTTCTCGGTACTAGCGCTGATCTTGTAATCTGGACGCTCTTGTTGACCTGAGCTTCAGGGGGAGAGGAGGAGGACGAGAATTCTGACCCAGACTTCAAGAAACTCTCTGAATACTCCAAAGGCAGCAGAGGAGCTAAGCTCAGAGGACTCCTGAGAGTCCATAGCCGAGTGGAAATTGCCAACATTGGTACCGATCATGGTACAGTGGTCAGTACCAGAAATGAGCCCAAGACATTGAAGGGGCTATCTCAATGGTCGGTACTGGGAAGGTCCTTTCTACCCGTGTCGGCATCATAGAAACAGATGGAACCCTTACAGATGAATGGCTTTGTACTGAAGTCACAAGCACCAGAACAATCACCAGTATAGATACTGAACTAAGAGACATTACTGATACCAAAGTTAGTGCTAAGAAAGTGACCTTACTACCCACCTCCCGAACCCCCGATGGACCTGGAAAATGCATCACCAGAGAATTCAGAACCGAAAGGCAAAGCAAGTTAGAAGCCATTTGAAAGGCTTGTGGAATAGATGGTACTGAAAGGAATGGTTCCAAGGCTGAGTCTGAATACCAGACTCAACCATTTTCCCTATGAGGTTGACAGAGTTGACAGTACACTGGTATGATCCCTTCTCCATACCAGGGAGACATGGGATGGGGGCCTGGCTTTACACTATAAACCTAAGGAATTCTGGCAGTCCAAATCCCTCTTTGACAAAGAAGGGGAGCCATTTTTGGATCTGGGACTCCTGTTTCTCTTATGGGTCTTCTTACATGGAGGGCCCACACAAGTAGATCAATTCATCTCACTGTGTGAAGAGGAGTCTGAGTCCAGGGGCCTGTCTGAGACTTTCATAACCTTTGAGGCTACTTGAGAGGCCAGACAAAGAGCCAAAAGCTCCAGTGCTGAGGCAGACCTCATAATTTGTTCCATGAGGTACTGTTTTAGGCATAAGTCTCTAGAAATCTGCATCTCTTTTTGAAGGAACAACAGATACTCCACCTCTTTAATCTGCCCCTCATTGAGGCATAAGAGGCAACACGTGAAAGAATTGCTGTTTGGGATAGCTACTGTACATGACAGGAAACATCTGAAGCCTGGTGAGGGAATGCCACTGGGAGCTAATCTAATCTAATAACATAACTACATACACGATCATGAACTACTGGGTACTACAACTAAAATACTACTCAAACTGCAAACACTAATGAACAATAGCAGGGTAAAAGAAAAATATCTCTAACTGCATTGTAACCATGATGTAAACCACACAGGGAGCTCTGACATAGGCTGTGGGCAGTGAGAAGGAACTGAGCAGAGGGGAACGAGGTGCCACCTCTCCTAAATAGCCTTCGGAGGGACCACAAGGAGTCTCAGGATGTATGCACTGTCCCTATGGGTACTATTACAGAAATTTTCTGGATCCAGGCATGTGCACACCTGAGTGGAATACACATGAACCATCCAAGAAGAGACACACAGCCTAAGATAAGATACGAAGAAAGCTGGCATTGCAAGATAGAATACCAAACCATTACGCTAAATGGGATTTTCACAAATGCTAAGATCATAAGAAAGGTAAGGAGGCCTGTTAACAGCACACACCTTGGGCTGGGGATGATGTTGGTGATATTAATTATTATTATATGCATTATGTACATCCTTGATGCCCTACCTGAGACTGGGGGCCCATTGCGCTAGCCACAGTACATACACATAAGGTATGTCTACACTGCATGCTTCTTTCATTGGCATGTAGTATACATACTCACGTAGCCTACCCCCAGCACAGGCATAAACAGCAGCGTATCTGGTGATGCACAGTTTAGGCAAGTAAAGCCACACCTGAAGGGTATGGGTACATATGTGAATACATAGTTTACGAGCTCTCTACTTGCTGAAGCCACGTTTCACCATCTACACAGCTATTTTTAGCAGTCCTGCTGCTTCCCTGCAACTGGAACCTTTCCCTACTTCAGGGAAAGACCCTGGCAGTGGGGAAAGAATTCACCAGTTCCCTATTGCTGAAGCCTTTACACACAGCAGGGAAAGACTGGAAGCAGGGAAAGGTTTTGGCAGTAGGATTTCCCCCACTGTCTCTCACTGCCAGAACTTTCCTTGCCACAGTGAAAGCTCTGGCAGCAGGGAGCTGCTGATGACTTTCTCTAGTGCCTCCCACTGCCGGAGATTTTCACCAACACATGTAGCTGCATACTGCAATGTGGACACAGGTTGCTTTTCACTGCAACGTTTAGCTACACGTACCCTACCCGCCACCACCAGTGGTGTGTAGTATGGATATAGCCATAGTAAGAGACAATCCCTGCGACAAAATGCTTCCTATCTAACTGGAAAAGACAAACAAAAGAAGAGAGAAAGGAAACACTATTATCCCCATTTTGCAGATGGAGAACTGAGGCACAGAAAGATTAGATTGTAACACTGCACTCTACCCTGCATAAGTGTGCATAGCTATACTAGCCCAGAGACAGTTCTTCCCTGATCTCCCCTTGCTCTGGGGGAGGAGTATGTTAATTCCACCCTTTCCATAGAGTAGTTCACTACAGTGAGTTAGGGGACAAATCCAGAGCTCCTCACATTCTCTGCCCTCTCCCTACCCATCTGCTCACAGCAGGAGGATTGGGTGAGTAACCCCTGCTCTCCCCACCACCGCTAAAATCACAATAACAAGAGGGCCAAGCAGGGAATGATGATGGGAGTAGCCTGACTCCCTCTCACTGCCCTGCATGGCCTAGTAAGGGCTGTGGCAATCTAGCCCTAAGTGACTTGTCCAAGATCACACACAGAGTTTGTGAAGGAGCTGGGAAATTAGCCCAGATCTCCTGAGTCCTGGCCAAGCACTAAACTTCCTTTTGATACTCAATCCAAAATGTTGTTAGAGTTTCACATTTTTCAAGCCAGGGCTTTTTCTTAGGCCTTTTCCCCTCCCTCACAGTACAGGAATTCTGTTGATGGCTGCTAATACACTGCGGTCCTGTACCAAATTAAATTGGTACTAGTGTCATAATATTAAACTTTCGTTTGCATTCGGCAATGTTTAGGGACTTTTACTTCTGTGCTGCACTCTTGTGAATGTATGACATACTGTTCACTTCATATAATACAACTGTTATTACCAAAAAGCTTTCACATTATTCTTTTATGGCAGGGATGAACAGTTTGCTTAAATACTGTAACTGCAGGCAATTTGCTCTGGCTGCATTTCTACATCCTTGTGTTTCAGTTGTAAAATGTTGAGAAGTATCGTCTCTGAGCCAATTATTCAAACAAAGGGTAATTACTTTTAATTTTTCCACAACTCCTATTTTCCAAGATGGTGCTCTGATACATTGCCTGCCTTTTGTACTCTCTCTGGGAACAAATCACAGAGTTTAATAATACAGCAAGTGCGGAGATGCACAGACAGTGCATTAGAGTCACCTCCACTTTTCATAACAAATATATTGCCATCTGCCATCTTCCTAACAGCCTGTGAAGGCAAAGAACTTTGGAGCTGAAGAAATGGTCTAGAATGAGCTAGTTACTGCATTTGCATCTGTTACTGCAAATAGCTGTGTTGCTGTAAGACTGAACCTGAATCGAAACCAGAGCTCTGATTTTTTTATTTTATAATGTCGAAGAAAGGGGCAGAAGGGAAAATGGATATTGAGGGACAGGGATAATTATAATGTCTTCCTGTCAAATGGTTGCAGAGCTAAAATGTCATCTTCCTGCATAATAAATAAATTAAAATTTCAATATTTAAGACCTCGTCAGAGAGGAGATCAGTCACAGAATAGCATTAATTTCTATGCTGCCTCTAGGGTAATCCTTTGCCACTGGGGGCATTTAACTGCTAAATGCTAATTTGAATTAACTAAATGCTTATGAAGTCTGAGCTTTCTAATCAGAAAACCTGGAAAAGATTAAAATGACATTCTCCCCATCTTCTTCATATAGTAGTTTCTGCTTGGTGGTACCTGACTGTGACAGCATTGGTTGAGTAGAAAATGTGTCTATTTTAGGAACAACTGTAGCATCATCCCTATTGCCTTACTGTTCATTGTGGAAAAAACAAAACAAAAAGAGAGAGAGAGGGTTCCCACTTCTTCACCAATGGCTTATCTTGGATTGATCCCTGCTGAGTCTCTTATATGATAACTAAATAACATTACCTCAGTGTTGTCAGTATTCACCAGGCATTCCCCAGAGCAAGTATAGGAAATACTGTACATAGTGAAGTAACCTTATTTATTAAGCATGATCAGTCGTTGGTGTTCTTTGTTGAGGGCATCTATAAGAGCTTATCCCCCTCTTCTTATGCAGACCTTTTCGCTCCTTATTTCTCCCCTCTGGTCATCTCTCTCCTCCACTGGTCCTTTCTCCCTTTTATGATCATACAGTCTTTCAGCTATGGCTTCCTAACTGTTTCCTTCCCTCATCCATTGTACAGACTTTGTCTCCCAGCATTGTCCTCTTTGGTCCCATGTATCCCTCCCTCTCCTTAGTATGTTCCTATGGCACTGTCTTTCTTCCCTTCCCCCTCTCCCACCGTCATCTATTTCACCTCTTTCTCCTCCCATTGCACATATGCTTATATCAGGCATGCCAAATATGTGGGGAAAAATGCAGAAATTGGTCTTGTTTTTGATTCAATTGGCTTCTGAGTTGCTTGTTGGCTAATTTTTGGCTTGTAGCTTGTTGTACCTCATTGCTTCCTTTTTTTTTTTTTTTTTGATCAACTCCCGACAAGCAGGGGCAAGTGGCAAGCGGGGTAAGGGTGGGAAAGAGAGTCAGGGATGCACAGCGGGCCCACCACAGTCCCAGACTGCACCCCGGGGGGATGTAGTCACATAGAGTGTTGGGGTTCTTAGGGATTGGCTTGTTTTGGCCTTGTTTTGAAATGGGATTAGCTTGATTTTTGGCTTATTGTGAAAGTCGGGGTGCTTATTTACCACGTGAAAGTTGGCAACTGTGGCCTGTATCTGTTCCTCCCCTTTGAGTTGTGTCTCTCCCAACTTCTGGAATATGGGTGGGGCCAGGGGAATGATACTGTGTGAAAGACCGAGGAGGGATCAAGTGGGAGAGCAGGCAATGACCTCCTAGCTCCTATGTGCAGAGTAGCAAGAAGTTGTGAGAGACTGGCAGGGCATTGGAGAAACAGCAAGAGCGTATGCCCATTCCATCTGCACAGGAATTGCCACAGTGACTCAGAGGTCATGTTTACACTACAAAGTTATGTCAACCCAAGTTATGTCGGCATACAGCTGCCACAGTTAGTACATCACTTATGTGCATATATACTTGGCTCCTTGTGCTGGCAGAGCGCATCGTCACCAGGAGTGCTGTATCAATGCATAGTGTGGTGCACTATGGGAAGGTATTCTACTGTGCAAATCACCACTGTCCAATGCACTGTTGAGAAGTTTTGGCAATGCATGATGGGGCCAAAGCGAGTTGCAGAAGGGTGATTGATAGCACTGAGTCAGTTTCCCATTTTGCAACTGTCTCCATCCCATATTGTTATCTGTACCTGTAGCGAAGCGAAGACTCTCCAGTGCAGCACCTCCTGCTGGTTGTCCTGGGAATTATCTCTCCAGCCTCCAGAGTGCCCTCAACCACTCTGCTACAGTACCCCATAATTTTCAAGCCTTTTTTTCAAAATCCACGAACACATGCGGCCGTCCTCACTCTCTGCCATCTCTGACAGAAGTATGGATCCTGCAGAGTTTTGCAGTATTTTTATGAGTGTTGCAAGCACAGGGCGCATGATCCTGGAGTATTTGCAAAGTTGCAAGAACTGAATAAGTGGGTACCATGACAATTCCTTAGAGGACAGATCGCTATGGGACAGAATGAGAACCAATTCAAGGTTGTTGTTGGTTTTGTTCATGAAACACATGCAGAGAGGGAAGCACCACTTCTGGACCTGAGAAACAAGCACTGACTGGTGAGATCACATTGTAATGCAGGTTTGGGATGATGAACAACGGCTGCAGAACTTTCAGATGTGCAAGGCCACATTCCTGGATCCATGTGCCGAGCTCGCCCCAGCACTCCATTAGAATGACACCAAAATGAGAGCTGCACAGATAGAGGAGAAGCGATCACACTGTGGAAACTTGCAATGACAGACTGCTACCAGTTAGTCGGGAATCAATTTGGAGTCTGGAAATCCGCCGCGTGTGGCTATTGTGATGCAAGTGTCCAGAGCCATTAATCACCTTCTGCTAAGCAGGACTGTGACTCTTGGCAATGTGGAAGACATAGCGGGTGGCTTTGCAGCAATGGGATTCCCAAACTGTGGTGGAGCAAAAGAAGGCACGCATATCAATATTTTGGCTCTAGACCACCCTGCCACAAAGCACATCAACAGAAAGGGCTACTTTTCTATGGTTAGGCAAGCATTGGTGGATCACTGGGGATGCTTCACCAACATCAACCTGGGCCGATTAGGGAAGGTGCATCATGCTCACATCTTTAAGAACACAGGACTGTTGAGAAAGCAGGAAGCAGGGACTTTCTTTCCTGACCAGGGGGTTACCATTGGGAATGCTGAAATGCCAATACTTATCCTGGAGGACCCAGCCTATTCCTTGCTCACATGGCTTGGGAAGCCATATATCGGCCACCTTGACAACACCAAAAAACGATTCAACCAGCAGCTCATCAGGTGCAGAATGACAGTTGAATGTGCTTTTCATCATTTGAAAAGGTCACTGATATTGTTTATTCACAAGATTGGACCCTGTGAGAAATATATTCCAATGGTTGTAGCTGCCTGCTATGTCCTGAATGATATCCGTGAAGCAAAGAGGGAAAAATTCCCAATGGCATGAAGAGCAGAGGTGGAGCAGCTGTCTGCTGAGCTTGAATTGCCCCATATAGGGGCTATTATAAGAGCTCATCTCAGAGCTATACAGCTCAGGGAAGCTTTGAAAGACCATTTTAACAGTAAACTAGAATACTGTGTGTTGTTGTCATGTGGTCTACCTGGCCCTGCTCTTTTGTGGCCTGTTAGAAATCATGTGCTGATTGCTGTATAGTCAGAATATAATACTGTCAATATATCTATTGATTTTGTTTGCGAATGATCCTATAAACTGTGTGATAGTGTGCAGTAACAGGAAATCGGTTGCTTTCTGAACTGCTGAGCACTTGGCAGCATATGTTGTGAATGAATAAAGATAAATTATGTTCCAAATAATTAGAATTTTATTCTGTAAGGAAATCAGTGCAAAAAAATCTGTGCAATTTTAAAACAAATACACTTAAAATGTAATAAAACTTAATAAATTAGAAGAACAGAATTTATGAAGGGGAAAGAACATTCATTTTCATTTCAGCTACACATACACCAAACATGGCTTTCGCAGCTCAATGTATGTGAAGCTGTGATTGTCTTTAATGTCCCACAGACTGATGCCATGTGGAATGTTGAGGGGGAGTATAGAGAGGTCCCAATATTGCATTCTCAATGGGCTGCAGAGGGAGGCAAGCCTTGGATTGTTGAACTTGGTTGTCCAAAAGATTCTGTAGCAACTGTGTTTGCTGCCAGAGAAGCCCCATTATGTCCTATGCATCTCCCTCTCCTTTTCCTGCTGGGATTCCTGGGCCTTTCTCCTTTCCACTCTTTCATTCTCCAGGTCCTGTGCTCACGGTCCAATCTATCACTGGCTTGTAGGATCTCATTGAATATGTCTTCCAGAATCCTCTTCTTTCACCTCCTTTTCTAGCTCAGGTGTTCCATGGGTGTGGAGGGGGAGATCCTGAGAGCCACAGTGGCACCATTGTCAGCATATTCACTACAGAAAGCAAAATGTAAGATGCCGAACTCACTCCCCTAACTCCCATAAAGATTTACACACAAGCTTTCCACTTCTGTTTGGGATTGTTTGGGAACGGCATCAGTAATAGCACCAGCCATGGTGAGTTGGAGAAATGAGGAGGGAATTGCTTGGTTGCACAGTTCTAGTAGTATAGGACAATGGCACTGAATACTGGCATTGTTCTCCACAGACAGAGGTGATTTTAGCTGATACCTCACTCCTGAAGGTAACAAAAGCAGAGACAGAACAGGGTTATCGTGGTGGTGTCCCATGTGCTGCCAGCCTGTGCACTACAATGGTGTCTGCTGAAGTTATCCCAGAGTGGTGTGGGAAAGTGTTCTACTGTGATGGAAGAAATAAGGCAGCCCTCCCTAGAAACCTTTGGCAGACTTGCTCCAGGGGAATTTCAATGAGATCTCTCAGGAGGATTCCAGGGACCTCCCTGTGCACATAAACAAACTGCTCCACATGGACTCCCTTTTCTAATGCTAGAAGAGAACGAAAAGCATATTAGCAACTCTACCTCTCTTGGTTGTACCACTACATCTTCTAGCACAAGTAAATTAATGTAAAGGCAAAAGACATGCCTTGCTATTTTGGGGGTGCCATCCCTGTAACTGAAAATTTATCTACACACTTCCTGGAGGTTCCTTCCCCTGCATCATCCTAGCTTTGTAGAGTAGACCAGGCAACTCCAGGAGAAATCTCTGGACATGTGAGATTTCTGAAGGCAATACATATTAAGTGAAACATGCAACCCTTGCCTGAACAGCCTGCCAGGATTTGACCTTATTCCATGAGGAAATGTACTTCTTTCTTTACTCAGATGGAGGCTCAGCTCAGGATTTGTATAGTTCAAAAGCTGCAGCAAATGTGTCAGTAACCGGAAGAACAGCTGTAGTGGCATCTCCACTGTCTTGAGCCTTCCTGCACACGAAGTGTTCATCCCTTACCCTGAACCGCAAAGCTACAGATCACTATTCCATCCATTCTGTCTAATCTGGCTGTCTATCATCAAGATATTTATTTTTCCTGTCTGTTACCATAGAGATGGAAACACTAGTGAGAGAGCAGCAATCTTTAGTTTACACAGCATGGAAGGTAGAGTGTGTGTACTGGATTTGCTTCAAGGGAGTGTCTACCTTGAAGAGTTTCAGAGTAGCAGCCATGTTAGTCTGTATCCGTAAAAAGAAAAGGAGTACTTGTGGCACCGTAGAGACTAACAAATTTTTTAGAGCATAAATAGAGCTTTCGTGAGCTACAGCTCACTTCATCAGATGCATTCAGTGGAAAATACAGTGGGGAGATTTATATACACAGAGAACATGAAACAATGGGTGTTACAATACACACTGTAACGAGAGTGATCAGGTAAGGTGCGCTATTACCAGCAGGAGAGTGGGGGGGGGGAAATACCTTTTGTAGTGATAATCAAGGTGGGCCATTTCCAGATGTTGACAAGAACATCTGAGGAACAGTGGGGGAGGGGGGAAATAAACATGGGGAAATAGTTTTACTTTGTGTAATGACCCATCCACTCCCAGTCTTTATTCAAGCCTAAGTTAATTGTATCCAGTTTGCAAATTAATTCCAATTCATCAGTCTCTCATTGGAGTCTGTTTTCGAAGTTTTTTTGTTGAAGGATAGTCACTTTGAGATCAGAAATCAAGTGACCAGAGAGATTGAAGTGTTCTCCGACTGGTTTTTGAATGTTATAATTCTTGAAGTCTGATTTGTGTTCATTTATTCTTTTACGTAGAGACTGTCCATTTTGGCCAATGTACATGGTAGAGGGGCATTGCTGGCATACGATGGTATATATCACGTTGGTAGATGTGCAGGTGAATGAGCCTCTGATAGTGTGGCTGATGTGATTAGGCCCTGTGATGGTGTCCCCTGAATAGATATGTTGGCACAGATGGCAACAGGCTTTGTTGCAAGGATAGGTTCCTGGGTTAGTGGTTCTGTTGTGTGGTGTGTGGTTGCTGGTGAGTATTTTCCTCAGGTTGGGGGGCTGTCTGTAGGCAAGGACTAGCCTGTCTCCCAAGATCTGTGAGAGTTATGGGTCATCCTTCAGGATAGGTTGTAGATCCTTGATGATGCATTGGAGAGATTTTAGTTGGGGGCTGAAGGTGATAGCTAGTGGGGTTCTGTTATTTTCTTTGTAGGGCCTGTCCTGTAGTAGGTGACTTCTGGGAACTTTTCTGGCTCTGTCAATCTGTTTCTTCACTTCAGCAGGTAGGTATTGTAGTTGTAAGAATGCTTGATAGAGATCTTGTAGGTGTTTGTCTCTGTCTGAGGGGTTGGAGCAAATGCGGTTGTATCGTAGAGCTTAGCTGTAGACAATGGATCATGTAGTGTGGTCTGGATGAAAGCTAGAGGCATGTAGGTAGGCATAATGGTCAGTAGGTTTCCCGTATAGGGTGGTGTTTATGTGACCATCGTTTATTAGCACTGTAGTGTCCAGGAAGTGGATCTCTTGTCTGGACTGGTCCAGGCTGAGGTTGATGGTGGGATGGAAATTGTTGAAATCATGGTGGAATTCTTCAAGAGCTTCTTTTCCATGGGTCCAGATGATGAAGATGTCATCAATGTAGTGCAAGTAGAGTAGGGACATTAGGGGACAAGAGTTGAGGAAGCTTTGTTCTATCTCAGCCATAAAAATGTTGGCATACTGTGGGGCCCTGAGGGTACCCATAGCAGTGCCGCTGATTTGAAGGTATACATTGTTCCCAAATGTGAAATAGTTATGTGTGAGGACAAAGTCACAAAGTTCAGCCACCAGGTTTGCCATGACATTATCGGGGATAGTGTTCTTGATGGCTTGTAGTCCATCTTTGTGTGGAATGTTGGTGTAGAGGGCTTCTACATCCATAGTGGCTAGGATGGTGTTTTCAGGAAGATCACCAATGGATTGTAGTTTCCTCAGGAAGTCAATGTTGTCTCTAAGATAGCTGGGAGTGCTGGGAGTGTAGGGCCTGAGACAGACAATCCTGCTGTCAGGGTGCCAATGCCTGAGATGATGTGGCATCCAGGATTTCCAGGTTTATAGATCTTGGGTAGCAGATAGAATACCTTTGGTCAAGGTTCTAGGGGTATGCCTGTGCGGATTTGTTCTTGTGCTTTTTTTTTGAAGAGAGACTTTTTTAAATGACATTGTAGGTTTTTTTATTCACTGTGTCTCAACAGACGATTTTCTGACAGTCAGCCTGGAAATGTATCCTGAGCTCTGACCACCAAACTGCATTCTTTCCATCTCCTAAATCATCATCTTAAATGTTAATCTCAGAGGGCAAATTATGCCTTCAGATACACCTGTGAAACTCCACTGTCTTCATTATGCCCGCAGTGACACTGTGCAACCCCAGTGGCTTTACCTGAAGTTGCACAGGTGTAGCCCAGGGTATAACTTGGCATGGAGAAGATTGTATTACTGGTGAAGATGCACTCAGATTAACTGTCAGAGCCCAGGGTTAGCTCACAAAAAAAAAAACACCAAACTTTTTTGTATTGTCTAGAGAACAGATTTGAGATGGCACTCAGTGAGACACAATGGATATGAAAACTCATCATGCCATTTTTACATTAATTTTTTAGGGGGGAACCACAATTTCATTTCTAAGTACAAGTATACACAACAATTTCAGATAATCCTTAGATAAGCAAACATTCAGACTTCAGTTGCATGTTTTTTACAAGCTTACCTGCCTGATTTGTGTGTGCAGTCACTTTGAAAACAGAGTTAGATCCTCATTCAGAAGAGCTGCCCTCTTCAAATCATATATTTAAGTCCCAATGAAGTCAATGGCTTTCCTGAATCATTAATTTTAAATGTATTTCCTTATAGCAGCATCAAACCATCCGCCACTCCTGATGGAAATGGTTGCTGCATAATTTGATCAGTGGGCATAACCTTCACTGTCTTCCTTACTTCCAATCCAAGAGTTTACTTTTAATTGTAGTTGGGACATGGATGGGAAAAGAATGGGCCTTGTGTTAATGAATACTCAGTGCAATAAACTCATGTCAAAGTAAATTTTATACTCTTTTGCCATTAGTGTCTTGCTTTTTATTCAGCCAAAAGATTAAAAAGGGTGTAAAATAAACCTGTAGAGAACAGGTGGAATGGGTTAAAGAAGCATTTCATTCTGTTTTAATAGTTTCCTTAAAATAGTCCTGTGTAAGCATTATCATATAGAGTGCAAAGCAGGCTGCAAAAACCAAGTTCCACAAAAATAGGTCCAGAGCAGTAAAAACATAAAGTTACTTCATTCCACTGTATTCAGTTATAAGGCAGGACAGTATGCAAGACTTATGAGCAGTGGGGAAGAAAAAAGAATTTCATTTTCTGGTGTTGTGCTTGAGAATACCAGAAAATTGAACTCACTCAGCTCATACTGGACTTATTTCAAATATCTGCTGCCAGACGGAATATTCCTTTTGACAGGATTCTACTTACTGAGTCCTTTGCAATCCAGGTAATCAATCAAAGAGAAAGGAACATAATGCGGGAGCTGTCACCTGCTATGGATCACTGCAAACTCAACTTGCCTCTGGGAAGTTTTGTAGAAGAATGCTATTGTGGAATGGTTTCTTTGGTGGAATTAGCTGAGGCTGTAGGTAAAGCTGAACAATGATCCTTTATCAAAGATACAAACAGGAAAATTTATAGAAGAAAAGGATGATGCTGTATCAGGTATTAGGAAGTATGTTTTTAAAATTCAAGCTATGCACCATCCACTAATTCTGTAGCTGAACGAATAACTTAATAAACAGCAACCAGTCCAAAAACCAGAATAGTTCCCTTTTACTTTTATATGCAGCATGGTGTAGGATTAATGCCCTTCTTTTTGCTTATAGAAATCATTGGGCCTTACAAACAATGGACGAGAGTTATCCCTGCCATAAGGCACACTGGTCAATTCCACATCTCAATGTCACACTAGAAGAGTATCTATTTTACATGCACTTGAGAGGTAGAGCCACCCAAAACCCTTTTCTTCCTAGTGTGCCTGCATAACTAAGAGTAGAATTCAGCTCACATACTTGTTGACGATGCACTAGGATCTGCTAGCTAATTTAAAATTCTTTTGTCATTTGCCCATAAAGTATATACAAATATTTTTTGCAGATCAGATTGTTATAATGTTATTCATGTTCAAACATGTCAGTACTGTTAATTCTTCACATTACATAATAGGTATACATTTGGTTTGAGGTATTCAGGAAATATTAGCAGCCTAATGAATGGAGAATGTTGCCTTGCTCTGAAGCTGTATAATGAACTTTTGCACATACACTTCAGTGTTGTCTCTAAGATAGCTGGGAGTGCTGGTAGTGTAGGGCCTGAGACAGACAATCCTGCTGTCAGGGTGCCAATGCCTGAGATGATGAGGCAGCCAGGATTTCCAGGTTTATAGATCTTGGGTAGCAGATAGAATACCTTTGGTCAGGGTTCTAGGGGTATGTCTGTGCGGATTTGTTCTTGTGCTTTTTTTTTGAAGAGAGACTTTTTTATATGGCATTGTAGGGTCCCAGAATAATGACATATGGCACAAATGTAATAAGTCCCAAGATAGGATTTGTATTTAATGTGACTAGTGATGCACATTTCACAGATGTGTTCTTAAAAAAAAGAAAAAAAAAAGAGTACCTATTATTTTATAACAGCTCTCTGACAGATGTGCATGCATTAAATTGACATAAATCTTTTATTTAAAATGTTCTAGTGGCCAATTCTAGGACTGACAAATCAGATAATCATTCATAAGGTTCCTAATCTCCATTAAATGTCATTTTGAATCTTTATATACTAAATGAAAGCATACATGACTAAATCAGTAACAGATTAGATTAACAGAGCTATAAACCAGATAAGGCTTCCAATTAAAGCGATCTGTCAGGATATGTACTCCTATTTAACTTATAGGCATATCAGTATATATGTTCAGATGCAAACTATGACCTTCATCTAGCAGCAATGGCACTTCTGACAGATAACACAGAAAAAAGATTGCTTGACACATTAGAGCACTAGCTTTCGACTTCACAGGAGAACATTCTCTTTAATGATGGGAGCTGTCACTGAGCATGGTGTTAAAGGAGACCCCAGATGATCAGTGCTTCATTTGAAATGGTACAGAAGCAATACTTAGACCATATACCTAGTCAAAGTCAAGTTTAGTAACTGATGTGCCGGCTGAAAAAAAGAGAAACTGCAATCATTCTCAGACTCAGGCTTTCATCCCACATGGTCTGATCTCAGTACTGATGACTGTGGGAGCTATAGAGCTTCATCATACAGATGAAATAGATTCACATTATCCCAGTCTTCCTGGAATATGTGCACATTTATCTCCCAGAATGACTGGGCACCAGCGGGGAATTAAGGTAAATGGGGAGGAGTAAAAAGAACAAGAGAGAGAGAGAGGGAATTCACAAACATGCAAATTAATAGGCTGTACAGACCTTATAATCCAAAGAGTGCAAAAGAAAAAGAAGAACTAACTTAGGGAGCACAAAGTATATATTAGCATTCTCAAAAACTAGACTGACTGGTCAATTGGGAAGGACAATTTTGCCAGCTCCTTAGTACAGCTGACATAGGAAGCCTATAATTGGTTAAAAAAAAACCCCTTAGTTTAAAGGAGAATGTGCTACTTCCTCATGGCATCTGTAACAATCAGAGAGTGACTCATTTTTCCACACTTCAGCTCTCCTCTCATTACTAATTGTATTATTACTATTATATTACCTATTATTTATTTATGGTAGTGCTTGCTAAGTGCTTAGTGACAGGAAAACAAGTAGACTAAGACTAGGGGAAAGAACATGAGATTAGGCAAATTATAGCCAATTTAGAGATAAATCTTGACTCAATACACAGTGAACTATTTAGATTAAAATTTATGTTGAAATCCTAGTCCCATTGAAGTTGATTGAAAAACTCCCATTGACTTCAATAGGATCAGGATTTCACCAGTATTCTTTATCATGATAATATGGCCTTTTCTGATAATGGCTGGTGTCACTGGTGAACTAATGTCACAGTGGTAATCCTGCAGCACTAGCCAGTGGAAGGTCTGGTCATGCTTAAAACAGGTATTTTCCTGAAGGTATTTGGCCTCCTTACCTTTCTTTTCTTTCTCCCTCTCTCTTGCTTTTCTCCTCCTTTTCATTCTTCAGTGGTAGAGCGGCTTGAAAGGAGAAGACAATCTGGCCTTCCTTTGACTGAATTTGAGCTTTAAATAATGGGTGTCTGATGCTTTTGGCATTTGGAGTGGAAAATAATACTCAGGTTCCTACCAATGTGCCTTATAATTTTTTTTTCCCAGACCACATTTTATAGCTTCTTTCTCTGGCCAATCAGCTTATCCATCTTATACATCAACTTACCTCAGTCTACTTTATTCTGGTCTTTCCAAGAAACTTCATAAACTGAAAATAAGTTTTCAATAAACATATTTAGGGTGAAATCTTGGCCCCACTGAAATCAATGGGACTTTTCCATTGATTTTCATGAAGCCAGGATTTCACAGTCACAATTAGAAATGTGGAAATAATTGATGTTTTGATTCAATGACAAAGCTAAACATTTTTAAAAAATAGTTTTGGGTCAACCTGCAATTTTTTAAAAACATTTTTCAGATTGGCTAATAACTTAAAAGTAGAAAAGAAAATTGTTTCGGTTGAATTCAACATTTTGTTTAGTTTTCTAAGATTTTTAACTTTTAAAAATATAAAAATTTAAACAACTTTTGAAACAAGTCATTTAAATTTGAAAAATCAAAATGTTTCAATTAAAAATGTTCAAAAAAGAGCACACATATTTTTTTCAGTTTTTTTTTTACTGAAACAATTGAGTGAATTTGACATGAATTTGCAAAATATTTTCGTTGACCCGAATCTGCGTTTGTTGTGAAAAAAATGTTTCAGATGAAAAATTTCACCAGCTCGATTCACAATGTCAGGGGAGGGAAATTTGGGATCTACGATAAGTCAGAGAATGTCTCTTATTACATGTATTTATAGCACTTAGCACTGTAGCCCCAATTTCAGTTAGGAGACTCTAGATGATAAAAGTAATGCAAATAATAATGAAAAGCTAAAGTAACAGTTCCTTATTAAGCACAATATTAATTTAATATAATAAACTAATGCAGCTTTAAAGACTGTCAGAATTTTAAAAATGAATTTTCAGAGAAAAGTACACTGGATGATTAGATCCTACAAAAAACTGGCCTAGCAGTTTGTTCACTTTGTGTTTTGTTGGCTTATCATTTGACTTATTTAGTCAGCTTCAGCTTAATTATTATTTTTGATATATAATGAAATTCATTCTAAATATTAACAATAATCCAATATTTAAGGGGACATGGTAACTGTGTAATTTTATACATACTTTATTATTGCATTTAATTGCCTCTGAGTTGATCTATACTTTGCTCAAAAAATGGAAATAAAATGCACATTATATGCACCTAAAAATAACAAATGTTAATGTTCATAAAATCCTTTTACTCCAATAGCTGACCCAAATTGTATACTGTACACATCTGTAAGTTTTAATATCCTGTGTTTTTGTGTTGGAATAAGAGAGGGGTCTTTCTGCATATAAGGAACTCATTACATAAGCATCTTTCATAATCAGGATTCTATACTACTTAAAATGACACTGTTATTATGAGATTACTGGAGTAATGATGGAATTGTAAATATAACAACCATGTTATCTGTAAAAGGTTTATTTCTATGTGCAGCAGTGATGATGCATACTGTGCAAGACAGCCTGACTTCCAGATGTTAGACAGGGTTTCAATTCACTGTCTCCAATTAAAGTCAGTTAGTTATGCAGTTAAAACACTGAGAAAATGTACCTGTCAGTACAGTAATATGTAAATATGCATGTGTATATATACATATGCACACACACACAAAATAGGGCCAAAATTTCACATATTAATTATATTATATTATATTATATTTATTCTATTATAATGTGTGGCAAAGACACAATGCATATCACCTCAAACAGGTGTGTTATAAAATCTTTTAACAGTAAATCATCTTTATAACAGTACAAAATAAATTGAATTTAAACCTGCACCATAATATGTGGGTATTGAAACAATTTGTCTACATATTCATTTTATTCTAAGTCTGTAAAGGGAACAAGCTTCATAGAACACTTTGATGAATGTATTTCTCTGAGGACTATTCATTTTTTAAGGTGTACTGAGCAAATGTATCACGTTTGAGTTTCAATGACAGACTCGGAGAAGGTGAGTGATGCCACGGTGGGGTATGAAGACCACTGACTTGTTAATGTTTCATAAAATGCAAAATCTGTAAGTATATTGTTGTTGATCTCATTATGCTGCAGACAAATTTAGCAGTCTCCGCTCTAACAGCTCATTTATTTTGGACAAGCAGAGAAAATTGTCCAACACAGAATCAAAGCTTCAAAGACAAGACATAGAAAGTATTCAGAACAGCTTCCTGATTTGGTTTAACTCTTTGCCCTGGTCTACACTAGGACTTTAGGTCGAATTTAGCAGCGTTAAATCGAAGTAAACCTGCACATGTCCACACGATGAAGCCCTTTATTTCGACTTAAAGGGCTCTTAAAATCGATTTCCTTACTCCACCCCTGACAAGTGGATTAGCACTTAAATCGGCCTTGCCAGGTCGAATTTGGGGTACTATGGATACAATTTGACAGTATTGGCCTCTGGGAGCTATCCCAGAGTGCTCCATTGTGACTGCTCTGGACAGCACTCTCAACTCAGATGCACGATTGTTTGCCATTGCTCTGATGCAGGGAGGGGCGACTGACGACACAGCTTACAGGGTTGGCTTACAGGGAGCTAAAATCAATAAAGGGGGTGGCTTTACATCAAGGAGTATTTCAGGCAGGACTTCACGGAGGGTTCCAATAAGAAATGGTGCACCTAAATTATTGTTCTTATTGGAACAAGGAGGTTAGTCTGGCCTCTGATTGATACATGGCTAGATTTACCTTGCTGCACCTTCTCTGTGAGTGACTGCAGTGTGACCTAGACGGGGGGCGGGAGGGGGGTTTGCAAATGAGTACAAAACAAATCTGATCTATTTCTTGTTTTGATACACTCCATCTATCTTTTATATCTTTGGCTGGCAGCAGATGGTGCAGAAGGACTGCATGCCATCCACATCTCATGGCTGCTCGGCAGAAGATGATGCAATAGGACTGCTAGCAATCCGTATCACCTGCCTGCTCACCATAAGATGGTTCAATAGGACTGACTGCAGGACTAAAGAGAATGACTTGATAAAGTCACTCCAAATTTAGTCCCTGCGCCCATGTCTGCCCAGGCGCTCCTGATCGATCTCACACAGGCGACCAGGAGCACCTCGGACATGACGATGAAGGCTACCAGTCCTATTGCACCATGTGCTGCCACAAGGCAATGGGTTGCTGCTGCTGTGTAGCCATGCAGTACCGCGTCTGCCAGCACCCAGGAGACATACGGTGACAGTGAGCTGAGCGGGCTCCATGCTTGCTGTGGTATGGCGTCTGCACAGGTAACTCAGGAAAAAAGGCGCAAAACGATTGTCTGCCCTTGCTTTCACGGAGGGAGGGAGGGAATGGGGGCCTGACGATATGTACCCAGAACCACCCGCAACAAAGTTTTAGCCCCATCAGGCATTGGGATCTCAACCCAGAATTCCAATGGGCAGCGGAGACTGCGGGAACTGTGGGATAGCTACCCACAGTGCAATGCTCCGGAAGTCGACTCTAGCCTCGGTACTGTGGAAGCACTCCGCCAAGTTAATGCACTTAATGAACTTAGAGCATTTTCTGTGGGGACACACACACACTCAAATATATAAAACCGATTTCTAAAAAAACTACTTCTATAGACATACCCTTAGAGGGACTTTCTTGGAGGGGCCAGGAGACTGAAGACCTGAATTACTTATTTTCGAATGTGCTCTTGCTCCCACTGGAGTTAATGGTAAAACATTTCAAAAAAATTAATAGGCAACATATTTAAAAGGGATACATGTTTTTTTTTTTTTCACAACACATCATTAATTCATAGAACTCACTTTCACAAGATATCATTCAGAGTGAGAGTTTAATAAGATTTTAAAAAGGATTAGTCATTTGATGATTTACGCATCTCACATGTAGATTATACTAACATCCACAACTATATTAGATAAGATAAAAATGTACGGGAGACATAAAATTGGGGGTGGCCTTACCATGAGGCAAACTGAGGCGGCCACCTCAGGTGCCAGACTGTTGGGGGTGTTACCCAGGGTTCTTTCAACCCAAAGCTCTTGGTAACTTTTACTCTGTGCAAGGTGGTGTCAGGAAATAAATTAGAGGAGACACAGCCATCAGACCGATAGATGGCTGGCATAAACAGGACAACGCAAGAGTGCTTTCACTTAAAGCTAAACTTTACTTAGTCTCAAGCACTTATACACATGTCTTCAAGAGGTTAGTAAAACACCCCCAGCCCTTGATAATTACCAAAGCTGAGCATGGCTCTCGAGCAGCACAGCGGCAGCCCGTCTGCTGCTAGGAAACTCAAGATGCATCCAGAGAGAGAGAGTCCAGTCCTGAAGAGTCCCCCTACCTCAAAGTTTTCCCCCTTATTTATACATGAGTAATAGAATGACATGTCCCTTAAAGAAAACTTGTTAAGGAAGCAGTTCCAAAGGGCAAGCAAGAGGCTCCTTCTGATTATCGATTAACCAGGTGTGTTTTTTTTCAGAGTTTGCAGCCTTGAGGCCCCAATAGACATTCCTGGGGCACATTCTGCTCTTCTAAGATGCATGTATCAGCAACTTCAACACAATTCTTATCAAGAAGGATGCGGGGTCAAGCCCTCTCTGTGGCACCCAAAAAACCCCTTCCCCTCCTGCCTTGGTTAAGTTAAGCCTGCTGACTTGGCTAATTTACAGCCTGCTGACTTGGCTGCTTTTAGTAATAAGCCATAGTGGTTTCAGGCACTTTACTGGTTTGCCAAAGTCTCCCCATATAGGGGGCGCCACTAGGACCCAGAGTGTATAAACTTGTGTCTGCTGCTGGTGCATATGTATTCTCTCTGCTCTAGATGCATAGAGATGGTGGAGTGCTGTGCTGGAGGAAGGAGGGAACAAGAGACATAACATAGGCAGGAGAGAAGGTGAGAGGGAATAACAGAAAGCAGCAGGAACTGCAGGAAGAGAGAGGAGGAAGAGCCTCTTATGTACCTCTCTAGCACCCCCAGGAGCCTTGATTGATTAACACCAGCTTCTCAGGGAGCTTCCTGTTTCCTGCTGCTTTCTTGAACCCAGTTGAGGAGAACAGGCAGTCAACTGAAGTAGTAGGAGCCAGTTAGGCCTTTAGACACTGATATCTTCCCGCACTCAGGCCCTGCTTATTTGTCCCCTTCAGTTGAGTATTGACAGCCACTATAGCTGGCACAGAACAGAAGTCATGAGAGAAAGAAGAAAATGCCCCTCTGAGGCAGCATTCAGAAAGAGAAAGAAAGCAAAGGAAGATTTCTATCTAAGCAGGAAGGAGCTCTCCTGAGATACATAGACACAAATGTTCATGGTGAGCCTTCCAGCCCCAGTGAGGATGTGAGTGATGTGGAGATGCCTGATCTTCCAGTTAGTCAGAGTGCCGCTGACCTGGTAGCTACTGCAGCATCCATATCACCATCTCAAATGGCTTATATACTCAAAAACCCAGAATGCTGCATACTGTTTTTGTTGCAGACTTCTCCAGTCTAATGTTCTGGAGCAGTGGAACAACTGGACAAAGCAAAATCATACCTACAGTCTTACCTGTCAGATGAGGGATTTCAAAAGTTCTGAAGAGTGCATAGATGTTGTCAGAGGAACTTCACACTGAAGCTATTTTTCCACCCATTCAAGAATACAAGAGTCACCGAAGATGAAGACATTTTGATTACGAGGCATGGGATAATCACATAAGAGACCCCAAACAACAATTCTTGAACCAGGTGCTAGATTGTGCAATACAGTCAGTTTGAAGAACTTTTCATGCATCTCAAGGAACACAGCAGTATATTTGGGATGTTGTATGGTATTCCAGAACTCCTCATTATACCTGAAGAAGACCTTCACCAGCAATGCAGGGCACTAGAGACAGAATTGGCACATGATGACATGTGCGATATTGATGCGAGTGATTTAGGTGATGAACTAAAAGCCCTTTCAAGACACATTTCAGCAGGATCAACTCCAAAGGCAGTTCTGGAATTTATGTGCACAAATAAGATGACCACCCTCTTTCCAAATGCTTTTGTTGCTCTGCACATACTTCTAACACTTCCTGTAACAGTTACCAGTGGAGAACTCAGCTTCTCCAAGCTGAAGTTAATAAAAATACATCTACGCTCCACAGTGACACAGGAGAGGCTGGTCAGCCTTGCAACCATCTCAGTAGAGCATGAGCTGGCCCAGACTGTGGACCTTCAGCAGGAAGCAGTTCAAATCTTTGAAACCAAGAAGACACGAAAAGCATCACTTTGATTATTCAAACTGATAAAAATGCCAATGTTTACTATGCAGACAAGAAAAGTTACATTTGCTGTTCAGGCATTTGAAAGTTAAGTGTTGTTTAAATTTTTTGAACGAGGCATTTTAAGTTGTTAGTTCTTCTTTATTGGGGTCAGTAGCAGAGCAGTACCATGAGAGGAGTAGAACAGGAAGAAGGCAGAATTGAGACCTTTCAATGTTTTGACCCAAGTGAGGGTATGGGGGGGGCGTCATTTGAGCTCCCCCCTCAGGTGCCAAAATGTTGTGGGCCGACCCTGCATAAACTTACATTCTACAGGACATACTCCAACTATTAGCTGCCATAGGATTAAGAACATCCTCAGGGGTAGGTTATTACATAACAATACATCCATTTTGGTATTTCTTGCATCTAGGTATTAACCATTGTCAGAAATAGGACACTTGAATAGATGGGCCACTGATCTGTATTATATGATGTTCCATATATTCCTGTGTTGTATTGTATAAGAGATATTGCTGTCACTGGAAGTGAAAAATAAACACAGTGACCAGAAACTACCTGGAAGAAGAAAAATGAGTTATGCTTTTTTAAAATTATCCTAGTCTCCTCCAGAAAGCACAACACCAGTGTGATTCCAGCCAGCACTCAAAAATGAAGAATGACTACAAAATAGCTGTCACCTAGGTCACAGAGCTCATACTAAATCCAGTCACTGATTATCCGGAATGAACTTTTGAGATTTGCCTTAGAAATTTCCCACTAATCCCTACCCCCCATTCAAGCAAGTAAAATCCCCAACATCTTTCAGCCAAATTGCTTCACAGAAAATGACTAAAAATATTTGTCTCCCAGATCTGAGATGCTGCAAATGGGCGATGGGATGGATCACTTGATGATTATCTATTCTGTTCATTCCTTCTGAAGCACCTGGAACTGGCCACTGGGCAGGACACGGGACTAAATGGACCTTTGGTCTGACCCAGTATGGCCGTTCTTATGTTCTTATCTACCTCTCAACTCCAGGTCTATCTCCTTCTGTCCAAATTAAGATCTCAGCCTTTTCCTCTGATGTCTCCTGATGGATGTCTAGCTGTCAGCTGAAGCTCAAGAAGGCTAAAGCAGAGCTCCTAATCCTCTTTCCACCCCCAAGCTCTCCCAGCTATCACCTGTCTTTATCACTGTGGACAACACCACCATCCTGACGGTCATAACCTCAGGCCCATAACCTGGACGTCATCTTTGGCTCAGACTGTTCTTTAAGGCTTTCTATGCAGGCTATATCTAAATCTTGCCAATTCTTTCTGTAGTACATCACTGAAATATAGCCTTTACTATCTATCCACAAAGCAAACATGCTTATCCAACCTCTCATACTTTTTTCTGCCCTGGACAAATGCAATCTTGCCCCACTCATATCCATTTGGAATGCTACTACAACAATCATTTTCAGTTTGTTGTTTTGACCATGTCACCCCTTTCTTTGCATCTGCACAGGCTCCCCCTTCTCTATCACATCAAACATAAGCTGCTTGTTTTACTCTCAAGACCTTTCACAATCTATCTTCACTCTATCATCTCTCATTCAACATCAGTCTGTGGATGCTCACCTCCAATCAGCCTGTGATGCCAGCCTCCACTACCAATTAGTTACATTTTCAAATAGTCATTTTTGTGCTTTCTCCCATGCTGCTCTCATGCTTGGGAAGTGCTTCCTGTAAACATCCACAAAGCTATCTCATTAGCCTCCTTAAAACCCTCCTCAGAACTCTGCCAGCAAAATAATTGACAATGGCTGGGACTGAGCAGGGACATGAGGGCAGTTTTCAAGTATATAAAAGGTTGTTACAAGGAGGAGGAAGAAAAATTGTTTTCATTAACCTCTGAGGACAGGACAAGAAGCGATGGGTTTAAATTGCAGCAAGGGCAGTTTAGGTTGGACATAAGGAAAAACTTCCTAACTGTCAGGGGAGTTAAGCACTAGAATAAATTGTGTAGGGAGGTTGTGGAATCTCTGTCATCGGAGGTTTTTAAGAGCAGGTTAGATGAACACCTGTCACGAATGGTCTAGTTATTACTTATTCCTTCCTTGCATGCAGGGGACTGGACTAGATGACCTCTCAAGGTCCCTTCCAGTCCTACAATTCTATGACTTTATGATGGAGCTGCTTTGCCAAAGTGATCAATTTTGACTGGTGTTAGGTTACAAATCACTTTAGTATTGAGTACAGGGGTAATGAAATATTATTATCCTTAGTGTATTAGTAAAGGGCTGCAGAACCATACTTAGCCTGCCCTGACGGAGGGGGTCACCCTCAACTGAACCTCACTTGCTAAGCAGGGAGTAGGGATGCCAGATCCTAGTGAAGGGGGAGAAGGTGGGGACAGGTGTTCTTACCTGATGGTGTGGGCTCTGCTTAAGGAATCCTAGACACCATTTGACTCTCCACTGTTTAAAAGTAGAGCTGATTACACTCAATTGAACATCTGTGTTTTGTTCAGTGATCACTTGAGCTGAAATCAATGATAACCAGGTGCTGAGCCTTAGACTTGGTGTGGGACTGTGTTGCAATAGAAGACACTGCACAGCCTGCACTACCAGTGAGGCTCCTGCTGAAATCACTGACAGCTGGGTTCAGTGGTGGAATCTCAGAATATGTGTCTCAGCGGAGAGACAGCGGTAGCAGAGTGCAGTGGCAATAGGGTGGCAGAGAGTGGCAGCAGAGGGACAGCAGCAGTGGCCAGTGGCATTGCTTGATGCCTTCCTACCCCTGGGTGGGAGGTGAGCTCATGTGAATGCACCTCTGAATTCTGGGTTTTTGCTGACCAAGGATGGCAACTGGTGCAGTGGAGGGAAAGGAGAGCGGTGTGTTAAAGGAACGTTTGTTCACCAGACTTTCACACTGCAAGATGAGATACTGAGGCAAAGGACACTGCCTAACATACTTTGGGGTGAGTGTTTGCTCATGCTCATATGCTTTCAAATCATGGTTGTGGTGTTCTCCCAAATTAATGCTGGTTTCCTTTTCCCTTTTTATTAGAAATTTTCTTTGATATATACAGACATTTCTTTGATATATAATGCTTGCGAGAGGGGAAGTGTCACCTCTTAGAGGTGCCCGGGGTGGTTTTAGTTTTCCCAGACTGGGTGGAGGCTTCTGTGTTGTATTGTTAAGAGGAACCCCTAGATACCGCAACGGGCCCTTGTTACTGCCAACCCCACCTGGCTGGAGGGTATAATAATAATGATAATTAACAATAATAAGTAATAATACATTTGTCTCCAGAAAATTCATTTCTCAAATTCATCAATCTCTAGAACTCTCATAACCTCAGTGTTGAAAACTTCTCTCTCAAAATTAACAGAAATGTGACTTCCACCTACTTACTATCTGAACGGATTATGTAAAACTGTCTCTTAGCCTCATCGGTGCCAAAATCCAACATATTTTTACTGCATCTGGCCCAAGGCAGACATTGTACTGAGGCAGATTTTCCTATTAATTAGATCTCGAACTATTCCTGATTTCTTTTGCAGTGTACCACCCACTCTCAATATTTCAAATCACACTCTGCTGTACTTTTTGCATTATCTGAGTTAAGTGCATTAAGTTTCATGTAGCACTTGAGTTCCTTAGGTTCTAAGAAAAAAATATAGTCAGACAATATACAAACATATTGGGTGAAATTCTGGCTCCGTCAAAGTCAGTGACAAAACTCCCATTGACTCCAGCAAAGCCAGGATTTCACCCCTTATAAATGTACAGTAAGCACAAAGGCACCAATCTTGCAATCTGTTCTGTGTGCATGTGTGCCTCCATGCAAAGAATCATTGATGTTGAGAGGCACCAGTGGTATATTATAGGGTTCAATTCTATAATGGGAGGATAGATTAAATTACCTCAGAAAGCCTTTAATTTCTATTACTCTATTGTTTATTATCCTCAGCTCTTTACACCACTTCACTGATTTCTGTGGAAATACATATTCCATGATCACCATTCTACATTTGTAATTTAGAACATACATCTACTTGTTACATCATTTGTCATATATTCATCATGACTGGTATTTATATTCTATATCAGGTATCTATGCTGGTCCTGCCTGTAGTATATTGTTTCTGTTATCTTTAAAGATTTAATAAAGCTTTAAGAAAGAACAAATCAATTCTTATAAACAGAGAAATTCCTAATTTATTTTACACTGGTTGAAAAGGAGCTGCATAAATATAAAGTCTGAATTTCTCCAGTATACATCAGTTTAGATGTACATTAAGAACTGGTGCTAATAAATATAAAACTGAGATCCCGTGCATTCATATGAATGCTTTGCACTTGGATAGTATTTTCATCAAAGGCTCTCAAAGCATTTTATAAACACTAAGGGTTAGATTCTATCACCCTAGCTCATGATGGCTATTACCATTAACCTCAAATAGTTCTGTTCATTACATTACCTGAGGAGTAAGATACTACTCAGTCTAAATAAGATTTCAGAATTTGACCTCAGTGAATTAAGCCAACTTTCTCAGGGAGATGCTCTGGATGTTTTCATAAATCTATTCCATTTCAAAGTAAGTTTTATTGATGTCATTTTACATATATGTAAACTGTGACAAGAGAATTTAAATGACTTTCCCAAACACACCTAGTGGATTAGTGACAGAGCTAGGAAGATGCAAGAGTCCTGATTCCCAGGCCCCAGCCCAAAGCAGTAGATCACACAGACTCCACTATTCCGATTACATCAGATATCACATCAGGATGTAAGAGATATTTTATGATTTTTTTGAAGTAATTGGACAGTCTGGATGAGATTTTCAAAATTGCCAAAGGGGTTCCCATTTAAATTAAAAGGAATTGAATGTCCAAATTCTTTAAGACAGGTTTGAGAGTAACAGCCATGTTAGTCTGTATTTGCAAAAAGAAAAGGAGTACTTGTGGCACCTTAGAGACTAACCAATTTATTTGAGCATAAGCTTTCGTGAGCTACAGCTCACTTCATCGGATGCATACTGTGGAAAATACAGAAGATGTTCTTATACATACAAACCATGAAAAAATGGGTGTTTACCACTACAAAAGGTTTTCTCTCCCCTCACCCAACTCTCCTGCTGGTAACAGCTTATCTAAAGTGATCACTCTCCTTACCATGTGTATGATAATCAAGTTGGGCCATTTCCAGCATAAATCCAGGTTTTCTCCCCCTCTCCCCGCCCACAAACCCACTCTCCTGTTGGTAATAGCTTATCTAAAGTGATGACTCTCCTTACAATGTGTATGATAATCAAGGTGGGCCATTTCCAGCACAAATCCAGGGTTTAGCAAGAACGTCTGGGGGGCGGGGGGGGGAGGAAAAAACAAGGGGAAATAGGTTACCTTGCATAATGACATAGCCACTCCCAGTCTCTATTCAAGCCTAAGTTAATTGTATCCAATTTGCAAATGAAGTCCAATTCAACAGTCTCTCGCTGGAGTCTGGTTTTGAAGTTTTTCTGTTGTAATATCGCAACTTTCATGTCTGTAATCGTGTGACCAGAGAGATTGAAGTGTTCTCCGACTGGTTTATGAATGTTATAATTCTTGACATCTGATTTGTGTCCATTTATTCTTTTACGTAGAGACTGTCCAGTTTGCCCAATGTACATGGCAGAGGGGCATTGCTGGCACATGATGGCATATATCACATTGGTTGATGCACAGGTGAACGAGCCTCTGATAGTGTGCCTGATGTGATTAGGCCCTGTGGTGGTAATGGCTTGTAGAAAGTGGTGTTGGAGAGCTGCCGAGCAGCCTCTTGTTCATATTCCAACCTATTCATGATGACAACAGCACCTCCTTTGTCAGCCTTTTTGATTATGATGTCAGAGTTGTCAGAGATGTCAGATTATGATGTCAGAGTTGTTTCTGAGGCTGTGGATGGCATTGTGTTTTGCACGGCTGAGGTTGTGGGGCAAGTGATGCTGCTTTTCCACAATTTCAGCCCGTGCAAGTCGGCGGAAGCACTCTATGTAGAAGTCCAGTCTGCTGTTTCGACCTTCAGGAGGAGTCCACCTAGAATCCTTCTTTTTGTAGTGCTGGTAGGAAGGTCTCTGTGGATTAGTATGTTGTTCAAAGGTGTGTTGGAAATTTTCCTTGAGTCGGAGACTTTAAGTAGCTTTGAAATTCTCAGTCTCTACATATTGCTTTTATTTTTTAGAGTAAAACGTTACCACCTGTCTAACTCTTTGTTCATAAATGCATAAAGTACCATAAACTAAATGCCTTGGCAGTTAAAAAAAATCTGCATGACCTTCTGGCTGTGTCAGTTGGTCAGAAGTTAACCAGGCTTCAAAACCAAAGTAATTTTGACGTCTACATATCATGTCCTCTTTGATGGTATGTGACATGTATAGACATGTTTAGGAGGAAAAAGTTTTCAATGGGACAAGCTAATAATATTTTATTATTATTGTTAAAATCCTACACAGACTATAAAAGGTAAAATTTTGCATTTCACTTATAAATGCTTAATCCATTTAAAAGTAATATTCATTGTCATTAAATGAAAAATAATTATCTCTTTAATATTTATTGAAAACAATAAAAAGACAATTGGTCATGAATTTGTCAAACATTACAGAACATAGGAAAATAATAAGTGATTTCACTTAATTACTGTTCAGTATTGACCTTTTATTTTAGTAGATTCATAGATTTGAAATCCAGAAGGGACCATTATGATTACCGAGTGTGGTCCCCTGTATAATGTAGGTCATAGAATTTCACCCACTAATTCGAGCATCCAGTCCAATAACTGATGGTCAGATTAGAGTGGTATCTTTCAGAAAGTCATCCAATTTTGATATAAAGATGCCAAGTTATCTTGAATTTACCTTTTCCAATCGCTAATTAAACTTAATGTTAAAAACTTGCATGTGGATTTTAGTTTGTACTTTGCTAACTTCAACTTCTAACCACTGGATCTTGTTAGGTCTTTTTCTGACAGATCAGGGCCTGATCCGTTGTCCATATAAGTCAAAGGGGAAAACTCCCATTGACTTCAGGTAGCTTGTATCAAACCACCAAAAAGCCCCAAAGTAGCAGATATCTTCTCTCTGTGTAAGTACTTATAGACCATGATCAAGTCACCACTTAACCTTCCAGTTCATGGAACAATTGGAGCAACAGCGGAATGTCACAGAGAATCTGTTAGAACTGTCTGAAAGAAAATCCATGACAAAATTTGAAAAAGGAGTTTTATATATATATATATATTGCCTTTGAGAAATGATGAGTTCCCCTACTCTCTCTCCTCACTACTTTGTTGGATCTGGGTCTCCATCTCTGCCTTTCAGCCCCTGATGTATGGTTGGCACAGGGCAGGAAGAGAGCATGTTAGAGCTATGCTACACCTATCATCCACTGGTGTAGGGTTTTTTAAGGACCTTACATCAATCGTGGGTTTCCTGATCTCTTCCTATATTGGTGGAGGACAGAATCTTGCCCAAGCTGTTTTGACACAGTTAACGTTGAGGAATGGTTAGCATGTCTTTACAACTTTGCAGTTTTATGTTAGATATAGATTATATTCTCCAGGAGTGATAGTCTAACATTATATAGCTACCTTAAGTAAAGTTTCTAAAGATTCAACACACAAAATATTTAGTTCTTCAGTTACTGGTATGATATCTACAGGACTATATCAGACAGTACATATATTTATTCTGTGTAACACAGAGATGGGCCTAAACCTAAATATCAGATCTGAATACTACTGAAATTTGGGGAAATTTGGATCCACATCTGAATACAGATTTTGGCCAATCTCTGATATTTTAAATAAAAGTACTAAATGTTAGAAATATCCTATGCAGTATAGTTTTATCCATGTTGTTCCCAGTATATTAGAGAGACAAGGTGGGTGAGGTAATATCTTTGATTGGACAAACTTCTGTTGGTGAGAGAGACAAACTTGCATTTCACACAGAGCTCTTCTTCAGGTCCCTATCATTTATCCTATACACTTCAGAGAGGTTACATTCCAATAACTCTTGAGATTTATAAGAGCAATGAAATCTCAATAAGGACAGGGAGATTTACTATCATAAATTTGGAACCAAAGTCATTTAATCAGTAGCTATCCACTATTATCTAAGAAAAGATACCTAAAGCTACATAAAATTATTAACAAAATAAAATGTTTTAATGTACTGTAAATCTATTTACTGAATTGCCGTTCACACAAAACATTGCTAAACTAGTACATATAAAAAGGTGCTTGATAAAGCAAGTCTGAATCATACCATGATCCATACCATGAACTACTGCAATTATTCTATACTTGTTGTCACAAATAAGCATATTTAATTAAAAGAAAGCCTTTCCATTATTATATACTAAATCATGTTATGATGGTTTTATTAGTAATAAATACACACTCCACAATTTCCATAGTAGCAATGGAAATCCTGCCAAATCATAGAATTCAATTTTTTCTGCTGTTAATAAGTAAATCTTTTGGTGAAAAATTTAGATGCTGGAGACTGTAAATGCTGACAAAGTTCCCTCAAATTTTGCAAAATGATGTCATTTCAGGAAAAAGATATCATGCAGCCTTACTGACACTACACATTAGATACTCTACTTCTGAATTGCCAATGCTAATTAAATACAAATTATCATCTTGTCAGATACTGATTATCCAATATTGTTTGTTAAATCAACATATTTGGAGTAGAGATGGACAAAAATATACCTCAAAAATTGCTCTTAAGAAGTACATGCTTTGTCTGACTTTGTGCCCCTTTTGTGTCATTCCTTTCAGGCTCCAAATCAGCAAAACACTCAACGTAAAGTGCTTAAATTTAAAACAAAAACAAAAACCATGGGTAATCCCATGCATGTCAATGGGGCTAAAGCATGTGCTTAAAGTTAAGGACATGCTTAAGTGTTTTCCTGAGTATGAACTACAATGAATAGTCTAGCAAATGAGTTTTTTGGCAGGAAAGTTAAGAGAAACAGATCATTTTAAGCATATATTACAAATTATTTGCAAAAAAGTCCATTTTGAACTCATTAACACAAGTATTTGCATCAGAAACCTGATTCTAAGACTTATTTTGTCTAATAATGATAGAGAATGATACTGTGGAACTTCTGTGTTCGATCAAAGTCAAATAAAATCAACAAACACGGCTTGAATTTTGAAACCAAATATTCCAAATCAATATTTGCAAATAAATTGGGAACAATTATTCTTCTATGACTTCTAGACAAATAAAATTTTACAAATTTGTATTGCCAAATGTTAGGGATTTAAATCCATATTCAGTAGAACTGATTAAAATGGTTTCCTCAAAACATTGTTTTGACCAGAATGAAAATTTTCATGCAAAATGGTGAAATATTCTATTTTTCACTGAAAAACCAAAAAACATTTTTTGATGAAAAAAAATCATGAAAACTGAAAAATTGAACTAAAAATGGTTTCATAAACCAAATGTTTTTGAATTTCCATTTCAAAAAACAAACCTTTCATGTGAGATTTCTACAAAAGAACAAAACAACCCCCCGCCCCCAAACAATAAAAATGGAAGTTTTTCCACACAAAAAAATTGGTATTTTTCAACCTGCTTTAATATTTTGGCACTTAAATCTGGCCTAAGTACATGCCACTCAGTAGGACTTGTAGTGTTCAGCATCTCTAAAAATCAAGCCACCTATTTAGACGCATAAATGTGGATATAGGTACCTGATTTTAGGCAACCATATTTGAAAAATTTAAACATGGCTTGTCAGGTTGGATCTGATGACATACAGTAGGAGATATCTTTTCCAGGGTACTCTTGTAAGACTGAAGTGTTGTTGTTTTTTTTTTGTATAACAATCCAATGCAGTATGCTTGCTTATTATAATATCTGTTAATGACAAACTTTCCCTTATCTCTTCCATCCTCTTTACAGAATGATTAATTACATCTATAGAATACATGACAAAACATTTAAATTAAATATGTTGTAGCACTTGAAAACTGTAAATGCAAATCTGTTTTATTCTCTCTACTTTCTTTCCACTCACTACATATGTCTTTGGGCTTGGCTACACTTGCGAGTTGCCATGCAATAAAGGAGCCCCGGGCACACTAGCTCACTACCCATCCACACTGGCAAGGCACGTAGAGCGCTCTGACTCCACAGCTACAGTGCTGCTGGTACTCCACCTCGGCGAGTGGAATAACATTAGCTGCGCCCTCACTGGAGTGCCACGGCGCCAGTGTGAATGAGGTTTTGCTTTACTGCACTCTGATCAGCCTCCGGGAAAGTCCCATAATCCCCTTAAATCAAGTGGCCACTCTTGTCATTGTTTGGAATCGGCTGTAGGAATGCAGATATGCCCTTCGAAAGCTCCGTTTCTGACAGCTGGCTGGTTATCTGCCCCAAGACAAAGCAACCATTAGTGTGGAATGTTGTGTGTGAGAAAGAGAGGCGGGGAGGCGAGGGTGGTCTGCTATTGTCTGAACTTACAAGACAGCATGCTGACATGCTCTCAGCCCCCCAAGACCCACTCTCTCTCCCCCCACATACACACAAGACACTCCCTGTCATACTCCACCCCACCCCATTTGAAAAGCACGTTGCAGCCACTTGCATGCTGGGATAGCTGCCCATAATGCACCGCTCCCAATGCCGCTGCAAGTGCCGTAAATGTGGCCACGCCAGTGCACTTGAAGCTGTCAGTGTGGACAGGCTGCAGTGCTTTCCCAACTGCGCTCTCCGAAGGTGGGTTTAACTCAAAGCGATCTATATCTACAAGTGTAGCCATGCCCTTAGTCCTGGAAACTTAATCCTAAAAAACAGTACTTAAAACCAGTTCTAAAACCCAGCCTCACTCCTGACTAAAACTCTCACCCTTCAATTATGAAGATTTGCTGCCTGCCCCCTGCCACAGAGGAGCACATTGTCTTTGAAGAGATGCAAATCAGTGAATCCCTAACACACCCAGGGAAGGAAACATGGATTAATAAACAGCACAACCTTTTACTAGCTACAGTACTGGTATGACACCAATCACCCTCATACTGGAAGCCTAGATGCACAAAATAATTTAGGAGCCTAAGTCACTATTTTGTGGCTCCTTTGTCCCAGTTTTGGGACCACTCTGATATACAAAATTCCCACTGAACCCTGTAGGCACTTAAACTCACTCAGTGCCTAAGTTTTTCTCTAGGTCCCTCTGTTTCTGCCTCTGAGCATGTGCACGGCTGCCTCCCTCTAGGCATCCAGACACCTATCTCCATCTAAGCCCAGAGTGATTCACAAAGCAGGGCGAAAAAGGCATTTGTTTGAGGAAGTGATGGCCAGGGGCCTGACCCAGTAGCACCTTCTGAGCATGCCTACTGGATCGGGCTCTTCTGGTGAGTTCAAACAAAACAACTTGGGGTGGAGGAGCTCCTTTGTAACCTTTAGCCCAGTGGTTACAGAATTCACTTGGGATGGGGAGGCCCCCAGTTCAAATCCCCCTTGGGCTCTGCTACCTCTCAAGTGAGTTCCCCTAACCACCGGGCTATGACATATTCTGATGTAGGACACCCTTAGTCTCTCCTGTTGAAGGTGTTGCACTCTGGATAAATAATTAAATAGTCATTGGCGCAGGTGGAGGATCCCAGGTCTCACACATCCTGAGTGAGTGCCATATCCATCAGGCTACAGAGTCATTTTCATGCTTATGCTTTTCTCTTTCTCTCTGGCCCAAGTGACTCTTCTTGGGGGTAAATTACAGCCCCCTTTACACTTTGAGAGATATGTAAAGGGTCCTTAATGTAAATGAGAATCTGATTCATTATTTTTATGACTACATATTTATATGATTTATGTGACCACTGAAATTACCAATTTCTATGCAAACTTACCATTCTTTACTGTTACTTTGTCCCCCATCCCACCGTATCCCCATTTATCCACCTGCTGTGTCTTGTGATAGTCCTAGATTTTGAGTTCTCTGGGGCAAGGATTCTTTTTCTTTAACTTGGTTGTATAGTGCCTTGGTTTTTGATTGGGGCCTCTAGTTGCAATCCTAATAATAATAATCAGAGTAGCTAAAAAGCAAAGAAAAAAAATCACAGGGCACAAAACACTGAAAAATGGTGAAATTTTAACGAAATGTTTGGATTAACAAAACCAGAACAAAACAAAACCCTCCCAACATTTCACTGAAATATTTTGGGTTTTGGTTTTGTTCCTCAATAAAAAAAAGAAAAGAAAAATTGTGACAGAAAATGTCAAAACCTCAAAATGTGAAACGTATAAGCCACCTCTAATAATTGTTTTTTACTACTAAAATTATATAATATTTCAGCAATATGGTATTGTCACAAAAATTCTTCATTTCTTTTACTCCCACATAAGAAAGGGACACATTGATGGAATAGAGAACAAAATGAAGAAGGATGGCAAAAAACAAAATACAGGCATGCGGTAAAGTTGAAATAGAATAGAAGAAAAAGATTTGATGCATAAGTATATTATTACAGGATGAGCAGATGGACATCTTTTCTTCTTCAGTAGCTCTGTTTTTATAAACACTTTTATTTATATCTACCAGCAAGTTTGCTCTGCTAAAGATACATCCGTCTCAGGATGGATTCACAGAGGGCCTTCCTTTTTTTGTGGGTCAGCAAATGGTTAACTATAGCTGGAAGCAGCTTGCTCTCTACCCTAGGAAACTCATTATATAGTAAGTGTGTGTTCAGATATGCTCTCAGCAGTGTTTAACAACTAAATCACAGACCTTAGGAATCAGAGTAACAGCCGTGTTAGTCTGTATTCGCAAAAAGAAAAGGAGTACTTGTGGCACCTTAGAGACTAACCAATTTATTTGAGCATGAGCTTTCGTGAGCTACAGCTCACTTCATCGGATGCATTCCATGGAAACTGCAGCAGACTTTATTTATGCACAGAGAATATGAAAAAATACCTCCTCCCACCCCACTGTCCTGCTGGTAATAGCTTATCTAAAGTGATCATCAGGTGGGCCATTTCCAGCACAAATCCAGGTTTTCTCACCCTCCACCCCCCCACACAAATTCACTCTCCTGCTGGTGATAGCCCATCCAAAGTGACAACTCTTTACACAAGACCTTAGGAAATAGCTGTTACTACTGATTGTCAATTCTTTTACCTGGTGGTACAATACATTTATAAAAAGTTAAGTTTTGGGTTTACTGGTTGTAAATAATTAACTTTATCTCATACACTGGAGCTCAATTTCAAGGTTCAATAAATTAAAATAATTCTCTGTGCTTGTATGTCATAAATATTCTTTATTACATAGTTTTAGGTCAAAAGCAGACTATAAGGAATTAACCAGTAAAGGAGTAAACTTGCTTGAACTCAAAGAAAGTGATTTTTAATATCCAACATATTTTCTAGACCACTTATTAATTGTGTCTGCTTCTTGTTGTGCAAAATGAATAATGCATTGATTTAACTTCTTGCAGAGAATTTAGTGCATCTTATTATTTAAGATAAAAACAATATATGCCTTTAGCCCAAATTAGAAGGTAATCTTTGTATGTCTCACATAATTGTCCATCATTTATTTTTTTTTTTCTTATTGCCCAAATGAAATGGGATGAGTCTAAGTTACAAATGTGAAGAATTTGTTGTGATCCCTTTTTGGACTTTTACAGGTTTTATTTTTCATGCTCATTGCACAGTGCCTTCCATTCCAAGCTTAGAGGCATGAAAGTATAATTAAAATACATCATTTGAGATGAGAAACAAATTAATTGGCTCGGAAGCCTAATTTATATTCTTTAAACATTTATGGGGATGCTACAATGAACAAAGGAATATCACTCCAAATGAATCATTATCACCTTCAATGTAACTTTTTATGCTACCTTTGAAAAATCTCTTGGTATCTAATCACGTTGTAAATAATGCAGAGCTAATTATAATTTGCCACAAGGTGATGTCTCAAATTCTGGAAGGCTTCCTTTAGTGAATTCTTTAGATGTTAAATGAGAAACAGGACAATCTGCATAAAGCCAGTATGGTATAGTTTACATTTTTGTAGAAAGCATATTCACTTGTACAAATAGCATATGCAGTGTCTAAAAGTCTAAAAATAACCTATTGTGCCTAAAGGAGAAACATTGGGTTTTTTTTTTCTTTTCATAAACTTGTGTGTTTGAAAAATAAATATCAGCAAATTTAGCATTTCAAACAGCAATACACTGAAGAAAATATGTCATTGGTGGTGTTGGATATAATGAAAAGTACGCAGGTGCACTTCAGCTTGGCAGGGTAAATCACATATAAAAATATACACAGTCTACTGAGCAGGTGACCATACTAGAAAACCTGCCACCAAAACCACAGCTGATGTTCACCCTTGTTGAAAGTCACAGAAGGTAAGCCATGGACTGAATGAATATGAAAACTCAGCTAATTACCTTCTCTCTCCAGCTGAGAGGAAAAGAGTGTGGGGGCACTGGCTTGATAGCATGAGGAAAGTGGCACTGTCACTGCTCATAAGGTACCTGCATTGTACATAGAGACAAATGGGTGGCCTAATCTAGCATCCACTGGAGTCAATGGCAATGTTTCCATTGACTTCAGTCCTGCAAAATCAGGGTCCCCGTGCTCTGTTGCCTTACACCAGGCAGTATTATTTACACCAGTGCAAAATATGTTACACTCTCTTTGTACTAGGGTAAATACAAGGAGAAGGACAATGGAGAATTAGGCCTGATGTCAGCTTCATCTCTAGCACCTTTCACAAGTGTTACAACAACTTATTACACTCATGGACACTGCTAACCTTAATGAAACATCCAGACGCATATATTTTTAGGAAGAGTGCATCTTTCAGACCCTATTTGGGTGCTCAGTTGGATAACATGTACTTTTTTTTAAATCCTTCAGTAAACTGGATATAACAACCCAAGCATATTTTAGTCCATACAGGATCACGGATGTTTCCTACCTCAGAAATAATTGTAGCAAAGAAACTGTTTAAACCAACTGGCCTCCCTCCTTAGAAAGAAATGCCTGCCTTCCTCTAACCTGGAATATTGAATTCCCCTTCTCCATTTGCAGTAAATCAACCCCCAAATCATCATCTTAGTTACTAACATTTGGAGTTGGATTGGGGAATTGCCCAGTTTGCTTTTGATCTGATACACAAACAATAACTGCTTCTCTTGCTGATTGTAGCCGATTTATGATTGATAATGTCATATTTTAAACATTCTGCAATACAGAAGTCCAGAAATACTCCATGAAATGTTTTTCTTCCATTATTTATAACTTAATAGGATCAATCCTTCCATTTTTAAAATACTTTGAAAACTAAGGCTAATGTACCTCGCACCACGACTCCCATTCCTGAAATCTTCTGTCATTTTGACTGCTTTGTGCTACTACTCTTCTGTACACACCGGACTAAAAAAAATCACTAAAACCTTGAATCCTACTCCTTGGTAGCAAGGGAGGAAGAGAGAGAGATATCACCCTCATTTTTTTTACTCTTGGGAGGTGCTCATATACTTCAATGATGAGTGACATGGATATATAGATAAGCAAATACAGTCTTCACTCATAGGCCACATAAAGGTTACATTAACCAAAATCTTCTTCATCACCACGGTTCGTACACTCCCTATATCCCTTTCTTGCTCAGAACATTTTAAAGTTCTTTAGCGGGATAGACTTCAACAGTTGAAAACAACTTTTTTTAGCCTGATCATGATTTCCTAACTCATTCATCATGATTCTCAGACCAGTGGCTTCCTGCATCTGGAGGCTAAGCATCTGTCTCATAAATTATCCAGATGACAGTCTAATAGCATCTCTCTCTCTCAACCAACCGCTCAAACTTTTTAGATCAGCTCTTCAAGCTCTTCATTATATATAATAGTCTGGTATTTCTTGTCCACCTCCTGCCATAGAACACATTTTGGATTCTCCCCAGATCTCAGCATTCTCAGCCTTATGGATCTCTTCCTGGTGTCTGTTATTTCTGGTGAATATGAACTGAATAAACCTAGTAGTCCATCTGTAAGGACATCATACTCAGGACCTATGTGTAAATCTTGATGTGTCTAGACATTCCAGGAACCAAACATCTCCCCTGTGTTCCCTTAAAGCCCTTTTTCAGAAGTGTTTATGAACTCTATATTATATAGATATGAAAAAATACCAAATGTAGAAAGGCAGGAAATATCTACCTTTTGGTATTCAGAAAAGTAGGCATTTTATTCATACCAAACTCTGAAAGCCCTTGCTTTAGGCAAAATAATTATCCGCCTCTTAACATACTTCTTGATCCTCAATTGGTTACAAAATGTACTTTAGTGATTTGGAGAGCAATTTCTTTCCTCTAAAATCACATTCCAAATCTACAATTTCCTGCTGTATTTATAAATTCACCTTCATTTCAGAAAACAGCTGATGTTTTAGGTAGGAGGAAGGAGAGCATCATGGTGGGATCACAATGAATACAGAGACACTACTATTTGACTCATGTGACCCAGCAAGAAAGCTCAAATACCAACTTTCAAACAGCATGTCCCAGAGTAAAAGATTTTGAATAATAAATAAATTCAAGAAAATCTCCATCTGTTTGTGGACATTTGTTGAACATCAAAAGAGATGAAATTAATCAAGTAGCTTATTCATTGCACATGCTCTTCTCATTTCTAATTAGGAGGACATACTCAAAAGAATCCAGGTTTCCCCTCTTGCTCCAGAGGTCAGATGAAAAAGCACCGTTGCAACTCCTAAGCGCTGCTGAATCTCCTCCTTTGTTAGCTATGCTGAACTGAGTGCCTAGCAGACAGTGTTGTGCTAATACAGGAAACAGCTGAGGGATCCAGGTTCACTAGTACAAGTGTAATCCTTCTGCCAGGGGCCAATGGCAGCAAGTACTAGGTTTGATATGTCTAGGAGTCACTTTTCTAAAATAAAGAGAACTCTGACTCCCACTTCTGACTCTGGGAAATTAAAACCTAACCTCCCAGGTTACCTTTGCAGGTAGTTCCTCCCCACCCAGTTGTCCTTGAGATCATGGAACCAAAAATACCTTTTCTTATGGGGAAAAACTATCAAAAGAACTATAAAGACCCTATATATATTTAAATACAAGAAACTGAGCAACCCAAATCACTGTATCAGATCAGGAGTTTGGTCAGCTGCTCACTTCCAAATAATAATTATCTGATTTATGGAGTCATGGTAGTCCCACCATGATGCTCTCCTTCCTCCCACCTAAACCTCAGCTTGGAGGTCCAGTTAGTCTCAGGTGTAATCAAGGAGCAGCATTAGTAGGCTCTTCTTCACTGGTCTGTTCCAATACAGAGAAAGCCTTTCTGCCATGCCTCTGTGATGTGCAGCTACCTGGTTCAGTTCTGTGATATCAGATCTGCTTCCTACAGCCTAGTGGCCTGGGGGACAGTGAAACGAGTTTAGTGCTGCCACAATCTGTTTTGTTGCTGAGCTGTCAGTTCTGCATCATCATGAAGCCAGTCAGGCCATGCTGTGAAGTCAGACCTGCACCACTGCTGCCTCAGATTTAGTCAGACCTGGCTGCAAAGTCAGCTCTGCACCACCACCAGTCCAGTCTGGCCAGGTCCTGTAGATCCAAACCACACAGGACACAGAACCTCCAGGAGGAGAATCTAGAGCAAAGCAGTGACCTTACCCAGTCTCTTTGGAATATAGCTCTTGATCTCAGGACAGAGGCCTTTACCCCTATTGAGGGTGGATACCATTAGCAAACCAAAATCTACTTCACATAAATTCAGGGTGACCCATTCATCCCAGTGTACCATTCCTTTACCCTGTGACAAGTACAGTAATAATAAAGATCTATTATCATGTATACAAGCAAAACAAACAAATTGCAACCAAAGCAATAAAGTTCAAGAGGTGGAATTATGGATAAGTAACATCATAATTTATTTAAATGAAGTTGGCCAGCGTTGGCTTTTCCACTCTTTCCCTATAAAGGGAGGCAGAGTGTTCCATCCCTGTACATTTTTTGCCCCCTGGGCTTTACATGTATAAAGTTGATGGCCTCACCTATAATTGAATCATGGTTGAATATAACTTTTTGAGCCACCAGACTTCCACTGAGTAATGTTCATTGTAGATTAAGGTTCCTGATAGTTAATGACCTAATATTCAAGTGTGGCACTAAAATGAGAGCCTTGTCAAGAAAGATGGGACACATTAACATATCAATTAGATTTCTTCTCCAGCACCTGGTCTCCCATGGTCATCATATCAAGGATTGAAAGATCCAGTTCACAGAGTCGACCCATGCTCAATGTTCTAACTCCCCAGCTCCTGGCAGCACCATACAACCACCATTCAACAGCCATCAAACCAGCATTACTGCCAGTGCTGGGAACATATCTGGAACATGTCCTCCAGAGCTGAGTGCAAGAGCCTTACAAATCCTGCCTTAATCTCCTCAGCAAAGAGAAATGTCCATGTAAGAAAGGGAACAACATCCCTGCTGCCCATAACTCCCAAAATAAGCTTCTGAACTAACTCTCAGCTGGAAATAAGAGTTAGTTATCTGCCCAACAGGTTTCCTATATTTTTAATCACCATATCTCACACTGGCTCTTAATTATTATCCTTCCTAGCATTGAGCCCTAAGGCTGTCCTCCATGAAGTATCAATCAGCTCCATCTCAATTCTGGATTTACATTTCTGGAGAGTAAGTCTCCAGAGCCAGTATTACATATTCACATCCCCTGAACTTTCAGCCACCTTTACAAGTAAATAAAAAGCAAACATTATTTTCAAGTTGGAAATTGTTTGGTTAAAGAGTGCAGCTGAGGAACTGTAGATCTGTACTTGTTATTTTTGTCTTTCTCTGTTAGAGAAATATTGATTTTTATTTTGTCTCTTCTTTCTTATAGGTAAAGAAGTCACTGAGCTGTTTTAAATGTAGTTTTCCATCAATATCATCAGCAAAGCACAGCTCTGGAAATAGAGTTTCTTATACAATTTATGCTTTTTTTTTAGTGAAAAGAACTTGAATACACAGTGGATAATGAATTAATAAAAATAGTTACTTAAGATCTTGAAGACTATCTCCTCTACGTTTTAACAGTGCTAATGGAGGGTACATTTGGAATCTAAATAACTCTGGAGTATTCTTTTAAATTTGTGTCTGAGTATGTGTCCCCCTGAAAACACAAACAATTAATAAGAGAATGTTTTGAATTTGCATATTTTTTATCACAGTAAGTGGATCAATTGTAAAAATAGTCATAGTGGGACAGATTTTCATAGATTTGCACACATTTGCTTCTGCACAATTATGCACACCTACTTTTTTGCATGTTAAAAGAGTACCAAATTGCATGTATAAATGGAGTGTTTGCCTACATATGGCCAATTAGGCATGTACAATAACTGGTCATATATGTATGCAACTACCAGATTTGCATGCCAAACCAAAAATGGTATATGTATCATGCTGGTGTGAAACCCACTGTGAAAAGGTTCCCCCACCTTTTCTTGTGCCCTTTTTGGGAGAGGCAGTGTGGCCAAGTGGCTAAAGCACTGGCCTTGGATTTGGGAGACCTACGTTCTATTCATGACTCTGCTGCTGGGTGACCTTGGGCAAGTCACTTTCCCTCTCTGAGCCCCAGTCTCCCCATCTGTTAAATGGAGGTAATGACACTGACCTCCTTTGTAAAGAGCTTTGAGACCTGCTGATGAGAAGTGCTGTATAGGAGCTAGGATAATGTTTATCAGCCCCCCTGCTTTGTAGAATCTGAGGAAATGCAGCTGGGTGAGACGAGAACACAAGGAGGTAGGATATTTCCTGTATAGCCATTTGCAGAGGCATCTTGTACTTGGAAGGGGGAGAAACATGCAGTTCTTGCTGCAGAAACCTAAGTGTATGCACTGTCTCTGGCATCTTCCCACCCTGCATGTGTGAAAAAATGATGTGAGAGGCTGATTTCAGGACAAGCTAAGCAGCTAGAACTGCAGTTGGTGCCACAGGGGTTTGATGTGGCCATCAGTGATGGATGAAGATATGTGGGACGTAGTCTGTACTGTAATCCTAAAATAAAAAGTCAGAGATGGACTCTGGTCCTTAATGTGTGGGTCCACTCCGAAAAGTGACTGTCTAAAAATGACTCCTACTTACTCAGCAGATGAGATTCCCTGAGCATATATTCAGAGTCATAGCTGATTAATTTAATTGTAAATATTACTTTTTAATGCTGTTTATTCCTAAAAGAGAAAACTGAAGCACAAACACAGTACTGGTAGACTGAGCTAGAGTTTAGCCTGACTCATGCCTTGTGAACATAATTGTTACAGTGTCAAATGCTACTCCTGTTTGCTCCTGTGTATCCCTACAGCTGACAAAGTGATTTTCAAGGTGTATGAGATGTAGGATTTGACCAGCACCACCTATATTACTTGTAATTATGCACCATGCCAGAAAGAATCCAGACTGACATTGAGCTAGGAGGCTAAATTTGCAGGGCTGGCAGTTACAAAGAACAAACAAACAAACAAACAAACAAACAAAGTTACTGTTTTATTTGTCCACTATGCAAGTTTGGTATTGAGGCCACTCAGACACATAAATATTAAATCCCTTGGTGCTGTTTTTAAAGTTACTTTTCAGAGTAGAATGCGGTTTAAGGTGGAAACCCAATTCTTGCCCCTCAAAATACAAGTAACCGTACTGTCGAATAAGGAAGTAGTTCATATGTGTTCAGCTTTTGGGATGACTTTTAGCAATGGGCCCATCTAATACCACCTATAGAAGAAATTGGTGGCAAAACAATAGAATTAATTTTCAACTATGACAATGATGAAATTATTTCTCTGCTATTCCAAGCCAATATCAAGCTTGGTGATATTTCTAGTGATATTAATAGCGCTATTTTTCATCAGCTTCATGGATCTGATGATGTTCTTCATGAGCAGTAAGCAGCAAAGGTTTATAAAAAATACATCTTTCCAGACAAAGCTGATTGCTGTTTGATTCGGAAAGAAATGAAATTTTACTCTCCAAATTAATTTAATCTAGCTTTGATATGAGCATTGTTATGTAGAATGAAAACTGGTGGAAGGCCTGCAAACAAAGGGAAAGGGTAAATGGCCAAGCACTGAGTTGGAGGGGATGAGGGAAGGGGAGACACATAAGTAATGCATTTTATATCATATGGTGATGTTATATCATATAGATTATTAATGAAGAGAAAATAAATGGCATGTCAGTGAAATTCACGTATTGCTTAACTGGGATGTGGCATGAATGGAAGGAATAACAGAGACATAATGTAAAGGGAAAGAGAGACAAGAAATAAAAGGCAATTTTAGGGTATATCTACACTGCACACTAAGGCTGGGTCTGACTCAGGTTTGAGCCCAAGACCCCATTCTGTCCACACACACACATTCATCTGACTAGGGTCAGCAAGCACTCAGGACTCGGGCTTCAATCCTGTCCTAGAGGGGTGGGTCAGAGCCTGTGTCCTGCTGTTATTCAGATGCAGGACCTGTAATTTGCGGTGTGGACGTAGCTCAAGCAGCAGACTGAAGTCAGAAGGCCTGTATAGCACAGTGTGGATGCATTAGCATATCTTTGTGACCAGGATCCAGCAATTGTAAGCCCCGGTGCACAATGTAGTGTGGATGTTCAAGCACAGGCTTGGAAACACCGAGCCAACAAGTCTGGGTCCAACAGATCCAGGTTTAAAAGCTGTGTAGACATACCCATAGAAAAAAACAATAGAAAGGAATTGCCCTATCACTGACACTATATGCTGAATATTACCCTCACGCCCACAGTTGTAAAAAAATGTCTAGCAATACATTTCACTACTGCTACATGAAGTGTGGGAGGAAAGCAAGAGTATGGACTTGAAGGCCCTAATTTACATTTCCAGCATGCCATGGAGATCTGCTCCTTGTGGGCTCAGGATTTTACTCCCCAGAATAATGGGAACTCAGGTGATTGGGAAGAGTGTGGATGGGTGAATCCTTGAATACATGGTTCACCAGCCATCCACTCTCGGGGGTCAGAGGCACAGAGCCCATAAAGGCGATTGCTGTCCATGGACTGCAGCAGTAGCTGCAGAATGGCATTACTGTCTCTCTGGGTCCTGCAGAAGCGAGTAGGAATGCTCTCCCACCAAAATCCCCATAACACAACCCATCCATTTGTGTTGTACGCTCAGGTCCAGCATTTTGTTATATATAGGCAAGCTGTTTATTTGTTTCTTTCAAATTTTATTTCATGTAAACATTTTCCTGCAGGAGAAGTTAATAGCATTTAATTTACATGTAATAACACTACCCCATTCAGAACAATCTTTTTCTTCCTCACTTACAAGACAGAGAGAAATATGTCCAAGTTCTATGGGATCCTTATCACATAGATTAGTGGTTCCCAAACTTGTTCCACTGCTTGTGCAGGGATCAACTAATGTTAAGGTACAGCCAGTTACCACAGAAGCAAGATGAGCCAGGGTCTAAACAACAGGGTCCAAGAATTCCCCTCCCCTTTCAGGAGTGAAAAATGTTTGACTCAGTCCTCTTCCTCCTCCCTTTTCCTCAGCAATGAATCTTCTTCTGCTGATGCCTGAAATCTTAGCCAGACTGCCCTATGTCTGGAACTGTGTTGTCAGCTATAACTAATGGCTTCTTGCTGTGGAACTGTTGCTGACCTAAACTTTTATTTTTTACAGTGATTTCGCCCTACTTACATGATTGGTGTCTCCTAGACAGTGGCTGCGTCAGATGTAATCACTGTAGTAGGTTGATGTGTGAGATTCAGCCTGTTGATGTATGAGATCCGTGCAATTGGTCCTGTTCTTAGCATGCATATTTCAATAAATGTTGCATCAACTACATATCAAGTGTTTCATTTATCAAGGGATGTGTGCATTTCACATCAATGTATCTGAGTCTATATTCATACATTTTGCTGGATGGAAAAATTGAATCAGTTTGCGAAGCATCTTTTTAGGCGGCAAATGTATCTAATTCAGTCAGTGACATATTTGGTTCTAAAGGTGATTGATATGATTCAGTAAATCACACACCATATTTGGTTTAATGTATGACAAATCCGATTTAGTGGGTGACACAAAAGATCCATTTCAATAAATGGGTAAATCTGATTCACTAGGTAATGTACTAGTTTCAAATAAGACCTTTCTCTTCAGTGAGTGATACTTTTTTACGTCACCTTCTTCCTCCCCCACAACAGGTGAGTTATTTATTTGAGTATGAATGGTATCAGATTTTTACTGACTGTATACTTTATTTCAGTTTGTGATGTACATCTTCTATAATTCATTTAAATATCAGCAGGTGATGTATCCAGTTCATCTGCGTAATATTTCGACAATATTTTAGATGTTACATTGAACACTGCATAAAAAGTATAACAGGGTAAGGATATAAGCAACACAATGCATAAAAAACATGCAGCGAGCTTGATTAAAGAGAACTAAAAATTGTCCTTAAAGTTAATCTGCATAGCACATGATTCAAAGCCAACTGAAGTCAAAGGGAGTCTTTCCATCAGTTTCAATGTGCTTTGAATAAACCCTTGAGAAAGTATCAGTCACTCTTCTAAGCATGCTGACTTTGGAATACCGAGTGGAGGCAAGGGAAGGTCACAAAGCTAAGTCCTGTAGCTTCCTTGTGGCAGGTGTCCAGTGTAGGTACTCATTACAGAGAGGATATGGTTCCCTGGCAAACAGGAGTTGGTGAAGATTTAGGGGGAGATGTCCCCTATGGAAGGTGGAAAAAGGGGAATTGGGACTACTAACATGGCACAGTGGGGAAACAATACACCTCTTTTGCCGACCCCTGTTAGTCCCCATATAAGAGCAGGGTAGAAGGATCCCAGCAAAGGGCTGGGACTAGATTGGGAAGGAAGACGGCTGAGGGCAGCCTTCCCAAATAGTTGGGGATATAAAGGAAAGACTGATGACATGCACCATACAATTTATTACTGGGTATTCCCAGATATGTTAAATGAGCAAAATTACGACAAGTCAAACAGCTTCCATTGTCTCCTTTTCTATCTTCTTTCGTGGCCAGAACAAAGCCTCAAGTCACTCTTCTAAGCATGCCTGCTTTGAAATTGTGAAAGACAAATGATCTGGTTCTAAACTGTACTGGGGCTCAATTCAATCCTCCATCTCTACTGCACCAATTTTTACAGAGTTTTCACATCTGGGAACTTTAAGGCAACATTTATTATTAAGTTGTGCATACACAAAGTATTTCACCCTAAAGGGAAAGAATCATTTCAAATTCTTTTGTAAAACATGTAGAGAAAAATTCTTGTTCAACTTGCACTTGATTTTGGTATTAGCTTGTAAAAAGAAAATTTGTGCATCAGAAAAACTGGGCAGAACTGAAAGTTAATATTATAGCCCTGTGCATTGGTAGTTTTATAACTCATGGGTACATTAGAAATGTCTAGATTAAGACAAGCTTCAGGGTAAACAATAAACACTATGGTTTAACTTCCATGTCTCTTGAATATTGAAAATTCTTGGCTGGGCCCAGGATACAAGAGAAAATACCCAGTTCTTATGTCTCTCCTTCGTCTAACAACAAATGCATCATCCCACTTCCATTTCTCTCCTAGAGGGAGTGAGATGTGCGAAGCATTACTTGTCTTTACTGGTACCATCCAACCATTGCACGTCCAAGTCATCACCTCAAGAACGAACAAGAAGGCTTTCCCTGAGAGTGTCCCGACGGATGTGCTGGCCCCCACTTCCCGCAGCCCTCATTGGCCTGGAACAGCAAACCACAGCCAGTCGGAGCTGCAATCGGCCAAACCTGCAGACGCTGCAGGTAAACAAACCATCCCGGCCTGCCCGCGGATTTCCCTGATGGGTCACATGACCAAGGTTGCTGATCCCTGCTTTAATGCATGCCGATCCCTGGCTCCTCGGATGGAAACCCAACTTTCCCTCTTCTCATCCCTAAGATAGGGGAACTGCCATACATTTCCTATTACTGTCTTGACTCCCCACCCCACCTCCCACTGCCCCAGGAGTTCTCCCTTTCCCTTGACCCACCCCACAACCTCCCCTGCCTCTTGCCAACCTCTCCCATCCTGCCAGGGCTTCTCCTCTGCCCACAACCCAAGTAGAAGAGAAATCCCGAGACAGTGAAAGGAGGGAAGTGCTGCTGACGTGTCTGGGGTCCCGGACTCAGCAGCAGCTTTTCCCTGGCTCCCTGCTCCACTGCCTCAGGATCCCCTCTCTACTATAGGACCATAGATTGAATTGAGGGCTCAGTAGCAGGGCACATCTGTGTCCTTAGGTTTTTCACACAGCTCTGCCCAGCCCTGACAACTGAGGGATCAGAAGAGCTTCTCATGGCATCACAGGGGTCCTTCATGTAAGCGCCAAAATCCTGTGACTCACAATCAGTTTGTGAGAAGTGGAACACTGCCTTCCCCTGGCTATTTCGACAGCACTCTCCTCACCCACCACCAATCCCCCAGGCTGGGGGTACTGCCATCCAATCCCTCTATTTCCCATCTCTTCACTGTCCGCTGTACACACACCCCAGCCTCCCTGCTGGCCCCCAAAATCCCTTGCACCCGATTCCCCTGCATCCCTAATTCTGCCTCCTGCTCCCCACAGTGCCCTGCTCCCCCTTATTCTTCCTATCCACCTTGCTCATTGTCTCTCCTGCTCCTCACAGTCCCTGTGTCCTGTCAAGCCCCCTGAACGACAGAGTGGCAGCCATTTTACCTGTGGGCATGACTCATTTAAACTAGTGGGAGGTAACAGCCAACTTTGTTAAAGGCAGTCTCACTTCCACATGCACGCAGGATGTAGGGAAATGGTTACCATCTTGCTGGCTTCATCCCTATTGACAGTAATAGGCAGCTGTGAAGCTTTTGAATTAAGGAAAATTTATGAGGTGAAATAATGCATGAACCAGTTGTGATACAATCACAAGTGTTGGCAATACCGTGAATCTGTGACTCACTGTACTCCCAACCTCACAGCTTTGGTCATCTGTACTATTTCACAATGTCCCCAGATCCAACATTCTTATTCAATTATATTGAAATCTCTTGTGATTTTTTTTTCTTTTTTGTACCCTGATGAGATTGGCATCTGCATCAAACTTTGATGGCTGAACCACATTCTTCAAGGACCTTTGCATTAGCGGGGCTGATCTTTAAAAAACACCTTTTTGGGAGACATAAAACAATAGTCATTGACTAGTTATTGCAGTGCATTGTAGGAAGGCTGTGATTAGTCTAGTGATATATTTTAGTGCTTGCATTTTTTGTCAAGCACTTAAAGACAATAAAAATGTGTCCTTTTATGTATGTGCCAAGATATAAACCGTGGTAAGCAGTAAAACCTAGCCATTTTATATATCTGGCTGTCAGCCATCATATGACCACAAGAGTGTCTTAAAAACCATATAACTTACTCACACTCATGGCTTCTATTATAATTGACACCATTATATTCAAACTGATTTTGGCTATGTTAATGTAGATAAATATAGTTTGAATTTCTAGCAAACTATGGCATATTTTATACTTATGATTCTACTTTAAGATGTCTGAATGGTATTTTATTGCATATGCTTAGCTATTACTGATTGTTGTTTTTCTCACATGAAACAGTCAATTAAAGATATTAAGCATAAAAGGACTTCAGTCTGATAAAATAATTTTATAGGGAATTTCATACAAATTGTGCCATACTTAATTAGTGCTTGTCTTACTTCTGCAATTCCATAGACTTAATTTATAATGTATTGTAGCTGTGAACAAACTCAAACAAATTGTTTCTGTGGCCTTCAGTAAGCTTTGAATCAGCCCAAGACTGCTTTTTTCCACCAATAGATCTTCAAGACTTTTACAGGGGCAACTTTTGCCCCATTTTACAGATAGAGTATTTGGAACACAGAGAGGTTAGCATGACAAAATCCTCCAAAGCTTGTGCAGGTGCAAGTAGCCATTTGAGAGCCCATTTCGGAGCTCTTGATGTAGTAGAGCATAAAAGGGTATGCTAAGTATCACCGGGAGAAACTGTGTCTCTTGAAGCGCAATCCATCCAACTGCTCCTCTTAGGAAGTTGTGACTCTGTTTTGCCCCCTCTGCATGTGCAAAAGTCTGCAGTGCACCCTGGCTTCACTCCTTTGTCTAAACAAGTAAATAACATTGATTGCACCTAAAGTTTGCCCTGCAGCTGATGGGAGTTGTAGTAAGGAATTTTCCAGGCACCTATCAGGAGTACTTGGTCAGACTAGATAGATACAAGGTTGAAAAAGAGACATCCCTTTGGATGAATCTCTATTTAGCAGAGCAAAGATCTCCTGCCACTTACTTTAAAAAAAAAAAATCACGCACCTGGCCTATGAGATATGAGCCAGCACAGCAATCCAGGGTCATTCTCTAGACACAAGAGGCTGGATTCTCCATTGTCCTGCACGTTGTGCAGCTATTTTCACCAATCCATTCTGATATGTTGGCAGTGTTGACAACTCTTCCAATTTTATCGCAAGTCCCATGATATTTGGTATTTTTTGCACAAAGCCCCAGCTCTTGGAATCATGTGATTGGAAGAGCCCTTCCACTTTCATGTAAAAGAAAAAAAAATATCTAGCCCTCAAGGTTGCAAAAAAACCTTGTAAAATGTGTCCCGAGCGCACCCAAACAATTGAAAAACTACCAGCAAGTAAAAAAGAACCCCAAATGTGTTTTTCCCCCTTCATCTCATTTTTTTTTATCTCTGACTCATGATTTTTTAACTTTCTAATGTGGTGGTAGTACCTCACACCAACTTTGCAATGGGATAAATGTCTACCCAAGAGGCAAGACAACAGAGAATCAGGACCAAGTTATGATCTGGAAGTAGCACAAGCTCCCTTCCCTTATATAGTTTTGGGCCCCTCTAATAGCTTGGACATTGCTTTTATAGTTGCCAATACAGTAAACTATTTTTCTAATAGCCTTTCCACTTTTTGTACCTTTCCACATCACTTTGAACTTTGATTTTTATTCAGGACCAAATATCAATCTGGTCTGATGTATCTGGAGCATTTCAGGAAAAAAAGAATCAGATTTGCGAGTATATTTGTACTGTGAAGAGGGCATAGGCCAAGCTGTTAATTGTGCCAGAGGAGAATGAGATGATGCAGTGCTGCTTTCTGTGCTGTTGTTGCTGATGCTGCACTATTTGTTCCTGAACAGAAGGCTGTCATTGTAACATAACTCCCTTCTATTTGCTCTGCTACCTGTATTGTGTGGAGACACCTATACATTCATATAATTTCCAGTGCCTGAACAACAAAGCCATTCTCCCCCATCACAGCTTTATTATCAGTTTTATAAGTGATACAAAGTCTGTTGGGTGACTCCTTTCTATCATAATCTCCCTCAAAATTGTATGGCAGCCCGCAGGTTCTGCAGATTGACTAGTTAAAAATACCCATTTTACCGATGACCTAAACATTACTATTGTGCAGGATATAATGCTGTTTGAGGACTCCATCCATAGTGTTCAGACTTCCTCTGTCTGTGTGTGTGTCAGATATATCTAGTTAGAAAAGCCTGCAAAGGTGGTGCTTTTATGTTTACATCTTCTCATTAATGCATTCAAGCATAGCCTTGGTTCACATTGACTGTTAATCCACACATATACACAAAGGGAACATTCCTGTTCAGAATCAGATCCTGAAGCAGTGATTCCACTTGAAGTACTGCCTTTGATCTGAGTGTGTCCATTGGCTTGTGCAGTTAGAGCCGTTTGATTTTCTCACCCTCAGTGGTACAATTTTTACCCCTGTCAAGGGCACACTCAAATTACAACACTGACTTTCAACTTGGTTGGAACTTTATTAGCTTACTTCCCAACAAAAAATATGTCTCTAAATCCAGGGAAGTCCTGACAATGATAAAAGAGGATGGCGAGTTATGGGTGTGTTGTATCTTTTGTTTTTTACACAAATAAATGTATCAGGAAGAAACCCCACGGGTCAGTGGGGTCTAAACAACTGCATTTGCTAACAGTGTGCAACATACAAGACCTAGCTATGGTGGCTTCTGAAACACAGGAGGCACTGAGTACGACTGTGGACCTTAAAAACTATTTAAAGGATACTACTCAATTCCTACATACTACAGGGAGGTATCTGCTATAATTGCCCTGTAACACCCTCTTCAAACTGTGTTAAAAGAAATTTCTCTGTTTTTAAAGACAGCTTTTGCAGAGGTTGTTAAAATTCAGAAACAAATATTAACATGGAAATGCCTGAGGAAGCTCCAGGTTCTCTATGCCTGGTGGAGCTCTGCTCTTCGTGCCTGGTATCTGCCATTTTGCGGTGTACAGAACAATCTGGACAATGTGGTTTATACACATAACTTACTCTTCTACTGCTGCTTCTGGCCAAGCCTCCACTCTAACAGCAGGTTGCATTGCATGTCTCAAATCCCACCTGTCCCTATACCCATGGTCCCATGAGGCCTCCCCCAGCTCGTGGGAGATGCAGAAGTGTATGTGTCCTGCTAGCTGCCTAGAGAGCACTGGAACCAAAAACTGGTTCTTCCTGCTACTCAGTGGAGTTCTGGATGGGGTCCCTTAAACCTCTCACTCCATGGAGGAGCCAAAATCAGGCCACTCTTCCCATCTGGACCAGTAATGTGTCTCCCACGCTCTGACACAATGGCAGCAGTGGCAACAGGGTCCACTTCCTTTAGGGTGACCAGATAGCAAATGTGAAAAATTGGGACGGGGGTGGGGGGTAATAGGTGCCTATATAAGAAAAAGCCCCCCAAATCAGGACTGTCCCTATAAAATTCGGACATCCGGTCACCCTACCTTCCCTCCTAAGCAGCAGCAGCAGGATGGATCCCTCAGAACCACAGCAAGATGGGTTCTCAGAGCAAGAAGAAAAGCCTTCAGCTACAGCAGCTGGAGTCCTGGTCTGTGCTGGTGGTGGGTGTGGAGTTAGGTGGCTTCCTTCCTGGCTCTACTGTCCCGTTCCTCTTCTGGAGGTTTTCTGCAGACGCAGGTAGAGATCACTGCATTGGTTTCACTCATGTCAGTTTCCTTCCCAGTCAGAGCTATAGTTTCAGGCTGTCTGCACACTCAAGTAGAGTTACACTCAAATCATGATTTCATATCTATCTTCAGAAAGATGAGAGTCATCAACTTTTTTTAAATAACAGCTTAGATTCAGGGAGGCAGAATGCCTATGGCTGAATCTGGCTCTGGTTCCCTAAATTACAAACTGAAAATCTTTTTTTCAGCTGGAGGAACTTAAATCAACAAAAACTCTGTGGCAAGAGGGAGAGCAGGGGGTGAAGTAGCAGATCAGACACATCCCATTATTGTTTATATAAGCGGATATGGTTTAGGAGTTTGAAGAAAAAAATGAGTTTTCCTTCTAAACCTACCAGTTAAAACCACCTGCTGTTCATGCACAATCAACAATCTAATGCATGCCTAGGCCAGAATAAGAGTCTATCAATTGGCACCAATATATTTTCTATTTTCACACCGAGAGATAGGTGCTTCTACAACAGGCTAACACCCTTCCGCAGCAGCGATGGTTGTGAAATTATGCCTACACAACGAAGTTGAAAGCCCACTCCAGCTATCCTAGATAGTCATGAGGAGCAGATACTTATTTTCCAACTGCCAGGTCCACCAGGCCCCTGGGGAATTGTTGCAATCCAGAAGATGAAAGGAAAGACAGTGAGGACCCATGCAAATAAAGAGATTCACAAATACCCGTGTCAGAGAAAGAGGTGATTAACAGTATGACAATTTTACAGTACAACCCCAAACCACATACTAGAAGGGAACACTGTGCTACCTATAAAACCCCTGCTCCCTTGCTGGGGCACCCCACCATACATGTCATAATGTGATATTTGGATGTCTCCTATTAGAACCCATCAGAACTTAGCCCTGTTGGGAGAATGGGTGGAAAAGAAGTAAATTTGCTACACAAGTTTCCTCACGCAGCTACCGTTAAAGGGACAAACCCTTGTATTGGTTCAATTGGTTCAATTTATCAAGAGATCTGACACTGCCCCAGTAGTCCAAAAGCACATCTTCCACTCTGCCATTAACTGGCAGTCATTACAGGCCTGGAGAAATCAGAGTGTCATAGTGTTTAAGGCCAGAAGGGACCACTAGATCATCTACTCAGATTTCCAGTATATCACAGGGCCGCAACACTGCCCAGCGCCAGCACACTAAACCCAACAACTGAAATGAGACCAAAGTATTACAGCCCACAGGTAACTAGACTATTATGTGCCACAGGCAGAGAAGAGGAGGGACTGAGGTGCACCAGTGCTCAAGGTGCCCACAAAGGCAGGGAAAGAATTAAATGAGATATACCCAGATAATCCTGGCAATTGACCCGCACCCACACTTTGCAGAGACAGGTGAGAAAACCTCCCAGGTCACTGCCTATCGGCCCTGGTGGAAAATGACTTCTGAATCCCACACATATGGTGATCAGTTAGGCCCTGAGTGTGTGAGCAAGAACCAGACAGCCAAGCAGCTGAGAGAAAGAACCTCAGTGCCACCTCAGATCCCTGGCCCACTCTGCCCAATGTCCTATCTCCAGCCATGGACATCCCTGAGTCTTAAGAAGAAGGAGATAAAAACCCTCCCAGCATACTCTGGGGTGGGGCGGGGTGGTAACTTCCCTTCCTGACCCTTGAAAGGCCAGCTGAAACCCTGAAATGTAAGCTTTAGCAACATAAGCAAGAAGTGTAAGGAATTACTTTGAAAGTCCTTATTTAGACTGAAAGATGTTCAAAAGCCATCTCTTTGTTATTTGTTCATACTTTAGCTAGTACAATGATCCATGACTGGGGCCCATAGGGACTACTACAATACAAATAAATACAGTAAATAAATACATATTCTTCTTTGAGTAGTGTCTCTATGCGTGCTCCACTTTAAGTGTCTGTGTGCCCCTACACTTCTAATCCGAGATTTTTGATAGCAGTGGTCTGCCTGGAGGTTATTTAGCACTGCACAGGCGAACCCCCCTCATTTTCTTCTCTACCATGTTTGGCTTCTGACTGAAGGAGCAGGTGTCCCTTCCTTATCTGTGTCATTAGCATAAGTAGTGTTAGTTTTGTTACCTTTGTTCTCCCTAAAAGTACTCAGGCTAGTGTTTTGTTTTATTTTATTTTACTCCTTTGGTTTAAAAGAAAAGAGAAAAAGGAAAAGAACTTCACTTTCCTTCCCTGTCTGGGGGCATCTCCCCCCGCCCCGCCCCACCCAGGCATCTAGTAGACACATAATTATTTTCTTTTTCAGTTTTTTTTAAAAAAAGGCTCTTCTGCATATTCCTCCCTGCTAGAGGATGACACCCCCTGCCCAGGGGCTTGCCTGGCTCTCTCTGCTCCAAGCGGTGCCTCTCCTGCCAGGAGTCAGTTCCTGTAATGGCCAGACACTCACTGTGCCTGGGAGACCCTCACAGAAGTGCTTTACCTGCCACACCTAAAACTGCAGCCTCACCGGAGCTGGGAGCTGAAGTAAAAATTCCCCCCTGTAGAGAAAACACTTCAGTCTGCAGGGGACCCCGGATCACCCCCGGAGCCTTCACTTCAAAAGGGGTCGAGTGGTGAAGAGAGAGAGAGAAGACGAAGAAGCCACCGGCAGACTCCCCCTGGAAAGACTCCTCCGAGCAACTGGGCAGCCAGAGGGGTGTTCCCCAGTGCGGCCATCTCGGCAGGGACCCCCGAGTAGCTGGCCAGCCTGTGGGACGCCCCAGAGCCACCACCTCAGTAGGACAATACCAGCAGAGGAACCTCCTGCTGCGAGCTCAGGGCAGGGAAGCTCTGGAAGCTGAAACCTGAGAAGGGGCTTCCTGCTGTGAGCTCTGCCCTGCTCTGAGCTCTGCTCTCCCCACCCACAAGGGGCTTCTGTGAGCTCTGTGCTGCTCTGAGTTCTACTCTGGGCCCCGAGACGGCACAGTTACCGTACCAGCCATGCTAAAAGAGCGACCCAGAGAAGCCCTGCTGTCAGCTCTGCTTCAGCACCCAGACACCAGAGGCTTCCACCATCATGCTCTGAGACAAGGGTACAGTCCCCTAAGGAGAGGGGACAGTTACCGCACCATCTCTAAAAGAGCGGCATAGAGAAACCCTTTAGTACCAGATGCAACAAAACTCCCATCTAGGAAGCTTTCTGAACCTTCCCAACCATTGATACCGACTACAGACACTCCTCTGGGGTTCCGGATGAGCCCATGGTAACACAGGTGGTCTGATACTCTGGAGACCTGTTCCCTCAGTACCCAGGGAGAGACAATTACCATACCGTCTCTAAAAAAAAGTGGCATCAACAAACTTTTTTTGTACTGGGCAATATTCTCATTTAGAGCGTGCTCTGCCCAACTATCGGTACTGAGAATGTACCACAGACCCTCCTCTATGGTACCAAATGAACCCATGGTACTGCATTAGCTCCGGTACCCTGGAGACCTGGTGATTGGGGAAGAACCACAATCCCCATTACTTGGTACCAGGACCCCAGTATCGAGCACACCTCGGCACCCAGAATCGCTCCTAGCACTGGCCATATACTGCCAATACCCCAGTCAGTGGCACCCTTACCCATTGATGAATCTGACACTGGCCAGGTGGAAATCATTCCCTGGCTCCTCAAGGTGGCCCACCACCACACTACAAGGGTCATCCCCAATTCCATCACGCCAACAGCCCATGCCTGCCTTCCTGCCTCTCCCTCCCAAGGCCATATTTTAACTCTAGGGGTATATACACACACATAGCGCGACAGTCTCCGGTGTCTCTCAGGAAAAGTCCACCAGATGGTTTGCTACAGCCTGGCACCTGAGCCAGGGCAGGAGAGCACCTGAGCCAGGACAGGAGAAAGTTTTTTCAGAACAGGAAAGAAGGGAGAAGGGGAAGAAAAAAAGACACAGCTGAAGAGGAAGCTACTTCTTCAGCACACTTCTCCTCATCTCTCCCAGATGAGACTGTGCTGTGCCACCCCCCCTCCCCCATCACTAGGTGAAGATTTAAGAACTTTCTGGATCTTACCAAGAGAGTGGCAGACGAGCTGCAGATTCCCTTACAGGAGGTGGCAGATACATATCACAAATTCTGCACACTGCCTTCTCATCTAGAACTGTCCTCCCAATTAATGAGCTGATTCTAGATCCTACCAAAATCATCTGGCAGAGCCAGACTCCATCGCACCAACCAGCAACAGAGTGGAAACAAAAACAACCCTACATCTCTACCTTAAGAGGCAGACTTTGTTTTCAACAACTCCATCATAGTGGATGTGGTTAATGCATGAAGCAAGCAACATAATGCCAAGTCAAATCCATATGATCAGGCTTCGAAAGTTGGCATATTCATCAACAACATTGCTGTTTAGAGTCATAAATTACCAAAATGTCATGGCCAAAACAATTTTGTTAATCTTGGGAAACCCAGGATGTTTCTGAAACATTACTGGAAACACAAAAAGAACAGATTCAGACCATTCTTAGAGAAGGTCAGTTAATAGCCAGACCGGTCCTAAAGACACCACTGGATGTAGCTGTTACAGCTGCCCGCCCAGTCTCCATGGCAGTGGTACTGAGGTAGGTTGTGGGTTTTTTTTTTGTTCGCTACACCTCTCTAGATTGCCCAAAGAGCTACAGATTTCCAATTTGAAGGGCCAGACTCTTTGAGGAGAAAACAGATTTTCTCTCCACATCCTGAAGGATTCTCGGACTGCACTGCACTCCTTAGGAATCTACACTGTGGAACAAAAGAGAAGATATACCTCTCAACCACACCACAGATCATAATCTTCTCAATACTCACCATCTCTGTGCTGTTATGAGCCACAGTGTAAGAGGCCCAGGGCTCAAAAGTGAGAACAGTCTGCACCGCAGTCCATGACCTCTCAAACTGCTTCTTATAAGCACTTTGATGAGCTGGTCGCGGGCCTGAACAATGATATCTTGCAGCATCAGTTGCCATCTATACACCTGTCACACCACTCAGAAGTCACCTTACCTTACTTCATAGCAGTTAGGACCAGCTCTAGACCAAAGAGATTGATTTCGAGCCCTGAACTTACAGGGTGCCTACTTCCATATCTCAATACAACCATCGTACAGGAAATTTCCTACTGCTTACCTTTGGGGCAGGATCATTATAGGTTCAGACTGCTCCACACAGGGTAGTCTCCAAGGTTCATTTCATTGTAGTGGCATACTAACCCCGGTACAGTGACTGGACTTTATCAGCACCAACCTGATGCAGTACAAGTGAGAGCGCTCCTCTCACTACCCACATTCACCACCCTGGGACACAGGTCTCCCTAATATGCTGGGAAGCTCACCTGTACAACAATAAGGTTCAGGACAAATGGCCTTCCACAGAAATGACCTTCCATATCACTCTTTTGGGGCTAGGGGCTGTCAGGAGTGCCTGTGCACAAACTCTGCCTTTCATCAAAAACAACACACAAAGGTTATGATGGACTTAATGTGACCTGTATGTTTTGTATAAACTGCCAAGGAACTGCCAGATCTCCCTCCCTCTGCAAGACAGCATTCAAACTTTGGAATTGATGCACCCATCACAATGTGCTCATCTCAGCTGTCTGACTACAAGGGATACAGAATGGGATAATCAACAGTCTCAGTGGGAATTTTTCATGACAATGACTGTATACTGAATTCACAGGTGCTTCAAGATATAGCCACCCTTTGGGGAAACATTCACTGGCAGTTGCCCTCATCTTCCTAGGGGACAGGGCCCACTTGTATGTCTTTTCCCTACCCAATCCAAAATACTGTTGAAAATTCAATGAAACAAAGCGAGAGTTATTGTGATTGCCCCTCTTGACTATGACAAATCTGGCTCCCTTATCTGATTCAGATGGCAATATGCCCTCCTGTTCCTCTGACATCAGCCCATTCCTCACCCGCTCTCTCAAAACAATGGGCTGACCCTTCACCCCAACCCATGGGTCCTCTGCCTCCAGGCTTGGATCTTTCTTTGTTCCAAGACTTAGAAGCAGAATGCTCTGACAAGCTGAAACACATGTTGCAACACAACCACAAGTTGACCACTCCACATACCTATCTACAAAATGGAAACGACTCCAAGTTTGTACCATTCCAAACGGACAGACCCAACCTCATCTTTCCTCCCTCTGATTTTGCGCTAAATTTTAAACTCTCACTCAGCTTCCTTTAAGGTACATCTCATGGCAAAAATGGCTTCCCACTTGGAGTTTGCTCAACCATTAATGTGTAGACTCTTTAAGGGCATTGCCACCTGCTCCAGCCTGGGACTTTAATCTAGTTCTCAGGGCTTGGACTAGACCTCCCTCTGAGTCCAGGGCAACTTGTTCTCTCTTACACCTGTCCATGATGACAGCATTTCTAATTGCCATCACCACAGCTAGGCACATAGGAGAAATAGCGGCCCTGATGGCACGCCCATCATTCATGGCCTTTGTCTTTAAAACAAAACAAAATAAAACAAAAAAACTCTAAGGCCATATCCCAAGTTTCTCCCTATTTTTTTCTGCACTTTCGATATGAATCAACAGATCCATCTCCCTGTTTTTTTCCCAAAACCACATTGTGACAACTGGGAGACAATTGTGCATATGCTAGATATTAGAAGGACAATAGCATTCTACTTGGACAGGACTAAGGTCTTCAGGAAACCCCCTAAACTCTTCCTTTCATCCACAGAAAGATCCAAAAGCTCTGTGATATTTCCTCAAAGACTATCCAAATGGGTCTCTAGTTGCATTAATCACTTAGCAAGGGTGCAACTTGCTTCCTTCCATACGCACTCCATGAGATCAGTTCCTACCTCAATATCATTCCATAGGGATACCCCTATGTCAAGGTTCCTTCCCCACTCTGAACTCTAGGGTACAGATGTGGAGACCTGCATGAAAACCTCCTAAGCTTATTTTCACCAGCTTAGGTTAAAACTTCCCCAAGGTACAAATTAATTTTACCCTTTGCCCTTGGAATTTCCACTGCCACCACCAAACTTTAACTGGGTTTACTGGGAAACGTAGTTTGGACATGTCTTTCCCCTCAAAATCCTCCCAACCCTTGCACCCCACTTCCTGGGAAGGTTTGGTAAAAATCCTCACCAATTTGCATAGGCAACCACAGACCCAAACCCTTGGATCTTAGAACAATGAAAAAGCCTTCAGTTTTCTTACAAGAAGACTTTTAATAGAAGTAAAGGAATCACCTCTGTAGAATCAGGATGGTAGATACCTTACAGGGTAATTAGATTCAAAACATAGAAAATCCCTCTAGGCAAAACCTTAAGTTACAAAAAAGACACACAGACAAGAATAGTCATTCTGTTCAGCACAACTCTATTCTCAGCCATTTAAAGAAATCATAATCTAACACATACCTAGCTAGATTACTTACTAAAAGTTCTAAGACTCCATTCCTGTTCTGTCCCTGGCAAAAGCAGCATACAGACAGACACAGACCCTTTGTTTCTCTACCTCCTCCCAGCTTTTGAAAGTATCTTGTCTCCTCATTGGTCATTTTGGTCAGGTGCCAGAAAGGTTACCTTTAGCTTCTTAACCCTTTACAGGTGAGAGGATTTTTCCTCTGGCCAGGAGGGATTTTAAAGGGGTTTACCCTTCCCTTTATATTTATGACACCCTATCTCCCCAATCTATTGAGCAATGATTGGGGCCTCTGTCCATCCTTTCGCAGAACATTATGCGATCACTGAAGATTTGGCCACTGACACCATCTTCGACTTCATAGTACTCTCTGTAGTAAAAGACTCCACTCTGAAGTCCCAGCCTCCAGTGGTGGGTACTACTCCGGCGTCACCTAAAGTGGAGCACCCATAGGGACACTACTCAAAGAAGAGGAAGTTACTCACCTTGTGCAGTAACAATGGTACTTTGAGATGTGTGTCCCTATCGGTGCTCCACAACCCACCCTCCTCCCCTCTACTTCGGAGTTCTCTATAGGGCTCTGTGGTAGAGAAGGAAGTGAGGGGGGTTCTCCCGTGCAGTGCTAAATAGCCTCGAGGCAGACCACAAGGGAGAGAGAGTACATGCACAGGTTCAAGGGGACACTGCTACCAAAAATCTCCGATTAGAGGTGCAGGGGCACACAGACACCTAAAGTGGAGCACCCATAGGGATACACATCTCAAAGTACCATCGTTACTGCACAAGGTGAGTAACTTCCTCATAAGGAAGGTTGTGGCCCATTTTATTTCATTTTATTACACTCTAAGCACTTTCACTCTAAGCACATTCAGGCTTTAAACAATCCAAAAAATGTCATGTTGGGATGCTAACAGATCTTTAAAAACAATCAGAGATGTCTTCCCCTTCCCATACATGCGTAGAGCTCTCAATAAGAGCAAGAGAAGTTATATTCCTCACATATCAAAGGGAGAACAAATCGCCAGAAATCCAATGTATTTTAGGGATGAGCAGATCTTTATCTCTTATTTTTATGTTTAATTTTCATATGATGATTAAAATCTATTCAAAACAGATATGAACAAGCCTTAGGTTTAATTTTGTTTTTTTCATCCTGAGCCTCTTGCCCTTCCAATCTGTAAAATGCCTGATACGAGCCCAAATTAATTGAAAACTGTATAGATAATCTTTTGCATCTTGGAAGAAAATGCATTTTTAGATTTTTGCCCTTGATAGCTGAAGTTCTATTAGCAGTTGTGAATTGAAAATTTTGAAACAGCTTATGCAATAAATTAGACCTTTCCAAAGCTAGACATATGCAGATCTCAACTCACCCCTTTCCATAAAGACAAATGCAAACTTTTGAACCTAATTATAAACTCCTCCCCCCGCCTTTATTTCTGAGTGATGGCATCGCAGTGCAAAGCTATTTACCTCATTATAGAAATGTCATAAATTGCTGCTAAGTGAGATAATGTACTATAAAAGGTCATCATAAAATATACCATAAAATTATGTTTAAAAATAATCATTTCTGTTCTTGTACATAACAGTTCAAAGTTAGAGATGCTGCTTCAGGTGTGGACACTTGTATGATTTGCATATTTTCTCTTTGACGCAAGAACCAGCTGAATTATTTCATAAATGAACTTCAGCAGAGCTGGATTTAACATAAATCTCTTTCTGTAGACAGATTGTTCTATTATTTCTTCCAGACCTCAAAGTCATTTTGTAGGTATCCCTCACTGATACTGTGATACTGATTCAGTGGTGTAGGTTTAGGTGGAGGAAAGAGACTGGCATGTGGGAGAGTGCTTTGAGAGGTATGCTAGACTCATTTCTCCAGACCATCATTGACCTTAATGGGAAAACACACCAGTTTCTCATTATGCCTGCCTATAGTCTGCTAACACAGATTTCTGGGCTGTAGCTCCTAATATTCATAATTTGTAGTGTCACGGAATTTCTGTACATATGTTGATGCCATTTAGAAGACAAATAATGTATCTTCTGAACTCTTGACTTGCCCTACACAATGATAGCTATTTCTCTTCCCACAAGCAATTTGAGCAAACTCTCCCCAGCTCCCGCCCCATCTTTTTCCTATTTGAAAAAGGTTATACACATGGTGTTGTCATGAAGACAGGAATATGATTCCTTGACTCAATGACAATTTACCAAGGCAAGTGTAAAACTTGTGTTCTGGTCTCTGTTCAATTCAATTCTACTTTATGCTTCAGTTTGACGTGTGGTGTCCCTCTCTGCAATGGACTAACCTTCACAAAGACTTTGTGTAGGCTATACAATTCCTCCCAAGGGGTTTCTTTGAGCATTTTAGATACTACTTCTGGATAGATACACATGCCCACTTTACTCATGAGTAAAACAGTCTCTTGCAGAATGAGGTTGGGAACAGGGAAGGGAGCAGACTTTTAAGTGTATTTAGTCCCCCAGCAAGTGCCTAATCCAACATCTAATCAATAGAAAGACTCAAATTGACTGAGGTCCCAGGTTCATAGAGGCAATGCACTCTCCACGTGCCACAGATCAGTGCACCCTCTGTTATCTTTTCTACATTCACATTTCTACATTCTGATGTCTTTTCTACATTCACAAGGTTACCTGCTGCTGACAACAGATTCAGCAGTGGATACAGCAGTAGGAACTGGTTCTGAATACAATGTAGCTGAGAGTGCAGCTAAAGACAAACCATGGTTGATGCAGGCTTTTAGAAACGGTGCAGAGCATGTTTTGTCATTGGTTATTAATGTCAGTTGAGCCACTCAAAGAGTCAAATGGTCAACAGAGAATCACAGAAATATATGGCTGGAAACGACCTTCAGAGGTCATCTAATCCAGCCCCCAGCACTGAGGCAGAATTATGTTACTGAGCTCGTCCAGGACAGGTGTTTGTCTAATAAGTTCTCAAAACCCACCAGTGATGGGGATTCCACAATCTCCCAAGGTAACCTGTTCCAGTGCTTAATTAGCCTTATAAATAGTATGTTCTTCCTAATATTTAAATTCCTTGCTACAAATTAGGCTGATTACTTCTTATCCTACCCTCAGTGGATATGGAGAACAACTGATAACTGTCCTCTTTATAAAAGCCTTTAACATATTTGAAGACAGTTATTAGATCGCTCTTCAGTCTTTTTTCACAAGATTAAATATGTCAATTCTTTCAACCTTTCCTCACAGGCCTTGTTTTCTAAACCAGTTAGCATTTTTGGTTGCTCTCCCCTGGTCTCCTTCCAATTTTTCGACCTCTTTCTTAAAGTGTAGTGCCCAAAACTGGACACAACACTCCAGCTGAGGAATCACCAGTGCCAAGCAAAGCAGAATAATTACCTCCCAAGTCTGACATCCTATTCTCCTGTTAATACATCCCAGAATGACATTTGACTTTTTCACAACAGCATCCCTGGCCACATACTTTTAAAGACAAGTTCCAAAATTGGAACTGCTATTGACTTTACATAGGATGTGGCCAGATGGCTGGATGTGATGTGGATGACTGGATAGATACCTGAAGACTTCTCAGTATTTTACAGCTGCTGAACAGCAATTTTAAATATTATTCACTTGTAAATGGAGTAAAGAATAATAGGAATAAATATGAATCACATGTTGGAAACAGAATCAAAATTGCCATCCATTTTTTTTTAAAATATTATGTTTTACAGGCAGCTTTACCTCAGCTCAGAGCTTCCTTTTGTGGCTTAAATGCAATTTAACCAATTAATTTACAGTCATTATTGACCTATCTTTCCTTTCCAAATCCTGACACTAAAATGTGATCCCCAAATTGATTTACACGGGCTTCCTTTATAGAGATTATCAATCAAAAATGATCCATGACTATAAATATTTTTTTGTCTTGTTGCATTTTACATGCATTCAAGGATAATGTGACTGAGATGCTGATATGAGACTCTGGATCTCCTGGCCATGATTACAAATGATTCTAGCATTTTCTCCAGAGGCTCCACATAATTGAGAAATTTCATATTGAAGCTGTGTTGAAAAAATTATAGCATTATTGAACTGACAGCATCCAGCAATATATACTATAGGTTAAGAAAGGTAAGTGTCTTCACATAAGCAAAAAACAAAGGTAGACACTTGAAAACAGAAAATTATTATTTCATGAGTTATACCAGACAGAAAATTTACCTAAACTGATCAAACAATATGAAGTGAAAATGTCCATTCCTGACCCTACCTGACTGCCAAGAAATCCATTATGAATGTTTGGTATTCAATGTAATTACCAAAAAAGAAGAAAAGACTGTTTAAAGCATGCTCTATGTATTTTCTCATTACTGTTCAGTTTACACTATTTCATAAAGGTACAAGGGGAAGAGGAATAGCAACATGAGGAGAAAAGGAAATAAAAAGAGAGAGAGACAAAAATCTATTGGCTAGATCCTCAAATGATGTAAATATAATGCAGCCCCATGTAGGTCAAAGAACTTGTACTGATTTGCACCAGCTGAACATCTTGTTGCATTGTAATTTTGGTACTCTACTCCCAGTCTCCTCCTGTAAGAGCTGCAGTTGCCATGTGATAGGCATTGTGCTTGTTCAGTACAGCAATATACATAAATATGTTCTACGTCCCATTAGTGTGGTTGTGGTTTTGTATTTTCCAGCTAGCAAGCAGCAGCCAGATTTTTTTTTCTTTGCTGAAATTAATGGAAGACAGAAGTGCAACAATTATCTACCCTAGAATTTGTACATGAGCAATTCCTCTTAGACTCATCCCTGACTGAAATCCTTATCTTCTTCTTTCCTTTGATATGAATAAAATAGATACAGTTTTCATAACATTTAACTGACCTGATGCTAAGAGTTGCTAAGCACCCATAGCTCTCATTAAAGTTAATGGAATTCCCTGTTTGTGGTGATGCGTTAGAAAACTATGATCTAAGATGATAAAGCCAGAACTTTATGACCAAAATTTTCAAAAGTAATTACTAATTTTGAGTGCCTCAAGTTTCATAAGCCCAGGTGGCAGCACCTTGGAATTGATTTTCAGAGGCCAGGACCACTTGCAGGTCTTCTTGAAATTGGTGGGAGTTGCGGGTGAACAACAGGTTTGAAAAATCAGGAAAGAGATTATCAAGTTAGGCATCCAAAAGTTGAAATATCTTAAATGCATGAGCACTTTTGAAAATCAAGCTACAAATCTCATGCTAGGGGATAAATACACTGGGTCCTTTAAACACACACACACACACACACACATTTTTATAATATTGGTATAAATGGAAACAATTTGCTGGGCTAATAAAGATTTTGGATTACACTAATGAGACAATATACAGGCTGCTTAGAACTTCTATGCCCCAGGCCTCTACACAGGACACTTCACACATCTTTGTTGGCACAAAGGGGCCAGAAATGTGCCCAAATGGGGCATCTGAAGATTACTCAAGCCTGGTAGATGTGTTGTTGAGTAGAGTGGTCAACCTTCCAGGATTGTCCTAAGAGTCTCCAGGAATTAAAGATGTACCTTTTATTAAAGATTACGTTATGTGATGAAATCTCCAGGAATACATCCAGTCAAAATTGGCAACCCTAGGTTGAGCTGGAATAGATAAGGTATTTGGGGTTCAAAGGAGACAGAGGGAATGGTTTGAGCACATTGTGCTGTGGAAATCATGAGCCAGCGGAGTAGGAGGCTTTTACAAGAAAGCAGAATTTAGAGGCCTCAGGGGTACAGAAACAACAAATAGGATTTTTTTTTATGGGTTCAGTGTCAGCAGAACCACAGTGTAATTCTTTAGAGGGTGAATGACTTCCCCCTAAAATGCCAGATGAAAAACTATTTGTTATGACTTTTTTCCCCCTAGGCATTTTCACATACTAATGTTCACACTTCTATCTCTTTGTGTGTCTTATAAAGGAAAAACAACTCAGCCATTTCATGGAGAAAAGTGGTTTACTGCATCTGCCCACTACTTCTATCCTCTGCTTATTTCATAAGGCAACTATATTTAAAGTGTCATCAATGGTAGTTTCACTGACATGAAAGAATATAAGAGCTCCAAAGAAGCCGTTACATTCTTTACTGTCAATGAGCTGCACATTAGGAACAAATTCTGCTCTGTTACAATGGTGTAATTCCCTAGCAATTCCACTAAATTAAATGGAATTACTCCTAATATATACCATGTAACTAACATTGGAATCTGAGTCTAGGAAGTATCAAAGTGGGGTTTAATACAATGGATTATAAAGACATCAACCTTAAAGTTCTCTTTATAATCCGCATATAAAGGAGTGCCCCGGTAGGCTATGGGTTCATAGATTGTGGATGGTTCCTGGTTTAATGCACACTCTAAGGGAGTCTAGAAACCACAGATACAAGAGTCCTAAGCAAGGAGTAAACACTGCTAAAATCCCATCATATTTATGATAGATTGTAATGACTGTCTAGTCTATTATGTCCGTAATACAGTTACTGAGAGTCAAAGATCGCATAGTTAAAGAAACCCCAAGTAAGCAGTAAAATCATAAACTATAATGGCTCTAAAGGAGTCTTTAGAGTTTTTCATGTCAAAAGTCAGTACATTTAATTGTCCATTTTCCAATTTTAAAATGTCTGTGAGTAAGTATATGTACTACAGACTAATAGCCTTGAAAAAACCATTATCGACACCATGTAAAACTCCAGACTGAGGAGAAGAATTCATATATAAGCCTTCCAGAAATGTAGCTGATGAATATCATTTCCCTGCAGCTGGGCAGGGAGGGATTTGCTTGGAATCATGTAATTACAAATAATGCATTGTGGGTAGATTGTACAGAAACATTCTGCATTTTCTCTCACCTTAACTATAGCTGTGCCAGCTTGTTGTCCACATTTCTAATACATTTGATTTTCACATTTTTTTAAACACACCCACACCCACACCCACACAAAAGAAGGAATACTAAAACATTCAGTATTAAAATATGGTTAAGTGTTTGACAAGTCCACAAAGTAAAACAGCCATACCTGTTCAGTCCCAAACTTCATTTTTAGTCTTCCTTCCTGACCTTTACTGATTTTTGGCTTCCTAGAACTAATAATACTTTGCAAAATATATATTTGCCTTTCTTCATCCAAGCATCAAAATATGCTTTCCAAACATTAACACAAGCAAGATTTTGACCTACACGACAGTCCTTAATAGGCTCTTGGTTCAGTTGAGGCTTTCTGGTCAATATATGTTGGTACGTTTATAATATCAACAACAAAACAAAGAAAAACAACCAAAGGAAAAAAGTAAAACATAAAATGTGAGAATACATTTACAATAAATGATCTGGAAGGGCATTCATTTTGTTTAATTGCAAATGTATTAGTACATACCAAAAGAAAACATAAAAATTCCACAGCCAACTTTTAAAATGAGCTGGAGGCTTTAAATATACAGGATGACACTTTGTGTAGGAGCAAGTATAGTTTTATATTATTTCATTTAATAGCAGACGTTTTGCCTCTCTGGCTTGTCTACAACAATGTATGGTGTCAATGTACTTTTAATATGCTATATAAATCACTCTGCATTGAGATCTGTGCGTAAAAAGCAAATGACTTTCTTGCCAGAAGGGAGGGGGAAATGAAGTGAGGAAGAGGCAGATGATAACACAACAGGGCCCTGGTCTGAGACTGAGCCTCCAAGGCAGTATGATAACACAAACAATAAATAATAATAGTAGCTTTATAAACTCTCACAGTTTTTTTTTCTTTTTGCAAGTCTTGCGATATTTGATGTTTTACTTAAAGCACCAGCTTCTGGAAGCAAGTGATTATGGAAGAATTTCAGCTCTCATTTAAAGAAAGCAAGGACGTTTCTAGCCCTCCTGCTTGCAGAGAAAACTTTGAAATGTGACCCAAGTGCAACCTAAAGGCTGGGGGGAAAAAAAAGAAAAAGAAGCCAAACAGAATTGTTGTGTTTTTTTTTTAAAGCCTTATGATTTTGGGAGGCCCGACTGATTGGTTTCGGTATGGTAATACTGTATTCTTACTCTGCTTTCTTTTGCTCTTATTGTCATGGAAATTCTTTGGTATTGAAATATATATATTATCAAAAATGTTTTTGTTAGTAACATATTTCCCCTAGGCTCTAAAAGGCAATTTGGAGGGCTGTAAGTACCAGTGATAACAGTAGAGGAAGAGGCTCAACTGACACCTCCTCCACTAAAAGCAAAGGGAGAGTTCCTTTTCCTGAGTATCTGGTGCTGTTAAACTTATCGTGAGAACTCTGCTGGCTGATTGGTGAAAACTCATGTTTCAATTTCCTTTAACCACTAGTACATAATATCACCCCCTTCTGACAGCTAGTAGATGGAAAGATCTTGCAGGTCAGCTTCCCATTGGCAGCGAAATTAGTGACGTGGAGTGTGGATATATTCTAAGCATCACTTGTTTTATTTACATATACTCACCAGTCCTGGCACAGAGGTGGTGACATACTACATGCAGGGCAATCCTTTCTTTCAGGAATCTCAGCCCAACACCAACACTCAGTTGCCAGAGATCAACTCTGTCTCACGAAATGCGTCTAGTTAAGGCAGAGAGCAAACTATTTTGCTGCTGTTCACATCTAGCCACAAAAACCTGAAAAAAACCATTGATGTGTCTCTGTCCTGAAAGCACTCCCCACACCCTCTCAGAGATGCAGGTCCTGCTGATTTCTTCAGATGTGCCTCCTATTCATAAAGGTTAGATCATCCAATCAGAAAACAGAAACAAGACCATATGGCTTATATGACCCATCACATAACATGAAGAGTGAGTTATGAATTATTAATCTGCTCATGAATGTCCATACTGAAGAGTTGGTAAGCCATAGACCTGACATTATTTATGCAAAGGATTCACTCAATGATGGATTATGGATAGAGGACAGATTAGTAAAAAGTGCTACATGTTTGTGGATAATTTCTTCTTCTTCTCCCCCTTCTTTCCCTTTCCCTAGCTAGTGGGTGATCTGGTTGCAAGATCAGTTTTTCCAGGCTTTCTGGACCAATGTTCACTCTGTATCTAATCCATGCTCTTGTACACAGTCTAGCCACCATTTTCTTGGCCATCCTTTTGTTCTTTGCCTGCAAACACTAGTCTCAAATACCTCCCTAACAGGATTCTCTTCATCTTTATACATGATCATATCATCTCAGTCTCCTCTCTTGCACCTTCTCGCTGATACTGTAGACCTTGGTCTCACTTTTGATGGCATTGCTCTGCATATAGTCCAGCAATGTCATCTCTCTCACTGCCCTCAAACATCTAATTTCAATGGCTTTGAGTCTTCTCAAGTGCCTCTCTTTCATCACTCATGGCTCTGGTTTGTATTGAAGAGGTGGTCTGACTATGGTTTTGTATATATAGCTGTCACTTAAGTAGTCTGGGCATTTGTTTATCATAAGTCATTGCACTTACCTTGTGTCAGACTTTCCCTGTTCTCAGCAGCCTTGCTTGCAGTTCTGCATCCATTTCTCCACATACCATTTGTGGATAATTTATGAACAGAAAAAGGGGCTAAAATAGCTGATTTAATTTGTCATTGTGCATTGTTTGGTCATGTTAAACCTTACCTTGATGGTGGACTTTCTCTTTCTAACTAATACATTTTACTCAAACTATTCTGCAGACAATTTTAATTTACTTCAGTATCACTGCCCTAACTTTGGGGTACAGAGAAAATTCTCAAATTGTCCAATAAGCCTCAGTCCAGCAAAGTACTTAGTACCTGATTCAGCACAGCACCTAACAACATCCTTGCTTTAAAAACATGCTTAACTCCATCCCTGTTCAATAAAGCACTTAAACAAGTGCTTAAATTTAAACACACATACACACAAGTCCCATAGAAATCAATTAATTGTATTTAAGCACCTACTTAATCATAGACATTTGCTTAAGGGCTTTGCTGGACTGGTACCACAGTCAATGTTTAGCCATATACAAAGTTGGTGCACATATCTATGTTACCAATGGGGATGAAGGTCTGGTTCCAAACATATGTGTCTGTTGGTGTTGCTTTTGCTATTAAGCACGGATTATGGAATTTGTAGGCAGATTAGAAAGTATGGTAGTTGCCAGTGTTACTGCCAGCCATCCCATCATATGCTTGAAAATTCAGTTCTCATTTTCAAGAAAGGAAAATAATTCATTTTAGATCCTGACACTCTAGTATAGGCTCCTGAAAGCCAACAATAACAAAAGCAGTGCCTGGCCCTGTCAAAGACTTATGCAGAGTTTCAGAAATGGGGCAAATGAAAAAAATGAGATAAAGAGGGAAGAACAGGCTGTAAGACCAAAAAGGAAAAAAACATACAATAAAACCTATAGGACATCAGAGGCAAGAGTTCAGTATGGAAAATAATCCTTGAAACTTCTCTATGGAAGACTGACTGCTGATGTTACTCCTGAGAAGGAAGTTGAAAATTGCGCCTAAGTCCACAGGAAACCAGATGGAGTTGCTAGTGGCAGAAAAAGCATCCACAGCTCTCTACTCCTGACATCTGAGCAGGTGGTTTTTCTTTCTTCAGCTAAGTGAGGAGTTTTCTTCACAGTGTAAATAAAACAACATTCTGAATACAAAAGTATGCATTATGCAATAGTGTGTGTTTATTTGCTCATTTTAGAGAGAGAGAGAGAGAGAGAGAGAGAATTTTAGATCTAGTACTGATTTTGCAGAAAAAAAAGGAACTGAATATATATTTATGATTATTTTTCTGTACTGGCAACATAAGTACCAGGTATGTCTATAAAAAAACTAAATTCATAAGCACAAAGACATATTATTGTATAAGAATATTTTGTTTACAAAATGAGCAAAAATTTTCATATATTTATTTATATATATTACTTTCAAATACATAAAAAGGAAGTTATAAATGTATTTCGATAGTATTTGAAATTTAGGAAATGCCAGATATACAGTTACCCAGACAAATTTAATTCTACCCCATTCTGCATCTATCATGTGCACTGAATGAGGCCAGGATCCTGTGCGGGAAAATAGTATTTGATCATATAATTAAAGGCAGTAGCGTAGTGTATATGTAGAATTAAGATGGCAGAGGTGGGAAGGAGGCTGAGGTCTAGTGGTTGGAACAGTGGTAGCTGTGCCAGAAATTGGAGCCAGATCTTACAGCTGGCATTAGGAATTCGTTCAGAACAAAATTAATTTAGGGCCACGGGCTAGGCTGTACCAAAATCAGAGCTGGAGCAAACTAAGGCCTGTGTAGTCTGTCATCACTGTCAGGCAGGGGAAAGTTCCAGGTCATGAAATGACACTGGGCAAACTAAGCTGTTGTTTCTCCTGTGAGGCTAATATTCCTTGTCCTGAGAGTACCAAGACAGCTCCTGGCTTTTGGATTGGCTGGAGCGTAGCACAGGAATGACTCAGAACCACAGGTGGCTTAATCAGGTTCTACTTCAGGGCGGGTCATCATCTCTAATTGCAGACTCTGACTTTGCAGCCTAATTAAAGTTCCGTTAATGTAGCATTTTGTATATAATTTCCAAGGTGATTTAATATATTTTATTTTTTAATTTTAAATGGAAAGGTTAAAAACAAATTCTCTTATATATAACTCTACCAACCCCCTTCTCCACAACAGGATTTGAACTCTTAACTTTAAATACAGACTGCTACCACTTCAGCTACAGGACTACCTCACCCCCTGTGAAGGATGAGGAACCCTGGTGGTCTAATCAATATTCTATCCTGGTCCCATGGCTGTTTATATTATTTGGCAGCTCCTTCACAGAGCCATGAGCACAGGTGTCTACCTGAGGCAGTTCGCCACTTCCCCTGACATCTGTCCCTCCTGCGGCAAAAGGGAGACCCTGATGCACATCTACATCAAATGTGCCAGGTTACAGCCCCTTATTTGTCTCCTCCAAAATCTTTCCCTTAATTTCTGGCTGCACTTTTCCTGCACCTCCTGATCTATGCACACCCTATCTGTGGCCCCAAGAAGTCGCACGACCTCCTCGTCAACCTCCTCCTGGTGCTGCCCATGGTGGCCATCCACCATACCAGAAGGAGGAAGCTGGATGGAAAGGTGCGCTGCGACTGTGGGGCCTACTTCCAATCCTCCCTGATGTCATGTCTCTGGTCAGAGTTCCTCTGGACCGTGTCCCTGGACACCTTTGAGGAGCAGTGGGCACTGACCGGGGTTCATTGCTCAGTGTCCCCTTCTGGATCCCTGCTTTGGAACCTGTGACCCTCACTCCTGTATTTTTCATTTGTTGTCTCCCATAATCTTTTTGCCTGATCCTCCCATAATCTTTGATGCTACAGCTGCTCCCCAACTTCTCAAGCGTCACCACTGCAGAGTGTGCTGCTGCAGCCCAGCATGGACACAGCATTAAACTGGAATGCTCACCAATTATTATTTTGGCAGGTTGCTGCTGTTTTCCTGAGGAATGCAAGTGCAGATGGTAATGGCAATTCTGAACAGTTTGTAACTCAGCCAAACCTGAACAGAAGTTCGTAAGACAAAGAAAAGACACTTCTCTAGACATGTGCTTCCTCTATGCTGAATTGTAAAGGTTTGCTGCAAGCAGTGGTGGTCAGGACTTCTCAAGAAAGGTCACAAGAACCTTTTATTCTGAAGAGTATCAGATAACCTAAACATAGGAGTCACTACCAGCTCCCTTTATAATAGATACAAAAGATTCTGATAGGGTGTTTACCCCACACAAGGCCCCAAAGAGGTAATGTAGGTCAATTAACCTACAGACTGCACCTGGAGGGGAGCCAAGGGTTGATAATGCTTAATGGGTGATGAAGCCCACTCAGAGAGGAGCTGCAATAGGCTTATAAAGAGAAGAAGTTGATAGCAGGAGGAGGAGGGCTGCAGGTAGCAGCTCTACAGCTCTTCCCTAGAGAGGAGGGGAGATGACTAGGCAGAAGGAGGTGTTCTAGGGGAAGAGTAGACCCTGGGATCCTGCCTTGGGCTACAGACTCTGGCAAGAAGCTGAGAAGGAAACATAGCCATGGGGAGAGGAGAAAACTCCAATGGTAACCCAGAGGCGGCTGGAAGAAAGGTAGGAAAGAGCCCAGTGAAACATCAACAAGGTTGGAGCTTGAGCAGATCATGGTTACTAGGCATAGGATCCTTGGGCTGGAACCCGGAGTAGTGGGTGGGCCCGGGTTCCCCTACTGGGTAGTGTATGAGAAGACTGCCTAGGACAGTATGTCCAGTGGGACTTTCATATCCCAGAAGGGGAAGACTACAGTGACCTGACTGGAGGGCTGAGTCACAAAGAGGGAGTCTAGAGAGAGAGAGACCATGGGCCAACCATCTGAAGGAAGGGGTGTCATGCTGGTCAAGAGCTGATCCCAGATGAGCCTCAAAGAGGTGCCCCAGGAGTGTGTAGTAAACCCATCACAAAGATACACAAAAGGTACTATAAAACAGTAACTTATACGGAATACTAAGATGGCCACAAAGTACACCAATTCCTGCCAGATGGTCTACAAAAAGAAAGCAGTGTTAATATACACCCCCCCTACACTTACATGAACAGTGAGAGCCTTTCAGTGAGGCCACAATACTCAATATGCTTTGAAAATCTAAACTGAAGGTAGAAATTTTGATAAAATTATAGATCATCAGAATATGAATGGCAGTTTGCATACCAAGGAAATGTTACATAGCAGTACAAATTATGAACTTTTTCATAAATCCCAGAAAAGATTCCTTTATATATCAATACATGTTAACTTTTTTTTTCTAAGTTATATTTAGGAAAAAAAGTTATGCTGTTAATCTTAACACAGAGTAAAATAAATTAAAGTTGCCTGAGATAATCTACATGGGTATACTATGGGCAAACCCCAGAGGCCCTCTAGTCCCTAGGTCAGCCAGTCGTATAAGGCCACACACCAGGGCCCTTAACAGCTGTTATCATTAGCATATGGGGAATTTAATGTATTAAAATCCTAGGACAGTTTATCTACAGATAGATGAAATAAAAGACAAATCCTGTAATGAGAAACAAGCAAGATTGTGGCACGCAAATCTATGTGAGGAAAGCAGACTGATTAAGGAATAGTTTATGGAATATCCATTTGTATCATTCTCACCTAGTGCTGGGTACAGTATAAGAACCTGAATAGAACACGTGTGTCATAATATACATGACTCGGAATACACACAGGAAGAAAATTTGGGGTTGAATAAGAAGATACAATTTTACAGTCACTTTTAAGAGTAGAACGACACTTTAGGAGTTTTCAAGAAACCACAGTGACCCGCAATGTAAATCGCACAAGGCAGTCTAATATCATTTATGTCCATTGCCAATTACAACATGTTTATTCCAGTCATTTGCAATCAGATGGCTTCTGACTGCTGAATACTTTACCTGGAAGATGAAACTGGCTTTCCATAGATACTAGTGTGGCTAAAAGAAGACTTTAATTACTTTACTTTGTCCCATTCTTAGTTGTACTACAAAATAAGGAGAAACTGCAGGACACTGGGTTCATTTCACTCACTTGTGCAGGCAAGTTTTCTTTATAATTAGCCAAATGTTTCAAGTCTCTTGCCACAAAATGTAATTCTAACATCTCCACCATTTTCCCCTTTCTGTCTTTGAAATGAAACATTTTGGATGATATCATAAAACAAAAGATCACAATTATGAACAACCTGATGGATTCTGTTGTGACTTTTTTGTGAATTATTTACTTATAGTTCTTGTAGTATTAAGATCTCCTTAAACACACTGCTTGAAAACTTTCTGATATGTTATTGATATGGCACTTCTAGGGCTAAAGATTTTATTCTTTCTTAATTCATTATTACTTGTAAAGTGCTTTCAGCCCCTCAGATGGAAACAATGTAGAACTGAAAAGAATTATTAATAAAACTGATAACAACTGAACTTTCTAGGAAGTATACTTATGACTTTGTCCATCTGCCCATCCAACTTTTCTTTTTAATGAGGCTTCAACAACTGAAAAATAGTTCTTATTGGCAAGGTGATTTTTTCAGGCTTTCATACTTTGCAGCAATCCACCCCCAGCAACATATGCCTCTGGCTTAGCTCAGCTTCTGTGCTGTAAATAAATCTCTAATAAGACCTGTGAAAAGTATGATTGGTGAACAAGTGACAAGTTAGTGAAGAATATATGAAACTTATTTTCATATTCTCATTTATCTGAGGTTCATTCTTCTCTTCATCATGATTCAGAATAAGGGTTTATGGAGCATAAAATCAATTAAAGATTATTTAGGTGTTATAAAAACAATTACATATACCTGATGAGTGTGTATAAATATTTTTCATTTGGTTGATCAACTTAAGAGATTCAGACACAGTTTCATTCCATCAAATATCTCTTTAACATCAACATTGTCTATCTGACCATCTAACTTTTAATTCAATTAAATTAGAGCAAAATAATTGATTAGAGTACAACTATAATTAAGGGTTCAAATCCTGGCTCTATGGAAGTCAATAGCAACACACCAGGGGTTGTTTTCGAAGTCATTCTAATTCCCCTTTTTTAGTTGGTCATGAATTTGTCAGATAATTTATTTGGGACTGAAATTTTCGATTTTGTCATCAGACATAGGGGTGATTTTTAAAAAGTCTGAGCTTGTCTAATTGAGTCATTTTGGAAGTGTGTGCATGGGAGGAAATATTTTTCTTGTACCAGTATGGTCTAATCAGGAATTTTGCACATATATAACTTAACAATATTTGAAGGTAAAAACATCAAAGGGCAATTGCTTTGTAGTCTCATTGAGAGGAAGAAGCCAATTTGTAGAAAATGGATTCAGTAGTTTAAAAGTTATAGCTAATTAAAATGGAAAATATTTTTCTTAGTTACCAAAGCAACAACCTCTGGTCAAGCACGTCCTCAAATTTCCAGCTTCTCAAATCCTAAACCAGGGGGCTCACTCATTACTCTGGTCTCTTCCAACTCCAAAGGAAGGCCGGAATACAGACTGGAGCATACCTAGAATTGAATAGCCGCTGCTATCTCAATCACTTTATCCAAAACAGAGGTGTCAGACAGGATTAATTGACAAGCACTCCAGCCTAAATAAGATGGTCTCTTGAAGGGAATGCAAATCCTTGTATGTTTCAGGATGTTCAGCACTCTGACCTCAGGAAAGTGAGACACTGATAATGATGGTCAATAACATCACAGACTCTTCATTTGCTTTAAAGTACTGGCTCTCAATCTGTGGTCTGTGGACCCCTTGGGGTCCACAGACAGCATCTAAGATTTCAAAAGGGGTCTGCACTGCCATTCAAAAATTTTTAGGGGCCTCCTAATGAAAAAAAGGTTGAAAATCACTGCATTAAAGCAACCAGGATGTAGGCTTCCGAGAACCCAGAATATCATGACAATCTTTATTAAAATGAGAATGAATCGTAGTATAGGGGGAAAGTAGGATATATATTATTCTCTAAAGTTTATACTGCTTCCATTCAACAAATATGTGCCTTTTAATAGTGAAAATGTCTAGGGAGACCTAGCTCTCAGGAAACACATATATATTTATTTTACCAATAATTAGAGCTGGTTGAAAATTTTCCAAATGAACAGTTTTCTGTTAGAAACTGCTGATTTGATTACATCAAAACATTTTGTAGGAACATATTGACTTAGTCAGTTTTCATGAGTAACTATTGAAAAGTTATGTTTTGATAAGATTGAAACACTTCACTTCAACTTTATCATTTATTTCATAAAACACCTAATAATAGGGCTGAAACAAAATACTGCCAGAATAGGCCATTTAGTGAATAAATCCAAGATTTGAAATTTTCATCCTGATTCAGGGCATAACCAAATCTGGAAATCTGAGAACTTCCTGTGAGATGGAAATTCCCAATTTTGACCAACTCTACAAATAATGTCAAACTCATCAGAGGTCAATTGGAGCAACTACTAATGCAATAGTGTATTCTGAATTAATGAGACTTCACATTTCCTCCTGTAAGAGTTCGGTTGCTCTTGTGGTTGCACTCTTTTGGAATCATGCCACCTTTTAAACAAGTGCCATCTATGAGTCTGCTGGAGACAGGGAGACTTCATCAGCCCTGATGTATTGTGAATTTTCCGAACATTCAAAAAAATTAATATTGTACATGCCAGACAATCTGCGTTGAATACAAAGGGAAGAATGGAAAACTCAGAATCCTACGTTGGGTAGAACTGGTTGCCAGCTAACTCTAACGGAATAGCAACAACCGTGTTTTTGTTTTCAGGCAAGTTCCAAAGAGACGTTGAAATTCTATTTACCATCAGCTACCTGATTGAAATCTCTCACCAGTATTGTGTATCCTGATCCATAGATTGCTTCATGTTCAATTTTAACTCAATAGGCAAAATCAAAATATAAACCCTTAGAAGTTACGTGTGTGCAATTACTATGGTTTCTGAGTGCTATGGTAACCAAACCTCTTAAGGTACCCAGATGTGCGTCAGACATACTACAATGCAGGGGGAAATGCTGACAACTTGAGATGCTAGGCCCAAGAGGCACTGGTCCTGTGGACTCCAATAACCATGCAGCTACACGGCTAAAATAAAGGGAAGAGAAGTTTGCAAATGCCTTCGGTATGGTTGGTTCATCAGCTACATTCCAAGGTACAACACAGCAATTCCTAGCTTCGCCCTGTAAAGCAGCCCAATAGGGATAGCTAAGGCTCCTCAAACTCAGAGGCTGGGGTGCCCTCTCCAATCTAGTCCTCTATTAAAAACCACATAGGTAACTCACAGGTTTTTCCAGTCCATGGGGGGACCCTTTGCACTACATACCTGATGCTGTAGTAACACTTCTTGTGCAGCCCCTGATAGCAGGATGCTCCAAAGCAGTGCAGACTGACGCATGTTCATTTTCATCATCTGAGTCAGATGCCACCAGCAGAAGGCTGATTTTCTTTTTTGGTGGTTTAGGTTCTGTAGTTTCCGCATCAGAGTGTTGCTCTTTTAAGATTTCTAAAAGCATGCTCCACACTTCGTCCTGCTCAGATTTTGAATGGCACTTCAGAGTCTTAAACCTTGGGTTGAGTGCCTTAGCTATTTTTAGAAATCTCACATCGGTACCTTCTTTTTGTTTTGTCAAATCTGCTGTGGAAGCGTTCTTAAAACGAACATGTGCTGGGTCATCATCTGAGACTGCTATAACATGAAATATATGCAAAAATGCAGGTAAAACAGAGAAGGAGACATACAATTCTCCCGCCAAGGAGTACAGTCACAAATTTAATTGATACATTATTTTTTTTAATAAGCATCATCAGCATGGAAACATGTCCTCTGGAATAGTGGCTGAACCATGAAGGGACATATAAATATTTAGCATATCTGGTATGTAAATACCTTTCAACTCTGGCTAAAAAAGTGCCATGTGAACGCCTGTTCTCACTTTCATGTGACATTGTAGATAAGAAGCAGGCAGTAGTATCTCCCGTCAATGTAAACAAACTTGTTTGTCTTAGCAATTGGCAGAATAAGAAGTAGGACTGAGTGGACTTGTAGGTTCTAAAGTTTTACACTGTGTTGTTTTTTAGTGCAGTTATGTAACCAAAAAAAAAAAAAAAATCTGCATTTGTAAGTTACATTTCTTGATAAAAAGATTGCACTTCAGTACTTGCATGAGGTGAATTGAAAAATACTATTTCTTTTGTTTATCATTTTTACAGTGCATATATTTGTAATCAAAAATAATAATATGAAGTGATCACAGTGCACTTTTTCTTCTGTGTTGTAATTGGAATCAATATTGAAAATGTAGAAAAACATCCAAAATATTTAATAAATATCAATTGGTGTTCTATTGTTATAAGTGCAATTAACCATGATTAGTTTTTTTGAGTTAATCACGTTAGTTAACTGCGATTAATTGACAGCCCTAGTCTAGACTATGTCTCCTCTTACAGCGGCATATAAAATACATGCACTGCAGGTATAGCTACACACCAAAATGAAAGGCTCTGGCAGTGGGGAGGCAGCGGGAAAAGGCTCCGGCTGCTCCCCGCTTTTGGAATCTTTCACTGAAAGGCACTGGTAGGGGGTGGGGGAGGAGGCAGTGGGACACTACACTGCTAAACATAGCCGTGGACATATGGAAAACACTGCTTGGGTGTTTAGAGAGCTGTGTTGGGTATATAACCTGAGGGTTCAGGCGTGTCGAGTACTCTATTTTATTTTACTCACCTAAGTAGTGCCTCACCATCTAAACTGCTATTTATATCCATGCTAGCTGGGCATTTAGTGTCTGTACTCGAAACACTGCTGTAATCATAGATGGTACAGCTTTACTGATATAGTTATTAGGGTGTTGGTTAGGTGGAGCCTCAACAGAGTCCACTCAGCTCTGCTGCTGTCCTCTGAATCATCCCTTGCAACAAAGCCCTCGGTCTACACTGACCCTCCTAGTGAAGTCCCCACAGGAAGGAAGCCAAGAGAACATTGGAACCTTGAGCAGTTTGGCAGGCAGCTTGACAATAGACTCATTGCCACAAGAGCTCTTTCCTCTCCTCCAGAATCTCTGGGAGTCCATGCCTCACCAAAACACAAGTTCATGTATAGTTTTGGTGACTACCCAAGAGTCACTAGAGGAATGGTGTGTAGATAGCCTATGCAAATGATGTTCTTTATGGCAGTACTTTTCCCTTTTCATCATTCGGAGTAAAGAACTCTTTCCCTTCTGGAGCTTCTGGCCCTCATGCTTACAGAAACATTTCATTCTGAACCATTAAAAAAAAAAACACAACTTCTCATTAGTAAGCAGGTTTTAGTATGAAATAAAACATTAAAAAGGATATAGTGTTTTGATTTAGTGTGGATGGCTTCAAATGTTTGACTCTGCCATACATATCTGAAAATATTGCTCCATTTTCTGATCTGTGGCATAAAAAAAAAACACATGGCAGATGTAACTTCACAACAAAGGTTGCTTTGGAGATCAGTCTGGAAGGGAATGGGGAGATTTCACTTTTCACAAAGAACCTGCAAATATTATTACAGTTTCAGGTAATTCATCGTTGTCAATAATTAGTGAAAAGTAGCATGACAGCCAAAACTGGCTTAAATGATTGATCTACTTGGGTAATGATACTACAGCTGATAAACTTGGCCACATAAGTTAGAAAGTCAAAATTAAAAGGATAATGAAGAGCATTATGTAAATTAATATCTAGTCAGGTAAGGGTCAACATTTAATTTTAACAGTACATTCTTATTCCTAAGAAATATTGTTATGACAAAAATTATTGAAATGGGTTAGATTAGATGTTATTGTACACAAGCTTTTACTACTATTCACTTAGCAAACGCTACTTCCAGAATAAATGTTCGGAAGCCAGCATTAAAAATCTTAGTTGTTTTTCAACCATAAGTCAATCAAATACTATTATTTAGTGCTGAAATGCACCCATGCTTGCTGCCACAGCAAAGACTAATGTTTTGGAAAAGTTAGGTGAGTATGAAGAACATTTAGGCCCAGTCCTGGAATTCTTACTCATGCAAGTAATCCCTACTTATGCAAGGAGTATCATTTCCTGAAGAGAGTGTCCCAGGAACATCAGAAGCTCTACTGTGGAATTCTCAAGATGCTCAAAGCACCTTGCACTACACACCAGTCAGTTGACTGTGCCTGATACAGTGCCAGCTGAAGTCAAGGGAAAAACTTGCATGCAGTCCTAAAGCATTTTAAAGAAATGTTGTTCATGGAAGGCAGCGCCATTCAGCGATCATTACAATGCCAGGGAATCAACAACAGTCTTAACTCTGCCCTCTTTTGACCCTTCTGCACACAGCCCTTCACTTAACCATCCCCCCCCAACAGTGCTAGTAATTGAGGATATTTGGTGTAACAGTTGGTTGTGTCCAAAGAGGGTAGTTTGGAAAAGTCTTGTTTACAGTAAGCCAGTCAAAGAGAATGATGGAAGGCTGGCATCCCTAGGAGGTTAGAATTAAGGTTGCAGGGCATGGTCTGTAGCGAACAGTAGTTGAAATGATAAAGTATGTGCGTGTGGGTGGATGTGCTGCAATAATAATAATAATAATTAATAATAGATGCATGTATTGCTAGGTGGTTTAACTTTTCTTTTCCCTGTGTTTGTGGGTTTGTGTCATGCATGTTGCATGTGTAGCAGCCATAACTGCTTCACAACAAAGTTTACTATATTCTTTTCTTACATTTTTACAATATGTAATTAGGGATGTGCACTGCAGGAGAGGAGAGAGGGGTGGACGTATGGAGGGTAGAAGGGCAGCAGGAGAATATTTCTTTTGTCAGAACCTGTGCATGGGCCCGTCCCTGTTATAGGATAAAATCTGACAGAAAAGCATAGGTTTTCCTGGAGAAAGTTTTATGTGCACCCCACTCCCATTAATCAGGTTTGCATGCACCTTTGTCTACCACCCACACATTGTTCAGACTTCTGATTGATGAGGGAGGTGCACAATCAGGCTTAGCTGTGCCCTAATTTCAATGTAAAACAAACTCATTGCATCAGTTCTCCTCAGGGCACACCTGTCTGTCAAGTTTTGTGGAGATAGACAATGTTGCTGAGAAATATCGGTCAATAATGAAAATTGAATTTGGTCTCTGACTGAAATTTTCCCAGTTCTAAGACTTCCTACTGAAAATATATGAAGAAAAGCCAAATAAAAGCCCTGTAGAAAATTCTTTTGTTCTGCTCAGAAGTCACACTCTACATCATCCGTGTTTCCCCACTTTTGTATTAAAAAGTGAACACAGATTATGAAAAAGACGTGATTGACTATGACCTATCTTTATTTTTCAATAATTGGTCATATATTTTTTTTTTCATAAAGAGGCTTCTTCAAGCAACACAAAGTACTCAAGTCACAGATCATGCTGTCAATCTGCTCAAATATGCTTACATTTTCTGAGATCAGAGAGCAGACTGTCAAAGTAGTTAACAAGTGTGCTTCTTCAGTTCAATATTTCCAGAACTTTCTTTTAATATATATCATCTGTCAAATATAATCAGGAAAGAAATTATCTTGTCAGAAGCTTCATACTTAGCTTCCTCACTGGAAACTCGTAGGTTTCCATATCTTGCTTTTTTTCCAGTGCAAATTCCATGAAGGCTGTGCCCTTGACCCAGTATTAAGGCACTTTGAGCAGAATCAGAAATCAAGTTAGTGTAGTTGGTATGCAGGCACTGTTCAGCAATAAGCTAAGCCCTCAGCCGTAACAGAGGACTTTCTTTCAGTAGATTCCTATTTCTTTTCCACATTCTGTATAATTAGTATTCTGTTTCATGGATATATTCAGTATTATTGATAGGTGCTTGACTTTTTTTCTTGTAAGGAAGAAAAAAGGGAAAAGAAAGAGGAGAGATACCAGTGCTGTGTGATTTCCCCTGCATAAAAGAGTCTAGCAGCATTTGTTGGGAAATGATGATGTTTCAAGGATTAGCTGATTGGAGTGTGCTCCAGAATTGATACATTCAGTGGCCAGTGTTTGTTAGAAAGGCTTTGACATAAACAACAGAGGGAAAGAGATATATGTGTGACTTCTTGGCTGAGGCTTGCTTCTTGGGATTGGTCGGTGACCAATTATTAATGCCTCTTTAGGTGGGAATGAGTAGGAAGAGCCCAGTCACGTTACCTGGGGCTTACATGCCTGTCAGTGGTAAAGGAACCCCCAGGACCACAACATAACATAGCACCAGAAACAGATTGTGGGGAGAAAGAGGAAGATGCAACAAATTTATTTCCTATCTGCCACATTAAGTCACACACCTCTCTGACCAGAACTTCTCCATGCAGGCCAGTGCAGTGAGTGACAGTCAAGGCTTTCCAGAGGAAGCTTGCCTCAGCCACAGCCAGGGAAGGAGAGAGAAACAATTGTTTAACTGAAAGTCGCACATAAGTAATTCACAAAAAGAAAAGGAGTACTTGTGGCACCTTAGAGACTAACCAATTTATTTGAGCATGAGCTTTCGTGAAAGCTCATGCTCAAATAAATTGGTTAGTCTCTAAGGTGCCAAAAGTACTCCTTTTCTTTTTGCGAATACAGACTAACACGGCTGTTACTCTGAAATAAGTAATTCAGTTCTTCAGCAAGGCCACCAAGTTCCCAAGTTTTCTTTGCTGCCTGTCCTAGATTTAGGTAGATGCTTCCTGAGCCTCTTTTCCTCTTTGGACAAAAAGAGTAGGAAAACAACACTTCTTTCTCTCAAGAACATAGGGGGAATCTTTGTAGCCAGCAAGTCATCTGAGGCAGTGCAAGCCTCGGGCCTAAATCTTTAACAGTCATCCCTATGTACCTCAGTGCAGAGTGTGGATGCCTCATTACAAGGGGGTGAGTGTCAAAATGGTTCAGGAGGGTTTCCCTGATTCTCATCTGACTTACACCGCTATGGTTGCGTTGACTTCAATGGACTTGCCCCTGAGGTGCACCAGCAAAAGAAAGAGGAGAATCAGGCCAAAGAATTTGCTAAAGGAAGTTTCCGTTATTGCCCTTGCTGAAGGGGTATTCTGCCTAAGTTTAGTTGCAAGCTTTTTGTACCAGGCTACATGTAGTCTTTTCACACTTATAAAGGGAGACAAACTACGTATGCTAGTCAATGTCCTTATGCAATCAGCTTCTTTTGAGGCAAGCTTCTTCTACATGCAAAGGGAAACTTGGATGTGCTGCCCTAGTCAGGCAAGTGTAGTATGATGGGTGTCTCATCTCTTTACACCACGTATGCTCAAAGCTGACCGTGAAATGTCACTTCATTCTTCCCCCCAGTATGCACCAGGCATCCTGAAAATCAACTGCTGTGCATGTTGCCCAATTGCTGCGGCTGATTTACAAAACCATATTAGTGATAACAAACAGCAACAAAACATGCCTCCCTGATAGCTCCCTGTAAACTTTGTTTTAAGTGTACCTAAAAAATAAATGAAAACTTTATATATGGTTTTGAGTATTTGAGTTCCATGGGAGATCTATGTATTGCAAAGTGGAAAGGCCTTACTCTTCCAGAAGTTCCACAGCAATGCCTCTCTAGCATTGAAGGCCATCACAAATAAGTTAAAAAATTTAGCATGAATACTTTTCAATGGTGTTTCATGTCTTCCTAGGGGAATTTTTGTTCTTTAGAATCTTCAGCTTGGTAGGTTACTCTGCTTGCACTTGAATGGAACATTGTGTCTCTCCACAGAGTCCACAGCTCACAACACATAGCAAATAACTACTCAGCACTTCCTGTCTTCATTCTCTATGTGGATTTTTTTCCATTCCATAATATGCTGCTGTGATCCTTCAAAGCCCAGTGCACACATCCTTAATGTGCAGAAGGAGAAATATAGTTCTGGAATAGCATTCAATAAAGTCATTTTGAAAGTTGGTTACATTTTCTTCACAGTACTACTTCACAGGCTACATTGATTGCAGTTCCTCAATAACCTTCATGTACATTAAAGAAAAAAAGAAAGGGAGAGAGAATTTAGCTGGATGCTTATGAAGGTTCCCTCTGGGCCTTCTCAGTGCTCCTTTTATTTTCATTTTACCACCCTGATGAGAACAAGTTCCTTAAGTTAACAGACTGTATGTAAGAAAGGAAAGTAAAACACCTGCCAGAACACTGGTCAGATATTTGGAACTCAGAAACCTTTGCTGAAAATTATTGCCTTGTGTCTCACCATGTTTCTGTCTTGTGCTTTTATTTAACAATGCAGGTAGCATTATTTAACTGCAAGGTAAAAGGCCTGGCAAGCTGTTCCATAAAAATCCATCTAGTCCTGATGTCCATACTTTCACTATCATCACACTTTCCTTTCCGGAGTACTGGCAATACGGTCTGAAACTCACTCAAAAACATCCGATGAAGTGAGCTGTAGCTCACGAAAGCTTATGCTCAAATAAATTGGTTAGTCTCTATGGTGCCACAAGTACTCCTTTTCTTTTTACGAATACAGACTAACACGGCTGTTACTCTGAAACCTGTCAGTATGGTGAGTGTACAATCAGTGCAGGATGCTTGTGAGATCCAGTGCTGTGGCTGAAATAACTCCTCAGAGCTGTCAGTGAACTCCTGACTTAGGCCCCCACCCTGCAAATACTCAAGCGGGTGCTTAACTTTAGGCATGAGGGTACTCCTGTTGAAGTCAATACAAGTGCTAGTGTGCTTAATGTTAGACATGTGCTCAAGTAACTTTCTAAATCAGGGCTTAAGCTTTGAATATCATAGAGCCTTCTTCTACACTATCCCCAAGCAGCTAACAATCTTCCTATTTCACTCTGCCAATCCACTCTATTCTTTACATGACTCCCTATTTGAGACGGTTCTTCTGTGTTCCTCACAAGAAGTGAATTACTCAAATAATATATATTTTTTTTTAAAAGGAAAGCAAAAACAATGGTATATCTCCTTTTTATGACCTCCCACTCCGGATTTATCAAGGGTCCTGTCTACTCTGTGTTTGCCTTGTTTAGACTGTAAGTCTTTGGGCAGGTACCGTCTGCATTTTTTGATCTTATAGGGCAAACAGTTATTAATAAATAATAATCAGAGAATGTGTAACCACTGATATATATTTCTGAACTACTTAACATTGTTCATAATTTCTCAAGACAGGAGAAAGGTAATTCTTTGTTCAAAGGTGAATAGCACAAGAACTGGCAAGCTTTGTCCAGAGACAGGCACAATCCCTTAGATCTGGAGAAGAGAGACTTTGACTGCACAGTTGGGTTTGCCAGAAGAAAGTTTGTATCCTTTACATTCCAATAATGGTCTGGAACTATGTTAATGGAAAGCATGACAAGGTCGGCATGGGAGAATCATGAAAATATGAATGTTACTTGTCACTGTCATTAGGCCAGTGATCCCTAGAGAGAAATCCACTGGCATGATTTCATTTTAAGACATTGCTTGGGATATACTGTAAAATATTACTGTATAGTATCAGGACAGATGCCTGAAACTTATATATTGTAGTCTGTTCATCTGTATTCGACAAAGTTTCATGTGTCATATGATGATGACGGTAAAGTATAATTAACATGGAGAAAAATACTAGTGAAATGGTACCTTTGTTATTCAAAAACTAAAAGGCACCAAATTTACAAAATGTTCTAATCTTGTGGTATACAAAATACTCAAAGGTGTAAGGAAACAAGAAAGGGAAAGAAGTAGCAAAGAAAGGGGGAAAGCAAGAGAGAGACAAGGGAAAAAACCACAATGCAATCGGAATCGGATTTGGGAATTGTAGGAAGCAAACATGATCCACATTTAATCCTTCTTAGAAATATGTAATATAACACTAACCCCTCTTTAGGCCTAATCTCGCAACATTCTGAACACCTCTTGTGTATTGCAGTGTCTAGTCTCCTACTGAAAGCATTGGGAGCCCACATTATTCCAAGGCCTGCAACCTCTCTGCAGACTATGACACAAAAAGACTCTCTGTGCATCCACTTCCCTTGTAGGGGGCATGGATCAGTGTTCATGCTGCACTGTCAGTACCCAGCCCGGGCCAGGGAAGCTAATGATCCAACCAGTGGACAAAATTCAGTGATGAATCCCGGTCACATGCCATTTGATGCACATTGTGCCTATGCTAAAAGGACCTCCCTTGTACATGGAAGGTGGGATGATGCCTGACTCACTAACTACTGCAGGGTTGGGAGAATCAGTTATCACTTGGTAACCCCATCCCTGCTGCCAAAGCTCACTATCCAAAGTGGCAATCCTGTGAAACAAAACAATCAATTAATTATGCACTTGAAATTTATGAATGTAATGAAACATGCATTTAAGAGAATAGTTTGTCCCTGTGCAATGTGAACTTGGATTGCTTTAAAGTCCACATGTTGCTATGCCACACAAAGTTGTGTAATTGCTGCAAAGTCTATACATACCTGTTCAATACAAACTGGTGCAACTGCTTCGAAGTCCAGACAGCTTGAATAAACCATTGACTGTACCCATAAAAGCCTATAACATTGACCCACACTGACAAAACAACACCCTTCTTAAAGAAGAGCTGCGATTGGCACTGCTTAAAGAGGGTGACCTGATCTCCCAATCCTGCTCTAAAACTTAGAACCTTTAAGGAAGATGCCATTTATGAACATTTGCATTGACTTGTTATTTGTATGTGTCCTGCCTAGTGGTTGGAGCAGGTGCCAGGGGCTGGGGCCAGAGCCAAGAGGCACTCCCAGGGTAAGGAGCCTGAAGTTGGAGCCCGGGGACAGAACCCGAACCAGAGGTCAGATGTCCGAGCCCTGGTAGGAGCCGAAGTCAGGAATCAGAGCTGATGGTCAAGACCGGGTTACCTGGAGTGAGGCAAGGCTGAGAGGCCAACGCAAGAGCAGGCCTGGGTCTGACACTGGCATAAGGCAGGAACAGTCCTGGGAACAAGCAGGCACAGGGAGCTATCACAACTTTGGGCAAATGCTTTGACTGGCCATTGGCCTAATGCTGCTGCTGGGCTTAAGAGCATGAATGTTGGTTCCTCCAGCCAACTGGACCGTCTGGCCAATCAGGTGATTCTGCTGAAAGTCAACCACGATCCAGCTGTGAGTCCTCTGTTGCTCCCTCGAGAAGTGAAGCTAGCTGATTCAAGCCTCACTGCAAACCCTTATTCCTGATAACATCATAGTTTCAATGCCCCTTTCTAAAAAGAGATAGTATTGGTCAGTCACTTGCTATAATGCCACTGTCTATATGAAGCTAGCATTGTTCCTCTGCTGCAACAGATACTGACCAAATAAGAACAAAGCAAAAGCAGATATCCTGCCTTGCAAAACCGGAGAGAGCTGATATGCATATTGTTCTGACATTGTCTGTAACCAACCTATAAGGGGGTTGCCTTTGTCTAATAAGGTTGCCATCCGGGTTCCTTTCCATAACAAAAGATATTTTCCCAGAAACAACGGCTCATGTAGTAACAAAATAAGATGATAAGAAAAAAAGGCTATGAGATTAAAAGAGATAAACTTGATTTCATGAGACAGGATTTGAGAAGACAAGAGCTACAAAAAGGACCCTCTGAATGAATGAATGAAACTAATTAAACTTGTCAGAGTAAACTGATGGTGAATTGCAATAGTCTGATGAGAGCTGTCATGTCTCTAGTGTCTGACAGAACTGATTAGAGCCAGGCTGTTGCAGAATTAAGAATCAATATATTGTGGAGAATGCAAATATGAGTTATTTATAGATACGGTATTCCAGAAAGAAGAACAAAGCTCCCCCAGGTCAATACGCAAACCAATGTTCTTCTGAAGTATCCATTCCCATGGAAATACTATGCAGTGCAGTCAGCAATCTCCTCTGATCGCTTCAGCTAGACAAAATCTGAGGTGGATCCTGTGTGGTGACGCAGTGCAGCACACTGGATGTGATTCTCAGTCTGAAAGCTAGAGAGCCATGGGATTTCTTAGACTAATCAGAATGAATCCATGATGTCAGGACTTCTGGTGCTTCTGTGGCCATCAGTGCTACAGGAGGCATGGCAATAGTTATTACAATTGTGAAGGTGATGTTGTGTAGGGAGGCAACAGGGAGTCCAGCCAATCCACGAAGACCTATTTTTGATCCCAACCATTGCCGGTTTTACTTAAATCCAAAGGTGTGGGTGTGCCTGAGTACTAATGGAATGAATACAGAGTTCCAAAATAGCAGTATCAAGCCTTTAATTAAAGCCACAGTGGATCCACCATCAACAACATGACAAATCCCCTGATAATGAACTTGTTTCATCACTATATTGTCTTCTGGAAGGCATTCTGGGAATGATGGCATAGTGCAGTGAGTGGTTTTAGGGGAATTATATATTAAATGTCCATACTGCACATCTGTGTTAGGGACATACTCAAACAGGAATTGGAGTGTATGTATACCTATCAAAAGATTTTGTGAAATCTGCTGCTAAATCTTGCAATACAATCCATTTTGCTCAATGGAACAATTTAGTCTTATCATGAGAGAGCATGAGAACGTGTTCTGGTAGATTTCACATGTCCACTGTACAATTACTGAATTCCAGGTTATTACCCATTTTTGTTATAGCACAAAAGTTACAGTAGTGTATGAGATAATGTAATGGAAGAAAAAGTTTAGAAATACAAAGTCTTCTTAATTACATTGTAAAGTATGGTTAGTGCCACGTACTGCAGTGTCATCTCTCTCTCTCTCTCTCTCTCTCTCTCTCTCTCTCTCTCTCTCTCTCTCTTTGGCTTTGGACTTCTAATTATCAAATGGCAGAGTAAGGAAGCAATATGGTTTGTATCCAATTTGAATAGCTCATTTTAGACATGGATTATACCAATATTTTAAAGGAAGGCTAAGACCTATGTCAAGGTTCCTCCCCCACTCTGAACTCTAGGGTACAGATGTGGGGACCTGCATGAAAAACCTCCTAAGCTTATCTTTACCAGCTTAGGTCAAAACTTCCCCAAGGTACAAAATATTACCCCCGTTATCCTTGGAATGGCCGCTACCACCACCAAACTAATACTGGTTACTGGGGAAGAGCTGTTTGGACGCGTCCTTCCCCCCAAAATACTTCCCAAAACCTTGCACCCTACTTCCTGGACAAGGTTTGGTAAAAAGCCTCACCAATTCGCCTAGGTGACTACAGACCCAGACCCTTGGATCTTAAGAACAATGAACAATCCTCCCAACACTTGCACTCCCCCTTTCCTGGGAAATGTTGGATAAAAAGCCTCACCAATTTGCATAGGTGACCACAGACCCAAACCCTTGGATCTGAGAACAATGAAAAAGCATTCAGTGTTTTACAAGAAGACTTTTAATAAAAAATAGAAGTAAATAGAAATAAAGAAATCCCCCCTGTAAAATCAGGATGGTAGATATCTTACAGGGTAATTAGATTCAAAAACATAGAGAACCCCTCTAGGCAAAACCTTAAGTTACAAAAAAGATACACAGACAGAAATAGTTATTCTATTCAGCACAATTCTTTTCTCAGCCATTTAAAGAAATCATAATCTAACACATACCTAGCTAGATTACTTACTAAAAGTTCTAAGGCTCCATTCCTGTTCTGTCCCTGGCCAAGACGACTACAGACAGACACACAAACCCTTTGTTTCTCTCCCTCCTCCCAGCTTTTGAAAGTATCTTGTCTCCTCATTGGTCATTTTGGTCAGGTGCCAGCGAGGTTACCTTTAGTTTCTTAACCCTTTACAGGTGAGAGGAGCTTTCCCCTGGCCAGGAGGGATTTCAAAGGGGTTTACCCTTCCCTTTATATTTATGACACGCCCCCCAAATCTCAGCTAGGGTGAAACACTGGCTGGGATTTCTTCCTGGAGCTCTAGGAAAACAGAGTTAATAAGACACATGCATCTCTAAATATACCACCAAGTACATAAAGACTAACAATATTTTCCACATCTCAAGGACGATTTTAACCAGTTGATTCTGGGAAACTTTCACGGGAGAGTGCATCAGCCACTTTGTTAGAAGCTCCTGAGATGTGTTGGATGTCGAAATCAAAATCTTGGAGAGCTAAACTCCACCGAAGAAGTTTTCTGTTAGTTTCTTTGACGGTGTGAAGCCACTTTAGTGCAGCATGGTCGGTTTGCAGGTGGAAACGCCGTCCCCAAACATATGGGCGTAGCTTTTCCAGAGCGTAGACAATGGCATAACATTCTTTTTCAGTGACTGACCAGTTGCTTTCCCTCTCAGACAGTTTTTTGCTGAGAAACACTACAGGGTGGAATTCTTGATCAGGTCCTTTCTGCATTAAAACTGCTCCCACACCACGCTCGGATGCATCTGTGGTTACTAGGAACGGTTTGTCAAAGTCTGGGGCCCTTAGTACAGGGTCAGACATGAGTGTCGCTTTAAGCTTGTTAAAGGCCTTCTGACACTTTCCGGTCCACTGAACAGCATTTGGCTGTTTCTTTTTGGTTAGGTCTGTCAGTGGGGCAGCGATTTGGCTGTAGTGCGGTACAAATCGTCTGTAATAACCGGCCAAGCCTAAGAAGGATTGAACCTGTTTCTTTGACTTTGGGACAGGCCACTTTTGGATAGCATCCACTTTGGCCTGTAGGGGGCTGATAGTTCCTTGACCCACCTGGTGTCCAAGGTAAGTCACTCTGTTTAGGCCTATTTGACACTTCTTAGCCTTAACAGTTAGTCCTGCCTCCCTTATGCGCTCAAGGACTTTTTGTAGATGTTCCAGGTGGTCTGCCCAGGAATCCGAAAATATAGCCACATCGTCAAGGTAGGCGACTGCATATTCTCCTAATCCCGCTAGGAGACCATCTACAAGTCTTTGGAAAGTGGCGGGTGCATTTCGCAGCCCGAAAGGGAGTACATTAAATTCATACAGCCCGAGATGTGTGATGAAGGCTGACCTTTCCTTGGCAGATTCATCTAGCGGTACCTGCCAGTACCCCTTGGTTAAGTCCAAGGTAGAGATGAACTGGGCCCTTTCCAGTTTCTCTAATAGTTCATCTGTGCGTGGCATGGGATAGTTGTCTGGGCGAGTTACAGCATTTAGCTTACGGTAGTCCACGCAAAAACGTATTTCCCCATCTGGTTTGGGAACTAGAACCACTGGAGATGCCCATGCACTTTCAGAGGGGCGGATTACACCCATCTGTAACATATCCTGGATCTCCCGTTCTATAGCAGTTTTAGCTTGAGGAGACACCCGGTAAGGTTGGACCCTAATTGGGTGAGCATTACCTGTGTCAATGGAGTGGTAGGCCCGTTCAGTCAGTCCTGGGGTGGCTGAGAACGTTGGTGCGTAGCTAGTGCACAGCTCCTGGATCTGCTGTCGCTGCATACGCCCAAGGGTCATGGAGAGGTTCACCTCTTCCACACCACCAGCACATTTCCCTTCGTAGTAGACACCTTCAGGCCACTCAGCGTCGTCTCCTCCCTGGGCTGTAAACTGACAAACCTTTAATTCTCTGGAATAAAAGGGCTTTAGAGAATTAATATGATACACCTTAGGCTTTCGGTTGGAGGTGGGGAATGCTATGAGATAATTAACAGCTCCCAGGCGCTCCTGGACCACGAATGGCCCTTCCCACGATGCTTCCATTTTATGGGCCTGGAGCGCCTTTAAGACCATGACCTGGTCTCCTACTTTGAAGGAACGCTCTCTGGCATGTTTATCATACCAGGCTTTTTGCTCTTTTTGAGCATCCTGTAAGTTTTCTCTAGCAAGGGCTAAAGAGGTTCGGAGGGTGGTTTGTAGGTTGGTTACAAAGTCCAGAATGTTAGTTCCTGGAGAAGGTGTAAATCCCTCCCATTGCTGCTTCACCAACTGCAATGGCCCCTTAACCTCACGGCCATATACAAGTTCAAATGGGGAAAACCCTAAACTGGGATGTGGTACAGCTCTGTAGGCAAAGAGCAACTGCTGCAATACTAGGTCCCAATCATTGGAGTGCTCATTTACGAATTTACGTATCATGGCCCCCAAAGTTCCATTAAACTTCTCCACCATGCCATTTGTTTGATGATGGTAAGGAGTGGCAACCAAGTGATTTACCCCATGAGCTTCCCAAAGGTTTTTCATAGTTCCTGCCAGGAAATTAGTCCCTGCATCTGTGAGGATGTCGGAGGGCCAACCTACCCTGGCAAAAATGTCTGCTAGTGCCTGGCACACACTTTTAGCCCTGGTGTTGTTTAGAGCTACTGCTTCCGGCCATCGGGTGGCAAAATCCATGAAAGTCAGTATGTACTGCTTTCCTCTGGGTGTCTTTTTCGGAAAAGGACCCAGAATATCCACAGCTACTCGCTGAAATGGAACTTCAATGATGGGGAGTGGCTGGAGAGGAGCTTTGACCTGGTCTTGGGGTTTTCCCACTCTTTGGCACACCTCACAAGACTGGACATAGGTAGAAACATCCTTGCCCATTCCCTCCCAGTGGAATGACCCCCCCAAACGGTCTTTGGTCCTGTTCACCCCAGCATGGCCACTAGGGTGATCATGGGCTAAGCTCAAGAGCTTGGCCCGGTATTTAGTTGGAACTACCAACTGTCTCTGAGGATGCCAGTCTTCCTGGTGTCCCCCAGAAAGAGTTTCCTTGTATAAAAGTCCTCTTTCTACAACAAACCTGGATCGATTAGAAGAGCTGAGAGGCGGTGGGTTGCTCCGTGCCGCCGTCCAAGCTCTCTGGAGGCTTTCATCTGCTTCCTGTTCGGTCTGGAACTGTTCCCTTGATGCTGGAGACATCAGTTCCTCATGGGATTGTGGACCTAGGCTTGGTCCCTCTGGAAGCGATATAGGGGATGGAGCTGTTTCTGTTGACTGTGAACCGCTCTCCGCTGGTGCACTATGTTGGGATTCAGGCTCCGGCTGAGCCTCTTGTGTAGGGTTATCGGCTGCTGCCAGTTCAGGTTCGGTGGGGCCCTCTGGTGTTGAGGTTGCAAGTACTGGATTCAGTGCTGACACGGGGTCTGGTGTTGGTTGTTCAACTGGTTCCGGTTCTGGGACTGGTTCCGTCTGGGTCTCTGGGACTGGATCCACTACTGCTGTTGCAGACATTGGCCTGGGGTCCAGGTCCATCACCTCTGACTGGGTCCTGATAGAAGTTTCCGGAACAGAGCTAGGCCTCACGGCTTGTTTAGCCTGGTTGCGGGTGACCATTCCCACCCTCTTGGCCTGCTTCACATGATTGGCCAAGTCTTCCCCCAACAGCATGGGGATGGGATAATCATCATAGACTGCAAAAGTCCACATTCCTGACCAGCCCTTGTACTGGACAGGCAACTTGGCTGTAGGCAAATTGAAAGAGTTGGACTTGAAGGGTTGAATCGTCACTTGGATCTCTGGGTTGATTAAATTGGGGTCCACTAAGGAAGCATGGATAGCTGACACTTGTGCTCCGGTGTCCCTCCACGCGGTGACCTTCTTCCCGCCCACACTCACAGTTTCCCTCCGCTCCAAGGGTATCTGGGAGGTATCTGGGCCTGTGGACCTCTGGTGTGATTCCGGTGCAATGAACTGTAATCTGTTGGGGTTCTTGGGGCAGTTGGCCTTTACATGCCCCAGCTCGTTACACTTAAAACATCGTCCAGCTGACGGGTCACTGGGGCGAGGAGGGTTGCTGGAGAACGGGGTGGTGGGACGATAAGGGGTCTGGAGGGTTCTTTGGGAGGTAGGTGGGGCTTTGGGCGGCCCCCGGTAATAGGGTGTGGTCTGGGGTGGTCCCTTCTGGTCTCCGCTCCAACTGCGACCAGTTTTCTTCTTCTCTGCCACCTCCACCCATCTGGCTCCAATCTCTCCTGCCTCAATTACAGTTTTGGGTTTCCCATCTAGGATGTATCTTTCTATTTCCTCAGGAACACCCTCTAAGAATTGTTCCATTTGCATTAGGAAGGGCAAATTTACTGGAGATTCAACACTTGCTCCTGATATCCAGGCATCCCAATGTTTTACAATGTGGTAGGCATGTCGGGTAAATGACATGTCTGGTTTCCACCTTAGGGCTCTGAACCTCCGACGAGACTGCTCGGGTGTTATCCCCATTCTGACTCTCGCCTTGGATTTAAACAGTTCATACTTGTTCATGTGTTCTTTAGGCATTTCAGCTGCCACCTCAGCTAAGGGTCCACTGAGCTGCGGCCTCAGCTCTACCATGTATTGGTCAGTAGAGATGTTGTACCCAAGGCAGGCCCTTTCGAAGTTTTCTAAGAAGGCCTCAGTATCATCACCTGCCTTGTAGGTGGGGAACTTTCTGGGATGGGAAGTGGTACCTGGAGAAGGATTGCTAGGGTTTGTTGGTATATTCTGCTGGGCCTTTATCCTCTCCATCTCCTCCACATGCTTCCTCTCTTTTTCCCTCTCCTCCTCCACATGCTTCCTTGCCTCCATTTCCCTCTTGTGGGCAGCCTCTTGGTGTTGTTCTGCCTCCCTTTCTTGTTCCTTCTTCAGCTGCATGAGTTCTATCTGTCTTTCATGTTCCCTTTGTTTTTCCTCAGCCTGAAATTTGGCTAATTCCAGCTGTAGTCGAGCTGAGGATTTGGCCATTCTAACCTCTCTGTTTTTAACTAACTTTACACCCGAGGTTTAGAAATAAACAAACAAAACTTGGCTGTAAAATTTTGCTGTGCTGGAATAGAATACCTATTCTCTGATAGTGATTGTCAGCCTACAGAAAAAGACAATTCCCTTGTCTCTGCTCTGGGCCCAAATTAAAGCAAAAAACCTCCAACTACTTGGAAACCTGCTTACCCAGCCCAAAGAAGAAAAAAAATTTCTTTTCAAACCTGTGCTCCTTGTAAAACAAAAAAAAAAAAAATCAAAATCCTAAAAAAAAACCCTGCCACTTTTGTCTCCAGGCAAATGGGTAGAGCACACACCCCCTATTTACTTTTAGGAAGAAAAGAAAAAAAAAAACCTCTGGGTTGGAAGACTGTGAATTTCCCTGCAGGAGTTAAGTACCCTGCCTCCAGGCAAGAAAACCTGCAATTCACAAGATAATCCCCTTTTGTCTCTGCTTGGCCACAAAGCAGAGAGAAACCAAGCTGCTTTCAGTTTCAAAGCTGCCTTCTGGACTTCCTAAAAATTCCTTTTTAAAATCTGTATTTCTAGTTCAAAAAATCTCAACTGGATCTCAAAATGATTTCAGGTTAATCCCACCACTGTGCCACCATGTCAAGGTTCCTCCCCCACTCTGAACTCTAGGGTACAGATGTGGGGACCTGCATGAAAAACCTCCTAAGCTTATCTTTACCAGCTTAGGTCAAAACTTCCCCAAGGTACAAAATATTACCCCCGTTATCCTTGGAATGGCCGCTACCACCACCAAACTAATACTGGTTACTGGGGAAGAGCTGTTTGGACGCGTCCTTCCCCCCAAAATACTTCCCAAAACCTTGCACCCTACTTCCTGGACAAGGTTTGGTAAAAAGCCTCACCAATTCGCCTAGGTGACTACAGACCCAGACCCTTGGATCTTAAGAACAATGAACAATCCTCCCAACACTTGCACTCCCCCTTTCCTGGGAAATGTTGGATAAAAAGCCTCACCAATTTGCATAGGTGACCACAGACCCAAACCCTTGGATCTGAGAACAATGAAAAAGCATTCAGTGTTTTACAAGAAGACTTTTAATAAAAAATAGAAGTAAATAGAAATAAAGAAATCCCCCCTGTAAAATCAGGATGGTAGATATCTTACAGGGTAATTAGATTCAAAAACATAGAGAACCCCTCTAGGCAAAACCTTAAGTTACAAAAAAGATACACAGACAGAAATAGTTATTCTATTCAGCACAATTCTTTTCTCAGCCATTTAAAGAAATCATAATCTAACACATACCTAGCTAGATTACTTACTAAAAGTTCTAAGGCTCCATTCCTGTTCTGTCCCTGGCCAAGACGACTACAGACAGACACACAAACCCTTTGTTTCTCTCCCTCCTCCCAGCTTTTGAAAGTATCTTGTCTCCTCATTGGTCATTTTGGTCAGGTGCCAGCGAGGTTACCTTTAGTTTCTTAACCCTTTACAGGTGAGAGGAGCTTTCCCCTGGCCAGGAGGGATTTCAAAGGGGTTTACCCTTCCCTTTATATTTATGACAACCTACATGAAGAAAATACAGATGGCCTCCTCCTGTTGCACATAGCTGTAAAGTTATTGGAAAAGTATTATTTGTCTGTGATAATATTCAGCTCGTGAAGCAGACAAGACAATCTGAAAGTGAAATAGATAGAGTATAACCAGAGGTCACAGCCTACAAGGAAAATGAATGAGTTTACTAAATTAGGAATATTAAACACCCACTAGTGTTGCTTCCTAGAAAACAAATTGAAAAACATCATTCAGCCTAGTTTGGAGAGAAGAGGCTCTTCTCATGTATTATCACTTGGAACATTTGCATGGAAAAGATCTTTGTTCCATTGGTGTTTGTCTGCTCCTGCTCTGAATAAATAATAATAGTAATAATAATAATAATAATAATAAAATAAGAGTAACATGCCACATTTATACTGTACCTTTCATGAAGGAATGCTCCTATTTTGCAAACACTTATGCATGTGCATAACTTTATTTACCTAAGTAGTCCTGTTGACATATCTGGAACTGCTCATGTGTTTAAAGTTAGGCAAACACAAGTCCTTGCAGGAGAGAGGCACAAGGATCACTGTCTCTGGGGTAAAACACAAATAATGTTTAACAGTGAAAGTAGTGAACAGGAGCAGCAAACGGGAGTTTTGCGAGGGAGTTCTCCAAGTAAAGGAAGAGTGACTACGTGACCCTTAGGGTGGGTTTCCTGTCTCAGTCTGTTTGTTGAGTGCTTGCTTCCTGCTTGTCCTGTGCCTGCTTGATTGAAGTTTATAGTGGGGTCTGTTTTAGAGGCTGTGTGCTGACCCAATCAGGCCTGCTAGGCTAGGCTGAGAGCTTCCTAACAGGTTCTAGCCTGCTATCCTTTGATCCCTGATCCCTTTAGGATCCCTTGACAAGAGGGCAGGGCTAACACCCAGAGTATAGGGGTTTAAAAAGCCAGCTCCTAAGCAACCAGAGGAGCTAGCAAACAGAAGCAGCAGATAGAGGAGTTCTGCAAGGTTGTTTAGAGAGGGAGACTGAGAGCCAGATACACCTAACAAACATACTCTAAACTTAGGCCAGTAATCTCCGCCTAACCAAAGAACAAACAAACAAATCCCGTGCAAGAGTAAAAATAGTGCAGGCAGAAATCCAACAACTGAGTGTGGGCTATCCAGTTTATGGAATCAAATGCAGCATCTGTGATTACCTGCCTTGGTGGCAGGTGGAATCTGTGTGTGCATTCGGTGCAACAACTCATGGACCAAGTACAGGGTCTTGAGACCAGAATGGTTGAACTGGAGGAGCTAAGGGAGACAGAGAGGTACATACAAAAGACTTTCTGGGACACAGAGGAGTAGTCCCATCCCCAATCTGACAGTTTCTGTGCTGTTGAGGAGAAAAAGTCTCGGGGAAGGAGAACATCAAGCTGGAGCAGAGGAAAATGATCCCATAGTTGAGACCCTCCCTCCAGATGATGTCATGATATCCTCTTGCACTAAGGATTCTCCTGCAGAGGAGGGAACCCTAGTTACTAGGAAGAGACAAGTAATAGTAATGGGGAATTCACTTATTAGAACTATAGACAGTTGGGTTTGTGATTGCCGAGAGAGCCGTATGGTGACTTGCCTGCCTGGTGTGAAGGTTGTGGAACTCTTGAGACATCTAGACAGACTTATGTGCGCTGCTGGGGAGGAACCAGTGGTCATGATACACGTAGGTATCAATAACATAGGGAAAGGTAGGAGATGGGTCCTGGAAGCCAAATTTAGGCTGCTAGGTAGGAGAGTGAAGTTCAGAACTTCCATGGTAGCACAGTTGGCAATGGGCTTTGTTGCAAGGATAGGTTCCTGGGTTAGTGGTTCTGTTGTGTGGTATGTGGTTGACCCAACATTCTCACAAATCTTGGGAGACAGGCCAGTCCTTGCCTACAGACAGCCCCCCAACCTGAAGCAAATACTCACCAGCAACCACATACCACACAACAGAACCACTAACCCAGGAACCTGTCCTTGCAACAAAGCCCGTTGCCAACTGTGCCCACATATCTATTCAGGGGACACCATCACAGGGCCTAATAACATCAGCCACACTATCAGAGGCTCGTTCACCTGCACATCCACCAATGTGATATATGCCATCTTGTGCCAGCAATGCCCCTCTGCCATGTACATTGGTCAAACTGGACAGTCTCTACATAAAAGAATAAATGGACACAACATCAGATGTCAAGAATTATAACATTCATAAACCAGTCGGAGAACACTTCAATCTCTCTGGTCACACGATTACAGACATGAAAGTTGCGATATTACAACAAAAAAACTTCAAAACCAGACTCCAGCGAGAGACTGTTGAATTGGAATTAATTTGCAAATTGGATACAATTAACTTAGGCTTGAATAGAGACTGGAAGTGGCTAAGTCATTATGCAAGGTAACCTATTTCCCCTTGTTTTTTCCTACCTCTCCCCACCCCCCCCCCGACGTTCTTGTTAAACCCTGGATTTGTGCTGGAAATGGCCCACTTTGATTATCATACACATTGTAAGGAGAGTGATCACTTTAGATAAGCTATTACCAGCAGGAGAGTGCAGTGGGGGGAGAGAAAACCTTTTGTAGTGGTAAACGCCCATTTTTTCATGCTTTGTGTGTATAAAAAGATCTTCTATACTTTCCACAGTATGCATCCGATGAAGCGAGCTGTAGCTCACGGAAACTTATGCTCAAATAAATTGGTTAGTCTCTAAGGTGCCACAAGTACTCCTTTTTTTTTTGCGAATACAGACTAACATGGCTGTTACTCTGATAACTGTAGTATGTAACCTATTGCTCAAATCAGCCTCTGTCCCAGATGATTGGAAGATAATTCATGTAACACCAATTTTTTTTTTTTAAGTCTCCAGCGGCAACCTTGGCAATTACAGGCTGGTAAGCCTAACTTCAGTACCAGTCAAATTGGTTGAAACCACAGTAAAGAACAGAATTATCAAACACATAGAGGAACACAATATGTTGGGGAAGAGCCAACATGGCTTTGGCAAAGGGAAATCTAACCAATTAGAATTCTTTGAGGGTGTCAACAAGCATATGGATAAAGGTGATCTGAGCTCTATAGTGTACTTAGACTTTCAGTAAGCCTTTGACAAGGTCCCACACCAAAGGCTGTTAAGCAAAGGGGAAGGTCCTCTCATGGATCAGTAGCTGGTTAAAAGATAGGAAATAAAGGATAGGCATATATAGTCAGTTTTCACAATGGAGAGAGGTAAATAGCAGCCTCCCCCAAAGATCTGTACTGGGAACTGTGATGTTTAGCATATTCATAAATTATCTGGAAAAGGGGACGAACAGTGAGGTGGCAAAATTTGCCTACATTACAAAATTACTCAAGGTAGCCAAGTTCAAAGCTGACAGCAAAGAGCTACAAAGGGATCTCACAAAACTGGGTGACTGGGCAGCAAATGGCAGATGAAATTGAGTGTTGACAATGCATATTGAAAAACATAATCCCAACTATACATAAAATGACAGGGTCTAATTTAGCTGTTCTCACTCAAGAAAGAGATCTTGTAGTCATCATCGTGGAGAGTTCTCTGAAAACATCTGCTCATGTACAGCTGCAGTCAAAAATGCTAACAGAATGATAGAAACCATTAGGGAAGGGACAGATAATAAGACAGAAAATATCATAATGCACTATTTAAACCCCTGGTATGCCCACACCTTGAATAATATGTGCAGTTCTGGTCGCTCCATCTTAGAATATGTTAGAGATCTATAAAATCATGAATGGTGTAAAGAAAGCGAACAAGGAAGTGTTACTTACCCCTTCACATAACACAAGAACTAGGGGTTCCCCAACAAAATTAATAGGCAGCAGGTTTTAAAACATAAAGAAGTACTTTCTCACACAATGCACAGTCAACCTGTGGAACTTATTGCCAGGGGATGTCGAGAAGGCCAAAAGTATAACAGGGTTCAAAAAAGTATTGAAAAAGTTCATGGAGGATAGGTCCATCAATGGCTATTAGTCGGGATGGTAAGGGATGTAACCCGATGCTCCGGGTGTCCCTAAACCTCTGATTGCCAGAAGCTAGGGCTGGACAACAGGGGATGGATCACTCACTAATTCCCTTGTTCTGTTAATGCCCTCTGAAGCTTATGATCCAAATTAGATCATATGATCCAAAAGCTTGAATGATCCAAATTAGAATTTGTTCAGGAAACCAGCATTAATACTCCTGACCGTTATGACATATACACTGGGATCTTTAACTTCCACACTCCCTTCCATCTTACCCAAACCAAAGGACCTCACGCAGCACAGTGTCTCTTAGCATCATGCTCAGGCATTGTTTCATAACTGACTCAGTGGGAGAGCACAATGTAATGAGTCACCATTAACTCTTCCTGGATCACTCAAGTGATCTTTGGAGAGCTCACATTCAAGTACTGACCAAGTCTGACTCTGCTTCCAGTTTGGACCTCTAAGATGTCACATAGCATGATGTGGCAGTGAAATTATCTAATTAAATAATAATTCTTGTTTGTGACATCATGGTATACTCCTAGGACAATGACTGTGATGTCCCACACAAAGATTGCAGGGTAACAATACCCATGGGGACCGGATGAACATCTATAAAATCTAGTTTCATATAAGGTCCTAAATATCTAAAACAACAAATCAAGCAACAAGGGAGAAAAAAAACTGAAAATACTATAAGTTACTGTATGTTTGTATAAATTCTTTCTAACAGAGAGCCAGGTTCTTAAATGTGTGGCTTTGGTCCTTTGAATTATAATGTCGTCCAACTCTCTACCATCAAAGATGTGAGGTGTCTCTGTTCTTTGACTTGATCATCATTGCAGCTCCATTAACTCTATTTGAGTTACACTGATTTAAACCAGCAGAGCATCTCACCTTTTTTCAAGTTTCTCCAAGAGGTATCAGTGAGGTCTTCAAAGTTCAGATGAAAACACCACAGGTGCCTTTACATCAAGAACAACCTTTATATAAAGATTAATGAGTAGAGTGACAGCTGAGATTCAGTAGTAGCTTACAGTAAAAAAACAATCTACAGAGCTGTAGCCCCATTTTTTTACCAGTAGTTGTTTGCTGAAAGCTTGTCTTTGACTGATTGTTCTGCTTTGTACTGATTCTGAATAATTAACCATTTATCAAGTTGTAGAGCAGCGACACCTCACATCCTTGGTTGGTAGAAAGTGGGACCACATTATAATTCAAAGAATCAAAGTCATGCATTTTACTTGTTAATGGCATGATTATATTCTTTTCTTCTTCACAAGCCACTGGTAAAAAGCTACTCAGAGTCTGTTAATCATCCATATGAGCCTTCTGTATACACTCCCAAATAATTGTTCAGGTATGACTTCTGAATAAGCACTCAGGCCCATGCATTCCATGTAAAGTGTTTCTGTTCAAAGCAAGGCAGTGCCAGATGCTACTCAGTTTAGCAAAGCTCTTGTGATAGCTATGAATGTCCCTCAGCATCATATATACCTGCACAAAAGTCAGGGCAATGTCACAAACACATTGAACATCTACTGTCTAGGCTGTATCTCTGGAGGCATGGTGGATGCTGCACTTGAACAAAAAGCTAAACTCTCACTCTTGCACATTGTAATGTGGACATAATGCTTTTTAAACAGGTGCTCTTGAGTTTGAAATGTGGGAAGGGGAAGAGGACTCTGCAGGGAGAAAGACATTTAAACAATATGAAATGTAATATATGTATAGCTATATTGAATACACACTGAAATAAGATGTATATAATTCACCTAATCAGGGAACTGTTTGTTAAACAGAATAATTAAGCCCTTTAACCCTTTAGAATTTGCATAGTCCTGCTTAACAATATTGCAATAGGTATGTGTGGACGAGTATCATCTCAAGATATTAAACTTACCACCAACCCTTTATAATACTAAATAAGTATATGGGCACATGTAATAGATATGATAAGAACAGCCATGCTGGGTCAGACCAAAAGTCTATCAAGCCCAGTATCCTGTCCTCTGACAGTGGCCAATGGCAGGTGCCCCAAAGGGAATGAACAGCCAGGTTATCATCAAGTGATCCATGCCCTGTCACCCAATCCCAGCTTCTGGCAAACAGAGGCTAGGGACACCATTCCTGCCCATCCTGGCTAATAGCCATTGATGGACCTATCTTCCATGAAACTATCTAGCTCTCTTTTGAACCCCATTATAGTATTGGCCTTCACAACACCCTCTGGCAAGGAGTTCCAGAGGTTGACAGTGTGTTGTCTGAAAAAAATACTTTCTTGTGTTTGTTTTAAACCTGCTACCTATTAATTTCATTTGGTGACCCCTTGTTCTTGTATTATGAGAAGGAGTAAATAACACTTCCTTATTTACTTTCTCTATACCACTCACGATTTTATAGACCTCTATCATATCCCCCCTTAGTCACCTCTTTTCCAAGCTGAAAAGTCCCAGTTTTATTAATCTCTCCTCATACAGAAGCTGTTCTATACCCCTAATCATTTTTGTTGCCCTTTTCTGAACCTTTTCAATTCCAATATATCTTTTTTGAAATAGGACGATCACATGTGCATGAAGTATTCAAGGTGTGGGCATACCGTGGATTTATATAGAGGCAATATGATATTTTCTGTCTTATCATCTATCCCTTTCTTGATGATTCTGAACATTCTGTTCGCTTTTTTTGACTGCCACTGCACATTGAGTGGATAATTTCAGAGAACTATTCACAATGACTCCAAGATCTCTTTTAGACCCCATCATTGTATATGTATAGTTAGGATTGTGTTTTCCAATGTGCATTACTTTGCATTTATCAACATTAAATTTCATCTGCCATTTTGTTGCCTAGTCTCCCAGTTTTGTGAGATCTTTTTGTAGCTCTTCACAGTCTGTCTGGGTTTTAACTATCTTGAATAGTTTTGTATCATCTGCAAATGTTGCCACCTCACTGTTTACCCCTTTTTCCAGATTATTTATGAATATGTTAAATAGGACTGGGCCCAGTACAGATCCCTGGGGGACACCACTATTTACCTCTCTCCATTCTGAAAACTGACCATTTATTCCTACCCTTTGTTTCCTTTTAACCAGTTACCAATCCATGAGAGAACCTTCGCTCTTATCCCATGACTGCTTATTTTGCTTAAGAGCCTTTGGTAAGGGACCTTGTCAAAGGCTTTCTGAAAATCTAAATACACTATATCCACTGGATCTCCTTTGTCCGCATACTTGTTGATAATGTAATGTAGTAGAATTCTAGTAGATTGGTGAGCCATGATTTCCTTTTACAAAAAACATGTTGACTATTTCCCAACAAATTATGTTCATCTATGTATCTGACAATTTTGTTCTTTATGATAGTTTGAACCAATTTGCCCAGTACTGAAGTAAGGCTTACTGGCCTGTAGTTGCTAGTATACGATATACTTTGCAGAGCTGTTTCTGAACATCACTGCACAAGGATAAGTACTGGTGACTGCCTTCAATACTCATTGTGAGGTCTAATTTTCAAAGAACTTGTGTGCGCATAGAATATCTATTTTCAAAGAAGACTTCAAAGTGACTACCAATAGGCTGAACACTAGGCCTCTCCACAAAACGACTAAGGGCCCCAAAAGCTGGATATGCATAATTTTTGGCTGCAGGCACACCAGAGGAATTTTTAATGAAACCTAAACAATGTAAGAATAGGGGATTTGTGCTCATAAACAGAGCACATTGAAGTTTTCAATAGAAATGTTCAACTTTTTGGCAGAAGACAAAAAAAAACCAAAACAGAATACTTCAGCAGAAAGCCAAAATATCTGTATTCAGAAATGCTGTCATGGTCCCTCATGGGAGATATAGTTCGGGTGTCTCATCTTTCCATTCGCCTCTGTGTGCTAGGCTCCCTGGTCATAGATTCCAAGGCCAGAATAGACCATTATGATCATCCCATCTGACCTCAAGTATAACAAAGGCCATAGAACTTCAACAAGATAATTCGTATGGAATATTTTTAAAAATTAAAAAATTGCCAGTGATGGAGAATCCACCAAGACCGTTTGTAAATTGTTTCAAGGGTGAATTATTCTCTTTGTTAAAAAAAAATAATGCCTTATTTCCAGTCTGAATTTGTCTAACTTCATCTTCCAGACATAGGATAGTGTTATATCTTTCTCTGACAGATTGAAGGACCCATTATTAAATATTTGTTCCCATGTTGATACTTACAGATTGTAAGCAAGTCACCCCTTAACCTTCTCTTTAAGCTAAATAGATGAGCTCCTTGAGTCTATCACTATAAGGCATGTTTTCTAACCCTTCAAGCATTATTATGGTTCTTCTCTGACCTGTTTCCAATTTATCAATATCCTTCTAACTGTTGACCCCAGAACTGGAGTCTGGACATAGCATTCCAGCAGTCACCACAAAGCCAAACAAAGATAAAATAGTTCCTGTACTCTTATTCAAGATTTCTTTGTTTATGCACCATAGGATTGCATGAGCTCTTTTGGCCATAGTGTCACACTGGGAGCTCATGTTCAGCTGATTATCCATCACAACCCCCAAATCCTTTTCAGGGTCATTGTTTCCCAGGATATAATAATGGTCCACACTCTTTGTTCCTAGATGTTTACATTTACATTTAGTTGCACTGCAATGCATATTGTTTGCTTGTGCCCAATTTACCAAGTGATCTAAATTGCTCAGAATCAGTGACCTGCCCTATTCATTATTTGCTAATCCCCTAATTTTTGTATCATCTGCAAACTCTGTCAGTGATGATTTTATGTTTTCTTCCAGGTCATTGATAAAAATATTAAATAGTGTGGGGACAAAAACTGATCCCATTGGAAACACACCCACTTGATGATGGTTCCCCATTTACAATTACAAACTACATGTCTGATGATGCACCATGGTCTTTCCTCATGGTGAGGAAGGCAGTTGAATCATGGAAGTCCCTGGCCATTGTGCAGCATGGCAGACATGGTCTGGTTGAGGAGCCTGACACATGGAAGAGGATGAAGAAATGAGGAAATTAAACCGCAACTCCCATGAGGTACTGTGGCAAGATATCTGAATGGATATAATTTGGTTCTAGGGTGTTTGTTTGTTTGTTTTTGATGAAAAATGAAAATTTTCTGCAGAAACTAGGCACTTTGCACAAAAAAAGTTTAACTAAAAGCCCAATTTTCTGCCAAAAAATAGTTTAGAATGAAAAAAAAAAAATACTAGCCCTACTTTTAATTAACTTAGGGTATGTCTACACTGCAATGTAAACCAGGATTCAAACTCAGGCTCAAGACTAATCCTCTTTCTACCTATATGCTAATCCAGGGTTTGGACCCAGTGTCTCAGGACCCCAGAGGGGTATAGGGTCTGAATCTGAGTCAAGCCAGGATCCAAGTTCAAGCCCTATTGCTTTGCAGTGAAGTTGCAGCCCTACTGGACTCTGGACTTGTGCTCTAGGAGTCCCACAACAGTATTCCACAATCCCAGGGGCTGACTTTGTCCTCTGTACACTCAAGTTTTCCCACATTGCACCACTAACAAAGGGCTAGAATAGTCACATTTTGGGAGGATTCAAGGAAGTCTGGGATATGAGTGTTTGGATTCAGGTTTGCTTAATTGCAGTGTGGATTCTGGAGCCCTAGGTTGGGACCAATGGTTCAATAATTCCTAACCCGGGGTTACAAATGAATATAGATGCTTGAGTCCTAGGTTAACAAACTCTGGGTCTGCTAACTTCATTTCCGTTAACCCTGGGCTTACATTTCAGTGTAGACATAGCCTTAAGTGGTTGTGAAAAATTCAGCCATTAAAAGGGAGCTCTGGAATGCTAGGAATTTTTGCTTCCTGGTGACCCTGGGACTCTTGGGCATCCGTCCTAATACCTTCCTTCCCTTAAACTTGGCAGTCCCAAGAACAGTGAAGGCATGTCTTGGCTGGCTGCTCTAGGCTCTGTTGGAACATGCTTTGAAAAACATGTTTTATTTTAACAAAGTGAAACTTTAATAAATGTAGAGATAAACATTAAGGGACAGACATTGCCTCCCTTACAATGAAAAGAACTTTCTTCAGCAAGAAGTCATATTTAAATCAATGAGACTATTCAGTAAATACAGCATCACTTAGTCATCCCAAATGTATGCAGAGTTCCTTAACCTTCCTCTGAAGTACCTAGTATTGGCCACTGTCAGAGACAGGATACTGGACGAGATGAACCTTAGTTCAGATCCATTATGTCAATCCCTATTTTCCTATTTCTGAATGAGAAAACATTAGGAAGAAACACTAGTAGATTTAAAATTACACTGAAAATATTGATTGTCAAGTGAAGTCTGAATGATAGGTTACCACTGCCACACTCACCCTACAATAAAAATAAAAATAAATGCCTTTAAACTGACACTAACATGGCATGCTAGCACTCACTCATCACCTCATGATCTTCCATATGGACCTACACAGGTATCTAGGGACCTGCTGCCATGTGTGGCAGGCTGAATGGAGAATGCAGCTGGCCAGAGATGGTGGTTTGCCAGCCTCTGTTTCTTCCCTATCCTGGGTCTCACTATAATAGTCTCTGGATCCTTGAGGAAAATACAGGAGAGAGAAGAAAAACATTATTTTATCTTACACACAGAGCCCAAAGTTGCAGGCCCATTCACCCATGGCTTTTGCCTTAGTGTTTTCAGTAACTTTGGGCCTGCAACAGTGAACATGCAAATTAATACATGTATTCAATGTTGCAAATTAGCTACTCAAATCTTGGAGTACCACATAATCTCTAAAGGGCAGTGGAGGTTATGATAAAGAACAAACCTCCAGGATGAAAACAGCTTTCCAACTACATCATCATGCCATCCAGAATTGCACAAGTATATAACTCCTTACAATGCATGTAGGGATAAAGCAGAACCAAGCACTAGAAGAAAAACATTTAGAGTATCATAGCATAGTATGCCCACTACTAAGCCAACTGCCTGCTGCTACTACTGATTTCCTTGTAAAAGGCTATGTGGCCATACCCCTAACCATACAAAAAATGTGTTACTATAGACTACTAGGTTGTTAAGGACTGTGTATGCAGTTATTGGGCTAACTCCAGTGGTTTCTCTTCTGCCTCCACTCCCACGTCCTTCTTTCTTTTGCCCCAGATATGCCCTCCCAGTTCCAACACCCATATCCTCAGATGCTGCCTCCTTGAAACAGGAATGTCTGACACAGTAGCCAGTAGAGGGCTGACTGGAGACCTTCTCTACCTCTGACTAAAATCTTGCATCTTCTAGAACCAGGACTAGATGATGTGTGACTAATTCAGCTTAAGCATGCCACACTTAATTCTGAAAACAGGCAGCATGTGGCTATCTTTGATGTCATAGCCACAAGCTCATCCATTTCAACCCATTCTTTGATGTGCAGAAGCTCTGACTAAGATTTTCACAAGTGACTAATGATTTTGGATTTCCAATTGGAGACTGATTTTCAGAAAGTGCTGAACATCAACCCTCTAATAATCAGGTCCTTTTAAAGTGTCTCAAATTGAGCACCCAAAACATAAGGTATACAGAACCATTAGTCACTGGTGAAAATCTTGACCTTTGTCAATGGTCAGTCACTCTCCTTTGAAAATTCCCAGCATAGGACTCAGCACCTTCCCAAGCTATTACAAATTTGCCCTGTGTCAATAGAATATGCCTTTTCGATATCAAAGCAGCTTCGTCCCAGCATGTTGTTCTATTTAAAATATTATATTGCTTTGAGTGCATAATATGTTACAGTAGCTAGTAACTTAAGGGTGATCCCCTGTGATTTACTTTCAAAGTACAGTAGTGTGAGAGGGTAATATGCATGTCCTTTTATGATAAAAAGGATACAAGCACAGAACTTAATGGGCTTCATCTTGAAAAATCTAAGCCATAATGCAGCCAATATTGCACAAAAACAAGCATTTGGTTTCAGGGATTCCAAATTCAGTAGATTTAGTATGCATATAAGTTCTGATAAAAATGACCCGAGTCTATCAAGAACTGCTTCTGCAATCTCTTATTCATGCTGCAAAAATTGGTAATAATCTGCCACAGAATTTTAGGGTGTCTGCTAATAGCACATTGAAACAAAAAAAAATAATTTAAACATTTGATTTAAACTACCCATTCATCAAGGATATATAGAGAAATGGTTTCCACTCTGCCTTTAACTAACTGTGTGTTTGCCTTTGCCACCCTTATTCCTACAGACCAGGATGTCATTTGGTGATTATAGCTATTTATTGAGAGTAACCTTCTTCCATTACCCTCCATTAATAATTAGCAGAATTGAAAATAACAGTCCATAAGGCCTCAAGACATGCTTGTAATGAGATGTGAATCTCAATAGATTGTCGTGTGGTGAATGATAAAGAAGTGAACTGAGTTCAGACCAAATGAAATGGCTCTTCTTTAATGCTCCTTTTTGGCTTTTCTGTATTTCCACTTGTGCGATCTTGCCATGTGCGGCTGGAAACTGTGAAGGGGCTCATGACAAAAATGTGTAGAAACCAGTTCACAGACACATGAACATGTCAACTATGAATAGCAGGGGCCAGTGTGGATGGACTCAATGAGTAAATTTTTACCAAGAGTCACCTAAAGGTAACCTGTCTGAGCAGCAGTAGTAGGGGGAGACAGCAGCAGCCAATGGCCTCCCATCTATCTATGTTCGAATAATGAGCAACTGAGTTGTTCCATTGTTAACTGTCCAGATTCATGCAATTCCTAGCCCTGTGGCCTTTCGCATGCTACTGCATGAGGAGACCCTAAGCATCATCACAACTTTAATGCAACAGCCTTGGATGAGTTGTCTGCAGGGATTGAATCCAGATCTCTGCATGTAAAAGCATGAAACTCTACTGCCTGAGCTAAAATGGCACATCTCTGTAAAACCAAAGTACCCATCAACCTATATGTGGTCCAGTCACTCACCGAGAAAAGAGAGCTGCATTGTGTAAATGTGCACCACACAATCCCCCTGGCTGTGGAAACTTGTGTTAGATCAGGTCTAATTGAGGCAACATTCATATTATTAATATTTTCATTTAGAGCAGTAGTTATGCAATTCAAAAGTCTGAGTAATAACAGAACTGGACAAAAATATATGAAATAAGAAACATTATTACTTGCGCTTTTACATCTTCTGTCCTTGAAATTATCTTTCTGTTCCTGACCATATTACCCAAATTGTAGGTATTACTTTTCTCCGTTTCTTTCTTCATTTTTCCTGTTAAAAACAGCTAAATAAAATCTATATCCATTTGGTAAATGTGGCTTTTAGAGGTACATTTGCAGTGGGAAATACTTATTTAAAGGATAGGAATTCTAGGCATGTGGTGCTTGGAGCAATTTGAAATTACTGGAGTGCTACTGATTTATAAATTAGTACTTGTAAGTGGCTCAAACAGAATCTTTGTGGTTCAATATAACTCTTGTTAAATTGACTATTTGAAGAGAATAAACACTGGAAATTGAAAGAGAACATTGCCTATTTCTTGTAGATAGGTCTCTTGGAAGTTAGCTGTCCTATAACATTTATTTAACAAAGGGAAAAGGATGCCTGCATGCTTAATTTAAAATCAGTTTTTGTGCTTTGATAATTGTACAGCACTTGTAAGTGGGTCAAAGACGTGCCATAATATGTTCTTGAAAAGGTTTCAATGGCCAGTCTCACATTCATATCTAGAAAATAAAATGCATTTAGGCCAAACTATGCGCTAAAAATAGTTACATTATTTAAAGTTTTTAAAAAATAATAAATCTAAAATAAACTGAGACAGATTTTCACCCTCAGATCCACTCCCTTTGCACTGCACAGGATTTGCCCCAACGTGAGGACAAAGATCTGGGTGGATATATCTGCCTACCTTTGTGCATGCAGTTGCTGCAGTTCCATGTGCAAATCATGCATTTGCACATGCAAATTAGTATTCAGACTCATTTCCACATGGAAATGTCTAACTTGTGTGTGCAGTCACATTACCTGCATGTGTCAATATGGGTGCACAAATATATATAAAATGTATGTTGTTGTTATGTCCAACTTTATGGAATTCTCTCTCCCTCTCAGATATCTTCATTGCCTCTTTTAGAGTTCAGATCCATTCCTTCTACCAACCCCTTTATTCCTTTGTATAGACTCTCTGATAGTGACATGAACTATAGTGACTATAAACTCTCTGATAGTAACAATAACAAGTTATGCTCAGGTCAGGAATCTTCATGTAAATATCTTGTTCTGAGTGTTAGATTTTACTTTTGTGCTATTTTTTTCCCCACTTCCTAACTTTGTAGTTTTATTTTGTCTCTCTGGCATGATTTTACAGTCAAATGAGGGAATTTAGACTTCAGATACGAAGGAACAACCTCCTGGGTGAGTATAAATTAGCTTGTATTGTTTTCAAGGTATTTTTAAACTGAGTAGTTTTGACTGATCAACTTTTTTACAGTTTTAATTCATATGGTTTACATTTCACAGGTTTTGCATTTGTAAACATTTATGAGATGCAAAATTTGGCAGTTTTGGATTATTTCCACCTAAAAAAAGCCTTCCCCCGCCTAAATTAAAAGGAAGGCTATCACCCACAACTTAGATCACATTGGTTTGAAACTTGGCCAACATATGCCCAGATTTATAAAACTTTTGGGGAACTTTGGGCTGAATTTCAGCATAATCTGGGTAGAGATTCAAGCCAACTTGTCCTGTGTTCTGAGTATATAATGCACCCTGAAACTTGGTATGTTTTACATGATTTTGCCTCTACCTTGGATCCTTGTCATCTAGTCTAAGGAAACTTCACCTCTCTGCCTTGGCATGTAGGTCTCAAATAGCCTGAATGGTTTTGTCATTTGTCCCTTTCTATTGGGCTTGCTGGGAAGGATAAACGAGTAACTTGTTTTTATCATTTTATGGATATATTGATGGTATAGTTGTTTCCTCCTCAGCCATCTCTCTTGCTTTCTTAATGAAAAAAGCCCACAATACTTGGTTTTATTTATTTCAGACTGTGCAACACCTTGGGAACTGAATGTTTTAACAACTTCCATAGGTGTCAATATAGTTACATCAGTTCAGATAGTGTGTCATGTTCATGGTTTTTCTTCTTCCTAGTTTGAAGAATGCAAAACAATGAAAATATGATAAACACCAAGAAAGCAATCTATACACTAGGAAACTGAATGTGTGTGTGTGTTTTGTGGTGACTGGGAAAGGAGGCATATTTAAAACTCTGAAGTCTGCAAGGATACTTGCAAGGAATGCATGTCTTTGATGTTGCTCTGGGTTATTGGTGTAAATGTTTTGTAACTATCATGTAACTTGGATAATTATCCAAATGTTATGAGACACACAGCTGGTGTGTCACTAATAGAAAAACACCATTGATATCAGGGGCTTTGGTTCACACAGTAGAGCACTTTTGTGAAAAGAGCAAACATTTCTGTACTCATCACACTTGGTTATATGCACTCCTTCCCCACAACCTTGAACCTGGTCTCCGTACAGATCCCATAGGCATCCTCTCCTTCAGCCCCTCCTTGCACCTCTGTATGCAGGTGGTGTCGGAGAAAAGGCTTTGGATTCTTTGACCATGGGATGATGTTCCAAGAAGGAGGAGTGCTAGGCAGAGACGGGCTCCACCTAAAGAAGAGAGGGAAGAGCACCTTCACAAGCAGGCTGGCTAACCTAGTGAGGAGGGCTTTAAACTAGGTTAACTGGGGGAAGGAGACCAAAGCCCTGAGGTAAGTGGGGAAGTGGGATAGCAGGAGGAAGCATGAGCAGGAGAGCGCAAGAGGGGAGGACTCCTGCCTCATACTGAGAAAACAGGACAATCAGTGAGTTATCTTAAATGCCTAATCACAAATGCAAGAAGCCTGGGAAACAAGCAGGGAGAACTGGAAGTCCTGGCACAGTCAAGGGATTATGATGTGATTGAAATAACAGAGACTTGGTGGGATAACTCACATGACTGGAGTACTGTCATGAATAGATATAAACTGTTCAGGAAGGAGAGGCAGGGCAGAAAAGGTGGGGGAGTTGCATTGTATGTAAAAGAGCAGTATGACTGCTCAGAGCTCCAATCTGAAACTGCAGAAAAACCTGAGAGTCTCTGGATTAAGTTTAGAAGTGTGAGAAACAAGGGTGATGTCGTGGTGGGAGTCTGCTATAGACCACCAGACCAGGAGGATGAGGTGGACAAGGCTTTCTTCAGGCAATCAACAGAAGTTACTAGATCACAGGCCCTGGTTCTCCTGGGGGACTTCAATCACCCTGATACCTGCTGGGAGAGCAATACAGCGGTGCACAGACAATTCTAGAAAGTTTCAGGAAAGTGTAGGGGACAATTTCCTGGTGCAAGTGCTGGAGGAACCAACTAGGGGCAGAGCTCTTCTTGACCTGCTGCTCACAAACAGGGAAGAATTAGTAGGGGAAGCAAAAGTGGATGGGAACCTGGAAGGCAGTGACCATGAGATGGTCAAGTTCAGGATCCTGGCACAAGGAAGAAAGGAGAGCAGCAGAATACGGACACTGGACTTCAGAAAAGCAGACTTTGACTCCCTCAGGGAACTGATGGGCAGGATCCCTTTGGAGAATAACATGAGGGGAAAAGGAGCCCAGGAGAGCTGGCTGTATTTTAAAGAATCCTTATTGATGTTGCAGGAACAAACCATCCCGATGTATAGAAAGAATAGTAAATATGGCAGGCGACCAGCTTGGCTTAACAGTGAAATTCTTACTAATCTTAAACACAAAAAAGAAGCTTACAAGAAGTGGAAGATTGGACAAATGACCAGGGACGAGTATAAAAATATTGCTCAGGCATGCAGGAGTGAAATCAGGAAGGCCAAATCACACTTGGAGTTGCAGCTAGCAAAAGATGTTAAGAGTAACAAGAAGGGTTTATATAGGTATGTTAGCAACAAGAAGAAGGCCAAGGAAAGTGTGGGCCCCTTACTGAATGGGGGAGGCAACCTAGTGACAGAGGATGTGGAAAAAGCTAAAGTACTCAATGCTTTTTTTGCCTCTGTCTTCATGAACAAGGTCAGCTCCCAGACTACTGTACTGGGCAGCACAGCATGGGGAGGAGGTGACCAGCCCTCTGTGGAAAAATAAGTGGTTCAGGACTATTTAGAAAAGCTGGACAAGCACAAGTCCATGGGGCCAGATGCTCTACATCCGAGAGTGCGAAAGGAGTTGGCAGATGTGATTGCAGAGCCATTGGCCATTATCTCTGAAAACTTATGGTGATCGGGGGAGGTCCCAGATGACTGGAAAAAGGCTAATGTAGTGCCCATCTTTGAAAAAGGGAAGAAGGAAGATTCAGGGAACTACAGGCCAGTCAGCCTCACCTCAATCCCTGGAAAAATCATGGAGCATGTCCTCAAGGTATCAATTTTGAAGCGCTTAGAGGAGAGGAAAGTGATCAGGGTCAGCATGGATTCACCAAGGGCACGTCATGCCTGACTAACCTAATTGCAGTCTATGATGAGATAACTGGCTCTGTGGATGAGGGGAAAGCAGTGAACATGTTATTCCTTGACTTTAGCAAAGCTTTTGATATGGTCTCCCACAGTATTCTTGCCAGCAAGTTAAAGACATATGGGCTGGATGAATGGACTATAAGGTAGATAGAAAGATGGCTAGATCATCGGGCTCAATGGGTAGTGATCAATGGCTCCATGTCTAGTTGGCAGCCGGTATCAAGCGGAGGGCCCCAAGGGTTGGTCCTAGGGCCTGTTCGTTCAATATCTTCATTAATGATCTGGAGGATGGTGTGGATTGCACCCTCAGCAAGTTTGCAGATGACACTAAACTGGAAGAAGTGGTAGATATGCTGGAGGGTAGGGATAGGATACAGAGGAACCTAAACAAATTAGAGGATTGGGGCAAAAGAAATTTGATTTGGTTCAACAAGGACAAGTGCAGAGTCCTGCACTTAGGACAGAAGAATCCCATGCACTGCTACAGACTAGGGACCGAGTGTCTAGGCAGAAGTTCTGCAGAAAGGGACCGAGGGGTTACAGTGGATGAGAAGCTGGATATTAGTCAACAGTGTGCCCTTGTTTCCAAGAAGGCTAACAACATTTTGGGCTGTATAAGTAGGAGCATTGCCAGCAGATCGAGGGATGTGATCATTCCCCTCTATTCAGCATTGGTGAGGCCTCATCTAGAGTACTGTGTCCCATTTTGGGCCCACACTGTTAGGGGGATTATACCTTCACCCACTTCCTTCCCTGGTCCTTCTCGCATGAACAGAGAGCAACAATACCCAAAGTCCAAAGGTGCAAACAATTCGATGTTTATTGGGGTGAACTTCCAGCAAGCATGATTCCAGTTTCCATCCTTAGTGTCCCCCTTCCCAGCTCTGACACCACAGAGGCTTACCTGTGTCCCTGTTCCCATTTCCCCCTTTAGCTAAACATGATTCCAATTTTCCCACCCCCATTCCCTGTTCCCATTTCCCCCCCACACACACATACACTCACTTCCTGATTGACTGCAGACTATATAGTAAAATTTGAGTTCTGCTTAGCTATTCCTTAACCAATCATTTTCCTGAAATTTAACTAACCAATCCTAACATATTGTAACATGATTATGTAACCAATTATATCCCACCACCTTGATTAGTTTACACCAAGTAAAATTAATTATCCAGCATGTTGGGAACACTGGGGCATGGCCACTAGGTAACTTGAGGGGATGGAAGACCACGAGTGTCGATGAAGCCCCCTCGCACTAGGCCCAGGTGTCCTTGGCCCCGCCTTCCCGCCTGGAGGCACTCGCAGCAGCTCTGCGTACTAGGCCCAAGTGTCCTTGCCCCCCTCCACCCTCCCACCCCCCCCCCCCGCCTGGAGGCATACACAGCAGTTATGCTGAGAATCTGCAACAATATGCTGCGGAGTCAGACTGCCTGAAACTAAGCAAGGCCACACAGGGGGGATATGGAAGAACAATGCTGAATAAAGCAGCTTTATGTATAGTTTAACAAATGATACAGAGAACCAGGGAACTAGGTGGGAAGTGGATTGGCTGGCTATATGGATACTTAGGGCAGCTTGCTATTGGATAAGTATGCTGGGGAAAAGGATGCATAAAAGCCTGTGTAACTTCCTGCTCTTTGTACAGGATTTGAGATTCAAATCTCCCTGTACCTTTTTGAAGCTTCAAATAAACTTTTCTGCTTCTCCACCCCGTTGTGATTATTGGGTGTAGCACACCGGGTAGCGAACCAACTCAAGCTGTTGTTCAGCCTCTTGGCACTGGGTGCCGGCAACAAGCAGACAGGAACAATCACAGGACCAGACAGAGATTATACAGACAAACAATAGCAAAGTGGGAACTATAATGACAAAACAATACAGAAGTGAGGATTTCACATCCCAGCTATTGATAAGTGAGTTCTTGCCAGACAGGATGCTATCAAAAAGTTTCCTTTTACATCTTCTAGGTACTTCCCTTTCTCTGGAGGTGATAGGCATTATCAGGATAGAATTGTATTCCCAACAGCCCAATAGCACTTTCTTTCAATGTGACTAGTCTGGAATTTGAGGATGTGACTGGTCGCTTCCCTGTTGCGGTTCAGTGACAAGACAGGACAAAGCTTTAGGCAAGCAAGCAGGCTGCTCTGCCGACGGGCTTCTGCCTGTCAGCTTTTCCACCCTCTCTTTTATTTCTCTCCCCCCCTGCGCATTACATACTCCAACCGCAAAAGCAAACAACAAAGGAAATAATATGACTTTGATTAATATTCTTATTTACCAGCCTCTATCTAATACAGTCCTTACTCTCAGGCCTTGAGCCCAGTCCAAGGAAGCTTCCCACGGTTCATGTCCTCTGGGCGACTTCCCATGGTCCATGTCCTTGGATGGAGCAGTGTGTGCACTGCTCCTACACAACACTCAGGGTGTGCCCTGAATGTTTTCAGGTGCATGAACTCTACATGAACCCTTCATCCCCTCCTTTTTTGTTTATTTGTGCTCGGCCATCTCATGGTAGCCATCAATTTGCTTTTGCAAGGAATTTAACTCCCGGACAAACAAGGACATGACTCGGGGAGCCTGCCAGGGCGGGTCTCTACAAAGCCTTAACAAAGAGGGAATACATTGTACACAGCAGCAGCAAAAAATAAGCCCAACAATCACAAATACAGCATAACCGAAAAGTAGTCGCAGCCACCCTAGAGAGGGCAGCCAACCTGTAAGCCAATTCCAAAAGCCCTCAAACCCCAGATCTTGGCGTATGTGTGCCGTAAGATTGGCCAATTCGGCCAGTCTAGTTTCTATGGAACGACTATTATCAGTTAAATTAACACATATGCCGAAACGTGGAACAGCCTAGATGATGTTTCAAGAGCAGAAAATCAATGCTCTGTTATCCAAAATTGCATCCCTTAATTCGTGTTGCTCTGTGTTAAGTAGGGCAATTGCCTGGGATGTTGTATTAATTGCCTTTGCCACAAAACACGCCAGGGCATTTAAAGTTCTTGCTGTATAGATGGCAAGCCCGGGGACCCCAACAATACAGGCCACTAAGGCGGTATACTCAGAGCGGCTGAGAAGATTGACATCTGCGACACAATCTTCTGAAAGGGGTGTACTTCTTTTACTGTGCTTTTGGCCGGCAAAAGGCAAAATGAGTGTCATTCTACTGAGGCAACAAAGGGTGCCATCGCTTAAATTTGTGGGAATATAGCTAAAGGAGCATGAGCGGCAGATAAAAAACCATCCTGATGCTAGGATGATATGGCCATAATTGTACGAAACATTCACGGCGTGGGAACAATTTTAAAAAGGTTGAGAAATTTTCCGACACCCTAAGGGCACCTTTGTACTAGTGCAATTGACCACACGAGCACAGGTGACATTGTTGGCTCCGGCCGGATACGGTGTGTGAAGGGATACGGCCGTTTGAGGCAAAGTATAGTTGGCCGGGCCCCAGTTAGCCATGCCAGAGTACTGGGAAGAGAGATTCGCGTAAGCAGCGAGCATCCTCTCATTCCCTATTTCCTCAGGACGATGACATACTGGAACGAGGCATGTACCTAACAGTTCTCCGGCTGCTACAGAATCAGATAAACAAAAGTGGGTAACATTTGCTATTGAAGCCAATCTTTTCCATAGGTTATATGTCATTCGGGCCCGTAATGGAGGAAGCACTCCCGAGCCAACCCCTACAGGAAATAGCAGGCACAAAAGGCATACAATCAATACAGAATTAGCAGTAATTTGGGCGAGAACTGCCACAAACAAAATGTCAGGAGTCTCTGGCTGTTGGTTTGCTGCCAGTCTTCATTGAGCCACGGCGACCAATGCTTTTACTGCTCCCCATGTCACGGGCTGGCTTGGGACGCTACGCCTCCTCCGTTTCCGTCCTGCCGTTGTCGACCCGGGAGGCACCGCGTTCTCCTCCAAGGTCAGCTGAAACTCCGGTATGGGGTTCGACAGCCCCTGGTGCCACGCCATGCTGTTTCAGTGCCGGTCGCACACACCAGGCCGGAACCCACAATGGTCCTGCAGGGAGAAACATAGCAGCATATCCCCGACCCCAAGTGATTAAAGGCACTGGGCCCAACCATTGCGGATCAGGCAGCTGACGGTAATAGACACGCGGTCTTTCCAGTACCTCGGATTTGTGAAAAGGCCGATCCACGGGGATCTGCTGATCTGCGTTCAGCGTTAAATTATTTAAAGTAAACAAAAGGATATGCAATTGTGGCTGAATGTCTCCTAAGGTTCGGAGACGCAGCTCCCCTTGTTTTAATTGTTTATCAAGCAAGGTTTTTAGCGTGCGATTTGCACGTTCAACAATGGCTTGGCCCGTGGAATTATAAGGGATCCCGTGTTTGAGACAGACGTCCCATTGGGCACAAAAGGTGGAGAGGGCTGTGGAGCAATAGGCTGGGGAATTATCTGTTTTTATCTGGCTCGGGCGACCCATAACAGCAAAACAGGCTAGCAAATGGTGAATAACTTTGGGAGTGGCTTCCCCACGCTGTGGGGTCGCCCAGAGGAATCCCGAATAGGTATCAATGGAAACATGTAAAAACGAATAGGGGCGGAATTGTGGCACGTGAGTGACATCCATTTGCCACAGCTGATTCGCCATGGTACCTCTGGGGTTAATGGCATAAGAAAAGGTAGGGGCAGCAGCGGCTCAGTGGGGGCAGGAATGAACAATAGAACGTGCATGATCAGCAAGAATGTGAAACTGTCGGGCCAAAACAGAGGCAGACTGATGAAAAAAGGAATGGCTTTCAATGGGGTCAGAAAAAAGGGAATTTATCTGACCACTCAACATGCGATCGGCGCACACATTGCCCTCAGTGAGTAGCCCATGCAAAGGGTATGACTGCGAATATGAGCAACAAAATAAGGGAAATTACGAGTGGTGATGAGATACTGTAAGGACAAAAACAGGCAAAGAAGGTCCGCATCGACCTGAGGGGTAATGAGGGCAAGGGGTAAATGATCAATAACCTGATAAACATAATGCGTGTCCGCAATCAAATTGAAGGGACAATCAGCAAAAAGTTGAAAGGCCAAAATAACGGCAGCCAGTTCTGAGCGCTGCGTGGAACGCTGAGGCAGTGTAAAACGAGAATGCCAACGAGGGGGGTCACCTAATTGATAGGTGACAACACCTCGATTTGGAGAGCCATCCGTAAAAAGAGTGACAGCTGAAACAATAGGTCGAGACCAGCTAAGACGATGTACGATTAGAGGCACCTTTTGTGTAATCACCAACCAAGGATCTTTTGGGGGATTATAAGAGATCTCTCCCACATAATCACAAAGAGCAACCTGCCAAGCCAAGGAGGTGTGGTACAAGGAATCAAATTCACTACGTGACAAGGGGAACACAATGGCAACTAAATCAGTGCCCGTAAGTTGCACTGCACGGTGGCGGGCTTTACGAACAAGGTCAGACAGGGCATCTAAATAAGGATAAATGTTCTGAGGAGGAGTAGATGACAAATATATACATAGAGACAGCTGTGTCCGTACGAGGTACAAACAGAGCCGCAGTAGGCGTATGAGGGGTGGCAAGGAGAACCAACCGCAGGGGACAAACCTCAGTAAGTCTATCCACAAACTGCTGACTCAACACTGCATTGATCTGTCGAATGCAGGCAATGTGCTCCTCAGTGATGGCAATAACTGCGCCCGGTGCCCAAGCTCCACGTAGGAGCTGGAACAACGGCTGCAGCATCGATGTGGGGAGACGGAAGTAGGGGCAAATCCAATTTAAATGACCCAAAATCTGTTGTAATTTAACAAGGGTTAGGGGTTGGGGTAGGACCACTTCCGGGCGAACAGGGGCAGCATAGGTTTGTAAAACCTTATGCCCAAGGTATTGGTAGGGATAAGAGCGTTGGATTTTTTCTGGTGCCACAAACAGGCCATTTTGGCCGAGAATCTGGGACAAATATTCAAGCTGTTGTGCCGTGACCTGGGGACCACTAAGCAAAATATCATCCATATAATGGTAAACCTTTAGTGTGGGGTATCGGGCACGAAAAGGGGCGAGGGCCCGATCCACAAAAAGTTGACACAAGGTTGGACTATTTTGTATTCCCTGGGGAAAGACTTTCCACTGATACCTTTGAGAGGGTCGCTGATTATTATATTCTGGCACCGTAAACGCGAATTTTTCACGATCTTGTGGGCAAAGGGGGATGGTGAAGAAACAATCTTTTAAATCTAACACACAAAGCTGATCGGTTTGAGGAATTAAATTCGGGTTTGGCAACCCAAACTGCAAGGGGCCCATGGGTTGGATGCATTTATTTATTTCCCTTAAATCATGTAACAGCCGCCATGCACCAGATTTTTTCTTAATAACTAACACTGGGGTGTTCCAAGGACTAGTGGAGCTCTCCAAGCGCTGTGCATGCAAATGTTGTTGCACAAGCGAATGAAGCGCTTTCAGCTTTTCTAGGGGGAGGGGCTACTGGTCAATCCATACGGGCTCTAAGGATTGCCATACCAATGGTAATGCGGAGGGGAAGGTGGGTGCGGGAGGGTTTTGGGCCATTATATATTAATATCGAGAGTGGTGTCCAGCTTTGTAAGTAAGTCACAGCCCCAAATATTGAGGTGGACAGGGAGCACAAAAGGGCGGATTGTAGCAAGGGCACGGCCTCCTGGTTTAGAGACCGTGATACAAGACAAACTTTGGCGCCCAGGTTTGCTACCCCCAATCCCCCACAGCTCTTTAGAAGGAACTGTTGGCCAACCGACCGGCCACTCCGGATCACGAATCACCGTAACGTCAGCTCCAGTGTCCACCAGCCCTGTAAAAGGAACATTATTTAAGAGAAGTGTTAACTGAGGTTTCGAGGGGCAGACCAACATTGTTAGAGCAACAAGCGGAGGGGACGTGTTGTGAGACGGTAACTGAGACAGCATTGATCTAAAGCTGCCTCCGCCCCGGGCTCGATCTTCTGCGGCTGGCACCTGATAGGGGACTAAAATCAATTGTGCAATTGACCGTCCACGTGGGAGCGACTGCGGAAGATGGGTCCACACCTGAACCTTAATAACGCCAATGACCCCTGGGATGACAAAAAAACCCTGTTTCCCAGCGTGTGAGCGAGGGAGAACCAGACCCACAAATCCGGCAGGGAGAGGTCCCGTCACCTGTGTAGGTATGGCGCAAACCTCCCCCGGCAACTGAAAATCAGCGTCCTCCTGCATAATCAAACCAAGCCCTGCACTTCCGGCAGTCGCCGCCCTCATGGAGTCTATGGATTTTAAAGCAGAGGAACAGTTGTCTGAGTGGGAAACACCCCTGTTTGGCCCTGGGTTCAGGGGAGATCCGTCGTGTGGTTTCCCGACCCGTTACGACACTGATTAGCCAGGTGATAGCCTTTCCGACACTTGGGGCACTTCTTTGAGGGGCGAGCTGGCGCCGTCGAGGAGCGGCACTCCCGCTGAAAGTGACCGTCCTTACCACAGCGGTAACAACGCTTCCCCTCCTTCCCGCTTTTCCGCAGGGTGGCATCCAGAACCCCAGCTTTATGTGCTTGGGTTCCGATGTTTTGGCATGCCCGCAGCATGTCTGACAGCTCTAGAATTCCAGAGGTTTGTGCCGCCTGGAGAGCACGGCGGCAATCCTCGTTCGCATTTTGAACCGCCATTTTTAACAGGATCTCCTGAGCTGCTGCAGGGCTATCCACCTGTCGGAGGATAGCCTCCTGCAATCTGTTGGTAAAATCCATAAAGGACTCTGATGCACCCTGACAGATACTGTCAAAGCTTTTAGTAAGCCTGCCTGAGTCTGGGACCTTCTGGAAGGCATGCTGGGCGCAGGTGGAAATAATGGGGAAGACGGCCTGAGGGAGTTGAGACTGCATCTGAACGGTAGCAAACTGGCCCTCCCCTGCCAAGTGCTCATAAATGACACCTTGCTCTCTATATACCTGGGCTTGGCGTTCCACCATCTGCCGATACTCACTAAGCCAAATAACATACTGACTGGGTGTCAGCATCATGCGCAACAGCGCTTTCCAGTCTTCAGGGACCAGGGTGTACCCAGTACCTAACCCTTCAATGAGACCACGTACATACGTACTAGTCAGGCCGAACTCGCGAATCACTTTCTTTACCTCTCTGATCACCGAGTAAGGCAAACTGACCCAGTTTGCAAGCTGGTTGCCCTGGCCATCATCCTGCCAGGTAACCAGACAAACTGAGACCAGATCAGCCAGCTCCTCTGCTGTAATATCTGAGCGAGTCTTCGCTGTGTGAACCATTTGTTGCACCAGCGAAAGCCCCTGAGCAGACGCGGCCGATCCCCCAGGGGGCCCCAGAGCATGGGGCCCCACGAGGGGATGGCAATCACACACTGGCTTCGGTGGGGAAGTCAGGGGAGGCGGTGGTAATAGAGGCGCTGGGGGCGAAGCAGGGGGATGGATGGTTGCAGGAGCAGACGGGGGTGGCGAGATTGGCAGACCCTCTATTGGCGCGGGAGAGGGTCTTTCCGAGGCGACACGCTGTAACGTGTTGCGGCAGTGGTGCCAGGCATGTAAAGCCTGCACGGGCGCCTGAGGCTCTTTGTGCAATGTCTGGCCCAACTGCTCCCAGTCCACTAGCTTAAGGGTTCCGGCTTCAGGGTACCACGAGCATTGGGCACTCACCTCCTGTAGCAGGAGAGTGAGTTCTCGAGTGGGGCAATTATGCTTAGCCTTACGCAGCAAATACTGTAACTCATTATGGTGTTGCACTTGCAAATCATAGAGGGAGCTTCCCATACTTACCACAATGAAAAATACTCACCGGGATCCGCGAAGCGGATGAATGACGCGTCTGAAACCCTTGCCGGGAGAGGTGAGTGCTGAGGGCCCCACGTTGGGCGCCAGTTGTTGCGGTTCAGTGACAAGACAGGACAAAGCTTTAGGCAAGTAAGCAGGCTGCTCTGCCGACGGGCTTCTGCCTGTCAGCTTTTCCACCCTCTCTTTTATTTCTCTCCCCCCTGTGAATTACATACTCCAACCGCAAAAGCAAACAACAAAGGAAATAATATGACTTTGATTAATATTCTTATTTACCAGCCTCTATCTAATACAGTCCTTGCTCTCAGGCCTTGAGCCCAGTCCAAGGAAGCTTCCCACAGTGCATGTCCTCTGGGCGACTTCCCATGGTCCATGTCCTTGGATGGAGCAGTGTGTGCACTGCTCCTACACAACACTCAGGGTGTGCCCTGAATGTTTCCAGGCGCATGAACTCTACATGAACCCTTCAGCTTCCCATCTTATGGCTGCCTCTGTTGCTTAGCCAAAGGCCTTAGCCTAAGAACAGGGCCTCAGATGCTCTCAGTAAGAGAAGGACCTTACACCGGCAGATAGTGATTTCGATTCTTTCTTTTATGCCTCTATAACTAGCTAAGTGATAAGAATACACCTAAATTCTTAGAGTATAGGCCTTTACACACAGACCTGAATATCTATATCCTAACACACACTACAAAAAGGATGTGGAAGAAATGACAATTGAGTTGGGGATTGGTCCTTCTTTGAGCAGGGGGTTGGACTAGATAACCTCCTGAGGTCCCTTTCAACCCTGATATTCTATGATTCTAGAAACAGTACATTCCCATAGGACATTCAGCAACTCTGGTGCAGATGTGTGATTGATTTGTTTAATGGGTCTGTGAAAGCATAAGAGATACCATTCCTCTGGGGCCAGAGGCCTGCAGCTGTCTGGCTGGCCAATTACCCCCATCTGCTGCACCTCAGAAAAAAGAAGGAACTTAATTGGCTGATCCTCATAAAAGAGGGAAGCAGGAAATGTAGGGGTGAGTTAGAAATATCCCCCAGAAAGCTAAGGGGCCTGGGGCTGTGCACCCAATGGACAGTTACTGGAGCTACTGCAGAGAGGAATTGCTACAGAAACCGAAAGGACAGAAGGGAGATTGTGTGATGTCCTTTGTTACTGAGGCTCTGTGGTAAGAGCCAGGAAATTTTGGTTTGCTGAACTTACTTGTATGAGGGACAGACTTGGCCTGTGCAGACTTTGAGGGAAGAGTCTGTGAGGTTTTGATTTGTTTTGTTAAGAAGACTTGAAATAACAACAACCAACCCTGCTGGAAACTGCTTCCCTGGATGGTGTGAGAGAATTTCAGGCAGAACTAACCCAGGGAGTGAGTGGGCTTAGCAAGAGCAAAACCTGGCTTTGTAGGAGGAGGGTGCTCCAAGACAGGGTAGATTCTTGACAAAGTTGCTCATAAAGGATTGGGGCCCAAGTTTCTTTTACTTATGATTGTAAAATCCTAATGAAAATGTCTGCAGCACTTTCCTTAATTTAATAACTACATATTGTAAGACTCTGCTTAGAACAGGGGAAAAAAATCTCCCTGTGGGAGTATGCTAATTATCATGGGGAATATTAGGGAAAGAATTACCAACAGGCTCTTAAACTGAGCCTGTGACTGATAGTGGAATAGGTTGGATTGTTCTGAATTCTAAATGCATAATTAGAGAAAGCTCTCCCTGGCAGCTATTAATGTTATTTTTAAACCTGCCAAATATAGATCAGAAGCCAAATGCAAATACTTTTGAATGCCTGTTATTGTGCATGCAAGTCTGAAACGTATCAGGGAATTCTCAGTCAGGACATTTTAAGCATCGCCTCAATGAGATTTTAAAAATCACAGTGCTGGTGAAAAGGAATTTGACAAAGCCCTGGACAAATGCACAGTATTTAATGCTTTCCTGAACCTCTCTGCAAATGCCAAAGAGAACAATCTCTTTCAGCCTCTGAATGAGGAAGTTATCCTAGCCAAATTAATGCAACACAACCCACAGAGTATTACCTCTATGACAATATTGGCCTAAGGGTATAGTACATTCTTACAAATGCCTTTTTGCTTTGTTAAATATCAGCTCCTGGAGTCCAAGTGTTAACAGACCACAATATTATGTCTGCCTGCTAAGAGTTCTGTTCTGATTTGATGTCCACAAACATATCAAGTTTACCCTAGAAGGGACATTTTTATATTTAAGAAACATTGACTTTGGAAGGACATATTTGCAAAGTGGAGCAGAGTGGATCATACATAAATCCAGCTACATAACTGCATTAAGATATTCCACTAGTAGTAGACTTAGGGTATGTCTTCACTACCCGCTGGATTGGCGGGCAGCGATCGATCCAGCAGGGATCGATTTATCGTGTCTAGTCTAGATGTGATAAATCGATCCCTGAGCACTCTCTCATTGACTCCTGCACTCCAGCGCCGCAGGAGGCACAGGCAGAGTCGACGGGGGAGTGGCAGCAGTCGACTCACTGTGGTGAAGACAGCATGGTAAGTAGATCTAAGTATGTCGACTTCAGCTACGTTATTCACGTAGCCAAAGTTGTGTAACTTAGATTGAATCCTCCCCCCAGTGTAGACCAGGGCTTAATGTGAACAGAACTTCCAGACACTGCTTTGAAAGCTTACCCTCAAGTGTCAATGGCCAAAGGAGAACCCTGAACAATGGAAATGGTTGGGCAAGGGCAGCTGCCAGCCATTCCAGGGATGCACATTTATTTTGCATTTTACAATGTAACTTTCACAAGAATATCTTGGGTAGGAGATTAGGTGGGGGGGGGTTCAGAAGATATAATACTGGGGGAAACATACAGCAAACAAACCATCCAAAATATTTGTTTTATTTTTTAAAATGTTTACATTCCCTTGGGACTACATCTTAAGGAGAAAAGGAGCTTTTGAAGGGAAACAAAACATTGTCAGATATGGATCAAAGAAAGCAATGAGGTAACTAGCTCACCACTGGGCAGAGACAGACAGGTCAGAACAAGAGAACTAAAGAACACTGTAACAGGGGTTTGGAGAGCATTGTTCTGAAGAAAGTGTTCTTTGGACCAGATTGTCAAAAATGCTCACGCTGTCATTCAGGCATCTAAACAAAGTTGGCTAGATTTGAACAGGAGCTGCTGAGTGGACTCATTTAGGTGCCTAAATGGGAGCTGAGCCCTTTTGAAAATCTGGTCCTTCAGTTTCAGAAAAAGCAAAGCAAAAAACAACCAACAGCAGCTTAGAAAGTGATGCATAAATAGTATCCCCTAACACTGCTTTAGTTGTAAGTGGCAAATTTACTTCTGTAGTATTCACAACTCCCTTTATTTGCTTTTTGTGAACATTCATGAGAATAAAGTCTGAATGAAGACAAACTGTTCCAAATACTTGTGCAAGAAGTGTCTGTGCAGAATCTTGAAAGTTGAGATTTTCAGATAATCAGATAATTAATTCTTTCACTTTCAAACGCTGGACAGAGTCTAGACAACCGGTCACAGAATATTTTTAAGCTATATCTTCTATCTTAATTTAACATATCATGTCCTTTATCCTGTAAACATTGGCTTCAATGGGTTTACTTGCATGAATGAAGATTTGCATAACCACATAAGTGAGTAGAAAGGCTAATCTAATTAATAGAGCACTGGGCTGGGGTTCTCATGATGAAGGTTCAATTCCTCACTAAGCAACAGACTTCTCGTGTGAAACCTTGGGCAACTCACTTGATTTTCCCTCTATCTCAGTTTCCCATATGTAAAAAGGATACAATACTTGCCTGTCTGATAGGGGTGTTGTGATGCTAAAACCCCTCAATGACTGTGAGGTGCTTACATAATATAGTGATGAGGGTTTTAGAAGTACCTATAAATACTATTGTCAAGACTGGGTGTGATAGGGTGGACTAGGTCTGGAGGCCCTATGATGGAGGCCTCATGGCCCTGCCTCATCCCACCTCAGAAAAGAGTAGAGGAGAAGTCCTCAAAACAGCCTAGAGTGGCTGCAGCGGAGCAGTAAATCAGAGACGCTGCTGGAGTGATCAATCAGGGCCAGAATGGCCATCTAAAAAGATGCAGCAGAGGCAGAGCAATCAGTTGCTGGCTGGAGCGCAAAGAAGGAGGACTGGGTGCCTGGCTGGCTGGAAGAGCAGAAGGGCCAAGGATTGGTCAGTGCGGGCAGGCCGAGCCCAGGGGACTGAGCCCAAAACCTAGCCAGACCAGTTGTGGGTATTGTGATGGGTCCTGCTGGTCTGGTTGAAGACTGAGTTTTCAAGGAGCTGCCAAAAGGACACCAACCAAGGCCCCTGTTTGGCTGTTAAAGAAGGCAGTACCTCTGGGGAGGAAGCTATAGCCCCATACCAAAGCCATGAGAAAGAACTTGAGATTGTATACCCCGGAATGGGGGACAGTGTATATGACTTGGCCAGAGGGCTGAGTCACTGAAGACCTGCCAAAAAAAACATCACCTGGGGTGCTCGCAAGAGGCAGATGCCGCCCCATTGTAAGAACAAGAAAAGCAGGCTTACACCCAACCAGAAAGAGGGTGCCCGTGGGGGATGGATGCCACCCCCTTCAAAACTGAGGTAGTGCAGGCATGTATCAGCCAGAAGGGTGAGAGGTGGGTGCTGAAGCCGTTACACTAGGGTCTTTGAATAATTTGACATCTGGAAAGATCTTATTATACATATAAAAAACCTATCACAGATAAAACACAAGTTTTACATCATATGGTATTGTATGCTATTATTGTATAACTAAACATTTTAAATGATAATTTGTTTACTCAGCTCTTTGTCTCACAGCTTGGTTGACAACAGTGAATTGTTTAATGATTTTATGAGTGACTGGTCTGGGAGGTTTTCTTTGGCTTTTTTTAATGTTCTTTATTGCAGCGTGGTGACATTCATAAATGTGAGGCTTGTCCTTTAAAGTCAATTATTGGCATTGATACTGAACATTTGATTAAATATGGTTTTGTTAATGTAAATAACCCGGCAGCTTATGTAATAGCCCCCAGAATTTTATAAATTTATAAAGAAATCCATTTAAAATAGCAAGTTGATTTCAAATAAATGTAATTGTTCATAGCCTGATGATATTTCAAAACATCCAGTGAAAATGATATATTCTAGAGTTCAAACTTTTCTACAGATTACAGTAGTGTCATTGTACATACTGCCCCCACAGATTTGATTTGAAGAATAAGGTAATTATGAGACATCAGCGAGACACATATGTGCCTATTGGAAATAAACTGAGTAATTAGAAATAGATGCATAGCAGCAATGATTTATCAAACTATATTCAAAAGAGCAGCATACTGCTACATTTTCCTTCTCGTAGAAAATTGAAGGAAAAAAGTCAAAACTTGAGCATCCATTGTTCAGGGCCCAACTGTAGCCCAGTCAAGCACGACAGAAAAAGCTGTATCTGTTAGTGAAATGCTAAGTAATCATTTTTATTTTATTTTTTTGGCTCTTCATTAAGTTTGTGAGTACTTTGTTTTCTAATGGGAAAAAAACCCTAAAAATTCCTCAACAAATTTTCATACCAAAACATCATTTTTTTATTAAGTTCACTGGCTTTTTTTACAGTCAGATGTTGTCTTTTAAAATTTTTTAGCAAACCTGCAACTTTTTTTTTTTTTTTTACATTTCCTAAGATATTACTGTTGGCTTGACTAGTTCTAAAATTGAACTGCCATCTGCTAGAAGGTCATGGATAAAAGGTTTGATGGGCACTAGATGTCCACATCCTTTGGGCAGCTATGGAAATGTTAGCTTCAGTGAAAGTATTATGTCAAAAAACCCCACACCGGCCTCTTTTGTAAACCCAGTTTCCTTTATAGTCCTTGCAAATGCACAGCTGTTAGTTAAAACAGTATTTACAATTAGTTAAAACAGTATCCAAACCTGAACTTGTGCTACCATGGGAGAATGGTCACCACGACTGTTAATCTGTCCAATGAAATAACAAATTGTGACTTCCAGTGAATAGTCATGTTGTTCACTATTCAAATAACTGTCTTGTCATAGAAAAACATGAGATCTATTCACCTCAAACCACCCAGAAGATGTTTTTTTCTTTAATTTGTCCCTTCACAGTAAGTTAAGGTTTGAAAAGAATTCAGATAAAATTTCAATTAAAAAGAATGACAGGTCCTCAAAGGTATTAAAGCTCAAAACTTCCACTGAAATACCTTTTGAAAATCTGGGTCTTGGCCCCTCTGCACATACTTAAGCTTGCACAGGTTTACTTTTACACTTCTGGGTCTTTGTGCCTCAGTTCCCCATCTATACATGGGGATAATAAAACTTCCCTACTCTACACAGATGTTGTGAGGAATAATGTTCTTTAATGCATATGATACATTGTGTTACTATGCTGATGAAAAGCCTCTAATAAAAAGCAAAACCCAATAAAATACATTTCAATTTTACCAAGCAAATACATGCCTTATCTGAGTGAATGTAGGATACTCCAGTGCAATAGGCAGGATAATTGCAGAGAATATCTGTAGCTGTTTAAGTCCCTCTTTAGCTGAGCAATTCTGTTCTTTGATTCCAGAAGAAGATAGCTAGTATTTTTGAAGAAAGCAGTTACCATGCTAACCACTTTAAAGCGAGGAAGGGGAGGCTGGTAACTTTAAATGAGCCAAATGTTTTCAAAAGCAGAGACATCATTTAAATTAGGTAAAGTTCCAAGTAGTTCAAGTGGCAGAGTATTTTTCTCACTCGGTGTGTCACCATGGGTAGGAGTCACTACCCTAGATCCCTGACATATGGCACAGGTCACAGTGGTGCAGAGATGCAAAGGTGGTCTCTGCACTCCTCTGATCCTGATCCCAGTCTGAACCCAGCTTACCCCGGGCAGCATTCAGCTGCTCTGAGAATCTGCTCAAAGCATATGTCTACACTTGGCATGGGTGGTGTAAATTCTAGTTCAGGGAGACATACCTGCACTGATCGAATTAGTTGTGGTGGTACAATCAGAAAGAGGGGCTACCAGTTGCCCTGAGTACATACCTGTCTCAGACAGTAGGCATTTACTCAAGGTGGCTAACCCCTCCTGCTGCTCATGCTGCCACAGCTACACTGTGATCCCAGCTGGATCAGAGCTAGCATGGGTACGTCTCCTCGAGTTGGAATTTACACCGCCAGCTCGTAGTGTAGACACACCCCAAATTATGCTGACTGCCAGCAGTCTCCAGGGCGCAATATGGCAGTCATGGATCACTGGGATATGTGTAGGGAAGACCCAGCCATGAATCATAGAATCATAGAATATCAGGGTTGGAAGGGACCCCAGAAGGTCATCTAGTCCAACCCCCTGCTCGAAGCAGGACCAATTCCCAGTTAAATCATCCCAGCCAGGGCTTTGTCAAGCCTGACCTTAAAAACCTCTAAGGAAGGAGATTCTACCACCTCCCTAGGTAACATATTCCAGTGTTTCACCACCCTCTTAGTGAAAAAGTTTTTCCTAATATCCAATCTAAACCTCCCCCACTGCAACTTGAGACCATTACTCCTCGTTCTGTCATCTGCTACCATTGAGAACAGTCTAGAGCCATCCTCTTTGGAACCCCCTTTCAGGTAGTTGAAAGCAGCTATCAAATCCCCCCTCATTCTTCTCTTCTGCAGGCTAAACAATCCCAGCTCCCTCAGCCTCTCCTCATAACTCATGTGTTCCAGTCGCCTAATCATTTTTGTTGCCCTTCGCTGGACTCTCTCCAATTTATCCACATCCTTCTTGAAGTGTGGGGCTCAAAACTGGACACAGTACTCCAGATGAGGCCTCACCAATGTCGAATAGAGGGGAACGATCACGTCCCTCGATCTGCTCGCTATGCCCCTACTTATACATCCCAAAATGCCATTGGCCTTCTTGGCAACAAGGGCACACTGCTGACTCATATCCAGCTTCTCATCCACTGTCACCCCTAGGTCCTTTTCCGCAGAACTGCTGCCTAGCCATTCGGTCCCTAGTCTGTAGCTGTGCATTGGGTTCTTCCGTCCTAAGTGCAAGACCCTTCACTTATCCTTATTGAACCTCATCAGATTTCTTTTGGCCCAATCCTCCAATTTGTCTAGGTCCTTCTGTATCCTATCCCTCCCCTCCAGCGTATCTACCACTCCTCCCAGTTTGGTATCATCCGCAAATTTGCTGAGAGTGCAATCCACACCATCCTCCAGATCATTTATGAAGATATTGAACAAAACCGGCCCCAGGACCAACCCTTGGGGCACTCTACTTGATACCGGCTGCCAACTAGACATGGAGCCATTGATCACTACCTGTTGAGCCCGACAATCTAGCCAGCTTTCTACCCACCTTATAGTGCATTCATCCAGCCCATACTTCCTTAACTTGCTAACAAGAACACTGTGGGAGACCGTGTCAAAAGCTTTGCTAAAGTCAAGAAACAATACATCCACTGCTTTCCCTTCATCCACAGAACCAGTAATCTCATCATAAAAGGCGATTAGATTAGTCAGGCATGACCTACCGTTGGTGAATCCATGCTGGCTGTTCCTGATCACTTTCCTCTCATGCAAGTGCTTCAGGATTGATTCTTTGAGGACCTGCTCCATGATTTTTCCAGGGACTGAGGTGAGGCTGACTGGCCTGTAGTTCCCAGGATCCTCCTTCTTCCCTTTTTTAAAGATTGGCACTACATTAGCCTTTTTCCAGTCATCCGGGACTTCCCCGGTTCGCCACGAGTTTTCAAAGATAATGGCCAATGGCTCTGCAATCACAGCCGCCAATTCCTTCAGCACTCTCGGATGCAACTCGTCCGGCCCCATGGACTTGTGCACATCCAGCTTTTCTAAATAGTCCCTAACCACCTCTATCTCCACAGAGGGCTGGCCATCTCTTCCCCATTTTGTGATGCCCAGCGCAGCAGTCTGGGAGCTGACCTTGTTAGTGAAAACAGAGGCAAAAAAAGCATTGAGTACATTAGCTTTTTCCACATCCTCTGTCACTAGGTTGCCTCCCTCATTCAGTAAGGGGCCCACACATTCCTTGGCTTTCTTCTTGTTGCCAACATACCTGAAGAAACCCTTCTTGTTACTCTTGACATCTCTGGCTAGCTGCAGCTCCAGGTGCGATTTGGCCCTCCTGATATCATTCCTACATGCCCGAGCAATATTTTTATACTCTTCCCTGGTCATATGTCCTACCTTCCACTTCTTGTAAGCTTCTTTTTTATGTTTAAGATCCGCTAGGATTTCACCATTAAGCCAAGCTGGTCACCTGCCATATTTACTATTCTTTCGACTCATTGGGATGGTTTGTCCCTGTAACCTCAACAGGGATTCCTTGAAATACAGCCAGCTCTCCTGGACTCCTTTCCCCTTCAAGTTAGTCCCCCAGGGGATCCTGGCCATCCGTTCCCTGAGGGAGTCGAAGTCTGCTTTCCTGAAGTCCAGGGTCCGTATCCTGCTGCTTACCTTTCTTCCCTGCGTCAGGATCCTGAACTCAACCAACTCATGGTCACTGCCTCCCAGATTCCCATCCACTTTTGCTTCCCCCACTAAATCTACCCGGTTTGTGAGCAGCAGGTCAAGAAAAGCGCCCCCCCTAGTTGGCTCCTCTAGCACTTGCACCAGGAAATTGTCTCCTACGCTTTCCAAAAACTTCCTGGATTGTCTATGCACCGCTGTATTGCTCTCCCAGCAGATATCAGGAAAATTAAAGTCACCCATGAGAATCAGGGCATGCGATCTAGTAGCTTCCGTGAGCTGCCGGAAGAAAGCCTCATCTACCTCATCCCCCTGGTCCGGTGGTCTATAGCAGACTCCCACCACTACATCACTCTTGTTGCACACACTTCTAAACTTAATCCAGAGACACTCAGGTTTTTCTGCAGTTTCGTACCGGAGCTCTGAGCAGTCATACTGCTCCCTTACATACAATGCTACTCCCCCACCTTTTCTGCCCTGCCTGTCCTTCCTGAACAGTTTATAACCATCCATGACAGTACTCCAGTCATGTGAGTTATCCCACCAAGTCTCTGTTATTCCGATCACGTCATAGTTCCTTGACATCACCAGGACCTCCAGTTCTCCCTGCTTGTTTCCAAGGCTTTGTGCATTTGTATATAAGCACTTGAGATAACCTGTTGATTGCCCCTCATTCCCAGTATGAGGCAGGAGCCCTCCCCTCACAGACATTCCTGCCTGTGCTTCCTCCTATCCCGCTTTCCCACTTACCTCAGGGCTTTGGTCTCCTTCCCCCAGTGAACCTAGTTTAAAGCCCTCCTCACTAGGTTAGCCAGCCTGCTGGCAAAGATGCTCTTCCCTCTCTTCGTAAGATGAAACCCGTCTCTGCCCAGCACTCCTCCTTCATGGAACACCATCCCATGGTCAAAGAAACCAAAGCTCCATATACTAGCAGCAGAGAACGGGCATCAGGATCTGAATCTGTAGAGAAAGGTAAATGTTATATCACACCCCAGGATCTGGGCAATCAAGCTAAGATCTGGTCTTGTTTTGCTTGTATATGTTTCCTTAGTGGCAACAAAGAGGAATTTCTCAACTTTACCTTCAGGGAAGGTGATTTATGTTCATTTCTCCAGGTGAGAAAGCCTATCAAGGAAAGCTTATTACATAAGGAATGCTTAACTCATTGTTTCTGCCAGCATCTCGTTATTTGCATTAGCGTAGTACCTTGGGACCCAATCTTAGTCAGGGCCTCTCTGCAAGGCACTGGATACATAGTAAGAGAGACTCCTTGCCTCAAATATCTTGACATCTAAAAGGGAGATTTCCAAAGGCACAAAGGGCAGTTAGGCACCTAAATCTCATGGAAAGTCAATAAGATTTGGGTGCCTAGCTCCCATTTTTGCCTTGGAAAATCTCCTAAATAGACAAAAGATTGAAGAAAGATATCATCTCCATTTTCCAAATGGGGACCTGAGGGAAAGGGATTAAATGGCTTCCCCAGGGTCACACTGCCAGTTTGTGACAGACAAAGGAATTGAATCTGGATATCTTGAGTCCCTATCCAGGGCCTTAACCAAAAGATTCTCTATGTTATTTTAATTCTTTCCTTTGCCTTGCCAACTTTACATGGTAATCCTGGGGGAGGGGGAGAACTCACATTTGATGTTGCCTTATGCTTTTCTCTTTTCCTCACTGCATAATTAATTCTTAGGAAACCAGCAATGATAAGCCTGGCTTTGTGTCCTAAGTGTGGATAGCAGGGCTAGCTAGGGAATGGCAAGCCTTTTCAATAGCTGGTTGTTTGTTTGTTTTTTTCAGATAATTATTGTGGAGCAAATAAAATTACAATAAATTGATTTTTCCAGCAAGACATAAGGTAACACTGGCCTTTCAAGTCTACCTAGAAAGCATCTGTGCTGGTGGTTTGCAAGATCACTGTCTTTGCCTCTCAGCATCTGTATGTGAGCATGTTGATCTATAAATTCCTTCCTCATAATAGCCATATTGTTTATTACTTCAGAGTTTTCTTTCTGCTACACTGGTTCTTATAATAAGCTCCCCTAGAGATTTTTGAAACATGGAAAAAGTCTAACCTTGTTTTGTCCAGCTGTTCGGACAAATTAGCCATGCCAACTTGGTTTCTGGATAATTTTGAACTGCGTGTTGCAAGATCATTATACGAAAGAAGTTGTGCTCCTGATGCCAGACCAGCTTAGTCGGGGAAGGAAGGTGTAATCAAAGATGGCGTTTTGTGACTCTGAATCAACTATTTTATGCAAGTTTTACACTGAGCTTCACAGCTGCTAGGGACATTCAGATATCAGCGCCACCGGAAGATTTGGTAGCAAAGAGACTGTGAAGTGGACTAATCAGCAGATCTAAAGTACTGAGGGTTAGATTCTCAAGGGAATGCCTAACTCTATGGCATCCCGTTGTCCAGGCACACATGCCAGCCAGCCCCAAAAATGCCTGACTTGCTCATCCCCGGCTCTCATTTGTTCATGTTAGGAGTACTCTGAGCACACCTACCAGATCAGGCTTTGCTGTAAGAGGCAGGAGAACCCCCTGTTTGAGAATTCTGTGGGGGCTTAGGCATGAGCAAGAGCTCTGAGCAACTCATTAGCTGGAGTGGCTTCAGGACAAAAGTGCCCACTGATGGAATCTTGGTGGCTATGTGGATTTAGATGACTACTGGCTTGGCTGCAGCGGAGTGGTTTTGTGAATGTCATTGGCACCTAAATGTTGGACGTCGGTGCCTACGTCCCTTTGTGAATCTAGCTCTTAGTGCTTGAGAATTTACACTTCTCCTATCCAGGTATAAAGTGACCCCTTAAATGGCTGATAAAGAAATAGAATAGAGAAACTGTACCAGAAATATCTATGTATTAACACCCACAGACAGACTTCAGTTTCAAACACTGCAACCCACAAATTATTAATCATGCCTAAGTGTGAAATATGAGATTCAAATAATCACACAAAGCCATTGTGACCATAGAGAAGAAGCCACTGGAGCACTGCTTCAGTACCAGATGGTCTAGCCACTCCAATGACAATGTGAAGAATTGAGGGGGAAGGCTAGGGAGGGAGATTAGATTAGGAGAGCAGTGGTAGAAAGTAGAGAGCAACAGGAGGAAGATCCATATATCTGGATTGTGTGGTAATAATTCAATCTCATGGGTACAGGGAACGTACAGATCTCTTAACATCAAATCCTGTAGCACAAATAAGGTCCACAGAAGGCCATAAATAGAGCAGAACTGGAACAGTTTAATTCTGTGGGGAGTCTGTGCATCACGGAGTTCATCTCTGCACTCTGTGATAGCAGAGTGGGACCTGTGAATGCATCACTGGATGTATCCAACACACCTGTCTCCTGTTCATACACCTGTGCAGGGATTTCCAGCAACCCCAGAACCCCACTCTTGCTCCACTGCCCAGCGAGGAGGATTCCATTACATGGGCTCTGCACAGCCTATTCAATTTGGCTGTGTGCTAAGAAGAGTTTTTTGCCATTAAGCTTCTTCCCCATAGTTCATGACAGCACCAGAGCCCCTCAATGGAAGAATAGCTCCGTAATTCACATCTGCCTATTATTTATTCTAGACACACAGATAGCTCAAGCTGATTTGGCCTTTATCCAAAAAAGTACTAAACTAGAAAACTTACCCCGATGGGACTGTGACACAGAACTGACACACAAGACTGTGGGGGAAAAATATCAAAAAGTCTTGGACATTAAAACCAAAAGGTTCACATTGGCTTCTGGTATATCAGATGAGATGTACAGCAGTTATATCTTAAGGTGTTACTACAAGCAATTACTTACAAGTGCTTTCTACTGCACATATTCCAATCAAAGTAAGAGTCTGCAGAGATTGTATATTCTTTGCAGTGAAGGGATTTGTCTTAGGGCTTGCTTACATGGGGTGTTTTCCCCACCAGAGCAAGCCACTAATGCAGATTGGGTAGATTGACCTGCACCAGCATGGCTTACTCTACTTCGAAACCAAACCACTTTGGTGCAAGTCACTTTTTACATGTGCGTGGCAGGTGTATACTAGGGGGTTAGTGTAATGTCATAAATCTCAGTGTAGACAAAACACACATAGGATAGCAAGGCCTTCCTCTGTTTCCTCTGTCTTTCCTTCTTCCATGACGGCATTTCCAAGTCAAAACATTTTGGGTTTGATTTTTGCACTGGAAAGTCAAAACCTTCCTTTGAAAAAACTGCTAATTTTCTGACTAGCTTAAGTTCAAATCCAATTTAAGGCATAACTTTTGGATAACTGGGTTTTTGTTTCCTTGAGTACTTTGGAAATGGCTGTTTCATATGAACACATCTTTTTGGCCCTGACTGAGGAAAGCACCTGAGCATGTGCTTAACTTTAAGTATGTGCTCAGGTCCCATCAGTCAGTGGGAATTAAACATCTGCATAAGTGCTTTCCTGAATCAAGAATATGTGCACACACAAGAGTACTCCTCATTGATTCTTACCTATTAATCATCCTCTTAGGTAAATATTCAAGTTGTCCAATCAGGGAGAAGAAAAATAACTCTCAGGGTATGTGAGCAATTACCCACCACATATAATGAATATTCAAAACATAAAAATTCAGACAACCCATGGGCTGAAAATTATTTCCTCAAACTACCAACTGAATGATTATGTATAACAAATACCCTTACAGAAAAAAGGTTGCAGTTCTGCTCCATAAATGTGGATAAATTGGAGAGAGTCCAGCGAAGGGCAACAAAAATGATTAGGGGTCTGGAACACATGAGTTATGAGGAGAGGCTGAGGGAGCTGGGATTGTTTAGCCTGCAGAAGAGAAGAATGAGGGGGGATTTGATAGCTGCTTTCAACTACCTGAAAGGGGGTTCCAAAGAGGATGGCTCTAGACTGTTCTCAATGGTAGCAGATGACAGAACGAGGAGTAATGGTCTCAAGTTGCAGTGGGGGAGGTTTAGATTGGATATTAGGAAAAACTTTTTCACTAAGAGGGTGGTGAAACACTGGAATGCGTTACCTAGGGAGGTGGTAGAATCTCCTTCCTTAGAGGTTTTTAAGGTCAGGCTTGACAAAGCCCTGGCTGGGATGATTTAACTGGGAATTGGTCCTGCTTTGAGCAGGGGGTTGGACTAGATGACCTTCTGGGGTCCCTTCCAACCCTGATATTCTATGATTCTATGATTCTATGGCTTTCTGTGGACCTTAATTAATTCATAATTAATATTATTCACAATGAATAATTCAGCCAGCTCTAATTTCAATGTAGCACTGATTCAGTCCCGGCATATCTGATGCTACATGTAATATATATTGGCTTTGTTGGTCTACTTTTTCATGGCGCAATAGGTGAGACTGGGATTGGCTTGACATTTGCTAATGATTTTGTTCTTCTTTAAATATAAAAGTCTCTGGCATCAACCTATGTCCAACAGACATTCCTGATTGGGGGGCTGTCTGTAGGCAAGGACTGGTGGGGGGGTGAGAAAACCTGGATTTGTGCTGGAAATGGCCCACCTTGATTATCATACACATTGTAAGGAGAGTGATCACTTTAGATAAGCTATTACCAGCAGGAGAGTGGGGTGGGAGGAGGTATTGTTTCATGGTCTCTGTGTATATAATGTCTTCTGCAGTTTCCACGGCATGCATCTGATGAAGTGAGCTGTAGCTCACGAAAGCTCATGCTCAAATAAATTGGTTAGTCTCTAAGGTGCCACAAGTACTCCTTTTCTTTTTGCGAAGACAGACTAACACGGCTGTTACACTGAAACCTGTTTACATTAGGTACTTCTATGCATATCATTCTCTTTATTGTATTTATCTTCACAATCTCCCTTTCGGGCAGGGAAAGCCTATTTTTCAGAGAGGGAACGGAGGCACAAATAAACTTTCCCAGGATCACAGAGGAAGTCTGCAGCAGCAGGAACTCCAACACTGATCTCTCAGTTGTAGGCTGGCTCCCTAACCACTGAACCACTCTTGCTCTCACTATTGATATTTAATGATGTGATCTTATACACACTGATTTGTACTTTATTACATATTCCACTGGAACTCATAAAAGTGAATAAGGGTGGTACAATTCACACTCTTAATATATAATCCATGTAGTAATTTGTAGAGAGAAGAAAACATACTGTTTCTGGATACAATACAAGATGAAACCAAGCTGACAGGTGAGAATGCCCAGCTTGTTTGGGTTTTTTTTTTCCTGATTCCACTCTGTCATCTCTTAGTTTACTTCTGTCCTGTGCTGCTCTTGCTGCTGATGAGTTTCTTGGTAAATTTAGAACAGACAGCCATTTCCATTATAAAAACAAAAATGTATCCTGTATTTCTCTTCACGTCTCCTCTAGTCTGTGGCTGTCAGTGTCAAATCCCTAATACAAATTTTAATAGTTTGGTGCTTTTGTGCTGTGTGTGTGCACTGAAAAATATCTTATCTCAGATCTTGCTGCATAAAGCTTTTAATGCTAAATTCCTTCATGTTCCCCAGGTTTCTTCTTATGTTTGAGATATACAGAATGAATACTACATTCAGATTCATTTAATCCTATCTTCCCTTAGAAATGAATAAAGGGCTATTTTCTCAGGACTTTGTATTTAGAGGATTATCTACTTATGTACATTAGAAATGCAGTCTAATAGAAAGAAATGTAGCATTCAGAAATGATGCTAGATTGACAGCCTTGGAAACTGAATTCCTCCATTTATCATCAGAACAGTAGCCAGATTAGCTTCTTCACACTGCTCTACAAAGTTACCTCAACCCCAACGCACAGATACCCCCTTCTGAGGGTCAATGATAGTTTGCTCCCCAAAGCCCATTCCATCCTTGACTTCTACGACAAGATGGACAACAGTGTTAGGTAACATGAATCAGGATGATTTTTGTAGTCTGGTTATGTAGTGCTTGGGGACTGGACTCAGACCAATGACTTTATCCTTAGATGGCTACAGTGGACTTTCAGATACAGCTAACTTGGTCCAAATTCAAACTAATGGCATAAAAGTGATTAGGCTACACAGCCTATTGTCAATCTCCTCAGTTATCCAGGCTTCAGTAATGAAATATTTAAACTACAGTTCCTCTGAAAAATGCATTTTCCATATCTCTCTCTCCCTCCTTTCCCTCTCTGTTGAACTATTATTCCTGATAATATTACATTGCTCAGAAGAATAAATCAAAAGTAGAGCTGTGCAAAAGTGTTTTTTTTTTATTTTTGTTGAGCTTTCATGCAGAAATTGTCACTGTATCATTCCAGGTTATCTCATAACCCAAAAAATGTTGTTGTTTTGCAAGCTTTCCATAAAAAATGTCCATTTCTACATTTTTTTAAAAAAATGCACTATTTTGCATGTTTCCAAGAGCCAAGACAGAGAGAGCCTTTCTCTGAGCTATTTATCATCAAGAATTTCAGTTCAATGGGGTTTAGCATACCAACACCACAAGGTTTTAAATTAATAGAAAACAAATAAGTCCTGCCCAGTCTACAACAAACACAGTCTTATGAATATCTGTCTTTCGTGGTTTCTGGTTTACCTTCCTTTCCTGTAAAATCAGTGTTTTTCCTTTTCTGTCTATCAGCAAACCATTTTTAGAAGGTTCTCTTGTGTAATATCAAAGGTCCTGGTTTCTCTGTCAGGAGCCCTGCCTTGCTTACCCAATCAACTTTCCTTTTTGTGGTTAGCCCCTGAGTTTTGATTATTCCCAATCAATTATACTGCCTGTCTACCATTCTGCTATGCTTCTGATAAAGAAGAGATGCTTCTGGGTCTAAAGCAATACTGAATTATCTTGTATTGTAACTCTGGATCTGGAAAACTACCACTGGAGCAACGTGTTACTTGATTTAAATTGAGAGGACTATATTTGAGTGACAATATGTTAAATTAAGTGACTGTTCTTAACCTAAAAGGCATTATATATGTTTACAGCTTCCTGGCATTGCTGAAAAGAAATTGGTGAATTCAAGAGCTAATAGGAGGATTTAAAAAATCTATGTAAACATCTATTTTTCAACCACATGTTCCATAGCACTTACTTTAAAAAAGGGAGGTGGGGGGTTCACAGAATAGCACTGAAACCCATTGCAGTGGTCTCTCACTCTCGAGGGAGGAGGGAGGCCACTCCACCTCACTACTGCAGGCAACAGTACTCAAGTTCAGGCGTCACTGGCCCCGGCAGAGTAACAAGTAGTCTATCCCGCAGCCTCTTGGCTGGGGCACATACCAATTAACAGTCTGGGAGCTCTGACCCTCTGGGTGGGGCAGAGCAACAAGAGTTTCTAGCTCACAGCTTCCTGGCTGGGGAAGACAACCATCTACCAATACAGGCCTTCTAGCATAGGGGAAGTGTCCAGCCAACCCCAAGTGTGAGGGATGGTGGCAAGGAGGGGTAGGGAGATCCAGGCCCACCCTACCCCACTGGATCTCAGCCCAGGACCATTAGTAGCAGATGAGTCAGCAGGGAAACACAAAACATACTGTCTCACTTCCTGACAACACAACCAGGTCTGGTTCCCCTGAACTACTTGCTACCCAACTCCACCTACGTCATTCACTTTGCACTGGGCTCCATTTTGCTGCTTTGCAGTCAGGTACCATCCTTTCTGGCATCTCCTCGGAGCCCTCCACCTCTTCAAACAGTAGGGCACTGGTCTGCTCGGCTGCTGGTCCGGTATCCTGCAGAAGGCTCAGCTGCTTAGAAGAGAAGTCCACCTTCTTCCCTGCTCTAGCCCCAACTGAGCCCCAGAGCCCTCCCTTTATACTTCCTGTCCCCACCCCAGTACATCCGGCCAGGGGAAAGGGCAGATTTGGCTCCACCCCCCAGGGAAGTGTAGTGGTCCTTCGCTCTCGAGTCTGGAGGGAGGCCACTCCACCTCACTACACCCATTTACACAGACACATTTTCTTCTTTAAGTACATTTGGCATGCTGGTACTATGTATTACAGTCTCTTAAATAATGCTGCATTTGTACATCAAGAAATGAGGGTTAGATCCTCAGCCGATATAAATCAATACAGTCCACAGAGCTACAACAGTTCACATCAACTGAGGATCTCTTCCCTGGTGCTTTCTAGAAAAGAGAAACCCACAAATGTTTTTAAAACCTCTCTATGAAATGCGCTATAACAATTAATGTTGTTAGTTAAAGCTGTGAAACTGGCTATTTGTAAATGGATGCCCAATGTTTATTTTAAAATCTTCCTAGTTCCATGTATAATTTCCAAGCTACTACATTTGTTCATCTTCTGTGCTGTATAATTACTTTCAAGACCAACCTTCACTTAAACAGAACTCATAGCAAACAGCCTCTGTCATTACATTCCAACCACTTGTGTCTGTGGTTTACTAGAACCATCATCCAACCATCTTCTGAAGCAAAACAGTAGTCCAAGAAGTTCACCACATTTCCTGTTTTTTTAATGGGAATTCCAATTTTATAAAAATAGAAATGGAAATGACACAACGTTATTGTCTGCAGTCTGAAATCCCTTTTCAGTCCCCTGGTAGGCTTCATAAGATCATTTGCTATGAGCAGAATTGCTTTCAGATGTAGGTGAACTGAGAAAAATTTAACATAAAATAAAACAATATGAAGCACTTATATGAAATCTCATAACACTCCTATGAGATAGTGAAATTTGCAGATATTTAAATGTAGAAGTATCTGAAATTTTTTAAAAAAAATATATGTTAAGATGGGATGGTGGGGAGGATTGGGGTAGCATAGCTTTTCATTGTTCTTCTCCCTACTAGACATATGCCAAGATGATGTATTACTGTGGGCCAGAATTGTATGTAATCTCTCTAGGGGGAAGACGTGATATGAGGCCTGGAAGTTCAAAGGACTTCATTGAAATTGTGCCAGACAAGAATGGATTTTTGGGACAATATGTGTGAAGTAGATTTCCTAGGAAATGCCTAGGGAGAGGTTAATGCAAATTCCCCATTGCTGGTTATGCAAAACCCCAGCCTTTTGAAGCTACACCCTAAGGAGAAGGTGATTGTCTGCTGATTACCTGTTCCTGGGTTTGGAAGTCAAAGGCCTGAGCAGTATAAAGAAACAGGCTGATCTGCCCAGTTTGGGTTCTGGTTCTGAATCTGAGACTGTTTTGAACTTATAACCATGGAGAAAACCCAATTATGGATTCTGAAGGACTAACACCTATCGGATTCTGAGGCTGGAGTTGGAGTGACCTCTGGTGAGCTATTTAGCATGTGTGTAGATTCTTTGATTGTATTTAATGTTTTTTCTTGTAATGCTTTTGCCTTAAGAATAAATGTGTTTGCTTAGAAAGCTGTGTGGTAACATATAACTTCAGGCAATTATGCTGTCCATAGCCTCTGGAGAGAAAGCAAAGAGCAGACCAAGACTGCTTGGCTTTCTGGGAATATCACAGAGTAAATAAGGGAGCTATGCCACCTTAACACCCCAGTCATAAGGGAGAGGTGCAAGTCTCCACCCAAGGCAGGTGACAGCTGGAAGCTGGAAACCTTGAGGTGGATGCCCTTGATGGACCACAGAGAGGGATACAGGTGCATTTACGCTGAACTGTGACATACATAGTGGCAACGTGTGTGGCATTTCTGACAGTGTGAAATTCGATATGTGCCAACAGCAGTGAGAGCAAGTGCTGTAGAAGGCAGAAGTACAGAGAAAAGTCTCACACTCTTTTCTTAGGAAAGTAATAGTAGAAAGAGAGACGGGAAAATGAATGATGAAGAGCTGAAGAAAAGTCAGCTGCTTGAGGTATGCAAGGAAATGTAGCTCAACGCTGGGGAGTGGACAAGGTGCGGCTAGTCAACTTGCTGTATTTTGATGACCAAAAAAGGAATAATGGTCTGGGTTCACAGGGGACATCGAGCCCACTGGTAGAAAGTCCAGCAGGAAAGGAAAATCTTGGCGCTGACTCCCTGGAAGGAAGGCCAGAAGAAAGCTGACAAAGACAGCCACCATGTTCCCTTGGGATAGAGTGTACCACAGCAACAGGAATTGTAGCCAGCCTGACAACTGGAACAGGAGAAGCTACCACAGGAGAGGAACAGACTATGTCTGGAAACCCAGCTGCTTGAAGCCTGGGAGCACCAGCACAGGAGAGAACAGGAGGAGCGAGATCACCAACATGAGAGAGAATAGAGGGAACCAGCGCAAGTGGGAGGATTGGCAGTGCCATCATGAGGAGAGAGAGAGAGAAGGACCAGGAACATCAATACCAGCTCCAGATGCAAAGTCTGTGCCTGCAGAACCTGGTAGGTGGATCCAGACCCTCTGTCCCTGTCCTGGTGGGTGGCATAGACATCAAATTATTTCCTCGCTTTGGGGAAGGTGATGACATGCATGTGTTTTTCAGATATTTTGGAAACAGGGTGTACATGGAACAAGATGGGGCAGGGAGTACTTGGTATGGTATCTGGCTCCACTACTGTTAGGGACAAAGGCCTTAGACTTTTTCACTCTTATGGACAGAGAAGATTATAAAAATTATTGGCAATGTAAACAAGCTTTAAACTGACCTCTGAAGCATATAGGAGAATGTTTGGGGGAGTTCATAAAAAAGGGAACATGACCTATGCTAAGGTTTCTAGTCAAATTAGGGGTTACATAAGAAAGTGAGCAACTTGTTGGGGGATTATTATGGCTGATGAGGGCTATGAATTAATCAGTTTAGAATAATTCTATAAACTCTGCCACCCTGACTTGAAATTGTGATCAACAAACAAAGATCCTAGGGATGGGACCATAGCTGAGAACTGGACTGACCGATATCATAGAATATCAGGATTGGAAGGGACCTCAGGAGGTCATCTAGTCTAACCCCTTGTTCAAAGATGGACCAATCCCTGATTTTTGCCCCAGATCCCTAAATGGCCCCCTCAAAGACTGAACTCACAACCCTTGGTTTAGCAGGCCAATGCTCAAACCACTGAGCTATCCCTCCCCCCATGTGCAGATAATTGGCCTGGGTTTGAGAGGAAAATCAAGGGAGGCTGGCATAAAGCTGACCCAGTCAGGGCCCCCTCCCCACAGAAGGGAGAAGGGACTAAACCCAGACGTTGGTGGGAGGCAAACCCGAACAGAGGCCTAAAAAAGGAACATGGGGAGCTGATATGTTTTTGTTGCCATATGACTAGTCATAAGGCAACAAGCTGTCCAGTGGTAGAGAGGTCAGGGGCTAGTGGTAACCTGCAGCAGGTCCATGTGGCAATGATTCCTCCATTGGCAGAACCAGCCCTGATAGTGCAATCAGTAAACCTAACCTAGTCAGACCGCAAAGAAGAATAAACTAAGCACTGTTTCCCTGTGGAGGTGGATGGGAAAAAGGCCCAGGGGTAAGGGACACTAAGGCCCAAGTAACTCTGGCATGCCCAGGATTGGTAACCCCTCAAGGATCATCCTCAATAGACTCATAACCATTCAGGGAATAATGGGACCCCTTTTCCAAGTCCTGGTAGTTAAGTTCCATCTGAAATGGGGTGACAATCAGGGATGTTGAAATACACTCCCAAAGACCAGTAGATGTCTCGCTGGGAAATGACCAAGAGGGCCAGGCCCAGGCCCAGGCCCAGGTCAGCTGTGTGGTTATTCAGATCCAAAAGCAGACACCCAGAGCCTATGGCTCTGCCCCAAAGCTGCAAAGCTGACAGGCAGCTCTGAGCAGCTGCCTACCAGTGTGAGGTACATGACCTGGAGCCATGCAGAGGCCTACTGATAAACTGACCTCAAAGGAGGGTGGGAAGTGGGCCCCAGTGATCAGTTTGAGTTGAGCCTCCTAGGTCCCACTTCGGAGTTCAAGCAGGAACAATTTACTGATGCGTCTCTACGAAAACCCAGGGCTTCAGTGGACACTCCTGTCAGCTCCCTGACAGGAGGGCACCAGGAAAGGTTTCTCTGGATTGGGAGGCTGCTCTGTACAGAGTAGGTGCCCCCTGGGAATGTTGAGTCATGGGAAATGCAGAGGTAATTGATTGTATGCCAGAAGTACTATCTTAAGCCACTCAATCTGGCCCATCATTTACCCTTCTCAGGGCATATGGGAATAAAGCGTATCAAGGTTATAAACATTTACTGAAGCATCATGCACCAACCAATAAAAAAAATGAGGAGTACTTATGTACTCCTCATTCTTTTTGCTGATACAGACTAACACGGCTACCACTCTGAAACCTGGCACCAACCAATGGCATTATTCATAAATCACTTCTTTAACCAAAACTCTGTATTCTATTTTCTTCCCATATCCTCCTGAAAGCATTACCAAGCCATGATGCAAAGCAGCTGAGCAGAAATAAGTATTGTAAGTGTCAAAAAACTGTTGCATTAAAGCGGAAAGAGTCCAGATTATAAATCCTCCCTCTTTCTGCAAGACCAGTCATGACACCGCAACATTAACTGTAAAATCCTCCTCATCACCCTATAGCTCTGTCTCATAATTGTTGCTTCATATTCTGCACTCTTTCCATTCAAGGAACTCCCCCTGAACTCTGCAATGAGAAGTTACATAAAAGAATGTTGTTATGATGCTAGTACTAGAGCTCTCCCTAGTGGTGACAATGTTATTTTTTTTTACCTATTATTCACTTAGATGTAGCTGTGGGCACCTCTCATGTGGGGAAAATAAAATCACTCCCTTTGTGAATGGTTGGAGTCAGTATGAGGAGAATGCATGGGGATTAAATGAGGAATGGTTGAGCCTTGGGCAGATGGAGGTGGAGCCCATAATCATCTCTCTACCAGCCTCTCGGAGATAATTTTAACTGTTTTAGCTTTTCCATGATGTTCCTCTTTTCTTCTTGAAGGGGCTCCCTGACATTGAGGAAGGGGGGATCTGCTGAGATGTGGAGAGTGGAGCTACAGCCCATTCCAGGTAGGGGGAGGAGAGGGAAAGGTGGGATGGCAACAGAATGGTTTGGGGGAAAATTTGTGAGGAGATCCTTATGAAGTTTTACTCTACTTCTTGGAAATTTTTTTCATGGGAACCAAGTGAGACGTAATAAAGCTCTCATTTTAATCCATTTTTCAGGTCAATTTGGGGCAGTCATTCAGCAATAAATTGTGACTCTAAATCAACCCTATTTGTTACATTTAAAAGACCCCTTTTTACACTTCTCCATAGCAGCGAAACTAAACATTTTGATCTAGACATTCCAAATCACCTGACTCACTTAGAAGCCCTAGAAATTTAGCAGTACTTGGATCTGAATTACAGAAAATCATTGCATAGATTAGACTGAAATAGCTCCTTTTGATCACAAGGTACAGTGCTATTGGGACTTTTTATGAAAAGCTGAGCAATGGCTGGTAATAAAGCTGCCTCACTCCACCGATTTGAAGCGTCCTAAAAGTGACACACTTTTTGTCAAGGTATTTTTATACCATGATTCCATATTTAAGACAGGTTTCTGTCACACAATATTTAATTTCACAAGTCTTGTTCCTGGCACTTTTCATGTTTAGCAAGGTTGGAAGTGACATGCTCAGTTTAAAGTTAAAGTGTTATCTTCAGCCAACTGAACATCCATATTGAAGGACAGCCGTTACAAAACACTGCATTATGATAATTAATAAGCCTATTTATCTCTTCATGAGAGAGAAATCAAACACTGCTTTGGGGAATTTCCCTTGGAAGTGGTCATGAATTGAAGAGAACAAGCTGTCTGGTGAAAATTACTATATGAAATGATGGACCAGGAAGTCTAAGAGGGCAACTTTTTTTTGCCTTCTGTTTTATTAAACAAAAAGACAGTGTCAATTTATCATACGCAACTTGCCATATCTGATTGGTTAAGCAATTAGATGAGTCAAAATTCAATTAATTTCTATTTCTGACATATTGTACTGACTTGATATAATAGAACAGTCCAGTGCAAATGCAGCATGTATGCCTGCATTTTTTATTAACAGTTGAAATCCCAAAATTGTTCTGCCCTGATACATATCTGTTAATAAAGCAGTCATGATATTTTCTATATGACATATTAAACCTCTGGATTCAGATGTATCATAAAATCTGCAGTATCTTTCCTTTGTCCTGCATATTACAGCTGGCTGTCACACTATCTTGGCAGTATACCCTTTCTTGAATGGCAGAAAGGATGACAGAAAATTTCCAAGCAAGTTAGAAATTTTAATCTGGCTCATTTAAAAAATTGCCAATGATGGCTAAAGCCTCCGCAAGATTATTCATACACAGGTTTCTTCATTCTTCCTCTCCACACCAAAGTTAAACAGTGTTATGGAAAGCACCTTCACAGTCCACAGACACTTGCTTTCACTGAAAGGACTACTTAGCCCCTGCTTTCCTTCCACACCACAAATTCCCATTGAATCTCATCTACATATTAAAGTTGCTTCCCGCTCTTCTACTGTGTTCAATGGGAGTTTTAGTTATGCAAAGAATGCAGGACTGGATGCTTAGGGCTGAACCGTTCACAGTAAAAATCAGGACAGAATAAATCTCCCCTCTCACTGTCCCATTCCAGCTGACCCTCCTGTGCAGGACTGGTGTCCCTATGCTGAGTTAGAACAGCCTAGGAACTGCTGTAACTTATGCTGGTTGCAACTGCACCAACAGGCCACAAATGTGCTGCCAGGGATCAGCACAGTGCAGTGGCATCCTAGCCATGCCCTACTTTCTCTGCTGCAGCACAAGGTGGTGAAGTAGGGGAACTTTCACCATTCTACTCTGAGAATCAACCTTGCACTGAAAGCAGAATATGCTTGGTTTAGGGCTAGATTGTACCAATGGTGCAGCACAAAGCAACACCCCATGGAAGAGACTGGCCTTTAAAAAGTGAACTGGAAGGTGTGAATCCCTGGAATATTAATGGAGTTTAGGCACAACAATCTGGATTAGTTGATTAACACACATACAAATAAGAGCAACCACATCACCCTGATCTTCAGTCAACTGCACTGCCTTTCCCATTCATTTCATTCCACTATTGAAAACACCCACATAGCCACAGAATTTGTTAAAGTTTCCCTCATGGATCTTTTTTCTCCCATTCCATTTTTTCATCTAGCACAGACACCCTCTTTGTCCTTTGTACACTATCTCCCCCGTGTTGATTCAAAAGCCTTCTCAGTAGCTTCTGCCAGCTACAATAACCTTTTTCATCTTTTTGATTTTTGGGGAGCTACCGTTTGCACATGATCTGCTACTCATATTGAAGTTGTACACCACTGTCATCATCTCTCATAAAAGTGGCTCAGTAAAGCATGTGATTGCATGTTATTAGCCTGCAGATACACACCACAGAGATTGCCTCTATATTAAGGGCCTTCCTGCATACAGAACACAATGAGCCAGATTTTCAAAGGAGCTCAGCTCCCACTTAGGCACCTAAAAGAAGTGGCAACTGAAAGTGCTTAGCATCCAGTAATACCTACTGAGGCATCTAAGGGTATGTCTGCACAGCAGTCAGGAGGAGTGACTGCAGCACGTATAGGTATGCTAGAGCTAGCTGTGATCGAGCCAGGTTGCTAAAAATAGCAATGTAGCCTTATCAGCAGAGGCAGCAGCATGGGCTAGTCACCTGAGTATGATCCCAACCCAGAGCTCAGATACGTAGTCGGGGGGGGCTAGCCCATGCCACTGCACATGTTGCCGTGTTTACACTGCTATTTCTAGTGAGGTAGCTCAGTCAAAGCTAGTTCAGGTATGCCTACACATGTGGTCCCAGTTACAGTGTAGACATGGGCTTCTTTGAAAATTTGGCTCCAAGATACTGGGCACTTTTGAAAATCTGGCCACGTATTACCAAAGTGGTTTATTTTGTTACACAGCATATTCAGATTCCCATTTCTTTGTTAGAATTATTATTTGCATGAGTCCTGTAATACAATCTTATTGTCATCTTGTTTATTTTTTTGTTATTATGTTTTTATTCATGAATGCAGTTTAATTATTTCATTCTCAAATGTCTTCTTCAGAGCATGTTCAAATTGTAATTTATGTTTCTCTCTGACATTCTCCGGTTGTTTTTTTCCTTATTATTTTCCTTCTTTACTTCTGAACTGCCATTTTTCTTCTTTATTTTTCTCTCAAAAACACATTTGATATTTTCTAGTTGTGTCTCATAATAGTACTAGAGATATATTGTGTCAGTCTTGTCACTCAAATCTTCTTTACCTGCATACACAAACTACAGATCACTAAGCACAACGCCACTGCAACTACATCAGTTTTGGTATCGGTAAGATTACAGTAGGTAAATGGGAACTTAGACATCTTGGTGACCCTGTAGGAGCATGCCCTCACCTCTTGAGTACCTCCCTGTATCCAGACACAATGCTGCAGGGTTCCTTTGTCTAATTCTCCATCCAGCTCTTCTGGCAACAAGACAGACTGTCGTCTTGTGTGGCCTCACTCTTGGCAAAGTCACTACTCTGTCTATCCCATTTTGTAGTTAACAGAAATGTCCACATAATAAGGAACTCAAACTCCAGCACTCTGTCACACAATCTCTCCTCTGGCCCCTAAACTCAGAGTCCTTGACCATTTCCCCTCTCCCTTGGTCTGGGAAGAGGTAGAGAACATAGGCCTGCCTGTTCTACTGGGTTTCACTGCAGGGACCTACTTCAGAGCATCCTGAGGCAACCCTTCTTAAGTCCCTGGCTGTTACCTGACCTGCTTCCTATCTCTATGGGCTTTTCAACCTCTTCTTTGGTTTCTCTCTCTCTCTCTCTCTCTCTCTCTCTCTCTCTCTCTCTCTCTCAGCTTCTCTACTGGTGTCTAACTAGTATGTTAGTAGGAGCTTCCCTCCATAGTTTCTCTGCATCTCTGGCAGCCATGCTGCCCTCTTACCTTATACCCATTTTATCATCACAGGTACTGTAGGGCTGCCAGTCAGCTCTCACTGAGCTGTCAGGCAGTTTTTGTGTTCAGCCTTTGGTTGCCAAACCAGCATGGGGTGAATAGACCACACAACAGACTCTAAGATGAATGGACATAAAGAACTGATTATGATGGCTCAGTTCTGCAGGGTGCTGAGCCCTGTGGCCCTGATCTAGTAAAACATTTAAGATGTCCTTAACTTTAAGCATGTGAGTAGTCCCCATGACTTCCAAAGGACTATTCACATGCTTTTACACAAACCTATGCTCTGCTGGGCCAGAGCCAGAGTTCTCAGCACATTACATGGATATTATCATTTGGGATGATCAAACATTTTCTATTGAAACTGTTTTCCTTAGCCACGAAAAATTTAAACTTCTTGAAAAAAAAATCATGTTTTCTGAACACCTGTGATTAATAGCATTCATATTACAATTGCTTCCAGATACCCCTAATTGAGATTGGAGCCACATTGTGCTAGGCACTGGACAAATGCATACTAAGAGACAGTCCCTGCCCCAAAAACTAATAGTGTAAACAGAAAGGGTGGGTGAGGAAGCAGAAGCAAACAGAGAGACATGATCAATAGTAGAACTGAAAGGGAACTCAAGTCTCCCAAGCCCAACCAGCTAGACTCTTTCGCCTCACTATCAATGGGAGTTTTCCTGTTAACCTCCATGGAAACACACACACACACACACACACACACACAGAGTTAAATCCTATTTCCATGGAAGTCAACAGCGAAACTCCCATTCACTTCATTAGGGTCCAGATTTGATGCATGGGCTTACTAAATTCCATCATATGTAACAGAGTTAAATATTGCAATTTCATTGTAAATTAATGTATTTGTATTAAACATTATTAATATGGCATAACACATTATTACAGAACACTGAGTTAATTGCTAGTGAATGTAGAACTTCCAGGTATGTTCTGCTAACAGTCATCCAATACAACTAACAACAATGGACCTGAGGTTTCTCTCACTTAATATGGTCTTATGCAAGTATAAGTCTATTGACTTAAACGGTATCATTCTTGACTTATGCCAGCATGAGTGGTGAATCGGTCTGATAATTTCATTATCATCTGTGAATAAAATTCTAGTAGGTACATGTTTTAAAATAATGTCTGTGACACTTTCAAGTGCTCCATCATTATTAATTAATTTGATATTCCCTGAAATAAGGCAGATCGAAATAAACTCGGTTGTAATGAGTATATTAAAACCAATGTATTTCCATAAAAATTCAATAAAAAAGAGAGCTCAATATAAAGTTTTGCACAACGTTATAATAAATGGCAAACCATTGTCAATTCCTTTGGTGTTCAGTGTTAAAATATTAATCATGATAAACACATTTGGTATTTAAGGTGACAATGTTTTATATTCCATTGGTATTCTGCCACAATTTACCATACTGCTCTTCAATGAAAAGTGTTACCTAGTGCATAATAGCAGTCTTCAGTGGCTTGGTTTGATGATGTACAAGAGAGAAAACATTTCTTTGATCTTCATAAGTTGATTGATGCTACGTAGGTCTGAGGGAGGAATAACACTGCTTAGGGTTGTGCTGTCATGCAGAGCAAAAACCAAAAAAAAGCGGGGCGGGGGGCGGAGGGAAGGACTGGAGAATAGGAGAGTGTCAGTTTTCATACTACTTTTATAAAAATAAACAGAGGTTTTTCACCCTCATAAGGGAATACTTTAAAAGTACATTCTTATGAGAAAAGTAAACACACACTTTTTCAGTCTAACCTCAAGTAAGGGAGCACACACATTTGATAGAGTAGAATCCCTGGGTATTTACCTATGGGATAGCATTGAAGTTAAAAGGGAAACAAAAAGTCCAGATTTTTTTTTCTTAAACCAACCTTTGTCTTCAAAACTACTGAGAGGCTAATCCAGGCAAAAATAAGCCTCTGCCCATACCAAGGGTGCAACTGCAATGGCTACACTTTGTTCTGATGAGAAAGTATCCACACTTTCACAGCTCACCCTTCTTGTCTGACCCATGCAACATATACTCTACGACAACGAGTTTTGTGAACATGAAGTTGCGGAACTTGCTGTGCATAGTTAAAATTTTGAGAAGATTTTCAGAAGCAGGAATTTAGGCTCTTTAATCTATATTTAGTTAACTAAAGCAGCTGCCTGATTTTGAAAAATGATAGGCAATCACCAACATTAATTCTGGTATTTATTAACTTTTGAGTCTGGGAATTTGCAATCTTAACATTCTTTTAACAGTTTTCCATATATAATGAAGGTTCTATTGACATGCTTTTGGGATAGCCACATTAGTCAGGACTAATTAGTCAGGGTCAAGTTAGAAGTAAGTGTACAGATCATCCCAGACTAGCACCAATAAAACCTTTTTACTGTATATCTCATTGTTATGTATTTCACATAAATCGCATGTTATAGAAAGTCTATTTTAGGAATAGTTAGAGAGTTTTATGAAATGCTATGGGCACTTTTTTTCCTTCATCATTCCACCTATAAAGTTGCTTACCATCATTTCAACTCAGGGCTCAGTGCGAGCCATAAACCATAAAAATTATTTAAAGTCCTATTGAGAAGTTCAGAATCTCCCCTTTTCAGTGGTATAAAGCTCCTTTTTCACAGTATGACTTCAATACAGGTCCACACCCTTGCCAGTAGAAATTATGTGGAGCACCTAGCTGCTATTAATGTTACAAGTTAATAGGGCTGTAATATTGCCTCCACAGTCTTAGGAGAGTTATAAGCTTAAACTTGACATGGTGTTCACCAATATAATGGCAAAACACAGTAGATAAGCTGCACTTCTGCTGTTTTGTCAAAGTTATAATAAGCTTTACAGAGATCAGGCATAAGAGCCATATGCAGTCAGCTAAAAGCAAAGTTGTCAGAAACCATCTACGAGAGAAAAGAATAGAGAATTTTAACAATTCATTGGAGGAGGACAAAAAGAAATGGTGGTTAAAAAAAAAAACCCTGTGCAGAATTTGGCCTGAGGCCCTCTTTCCGTACACCCTGCCTAACTGGCTGTCACTTGACATTCATTTCCTTTTCTACTATAGAAGACTTGAAAAACAGAATAATCTTTTCTTTTTTCTCTTTTCCATGGAGACAGCTAGGGAAGGTCAGTCTTCGCTTGAATTGACCTAAAAGCATCTGCTCAAGCTAAGAGAGCCTTTTGAGAGTTCAGAAGCAGGTCAGCCTGTGCTTGATCATCTGTGCCTTTCCTGGAAATCAGCTTTCCAGTCAAAGAGACACACAAGTAGTGGTGTGGTGCTGAAATATTTGGACCCAGCCAAAAACAGTACCTGCACTTTAGCCCACAGCAAATATTATCATGAGTACCAGGTCTGCTTAAGAACCTAGTGATATGCATTATATGATGTCATTCAATGTAAAATACACATTTCACAGTTTAACAGCATTACAATATCAACAAATTAGGCCAAGATTTTCAAAAGTAGCTAGTGATTTTGGATGTATCCTGTGACATTCTACACCTTGGGGGAGTGTCCTGCAATCCCCATATTTCTCATTTTCATATAATCATGATCTTACATATAAAGCATGCCTTATAAGGTACCAGGGGAAAGGCTGTGATGTGCTGAAAGTCATTGCTCTATCCAAATATGTATATCATTAATGCATATGAAGTTATGAGAATTGTGATGTATGGTTTTCAATAGAACATGCTGTAAGTTAGGGAATCAGCCAGATATTAGCTCCCCAGAGGCAACAGCAAGGAAAGTAATTAACACCCAGGCAGGGTTTTAAACAACCCATCAACAACCATTGTCCAGCAAGGGAGCAACAATTCAATGACTCACCTGCATGAGGCAACACCAGGGGAATTGCTCAACCTTGCCTGGAGACTCAGCAATGCCCCCCAGACATGCTTGGACTTGTGTTCTACAAGCACATGGACTGAAAGTATAAAACAGACAGAGTGGACACATACTGGGCCCTTCTCCTGCCCCCACCTACACTGCAAGCAACTAAGACACTGAGAAGAACACAAGTCTCCAGCAGAGGTGATTGGCCCAGGTTTAATGAACAAACCTATACATTAAGGACTGCAATATCCAGTGGGATGAAAAAATTGCTTAATCTAGACGTTGGCCAGTCTAATAGGGTTGAGAGTTTAGACTGCGTGCATATATTTTATTTCTTTTGGTAACTAACTCTGACTTTTTGCCTATCACTTAAAATCTATCTTTTATAGTCAATAAATTTGTTTAACTGTTTATCTTTACCAGTGAGTTTGTATGAAGTGTGTGGCAAATCTGCTCAGGTTTTGCAAAGGCTGGTGTATATCCACTTTCCATTGATGAAGTGGTGAACTAATTAATAAATCTGCACTGCCCATCTTGTGCAGTGTAAGACGATATATTCCTGAGGTACAGTGCTGGAAGCTGATATTTGACAATGGTGCCTTTCTCTGTGTGATTCATGAGTGGCTTTGGGAGCATTCATACAATCTAGATGGGTGTGTGGGGCTCCCCATGCTGTTGTGCTGAGTGAGCACAGCTCCTGGTCACTAGCAAGGCATTGTGAGAAACAGCACATGCTGGAGAGAGTTCAGGAGACACAGTAATCCCACAGTCCATGGCTGCACTCCGGGGATCCTGTCACACCTCCATATTCAGATGCCCAACTTGAAACACTGTAAAGGCAATTGATTTCTAAGGGTTAGGTTCTCAGCACTTACCTTAAAGAGGCCTGATTTTTGAAACCTCAGGCTCCCAACATCACCAGTCACTTCTGGAAATTTTCAGTCTATGCCACTTTAATTTACTTTGGCACCATGTATCCTAAGTGTAGAAACTATGGCAAATGTCAACCATGGTGGAGGAAAAATTGTTGATTTGTTGCAATGGTGCTCACCGTAGGCTTGTGGATATTACAGAATTAAGTGATTTCAGCCTTTTGCTGCTCTTTGAGGTATAATGTTCAAAAGAATAACCCTCTCAGATCAGGAGTATCACTTCGTCATTTTTTTTCCTTATCCGTCGGGAGCTAAACAGTTACTTCTTGTATCACTAACAGTCCGGCGTGACCTGTAATCATACCTGAAAGAAGCAGATATAGGGTTCAGTCCTTGGATACTTGCCAACTGTAGATAAACAGCAGCACAAATAAAAACTACCTGCTCTGCTCTGATGTCAAAGCAGTACTGTTTTTAAGAGTCAAATATGAAATATTTGGAATCCAATACTGGAAGGTGCTGAGTATACTAAATTCCCACAGCAGCCAATAAGAATGGAGGGAGCTCAGCATTTTTACATTCAAACACTTGGGCCAAATTTTCCAAACGTCAGTGCTTTGAAGTTAAGGTTCTAAATCCATAAGCTCCTAAATAAAGTAGCTTGATCTTCAGAGATAACATGTATCCACATCAGCTATTGACTTCAGTTGGTGTTGAGTGCTATTGAAAAAAATCAGACCATATTGATTTAGGCATCTGAATACAGATATGGGTGCCCAGAGTTATGCTCTCAATTTGGAAAATGTGGGCTTGGGTCTTAGTTTTACCAGTACGTACTGTAGGTAGTTTGCAAGGATATTGTGAGTATTAACAAATACTGTCTGCAAAGGAGTTAGAACATGAAAATGCTAAATATTAATGCTATTGGTGCACAGGAAATTAGCCACACTGATTTCTTTTTTATTATTAATGGGAACTGTGCATCAAACACCCTTCACACTGCACTGAACATATAGCCCATTCAGTTCACCTGCATGAGTATAACACAATAGGAGAAAAGGCAATGTGAGGTATTGCAGCATCAATGTAACCTGCCAAAACAGAGTGTCTCAAAAGATATTAGAAAATATGTTAAACAATTAGTCATCACTACCTATTCAAGTAGCAAGGATCTAATTCCTAAAAATGCAAGCAATGAACAGAAGCAGACAGAGAGTGAATAGGTAAAGGTCATATGGCATGGATCACTGGCACTTCAAATTATTTTTGGGTAATTTGGCAGATCTCTGGGTGTATGACTTAAGTTTGTACAGGTTACAGCATGAAATCCATTTCTGAGGACAGAATGTTTCACAGCATGAGCCAATGGCTTTCTAAGCTTAAAAAATTGGTACAGTTTGACTGTTTGTTTTGTATAGGGGATTACTTTAACATACAATCATTCCTTCTCACTCTGCACAAAAAAAAAAGGTAAATTTAACCCTGTGTAATTAGATGTGGCAATGGTTAAGCAAGTGGTGAGCTCTGCTTTTATGTTAAACTCTGTTTCTTTTATTGTTACGTCTTCCTCCTCAGCAATCCGTTTTACCCTCTTTGTGTGTTTCATCCACATGTTGTGTCCCCTCTGACACCTAGTCCCTGATTCTGCAACTTGTTTCACTTGGTCAATGAGCTCAAGAACAATTTGTAAGGAGGGAAGGGATTGTCTTCTTTGTTACCTGTTTGTACAGTCCTTAGCACAATGGCAGCACGGCTTCCTGATTTGTGTTCTGTGGCTCTACCATAACATAAATCAATAATAAAGTATAAAAACAACGTCCACATCAAAAGAAAAATCTAATTACATAAATAACCTTCCCAAAGCTTATTTTAGCTGAAGTAGAATAAAGTCAATAATCAGCAGTAAGAAATAAGGAAGGAGGCAGAGTAGCTTTCATTCCTATAATATATTGTCCCACATTGTCTGACTTTATTTTGTCTAGTTATTACTTCATACCAGAATTCTTCCTCTGAACTTGGGGTGCTGAATTAAGGTGCAGGTAATCATCTTTATGGGGCTGGGATGCTGCTAACTGAATGACTGTTTTTGGCCTGCTCTTCATAGCAGTCAGATGACTGAAATGTCATTGCTGTGAGTTACTAGGCTTGAACTTTCCAGGACCAATGGGCCATAAGGTTTTTGGAACTCACTCCTCCAGTCAGCCCACCAAAGCCTGAGTTTGATCACGCTGCAAGGTGTATTCATTTGGTTCAGTTTTCAGCAATTTGTTGTTATTGTTGCCTGACACTTTAGCTGCTAATAATACTGCTGTGAGTGGCTTAATATAATCTGTGTTGTTACATTTGTAAATAAGCAACAAGTTGCCATGGCAATACATGCTCTAGCGATCATTAAAATGAGTAATTACTGGGGAGAGGACGAATATTAAAATGTTCCGTACCTGGAAAAAGCTTTGCATTCCTATGAAGTTTTGTGACTGCTCCTGTCGAGGCACTTTGATTACAAATTAAAGGCCAAATGCTTCCCTCCCTCACACAGTGTAGAGGGGAGAAACTTTGTACTAATTTAATGAAAATGGCCCCCAGCCTGAGACAGGAAGGGAACCCAGCCAATATCGTATATTTTGTTCTCTATTGGCAACCTTCGTCTAGTATCTATATCAATCAGGGCTCTATGAGTTTGAGATTCACTAACTGGTGGGGGAATGGTATTGAGAAGCGTCTGGATTATGTACCATCTTTCCTGGCTAACTGTGTGTACAGGGCATGAAGAATCAGCTAGTCCTCATTCCCTTGACCCTGATTCAGAAAAACCTCCCAGTTCAGGAAAGGGTTTTTTAAGCACATGCCTAAGTCCCATCAAAATCAATCTGATTAAAGCATGTGCTTAGAATCTCCATGACAAACTGACAAACCTAGTGATCAATATACATTTCAAAGGACATTTTCCCAATGACAGTGCTAGAAAGGGGGGATCATTCGATGATTACCTGTTCGGTGCATTCCCTCTGGGGCACCTGGCATTGGCCACTGTGGGAAGACAGGATACTAGGCTAGATGGACCTTTGGTCTCACCCACTATGGCTGTTCTTAAAGCTTTGCTTTAAATGAAAGGTGAGGTTCAGTTAGGTGGTGTGCAGTTTGCAGTATTCATTACACCTGTCATGGAAGTTAAACATAGGCAAAGACCACTTTCAATTAGTAAAACCTTTGTTCTAGTTCTCATTGACTGTTAGTGTACAAAAACAAATGTGAAGTTTTTACCTCAAGTCGTTCTTGATTTATGACAGAACGTAAGTAGTTAGCAGTTTTGTATAAGAGAATAAAAAACGCTTGTTTTTCAAATCTCATGAATCAAAAAGAACTCGACCAATTAACTTCCCATTTTCCAAACAGATTTGGTCAAACGGCACATGATAACTTTTATGTCAAGAGGAACCTTTTTCAGCCAGGTGCTGCACTGTGAGCTGATTAAAAGGGACAATGCAGATTAAAATTAATAACTGGGAATAAGAGAAAAGTTCTGAATGTCTCTGCTTACTGTTAACTAATCTTAAAACAGTATCTAAACTATGTATCCGGAATGGCCTAGTCATCCTCCATTTTAATCTTGGAGCCAGATCATGTCCCCCAGACCTTCATGCAGAAATCCAACCCGATTGCTGATTTCTTCTTTCCAGCATGGAAAGGATGGATGGGGTCAATTGCTTCTTGGCAAATTCCCTTCACCACCCCACCCCAACACCACCTATGGCACCATAGAGGTCTCTGCCTAAAACTCTGACACTCATGCGAGGGGAATAGGGTGACCAGATAGCAACTGTGAAAAACCGGGAAAGTGGTGGGGGTAACGGGCGCTTATATGGGAAAAAGCCCGAAATATCAGGATTGTCCCTATAAAATTGGGACATCTGGTCACCCTAGGGGGAAGAGGGCACAGAAAGATAGTGGGAACATGAGGTGGAGTGTGCACATTATTTATTCCCCTCCAAATATTGCAGAGCTTACCTGGAACAGGTGGTACAGCCTGGGACTTCATTACCTTGCCATGTGTTGGGAACCCCCTTTTAATGTGGGTTCAAGGGGCAGTCATGCCCAGGGAACATATTGGGTAATGCAGCTCCGCTGAAGTTGTGTTGCCAGGGAACGTGCATCATGGCACAAAGCCAATGCAGAATAGCAATTCTCACAGACGTTTCCTCTCTCACAGCCCCCTCCTACATTCATAGAGGATGATCCTGCCTTCTTTTAGTGTGTCAAGTATTCTTCTGTCCCTTTTAATCCTAAACCTATCCTGTTCAAGCATAGTGTGAATGTGCAGGCAATAAATGATAATAAATGTAAGCCTCTGAAGTGCCTATCTAAGTCTTGCAGTGAAAACTGCCAGGCACAATATTGTATATGTGGAACAATCTGAGTTGTGGATAACAAGAGAACTGAATTTTAATTTATATGTAAAACAAAGATTGAGGTTGAAAAAAAAGTCAAACAGGATTAGGTAGAAAAATGGATAAGCAAGATTTTTTTTCTGTTTATCTCACTGCAGTGCCACTGGTACTATGTTTGAATAGTAAAAGTAACTGGAGCATAAAATTAATAATTTTCTCCACATTCATTTTAAATTGTTCTTCCTTGCAGATGGGTAAAGATTTGTGTCAATTCTCATTTTCCTTAAGCCATGCCCAGTTATCCCAATCAGACGTAACAGAAAATGAACATGCGTGTATTAACAGACCAAAAACTTTGTTAAAAGTAAGTTAAAATTCCTACTGTGTGTGTACACACACACATACACGAACACCAATTACATAAAAAAGCAAATAAGACAAAATCAACATTTTAAAATATGTAAATGAATAGTTACAGGAGGAAAATAAATATTTAAGTATCCTCATAGTCATATGATGACTGAGAGATGTATGCACATAAAAGATCACATTGCATTAATCAAACCAATTTTAAGTCTTTTCACATCTCAACCTAACATCAACCTATGGCTCAGAAACCCTGTACATCCACCCACCCACCCTATACCATATAGATTTCCAGTGTGGGCCACAACAACTCACAAACCACCACAAATCTATCACTTATGAGCCACAGACTAAAGCCTCCAACCATCGTCTAGTCTACCCAATGATTATTAGCCAAAGACACCAACATTTTGCTACTTACCCTTTATATACCAACTAGAGATTAGACATACATCCAATCAACTATGGTCAATAGTTAACATGTCATATATCATTCTCCATATATAGTCCTCCATCCACTATTCCAATGTTAGACAGAAACACAAATAGTCTACACTGTCCATCATCCCTTTATAGACCAGAAGTTCCATTATACATCCCACCCATCCATATCTGAGTCAGTGAGCCCTATCGTCTAGATACTGATTATGTATCCACTTCCATTCAACATGGACTTAAAACAGCCCATTCATCATGCCATGCTAAAACCAGGCCACTGAAAAAATGTGTATTTGGATGTATTACGTTTGAATTTCTAGTAAGCGTTTTTACAAATTCCATGTTGTGGGTGTGTAAACCTAACAGCATTCCAGGGCAAGAAGGCAAAGGGATTACTGGTATCTAGTAATGAGTTTCATCTGTCCAATTCTGTGTATCCCAGTTCATTAATGTCATAAACTATATGTGAGAGGTATCATATAAAGTATTCTTGCATGGTGTGGTATGATAAATGCCCAAAGGAACACACAAATATGACAGAAATGTGGAACTAAACTGTGTTTGCCAGACAAATCTGGGGAGTGGGTAAGCAGGTTCCTTCCGACAAAGGACAAGCTGATGCCTCCAGCCAGGAGTCAGAGACAATTAGCAATCACAAGTCTAGTGGCCATTTATTTGCATCAGAGAGGGCAAGAACAGATGAAACTGTATTTTAGCAAACACCAGTGAGGGAAGAAAGCAGACTGCCCCAGACTCCATGTCTCCTTCCTCATAGCTTGAATGAACTTTATTTCAGGGGGAAACCTTCAGAAGAATCCATTCCCGAAGTTCATTGGACTATAAGAAAAAGAGGCAAAGAACCCCAAGTGTTCTTTCACCCAGGACCCTGTATTTCTCTTATGGCTGAAGAGTCAGTCAGCCATGCTGGGCAAAAAGTGACAGGTGAGAAACCGTCTCCATCAAAGGCTGTACCTTGCTAGATTAAGTTTAGATTTTAGATGTTTGTTTTCACTTTCATTTGCTTGTAACCATCTCTACTTTTATTTCTTTTACTTGGCATCACTGTTGTTAATAAAATTGTTTTACTTTCAATCTAAATCCAGTGCTGCATTTGAATTGAGGTGAGGGTTAATTCCAGTTAATGTGGAAAGCTGCTGGGTATTTTAGAGGAGCAAATGAACCTTGTTATGCCTTGCAATGGTCCAAGAAGGCCTGGACATTGCAGAGGATATGGTTTGGGGAAAATTCAGGACTGGCAGTGTGTTGAAAGTCACTTGGATACTAGTAACCAAAGCTGGTAGGTATCAAAATGTGGCTCAGGTGTAACAAGCAGGCTGCTGGGGTCACAGTGCTGAGTTACTGCTGCTAAACACACAGGCTCTCAGTGCCTGCTTGTTCGCTGGCTGTCAGTGTCCATGCAGTGAGCTACAGCAGCAGAGCATTTAAGGAACACAGGATTACAGGCAGGCGGTGACACAAAGCCTCACTGGTTTGGACTGCACCCCAGTACAAGACAGGGTATTACTATGTAACTATAACCCTGTCACATGTATCCAGGGTGTCAGAAAGATAGGTTATAAATCACAGAATGGTTAAATCATTTAATTCATCAGTTACCTATGATAGGTTTTTCACCGTTCTTTTGATGTGTGTTCCTCAGCTAAAGTATAAACAGGAGAATTATTATATACTTACAAGCCTTATTAGCCAAAATAGCTTTAAAGTAGATAAGAAATGACAGAAAGTAAAATAATGAAAAGTGATCACAATATCAAAAATTTAACTCCACATGGGATGTTACAATTTTCAAAAGATAATAAATCAGTTAAATTCAAGGTCTTATCAAAATATTGTTACGGAGGCACATTTTTATCCTAATTCTACACTAATCTGGACAGGGTGTTTTGCTATCAACATGGAACTATACATTCTTAAATATAGATCATAATTTACTTGTAATCATGTTTATATGTCAATGGAATTACGGGATGGTTCACGTCAGTTCAGCTGAACAAGTCTAAGTAGAATTTAGAAAGTTAATGATCAATTCAGTTCAAAATTACTTTGCTGAAACAGGGTGGCTCAACTCTTAGCGAACCCTAATTACAGAATGTGGGATAGAGATCAGGGTGATTGCCCTGTTAAGAGGAGCAGAAGGTGAAAATGAATGGGATCTCAGCTCAGCATTAAGAAACTGCAGAGTATGAAAGGCTCCTTAGAGACGATGCTGAGACCAAGGGAGTTATGACATAGAGGCTCTGTAGTGAACAAGAGGATCCTGACTGAGACACTGATTAACAGAATGGTTTGAGCCTGGAACCTGGAAGCAGAGGGCTGAAGAAGACTGAGCTTCAGCCAAGTAAAGCCTGTGTGTACCAGGCCCCATGCCTACTAGAGATCCTTGACTGGGAAAAGTGTTTGAGTACCTGTAAGCCAGAAAGATGTTCCAGAGGCAGCTGGCCCTGTTACATTTGTCCAGGTGATAATTATAGCCAACTTTGTCACATACACATGCAAAATCATCACATATTAAATGTAAAACAGAATATACAGGCAATAATTTTGAAGATATGTAATGTTTTTGAAACTGTACAGGTAAGCATGTGTCACTTTAAATAAAATACAAGATAAAATCTTTAGCCTACAAGCCAATTCAGAGATTCATCCTCCTTTTTCTAAGAAGCTGTCAATTCTTTTGACCACACAATCTGTATTCGTAGGCTGAAGTTGTTGAAACACTCAGGCTTTCTCATAGTAACTTTTGCAGTAGGGAAACAGAGACTCCTGTTACAAAAGGTACTAAGCTTAGTTAGTGTAATGAGTTTATCGTGACTTAATGTTATCTATTACTTACTGATTTAACGTATCTTCTAGACAACTAAGACTACACTTGTTAAGGAAATACAAGTGCACATCATAAATTTTAGTTAGGACAGGTCTACACTATAAACTTATATTGGTATAATGAGGTCACTCCGGGATGTGAAAAATTCACACCTCTGGGTGACATAGTTACATTGAACTAACCCCTGGTGTAGACATCTGATGTAGACTGGAGGGCTTCTCCCGTTGGCATAGTAGTGTTTTCACTGAAGTGCTACACCAGGGCAGCTACACCGGTGCAGCTATGCTATGCTGCTGCAACATTTTAAGTGTAGATGTGCCCTTATTCAGAGGGGTTTAGCTCTGAGAAGCATTTAGTTTAACATGACCATGGTGTGGGGAAACAACACATGTATAAAAGTATTTTTCTGCTTAGCCATTGCCATGAAGGTGAATTCTTCAGTTCAGTTTCATAGCTGCAATGACTGATTTATTGAGACCGAGTTCACTGAGGTGATTCACTCATGTTTATGACCGTTGTATTCCTATTCTCTTTCTGGATTTCTCAGAAACATCCTTCTTGGCAAAGCTGATGTGGACCAGTCAGAAAGTAACCTATGCTTCTGGTGAAGATTTGAAATGTCCACCCATAATATGAATGTTGTTCCTTATCATCCATGAGAAAAATGAAATATCTCCTATATGTCTTTTTGCAACTTTGTCGGGTATCTTCCTGCAATACATCTTTTGTCAGTTGGCATAAGACATGTTGAACCATATGTTAAATACCTACTGGCTTAGTTCCAGTCAATAACCTACACCCATCAGTTATCTTCTGTGGATTCCTTTGCAGTCTGGTCCTTTGGCCAACTTTGAATGACTCCATGCTCTCCATGGTCTTTCCATCAGCACTCAACTCTCTGCAGAAGTATCCATTTTGGAGTTAGAACAGATTCTATATGTAAAATCTATACACACTTGTCATAAATATAAAGGGAAGGGTAACCTCCTTTAAAATCCCTCCTGGCCAGAGGAAAAATCCTCTCACCTGTAAAGGGTTAAGAAGCTAGGATAACCTCGCTGGCACCTGACCAAAATGACCAATGAGGAGACAAGACACTTTCAAAAGCTGGGGGGAGGGAAAAACAAAGAGTCTGTCTGTGTGATGTTTTTGCTGGGGACAGAACAGGAATGTAGTCTTAGAATTTAGTAAGTAATCTAGCTAGATATGCGTTAGAGTATTATTTCTTTAAATGGCTGAGAAATTAAGCTGTGCTGAATAGAATGGATATTCCTGTCTGTGTGTCTTTTTGTAACTTAAGGTTTTGCCTAGAGTGATTTTCTATGTTTTGAATCTAATTACTCTGTAAGGTATTTACCATCCTGATTTTACAGAGGTGATTCTTTTTTACTTTTTACTTCTATTAATATCCTTCTTTTCAGAAACTGAATCCTTTTTCATTGTTCTTAAGATCCAAGGGTTTGGGTCTGTGGTCACCTATGCAAATTGGTGAGGATTTTTACCAAACCTTTCCCAGGAAGTGGGGTGCAACGGTTGGGAGGATTTTGGGGGGAAAGACATTTCCAAACAACACTTTCCTAATAAATAAACCCAGATAAACGTTTGGCGGTGGGAGTGGATGTCCAAGGGCAAAGGGTAAAATAGTTTGTACCTTGGGGAAGTTTTAACCTAAGCTGGTAAAAATAAGCTTAGGAGGTTTTCATGCAGGTCCCCACATCTGTATCCTAGAGTTCAGAGTGGGGAAGGAACCTTGACAACACTCCTTGATGGTTCTGTTATTGTTTGGTACTTCATCATGCAGCAATGCAAGTTATTTAACTCATGTGTTTGGCCCACATCCAATAGGATATTACAACTGATGAATTAATACAAAACAGCTGTACACGCCTCTGTACCAGTACTTGATTATTTCTTACACTTCAGTGATAAAATAAGTAAGATTGCTTTATATGTGAAAGTGTCTGTGTAACTGCCAATCAGGCCCTGTGGTCTTATAAGAATTTGGCTGGTTCACCTTAAAAATTAACAATTCAGATTGGCTTCTCAACATAACATTTGTATTTGTCAGTATTAATTAAGGAAAACAAGCATCTTGTTAGATATATAGTTTTAAAAATCAGTTACATATTTCCTATTGAACCATTTCCATTTAAAAGTAAGCAATTTTTCAGTAATTGTGTGCTGTGACACCTGTTTGTATTTTTTATCTCTGATTTTGTAAGCAAGTAGTTTTTAAGAGAGATGAAACTTGGGGGTATGCAAAACAAATCAGACTCCTGAAAGGGGTACAGTAGTATGGAAAGGCTGAGAGACACTGCTTTAAAGTCTTAGGCCTAAGTTAGGCCAAGTATTTTGGCCTATGTGTGGATGTCTATAACACTGTTAATTAGCTCCATATTTTCTGTATTGTCACTGATAATACCAAACTCTTATCTGGAGCTTCTCAACAGTAGTTCTCAAAGAGCTTTACAAAGGAGCTTGGTATCATTCTCGCAATATTACACATTCTTTAGACCATACAATACGATGGTTTAAATGTGTACATTTGTTTTTAATCATTAGAACTGGGTAAAACAATTGCTAATAACCACTTAATTACACCTTATTTTCTTCACATGTTGTATGTGCATAAGTTTCTAAGGATATTTAGCTACATGATAAACTTGCACAAATAGACACAAGATGTTTTTGACTTGGGGGCAAACAAATTGATGTTAGACACCAGTCAAGATTTAAAATCACGGTAACTGTTCAAGGATGTGTCACCTTAAAACAGGGTGAACAATTTTCTTTAAAAAGTTTGCAGAACAATTCTTAACTCTCAGAGAAAAGCTAATGATTTGCAGGCCTAGCCAAATTTGCAGGCCAAAATTATAAGAAGATCAAAAATAGGACCTATATTGGAATTTGGTTGCCAGTACAACTATTGAGGGGCTATTATCTCTTTCTCCACAGTAACCGAGATTCTAGATGAAGGGAAATGTTTTTCTATGGACCAGTGAGTGCCTGATGCACTTATCACTTCCTGCTTGCAGGCTGGCTCATAGTTTTTAGCAATTGTTTTGGAAGGACTCCATCCAGCTGGTAAAGACTGGAACAGATGATCCATCATTCTGTGCTGAGGCAGTTCCAAGTATACCTAGAAAAACTAAATTCTTCCTTCATCTGAAAGTTGATGTGAAAAATATTCCACCATAGTAATAAAAACACAGAGAATAGTAAATAGTGTTTGAGTAAAGAGTCCTAGCATAACAGTATTTAACTGTCCTTGATGACTTTTATTTCAGAGGATTTTTTTCATATGTTGATAAAACAGAATCTACACAGGAAATCAAAAACCAAATCAAATCAGTAAAGCCATAATTAGGGTGAGATCACCACTTTCTGATTGATTGTGCTGCCCCAGAAGCAGTCCCAAAGCAGACTGTGATTTGGAGAGTCATAATCTACCTCCCAGCATCCCCCTGTAGTAGGGCAGAGGTAAACTGTGCTTGGCCTTCATCTGGTGCATCTTATGGCACCCAGTGTGCTTCTATAGCCGGAATGGTGAACACACTGGGGCTGTGGAACCAAGACATCACCCAGTCCTTTCCCCATACTATCCCACTCACCCACACAGGGCAGAAATAGCAGCTCTGCAGAGCCTTCTTCTCCACCTGCATTATGTCCTATGGCACGGGTAGACAACACTCACCTGCACAGGGCTAATGACAACCTAGTCTTCTGTAGTGTCCAACTTACTGCTGGGCATATACACAGGCCAAAGGGTAACTTATATAACTATTTAACCTTGAGTGCGGTGTAATACCTTCATAGGCTCTTTTTCTCTTCACACCCTTATGCCAAAGTACACTGGCAGAAGTAGGTGGGTTTTTGTTTTGTTTTTGTGTGCATTGTGTGTCAGGGGCTCTCAACTTGGGTATTTATTTCTTCCACTTGGTCCAAACTAGCTTGTATCTGTTGAATATTGGGGTAAGGTAGAAAGAGGAAAGGAGTACTTGTGGCACCTTAGAGACTAACCAATTTATCTGAGCATAAGCTTTCGCGAGCTACAGGTCACTTCCTCGGATGCATACTGTGGAAAGTGTAGAAGATCTTTTCATATGCACACAAAGCATGAAAAAATACCTCATCCCACCCCACTCTCCTGCTGATAATAGCTTATCTAAAGTGATCACTCTCCTTACAATGTGTATGATAATCAAGGTGGGCCATTTCCAGCACAAATCCAGGGTTTAACAAGAACATCTGGGGGGCGGGGGGGAGAGGTAAGAAAAGCAAGGGGAAATAGGTTACCTTGCATAATGACTTAGCCACTCCCAGTCTCTATTCAAGCCTAAATTAATTGTATCAAATTTGCAAATGAATTCCAATTCAACAGTTTCTCACTGGAGTCTGGATTTCAAGTTTTTTTGTTGTAATATCACAAAGTGATAGTGTTGTCATTGAAGTGTTTGCTGACTGGTTTATGAATGTTATAATTCTTGACATCTGATTTGTGTCCATTTATTCTTTTACATAGAGACTGTCCAGTTTGACCAATGTACATGGCAGAGGGGCATTGCTGGCACATGATGGCATATATCACATTGGTGGATGTGCAGGTGAACGAGCCTCTGATAGTGTGGCTGATGTGATTAGGCCCTGTGATGCTGTCCCCTGAATAGATATGTGGGCACAGTTGGTAACGGGCTTTGTTGCAAGGATAAGTTCCTGGGTTAGTGGTTCTGTTGTGTGGTATGTGGTTGCTGGTGAGTATTTGCTTCAGGTTGGGGGGCTGTCTGTAGGCCAGGAATGGCCTGTCTCCCAAGATTTGTGAGAGTGTTGGGTCATCCTTCAGGATAGGTTGTAGATCCTTAATAATGCGTTGGAGGGGTTTTAGTTGGGGGCTGAAGGTGACGGCTAGTGGCGTTCTGTTATTTTCTTTGTTAGGCCTGACCTATAGTAGGAGACTTCTGGGAACTCTTCTGGCTCTATCAATCTGTTTCTTCACTTCCGCAGGTGGGTATTGTAGTTGTAAGAATGCTTGATAGAGCTCTTGTAGGTGTTTGTCTCTGTCTGAGGGGTTGGAGCAAATGCGGTTGTATCACAAGAGCTTGGCTGTAGACGATGGATCGTGTGGTGTGGTCAGGGTGAAAGCTGGAGGCATGTAGGTAGGTATAGCAGTCATTAGGTTTCTGGTATAGGGTGATGTTTATGTGACCATCGTTTATTAGCACTGTAATGTCCAGGAAGTGGATCTCTTGTGTGGACTGGACCAGGCTGAGGTTGATGGTGGGATGGAAATTGTTGAAATCATGGTGGAATTCCTCAAGGGCTTCTTTTCCATGGGTTCAAATGATGAAGATGTCATCAATATAGTGCAAGTAGAGTAGGGGCATTAGGGGACGAGAGCTGAGGAAGCATTCTTCTAAGTCAGCCATAAAAATGTTGGCATACTGTGGGGCTATGCGGGTACCCATAGCAGTGCCGCTGATCTGAAGGTATACATTGTCCCCAAATGTAAAATAGTTATGGGTAAGGACAAAGTCACAAAGTTCAGCCACCAGGTTAGCCATGACATTATTGGGGATAGTGTTCTTGACAGCTTGTAGTCCATCTTTGTGTGGAATGTTGGTGTAGAGGGCTTCTACATCCATAGTGGCCAGGATGGTGTTATCAGGAATATCACCGATGGATTGTAGTTTCCTCAGGAAGTCAGTGGTGTCTCGAAGGTAGCTGGGAGTGCTGGTAGCGTAGGGCCTGAGGAGGGAGTCTACATAGCCAGACAATCCTGCTGTCAGGGTGCCAATGCCTGAGATGATGGGGCGCCCAGGATTTCCAGGTTTATGGATCTTGGGTAGTAGATAGAATATCCCAGGTCGGGGCTCCAGGGGTGTGTCTGTGTGGATTTGATCTTGTGCTTTTTCAGGGAGTTTCTTGAGCAAATGCTGTAGTTTCTTTTGGTAACTCTCAGTGGGATCAGAGGGTAATGGCTTGTAGAAAGTGGTGTTGGAGAGCTGCCGAGCAGCCTCTTGTTCATATTCCAACCTATTCATAATGACAACAGCATCTCCTTTGTCAGCCGTTTTGATTATGATGGCATTGTGTTTTGCATGGCTGAGGTTATGGGGCAAGTGATGCTGCTTTTCCACAATTTCAGCCCGTGCACATCGGCGGAAGCACTCTATGTAGAAGTCCAGTCTGCTGTTTCGACCTTCAGGAGGAGTCCACCTAGAATCCTTCTTTTTGTAGTGTTGGTAGGGAGGTCTCTGTGGATTAGTATGTTGTTCATAGGTATGTTGGAAATATTCCGAGTCGGAGACGTCGAAAATAGGATTCTAGGTCACCACAGAACTGTATCATGTTCGTGGGGGTGGAGGGGCAGAAGGAGAGGCCCCAAGATAGGACAGCTGCTTCTGCTGGGCTAAGAGTATAGTTGGATAGGTTAACAGTATTGCTGGGTGGGTTGAGGGAACCATTGCTGTGGCCCCTTGTGGCATGTAGTAGTTTAGAAAGTTCAGTGTCCTTTTTCTTTTGTAGAGAAGCAAAGTGTGTGTTGTAAATGGCTTGTCTAGTTTTAATAAAGTCCAGCCATGAGGAAGTTTGTGTGGAAGGTTGGTTTTTTATGAGAGTTTCCATTTTTGAGAGCTCATTCTTAATCTTTCCCTATTTGCTGTAGAGGATGTTGATCAGGTGATTCCGCAGTTTCTTTGAGAGCGTGTGGCACAAGCTGTCAGCATAGTCTGTGTGGTATGTAGATTGTAGTGGATTTTTTACCTTCAGTCCTTTTGGTACGATGTCCATCTGTTTGCATTTGGAAAGGAAGATGTCTGTCTGTATCTGTACAAGTTTTTTCATGCAGTTGATAGATTTACACTCCATACGGCTAAATGCAGTGCCTTGCAATAATGACAGGTTTCAGAGTAACAGCCATGTTAGTCTGTATTCGCAAAAAGAAAAGGAGTACTTATGGCACCTTAGAGACTAACCAATTTATTTGAGCATAAGCTTTTGTGAGCTACAGCTCACTTCGTCGGATGCATACTGTGGAAAGTGTAGAAGATCTTTTTATATACACACAAAGCATGAAAAAATACCTCCTCCCACCCCACTCTCCTTCTGGTAATAGTTTATCTAAAGTGACCACTCTCCTTACAATGTGTATGATAATCAAGGTGGGCCATTACCAGCACAAATCCAGGGTTTAACAAGAACGTCTGAGGAGGGAGGGGCGGTAGGAAAAAACAAGGGGAAATAGGTTACCTTGCATAATGACTTAGCCACTCCCAGTCTCTATTCAAGCCTAAGTTAATTGTATCAAATTTGCAAAGAGGGTGAGCACTGGTTTGTATGAGTATCTTTTCTTAATTATTCTGGTGTTTTCTGCTACCTATAAGAGCTGAGGACAAATTATTGGTTTATGAATCTCTTCAAAGTTTGTACTTCTATTATTTTTTGTGTTTTTAAAAAAGCCAGAGCATGGTATAGATGTTTTATATAATATCTCCAGCTCAAAAAGAAAAGCACAGAATTACAAAGGAAGCAGAATATAAGAATCTTTACAGGATGCAATATTCTCTACAGCAGCTTATCAAAATTGTCAACCCCCATTAGAGGATCAATATAATCACCTACAGCATCCTTAAAGCAGGACTTATACCTGCAGGATAAGTAGAATTGTGACAAAAGAATATCTGTCAATCATGTTCACACTAAAGCCGGAGAGGCTGTAAAGTGCTCCTGCATATGCAGCTTATATTAACACATGCAAAACAACCCTCCAAAAGCAGAAGTTTAATCAGCCCTGCAAGTGCCATACGGATCATAAAAAAGAAAACTGAAACTAGTCTATTTTCAGATTAAAAGGTTGTATCCATGCCATACATGCTGTCCAGCTGAAATTCATAGTTTATCTACAGAAACAAACATCTTCAAGAATATACTCTTTGCTAAGAAACGCAAAGGCTCAAGAAATATTGTTAATAATTCTAAAATGTTTGATACTCTCTAGAAGTATGCCTATATCAGGATTATTGTCTCTTAAATTTGGAACTATATCCAGATATATTTATTTGCTTCACACCTAGTAGTCAGATTTTTAAAATAGTCCAGTTGTGCTGAGTATGGTTAGGAAAATTGTTTGTTAAATCCCAGGTAGCCATTTACAGACAACAATTGGTTTGGTTGCTAAAGACAAGAAGCACTCTTTGTTTTACATTGCAGCACATATCCTCAGATGTAGAGGCCCAGATCATCCTGTTGATCAAACACTTTAATATAGATTTTATCTCCTATATGTGCATGAAACTACTGAAGAAAAAATAATAAAAATATGGGCACAATAAATCAGAACTGTTGGAAGTGTAAGGAAAACTACTAATTACAATTTTGGCAGGGTACTTCAGAGGCTAACTAGAGGCATTTTAGCTCCTCTAATCTGTGTGAATGTTTATGATTTTGCCATATAAATATTTATATCTGTTATGATTCATCATGGTTGCTTTTTATACCGTTTTCACTTTTACTATGCATTTCACAGACATACATAAAGCAGTGTGTTGTTACAGGTGTTCACACTATCCAAGCCATGTGTATACTCCTTTTAAAATTGCAGAGCTGCGGCAAAAAAGATCAAATTAAATGAGGTGTAGATGGAAGCCAAGCTAATATAATGGCAGGATGAGCTGAGTTCTGCTGAGCAGAGTGAGACACTAGGGCCTTTTAGAACAGTGTACTCTCCAGCTGTCATGGTAAGGGAAGAAAAGAATCATCTCTTTATATTATATACGTGTTCTGGATCTGATGTATTCCAAGGTCTGCAGACTTGATCACCTTGTTGCACTTTAATTCCTAACACATTAAATCAACCCAGCATGCTTTATGACCATATTACCTACTAACCACTTCCAGCTATGAGTTACCATTTAATTTAATCAGAATGAATTTTCCAGTGCAGAAGAAACTATTTTCCTGTGGCAGAGTAATAGCAAATCTAGAGGAAAAAAATACACTGGATATTACAGTTCCTAAAGAGGAAAAAAATGGGATGGGGGGAGAGGAAATCAATGCTATTACTTTTGATGGTCTTTACTTTGAAATTCAGAATAGGTAACAGAAATGTTTGACACTATTCAGTATCAGATGATCCAATTAATTTATAAAGTATGTTTTAGCTTTTTTATAGTAAAAACATATTATCCATGTATTAATCTTAAATATTTTAAACAACGCCTGCTTGCTTTGCACATCTTCAGTAGAAGGACCTGTCAACATCTATTTTAATAGCACCTAATTTTTACTATACAAGTTGTTGTAATAGTGAGTTTGAGGTTTCTATTGGTCCACACTGCACCAAAAATAAAAGTCCTTTTCCGTCATAAAATCCAGACTGTTCTTACAAATTGTGAATTTCCTAGGTAACTTGAATCGTAGTACAGATTAAAGCCTGATCCAAAATCAATTGAAGTTAATGAGTATTGACATCTGTAGGTTTTGGACCAGTCCCCAAGGCCCCCCATCATCCACACATGTGAATAAATGTACATGTCTGAATAGCCCCATTGAGGAGGCATTTTCTCTTAGATGCAGTTATAACTTTGTTAATGTTGTATTTACAAAAATCTAATCCCATTGCCATGACACAATGCCACTACAATAAAAGCATACATTAGTTCACAATCAAACTCAAGAAAGGAAATTCCATTAAAAATAGTTGTTCTCTGAAACTGTTTTAAAGTGTGTGTATTCTAAAATATCTGCCATTTCTAAGAAAAAAAAACAATTAAGAAGCTTGCAAAGTGAGTTTTGTTTACCTGTCAGCTAAATTTGCTTATGACTGTGAGTCCTTCCTCTGTTCGGTAACTTGGAACCAAATTATAACTGCATGATTAAAATTTGGCAGATGTATGTTATCTAGTGAAAAGAAAAGGAGTACTTGTGGCACCTTAGAGACTAACCAATTTATTAGAGCATAAGCTTTCGTGAGCTACAGCTCACTTCCTCAGATGTGGAAGTGAGCTGTAGCTCACGAAAGCTTATGCTCTAATAAATTGGTTAGTCTCTATGGTGCCACAAGTACTCCTTTTCTTTTTGCGAATACAGACTAACAAGGCTGTTAATCTGTTATCTAGTGAGTGCTTCAATGACTGGAGTATCTACACTACCATTGAAATATTTACTCCCAATTTAGAGAGGTAATAATCGATAATAAAGGCCCCAGAGAACAAATGAAGAAATAAAACTATGTTCCTTTTAACACTTCCTCTCTCAAAGCAATATTTAATGTGGTTAAAGAACCTCTGTCCTCTCTCCCAGTGTGGTCTCTAGTAGGTGGTGTGACTGGAGAAAAGACTGGTATATTGGTTAGCTTTTCTACATAAAAAGCATTAGATTACCCATGTCATAAGCAACCTTCAACAAATCCATTAGTTCATTTAGAAGAATTTCAGTCCTACATAAATCTCATTTGTAGCTTCCCTCTCTTTAGATTAGGGATGGCTTGTCTGTAGTGCTTGACAAGACTTTAGGAAGTCTCTTAGATTGAATACACTATTGAGAAATGTATCGAATTTCCTTAGCACTCTATTTATTTACCCTTCTATTATGGTCATTAAGGAACTGACATATAACACACTTAATATATTTTTCAACACAGCAAATACATATTCTCTTAAATCTATCATCCAGACATTTGTTAACAAGTACTAAGGGGTTTCTGCTGTTATACTGCCAACTTTTCTTCATCTTCTTTATTCTTATAAGGCACCTAGAGGTCTGTAATTTCCTAACAATCTTGGTAGACATAGCTTTCTTACTTCTCTATGAGCAAAATGTTTACTTCACTGGCTAGCTGTGTAGCAATTTTGTCATGACTGGAAAACAATACTTCTCTAGGCAAAATTGCAGTAATAGTAGTTAGTCTTTAACTACTCTATTGATTAATGCTCCAATGGTACCTCTTAGGAGCTGCAGTCTTTAAGTATGTACTATCCTTTCCAATGCTGCACAGCGGGAGAAGTGCATAATTTGGATTATTACTAATGTCACAGGTGTGTCCTATTGTCTGAATCTAGCCATGTGCTGGGTTAAAGGGGCTATTAATAAGAGGATTAATTTTAGCTAATTGTAATTAAGAGTATTAACGATTTTATGATGCTACCAGCAGCCCTTTAGTGAGACTTTATTACGTATCTAGTGCAGAGAACCATCTTAGTTATTGTTGGTAACATACAAGAACAGATCAGTATTAGGCTGAACAGTCCTTTTTGAACTCCCTTATAACCAAAGTTTGCTAGTTAGAAGGCTAGTGTAAAACAAAACATAGGTATGGTTCAGTTTGTACACCTGTGATCCAGAGGGCTCTAGCTTCTATAGCATAATCCCTTCTGGCAAAGACTGTCATGAAGGATTCTTTACAGGTGCTGCATACTCTGCATACTGTGAAGAGGTGGGGCCTGAGGGAACTATGGACGGCAATTTGCTGAGGTTCTTCAGAAAACAAATATCTTTGGGTAAAACCCCTCCTTTGCACCAACATGAAATGAATTGTATTCGACTCACATGGCTATCAGGTGAACATTTAAAATAGTGTAGATCTCAGGCTGTTCACAGAAGGGGTATGTCCAATGGAGGTTTTTCCATTGATTCAATCTTGGGTCTTTCTCATCACTAAATCAGTGGTCCATCTTAAATTAGAATACATTCAGGGCTGCTCTACTTAATTTTGGTAGGCAATGGTCACCCCCAGGGGAGTTCTGGCACTTGAGAATTGCCAGGTTTTAGGGATGCTCTGACTATTCCTCCTTTTCCCCATTAATACCCACTGTGTCAGGGAACCAGATCTGGAGGGCGTAGAAACAGACACAATGGCTTAATACTACAAAGATTCTCTTAGGCATGGGGAATCCTCAGAGCACCTGTTAAAGCAATCATAAGGACAACTTATGCTTCCAGAGCAGCACAAAGCAGCTGGGGTGGTGCTGAGGCTCTTGCCCAATGTGTATGTATAAATGTTTGGCACAACATGAGATAAATTAGGAAATGTGCGTTAGTTATTTTACTTTTTTTTAAATGCATTTATACACAACCAGTGTCTGATCCAAATTTGTAACTTGAACTATTTGCAGTTATTGGAAGTAGAATTTGTAAATAATTTATAAGCCTCAAATCTGTAAATTGAAGTTTTCTGCATTTCAAAGTCATATTTACCATCTTCTGTCTTCAGAATAAAGAATGTCATAAGTGCACAAAAATGGATTGCTAGAATGCTACACAGAAATACTGATCCATAGTCTTGCAGTTAGGTGAATGACTAGAAAGATAAGCTGAAAATGTGGCTCACAATTCTATGATGATAGGCCTCTGAAGGAAAACCCCTAGAGACGATCCTTATTCATTAGTAAGCACCCACTATAAGACAATCATATCGGTACTTAGAGAAAATCCACATTTCCAAGTCCAAAGTACATAAGAGTTTTGAATGAAATATTTCAAAACCTGCCAGGAAACAAATATTTAGAAGTGCCAATTTATACAATATTGTCATGTTATGTAGCAAGATACTTGTGTAGTTTTTCACCTTCACAGTTCTCAACAAGCTGAAGATTTGAAAATTTAGCCATTCTAAAACCAGAAAGATTTTTCAATGAACTTTCATTATCTCTACATCATTATAATTCTATACTCTTCTTTGAGGAGAGTCCCTATGGGTGCTCCACTGTAGGTGTGTCTGTGTCTCTTTACTGCTGATCGGACAACTTTGGTAACAGTGTCCATCCAGCCCATGCATGTGCTGCTCCTCGCCTGCCATGAGTCTAGCAAGCATGGACAGGAAAACCCTCCTCAACTGTTTCAACTGCTCTTGGCTAGAGACAGAGCCCTGGCTGTCCGTTCGTGAACTGTAAACTTTTCAAATTGCTAATTTTTAGCTTCCTTGAAGCATTTTCTTTGTTACTTTGTATTTTATTTGGCCATGCCAAAAAGAAAAGAAAAGAAAAGAAAAGAAAAGAAAAGAAAAGAAAAGAAAAGAAAAGAAAAGAAAAGAAAAGAAAAGGGCTTGTCTCCTGCCAACCCCAGTTGGGAGGACACTCCTGGACAAGGGTGTGCCCAGCTCCCCAGGTTTCAAAGTGCCTCAGTTGCAAGGAATCTATCCCAGTGACTGATGGACACTCAGTGCATTCACTGCCTGGGAGAAAAGCACATTCCACAAAAAGTATGGCTTGGATAAGCAACTGAAGCCCAAATCCAAGAACAACTGAGAGCTAAGACTCAAACTCTTACTCATGGAATCAACCCTTCAACCCCCGGCAGGTTGCGTGGAGAGGTTCCAGCAGGACCTCTCCCCGCAAGCCTCTTCTTCGAAGGGAGGTGAGCTGAGAAAGATGAGCCACTCATGTAAGGCCTCTACGAAAGGGTCGGTGAGTCCCTGTAGGGAGCCTCAACTGAGCTGAAAATGATCTTCCACTTGATCAGTATCATTGGTACTGACAGCACCGAAGCTGTCTACCTGGTACCAATCCAACGGAGCAAGTCAGACTGCTTAAAGGCCAAATGGGCATGGGCAAAGAATCACTGGCATTGCGGGGATGTGAAAAACAAAGAAGGTCCACAGCGGGGAAGGCTCCATCCGTATGGACATCAGGACCTGTACTGACCCCAGTGCACAAAGCACCAACTGATCTCGCTACCAGCTCTGTATCTCTGACCCCAACAGTTCAAGCCTCTCAACATCAACAACTACCTCTGGTGCCAATGCCATCTGCACCGGTGGATTTCTGGTGTGTGATTGATTTTTTGGTGTCTGATGCAGCAGACTCACCCCTACTCAGTACCACGGCCCCAGTATTGAGTCCACCCAGTTCCCTGGATTCACCAACATCTTCCTGCCATGCACCACCCTTCTCATCATTGGTGTAAGAAAGTGAGAGGATGTGGGTTCCCGCTGCTCTTCTCACCCACCATATGGGGTTCAGTTTCACTATGGACATCAGGCATATCCCCCCGATCCACAGCCTCCCTGGTTTGGTCAACCATCAGGCCTCTACCTATCACAATAGCCATACTGGGATCCTTGGCAGGCTCAGAGACAACATGACTCTAGGGTGGCATACCAGCAAACGAGGATACACCCTCTTAAGCCGCAGCTTTGAAGGCTCATAAACCTCCTTGTGATGGGGCTTGACTCACCACTGTGGTGCCTCCTGCTGGCTGTCCTGGGAATCAGCTTAGTTAGCCAGTGCGCCCTTGTCTGGTGATGTCTTGCCGCCGTCACTTCTGCTCCAGGAAGTGAGTTGTACCAATTGATACAGCATCCTCATCAGGACACAGCACTCTGGCTGTGTCACACTCTCTTCTCCACCCTTCTGGGGGAACAGCAGTCCACTGTTTATCCACTTTCTTGGGAGTGAGTAGGGGCTGGGGGGAGGGAACCCAGGCCTGGGCCCACCCACTACTCTGAGTCCCAGCTCAGGGATCCTGAAAATGACAGCCACATGCTGTGTCCCCTTCAACCCCATAGTCTACTCCCCGGGCCACTTCCACGTAGCCCCAGCACCATCTCAGTCCTTGAATCAGGGCTCCAGCATGTCAGCAGTCAGCCATGAGCTCACACTCACTCCCTGATCCTGCCCAGCACTGCTCTATCCAAGGTGCTAGCTGTCCTCTGCCTGCAAGGCAGCCAGTCCACCTCCCTCCCCAAGCTCCAGGGAGTCTCTGCCCTGCTCTGCCCTGAGGCTTTTCTTATATAGGCCTGACCAGCCCTGATTGGCTGCTCCTTGTACCACTCTCCAATTGGCTGTCTCCTGCACAGCCTCCCTGGGGTCCTCTCCCATTGGCTGTCTGTTGTGCAGCCTCCCTTTATGGGCTAGTCTGGGGCAGGTGCCCCATCACACCCCTGAAGAGGCAAGGGAGGAGGTAGAGGCTCGGGTGGAGGAGGAAGCCACTCCTCAAGCCCACTTACTGTCATCACCAGATGAGACAGAGATTCCCCCTCCTTCATCAATGGCTGATGATTTCAGACTATTCCAGGATCTAGCACAGAGGGTGGCCAAAGCCCTGCAAATATCATTACAGGAGGTGACCGAGTCTCACAACAAGATGATGGACATTTTACATTCCTCCACCTCTTCCAGAGTGGCCTTTCCTATTAATGAGGCACTCTTTGACCCCGCCAAAATCATATGGCAGACTCCTGTGTCAGTCCCGCCAACATTCAAGTGGGAGGACTAAAATTATTATGTGCCAGCAAAGAACATGGAGTTTCTCTTTTCCCACCGACCTCCCAATTTGAGCAATGTGGATGCTCTCAACTCTAAGGGCCACCAGCACCAGTTCAAATCCACTTCTCAATGGGATCTTAATCTAGTGTTAAAAGGAATGACTAGATACCATTTGAACCAATGGCACCTTGTTCATTAACTCACCTTTCCATGAAGACAGTATTCCTGATTGCCATTACCTCAGCAGGAAGGATAGAGGAGATAGCAGCGCTGATCGTGCATCCTCCCTTCACTGTGTTCTTCCCCAACAAAAGTCACTCCTAGATCGGAAGTTCACTCCCAAGGCGACTTCCACATTTCATATAAATCAGCTTATTCAGCTTCCAATCTTTTATCTCAAATCTCATCAGAATAATAGGACACCCATCCTGCAGACACACAATGTGAGGAGACCCTTGGCCTTCTATTTGGACAGGACAAGAGCTTTTAGAAAATCTCCAAGACTCCTCGTCTCTGTTGTAGATAGGAGAAAAGGTACCGTGATTTCAGCTCAAAGACTCTCCAAATGTGTCTTGCTCTGTTACCAAGTGCATAACATAGCACCCCGTTCTCAATACACATGCACTCTTCAAGACAGGCCTCCACTTTTGTCACCTTCTCCGATAGCATCCCTATATCAGAAATCTGCAGAGCAGATACCTGGGCATCTGTACATATCTTTGCAGAAAACGATGCCATCTTGGGAGACTTGGCTCCAGGTGCTGGTTTTGGTGCCACAGTATTATCATCTAGAATAGACTCAACTCTGAAGTTCCAGCCTCCATGGTGCGTAGGGACACTAGAAGAAGAAGAAGACTCACCTAATGCAGCAACAATGCTTCTTCGAGATGTGTGTCCTTATGGACATAGGCACCGACTCTGAGGGTGCTCTCGGGCTGGAGCACCCATGGAAAAAAAATACAGGATGCTTAGCACCCATGTGGATCAGCTCTTTCCCCACCCTCCCAGCACCTCTCGCCCACATGTGATCAGCTGTTCAGCGGCGTGCAGAAGGCGCTAGGGCAGAGGGGCATGCTCGGGGGAGAGGGCAGAATTGGGAGAGAAGGGGCGGGGGTGGAGCAGGGGCATGAAAGAGCAAGGGTGCGGCCTTGGGGGAGGGGGGGAGCTGGGGCGGGGCCTGGGGAGTAGCAGGGGTCAAGCATCCCAGGGAAATTAGAAAGTTGGCACCTCTGAATGTGGTCATAATAAAACTGACAAATATTTCACAGTGACTAATTTAATTGATGAATTTAGCCTCTGTATCTTCTCATAGAATGTCCACAGTTAACTCTCAGCTTCCTATAATGTTTTTGTTCAAATTTACTTGACATGTTTTGATGAGATTTTCTTTAATACACGGTTTGCCCACAAACAGTTCACTGTGACTATACAATTCTGAATATTCAGAATGCAAACTGTGCTTGTATGTCACATGGTATAGTTTGTGTTCCCTGACTGAATATTTTCAACTATAATATTGAAGACTAGGGCTTGAAGGCACTGAGGGGATTGAATCTTTCAGAGGAAACAGCAGTTTCTGGAGAGGGTGCAGGTAAATGGGATTAGAGAAATTTAGAAAACTATAAATGATTCCTTTCTTTACTTCACAGACTTCATCAGAGACAACATTTGTAGGTTAATAACATGCTACTCTAGATTTTACTGGTTGTGTGCGCAGGTGAAATGTAGCTTTTGCCCATCCTATTTATGAAATAACTGTGTATACATAATTCTAGGTAAAAAGATGGCAATCAGATACTTGTGTGGCTCATTTACTTGACTGTGTCAGGGCATTATTAAACGTGTTTTCTTTGGGAATCCTGTCCCTCTGCTATTCCATTACATATACAATATATCCTATTACATAAACAATATACCACCTCTGGTGTGAGTACTTGAACATGGAAGGTTAAAATGTAGCTATCTGACGTGAATAAAATTTGATTGCTCAAAAGCTGATCAATTTTCCACAGCTCTATGTATGAGTTAGTGCATATGTCTAACTTGTTTGGTAGAACAGACTTTCACTCTAATAAATTAGAATATTGATAGATCTGTACTGAAAGATGGATATATGGGATATAAGTATATTACTTCTGACCGAAAAAAACTGCATTCTCCCTATCAAACAATATCTATCCAATTTAAGTATTTATAAAGTGCCTATCACCATGGTATCTAATCACAGAGCAAAAATAAATGTTTAATGCATGACTGTTTGTTTGACAGTTTAAAATAAAACAAAACAAAAAAGATTCACAGCTCCCTAAAGCAATAGAATATAAAATTAAAGCAACTACTCAAAAGAGTATTTTTAAATAATGTTCCAGTAATAACTGCTTTTTTCCCCAAGTCATGACAATGTATTATATGGAAATAGGAAAGGAAAGGAACTAATGAGAGTTTATATGGTCTTTATAAAATTTGATCTATAAATATTACAGGCCCTTGCTTTACCAGCTCACCAACTTTCTGGATACCTGCGTTTGCCCTTGATGCATTCCCTTCATAACTGGGGGAATAATGCCTTGTCCTGCATTGGGAAAAGCAGCCAAGAAGGTCAAGATTTATTTTTCCTCTGACATATTTCTTTGTGTTACAAAAAGCATTTGCCATAGGATGTTCCAGAAGTAAAGTGAAGAAGTAAATATTGTCTAAATGAAAATTGGGACTATATAATGTTTGTATTCTATTTGTTGCTTCTGGGTGTCTTTCTGGAACCCTATAAAGAACCCATGTGTATCAATAGCAATTTATATACATATAATGCATATGCATTATGATACAATCTTTAATTACATGATCACATACTATGTTTCTCATGGCTCCGATACTTCATACAGGGCACAGGATTTGGTCTGGGGATTAATCAAGGTTGTGTAATGAAGAAAACTAATTTAGCTCCCTGGACTCCTCATTCAATCTCAGTTCTCTCTCCGCACCCTGGTTCCTCACAGACTTGTCTCTCCTCCTTTCTTCCACCCCACTAGTTCTCAGTCCTGTCTCTTTGCACACACAGTCCCCTGCCCCCAGGGCTCTTCATCCTATCTCAGCTTCTCCCGCTACTCACTGGCTCCTAGTCTTCCCTCCCTCTCCCCAATTTCCTCCCTGGTTCCTAGTCTGTCTCCTTGCCCAACCAGTCACAGCATCCTCCCGAACCTCAAATCCCAGTTTCCCTCTTCTCCTCCCCTCACCAACCTCAGTCCCAGTGTCTCCCACCCAGGCTCCTTGGTCTCCACCTCCCATCCCCCACATCCAACTCAAGAATCAGGAAGCTTCCTTCTTCTCCCTGCAGGAGTGTCATTGACAGCAAAGGAGAAGAAGTTCCAGTGCCTGGCCCTGACCTACGATGCCCCAGATCTGCAATTACAGGGAAAGTCCAGCTGCACTTGTTTGGCCCTGAGCTGTAACATGCTCAGTGAAGATAGAATCTACAGAGAACTTAGCTGTGAAGGTCTAACAAGTCATCTCTATTGAGCATGCACAAACTGATTTTGTTTAAATGCTTAGAACTTGGCTAAATTCAAGTGCCTTTCCATTGTGAGGGCAGAAGGCACATCCCTAATACAACTTCAACACTTAAGCACCATTCACAAAACTGAGGAGGAAGTGGCCTTTTATACCGAATAGCCAGGATGCTCAACTGGGATGTGGAAGACATGGAGCTGGGACTTGAACCCAAGTCTTCTTCTGCCCAGGTGAGTGTTCTAACTACTGGGCTATTGGCTAGTCTAGGGAGGGGCTATCTGAATCTCTCCTGAAATGAAATAAAAGGTTGAAATGAGATCATATAATTAATTTTAATGACTATCCTTTAATTCTAGGAGATAGTTATTTTCTACCTTTATATATCTTTACTTGCTTTTAAGTCAGATATTTCTGTAATTCTATTCACTCTATTTATAAAATCATGTTGGTCTCTGAACTCCTGCATACTAAGTATTTCTCTCCTGGTGAATCAGATATTTTAAAAAGTCTTTATATTTAAATAGTATTCAATGATTAATAATACAACACACCTTCAGTTGTATCTAGGTTGATCTCAAAGACTACTTACTCATGTTGGTTCATAAACACCATGTGACAAATTCTGCTCTGTACAGATTTTGGCCCTATTGGTTGAAACTTCAGGATTCTTGTCAAATATTAATCCAACCTACCTTTACAAAGTAATTTTATGCTCAGTATTCCCAAACTAGGGTAATATCTATGTATGTCATTTTTGTTCTGATAAGCCTCAGAACTTTTGGCTCATGTTAGCAAAGACAGTAGGAGAGATGGAGAGCAGTCCTATCTTGATCTCCACTGTAAAGAAAATGTATCTGTATCTGTTCTATATACCAGTAGTTTTGTGTACTTTTACATTTCATGCAACAGAACTACAATTCAAATTTCCTCACATTAAAGAGAAGTATAGGCCCCTCTACCCAGTCAACATCATTTTATACATCGGAAGTTATAGATAACACAATGGTTTGAACAATTAAGGAAGCCATAAGAAGTTTTAAAAAGCTTCTATAGTATTCTAGTTTCTCTCATATTAAAAATAACACACTCTTAATCCCACTTGCCTCTCCAACTATCACCCCCTCTCCTTCTTGTCTCTAAGCTCATTGAAAGCACTGTCTAAGCTCATTGAAAGCACTGTCTACAATCCTTGTCTGGATTTCTCTCCTCCAATTCATCCTAGACTTTCCAATCTGGCTTCTGTCCCTTGCACTTCACTGATACTGCTGTTGCCAAAGTCTTTAGCAACCTCTTTCTAGCTAACACTCTGAATAAATATTTCATCCTCATCCTCCTGGACTTGTTGGCTTGAAATCTTGTCCTCCCTTGGCTTCTGTGACTCTGTCCTCCTCTAGTTGTCCTCCTGCATCTCTAATTGCTCCTCTACTGTGGCCATTGGAGAATCCTCTTCATCTGCACTCTAATTTTCTATAGGGGTTCCACAGGGCAGTGACCTTGGTCCCCTTCTCTTCTCCCTCTACACATTACCTCTGGGTAACCTCATCCGCAAACACAAATTCTAGTAACCATCTCTATACTGATGAGTCACAGACAATGTTTCCTCTAATTTTTGACAGGCCGTGTGCACAAAAAAGTTCTTCTGTGTAAATTGTTGTGCTTCTGCACAAATTTTTGTGTGTACGGTTTTTTGCCATGCGTGTGGGGTTTAGGATCTGTGTGCGCACACACACGTGCACATCTTAGAGGGAACAGTGGTCACAGATCTTCCTCGCTACTCCAGACCTGCCTTCTGTCCTAAAATTTTGGCGCCTCTCTCTCTCCCAACCCCACATGGATGTCTAGCCATCAGCTCAACATGACTAAAATAGAGCTCCTAATCTCACACTGACAAGCCCTCATCAATACCTCCTTTCTTAATCACTGTTAACAGACCCACCATCCTGTTACTCGGGACTGTAACCTAGGTGCCTCTCTGTAAGGTCCTCACATCCAGGCTACATCTAAATCTTGTGGAGTCTTTCTGGGTAACCTCTCTAAGATATGGCCTCTCGTCCATCCATAGAACTAAAACTCATCCAGGCTCTCATCTTATGTTTTGAGTCCTGCAACATCCTTTTCTGGCCTTAACAAATGCAATCTTGTCCTGCTTACATTAACTCAGAATGCTGCTGCAAAGATCATTTTCCTGGCCTGCCACTTTGACCATGTCACCTCTCTTTGAATCTCTCCACTGACTCCCCTTTCTCTAGTATTCACTTTCAAGGCCCTTCATGGTCAATCCCTACTTATATCTCATTTGCTATTGAGAGTACGATGCTCTCAGCCAATGACTCCAGTCTCCATAGCCCATTTCTTAAAGCCCACCTTTGTGCTTTTTTCCCCTTGCTGCTTGGGAGGTGCTCCCCATAAACATCCACAAAGCTCTCTCATTATCTTCCTTAAAACTCTTTGCTGTAATGGCTTCAAAAGACTGGACAGCTATTAGGCAGCTACTATGCAGATCCCACTGTCTATCATGCTGATCAATATTGTCTCATTTAATTGTTCTCCCCAACTGGTCTCCCTGTTCTGTTTCTTGTCTTATAATTGGCTTGTAAACTCTTTGGGGTAGAGACCTTCTCTTTGTTCTGCTTGTACAGCGCTTAGCACCATGGTACCCTGGCTCCAAGTCACTATGGTAATACAAATAAGAAATAATAATGAAAACTATATCTGGCCATGGAGACTTGTTTTGTATTTTCCTACAAACTGGCTATTCAGTTCACATCTATGAGCTGGCTCCTCAGTATAATCAGCTTCATATATATATATATATATATATATATATATATATATATATATATATATATGATGGTCTATTCTAGCTAGATATGCACTTTTATTTGATCCATGCTGTATTGTATGCTAAATGCAAACAGTGTTGGTGAGTTTACATACTGGTATGACATACAGTTCCCCCTGAAAAGAATTAATACCTATAGGTTCATTTAAAAATAGACAGACAGTGTAGTGCAGGCAAGATATGAGACAGAGATCAGACACACACACACACAGTTCAAATACCTATCGCCTTGAGAAAGGAGACATGAGGTTGTGTGTCATGAGTTCAAATCTCACTTCTATTGACTGCAGACAATACTTCTGTGCACTAGAGGTCTAATCGGGAAAGGCCTCATACTCTACCTCCATTTCCACTGTTGTGCCACAACAGGATTTGATATTATCTGCAGCCATCTTGTGCACTTAACCCCACCATCCTCTGCTAAGCTAGAAGAGAGGACATCACAGAAAAATCTGGCCTTGCTTAGGCAGACAAAAACAGTTGCAAGCTGCAGTTTTACTTACTTGGATAGATAAAGCAAAAGGACAGATTCATGGATCGGGGGGAATGTGGAAAACTGACCTTGATTCTGGTTGTCCGTGTTTGTAAGTATGTTTGTTTTGTCTTTTTCTGAAGCTGCTCTGCTGATAGTGGGAATAATTAATTACTATTGGCTGTTGCTATGGAAATTATTAGCATGTTAGGAGCTATTATGAGTTATGTGCTTCATCTGGAGAAAATCTATAAAGAGTTTAGTTAGAAAGTGTGATTTGGAGCAGTCCCAGGAAGCTTTATTTGGTCAAGGATTTGGTACCTAACGCCCATAGCAGCTGGACAGAAGGAGGGCCCCGGAAGGTTGGTTGTTGTTTCTTCAAAACCATCTCAGACTTTGGGTAAATTTAAAAGTTTGGGATGCTCTGAACCTACTGAGACAGCATATGTGTGTGTGTGCATGCATGTATGCTTGAGACCTAATAACAAATAATTTTAGGTAAAAGCACTCTTGTTTGTACCAATCATTTATCAGACAGAGGAGCTCTGTCCCCAGTGATTTATTCCTGACACTACCTGGAGAGAACCTGTTAAGTTACCACTGCTTTCGGTTCTGAAAACCCTTGGTAACACCCTATTATAGAAAAAAAACACTGACTGAGAAGCTGCACAAGGTCACTTAAGACAAAGTTGGAAACAGAATTCAGACAGATCCAAGTCTTATCCATTCAGCAAACAGTCTATTGATTTCTAGCAAATTTTTGTAACTGGAAAAATCTGTGTTAAATTCTCCTTTATTGGTTGATCTACATGAAGATTAACAGTTACATTTTTAGCTCAAGAGATAGCAACAGGCTATGCTGATGATCCCAGAATGAAAGACTTGACACTCTGACAATGACCCATCTGGGGGTGCCCTTATTGTTGTGCATGATAGAATGTGTTTTTCCTGATTGTCTTTTTTAGAAATCAGTTTGTTTATTTCAGTTTAACTTACACAGTGAGAATATCCTTAAAGCAGCTTTTACAGTTAAAACCCATTATTACTTGTCTGCAGATATCCTGCATTTCCATTGTTTGTCACCCAGTTGGACTGCATGTGTCACACGACACCTCTAAACCTTGGAACATGTTATGTCCCTCTCTTACGCAATCAAATCCTCTTCTCTTAACACACCCTGATAGAGATCCTTCCTGCAACATCATTTTCATTAGATTTAATTGGTGCATTCTGAGAGAGAGGCAATAGTCTGCTACCTGCTTTGCCAACTTCTAGGGCAAGTATCAGTCCCTCCCCTCGACATTGGCCCTCCTTCCCATCCAAGTCCTCATTATGCTATTCACACAGAAGACTGCAAGGAACTGACTGACCTTCATACGCACCCACTCCGCCACCTTCATTGGTGGCCATGATTGTAGTTAATAAAAAAACTCAAAAGAACTTCAGGTAATAAATATTATTCGTTAGTAATCTGTCAAGGGGACAGTAACACATCCATGCGGCTGACTATAGGTACTGAGAGGAGTTAAGATTAATAGAAAAAGTTGCAGGTAAAGGTTTAAGATTCAGATGCTACAAAAATTTATGTGTATATTTAAACTGAGACATGTAAATAGTCCCATTAACTTTGGTGGGACTGCTTATGTATCTAAAATTAAGTGTTGATGTGAGGCCAGCTCCAACTAGAATAATAATGCTGGTTGGGGTAACATTTTAACAACTTTTCTATACTGGAAAATGCTATAGTGCAGACAGTCATAGAGGCAAAAAAGCGCTTTTGTCAGTGCCTCTTCTTTGAGGAGCCAGAATAAGCTATACAGATAACAGTACCCTTTTGCTCCTATAAGTTGTGTCTATCTGAGAAAAGGTTTGCCAGTATAGCTACACCAGCAATCCTTTCCTTGTGCTGTCATGGCCCGAGTCTTTCCAGGAGTGGGGCCTAAATCTGAAGATATCTTTGATTACTTGGTCTCTCTTACACATTGCAGTAAGTTTCTTTCCAATAACAGCACAAGTCAACAGCAATGATAAGGCTGCCTATGAACTCAGATATTCTTATCTGCAACTATATAACTTTTTTAAAAGTATATTTTGGGTGAAAAGGAAGCCTTTCAGAAACGATATATTTAAAATGAATTTACAATAACCCTCAGAAGTTCTTGCTCTAAATAATGATTTTCTGAGCTCCATAATACGGTGAGAGGGGAAATGACTAAACATTGGATTCAAATATTTTTGTCTAAGAAAAGTGTGTTTCTATCAGGCCCTTTCTCACAGAGAACTTAATAGTAAACATAGGTCTCAGAAACCTGGTTAGTGTCCTTGGGGACAAGGAGTCAGAAGTCAATGTTACATTTACGTAATATTTCATTGCAGTAGGACATGTGTTGATATACAGAGAACACTTAAATTGTTCAGTTCTGTATTTGCCATATAATCTCTTTGATATAGAACTACTTTAAATCTCTCTTGGCCTATTGTGAATGCCTTTGTCTTCATAAAAGTGTTGAAAAGTTTTAAATTTAAAATGGGACAATAGCCACCTGATGAGTTTTGGACCATCATCTAATGGCATGAGCCTGAGCAACTGGAAGGAAGACCCAGAGCTCCTGAAATTGGATTTCTAATATTTAATGTCCTCATAACTAACTTTAATGGAAGTGATGGTATTAATTGACCCAGGCTTATTAGAGAATGAACGTGTAGCACTTTTTAACATTTATTACTGTAGAAAAATAAACTATCATCTTAGTGCACCTACATTCTTCTCCATACTATGGAAATTAATTACTCAGAAATTAATACAATTAAAATATGCATTATATATTATACTATAAAGTACCTTCCTTGGTGACATGATAGTCTCACCATTGAAACAGCAATCCAAAAGCTTGAATCATTTAGAGGTTTAAGATACATTTTTCAGCCACCATTGATAAATGAACATTATCAAATGGAACGGAGTGACTTATAACTGTGTGTGTGAAAATGAGATACACACCCATACCCACCCACACAAAGATAGAATATCAGTGGTTTTGATCCAGTAAAAGGAAGGAAGTCTAGGATCATCTTATAAAAGATTATACATATATTTTTTTATGTCAGCTTTATACAGAATTTAAACATGCATAAACTAAACTGCATAGCAAAAACAGCTATTGTCATTTAGGGAACCTCTTTGGTTTTCTACCCTAGCAAAGACAATGATCAGACTTTCATTAATATAATATCTGTGATGATTTGTTGCCACTATTGTTCTACAAGTGATGTGGGTTTTTGTTTTAAAGGAAAACAAGAACACCAAATGAAAGTTGTAATCAGTACTAAATCCCTTCTCCCAGGATGGCAGACAAAAGGTTTCTATGAAGTCATATGACATATATACACTGTAAATTCAATATATAGTGCAGGCATTAACAAGTCATCTGAGATGTTATGTAATTAGCTCAATTAAATATTGGCTTAAATGAAGCTGAGGATCTGGCTCTTCATGTTAATCCACACTGGTATCTGAAATACCACAATCTTTCTCTACTTAGGAAGGAAAATGCTTTGGCTCTCAGATGTCATTGTGGATATTTTTCCCCTCACATAGGAGCTACTGTAGCTACTGGGATTAAAGGACAAATGTTTCATTTTAACATAGGCTACACAGAAGAGTTATAATGGGATCGGAAGCAACAGTTTTAGCCAATGTTGCATATCTGTTTCCAGTATCCTAACCTTTTGTCTTTAGCCACTTATAATGTTTTGCAACTTTCACTTTCAGGCTTATTTTTTCAATAACTTGTCCCTGCCTGAAGATGAACTACTGATAGACTGCAAAATCAGATTGCACTCAGTGAATCACCATAACACACTCACATATTCTGATGCAATAACCATGGGTTCCAAAACACTTTCAAAGAAAATTAAAATGTAAAGGAAACATGTTTGCATAACCACAGATTAGCTTTCAAAAGGGGGGAAATGACTAATTTTGCAATTTCAAAGGCGTACATTAAGACATTCAATGGTTTGATATTAAATGTGATTGCTTTCAGATAGTAATAGAGAATTCAATCAGTGTTTTTTGTGAACAAACCTGCAATCTAAATACAATACAAATCTCATTAAAATTACAAGTGATGGTTTCCAGTTTCAATATTATATATAACGCATCTACCACCATGATGCATGTGTGTGTTATAAATACTTATGACACATTTTAAGCCATTCATACTAGTTATAGTCCTGTAAATAATGAACACTCTGGATTAAAAACTGATACAAAATGTAAGAACTGACATACTGGCTCAGACCAATGTCCCACCTAGCCCAGTAGCCTGTCTGACAGTGGCCAGTGCCAAATGCTTCAGAGGGAATTAACAGAACAGGGCAATTTTGAGTGATCCATCTCCTGTCATCCAGTCACAGCTGCTGGCAGTTGGATATTTAGGGACACCTGGAGCATGGTCCCTGACCATCTTGGGTAATAGCCATTGATGGACCTCACTCCATGAATCATCAAATTATTTTTTGAACCTAGTTATACTTTCGGCCTTCACAACATCCCCTGGCAACAAGTTTCACAGATTGACTGTGTGTTGTATGAAAAAGTTCTCCCTTTTCTTTTTTAAACCTGCTGCCTATTGATTTCCCTGAGTAATCCCCTAGTTCTTGTGTTATGTGAAGGGATAAATAACACCTTTCCTATTTACTTTCTGCATACCATTCACATCTCTTTTCTAAATTAGCCAGTCCATCTTTTTAATCACTCCTTTTATGAAAGCCGTTCTAAACCCCTCTATTCATTTTCGTTGTGCTTCTCTGCATCTTTTCCAATTCTAATCTCTCTTTTTTGAGATGGGGAGACCAGACTGTATGCAGTATTCAAGGTTAAAGGAGTCCAAACATGGAGTTAATCACTATGCACGGTTTGACCCAAGATCTGCATCAAGAACACAATAATTTCTTGTGATTATTGGACTGTAAACTAACATTATAAGCAATACCTTCGCAATGATTGGGAGAAATTTCAGTTATCTGTGCTCAATTTCAAGGGACTTTGGTAAGATATCATTTTAAATAGACCAGAGTGTGTTAAGTCTTCTACATTGGCACTCAAGTCACTGGGTCCTGTTCCTGCTAATAGTTTTCACTATGAGTGGAAAAAAGACACCAGGGAAGATTTGTGCCTTTTCCCCCCCAACTGCAACAACTGAAATTTCAACCTGGAATTTCAAAGTCAAGGTATGGTCCTTGATTTCCATCAGTAAATTGAACCCAGTTGAGCTGTATTAGAGATATGGTTAAAAAGCTCAAGTGTGGCAAGGTTATTTGCAGTGAGGGGAGAGTAAGCTCATAAAACAACAAAAAACACCCCTTATTTTTGCATAGGAACTGGAAAAATGGCCACAATGGAGTGCCTGATGTTAGACACCTAAATCCACATGGCTATTCATACCTTAATCTTAAATTATTGATTGTCTGTTTATCACAGCTAGTAGAGCTTCACTGTGTTGGTATATCACATCTATTATTAGCTCTCACTTCAAGACACATTGCTTTAATAGAAATTCAGGCTAAAAGGGTCTGTCAAAGTTCCTATACACTGGATGCATCAGAGCACAGTGCCCAATTGACAGTGTCAAGGTGTTTTGAATATATAACAAAAATATCTGAATGAAACTATTAGAATTTGATAGTTCTAACTTCTTTTGACAGGAAACAAAAATAAAGCAATCTACCATTTTCAGTTTTGTAGAAGTATGGTATTGAAGGCACCTATGACACAGCCTTGCACAGAATAGCTCTTAGACCAGGAGCAGGAACTTTTAGGCCTGAGGGCTGCATCAGTTTCGAAAATTGTATGGAGGGCCGGTTAGGGGAGTGGGTCGTGGCCTGCCCGCCCCCCACCTCCTATCTGCCCCCCCCCACCCAGGACTCCTGCCCCATCCAAGCCCCTGGTTCCCTGACGGCCCCCCATGGAACCCCTCCCCCATCCACACATCCCTGCTCCCTGTCACCTGACCACCCCCAGACCCCTGCCCTTCTCCCTGTTGCCCCACCCAATCCCTCCTCTTATTCCTGACTGCCCCCCTGACACCCCTCCCCCATCCACACACCCCCTTCTCCCTGTCCCCTGACTGCCCCCTGCTGCCCCATCCAACCCCCCCCCCCGACTTCCCCGCCGGGATCCCTACCCCCATTCAACCTCCTGTTCCTGCCCCGACCCCTATCCACACCCCCCCACCGACCACCATCCCGAACTCCCCTGCCCTCTATCCAAGCCCCCCCCCCCCAGCTCCGTGCCGCCTTACCACGCTGCCTGGAGCACAGATGGCTAGTGGTGCTACAGCCGTGCTCCCCGACTGGAGCCGGGCCACGCCGATGGCGCCACCATGCAACATAGAGCACCGGGTCAGGCCGGACTCTGCAGCTGCGCTGCCCCAGGAGCTCACAGCTCCGTCGTCCAGAGCATTGCGCTGGTGGCAGAGCGAGCTAGGCTGCAGGGGAGGGAGGACATCAGCGGAGGGGCCAGAGGCAAGCCTTCCAGGGCAGTAGCTCATGGGCCAGGCAGGAGGGTCCCATGAGCCAGAGGTGGCCTGCAGGCCGTAGTTTGCCCAACTCTGTCTTAGACATTGAATTTTTTGGTAAGGATTGATTTTATGACATGAGACATTGAGACATTTTTAAGATCTAAACTTATTAATACTGACATGCTTGTTTTCATAGGTTTATAAACGTTGTCCTTTTTCTGCTAAAATTTCCCATTGTTAGTATCTGTCAGAGGTTTGTTTTCTTTGATTGAGTAAAATCCTTTCAGCCACTTGTGATATCCTTACGGTTAAAACATGTTTCCCATAATAAAACAAAAAAAAAAAAACAAATTAAAAAAAAAAACAAGCCCTCTAGCTGCACATAAGTATGTGAGAAATTCAGTACAATGGACATTGTTTTACAACAAGACAAATGCACATCCTGCATGCTCTAACATACCTTTGCCTACTTTTCAATTTTTTGCCTTATGAGAATTTACAAGAAAGCAGCAGTGTCCTTACTTTTTAATAACATTGGTTAACACCCACCCATATGCCCTAATTAAAAAACATTTTGTGTGCAGAACTAATAAGAATAAGATAATAACTAATAATAATAAGAACAGCCACATAAGGATTAAAAGTACTTCAAATTAAATACAGCTTTACATGGCTTGTCTTGACTAAATTTGTGATATAATATTTAACTCAAACATTAAATGCAGCTTCGGTTCAAGGCATCTTACAAACCTAGAGAAGGATGTTCACAGTCAGGAAACTCAATAGGCCAACCTACACCAATTTCTTTACCTAAACTCATGACATCTGAGCTAAGACATGGTTCAGTATGAAGTCACCCTTGGAAGATCACATTTGCTTAAATTACATCTGCAAGCATTAACTGATTTCCATTCCCTTTCAAACTGAAGGAAACTGCAGAATTCAGTCCAAAAATTACACTGTGGCAAAAATCATGCAGAGTTGGCATAACATTACCCCTTATTGCAGAAGAGGCAAAATGTTAAAAGGTTGGGCAATGGGGATGACCAGAAATATTCAATTTGCACATCCAAACAGCAAATCAATACACCTGATCAAGTGTACCCCATTCATGTTACATTTTATATGTTTGCAGAACCATCCCTTCTGAAGAGATTGATTTGCAGGACAGAAAAAAATCAAATTCTATTGGGAAAAAAACCCACACTGTTCCTTAAAAACAACCAAACAAAAATCCACACACCCCTTTTCTTCCTGCAAGGCAGGTGAAATTTTAAGGCTTCAGGAGTTTAAGCGCCTACCTCAATATGCAATAAATACTAAAACAAAAGCTTTAAAGTTACTAAGTTGATTCAAGAGAAGATATCCAATAGCACATAGCAATATGCAAACATCTAGTCATCATAAACTTTGGAAAGTACAAGCTAAGTTACATAAACAATTCTGACACTAACACACCAATTCAGATACAGAAATTTTAATAGATTAATTCTCAAATTCACGAGGAGTTAGTTTGCCCAATTAGACTCGGCACAGAACAAAGGGCAATGTGTAGCTACACCAGTCCAGGAGAGTTGTACCACAGAGAAGCACAATCTTCCCTCTAATCTCTTCTTGCTCTACAGAGACAGTAAATGACTTCACCCTTTTTTGGGGGTATACTTTAAGACTTATCTGAATGGGATCACTACAGAAAAATTAATCCAAATTAACTAAAGGTGCAAATTTCAAGTGAACAGTTAAACCCCATTAAACCCAGGTAGATGCTCTTTTCTTTTCAGAATTAAAGTGGCCTTAATTTGGTTAACCTTAATTCACGTTGAAAGTGAATTAACTTTAACCATATTAAGTCCACTTTAATTCTAAATTCGAGCATCCACACAGGTGGATAATTCATTAATCCAAATTAACTTTCCTGGGGGTCCCTGTGTAGACAAGCCCTTCCTCTCATCCTCACCCTCTACGCCAGACAGTTACTCTTGCTGGTGAATAGGGGCAGAGAGAAGAACAAAGGCTGCTCCCATTCCTGACTTTTATCCAGCCCCTTGCTCACAGAAGGTGCATCAAGCACAGAGTGGTTGCTCTCTACACTGCATTCAGACAATAACATGAACAGTCCTTACTCAGTTGCAGGGAAATAAGGACAATTTTACTCCCCTGAGTTGCCAAGTAACACCTAGGGCAGTCCAGTCTTGTTTGTAGTAAAACCTTTTATTTTGAAATGATATCATGTAGCAGCTTGGAATAATAACTCTTTTTAGTTAAAAACATAATGTTTCACAGAATTTGTGATGTATTTATCTTCATGTAGAATAAAGCCAGATGAACCTCTTTGCAGCAGCATATAGTTGACTAGCATGTGATTACTTTTCCCTATGGCATTTACCTTATGACATCCAACTGCTCATTTCTCCATAGCAGTAACTATGCGCAGGATTTTATTTATAGCTCAGCAAGTAGTTTTTAGCAGAGTTGATAAACAACTATTGTTAATAGTATTTAAGAATAGACAACAATGTAATAAATGCATTTGTTGTGCTAAAGAATGGGCAGAAATGTACAGTATTTCACTGTGGAAGGAAAAAGGTAATCTCCATACCAAGTTTTCTGGGACATGCTTAAGGAAGCATGCCTTGAATTATATAGTAGATCTAATTTCCATCTCACATTGGTGAGATTTAGGATTAACCCCACTGGAGTTTCATCAGTACCACCCTGGTTAGGGATCAGAATCATGTGAATGTGAATCAAGCACAGTGTATGTATGTATTAAGTTATGACACCAGGCTCATTTCACACCATTCTTTTTGGAAGAGCCTTTAAAAATGTGTTCAGATTACAGAAGAGATACTGTTAAAATGAACATGGCTTGGGCATTCCAATTTTAAAGAGAGTGTCCAAATTTTTTTTTTTAAAAATGGGGCTTCTGAGTCAGGAAGAGTCCAGCATTTAAGAAAGCTGCTGAAAAGAAATGTCATACTTTCTATGAGAGTCCTGCACTGTTTGCATGTCTCATTATTATTGTTCATTATTATTTTTGCTACTGAGGAGAAGGGTTAAGGATGGATGGGCAAACACATAAGAGAACGCAGTAAAGTAAGAGTATGAGTGAATTGAGGTTGCTGAAGAATAAGTTCTCAATTTGATGGGAATTAACTGATTGAGATGAGTCAAGGAAAAACTGCACATTTTGCATACAAAAGAGCAGCTACTATAAGTGATTTGCTATGAAAGCAAGCAACTACAAGAGGAGACAACAAAGGAATGTCTATTACACCCATTACAGTATTTAACTTGCATTCCTTTTACACTGTTGACACCAACACACACTTATCTTCTCAGGTCAGGCTTTGGCTTCCCGAAATAATTCCTGTGCATCCTTTTTTAAAAATGGGTCTCTCAAAGCTAGCTCAAGTAAGGCTATGGGGCTCTATTTATGTCTTCATTGATAAATTTTACTTCCGTTGGGCAACAACAAGAACAAAATAATAATAAATAATAATAATAATAATAAAACAAAAATAGCAAAGGCTACACCAACATTCCCATTTTTCTACCTGAATTGGAGAGAAAAGCTTTCAAGTTCACCAGCTTTGTCCTACAGATGCTTGTGTCATTACCCTCCAGGACCTCCCAGGAATTACGGAGCCTTCGGATACAAAATATACTCTGATGTCTCATGAGTGATAATGGGTCTGTGCTTACATCTGCTACAGCCACTCTGCAGCTGGGTGAGCTAATGACACAGTGGCATGGGGCTTTGGGAAGGGATGTGAATTTGCTGTTGTGTGGTGATACTGCAGCTGCTAATCCATCTCTAACCGATGCTCTACTGATGCTCCTAAGTGAATATATTAAGCCAGGATACAGAAATAGATTTGGAGCCTTAAAATTTCACCTATTCTGCAGTAAAGTACATCTCTGATACAAATGTTATTCACTGAAAAATTAGGACGGTGAATCAACTCCAAGACTATCTCTTAACACTCCTGGTGCGTTATCATGTGTTAATACATGAGCATTATGGGGATTTTTGCTTATTACTCCACAACCTGGTGGACATCCTGCAAGCACCAATACTCTTCCAAACATTTCATTTGAAAACAGTCCTTCAAACAAGTGATTTCATCACAAATTTGAGTCATTTACCATGTGGACAGTAGTGAAAACTTACAAACTGTGAGTGTGATGCTGCTATAACCCAAACTGTTAGCACTGTAAACTTCTGTATTGGTTACCAGAAATGCTGTTTTTTGTAGAAAATTATAAACTACAGTAGATTACATCTACATATACCCAAAGCCATATGATGCTGATTTCTATCTTCAGCTCTGGAAAGTTTGCACATGTTCAGATCAATCAGGCTACACAATTACAGTATGAAGCTATAGTTTTGTTTGTTTGTTTGTTTTTTTAGTAAAAATATACTGCCCCCTGACTGCAGAGTGAAACACTCTTATCCCTCCGAACGGGAAAAACAGTAACCTGTATGATCAAATAAACACTACATTTGTGGCATAAACAACGATGAATCATCTGAAAGTAACACAGATAATACATGTAATATGTCACTGTGCGGTTAATCCTTCTTTGCCTAAATGCATAGATAATACCGATTTTTAAAACTGTTTAGGAAAAAGTATAGCAACTTAAAAAAATGAATGAGATTTATCTAACTGCAGGCTACAGAACATAATTATGCAGCTTTTCTGATATGCATAAATAAGAAAATTATTAAAGCACATAAATTCAATAACGGGGGACTACATACAAGTTAGAAACATAACACAAAAGAATCAAAACAGACATCCTATGACCTCAACATTTACAAACTAAGGCCCTGATGCTGCAAACAGTAACAGTTGTGCTTAACTTTACACAGTCCATTGAAGAGACTGTGACTACTCACACCCTTAAAATTAAGCTTGTGCATAAGTGCTTTGCTGGCTCAGAGTCAAAGCTATAATCCCAGGAGCAAATTTACCCCCATGATAAAAAAAAATGGGAACAATATTTGAGTATCTACACAGCTACCAGACAGTGGAGTCTTTTTTAGCTGGGGAATCTCCCCTCTTATCCATACAGTGCCTTGGCTGGTGCAGCCAGGAATTGAATTCTTGGTGGATTCCACTGAGCTTTGCCATACAGGAGCAGACTCCCATGTGCCAGGCCATAGTGCCACTCACTTAAATTTGGCTCTGCTGCCCTCCCACCTGCATGGAGGGGAAGTCACATCAAATTTGAGTGGCCTGACCATGCAGCTGGAGCAAAGCTCTGGACTGATCTGGCAGCAGCCATAACAATTTAGTATGGAACTATGCTTAAAGGTGATTGGGCAATGGGTTGTGGGACTTTGAGCAAGTGCAAAAACCTTGCCTTCACCCCAGAATTGGTGCCACTGTTGTAATGAATCTCAGGTTTGATAACCAATATCACCAGTCACTTCTGATAAAATTGGTTCATATGTATTGCCTCTAAAAATTGCTTGATGGGTACTAAATGTAACAATATAAGTGTTACATTAAATATACAAGACAACTTCAAACTGTCAGGTGTTCAAAGTTATATGACAAAAATATGCCCTATACCTTACTTGGAAGAGCACTTAACAGTGATCACACACTAGCATACATTAATATTGGCAAAACAGTCATAGAAATATCACCAGATATTGTAAAAATAGAAAAACACTTCACACCTGTACTCAGTTTAATTCCCATACTAACATTAATCAGGATTTAAAATCTGTTGTTTCATTGGTATTATTATTGGCTAGACTAAGAATTGCAATGAAGTGGGTGAGAAAAATCTGTCTGACAACTCCACTCATGAATAAAATACTTAAGGCAAATAATACATTATAGATGGACTAACAGTTATAAGTCCCATAAAACATGGCCAGGTCTTCTGGACTGTACAGAAAGCAACATGAAATTATCAAATTTGAAAACAAATATCAAGCAGTTCATCCTTTGCTTCTTCTCTTAATAATTTATCTTGCATGCTGGCTTTAGCCCTTTATCACTGTCTTGCCAGTTGCAGCTGCTCAACTCAATGCCTGCTCTAATCTCATTTCCTGTTTATGGACTACTTAAAATTTTCTTGCCCTGAACATTTTGAAATTGACTTTTCTTCCAACTTCTCCTTCCTCAAGTGTTTTTGGTATGATTAGCAGTATGCTGCAGAGAGAGTGATATTATGACCACCGCAAGAGACCTAAACAGAATTGGCTATGGGCTAGTTTCTGCATTCTTCCCACTATGAGTTTTGCCTGAGTAATTATTGTATGACTGAACCTTATAATACCATGTGAAGGAACTATGTCAGAACAGCATGTAAGAGGTGGATCCTCCCTGGTTTAATAGCATGCTTCTGCTCACACACGGCTACGATTTCTGATCAGAATTTCAAGTCTGTTTATGAGTGGATACACATTTCCACTTCCACTGCAGGAAGGATCTCCTGAGACACCAAACCAATATCTGGTACATGGCAGAGTCCCCTATCTGTTGAATAGATATGATATAGTATTATGGTGAATCAGGAGAGGTTTCTGTTTACAGAACTGTCACTTTTTACAGACCTCTTTTGCAACTCTGGAATATGTTGGAGCTCTGTGTTTTGCTCCTGCATGAGCTGACTAATACATTATCTTAGAGCAGTGTTTTAGAAAAATAAATGCAAAGACAAAACCACATCTGCAATTAGCTGTGAAAGTGTCAGTGGTGTGGTGACAGATGCTCGCATTCCACAGCAAATATAACTAGACCCTAGGGGAAATGCCCAGAAGTGGTAGCCAGGTGACCCTGAGTTCAAATCTCATCTTTGCCAACTACTGTTATATTGCTATGCACTTAACTACCCTGATTATTGACCAACACAATACGTTACAACCATAGAACACAGTCAAAGATAAGCTGCTGCCACCATCCCCCTTCCTGTTTTACAAATAAATCAGTATAGAGGTAACACACTCACTTCAGCCTTAGTCGTGAATAAAAACCTCTGTTTCTAACATGGCAGAACCACATCTTAAACATTTGGCTTCACTCTCTTTCATATGTGTATTCTAGTTTTGGTTACCCTAACTACAGAACCACATACTTCTTCCAGCCACAGAATCCAAGGTTCCAATATTCTACTCTTGTGCAGCATATAGTTATGTAACACACTGGGAAAATTTGTGTAGGATGTCCTCCTGTAGTGTCTGGCTCATAAGGAGGCTAGTAATTAATTCTCTAGCTCAAGTGGTAGGAGCTGGGGTTCTAAAAGGCCAGGGTTTAAACCTTGCTCCTGAGCTATGTGGGTGATATTGTAATAGCCTGTGATTCACACAATGAGAAGACATCTTTAAAACGGGGTTTTGTACAGAGTCAGGCAGGTTGACAGCACCAGGAGCAGATTTAGCAGTGCCGTTTCTCCCTCCGATTCATAGCTGTGTAGCTTCTCTTGCCCCTCTTCCTGACCTTGGAGAGCTACCCACTCAGGCCATGTCTACACTATAGCCTATGCCAGCATAATTTATGTTGCTCAGGGGTGTGAATAAACCACCCCTCTGAGCAACATAAGTTACACTGACAAAAGCACTCCTGTGCACAGCACTATGTCATCAAGAAAGCTATGCCTCCCACCAGCGTAGCTTCTGCCGTTCCCTGAGGTGGTTTTCTTACGCTGACGGGAGAGCTCTGCGTGTCTTCACCACATGAGCAGCAGCGGCACAGCTGCACGGGTACAGCTGCCCTGCGGCAGTGCTGTTATGTGTGGATGTGCCCTGAAATAACCAGCCCGGGACAAATAAAAATAAAACACAAACACATCATCAATAATGACATTTGATTAGGATTACGGTTGCATGAGGACTCCCATTAGCCATGCAATACTTTTAAAACATGCAAATAAGAGGTCTCCTACATTCCTTGCTACTTTAATATTAAATACCGTGTGACTGACACACTTCATAAAGGCATTTACTTCCCATCTCCAACACCTATGAAAATTAACTATGTACCCCAACTTGTCAAACTTGCACTCTTATGTGACCTGATATGCTTCTGGTACCAGTGATACCAGTAGTGAAGCATATCTGACATACAGTCCATGTGGAACATTATTCTGCCTTATTAGTATTGCTGAGGTCAGTGTTAAGAAACATTTACAAAGGGTCCCAAAAACCCAAGGGTTGGTCTGCAAAGTAACATAAGCAGAGTCACATTATTCCCATCTCTATTTGTGTGTGTGTGTGTGTGTGTGTGTGTGTGTGTATGCAGGGTCACATTATTCCCTTCTCTATTTGTGTGTGTGTGTGTGTGTGTGGTAAGATGGGGTCTGGTGGCAGCAATAGAAAAGCAGAGTCCCTATGAATCTCCATAGGTGACTTAGGCTGCCAGTGCAAGCTTACAGTGACAGGAAAAGAAAAAAAGACTAGTTTCATGCCTGAAAGCACATCAAACCCTGTTTACTGCTTAGCCCTGAATCATCCACCAAGCTATTCCCACGTTGTTTGCTAACTCTTCATTAAGTTTAACACAGAGAATAGTTATGAAGATTGTAAATGTCCATGCTAATTCATTGCTACAGCATTACCTTTCACAGCATCCTGGAATAGACATCAGCAGTGAATCTGAAGGTTCATAATGATGAGAAATAGATAAGGAAAGGTCGGGTGCTGAAAAGGTTTCTGATGCCTACGAGCAGAAATCAATTCTTTTCTCCAGACATTAAAAAAAAAGTTGGAAAGATTTCTTCCATGTTTCAAGTTTATTGCTGACTCTGAAAAGATACCCCTTATAGGCTTTTTAAGTTGACTTAACAGGTTAGTTCAGTGAGCTGAATCTGAAACTGGATGGCAGAAATCAACCAATAATATTCAAAGAATGCATCAAGCATTCACAGCAAAATTGAGAGTATTCATAAATGACCATGAAAAGTAGAGAATTCCATTATATTTTCAACCACAAAGATTTCATTTCAGCTAGAAAAATATTAAGCATGCACAGCTATTGTTCCTGCCTTTTTGTATCAACTGCAGGAAAGCTGTCATACAATTTGAACATTTCAGAAAAAGAAAAGGAATGTTTCTTTTGCAAAGCAGTATAATTGTAACTGCTTTATGGACCAACAAAATAGCTATTATTGATAAATTTACCACACAGATAGAACTATGGATATCATGGGCCCTATCCTGCATTACAAAAGAGGTGGTCAGGCAAATACTGCATAATAACAAGTTTACCGTGTGGACAGTAGCATAAGTTATCCTATATCCTATATATACCGCTCAAGGATTATTGCATCAATTGGGGCCTAGTATATATTATCTGAGCTGTAAGGAGCAACCACGTGAAAATTCACAGAATATCACTTAATTTATAGAATAATCTGTTCATAGAAAAAGCATGAAAAACAGCTAGAGGCTAATTTTGTATAAATAAAAGGAGTTCCCAGTGTGACCCAAGGACTGTGCTGAGGTTGCAACTTACAAACAAAAAGATTTCAAAACCAGAAAATGATGGTCACAATTGGTATATTGGTAATAAAGCTTAACTGATTAAATAAGGTTGTGGGGATGAGCCTACTCCATCCATTTAACCTTTTGGGGCATTTTAAAACCAGGGATTCTGGGGAGCAAAACCAGACTCCATGGGGCTCTCCACCAGAAAGTCATTTGCGTCAGTCCATGGACTCTATGAACCTCTTTAGAAATATAATGTAAACAAATAAATGAGTTGCTATCTGCAATAAACAGCAGACATGTAGGAGATGTTTACAAGAAAAAATCTTGGCTTTATATGTAATTGAGTTCCCAACACTGTAGGCCTGATTTATTTTATTAGTAGTATTTTTTTTTTCACGAAGAGGCTTATCTTCTGTAACTCCAATTTGGAATTTGCCCGCTCCCGGAGCTCTGGGATGAGTCTAGTGGGCCCTACGAGAAGGATTACAATGACTATGGCTGCCAGAGCCCTTTGACCTCATTCCTAGCATGCCTGGAGTCAGGGTGGAGACAGACAGTACTATGAATCTCTCCTGGAGCCAATAGGGAGGCTTCTGCACTGGGTGATGTAGACAAGCAGGTCACTGGGTCAATGACTAGCCAGGGCTGCACAGCGCTAGTGGGGGGACAGCCTGTCTGTACCTGGAGGGTATGTCTATACTTGGAGCTAAGGATGGGAGTCCAGCTCATGCAGAGTTACTCCCACTAGCTCTAAAGATGGGTAGCACAGGTAGTGGCAAGTGGGGACATGGGCTAACCACCTCAATTACAAACCTCCCTGAAACCTGTGAGTACATGCTTGGGGGAGCTAGCCTTTGCCGCTGCTCACTGCTGCCCATGCTACGGTGGCTACACTAATATTTTTAATGTGCTGGCTCAGTCAGAACTAGTGTATATCTACGGGAGCTGGCAATCAAACCCTTAGCCCCAAGTGTAGAAAAAGTCAATGACAGAGAGTTTAGTTTGTTTTGGTTTGGAAGCTGGGAGAGAGACAGCACAACTCAGTGCTAAACTCTCACTTCCCCCTTAGGGAGCTTTTGCACTGCACCGAGACTAGCTGCATGGACCATGTAGCTCCAAAATTGCACTGACTAGCATCCAAAGAGAGAGAGAGAGAGATCTGACACAGCACTAGTTACCAAGAGCCATCTGAGACTCCAGGAAGATTCCAGACCAGGGAACAAGTTAGCCTGACTGGAATCAGAAGAGGACTTTACCCCAGCCAGGAGTGAAGAGTAAGAGGACTTTTGTTTAAGCCAGTTAACACCACAGTACTGCAACACTCCCCTTCAGGACATTTAACCTTGTTCTACTATCTGCCTTGGGAAGGTGCCTGGGATGGATCTGTGGTCTGTAGGAGTTGTTCATTCTGGGAGGTGGGAACTTGTTTATTTATCATACATACATTCTCTCAGTGCAAAGCATCATAGAGTCACATCACAATGAACAACAAACACAACACACAGGAGACACTGGCCAGCAATCTTCTTCCACATTGCATGGTCTTCAACTAGCTTTGACAAGCGCACATGTCACATCCCACCCAGTCACACACATCAAACTATATCTCAATGGGCGTGCCCTCTGCCTCTGGCACCAGTCCCTGCAAAACTTGCTTTGGTAATCCCTCAGCTCCCCTGATCCACATGTCCCACAAACTCAAGTTATCTCTGTCTGATTGCCTTGAGGGTATCCAGTATCACTTCAGATATGCTGTAAGCCCAGGCTATTACCCCTTTGTCACACATGTGTGAGGTATAATTAATGACCAGAAATGACCTAAAGCATTTCAAATTGAAGGCAGAAAGCCTCTTAATGTCCTGTTTCCTTAATGCCACATCTCACATGCATATAACAAGATACTGAAGGCAAGAAACTGCAGAAATTTCATTTTACATTTCATGGTAATCCCTTTGCTTCTCCATATATGACTGAGCGTCCCTTGGGCAGCAGTCATGAGTCCAATTCAATGTTGGATCTTGAAGTGATGTTTAGGACTCCTTGTAATCATACCATCCAGGTGTCTGAAGTGCTCAATATACTCCAATGCCTCTTCAGAATTGGGTAGGAGTATCTTGCCTTTCCAACAGATTTAGATGTCACCATTGTCTTTGTCTTTTCCTGTGATATCATTAGACCTAACTTGTCTGATTCCACCACTACTCTTTCTAGCAATTTCTGCACCTCTTCTTGCGACAATCCAATCAGGTCAGTACCATCAGTGAAGCACAGATAACTAATTTTTCATCCAGCGGCAGGTACACCCTTCTGTAGGTTTCCATCAGTGGTTCTTCTTAAAATGTCTTCAAGATAACAATTGAAGAGGGTCACTGATGGCAGCCCTGTCTGACACTATCTTCAAGTCACATCAATTACTTTTCTCACACCTTAGAAACACAGATACTGTTGCACTTCCACACAGATTTTGTATCAGGCATATTACACCTGGTGAAAATGTAATAAAGTTTATTTAGCAATGTTTATTAATCATTACTTAAGGCTAACTGTTTTCTTCCCAAGATCTTGTTTTCCCTCTTCCCAACAAAGTCCCGCATTTGTTTTATTGGTTATTTTGGGTATATCATTGCTGTGCTGGACTTATTTTATTTACTTTATTGTCTTCTGTGTACTGGGCTTTACGCTCATTGACAGCTAGTAAGTATTCATTTTCTGAAGGGACAGCAGCCCTCTAGTATATGGCATAGTGAGGAGTCATGATTGGTGTAGGCACTAGAAAGAAAAACAAAAAGAGGATCCAATCTACACAAAGAGAGGGGAGAAGCCCCGCCAAATATTGGTGATAGGAAGCACAAGGGAGAAAGAAAGGAGGAGGTTTGAACCACACTTCAAGAGAATAGTGTATTTACATGGATACTTATAACATGCACAGGCAAATTGTGGTTATCCATGGTCAGTTACACACTTATCTAGCTACTTGAGTGCACAAATACCCAATCTGCACACATAATTATATATTAGTGTTTAGATTATGGATTCTTCAGGTCAGGGACTCTCTCTTGTTATGTGTTTGTACAATGCCTAGCTCACTGAGACCACAATTTTGGTTTGGGCCTCTAGGAGCCACAGTACTACAAATTATAATAAATAGGGTACAGACAAGAAGGGGTTCAAGTGGAAAATGAACCCTGACTGGCTCAGGATCTGATAACAATTCAAAGTGAGACTTTATCTTGATAAATATTATATTCCATTGTTTAATGTACCCTTTGCCATGGAAATGTGCTCCACTTTTGTCTAAAATAATAATGTTTATTATCTTTCTGCTTGAAGACAACTCTGAAAACATGAAACAAATGTAAACTAATCAGAGTTGTGCCCCTGAGATTGCATACAACCTGAAACAATAGCTCTAAAAATGTGAGCTACTTCATCCATCTCAATCAGAGCCTCTGGATGCCATAATTCCATGATCACAAAGTCTGACATTTTTCCAAAATGCAGCAGAACTCAATTTTGCTGTACTCAGGCCCCTGACATTTTGTTTTGTCTCTTGAATTGCTGGGGCCTGCCTGCAGCTACTTCTTTCTCTCCAGCTTTCCACACAAGGGGCGTTATTTGGATTACAGTGCATGTTCCTTGCACTGTTTCATGGAGCCAGAGAGTGGAAGGAACCAGAACTACAGGCTGGCAAACTGAGCTGTATGGAGAATAGCCCAGCAACTAAGGCCTGGAGAGATGAGAAAACGAGCTACCAAAGCTGGTTCAAAGCTTCTCTCATCCCTGCCACACATGTGGCTGGGAGGAAGGAGGTTTTGAGCTGAGTCATCTAGATGATATCAAACTATTGAGGCCCATGTTGTTAAGCTATATGGAAACCCTAGCAAAAAATCACTGCTAAAAATAAGTATTCGCTAATTTTCCACAAATGAGTATTTAACTATGAGCCATAAGGGTGTGCGTGTGTTTAGTTAAAAGGACATGGTGGCACGTGGTTGCTATTCTTAGGATCCCTGGGCTGGGACTTGGAATAGTGGGCAGGCCCGGGTCCCCACCATAAGCCACTGGGGAAGTGGCCTACAACTGGACAGTGATAACTCCCCAGAAAGGGATATGAACTGTTAAGAGGCCCGGCTGGATAGACTCTGGGTGAAGCCCAGAGACCAGAGTGGGTGAAGAGTCTCCAGGGAGGAAGCCCTGTGGGCACAGCCCCTTACCAGGGCCAGGAGCGCTTAAAGACTTTGTTGGACTAATACCCGGGAAGGGGTCTGTTTGAGTTGTGCTCCATACAGACTGTGTGTGACTTGGCCGGAGGGCTGAGTCACTAGAAATCGCCAGAGAAACTGCCAGAAGGGGTCACCACTGACTGAAAGAGGTGCAGACATGCACCCAAGCAATGGGGCGCTCGCAACAGGTGAGTGACACCCCATTACAAGCTGCCATCAAAGGGATCTTGGATCCAAAGACAGTCACACCTCATGAAAGTCAATGGGCATGTCAACCGCTTTATTTCAGACTCACTGAAAAGAGCAATCAAGCTCACAAAGAGGCAAATATGAGATTTCAGAATCTCTATTCAGAGGGAAAAAAAACAAAATGAAAAACCCCCAAAACTTGCCTCCATCATCCTTGATTAAACAGAACCTTTCAAATTCCAGGTCTGTCTACATGAGGTATATGTGGTCTGGAAATAGAAATGGCAATCTGTAACATGGTTCCAAGAACAAAGACAAGTTCAATAATGAAAGCCTGTTGACAATAAAGCATGTTCAGTCCCTTTCATGACCAAAGAAGTTATTGAGAACATGAGGGAAATGAAATGGAAGCACGCCCTGGGAACAGATAAATCTGCTTAAAAACCGTGTACAAAGTGGAACCTGAAGGAGATAAGTTAAAGCTGTTCTCTGCAGTGCATGGTTCATAACACTTCTCAACCCCTTCACTCTCAAGGAATGCAAGTCCATTCCAATCCCTAAATCTATGGTTCTAGAAGACCTAAATGATGTAGGAAACTGACATCCCATAACTATTGGTTCTATAGTGTTACGGCTCTACTCCTGATTACTGAGAGCTCATCTCACTTACCTCTTAACACTAGACAGAGGACTTTTATATCTGCTCTCAGCCACTCAGAAAATTTAGAGATACTTGAACATGATGATTAAACATGCCAGAAAGATGAAGCTCCCATTGGAATGTATATTCCAATAGGAACAGCAGAAGCATTTGATTCTGTCTCATAACCACATATTGGGATACTATCAGACAGAGGCTTGGATCCACACATGGGTATCATTATCAAGGAATGTTGTATCAAAATAACAACTCATAAGGAAGTCAGAGACCAATTTCTATCTCCTATAACCTTCTATCTGATCTCGCTCTAGACTTACTGCTCTCACCTTTACAATCTGGTCTAGTAGGAACATTCTCGGTTTTTGCATTCTCCAGTGATTTGGTCCTGATTAGTGACTCTTGACAAGGATGAAAAAGAAAACTGGAATTCTAAGAGACTTTTGAGATCTCTCTGGACTCAGGATTCAAGCCCCAAAATGCTACATATTCCTCTTAACACCTACCCATAATTCACATATACTCAATAACTGTAAATCTGGGTTAATCAGGAATGATTAACTAGATGTGCTTCATCTTAGAATGCAGTAAAATACTTAGGGGTCAAGGTAGGTCTGGCCTTGCAAAATGACACCTGAAGGAGAATGTCTCAACATGGGTAGAGAAGAGGTTACAAATAGCTCCTTTACAAACTAAAGCAAAAAACCCAACTACTTCAAGCCTATGCAACTTAAAGACTACAATCACATATGTCTGCAACATCATCAAGAAGATGGTGGAAAATTACTCCACTTACCCATAAGCACATGCAAAACATGGTTAACTCCAGAGAAAAATATGGTGGCCTTAGGTTGACAAAATTGGTGAGCCTGACACCATCCATACAAACTCATCACCTGCAAAGAATTGCCACCTCCTCTAATAACACAATAAGATATTTTGTGGAGATATGACTTAGAAAAGGAATATAAGAAGCTCTGGATCTCTGCAGGCAGCCTCAAAAACAAGATCTGAAAGCTCATCAGAAATGAATGGAGTGAAAGTCACCTATACGCCTCTGATGACAACATCTGGGAAGAAAAATGGATCAAAAAGAAACTCCAAATTCTGCTCAACTGGAGATCTGTAGAATTCTGAGGGTTGGGCATTTTCTTTTGCAGGATAGTAGAATGGAACTCTTTAAATACTGAGCAACAAAATTTTCACCACAGCTCCTGTGAGAGACAATACTCGAATGCTCTCAAGTTGTGTGTGAACATATACCCATTTCATAGATTCATAGATTTTAAGGCCAGTAGAGAACAACAAGAGAGTTTCTGGCCTGAGGCACAGAAAATGCCAACATGTTATGTTGCTGCTCTTCACACTGAGGCAATGTGGACATTGTCCATCCATCCCAAACTTATGAATTAAAAGGCACAACTAGCTATGTGACATCCTAGTAAAAGAAGCAGCTGGACAGTATACCATGAACCACATCTGTGCACTGAAGATGGTGAACTACACAAACTAGGTCTTATATTTGTTAAAGATCAAACTGGTCTGCTAACAGATATAACTGTGTGTGGTTCAAATGCAAGTTCAAGAATACACCACAAGACATATCAGACTTATCATGAAACAAATAAAAGACTTGACTGGAACTCAAGACATCAGATTCTTTAGATCCTCCAATAGAAGCCAGAGACAAGTGGCCTCTGAAGAGAACTACATATTATTATTGATGTTGGAACTAAATGTTTACAAACAGGGCATATTTGCCTTATTATTTAGTTGAACAGCAGTTCTCTACTAAGCAGATAGTCTTCAAACCTTTGCTAATGATGGATTTATTAAAATCTTACCCTAAAACTGACTTCCGAATCATCCTCACTGTTTTACTTTTCTACTTTTTTTAAAAACTGTATTACATTTTTATTGCTAATGCAACTTTTGCACTAAATATTTTCTCCCTTCATTTTCCCATCTTTTTCTTGCTTGGCTTTACCCCTTCTAACCCAAGTTGCCCAGCCTTTCTTATCTTTGCTCTTCCTCCATTCTGGAAATCTTGTAATGATTATACTTTCATGAGAGACACTCGCTTCATATGGCAATGCTTGGACCAGCTACCTATAGTCAAAAATAGAAACTCTCCATGGGCTTGATAGTGAAACAGTGCAGACAACAGAATCTACCTCTGAGGCACTAAGCCACATGGTCAGCCCTGAGCTGAGCTATCTACCTAAGAAATCTTCTTTAATCTAACTGCAAATTCATGAGGACTCAGACATTGGTTTGGCAGCATGTATGTGTTGAAGGCTGAAAAACCAGCAGAAAGAGGGACAGATTTTGGGAAGGGACTACTTAGCTTGCACAGACTTTAAGGAAAGACTCTGCAAGGTCTGATTTGTTTATTAAGAAGGCTTAAAATAAAACAACTAAACCTGCTGGAAACTGCTTCCCTGTCTGTTTGGTTTCTGGAGCAATTCCGCTCTGCAGAAGCTCCAGTAGCTGTCCATTGGGAGCACAGCTGCAAAGTTTTCTTCAGGATGTTGCAGTCCTCTCCTCCATTCCTGCTGCCCTCTTTTTTTATAAGGTCCAGCTAATTAAGTTCCAGCTCTTTCCCAGGTTTCCCAGGAGACAGAGATTTCTTGGGTGCTGATCCACAGCTGTAGAACCAATTCCCACAGAAACTAAGGATTACTACAATCCTCATCACTTTCTGATTCCAGGTGCAAGGCATGCTTCTTTGGTTAAAGAGTGGTAAAAACATAGAAAACTTCAACTCTAAATTTCTTCCTCAGTCTTCCAAAGCTGGATGGGATTTGCTCCATCTCTGCAGGGAAGGATAGAGGTTCAGTACCTTAAGACCACAGATTACCTGTGATCAGCTGGAGATAAGGACTCCTTGTCTCTTCTTCTGTTAAAGACTCTTGTCTCCACACTGTCATCTGATTGCTCCTCTTTCTCTTGCTCTCTATGACCCTCGGACAGTATAGCATCTCCAGCTCCTTCCTCCCAACCTCACTGACTCCAGGAACCTCTCCTTCCCACTAGCAGGGGTTCCACAGTCTAAAGGGGGAAACATTGTGAGGGAGGAAGAAGACCTTGTCACAGAAAGCAGCTTTGGCCCTCCAGGGTCCTACTCTCAATCCAAGATCTGAAAAAGAACTTCCAGAGAGTGTAGGAGGGACAAAATCCAACAAAACATGGCTCTCCTGTCATCCTCTCTCTTCCATTCCAGATCCAGATCTGCTGGCTTTGTCTTTATTGTAAAAAGCTGAGGGCAACATAGGCCCTACAGCATATGCACCTTTCAAAAGTAATTCTACTATTTTTCTGTGACACCATATATACTAGGAGACTCTAAGGACACATTGCATGTCACTCTAGAGATAAACCCAATATTAATTTGAAAAAAAAATAAACATGATTCAAGAGCCTAATTTTATTTATCATTGGTGCCAGCTGAACCCAAAATGACAGAGGATATGCCTCTCTGACGGCCTCTACCCAATCTAGTTATTCCAGAATATATTTTAGTGTAAACAAACAAAACAGAAAAAAACAAAAAATTAATAGCAGCACTTATTCACAAATGGGTTTATTGGACCATGTGCAGATCAATCTGAAACGGCATCACACTGGCAGTATGAATAAAACTAACATACACTGGCATTTCAATTTGTCACTATATACAACTCTGTGGAAAAATGCTAATGAAGACTATATGTTTTGTTTTGTTTTATTTTTAACCACAATATGGAATGCATTCAAAGTCGTGATACATGGACAAATGCTTCTCATCTTCAAAGAAATAAAGATCACCAACAACATTGGAAGAAGAGATCAAAACATGTGTAAGAGAACTACCACACTCACAACAAGGTGCCTTAAGAGGCATAGAATGGAAATCCGAACCAATTTTGGGTCACTTTCACTGCATTTTTAACATGAGCAGTGCCTAGATACTACAGTATTTATAATTACAGACAGGTCACTCAATCAAACAGACATTTGAAATATGCTGCTGTATCACAGACTCTTTGCCAGGCCTGCTAGCGCTCGAGGCACAATTTCCTTAAAATTATCAATGCAATACACTTATTTGCATAAGCAAGCTGGAATGATGAACTTTTATGGCCTGTTGAGAGAAGGTAAGATCATGCATACTGGGAGTACCATGTAATGACAAAAGATTTCATCTATTCATAAAGTTAGCTGGCACAGAACTCTACCAGTTAAAATAACATCTTGGGGGAAGTGATCTTACAGTGTCCAGGTGTTGTTGGTGACTCTCCTACTCACACAGGAGCAACTAAACTGAAATAGCTGTAGTTCTCTATATTACTGTTAGATCTGTAAACAAAATAAAAATGGGCCTCTATTCAAGGCTCTAGGCATCCCTGTCTTAAGTTAGAAAAGCAAATGTATATCACCCACAGAACAACAAATTCCCCTCTCTTCTACACAAGATTTCTCTCAAAGTCCTACCTCTGCAGCAGTCGGCATAAATAGATGAGTCTTGTAAGTGTGCCCTAAAGAGCAATATACTTGGGCAAATTCAGACCTGGGACTCAGAGGAAACTTTGTTCCAGAGCTGAAGTCCCCCTCAGAGAGAAAGCTCTGACACCATCCCTCTCTCTTAAATCAAGGGGGAGCTTGTTGGAGTGCCCCCACTGACTGCAACATTCACACAATATTGCTGAGGAGAGAGGAGATTTCTGTTAAAGACAGTTGGGAAGCCAACAGACAGCCAGTGTAGATCATTATGCACCATGGGATCCGCAGCACCTTCATCACTTATCTGTAGAACTTCCACAAGCAGGCTGACAGTTACTCTTTGGTTAATGACTGGCTAGGACAGAGGGCTAGCCCCCTAATGTCCGAGGTGAGGCATGACACTCCCTTGGGAGCTTTGCTCTTTTTGTTCTTAATAGATCCTCTTGTTAGGGTCCTGGCAACAGGTGGTGGAATGGTGGGGAGGGCAAGGTCATGTCATTTTCCATCAGGTTGGTTGTGACCCATGAGGAGAATGACACACTGAGGTCTTGCCTCTGGTGGTATGAAAAAGTGTTGGGATCTTGGTTAAATTTGATGAAGAATAAAGCTTTGTGGATGGGTAATGAAGGGGACAAGTGTAGGCAGCAGGAAGGTATACTGAAGATCTTTGGGGGTAGAATTCTGTTTGGAAGGAGTGACGGTGACACTGAATTGGGAGAGGATTCTGGAGTGTGGGGAGCAGCTGGTGGAGTGATGGAGGACCTTGAATTTGCATTTTTATCTGCAAAGAATGCAGCAACTCTTGAGTACTCAATAGTGTCATGTTCACAGCATGCTCCAGTTTGGGTTGAGTGTCCTTAGGGGTGGGGTTGGTGAGCACTGTTGCAGTAGTGGTGGGAAGGGAAGCCTGTGAAACCATGGCAAGGATGGAGAAGGAGGACAGTAGAGGATAGGAGCCAGGGAAAGCAGCAGCCTTGATGAGGTGCAAAGTAGGAAGAATGGGCTCCCTCAATTCCTGGTCAGGGTGTGTCAGTACTTATCTCATTGCATGGTTTTATGTACATTTTTCTGGAAGGCAAGGTGAGGTGATGTTTCAAATAAACCCCCTCACATGGACTTGGCCCTGGGGAGTTGTGCAGACAATTAGGAAGGAGCGGAAGTGTTGAAACAGGCAGAGAGGATACGTTGTCTGGAGAAGAAATGGTAGTTGAGGCACATCTGAGCTTGATATGGGTCAGATTTGAGACAGGATGAGGCAGAGCCTGATGGACTGTTACTGTTGTTACTCTAGATATTACAGATAGCAGTATGCTAGGGGTATGGAGTATCAATGATGATACTCTTATTATGTAATGACTCTGGGGATACTGTTATTGATATTGATTCTTTTCCTTTGTCTTTAGTTTTTCATGGAGGGATTTTGCCCATATATATTAAAGAGCTGGACTTTTACCCAGTTATTGGGAGGACTCTGGAAGCAGAAATGCAGGCATCATGCAATGGACTTTCTACAGGGCTGGAGTTTCTGTTATGGGACTAAACAAGAACTAATAGTCATGGCTGGCTTCTGGTTTGATTGAACTTTGGATGTCAAAAGTACTGTACTTCTATGACTTTGCAAGTATACAGTGCTGGAATTCTCCTTCCAAAGGCATAGCGGACATTGGAAGGGAGAGGGAGAGTTGTGCTCTTTGGAATCTGTTTGGTCTCTGTTTTGACTTTCTTATGTTGTGTTTTTGATCTTTTGGTTTCTGTTGTGGTGTTTGGAATTTGTTTGTTTTGATGTTGGTTGGTGTATTTAATAAAAGATCTCAGGGACCAGTTACCCTGTGACACATCCTCCCCACCCCATTTTCCATGAGCCTAGCTCTTCCTGTGGCAGGATTCAATATCTACCATTGTATATATAGGCTCAGTCAGGATGACCCCATTAATCAACTTTGTAAGGCTGCTGGCTTATTTACCTCCTTTAATCATCTCTTTCAGCCAGGGGGACATTTAATGTTTGGCTGCCTCAAGGAAGTATGTAAGCCCTTTCACCATTTTTTCCATTCTCATCAGTGAACTACAATAATACTAGAAGTCATGTTCCCCCGTGTCATTAGTGTGGAAAATGAACTTCCCAATAATCTTCAGCACATCATCATTAAAAACAACTTGTACATCTCACAATTAACTGCATCAGAGTTAATCAACAGCAGTAGGCTCTAACTATTGGCAAATCTGTGTATGGTTGATTCTTGGTTTCCTTGCAGTACCTTTAGGCTAGACTTCTTTTTAGGTCCATTTGAATTAGCATCTTGCGCTGCTGTTTCCAAATCTGATCAGAGCAGTGATTCTCAACCTGCAGCCCACGGGCCACTTATGGCCCAATCAGCACACATCTGCAGTCCAGGTGACATCTTGCTAAAAAAACATGTAAAGATTGCCATGCAGATTACCTCACTCCCAGGTCCTGGCAGGGGAGAGACTGGCTGAGTGGGAGGTGGTGCCACAGAGCCCTGCTGGAGCATTCATTCACTGCTCTGCCTGGGGGGATGGGCATGCTCGGGTCTGCAATGCTCCCCGTATCCATCCAGCCCTGGGATGCCTGCAGAAGACAGGGCGTGCCTGCCCATCTCCTGCTGGCCATGCCTGGACCTGGAGCTCATAGTCAGAGCAGCAGGTTGCCCTGTAAATCCTGTCTTTGCAGGTGCGGGGTGGAAATTTGGTCCGGTGCCTTCCAAGCTAGCATCCCCCAGGACTCAGTGGGTGGGATCACCCCTGCCACTGACTGTCTGGGAGCAGGCATGGAAGGACATGTGCACAACTGGGCAGCCACAGTAGGGCAGGGTGGCTGCTTCCTGTGCAATCTCTGCTCCAGGGTTCTAATACCCAATGCAGCCGGGACCCTCTCTGGCCTGGACAGCACCCCACTGTTGAGCCCCCTCTAGCCCAGCTGCACTCCCTTCACACTACTGCCAGCTGGAGGTCAGTGCCCACTCACCCACACACAGAGTCAGCAGCTGGGCAGCCTCCAGCAGGGCTCTGTCACAGCCTCAGACGAGCTCCAGGTGAGAAGTGTCCAGGCCCCAGAGCTGCTATGTGTGCCAAGTGCTATGCACACTGCCCCCTGCACTACTGAGGAAGAAACACTGTTGACACGGCAGCTGTTTTGTGGGCCCAGCTCAGGCAAGGTTTAAAGTGTGCAGAGTTGCAAGGGGTCACAGTCCAGGCAAAAAAGAATTTAAAATAGAGTTGGGCCACTCCCCTATCAAATGCATGAACATTTATTTCGCTGGGATTATCACAGAGCACCCTCCCGTCTCCCGACCACACGCACACACACACACACACACACATGCTTTTTCCAGGCAACTTTAAGCACTGAGCTCAGGATTCACAATTATCTTGCAGTGGTCAACAGTCCAGAACAATCCTGACTATTGTACAGAAACCTTCCCCTGCCCCCAAGTATTATATATCATGGGCACTGTCTCCTATGACTCACACACACTGGCTCTCACACACACTTCCCATCTGTTTCACACAACTTTCACCTATACATACACTCATTCTCATACAAATGCACATCCACTCAGCCACACCTGTATAGACCAATGTGTTAATAGAAAGAAAAACCTTCACTTCAGTAAACAGATTGGGCTACTTTGGGGCTAGTTTTTAAGTGAATTTGGGCTATTAATGCCATAGAAATCTTGCAAATTGGGCCCTGGGTACATGAGAGAAAATTAATCGCTTTGTTGTTCTCTGAGAGAAACTACCATTGGTAGCTTCGGAAACGGATGAAAGAAAAAAAGGAATATGAAGGAAAGAAGCATCACAGTTTGGCAGTAGAAGGCAGAAAGGTACAAGATGACTGGAAAGAAATGTTTGCAGTTATAGAAATAGGAGGGAAGCCATTTTGTTTATTATGTTGTACAGCCCTCAGTCTGTGCAAAACGTACAATGTAAAAAGACACTTTGAGACAAAACATCAAGACTTTCAAACTAAATACCTAGACAAATCTGAAGATAGAAAGTTGAAAATAAGTCATCTTGAGAAATTGCTAAACAATGAGCAGAAATTGTTGTGTGCCATGTTAACTGGAGCAGATGCTATGACACTTGCATCTTACAAAATTTCTTGAATGCTTGCCAAATGCCATGTAGTGACGGAGAGCTAGTACAAGAATGTTTTTTTAGAATCTGTGGACTGTCTCTTTTTAATGACTGGAGAAACAAAAACAAAGTCATAAGAAGGATAAAAATTTGGCAGTTAAGCAATGACAGTATGGTGGCAGAGCTCAGAGCTTTTGGAAAATCTGGCTACTCAACTTAAATCAAAGATCCCTTCTGCTGCAGCTCTCAGAATAGCAGCTGATGAATCAACAGACATAGGATTCGATGCATTGATACTACCAACTTTCAAATGAACAACCAAAGACTTGCCTTTGTTTCAGTCACCACACGATCATACTTGTGGGGAAGATACGTACATTGCTGTTCGTTAAGCCTGAGATGAAAAGAATGTTCTGCCAAATTCAGTTGTTTCTGTTACAACAGATGGAGCTCTGAGTTTGACTGGTAAACATTGGGGACTAGTTGCAGAAATGACAAAGGATCAGGCAAATTTGGAGGCATTTCACTATATTGTGCATCAATAGGCTTTGTGCAGAGAGTTGGGAGATGGCCGCAAGAAGGGAATAATGTACACAGTTGTTAATGTTATAAACTTCATTTATGTCATACCTTTACTACACCACCACTTTCTTTCTTTGCTGCAAAAAAATGAGTCTTCATATCGTGATATAGTGTTGCACACAAAAGTAAGATGGCTAAGTCGAGATAAACTTCTTCAAAGATTTGTTGCATTACTTCCAGAAACTGTGCAGTTTCATTCTGAAATTGGAGAGGAGGATAAATATCCCGAATTAAAAGATGACAGCTGGATGAAAGACTTGGCATTCCTTGCTGATCTCACTGGGCATCTAAACAAGCTAAATACACAACTACAGAGTGAACGAAAATTTATGAGTTAATGTGCGCTGTTACCAGTTTTAAGCTCAATCTTGAAATGTACATCGCTCAAATTAAAGAAGGAAACCTCATACCTATCCTGATGTTAAATGAAGCATGTGCGGGTGCTCTGGAAAGTGACAAAAGAGAAATATTTGTTGCTTTGGTACAGCAGCTACAAGAAAAGTTTTCATCACGTTTTGGTGATTTTGTGAACATAGAGTCTGCTGGTGCTTTTCTCTGGGATCCTTACACCTTCCCTATTTTAAAACTTAAAGATCTTGCTGCAACATTTAAAGTTCCCAAGTAGGAACTGGAAGAGGAGCTGTCAGATTTTCAGGGACAGAGAGCAACTTATGAAGCACAGCATGCAAGTTCTATTCAGGAATTATAGAAATCTGTTGCTGGACAAAATTTGCATTTTTAAGTGCCAAAATACAGTCTTCTTGGTATTGAAAAAATGCATATTGTAAGGAGAGTGATCACTTAAGATGAGCTATTACCAGCAGGAGTGTGGGGTGGGCGGAGAGAAAACCTTTTGAAGTGATAATCAAGGTGGGCCATTTCTAGCACATTTCCAGAAGTTAACAAGAACGTCTGAGGAACAGTGGGGGGAGAGGGGGGAGGAATAAACAAGGGGAAATAGTTTTACTTAGTATAATGACTCAACCACTCCCAGTCTCTATTCAAGCCTAAGTTAATTGTATCCAATTTGCAAATGAATTCCAATTCAGCAGTCTCTCGTTGGAGTCTGTTTTCGAAGTTTTTTTGTTGAAGGATAGTCACTTTGAGATCAGAAATCAAGTGACCAGAGAGATTGAAGTGTTCTCCAACTGGTTTATGAATGTTATAATTCTTGAAGTCTGATTTGTGTCCATTTATTCTTTTACATAGAGACTGTCCAGTTTGACCAATGTACATGGCAGAGGGGCATTGCTGGCACATGATGGCATATATCACATTGGTAGATGTGCAAGTGAATGAGCCTCTGATAGTGTGGCTGATGTGATTAGGCCCTGTGATGGTGTCCCCTGAATAGATATGTGGGCACAGTTGGCAACGGGCTTTGTTGCAAGGATAGGTTCCTGGGTTAGTGGTTCTGTTGTGTGGTGTGTGGTTGCTGGTGAGTATTTGCTTCAGGTTGGGGGGCTGTCTGTAGGCAAGGACTGGCCTGTCTCCCAAGATTTGTGAGAGTGATGGGTCGTCCTTCAGGATAGGTTGTAGATCCCTGATAATGCGTTGGAGAGGTTTTAGTTGGAGGCTGAAGGTGATGGCTAGTGGCGTTCTGTTATTTTCTTTGTAGGGCCTGTCCTGTAGTAGGTGACTTCTGGGTACTCTTCTGGCTCTGTCAATCTGTTTCTTCACTTCCGCAGGTGGGTATTGTAGTTGTAAGAATGCTTGATAGAGATCTTGTAGGTGTTTGTCTCTGTCTGAGGGGTTGGAGCAAATGCGGTTGTATCGTAGAGCTTAGCTGTAGACAATGGATCGTGTGGTGTGGTCTGGGTTAAAGCTGGAGGCATGTAGGTAGGAATAGCAGTCAGTAGATTTCTGGTATAGGGTGGTGTTTATGTGACCATCGCTTATTAGCACTGTAGTGTCCAGGAAGTGGATCCACTTGCAACAAAGCCCGCTGCCAACTGTGCATACATATCTATTCAGGGGACACCATCATAGGGCCTAATCACATCAGCCACACTATCAGAGGCTCGTTCACCTGCACATCTACCAATGTGATATATGCCATCATGTGCCAGCAATGCCCCTCTTCCATGTACATTGGGCAAATTGGACAGTCTCTATGTAAAAGAATAAATGGACACAAATCAGATGTCAAGAATTATAACATTCATAAACCAGTCGGAGAACACTTCAATCTCTCTGGTCACTCGATTTCTGATCTCAAAGTGACTATCCTTCAACAAAAAAACTTCGAAAACAGACTCCAAGGAGAGACTGCTGAATTGGAATTCATTTGCAAATTGGATACAATTAACTTAGGCTTGAATAGAGACTGGGAGTGGTTGAGTCATTATACTAAGTAAAACTATTTCCCCTTGTTTATTCCTCGCCCTACCCCTCACAGTTCCTCAGACGTTCTTGTTAACTCCTGGAAATGTGCTGGAAATGGCCCACCTTGATTATCACTTCAAAAGGTTTTCTTTCCACCCACCCCACTCTCCTGCTGGTAATAGCTCATCTTAAGTGATCACTCTCCTTATAATATGCATTTTTTCATGGTCTGTGTGTATATAAATCTCCTCACTGTATTTTCTACTGAATGCATCCGATGAAGTGAGCTATAGCTCACGAAAGCTTATGCTCAAATAAATTGGTTAGTCTCTAAGGTGCCACAAGTACTCCTTTTCTTTTTGAAAATACAGTCTGTGTTTGGATCAGCTTAGATTTGTGAACATACATTCTCAGCCAGGTGCCAGATTAAGTCCTGATAACGTGTACGCTTGACTGATGCAAATCTTCATGTCCAGCTGCAATGTGCTGTTACCCATCCTTAACGTGACTGTGAAGCAATTATTGCTTCGAACAAAGGAAGCTGCCAGATCTCCCACTAATGTAAGTGTTAGATCAAATTAATTTTAATAGTTAATGTTTTTGATTTATTTTGCTAATATAAAATGCTCTTGGTAAATATTTGCCAGGGTTGAAATGAAAGATACTATATCAATTTGAATTGCATTGCTGTCAGATAACAAATACTAAATCTTTTTTTTTTTTAGGTAGTGTATATATATTGTGTGGATGCAGCCTACATAATGTACAGAGCTGCATATGTGGCTCACAATGGTAAATAGGTTGAGGACCACTGGGTTAGAGAGAGCAGTCTCATTTCTTCCTCTAACCTTTACCAAGTTTTCAGTCTGTAATTTCTCCAGCTCACCTTTCAGCTGGCTCGTCTCAAAGAGTAACTGACCTCTCCCGGGAGCTCCTCTTGCATGCCTTGGATCTGCACTTCAAATCCCTCTCTTTCATCCTCCAGGAGCTCAGTCTGGAACTCCAACCCTTGCTTCTCTTTCAGACACTCTTTTTTCTTCCAGGGCTTGGTGCTTGGCTTCTTCTGAAACAGCAGGTTCCACTCACTGCTTCTTGCCAAGGAGAGCAAGGTTCTCACATCCTTTCCTCTCAGTGCTGTACTCATGGTCATTTTTCATACTTTTTACTGGCCTCCTTAATGGGATCTGCTGCACCCTCACATTCTTTTGATACAGTATGTGCTGTCTTTTCTCCATTGTTGATCCATTCAGCTCCTTAACTTGTTTTAAAAGGCGGCTGTTGGTTTGGAAGAATTCTTGTAGAGGATGTTGATGTCATTCTTTTGCCCCATGAGCATTTCCTTCTCACATTGCTGCAGCTCCAGCTGAGCTGTACACTTTGGTCCCTCCCAAAAAATCATCTCCTGGGATTTTGATGTCTGACTGTGTTCCCAGAGAGCTTGCAGAGCAACCTCCTATTCATTCTGCCAGCTCTGCAGCTGGTCCTGCATCTCAGAGAAACTCTGCATAGTTTCTGGTTTCAGAGCTGCAGAGATTTCAAATCCTCATATTTCCTCTGCAGAATCCCCTAGATTTTGGTTCTTCTGTCATTGGCTGCAGAGGCACCATGAGTTTATGGCCTTCAGCTGTTCAAGCAGCTCATCCATACATAGAGAGGAGAGTGAAAACCTGGATCTCATTTGGCTTGTGCTCCAGCACCAGCACCAGCATGGCAATTACCAGGTCCGGCAGTGAGGGAGCAGCTATTGGGAATCCTGTGGGGAGAGGGGAGGGCAGCATGACAGGCACAGGGCAAACTTCAATGATGCACAAATTGAAGTAATTAATAGCTTTGTGTGTGCCCATATTGATATGCTCACAGGATGCAATGGCTCAACAATGAACATGGCTACTTGGGAGAGGCTGTAGGAGAAGCACAAGGACTAGGTTGTCATACTGGGAGAACACAGATGGGAAATAAAGGACATCAAGAAAAAAAATAGAGCTTGATGAAGAAGCAGGCCCAAGCACGCTTGCAGGAGATCCAATTAACATCGACATCCCTACCGGCTTCAGCTAAATCCCAAATGCTGCCTGGAATAAAATAGAATTGAACTTTAACAACAGCTGCAATAACAGCTCCAGCCCCTCTCAACTAACTTTTTCTCCTTTCCCCAAAAATACAGTTATTGCCAACTTTAATACCATCTAAAAGACTGTCAAACAAGGGTTTCTATTTCCTTCTAAAACTTTCTCCAGCTAAAGGAACACAAAAAAATCTTTAAAAGCCTTGCTTAAATACATTACATTTCAAACGCTTTAACTATCTTTCCTTCTTTTCTACTTTTTTTAAAATAAAAAGTGAAAATGATTTTAATGGGGTGTTTGCCATAGTACTAAGCAAGCTGAGGTCTCTGTATGCCAAACCTCAACTCTTGTTTAACAAAATTTGATGTTGGACAGTGAAAGAGTTTATACCACTGTTAACTCTTCTTCTTTATCCTAATGATCCTGTTTGATCCTGATGATCCTGTTTGCAATGATGCAGTATGCACATTTAATTGTAAGCATCAACCACAATTGCAGATTGGTGTTTGCTCTTATTACAATGGAATGTTTGTTTGCTCATTCATGCACTTCCTGGGGTTGCTCTGCTCCAAAGATCAGGTGCACACATCATATTAGTAACAACAGTGTGATACCAGTTAGCATAAACTACTGGAAGACATTAGGATGGTGGATGAGATCAAATAAGTTTGAGAACCACTGTCCTAGACTATCTCAGAGCAGTTATCTATCGGCTTAAATGATTGTGAATGACAAACGAAGACAGACTCCAAAATAAAACATGGGAGCGATGACCTTACAGAAAAAAAGTGCTCAAAAGCATCTTGTTTTTAATATAAAAGGTGCAACAACAAAAATATATAGAATAATGAAATAGAAATATGGTTAAATAGTGCTTGTTGTAAAACAATGCTGTACAGATACTGTGAGGTTTGCTTTCAAGGGACAGTGGTGTGAAGAGTGGGGCTGTCATGATGAAGAAAGTGAAAATAGTGGGAAACCCACCACTGCTCAATATCTCTTTTGTCCACATTTTCTTGGTGGAACAGCTGGAGGGCCCAAGTCAGGAAGTGGCTATTTCTACATGATCTGGGCACTTCACCTTATTGCAGGATCAGCTTCGGAAGTCGGGCAAAGACTGGGGGGGGGGCACCTACCTCTGTTGGGACACTTTACACATATTCTAACACTATTATAATGCTACTTCTGAGTTAATACAAATTATAATTAGTTTAACATTTGTGTGACCTACACCCGATGAGTAATTTTCTGTAGTATTTTTTTTTCATATTTAACTTAGCCGTCACACAGTATTATTTCATTGTTTTATATAGATTAACCTGAACTACTTAAAACTCTCAAGGTACTTTCACAAAAGCTTTCTCAAGCAAAGCTCACTTTGTTGGATGTTAACTTTTGCCCCTTATATACTACTATTATTGAACAGTAAGATTTCACAACTTTAAACACCTCCTCAGTAACATAGTGACAGGTTTCAGAGTAACAGCCGTGTTAGTCTGTATTCGCAAAAAGAAAAGGAGGACTTGTGGCACCTTAGAGACTAACCAATTTATTAGAGCATAAGCTTTCGTGAGCTACAGCTCACTTCTTCAGATGCATATCGTGGAAACTGCAGCAGGCTTTATATATACACAGAGAATATGAAACAATACCTATTCCCACCCCACTGTCCTGCTGGTAATAGCTTATCTAAAGTGATTTCCAGCACAAATCCAGGTTTTCTCACCCTCCACCCCCCCACACAAATTCACTCTCCTGCTGGTGATAGCCCATCCAAAGTGATAACTCTTTACACAATGTGCATGACAATTAAGCTGGGCTATTTCCTGCATAAATCCAGGTTCTCACATCCCCCCCACCCCCATACACACACAAACTCACTCTCCTGCTGGTAACAGCTCATCCAAACTGACCACTCTTCAAGTTAAAATCCAAGTTAAACCAGAACATCTGGGGGGGGGGGGGTAGGAAAAAACAAGAGGAAACAGGCTACCTTGCATAATGACTTAGCCACTCCAAGTCTCTATTTAAGCCTAAATTAATAGTATCCAATTTGCAAATGAATTCCAATTCAGCAGTTTCTCGCTGGAGTCTGGATTTGAAGTTTTTTTGTTTTAAGATAGCGACCTTCATGTCTGTGATCGCGAGTGAATTTGTGTGGGGGGGTGGAGGGTGAGAAAACCTGGATTTGTGCTGGAAATCACTTTAGATAAGCTATTACCAGCAGGACAGTGGGGTGGGAATAGGTATTGTTTCATATTCTCTGTGTATATATAAAGCCTGCTGCAGTTTCCACGATATGCATCTGAAGAAGTGAGCTGTAGCTCACGAAAGCTTATGCTCTAATAAATTGGTTAGTCTCTAAGGTGCCACAAGTCCTCCTTTTCTTTTTTCAGTAACATAGTACAATTTAAGAATCATGAGTACCCAGTTTATTTCGTGTTGAAAACAAGTTTATAAAAACTGTTGTAATTTTTAATTAGGCATGTGTGTACTGAATATTAGCAATGAGATGTAATTGTCACATGACTTGCAGCTGTTCCTTCTGACGCCTAGGTTCAGTTTTAGATGGCCTTTTCAAAGAAATTACTTGTTTGTTGCACTAAAGCCTTGTTTATTTTAACACTGTTCCTTTTAGTTTTAAGACTATCTTGGTGGTTGATTTTTTTTAAATTGTTACTTATTTTTAGGATAGTTCTGTAGTTTAGGGCCTCAACTTTTCATTAATGATTTTAGTTTTGAATATGCTGACTGTTTTGTGGCTGAGTTATGGATGTCAAGACTAGCCTATTTAGCTGACTTGTTTATACATCTGAATGCCAGTTTGTATGGACTGAAAACTACATCTTTTAATGTTTGTGACAAAACATGGGCAATACAAAAGCTTCCTTGTATAGCATAAAAATGAGAAAAGGGAAATTGCCAGTCACGTCCAACCTTGGAAAAATTCCTCAATGAAACTGAAATGAAAACTCAACCTGACATAAAAGAACATTGCCTGAATTTGGTCACCAAATTTAATGAATACATTTTTGACAGTGTAACAAATAGGAACTGGATCAGGAACCCATTTTAAATAGAAGACACCCTGCCAGGTGGCAAAGGAAAAGAAGAGCTTTGGGAGGGGAAATGCTGATGTCACCAGAGTTTAGTGCCTGCTTAAGCCCTTAGTTCTGAGGTGACACTGACATAGTCTGCATCCATTGCCTTCCCCAGCCCCCACGATGATGCAAAACTGCTTTCTCTGCTTAATGGCTACCTCACAGAGGGGGAGCAATTTTAAAACTTCATTTTCCAAAGAAAAACTTATTGGGACATGAGAAGGCAAAGCGGGCAGATTCGCAGCAGTTGTCCAATATGGCGTACTCCCATACACACAGGAGTAACTCTGTGGGGAGATGAATAAAGAGAAGGAGACAGGAACCCCTGTTAGAAAGGAGGATTTTGATGAGCTGATTGCTGAATTTTAGGTCCTTCAAATGGTCCAGGGATGTCAAGATGAACGAGATTGAAGAAATTGGGAACAGAGTGATTAATCTGGAAAAAGGCATGGAGGGAGAGTTGGAATTAGGAACACTATTACAGAATAAAATTAAATTGCTTGGGGAAAAAAGAAAAAAAAAACCTGCAGAAAAGGTAGAAAATAGAGAACCATGAAAGAAAAAAATAACATAGGAATTAGGAGACTCCCTGAAGCGTGAAAAAAGATGAACCAGTTAAGTTTCTAAAGCATGCCATTGCCTTCTGTATTTAAGCATGGGAAAGAACTTAGAAATAGTTTTTGATAGAACTCACAGAGAATTGTATGTCCCCATTGTAGCACGAACAGACATAATGTGAAGACTATACTACTTTGAGCAAAAAACAGATTTTGATACAAGCCAGAGAACTCTCTGTACTGAGTCTAGGAGGGCACAAAGTGCAGGTCTTTCAAGATTTAGCAGGGAGATGAATGAAATGACTGTAGGGTAGCCTGTATAAGATACAGGTGAGGTGTCCCCTTTAAAGCTCATGTTCACTCATCAAGGACAGCAATATGTCCTCAGGAAGTAAAGGGAAGGGGATAAACCCCTCAAGAAATGAAACCTAATAGTAAGGTAGTCCTGAAACCAAGCAGGATTCCGACTCAGAGACCATGAGCCAAAATAGTAGCCAGTTTGAATTCAATTTTCAGAGTGTGAATTTCAGTCAGGGTGAGAGGAAGAGTGATCACTGACACATGCAAGCAATGAACAAACAACTCCCTTGGGACTTGGATAGAAAATATGAGGCGGTAGAGTGGAGGAGGGAGAGCATGCATCTCCTCGATAGGTCAGGAGTAGGAGGCATTCTAGCATTTGGGAGCATTTGGCAGTGAGGCTACCTGCAATTACGATACAGGGGGCTCCCAGGTAGCCAGGGGAAAGACTTTGGAATCAATGCCACCGGTGTAGGAGGCAGCCAGAGATGCTGAGAGATGCACCTATGGCCCCACCACAGAGTCAGTGGTCACATACCACCCACCACTCAACTCAAGATTCGTCTGTCTCCCCAGTCCCCACACCTGCAGACGCAGCCTCCAGCACCTTGCCCGGGTCCCATCCCTGAAGAGTGGGAGTGAGTGTGATTGTGCCTGGAAGTTATGAGGCAACAGTCTATGGAGCTGCTTTTTTCAGTAGGGTAGGAGAGGGAGGAATACAAACATAGATTAGGGTGCTGCTCCAAATGGCATTCATGAGCACAAAAGACATGGGTCATGTGGCTCCTTTAGCCTCCTGTCTCATTCCTTCTGCCTGGGGTTCCTTCCTTCCTGCTCTGTCTTAGAGTCCACATGCTGGAAACATACTTCTTCAATATGGGGCAGGACTATTTGAATGTCAACAGGTGGGGTCAGGGGCATATGTAGCTGTATAATTTCAGAGATTAGAAGACTTGTTATTTTAGTATAGAGAACCTTGAGATCTCAGGTCATTAAATCCTCACATGATGGAAGACAAAATTGCATCGGCTACTCCTGAGAGCATTCTGTGCCAAAATATTAAAAATTCTGTGCACAATAGTTTAAAATTCTGCAAAATTCTGCAAATTTTATTTGCCAAATAAATGTGGAAGCTCCAGCATGGCATTGGGGAGCACAGGCCACTGGCTGCACAGAGGTTGGAGACCACAGAGGTGGGACACAGACTCAGCAGTGATGCTGCACCCAACCCTGACATAGTGCAAGGAATGAGCATGTCCCCAGAAACACCCCAGGTCCCATCCCCTACATGCCAGGTGCACCAGGTGTGGGCAGGCAGGCTCAGCAAGGTAGGATACAAGTGTGGAGAGGTTTAGTGTGGGGGCCCCAGGTGCGGGTTAAGAGGGTTCTGTGTGGGGCAATATAACTGTGGCCAGCTCAGTGGGGGATCCAGGTGCATGGGGATCTGGATGCACAGGGGCTTCTAGGGGAGTTCTGGGTGCAACAGTAATGGGACTCTGCAGGGGGGTCCAGGTGAAGGTGGCTGGGGCTCAGCGGGGGGTGGTGTCAGGGGGATAGAGCTTGGCAGGGTGTCAGGGCGTGGGGAGCTCAGTGGAGGGGATCCAGATGCTGGGGGAGTGGGGCTCAGTGTGGTGGGGATCCAGGTGCAGCTGGTTGGGGCTCAGTAGGGTGGGGATCTGGGTGTAAGTGACTCATTGGTATGGTCCAGGTGCAGGGGAAGTGGGGCTCATTGAGAGGGTTCTGGGTGCGGGGGGTGTGAGGCTCTGTAGGAGGGTCTGGGTATGAGGGGGTCTGGATGCACAGGTGTTGGGGGGATGCAGGAGCAGCTCCCTGTATACTGATCCCTCCCCCTGCAGCTAAGGAGTGATGGGTGCAGGAAGCATGTGTGGGGAGGTGTTTGAAGAGCTTCCTACAGCCCGGGGAGAAATCTGGGGGTGGGTCTGACCTGACCCTGGATACCATGTAGGGAAGAGGAAGTCCAGACCTCCCCAGCCCAGCCAGGACTAGAGATGAGCCCTGTGCAGTGTAGCAGTCACCAGCCGGGTCTTTCACAGTCCCGCTCCCAGCCCCACAGTGATTTACCTCTCTGCCAGATGCCCTGGGTACCTGAAACATACTGCGGGGAGGGTTGCATGACTGCTCTTGTGGCTTCCCTTTTCTTCCCCATCAGAAGGTCATTTTTCTACAGAGAAGCAAAGAAATCTGCGGGGCACATAAATTCTGCGCATTTGCAGTGGCGCAGAATTCTACCTGGAGTAACTGGCAATTCATTAATACAAGGGGGAGAGAGATACTTGTGGGATTACAGTTTATGCATCAAAAAATTAGGAGAGATGGTTTTATACAACTTTTAAGGCCAGTTGCAATTACAGTCATGTACTCAAGTGAGCCTAATCATTCTTTCAATACATAAACGCCTGGAGGGAGCTGGGAGCAATGGAGGGAGTAAACTGTGTTATCCTCAAGGTTACTAGATAACAGGGGTGGACCAGCCTTTTCCTGGTGGGGGCGGGACAGAGGTGGGCTAGACAGAAAATTGGGGGGGGGGGTGGCTGTACTATACATCTTATGTACACACATACAGTAGAACCTCAGAGTTGCAAACACCAGAGTTACAAACTGACCAGTCAACCACACACCTCATATGGAACTGGAGGTATGCAATCAGGCAGCAGCAGAGACCAAAAAAGAAAAAAAAAACCAGCAAATACAGTACAATACAGTGTTAAATGTGAACTACTAAAAATAAAGGGGAAGTTTAAAAAAAAAAGATTTGACAAGATAAGGAAACTCTTTCTGTGTTTGTTTCATTTAAATTAAGATGGTTAAAAGCAGTATTTTTCAAAGTAAAATTTCAAAGCTGTATAAAGTCAATGTGCAGTTGTAAACTTTTGAAAGAACAATAACATTTTTTCTTCAGATTCATGAATATTTCAGAGTTACGAACAACCTCTATTCCCAAGGCGTTTGTAACTCTGAGATTTTACTGTACTTATTTATATTTTTAACAATATTCACTTAAATGTGTGTTTCATCGACGTTATCATCAAAAGGAGAATAAAAGGAGAATATATACAGACAGGTCAGTTTTAAACACCATCTATGTTTAAATGTGCAGCTCACTGATGCAACATGTATTCAGAGAAAATCAATCAGAAAAACCCATGCTAATAAATAAACAAATAGATAAATAAATAAATAAATAAATAGATAAAACTCATACTATTAACAATTATAACAATAAACAATACAAACTTTTTAAAAAAAAATACTGGTTAAATAATACACATAGCTAATTACTTTAAAACAGAGAATGTACTGTCTTATATTTTTAAATTAGGCATTTACACACACAAAGAAAATGAACAACGCACATGCTACTATTTAAAGCAAAATAAACAACAACTGACCAAAACTAAGTGCACCTTTTTTCACTAGATGATTGAGCCCGTATTTTCATTCCAGTCAAATCAAATCCCAATCAAATACATACAGTCTAGAAATTCAAAACATTTTTAAGGTGCTGAGAACTGGCACTTATCCAGGAAAGCACCTAAAATTGGGTTTAACTTTAAGAACAAGTAGTCCCATTGACTATACATGCACTTAAAGATACGCTTTAAGCTTAAAGATAAGCACATGCTTAAATGCTCTAATGGATCAGAGTCAGAGAGCTCAGCATCTGACAGGACTGAGTCCTATAATATCTGTCATGAAACTGTGAACTAATAAAACTGGCACAAACGATGCCAGGTAATAGCTAGTCTGACAAAAAAAAAGTAAAAATAAACCAAATAAAGAGTTATGGAAAATGGGCGTCAATGATGAGCTGACGCAAATAGAAACGTGTTGTACTAACCCCTGGAGACAGCCCCTGAGGGACTCAGGTGGAGGTTCAGGGAATGAGTTCCACAAGTGAGGGCCTTCTCGGTTCTCGGAGTTACCTGTGACCTTATCCATTTGGAATCTCAGTGCCCATACTGGACAGACCAACAGTCACTCAAGTACCTGAGGAATTGATAATTAATCAATTTACATCATCTACCTAAGGAACAGGATTTGGCAAGTAACTATAGGGGTATAAAGGCCTATCATTAAGGGTCAAAATCTGACTGTGGATGGATTCTTGTTGGACCTATTTAACTCAAAGGGAGGACTACATCAGTTTCCAAGGGCAGAAACTGATACTTAGGGCTTGCCTACAGTGCCAAGTTTTTTCCACACTGCAAAGCCACTTCTGGCGACAAAACTCTTCAGTTTCAATGACAAAATTAAACCACCTCCACGAGAGATATTTAGCTTTTTGCGGTAAAGTTAAAATGACAGAGTCAGTGTAGACATTGCCATTCATTATATTGCCAGAACTGGCTTCCCCCAGTATTCCACAATGCCTTTTGTGACCTTTCTACTCACTGTTTTGAACTCAGCAACCCTGCAGGCATGTGCCCTCCTCTTTCAACACTCCCTTCTGACAGCTGAGCCTATGGTGCTGCACTGCTGCGGGCAACAGAGAGCAAATCATTAAGGTGGACTGCTCCTGCTCTCGCCCACACTAGGAACACAAAGGCAGGCTGATGTCAGGGGTTTCCCCTCCCCTTGCCTCAGGATTGGTTGCTTCCAGTGGCTGCCTGAACTTACAAGGCAGCATGCCAACATATTCAATCTCTCCCAACACACACTCTCTCACCCTCCCCACACATGCTTCTTGTCACACACTGTCCCCCACCATTACTCCCAACTTCAGTTGAAAAGTGGCTGGCAATCTAGTAGGATGCCCATGGAACAATGGGATTGAGAAACCTTCATCATGTGATGCTGTACCTGCCCCATAAGGGATTGCAAACCTTTCCCAAAGCACCCTGTGTCCAGTTGCACAGTGGGACAGCTACCCACAGTGCACTACTCTCTGTGTCTGCTAGTGTGGATGCACTCTGCCGACACAAGGAGCATAGTGTGGACATGCAACAGCAGTTTAAATAACGCACTTTAAAGTGGTATAACTTTTGGCGACAAAAGTCTGTAATGTAGACATAGCCTAAGATACTGTTTTTAAAAGTAATTACTCCTATGTACCATTCTGCATAATGGTCAAATGACATAAAAACATTTAGGGATTGACTCTCACTTACAGTGAGGGCCCTTTTACACTGTTCTGACTGTGTACAGTGGGCCCTTACAGTGGGCATAAACATAGTTTACTCCCAAGTCAAGGCCTCTTTATGCTGACTGAGTTGTGTTAAAAGGACTTAGTGTAAATGAGAATCAGGCTCTGTATTTTGTAAAATATAATCTTGTTTTTTTACATAAGAGTACATAAGTGAATGAATTTATCTTTTCTTTTTACGTTTATTAAATTCTAAAACCAGAGAAAGCCTTTTATTTTTATTTATTTATTTATTTTTGAGAAACTATAGCAAAAATATAATTTGAGCTAAAACTCTTTAATCCAAAAATGCAGCACAGAGCAAATATCTATGCCTAAAAGACAAGAGCCTAATGGCTGAGATATATAAAACAGAATGGTTACAGAGCCTTTAACCACAGCCGCACTGTTATGCAATGGAGCTGACATAATACATATTTCCATAAAATCACTCTTCCAGAATATGAGAAATGAGATATATAAAAATAGCTTTTGCACTAGTTTTAATTATGAATTAAACTGCTACAGATGTTGGAATTCTTGCAGCCTATCATGTTAACAACCTGAGTATTTAAAGTTCTTAAACATTTACATAAGACACTTTTAAAAATGTTTAAACATATGTTTGCATAATGCACCATAATGGTTCAGCATATACCATACTAGTCTATCAATTCTTTATGTGGATTTTCCCCTAAAAAAACTGAAAGAGAAAATAACAAATGTTTAATACATCTTAAAACTCACAACAATCCTTAACTCTTGGTGTTGCAGAGGTCTCAGGTCAGGGTGTGACACTACATACCATATGAGCTGCAATAAATAAGGATAATAGGGCAAGTTTAAGAAAAGAATGGGGGAAAGTTAAGAACGGTGAATGTTGGTGTTTAATTGTGCATTTCTTTTCTAGATGTTGATTGCAATAGCAATGTAATACTGAAAAAGAATAAAACATGTCTCTAGTTCATTAGAGTTCCCTCTTCCAGTAAAGTTAGTTATATGTAATTACCAGACTTGAAAGCAAATATACATTTAAATTGTTTCAGAGAAGAAGGGGCAGCAGGGCTGCCAGAACAGGAAACTGGAGCCCAATCTGGTAAGAGTGGCCTGGGGACTCCGGGCAGCTGTGGGGAGCCACAGACCCTCCACCTGCTTGGGGGGAGGGGCATGAGCAGCCCCCTGCTCATGTCCTCGCCCCCTGCCCATCAGCCCAGGGCAGATGGAGGGTCTGCGGTTCTGCACAGCTGCCCAGGCAGCTCTTACCATGGCCCGGCTGTTGCTCTTCAGTTCCCAGTGTCCCACATGCAGGCCAGGCTGGAAGCTGGAGCTGGATTAGGGTAGGAGCCATGTGGGCAGCTGTAAAGAGTCGCAGACCCTCTATTTGCCCTGGGGGGAGTCTGGGGAAATGGGCTGGGGACGGCTCTCAGTCCCCCCCCCCAGCAGGTGAAGAGGCCCTGGGGGGGCAGGGTCTCATGAGAAGAGGTGGGGCAGAGGTGGGGCCACAGAGGGGAGGGGGCCTCATGGGCCCCCACTTTTAGGAGGATGGGAGAATGGGAGAGTGACTAGATTAAAGCTTTTCACAGCTCTTGTTGGGGGGGAGGGAAAATAAAATAAAATAAATAAAAAGTGGGGTGAGGTGGGGGGATAGCTCAGTGGTTTGATCACTGGCCTGCTAAACCCAGGGTTTTGAGTTCAATCCTTGGGAGGGCCATATAGGGATCTGGAGCAAAAATTGGGGATTGGTCCTGCTTTGAGCAGGGGGTTGGACTAGGTGATCTCCTGAGGTCCCTTCCAACCCTGATATTCTATGATTCTATGATCACTGAGCAGCGGCCACTCCTGTCCTTGTGATTTGGAGTGCATGGCTCTGCTGTAGACTGGTAAAACAGTATTTTTACCAACAGTCTGATTCAAAGCCTGCTGATGTTAATGTGAGGCTTTATATTGAAATCAATTGGTGTTAGATCAGGTCCTTAATACATATATATGTGTGTGTGTGTGTGTGTGTATATACTTGAACAAACAATAGCTAATAGGTCAATTAGGCACTAATGATGTCTGAAAATCTACTTGAGTTAAACAGTGTTGGTCCGCTTTATTGCAATAGCCTGTTATGCTGCCATGATGAAAGAAGGCTAATGTCTATCCCATTTAAGTTACATGATAATACCATTTAAGTAAAAGGGACATGTGACTATTCCTCATAAATAGTCACCAGTTTAGGACAATGCACAGAATTAAAATAACTTAGGTGAACTAACTTTGGTGCTTCTGGATGTAATGAGTCATATGAAGGTGAAGGCAAAAGTACACTCTGCTAAATATACTGCATTAAATCCACCAAAGCCCAAGTGTGACTCCAATATCTGAAGCCACTGACATAGATAGGGAGAAGCGTCCTCTACTATTAGACACAAGCCAACCTGGCTCTGGCAGAGCAGTTCATTTCCCAGAACCCCATCCCCAATGATGAATGGGAGCAAGTACTTATCACCCCTGATCCTGCTGAACAAAGTAGAAGCTGGTTGTTCCTGGCAAATCCTGCCTTTCAGAGAGAAAACTGGCAGAAGTCATGGGGGAGAAGGGGAAGATTAAAACTTTTGGACAAAGTGAGCGAGCAGCCAGGCACTGTTTTAACCCTGTGCCAGTACCTCATGGGGCCAGAGCTGCTGGCACGAAGGTGCCCCCACAAGGAAAATGCAAGGCACCGCTGCTGCTCCTAGTTGCAAGTCCCAGGACAGCCACATACATCACCAGGCTGGATCCCAAGAAACAGTGGAACAACAGACAGAGCTCACACTAAGTATAGCTGGGAAGGGAGCAAGGAGGGGGAAGCTGCGGCAGGGGCTCTGGGCCTGCTGTACCACCCTCCCGGTGCTCAGCTCTGAAGGCAGCACCACCACCAGCAGAAGTGCAGAAGTAAGGGTGGCAATGCCATACCAATGCACCCTTCCTTCTTCATAACATTTGACCTTTGCATTGGGAGTGATACGAAGGGTTCTGAGCTGCTCAATTGTTGCATGTTTTTTCTTCATTTCATGCTCATTGTAGTCCTTATGATATTTATCACAATGTTCTATGCACTTTTAGCTGTTTGTTATTACATTTACTTTTATTATTACTGTTATGGGTTGGATCACAGAAACCCCCCGGGGGCTTCCACCTGATATGCCAAGACTACTTCTGCTCCTGCTTTCCTGCCCTGCCAGCTTAGGACTTCAGTGCCCTCACTGGTTTGAGCCAGACTCACTAGCCTGCTGCAACGCAAACCCAGGTCTGAACCACATCCCCCCAACAGCTGTAGGCATAATTGAAAGCAACTTAGGAAGTGTTCCTGTCCTTGACACTCAGACGCCCAACTCCCAAAGGGGTCCAAACCCTAAATAAATCCATTTTACCCTGTATAAAACTTATACAGGGTAAACTCATAAATTGTTTGCCCTCTATAACACTGATAGAGAGATATGCACAGCTGTTTGCTCCCCACCCCAAGTATTAATACATACTCTGGGTTAATTTAAAAAGTGATTTAAGTGGTTCCAAGTAGTAACAGACAGAACAAAGTGAATTACCAAGCAAAATAAAATAAAACATGCAAGTCTATGTCTAGTATGGTAATAAAACTGAATACAGATAAAAACCTCACCAGGTCCATTAAGCTTTCTTTTACAGACTGATCTCCTTCTAGTCTGGGTCCAGCAATCACTCACACCCCCTATAGTTATTGTCCTTTGTTCCAGTTTCTTTCAGCTATCTTTGGGGGTGGAGAGGCTCTCTCTTTAACCAGCTGAAGACAAAATGGAGGGGTCTCCCAGGGGTTTAAATAGACTTTCTCTTGTGGGTGGAGACCCCCTCGTCTCTCCTATGCAAAGTCCAGCTACAAAAAGGAGTTTTGGAGTCACCTGGGCAAGTCACATGTCCATGCATGACAGAGTTCCTTACCATCCAAGCCACATTCCTGGGAAAGCTCAGAACAGGACAAAAACTGGTGACCTTTGGGTCGAAGTATTTGACTAAAATTAAAAAAAATTATACTCCCCATGTGAGTGAGAAGTGCTGGCACTTATCTGGTCATTACAACATTGGGAGTACCTTAAGGGAATGTCCCCTGTCATGCTGAGAACAATCCATACTTCCATCAAGTATATGACATCTGGAAGTATAAATGAGGGGAGAATATCAAATCCCCGACTATCAGGTTGGACGCTGAGTCTTCCAAACCGTGAGGTGCAGCTAGAGAAGGTGCCAACACTCTCAGCAGTTCCCTTCGCACTGCTCACCTAAGGAGAGGAAAATGAGTGTCCGCTACCATTTGAAGACACCAAGGAAGCATCTTCACCTTTCTGACTGAAAACATTGTATGAAAAAGCCAAGAACAGCAATATAGATCTATGGGTAATGGATGTCAGTTGCCAATACCACCAAGGCAAACCATGCACAGGTTTTGCAGTTTTGCAAGTAAAGACTGACACCACCCTGCAATGAACTGTTGTCCCCTGCTCTATGCAGGCAGCAGAAATAGTAGCCATTGTGGCAGCTTTAGAGGCAGCAAAGAAAGAAAGATCAATGGTCATATGTTCTGACTGACTGGGCTATCCGAGCCCTGATAGACTGAATGCCCATTTGGATGACCAAGATCTGCAGATAATAATGCCATAGCCTATGCAAAATATCTGGTCCACACCTGGAAGCTGGCAGAGTCAAGACAGGGACAAAAATACTTGTTTAAGGTACAAGCACATCGAAACAACATGGCAGAGATCTCTGTTCTGAATAATAGGGTTTATCTGGCCAAGCAGGCTGCGCCGATGGGACCAGAAACTCTGTGAACAAAATCGGCAGATATGGTATATAACATGCAGCCATCAGAAATTGATAATCAAATAGACATTGTACATTTGCAAAAACAAGATTTAAAAATCATGGAATTACTGGAAAAACAAGAGCATAGGGGATATAAGATCTTCAAGCATGACAGTGGTCTGATCATGACAGTCAAGAAAGATGCTAATGAAGATATTCCCATCCGAGTAATTCCACGATGTTTAAGGAAAGAGTTAATTGCATGAGCCCACCATTAGAGACACTTTGGGGTCAACAAGACCACCAAAAGAATGTTGACTATAGGATGGTGGCCAGATTTGGTTAAGGATACTGATAAACATATTTGGAATTGATGTGCAGAAAATAACCCCGACCGCAAAATCATCAAGGGACCCATGCTGCACCAGTTGATTGGAGAGCCATGACATTGGCAGCAAATCGACTATATTGTCCCTTTGCCCTGCTCTAGAAATGGAAACCAATATTGTTAATTGTCATCGGTCCATTTTCAAAATGAGTAGAAGCATACCCAACACATAATAACACTGCTGCCACTACTGCACAGGTACTGGTGGAACAAATATTCTCAAGGTTTGGGATTCCTGATATTATTGATTCCCACCATGGATCCCATTTCATGGGGAAAATCTTCAAGACCATTTGCCAAGCGTTCAACATCAGCCAGAAATTTCACATAGCAGGCCACCCACAGAGGTCAGGGGCAGTGGAGTGAACAAATAGAACCCTGAAGACAGCACTGTGAAAAAATTGTGGAAACATCTGGGAAAACCTGGGATAAAAGGCTGCCCTTTGTGTTAATGGCTATTCGTTCGTCCATAGGAGCTCATGGGTATATGCCACATGAGATCATGATGAGCAGAGTCATGAAAATGCCAGAACAATGGTGGCTTAGGGGAGAACCCCCTGACCAATATCAGTCATGAGTCCAAATGGACCAATAGGTGATCAAGCTATAACACAATATCAGCAATACTCAAAAACAGGTGGCCTCCCAACTGAAATGCAACATAAAACAAATGGACAAAAGATTAGGAAATAATCTAAAGTTTACTGAATGGATAAAGTCTTCTATAGATTCTTTTCTTAGAGAGGCCATTCATTAAGTCCAAAGTCGATAGGACCCATAGTTATAGTCAATAAGGCGAGTCCCACCACATACCAAGAAGAAGTAAAAGGGGGAAAGAGAAAAATCATAAAGTGGTCCCACTCCACGCAATTAAAAGAGTGGAGAGGTGTTAGCTAAACTGCTTTTAAAATGATAATGGTATCCCTCTGTTTCTTCTGTGTCAGGGCAAATTCAAGTCTGCAAAATGAGAAAATGCACGTGTATATGGTTCTTATATGTATTTGCTTATAATGAACGTATAATAACCGTCAAGGAAAATGAGCATATATACTGTTAGGTTAATAACACCCAAAGCCTTAATGAAAACAACTGGATAGATGGCACGGATTATAATTTGCCTAATCTGTACTTTAAAGGGATCATCTCGGTGTATGTGTTTGAAAAGTATGGTTACTGTTATATAATATGGAAAGAACAAACTATCAATGAAACCTTAGTGGCCTTTGCAGAAAATAACAAACACCCTCATGAAACAATTATTGCTGAAGAAGTACAAATATCTTTCATACAAAAGCATCCAAATGAGTATGCATGGCAATTCGACAACATCTTCCTCGAAGGCTGTTCAGATAGAATAGAGGTGTGGGAATCATTTAAGTGTGCGTACGTTCAATCAAACCTTCCCTCTAAAGTGTCAGTAAGATCAAGGTTTTCATGGGCCTCCAATTATGTAATAAGCAATGTTACTGCATATCTACACACCCCATCATACAGCTGTCACATCAAGATGGTGTGTTAGAATTGTACTGAGTCTTGTGTTCAACATCCTAATGTAAATATGTTTTGTGGTAAAGGAAACTTGTCCTTCCATGTACAATGCTCTGGAGATGTAAATATACAGGTACATCCTAATGACACAGGCACATGGTTTTTAAATAGTTTGTTTGGGGTTCAGGAGATTACCAATGTTGTAGTAATCCCTAAGCCTTTTGTGAGCAATATTGGCCCTGTCGTCGTAAAGCGCGACATTAGAAGGTTACTAATGATCAACCCAGTTTACTCATTGAAAAAGATAATCATTCTTATTCAAATTTAATTAGCCCAAGTTAATTTTAAATGTATACCTTATATCATTCCTTTAATAGCAGGATGGAATGCATGGGTTAAAAGTGTAGTACCCAGTGTATTTCCTCCCAAAATCCAGACGTGAGATACAGTAGCAACTATACTAGGAGGAGTGGGGACTGGATTAGGTGTTCTAAACACCATAGATGAACAAGTTTTAGCTAATAAAATTGGAGCATTTGGCCACGACATCACCTCTTTATCCAATCCCCTCACCACCTGATTTAACCAGCGGAGTGTGCTTGAATACAAAATTGCCTGTGTACTACCAGGATGGATGCAAATATAAGAAATAGATCATTTTGGTCTTGTTGGAGCAATAGATGTTTTGCAATCCAACATTTTCATGGCAATTGTGTGCATCCAGGCCCAGGAATATATATTAAATGTAGCAAAGGGCATAATCAGAGGAGGACTTAATGGATTACTCCCAATAGAGTTGTGCAACATCCTGTGGCCAAATGCCACCAATGCATTTGAACGGCATCACCAAACCTGGTGGAAGCTAGTCCATTTTTCATATCTGCAAAGTAACCAAACTATCATTGTGCATGCCCTCACATTAGCAAGAGCACAAGAAGAATGGATATATCCACTGGTACCTTTAGGACTGAATTTAAACAACTCAATTTTACTCCCTAAGGAGCTGAGTAAATGGGTGCATGAAAAAGATGACACATATCGTAGTGTTAGCTTACAATCTTACATGGAGGAAAAGGGGCTAGGCTACGCCTGTGACTCTGGAGTCCTTGCAACATCTCATGTCGGTTTAAATTAGAAAGAAGGATAGTGTCATTACAAGCTTCAATCACATGGTTTTAACAGCTCTGCATTGGTACTAGTGGACTCCACTTGTGCTTGCATAAGAAGCTGGTGTGAGGAGTTTCTAGTAAACTATCATTATAAAATCCCTCACAATCCATATGTTAATTTCTGTTTATGTTCAGTGTTTTCTGTTATTGGGTATGATATTAATTTCACCAGGCATGAAATATCTATGCAAACAGTTTACGCCTACTATATTTTGTATAATCACATTGAACCCGTCCATTTAGGGGTAGATATTACAGCGCTCAAGCAACTCATGCTACATCCAGATCTAAAAGAACATTTAAGGCAGTTATGGAAGGAAAGCAAGGAAATGATGGTAACTGTACATCATGCTTCCAGCCAAATTCAAAGAATCTTTAGAAGGATACAAATTAACACAGCATCCTCACACTGGTTGGAAAGTGTGTTTGGAGGTTCTGTGGATTTTGATCAAGTTTGGCATATCTTGTTGCACCCTGCAATTGTAGTGCTGTTTATTTAAATAAGTCATTATATATTTAATTGCCCTAACCTTTTGGATCAAAAGAAAGGTCAAATATAGCAACCACTATATGTCAGTTCCTTCTTTTAAACTGGTGTAAATATGTTTTCTTTAGCTCTCCTCTAAGTATAAATGCTAATGGCATTAAAAACTTTCAGTCATTTAAGCCATCAAGGAGGGGAAATTGTAAGGTTCTATGGTTATTTGATGTCATTTACTGTCATTCTAAAAATGTTCTTGTCATCACCATTTTGAATCTGTATATATTGTTGTTTGGAAGCCATATTAGGGTTCCCTCTTGTTAAGCTTTTGGGTGCTCTTTTCAATTGTGACAGGAAAAGACTGAGCAAAAGACCTGGCTAATCTGCTTAGATGCTGCTGGGTACAAAAACCCTGCATACCAGTCACCAAGTGCTGTCCACCTCAGAGGCAGCCTGTGTCAGTTGAGTTTGCGCGGTCTCCAAGAGACAAGTCCAGCATCACCAGCGCTTACCTGAGGTCCAGCTTACCTGAAAGATCATTCCAGCTGATCCGAGTTCCTCCTGTGTTCATCCATTGCACAGCTGAAGGTCTAGATCTGCCTCATCAGCAGCCCCGGCAGACCAGACGGATGCACCTGCTTTTCTTGTTCCACTTGTTATCTCATCTGTAAAGTATTAGTCTTGTTGATAGTCCATAGTCTGTATTAGGGATTAGTGGGGTCTGGGCCTCAAGCCCACTGTTTCTCAAACCACCGAGTTGTTATTGTTGCTTTATCCTTGTTTACCAACAAGTGTTATGTTAATAAACCCTCTTTTGGTTCACCTTTAATTCTAGTAAAGTGTCATTGTTCCTGCATCCGTGGGTGATAAACCCTAACTCAGGGAACTGTAACATGGTTTCTAGGTGTTATGTTTGTGTCCAATACACATTAGTGGTTATGTTATAATGTTTAATATTTAGTAATAGAATGCATAAAGCAACTGTCACCGAGAGTCTAGTTCAAACCAACTCAGACTGGAACTTTCACGCCACACAGGCTATTTAAGGACAGTGCACCGTGTCAGCCGGGCTGTCCGTTTGAGAGGCGGCCAGGTACCTGTCTTGTTTGTGTGGGCTTCGGAGGGTTCCTTCCGCAGTACCTGATCCACACCATCAATCTACAAAGGCACCAAACACCTGCGCCAACCAACCTGCTCCCAGTCCCAGTGCCGCTATGTTCCTGGTTCGGCGGTAAAAGGTCCTACACTCCTCCAGTCTCCGGGTACACCTGTCCGGTCAGAAATTTGTAAGTCCAGGATCCTACAATCCCTAGCTTCAGCGACAGATACTCAACTTCAGCTGCTGATTTCCAGACTTCTAGAGACAGTTCAGTTACTGTTTTTTTTTTTCCATTTGACTTACCTTTTAGTTGTAGTGAATTGCCAAGGGTCATCTGGTGGGGAGGTGTGGGCTGGGATTCACACCCATCTTTTGGGGCAACCACATTGCTTTTTCATGGTTCATCACGTTTTATTCTTCCCAATTCCCAGACACGGTTAGCTTTTCCTAATAAATTCCCTCTTTGTTTTTGAAGCATATACCTCTCTCTGTCTTTCTTTAAACATGTTACATACCTGGTGGGAGACGGGTGGATATATTTACTCCCAAGGTGATAGATACTGGAACGCCAGTCCAAGAACCTGGCCACTGTTACTGAGAACACATAACAGAACCAGAACACTATCTTTACCAGGGGTCCTTTATAGCCCATCTATTTCCCCTTCCCAAATAACAGTGACATAAATTAGCATATGTAAATCCCTGAAAGACGATTGGCTGAATCATGATACTAAATGATAGTGAGCTACAAATCGTATATAAAGGTGACAGCCAGCAGGCTAAAACTTGTAGGGACAGGAACCTGAAGGACAGTGGAACGCTGCAGGATATCTAGAAGAAAGAAGACGCTCACAAAACTGTGACAACCACACCAGCGGACCCCTGCTGGGTAACAAAGCTAACTATTGCCTTACAGGAGCAAAGTAGCAAGTTCCCCACGATCTCAAGCATCGACAGCGCTCGCTAGCCTCAGACAACGCTCAGTGGTAGCCATCGCTCACAAAATAGCTACTACTGCAGCCCTGCCCTGCTACCTTTGTCAGAGTAGCCAGCAAGAAGGACCTGAGGAGGCACCGGGTCAGCTGGGCCATTGAGCGCCATGAAGGCACCATTCCAGGGGGATCCACAGCTGACCCGATGGGTGTTGCTAGGGGAAAACTTTCCAATGGCCATGCACCCAGTGCGTGCACACCTAATTGGAATGGATATGAGCAATGCATCTCGAAGAACAACAGTTACAAATGTCAGTAACCATTTTTTTTTTGTTCTGAAAGTAAGATTTCTGGGGATTCTGATCTGTTCTGGGAGATAGTTTTACAGCTGTGGGCCTGTGTCTCAGAAAACTCTCCCTTGCTCACAAGTCTCACCCTTCTGGTTGACAATGCCTTTCTTCCAGTGGAATAAAACTATGTGGAATGTCATGGTCACACACAGTGAAGTCGCTCCTCCAAACCTGTGGAGAGCTGTGCATATCAACATGAAAATCTGTATCCTCCAGAGGGAGACCAGGCAAAATGAAGCACTGACATTTTGTGCTTTTGGTGACCTGTGTGGCTGGGCCACTATGTTTCACAACTAACTATCACTTTCTCGGGCATTATTTCTACATGAATGCTGGGCTCCTAGCTTTGGATGCAGGCTATATTTTTTCCAACTTTTAATTGAAAACCTTTTACACAACACCATGAGGAATATATTGAAGACCAAAGCTTGTAGAAGAAATCTTACCCAAAATACATTTCTTTAAACAATTCTTAAATAATATTTTGTGTTAATTGCTAATAAGATTCTCACTATGCAACCTGTAACACATCTAATTTAAACCCTGCCTAACAGAACAATGTGAAATTAATTAGAGAGATCAGCTTTTATACACGTTAATCACTAAAATGCTACACTAAACTGATAGGTCTGAACAGAATGCATTTCACAGAATGTATATGGCCTAGGAAGGGCACTGGAAGATCCTTGGTAAACATTGGCAATTCTATAGTGGGGGGGACTCCTCCTTTCACCTTGCAGGAACAGATTAACATCTTGGGAACCCGGAAGTAAGCAACAGGAGGCCTACTCTGGCACTCCTGAATGTGTTCTTGGGGCAACAGCCCTGGGGAAGGCATTCTGTGGCGGCTGTCAGCAGCCACTGAAGGCATAGCAAGACCTCACCATTTTGTAAAAATTACTTGAGAGATGGAGGAGGATTTGGAAGTGTGGGAACAGTTTCTGAGCCATTTTAATGGTGTGTAATTATGGGGAGAGGAATGGTACTAAAGTCTGATTTAAAAATCCACTCAGATGCTTCAGGAGCTATGGGTTGTGGGGTATTTTACCAAGGTATGTGGTGAGCCCAGAAACAGCCTGCCATGTGGATGCAAAAAAGGATAGATGGACGGACAATGCTGTAAGTCCGTTCCACTAAAAAAACAATTTAGAAGATTATTGTTCAAGGGATATGAAAAAAGAAATCAACCTTTGAGAAAAGGTCCCGGTATACGTAATGATGGAGAGGACTCATGATGGAAGCTGCTGCAAGAGCGGGAACGGCATTGCTAACCTTCTGGAAAGCAGGGGTAATGTTGATTCAAATAGACAATACAGAAAGTGCTAACCAAGAAAGCTGAGCTAGGGGAAGACAGAATCAGCAATATAGAAAATTGGTAGCAGAAAACTGATAGCAAATGCGGATTGTGACATGGTAGTTTCCCATTGTCACATTTGTCCAGTGCCTCAGTTTCAGTTGTTGGTTGGATGGTTTAGCCCTTTGTTATTGTTGTTGTGTGGGGGAGGAGGAGTTGGTTGGTTTGTTTTTTGTTTACCCTGGAAAAAGGATTTTAGGTTTAGTCAAACAAACACCACTCTCTCTGGGTAACAGATTCCTCGTCAGGGTATGAGTGGACCCCTCTTCACCCAGGGCTCCCAAGCAGTCCTTCGTTTAGCTCTTCTCCAGCCTTCCCTTACAGCACAGGTCCCCAAACTGTGGGGCATGTCCCCCTAGGGGGAAGTGGAGGAACAAGGCAGGGCCTGGGCCAGCCCCTATGAGGGCCGCAGAGGAAGCTCCACCCAGCCCCACTCCGCTCCCAGCTCTGCTCCAGCCCCACACCCAGCCATGGCCCTGGCTCCCAATTGCACCCACAACTTTGGCCCCCAACTGCGGCTCAGCCACATCTCCACACCCGGCCCCGGTTCTGGCATCGCTCCAAGCCTTGGCTCTTGGCCGTGGCTCTATCCCTGCCCCCAGCCCCAAACCCACCCCAGCTGTGTCCCCAGCCTCGGCCACCTTACTCCTGTCCATTGCCCCTCCCCCCCCCGGTGCCACGGCCCCAGTCCTTGTCCCAGCTCAGGGTGGGAGGCTCAGACAGGTGTGGTGGGGCGGAGTGACCTGAAAAGTCTTGGGACCAATGCTCTACAGGCTTCTCTTGAGCCCTTCCTGTTTAGCAGGATCAACACTCCTATCCTTTCCTTGTCTCCTCCTTAATAGAGCATGTTAAGCAGGTCTCTATCATCTGTCTGACCTCCCTCAGACTGAGGAAAGCAGGTTTTTTATACTTAACATGCTTTGTTAGCAGCCTGCAGTTCCTATGATAGCTGGAATACAAATGACAGAATCAGTCTGTTTTTACTAAATACTGTATTACAAAACTGAGCTGAACTTTGACTCTCTTAAAGGCCCAGGTTCACCCTGCAACAGAGATTTGGCCAGTGTATATACTATCATTTCTGCTGTACATTCCTGAATAGAGGCTGGATTTTATTCCTTTATCATTTGGTCTCAACATTCTATTATAGGTTATTGTAAAAAATATTTATTAAATATTTTAAAAGCATTGTTACTTGCTGTTTTAATATATATTATGCTGAAAGAATTTTTCATTAATTGAGAAAACTGTAAAACGTACTCGTAAGTGTTACCCAGGATTATGTTGTAAAATGGAAAGCCCTGCAGACAGATGCCAGTAACTACTTTTTAATTCTGCTATGTTTGCTGCTTAGTTACATTCAGTGCACATACCGCTGAAGACCTAATTTAAGAAGAACAAAATCCTATACTGTTTTAGGTTTTCAAATTTCAAGGAGTCTGAGAGTATATCTGGAGTATAATATTAAATAGTAAACTAACCAGCTGAGAATGAAATATAAAGAAAATTGAAAACAGCAGGAAACAAAAGAATACAGCATAGAGCCTTCTGAACATGAACTGTGATAATTCTCTCAATTAGAAACTATTAAAAATCAAAAGTATGCTCCATTAGGTTAACTATAAAGTTTAAAAATAATCTTACAGAATTAAGCATCTGAACTAAAAGAACGGAGGTTGAGGTTATCTAATTAATGATGGATTTAATTCAGAAAGCTCAACCTTAACCAGTTTTTGAAAAACAATGAAATAATCAAAATGTCACGGAATCAGCATGCTGTTATCTTAAGGGTCCAATAAGCTAGCATTATATTACTAATTAAAATTATGACTGCACTCTCCAGAGGAGTGACTATTAGTTGGGTTATTAAGAAAACCCTTCAAACATTGTTAACCAAAATGGTTTGGATCTATCTCAAATCTACAGACAATATTTATAGAAGATGTAAATATTAAAAAGTGTGCCTACTGTAAATAAACCACAAATAGTTCATTGAAAACCGGTAGTCCATTTCACTAGCCCTGGGGTTCTCAACCTTTTTCTTTTGGAGGTCCCCCTCAATATTGTAGAAAAATTCCAGGGCCCAGTGGTGGTGGTGGGGGAGGGTTGAAGGACTGTCAGGGCTCAGGCCAGCTCAGCTCTGCACAGTGGGGTCCTGGGAGGGAGCGCCACCTCCATCCCCTGACTCACCTCAGCAGGCCACCCACCTGTCTGGGGCTGTGTGCTGGTGGCTACTCCCCGGTGTCTCTGACCGGCTGTGTGAGCAGTCAAAGGGGACTGGGAGCTGAGGAGCAGCCACAACCCAGGGCACCAGCAGCAGATGGGGGAATGCCATGGCTGCCCACTCCATGGCACCACCAGACAGAGGAGCAGCTTCACCACACTTCCTGGCTCTGGCTTCCCACCTAGGACCTGGCCAGAGTGCGAGGCCTGAGGGGGATTGGGGAAGAGGAGGTGGTGGAGTGGAGCTGCCCTCAGAACTTGTGCACCCTCACCTCTGTCCATGGGCTCAAGGTGTCTGCCCATGTTGGGGTTTCAGCCCCCACTCCCAGATTCAGTGTGTGTGTGGGGGGGAACTCAGGGTTTCAGGCCTGCACCACTCCTGGCTGCAGCAGAGTGTGGGGAAGCTCAAAGTTTCAGCCCCACACTGCTCCTGGCTGGGGTCGGTGGGTAGGAGCTCAGGGCTTCAGCCCTGCGCTGCTCTGCACTTCAGCCCCGCTTGGGGCACTGGGTTTCAATGGCGGGGCTCCGCAGACCAACTGAAAGGGCTCACAGACCCCCAGTTGAGAACCATTGCAGTAGCCAATGGTTTTGTAGAATTCTAAAATGTAGGGAGCTGCTGTGAAACACTATCCCTTTCTTGTCCAAAGAGATTGGTACATGGCTCTTGACCTCATTGCTGCCTGGTTCCACATGGCTCCCCAAAACAGTCACAACTCAAATATACGGATTTCTGTACTGGAGAGAGGGGCACCTTCAATAAAATGATGCTGCCTTTTAGTCTATCCACAGCTCTGAGATATTCACAGTATGTCAGATCTAGAAAGGTCCTTACTCCTGAGGGAAATCTGCGCCACTGTGCACATGCAGAATGCATATCAAGCACAGAATTTTTTTTCTCCACAGAAAATTCATTCTGCCTGAGAAGTGCTGCAGTTCTCCCCTGCACCCACCAGAGGCCACTGTGGTGCCAGAATAGCAACGAGCTGGATGTGTTCATCACAGCACCCTGACTGCTGAGACAGGTTAGGACAGACAGAGTGGGGCTGCTGGGGAGACACACACTGGGGATCAGAAGGGCTAGTGAGGGGACAGACAGGGATACAGGCTCAGGAGCTAGTGGGATGACAGCATTGAGCAAGGGGCTGAATGGGACGTGTGCTTCAGGGCCACATGGGGACAGGGAGTAGAAGGGTTCACTGCAATAGCACAGTCAGGGAGCTCCTGCCATTGGAATCCAGGAGTGAGTTTTTGGTCCTGGTGGAGGAAGGCAAAGCAGGGACCAAGGTGTCCCTCCAGGCAGCTCTGGACATGGCAGACTCTGGAGCCTACTCCATGGATTCTGCAGTGGGCATGAGGCAGAGATCGTGGCTTTAGTCTTTGTAGCTACCCTATGAGGTCCAGCAGCATTACCATGGATGGTTGGGTACTGTGCACAGTAGAAGTGGGATATACCCTTCAATTCAGTTGTTCCCCTCCTTCCCACCCTTTCTCCTCTTCCCTCTTTGGGAACCCTTCTCATGAGATTCTTCTAGCCCAGGAGGTCAGTCATGCCTAAGGACAGGAACAGTGGAGGAGGTTCCACCAGACCTAGGGGGCCGGGGGTTCTACACACGTTACTTTCTAATTGCAAAGCGCAACAGTGACCTCAGACCGATGTTGGATCTTCAAAACCTCAAGAGATTCATGAAGAAACTGAAGCTTTGCATGATCTCCTTGCCCTCCATTATCCCCTTGCTGGATCCAGGGGACTGTTATGCCACCCTCGATTTAAAGGACATGTATTTCCATATTGTTATCTTTCAGGGTCAGAGAATATACCTACAACTTGTGGTAAGCCATAGACATTATCAGTTTATGGTACTCCCTTTCTGACTGTCAGCAGCCCCATGGGTGCTGAAGTGCATGGCAGTCTTGGCAGCCTTCCTGAGGAGGCAAGGGGTGCAGGTATACCCCTAACTGGATGTCTAGCTGATCAGAGGTTAGTCCAGGGACTAAGTGGAGGCAGATGTAAAATTAATACAGTCAACTTTCCAGGACCTGGGGCTGTTGATAAATATGCAAAAATCCACTTTTTCCCCAGTTCAGAGAATCGAATTCATAGTGGCAGTTCTCAACTCGATACAGGTCAGAGCTTTTCTCCCAGAAAGCTGGTTTAGAGATATAGAGGCACTCATAAAGATCCTGAGGGGTCACACAGCAAGAAACTGTGCAAGAAACAAGCAACACAGCAAGAAAGTGCGTGAAACTTCTGTGGTATACAGCATCATGCACCTATGTGGTGCAGCATGCAAGACTATGATTAAGGCCTCTCCAATCTTGGCTAGTGTTGGTATACTTACCAGGTAGGCATCATAGGACAAGGTGGTCTCACTTCCTCCATCAGTGATTTCCACTCCTTTCCGGTGCCTGAACCCAGAGACAGTGTACACAGGCACCCCCTTCTCAAGACCCATGCCTTCAATGTCCCTGGTCACAGATGCCTCGGAGATGGGCAGGGGAGCCCACTTGCGGACCCTCAGGACTCAAGGCCACTGGTCCCTGGAGGAACTTGAGTTACACATCAATGTGAGAGAATTGAGGGTGGTATGCCTGGCCTGCAAAGTGTTCCAGCCTCACCTTGAGGGCAACTGTGTGTTGGTCCTCACAGATAATACAACAGCAATGTTTTACATAAACAAGCAGGATGAAGAACAACAGTAACGAAGATTAGTCACCATTTTTTAAAAAGGAACAAAGAATGGAATGATTAAAACTGCATCCATGCAATTTGAAATATTAGTTGTAGAATATTTGGTATATTTAAAAAGTTCCCTCTTAGTAGAGAATGGTATAAATATCAAAGTGCACCAAGACAGAGAGGAGTTTATTTATTTTTTTGGATGTCATGTGAGGAGTGGAACACAATGTCATTGGAAAAACTCCACAATCTACCATTTCCATGGTAAAGGGTACTATGGTCAATGAATTAGATCTAACTGTAATCATAACTTGTTGGTTAGAAGTATATTTACTTCAAGAAACCAGTCCTTCTTGTAGTGCATTGTTGGGATGGTGCTGAATTATTATGAATTACTGTGGCTGATATGAATAAGTGTGATAAGCATGAGTTTAGTATGGCTTGGTACGTCTGAATTTGCTAGAGGATTCTAGGAGTTAGGATTCTCTTAGCATTAGATAGATGGTGTGGAAATGTACTGAAAGTGCTGAGATAAAAGCTCTATTTACATGTATGCTTCAACATCAAACTTTGGAATATATCAGCCGGGGGGCCAGCTCACCAAATTAAAGACATAAAAACAGGAGATGAGTGGGCTTGGTACAGGCTGACCTGGGTCAAAATGACCCCTCTGCATGTCATCACACTAAGAGCTCAAGTGAATGATTGACAAGAGGGTAAACGTTGATTGAGCTTTGGTATGTGTCCATTTTGTAACTCCCCTTCTAAAATATTAATTAGAGAAAACCAGTAATGAAATGCCCACAGGGCAGATTTCTGGGATATGTGACTCCTTTAAGAACAAAAGGTATAAATGCTAAGCAGAGTAAATTAGTTACTTAGTTCCCCAATTAACATCTGAATAGGTCCATGATGCTGTGAGACAGAAGGCCTCGGGGTAACCAGTACCCTGCTATGAGGGACTTTTGTGGGACTTCTGAAGCAGAAGGCCTTGAGGTAACCTAGACCCTGCTCCGGGGGACATTTGACAGACTAAGTACCTGAGAGATGAAAGAAGATAAGAAAAGAAGTCTCCAGCTAAACTGGTAGTTATATCTGCTTTGTTTGCCAATCAGGATACTATGTAAGACCAACATAGTTACTGAGGGTTTATGCTTGGGGAATTGAGCCTTATTAGGGAGATGTATATTATATCATCTTTACTGCTTGTGTGATTCTTTCTCAAATAAATTACTATGCATTAAGCATTTGTTTTCTGAATTTTCACTGGTACCAGTAATAATCCACCCAGCAATGGGCCATTAAACATCTGTTTCAACATACATCTCTACTTTACTGGTTTCCAAAAAAGGGCCCAGACCCTGAAACAAGTTATTGGACCCCACCAATAAATCAAACACTAATTATGTGTAGTACTAAAAGACCTCAAGAACCTACACCTACAGAACCCAATTCTTCCCCTATCACCTTAAAATGAACAGTTCCATAACCACTATATTATTATATAAATACCAAAATATTTACCCATTACACAATCATGCCCATTTTAGATCCATTTCACTCTTGGGATGGTCACCAATTACCACTGGAACTTTAAATAAAATGCTTCATCCTATTGTATGGATCAGTGCAATAAAAATTATTTGTGTAATATCTGTAATAATAATAATAATAATAGTAATTATTATTATTATTATTATTTATTAATATGTTGCTGGTCCAAAAGAATTTTATCCAAAATACAAATCACCCAAAGATGAGTAGAAATTGAAAACAGTCTGTTAAAAATTTTATAGTCAGTTCAAGAAAAGTTGGAAATTGAAGGCAAACTTATTATAAATGATTAAATCTGTAAACTAATGTACGTAACATTTTTTTGTGTTAAAGCTTAAAAAATAATGCAAACACTAATTTAATCATTATAGAAATATTACACATATTAAAGTTCAATGTAAGCAATTTTAAATTTATTCGTAATGTTTGTTAAAACTTATGTTTACTCAGATGGTACATTTTTAGATTAGGTTTAGATAAATAAGTGTTAAGTTATCATTTATGTTATGTAATGTAATTGTTACAAGCTTATGGTAGTTGTGGCTCAATTTTGGCTAAATTGAGGACACCTGTCATAAAAATCATCAGGGGCATATACACAGGGCTGTGATTACTGTTTGCCACCCCACCAATAAAAGTGAAGAGATTTTAAAGGAAAATTTACATTTTGCATATGGTAATACTAATGCTTAAAATCTTGGTGGTAGTGAGATGCTTATTTTAGTATGCAGCGTATGGAGACTTAGAATTTTTAAAAATAAAGCTAAAATGGTTATATCATCCTAGTGAGGCAGAATCAGGGGTAGTAAGGTATTGTGCCAACAAGCAAAAATTCATGCTCTCTCCTAAATAGGAGCCTTGATCCAATGTTGTGAGAGACCAAACACCCACTGAATTGACTAGTAGGTGAAGGCCAGATAATAGATATTATCAAACCCTCAAGGAGGGAAGTATTATTAGAGAAATTTTCCAGTCTCTCCTTTGTATTTCTGATCTCTATTCTGCATAAGCAAAAAACACTCCATACTGAGATGAATGCTGCAGACTGTGAACATACTCAGTGAAAATTTAGGATTTCTAAAATGGTGCCCTGGCAAAGAGCCAAGTATACGTGTGCGTGGATCATCAGAAACATCGCTCTGAGGTAAATGACAGCAGTGAGCATGGGCAAGATTGGTGTCTACTGAGCATGTGCAATAAGGGAGGTCAGTTAACTGAGCAGCTAGCAACTAGTCAGAGCCTACTGATACTGGTCACAACTTGTTTTAAAGGTCAGAGCTGTCAATCAAAAGTAATGGTTAATACTGGGCATGTGCAAGTGAAGTAATTGTTGCTAAGAATAGAAAGGTATATAAGAAGGGAGCTACAATGTAGTATAAAAGGCCAGCTGCCAGCAGGTAGTTTCGAAGGCCAGAGTCAGAGCCTTAGAGAGAGAGACAATCAGAAACAGACAAAAAGCCAGAAAAAGGAGCCAAAGAAAAGTGCTGCAGAGAAAGAGAAGAAAATTGGAGCAGAGCAAAGCTGCCTGACCAGGAACTGAACAGCAACAGCAACCAGAGAATTTATAAAGCACCAATATTGATTTTTAAAGAAACATCAACAGATTTATAAAGTAAGCCTGTTATTCTTTTAACTGTAGAATACTATAAGTGTACTAAAGGATAGTATACAGGGTTAGCATGTCCGAGTATACATTTATAAGAATGTATACAATTCTGTTATTAATTGAAATGCATCTGTGTAAACTTTAAAGCACTTTAAGAACTGCTGTAAGCTATTTGTTACAAAGTGGCCACTTGTAATAAATCACTTCACTTAGAATCATTTAAACTATATGCTATTGTAGTTTGAATGCTCTTTAATTTGCAATAAAGGACTTTTTATCTCAGGGATTTTGTGCCTAGTTTAGGATTTTTAGATCATACTGTAGTAGGGATTATTAATTACAACAATAAATGACACTTTGTTTTGGAAAGAATACTGCCTGTGTCAATTATTTTATCAGAAGATTATATCTGTGTCCTTTAGTGTTTCCTTAACAACCCTGAAAACTTTTACCTTGGGAAGAACAGATTAAGGGGGTAATAGGCAGGTTATTATAGCAGTGTCCGAAATCCATTTTTCAGGGTAAAACCACCATTGGAAGCTGCAGGTCACATGATATTTCTGAGCCTGTGCAGCCAAAAGAAGGGGAAAGGTCAGCTAAGCTTGCAAAGTAGAGGAAAGGTCAGTTGAGGTAAACTGATGGGAAGTGTTTTTGGGATGGTATCCCATGGCTACAGGATTCTTGAAGGTAATTTTACATCCTATTATAATAACCTTGTCATTTCAAATTATAATGGCAATTATGCTTATTATTTTGGTGTGCTGGATCAAATGAAACTTCAGGAAGCTAAAGCATATGCAGTTCCTCAGGCACACAGGCAAGTGTGACAAAAGTGAGAATCAAAAGTGGTGAGGAATTGTGCCAGTATGAAGAAATATTGGCTCGGTTTCCTAAAAAGGAAAGCCTTGAGACAACACTGGACAAGACCACATACTTATTGGACTCACAAAATTATGAAATGCTAGATTTATAAACAAGTTTACAAACCCAGCAAGGCGGGGAATTGTAACCAGAGATTTTGCTTTTAGCTGTTTTGAAAAACCTTGCAGCACCTTAATAGAGACGGGTAGAGAAAAACTGGAAAAGGGAGGTTAAATATCACAAAAATTGATATAATTAAGGTGGTGACAGTATCAGGACACTCTGCCATGCAGAAACAGTAGTTAGTTTTAAAATTAAAGTTTTAGATAAATAGTAATTAGTGATCATTTAACGTTAGAAATCAAAAATGACAGATGCAATAATCCTCTATGAAAGACACAGGGCTAGGGTGTGGAAAGTTCCAGCAACTCATAGGGAGGAGCTTTGCTATCTAAAAATAGATCAGAGGGAGGAGCTCTACCCAAGATGGCATCAGGGGGAGGAGCTTTACTATGTAAAAAGAGGGTGACAACAGGGTGCGGAGCTAGAGGATCTAGAAGCTGATTGGCTGAGATGAGCTGACCTTGAGAAAGCGATCAGTATGTAAGTGCGACAGCTAGTAGGCTTTAGTGTGGGTGTGTGAAACCAGGCAGATAAGATCAAGCAGCAACTACCTGAAGAAGCAGCTATCTGGAAGCAGCAGCAGAAGCTCCTGAGACAGCAGCTAGAAGCTTCCAGAAGCATCGGCATTAGGACACAGCAGCGCGGGAAGCCTCTAAGGCAGACAGCCTGAGGGAGATGGTGGCAGCAGCTTTAACCACCACTACCGCGACAGATCTTTCAGGGCAAACAGCATCCTCGACTCCACGGAGACAGCACCAGCCGTCATCTCCGGTGCCAACCCCTCCCAATGGACAGAACAGAAAGACTCCTGAGACAAGTCAGAGGGATCTGAGAAGAAAGAATGTAAGTCTGAATTTGCCTGTAAATCTGATCTCCTGTTAGAGGATGTCTGGGTGTACCTGTCAATAAAGCTGGATGCCTGTGTTTGAGTAGATCCACCCCACCCATCCTGCGACCAGCTGATCACCACTCACAGGATGTTAGTGTTAAGCAAATGATTTCATTAAATCTATAACACTGTAATGGTCTCTTTTACGTGTATGTAAAGGTCATGCATACTACATTATACTACATAATGGTATCAGATTATAACATTAACACTAAGGCCTTTGTGTATGCAGCATCTCTATATGCTTATTAAAGTGTAACTGTATGGTCTGTGTATTCTGTTTTGTTTTGTTTTTATTTTGCTGAACTGCTTTATTATATAATTTTTAAATGTAACTCTACTGTGTTTTACTATGTTTTATGTATTTTTTCTTGCTTTATTAGATACATTGTAACTATTTATTTCTTTTAAATAAATTGTTTTTGAAGAATTACTGCTTGTGTATCCATCCTTGAGCAGAAGGCTGTATCTGTATCCTTCCAAGGATAGCAGGATTAGCCTGCTTTGGGAAGTCCTTTGCGGGTCAGAGACAAACCCCCTGGTAATACCCTGGCAATTTCTCTAGGTGATCCACTACCTTATTACCCATTTGGACAGAATAAGTTGCATAATCATAGGCAAACCATTATTGGATTGTCTGAGGTCCAAATTTTGGGGTAACACTAGGACACTTGTAAAATGCAGCTTGGGACAAACATTGTGCTTTGCTGTACTTGTATTTGTTCAGTGAGATAATATCTGGAAATCATGTTCACCTACCAACGAATGCGAGGAGGAGCAATCTGACTAATTCTCATAAATGGATAGTGTTAATATCCTTGCATCTAATACCTCCAAAAGTAAACCCGCATATTTACCACTAATAAAATCCCCCAGCAAACATATGTAAGGAAGTGAAAATAATTTACAACTAAATGGCTTCATCCTTGGCACTAATAAGTTTTGTATTAAGTTTTTTGAATTATTTTCATCCCCTGTGCATAAATCTCGTTTACAAGTAACGATGCAGCAGTTTACAGTGCTAACTATGACAGAGTTGACGGTTGTTGTAATGCAATCAAAATTTTTCACATATTAATAAAAAAACAAAAAGAGTGGTGTGTCATGAGGAGACAGATGTGATAACAAATGGCGGCCTAAAGGCTGTGATTTAATACGTTCCAGCCTGGGAAATGTAATAAATTAACTCACACAAAGTGAAAGATAGCTACCATTGTATAGATAGTCATAGATCTGAGATTAAACATTGAATGTGTTTTGCATTTGAAAGAGTTCCCTTTCTTTTGTGAGGAAGACAAATTGACAATAGCAATTCTAAAGGTTGAGATCTGAGGGCTATTAGCAAGCTATTTCATGTAGTAACATACAGATAATTTTTGAACCCATGAGGCAAAAACTTTGCAGTAATAAACAGAGACATAATTCCTTCAAGAGGCAGAGTTCTTTAGAAGACAATGCTCCCTTTGCCAAAGAAATGTTTATTCCAGAAGGAAAAGCTACATAAGTGAGGTACAAGGCATCTACATATATCAAAATCTCTAGAACTACCCACCACTTTGAGATTTAAAGGCCATGAAAAATTCCCAAAATCATATCTGGACTACACGGTAGCAGGTTAAAATGAAAGCACAATAGCAGACATTTTGGAATGCCATGGTGGACATACTGGAGAAAGTTAAACATTTGAATGGTGTGTTCAGCCTACAATTATCTGAAAGTTTTTTTTATTTGAAATGGTGCTAATAAGAAATCTTACCAAAGTGCCATTTACTGGTCTGAAATATATTCACTACTAGTACATTTTACTGTGTTTTGAGGGAATGTGTAAGTATCAGTATTGCCCCCCCACCCAAAAAAAAAAAGCCTAACACAATCATCCAAAGCCAAAGACTTTGTGGTGGCAGGGGAAACTACCCAGGCATTTGTTGTGGGGAATAATACAGCAGGGCACAGATTATCCAGCAAGTTCTTAACAAGTTCTTGGAATGTATTGGAGACAACTTTTTATTGCAAAAGATGGAGGAAGCAACTAGGGGAGAGCTGTTTTAGATTTGATTCTGACAAACAAGGAAGAACTGGTTGAGAATTTGAAGGTGGAGGGGTGAAAGTAATCATGACATGATAGAGTTCATGATTCTAAGGAATGGTAGGAGGAAAAACAGCAGAATAAAAACAACAAACTTTAAGGTAGACGTTAGGCATCTTAGAGAATTAGTTGATAAGATTCTGCGGGAAGGAAGTTTAAGGGGAAAAAGAGTTCAGGAGAGTTGGCAGTTTTTTAAAGAAACATTATTAAGGACACAAGAGCAAACTACCCCAATGCACAGGTTAGAGAAGAAGTATGGTAAGAGACCACCCTGGCTTAACTAGGAGATCTTCAACAACCTGAAACTCAAAAATGAGTTGTACAAAAACTGAAAACTAGGTCAAATTACAAAGGATGAATATTAAAAAATAGCACTGACAACTCCACTCTATCCTTTAAGCACATCACTAAAAGCATCACTTTATCACCATTAGCTGAAAATAGGGGGAAAAGTAAATTAAATTGGCAGGATATAGGGTGGCGACAGCAGACCAAAACATTACGATAAATAAACTAACACAGGAAATGTGGACATGCACACTGAAAGAATGAGGTGACTGTTTACAGTTTGGTATGTATGGAATGTTAGCATGCATCCACGTAAAAGTGGAACACACTCAGCATAAAAATGGGCTTGTGGTCACTCACATACTGAAAAGTACGTCCATCACGCATGCTCAGTATGAACATAGGCTAAAGGTAACAGACCATAATATTTGGTTACAGACCATAATTCTAAACAGACAATAATATTCAGTACAGATCATAATATCCAAAAGAGGTTAACAATGACTCAGCAGTTATGGTAACAACAACTGATTGGAAAATAAGTGAAGGATTAAATAGTAGCCAAGTATGATGGGGCAGCTGCCCCTAACTGGCAGAAAAGGAGTTAAAAGCAGCCCTAGGAAGATTGCACTGGAGTCAGCCAATCAGAGAAGCACTGAAGGGAGCAGCCAATCAGGGCCAAGCAGGTCCATATAGAAAGGGAGCTGCAGGGCAGAGGAGTTCAGTTCTCTGCTGGGAGCCCAGGGAGGAAAGACTATGTCTCTGGAAGACTGAGAGAACTGCAATCACCCTGGACAGAGCAGTGCTGCGAGCTGGGACCGGGGAAGTGAGAGACAGCTCCTGGCTGGCTGCTGGGGTTGCAGGCTGAGGCGAGGGCAAAGAGGATACTGAAGCAAAGAGAAAGTGGCCAGAAAATTTGGTGCAGTTGACACTAAGGGAAATGACTGAACAGAGGTCTGCAGTTCCCCCAGAAGGGGGGACCACAAGTATGGCATGGCTGGAGGGCTGTGTCATTGAAGATGACACTGTGGTCCTTGGAAAGACACAGGTCCAATAGCAGGAGTGATGGTGGCAAGGCACCACCCAAAGAGGGTGTGTTAACTTGCAAATCTAATTCCCAAAGCAGCCAGCAGGAGGTGCCACAGTGGTGAGTGAATCCCATAAAATGCTTGGAATGCAAGCATGCTCACAAAGGGTCTGGTGGCTGGCAAAACTGTATAAAAGACAGACAGTCAGCAGGCAAAGATTTAGAAGTCAGGAGCAGGAGAAGGAGGTTGTTAAAGAGTCATTGGGAAGGTGTTAGGAAGGAGTTTGAAGAGAAAGAAAGAGAAGCAGCAGCAGCCACAAGGTGAAGAGCAGCAGCACCAGCTGCTGGCACAGAGCAGAAAAAGGACCCTGACAAAGCAGAGGGAGAGAAGCCATGGGAAACAGTACGCTTGCCGATAAATGGTTGTATGTTAGTGTGTATACACTTGTAAGTTAATAAAGATATGTATGGATGTATGTTATATTAATCTACATGCATAAAGTTTAAAGTATATGTATAAAGATTGCTGTCAGCCAGCTGCAGGAGATTGATTACCACATGCAGAGTGCAGTCATTTAGTATGGCTCTAACCATATGTCATTGTGGTTCATGTGTTTTAGCCTGTACTCAAGGATTGTGTTAATAAAAGGGATTTACGTTTAGATTATTATATCAGAAATTACTATTTGCACCAAAATAAAGAGGCACCTTGTTTTGGAAAAGTACTATCTGTTTCAATCATTTCAATTAGAAGGCTATATCTGTGTCCTCTTGGGGTAACCATTCCAAACTGTTGTGGGAAATTTCCAAAAGGGGAAACCCTGGTAAATCCAAGATTACTTGCCCACCATGGGAACCCTTACCTGACAGAAACAGATTAGCGGACAAGTACACTCTCTTAACGGGACTCTTGGCAAACCCAGGAGGGGGCAATAGATGAGTTATTCTGGGGGTACCCTAAATCTGTTTTTGAGGTAACAACACAAGCAGGTGGGGACAAAATTAGAAAGGCCAAAACACAAACAAGACTAAAATTGTTAGGGACATGAAGGGTGACAAGAAAACATTTTACAAATACATTAGAAGCAGGAGAAAAGCCAAGGACAGGGTAGGCCCTTTACTAAATGCGGAGACAATGGAAATAACAAAAAGTGTTAAATGCCTTTATTTCAGTTTTCACCAAAAAGGTTAGCAGTGATTGGCCAACTAACAAAGTGAACATTAGTGTAAAGGGGTAGTATTTGAGGCTAAAATAGGGAAAGAACAAGTCAAGAATTAGACAAGGTAAATGTCTTAAAGTTGGCAGGGCCTGGCCAAATACAAACTAGAATACTTAACAAACTGGCTAAAGAGATCTTTGAGCCATTAACAATTACCTCTGAGAACTTGTGGAGGATGGGAGAGATCCCAGAGGACTCGAAAAAGGTACTATATTTGCCAATCTTTAAAAAAGGGAATAACGACAACTCAGAGAATTACAGACCAGTCATTTTAACTTCATTACCCGGAAAGATAATGGAGCAAACAATCAGTTTCTAAGCACCCAGAAGATAATAAAGTGATAAGTAACAGTCAACATGGATTTGTCAAGAACAAATCATATCAAACCACCCTAATATCCTTCTTTTACAGGGTAACAGGCATTGTAGATAAAGAGGAAAGCAGCAGCTATGATATATCTCAACTTTAGTAAGACTTCTGATACTGTCTCATATGGCCTTCTCATAAACAAACTAGGAAAACATACCCTAGACAAATCTGCTATAAGGTGGGTGCACAAGAGGTTGGAAAACTATACTCACAGAATAGTTATCAATGGTCCATAGTCAAGCTGGAAAGTCATATCAAGTGGGGTCCCACAGGGATCTGCCCTAGGTCCAGTTCTATTTAACAGCTTCATAAATGCTTTGGATAATGACATAGGAATTATGCTTCAATCCAAGAATGGTGTTACTGTCCAATCACACTTTTCAGCCTTACTTACTAATTAGATAAAACAGGAGTTGCTTCAGATACTTCTTCTGATGTAATACACACTTCTACTTTGGAAACATCAGCTGGTTGGTTTTTTTTAAATGTCACAATGTAAAGTATTGGGCTAATCTTATAAACATTTCAGATTCCTGAGAAACATGAAGTTGTTTCCAAAACGCTGCAATTTGTTGATCCCTAATAGTTTTTAAATCACATGTACACTGATACACTTCCTGATATATTTGGAAAATCCCCATATTTCTGATGTATATATTAATTTTGTTTGTTTAATAGAATCAGACCATCCCCTTGCACTGAGGCAGGAACAAGTACACGGAGACCATTCCTGAAAGCTGTTTGTCTAACTTGTTCTTTAAAACCTCTAATGACAGGGATTCCACAACCTCCCTTAGTACATTTTATGGTTAAAAAGCTTCTCCTAATGTCTAACCTTAATCTCGCTTGCTACAGATGAAGCCATTAGTTCCTGTCCTAACTTCAGTGGACAGAGAGAACAATTAATCACCATCCTCTTTATAATAGCCCTTAACATATTTGAAGAGTATCAGATCCCCTGCTCAGTTTTCTTTTGCTCCTCCCCCCTCTGCAAGTAATTTATGCAAACTAGAAAGATTTTTTCAAGATTTTTGCTTACTCCAATTAATTTTTTTTTAATAGGATTTCCATAAATACTTCACTCAGATATCCCTTCATGATTTCCTCTCAGAACTTCTGGTGACCATACCTATTATATGTTTTTGAAATGTAGTTTGTGTAAAGATGCATCACAATAACAATGTTTTATTGAAGAAATCTTCTCCTAAACTTCTATGGCACCATATTAACAATTTTTTAAAAATAAAAAAGCTTTCAAGCTCTATATTTTCACCCATTTAACTGCTACTCCAGAGGCATCTTTGCACCTTCTTTTCATACTGTCCCATATGTTTGGAATTGCATTTCAATATTCGAGTACAACTTTTAAAGAACAGGAGTACTTGTGGCACCTTAGAGACTAACAAATTTATTTGAGCATAAGCTTTCAGGGGTTACAGTCCACTTCATCAGATGCATAGAATGGAACATATAGTAAGAAGATATATATACATACAGAGAACATGAAAAGGTGGAAGTTGCCATACCAACTGTAAGAGGCTAATTAATTAAGATGAGCTATTATCAGCAGGAGAAAAAAAACCTTTTGTAGTGATAATCAAGATGGCTCATTTCAGACAGTTGACAAGAAAGTGTGAGGATACTTAACATGGAGAAATATATTCAATTTGTGTAATGACCCAGCCACTCCCAGTCTCTATTCAAGCTCAAGTTGAAGGTATCTAGTTTGCAAATTAATTCCAGTTCAGCAGTTTCTCAATGGAGTCTGTTTTTGAAGCTTTTTCTGTTGCAAAATTGCCACCTTTAAGTCTGTTACTGAGTGACCAGAGGGGTTGAAGTGTTCTCCTACTCGTTTTTGAATGTTATGATTCCTGATGTCAGATTTGTGTCCATTTATTCTTTTGTGTAGAGATTGTCCAGTTTGGCCAATGTACATGGCAGACAGACTCCAACGAGAAACTGCTGAACTGGAATTAATTGGAGAGCCTGATGAAGCTCCAGCCTGCCTTGGGTGTGCTGGGCTGTGCACCGCCAGGATTTCCTGTGATAAGTACAGTAGTTAAAGACTCTTTGCCCTCCCTCCATTAGTTTCTACTTAACCCGTTTCAGGATTTGGGAACAGAGTGGAATGGATTCTCTTTGGCCTGATAACTGGCCTCTGGAGGTGGGAGGTGCTAGAGGGTCCAGGGGAAGGTGGGAAAAAACCTGATTGTGTGCTAGGTATCCTAAAATTCGGGGTCATTTTTCAAATTGCAGCGCATCAGTCCAAAGTACTTTGTATAAAAATGCTCTCCTAGAAATGAGTGCAAAATGAACCATCAAACAAGGAAACTCCTGCTTTCACTATTGAAAATTTTATTGAGGGGATAGGTCATTGCTTCACTCCTTTAAGAGCTATTTGTAATATGTAATAGACATGCAGTGTATTTTCTAGGTGGTGATGAGCAGTTCCTCCTCTACCCCTAAAGCAATTACTTGAAGCCATCAGGCATGAGATTTAATTACACTTGTGTTAGGTTGCAGAAATTAGAAATCTTAACTTTGTCCAGGAAATCGTTCAGGTCTTCATTACATATAATACTAGTGAAGACAGCAAACCTGTGTACGTGTTATATTTGCGGTACTATGCATATGTAACTTTTCTAAATATGTTTTGTTTGTTTTTAAATAAATCAATGTGAACAAGATCTAAATGAAATAAATTCCAGTGAGTGTTTTTTTTTCTTTGCTTCTGTCTATAGTGTTGTATATTGAGGACTATAATGTTATTTTATTTTAAAGGTGTTATATGTTTTCATATGTTAATTGGCCATTATGCCAAGTATCAACAAGAAGCATCAATTTGAATTACCTGCCTGTGAAATACTTTCTTAATATCGGAGAAGAAATGAAGGGGGCTACATACAGTTCTTGCTATCATTTACTGTGAATTAGTATGAATGGGGTTAATAGTAATATGGCATCTTGTATAATTCTCTTAATTCATACTAATTCTGTTATTCCCTACCCTTCAGCCTTTGACAGTGTTTAGTCCCATACTGAACTAAATCAAACGGGGGGAGGGAGGGAACAGATCTTGTTGCTTTTCAAATTAAAATGTTGCATTTATAATTACCTTTACTAGAAAAACAAAGCTCAAAAATTAATTATGCTTTCTGTAGGGAAAAATATTTACAACACGTCTTCAGTCAAAACCTCTTCTTCAGATAAGAGTAAAACTGTCATTTCCCCCACTGTTCTCTGCTATTGAGTTGGTAATAAAAGTCACTGATACTGATAGTCACTTCAGTACCTGCTTCTATGTCATCTTAAGTTATTGTCAACAAACACGTAAATGAACATGAAGTGACAGGGACAAATCAGAATCGTTTCTATAAAGGAAAATCATGGCCTTCAAATCCACTAGAATTCTCTATTTATGTCAATAAAATACTAGATAAAGGATATAATTTGATCTTCCTAAAAGTCTGATACAGTCCCTCACAAGAGGTGGCTATGGAAGTAAAGGATTTGTCTATGCAAACAATTAGCCCCATGGCAAGCTGGCATGTGAATCTAGCCCACCGAGCCTGATTCCGTCGAGCTGAATGGGTACACCCTGTAGATGTGCATAAACAGTTTGTTGGAGCGCTTTGACATAGTCCCTTTTGAAACAGGACTAGATCAAAGCACGTTAGTGGGCTGTTAATGCACATAAGTGGAGTGCACACAAACAATTAGCTCACAGCTGGTTAGTGTGGGCTAGATTCACACCCCAGCTTCCTGTGAACTAGATGTTCTTGTGGACAAACCCTAGGTAATCCTGCAGTGAGAACATGGCCAGAGGGTATCCGAGGTATGGGAAGACTCTGCCTTCCTAAACAGCCTGATGTCCCCCCGCCCGTGCTCCACCCCCAGGCCCCATTGTGTCTGCTGTTCCCTTTGTGCCAGAGGCTGGGGCAGTCAGGCTGGGGTCCACACTATGCTACCCGTCCTCCCGGTGCTTTGGCCGTGCCGCCTGCTCAACACTGGGGCTGGCAGCTCGGGGCGAGGGTGGGAGGGAGGTAGCTGGATGGGGGTTGGGCCAGGCAGCCCCAGCCCCTGTGGCCCGGAGAGGCTGGGGCATTCTGGCTGGGGGTTGGGTGGCACAGCCCGGGGAGGCTGGGGCCATGCTGCCCGGCACTCTGTGGGGGAGAGGGGGCTGGGCACGCTAGCCTGGGGCAGGGGCCAGTGGCCACAGTTGGGGCACTGGGCTCCTGTGAGTCCACAAGGGGCTGGGCCTTGGGCAGGAGGGGTGGAGCTGGGGGGCTAGTCTCCCCAAGCCAGGGGTTCACCCACCGCCCATGAGTGAGAACTAAAATTATGATTTACAGATTAAAAACTGATTAAGAGGCAACATACAAAGACTAAGAATAATTGAACAATTTTGGAAATGGCAAAAAGTTAACAGTTGGGTGTTCCTTCTTTCCTAGGGCTAGTGTTACTTAATATAATTATTAATGATCTGGAAAAGGGGATAAAAATGAGGTTGCAACATTTTCACATGACTTTGTCATAAATATAAAGGGAAGGGTAACTCCCTTTAAAATCCCTCCTGGCCAGAGGAAAAATCCTCTCACCTGTAAAGGGTTAAGAAGCTAAAGGTAACCTCGTTGGCACCTGACCAAAATGACCAATGAGGAGAGAAGATACTTTCAAAAACTGGGAGGAGGGAGAAAAAACAAAGGGTCTGTGTCTGTCTGTATGCTGCTTTTGCCGGGGATAAACCAGGAATGGAGTCTTAGAACTTTTAGTAAGTAATCTAGCTAGGTATGTGTTAGATTAAGATTTCTTTAAATGGCTGAGAAAAGAACTGTGCTGAATAGAATGACTATTCCTGTCTGTGTGTCTTTTTTGTAACTTAAGGTTTTGCCTAGAGGGATTCTCTATGTTTTGAATCTAATTACCCTGTAAGGTATCTACCATCCTGATTTTACAGAGGTGATTCCTTTACTTCTATTAAAAGTCTTCTTGTAAGAAAACTGAATGCTTTTTCATTGTTCTAAGATCCAAGGGTTTGGGTCTGTGGTCACCTATGCAAATTGGTGAGGATTTTTACCAAACCTTCCCCAGGAAGTGGGGTGCAAGGGTTAGGTGGATTTTTGGGGGAAAGACGTGTCCAAACTAAGTTGCCCAGTAAACCCAGTTAAAGTTTGGTGGTGGCAGTGGAAATTCCAAGGGCAAAGGGTAAAATTAATTTGTACCTTGGGGACGTTTTAACCTAAACTGGTAAGAATAAGCTTAGGAGGTTTTCATGCAGGTCCCCACATCTGTACCCTAGAGTTCAGTGTGGGGGAGGAACCTTGACAGACTTATTTAAAAGAGTCAAGACTGAGGAACTTCAGTGGGATCTAAAAAAGGTGAACAGGCAACAGGATGTCAGGTAACGTTCAGTGTTGGCAAATGCACATTGGAAAGAATAATCTGAATTATTTATACATGTTTCTCAGTTCTAAACTAATTGTAACCAACCATGGAATCATGATTGTAACTAATCATGTTTGCCAGAAGCGGGGAATGGGCAACATGGGATGGCTCACTTGATGGTTACCTGTTCTGTTCATTCCCTCTGGGGCACCTGGCATTGGCCACTGTTGGAAGACAGGATACTGGGCTAGATGAACCTTTGATCTGACCCAGTATGGCGGTTCTTACGGAAAAGGCCTAGGTCACTGTATTAACTTAAAGCCAGTGGGTGTCAGCGATCAATACAGAAAAAAATAAGATGTAGAAAGATATTCTGGTCATTTCATCTTAAAAAATTATAACTGACATAAAAGAGATTTGAAGACTGGGAAGAAAAGTGATTAGAGGCCTGGGAAGGAGCATTTTTTGAAAAGATGGGGCTGTTTTACTTTATAGGAAGAAATAGAAATAATAGAGGTATATATACATCAGAGAATAGACTAGAATAGAAGAAAATAAATTGGGTGTTCCTATTAACTCTTTGATAAGAGGTCATCTAATAAAATTGGCAAAAATATAAATCTGATAAAAATAAATATTTTTATATCGTATATAGTTAACCTGTGTACTTATTAGTACAATGCAACACTGAGTCTGAGTTTAGCAAGACTGTAAAAGGACTACATGTTTATGTGGCTAATGTAAAAAACATGCAGTTACACCTATGTGTGAATCTCTATCCTATCTATATGAGCAAATTATCTGCCATTGTTTAAAAACATAAGCTAATCACTAACTTCCTTAGTTTAGGAAGAAACTTCTGTGAACATGTTAATCTATAAATGTTTGTTATGAGGACTCTTGAATCTTCCTGTGGAGAATCTGATACCACTGTTGGAGACAAGGTACAAGGAGTAAATTGAACACCGATCTGACCTGTTATGACAACTAAATGAAAGCCCCATCAGGTCACGGAGCAACCCTGTGATAAGTGTTGGCAGACAGGGGATCCTGAACACCACTGTTGTGGATGACCTGAGGATCTTGTCCATGCAACTGGTGAAATGGAACATAAGTAACTATGTCCCTCTGGTTGGGAAAATAAATCCTTAAATCAGATTACAGTTTGGTGCAGTGGCATAGTGCTGAGTTAGAAGAGATAATCAAAGACTCATTAAGACCTTTAACAAAGTTATGGTATAAAAATTTTAAAATTAACTTAGACTTCTTAAAAAAGAATATTAGGCTAAACGCTCAGAGTTCTTAACATATATCTGCCGGTATTTACAGTAGTCTTTGCAAATACTGGATATTAGTTATGTACTGTGTAGTAGTAGTAGTAGTAGCCTTACAAAGCATAAAAAATAGAACTGTAAATTGGAAAGTGTTTCAGACCTTATTCATATTCATGCTTAAAGTGTTTTTTTTTAAATGATTAATACAAAAACGTTCTATTTTCTGTTGATTTAGTTGCTTAATTATTTAAACTGTGCTTGTCAAAGGTAGCTGGTTTTAATTTTTGTTGCATACATTATAGTAATTGTATTCTTTAATCTTCTAGCTAAAGTGGTTTAATCATTTTAGAAAATGGAATAAAAAGAGCTCTTTGAAAGCAAAGTAGTCAACAAGAATGGAAAACTAGGAAGAAAATGTTAAAAAACCCTATTCTTCTAGTTAAAACTATATATGACAAATAGAACAAGCTTTAGATAGAAAAAATAAATTATTTTAAAATGAAGGAAACTAGGAAGAAAAATATATTTGACCACATACTTTTCACCAAAATAAAAAGAAATACAATCTCATGGAAGATTAAAAACAAAGGACTACTGAGAAAATAACACAAACTGAAAAAAATGATAAAATTCAGCCATAAAAAGCAAAACAATAAAATAAAGAGCTAGTGAACAGGGGACCACAAACAGAGAAGTTTGAGGGGGGAAGAAAGAGATCCCCCTGCTGAATGAAAAGGTGGAAGTACTAATCTTAGGGTGAGTGAGTTTGGCTGTTTGTATTTTTCTTGCTCTTTCAGGTTTTTAAAGTTATAGGGTCAGTTGGGATTAAGTGTTTGGGGACTGTTTGAGCATTTGTTCCCTGAATCTTCTTTGATCAGCCTCAATCAGACTTGTGATCTCTCCTGGTGTGATTAATGAGGGGGTAGAGCTAACCTAGGAGAGAAGGCCTTAAAAGCCAAAGACTAAGCAACCACAGGGAGTTTGAGAGGGAGTTTGTAAAATCGAGTCATAATATAATCACTATGTTAGGAAGGGCTGCATTGCCAGTGCCAACATTGCTCCTGTCTTCACCTGAACTTGTATCCAGACAGAGAACCTCATCATGGATTCCTCTATCCAGCTCCTGGTGTGGATTTGCAGAGACTGTGGCCTGCATTTCCCACTGTCAGCAAGCCACGCTGGGGTGGAAGGGGAGACCATCAAGTGTAAAATGTGCCTGCTCATGGAATCTTTCAGGAATCAGGAGGGAGAGCTACTGGAGGAGGTGGCTAGGCTGAGGAGCATTTGTGTCCATGAGGAGTTCATTAGGAGTATTCATATGGAGACATCCAAAGCTGAGGAAGCTATCCAGCTAGACAGGACTGCCGTCATGCCATCGGGGGAGGAGGATATGGCTCTGTCACAAGGCTGCTGCTTACTTACTGCAATGCTCCAGCCCTACTCCCAACCCACCCATCATAGTGATGAAGAACCTTTATGCTACATTGGAAACAAGAGATGAGGAATCACCCCCAAAGGTGGTGGAGGAGAAGCCATGTACTTCAAGGCTGGGAAGATTGCAGCCACCAGTCCCAGGAGGAAACATAGGGTAGTGGTGGTTGGTGACTCTGTTCTGAGGGTCTTATCTCCCTGATATGACATCCTGGGAGATATTCTACCTGCCAGGAGCCCGTATCCGCTACATTATGGAGGGATTGTCAAGAATCATCCAGCCCTCTGACTACTACCCCGTGCTACTCATCCATGTGGGCCCTAATGATACTGCAAGGTATGACCCTGAAGAGATCAGAAGTGACTACAGGGCTCTGGGAGTAAGGGTGAAAGAGTTGGAGGCACAGGTGGTGTTCTCTTCAATCCTTCTGGTCAAGGCTAGTGTTACCCCAAAAATAGATTTTGGGACCCTGCTACAGTAACCTGCCTATTGCCCCTTTCATCTGTTCTTCCTGAGGTAAAAGTTTCCAGGGTTGTTAAGGAAACACTAAAGGACACAGATATAACCTTCTGATAAAATAATTGACACAGGCAGTATTCTTTCCAAAACAAAGTATCATTTATTGATGTAATTAATAATCGCTACTACAGTATGATCTAAAACTCCTAAACAAGACACAAAATCCCTGAGATGCAAATTAAAGAGCATTCTAACTACAATAGCATATAGTTCAAACGATGCTAAGCAAAGCCATTTGCTACAAGTGGCCAGTCTGCAACAAATTGCTGACAGCACATCTTAAATTGCTTTAAAGTTTACATAGATATATTGCAAATAATAACAGAATTTTATGCGTTCTTGTCAACGCACACACACACTAACCCTATATACTATCCTATCCTATACTTATACTAAACAATAATTAAATGAATATCAAGCTTACTCTATACATTTTTTGATGTTTCCTTTTAAAAATCACTGCTGCTGCTGTTCAGTTCCTGGTCAACCAGTTCTTCTCCCCTCCAGTTTTCTTTTGTCTCTCTGCAGCAGTTTTCCTGTGTCTCCTCTAGCTGGCTTTTAGGGTCTTCCCAAATGTCTCTCTCTTCCTCAGACTCTGACTCTGGACTCCAGAATTGTTGCTAGCCTTTTTTGGTGGATTGTAGCTCTCTCTCTTAAGATAACTTTATATTTTTAGAAGCAGTTACCTCAGTCACACATGCTCTGTCTTAACCCTTACTTCAGAATTCTGATTGACAGCTCTGACCTATACAACAAATTGTGATCGGTATAGGTGGGTTCTGACGACCTAGCTGCTCAGCTAACTGACCTCCCTCTCACTCCTTACTGCACATGCTCAGTAGCTACCAATCTTGCACCTGGTCACTGTTGTCATTTACCTCAGAGCTGTGATTCTGCTGATCCACACACACATACTTGGCTCTTTGCCAGTGCACCATTTTAGAAACCCAGTCTTCTTACTGAGCATGCTCAGAGTCTGCAGCCTTCATCTCAGGGTGGAGTGAGTTTTTCTTATTCAAAATAAAGATTGGAGAATTTATCTGCTAATTGTAGGGGCGCGGGCAGAGACAGATGCATCCTGGAGGTGAATGCTTGGCTGCGAGGATGGTGTCACCAGGAGGGCTTCAGCTTCTTTGACCATGGGATGCTGTTCTGGGAAGAAGGACCGCTAAGCAGAGATTGGGTCCAACTATTGAGGAAGGGGAACAGCATATTTGGATACAGACTGCTAACCTAGAGGCGAGCGCTTTAAACTAGGTTTGATGGGAGCAGGTGACAAAAGCCCACAGAAAAGTCAAAAACATGGAGACTGGAAAAAAATCAGAATCGGGGTGTGGGGGGAGCATGGTGCATTATAGCTAGGATAAGGCAAAGACAAGAGAGAACTTAGGGGGGAAATCAAATCAGTATCTTACATGTCTGTGTACTAATGAGAGAAGTAGGGGAATAAGCAGAAAACTTCAAAAGCTAGTTAATAAACACAACTATGACATAGTTGGCGTCACAGAGACTTGGTGGGATAATACGTATGACTACAATATTGGTATAGAAGGGTACAGCTTGCTCAGGAGAACAGGCAGGGAAAAAAGGAAGGAGATGTTGCCTTATATATTAAAAAAATGTATACTGGACTGAGGTTGAGCTGGAAATAGAAGACAGACTTGTAGAAAGTCTCTGGATAAGGATAAAAGGGGTAAAAATAAGGGTGATGTCATGGTAGGGGGTCTACTACAGATCACCTAACCGGGGGAAGAGATGGATGAGGCTTTTTTTAAAACAGCTAACAAAATAATTCAAAACACAGGACTTGGTGGAGATGGGAGACTTCAAATACCCAGACATCTGTTGGGGAAATAATACAGAAGGGCACAGATTATCCAACATGTTCTTGAAATGTATTGGAGACAATATTTTATTTAAGGAAGTGGAGACAGCTACTAGGGGAGAGACTGTTCTAGGCTTGATTTTAACAAATAGGAACTGGTGGAGAATTTGAAAGTGGAAGGCAGCTTATGTGAAAGTGATCATGAAATGGTAGACTTCATGATGCTAACGAATGGTAGGAGGAAAACAGCACAATAGGGATAATGGATTTCAAGAAGGCAGACTTTAGCAAACTCAAAGAGTTGGTAAGTAAGATCCCATGAGAAGCAAGTCTCAGCAGAAAAACATTTCAAGAGAGTTGGCAGTTTTTCAGACATTATTAATGGTACAAGAGCAAACTATCCCACTGCATAGGAAAGATAAAAAAAGTATGGAAGAGATCACCCTGGTTTAACCAGAAGATTGTCAATGATCTGAAATTCAAAAAAGAGTCCTACAAAAAGTGGAACCTAGGTCAAATTCAAAAGGATGAATATATAAAAAAAATACCACAAGTATGTAGGGACAAAATTAGAAAGGCCAAGGCACAAAACGAGATCAAACTAGCTAGAGACATAAAGGGTAACAAGAAAACATTCTACAATACATTAGAAGCAAGAGGAAGTCCAAAGTCAGGGTAGGCCCATTACTCAATGGAGGATGGGGGAAGAGGAGGGCAATAACAGAAAATGTGGAAATGGCAGAAGTGCTAACTTACTTTTTTGTTTCAGTTTTTTCACCAAAAAGTTTTGTAGTGATTGGACGTCTAACATAGTGAATGCCAGTGAAACTTAGATAGGATCAGAGGCTAAAATAGGGAAAGAACAAGTTAAAAATTACTTAGACAAATTTGATGTCTTTAAGTCACCAGGGCCTGATGAAATACATCCTAGAATACTCAAGGAGCTGACTGAGTAGTTACCTGAGCCATTAGCGATTATCTTTGAAAAATCATGGAAGATGGGAGAGATTCCAGAGTACTGGAAAAAGGCAAATATAGAGCCAATCTATAAACAGGGAAATAAGGACAACCCAGGGAATTATAGACCAGTCAGCTTAACTTCAGTACCCAGAAAGATAATGGAGCAAATAATTAAGATCAGTTTTCAGATACCAAGGCAATAATAAGGTGATCAGTAACAGCATGGATTTGTCAAGAACAGATCATGTCAAACCAAACTAATATCTTTCTTTCACAGGGTAACAAGCCTCATGGATGGCGGGAAGCCGTAGATGTGGTATATCTTGGCTTTACTAAGGCTTTTGATACTGTTTCACATGATCTTCTCATAAACAAACTAGAGAAATACAACCTAGATAGAGATACTATACGGTGATTGCATAACTGGTTCGGAAGACTGTTTCCAGAGAGTAGTTATCGGAGGATCAGAGTCAAGCTGGAAGGGCATATTGAGTGCGGTCCTGCAGTGATCAGTCCTAGGTCCGGTTCAGTTCAATATCTTTATCAATTATTTAGATAATGGCATCGAGAACATAAGAACATCCATACTGGGTCAGACCAAAGGTCCATCTAGCCCAGCATCCTGGTTTCCAACAGTGGCAAATGCCAGGTGCCCCAGAAGGTAGTAGGTATCCTTATAAAGTTTTTGGACAATACCAAGCTGGGAGGCTTTATAAGTGCTTTGGAGGATAGGATTAAAATTCAAAATGATCTGGACAAACTTGAGAAATGGTCTGAAAAGAATCGGATGAAATTCAATAAAGACAAATGCAAAGTATTCTACTTAGGATGAAAGAATCAGTTGCACACTTACAAAATGGGAAAGGACAGCCTAGGAAGGAATACAGAAGCTCCCCGACTTACACAATCGTTCCATTCTGGAATGCTTTGCGTAAGTCGGAAACGCAAAAAAAATTACGCAAAAAAACAACAACAAAAACCCTCCTATTTCTAGCTTACGGAACTTTTTCCGTAAGTGCGGATTTGCGTAAATTGGGTCTTATGTAACCTGGGGAGCATCTGTACTGCAGAAAGGGATCTTGGGGTCATAGTGGATCACAAGCTAAATATGAGTGAACAGTATAACACTGTTACAAAAAAAGCAAACATCATTCTGGGAGGAGCAGGAGTACTAGCAGGAATATTGCAAGCAAGACATGAGAAGTAATTCTTCAGCTGTACTCCACGCTGATTAGGCCTCAACTGGAGTATTTTGTCCAGTTCTGGGTGCCATATTTCAGGAAAGATGTGGACAAATTGGAGAAAGCCCAAAGAAGAGTAGCAAAAAAGGTCTAGAAACATGACCTATGAGGGAAAATTGAAAAAAAAAAATGGTTTGTTTAGTGTGGAGAAGAGAAGACCAAGAGGGAACATGATAAAAGGTTGTTACAAGGAGGAGAAAGAAAAAATGTTCTCCTTAACCTCTGAGGATAGGACAAGAAGCAGTGGGTTTAAATGGTAGAAAAGGCAGTTTAGGTTGGATGTTAGGAAAAAAAAATTTCTAAGTATGAGTGTAGTTAAACACTGGAATAAATTGCCTGGGGAGATTCTGGAATCTGCATCATTGGAGATTTTTAAGAGCAGGTGAGACAAACACCTGTTAGGGATGGTCTAGATCAGTGGTTCTCAAACTTTTGTACTGGTGACCCCTTTCACATAACAAGCCTCTGAGTGCAACTCCCCTTATAAATTAAAAACATGTTTTTACATATTTAACATCATTAGTAATGTTGGAGGCAAAGCGGGGTTTGGGGTGGAGGCTGACAGCTCGTGACCCCCCATGTAGTAATCTCACGACCACCTGAGGGGTCTCAACCCCCAGTTTGAGAACCCCTGGTCTAGATAATCCTTAGTCCTGCACTCATGTGCAGGGGACTGGACTAGATGGCCGCTTGAGGTCCCTTGCAGTCATATGATTCTGTGATAAAATTATTGATGAATAATTATATATTGTGGTAAACCCAGGACAAACAGCTACAAAAGGGGGGGATAGTAATTAGTCCCAGAGGTTTAAAAGGCCCCTCCCTATCCACCGAGGAGAGAGAACCATGGGGCAATAAGGTTCAGCTGGAAAAGGGGTTGCTAGGGAACCAATTAGGTTCAGCTGACTCCAACTACTTGGGACCTTTTTAAACCCTCCCCTGGGTGGTAGCAGGGGGAGAGTGAAGGAGTGAGAGGAGCAGGGAAGCTGCCAGTAGGCTGTTTGCAGCAAGACACCAAACCTTCCTAGTAGGGAGGCTGCACTCGCTCCCCAGGAGGGAAGGAAAACAAGCACAAGGGACTGACCGAGGAGAGGAGTAACAGGACCCTGTGCCACCTATAAGGATTTGCCTTGCCCCAAACCTGAATCTCCAAGGCTAAAAAGGACTGAGCCTCCTGAGGCGAACAAGATATTTTACCACAATATATATAAAAGTATCTCAGAAGGGCACAAAAACAACAGGAATGAAAATTTTAAAATCTGAACTTGACAAATTAAAAATTCTGAACGTAAAATGTGGGGAAAGAGTCATCCAGTTGCTCAAAACAAGTTATTTTAACGTCTCTAATTTTATGGTTTTAAATTGCATGCCTTTCATTTGTCTCCTTAGAGGAAAATGGTGTTATTGATAAACCCACAAAATTTAAATAGCACATCATTTTGAAATGGGGATTCTTATGTTTTGTTGTCCATGTAGAAACTGCCCTTTTAATATAGCTTGTCAAGTGATTTTGTGACAATTAAGCAAGTCCTTCTTCTCTTGCTTGTCTGTATGTGATGAAGTAATTGAGTGCTGAAAATGGAATGAAGACCAGGATGATTTAATATTTAGGTACTGAGATATACAGGTGAATTTTATAAAATGAGCTAAATAATTAATGTAATGATACAGTCAAAAGGAAACACCATCACACAGAATTTTTGAAATAGGAAAAAACTATTCATTGCATGCCACAAATTCAAACTGACAAATGGAAATGTTACCTTAACTGATTTCAGTAAGAAGAATATGTTGAAGTGATGCTACCAAAGTGGCCATGACCCTAGTTGATTGGGCTCTGACACCTTGTGGAGGAAGGGTGTCTGTTAACTCATAACAGCAGAATTTAGCCTGAAATCCACTTAGAAAGTCTTTGGGAAGTGATATCTTTCCCTCTCATCCATTCAGCAAAGGATATAACAAGTTTAAGCTATTTTCTAAACAACAACTTTTGCTCTTTGTAGGTAGAATGCCAAAGCTCGGTGAACATCTAGAGAATGAAGTCTCTTGTCCACACTGGTTATGTGCAGTTTTGGGAAGAATTGGACTGTTTGGTTCAGATGGAAATCGGAGAGTACTGTGGGAGTAAATTTAGGGTGAAGTTCTTAGATAAATGTTCTCCTTAGGAAAGTTTGTTTACAATGGATCAGCCAAAAGGATACACAACTCACCTACCTGCAAAATTTGATGATGGTGTCCAGAAAAACAACCTCCATAGTCATGTGGATTAAAGAGAATGAAACCAGGGACTTGAAGGGAGACTATGTTAATATTGAAAGGATCATATTGAGGTTCCATGATGGAATAAGTTGCATAAAAGGAGGGAAGATTCTGACCAGACCTTTCAGAAATCCTGCAGTCATAGGATGGCAAAGATGGAGTGATTTGTCAATCTGGGGTGACATGTGGAAATAATTGCTAAGTGTACCCATAGGGAGCTAAGGCAAAGCCTTGAAGTCTTTAAGGAAAGAGGTCATTTGTGGTTATATGGTGATACTGAATCTTTCTGCTTAGCTGTGTAGCACTTTGTAGTGAATTTCTTCCTACAATTTTTAAGGATGGCCTGAACAGTTTCCAAACATGTTCTTTCTAGGTTCAACACCTATCCAACCATGCTGTCAGATGGAGGGAATCTTGACTGTGAAGCCTGATCCTGCCCTTGTCCTGGGTCAATAGGTCCAGGAAGGATTGGATACTGATACAGGGCATGCTGACATCTGAAGAATGTTGGGGAACTGGAATTGCCTTGGCCATCTGGCAGAAATCAAGATGAGATTGGTCATTTACTAACAGAGCTTTCCACGATTCTGAAACAGCATGTTGTACATCGCCAGGTTGTCATCTTCAATTGAGCATCTGTCATCTCGCAAGATATCTTTGTAAGATGAAAATGATCTCTTGCAGTCCACACTGTTATTGGGCACTGATAAACACCTCAGAGCTCTTACAGCCAGATTTGGAAAGCAATCTCTTAAGTGGCACCAAAATTCCAGAATGTCAAGGCACTTCATTTCAGAAACAGCTACTGCTGTAACTACAAAACACGACTTTTTCCATCTCATTGTCTTCAAATATGGGAATATACTCCAATACATTTAGTGATGCAAGATCCAGAAGTTTGGCCTGATTGAGATCAAACACTTGGCAGGCTTTAAGAAAACTGGCAGTGGGTTGACAAGCCTGTTCAGAACCAGTCATGTAGACTTTGATTTTATAACTGTTTTTGCAAAGGGTTTTCTTAGCTAAGAGGTGGTCAGTCATGCCACTGAAGGACTTTGCCCAGCTGGCAAGATCGGCCAAATCATTGAACACCTTAAGTGATCTGATTTCTGGTTTTTTCATAAGCTATGAGAGTTGCCATTATTCTTGGTGCAAGTGCTTTAATTGCTGCAATATCTGCCTTTATTCCCATTGATTTACTTAAAGTGGTCACATCTGCAACAAATGAACTACAGCTTCACTCACGCTCTTCTTCAAAAAAGTCCACATAATCCTGCAAGTAGTTGGTATGAAAATGGACAGCTTCAAACCCGCTGTTCCACCGCGTGATTACCAGGGTAGGTGGAATTGCAGGCACTTTCTGTTTTTCCTGCAATGACTGACGGAACTGTCTTTGTGAGCAGGGCAGGCAGTGAATGCAAATTTTACAGCAATCATAAGTTCATTTATTTTTCAAATGTTTTTCTCCAGGTATCGCCCATTAATTTGAGAAGATGTGCAGTGCATATAACATACACTTATTCAGAAAAAGTGCTTAGAGGCTTCATTTTGATAATATATGCAGCATAGTCAGTGACAAAAGCAGTGACTTTATCAAAGGAATTCCATATTTCTGAACTGTTTCCACTATTGCATGACTCACAGTTTTGAAGTTCACAGTCTCTAAACATACACACTCTATTAGCAAAGACTTCAATTCCAAACTACCTTCCCCTTGTTGGCTTGAAATATCTGTAAAAGACAAACAGGGCACTGCCAGGATATTCAATATGTAGCACCCTTCAGCATCAGTTGTTCAATCTGCTATGAGATTAATTTCAAAACATTGATTCAGCAGTTCTTTCAGGTCACTGACAAGTCTTTCAAAAATTTTGGCAAGTATGCTGTTCGGAGATGATCTGAAGTAGGAATAACACCAGTGTTTTTCAGGGATGTTTCCAGATAGCTTTTCATAGCAAGGCTGTCTAGGACATGTAATGGAATGTTAGCGTGTATAAGTCAGTAAACTTCTGTCCTACGATACAGCTGTTCTTTGGTCTTTACAGTACATAGCTCATTCACTATTCTTTGTAGTTTAGTTTTCTCGCTCAGGCCTGATTCAAGCTCTTTTGCCTTATGTTTATGCAAAGCACTTTCTATATGTTTGTAATAGCTTCCTTTTCATGTGTAATCTACAGGATCATTACATGCTCTACAAAACATCAACTCGCCACTTTTATGAAATGTTCTCTTTGGGTTTTGACAACTTCTCTGCTTAGCAATGGTTTTTGACACTTTGCAGTATACTTGGTGTTGCCATTTTTTTCTCTCAGCCAGCTAAACCTCTTCATGCTTCAATAAGATTTTTTGTAATTAAACAGTGGCTAAACAACAACCAGGATCTAGAGCGGGCTGGGCCCCGGGCAGAAACTAAGGCGTGGGCCTCCTGCCACAAGAAGTGGAAGCCCAGCGGCTAGGGCCTGACTGCCCACACCCCACCTGCCAGAGTTAACAGCCCCTGAGGACCTAACTGCCCTAGCTCTGCTGGTGGGGAGTTGACAACTGCCTGGGGCTGAATCCCTGAGCTCCTGCTGCGGGGGTCTGATTTCTCTCAGGGTCCAAGGAACTGCTGGGGCTCTTGCAGGGGGGCTGTCCACAGGCCGGTTGCTGGGTGGTGAGGGAGAGGGGACTGAGTACTCCTGCCCCAGGTATGCTGCTCCAGCAGCTGCTGTGGGGCCCTCCCTTGACCAGTTCATCTGTGGGCCTCCTACTGCAGGGCTGTCTCCCAATCAGTTGATCAATGTGAGTCCTGCCAGGGCCGTCATCCGACCAGCTGATCAGCGGGGCTCCTGCATTTGCTGCGGGCCAGCTGCTTTTATGGGCCTGGGGACCCTTGCTTGGGGGTCTGCTGCACCCCTGGGCTGACAGCTGCTCCAGACCTGCCATGGTGGAGGAAGTCGCGGAGGTTCCCGGAAGTCACAGAGTTTGTGACTTCCATGAACTCTGTGACCAACTCGTAGCCTTAATCATAACCCTTTGTGCATTTTTCTGAGCTTTTTGTACTTGTTTTTGCAATTCAGAATTATCCATTAATTGCTTGATTAAACTTATGCTTAGCCCTGAAGGTATTGGGTTGATTCTTTTATATATCTGATATTGATCTTTAATTTCTTCATTCTCAATTTCGGGTAATATAAAATTGAAATTGCAACCAATCATTGAAGTTATGTTACACAAGCATTTGTTCTCATATGGATTAAGAATTATATTGTGATTTACCTTAAACAATGGACACTAACGTCTAATACATATACATTTTCTTTCAACATATACAACAACTGAGCCATTAAATGGGAAAGGATCTAATTGATAATGGCATTTTCCTTTTTCCTGATTTAAACATGCATCATAAGGTTGAATCACATAATTATTACAAATATATCCAATTCCTCATTCTTCCATACAAGCCTCAAGTTCCACAGTTTTCCAAGTCTTATTCTGTTTTATGGCCCATAATTTGTGTTCTGTTAGTTGCATTACAGTAGCAATAACATTTAACCCTAGTGCTACAATAGAAGATATCCATTCAATTTGAGTTTTAGACATCATAACTATATGTGGTAATCTGATTTAGTTGAGGATTGTATGTGAAATTTACCATTTTCCACCATGAATATAACTTTTGTTCAACTTTGGTGGCATGCTTCCATATTAGGCTTCTTATTTCTAAAGGTAAAATTCCACTCATTCCTTCTCATATAATGTCTTTCACTACATCACTGGTCCAAGTTTGTGCTTGTATACAAGCCAATGCCATATGTTCTACTGTATTTAGTATGGCTAGATGATTGGCTTTTTGCAATTTCTCCCAGCCAGGGAGCAAACTGGCTATGAGGTGATGGCTACTACTTGTGTCATTCAAAGATGTTATCAGAGGTTTTGATAAAGCTCCTAAGTGTCGTCCTACTGCATTTAACTTATTAGCCAATACCTCTTCATCTATACTATTTAATACTCCTAGCCCTGTACCTGTTCCTCCCAAAATTGTATCCATTAAACTTCTTTTCTTTCTATTAGGGGGAGTGTTTAATGAAAGTTGGGTTTCCATCCATCTTTTCCATCCTACAGGTAAAGGTTCGATATATTTACTACGTTGTGGTTTTTGGTAAGAAATATTCATCAGAGCTAAATCTACCATTGCTTCCTTTAAGGAGTAAGTAGGGTCTATTATTAATTGTCTCTTGATATCTTCCTTTTCTACATAGGGACCAAAATCAATTGATTATGGTTTAGATAGGCATAAAATAGTAAATATATAATTAATTTGAGGGCCAATAATTCTCCATATTCCACTTCAACACCTTTTTGTTATGTTCATATTACCTTCACACCAATAGTGAAAAGTTGGCCTCTATTTTCTTCCGTACACTCATTGTTTTTTTTTATTATTATATGTGTATATCAGGGTACTTGTAACTTTAACTGATTCCTAAATATAACTTTTGTCCATAATTTACACTGAATATCTATTTTATTAATAACTCCTCATGAATCAATGATCTGAAATTTTGTTTCTGCTTTATTAATAAGATTATGATCCATTGTACAAGTACTGTTTCTCGTCTTTTTGCACCCCATGTAGGGACATACCATGCTGTAGTAGCACATAAAGAATTCTGATCTGGATGTATTATAAGATTATATGAGCATGTGATTATTGTAGATCCATCTATCACTGCACATTGCCATTGCCCAGTTCTTGCTATTTTTCCCCATATTTTACCTACATTATCAGTAGCATCCCAATCACATCTCGAGGGTTTTGTCGAAGTATGGTAATCAGGATTGGTCATTAAATGTCCTCAACCTTGAGAAGCATATTTATGAGCATCATAATACGTAAGTGTAAGTGTTTTACCTTTCTGATTTTGTGTGCCAGACTCTATAATCCCCATGGGCCCCATTATAATTGTCATTACTCTAGGCTTAGTTTTTTTAATTGTAAAAGCACACTCTTGAATACTATTGACAGCAGCCATTTTATTGGATTTCATCCATTATATTGTTGTTTTCGTATCCAAATGTAATGTTATTGCTGAACTTATCAAAAGATTGGGTGAGTGTGCAATTATCTTTAATCGTTCCATTAGTGCACACTGCCATGGTTCAACTCTTACTGCTCTACTGCATATTGTACCTATCCCTTGCTGAGATTTCCTGATCATCCCTGTTTGAAATGTATTTCACTCCTGTTTCTATTCTGCTACTGGTCAACTTAGTTTGTGTCCTCCATTTTTGAGGTTTTCTAATAGAGAATCACTGCAGTGGCCATTTTGGATTTTTAGCTATAAACTATCATTAATTATAAACTTATCTAAAGCCTCAAATCTAAAACTAATTACTGTTCTAAGCTAAAGCATTATGATTAAAGCTCCCTGTTTGTCACAGAAGTCTTGGATTCCATGATTTTCCGTGACCTCTGTGACTTCTGCAGCAGCTGGTACACCTGGCCCCAGGGTCACCTGAGCAGCTCGAGCAGCCCCTGGGTCAGGCGCACCAGCCGCTGCTGGGGCAGTCTCAGGCCCCTCCACCCTCCACCCCCACCCAGCATCAGGAGTTTGGGTGTGCGGGGCTAAGGGTCGGGGGTTGGCATGCGGGGCAGTGCTTACCTGGGGGGCTCCCTGGAAGGGCCACAGGAACTCACCTCCCTCAGCTCCTATTGCCTCCACCCACAGGCACCGCCCCCACAGCTCCTGTTGACCACGGTTCCCAGCCAATGGGAGCTGCAGAACAGTGACTTGGGGCAGAGGAGAGGCAGTTTGTGGCACTAGGAGCTGGTGTGGTGGCGCTTCCCAGGAGCAGGGTAGGAAGCCATCCCCAGACCCCCTAACACCCCCCAGCACCTGCAGCGCCCCCTGAGCCACAACTCCTCCCCAAGCTCCTGCAGCGCCCCCCTCCCTAGCACCCGTGGGTTGTGACATCCCCCCCCAGCCCCTCCTCGGGCTGTACCCTCCTCGTCAGCACCCGCAGCACCCCCAGGTCTGCTCTCCTGAGCTCCACCCCAACTTTTAATCAGGGGTATATAGTAAAAGTCATGGACAGGTCACAGGCCGTGAATTTCTGTTTACTGCCCATGACCTGTACACGACTTTTACCCAAAATACCCATAACTAAAACATAGCCTTAATTATGATGCTGTCACTATCTTTGTTATACTAATTGGGAGAGGCGAATTGTTCATGAAGTCTCTCATGCCCCCCCGCATTCCCTCTCTGCTTGTCAGTATCTCTATGCCTGTCTCTGTCCTGGGTGCTGCAATCTTTATACAGGATCAAAACAGGTAAACATCTCTTGTGCCAAGACCCCCATTGAGAAAATATGCTCATACCATGGAATTCTGGTCATGTGCGAAGTATCTGCTGAGTCTATCTGCCAGTGTATTGTGTCTCTCTGGAAGGTATACTTCTGACAGATAATCTGGTGGCAAATACACCAGTTCCATAGATTGACAGTTTGTATGCAAAGGGATAAATCTTGCTCCCCCCTTTTTTTTATGGATGTAGAAAACTGTTATCATGTTGTCAGATATCACTTGAGTATATTTGCATTGTATAAATGTTAGGAATTTCTTGCTGGCCTCATGGACTGTTTGCAGTTCTATGAGCTTTTTGTGTATCCTGGACTCTTGTTGGATTCCATGTCCTTCTTCCAGATATGTGCCTATCCTAGCAAGGAGTTGGCCAGGATCAAAGTTTCCTTGGGATGGGATGGTTTGTTTGGCACATAAACCATCCAAAGTCAATACTGTAGGCAACAAAGAAAGAGTTTCAGAAAGCACGTCACATGGGTGCAGGATGCCATATGACCTACAAAGACAAACATGAGGAAACTGATGTCTGTGGACTCAGTTTGGGTTGAGTAAAAAGACTCTTTATGGATTGGAATCTGTCCTGAGGAAGGTACACTTTAGAAATGATAGACTCCAATGTTGCCCTGATAAGCTATACTCTTTGTGGAAACCAAAACAGACTTTTCTGTGTTTATTCCAAGTTCAAGTGACATTACAAGATTGAGAAAGGCTGAAGCTGCTGTCAGTACCTCCTCATGTGATTTCCCTATCAACAGCCAATTGAGAAAGACTGATCATTGATGGTGTTGGAAGTGCGCTGCCAAAACTGATAATTCTTTGTGAATTCCTTTAGCACTGTTAACAGTCCAAAAGGGTTAGGGTTACTGTTGAATGAGGGAATAATTGATGCCAAGGTTTCCCTCCTGAATCCTAATCTGTGTATAAAGAAATTGAGCTGTCTGAGATCTAAGGTGGGTCTCCATGCTCCCCTCTTCTTGGGGATGAAGAAATATGTTGAGTAAAAATCCTTCCCCCAGTGTTGAGGGGGTATCGGCTCTATGGCTCCCTGATGAAAGAGGGAATTTGCCTCTTGTGAGAGTCATACCTGTAGAGGAACATGAAAATAGATTTTGCAACAGGACGGGAAAGGAATTCTATGGTATAGCTGAAATGAATGATTTTGAGAACTCATCTGTCTAATGTTATCATCCACCAGGTGTAGGAAAAATGAGTTAGGCAGTCACCAAATTCAGTTTGGGACTGATAGATGCAACCTTTGGGTTGATTTGCAGCTTTTGAAGTTCTCATCAAAAGTATTTTTGATTGGAAGGAAAAAGAAGGAATGTTATGTTTGATCTGCTGTTTTTAAGGTAGTTCATAGGTCTGCTGATGGTAAAAGGTTTGAGGTGCTGGCCTACCCTTCTATGATTGTGGCCCCTGATATTTCCTCTTGGGTGTTGGGCATAGATTCCCAGTGAGCCTTTGAGTGTAAGGAATTATACATTTTCTCACTGAACAGGTTGTTGCCATGAAAGGGCAGATTCTCCATAGTAAATTGAACTCTCCTGGAGAATTCATATGAATGAAGTTATGACTCTCAATGCATGGGTCAGGAGGCTATGCCTGCTACATCATCTGAGGTCTGGAGGGATATCATGGTGATGAATTTACCCTCCTAAACAAGAGCCTGAAATTATGTTGCATATTCTTGGGGGAGCTTGTCCATGAGTTCTGCAATTGTTTAGTAACTGACAAAATACTACTTCGAAATTAATACCTGATAGTTAGCTCTTTGGAATTGTAGGGTGATTGAAGTGAAAACCTCTCTCATGAGGAGGTCCAAATGTCCAGTTTTGTCAGAAGTAGTAGCCCTTGATTGATGTTGCCTACTTTTTTTGGTGGCAAGAATTCAGGATAGGATGTGTAAATAAAAATTTTGCTCCTCTAGCTGGCACAAAGTATTTCTTTTTTGCCCTGTAGCAATGCAAGAATCACCCAGCGGTGCCTCCTGCTGCTTATCCTGGGAATTAGCTCTTCTTCTAGCTCCGGAGCGCTCTCTGCCGGCCTGTGTCTCACCTTTCGCTGGCCCCGTGTCCCTCCCGGACCCTGGTGCCCTTTTCCTTGGGGTTCTGCCCCAGCAGTACTCCTACAGCTGTCTGGGCCTCCCCTCCTCGGGGAACCCCCAAGCCTCTACCCCCACCTCACCTCAGTCTATGGCTACTGCGAGTCATCAACTAGCCCCCGTTCCCTGGGGCAGACTGCAGTGTATAAGCCATTCACCATAGGCAAAAGGGGTTTTGGACCAACTACCTTTGCCTACCCTGGGCCGCACCTCTGCAACCCCAGTGTCCTTTCCGGCCTTTAACAAGGCCTTTAGCCTGGGGGGTTTCAGGCTGGAGCTCCCCCAGATCCTCTAGTCTTCCCTAGCCCTGCTCTACTCTAGGTACTCTGTTCAGCTCCCCAGCAGCCAGGCCCTTCTCCCTCAGCAAGCTAAAGAGAGACTGCCAGCTCCTGGTTCACTGGCCTTTTATAGGGCCAACTGTGGCCTGATTGAGGCGTGGCCCAGCTCTGGCTCCTTCCCCACTCAGTGAGCCTTTAGCTGGCAGTCCCAGGCCTCTCCCAGAGCTAGCTTTAACCCTTCCAAGCCAGAGCAGGGTGACCGCCCTGCTACATGCCCTCTTTGGAATGGGAGCACACATTGCTGGGGGATGCCAGACTCTCTTATCTGGCTTCAAGACGGCCTCATATATCACCACCTTGGTAAGTCCTGTGCTCTATAGAATGTCTAGGAGTTTCTGAGGTGTCTCTTAGACTTCCTTCAGAATCTGGAGTGTGTCAGCAACCCTCTTTAATAAGTCCTGAAACTGCCTGTAATCATCAGGCAGAGAAAGCGAGGCCAGTGGAACTGCCTCATCGGGAGGTGAGGATGATATTGAACCCAGTGATACTGGCGGGTCCTGCTGCTGCTTCTTTTTCTACCAGTGATTTCTGAGGGCACTCAGAATCCTCTCTGGAATGGAAAGGATGATGTGATTCTCAGTGGGAATGTACAGTTTCTGTACAGTGGATGTACAGATCCCATTGTCCCCAGTAAAGCCAAAGAGAGGTTACTGTTCTAGGACCATGCTGCTTGGTTCCTCTGCCTATTGTTCAGGGAGCTCTTCCCAGCCAGGGTCAGAGTGGGGCCGCATTGCTTGATCCATGAGAAATTTCTTTGTCCATACTCATGAGCATGGCAGATTTGGCTGGGGATGGGTCAGCAAATAGCACACTTTGAAAAGATGTGATCTTCTCCAAACCAGTACAGTCACTTATTATGGACGGCGCTAACTGGGAAAGTCTCAGGGAAGGAAATACCATTCTTTAATCCCAGGAACTTTCATGTTATAGTTTCCCTGTATTGGGATAAAAGGGAGAAGAATGACTGGGAGAGGGGGAGACCCCCGATTCCTAACATAACTAAACTCACTACCTATATAATTGCCTAACATATAAAATTTACTTACAATAGTTACAGGATCGGGTTTATGGGCAATGAAGGGTGCCATCTCAGGCCATGTGGCAGTAGAAAGAAACTGGGGAGGCGGTCAGTCTGCACTGCCCCTTATGCCCTCAGTTTGGAGCATGAGAAGGAGAAAAGTGAAGATACAAACCAACAGACTCTGCTAGCAAAAATCTTCCCATCTCAGGCACATGGAGCATGTACACCTACAGTGGAATCAGGGGTGAAAGTAACTTAAAGGACTTACTGGTACTCCAAAGTCCTGAGTAGGGGGCGTGGCCTTGATCGGAAGAGGCGTGGCCTCAACCGGAAGAGGCGGGGCCTTTAAATACCAAGGGAGGCGAGAAAACTGTGATCAGTTGGGTCACATGGGCACAAACTCCATTTTGGGAACCAATATGGGTTCCTGAAATTATACAAAACATACAAAATTGACATAACCCAACAATGGTGATCTTTTAAAGTAAGTACAGTATCACATTACAGGAAGTGTAGAATGTTTATGCTCCATTGACATGCAATTCATCACCTAACAGTGTGACATGATCCTAGTCAGGTTCACTGCAGGCTTGGAGATGTTATGAGAAGATTTATTCCTTATCACAAATCATTCTATTCTCCTTCCCATAATATATATTCTTCTGAAAATATATAATTCTCTAGAAAAAAGCATGTGCAAAGTGAATATTTATACTCAATAAAAATGCAAATAAAAGTAATTGGTCAACAAGTTCACTAAATAAAGTTATACCAGATGCAAAATCAAATTTATTTATTAATTTAATTTATTTGATATAAGGAAAGCCAACTTGGATGTAGTTCAAATTGTAAAATAATGGGCTCTTTTGATTATTTATGGATTGAGACATCAACTGGTCAAGCTCAAGTTTGGTTTACTAATCAAAAATAGACATTTAAGATCAAGCAGAAAAGGCTAGCTCACCAATTCTGGGGTGCCACTCTGTTCTGAAATGTAACAGTTTCAGTGGACCTTTATAGTCAAGAGTGTATCCCATGTTAAAGTTTCTAATATTGCAAAGCTTAGTATTAGTCAAGCAACAGCAAACGTAGTCAGTTACATTTTCATTATCCTTTACATTTTCAACTACAAAGAATCAAAACAGTTTTGACCTACTTTGAACTGGTTTCAAAACCAATCTTCAGCCAGTCATTATTAAATGTTATATTCTCTCATTTCCTGTCCATTGCATTGTTCTCTTTTATAATGTTCTTATCCATGTATTCTTTTATTTTGGTTTTCATTGCAACTTTATAATGTGGTGTTCTAGTAGTCATTGTCCATTAGAAGCACAAAAACTACTCTAAGCAGGTTGCAAAGATAGGTCATGGAAAGGTCAGACATTTCCATTTTATCAGCAACAGAAGCTTAGTATACTCAAAGTCATGTTCACTTTTTGTTCCTTGACAACTCGTGAAGGATTCTGGAAGCTCTTAACCCATGTGGCAACAAAATCAAGAGCTTCACAACCTTGCTTGTAGAAGGGATTTACACCCACACTCCCATGTACCATTTCTAGGGGGTTTTCATCACCACCCTGAATTGCAATTTCTTTCTTTCCTGTCCCAAAGGCATTTACAGACCACAAGGTGGCTATCTTTATGGGCTCAATACTATTCTTCTGAGATGGCAGAGATTATTTGTTCTCATGCACAGGTCAATTTAGTTAGTTTTAAACAAAGATTTAAAACATAGTGGGTGATTTGGAAAACAAAAGAGATCTCCTCTTCATGTAGTAGTCTGAGCAATAATGGGAATATTGGGGAGAGTAGAGAGCAAGAAAGTCTCCCAATCTCCAGACATGTCTCCAAACTCAATTCCATAAGGTATTGCTGAGGCCTCTATTGAACTGCAGTAATTTTTTTTATGATACCCCTGGATTAGGGGGGTAAATTACTAAATGTTTAGAATCCTTGTAAAGTACCAGATCCTGGCTGCTGGAAGGACTTTGGTTAAGTCTACTCAGCAAAGAAAAACCTGCAGCTGACCCATGCCAGCCGATTATGGTTCGTGCGGCTCAGGCTGCGGGACTGTTTCATTTCTGTGTAAACTTCAGGGCTTAGGCTGGAGCCCGGGCTCTAGGACCAAAGGCATTGACTCCATGGGTGCTCTGGGGCAGGAGCACCCACAGACAAAAATAGTGGGTGCTCAGCACCCACCAGCCATAGTGGTTCTACAGCCCCTACCAGAGATCAGCTGTTATGGGGCAGCTCTGCCCCTACCAATCAGCTTTTAGGCAGCTGTGCTTATCAGCTGTTTGGTGGGCTCTGCTGAAGAAGCTGTTTAGCAGCCCTGCCCCTGCTGATCAGCTTTAGGTGGTCACACTGCTTATCAGCCGTTTTGTGCCCCTGGGCTGGCAGCCGCTCCTGTGGCAGTGGCTGACCCACCCCTGCTTCAGCACTCACTGTGGGTGGGGCTGCTCCTCCAGCAGTCTCAGGGAGCTGCTTCAGCCAGGCTTAGGGGTGGGTGGGAAGTGCAGGGTTTGGTCTGCAGAAGCCATGTACGATCAGTAGCGCAAGACCCTCCTCATCTGGGGCTGCCCTGCCTGTTACCTGCATTTCCAGTTCTTTCAAGGTAGAAAGCATTTGGATCAGCAGCTCCCATGGTAGTTCACAGAATGGGGAGCAGACCTTGGATCAATGACTCCTTGAATTCCGGTGTGTCACATGAGACTGCTTCTGCCATCTAGTATAACGGTTTCTTGCGACTTAGGTATACTTCTGGCCGTTCCATATTCCATTGCTTCTCTGAAAAGAACTTCCCAATGATGTTACATAGAGGAAAATAAAACTTCAATACTTCTTTGAACATCTTCATACAATTGTCTATATCTGCAACTTGCATGTTGACAGGTAGTGCCATATAATCCTCATGATGCATACGCTCTCTTAATAGGACTGCCATGTTGTCACTCCCTGCACCAGGAAAGGCGTTTACTCTTGCTTTTATTTCCTGGCGGGACTCAGGTGGCTTAGCTGATCTATAGTTCACAAAACTTGTGGGTATGGAGTCATAGGTACTCCTTGCTGTGTTCTCCTGTCAATGTTGTCTTCTTATCCTGGGTGGGTGCTGACAGTAATACTAGAGAACCAGGAGGAGGCCCTCTGGCTGTGGTGCAGTTATCCTTCTCTCCCTGAAACCTTCTTACAGCGATATGATTGTACTTTTCCTCCACAGCTTCTGACTCAGAGCTATTGCTCTCTTCCCCACTCCTTAGTGGATCTACTTCCATGGCAGCTAAAAGTCCATGTGCTTTCTTTAACTTCTCTCTTAGCGCTTCAAATTGCTGTTGGCACTTAGTGTGGTTCACTGCTGCTGCTGCCTATCCTGTAACTTTTTAACTAGTCCTCTAATAGCAGCCTGAGATTCCTGGACATGGAGGGTGTTACTCACCTTCCCCCTTTTGCTAAGGAGGATGTTAGTCTCCTGCAGTTCAAGCTCTAGTTTGCCTAATTGTGTTACATGACTTAAATTTTGAGCAGACAACCCTTCTATTTTACTTTCTGCTCTTTCTAGGCCTTTAAATCTTTCACTATCTTGGATTTTTAACTGGGAGATTTCTTGTTTAACATCCCACATTCCTTAGTTTGTTCCTTAGCTACTAAAGCTAAACCATAGATTAATGCTTGCTTCTTAGTTTTATAACAAGGCTTAGGCTTAGCTATTAAAAACGCCTTCCATTTTAAACCCAAGGTTTGGTAAGCACCAGTTCCCGCAAACAATCCTGGAACCCACAAACATAATTGTGTTCTACAGCAGGATTTTTGCTCACATAGCTATGCCGGATGGGATGTGATTTTTTCCCCACACTTCTAGAGGACATAGCTATGCTGGCAAAATGTTGCAGTGTAGATTAAGGCCTGCAAAGTTAAGTCAACATAAGTCACCTTGTGTCAATCTAGTTGTGCATGTGTCTACACTCAGATTTGTCTCCTGCTGATATACATGCCCCGTTACAGTGACGTAGTACCACCACCACCTCCCCAAATGGTGTTGAGACACGGTCAGTCCTACTGTGGTTGACACAGTGTGAGTATACACATTACATGACCTATGTTGACCCTACCAGCCCTCCAGAAGCTGTCCCACAATGCTTGACACTGACTGCTCTGGTCATAGTTGTGAATACCACTTCCCAGGAGTTACGTATACCAGAAGCCAATTCCCCCCTTTAAAAAGCCCACATATTTTTGAAATGATTGTTCTTCTTGGTGAGCATATCTAGCAGCTCTCCATTATTGTGTGCAATGCCCAACTGATCATGCTGTCTACAGATGTGCTCCACACAGGGCACTGACAGGTTAGGAAAGTCTTGTTCACCATAACTTAACACTCCACAAGGAACTCCTCTCCATTTGCAATAGATAAAGATACATGCTAAACAGCACATTCAGCTTGCTATAATGCAAAAACTTAACTTCTGGCCTCATCAACACTAACATAATTTTGGCTGACACATACAAACTGTCTATATATGCAACCATGGGGAATATATGAGACTCACCCCTGCAAAGTATCCTCTTCAACGCAATGAATGTGTTCCAGATTCCTGCTAGCACTGCCAGTCTGACGTGCTTTCTCTGTCAGGTTGGGTTTATATCTGCTGATGAACCACAGCGCCACTCATTAGACTGCTTCCCAGGCTGGTGATCCACCTGTGATTCATTAATATTATACCAGTGTGACTCCATTGATTTAATTGAGGTTGCTCCTGATTTACACTGCTACAAGTGAGGAGAGTATCATGCATAGGCACTGATTCCTTGGGTGCTACGGGGCTCAGGCACCCATAGAAATAAAAATGACGACTTGTCAGCACCCACTAACTATAGTTGTTCAGCTGGACTGCCATTTAGCTGTTTGGCAGCTGTGAGAAGGTGGAGAGCAGCAAGTGGCAGGTGTGGGACACCGGGGGAATAGACGGGGGCAGGAAGAGGCAGAGCAAGGGCAGGGCCTTGGGGGTGGGGTCTGGGTGGGGGCAGGAAGAGGTGGAGCAAGGACAGGGCCTCAGGGGTAGAGGCAGATTGGGGGTGGGACTTTGGGATGGAGTAGGGATGTAGCACCCACTGGGAAAAATAAAAGTCATTGCCTATGTCTAGGACTCTGTGGGGTGGGAGGGTCCCAGAGCTCAGGCTCCAGCCTGAGCACATTAGTCTACACAAAATGAAACAGCTCCACAGCCTGAGCCCCAGTCAGCTGGCCCATTTTTCTTTGCTGTGAAGACATACCTTTTGTGGCAGCCAGATAAAACTCCATCATTCCTGGGGTGCGCAGTGTATGCGTAAGAGCATATGCACACCTGTGCTGACACTTTGCAGTCAAAGAAGGACGGAGTTGTACCAAACTACTGAAGCCCACTGATCGGTGTCTCCTCCAGTCTCTGCCACATTCTCTCCTGAGATCACAAACCTTCTTATGCAATCCAGCATGGGACTGAGGAGTGAGATGGGTGTGGTTCCACACCAGGTAGGCAATTAGAAAGACATGTCCCTCTCTCCCTGACTTTCCTTTAATGCTTCTGCTCTAAGGTATTCCCCATTGAGATGAAAGCAACAGAGGAAATGGAAGCGGCAACCAGGTCCTGGCAGGACAAAGAAACAAAATGTCTGGTGTTTGGCTACTGCAAAATAGTGCATTAGCTTAATTCTCCTCCGGCCACCAGGTCAACTCCTTAGCTATGTTGAGTTAGAGGCTGGAACATTTCTAAAGCATGCTCCCCTCAGGTCTTACCTTATAGTACTTAAGAACTCCATTCTTGAAAAGAGCCAAATATTAAAATTGACCAGTTGTCATCTAATGCGCTCCGCAATATAAGGAATCATCATGAATTTCAGGTATCTTTAACAAAACATACAGGATGGAAAATAAGCCACTGTGGAACAATGCACTGGTAAAATCTGTCTAAAATTAATTAGAAAAAGAACAATATAATGTTAGATAAGATGATGCTACACTGTTTAAAAAGAGGAAATAACTCAGACATTTTAGCTGCCTAAAAATACTAAGAATAAAATTTATTTTGTATCTTTATTATTTATATTATTTCAGTGCCTACGCGCCCCAGTCATGGACCAGAACCCTATTGTGCTACTTACTTTACAAACACAGAACAAAAAGAGGATACTACCCCAAAGAGCTTACAATATACATTTGTTTATGAAATTTATTCAGAAACTATGTAACTTCTATATACCTGAGTGTTAAGCTTGGTTGCGACTTTTGTTACTTGTCTGTACTTGCCATCTGAAAACAGGAACATAGATTTGTTGGGGTTTGCTTGTTTGGGGGATAGGAGAAAACTTCAGTCACTATACAGTATTTCAACCAAAATTTTCTTTTTATTTTCTTGTGCTCAGTACAATAGCCTTGATTTAACCTCATACAGTATGCATAACATGCTTATATTAAGATATAAAAAATAATTGCTTTGCTTATTTGTCAAATATATTTTATTAGTAAAAAATACTTTGTAGTTATCAAACAAGGCCTTTGGAGCAATAATTATATGTACAAAGTACCTAGGCTTTTTATCTTGTAGTATATAAATGGTTCAACATACATATGTGATTTTGTCTTTTAGAAATATGGCAGTTGTGTGACTGATGTTTTTCAGGTTTCCTGTTCCAGCACTGCATGTATGTGTGTTCAATATGTACTATATAGCAGCATTATCTTTCTTCCTGTGTTTGTTGAGTCTGATCATTAATATCTTTTAGTTGTTTTTTTTCTGAAGGTTTTTTCTTTCTTCATTCAAGGCTGAGCCTTGCAATGATGCATGTACTAGTTACAGAGACACATGAGACTGCCATGATTGTATATTATCTAACACAGCTTGTTGAGCTCAGCAAGCTTTTCCTAATGGGCAACTTTGATTTGAAGATCAATTCATTATGAAAATAAATCTTAAATTATATATGTTTCACATCAATACAATTTTCTTCTTTCCATGCCACTGTGGAATCATATGCATTTGGAATCACTTGGAATTTGTAATTTAGATTTGACATTTTGAAAGGTGTTTTTATTTTTTTTCTTTCTTTCCCCCTCCCCTTAATGTACTTTGTTAGATATATGTTTCCCAGTAGATGGATAAACAGATAGTTTCAGTACATCATTGTTACAGTCCAGTAACCATTGTCAGCTATAAGTGTTATGAAGTAGGAATATTTATCTAAACTGCAGTACAAGGTATCAAAGTCTCATACTAATATTTATCAAAAATCAGGTGAATCTATTGCAAGGTATTTTTTTTCATTTATCGCATAAGGAATGTAATAGATATTTCAAAAAAGACAACTGCCTCTTTATTGGCTGGTTTTAATGAAGGGTTATAGAGCCACAGGCAGATTTGTTCAGTTAATCAAAATGAGAAAGTTTGAAAGATTTATATTGTGACGGGTTGGATCACGGAAACCGCCTGGGAACTGCCACCTGATGTGCCAAGACTACTTCTGCTCCTGCCTTCTTGCCCTGTCAGCTTAGGACTTCAGTGCCCTGCCTGGTTTGAGCCAGACCCGCTAGCCTGCTGCAAACACAGACCCAGGTCTGAACCAGGTCCCCTAACAGCTGTAGGCTTAACTGAAAGCAGCTTACAGAAGTGTGCCTGTCTTTAACACTCAGATGCCCAACTCCCAATGGGGTCCAAACCCTAAATAAATCTGTTTTACCCTGTATAAAGCTTATACAGGGTAAACTCATAAATTGCTCACCCTCTATAACACTGATAGAGAGATATGCACAGCTGGTTGCTCCCCCCCAAGTATTAATACATACTCTGGGTTAACTAAGAAGTAAAAAGTGATTTTATTAAATACAGAAAGTAGGATTTAAGTGGTTCCAAGTAGTAACAGACAGAACAAAGTGAATTACCAAGCACAACAAAATAAAACATGCAAGTCTAAGTCTGGTACAGTAATAAAAACTTAATACAGATACAATCTCACCCTTAGAAATGTTTCAATAAGTTTATTTCACGGACTGGACACCTTCCTAGTCTGTGCACAATCCTTTCCCCGGTACAGCCCTTGTTCCAGCTCAGGTGGTAGCTAGAGAATTACCCGTGATGGCTCCCTTTTGTCTGTTCCACCCACTTATATATCTTTTGCATAAGGCGGGAATCCTTTGTCCCTCTGGGTTCCCACCCCTCCTTCTCAATGGAAAGACACTAGGTTAAGGATGGATTCCAGTTCAGGTGACATGATCACATGTCCTGTGAGACCCTAAGCCTTCATTCCTCCCAGCCTGACTCACAGGAAGGCCTGCCTGCAAATAGAAACATCCACAGTCAATTGTCCTCATTGATGGGAGCCATTAAGATTCCAAACCACCATTAATGGCTCACATAATTACAATAGGTCCTCAGAGTTATTTCATATTTCTAGTTCCAGATACAAGAGTGATACATTTATACAAATAGATGACCACACTCAGTAGATGATAAGCTTTGTAATGATATCTTACAAGAGACCTTTTCCATGAAGCGTATTTTAGTTACATTATATTCACACTCATGAGCATACTTTCATAAAATCATATAGAGTGTGTCACATATATTATTCCCTAAAACCAATAAAATAAAGTCTGGTCAGATTAACCATATGTATCTCACCAGACCATTAGCTTTCTACTAGTGCTTTTAATGATTACTATTATTTATTTATTATTTTATTTTTTAATTGCAGGCTATTGCAATATGATCATTCATTTAGCTTTCAAAATGAAGCTGATATCTGTGGTTGTTACTTTTACAAAATTCCATTTGGTATTGTACAATAAAATATTCTCTGAATTTGTGCAAATTATATATACGGTATATGCCTCTGTATTTTAAGTCTTTTGGAGCCATCTAAAAATAATTTAACAAAATATTTTTGTTTGAAAACTTTTGCTAATGTAATTTAGATTAAAAAAAAATCATTTCTAACATAATTCTTTAAGTAAATTGTTAACACATTCCTATTCTTGGGATGCATATGTACACTCCATATCTTGCCTGTGACTCTTTAGAAAAGTGATAGTGGGAGGCCATGCAAACCTTCTTCCAAGCCATTGAATATTCCATGTGAGGTTATCAAAGGGCTTGTCTACACTTACCAGGGGTTCGATGCACGGCAATTGATGTGGCATTTGATTTAGCAGGTCTAATGAAGACCCGCTAAATTGACCGCCGATCACTCTCCCGTCCACTAGTGTACTCCACCTGAATCAGAAGTGCAAGGGGAGTTGATGGGAATGAACCCTGTGGTAAGTAGATCTAAGTACGTCCACTTCAGCTATGTTGTCATGCAGCTGAAGTTGCGTAACTTAGATTGATCTCCCCCCCATAGTGCAGACAAGGCCTGAAACTCATGCTCGCTCAATTTCTCCCTCCACCCCTTGAGAATCTCATGGACACTGAAGAAGTGACTCTGTATGGACAATCTACTCAAAGGGTTTGTGTTTCACTGATTAAATACCTGCATAACAGATTAACATTCTGTTCCCTTCAGGTAGATACCTGAGCCTACTCTGTGACCCTTACATAGTACCCACCCTAAGGGTTATGCCTATGGTCTCTGTCTCTGGTCTCCATCTTAACTGACCACTGACTGCTATACATATATGGGGTTCTAGTAACAAATTTTTTGGTGCCCTCAGAGTGCGGCCACCAACTTTTGCACTGACACTTTCTCCTAGAATACTTGATTAACTTCAGGAAGAAAACAAATAAATAGCACATATACACATCCACATCATTGTAATTTATGTAAGTTTTTTTTCAGACTAAAAATAAAAATAATACTGTGAAAAGTGATATCTGATGTTTGTTAATATTAATCACTTCACAGGACACAGTGGAAAGCTCTGAAAAGTGATACTTGTGTAAACTTTCGAACTCTGGGGCTGCCCTGACCAGGGACAGAGGCTTTTGGGTCTTTGGGACTTTTGGGACTTTGGGTGATTTGGGGTTGCTGGACTCAAGAACCAAAGGGAAAAGACACGCCCCAGTTTTCTTGGGGTGGGTTTTTTGCTCATGGGTTGTGTTATGAATCCTGTTGGTGGTGTTTCCCCAACATAATGCCACATTGTTTCTCTCTGTTATTAAAAGGCTTTTTGCTACACTCAGACTATGTGCTTGTGAGAGGGGAAGTATTGTCTCTTGGAGGCACCCAGCGGGGGTGGTATATATTTGTCCCAGGTCACTGGGTGGGGGCTCGAGCCGGTTTTGCATTGTGTTATTGGAATGGAACCCCTAGATACTGAACCCGGCCCTTGTTGCTGCCAACTTTGACAGGCAGAAGGGTTACATTTGCATGTTTATTATCACTTTTCTCAGCAAGTCCTGGGATAAATTAAGCTCTGAATGGGGTCCGGGCAGGTCGGAGGCACAGGCAGTTGGGGACATGGTGTGATTGATGTGGGCCAGGGGAGGCAGTGGGGGCCCATGGCAATGGAGGGGTGATGCAGAACCAGGAAAGCAGTGGGATCGAGGAATGATAGGGAGCGGGGCATGAATGAGGGGCTGAGAGAGGAGGGTTGGTGGTGAGCTGCGCGGCTGGAGCTGGGGGGTTGGCGCCTGTTGCCATGTGCCTGGGGGTCAGTGCCCCTGACCAGAGTCCAGAGCTGGGGGCAGGAGCTGCATGGCTGGGGAGGAGGTCAGTGTCCGTGTCCAGATCAGGAGCTGCACGGCTGAGGCAAGGAGTTGGAGCCCAGGGCCAGTGCCTGCCCCCATGCAGCCAGAACCTGGAGTTGGATGCTAGAGCTCAGGGCCTCATGGATGGATCCGGGGATCAGCACGCACTGCCGCGCACCGAGGGATTGGCACCCACCCAGGGCCAGCGCCTGATGCCGGGGCAAGAGATTACAGACAGTGCCCGCTGTCGCATGCTCGGAGCCAGGGATTGGCACCCAGGGCCAGCGCCCCTGCCACATGCTGCGGGGAGGTCGGTGCCTTGGACCAGCGGCTGCAGCTGGGTTCAGGGGTTGGTGCCTGAGGCTAGTGGCTGCCACCAGGGTCAGTACCTACAGCCAGCAGCTTCTACCAGGGTCGGGGACCAGCGTCACATGGCTAGAGACAGGGATTGAGCCTGCTGCTGCATGACCAGGGTTGGAGCCTGAACTGAAACCCCATGGCCGAAGGCCAGGGTCACATGGTCAGAGTGGGGGTCAGCACCCAAAACCCTGCAGCCAGAACTGGGTGTTGGTGCTGCAGCCCTGGTCCGTGCAACCAGGCTTCCTAAGTCCCGCTACTGGAGCTCGCTTCCGCACCACAGCTTGTGCAGTACTGAGTATTCATTTATGCTTTGGTATTGGTCCACCTATTCAAGAACAAAATAGGGTCTATTTCTGTTCTTAAATTGAAATAAAAGTCTGGGGGCCGGATTTTTGTTTCCACTCAAGTCACTTTGTTCCTCTGGCAGAGGAGACATGTTGGCAGAGAAGAGGGCAACAAAGGGTGTGGCAGAGCATCTCTTTGCTACGCCAGTTCTCCATTGGTGTATCATCCCTATAGGAAACGCATACCAATGACATAAATCACAGCTGCCCCTGAGAGCTGTTCTTACATACTCGGACCAGAGCTGGTATAAACAGGCCTGCAGCATCAGGGACACACCCCCTTTCCCTTTTCCCTCTCCCTCCCATGCTCTCTCTGTCTCTGTGTCTGTCTGTCTCTCTCTCTCTCAAGCAGAGTACAAATTGGACAAAGGGGAAAATCTGGTCCATAGTAATTCCTTTATTTATACCTTTAATGTAGGCATAGGAGATACATAGAGTAAATGAGCTAAATTCTCTGCTCATATAAAGTGATTAACTTAAACCAGCAGAGAATTTTCCCCAGTATTTTTATTCTGTCTGAATGGTCAGTGCTATTTGTCCCCTTACCTTGATCTTTCCAGATTAATTCATCTGCATTCTAATTCTACTGTATTCTGAAATGGAAGTCTGGTATTAATATTGTACTGAGTTGTAATCCAAATATCACATGCATATGCACCAATAACCTTGACACTTTCTATATGTTTATGCTAACAGTTCAATACTAACATTGCTCTTTTAATCTAATATTTCAAAATATTTAAGATTATAAGAGGGAGGGGTTATCTCAGTTAGCATACTTGAACAAAGATGGGAGAAACTGAGAGGATATTCTCTGGCATGCAATTAATTGTTAGGCACTTTCCTAAAGCATTTCAGAACTCTGGTACAATTCAAGGATTCATCTGTCTTATTTAAAGAATGAGAATCTGTGCCTTGGAAGAGCATTAGAACCATGGGATAAATTGTGACATGGCAAAATCCTTTTTTCCTACAGGATTTGCTAAGTGAAATCAAATGTAGTCTTTTGTCTCTGCCACTAAACAGATAAACTCTGAAATATAAACCCATTTCCCATTACATTGCAGCTGTCAAAATAGCTTGATCATATCTACAATTGTGGATCCATATAAATATAATTCTGAAATGTCTGCTTTGCCTAAGGTCAGGGCCCAGAGCTCAGTGATATCTCCCAGGTTTCATTTTGCCCTCATTTTACATGGAGGTTCACAATTGCTGATAGGTAGGTGGCAAAAGAATTGTAGGGGTTTCTATATCCCAATGGGAGTATTAGAGTTTATAGTATCTCATGGCCTCAAGGTGCTATTTACAAACAGTGCATAGCTCAATGAAAGAGAGCAAACAAAGAGCGAGAAAGAAGTCGTCTTGGAGGGAGAAATTTATAAGTGGATGTAGTTTAGTGGGTGAGAAGCAGTAAGACAATCACTTGGGATATGCAGTGGGCACAGGGTGGAAGGAAAGGATCCCAGTAGTGGGATGCTGACAACTCCACAAAAAAATCCACTATACATGTGACACACAAATGCACACATCCCTATCTCTGTGACATGGGCAGCAGGCAACAAATAAGCACATTTTGATGAGAGTTGGAGGAGCAGGCTACATTCCTTTGTAACTTGTAATCTCCACCAAAATCTGAATAATTCTTAACAAGGTGGGTTTTTTTTGTTGCTGTTTGTTTTTTTAAAATGAGGGAAAGTACCTCATTTTCAGCCTTTGTTTGAGAAGATTCACCTTATTTCAATTTCATACAATACCTGATGGAGATCTACAATATCCAAGTATTCTCAGCACTTGGTTACATTATATTACTATCCTTTCTTAGTTTTTTCTCTGTCAAAGCATTTATATGTCTTGTAAATGTTATATAGGGCAGTAGGGATGGTAAGCTATAAGACATTCTAAAAAATATTATTGGGTATTTATATGGTTCTGAGTGGGATTATTATTTTTAAATTCCTAACAATAATCAGAAACATATTAAGAATTCAGAGATCCCAGACTCTCTACCCTGCTTCCCCGCAAAATGTTAATGTTAATCTTAATGGAATTAAGGTTGGAAGCACATGTCAATGACTTTAGGGTAAAAAAAAAACTTCTGGGATTATTTTGTTATGAGAAAACAAAGTTCACTGTTAAATTTAAATCTAAACATATGAAAGTCCATAATATGGAAATCCACAGTTTGAAAGCATGAAGATTGAATACTTCTGTTTGGAGTTTGGGTTTTTTGTAGTTTATGTTTTGTTTAGTTTTTGTTTTTTTGCAGTTTAAATTGTAGTTTCAAAAGCCCTCATTATGATAATAAAAATATTGCTTCATCAGTCTCTTCACCAAACGGTGTACAGCCCTTTCATGGCATATCCTAAGTGGTCGTCTGCAAGTCTTTTGGTGTGCCCAAGGATTGGAGACATAAGAAGTGAAGCATGGCTATAGCAGTTGTCATCACATGGGAGGCTATATCCGCTGCACCGATGGCTGCCTGAAGAGACATCTTCACAACCAGATGACCTTTCGGGGATAGTGATGTTGAACTGCCCTTTATATCTCTTGCAGTTTACTTGAGAATTATGAAATTGAGTCCCAATTAATAAATTTATATTTTGCAAGAAGTGCCTCGTAATTAGATATCCTCATTTGGAGACTAACCGTGGAATAGGTTTTTCTGGCAAACAAGTCAGTCATTTGTGATCTTTGTCTTTAAGGGTAGACTTTGGTGGGACCTAATTAGACCTCATTTGCTGTTGTAACTACAAAGGAACCGGGCACAGGATGCATAAAGGATTGTCAGAGCCCTGTACCAGAAACTGACTTTTCCTGTCAGTTGTTTTTGGAGGTAGGTGGAATTGGAGTCTGCCATAATATTTTCTGCAGGATCAAGAAGCATTTCATTAATAGGAAGCATGACTCTTCCAAGGACTGCTGTCTTCAGTAAGTCAAGCAATTTGTTCAGTGTGTCCTGGAACACTTCTGCCCGTATTCCCAGTATAGAAGTTTCTCTCCTCAGCCATTTCTGGAATGTTTTACAGACCTCTGGATTGGGGAAAGATGTTTCTGAAGCTACCTTTCATCAGGAGATGAGGAGGCAATAAGTGTACCGAGACTTGATATGTCTTCTACCACCTCTTCTGATAGGAGAAGTGTAGTTTACTATAGAGAAGTGGGATCAGGCAGTGTGTTTTTGGCAACTGATGAAGGAATTGGGGAGGGAGATCTAGGCATTGATCTTGTCACTGAAGCCAGCATAATATCCAGTTGAATACACCATGGATTCCAGTATGGCCAGAGTGGGTTTACATATCATGATTCTGGCCTCATAGGTGGGTCCTCTTGTGAGTAATTATATAGTAATTATAAAAGTCTCTATGGAGACAAAAAATGGTTCTGTGGAGACATGGGGAGCTCCACCTTTTGCCACAGTGGTAAGAAAGAACAGAGGGAGCCGGATGGCTCCACCCTTTATCCCTTTGCCTGTCAGCATGAAGACCTGCGTAGTGCACATGCCGCCCCTGTTACTTGTACCAAAAGTCTCTGACCTGAGTGAAATGGGCATCCACACACCTAATATGTAATGTATATGTGCACAAAAGCTTGAAGAAGAACCATTCTTCCTTCTTCAAATGACTGTCCACACTGATTCCGCTCTTGGGCTTTGTCTACACCGCGGCACATACCCATGTCCTAGATCAGGGGTTCTCAGACTTTTTATCCTGAGATCCACCTGTGCAGCTGCAACAGGCACTGCGGCCAACTATTAACACTTATTGAGGAAAATTATTATTTTAATGATTTCATACTGTGACAGGGTCAGGCCAGATGGCTACAGGAGTGTGTTAGAAGGCAGATATATTAGTCCCAGATTAAGCAAGTCCATTTTCCCTGGGTAAAGTAACAGGGACAGTTCCAGAACAAGAAGGGACTTGCTGGAACAAATTCAGGCAGGCAGGCTAATTAGGACACCTGGAGCCAATTAAGAAGCTGCTAGAATCAATTGGGGCATCCTGGCTAATCAGGGCACCTCAGTTTAAAAAGGACCTCCCTTCAGTTTGTGGTGTGTGTGTAAGGAGCTGGGAGTGTGTTGTAGGTTGTACATACCTCTCTTTTCTGACAGGTATTAGAAGACGACTATACCCACAATAGGTTGTCCAGCTTTAAAGAAAGAAAAGTCATGCTGTAACATAGCCCTGTAGTAGCTTTCTATGGATCTGTAGCAGAGAGAGGTAGTCAGCTCCCAGAGGACCATAGCAACCCACTTCTAGCAAGGCATCCCTCAATCAAGTCCTCTGGCACCAAGCTCCTCACACAGCTCCATGAAGGTGTGTTTCCTCATGCAGAAGTTCTGGAGTCACTGCTGGCCCTCCCATGTCTGCAGGACCTTGACATGGTGGCATAGTGGTGGGATTAACCTGAAATCATTTTGAGATCCAGTTGAGATTTTTTGAACTAGAAATACAGATTTTAAAAAGGAATTTTTTTTCCTTTGGAAAGGAAGTCCAGAAAGCAGCTGAAACTGAAAGCAGCTTCTTTTTTCTCTGCTTTGTGGCCAAGCAGAGACAAAAGGGGATTATCTTTGTGAATTGCAGGTTTTCTTTGCCTGGAGGCAGGGTACTTAACTCCTGCAGGGAAATTCACAGTCTTCCAACCCAGAGTTTTTTTTCCCTAAAAGTAAATGGGGGGGGAGGGGTGTGTTCTACCCATTTGCTTTTTCTTTGGGCTGGGTAAGCAGGTTTCCAAGTAGTTGGAGATTTTTTGCTTTGATTTGGGCCCAGAGCAGAGACAAGGGAATTGTCTTTTTCTGTAGGCTGACAATCACTATCAGAGAATAGGTATTCTATTCCAGCAAAGCAAAGTTTTACAGCCAAGTTTTGTTTGTTTATTTCTAAACCTCGGGTGTAAAGTTAGTTAAAAACAGAGAGGTTAGAATGACAAAATCCGCAGCTCGACTACAGCTGGAATTAGCCAAATTTCAGGCTGAGGAAAGACAAAGGGAACATGAAAGACAGATAGAACTCATGTGGCTGAAGAAGGAACAAGAAAGGGAGGCAGCGAGAGAAGCAGAACAACACCAAGCGGCTGCTCACAGGAGAGCTATGGAAGCAAGGGACAAAGAACTGGAGGAGAAGGAAAAAGAGAGGAAGTATGTGGAGGAGATGGAGAAGATAAAGGCTCAGAATATCCCAACAAACCCTAGTAATCCTTCTCCAAGTACCACTTCCCATCCCAGAAAGTTCCCCACCTACAAGGCAGGCGATGATACTGAGGCCTTCCTAGAAAACTTCGAAAGGGCCTGCCTTGGGTACAACATCTCTACTGACCAATACATGGTAGAGCTGAGGCCGCAGCTCAGTGGACCCTTAGCTGAGGTGGCAGCTGAAATGCCTAAAGAACACATGAACAAGTATGAACTGTTTAAATCCAAGGCAAGAGTTAGAATGGGGATAACACACGAGCAGTCTCGTCGGAGGTTCACAGCCCTAAGGTGGAAATCAGACATGTCATTTACCCGACATGCCTACCACATTGTAAAACATTGGGATGCCTGGATATCAGGAGCAAGTGTTGAATCTCCAGAAAATTTGCCCTTCCTAATGCAAATGGAACAATTCTTAGAGGGTGTTCCTGAGGAAATAGAAAGATACATCCTAGATGGGAAACCCAAAACTGTAATCGAGGCAGGAGAGATTGGAGCCATATGGGTGGAGGTGGCAGAGAAGAAGAAAACTGGTCGCAGTTGGAGCGGAGACCAGAAGGGACCACCCCAGACCACACCCTATTACCGGGGGCCGCCCAAGGCCCCACCTACCTCCCAAAGAACCCTCCAGACCCCTTATCGTCCCACCACCCCATTCTCCAGCAACTCACCTCGCCCCAGTGACCCGTCAGCTGGACGATGTTTTAAATGTAACGAGCTAGGGCATGTAAAGGCCAACTGCCCCAAGAACCCCAACAGATTACAGTTCATTGCACCGGAATCACACCAGAGGTCTGCAGGCCCAGATACCTCCCAGATACCCTTGGAGCGGAGGGAAACTGTGAGTGTGGGCGGGAAGAAGGTCACCGCGTGGAGGGACACCGGAGCACAAGTGTCAGCTATCCATGCTTCCTTAGTGGACCCCAATTTAATCAACCCAGAGATCCAAGTGACGATTCAACCCTTCAAGTCCAACTCTTTCAATTTGCCTACAGCCAAGTTGCCTGTCCAGTACAAGGGCTGGTCAGGAATGTGGACTTTTGCAGTCTATGATGATTATCCCATCCCCATGCTGTTGGGGGAAGACTTGGCCAATCATGTGAAGCAGGCCAAGAGGGTGGGAACGGTCACCCGCAGCCAGGCTAAACAAGCCGTGAGGCCTAGCTCTGTTCCAGAAACTTCTATCAGGACCCAGTCAGAGGTGATGGACCCGGACCCTAGGCCAATGTTTGCAACAGCAGTAGTGGATCCAGTCCCAGAGACCCAGACGGAACCAGTCCCAGAACCGGAACCAGCCGAACAACCAACACCAGACCCCGTGTCAGTACTGAATCCAGTACTTGCAACCTCAACACCAGAGGGCCCCACCGAACCTGAACTGGCAGCAGCCGATAACCCTACACAAGAGGCTCAGCCGGAGCCTGAATCCCAACATAGTGCACCAGCGGTGAGCGGTTCACAGTCACAGAAGCAGCTCCATCCCCTACATCGCTTCCAGAGGGACCAAGCCTAGGTCCACAATCCCATGAGGAACTGATGCCTCCAACATCAAGGGAACAGTTCCAGACCGAACAGGAAGCTGATGAAAGCCTCCAGAGAGCTTGGACGGCAGCACGGAGCAACCCACCGCCTCTCAGCTCTTCTAATCGATCCAGGTTTGTTGTAGAAAGAGGACTTTTATACAAGGAAACTCTTTCTGGTGGACACCAGGAAGACTGGCATCCTCAGAGACAGTTGGTAGTTCCAACTAAATACCGGGCCAAGCTCTTGAGCTTAGCCCATGATCACCCTAGTGGCCATGCTGGGGTGAACAGGACCAAAGACCGTTTGTGGGGGTCATTCCACTGGGAGGGAATGGGCAAGGATGTTTCTACCTATGACCAGTCTTGTGAGGTGTGCCAAAGAGTGGGAAAACCCCAAGACCAGGTCAAAGCCCCTCTCCAGCCACTCCCCATCATTGAAGTTCCATTTCAGCGAGTAGCTGTGGATATTCTGGGTCCTTTTCCGAAAAAGACAGCCAGAGGAAAGCAGTACATACTGACTTTCATGGATTTTGCCACCCGATGGCCGGAAGCAGTAGCTCTAAGCAACACCAGGGCTAAAAGTGTGTGCCAGGCACTAGCAGACATTTTTGCCAGGGTAGGTTGGCCCTCCGACATCCTCACAGATGCAGGGACTAATTTCCTGGCAGGAACTATGGAAAACCTTTGGGAAGCTCATGGGGTAAATCACTTGGTTGCCACTCCTTACCACCATCAAACAAATGGCATGGTGGAGAAGTTTAATGGAACTTTGGGGGCCATGATACGTAAATTCGTAAATGAGCACTCCAATGATTGGGACCTAGTCTTGCAGCAGTTGCTCTTTGCCTACAGAGCTGTACCGCATCCCAGTTTAGGGTTTTCCCCATTTGAACTTGTATATGGTCGTGAGGTTAAGGGACCATTTCAGTTGGTGAAGCAGCAATGGGAGGGATTTACACCGTCTCCAGGAACTAACATTCTGGACTTCGTAACCAACCTACAAAACACCCTCCGAACCTCTTTAGCCCTTGCTAGAGAAAACTTACAGGATGCTCAAAAAGAGCAAAAAGCCTGGTATGATAAACATGCCAGAGAGCGTTCCTTCAAAGTAGGAGACCAGGTCATGGTCTTAAAGGCGCTCCAGGCCCATAAAATGGAAGCATTGTGGGAAGGGCCATTCATGGTCCAGGAGCGCCTGGGAGCTGTTAATTATCTCATAGCATTCCCCACCTCCAATCGAAAGCCTAAGGTGTACCATATTAATTCTCTTAAGCCCTTTTATTCCAGAGAATTAAAGGTTTGTCAGTTTACAGCCCAGGGAGGAGATGATGCTGAGTGGCCCGAAGGTGTCTACTACGAAGGGAAGTGTGGTGGTGGTGTGGAAGAGGTGAACCTCTCCATGACCCTTGGGCGTATGCAGCGACAGCAGATCCAGGAGCTGTGCACTAGCTACGTGCCAACGTTCTCAGCCGCCCCAGGACTGGCTGAACGGGCATACCACTCCATTGACACAGGTAATGCTCACCCAATTAGGGTCCAACCTTACCGGGTGTCTCCTCAAGCTAAAACTGCTATAGAACGGGAGATCCAGGATATGTTACAGGTGGGTGTAATCTGCCCCTCTGAAAGTGCATGGGCATCTCCAGTGGTTCTAGTTCCCAAATCAGATGGGGAAATACGTTTTTGCGTGGACTACCGTAAGCTAAATGCTGTAACTCGCCCAGACAACTATCCAATGCCACGCACAGATGAACTATTAGAGAAATAACAGGCCCAGTTCATCTCTACCTTGGATTTAACCAAGGGGTACTGGCAGGTACCGCTAGATGAATCTGCCAAGGAAAGATCAGCCTTCACCACACATCTCGGGCTGTATGAATTTAATGTACTCCCTTTCGGGCTGCGAAATGCACCCGCCACTTTCCAAAGACTTGTAGATGGTCTCCTAGCGGGATTAGGAGAATATGCAGTCGCCTACCTTGACGATGTGGCCATATTTTCGGATTCCTGGGCAGACCACCTGGAACATCTACAAAAAGTCCTTGAGCGCATAAGGGAGGCAGGACTAACTGTTAAGGCTAAGAAGTGTCAAATAGGCCTAAACAGAGTGACTTACCTTGGACACCAGGTGGGTCAAGGAACTATCAGCCCCCTACAGGCCAAAGTGGATGCTACCAAAGTGGATGCTAAAGGGGCCTGTCCCAAAGTCAAAGAAACAGGTTCAAGCCTTCTTAGGCTTGGCCGGTTATTACAGACGGTTTGTACCGCACTACAGCCAAATCGCTGCCCCACTGACAGACCTAACCAAAAAGAAACAGCCAAATGCTGTTCAGTGGACTGAAAAGTGTCAGAAGGCCTTTAACAAGCTTAAAGCGACACTCATGTCTGACCCTGTACTAAGGGCCCCAGACTTTGACAAACCATTCCTAGTAACCACAGATGCGTCCGAGCGTGGTGTGGGAGCAGTTTTAATGCAGAAAGGACCTGATCAAGAATTCCACCCTGTAGTGTTTCTCAGCAAAAAACTGTCTGAGAGGGAAAGCAACTGGTCAGTCACTGAAAAAGAATGTTACGCCATTGTCTACGCTCTGGAAAAGCTACGCCCATATGTTTGGGGACGGCGTTTCCACCTGCAAACCGACCATGCTGCACTGAAGTGGCTTCACACCGTCAAGGAAACTAACAAAAAATCTCTTCGGTGGAGTTTAGCTCTCCAAGATTTTGATTTCGACATCCAACACATCTCAGGAGCTTCTAACAAAGTGGCTGATGCACTCTCCCGTGGAAGTTTCCCAGAATCAACTGGTTAAAATCGTTCTTGAGATGTGGAAAATATTGTTAGTCTTTATGTACTTGGTAGTATATTTAGAGATGCATGTGTCTTATTAACTCTGTTTTTCCTAGAGCTCCAGGAAGAAATCCCAGCCAGTGTTTCACCCTAGCTGAGATTTGGGGGGCGTGTCATAAATATAAACGGAAGGGTAAACCCCTTTGAAATTCCTCCTGGCCAGGGGAAAGCTCCTCTCACCTGTAAAGGGTTAAGAAGCTAAAGGTAACCTCGCTGGCACCTGACCAAAATGACCAATGAGGAGACAAGATACTTTCAAAAGCTGGGAGGAGGGAGAGAAACAAAGGGTCTGTGTGTCTGTCTTATACTGGTTTCTGCCGGGGATAGACCAGGAATGGAGTCTTAGAACTTTTAGTAAGTAATCTAGCTAGGTATGTGTTAGATTATGATTTCTTTAAATGGCTGAGAAAAGAATTGTGCTGAATAGAATAACTATTTCTGTCTGTGTATCTTTTTTGTAACTTAAGGTTTTGCCTAGAGGGGTTCTCTATGTTTTTGAATCTAATTACCCTGTAAGGTATCTACCATCCTGATTATACAGGGGGGATTTCTTTATTTCTATTTACTTCTATTTTTATTAAAAGTCTTCTTGTAAGAAACCTGAATGCTTTTTCATTGTTCTCAGATCCAAGGGTTTGGGTCTGTGGTCACCTATGCAAATTGGTGAGGCTTTTTATCCAACATTTCCCAGGAAAGGGGGGGTGTAAGTGTTGGGAGGATTGTTCATTGTTCTTAAGATCCAAGGGTCTGGGTCTGTAGTCACCGAGGCAAATTGGTGAGGCTTTTTACCAAACCTTGTCCAGGAAGTGGGGTGCAAGGTTTTGGGAAGTATTTTGGGGGGAAAGACGTGTCCAAACAGCTCTTCCCCAGTAACCAGTATTAGTTTGGTGGTGGTAGCGGCCAAGCCAAGGACAATGGGTGGAATATTTTGTACCTTGGGGAAGTTTTGACCTAAGCTGGTAAAGATAAGCTTAGGAGGTTTTTCATGCAGGTCCCCATCACACTATGCTAGTTCTCCTGCTATTTTGAAGAGTCATTGCAAGCATGGGGCTAATGTATACCAAGAATGGAATCAATGTGGACAATCACTCAAAGAACTACCTTAATTATTTCCCCAAAGTTTGGATTCTCTGAAGTTACCTTGGCAATACTCTGAGGGAAGAGTGAGTTCTACTTCTTCCTTCTGCATTAACTTTTGCAAAATAACCTCTGTGTAGTTGAATTTATACCCACATTAAAATGCAAATTGCTGGACCAACTGAAGCCAGGCAGGAATAGATTTATCAAGATGAGTCTCCAGTATTAGGAACATTTTGTATTGCTTATAGTTAAATGTAAATCCCTGAATTTACTGAACATATTGCAATTGCTAGGGTTTAAAATTATATATGTTTAACAATAGACATATTGGACACCTTTGCCTCTTGGTAGTTGAAATTTATCAGACTGGAATCATTAACCCATAACCCATGAAGGGTGACTACAGTGGTTGCACTTAAAAATGTTGTTACTTGTAGTCATTTGCAAATTGATTCTCATGGAAATTGCACTTATTGCTCTTTTGGTGCCCCTACTGTTACAAGACTTTTCATGATGACAGGATAGGTTGTCCCATAACAGTTCAAAAATCTATTATTTAGCAGGATTCCACCCCTTTAGGTAGATTCTTTACTCCACTGGCTTCTATCGTCTGGGATCACTTTGAAATAAAAGAGGGAGATGAAGATAAGGGTGTAAACAAGTAAGGGGTTTATTAAGGGATGAGTTACAAAAGTAGGGAGGGGAAGCAAGGTAAACAGAATAAAATCGCTCTGTGGTTTATCCCCACAATGGGCCTAAAGCCCATAAACACCCTTTACAAAACTACGGGCATAAACGCAACAAGAATCAACATTACTATCCAAAGGACAGGAACCCAGGTTGTATGGCATGCTGTTTAAGGGTTGCTTCTGTATCTCTCCAGATCCAGACCTTCTACCATGGTGCCTGGTAGAGTGGAACCACAGAAGAAACTCAGATCCTCTGAGAAGCTGGAGTTGAACCAGGTAAAATACAGATGACGGTGATCTTCTACTTTCCTCGGCTTCAATAGTCCTCTTGCCTCTCAGAGATCACGCAAACCAAACCAACACAAGCTTCCCTAGGGCGGACAGCACTAAGGGGAGAGTGACTTCCCCTTAAATAGACTGGTTATCTCCGGGCAGATCAACCTGAGTTCAGGTGTTCCCTTCCCCCTTTGAGGGTTACCAGGTAAATTAAGCCCACGGGGCAACCAATTAGAAAAATCATACTATGGAAAGGGCGCCAAACTAATTGGAGAAGAAGGAGACAAACATGGAGAGCAAACAGCAAAGTAAAAACAAATATGGCTCAATGCCCTCAACAGTTCCCTCCTTGACAATAGGATATACTTAGGAATTCATATTGTCAACTTAAATTTGCATTAAATCCAAGGTAGGTGTTTCATCCTGGGGTGAATAGCAACCTTTTTAAGCTTACATTTGAACCAATTTACTATAATAATAATAATGAGAACAAAAGTGAGACCCTGTAAAATTAGCAATATTATAAATTGATGTAATAAAATATGATATGCATCGGATAATTCAGCTGGACTAGCACACAAAGTCTCCCACCAATGATTAAACTGGGAAGCTTTCAGAACCCTATCCAATATCTACTCTATTTGGTTAGTTGCGTGGTGGACCACTAGCATTATTTCTTTGCCGCCTTTTTTCCAGCTCCCCTAGCTTAGCAACCAGATCTGGATGCTGAACCATCTGCTTACAGGCAGAGATGTTAACTCCTAAGTGGATGGGGTCCACATGACAATGCAATGTTGTTGCGGTTCAAAACAAGACAGCACAAAGCTTTTATCAAGCAAACAGGCTGGTCTGCCAACGGACTGGTCCTGTCAGCTTTCCACCCTCTCCTTTATTCTTTCTCTCCCCCCGCGCATTACATTCTCCAACAGATAAAAGGAATACACTGGCTTTGTTTAACATTCTTATTTACCAATTTCTATCTACCACATTCCTTGCTCTCGGGCCTTGAGCCCAGTCCTGGGAGGCTTCCCACGGTTCATGTCATCTGGGCGAGATTCCAAGGTTCATGCCCTTGAGAGGAGCTGTGTGTGCACAGCTCCTACACAACACTCCGGGTGTGCCCTGAATGTTGCCAAGCGCATGAACCCTGTATGAATCCTACACAATGCATATGCGAGTTTTACATTCTGCACTGTTAACTTTTCAGATACAAAATTTATGTTGCATCCAGATATAGATAAAACAAGGCAGAAGCATAAATGAATAACTTTATATAAGAAGTTAACAGTGAATTCTGACCACATACTACTTATATATAGACAATTATTATCTATGACAATTCATTGAAACTGGTTACCCGGTCTGGAGCGTAGGGAGTAATGGCATTTACCCTTACTGGCGTTCAGGCAGATGTGCATACCTGAATAAAGTTCTACATTACAAATATAGCCATTATTTATCTCCCAGATACATGAGCCTAGATTTGGATCAAAATATTGATTATTTATTTCCATCACCCAACTAGGTATATCCTTAGGTGTCATGATTGTATGATTTATGTTTAAGCCTAGAGGTATCAGAGGATAAACCCAAGTTGTGGTAGCATTGATGATGATCATAATATAAACAACTACTCTAGTAGAGTACATTTCAAAGCTCAGTAGCTTCCACCATGAATGGTGTTCCCGTTCAAATGGAGACACCTCCCTCCTCATCATACCTTTTATTTCCCAATGGGATTTTACCTTGATATCCAGCCATGATGATACCGCTGGATATGCCCTGTATCCAGGTTTGGGCTTGGGCACATGTGATGGCTCATGATGCACAGGTCTGCAGTTTCCCCACGGAGTCCACTATTTGGACCAGGACCTTCTCTTGAATTGAATACTAGGAGGATATGAGTGCTGTGGTTCTGTATGTTAGTTCTCTGATTTTATTAAGTGAAGAGACCAAGGGCTGGTTGAGTGTTGAAAAGTCATACCCTATATTACTAATTTTCTTTGCAAGGTTACCGGCATTGGCTAGATTGGCCAAACCTAAGCCAGTACCCACACCTCCAAGTACCTTGGCCACTAGATCTCTTTTGAATTTTAGGCCTGTAGGAGCAACAATGCTAAGCCAAGCCTTCCTGTAAAGGAACAGACTCAACCCTGCAGCTCCTCCTGCTGTTCGTCCTTGGGAATTAGCTCTTTTCCAGCCTGGAGCGCCCTCTGCAGGCTGGTGATCTGCCCAGCTCTGGCCCCTGTGTCCCTAACAGACCCCGGTGCCCCTTTCTCTGGGGTTCTGCCCCTGGCAGTACCCCCACACTGTGCCTCTGGGTCTCCCCTTCCTGGGGAACCCTCAACCCACTATCCCCACCTTGCCTCAGTCTGGGCTACTGCTAATCATCACAAAGCGCCCGCTTCCTGGGACAGACTGCAGTGTAAAGGCCACTCATCATAGGCAAGAGGGTTCAGACCTGTTGCCTTCCTCTGCCTCCGAGTACCTCTATGGGCCTTGGACCAGGCCCTGCAGCCTAGGAAGTTGGCAGCCTGGAGGGCCCCCGCTCAGCCTGCTCCTTCATCAGCACTGCACCACCCTCAGTACCCAGGCAGGCAGGCCCTGCTCTCTCCCAGCCTGGAGAGAGACTCCTTGGGCCTCTGGCTGACAGCCTTTTATACAGGCCAGCTGGGGCCTGATTGGGGCATGGGATAGCTGCAGCTGCTTCCCTCTCCAGGGCAGCTTTTAACCCCTTCTATTTTAGGAGCAATGCCTAACCACTACAATGCCAAGCCATAAATTGAGATTTTATATATGGGGCACATTTGGATTTCACGCTGCAAATGGTGGTTTGCAGATCTACTAATACCCTTTTGATAGAATAACTTGGATTAATAATTACCAGGCTTTTGAGGTCTTTCTTAAGCACAACAAATCCTAAGGAACTTTTATACAGGGAGCACCAAGATTACCATCTTTTGTTTTATGCCAGAGTCATTTACATTTAAAGATATATTAAGTTGGCCATAACAGCTAGGCACAAAATTAATGGAACTTACATCACAAAAATTGTTAACACTGAAGGAGACATTACAACATGGTTTGTTATCACTACTGCAACTTAACCATGTTGCATATTCCTTAGAATGAGTATGTAATCTAACAGGAAGGGATGCCACATAAGATTGAACATTAGCAAAGATGTCCATTTGAACAGCTCCCATCCTTATGTGACGTTTTAGGTTAGACCTAATACATATACACTTTAAGGCACTTTTTGTTACAAGCCCTCCAGTGCAATTGTTCAAATGGTTCCTAAGGAGCTTCCATCTGCAGCTGTTTTGGGGTTTTACTACACGCAGGGAGGTGTCTGACTGAGAATCTGTGAAAGGACCGGTAGCCAGAGAGCTTGTGCTACCTAATACTTCCTTCACTGATATTACACAATTGGCTCCATTCTTATAAGTGAAGATCATGACTGGTCCACCATCCACAAATACTGAAAGACTTTGAAATAACTGTCCAGGGTTTGAATGTCTACCTGAATAGGCAATCATTGAATGTCTACCTGTAACAATCGAGAGAAGACAAACTGGTAGTTACCATGGGCTCTCAACTGTTGACCTCTTTCCACTCCTTAAGCTGGATGGAGTGAAAGGAATTCAGGCTTTTCTTTCCCTTCTTTCCATATATTTCCACCTGGTATGTGGTAGGGCTGGCCTTATTTACAATGGGGACAGGACCTACCCATTTAGGGCTAAGGGAGTGATCTTTTTTCTGAGAAAAACCTGTACAAAACTCAGTCTCCCACATCCCACTCAGTTACTTTTAAGGTGTTACCCTATCACATGCGCATTTGCCTAGCATTTAACTTAAGTTGCATGGCTACTTCCTTCTGAGCATTGCTGATGCTTAAGGAACTTTTCTATATATTGGTCCATCTGAACCCTGGGTTGGTATTCATCAGGGGGAATGCCTCCTAACCACCATTTCTCAGGGGTTCTCGTAGTTCTTCCAGTGAGAACCTTGTGTGGTATGTATCTGTGGGGTGCAAGGGTAATTTGTATCACCATCAGAACAAATGGCAATTGCTTATACCAGTTTTTATCATTGGTGGATATGATTTTTCACAATGCAGTCTTCAAGGTGCGGTTGCTCTGTTCCGCCAACCCGGAGCTTTGTGGGTGGTCCACTGTGTTGAACTTTTGTTTGATTTGCAGGGCTTGGCACAGACACCGGAACCCTTCTCCCACAAAGTAGGGTCCTTGGTCAGAATCAACTACTCTGGCAAACCAAATCTAGAGAAGGTTTTCTCCAGCAATGTTTTGGCTTTAGTAGCAGCAGTGTTATTTCTGACCGGATAGTCTTCGATCCATTTCGAGAATGACTTGACTGCCACAAGGTAGTGTCAGTTACTGGCTCCAATACAGGGCAGAAGACCTATAAAATCTATTTGGAGATGGTACTAGGGTCCCCCTATCATTTGATGGAACATTGGACCTTTACCAGTTCTTCTGTCTGGATTGTTCTCTGCACATGGAATATAGTTCCATATATATTTGTCTATGGTATCTTTTTGTTAGGCCACCAATCCACTGTCAATATTCAGCTGACAGTCTTGTTGGTACCAAAATGTCCTTGCTGATGCGCCAGAGTAATTAGCTCTTTTCTAAGAAAGGTTGGAATGATGAGAACTGTGAATCTTTTTTAGTTGCCATAATCAATCCGCTGCTGTGATTAGATATCAGAGAGCCATGAAGCTCAGACTTCTTTAATAAATCTTTAATTTCTGGGTCTTGTTGTTGCAGCTCTACAAGCTTTGGCTGGATGTTCACATCGATGACTGGACCTTACAAATTATATCATTGGATTTATTCCCACAGGCTTTCAGGTCCCAACAGGGCAACTTCTTTTGCAAGCATATCCACCTTGTTGTTCTGAATAGAAATTTCTTCTTGGTTCTTTCTTTGTGCACAGACTTTAAATAGGTACATTCTTACAGTTCTTTTCTCTGCCAAACGCCACACATGTACTCAGTATTTGGCGTGTGAGATGGGCTTATTGTCCGCTGACATCATCTGAAGGCTTAACCAAATAGGCATCCAATTAATTAATGCTTGACTCACCCAATCCAATTCAGAGCAGATTAATAAATCTGTGTCCAAATCCACCTTATATAAGGTGGCTAACCCAGCAACAACTTCTGACGCTTGAGCAGAGTTTTTCATTACAGTCCCTTGGAGCATTCTTCTGGTTCTTATTTGGAGAGTGGCATACCCTTCCCGTGGAATGCCTTCTTGGTAGTGGCAGCTCCCATCTACCACCCAGATGTCTCTTGACTTCTTTAGCAGCTTCATAGGAGGTCTCTGATAAGAAAGGTGACTTGCTCTCATTTGTGTCTTCTGATGGACACTCATGGTTTTCTCTGGATGTACACAGGGCATCTGGAATTATGGATAAGGACTGAGCTTTTTCCACTTGGACATCTTTATTGAGCAGGCTGATTTCAGATTGCCAGCCATGGGTTTGAGACCTTTCCTTCATTCATGCTTCCAGACAGAACATACCTGACTGGGGTGTATATTGTTCTCAGGACGTTCACATGGAGTGTACCCTTTTTCCACCTCACTCAAGGTTTTAGAGCTGAAGGCGACTGGTCTAAGTCCTGTGCCACTGTTGTGCATTAGAGCTGCACTGAGTTCATTCTTTGTTGTCACAGTTTGCAGGATACCGTTTGCTGTCTGTGGATATGCAAATGCTGATGCTTGCATAAGGGCTTGCTTTAATTTACAAAATGCCCTTTTTTCTACATCAGTCCAAGTCCATTCTATTATTTTCTTCAGCATATTAAAAGAGGAGTTGTGCTAATTTAGAATAACCCTCTATAAAGTCACAGGAGAACCCTGTCAGCCTGAGAAATGAATGTAGCACAGTTATGTCCGGGGGGCCAGGTAACTTGCTGATCAGCTCAACCCTGCCAGCATCTGGACAACAGCCTTGAATGCCTAACTCCATTCCTAAGTAGGTTACCTCTTGCTGGAGCATCTGCGCCTTGGTGGGACTAATTAGGAATCCCTTCTCTTGGATCTTTTTCAGGATGACCTCTAAGATTTCCAGATTCAGATACAGATGACAGTGATCTTCTGCTTTCCTCAGCCTCAATGGTCCTCTTGCCTCTCGCAGAGTGTGCAAACCAAACAAAAATGGACTGCCTCTAGGGCGGACAGCACTAAGGGGAGGGTGATTTGCCCTTAAATAGACTGGCTAACTCTGAGCAAAAAACAAATATGGCTAAACACCCTCAACACTACTGCCAAACTGATATACCCTGTTTCATTCTAATTTAAGTCATTGGGAATCCCTATGTGAGTAAGCGTTTGCAGGAATCTGGGTTTATACTCTACAATCTCTCTTTCTGATTAACTCACCCTCTTTCAGCTAATGTATTTTGCACATTTGGTAAACTCCTAATCATTTTTCTTTGTTTCCTTTCCTTGCTTTCAATTTTATAGTAGATAAAGATATTCAATCCCAAAATATTCCAATTCCATAACAGAAGGATACTCTTTCCAGGTTTCAAAGTGAAAAATCATCTATTGTAATTCCATTTTTGAATTGAATTCTGAGCAATCAGTCTCCATTTTCTTCTGGATTGCTTTTGGTTCAGGGCTTGATTTGTAAGTGAATTGCAGCATGGTACATAATTACAACTGGATCAATACTAGAAGAAATTAATTTCTGTAATGCAGAATAAGAAAAAAAAACAGTCTTTGATTCAGAGTCTCCTTTCCAAATGGAATTACTAATGTTTCACAGTCAGAGAGGTTAAGATTTTTTATGACACACTATAAAATCCGTTGAAAATTGATGATTGGAGGTTTGGTGTTGGTCAAAAGGTAGGTAAAAATCACTCTCAGTGAGAATGGATATTTAGCATTTAGTATAGGGTTAGACAAAATAGAGAAGATGACAGTCATCTTTGACTGGAGGTTAGACATTGAATAATAATAATTTAATCTCATCTAATTTTACTTTGACCTCTACCCATCAGTTATTTTCATTTTCCAACTGGTAATCCAAAGAATTTTGCCAGTGTTGATTGAAACAATAATCAACCCACTATCTGTCACTCCCTCTAATTAATGTACAAATTATCTCTGAAATCCAACCCTTTGAGAATGTTAGGTTCTTTAAGTAAGGCATCATCACAGCTCATCTTGAAATATTTATTTTAATTTGACTGTTTTATTTTGATCTCTAACATTACTAAAACTGGGAGACTTTCCAGCAATAACTTGTCCAGTCAAGGTCAGCCTTTCTTCAGTAATTTGTACCACCTGTGCGTCAGCTGCTTACAGCTTTCCAAATCTTCTCAACCCAGAAACTTGTACCAGTGCCATTGTTTGGACCACACTAGCCCTTACCTCATACAAGGTTTGATGGTCTGGAAGAAGAGAGGTTGTCCCTCCTGGCACCAGAAGTTAGGAGCCCTGCCACCTGCCCACACCTTATTTTGGGGGTGTCCTTCCTTATTGCTGATTCCAATTCCAGTTTATCAAGGAACCAGGCCCTATTTTGAACAAGTCCCCATTCTAAATCACCTGCCAATTGTGACAATATAATCATCTTCCTCTCTCTGTTATGGCAGTCACAAAAGGCAAGATTTACTAAGCAATGTTTTTAGAAAGTCACTAAAGTAGCACTTGAGGATACTTAAGCACCTTAAAAGAAGAAGTTACTCACCTGGTGCAGTAATGATGGCTTTTTGTAGTATATGTCCTTATGGGTGCTCCACTATAGGTGTGTCTGTGCCCTGCACCTCTGATCAGAGATCTTTGGTAGCAGTGTCTATTCGGCCTGCACATGCACTCTTCCTACCTCGTGTTCTGCCTCGAGGCTAATTAGTGCTGCGCAGGTGAACCACCCTCAGTTCCATCTGTACCGCAGATTCACTATAGAGAATTATGAAGCGGTGGAGAGGAGGGTGGGTTCTGGAGCACCCCTAGGGTCACACATCTCAACAAACCATCGTTATTGCACAAGGTGAGTAAATTCTTATTATTCTTCTCCTTTGAATAGTGCCCCTATGGGTGCTCTACTGTAGGTGATTCCCAAGCAGTATCCCCAGTGGAAGACTGGGGCTTTGGAGTTGAGTCTGTTATGGATGATGAGACAGTGGAGCAAAGATGGCATGAGAAGCACAGTCTCTAGCAATTGCACAGTGTTCTGCAAAAGTATGAGCAGACACCCAGGTTGCTGTCCCGCAGATTTCTGGAATAGGAATGTCTTTAATGAATGGGACAAAAGTGGAAACCAACCTTATGGAATGTGTAAGGATTCCAGGTGGAGGTATCAAATTATGTGCATGATAGCTGTAGTTAATACAGTTTGAGACCGATTTAGAGTGTCCCTGAGCTGATATCTCTGTGCCTTTTGATCTTTCTGCAATTGACAGGCGACATCCTAAATGTCCTCATCCTGTCCAAATAGAAGGCCAGTGCTCTCCTTATATCAACCATATGTAGTATAGCCTCACGGTGAGGCTTTGGGTAAAATGTGGGAAGATGAATGAGTTGGTTCATGTGAAAAGATGAAGTCACCTTGGAAATGAATTCTGGATTTGGCCTGAGAGTGACCATGTCTTTAAAGAAAATTGTGAATGGGGAGTACCAAGGTAATCACTACTAAGAACACTGACTTCATTGATAGATGAGCAAGAGAACACATAGCTGTAGATTCAGAAGGTGGTCTAATTAGACTCCTTAGATCTAGATTCAGGTCCCATGTTGGTGTGCGGTACCTGGGTTAGGGGAATAGGTTCCCTATGCCTTTGAGGAATCTCTTTGTTGTTGGGTTGGTGAAGACTGAGTAGTGCTGTATCTGCTGGTGGAAGGCCGTTATGACCACAAGATGTACTTTGAGTGAGCTGAGGGATAGCCTCTATGCGTTGGAATCATGAAGGAACCAAGCCTTGAGCCAAAGGATCCATAGGTTGGGATGGAGAGTTTGTCTGTCATTCTACGAGAAGAGGTTAGGAGTAATATGAAGAGGGATTGGTGGACACCTTGCTGGCTGCGTCAGGTATTGGTACCACACCTGTCTCAGCCAGGTAAGAGCAATCAGTGTAACTCTTGTTTTTTCCCTCTTTATTTTTATCAGGACCTTCAGCATCAGAGCAAATGGGGGTAATGCATACAGAAGGACCCTGTTGCATGGGAGAAGGAAAGCATCCCCTAATGAGCATTTTGCCAGGCTGGCTATGGAGCCATAGAGAGGGCATTTCCTGTTCAGGAAAGTGGCAAATAAGTATATTTTTTGGGTTTCTCAGTGATCAAATATATGGTGGAGTACTGCTGGGTCCACTTCCCATTTGTGTTCATGTGAGAACAGGTGGCTGAGACTGTCTGTTGTTATATTCTGTACTCCCACTAGGTAGGCAACTAGTATGAGAGCATTATGGCAAATGCACCAAATTTCAGAGATTTTCTGTCCTTAGGGAGGATGACCTGGCACCCCTTTGACAATTTATGTAAAACATGCAGACTATGTTGTCTGTCATGACTCTTGTGTGGGCGTCCTTGATCAGTGGAAGAAAGCGAGCACAAGCATTTCTGACTGCTCTTAGTTCCAAGAGGTTTATGTGCATAGATGACTTTGTGGGGGATGATTTACCCTGAACTTTGTGATTGCTGAGATGGGCTCCCCAGCCTCTTAAGGATGCATCTGTTGTTAGAAGCCGCTTTTGGAGGGACTGGGGGGAGATTGTGTGAAAGAGTCCGCTGCACAGACGTTCTTAGGGTCTTTCCACCATTCCAGAGAATGTTTGCCCCTGGAGGGCAGCAACAAGGGTTTGCCTAGGGTGTCTTTTTTCAGTAGCTAGGCAGAATTGAGCCATGCCTGTGGGCACCTCATGTGTATTCTGGCTTGAGATATCACAAACATGAATGCCACCATATGACCGAGAAGCTGAAGGCAATGTCTGGCTGATGTTTGTGGCTGGCTTCAGTTGTCTATGAGAGTGCTCAGAGTGTGAAACCTGTGTTATGGAAGAAATGCCCTCTCTTGTATTGAGTCAAGATTGGCCCCTATGAAGTCCAACCAATTTTTGCAATTATTGCATTCCATTGGAGTCAGGGTAGATTTTTGGACACTGATTTATAAACCCAAATGTGGGAAGATGACTGTTGTCCTTTGCGTGTCCCAAAGAGCATCTTTGAAGCTGTGGGCTCTGAAAAGTCATCCAAGTAAGGGTAAATCATGATTCCAGATTACATAGGTGAGCTGCTACTACAGAGAGGACTTTAGAGAATACTATGGGTGCAGATGAGAGGACAAAGGGAAGTACCCTGTAGTGGTAATGGTCCTGACTGAAGGTAAACCTGAAGAATTGTTTGTGGGATGACTGGACAGATATATGGAAGTAGGCATCCTGAAGGTCAAGGGCTCAGAACCAATCTCCGTGCTCTAGAGATGGGATAATAGCTGTTAGTGTGACCATCTTGAATTTTTGTGCCTTCACAAATGTGTTCAGTGCTCTTAGATCTAGTATGAATTTTTACCCTCCTTTTTTCTTGGGAATCAGGAGATATCAAGAGTAGAAGCCTTTGCCTCTGAGATGTATAGGAGCGGGTTCTATGGCTCCCAGGCATAGCAGGTAAACTATTTCCTGTCTTAACAGTTTCTCATGAGAAGGATCGCTGTGTTACCCAAAACAGAGCCAAGATACCCCCAGAATATTGTATCTATTGCCCCCTGCTGGGTTTACCAGAGGTTCCCTTCAAGGTAGTCTACTAACCTATTAACTGATTTCTGCAGGGTGAAAGGCAGCTCACCCTAGAGGAATTACCTAGGTTTACCAGAGGTTCCCTTTCAGAAAAACTCACTAGAATATCTTAGACCAGTTATCCTTGAGATGACATGAATACAGTCTTCCTATATAATTGATTGACACACAGGCAGTACTTTTTCAAGACAAAGTATCTTTTATTACAGTAGCACGCTGATGATCCCAGGCTACCAGGAACGCATGTTCAGTTGAGTATAGACCAGGATTTCCAACTCTTTTTCAGTCACCGCTTCCTAGGATATAGCGTCACCCATCCTATATGTATGGCCAACATTCTTTGTACCTAGATTATGACTTTACATATGGCCACATCAAGGCCTTGTCTACACTGGGGGCAGTGTACAGAATATCTGTAACTTTACACCACAGTGAAAAGCAAGCTTTGTCCATGCTGCAGAGTCTAGCTACACTTGGCAGTGAAAGGTTCAGGCAGTGGGGCAAGGCTCTGCCTGCGGGGAGCTGCTGGAGCCTTTTCCCACTGCCCTCCTCCTCCCCCCCGCCAAAGCATTTCCCCACTGCTGGAATCTTTCACTGAGGTGGGAAAGATTCCAGCAGCTGCCTGTTTTTACTGCATGAAGGAAAGTCTTTGGCAGGAGGAAGCCAGAAGGGAAAAGCTCCAGCATCGGGGAGCCAGTGAGACATGCACTGCTAAAAATAGCAGAGTAGATGTGGGAGGCACGTCTTGGCCGTGTAGAGAACTGTGTATTTACTCTAAAGTTCTGGTGTGTTTTTACTAGCCTAAGCAGTGCCTCACCATCTATGCTTCATGCCAGAATGGCCATGCAGTGGATGTACTCTACATGCTGCCTTAAGTGTAGACATAGCCTAAAATGCATATTGTTTGCTTGCATCCTCCTTATTAAGCTATCCAGATCAGTCAATATCAGTGACCTGCCCTCTTCATGATTTACCACACTGCCAATTTGTGTGTCATCTGCAAATGTTATCAGTAATGGTTGTATTTGTATATATTATTTACATTGGTTATATAATCTTCAAAATATAGGTCTATTTGCTTGTGTAGGTGTATCAATCAATGATATTGGTAAGTGGCTTTTGGTTTCAGCTATCTAAGTACTTTGATGCCTCCCCTGCCACCACTGAAGTTTTTGAGCACCTCCCAAGTGCTAGTGAATTTATTTCTCACAAGATCCCGGTTAGGTGGGGAAGTATTACTATTCCTATTTTACAAATGAGGAACTGAGACCTAAAGACATTAAGTGACTTACACAAAGTCACACACCGAAGTCTATTACAGAATCGGGACACTATTGAACCATTATCTCCTGAGTCCCAACTCCAGAGCCTTAGCCACAAGTCTATTCTTCCTCATCTTTGTATGCATCTTTCTTTACTTTTCCAGTTTTCTTAGAGATATCAGGAATGCATTGTTAGAGTAAATGTCTGTGTCCTTCATAAGGAGTTATTCACAGAATTTATCACAAGTCTTATCAGAAACAATAAAATTAATTCCCCACTGTTAAAATATTTATTTTGTGGGTCTCATGCCTATAGTAAAATGATGTAAAACATTTGATATTCGACATTTATAATAGTGTTACTTTTGTAAATAACTAACTCAGTTTATTGTAACTGCCATTTTAACAGATGATAAATTGATATATATTGAAATAATTGACCAACTATTGACAGTGAATTGAGTCTTTCATTGGTCAAATGAAAGTGTGTTCTTATATTTGTCTATCTTTTCAATAAGTCTTTTAGAATCTAAAGACTCTCAATGGACCCTGATATTGGCAGACATTTCATGTGTGCAAAAACAGCTCGGACAAAGGATTAGGGTATATTTAAGAAATTTAGATCATCTCTGAGACAGAGTGAGTATGAGGATATTGCTTTGAAACTATTTAAGAGCTTTACATAGCTAGCGTCTAGCAATAATCATGATACAATGGAGATCATTCTTGTTCATACTCTAATACAACTTGTTCATTTACTTAAACAGTATGCACAATCTAAGGGCTTGTCTACGCTACCACTTAAGTCAATGTAACTTCCACCACTCAGGGGCGTGATAAAGCCACCCATCTGAGCGACACCATTTACATTGACTTGCCACCCACCGACATAGCTTCCGCCTCTTGCTGAGATGGAGAAATTATGTCGACGGGAGAGCGCTCTGCTGTCAGCATAGCGCAGCTTCCCCAGGCGGGCCACAGCAGTGCATTGGCACAGCTGAGCTGATGTAGCACCTCTAGTGTAGATTAGCTTTATGGTTATTTTAAGGTATCCCTACAGAACATATTTTCCATCCTTATTAAATACAAACCATTTCAATAGTCTGCTTTATTTCCTTTAGGCAGCAACTAACTTTAGCTCAAAAGTCGCATATTTCACATTTCATTTCATTTTTATAAGCATATAGAAAGAGAAGTTTATAAAAGAAATTTATTTGCAAACTTACTATAGCAGATGTTAGCGTACTCCTCCAAAAGCATTGTAATAGTGGTTTGTAGATCTAATGGTAGGACTTCTAATTATTATTTTTAAATGTATTTATCCTCAATGTTGTTAAGAAAAAAAGAAAAACACATAGACCCCAAATATGCAATTCCTAATGATGTGCTTAACTTGAAGCACATAAGTCATCTCATTCATTTCAATTGGGATAACTCATGCTTAAAGTTAAGCACATATTTAAGTGTTTGCGGTATCAGGGTATAAAGGTATCAAACAAATGTATACACATATGCTACTGGATGATGTAATAACTCTACAACCCAATCTAATTCCATAATAATCACAACAAAGTATTGCAAAGAACCCCAAAACAGATAAAAAGTGACACAAAACAGGACAAACTTCTGTGTGAGTGGACAGTCATCACTGACACAGTGGTTGAACTTTAAAACTTTCATCCATTTTGAAAGACTGTAATGGTCTGAGAAAGACCCTCTATAATTAAATTGAAAAATATGAGACTACCTCTAATATGTCTGCAATGGAAGAACAATTTTAAGTACAATAATTGTATATGCAATTGTGAATCATGTTCCAAGATGGAGATCAAGCTCTACTTTTACCAAAAGAAGCTTCATATCAATGAATCTTAATCTTAATCTCAGTAAATAATGTAAAGAGTCAATTAATTAATAGCGGTAATCCCATAACAGTGTAGAAGTTCTCCTATCCTGCTTTATGTAATTAATGCTACTAGTATCATCGTGTGTTAATCTTGGTCTGAGATCTTCAACAGAGTGAGTTCCCTCATAATTAGTCCCATTTTGAATATAGGATGTAAGTCTGTCATTTAGTACTGAATTAATATCTCTAGATGGGAATACACTTCTCCATTTTTATTGATTCTGGATATCTGGATTTATTTAATTATACCATTCCAATATGATTCATAAGGGGAGCTCTTTCAGCTAAAGGGTACATACTAATAAATATATAATAATCCAGTGTTCCCTAATCTAAATCATTGAAGTTCTATCCAGGAGTATGATGGTTATAGCTAACTATGGTAAACTCTATTCTGAATTAATAAATAATATTTTAAAGTCTTTTTCTATGTGTTTTTCCCCTGTTATTTTTAAAAGAATTTATTTTGAGTTTTTTCTTATAGTTTGTTGCTCTTTTTTAAAAACTGAAACTTTTGGTTCTCAGCTTCCAGCTGTCTTAGGAGTCCTGTTTCCATGGAAATACATATCAGACCTTTCAAAATAAGTGAGGAAAATATGTGAAAAGAAAGTATGTTAAAAATTTTTACCTTATTTTGTTCATTTTCATAGGTAAGGGATGCTGGAAATGGCTTTAGAATCTGGGGAAGTAAAACAAGAGTTTTGAAAGTTACCTAATACAAACGTTCATGAAACTTGAAGCTTGCAAGGAGACAAACAACAAATATTACTGGATTGTGCAAGGAACCTGGGGCGGGGGGGGGGGAGGGGTTGTGAGGTCAGACTCCTTCTTCCAACTTTATGGCATAATATTGGGCATGTAACAACAGCTCTTGCTCCTTGACTTCTCTGGCATTGGGATTTTTGGCCACTTGATCCATATAGCCCTGCTGTCTCATGTCCATTGGAGCAGGAGTGGACTAGCCACTGGTGGCCAGCAGCCAAGAGTGAGAACTCTCCCTTGAAGATTTCAGTTGCATGCTCCAAGTACCAGTTTCCAAAATCACTTACAGAAGTGGTTCCCAAACTTGTTCTGCCGCTTGTGCAGGGAAAGCCCCTGTTGGGCCGGGCCGGTTTGTTTACCTGCTGTGTCCGCAGGTTTGGCTGATCACAGTGTTGCCGGCACCCAGTGCCGAGAGGCTGAACAACAGCTTGAGTTGGTTCGTTACCCGGTGTGCTACACCCAATAATCACAACGGGGTGGAGAAGCAGAAAAGTTTATTTGAAGCTTCAAAAAGGTACAGGGAGATTTGAATCTCAAATCCTGTACCACAGAGCAGGAAGTTACACAGGCTTTTATACATCCTTTTTCCCAGCATACTTATCCAATAGCAAGCTGCTCCAAGTAAGTATCCATATAGCCAGCCAATCCAGTTCCCAGCTAGTTCCCTGATTCACTGTATCATTTGTTAAACTATACATAAAGCTGCTTTATTCAGCATTGTTCTTCCATATCTCCCCTGTTTGGCCTTGCTTAGTTTCAGGCAGTCTGACTCTGCAACATACTGTTGCAGATTCTCAGCATAACTGCTGTGTGTGCCTCCAGGCGGGGGGGGCAAGGACACTTGGGCCTAGCACGCAGAGCTGCTGCGAGTGCCTCCAGGCAGGGGGGGGGGGGCAAGGACACCGGGGCCTAGTGCGAGGGGGCTTCATCGACACTCGTGGTCTTCCATCCCCTCGAGTTACCTAGTGGCCATGCCCCAGTGTTCCCAACAACTCCCCCCTTTGAGAACACTCAACAGCCTTGGCTCTGAGTTTTCTCACTTGGGCTTGCTACATCGGAGATGTTAACTTGACGGCAAGTTACATTTCCAAACCCCTTTTTTGTGGTAAGATTATTTGTGTTTCCCTAAAAGGGGAGGAACCATTACACCCACACTGTTGGCCTCCCCTGTTGGTCTTTATCCAATACCCATCAGCCCACTGTGTAATAACACAGGAGCTCTTTCCCACAGGATGCCCATAGGGATCAGATTGGTTTCGGGTAAAACATAACACTCCCTCAGTAAGTACTGCAACTGAATACTCCTGGTCCTGATAGGTGGCTTGCTGTAAAGAGGTCTTGTTCCAGAAGGGTGAGTCCGTTCTTTCCTGCTCTTTGGTGGTGGCTAATTCTGCTAGGGTCAAGGGCAGCATGTCAAGGGGCATTCCCGTTTTGGGGGATAGTGGAGTTGGAGCACACACCCAGCAATCAGTCTGGTTTGTTAAAGTAGCAACATGGTGCGCAAGCAAAACAAATGAGTTATGCTCCCGATATGCACAATTTGGAAATACCAATACAAAGAATAACAATGTTATCCAATTAATTATCACCAGAGTCTTCCCAACCCAAGGTCTCCAGTACCTGGGTGGGCCCATTTTAGCATTAAGGTGCTTGCTATTTGTGTCTTTTAAACAGTAGTTTTAGCCCGAGATTGTCACTAGATGAGGAGTCAGCAGGTTGGACGGTCCACTGTTCTGCTGACGAGGGGGCAGGTACTGCCTTCAGACGAGAGTGATGGATCCAGTTCTTGTGTCCCTCGATCTTTGCCGCTGTATGGGAAATCAGCAGGACGGTATAGGGTCCTTTCCACTTTTCCTGGAGAGGCTCGTCTTTCCAGGTGCGAACAAGCACAGAGTCACCGGGCTGTAAGGAGTGAACGGGAGAGTCCAAGGGGAGAGGCTGGGAATCCTTGGTATACCTGTGAAGAGACAAGAGAACAGCAGACAGGGAACACATATACTGTGACAAAAAAACATTACCCAACTCCCATTCCCCTGACAGAACCGGGGTGCCATTCATGGGCCATGCCCTTCCAAACATAATTTCAAAGGGACTGAGCCCTAATCTACCCTTTGGGAGAACGCGGATACGGAGTAGGACGAGGGGCAAAGCATCAGGCCATCGCAGTGAGGCTTCTTGGCACACTTTTGAGAGATGCCGTTTAAGGGTCTGATTGGTCCGCTCCACTACACCACTGGCTTGCGGTCTCCAGGGCGTATGGAGTTTCCAGGGGATCTGTAAGGCATGTGAGATGCTTTGAATGATTTTTGACGTGAAGTGTGTCCCGTTGTCAGATTCCATCCACAGGGGGAGTCCAAAGCGAGGAATGAGCTCCTTAACAAACTTGAGGGCCACTGTCCTGGCAGTGCAGTTACGGCATGGGAAGGCTTCTGGCCATCCGCTGAACCGATCCACTATAACAAGGAGATATTTGAACCCTTGGGTCCGGGGAAACTCAGTAAAGTCTATTTGCCACACTTGTCCGGGGCCCGGAGTAGGTTCTAGGGCAGCTGGTGGCACAGGATGTCCCGGTCGGGGGTTATTCTTTTGGCAGACTAAGCAGTCTGCTTGTACCTGGACAGCCAGGGGTCGGAGTCCGGAAGTGATAAAGTATTTTCCCATTAGCTGGATAAGTGTTTCCCTGCCAGCATGAGTGGTTTGATGTAGTTTCTGCAGCACTGGCCGGATTAGGCCCTTTGGTAAGAGGACCTTCCCTTCTGGGGAATGGAGCCATCCCTCCTTTTTCCGGAGACTGAGTTTGTCAGTTAGCTGTCTCTCCTCCCCAGAGTACTGAGGGGTTGGAAGTTCCCCTACTGATGGGATAAGGGCATGTATATGGGCGTTCTCAGCCTGAGGGGATGGCAGGGTGGCAGCATGCTTAGCCTCTCTATCTGCCCGGGCGTTACCTCTGGCCACATCTTGATCCTCCCTTTGATGGGCTTTACAGTGTACCACCGCCACTTCTGAGGAAAGTTGTACGGCTTCTAGGAGCCGGAGGATTTGGGGCCCGTACTTGACTGGGGAGCCTTGGGCTGTCAGCATTCCCCTTTGCTTCCATAGGCCAGCATGAGCATGCAGCACACCAAAAGCATACTTTGAATCAGTAAAAATGTTGACCCGCTTTCCTTTTGACAGTTCAAGTGCACGGGTCAGGGCTATTAGTTTGGCAAGCTGGGCAGAGGTCCCAGCAGGCAAACCTTCAGCTTCCACAGTGTCATGTGTCATGGAGGGTCACAACAGCATAACCCGCCCTCCTTTGCCCATCTATTACAGTACTACTACCATCAGTGTACCACTCATAATCTGCATTTGGGAGGGGTACATCCTTTAAATCCGGACGGCTGGAGTACTGGACATCTATGATCTCTAAACAGTCATGTTTCTGTTCCTCTGTTTCTGGCAAGAGAGTGGCTGGGTTAAGGGAGGGGCAAGGCTGTAAGGTGACTTCAGAATTCTCTAACAGCTTAGCCTGGTACCGAGCAATCCGAGCCTGGGTGAGCCAAAGCCCTCCCTTTGCATCCAATAAGGCTCAGACCATATGGGGAGTATAGATTTGCATAACCCCTCCCAATGTTAGCTTCTCGGCTTCCTCAAGCAATAGGGCAGTAGCTGCGACCGCCCGTAAACATGCCGGCCAACCCTTTGCAACCTGATCCAATTGCTTAGAAAAATAAGCCACAGGACGCTTCCATGCTCCTAACAGCTGTGTAAGCACTCCTAGGGCCACCCCCCTTCGTTCATGTACATACAACTGAAACGGCTTAGAGAGATCTGGCAGGCCCCGAGCCGGGGCTTCCATCAATTTTCTTTTCAGGATTTTAAATGCCCTGTCAGCCTCTGGGGTCCAATAGAAGGGGTCATGATCTGCTCCTTTTACACAGTCGTACAGGGGTTTAGCCCACAGTCCAAACTCTGGGATTCATATTCTGCAAAAGCCTGCCATACCCAGAAATGCCCAGAGCTGCTTGTTGGGGTAGGAACTTGACAGATAGCTTCCTTTCTTTTGCTTGAAAGCTGACGCTCCCCTTGCCTTAGCTGTAACCTGATCCCTCTCCACCTCAGACAACAGGGTTCTCAGGAGGATATTACAGTCGTCTCAACCGGCTTGTGACTACTGAGGCACCCCTCAAAGACTGAAATAAACCTGCTTGGGTTGGTGGAAAACTCTCCTGCCTGTGCTTTGAAAGCAGCCAAATCCACAGGATTAAAGGGCACATGAGTATAAACCTGCATAGTTGTGGCAGGACGCCTGTCTGATCCAGACCGGGCGACTTTAGTTTCAGTGATTAAGGGGTATAGGCCAACCATTGGGGACTTACAAGGTGTGGGTGTAGGGGCCGAAGGGGACACCGGCTCTGCCATTACAGTGGGGGTGGGGGTCTGGGGACTAACATTAGCTGCTACCGAACCAGTTGGAGTCAGATTACAGCGCTGTAAAATATCTGGTCGAGTACATAAAGTCAGAAACAAATGCGCATACATATGTTCATTCCATTTCCTTGTTCTCTGACAGAACAGGAGTAACTGAAGGATCGTGTTGTAATTAATTGACCCTCCTGGTGGCCACCACTCCTGGTCCTCTAGTTGATATTGAGGCCAGTCAACTGTACAGAATCGTTTTAATTGGCTCTTAGTCATCAGATCCGCACCAAATACCTTCCAGTTTGCTAGAATGCATTCTAGGGGCGTACACCGTGCCCTAACCTCTGAGCTCTGTCCCTGTCCCATACCTACAGGGTAACTCTGGGCGTCCCCAGGTTCCAACAGAGCATATAATCCGGATTTTAAAAGGATCCTACCTTATCCAAGGGACCGGTTCTTCACCGCCGTCATGCAGCTGCTCCTCCCCCACGTCTAAGGGACCGGTTCTTCACCGCCGTCCACAACAGCTTCTTCACTATATGAGTGCGTTGCACCGTTGTGCCCTCTGGGGTCGATCAAATCGCGTCTTCTCCGAGGCCCCCGATGAACTCACCGGTGCGCGCTGAGCGTCGGTTCTCGCCGCAATCCTCGACCTCCAGGAGGGGTCCGGGCAAGGCTAAATTGCAGCCTCGAGGCCCACCCAGGGACGCCAAAAGCTGTTGCCGGCACCCAGTGCCGAGAGGCTGAACAACAGAGGCTTGAGTTGGTTCGTTACCCGGTGTGCTACACCCAATAATCACAACGGGGTGGAGAAGCAGAAAAGTTTATTTGAAGCTTCAAAAAGGTACAGGGAGATTTGAATCTCAAATCCTGTACCACAGAGCAGGAAGTTACACAGGCTTTTATACATCCTTTTTCCCAGCATACTTATCCAATAGCAAGCTGCTCCAAGTAAGTATCCATATAGCCAGCCAATCCAGTTCCCAGCTAATTCCCTGATTCTCTGTATCATTTGTTAAACTATACATAAAGCTGCTTTATTCAGCATTGTTCTTCCATATCTCCCCTGTTTGGCCTTGTTTAGTTTCAGGCAGTCTGACTCTGCAACATACTGTTGCAGATTCTCAGCATAACTGCTGTGTGTGCCTCCAGGCGGGGGGGGGCAAGGACACTTGGGCCTAGCACGCAGAGCTGCTGCGAGTGCCTCCAGGCAGGAGGGGGGGGGCAAGGACACCGGGGCCTAGTGCGAGGGGGCTTCATCGACACTCGTGGTCTTCCATCCCCTCGAGTTACCTAGTGGCCATGCCCCAGTGTTCCCAACAACAGCTTCCAGTGTCCACTGTTCACTGCTCCAGGCCAATGGGAGCTGCTGGAAGTGGCGCGGGCCGAGGGACGTTCTGGCCGCCGCTTCCAGCAGCTCCCATTGGCCTGGAGCAGCAAACTGCCAATGGGAGCCGTGATCGGCCAAACCTGCGGACGTGGCAGGTAAACAATCTGGCCCGGACTGCCAGGGGCTTTCCCTGCACAAACGATGGAAGAAGTTCTGTGCTGGTGCAACCTGGTATAAGAGATCATAAGTAAGGCATCCACAGTAGACTGTCAACTCCCAACCTTCTCTGAAATATCCCCAGATTTGTTCTCCACTCCCAGACAGTGTAGAAAGATGAAAAGGGAAAGAAGGGCAGCTAAGGCCTTGGGAACCCGAATACTGGCCCAAAGCCAGAGGGTCGCTCTCGTAGGTAGGCAGACCCGAGCAGCTGAAAAGGAGGCCACCCAGCACAAAGCACCTGAGTCTGACCCACATCCTAATGCCTCTGAACCAAGGGCATTAGGCAACAGAGCCCCAGGAGAGGAAATTTTGGATGGGACCAGGCTGAAGACCCAAGGTACGACAACATTAGGAAGGAGGGGACCGAAATAGATGGGGTCCCTGTGGAAGGGAAAACCCAGGGACCAGGACCGTACTTCATAATGAAGAAGAATCTCTTATACCAGGTTGCATCAGTACAGGGGCAGAAGGTACAGCAGATCCTAGTACCCCAAAAACACCAGAATGCTGTATTAAGTCTGGCCCATAGTCATCCTTTTGGGGGGCATTTGGGGGTAGAGAAGACCCTGGCACAGGTCCTGCGATGATTCTTCTGGCCCGGAGTATATGAAGAAGTGCGGAGGTTCTGTGCGTCCTGCCCGGAGTGTCAGCTGCACAGTCCCCATCCCCACTTGAGGGCACCTTTAATACCCCTTCCCATCATAGAGGTCCCCTTCGAGTGAATAGCCATGGATCTAGTGGGACCCCTGGAGAAGACAGCTCGGGGCCAGCAATATATACTTGTCATTCTGGATTATGCTACTCGCTACCCAGAAGCCATCCCCCTGCAGAACACGGCCTCTAAAACGATAGCTAAAGAGTTGGTGGGGATCTTTGCCCGAGTGGGGCTACCAAAGGAGATATTAACAAACCAAGGTACCCCATTTATGTCGAAGCTAATGAAGGACCTCTGTACACTGCTCCATATAATACCCTGAGAACTTCAATCTATCATCCGCAGAACAATGGGCTGGTAGAAAGGTTTAACTGAACCATCAAGGCAATGATTAGGAAAGTGGTAAGTCGAGATGGGAAGGATCGGGACACCCTACTACCCTACCTTATGTTTGCAATCTGAGAGGTACCTCAGGCCTCAACTGGGTTTCCCCCTTTGAATTATTATACGGACGCCACCCATCTAGTGGCATACTAGATATTGCAAAAGAAATCTGGGAAGAGGAACTCAATGAGGGGAGAAATATATTTGACCATGTGTTGCAGATGCCCGGGTCACCCCTATTGTACAGGAACATTTGGAAAAGGCGCAGGAGGCACAGTGAACCAATTACAATTGCCAGGCAAAAGTCCGACAGTTCCAACCAGGGGATCGGGTGATGGTGTTGGTACCCATGGCAGAAAGCAAGCTTTTGGCCCAATGGCAGGGGCCCTATGAGGTGGTTGAACCCGTGGGGGAAGTGAACCTACAAGGTGCGGCAGCCAGGACACCAGAAATGAGAACAAATTTATTATATTAACCTCTTAAAGCCTTGGCACCAACGAGAGGCATGTGTAGTGGCCCAAGAGACCCTGATCCAGGGAAATAATATGCAGGAGCAGATCAGGATATCCACTGATCTGACAACAAACCAGAAGAAGGAGGTAGCTGAGATGATCAACCGATACCAGGACGTGTTTTCAACCAAACCAGGCCAGACCACCGAAGCATATCACCACATTATCACAGACCCTGGGGCAAAGGTAACTTTAAGGCCCTATCGGGTCCCAGCAGCAAAAAGGGAGGAGATCAAGGCAGAGGTAAAAAAGATGTTGGAGCTGGGAGTCATCGAAGAGTCCCACAGTCAGTGGTTGTCATAAATATAAAAGGAAGGGTAAACACCTTTAAAATCCCTCCTGGCCAGAGGAAAAACCCTTTCACCTGTAAAGGGTTAAGAAGCTAGGATAACCTCGCTGGCACCTGACCAAAATGACCAATCAGAAGACAAGATATTTTCAAAGCTGGAGGGGGGGAGAAACAAAGTCTCCCACGGTCTGTGTGTTGTTTTGCCAAGAACAGAAAAGGAATGGAGTCTTAGAACTTAGTAAGTACTCTAGCTAGATATGCGTTAGATTCTGTTTTCTTTAAATGGCTGAGAAAATAAGCTGTGCTGAATGGAATGGATATTCCTGTTTTTGTGTCTTTTTGTAACTTAAGGTTTTGTCTAGAGGGATTCTCTATGTTTTGAATCTGATTTCCCTGTATGGTATTTACCATCCTGATTTTACAGAGGTGATTCTTTTACTTTTTTCTTCAATTAAAATTCTTCTTTTAAGAACCTGATTGCTTTTTCATTGTTCTTAAGATCCAAGGGTTTGGGTCTGTGTTCACCTATGCAAATTGGTGAGGATTTTTATCAAGCCTTCCCCAGGAAAGGGTTGTAGGGTTTCGGAGGATTTGAGGGGGGAAAGATGTTTCCAAGTGGTCTCTTTCCCTGTTATATATTTGTTAGACACTTGGTGGTGGCAGCAATAAATTCCAAGGGCAAAAGGTAGAATAGTTTGTTCCTTGGGGAAGTTTTAACCTAAGCTGGTAAAAATAAGCTTAGGAAGTTTTCATGCAGGTCCCCACATATGTACCCTAGAGTTCAGAGTGGGGAAGGAACCTTGAGAGTGGTCAAGCCCGATTGTGTTGGTGCCCAAAACCGATGGCACCACTAAGTTTTGTAATGACTTTCGCCGGCTGAATGAGATATCCAAATTTGATGCATACCCCAAACACCTTATCGGTGAGTTAGTTGACCGCCTGAGCAATGCCCAATTTTTGACCACCTTTGATTTAACAAAGGGATACTGGCAGATTCCCCTTGCCAAAGATGCAAAACAAAAGACGGCATTCTCTACACCAGAGGGTCTGTTTCAATGTGCTGTTCTTCCCTTTGGACTGTATGGGGCAGCTGCCACGTTCCAGCATCTTATGGACAAGCTCCTGCGTCCCCATACCAGTTATGCAGTGGCATACTTGGATGATGTGATTATTCACATCTCCAACTGGAAAACCCACTTAGGAAAGGTGGAAGCAGTTCTGGACACGCTAAGAAAGGCTGGCCTCACAGCCAACCCAGCCAAGTGTGCTATAGAATCATAGAATATCAGGGTTGGAAGGGACCTCAGGAGGTCATCTAGTCCAAACCCCTGCTCAAAGCAGGACCGATCCCCGACTAAATCATCCCAGCCAGGGCTTTGTCAAGCCTGACCTTAAAAACTTCTAGGGAAGGAGGTTCCACCACCTCCCTAGGTAACGCATTCCAGTGTTTCACCACCCTCCTAGTGAAAAAGTTTTTCCTAATATCCAACCTAAATCTCCCCCACTGCAACTTGAGATCATTACTCCTTGTTCTGTCATCTGCTTCCACTGAGAACAATCTAGAGCCATCCTCTTTCGAACCCCCTTTCAGGTAGTGGAAAGCAGCTATCAAATCCCCCCTCATTCTTCTCTTCTGAAGACTAAACAATCCCAGTTCCCTCAGCCTCTCCTCATAAGTCATGTTTTCCAGTCCCCTAATCCTTTTTGTTGCCCTCCGCTGGACTCTTTTCAATTTTTCCACATCCTTCTTGTAGTGTGGGTCCCAAAACTGGATACAGTACTCCAGATGAGGCCTCACCAATGTCAAATAGAGGGGAACGATCACATCCCTCGATCTGCTGGCAATGCCCCTACTTATACATCCCAAAATGCCATTGGCCTTCTTGGCAATAAGGGCACACTGTTGACTCATATCCAGCTTCTCGTCCACTGTAACCCCTAGGTCCTTTTTGGCAGAACTGCTGCCTAGCCATTCGGTCCCTAGTCTGTAGCGGTGCATTGGATTCTTCCATCCTAAGTGCAGGACTCTGCGCTTGTGCTTGTTGAACCTCATCAGATTTCTTTTGGCCCAATCTTCCAATTTGTCTAGGTCCCTCTGTATCCTATCCCTACCCTCCAGCATATCTACCACTCCTCCCAGTTTAGTGTCATCTGCAAATTTGCTGAGAGTGCAATCTACACCATCCTCCAGATCATTTATGAAGATATTGAACAAAACCGGCCCCAGGACCGACCCCTGGGGCACTCCACTTGATACCGGCTGCCAACTAGACATGGAGCCATTGATCACTACCCGTTGAGCCTGACAATCTAGCCAGCTTTCTATCCACCTTATAGTCCATTCATCCAGCCCATACTTCTTTAAATTGCTGGCAAGAATACTGTGGGAGACCGTGTCAAAAGCTTTCCTAAAGTCAAGGAACAACATGTGCACTGCTTTCCCTGCTTTTTTCACTAAGAGGGTGGTGATTTTTCACTAAGAGGGTGGTGAAACACTGGAATGCGTTACCTAGGGAGGTGGTAGAATCTCCTTCCTTAGAGGTTTTTAAGGTCAGACTTGACAAAGCCCTGGCTGGGATGATTTAACTGGGAATTGGTCCTGCTTTGAGCAGGGGGTTGGACTAGATGACCTTCTGGGGTCCCTTCCAACCCTGATATTCTATGATTCTATGATTCTATGATTCCCTTCATCCACAGAGCCAGTTATCTCATTGTAGAAGGCAATTAGATTAGTCAGGCGTGACTTTCCCTTGGTTAATCCATGCTGACTGTTCCTGATCACTTTCCTCTCCTCTAAGTGCTTCAGAATTGATTTCTTGAGGACCTGCTCCACGATTTTTCCAGGGACTGAGGTGAGGCTAACTGAGGTGAGGCTGATTATAGGGCTAGCCAAGGCTAAATACCTTGGCTACATTGTAGAAAGGGGCATGGTCAAGCCCCGACTATATAAACTAGAGGCTATACAAAATTGGCCCCGGCCGAATCGGAAAAAGCAAATCCGGGCATTCCTGGGTGTGGGGGGGTACTATTGACGATTTATTCCCCATTTTGTTACCAGAGCGAGTCCCCTGGCAGACCCGATAAAAGCCCGGGGTCCAGACATGGTGAAGTGGACAGATGCCGCAGAGAAAGCATTCATGGATCTACGGACAGCCCTCTGCAGTAACCCCATGCTTATAGCCCCAGACTTCAACAAAGAATTCATTTTACAAACAGATGCATCTGAAGTAGGATTGGGAGCAGTCCTATCAGAGATGGTCAGAGATGAAGAATACCCAATCCTCTACCTCAGCAGGAAACTCCTCCCGAGAGAGCAGAAGTATGCCATGGTTGAAAGAGAGTGCCTAGCTGTGAAATGAGCCATGGAAACACTACATTATTACCTTCTGGGACGACGGTTTACCCTTGTGACCGACCATGCACCCCTCCAGTGGATGCAGCAAAATAAAGAGAAGAAAGCAAGGGTGAACATATGGTTCCTGTCCCTAAAACCTTTCCAATTCACCATACAACACTGGGCTGGAAGCCACCATGGCAATGCAGATGGCTTGTCACGAGTACACTGCCTGATGTCCCAAGTTGCCCAACCCCATAGTACTGAGCAGAGTGGGGGATATGTGACAGGGTCAGACCAGATGGCTATAGCAGAGTAATAGAAGGCAGATATATTAGCCCCAGGCTAAGTAGGTCCCATTTCCCTGGGTAAGGTAACAGGGAAGGGTTTTTGTTTTGTTTTTTGAAACAGAAAAGAAGTTTATTTGTAACACTTACAAAGAATTACCAAAGGAAACAAAACAAACTATGCAACAAAACAACGCAAACGGAAGGTATAACAGAGCAGCTTTCAGGAGGGAGAAGTGTTCAGGTTAGCCTGGGCCCAGAGCAGGGGGGCTTCCTCGACACTCGTGGTCTTCCACCCCTCGAGTTACCTAGTGCCGCGCCCAGTGTCACCGATTATCCCTCTCCTGAGAGTGCCCGGCAAGATGGGCACGGCTGCGGGGTGGGCGGTGTAGGGGTGGGGGGGATAGACACCCATGTATTATAGGACCCCTCCTAGATGACAGTAATGATGGTATCCACAGTGGCAACGGCTGGGGCTGGTGTCTCTCACTCTTCCCCTCAATCAAAGCGTCAGACGGAGGGAACCGGACGGGGTCACCGAGCAGAGAACCCTGGACAGTGCCCACCGCTCCTCGAAGGCATCAAGGGAGTCAGTGGACACCGCCCAGAGGAACTCCGCCCAGATACGTGAATGTACTGAGGATCAGAAAAAGGCCCTACAATCGCAGGACGCTTCATTAGCCAACCTCCCCTCTCTGGTTTTATAAATGGCTGTTTTAGCCAAGGCTAGGAGGAGGTTAACCAGGAGGTCTCGCGATTTTGTGGGGCCACGAATGGGGAGTGTATAGATAAAAAGGTGAGGGGAGAAATGAAGCCAAAAACGCAATAGAATATTTGTGAGGAGCCAAAAAAGGGGCTGCAATCTGGCACATTCTAAATATACATGCGCCAGGGTTTCCCTCACATTACAAAAAGGGCAAGTATCCAGGATGGGGGTAAACCATGTCAGAAACACGCCCGTGCTCACAACTCCGTGAAGGAGCCGCCAACTGATGTCCCCAACGGGCCTCGGGAACAAGGTGGAATACAGGCTGGCCCACCGAGGTTGCTCACCCTCCAAGGGTGGCAGGAGGTCCTACCACTTTGTATCGGGGTGGGACACCAGGGTGTGGGCATGAAGGGTGTGAAGCGTGAGTGTGTATAAATAATTCCGTGGTGCGATTTGAAAACTGACCGGCTGCAGTTCATGCAGCCGGCTTGCAGTGAAAGGGTGAGGGGTTTGTTGGGATCGGCACGGTAGGGGCCCAATGGAAAGGTCCGGTGGACCTGGGATAGAGGATGGGCGGGGTGCGCCCTCGCGCAAGGCTCGGTTGACATAAGCCCGAGCAGCGGGGGTCAAGGCGGCCTTCACCTCCTGAAGTACGTGCCGGGGGGTACGAGGGCTGAAGAGCCCCATGCGCCGAGCGAGCGTCAGGGGATCCAGCCAGTCTCTCCGGTCGTAGTCCAGGAGGTCTCCGACCCTCGTGATTTCTGCCAGGACCAACCTCTGGAGCACCAAGCAGGACTCCGCCACCTGCACACGGAGTTGGGGATTGTGCAGCAGGGGCTCCATGGGGAGATCTGCTCCCATGGTGGCCGCCACAGACCTGGTCGTTAGAAACAGTTTCCAGGTCCGGAGGAGGTCCTGGTAGAAGACCGGCAGCCCGGAGAGGTCTCGCAGAAAACTCTGTACAGACACTGAAGAAAAAGAGCTCTTGACCCAGTTGACTCGGGCGGAGGAGGCTGCCGAATAGATGGCCTGGCATGCCTCCACTCGCGCCAAGTCGCCTAGGTCCTGGACCATGAGGAGTATGTCATTGGCGTACGCCGACAGGACCAGCCGCAGCTCCGGCTCCCGCAGCACCAACCCTGTCATCCTCCTGCGGAGGAGACAGAGGAATGGCTCGATCACCAGAGCATACAGCTGGCCCGAGAGGGGGCACCCCTGCCGCACTCCTCGCCCGAAGCTGACCGGTTCAGTCAGGGTCCAGTTGAGCCTAACCAAACACTCCGCGGAGGCATACAGCACCCGGAGAAAACTCACAAACTGAGGTCCAAATCCAAACGCCTGCAGAGTGCTCAGGAGGTACCCATGGTCTACTCTATCGAACGCCTTCTCCTGATCAAGAGACAGGAGGGCGAACGACAGACCTTCTCTCCGCCTGAGTTCCAAAAGGTCTCAGACTAGAAATAGGTTGTCAAAAATGCTGCGACCCGGGACAGTATAGGTCTGGTCTGGATGGATCACGTCCGCCATCACGGACCCTAGCTGCAGCGAGATTGCTTTTGCTACGATTTTGTAATCCGTGCTAAGGAGTGAGACGGGATGCCAGTTTCGTAAATCGTGGAGGTCCCCCTTCTTCAGCAGCAAGGCGAGCACCGCTCGCCTGCAAGACAGAGGGAGGACCCCGCTCTGCAAGGACTCAGCCCAGACAGTGACTAGGTCTGGGCCGAGGATGTCCCAGAATGCGCGGTAAAACTCCACAGTCAGCCCGTCCATGCCCGGAGATTTATTGGTGGGCATGCGACAGAGGGCTTCCGAGAACTCGGCTAGGGTGAGAGGCAGCTCTAGCCAGTCTCGGTTGCCCACGCTGACTGTGGGGAGTTCCTCCCAGAGCACCCCGCAAGCACCAGGATCGGTCGGATCCGGGGAGAAAAGGCTTGTGTAGAAGTCACGGGCCCTCCCACACATCTCCTCCGGGTCCGTGAGGGGGGTGCCGTCTTCCGCAAGAAGGCAGGTGATGTGTTTCTTGGCCCCCCTCGTTTTCTCCAGGGCATAGAAGAAGCAGGAGCCGCGGTCCATCTCCCGAAGGAGGCGGATGCGGGACCGAACTAAGTCACCTTGGGCCTGGTGGTTCTCCTCCCACTTCTCCTGGCACGCTCCGCAGAGGGACAGGTCCTCGGGGTTGGCGGCCAGGCGCCTCTCCATCTCTAAGACCTCCCGTTCCAACTGCTCTATCGCCGCATTTCGCCGTCGGCTGGTGCCCCGAGTGTAGTCACGGCAGAAGAGCTTGGCGCGCACCTTCCCAAGATCCCACCATCGCCGCACCGAGGGAAAGGCACGCCACTGCTCTCGCCAGGCCAGCCAAAACTCCTGGAAGGACGTCATGAAGCTCTCGTCCTCCAACAGGCTGTTGTTAAAGTGCCAATAGGCCGGCCCCGGTCTCTCTGCACGGAGGGAGACCGTTATGGTGACTAAATGATGGTCGGAAAATGGGGCCGGCCGAATGGCGGAGGAGTGGGCCTGTGAAAGATGGAAACGGGATAAGTAAATACGGTCCAACCGAGAGTGGTGTGACCAAAGGGCCTCCATCCAGACAAAGGTGAACGTGGAAGTGTCATCTGGATGATGGTCATACCAGACGTCCACTAGGAAATGATGTTCGACTGTTCCTCGAAGAATGTTCGCAGCGGCTGGGCTTGGCTCGGCCACTGAGCGGTCCCGTTCCTCGAGGGTGGTGTTAAAGTCCCCTCCCAGCACCAGGCACTCGTGCGAATCTAGGGTTCCGAGAAAGTCGGACACCCGCTGATAGAATTGTGGCCGCTTTGGGCTCGTTTGCGGGCATATATATTAACAAGGTTGACCACGAGCCCCTCCATACGGACTCGAAGGTGCAGCAGGTGGCCCGGCACGGCCTCAGTGACCCCTAGCACCTCGGGCCGTAGGGTGGGGGAGAACAGAGTCGCCACTCCAGCTTGCCAAGTCATGAAGTGGCTAAAGTATACCCCATCCCCCCACTCCAGCCACCACCCAGCCTCGACAGTCGGGTCCGTATGGGTCTCCTGCAGGAAAGCTACAGAGTACCCCCCTTCCCGAAGGTAAGAGAGCACCTGGGACCTGCGGAGAGCCATCCTACAGCCCCTGGTGTTCAAGGTTGCAATAATGAGAGGCGTCATGTGGGGGGCTGGGAGGGTTGGGGGTTCTTATTGGTGGGGGTGTTCGTGGCCCCCGGCGGGTTGCAGAGCAACCCATGACCCATCCCGTGGATGAGTAGATCTTTTCGGAAGCCGCGGGCCCACTCGTAGGCCACAACACCACGCTTTCCTTGCCCTCTGCCCTCCTGTATAAGGGCCCTTGTGGCCTGGAGAATTTGATCAAAGTGCCCCCATAGCTGAAGAGCCAGCTGTACCCTATTGCGGGCACCATGGATGTGTTCTAGGAACTTCCGTAGTGCATGCCGCAGCTCATGGGGGGGTGGGGTTGTGATTTCCGGGGTATTCCCTAGTGGGGTCTTAATGCAGCCTCGTGGTCTGCTAAGGTGGGTAGACAGGATGCGGACCACCGACGGGGCGTTATTAAATCCATTTCACGCCTTGGTGTGGAAGGGGATGGCAGGGAAAAAATTGCAACTCCTAATGGGTCGCGATTAGAAAGTGCAAAGACTGCTCCCTGGGGGGAATCTGCAAAAGGCATGAACGAAATAACCCCAGGGGCGGCATTAGCATTGCAGGAGGAGGGGAATTGGGCATGGACAGGGGTGGGGGCAGGGGCAGAGGTAAGGCTCTGAACTTCATGAGGCGAGCAGCTAAACTGATGTTGGTAGAGGGGCCTCGCCCCTCTCATTCCCCGCCATTGTGAGCAGGGAGAGACCGGGAGACACCGGAAGGAGGAGGGGGGAGGGGGAAGCAGATTAACCGCTCCTCCCTGCTGAGCTGGAGGCAGGGGAGGGTACCAAATGGGTTGGACTGGAAGGGGGAAAAACAGGAATTGGGGTCCGGTGATAGGGGCAAGCTGTGGGATAAACAGTCTGGGGGGGAGGTTGTGGACCCATGCACGTTTGTCCAAACAGTCTTGTTTGGTCGGCTGTTAGGTACGGTCCGAAAGGCAAAGTTCAAAGCAAACAGCTGGATCCGAAGGCAGATGGCAGGTTGCCAGCAGGGACGGACGGCGGGGGGCCGTGACAGTTGTAATAATGTTGGGGGGGCACCGATGGATCGGGGGGCAGCTCCGTGCCACACCCCCTGTGCCGCCACAAATGCAATTAAGCCACATTCAAACTCCCTCCCATGAGAGTATATTTCAAAAAATTACTCAGTCTTACGGCCCCCTCCATGATGATTTGTAGCTTCTCTGGGTGATTTGTCTGTCTTCTGTTTTCTTCTCCAGCTGTGTTGGCTGTGTTCCAAGGCTTCCGGCAGGCCGAGAATGTTGAAAAGATAAGCTGACAGCAAAACAGCTGGGTCTGGGGGCTTCCACTCTCCCCTCCGGGTAGTGGGTCGGCAATCTTCCCGCCCCTCCTCCGGGGTTTTCAGCTAAGGCAAATAGCTGCGCCCGGGAGCAGGCGTGGCGGGGGGGGTGCTGGCGGCAAGTTGGCAGCCGACCAGCACTCAATGGCAGCAGAGAAAAATGGCAGAAAGACCAAACGAAACAAAAAGCGTCTGGCCCGGTCAGGGGTGAGGGGAACTAAGACAGGTTCAAAAAGTAAGAAAAATCCAGACCAGGGGGTTTTAGGAAAGAATAGAAAGCAGATAGCTGAGGAGCAAGCGAGGGACGTCCCGTTTCCCAACAGGGAAGGTTCCAGAACAATCAGGAACCTTCTGGAGACAATTAAGACAGGCTGATTAGAACACCTGCAGCCAATCAAGAAGCTGTTAGAATCAATTAAGGCAGGCTAATCAGGGCACCTGGGTTTAAAAAGGAACTCACTTTAGTTTGTGGTGCACGTGTAAGGAGCTGTGAGCAAGAGGCGCTAGGAGCTCAGAGTGAGAGCGGGGACAGTTTGAGGACTGAGGAGTACAAGCATTATCAGGAGGAAGGTCCTATGGTGAGGATAAAGAAGGTGTTGGGAGGAGGCCACGGGGAAGTAGCCCAGGGAGTTGTAGCTGTCACACAGCTGTTCCAGGAGGCACTCTAGACAGCTGCATTCCACAGGGCCCTGGGCTGGAACCCGGAGTAGAGGGCGGGCCCGGGTTCCCCCCAAACCTCCCAACTCCTGGTCAGACACAGGAGGAGTCGACCTGGACTGTGAATTCAGAAAAATGGCCACGCTGAGGGCTGCCGTGAAGCTCCAAGGCGAGCAAATCCGCCAATTAGCGCAAGACCCACCAAGGTAGAGCAGGAACTTTGTCACAGTTAGTTTATGTTGAATGGGTTAAATCAAACATGAAAATAGGGCATGCTTAAATTAATGTTCTCATAGTAACTTTAATCCACCCCAAGGCAGAAGGAGTCTCAAAGTCTGGATTAGGTACAATTCATGAAAGTTTCTCTTTCATCAGAAGCCTCAATCCCGTGCAGAAGAAAAGACCAAGTCATAAATTTCACTGACAAAAAATTCAAATGGCTGGGAGAAATGTTGGGAAGAAGTGGTTCAGTTTCTTTTCTTTTTCTTTCATATGACATTTTTACTTCCTTTACACACACGTACATATATATATATATATATATATATATATATATATAAAAGATTGCTCTACTAAATGTTGTACCATTATGTATTAATAAAACTGATGAAATAGATTAGGGGAAAAATTCTTTTAAATCTTTACTCTGGTCTGAGAGTGATTAATGTGATCCATTACTTTACACATAAAATACTTGGCAAACCAGTTATCTCTCTTTTGCAGATCAAGCAAACCATTACCATCCCTGTTCTCTCTAGCTTCAATAGAATCTGTGAAATTCAGTGCCTCTTTAAGATCACAAGATATAAATCTTTTTGTGATACAAAACTAAGACTTGCAAGACCTAGCAGCACATCATGTATTTTTAAGTCTTAAAACGATTTTTTCTTTTAAATAAGAAATTAATTTTAGTGCTTGTGAAGGATTTTGAATTGACAATATTAGAAACTAAAGTCCTTTATCCACCTCACAGGCACAGCCTGAGCAGCAGCAATTTAAGCTTCCTCATACTGATCCGCCAATGTTGCTTGTGAAATGTTGGAGGATCAGTGGGGGGAAGCTTCTATTGCTCATCTGGAATGGCTAAATATAGGAGTGAGAGGTAATTCTCCATGCCCACTTTACTTTTCACAGGAGTCAGCCATTTTTTGGCACAAGTACAGGGATTACCATTAAGAAGTCAAATTTTACCAACAGCTCTCACACTGTAATATCTGTGATATTGCAGTTATCTCTCTAAGCATAAGGAAACAATGTCGTATTTCAGGTATCAAGGTATAACTTTTTAGTAGCTGACAACATATTAAGGGCATCTGGGGGACAAATCTGCTGTGAACGATTGACCAGGACATTCAGGTGAAAGAAAGACAAACACAGGGATGTAATTAAGCAGCAGGTGGTAACTTTATTAATTTAACAATAGTGAGGGGTGTTATCCACACATACCAGGTATTTAATAGGGTGTAGGGCAGGATAACAGGGCTCACACCATGTAACCAGTCACTTGGGGCAGACTCTCTTCAGCCTATCTCTAGAACTTAGTTGCCTTCTGAATCCTCTTGCCCTCCCCTCTCCAAAGGTGTAAGAGAGTACCAAAGGGGGCCTCAATCTATGAAGACTTCAGGTCTCCCCTTATTCCATCACCAGCATCCTGAGTCTCATTTACCTCTAGGAGCCAACCCTTTGGTCTTTATCCATACTAGCCACTGGAGGTTCTAACAGTTAGTTTGGTCACAGCCCCCTGCCCACCCACTGCTTGGGGCCTATGTCCTATCTGATCTAATCCCTAATGTTTCACAGCCTAGTTTAACATTTAGGATATTAGTTTGAGTTTACTCAACAACAAATGCAGAAGAGGCATAAGCTGATCCCAGGTCTATTGGGAAGTGAAATAGGAGAGGAAAAATTGACTGATGATAGTGAAACCAGTAAGAAAAGGTATCTATACATGAGGGCTGTTGATTGATTGCACTTAACTCATGTGATTAACTCAAAAAATTAATCCCGATTAAAAAAATTAATCATGATTAATCGCAGTTTTAATCACACTGTTAAACAGTAGAACACCAATTGAAATGTATTAAATATTTTGGATGTTTTTCTACATTTTGAATTATATTGATTTCAATTAAAACACAGTATATAAGGTTGACAGTGCTCACTTCATATTATTATTTTTATTACAAATATTTGCACTGTAAAAATGTCAAACAAAAGAAATAGTATTTTTCAGTTCACCTCATACAAGTGCTATAGTGCAATCTCTCTATCGTGTAAATGCAACTTACAAATGTAGACTTTTTTTTGTTACATAACTGCACTCAAAAACAAAACAATTTACAACTTTAGAGCCTACAAGTCCACTCAGTCCTACATCTTTTTCAGCCAATCGCTCACACAAACAAGTTTGTTTACATTTGCAGAAGATAATGCTGCACACTTTTTATTTACAGTGTCACCAAAAAGTGAGAACAGACGTTCGCATGGCACTTTCATAGCCAGAATTGTAAGGTATTTACATGCCAGTTATGCTAAACATTCATATGCCCTTCATGCTTCAGCCATCATTCCAGAGGACATGCTTCCATGCTGATGATGCTCGTTAGAAAAAATACATTAATTAAATTTGTGACTAAACTCCTTGGGGGAGAATTGCATGTCTCCTACTCTGTTTTACACGCATTCTGCCATATATTTCATGTTATAGGAGTCTCGGATGATGACCCAGCACATGTTGTTGTTTTAAAGAACACTTTAATTGCAGATTTGACAAAACAAAGAGAAGGTACCAATGTGAGATTTCTAAAGATAACTACAGCACTCAACCCAAGGTTTAAGAATCTGAAGTGCCTTCCAAAATCCGAGAGGGACGAAGTGTGGAGGATGCTTTCACAAGTCTTAAAAGAGCAACATTCTGATGCGGAAACTACAGAACCAGTACCACCAAAAAAGAGAACCAATCTTCTGTTGGTAGCTGCTGACTCAGATGGTGAAAATGAACTTCAGTCTCACTGTTTCAGATGGTTATCGAGCAGAACCCATCAATAGCATGGATGCATGTCCTCTGGAATGTTGGTTGAAGCATGAAGGGTCATATGAATCTTTAGTGCATCTGGCACATAAATATCTTGTGACGCTGGCTACAACAGTGCCATGAGAATGCCTGTTCTCACTTTCAGGTGATATTGTAAATAAGAAGCGGGCACCAGTATCTCCTGCAAATGTAAACAAACTTGTTTGTGTGAGTGATTGGCTGAACAAGAAGTAGGACTGAGTGGACTTGTAGGTTCTAAAGTTTTACATAGTTTTCTTTTTAATGCAGTTATTTTTTGCACATAATTCTACATTTCTAAGTTGAACTTTCATGACAAAGAGATTACACTACAGTACTTGATTAGGTGAATTGAAAAAAATACTATTTTTTCTTTCTTTTTTACAGTGAAAATATTTGTAATCAATAATAATAATAATAATAATAATAAAAAGTGAGCACTGTACACTTTCTATTCTGTGTTGTAATTGAAATCAATATATTTGAAAAAGTAGGAAACCTACACAAATATTTAAATAAATGGTATTCTATTACGAACAGTGCAATTAATCACGTGATTAATTTATTTAATTGTTTGTCAGCCCTACTATAAATATCATCAAGAGGGATGTCAAGGACTGGTGCATGAAAGATTTGGAAGAACATGGGGAGAACACAAAGCAAAGATTAAAAAAAATAATTTGGAGTGGTATGACATGGAGTTCTGGTTGCTTGAGAATGAAAATTTTGTCTGTCAAATGGTAAATATTCACTGTACAAATATTTGTAAAGTTATATATTTGCGGGGAAGGATAATAATCTATGTGATTTATAGTAGAGCTGGCTGGAAAAATGGAAATGTCTTCCTATGAAATATTTCATATTCTGGACTTTTTTCTTCAAAATCAAGACAAAAAGTCAAAAACACAAACTTTTTCATGGGAAGAGATTTCCAAAATAATTCTGTTTGGTGAGAACCAAAATAGAATTTCTTAGGTTGCCAGCCACTGCCTGAAAGGCTTTCTGCAGTCAGAATATAAAAGTGACAGGAATCTTCCAGGTGGACAGCCAAGAAGCTGTTATTTCAAATGGAAAATCACATTTTTTTGGCAACATTGAATATTTCCTACAATTTTGCAAAAGGGTGTTTCCCATCAAAAAATCCTTCCGACAGAAAATTCCTGACCAGCTGCAACTAATAGTTATAACAGCTATATATGGTAGTGGTCAATTAAAACCCCATTAGGCCATTAAAAAGTCAACATATATATACCCTGTGTTATCTTATATACTACAGTTTTGTACTGTTTTAAGCATAGGAAAATAATGTTATAACTTAGATACAACAGTGTGGAAAATGTTGGCTTTTTAATAGTTATAACTGTATATGAAGTTTTCTTCCAGTTGTAATGATTACCTTTTGTAAAAATCAGTAAAGAAATATTACGTAAAATGCAATTTTATCTGTTCCACACAAGGACTTCAACAAAGGAAGAGGCCTTAGGTTTGTCCTCAGTGTTTCCTAAGATAGATATGACCAGGGAGTCATGCCTGTCAGAGCTGCTGCATTAACTAAACTTGCAATGCCAAAATATGACTCCTTTTAGGTGTTTAATGTACTGTAAAATTCCTTGGCAGACACAAAAGAGTCTTTCTGCAGTTTTAGAGATTTAGCTGCTAAATTGCCTCGTCTATTAGCTAAATAGTTTTTTCTGTTGGTCTACCAAAGTGTCAGTTGCAATGTTTAGGGTTTCTCTTGCCATTATTTTTCTATTTAAAAGATCCACACCATGGGATAATCTCCAGTGTTAAAAATTGACATGTCATTCTTTAGGGAACAAATATGATTGAAAAGGGCATAATCTGCACATACTGTTTATATGAGGATGACTCTACAGCCTACTTTCATCAGTGCACTGAAGAGTTTAATTTGCAGAGGAAACAAAATTAGCAATATCTCTATTTAGGAATAGATGCATGCAGATGTTTAATTAAATTGGAATGGACTGTAAATAACATCACAAATACTAGTAGTTGGCTTCCTATATCCCTAATTGTTTTTGTAGATCATTACCAATAGTTATGTCTTGAAAATGTCCAAGCTACTCAACAGACATATTAAGGTTGGCGTGGAGTGAAGTTATGGGGAGACAAATAAGCATAAAGAGCTGTAAAGACTTTGCCATATAATTAGAGAAGCATAAGGGGACAGATTCTCTGCCCTATTCACGCTCCCTTTGTGCCAGTCAGCTAGGTTCTATGAATTTTGTTATGAGACTATCCCAATAAGGCCATGGAAGGTTGCGGTATTTTTTGGTTTGTTTGTTTTTTTTTGTGTGAGGTTTTGCATATCTTTCCAGAGTGAAAGGAAACTTGTGTGAGGAAAAAAAACAACAACATAAATCAATACGGTTTCTTTTTGGATTGTATACTCTGAGGCAAGACTAAGCAAGAGATTTATCTGGGTTGTGTATTAGGCCTCCTTTGAAGAAATACGTTTCCCACATTTGTGGGAGTAGAACCAAAGAAGTCCCTAGGGGAACATAGACTCATTTGCTATCTCTCCTACCCAAGAGGGAACTCAATGAATGATAATGTGTTGTTGTGTGTAATTGATACTTCTCCTTCAATGCCACTATGACAAGAGTCAGGAGGTACAGATCAAGTGCTTAGTTAGCAAAGTGTGACATTGCACTGGCTTTCAGGATCTCTCTATTTATCTTAGAACATTAATTTAATTGGGCTTCAGGTTCTGGGTTATTATTTTGATAAGGCCATTTTTATATAGGCTGTTCCATTTCATACTCAGCCATTGATACATTTAGCACAAAGTTTGGTCAGAGAGACAGGGCTTGGACAATTGATTCACTTTTATTAAGAATTCCCTTTTCACAGGGAATTCAGCATCAGAGGAACACATTTATCTGTCGCAGACTTTCCAGGAGTTAGCTGAGACCCTGGGTATCTAGCAAGTTCTGGAGAAGAGAAAGAGTCCTTCCTCCAGGATGATATACTTTGGGGTCAAGTGGGTCGCAATGGCAGACTTCCAAACTAGTTCAGTCGTTTGAGCACACAAATGTATGTTGAAGCAAGCTATTATGGATCGCCTGGATTTAGCATGCCAAATGGAGGTTTAACCGTAACCTCAGCTAGGTCTTTTGTTCTTACCAGCTGACTGCCAGTCCCAGATCATAAAGCCCCATCATTTTGTTTGAGTAACTACAGAGGAGGACCAGAAATGCCAAACACGTGAAAAAATGCAGAAATTGGGCTTGTTTTCGGCTTAATTGGCTTGCGAGTTGCTTGTTGGCTAATTTTTTGCTTGTAACTTGTTGCTTCTTTTTCTTTGATCGTCTCCTGGCAAGGAAAGACAAAGGGGCAAGGTGGGGAGAGAGTCGGGGTGCACAGCGGGTCCACCACAGTCCCAGACTGCACGTCAGAGGGATCTAATCATATAGAGCAGGGGTTCCCAATTTTGGTTCGCAGCTTGTTCAGGATAAGCCCCTGGCGGGCCACGAGGTAGAAAGGGGCTGGCTCCTAAGTTGAGCTAAGTAGTGGACACAAAGGCTCCTGGCTATGCCTTGAATTCCTTACAGGGTTAAGGGAAAGGGGTCTTAGGTATTAGAGAGAATGAGGAATTCCTCATTCATGTACTCATTCCCTTGCATGAGTAAGGAGGGGACCTAAACTGGCCTGGGCTGTATCTTCAGGATTCCTTGCAGAGGCTAGACTGAGAGCCACTTATCTCCTCTTTTCTTGACTTTAAAACAAAGTCAGCAATCTTCTCACACTACACCCTTTCTTTGCCTTGCAGAATTGGGGGATCATTAGTTCCCAGTGTTAAATCACTAGTAATAAAGTTGAAGCCTGTCACTTAAGCTCATTCTCTGTGTGCTGTATTTTATTCCGCTAAGTGTCCTGAGCAATACTCTGCCATGCTATGTGCGGAGCGCGGTCCTCTCTACTACTGTGTGCTATGCATCAGATTCTCATTAACTCAGCTGTTGTGCTTCACTCTGAATATTCACCATTGCCATAAGGAATGTTAAAACCAGGGGAGGGGTGGAGAAGGAAAGACACCCAATCTACCCCTCGCTTTGTGGAAATTAGAGTAGAAAACACAAGAAGAGAGACGGAATGAGCTACATGTATATGGTATTATACATGCACCAGAGACACCCATAGCCCTAGAGGGGTCTTAGCTTAGCAATACCTGGATATGGTCCCTTTCCTCTGCTCATTGGCAAATGTTGGCAGGAGAGAGCTGTTGCAGATCAGGTAACACCTGTTACCATTGTCTCCATCTGTAAAAAATGAGGAGAATTATGTTGAGCTTTTTTGTAAAGTACCTTGAGATCTACAGATGAAAACTACTAGATAAGAGCTAGGCATCATATTCTTCTTATTATTAAGAATAACATTTTAAAAAACAGTTTAATATATAGTTTATTTTGGAGGACTACTACCCACTTCCCTCTGACTTAACATTTTGGTATCTGATTGAAATGTAACTCTTCATGGAGTATGCTGAGATACATGCAATGAGATGAAGACGAATATGTATGTACAGTGGAATAATTATAGTTCAGGAACTGCATGAGAAAACAGAAGTAATTAATATGTCCCCTTCTTTGATTAATGCTAACTTACATATTGTTTGCTCTGAATAAAATACAAATTTGTGCTGAATTCATTACTGTGAATCTGCATAATATGGGGATGACAGATTTTGTGAATGACACAGAACAAAGGGAAGGTTAAAAAGTGCAATTAGGAGATCTTTTAAGCCATTTTTTCTTGCTCCTAAGCTATGATTTTTAGACTCCAGGGATTCTATCAAAAGTATTCCTGATGAACAAGGATAATTATGATTCTAAATTGTAAGAGTAAGGTGACAATGTACTTCAAATAATGTTGTATTGCTTATTAGGTGAGCAGCAGATTTTATGGATTTATATTTTACATCTAATTCCAATTAAAGTATCATAACTGATGGTAGGAAGTAGCTGTATTCATGGTTATACCATGATGCTTGCTATCGATGCTAGCATGATGATCCGACAGCACTTGTCTGCAGTGCTACCTAGAAGTGATTTATTACAGCTAATCCTGTGGCCCTTCCAGTGAATTCAGAAAGTATAGTAGCAATTTATGGCAGCAGGTGACGAGTTGGATCCCAGTTTCTTTGAACAACAAACATTTATATTCTTCAAAATTAATTAATTTGTTATTCATTTCAGTGTATGATTGCTTCCCTCTGACCTGAAGTATATTTGAGGGAGGCCCCTTCCAAGGTAGTAAACCTAGGTAGTCTTTCCCTAATAGCAGAGTAGGTTTCGTAGGAAAAGAATGGCCAGGTAGGGCACTCTAGCAAGCAGGGCTGAATTAGGGGTTGTTCCCCTTCTGTAGTCTAAAGTTATTGCAGTGAATGACAAAGAGGTTAATAACTAAGGTTGAGAATCATTCATGGAAATCACAGATTCCATGACTTTCTGTGACCTCCATGAATTTTGCAGAGCTGGTGCAGCTGATTCCAGAACCACCCCAGCAGCTGGGGAAGCCCAGGGCAGCTGGTCCCTGGCACTGCCCTGGAGGGATGGTCTGGGACCAGAGGTGGTGTCAGCAGGGCTCCGGGCCATCCACAACCTGGACCAGAGACGGTCACCCCCAGCTGCTGTGGGGCCCTGTGCTGCCCCCCAACCCAGCAGCAGTCTTCAGCAGTGCCCCCCTCTCAGCAGGTAAGATTTAGTCACAGGTATTTTTAATAAAAGTCATTGGCAGGTCAGGGGGGCATAACTTTTTGTTTATTGCCCGTGACCTGTCCATAACTTTTACTAAAAATACCGTAACTAGAACATAGCCTTACTAACAACTCTTATCTCATGTTCTCAAACATTAGTACTTTGAGTTTATGCCTTTCATTAACCTTATACCATGGGCATGTGATCTGGTGAAATTATCACTGCACCATGCTAACAAACATAAGTATAGTAAATGTGTATTATTTTAACTCTCTCCTGTATATAACTCTCTCCTGTGGGTTTTGCCAAGCTGCAATGTGGTCCATAATGTTTAAATTATGAATGATAGTTTACACTTGTGGGCAGATCTTCAGCTGCTGTGAACTGTCTTCAGTGGAGCTACAAGAATTTACACCAGCTAATGTTCTGCTCCCAGAGGACGACGGAGAACTTAAATTTGATTATTTGGAAATGTAAATATACACAATTCAAATAGAAATAACAATCCAAATCACCTGTAGGATTGGAGAAAACGCACCTGTCATTAATCCAAAACTAATGCCTATTTGATTTTGAAGAGACTACACAAACTAGTCTGTTCAGTAAATGTGTGTAAATAATAAAAACTAACAGTAACAGGTTTTCAGAGCTCAACTGATAGATGTAATGATTATAGAAGAAAGTAACCAAAATGAGTTATTCAGAGAATGAATCAAAATGTTTTAAAATGCACAAACCCTATACGTTAACATAATAGCAAGTCCTCTTTATATTTTTTTTTCAAAATCACACATCTAAAACTATGATCTCTTATCTAATTCTGGTACAGTAGTTTCTTCTCTGAGTTGTGGTTGAAATTCTCCATAGTTATTCCAGATGCATACCACAGGAGTAAGTTTATTTTGATATGTTTTAAAAGGCAATTTTTCCCTACTTGTAGCTGTTATTTTCTATGACATACTGCTGTCTCTGTTTCCTTGGTCAGTGGGTAAACCTGCCTCTCTTATATTCAATAAACTTCAGCAAGAACAAATGTTATCTTTGTCCATATTTCAGTATGATATCCTCCTAGACTGTTCCCTGCTGTCAACAATATACTTCAATTCACTCTGTCCAATACTTGAACTGTCATCTTACACATTTCCATAACATTAATCCTCTGTTGATTTTTCCTCTAGCATCAGCAACAGACCCATATTTTTAATTGTATAAATGCTGAATGAATGTACCCAGCTAAATCAGGCTGCTGAATAATAATTGGTGATGTAACATTCTGCAAAGTTTTTACATTTGGGAACTGAATAGCATAATGATTCTGAAACTGTGCACTGGAGAATGGTAAATAAATATGCTGTTTGTCATTGTGGGAAACTATGTGGCTTGAACTGTGATATTCACCTTATTCAGACAGGATTATATAGTATAATTAAGCAACATTAAAGTGTGTATAGTAGCTGAACTCTGAAAATAAGACATGAAATTCCTGTTTTTAAGACACAATACAGTACCTACATATTAACAACTGCTAAAGGCAATTTCATGCTTTAAAAAATCTTTCAAGTGTACTAGAATTTTAGATAGGTACATGTATTTGTATATAAAGTGCTATACTTACATGGGGCTTTATATAATTAAGAGTTTAATAACAATTTATTAATTTTGACTTTGTAATGGTGACCAGCATGGTTTGGAAATGCATTTGAACAGTTAAAGAGATGGTTATATCCCTGAGCCCACTCACTTCTTTGTGCTCTCTGATTTCAGGACACAGTAGCTTTCCCTTCTTTGGGACACCTGTTAAATATATTAATGTATACTCTTTATTAGGCTGACGATTTTGTACATGCAACTCACATGCTTATTTTTCAAAAATGAGCTTTCACATTGATCACCATGCTAAGGTCAATGTTTATAAACATATAACGTGTACGATCAGGTGATGAAAAGTGGTATCTCAGATACTGTGGTTTGGTAATGGTAGGTCAATAGTACTGTGATGGGGTGTATCAGACCTTCCTGGTCCCCTGCTGGAGGCCCTGTGGTCCTACCACACCCCACCCCACAACAGGAGAAGTGAAGATGCGTCCTTCAGGCCTGCCTAGAGAGGCTACATAGAAGCAGCCAATCAGAGCCCAGCAGGCTGAGATAAAAGGAACAGCAGGGGTGGAGTAGATCAGTTCCTGGCTGGCACCAGAGAAGCAAGGAAGGGGACTCTGCTCTAGGTAAAGGTGCTTGATGGGCTGCATTTTCTGGACCTTGGAGAGAGAGGGGCTCTGAGAACTGTAACTCTAAGATAATGGGGGAATGGAAAGGGACCCAGTAGGAAGAACCCCGGGGAAAACAGCAACAACCAATCAAGGGAAGCTGTATGTGGTTGCTGGTTATAGGGTCCCTAGATTGGGATCTGGAGTAGTGGGTGGGCCTGGGTTCCCCCCTGGCAAAGTGGCCTAAGCACCAAGAACGGGACACATCTCTTTCTAGAAGTCTCAGTGAAGGGTTAGATTAAAAAGGGCCCGGAGATGGGGCTGAAGACCCTGATGAGGGCTGCCAGTTTGTTGAACTCCTTCCTATCCTGGAAGGGGTACATCCAGTGGATTGTGTAACATCCTACAGATACCCAGCCACTAAGAGGCAGTCAGGAGGTGAATGCCCTGGCACAGGTAAATTTATTTTTAATTGCACTCATCATTCTGTACAGTTTAAAAAAAAAAACTGGTCAGGTGCTAACATAAATAATACTCTTTTCTTGAAAGAGTATTTAGGGATTTTTCTTCTATGGAAGTTTAATGAAGCTGAGAGAATGTCCTTAGCTAAGCTGATAAAACTTAAGACAGTAGTTTTAAAGAAAAATAGAAGCAACTTTACAAATCTATTTCAAGAGTTAGTGGAAATTTCAGTGCTTTTTCATAGAGACTTTGACTGCATAAATTGTTTTGGCAGTGATGTAGGATTATATCTGAAAACTTTTAAAGCACCCATTGAGTGCCCTTTACTTACGTTCAGATGTAGAGCGAGAAATTCCAGCCCTTCTGAAGTCAATGAGACTTTTGTAATTTCCTTCAGTGGGGAAGGATTTCATCCAGAATCTTTTATTTTATTTTAAATCAGTGGCTCTCAACATTTCCAGACTACTGTACCCCTTTCAGGAGTCTGATTTGTCTTGCGTACCCCCAAGTTTCATTTAAAAACTACTTGCTCACAATATCAGACATAAAAATACAAAAGTGTCCAAGCACACTGTTACTGAAAAATTGCTTACTTTCTCATTTTTATCATATAACTATGATTCAATTGGAATAGACATATTGTACTTACATTTCAGTGTATAGTATATACAGCAGTATAAACAAGTCATGGTCTGTATGAAATTTTAGATTGTATTGACTTCGCCAGTGCTTTTTATGTAGTCTGTTGTAAAACGAGGCAAATATCTAGATGAGTTGATGTACCCCTTACAAGACCTCTGAGTACCTGCAGGGTAAACATACCCCTGGCTGAGAACCACTGTTTTAAATAGTTGCTTCTACATTGCTTCATTTAGAACATGTATAAGCAAACAAATGAATAAAAAATGAGAGATAGTCAATGAACACCAAAAATGAAGATAGTCATGAAGGTAGGTCCCTGCTATCTTCAATAATTTCCTCATGAACCTGCTATTTAACATATTATTAAAGAGCTGTTATTGGGACACAAAGCAAAAAGGGGTGCAGGAATGCTCTTAGTCTATTCCCTTGTATAACACAGTTTTATATACGCAAAAATAAAAACATATTAGAGTTACAGAGCATCATTCTTGTCCTGGAATTTCATGACCTTTATATACATATTATATATATTTCACAGCCAAATACTCTTTATTACTCCTGAACTCAGATTAACAGAGCTATCTAGCATCTGAACATCTGCTCTTATTTTCCAATGGAACAGTGGAAACACCAGTAGAGAAAGGTTTAATAACTTTTTTGTGATGCTCCAACCTCAAAAGATTTAGAGCTGTGGTTCACAACAAACCTACAGTATCCAGAGTCTTAACCAACGCTTATCCAAACTATATATAAAATAGTAAGGTAGAACCTAGCTCTAGTGTGTTTCTCTTTATCCTTTTCTTCAGTAGGGAATGAATGTTTAGCTTGACTTCAAGATACTTTGTGGCACTTATTTTTTGTTTTGCTTTTTGTAGTACTAGTCATAATGGGTTTTACAATATAATGAAGTTGTAGCATGGTGCATTGGACAGATAAGAAGAGTGTACTTCAGATAAGATTTTACACAATGTGTTCAGAAATCTGCCTGATTCAGTAAGGTTTATGGTGATGAGTTGGCTGAAAAGAACCTCATGCAGCATTGTAGAGTAATTATAATGGATACAAAAAAATCAGATGCCTGTAGTGAAATCTGAGAGAGAAAATTTTGGATCCAAAAGATTACCACAGTAATATGCCCTTTCTTTTTTCCTTAAGATTGAAGTCACATGTTTATATATGTGTATGTGTGTGTATCTTAGGTGCCTGTGCAGGAAGAATTGGAAGTCACTCAACGAACTATGATGTGGTCGGAATAACAGAGACTTGGTGGGGTAACTCACATGACTGGAGCATTGTTATGGATAGGTATAAACTGTTCAGGAAGGACAGGTGGGAGAAAAAAGGTACAGGAGTTGCACTGTATGTAAGGGAGCCGTATGATTGCTCAGAGCTACAATATGAAACTGGAGAAAAGTGTGTTGAGAGTCTTTGGGTTAAGTTTAGAGGTGAGAGCAACACGGGTGATGTTGTGGTGGGCATCTGCGATAGACCACCAGACCAGGCAGATGAGGTAGATGAGGCTTTCTTCAGACAACCAACAGAAGTTTCCAGATCGCAGGCCCTGGTTCTCATGGCAGACTTCAATCATGCTGACATCCGCTGGGAGAGCAATACAGCAATGTACAGACAACCCAGGATTTTTTTGGAGAGTGTTCGGGACAACTTCCTTTGCAAATGCTGGATGAACCAACTAAGGGCCATGCTCCTCTTGATCTGCTGCTCACAAACAGGGAATAATTGGTAGGGGAAGAAGAAGTGGGTGGCAACCTGGGCAGCAGTGACCATGAGATGGTTGAGTTCAGGATCCTAGCAAAAGGAAGAAAGGAGAGCAGCAGAATATGGACCATGGACTTCAGAAAAGTGGACTTTGACTCCCTCAGGGAACTGATGGGCAGGAGCCCCTGGGAGGCTAATATGGGGGAGAAAGCAGTCCAGGAGAGCTGGCTGTATTTTAAAGAAGCCTTATTTGAGGGCACAGGAACAAACCAACCCGATGTGCAGAAAAAATAGCAAATATGGCAGGCGACCAACTTGGCTTAACAGAGAAATCTTCAGTGAGCTTAAATACAAAAAGGAAGCTTACAAGAAGTGGAAACTTGGATAGATGACTAGGGAGGAGTATAAAAATATTGCTCGAGCATGCAGTGGTGTAATCAGGAAGGCCAAAGCACAGAGTTGCAGCTAGCAAGGGGTATGAAGGGTAACAAGAATAGTTTCTATAGGTATGTTAGCAACAAGAAGGTGGTCAGGGAAAGTGTCGGACCCTTACTGAATGGGGGAGGCAACCTAGTGCCAGATGAAGTGGAAAAAGATGAAATACTCAGTGCTTTTTTTGCCTTAGTCTTCACACACAAGGTCAGCTCCCAGACTGCTGCACTGGGCAGCACAGTATGGGGAGTAGGTGAGCAGCCCTCAGTCATGAAAGAACAGGTTAAGAACTATTTCGAAAAAGTCCATGGGACCGGATCTAATCCAACCGAGGGTGCTGACAGAGTTGTCTGACGTGATTGCAGAGCCATTGAAAACTTTGAAAACTTGTGATGATCAGGGGAGGTCCGGATGATGGGAAAAAGGAAAATATAGAACCCATCTTTAAAAAAAGGGAAGAAGGAGAATCTGGGGAACTACAGACCGATCAGCCTCACCTGAGATATTAGATGGGGTGGGATCTGAGTTTACCCAGGAAAGAATTTTCTGTTGTATCTGGCTGGTGAATCTTGCCCATATGCTCAGGGTTTAGCTGATCACCATATCTGGGGTCTGGAAGGAATTTTCCTCCAGGGCAGATTGGAAGAGGCCCTGGAGGTTTTTCGCCTTCCTCTGTAGCATGGGGCATGGGTTGAGGTTGGTTCTGCTTTGAGCAGGTGGTTGGACTAAATGACCTCCTGAAGTCTCTTCCAACCCTAATCTTCTATGATTCTATGCCTCACTTCAACAAGGTAGTTCATCACATACCTAAATTTAGGCATGTGAATAGTTTCACTGACTTCAATAGAACTGCACATGCCTAAGCACCTTGATGGATCACAGCCCCAGTCTGGAAGCAGATACCATTCCACGTGATTTAACAATACTACAAGAATACGTGCTATGAATGCTTTGTGAAAATCCAAAGGCAGAACTATGGTAACGAAAACTGTGTCAAATAGGCAGAGATAATAAACCCATTTGTAAAAGTCATGATCTCTTCATAAAAAAAATTCCTGAACAGAAACTTACTGCAAGCAATAATTTTACAAACTCTAATCACTACATTCTCTAGATACTAACCAAGAAGAGAAGGAACTTTGGTTTTATCCTTTCTCAGTTCTTCCCCCAGCTCCTCTGTTTCTCTTCCTTTATTTTTTTAATATACAAATGAAAGAAAATAGAAACATTTCTCTCAAAACCACGAGCATAAAAACTGTGTAGGAAACATAGTAAGGACCAAATTGTGAACGCTTTGCTTACATTGCTGAGTATTTATTTACTCATGCACATAGGCTCCTTGGGCCAGCTTCTCAGCTGGTGTAAATCAGCATAGTTCCACTGACTTCAGGATAGTTATACAAATCTACACTGGCTAAGGATCTGGGCCACTCATGAGTGCACACATAGATTCACTGAAGTCAAACAAAGTGAGGGGTTCACAATTGGACCCTATGTCAATATTACTCAGTTATGTGTTCTCTTATTTGTTTTAAAATAGCTTTTACAGAGTTTTCCCATTTCTCTTTATTTAGAGGAAGAATCAAATTGAGATGCGACAAGCTGAAATTGAACTTTTACTCTCCCCCTACACTGTGTTTTTGTGTGATATTCCCCAGTTACTTGAAAATTCACTACATTGTACTGAAGGGAAAACAAATGCCGCCCTTTGCTAACCTAGAGAAAAAAAACAGCCTTCACTGGTTTTCTTTTATTGCTACATTATTTGCACAGCTTTGCTATTTATATCTAACCAAACTTGAACTTCCCCAAATATGCGCTGATTGCAGCAGTTAATTTTGTAATCAGACTTCATTGATTTGGCAGAAGAAAAAGATGGATAAAGTCCTGAAATAAAAATGGAGCTTTGTCTGCGCTCATCATTGTTACTTACAAAATCCCCTATACCACCAGAGATTTCACTTTAAAAAGTCATCTGTGCAGAGTCGCTGCACATTGTTTCAGAGAGAGAAGGTCAAAACGACACAGTTGTGTCTGATTTGGAAACAAATGTATGTTAATAACTATCATTATTTTCTCACCTTCATTATTTCTCATCTCTTAAGTATTTCTCATCTCTTGCTGTTTCTAGAGGAGCAGAGTTGACTAGTGTTCCCCTTGCAGTGGAAATACTGTGGGGGTTCTACTCCTGCATAAATTGTCACATGCTTGGGGAGGTGGGGTTCAGAGACATAGGTGAGCAGGGGAATCAGAGGGGCAGGAGTGGCTGCTATGGGGAATGGGATTGGGCTGGAGGCCAGGGAGTGGGGCCAGAGGGGTAGGAGTGGTTGACATGGGGAATGGGATTGGGCTGGGGGCCAGAGAGTGGGGCAGGAGTGGCTGCCATGGGGCCTGGGATTAAGCCAGGGAGTAGGATCTGGGGGGCTGGAGAGGACACCAGGGGATCCAGGATCAGACTGGGGAGTAGGAAGCAAGACCAGATTGTGCCCAAATGCAGGTATGAACCAGGGGCCCCTCCTTCCCATCCTAGAAGCAGCTGTCCTCCCCTTCACCCCTTACAGCATCTTAATATCTCCCCTTCCTCCCTCTCCTTTCCCTCTGCCCCCCATTCACAGGGAGCTTTCCCTCCCGCTGGAAAAAGCTAGCTTCTGTCTGGCCTTCACAAATAGAAGTATGCCATTTATCTTTTCATTGGTAACATTAAGTCGGTCTGATCTATGTGATATAAAACAGAGATTATCTGTTCCTGTCTGTGACTTTGGAATAGCTTGTGAACTTTTCATAAGCAGAGAGAAAGAAACCACAGGAGCTATTATTGTCTTAGTAAGATTAAGACAAATTTATCAGTGTAATTTCTGGTACACTACTGTAGGCCAGGGAGGTCACCTTTGTAGGAAGAGGAACCTTGCCTGCAATCTGAATGCCAAAATGCTGATCTCCCATGCAAACTCCAGACAAAAAGGTCCCCTGATGGTAGAGCATTCCAGAGCCCAAGCTCCAGACTGAGCCCAGATGCCTACATTGCAATTTTATAGCCCCACAGCCTGAGTCCCATGAGCCTGAGTCATCTGACACAGACAAGCAGTGGGTGTTTTATTGCAGTGTAGACATAACCGCAAGCACCAAATGAGGAAAAACTACAATACGTGTGACTAGTATATTGCCCAAATTTAGATGGATAGATGAAATAAGACACTAATGAGGAGGTAAGATAAGGATGATGGTGTTAACAGCAGTGACTTCAGCAGCTATGCTGTCACAGGAAATAATGCTACAGGGCATGATGTTATGGCCTAACGTCTTGCCCTTCTGGGGTTTGGTCTAACCCTTCCTGCCTCCTGTGCCCGCTGCCTTTGTTGCCCACGGGAGCAGGATAACAGCTAAAATCACCACCACCTGTGGAAAATAGGGCCTGTGGTCAGTGCCATTTGCCTGCACTCATACTCAAGGAAATAGGGACTGAAATCTTATGGTTTTGGGAAACCAAACAATTCCCTCCTCATTATCCTTGCCTCTCCCACCCCTCCACACACCCCAACTGGGCCATATTCTCCAAGGCTGAGTTGGAGAGCAGTGAATACACAGGTGCTCCAAAGCTGAAGTGTCAATAACATGTCTTGTTTAAAATTTTAGGGAAGCAAGGAAAGGGACTTCTGAAATTTAATGTTGACTTTCCATTGTTACTGTACGTACAATCATACTTGTACTGTACAATCCATACATACAAACTGCACAATTTGTGTACTTTAGCTGCAGCTGCTGCCATTGTGGCCTCAGTGCTAACTTTAACTAAATCAACCCAAAATATTTTAACTGACAAAGACCTTCCTTACCTAAAGCTAGATGCCAGTAGGATTTAGTATGTGACACAGAAACATAAGCTAATGACCCGTATGTAGTACCATCACTAGGAATGATAAACACTGTAGCTAAAAGAAAAGCTAAATTGTAAAGAGAGAACATTTACCCACATGCCTAATTAGAGAGGGGCTTCATCAAACCACTTTTACCTCCACAAGAGCATCCTTCCTTAGGGAAGGAAATTGAAGTATGCCCACAGCCCCTAAATCAAAGACTGATCAGTAGCATGACCCCCTAGAGATGACAGCTAAAAGCACACACACACAAAGTTAAAATGCAAAAAGAGAGTTGTTTCAAAATATGTGCAAAATGACCTGTAAAGGGGGGCGGGGGAAAATAAGATGATTGTAAATCTAAATGTTAACTAAAATGTGCCAATGAATTTTCTCATATGAATAATCAAAGACCTTTATGATATCTTATCTGTGATACATTATGTATTTTTATTACACGTGTTATTAGAAAGCAAATACTAAGCTTTTTTATTGAAAGATAAACTGAATTCTGGGGGGAAAATCATGGATAGAGCAGGCAACAAATAAAAAAGTATTGGAGATGACTGGAACTCAGCAAATGTTAGCCAGATATCCTATAAAAAGAAGGAGTTGATTTGCAGGGCACATTTTAAGGGGGGTGATGTCAGTGGATGATGCATGTTTATGGGCACTGAAAGGGAAAGTTGATGACAGAAGAACACGAGGCAGAAGAAATGCTTGGATGGACAATGTGGTATCCAGGGTGTATTGAAAGTACTATTCAGTCACAAAGAGATTAGCAGAGGATTGTGCAGAGTGGGTGTGACATTTCCCAGGGTACAATCTGGACAGCTGAACAGCTGTGTTCCCTCAACTATCCAGTTGTGGTGCCTTTTACATAACTTCTCTGTGAAAACAATGACTCCTGATCTGTTTACACACAGCCTCAAGCATGCAAAATCACTCCCAGCTGAATAATATGAGTGCTCTAGCCAGTCACTCCTGAATTATATTGCAGAGTGCCACCAGCAAATTCTCAGTCCCAGACTTGTCCCCAGAAATAGTGTGTCCTGTACTGCCCAGCACCCTCCTGGACAATACAAGTTCAGAGAAAGTCCATCATTTCATTAACAGAAAATAATATGCACAAACCCTGTTATCTCAAATGAAGTTTCCTAAACACTTCAATCCAAACGCATGCTAGTTTGATAGAACAATAAAAAATGTTTATTAACTACAGAAAGATAGACCTTAAGTGATTACAGATAATGAGACATAAAAGTCAGAATTGGTTACAAAGAAATACCTAATGTCTGAAGCTAAGTGAACTTAAAGCAAAAGGTTTCTCTCACTATATGTTTACAGCAGTCTGGCTAGACCTTTCAGCTAGGACTACTCCTCCCATTCAGTGATCCTTCTTTTGTCTTTTAAACATTGTTGATGCCATGAGTAGAGACAAGGGGAGAGAGGTGATTTGTGTCCTCTGTTCCTCATTATTATATCTTTTCCTCCTCTTTAGAATCATCTCCAGCTGGGGTTCAGACGACAGCCAGTTCGGTAACCTCCAGATAAGATGCAAATTTCTTGCTCACACCCTTCTTACTGCTAAAGAATGGTTGCTTAACCAGACGATAGTTTGTTTGATTTGGTTGACATCTGACTGAAGTGTCAGTTTGCCTTTGGCTCTGAGGAACTGGTTTGGGCTGCTTCCCCAGTTTTGGAATATGACTTAGCAATGTCATACAGTAGAATCTTAAACTTTACATACAGTGTTGCCACAGATATTTTACCAGGACAATAATGATTAGTGAATTATGAGTTTTCAAATGATATTTCACAAGGCATACTTTGTACAAAATTTATCATTGTTTTTTTTTTTAAGCAGTGAACCTAAGGGTACAGTTTGTCACAGTGGGTACCATGGTTGCAAATCTCTAGTAATGGAGATACCACATAAGAAGAAACAGAATGGTTGATAACCTGACATATTGAAAGAGAGAGAGCATATGTGAAAAGTAAGGGAATACAGGAGAATTGAGACATAATAGGTTATGAATCCAGTAGGCATTCAAATTGTTTTTTGTAATAATTGTGGCAATTTAAGGAGAAAATTCAGTACCATCCCATTTGGCCCACATATCCTCAAGTAGCTCAATTGTTCATCTAATACAGGCAATAAGTCACTCAATTTCTCTCACTGCTTTTATTCTGGTTATGTAGAAGGTGAGTGAGTGTGTGTGTGTGTATGTGTGTGTGTGTATATATATATATATATATCTTTTGTAACTAAGGTGATAAATCCATTTATTAGGTGCAGTCTAAACTGATCCCCTTCTTTATTTAACTTCAGCCACATTGGGATATGTTCCTAGCACTGCAACCACAGGAACCTGAGGGATCTGGCCCCTGAAATAACTCTTGAATCATTTTTAGTTATTCTTTGCTTTCAAGCCAAAAAGAAAATGCGTGTATTATCAAAATATATGTGCTTTTAAATATTTATAACCCCAAGTAAAAATGAATGGTGAAGTTGTCATCAACTCTGGCTGCAAACTCCTTTTTTTTTTAAATTTAAATTTAAATTTAAATTTAATTTTTTTTTTAAATTTGTTTCTTGCCATTTCCCTATTCCTGACTCATGATTGTACATGAGGCTGTTGTGCAGATTGGTCTCTCTAGGCTCTGCTGATATCTTGAGTCTTTGATCTCCTCCTTGGTTGTCTCCTATCCAGTAATTGCAAAAAACATCCTACCGATTATTGCTCTTCAGTCTCCACTAGATATGCCCATATCCATTTATCCTCACCTCCGTCAACTTGTCTTCAATTGGAGAAACCCACATTAGACCCCTCACAACCTCCTTTCATTTCCTATCATGGAGCATTCAGCCATTTGACCACCTCAACATATTCATATTCATGATTTCCTTTCTTGTGGCTGGCCAAGTCTCTGTTCCATATATCAGGATGGGTTGAATTACAGTTTTGTACACTCTATGTTTTAGCTTTATTGGCATTTTTTATCCTAGAGAACTGGAGTTAGCTCCTTCCACTTCCACCAAGACAATGCTGGGCATTACCCAGGAGCATACCACTGTCAGCAGCCATTGATCTTAGGTATTTACATGATTTCACTCTTCTAAGCTCTCTGCCTGTGATATCCTTTATGGTGAGTCCTCCTCCCTCAGTTATCATAGCCTTGGTCTTCCCAACATTCATTGTAAGTCCCCCCCCCCCCCGCTCAAAACTATGTTGCTACTGTGAAAAGCTGGCTTACAGGATCTCACAAGTTTCTGCACATATCATTATGTCATCAGCAAACAGCATGTTCCTTCATATAATCTCACTTATCACAGCCATGACAACCTCAAACAAAAAGAGCTCAACACTGACCTCTGATCCAGGCCAGCTTTTACTGGAAATTCTCTACAATAGGCTCATTTAGTTTTGTCTGCAGTAGTTACTCTACCATTCACGTCCTGGGGAAGAAGGACATATCCTTCCGCCACATCTCTTCGTCACAAAATCCAGCAAACTAGTTCTCATGATTGTATGTCTTCTCCAGCTCCACAAAGACCAGACCCTGGTATTGTCTCTTTTCTCTGAATTTCTCCATGAGGTTTTGTAGTGCAAATGTGGCATCAGTTGTACTCCTTCCCAGCATGAATCCACACTGACCTTTCCAAAGTTTAGCCATTCCAAACAGAGAACTTTGTAATAATCTTCTCCCATACTTGCATAGAATGTGATGCCACCTTAACTGGGTGATAATTAGTACACAGTGATAATATTTCCTTTATGTTTAAAAATAGACATCACAAAGCTTTTTGCTATTCATTCGGCATTTTCTCTTTGAACAAACTTGTTCCCAGTGACTTCACTTCATCCACTGTTGCTTCATCTGACCCAAGTGCTTTCTTTAATTTGTGATGTTTACTACTCCTTCTGGCCTGGGTCGTTTAATACTTTAAAAATCCTAATGGTTTCTCCTAATGTTTGTACATTTTTGGAGGGTATGCTGTTCCACAGTTTAATTTTCAAGAACATCAATTAATTTTTTTTAGTTAATGATAAAAAATGTTAACAAATCAGTCTTGAGTTTAGTGGTATAGTTCATTCTCTCAAGTATTCCAGCAGTAGAGTCCAAATCTCATAAATTAATTTCTGTTATAATCAGTTACTAAAGAAAAAAGTTAATTCAAGGTTATTAATAAAACTCCTGGGAGAAACATGCAAAAATTATTCTTGTCTCTGAATAAAACATATTAATTTAAAATGTTTCAGACTCTCTTCACATTACACTTATAAGTCCCACATAAAATCTTCCATACAGGATTTTTAAGATGTTTTTCCTCTAATGTCCCTCACTATATAATCCTTAAAATCCTCACTTTTAAAATATTTAACCTAAATGACAACTAGCATACACACTCGCATGCAACAACAAAATGCCCACCTTCCTGATGATTTTGATAGGATATGTTTGATTTTTTTTTCCTCTTTCATGTTCCGGACTGCTGCCCATTTAGCTATGATCTGAAGTTACTCTAAATTATACCAGGAATCCTTGTCCACCTGCAAAATCAGTGGGGCATAGAGACACTTTTGTCCCTATCGCTGGAGCTGCAAATGCAAATTAGATGCAGTATACAATCAGGCCTAATACTTTGTAATGATTCAGAATCATGAGGCTGTGCAAACTATTAGACTATGTAATCATGTGAATTTATATAGTTACCCTCCTCCACCCTCTCCTTTCCCTTCTGAGGGCCGTATCTTGGATTAAACTGTAGGATTTCAAGGCAGGAGCCATGTCTTCCTCTGTGTATATTCAGCAGTGGGGGAAAACAAGCATCTAATAATGATTTCAAACACAATTTCAGTGAAATCTTTGATTTAAAATATTGATAAAAATGTCTACACAACTTTAACAAAAACAGAAAGATGGGTTCATTTTGAGCCCTGTAAAATGGAAATACTTTCAAAATTTCCAGCAAAATTGATTCCCCCATCCCATTTTTTGACCAGCTTTACTGGGCCAGAGTGTGACTAATCATGCACAGATACACAATTGCTGGTAAGAGTGGGAAGGAGAAAAGGCTTAGGGGCAAGCACTAACCTTTTCTTGCTCTGCTTATAGACACCAAATACATTGTGCAAATCAAGCAATCCGCTTGGGCTGAGGGGTAGAGGGGTAACGTACATTAGAGGCCTTATTCTACCTTTCCTTCCATACCAGTTAGTAGAGCATTAATTTCCCCTTCCCTGCACACTAGAAGTGTGGGTGGTAAATAAATGTGCATCCTTTTAAAAGGGGGGCAGAGCACCCACCCCAGCATACATTTCTCAAGAGACCCCAGGAGACCTCTGTCTGAACCTAGCCAGTATGCCTCCAGTAAATTCCATCTGTGTACAGCCCCTCTGCAACTACACAGTGGCTTAAAAACCTCAATGTAGCCCACTGCATTTTATACATTTTATATAAGATGAATCTCCGGTAACAAATATTTAACAAAAAAATACGTTATCTGATAAAAATGTATGAGGCCAATCCTATTCTGTGAGCTCTTCGCGCCGGTCCTAGCTTCCCTACCATGTCTGTTATCTGGCAGGGTTTTTTTTTTTTTTTCACTTTTTCATTATATAAGAGAAAAAGCAACAGGAATGACTTTTCTGCCATACTATTAAGACACTCATTACATTCTGGGATTGAGGTTAATATATATCCAGAGGAAAGTTCATGTAATCAAATCATTGTCAAATAATACCTTTATAATGTGGTCCCAGCATGGTTAGAAATTTTTTACAAATTGAACATAATTGAAGCATGGTTGAAATTGAAGAAATTATGTTTGTATTTTGCCTTGGTCATATTACACACCTGTCACTTTTCATTAGTGGAAGAGAACTGTGCTGAAAGCATTTTAATATTACAGCTTATGCAAGTTGCTTCCTAGTCAAAGTTTGATGGTGTGGTAGAAGGACTGCTTTAACTTTAGTGACCGTTCTACAAGTTAGTCTTCTCCGTACGCAACCTAATCTCTTATTTTGAATTTATCCATGCAGCCTAGGAAGTTCAAGGTTTATATGTGGTTCGTAGAGCCTACATATAACACCGTGTTTATTTTTCTGACCTTTCTACCTGTGAAATGCTTGCCTTTATCGGTGGTGGGAGCAGCAGGGTTAACACCACTTTCATACACCGTTACTGTGTGAAACCTGCTTTTCATCTGATCCTGCTGAAGGTGCAAATCCAAACTCAGAATTAAATATGTCCTTATTCTAAAATGTATAAGTGTAGTGCCTTCATTTGGATTGTCAGATTATCCACTTCCTCCTTGCAGAACTCACAAAGCCTTTCATAGATATTAAATTATTTTCAGTTAGCTGTTTCATAAACAGGTGACGATGAACACCAGTGTGCTTTTTTTATTGGTTTGTTTCCCAGTCTGCCACTTAAAGAGCAATGACACATTACTGTTTGATATTGCTTGAGGACAATAATTTGCAAACAATATGCTCGATGAGGTGTTTTATTCACATGAAAATAAATAATATCATAAAGTAAAGATTTCCCCCCCCCTTCTTTGGATTTGAACCTAATTTCAATATTTACAGAAGCTTGTCCTTTTCAAAATCTGTTCACTGGCTGCAGGATTTTCATTATGCAGGAAAATATTTTTTAAATGACTTGGCAGTGACTGATGTTGACAAAGAAATTTTATTGAAATCTGTTATTTTCATCACTGCTTTATTTCTGTGAAGTTAATGCCATAGAGTTTTCAAATTTCAGGGCGTATGGAGAGAGAGAAAAATCCAATAGATTCACTAATAATAATAATAATACTTGGCACTTACTTAGTTCCTTTAATACAAGGATTTCAAAGAACTTTGCAAAGGTAAGCATAATTATTCCCCTTTTTACAGAAGCATAGATCAGTTAGGTGATTTACTCAAGCTCCTATCAAAATAGAAGCAGTGGCAGAGCTGGCCATAGTGCCAAGTTTCCTAACATCCAGACTACTGCTCCAATCAATTCCTCTCTCTGGCTTGAAATTTCAAAAAGGGTTATTGTCTTCAAGGTAGAGTTCTGTTTGATAGTTTTGGTATTACATAGTATTGATGAGCAGGAATGAATCATAGAATCATAGAACTGTAGGGCTGGAAGGGACCTTCAGAGGTCATCTGGTCCAACTCTTGCGCTGAGGCAGGACCAAGTATACCTGGACCATTCCTGACAATTGTTTGACCAGCCTGTTCTTAAAATTTTCTAATGATGGGGATTCCACAACTATGCTTGGAAGCATAGGCATAGTTTGACTTCTATATCTGGCACTGCAATGGTATGGTCTTGGCAGAATTCTGTAACGTCTTTCCACATTTCATTCCAGCCTTCCTCACTTCTGCATTTCTCAAAGTACACTTTCATTTTCTTTATGATAGAGGAAGCTTTTGCAAGCATGGTATTGATGCCTTGAAGTCCTTTGGTGTGACATGAACAACTTTCATGCTATGTTGAAAGATAATCATGCATGCAAGGAATGAAACTCCAGTCATTGAATGCAAGGAATGAAACTCCAGTGATGATAAAGGCCATTTGCTTGCACAGACCACTTTTCATCTTGTTCGCTAAGACCTTTTAGACACCGCGTGATGGCAGGGTATTGCATTTTTACTGAAAACACGTTTCTCCACTTACATGCCCAGCACAAATCACTGGGCTGCATGATCTCTTGATGCTTAAGACCCAAAGCTGTCTGCATGTTGAGAAACATCTGATGATTGGGTTGCTCCGCAAAGACTGACTACAGTTTCTCAAATATATTTAGACAGCCCACCGCATTACGTCTTTACAGCACACCATGATGACTCAGTTGAGTTTGAGTGCCAGTCAGTGTACATAGGTTGCAAATGGATGGTTTTCTTTCATTCGCTGTGGAACCCCAGCTACATGTCCTGACATCACAGAAGCATCAATATAAAATTGAGCAACTATCGGCACAGTCTGCAATCCACTCGTATCCAAAACTGTCTTCATGGCAATATAAATGCCATTTGCATTTTGGGAAGATAAGCAATTGATGAAGCACAGGAACTTTTCTTTAATCTGTAGGTTTTCTGCATACCTGATACAAACTGAAAGTTGCTCTGTCTTAAATGACCTGGCTTCATCTGCAATTACACCAAAAAAAAAAACAGTCTTATTCACTGCCTGTGCAATTTCTTTGCAAACCAAATCTGCACCACTTCATTTTGAAATTCAGGGCTTGTGTAATTAAAATAACTTGCCTTTGTTTTCTTGAAAGTTTTGTGAGACTTTGAAAAGAAATCACAAAATTCCTGGAAAGTCTCTTTCAATATAGATTCCTTTCCCTCATCATGCCCTGATCTTTAAATATTCATGGTAAATAGGCCTAATGGCCTGTGATGGGATGTTAGATGGGGTGGGATCTTAGTTACCCAGGAAAGAATTTTCTGTAGTATCTGGCTGGTGAATCTTGCCCATATGCTCAGGGTTTAGCTGATCCCCATATTTGGGGTCGGGAAGGAAAAAGCTAACTCAATTTTCAAAAGTAACTCGACAATATCACAAACCTTAGTAAGGTAAGCCCAGTTTCTCTAAATGGTACCTTTATTACTTGCCAAAAGCTTTACTTCTGCTGATCCAGTTTCTTCGCTATGTTTGAAGCACTGCTACTTTTCCATACATAAACCTGGGAAACAGCATGGTTAGCCAATTTTTCAGAGATTTCCTTCCAATCTTACACTCCTTTTTAGATAAATGAATCATCCAGATAGCCTGTTTCAGAGTGGACGTGACAGCAGGGAAAGCAGAATACAGCATCTTGTTGAACAGAAAATTCAATCCAAGGTAATTTGCTGTAATGGAAACCTGAAAAAAATAATGGTTGTGTTTCTCAGACATCCTCCTTGGAAAATCAGGCAGATATGATTGATTAGGCCCATTGCTTTTTTCTTTGAGATCTGTAGAAACATTAACACTTCTCAGATCATCTTCTGTGATATCTGTGCTGAGAGAACCCATGCTCACTGCATCCAAAGATTCGAGACCTTCTTGCTGTACTTGTGATGATCAGGTGTCCGGAGCTGAGGTTGGCGGTGGCAGGGCCCAACCTACAAGTGTTGTAAAATACTGCAGTGAATCAGCTGCCAACAGTTCAGCAGTCACTTTCACAAACAGCTTCTGAATGTCTGTTTTAGCTTTTCTCGGTTTTTAGATATGTCCATCAACAGATGCGATGTGTGTGTGGGGAAGAGGCCACACAGGGTCACATGCCTCCTTTCCCCCAGATTTCTGCTTTCTATTTTTATTTCTTTTTCAGGGAGAGGGTTCAAAATGCATGAGTGCAAGGTAGCTTATTTCAAAACAGAGAACCCAGTAAGAGCGAGTTGCCCCCTGTAGAGGTCTGGCTCATGGTGATGCTGACCCGCAGTGACCTTCCAGCCAGGCCAATGGGGCCAATGGGGTCTTGCGTGGGGAGCAAATTCTGTGCCTGTCCAAGCATTGGGCCTGCCATGGAGTTACTGCTGGCCTCTAGGCCCGGGTACCTGCCCCAGAGTTTGTTCGGGTCTCCACAGGGAACTATGGGTGATTTAACCCGGCCATGAGGTGGCTAATGAGCAGGAGCCCCCACCCGAGAATGGGGCTTGGAAGCCACAGCTGGAAACCACCCAGCCTCCAGCAACTTGGGGCAGGGCTGGGGCTGCTCCACTCCCAAGCGTAGGATTCCTGTTGACTCTGAGTCTGCTCTACTTGGTCACATGCTGCTGCGCCCTGTGGGGAGAGAGAGGAGCATCAGCTGGGTGCTGCAGAGAGGGGACGCTGCTTTCTGGGAGGGGAGACTGTGGGTAAACGGAGGTCCTGCACACAGGGGACATAACTTGAGCTATTCAGGGGGGTGACCGAACCTTTAAATTGTGCCCCCCCCATCAACAGTTACACATTGCCTCTGGCCCTCATATTAGTAGTCGTGGATGTGTAGAAAATGTGCTTTTTTAAAAAAATCTGAATTGTAAAATACTGAACAAAAATCAGCATATACCATTTTGGGAGGCAATGCCTCTCCCCCTCCCCTAATCTCTGCTCTTGCTTGAAAGCCTATTCCAGTGTTAACTACCTTTATAGTTAGAAAGTTTTTTATTTTCCTAACATCTTACCTACATCTGCCTTGCTGCAGATTAAGCCAGTTTCTTCTTGTTCTACCTTCAACAGACATGAAGAACAGTTAATAACCAACCTCTTTATAACAGTTCTCCACATATTAGGTGACTGTCATCAGGCCCCAATCAGTTTTCTTTTCTCAAGACTATTTTGCTTTGCCCATTTTTTAAAATAAGAGCATCCCACAAATACTTGTCCTTCCTGAAGTTAAACTGATCTGATGAGGAAATGTCCTTTCTGTCATCCAAACATCATTCCATCTTGTACCATGACATACTGTGTATATATAAGTATGGCATTTAATAATTAGGTGACATTATGTTGCAGTATTAACATCAGAACATTTATATTCAATACAATATGTAATCTTCATGCAATAATATCTTCATGATACTCATCCACACCAACATGCAACTACCCTCTTTAACATAGCACTTTCAATGCAACAAGAATATCACCCAACAAGAATATCAATGCACATAATAAAGAATAGCAGACTGCCCTGCAAAACCTAAGGTCTGCATCAATTATGTATCTGGTTTTGTTTGGTAGTGTACATTATATAGCTACTCAGATATTTTGAAAGGCATAATATAAATATATATTTTGTGATAAAGTTAGAGATTCTTGAATGCATAATCATCAGTTTTACATTTGTTTCTACATCTGGAGTGAAATCCTGGCATCACTGAACGAGTTTTGTCACTGACGTCACTGGAGACAGGATTTCACTCCTGGAGCATAATCTGTGAAGATACAGTGTGAATCTCATTCCTTTTTTATGTACAGCAAGGATGCTATATCTTCAGTAAGTGTTTGTAGACTGTTACAGGTATGTGCACTGATCCAGCAAAGCACTTAAACATATGTTTAACTTCAAGCATGCAAGTAAGCCCATTGCAACAGGTCTGCTCACTTGCCTAAAATTGAGTACATTCTGGATCAAGACCATAGATATAATTTTTTTCATTTATATTCCTACTTTTATCTGGGGTCAATGAGTTCCTATCACACGCTGTTTATTGGCACAGTATGATCAACTATAATATTCTTCAAAGATGAGCTGTTTCCCAAAGTAGATGATTTTCTCTTCTTTACCCTTCAGTACTCTCAGCAGCTTTTCTGGAAAAAAAAATTCCCTTGTGTTCTGCTGAATAACAATCTGAATGTGTTTAATTGTCTAGATACTAATTTTCTTAAATACATCTAGATCACAGATTTCTTTTGAATCTCAATAAACCAACATGCCATTCAGAACTCAGCTAGAATGAAACAAGAGTTTTTTTGAAACAGAAACAAAAACAAAACAAAACATGCCAATTCACTTCAGCTGGCTCAGACTCTTCACTAAGAGACGAGAGCAAAATAAATCCAGATTAATTTAATTTCTGACAAACAGTCTTCTTTCTTGTTTTACCTGATATGTTAAAATCACATTTCTCATGAACAGCATCATCCTCTCTGTGTGGTGGTTATTTTAACCATTTCCCCCAAAAATTCTCAGTTAAACGATACAGCTACTAACTGGAGTGTTTAAAGAATTTTGACTAAACCATTTGGTCAGTTCTTTCATAAAAATTTACAATAACCAGGATTTTCTTCTAGGTAGAATACAAATTCTTGCCGTCTTACAGAACAGAACTGGAGATAGCCTCATTATGCCATGTGTCTAGTAAAAACATTGAGCCATTTTGTTTTTTAACTTGCTACATAAATTGTACTTTCAAATAACGTATTCACACATACAGAAAAAAAATCACTGGTGTCTCTATATTAGGCGTGTGTGTGTGTGTGTTTGTGTAATTACCCATTTAGTATCTAAATGTTTGTCTGTATGAGTGCAAATGTAACCCAAATGTAAAGGTCAGAGTGTATTATTTGGCCTCTGCCTGTTGCAGTTCTCAATTTCAGAATCTGGCTCTTAAGTTCTAGCTGTTGTGATTCATGCTTTGAGCACCGAAGGGCCCTGCTTTTGTCCCTAGTAGATTGGCCAAGATGGCGGTCATCAAACAAGTATGCGAGCAATGGATGTGCTTGTGAATTTTTCAGGTGGAAATTAGGAAGCCAGTTTTGAAAATAAACTTAATTCAATATATACAGTCACAAAACACCTGAGATCTTCAAATCTCCTACCATTTTAAGACATTCCCTTTCCATTCTATTTTTAATGTATCTCCTCCCATATATATATTTGGGCAGTGTTTCAACTAACTTGTCCCCAAGATATGAGTTGCCAATTTGTTGGGTTTTAAAGTCCTCTCCAATGTTCCCATCTGTCTGAACTCAATAGTAAATTGGTTCAGGACAATTGTCCAAAGTGTAGAAGAATACGTTGATTTGGGCTGACAGAGTTGGAGCTTTAATAGTCCAAGCTAGGTTTTGTAATCAATGAAGGGAAGTATTGCCTTATAGAAGTGTTAGCTCAGACTCATTGTGGACTGCTTCAATATGGGCAGTGCATGGACCGGGTAGACAGGCTGTGTGCTCAGAAGATCAATGGAGGATAAGTGACAGGGAAGTATTATCTACTCTGTTCTGCAGAGTGGCAGAAAAGTTGGTTAATGATTTAAGTACACTCAGAGGCAAATGCACTTCTTTGCCCTGCAGGGAAGTGGCTGATACATATGCAGAGTCACATATCTTCCAGCGCCTCTCCCAGCTCACTCCACCCTCAAACTTCTCCTCTGCCACAGAGTGCAGGAAGTCGCCGTGGACCACTGCTTCCCAAAGTACCGAGCATGCCCTGGATGCAGTGGAATTAGTGTGGTATCCTGAAATCTTGAAGCCACACAAGACCCACTGTGTCCATGGACTTTGCTCCCATGCAGGGCTGAATAAGAATCAGTCGGCTCACTTATATAGTGAGATCAACATTAACAGCCTAAAAATACACCACATAAGCACACAATGTGGAGCAGTTAATGTTGGTTTGAGAACTTTAATTTATTTTCATGTCTTGACTTTTTATTATTCTTATTAAATACCTAGCTCTTATATTATGCTTTTTTTTATCAGTAGATCTCAAAGCACTTAATCTCAGAGTGCTTAATTTAGGAATTCTTTTAAATAAACCTTTGAAAGCATATGCATAGTAAACCTTAGAATATGAGTGTTTACAATTAGTGCCAAACAGCAAGGATGTGTAGGACTGTTTTTTTGTACAAGATTAAGGAATGGATCCCACATCTTAATGGGCTTCTGTGTCCTAATTTCTGTACCACTGAATACTATCTCTTAAGAGTCCCTAAGGGTAAGATACATTGTGAATTCCTTCATGGAAAATTAATTATTTTCCTTCTGACATGCTATATTGCTAGCTTACCACCTTAGCAGTTACTTAAGAAACCCCTCAAACATAGAATGTCTGATGATATGAACACACGAGGTTTCAAACTTATCTTTTTTCTCTATCATTTCAATTACTGATGATATTTCCCCTCAAAGTTATAACTCCCTTCCCATCCCAGAATTTGTTTGTTCTGAACAGCTTCTACGATTTATTCGCTCTCATACTAAGTTCCGCCATGTTGGCGGGTGTACTGTAGAATTTATTAAGTATTTTAAACAGCATTTGCTTAAATACTCTATTAGATAATCTGAGTAGTCAAGACTTCATTGAGACCAAGATTTCACCTTTTCTTTGCTTTATAACTTTTCTCTCAAATATTTACCCAGTGTCTGTCTATGCGTGGAAAGTTTAGGTCTTTCCCCCAGATATATTATTGGGGTAATTCTTATGCCTATTTGTATATATTGCAGTAATTCTATGGAATACATAGTGTTCCCACCATCATTACTTCTCAGCAGGAAAATCCTGGGAGAACAAATGCAACCCCCACAACCTCAAAGGTGGACAGGGAGGTTGTCTGGTCAAGCAGGCTCCTTTAAGGGTTCCCCCATCTTTCAAGTTGCGTGAGCAGGAAAGGAGTGGGCCATTACATGAGCTGGCTGGAGGAGCTCGGGTAATCCCTTTCCCTCTGTGCACCAGGGGAAAGGTACATACGGCATGTCCTGCCAGACAGAGGCCCCTCTTATGCCCAGAATTGGAAATGGGTTTAGGAGAAGATATCTCCTAATGAAGTTGGGGAAAGGGTTTGGGATTCTTAAAGTCTGGTACAACAAGAGAAGCTCCCTTTCCCTACCTCCTTAACCCTTGTATAAGGGGAAGGCTCTTTGGTTCCAGAGACAGGCTGAGACTAGGTTTAGAGAGGTGGTATGCTGACAGTAGTCCTCTAGTAGGTGGAAACAAATGAGGAAGGAATAATGACCTGCACTGTATGATTTATTACTGGATAGTCCCCAGATGAGTGAAGCTAATAAAGTTGAAGACTAATCAAATTATATTCCTTACATCTTGTCTTTTTCCTGCATGTCTAGTAGGCTTGGCAACCTGACCTTGATGATAGTGGATCAGTGCTCTGTCAAATCTACAGGTGAAGCAAGTACCGCAGTCAGTAACTAATCACAGAGAATGCCTTGCCTCCATGTATTTTGTGTTTAAACCAAGAGCCCTCAGATGAGGCTCACGGCAAACAAATCATAAGAGAGGTAATCTCTGAGGTAACCAGGAAACAAGCTGATGGCCCCTGCTGATTTCAGGGAACGGGTATAGTGTCAGTTCATTTTTATCCTTATTAGTCTTGGCAGTCATCATAATATTGTTTATTTGGAAGATTGCTAAACATAGCTGGAATACTGGTTCAGCATCTTCAGTTAAAAATGGTTTGTTTTGTTCTTAATATGGAATTCCCAACATCAAACTCTATGAATATAGCAGCCCTGCTGTGCTGTTTGAATGTCAATAGTTTGTCTGTATATACAGTATACTGAAGATTCTTATGGACCATTGGTTGCTAACTCCCCTACATGGTCCATTAATGTTCAAGGTACATGCTACACATTTCACATTGGTAGATAAAATACTGAAATATCATTTCAAGCTGGCATTTACCCTGAGGAAATGCAAGTAATTGGAACAAGTACTTTGTACCCTGCAAAATGACTGATGGTAGTATCAGGGACTGAGTCATAATTTCCTCCAAACACCCCCATTTTCCTCTAGAGTTGTTAGCGAGTGTTTGGTAGATAATTAATTGCTGGTTTATTCTTGCTTAAAATGCTTGGACTGCAAACCCACCTGCTGTAAGTTTTGTATAATATACCACCGACAAGTCCCTTCTCAGCTTCTTTTTACTTCAAAAACAAAACATAACAAAGACTTAAAGAAACTAACATACTTTTTTTCGCTCGTTTTTGTTGCATTCTTACTGACACCCGCAAAGGGAAGTTGTCAGCATGACATACCCTGAAGAAGACTGTTATTAAGACGGTTATTGAGAGTGACAGAGGCTGCCAAAATGAGTAGTACAGACCCATAAAAGGATAGAGTAACTTTAAAAAATCTTCCAGAATTTGAAGAAAAATGGAAACAAAATTGAAATATAAGTAGAGTTTGCATTTCAAAACAATGTTAATGCTTTGTACTGCAGGTGAGTCTATGAGAAGGATAAATATGTCCATTTTTCCAATATGCAGATTTTTTATAATATGCAATCAAATCCTTGATTCTTTAAATTATGAAGAATGAGATGAATGATCTGAGTCTTTTGTTTTGGTGTGGTGTTAGTGACAGTTGACTTTAGACACCAGCCTGGCCATTTCAGAAAAGTTCACATAGTGTAATTTCAAACACGATCTATCACTGCCCTTTAAAAAGAATGCTTCTGCACACAGAGATTTGTCAATATGTTTTAATTAGTAATGATGTTAGTCTGGAGTTTTCAGTGTTAAACAAAAAACAAGGAAAAGAAGAATGAACTCTGTTAAAAACTGCAGGTCCAGATCCTCATCTGAAGTCAGTATGGAAATATACCAGCAGAATATCTGGCCATCAGTATTTTAGACCACTGTAGTAGTATTTTTAATAATGAATCTTTTTTTTCTTGCACTCTATACTCTTGAATTTTAGTCTGTAGTAAAACTTGCATACATACATACATACATATGATACTCTAGAGAAGCTAGCCTAGTGTAAGGATCCCCAGACAACCTTAACTCCAGGTGACTGAAGATTTTTAAGAGTACATCCAAGAAACCTTAGGGTGCAAAACCTCATAGGAATTTTGTATTTATCGAAAAACAACCCACCTAACGTTCTATTTCTTCACACTGAATTGTGGTGGATAGGTTGTTACTCCAAACTCTTCTTATTGTTGGTGCAGCATAAGATGGCTTTTATCCAGCTGTTTAACATTAGTAGATAGAACTGAGAGAGTGCATTTCAGCCAGGTAAGTTGCTCTAGTTACGATCTTTTCTTCCTACTTAACAAGGCTTTGGGGATTGCACCCAGATTACCTTGGCTGGCGGAGAAGTTTTGCAACTGAAGCAATTGTTAAATGGTCTGTAGCCATCAGTTAGGGAAGTGATACATGAGGTGTCTCGTATTTGGCTCTATGCCTGACAAGTAAGGTATTTGCTGCTGTCCCCCTCAAGAAAGCTGCAGTGCTGCCATAGTCCCCATCATTTATTTTTATTTCTGAACAAAGCAATACATGTGTATAAAGGCATGCAATCACAAGTTCTGTTAAAATCAAGATGCATTTACTATTGCATATATAACAAATTCCATATTTTGATAATCATACAATAGTTTTATTGTATGCCTCTTGTTGCTTATCTGTATGCATCTTATGAGCCATAGAATGCACCTAAAACATTTGAATCCCTCTCAATTTTCTTATCTCTTTATAGATGAGGTCTTTATTGACTACCTGCCAAAAGTGTTCATGTTTAAGTACAGTATCAGAATAAAAAATTCCCCGAAGTGTATGTCTGTTAATGAGACAAAACAAGATTTAGGCATGGTTCAAAGAGAAGCAACTCTGTTGGCTTCAGTGGAATTACACCCAATTACTCTCTCTTACATTCAGTCCTGGTGTATGTACAAGAAACTACTGGAATAGAATAAAGGGTTGTGCTATTGATTATTCGTGGATCAGCTCAGCTGGGGTGGGGGGAAATGGGCTGGGCAGATGAGGAAGAGCAAGACTATGCAAAACAGGATGTTAGTCTCTAAGGTGCCACAAGTACTCCTTTTCTTTTTGAGGATGTTGTTTGCATGCTAAGTTTTTTCCATAACAAATTAATTAGTTCAACATTTTCACAAAGCTTGGTCATTTTTATACTGACTTCAGGTTGAGTTTTTGTATGTTTTAGTATGAAATATTTTAATGAATGTTTTATAAAACTCCTGAAAACAGGAATTTATAATGAAACTGTTAAAACAACTGTAGCTATAGCAAGTGGTGTGATATTTTCTAACTTGTTCAATTCCTGAATTGTATAAAAACGCTAGTTTTGCAGACATGGCCATTAGTTTGGACAGACACTCTAGCAGCTAGAGCAAGGGTGGGCAAACTTTTGGGCCGGGAGCCTCATCAGGGTGCGAAACTCTATAGACAACTGGGTAGGGAAGGCTGTGCCTCCCCAAACATCCTGGCCCTCTGACTTCCCACCCTTGACTGCCCCCCTCAGAACCTCTGCCCCATCCAACCGCCCCCTGCTCCCTGTCCCCTAACTACCCACTGGGCCTCTCCGCCCCTTATCCAACCCGCTCCCCACCCTCACCCCCTTACCATGCCTCTCAGAGCAGCAGGAGCTCGCAGCCCAGCCGGAGCCAGCCGCGCTTGCCCGCGCAGCAGCATCACTACGGGGGCAGGGGAGACAGCAGGGGAGGGCCTGGGGCTAGCCTCCCCAGCCAGGACCTCAAGGGCCAGGCAGGACAGTCCTGCAGGCCGGATGTGGCCCACGGGCTGTAGTTTTCCCACCTCTGAACTAGAGGCATCATGAGGTAAGATTATCTCAGGTGCCAAAATGGTTTTACATTCTCCCCCCGCATCACACCCTGATTTTGCTATCTCCAGCTCCACTGATTGAAAGAAATCATTTAGGTTAAGCTGAGCAATGGATGAGGAAGAGACTTACTGAGATTCTTATATAGACTTTAAGGGCAGAATAGGTTATTGTGATAGTCTAGTCTGATCTCTTGCACCATACAGAGACATTCCCATTGTCTATTAAGGTACCAGTAACTTCAAGGTGGCAGAACCTCATTCCTTTGTCTAGGGTGGGGTAACCTCACCCAGCCTGACAGACACACCTTGATAATGTAATGCCCAATATGTTTGTAATTTTGAATTTGTCATCATTACATACACCATACAATAATATTAATGATCAGTATGTTATTAGCTTTTAATTTATATCTTCCATGACACCTTTTAGATACAGGTTATGACATTAGTAAGTTGGGGTACACTTAACTGGTCAGGCTAGCTGAAACTCACTACCAGATACTATTGAACCCCCTGCCCTCTTGCATTGGGATCCAATTCTGTTGGGTCACAACAGGTCATTGAACTTCACCCACTGATTTCTCCATTAAGCCCATAACTTCTTGAGCTACAGCATGTATTTGAGAACGCTATACAGTCTTGATTTAAAAACTTCAATTGATGGACAATCCAATACATCCCTAGATACATTTTTCCAAATGGTTAATGATTCTCAGGGTTAAAAACTGTTTTTTTTATTTCTAATCTAGAAATCTTCTTCATCTTCCAACCATTGTATCTCGTTATGCCTTTTCCTGCTAAGTTAAAGAACCATATCAGAAATTTGTTACCCATGGAGGTACTTGTAGACCAGGATCAAGTCACTTCTTAACCTTCTCTTGGATAAATTAAAAAGATTGAGATTCTGTAGTCTCTCATTATACCTTGAATCGTTCAAGTAGCTCTTTTCAGAACTCTTTCTAATTTTTCAGTATCCTTTTTGAAGTGTGGACACCAGAACCATATTCAGTACTCCAGGAATGGTCTCACTAATGCTTTATACAAAGGTATTGTCACCTCCCTACTCCTATCTGATATTCCTCTGTTCATACTTCAAAGGATCACATTTGCTATGTTAGCTACAGCATCACACTGGGAGCTCATGTTCAAGTCATTATTTTCCATGATCCCTAAGTGACCTATTTTTGTTCCTAGATGTACAACCCTGAATGTGACTATGTTAAAATATGTCATGAACAAATGAGCGTATTGTTAAGAATGACCCTGTTGAGTCAAACCAAGCCCAGTATCCTGTCTTTCGACAGTGGCCAGGTGCCCCAGAGGGAATTAACAGAACAGGTAATCATCAAGTGACGCATCCCCTGTCACCCATTCCCAGCTTCTGGCAAATAGAGGCTAGGGACACCATCCCTGCCCCTTCTGGCTAATAGCCATTGATGGACCTATTCTACATGAACTTATCTAGTTCTTTTTTGAACCTTGTTATAGTCTTGGCCTTCACAACGTCCTCTGGCAAAGAGTTCCACAGACTGACTGTTCATTGTGTGAAAAAATACTTCATTTGTTTTAAACCTGCCACCTATTAGTTTCATGCTGTGATCCATAGTTCTTGTGGTTATGAGAAGGAGTAGATAACACTTCTTTATTTACTTTCTTCACACCAGTCATGATTTTATAGACCTCAGTCATATCCCCCCTTATTCATCTCCTTTCCATGCTGAAAAGTCACAGTCTTGTTGTTGACCTATGACCTTGTCTCATATCTCATGATTTACAACCAAGGCAGGTCAGTCTGTGTAATTGACCGGTCTCTATCATCATTTACAACTCTGCCAATTTTTGTCATAAGTAGATTTGACCTGCATAATTTTATATATTCTTTCAGATATTCTTAAAGATATTAAGAACATAAGAATGGCCACACTGGATCAGACCAATGATCCATCTAGCCCACTATCCCGTCTTCTGACAGTGGCCAATCCCAGATGCTTCAGAGAGAATGAACAGAACAGGGTAATTATCAAGTGATCCATCCAGCTTTATCCAGTTTCAGCATTTGGCAGTCAGAGGCTTAGGGACACCCAGAGCATGAGGTTGCAACCCTGACCGTATTGGCTAGTGCACATTGATGGATCTTTCCTCCATGAATGTATCTAACCTTTTTTGAATGCAGTTATACTTGTGGCCTTCATAGCATCCTCTGGCAATGAGTTCCACAGTTGTCTATGTATTGTGAGGAAAAAGTACTTCCTTTTGTTTGTTTTAAACCTGCTGCCTATTAATTTAATTGGTAACCCCTAGTTCTTGTGTTATGAGAAGGAGTAAATAACACTTCCTTATTTACTTTCTCCACACCAATCACGATTTTATAGACCTCAGTCATAGCCGCCCCTTCCCTCCCACCCCCCCACCCCCGGTCCGTTGTCTTTTTTCCAAGCTGAAAAGTCCCAGTCTTATTAATCTCTCCTCATATGGAAACCCATTCCATATCCCTAATATTTTTGTTGCCCTTTTCTGAACCTTTTTCAATCCCAGTGGGGTAACCTGGACTGCATGCAGTATTGAAGGATTTATAGAGTGGCATTATGATATTTACTGCCCTATTATCTATCCCTTTCTAATGGTTCCTAACATTCTGTTAGCTTTATTAACTGCCTCTGCACATTGAGTAGATGTTTTCAGAGAACTATCAACAATGACTCCAAGGTCTTTCTTGAGTGGAAACATCTAATTTAGATCCCATAATTTAGTATGTATCGTTGGGATTATGTTTTCCAATGTGCATTACTTTGCGCTTATCAACATTGAATGTCATCCACCATTTTGTTGCCCAGTCACCCACTTTTATGAGATCCCTTTGTAACTTTTCACAGTCAGCTTTGGACCTAACTATCTTGAGTAATTTTTATATTGTCTGCAAGCTTTTCCACCTCACTATTTTCCAGAAAATCTTTAATTATACTATCATATTTTAATTATTTACTGATTATGTCTCATATCTAACACAGGATTAGTGTAAGGCTAATTGGCCTATAGTTATCTAGGTCATAGAGTTTACCTTACCCTTTTAAAATATTGGCGCAACATTAGCTTTTTCCAGTCTTCTGGAACTGTCCCTTTGCTCCAAGACTTATTAAAATCAACATTAATGGTTTAGACAACTCAGCCAATTATTTAATAATCTTTGTTGCAAGTTATCTAATGCAAGTTAGTTATAAATTACTTGTCTGTGCTGTCTGCATTGTCTGGTAAATCAGGTTAACTCTTGTAGTCCTATAATAGCTTCTGAGTAGTCTGGAATGCTTTTGAAGTCTATGAATTTGTCATTTCCTTAGGGACAGAATGAGTGTCCACAGGATACCCTATTCCAGTTTAATTTGATTTACAATACTTAAATTCAGTTGATCCTATTAGACCAGAAAGCAATGAGTAACTTAAACACACAGGACTCTACACAACAGGTCCACCCTGTTTTTCCAGCCAGACTGTGGGCCAGATTTGAAAAAGAAGCATCATGTTTGCGTAAATTACCCCACTTAGCTCTCCTTACACATAGAGAAGCTGTAAGCCTGTCTAAGGGAGGCTGAGGCCAGCTGTACATTACAAAGTTTTCCCAGTATAGCCATGTTGCTTAGGGTTAGGATTGTTTTTTTTTTCCTTTCTACACCAGCAAAACCCCTAGTGTAGAGGCAGTAACATGTTACACCAGCATAAAAGTGCTTTTGCCATTATATCTGATTTTGCTCTCTGAACTGTAATAATCTATATTAGCTGAAGCACTTTTTTTGCCAGTATAAAGGTACATCTACACTAGGAGGGTTTGCCTCTATCGCTTATACAGGTGTAGCCATGGTGGCAAATAGACCTAGAATAGACCTGGCCTAAGTGAGAGTATACAAGTATAAATTAATATAAAGGGGGAAGTAGGGTCTAACTTAAACCACCTTATGCTTCTTTTTCAAATCTGGCCCACAGTCTGGCTGGAAAACAAGTTGGACCTGTTGTGCAGAATCCTGTGAGTTTAAGTTGCTTTTTCCTTTCTTGTCTAATAGGAGCAACTGAATTTAAGTATTCTAAATCAAATTAAACTAGAATAGAGTATCTCATGGACACTCATTGCGTCCCTAAGAAAATGACAAATTCATAGACTTCAAAAGAATTCATGACTACTCAGAAGCTATTATAGTAATACAAAAGTTAACTTGATTTACCAGACAATGCAGACAGCACAGACAAGTAATTTATATAGGGTAGGTCTACACTACCCGCCGCATCAGCGGGTAGCGATCGATATATCAGGGGTCGATTTATCGCGTCTAGTCTAGACGTGATAAATCGATCCCCAAGCACTCTCCCGTCGACTCTGGAACTCCAGCGCTGCAAGAGGCACAAGTGGAGTCGACCGGGGAGCGGCAGCAGTCGACTTACTGTCACGAAGATGCCGCGGTAAGTCGATCTAGGTACATCAACTTCAGTGACACTATTCTCGTAGATGAAATTGCATACCTTACATCGACTCCCCCACCCAGTGTAGACCAGGGCTAACTTGCATTTGTTTAAGTAATATATTATGGACCCTGTTTTCAAAAGGTCTTCAGAGTGGTCTCCATTTGTATTTGCATGTACTACTATTACTGCATATGATTTTCAAGCACAGAGACCTGCACACCTGCAAATTGTGGCTTTTGCATATGCAATTTATATAGCCTACATGCAATAGAGAACTTAGATGCTAAATATTCCCACAAGTGTGAGTGTTAAAAACTGTGCAGACAGGTATCCTATGAGCACCCATGAAGAACAGGATGAAGAGCCTTTGAAAATCTGGCCCATAATTTAGACTTAGAATTTATGCTTCCACACACGTTTGTCAAATATATATTTTTCCAAATCTTATACATTCAGGTTTTAATACTTAAAGAATATACATTCAGATATCTGCACAAGGAGAGGTCACTTTTCCAAAATTATACACTAGACTATGTACATAATATTTTTCTATATAATTTGGAAATACACACACATACACATGCTTTCCATTATTCTGAAACAAAAGGAAAGAAAAAGATCCTTGCATCTGTAATGTGCTGAGAAACTAGGCTATCAAAACACAATTTAGTCCTAACTGTTCTGGCTTTCTGTCCCTGAAAACACACCACAAATCTATTACAAAGACTGACAAGAAATATATCATCTCAGAGATGTGCTGGTTGGAAAAATGTCAAGCAAGCTTGACTTGAAGAATTGGTCAAACAAAAAATGTCCATCACATGGAAGCTGGGAGGATTGACGACGGATCTGGCATTTCTTATAATAACTGAAATACAAGCAGAGAAAGTAACTTTTTTTCTACATCTAATCACTTTTAAGAAATGAAGATGCAGAAATATATTGGCTTTATGAAGGTATCTTCATGTGAGTGAGCACTGGTGAGCTTTGTAGGAGATTGAACTTAGAACTCTGTTTAAACTGTTGTTCTCTTTTAAATCTTGGTTAAAATGGTAATTTAGGGTTCCAGATGCAATATGTCTAATTTACAAGTGAAAATAAATAATGAAAACCTAGTTCTGAAAACTCAGCCTGAAATTTGAATTCAAGCTTGGGATATTTTTAGCTAACCTAACACCAACAGTGAAGAGTCTATCAAGGGGATTTAGTAAATAATTTTGCTAATACATGAGCCAGAATAGAATCCAGTTCTCTCCAACTTGTTCAGAAGTACTGAAATGAGTTCAAAGTAATGTAAAAGACGTTTTTATTGCTAAAATAAGCTGATATGACTGACTATGCACAGAAAGCGGATCAGCTGAGTAAAAGTCTCGTCATGTAGTCGCTATTTAGTTTAATATTTTAATAATAAGAAAATTTATTTAAATAAGACACAATAATAATTTATCAGAGGGGTAGCTGTGTTAGTCTGGATCTGTAAAAGCGGCAGAGTCCTGTGGCACCTTGTAGACTAACAGACATATTGGAGCATAAGATTTCGTGGGTGAATACCCACTTCGTCGGATGCATGTAGTGGAAATTTCCAGAGGCAGGTATACCTATGCAAGCAAGAATCAGGCTAGGGATAACGAGGTGAGTTCAATCAGGGAGGACGAGGCCCTCTTCTAGCAGTTGAGGTGTGATCACCAAGGGAGGAGAAACTGCTCTTGTAGCTGGCTAGCCATTCACAGTTGTTGTTTAATCCTGAGCTGATGGTGTCAAATTTGCAAATGAACTGAAGCTCAGCAGTTTCTCTTTGAAGTCTGGTCCTGAATTTTTTTTGCTGCAGGATGGTTACCTTAAAATCTGCTATTGTGTGTCCAGGGAGATTATAGTGTATATTGCCATTCCTAATATCTGAATCTGGCATTTCTTATAATATACAAAAACCTGTAGGAGAACACTTCAATCTCCCTGGACACACAATAGCAGATTTAAAGGTAGCCATCCTGCAGCAAAAAAAATTCAGGACCAGACTTCATAGAGAAACTGCTGAGCTTCAGTTCATTTGCAAATTTGACACCATCAGCTCAGGATTAAACAAAGACTGTGAATGGTTAGCCAACTACAAAAGCAATTTCTTATTCCTTGGTGTTCACACCTCAACTGCTAGAAGAGGGCCTCATCCTACCTGACTGAACTAACCTCATTATCCCTAGCCTGATTCTTGCTTGCATATTTATACCTGCCTCTGGAAATTTCCACTACATGCATCTGACGAAGTGGGTATTCACCCACAAAAGCTCATGCTCCAACACGTCTGTTAGTCTATAAGGTGCCACAGGACTCTTTGTCAATAATAATTTAATAATAGTTAATATAATTCACTGGAACACATTTCCAAAGTTAGACAATATGAGAGTTTGATTTGTACTTTTCCTTATTATGTATTGTCAGCACAGTAGCTAAAAGGGTTTGGAGGGAAAGAGACTTCTGTTGGGTAGAAGGGGAAAAGCCAGCTGTGGTCAGGTTCATTTGCATATTACCAATACTTGCACCATCTACATTGTTGTCGTTTTGATTAAAGTGTATGCTTAAGGTTTAAATACTTATGTGATAAACAGTTATCCTTATTGTCTAACAAAAGGGCATACGAACTGAACTAAATATGTCCTGCATGAGGGGATCACTATGTGGCTTCAATATGTGAACTAGGGTTGGGTAATGAAGCTTGGGCTCTGACATAGAAGTTCTATTCCCAAGGATCAGAGATTCTGTCTAAGAGATCTTGCACCATGAGGAGAAGTCTATGGATGAGGCTTGACCAGTTCAGGGAGCAAAGCTGACTCCACAGAGGCCTGACTGTGCCTGCAGGAGAGCTGATGTCTGCTGAAGATCACCTTGACCACCAGCAGCAAAGTGAAGCAGACTTCCCGTCCAGATCATCAGGGAGCAGTGTAGACACCACAGCTGGGTCAGCAGAGGCAAGTCGAGCTCCCTTTGTGGGGCTCTAACCGACTTAGTGTTGGGGCAAGCTGAGTCACAGAGCTAGGCAAGGTAGCCACTTATCAGGGGCGACCAGGCTGAGCAGCCAGACCATCAGAGGCATGACTCACCACTAGTAAACTTGCTGAAAAATGCATCTGGGAGAGCACCAAAATTATGTGTGAATTTAGGACAAAATCAGCAAACAGTTTTGGCCAAAAGAATCTGAAAACAAAAATTTCAAAACAGTCGATTCACATCAACATTCTGTTTAAAAGGTGTCAATTCAGATTGACAGTCTAATCATTTTTTGTTCTGCCCAAACTTTATTTTTTGTTTTTGTTGGTAAACCTCCCCAAAAATAAGTTTAGGTTTGAAACTAACAGGTCTTTTTCCTCTGATTTTTTTTCAGTGCAGTGACTGGAACAAAAAAAACAATTATTTGCTCACCTTTATCTAAGAGTATATCCTCCCCCTAGTCTTTTCAATGGAAAATAATTGCAGCTCAGTGTGCGTGTGTGCAAGAAAGCCATTAATGATGCTTTCTGGTACTAAGCTACGCAGTTACTTGTGCGTTCTTGGTATCCAGGCTTTACAACATATTTTTTTTATGCTCCCATCCCTAATTATCAATGTGTTATGCAATTTACATATATAAACTGTGAAAACAATAAATGCTCCAAATAAAAACGGGGAGACAGATGGTGAAGTGATGCAGATAAACACTAGATGTTTGGGTATATTCGATGAAAAACAGAACACCAAGCAAACTTTTATTTTGGATGTATTCCAGTTGCCTAGAAGCCACAAACCTTAATTTCCACATTCAGGCATCAGCATGTTCATGACACTTCTATCATGGTCTGATTACTTAGCTGGAAGACATTACACCATTAACAACTTTTCTTCAGTTAATACACAAATTAGGTTGTACACTACATTCGTAGTAGCTGGCAAGGATACCTTTATATCATGCTGTGCCACTCTCCTGTATGTGCTTATGGCAATATCTTTTGTGGAAGACTTATCAATGATGTTTTGTAGCCTATCAGTTGAATTGCAACATTTCCATTATGGCATGAATCTACAAGGCTACAGAGATGGCTAGACAAATAGATTGAAAACTACTTTTTCAAAATGACTAATAATTATTATTAGTACCTCCATTTTTGCATGTGAAAATTTTATAAAAGGGCCCAATTTTCAATGGAAAGGTGCTCAGCATTTTGTGAAAGTTATGCTACAATTAATATTCTTCAATTTGGCGCATCCCAAAACTAAGGCCCTCAAAAGCACATATCGCTTTAAAAAATGTAGGCCCAGTTGAATAATAAGCAATTAAACAGTTTTTATTTTTCAGGTTTAGTATAATTCAAATTTAAAAAAAATTGTAACAGATCCAGCTCCCAATTGAACCTTCCTGGAACTTTGAAATCCCAATTGTCTTTCAGGAACCTGTATAATTCTGTGGGATTCACTGTCCGAGGCAGGAACATTTTTTCAGGACAGGAAGAATTTTAAGTTTCAAGGGCTGCATACACATTTTGTACTGTAATCTAACAATGAATTTTGGTCAAATCTGCTAAGAACCCATATAACAAATGAAATGAAAACAGCTAGGGCTTTCTGTCAAATACAACGGACCAAATTTACTTCCGGGGTAACTTACTTACATCAGTGATAAATCTGGGTCATTGATTCAAGATAGTTAAAAGGGAAAATACAACATGAATGTGTGTTGGGCAGGAGGGAGAAATGATAGTGATAAGAACTAGATGCATCAAAATACCAAATGAACAATCATATTAATTAAGCAATACATTATACCATGTCTCTTTATCATTATCTTTTTAATGATGAGAAGTCAGAATCTTAGGAAGGTTAATGTTATATGGAGAAGAATTTATTAATCTCATGTACCATTTATGCACTGAATTCAGATAATCCAAATTCCAGAGTGGCAGCATGTTAATATACATTTTGAGGGGAAGCAGGGTCCTCTCCATTCTGAGATTTTATTTTCTCACTTTGGGAAACATGTCATTTTGGGTGGGGATTTTCATTGTATTCTAGAGACTCAATTACCCCCTTGGAGAAGGATATCTGAGTCTGGTGAGTAGATTGGCAGCAAACCTTTTTTGCTTGATGTGGATATTATTATACCCTCAATAATCTCACTTCACTTTTTTTGCATACCATAGTGCACATTCCCAAACTGACTTTTTCTTATCTAAACTGTGTGCTGTCGGACAGTATCAGTAATGTGTCATTTTACACCACTTACTGTTATAATGGACCAAGCCCCTCATGAGTGGGAGAGAAAGCCCAGGAGGCAGATTGTTCTCACTTTCAGCTTCTAAAGTATATTTATAACAATTGAAAGTCTTCAAAGGATATTCATCCCTTTAAGAATAGCAGTCCAGTTCTCTTCTGGAAAACTGCAAAGGCACTATTGGAGGGTTGTTAGGTTCTTTAGCCAAGTGAAGAGACTCAGATTTAAGCTTCTAGAATTAGAGTGACAAATCAAGGGATGACAAGCAAGAGTCTTGAAAAATTGTAAAAATGACAATAAGTTATTCATGAAAAAAACAGGGAAACATTGATCCTCTGTGAGCAGAGTTAGGCTGTCTTTTATGAATTCAGGAAAACTACACTCAGAGAAATAAAGCAGAAATACTTTGTCCCAAGCTTCTAAATGATCTGTTGCTCCTTCAATTATATCAGCAGTCAAAGATTAATGTATATATAGGTAATAAACTCTGTTCAATGCCATTTTAGAGCATTTTGTAAATATTATATATATATTTTCTCAAAGTAGTATGAAATGTTTTCTGATCCCCTGATTGGTGTGTGTGTATATATACATGTCAATCAGGGGCTCAGAAAAAAAATCATACTACTTTAAGGAAAAGAATCTGCACTCACTACATTCTGGATTCCAAGATGGAGTGAATTAGCCTATTTCTGCTACTTCCTTTCTTAAACTAGACAAAGCTCCTGGCCACAGTAGTGGAGTTGGGGAGGAGATTTTACAGGATCTGGTGAATCCCATAGCCTCTACAACACAGCATGATTTTAACAAATCTGTTAACAACGAGGCTTTCTCACTGTCTAAAATCTATCTCAGCTGATAAGGCTTATCAGGATTATCCTTTTCTGCCATTAGTTAAACCTGAACAAATCATAGTTATTGTGAGCAGACACTCTAATACATGGTAGGCACTTGCTTCATTTTTATTCCCTTTGTGTCTCTGGGAGGCCATTTGGTCTCTTTTGATGCAGAGATGGCCTTTTTGTTTTGTTTGTTGTTAAGTACTCTGGCATCATTACTTCTGATTATGGGTTCCAGACCCAATGAAATCTATGGGAGTCTTTCTATTGACTTCAGTGAAGTTTTGCTCAGGCCCTGTAAACTAGAGCAGATGTACATTTTCTTAATTTTCAGCTGTCAATATTTTTTTTTCATAATTCTACTTTTGACAGAGAAAAAAGAACAAATTGAAAATATTCATCACATTATTTTCAAGTATTGCAGCCAAGCTGGTCAAAATTTTCAAGGGTAGAAGAAATCATGGAAATTCACTTTAAAAAAATTCATCTTTGCAAAAAATAAACATTTTCAGAAAAAAACTTGTGTGTAAACCACCTCTACTGAAAACCCTTGCACCATCTGTGGCCGTATGAGAATAAATAGCTACAAAATCCTACACTATTCTGCCCTCCCACTATTTTCATACTATTCTCTTAAGACTATTGGCATGGACCGAGTCCCTCAGTGATGGCAGAGAAGATTCTGGGCATTGGTACTTCTCTCATTCAGCTTCTAAAGCACTTTTTTTTTTTTTTTAAATACTGGAACAGGTCAGAGACCACCACATATTTTACAGCGGTCATAAAAAAAAAAAAACATACACATGGGAATGATTGCCAATCAGTGCAAACTTTTACTGGATTAAAACTGGAAGAATTTGGCCATGAAAATCTCTTTATGGGCAACTTTTCAAGAATACATGGCTTTTTGGAATCGTGTTAGATGAAGTGGTTACACACAAACTATCAACTGGGACACAGGACAGCAATTTCACATGCAATTTGTTATCTGAAAGGAAAATACAAATGAAATCAACCGGAGATATAGTTCTAATAAAATATTATTAGCTTTGCTTTCTGGATTCTAGTACCACCCACATCCCTACCCCTCCCTCCAGTGCTACTGGATTGTGCTACTCCAGATTGTACTGCACTAAAGCTGTTGGTGCAGCAAAATTTGTGGTTTTTGGGGGGTGAGAATTCATCATCTGAAATTTCTGTTTTTTGTTTGGCTTTTGACATAGAGGTTGCTGAGTTAATGGTCCTATTTTTCTCCTTAAATTCAAGTGATATTTATCTAATTTGCAACACATTCCATAATGCAAACGTTACTATGCTGATATATAACATCCACATTTCCAGGATACTTCATAATTATTTATTAAGGTTCAGAGCTTCAAAAGAAATTGAAACTGATACCAAAGAGTACAAGAATCCTCAATATAACTCATTAAAAGTGCTCTTAAAGCCAGTGCCTAGCATGTGTTTCAAAAGTTTCATTTTATGCCAACAGTATGCTGGGTGCAAATGTGGCCAATTAAACAGAAAAGTATTAATTAGAAAAATAATATTTTGTTTCATGAAATACTATTTAATATTTAAATATGTATCTACAGATTGGCTTCCCACATCTACTACTGGAAAATATTTTACAAATATGCAACTGTGCAACAAAACCATTTGCACTGAATTTCTGATGTTTTTTATAGAATGAACAATTTTTTAAAAAAATGTTGGTATTTAGTACTCAATAACAAAAATGCTCCTCTTTCATAACTGGTACAACTTTAATTGCTTTTTTTTAAAAATAAAATCCTGAATTAATACAGCACATCTATAATTATGAATTAGTTAGTTAAGATCAAAGACACAATGGGTCACCTAATTCAAAGAAGTTCAGGAACTTTAAAAAGGAGAGAGAACAACTGTGATATGATATTAACCTAAAAAACCTTTTAGCTAAAAAGTAAAAAATCTTGTTAGCCACAGGGTCTTATTGAGAATCCTCTCCAAACTCAGAAGCTCATTTGGAAGTTAGAAAGTAACTTCACATTTCTATGTGTTTTTACCTTCCTTTTATTCAATTTATTTTTACCCTGTGCATTGAAATTGCTTCAGACCCTCAGCCAATCTCTTTGCTCACAACTTAATGCTATGAGACCAATTCTAACAAAACTATACAGAGATTTGCCTTAGCTCAGAAATGGTGTGCCTGATTCTGCTCTCCCCACAGTAGTTTTGCACAGATGTAATATCATTGACTTCAGTGGACTCACTGCACTTACCTGTGTGCAGTCAGAGTCTGACAATGCACCTCCACCAAATAATCTCCTCTCCATGTTCCAAAGGCAGTTTTAGGGCCTGAACTGAAGTCAATTGCATCTCTTTGTATTTAGTTCTATGGGCTTTGGCTCAGGTCCACAGAATTCAATCAAAGGAACCCTTTAACAATGATGCATATGAAAGTTATATAAAACAAATGCTTTCTGATATGATTTCTGTTCACTGTGAAGCTTAAAGTAACAGCAAAGAAATGTGTACATAATTTGATCAGGACTCATTGGGTGAAATCCTGGCCTCTTTAAAATCAATGGCAAATTGCCCATTGATTTCAGTGGAGCCAATAGTTTCACCGATTATATTTAGTTGCAGTTTCAAGACAGTTAATATTTGGGATGGTGAATAATTTTTAAATTGATATCCGTTTAATATCTCCATAAAGATCTACCAGTTCTAGTCAATTCTCAAAAGCAGAGTCAAGCAAAAAACAATATCTTTAGATTAGTAATTAAATTCAGAGCACAGTATAAGCCATTTTTTAAAACCATTTTTTAAAAGTTTAGTCGGCCTCTCTAGATGCACAATGTGATTGGGGTTTATTTTGAATTAATTATTCCTGACTGAATTTTTTAAAGCAAAAAGTTGGGGGGGCAAAAAGTACATGGTAAATAATAAGATGTGTAGCTCTTTAGTTTATACAGTAATCAGTGTTTTATAAGCTAGGTATTGAATATGTCTCTGAGGCATGGATCCGCTTACTTGGTTTGCCTTGCCAGGCTTTATCTTTATATGTTGAAGAATTTCAAATTAAGATAATCTTCCTGGAGAAGTGAGGGACCTATACTACACCTAATATAAGATGATAACTTGCATGCTGTAGGCAGTTTGGGGGATTGTAATGCAACTGAGATGCTTATGCATATAAACTGCTTTAGGATAACTGCTGGAGGTATAATTGCCAGTCGGCTGGGGGAGAGGGGAGGGAGGGATTGGATTCCAAGTTGCAGACTTTAGAGGCTTTGGGATACTGAGAAACAGTTCAATTTTATATATTCCAGCTGTGCAATAATTGTATGTTTATTTGTGATAAACCCAAATCTCTGCTTTGTAACATGCCATTATACCCAGGAATAGCCAAAAGTTCTCAAAAAAATAGAAACACCAAGACGGAGGTCTTTTTTGAGAGAGAAGGGTTGAAAATTGTACATGTATATTTTAGTGCCTGGGGAAATTTTAAACTAATAAAAACAGTTGCTTTCAAGGTTGATAATAAATTCACAAAATGATGAAAGTGTTTAAAAAATAAAACTTGTCACTGAAAAATATGATGAAAACATATTAGGATGACTAAACACATGTTGGCTTGAAATTTTCTCTCCTTTTTTCACATTTTGAGTTGTTCTGGTTGAGTCTTGTCACCTGAGGTACACGGTAGTAATCCTGTTTTGCTGACTAGTGAAGTTTATCTCTTGTGGAAAATGAACATTCTTTTCTGGCTGCTGTTTGGTTGCTTGCTCCAGTCTCCCCTCCCTCTTCATTATAGTAACCTCTCCGTCCAGCTCCACTCTCTTCCCCTTCCTTCCTTTTCCTCCTGCTTTTGTCAGTTCACTGCTTCCTGCTGTCTTGCCTCAATCCAACTCTACACCCATATTTAAATTCTGAAAAAAAAATTGTTTTAAATTATTCAGAACTATTGAGTAGACACTGCTAGTCATACAAATGTAGTAACCTTTCTGCCAACAGTGTCAGAAGCAACAAGGAATGGGTCCTCATTTTAGGGGATTCTCGACAATTTTAGTTGTTTTGGCTCAAGCCCCACCCAGTAATCTGGAAACCTAAAGCCACTCTGGGGTCCTTTGCTGGGCAAATCTGTACCCACTCACGAGCACTGAGTTTAAATAAACAAACTTTATTGGGGCAGAGTGTCAAGGAGAAAAGGGAAAGGCCAGGTTGAATTGGGGTAAATATTTACAATTTACCATCTTTCTCCACAATTTAACTCATGGTGCATAAGTCACAATCCCAAACAATTGGACCCTGAATGGGTGATGCAGTTTGTTCTGCCTACCACTCAGTTTGTGGATCCCTAACTTCCTCACGTAGTTTGTGGTTCCAAGAACCCAGGAAAATCAGGGTTCGTGTTTTGTATGCACCTCTGCGGCTCTACCAGGCCTCCAGGTATACTAATTTCAGCAACTAGAACAGTAGAGTCCGGAGTTGTAACTAGGCATGTTAGCACCTGCGGCGAGCAAGCATATTTGCGCTCCCCTTGCGGGGGTTTTTTTTGGCATGTCTCCACCCCATTTTTCCACTCTTGCGGCTTTGTACCCTGGGCACCTGCCCTGCTCACCCCACCCTGGTTATGGCTCTGCCAGTCACTAGGCTGCCATAGACTGTTCCTGTTCCTCACTGTAGTGTACATGACTGCTCTCACTCTGCTGCTCAGTGTGCTGGAGTGAATGTGCTGTGGGTGAATCCAATTGCTGCTTTTGCTCTGATCTCTGGCACTGGTTAGGCAACTGGAACATCTAGTGAGTTTTGCTCACATAAGGCAATTACAGCTCTTAGCTCAGCTCGTTCAGATTCAAGAGAATCAGTGGCCTTAGGAACCCATCAGAATATCTACTACCAAGATAGATACTCCAAAGAACAAACCAGAAACATGTACTCTGTCTTCTCAAGTGCTCTTGAGGGCCTCTTTCCCCACCTCAGCAATATCAGTTTCATCAGGGTGACCCTATACCCACTCATCGGCCAGGCTTTGCTCAAGTGGGTTCCCAATAGGGTAATCTCAAAAATATGGGCCCCAACTACAAACCTTAGTTAAATTATATCCCAGTGTCCCCAGACTACCTGCAGTTAATATGTAAATGAGGCACTGCCTCACCCAGTTGACTCCCTTTTCTCTCCAGTGATGACAGCAGAGAACACAGTTGATATTTAAATGAGGTACATTCAACTGTGCTAGCTCTCCAGCAGATGCCATCAGAGAGCTCACTCAACTACCCCCTTCCCTCATAGGTAGGGCCCTACCAAATTCATGGGCACGAAAAACGTGTCACGGATCGTGAAATCTGTTTTTTTTTTTGTGTGCTTTTACCCTATACTATGCAGATTTCACGGGGGAGACCAGCATTTCTCAAATTGGGGGTCCTGACCCCAAAGGGAGTTATGGGGGGTGGGTTACAAGGTTATTTTATGGGGATTGTGGTATTGCCACCCTTACTTCTGCGCTGCTGCCTTCAGAGCTGGGTTTGCTGGAAAGTGGCGGCTACTGACTGAGGGCCCAGTTCTGCAGGCAGCGGCGCAGAAGTAAGAATGGCAATACCATACCATGCCATCCTTAATTCAGAAAACCAAAGAACATTGTCGCTGGTGGTTTGGGGTATATGTTGTCAGTCACCCTTCCCTCTGTGAAAGCATCAGTAGACAATCGTTTCACGCCTTTTTTCCATGCAGATGCCATACCACGGCAAGCATGGAGCCCGCTCAGCTCAGCTCACCGTCACCGCTGTTGTTGTGTCCTGGGTGCTGCTGTCAACAGATGGTGCAGTAGGACTGCTAACCGTTGTCATACACTGCAACTCTGCTCTCTTGCTCTTGTAAATGAGCTCAGTCTCAATAGCAAATTTCTCAGTGTTGTCGTCATACACCGCTTCCACTGCAACTCTGCACTTCTGCTCTCCTGGTGCCATGAATCCACCTCACAGGTCCTCTCGTGGTTCTGTATAAATACATATTATTGTGGCATCCGTCGTCATCCACCGCTTCCGCTGCAACTCTGCTTTCCTGCAGACTCCATACTACGGCAAGCATGGAGCCCACTCAGCTCACCGCTGCTGTTGTGAGCATTGGAAACACCTCGCGCATTATCCTGCACTCAGGAGTGGCGAGTTATATTCCCTTGTGGTGCTCGGGCTCCAGCAATATTCAGGGCTGGGGGCCCTGCTCCACCAATGTTTGAAGCTGGGTCTCTCCCCCGGCCCTGCCTGGAGTGGCCCCCGGTCCGGAGCGTGCCCCACCCTGACCCCCAGAGCACCCCTGCCTCAGTGAAACTGGTGCAGCTCTCCCTGGCCTCCGCTGCCGTCAGCTACAGCACAGCACAGCACAACAGCAACACCCGCAGCAGGCTGAGGCAGCTGCTGCTGCTACTGCACCTCAGGAGCGGGAGGGAGAGAGCGAGGGGGCACACATGTGCTTGGCAGCTGTCCCCTCCCCTCTCCTCTTCTGGCACCAGACGCCAAGGGGGCTTCCAGCAGGAGACATCTGGACTGGACCTCCTTGACTCACCCGAACAGCTGCTGGGGCTTCGGTGAGTGTTTGACCCTGTGATCCACACCACCACCCCCAGCCACCACTGCTACAAACACTTGGCAAGGGGCAGCCCCATCCCCCATCCCCAGTGAGGCTATGGCGAGGGGGAGCAGGGGAGGAAGGAAGCCACACGTGATGGCAGTCCCCTCGCCCGCAGCACCCACCACCCCCTCCCAGAGCCCACACCCCCTCTCCGAACCCCAAACTCCCTCCCAGAGCTTGCACCCTCAGCCTAGAGCCTGCACCCAAACTCTGTCCCAGAGCCTACACCCCTCCACCCATCCTGCACCCCACCCCATACCCCAGCCCGGAGCCTGCACCAAGAACCCAAACTCCCTCCCAGAGCCTGCACCCCCACCCCTTCCCACACACCCCCTCCTGCACCCAAACTCCCTCCCAGAGCCTGCACCCAAACTCCCTCCTACACCCCCAGGTCCTGCCCCAGCCCAGAGCCTGTACCCAGCACCCAAACTCCGTCTCAGAGCCTGCACCCTCACCCCCTTCCCACACCCCCTCTCCTGCATCCAAACTCCCTCCCAGAGCCTGTACCCAAACTCCCTCCTACACCCCACCCTTTACCCCAACCCAGAGCCTACAACCAAAATCCATTCCAGAGCTTGCATCCCCTCCCTCTGCAGCCCCTCCCATCCCCAACTCCCTCCCAGAGCCTGCACCCCTCCAACCATCCTGCACCCCCATCCTGTGCCCCAGCCCGGAGCCTGCACCCAGCACCCAAACTCCATCCCAGACCCTGCACCCCAGATTCCATCCCAGAGCCCAACCTCTCAACCGTCCTACACCCCAATTCCCTGCCCCAACCCAGGGCCTGCACCCCAGGCCTCCTCCCCCAACCCAAACTCCCTCACAGAGCCTTAGGCAGGTGGGGGAGGGCGGAGTTCAGGGAGGGCGGGCTCTGAGCATTCTGGGCACCATCCAAATTTCTACAAACTTGTCGCCCCTGCCTGCAGTAAGTGCAGAACCTGCAAAAGCAGGTGAGAAGGCGGCGACAGCGTGATCACAATAGTGATGAGGACATGGACACAGACTTCTCTCAAAGCACGGGCCCTGGCAATTTGGACATCATGGTGGTAATGGGGCAGGTTCCAGGCATGGAACACCGATTCTGGACCAGGGAAACAAGCACAGACTGGTGGGACTGATAGTGTTGTAGGTCCGGGATGATATCCAGTGGCTGCGAAACTTTCGCATTCATAAGGGCACTTTCATTGAACTTTGTAACTTGCTTTCCCCTGCCCTGAAGTGCAAGAATGCCAAGATGAGAGCAGCCCTCACAGTTCATAAGCGAGTGGCGATAGCCCTCTGGAAGCTTGCAATGTCAGACAGCTACGGGTCAGTCAGGAATCAATTTGGAGTGGGTAAATCTACTGTGGGGGCTGCTGTGATCTAAGTAGCCAATGCAATCATTGAGCTGCTGCTATCAAGGGTAGTGATTCTGGGAAATGTGCAGGTCATAGTGGATGGCTTTGCTGCAATGGGGTTCCCTAACTGTGGTGGGGAGATAGACAGAACGCATATCCCTATCTTGGGACCGGACCATCTTGGCAGCCAGTACGTAAACCGCAAGGCGTACTTTTCAATGGTGCTGCAAGCACTGGTGGATCACAAGGGATGTTTCACCGACATCAATGTGGGATGGCCGGGAAAGGTGCATGACGCTCGCATCTTCAGGAACTCTGGTCTGTTTCAACAGCTGCAAGAAGGAACTTACTTCTCAGACCAGAAAATTACCCTTGGGGATGTTGAAATGCCTGTAGTTATCCTTGGGGACCCAGCCTACCCTTTAATGCCATGGCTCATGAAGCTGTACACAGGCACCCTGGACAGTAGTAAGGAGCAGTTCAACTATAGACTGAGCAAGTGCAGAATGGTGGTAGAATGTGCATTTGGACATTTAAAAGCTCACTGGTGCAGTTTACTGACTCGGTTAGACCTCAGTGAAACCTATATTCCCATTGTTATTGCTGCTTGCTGTGTGCGCCACAATATCTGTGAGCGTAAGGGGGAGACATTTATGGTGCGGTAGGAGGTTGAGGCAAATTGTCTGGCGGCCGATTACATGCAGCCTGCCAGCAGGGCAATTAGAAGAGCACAGCTGGGTGCCCTGTGCATCAGAGAAGCTTTGAACCCAGTTTCATGACTGGCCAGACTACGGTGTGACAGTTCTCTTTGTTTCTCCTTGATGAAAACCTGCCCCCCTTGGTTGACTCTACTTTTCTGTAAGCCAGCCGACCTCCCCGCTTTGATCACTGCTTTCAGAGTCGTTACTGTTTCAAAATCATGCATTCTTTATTAATTCGTCACACAAATAGGGAGAAAACTCTCAAGGTAGCCTGGGAGGGATGGGTGAGGAGGAAAGCACCGGGTGGGGTGGTGGATGAGGGGAGGAGGGAAGGACAAGGCCACACTACAGTTCAAAACTTATTGAATGCCAGCCTTCTGTTGCTTGGGCAATCCTCTGGGGTGGAGTGGCTGGGTGTCTGTAGCCTCTCCACCCTGCCCCCTCGCGTTCTGGGGCATCTGGGTGAGGAGGATATGGAACTTGGGGAGGAGGGCAGGCGGTTATACAGGGGCTGCAGTGGCGGTCTATGCTCCTGCTGCCTTTCCTGCAGCTTCACCAGATGCCTGAGCATGTCAGTTTGCTCCCCCATTAGCCTCAGCATTGCATCCTGCCTCCTCTCATTGTGCTCCTCCCTCCTCTCATCGCATTCATTTAACACTTTCCTGGACTCTGCCATTGTTTGCTTCCACGCATTCTGCTGGGCTTTTTCAGTAGGGGAGGACTGCATGAGCTCTGAGAACATGTCATCGCGGGTGCGTTTTTTTCGCCTTCTTATCTGTGCTAGCCTCTGGGACGGAGATGATAGAGGGAGAGTAGAAACATTTGCAGCTGCGGGAGGAAAAAAAGGGAGAGGGGTATTTAAAAAAGATACATTTTAGAAAACAAAGGGAAGACTATTTCAAGCGATTCACTTTACATAGCACATGTGCTTTTGGTACAAGGTCGCATTTTGCCTCTTATATTGAGTGCCTGCCGGTTTGGTGTGAGACATCACAAACACTCGGCTGGGCAGCAGAATTCGGCTTGCAGGCAGCCATGGTAAGACAAAGGGCTTCGGCTTCTTCAACCTTCATAACATGTGGGAATAGTTTCAAACAGCAGCACCCTCCTTTCCCATAGCAAGCAAAGCCCATTGTGTTGGCCATTTAAAAGGAGGGGCTGCAGTTTTAGTGTGAATGTGCAGCACAACCCGACCCCCCCACACACACACCCAATTCTCTGGGATGATCGCTTCAACCCCACCCCACCCCCCACCACATGGCTAGTATCAGGGAAGATCCCTGTCAGCCAAACGCAAACAGCTCAGCATGACTGGGCCTTTCCCCACCGCATGGCTAACAGTGGGGATGATTTCTTTTCATTCAAAGGCACACAGCCCAGCAGGAATGGGCATCTCTGAATGTCCCCTTGGCATAGTAAAGTGTCCTACCATGGAGGACGGCATAAGGATGCCCTCCCCAGAAACCTTCTGCAAAGGCTTTTAGAGTACCTCCAGGAGAGCTTCATGGAGATGTCCCTGGAGGATTTCTGCTCCATCCCCAGACATCTTAACAGACTTTTCCAGTAGCTATACTGGAAAAGTCTTCAGGACAAATCAGTCATTAAACACAATTACTTTTAAACCCTGTATTATAGTTACAAAGGTACACTCACCAGAGGTGCCTTCTCTGGCTTCATGGTCTGGGAGCCCGCCTTGGGAGGGTTGGGAGGGTATTGGCTCCAGGGTGATGAACAGTTCCTGGCTGCTGGGGAGAAGGTATTCTCCACTTGCCTGCTGTGCACTATCCTCAACTTCCTCCTCATTATCATCTTCCTCATCCAAAAAATCCTCATCCCTGTTGCGTGAGTCTCCCCCCTTGCAGGTGTCCACGGACAGTGGCAGGGTAGTGGTAGGGCCCCCCCCTAGAATTTCATGCAGCTCATCATAGAAGTGGCATGTATGGGGCTCTGACCCGGAGCAACCGTTTGCCTCCTTTATTTTTTGATAGGCTTGCCTGAGCTCCTTAATTTTCACACCACACTGCTGTGCATCCCTGTTGTAGCCTCTGTCCATCATGCCCTTGGAAATTTTGGCATATATACTGGCATTTCATCTTTTGAAATGGAGTTCTGCCTGCCCGGATTCTTCTCCCCATACAGTGATCAGATCCAATACCTCCCGTTCAGTCCATGCTGGAGCTCTTTTGCAATTCTGGGACTGCATGGTCACCTGTGCTGATGAGCTCTGCATGGTCATCTGTGCTGATCAGCTTGCTATGCTGGCCAAACAGGAAATGAACTTCAAATGTTCCCAGGGCTTTTTCTATCTACCTGGCCAGTTCATCTGAGTTGAGAGTGCTGTCCAGAGCAGTCACAAAGGAGAACTCTGGGATAGCTCCCGGAGGCCAATACCATCGAATTGCGTCCACACTACCCCAAATTAGACCCAGCAAGGTTGATTTTAGCACTAAACCCCTCGCCGGGGAGGAATACAGAAATCGATTTAAAGAGTCCTTTAAGTTGACAAAACAGGCTTGGTCGTGTGGATGGGGGGAGGGTTAAATCAACCTAAGGCTGCTAAATTCAACCTAAACTCGTAGTGTAGACCAGGGCTAAGACTATCATCCACTGGAAACAGTTCTATGATGGGAAGGAGCAACCTTTGGATTTCAGGGTGAATTAGCCATCTACAGAAAAAGAGACAGATGATTTATTGCAAGTATTTGTCCAGGCACTGCAGGAGGATTACAGCGGTGTACAGTATGGGCCTAGTTCACATTTACAATAAAACAAGCAGTATAAAGGGGCCTTGAAGAAAGGTATACATTTAACTACAGCAAAATTTAAATGAATCTCTAATAGGATAATCCTCCTTCCCATAACTTGAAGGAATGGATAAAGTTATTAACTACTATCCTTACATATTCCAAGATCAAAAAGATAAATATGAAGATATACGGCAACAATATATAAATTCCTTCAGCAAAAACATGAGCCTTAAGAGACAGGTAAATACTATTAATACAGCTTATTAGTTCATTTGAAATGTCTGTTCATTATACATAAAGACCTACAATAGCAAACTTTAGCAAAAGTTGCCTGAATCTGTCCTGAATATGGTTAGTGTAGCATAGGCCAGACAAAATCATTTTCAATACTGTTGCAGGAAGTATGGCTGAGATTTCAGTACTGCCAGTCCTAAGCATTCAAAACTCATGAGTCAGGCCCCAAAAGAAAACGAGATTGTTTTACAGATCGTAAGATTTAAAAGAAAAACTTCGGGTTCTTTTAGTCTTCTGGTTTTCAAACCTTTAAGCTACACTCAGTTCATGATTTTAGGCTTTTTTTTTTACACAACCATGAGTTCTAGAAACTTATTTAAAAAAATAAAATAAACTCTGATATTCTCATGTATCAAACTGTCTCCAGGAACTGGGGCTTTAAGTTTTATCTGGTATATTGGCACTCAGTGTGTTCTCAAAGCTGATTTGAGGGAGCCATTGCTGAAAACTATTTTCAATTTCCTAGTGTAGGCAGGTTGTTTTCCCTATCACAGTAGCACCCAAAATGTGCTAGGTTCTGAGCAAACAAAAAGAAAGGTACACTTCCTGCCCTGGAAAACTTAAGCAATATGTTTCCCTTTTGATAATTTGCTTCTCTGTCATTGTATAGAGGGTATATCTCTGTGGCTATAATGAAGAGCCAGATCCTTAGACAGCATAAATGGGTATGACTTCATTGACTTAAAAGGATCTATGGTGATTTACACCACCTAAGGATCTAGCCCATTATTCCTGCAGCCTTTTATTCGCCTTCACATGACGAGTGTCTTTTTCCTATCTGCAAAGGTAAAATTATAGAAGAATTCAGATGCTATGAAAATCTGACACCAGATCAGTGAAAGGGCGGAGAGTGGTTATTCACACCAGCCACGCATGTCAGCTGTCCTAGTAGTCAAACATGGCTAACCAATCGATGCCAGAGAACAGGTTTATGAAGCTTTGTATCACTGATAAAATATTACTTAAGATATCAGATGTTGTGAATTAGTCAGGTTTAGATTTACTCCATTTGGTTGATAGTTGTAGTGGAAGTGGATTAGAGGGGCTGATCCAAGCCCAATTAGGGAATTCTTCCCTTGATTTCTTTGGTCTTTGGAAGAGGCTTAGAGAAAACACCTGAAATCCACTGTCCGAGATTTCAGGGGCTGGCCATAAGGCCGTCCCTAGCTATTTTGGTGCTCTACGCAGCCCCCACCCCCCCAGGCCTCCATGGGGGAGAGCAAGGAGGGGGCTGGCCCCAGGCCTCTGTGGGGGATGGTGGGGAGGGGTACTGGCCACCTCCTGCTGGAAGTGGAATGACCTGGCCCCAGCCTGCTCTGCTCTCCTGGCTCCCAGGCTTGGGGGGAGGGGAGAGGGGACTGCCCCCCAGCAGTCGCTGGTGGTGCGGCAGGGAGCCAGGGGAGCGGAGCAGGCTAGGGCCGGGTCACTCTACTTACTGGTGAGTGCAGGGAGCCCGACCACTTCTGGAGTCCTCAGGGGAGTGGGGGCGAGGCTGGGGCAGAGCAGGGGCAGGGGCCATGGGGAAAAGGAGGAGCAGGGACTGGAGCAGCACGCAGCTGTGCAGGGCACCAGGAAATTTGGTGCCAAATTTCCTGGTGCCCTTCACAGCTGCATACTTTGCGTATGGGTAAGGATGGGCCTGGTTGGCCACATCAGTCACCCCTTTCCTCCCTGAGGAGAACCTGTGGGGAGCTGTCTGAGTTTCCACACACAGTTAAGAGAAGACCTGGTTGCAGCCCTTTAAACACCATGGAGCAATTTGTACTCTCTCTCTGCCTCAAAATTGATCTGAAGCTCTTTTTGTGGTGTGGCTGTGGTGAAGAGAGGACTGTGAAATGTGGACAGAGGAGGGAGATAGGCTGTTTTGATGAAATTTAATATAAGAGGGAGGGTTGGGGAGGGAAATACAATATGCACTATACTTTTGATATGTTCTATATATATTGCTTGGCTATTATCTTTTAGTCTGTGTATTTCTGGGTTTTATCCTGTCTATCTAAGGTAGAGCTAGCACACAAAACAAAACACAACCACACCATCAAGTCTCAGAGCCTGGATCAACAGGCTCAAGCTCACAAGGCTCACACTGTGATGCTAAAAACAGCAGTTTACACATTGTTGCTGGGGCTGGAGCCTTGGCTCTGAAACCCAGAGTGAGGGGAGGGCCTCAAAGCCCAGGTTCCAGCCTGAGCAAGAACGTCTACACTGCTGTTTTTAGCCCTGTAGTGTGAGTCCTGCAAACCTGATTCACTTGACCTGGGCTCTGAGACTTGCTGCCATGAGTGGGTGCATATAATGGTTTTTGTTGGTTTGTTTGTTTGTTTTACTGTGTAGAAGTACTCTTAGATTCTAAGCTGTTTGGGTCAGGGACTATCTTTCCTTCTGTTTCTTCAGCACCCAGAACAATAAGAACCCAAATCTAGATGCTGCTGTAATGCAAATAAATGATAAAGGAGGATGGATGAAGGGCCCAGTGTGCAGGAATATGCAGAGGGAGGACACCGCATTAAATTTAACATAACAAATTATTCAGGAACACAGGTACTGGGATTTTTCCATCTGTGGTCAATGAGTGCAAAATAGAGTCTAGAAAAGACATTAAGAAATGCTCAAACAAACAAACAACCATAGCTCTTCATGAAGCTAGAAGTTTTGATTAATGTTGTATAAGCCTAGAACTAGGAGAATTAAAAATCAGATATGTGCTCAGAATTGCTGCACTTTTGCAACTGCCTGTAGAATGCAGTGGTATTTTGAATTTTTACTTTTAGAAAACTTTGGAAGGCAAAAAAACTCTTATGATTCCCATCGAGTGTGGGAAATAATGTGAAATAAAGTGGATGTGAGAAGAAAACATTTGAACATGGGTATTATCTAACAGTTTGTTTGTTTTTTTCTGATATGCTACCAGTTATAAAACAGTCCATGACAGGATGAGTAAATTTGTACAAGGAACCATTTTATAGATCATTAGAGCACATTATGCTACATATGACCTGTATGTAAACCTGAACTTAACCAGAATTGTAGCAGGCAAAATAAAGCAACCCTTGATAAAGACTTTATTATTCAATCAATCATTTAATGTACATAGCATCCTTTGTGTGGAAGAATCTAAATGCATTTATGACAGCGCACTTTGCCATGAAAATAAAAAGCTACAACCAGCTGTAATGAGCAAAAGCAGAGACAGGGATGTAAGACAACATTAACTTTCTCTCCCACCCCCACAATAGTAGAATGTTGTATATGGAAATGACATTCTGCGTTGAATGAAGGATTCATAATATTGCAAACAAAATACTAAAATAGTATGTGAATATTGGTAATGTCGATGTTGCATGTCGGAAGTTAATGACGACTTTGTCGAATAGCAAGCTCAACTGGAATAATTTAATCAAAGATTAATCAGTCAGATTAGTACAGCATTATACAAAATAAAGAAAAAATAAATACATTACTACCCCTGACAAAAGGTAAAGAGCTGGTTCTATGTCTCTTCTTCACTGTAACTGACAGGATATCCAGTTTCATCCCCCAACTAAGTTCCAAAACTTCTGTCATTCTATGGGGTTTTTAGACAAAAAGACCCCTCTTTGACAAAAATACCATCCAAGAGCAATATGTTCTTATTTAATTTCTTATGTTCTGATGGGATTTTCTTTAATATTGCCACATTCTTAGTTTACCAGATTGATGTGCGAAGGCATAATTATTTACAGCGGAGAGGACCAACGTTCTTCAAGATAATATCTTTCAGTGGGTCTTCCCCCAACCCATAATCATTATTCCCTATTGATTCTCCCATAGGAAACATCTGCTGTCACAATCGTTACTCATCAGTCTTCCAGGTTTATATATGCTTATGTAAGCATTATATACATACACTGGACCCTCGCTAGAAAGCTACAACCAGCTCTCTCCCACCCCCAACAATAATATAATGCCTAGTACTGCATTATAGCGGGGACTGTATTAAAATGAAATTGTATTTTTGTGACCAAAACTTCAGGACAAGTATGTGTAGTTGTGTATTTGCAGGTTATAGCGGCCTAACAATAGCATCAAAACTCAGAACTGTCGCAAAAATCAAGATACAGTACTCACCATGGGTGTTGGTGGAAATTGTATTTTGAAATGGAAGGAATTTTAATGAATTTGGTTAAATTTGGTGTGCTTTGTTTTGATTGACCACTTTCAGGCGCCATGAACTTCCATCTTTGCTTATGTAATGCCATAGAGAAATTTATATACACCATATATATAATTATGTATATAGAAATTTTTGGCACCTTAGAGACTACCCAAATGGCCCACCTTGATTATCATGCACATTGTGAAGAGAGTTGTCACTTTGGATGGGCTATTACCAGCAGGAGAGTGAGTTTGTGTTTAGGGGGGTGGAGGGTGAGAAAACCTGTATTTGTGCTGGAAATGGCCCAACTTGATGATCACTTTAGATAAGCTATTACCAACAGGACAGTGGGGTGGGAGGAGATATTGTTTCATGATCTCTGTGTGTATATAATATCTGCTGCAGTTTCCACGGTATGCATCCGATGAAGTGAGCTGTAGCTCACAAAAGCTCATGCTCAAATAAATTGGTTAGTCTCTAAGGTGCCACAAATACTCCTTTTCTTTTTGCGAATACAGACTAACACGGCTGTTACTCTGAAACCTGTCATAGAAATTTTTGTAGTGCTAATTACCTTCACATCCATAAAGTATAGAAAATCTTAGAAAATAAACTCCTACTTGAAGGAAACAATGAATGAGAAAAAAAAGTGCTGCTTTATTAGAGATTGAAAGTAGACATTACAATAAATTAGTCTAGTTTTTCTTAAAAAAGTCGGTGAGTTCCTTTTGCTTCTTGCTGCTGTGCTGCTTCCGCTTAGCAAACTGCAAAAGACTACGTAGCTGCATAATTTTTATAGGCTCAATGTCTTGCATCTCAAACCACCTCAAAGCAATCTATAAGCTGGCTACGGTCGCAGTTGACTTTGGAATCATGTCTACTTCCTCTTCTTCCACGGCGAAGGCCAATTCTTTAGCTCTTGGAATGTTGTTTGGTCATACTGCCTGAAGAATTTGGTCATCTGTTAGACTTTCAGCAATGGAACAAAATTATTCTCCTTTATCGTCGCCTCTTATCCAGGACTCAATATTTTGTGGCAGAACAGTTACCCCAAGCACGGACAGTTGCTGGGACAGCTCCTGCATCCACTCCATGTCTGTTCTTCCAACTTCCTCCTCTGTAAATCCCTCAAAGTCAAATTCCTCTTCAGACTGTGATCTGCTTTCTTCATTTTCTTCCACGAGTGGCTTGCCAAACGACTCTCTCAGTCCCACCATCCAACAGCAGCTTATTGTTTCCAGGAATAAATTCCAGGAATCGCCGCCAGTGTAAAAGAAGTCTTTTATAGTCAACTTCTTCAGAAAATCGGTGACAGACAACTTGCTTTCTATCATTTGTCGTACCAACTTCCATCAATAGTGCTGCTTAAAAATGACGATAACACCTTGATCAAGCGCTGGATTTTGGAAGTAGTTTTTTAGGTATGTATTCGATCCATATTTTACCGTCACGGATTCTGAGTTTTTCAGCCGGAGGATGCACTGGACAGTTGTCTAGCAAAAGAACAGCCTTTTCTTCTAAGTGTTTTGCCCGCAAATGCTTTCGTACAGAAGGGACAAATTCGATGAAGAACCATTGTTCAAAAATCTAACTTGTCATCCAGGAATTTTTGGAGTTCTTGTATGAAAACGGCAGGCAATTCACATTTACGTGATGAAAGCACCGAGGCATGCGACACTTTTCAATGCACAATGGTTTTAATTTATGCTTGCCTGTTGCACTCACACAAAACAATAAAGTGAGGCGATCTTTGCGTGTTTATATCCTTCTTTCTTACATTCATCTGTTCTGACAGCCAGGGTTTTATCAGGCAACATTTTATAAAAAATTCCTGTTTCATCTGCATTGTAAACCTGTTCCTCCGAGTAACCCTCTGCCTGTAAAATTTCCCTCATCTTCTCAGGGTACGATTGCGCGGCGTCGGCGTCAACAGAGCGTTTTTCTCCCAAAACTGCAAACTGAGAGATTTCGTGTCTTTTCTAAAATCACCATAGCCAACCCGAACTTGCCTTAAAATTGCCGAATTCACCATTAAGTTCCCGATCAAATTTTTCCACTTGCATGGCTATAAGCGGACCGGAGATCGGAATGCCTTTCTGCTGTTCTTGCATAAACCATGTGTATACCACAGAATCAAGTTTGGCATCATTCGCTAAATGGGCTCGTTTTCTTTGAAGGTCATGCTCTTCATCCAGGTTATGCATGTAAGTTCTGAGCTTGTCAACATTCTTTAGCCATCCAAGAAAGGTGGACTCGTTAATGGCAATATTGCGGCTAATCTTTGCCTGGGTTTCACCATTTCTAAGTCATTTGATAGCATTCAATTTCTCCTGCACCGAGTAAGCCTTCCTTTTGCCTGACATTTTTGACATCTTTCTAAAGATAAATAATTTTTTATTACATTACATTTGTATGGCGTTCTAGGCCTACAGAAATCATCTTAGGGACTTGACTAAATTATTTCAGCGATGCAACTTCGCAAATGCATGGTGATGATGGTAGAACAAAAAACTCGTACAAACCTTGGAGAATTCTGCCCAGGTGAAAATCTCATAGAAATATGACGTCGATGCTTTATAGCCGGCTAACTCGGTAACGTACACAATCGTGGACTCGATATTTTGTGGCAGAACAGTTACCCTGAGCCCGAAGAGTTTCTAAGACAACTTCTGCATCCACTCCATGTCTGTTCTTCCAACTTCCTCCCCTGTAAATCCTCCCCTTGAAGTCGAATTCCTCCCCTTGAAGTCAAATTCCTCGACAGACTGTGATACGGTATATGTGTCTTTCCTTCAACAATCTTGCATGAATGATAAGGTAATGAACATCAAGGTCACTTAAAACTCAAAAAAATTGTACTGTACTTAAATTTGGGATCCATGACCGTGACTGCAGTATATCCGAATTCGCATTATATAGACGCACATTCTAGCGAGGGTCCTGTGTATATAAGTCAGGGTTCCCTCCCCACTCTGAACTCTGGGGTACAGATGTGGGGACCCTCATGAAAGACCCCCTAAACTTATTTCTTCCAGCTTAGGTTAAAACTTCCCCAAGGCAGAAATCCTTTCCTTGTCCTTGGACGGTATTTCTGCCATCACCAAGTAATTTAGACAAAAATCCAGGAAAAGGGGCCACTTGGAATCCCTGTTTCCCCAAAATATTCCCCCAAGCCTCTTCACCCCCTTTCCTAGGGAGGCTTGAGAATAATATACTAACCAATTGGTTACAAAGTGAGCACAGACCAAACCCCTGCATTTTTAGGACACTGAACATCTATCAGGTTCTTAAAAGAAGAATTTATTTTTAAAAAAAGTAAAAGAATCACACCTGCAAAATCAGGATGGAAGGTAACTTTACAGGGTAAATAAAAAGACTTAAAACACAGAGGATTCCCCTCTAGGCTCAGCTACAAAGTTACAAAAAACAGGAATAAAATTCCCTCTTAGCATAGGGAAAATTCACAAGCTAAAACAAAAGATAATCTAACACATTTTGAATAATTTCAGGTATCTTTTCAGGAGATGGTTTACCTGCTTGGTCTCTCTCTCTGTTCAGAGAGGGAACAAACAAAAAGACCACAAACAAAACTTCTCCCCACAGCAGATTTGAAAGTATCTTCTTTCCTTATTGGTCCTTTTGGTCAGGCGTCAACCAGGTTATTTGAGCTTCTTAACCCCTTACAGGTAAAGTGATTCTGTACCTCTGGCCAGGATGGATTTTATGTTACTGCATACATAAAGGTTGATACCCTTCCCTTTATATTTATGACTATATATATATAGGAATGGTTTCAAAGAATATCTGGAATTCTATAAACATGGAGGTGCCAAGGATTATTAGATATAGCCTAATACATAAAATTCCTGAATAGGGTTACTTAAGGGTTAAGAACGAGTGTTCTGAGCCTTAGAATTCAAACATACTCTTTATTAATATCATAAATATTATATATAATAGGTAATATATAAATGAATCAGATATACAGAAAATAAAGGATTAAAAGGGTTAATCCTTACCAATACCAACATAAATTATACAGTGCAGTGTCTCCTAGCTGGCCCAGTGGGTTGTAATCTCCCAAGAGATCTTCAGGATAGTTAATGTAGAAATATAGCTTCTCCTGACACATCCTAGCTCCAAATTGGTTTTTCCACAGCCTGTCCAAAACATATCTGCACTGACACCTATACATTTCCAAAGAAAGGGAGTGACAGGTAGGGAAAATGTACCCTCAAACATACACTCACATCCAAGACTTGCCTCTCTCTACATAGAAAATATAACAAGAACAAAAGATGAAAGTGACTGTATTGGCCCTTAGGTATTGACATCTGAGTGAAGAGCTAAATTAGAATATTAGTCTGTACAACTAAGTGTAAGGGATTCTTACCCTAATGACAACACTATCAACAATATGATTCCTGCCACAATCGAGAGCATGCAGCTTATATGGACCATTCTTAGAATTTTGGGAGAGCTAACTAGTGAGGGAGGTTAGAATTGGGAGAAATAGGGAAGCAGTGATATGCTATTGGAAAGCAGCCTACAATCTCAAATTCTATAACCTGAGTGATTTTTTATTGCTCTCTGCTGCTTATTCTTGGATCTGTGTATAGCTGTCAACATTTGAAAATATTTTCAATTAGCTTTTCTACACAAGTCACTGGGCTTTGTGACTAATTGGTTGGAGTGGGTAGATTATGAGTTTGTATTTTCCTTCAGTTACTTGACTGTAGAATCCGATGTTTGTGACCATATTGAACACACTCAAAATACCTATCCTTTTCATTCCTCCCTGCAAGTGCACAGAGACATAGGACATCTGCCAGGAAAAAAATGAATACATTAAAGTAAAAAAAAATATATTAAAGAGGAGTTATTGGCCTAATGCAGAAATTACGGGATAAGGTTCTACAGCCTGTGTTATGCAGGAAATCAGACTATATGATCATAATGCTCCCTTTTGACCTTAATCTATGAATCTTATGAAATTAAATAATTAAAAACCTGTGTAATTGTTTTCTCTGCTTTTATTTGTTTCTTTCTTTTTCCACTTGGCACAAATATTGGAGTGGTAAATAATGAGGTGGACAGGTCACTGAGACAGTGATCTGGGTCTCTTGGTAAATAGGGTGCAATCAAGGAATATGCATTTTAATATGGCAAAAATTAAATGTATACATCTAAGCACAAAGAATGTAGGCCTTACTTAAAAGAGGAGGGAGGAGGCTCTATCCTGGGAAGCAGTGACTCTGAAAAAGGTTTGGTGGTCATGGTGGATAATCAGCTGAACATTAGCTCTCAGGGCAGTGCTATGGCTAAAAGGGCTAATCAGTCCTTGGATGCATAAAAAGGGGAGTCTCAAGTAGGAGTAGATAGGTTGTTTTACATCAGTATTTGGCACTGGTCTGGCCACAGCTGGAATACTGTATCCAGTTCTGGTGCCGACAATTAAAGAAGGATGTCGATAAACTGGAGAGGTTCAGAGAAGAGCCATGAATATGATTAAAGGATTAACAAATAGTGATAGATGCAAGGATATTTAGCTGAACAAATAGAAGGTTAAGTGCGTAACTAGGTCACAGTCTATAAATTCTAGATGGGTAAGTTTGAAAACGGGCTCCTCGGTCTAGCAGACAAAGGTATAACAAGATCCTATGGCTGGAAGTTGAAGCTAGAAAAATTCAGACTGGCAATAAGACATATATTTAACAGTGAGGGTCAATAAACATTGGAACAGTTTTCCAAGGGTTGAGGTAGATTCTCCATCACTGGCAATTTTAAAATAAAGATTGGAGTTTTTTAAAAAAGATACGCTCTAGTTCAAAAGGAATTACTTTGGAAAAGTTCTGTGGCCTTGGTTATAAAAGAGGTCGGACACATGATCTCAGTAGCCCCTTCTGGCCTTGGAATCTATGAATCATTGTATCCATGTGCATGCCATTTTACTTTTGTATCTCATGTATCACGTTCTTCTCCGTTTATCTGTCTCTCACCTTCAATTTATTTGAAAAGCAACATGTCCTTTCATGTTGCTATGTAACACTTTCCTATTTGGACTGCATTGTCCATCCCATTACTCTCCATTCATATTGTTGTCTATTCTCCCTTGTTCCATTTCTTCTCATCTTTGTCCTCCTTGAATTACCTATCCATAACCCTACTCCACCCCCCCACCCGGTACTCACTAGTTTGCTGACCTTCATGAGATCTTTACAGAGACCTCCCAAAGGCTGATTATCCTGTCACTTAGGTCAGTGCAACTCCCAATCACTTCAGTGCACTCCAACCAAGAGGATGATCAGGCCCCAGGTTGGAGAGCAAAGCCTTATTTGCAGAGGGGAATGAGATAATGGCAATACATTAGCAAAGAGAGAGAGGAAAAGCAGAAACTGAAAGATCCACTGTGGATACCTCACCTGAATTCTTGCCTGTTAGGAATTTTAGCTAACATTGTGAAATTAAAAGTTTATCTGAAAGTTTCCAAAGAATTCTGTTATTTAATATCTGAGTCTCATTACTTTGTTTTATCAGACTTGTGGATTTATGATTATATGGTATGCCTTCAAATTTCTAGAGTCAGTGTAAGATTTTATCTTTTTTATTCTCCTTATCTTTTGATTCACCCATCCCACCTCACCCCCACAAGGCATAGCTAATACAGATCCCTTTTAATGAGGCTTTTGGTCCCCAAACAGACCCAAATTGTGTGGCATGCCTCAAATCAGCCTTCATTTTCCAGCAGGAAATTTTTAATCAACACTTCAATTAGTGCGAGGAATTCACAATCCCCCAACAGGCTTAGTCTGAATCTCCACCTTGGATTAACAGAGCAAAGAACAAAAAAATGTGTGAAGTGAACAGTAACATAGTAGTAAAACATATTTTCTCATGCAATAAGTAATGATGGAATGCTGGGGAAGAAAGAAAATTTATGAAAAGCCACCCTAAATTACTACTACCAAAACCCAGGATATGTATTTTAAATATGATAGATGCCCTGATGGAAAAAATGTCTTCCTTAGGGAAGCATAGCTCTCCATATATCAAAGTAGGGAGTTTCATTCCTAAATTTAATATACTAGAGAGCATTCAAACACATTGCTTTTGCTTGGCTTAGACTGATGCAAATAATGTTCATTACTGTAATTTACATTTACTGTAAGAGTTGAAGTGATTGAGTGATGGGAAAATAAAAGAATAACAAAGCTGCATTTTTATATACCAAGGAGCATATCTCTCTAGTGCATGTGCAATCTCTTTCTCGCTTGCTCGCTCTCATTTTGCCCTTGGGAAGCAACTTCTAGAGAAAAAACAATTAGATTCTTTTTTTCTTGTTTTCCCTCCCACTATTTCCTGAATCTTAACACTGTTATAATGAGATTGTACTTCCCTTTAGACTTCCCTGTCTTCAGATGATTAGACTTATTTTTCACTTACTGAATATCCTCAAAGTGCTCAATCCTGCAAAGACGAAAACACATGCTGAACTTTTCACACTTTTATAGTTTAATTGGCTTGAAAGGGACCACTCAGTAGTGTGCAAAGGTGAGCATGGGTGGACGTTTTGGAAGAATCAGGTTCCAAGAGATGACATTTAATTTCAATGTGCTGAATTTTAGCAAGCGTTGTATGTGGTTATATTAAGTGTCTGTAAAAGTTTTGAGAATATTTGTGGAAACAGCTGCATTTATGTCAGATGAAAACCCACAGCTTTGGTTGCATGCTACAATATTAGTAGACTTTATATTCTTTTGTAGGAAGATTAGGGTTTTTAACTGATTTTCAATGGTTTGTCATCTTCTGAATCCTGTGTTCTGTATTCTGTTCTGGCATAGAACATTGCTGCACTCTTGCTTGTTTTTAAATCATCAAGATAATCTTTTCTGAGTTATGGCCACAATTTAAAGCAGGCATTCTATCTTCTTGCAAGACAAACCCAAATCATATATTTTTTAATGACATTTCTGTTTTGTAACAATTCTTTTAGAAATCCCATGGTTCCCAAATGACAAACCCCCTTTTTAAGCTTCTTGAATTGTTATTTCTGAAGATAAGAAACCAATGGTTTGATTTTCAGAGGTGCTGAGAACCTGGAGCTACCACTCAAGTTAATGGGAGTTGCAAGTGATTGGCACCTCTGAAAATCAGACCATATTTTCAAACCTGATCAGCTTAACAATGTCTGAATCCTATCATTGAAGATTATGTTAGCATTTGGACATAAAAATGCCCATTTTATGGACTTGATTTTTTTTCCTATGCATGAGTCACACTTGGTGTGGAAGAGAGGCTCAGGTAGCTGCTTCTGGCTCCTTAATTCTGAACCCCAGCCTCAGTGCAACTTAGAGCTGTTCTCAGGTCGCTCTAACTTTTGCAACTCATGCAGTATCCTTAATGGATGCTAAATCATTAGAGGATTCTTTGGGTGGAACAGAGCTCTGCCATGGCTTCTACTATTTGGGGAGGGAAGAAAGTACAGAGACTGATGGCAGCATAAATGCACTAGCAGGGAGTTTCTCTACTTCAGAGATTTTTTTTTGCTAGGCATTTATGTCTGGATTTTAGCCCTTCTGGGCCACCTAAGTGTTGCAAAAGGGCCATAACCTAGTTTGAGAATCTGGCACCATGTGTTTCAAAGACCACTATTAGTCCATGTCTTGAATTTCTCTTACCTACTGTTACGAATAACACCAAGGATTGCTATAACTGAAAGAGATAAAAGGAAAGTCTTCCCTCCCATTCTCCCCATCTCCCACCTCAGTCCTAAATATAGGGCTTAAGTGGGGCATTGACCTTGTACTGGCTTTCTGTGTGGGGATGAATTGCAGTCTTAGTGCATGTGATGCTGCTTCACCTTTTGTCTTCACTTGGGGACATCAAAAAGTCAGTCATGTGCCACCCTCACCATTTTTTGTAAACCTGAATGAGAATACAGGAACTCAAATTCCGACTTGAGATGTAATAGAAAAGAAATGTGGATGGCTTAAATTTTACAGTTTTATGTTGTTCAGCATTTAAATTGAACGTCCGAACTTCAGGACTGCAGAGCGTTCTCAAGCCTTGGAAGCAGTGATTGTCATTACCTGAATTGAATTAAAGGCTTTAAAAAAATGCCTAACAAGAATGCCAAAAAGAAAACCAGTTTGAATTCCACTTTTGGTGCCAGCAGCATTACATAATGAGATAAATGTTGGTAATTGTGTTTAGTTCAATAACACTTTTAATTATAGTTGAGATCTCCTTTAAAGTGTATAGATTTTCCTGACACAAAGTAAACAGCTGAAAGCCAAATGAATGCAGTTTCATAGATTTCTGCTGTCTAATTAAAGCACAGAAACATTGCTTCACCAATTGAGGCATTTAAGGGAAAAAAAAGCTGTTTTCACATGCAATGCACAGTTTCATCATCACAGGTAATAAAGTTGCTTTTTTGCAGATCAAAACAAAACATCACTAATCTCAGAAGTTAAACCTTCTTCTGAGTTTATAATAGGACCAAGCAGTTCATGAATATCTTAAAATATTCATTAATGCTATTGTCTCCCTCACCCTGCCTCTACTACTCTGGCCCTGATTCAGCAAGGTACTTAAGCACATGCCTAACTTTAAACATGTGAGCAAGCCTATTGTAATCAGTGGGACCACCCATGTGCTTAAATTAGATACACGATTAAGTATCTTGCTGATTCAGGTCTCATCTTGCTGTAATGACCCAGAATTCTCACCTTCTCCAGCCAGTCATTAATTGCCAGGGAACACTTGACCTTGAGCAATGTTGATGCAATGAACTGTATAAAAATTCTAAATGTAAAGAAAGACTAAAGTAGGTGTTGCTAATATAAAAGTTGAAATTCAAGTTGTCATAAATACAGTGGTCAAATTATAGTACCGTTCTTTTCCTAGTAATTAAAGATCAGGACAGTAACTCATTAGAAAGCGGGGCTTCATTTTCTTTATCATATTTAAAATATCCTAATAGTAATTAAATGCATGCAGCAGTGACACAGCATATGATAATATTATTTCCATTTGCAGATCTGGCAAGTCTCTTAGTGATAGTCACATCCTCTATGATCTCACAATCAGACTCTTGTAGCCCATGGGGCTAGCTAACCTTTACTATATTTACTTCCTTGCCTTCATTATATTTAGCTGCTTTTATTATAATCAGCGGTCATGCAAGAAACCTACAGGCCTGTATCCTGTAAGACAGTGGTTTTCAACCTTTCCAGCCTACTTTCAGGAGTCTGATTTGTCTTGCGTATCCCCAAGTTTCACCTCCCTTAAAACTACTTTGCTTACAAAATCAGACATAAAAATAGAATCATAGAATATCAGGGTTGGAAGGGACCTCAGGAGGTCATCTAGTCCAACCCCCTGCTCAAAGCAGGACCGATCCCCAATTAAATCATCCCACCCAGGGCTTTGTCAAGCCTGACCTTAAAAACTTCTAAGGAAGGAGATTCCACCACCTCCCTAGGTAACGCATTCCAGTGTTTCACCACCCTCGTAGTGAAAACGTTTTTCCCAATATCCAACCTAAATCTCCCCCCACTGCAACTTGAGACCATTACTCCTTGTCCTGCCCTCTTCTACCACTGAGAATAGTCTAGAACCATCCTCTCTGGAACCACCTCTCAGGTAGTTGAAAGCAGCTATCAAATCCCCCCTCATTCTTCTCTTCCGTAGACTAAACATCCCCAGTTCCCTCAGCCTCTCCTCATAAGTCATGTGTTCCAGTCCCCTAATCCTTTTTGTTGCCCTCCACTGGACTCTTTCCAACTTTTCCACATCCTTCTTGTAGTGTGGGGCCCAAAACTGGACACAGTACTCCAGATGAGGCCTCACCAATGTTGAATAGAGGGGAACAATCACGTCCCTCGATCTGCTGGCAATGCCCCTACTTATACATCCCAAAATGCAATTGGCCTTCTCGGCAACAAGGGCACACTGTTGACTCATATCGAGCTTCTCGTCCACCGTAACCCCTAGGTCCTTTTCTGCAGAACTGCTGCCTAGCCATTCGGTCCCTAGTCTGTAGCGGTGCATTGGATTCTTCCGTCCTAAGTGCAGGACCCTGCACTTGTCCTTGTTGAACCTCATCAGATTTCTTTTGGCCCAATCCTCCAATTTGTCTAGGTCTCTCTGTATCCTATCCCTATCCTCCAGTATATCTATTTCTCCTCCCAGTTTAGTGTCATCTGCAAACTTGCTGAGGGTGCATTCCACACCATCCTCCAGATCATTAATGAAGATATTGAACAAAACCGGCCCCAGGATCGACTCTTGGGGCACTCCACTTGATACCGGCTGCCAACTAGACATGGATCACTACCCGTTGAGCCCGACAATCTAGCCAACTTTCTATCCACCTTATAGTCCATTCATCCAGCCCATACTTCTTTAACTTGATGACAAGAATACTGTGGGAGACCGTGTCAAAAGCTTTGCTAAAGTCAAGGAACAACTGTCCACTGCTTTCCCTTCATCCACAGAACCAGTTATCTCATCATAGAAGGCAATTAGATTAGTCAGGCATGACCTTCCCTTGGTGAATCCATGCTGACTGTTCCTGATCACTTTCCTCTCATGTAAGTGCTTCAGAATTGATTCCTTGAGGACCTGCTCCATGATTTTTCCAGGGACTGAGGTGAGGCTGACTGGCCTGTAGTTCCCAGGATCCTCCTTCTTCCCTTTTTTAAAGATGGGCACTACATTAGCCTTTTTCCAGTCGTCCGGGACTTCCTCCGATTGCCATGAGTTTTCAAAGATAATGGCCAATGGCTCTGCAATCACATCCGCCAACTCCTTTAGCACTCTCAGATGCAACACATCCGGCCCCATGGACTTGTGCACATCCAGCTTTTCTAAATAGTCCCGAACCACTTCTTTCTCAACAGAGGGCTGGTCACCTCCTCCCCATGCTGTGCTGCAAAAGAGACACAGCACACCGTTACTGCAAAATTGCTTATTTTCTCATTTTGACCATATAATTATAAAATAAATCAATTGGAATATAAATATTGTACTTATATTTCAGTATATAATATAGAGAGCAGTATAAGTCATTGTTGTATGAAATTTTAGTATGTACTGACTTTGCTAGTGCTTTTTATGTAGCCTGTTTTAAAACTAGACAAATATCTAGATGAGTAGATGTACCCCCGAGAAGAACTCTGCATACTTCCAGGGGTATACATACCCCTGGTTGAGAACCACTGCTGTTGGACATTAGCATCAGCAATTTAGCATTAGGTTTGAGGCCTACAAACTGCTCACAGATTAACTTTGAACAGATAAACGGCCCAACGGAAACCCCAAGTATTGGGGAGCTGAAAATAGACTATTTAAGGAGAATTTCTGACCTCAGGTACATGATCCAACCACAAGAATGTGGTGGCAATGAATTGATGTACATAACAGGTACATCAGCTACATCCACAGATACCTAACTACAAGAGGGCCATTGTAACGATTTAACGCATATAATAGTAAGTTGAGGTAATTGATATACTAATCTATTGAAGAAGGGCACTCCAACATTAGTAAGGAGGATATACAAATAAGGAAAAGGGGGAAAAACCTAATGAATATGCATCACGCATAGTAGCATCAACATATCATATTATAAAAGTTGCATCCCAGCCTAGGGGCAGTAGTAGGTGGAGATGTAGGCCTTGGGAGGTGCCAGAATGATGGCCACTGCTGATGAGGGGGAAGGGGATGGTGATGAGAAAGATGATGGCTAACATTTCAGGTTGTTCTGCAAGGGATGGTATGAATATAGGAGTGAACAGATGTACATTTTGTAGTATCTCTATCTACCTTACTGAGTTAGGTTGTTTGTGACTGTGCTAAATGTATTAATAAACTATTTGTAAATATAGAAAAGTTCCTATAGCATGAGTGTTGTAGCTGTGCACATGGGGGTTCCCAACTATATAATAATGTAAATAATACTGGGCCTGATCTTGGGACAAGAACCTATCAACCCTCAAAGTGATAACTGGGAATTCTTAAGTAATCAATATAATTAATACATAATCTATAGATCAGGGTACACTCTCCAGGGTTCATATACAGCAGGGGTTCCCAACCTGTGGCGTGCACGAGAAATGATAACATGATATGTCTCACCAATGACAACCAACTAACAGTGACTGCAATATCAAACGCTCACAGAGAACTGCTCACAATCACCGCCAGGATAGCTCCAAAGTACCATTGACAGCTGGTACAAATCAGAGAAGAAGAAAAAAAAGAGGGAATGAGACACAGGAGCAAGTGAGAATATGTGCGGGACAACAATATGACTGGGCACTTTTCCCCTTTATTGGTTAAACTGTTGGACAGTCAGAGAAGACTGAAGAAACACATTTTGGAAGAGCTGTGAACAGAAAGAACATCTTTGCCTCAGGACAGATAAAGAGCCTGAGGAAAATTTATAGTCAAAAGCTCTTTCAATAATTCTGTTGCAATAAACTTCTGTTCAGCCTCTTAAGCAAGTGCTTTATTGCCCAGGTATTTCTCTGAATCTTCCCTTTCATTCAGAGTACTGCACCCAGAGAAGAACCAATAATTTGAAACTAATAATTGCAAAGAAAACATCAAAATAAACATCAATACTTAATAATTATCTTGCATCCTAAGAGTGATTACTGTGCTCACTAAAGTAAGATTTCAAAGAAATTATGGGACAACATTTTTTCTGATGAAACATCTAATCTACTGCATGCCAGGAATCCATTTGGCCCATTACTTTTATGTTTTTTCTTGCTTTGACCATACACTGTTAATTTGCAAAGGCTCAAAACATTATTTTAAGTTGAAAGATTAGTTAGAAATAGTTTTTAACTACCTCATAGTGTGGAGTAGCTTCAGCAGCCAGATGTAAATATCACAAAAACACATGATAAATTTCAGCCCTAGCAGTGGAGCAGCCTTCATCTATATCAGGCTGGATTTAGTCACACACTCTAGATTTAACCTCCAGTCTCTCATTTTAAGAAATACTATCACAGAGTTTAAGGCCAGAAATGATAATCAGTCTGACCTCATGGATGTCACAAGCCACTAAAGAGTACCCATCCAAACCCTCACCAAGCCTAGCAACCAGAATCAGACCAAAGTACTGTAGTCCTTCGAAGACTAAATTACTGTGTGCCACAGGCACACACCAGGAGGGATAAAGGTGCACTAATGCTAGAGGCCCCTGCAATGTCAAGGAATTAATTTACTATCTCTAGGAAAAATGTATTTCAGAAGGCATTCCACCTCTGGAAAAAGTACAGAGAAGGGCAACAAAATTGATTAAGGGTATGGAACAGCTTCCATATGAGGTGAGATTAAAAAGACTGGGATTTTTCAGCTTGGAAAACAGAAGACTAAGAGGGTATACGATAGAGGTCTATAAAATTGTGACCGGTGTGGAGAAAGTGAATAAGGAAGTGTTATTTATTCCTTCACATAAAAACCAGGGGTCACCTGATGAAATTAATAGCAAGTTTAAAACAAACAAAAGGAAGTACTTCTTCACACAGCACACAGTCAACTTGCAGAACCTGTTGCCAGTGGATGTTGTGAAGGCCAAAACTATAACAGCGTTCAAAAAGAATTAGATAAATTCATGGAGGATAGGTCCATCAGTGTCTATTAGCCAAAATGTTCAGGGATGCTCTGGATATCTCTTGCCCTTGATTGCCGGAAGCTGGCAGTGGATGGATCACTTGATGATTGCCTATTATGTTCACTACTACTGAGGCACCTGGCATTGGCCAGTGTTGGAAGACTGAGAGGAAAGTGATCAGGAACAGTCAGCATGGATTCACCAAGGGAAGGTCATGCCTGACTAATCTAATCGCCTTCTATGATGAGATTACTGGTTCTGTGGATGAAGGGAAAGCAGTGGATGTATTGTTTCTTGACTTTAGCAAAGCTTTTGACACGGTCTCCCACAGTATTCTTGTCAGCAAGTTAAAGAAGTATGGGCTGGATGAATGCACTATAAGGTGGGTAGAAAGTTGGCTAGATTGTCGGGCTCAACGGGTAGTGATCAATGGCTCCATGTCTAGTTGGCAGCCGGTGTCAAGTGGAGTGCCCCAGGGGTTGGTCCTGGGGCCGGTTTTGTTCAATATCTTCATAAATAATCTGGAGGATGGTGTGAATTGCACTCTCAGCAAATTTGCGGATGATACTAAACTGGGAGGAGTGGTAGATACGCTGGAGGGCAGGGATAGGATACAGAGGGACCTAGACAAATTGGAGGATTGGACCAAAAGAAATCTGATGAGGTTCAATAAGGATAAGTGCAGGGTCTTGCACTTAGGACGGAATAACCCAATGCACAGCTACAGACTAGGGACCGAATGGCTAGTCAGCAGTTCTGCCAAAAAGGACCTAGAGGTGACAGTGGATGAGAAGCTGGATATGAGTCAGCAGTGTGCCCTTGTTGCCAAGAAGGCCAATGGCATTTTGGGATGTATAAGTAGGGGCATTGCCAGCAGATCGAGGGACGTGATCGTCCCCCTCTATTCGACATTGGTGAGGCCTCATCTGGAGTACTGTGTCCAGTTTTGGGCCCCACACTACAGGAAGGATGTGGATAAATTGGAGAGAGTCCAGTGAAGGGCAACAAAAATGATTAAGGGTCTGGAACACATGACTTATGAGGAAAGGCTGAGGGAACTGGGATTGTTTAGTCTGCAGAAGAGAAGAATGAGGGGGGATTTGATAGCTGCTTTCAACTACCTGAGAGGTGGTTCCAGAGAGGATGGTTCTAGACTATTCTCAGTGGTAGAAGAGGGCAGGACAAGGAGTAATGGTCTCAAGTTGCAGTGGGGGAGGTTTAGGTTGGATTTTAGGAAAAATGTTTTCACTACGAGGGTGGTGAAACACTGGAATGCGTTACCTAGGGAGGAGGTAGAATCTCCTTCCTTAGAAGTTTTTAAGGTCAGGCTTGACAAAGCCCTGGGTGGGATGATTTAATTGGGGATTGGTCCTGCTTTGAGCAGGGGGTTGGACTAGATGACCTCCTGAGGTCCCTTCCAACCCTGATATTCTATGATTCTATGACAGGATATTGGGCCTGATGGACCATTAGTCTGACCCAGTACGGCCATTCTTGTGTTCTAATATTCTAGAAAAGCTCAGAGCTATTTTCAAGCTACTAAAATACCCTGAAAGGCAAATTCTGCAGCTCTGTAGAAGACAAAAGAAACTGATGGGTACTTTGGGACATCCTTTGCCGTCCATCTTGACCTAAGTACAGAAACAATGAAGACAATGAGGGCATGAAAATGGCTGTGAAAAGACTCTCAGGAAGCTGTGTATTCAGCCAGCATTTTCGTCTCCAGCCCTTATCCTTCATAAGTGAACAAGGAAGATTTTAAATTCCCCCAAAGAGCTAGAAGCCTTCATGAAAGCTATTTAGCAGCAGGAAGAAGAACCCTAGAACAAACATGGTGTGTTCAAATAATTGGAACATTAATCAACTCCCTGGATAGGGTGAGGTTAACATTCTCCAACATTTCATGTCAATTCTCTCTTTATTTTTCTTTGATGGTGTCAAGGTTCCTTCTCCACTCTGAACTCTAGGGTACAGATGTGGGGACCTGCATGAAAGACCCCCTAAGCTTATTCTTACCAGCTTAGGTTAAAACTTCCCCAAGGTACGAAGTTTGCCTTGTCCTTCAACAGTATGCTGCCACCACCAAGTGTCTTAAACAAAGAACAGGGAAAGAGACCACTTGGAGACGTCTTTCCCAAAAATATTCCCCCAAGCCCTACACCCCCTTTCCTGGGGAAAGCTTGATAATAATCCTCATCAATTGATATAGGTGAACACAGACCCAAACCCTTGGATCTTAAGAACAATGAAAAATCAATCAGGTTCTTAAAAGAAGAATTTTAATTAAAGAAAAGGTAAAAGAATTACCTCTGTAAAATCAGGATGGTAAATACCTTACAGGGTAATCAGATTCAAAACATAGAGAATCCCTCTAGGCGAAACCTTAAGTTACAAGAAGACACAAAAACAGGAATATACATTCCCTCCAGCACTACTTATTTTACCAGCCATTAAACAAAAGGAACTCTAACACATTTTCTAGCTAGATTACTTACTAATTTAACAGGAGTTGGAAGGCTTGCATTTCTGATCTGTTCCCAGCAAAGCATCACACAGACAGACAGAACCCTTTGTTCCCCTCCCCCTCCAGATTTGAAAGTATCTTGTCCCCTCATTGGTCATTTTGGGTCAGGTGCCAGCGAGGTTACCTTAGCTTCTTAACCCTTTACAGGTGAAAGAGTTTTGCCTCTGGCCAGGAGGGATTTTATAGCACTGTATACAGAAAGGTGGTTACCCTTCCCTTTATATTTATGACAGATGGTAATGCAGCCACACTACTATGATGCTAGCCCCCTTCTACCATCACCTCATGCCCCAACCCTCCCCTGGCACACCCCCTCATGAGCTGTGTTGTGCACTCAGCCATGGCCAGAGTCTTTATTCTATATAGTTGCCTACTAAAGCTTGATGCCAAGAGTCAATGGTTATTCATTGACTCTTGGCATCAAGCTTTAGTAGGCAACTATATAGAATAAAGACTCTGGACATGGCTGAGTGGACAACACAGCTCATGAGGGGGTATGCAAAGGTGGTTTCTTGTTATTTATTTATTATTTGTATTATTGTGTTGGTCTGATACTCCTGAAAGCTGTTCTAAATTGCATCAGCTGTCAACAGCCCCACGAAGCTGATCCAGCAACTCAGGATCATCAGGGCATAGGAATGACTGGCCACATCCCCTCTCAACCCAGTGTGGGATCCAGAATGCCAGCTCTATACCGCTGGAGGATTCTTCTACACTGGCAGATCCTCCAGGGAAGAAAGTGGGCTCAAGACTTTAAATATATCATCATAATATCCGAGTAAGACTGTAATAACTGTATTATCTTACATTACCCCTAAGCACCATAATTATACAAAAGTATTTAAAGCCTGGTCTACACCTAGATTTTGTATTGGTACAAATATTTTGGTTAGGGGTATGATTGTTTTTAACCAAAATGATTATACCAGTACAACCTCTAGTGTAGGTGCAATTACGCTGATACAAAAGTGCCTTGGAATAGTATAGCTCCCTCCAAACCCCATTTAGGAATATGTACACATGTTTTTTATCGGTATAACTGTGTTCAAACTGTAGGGGGAGGGGGGGGGCTTATCCCATTTTAACTACACAGATATAGTTCAAGAAATGCAATTTTTGCACATAGAAATGGCCAACAGTTTGCCAGGAGGGAGAAGCAATATAATGTTGGGGCTCCCTATTAAGCCCCACTAGAACAAAGGGGTTGTATTGCTTGCTTAAACAAAGGGGGCTGGAGCAAAGAGGTTGTACTACTGGCTTAAATGGCCATATGGGAATTCCCAGGACGGCAGGATTCCCCCAGTGATGCTTTATCCTGTGTTGTGCAATGTAGACAAAGCAGTGTTGAGGGAAAAGCTACCTCTGTAACATCAGATCAGCAAAAAAGCCTGAGAATTCCTAGCTAATGCACCTTTTAAAAAATCACTCAGCTTGAAGGACTGTATGAGCACTGTTTAGATTTAAAAAAAAAATCTGTAGGAAATTATCAAAATTGCAGGGAGAATGACCTTGTGAGGGTAATGAAATGGAAAATACAATCCACATGATGTGCCGTTTCTACTGTAAAATGGCAAATTAAAGGGATAGGGGCCTAGCATGGCTCCTAGAGGAAAAAATAACTATCACAAGATAATGTTACCCAAATTTACCCATGCATACCCCCAAATGTATTCAGTCAGAATTCTGCCATCCCATCTATACCAATGTCACTTAGAACAACAAAAATTAAAAAGAAAACCCTGACTCTGTAATGAGATCTCTTTAAACTAGTCTCAGCTTGGCTGTGTTATACCCAGGAGAGCTCTGTTAAGGAAAACACCATGCTAGATGAACTTTTATTGGCTGCTAGATCATGAAATAGTAACAAAGCAGTGAGACTGGTATTTTCAAAGGAGCCTGAGCCAGTCAAGTGCTTGAATTCCACTGATATTTTGGGATTTAGTATTTATAATACTTTGATAATCCCATATGGAGACCTAATTAATTTCATTTTGAAAAATGTGGAACAGGCCTCCTCTTCCACCATAGGTATTTTTTTTTTTGGGTTATGATCTAACTTTATTGTCAACTTATAAAGCCAATATCACTGAGTGAATATATGAAGCCAAAATCACTGGGAGACCCAAAGAAAAAAGACTATTTAACATTTGAAGCAGACATAGGCTCATCTCCCATCTAAACTCTGATTCTAAAGAATGGCTAAAATAGTGTCTTAGTCTTTAGATATAGAGAGATCAGATTGCGCTCATTGGAAGCTGTCATGGACATAATGTCAGGAGGATGGCATGTTAAATGCACTTCACTCAGTTCAGTTGAAGGTTCAACCACAATTAGCAATCTTGTTGGATGCTAAGAACATCTCTTGATCAGGTTGAGTGGAAGCACTTATTTGAAACACTACTCAGACTACTCAGAACATTTTATTTGATGGATTACGCTTTTGTATAAAACGGAGGACAACAATGATCTTCCCCTTTTGTTCTTAAAAAAACAGATAAGTCCCCTCTGACCTTTGTTTTTTCATGCATCATTGGACTCCTTTACCTTCGGAATCAGATCTACAAGAATCGTAGCATATCAGGGTTGAAAGGGACCTCAGGAGTCAACCCCCCTGCTCAAAACAGGACCAATCCCCAATTTTTGCCCCAGATCCCTAAATGGCCCCCTCAAGGGATTGAACTCACAACCCTGGATTTAGCAGGCCAATGCTCAAACCACTGAGCTATACAGGGTGTGAAAGTTGGAGAACAGAAAAACACAACAGCATTATACATGTAACATGTCCTCATATTTCTTTCTAATCTTTGACTTTTAAGATTGTAGGGTAATAGAAAGGTATGCTGAGACACCACGACAGAAGACAGACATAGCAAAAACTTATGCATTTGTGACTGAGACCAACAGCAAACAGTAAAATGGCTAAGAAATTATGGGTATGTCTACACCCTCAGCTGGCCCATGCGAGGTAACTCGGGCTCAGGCTGCAGGGCCATTTCATTTATTGGCCAAACTTTATTAAGGCAAATTAGGGATCTGTAGCCCTAAATCATGTAATTCCTTTTACTTTAATTATTGTATTTCTTCTTGAAAAAACATAAAGATACCTTGAAGGATGGAAAGATCTTAATAACAGCTATTAATAAATTTAATAAATTGTATTAATAAATGTAATGCCTATTCCCTCATTCTCTTTAAATTACCAACAACCTCTCTATCAAAATTGCCTCATAGTTATTTTAAGAAGCTCATTGATTCAGTAAGAACTTTCATCACTGGAGGTAAAAGAACCTGGTTAAAGAGATCAATAATTTTGTGGTCCCCAAATGTTTGGGAGCCCTCGTTTTTTCCAGTTTAAGATCCTTATACTACAAAGACTTACACATGTGCATAACTTTACATAACAGTGAGCCAATGGATCTACTTACATGTTTAAAGTTAAGCACATGCTTAAATACTTTTGTGGGTCAAGTCAAAGTACACATTACCTTGCAAGACCAACCCCTCTTTGCAGAATGCTCACCACTATGCTGGAGGGCTTATGTGTATAGAGGCTTTATTCTCAAACTGGCTAACTTTGGAGATCAGATACTTAGGATCATGGAAGCAGATCTCTCTTTAGGCTCCACAGTTTATTTGCTAGGTCTGTTTCCTAACACAACTGAAAATAAATTAGACAGAAAACCAAGCATTCACTGAATTATGGGAGCACAATATGTTATCATTGACCAGCAAATATCAATATCATATTGACCAGAAAATATTCCATGGTCCCTCACGTTAATAAACAAGTACAAATGATTTGGGATGTTTCAGTCTTGGAAAAGTTACTCTACTGGGCCAAATATGCATTTATTGAGTGATATTCATTATCAAGCAGTAGCGAATGAAATACTTTTATATACTAACCCTGATCTCTTTTAATTTTGAATATACATAAGATGATTTTACAAAGAAGGAGTATAATATCTATAAGGACCTATAGTCTTATTTATGAACAAACTATATAGGATGCTGCAAGTTTAAAATCTTGTTTAATTGTACATTGTGGTTGTTAGTATTTGTTGAATATATGGAGTAAGTCTCTCTTTCAGCTCAGAGTCTTTCTTCAGGTGACTGTTCATGAGCAAAGGGAAAATGTTGTAGGACAGTGCAACATCTGGTGCCTTAGTTTGCTTTTCCTCTATCTTACTGAAGCTATGGCTGATGAGAGAAAGAGTGTTCAAGAGCTCTAAAAGCAGAACTAAGGGGGAAGTCATACACAAAGTCAGGAATTTCCTAATTGTAGCACAAGCACAGTTGATACTTCCTGGTTATATTGTTTGACTCGCCTTTTAGTCAAGCTTCCCCCCCGCCCCCCGCATTGGTTATTTGTTCACTAATCCAGTAAATTGAAGCAGTGTAGCTGTCTCTTGCAAGCATGTTTCTCAAAAGAGAAACCCAAAATTATTCCAGAGACTTTTGCCCTTCAACACCTATAGCCCATCAATAGTCTTATTGTTTCCTTGTACTAACCATCCTTGTCTCTTACCTTATACATAAATTGTATAAATCTTTGTGGCGGGGATGGCTTTTTGGTTTAGTAGTGTACAGTGCCTAGCACAGTGGGGTCCTTATCTATGACTGGGGCTTCTATTTATTTAATAAATGTATGTTGACTTGGATTGTATGGCTGAAAGAAGTGTCAATTTTCAAATTAGTATCAGTTGTGACACTTGCAGAATTATAAAAAAAAATAGTTTCCATCTTTATCAGCAAACAAAATGAATTGCATTATTCAGAAGCCCTTAGTTCATGTTTGAAGAAAGGATTTTAGTCTTAACCCACACTTTATTTGTGGAGGAAATATATTTATTATGAAAATCCCAAACTGAAAACCCATTTGAATGTAAAACAAGTATGTGCTTCCCTGGCATCAGGAATATAGATTTCTGCTTGGCAAATTTACACAGTGTGAAAGAAGCTGACTGCTGGGAACTGTATACAGATGCTTAGCTAAACAGTTTAACTAATCTTATTATTTGCAAAAGATAATCTAAATTGAAATTAATTTTCTCTAAACAGGAGCCAAAGAGCTTTTTTACAAGCTAGTTATATCTCACATTTACATAGAGATTTTATCCTGAAGGATCCCAAAGCCAGATCCTGATGTCTTTAACCAGACAAAATTGTCTGAGTGTTCTGTCTTTTGCTCTTTACACAACAACAAAACATGAAGAAATCACAGAGACACAACTGGGACCCAAATAACTGTGTTTACTAATTATACACAAAAGTGCCTGGCCTATCCACACACATCATGCTCCTCTGATTTCTGGCTGCTTCTCAACCACAGAAGACGGTGAGCACCATTAGAAGGCTCACAACATATTTAGAGGAGATACTACCCTATCCCTATACACTGAAGTGGGCATGATCCAAAGCCCATTGAAGTCAAAGGAAAGACTCCCGTTCTCTTCAATAGACTTTGGATTAGACCCTGAGTAGGATCAGGCTTGTATGTAAAAAGACAACAGAAATTAATCCACTACTGGGAGGGATGTTTGCAAAGATTTAACAGCACAAAACATCATGATACAACCAGTTCAAGAGAAGAAGTGAAGAACTCTAAGTGAAACTGCTAGATCAAATATACTTATGCAAATTTCAATCTGGCTGAATGCAATGATTCTATAAAAAGACTTCAGTATTGACTTAGGTTCATATTTCTACAAAATAGCTCTATCTAAATTATCTAAACTATGGAAGGGTGGTGAGCTGCACAAAGGAATAATAGGGGATTATTACAATTCATTAGCTTAGCCTACAAGTATAAAAGGGGGCACTTTGGACCTTGGATGGGGGACGTGAGACAAAGACAGTTGATTTCTGTTACAAACTGATTAAATTTGCTTATAAACCAGTGATGCTGCATGGTTAGAGGATGGTTCGGGGGCATCCTTGTTTAAGAAAGGAGAAGGATTTACATTTTTAGAGGGGAATTAGGTAGTCACTTAGATAGGGTGTGTCATAAATATCAAGGGAAGGGAAAACCCCTTTGAAATCCCTCCTGGCCAGGGGAAAGCTCCTCTCACCTGTAAAGGGTTAAGAAGCTAAAGGTAACCTCGCTGGCACCTGACCAAAATGACCAATGAGGAGACAAGATACTTTCAAAAGCTGGGAAGAGGGAGAGAAACAAAGGGTCTCTGTCTATATGCTGTTTCTGCCGGGGATAGACCAGGAATGGAGTCTTAGAACTTTTACTAAGTAATATAGCTAGGTACGTGTTAGATTATGATTTCTTTAAATGGCTGAGAAAAGAATTGTGCTGAATAGAATAACTATTTCTGTCTGTGTCTCTTTTTTGTAACTTAAGTTTTTGCCTAGAGGGATTCTCTATGTTTCGAATCTAATTACCCTGTAAGGTATCTACCATCCTGATTTTACAGAGGTGATTTCTTTACTTCTATTTACTTCTATTTCTATTAAAAGTCTTCTTGTAAGAAAACTGAATGCTTTTTTCATTGCTCTCAGATCCAAGGGTTTGGGTCTGTGGTCACCTATGCAAATTGGTGAGGCTTTTTATCCAACATTTCCCAGGAAGTATTTTGGGAGGAAAGACGTTTCCAAACAGCTCTTCCCCAGTAACCAGTATTTGTTTGGTGGTGGTAGTGGCCAATCCAAGGACAAAGGGTGGAATATTTTGTACTTTGGGGAAGTTTTGACCTAAGCTGGTAAAGATAAGCTTAGGAGGTTTTTCATGCAGGTCCCCACATCTATACCCTAGCGTTCAGAGTGGGGAAGGAACCTTGACAGGGTGTATGTGAAAACTACTTCAATATTTGGAGATGCTTAGTGCTGCCTGTAGACTTTTCTGACCACTGCTGGGCCTGAGCTGAACTTAGGCAGTATGAGAGTGACTTTTGGCTGAGGTTATTGGAAACTAAATACTTGTTTAATCAACAATTCAGTTGCAATTAAAAAGGTGGAAGGCATCCTTATGGAATGAGAAATAGCTTGGGAAATTTATGGATCCCAGATGGAATGGTGGGAATTGAACAAGTGAAGCCTGGTGACCTTTTTATTTTCCTTTTTGGAACATTCGTTAAAGAATCCTGGCACTGGGCAGGTACACATGGACCCTGTTGGCCCAACAGTTCAGGAATATTTTAGTGAACTCTTTCAGGGACAAACTATTCCTGCTTTCCATCAGCAACCGTTTTTGAATAGTATTGCAGGGGAACCAACATTGGTAGATGAGGAAGAGATCTTATTTATGAAGCCAACAGAGGAGATGGAGGTTTGTGCAGCAATCTTTTCACTGAAGCAGGGAACTTCCCCAGGGTCACACAGTTTGATAGCAGAATTTTATCAGAGGTGTATGGATCTCCTCTCTGTGTGCTCTCCTGTGCTTTCAGCGATGTCTTGACTAGCGGCACATTGGGATCTTCCCTTTATGAAGGATTTATTTATTTATTTATTTATTTGCCACAAAATGGGGATTCGGAAGATATCAGGAACTGGATGCTGTTGCCCTTTTAAACATGGATCACAAAATGTTGGCTTTCATTCTCGCCAAGAGGTGGGGAAAATAGCAAATAAAGTATTGAGGAATCCTGTGGCACCTTAAAGAATAACAGATTTATTTGGGCATAAGCTTTCATGGGTAAAAAAACCTGCTTCTTCAGATGCATCGCAGTACTGCATCCCAGTCAGTCTAATGCAGCTCAAAGTCACACAGTGGCAGACATTTTGTGTAATCTGCAGGAAGTATTTGAACATGGGGGATGGGTTGAATGGGAAGGTTAGATTTGGCCTTGCATCAGGCCCACACTTGTGATAGAGTAGACCTGCCTTACCTATGGTTTTCTCAATATGGTATTCCCTCACTGTTTATTATCTGGCTATGGATCCTGTAAGTTCATGCAGTATGCATCCCTTCTGTAAATGGGTAGAGGGGAGTAAGGCAAGATTGTTCATTGAGTATATTGTTAAATTGTTTTTCTTTGAACCTTTTACTGTGGGCAGTGTTTGATATCAGGAGATTTCAGATTTTAAATGGGCAGAGTAGAGGAAAGAGAAACTCCACTCTGCCAAGGAAAGTCATCACCCACGTAGATGATTTCACAGTGCTGGTGAACAGTACAGGAAGATAGGAATGTATTTTTGATACCTTAAACAATTATTCTGCTTCAACTAGAGCAGTGATTAACATGAAGAAGAACAAGGCTTTGTGGGTAAGGATTTCATGGTGCTCTTTTGTTCTTCCAGAGGAGTCACATATTGTGACAAGCCATCCTGGGGTTATAGATTGCTTGGGACTAACCTTCAGCGGTGATTCGGTAGCTAAATGGAAGCAGAAGAAGGTGTTGAGGAGGAAGAGATAGACCCCAACGTTGGCAGAAAGGTTGATGTTAATTAAAACATTCCTATTACTTGTTTGCATTTATGTGGCCTATGTTTGTCCTCCTCCTGCAAAATTGTTGGTCAAATTGACAGGATTATTTTTTCAGAGGCTCTCGGGCAATAAATGTAACCTAGAGAAGGGGATTTGGAGACAGGATGCCCTGAAGCTTTCTTGAAGGTGTTTTTTATTTTTCATAGGGTTCATGAAGTTGAGGGTAGGATATGGCCACTTATTTTCCAGTATTGCTGGGAAATGTCACAGAGGAAGAAAAGTGCTAACTAGTGGGAAAAATGTGATGCAGCCCCTAAAAAAGTATTTATTTTTTTCTTGCAAGAGCAGGTTGTATCTCCCATGGACAAATTCAGGTAACAGCATTCTAGCACACTGGCTCACAGTTTAGGATAGTGCTGTGTCAGAGGGGCTTTAAGGAATATTTTCAGAATGCCATTTAGCAGTTTTGAATTGTCCACAAGATTGTCTCTGTGGGGCACCATTGTATCTTGGGCAATAGTTTCCCCCTTAAGTACAGGGGTATACAGTGGTGGGTATTAATGGTAAACTTTATGTCAGAGTTAACCTACGAGGGAAGCACAGAGTAGATAAAGGCTGTTGCCAGGAAGCCTGGGGATTAGAGGAAACCACGGCACGCTTTCTACTATTCTGCTCATCACATGTCTACATATGGCCTCAGAACTGAGAGTTCCACTCTTGTGTGGCCGGACTTAAAGCCAATTGGCTTTTGGACTTTTCCAGTCACCAGAGGATTTGGCATCTCCCTCAATAAGGAAGAACAGACATTTGCCGCATATTTTCCTTGAGACTCTGACAGTTGTTAATGTAGTAGTTTTATACTATCTCTGGAAAAGCCACTCTTCAGCTTGCTTTCAGATGCAGAACAACTCACCTGAAACTCTAACTCCTGCTCTTTGTACAAATGTAGTGCTAGCAATCACTGAGAAAAAACAGATGAGTTAGTCAAAATGGCAGTCGGTATGAGGGCCTATGATATCCAATTGACCTTTTAGTTTTCATCACAAAGATTCTGGCATGAAAAGGGTTCAGATGTTTGCTTTTGAGATTGGTCGCAATTGTGACTTTAATTTTTGGTGTTGGTTTTGAAGTTTTATTTAATAAACACAGAGACAAAGACACAAACAGTGGAAGCCAGCAGGCAGAGAGGGACAAGCCCAGACTGTAGAGATGGAGATAAAACAAAAAACATAGGTCTGGAGAAAAATTAGATCTGATGCTGTCTGTTGCTTAACCCTTTTGGAGGTTCTAAAACACTATGGTAATCAACACTTATAAAAACATGCATAGATAGAAAATTGGAGAGAGATCCAAGAAGATTGTTGAGTGATAAAAGCTTCTGAGCTGCATCCATTTGCCATGGTTCAGTGTTTGACTTTAGTTTACATATATTTCTGTGATTGTTATGCTGTGTAAAAATGAACAGGAACTATTTTGGCACAATAACACTGCTATAGATAAGCTTGAGAGATAGCACTATCATTTTATAACTTCATATTTTCAAACACATACATCTGAGATAAAAAAAATCCCTCTGGGCTAAAGCTTTGCTTTTTTATGTTCAACCTACAACAAAATTTTCTCCATTGTTTCTCAACTGTATTTTCATTGTCATACTCACCACAAAATGCAGACATTTAACACAAACATTTTTGCATGAATAATCCAAAAATGTCTTTTCAAACCAAATTGGGGGGGTGATTTGCCTTCGATGAGGACCAAATGCTGCCCTGATTGTGTCCATTGTGTTTGTCAAACATGGATTATATAAAGTCCTGGAAAATAAAAGTAATTTAGAGTTTCATAATATGGAAATATTGCACTTAAAACAACAATCAATAAGTGAGGTTTTGGTATTTATGCTTTTTATTCTGCTGTGTTGTTGGTCTTGTGGTACATTCTTTGCTGAGACTAATGGTGGTAATTATGGGATTCTGAAATAGTTTTTAGATCTTTACCTACTTAAAGCACAGTGTAGACTGAATATCCATGTTCTGTGATACAGTATTTGTTTACTTCACATCTTGGCACAGAAACTGTAGTAGGAAATGTGTATTCTATATTCTTTAAATACTATCGGTACACATTATAAATCACAGACGCACAAGGTGAATAGATAACACAGATGACAGAGGGCTTGTATATACATAAAACATTTGCACACAGAAGTTCTCTTGAAATTTATGCAAGTTATGTGCATGGTGAGCTTGCAAGACAGGGCTTAGATAGGAGGAGATAAAAGGAGAGACATTAAAGGGACAAAAATGAAGCAAGCTAGATAATGGGTAAGGGAAAAGTATTTTATAATAATGTGAGTATTATCTTAGAAAGGTGCTCTGGGTATGTGCAATGGAAAATCTGAACTCAAGTTTTTAGTTTTAAATAGGAAAGTTAATTTCAGGATGGCCATCTTCATGGTCTCCATTTTGGGGTACATTTTTTAAAAAAAATGTTTATTTTTATCCAGGGTTAAGGGCAAAAACTGCATTATCTCATCTTTGTTGCTGGAAGAAAGGGGGAAAGAAGTGACTTTTTTTCTTACTTTTGTAGCACTGTTCATGAAAGGGATATGGAAATATTGCTTATTACCCAAATCAAGCAGAAACCAATGCATTGATCCAAATGCCACAGAAGAATTACATCTTTGACTGACACACGTGCAGGTTTCCTTATTGCAGTCCTTATTCAGAGCATGACTGACACCATCAACTTGAATTCAGTCCATGAAAAAATAAGAGTGTCACTGAATTACCTTGGGATGTGGGAAATGATGATAATGATTCTCCAGCTACTAGATTATCTCTGTGGGGGTTATATTAACAGATGCGAGGTACTTTGAGACATTTTTTACAGCTTGTATGAAAAAAAAAAGTCTTGGTTTTTATTTTTGGTCTGAATGCAAGCAGCTGAATTTTACCAAGATATATATGTTGTTAGTGCTTCTTGCCATATCCCAGAGTTTTGTACTTTAGTTTATTTCTGTCACAGAAAAGATAAAGTACAAAGTTGTAGTAAGTTGCATATGTGAAAAGCAACACATATTAAGAGCTAGTAAAATAAATTATAATGTTATGTGACATGGTAATCTTCTTCCTGTGGGGTTAGCACAGCCACGTAGAGGCCATAGAAAAATTATCCTGAAATGAGCTCAGTTTAACAACAGAATCATATCTACCTATTACTGGGAGAGGGCACAGAGGCTCCACCTTTCCTGTTGCTGGTGTAGTTTTCCCTTCCTCCAGAAACAGGAAACCCACACTCCAATTTAGGGCATATCTACACTACAAGATTAAGTCAGCCTAACTTGAGTCAGCATATAGCCAATGAAGCAATTCAATCGCTTGCACTGTCTACACTTTACTCCTTTTGACAGCAGTGTGCGTCTAATGACATTGACTCAGCACTGCTCTTGGAAGTGGAGTTATTAAGTTGGTGTAGTGGGTGAGTTACATCATGGGAGTGAAATTTTAGTGTAGGGACTTGTATAACTACATCAATGTAGGTCAGCACAGGGCAGCTTAACTCTGTAGTGTAGACCAGTGCTCACTCTCTGAGTTACTGCCTGAGACACAGCAGGGTATTTCCTTAAGGGGCTGCCTGTGGATCACACGCAGACCCAGCCAGCACAGTAACTCAGTTACAATAATATTAAAATAATCCTATCAGAGCAAACATTCAGTGACCCAGGTAATTCATATTTCTGTACAGGATGTTTTCAAGGTGTGTCAAGCAATCAAGGTATTAGTGATGTTCCAATATGTGACTTGCATTCAGTGGGAGAGAAAGAGAGGTATAATGCGGTGTTTGAGCTGCGGTGTAAAGCTTGGGGCTCTCATGCAGGAACAGCTCTTAACCACATGCTTCATTTTAAGTTGTACTCAAGCGCTGTCCCGAAATGGGATGGATGAACCACATGTTGAAAGACTTTCCTAAATCAGGGCCAGGTCTTGAAACCAGGATGTCCAAAGTTCTGTTTCCTGATCTGACTCTGGCATTGGGCAAATTGCTGAGAGTCACATTTTCACAGGCATCCACTAATTTTGGAATCTCTGTTGGGTACATCAAATTAAAATAAGCATGTGAAAATGTTTGCCTTAACCTCTATGCCTCAGTTTCTCCATCATGATGAATCCTGTACCTCACTGGGTTGTTGCGAGGATTAATGACATAATGGAGCAGATATTCAGCTGATCAGTCATTGATCCATTAAGACAATAGAGCTATGATAAGTTACACTGGCTCAGAATCCTTTCCAGAATTTACAAATAATTCTGATTTAAAACAAAAACAAAAACAAAATTTCCCACAAATAAATATGGGCTCAGTCCTGAAATTTTTCCTCAGTGAAGTATTTTACTCTTCTTTACTGTTCCTCATTCATACAAGTAATGTCATTGAAGTTAAGTGGTTCCATATAGGATCAGATGATTATTAACGTTACTCAGTTCTACAACTGATATACAAATCATATTCTCTCTCTAACTTGTGTATTTATTTACAAACACTAGGCCAAATTATGTCCTCACTGACACCCATGCAACTATGCTGGGGTTATATATACAAACTTATTCAAAAGTCAGTGGAAGCCCAGCCCAGCATGCTCACAAAAGGGCAGAATTTTCTCTTTAAATATGGGAATTTCTGGCAAAATATTAATTGTATTTAAACATTTAAAAAATCTACTAGCATTATCTTCTCTCTTGAAAAACTGTAGTAAAATATTCATTTTTAAAATATAGTGAATATGTGTAACAAAAATCTGACATGGAATATCTGTAAAATCACAAAAGTTGGAGCATTTCAAATACATCTCTAATGAAAATTTGTCAATCAACTTTTAATTTCATATTTGTTATATGGTAATAGTTATGTCAAAGATTTAAAAAGCCAGAAGAATCTTACCAATAAAATAAGGGAGGTCACATTTTATATTTTTATATTATTGTTAATCAGTTTGTATGCCTTTCACAAAGAGGAGATTAAATTTATATTGTGTAATTAAATAGCTGATTAAATTACTAGGATTGTATTCATTTGACAAACATCTTGGACCTAAAATACATGTTTGGCTGAGATTCTGAACTCTGGGATTGTCTTCACTACCAGGGTAAGTCGACCTACGTTATGCTACTCCAGCTATATGAATAATGTAGCTGGAGTCAACGTAGCTTAGGTCGACTTACCTGGGTGTCTTCACTGCATTGCATCGACGGAAGACGCTCTTTGGTAGACTTATCTTAATCTTCTCAGGGAGCTGGAGTACTGGGGTCGACCTAAGAGCGCTCTGCCATCAATTTAGCGGGTCATTCACTGGACCTGCTAAATTGCCCCCTGCTGCATTGATTACAGCAGCGTCGATCTCCCCAATAGTGAAGACGAGCCCTCTCTGTGTGTGTTAAACCCCATTCCCCCACACTATGGGAGTCTTGTCTATTAAGATTCTAAGGTCTTTAGGGTCAGGACTGTTTCCTATTCTGTATTTGTACAGTTCCTTGCACAGAGGTCATGCTATTAGGTTTTACAATAATACAAATAATAACCACCCTATAACATGTATCAAATCGTTGCTGCCAAAAGAGAACCAAACAAAAGATGTGAATAATGGCTTTTTGCCACCAAAAATAAATGTGGCTGCATAATTTTCAGAAAAATATATCCTTGTGTAATAGGACAGAAACTTAAAAGGATTGATTCAAAAGAAGGGCTGTACAAACAGCACTCAGCCTTTTTGTGTAAATAGATTGTTTAAAATGTTAAACACACAAAGTTCTGTCCTTAGCCATAAAGTGTGTAAGAAAACATGTCTACAATCTATTTAAAAAAGAATCCTAGTGCTGTCATATTTCTGTTATATACACACCATACAATACATTAGTGTAATGTAATTTGCACCCCCAAAACAGTGTAATCTGAGCAAACTGTCCTGTAAATACATTCCAGTGCATTATGTGACAAAAGATTTTTGGTTCTGAGGATGTAAAAGCACATTTTGGTGGGTTGTAAATTGAAATAGCAAGCTTCTGATTGGAAATTAAAGTTGTAGATAGACCCATAAGAGGGCTGAGCGGCATACATTGTTCACAAATAGGTGGCAGTACTTGTTCAACAGCTATGTAAATGCTCTTTGCGCAGTTCTGCATAATAGTCCTATTACCAGTTGGGAAGCTGATAACTGAATACCTTGCTCATTTTGTGTTATTCGGTGATAGAAAAGGAAGTAATTCCTTGCTTAATATCTTATGGTTTCTTTCGCTAATGTAACTTACTGACTTGGTGCATTTACAGTTTTGAAAACTGAATACAAATTAGCAGCTTCACCAAGATTCAAATCCTCCCTCCCTTGCCCTTACTCTGAGAATACATTATTGACCCCATTGAATGTATCTTCATTCTGGTGCCTAATTACCTAGCCAAGAAGATGTGCTGCTGTGGAAAAGAGCTTATTTTAACTGATGACGGAAAGGATGGAATCGGGAAATCTCACAGAAAATGAAAGTCAGTGCAAAGCCAGTCTTAGAGGAAAACAAGAGGCCTTGGTCAAACCAAAGTCCCGTTTAAGCGGAAAGTGGTTGAGGGTCAGAAGTACAACTGTAAAAAGAAAAGGAGTACTTGTGGCACCTTAGAGACTAACCAATTTATTTGAGCATAAGCTTTCGTGAGCTACAGCTCACTTCATCGGATGCATACTGTGGAAACTGCAGCAGACTTTATATATACACAGAGAATATGAAACAATACCTCCTCCCACCCCACTGTCCTGCTGGTAATAGCTTATCTAAAGTGATCATCAGGTGGGCCATTTCCAGCACAAATCCAGGTTTTCTCACCCTCCACCCCCCCACACAAATTCACTCTCCTGCTGGTGATAGCCCATCCAAAGTGACAACTCTTTACACAATGTGCATGACAATCAAGTTGGGCTATTTCCTGCACAAATCCAGGTTATCACCAGCAGGAGAGTGAATTTGTGTGGGGGGGTGGAGGGTGAGAAAACCTGGATTTGTGCTGGAAATGGCCCACCTGATGATCACTTTAGATAAGCTATTACCAGCAGGACAGTGGGGTGGGAGGAGGTATTGTTTCATATTCTCTGTGTATATATAAAGTCTGCTGCAGTTTCCACAGTATGCATCCGATGAAGTGAGCTGTAGCTCACGAAAGCTTATGCTCAAATAAATTGGTTAGTCTCTAAGGTGCCACAAGTACTCCTTTTCTTTTTGCGAATACAGACTAACACGGCTGTTACTCTGAAACCAAGTACAACTGTGTATTTTAAAAAAGGATCACTTTGAAATAACTAGATACCATCAAAGTAGTGAGAGAAAAGTTGACTTTGTGAAGCACTAAACTCAGAAAAAAAGTGCTCGCAATTATTAATTTGTATTGAAGTAGCACCTAGAGACTTCAACTGAGATCATGGCTCCATTGTGCTAGGCACTGTATATGCACATTGTGAGAAAGCGACGCTGCCCTTATGAGCTTACCGTCTAAATAGACCAGTCAGTCAGAGGGGAAACTGTGGCACAGCGAGGTGAAGTCACTCGCCCAAGATCACACAGCAGGTCAGTGACAAAGCCAGAAATAGAATACATGTCTCCGAGTTCCAGTCTCATGCACTATCTACTAGGGCCGGCTATGCTACCTTTTAAATTGCTCTCCGTTTATGGCCCACGGTGATAACAGACGAGGTGGCTTTGAAATGTTAGAAAAGGAGGGTGCTCATCTGGAAAGCTCAGGAAGCCCCCTTGAAAATAAATGAAGCACTGATATTGTACCATGGGTACTCTGCTAGATAATTGATTGTGTTTTGTTATATACAGTGCATATTTTGTAGTAAGGTTTAAGTTACTAGAATAAATTAATAGGATAGTTGATATTAGTATTGGCCATTTTCTTCTTTTTTTTTATGCCTCGTAAGTAACAGACAGGATCTTGTCTGTGTCTCTGATAATTAGATTCGAGGAATTTTGAAGGTCTGGGCAACAATGAAGGGAAAGATAATTACAAGTAAGGTTTAATTTACAATGCCTTTCTTGTTAACATAAAACACTGCTCTTTGTATACCTTTGAAGGTCTCTGTAAAGAACTGTTTGTGCGAATGAGGAATGTATGTATCAGGAAAAGATAAGGTATGAAGGCCATCGTTAAAGCCAGATGGTCAAGGGAGGAGGAGTGAAGAGACTTAACCATGCCAGAGAACCATCACCACTTATCCATGATCAAGAAAGGGCAGACTGACAACCCTGAGGCAGAGGCTGGCACCCTTAAACACAAGATAATTGATTAAATTGAAACCAGGAAAGGATGACCCTCCCAGAGATGTTTTGGAATGTTAATATGAAGAAGCCATCAAAAGATAACACCAGTTGAGGAGTATCTGGTCATAAAATGACACAGCAAAATCCATAGACTTCAACAAAGAGAAAGGACTATAAAGACAGGGTGCTTTGCCATGGAACTTTGGGTTCGTCTTGCCAAAAGCTCCAGGAGCCTCAGATCATGACCAACAGAGCCCAGCTCCCCTCTGCGACCAATCTGGCTTACCACTAGATTGATCCAGACTCTGAACCAGTAACTATAACATGTACTGGTGGGACTGTGTGCATGGTGTGTGTGTGTGTGTGTGTGAAAAGCATATGCTAACTGCTGTATTCTCAATAATATGTGGCGTATTGCCTTTTCCTCTATAAAAATATTGTGTGCTTTTTTTATAAGCATAAGGGATAGCTCAGTGGTTTGAGCATTGGCCTCCTAAATCCAGGGTTTTGAGTTCAGTCCTTGAGGGGGTCATTTAGGGATCTGGGGCAAAAATAAGGGATGGCACTTGATCCTGCTGTGAAGGTGGGGGACTGGACTCAATGACCTTTCAAGGTCCCTTCCAGCTCTATGAGATAGGTATATCTCCATATTAAACACTGACATTGTATCTTTGGGGTGGAGTTGCAAACAGATGGGCATTATGTCACTGCTGTTGATTGGGGTGTGAAGGGAGAGAGAATGCAGGGAGACATTCCCCTTGTTGTAGAGCAGCTCAGAAAGGAATGTAAGATGGAAGGAAAAGCAGATTAGTGTACTCTACCCACCCAGTGGAGCATTGCCACCTGAAAGTTCTCAGAGCACTTCTGGAGGCATTCTGCCTGTCTCATTACCAGAGCTGGTTGAAAAACATGGAACCCTTTTTTGTTTAAGAAAAAAAATTCCAATCAACTCTACTCAACGACCCAGGTAACCAGTCTGAATCTGGCCTAGGGAGACAGTGACCAAAAGTTATGACTATCTAATGAATGGGCAGAGTCCTCTCACTGCTAAAGATGGTCCCTCCAGAGAAAGAATGAGATGCAGTGGTGAGGGCTACGGTTGAAGCTTGTTGTGTACCTGTTCTGTGAAACAGAAAGTTGCTCTTTCTTTCCTGAGCACTGTATTCCCTTTTAAGAATAAGATAGGAGAATTGCTGCTTGTTGGGGGGCGGGGAGGGAATATAGATATGAGTGTGACCTCCTTTAACATGTGAAACTTTCAGAGGATCTCACCCTATGCTGCATTTTCAGTAACAGAGAATCAGACACCAGACTGTGTTTCCCACCACCACACACACATTCTTTGTCCATAGTCAGCCTGCTGCACATAGGGCTAAATTCACCAAAGTGCACCACTTCAGCCAAATAATGCCCCTCCAGCAGTGAGGTCTTTTAATCTTTGTGCACTAATGAAAGTGCTATCTGTGCTGTCCCAAACAGGCTATGCGCTGATGTGAATCAAATACTCCTTGCCCTGGACATCCCTCTCTATTTGGCTCTAGTGGTACAAAATACTTGAATTGGGACTCAGACATCCCCTGGCCACTGTTCCAACCCAGAGGCTGAAAGAGAAGCGACAGGGAATTTGAGCTGAAGCCTTGCAACCTGCCTGCAGGTGTGATATCTGAACCCCAGACATTTATCCCTTGTGGAGTGCCCCACACAAATTCTGACATCTCAGGTTTTGTTCGGCGTGGTTTGGGAAAGTGTGACTTTCACCCACAGAAGGTAGGAAATGGAAAAACATCTCAGTCTTCAGGAAAAAAATATTATTACATCTGACAATTTTTCCATTATGTTGTTTTCCTAAGGTATAAAATATACCACTGCTTTGTTTAAAAAGAGAGAAACAGCATTTTTTTAAACGCGTATCTGCTTTTCTGTCCTTCCAGACAAAGCACCATAACTAAATCTAAATTTTCCTTCTACTCCTTTAAAACTTCTTCCCTCTACAAAGAGTTTCAGGCTGCATTCATTAAAATTTGTGCTTCATTTGCATATTTTATTCTATGGACTTTACTCAGAGGAAAACAACATAGTGCATCCAAAACAAAGTGAAAAATTAGCATTTTTGGACATTAATAAATGCCATTTTCTCCCGGACAATCCAAGTAATTTTTGTCCACATAAAGAGAATAGAGGGACTTTTGAGGAAAGGCCACTGCAACAACAGCCTGCTTACACATATAGTTTAGATATACTCCAAGTAAAGACATTTCAGAATGCTCACCAGTTATCTGAGAACAACTCCATGTCCCTTTTAGCATTTAATTATGTTCCAGAACCTCCTTTACTAATCAAATACTATGTGTACATCTTTCCTCATTTTTTATTCAACTGGCTCCTGGCTACTCTACTATGCAAGCAACAAGCACTCACAAGCAACTTGAACACTGGGATGGCAGCAAACTTCATGTTAGTTCCATGATTTTTTTTTTTTTTTGGTGGGCCTTCTGAGGAGGGGATTGGCTAAATGGAAAGAAAAGTGAAGGGAGACAGACATTGAAGGGAAGGGGTTAAGGAGTTGTGATAATTGGACCTACAAATGTACCCTACTTGTCAACTCAGCTATAAGAAATAAGTGTAGGTTGATGGGAAAAGGAGCACAATGGAGACAGACTGAATTAGTCCAAACGAAAGGGACTACTGATATAACTCAATAACTGTGTTAAGATCATGCTTGGTAAACAAGAAGAGTGTGGAACCAGAAATCAGTGAACCAATACTGGTATGTCGGAAACCAGACCCAATTGGTGGAAAAAATAAGAGGGGATAGGCTATCCCGACAACCATTCCCTTTTGGGGTCCTTAAAGAGAGACCCTGGGGAAAAATTGACTATTGAAGTGAGCTTCACCATCATAGCTCTCACCCCCACCATCTCCTGGGACCCCAGGCCTTCTTTATTCCAATCCTGAGAGATGTCCTAAGCAGGCTGAGCCAAAGAGAAAAAGCCAGATCACATCACCACCTCCACCAGTTTGGCTACATCCCGAATGCCACCTCCGATGTGAAACTTCACTTGCTGCCCCCCCCCCCCCCCGGTCTTTTTTCTTCTCTACCTTATCCCTTCTCTTTCCCATCTCTCTCTCCCCTGCCCCCCCCTTATCAGACCAACAGAAAAGAGTCTGGCTTAGCCAGCCAAGACTATATAGTTTGCAACACTTCTGTAAACCTGTGACCAGAAAGAGGCAACTAAAAGCCATTAACAGCCTGATAATGTTTTGCCAGGTCTGGGAGTGGCTGATAAGGTCATGTGCTATGCCTGTGTTTCTCCAGCAGTGAGATTACAAGTGAAAGTCAACACCAGAGGCAGAAGCTGCATTTTCTCTCTTTGCTATTCTTCTTTCTCTCCCTTTGTGTGCGTCTTATTTTGTCTCCTAGGAAACAGGATCAAAGTTTAACAACAGCAACCACAGCACCACCCCATTTCTACCAATTTCTTCTCTTTTACCCCAAAAGGACAGTTATTACCATATAAGAGACTGCCAAACAAGGCTTTTTTTTCTCCTTCTAAAAACTCTCTCCAGCTAAAGGGAAAGGGAACAAGGGATGTTGTTAAAATGAAATGCTTATTTAATGCTTTACACTTCAAATGTTTTAACTGGTTTTCTCTTTTTTCTGCATCTTTAATATGTTGCATGTTCAGATTTAGTAAGTCTTTGATGATGGCAGATAACTAACTCAGTGGAAATTTTATTTAAGTAAGACAATCAAGGAAAACTTAATACTGCACTATATAGGATACAGTAAAGGATAGATACATACCCAATCTGAGACTGGAGAAGTGAGGCTGCCTAGCTGCATTCATGTCTAACTCCTAAAACTCATTTCTTCTTTACTATTGAAAACAAAGAAAAATCCTTGCTTATGTTTGGTCTTATTTTGAATCAATAATCAATAATATATAACTACTAGGACCATCTGTGACCACAATTAATTCTTAATGCTTAGACATTAATCCATACATTAATGTTTTGCTGACACATTGATTAATGAACACACCTGCTATACTACATATTTCTTGTCTATTTCTTTAATTACTACATTTATCAATTACAGAATGTTTATAAGCCTCCCTTAGCAATTACACCATTGCAACATACATCTATAATATAAGGCATCTCTTTATACACTGTGTGTTTACAGAAAAAAGACAAAGAAAATGAGCTATTCTCTCTGGACTTCTTTTTGTGGTTTACCTAATTGATAAGCTAAAGACATCTGTTCAGCCATCCACAATTTTATCAATTACAAAATATATCTATAACCAAGCCATTATGACAGAAATAATCTATTAGAGTAATTCCTGATAAGATAAAAGAAGCCTTTGATAGATTATTATTTTATTAATCACAGCAACACCTGCCACATATCAGTTACAAGTAGTTCCTTTCTGGACATTTCCTTAAGGGTCAAGAGTTTAGAGTAAAGAAAAAAAGACACAAAATCCATTATTTAATTACACATAAGCTCCAGCTAAAATTCAGCCTATAGATAACACACGAGGGTCAGCTAAAGTTCAGAGTAAAAACAGAGAGGCTAATTAAGTGCAGGCCTACTAGGACAAAGACATGTATTAACATTAGTGTTTAGCCAGCACCTTTGTTTAGCTAATAGAAAATATTCTGGTATGTTTAATTAAGAAAGCATGAAAGCATGAGAGTTTAGTATAAAAAGAATAAAAGTTTCATATTTACTAACAGTGAAAAAGTTTAAAAGGATTTTTAATGGGGTGTTTGCCATGGTACTAAGCAGGCTGAAATATCTGTATACCAGATCTCAAATTTTGTTTAACACTGTTTAATGTTGGAGAATGTCTTGTTAACACCTTTAACATTTGGGCCCATGTAGTCCATCTGAATACCGTAGGGGGACAGGACAGGGCAGAATCGGGAAAGAAGGGCAGGTGTATGGAACAAAGCTGAGATGAATGGACTGTGAGGAAGTAGACAGGGGAGGACTGGCACAAAATAACCAATCAGCACAGGGTAGAGAAAGTCTGGGCAAACCATAGAAAGTCCTCTGGATGTTCAAAGGTCCATGCTTTGGCTGCTTCCACAGCTTCTCCTACCAGCTGGAGCCTCTGAGTGGTTATTTTATGCAGTTTTTCCCCCCTCAAGTCACACAGTGGGAAGGAAGGAGGAAGCATCACCTGGGTCTTAGTAGCTTCATAATAGGGGGGTCTCCCCAGAATAGTTCTAGGTCCAGGGGTTAGCAGGCGGCGAGGATGCAGTAATAAAAGAATATGCTGTGTTGGCGTGAATATGCATGTGGTAGGCTAAAAGGAGTGGCCGCGCATGGGCCCACATCCTACTCCCTTAATTCCTGCCCCCGCCCCCTGCCCCCGAGGAACAGTCCCTGCCTTAGGTGCTTCTAGAGCTGCTCCCAAGGATGGAGTTCTCTCTACACATGGTGGGAGGAAGAGGAGGTATCACCTGGCTATCGTTTAGGGTTAACCAAAATTAGTTAGATGATGAGAGCTGAAAAATTAGATTCTACTCCATTACTTCCTACCTCTTAAGACAAGGGAGGATTACAGCAATGTTCTTTCTGTTGCTTTGGGAGAGAGATTTACAAAAAGCATGTGTGCTTCTCAGTCCATTACATGTTTTTGAAAATCTCCCCCTACCTGTTGAAATTCCTCTTAATCTATGCTGTTTATTGCTTCCTTCACAAGAAGAGCCTGTATAATCTGTCCTTGGTAGGTTCATTTTCACCAGGCCTTGTGTTGCACGACACATCCACTCACCTTACCTATTGGGATGCCACTTGCAGGAACAATTGTTTCTCTTTATTCTCCTTCAATTCTTCTCCTCCTCCTTCAGCTGGAGAGTGAAAGCCAAAAACAGGAAAAATCAGAAGCAGCAAAGCTTTTTGAGAGAAAAAAACTATTGTGACAAAAGATTTTGTTTGAAGATGGGTAAAAAAGTGACCCAGATGGTGCAGTAGCGATTTGGTAGTGAGAAAAAAAGATATACAATAAATGGTGATATAACACCCAGGAAGGAGGTTGCTTTGCAGGGCTAGAGCGAAGCACTGGGTACACAGAATATTTTGTTAGTACAGTTGTCAAGAATTGCTTCCTCACCAGGAATGCTTATAGATTTCAGGTCTGTGATTTTCCAGGTAGTCAGGTTGTTATTTTTGTGGGGTGGCAGTGCATTAATACATTTCTGTACTTTAAAAATAAGACAGAGGGAAGAGAACTGGAAATAGAAACAAAGAAATAATGACAAAGACACAACTTTGCAGATACCCTTTTTTTCATAATGATTCTGTTGACATATCTTTGAGCAGCTGTTCTGAAACGCCTTGATTATGCTTCAGGACTTTTGCAGTGACAGTATTTGGAACTGAAATAGGCTTACCCCCTCTCTTGATTCCAAATGCCATCAAAAGCCTAATTAAGTAATTAAAAAATAAGTACATTGTCCTAATATTTTTCAGTCTGTCGCAAGATCACATCCATAATGACTAGATCAGACAGTGACAGCAAGGATGCTTTGTAGAAATCAATCCATGGATTACTTCAATTTCACCATCAGTGCATAGTTTTCAGTAATATATATATATTATATTAACAACATTCATGTTTCTGAAGGTCAGGCTGTATTGGCACTTTCATTCTAAAACACATTTCTGAAGCATTTAAAATCCATTCACCATAAAACCTTAAAATGTGACTTGGCACATTTTACATTATGAGTTCAAATATACTGGAAGTTAGTAGATTGAGGCAATCGTTTACACTTTTTTAACTCAAAAATATATTTTAAACTAAACACACTTTCATTTTGGTTAGATAGAGGATTTTTTTAGCATTTGCAATATGCCTTCCCCCAACAAATTTGCTAAGAACACTTAATATGCACTGCTTGTGGTATACGTGCCAACCAAACTGATACATTAGCCAACATGTGAGGCTGAAAATTTGTCAAGTGAAAAGGATTTAACATGATGCACGTGTACTAAAATGAAACCAGACAGAGGATGAAATCCTGGCTCCATTGAAACCAATGGCAAAACTCCCACTGACTTCAGTGCAGCCAGGATTTCACCCAGAGTGCTTAATGAATATTTTTTCATTCTAAATACAGAGCAAGATTGTCACTTGCCTTAACATGGCCATACATGGGATTAAGGGGCCGTTATCAGCCCAGCCCGCTGTGTAGCCAGCTTGATCGCCACCTCAGCTGCAGGGGAGTAGAGGATAGAACAAGTTTGGCATGGCCACTATTCTCTCCCCACCCCAAAATAGTGGGTGGGGTGTGAGTGCAGAGGGGTGGGGAGTGGTTGGAACTATGGCTTCACCCAATATGCTGACGTGTGGAACTGAGCTGGTGCAAAAGAGCAAAGTAAGTTTCACTCTGTAAATGGCTGCAATAACTTCCACCCTGGTGAAAAAGGAAACCAAGAAAGTACCCAGGGCTTCTCCCAGTCTGTTACAGCTATGCCTAACATTATGCAGGTCTAGCCATTAACTCTCAGTGTAGCCTTAAAAAAAGGACAGATCAATGTTTCTCAACTAGTGTGTCATGACCCTAGCACAGGGAGGATGCAAAACTTTGAAAAATTCATTATAATCTGCAGCAAAGGAAATCTCGCCTCCCACTCTGACCATCTTTACCCTTCTACATCTTGAAACACACAAATGAATTACATAGACTTTGAATTGTTTTCTTTGATACATTTTTTACGTTTATTTTCATAGTAAATGTAAAGGTATCACAAAGTTGTTTTTTTTTAATTTGATTAAGGACTTGCCAACCTGAAAAAGTTGAGAAACAATAGGATAGATGATTTAACACACACTTTTATGAACTGATGGAGAGAGCAATACAGCCTATTGAAAGAATTCAACAAGGTAAGAAAATTCCAAATTATTTGTTTGGATTGGCAGCCCTTGTGTAATTTGCTAGAGTAAACCCAGTTAAGCAATGTATGGATTTAGAGATCGGAACAACACTGCCAACTTTATAGTTAAATATTCACCCAAAGTTGCCCTGTTTAAAGGAAATGAGACTGAGAGATGCCTAACTCTAGCAAGTCTTTCTCTTCTTTTGTGATTGGAATACGGCCTCAAACTTATCCAAACTTAAACCAAGATACTCAGTCATGAGAAAAATGAACAAAGAAAAACATTGGGCAACATGAGCCATTGTTACTGAAGCTCTACATGGATTAGACTGTTCTATGTATTCAGTACAGAAGAAACAGGTGACATTTCAAGGAGTCAAAACTCAGCACATGAATAGCCATGTGCTCCTACTAGCAATTGTGCCATAACCTTAGTGGAGGGACATAGGCCTAAAACTACTGAACAAAAGTGTACACCTTTGGAACCTGATAATCTAAGTGAATCAGCTGGACAAAATTCTCCCCAAGGCCAGAAGAGGAGCAGATCTGGATGAGAGCTGAAGACATATTCTGGATCTCTAATTTGTCATTGAATAGTATTTTGTTTTTATAGATGTTTTATAAAGAAACAGAGGGAAGAGGAACTGTGAGAGCACATGCACTCTTTCCTTAAATCTGCAGCAAGAAATCGGGTGGGAGGGGTTTAAAGAAGCATCTAGAGAGATTCTGCAGGGAGGCAGAGTAGGAGAGGCAGAGTGGTTTTAAAGAAAATTCTGTTTTCCTTACTCTAACAAAGTTCCTTCTTCAGTAGTAGAAGAATGCTGCTCTTTATCTGGTTCTTCACCATTGTCACATGTACCATCTCAAAGTGCTCTAGACGGTTACCATTTCTGTCTAGCTTTATCCATGATTTCAAGAACAAAATTCCAGAAGCTAGAGGACACAGCCAGATGAGTGGCTATATCATGTGGTCATTGTGGCAGACAATTATAGAACCTTTGTAAAAAAATCCCATAACCCTAGCCAGAGAGGGGGCAGGTGCTGAAGGACTATGGGATAGGTGCCGAGAAAGTCCAGGAACCAACCTGGTGAGGCAGGGTGCTTGAAATGGATGCATAACCATGATTGTGAGAAGCTGCTGTCTGGATCCAAATTGAACTATGTTATGTGGAACTGGTTATGTTGACTGTGCTTCTAACCCGCTATAAAATCATTATTTTAGTTTCTTGTGGACTTGTATCTCTTAAGTATATAGAAGGATTGACATACCAGTAAACCACTAAATATCCACTGCTTGAATAAACAAATCTAAAAGAGATATAGCTGTCTATAAACACGTGTCCCAAAGTAAACACCAAGGAGTAAGAGGAATTGTGTATGGTGGTATAAAGAGGTATAACTAGAAGTAAAGGGATAAATCAAGGAAGCCTTCCTAAGTGTGGGAAAAGTTGTACAAATCTTAGGGGAACAAAAATTGAAATGGAATATTTGGTAGATGATAGAACAGTTTCCTGAGGGAAATGATGGAATCCTCATCAATTGTAAAAATGGACTAGATTAAGGAAGCAAGACTATATTATATTTTTTGTAAGGGATTGATTAATGCAATAAAAATTAAACCCTCTACTCACGGGACTACAGGCTAGGAACTTGCTGCTTTGTTCAAGTGCATCACAACTGGGTTGGGGAAAACTTCTGACTGACAAAACAGGAAGTACAAAGAGATGGACCCCAGCTCCATCCTCTAATACTGTGGCTAATCCAGCTAATCCCTTGCTGACCACTTTACTACAGTAGGAAGATGTGGAGCAAATTTACATTGTCAAGGATAGGGGCAAAAAAACTTATCAGGTCTTTCCATCTTTGTTGTAATCTAAATTGAAAGTAATGCTGATGAAAACTCTGAATTTCCTTTAAAATCCCTTAATTACTAGATCCCATTGACTCAACTCTGAAGAAGCAGTATACATAACACAGCAAAGGAATGTTATCATTACCTGACAGGAAGTTATAAGAGCCCTAATGAATACCAAGTATCCCCATGCCTTTTTTTTTGTAAGCATTTTGTTTGTTTTTTATCAGGCAACAAAGAAATACTTAGATGCTCATGTACTAGCTAATGGCACTATTCGTTTTACACTAGAGAGATTATTATAAGAAAAAAACACCTTGTAATAAATGTGGAGTGTGTCTCTGTCTTGTGTTGTTAGTAGAAGTACTTGAGATAATTATGCTTTAGTATGTTGGCACTGTTAAGTTGTGGGGGGGGGGTTGTTCCCCTTCCCTTATATTATGAAAGTCTGTAAAATGAAAACACTTTATTTTATAGGATGTAATTACACTTTATTTTCCTTGAAGAATTATCCAGGAGCCAGCAAATATGGAGAATTTCCTTTGAGGATTATTATAGGATCAGACTTTCCAGAGTGCTCAGAACCCACAACTGGAGCCAGATTTTCAAAACAGCTCCCCGCCCATTTAGGCACCAAAATCAAGTGGCCACATTTTTAGCATCCAGCATATTCCATTGGGCCACTTGATGTATGAAAGACATTGGATACTGAGCCTTTTTGAAAATCAGTTCCATTACGTATTTTAAAGTACATCTGCACTCTTTTTGGGTTTTTTAAAACTGATCTATACTTGTCATTTAGGGCTGCCAACCAACCATCTCCTTTCTCTTCCTGTTCACAGATCAAAGCCCCACCCAGGTAGATGCCTACATCATCCCAGGGGGAAAGGATAAATGAGGCTACTGCATCTGCGTGGAGAAAAGGGAAGGATTCTTATTGCTGTTCCTTCAAAGACCCAGAACAATAAAAGGCCTGGGGAGGAGAGGGACGCTTATGTCCCCCAAAGAATCTGTGGCGGTTGGGAGGTGGGAGAAGAGGCAGAGGGAACCTCCTGTCTGGAGAGCTGGAAGAAATAGCAGAGGAAGGGAGGAACATTTTTTTCCACTCCCTAGAAGAAATCAAGGGCACACTAGGGGGTGAGAGAGAGATGGCTGGGAAGATGCATTTGTACCCCATGCCTCTCATCATAATCTGACTGTGCCTAGCTCATCCCAGTCCCAGTTTCAGTGAGAAAATCCTTTGTTCAGAGAGGCCCAAAGGCAGAGGGTATGGCCCATTTCCCCTCCCCCAGCATATGATTTGAGGGCTGTTCAGACTCGGCACAGAGTAGCTGCTTGTGGCTCCGTGGAAGTAACGTGAGGTGGAGCAAGTGCTGAGTTCAGTAACCGAGCAGCTTGGCTTCCCACACTCTGCCATCTTGGAAAGTAGCTGCACCCTTCTTTCAGAGTTGTGTAGTGTACATATACACATAGTCCCCCCAGTACAGCTAAAAATAGCATTGTAGATGGTGAGGCATGGCTTGGGTACATAAAGACATACCTGAAGGCTGTGGGTATGTATGTGAGTACATAGCCTACATGGCTCTCTAGTCATGCAAGCCCTGTCTACACTCCTATTTTTAGCACTGTAGTGTCCCACTGCTGGAGCCCTTCCCCACTGCAGGGAAAGATTGCAGCAGTGGAGAAAGGCTCTGGCAGCAGGGAGGCAACAGGGAAAAGCTGAGTCGCCAGTGGTGTGTAGTGTACACATACTCTTTGAGTGAGCCTTGTTTTTATTTTCTGTTGGGGTTAAGTGTGGTGCACACTCCCTCAAGCTGTCAGAGGCCCTGTTCTTAGGCTAAGGCCTTTGGCTAAGCAACAGAGGCAGCCATAAGCTGGGAAGCAACCGGTCACATCCTCACATTCCAAACTAGGCACATTGAAAGAAGGTGCTATTGGGTTGTTAGGAATACAATCCTGTCCTGATAATGCCTGTCACCTCCAGAGAAAGGGAAGTGCCTAGAAGATGTACAAGGAAACTTAGTTTGATAGCATCCTGTCTGGAAATAACTCACTTATCAATAGATGGGGTGTGAAATCCTCATTTCTTTGTTGTTCTATCACTGTAGTCCCCATTTCCCTATTGTTTGTCTGTATAATCTCTGTCTGGATCTGTTATTGTTTCTGTCTGCAGTATAATTAATGTTGTTGGGTGTAAATAGGGTGACCAGACAGCAAGTGTGAAAAATCGGGATGGGGGTGGGGGGTAATAGGAGCCTATATAAGAAAAAGACCCCAAAATCGGGACTGTCCCTATAAAATCGGGACATCTGGTCACCTTAGGTGTAAACCAATTAAGGTGGTGGGATATAATTGGTTAGATAATCATGTTACAATATTGTAGATTGGTTAGTTAAATTTCAGTAAATTAATTGTTTACGGTATAGCTAAGCAGAACTCAAGTTTTACTATATAGTAAATCAGGAAGTAAGGCGGGGAATGGGAACAGAGAATGGGAGGTGGGGGAATTGGAATCATGTTTTGCTAAGGGATGGGGAATGGGAACAGGGACACAGGCAAGGCTCTGTGGTGTCAGAGCTGGGAAGGGGGACACTAAGGAAGGAAATTGGAATCATTGCTTGCTGGAAGTTCACCCCAATAAACATTGAATTGTTTGCACCTTCGGACTTCGGGTATTGTTGCTCTCTGTTCATGCGAGAAGGACCAGGGACGTGAGTGGGTGAAGGAATAAGCCCCTAACAGTCACTGTGGAATGTGAGTGAGTAGGAGATTGTGATTAGTGATACGTTTCCTGACCAATGGCTGGTGTGTGTGATGGGAGGGAACAGCAGATGTGCTACTGGTTTTGGTTATGGAATAGTTCTTGTATTGCCGTGTTTTCAATTAAAGACAAAGCTGCTTAGGGCATTCATGCTATTTTATTGAAAATTAATTAATGCAGAAAAATTAAATAAAACATTAAAAACCAGACAGATTGGCAGTTATTCACCCTCACCCTCATTTTTTTTCTAAAGTGTCATTGTTGCGTAGAAACACACTTTCCTGCAATTTTATGACAAGGTAGGGTACCTTAGAGAGAAAGAGTTGTAATGAATGTGGAGAGTTTCTGTATCTTTCTTTGGTTATTACTGTTATCTGAGATGACAAAGTAATTGTACAGTGATGCTGTGAAAATTCTTTATAGATTGTTCCTCGATCTGCCTGGTATATCAAGGACAAAACTGTCAGACCAGAATGTAACTCCTTTGTAAATAGATTCTGTTTACATCACCCCACTGAACATGAGAGACATGTTTTAAGGTTGTATAGCCACTGTGGGTAATATTAATTAATGTAGTTTGTAACTCAATGACAGATAGGTGTAGATGAGCGTCTCACCTCCTGGGCACCTCCTTATGTGTCAGTGTGGTGTTGCGGGTTTTCCTAATTTAGCATCCCCTTTAACCGTTCTGTTTCCACAGCAATCTGTCATTTTCTGTGGTCTAGCCCTCCAGCCAGTTCACTACTCAATCCATTCCAGAACAAAAGGGGGAACAAAAGAAGTCCAAAAATAGGAGCCTCAAAATCTGATGAACTCCAAGTTTGCCTTCTATCATCTATCTGGAACTCTTTTTAACACCATGCATCCACTCCTGGTCTGGGGGAGAGAAGCAGGGGAACCCAGGCCCACCCTCTCCTTTCATATCCAGCCCAAGGAAATAAGGCAAATAAGGACTGTTTTTTCAATCCCTCTGCCATTTCCCTGAGTTGCTCCTACTTTTACCAGGTCTCTAAACACTGTTATTCCTGCCTGGATCTGTGGTCCCTCATAGCTTCTCCTTAGCCAGCCATGATGATGCTTTCTCAAAGACCGCTCCCAGCCCTTCTCTGTAGCAACGAGGCTGTATGGCCAGCAGTCCCTTTGTCTCTCCTTTAGAACAGTCAATATCTCCCTCCTCCTTACAGAAGTTCCCCCTCATCCCTCCTACTAGTGCTGGTGTTTGTGTCTCAGGCCTTTTGCCTTGGAATAGCCATCTGCAAAGCTTTTGCCAGCTCCTTTCTGTTGAACACCCTAATTTGACTTCCAATCTGGAGGAATCAGTAGACAGCCTCTCCCTAACAGTGTCACTGTTTGCCCTCCCTGGGAGGGAGGAGGCAGCCTTTATGCTGTCCTCTTTCTTCCAGTTCATCCCCCAACTGGGTGGGGAAGAAAGGAGCCTTGCCCCACCCAATCTGCCAGACTTCTGGTCCCAGGACTTTAAGGAAACAGTGCCTATCTTTCTCTCAACCACTGCTTACTCCTGGTACCACTTCTTCTCTAGACCTATCCCTCCATGGGTCCTGGCATATCTTTATTGAGCCTTTCAAAATCCTTAAACAGACATGGTAGGTGGCGGGATGGGTTGACCACTAGGCACTACTTCCCTTAAGGGCAGGCCACCCTGTCACAGTTGCATGATGTGGACTGGTTGGCAAGGAGTATTGAAAATGAGATTAATATAATTATCGCTGTTGTTGTATTTGTTTATTCCTAACATACAGAAAGTAGGTGTAGCATTTAATAAAAAAATGCAAGAAGAAAAGATCCTTGCCCCAAAATACTAATGGTCTAATGGCCTGATTCTACCACCCTTACTCACATTGAGCAGTAACTTACCCTTAATTTCAAAGGGATTACTCACAGAGTAGTGTACAATTCAAAATAAATTGGTGTCAGAATCAGGCCCTTTTGGCCTATCCTGCTCCCATTTAGAACAGATTCTTGTTAGACCATGGGAGCAGATAAAGAGACTCCTTCCTTACTCAGTGGTTCAACAAGGACAAGTGCAGAGTCCTACACTTAGGAAGGAAAAATCCCATGCACCACTACAGGCTGGGGACCGACTGGCTAAGCAGCAGTTCTGCAGAAAAGGACCTGGGGATTACAGTGGATGAGAAGTTGGATATGAGTCAGCAGTGTGCCCTTGTTGCCAAGAAGGCTAATGGCGTATTGGGCTGTGTTAATAGGAGCATTGCCAGCAGAATGAGGGAAGTGATTATTCGGTACTGGTGAGGCCACAACTGGAGTATCACATCCAGTTTTGGTGCCCCCACTACAGAAGGGAGGTGGACAAATTGATGAGAGTCCAGCGGAGGGCAACAAAAATGATTAGGGGGCTGGGGCACATGATTTACGAGGAGGGGCTGAGGAAAATGGGGTTATTTAGTCTACAGAAGAGAAGAGTGAGGGGAGATTTGATAGCAGCCTTCAACTACCTGAAGTGGGGTTCCAAAGAGGATGGAGCTAGACTGTTCTCAGTGGTCGCAGATGACAGAACAAAAAGCAATGGTCTCAAGTTGCAGTGGGGGAGGTCTAAATTGGGTTTTAGGAAACACTATTTCACTAAAAGGGTGGTGAAGCACTGTAATGGGTTACCTAGGGCGGTGGTGGAATCTCCATCCTCAGAGGTTTTTAAGGCATGGCTTGACAAAGCCCTGGCTGGGATAATTTAGTTGGGGTTGGTTCTGCTTTGAGCAGGTGGTTGGACTAGATGACCTCCTGAGGTCTCTTCCAACCCTAATATTCTATGATTCTTGCTCAGGCACATAAAGGATTGACCTCATTTGCAGCCTTTGGCTCAGGGAAACACAAAGGCTGCTGCTGAGATACAAGCTAAAAAGAGCACAACTCCCTCAGAGGAAGTAGAAATAGGTCAGGGAAAGCTGCACTGCAAAGCAGAATGTCTCCTGTGCTCTGTTTGGTACTTATCATGCCACCCCCAATGCTGGGCTGTGCCAAACATTTTGCCATTGATTTAAGCAGTAGCAGTTCCTGAATTAAACAATGAATGCACAAAGGAATGGGTGAGGAAAAACATTGTAAACAAGAAGATGGAGCTTGACAAATTATGAACGTGATTATATAATGTGGTTGCCTGAGACATCAGGGGTTGGACTTGATGACCCAGGAGGTCCCTTCCAGTCCTATGTTCTTAATTCAGATGTGTTGAGCTTTGGCATGTGTCTTATAGCTCTAGGATTGCACACCATAGCACTGTAGAAAAAAAGGTCACACATACTGTAAATATAAAATAACCTAGCAGAGTCATTCACCACTCTTTTAATTTTAACAAAGCCTGCATCTCCACTTTGTGCAACTAATAAGATATCAATAAACAATATCTGGACATTTTAAAATCCAAATACTACTCACCACCACCTGTTTGTACATAAACTCTCTCACCTAATTCCACATAAATGGCACTCAATAATAATTGTTCAAAAGTGCACATCTAACAAATGCAAAACCACCATTGACTTCACTGGGCCTGGGATTTTGCTCTCTACCTTTCTAAGTGCACATCTGTGGCTAGATATATCCCTGTGGGTTAAATTCACCCTGAATAAGAAAAAAAAATATTGTAATGTGCATGTGTTGTACACAATTGTCAAGGTCTCAGACCTTTAATAAAAGAAAACTGATTTTTTGTCAAACAGGGCTGAGCAATATTGATCAGTGAGGTTTATGTCTATGACAAATTTCAGTTGGTAGACTTCCACAGATTTGGTTATAGAGCTGTTCAGATCAAAGTTGCATACCTGCAATTATCAGGATAAAAGTTTTGGTGGGTTTGGTTTGCTTGTTTGTTTACACTCTTTTCTGAACCATGTTTGCATAAACTTCCAACCAAAAATACTTTTGACCAAGCATAGAAAATTTCAGCCCCAATTGTTGTTACCATCCCACTATATTAAGAAAAGAATGGAAGAAAGAGTTGAAGAGGCTCATTAGCAGTAGAAGGCTAACTACAAGATGTAAATAATCAGAAGGCTCTTGAAATAGGAGGCGCTGGCCAAGCACACTGCATCAAAAAGGCTGCTGCCATCACAGGGCAGGTCAACACCAGTGGTTCTCAACCAGGGGTCCAGCCACGAGCAGGTTTCAGGGGGTCCTCTTAGCAGGGCCAGAGTTAGACTTGCTGGGGGCCTAGGGCAGAAAGCCAAAGTCCCGGCGCATGGGGCTGAAGACTGGGGCTGTGAGCCCTGCCACCCAGGGCTGAAGCAAAAGCCTGAGCAACTTATCTTCACAGGGGCCCATTTTTTGATGAAAAAAGAAGGAAGTGCATGCTGCATTGATGAAAAAATGAAGGAAGTGCATGCTGCATGAGCAGGGGTGTAGTGAAAATAAGGGTGGGGCATAGTGTAGAGCCTTGAAGTTCAGGGCAAGAAGTGTGAACTAGCTGCAGAAGGATTCTGGAAACCAGTGTAGAGATTAAAGCAGAGGGTAACACAATCAGAGTGGCAGGCAAGGAAGATTATTTGAGTTGCTGTATTTACTGGAGAGAGGAGAGATGGGAGGTCAGAGAGGACAGAATTTATACCATGAAAGGTGACAGGTCATGATGTTATGGGCATATCAAGGGGTATATTTTGGAGATGCATAGGTCTGGTCTACACTAGCAAATTAGGTTGGCATAACTAGGTCACTTGGGGTGTGAAAAATCCACCACCCTGAGGGACGAATTTAAACCTACTTAAGCCTCAGCATAAACAGCACTAGGTCAACAGAAGAAGTCCTGTTGATCTATCTACCTCCTCTCATGGAGATGGAGTACCTACGCCACCGGAATAATCTGACCAGCATAGGTAGTGTCTTCACTGAGCACTACAGCTGCGCTGCTGCGTCATTTTAGGTGTGGACAAGCCCATCAATTTAGAAAGCAAGAAGGGACCATTGTGAACATCTATTCTGGTCTCCTACATAACACAGGGCTTCCATTAAATAATTCCTATTTGAACTACAACATATCTTTAAAAAAAATTTTGGTTTTAAAATTATCAGTGACATTGCAGAAGGTAGAATGACAGGATCTGGTAGATGTGAGGTGAGAAAGAAATGGAGGAGTCAAGGAGTGGAGGAGGTCTTGCCCAGTGCAAAAGGTAGCCAGCCAGCCCTTCCAGCCATCAAGCTCTCAGTCAAGCCGCAGACTATCAGGGTTCATATCAGGCAAAAGAAAAACAAAAGGCAACAAGAATCTTACACCAGTGTTTTCTGCATATTTTGCTCTTTTTAGAAACCTTGTGCTTGCACAGTGAATTTGATCTATGAATTTAATTTTGATCCATGAGAAATAATTCTCAATTTGAAACCTGCTTCTTTTCACGTGTCTGTTATTCTACAGCTTTAATTTACAAGCACTGTTTGTTACCAGTGACTGTAACATTTAACATAAATTACTCAGGTGGAAGAAAGACACGCTGTCGCTGCTGTGTGAAAAGTAATTTGCCTCAGGTGGGATCACAATGTATTATTTTACAGTGCAAATTAATCAAGCCCTTTGGGGCAAGTGAGTGTCAACTGCTGTGGGAAAGACATCTATTGAATCATTAGATGCTAATCTTCGATTAATTGTATAAAAATGCATAAAACACTTAGGGCCAGATTGGCAACACCTTGTTCACATTGGTGGGTAGTTACTCATTCCATGAACAGGTAACTGCTTACCTGCATGAGCAAGGGGTTCACCATCTGGCTTTATTTCATCGTTTTTCATTCTAAAATACATCATTGGCTAGAGAGTGTAGATCTTATTTCTACTGCCTCATAATAATATTTTATGTTTATTGGTCCATATCTGTAAATTATTGAGAGTGAGACAGCCTACAGTAAGAAATGTGTACCTTATACACAATGAAGTCTTGGAATACAAATCAACCACATTTTAAATTATGTCCTAGAGTACAATTTATTGTATTTCCTGAGGGCCAGATCATGCCCCTGGCTACATTCCTCCACAGTAAAATAAGGAACAGTATTGGCAGTAGAAGGTGTGAAAATCAGCTGCCATCAGACCACAACTTCCCCTTCCATGCTGGCAGGTGTGGACTGAGCCAGCACACTTGAGAAAGTGCAGAGGGAGAAGTAATCTGTGCTAGGAAAATGGATGGTGCAGCTTATTTCCCTCATGGAGCAAAGGAGAAGCAGGAGTCACAACTTGATTCCTGCTCTGTTTTCAGGGCATTACAAATGCATTCTGCCCGTTGCTTGGCTTGGATTCCAGGATGCCAATTCAGATCCATGTAAATGCTATATATACAATATTTTTAAAAAACTTTATTTGCAAATGTCTTTCAGGAGAACTCTCATGACAATTAATGGCCAAGATTTTCAAGTCGGATTGCTGATTTTGGGTGCCTCCATTGTTGGGTGTCGAGGCCTCAAAGGGACTGCCTGTTCAGAGGTACAATGTCCAACACTTTCTGAAAAATCAGTGTGTCTCAAATTAAGCACCCAACTTTTGAAATGTCTCAAGTTGGGCACCCAAAAATGGAGGCATATAAAATCAGCAGTCACTTCTGAAAATCTTGGTAATTACTTTTGCCCCTGTATTAGCTGACCATGACCTCACCAGATTAATGTCTCCTTATTGTCATCCATATGTGCTCTAAATGATAAAGAAATAAAAATAATTTAAGAGCAATACCCCAACTATTTTAGGACACAAATAAATATTTAAGTGACAGTGAGAAGAAAGTTATCATTTTGTATTATTTAGTGCCAATGCATTGCAAGGATTGATGATAGCTGTAATAGTTTAATGACTTCCTCTACCCCATTAGCTAGGTTGCAGATGGGTGTGGTTTGAAAGCATGGCATTGAAACACAGTGTTCTTTTGGTAGGTGGTGCCATTGGGCTCCATCCCTAGGAGATGTTGTGAGCAATGTTCCCTCTAATTTTTGACAGGCCGTCTGAGCAAAAAATTTCTTCTGTGCAAATTGTTGTGCTTCTGTGCAAATGTTTGTGCGCTTGTTGTTTTGCCGTGTGCACGGGGTTTAGGATCTGTGTGCGCACGCATATGCGCACAGCTTAGAGAGAACAGTAGTTGTGAGTTCTGGCTTCATTAAAAGTTTGGCTTTTTTTGGACAATGTGGTCATGCCTCATTCAAGCGGATACCCCTGATGCTACAATATAATTGATCCATATCAACAAAAATAAAATACTGTTTAGTAAGAAGCAGTCTGAATATTTTTGGAAAACACGTCAATATTACAGTATTTAGAAGCTATTATTAAACTGCTCCAGTTTTGCCAACTCTTGTGATTTTGTTGCAAATCTTGCAATAATAGGTATTTTTCTTAAAACCCTCATTCCTGTGAAAACCTCAGCTTTCATTTTTTTTAAAGCAATTTAGTAGCTGTCCTGGTTGAAAACATGACCCAAATATAACCTGACGGTTCAGCTAACAAGGTAAATAAAAAGCACCCACATTTTTTTTAAGTATGTCTTGCTTTTTAAGCCAATCTCTTGAGGTCTTGGGGGTCGGTTGGTGATTTCTTAAAGTTTTGGGTTGGCAATACTTTAATTCTTGTGACACTCATCATTGCAAGCAGCAGAATTGCACTCAAGGAAATGGAAAGAGGTGGAGAGGGGGTTGAGTGAGGAAAGGAATGAAAAAAAGAGAGCATCATGTTAACATTCCAAAAACATTGCAACCATCTAGAGAAGAGAAAGATCATGACCTTAGTATATTTATTTCCTGTGAAATGGTGGTAGAACAGATTTAACTGAGACTAGAAAACTGGGATGAATGAATTTTGGTCTTGACTCTGACTTGGTGTGGACCCTTTGGCAAGTCATTCGTAGCAGGCATTGGGCACCTTGCAAATAGGAGTTTAAACTCTTGACATCTGAGTTTTCTGTCTTTAAAACACAGGTAATACTTACGTGTATAGCTCACAGATGTAAGAATTAATTCATGTGTTTACATTACGTTGAAAGTGGGAAGTGTTCAGTGTGATAATCATTAAGCTCACATCCTGATGATGAGAGATAATAGGCTTTTTCAAAATATTTTTCCATTGATGTTTGTCCAGATAATGCCACGTTTGGCCTTTTCATAAACTAATCTATTTTGAACCTTTGTCAATCTCCCCTGCTCACAAATTCTGCACTTCAGGGCCAATTTCTAAATTCTTTATCTATATTTATCTATAGATAAAATCCATACTAAGAATCCTCTTGTCCAGTTTCTGGGACAACCAAGCGCACCATACAGGAAGTATAGTTTATCACTTCCTGCCAATCAAATTATCTGCTGGCTTCCATTTTAAATTCCTGGTGGTAGTGACTGACTGTCATGGCAAACCTGAGTCTGAAAATGGAACTGGACTCCTGCCTCACTTTGGACTAGATTGAGAAAACTTATATCTTGCCCTGTGTGAGGGTTAGGTGGCACATAGCTGCAATACCCCAGAGCTTCCCACGGATTCACAAATCAATTCTTGGATTCTACTTTTTTGGGGGTGGGTGAAGTAATCTGCACCATCCCTTTTAACCAGGCACAGATTACCTTTCTACTTGAGCTAGCTCATATGCAATGGACAGTACATTTGGGGTGTGAAGCCCAGGCTCCAGCCCCTCCCCATCCCACCCACCTGCACAGGGGGCAGAAAAAAACATGGCCCTGCAGAGCATGCTCTTCCCTACTCTGTCCCATGCACAGAATGGCAGTCGGTAGCATATGCAGGGGAATGAAGGTCACTTTGGGCTCCTTATTCCCCTGAATAGAAACATAAGAGCACATTAGTCTTGCCCTTTTCTTGTAAACCCCCTTCATCTCAGCAAAAATGAGTGATTTTCCCACTATTTTGTTCAATTCCTACCCTGGCTCCACTCAGCCAGGTTCATTATTTTGGGAAGGAAGCTAGTTCATAGCCTAATTCTGTAGAAGTTCTCCCTGAAGTGTCGCAGGGGGGTATAGTTATTATTTACTAATACATATCAGGGAACAGAGGTATGTTGGGGAAGAAAGGGGCAGGGTGGAGTTTTAATGTCCAGTTCACACTGGCTAGTCAGTGAAGCCAGAAGGTTTAAGTACACATTGGAGATTTCTTGGAAAGTGACACCCAAATTGTATAGGGATTTCAGAGGCGAATTATCACATGGTGTAAAGAAACAACAGAAATCCAACTGTCTCTTTTTCCAATACTGAGCAGTCCCCCGGCTTTAGTTTTATCCTTGCTCCCTAGTGTTTTCTGTCTGACAAAAGGTTCCACCATGCAAAATGGAATGTGCCCCTTTACACTAGCTGAGGATCTAGTCTACTGCCTTATTTATATAACTTCTTCCAAATTGTCCCAAAACACTTCACAAACTCTGAATCTGTATCTACACACTGGGATCAGCTTCACTATGTAAAACATAAAAATTGTTTGTTTCACCCACTAATAAGAGGCAGTCACTGCTGGAAATGTGATTTAACAGTGTTTAACAGGCCTCAGCATAAATATGCAATGGTTCAGAAGAACAAGCTTCGTCAAATTTTGGTAACAGATTTCTTGAATTCATTGTTCAGGTACGTGGGTTCCAGAATTTGGGGAAATGGAGGATGACATTAGAGCTAAGATAATAAAATGCCTGGCTCAAATGGAGAGAGATAAGTGATGTAGTATGTGACAGGAAGATACCAGTAAAATTAAAAGGGAAGGTCTACAAGACAGTTGCCCACCCAGTATTAATATACTGCACTGAGCGTTGGGTAACAAAGAAGAAACATGAGCAAATGATCTGTTCCACAGAAATGGGAATGCTGAGGTGGATGAGTGGTGTAAACAAGAAAGACCATGTGAGAAATGGGTATGTTAGAGACATAATCAAAGTAAAAAAAAAAAAAAAGAGGGCGCACAGGATCTGATGGTTTGGTCATGTGACACACAGACTGACACAACTATGTGAGTAAGAGAGTCCAGCAGATCAAGATTGAAGGAAAAAGACAGAAAGACCAACCCAAGAAGAAGTGGTGGGATAACATACCAGCAGATCAAGATTGAAGGAAAAAGACAGAAAGACCAACCCAAGAAGAAGTGGTGGGATAACATAGCGGAAGACATGTTAGCATATGGTATGATACAGGATAGGTCACTGAACAGAGCACTTTGAAGGGGAAGGACTCATAGAGTGAATCCTATTTGAAAGGATTAACACAAGGAAGAAGCTTACTTATATTCAAATGAAAACTAAATTAAAACAGACCGGAACTACTGAAGATGCCGTCTTTCAATGTGCTTGTAACTGTACCTCAGTGTCAAGTGTAAATCTATAGTCATATTTATTGGATTAAGCCACGTGTGTTTTCAACTCTTGCATGATAAACAAAGTCTTTCCTGACAGGCAAAGCAGAGGTTTATATATATATATATATATATATATATATATATATATATATATATATATATATCTGATTTCATAATTAATTTGAGTCAATCAAATATGCCTGTAGCCAGGAGTCATGGCCTCCCTCTGAGACTGACAGGAAGGTACTGCTCTCCCACAACTAGTTGGCATGTAATGCCCACCCCACCATAAGCAGAGGGGTGGGACAGGAAGTTTAAAAGGTAGGACATGCAGCTCAGCTGTGTGAGAGTCGGAGAAGGAAGCAGACATCTCTTGCCCGCTGCTGAACCCTACACCTGAGATGCAACTCTGCCATGCTGAGGACCCCGAGGAGGTGCCAGGACTGCTGAAAGACCAGTACCCTGAGTTGCAACTGGGACTACTGCTGGCCATGTACCCCTGGGAGACAGAGGAATTTCAGGAGACAGAGGTACACTCCAAAGGGGTAGTAGGAAGTAGTCCAGGAACACCAGAAAATAGTTCAGTTGTATTGCCAGAATTCAGGTCAGCATGTTTCGGTGGGATACCCACTAACCCAGTGGCAGAACTATCTGCCATTGTTAGGGACCTGGTGGAATAGAGTGGGTCTGGGTGCTCCTTTCCCCTGTAGCCAACCCACCGCAGGGGTGGCCACCTACCCACCTTAGGCAAGGAGGCCTGCTTTTATCCACTGTCTGCCTGAGCCAAGAGGCCAGGCAAAAGATTGTGTATTGCTCTTTCCCACCCAGAAGGCTAAAGATCTATAGACTGCTTATTGCTCTGCCCTGCCAAGAAGCCCATAGCCCTATAGACTGCTTATTGATCCACCTGCCAGAGGTCCAGAGCCCCCTAAACAGCCTATTGCTCTGCCCTACCCTGAGTGCTAGAGCTCTGAGACTGCTAATTCCCCATTGAGCCTTGCCTTTATAGATACGTGGTAGTGGGGGGGAGGGGGGTGGCCTCCCTCCGAGATGGATAGGGAAGAACAGCCACAGACTCCTCCAATGCCCGAGGATACAAAGGAGACTGGCTTGAAAAAAGATTGGTAAAACAGAATGTTCGCATGGGCATTATCATGATAACTCAGATCAAGAGGTGAATGCACAGTGCTGGCTGAGGTCACTGCCTTTCACAGATGAATGCTTTTATTTGAGAAAAAATATAAGTGACTGATTTATCCAAATATTAAAAAATCAGAGGAAGTTCCAGCAACTTGTTGGTTAAATCCATCTGTTCAGAAAGCCTGAAGTAAAAAATCTTGGCTGTTTCCTGAGGAAAAGAAATCCCAACTATTTAATCTTTTAAACACTTCTGAAATAACGAGGATAAGAAAACTACCCTACAGAAACTGCCAACTTGTTGATTTGTGATCCATTCACTACCTCTCATACCATATAATTTGGCCAGTCTGATACACAGATGCATTATAAGTAAAGATTATTTTCAGACAGGTTAATAAAACAAATATGACATCTATAGTAACTGAGGGTGGGCTCCACAAAAGGACTTAGGAGTTGCCACACTGAGTGTCACAGGACCTCACTTTTAGGTGCCTAGAAAATCACAGGAACAACACTACTATCCACAAAGCTGAGTTAGGCACTTAGTCTCCCTGTACAATGAATGGGGAGAGAGAGGCACCTCAGACTGCAATCCACAAAAGCCAGCACACTAGGCACAGTGCTGCATCAGGTAGACAATGGGAGATCCTGATAAAAGGGGTGTGCTCTTACAGATAGGCGCTTAAGTCTGGGACATGCCTATTTCTGCTTAGCGATCCAGAAATGGGAACCAGCTGCCTGGAGTCAAGTGACTTAGGCACCTAAGGTATTTCTGCAGGATTGAGGTAGGACTCACTCTGCAAAAAAAGGATATTTAAATAGAAGGGGGTTTTCCACTGATGTAGCTGATCCACCTCTCCGAGAGGTGGCATCTAGTTGCATGTATAATGGATTTTTAGGTCAATCTATCTAGAGTGCCCAGGGTGAAAACTTTTTCACAGCCTTGAGCAATGTAGTTTGGTCTACCTAAATTTATGTTTAGACCATGCCTTAGTTTGGCGTTTAGGCACTTAAGTACCTTCGCAGATCTGGGCCAAAATAATTATATTTAAATAGCCTCCTGTGACAATAGCTACAGATTAATGGCTCAATCCCACAAATTGTTAGCCATTAACTGCTAGTTGCTGAATGCCCTCAATGCCCTCTTGGTGTTATTGGGACCAGAAATTAGCATCTGTGACTGTTGGCCATGGACTGTCTGCATGCAAATCTCTTGATTTTTTACAGGGTAATCTCAATGCCAAAAGAAAATCTCTCTTCACCAGTAGCGGTGGATGGTCTGTAATCTGTCTCTTCAAAGTGAGGTTTTAGGACCTGATTGTGCATGTTCAGTGTAACTAGATGTCCAGAGCAGACGTGGGTTCTCCCTTATCTGTCAGCTAGCTGCTGGTGGCGTGGGGATTATGAACTCTTGAGTTTTAATCCACACTCTGCCCTGATTTGTTGTATGTCTTTAGAGGGGGGAAAAATCTATGACAGTTTCCACATCTAATCTGGAATAATATTGCTCGCTTAGCTATGTCACAGAGCTGTTGTGAGGATTGGTTAGTTTCTTTGTTTAACGTGAGGTGTAAAGGCTATATAAACATTGAATAATAATACTTATAGGGAGGTAGAGACCAATGGGTGAAATAATGGGCTCTGCCTGGTTGACTTCAGAATGTTGCATGTCTGCCTCTTCAAGGAATTAAATTTTAATGGTGGTGATAAATGTCTTTAGATGAGGTATTGGTTATGAAAGGTCACTCTTTAGGAAAGAGCTAGATGTCATACAAAAATGCAAAACCATAGATGATCAGCTATGGCAGGAGAGACAGCGTTGCCATTAAAAATGTATTTACTCTTGTTATGGTGGAAACCACTGACAAGTAATATCCCCTCATGAGGACACTTGAAGGTTTCTTTGGAAATCTGTGTTACACATAATTTCCTGTAGTTACATTTGAATCATTGACAATTAATAAATTATCCTTTAAAGTTAGCTTCTTTTTTCACTCATAGGATATGTATACAAAACATTGTTTCTCAAATGTATTTTTCATTTGAATTTATTCGGATAAATATTTTTGAACACTTTTTCTCTATGGATTCGTAATGCACGATTCACCTGCAGGTATTTGAGAAATGTTTGCAAGATCAGGGCCTAACGCTGCAGTGTTTTCATAGAATCATAGAATATCAGGGTTAGAAGGGACCTTAGGAGGTCATCTAGTCCAACCCCCTGCTCAAAGCAGGACAAATCCCCAATTTTTGCCCCAGATTCCTAAATGGCCCCCTCAAGGATTGAACTCACAACCCTGGGTTTAGCAGGCCAATGCTCAAACCACTGATTATAGGATTTTGATTATAGGATTTCTGATCATGAGAACAGTTATTGGTTAGGTCATCAATACTATTGTCTCCTGCTTCTCCATTTAGACTGCAAACTATAGGCTTCCAGCAGACATGGAACAATGTTTTCTCCACTCTATTATGGTTATTGTTGTTATAGTTATTATGTAGATTGTGCCAAATGTTTGTGAAGCAGTAAACACACATATCTGTGGACTTGATATTCACCTTGGGAGCCATGCATCTCAGAGTTCTAACCTTTATTTAAAAATGTTATTGAACTTGGCATCTGGAAGGTTTTATAGTAAAAATAAGACTTAAATAGGATATTTCAAGCCCTAAAGGACTGAAAATACATATCTATATACCTTGACACACACGTGCAAGTCAGGGATTGTTTGTATATGTGTATGTATCTGTCCATTTGAAATTTTCCCCTGAATTAATAAGTTAAATATTTAACCACTGAATTGATAGGAAACAGTTTTTTTCAGTTAGTGATGTAGTTCAAACTAAAACATAAAATATCAACCAAAAATGTCACCTTGCAACACTCTCAGCTACTTCCATCAAAGTTCAAATAGTTCTACAGGCATCTAAGATCTCTACTGTGTTATACATGTACCTGGAGAATTAGGGAACCTGATATAGAAGAACACCAGCTGCGCTATTTGTGAAGCCACCAGTAAACTATTAGGAAATACTACTGCAGGAATGAAAGGAGGAGAGGCAAATTAGTAACTAGGAGCATTCAGCACCTGCTTGCTTTTTAATTTTTTATTTTGAAACATCTTAGTAGAAGTGCCAAGACAGGGACATTTTCTTGAAAAGCAATTTTCTCTTGCATAGAGTGTTTTTTAGCCTGGAGCAAACCCATGTGAAAATGTCAAGTTGAAAAGCCAATTCGCTGTGGATGCAAAATTGCTCATATTACTTCTACTCTCTATTAACACTGGGTAGAGAGTTATTCTCTCCTAGGGGAGAATGGAATGACAGTCCCAAAAATGTGAGTCTCAGTAGGTTTGGTTGCTGCCCTTTTGAAGAGTTCTATCAAAGGTGATAGGAATGAAATCAATATAGTTCAATCAAAATCATGCTAAAGAGCTGCACAATTTAAATGAGAATGATCAGTTTGCTATCCATTTTTTCTGTAGTAGAGCTTATTAGAAAATTCTATCCTTGCTATAGAATTCTGTATGTTGGTTTACAAACTCTACAGGAATTTTTGGTAAAATAATATCATGTATATGTGTCAAGTAATTTCCCATTCTCAACCATTTTACTGATTTTAGTGCATCTGTAGGATTTCTCCTTCTGTTGCCTAATAATTATATAACCATTCTGATGTGAAATCATTTACAATGAACATGTTAAACAAAAATTCACTTTCTAGAAATATTACTGATTCTAATTGTGTTTCTCTGTAACTCAGCCAGGCTTTGACTAACATCTTCTCCTTGTTTGTGTTGGCATCACCCCTAATGTGTTACCTGACATAGCCTTGGCAACACAGCTCACTGGCAGCAGACAACTCTCTTTATGCCCTTTGACTGAGACTGAGCAGGTGGTTTAGGTCCCATAAACTCTTTACCCTTTAGCACCTCTCCTTTGAAGTTGCATGGTTCTTTACTCCTTGAAATATGCACCCACAAGTAGAATTACTTAACACAAGACATCAAGACAAGACATAATAACAGAGATAAAATGAATTTAAAATAAAAGAAACAATTTGCTTAACAGATCTAGACTGATGCTTCCGAGAGGCTAAACTAGATAAGGCGCTCTCAGGATGGTTAGAGAAATGAAAACAAAATCTACATGTTCAAAGAGCAAGTCCTAGTGGCTCTGACCTCTCCTGGGAGAGTCCCAACCTCATGCTATGTCCAGATAAATTCTCTCCTGCTTACACAGACAACAGTCTTTCAAAGTCCCCAGTATTAGAGATCATTATCCTATTTGGCAAGGTCACCTCTCTTGCCAAAATCTTTGATGCCTGAGCTACATTCACCTCAGTGGGAGTTTTTCAATTTCGAAGCATTTTAGCATTTCACAAGTCATTCTGCAAGTCTCTTCTTCCTAACCTATTAAGTTGATTGGTTTCTGCAGAGTCATTGTTTTGGAGGGAAAACAGCAAAACTCCCCCAGCCAGATGGAACTAAATCAAAAACTCACATCCCTCAGCTATGGAATATTAATTGACTGATAACCATAGTCAGATTGTCACATTCCCATTTAAAGTATAGGGGACATCTCTGAAACTTGGTTGTACATTGGGTTGATTATAGAAGTATTAATCAAAAGCAGTAGAAACCTGGAAGAAATGACAACATTTATCCCCTGAGTTGTACGTACTTTAACTATGTATTAATTATTATTAATTATTATTATCATAGCACCTACGAGCCCTAGTTTTGGGCCAGGACCCCATTCTACTAAGCGCTGTGAAAACAGAACAAAAAGCCAGTCACTGCCCCAAGGAGCTTACAATCTAAGGCTACCTGTAAACCAAAAACTTTGGATGACTCAAGTTATGTTGGTATAAATCTGCCACAGTTAGTGTATTTGTTGTGCATACTTGGCTCTTTGCATTGATACTGTGTGTATTCACCAGAAGTGCTTGTGTCTGTATACAATACAATACAATACAGTGTATCATGGGTGAGTATCCTAGTGTGCAACCCTCCACCATCCACTGCACTGTCTTTTAGGAAGTTTTAGAACTGCATGGTGGGGCAGAAATGAGTCACATTGGTGTGATTGTGAGCAAGTGGTCAATTTCCCAGCACGCAACTGTCTCCATCCCCAAATGTCATCTCTATCCCATAATGTTGTGTCTTTTTTAAACATCCCATGAACCAGCACAGCCTACCATCTCTGACAGAAGCATGGTGCCCGAACAGCTGTGCACAATTGTCATTATCATTGCGAGCACAAGATGCACAATCCTCCGGTATTGGCAGAGCTGCAAGAAGAAACGAATCAGCAGAGGGCATGATCATTTCCGGCAAAGAACATTCATGTGTATTTTACCGCATGGCTTTTGCGGGTCAGTGTACATGAAGCTGTGGTTGTCCCCAGAGTGCAGTATTAGGAGTAGGAATGCAGCCCCTGATACCACATGGAATATTGAGAGGTGTCTAGGGAGGTGCTGTAATGGAGTTCTCCATGGAATATAAAAGGAGATGAGCCCATGATTGCTGAACATGTAGGTCCACAAGTCTGCTTTATCTGTGTTTGCTCATGGAGAAGCCCCTTTATGTCTTGATGCATATGTCTTGATGCCTCCTTTTCCTGCTGGGACTCCTGAGCATAGATGACTCGTGTCTCCTGATGCCGGGCATAGGGGCCAAGCGAGCTGGAGCCCCCTTTCCACTGGCATGTTTTTGGCTTGCTTGGACCCTGCCCCCAGCAGTTGGGCCCAGACGGGGAGCAGTGGGGGTTGGGTGGACCGCCGCCCCAGCCAGGCTCTCTCGTAGGCAACTGCCGCACTGCACAGAATAACTATCAGAGTGGCCGGCGTGAGAAATGGCTGGTCCCAGACATTCTGCTCCCCACCCAGGCCCGGCTGCCAGATACAGGGACCGACTATGCTGGAGGGAAGGCACAGTGGGAGAAGGGAGCCCCTCTCCCTCCGCCCACCCCAGCAGTCCAAGCAGAAATATGGTGGGGGGTGCACTTAACCCCACATGCTCCCACTACATGTCACCTATGTGGCCTGGGTCTTTCTCCTCTCCACTCTTTCCTTCTCCAGGCTGTCTGCAGTGTTCATCCTCCCGGCCCTTTGGTTATGGTCTGATGCAGCTCTGGTTTGCAGGATTTCACTAAACATGTCATCCCGGATCCTTTTCTTTCTCCTCTTTATCTGGCTCAGGTGTTCCATAGCTGTGGAAGGGGAACCCCTCAAGGCCTCAAAGGCAGCAGATAAAACACACAGGGGAACCATTGTCAATATAGTGACAACTGACAATGAAAGTTAAGATTCAGAACTCTCTTCCCTTGCTTCCCTAAAGTTTTAAACAAGACATGACTGTTGACACTTCTTCTTGGGAGTGTTGTGCATGGTGGAACTCACAGCCCAGCCATGGTGAGTATGGCTTGCCAGGGGTAAGGGAAATGAGGAGAGAATTGCTCAGTTGCATGGAATTAAGTGTATAGGGAAATGGCATTGAATAGTGGCACCAATTTCCACGGGCAGTGGTGATTTTAGTTGATACCTCACTCCTGAGGGTAACAAAGGCAGAGAGCACAGCTGCTGTTGGCATCCTGAAGCCACCTGGGGCCGTATGCTGCTCGCCTGTGTGCTGTGGTGGTGCCTGCCAAAGTTATCATTGATGTTGGAAAGTGTCCGACTGCAGAGAAAGAAAAACAGCTGCCATCCCTAGAAACCTTTGGGAGAGAATTGCAGAGTACCTCCATTAAAGTTTCATTGAGATCTCTCAGGAGGAGTCAAGGGAGAGCCCTGCATACATAGACAAACTGCTCTAACCCTACAAGACAATGAAAAGCAGATAACAATGCTACTTCTTTTTGTTGTACCGCTCCCTCTTCTAGTACAAGGAAATTAATGAATTAATAGCTGTGTCCTATTACATAGGGGGCACCACCAATTCATTATTGTAATGGGAAATATAATTACACACTTATCCAAGGTTTCTTCCTCTGCATCTGCCTCACTTGTGTTCAACTACTGGGACTGACTGGAGTGTGGTGGAGTCCCAAGCAGGTCCTGGCTCATGGCACCGCTGGAGCTCCCAGTCACTCACTGTGACTCAGGCTCCTCAGAGTGGCATGAGGGGTAGGTTGGGGTCGAGTACTGAACAAGTATGGCATGGAGTTCTTTGTAAAAGTGGCTGGTCTGTGATCTGTTGGCCTCCATAGTCTTTTTAAATGCCTGATGCAGCTCCTTCACTTTCACTCAGCACTGCTGCTAGACCAGCGGTTCTCAAACTTTTGTACCGGTGACCCCTTTCACATAGTAGGCCTCTGAGTGCAACCCCACCCTTATAAATTAAAAACAGTTTTTTATATATTTAACACCATCATAAATGCTGGGGGCAAAGCGGGGTTTGGGGTGGAGGCTGACAGCTCGTGACCCCCCACGTAATAACTTTGCGACCCCCTGCGGGGTCCCAATCCCCAGTTTGAGAACCCCTGTGCTAGACCCTGTCATATTCCTTCTACATCCCCTGGGCAATCTGTTCATAGATGTCCATGTTCCTATGTCTGGCCCTTAGCTGTGTTTGCACAGCTTTTTCTCTGCACAAGCCCAGGAGATCCAATATCTCTTCTCTGCTCCAAGCTGGAGCATGTCTGGAGCATGTAGCAGGCATGGTCATCTGGGCAGCTGCACACCACCATGGAGACAATCAGAAAAAGACATTTCAAAAATTTGCAGGGCTTTAAAGGAGTGATGTTGGTGGCTTCCAGTTTCCGTGGCCCCTGGGCAGTGGAATTCACAGTTGTGACTGGAGCGGTCAGTGTTGGGCATTGTGGAATAGCAGCTGGAGGACTGTTAGGATGGACATATGTAATGCAGTGTCTACACTTGTGCTGCCTTAACCTCAATATGACCATTGCTCAACACTGGTCGGGGACTGTGGGTGCTTGTACTGTGTAACTGCATAGCTGTAAGATGCACTTACTTCAGATTTAAGTGTAGACACATACACAGCTAGGTCAGCACAAGGCAGCTGATGTTCACCAGGCCATAGTATAAGACCGGGGTTGGCAACCTTCTGCACACATCCCATCTGGGTAATCCACTGGCCGGCCACGAGACATTTTGTTTACATTGACTGTCTGCAGGCACGGCCCCCTGCAGCTCCCAGTGGCCCTGGTTCACTGTTCCTGGCCAATGGGAGCTGCTTTGGTATGATGTACATGTTGATGGGCCAGAGGAATAAGATCGAGCAAAAAAGCAACTAACTGGAGGATGTAAACAGATTTAAGTTAAAGTGGACTTCCTGCATGTATTGCTGTGATGAATGACAATGAATAGTTGCTGGGCCAGAGAAAGAAAGTGAGAATGACTCTATAGTTTGGCAGTTAGGGCAGAGGTGGGCAAACTTTTTGAGCCCAGGGCCACATCTGGTTGGGGAAATTGTATACAGGGCTGGAGCAGGGGGTTGGGGTGTGGGAGGGAGTGTGGGGTGTGGGAGGGGGTGCAGTGTGCAGGAATGGGCTCAGGGCAATGGATTGGGGTAGAGGAAGGCTGCGGGGTGTATGAGGGGGCTCAGGGAAGGGGGTTGGGGTACAGGAGGGGAACAGACTGTGGGAGGGAGCTCAGGACAGGGAGCTGGGGTGCAGGAGGGGTGCAGGGTGCAGCAGGGGACTCAGAGCAGGAGGGGTTCGGGCTTCAGCTACATAAAGTAGCTCTGGGGTGGCAGCAGTGTGCACCGGGGCCAGAGCAGGTTCCCTGCATGCCTGCCCTAGCCCCATGCTGCTCCGCTCCAGGAAGTGGCTGGAACCATGCCCCTGTGCGGCCCCTGTGGGAGGGGAGGGCACAGGGCTCCGCGCGCTGCCCTTGTCACCCCTCCAGGTACCTCCCTCGAAGCTCCCATTGGCCGTGGTTCCCCATTTCCGGCCAATGGGAGCTGCGGGGGGCGGTGCCGGAGGCAAGGGCAACACACAGAACTCTCCCTGTCCCCGGCAGGGACGTGGCGCAGGTGCGGGGCCTGCGGCACCACGGCGGGCAATCCCGCAGGCCGGATCCAAAGCCCTGAGAGGCTGGATCCAGCCCGCGGGCTCTATTTGCCCACCCCTGGCCTAGGGCATAGGAGACCCACATTCATGTCTTTGCTCCAGTAACTGTTTATTTATACAAAATGGAACAGTTTTAAAAGGAGGGATTGAGATAATCCCACACAGACTATCCCATAGCCCCGTGGCTAGGGCACTCTCTTGTAGTGTGAGATGCTCAAGTTCAAATTCCTAGTCTACATCAGACAGAGGGAGAAATTAAACCCATGTCTCCCATATGTCAGGAGAGCACTCTAACCACTGGGGAAAAATTATAGGGACAGCACTACCAGCACCTGCTGCCACCCTTTTGTAACTCTGCTCATAAAATCAAAATGTTTCAGAAATGTTTCAAAACTTTTTCAATTCACCATTTCCAATACATTTTGATTTTTGGCGGGTTTGGTTGAAGCTATTAGGCAAATTGGATACTAATGGGTTGATTGAAACCACATTTTTTAGTAATGAAACAGTTCCCTTAAAAATGCTGTTCGGTTCTAGATCTAAACACCCAGGTTATCCTAGTCCATAATTCTTTATGATGAGATACTCTAGGATTCTTTCCCAGTCCTAAGGCATATGATAAAGACATAGGGCAGACCATAAACCCTTGGGTGATTTTTGCCTGCATCTTCGCTAGAAAATATGCAGGTTTTAGCCCCACTGAAAGCAACACCTAAAATCTATTCTATATCTGAAGTCATGTAAAAATATCCTTGATTTCAAGCACCTCAAAATTGAGTCAGATTTTTTTTTTTCTGTGGGGATTAAATGGCTGGGCTAAAACCCGGATAAGAGCCTTGGTTAACTGTGCAGTGAAGACATACTCTTTGTGTTGCATAATATATTATACTCCCCATCTGATATATTTAAACTAAGAGTAAATTTTTCAAAAGTGCCTAAGTGACTGGGAGCGTAAATCCCATTTTTAAAAGTGATTAACCTTTTAGGGGCTAGATTTACACAGGGACTTAGTTATTCCATCGCTGAGAGTCTCCATGCCTAACTTCTAGGCTCTGAGAAAATCACTGGGATTTCCAAAGCCTGAGTGAGGCACTCAGCCTTCCTATACAATGAATGGAGGGAGACAGGTGCCTAACAATAGGATTCACAAAAGCTGCTTGCTCCCCGCCTAAGCTAGCCAATGGGAGATGCTGAGGAGAAGGGTGTGTGCTAAGCCTCATCCCTCTCAGGGAGTTTGTTGCCTGCATATATGTTGTGGGGGGTACCTCTCTCTGCTTGGGATCCTCAGCTGCAAGCTGTCTCTGGGAAGGTGCCTAAGGTTTTTCTTGCAAGGGTGAGAGGGGAGGACTTCTCTCATAACTTTTTGTCCAGTGATCAGGTTACTCAGCTGGGATGTGAGAGACACCTCCCACCCCCCTTTAACTTCCTCTCCACTTGAGGAGAAGTGATTTAAACAGGGATCCGCCACTTCTCAGGTGAATGCTCTAACCACATGGCTATGGGATATTCTGATTCAGGGGTCCCTCCATCTCTCCTGTTGAAGCTGTTCCACTTTGGATAATTGAGGAGTCACTGGAGTAGGACGGGCCTAGCTCTTGAGTCTGCTTGTTTAGCCTAACTAAAAGAAGGTTGAGGGGAGATATGATTGCTCTCTATAAATATATAAGAGGGATAAATACTGGAGAGGGAGAGGAATTATTTAAGCTCAGTACCAATGTGGACACAAGAACAAATGGATATAAACTGGTCACCAGGAAGTTTAGACTTGAAATTAGTCGAAGGTTTCTAACCATCAGAGGAGTGAAGTTTTGGAATCTCCTTCAAAGGGAAGCAGTGGGGACAAAAGATCTATCTGGCTTTAAGATTAAACTCGATAAGATTATGGAGGAGATGGTATAACATGATTTTGGTAATTAATTGATCTTTAACTATTCATGGTAAATAGGCCTAATGGCCTGTGATGGGATGTTAGATGGGGTGGGATCTGAGTTACCCAGGAAAGAATTTTCTGTAGTATCTGGCTGGTGAATCTTGCCCATATGCTCAGGGTTTAGCTGATCACCATATTTGGGGTCGGGAAGGAATTTTCCTCCAGAGCAGATTGGAAGAGGCCCTGGAGGTTTTTCGCCTTCCTCTGTAGCATGGGGCACGGGTCACTTGCTGGAGGATTCTCTGCTCCTTGAAGTCTTTAAACCACGATTTGAGGACTTCAATAGCTCAGACGTAGATGAAGTTTTTCGCAGGAGTGGGTGGGTGAGATTCTGTGGCCTGCGTTGTGCAGGAGGATGGACTAGATGATCATAATGGTCCCTTCTGACCTAAATATCTATGAATCTATGAATCTATGCTACAGTTGGGGTGACTGTGCTAATGATTAAGCTATAGAATCATTCTTACACATATGCGTGATCCTTCTCCTCCCCCAGCCCCCCCACTCCCACATTGTAAGCCTGGACTCACACTCAGCTTTGAGCCCAACCTCATCCACACACAATTTTTTCTGACTTGATTCAGCAAGCACTCAGGACTCTGTTCCTAGGATCAGAGCAGGGGTGGGTGGGTCCAAGATTGAGTCCCACTGGAAATATTGACAGAGCCTGTGGCTGAGAGTCTCCCAGCTGGGGTATACAGGGTTGGGCTTGTGCTACTATGCTAAAAAATAGCTGTATGGACATTGTGCCTGAGGTTGGAGCTTAGATTCTGAAGCTTGAACATCTCTACTGTGACTCAGGTTCAAGCTGTCACTTTGCAATGCAGATGCAGCTCAAGGCACAGATACATGTCAGAAGGTCTGTGTAGGGCAGTATGGATGCATTAGCACTGCTTTGAGACCCCAGTCCAATAACTGTAAACCCACATTTGCAAAACACTGTAGGTGCTTGAGCATGGCCTTGGAAACACTGAGTTCACAGGCACAGGTTGCGCAGACCTGGATTTAAAATGTAGTGTAGACATATCCTCTCTGGCCCAGTGATGCTTTACGCATTTAATCCAAAGTGTAATGGCTTCAACGGGAGAGATTGCAAAAGCCCCCCATCAGAATATCCCATAGGCTACAGGTTAGGACACTCACCTGAAAATTGATAAATCCCTCTCTGCCTCAGACAGAGGGAAGACTGGAACTGTAAGTCCCCCACATTCTGCCTGAGTTCCCTAACCACTGGCCTACAAGCCAGGGTTGCTGTTAATAGCTGCTTTATGTGTCTTAGGTACGCTCAGCATATGCCTACCAGTTTGGACCTCTCATATGAGTTAAGTAGAAGAACATCCACGTTCTTCCAGGTCCTGCACTGCACTGGGGCTTAGGCATCCAGAAGCCTGGAGTGAGGCCACAGTAAGCTTTTACTGCAAAAACTTAGGTGAAAAGTGAGTTTAGCCACCTACAGGGTTTGGTGGCAGCTGCACGGGGGTTATGTGAATGCCGGAGGCACCTAAGCCTTGGACTTAGCCAACTGGCATTAGGTGTCTACATGCCTTTGTGAATCTAACCCTTAGAAACCTAAATCCCATTGATTTTCAAATTATAAAGACCCTAGTCAGCTGTTGGGCAAACAGGTATGTTAATTAACTACCACAGAACATTAGGGCATATTGTTTAAATAAGAAGAGAGCAGAGTGTCATACTGCTATGTGCAATAAGAAAGAGCTGAATTCAGCTACAGCCCAGTAATATCTTTTTTTTTATTTCAAAGGGACATCTACAAAAATATGGGCTCTGAGCACCCCGGTATTCAAGAGTGATGTGGTAGTTAGAGCAGAACAACATTTTTCCAACCAATGATTTATTTGTTGAAAAACACAGTTTCGGGCAGACCAAAATTATCTGACAATTTGTCTCAAGTTCTCTGAACAGTTTTGCCCAAAGCAAAAAAGTTGAAATATTTAAGTGATGTTGAAATAAAATGTTTTGACCCCCAATTTTTTTTAATCTTGGGCATTTTAACAAAAGGACTCATAAAATAGTTAGAGAAGGAGGTGACAGTACCCCCCCCTTTATAGGTATTAGCCCAGTGGTCAGGGCACTCACTTGGGGCATGGGACACATAGGTTCAATTCCCTCCCTTTGCCTGACGTGGAAAAATGGGTCTCCCACAGGAGAATGTCCTACCCATGAGACTGAGATATTCTGCTGGTGTATTTTCTCGGTCTCTCCTCTTGAAGCTGTTCCACTTTTTATAAATAATTAAAATAGCCAGCAGCATAGAGGCATGAATGGGGGCCTCCTACAGCTTAAGTGAGCTCCTAACTACCAAACTATGGAGTCATTCTCACTCTTTGGCCCTTTGAAATTGCCAGTGAACTGAAAAATCCATTATTCACCCAGCTCTAGTTGCAATTACACTGAAATATGATGCAAAGAATAAAGATACCATTTAAGGTAAGCAATATCTTATGCTATATGCAACACAGAAACCAGTTCTTTCCCCAGAAACACCTTCTTTAGGGACTCCCTAGTCGTTACTGAGTCATATCCCCAAGTATGATCAATCCTGAATATTTAACAATCGTATGTCAGGCCCCAAAATCATGACATTTTTTAAAACAATCAACGCTGTGTCCTTTTCTTTATTTGCCTTCTGTTTTTTGAGCCGTTGAGATATGCTGGGGTTCTGATTGCAGGCTTTTCTCTCCAAAATGAGCACTAGAAGCTAACTTTCAAAAGTAAAATAAAAGCTACGATTCTCACTTAATTACACTCTGCCAAGGTTGGTGGTTAATGAACACACCAGAATACCACAAGACGATCAATAAAAATCACAAATTAGCGTTGCTACCTCTCTCTCCTAGTTAACGTTGCTTTCTTATAGAAACTTTTTTTTCCCCATGCCTTTCTGGGACTTACTTTTAAATTTAGCAGAACCAAGCAGCTGTAGTCCTAAAGGAGCCATTTTGAACAGGCTGCCACTTGCTGTTTGTTGACTCTTTCTATCTTCTAGTTGGTGAGTACCTCTTACGTTTCTCCCCAAGTTATGTTTACTTGGAGGTATACATCTCACACCCAATATTGAAAAAATAACTGAAACAAAGGGGAAGTGCAAAAAAAAAATAGAAGCAATTTTTTTAAAGTGCAATTACTGCTGGAAAGATTTTTACTGTATATTTTTACTGTATAAAGATTTTTACTGCTGGAGGGAGGGAAAAATCTACAAGAAGAGTCTAATTCTTTCTTTTAAGTATGTGGAGGAAGCATTATCAGTTTGTATCTCTTTTAAATTAGCGATTTGTATTTAATTGGTGGCATCACACACTCTCTAGCATCAGAAGGAATCACAAAGCTGGGAATGAAGCTTTAAAGAGTGTTATTTTTCAAGAAAACAATGAGCCAATCCACTCATTGTGTTCTAGGCTGCCAGTGTGGTGAGACTGCGGCCTATAATGCTGACAAATATCATCTGATTATTTCCTTGTACTCCCCCATCTGTCTGTTTCCATCTATTTTCTCCTGTCCTATATTCAGATTGCAAGCTCTTCGGGGCATGGACCAGTTTTTTAGTTTGCATTTGTACAGAACCTAGTCATTGCAGTGGATTCTGTGACTACAGCTCCTAGGTTGTATGGTAATAGAAATAATAATAAAAATAATATGGTTTATTATGTGTTCAGCACCTTGGTTATTAAAGAAGCTTCATGTAACGTTAGCTTAAAGAGCTTGAACTAAATAGAAGACAGTAGATTCAGCATCTGAACAAAGTTTAGTAATAAAAAAAATTGAAGTAGCATATTCTGAATACTTGGAAATGCATATAAATACAGTTCCAAGACACTTCTTGGTGTAATAAAATCTAATGGTGGGCAAATAAAATTTTAGACTGAATTACTGACACAGCATTCATGTATCTTTATTTTATTGATTTTTTCACCATGCATCTTCTATGTCTTTTGAAAGCTGTGTGTCCAGTTAAACAACGAAATACATTATTCTGATGTCTTGAATAAGCAAACAACAAATGAAGGACAAGCGTGGGTACAATAATACACTAGAACAACAGTTTTTCATTTTCAACCCACTGTCCAAAAACTTGCGTGGGCAACTAGGGTCTTAGAACAAAAAATTTCTTATTGACTCCCATGTGTATTCTGAATCATTAGTATTGAATAAGTCTTGTGCAGTTTTTTGGGTTTGGAATTTCAGACATCAGTAAAGCCACTTGTATCCACACAGTCATGAATAAAGTCTCTAAAATATTCAGAGTAGCCTTGAAGCTAGCACACTTCTCCCTGGTTAATTTGTGTTTGTGAAATAAATGATAGGATATTCATTGAAATCCTGGGATAATGCATATATAAGATATGTTTCAGGAAACATTATATGATTAAATATTCAGGGACTTCTTTGAAAACACATTTGCTTTGCTTCTGGCATATTTATATATATATATTAAAGATATCTGAAGCACTCCATATCATTTAAAAAGAATCTATTCCTCTTCTATGCCCATAGGTGGGTAATTTACTTATCAAACTTTTTTTCTTCTACAGAGAATAGAGACTATTAAGACTACTTTAAAAGTGGGTTGAATCATCTTTAAATTTATTCATCTAAAATAGTGTCAGCTCCTGATTTCAGTGCATGAGATGATTTCTTATCCTAAAAAAAGAAATAGCTTCTAGGCATCAGCAAGTTACATAAAAGATGCATTAGAAGGCAGTTATTGCAATCTGAAACTATTACACAGTGCAGACATTTTAAAATCGGTATAAACATTCATAATATGCTTCCACTGAAGTTGGAAAGAGCCAAATGGAAATGTTACATTTAATTAAATAAATAAAATTAATAATATATCCAATCAATATGTAAAATAATCTTAAATGAATGTAAACACTGGAGGAGGGAAGAAAAAGAAAAATAACATTGATGCATTTTAATATTCCTAATTCCCCCTCTGCATGTGTATACACACATGCTTTTTTGGGGTGTTTATGATATATACACTAATATATGCTTTTTTAATTGATGCAGAATTGATGCAAATGTAGAAGGAAGTCAAAAACGTTGGTACCCTAAGAAACCCTTGATGACAACTGGCAAAGGGTTCACTGATTTGTAACAGGAACTCCTCTCAGGCCAGACACACTCACTACACCTAACACTTTGCTGTCATAGTACTTATCAATAAAGATTGTCATGTGAGATTGTAAGTGAAAGCCAGGATCATGCTGGTCATTAATAGTGTTGTGAAATGTATTATATGGTTATATTTAAAAAGTTATGTCTATACACTGAAAATATGAAAATATGTCCTTCTAGTTTGTATCAAGACCTTACTCCCCAGCACAGGTGAAAAACTGGTTTTGCCAGACAGAGGGATGTATATTCACATATCTGCCAAGGTTCATATGTAGATTAAGCGCTTAAGCCAAGCACAGTGGGAGTTACATTTGCATTTCAAGTCAACAGGAGGATGTGAAGAGGACTTGGAGACAGCAGACCAGGAAGGGAATTAGAGGGAGTCATCCTGATTCTGAAATCAAAACAATGAGTTTGGGGAAATATAAGGGAAAGCAAAAAGCTATGCGGGTATCTCTTTACTGGGGAAACTCCTTGAAGGGTGAAGGTTATTCATGAAAACTTGGATCCTAATTTTAACTGAAAACCAACAGTTCTGTCAAAGACTGAATCCTTGGGAGAGAATCTACTTTATTAAATAGGAAAGGTAATCATTAATAAATATGAACTTACAATTGCATTTTATGTTTTGTTTTATGTGAAAACATTCTCTTTCCAATATTCTTTATCATTATTCATTTGAATCTTTGAATCTCTGTTCTTTGTTAATAAACTTATTCTTGTTTGTGTTATAAAGACATCTCAGTGCTGTGGTATTAGGTGAAATGTGAATCCTCAGTTTGATCAAACAAGCTGATGTGTATACTGTTCCCTCTGGGGACAGTGAACCTGATAATTTCTGTGAGTGTTCAGTGCAGGAGCTGAAGACTGCAGGGGATTCTTTTTTGGGGGGAAAGGGGGGCTCAGAGGCTGGGGGTATACCTTTGTTACCTACAAGGCAAATTAAGGGCTGGCAGATTACTGAGGAGGTTGTTTGGGTGGCTAATGGACTAGTGGCTAATGGACAACTTAAGCACAAACAAGTCTGTCTCTCTCGCTGAGACAGGGGGTAATAAGGTGACTCACAATCCTGGGCATCCCAAGAAAGTGTCACAATGTTCAACTCCCCTTTTCCCACTAATACGTGTGTGTATGTAGACATAAAGGATGTCATAGACCTATAGATACAGAACTTGTGACAAGTTTCAAAGCAGTGAGAACTTTTATCATGGAAATATATGCCCTTGAAAAGAAGGATTTACAGTAACCTTGAGAAAACCTTCACTCCATTGTTGTACCAGGCTTCCTGGTAGCAAGTTAAAAGCGTCCACTAATAACCTGAAGGGAGAACTGAACTGATTTCTCTATTTCTCATGCAGTTCATCCCTTCTCTGGATGGCATGTAGTTGGTCCCATCCAGATATGACTTACATCTGAGGCTCACATAACTATGTTGAGTAATTTTTGCCTTTGGATAGCACTGGATTGCGATGTCAGGTATTTTAAAAGCAATCCTATGGAAAGGAAACCTTTGAGCCCCTCTAAGGTTTAGATTAATAGATTCCAAGGCCAGAAGGGACTATGTGATCATCTAGTCTGACTTCCTGTATAACACTGGCCCATAGAACTTCCCCAGAATAACCCTAGCGCATGTCTTTTAGAAAAAAAACATTCAATAAAGTAGATCTTTCTCATTCACACATCTCAAAATACATCAGTTGAACACTGAGTGAAGTCCTGGCCCCTTTGAAGTCAGTAGGAGTTTTCTGTTGACTTCAGTGGGCCTGGAATTTTACAGTATGACTCAGTCACCAACCAGAGTCAGTGCTGTTATAAATCAACATAGTTCCACCTTCTTTAATAGAGGTATGCTGATATACACCAGCTGAGGATATGACCCCGTATATTCTTTGAACAACGTATAAAAAAATTCCAGTGAAGTATTTTTCATATAACAATGAGGTTTTTTTGTTGTTTTGTTTTTTCCGCCCACATAAGGTATATCTAAACTGCAGCTGGCCTCATGCCTCCCAGTCTGGGTAGACAAACACATGCTACCTTTTCTCAAGCTAAAAATAGCAGTGTGCAGGGGCCGCAGGTTTGTAGAAATTTGGGTGGTGCCCAGAATGTCCAGAGCCCCCTCCCACCCCCACCCGAACTCTGCCCCCGACCTGCCTAAGGCTCTGCGAGTGAGTTTGCGTGGGAGGAGGAGGTCTGAGGTGCAGGCTCTGGGCTGGGGCAGGGGATTGGGGTGTAGGACGGTTGAGAGGTTGGGCTCTGGGATGGAGTCTGGGGTGCAGGCTCTGGGATGGAGTTTGAGTGCTGGGGGCAGGCTCTGGGCTGGGGCCAGGGGGTGGGGGTGCTGGAGGGAGTGAGGGTTGCAGGCTCTGGGACAGAGTTTAGGTGCAGGCTGGGGGTGGGGGTGCAGGCTCTGGGAGGGAGTTTGGGGATGTGAAATGGTGTGGAGGGAGGGGGTGCAGGCTCTGGAACAGAGTTTGGGTGTAGGCTCTGGGCTGTGGAAAGGGGTGAGGGTGTAAGAGGGAGTTTGGGTGCAGGAGGGTGTGTGTGGGAAGGAGGTGGGGTGCAGTCTCTGGGATGGAGTTTGGGTGCTGGGTGCAGGGTCTGGGCTGGGGCAGGGGTTGGGGGGTGCAGGAGGGGGTGAGGGGTGCAGGCTTTGGGAAGGAGTTTGGGGGAAGGAGGATTGGGGTGCAGGCTCTGCAAGGGGGTGGAGCGTACGGCACTTACGGGGAGGGGCTTACTTCCTGCTGCCCCTCACCATAGCCTCACTTGGGGTGGGGGTGGGGCTGCCCCTTGCCCAGCGTTGGGCAGGAGTGGTGGCTACAAGGTGCGGGAGCAGATCACAGGGTCAAACATCCACTGAAGCCCCAGCAGCTGCTCAGGTGAGTGAGGTCAACTCCAGATGTCTCCCACCAGAAGCCCCCTCGGCGGCGTCTCCTGGTGGGTGCAGGGGGAGGGGAGGGCTGCCAAGCATGTGTGCACCCCCTCCCTCTCCATCTCCTCCTGAGGTGCAGCAGCCAGCTCCCTCAGCCTGCCGCCCGCACTGCTCTTGTGCTGTGCTGTAGCCTTAGGCAGCAGCAGCCGGCACCGGCAGCGCAGGCAGGCAAGGGAGAGCCGCGCCGCTTTCATTCAGGCAGGGTCGCTCCGAGGCTGGGCCAAGGACGCTCTGGGGCCCGGGTGAGGTGCACAGGGGAGCGCAGGCAGGGGCTGCTCCAGGCAGGGGTGGGGGAGAGACCCAGCTCCAAACACTAGTGGAGCTAGGCCCCCAGCCCTGAATATTCCTGGCACCATGGGCCCTACAACTTGGCGCCCCTGGCAGTGTGGACATAGCGGCATAGGTGACAGCATGCACTAGCCACCCAAACTCAGACCCAGGGATTTGGGTGGGCTAGTACACTGGTAGCTTGCCCTTGCTGCAACCTCTGCACTGCTATTTTTAGCCAGTAGCTTGAGCAGAGCTAGTACATCTGGCTACCCACCCAGGTTGGGAGGTGTGCTCCCAGGTGCAGTGTAGAGATAAACATAGTGCTTGCCTCCTTCCTTGGTTATGGCTTTGAGAAAGTATGTTTAAATGGGAGCCCCAGTGAGCAGATCCCCCAGTCCTTCATGTGTACAGGCATAGCTTCCTCTCACTGGTATTTAGAATTATCTCTAAATAATGGAAAGGGAGGGAAATGTGGCAAATCTTTCTTAAAATAGTGACAACCCATCTCTGGGGTTTGGAACAAAGACGACCTCAAGCTTCAAAATTTGGATCCAGCTCCGGATTTACAACAGTCTGAATTTGAGGGCTGGATATAGCCCCATTTTCAAAATTTGGTGGGGCCTACATGCAAAATACTGATATGGATTAGAAAGCACACATACAATAACCTCAGCTGGTTTGACAGTTGTTTCTTTTAGCTCGCATGCTTACTGAAACCCTATTTTAAAAAAATTGTAAAGCTGTTACATCTACAAAAGTGGGCTGCAAATTGTACGATACCAGGCATCCGTGCAAGATTTCTTATATTTTAAGTTTCTGGTTAGGCAAGAGTACCTCAAGAACATCTTTTCTTTTAATATTTTGTTACTTCTGCTCATCGGTCTACTTTCTGTCCCATCTGAAGTCAGAAAAATTAATAACAAAAAATGTCTGCTAAGATGCTTCACTTTAAATTTGATTTTTTTAAAAAGTACGTTTCCATTTTGTTCAATAGTTCTGTGCTTCTCCCCAGAAAGAAAGTAATTCAGGCATACTTACTATTTTGACATAGCAAAGGAGAGTCCATAGGATGGCAATGTTGTTCATTATTTACCTATTTTACAACAATTTTCAGAGCATTGCTAAATGCAAATTATGGGAAAATGATGATTTATCTCTATTTTTCATGCTCCATATTACCAGCCAGATCCAATTTTAAAAATATCTCATGGGGGGGGGGGGGAGAATGGAGGAGGAGGAAGGGCGAAGAAAAAGGATGTTTCCATCTGTCACTGAGTGTTTTCTTCTAACAGCTGCTGATCTGACTAATGACAGTTGCATAATTACCATTTCACACGTGTTTGATAATGTTCTTTGTTTGGTCTGCCAATTGTCTCCATGGAGTATATTCAGTGGTGCTATTCAAGAGCTGAAACCTGCTTATTTAAAATCCATGCCTAGAGCAATTTGAAAAATATGAGCTCCCTGTGTGAAACATTTATGCCTTCTGAGGTTTTTTTACCAAAAACTTCTAGTAGGCTTAATCTTCCCTCTGAAACTTGTTACTGGGAAGTCGAAGATGCACAAATATTATGGACCTTTTCTGGATGTGTATGTGCCCAGTCCAGTGTCACAATCTGGGAAAGCCTGATCTTTAGTCAGACATGAACAGAGGAGTGATTTTAAACAACACGTTTGAAGTACAGATATACTGATGTGATCCAAACCCACTGAAGACAATGGGAGTCATTCCATTGACTTCAGTGGTCTTTGAATCCATACTCTAATCTGGCTACCAACAAAGAGTGTCCATGCCAGTAAGAATGTCTATGCCCGTCAGGATTTTTATCAGATAAGTGCAAATTTTAGTGATACTTTAATCATACCTACTATTCTCTAGGTCATTCAGCTATTGCTGTCCTCCTTATGTGTTGGTGAGACTCTGAGACTACATATTCCTTTCCCTGTGACCCTTGCATTCAGATTACCCTGCACTTAAAATTAAATTTATCCTCTGACTCTCCCAGTAGTCAATATCCTCACTTAACCATATCAATAATTAGTTTTTCAGAATTAAAAAAAAATACTGAAATATTTTCTATGAACATTTTTATTACCTTCCCTCCCACTCCCCACATTCCAACCCACTATAGCTGGTCAGAAAACTGCCAAAGCTTTTTCCCAACAAAAATGGAAACATTTTTCATGAACATTTTCATCCAAAGCAATGGTATTTTTTGACTAGCTCAATTCATGTTACTCTCTGAGGTTGATTTGTTTTTTTAAATAAAAAAAATTATCAAATTAGAGAGAAAAGTCACAAATGAAAGTATAATTGGAAATAGTCAAATCTCATCAGTGCTCAAAAAGCATTCACCTCTGAAAACCAGTCCAGTTTGTAAGAGTTAGGTATTTTAATTTTAATTATTATTGTATTTGGGCAACTAAATATATAGTTAGCTTCAGGCACACAGTTTTGAAATTGTTGACCACATTCGCCTTGACGCAACAGACGCAGCAAAAGCAAATGTGAGAAAACACTTGTGAAGTGTAGGCTGAAAAGTCACTCAGCAGTAGTAACATTTATTCAGAAAAGAAGTTCTGGCATATTTACAAGTATGTATTGACCCATAATAGTCTATCATATTCTATTTTACATTAGTTCTTACACTACCTTCATCACCATAGTATCTGTGTGCATCAAGCAACACGATTAACATCTGTCAAGTGTGATTCAGTCACTCTTTCATCATCTCTCCAGGGGATAAATTGTGTGTTCAGTGGTAAGTTTTGTTTTGGTAGTGTGTGTGTGTGTGGGGGGGGGTGTTTTAAATGTACACTGTAATATGTGTATCATCATGACTCAGGCATCGAGATACAGTCTGTCATAATTGATTCATATTTCATGACATTATGTGCTCTTGTAGTTTACCACAGAGAGATGAAATACCATTTATAGAAATTCTTCACCTTTTTTGGCTGGTTGGAGTTTAGCTGTTCTGAAAGTCCATTGCTCAGCTGCTTTACTAAAAGAACATAGGAGATGGTTGAAAGTCTGATGGGCTGTATGTCTCTTAGCACCTTTGGAGTTTTTACAGTCCAGAAGAATGATTATAGCATAATTCCAGTCCTTTGACACTTTCTTATGTGTAGTTCAAATGGATGAGTTTCGCTGGCTCCATGTTATTGGGTTTCCTTCAACTTTTATGATATCACCAGTGATACCATCTGTCTCCGGTATTTTTCTTTTTCAGATCTTCATGACTTTCTGCATCTCTTCTCTGAGTGCATAAGGGAAGATTTTGTCTTTACTTCTTTTTTATGTCATAAGAGGTGGTGGAGCTTGTCATGTTTGTCTCTATGTATTCTTGTAAAGCTGCTGGTAAAGCTCATTGCTCTCTGCAGGATGTGATCTCTCTCTGTGTAATTACTCTTCCATCGCTGTCTGAGAGGGACATCTGGTGTCAATTATCTGTTGTCTTCTCATCCTGCTGCAGCTGTTTCTTTTAAGAGTATTTTAAATCATTTCTGTGTTGCACTGTATTTTCAGATTCTTTGTGATCTTTTTGCTCAAGGTCAAGCAGAACTTTTGAGTATGGAGCAATCTTTTTTTTTCTCCTAAATTCTGTTTCTTTCATCACAGATGGCTTGTATTCATCTATACAACAAAACAGGTCATAACAATGGTTGGTTATTTAACACAGATAAGGACTACCACTGTAATAATATAACTTGGACCTCTATGAATGCAGCTAAAATGAGATATAACTAGATTTTTTAAAAAATGCTTTAACCTAGTAAAGACTTGGCTGTAACTTGGTTTGATTGTATGAAAAGGCAGATCCAAATTGTTAGAATATAGCTGGTGCTCACCCATGTTAATGGTTCTCTATAATAGCCTCTTCAGTGATAGAGAAAACCCAAGAGCTTGCCTATATCTGTTTCAGTCTTTTTCCACATATTTCCATTAAATATTCTTATCACTTAAGCCATGATTTAGCATGGTACTTAAATATGTGTCTAACTTGGAGCATATGAGTAATCCAACTGAGCTGAATGGGATCATCATATGCTTAAATACCTTGAAACGTTGGGCAAAAATTGGGCAAAAGGTTAAAGGCAAAATTCATTGAAGGTCTGCACTGCCTTATTCTTGAATAATACTTGTGGAGGTCCCCAGTGGCAGAACTTCTGCTGGGAGATCAGACTGTTATACGTGAAGGGAACAGAACCTCAGTTATACAGAAGGAAGGTAAGGATCTGTCACTGTGCCAAAGTAGTCAGTGTTATCTAGAAGGTGGACATAGCTCCCTGGGTGGCCAGAGGCTTGACTGGAGCTTGACAGAAAACCTCTTGGTAGCAGAGTTGCTGTGGTGTCCTGACAAGGGGTTAAAGCTGGTGATAGAAAACACATGGAGGTCACTGGCAAAAACCATCTGCTCCATAGGTGAAAATCTAAAAGTCCTTGTCTTCACTCGAGCTTTGTACTGTGAATTAATTGATTGTCAGTTTGCTTGAGGCAATTAACACATTTGTTCAAGTTGGTCTGGATACTCCACAAATATTTGTTCTAGGCTACAAATGTTCATTGTATTTGGCTTCACAGTAAAAAATTCTTGAGCAGACAAACCTGGAGACACAGTTCCCTTCTAGCTTTCCCTTTGCCCTTTGGAGGAGGGAAGGTAGTAATTTGCTGTTTGTCTATATTAGATCAGGTATAGAGTCTGTTCACATTGCCCACACTTTTTCAGTTTTTAGTTGCATTGACAACACACAAATGTACTGTTAAAGTTTTCAGAAAAAAAGGAGTTCTTGATACATTTTTTTTGCTCCCTAGTAAAACCAAATCACTTTGACAATCTATATTTTTAAAGATATTTTTCAGTAAACATAGTGGTCCCAGTTCTCCAATCCTCCCCTTGTTATGTAAATTATGTCTCATCCCACTGAAGTCAATGGAGTTATATTGATGTAAAGCCAATGTAAGTAAGAGGAGAATCAGACCCAGTTTTTACTGTTTTTTTAATTTCACTAATTTACATCTTCTTATGAAACATCACATTATTCCATATGTGATGTGTTTATCGTGTACATTGCAACACATATTTTTAGCAATCCCAGGTAATTAATGATGACAACAAGAGAAACATACACAATTCCACACACACAGTGTTGAAAATTTACACTGTATAGCATATCATCCAGAACATTATCTATTTCAGCAAATTCAGAGAGAGATTCCATAGACCTTACATTTATTAGCCATGCTATCTGATCACCGACACAAGAGTACATGACTGGGAGAAGTAGTTTTGACAGAGGTCAGAAGCTTATCATTGCTTGGTAACCACTCCATTAGTATTCTGTTATTTACCATGTCTCACATTTCTCCTTCGCTCTCATAGAGATGATCTGCCATGGCATGACATCAGGAATAAGACATTTAAAAATTCTGGCAAATAGTTGCAGAAATTAAAAAATAAAAAGTCTATAATACGTGTTTGACATATATTTTTTTTTCTTAGCACATGGTTGAACAGCACTGATTGGGCAATGGAAAAAAATTTTATGATGTCAGATCCTGGTTGATTATTATTATTACTGTTATTGCAATAATAAGACAAGATGAAAAAGAAAATGTATATAATACCTAACTGTCTCTGATAGTGCTTTTCATCAGTAGATTTCAAAGCACCTCACAATCTTTAATGTATATATCCTTACAATGCTCCTGTGAGGTAGGGAAATGCTATTATCCCCATCTTACAGCTGGGAAACTGAGGCATGGAGGGCCTAAGTGACTTGGTCAAAGTCACACAAGAAATCTGTGGCATAGCAAGAAACTGAACCCAGGTTTTCCAAGTCCTAGGCTAGTACTCTAATCACAGGACCATGCTTCGTCTCTGATAGTGATTTTAAAAATGTATACATGCCCTGTATCTGATGTCCTCTTGTTTCCAAACAGAAATATAACTAAAACTAAGGACATCCTGATCATACTAATAATGCTTACCTTTTATATAGTACTCTTCATCTTGAGATCTCTTACCACTCAACAAAGGAGGTAAGTAAACATAATTTCCATTTGATAGTAGGAGAAACTGAGGCATGGTGCGGTGAAGTGTTTTAACCAAAGTCAAACACCAGGCTAGTAGAAGAGCTGGGAATAGAGCGTGGGTCTTCTGAATCCCAGTCCAGTAACCTATTCACTGGTCCACCGTTAAAATAAATCCCAATTGTTAGAATAGCCCCTCGGATACACAGTATATCCCCTAAAAGCAACCCAAATTACCAAATATATAAAATAAACTAAACACACTGTGACATTGCACTCCATATGCTTTATAAAAATATGTTTATAAGTGTGAATATGATGTAACTGGAATATGCTTTATGCAAAAGTTCTCTTGTAAGGTATCATTACAAAGTTTATAATCTACTGAGTGTGTTCATCCTATTTGTATGAATGTATCATTATTGTATCTGAAACTAGGGATATGAAGTATAACTCTGAGGTCCTATTGTAACTATGCAGAGTGTGGGCCATTAATGGTGGTTTAGAAACTTGAGGGCTCTGATTGACTAGGACAAATGTTTTATTTACCATGAAGCCTTCCTGTAGACATGTGGGCCAGCCCTGGAACAATGGAGGGGGGGGTCTCACAGGACATGTGAACATGTCACCTGATTCTGGAATCCATCTTCAACCATTTAGAAGGAGTTGTGGGAACCCAGAGAGACAAAAGATTTCTGCCTTGTGCCAAAGATATAAAAAGGGGTGGAACAGAACAAAGGGGTCCCAGTCTTGAGAAAGCCCCTGCTTTTCACCTAAGATGCCTGCTGGAACTAACAAGGACTGTACCAGGAAAAAGCATCGGGCCCAGACTAGGAAGGAGTCTAGTTTGTGAAAGAAGCGTATTGGAACATCACTGAGGGTGAGATTTACCTGTAATCAGTTTCTTAATATATTAGGCTTAGACTTGTGTGTTTTGTTTTATTTTGCTTGGTAACTTACTTTGTTCTGTCTGTTATTACTTGGAACCACTTAAATCCTACTTTTTATACTTAATAAAATCACTTTTGTTCATTGATAAACACAGAGTAAGTGATTAATACCCAGGGGAGCAAACAGCTGTGCGTATCTCTCTATCAGTGTTATAGAGGGCAGACAATTTATGAGTTTACCCTGTATAATCTTTATACAAAGTAAAACGGATTTATTTGGGGTTTGGATCCCATTGGAAAGTGGGTGCTAGGTGCTAGAGATAGGTGACCTGCTGAGCAGTTTTTGGGTAAACTCTGCAACTTTGGGGGCATGGACCAGACCTGTGTCTGTATTGCAGCAGGCTAGCGTGTCTTGCTCAACAAGGCAGGGTTCTGGAGTCCTAAGCTGGCAGGAAAAATGGGCTCAGAGGTAAATTCAGCACATTAGGTGACAGTCCGAAGGGGGTCTCTGTGACCGAACCTGTCACAGCCACAAAATTACAATTAAATAGGAAATTAAAATCCCCCATGAAATATGGATGAGACAGCACCATCATTCTATTTGCATAACAGCTATTCATAGATTATTATCCCTGTAACCATTATAGAAATGGGACAGAGGAAAAGGGGAGTGCACAGGAAAGATACTAAAAATAATTTCCTCCTTTTTGTATTTCTAGACATCTTCATTGTCACTACTATAGGCTTTCTATATTGCAGAATCAGCCAAAAGCCAGCAGTCCTTCCCTCTCTCCTGTCTCCCACTTGGCTGTTGTGCTCAGTAGCCTCAGGCAATTGGTCTGCTTTTAAATTTATCTTCTACTTAAAGAGCTAAATTGGGACTTATTATACAATGTTCCCAATTCAGCAGCTTCCGTAAAGGGTAAACTGAAAAGTTAGAGATGACTCTGAACCAAAACTCCAACTCGAAGCATGAGATTTAAACTTCTGTACTGTATAAGGGGTTGAACTAAAAAATCCAGATACAATTCCCTTCCTTCACCCTTACAGAGGCCTGCAATCCAATCTTCAGTGCAAATTTGCCCCAAAGTTGACTTGTCTGGGGTTCAGATAATTGCTGAAATAGATATGAGCTGCAGACTTGGATCTGAACCTGGGTTCAGACCAAGCATATGGTTCAACCCCTAAAATGCATCTCTTAAGGTGATACTCCCCCCCTTCGCACTGCTCTGCAGCAAGCAAACACCCTGTAGCTCAGAGACTAGGGCATCCAAGCATTTGTGCAGCTTCTGTTTATGCCACATCATGAATTAACTGTCAGTGGGTGTCAGATATCTGCACATGAACAGAAGCCTTCCAGAGGAAAGTGCTTTAATCAGATCTCAACAGTCTCACAGCCTCCATCAGTCTACACAGCAAAAGCCCTATTTGATCTTGAATTCAGCTCTCTACAGGATGGGGCATATTGCAGTGCTGTAGCATAAGGTGGTTAGCTCTGTGCACTGGTGTAATGTATAAATTTGTTTTGAATATGGATTAGAAGAAATTATTTTTTTTTGCCTGCAGTGCAGGGAACCATGCTTTACTTTAATTAGCCATCACCTGCAAATTCAGTTTAAAGAACTGAATGCTGTCTATTTGCAAAGGGGTGTCGCTAATTCTGCCCCTGAAATTAATCCTTAATTTGAAATAACATCAGTTGAAAGACTTTTCGGATGTTAGTTTGCAGAGATTCTTTTTATTCAATTAGCTCTTTGGAGCAAGTGAGATAGCATCTAAACACTTTCACTCTGTTGATTTAATTCTCCACATGTCATTCCCATTTTCTCATCCACTTTCATATTCACATAATTTATTGGTTTGAGCTTTTTCAAACCTACTATAAATGAGTAACAATTAAGCAAAATATTTGATGACTCTTTATGAAAATCTTTAAAAGAAAGGTTGCTGCTCTGTTGACAGAAGAGAAAGGAGAGATGAAAATAGATTTTACTCAGAGTAAATTGAAAGCTGGCTTCATTGCAATTTCACATAAAGGCTTTTACATGTTGATTCCCTTTTAATTAATACAGGAGGCAGTGCAGCTGTTTGTTCTTTCCTGAAGTTCTCTCATCATGGTAAACAAGTCTTTCTGCTCTCTTTTCTGTCTATCTTCCTTTCTTTTGCATGCTCAGTGGCACTTGCTCTCTCGCCTTCTGGTTTTTTTTTAAACTTTCTCTGTCTGCCCAGGTCCAAAAACTGATAATTCCACTGAGTAGAAAGTGATTGTAGTTTATTTATCCTATTTCTTTTTTAATAACACAAGATATTTTCCACATTAAAAATAACATCAATGAGATTTTAAACAAGAAATAATATCACTTGTGTTACGTTCCTCACAAGCCAATAAAGATTGGGTTGGGCCAGTAGGCAGACAAGAGGCTTCCAGTGAACATGTAGTTGGTGTGGGTAATGATTCTTCTAGCTGAGTAGGTGTCATTTTCTGCTTTGAGTAAACTAATGAAAAAGCATGGTGTCAGGTGGCATTGTGCTCTTGAAATTGACACACATAAAGATAACTGCTATATGTCACTAACACCAAATCTTATTTATTTCTCTCCTGATAGTAATCATGCTGAAGGCAATGAGGTCAGCACACGTTAAGCGGTGGGGGACATTCTCCGGCTTCTTGGAAAGGGTATCCCCCTTGATGGTCTAGAAAGTCAGGAAGTGACTTTCTCCTGCAGCTGCAGACCATGTCAGCATCAGAATCAGTATTCCCCGCTCCCTAGGTGACTGGAAGGTGGGGGGCACTATATGAGCCCTCTTTTACCTGGATCAGGCAGAGTAGCATCCACCCTCCCATACATGGAAGTGGCGAAGTACCGGGTTTTGTCAGGATCTGCTATAGGCATTGCGCTATTTGTCATTTCTCTGGGGGCTGGGAAGGAATTTTTCCCTCACCTCCAGACTGGCCAAGGTGAAATGTTTTTTTTTCACCTTCCCCCACAGTGGGCTCAGGGGGGCTTAGCTGAGGCAATGAAAGGCTATATGATGTCGCAACTCATTCTGTAAATGCAGGGTGGATGTCCAGTGTAGGTACTCTGTAAGGAGGAGATACAGTGATCAGATCAAATGGATTGGTAAAGGATTTAAAGGAGATCTTCTTTAAAGGAGTAGAAACAGGAGGGGCGGGAGGAGGGGTGGGGCTCCTATGACTGGTATGGCAAGGAGCCACCTCCCTCCTTTATAGCCCCCCCACCCCTTTACCTTCATTCAAAGGGTTGGGGGATGGCGAGATCCCAGCAGAAGGTTGGTGGCTGATCAGGATGGATAAGGGGGAGAGCTGATGGAACACCGCTACAACTGATTGATATTGATATTGCACTGTACTCTTTTATCTGCCAGGTACTGACAGGCATTTAAAAAATAAGTTGAGGCCTAATTAAACCACATCCAGTGTCTTCTGTCCTCCTTCCAGTATAGCTGGATGATGTGGGGGCTTGTGCAAGTCAAGCAAGTAGGATTTGTCCCTTATTCCTTCTTAAATAGAAACAGAAGTATGCAAGTCGCACTAAATTAGGAGGCAGTGTGCTAATGGATGGAACACTGGAAAGGAAGCTGGGAGACTCTGGGTTCTTCTGCTGACCTGCTGTGTGACCTTGAGCAGTCATTTGAGCTCTCTGTTTCTCCTCACACCCTATGTATATTTTGTCTTATATATTTAGATTGTGAACTTTTAGGGACAAGGTTGGTCTTTCATGGGGTGCTTGTACAGCGCCTCACACAATGGGGCTTGTAAATAATAAATTCAATACCCATATTTTATTAGCACAATCATAGCCCCCCATAGGAGATTTTTGATGCCAATAGGAGATAGTGCAGGAGTTAAAAGTTCATCATAATAAACCCCCACACACACAGTCGGGAGTTTTATAGCTTATCTATGTTCTGGATTTTAGCCATACAACAACTCTGATATGTTGGGCATAGGGTGTCTAATTTATGCATTAAGCCTTAAAATCAATCTGATAATCTCATACTACTTTTATCTTTGTACTTTTTTTGAGAAAGCTGCCAAAATTCTGAAGGCAGCTGGCCTATAGGAGCATTTATTTATGTAACAGTGTGGTGAAACCACTAGAACAAACAACTAACTCACAGGGAGAGCCTGGGTTTTATGTGTGACAAGGCAGTCTGAAGAGAGAAAAGGGGGAGGTGGGGGCTTCGATTAATCTCTATAATTTACTCGTATTTTTATCAAATAATTTTCTTGCTGAAATTCTCACCAGAAAATACAAATGCATGTTTGGTTGCAGCCAAAGGATGAAATGGTCCTGATTCTGATCTTACGTCAGTTCAATGCTCTATAACTTGACTGACTTTAGCAGTGTTACTCCTGACTTCCTGTGTGCCCGTAGAGTTGAGAACTGGCTTACGTCCAATATGGATTGCTATTATTTGAGTGAAAAATATATTATCTATGTAAACAATTGAAAAGTGGCTCTGCATAATGCTATTGATCAACTTATCTTCAGACCATCTCTGAAAGATAAGTCTCCTGTCTTAAATGGTCATTTTAAATCTCTCTCAAGGTTTCTCAGGTGCCCCCCCCTCCCATTTTAATTAAAAATGTAAAAAAAAATTCTATGTTGTAACTTACTTTTGTTGTTGCATTAGCTGTTCACTTTAAGGTAGGTTGTACTGTGGCTTTGCCCCTGTTCTACCGTAGGTTGCTTTTTTTCCCCATAATGCCAAATTGCATGTGTCACTACCATCTCTATACTAATAGGAATCTGTCACATAGTCCCGAGCCCTGTTTACCAACTCCTCTTGTACCTGATCCTCTTCTACTTGAACTGAATAGTAAAATTGCCATTGACTTCAGTGGGAGAAGGGTTGAATGCATTAGACCAGTGTTTGTCAACCTTTTTGATATCAGGGACTGGATTGCTGCTTTCCTAAACAGTGTCCAGGAGATCTCAGAGACTGGTGCCGGTCCACAGATGGGTCATTGAGAAACACTGCATTAGACTATGAAAAGGAGGACTTGTGGCACCTTAGAGACTAACCAATTTATTTGAGGATAAGCTTTTGTGAGCTACAGCTCACTTCGTCGGATGCATACTGTGGAAAATACAGAAGATGTTTTTATACACACAGAAAGCTTATGCTCAAATAAATTGGTTAGTCTCTAAGGTGCCACAAGTACTCCTTTTCTTTTTGCGAATACAGACTAACATGGCTGTTACTCTGAAACCTGCATTAGACTATATTTTCTTCTCACTTACACTATGATTGTATTGCCTTTGGTGGAGTTGTGCTTGATTTACACCTGTGTAAGTGAAAGGAGAATTGGGTTAATTAAATTTAGAGGGAATTTCTAGCACTCAGCATCTCTTAGAATTAAACCCAAGTCCAAAATGACATTCACAGCTGGGCAGAAAAAGTCTGACATAGGGCAAGTAGGTCTTGTGCTTCACTATAAAAATTGTTTTGCAGATCTTTTAAGGCCAAATGTTTCCTTCCTTCTAGAGCTAAATAAATTCTGCTGCAAACCCTATCTTTAATCTGTGCAGGAAATGACAGCATAGATCTAGGCAGAGAAATCAATATTATTAGTTGTTCTGGGCCTGATTCTCCTCTCACACTGGAGGAAATAGGAGTCACTGTTAAAATCAAAGGAGTTACACTGGTGTACAGCCTATGAAAGTCAGAAGAGAACCAGGCCTTCTGAGAGCATAAAGAGCAACAGGACAGAAACTGAGACCTGGAAATGAAATTTGAATATAACTATTTGTGATACCAGAGCAGCTCACAGTCAACTCTAGAAGTGAAACATGTATGCGCTTTTAGAACTCATTTGAAATATTGGCTAAAAATATCTCTTCTTTTTTATGACACCCTTCTAAAGCTTGACCTCTGTAAAGACTGAACTATAGGAGCAGGCAATAAGTGTATGTGGAACAGCAGATTTGCCATGTAATGTGTGACACCCTCTCACCCCCGCCCAATACATTTATCACACTTCCAAGATGCTCTTGTCTTTAAGGCACATTGAAGAGTGTGGCTACTTCTCTTTGACTACATTAATCCAAAAGGGACAAACATAGAATCTTAAAAAGCAGTTGCTTAAAACAATTCTTTTCAGTCTCTCTCAGGCCAACTTGCATGCATTTATAAAGGAATTGAAATCTACAGTATGGTTACTTACAGTCTCTCTAGAGAGTGTAGACTCAGCAAGATAACCTACAGCTATTCTATTAAAGAATGGAAGGGGAAATGCAATCTCTGAGATGAAATCTCACCTCTTCTTAACCCTGGGACAGGGGAGAGTCCTTCCACATGAGTTGTCTGAGCACTGGTTGCACTTAGGCTTCTGTAGCTTTTGATGTTGGGTTCAGGCAACAACACTGAGCACAAGGTGACCTCAGTTTATATACCGTAGTTTCAGGGCTCCTTGTGTGGAGAGGCACCCTCTGGTTTCTATTGGACACATGCCAAGTGTGTCTTCAGATTTCAGCTCTCAGATTCTCTGCTGCTTCCAGTAACATCCAGTAAATTGCAATGGTATATAACAAATTTCCTTAATCCTTTTCTTGTTGGAGGCTTTTTAAATTTTATTTATTTCAAGGATTGTATTTCATTATTAGCCCCTCCTATCAATCAGGACTCCCCACCCCCCAAGCAATTTCTCTTAATATCCCAAAGTTATACCTGGTTTGTACCTTTCAACGTTTCTCCTTCCTTGTGCCAGATAATTTCTATTAGTTCTAGAGTGCAATGATTAGTATGAAAACACACACACACACACACACATGATGTAATTGCTGCTTCAGAGTGCCCTAATGACTGGAACCATCTAGGGTTCACCTAAAGCTGTTTTCCAAATATGTCCATCTGCAGAAAGATTTAGCTTCCCTCAGCTTCCTCCTTACAACCCCATTGCCTCTTCATACATGAATCCCCATAGTCATGGGAGATGCTCCACAAAGATGTGGGCAGTTGGGGAATGTCACAGGAGCTGCTGCTGTCATCCACATGTGGTAAATTGTGGGTGAATCCCCCTTTTTTTGAATCCTCATCTCAAAAAAAATATTGCCATTAGAAAAGGTTCAGAAAAGGGCAACTAAAATGATTAGGGGTTTGGAACAGGTCCCATATGAGGAGAGATTAAAGAGGCCAGGACTTTTCAGCTTGGAAAAGAGGAGACGAAGGGGGAATATGAAAGAGGTATATAAAACCATGAGTGGTGTGGAGAAAGTGAATAAGGAAAAGGTATTTACTTGTTCCCATAATATAAGAACTAGGGCCCACCAAATGAAATTAATGGGCAGCAGGTTTAAAAAAAAAATAAAAGGAAGTTCTTCTTCACTCAGTGCACAGTCAACCTGTGGAACTCCTTGCCTGAGGAGGTTGTGAAGGCTAGGACTATAACAGGGTTTAAAAGAGAACTGGATAAATTCATGGAGGTTAAGTCCATTAATGGCTATTAGCCAGGATGGGTAAGGAATGGTGTCCCTAGCCTCTGTCTGTCAGAGGGTGGAGATGGACAGCAGGAGAGAGATCACTTGATCATTACCTTTTAGGTTCACTCCCTCTGGGGCACCTGGCATTGGCCACTGTCAGTAGACAGAATACTGATCTGGATGGACAGTCTGATGCAGTATGGCCATTTTTATGTTCTTATGTTTATGTCACACACATCTGGGTGGAACTATCCCTGCCCTCCCCATTCTTCAATACATATACAACTTTTTGCAATTAAACTTCTGGAATTTGGCCCATAAACTTAATTTTAAATTTTAAATAAAAGTATTTAGGCTCCTAATGGGATTTTCAAAGCAGCTAGGTGCCTAAAACTCAGTTTGTGCATTTAGGTACCTAAAACTGATTCAAATGGATGTTAGGCACCAAGATGTTTTTGAAAAACACAATAGGTGCCTAAATTATGCAAAAAGTTCCTTTGTAAATCTGGACCTTAGACATTTAGCCCAATGTCATTGAAATGAGGTGGGACTTTGGTTCCTAGGTGCCGAAGTCAATTTTGAAAATGAGACTTATTAGCCTTGGTCATTTACAGTGCTTTTGAAAATTTGACACAAATCTGTCTAGGTTTATGTATGTTGACCATCTGAGTATCTGATCACCTGACAAATATGATATAAGAATAACATACAGTCATTTTTTCTAAAATCTTTTGTTCTTTTCAGTTGTGGGAAAGCTAACTCCCATGAGTTTTGTATTTAGTTCTGAAAATAGCAAACATTCCATCAGTCTTATTTCTTGTGGTAGTGAGTTCCAGTCTTTGCCCTATTTCCATGAAAGTTCTGTTTCCGTCTATTGGTTGATAGTTATATTACTATAGCAAAATGTAGCTGTTGAGGAAAGTCTTGGTCATAGAAAGAGAGGCAATCCCTGAAGTAGCCAGTGTAAATCCCATGAAGGGATGTGAATTCCAAAACAGAGAACTTTGATTTTATTGGAAATCATAGTATGAATGGTGGCATTAAGCAGATGAGTCACTGCAATATGTACCAGTTAGTTTCCAGGGTGTGAGAATGAATTGCAATAATTAAACCTGGAAGTCACAAGTGCCTGTAGTTACACCTCAGTATGACAGCATGGAGTATATCCTTGGGCCAGCTTGAGATGGAAGACAGCATTTATTTTATAGCTGTCTATAAATCCTTTGACATTCAAAAGGATTCCAAGGCTGCAAATCTATTTACTAATCTGAGAACAGAAGGGATATTATGGAGAAAGCAAGTTCTTAGTGTTTCCTGCTTTCTATGAACAGCATCTCTGTCTTGATTGTTTTTGACTACCGGCAGTTGCTCTTCATATAGATACTGATCTCAGAGAAGCGTCAAGTAAGATGGGGAAGAATGTAGTTAGCTGGCATTTTCAAAGGAACCTAAAATACTTAGGTCTTGTCTACACAGAGAAACTGATTGGCATAAGTATTGGGGAATAAAGTATTCAGCAGTAGCTATTCTGAAGTAGCTACAAGAGTGGGCACTGTTCCAGAATGAGTTGCTTTTATTCAGTAATAACAACTCTGCTTTGTAAGCAAAGTAATTATATTGGAATAAAGTCATTTAACCAAGAATAGTTTATTCCACAATAACTATGCCCATCAATTTCCCCATGTAGACAAGCCTTAGCCATTCAACTGCCATTGAAATTCAATGGGAATTGAGTACTTGAGTGCCTTAGGCTCCTTTGAAAAACCTAGCCATTACATTTGTAAAGGAGATGTGTGTTATCAACATATTGCTGATATTTCATCCCAAGCTACCTCCTAAGTATCACTACCTTCCTAACTCTCTTTCTCTCTCTCTCTCTCTCTTCACAGATCAAAAGCATGAGTTTATTGCATAAAATATTTCATTTTCTATTAAAGAAAACCTATTCTAGATGGATTGTTTGGGGCTAGTTTTAATGTATTTCCTGTGACTACTTCACAGCCACCAGATCAAGTATAAATACAATATTATAATTAGCTTTTAGGTTGCATGCAACATTCATTTTTTTTATTTACAGTTTCACAGAATGGAAATGTGTGAACTTGAGTTCCATCACACTGAATACTGGATATCCTTACCTTTCTGAGGAGAAAACTCTTTGGGCTGATTGCATAAGGGGTGGAATGTAGGAGAATTAAGATTGTGGACCTCTTGTATTTGGGGAGTTTAGATTTGGCACTCTCCTCCATAATCCTACTGAGTGCTTCTCTTTTGCAATCCTCCCATAATGGCAGCTGATTGTGTAGGGTCCTAAGAATCCTCAATTCACATTGAATTTGATGGGAATTGAGACTCTCAGGTCTGGTCAGCCATAGTCAGGGATGGTGGGTCATACTTTCTCCCTTCTCCCTACCTATTGCCCCCATGTGGTGAATTAGAGGAAAACCTAGGGACAGTATATAAAAGTATAAACCTAGGGACATAGAAACGTATAAACTCTCATTATGTACAGTTATATAGTAATGAATCCCAGAGTATTAGCAGAAAATGTAGGGCTGTAATGGACCTCAAGAGGTCATCAATTCCAGCTCCTCACAATGAGGCAGGATTAAATATACCTAGACCATCCCTCACAGTTGTTTGTCTAACCTCCTCTAAAAAACCTCCAAGGATGAAGATTCTGCAGTCTCCCTAGTTAACCAGCTCCAGTGTTTAAATATTGTTCTGGTCAGACATATTTTCCCTAATATTCAAATTAGATCTCCCTTGTTGCAAACTAAGTTGATTATTTCTCTTTTTCCCTTCCTTTGGTGGACATGGAGAACAATTTATCACTGTCCTCTTCATTACAATATTTTATATATCTGAAGACTTGTTATCATGTCCCCCTTCAACCATCTTTTCTCTAGACTACACATGCTCAGTTCTTTCACCTTTACACACAGGTCATGTTTACTAGGCCTCTTATCATTTATGTTGCTCTCCTCTGGACTCTCTCCAGTTTCACAACCTCTTTAAGTGTTGTACCATCTTTAAGTGTGGTACCCAATTACACTGCTCCAGCTGAGGCCTCACCAGTAGATTGGGACAATTATCTCCTTTGTTAATAAATCCCAGAATGACATTTTCCTTTTTAACACCTTTGACAAATATTCAATTTTTAACCCACTATAACCCCCAGGTCCTCTTCTGCAGAACTATTGCCGAGCTAGTTACGTATCTGTGTATTTGTTTTTTTCTTCTTAAGTGTAGTACTTTGCACTTGTCTTCACTGAATTTCATCGTTTTGATTTCAGACCAATTTTTCAATTTATACGTGCTTCCTCTGGAGTGGAAGTGGAAAAAAAATGAGCTCATTGCAGAGGAGCGTGAAGAAAAAAAAATAAAAATAAGCAATATTAGCATTGCCACTGTCATGCAAATTTCACAAGTGTCATGACACTGCCTGGTGCATGCCTCAGATCCCCCCGCCAAATGCACTCCATCAATGTGCCAATCGCTATTTGTTCCAAATGGTTTGTCTATCACTCATTCAGATAGGAGGAAGGAAACCAGGATATTTTAAAAATCTAGTGTCCACACATGTATTGTTCTTGTTCAGATATTTCAGAAACTCATGAGCACATGCAGTATTTTGTGTCGGTGTCATTTTCCTTGTTGTACTGCTCAAGCACAGAAATCTCCTTTAGCCAATGAGCAATTCAGTGGGATTTCCTGGCTTATGCCAGCACCAACACCAGAGCTGAACCTTAGGATGCCAAAAGGTATCAAGATGTCAGAGTTCACACAGTTTGCCAGTGTGAAAAGTCTACATTCTCCTCCTGTGGCTAGTCAAGAACACTGATCACAGCCATTGTACTCCAGATAATCATCCCCAATAGATTGCTGCAAATTTGACATATTTCTGGGTAGGATTTCACTGTGACCTGTCATTGCCAAACATGCCAGGCTGTGAGGATGAAGCTGCAGTATTAGGTGTCATGTGCAGACTCTCCCTTAAATGCATTTAAGCCTCAACATGCAGGACCAGTCACATCATGCATGACCCATGTACATTGTAGCAACAAATAAAGGCAGCCTATATGAATCCTGGAATGACACCGCTGGGCAGCCTTCCATGAACACTAAGGCGCTGACAGATATCCTTATCCAATATTGAGGGATATTCATAGAGTCTACAGCTATATGAAGATGTTAGGTGGTTTTGAGATTTACTCAAACTGAGTTGAATGAATTTTAAAACTAAACTTGATTCTTTTTCTTCTCCTTTGTTCCATTTATATGGAGATGACACAGATCCTAGTTTCCTGGATTGGGGCAGAAACAAGTGCAGAGAAATCTATATAAGAGAGTTTTTACCTATTAAAATAAGGATTATAATATTATGATGCTAAAGTGTGCAGTGCAGAAATATGCAGCCAGTTTTACAGAAGCGTGACTTCATTGACTTCACTTGATTTACACCTGTGTATAAATGTAGATATGAAAGAGACCATGATGGTAGCTGGTAAATCAGATCAGAACTCTGTCTATTTGTTAATATTTTAATGAAAGGGAAGGTAATGAAAGTGGAGATGATCATTCCTCAAACATTTCAGAAACTCCATCTGATTTGAATAAGCACCCAAAAACTGAAAGACTAGATTCTGGGGTACATCAAAGCTGCACTGGTGATGTGGCACAGTGTCCCTAAAAATCTGTATTTGGCCAGTGGAGGATCTCCCCGTTACTGGGGAATGCTCTGTTGGTGTAGGGCTGATACAGGGACTGCTTACACAGGGCTGGTGTACATTTTTCCAAGGTGTTTTTATAAAAAACAAATTAAGAAATTTAATTACCTTATTTTTAATTAAATTTTTTGGGAACATCTATTAATATAGATTTGTGTTTCATTTTTTGTAACATTTTCTGACATTTTTCATAGATGCTCTAATCAAAACTGATCAAAATTGCTTTTGAAACTTCAAATTTTCATTTATCAAAACCTAGTTTCTAGTAAGATCACAGACTTTTCAGGAAATTATTAATGAAATATTTAATTTCAAATATGTTATAAATAATAATTGTTAGAATGCCCATTAAATTTTGGAAAAAAATATTGCCAAAAGTTTAGCAAAAGACCAAGGGAATATGTCCATTTCAAACACTGTGAAGTGGAAACAACAAAATAAAATTCAGAAAATTATTTTCCTAGCTTTTGACTAGGTCTGTTTCTACATTTCTTGAATATAAGGCTTGTACTTTCATAAAACTGCGGTACATGTCTTTGACAATTTAGAGGGGGAATTTTCAGAAACACCTGGGTTCGTTAAGAATGCAAGTTGCACTGAAAGTCAGTGGGATGTGCTCTTGATGCACAAAAGAAATTAGGTGCCTAAGTTCCAGTTTTAGGCTCCATAGTGATGCACAAACTCCTGCTGAGCCCTGTAGGTTCCTAAATAATTTGGAGCCTAAAGTTTTTGCAGTAGAAGTTCCCTATGTTTCTGCCTCTGGTCATGTATGCTGCTGCCTCACTAGTTGTCCAGATGCCTACCTCCAACCTAAGCCCCAGAGTGATTCATAAACCAGGGAAGATAGGCACTGGGGGGACTGACCCAGTAAGCATGCTCAAATGTCACTGACTGGATCAGGTCCCTCAGGAAGTACATACAAAATAGCCCAGGGAGGAGATGCAGCTCCCTTATAACTTTTAGCTCAGTGGTTAGGGTACTCACCCGGGCTGTGGAAGATCCCTGGTTCAAGTCCCTCACCATCTGAGAAAGAGAAGATATTTGAACTGGGAACTGTCACATCTCACAGGAATACTATAACCCCCGAACTATGAGACATTCTGTGGGGTTTCCTCAATCTCTCTTGTTGAAGCTGTTACACTGTGGGTAAATAAATTAGTCACTGGAGCAGGGGGACTGAATCCTGGGTCTCTCACGGCCCAGGTGAGTGCTTTAACTCCTGGGCTACAGAGTCGTGATTTTTCTCTCACACTCTTTTGTGTCATTTGGGACAACTCAGACTGCTTTAATCACAATGATTTTCTAAGTGCTTAAAAGTTTGATACTCCGACTCTTACAATGCCTAACTCATTTTGTGCAACCAGGCTTAAGTCATTTAGGTGCATTTGATCCTCAGTGGGCAAGTGTCATAAATATAAAGGGAAGGGTAAACCCCTTTAAAATCCCTCCTGGCCAGAGGAAAAATCCTCTCACCTGTAAAGGGTTAAGAAGCTAACGGTAACCTCGCTGGCACCTGACCAAAATGACCAATGAGGAGACAAGATACTTTCAAAAGCTGGGAGGAGGGAGAGAAACAAAGGGTCTGTGTCTGTTGGTATGCTGCTTTTGCCAGGGATAGACCAGGAATGGAGTCTTAGAACTTTTAGTAAGTAATCTAGCTAGGTATGTGTTAGATTATGATTTCTTTAAATGGCTGAGAAAAGAATTGTGCTGAATAGAATGACTATTTCTGTCTATGTGTCTTTTTTGTAACTTAAGGTTTTGCCTAGAGGGATTCTCTATGTTTTGAATCTAATTACCCTGTAAGATATCTACCATCCTGATTTTACAGAGGTGATTCCTTTACTTCTATTTACTTCTATTTCTATTAAAAGTCTTCTTGTAAGAAAACTGAATGCTTTTGCATTGTTCTCAGATCCAAGGGTTTGGGTCTGTGGTCACCTATTCAAATTGGTGAGGATTTTTACCAAACCTTTCCCAGGAAGTGGGGTGCAAGGGTTGGGAGGATTTTGGGGTGAAAGATGTGTCCAAACTACGTTGCCCAGTAAACCCAGTTAGAGTTTGGTGGTGGCAGTGGATATTCCAAGGACAAAGGATAAAATTAATTTGTACCTTGGGGAAGTTTTAACCTAAGCTGGTAAAAGTAAGCTTAGGAGGTTTTCATGCAGGTCCCCACATCTGTACCCTAGAGTTCAGAGTAGGGGAGGAACCTTGACAGCAAGTTTTCAAAAAGACTCAGGCAAAATGTGCACTTCCAATGTAGTAATCTGAAGTGCAAGCTCCCAGAAAAGCACCCACAATTTAATTGGAGGTCCAAAAGTGAAGGTGAAATTTTTTAAACTAGAAATAGCCACCTGCAAAAGGACTGTTTTTCCTCTGAAAATGTAGATCTAAAGGTATGTGTAGCAGTCAAGATTAATATACTGTCTGTCTAGAAATGTAAGGAAATTGCTCAGTGCTGTTAATCAAATATTCTAGACCCTGTGTCCTTTGGGATCTATTATAGCCTATTCTTTAAAAACTTTTCTCAGTTTGTGCATGAAATCCAAAGTAATTTTTTTAAAGTAGTTTTTCAGCATCTTTCATTTCGTCATCCCCTTTTCTTCTGGATTTGTGACATGCACTCACACCTCTCCCAGATCATGTTCTGAAAGATAAACATTGCACAGTGAAAAAATGTATGATGTATATGACCTCATATAAGCTATGTAGCAGTGATGGTTCAATCACTTGCTCATTTGTTACTTGAAAATCAGCCTTCCAGAAGATGCAAATCCTCCCAAGTTCAAGTTTTTTTTGCAAGCTGAAAGAAAGAAAGAAAGAAAGAAAGAATCCTTAAAAAAAAATCTACCTGCACTTTACGGTATTACTGCCAATGGGTCTATTTCAGAGATGTAACTGACAATGCAATTTGTGTCTCTACATCCTCCTATATTATCCCTGTTCAAACATTTTAAAAGGCTGTACAATGCAAAGCAGAATATTGAAATCATAACCAGAAGAGTTTACATATATAACAGCACGGGTGGCTTCTAAATGTTAATTTGTACAAAATGTATCCTCATTAAATGACTTGTTTGATAGTGTGTTTTAATCAGCTTCATTGCTGTTTTGCTATTAGTGTCACTGGCACATTCTCTTGTTGCATGTGACTGTAATAGCACAGAGGATATATGCCCAGAATCTAAGTGCTTGGAAAAGTCAGTGCATATAAACTAGGGGTAAAATCCTGGCCTCATGACAGTCAATTGTAAAACTGTCATTGACTTCAGTGAGGACAAGACTGCATCCCAGGTTCGTAGATTTTTAGTATTTTAGAGTACTAAAAAAAAATCCAGTAGTATGAAATACCAGTTTAATGTTTGAACTATTTCCCCCTTCTAATATCCAATTCTTTATCCATTGAGGAATTTTACTTATGTACCTTAACTTTCTTTTAAAGTAGTTTTTGAGATTTCCAGGAAGTGTCTACTGGGATTATACTGTAACTGTAGAGATAAGACATTTTTCTTGAATTAAATAGACCAATATTTCAGGTCTCCTTTAGGTGACTCCTTTAAAAACAACCTTATTTAATTTAAAAAAATCTATATTTGTAGAACAGGACTTCAACCCTGGGACAGTAGGCTTGCTTTCCATTCTCAAATATTCCAGAATATAATTTAAAACTCGTGTGTGTGTGTGTGTGTATGTACAATAGCAGCTGATGAAGATTCCTCTGGAGGAGGCTAGCTGCCTGTCCTGCCTCTTCCACCTGTGGCCCCACGCCCCGCTCCACTCCTGCTCTGCCCCAGGCCCCGCCCCCTCACTGCTCTGCCCCATACCGCCGCTTGCCATGTCCCTTCTGTCCTCTTCCCCCCCTTGAAGACCCTGCTGCCCTATACACCTTGTCACAAATATAAAGGGAAGGGTAAACCCCTTTGAAATCCCTCCTGGCCAGGGGAAAGCTCCTCTCACCTGTAAAGGGTTAAGAAGCTAAAGGTAACCTCGCTGGCACCTGACCAAAATGACCAATGAGGAGACAAGATGCTTTCAAAAGCTGGGAGGAGGGAGAGAAACAAAGGGTCTGTGTCTGTCTGTAGTCGTCTTGGCCGGGGACAGAACAGGAATGGAGTCTTAGAACTTTTAGTAAGTAATCTAGCTAGGTATGTGTTAGATTATGATTTCTTTAAATGGCTGAGAAAAGAATTGTGCTGAATAGAATAACTATTTCTGTCTGTGTATCTTTTTTGTAACTTAAGGTTTTGCCTTGAGGGGTTCTCTATGTTTTTTAATCTAATTACCCTGTAAGATATCTACCATCCTGATTTTACAGGGGGGATTTCTTTATTTCTATTTACTTCTATTTTTTATTAAAAGTCTTCTTGTAAAACACTGAATGCTTTTTCATTGTTCTCAGATCCAAGGGTTTGGGTTTGTGGTCACCTATGCAAATTGGTGAGGCTTTTTATCCAACATTTCCCAGGAAAGGGGGGGTGCAAGTGTTGGGAGGATTGTTCATTGTTCTTAAGATCCAAGGGTCTGGGTCTGTAGTCACCTAGGCAAATTGGTGAGGCTTTTTACCAAACCTTGTCCAGGAAGTGGGGTGCAAGGTTTTGGGAAGTATTTTGGGGGGAAGGACGCGTCCAAACAGCTCTTCCCCAGTAACCAGTATTAGTTTGGTGGTGGTAGCGGCCATTCCAAGGATAACGGGGGTAATATTTTGTACCTTGGGGAAGTTTTGACCTAAGCTGGTAAAGATAAGCTTAGGAGGTTTTTCATGCAGGTCCCCACATCTGTACCCTAGAGTTCAGAGTGGGGGAGGAACCTTGACATGGTGGCACAGTGGTGGGATTAACCTGAAATCATTTTGAGATCCAGTTGAGATTTTTTGAACTAGAAATACAGATTTTAAAAAGGAATTTTTAGGAAGTCCAGAAGGCAGCTTTGAAACTGAAAGCAGCTTGGTTTCTCTCTGCTTTGTGGCCAAGCAGAGACAAAAGGGGATTATCTTGTGAATTGCAGGTTTTCTTTGCCTGGAGGCAGGGTACTTAACTCCTGCAGGGAAATTCAGTCTTCCAACCCAGAGGGTTTTTTTTTTCTTTTCTTCCTAAAAGTAAATAGGGGGTGTGTGCTCTACCCATTTGCCTGGAGACAAAAGTGACAGGGTTTTTTTTAGGATTTTGATTTTTTTTTTTTTTGTTTTACAAGGAGCACAGGTTTGAAAAGAATTTTTTTTTCTTCTTTGGGCTGGGTAAGCAGGTTTCCAAGTAGTTGGAGGGTTTTTGCTTTAATTTGGGCCCAGAGCAGAGACAAGGGAATTGTCTTTTTCTGTAGGCTGACAATCACTATCAGAAAATAGGTATTCTATTCCAGCACAGCAAAATTTTACAGCCAAGTTTTGTTTGTTTATTTCTAAACCTCGGGTGTAAAGTTAGTTAAAAACAGAGAGGTTAGAATGGCCAAATCCTCAGCTCGACTACAGCTGGAATTAGCCAAATTTCAGGCTGAGGAAAAACAAAGGGAACATGAAAGACAGATAGAACTCATGCAGCTGAAGAAGGAACAAGAAAGGGAGGCAGAACAACACCAAGAGGCTGCCCACAAGAGGGAAATGGAGGCAAGGAAGCATGTGGAGGAGGAGAAGGAAAAAGAGAGGAAGCATGTGGAGGAGATGGAGAGGATAAAGGCCCAGCAGAATATACCAACAAACCCTAGCAATCCTTCTCCAGGTACCACTTCCCATCCCAGAAAGTTCCCCACCTACAAGGCAGGTGATGATACTGAGGCCTTCTTAGAAAACTTCGAAAGGGCCTGCCTTGGGTACAACATCTCTACTGACCAATACATGGTAGAGCTGAGGCCGCAGCTCAGTGGACCCTTAGCTGAGGTGGCAGCTGAAATGCCTAAAGAACGCATGAACAAGTATGAACTGTTTAAATCCAAGGCGAGAGTCAAAATGGGGATAACACCCGAGCAGTCTCGTCGGAGGTTCAGAGCCCTAAGGTGGAAACCAGACATGTCATTTACCCGACATGCCTACCACATTGTAAAACATTGGGATGCCTGGATATCAGGAGCAAGTGTTGAATCTCCAGTAAATTTGCCCTTCCTAATGCAAATGGAACAATTCTTAGAGGGTGTTCCTGAGGAAATAGAAAGATACATCCTAGATGGGAAACCCAAAACTGTAATTGAGGCAGGAGAGATTGGAGCCAGATGGGTGGAGGTGGCAGAGAAGAAGAAAACTGGTCGCAGTTGGAGCGGAGACCAGAAGGGACCACCCCAGACCACACCCTATTACCGGGGGCCGCCCAAAGCCCCACCTACCTCCCAAAGAACCCTCCAGACCCCTTATCGTCCCACCACCCCGTTCTCCAGCAACCCTCCTCACCCCAGTGACCTGTCAGCTGGACGATGTTTTAAGTGTAACGAGCTGGGGCATGTAAAGGCCAACTGCCCCAAGAACCCCAACAGATTACAGTTCATTGCACCGGAATCACACCAGAGGTCCACAGGCCCAGATACCTCCCAGATACCCTTGGAGCGGAGGGAAACTGTGAGTGTGGGTGGGAAGAAGGTCACCGCGTGGAGGGACACCGGAGCACAAGTGTCAGCTATCCATGCTTCCTTAGTGGACCCCAATTTAATCAACCCAGAGATCCAAGTGACGATTCAACCCTTCAAGTCCAACTCTTTCAATTTGCCTACAGCCAAGTTGCCTGTCCAGTACAAGGGCTGGTCAGGAATGTGGACTTTTGCAGTCTATGATGATTATCCCATCCCCATGCTGTTGGGGGAAGACTTGGCCAATCATGTGAAGCAGGCCAAGAGGGTGGGAATGGTCACCCGCAACCAGGCTAAACAAGCCGTGAGGCCTAGCTCTGTTCCGGAAACTTCTATCAGGACCCAGTCAGAGGTGATGGACCTGGACCCCAGGCCAATGTCTGCAACAGCAGTAGTGGATCCAGTCCCAGAGACCCAGACGGAACCAGTCCCAGAACCGGAACCAGCCGAACAACCAACACCAGACCCCGTGTCAGCACTGAATCCAGTACTTGCAACCTCAACACCAGAGGGCCCCACCGAACCTGAACTGGCAGCAGCCGATAACCCTACACAAGAGGCTCAGCCGGAGCCTGAATCCCAACATAGTGCACCAGCGGAGAGCGGTTCACAGTCAACAGAAACAGCTCCATCCCCTATATCGCTTCCAGAGGGACCAAGCCTAGGTCCACAATCCAATGAGGAACTGATGTGTCCAGCATCAAGGGAACAGTTCCAGACCGAACAGGAAGCAGATGAAAGCCTCCAGAGAGCGTGGACGGTGGCACGGAGCAACCCACCGCCTCTCAGCTCTTCTAATCGATCCAGGTTTGTTGTAGAAAGAGGACTTTTATACAAGGAAACTCTTTCTGGGGGACACCAGGAAGACTGGCATCCTCAGAGACAGTTGGTAGTTCCAACTAAATACCGGGCCAAGCTCTTGAGCTTAGCCCATGATCACCCTAGTGGCCATGCTGGGGTGAACAGGACCAAAGACCGTTTGGGGGGGTCATTCCACTGGGAGGGAATGGGCAAGGATGTTTCTACCTATGACCAGTCTTGTGAGGTGTGCCAAAGAGTGGGAAAACCCCAAGACCAGGTCAAAGCTCCTCTCCAGCCACTCCCCATCATTAAAGTTCCATTTCAGCGAGTAGCTGTGGATATTCTGGGTCCTTTTCCGAAAAAGACACCCAGAGGAAAGCAGTACATACTGACTTTCATGGATTTTGCCACCCGATGGCCGGAAGCAGTAGCTCTAAGCAACACCAGGGCTAAAAGTGTGTGCCAGGCACTAGCAGACATTTTTGCCAGGGTAGGTTGGCCCTCCGACATCCTCACAGATGCAGGGACTAATTTCCTGGCAGGAACTATGAAAAACCTTTGGGAAGCTCATGGGGTAAATCACTTGGTTGCCACTCCTTACCATCATCAAACAAATGGCATGGTGGAGAAGTTTAATGGAACTTTGGGGGCCATGATACGTAAATTCGTAAATGAGCACTCCAATGATTGGGACCTAGTATTGCAGCAGTTGCTCTTTGCCTACAGAGCTGTACCACATCCCAGTTTAGGGTTTTCCCCATTTGAACTTGTATATGGCCGTGAGGTTAAGGGGCCATTGCAGTTGGTGAAGCAGCAATGGGAGGGATTTACACCTTCTCCAGGAACTAACATTCTGGACTTTGTAACCAACCTACAAACCACCCTCCGAACCTCTTTAGCCCTTGCTAGAGAAAACTTACAGGATGCTCAAAAAGAGCAAAAAGCCTGGTATGATAAACATGCCAGAGAGCGTTCCTTCAAAGTAGGAGACCAGGTCATGGTCTAAAAGGCGCTCCAGGCCCATAAAATGGAAGCATCGTGGGAAGGGCCATTCGTGGTCCAGGAGCGCCTGGGAGCTGTTAATTATCTCATAGCATTCCCCACCTCCAACCAAAAGCCTAAGGTGTATCATATTAATTCTCTAAAGCCCTTTTATTCCAGAGAATTAAAGGTTTGTCAGTTTACAGCCCAGGGAGGAGACGACGCTGAGTGGCCTGAAGGTGTCTACTACGAAGGGAAATGTGCTGGTGGTGTGGAAGAGGTGAACCTCTCCATGACCCTTGGGCGTATGCAGCGACAGCAGATCCAGGAGCTGTGCACTAGCTACGCGCCAACGTTCTCAGCCACCCCAGGACTGACTGAACGGGCATACCACTCCATTGACACAGGTAATGCTCACCCAATTAGGGTCCAACCTTACCGGGTGTCTCCTCAAGCTAAAACTGCTATAGAACGGGAGATCCAGGATATGTTACAGATGGGTGTAATCCGCCCCTCTGAAAGTGCATGGGCATCTCCAGTGGTTCTAGTTCCCAAACCAGATGGGGAAATACGTTTTTGCGTGGACTACCGTAAGCTAAATGCTGTAACTCGCCCAGACAACTATCCCATGCCACGCACAGATGAACTATTAGAGAAACTGGGAAGGGCCCAGTTCATCTCTACCTTGGACTTAACCAAGGGGTACTGGCAGGTACCGCTAGATGAATCTGCCAAGGAAAGGTCAGCCTTCATCACACATCTCGGGCTGTATGAATTTAATGTACTCCCTTTCGGGCTGCGAAATACACCCGCCACTTTCCAAAGACTTGTAGATGGTCTCCTAGCGGGATTAGGAGAATATGCAGTCGCCTACCTTGACGATGTGGCCATATTTTCGGATTCCTGGGCAGACCACCTGGAACATCTACAAAAAGTCCTTGAGCGCATAAGGGAGGCAGGACTAACTGTTAAGGCTAAGAAGTGTCAAATAGGCCTAAACAGAGTGACTTACCTTGGACACCAGGTGGGTCAAGGAACTATCAGCCCCCTACAGGCCAAAGTGGATGCTATCCAAAAGTGGCCTGTCCCAAAGTCAAAGAAACAGGTTCAATCCTTCTTAGGCTTGGCCGGTTATTACAGACGATTTGTACCGCACTACAGCCAAATCGCTGCCCCACTGACAGACCTAACCAAAAAGAAACAGCCAAATGCTGTTCAGTGGACCGGAAAGTGTCAGAAGGCCTTTAACAAGCTTAAAGCGACACTCATGTCTGACCCTGTACTAAGGGCCCCAGACTTTGACAAACCGTTCCTAGTAACCACAGATGCATCCGAGCGTGGTGTGGGAGCAGTTTTAATGCAGAAAGGACCTGATCAAGAATTCCACCCTGTAGTGTTTCTCAGCAAAAAACTGTCTGAGAGGGAAAGCAACTGGTCAGTCACTGAAAAAGAATGTTATGCCATTGTCTACGCTCTGGAAAAGCTACGCCCATATGTTTGGGGACGGCGTTTCCACCTGCAAACCGACCATGCTGCACTAAAGTGGCTTCACACCGTCAAAGAAACTAACAGAAAACTTCTTCGGTGGAGTTTAGCTCTCCAAGATTTTGATTTCGACATCCAACACATCTCAGGAGCTTCTAACAAAGTGGCTGATGCACTCTCCCGTGAAAGTTTCCCAGAATCAACTGGTTAAAATCGTCCTTGAGATGTGGAAAATATTGTTAGTCTTTATGTACTTGGTAGTATATTTAGAGATGCATGTGTCTTATTAACTCTGTTTTCCTAGAGCTCCAGGAAGAAATCCCAGCCAGTGTTTCACCCTAGTTGAGATTTGGGGGGCGTGTCATAAATATAAAGGGAAGGGTAAACCCCTTTGAAATCCCTCCTGGCCAGGGGAAAGCTCCTCTCACCTGTAAAGGGTTAAGAAGCTAAAGGTAACCTCGCTGGCACCTGACCAAAATGACCAATGAGGAGACAAGATACTTTCAAAAGCTGGGAGGAGGGAGAGAAACAAAGGGTTTGTGTGTCTGTCTGTAGTCGTCTTGGCCGGGGACAGAACAGGAATGGAGTCTTAGAACTTTTAGTAAGTAATCTAGCTAGGTATGTGTTAGATTATGATTTCTTTAAATGGCTGAGAAAAGAATTGTGCTGAATAGAATAACTATTTCTGTCTGTGTATCTTTTTTGTAACTTAAGGTTTTGCCTAGAGGGGTTCTCTATGTTTTTGAATCTAATTACCCTGTAAGATATATACCATCCTGATTTTACAGGGGGGATTTCTTTATTTCTATTTACTTCTATTTTTTATTAAAAGTCTTCTTGTAAAACACTGAATGCTTTTTCATTGTTCTCAGATCCAAGGGTTTGGGTTTGTGGCCACCTATGCAAATTGGTGAGGCTTTTTATCCAACATTTCCCAGGAAAGGGGGGGGGGGGTGCAAGTGTTGGGAGGATTGTTCATTGTTCTTAAGATCCAAGGGTCTGGGTCTGTAGTCACCTAGGCAAATTGGTGAGGCTTTTTACCAAACCTTGTCCAGGAAGTGGGGTGCAAGGTTTTGGGAAGTATTTTGGGGGGAAGGACGCGTCCAAACAGCTCTTCCCCAGTAACCAGTATTAGTTTGGTGGTGGTAGCGGCCATTCCAAGGATAACGGGGGTAATATTTTGTACCTTGGGAAAGTTTTGACCTAAGCTGGTAAAGATAAGCTTAGGAGGTTTTTCATGCAGGTCCCCACATCTGTACCCTAGAGTTCAGAGTGGGGGAGGAACCTTGACACACCTGCTCTTCCACAAGGCCCCACTGCCCGCCACTCCCTGCATCCCTCCTCTCCTCCACCCCCTCCCACTCAGGGGAGGAGAGGTGAGGAGGAATATGACGAGCAGAAGAGGTCTTTCGGGGGAGGGGGTGGAGGATAGAAGGGAACTCTGGAGGGGGCGGTGGAGTGGAGGAGAGGAGGTATTCACCAGTCAGCCGGTAGGGGCCTTGGAAAGGGGTGGAGCAAGGAGGGTAAGAGGCACAATGCAGGTGCGGCCATCATGTCCCAGGTATCGGGCAGTGGGTTGGCGATGGCTGCGCCAGGGGAGGCTTAGCCTCCCCTGGCCTATTATACCCACCATGCATCTCTCTCTCTCTCTCTCTCTCTCTCTCTCTGTGTGTATATATATATATAATACCTAAACACAACGTAACATAACACACACTGGTAGATACATGCATGTGAATATTGATTTATTATTCATAACTATGAACATATTGCTTGAATATTTTGGATGAAGGAAAAAGGGATTTCTAAAGTTTGAATAAACCTTAACAGAGAATGTGAAGGCCTGGGACCTGCATCTTCCAGCAGCTGTAAAGAGAGGGTGACCAGATAACAAGTATGAAAAATCGGGACACTTTTTTTTCAGGGGAGGGGAGAATAGTTGCATATATATGACAAAGCCTCTAATATTTGGATGTCTGGTCACCCTATGTAGAGATGCTTCCACTATTTTGCCTTTGACCACACCAATTATGCCTGCTGGGTATCTGTGTATATCAGTGATAGGAAGCTTCTGCCAGATTGTGCCCCAGAAATTCCTGAGCAAGGAAATCTTGCTGTGACTTGGTCTAGAAATAAATCCAGCAAAGCCTGGACAGAGCACTTGAACAACAGTAAACTGTGATAGTAAAGTAAAAGGGGTGTAGTGGGTTTCACTTTGAAACCAGGAGACTTGGCTAGATGGTTCATCACTGCTCATGAGTACTCAGTACATCACGACTTCCCTGACGGTAACGTGTGATACGGTAGACTCAAGAAAACACAAGGAAGCTGCACAACATTGCAAGCACTAACATTGCAAATGGCATTGTTGCACCCACAGAGATTGCCACTAAGCTTGTTACTGTGAATAATACAGGAATCACAGCAATGCAACCATGGCAGATAGATTAAATTGAAATATACTAGATTCTTTGAACCAGTGCACAAGCTCAACATCCAGACATTTGCATCTCTAAGCGAGAAGATCATATCAAAAGTTAGTAGTGATAAGACAGTGACTATCGATGCAGACAGGGTGTTGTTTAACCTTCTTGCAGTAGCTGCACATATGAGAGACTGATCTGAAGGAAGTTTTCAGAACATGAGCTTTCCCCAGGTCCAAATGCTCTAGCATACTCTGATGGTGCTCTGAAAAAAAAAACAAAAAACACACTGCAAAAAATAAGCTTTTGCCTGAATTAGAAAAAAGAAACAGTCAGTGTATCAACTGCCAGCATCCAACATGCCCACAGTGTGGATAGTGGGTGGCATGGCTGTTATACAAATGACAGGCAAGGAGATGCAACTATTTTGAAGAACTTACTGAACTGGGCTTCAGAATAGTAAGCCACCCTGCAGAGTTATGAGGTGGACTTTAGCCTGAGGTCAAAGAGAACTTGGCCAAAACTAAAATATTTAAATTTTTACCATGAAACATGTCTTCCTCCCTTACCAAAGCTTCCTTAACCAAAGCTGTGTCCCTCCAGCCATTCCAATCTATGCCATTTACCTTAGCAGTCTTAATAAATTCTTCACTGACTTCCCAAGACCCAGTCCTAATATAGTTCGTTGAGACTTCCACAAACTCAACTACTGCCTCTGGGGCAGACAGTGGCACTCACATTGGGGGTTTTAATACCTGGGCTCCCTTGTTTTGTTTTTTATCAGAGTTGGGGTTAAGTTTATTTTCAGACCCCTCATACTTCTTAGCCTAGAGAACAGGGGGATTTCCCTTCCCCTGGGGTTTGTGCCCCCCACCCATGACCCCTTGATTCAACATATTCATCAGCAATTTCTGCAGCCTCCAAAACTGTGGAAGGTTTTTTTCATAGGTGGTTGCTTTCACCTCATCTATAACAACCCATAACAATTGTTCCTGGACCATCAGATCAAACAGTTTTTCATAATCACCTTCAGCTCCTGCCCCCATTATCTATTTATGCACATATTCAACATGAGTGATATATATTGTCACACATTTTAAGATTTCTATATTTCAATCAGTATGACTCAGGTAATCTTAAACCTTTCCAGTACATTTTCTTTAAATTTCTTATGCACCTTAGCATCACTCTCCTCCATAACACCGAAAAGTTGTCTGACTGTCCCAATTAATCTGGTTAGGAAGATAGGAATCCACTGATTGTCTGGGATCTGGTGCATTCCACACAGTCTCTCAAAAGTTGACAGGGAGTCTTCTACACAGTCTCTTTATAAACTGGGCAGAATTCCTCCCATTCCTTGGACGTCTGGTCAGAATTTATGAGCAAACTCTCAGTTACTGATTTGGGGTTTCTTTTTTATGGAATATTCCCCTTTCTTGCCATACCTTGGCAGTCACCTCTTCCAAACAGCTGGCATAGACACAGAAATCGAATACAGGACATCCTTTGGAAGACTACTCAAATGAGTCTTCAGTGATAGGGATCTATAAAGAGGCACCAAGATCCTGATTTACAAGACGTTTGTCATCCCCAACCTTCTCCATGGGTGTGAGACCTGGATAACATACAGACGACATCTCAAGCAGCTGGCGTGGTTCCAACAGCACTGCCACAGGTGGACTCTCATGATCAGCTGGGAAGACCGACGCACTAACATCAGCGTTCTCTCTGCAGCCAACATCAGCAGTGTGGAAGCACAGGTCATGAAACACCAGTTCTGCTGGGCTGGCCAGTGTGTACGTAGGCCTGACACTTGCCTCCTGAAGCAAGTACTCTTCTCTCAGGTAAGTCAAGGAAGAAGGGCTTGCGAAGGGTAGCAGAAGTGCTTCAAAGGCATATTGAAAGTACACCTTAAAAAGGGAGGCATCAACCCAACAGACTGGGAGGACTTGGTGCGGAACTGAACACAGTTGTGCCATCCCATACACCAAGCCACAAACCACTCTGAGGAGAACAGACGTGCTCATGAGACAGAGAAGCGACAAAGGAGGAAAGAAAGGGCACAACACTCCAGCCAACAACTATGTCTTCTCCAAGATTGCACCTGTCACTTCTCTGGGAAAATCTTTAGGGCACAAATTGGGCTCCTCAGCCACCTAAAAACCCACCAATGAACCCCCCTTGACAGACATCATCCTTGTATCGAGGGATAGCTGAAGAAGACCTGTCTTCTATTAAAATGAATACATTATTTAAAACTTTTCTGTCAATGAATAAACTGTACTTTGGCCTTGTGTTTCATATTCATAAATGAAAAGAGCCTTATTAATAATTTGTCAAACAAACCATTGTATGAGTAGAATTTTTTGTTTTATTTAAAATAAATTAGTGATAATTTGTGTCAGAGAAATCTTTTGTATGACTAAAATATGTTTTCGTCTTTTAAAATGAATTGTTTAAAAATGACCCCTTTTTAACTGGTCATTTTTTTCTTTCAGTCTTGTCTTGACATCTTAAGTACATTTTTGTGGCCAATTCATTGGTGAAAAAGGTTGTTTTAACATGGGTACTAAAATCTTGCATTGGCATATCTTGCTGCCACTTTACTACACTATATCCAACCTAGATAAGTACCAAAGGAGACTTCAATCCAAGTATTGTAGTTGTTACTTTTTTCTACCATGGTAACTATATGGCCAAAAATTTCCTGCCTGGACACCCAGTCTATTACTGCTGGATCCTCAGCTGGTGTAAATCTATGTAGCTACATTAAAATAACAGGAGCTATGCCCATTTACATCATCTGAGGATTTGACCTCCCATTTAAGGCAGTTCCATTATATGGGTGAAATTCATCTCTGTTCAAAGGCCCAAGAAAAGGCTTGTCCATAACTGAAATCCCACTTAAATTCAATTTGAAAATGAGGCATAAGTGATGCATAGGCTTTGTGTAGGTCCTTGGTTCAGGGCTGAATTTAATCTTGTGTACAAAATGATCACACCTACTTCCCCACACCATCTCCAGCACCAGCCCGAGACATTTCTGTATACTCGTTTAAATTCTGTAGGATGTCAGAAACCAAGTAAAATTTTTCAAAATAGTATTTATTTTATTTTTGTCCATATTGGTGTATCTCTTGCCTTCTCCAAAATGTCATGCCACCATTCTTAACTAGAGATTGGCACAAGATACATGATTCAGATCTGTGTCTGGATTTCAAATCAAGGGTTTGTGGATGTTTGGATCCAGGATTTTGGTCTAGCCCATTATAGAGGCAGAAGTCAGAAACACAATTCAGATCTGGATTGAGGTTCAGATACTGACTCCTTCCACAGTGTGTGGGGATGGTGTTTGGCTCCAGGATTTTGATTTAGGCTTCTTGGTTCCAAGCTAATTAATTTATATGGAATTCCCCCATATACTTATCTGTATTTTATATACTTTCATATTGATCCATTCACTGTCTGCTGAAGTTGATATACCAATCCATGCTTTAATTATCATTCTTATTATCTCTGGGATTACAAATCTGTTGTCCATCTTTACTCATTTCCTCCACTTCAGTTGTTTCTGCCTCTCATTGCAGCTGCAGTAGGAGAGGCAGTAAAATGCCTGCCAATTTAATCTACCAATAACTAGTTTTACCCCCAAAACAGAAACATGGTTTGCAAGTGAAGTGTGTCAGAAGTGAAAACCATCCCTGCCTTGCACACTTCCAATTTCCTTTTTCAATTTTAGCACAAAGTTTTGGTAATGCCAAACCCAGGATTTTGCCCATCTCTAATCTCACCAAAAAACAACAACAAATTATTCTGATTGTCATGCAATTTGGCAATATAGTTCTATAATTAAGTTTGTCAAGCACAGGTTGTTTTCTAATAAGCTTCATAAAAGTACTTTTTGTGAAGGAAAATACATAACTCTCAAACTCCTAATAGAGCAAACACATGAAGTTCTCCCTTCTAATTCTTGGTGAGAACTGGTTCATGTTTTTTTTTTAAAAAAAGCACATGAGAGGGGGAGAGAATCTTTTAGCAACAGTAGCAACATAAACATATTGTTCCTTAATTAGGAAGGGAAATTAAGAAGAGGCCAGTTTAAGATTGTTTAGCTGTTACCACCATAGGGTCACTCTTACTCTTTCACACTTTACTCCATGCGTACTCAGTGGAACTACTCCTGAAACAAGGTGCTGCTCAGTGGGTTTCAGGGTATCAGAATCTGGCCCTTAGACTGGTGGAACAAATCAACAATATCTGTGAGTAATAATCAACTTCTATTTCTCTCTATATGTGCTGGGGTTCAAACTAAAATATTGTAACATGTCTGCTCATTTTTTCTTCTTGAAATACTTTATTAGAAAAGGATTTTGCCCCAGATATTTTGCTTGAGTAAAGACAATAGCAAAACTCCCATTGACTTCCATGGGATCAGGATTTGACCCCTGCTGTTTTCACTGAGAAGTTTACCTCAGTACAGTTTTCACAACTTGTCTCAGTATCAAGGATTCATTTTCTAAAGATGTGGTATTGCTGAGGAAGCACCAAGTATCAATTTTCAGTGAACTGCTTCTAATAAACTATTACATAATGAACATAACAAAAGGAAATGGCTTTACTTTCTCACTGAATCCTCAAGCTCTCTATCTCTCGTATTTCTCTCACCTACCTCCCCTTGCATCTCCACTTCCTGCTGGATATATGCATGGCACAGCATCACAGCAGAGTTGTTCTGTAATGCTGCCCTTACTCAGACAAAATTCCCAGTGCTCTCTATTCAGCTTTTTATGTCCTTCCACAATAGACTCAAGAAACAAGTTCTCTCTGAGAATATTTATTTTTACTAATCTGAAGGTGGACAATGATATTGTATGCAGTGTTGTAGCCAGGTGGGTCACAGGATGTGAAAGGAAAGGTTGGAGAGGTAATATTTCTTCTTTTCAAGAAACTTCTGGTGGTGAAAGGTATAAACTTTTGAGCTACACAAAACTCATCTTAAGGTCTGGGGATTGTATTTATTTGGCATACTAGAGTTGAACTGGCTTCAAAATGTTACCACCATATTTCTGAATTGTGTTTATAATGTCTTTATTTTCATGTAAATTCTTCAATGATCTTGGAATAAATTATTAATAATTACATTATGATTATCAATATTTTAATAAATGTAACTCAAACTGCCTATGTCCTTAGATATTCATCACCTTTCAGGAGATGCTTAGCACTTCTTTCATCTCAAGTCACGTAGTATTGTTCCTACTACTATATAAAAAGTCAGTCATCCAAAATATACTTCTAGAAAGAAGAATGAATATTCACAATTGCTCAAAACCACCTGTTTTGCATGCAGATCCAGAAATTCACAGCAGCCATTTGAATGAGTTTCCATGCATAAATTAACAGAAGTGTATGTACATGGCTAAATCAAAAGATGTTCTGAGGATGTTCCTGTAAGATACTTGTTGGAATGATAGGTTCTAGAATTTAAAAAACACAAAATAAGTGTGCGTGTGTGTATTGAGTTTTATATATATATGTGTGTGTAAGTATGTTTGGTGGCACATTGACAGAGTAAGGACATTTGCTTTCCTAATGAATTCAAAATCCCATATAGTCTGCAAGCAATTAAAAATATGCTTTCTAACAGCCTCGAGATAGTATGCATCTGACATGCCTGGCAGGTTTCCTGTCAGTTTGCCGAACCTGATACAAGATCAGGTAGTCCCAAGCTTACATAGCCCTAGTTTTATAACTCCCAGAATCCCTCTTTACAAGAGAGATCTATGTGCGTATTCACTCTAACAGCTTTAAGAATTTGAACAGCTGCTGCTCTTAAGTCATTCCCATCTCATATCATTATTTATAAATGCTCTGAAACACATTGCATAAGTCATTGTCAGTGTATTTATGCAAAAAGAAAAAACATCTACTAAATGCCCCCAACGGTGAGCATTCACTTTAAACATAGTGCCCCCAACACACCTAGAGTTTGAACTAGAATAATTCTGCACAGTCCATATTGATTTGCAATGAAATAGTGATATATTCTGTATGCAAGCTAAGTAATGAAAATGCATGAGGTGAAAACAATTATCCTTCTATGAGGATTTCCTGTAAGACAGAAATATATGTTGACCCAAGATTAGAATAGCAAACCCATTAAGTAAATTAATAACCCAAATAATTTAAGATTCCCAAGATTTCTGTAGGAGTTTTAAACAAAAGATATATTACTTCTGTCAACATTCATCCTGCTGCTCTGTTTGTATGTTTTTCTGAGAAACTATAGCCTTTTCAAGGCATGAGGCAAAGCAGATGGTTAGATTTATCAGAATCAAACTAATGTAAGCGGCATGATGACACCTCAAACTGTAGTGGTACAACTGAATTCTAGACTGTTGTGACTCGAAGGGAGAAGGCTCTAATCTACTCTGTTTCATTAGTGTAAATCATTCTAGAGCAATGCCATTAAACTCAATGGAGTTACTCAAGATTTATGTTAGTGTAAATGAGGGCAGAATTTGGCACAGAATATTGGAGAATAAATGGGCCAAAATTGTTTTTGTGCTTAGAATACTTAAGACTGTTTAACTGGAATCTGAAGGCTGGATTCTCCTGTTCGCTTTCATGAGAGAGGGAAAGTAAAAACCTTCTGATATTTGGCTGTGAAGGTAAATGAAGGGGAGCACTGTCTCTAGGTATTCTCCCTCTCTCCGTGGGACTCTAGGTATGCTCCTCCATCTCCTTGGGTTGGAGCACGGGATTGTCCCCAGCTAGCCTCATGGGTAATATCCGCATAAAGACCAGCACTCTCTTACCTCTCAGTGACACCCCTCCCCACTCTGTTAAATGGGGAGTTTGGGGGCATCGAAGGCAAGGTGCCATGCAGGCAAGGAATGATCAGAAAGCAATGCGGAGGCACAGATTCTCCAGAAAGCTCTGCCCTCTGAGTATTTCCAGCAATCTGTGTGATTAGGGGCTCAACCCACTGTTAGTTCCTTGGAGGAGGTTTGAGGAGGAAGGTGGGGAGTTTCTTGTCTCTTGGCCAAGCTTTTGCCATCTAGAAGAAGATCTGGCAAGTAAAAGGAAGGCCTACTGCTGGGTTTGGGAGATCAGGGTGCTGTTAATCTCTGCCACTGACTTGTTGTGTAGAATCCAAGCTTGCCTAACATTAGACTCCTAAATCTACATTTAGCCTCTGAAATACAAGTGGCCTGATATTCAGAGGTATCAAGCACCCATAAATTCCACTGAAGTCAATTCACCCTGCAGGAAAAATAGAATCTTTGTACTCTGACCTGTTTTAATATATTTTATTTCAAATTATTGGGTTCAAATACAGCTGCCCTTACACTGGCATCACAGGGAAGCTTACCTGTGTAAGGAATATGTAGGGACTTTAGTATCTGGCTTTATTTTATAAGTATTTGATTCAGACGCATCTTGTTTTCCCACGTGATGCACTAGAAAACACTGCATTATATTTATTCCTGTTACATACAGCACTTTTCATCAGTAAATCTCAGAGCTTTAAAAGAAGGTCAGTATCATCATGCATGAGGAAACTGAGATATAGAGAGGTTAAACAACTTTGCCTGGGTCTCCTGAGTCCCTGGCCAGTATTTTATTCACCAGGCCCCACTGCTTACCATATGGCTGCTTCTAGTAAACCGCTCCAGCTGGAATGAGCTGTTTGGAGTTCTTTCAGAACCCACCACATTAAGTCAAATGCAATGTGTCATCCTTGTGCAAGTATAGACCACAGATGTAGGAGGTGTTCTATGTAAAGTGTTCAATGTTACTTCAGATAGACAAATCCCAGATTCTAAAATTTCTCATTATTCTTCAGATACATGATTTAGACCTAATCATAAAACTGTTTAGAGCTATTTTAGACTCTTAATTGTGGGGTAATCACTGCTGTTTTAGTGAGTTTTCTTGAAAAAAATGAGCTGAGACTCAACTGATTTTAATTTCAGTATTCGGGCCTAAGCATGCGTCACAAAAGCCTTTGGGAGCATATTAAGCCATGTGGTGCTTTACAGACCTTCCTGCCCCTATAAGAAAAGGTCTTAAACTAGGAATGTAAACGAAAAAAATATTTCCTTTCAGTAACACATTGCCTAAGGTCTATGGACTCTACATTAAATCATCAACCTTGGATTGTGTAACAAATAATAATAATAATAATAATAATAAATAAAAATACAACAACTTAAAAAGAAGACTCTATCATTCATTTCAAAAGAGTTTAAAGCAGCCAGTTTTTGATGCTGAAAGTCAGATGAAAGAGAAATGGACTTTCCTGTCCTGTTAGTCTTGGCAGGCTGGAGTCGAATGGTGACTTTAAGCGATGTATCAAATTTTGTACAGTATCAGGGTGTAAATTAAATTCAACTGAATAGAACTTGTGAGCTTGATGACAGAAAGGTAAATCCTAGCTGCCGTCCTTGTGTGAGTAATTCAGTCACTGAGTGAAGGCAATGGCACTGTTCATACAAGTAAATCAGTTTCATTTAGTGCAGCATCACACTATCCCAACCCAGAACTCTGGCTAAAGGCTGTTATAGAGTCCTCATTTATTTATTTGGACTTATAACGGGCTTGTCTCTTATGCTAAATGCATTGAATGTTTCAAAAGTCACATATGTTAAAAGTACAGAAAATAAATCTTAGAAACAGACCTCTAAAAACCCAGAAAAGGATCCCTACTCAGACTCTGTTGAAGACTGCTTCTCAGCTACCATCATAACTTTCCCCAGTTCTGAGTACTGAGTCCACTGGATTATGCTGTTGAGAAGCAGTATAACCCTGTGATTGGGGCTAGGATTCAGAGTCTTGGGATAAAATCCTAGCCACACTGAAGTACCAGAACTCTCATTGATTTCAATGGGCCCGGGATTTCACCCTTGGACTCTATTCTTGCCTCTACCAGTGACCTGCTGTGTGACTTTGGGTAATTCATTTAATTACTCTGTGCTTCCATTTCCTCTCCCATCCTTTATCTTTCTTGGGATAAGTTGTCTCTGTCCATGTGTATGTAAAGCACCTAGCACAATGGGGCCTTTATGTTGGTTGGGGCCTTCAAGATTACCATAATATAAAATCATATTCCTTGTTCAATTCTCTCATTCATCTCCCACTCCCAGCCACCAGTGAAAAACCCAGGAAAATATGGACATCTTCTAATGTGCCCAAATGCTTATCAAACATTATTGATGAAAGTGGGCTGAGGTTTGGTGAAGATCAATTGAAAGACTGGACATGTGTCTAAAAGCACTTTGGGGTTCTTGCAAGACACACCCAAACCTCACTTTTTGAAGGGGGTGACGGAAGAGAAATGGGGGAGTTGGTTAAAATAGTCTGGAAAATAAAGTAATTTGCAATTAAAACAAATGGTCCCTAATGTGGTCTAGTTGAATGTGTGAATATTCTCAATAGCTAAGATAATTGTGAAAAGTGGCTAACGCATAGGTCCAGTAACTAACTATTCTACAAACATTTTTAGTAATCCAAACAATATACCAAATCATCATGATTGTGCATCCATAGTCCAGCTGGTAATTTGTACACCATTTATTTTTGCTAGATACACACAGAGTATGCAGAGGAGTTCCTTTATTTCCTGTTTTCAGGCCAGAGAGCATATACATAGCAGCTTCTCTCTCTGGCATGCTCCATTTGGGAACCCACACAGTTCTAACTGTTTTCTGGTAGCACCTAGAAGTCCGAGGCATGCTAAAGGACACGATTGTGGTAGGTGCTATACAAACACAGATCAAAAAACCCACCAGTCTCTGCTTATTGTAAAGACCCCTCCCATAAATGGGGCAGTTCTTTCCTGATACAGTAGAACCTCAGAGTTATGAACACCAGAGTTACAAACTGAGCAGTCAACCACACACCTTATTTGGAATCGGAAGTACAAAATCAAGCAGCATCAGCACACACACACTCAAAAGGCAAATATAGTACAGTACTGTGTTAAATGTAAACTACTAACAAAATAAAGTGAAAAGTTTTTTTAAAAAATTGACGATAAGGAAACTGTTTTTATGCTTGTTTCACTTAATTTAAATTAAGATGATTAAAAGCAGCACTTTTCATCTACATAGTAAAGTTTCAAAGCTGTTTTAAGTCAATGTTCAGTTGTAAACTTTTGAAAGAACAACCATAATGTTTTGTTCAGAGTTACGAACAACCTCCATTCCCGAGGTGTTCATAACTCTGAAGTTCTAGTGTAAGTTTATTTTATTTGTTTGTTTTTTGTTTTGTTAGTGTTTGTGTGCAGCCACTGGCAGGAGCGATGCGATAGCATAGCTTTGAGGGATCTGTGAGGGCATGTAAGTTTGGGGGGCTTGGACATCTGGTCCTGCAGGATTACGACATGGATGTGGTCCACGTGAAGGGAAGTGCCAACCTGATAGCGGATGTGCTGTCCCGGAGAGGGGGCCCCGAACTTTCCCAGGTCACTGGTCAGCGTGACCCCGCTCAGTTCAGTCTTGAAGGGGGGAGAGATGTGATGATGTGACTCAGCAGGGAGGGGGGAGTGTTGACCTGGGAATGTGCCCTGGGGATGGGAGACCTGAGAGCCTGTCACCTGAGCCAGGAGGGGGAGGGGGAGGTAACACCTCTGCCCAGGAATGTGAACAGAGGCTGCAGCAGGGAACCTGCTGGGTGGGTTTAGTTTCAGTTTGGGGCTGGGGAGAGGAACACAGGGAACCCCAGGGCTGGGGTCTAAGCTCCTTGCTCCCCCAGAAGGACGTGATTGAGGGGTCCTGGTTGTACCCACAAGCTCTGTTGTGGACTGTGTTCCTGTTGTCCAATAAACCTTCTGTTTTACTGGCTGGCTGAGAGTCTCAGTGGATCCCAGGAAGAGGGGTGCAGGGCCTGGACTCCTCCACACTCCGTGACAATTCCTCAAGGGGCAATCCCATCCAACGGATTGATTTGAAAGAAACTCTGAGAGGGGGAATGTGTGCCTCATTTTTGTACAAATAGCATAAAGGATCTGTCTATCTTCACATAAGAGTGTGAATTATTAGGCTATTAGGTGAAAAATAATTCAGGAAGTTTAAAGTTACAGTGTAGTTATTCCCAAAAAAGTGACACAGTAAGAACAATACCTTCTTACATGGCACATCTGGGCCCATGGGTATAGAGAGTCATATCTGCTGACTTAAAAGTAGTAAAACTTATTTCAATCATTAAACTCTTCCAAGCAATATAGCGCCAACTCAGCTAGAGAGAATGAGTGGGATTCTATTCCTTTATCAACAGCTTGTTAACTAAATACATTCCAGTTTCAGGATGGAATTCTGCTTCCGCTTACCCCGCTCTCTGCAACCTGCTGGGAAGTGGTGCCGTTGCAATAGGGTAACTGAGGGCAGAATTTAGCCTCGACAATCTTCATCACCAGTGATGATGTGTGAAAGGGCAAGTACCCCACTTAACATATAGAAAAAATCCTTGGAAACTGCAAAAATTCTTGAATTTTATGCGGAGATCAGTTAGACATCAAGGGTGAAATAGTAGCCTAATTTGATGTCATAGAAAAACTTCCATTGATTTTAGTGGGGCACGGATTTCACCCCTAGCATATTTCAAAGACCCTGGCTCACATAACTTGTACATATCAATAATTAATGGCTTGATTTAAAGCCTATTGAAGTCAGTGAGGATCATTGCAGATTTAGATAAAATCTTAGGAAAAACCTCCTAACTGTAAGAACAGTACAATGGAACAGACTGCCTAGGGAGGTTGTGGAAACTCCTTCACTGGAGGTGTTCAAAAGGAGCCTGGAAAGCCATCTGCTTTAGATGGTTTAGATACAAAAAATCCTACATCTTGGCAGAGGGTCCCTTCTAACACTATGTTTAAGTGGGCTTTGGAATGAATAGAGGAAAACATCTTTACAAATAATTGTTCAAATTCAAAAGCATATTTTAATTCTATCGTGTTCATCATCTTTTTACATTTGCTTTCCAAGAGCATTCAAGTGTGTATCTTACTAGTGCAAAAATCATGACAATGTTTTTTTACCTCACACTTTGAATTAATTTGTTGTGAAACTTGCAGATCTGCTGGTTAGTTATTGATTTGGTTAGTTAAGTCATGTGCTGTTGTTTCTGTTCCCTGATCTGAGTATTTATGTAACTAACCAAGACAGTGCATATTGTGAATATCACAAAATGAATATACAATTTGAAATCCACATTGTGTTGGTTGGTGAATTTAGTTATGTATATCACCCTCACTGAGGTGACATAAGTTGCAACATTTATATAAGGTAATTATATCAATTACAGCAAGAACTGTGGTTGTATATTCTCTAGTAATATTCACACACAGCAATTTGTGACCTGTAGGCCAGGAATTATTTGCGAAACAAATTAGTTAATTTTGAATAATAAATAACATAGAGCATGTAACAATCTATTCTTATACAATTCATGAAGAGGAAATAAAGGCTAAACTCATCCAATAAATTATTCATTGTGAATTGTTTGCTCAGCTCTATTAATTAGCAGTAAGTTAATTACAGAATAGAATTAGTTCTGAGGCTAGAACCTAGGAATGCAGCTTCTAAACTAAATATTCTGGGATTGAACTGAAGCAGCTCCTCTTACTCTAGCCACCAGAGATGAACCGTTCAGCACTCTACTTAATTTTGCATTATAAGAGTTTGAAACCAATAAAATGCTGAGCAAAGGTTTCTTCCATAAGATTAATTTCCTTTTTTTTGTTTTAGCAGTGGACTTAGAGCCCAGGCAATGCTTTAAGAGTATTTTATATTAATGATCTTTGCTTGCTTTTAAGGAGTGTTTTTTATTCACGTTAATTCAGCCCATAGTGTGCTTACTGTTGCATGTGTTGGGCACTGTGGATATATAGGACAATTGCTTAAACTAAGTATCACAGCCGTGTATAATTTTAAAACATTTTTGGGGTTTCAAAACAAGCTCACCTCACAAAATGTCAAGGCCAAAACGGTAGACAAGTGATGAACAGTGATGAAGAAAAAAGTGTGAGACTATTAAAATGTTCTATAATTCTGTAATGTTCTATATGAGAAGAAGAAAACAGTCTAAAAATACATTAGAAATTAGAGTAAGACCAAGGACAGGGGAGGCCCATTACTTAATGGGGTGTGGGGAAACCATAACAAAAATGTGGAAATGGCAGAAGTGCTAATTGACTTTTTTTGCTTGTTTTCACCAAAATGGTTAGTAGCGATTGGACATCTAACATAGTGAATGCCAGTGAAATTGAAGTAGGATCAGAGGCTAAAACAGGGAAAGAACAAGATAACAAGTACTTAGACAAGTCAGATGCCTTCAAGTCACCAGAGTCTGATGAAATACATCCTAGAATATTCAAGGATGTGACTGAAGAGATATCTGAACCATTAGCAATTAGCTTCAAAAAGTCATGGAAGACAGGAGAAATTCAGAGGACTGTAAAAGGGTAATATTGTGCCAGTCTATTAAAAAAGAGGGAAATAAGAACAACCTGGGGAATTATAGACCACTCAGCTTAACTTTGGTACCCAGAAAGAAAATGGAGCAAATAATTCACCAATCAATTTGCAAACACCTCGAAGATAATAAAATTATAAGTAACAGTCAGAATGGATTTGTCAAGAACAAATCATGTCAAACATACCTTATAGCTTCTTTTGACAGGGAAACAAACCTTAGGGATTGGGGGGAAGTGGTAGATGTGGTATATCCTGACTTCAGTAAGACTTTGGATACTGTCTCGCATGAGCTTCTCATAAACAAATTAGGGAAATACAACCTAGATGGAGCTTTTATATGGTGTGTGGTTGGAAAACCATTCCCAAAAAAGTAGTTATCAGAGGTTCACAGTCAAGCTGGAAAGGCATATCAAGTGGGGTCCCATAGGGATCAGTTCTGGATCTGGTTTTGTTCAATATATTCAACAATGATTTAGATAATGGCATAGAGAGTACACTTATAAAATTTGTGGATTATACCAAGCTGGGAGCATTACAATTGAAAATGATCGGGGCAAACTGGAGAAATGGTCTGCAGTAAATGGGATGAAATTCAATAAGGACGAATGCAAAGTACTCCACTTAGGAAGCAAAAATCATTTGCAACATACAAAAGGGGAAATGACTGCCTAGGAAGGAGAACTGCAGAAAAAGATCTGGGGGTCATAGTGGATCACAAGTGAAATATAAGTCAACCATGTAACACTGTTACAAAAAAATCAAACATCCTTCTGGGACATAGTAGCCAGAGTGTTGTAAGCAAGACACAAGAAATATTTTTTTTCTGCTCTACTCTTTGCTGATTATGCCTTAACTGGAGTATTATGTCCAGTTCTGGGTGCCACATTTCAGGAAATATGTGGACAAATTGGAGAAAGTCCAGAGAAGAGTAACAAAAATGATTAAAGGTCTAGAAAACATGACCTATGAGGGAAGATTAATAAAATATTTAAAAAAAAAACACCTGTCTAGATAATATTTAGTCCTGCCATGAGTGCAGGGAACTGGACTAGATGACCTATTGCTGTCCCATCCAGTCCTATGATTCTGTGATAATGAAGCTGAGGAAATAACTTACTATTTTGGTTCAGAGCAGTTCCAAAAATTAAAAATAAAAATGCAGTTCAGGTTGAACCAAATGTTTACATTTTTTGAATCTTTTAGAGAATCAAAAAAGTCTGTTTCACAGCAGAGATTTGAACCTAGGTGTCTATATTTTGGATAAGTGCCTTAACTACTGGACTAAGGAGATGGTATGGGGAAGGAAGGTAGTGGCAGCATCACCACTACTTTCTCCTTCTTGTCTGGCCAGTTTGTGAATGGCCAAAACTATTTGTGTTAAATTTGTGAATAGTGTCATGTCAACCCAACCCACATTTTTCATCGAATAAACTATGAATCCAAAAAAAAATCACTCAGATCTATTCTGTAACCTCTCTTTCATTATTTTGCTTCTTTACAGAAAGAAAAATGAGGAAATGTATACAATGAGGGGAGGTATATTCATGTGTCAGATAAAGGACCTGCCTCATAAAAAGGGATAACTGAGGTCTGAGCTTGTCCATTGCTGGAAGAATCTTCCAATGAAGTGACAATTTAGGGCTTGATTTGTCAGACCTTGGCCTGCTCTTTGGCGTCAGTGATTAATGTAGTTTCAGAGTCCTCTGGTGCCATCAGCAGGCCTGTCTCTCGTCTCTTTGGAAGTGCTGCTTGGTCCTTTCCTGAGGCACCATGACCATCTACCCCAGTATAGTGAGTTCAGCTTTATTTAATAGCTAGATAGGTTGGGCCTCACCAGAACTGAGTCAGCTCTGCTGCTGTCCTCTGCAGCTTCAGCAAAGAACCCTGTCTGCACTGTACCCTGTCGAGGAACTGCCTTTGCCACGTCTCCTGTCATGATGTTCTCTGCCACACCTCTTGCAGGGAAGTCCCCAGTCTGCATTGTTTCTTACTGCAAAGTCCTCTTAACAGTACTTAACAGTATCTTCAGAGAAGAGGAACCAGTAGCATATAGGAGACCCTGAAAGAGATTTCTAACTACTGGGGAGATACTTCTTGCTCCAGAGTAAGAGGCCTTTTCCCCTTGCTTTTCCATTCCTCTACCAAGCCAATTCTGCATATGTGTATAGTAATGGTGGCTCCCAAATTGTCAATGGAAGAATTCTGGGTAGAAAGTTTATGCAAACAAAACTCTCTCAGTAGCCATAATCCTCCCCTCCCCCATTCTCCGACAGATGGGAGCAGAGAGCTTCAAGCCACAGGGTTTACTTAAAAGTGGATGGGCCCTTATTAAATACTTGTATTCATTTGCAGCACAGCCCTGCGTGTGAATATAAAGGCAGTCATGGTGATAAGAGATGCTATATTTGTCCAGATAACGTTAAATATTTTAAGACTATGTTAGTGCTCATAGAAGCTGTTCAGTTTTAGCCCTGGAAAGTAATTGTCTAACAACTACAGAACACATTAATCTCAGACACTGACAGCACAACACTGTCCATTGAAGTTACTGGTAACCTTTCCATTATCTTCAGTGGGCTTTGGGTCAGGCTAACTGTGCCTTAAATTTATCTTGAGGTAACCTAGTATAGGGTTAAAAGGATAAATTCAGTCAGTCTATTATATTTTTCTCCTATTATTGTTAACAAGGGTGCCATTGATAGTGATGCCTTTTGAGCGGATTACACCAGCCTAGTAGGAAATGGAATGAAACCACCAATTGTGTCACATAGGCCAATAAGTAGACATCGTATGGTAACAATTTTTGCTCACCCAACTGGATTAGAACCATTCACCTAGAAGTGGAACTGGATTAGAACCATTAATACCCAACCATTAATACCCAACTGGATTAGAGCCATTCACCTAGAAGCGGAAGGCTCTGTATTCTATTATCAATCTTCTCAACTGTACAGTCCCCACAAGCAGTTTTTCCATTGTCTATAAAGTTTTAGACATTAGAAATATTTTTCCAATCACCTAGAAAAAGCTCCAAAGCAAAAATATCACCTCTAAGCTTGTTTTTATACTGCCTAGTTATTTTAATGTTTTCCCTTTATTTTTCATTTCGTATCTGTTCTCTGATGTAGTAGCATTTTTATTATATGAAATAAGGAAAAAGAGGACGCATGGTGTATTTCAGTGTTGCAGACTTTCAAACCGCAGCACTAGTGACCTATGGATCAGAAACATGGTTATGAGTTTTATGATGTGTTAACAGGCAGAACATTACAAAAGAGAGGTCTGATTCTGCCACACTTACTCACACCAAATAATGCCTTACTTTACATGTAGTCTTAAGATCCACATCCATCAGCTCTCAGTGAGACTACCCAAGAGGGCTCAATTCTGCAAAGTGCTGAGCGTTATGGTCCCAATCCAGCAAAGCACTAACCCATGTGAAGTCAATGAGACTACTTGTGTATAAAATTAAGTGTGTTTAAGTGCTTTGCTTGATCAGCACCAGAATGCTAAGCACCTTGCAGCATCAAGGACCACCGGATCAGGTGGATGAGGCTTTCTTCCGGCAACTTGCAGAAGCTACTAGATCGCACACCCTGGTTCTCATGGGTGACTTTAATTTTCCTGATATCTGCTGGGAGAGCAATACAGCAGTGCATAGAGGAAGAATTAGTGGGGGAAGCAAAAGTGGATGGCAATCTGGGAGGCAGTGACCATGAGTTGGTTGAGTTCAGGATCCTGACACAGGGAAGAAAGGTAAGCAGCAGGATACGGACCCTGGACTTCAGGAAAGCAGACTTCGACTCCCTCAGGGAACGGATGGGTAGGATCCCCTGGGGGACTAACATGAAGGGGAAAAGAGTCCAGGAGAGCTGGCTGTATTTCAAGGAATCCCTGTTGAGGTTACAGGGACAAACCATCCTGATGAGTCGAAAGAATAGTAAATATGGCAGGCGACCAGCTTGGCTTAACGGATCTTGGCTTAACAGCTAGCGGATCTTAAACATAAAAAAGCTTACAAGAAGTGGAAGGTTGGACATATGACCAGGGAAGAGTATAAAAATATTGCTCGGGCATGTAGGAATGAAATCAGGAGGGCCAAATTGCACGTGGAGCTGCAGCTAGCAAGAGATGTCAAGAGTAACAAGAAGGGTTTCTTTAGGTATGTTGGCAACAAGAAGAAAGCCAAGGAAAGTGTGGGCCCCTTACTGAATGAGGGAGGCAACCTAGTGACAGAGGATGTGGAAAAAGCTAATGTACTCAATGCTTTTTTTGCCTCTGTCTTCACTAACAAGGTCAGCTCCCAGACTGCTGCGCTGGGCATCACAACATGGGGAGTAGATGGTCAGCCCTCTGTGGAGAAAGAGGTGGTTAGGGACTATTTAGAAAAGCTGGACGTGCACAAGTCCATGGGGCCGGACAAGTTGCATCCGAGAGTGCTAAAGGAATTGGCGGCTGTGATTGCAGAGCCATTGGCCATTATCTTTGAAAACTTGTAGCGAATGGGGGAAGTCCCAGATGACTGGAAAAAGGCTAATGTAGTGCCAATCTTCAAAAAAAGGGAACAAGGAGGGTCCTGGGAACTACAGGCCAGTCAGCCTCACCTCAGTCCCTGGAAAAATCATGGAGCAGATCCTCAAAGAATCAATCCTGAAGCACTTACATGACAGGAAAGTGATCAGGAACAGTCAGAATGGATTCACCAAGGGAAGGTCATGCCTGACTAATCTAATCGTCTTCTATGATGAGATTACTGGTTCTGTGGATGAAGGGAAAGCAGTGGATGTATTGTTTCTTGACTTTAGCAGAGCTTTTGACACGGTCTCCCACAGTATTCTTGTCAGCAAGTTAAAGAAGTATGGGCTGGATGAATGCACTATAAGGTGGGTAGAAAGTTGGCTAGATTGTCGGGCTCAACGGGTAGTGATCAATGGCTCCATGTCTAGTTGGCAGCCGGTGTCAAGTGGAGTGCCCCAGGGGTTGGTCCTGGGGCCGGTTTTGTTCAATATCTTCATAACTGATCTGGAGGATGATCATAAATGATCTGGTGTGGATTGCACTCTCAGCAAATTTGCGGATGATACTAAACTAGGAGGAGTGGTAGATACGCTGGAGGGCAGGGATAGGATAGGATAGAGGGACCTAGACAAATTGGAGGATTGGGCCAAAAGAAATCTGATGAGGTTCAATAAGGATAAGTGCAGGGTCCTGCACTTAGGACGGAAGAACCCAATGCACCTCTACAGACTAGGGACCGAATGGCTAGTCAGCAGTTCTGCGGAAAAGGACCTAGGGGTGACAGTGGATGAGAAGCTGGATATGAGTCAGCAGTGTGCCCTTGTTGCCAAGAAGGCCAATGGCATTTTGGGATGTATAAGTAGGGGCATAGCGAGCAGATCAAGGGACGTGATCATTCCCCTCTATTCAACATTGGTGAGGCCTCATCTGGAGTACTGTGTCCAGTTTTGGGCCCCACACTACAAGAAGGATGTGGATAAATTGGAGAGAGTCCAGCGAAGGGCAACAAAAATGATTAGGGGTCTGGAACATATGACTTATGAGGAGAGGCTGAGGGAACTGGGATTGTTTAGTCTGCAGAAGAGAAGTATAAGGGGGGATTTGATAGCTGCTTTCAACTACCTGAGAGGTGGTTCCAGAGAGGATTGTTCTAGACTGTTCTCAGCGGTAGAAGAGGACAGGACAAGGAGTAATGGTCTCAAGTTGCAATGGGGGAGGTTTAGGTTGGATATTAGGAAAAACTTTTTCACTAAGAGGGTGGTGAAACACTGGAATGTGTTACCTAGGGAGGTGGTAGAATCTCCTTCCTTAGAAGTTTTTAAGGTCAGGCTTGACAAAGCCCTGGCTGGGATGATTTAATTTGGGGATTGGTCCTGCTTTGAGCAGGGGCTTGGACTAGATGACCTCCTGAGGTCCCTTCCAACCCTGATATTCTATGATTCTATGATCAAGCCCAGAGCTAAGGTATCACTTAACATGAGTAAGAGTAGCAGAATCAGGCCGCATAATGTGTTGGGCACAGAAGTGTATTAACTAAAAAGTTAAACATTTCTCATTGGAAAATACCTCCATCCTACCTCTGTTGTAGCCTCTTGTTGCATTATTCCATAGGAGCCCAAAGGGGATCCCCTTTCTGATGAGCAATGATGTCTCAAAAGTCAGTTACCAGGCAGATAAAGTCGATTCAGGTGACATTGATTGAAGTTGCGTTGGAAATGCCACATGGAGACTGACAGATTTCCTGTGGCCACCAATAGTTCATAGACAGCAGCAGCTGTACACTTTATAATTCATTACTTATCTTCCTAGATCTTATCAACTAGATTGGGTTGTAGGATCCCTCAGGAGTGATGAAAGAATCAAACAGTATTGGCAGCTATAGCCATGCCCTCGTTAAATCTGTCACTCAGTACTTATCATTCAGCACAGTACAGATGAGCTGCTTGTACAGTAGTGTTCTTGCTCTCTCTCTCTCTCTCTCTCTGTTATATATATATATATATATATATATATATATATATATATCCTTTGAGTGCTGCATATCCAAAATCTCAGAGTCTGCAGTTGATCTCCTGCCATAGGGTGTTTTTTGTTACTTTGTTCCCCAGCAATTTTTATTATTAGTTAGGATATGGAGAAGTGATATAAGAGTGTGTTTGTGTGTGTGAAATTTAAAAAGAAAAATTTAGAGCCCATATGATGGCTACCATGTTCATATCTACTAATCGCACAGCTCCTTTGTGCTCATTACTGCTGTGTACATGATTTATAGAGAATATTTTCTTGGATTAATATCACCTCTTTTTCTGATTGAAAATTGTCCCCAAACAGCCACAATTTTCTTCAATGAATTATTCAAAAGAATTCATCAAATAATGTCTGTAAATAACAATTGCTCTCTAGCTTGTTCAGGAGTACCACTTGCAAGTAGATTGTGACAGGAGAAAAAAAGAAATTTTGAAAATTTTCATGAAATGTCCTTTCCTTTTCTGTTTGAAATTTCATTTTCATCTAAATCTTCCAACCTGTTCTAGCTGACAATATTCAGCATTTGAAATCAAGCTGCTTGGACTGACACCTAGCACAATGAGATTCTGTTCTATGACTAGGGCTCCTGTGGGCTACAAACAAATAAACAATGATATCTAGCTTTTGTATAGCACTTTTCATCAGTTGATCTCAAAGTTCTTTACAAAGGAGGTTGTGTTCTCCCCAGATTACAGATGGAGAAACTGAGGTACAGAGAGGGGAATTATTATTAATGTACTGATAATTGCTATGTTCAATAAAAATTATCTCATATAAGCTATGCAGGATCTTTATTGTATCCTCAGCAAGCACAATATATTCTGGTATGGGAATATAATAAGATCATGTTATGGGCTTGATTATTAAAAATGGACTCCCAGGCTTGTGGGTGCAGTTCTTAATCCATAGTTAATTTTGCCCACAATTGTCTGGCTGCAACAATTGCCAGGGAAAAAAAAAAGAATGAATTATAGGTTCCAAACTATGGGAATGACTGTTATGGATGTAAAACTGAGTCTGCAATAATAGAGGCCAAAATTGAATAATCAAATAATTGATATCTTACCCTAATAGCACTTAAGATAACAAGTCAAGTGTTCTCCCAGAATAATAAGGATGATTTCCATTTTCCATTTTAGTTAGTAGGCCTGCATCTGGATAATGAATTTCAATTTGAGTCAGGCAGTGATGGAAAAACTAGTCTGATGGGTAAACTCTTTTCTTTTCTTTTTTTAAAGATGTGCTGTTTCCCTCATACTGGCCATGGGAAATTTAAAAACACATTCTGAGACGAGAAATCAGTTCTGCCTGCCCTATTCAGCAAGCCAGATTGGAGCTCATTAGAATTTTCATTCACCCGATGGTAGGCATTAGAGAGAGAATTGCATTCTTATGAAAATATTCTAGACAACTGTTGTCTGGAACTGGACTCTGTTATGTTACCATATGACTTAAACATTTGTGGACGTCATTCCTCACTTTTCTTGGACAAGCTTGGAATTATGACTGGTAGAAAAATTTCCAACAAAACATTTTCCCTTTAAAAAACATGGGGTTTTGTCAGAATCAAATCTTTCTGTGGAAGGGATTGATTTTAGCAGTCTTTTCCATCAGAAAAATTGAAACAAAATGTTTTGGTTAGGTTTGTCATTAGTCTCTGTGACCACCAGAGACCCTGGGTTGCCTCATAAAAATTGTAGTTCCAAATTCTTTATGCTCCCATGCTCCCCAGTGTTGGCTCAGCCACCAGGAGAAACCATGATGCAGTAGTCTGGGAGCAGGAGCAGAGTTCAGAGAGGAAAATGGGGACATGAGTAACCCAGAACTACAACTCACATGAGGCTCTGCAGCAGCTCAGGCTGATGTAGATTAATCTCAACCTGAAACACATTTCATTTCAAACCAAAATGGTTCATTTCATGACAAACCAAAATGAAACATTTCTTTTCACCATTTTAATTTTTTTTAAATGTTTTGAACTTTTTGATCAATGAAATGTTTAGCTATTTTGACTTTTTTTTTTTTGGTTACAATTGGGAATGAAAAGAAATATCGAAATATCAGAATCTCCCACAGGATGGACATTCAAATTTTGGATTAGCTTTGGAAGAACGCTTGAACATGAAATCTCCCTGTTGAACATATCACATGCCAGAATAACATATATAAAGGAAAGGGGGGGGGGAGTCAGTTTTCCTCCCCTCTGTGCCTGCTATTGTGAAGTTACTACCCATTTTGTACCCACTCTCATTGGCTTCACTGTAGTGTGCTGAACTACTGATGCTCACCGTCCATCTGCCCCCTACTATATAGTTCATAACCCTTCCCTTTGCTGCTGATTATGCTCTCCCAAGCAAAGGTTTCCTACATTTCTTTATTTAAGGTTCTTTTAGGAAGGATAATTGACATCCATAACATACATACAAATATTGTGTCTGCCTGCTTGTCATGAGTATGCTACCTTCACTCCCCTAACCATTACAATATACATTTTAGCCTCATTATTTCAATTATAAATCTGATTTAAGAATATTTTTCTAAATTCACATCACTATTTTCATGTACTGTACAGTTTTCAGTTCTATATACACACACTTCAATCACCTTCTGACTCAAGATCTGCTCCCAAAGGGTTAGATGGTGGTTTGTAAACCACAGCATTGTATAAGGGAGGTACAAAGGTGCACCACCCAGTGAGGAGACTAGGAACACTGTGCCTCTGGCAGGCACAATCTTGTTGTGTACGATATGCTTGAGGCATTGGGGTGCAGTAGCTTACTCCCTATAGTACTCCAGCCCTGGTCCAATGTCTGGTGCAAAAGAGGCAGGACAAAGCAATAGCTCCACTACATCCTTACACCTTTGTGCCCCCCTTTTGGCAACCTGCTCTTTAATGGAGAAGAGGAGTGAGAAATCCTTGTGAAATCCTGTCCAGAACTGCAATTGTGATATGCCCTCGTATAGCCATATATGGACAAGTTTTGTGTGCACCTCATTATCCTCATACAAGGACTTCTCTCAACCTGGCCTGATGTGTCGCAGAGTTGCATCCACTTACTTTAGTTGATAAAATATGTGTTTATGACTTGTCTTAATACTGCAGATCTAGCGCAGCTGTGGGAGACTGAGTTGGATTTTGTTCTGGTTCATGGTTCATCACCCAAATTGTCAGTTATATCTGAGAGCAGAATCATTCTTAGTAACATGTGAGCTGGAAAGGACCCAGCTTGATTAGCAGATTTCAGGCAGAGTTTGCATGTAGTTTGCTAATAAAGGAACGCTAGTCTGTATCCAGGTACTATTCTGAAAACTTCTTTGTTCTTTCTTCTTGTCTTCTGACTTATTCAAATAGTATTTTATTGAGAAAAATGACAATCATGCAGAGCAATTTTCAATCCTTCTGTAATAGATTCCAAGGCCTGTTTTCTTCCACGTCATTTATAAACATATTAAATAGCACAGGGACAAGGATAGATCCCTGTGGGACCCAAATAGAGATACACCCACTAGATGGTGATTCCCCATTTACAATTACTTTTTGAGACCTGTCAGTTTGCCAATTTTTAATCCATTTAGTGTGTGATCTATTTTTTTATCAAAATGTGATGCAGTATCAAGTCAAATGCCTTACAGAGGTAAAAATTAATAGTGTTTATGTAATTACCAACCAAATTTATCATCTCATTAAAAGAAAAGTTATCCAGTTAGTTTGACAGGATCTATTTTCCATGAACCCATGTTGACTGGCATTAATTACATTACCATCCTTTAAGTCTTTATTAGTTGAGTCCTGAATTAGCCATTCCATTATCTTGGGCAGGATCACTCAGACTGACAGGCCCATAATTACCCAGATCATCCCATTTACCCTTTTATGAATATTGGCACATAATTAACTTTAATCTAGTTTTCTAGAACTTCATGGTGTTCCAAAACTTATTGAAAATCAATACTGATGGTCAAGTGAGCTCCTCACCAAGCACTTTTAAAATTCTTGGATACAAGTTATCTAGACCTGCTGATGTAAAATGTCTAACTTTGGAGCTGCTGTTTTAACATCATCATGGGAAAATGTGCTATCGTACAATACAATTATATCATCTGTTTTTTTTCCCCAAATGTGGAACAGAAATATTTATTGAGCAGTTCTGCCTTTTCTGAATTGTTATTGTTAATTCTTCCATGTCATTTTAGTAGTGGACCAATATCTTTGTTAGGATATTATTGTTGTTGTTCCTAATATACTTAAAACTCTTTCTTACTGTCTTTAACTCTGCTGGCAATAAATTTCTCCTTGTGTCCCTTTGCTTCCCTTATCAATTTTCTACAATTCCTAGCTTCTGCTTTATATTCCTTACTATCAACTTCCCCTTTCTTCCCATTTGTTATACATTATTTTTTAATTTTTTTTATAGCTGCCTTTACTTCCCTTCTGAATTAGGTCAGTATTTTTTAATGCAATACAGCCTTCTTTCTCAATTCTGGGATTGTGACATTTTGGGCATTCTACTAAAGTGTTTTTAAACAATTCCCAATTATCATTCACATTTTTCTGATTAAATTCTTCCTCCCAGTTGACCTGGCTCATACCTGTTTTTAGCTCTGTGAAATTAGCCCTATTAAAGCCCCCTGTGTGTGTATATATATATATATATATATATATATATATATATATATATATATATATATAATTTCTGGTCTGGACTTTATTCTGCTTGCACATTATAAATGGGACCAAGTCAGGATTACTTGTACCTAAGCCACCATTAAATTTTAGTTGTGGGATCAATTCCTCTTTATCTGTCAAGACAAAGTCTTGTATAGAATTCCCTATATTGCATGTGATGCTTTTTGAGTTAGGAAATCGTCATCTATAATATTAAGGAAGTCTGAGGATGTTTTCATACTGGCAGCATGAGGTCTCTAGTACATGTCACTCAAATTGATGTCTCCCATGATCACACATTATACACATTATAGATATGTGTGAAAGGATGTGGTCATCCTGTTCCCTAATGTGATTTTGTTGTCTGTAGCAGATATATACTAATATCCCATCTTGTGCTTTATCTTTTAGGACACTGATATATAGGCATTCAAGATAATTTTCTTCTGAGTTGTCAGTGACTCAGAAACAGATAATACCATTCCTTATATGGAGCGCCACTTCCGCCCCCCACCCCCACCCCCCAGCCATTTCGCTTACTTGATCCTTCCTAAAGAGGCTATTACAGCCATTGATTTTAACATGCCAAAGATGTGAATCATCTCACTGGGTTTCAGTAATACCAACTAGATTGAATTTATACTAATAAAAAAGCAATTCCAAATAATTTTACTCAGGCTCCTACAACTGGTGTATAGGCAGTGAAAGCATTTCTTCTCTTCATAGCCTTTGTTTCATTGATTAATTTTGTTCTCAACATCTCAATTTTGTGCTAAATGAATACTCATATCTTCCTTCTTTTTACCTTCCCCTTTTATTATTAGCTTAACATCCTTTTGACTACTTTAGCCAGCGTGTCCCAAAGGAGATTGACGATCCTTCTATTGAGGTGGAGGCCATCAATTATACAGCCCTCTCTCCCCATAGAAAGTGGACCAATGTACCACAGAACTGAAACGCTCCACCCTCCACCATTTACCTTGTCAGTGGTTCACTTCCAGAATCTTCTCCTTTGTCCGTTCCTTCACTCATGGAATAAGAATGATCTCCAAGAAGATTGCTTGGATATTCTTCTATTTCAACATGCTTCCGAGCTCCTGAAGTCATCTGTTATCTGTGAGATATCCTGCAACACAGTGTGGTTAGTGCCAGTATGAACCATCACCAGTGGATCCTTGCCCATGAATTTCAGAAGCCTTTTCACTCTCAGAGTGATATCTCCTATCTTGGTTTGAGGACGATAACACATTCTCCTGTTGTCTGCCTGTCCCTTGAAGAATGTTCCTTTGATTCTTCTGGGTATTGAATCCCCAAAAAAGAATAGTCTGTCTTCTTTAGATGGTTGGAGATTTCTTTGTGGGCAAGCTTGATTTTCTTACAGGTTGTCCTGAGCTGCCATCCACAGATGTATCCCATATATCTCTCCATTCTCTCAGACTAGCTGGATCTTGAGAGAGATCTTCCACAATTTCCACATTGAGGGCCTGGTATCAACTGGAAATGTCTAGCTGTGTGGAATTCTTCCTGGTTCTCTTCTCTCTAGTGGCCATGCAGAGTTCTTCCTATAGTGTTCTTCCTATCAAGCCATGAAGAGATTAACACCTCTCTGTTGGAAAAATATATAAAAATCATGGGAGCTGTTTATGTTAATTCAGGCCTCTCTTGTCTCTGAATAATTACTGTTTCAAAATATCAGCATGAGTTAAAATATCAGGATACAATTTTAAGAGTTGAATGACATAATTTCAAATGGCTTATTAAACATTAATTATATTTAAAGCTGTGTGACTTGACATATACTTATGTGTCCATCAGGAAGTTGAAACATCTGTTTTTATATGTAATGTGGGTTATAAGGTTACAAAGTTACAAATACCACTAGGGAATATCTTATCAAATCAGTTAACAAGTGCCATATTTTCTAGAACTGCTAGTATAAAGGTTATTTTTTCAGTGACTTTTTGGCTAATTAAGTAGTTGTCTGAAATACTATTGTACCCATTCAGTTGACTGTAATTTAAACAATTTACCTTAAATGTCTATTTGTGATTTAGGCAGCATAATTCAAAGCTGAAATGGAAAATAAGTTTGAGCATAATGCAGCAAGAGTAAAAACAAAAACAAACCTGCAAAACAAACAAAAAAAGGACCAGAGTAATACTCCTTTTATGATTACAAACCTAGGGATTTGAACTTGTTTCTTTTATTCATGTCTCTAGTACAAAACATCAACACAATCTGAGAAAGTACAGGCACAGTAAAGGGAAAAAAAACTAATAAAATCTGCCTGAGGGTGCAGAATTAAACTAATGTAATAAGCTTTAAAAAAATGCCAACTACAAATCTCAGTATGTACAAAATAAAAATAAATGTTCTATTAGCCTAGCACCTATGGTGTACACCAAACTATCAAAACTGAATTCAAGTAAAAGATAACACTGGAAACATAATACAATACAATGCATGCTGAGCTGACCATGCAAGCTGCCCCAGTTACCTGCAGGTGGAATGAAAAGTCAAGCAAAAGAAAAATTTCAGAAAGCCTGAAATTAGCTTAACTCTTCTTTTACAAGGTTGTTCACAGCCAGAAAACATTCCATCTCTATAGCAGCAAATATGTGTACACCTTGGCCCTTCCTCCAAGTTCAGATTTTCCATCTGTGGGTATATCAGAGCTGGTACAGGGTCCAAATTAGTTCAATTTGTGTCTTGTTCCTTTTGACTATTTCTGTTTATAAACATCCAGGGTGAAATTCTGGCTTCATTAAAGCCTCCTATACATCACAGGTCACCAACACCAGCCAGCATCTGCACACTTATCTCAACAACCAAATTTAGACCAAAATATTGCAGCCCATAGGAGACTAGACCATTATGTACCATGGGCAAAAAATAGTGGGGATGGAGAGGTACCAATGACAAGGCCCTAGCAATATCAGGGTAATTATATAATGAGATATATCCAGAGAATGCTGGCAGTGCCCCACACTCCATTCTACAGTGGAAGATTAAAAAAAAATCCAAGATTTTCTGACCTGTGGGAAAATTCCATCCTGACCCCACACTTGGTAATCAGTTGACCCTGAGCATGCGAGAAAGAACCAGCTAACTAACTAAATGAGACAGAGAATGCTCTGTTACCACAGAGCACCAGTCCACCCCATTCAGTGTCCCTTCTCCAGCTGTGGCCATCTCTGATACTTAGAGAAAGGAGACAAGACAACAAACAAACAAAACCCACCAGAATACATGCGGGGGGATGGGGGGAGAGAAATAATCCCCTCCTGATCCCTGCAGGAGATCAGCTGAAGATGTGAAGCATGAGCTTTAGGAACATAAGATAGAAACGGGAACAGAACCCCCAGAGGGCTGCTGAGTTCTGCCCCCCCCCCACCATCACAAACATCCCCTGTCATACAATCCCACTAATAAATTTGTCTGTTTCTCCCTTAAAACCAATTAAGTTTGTTTCCCACACAACTTGTATTGGAAGGCTCACTCCTCTGATGATTTAGAAACCTTCTAGTTTCCAGTCTCAATTTGTTCTTGTGCCAACATTTTTCTTCTAGTTTAAATAGCTCTTCATCCTCCTTGGTATTTACCCCCCCCCATGTATTTCAGAGAACAAATATAACCTCTCTGTCTTATTTTTGCTAGTTTAAACAAGGCAAGTTCTTCCTGTCACCTCTCTTAACACAGGCTCCCCATTACCCTGATCATTCTAATAGCCCTTCTCTGCATCTGTTCCAGTATAAATTCCTTTTTCTTGAATATGGGTGACCAGAATTGAACACAGCATTTTAGATGAGGTCTTACCAGTGCCTTGTACAACGCAATACTTTTCTATCTCTACAGGAAATGCCTCACATGCTGGCTCATCGTCATCCTGTGGTCAACCAACACACCTAGGTCTTTCTCTTCCTTGGTCGTGTCCAACTGATGAGCCCCGAGCTTGTAGCAGAAATTCTTATTATTAGATCCTAAGTGCATGACTTTATACTTTGTACTACTGAATTTCATCACATTCCTGTTACTTCCAATCTTCAAGTCTTGTTTTCACTGCACTGTTAGTTTGAGCTATAACTCAAGTTTTGCCCCAACCCAATTCTCATCCACAAATTAAAATCTCCTGCTTGAGTTAAGTGCTGCTTTAAGCTTGAGATAGCTGGCCCATCACAGATATCGGTTTGAAACTCCTGTGCTAATAATGCGGTAGAGGTGCATCAGCTTGGGTTACAATTTATCAATTGCTAATTCAATCAGTCTGTGCAGTTACTAGACCTAGACTAGCTTGAGTGGAATAACTTTAATGCAGTAACTTGAGCTAAGTGTTGAAGTGAGGACAATCCCTAAGTATCCTTATGGTTGGTTGTGGCTGCCTGCTATCCAGCTCTGTGGGAGGCAGACTCTGCTGCATATTGGGGCTTTGGTTGCATTACATTATTGCATTTCAGTGGGAGTTAGGTGCCTAAATACCTTAAAAGGCCTCACTCATTCCTTCAGATACCCTGGATGTTACAATATATTAGGCTTGTTTCTCTATTCATTTACACCATGTAATGTTTCAGCTGCTGAATTATTCTTCTATACTAAAAAAACAAACAAAAAACAATGGGGAGTCCTTGTGGCGCCTTAGAGACTAACAAATGTATTTGGGCATAAGCTTTCATGGACTAAAATCCACTTCATGAGATGCATGGAGTGAAAAATACAGTAAGCAGTATATATATATTATAGCACATGAAAAGATGGGAGTTGCCTTACCAAGTGTGTGTGTGGGGGGGGCAGTGCTAATGAGGCCAATTCAATTAAGGTGGAAGTGGCCTATTTTCAACACTTGACAAGAAGGGGTGAATATCAAAAAAGGGAAGATTACTTTTGTAGTGCTAACGAGGCCAATGCAATCAAGGTGTACGTCGCCAATTCCCAACAGTTGACAAGAAGTTGTGAGTATCAACACAGGGAACATTACTTTTTGTAGTGACCCATCCACTCCCAGTCTTTATTCAGGCCTAATTTGATGGTGTCCATACAGGCCATTACCCCCTGATCCCACTGAGGGTTACCAAAAGAAACTGCACCATCTGCTCAAGAAACTCCCTGAAGAAGCACAGAAACAAATCTACACAAACACAGATATTCTATCTGTTACCCAAGATCCATAAACTTGGGAATCCTGAACGTCCCAACATGCCAGGCATTGGAACCCTGATAGCAGGATTGTCTGGCTATGTGGACTCTCTCCTCATGCTACCAGCACTCTCAGCTATCTTCGAGATGCCACTGGCTTCCTGAGGAAACTACAGTCCATTGGTGATCTTCCAGATAACACCATCCTAGCCACTATGGATGTAGAAGCTCTCTACACCAACATTCCACACCAAGATGGACTACAAGCCTTCAGGAACAGTGTCCCTGATAATGTTACAGCAAACCTGGTGGCTGAACTTTGTGACTTTGTCCTCACCCACAACTATTTCACATTTGGGGACAATTTATACCTTCAAGTTAGCAGCACTGCTATAGGTACCCTCATGGCCCCACAGTATGCCCACATTTTTATGGCTGACTTAGAACAAAGCTTCCTCAGCTCTCGTTCCCTAGCATTCCTACTCTACTTGTGCTACACTGATGATATCTTAAACATCTGGACCCATGGGAAAGAGGCCCTTGAGGAATTCCACCAGGATTTCAACAATTTCCACCCCACCATCAACCTCAGCCTGGACCAGTCCACACAAGAGATCCACTTTCTGGACACGACAGTGCAAATAACTGATGGCCACATAAACACCACCCTATACCAGAAACCTACTGACTGCTATACTTACCTACATGCCTCCAGCTTTAATCCAGACCACATCACAAGATCCATTGTCTACATCCAAACTCTAAGATACAACTGCATTTTCTCCAATCCCTCAAACAGAGACAAACACCTACAGTATCTCTATCAAGCATTCTTACAACTACAATACCCACCTGGTGAAGTGAAGAAACAGATTGACAGAGCCAGAAGGGTATCCAGAAGTCACCTCTTACAGGACAGGCCAACAAATAAAGTATCACCTACAGCCCCCAAATAAAATCTCTCCAGCACATCATCAAGGATCTACAACCTATCCTGAAGGACAATCCCTCACTCTCACAGACTTTGAGAGACAGGCCAGTCCTCGCTTACAAACAGCCCCCCAACCTGAAGCAAATACTCACCAGCAACTACAGACCACACAACAAAATCACTAACCCAGGAACCAATCCCTGCAACAAACTCTGTTGTCAACTCTGTCCACATATCTATTCAGGGGACACCATCATAGGGCCTAATCACATCAGCCACACTATCAGAGGTTCATTCACCTGCGCATCTACCAATGTGATATATGCCATCATGTGCCAGCAATGCCCCTCTGCCATGTACATTGGCCAGACTGGACAGTCTCTACATAAAAGAATAAATGGACACAAATCAGATGTCAAGAATTATAACATTCAAAAACCAGTCGGAGAAAACTTCAATCTCTTTGGTCACTCGATTACAGACCTAAAAGTGGCAATTCTTCAACAACAAAACTTCAAAAACAGACTCCAACGAGAGACTGTTGAATTGGAATTAATTTGCAAACTGAATACAATTAATTTAGGCTTGAATAAAGATTGGGAGTGGATGTGTCATTACACAAAGTAAAACTGTTTCCCCTTGTTTATTTCTCCTCCTACTGTTCTTGTCAACTGCTGGAAATGGCCCACCTTGATTATCACTACAAAAGGTCCCTCCCACCCCCCGCTGTCCTGCTGGTAATAGCTCACCTTTTCTGATCACTCTTTTTACAGTCTGTATGGTAACACCCATTGTTTCATGTTCTCTGTGTTTATAAAATCTCCCCACTATATTTTCCACTGTATGCATCTGATGAAGTGAGCTGTAGCTCATGAAAGCTTATGCTCTAACAAATTTGTTAGTCTCTAAGGTGCCACAAGTCCTCCTTTTCTTTTTCCCCTCTGTTGATATCCACCCCTTCTTGTCAACTGTTGAGAATAGGCCACTTCCACCTTAATTGAATTGGCCTTGTTAGCACTGCCCCCCCCCCCCCCACTTGGTAAGGCAACTCCCATCTTTTCATGTGCTGTAATATATATACTGCTTACTGTATTTTTCACTCCATGAATCTGATTAAGTGGGTTTTAGCCCACAAAAGCTTATGTCCAAATACATTTGTTAGTCTCTAAGTTACCACAAGGACTTCTCGTTGTTTTTGCTGATACAGATTAACACGGCTACCACTCTGAAACCTGTCCTCTATATTAAAGATTTCTTCTAAATATTTAATTGCAAATATAAGATGCAGGATTTTTTTTAAAACTAGATTTGCTTTTGTGTAATTTTGTGTAACCACTTTTAGAAGCAAAATTAAATTAAATTGATGCTCATCATAATCAAACATATGCTAACCATTTCCAATAAAACATAGCTACCAAGAAACAAAACAAAACAAAAACTCAGTACACTTAAAGCAATAGACCAGCAGTCATTAAATATTTTTAACCTTGATTGTATAATACAATTTTCTTAAGTATTTAAAAAAGAAATTGTATGACAACTTAAGTAGTCTTTGCTATTATGTTAAATAGTTTAAATGCCTGTTAAAAATTTAGATTATGTGCAAATACAGTATTTGTTAAAAATGTAGACAGTGTTTCCAAAAATAGATTTATACCTTTTCAAATGTACTGTTAAATAACCAATAGTGTATGCATAGAATTCCTCAATGTTAGAATATATTCAAAGTCACCACTAATGAACCAAAGTGACATTTGATGACACATTGAGCAGTTACATTCTTAAAATAACTGAAGAGGATGGAATAAATCTCTGGATACAGTGTCATAGTTCTGAGTATAGTCTAGAAGGAATGTAATGAAAGTATCAGTTAATGCCTTAGTCAACAATGATATGGATGGTAGATTTTAGGAAGATTGTAGTAATATATTTTATGATCTAGTATAAAGCTTTACATCTTTCAAAAAGTCAATAGGTGATGAATGAAATGTTGTGTTATTCACAATCTAAAACAAAATGGAATTAAGATTTAGAAGTGTAGACTTTCAGCTAATTAAATATGAATTTCAACAATGCTAAAATTGGTTACTACTATTTAAGTCTAGTGAAATTGAAGGGAAAGTGAAAGAATGACTAAAGATGATCCAAATGTTCGGAACCAGATTCAGATATTTGGAATTAGGTTTTGGCTCAGGCCTACATTTAAGGTTCAGTCATGTGAAATGTGTAGTATCACCATCAGTTTGGGATTAGAATTTTTTCCCCACATGTGTGACAGATACTTTGACATATACAGTGGATCATACAAAACTTGATTTCAGGGGGAGGGGGGGATCTGTGCTCTGGGATCTAGCAAACATGCCAGAACACAATAAAAGTGAATAGGACATTGGTTCATTACATGGTCTTGACTACATATACATTGGCTTGATCCCCATGTTATCTATTGTGTGGTGTACAGCAGAGTGAACAAGAGTGTTATGTTACACCACAAGTAACAGTGGAACTATTTGTGGGCATAATTTGAGCTGAGGGAAGAAGGGAAAAATATTCATTCAATACATCACTTTAAATCATCACTAAAATATTGAATTCTCATTCATTAATTATTTATTACTTTTATTACAGTAGCATCTAAAGATTGGAGCCCCATTGTGCTAGGCAATTTACATACCCATTGTCCTGTAGAGCTTATTATCTAAATAAAAAAGGCAGTCACAGGTTGAGTGAAAAGAAATATTAGCCCCATTTTATGGCCAGGTTCGGAAAGATATTTGCCCAAGGTCATGCAGGAAATCTGTGGCCAAGCCAGGAACTGGCTCAGATCTCCTCAGTTCCAGTCCGGTTCTTTAACTGCACCATCACTCTTCTGTTCCTTTGAATAAATTGTCCTACCAGCAGTATACGGAGTAGTTACCTGCACTGAGTAGAACTGAGTCTTAAGATTTAGAGGAGGTCTGAAAAAATTTTGCGTGAAAAATCTTTTGACTGAAAATGAACATTTTAATGACAAAATTTCATTTTGGTCAAAAGTTTTTGTTTGTGATTAAAAAAAAACACTTTATCTCAATGTTTATCCCTCCCCCAACCCCATTTTTTTTTTCCCAATGGGGGAAAAAAGTGAGAGAATTTCCTCCCATGGTTTTCTCATGTTGTTAATCTATCCCCTCTCCCATTTTTAAAGAGTTACCAAAAAAGTTTGTGCTTTTCCCATTGAAATATTTGAACCTTAAAAAAAATAATAATAATTTTGGAATTCATTTTCAGAAATGTGAACATTTTTGTCATAAATCTAAAAATGTCCTCAAAAATGTAGGACTTCCCCTATTTTTTCATTGTTTTCATGAAACACTTTTTCAACAATCTTTTCTAAAGTCTTTGGCACATTCACTTCCTTGCCCTCAACAGTAAACAGGAACAAGTATTGGTGGGATGTCTGAGGAGACACTAGCTTAAGTAAGAGCCTCAGCTTTTAAGTTAGTTGCTTAATGACATCCTCCATTTTTAGCCTTACCCCGCTACTAACGTGAATCAATATGCAACTCTGCTGTGCCAGATCAAGCGTATTATACCAAGTTGCGATGACAATTTTGTGCCTGCCACACAATGGTTTGAAAATGGAAAAAAAAATCCAAGTTCTCTTTCTTTGGCTACCATTGGCCTAGAATAACCGTAATAAAGACATAAAAATTGGTTGTTTAAACAATTACCCAATTTTGTTGGCTTTGGGAACATTATGTCCATTTCATAAGTCTCCATTTCTCAGTTCTTCAGAACTTTTCAGTTTCAGGTAAGTTTTTTTGTCTTGAAATCTTCCATGGGCTATAATTCATTTTGCATGGAGGTTGGTCCCAACCTCTAGGGATGCAATTGAAAAAATTGCTAGACTTGTTGGGGACAGATTCTCAGTTGATATAAAATGGTGTCGCTCCAATGAAATTAATACAGTTATGTCAATTTACTCTAGCTCAGAAGTTTTCTTTTTGCTTTTAGGAGAAGAAGGGGAACTGAACTTCCACGTATTCCTCTATTTATTTTATTTATCTGACTGTTTTACATTGCTAATGTGCCCATTATCCTGGTATATAAGATCCTTTGGAGAAAAATAAAATAACATAATTTGACTTATGTCTGCGCTCAAACTTCCATTCACTGCTTTACTTAATGAAACTTTGTTTATTTCCACAGGGAGCTTTGATTGGGCCATTCTTATTTTGCCCTCAATGGGCTTGAATAAAAGTTAGGTCTTCTGTCATGGCCTGATAGTGTCAGGCTGATTCTGACCTCCAGAGGTAGGGCATATAATAGCTAAATAACTTCTGGCAAGAATGCCTTGTCCCTGGCCAGTATATGGCATCAAACACTGGTGTGATATGTTCTCTTCAGTCTGTCTTACCAACAAGGTGGGATACTATGTGTTTAGAGTGCTTTCCTGTAATGTAGCTGAGAGTTGAGTAAATCATGGATCATAGTGGTAAAGCCCATCCAAACAAATGGCTGAATTCTCCTGGATATTGCTATTTATAAGTCTCAGAGCAGGAATGAATCCAAGAGGGTCCAAAAGACTGAGCTCCACACTGATAAGAGAGGGCAAGCTGGCTTATAATTACCTCTTCCTATGAGAATCATCTCATTTTGCTTAGATTCATCTTGAAGAGATACTTTTCATCTGTCCATTTATTTTCTCAAGCTCTGAAGCATCTGGGAAACAGTATTATCTCTGCCTGATGAAAAAAAGACACTTAATTTTACCCTCTGTTTTTCAGTGCAGCTCAATTTTTCCATCCCTTATGATGCACAGGGGTATGGAAAAAATATCAGCTAAGGATTATAGTAAAGCCTCCATATACATGAATGACTTGTGGAGGAGAATGAAGCCAGGGAAGCAGAGCTGCAGCTGGTATAAATTATCATAGCTGTGTTGCAATTGATAGAGCTATGACAATTTAAAACAGCTGTGGATCTGCTCTTAGGGATCTAGAGATGCATTAACCAATTCCTCCTTGTACTCCACCTCTAATTTGTCACTTTAAGCCAGCACATCTCTCTAATGTAGGCCACAAACCAATCTGAACAAGAAATTAGGCATTGCTATCTCCCCTTCAAAGGGTGTTAGCAAACAAACCTGTCACATTTGTGGAATCTTTGAACAACTCTGAGGTCTCTTCATCATTCCCACTTCACCATATGTTGTATTTAAAATGCCTTTTATCATTTGGGTCATGATTAGCATTTATAAGAGCTATGAGGATGCATCACACAGAGAATCTATCCCTGAAACAGCATTATTTATTGATCTTGTTTTCAAAAAAGAAATTACCATTTCTATTTCATTTCAGAATGAACTGTGAAATGTACAATCCATTTCAATAAGGCCCCATTATTTCACACATTAGAGACAGTTGTTACTTATAATGGACATTTTGGATCAATTACATTTAACTGTGTTGTCATTTGGCTTCTAAAAAGCAGCCTCACAAATGAGCTCTGGAGCCTGTAGAAACAAGGATAGCATGTTGTACTCATCATGAATCCCTTAAAAAGCCCTGTAAATAGAGTGATTTAAACTCAACATTCATCAGTGAAGCTCAGGCTGGCATCTTGCCATTTCTATTAGAGAATATGGATTTTTACTTTTCAATAGAAAAAAAAAAAAGGGATACAATTGAGATCCTTGGCAAACTCACTACATTTCAAGAATTAATCTAAGAGCCAAGTATCACATATGCATTGAAAATGGAACCCAAACAATCAAAGTAAGACCAAGCATGGTCTAATGCATGGGGCCCTAGGCTGGGCTTTGCGGGAAATGGGTTCATTTCCTGGCTAAATCACAACCTTACTGTGTGACCTTGAGTCCGTAATTCACCTGACCCTGTGCATCAGTTCCCCATCTGCAAAATACCTGTTGATCTCATAGAGGAGTTGTAAGTGCAGAAATCAGTCTGTGATTTTGAGGTGCTCAGTTGTTTACTGAGGTGTGATGAAGGTCTATATACATTTCCTAAATAAATGGGTTGGGCTGCAGATACCCTTTTCAGAACTGCTTGGGGACATGAACCCTTCTCAGATACATTTGTTCTTCTGTCCTCTTTTTCATCCTCTTGTTGCATCCCTTCATCACTAGATCTAAGAAGATAAGAATCGCTATACCTGATCAGACCAATGGTCCATCTAGCCCAGTATCCAGTCTCTGACAGTGGCCACTACCAAGTACTTCAGAGGGACTGAACAGAAGGACAATTATTGATGATTCATGCCATCATCCAGTCCCAGCTTCTGGCACCTGGATGTTTAGGGACTCCTGGAGTGAAAGGCTACATCACTGACCATGTTAGCTAACAGCTATCAGTGGACCTCTCCTTCATGAACTTATCTAATTCCTTTTTGAACCCAGTTATACTTTTGGCCTTCACAACATCCCTTGGTGAGGAGTTCCACAGGTTGGCTATGCCTTGTGTGAAATATTTCTTAAGTTTGTGTTAAACCAGCTGTCTATTAATTTCATTGCCTATTAAGTTCTTGTCTTATATGAAGGTGTAAATAACACTTCGCTAGCTGCTTTCTCCAGACCATCCATGATTTTATAGACTTCTATCATATCTCCCCTTAAACATCGGTTTTCTAAGCTGAACAGTCCCAGTTTTTGTAATCTCTCCTCATATGGAAGCTGTTCCACACCCCTAATCATTTTTGTTGGCCTTCTCTGTACTTTTTCCAATTCTAATATATCTTTGGGGGTGACCAGAACTCCACTCAGTATTCAAAGTATGGGCGTACCATGGATTTAATAGTGGCATCATGATACTTTTTGTTTTATTTTCTATCCCTTTCCTAATGGTTCCTAACATTCTGTAAGGGTTTTTTTTTTTGTTTTGTTTTTTTGACTGCCGCTGTCTGTTGAACATGAGATCACTAAATAACGTCAGCACCTGGGATGACAGCTTCCCCTCCACTGTGAACTGGACTGAAACAACAAATTCATTTTATGTATGCTTCAGAATAACCAACAGAGCCAAACAGTCCCAGGGCATTTTTTATGTCACTGGCAAATTTAATATATACGTTTTGGTATTGAAATCAGGCTATATCTGGGGGACCCAAATGTGAATACCTGTCATGGATTCTATGGGGAAAGATGGCTACATTTCTATAAGGGCCATTCTGGCAGCTAATGTAGAGAAGGTTTATAGCTTCATAGGATGCAAAACTCATGCATGTATGTCTGGAGTTGACTGAAAAAGGACAAACATGATCTCCAATCTTCAAAAAAAGGGAGATGTTGATCTAGCTAAAAATTCACCTGATGCTAGGTGTTTGCTCTCTACAGTTCTCTGTAAGGTTATACTTGAAAATGTTTTTTTTTCAATAATACAAAATTGGGTCATCAATTTGATTGCTACTGACAGTAATTTAGATTTGTTGGGGCTGGTTCTCTATCTCCTTACATACAGTAGTCCTGGGCATCTGTGGGTGTAAAGTGTTACCAAATCAGAATAACATTTTACATCCAATTTGTACTCACTTTGCACACATGTAAATCAATATAAAAAGGGGCTAGGCAGTGGGGAATCAGATGGAGAAAATGTCTGTCTATGCAATGTAAACTGCTGGAAGAAAATTAGAAGCTACTGAAAAAGTATGAATGAAATCCAGGAAACACTGTTTGTTGTGGAGATGAAAGAAGACAATTCTAAGACATTCACTGATGTATTAATCCAGGCTAAAGGGCTAGTACCCCTTTTCAGTTGAGAACCTTTTCAGTGGTCTGGTGATGTAAAGTTCTCTAACACCACTGACTTGGCCACTACATAGGAGAATCCTCCTGTCAAGGTTCCTCCCCCACTCTGAACTCTAGGGTACAGATGTGGGGACCTGCATGAAAAAACCTCCTAAGCTTATCTTTACCAGCTTAGGTCAAAACTTCCCCAAGGTACAAAATATTACACCCGTTATCCTTGGACTGGCCGCTACCACCACCAAACTAATACTGGTTACTGGGGAAGAGCTGTTTGGACGCGTCCTTCCCCCCAAAATACTTCCCAAAACCTTGCACCCCACTTCCTGGACAAGGTTTGGTAAAAAGCCTCACCAATTTGCCTAGGTGACTACAGACCCAGACCCTTGGATCTTAAGAACAATGAACAATCCTCCCAACACTTGCACCCCCCCTTTCCTGGGAAATGTTGGATAAAAAGCCTCACCAATTTGCATAGGTGACCACAGACCCAAACCCTTGGATCTGAGAACAATGAAAAAGCATTCAGTTTTTTACAAGAAGCCTTTTAATAAAAAAATAGAAGTAAATAGAAATAAAGAAATCCCCCCTGTAAAATCAGGATGGTAGATATCTTACAGGGTAATTAGATTCAAAAACATAGAGAACCCCTCTAGGCAAAACCTTAAGTTACAAAAAAGATACACAGACAGAAATAGTTATTCTATTCAGCACAATTCTTTTCTCAGCCATTTAAATAAATCATAATCTAACACATACCTAGCTAGATTACTTACTAAAAGTTCTAAGGCTCCATTCCTGTTCTGTCCCTGGCAAGACCAGCATACAGACAGACACAGACCCTTTGTTTCTCTCCCTCCTCCCAGCTTTTGAAAGTATCTTGTCTCCTCATTGGTCATTTTGGTCAGGTGCCAGCGAGGTTACCTTTAGCTTCTTAACCCTTTACAGGTGAGAGGAGCTTTCCCCTGGCCAGGAGGGATTTCAAAGGGGTTTACCCTTCCCTTTATATTTGTGACACCTCCACTGGCACAGAAACTGCTGTAGGTTCTCCTGCATCCACACTCTTCAGGCTGCCAGCACAGGAGGCATGACTGGGGTTCCCTTATGCCCTCTGGAGGCTGAAACAACCCTTCTATGTTCTGATCAGCCAACATACATAAAAGCAGCCAGATGGCCCCAGGAGTGAAGGGGGTGGGGATGCAGAAGTGACCTACTGTCACCTTATAACCCTCTAAATCAACGTTGCTGAGTGTTCCTTGACTATAGTGGCAGCTTAGTGCCAATACAATTTTGCCCAGGAAATTTGAAGCTATAGAAAATGGTCCTAAACTCTGTAAAGCGTGTGCTGGGCTTTCCTATAAATCTTGAATAGGGAGATTTGCATAATTCTGTGTTAAAATTCTGAAACTTTCTTTGTGACTGCAATCCTCTGCCTTTACTGTTTACTACTTTGTATCCCTAATGGGAATTCTACAGTTATGCTTTCAGTAAAATCTGGTGCTTTGCATGATTACTCTATTCTAACCATTGCCTACGGGTTGTGAAAGACTTATCAAAAGTCTGGTGTGAGGAACAAAGCTAATACTTTTATCAAAATAAAGATAGCCATATTTTCCCAGATATTTTTCAAAAGAGAATGTTTCCATTTAACTGAAATTACAATTGTTCAAGAACATATTGATTTAAATGGAAATATACTGATGTAAAACTGGATTAATAATGAGGGAAATCCAACACTGAAAGATTGGTTAGCATTTTTTATTAGATGAGGGATGAGTTTTCACTCTAACAGTGTGGGTTTCAAAAGTTGCCCATTGAAATCCATCCTTACTGAAAATGTTTGGGGTTCAATAATTATAATTAATAGTATTTTGATTATAGAGCTGGCTGGCTTTAATCTTTTCTCAGTCCTTGGCGAGATATCTGAAAATATGTTCTGAACACTGCTATGTGTACATAGTAAAAACATGTATACTTAGTAAAAACATAATCAGAAGCCCTAGTGGTCCAAGGAACAACAGATTATCTAGTTTTACATAAGATTTTATTTGTATTAAGAGGCAGAAGACATGCAGAAAATTGGACAGGATACATTTTCCTGACACTCTTCAGGAGTGCCATTACACACAAATAATTAATTCCTAGTGCTTGTCAGCTGAAGATATTGCTCATGAGAAGACAATATTCACTATTTCCATTAAACTCCAGTACATGCATATGTCCCAGCAGATTCTACTGTCCCCAGTGAAATTTCAGCCATCAAATCCAATTTGGCCAGCCATGCAATCTCAGAAAACAAGGTTAATAAGACATTAGAAAAATGATGGTGAATTTGCCCCAACCTGGCAAATATCTCAAAAACTACCACTTTTCAGAAATGATGAGCTATCAAGCTGAGGTCCCTTCTGCCTTTGTCTGGTAGCTGTCCAACTGGAAGTAAAAGATCTTATCACGCTTTTCAAAATTAGTGATGTTTAACCCCAGTGTCCAGGACAACATTCTTTCTCCTAATGAAAGCAAGCAGGTTATCATGTTGAAAGCATTTTTTTTTTTTTTTTACTGAACATACATTGCTTTAAGCAGTTCCTTGAACAGTCACCACTATAGCAATATGAGACTTACTGCTTGTAAGGCACTTTTGGAATGCCTTGAAGACAGTGTAAAGCCAAACAGTACTTCGTGTAGGCTTTCCAACTCACTGTTAACTTTTTCTATCAACACTCGCTATCTGATTGTAATATTTCTGTCCTCCACTCTTAAGCATAACAAGATGCTGGCTATCTGTTGACAATGTTTACTTCATCTCTGCACTTTGGCAGTTTAATTATTAAAGATGGACAGACAAATAAGAAATCAATTTCAAATATGTCCAAAAAGAGCACTCTGTGAATAAAAACAAAAGGTTCAGAAAATTCGTCTTACCCTGCCCCAGTATGTGCCTGCAGCAAATTGCTCTGTTCTGTTAGAAAAAAAGATTTGAAAACATGTTCTGTTGGTTATTGCATGGTATGTTTTATTATTATTACTACTTAACATTTACATTGCAATAGAACCTAGCAGCCTCAACATGTGCAAGGAACTCCAGGTGCTAGGTGCAGTACAAACTTATAGAAAATGACAGTCCCAACGAACTTACAATCTAAAAGACAAAATAAGTAGAGAATTGAGGAAAGGGCAGAGCAGATAGGGTAACCATTATAATAGGATGCTCGCAATTCTTAGCCAATCAGGTGTAGTGATTGCAGATCAGATTGCATATATATATATATATATATATATATATATATATATTACTAAACAGGTCTGTTTTGAGGCCTGACCTGTGAGATATAGTACTATAAGGTGTGATACACCAATACCAATATGTAAAAGGGACTTACTGTTCAACATCTCATTTTATGTCATACGATACCATAGCTGAGAAATTAACATATATGAATGAACATTACATCTTTGAGCTATACCTTATTTCAGGCAAAATATAAGGGGGAAAAGCCCACCTGTACCAAATGGAGTTAATTCTTCATTCCCCCAAAGTATTGTAGTGTTAACAGCAGAATAAGCTCTTTACAGTTAATCATGTTTCTCATCCGATCTTGTCTTTCTCTCCACCTTTCTTTGTCTTTGTCATTCTGTCTGGAGTGGTTCATGACAATGAATGTTAACCTCCAAGTCAACTGTCAAAAGCAGGGCAGACACCCCAAATGGGTGATTTGTTCTATAATTAGATTGGACCAACCCAGTAACACATGTGAAGTCCTGGATCACTGTACCATGGAGTTACAGACAGTCCCCTTGGGCTCTCTGGTCTATCTTGCCACCAGGGTAAGCTGGGTTTAGTGATAAATGGTCACATACACCAAAAATCATAAAATATTTAGGTTGCTCCCAGTCCAAAGAGACCAGTCACTTACCCCAGATTAATTTGTACCTTAGATCTCTCATCAACGACAACGCCTGTAGCTAATACTGAAATAAACTAGGAAAAAGAAATGAGAGTTATTTACAGGTTAAAGCAAGCAAGTTATACAACTGAGTTTCAGTCTGTGATTCAAAAGGTGAGAGATGTAGTAATCTGTCAGCATTTAATGTCTTTGTAGGGATTAATCCAGGTTGACCCTGGGGAGATCTCTGCTTTTTGTTTCTTAGCTCCAGCCCTTCTGAAAGTCCAAACAGCAAAAATATGAAAACTCTTCATGTTAGGTATTTTTATTTCCCTCGTCCAGCTTACAAACCAATGGGATGAGGCCTTCTGCAAGTACTTCTCCATGGGTAGATGGTTTAACCAGCATCCCTGTCTTTTTATTTTGGTTTATCTTTCCGTTAAGGTTATCGCTGAATCTGTTTCATAATATCCTATGAAGTGAGTTTACATGCCAATCACAAATCAACTACGTTTAATTCTTCATCGTAAAAGAAAGATGAGTTCAAAAATGTGTAATCACATCAGGCCTGATAAATTTCCTTAGCCGCCTTTCATCCATCAGAGCTAAATTTCTCTGCAATAAGCTACTGGAGATACTTCTGAAATAGAAAAGAGAATAAGGAAAGGACACTTGATGCTTTTCTTGTTATGACACCACAGTGGTAAATCTCCTTGCACTCATCAAGGAATTTCAAACATCTATCCATTTATAATGCAGTCAGAATTTTCAATCTTCTCCTACCATGAATCAGACTAAGCAATGATATCCCAATCTCTGTCTTACAGTGTGTACAACAGTAATGGCATGAGCAAGAGTTGTGGACGAACAAGAAATGTTTAAATTCTGTAGTATTCTAACACACTTTGTCATTTGTCTGAACTTTCTTACTCCCATTTTTACTCCCAAAGACTGGCTGTCCTCTGACTTATGTAGGATAAGTTCCCTTGACACCTCCTGCAGCCAGTGAAATCTTCTATGAGATAAATTCCATGTTAAAGCTATTTTGGTAATTCAATTAACCAGCATGGCAATACTCCCTTTAGATAATTAAATCAAACTTTTCAAGATTTTTTTTCTCAATGCCCATGTTTTTCATGAAACACACTTGTGATCATAACAATAACGTCTAGTGCTGCAAATTCCTGTGCTATCCTTTTGGTTCACTCTGATGTGCCACAGATAGAGATGTAACTGAGTAGACACGTTGCCCCTGTCTCAAGAGGCAAAAAAAAAGGGGGTTGTTTTTCAATAGCTATCTTAACGTGATTGACAAGCCCTCTCCTAACACTCTTTAAGATGTAGTCAAACCTGTTCAAAGCCATATTATCTGGCAATGTTCTAGCCTGGGGAGAGCCTGAGCTACAACACAGAAGCTGCTGTCCCTCACTTTCCTACAGCAGAGAAGAGATCCATGTGTGGAGGATTCTCCTCTGGGTCTGAATCTGGAGAGGACTATCTAAAGAGAAAGGTGTGAAGGATGGTTGAGTGAATGGTCAGGGCAGAGGAGATGAGGGTTCAATTCCTTATCCCACATAGTCCCATAGATAGTCTCTCTGTGGCTCACTACCCCATTTGTAAAAGGGATAACAGTACCTCACAGGAGTGTGTTGATCATGGATGCATCAAAAGATCATGAAGCACCCAGACACTATGGCAATGGGGGCTTGTCACCACCTCTTGCTGCAGTCTTTCTAGGTCCCAGCTTGAAATTTGCCTACAGTTAGACCAGACCATAAACTCTTAACCCAAATTGAGTCCCTTATACTTCAGGACTTGCAGGGTACTTGCTAATTTCTTAGAGACAGCCTGGCATGGGGCTGTAGCCTTCTGTTACCCCATGGCAGAAAGCTGACAGTTCTGGCAGCTTCATGGGCATGTAGTCAGCCTGATTACCTTTAAACAGGGGAAACTCTTCCCTTCCTTCTACCTGTGCTTATCGTGTCATGTGTATGTCCCATTAAGGGGCTATTTACATATCATAGTAGCTATGTGGAGCATTAATATCTGTGTAAGTAAAACAATGCATTTATTGAACTACAATATAAGTAACATCAGCATGTGTGTGTTTTGGGAAGAAGAAGGCAGAAGAATGCCTGTATTACTGTACTACTAGTTTAGTACTAACCCTAAGCAGAAAGATAAAAGTAGAAGTTGGACATCAGTTCTTTGATTCATCATCATTTTTAATTACAACAAAAACGTTGCTAGCCTCCTCTCAAGTTGATTTCTCCCCCAGGGTAGAGCTCAAACTTTTAGTTCTATATACCTTATCCCCAGAAAAAAAAAACAAACAAAAACCCCAAACTCCATGCCAATGTCACTCCGGGCAGTCTCACTGATCTGTATTCTCTACATGAGTTTTCTTACATATTATAATATCACCTCAGCTTTGTTGTACCAATCTATCAAAGGGATCTGATTCCATTCAGCTATAGTGAAGATGTCCTTTGGCTCTCTGGTGTTGTAATCAATGCCATCGATGTGGCTGTTCTGACATGATGATAGTAGTGATAATTAGCTACTTTAAATACACTCATCCTACAAACCACTCTTCTCTGATGTTATATCATAGGCGTTTACATTCAGCATATATACCTCCTGGTTAGATTTTTGGGGAAACTCGGTAAAGAATTAGAAAACCCATCCATTTTTTGTAATGCTAGTTAAGGCTGAGATCCCTACTGCTGTATGTATTATTGGCAAAATCCCACTAATCAGAGTTTAGTTTCAGGCCCTACATGTGGTCACCCTGGCAACAGTCAATATGTTGCTGTAGCAAGTGGTGAAACTATTGATGTGGTCAGTTATTATCTTTTCTGCTTTCTGTCCAAAATGCCTCATCACCTTTGACAGAGATACAATTTAAAGAGGAAGTACACAATGAAGTCTTCTCTTTCAGACTAGAGGTGCCCATACTTCTGACATTGAGTGCTGTTTTGGGAAATTGTCAGGAACCCAACAATGACATATACGTTGCAGATGTGTTTACTTGCACTTGTATAAAAGTGAATGCACACACCTATACTCATATTTAACATGTTTGATTTTCATCTGCCTTGTAGATAAGTAGAAATTGCTTCTTGTGATCTAGATTTCAAAATAGTCCAGAGTTGGGAAGTGTAAATTTAGTACTCATAAAGAAATATCAGGGTTAATTTACCTGTGTCCTGTCCCTTTAAGGATTGGAGCTCTGCTGAAGAGGAAAAAGGGAACATGGTGGACACAAGGTATGATCCCAGGAGAGCTGTTGTTGTGTCCCCATGAAACTGAGCTGGTGTGGGACTTATGCAGGCTGCATTTTTAAAATATTATGTTTAATAAAACCTCTGTTTTCAAACCATCCCTGAACTGGGAGTGTAACATGTGGAACTAGGGTATTGATTCAAACCCATCTTTACAAGAACTAAAATAAACCAAGCAACAAAAAACAAACAACCCCCTTCCTGCATTCGGTCAACTTTGTTCTTACCCTAAAATTGCAGGGAGAAGGCAGACAGAGATTGCAATTTAACATTCTCTGTAGAACACATTTGGCTCTGTGCTGTAAATGTGGGCACTGCATCGCTAAATTACAGAGTTCTCCAGGTCTGCATTTCCCCAGTAGGTGGCTCCATTTAGACTGGAGATTAAATGTTAGGTTTAAAGGAGAAGCCTAAATGTGAAGATCAAGAGCTGACTTCACTTCAGGGCCTTTGTTGAAGTTGGGTCTTTTAATGTGGGGATCAATCAAAATTTAAGCCAAATTCATCCAACCCTAATTTTGACCTTCACCTTGTTTCAAATCCATAAGAAAATAATATTTCTTATAGAAATGGGCCAGAGCCCTGAACCATGGACCGTGAGTAGGAGCTAGGTCCAGACTTTCCTAGTCATTACAGCTAGTGGTCAGGTACCATTGTATTCTCTTTTATTTTCTTGAAGACTTTGCAGTGCAGAAATAATACTAAAGGACCAGGGACAACCCTCCTCTTCTTTTCTAGTGCTTAAATTTAATTTCCAAGTTTTGAGGCAATACTGTAAGTAATAAGGCACTATAACTCATCTGACTGAAAAGATATACTTGTGACATGGATATTAATGGGATGACGGCGCTGGTCTTGGATAATAAAATTAATTATACATGCCAGTAAGAGAGATGTTTCATACAAAAATGTCAGCAATGGCTGTCAAGTATAAGCATTATTTTACATGGTGCTGTATGCATTTGATTCAAGTTGGGAAGCAATTTTGGGCTAAACGTAGAGCTACTCTACACCAGAATGGCTTTGTTGATATAGCTATACTGGTATAGCTATACCAGCAGAGCCCCCAGTGGAGGGGCATCTTATACCAGCATGAGGAGATCTTTTGCCAGTATAATTAAACAACATTAGCTCTACTGGCAAAAAGACTCTTGTCTATACAGCTTTATATTCACAGGGGTTTTGTCAGCATGACTATGTCAATTAAGGGGCGTAGATTTTTTTTCACACTCCTGACCAACATAGCTATGTCAGCAAAACTTTGTACTGTAGACCTGGCCTTTGTTTCAGTAACACTGTCGTAACTCTGGAGTAATTCTCTGAAGTTTTTTTTCAAATTTACATCAGCGTAGCTGAAGTCAGAATTTGAGCTTACATGTCTAAGCCATCATCAGTCATAGTATGTAGATGAAATTGGGTGCTTTCAGCAAATGAAGTGCCAGGAGGCTGTACAGTTCCTGATTTGGTGAAGATATCAGTACTGATTCTTGATGTTTGCAGGTGGAAGAGTTGGGAAAAGTTTTAGACAGAAGTTCCCCAATGAAGTGAAGAAAATGCACAAGAGAGAGAACACCAGAGTAGGAATAATACTGCTTTTTTCTTTTTTCTTCTAATGTTTTTTTAATCAATGTGAGAAAAAATGGACTCTTTCCATGAATCATTACCTTTCACACATGACAAGCTCAAATATAAGTGCCTAAAGATAGGTGTCCAAATCTCTGTGTTGGCATCTAAATAACCACTTCCAACTTACCATTTTGTATGTGCTAAATCAGAAGCTTAAAATGGTTTAAAATGTGGATCTGAAACAAAGGAATGATTTAGACTTTGTTTGTTATTTCTATTGGTTCTAGCTTTAAAAGGAATTAAGCAAAATACAGGAAATTATTTCAAATAACATAAAATGCACAAGGAAAAAATTATTGTTGTCAAGGTCGTACCCACAGAGATTTGAAAATGTTATATTATTTTACAAATTACTTAGAATGTAATTTGATAAAATGAGCATTTTTAGTATCCTTAAAATGTACTCTGCCTTCACTAAATCCTGCACCTCAACCACATAACATACTTATATGGCCTGTCATAGTAGCTGAGTGTGGTCTGAAGTAAACTTCTTTGTCTTTATTAGACACAAGAGAGTAACATGAGAGCTGACAAAAGAGTGGAAGAACATGCAGTGTTAGACACAGGACCTTTGATAGGATTCACAAATTTCCCTTTCCTTTCATTGATGATAAAACAGTAAGATTTTTAACTATCATAATCTGGAAAGTATACATAAAACGTGAGATCTTTCCATTGTCTGAATTTTAACAAGTTCAGAGTTCAAAGGGTGTATCTTTGGTGATGGAACCACAAAGGGGTTTTCAGGTGCATTTTATTTCTCTTGTGCTCTTTGTATTTTTTTTTTTTTTAACTCCAGGGATAGTTCTGTCCAGATTTTTAAAATGGATGAGCTTTGTTTTGCACCAGAGAAATTCAAGGGTTGATTTATGCATTACACTATAACAGAGCTCCACAAAATAAAAGCAGTAAAGAGCCCCTAAGTTACATGGCTTGGATTTGATTTCCATTTTATAGTAAACAAGATTTACTAGTTTTGTCCTAAGAAATTATTTTTTTCATGTGAGATTAGACAGTTATCGTGAGTCTGCCTCCCCTTTGCAATGACTTTTTTAGGCATGCCAACAGAATCACAGGAAAAGTGATTTGTAAAAGAATTACATTCAAAGTCATAAGACGAGTACGGCACACATGATAAGAAGGGAGAAATACAGTTTTCCTTAATTGTCACTCTTGCTTAACTTGTGTAAGGACTCAAAGCAATTTTTTATTTTATTTGAAAGCAACATCGTTTTTGTAATGTGAGAAACTGAGCTGGGAGCAGCTGGTGTTTAAAGCCAAGATTTCCTTTTTTATCCCACTTTCTTTCATTTCAGACTGGAGCTCCCTGGGGCAATGAATAAACTGGAACTGGGATAGTTCCTGGACAAAATTTTATTGCAAAGAGAAAGCAAACCGCATTTGATGATCGCAGACACCAAAATCTAACTAGTTTTGAAGGTAGTGGTTGTGTGAGGTGTTTTTTTAAATAAAATAAACAAGATGACAGAACTCTAAAATAATCAATAAATATTGCAGCTGTAAAAATTGAAATGATTTTAAATGTTCAGAAAAATGAACAAAAATATTTTGAAATTCTGAGCAGATTTTTCCCCCTCTGATAAACATGTTTCATGACAGAACATTGATTGTCTAGATGGATTTATAATCCACAAAACCAGAGGTTTTTTCTTTTTAGTTCACTCTTTCTCACCTTTACACCTGCAGTGTAATAACTTACTATCTGAATAGTCCCTTTGAAATGAATGTGTCTACTTACATAGTAGATTGCCACTCAGCTTAAGTGGGGTTGGCACAATGCTAAAAGAATCTCTAGATGTTGTCCTGGAAATTCCCTCCAAGCCTTCTACAACATTCACTGGGATAAGGCCTGATTCTTCAACCCTTACTCATATGAGTTCGGAGTCAACAGGAGTTCTAAGAATGCAGGGCTCGATGTCTGCCGGATTGGGCTCATGTTATGCTAAGCACTGTACAAATACAATCCCTGATCCAAGCAGGTCACAATCAAGGAAACCCATTGTCATCTAAATTTGTCCAATGGACTTTAAATATATTAGTAAGTATCTGACTTTGGATATGATGGTACTAGCTGAATTTTAAAGTTCCCAACGGCCTTAAAATTTTGTCACCTTTTACTCACAGTAGTACTTTACTTCTTAAGTAACCCCATCTATTGTAATAGGCCTATGAAAGAAGTAATGGTCCCAGAAAAAAATGTTTACTAATAGCCTCTTTACCCCACTGTGTTAATGTAGGGAGGAGTTTATTTGACTTGCCCACTGGGCACTCTGATAAAGCTTGTCATCCACTCCACACAGATTAAAAAATGACAGAATCTCCTATTCTAAGTATAATGAAAAGGTGCCAGAGTGGTGAATACTGTTGGTGGCACCTGCTGTAGCAGACCTGTGCACATTTTTCACAACATAATTCCACTTCACGTGAAATATATTTGGTTTTCTCTGAAACTCAGAACTCAGACTGTCCAAAGGTGTGAGGAGATTCATGAACCTTTTGAACATTCTGAGACCAATATTGAGTGAAAGTGGGGCCCATTTATGATTTTACTTTAAAATCATAGAAAGCTAGTATTGTCCACTCTAAGCATTCAAAAATCAAAAGATTGGCTTCTAAATTAAGATAGTTTAAAAATAATTATTTTGGGGTCCATTTTATTTCTCTTCTGGGCTGTGGGCCTTTAGAGGGCACTTGGAGAAAAAAGTTCTCAAGCTTTTTTCCACAGCCATGAGGACTGGAGTAGTATAGACTTGTAGGAATAGGTCTGTTTGCAGGATTGCATGTTTTTGTCTTCCACTGAGTTGGTAGAGAGAAGAGGAAGTTAGAGAAAATCCACTGCTGCTATCTAGGGCTCAGCAGGGGATTAGTGAGATAGACAGCAAGGTAAGACAGGGCACTGTGCAATGCAACAACGTCTGAAATGTTCAGAACAGACTGATGACTGGATGTAGTGAAAGTGGGTGGGAAAATCATAGAATTGCTTGCTTCAAATGCATCACATCTGTATTTACTAGGAAAGCACCCCTATAGGCTGAGATCATCAGGTCATTTTTGAGCCTTAATTTTAGTATATGATTCTCTGGCCTTCTCTGTTCTTTGTCAGCTTCTGCTGAATCCAAATAATCTCAAATGAAATTGTGCCATTTTATTTTTTCACTGAGTACTGTACAGTGGACACAGACATGAAGATACTCATTTCAAAGTCTGAACAATACAATAGCAAATTGATTTTTTAAAAGTGTAAAACAAAGCATAAGAGGTGCATGTCCCAGAAGAAGCAAGCAGCCGACTCAACAGGAACAATATTCTCTGTAGAGGGAATCACTTTGCAGCGGAGTTACACATGTTTATATATGTATTCAATACACCAAATGAAAATAGATTCCAATTTATGAGGGCGGAAGGTAGAAGGAAGTCAATAATGATGGCTTTAGTGCCTTAAATGAATGAAAACCTGATGCACTGTTTGAAAAGAGTCCCAGCTGTGTTGTTTCATGAATTCTGAGTTGTAAAACATTTGCTGATTCTCTTCCATGTTAAAATTTATTCTGTCACAGATGTCACTCCAGCTTGGATGGATTCAAATACTCATATGAAAGAAAGTTCAGACAGAAAGGTTGACTCCCTGATATGTGCTCTCTTTCCACAAGAAAATAAATCTGAACTTTGGATAGTATTTTCTTCATTTTTGTAATTTTTTTGTTTTTTTATTTTTGTTTTCTGAAAAAAATCTCACCCCTTTCTTTTGTTTCCTTTTTTAAACTATTCTTTTATTTGGCCAGATGTTTTCAGCACCAAGATTCAGAAAGCAATCAATGCTTCATAAAAAGATAAAGTCATACTATACTTGTGGTGCAGCCATCTAGCAACATCTGTTGAAAATGGCATCTAGTAGAGGATATTGCAGTCTTTGTCCTCAATACTGTACAACTGATCAGAAAATTATTTTTCTCCCCATGGAAAATGTTGACAAATGTGGGGAAAAACCCCTCAAACCTTTTTTTTTTTTTTAGCTGAAAACATTTGCTTTTGGGGCGTTCTGTAGGTGGTGGTGGTGGTATATTTTGGAAAACCAAAATATCCTTTTTGAGGAAAGAAGACACTTTCTGTGAAATTTTTTATTTGGTCAAAAACCCAATTTTCTGTTTGTTTTTTAAAGTTGAGATGGGAAATTTCCAACCAGTCCTATCAAAATGTGCTTTGGAAAAGGAAACTATCGATTTTTTGGGCCTAATTCTTATTTACACTGAGGCCATTTTAAACCATTCTGGTAGAGTAAAGGGACTTTATAATGGGAAGACACTAGGTTTAAAGTCTTTTTATACCACTAAGCAATTGTAAAGTGATATTAATGTCAATGAGAATCAGGGCATTCATGTTTTAAAAATGTATCTAGCCAGTCTTTTGTGATGAGCCAGTTAAGTAATAAACCTCCAAAGATGGTTTGCGGTGGTGTTGTATTGGAGTTGGTCCCAAAGATGTGTGTAGCTGGTAAATAATTATGCAGTAGAAAATTCTTTTACTTTCTCAAATACTATTAATCATATTATGCTATACTAAATTTTACAAGCCAGAATTTTGATGATTATTGATGGAAATATTGTTTGGTTGGTTCGCTAGTGTATGGTGAAATAGATGTTTACTGACACTTACTGATATAAAGCTAATCCTTCCAAGCCTACCTATAGGTAATAGGGTTTGTGTCCACTTATCAGTTTTCTGAAATGTTCAGTCCAACCTGTGCCTTGTTCCTGAAACTTTTTTCACAGTATAACTTTTTCACAGGACTTTTTTCACAGTATAATTGCACTTGTATTGACATAGCTGTGCTGGCAAAACTTTCTAGAGTAGACCAGGCCTAAGTCAGTGAGAGTTACAGGTATGTAGGACCAGATTTTTAAAGGTATTTGGATGCCTATCTTTTTTTCTTTATGCACCTAAATACTTTTAAAAATCTGGCCCTTTGTATCATTTAGAATCTGGCTCCAAATGGCTGAGAAATCACATAATGGGATTTCACTATATACTGCATAGGCTAACTATTTATTTTAATTGTCTTTGCATTTAATTGTTAATTGAAATAATTAACTTCAGAATTATTGGTTAGCTAGTGGTGCTGATCTGATCAGGAATGCTATTTCTGTAACAACTTTCTTATTTATGATAAATCTTGTAACTACTGTGAAGGTCCATTGCCAGTGAACCAGAGGGGGAGCAGGAGGACGCAAAGCCTGTGACAAAGCTAAGAGCATTGTACACCATCAGATTTCATCTCCACAGATAATGGGAAATCTGTGGATTCTGGGGCATTTCAACCTTCTGCTTGTTCCTTACAGAATGACCGTGGCAAACTTCTCCAAGAAAAACTTTATAGAGTTATTCTCCTATTCTCTTCCAGATCTTGTCCAGTGGTTTACTGATTTCAGACTTACTGTGCAGGCCCATAGTGGGGTTCTCTAAAATAGAAATATGGTTTTGTGAAAAAGACAACATTTTAAAGCTGTTTCAATTTCACAGAAATTAGAATGCAATCTGTCCCATCTTTTGCAAGATTTTTACTGAGTTTTACTGATTTTTCTACCAACATTTGTACTGAAATAATTTTTGAAACATTTCAATTACCAAAAGCCCACTTTTCAGCAAGACAATATGCATTTCAAGTACTGAAAAAATTCAATAATGACTTTGAAAATGATTTCAGAAAAAGTTTGGAGACAGGGCCTGAAAATTTCATGGAAAATATTGACAATGTTGACAATTTTCCATGAAAAGTTTCATTTTTGAATAAAGGTCATTTTTCCATAGGAAAAAAAAATCCAGGCAAAAAAAGTTGACTCCCTATCTGAGATGTGTGCACACCAATATCCTAACTCTTGATTGCACAAATGCTCCCCCAGTCCTGTTTGGTTTGGTCAGACTGGTGGGGGGATGGGTATCTAACCCGTGGGTTCCTGAGGGTTTGTGAGAGGAGGAGTCCTTTCTTTTCTGGTAAAGAGGGTAGGGACAGGGCTGGTGGGAGGAGCAAGAACATTTCCTAGACCCTAAGAATCATTTGACCCAATGCTAGGGCCATGAAAGAAGGAGGAGAGGTTACCTGGCCAGAAAGCCTGGGGAAAGAAGAGGAGGGAGAGGGAGTCCTAAAAGTGTCAGTGAATCTGGTTCCTGAGATTAGCCTGTGTGATGTCCTGGTGGTGCAGTGAAAGATCTTGGCATCATTGTGGATAGTTCTCTGAAAACATCCATTCAATGTGCAGAAGCAGTCAAACAGGCCAACAGAATATTAGGAAGAACCACTAGGAAAGAGATAGATAATAAGACAGAAAATATCATAATACCTCTATATAAATCCCTGGTATACTCACATCTTTAATATTGTATGCAGATCTGGTCTCCCCATTTAAAAAAAAAGATATATTAGAATTGGAAAAGATACAGAGAAGGCAACAAAAATAATTAGGGGTATGGAACAGCTTCCTCATGAGGACAGATTAAAAAGATTGGGACTCACCAGTTCTGGGATCAGAGAGGTTTTTTTCCCTTTGGGCCAAATTGGCAGTGTGTCCTCACATCATTACGGAAGCTCAGTTTTAGGTTAAAAGGAATGAACATAGTAATTTAAAATGTTAGGAGGAAATCTAAGAATCTTCAGGTCAATACAGCTTGCACCCAGAGTTTAATGTGGATAAAAGCTGAAAGAGCTAGCTCCCACAGTTAAATGTGAATAAGAAATCCTGGAGATGACCAGTCAGTAGGTTAAAAGATCAGTATACATACAGACATGAGTACAGTTCTGAGATCAATTTCATAGTACAGATGGTGATATTAGAAGTTGCAAAGAGTTCTTTCAGAAATAGTCCATAGGTTATCGTCCAATGTTCATATTCAGGGTGATCCAGATGGGCCTGGAAATCTCAGTCTTATGACTCAAGCTTCCCCTGCATAAAGCATCAAGCAGATCTGAGATGAAAAGATCAGCACCCAAGAGTTTTTATACAGATTTCTGGTGGGCTCCTGACCATACAGTCCTGGGTGAACAGTAAGCTTTTGATGTAACCTTCAGCTTCCCAAACATCACCGGTAATTAACTACATGGATTAATATAAGGTAATTTATACATTAAGCAGTTTATTACAAACTTTAAAAAGACATATAGACAATGACATAATTTCACCCAACATTCACCTAAATGTTAATATTCCCTTTTGATCTCTGAATCAATAGCTATAGTAATAGAGAGGAACCCTCTACTTATATCTTGTTAGATGTTAGCCATGTAAACAAACACATACAATTACTATCACCTCTAATTCTCTAACAATACAGCTTTGCATTTCAAAGTTCTAGCCTATCTAATATGGAATGGCCCTAATTCCATTTACATACTTTTCTAATGTGTCTCTAAAGGTTGACTCTGGGTCATTTAGCCTGCGAGCTGATTAACCCTTTCTGGACATGTGTCTCACCTACCCAAACTAGACATCCAAGAAAGCTCAGATTCGGATCTGAATCCAGATTCAAACTCCATGAGTCAGTCCTATAGTTATCATGACTATTTGATGGCTCATTAACTGTACAATGAGTTAGTAGTCTGGCAGTTCCTAGAAGGTGGGAGTCTATTTCACAAAGGGTACATGTACACTGGAATAAAAGACCTGTGGCATGGCTATGGCTGGCCTGGGTCAGCCGATTTGGGCTCGCAGGGGTCAGGTTGCAGAACTAAATATTTTTGTGGAGAGATCTGGGCTTGAGCTGGTGCCCAGGCTCTGGAACCCTCCCACCCCAGCAGAGTCCCAGAGCCTGGGCTCCAGTCAGAGCCTGAATGTCTACACAATTAAAGAGCCCCATAATCTGATCCCCTGAGCCTGAGTAAACTGACCTTGGCAAGCCATCAGTGTTTAGTTGCAGTGTAGACGTACCCAGAGTGCTCCATTTCAGTGGACTCTGTCTTCCTTTTGTTGGCAGTCTAAGCAGAGAGGTCCATTTACTGAATGGGAATGGAGACTAGAATTTTTTTTCTTTTACCGCCACAGATAACCCAAGAGGTAGAGGCATTGGCGAAAAAAGGTGGGGAAACTTGCACTGCTGCTGCCCATATATATTTTGTAGCTAAACAAATAACATTAGTCTTCACTGTTGTCACTCTTATGCAGTTTAACAAGCTGTAAATTTAAAAAAAACAGAAGCTTGTAACATATAGCATAACAAAGTTGTCTATAGCTGAGAGTACTAGGGTTGTGCAGAAAATATTCACAGTCCATGATAAGTTCTCAAGTACTCTTGTGTTTCAAGGTTTCAAAAAAAAATTCAAACAATTCAGCTCATCTCTAAATGAATTATAATCAATTTCAAGTCATTGTACCTCTCTTCACATCAATAAGGCTCCCATTTCATGATGGTACAAAGGATTATACTCAGTGCTAATCACTGTCTAACTGTACATTTGACTATACATCCATTTCCTGATGTGATCAAACTACCACAACATGTGAAATATAGCAATCAAATGTGGTACTTCAGAATTTAAATAAAACTATAAAGCATGAAAAGGCATTGCTACATGCTTAGTATATATATTGCTCAATGTTGCTTAGCATGTCACCATTCTTTTCCTGTCTTGCAAAAGGTAACGTTCATCTAATATGGATGACCTTCTGCAACAATCTGCACTTCAGGACCTTTTTTAAATGCCCAGCTCAAACACAGAAACACAGAAACACAGAAAGGGAAGTGTATTTTGTGATGTCAAAGCCAAATAAAAAATAAAATAGAAGAATTGAGTTCCTCATTGGGATCCCAATGAGCCATCACAACCCTTGATGAAAGCACATGGCAGCTCTTGAAATGGCCAACTGTTATATTCAACAAGAGTTCTACAGGGGAGAGATCTGAATCACTGGTGGCCAACATCAATTGGTTAGGTCAAAGAATGACCGGTACAAAGAAGAGAATGGATCGATTTGAGATAGAATAGAAATAAAAACAAAGAAACAAGAAAAATTTAAGACACTTAAAATCTTTAGTGAAACTTCAGTTATGAAAAGGGACCCCCTAGAAAACCAAGTGCACGCCAGAAATGAGAGCAGTAGAATACTGGTGAGACAGAAAGTGCATAATCCCATGACTTTAGCAGAAGTTTTTTTTTGCTGAGGTTTGACAAGAAGATATAATAAATACTGGGATACATGACTGGAACCTTCTCAGAGAAAGAAACCATAGTAGGCAAAATTGTTTTGATTACTACTCTTTAGCTCTCAGATTATGCAGTGTAAATGGAGCATAACTGTGATTTAAGTAGTGACTAGGTCTTCTGCTGCCCCTCTGCACAGGCTGAATTGCACCCTGCATCGGTGTGCTGAAAATATGCTGTTTACAATGTAGTGGGCCTGGTGTCCTTAGTGATTTTACACTGGGTAAACATAATTAATTTCAACAAAGTTACAGCTGATTTACACCCACAAGTGAGATGAGAATCAGACCCACTATGACCAGGTAATGCTAGCTCAGTACTTATTAGTGCCCCTTTTCCTACCATCATTTTGTTTGAAGTTCACATCAGCGATGATGTACTGACACTCCACACAGACTTTAACTTGGCATCTCTAATGTTTTCAATACTTGTTTACTTGGGTTTTAGGACTTTGAGTTTGCATAAATGAGTGCTTAATTCAAATGTGTTTGGCTTCTGGGTATTTTTGCCTTGTGAACACTTTTGCTGTTTAGATGTAGCTTCTTCCTTTCCTGCTTGGATCTTATACTTCTTGTGTCTGAATGGATAGCTGAATGGATAGCTGCGCACACTAATTCTGTTTTAACCAACAGGTAAGAAAATACAAATAGCTAAAGTCCGCATGCAATTATAAAATATGGATTCAAACTGCAATCTTGTTTAGAGTAATGTAAAAAGTATAATATTTAAAGCAAAATATGCAACATTTTCAAAAAAAATCAACAAAAATTGAGGGGGGGGAAGAATCAGTGTGTCACTTTATATATTTTGTAATAAATAAACAGTAGTTTTCAATAGTGAAAAAAAAAACTGGCACAGGCTACATCTGCGGAGGGAAATTAACATTAATAAATTTCTGTTTCCCTGCCGGAAAAAATGTGTGTGCTGGTTGCTATATATTTTTAAAAAATCCTTACAAATTGTTGGAAGGGTATCTGGGCTGAAATATGATCCTAACAAAAACTGAACTCTCCAAAGCAGTCATGAGCACTTGCTGTTGCAGCATCTAATTCTTTCACCCTTTCTCACCTTGAACAGTTCCTTACTGTGTAAGTAATTCTGTTAAGATCAATGGGCATGCTTGTGGAGTTAAAGTACTTCTGAATATGAGTAAGAGCCATAGGATCAGGTTCAGAAGTAGTAATCTGAAGATGACTGCTCTTCTGTGCGGGTGGGTGAGAAGTGTTTAGAAAGGTTTTGTTTTGTTTTTGTTTTTGTTTAAAAGAAATAATTGATTAAAATCCAATAGAACCCTATTTTTTTTTTAAAAGAAGCTTAGTCATTAATGATCAACTGCGTTTAGTGTTTGCCATTAAAACAACCTTTGGCAACTTATACTACACAATGGTATGGGAAATGTCACTGTTTCCCCCTACACTTAGAACAGGAAATACCAGGCAACTCTTTGGCATCATTTGACAAATGTTGACTTTTTAATGGCCTCTACTGAATTTAAATCTGAACCTGTATAGATTATTTATGGGTGTGTGCATGTCTGGTGCCCCTGGTGGGAGCTGGAAGGAAACCTGTCATATTCAATCCAAAATTACATGAACCTCTTTTAATAAATTTTCTTTTGTATAAGTTATTTCTGGTTTTGCTATACACTGCTGCCCTCAAATTTATACCTTGCATAACTGCATTTCAAATCAAAGGGTTCAGTTCTGATCTTGCTTACACTACCAAAAATGAGTAAGTAACTCCATCAAAGATGATACGGTTACATCAAGTAAAATTGGTGTAATCAAGATTAGGATCAGACTCTAAACTGGAAACCCCTTGAGAACATCTGCCCACTAAAAGGTCTGTTTCCTGGGAATTGTTTTGGACACCTGCCATTCACCTGGCATTCTGTAGTGCTTTTAGTATGAAACAAGCTGCTGCATGGCTCCATTGAGGACTGTTGGATGTGTTAGTGTCAAAATTGCTCCAGCAAATAACAGACGTGGCCAAAAAGAGGTGTGCTGAGTGCATTGGTGACTTACATGGCACAATATGCAGTATGTAGTGCAAATATTGCTATTCAGTTGAATCAACATACTTCCAGTTTTGTGAAGAGATTGCAGAAGGATGAACTGAGCTGAAAATGAGCTGAACATTTTTTCCAAATCCCAGTTGTTTCTGACTCTGTGGCAAACTTACTTTATTTTCCTCAAAGTAATATGGATGCATATAAACACCAAGAGAAGAAGACAAGAGGCACATTTGTTTAATGGGACATGAGATAAATTTATTAATTTGGGAGGTTAAATTTGGATATATATTTTACACTATAAGTTCTTGTGTCATATAGTATCATTGTTGTGTTTTGAATCTCCAAACAACAGGATGTTAGCAGCTTTTTCAAGCTACAATTTTCTCATATCCCTTTCCAGCAATAATAACAAATCTTTCAGCTGAAACTTAGACTTATTGTACTTGTTTTTAACTTAGCTCAAATTGCATCTGAAAAGTAAGAAGATAAAAATGCCATTTTCTTAGTTAGCAGATCTGACCTCCTTGTGCATTTGGAGTCATGTCTGCCAACATTAGTGACAAAAATAGGTTTTTACCACTTTTAACACCCTCTTTTTCATGTTGGCTCTGAAGTGCTATCAGAGATAAAGCTGTATTCTATTCTGGGTTGCACACGTCACTATTATGGTTAAGAACTAGAAGGGGGAAAATCAATCACACTATTACTGCAGTTTGCTTAAAATATCTTTAACACAGTGTTTTTGATAGGAACCTATTCACACAGGTAGCTTTTGATATGCACAAGTTTTGGCATGTAGACGTTATATCCCATTTCCGTAACAGAATTGCATCAATATCATGATTTATACTTTGTATTAGGTTTGGAACCATGTAGCGTGGATCACAGCTCAAAAAAAAAAACAATAAAACTTTCACCTGGTGTATTCCCTCCCTGCTAGGTTTTATTTCAGAGGCTTAATACACATTGCTTATAACGAAGCAAAATATTTTTACATACAACAGGAAATAGGCAGAACCCAAGGGTCATTATGGGCAACTTTGCTTTAACAGAGTTTCTTTCTTTCTCTCTGAGTGCCTGGCTGGACTTTTAGTCCCCTGCCCTACTTCATTACTCTGCCCTGTACAGCTGTGGGAGTTAATTCTCTCCCTGCTAATATTCTGATAAGGCCTCTGCACTCTCTCTTCTTAGCATATTTCAGCATATCATAGCCACAGAATGATTTCTGTTCTATAGTTCCATAATTATATTTTAGATTTCTCCTGCATTAATGCGGTATATAAAAGCCTTTTGCCTTTTCCTATTTGCAGGAGTCATTGCCTCTGGGGCTACTTGAAAAATGATGGCCAAAGGCTAATTGAGCTCTGTTACCACAAATAAATTGCTCTGTGCCTCATCTTTTGAAATCAGACCCTGATGATTTTGGTGACCACACCTCCATAGCTATTCCTAGGACTAAAGTAAAATTGTAGTTCTCTGCTCCTGAGTTTAGTTAAATGACATTTCAGTTGACCTGCTTGTTAGTTTGCTGGATGGTTTAATTTCCTTAGAAGTTTCTCTCTACCTGTTTTGAGTAGTGCAACCTTAAGAGAATTGTAAAACATGTAATTCCTCTTTATGGATGTTGATAGCATACAATCCTAGTCCTAGAGCTGCTTGCTTCTCACATTGTCTATGAAATTCTGTACAGAATAATGTAATGTAATGTTCCCATCAAAGTCACTAGGAGTTTCCTCACCAACTTCAGAGAGGACAGGATCACGTGCATATCACATAACAATAATGATTATTTTCTCATTTACTATACTTGAGTAAAATACATCCTCATTCCATTATTATTTGTCATCATTTAATCCAATTAAACTATTAATATATGTGTGCATTTGGGTGTGAGCATGTGATTTTCTACCTTAGAGGGAGCTGCTTGGGTGCCTTTTTAAAGTCAGGACACTTATTTAAGAACAGAATGAAGATTTCAGAATCTACATTTAGGCATTAATTTATTAAACTTTTGACTGAATAGTAGGGCTGTCAAGTGATTTAAAATATTAATCATAATTAATCGCGCTGTTAAACAATAATAGAATACCATTTATTTAAATATTTTTGATGTTTTCTACATTTTCAAATATATTGATTTCATTACAACATAGAATACGAAGTGTACAGTTCTCACTTTATATTTACTTTTATTACAAATATTTGCACTTTAAAAAACAAAAGAAATCATATTTTTCAATTCACCTAATACAAGTCTTGTAATGCGATCTCTTTATCATGAAAGTTGAACTTATAAATGTAAAATTATGTACAAAAATAAGGGCATTCAAAATAAAAGAATGTAAAACTTTAGAATGTAAAACTACAAGTCCACCTAGTCCTACCTCTTGTTCAGGCATTCATTCAGACAAACAAGTTTGTTTACATTTGCAGGAGATAATGCTGCCTCCTTCTTGTTTACAATGTCATCTGCAGGTGAGAACAGGTGTTTGCATGGCACTGTTGTAGCCCACATCGCAAGATATATATGCCAGATGTGCTCAAGATTCATATGTTGCTTCATGCTTCATCTACCATTCATCTACCAGAGGACATGTGTCCATGCTGATGGTGGGTTCTGCAAGATAACGATCCAAACCAGTGCGGATGACTCATATTCCTTGTTATCATATGAATCAGATGCCACCAGCAGAAGGCTGATTTTCTTTTTTGGTGGTTTGGGTTCTGTAGTTTCCACATCGGAGTGTTACTCTTTTAATAATTCTGAAAGCATGCGCCACACCTCATCAGATTTTGCAAGGCACTTCAGATTCTTAAATCTTGGTTTGAGTGCTGTAGCTATCTTTAGAAATCTCACATTGGTACCTTATTTGCATTTTGTGAGATCTTCAGTGACAGTGTTCTTAAAATGAAGAACATGTGCTGGGCCATTATCCGATACTGCTATAACATGAAATATATGGCAGAATGCAGGTAAAACCACAGAACAGGAAACATACAATTCTCCCCCAAAGAGTTCAGTCACAAATTTAATTAACACATTATTTTTTTTTACAAGTATCATCAACATGCAAGCATGTCCTCTGGAATGGTGCTGAAGCATGAAGGGGCATATGAATGTTTAACATATCTGGCACATAAATACCTTGTAATACCAGCTACAAAAGTGCCATGCGAATGCCTGTCCTCACTTTCATGTGACATTGTAAATAAGAAGCAGACAACATTATCTCCCATAAATGTAAACAAACTTGTCTGTCTAAGGGATCGGCTGTACAAGAAGTAGGACTGAGTGGACTTGTATTTTCTAAAGTTTTACATTGTTTTGTTTTTGAGTGCAGTTATGTAACAAAAAAAATTCTACATTTGTAAGTTGCATTTTCACAATAAAGAGATTGCACTACAGTACTTGTAATAGGTGAATTGAAAAATACTATCTTTTATCATTTTACAGTGCAAATATTTGTAATAAAAGTAATAATATAAAGTGAGCACTGTACACTTTGTGTTCTGTGTTGTAATTGAAATCAGTATATTTGAAAATGTAGAAAAACACCCAAAATATTTAATACTTTTCAATTGGTATTCTATTGTTTAACTGTGATTAAAATTGTGATTGATCATGATTAATTTTTTGAGTTAATCGCGTGAGTTAACTGCAATTAATGGACAGCTCTACTGAATAGTTAATCTATCAATGATGATAATTTGTCAATGACACAAAATTGGTGGAGTAGTAAATATATATATAGTATATATAATATTATGAGGACAGGGCAGTAAGACAGAGCAATTTGTTGGAACGTTTTGTGAGTTAGGGCCATTCAAACAAAATGTGGTTAAAGACAGCCAAATGCAAAGTTGTACATCTAGGAACAAGGAATGTAGGCCTTGCACATAGCATAGGGGACTGTATCGTGGAAAGCAGTGAGTCTGAAAAATATTTAGGGGTCAAAGTGGCCAAGCAGCTCAACATGAGTGGTGAATGAGATGCAGTGACATAAAATTCATAATGGATATGTTTATGTATGCCTTTCTAGAAGATGTATTTTAGCCAAACACAAATTATTGGGCTTAATACAGGGGTCAATGGGTGACAGTCTATGGCCTGTGTTATTCAGGAAGTCAGACTAGCTCATGTCTAATAGTCCCTTCTGGCCTCAAAATTTATTAATCTATGAATCTCTCCATCTAATTATTCAAATACTTAATCATATAATTAAAATTACTTGCATAATTAAGTGCTTACAGTTTCGAGCCCATAGTTTGTAAAGCACTTTGGAATCCAGCATCTTAGGCAGTATATACAGCTAAGTAGTTGTTACTATTTTTGTTACTGTCAATCACTGATGTAGGGAGACAGTTCTAAGACTAAGAACAGAAACTGTTGTATATGTAGCTTAAGTAGGAGGATTCACAGAGAGTAATAAGTATATCAAAATATGAATATAAAATCAATTAATATAAAATCTATGTAGAAAATGGAGTTGAATGATACACATGAGTATGTTAAGAAATTGTGTCATTCCCATTGTTAGCATTTACTAGTGAATTAGTACAAATTTCATATACAAAATGTTAACCATACATTTTATCTTTATACAGCAGATGAAGAAAAGGGACTGACTCAGTGAGAAAAAACACTTTCATAAACAAGATGCAGTGGGTATATATTTTCTATTACTAGCATACTTTGGGGGCCAGATCTGCTGAGCTAAATCTGCACAGCTCCAGTAACTTCATTAGAGCTATGCTGATTTTTATCATTTGAGGATCTGGTCCTTATCCTGTTGTTAGTTAATAATTTTAATTGTCAACACTGCTCCCATTCTGGACTAAACTCTCTGCCTATTTTTCCTCTAACAATTACGATGTGTTACCCCCTATTGCCTATTTTTAATTAAATTCTTCTTCTCTGTCTTTTCCACCTCCTTTGAGTGGTATTGAATTAGAAGAGATAGTTTGGCACATGAGCCTCGCCAGCACAGAATTACAACTCTTTCATACAGTGCACCTCCCCGTGCAAGAGAAGGTTGGATTTCAGTGACTTATAACAACAGTTAAAAGATCTTTTAAATGTTGGCTTACCTGCTAGTGCAGACTACATATTTCAGTTAAGAAAGAATGCTTACTGAGACATGAGGGTGTTATACCAATAAAATAAAAACGTGCAGGATCTTATTAAAGGGGAAAAGGCAAAATGCCACATTTATTGTGAATACAGAAAGAATCATAGTGAGCAGATAGTTATAGCTATAACATTCCATTCAATTTCATATTTATTCACACATTCATTCACACACACACACATACACACACACACAGGCTCTGCAAGGTTGTTATCATAGTTACCAGCCTTAGAGTTGCTCATGCCACGCCACTGGCCAGGTGGCCTGAACATGAGGAGGGAGCAGAACCTTGTCAGATGCTCATCTGATGCTCCTGGAAGTTGGTTTGCAGAATCAGACCCCAAAGTTCTCACTTTCTAGAGTCCATTTTTATAGGAATTTCTTCCTATGTCAGTCTATGGGAATTGCTTCATCATACTATTGCTGAATCAATCAGCAGATGGCACATTCCTGACGGCTCCGTGCTGCCAGATGTTATCTTGTTCTTTGGTTCTCCCATTCTTGAGGCTGTTGGGTGGATTCCAGTCTGCCCTCTGGGGGTCCTCTGGTTATTTCCACTTGTCGCCATCTTCAGCTGATGGACACTGGATTTTTAGGCTGGCACTTCCCTGATCATTCAGTTATTATCCACACCAAGCATCCATCCACATACATCCTCTATCTCTATTTTAATCACAATTGTTAACAAAGCTAGATGAATACAACAAAAAGGCGGGGAGTCTCTGGGTGCTGTTTCTGTTGTTACAGAGTATTGCTTTGAGTCTCTCTCTGTGTGAGTAGTTGTTGTTACAAAGAATTGCTTTAAGAACTGACTCTGTCTTAGAACGTACTAACACAATTAGCAGCTTGCAAGTTTCACACATAGAGGGAGAGAAACAGTACCAAAAACAAAGAGACCTCTTAATTAGTAATACCCTGGAATTTAAACTATGGGGAATCAAACTCATTTGTGATTTTAATACAGAATTTCTTTAATATGATCCAACAAGGGTGTGACATGTAACCATCTAAAAAGGGCTTTTTTCCCTCCCTTCTGTGCTTAACACAGAACCATGTGTGATCGATCTGATGTGACTTTAAATGGTTTCTGTTTTCTGCACAAAAATTCTCAAATATAAAAAAGACTGGCTGACCCCTCTGACTCTAAGATTTTACTACAGGGTGTTTTTACCTTTGATGTGAAAGCTCTAAAGTATTACTTGTCTGACAAAGATGAATTTGTTGCTCTAGGCTAAGCTGTCTAGCTCTCTGAGGGTAAGGTAATGCACCATGAAGTCAAAGGGAGTTTTGCCACTGACTTCAGCAGGATAAGGATTGGACCTTAGGTGTCTTAGCTACTCTGACTCAGACCACTTCTGATACAGTAGGTAACCAAACATTCCCTTTTTGGGGTGCTCGTAAATCCATAGGCAGTGTGAACATTTTCAACTCAGAAGCTTGATGCTGCTGGCACCTGAGTGCGGAGGAAAGATGTGCAGATTGGTAAATTGCTAGTGTTACAATTGTGAAAACTGGTTCTTGTGTGTTGTGGAGATGTGTGCCCAATTACCATTAATGTTAGTTATCCTCTCCACCTGCACCGAACTGAATGAACTGGTGAGTAGGTGGGAAGAGTGCATGCCTGACTGAGGGGTGGAGGCAGGACGTAGGCAGGCTACAATGGCTCCATGTACTGTTTAACCCACAATGTGCCTAGCTTCATTATTTTCAGTTATTTGTCTTGCCACTCTGAAGTACTGCTTTAGTCAAGCGTGTGTAAATCTGGCTAAGAAGAAAACAAGAGCAGGGGAAGTTTTGAATGCCAGCTAGGCTTAAACAACTGTTTCCAGTGTTTCCCATCACACTGTCTCTTACAACTGAGCTGGCAGGAAGCTGAAGCCAGGTGAATTCAAGTTAGAAATAAGACAACATTTTTAACAGTGCAGGTGATTAATTACTGGAACTATCTACCCAGGGAAGTGGGGGATTCTCCATCTCTTTATGTCTTCAAATCAAGATTGGATGCTTTTCTGGAAGACATACTTTAGTCAAACACAAGTTCCTAGGCTCAGTACAGTTTAACTGGGTGAAATCCTCTGGATTACAGGAGGTCAGAATAAATGCAGGAGGTCAGAATACATTATATCCCTTACCTACCTGGCATCATGAGCTTATGTCCTTCAGTGTTCGGACATAATTCCCTGACAATTAGCCTGAAATTTGCTGAGCCACTCCTTGAAGATGCTCATTCTGACCAGAATATTTCTGGAGCAGCACACTGTAGAAGGCTCAGGATTTGGGTAAATGCTAATACAATGTGGTGGCCAGTGGGGTACCGAATATGGATAAAACTGGGTAACAAGCTGTTCACGACTTCTTATATTTGTGTTTTACTGCCTCAGTCACACCGTGACACACACAGAACACCCATGTTCCCTTCTAATCCACCAGGTGATCTACTTTTTCCTTTGGATGGGCTGGAAAATGAAGGCCTGTGTTTATCCATAAAATGTATACAGCACAGTGCAGACTCCCCACTCTGTCCCAAATATCTCATTGACCCTGTCTCTACAACCTGCCCAGGGGTGAAGGATAGTTCAGACACCATACTTTTAGTCTATCTGCTTAGATGGTCAACAAGGGTGATGGTTATGATAGTGGTTTAGTGATGGGTGTCTATCCACTAAGAATTGGACTGATACCAAAAACTCATTTCCCATAGGCTGATTCCCAGTCTCCTAATGTAATTTTCTGACATCACTTATAATCTGCTGCTTTACCATTTATAATCTACCTGCTAATTGTGAATAGATTTTACTAAACAAGTAATCTTTCAAGAAGGGATAACAATTCAATCAGGCTTATAAACATTCATTGATAAAAAGCTCCAGACACGTCTGAATAAAAACAAGATACATGATCTTGCATAATGCTTTGGCTGAATGTAGCTACTGCCAAAAGTATTGACCGATAACAATAAACTTGAACCGTAAGCAGAAATTCAGACTTTCAGGCAAAATGAAATCAAGCCATGGAGAGCCTTAAGTACTTTTCTATGGGAAATCTCACACTCTAAAGATTTAACATTAGCTGTTACTATGTAACTGATGACTAAGGAAACCTACATACAAACAGTGGAATTAAAAAGTCTCTGGAATCACAGTATTTTGCTGTGATGTCAGCATTCAATCTTTTCACAAAACTATGATAGCTATTTCCAGGAATCAGTACGTTTTGTAAATCATCTTATCTATCTATGAAATGTTAATCTCTGTTATTTTAAATAGATGGATTTTGAATGAACCAATGCAGCCAAGTTAATATGAAATTTGAATGTTTTTAGAAGCATAAATTAAGGCATATACAATGTCTAGATCTTTATTTGGAGCAGAGGGACAGCCAAAGGTATCAGCATGGGTGAAAGGTTTCTAATTTATTTTTTATTTTATTTTATGGAAACTATAGCATAGTAGAAATTAGACATTTCTTGATAATCTGGTATAAGTTTACTCTGGATGAACTGTGCTCAGTTAGGGGGCAAGGTAACCAAAAGACAAAGCAGCTTTGAGACGTTTGAGAGATGACTGGGGAGGTATACACTAACCTGGCTTTACTATTAGGAGAATGTGTGAAAGGTTTTGCTCCATGTCTCTGGGAAAGGTTTCCTCTTAGAGGTCACTCCTACAGTGGTAGGTCACCCCCCACCCCCACCCCACCCCGCCGCCTGGTCTGTGAATGTTTGTAATAGCTCCGATGAAGTGAGCTGTAGCTCACGAAAGCTCATGCTCAAATAAATTGGTTAGTCTCTAAGGTGCCACAAGTACTCCTTTTCTTTTTGCGAATACAGACTAACATGGCTGTTACTCTGAAAACAGCTCAGGGCCAGATGCTGTCACGTTTCCACTCATGGAACCGCCATTGAAGTCAATGGGTGATGTGAGTGTAGGGTGGCTATAGGGCCAATCCCTTACTTTCCAGAGGTGGACACTCCTGAAGATACTAGGTATGCTGTGATTAATATCCATCTTTATCTGCCCCAAAAGGCTACCTGAAATGTGTCCTGTAGATGTAGAGGCTTAAGGATGTTGAAGCAAAAGTGTCAGCAATATGACACTTGATAGCTGAATGATGATGTTCATAATTAGTTCTAACAGTGCCAGAGGTATCATCATCATACAGCTCAGGCATGACATGTCCAGCAATGCTAGGCTTATTCACCTATTAATCACATATATCAGCTTCAACAAAGATTGATGTGTCAGCTAGTAGAAAGTACTGTTTCAGTGTTTTGCTCAGAAACAATATAATCAGTTCACAGTACATTTAAAAAATGCCATTGAATAATTTCTGTGTATTGGATTTTTTTTATTTTATTTTTTTTTGGTTTGTCATTAGTGAGCAGTAGTTACCACATTCTTGAGCACTAATTTTTCATTTAGATTTATGCAGGCCCTTTCTTCTTGGAGAGTCCAAAGCATTGCAGGCTGGGTGTGCAATGATGGATCTTTCTGCTTGTCTATCTAAATATCTAAGCTAAACCTTTTTACCCACCAGAGGAACATTTCCTATTTTTCACCTCAAAATTGCATTGACTTAAGGTCCAAGACAATCGATCTCTTTCTCTCCTCTCTCCCACATTACTGTGGTACCCATACACCTCACAAATATTAAATTAATAGGAAAATCATAGAGAGTAGTCATTCTTGGACCAATGACAGATTTAAGGATAGATAGATTAGAAAGATAGCTGGGTTTATCAGAGATAATAACAACTAGCAAAGAGCCACTTCAGTGTTCCCCTATCTACTTCCAATGTCCAGGAACTCTGGCAAGGAGAATGGACAAAGACAATGTTGCACCTCACCTCCTCTTATCCATGGCAGGAGCCATATATCAGTACTCACACTGCTTCCATCTCCCTGGCACTTGATACAGTCAGCCATCAAATACTTCTGTCCCATGTCAGAGTCATGCAAATACATGAAGATGATTCAAATCAGACTGAACCTTGAGGGTCATGATGGGCAACTACTCCTCTGGCTCTGGGGGAGAGGGGTGCCTCGCTTGTGTAGTCCTGCAAGGGACTCTCCCTTATCCTTTTGAGCATCTATATGAAGTTGTTGTCTTCTATATGAAGCTGTTGTCATTCAAGTTCCTCCTTTGAGGGGGATAGCACAGGTACAAGTGATAGCAATATGCAGATGAAACCCAGCTCTACACTTAATTAACAAACACTCATTGCACCATCTCCCTGCTATTGTAGAGTCCAGGAGCCACCAGCTTCTGCATGAAACATAATCGGATAACAGTGAGCCCTGCCAAGACATAGGCCATACAGTGGGTTGAGGGATTAGAGGTGGTGAGATCAGTGTTGTCTCTTTCTAGTGTTCTGTTCCAAAACTCATTGAGACAAATCCTGAATTTAAAGCAATTTTTAAAAATTGCTATATATGTACCATCACCATTCATCTAGGGTATCTGCCATCCAGTCATCAAGACAGTCTGTTCCGGGATTTTCTGAGCTCCTTGCACCTTCTAGATACCCAAATAGTTATGACTCCTAAAAATGCCTCCTTCAGACTACAGCTGGACACATGGCTGCATCCTATGCTATTAGTCTCTGATTTGGCCTACATGATCCATACATTCCTTACATATAGTTTTGATTATTACCTAGGAATATGGCCATTGATTGCTTGGTTCAGAATGCAGCAGTAAGAAACTGAGGCCCCAATAAGTGAAGTATCTTCTTCAAGGTCATGCAACAAGTCAGTGACAATCTGGAACAGAATTCTAGAGCTCTGTGTGAACCAGACTTTTTGTTTAATTGCAAATTCATTAACATTGTGGCTTCTTTTTTCATTCCAAAATGGAATGGGAAAAAAATGAAATTTCCTGTGAAACAAAATGAAGAACAGTTTTTTGGGTTGACCAAAACATTTTGTTTAGATAAAATCAAAATGTTTTGTTCTAATTTTGACTTTCTGAAATCCTATCAAAAGTGAAACGAAAAGTCATTTCAAAATAGAAAATTGAAACTTCCATTTCAACATCTGTTCCAAAGTTTTTCAAAACAAAATGTCATCACAACGGGCACATTATTGCCAAAAATTTTGATTCCAACAAAATGGCCTTTTTTTCAACAGAAAAACATTCCAACAGCTAAATTCCAACCAGCTCTACAGATTTCATAAAGGTATGTACTTTTTTAGACAATGTGTGATCAACCTGTGGAAGTTACTACCACAAGAAATTATTAAAGCAAAGAACTTAGGAGTCAAAAAAGGATTCAATAATTGTATTAACAATAAAAATAATTTGAAATTGGCTATGGACAAAAACAGTATTTGATTAAATGGACCACTGATCTCAGCTGAGAGCATTTCCTATGCTGCTGTGAATCCACTCCCAAGGCTTAACCATTATACGTCCTGTCTCATTATTCATTATCCAGAAAAGAAAAAAAATCTATTTTTTTTTACTTAGGAAAAAGTACAAAATGTTTCTCAGAAAGGATCTGAAGAAATGTTAGACTACATTAGCAAATGAATCACCATATAAAAATGTGGTCCTCTCAAATTCATTTATTGCATCCCAGTCTTCCTCCTAGACATTTTTGCTCTCTAAATCAGTGTCACCAGCACTATTATAACACTTAATGTGATCACACAGAAATTATAAAAAACAAATGACATGCATGACAGTGTATATCACTCTTGTGCAGCAGTTTTAACATCTGGTTTATGACTGATACAGTTCCTAGAGGAACAGAAGCTTGAAAACCAAGAAACCAGAAAATTATCTTCCTTTATGCCTTTTTCATTCAATTTACATAACACACTTTTGCCTGTTGTGTATCCATAATACTCAACAATGTGTTTCAACATCTACACTAGAGTAAACTAACTACAACAAACTGATTTAAATTCAAGGTTATTAGATTCACATCAGTAGAGTATTAAGCAGGTTTTGGAGCTTACTGAAAACTTAAGGGAAAACCATTGCCATAGTACAAACTTTTGTTATTGACCTGCCTAAGGAGTGCACGAGATCAATCTGTCTTATGAACATCATGTACTGGTCAATTTTAGTTTGGTCTTTTTCCAGAATGTTTGAAGTTGGAATCTACAGCTTTGAAAAATATTTTTTTCCCTCTGGAGCCTTATGCTTTTGTCAATATGTGAAATGCCACTGGAGCATATTATGGGGTCTAATTTTTTGCAGGAATAATATAGGCATGTTGTTCTTTTTCCTTTGGTTGTGAGGAAATAAGAGAGGGACCAGTCTATCTATTTAGAGCCATACCATAGAATCAATGTCTGGAAGGGACATTGAGAGCTCATCTAGTCAAGTCCCCAGCACTCATGTCAGGACTAAGTATTATCTAGACCATCCCTGACTGGTGTTTGGAGATTTTTAAGAGCAGGTTAGACAATGATGGAGATTACACAACCTCCCTAAGCAGTTTATTCCAGTGCTTAACCACCCTGACAGTTAGAAAGTTTTTCCTAATGTCCAACCTAAACTGCCTTTGCTGCAATTTAAGCCCATTGCTTTTTGTCCTATCCTCAGAGGTTAGGGAGAACAATTTGTCTCTCTCCTTCTTGTAACAACCTTTTATTTACTTGAAAACTGTTATCATGTCTCCACTCAGTCTTCTCTTCAGATTAAACAAACCTAATTTTTTTAAGCTTCCCTCATAGGTCATGTTTTCCTGACCTTTAATCATTTTTGTTGCTCATCTCTGGACTTTCTCCAATTTGTCCACATCTTTCCTGAAATGTGGCACCCAGAACTCCAGACACAATATTCCAGTTGAGACCTAATCAGCATGGAGTAGAGCGGAAGAATTACTTCTTGTTTCTTGCTTACAGCACAGCTGTTAATACATTCCGAATGATGTTTGCTTTTTTTGCAACAGTGTTATGCTATTGACTCATATTTAGCTTGTGATCCACCATGATCCCCAGATCTCTTTCCGTAGTGCTCCTTCCTAGGCAGTCATTTCCCATTTTGTACGTGTGCAACTGATTGCTCCTTCCTAAGTGAGTACTTTGCCTTTGTCCTTATTGAATTTCATCCTATTTACTTCAGACCATTTCTCCAGTTTGTCCAGATCATTTAGAGTTTTAACCCTCTCCTCCAACGCACTTGCAACTTCCCAGCTGGATTATCTAAATCATTGATGAAGATATTGAACAGAACCAGATCACTCCAATTATCATTAGTGTTGACCAGAGGATGACAGTTTCATTTTGCAGCAATGTTTGAGGTTTCAAAATTTGTGGGTTTTTTTTTTCCCACTTTGGAACAAACAAAAAATTTTGAATGTTTTTGCAAAAGTGGAATTGTGTCAAAATGTCCTTTTGGGAAGTGTTAGTCATATTTTATAGTCAGGAGAACTGAGGTACAGAATGACTAGTGATTTACACAAGGTGATGCCCTGTGGCAGAGCAGGGAATTGAACCCTGTGCTTCCTAGGCCCAGGATAGCATCTGAACCATTGGATCATCCTTTCTCCTTCTTTCCTAAAGACATGGATTTCACCATATTCCCTATGCATATCTACTGGCACAAGCACTGACTTCAGAAGAGAGCCTCCTTCTTGCTCCTGGTACAAGAACAGCTAGCAATGAAAGAAAGTTTCATATACACACACAAACAGAGTGACAGCGAGAGAAAGGTGAAAGAGAGAATAAGATACAAAGGTCTTTTTCCTTACTGAAGTCATCCTTCTTTGCACATGCTTGTTAGTTTGAAAATGGAAGCGTTCAGCAAGTACTAGATGACTGTTATATACTGCTTCTGTATTAATATCTTGACAGAACTTCACTAGGAGCTCTCTGACTCTATAAAACCTTTTTTGAGCTAGTGGGCAGTAAATGGGAATTCTGTACTTAGTGTCAGCACCTTATGTCTCCTGATTTCATAGATTTGTAAGACAGAATTACCCAACCTGAGGAGGGATTGGACTTGGGGGATGCTTCTTGTCTCCCCATATCCCATAGGCATAAATTTATTTGACCTGAAAGAGACTATTAACTTTTCTGCCATCTCTTCTGTCATTCTCTGTAATCTTATTTTTCAGAAAATATTCTGTTTTGAATTATTTGTTTGCAGTCCATGTACACTAACACAAAATCCGATATTTATATCTATATATTGAGCCCCTGGCTTCCTCCTACACTTCTTTTCTCTTTTATTTCTAGGTCTTGGAACATGGCTAATTTTTATGTCTATATCCATTATGAATTTTTCAATATTCTATTTATAAAAATGTCCTACTACCAGCAGCTTGAGCTCCATGCTGTGCAAGTGCCTGACCCATGTGCATTTATAATATCAAATATCTCAAGGCTCTCTTTCACTGTAATTTTTTAGCGTTTATGTTGGAAACATTGCATGACTTACAGTTCTATTTTTTCTAACTACAGAGGACTGAGTGGAGAGAACTCTATTTTGTGGCATATTCATCTTTGGTCCCAATATGAAGTACAGCTCTTCTATATAACATATCTGTTCTAAGTGCGGTGCATAAAATAGGCTCTGACATTAACAATGAAAGGGATGGATTCTTCTCTAAACAATATCTTTGTCTTCTAGTTATTCTAGAACCAGCTTTGTAGAACTGCAAAATCTAACTGTTGGGTTTACTCCTTCTACGCTCAACTGGTAATTAATGTACAATCACTATTCACTTATTGTTATGACTTAGCACATGTTATCTTTCCATAAAGCTACCGAAAGCGAAAAATGGAGGATTATGATCAAAATAAGCTTTGGAGACAAAAGGAGGATCTTTATCTTGCAGATTTACTCAGATTGGCATATCAGTAGCATTTTATAGAAAGCTGATTTTCTGCTCAACTTATATACAGTCACCCTGTGTGGTATCTCATGGCTACTTACTGGTTTCTTGACAGCTACTTTTTGCCTTGTTAATCTTCTTAACACACCTACACCTCTATTTATAATTACAGCATTTTGTTATGATGAATGACCTGTGTGTATTCAATAATATTGCCTGTCTGTCTTCCAGCCTTCATCAGACTATGGGTTTTATTGAAATCTACCTTACTTCTCAGTCTCGGGCTGCTTTAATTTAATTTAATTTCAATTTGTCAGCAAGACAGCATTGAACCTACTGGAACTGAATCTAGTATTTCGTATTCTTTGCTTGTAAAAAAAGTAGAAAATTATTTAAAGTCATCTCCTCATTTGTAAAAAAAAATCTCATTCTCAGTCATTTCTAACACCTTTCTATGAATGCCAGATTCTGCCACCCTTACTTCAAGTAGCAATTTACTCATTGAGTAGTCCCATTCACATCTATCTCTAAGTCCTACTAAAACAATGGGATTACTTGAGTCAGATACTACTACTTAATGAGTCTTAGGGTAGCAGAATCTGGCTCATGTCATCTTAACTTGACACATTCTCTCACAAGTGATTCCTCTCACCTAGTGTCTAAAACATCACATGTACTGTACATAGTTTAAAAATTGAATGCACATCCTGACATGCCCCTGTTTAATATTTGTAACTGTTGTCACAGTTTAGGGCAACTGAACCTGCGTTACCTCTCTGTGGTCCAACAAGGGCACTCACTTTTAGGCCTCTGGCCTGCACCTGTCACCTCTCTTGGAGGGAGACTCACACCTCTGTCTGTCCTAACCAGAGTTTTTACAGGCTGCACACTTCCCTGCCTTAGGGCATGGCTACACTTGTGAGTTAGAGTGCATTAAAGCAGCCCAGTGCGCTCTAACTCACGACACGTCCACACTGACAAGGCATGTAGAGTGCTCTGACTCCGTGGCTAGAGCGCTCCTGGTACTCCACCTCAGCAAGTGGAATAACGTTTGATGTGCCCCCACTGGAGCACCGCAGCGCTAGTGTAGACGCCCTGGTCTGTTAGTGCGCTCTGATCGGCCTCCAGAAGTGTCCCGCACTGCCTGTTCTAGCCACTCTGGTCATCACTTTGAACCCTACTGCCCTGCCCTCAGGTGACCAACAGTCAGAACCACCCTTTAAATTCTCTGGACATTTTGAAAATCCCCTTCCTGTTCGCTCAGCCAGGCATGGAGTGCTCTCAGCGAATCTTTCCAGGTGACCATGCCTCCATGCGCCAGGCGATCACCAGTATGGAGTAATGACGAGGTGCTGGACCTCGTCAGTGTTTGGGGGGAGGAAGCTGTCCAGTCCCAGCTGCGATCCAGCCACAGGAATTAAGATACCTTCAGGCAGATATCAAGGGACATGATGGAAAGGGGCCATGACTGGGACTCACTGCAGTGCAGGGTTAAAATGAAGGAGCTGCAGAATGCCTACCGCAAAGCCTGTGAGGCAAACAGCCACGGCATTGCTGCCCCTGCGACCTGCCTTTCCTACAAAGAGCTGGACACGATACTTGGGGAAACCCCACCTCCACTCTGAGTACCACCACGAACAACTCATAGCCCAGTTCAAAAAGGCAGGAGGAGGAGCAAAGTGGGAGCGAGGGTGCTGAGGCAGAAGAAGACACCCCGGAATCCCAAGATGCGTGCAGCCAGGAGCTGTTCTCAAGCCAGGAGGAAGGTAGCCAGTCACGGCGGCCAGTGCTTGGGGAAGGACAAACACCAGAGGAGGTTCCCGGTAAGTGGCTTTTATTTTGGGAAAGAAGTTATTTGGTGAGGGCTCTTGGGGTAAGGAGGGTTAGGGCTGCACGCATGCCTAGATGCAAAATAGGGCTTTGATGTGCTCTCTCACATCGTGGTAATCGGCCTCAGTGATCTCTTTAATGGTCTCATCCAGAAGTTGGGCAATGCGCTTGCGCAGGTTTCTTGGGAGAACCACTGTGGTCCATGTCTCAGTCAGGCTAACATGTCTGCGCCACTGTGCCGTGAGGGGCAGGGAGACCATTGCTGCACACAGGAAAGCTGCATATGGGCCAGGGCGGAAGCCACATTGCAGTAGAAGACCCTCCCTTGCTTCCCAGATCACCCTCAACAACGAGATATCTTCCAGGACGAACTCCTGTGGAAAATGTGGGGACAGTGTTCAGTATAGGGCCCCCCTGCAGCTGTTGGCTCTCCCCAAGGCACAGAAACATATAGAACAATACAGCCATGAAATAATCATTCCTCCTTGACCCTGTGTTTACTCACCATTTTGGTGCGTTATGTGCGCTCGCTTTGGGACGGGCAAATTATGCTATTGTGTAGACTGTGCTTGCCCTCCTTAAGTACGGGGGAATCGTTGCTCTGTCTGATGTGAACAACACTGCCTCTGTTGAGTGTTGCATTTTGCCTTTACAGATGCAACCTTGAGATCTCAGCCGTCTGTGTTATCACTGGCTGAGAGACTGCAAAGACTCAGGAAGTGACCACGTAGAAGCCAAGGAGACATGCTGCATGAAGTAATACAGCAGTCACTTAACAAGAATCTAAAAGCGCAGGAGTGGAGGGAGAGTGAAAGGCGGATCCGCCAGCAGAATGCGGATCACCGGCACAAAAGTGTGGAGCTCCAGCAGCAAAGCACGGATCGGCTGATAAGCACCATGGAGCACTAAGCAGACTTGATCCAGGTGCTTGTAGCGATGCAGGCAGAGCACTGCCGCACCCGCTCACCCCTGCAGCTCTTTCCCTGGTGCCCCCATGTCACCTCCAACCCACTTTTCCTCACATCCGGATTCTTATCACCCCCAGCTGCCTCCAACACCTGTAGCTTCAACATCCAGCCCTGAAAACTACAACTCTTACCCGCTGCACACAACCCCCGTCACCATGCAGTATAGCCATCCTGAAGTGCAGCACTCATTGCACAGCACTCCAGACAGGAAGGCTGAGTTTGATAACAGGACATATGCAAATCTGTGATTGTACCGTTCCCCACCCCACCCCTTGCCCTTTCTGTTTCCCAAGCAGACATTTATTGTGTTTCTTTTCAATAAATGAATTTTCTTTTCAATAAATGGATTTTTTGGCTTTGAAAACATTCTTTATTATTGCATAAAGTAAAAGATATCTTAGCCCAGGAAAGCAACAAGATCTACAAGTCAGCGTAGCAAACACAGATTCCTATTAACATTGGAACCATTGCACTTCACTCCCTTGCAGGGCACCACACATTACTGGTGGCTTTCAGCATCAAATTGCACCCTCAAGGAATCCCTAATCCTTGCAGCCCCATCCTGTGCCCCTCTAATAGCCCTACTCTCTGGCTGTTCAAATTCAGCCTCCAGGTGTTGAATCTCCAAGGTCCATGTCTGAGTGAAGCTTTCACCCTTACCTTCACAAATGTTATGGAGGGTACAGCACACAGATATAACCACAGGATGCTGTCATCGGCCAGGTCCAGCTTCCCATACAGAGAGCTCCAGCAGCCCTTTAAATGGCCAAAAGTGTCACAATATAACTGCCTTCCCACCAAAGGGTCCCCTGGGTAAGCACCAGCATTATATATTGCTAATGCTTTTATGTGTAGTGGAAAGGATCTTGGGAAGGGTTGAAGGTATGAGTGTGGAGTGAAAGATTTCTTTGCAGCTTGTGAGAGGCTGAAGCGGGAGGAAGGGAGAAAAGAACGGATTAACTCAACGCTTCAGCTAAGTCCGAAGATAAGAGGTTGACTCCAGCCCAAGGCCACTGCACACAACAGATTCTCTGTTACCTGCCAAGAAAGATGGGGGCTGAGATTCCAACCCCGACTAGCCATGAGAAAGGAGAGTTGCTCAGCAGAAGACCAGGGGCTGCAAAAACGAGTGAGACAGCAAAGGTCAGCGAGTGGGAAAACAACCCTCTCCCATCCCTGAAGCTGGTGTGTTTTGGGAAAGCTGGTTTTGGACTGGTACAAAGAGCATGGGGGACAGAGGTCCTTGAACGGAATGCCCCTAGAAGAACCAAGGGCTTAAAAATCCTCCCAAGAACCAGGGCAGGTGGGAGATCAACAGCGGATCCTGGACAACCTGTGCACAGGACAGAACCTTCATCTACCCTTCCCTTCTTCTTCTTACATTATACCCAGCCTTGGCCAGCTTCAGATAGTGTGTGTGTGTGTAAGTATGAAAGTGGATTAGGGCTTGGGGCACTAATGCTTTCCTCCTTCCTCTGGGTGACATGGGGAGCACCCAGCACTCTCCACTGTTATTTTACTTCATTTTATTAATAAAGCTTTAAACACAGTTACTTGGTGTGCTCCTTCATCTCTTCCCCTAACAATCCTGCAGCCTCAGCCTTATCACCTGATGCCTCAGGCAGATTGGTAACATAAATCTGTCACAAAAGCATGCTCCACAGTCATTCTGCACCGGCTCAGCCTGTTGTTGAACCCCTCCTTGCTGCTGTCAAGGCTCCCTGTGTAGCCATGGTATTAAAGGGTAAGCAGGGTCTCCAAGGATGACAATGAGCATTTTGACTTCACTTATGGTGATCTTCTGGTCTGGGAAAAAAGTTCCGGCTTGCAGCTCCCTGAACAGCCTAGTGTTCTGAAAGATGCGTATGTCATGCCCCTTTCTGGGCTAGCCTGTGTTAATGTCAATGAAACACCCACAGTGATCCACAAGCACCTGGAGAACCATAGAGAAATATCCCTTCCAATTAACATACTCGGATGCTAGGTGGGCTGGTGCCAGAATTGGAATATGCATCCCATCTATCGCCCCTCCGCAGTTAGGGAAAACCATTTGTGCAAAGCCAGCCACAATGTCATGCACGTTACCCAGAGTCACAGTTCTTATGAGCAGGATGCGATCAATGGCCCTGGAAACTTGCATCAACACGATTCCAACGGTAGACTTTCCCACTCCAAACTGGTTAGCAACCAGTTGGTAGCTGTCTGGAGTTGCCAGCTTCCAGATTGCAATAGCCACTCACTTCTCCACTGTCAGGGCAGCTCTGAGTCTCGTGTCCTTGCCCCACAGGGTGGGGGCGAGCTCATCACACAGTCCCATGAAGGTGGCTTTTCTCATCCGAAAGTTCTGCAGCCACTGCTCATCATCCCAGACTTGCATGACGATGTGATCCCACCATACAGTGCTTGTTTCCCGAGCCCAAAAGCAGCGTTCCACGGTGGTGAGCATATCCGTGAATGCCACAAGCAAACTCGCTTCATATGCGTTACTCTAATCGATATCATCATCAGAGCCCTCACTGTCAGTTTGGATCTTAAGGAGTAACTCGACTGCCAAATGTGACGTGTTGGCAAGACTCGTCAGCATACTCCTCAGCAGTTTAGGCTCCATTCCCGCAGACTGAAAGGGAAGACAGAGCGTGCAGCAAAAAAAACGTTGAAAGATGGCACCAAATGTGGAGAGAAGCAGAGGGATTGCTGGGATGCGAACCGATGCATCACGGGGCGTTGGGACAGGACCCAGAATGCCCCGTTACCCCAGCCCCGTTCCCACAAGCCACAGTGCCAGAATGGGAAGAGGTGCTCTGTGGGATAGTTGCCCACAATGCACCACTCCCAATGCCACTGCAAGTGCTGCAAATGTGGCCACGCCAGTGCGCTTGCAGCTGTCAGTGTGGACAGACTGCAGCGCTTTCCCTACTGCACTCTCTGAAGGCTGGTTTAACTCAAAGCGCTCTACATCTGTAAGTGTAGCCATGTGCTATTCTGCACTAACCCAGACTGCCTAATCTGGCTTGCTTCTGCCCTTTGCTTTTTTCTTAGTGGTTATGAGCAGTGGTAATTATCCACAGTCATAAGTTATCACATCCATGAACAAGCACATGTATTCTTAGGGTGAAAACATTTGAGAGAATACATATTAAAACAATGGAAGAACCTACATATGCTAATAAATTTACCAGAGATCATCCCAAGGGTTTTAGTAGGCAATCAGTCCTTCAAGTCCTTCAGCGTTTTTCCCATGGTTACAAATTCATAACAGCTTTTGTTCAGAACAAGAACCATCATGAATAGTTCAGTTTTTCCTCTATACAGCAAGGGCCTTTGATATTGTCCTCATGTACAGTGATCAACAGACCAAGGTGTTTTCCTCAAGGCATAACTTCAAAAGGCTGGGTTTCTGCATAATTAGAGGGGGCTAATTTGCATTCTTCTTCCCCTAGAGATTACCACTTAACTCTGTTTATCCCATTGTTCAATGTGGACTTTTGGTGCTCACAACACTTTGAAAGTTTACAATGGCCACATTGCCCCCCCTAGAAAAGTTACATACGATCCCACAATAATACCTAAATATACCTAAAGTTAATTCAGTAAGCTTTTTCAGGGATTGTCAAGGTTCCTTCCCCACTCTGAACTCTAGGGTACAGATCTGAGGACCTGAAAACCCCCTAAGCTTATTTTTACTAGCTTAGGTTAAAACTTCCCCAAGGTAAAAACTATTTTTCCTTTTGTACCTGGACTTTATTGCTGCCACCACCAAGCGTCTAACAAATATAACCGGGAAAGAGCCCTCTTGGAAACATCTTTCCCCCCAAAATCCCGCCAACCCGTACACCCTCTTTCCTGGGGAAGGCTTGGTAAAAATCCTCACCAATTTGCATAGGTGAACACAGACCCAAACCCTTGGATCTTAAGAACAATGAAAACGCAATCAGGTTCTTAAAAGAATGATTTTAATTGAAGAAAAAGTAAAAGAATCACCTCTGTAAAATCAGGATGGTAAATACCTTACAGGGTAATCAAATTCAAAACATAGAGAATCTCTCTAGGCAAAACCTTAAGTTACAGAAAGACACAAAAACAGGAATATACATTCCATTCAGCACAACTTATTTTATCAGCCATTTAAACAAAACAGAATCTAACTCATATCTAACTAGATTGCTTATTAACCCTTTACAGGAGTTCTGACCTGCATTCCTGCTCTGGTCCTGGCAAAACAAGAAACACACAGACAGAGAGAACCCTTTGTTTCCCACCCTCTTCCCCCCACCCAGCTTTGAAAGTATCTTGTCTTCTCATTGGTCATTGTTGTCAGGTGCCGACGAGGTTATCTTTAGCTTCTTAACCCTTTACAGGTGAAAGAGTTTTTCCTCTGGCCAGGAGGGATTTAAGGTTGGTTAGAATTCCCTTTATATTTATGACAGGGATATTGCAGGAAATTGTCATATCTGTCACAAGTGTTTAAAGGAAAAGAGGCATCAATACTTCTTCAGCAGGATAAACCTATTTTGTAAGACCTCTGCTTTATGCAGTCACCTTTCATCTTACACAATTACCAGAAGAATATATAGAAGAATAACTAAGCATGTAGAATACATAAGTACTTGGGACATCATTTTCAAACTTGAGCTTCAAAATGTATGCTGCTAAATCCATATTTTGGCACCTAAATAGAAGTGGCCTGAATTTTAGAGCACCTGCAACTCCCATTGAATTCAATGAACTTCACAACTTGTTTAGTTTTCTGTTAGAAGAAAAACAAGTGTTTCTGATCTATCCATCTGCAAAAAATGTATCTGAGGAATTGTCAGTGAATAACTAAAATACACCACGTCTTGGTACTTGTATAGCTGATTAGATTAATGCGTTTGCTTCTAAGCTTTTCCAAAATTAATCATAGAACAAACATAAGAAGATATGTCCCAAAAGGTAATTTTGGGGGGAAAGTTATAGGTAAGTGAAAGGAGCTGTCTACAATGAAAGTGTCATCTCAACTTTAATTGAAGCATCATTACTACTGTACAGTACCACAAGTTCATTGTTTTCAAAAGCAAAACAGTTCCTATGCAAAAGTTTAATTGGCAAGAAGATGTAAGCCATAAAGGAAGATGATACTATAGGATTATGTTTCAAATGCTGAATTAGTCATTTTGTGTGAAAAGTGGCTGTAATGATCTACTGTTTCCACAGGATAATTGTTTGATCAATACATTCATACCAAGAATAATGTAAAATCCCTTCAGTGTCCCCTATCGGAGTCTAGTGAGATTGAAAATATTGATTGGCGTAGAAGCCTTTATGCTGAGATACGGGCTATGAATTTGACAAGAATGGAACTCCATCCCATTATGTGTGTTTGTAGAAACATCCTTAGACACCTTCCCATAGCATGCACAATTGCCACTTCTGATGTCACTGTGGAAAGGAATATATGCTTACTGGTAGTTACTCAGTTCCTTTGGTCTAGATTCAGCAGCTACACATATTTTCTTTTGCCTGTGTTTGTGGTGATGGGGGGGGGAAGGGTGGAGAGAGATTAGAAATTAGCAATTGCAAATTGTGCTAAATGTTCGATTAAAACAATCATAAATGGTAATTAAAATGGAACCTTTTAGTACCATTCATTTTCTGTGCTATATACCTATCAGAAAAGGAAGATTGTTATGTCACAATACCCAATATATATTTAGGAATTGCATTTCACCATGAAAGGTTAGCAGTTAACAGGGGTAAGGAAATAACAGCAGTTAAAACCCGGGCAGCAGCATATTATTATCAACAAATACTGTATATAATTTTTCATGCTTAACTTCTAGTTAAAGGAGGAATTGAAAAAAGAAAACTCGAGTAAGTGCTGAAAAATGTTTTTTGTTATTTGAAACCTTTTATTTGATAGGCATTTGCTTTGTGGCTTTTTTTAATAGTAAAAGTATCTCCTCCTTCGGAAAAATCCATTTGTTTTGTGTACAATGAATCAAACAAACATGAAATGAGCATTATAGACAGGTAACCACATGACATGTCAGGTGATTTTCAATTAATTATTATTATTTTCATTATTATCCCTAGTCATATACACTGTACTAGAAAAGAGTTTACCATTTGCCCCATATATTTGATCATTTTCTTGTCTTCTTCTAAGCACTTTCCTTTTTCATTCTTACTTCTGAAGTTTTATCTCCCAAGAATCTCTCACTTTCTACACCATTTCAGGGGACAGATTAATATATGTTGTTAATTTTAATTGAACATTTGTTTGATAAGAGCTCTGAATCTTATAAAGGATGCTGCTAGCTTTAATTTAATTAATCCGTTGTGAATTACCTTTTCCTAGTTACATTTTGTTGTATAGATCTCTTCATTGATTTGATAGTTAACATACACCACACCATATACAAATACAACAAACAAATCAGAGGTTATATTCAAATAAGGTAAAAGCCTGTTTTGATGGTGTAAGTGAGACTTAATTGGTGCATAGATCTTGTGCTGACTTTCTGTGTAGGGGTGAATTTCACACATAGTGAATCAGAATTTGATGCCAGTAGGAACAGGATAAGGTAATGATATTATGATCAGATAATGATCATTGCAAATGATATTATTTTCTGACATACTGTTGCCGGCACCCAGCGGCGAGCAACAGCAGTGCGGGGGGTTCGCTACCCGGTATGCTTCACCCAATAATCACAACAGGGTGGAGAAGCAGAAAAGTTTATTTGAAGCTTCAAAAAGGTACAGGGAGATTAGAATCTCAAATCCTGTACACAGAGCAGGAAGTTACACAGGCTTTTATACATCCTTTCTTCAGCATACTTATCCAATAGCAAGCTGCCCTAAGTATCCATATAGCCAGCCCATCCAGGTACCAGCTAGTTCCCTTGTTTTTTGTATTATTTGTTAAACTATACATAAAGCTGCTTTATTCAGCATTGTTCTTCCATATCTGCCCTGTTTAGCCTTGTTTAGTTTCAGGCAGACTGACTCTGCAACATATTGGCAAGGGGCAAGGACACTTGGGCCTAGTGCGAGGGGGCTTCATCGACACTCGTGGTCTTCCATCCCCTCGATTTACCTAGTGGCCATGCCCCAGTGTCCCCAACAACACTCTGCTTGGATAATGGCTAGGGCCCACTTTCTGTTGTCAATCTTAAAAGCACAACTCCCATTGCCTACAAACAAATAAAACTCTGATGTTGACATGTACTTAGTCAAGAGCAAAAAGTGTGTGTGTGTGTGTGTGTGTGAAGAGAGAGAGAAAGAGAGAGAGAGAGAACATTCAGAAATAAGAGATTCATTCATTAGGAAAGATCTACTCTCTTCAGTGTAACTGAAGTCACAAAGTTAGGGCTGGTCTCTACTAGTGGGGAGATTGACTCTGCTGCAATTGATGCAGCAGGGATCGATTTGGTGGGGTCTAGTGAAAAGCTGCTAAATCGATGGCAGAAGGCACTCCAGTCGACCCCAGTACTCCAGGTCTCCAAGAAGAGTAAGGTAAGTCAACTGGAGAGCGTCTCCCGTCGTCTCAGCGCTGTGAAGACACCAGGGTAAGTTGACTGAAGCTACGTCGACTCCAGCTATGTTATTCACATAGCTGGAGTAGTGAAACATAGGTCAACTTACCCCATAGTGAAGACAAGTCCTTAGTTAAGAAGGGTCTGATGGAGTTCTGGCTGCATTAACTGCTGAGCAGTTCAACAGCAAATTCAACTATGCCACAGAATTATTATAGACAAACTCTTGGAGTGCTTTTTACAGGGATCATTTGGTCTTCAGAAATTAAGTTTCCCTTTGAGCTGCTTTTCAGATCAGGTTTTGTTTTCTTTACCAGACTTATTCTGCAATTGAAGTGGTAAAAATAGTTCTTAAAATAGAATCCTGATTTATAATGAACTGTAGAGCCAGTACTATGGTTTCATTCTCCTGGTAACCACTTTTCCCAAATATCAAGCTGCATTTTTAGATATAAGTCTTAGATACTCACCAAAACTATCACCTAGAATATAACTTGACATTTGTTGATAAGGTTGCAACTTCAGTGCACATTCAGTTAGGTGTTTCCATATCAGCTGCAATCCACAGAAAAGTATCACTACTGCAAAGTGATCTTCTTCCTGTTATCCCATCCACTGGGATCAGGTCATTGTGCAAACATCCACTGTCTTTGTCTGTCTGAGATGTCACTGAAGTCCACCTGCTTACCAGCTTCTTTGGTGCAATCCATCCAGTACTTCCTTGGCTTTTGTCAGGGTCTCTTTCCTACCACTTCTCCTGGCCTGTTATCTTCACCTCTTCATTCATTCTCTGTATATGACTGAACTAGTAAAGTCATGCGTCCTAGATTTTATCATGGACTTTGACTTCCATCCTGATGCTTTCGTTTCTAAATCTGTCAGTTCATGTAACTCTTTTAATAATGCAAAGACATCTCATCTCAAATGCCTGTAGGCATTGAATCTGCAGACTCTCCGTCACCCATGCTTTGGCACCACAAAGAATTATGGGATTCACCATTGTTCCGTACAGTTGGATTTTTAGTCTAGTCATATGCTTGTCTTACACAGCCCTGAAATGTTATTGCAAACTTTCCCAGCACTCCCCAGTCTGGACTGTATCTTACATTCAAGCTCACAGTCTTCTGTGACCCTGCCACCAAGGGATTTGAACTGATCAGTTTTGTTTGGTCGCACTCCATTGATCTCTATGTTCAGTTTCTTTTGTGGTACCCCATGCTTAGTCATGTTCATTTGCATCGCATGCCTGCTTAGCTGGTCATATCACTGGTATACTATTTCCTCCAAGTCTTCTTTTGAGGATACTCTTATTGCTATGTCGTCTGCATATTGCAGCTTCTGACCTTTTTCCATTGGGATCTTCCTGCTAAGTCTATCAATGTGATAAACAGCAGTTGTGCGAAAGCCAGCCCCTGATCCTAGTTGTTCCAAAGCATGTTCGGATCACTGTTTTAAGTGATCTATATTGGGAATTCACCATAGTTATTAAATCCTCCGACACTCCATATTTCCTCAGCACTGGTATGTAAACATCCTTCTGTTCACTTCTATCAGGTACCTTTTCTTGGTCTATAAAAGCCCAGAAGCTCACCTGTTGGTTCTCTAGCTGCTTCTCTTGTTGCATTAAAGACATGACATCTGTGGTTTCTTTGACCTTTCCTAAAGCCAAACTGTTCTTGTTTGAGGACAGGATCCGCCATTCTCTTAATCTTAGCATCCAAGAGGTGTTCCTGTATCTTTATCCCATGTGACAATAATGTTATCCCTTGATAGTTTCCACATTCATGGATGCTTGCTTTCTTACGTATTGGGACCAGGATAGACTTGTGTAAGTCTTTGGGAATTCTCGTGTCTTGCCATACAGCTTTAACCACTCTGTTCAGCCATTTATGCCTTTCACCCAAGACTTTCACCAGGTCTGCTGTCACTTCATCAAGTCCTGCTGCCTTACCATTCTTCATTTCCTGTAATGCTTTTCTCACTTCCGCCTCTGATATGTTAGGCTCAAACACCACATTGGGATCACATGTTGCAGCTACACCCTAAAGTGGTTTGCCTGTATTTTTTCCACTTTTCTGTCACTTGTTCAGGTGTTACTAGCAGTCTTCCCAAATCATCATTTACCAGTGGTTTTATAACACCATCCTCCTTACCTTTGCATCTAATTTTTGCAATACTGTGAATCTTTTTACCAGCCAGCTGTGGCATACAAGCTCAGAATACAAATTATCTAGGGCAATCTTTGCCTTTTTTACTACCACTTAGCTTTCTTTGCTTCTTTGTATTTGCTTTCATTTGAATTTGATTGATTCATTTATTTTTCTTTGTGTCATTTTTTTTGTTACTGATTCCTACTTGCATTTTATCAGTCCACCACCACTCTCCTCTTTCCCTTGCTTTTCCCCATCTGCATTGTCCACAAACATCTTCCATCTCAGCAATCCACATTGTTTTGAGGTAGTTCCACTCCTCTTTGTCCGAAGCCAAATCTGTTTCTGGACACCTATCTTGTACTGCTTGCCAAACTTCTCTGCTGCACTTCTTAATTTCCTGTACCTTGATCTTTATTTTTTAGCTTAATTCCCTCCTTGACCAATGCCCTGCCAGAAACTTAGCCATGAATTGTTTGTGTGATGTCATGCTATTGTCTCACTAGGTATCACTTTGAAGTCCATAACTGTGCTCTATTGAACTTTTCCCATCAGCAGCATATCAGTATGGCTTTTGTTTCCCCCACAGATGTACGTGATCAAATGACTTGCCCTCTTTTGGTACCATGTATTGACTATCATTCATTGATTGATTGGACAAACACCTGTCTAGTAAAGCTTTCCCTTCCTCATTCATGGTGCCTATGCTGAATTTTCCTTAGCACGTATCATATCACTTTAGTTTTTCCCTGTCTGTGCATTCATATCCCCCCAGCAACAACAGCAGTTCCTTTGGCACTGCTTTGAATGTTAGTGCCTGCAAGTCTTGACAGAAACTGTCCTCTTGTGTGTCACATTCTAGTTGAGGTGCACACACTGATACGACAAACAGAGCTCATTCTTTAACTTAGACTCATACAGTTATCAGTCGGTCACATACTGTAATAACTTCAATCACCATCTTCTTCCACTCTCCTCTCACCACCATTCTGACTCCATTACACCCTCTTTTGTCACCCCAGTAGATGAGTTTGCAATCTAAGCCCAACTCCTTCACTGCATCCCTCGTCCATTACATTTCCTGTAGAAACAGAACATCAATACCTTCTCTTGCCATCATATCGGATACTTCTACACCTCAACCAATCAGACTGGATATATTCAGTGTTGCTAAAATTATGATAGGGGGTTTATCTGGCTGTGTAGATCATTGCTTTTCATCTGACTCTTTGCTCTGACTGCTAGTCCCCCTGGTCTTCTTGAAGGTAGCTCAGACACCAGACCCCAGAAATCTTATTGGCCCAGGGCTTCTAGGCTTGAGGTGGGTGAACTTCTGAAATAGGACTGGGATGGCCTCCCACCATTAGCTGTAGTATGGAGAAGCATACAGGCCAGTCTCACCTCTTCTTATAACTGGTATCTACTACTGCCCTTTGATAATGTACTCAAAAAAGAAACTGCTTGCCCCGACGTAGTCACTGTGCACCAAAACCTAGAGTGTTCTGATTAGCACTCTTTACATACACTGCAGTGAGAGGGCCTTCCCCAGCTGGATTAAACACAGGCCCACTCTCTTCCCACTTTGTTGCCGTAAATATGGTGAACCACCAACAGGTGGTACTGGTGTCACTGCTGCCCACCACCAGCCTTCTTTGGATGTATAGATGGGGATTTGAAGTCAGAGTTTTCCATTCTCCTAAGTAGGCAGCTCACCCTGGCTCAAGCTCCCCATCTGCCCTGAGCTCTCTGGTTATTTTTAAAAGGCACCAGATACCTGCCTTTCACTCCCCTAATTTTCATGACATCACCTCAGTTCTGTGTAAGCAAGTGCTGGGGAGTTTGGCTGTTGGAGGCTATCAAAGATGTCAGCCTTTAAAAGATATTTTATAGGGGTTGGGAGCTCATCCCCAAACACCAGCCCACCCATAATAGCCCCGCTAAATCATCTTCTTCCTTTAATCCATCAATTAAAATAACACTTGCTCAAACTCCCAGCCATTTCAATTATACAGTGGTTCTGCTAGTTGGCCAAAAGGGCATCCCTACCTATCCAGGCATGATAATGACGATAACACTGTAATTAGCGGCAGTAGCCGTTTAGCAGGAATTCTGTTCTCCACAGTGTGCTGACATTTAAAGTAAGAGGTGTTCACTTGAGACATAAGCTGTGCCACTGCTTCTGGTCTTGTTAATGTCAAACCACTTATTTGGCAGACATAACATTTGCCTCCCCACACAACTTTCATGGTAGTCGTCAAAAAAACTATAACACCGTAGAACTAGATTATGACCTGGAGTACGTGCTTGCTTACGTGGGAGTAAGAGGGAGTGCACACCTCAGACTCCTCGGTGAGTGGTGTCTAGACCTTGGGTTTGAGTGTGCAAGAGTAAATGAGTCTATGCACCTCCATGGAGCCAGTGAGTGGGGCATGACAGGATTCTTTCCCGCCTCTCCGCCCATACATGCACACACTTTCTTGCTGGCTAGTGCAGCTAAACTGACACAGATGAGCATATTCCCGCAGGAAATTACTACCCTGACCCCTCACCCAGGAGCATGTGAAGAAGAGGGAGGGAATTGAGGGTCCCAAAGCCACAATTATTTTTCTGGGATGCTCCTGGAATAGCCCAGCCATGCACCACCCCTTATTATGGAATGTGTCCTTGTGGAACAATCTAGCCCAGGAGATCATGTTCAAATAGTGAGAGTAACTTTTATTTTCATTTTGAAGATTAATGTGTCAGTCAACATTTCTGATTACACATGTATGTGATGAAGTACAGAAGTACTCTAATTTGTGGCATGTAAAACTTTACAAGGAGAGCTCAGGTTCCATGCCTATCACATGGGCAACCTGACGTTGATCATTAAAGCAAAGAAGAAGTTGCTGCAGTGGCAGAAATATCTGTCTGCTTCCCTCCCAATTTACTGAAAGCTGGAAAGGGCCATGGCGTTTATTACTGAGTGGCTTGAGTTGCTTTGCTCTTGGTTTTCAACCTTCTTTGTGCTAGTAAAGCCGGGCCTGAAGAAAGGGACTTGGGCTGACCTATGGTTTGAGACTTTATTTTACCTTCCGCAGTTAGTGTATCTGCCTACCAGCTTACAATGTACATTATGGATGAGATACTCAAGAGCAATGAATACTGGCCTACGTCTGCTCACACTGATGTCAAGGGAAGAAGTTAACTCAGTGCTAAGTGCTTGTAAAAAAATCACACCTTATCTGTTCATCTAATCTTGTGCAGTGTGCAGGTTTACTAGCAAAGTAATGTATATTATTGCTTCATATTTCACCAAGAGAAATATGCAGCTTGACCACTAAATACATAAATACTTCAGTTAAATTAGTAACAGAACAACATAACCTACTGAATAGGGAATGGTTTCAGCAAAGTGCGACGTCAGTGGTATAGGCTATGCAAAGCCCTATTTCATGAATTACCTTAATAACACTACTTACACATCAGCACTTCTGTTATAACTGCTAGACTCTATGTTGGGCCATAGTACATGATATTTTTCTAGGAGTTTATGGTGAGCACAACTTGGAAGAGTATTCCCATCCTTGTTTTACCAATTCAAGCCTTGAGGAAAGTAATGACATTTCAATCTCTTCAATAAAATATAATGGATATTTTTAACGTACTATGATCACTGAATTTAATTGTTTATGGCTTTCTGTGATTTATTTAATTCAAAGCCAACTTAATTTACTCAATAGGTTAATTGAAGAGAACCTCTTTTATTGATGTTTAATTACTACCGTGAAATTATTTGAATCAGAAGTCATTTTTTTTTGGTCACATTTTGAATGCATCTACCCTAGAAGTGTTGCTCTGAAGAAGTCTTCTTGAGGATTCCTTTGTGCATGCTTAGTTCAATGTTGTGTACAGAGCCTAGTGTCATTTTCCCTTTAGGGTCTGAACCTGCAATACTGACTGACTCAGGCAGAACTCTGCCTGAGTAACCATGCAGAGCCAAAGCCTGGGATGAAATACACAAGTGCACAAAGTACAATGTGAGCAGAAATGCTCCTCCTCCTCCTCACACTTGTTGCTCACACACCAGACTAAAATCATAAGAACATAAAAATGGCCATAGTGGGTCAGTCCAATGGCCCTTCAAGCCCACATCCTGTCTCCAACAGTGGTCAGTACCAGAGTTTCACAGGGAGTGTACAGAACAAGGCAGCTGGAACAATCCACCTGTTTTCCCCTCCCAGCTTCTGGCATTCAGAGGTTTAGGGTCAACCTGAGCATAGGGTTACATCCCTGGCCATCTTGGCTAATAGCCATTGATGGATCTATCCTCCATGAACATATCTACTTCTTTTTTGAACCCACTTATAGGGTTTTTTTTTAATATAGTGCTTATAACATGCCATCTAAGCACTGCACAGTATTAAAACACACAAAAGCCCAAGGAAAAACAAGCCCCCCCCACCCCCATTCCTCTGGGCCAAGAGGAGGTATGACTATGTGTTTATAGGACTTTTTGTTTGTGTTTGAAAAGAAAATCTGGGGTAGGGTTTACCAAGGAGGTGTATTTTACATGTTGATCAGAACGCTGTCAAGTTTGGCTCAAAATCACCACTTGTGGCAAAGGGATTCCCCATCGGGGGAACCACCACAGAGACCTCTTGGTTTCTATACCTGATAGTCAAAACCTGATTTTACCTAGCAGCTGCAGATTTCTTAGGTGATCATGTAGAGTGAGGTGGTTTCAAGCTATGTGTAAGGTCCTTTCTGTTAAATGCCTTGCTGAGCAGAAGCAGCATTTTGAACTCTGCATTGTGCAAAGCTTTCTCTGCATGTGAAGGTGCAAGAAGGTATTTCTACCATCTGGCAATCTGCATGTCCAGAAGGAGAAAGGCAACTAGTAAGACCCTGAGGCTTTGTACCACTTTGCCTCTCTGCAGTCTGAGGTCTCTGATTACTGATGACTTTATTAATATATTGGCAAACCATCAGATAACAGGTCAACAACAAGTAGAACAAGCAAAAAATCCTGTGAAAAGCATTAGGCCAGGCTGGACTTCGATACTATTCATCTGGACAGTGGGAGTTAGAGTAAGAACATCAACTGCTTTGTACATTTAGCTCCAGTTATCTGTAATGAAGAAAATGAGCTGTTTAAATTTGAAACAGATACAGTCCAGATGACATAAAGGAGATGGAGACAAATCATGATACCTCACTCTCCAGGGCTGAATCACTGATCTGTTGCTCAAAAGCAACAAGACACTGACCAGGTCAGTCCAATTCAGCTCTTCTTAACTCAGTTTACCCTGGTTTTAGGGACCGGATATTGGAATTTTCCACGCCAATTTGTCTGTCTTTTATGTCCTATTTTGGATAGGAAGGGTATTTTAAAAAAAAAAAAACACTGAGACTTTATACTTCACGCTTTCTTTTTAGGGCAGCTTCGTAAATACACATCTCAGGAGTCCACAGACCCTGTGGTAAGGTTCAAGCCTAAGAAGAAACTGCTTTGTTTGAAGGTTGCCCATCCATAAATTCATGTTGTAGTTAATAATTTTATATCCATATCACTGCTGCACTTAAGCAAGTGTGTGTAAAAGATGAAAGGACTTGCAGTTGGGACACTTAGGATCTATTCCTGATTCTGTGGCCTTTGACAAGCCACTTGGTGCCTAATTCAAAGATCACTGAAGTCAAAGGAAAGAAAGGCATGTGATCAGGCCTCATACTGCTCGGGGCCTCAGTTTCCCCAAGCATAAAGTAGGCTTCTCCTTACAAATAACTGTGTTTACCTTGCTAAACCACTTTGAGATCACTGGAGGGAAAGGCAGAGTTTACAGTAAATATAACAATGTTTTGAGCTACATTGCTGGATTTAGCCACAGCTGTGAGCTGTGGTTGTTGAGATTCTGCATTGCCCCAGGGGGAGCCCAGGGATGGATTGCATCAAAGAAAGCACAATCCGTTTTTCAGTTTCCGATTACCTAAGTGGAGCATGTGTGCTGCACTATTTCTTGAAGTATAGCACGTGCACCTGCTCTCTACAACTGTGTAGCAGAAAGGCAGGGTCAGGGCCATCTTTTCCACCCCTCCTTTGAGTGGATTTAGTCCATGACCCTTGTGTAGAGTGCACACATGCCCATTCCCCCATACTAGGGCCAGGGACAATCATCATAATAGCTTAAATTAAACTCTAAATTCCCTCTTGACAGTTAGTGTACATTATATAGACAACAGTGAAGGTAAACTTCATTAAACTCTGCCTCTATCTTGCATTGCTTTGGGAGTCTTCTAGCATCTGCTTCAAAAAAATGGACACCAGCCTACAAAACTAATAGCAAAGCAATACCTAAGTGTCCTAATTATGTGATAACACTTGCCTGAAATTGCTTATCATGAACACAAATGACATCTTCATTATGAATAGAGCAGAGTGGTATGAAAACAGAGTGCTTTGGTTTGATTTTGTTCAGGCGGTAACCTCTAACAAGGGTACACAATCAGTAACTTTGAATGAATAATGGGCATTTGTAGGCTAGAAAGCATACTTTAGTCAAAATATTCTCTTGTTGCAAGATGAATCTAAGTAAAACTCAAATTGTATGTATTATGTTTTGTCCAAAGTTAACATAAAATCTACTTTGTATTGGGCATCTAGGATCCAGCATCAGTTTGCCACCCCAATACAGAATTAGATGGTAAAAAGAACCCCACTCCTCAGGGAATACTAAAGTTTTCAGCAACCAGAGCCAGACATTTATAGTACTGTTTGGCTGTTTCTCATCTTGTTAGTTGGCTTCATAAATGTTCATTAAATGAGATGCGATATTATGTAAACACTTTCCTATCAATGGATAAAACTTTATTTTTTCTTAATTCCTTTTGTTTCTGCATCATTTCTGGACAAATAGTTACAATCTGAAACTGTTCCTAAATGCTGTGATTCATTTATTATTGGCTCTCACCAGCCACCACTGAGTTTACATTAAAGGAATGAAGCCCGTAAAGTGAAACTTGTCAGGATGGTGCTACAAACCTTTCTGGCAATCACAGCTATCTGCAACATAATACATAGTTAAACAGAGTTGCTGTTTAGCTGCTAGCCAATATTTCTTTGTATTCTAGCTTCCCTGAAACCGCACATCACTGGCAAATGTATTCTCTGGTATTCTTGGCTTTGCACAAGAGATTCAGTGGTATACATTGTATTTTGGCAGCTGCTACAAAAAACAAAAACAAAACAAAACAAAACAAAACAAAAAAACCACCTCCAAAACAAAACAAATCAACATCACAAAAACAAAAGAAAAACAACAATTCAAATTTTAAAAAGCCATATATGAATAGTGCAAGCAGACTGCAGTGCAGACTAAATCAGGTTGGATTATGAAGATTAGATGCTATAAAAACTGTACAATCCAGTTGCCAATATTCCTATTAACTGTACTGGCATGTTCTAGTAAGAGAAGAGTCAATCAACTGAAAGATTCCCAGATGTCAAATTTATCCAGCCAGGTGTTTATTATTGGAGCACATGCTCTAATTTACCTCAAGCGATGGAGGGTTTATGGACCATTTTTACCTTGGTCACTGGAGTAAATATCATTATGGACAATGAGGCAGCAAAGTACTAACCCAAATCAGTTTGTAACAGATTTAAATCAAAGTCTTCAGGAAAAAAACAAAAACAAATTTAGACCAGAGTTGAGTCTGCCAGCTTCAAATCTCGGTGCAATTACTCTACTAATAAATAGGCTCACTATACTCAATGGCTGCTGTTGTGGTTACAGATATCATTACTGAGCACAATCAATGAAAAGTCTAAGTATGTGTATTTAAATATGAGTGGTTTGTTTGGTTGGTTGGTTGGTTTTTTGTCATGCACCATCTGCTGACGTTTTCTTATTTTGAGATTCACAATTTGGAAATGGTATCTCCAAAAGGTACATCATCACCTGACTTAAGCAAGCCCCAAAAAAGAGCAGTAAAAATATCAGACCAAATTTCAGGCTGAGAAAAAAATTACAGGAAACCAGATAGGAATACTTTATGAAAGCCTCTTAAGATGGATTTGGCTCTGGATAGAGATCATTCAGTTCAATGTATTTCTTTCTCAATACAAATATATTCTGAATCTCAGAAGTTAGCAATAGTTTAGAAGATCAAAAAGTAAAAGAATCTAGAGTTTTCTGTTCCAAAGAGACTCCTTAATATTGAAAGATGCACATGAATGACACTTAGAGATTTATGCTCCCTCACAACATCATACAACATGTGACAGGTGTTAGTCACATTGCTTAATACACTTTGGGAAAGCAATCAGATATTACAGTGATGGGTGCAGTATAAGAACCAATGGAGAATAGAATAGAATAATGCTATATAGAACTTTAACCACATTTGAGGAGTTGATCCGGGAGCAAGCTGAAACAAAAGCATTATTTTTTTAAGAGATATACAATTTTGACTGAAAAAAGATGTTGATAAGAAAATAACCCAGATGAAAAGATGGGAAGGGATTTGGATAAATAACTTGATCTGGATGAGTGGGTCTTTATATGGGAAAGGAGATATACTTCTTCAATTTTTGTAGGCCACAAAGATTTTTTTTATATATAAATTACAGTATAGATGGCATTTGACTCTAGATAAGATTAATCTTATTTCTGCTACTAGGGAGATACTCCATTGGAGGAGTTGCGGAGAAACGAGAACATACTTGCAAATGTGACAGTTGTGTCCAGGAATTGGACAGATTTGGGAAGAAATTACTAAAGAGATTAATCTAATAACAAAATGTCAGCTTTCCAGAGATCCCCCGATCTGCTTACTTAATGCTCCAGTAAAGGATCTGCATTTTAAACAGAATGACCAATTAATTTCTTGTGTTAGCAGCAAAACTTTGTATCGCACTTTATTGGAGAAATGTGACTTCACCTGTAGAATTGTGGTGTAGTAACACATGGCTTTCACACCACATACGTACACAAGACAAGTGCCAAAAAGAGGCTAGGTCTTTAGAAGTTTGGTCAACCTTTTTAGTGTACTCAGAGATGCCAGGCAGCAAGCCAGAATCTTTAGCCAGGGTCTTTGAATAGTAACCTACTCTTGAATAAGGAATAAGGAATGTATGATGCAGTATGTTAATGTTTTATGGTAACTTTGCCCAGATTCTTGACAAGGACTTTGAAACATCCAGAGAAGACATCACTCATCAGATTATACACTGAGCCCAGTGTATCCTGGGACAGGATTTTTTTTTTCAGTACTCAACACAGAGCCTGCTCCAAAGCCAAATGAAGTCAATGGAAAGACTGCCATTGACTTTAGCAGTGTTGCCAGTTATCGCCTTTTTATCTTGAGTCTTGTGGCATTTGTTCTTCTTCTTAGAGCCCCAGGTGCTGGAATCAGGCTATTGCCTGAGAATCTCAGCTCTTATTTATTCTTTTAAAAGGTCAGTTTCTAGCCCTGGCGGTTGTGGAGAAAAGCTTGAACATGTAACCACTAAATGTTCAAATAAAAATAACCCCCAGTTGTTCTTATTTTTAAACCTCATGATTTTTAAGCTAGTCTTGTGATTTTTTTGCATGAGGAGGGAAGGGGATGACTCACAACTTTTGAATTCTTGGGGAGGCAATACTGTTAATAGAATTTGGATCAGGTCTACACTGCATATATGATCAAACATGTCTTGTTGTTTCTTTGTACTGTATCTTTCTCTATCTATAGCCATCTGTTATCTCTTGTCTTCAACTTAGATTGTCATCTCTTTGGGAAAGGGAACATGTTTTTGTTCGGAGTTTGTACAGAATGTTGACTAATATACGCTGGCTAACATATATATATCTTATGCTGATAATACTACCTGCAATGTATATTCCAAGCATTTAATTATACGTATTATTACTCATTAATATAGCAGTTATAACACCTTATATTAGCTAAAGTAAGCTTTGTCTTAAGTAGATAGGAAAACTTTTAGTAACATGCCATATAATTGTTTCCTCATAGCACCAGAAAGGGAGTTACCCTCAAAAACCTATTTATCCTGGTACCAGCCTAGGGGATGTCTTCATGCCCCTTAGTAACTCGAATGCATGTACCCAGAAAGAAGATAAGGGTGCATTATGACCTGGAATGCATGGGTTCAAAACAAAAAATAAAGGTGAATACCATGGTACCAGAAACAAACAAGGTAAAAAGCTGATTAATTGAATTCAGTTTCAGGTGATGTATATAGTACCTCTTACTGGTAAACAGGTTAGGGTATGGCTTTAGGGATGTAACTTTCAACAGCACACCTTCTGCGTAGCGTGAATGTAACATCACTGCACAGATTGGTGTCATATGGAACCTTTTTCCTGTACCGTATTAATAAACCTGACTGACATTTATTTGGTCTCTTGAGAATATTTCATAATGAACCAAAGTGTGGTCAAGCAATTGGCTATATAATTTATCAACAAGAATATAGCACAATGGGGTCCCGGTCCATAACTATGGCTCCTAAGAGGTAGGGTGACAATAATAATAATTAATAAAGATCATAATTATGTCGCTCACTATTGTGTCCCAGTGCTTCAATTTAAGGAGCTCCAAATAGAAGAGGAAAGAACAATTTTCTCATTTCCAAAATTCACATTTATTAACTGGGAACACTGTTAGCATAGTAAGCAAAACCTAGAGTTTTAAACATAGGGGTAGCAGAAAGTGCTCCTGTTTAGTAACAATCTAACTTAGTTGTTACTGCTTCAGAACAATGACCTACTGAACTATAGAAACACATCTAGATAGTTCTTACTTTTCTCAATCTTTTTCATGAACAGCCATTGCAGGATCCAGGGGAAGACATTTGTTGCTAGGCAATGGATTTAATTCCTGTGTTTGCTTAAGGCAATATTGTGTGAGGGTCTGCCATTTATTAGACCTCCCAGCAAGAACCTTTCAAGTTTTGCACATTCTGCTCTTGATAAATATTCCTCTGGCAAGAAGTCTTAGGGACAATTCTCAAGCAGGCAGTTTAATATGACTTTTATCTCTGTAAGTGTGGGTATATGCCAAGCCAGTTCATCATTTATTTTGTTCCTTGTGTCTTTGACTGCTAACAAATGGTTTGTTTCTGAAATTCCTTTCCGAGGTCCACCATCCTCCTTGCTTCTCCCAACTGGCTGTTTGGCCTTGTCTTGGGAGAGGAGTCAAGGCAGAACTGTCCTTCAGTTGTACATTCATATATTAAACTTCCACCATATCCAGCAACACTTTAACTCTATTTCTAATCTTTTCTCATTGTATTAAAAAACCCATCTGGCAACACAAAGTGCCTTTGTTCCTTGTTCACACATACCAGTAAGGATATAAGACACAAACAATAATATTTTAAAAACCTCAAAATTCAAATGGGCAAACAAAACCCAAAGTTATATCTCAGGCAAATAAACAGGCCTAAATACTAGGCCTCACTAACAAGCCCTCATTCAAAAGGGAAGATACTATCTCTGACTTTTACTATGGACACATAGACTCCCATAATTGCAATAGTGGTCTTACATGGATGATCCAAGATATTAAAGGATCATTATTCAAGTTTTAATGTTAGGAACATGCAAAGCCACTGGGTGAAATCCTGGTCCCATTTAAGTCAATGCAAGTTTTGCCATTTGACTTTAAGGCAGCTAGGGTTTTCCCCTCTGTCTTGTTGAGGAAACCCTTGAAGATTTCATGAATGAGCCTTGCATCAGCTTTGCACTTTTGCCATGAGATCAGGCTTCTCATCACATTAAGGCCATAGCTGTACTTTTCTCAAATAGGATAGACAATTTAAATTTAAATTTGGTTGCAGCCAAATAGGATTTAAACATGGTACAGCCGGCAAGTGTTTGATGGGGCCAGACTATATGCAATTAACTGACAGCTCTCTGTTAAATGTGCTTTAGTCTTGGATTCACACATCAGATCTCATTATATTCTGCCTGCTACTGGTAACTACAAGATTACCAGAATAAATCTACACCTGAATGCTTTCAACTATATTTCTTATACAAATACATTGCACTACGTTACATATGTTTTGTATCAATATGTCTGATAATTCATGCTCCTTGTTTTCCCCACAAGGGAAATAATTTTATTTTGTTTCTCTAAGAATTGCCTCGACAACCCTTTAAAAAGTAGGATATGTGGTCACCATGAAGATACAATCCAATTAAAGCGTTTTAAATATCTGAAAATGAATATTCTGCTAACAAGTGTATAACTGTCACTGGAAACAGTGTGCAATTAACTGTAAAAGGGAATGGCGTAATACCATAAAAAACAAAGAATCCACCTAGAGGTTATTTTAAAGCAACATAGAAAGGTTTCTGTATCTGTGAGCATAAAACAAAACTGAAAGAATTAGTAAAATTGGCATGTTTAAAAGCTTGATCCAGTATTCACTGCAGTCAATGGGAGCTTTTTCATTGACTTTAATGGGCCTTAAATTGGGCCCTAAGTGGGGTAGCTAAGTATTGGAGTTGCCTTTAAAAGTTCAGCATTGGCCAACAATAGTCATAGTGGTATTTGAGATACCAACTTCCTTCCAAATACATACAGCAAATTAAGAAATAATGCTGGTAGATCTTTGGCAATTTTGACAAATATTAAATAGGCAAATAATTATATTTTAATAGGAAGATTGGGGCCCCATTGTGAAAGGTGTTTTATATACACCTAAAGAAAGAGTTGCTGCCCAAAACAGCCTGCTGTCTAAATAGATGAGACAGAACAGAAACCCTCCAGAGAATTGTGACTGGCTCCCTGAGAGCCTCAGAGTGTAGCAGCTAACTGCAGTGAAGGAGAATCTGGGCCCTGATGTACACATGCTGACAGATTGTAAAGAAGGATTAATGACTTAGAAAAACAAAAGGACTGAATTTGATAGGAGAGGCAAGCATAAAGGAAGACAAAGAGGAATACAGGTGGGAGGAGGAGAAGACGGTAAGTACGGCCTGAATGCAGGTTGCTCTGGAGTCCTAGGAAAGGTAGGAAACCTATATTAAGAAACAGGGGAGGAATTTTCCATTTCTTGGCAAGTGGTGAGGAACCACTACAGACAGAACCCAGGCATTCTGGTTCCCAGATGTGTGCTCTAACTACTATATATTGGGTCCTATCCTAAGCATGATTTCTAAGATTACTGACACAGTGGAGTATCTAGCATCCTGCATGATGAACTTTTATGATTTGAAATATTCCAGAGGGCAAGTACTAAGAGAAAATAGCACACGTGTGTTTGACTTTAGGAAACTTGATTCTGAGCAAATGTAAAATGTCTCTAGAAATTACGATTGGAATTCTTTTAATGTATTTGCAATTCAGTGCTGAAAAGTGGAAAAAAATATTTAAGAAACAGTTGGGGAAACTGCAAATGAAATTCATCCTGAGTTATTCCTAATGGAGAAAAGGGCAACATATGCCAATTTGGTTAAGTCATAATGACTACTATATACTATAAGCAGAAGGCTTTTAAAATTATAAACAATCTGGTGAGGACTGAGAGATCTATAAAACAAAGAAAATTAAATGGATAATTAGAGGACTAAAACATACTAAATATGGATTGCAGAGAATATTTGAACAAATGTTAGAGTTCTTCAAATTTATAGGCAGCAAAGGGGAAATAAAAGACCTTTTGTCCACTAATGGGGTACGTGGGAACAGGAGTTAGGAGATGTTAATTAATGTGTATTAGCAGGCTAATTGTATAGATCGTGTGTTCTCCTGCTATTGATACATTTGCAAAGTTCCCATTAAAGTAAATGATAGTTTTATACAATAATCAAAGGCAGGATATGTCCTATAATAAATATCATATTTTTATAAGCAAAATACCTGTGTAATTATGCATTGGTGCTTATATAGCAATGATTTGGCTACAATGAGGTCATATCCACTAAAGAATCTCCTTCAAACTCGATGTTAAACTTGAAACAAACATGAATCAAACTTCCTTTAAAGTTTAAATGTTGGGTTAAAGTTTTCTTCTGATTTAATTTTTCAATTGGTTTTCATTTTCATATACTTCTGTATGTCCACAAAACTAGAAGTAGTGAATAGAGCTTTGCAAATAATCAATTTTTCAGTTAATCAATAATTTCAGAAAGTCAAAAAATATTTGCTTTTGGATCAGACTAAAAACAAAAATTTTGAAATTTTTGGCAAATTAGAAACACAGAAAGTTTTTTTTCAGGTTAAATAAAACATTTGTTTTTGACAAATCCAAATGTTTTGTTTCAATTTTGACCACTTCTTAACATTTTTGAATTTTTAAAATAAAATTATCAGAAATCTTGAAAGTCATTTCATTTTGAAAACATTAAAGCAAAATGTTTTGACTTCCAGAATTGTTTGTTTTTTCCTCTATATGAACATTTTGGTGAAACCGATATAAACATGAAAAAGATCTTGGTGTTGCTGAATGTACATTTTTGGCCCCCACGTCCCCCCTCCCCAAAATGTTTTGGCCAGAGAATCAAATAAGTACTAGCCAGCATAAGAGATGCTGGAAGAATTGGGCAATGGGAGTGTGGGCAACCTCCGTAAATACTTGTAAACAGCTTGAGAACATGAAACATCAGAGTTTCTGTCAAACCAGCCCTCCTGAGCTGTACTTGGCCATATTATTGGGATTTAGTCAGTTGCCTTATTGTCCATTGTGAAGCTTTAAGTGTGAAGCTAGACTAAAAAATAATAACTCTGTTGTTGGATCTTTGAAATACATCAAGTAGGCAGGGAAATCACAAAGAGTTCTGTCTTTAACTACAGCGGGCAGATCATCACAGGAGTGCAAAAAGAGGGCAAAAGAAACATCCCTGCCATCTTCTGCAGATTCCTCAGCCACAGGCGTACCCCCAGGGGCACATATTGCCTCAAATGGTATAGGGAAAATGGAGAAGTGATGACATCGTGGCCTCCAATAGTGCATCACAGAGCAGGCCACGACCACCATGGGGATCAGACGACATCATCTACTGTACACTAGAAAGCTTGGGAGGGCTTGTGCTTCATGAGGACAATCCTTCCTTGAGCCCCTATGGGGTGCTGCAATTCTGCATCAACCCCAACACAGGATGTTGCCTTAAAGACCATGATCTAGCCTAGAAACAAGTTTTCAGCACAGTGGAAACAGATTATGCAATCAGCTGTGCAACTTCTTTCTTTGCTCATGCATTGTGTAATTCTCTGCACATTGGATATAACAGTTTCTCCATTCTTACTAGGCATTCTTGACTAGCTTGACTTATTAAATGTCAACAGATAATGAAAAACACACTTTTTACAACTCAGAACATCTAGTAGTTAAATAATGAGCATCTCCTTAGGTATAAAGGTGCTTCTGAATGAGGACTGCATGGGAGGAATATTGTGTTCCTAGTGTTTATTAGGAAATCATAATAATAATCTCATGGCTTTTGACAGATTGTGTAAAGTTTGGATCTGAATCAGATATAGTTTGCATCCTAAGATACCCTTGAATGTTGCTCTAATTGAGGTCAGAATAGAAAGAAAGACTAATGATCTTCTCTTGATGGAACTCAGGAGTTGCGGGGGAAGCCATGGGATAAGACACAAGAATAGGCAAGTCGAGAGGAGCCAAGAGAGGATCTTAAAGTTGGGGACAAAGACCTGTATTTGATTATATTAGAGAAGGGGAGCCAGTGAAGGGATTCTGAGAAGGATGATGTGGTACAAACAATGGGCTTAGAAAACTATATTAAAAGGTTTATTATAAATGGAGCTAGCATGGCAAGCTATGTGTCAGGAAGGTCAAAGAGGATGACTTTGCAGTAGTCAAGCCAGGAGATTAAAAAGGACTGGGTGGGTGTTTTAGCACAACGGAAAGACAAAGTGCTGAGTAATTGAGGTGTTATGTGTGGAGGAGACCTTGCAAGATTTGGCCACAACCTGGATATGCAGGACTAGAGAGAAGACAGAATCAAAGATGTCACCCAGGTTACAGGCTTACCCAAAGAAAATACCCAGGTTACAGGCTTACCCAAAGATGACACCCAGGTTGCTATTCTGCCTTTTAAAAGGGACTTGGATGGGACTTCGTGTAAAATCACAGCACTTTGCTTTTACTGCATGGTGGATCTGGACAAATATCAAAGCAAACCTGAGATTGATGGAAACCTCTAAAAGCTGTCACAAACAATTCAGTAAAGGCAGTGTCCCATCTCTAATTTCTTATTTAAAACTGATTAGAATAAAAGGACTCCACCTCACATCATTATATTCAAAGGCAAAGCAGTTTCTGGCATAGCAGAGACACAACAGCCTGTCAATAAACCTATTCCGATTTTCCAATATTTACAATCAAATACCTAACATGTAAACCCATAGAGAACAATCAGCACTGCTATCCTAGTAAGTATCTGACATACAAAAAGGAAATATTTCCCAAATGTGCAACATGCACTCCAAGATGTAGTTAACAAAATATACAAAAGTGTGGAACAATCTCAATATCACTTTGTCAAAGACAGACACAACTGTGATTTGGGATTTAACTAAAACACATGCCCTTTCCTGTTCCATCCATGAAATACAAAATAAATCTTTGTGTTGTATGTATAAATCTCCTACTAAAACACATACCGTTAATCTGATGATTCCATTAGTCCATGATCCTCCTGATTGCATATTTTCAGCTTGATTAGTTTTCCATTATTCTTTTTTCTTTTCCTATAAATTATATCCCTAGATTATGTTTTTTAAACAACTGATGTCAAACTGTAGCTGAGCTGGAAAGAACACTTTTATTAATAATTTATTATTATTATTTATGTATTTTACAAACAAGTACATTTAAAATGTATGATATATAATGTGGGGGTACTAAAATTACTTTGTGAAAAAGGATCAGAGTGTCCCATAACCAATAAATATCAAAGGTAACTTGCTATTGCATTACATCATTTCATTTTTATTTAATGTTTTCTCTATAGATGAGCATATAGTTAATAGAGCCAACTAAATGCAGTCAGGAGAACAAGTTACACAATTTTGACACAAGTCCAGGTTCCCCGCAAATCCTCCCAACTCCTGGTCAGACACAGGAGGAGTCGACCAGAACTGTGAATTCAGAAAAATTAAAAATAAATTTGTTAGTCTCTAAGGTGCCACAAGTACTCCTTTTATTTTTATGCACAAGGAGTTCACACAGTGAATACATTGCAGTGCTGAAAACAACACCCAGGAGTTCTGACTATCTATTGGACCACACTGCTTCCCTATCTTTTTGTTTTATTTCTACAGCACCTACCACACTCAGGTCCTGCCCCATGGGTAGGGCTCTTAGGTGCAGCCACCCTATAAATCACAATAATTGTGAACTGTACATATAAAATATTATTATATAGTTATAACCATGGTCACTTTACATTACACCTCTATAGATAGTATAAGCCTTCTAATGCATGGAAACACCTGTGTTGCTGTGTTACAATCCAGTTATTAATCTAGAGTTTTGATTACTGTATTAATTTTTGCCCCGTTTTAAATATTTTCTTACGCTATCTACAAATTGCATTGTGTGTGAACTTTGAGACACTGATTTCAATTTAGATCGATCAGCCCCCACAGAACATGAGACCTCATTTCTCAGCCAAAATATCTGTAGCAAAGTACATGGCCGGTAAAAAAAAAAAAAAACAATAAAAAGCCACCACATTGTAGAAAACTAATAAGACAGGGCTGCCAATATGTAGCTTGTAAAGAAGGCATACCTTATCTGCAGCATCAAAGCTTGAAATCCATTAGTATGCTAGACACTCACAGCACGAGTTAGCATATGATATGTACCCACAGGTGACTGGTTGATACAATTTCCTTCATTTTCAATCAAGGCATATTCAGTTTAATTTAGATAGCTCTTCCTTTGCTGCCACAAGGGCTGTGTCAAGCTTATACAGTGGATGTAGCAGGCAATATTAGCATAGATATTAAAGTCACTCATTACAAGTGTGACATGATCAGAGAAGGCAAGACACTGTACCGACACTGTTCCCAGGAAAAGCTGTGTTGAACCTGAACCGAAACTCTGTCCCTGCAGCTGAAGACATAATAGGTACTAACTGCAAATATTGCAATAGAAAAGCTTAATTTAAATGTATCATGTGCAGTGGTGCTGCATTTACTTTTAGGGCCAAGTTATTGTTCCATAAAAAGCTTTACACATTGAATCGCATTAGATGCCTATATACCTCTGTATCAAAAAAGAAAAACCAGAAAATGAGGCTCTTCCTTGCCCATTTCAGATCTTCTTCACCTAAAATATGTCATAAATTATTATTTGTATTATGGTGGCATCAAGAGGCCCCAGCTGAGACTGGGGCCAGCTAGGTAATGCATTTTACCTATAATAAATACAGTTATTGAGAGACAGTGTCTTCCTCAAAGAGCTTACAGTCTAACTAGATAAGACAGAAAAAAAGGTGGGAGGGGAAATAGAGAGACAGAATGAAGGAGTGTGTGACTGGTTCCGCCCAGTGTGCCACCTGGAACTGGGGTACCCCTGAGCCTGCCTAACCCACCAGCCTGGGTTCCCTTTACACTGTACTGCTGTGATCAGCCTGCCAAGCCCTCTCCCAGGGGCACCTTTACCAGCACCTTTACCAGCACACATACAGGTAGGGACAACCCCAGTTGCAGCAACATAGAGATGCTGTGATCAGCTATTCATGGGAAGGCTTCAGCTAAGGAACTGCTCAGTTACTCAAGTGCACACTCGCCCTCTGGATGGTAAACCCAAAATTATACCATCTTGCGCTGCACAGAGAACTGCACAGCATAAACTCATGAATTCTCCCCCTCCCTCAATGTGGAGAGGAATATACACAGCTTTCTGCCCCCAGTTATGACTCCCACACACTGGTTTTAGACAAGGCAAATGTGAGTTTAACAACTACAAAAGATAGATTTTAAGTGATTATAAGGGCTAGCAAACAGATCAAAGCAGATTACCTAGCAAATAGACAAAAATGCAATCTAAGTTTAATATACTAAAGAGATTGGATATGAGTAGCAAATTCTCACCCTAAATGATACTTTAAGCCATTTGCAGCAATTTTTAAGGGATCAACTACCCTTGCTTACAGCTTAAAACCCCAGGTATTCTTTTCACAGGATAGAAATCGCTCTAGTCTGGGTCCAGCACTTTCCCCCAGTTCAGTCCTTCTTCCTCAGGTGTTTCCAAGAGTCTTCCTTGAGCAGGGAGTCATTGAAGAACCATGATGATGTCACTCCCCTTCCTTAAATAGCATTTGAATATGGCGGGAACCCTTTGTCTCCAAGCTTGGTTCCCATGCCCAGTCAGTGGAAAAACACTTGTATTCCAGGATGGAGTCCAGTACCAGGTGACTTGGTCACATGTCCCTGTAGGGTCACAGCAGCCATGACTCAGAGGCTGTTTATAGTGTCCTCAAGAAGGCTCCCCAGGAAGGCTCACCAGTGGGAGATTAGCTTCTTCTAAAACCTATTGTTCTCCCTAATGGCCTTTCCCAGCCAGCCATCAAGACTGACCGTCTTTTGCCCAGTGGGCATTCCCCAGGTGTAAACACATTTACAATAGATACATAGACAATATTCCTAACTTCAGATTCCAAAATGATACATGCGTACAAATAGGATAATAATATTCAGTAAATCATAACCTTTTCAATGATATCTCACATGCCTTAGCTTGCACAAAATACATCATAATTCATAGAATCATAGACCTGGAAGGGACCTTGAGAGGTCGTCTATCCAGTCCCCTGAATCCATGGCAGGACTAAGTATTATGTAGACCAGGGGCAGGCAAACTTTTTGGCCTGAGGGCCACATCGGGTTTTAGAAATTGTATGGAGGGCTGGTTAGAGGAGAGGGGTGTGGCCCGGTCCCCACCCCCTATACACACACCCACCTATGCTTCTGGCCCCTTTACAACCTTCCCGGACTCCTGCCCCATCCAACCCCCCTTGTTCCCTGGTGGCCCCCCTGGGACCCCTGCCCCATCCAACCACTCCTTCTCCCTGTCCCCTGACTGCCCCCCGAAACTCCTGCCCCTGACTGCCCCCCTGCCACCCCATCCAACCCCTCCTCTCATTCCTGACTGCCCCCCTGGGACCCCTGCCCCATCCAACCACCCCTTCTCCCTGACCACTGCCAGAACCCCTGCCCCTTTCAACCCCCCCCTTTCCCCGCTCTCTGACTGCCCCAACCCATATCCACACTCCCACCCCCTGACCACCACCCCTGAACTCCCCTGCCCTCTATCCAACCACTCTGCCCCCTTACTGCACTGCTTGGAGCAATGGTGGCTGGCAGTGCTTCAGCTGTGGTGCCCGGCTGGAGCCAGCCACGCAACCCGCAGCACAGAGCACTGGGTCAGGTCGGGCTCTGCAACTGTGCTGCCCCAGGATCTCACTGCCCTGCCTCCCAGAGCATTGCACCAGTGCTGCAGTGAACTGAGGCTGCGAGGGAGGGAGAACAGCGGGGGAGGGGCTAGGGGCAAGCCTCCCAGGCCAATAGCTCAGGGGCCGGGTAGGAGGATCCTGCAGGCTGGGTGTGGCCAATGGGCCATAGTTTGCCCACCTCTGATGTAGACCGTATTATCTATTCCATACTCATATCATAATGTTACTGTGAAGAATTTGGGGTGTAATGCCATAGAGTGACTTACCCGAAGTCATGCAGCAGGAATCAAAGCAAGGAATAGAGTTCAGTTTACCTGAACCTCACCCCAGTACCCTAGCCACTAGACCATGTTGCCCCATTCCCAAAATAAGCGTTGCCTCCTGTTTATTTTACCTAGTAATACAGTACACTGTCAATCCAACTTTCTCAAGCTATGCTTCTCCTTCCCCCGCACTTTTGTCAAAGAATGAATATCCTGTGTTAAGTCTGAAAAAATGGAAGTTTTATGGACTATTTCCTCAGTTCTTATGGAATGATATGACAAAACACAAAATGCATATGTCTGTGCATAGTGGAACACTGATTGAGAGTTAAAGGTAAAATTTTCAAAATTTCCCAAGTGACTTAGATCTCTAACTCAGTGCCTTAGAATATTCTATACTGGACTTTTGCTTGGCTCCTGCTGCTCTGTTGGGCGACAGGCACTTTCTGGACCCAAAATTGTAGTGATAACTTTGCAGGAGGCAGCAACCAGAGCAGGTGGCTCTTCAAAGAAGGAGCTAAAGAGAAGTGGCCAACCATCACCACCACAAAGACTGGTAGGAGATTCATCGGGGGCCATCAGGTTCTGAACGTTACTCAGAGGTGAGGTTATCTGGTTGAAATCTAAGGTCAGATAGGAGATTGCAGGGATTGTATGCGGATAGGTACAGGGGCCTGGCTGGAGGGAACATCTGCATTTGCTAACTTTTATGACTTCAGTGCAAGTTTCATGATATTTAGTGTTTTAATTTACGTCCCAACACCTGAAGACAAGTGATTATGTGTGAATCGTAGCATTCATTAAAAAAACAATATTGTCCTCATGCTTGCAGATAAAAGCTTTAAATTGTGACCTGAGAGCAGCCTAAACACTCAAAAATCAGAAAGCAAAGAAAAAGAACTTTTTTTTCCCCAAGATCTCATTCTTTTATCACCAATTGCTTGATTTTGGGGAGCTGATACATTTTTTTGAATGTTTGGAGTTGGCAATATCGCATCCATGTGGAAGGTTGGGTGTGGACAATCTATAGCAGAATTAGACCAGGTCTGTGAATGCTCCTAGTCCTGGGCTGGTGTTTGTGGCTTGCACAAGAAGCTGGACATACCCTGGCCTGTGATGGATCTCTGACTGCCCCCTACTAGGCCCTAGTAGTTACATGTTTAGAATCAGATATGGTTCCTTTATGTCTGGAACTGTGTGATAATACTCCATTTTGTTTGTTTTACTTCTTAAAATTCCAAAGGCCAGGACTTTGAAATATAGGAACCTAAAGTTAAACTCCCACCCTTATATTTAGGCCCTAAATTAAGGTGAGCACTCATACACTAAGGCATCTAAACTTAATGAACAGCATTGAAATGTTAGCCCTGTTTTGCTGAAATTCACACACAAGGTCTATGACAGAGCCAGGAACAGATACCAAACCTTTCTTCCTGCTCTGTGTCCTATCCCAAGACTGTCCTTCCTATTATCTGAATTTTAAAGAAGCCTTATTGAGGACACAGGAACAAACCATTCTGAAGTGCAGAAAGAATAGCAAATATGGCCGGAGACCAGCTTGGCTTAACAGTGAAAACTTTGGTGAGCTTAAACACAAAAAGGAAGCTTACAAGAAGTGGAAATTTGGACAGATGACTAGGGAGGAGTATAGAGATATTGCTAGAGCATACAGGGGTGTAATCAGGAAAGCCAAGGCACAATTGGAGTTGCAGCTAACAAGGGATGTTAGGGGTAACAAGACGGGTTTCTACGGGTATGTTAGCAACAAGAAGAAGGTCAAGGAAAGTGTGGGACCCTTCCTGAATGGGAGAGGCAACATAGGGACAGATGATGTGGAAAAAGCTGAAGTACTCAATGCTTTTTTTGCCTCAGTCTTCACAGACAAGGCCAGCTCCCAGACTGCCACACTGGACAACACAGTGTGGGGAGGAGGTGAGCAGCCCTCAGTGGCAAAAGAAACAGGTTAAGAGCTATTTAGAAAAACTGGACGTGCACAAGTCCATGGGTCCAGATCTAATGCATCCAAAGATGCTGAGGGAGTTGGCTGATGTGATTGCAGAGCCACTGGCTTTTATCTCTGAAAATCCGTGGCAATCGGGGGAAGTCCTGGATGATTGGAAAAAGGCAAATATAGTGCCTATATTTTAAGAAGGGAAGAAAGAGAACCCAGGGAACTATAGACCAGTCAGCCTCACTTCAGTGCCCGGCAAAATCATGGAGCAGGTCCTCAAGGAATCCATTTTGAATCACTTGGAGGAGAGGAAGGTGATCAGAAACAATCAACATGGATTCACCAAAGGCAAGTCATGCCTGACCAATCTGATTGCCTTCTACGATGAGATAACTGGCTCTGTGGATAAGGGGAAAGCGGTGGATGTGATATATCTTGACTTTAGCAAAGCTTTTGATATGGTCTCCCACAGTATACATGCCAGCAAGTTAAAAAAGTAAGGATTGGAAGAATGGACTATAAGGTGGATAGAAAGCTGGCTAGATTGTCAGGCTCAACGGGTAGTGATCAACGGTTCGATGTCGAGTTGGCAGCCAGTATCCAGTGGAGTGCCCCAGGGGTTGGTCCTGGGGCCGGTTTTGTTCAACATCTTTATTGATGATCTGGATGGTGGGATTAATTGCAACCTCAGCAAATTTGCAGATTACACTAAAATGGGGGGAGAGGTAGGTATGCTGGAGAGTAGGGATAGGGTCCAGAGTGACCTAGACAAATTGGAGAATTGGGCCAAAATAAATCTGACGAGGTTCAACAAGGACAAATGCAGTGTTCTGCACTAAGGAAGGAAGAATCCCATGCACTGCTACAGGCTGGGGACAGACTAGCTAAACTTCAGTTCTGCAGAAAAGGACCTGGGGATTACAGTGGATGAGACACTGAATATGAGTCAGCAGTGTGCCCTTGTTGCCAAGAAGGCATATTGGGCTGTATTAGTAGGAGCATTGACAGCAGATTGAGGGAATTGATTATTCCCCTCTATTCAGCACTGGTGAGGCCACACCTGGAGTATTGCATCCCGTTTTAGTCCCCTCACTACAGAAGGGATGTGGACAAATTGGAGACAGTTCAGTTAAGGGCAAGGAAAATTATTAGGGGGCTGGGGCACATGACTTACAAGGAGAGGCTGAGGGATCTGGGCTTATTTAGTCTGCAGAAGAGAAGAGTGAGGGGGAATTTGATAGGAGCCTTCAACTACCTGAAGGGAGGTTCCAAAGAGGATGGAGGTAGGCTTTTCTCAGTGGTGGCAGATGACAGAACAAGGAGCAATGGTCTCAAGTTACAGTGCGGGAGGTCTAGGTTGGATATTAGGAAACACTATTTTACTAGGAGGGTGATGAAGCACTGAAATGGGTTACCTAGGGAGGTGGTGGAATTTCCAGCCTTTGAGGTTTTTAAGGCCCGACTTGACAAAGTCTTGGCTGGGATGGTTTAGTTGGTGCTGGTCTTGCTTTGAGCAGGGGGTTGTACTAGATGACCTCCTGAGGTCTCTTCCAACCCTAATATTCTATGATCTGGGGTGGGGTGGAAACAGGTTTAGTGAGTCTATTTAGTGATCCCTGGAAAGGCCGGTTTAGTGATCCCTGGAAGGGCCAGTTAGCTGCTCCCAAACACAAAGTTGACCCTTTAGTTGCTCACAGTCCATAAAACATTTGATTAAATATATTAATGCTATTCAAATCTGCCAGCTCAGTTTGTTGAGTTGGGAAGTCTATTCCATCTATTCATCACTCTCTTTATTAATTAGGACATCCAACATACTGGCAGCTTATGTGGTGCCAGCCCCTATGATTCTTTGCGAAACCTGGCCCCATTTTGAACATGCAACCAACAGAGTGAAGTATGCTTCACCTGGGCAGCAGCTCCATTCACAAAGGTCCATTGTGGGATGTTAGTGTTGCAGAGGGCCTCTCATGGATCCTCTGCACCAGCATGCATTTCACCCATTACGAACATTGAAAAGCACATTACACTTTTTTCATGATTGGACATAATACACTGTTTCTAGTGGAATAAAATGCAGTATTTGAAATGTCAGCTATTTCTTCACATATTTCTGTCTTGTCTTTGTTGCAGATTTTACCCACATGGATAACTTTTGCCAGGCTATTTATTTGTGCTCCCTTCATGTCCAATGTCTAATAATAAGCAGGTCTAAGACTTTGCCGTCAAGCCTTTACATATGACACTTTTCATGTAAATATCACTATGTATCTCTCATGACATCTAAGTGTTACCGTAAATGTCATTTATAATATTTTGTCATTTATAGTTGCTAAATGGAAGAAAGCACTCATCCTTCCACTTAAAATTCCTTTCTATTTGTTTCAGCATCTGCTTTCATACACCATAAAGAGGGCCTTTGGAAAGCTGTAGCACGTCAGAGACAATTTCTTTAACACAAATTGAATAATTCTGTAGAAGATATTAATTAATTCAAAAGAACTTGTCTTCTTGCAAAGTGTAAAATTCACTAACTGCAGTTCCATGTCATCTGCATCCAGTATCTCATTAACTGTGAGATTCACAGATTTGTGGTATATCACATTCATAAGGCCAAAAAAATGCCCCCCCCCCCATAAGCTATTTTAAGGCACTAGGATATATACTATATATAAGGAAGTAAAAGCAACTGAATATGGCGTTCCCTGGTGAGTGGTTGAACCAGCCAGGGAATGGAAATCCAAGGCTTAATCCTTTCAAGGCCCTTTCTTCAGTGCTTATTTGATTATCCACAAAACAATCACAAGCAAATCAGCTGGAAAACACTGGGCTTTCCCCACTTTAAGCACCCATGAGATGAGAAAGCACATCTCTTTTAGCTCCTCTTTGAGCCCAGAGTTGGAGAAGTCCTATACTACCATGCTCCATTCAGCAATGTAGCCAAATCTTTCTTAAAAATGACATAATTAACCTGTAAGCCCTTTAATTCGATTGATATAAATTAGATAGAGCTCAGTAAATGATAATAATACCCTTGTTTAACAATTAGCTCTTATTTAAATCATTACCCCAGGCTCCCTATAAGTACCAGGGAAACATTACTAATTTCCATGCTTTATCGTAGGTTCAGTTACATTTTTCTTTTCTTTCCCAGACAGATGGCCTGCTTCTCTCCTAGTACTAGGGGAATTGTTTTCTCTGCTGCAGCTCTCCTGAGGTATGAATTTGGAACTGCAAGGTGATAGCTCTGGCTGTAGTTACAATCCTTTTTCCCCCTTTGCTGTGAGTTCCTTCAGAAATCAATTTGTTGACAGATAATTACTTTGGTCAAGTGGTGGTCTGTGCCCTTGTCTTTTCCTGTTGGATGGCTAATTCACTTGTCAGTTAAAACAATTGGATGTGCTCTTGTCCCCTTCTTCCATCTTGATGGAAAGGTATCAGCTTGCCAATTTTTGGTTTCTTTCAAATCTCACCTGACTTTCTATTCTTTGTTGTCAATTGCAGTAAGGAATAGGCAGAGCTGTACAGTCAAGGATGACCAGCTTCCTTCTCTTTGCATCCTCACAGGGGATTGGAGGACTTGGTATGTCTGTTTGTCAGCCCTAAACAATTCAAAATTACTCGTCTCCAGCACAATCTTTGCTACCCAGCCAACTGAGACAGTAAACCCCAGATTTACAAAGCCAGATGTCATACTCCAGATTATGTTAGCAGATCCTGACAGCCAAGTGTACGAGCTGGAAATGTCATGCTGGTGATCGTAATTTCCATGTCTTGGTCTACAGGGAAATTTAGCTTCAGGAATATTTCACTTCTTCACCTTCCTATGAATTGTTATGTTGTGCTGGTGGTATTGGTTTATTTTTCACCAGACAGAATTGTATTTTTCAGGCTCCCCTCCTGTTTCTTCTTAACCTGGCCCATGGACTCTTGGAACACACATAGTTCCAGAAGAAACAAACAAAAAATCCTGTGCTATGACTGTGGATGGGTACAAAGCTATCGGCTCTTGATTGTGTCTTGGTTTGTGCACTTGCCCAAGGAAGCAATGGAGCATAATGCACTTCCTTACCCCCTTTTGCTGACTACCTGGATCACCGCTAGCAGCAGGGTGAAAAAAGCGGATTCCATGTGGTGCTAGTCTTTCCCTGTGCAAGGTAGCATCAGGTGGGGAGTGGAAGGAGCTTTAGCTCTGGCCCCCAGTATGATAGCTAGCATAGATGCACCACTACACCAGGGAAAAGTACATATTACAGTCATGTTCTGTCTGTATATACGTAAATAGCCAATAGAAAGGGTCCCAATAGATAGTACTCAAGAAATATGTAGCTTAGTTCCTGGATTAATAGGACCAAAAAAACTTCTTGTGTACTGCGAATAGTTTCTTCCAGTTGCTCATTACATCAACTCTTAACAGTACATGGCACCAAGGATAGACCAGATACAAGGTACTTCCCCTTCAGAGAAAAGTGGTACCTGGAATGAAGAGTCACAGTCTGCATTCCACACTGTTGTAAGGACAGTACGAGAACGCACAGTCGCTTGCTTTGACAGTACTACCATTGAGCTCTTCACAGTACTACCATTAATCCCTGTATTTTTACTGTGGTTTTCAAGCGTTCCCTGTGGTTCTTTTCAAGCAACTGCTCTCTCCCTCTCTCTCAATTTATTTTTGTAGGGTCCGCCAGTAGGTCTTAATAGAACCCCTTATAGATACAATGTCTTTTTTCTTTCACAGTGCAGTAGTATAAGAAAATATTGCCAAGAGTGCTTCAAAAAATGTACGATAGTCATAGTTAAGACTGGTAGAATACACTGTAAAATGTTCATCATATAACTTATTTGATGAATTAACCATTAATCACTAAGTTATTTATCAAATACTGGTCTAGGAGATATAGACTTGCTGAATATAGAATATGACTAAACCACCTGAATAGTAAGTATACTGAATAATATTCAACCAACTCCATTCACAGGCACCTTAGAGATATCAGAGAGAGAGAGAGAGGTAGGGAGATCCTACGTCCCAGTGGAACTATACAGGAAGAACGTTGACTTCTGAGTCATACTGCTGCTCAGCATTGTGCTGTATGTAGCTGGCTAAAGCTCGGTGGCCAAAAATGAAGTTTTGCTGACTCTGGAGCTACATTTTTAATACCAATTCAGTTAACAAAGATTACACTTTGAGTTATGGGTGATAGGCGAGAAATAAAGAGGAAAGAAGCTTCCTTCCACTGCAAGGAAAGCTAGATCATCCCGTACCTTTTCAAATTCCACAGATAACAGTATATTCCACTCCAGTCAGCACTACACTGAGATCATCCGAGTACCTACTACCAGCTTGTCAAAGATGCTTTTTTATGAGACGTTCAGACACGGTTACTGGAACACCTTGAGGAAGCATTACTCTGTATTTTATCAATAACCATAACAAATTATGAACAGAAAATGCTCTTCCGAATAAGTTATGGCAAAAGATGCTAAAGAGACATTTTCAAATAAATGCAATGCACTTCTTTAAAATAATGAGGTACAGAGAGATTAAGGCCACTAATTCTAATTCTGCCTCCATTTTTGGTAACCCAGCTCTGACGATTGGTATCCTTGCCCATGTAGTGCCACAGTATCCTCTAGTGGAGATACACTGATGTCCACCACCACAGCTGGTGTTTTTTTCATGATCATTCCTGACACCAGATTAGAAGAGGTCTCTACTGTGTCAGAAGAAGCCAGATGTTGCTAGAGTCAGTTTGCTGCTAACATGTTAATAACCTGCCCCAGGTTTGAAATAGAATGTAACTAGCTAGGTTATTTGACAACAGATCAAAGCATTGTGTGTTTCAAGTTTTTAAGTAGATGTCCAATCTAGGGGATTATTTTATTTATTTTATTTTGAATTTCAATGGGTGTTAGGTGACTGATCTGTTTAGGAGCTATTGAAAATCCCACTTGGTACCTATATGCATTTTTAAGTACCTAAATACCTTTGAAACTCTGGCCCTTTGAATCCCATTGACTTTCAATGACATTAGGCTTCTAACTCCTAAGGCCCAGATCCTTAAAGCAGTTTATGTGGCTTTATGTGTCTGTAGGCACCTAATTGCACTGTTGAGGCACCATTGACATTTTCAAAGCTGCTCCTCAGCTGCTGCCTAACCCCATCAGCACTAAGTCTCCATGGTACCTAAGTTTCCATGGACTGGTATTTGCAGAGCCAACTAAATCCTGATGCTGACCAACAGCTAACGAGCTATTTGCAGCCCGAGCTTAAGCTCAAGCCCTGAAGGCTTCCAAGCAGGATTCTCAAAGTAGGTGGGGAATGCTTGTCTCACCTGTGGGGCACAATCTTGTATGCCTGCTCTGCACACAACTAACACCTGTTCACTGTCAGATCTTGCAGCAAGGTGGTAGGATGCAAGCCACTGATAAGTGAGGAAGCAGCACAGCACCCTCACAAAAAGAAATACGAAACAGGTATTGAGCATGAAACAGGTATTGAGTAGGAGCAGGAGAGACAGAGAGATGGCTTCAGCTGCAAGGGCATGGGCTACCTAAGCAGCTGACCTGGCTTAGGTGCCTAAATCCAGGAGAGAATTCATAGCTGAGGATATTGAGGAGAGGGAGGTGCCTATCTCTGGCCCATCAGCCAAGTGCACCAGGTCAGCCACTGAGGTGCTCAAGCCCCTCTCCTTGACATTTCACTGCTGGTTAATTTAGGTGACTCCCTGATAAGCTGGCCTGCTTCTGAAAATCATTTTCTTAAGCACCTACCTCTCCCCATACCTTATATGGAGAGCCTGGGAGCCTAATTTGGGAATGAAATTTCCACTGGTTGGCCACCTAGGGATTAGGCATTGCAATGCTAAGCAGAGCAATGCCTACATATTTTTTTAAAAATCTGGGCCCTAAGTCACTTAAGCACTTTTAAAAAGTTTACTCTAAGAAATAAATAACTAATTACAATAATTGTTATTATTAATAGTAACAATGTGAACCAATGGTGCAAATAAGTTAGCTGTTCTGTTTCATGGTTTCTGCATAATTTCCCTCACCTTTTGGGACTTAGCTTAATAAAAGCAGGCAAAAATTCAAAAAAAGTAAAAGTGCATGAAGTGTAACCCATTAAAGCAAACACATTAGGGCATTTTATTCCTGCTGCTTATTCTTTCACTTGCATTTATTATTTCTTATGGGACTTTTCAAAGGAAAATAAAGCTCAATAAAAGGTTTTAAATAAATAATTCTTATCAGCTCTTCACTCTCTGCAGAAGCAGTTTTGGCTAGGACTTCAGAGCTTTGCCTTGAATGTGAGAGTATTTTTCAGATAAAGTATTTGATGGTTTTTTTGTTGCTCATTTGATGATACTTAGTCCAGTGTTTGGGCTGCAACACCCTACTTAACCCACAAGAATTTATCAGTATTCAAAAAATAATTAGATGTATATGTGGATAATGAAACCACCACAATTGCATAGATAGGATTAAAGTGTGACTGCACAGAGGCTTTCTTCAAAGAACAATTGTTACTGATAGGTAACCTTTCCTTGTTCTGGGTTTAACCCAGACACTAATAGAAGGAGTTAAGAATAAACTACCTCATAGGAAAGTTGTCCCATTATTGTCCATTTCAAGTTTTCTCACACCTTCTTCTGAAGTAGCTGATACTGACCAACCGTCGGAGACAAGATAGCTGACAAGATGGACTACTCCTATCTTCCAAAGGCATGATATAATATAGGCTAAAAGTAAACTTTAGAACATCCAGGGAACATTTTTTTTCAAGGATCTGCCTTATATAGTCATTAGGATAAATGTAAATTGGATGGCTTTAAGGGATGGATATTCATAGACAGTTTGTTAGCAGTTTCATTAAAAAAGTGGCCTAATAAGGTCTTTTCTCTGTCTGATTTTCTTAGCCACAAAATTCAGTAAAAAGAACAGGAGTACTTGTGGCACCTTAGAGACTAACAAATTTATTTGAGCACAAGCTTTTGTGGGGCTACAGCCAACTTCATCGGATGCATAGAATGGAACATATAATAGAAAGATATATACATATAGAGAACATGAAAAGGTAGAAGTAGCCATATCAACTGTAAGAGGCTAATTAATTAAGATGAGCTATTATCAGCAGGAGAAAAAAAACTTTTGTAGTGATAATCAAGATGGCCCATTTAGACAGTTGACAAGAAGGTGTGAGGATACTTAACATGGAGAAATAGATTCAATATGTGTAATGACCCAGCTACTCCCACTCTCTATTCAAACCCAAGTTAATGGTATCTAATTTGCATACTAATTCAAGCTCAGCAGTTTCTCATTGGAGTCTGTTTCTGAAGATTTTTTCTGTTGCAAAATTGCCACCTTTAAGTCTGTTACTGAGTGACCAGAGAGGTTAAAGTGTTCTCCTACTGGTTTTTTAATGCTATGATTCCTGATGTCAGATCTGTGTCCATTTATTCTTTTGTGTAGACACTGTCCGGTTTGGCCAATGTACATGGCAGAGGGCCATTGATGGCACATGAAGGCATATATCACATTGGTAGATGTGCAGGTGAACGAGCCCCTGATGGTGTGGCTAATGTGATTAGGTCCTATGATGGTGTCACTTGAATAAATACGTGGACAGAGTTGGCATCGGGCTTTGTTGCAAGGATAGGTTCCTGGGTTAGTGGTTTTGTTGTATGGTGTGTGGTTGCTGGAGATAATTTGCTTCAGGTTGGGGGGCTGTCTGTAAGCAAGGACTGGTCTGTCTCTCAAGATCTGTGACAGTGAGGGATCAGGATAGGTTGTAGCTCTTTGATGATGCGCTGGAGAGGTTTTAGATGGAGGCTGAAGGTGACAGCTAGTGGCGTTCTGTTACTTTCTTTGTTGGGCCTGTCCTGTAGGTGACTTCTGGGTACTCTTCTGGCTCTGTCAATCTGTTTTTTTCACTTCAGCAGGTGTGTGTTGTAGTTTTAAGAATGCTTGATAGAGATCTTGTTGGTGTTTGTCTCTGTCTGAGGTTTGGAGCAAATGCGGTTGTATCTTAGAACTTAGCTGTAGACAATGGATCGTGTGGTGTGTCCTGGATGGAAGCTGGAGGCATGTAGGTAAGTATAGCGGTCAGTAGGCTTCCAGTATAGGGTGGTGTTGATGTGCCCATCACTTATTAGCACAGTAGTGTCCAGGAAATGGACCGCTTGTGTGGATTGGTCTAGGTTGAGGTTGATGGTGGGATGGAAATTGTTGAAATCATGGTGGAATTCCTCAAGGGCTTCTTTTCCATGGGTCCAAATGATGAAGATGTCACCAATGTAGCGCAAGTAGAGTAGGGGCGTTAGGGGACAAGAGCTAAGGAAGCGTTGTTCTAAGTCAGTCATAAAAATGTTGGCATACTGTGGGGCCATGCGGGTACCCATAGCAGTGCCGCTAACTTGAAGGTATATATTGATCCCATTAATACGAACTATGACTGTTGACATAGTCCTTGAAATTGAGGTGTCTAACATCAGAGAGTAAGCTCTTTGCACCAGGACCATTGACTATTCTGTGTATGTGCCTAGTGTAATGGTTGACCCTTAGGCACTGCCTAACAAACATTTATTATTATTCATAATAATAATAATATGAATAATAAAGAAAACAAAATCCTGAAAGAATATCTTGCTATATTCCAATACACCCATTTTTACCTAACGCTAGCAATGACTACTAATACCTGTTGTTTGCTGACTGTCAGTAGAGGCCAGAGCATTATCACCTCCCCAAGGAAACAACAATTTTAAAAAAAGAAAGTAACAGCTAAACAAAAAGGGTGAAATCCTGGCCCCATTGAAGTCACTGGGAAAGATTTCACTGAGAAACACCAGGCAACCACATGGCTAAGAAGCACGGCAATGAATATAATATATATGTTATAAATTACCTGTTGCACTAGTGTCTAATATGCAGGTTCTCAGATAAATTCTCTCTGGATCAGATTCTGATATTTTCATTCATAATGTCTTACTTCACAAGTAGTCCCACTGAAGTGACTTGAACAACTTCTCTGCTAGGGGAACTATAATGAAATTACTGAACCCCAGATATGTGCCCACACAAATTCCTTACATCAGGAACATAGAATCATAGAAGATTAGGGTTGGAAGAGACCTCAGGAGGTCATCTAGTCCAACCCCCTGCTCAAAGCAGGACCACCCCCAACTAAATCATCCCAGCCAGGGCTTTGTCAAGCTGGGCCTTGAAAACCTCTAAGGATGGAGATTCCACCATCTCCCTAGGTAACCCATTTCAGTGCTTCACCACCCTTCTAGTGGAATAGTGTTTCCTAATATCCAACTTAGACCTCCCTCCCCCACTGCAACTTGAGACCATTGCTCCTTGTTCTGTCATCTGCCACCACTGAGAAAAGCCTAGCTCCTTCCTCTTTGGAACCACCCTTCAGGTAACTGAAGGCTGCTATCAAATCCCCCCTCACTCTTCTCTTCTGCATACTAAATAATCCCAGTTCCCTCAGCCTCTCCTCATAAATCATGTGCCCCAGCCCCCTAATCATTTTCATTGCCCTCCACTGGGCTATCTCCAATTTGTCCACATCCTTTCTGTAGTGGGATACACAAAACTGGATGCGGTACTCCAGATACGCCCTCACTAGTGCCGGGTGGTGGTGGTCAAGGACTCTCTCCTCAGGGGGACTGAGTCATCTATCTGTCGCCCCGACCGGGAAAACCGAGAAGTCTGCTGCTTGCCAGGAGCTAGGATTCACGATATGACAGAGAGACTGCTGAGACTCATCAAGCCCTCAGATCGCTACCCCTTCCTGCTTCTCCACGTGGACACCAATGATACTGCCAAGAATGACCTTGAGCGGATCACTGCAGACTACGTGGCTCTGGGAAGAAGGATAAAAGAGTTTGAGGCGCAAGTGGTGTTCTCGTCCATCCTCCCCATGGAAGGAAAAGGCCTGGGTAGAGACCGTCGAATCGTGGAAGTCAACAAATGGCTACGCAGGTGGTGTCGGAGAGAAGGCTTTGGATTCTTTGACCATGGGATGGTGTTTCAAGAAGGAGGAGTGCTAGGCAGAGACGGGCTCCACCTAACGAAGAGAGGGAAGAGCATCTTCGCAAGTAGGCTGGCTAACCTAGTGAGGAGGGCTTTAAACTAGGTTCACCAGGGGAAGGAGACCAAAGCCCTGAGGTAAGTGGGGTAGTGGGATACCGGGAGGAAGCGAGAGGGCAGGGCTCCTGCCTCATACTGAGAAAGAGGGACGATCAGCGAGTTATCTCAATGCCTATACACAAACGCAAGAAGCCTGGGAAACAAGCAGGGAGAACTGGAAGTCCTGGCACAGTCAAGGAATTATGATGTGATTGGAATAACAGAGACTTGGTGGGATAACTCACATGACTGGAGTACTGTCATGGATGGATATAAACTGTTCAGGAAGGACAGGAAAGGCAGAAAAGGTGGGGGAGTTGCACTATATGTAAGGGAGCAGTATGACTGCTCAGAGCTGAAGTATAAAACTGTAGAAAAACCTGAGTGTCTCTGGATTAAGTTTAGAAGTGTGAGCAACAAGGGTGATGTTGTGGTGGGAGTCTGCTATAGACCACCGGACCGGGGGATGAGGAGGACAAGGCTTTCTTCCGGCAACTCACGGAAGTTACGAGATCGCAGGCCCTGGTTCTCATGGGAGACTTCAATCACCCTGATATCTGCTGGGAGAGCAATACAGCAGTGCACAGACAATCCAAGAAGTTTTTGGAAAGTGTAGGGGACAATTTCCTGGTGCAAGTGCTGGAGGAACCAACTAGGGGCAGAGCTCTTCTTGACCTGCTGCTCACAAACCGGGAAGAATTAGTAGGGGAAGCTAAAGTGGATGGGAACCTGGGAGGCAGTGACCATGAGATGGTCGAGTTCAGGATCCTGACACAGGGAAGAAAGGAGAGCAGCAGAATATGAACCCTGGACTTCCGAAAAACAGACTTTGACTCCCTCAGGGAACTGATGGGCAGGATCCCCTGGGAGAATAACATGAGGGAGAAAGGAGTCCAGGAGAGCTGGCTGTATTTTAAAGAATCCTTATTGAGGTTACAGGGACAAACCATCCCGATGTGTAGAAAGAATAGTAAATATGGCAGGCGACCAGCTTGGCTTAACAGTGAAATCCTTGCTGATCTTAAACACAAAAAAGAAGCTTACAAGAAGTGGAAGATTGGACAAATGACCAGGGAGGAGTATAAACATATAGCTTGGGCATGCAAGAGTGAAATCAGGAAGGCCAAATCATACCTGGAGTTGCAGCTAGCAAGAGATGTTAAGAGTAACAAGAAGGGTTTCTTCAGGTATGTTAGCAACAAGAAGAAAGTCAAGGAAAGTGTGGGCCCCTTACTGAATGAGGGAGGCAACCTAGTGACAGAGAATGTGGAAAAAGCTAATGTACTCAATGCTTTTTTTGCCTCTGTCTTCACGAACAAGGTCAGCTCCCAGACTACTGCACTGGGCAGCACAGCATGGGGAGGAGGTGACCAGCCCTCTGTGGAGAAAGAAGTGGTTTGGGACTATTTAGAAAAGCTGGATGAGCACAAGTCTATGGGGCCGGACGCGCTGCATCTGAGAGTGCTAAAGGAGTTGACGGATGTGATTGCAGAGCCATTGGCCATTATCTTTGAAAACTCATGGCGACTGGGGGAAGTCCCGGACGACTGGAAAAAGTCTAATGTAGTGCCCATTTTTAAAAAAGGGAAGAAGGAGGATCCTGAGAACTACAGGCCAGTCAGCCTCACCTCAGTCCCTGGAAAAATCATGGAGCAGGTCCTCAAGTAATCAATTCTGAAGCACTTACATGAGAGGAAAGTGATCAGGAACAGTCAGCATGGATTCACCAAGGGAAAGTCATGCCTGACTAATCTAATTGCCTTCTATGACGAGATAACTGGCTCTGTGGATGAGGGGAAAGTGGTGGACATGTTGTTGATTTAGCAAAGCTTTTGACACGGTCTCCCACAGTATTTTTGCCAGCCAGTTAAAGCAGTATGGGCTGGATGAATGGACTATAAGGTGGATAGAAAGCTGGCTAGATTGTCGGGCTCAACGGGTAGCGATCAATGGCTCCATGTCTACTTGGCAGCCAGTATCAAGTGGAGTGCACCAAGGGTCGGTCCTCGGGCCAGTTTTGTTCAGTATCTTCATTAATGATCTGGAGGATGGTGTGGATTGCAATCTCAGCGAGATTGCAGATGACACGAAACTGGGAGGAGAGGTAGATACACTGGAGGGTAGGGAAAGGATACAGAGGGCCCTAGACAAATTAGAGGTTTGGGCCAAAAGAAATCTGATGAGGTTCAACAAGGACAAGTGCAGAGTCCTGCACTTGGACGGAAGAATCCCATGCACCACTACAGACTAGGGACTGAATGGCTCAGCAGCAGTTCTGCAGAAAAGAACCTAGGGGTTACAGTGGACAAGAAGCTGGATATGAGTCAACAGTGTGCCCTTGTTGCCAAAAAGGCCAATGGCATTTTGGGATGTATAAGTAGGGGCATTGCCAGCAGATTGAGGGACGTGATCATTCCCCTGTATTCGACACTGGTGAGACCTCATCTGGAGTACTGTGTCCAGTTTTGGGCCCCACACTACAAGAAGGATGTGGAAAAATTGGAAAGAGTCCAGTGGAGGGCAACAAAAATGATTAGGGGACTGGAACACATGACTTATGAGGAGAGGCTGAGGGAACTGGGATTGTTTAGACTGCGGAAGAGAAGAATGAGGGGGGATTTGATAGCTGCTTTCAACTACCTGAAAGGGGGTTCCAAAGAGGTTGGCTCTAGACTGTTCTCAGTGGTAGCAGATGACAGAACAAGGAGTAATGGTCTCAAGTTGCAGTGGGGGAGGTTTAGGCTGGATATTAGGAAAAACGTTTTCACTAGGAGGTGAAACACTGGAATGCGTTACCTAGGGAGGTGGTGGAATCTCCTTCCTTAGATATTTTTAAGGGCAGGCTTGACAAAGCTCTGGCTGGGATGATTTAGTTGGGGATTGGTCCTGCTTTGAGCAGGGGGTTGGACTAGATGATCTCCTGAGGTCCCTTCCAACCCTGATATTCTATGATTCTATGAATAAAAGGGAATAATCACTTTCCTAGATCTGCTGGAAATGCTCTTACTAATGCAGACCAATATGCCGTTAGCCTTCTTGGCAACAAGGGCACACTGTTGACTCATATCCAGCTTCTCATCCACTGTAATCCCCAGGTCCTTCTCCGCAGAACCGCTGCTTAGCCAGTTGGTCCCCAGCCTGTAGCAGTACATGGGATTCTTCCATCCTATGTGCAGGACTCTGCACTTGTCCTTGTTGAACCTCATCAGATTTCTTTTGGCTCAATCCTCCAATTTCTCTAGGTCCCTCTGGACCCTACCCCTAACCATCAGCACATCTACCACTCCCCCCAGCTTAGTGTCATCCATAAACTTGCTGAGGGTGCAATCCATCCCATCATCCAGATCATTAATGAAGATGTTGAACAAAACCGGCCCCAGGAACTACCCCTGTGGCTCTCTACTTGATACCAGCTGCCAACTAGACATCAAGCCATTGATCACTATTCATTGAGCCTGGTGATCGAGTCACGAGCAGTACAATAGATGAATAACATTAGCAGAGGCAAAGAAATGCATAGAGCTCATAGGTTGATTGGGAAGAAGAGGACATGTTAAAGTATCTGGATTGTATCCCTGTTAGTTTCTAAACTCCACCTCGGAATGGGGAATTGTGTTAGATTTTGGTAGAATCAGGCCTGCAGACCAACAGCTGAACCCCAGCATTCCCAGCTTCTGTTTATTGGACATATTCATGCACACAGCTAATAACTAGGATATGACTTTTCCTTTTATTTCTGCACTACAGTGGGAGGAGAAATGACAGACAATAATACTCCCCAAAGCTGAAGCAGAGCTAAAACACCTAAGGATGGAAGAGGAAGCAAATAAATTGTGCATCAGCATTCTCAAGGAATAAAGTGAACACTGCTTGAAATGGGGGAAATGGCTCTCCTGCAGAGACAAGGAGGAAAGTTGTGAGAAGACTGCATGCTCTTGCATAAACCATGCTGCTGCTGCCAATAATGAAAAAGTTTCAAAAAGTGCAAAGGAACAATGTAGCCTGCCTCTTCCTATCCACATACATACAAAGTATGAAAAACTAACAGAAAGAAGCAGCACCACTGGCCCTTTGAGTAGTGTAGCTTACCCTGGAGCATTGACTTCGGAAGCCCTTATTCCATATTGCTGGAAATGTTACCCAAAGCGGTAATTGATGTTGGAGGCAGAACACAGCTCCATCCTTCAGACCTTCATGTTGTCTACTGCCTGCTTTGCACTCAGAAACAGAAGTGGAAGAGGAAGCATCAAGGGCAGGCTGATACTATTGATGCTTTAGCTGCAGTCTCAGTGTTAGATTCTCTAGCTCTTGCTGCTGCATTGTCTTCATGTTAGTGGGCTGGCTGTCCCCCTCCTGGGAGTGTGCTAAGGGGGAATGAAAGCTCTGTCAGATTTTCCTTGTGGTGTTTCTACCACTTCATTCTGACAGAGGAGGGGCAGAGTTTGCCCTTGTGGAATGAGCCAAGGGGCCCACTTCCAGACAGTCCTGGGAGCTGTGCGGAACCCGAGAGATCTGCTGGGATCCTGAGGTATATGCACAGAGACATACAAGGTCTATAACCCCTGTGACCACCCCACTCTCCTACGTCCTGTCAACATGATCCAGTGGAAAGATCCTGACATGCATTCTGCAACCAAAGGCTGGCCCTGGGGCCATCATTAAAACGAGATGCCTACCACAAAGGGTGCTGCACAAACAATAGAATACAGCTCCAGGCTATATAGACTTTTGCAGATAATAATCTCTGTAGAGCCTACTCTGTCCTATCCTCCACCCAAGATGGGACTGCCCAGTCCTAATCTCCATCCTTCTCCCTGTTTGGGTTCCAACATGATGGATCACCCTTTGCAGAGTTTGATGTAAGGGATGTTTTGCTGAGATGGATGACCCACCTCTACTTCCTTAGGGATCTGAAACCAGAATGTCCCCTCTGTGTGCAAACTGGAGGCAGAGGACATGCTCTGGCTTTACATTTTTCAAGGATGGGAGAGCTTTCTCAGAAGTTCCCCAGTTTTATCCCCTTTACCTTAAAGGATGAATCTATTGAACTTCTTTTCACTTGGGGTATTGGAACCAAAATGTAATAGCAGGTCTGCAGAGCTGAAAAGCTAATGCACTTACAAATCCTTTGTGCTATCTATTATTATTTGATAGGGACAGATTAAATAAAAAAATATAAACAGTTCCATAGTCCCCATGCTGTGTAAACTATTTGAAATCTTGAGGCTTGCCTTTCAGCACTAAAAAATTTGCCTGCCCCCACAATTTCTCATTCAAACAGAGCAGCCAGATCTTTGTGTTTTGTTTTGTTGCTGATGTTCTTGGTTTAAATTTTGAACAGAATTAATATTATAATTTGCAAAATAATATTTTAATTGATCTTAAATTAAATAATAAACGTTCCAGTGGCCAAACAAAAATGTCACCTTGACAGAATGGTAATGCATTGATATCTCATTTCCTATTGCACCATTGTGCTTTCATATTTTGCAGATATCGTAAACAAAAATATTGGTGAACTACAGAAACACATCAAACACACTATAACTTTTGATACATACTGTTATTTTCCTTAACCTATACCAAGAAACTGACTAATGCATATATTCAGAAACTGATTCAAAATGGGTTTGAAGATATGTGAGGAAGCATTTTAAAATAGTTTTGTTCATAAGGAATAGATTTGAGAGGAAAAAATGGCTTAATTGTCTTTTTCACTATTATACTCAAGCAAATGGTAATTAGATTAACTCTTTGGAAAGATCCACTGGACTAGCATCTTCCATAATGCCATCTTTCTTTCTTTTCCTAATGCACCATTTTATTTTTGGACCTCAGTTTTAAAAGACCTTCCCCACCCCAGCCCTTCCTGCCCATTGCCATAGTTTCCTAGTCCAGTGCTATAAATCCTTCTCAAATTATAGTTCTTTTTTGAAAGTAGAACATATGCTCAAAATACATTTATGTAGTTTCAATGCCTTATTTTTGAGCTCAGAACCTTCAAAGGAAATATAAATTGAAGATACTAGTTCCTTTGGACACATAGCAATTAAATACTCTTATTTCATTATTATGATTTCCTTGCTATTCATCAATATTTATTTTAAAATATGTTTTTCCTCTCTTTAACTGGATAGGTTTTTGCCAGAAGACGATGAGTGTGGTAAACATGTATTTTAATGCCACCAGAACATTACATAGCTATACATATTTATTTATCAAACCTTTTCAGATTTGATTTTATTCTCACATAACTGTAGTCTTGTCATATCCTTTTTTCTTGAACACTCCACCACCATCCTTGATTTTGTGTCATATTTGAAATATAATGGTACAAAGCAGAAAGTCAAGCAGCACTTGCTAGTTAATCAAAGAGTCATTCCAAGCCGCTATAATGAAGGTCATAATACCCATATAAATCTCTTTATGTTTGTGTGCATAACTCCGTTTAAGGGAGCAGAGGCAGATCAAATATACAATGGTCTTACAATACTTTTTCTGGATACATAACACTGTGCATATATGCAGCTGGGAAAACTGCCTTGAAATTAATCTCTGACTTAAGTATGAAATGACGTGTTGTGGGGATTTTTTTAATTTGAAAAAAGAACACGATTAAAGCAAGTTATTAAATGAGATTGTAAAGTAAGGTGCCATAGCAATGGGTTAGTTCCTCAGCTGGTGTAAACTGATAAATGATTACATAAGAATGGCCACACTGGCCATGCTGGATCAGGCCAATGGTCCAACTAGATGAGTATCCTCTCTTCTGCCAATGCCAAGTGCTTCAGAGGAAATGAACAGAATAGGCAATTAACAAGCGATACATCCCTTATAGTCCACTCCCAGCTTCAGGCAAAAAAAGAGGTTAGGGACACTGTCATACTCAGAGCATGGAGTTGCATCCTTGCCCATCCTGGCTAATAGCCATTGATGGACCTATCCTCTATTATTTTGTCTATTTTTTAAACCCTGTTATAGTCTTGGCTTTCACAACATCCTCTGGCAAAAGGGTTCCACAGGTTGACTGTGTGTCGAGTGAAGAAATACTTCCCTTTGTTTGTTTTATACCCACTGCCTATTAATTTCATTGGGTGACCCTTAGTTCTTGTGTTATGAGAAGGAGTAAATAACCCTTCCTTCACACCAGTCATGATTTTATAGATGTCTCTCATATCCTCCTTAGTCTTCTCTTTTCCAAGCTGAAAAGTCCAAGTCTTATTAATCTCTCCTCATATGAAAGCTGTTTCAGACCCCTACTCATTTTTGTTGGACTTTTAGTACCTTCTTTCAATTGCAATACATCTTTTTTGAGATGGGGCGACCAAATCTGCATGCAGTATTCAAAATGTGGGTGTACCATGGATTTATTTAGAGACAATATGGACTTCAACAGAGAAATACTAAGTTACATCAGCTGAGGTGTTGGCCCTATAGCTTTTATTAGTTAGCTCCTGATTTCATTCATCTTTTCGTTAATATTTTCTAATTTGTGTGTCTTTCATGTGACAGCTACATCCTAGAAGGCTGAAGCCCTTCTCATTCTGCAGGAGCACACAAACACTACTAATTACCATTTAAACTGTCTGTGATGTGTGTCTTTGTGTCACTGGTTGTATGTGTATGCGTAAATTCAAGATCACATGTGCCTGGGAGTGGGGGGAATGGAAGGACTTTTCCCAACCTATCTACTAGGGCAGTAGTCTATTTGGGACTACTAACAGGTGAGAGAACCCCATTTTTACAAGTGCTTGTAAATCAAACCAAAACTATTAACAACCTCATTGAAATGTGATACCAGTCTTTGCATTGCACGACCTGAAAATGTTTATGTAACTGTGAATTGTATTCCAGCTCTTGTGACTATTTCTATGAGACCAATTGACTATAGAACATAAGGAAGGGTGAAATTAAGCTTTAATCATATCAGTTACCCCAAATACCCACTCTTCTCACAACCCCAGATTCTGGCCTCCTTTGTACCCTACCCCTAGAGCCCTTCTTTTTGTTTTGGACAGAAACAAAATAACATGAAAATACCAAAAATGTTTGTTTGTTTGTTTGTTTGTTTGTTTGTTTGTTTGTTTGTTTCTTTCTTTCTTTCTTTCTTTCTTTCTTTCTTTCTTTCTTTCTTTCTTTCTTTCTTTCTTTCTTTCTTTCTTTCTTTCTTTGTAACTGGCTATTTTTGTTTTAGTTCATTATGTTAAAATACAGCCAAAGTCAGTATTTACTGTCAGACCCAAATCCTCTCCTAAGTGAAAACAAAGTAGAAAGCATTGCTCATGTGCCCACCCTTCTCTAAATCCACCTCCAAACCTTTTCTAAAGTCCTGATATTGGTGCTGTAGGGAAGCTGTGTTCCACAGTGTGGGGCGAACAGTAGAATACCATCATCCTCACTTAATTTCAGGACCTTCCTTCATCCTTACTGTAGAAGATTTGCTCCTCACTACTTCAAAATTACATACTTTAAAGGTATATTTAAAAGCATAGCAAATCTTTTGTGGAAAATGTTATGAAGTGCACATTCCCCAGTGCTTTCTATGTAAGACTTATTCCATGCCTTAAATTTAGGTTGACCTAGCTACATCGCGTAGGGGTATGAAACATTCACCAGATTCTCAAGATTCTGAGAGACTTACTTCAGTCAATCTAAACCACACTGAAAAATAGATGGAAGAATTCTTCCATCAACCTAGCTAACTCCTCTTGATTGGGTGGATTTACTACAGCAGCGGTTCCCAAACTAGGGGCGCCGTTTGTTCAGGGAACGCCCCTGGTGGGCTGGGCAGGTTTGTCTACCTGCCGCATCCACAGGTTCGGCCGATCGCGGCTCCCACTGGCTGTGGTTCGCCGTTCTCAGCCAGTGGGGGCTGCAGGAAGTGGCGTGGGCCAAGGGAACCACTGTACTACAGTAAGGTGGGGGGGGGGAAGCCCTTCAGTGACTATAACCAGTCTTTATGCTACAGTACTACAACATCATAGCTGTAGCTGTTCTGCTGTACTGCATGTAGTGTAGACATATTCTAATATTGGTAATTACTGCAGCTATTTACATACTGAAGGTTAGGTTGTCGTAACAACCCAAAGGGCTAAAACTTTTTTTTTAAATGAATGCTTAGATTCTGTAGAAAAATCCCTCTTAGTTCCTTTCCTACCCACAGAGAACAGCTTCATGTTCAACCCCCAGGTTACGAAATGACTGAACTAACATACTGGTCCATCTGTGTGTGGCATAGCTCAACAAAGTTAATGAAATGCTCCATGCAATTTCCCAACATTTGGCTACCATTATCAAATTCATTTACATTTCCCATCAGAGATGAACCCCAATGTGTAGAATTAGCAATCATTTGAAAGCAATCTTTAAAAGTAAGATAGCTGTGTTCTATTTATAAAATGAACTTTGAAAGGCTGGCTGTGGATTATGGTTTGCATAATCAACCTAATGGCTTAAGAAGCACTTTTACAATATAACAGCTCTGATAAAACAGCTCAGATAAAACCTTGATTACTGATATAGTCTATGACAGAGATGACATCTGGTTTTTTTTAGACTAAATGTATGATTTGGGCCCACAGATAAAGGAAGATACTGAGAGTTCCAAGGGAAGCGATAATAACATTCAGATTGTTTGGGAGTTCTTTAATATATTAAAGCTGGTGTTGAGACGACTTCCAGAAAAAATGAAACATTGGCCTGTTTCCTTCATTCATCAGATAGATGTCTGAAGTATTCATTTTCTTCTGCTTCTGATTTGCTTTTGTTGGAAGCTGGATATTTAATGTAGAGAAAGTATTCACTTAAATGAAATAATGAACTACTCTGAAACATCATAACAATCATGCAGGAGAACTAGAAAACCTTCAATTACTTCTAATTGTCTAAAAATTGGTATAATAAGGACAATTTTGGTGGATGAAGGAATAGGACACACTTCATTTTTGTTTTTACAGATTTCCTCTGGTATGTTTTATTTTCTTCAAAATGAAGGGTCTCGTTCTGGTGTAACTCCACTGACTTCAAGTGTTGCTTTAAGTCTTGGGTTTACACAGAAATCTCAGAGGGAAATACCATTAAACACTGGGATGTTCCAGGTCTCCTTTTTTTTGTTTTTCAAAGCACATCATCACGAATTGGAAGAGATACCTTTGAAATTGGGTCCAGGTTCCCTCCAGAGGCTTCCAAGTGCAATTTCTAGTGGTCCATTCAGCAAGCCTAGAACAATATTCAAGTCTGAAATTAAATGAAAACCAGAGTTTAGCTTTAGCTGTGAACCTAGTTTTAGGGCAAAATTCTCATCTGGAAAATCAGGCCACTTTGTTTAGGTATCTATCTGAGGCTTTAGGTGCATGATGTTAGGCACCCAGCTCCTGTGCATACCTCCCTGAAGACTGCTAGTGCAGGAGGGATATCTAGGCAGGACAGGAAGAGAAAATGGCTGGAGCCCTCTTAGGGACCATAAGCCTTTCACAATTTAGTGCAATCTCCAGGCTCCTCTAAATTATTCTGGGCCGGGGATAGAGAATAAAGAGCCATAAGTCTTGCTGATTCTCTTGCTGATTGCATCTCTTCTTTCCCTTCTCCTGAGTTGGCCTGGATGGCCATGTGGTGGAAGGGAGACATTCTCCATTAGGTACTATCCTATACTCAGCAGAGCTAGTCAAGCTTCTCTCCTGTTCTCCCTGAGGCTGCACCATCTAGCAGAGGAGTAGGGCATGGAAGAGCTAGAGCTATTCTCTCTTCTCTTTTCTGCAGTGTGACTGGGGGCCCGGCGGGGAAGGGTGGAGGGATGGAGCTTCTGAGCAACTGTGGCAGGGTAGAGAGAACAGCTGCTCAAAGTCTTCCTGTTACAGGAGAGCTACCCATAGGCTGCAGGGGAAGAAGTGGAAGGAAGTTGGGGCAGGGAACAGAACCTTTCTACTTCCTCCTATAGAAACAGGACTGAGTCAAATCCTTCAGTTTAAAAATGAAGGGGCTTGGCTCAGGGAACACATTTTTAATTGATAATCACATTCTATTTTTCTTCTTAACACATTTGCCATTGAGGGCCACGACTTAATACCTTGAGGGTCACAGATTCCACCCCCTCCACCCCTCCACGTCCACAGGTCAAGCACCACGTCTCTGTAGAGTTCCAGTAAGGAAGACCTACAGAGCCGGTCTTCATGTGGAAAGTGGTTGCACCAACATAAGCTTTGTGCTGGCCCTCTGCACAAGGATGAGTTTCACTTTATGCTAATAAGCTGAACAGATTTTGGCCTCTGTATTCATAAAATTTCCTCTGTCTTTTCTTTTAGATGCAATTTATAACTTGGCAAGCCTCTATTTCATTCTAATCTATTATAATAGATATTTGCCCACTGGTGGTATAATTCCTTTCCTGACCCTCAGCAATCAAAATCTGTCACCATGCCGTAATGATCCTTTGATCACTCCATATATGTGATCTTCACTAGGATAATGATCCTCAAGGAACTCTATTTTTTCCCCTCTTTTCTACTGTGGAACATAGTTTGACATCTTCAACTGATTACGTAACACCACAACCAGAGAGAAAAGAAGGCATTTTGGAAAGGAGAAATTGTATTTGTTAGAAAAGTAGTTTTTTTTTTAAATTGTAATATTCTTAGTAACATTTAGAAATAAATAAATAGTCATACTAAATTTACGAAGCCAATGGCTAAAACTGTATCTGTTACTACTTGAACACTGAGTGAAGCAGTGACTAATGTACGTCTGATCTGATTTAACATTTGAAAAGGACAAACATTGCCCACTGCTTTCAGACTTCACATACTTTCTTTTGAAAAAGATATATTGTTTTAAAGAAGAATTGTGTAGGCAGGAAAGTTGTTCGCGCTCCTCTGGATGTGCAGACACTGACATGCTGCCAAATCAGCGTTGTTCTTCTGCACAGTGTGAGGCGATTTTCTTACCCACCTCAATGTGTTCAGTGAGGAAACATCTTCTGAGGAGATAGGGATTGTCTGGAAGTGAAGTGAGATTAATACGTGACCTCACTTGCCTTGATTTTACCCTTGGAGCCATATAGTATTTGTGTTTAGTTAATATTTTCACACAGTTCACCTCCTTCACTCAGGCCTGGTCTACACTACAAAATTAGGTCACTTTGTGTTGACCTAGTTGTGCATGTGTCAACACTTAAATTTGTCTCCCACTGCTATAAGCATCCCATTATGCCAACATAGTAACATCGCCTCCCCCAAGTGGCATTGAGCCATGATTGATGTACTGAGGTTGACACAGAGCCAGTGTAGACACTGCATTGCCTATGTCAACCCCAACAGTCCTCCAGCAGCTGTCCCATAATGCCTGACACTGACTGCTCTGGTCAAAACCGTGAACTCCACTGCCCAAGGGTCTTATAGACCGGAAGGCACCTTCCCCTTTAAAACCTTGTGATTTTTTTAAATGATTGCCTAGCTTGGTGAGCAAACCTACCAGCTCTCCACTGTTGTGTGCAACTGCCCAACTGCCCATGCCAGCAACACACTCCAGGCATGCTCCAGCTTGGAGGAGACAGGAGATATTGGAGCTCCTGGGCCTACGGAGAGAAGAGGCTGTGCAAGCAAAGCTATGGGCCAGATGTAGAGACATCGACAGGCTGAGGAGATTGAACAGGGGATGCAGGAAAAGGGGTACAACAGGGACCAGCAGCAGTGCTGCAGGAAAGCGAAGGAACAGTGTCAGGCATCTCAGAAGGTCAGGGAGGCCCACAGTCGATCCGGTGCTGAGCTTCAGATCTGCTGCTTTTACAAAGAGCTGCATGCCATACTTGGCAGAGCCCCCACCCGCACAGCCCATCATGGATACCTCTGAGAAGCCCAAGCCACAGGGCCCTGGTGTGAATAGGATCAGTGACAAACACAGTGTAATAATCATAAATGTACAGCAAGCACCACCGTATGAACAGTTGCACTGTCAGTGTTATATTCACAGATGTGCACAAAGCACCACACCATTCTTAACAGGCCTCAACACAGCAGGGCCTGGTAGAGCACAGTCCACCAGAACGCATTACTGTGTCTTGCTGTTAAAGTGCTCTTTCAAAGCCTCCCTGAGCTGCATAGCTCCCTGTTCAGCTCTTCTAATAGCCCTTCTGTCTGGCTGTTCAAACTCAGCAGCCAGCTGCTACATCTCTGCCCTTCACCCCAGGTGGCAACTTTTCCCCTTTTGCTTTCACAGACATTATGCAGGACACAACAGGCAGCTATAACCATTGGGATATTTTCCTCACTGAGGTCCAATCTTGTGAGTAAACAATGCCAGCATCCCATCAATCTACCAAAAGCAAGTTTAACTGTCATTCTGCACCTGCTGAGCTGGTAGTTTAGTCTGTCCTTAGTGACGTCAAGGTTTCAAGAGCCAGGGGAGCAAGGGGTAGGCTGGACCCCCCAAGATCACCATTTCAACATTACCAATGGTAATCTGCTGGTCAGGAAAGAAAATCCTTCTTGTAGCTTTATGAACAGTCCTGTGTTCTCAAAGATGTGAGCATCATGCACCTTCCCTGGCTAGCCCACACTAATGTCAGAGAAGTGTCCCTGGGAATCCCCCAAAATAGTCCTTTCTGTTGATGTACTCTATGGCAAGGTGGTCTGGTGCCAAAAATAGAGAGATGCATGCTGTGTGTTGCTCCACCAGTGTTCAGGAACCCCACTGCTGAAAATCCATCCGCTATGTCTTGCACAATGCTGAGAGTCACAGTCCTGGAGGTGATTAATGGCCCTGCACACTTGCATGACAATCAGAGCTGGCTCCAGGCACCAGCATTCCAAGCAGGTGCTAGGGGAGGCAGTTAGAAAGGGGCAGCAGTGTTTCCGCGGCGGCAGTTCCTCTGTCCCGCCGGCCGCTGCAGCAATTCCGTGGCAGCTTCTCCCTTCTGCCATCCGCGGTGGCAGTTTTTTTCACTGCCTGAGGCAGCAAAAGCTGTAGAGCCGTCCCTGATGACAGTGGCCCTTCCAGTGGATTTTACAACACCAAAATGATTTCCCACTGATTGGTTGCAATCTGGTGTTGCATGTTTCCACAGTGTGATTGTCACTTGCTTCTGCCAGTGTAACTCTCATTTCGGTGTCCTTGTGCTGCAGGGCTGAGGTGAACTCGACACACAGATCCAGGAATGTGGCCTTGCACATCCAAAAGTTCTGCAGCAATTGCTTGCCATTCCAAACCTGCATTATGATGCCATCCCATCGGTCAGTGCTTGTTTCGTGGCCCCAGAACCGGCACTTCACCATCTGCGGCTGCTCCATGACTGCCACCCACAACCTTGAATCGGTTCTCACTATGTCCCACAGCAATCTGTCCTCCAAGGAATTACCATGTTCCCTGCTAATTCGGTTCTTCTTGTGGCTCTGCAAATACTGGAGGATTGTGGGCCCTGTGCTTGCAATGCTCATAGTGCAGAGCTGTGCAGGCTCCATGCTTTTTGTCAGAGATGGTGGACAGTGAGTAGGGCTGTGCGGGTTTGTTGGATTTTGAAAATGGGCATGAAATTATGGGATATAGCTGACATTATGGGCTAGAGACAGTTGCATGCTGCGAAGTTGACACTTGGCTCCCAGCCAGCCAGGTGCAACTCTTTTCGGTCCCACCATGCATTGACAAAACTTTCCAAAAGACAATGTGCCCGACAGTGGCATGTTGTACACTGGGATACCTTCCCATGATGCTCTGCACTGTGCTTTGATGCAACCACTGGTGAGTACATGCACCACTGACACAAGGAGCCACGTATGCATGCTCACAAGTGATACACTAACTGCGGTGGCTTTTTGTCAATGTAACTTGCATTGACCAAAGTGTGTAGCTTAGACAGAATTTCAGTTCAGCTATGGAAGAGGAAGAGAATGAGACTTTTGTTTGGGTTGTGTGACTATAGAGAGAGAAGAGAAAAGGAAATTGCACATAAATCACAGCCAAAGACAGCAAACAACTGGACAAGGTCACATTTTCCCTTCCTGTTTTTAAATTCTATTGAATGGTTCCTGCATATTTTTGTTACACTTCCTATTTGCAGCCTAAACTTTACAATTATAGTTCTTTACATCAGATAAAATCATTATGCAATTAAACTCAAAATATGCCAATGTGTCTCAGCACTTCATTAGTCAATGTTTAAATAATGTCTGAAATATTAAAATGTATATTTAATATGAATTTATCTAACCCAAGAGAGAGGTGTATTCCCATATTTTCCTTTACAGATTCACATGAGAGGGAGGATGAAACATACCTCTTTTTTTTTTGGCTTCCTTTGCTCAATATTTTTACTGTTCTTCCTTCTACAGCAAGTGGCAAGTCGAGCCACCTTCTTACTTTTAGAAGCATACATGCTGTAGGTCACCTCAAAGTGATGACTCATGGAAACTCCAGCCTCTGCAACACTTTTGACAGAGTTGCTGCTGAATTCTATCTGACAGACTTTGTTCTTAAAGTAGGTGTCAGATGCTTTCATCTTTTTTGGTGTTACTCTGGGCATGAAGATTTAAGTTTCAGTTCAAATAAAATTTTAGAGACCTTGTTTTCATCTCGGTAGCTTTATCCTCACTGGTATCCTCTGTCACCGTTATGTTCCTCTCCCCTTTGCATCACTTCATCTGTTGTTTCTTATCATATTAATAGTAAGGAGTAGACCTGGGCAAATAACTGATTTTTTTCAGTTTGCTGGGCATCCTGAAAAATCATGAAAATAAAATAATTTGGGGTTGAGTGGAAACAGAAATATTTGAAAATTTTTAGTGAACTAAAAAGTGAAAAAAAAAATTGCTTGACCAAAATGAAGCATGTCATTCAGTTTCAAACTTTTTAACCTATATATATATATATATATATATAATTTTTCAAAAAATTAACATTGAACTAAATTTCTAAACAAAAATAATTTGGAATAAAAAATCAAAATGAAACATTTTGAAAATGTCAAAACAAAATGTTTAGGTTTTTCAGTTTTTTTTTTTTAGTTTAGTTTTTCTTCACTGAAAAAAGTAAACAAATCTGACACAAATTCACAAAATATGTTGTTTAACCAAATATGTATTTTTTTGGTGAAAAAGTTTTTGTCCTAGAAATTCTTTTCCAGCTAGTTCACAACTTTGACTCCTGGCTTGGGATTTGCTTTACCTTGCACTTCCACCAGCAACCCCATTGCTCTTTTTGCAAATGCTGACATGAGTACAAAGTAACCCCGCTCCTGAGCCTGAACAATTAACAAAGTTAATTGTTATAGCTGGATGATATAATAATTACTTTACTATCACATACATACCAATGAACTGTGTAGTAGGGTCATGTAGAGATGATGTCGTATTGCTGTTCACCATAAAATATGGGATTTTTTTATAGTGAATTAAATTGACCATCTGTCTTGGTTTTACTGGGACCAGTCCCAGATTTTCATATGATGTTCATCTATATGCTGGAAATTTCTTTCAGGACACATGCACTGACCCATTTTTTTTCATTTCATCAAATGTTTAAATAAAAATGTTTCTGTTTTTTTAATAACTGCAAATGTTTGACCAAGACATTGCTATACCAAGTATAATTTGGTCCAGAAGAACATCCATTGGAAAGAGTGTTCAGAACTCAGAAAAGTAAAACGTCAAATGAGTACAGACACTATAGAAAGGGTTATTTGACTCAAATTAAATCTTAATGACCCTTGCTTGGTAGTTCGTGACAACTTTATTCTGAAGACTCGGTTGTTGGAGAAAAAAAATCCTCCAATGCAAGAAATATGCACATATTGCTTTAGTGTAAAAATGACAATAATGACACCAGTGTAAATTTTTAATGTGTTCCTTTGTCTTTTAAATGACCCTATAAAATATGTCATCACAAAAGTGTCCCAGTATTGATTCTTGAAGAGAAGTTCACCTTACTTTTAATGTATTTTTCTACCTGTGTAAATATTCATCACTGTTATACGAGGGTCTCTAAAATTAATGTAAACCTTTTGGGATGATTATACACAAAGTGGGCAATATCACACTATGATATTAACCTTCACAAATATGGCAAGACGGGTTTCCCTTTTTGACTAGTAAATGTCTTAAGCTAGTAGAGCTTCCATCTTGATGTCTTAAGATCCCCTATTTTGGTTGGCTAACACTAATCACTCTAGGAAGAATCAGAACTGTTTATTGTCTGTGTTGTTTTGCACACACATAGTGTCAGTCGCATCTTCAACTGGTGCAAATTGATAGTTCCACTGAACTGGTGGTGTTTTGCTTCTGTCAATAAGACACAGATTTCCCTGAGGCTTTACATTAACAGACCTGTATTCTGAGACATTACAAGCAGGGCTGCAGCACTTTGACTGCTTCTTTATCTTTTGTCACTTTGATCTGCCCTCTCACCTATGCCTATTCTGCATCCTTGTATGCAGCCCTGTTGTAGCTGTGTTGGTCCCAGGACATTAGAGAGACAAGATGGATGAGGTAATATCGTTTATTGGACCAACTTCTGTTGGTGAGAGACACAAGCTTTTGAGCTTACACAGAGCTCTTCTTTAGGTTTGAGAAATTTACTCAGAGCTGTGACCCACCTTGTCTCTCTATTCTATATCCTGCTGTATAAGATTTTGCACAGCTCAGGCCCTTAGAGATTCTAGCTGCAGCTCCTTCATGTGGGTGGGAAGCTGCTCTTGTAACATCCCCTTTGTCATGTTTGCTTAAGGCAGTATACCTAAGTAACAAAATGCAGTTCTGTAATAAACTTTGTAAAACAACAAATATTAGAACAACACTTAACAGAATTTATGCAACAATGGTTGATGTAGTTTGACAGGGTCAATGATTTACCATTCATTCAGTACAAAATATTTGTATCTGGATGGTGGTTTGATGTCCCTTCGTGTGTGAGTACTTTTCATGGTGCCAAGAAAGGCTATTTTGTGTGGTTTGTCATTGCTCTAGATTTTGTGTGACCCTTCACGTCATTGGAGGCATGTTCTACTGGTTCCACCTCTGTTGTGTTTGTGTTAGGCAGTGAATTTATTGTATTCAATTTATCATTGTTAGGAGGCTCTTACAGTTACTTCTTGCCTCACATCAGGTTTTCATTGGCTGTAGGATATTGTATTGGATGGATGAATTCATGGTTCTGGCAATATGTATGTTCATCAACTGCAACAGCAGAGGAGCAGGGATTTATCTGCTCCATGCATGTTGCCCTTTTTCATACGCAGGATCTGTCATGAGGAAATAGTCACACTTTTTCCAGGTTGTATTTCTGGAAGGTGTTCGGCCTGTCTGTCCTACTAGATTTTAGCTTTGTTGCACTTCTCTCAAATTGATCTGTGCCCCCTTCTGCTACTTCAGGTTTTAATAGTACATTGACTGTAGGTACAAATATGCTTGTGTGTCTGGATATTAGACATTGCACAGGGCTGCTGGTCATGCCTTCATTGGGGCATGCACAGTACTTCTCCACTCTAGGATAACTTGTAATTGTTTTCCTTATTCCTTAAGGTTTACTTTAAAAGAGGTTTTGCAATTCTGATAGCTGATTCAGCTTTGACATTGGACTGATTCTTGTACTGGGAGGCTCTGATATGGTTAAATCCCCCATCTTTGGTGAAGTGTGCAAATTCCTTGCTGATTAACTGCCGTCCCTTATCTGAGATTACCAGATCAGGTATGCCATGTCTACTAAAGTGTTCCATTGCTTTGTCTATTATTGTTGCTGCAGTGATATTTGATAGTTTGTTTAATTCTCAAAAGTCAGAGTAGTAATCAGCTATGACCAGGTATTGATTGTTTGTTTTGTTTTTACAACAAAAAGGTCCAGTCCCACCTTGCTGCAAGTTCTGTTGGGAATGCCATGTATCTTCAAAGTTTCCTTCTGCTGACTTGTTTGGAATTCTGCATATGTCTCAAGGTTTCTTATCAGGTCTTTAAATTCACTGGTGATATTTGGCAAGTACATTACACCCCTAGCATTGCTTTTAGGCATTCTTCTAGCCCAGAGTGGCCGTGATGTGTTCAAGATAGGGTTTCTCTTCTTAAGGCTTTATATAGAAGTATTCAGTTGCTTTTGAATATATTCCTGCACACTGAGTTCATCATGATAGTTCCAGTATTCATGAGTGGCCTCTGGAGCCTCTTCATGTGTGTCCGGCCATCCTGTTAAAATAACAGACATCAGAATTCGTAGCTCTTTATCTTGTATACTCACAGACTTTCTGTAGTCCTTGCTGGTAAACAGGAATGTAGCTGACTTGATTAATACTATATCTTTTTGTTTTTCCTTTATTTTAATTAGGTTAAGGATTTTGCAGTCCTGTTCATTTGTATCACATTCTTTGTGGCCGAGCTACTCTGCACAGGAAAAAGAAAAGGAGTACTTGTGGCACCTTAGAGACTAACCAATTTATTTGAGCATAAGCTTTTGTGAGCTACAGCTCACTTCATCGGATGCATTCATGAAGTGAGCTGTCGCTCACGAGAGCTTATGCTCAAATAAATGAGTTAGTCTCTAAGGTGCCACAAGTCCTCCTGTTCTTTTTGCAGATACAGACTAACACAGCTGCTACTCTGAAACCTGGATAGGAAGTCTGCTTTATACATTTAGGTTCCTTTTTTATAGCTTCCTTCTCAGTGACAATGTTGTAGTATTAATAGCATATATTGGAGGGATTTTGGAGCTGTTAGCAGTGGTTTCTTCAAAATGATTCAAGTGGTTTATAATCACTTCCAATGTGTATGGATTTTTGACCTCAAATATTCTGATCAAATTTCACAGGCAAATACGACTGATAGACATTCTTTTTCAATGTGAGCATATTGTCATTCATTCAGAGATAAGGAGCTTGATGCAAAGACTTCTACTGTGGTTTTTGTTTGTTTGTTTGTTTTTTTCAGGAAGGCTGCTCCAACTATAGTTTCACTTGCATCAGATTGTATGGTAATGACTTCTTTCAAATCATAATATTTTAGCACAGGGGTGTATGGTGACCAAGTCTTTAATGTGATTGACTGCTGTGTTATGCTGGGGTAGCCAGACCCAAGTTGCACCTATATCTATAAAGCATCTAAGAGGCTCACAGATGTCCAAGAGACAAGGGAGGAATTGGGACAAGTAATTAACAAATTCTAACAGCCATTGCAGAGACTTGGCATTTGAAGGTTTGGGCATTTGCTGCATTGCCCTCTCCTTTTCTGGATCTGGGCACAGGCCCTGTGAGGTCCCATGCATGATACGTCACAGTCTCATCTTCTGCTTGTGGAGTTTTAAGTTGAGCTCCTTAGCCCTTAATAGGAAATTAGTTTCAGAGTAACAGCCATGTTAGTCTGTATTCGCAAAAAGAAAAGGAGTACTTGTGGCACCTTAGAGACTAACCAATTTATTTGGGGACAATGTATACCGTCAAATCAGCGGCACTGCTATGGGTACCCGCATGGCCCCACAGTATGCCAACATTTTTATGACTTAGAACAAAGCTTCCTCAGCTCTCGTCCCCTAACGCCCCTACTCTACTTGCGCTATATTGATGACATCTTCATCATCTGGACCCATGGAAAAGAAGCCCTTGAGGAATTCCACCATGATTTCAACAATTTCCATCCCACCATCAACCTCAGCCTGGTCCAGTCCACACAAGAGATCCACTTCCTGGACACCACAGTTCTAATAAACGATGGTCACATAAACACCACCCTATACCGGAAACCTACAGACCGCTATTCCTACCTACATGCCTCCAGCTTTCACACTGACCACACCACACGATCCATCGTCTACAGCCAAGCTCTGTGATACAACCACATTTGCTCCAATCCCTCAGACAGAGACAAACGCCTACAAGATCTCCATCAAGCATTCTTACAACTACAATACCCACCTGCTGAAATGAAGAAACAGATTGACAGAGCCAGAAGAGATCCCAGAAGTCACCTACTACAAGACAGACCTAACAAAGAAAATAACAGAACGCCACTAGCCGTCACCTTCAGCCCCCAACTAAAACCCCTCCAACGCATTATTAAGGATCTACAACCAATCCTGAAGGATGACCCAACACTCTCACAAATCTTGGGAGACAGGCCAGTCCTTGCCTACAGACAGCCCCCCAACCTGAAGCGAATACTCACCAGCAACCACATACCACACAACAGAACCACTAACCCAGGAACCTATCCTTGCAACAAAGCCCGTTGCCAACTGTGCCCACATATCTATTCAGGGGACACCATCACAGGGCCTAATAACATCAGCCACACTATCAGAGGCTCGTTCACCTGCACATCCACCAATATGATATATGCCATCATGTGCCAGCAATGCCCCTCTGCCATGTATATTGGTCAAACTGGACAGTCTCTACGTAAAAGAATAAATGGACACAAATCAGATGTCAAGAATTATAACATTCATAAACCAGTTGGAGAACACTTCAATCTCTCTGGTCACGCCATTACAGACATGAAAGTTGCGATATTACAACAGAAAAACTTCAAATCGAGACTCCAGTGAGAGACTGTTGAATTGGAATTCATTTGCAAATTGGATACAATTAACTTAGGCGTGAATAGAGACTGGGAGTGGCTAAGTCATTATGCAAGGTAACCTATTTCCCCTTGTTTTTTCCTACCGCCCCCCCTCCTCAGATGTTCTTGTTAAACCCTGGATTTGTGCTGGAAATGGCCCACCTTGATTATCATACACATTGTAAGGAGAGTGATCACTTTAGATAAGCTATTACCAACAGGAGAGTGGGTTTGTGGCGGGGGGGAGAAAACCTGGATTTGTGCTGGAAATGGCCCAACTTGATTATCATACACATTGTAAGGAGAGTGACCACTTTAGATAAGCTGTTACCAGCAGGAGAGTGGTGTGGGGGGAGAGAAAACCTTTTGTAGTGGTAAACACCCATTTTTTCATGGTTTGTGTGTGTAAAAAGATCTTCTGTACTTTCCACAGTATGCATCCGATAAAGTGAGCTGTAGCTCACAAAAGCTTATGCTCAAATAAATTGGTTAGTCTCTAAGGTGCCACAAGTACTCCTTTCCTTTTCCATTTGTTTCATTGCTTTCAGTATTTTTTTCTTTTAATGCTATATGGACTCTGCATGGTAGGTGTTGCACTGACTGGATGTTTCTGTTTATTTTTAAGTGTAGTGGACCTGGGAGGCAACCTAGTCCTTCAAATACATTATTGTACTCCCTCATGTTTCAAGCCCTGGAGATGCCACCTGGTTGTGTTTGTCTGTGTGCATTGTTTTCTACTGTCTGTCAGTTTATTGTATGAATTTTAGGCAGAAGGCTAAATCCAATGTGTTCGCTTGTATTGGCCTATAGACATGATTTCCGTCTGGAATTCACAACCTGAAATTCTAGCAGGTATACCTTCCAAGGTATACCTTCCATGCAAGACACATTGCTCTAGTGGTGTGAGGATGACACCATCATAGAGTTTTAATTTAGCATTGCTTGGCTGCAGTTTTACTGGTCCATCTTGCATGATGTTGATGAAGTCCTCATGGCCCATTACATTTACAAATACTCTACTATCCATTTGGCATTGTATGTCTTGCTTGTGCCAGCACTTTGATGTCACTTTGTAAGGTGGTTGTAGGAGCTTAACAAATAATTTTATTTTCTTTGTGTGTACTGTTCTGATATCACCCGTATAAAGGATCTCACTATCTGAGCTTCTGCTCAGCTCATCTTTGCTCACCTCTACTATACGGTGTGTTGCTTTCCTTTGCTTTCTTTGTCTGCACATGTGTGCATAGTGATTCCTCTTGTCATGGTTTCTGCACATAGTGCTTCAAGCTGGGCATTTGTCTGCTTAATGTCTTGTACCACAGTTTTCAGAGCTTTCATTGTGAGCAGTGCTTGCCTCATCATGGTACTTATGGAGGGGTTTTATTAATTATTATTATCATTATTATTTATTATTACTATTATTATTTCTGTAGATTCCTGTATTTGTTTTTATTTACATAATGCATACATTTTCTCCTATGTGCTTACCATCTTCACTTGAGTGAGAGCTTATTCATTCACTTTGCACATTTCTATGCCCCCTGCTATTGTTAGCGTGGGGTTTCTGAACATTCTTATCTGAGCACCTTTGTCTTTGGTTCCTATGACTAAACCATCTCATATCAACTCCTCTTTCATCTGTACTCACATGAATTGACCGTCTTGTGCAGCTTGGCAGTATAGTGGTCAATGGTTTCTGTGGATCCTTTCTTACACTTGTTGAAGAGGCAGCATTCATATATGACATTTCTTGTAGGTTCAAAATGTTTTTGGAGCATGTCCCAAGTTTTGGAGGGATGTCCAGGTGAGGCTGCAGCATGTAACATTCTTTCCTCATCACTGACAGCAGTGCTGCAACCCTTATGATTTTAGCTTTTTTATGGCACTTTCATGATTTCCTCATTTTGCTCTGAAGACATGCCCTTCCATGCCCCTGGGTACAGGAACTGAAATCAGGCTTGCTGCCATGACTGAGATCTGTGTTTTGTCTGACTGTGCAAGTCTAGCATTCAGATCTGCTCAGCTGTTTTGTCCTTACAGGGCCACGTTTACCTCTGACACCATGTGCTGGTTCTGTCAATAAGCTACAGAAATTCCTGAGGCATTACAGTCACAGACCTTTATTCCATATGTCTGAGACATTACAAACAGGGCTGCAGCACTGATTGCTTCCTTATCTTTTGTTACTGTAATCTGTCCCCTCGCTGGGTGCCAGTTGTTCTATATCCTGCTATATAAGGTGTTGCACAGCTCAGGCCCTTGGAGGTTTTAGCTGCAGCTAAGTCTTGTGGTTGGGAAGCTGACTCTCATATCGAGTGGAGCTATGTTGATTTCCATCAGCTCAGGATCTGGCTCACAGTTTATCATCTTTTTAGCATTTGTGTAAAGTGCTGGTTATTCTGCAGCTCCCCACAGCAATAGGAATAAGATTAACAGGTGCCAGGCAAACTTCACTGCAACATCAATGAGCAAGACAGGTATTTCCAAAGATGGCTAAGGACCCAATTGGCATTTGGGTTCTGTGACAGAGTGCTGGAAGCTAACGGGTGAGCCAGCACTCTGATCACTTAGGTGTCCATCAGCTCCCCTGGAGAAGGATGAATGAGGATATTCAGCTAATTAGCTAATCTGGCAGGGAGAGTTGATGAACCAGCTGAGGGGTATAAAGAAGACTCAGGAAGGCAGCGATGGGGAAGGATCTGAGCTAGCTGAGCTCAGGATTATCTCCAAACCCCACATTAAGTTTTTTTTCTGTTCCATCATGGTCTAGGACAGCGGAGGGAACCCTATTTTTTTTTAGTAGCTCCATAAACTCTCCACTTGAAAGTATAAATACACTAATGGTTCTGGTAATTGTTAGACACACATTGCTATGCACTGCTTCATGTTTTGTCTCTTTTGACTTTACTGATGGAACACGCATTTTTTCCTCTCTTTTGTGAAAGTTCAGGCTTGAAACAGCCTCTGACTTCGTCATCTACAGCCAGCATCAAGCCTCTTATGACTTAATCTCCATCTTCTGGGTCCTGTCAGTAGCAAAGTGTAATTCAGAATGTTTGCATGGTGAATTAGAAGACATAGCTGATTTAAATTAATGACTGTGTTGTATACCTCGTGACACCAAATACTGTGAGCATAAATGATGAGTGCCATGGAAATGTGGAGTAGAAGTCCTGCTTATGATATTAGGGCTACCTTGATTGGCAGAGGAAGGGTATCCCGCAAAATATTCTTCATATTCAAGGAAGAAATGATGTTGTCCTTGTTCTACTTGTCAGCACTGTGGCTGGTCATGCAGTCGTTAATGCAGATCTAGACATGCTTTTTGCTTTTTTTCCTGACTGGAGAAAATAATGCAGTGTACTTGACTTTCCACCTGCAATTTTATACCTCACTGGTTTAATCTTATGAAAAACAGACATCCGATTACCTCAGCTTTTGAAGAAAGAGCATTTGCAATGCTGCACAGTCCCCCTTCAGGTTGGGGCTTATGTAATTCATCCTATTATAGTATCTGGATTAGTGACAATTTATTGTTTGACTGTTTGGATCATGAAACTGCAATGTTCAGTATAACTCTATAACAGGTTGCTTTGTTATGCTGGTTCTTCCCAGTAGCTATCATGAATGTTATAGAGGTGCTGATCACAATTCCATAGTTAAGAGTGAATTTGGTTTTGCCATTAAAGCAGGGATTCAACCTCTTGTTTTATATGAAAAAAAGCATATCCTCCCTGAGTGACAGTAGCTAGGTCAACAGAAGCAGCCTTCTGTTGACCTAGCTATGCCTACCCCAGGGGTTAGGGTAACAAAGCTACAGCACTCAGTGGTGTGGATTTTTTACACACACACTCCCAGTGTCATAGTTTGTTGACCTAAATTTTAAGTGTAGACTAGTCCTGAATTTCTATTTCTTTGTCATGCTGATGTCATTCATTTCTGGCTTTTCATTGTGTGTTTTATCCTAATTTCTTCTTTCAATTTGTGATCACTGATTCTCTGTTGTGCATGGTTGTGATGTTTTCCATATCTCGTGGTGGTGAGAATCTGCTAATGGAAATATTATGGTTAGAGACATATAATGATATGACTTGTTTTGATTTCTGATTCCTACCCTCCCACCCCCACCCAATTAGTTTAGTGTTATTTTAGATTAGCATTGTGAAAGTTGCTCAGTTCTGAGATAATGTTAGGGTCCGGAGTGCTGCAGAATCCCTACAGATTTCCGGGGGATATGTCATCTGGGCAAGGAGCCTGGCCCAGAGAGGAGAATAAGGACATAAGGCAACCAAATGACCACTCCATAAGGTAGTGCAGTAGCACCCCCAAATTACAATATTTTGAGGTTTGTGTGCTTGTTTGATTAAAATTGAAATTTTCTGTGGAAAGCTTGTCAGAAGGGATTTTATTTTGTTCAAAACCCCATTTTCCATCAAATGTCTTCGATAGAAAACTTCCAGCTCTATTGGAACTGTGTATTTTTAAGTTTTAACCTAAAAAAAGACACTATTTTGAAAAGTTATGAGCATGTCTAAACAGGGGCTTTTAACAAAACTCCCAACAGAACCTTAACTAGATTTTGCTAGTGCAATCACTAGAATCAGATCCAGCCAAATGTTACAAAATACCTGCTATCCCCAATTGATAGCCCTCCACTTTGTTCCTTTGCTAAATCTTAAGGAAAATCTGTGTTAGAAGCTCTACTTTCAACTCATTTTAGCTGTGGATGCAGAGTCTGAAAGTAGTGTACATTCAGCAAGAAGCAATCTCTGAACAGTGTTCTTACAGTGTCTTCTCCAGTGCACAATAGGATGATCTGAAGTAACCAGGCTTAAGATAATGCAGATTTTATGTCTTTCCTCTCCATTGAGTAAACAGTGTAGAACTTTCTTGTCTCACAAGCTGTGGCTCTTCTGTACTCCTTTTCAAATATTACATGGACCTTTAACAGTAGTTGAACTTTTATGCTAGAGTTTGAGCCCAATCAGTTGACAGTATTCCTTTTTTTAGGTGAGTCTTCTTAGGCAAGCCAACCTATTCAACCTCCACTGTCAATCTCTTGGGTGTGTGTCCTGTATGACTCTAAACAATCACTTAGGCATCCGTGGATTCAAATTGGTGGAAATGTGAGGCCCTGTTTGACCTGCAATAGACAGTGAAATTCTATGAAAAAGTGGATGTCCCAGGACTTAGGGTTCCAATCTAGGATGTAGCAGACTGAGGTTCAGTTCACTGCTCGGTCACAAGCTTCGTGTATGACTTGTGGAAATCACCTTGTGGAAATCACCTCTGCCTCAGCAAAATAGAAATATATTATCTTTCTATCTCAGAGAGAGGTCGTAGTGATATGCTTCTGAAAGATTGTGAGGCACCAAGAAGGTGCCTAAGGTGCCTCACATAAGTACCTTAGATCCTTGGCTACTTACCGGTGGAAACATACACAAGTATTATCATAGCTAAAAGTAGCTAGTCTTAAAATGTCGTTCTGTTGGACTGCAACCCTTTCATAGTAAAATATTACAAACTGCAGCACTTGACATTGTCGAAATGTTTGGTTTTCTGAAAAGTGTAATTTGCAGAGAAAAAAAAACCCTTTTGCTAGTTAAATTTTCACTGGTAACTAGTAGGTAGACCTACCTCTGAATGGGAGATATTTTTGTTACTCATAAGTGGACCAGTAATGCAGTTGCAGAATCAGTTTCCCCGATGGGCTATTGAATTAGACTGCTGAGTAGTGGTCATGAAAATTGAAAAGAGTGCAGCATATCTGCAGGTGCCTTCAGACTAACTGTACCTCTTTCCAGAACTCAACCTAAATAAAGCTCTGGTTTGGAAAGGCATCAAAAAATAAATGCTGTTTGGTAACACTAGACAATACACAGGTAAAAGCTATAGTATTTTCATGTTCTTCAGTTATAGCAAAGAAACCAGAACCCTTTAAAATAATGTACAAGGTGATTTTAGGATTTTATTTGTCTTTTCTATATTTGCCAACTACTTAGAACAAAACTTTAAAGAAATTGAAACAAACAAAATTGGGATTTAGGATTAATAATTGCTTATTTAGTGTCATACATTTCTATGACACTTTACGAACTTTTAGTAAGATTCTTCCCCTGCCGTGAATAATTTATAATCTGAAACAAGAAAAGGCATGGAATAATAATACAGAAAAGGAAGAGTATAGAAAGTTCTTCACTATAGTAAAAAGTTATTTTTTGAGGCATGACTGTGTGCTCACAAATAGCTAATCAGAGGAAGATATAGTGCCTGTGGCGAGCTGTTTACTCTCAAAGTCTTGCTTGTCCCAAGCACCATTGACTGAAATGGAATACAGATGCTGGGTGAGAAATACAATTTGAGGGCTTGATTCACCACATTCTTGTACCTTCTGTAGCCATTTATATCTGCCAAAATGGGTGTAAAAGGGTACCATAACAAAATTCTTCACCGGTGATAGAATTTTACACTACTTTGTGTAGGTATAAATGATGTTATGAGGCACGAGGCAGTGGCCTTTGGAGGAAGTGAGTTGTAGACACTGGACCTATGGCAGAGCTTACCTATAATCAGGTCCCAGTGAACTCCACAATTGTGCGGCCATCAAATTTTCTCCACTTCTTACTGCAGAATCCAAGTTTTCATTTAAAATGAAATGTATGCTTCTAGCCTTTACAATTGTGTACAAAGACTTGGAAACATGAACCCAGGGTAACTCATACAATCTTATTTTCCGAAGTCTGCAGGCAGTCTGAAATAACAGCTCTTAGAGCTGCAAACTACCCTATTCACCTCAAGGAAGGGGTTAAGTCTGAACCGTAAATATGACAAATTAAATGTGAACATTAACTCTTTCACTACTGATTACTTTTGCAAAAATACCCAATCTAAAAATGCCCCATTCCCAACTGTCAAAGCCTCCAGCTTTATTGTTTTAAGGAACTTCTGTAATGTTGGAGTCATGCATTAATAAACAAATGACTTTTTTTATTGAAATCTGGCTGCTGAGAATTTTCAGACAACAGCACCAGTATACTGGTGAGTCAGTTAATCTCTCCACAGAACTGGGGCCTGCTGTGTCATAGGCTACACAAGGCCTTGACTATAATAATATCACTTTTATGTTTCTCCCTCAACATTCCCCGAGTCTTAAATTCTCTCACAAGAAGATGAGGCTAGGCAAATGAAAGCCCACCATAGGGTTTCTGGTTTACTTATAGGGCTGTTCAACCAAAAAAATGAAAATCAAAAAAGTGTCTGTCAATATTCCTTCATAAGGTTAATAGTCTGTATAAAAAAAAGAAAAAAAACAACAAAGTAGGTAGGGCCCTATCATATCTCCCTGTCTTCACTTCTGCTCAACACAGCCCAATGATAAAAGGGAATTCGGGTTCTTTCAAAGGGCTGAGTGCAACTGGGCTCACCTGTATGTGACAACCTCAGGTCTGACCAGGAGATAGTCCTGCTGAAGTCTCTGAAACCTGTATGGGATTTATCCCTTCCAGAACTCTCAGTGCTGTCTGGCTCAATGGAACATTTTGCCAGGTACGCCACTGTGGAAGGGTTGAGGGGACACCTCTATCTTGAGACCTGTGCACCTGTCCTAGGATCTCATTTGTAGAGCTGGAATTCAGAAGATGAGCAGGGATGTACTTTTTGCATGTGGTAGAAGTGGAAGTGGTGACATTTTTGCTCACAGACTTACCCTGATGACTTTTTAGTTTAAATGTTTTTTTGACACATAAGGTGGAAATTGTTTCTCTGTTTTCTTCACGTGCATCTTCTCTCTTTTGGTTTTCCAATTTTGTGCGCAGGCAAGCCAACCTTTTTATTTCTCTCTCTCTCTCACACAAAAATTTTTTCTTTTTCATTTTCTAGCAGCAAAGACAGTTTATGGTGCTTTTGAAAGGTTCTTTGCAAGGCTGTCTGCCAGAAATTTAGAAATCTGCCAGGGAATTTAGAAATCTTAACTGACATCTGAGTTCTAGGTAACAATCCTTTTCATTAATATATTATGTCCAGGGCCCTGATCTTGCAGTTAGCCCTGTACAGGCACAGGGGTCTGCCCACAAAGGTGATTGCACGATCAGGATCTTTGTGATATTGCTCATTAAAACAGGATATGTTTTTGAATGCTAATATTAATTATTAGAATAGGCAAGAGACACTGAAAAGGTGGTGTTATCAAATGGAGAAAAGAGAATGGTCAGATGGTGAAACCAGAAAGGTCATTGAGTTCCGAAAACATGAGAACCTCAGAATTATGGAGTGCAGAATCTTTTCTTAGAGAATTGTGAAGCAGGCATTTGGAGTTCTGTCCAAAAAGGTGTTAAATCCATTCCATGAGTTTACTTCCTATAAGACATTAGAGACAGACACAAGTATCCTTGAAACTGTGGCTTCACATACTGTAATCAGAATACAAGGCTGAATGCCAGAACAGCACTGATATGGAGGGGGGGAAATGTCATTGAGAGAAGGATGGTGGGAGATTTATGCCAGTACATTTAACTCAGGGAACAAAAGATAATGTGTTATATGGTTTCCTGCTATAGAATTCTTTAATCCTGTTACTCCAATTCATGGCATCAAGGCCTCTTTAGAAACAGCAGCTTGCTACACTTTAAGAATAGAATCTGTGAAGAACTGTAATCCTTTTATTTTATAAACAGGCCCAATGCTGCAAGTGGCTTCACCCAGGTAGATCTCTGCAACCTCATGGAGCCTCAGTGAAGTCAACAAAAGCCCCTTGTGAGACTAGACAAACACTGGTGGAGCATCTCCTCCCTGATGCAAGTTGAAGGTGATCAGTTCCTCTCAGACCACCCACACGGTCACAGTTCCAGAGTAATAGCACCTCCGAACCCTTCCTGGCCTCCTTGAGGGCACTCCTCCTCAAGTCTTAGACTTCTAGCCATCACCTTCCTTGGGGCAGGGACTCATGTTCCTTTCCCTTCCGACCAAGGATTTAGCCTGCAATTTCCTTTTTAATTCACAGTGCTTAAGTGAGCAGGTATGAAATTCTGCTCTATCCCGGGGGATGACAGCGTTTACCAGTCAACAACCAGCTTTCACAGAGCACAGCAGATTACATTACAGAGAAAACACATAAGACAAACCATCTACACCCCTGCTAAGTTTACTCGGTGAAGACCCTAGCAGATTTCAAAAGTCTGTCAAACCATTCTAGAAGAGCTTTGCCCTCTTGGTTAAAGTTGTCAATTTGTGGATCAAGTGAAAGTTGTTGAATCAAAGCAGGCTGCCCCTTTATACCACTCTTCCTCCTTTGTTTGCTCCTGAATCCAGTCAAAAGCAGTATATGCGTTTCCTCCCAAGGGGTGATACTTCTCCAGAGTTTTTACCTGTCTAGGAATTTGCATTAATTACTCCATACCCAGTGATTTTAGTTCTTGCAGGAAGCTCTGTAATCCTCCCCCATGGAGCCAGAATACAATCTCTAAAGCAAATATACATATAACATATATACATATAACATTTATAAGTATAATAGTCTGAACATCCTGTGGCCCCTTAGCAAGAGGCACTTCTCAATATAATAATCTCTGAAGTTGCCCCACTTCCAGGGTCTCACATTTGTGACATCTCTCCCATTGGAAGAGAAATTTAACCCTTTCACTTCTAGCTGGTAACAATGCAAGAGTGCTTTTCGGACTGAGTCACACATTCTTTCATAAAAATAAAAACAGGAATTTATCAGTTTTACACACACACCCCATCTCATGGGATCAGACCCAAAGTTAAGGTAACGCTAAGGATTTTTAAATGGGCCTGGAGGATATAGGTGCTCAAATCCCACTGAAATTCAATGCAGCTGTGTCTAAACTCGTTAGGCTCCTTTTGAAAATACTAGCCTTAAATGTTATATATTAGTGCAAAATATTATTGAAGCAGGCCATAGCAGAGGTGGTCAGAGAACTCAAGACTGCATCTTCCACCTCCTTCAACAGCATTTTCAAATTCACAAAAACAAGATGAGAGACAAAAAGCACATTTTTTTTAGTTTTGTTCTCCTTCACTGAAAAAAAAAATCAGTCCCCAGAAATTCCCAGAAATGCCATATCACACAATGAACTGATAATGTTTGTCTGAAAGTATTTTTTTCTATCCATTTTGCCCAGCTCTAATCCCAATGGCAAGAAACCCACTGATTAGTAAATTCCCCATTGTGTATGGAATGAGTAGCCAAATTTTCTGCTGAGATACCTGAATTCATTATTAAACTCATTGGCACTAAGTTAAAACTGAGAAAGAAAGAAACTCATGTGAAATCATCCTGTTTCAGAATGTGGTTTAGATGTTAATGTTTCATGAAAAAACACTTTACTTAACAAGTTTAACTGTAGTATTATAAACTTCCTAACTAAGCTTTTTAGCTAAAATATAAAATGTTTTAACTTGGAGCTTTTGCGTCTCTAACAAAATAATTTAAAGCCAACTTCATTTCCTCATTGTTCAATAGTAAGGCATTTAATAACCTACAAAATGAAAGAGATTTTAAAATAGTCTCTAATCATTATAACCATACAGAGCAATGCATTTTTTTTCCTAAAATGTACTTTGCATAGAAAATGCAATAGAATAGGCATACAAATATATTTGCAAAGGGTACATCTCTTATGTAAGAATACAAACCATGATTATAAAACCTTTCTGGCTCGCTCTTTAGTGGTCAATCCACATGAAGAGAACAAAGTTGTGCATATAATCCTGAACCTACCAAAATGTATGCATATGCTTAAAGTTAAGCACCTGCATAAGTGTTTGAAGGATCAAGGCTATACTGTGTGCAGACCCTTACAGAGTCAAACTGAAGACAGTGGAGTTCCATGTGAGTGCAGGGGTCTCCCTCTGTGGATCAGATTGCAGGACTGGGGACTGCTGAGGTTAATGGACTCCTCACAGGGTGAAATCCTAGACCCACTGAAGTCAATGGCAAAATTCCCATTGACTTCAGTGGGGACGGGATTTCATCTTGGGTGTGTAAATTAAGCATATGCCTCGGCCTTTGCAGGATCAGGGCTTCTGTGTACATGTGGGAGGACAGGGAATGATAGTGAAGATTTAAATGCAGCTTTTATCACATCCAGTGAACTGAAGCTGAGCCCATTTTTATGTCCAGGTTTATTCTCCTCTGCCTTCACCAGTGCAAACCAAGGATCACTTAAGTTATACTAGGGCTATACCAGTTTAACAGACCTGAGAAGCAGGCCAAGTATCTTCAATGCATATGTTGCCAGTCCAACCAATTGGTCATAATACATTACTCGTAATTAATACTCATGGAATTATTTGTTGTCGATAAGTGCCAAAATGACAGGTAAGCTATCTTTGAATAAATTTACATTTATAAAAAAAAGTAATTAGCTCTATAGATGGCAAAATAACTGTTTACAGCTAATTTATCAGAATGTTTTTCTGTCAATCAAATAAAATATTCATGGTTTCTTTCCATGATGAGATTAGCTTGGATAATTAAACAAGTTAAACCAAGAGCTGACCTGGAGAAGATGCTAGGGTGCCAACACTTTCACCTTTTGTAACTAGTGTGCCAGAATATATTTCAATTAGCTTAGTTTCTCACAGGCCTAACATGAAGAGACAGAGAAGGAATAGGCTTTTAAACCTTAAAACCCAATCACCCCCAAATGCTGGGCTCTTAAGTAAATCAACACAAAAGTAGCCATCCTTCAACAAAATAACTTCAAAAACAGATTTCAAAGAGAAACTGCAGAGCTGTAATTCATTTGCAAAATTAACACCATTAATTTGGGCTTGAATAGGGACAGGAAGTGGCTGGCTCACTACAAAAGCAATTTTCCCTCTCTTGGTATTGACATCTCCTCATCAATTATTGGGAATGGACCACATCCACCCTGATTGAATTGGCCTTGCCAGCACTGGTTCTCCACTTGTAAGGTAACTCCCTTCTTTTCATGTGTCAGTATATTTATGCCTGCATCTGTAATTTTCACTCCATGCATCTGAAGAAGAGGGGAGGTTTTACCCACAAAAGCTTATGTTACCTTTTTCAACACAAATGCATTTTCTAAAACAAAAAAAGAACATTTAACATGGCACACCATTCTTGAAATGCAAGACACAAACTCTAAAATGAGTTTCACTTTGTTTCTTCCTGCCTCAGTGAGCCTTTTTAGAAAATGATCTTACCTTTAATTTTGTCAGCCACAGTGCATGATTTTTTTAGTGGGAAGGGCATGCTGATATGTCAATAGCTATGTAGATAGGCAGAGTTTCTTTGGGAAAAGCCTCCTTTGTGGATCTAAGTTTTCTTCTGGCTGAATTTATTCACTCTTGACCATTTTTGGTGTACATTTCCTGCTTTTTTTTTTTCCTTTTAAATGGCAGTTATTCACACCTGTGATTAGAGACCAGCAGATTTGAGATCAAGCAGATCCCATTCTTTTTTTCCAAACTGTAACGTGAAAATGTCCAACTTCAGCTCTTTCCCCACAGCCTCACTCTTCCTCCCTTTCAGCTATAAGAGAGATCCTAAAGTGTTTAATGTATGGTAGGCTTTCTACCTATACACTTCTGAAAACCACCTTTTAGAATTCTATAGCATTTAAAGTAAACACTATACAAATCTGTTGATTTCATCCTTTTCAAATGCAGATCTTCAGCTGGTATAAATCAGCATAATTCCAATAGTGGAGCTACACTGATTAATACCAGGTGAAGAAATAGCTGACCATAAAAGTTTTAAACAGACCTTTTTCCATAAGGGCTTTCTAATAGTGACCATCCCTCTAAGCATGGAAGACTAAAAGTGGCAACCTCTGCATTTCATTTAAAAAAAAATGTTACATTTAGTCCTCTGCTTCAATCTCATCATCTGTAGTTGCTTCCCATTTGATTGTATATAAAACTGAAATATTCTGGCTGCCTAACAGGCAAGTTAGTTAGGGCTAAGTTTAGCAAGGTCTATAAACCACAGGCCAATTGTGAGTACACATGGGTTAGTTTCAAGCCAACATTAGGCAAACTAGGCTTGAGATATAGTTGTGGGTGGAAACTATGTAAAATTCCTTTTCTGAATTACAAAAAGAAATTCCCTGACCCTCTTCCCCCCCCCCCCCCCCCCGTGGCAACAGGCTTTCCTCTGTTGTTCATAGTTCAATATAAAATATATGCTTTCAATAAAATAATGTATTTCAAAAAGGAAATTGTTTTACATATTTTTTTCTTAACAATTACTAAACTGTGATTCTGATTCTCACTTGCACTAAGGCTCTTTACACTTTTATGGGGCCTGAAAGTGAATAGATGTGTAGTTTACACTCCATTCATGGCCCCTTCACACTTTCAGGTTGTGTGCCTTAATGCAAATGGGAATCAGACCATGTAAGCCTATGAATCATACAACAGAATCCCTGAAACAACAAGAGTTTTGTCTTTAGTTCAGATAGCCTTCTCCATGTGGAACTCCATTGACATCAGTAGGTATTCACATGGGAGCAGGAGTCCAACTGTGTGAAGTAGGATTGGGGCCTGTTTCAGCAACTTGAACCCAGATATCTCTTCAATAACTTGTGCCCCAATTCTGCAAACACTTGTGCACACGCTTAACATTAAGCACTTGAATAGCCTTATTGATTTCAATGGGACTATTCACTTGTTTAAGTTAAGCACATGTGCAAGTATTTGCAGGAACAGGGCAGCCTCCTCTTGAGCTGCTGGTTGTCTGTTATAGGTCTTTAGTTTCTGTGTCTTTCTCCAGACTTGCAACAGAGTTGTGGCAGGGAAGAATCAAATTCCATTTGTTTTAGCCTGCTTACTAGGAAAGACTCTTTATTGTTCCTGTTTTACTATTGTACTCAGTTTCTACTGGCCACTTTCTTCCTGTCTCAATTTTTTTCTGTCCCTTTCTCTGTGCAATTGTTCCTTTCTCGATGTGCTAGTCCCTCAACTCTTTCAGCTTCTCAGACTTTTGAGGTGACCCGCCTTACGAGTTTTACTGTTACTTTTGCAGTAAATGTATCAGTGCTAACTCACAAATTATGCAGGCTTTTATCGGTGTGTGTGTGTGTGTGTATTTTGAAAGGATGAACTTGAAGGTTGAGGGTGAGTGGGGAGCAAGATCTTACTTGTTTTAAACTGTAATAAGATCTTCAATGACTCAATCCCCATTTGCCTTCTGGGGCACCACATGGGGACAGCGTTCTAGAGGAAACTGTAAGGTTGAGGCTCATGCATATTCATCAGCTGGCGTTTGACATTTTATTGGAGGCTCTTTGGGTTGTTGTTTTTTTTTTAATATTTCCCATAGGACTCTAATGTAGTGTGGGAGGTTTCAATCATCACTGTTACATGTACTTGGGGAAGATTTCTGAACCTAAAAATGTGTGAAGAAAAGTGTGAACTTCTAAAGAAAAGATTTTACTTTATTCACGGAAAATAATTTCTGACTACTAACCTGCACTGTAGCCTTATCATTGCTACTTACGCAGAATTTAATTTCCCCCCCACCCTGGATGAGGACATCAGGAGGAGATATGGTCTTGAGTAATGAGCACAGGGTTTGAAAATCAGCAGGTCTGGCTACACCTGGTTCTGGCATTTATTTGCTATGTTGTCCTGGGTAAATAATTTCTGCCTCAGTGTATCCCTCTATAAAATGGGGATACTATCTACTTATTTCACAGAGGGATGTGTGAATTCATTAGTTAAGGACAGATCCTCAGCTGATTTAAACTGGCCTAGCTTTATTGAAGTTAATGAGTCTAGGATGATTTGCACCAGCTGAGGATCTGGCCCATTCTTCTGTGAAAGACTAGGAAGATATAAAGAACTACGTAAATAATACATGTTATTTAGGGTCAGGACCTATGTTTTATGTATTTTGAATTAGAAAGAGTAAAATCTTCATTTGTTTCTGCCCTGAGTAATAGCTTTCATGTGTAGCTCTCCTTCCCATTGATTTGCTGTCATTTTTCAGCTGTCATCTGAAAATATTTCCTTTATCCCTTGCTCATACATTTTAATTTCTCTTCCTCTGCTATTATACACCTTTCATCTCTGTGATTGTGTTCTTAAACTCTATAAAGCATTTGAGATACAGCATGTATGAAAAACTATAAAGAGAAAGTCTGGTACTGTATGATCATTAGGTGCAAGAAAACAGCAGTCATATTTATCAGTTGTATTACAGTAGTGCTTAGAGGCTGCTAATGATGAACTATAGAAGATATAATTTGAAGCACTTCCTGCAAATTTTGTTTTCTTCTTAGCTAGTAATAAGGGTTAAAGTCCTTACCCCATGATATCTGCTGCCTTTAGAAATGTTATACTTGTCAGGTTGAATTTCCATTTCCTATGCTTGTCACATGCATGCCAGCATGGTTCTCCTTCTTGTGTGTTCCCATACTGCATCACTTAACCAAGCACAAATTTAACTCTGCTTTGGATTGCCACTTCAGATTTATTTAGGGTCTCTCTGATTTAAATGTGTAAGTTCACAAGTCCCAGTCTAAACTACTATTTATATTGGTATGTAAAACATAATTCTTGTAATGAGACAATGATTGAACAAATGTGAAATCTTCTGCAAGATAAGTTTCTGAAAATAAATCAAAAATGGTCCAGTCTGTTCCTGTACTCTCACATTCATTAATCAGTTTGGTTTCTCATTTGGTTTTGGAATGATTAATGGCTTTAAGCAGCTTTGCTCTCAAAGAAAACATTTGAAGCAGTAACGTGTTACTCCCGACATCAGACCTGGGATGATAATATGCTTATACACATTTAAGAAGTCTATAGTATCTGGATACCTATAGGGATTAGTAATGGTTTTGGCTGGAGGTCATGACCACCTAATGTTCCTTCAATGCTCTATGTGCAGTGAGTCCATGGTGCCAGCCCAGACTGGAGGATACAGATGTTCTACAGAGTCTAATCCTTCACCAAAGAAGGAATAGGAGTTTTAACGTTGATGTCAAGTCCATAAACTCTGCCTTCCACCAAAATTGGCAGCCTTATAAGCAATCTCAAGCAATAGGCCAAAGAGTGAATGGCTAAGGAGAATGAGGTACCTTCTCCCTACGCAGATGGTCCAACTAGGAACAGAATGGACCTTACATTGAAAGCTGCTGGGCTGCACCTGTTACATGGATTTCAAGTACTATTTTCTTCACGATAAGCCTTTAAGCAGGCTAAGTCAGTGCACTCTGGGGCACAGAGACTTTGTGAATGATGATGTCGTAGCCTTGCTAAGTATCACACTGTACAGACACCAGTTTGTTCAATCTCTTTAGCTTAACAAAGAGAGGGTTAATGGGTGACTTGATTACAGTCTATAACCACCTACGTGGGGAACATATAATGGTCTCTTCAATCTTGCAGAAAAAGGTATAACATGATCTAATGACTGGGAGTTGAAGCTAGATGGACAAATTCAGACTGGTAATAAGCCATTCATTTTTAAACGGGGAGTAATTAATCATCGGAACAATTTAATGGATGGACACTCCATCACTGACAATTTTAAAATGTTTTTTCGAAAAGTTAAATTCCAGGGATTATTTTGGGGAAGTTCTATGGCCTGTGCTATTGAGGAGGTCAAACTAGTGTATCACAGTGGTCCCTGCTGACCCGAGGATCTATGAACTGCTGGGTCCCATGTGCTTCTAAGCCCATTGAGTCTGGACAGAGTCTAGTCACACTTTCTAGTTCTAGGGCTCAGACCCCTTTGTCTAAGCCCTTCCTTGGGGTGTCTATAGTCCATCTACCCTAAATTCCAAAACCCGTGCCTCAGACTGCCCGAGCCCTCCCATACTCCCTCAATATTCCACTTAGCTGTGGGCACTTTGACTTTAGTTCAACCCCTTTGGGACATCATGGCAAGAAAGCAAGGAACACAGGACTAGCAAAGGAATGTCTTATCCACAGAGACTTTACTTTTAAGGTACTTGAGGGCTACAGATTTATGAAAATAACAGCAGTCACGAGACGTATCCCCCCCCATGCTTAATTTCACCTCTTCTGAGAGTCTGAGGTTGTCATAAATATAAAGGGAAGGGTAACCACCTTTCTGTATACTGTGCTATAAAATCCCTCCTGGCCAGAGGCAACATCCTGTTACCTGTGAAGGGTTAAGAAGCTCAGCTAACCTGGCTGGCACCTGACCCAAAGGACCAATAAGAAAACAAGATACTTTCAAATCTTGGGAAGGGTCGGGAAGGTTTTGTTTGTGCTCTTTGTTTACGTGTTTGTTCTCTCTTGGGACTGAGAGAGGCCAGACAGAAATCCATCTTCTCCAACCCATCCTAATCCAAGTCTCCAATATTGCAACAAATATAGGTAAGCCAGGCAAGGCATATTAGTTCATCTTTTGGTTTATGTGAATTTTCCCTGTGTTAAGAGGGAGGTTTATTCCTGTTTTATGTAACTTTAAGGTTTTGCCCAGAGGGGGATCCTCTGTGTTTTGAATCTGAATACCCTGTAAAGTATTTTCCATCCTGATTTTACAGAGATGATTTTACCTTTCTTTTTTTTTTAATAAAATCCTTCTTTTAAGAACCTGACTGATTTTTCCATTGTTCCAAGATCCAGGGGTTTGGGTCTTTGATGATTTTGTAACCAATTGGTTAGGCTATTATCCTCAAGCCTCCCCAGGAAGGCGTGTGTGTAGGGCTTGGGGGGATATTTTGGAGGGAAGACATCTCCAAGTGGTCTCTGTCCCTGTTCTTTGTTTAACGTGCTTGGTGGTGGCAGCATACTGTTCAAGGACAAGGCAAAGTTTTTACCTTGGGGAAGTTTTTAACCTAAGCTAGTAAGAATAAGCTTAGGGGGTCTTTCATGCGGGTCCCCACATCTGTACCTTAGAGTTCAGAGTGGGGAAGGAACCCTGACAGAGGTCTGTTAGCATTTCCAGATAGGCAGAGTCCCTCCTGCCCTCCCATTCCTTCAAGCTCTTTGGTTATTGAGGGGATGGGTGCCCCCCTCACCATTCAGAGAAGCATCAACTTAAATAGAGTTTCTCTCCGTTTGTTATGCATCTAGGCCAGGGGTGGGCAAACTACGGCCCGGGGGCCACATCCAGTCCTCCAGCCATTTTAATCTGGCCCTCGAGCTCCCTCGGGGGAGTAGGGTCGGGGTCCTGGCCCACTCTGCATGGCTCCCAGAAGCAGCAGCATGTCCCCCCCTCCACATCTCCTACACGTAAGGGCAGCTAGGGGGCTCCCCACGCTGCCCCCTCCCCAAGCACTGTCCCCACAGCTCCCATTAGCTGGGATCTGCAGCCAATGGGAGCTGCAGGATCAGTGCCTGTGGACAAGGCAGCGCGCAGAGCCGCCTGGCTGCACCTCCTCATAGGAGCTGGAAGGGAGACATGCCACTGTTTCTGGGAGCTTCTTGAGGTAAGTGCCACCCAGAGCCTGCCCCCTGGCCTCCTCCCATGCCCCCAAACCTCTGCCCCAGGCCTGATCCCCCCTCTGAACCCCTCAGTTCCAGCCCGGAGCACCCTCCTGAACTCCCAACCCCTCATCCCTAGCCCCACCCCAGAGCCCACACCCACAGCTAGAGCTCTCCCACCTTTTCATACTCAATCCCCAATTTCATGAGCATTCATGGCCCTCCATACAATTTCCATACCCATATGTGGCCCTCGAACCAAAAAGTTTGCCCACCCTGATCTAGGCTGAGAGGCTGCAGATCCATCAGCCATGTTGGAGCCCTTGTATAGGAAATCCATTGTTGCATGGGTTTGGGCAAACATAAGAGATTTCTCTGTGATGGCTTCTCACTGACAGTCCTTCAGTTGGGTTTCAAGTGTTCTTCCTGGGCAGAGCACCCATCTGCAATGCATTACAATAACATGCCTTGGGTGAAGTTAAAAAAGAGTTCAGCATAGAATATAAAATGGAGGTTATAATCTGTTATCAATATATCCCACTCTGGTATGTAAATGACCTAGAATTCATTTTAAAATCATGTGTGACAATCTCATGCTATTTTATTTATCTTTCAAATATTATTTCAAAATGTTTAAGTTTTAATATATTTGATATCTTCCCATTGTTTTTCTTCAATAAGGAGTCCACAGTTTTATGACACCATGCAAAATGGCTCAGGCACTCATTTGAACTACTCAACTGTGTGCTGTTTTATTCAGTTTTATCAACATGCTTTTTCATGACTCTATTTTAGATATTTGGGGCAGATTTTAGCTCTCTCAATTATATGTTTGCTCTGTTGACATTAAGTACCTGATATATAACTGTATACAAATGGGTCTACTATATTGAGAACATAAGAGAACAGTGGACTGCATCTCCCTTCAAAATAACCCCTTTAACATATCAAATTTTAAAATACATTACAATTCATTGTGATGTATATAAACATTTACATATTTATATTTTTTTCAGAACTCCACTGTCATCTACTGAAAAATTCATACTCCCAGCTTTGTCATTGAAAACTCATATTCCACTAGTGCAAATTGATATCTGTTAAGTCATGACTTTATTATATTAAAGACACAGGGAAAATGTAAGCCCACTTAAGGCCCTGTCTACACTGCCAAGTTTCTGGACTGTAACTCCCGAGGTGTACACACTGCCAAGCCACATAGTGAAGAAACCGTGTAGATGTAGCACTTTAAAATACCCACCCCAACAACAGCCATGCAGCTTTCTGCACTAGGGCTACAGCCCTGCGATGCCAGTGTAGACACCATGGTGATTACAGCGCCAAGACTGGCCTCTAGGAGATGTCCCACAAGGCCTGTTCTCACCTCTCTGGTCATCGGTTTGAACTCTACTGCCCCGCCCTCAGGTGACCAACTGTCATCCCCACCCTGTAAATTCCTTTGGAAATTTGAAAGTCCCCTTCCTGTTTACTCAGTGATGCATGCCATGGTCTCAGTGCATCTTTCCAGGTGGCCACGCCTTCTCCATTCACCAGGCGATCCCCTGCTTTGAGAAATACCGAGCTGCTGGACCTCATCGGCATTTGGGGATAGGAGGCAGTGCAGTCACAGCTGCGCTCCAGGCATCAGAATTATGGTACCTATGGACAGATTTCTAGATGCACAATAGAAAAGGGCCATGACCGGGACACATTGCATTGCAGAGTCAAAGTGAAGGAGCTGCGGAATGCCTACCACAAGGTGCGATGCTGCGCCCGTGAGCTGCCGGTTCTACAAACGACAGGGCAGTTCTCATTCTCGTGTCCTTGTACTGCAGGGCTGGGACAAGCTCATCACAGTTCCATGAATGTGGCTTTCCTCATCCAAAAGTTCTGCAGCCACTGCTTGTCATCCCAGATGTGCATCACAATGTAATCCCACCACTCAGTGCTTGTTTCCCGAGCCCAAAAGCAGTGTTCTGCTGTGGACAGAACCTCCGTGAATGCCACAAGCAACCTCGTGTCATAGATACTACGCGTGGCGAGATCAATGTAGCACTCCTCTTGCCTTTGTAGTTTAAGGAATAACTCCACTGCCACTCGTGATGTGTTAGTCAGAGCAAGCAGCATTCTGGTCAACAGCTCGGGATCCATTCCTGCAGCCCAAAGAGGCTGGGTGCGCAGTACACAAACTGTTGAATGATGACGCCAAATGCAGACAGAAGCACGGAGATTTCTGGGATGCGAAGCAATGCATCATGGGCATTGGGACAGGACCCAGGATGCCCCGTCTACCTTCCCACAAGTCTTAGTGGCAGAAGTGCTCTGTGGGATAGCTGCCCAGAATGCACCACTCCGAATACCGCTGCAAGTGCCGTGACTGTGAACACGCGATTGCACAGGCAGCTGATAGTGTGAACACACAACAGCAGTTTCCCTTCAGTGCTCTCTGAGTGGCGCTGTAACTGCCGGTGCTGTAACTTTGCCAGTGTAGATGTGCCCTTAATCTCATTAAGAGCCTGCTTTTTTCAAAAGGGCAGAAGTTCAGGCTGCTACACAATTGTAAGCCAAACTTAATGCATGTTCCTCCTATAATGGCTGTGTTCACAAATACCCACATTGCATGAAGTAGCAGCCAATTATTGTAGTATCTGTTAAGCCCTGACAAAGTACTCAGTTATGCATAAGATATAAGTATCAAAACAGTCCCTGCTTCAAATGCTTACAGGCATGTAATTTGCATATGCAAATATAATTACAATAATTGCATGCTTAAATTAGTCATGTAATTGTGTGCATATCTTGAGTTTTTGCCCTTTTGAAAAATCAGGGCCTAAACATCTGTCAGACCCCAAGTTCTCACTCACCATTTTGGGTGGTTATCTTGGCTGTTCAGAAGAAGTCTGCTGTAAAAGCTGCATTTTTGCTCAGATTTGCTTTTACACCAGTGAAAAGGAAGCTTCTAGAAGAGCTGAGATATTTTTCTCTTTCTAAAGAAGGCACCAAAGATGACCACTGCTGTCAGGCTTTTTTTTTTTTTTTTTTAAATGCAGGAATCGCCACTGTTATATTTTACGACGGGGTGCTCACCTACCCATTGCAATTCACCACTGTTTATTTCATCTGATTCCCTAAGAGGGACAAATAGAGGACCTACTCCTCACTCATGCAGACTCCACTGGAGCACCTTTGCTAGGCAGGTCCTGGTTAGACACTTTCCTTCACTACTGTGCTATTTCTCTGACATTGTTTCAGCTATAAAGGTTGCAGAAGACTGGTCCTACTCATCTTCCCACCCCCATGGGCCACCATTTTTCTGTGTCAGCCTTCCAAAGATGGTAGGATACAGACAGCGGAAGGGACAATGAATTACCATGTCCTTCCCCTAATAGGGAAAACTCCAGTCTCAGAGCCCTGTGAAATCTCAACCATTGCTCCTCTCACAGACTTGTGCTGGACATCACTTGAAGAGTTGATACTACAAGGCTCACTATTCCTGGAAATCGTGCTGATCCAATTGTGCTGCTTCCTGGGCATTCAGAGTAAATCACTCCATTGCTTTTGCTCCATTACATCCCTTGTTACTATCTGCCCATTCTTAGCAGCAGCAGCAGAATTATGGCCTCTAGATGCAGTCGCAATCAAAGATCTAGGCCCAATTTTGCTAGGGATTGTATATACACACTGAAGAAATGGTCCTTTGTCCCAAAGACTTTATAATCTAAATGGAAGATAGGATGAACACAAAAAAACAGATCAGTGGGAACCAAAGATAAGTTATGATCAGTTTGATAAGCAGAAACTAATTGCCTATCCACTGTCAAGAACTGTATAGACCGCATGTTAGAACCGGCTGAAGTTTGCTTCACAGAAAAAACAAACAAACAAAAAGTAGTGAAATTAGAGGAAATGAGCTCTCCTTCAGTGCAGGGTGGTTTGTATTCTTTGCACCAATGTGCTGGAATAGCTCTCACATCAGGCTTTACTAGCAGTGCTGATCTGAAAGTGAATATTGTGGGAAGAGTGGAGGAAAGCACATGTCGGACCAATATTCAACAATGGGAAAAAAGGGTGATTCCAGCCACGTATTATCCTGTACGTCTAACCTCTGTTCCTAGTAAAATAATGGAACAAATACTGAGAGCCTCCCCCTAAAAGAAACAAAACAAAACACTCAGTTGATAGTGGAGCTCTGAGCAATACATAACATTGGTTCATCGAGAATAATCTCTTGCCAGGCACATCTGATTGCTTATTCTGAGTACGTCCAAAACTAGTAGATGAAGGGAAAATTCTAAATGTAATATTGCAACTTCAGTACAACATTTGATTATGTCATGAAAATCTTACTCATAATTAATCAAAATTAGCTTAGATATCAACATTGCTCCTGAATTGGGCTGAAAGAACATAAATACGGATTACTGATAGATAGGAATATATCAACTTGAATATTGGCATAAACAAGGGACTCTGTTTATGTTTGGCCTTCCTTAACATTTACATTTATCATCTAGAACTCAGATATTACGGGAAAGCAGTAATACCAAGAGACTTTGGTGTGATTGTGGACAGCAAGTTGGACATGACATCAAAAAAGTCCAATCTTTGCATAGACAAAGCACAACAAAGAAATATTATAGTCCCTCTAAAAGTGTCTGGTGCACCCACTCCTCGGATACTGTGTTCAGCTCTTGACACTTTGTTGAAGAGATACAAAAATTGGAGAGAGATTTCAAAATGCACAACAAAGATGGTTAGAAGACCGAAAAGACTGGCTTGCAAGGAAAGGTGTAGAGAGTAAAGTATAGTTTGGCTAAGCAATGCTGCATTCTGATGGTTGTATGTATGCTGTCAGGTTGGCCTTCCAAATGATAAATGTTCAGGATCCTGGTAAAGGAACCAAATAATCAGATACTAGAAGCTCTCAGGACTTTCTTTGGGGGGATTAAAGCCATATGATAAATATTCCCAATTAGTCCTGAATGCACAAAAGGAGTTAGGCATTGACAAGCTGAGCGCTCACTTTAGGTGTGGCAGATCCCTTCTTCCCCTCAGGTGGGGGAGAGAGGGGGCAGGTCTTGAGCCAGGGCTCCCCGACACCCGAAGCGAGTATCCTAGCCACTGGGCTAAAAGTTATGAGGATGGGCATCGTCATCAACCTCCTTCTTCCCCACCCCTGGGCTGTTGTGTAAATTCACCTGAAGGGCCCTGTCCAATAGGCAGACCCAGAGCATGCCTACCAGATCAGTCCCTGCATATCTTCCTTTGGTTTTTGAATTGCAATGTGGATTAGGTGGAAGATAGGGATAAAGAAGCAGAAACATAGGACCCTAGGGAACTTTTAATGTAAAAAGTTAGGTATTGAGTTAAAATGCCTGTGGGGTTCTGTGGGAGTCCTGTGCATCACAGTGGTCCCCAAACAGGGATTAGGTACTTTTGTGCATTCTGGTACAAGTCCTTAATGACGGATTATCCAGCCAAAAGGGTAATACATGGCTTACCCACTACTACCTTTTAACATTTATGCTGTTATCCTAGCTCTTCATCTTCCCATGAATGGCTAGAAAGAGGGAAGGTGGCTAGCCAGGAACAGTATTTCTATCAAAACCTGTTGAACCTAAACATGATTGCTTTGGGGATAGCAGTCCTATTCTAAACCACTTAGCCTTAATTGACAATTCTGCCTCCAGCATTAGGATTTAGCTTGTCTGTTAGCATTATACTAGTAACCCAAGTGTCAGTAACTAATGAAAACTAATGAGCCTTGGCTGAGGACAAATCCGAAGGCCTATGAATTTCTCTTGTCAGAAAGAATAAAAAAAAAGTCACAAAGGATCAACATTCAGAAGTGTGTGCTCTCTCCTACCTTGAAGAGTATATTACACACATAGTCCTAGAAGGGCTCAGAGAGACTCTTTTCAATTCAGCTGATGGTCATATAAGTCCAATAAGTTCAGGTCGTGAATTAAATCTGACTAAAAATTCAGGCCTAGGTCCTAATTCAACTCACATTGATGGAAAAATTCTCATGGACTTTGATGGGGACTGATTAGGTCCCTAGACATTTCAAGTATGAAGTTCATTGTTTGAGAGAGGCAGCAGCTTCTGGTGCAGTGAGCAGAAGATGTGATATAGCCATAGCTTTTTCTGTGGGCCTTTGTTTGGAATATTAACTGGTGTGGACAAATAACAAGTCTCAAGTACTAGAAGGGGGAAGATTCCCCAATAATGAAAAATATAGTGGTTGCCATTAAACTTTCAGCATATACCCAGAGTTACCACACAATGGTTTCTGAAATACAATAGTTTAACTATACTCAAAAGTAACCGAGGTACATCAGACAACTTGTAACTTGACAACTGGTAAGGTAACTTGAGGGAAATGGTGCCTTTTAGTGGCATTCACTGCTTTCTGACTTGTGGATGTCTTATTCCCCCCGCATTGTGCAATTGCATAGTTTCCCCATGGCAGCTACAGCAATTGCTTACAGTTATGTATTGTTGCCATCTTTTAATGTGGTTCAGCAGCTGGACACAAGTGGAGCTTGTGATGCTGGCAGACCAGGGGCCAGCTCATGCCAAGGCTCCACTGAACACTGACAAAGCGCTACTTGTGTCCAGCTGCTGGCAACCAGTCTGGCTTATCTCTGTGTTAGTATTGTTTGAATGTGTTTGGCATCTAGACCTTATGACTAGTGTACAATGCTGCATGCATTAATCTCACTTAACCTCTGTATCCCCTGGTATAAAGTTATATTGAATGTTTACATTATAAAACTCACCAAACAGGAAAAAGAAACATTGATTAAGGCAAAGTGCTCGCCCTGCATACAAGAAAGCAAATGAGGCATTGTGTAGCATCCAAGGACAGATACCTTGTTGATTGCATTCTTCACTCCCTCCAGCAAGGGAAGACCTGTGTATAAATTCATCCCATCAGTTTGGATTCTGGGGTGAAGGGAATAAAAATCCTTTACAAGGAGCAGCTTGGATCTTCATGCTTTCTAGATTCTGAGGAGCAAAGGTTTCTAAACATAAGCAAGAGATACAAATGCTGCTTGGCATGGCCAGACCCAAAGGACATATAGAGCTGCTTATATTACCTTTTTAAATCCAAGACTGTCATGTGGGTGTATGTTTACCTGTTTTAACCTTGTAAATAACTCATTCCTTTTTCATAGTTAATATATCTGTATTTTTTTTTTTTTACAGGATTGGCTACAGGAGACACAATGGACCTGGGATAAGTGACTGGTCCTTTGGGACTGGGAGTAACCTGAATATTGTTGTGATGTTCAGTATAAGTGACCATCTATCACATAGTCCAACTTGCCTGGGTAGTAAGATAGACTGAAGTGCCCAAGGGGACTGTCTGCAACTCCATGGAAAGATTGTTATAGGTCTTTATGAGTTCACACTTGTTACTGGGTTAGTGAAATCTAATGATAGAAGATAAGAACCAGGGCAAAACCCCCAAATTGTGACTGTCTGCCTTGAGGTTGGCACTGAAGGGCATGAGCCTACTCCAGACAGCTTGATAGGGGACTATGTGATCAGCCAGCTTTCTAATGACAAACAGCTAATGCTCTGTGAGCCACCCATGGTCCATGTGCTACAGTTTGGGAACTGCTGCTATTAAAATATAATTCTTACTACTGAAAAAGAGAAGCACCTTTTCAGGATAATCAACAGAAACGCAAACTTCAGCTGAACTCATACTATACACAATCTAAGGCCCCAGTTCAGGCAAGCGTGTGCTTGGGACTTAAGAACATAATTTTAAATGTGTGGTTAAGCACCCTTCCAGGATATGGTGCTTTTCTGACTCAGGGCCTAATGAAGTAGAGATATCACATAAGACAGACCTTATAAATTGTCAGCATGCAACTGTAAATTTTAAAAATTGCTATCACTTTAATTTGTTCAGAGTTAGAAATAATTGTGTTGATGGTTCTTGAAGTGTATTTCAAGGCACATAAGCAATTATATTACACATGGTAATATTTCACTGCTGAATCTATCAGCTAGCAGCTGGATTTCTTACAAACATAAGAGTGTGAATATGAAAGTTACTAGAACTAACCATCTGCTGAAAAAGATTTCAAATAAAATAAACAGTAGATTTTAAAATGTAATTTGTCACCATATTAAACTGTTGACACAAGTAAGGGTATAAACTTTACCAAAAAGTTATATAACTTGCATGATTATGTCTAAAAAAGTTTGGACTTGTGATTGATTTTAACTTCAAACCCTCACTTTTTCAGCCTGATATACCACTCTAGTCTCATTTAACCCTTTAGATAGATACTGTTGCCAATTTTTGAGCTGAATGTCTAGTCAAAGTTCAGGGCCACAGAGTTATTCTAGTTGGACGTCAACAATGATGGAGTCTGGTGTTTTCTTTGATGCAATCTTGTTTATTTACAAGGAATATACAAAGTCCTGCTTCTCCTAACACAGAAGGAACCAACTACAAAAAGGACACAGCCCCAAGCTTCTTTAGTCAACAGACCCCAAAACTCTGTCTAGCTTTTCCAAAGTCATATAGTGTTCACAGGCTGCTGCTTAGCTCACTTGATTTTTACCTGTCTCTCTCTTCTTAGTTTGTGTGTTTGCCCTTCTCTTGTCCCTCTGCCCCAAAAACACATTTACCCAAAGCAATACTCAGCAAAAGCTCTTCCTTACATACAATCCCAAACTCCTGGGCATCCTCTATTACAGTGTTTCTCAAACTTTTGTACTGGTGACCCCTTTCACACAGCAAACCTATGAGTGTGACCCCCCCTATAAATTAAAAATGTTTTTTTTTGTATTTAACACTATTATAAATTCTGGAGGCAAAGCGGAGTTTGGGGGTGGAGGCTGACAGCTCACGACCCCCTATGTAATAACCTTGTGACTGCCTGAGGGGTCAAGACCCCCAGTTTGAGAACCCCTGCTTTATTAGATCTTGTTTTAGGTGGGGCCCCTTAACTGTCTCACAACCCTCTTAACTGAAGGGTGTGTGAACACACCAATTTCAATGAGGTTTTTATTCAACCCAGAACAAGGTTTAATCCAGCTCATAGTAATACATTTCCATGGGTAGTTCCCATTGGCCTCAATGGGAGGTGGGGGCCATTCATATCTGAAGGCAGACTTTGCCACTGTAGTTATTCCCCAAGTTTATACTGAAGAACAAAAAAATATGGTGTTGTCTCCTTAAAAACCACTGTTGTCTCCAGAGGTGGAATGCAGAACCCATAAGGTTCCTTAGAGGTCAGGACTCCCAAGTCTCGTTTTGGATTCAATCAGTCATTCTGAATGGTCCAATGGGCTTGGTAATATAAAAACAAATTTGACTTATGTAAAAATAGCCCTTGTTCTTTAGAATTCTATGTAATTTAAGATTGTGAGATGAGATTTGATGGTTGCCTAAATGTGGCATGTTGACTCAGGAAGCTTTTATAGTGATAGCACTACCTCAGGCGCTCAGCATAGGGCTGAGTGTGGTAGAAATGCCTAGAAAGAGAAATATCTAGCTCAATGGAAGGACTTTGGATAACACTATCTGCTTAAGAAAAAAATCATACATTTTTGATTGGCCCTTACATAGTATTTAAGACATTGGCTAGCACTTTTGTTGGTAAAACTTATGTCATTCCAGGGTGTGAAAAAAAAATCCACACCTGACAGACATAAGTTACATCAGTAGACACGCGAGTGTGGAGAGTGCTATGTTGGTGGGAGAGCTCTCTCCTGTCGGCATAGAACAGCTCCATGGTATAGCTGTGCCGCTGGAAGGTCTCTAGCGTAGACATTTTAAAATGGCATGAACAAGTAACATCACAACCGCTTCCGTAAGTGGTTCCAAACGCCAAAAGGGAGACTACGATTAGTCATAGCAAACTGAAAAATCTATTTGCCAAACAAAAGTATATTATTGATACTCAGCCTGGGAGAAATTCTAACATTCCACCGAGAGCATTGGAGTAAGGAGATACCATGACTAAGGAAAAGCCAGGGTTGCATAAATATCCCAGGAGGTGTAGAAAAAGAATCTGGATTCATGATGTTAAAAATATCGTTCATATCTATAGCTGTCATTTTTGAGACTTATGCCTAGGACCCTACCAAATTCATGGCCATGAAAATCACATCATGGACCATGAAATCTGTGCATGCTTTTACCCTATACTATACAGATTTCACAGGGAAGATCAGCATTTCTCAAATTTGAGGTCCTGACCCAAAAGGGAGTTGCAGCGGGGTCGCAAGTTTATTTTAGGGTGGTCGTGGTATTGCTACCCTTACTTCTGCGCCGTCTTCAGGGTTGGGCAGCTGGAGAGCAGCGTCTGTTGTCCATGCACCCAGCTTTGAAGGCAGCATCCCGCCAGCGGCAGAGCAGAAGTAAGGGTAGCAATACCATACCATGACACCTGTGCTGCTGCTGCTGCCTTCAGAGCTGGGCAGCCGGAGAGTGACAGCTGTTGACTGAGGGCCTAGCTCTGCAGGAAGCAGAGGAAAAGTAAGCGTAGCAATACCATACCATGCCATCCTTATTTCTGTGCTGCTGCTGGTGGCAGCTCTGCCTTCAGAGCTGGGCTCCCAGCCAGCAGCTGCCGCTCTCCAGCTGCCCAGCTCTAAAGGCAGAGCCGCCACCAGCCACAGTGCAGAAGGAAGGATAGCAGTACCGAAGCCCCCCAACACACACACACAATGACCTTGCAAACCCCCACAACTCCCTTTTGGGTGAGGACTTCTTCAATTACATCACCGTGACATTTCAGTTTAAATAGGTTGAAATCTTGAAATTTATTATTTTTAAATTGACCAAAATGGATCATGAATTTGGTAGTGCCCTACTTATGCCCAATGGCTAAAGACATTTTCATAATTGTCTTATTCATTTTATTAAAAGTCCTTTCCATATCTATAATCACAAAGACATTGCACATAATTTTAGCAAAGTCTTGAATTAAAAATCTCCCTTAAGTTCTACTCCTGGCTTTTACAGTTGAAGTTAAATTGTAGCTTTATACATACTGTGATAGACCCAAGCCAGTTGGGTACAGCAGAGTATCAGAAGGCAGATATACTGGCCACTGGATTAACAGTTTTCGGTTTCCTGACTGACCAGAGCAGGGACTGCTCCAGGCTAATGAGAACACCTGACTCCAGTTAACCTGCAAAGAGTCAGGGTGAGGCCATTAAGCTAATGTGACTACCTGACTCTAATTAAGGTCCCTCTGATATTATAAAAGGGCTGTCAAGGTTCCTTCCCCACTCTGAACTCTAGGGTACAGATGTGGGGACCTGCATGAAAGACCCCCTACGCTTATTCTTACCAGCTTAGGTTAAAACTTCCCCAAGGTACAAACTTTTACCTTTTTGTCCTTGGACCTTATGCTGCCACCACCAAAGTGTTACAGAAAGAACAGGGAAAGAGCCCACCTGGAAACGTCTTTCCCCTCAAAATCCCCCCAAGCACTACACCCCCTTTTCTGGGGAAGGCTTGATAAAAATCCTCACCAATTTGCATAGGTGAACACAGACCCAAAGCCTTGGATCTTAAGAACAATGAAAAATCAATCAGGTTCTTAAAAGAAGAATTTTAATTAAAAAAAAAAAAAGTAAAAGAATCACCTCTGTAAAATCAGGATGGTAAATACCTTACAGGGTAATCAGATTCAAAACATAGAGAATCCCTCAAGGCAAAACCTTAAGTTACAAAAAGATACAAAAACAGGAATATACATTCCATTCAGCACAACTTATTTTATCAGCCATTTAAACAAAACAGAATCTAATGCATATCTAACTAGATTGCTTACTAACTGGTCCCGGCAAAAGCAACACACAGCTAGACAGACCCTTTGTTTCCCCCGCCCCTCCAGATTTTAAAGTATCTTGTCTCCTCATTGGTCATTTTGGTCAGGTGCCAGCAAGGTTATCTTAGCTTCTTAACCCTTTATAGGTAAAAGGACTTTGTCTCTGGCCAGGAGGGATTTTATAGCACTGTATGCAGAAAGGTGATTATCCTTCCCTTTATGTTTACGACAAGGGCTCGCTCCAGTCAGGCAGAGAGGAGCCAGGGAGCCAGAGGAGAGAAAGTGCAGCTGAAGGGCTGGTTAATGAAGACACCCTCAAGTCATTAGTAAGGGAGCCCTAAGGTAAGGGTGAAGAAGGGAGAAGCAGGAGAGCTGTGGGAAAGTGGCCCAGGGAAATGTAGCAACTCTGGCAGTAAAAGGTTGGCTGCCAACAGCTGCTACCATTAAGGTCCCTGGGCTGGAACCCGAGTAGAGGGCAGGCCCAGGTTCCCCCCAACCCACCACTACAGAAACACCTGCTGGGAGTGGAAAACAGGCCCCTGTCAGGACTGGAGGCTAAACTGTTTTGGCATGAGGCCATAGGAGCAACAGAGACTGTGGGAATTCTCTCACCAACCTCCATTGCTGGTTTATGATGAAAAGGGCTCAGTAGACTGTATCCCTAGCCCTAGAGAGAGAAGGGCTATGTGGAGGGTTGCAGTGAGCCTCTGAAGCTAGCATAAACCACCTGGAAGTGCGGGATCCACAGGGACAAAGTCGGAGCTCTACCACAACTGGTGTCAGTGGTGGGATACATGATTGTTCACAGCATGGCAGAACAAAGAGATTTAAAAAAAAAGTGCACTAGGGTTTTTGGTGTTGGGTTTTTGTTTGTACCACAATGGAGGAGGTGGTGGGAGCGCTGATGCAAGCCATGGCGGCCCAGCAAGAAGCAACCCGGGCTCAGGCAGTGGTGCAACAGGAGTGCATGAGGCTACAGCAGGAAACCAACCAATTATTAATGAGACAGGCGACCCAAGATCGAGCCCTCCTCCATGAGGTAATGGACCAGCTGAAGATCCTCACCACCCAGGCCCGGGGGTCCAATGGGACCTGAACCCTGAGGGCCACTGGTTGTCTGCCAAAGATGACAGCAGAGGACGATGTAGAGGCATATCTCCTCTCATTTGAAAGGTCTGCTCAGCATGAGGCATGGCCCCAGGACCAGTGGGCCAGCATTCTCACCCCTTTTTTGTGCGGAGAGGCCCAGAAGGCATACTTTGATCTGCCCACCGAGGACGCCACTGACTATTCCTGGCTGAGGGCAGAGATCCTAGCACGATCAGGGGTGATGGCAGTGGTACGGGCCCAGAGGTTCCAGGAGTGGAAATACAGGGAGAATAAACTTCCAAGGTCCCAACTATTCGACCTCATACACCTCGCTCGGAAGTGGCTATGGCTCGAGGCATGCAGCCCAGAGGAGATTTTGGAGACTTTGGTAATGGACAATTACATGTGGGGACTGCCGCCAGATTTCCACAAATGAGTATGCCAGAATGATCCATCCACCTATGATGAAATGATCACATTGGTGGAAAGACGGATGACAGCCAGGGAATTGACCCAACTCCCCAAGGAAGGTCCCTCATGAAGCAAACACTCGACCCTGACCCTGGAGGGTTGGGCAGCTAAATCCCCAGGGAGTCCTAGGTGGAAGAAGAGGGGGACCAAAAACCAGCAGGAAACCCAGAAGGAAGCAAAGGCCTGAGTGCAGGGGACCCTGGGACTAAACCCCCTAACCCACGTGATAGGGGAGTGACTAGAAGTTATTATAAGTGTTACAGGTCCGGGGAGTTGGGGCACATAGCAGCCCAGTGCCCCAATGTCGTAGAGCCCATGCAGTGTAACCTGGGGGACAGGGCAGACCCATGCAGCCTACTCAATATTGTAGGGGTTGCAGTCACCTCACATAAATATACAAGGCAGGTAAAGTTGAATGGGGTAGCAACCATGGCATGCATCGACTCGGGGTATGCTATCACCTTAATTTCTGGTAAATCAGTGAAGCGTAGCCAGTTAATGCAGGCTAAGCATACGGGGGTAACCTGTGTCCATGGGACTGTTAGGTACTACCCCATCATACCAGTGAAAATTGAAATTCAGGGAAATGTCACCAGGGTGAAAGCAGGGGTAGTCCCAAACCTCCCCCACCCTGTGCTCATAGGTAGAGATTTCCCTGGGTTTGGGAACTTGCTCCCACCAGAGGAATTGGAGGGAGAGGAGCTCCCCAAAGTTAAGGAGGCTTCCGCGGCAGAATGTCACCACCCTTTTTTGTGGAAATGTCCCAGGAGCTATTCCCTGTCCCAGGGAAAGGCAGGAAGGCCAAGACAGAAAGAAGGACATCCAAGGCCTTGGGTACCCGAATCCTGATGCAAGGACAGAGGGCCGCCTGTGTAGGCAGACGTACACGGGCAACCGAAGGGGAGGGCCCCGAGATGGAGGAGGGGTCAGAGACTGCTTCCAACCCCAACCTCACGGAGCCAGCCGAGAGGGCAGAGACAGATTCCTCAGAGTTCGGACTGATAAGCCCCAGGAGAGAGACTTTTGGATGGGACCAGGTGGAAGACCCAAGGTACGAGAATACGAGGAAGGAAGTGGCTGAGATAGATGGGGTATCTACAGTAGGAAAGGCCCGGGAGCTAGGGCCTTATTTTGTGATCAAGAGGAATCTCCTATAACGGGTTGTGCAAATGCAGGAGCAAGAGGTACACAAACTCCTAGTACCCCGGAAACACCAGAAGGCAATATAAAGCCTCGCTCACAGTCACCTTTATGGAGGGCACCTGGGAGTGGAAAAAACCCAGGTGCGAATCTTACGCAGGTTCTTCTGGCCAGGGGTACATGAAGACGTCTGGCGGTACTGTGCTTCTTGCCCCAAATGCCAACTGCACAGGCCTTGTCCACATCTAAGAGCTCCTCTGGTACCCCTGCCAATCATCGAAGATCCGTTTGAGTGGATCACCATGGATCTTGTGAGGTCACTAGAGAAAACATCCCGAGGCCACCAGTATGTGCTTGTCATCCTAGACTATGCAACCAGGTACCCAGAAGCTGTCCCCTTATGAAACATAGTTTCCAAGAGCATTGCCAAAGAATTAGTGGCAATCTTTGCCTGGGTAAGGCTACCAAAAGAAATCCTCACAGACCAGGGAACATCATTCATGTCCAAGTTGATGAAGGACCTGTGTTCCCTGCTCTATGTCCAGACCCTGCAGTCCTCGGTTTATCATCCACAAACCGATGGTCTGGGGGAATGAGTTAACTGGAACCTCAAGGCCATGATAAGAAAGGTGGTAAGCAAGGATGGGAAAGATTGGGACAACCTACTCCCGTACTCATGTTCACCATCCGTGAGGTCCCCTAAGCTTCCACCGGATTCTCCCCTTTTGAGCTGTTGTATGGATGCAACCCCCGAGGCATCCTGGACATAGCCAAGGAAATTTGGGAGGAGGAACCCAGTGAGGGGAAGAATGTAATAGATCATGTGCTATGGATGAGGGACCGGATAGCCCAAGTCACTTCCATAGTGAGGGAGCACCTAGAGAAGGCCCAAGAGGCCCAGAGAACCTACTACAACCATCAAGCCAAGGTCCATCAGTTTCAACCCAGTGACCGAGTAATGGTACTGGTACCCACGGCGGAAAGTAAGCTGTTGGCCCAGTGGCAAGGGCCCTATGAAATAGCTGAACCCATAGGGGAAGTAAATTACAAGGTGCGACAACCGGGACGTCGAAAACTAGAGCAGATATACCACGTCAACCTTCTGAAACCCTGGCATGTGTGAGAGACATGCACAGTGGTTCGAGAAGAGCTGCACCAAGGGAACAAAAATCCTGAACATGTGAGGGTGTCTCCTGATCTGACGACAGTCCAGAAGAAAGAGGTAACTGAGATGATCGCCCAATATCAAGACATATTCTTGACAAAGCCGGGTCACACAACCGCGACATATTACCACATCATCATGAACCCTAGGGCCAGAGTAACTATGGGGCCCTACCAGGTGCCAGCAGCCAAAAGGGAGGAAATAAAAGCAGAAGTCAGGAAAATGCTGGAGATGGGGATCATCGAAGAATCCCACAGCAATGGTCCAGCCCAATAGTGTTGGTGCCCAAACCTGATGGAACCACGAGGTTCTGCAACGACTTCCGTCGACAAAACAAGATATCCCAGTTTGATGCCTACCCTATACCCTGCATAGATGAACTAATGGACCGTCTGGGGAATGCCTGAAACTTGACAACCCTAGACTTGACAAAGGGGTACTGGCAGATTCAACTAGCAGAAGATGCAAAGAAAAAGACTATATTTTCTATACCAGAGGGTCTCTTCCAATATACGGTCCTCCCTTTTGGACTACATGGGGCCCCAAGCTACCTTTCAGCACCTCATGGACAAGTTATTACGCCACCATCCCAGTTATGCTGCGGCCTACTTGGATGACGTGGTGATTCATACCCCAGACTGGGAGACCCACTTGGAAAAAGTAGGGGTGGTCCTTGATACCTTCAGGCGAGCTGGCCTTACAGCGAATCCTGTTAAGTGTGCTGTAGGGTTCACGGAGGCCAAATATCTTGGCTACATGGTAGGAAAAGGTCTGATAAAACCCCAACTGAGTAAGTTAGAGGCCATCCAAAATTGGCCATGACTGAGTCGTAAGAAGCAGGTCCAAGCATTCCTAGGGGTGGTGGGGTATTACCGGTGTTTCATCCTCCATTTTGCCACAAGGGCAAGTCCCCTAATGGACGTAGTGAAGGTCCTGATCCAGTCAGATGGTCCCATGCAGCAGAGAGGGCATTTGCTGACCTACAGACTGCCCTCTGCAGTAACTCCACATTGATAGCCCTGGATTTCACCAAGAAATTCATCCTACAGATAGATGCATCCAAAGTGGGTTTGGGGCCGTCCTGTTGCAGATGGTTGGGGAAGATGAACACCCAATTCTCTACCTCAACTTCTTCCGAGGGAATAAAAATACGCAGTGGTAGAGAGAGAGAGTGCCTCACCGTAAAATGGGCCATGGAAATGTTGCGTTATTACCTGCTGGGGCACAGATTTATCCTTGTGACCGACCATGCCCCTCTTCAATGGATGCAATGGAACAAGGAAAAGAACACAAGGGTAACCAGGTGGTTCTTATCCCTCCAACCTTTCCAGATCTGGATACAGCACAGAGCAGGGAGTTGCCATGGCAATGCCGATGGCTTATCATGCATACACTGTCTGGCATCCCAAACTGCCCAAACCCTTGGTGTTGAGCAGGGGGGAGGGATCTGTGATAGACCCAGGCCAGTTGGGTCAGCAGAGTTTCAGAAGGCAGATATACTGGCCACCGGATTAACAGTTTTCGGTTCCGTGACTGACCAGAGCAGGGGCTGCTCCTGGCTAATGAGAACACCTGATTCCAATTAACCTGCGAAGAGTCAGGTGAGGCCATTAAGCTAATGTGACCACCTGACTCTAATTAAGGCCCCTCTGATAATATAAAAGGGCTCACTCCAGTCAGGCAGGGAGGAGCCAGGGAGCCAGAGGAGAGGAAGTGTGGCTGAAGGGCTGGTTAATGAAGACACCCTCAAGTCATTAGTAAGGGAGCCCTAAGGTAAGGGTGAAGAATGGAGAAGCAGGAGAACTGTGGGGAAGTGGCCCAGGGAAATGTAGCAATTCTGGCAGTAAAAGGTTGGGTGCCAACAGCTGCTACCATTAGGGTCCCTGGGCCAGAACCCGGAGGAGAGGGCGGGCCCGGGTTCTCTCCAACCCACCACTACAGAAACACCTGCTGGGAGGGGAAAACAGTCCCCTGTCAGGACTGGAGGCTAAACTGTTTTGGCATGAGGCCATGGGAGCAACAGAGACTGTGGGAATCATCTCACCAACCTCCATTGCTGGCTTATGATGAAAAGGGCTCAGTAGACTGTATCCCTGGCCCTAGAGAGAGAAGGGCTACGTGGAGGGTTGCAGTAAGCCTCTGAAGCTAGCATAAACTGCCTGGAAGTGCGGGACCCATGGGGACAAGGTCGGAGCTCTGCCATAATACTTAGAAAAGAAGGCTGACATTTATGCTAAATAGAGCTCCTCCATCTTTCCCTAGGTCAATTTGTAGAGAAAGTTCATGGAAATGAATCATGGTTAAACAACATTTTAAAAGTCTGACTGAACACGAAAGTTCATCTTCCAAGGTCACTGCATTTGTATAGTACATGATAGAACACTTTCCTCCCTCTTACCAAGTAAATCACATTTAAATGATTTATAGAATACTAGGCTTTAAATCCATAGCAAAGTGGCTTCTATGTATTATATCAAAAAAATTCCTCTGGTTTGTTAAACTGTTTTGATTATCTTTTAATAAAATTTCAAAATGATGGCAAGCAAGATCAGAGCTTTCTTTATGACACATTCATAGTGAGCATAAGACTCATTCCCCCAGTAGGAGATTCCTGTGAGGGGATTTGGGGAATGGGCCTTATTAAAGTACAGGGCCGAATGTTCAAGTGTCCACTAATTTTGGTTCCTTGATATTTGGATTCCAATCTTGATACACCTAGACCTAATTTTTAAAGGTGCTGAGTACACACAGTTGCAATTGAAGTAAATGGAAACCATCAGTTTCCTCAGGTGGGGGAGAGTGGGCAGGCTCCATGTATGGTATTTATCTTTAAAGTATTTCATGCCAACCACTACTGTATGTCTGGGTGTCTTCTATTTAAAACAGATTGGTAATAAAAAGCTCCCTAATGGAGTTTCTGGCTTTTCTTTCTCTTCAGGGTATGGGGACACAGCTTGGGACAGTGTTATGTTTTGTTTACTTATTTTTCCCCATATCTTTTGTTCTGTTTTCATTTGTTTGGGGACTTTGTCTTTATTTGTTGAGAGAGAGGGTTACTATCAAGGAGGTTTTCAGCCTGAGCAACACGCAGAACCTAAGTTACCCAAAGTGAGTAATCAAGGTGAGCCATTTCCAGCACAAATCCAGGGTTTAACAAGAACGTCTGAGTAGTGTGTGGGGGGAGTGGGGGTTAGGAAAAAACAAGGGGAAATATTTCCCCTTGTTTTTTCCTAACACCCCTCCCCACCCCACCCCCAGACGTTCTTGTTAAACCCTGGATTTGTGCTGGAAATGGCTCACCTTGATTATCATACACATTGTAAGGAGAGTGATCACTTTCGATAAGCTATTACCAGCATTAGAGTGGGGTGGGGGGAGAGAAAACCTTTTGTAGTGGTAAACACCCATTTTTTCATGCTTTGTGTGTATAAAAAGATCTTCTACACTTTCCACAGTATGCATCCGATGAAGTGAGCTGTAGCTCACGAAAGTTTATGTTCAAATAAATTGGTTAGTCTCTAAGGTGCCACAAGTCCTCCTTTTCTTTTTGCGAATACAGACTAACGCGGCTGTTACTCTGAAACCAAAGTGAGTAGCCATTCAAAATGTTAACCACTGTGCCTACCTAGAGTATAAGAGATGAAAGATAATTGTGAAAAACATTGTCATTGTCCAACTTTGACTAAAGCTTTCCCAGAATTATTCCTAACATTTCTCTGCAGATTCAGAGTGCATTTTAAGATTAAGCAGCTTTGGGGTATACCCAATGGGTGAATCATAGAAACAGAAAAAAGTTGGGCTAGAAGTGACCCCCTGAGGTCTCCTAGTCCATTCCCCTTTGCTAAGTCAGGAGCAAGTATGCCTAGACCACCCCGACAGGTGTTTGTCCAACCTGTCCTTAACCTCCAGTGATGGGGATTCTACAACCTCCCTTGGTAACCTATTCCAGTAGGAACTCTTATAGTTCAAAAGTTTTTTTCTAATATCTAACTTTACTACCCATTAAGATGATTGCTTCTTGTCCTATCTCCAGTGGACATGGAAAACCGTGATCACCATCTCCTTTATAAAACAGCTATTAGCATATTTGAAGACTTATCAGGTTCCCCCTCGGTCTTTGTTTGTCAAGACTAAATATGCCCATTTTTTTTAGCATTTCCTCATAGGTCAGGTTTTCTAAACCTTTTATCATTTGTTACTCTCATTTGCACTCTCTCTAATTTGTCCACATCTTTCCTAAAGTGTGGCACCCAAAACTAGACAGTACTCCAAATGAGGCCTCACGCATGCAAAGCTGAGCCGGACAGTTACCTGCTCTATCTTGCATACAACACTCCTGTTAATGCCCAGAATGATATTCGGCTTTTTTACAACTGCATCACATTGTTGGCTCATAATCAATTTGCAGTCCACTATAACCCTGAGATTCTTTCCTGCAATATTCCTGCCTGGCCAGTTATACCCCATTTTGTATTTGGGAATTTGATTTTTTTTCTTTCTTAAGTTTAGTCTTTTGCACTTGTCTTTATTAAAATTCTTCTTGTTGATTTCAGACCGATTCTCCAATATCAAGGTCATTTTGAATGCTAATCCTGTCCTCCAAAGTGTTTGCAACCCCTCCCAGATGGGCACATGTGTGGATGACATCAAACAAAGTTTAACATTTGAGAGGGGTGCAGGAATAGATTGCTTCCCTGTGTTTCCACCAACTGATCCCAGGAGTAGGTTGTAACTAGTTCAGCCGCCAGCAAGATTTACTGTATTGTAGCATCAGGGCTACTCGAAAATGCTTCACTTGGAAATGTTACTGTTATTTTAGAAAGTACATTATATGCTACAATGCAATATTACTTCTATGAAAGGCAAGTGCTTTAATTTTCAAAGTGTCAGAGACATTCACAAAGTTTCAGAGTAACAGCCGTGTTAGTCTGTATTCGCAAAAAGAAAAGGAGTACTTGTGGCACCTTATAGAGTAACCAATTTATTTGAGCATAAGCTTTCGTGAGCTACACTCACTTCATCGGATGCATACTGTGGAAAGTGTAGAAGATCTTTTTATATACACACAAAGCATGAAAAAATACCTCCTCCCACCCACTCTCCTGCTGGTAATAACTTATCTAAAGTGACCACTCTCCTTCCAATGTGTATGATAATCAAGGTGGGCCATTTCCAGCACAAATCCAGGGTTTAACAAGAACGTCTGGGGGGGGGGGGATTGGAAAAAACAAGGGAAAATAGGTTACCTTGCATAATGACTTAGCCACTCCCAGTCTCTATTCAAGCCTAAGTTAATTGTATCAAATTTGCAAATGAATTCCAATTCAACAGTTTCTCACTGGAGTCTGGATTTGAAGTTTTTTTGTTGTAATATCACAACTTTCATGTCTGTAATCGCATGACCAGAGAGATTGAAGTGTTCTCCGACTGGTTTATGAATGTTATAATTCTTGACATCTGATTTGTGTCCATTTATTCTTTTACGTAGAGACTGTCCAGTTTGACCAATGTACATGGCATAGAGGGGCATTGCTGGCACATGATGGCATATATCACATTGGTGGATGTGCAGGTGAACGAGCCTCTGATAGTGTGGCTGATGTTATTAGGCCCTGTGATGGTGTCCCCTGAATAGATATGTGGTCACAGTTGGCAACGGGCTTTGTTGCAAGGATAGGTTCCTGGGTTAGTGGTTCTGTTGTGTGGTATGTGGTTGTTGGTGAGTATTTGCTTCAGGTTGGGGGGCTGTCTGTAGGCAAGGACTGGCCTGTCTCCCAAGATTTGTGAGAGTGTAGGGTCATCCTTCAGGATAGGTTGTAGATCCTTAATAATGCGTTGGAGGGGTTTTAGTTGGGGGCTGAAGGTGACAGCTAGTGGTGTTCTGTTATTTTCTTTGTTAGGCCTGTCCTGTAGTAGGAGACTTCTGGGAACTCTTCTGGCTCTATCAATCTGTTTCTTCACATCCGCAGGTGGGTATTGTAGTTGTAAGAATGCTTGATAGAGATCTTGTAGGTGTTTGTCTGAGGGGTTGGAGCAAATGCGGTTGTATCACAGAGCTTGGCTGCAGACGATGGATCGTGTGGTGTTGTCAGGGTGCAAGCTGGAGGCATGTAGGTAGGAATAGCGGTCAGTAGGTTTCCGGTATAGGGTGGTGTTTATGTGACCATCGTTTATTAGCACTGTAGTGTCCAGGAAGTGGATTATGCTTATGATTATTATCATTATGCAAGGTAACCTATTTCCCCTTGTTTTTTCTTACCTCCCCCCACCCCCCCAGACATTCTTGTTTAAACCCTGGATTTGTGCTGGAAATGGCCCACCTTGATTATAATACACATTGGAAGGAGAGTGATCACTTTAGATAAGTTATTACCAGCAGGAGAGTGGGGTGGGAGGAGGTATTTTTTCATGCTTTGTGTGTATATAAAAAGATCTTCTACACTTTCCACAGTATGCATCCGATGAAGTGAGCTGTAGCTCACGAAAGCTTATGCTCAAATAAATTGGTTAGTCTCTAAGTTGCCACAAGTACTCCTTTTCTTTTTGCGAATACAGACTAACACGGCTCTTAGTCTGAAACCTGTCATTATGCAAGGCACTGCATTTAGCCGTATGGAGTGTAAATCTATCAACTGCATGAAAAAACTTGTACAGATACAGACAGACATCATCTTCCTTTCCAAATGCAAACAGATGGACATCGTACCAAAAGGACTGAAGGTAAAAAATCCATTACAATCTACATACCACACAGACTATGCTGACAGCTTGTGCCACACGCTCTCAAAGAAATGCGGAATCACCTGATCAACATCCTCTACAGCAAACAGGGAAAGATTAAGAATGAGCTCTCAGAAATGGGTACTCTCATAAAAAACCAACCTTCCACACAAACTTCCTCGTGGCTGGACTTTACTAAAACTAGACAAGCCATTTACAACACACACTTTGCTTCTCTCCAAAAGAAAAAGGACACTAAACTTTCTAAACTACTACATGCCACAAGGGGCCACAGCAATGGTTCCCTCAACCCACCCAGCAATACTGTTAACCTATCCAACTATACTCTCAGCCGAGCAGAAGCAACTGTCCTATCTCGGGGCCTCTCCTTCTGCCCCTCCACACCCACGAACATGATACAGTTCTGTGGTGACCTAGAATCCTATTTTTGACGTCTCCGACTCAAGGAATATTTCCAACATACCTCTGAACAACATACTAATCCACAGAGACCTCCCTACCAACACTACAAAAAGAAGGATTCTAGGTGGACTCCTCCTGAAGGTCCAAACAGCAGACTGGACTTCTACATAGAGTGCTTCCGCCAACGTGCACGGGCTGAAATTGTGGAAAAGCAGCATCACTTGCCCCACAACCTCACCCGTGTGGAACACAATGCCATCCACAGCCTCAGAAACAATTCTGACATCATAATCAAAAAGGCTGACAAAGAAGGTGCTGTTGTCATCATGAATAGATCGGAATATGAACAAGAGGCTGCTCAGAAGCTCTCCAACACCACTTTCTACAAGCCATTACCCTCTGATCCCACTGAGAGTTACCAAAAGAAACTACAGCATTTGCTCAAGAAACTCCGTGAAAAAGCACAAGATCAAATCCGCACAGACACACCCCTGGAACCCCGACCTGGGATATTCTATCTACTACCCAAGATCCATAAACCTGGAAATCCTGGGCGCCCCATCATCCCAGGCATTGGCACACTGACAGCAGGATTGTCTGGCTATGTAGACTCCTTCCTCAGGCCCTACGCTACCAGCACTCCCAGCTACCTTCGAGACACCACTGACTTCCTGAGGAAACTACAATCCATTGGTGATCTTCCTGATAACACCATCCTGGCAACTATGGATGTAGAAGCCCTCTACACCAACATTCCACACAAAGATGGACTACAAGCCATCAAGAACACTATCCCTGAAAATGTCACGGCTAACCTGGTGGCTGAACTTTGTGACTTTGTCCTTACCCATAACTACTTCACATTTGGGGACAATGTATACCTTCAGATCAGCGGTACTGCTATGGGTACCCGTATGGCCCCACAGTATGCCAACATTTTTATGGCTGACTTAGAACAACGCTTCCACAGCTCTCGTCCCCTAATGTCCCTACTCTACTTGCGCTATATTGATGACATCTTCATCATCTGGACCCATGGAAAAGAAGCCCTTGAGGAATTCCACCATGATTTCAACAATTTCCATCCCACCATCAACCTCAGCCTGGTCCAGTCCACACAAGAGATCCACTTCCTGGACACTACAGTGCTAATAAGTGATGGTCACATAAACACCACCCTATACCGGAAACCTACTGACCGCTATTCCTACCTACATGCCTCCAGCTTGCACCCTGACCACACCATACGATCCATCGTCTGCAGCCAAGCTCTGTGATACAACCGCATTTGCTCCAACCCCTCAGACAAACACCTACAAGATCTCTATCAAGCATTCTTGCAACTACAATACACACCTGCGGAAGTGAAGAAACAGATTGATAGAGCCAGAAGAGTTCCCAGAAGTCTCCTACTACAGGACAGGCCTAACAAAGAAAATAACAGAACACCACTAGCCGTCACCTTCAGCCCCCAACTAAAACCCCTCCAACGCATTATTAAGGATCTACAACCTATCCTGAAGGATGACCCTACACTCTCACAAATCTTGGGAGACAGACCAGTCCTTGCCTACAGACAGCCCCCCAACCTGAAGCAAATACTCACCAACAACCACATACCACACAACAGAACCACTAACCCAGGAACCTATCCTTGCAACAAAGCCCGTTGCCAACTGTGACCACATATCTATTCAGGGGACACCATCACAGGGCCTAATAACATCAGCCACACTATCAGAGGCTCGTTCACCTGCACATCCACCAATGTGATATATGCCATCATGTGCCAGCAATGCCCCTCTATGCCATGTACATTGGTCAAACTGGACAGTCTCTACGTAAAAGAATAAATGGACACAAATCAGATGTCAAGAATTATAACATTCATAAACCAGTCGGAGAACACTTCAATCTCTCTGGTCATGCGATTACAGACATGAAAGTTGTGATATTACAACAAAAAAAACTTCAAATCCAGACTCCAGTGAGAAACTGTTGAATTGGAATTCATTTGCAAATTTGATACAATTAACTTAGGCTTGAATAGAGACTGGGAGTGGCTAAGTCATTATGCAAGGTAACCTATTTTCCCTTGTTTTTTCCAATCCCCCCCCCCCCCCAGACGTTCTTGTTAAACCCTGGATTTGTGCTGGAAATGGCCCACCTTGATTATCATACACATTGTAAGGAGAGTGGTCACTTTAGATAAGTTATTACCAGCAGGAGAGTGGGTGGGAGGAGGTATTTTTTCATGCTTTGTGTGTATATAAAAAGATCTTCTACACTTTCCACAGTATGCATCCGATGAAGTGAGCTGTAGCTCACGAAAGCTCATGCTCAAATATATTGGTTAGTCTCTAAGGTGCCACAAGTACTCCTTTTCTATTCACAAAGTTGTTCTGGCATATCTGGCTATCTCCACCCCATATTCTGCAATCCACATAAAATATCTTCAGAGCACAGTCTACCTATCAGTCCACTATTCAGTGGCCCCAGCAGGATGTAAAACCTTTCATTATTGCACAGCCACGATCAATGTCTGAAGCCAAACATTTGGCTACTTAGCCAAACCTTAATGGAAAGATATTCAAACCTCTTGAGTTGCAAAGTTGGATGAGTTATTTGGTGCTTTCCTCTTCTGGTTGGATTCTTTGTAGTATTTTAGCATTTTGATGGCCAAGGGTGGTTGCAACCCAAAATGCAGAAGTACCAGAAAAAGAAAACTGATTGGGGGTAGAGGTTGAAAAAATAAAATAGACGGTTTTAAAGAGGAAAATACAGCTGGAGATGACCTACAAATGTTTGTACCAGCAGAGATACTCAACCTTCAAAAGGATTATTTAAAAAATCCTGATCTGAATAATTAAAGAAAAATAAATAGTTGCACAAAAAGCACACACTAAAAAATAAGCCAGGACAGGGGGAAGGAAAAAAAAAAAGACTTGGTAAGGGCTTGCCTGCTTAAAGTCTCTACTGCAAAGTGCTAGCACTTCTATTTATCAGAAACCAAAAGAGAGAGATGATAAGGGTATTCAGGCCTGTCTGACATTTTATGACAATGTATTTCCTTTTTTGAACGACAAATCTTACTCCTTTTCTTAGGGCTTGCTATCCAATAAATATACAGATGTTGATAGAGGCAAAGCAAGTTTAATGAACCTATCATGTCTTTATAATTAAATTGTGTAACAAATGCACTTGGAATTCTGCCCAGGGTGATCCCTGGTATACCTTGCAATGGGAGAGCAGAAAAAAAATGAAAATATGAAATGCCCTTTCTTGCTGACAGCTCTATTCTAGCATTGCCAAATATGGCCTGGAGCTCCCCCTTCTGGCTGCACCAACTTTCTGCCAATTTTTCTGTTGTTCCCACTCCTGACCACAGTCCCCTCACCAGCTGAAGCATCCCCCACCCCCTAAAAAGGCTCTCTGAATGGCTAGGGCCAGTGAGGCTTGTGCTTTGAAGGCAGCTGACTCCCTGTTTTCTATGGGAAGATCTGCATAGAGAGTTCTGTACTGTTATAATTGCAAGAACAAACTGTGTCCAATATAAGGATCACACTGATGTGATAAAAATTTTATATTGATTAATCAGGTAAGTTGGTTATCTAGGTATGTATACTGCACTTACATTGGAGTATCTATCATTCTTCAGCAAGAAAAGTGTAAACCTAAAGTATATTAGGCAATCAATATTTCATTTAGTGACAAGATCTGATCTCAGGGAAAAAAGATTATAAGATACAGACACTATTAAGAAATTGGGATACAAATGTAAGATAACTATGTAAGATCTTTTTTCAGCCAGCTGTGACCATTGTGATGATATATCCTGGCTTTGGGTGTAACACAGCCCATAGAACTTCTGAAAGCAATTTGTTGATCACTTGAAGGCTCAAGGCACCTTACCCTCATCATGGACAGCCAATTTGTGACCCCCCTTACATTTTTTTTTATTTTGGGCTGAGGTAACCTTAGAGAGATGTAGGGAAACATGGATTCTTTGATCTGTGGTTCCTAAACTTGTTCCGCCGCTTGTGCAGGGAAAGCCCCTGGCGGGCCGCGCTGGTTTGTTTACCTGCCGCATCCGCAGGTTCGGCCGATCACGGCTCCCAGTGGCCACAGTTGGCTGCTCCAGGCCAATGGGAGCTGCTGGAAGTGGCGGCCAGCATGTCCCTCGGCCTGCACCGCTTCCCGCAGCCCTCATTGGCCTGCAGCAGTGATCCACGGCCACTGGGAGCCGCAATCGGTCGAACCTGTAGACACGGCAGATAAACAAACGGGCCCGGCCTGCCAGGGTCTTGCCCTGCACAAGCGGCGGAACAAGTTTGGGAACCACTGGTATATATGTTTTCCCCTTGCTCCATACTTTCAGGCTAGAGGTGATACAAAAAAAATGAAGCTAAATTTATTGACATCACAGAGACAGAACCTTTATCCTGAAACCTTTCCTATCCAGAGAGGAGAATCCAAATGCTCAAAAGGATTTTAAAAAGACTGAAATAAAATTAAACATTTCCCCCCCTCTGGACATCTCCGGAAAGACTAATATTCAAATACTGGAGGCTTTACTTAAGTTTCCCAATGCAGAAAAGAGTTCTTTTTGACAATCAGACAAGTTAGTTATTTTGTATTAAGCTGTTCTCTATGAAGATAGTAACGTTTTTTGCACAACCTCTAGCACTAATTAAGTTTTAAATTCTATTTAAGAAATTTTAACAGAAAATACATCTAATTTAGCATTTGAAGGTACCAAACTTACACTGTAGGCCAGTGATACTCAGACCTCAGTGGGTTAGGAGTGAAATTAGCGATCAACATTACCCAAGAGAGCCACAGTTGTGTGAATTCATAGTTTCATTTACTATAGTATTAGATATTCATATTTAAACAATATGACAGGTGAAATATTTCATTTTATATGTATTATTCTTACAGCAAAATGACTGACCAGGTGTTATTTTTACCAACTACAATTGTTTAACAACGTAGTAAATGTATCCTGATTGTGATTTAATTATTTACCAGTGTTTTAATATCATATGTTGCAAAGAGCCAAAGGAGACATGTTAAAGAGCCACTTGTGCTCAGAAAGAGCTCAGTCCAAGTATCACTATTCTAGACCCTGAACTGCAGATGAAATAGTTTGGAAGTTTGTTTTGTAAGAGTCATTTACTTACACTACATTATGACACTAGCCATATGATCAGGCAGAGTACAGTTGATTCAAAACCTGCTAATGTATTGTAACTAAAGCTGGGTGAAGTTTTCTGGCTGAAACATTTTTTGGTGAAAATGCTTGTTTGGTGGCACAAATCTTTCATGAATTCATGTTGGTTTCAGCAAATTATTTTGGTTTAAAAACAAACAAAAAAAAATTTGTTGACATTTTCTAAGTGAAACTTTTTGATTTGAAACAACTTTTCCTTTCCAAATGACTTAGTTTTCTTCTAAAAAAATCAAAACTGTACAAACAGGGTCGCAATCAAAATGACTGATGAAACAAAACCAAAATGTTTTCTTTTAACAAAGTGTTTCATTCAACCAGAATTTTTTCTTCAAATTCAATTCACAGAAAATTCTGGCAGATTTTGTTTTCGGTTTGAGGTTTTTCTGTTTTTGTTTTTTGCAATTGTCAATGAAACAACATCACTTATTCACCCTGATCTACATAGTATCAGGCTGTGTACCTACGTGTTCCTGTCATTGTTGCCCTCAGATCCTTTCCACCAGTTCTGTCTGTTTCTTTGGTACACTCACTTGTTGTGGCTTGTCTTATATTCAACAGCAAGGACTCTGGGAAAGAGACTGTCTTTCACTATGTGTTTGTACAGTGCAGAGCTCAAGCAGCCCCTGATATAGATTGAGGTGGTCTTTGGCTTTACTGTAACATTATTTACTAATAAGGGTACAGACTAATTATATTTGGATGCAGCAATCTGACTGGGAACATGGAGTATTACAAAAATGTCAAACTATCTTGTAAAGAATTTGATAAACAGTTTCTACAGACATCCATCACTAAATAAATTAGATTCCTTTAAAAGAGGTAACATTAAGTTGGACTAATTATGCTCAATATTTACATTACTGCTTGCATGACCACATCCCCAGTGATCACAATTTTTTTTGGTCCCACTTAGACATAGTTGGTTTTTTTAATACTTATTAATGTTATACTGGAAGTGCAGCTGCATGCCTATGTAGATTATCTTTGCAAGCAGCATGGCGGGCTAGATTTCAAAAAGACAGACCTAACTAAAAGATTTTAAAAATCTCCCATAAAAGGCATATCTTTAGGATATGTTTAAGATAAAACTCAAAAGATTGAGTGACCAAAAAACCCAACAAAAGAAATGAGGTTCAGGGCCCGATCCTGGTGTAAATTAGCATAGCTTTACTGACTTCAGGGGAGCTGTGCTGATTTACAGCAGCTCAGGATCTGGCCTGCAGTTTCTATGCCAAGCAAGTATCTGGACTGTACAAGCCAGATGTATTTGTTTTCTGAATTGGCTGTTAAGCTGTTCATCAACAGCAGATAATTGTTTTTACATAACTACTCGGATGGCTACAAATGCTGAACCTCAATAAGAAATCTAAAACATTGACAGTATCTGACTTTACGCAAGAGCTGGTATTTCAAATACAAAAAGCAGGGGTAACGTCCGCCTTTGTGATGATACTAGATATATAATGTAATAAACAGCACAAGACAGAGTGAGCAGCTGACTTCATCATCTTTAGCATGATCTCTACCCATTCCTACGGAAATGACCACATTGCTTCCCCTGCAATCCATCCCATTGAGAAATGTGAAAACAAAGGTTAAAAGAAGAAGTTTAACTTTTGAAATCTTCCTGAAAACATTTTAATTCATGAAACCCACATGATGGAAAGAATGTTTCTCTTCCAAATTAAATTGTCCTGAGCTCATGATTACACACAGAGAATGTCAAGAGAAATGACAGTTAAGTTAGAAATAGAAGATGGACCAGGAACACCTAATGAAAATATAGCAGACATCAGAGGCCTCAAACATGTGAAAACTCAGAGTTCAAGCAGACGTACTAAAGGTGGAAGGTGAAATTCTGACTGAGCAACTAACAAAACTCTGTAACAAAATATTGGAGAAAGAACAAGTTCCACAAGACTAGAAAAATAGTATTGTGCCATTGCCTAGAAAGGGTGATATTACTCAATGCATGAACTGGAGAGATATTGTACTGCTGTCAATCCAGGGTAAAGTATTGGCTACCATTACACTGAATAGGAGGAAGAAGGAAGTGTATGAAATATTATGAGAACCTGAGACTTGGTTTCATCCAGGTAGACAATGTTGTCAACAGATATTCATTCTTCAGCAGATCATTGAAAAGAGTTATTTCTTGGCAGAAATCTATCTTAATCAACTTTGACTTTACGAAAATGCTATGAAATAGTGGACAAGATGATCAACATAAAGGAGTTTATATGATGGCAGTAGATGCACAATAAGATCAGATACAGCCCTGGGTGAGTAATTTGATATTATGACTAACGTTAGCCAAGGGTGTGTCTCATCACCAATCTTCTCTGCATTAGAAAAAGACTGGATGATGAAACAGGAAATAAAAAAGCATCATTGATGGTGTAATGTTTGTGAAGATGAGTTACCCAACCCTGAGGTTGTCAACAACATTGTTTTACTAAGTGTGACATGGAATGGAATGATGCCCTGAAATCAGAGGTTTAACAGGAAGCAGCAAAATTTGGACTGAAAGTAGAAGCAGAGAAAGCCAAGCTTACGAAGTTAGAAAACTCACTACAGATGCAAATGTGTATGTGGATGGAGAAGAAAACAAACAGATAGAGGAGTACTGGTATCTGGGGAGTATGAGGACATTTGAAGGCGGCTGCAATCAAGATATTCATGTGAGATAAGGAAAAGCAAACACCATATGTGGAAGGCTGAACAACATCTGGTAAAAAGATCTCCCCACCAACCATAATCTGTTATATCATCTGATTGTACTGAGAATGTTACTGTATGGAGTAGAGACTTGGCAGATGACAGTAGCTAACAACACTTCTCCCCAATCCCCCCGGGAGTCTGTCCATCACAGATGGTTGAAGATGGTCTTACACATTTCATAGAAAGACAAAACAAATGCAACAGTAAGGGAGCTGTCAAAGCAGGACCCGTTAGTAAATATCAAAATATACTTAGGTGGGGGGGACATTTACACCCTATGAAAGATCGGAGACCTACAAAGCAAGCATAGAATTGGGTACCTGATGGGTGAAAGAAAAAGGTAGGAAGGCCAAGGAAAAAGTGGCAGAAGACAGCAACAGATGACGTTGAATACACTGACATGGCCTGGGAAGAAGTACGAGTCAATGACCATAATCAATGGAAGAACTGGACTGACCAATTTGTCACTGGCACAGGAGCAACTAAGGTCTTGAAAGAGTAGGAGAAAAATGCCCTGACTGATAAGGTCAATACCAAATTTGCTCCTTTAACTGAAGTGTAGAGAACTCAAGTCTTGGGCTGACGTCCCACCACTTTGCTCTGAAATTTGAATTATTGCAGACATTTCTCTCTATTCTGCCATGCCACATACACTTACTTAGATATTTAATTTCTGTTTAGAGCACTTGGGGCAAAATGCTTGGTGTAGATACTTCCTTAGACAATTAGACAATATCCAGCTAATCCCATGATAGAGGGGTTCCTCTACCTTATGTTCAAAAGCAAATAACCTGAAACTTTGGGGAGTAAGCCTGTGACACATTGTACTTATAAACCCCCTTTTTCTCTTCAGTCTCAGGCCAGATAATAGACTTGTGAATTACAAGAAATCAATGATTTCCAAATTTGGGGTAAATTTCCATGCAGGGAAAGGGGGTGCATGTTATCTTCCATTTAAATTACTTATGGCTCAGTTTTGTTACCCATACTTAGTGTGATGAATGGTACTGGAGAAAGGTGGTCAGTTTTCAGGAGGAACCTAGTCTGGTATGATAGCAGGAATTCACCAATGCAGACTGGCACCTGGCACCTGACAAACTCAAAATCCTAAACACATAGCACTGGCTGCTCAGTTTGTTTAATAAACGTCTCTTTCCTACCATTCTGTCTGACTGCTGCATTACATTTTGCAAATGCAACTCAGTTCTCACATGGATTACACCCTTAGTCCATGATTAGAGACATTGATTTCAGTAGGGTTATTTGTAGGGTAAGGTGCTATTCAGTGTGAGCAAGGGTGAGAGAATCTGGCTCTATTTGATTTTGTATGAGATGTGTGTTACAATGTTCATGAAGAGGAAGGACCCAAACTATTAAGGACTCACTTCTGACACCCTTACTAGTGCTGAGTATTCCCACACCCATTTTGCCTGGGTGTAAGTGACTACAAAAGGTGCAAGGAAGTGGAGAATCAGGCCCATAGTCTTTGCTAGCTGTCAAAATCTAAGCACAGTTTAGCTACCTGCCCAGCATCCCCCACTCTCCCATTCATGTCAGCTGAAATGTCACTCACAAGCAGGACTGCAGAAAATGACCAAGGTTTCCCCTTTAGTTCCTCCTTCCCCAGCAACTAGAGGCTACTTTTGCCACTTCTGAACAGGCATCCAAGACTTTTCTCCTTCTCATCTTTTCCCGGCTGGTGTTCTCACTCCCAGGGTGGCTCACACTGCCACATAATGGTAGGAAGGAAGATATGCTAGCACTCTTCCTTCCTGGCCCTGAGCAGCAGCAGAGTCAACCTTCTGTAAGTGGCCATGTTGTAAGAAAGATGGAGCCCAAAGGGATACAGTGACATTTGGGGATAGCAAGGACTAAAGGGAAGGCACGCTCATGACAGGAACAGGTTTGGTGGAAAGGCCAGGGAATGGACAAAATGAGAGAAAGAGATTGAGACAGAGAAAGAAAGGGTGATAAAGAAAACTCAGCAGAGTCAAATAGGGGCTGGTGGCCTTCTGGCAGGTGCGCTAGACTGGGAAGTAGGATTTCTGAATTCCAGTCCTGCCACTGATTTCCCGACTGTGTAACCTTGGGAAAATCATATCACTTCTCTCTCTCCCTTGGTTACCCAAGTGGAAATGGGGATAATACTGAACCACCTCCCAGATAAATTAAAGTATCTTAAGATTCCTAGGATGGAAATATTGCCATGAATACATTACTCTAAGGTTGGGGAAGACCTGCTGGATCAGAACGTTTGTTCACATCACATGAATATAGTGGCAAAAATGTCACTCAAAAAGTTATGCAGAACTTGGCAGCATGAGGTTAGACTTTGAGGCCCTGCCTCAGTCATCCCCCAAGTAATTTTGTTATGACAAAAATGGTAATGAAATGTACCTTATGAAGTATTGATATGAGTAGTATGAAAAGCTGCATAGAATGGGCAAATGTTTTATACATTTAAACCTAAGGATCTGCCCACATCAAACACATTCAGTCATTAAAAGGGGACTGTTTGGATTAGACATTGGGCTGGTCTACACTGCACAGTTAGGCTGACATAATTATGTTGACAAGCTTTTCATTTGAATTGCAGGAACTTAGAGTAGCAACCCTAAAAATTGATCCTTTCTGTCTAAGCCATAAATTCATAGATAGTAACTTCAGCCATGGGGTGGTTTTGATCGACACCTAAATCAGGTACCAGTCCTGGTGATTTTGAATGATAGCACCAAACATCTGTCTGTAACAAAGATTTAATGGCCTGGTGGTGTCACACGCATACAGTGACGGAATGGTTGGCACAGTGTTCGAGAGAGAGCCCAGCTGAGAGCCAGTGGCTAGAGTAAATCAAAACAGGAGGGGAAGCTTTCAACACCCCAGTCAAGGCAGAGTTCCTGCTTGCTGTAGGCAGAGGAGAGGCAGCTGCCCACTTTTCTAGGGCAGGTTCTTGCAAGGTTAATGACCCAGCTCTTTTCCCTGGCGACTGCTCTCTTGAGAGCCACCCTCTAAGCTTTCATTTCAAAAAAATGAATTCATTCTGTATCTCTTTAGATTTGCAAAGCTAGACATCATATTGCAAATCAAAGGTAAACCTGTCACTGATATCTGGTTAAGTTTGCAGGCATGCTGAAAGAATAGCTCAGAGGTGTGAGATGTCCCATTAATTTCAACAGGTGGTAATTCTAAAGCCCAACAATGGTAACTTAAAATGTCATTTTTTTTTAAAGTTATGCTGAGAAAAGCATGCTGGAAAGATTAGGAATATCCATTTAATTAAGACTGGTCATGTCTACTGTGACTGGCCTCTCATATTAGCTTCAGCAGGGAGTGGAACTTGGTTGTGAGGGAAGTTTGAGTGTATTGAAACTTTGTTTATCCAGACTGATGCCTGGATAGATCTATGAGTAAAAAGCTGCTCTTTGCTTTTGCTAGCTAGGGTCTCTGTTCAACTGAGCTCCAGCTCCGGTTTATTTACATTCTTGTTACTGAAAAGCCTGTGACTGTAACTCCTTTATCTCCCAACAAGAAAAGAACCCACTCCTGGATTTCAAACTGCCTTAGATGCTCCATGCCAGACTCTTATTAACAAATGGCATTATCCACAGCTATAAATCAGGAAGAACCTGATGGAGTTTGACAGTCTTATTAAATTATTAACAATCACAAACAGAAGCTGACTAACATTTTTAGTCCCACACCATGAAACAACCTCTTGGCAAGTTACAGGAAGTAAGGAAATTTTTTTTTTTTAAATAAATAGATAATGTGTTCGAGTTGGACATGCAAAAAGTAGCCGTGGAATATGAAAGGACACAATGCCTGTTTCACAGCTATTTTTCTCATGAAAATAACTGAGCATGAACAGCTGCAAGAAAAGCATTTTAAAGATAAATGGATTAGCATGCAAATGTTATGATTTTATTCCATGTTTGAGCCTAAAAGTTTATCTGTAAAAATAGCGTCTTTCATAGACTGCATCTGTAAAGATCTTTACAGTTGTTTTAATAGACCTTTTAATTAGACTGCATAGATTTAAAATGTTCATTTTGATTATGTGTTGAGGACTGTTTCTGCTTATGTAGAAATAGCAGAATTGGCCTTTGCTTTCCTATCTCCTTTAGAGCATTCAAATAAGAATAATTTCATCAGCTCCTGTCTAAATGATGTTTCAGATTGAAGCCCTAGAGCCAAAATACTGGATCTTAATTGGCTACACCATGCACTCTATTCATGTAGACAAATTAAATTAGTTACAATATTTTGAAAATGCGTCACCAACAATTTTCAATCAGAAAACAAGGAACATTTCTCCACAGTTCCATAGGTACAGACAGAAATATGGGCTTTAGTTTTAGATTTGGTTGGTGATATTTTGCATAATTCAGCTATTAAAACTGGAGCAGAGAGGAAAAACAAAAAGAAAACCTGACACAGATCTTAATTATTCCTGGATGAGTTTGCTGTCAGAAATACCAGTTTCATTCCATCCTGATTGTCAGATTTTTGCATCCTCATCAGCATAATCCGTTATATATTCTACAGCCTTGCTAATTAGCCCATTCACTAGACAAATGTCTTGCAGTTATGATCATCTCCACCTGCACACTTGACCATCTCAGCCAAATCAGATGTAAGGGTGAGGATCCTGATATTATTTTACAGAAATCGAACTAACATTCACATTCCCTATCTGTTTTGCCATGGTAAGTCTGAACGATTGGTGGAATGGTCACAAAACTTGTGTGGCAAATTGTGTAGAATATAGCAGTCATCCTTGTTATAATAACTTGGATGTTGTAATAACTTGGTATTAACTTGGATGTCTAAGAAATGTGTCCAAATGCTTTGTAAAACTGTGTGTCATGCACGGAAATTTGTTTATTTAGGGTTGTTTCTGCAACTATGTGATAGGGGATACATGGTACTAAGGGACAAGGTATTAAGCCAGGCAAGGGAGAGATTAACTTCTTTAAAATAGAACCACCAGGAAGAAGGCTTCCCATGGCCTTAGAGAAGCTGGAAATGAAGGATTCTCATCCAGGTGCATACATAAACAGAAAGGGGAAGTAGCTTAGGAGCTCTCAGAAGGAAGGCTAATTATAAAGACAGTAGTTATGGGAATCCTGGGAAACTGACTGCTTTGTCACATTAGGAAAATGTACTTATCCCTTTACTCCTAATCCAGGGAGAAGATGAAGCTAGTAGACTCCCAGATCAAGTCTTGACCAAGAGGCATGGAGAACCTGGAACACTAATTCATTTTTATCCTAACTAGAGGACTGTGCTTCCCATCAGTTTGTTTTCATTTCCCCTGGAAAATACAAACCTACCTGAGTCAGGCAGTGGGCTTGGCCCTTTGGGCCAAGCCAAGGCAAACTTTGGTCCTAACTGTCTAACCTGGCTAGAGCAGAGAGGCTTCCACTCTGAAAGATGTGCATTAAAAGGACATATTTCCTTCACTTTCTTTTGTCCTTTATTTCGGGGTGCCTGACATTGCAACCTCAGACAAACAGTAACAAGTATACTCTTCTATATACATAGATCAAAAATTGAGAGTCTTCCCCTTTATCCCTACCTGCTCACTACACAAGAGGGAAGATTTAGGACAGCAGAGTAATTCATATTTTACTGAAAGACACAAAGCTAACTTAATGCTTATTGCTTTTACTTCAAACACTAACTGTGTTGGGCAATTCCCACTGCCATCTCCCAGCAGCCTGTAACTTAGTTTTATAAACACTTCAGTGTATTCTTAATAGCAATAAGTGGAAGCTTTTGCATTCTGCCATTGTTGTGGAGAGCTGGGATCAAGCTACCTCAGCCTGTAAAACATATGCATTCCATTTGTTCCAGCAATAACTGGCCCCTCGTAAGCAGTCTCAGGAGAGAATCCAGCCAAGGACTGAACAGGATTACACAGTTACCCTGTCATCCTTGAAGCTGGTCTCTTTATGATGTGGTTGAAGCACATCTTCTAGGGCAGCAATGGGACACTGGTACTGGTAATGCCTGAACTGTACATGTTCTGTGAATATGTTGCTTAGTCTGCAGACAACTAATCCAGCTGGAATGGCTCCCAGTGACTTTCATGGGTGCTTAACTGAGTGTTTAGTGGTGGTTAGATATTACTAATAACCTGGGTGGTTAGATATTACTAATAAAGCATTTTCTTTAAATGGGCCTTGATTAATGTTGTTAACTAGCATGTATTAGAAGGTCAGTCTCTATATTCAACTCTGACTTCAATCCCTTCTAATATTTCTCTACACCATGGGCTAAAGTGAGACCATTTGTAAATTGGTGAAACTCCATTGACTTCCATAGAGTCACAACCAGTTATACCAGGCCTGCATTACCTTCCTGGGTTCTTATTACTTATAGAAAATAAATGCTATCTAAGCACAGAAGAGAAGAGGAAATTCAATGGCCAGAACCCCTCTTCCATCTCAAAAGTGCTATTCTGTGGAGTATCAATGGTCAAGTGTGGAGGATATGTCTCTTCAGCAGTACAGTATATTCAGTACTGTTGCCCCTTTTTACCTGAGCAGCTAAGCAAAGTTCAGGGCTCTGAGGATGTTCCAGTTAAGAGGAGAAATTAGTGATAGTCATATATTTGATTCAATCTTGTATATTTTCAAAGAATAGACAAAGTCTTGTGTCTCTGAACACAGAAGGACTCAAATAGCAGGAAACACCATTTTTTGCTCTCATCACCCAGAACACTCTTTTCAGCCTATACTCCTGATCCAGAAACCTCTCCCCTGGTTTCTTCCAGGGTCAGACACCGTTCTCTCCTTGAGTCTGTCTGTGTGTGTCTCTCTCTCTTCCCTGTCTTTTGTTCTGTCTTCCTGCACAAATAATCCCTATGAAAACAATGCTCAAGAATAGATTCTGGGTAGGTTCAAATATTCCCCTTGTCTTAGGTGGGGGTTTATCCTTACAGTCATGTTACCTGAAGGGTGAGTTCACACATTTCAGTTTCCCGAGGTTTTAACTCCACCCATAACAAAATTTCACCCAACTCATAAGACATTTGACCCAAGAATTGGCTCAAGCTCAACGTTAGGGTTTATGGGCTTTGAAAGGAACTTTAAGTGGACCTATAACTTGTAGAAGGACACAAGAGCTACAATTAGACTAAATATGGTCAAACAGAAGCTTTACTGTAGAGTGGGGGCTACTCAAGATTGTTCCTTTTCACCATTAAAAATAGTTGTTATTTCTATTTATGGTGCCAGCCAAAGCCTGTCAGTTCAATGGTTCATGAAAATAAACAACAAATATATAGGAGAAGTTCAGTTGAGGTCATTGTTTGGAAGAGGTGCCACTTCCCGACTCAAACCTGCTGCTCTCCAAAGTGAATGGGCCATGCTTTCAGGCGGAATAGGCTTTCAGGCAGAATGGGCCGTGGATTGCACCTCTTACCAGCCAGAGGCACTTGATGCTATTGCTTCCTCTGTTCTCTGCAACTATCCCTCTGCCTCCTACCTTGACGGCTCCTTCTTGGTGCACTCCCAGTGTTCCATTACAGAAGGGAGAAGGAAGCTGCTGAATCACCACAACATATGTCACTAACTGTAGTAGAAGAAACATATGCCATAATCATATATCTTGGCAGCTAAGTAACAGAAGAACCTTCATGAACCCTGCAAATGGGCTCCTTCTGGGAAGGAGTCTCTGCTTCAGCCTGCCTCAGTTTCCCCCTCAATGAGGTAACAATGCGTTCACTTTACCAGCTCACCAAAAACACTAACATCGGTGTGTCTCTTTGTAATGAGCCTTTTCCAAGATCATTTGAACAATAGATTGAAGACACTTACCTCAGAGCCCAGGTTTGGATTACTCAGAATTTAAAGTGTCCCAAAACAAAAGTCTCTGGGTCTAGTCAGACAACTCATTGGGAGCTGGGCCAGGATAAATATCTCTCGCCACTTGTGCAACTTCTTTAGCAGCTAGTTTCAGCAGCTTCTTCCTAGTCTACCCTGGCTGTCTTACCGGCTCTCAGTTTCCTCTCACAGCAGCAGCTCCTGCTGCTACAAGGTCCTTAGCATCTCTACTATCTGACAATATTTGCAGTCCTTCCCTCATCTTACAGCCTCCCACTGTTTTGATAAGGAATCAGTCCCTTTTCAGTCAGCTAATTAAGTCCTATATCCCCTCCCAAGTGTGGCAAACAGGCCTAATTAGACAGGCTAGCCACCCCTATACAAGTCCAGTTGTTATAAAATTAAACCTTTAAGGACTCCCATGGAAAGCTATTTCTTCAAATGAGGTTGCACAGGTGAATGGAACATACTGAGCAAATTAGTTTGTGATGATGCACACGTTGGAGGAACAGAACCTAGCTCTCTTTCTGCTTTCTAGGTCTAAAGAGTGAAGAGCAGTAAAAATTGTTTTTGTCACTTAAGGGGGAGATTTACAAAGGTTAGTTAGACACCTCATTCTCATTTCAAAGGGAATGAGGTGCCTAACTGACCTTTGTGCCTTTGAAAATTCTCCTCCTAAGTCAGTGGTGGCCAACCTGAGCCTGAGAAGGAGCCCGAATTTACCAATGTACATTGCCAAAGAGCCACAGTAATATGTCAGCAGCCCCTCATCAGCTCCCCCCAACCCCCAGTGCCTCTTGCCCACTGGCAGCCCCGCCAATCAGCGCCTCCCCCTCCCTCCCTGCACCTCCCCATCAGCTATTTTGTGGCATGCAGGAGGCTTGGAGGCAGAGGAGCCAGGGGTTGAGCAGTGAGCACCCCACGGCACACTGGAAAGTTAGTGCCTGTAGCTGCAGCCCCAGAGCCGGTGCCTATACAAGGAGCCGCATATTAACGTCTGAAGAGCTGCATGTGACTCTGGAGCCACAGGTTGGCCACCCCATCCTAAGTGATAAGATATGACTTTGAATACACAGAAGGAACAGAGAAAGAAGGTGCCATTTTTTTTTTGGTCACCTTAGAGAAGAAACACACATTAGCCTTTAGCAGCAACTAATTATGTTGTACTCTATGTTCTTCTCTTCATCATCATAGTAGTTGTTATTATATTATTATAACTTCAAACTGGCAGGTATTTAAATTTCAAAACAATGAACAAATTTACAAGTGAAAGGTGGATATGCTTTTAATACTTATCTCTCAATCTTGTATTTCAAGACAAGATAGTATCAGTTTTAAACTGAGTTCAAAGTTAAGGTGTGTTGCTCATGGAACAGCCTTGCAGATATGAACGATTGAGCATTAACTTTTTCAGTCTCAAATTAAGCAGAATTAGATAGAGAGATACCCTTTCTATCTGTCGATTGACTCTGTACAGTAGTAAAGAAGTAACAAACAAAAGAGCCAAGTATCTGACATCAATACAGTTGTATGTAGTGTTGTTGTAGCCATGTTGGTCCCCTGATATTAGAGAGACAAGGTGGGTGAGGTAATATCTTTTACCAGACAAACTTCTGTGGCTAAGAGAGACAAGTTTTCGAGCTTACACAGAGACCTGAAGAAGAGCTCTGTGTGACCTTGAAAGCTTGTCTCTCACTCCCAGAAGTTAGTCCAGTAAAAGATATTATTACCTTACCCACCATGTCTCATTAATATAGTTGATAAGGAGGAGGATGAATGATGACTGTAACCTTTGGAATAACAACACAGAGAACAGTAGTGAAGAATGCCATGCTGATTACACTGTGCTATTTCCCAAACCTGCATAGCAAACATAGCAGCAACAACCCCAACAAGCAGAATGGAAAGACCAAAAAAGAGCCAAACTGTCTGAATCAAAGCCAAATTTAAAAGCATTAATTCTGGCAAAAGTGCTTTTGCCTTTTCTCAGTTGTCTCCATAAACAATGTCTTCAGAGTGTTCCCTGTCATCGAGTTTGTGTCTTCAGAGTGTTCCCTGTCAGCAAATTCTGCATTCAACATCAGTGCTTAGGGGTTATTTTCAGTCGGGTCCTGACACGTTCACTGCAATCTTTTAAAAGTCAAGAAAAAAAAATGAGAAATTTGGACATTGCACGTATGATGAGACATCTATCAGTGTTAAAATTCTGCTGCTCAAATGCTAGTGTGACAGTCACTTGAGAGAAAAATAAAAGAGAAACAGAGGTCTGCGATACATGCTGCTGAATGTCAGCATATCATGTATAGAAAGTGAAAGAACTAGACGTTAAGAATTCTTCAGCTTCCGATCGTCATCATTCAACATCATTTCCTTCTATAATGTCAATTTGCATAAGCTACTGCGGTATCACTCATGCTACCATTACTACATGAATCTCAGAATAATCCAAAGGGGATGTGAAAAGACAATTTAGTTTACATGATATTTTCCAGTTGAAGCCTTCCAAAAATCATCCAACCACATTATCTATGAACTGGAAATCACTGGAAATAATTGTTCTTTGTCTGCAGCTATACTCACTATTAGGGCATACTTCTTTTCAAAGGATGTATTCTGAAGAGTCCCGTTCCTTCCCAAACAGAAAATTAATCCCTCTCATCCTATGCCCCATATTTATATTTTAGTAATCACAGGCATGTTCTCAGAGGATGAATACCTGGGCATTTTACCACACATAAGCGGAATAACAGCCAAACAACTTCATCTTTCTCTCATAGATTGGTTTCGTTTGAGCCAGCAAGAAAGGAATACTTATTTCTGGTGAATCTTCTGGAGATAGAATCAGCATAGGAAACAGAGAACAAGACACAGCAGCACATGTTCAATGAATGTATTCCAATTTGCACATGTCCCTCAACCACCACCTCTAGAACATTGAAACCCAGCTGGAAGGTCTAGTTAATGCTTGTCATAACTCACAGGCACTCACATGTGGGGTTTTTTTCCACTTCATGTGATAGCAATATAATAAAAGTAATCATGGGATTTCTGAGCTTCATCAAAGCCATTGCTTCCTCAGTTGCTTTAGTTCAGGGATGGGCAAACTCTGGCCCACGTGCCATTTTAAGTTGGCCCATGAGATGCACCATGCGGCTCGGCCCTGCTCCAGCCGGGGTGCTGGGTCAGGGCTGCACCACGCGGTTTGGCCCTGCTCTGGCGCTCCAGCTGGGGCGCTGTGTTGGGGGCGCCGCACCATGCAGCTTGGCCCCGCTCCAGCACTCCGGGCAGGCACTGGGTCGGGGGCCATGCCGGGCGGCTCGGGCCCGCTCTGGCTGGGGCAATGGGTTGGGGGCCGCACCACACAGCTCAGCCCCGCTCCAGCCGGGGCACTATGTCAGGGGCCAGACCATGCGGCTCAGCCCCGCTCTGGCACTCCAGACAGGGTGCTGGGTCAGGGGTGCACCACGCTTGAGGTAAGCGCTGCTCAGAGCCTGCACCCCTGATCCTCTCCCCATGCCCCAACCCCTGCCCCAGCCCTGATCCCCCTCCTGCCCCCCAAATCTCTCGGTCCCAGACCGGAGCACCCTCCTACACCCCAAATTCCTCAGCCCCAGCCCCACCCCTGAGCTTCCCCCCCCCAGCCCTGAACCCCCTCCTGCACCCCAACCCCAATTTTGTGAGCATTAATGGCCCGCCATACAATTTCTATTCCCCGATGTGGCCATTGGGCCAAAAAGTTTGCCCACCCCTGACTTACAAGCTGACTAGCAATCACACTAGACTATAATGTGCTGGTACCCAGTACAGTACCTTCAGGTCATTTTGCCCTATTGTATAAATATCAGTTATGTGGCAGTGGGGGAGCAGGGTGTTATTGCTGTATATTCTAACTGCTGCCACTGCTTCTGTTATGGTGCTCTGTACCTTCAATTTTCCTGGCTCCCTTTTATTTTATTTTATTTTTTTTTTTAACCACACAATACCCTCAGGTCATTATCTGCCACTGCAGCTCTTTTTATATCCAAGAAAAGTACAGAGAATGTTGATTGCACCTTTCTCTTCCTCCCATAGAGACAATGGTTTCAAAAGTACCTGCTAATAAGGTCCCCAGAATTTCAGTCATTACCAGCTCAACTTATAAAGAACAAAATAGGACCTTCTTGGAAATCGCAATAGCTAGAACAGAAAATAAACATGTTAAATATTAAATCATATTAAATTATATCAAGCCTAAGGAAAGTTCATTTTAGATACTCCTATACTTTAGTTACAGAATATTGACATATACTTGTTTCCCAAAATGTTAGTAACCCATTCACACTCTAGGATGTATCTCTGACAAGAAACATGGTAGGCTGACTCCATCAAAAACATTTGTCATCTGCACATTATCTGCACAATTTAGACATATTCTGCTTTTTCTTGTTTCACAGAGACAACATTATTGTACAAGTAGATTCAAGATACTTTGTTGTGTGACAGTTTAACAAACCTCCTATATAAGAGATAAGCACAAAATTGCAGTTTTCTTCCTCGTCCGATAGTACATATTAATTTCTGATTAGAATGGCTCTTCCTTAAGGTAAGACTCTGATACCACTACTCAAGCTGAGTAGTACTTTAGTATGCAAATTGTTCAGTTCACCACAATGGGATAAGTTGTATAATAATTTTCTACTCATTGTAAGTAAACGTAGTAGATTCTAACCCTTAATAAATAATTGCAGCATTTATAATCATTCTGCCCATTTAAAATATGTCTTCGTCTTTGATCTATAAAACTTTCCACAAACTTATTTTTATCCCTTAAGGTGATATCTTTCTTTCTCTTGCATTTCTTGCCACTTGGATGAAAAGGATTCTGGGCATATTTCTCAATTAATTTCTATTTTCATTGCTAAGCCACCCATGCAACACTTCCCTAAACAAAGAATTTCATTAACATGTCAATTACAAGTTCATACGGATCCAGCTTTTCATTTGTACAATGAGCGGGATACAATAGCTTACTTGTAAAATGAAGATCATAGTGCTAAATTTAAAATAGGTAGAGAATACAAAATTAAAATTATAACTATAGATAACTACGGATTAATGATGGTCCAGAATGGTTTTGTTGTTCCTGTTTAGCACATATGTTTAGCAGTTCCTCCTTCTTCTTCTTTATAATTTGTATTCTTTGCACATTATGATTGCCAAAGCTTTCTTCCATTTTTCCAAGTAGTATACAACACTGAAGAAGACAGAAACTTAAAAAAACAAATATATAAATATTTTAGTCAGTGATAAAAATTGTTTATTATATTCCTATTTGCATTCTGTATCTTCATGTGAATCACTTTTAGCTTTCATGTAAAGCTGGTAAAAAAAAAAAAAGAAGAAAACAATTTAGAAAAATTAAAGAAGCAACATTTTTCTCCATTTTGCAGTATGAAAAAATGATCACTTTTTTGGTTTTTCATGAATTTTTTCAAATATTTTAACTGAATTTTTTAAATCAAAACTTTCACCATTTTTTTATTGAAATCATTTTTGAATTTATTGGTTTGGGGTTTGGCTTTTTTCTTTTTTTTTTTACAAAATAACTGTCTCACTGAAACTTTGTTATAACATTTTCAATAATGTTTCCAACAAAAGCTTTGAAATATGTATGCAGCTCCCAGGCCGGCTTACAATGGCTCTTGGACTGTAGTTTGCCCACCCCCGCTGTAAGTGTACTTTTACTGTCACTATATGCTCTTAATGACTGTAAGAGTATATATTTCGTAAAGTTGTTTCCTTGAATATATTTTAAAATTAAATTCTGCTACCGCTTTGCCTCTTGAGTAGCACTTCGTTCTTTAAATACTCTCATTGCTCTACTGGGACTACCAATGTGAGTAAGGGTGGTAGAATTCAGTCTTACTACTTTTCCTATAGTTCAAATGTCATGGTGATAACTACAAGGAGGATGACCCGTACTAACTCTCCCACTTATAAAAGTCAGAAGGACACACTGTACGCCAGTAGCGGCTGCTCAGAGCTTTAAATATGCTCTTCACTCCTACCCATAATGTGCAATAAGTCTATAATGAAGTATGATCTATTCAAGGTCCTTATTGGATATCAGAAATCCCAAAGCCTCATTAATTGAAGTGAACAGAGCAGCTGGTTGCTTGGGATCTTATAGTTTCAGTGTTTAACAGATTTAATTAAAATGAATGTCCTCTCTCTCTCTCTCCCCCCTCCCCCCCCCGTCAGGGGAATTAGGTCATTAAAAAGTTTTACAAGTGAGGCGCAGGCATTAACATTTGGCAAGGAGAAGGAGATTATGGGGTGGGTAAGGCAGCCCATATTCTCTATGCAGCTCTCTGTTGTAGGTGCATTCCTGAGTGTGTGGATGATTCTTACCTAGCTTGTCCATCCATCTTAACTTTCTGGCAGATCTCTTGGCCTCTCTCTTTGAAAACTGTTCTGCAAACTTTGGTTTATTCTAAAACTTCTTCTCAGGTTTTCATTTGATATATTCCAATTTGATATATTTTAAGCAGCTGCCTCCTGTTAGCTGTTGTTTGAAACACTGGAAACATACACGTCTGACCTGTCATATTTTCCTCTTCCATTTCACGGAGCCATATGTTAAACACCTACGCACAAAACCAGTATGTCTTCACTAAAGCCTAATAAGCCTGAAAATGAAGTTCAGATAGAAGAGCTCTAATATGATATAAAGTTCAACAGTGTCAAAGGTTTTGCTTCCTTTTGATTGCACTGGTCTGAACATGCCGGGAAGTCTATAATTTTCTTCAGGATTTGATAGGATAGGGAAAGTGCAGTGTGGTTACCTGCCTTTTTCTGGGGCCATGCTGAACTGTTAAGTAGGGCTTGAATGATTTGGACAAAAATCAGTGCCTGCTCAAACACTCTGTAATGTGAGTGATCTCAGTGAACCTCAACATTATGATGCCCTTATACACATTTAGCAGTACCTTTCTCTGCAAGCAGTGCCTTTGAAATCAGTGGGACTACTCACTACTTCACATGAGAAAAAGTGGCAGAATTGGGCCTTATGTGTTTAGTCTAGCAGAGCAAATATGCATCCTCTTGTAGAACTTTTATTCAATATTGCTTTTCTCTTTACGTGCCGGGGGAAAAGCACCTCATACCAGACAGTTTTGTGATTGGTTTTTAATTCTAGGACCTAACTGCTGATGGTCTTTGTGACTGGCGGTTGAGTTAGATCAGGGGTGGTCAACCTGAGCCTGAGAAGGAGCCAGAATTTACCAATGTACATTGCCAAAGAGCCACAGTAATATGGCAGCAGCCCCCCATCAGCTCCCCAGCCCCAGTGCCTCCTGCCTGCCGGCAGCCCCCACCAATCAGCACCTACTCCCCCATACGCCCGCCCACCACAATCAGGTGTTTCACGTGTGCAGGAGGCTATCGGGGGGGAGGAGGGAAGAGCGAGGGCATGCAAGGCTCAGGGGAAGGGACAGGGCCTTGGGGGAAGGGGTGGAGTGGGGGCAGGGCTTGGGGCAGAGCAGGGGGGTTGAGCAGTGAGCACCCCCCAGCACATTGGAAAGTTAGCATTTATAGCTCCAGCCCCGGAATCAGTGCCTAGGTAAGGAACTGTGTATTAACCTCTGAAGAGTCGCATGCTGCTCTGGAGCCACAGCTTGGCCACCCTTGAGTTAGATTATAGGGCAAGTGGGAAACTACAAAGAGCAGCTACACAGGCCGTTGTTGTGGAGTCACATATGCACTGATGGGAACAGGGGCGGCAGGTTTGTATAATTTTTGGTGGTGCCCAGAACAGGTCCAAGCCCCCCCCCCCCCACACACACACATCTGCCATGTAAGCCGATATATATTTTTTAAAATAATGAAAAAATGTGAGGGCTCTGGAGTGGGGCTGGTGATGAGGGGTTTGGGGTGTGGGAGAGGCTCAGGCAGAGGGTTGGGGGGTAGGGGTGAGGGCTGTGGGGTGGAGCCAGGGATGAGGAGTTCAAGATGCAGGAGGGGGCTCAGGGCTGGGGCAGAGGGTTGGGGTGTGGGGGGTGAGGGCTCTGGCTGGGGCGTGGCTGGAGATGAGGAGTTTGGGGTGCAGGCAGGCTGCCCCAGGGCTGGAGCGAGAGAGGAGAACTCTGCCCCAGCCCTCTCCCCACTGGCAGCAGCAAGCTCCAGGGGGAGGGGCCCCCCTCTCCCTCCCAGCAACACATGAACCTTGCACCACTGTCACTGCACATGCTCCTAGGGCCCCTCTCAGATCCAGGAAGCCCCCTTGTCTCCCCGATGGTAGGTGCCAGAGGGGGCTGCCATCATATGTGCACCTCCTCCCCTGCTGCTGCTGCTGCTGCTGCTTCTCACTGTAGCCTCACTGGGGGTGGGGCTGCCCCTTCCTCAGCATGGGACAGAAGTGGTGACTGAAGACAGGGGGGCCCTCTGTGTTGATGGAGGGTGCTGCTGGAAAAGGGAAGGGTCTGAGGCAGAAGAGCAGGATCAGCCTGGCCCGGCATTAGTGGGGGTGGGCACTAGGACCCTGCGGCGGCAGTTGATGCCAGGAGCCAGGGACGCTCCAGGGCAGATGCATGGGGGCAGCAAGTGGGCGCTCGGGGACACTCGGGGGAGGCACTTGGGGGCAGCGGGTGTGGCCAGGGGAGAGACCCGGCCCCAAACATTGGTGGAGCAGGGCCCCCAGGCCCTGAATACTGCTGGAGCCCGGACACCATAGGCCCATAAAACTCACCGCCCCTGGATGGGAGCTGGTGGGAGAGGTGGGCACAGACAGAAGACAGAGGTGCTACAACGTGATGGTTATTAGTCGAGATGGAATGAGATGAACCAATTGATATAAAACAAGAAAATCGTGAACTTTCACTCAAAACTTGATCTATGCAGTTTTGGAGGTTCACAATAGTTTGATTAAGGAGTGTGTTTGCTTGTTTTGTTCTTTTTTTCCGCACTTCCTGGTAGTGCTAGTCAGGATTGGACGCAGAAGTACTGTCAGAGTGTGAAACGCTATTCACACAGCATTTTCAACCTGGCCAGAACAAAAATGAACTGTAAGTCATGTGAGATTTCCTACCCTTTTCTAGATCAAAGAAATCTGGAGAACCTTCTCAGAATATTTTGAGCATTGCCAGTCACCAGGCTGAAAGAGCTGGAGTTTGGGAGCCAGCTTTATAAAATTGCATAATTGACGCTGTTAACAACATAAGAAATATTGTGTGCTTTGCAAGCTACAGCATGCATGCTGGTTGTAATAGGTATATTACACCACTTATTTCACCCTAAGTGATAGGAGCTAAAGAAGAAAGCACTGTATATCAGAATGAAAGCTGTCCCATGTGTATTTCCATCTCTATCATAGAGTGTTGCAATACACTTTGAACATGATAGGATATGAGCTTTTAGAAAGGCTAGTGTTAGAAACTCTACAGGAGGGCTAACTAAAGATTTGCGGCATGACATAAAGACAACAAGAAAGTATTGTCAGAAGTGTCTTTTCCCACAGATTTCAGAGTAGCAGCCATATTAGTCTGTATTCGCAAAAAGAAAAGGAGCACTTGTGACACCTTAGAGACTAAGGTGTATTTAGCCCTATGGAGTGAAAATCTATCAACTTCATGAACACCCCCCACTGTTCCTCAGACATTCTTGTTAACTGCTGGAAATGGCCCATCTTGATTATCACTACAAAAGTTTTTCTTCCCCCTGCTCTCCTGCTGATAATAGCTCATCTTAAGTGATCACTCTCTTTACAGTGTGTATGGTAACACCCATTTTTTCATGTTCTGTGTGTATATAAATCTCCTCACTGTATTTTCCACTGAATACATCCGATGAAGTGAGCTGTAGCTCACAAAAGCTTATGCTCAAATAAATTGGTTAGTCTCTAAGGTGCCACAAGTCCTTTTTTTTTTCCCATTACAAACAAAGCTTTTCCAAAGTGTCAATCATGTTGCTTTTATTGCATATTACATGTGTTCCTTCTAAATAACACAATTTGGAGAACTGAGTTCTGGAGAGAATTCAAGTCAGGTATTGGACCATGCAAATCAGAGCTGTAGCTTGTGGAAATGTAGTAAGAGTGCACAGGTAAGAATAAAAATGAGCTGGTTTAAATCAACATTTCTCAGATGTCCCTGAGGTTTCCATCTTCTTCCAAGGGAGGGTCAAACAATGCCAGTCCTCATGAAAGGAGAGCCTTTTCCTTCTCTTTCTGCTATCATTGTTAAGACTCATTTAGGACTCAGCAGCAGCCTGTTGTGTATAGATCAGAGAAGCAGCATGGTCTAGTGGATTAGGTTCAAGGAAGTCCTTTAAACTAGTCCTGGCTCTGCCATTGACTCACTGTGTGGCCTTAGGCAAATCCGTTTAAAAGGTAGATGCCTAAAGAAAGGCATCTACATTTGTATTTAGATATCTGAACAAGTGCCCTGATTTTTAGAAGTGCTGAGCAGAAGCAGCTCCCATTAATAATGCTAACTGTATTTTGATGTCTAAATATGTATTAGGCACCCAACTGTAGGGACCCAGGCTTAAAAATGTTGTGTCTGATTCTCATTTACACTAAAGGCCCCTTTGCACAACTCTGCCAATATAAAATGGTCTTAAAGTAGGTGGGTACAAGCTACATTTATGTCTATTTTAACTTCACTTTGTACTGCCACATTTAATGCCAATGTAAATGAGAATGAGGTCCGCAATTGTAACCTCGAGGCCAGTGGTTCTTAACCTTTCCAGGCTACTATATCCCTTTCAGGAGTCTGATTTGTCCTGAGAACCCTCAAGTTTCACCTCACTTAAAAACTAGTTGCTCACAAAATCAGACATAAGAATACAAAAGTGTCACAGCACACTATTATTCAAAAATTGCTGACTTTCTCCTTTTTACCTATAGTTATAAAATCAATCAATTGGAATATAAGTATTGCACTTACATTTCAGCATATAGGATACAGAGCATTATAAACAAGTCACGGTCTGTATGAAATTTTAGTTTGTTCTGACTTTGCTAGTGCTTTTTTATGTAGCCTGTTGTGAAACTAGGCAAATATCTAGATGAGTTGATGTACCCCCTGTAAGACTTCTGCTTACCTCCAGGGGTATATGTACCTGTGGTTGAGAACCACTGCCCTAGTCTAAATCCTCCTGTGGTATAAAAGGGCATAATTACACTGACAACACTGCACTGATTTATACTAGCAGAGGATCTACCTCACATTGTCTCAGTTTCCCTGTCTGTCAAATAGGAATAATAGTATTTATATACCAGCGTCACTATTATACATTGTTCAGTATCATCTTCATGCTTTGAATACATCAAGTGCTAAATAGAAATATTCTGATATTGAATAATATTTTCTGAGATCTAAGTAAAAATAACCCCAAAATAAAGTTACTTAATTGATTGCCTTGACTGCATGTTTATCAAATTTCTACATTGTTTGATTTTTTTTTAAGAAATAGGTAGTGAGGATGATTTACCCATGTCCTTCTTTTCCTGGAAGATGAGTATTTTCCTATACGTTGGATGAGGCAGTCAACAGCAAAGCCTGAGAACCTACCTCGACTACGCATTGTCATTGCTAAATAAGTACTATAGTAGGACACACACTATGAAGTCTGCTTTGAACAAAACACCTTGTTATTTTCAATAACAGCCAACAGAAAGTCTGACTGGAGAAATAAAAATTTAGGGACCAATCCCACATACATTAGCCATGTGAGTCATCTTACTGACAGCAATGGTTAGCAGGATATGGCTCCCAGTTATTTGCTCTCATGGCAAGAAACAAAATAGTCTAACATTACCTATTTAAGCCCCAAGTCAGGAATGCATCCTTAATAAGGAAAACATGTAAGCACATGTGTAAGTGCCTTCCTAACTAGGGATGGATTTTATCACATGAGCAAGTGCTTTCCTGAATCAGGGCCTTTCTACAACTACAAAAAAAACAACATTGTAAAAAGATACTCCATTAAGAGTCCTAACCACATTGCATATCCTGGGTGTAACATCAATTTTCTATTGACACTGATAGCATCTGAATTCAAATTGAGTATGTTAGAATTCAACATGCAAATCCTGTAGTTTCAATTTAATCCCATTTTGATGCGACCAGTCACATTGCATTACAGGGTCAGAGACCATCAGAAATGTTTCTGAGATGGCAATTCCATTTGAGGGAGTTGAATGACAACAACAAATGCATCCAGACTCTAGGTAATTTTAGACAGTTTGAGTAAACAGAACTTTGTTTATGCAATGGAAAAAGTCAAGGACATAGACATAATGAGCAGTACTAATGGCTACCATCTGCTAATTTACCCAGGGTATACAGACAATGATATTGAATTCTTCCTTTTCAGTTTTCTCTGTATGCAGTGGAAATATTGGGCAGTATAATGTGGTGGAGCTATGGTGTAACATTGGAAATTAATTTGATGAGTTGGTACAATAACACAAATATATTCAGGTGATAAATGTCCTGAAAAGTGAAGTGCCTCCTTGCAAAAATATCCATTTTGTTTTAAACACCAAATGCACTTCTGATGCTGGGCCAGAAAGGGTTAAGCAACTAGCAGGGTAAATGACCCAGATTCAGCCTTTAGAAACATGTTAGAAAAGTATGTAAATGGTAATTAGGGTCATTCCATGTTAGATAGGGTGAACTTTGAAATGCAAACCTGTATTGTTAGAAAATTAGAGGTGATACTAATTGTATGTGTTTACTTATATCTTGTTAGATTTTAGCCATGTAAACAGACAGTTCCCATCTATTACTATAGCTATTGATTCAGAGATCAAAAGGGAATATTAACATTTAGATGAATCTTGGGTGAAATAATGTCATTGTCTATATATCTCTTTAAAGTTTGTGATAAACTGTTTAATGGATTAAATTACTTTATGTTAATCCATGCAGTTAATTATGGGTGATGCTAACAAAATAGAAGGTTATTTCAAAAGCCTATTATTCACCCAGGACTATATGGTCAAGAGGCTGCTAGAAAACTGTATAAAAATGCTTGGGACCTGCTCTTTTTTATCTCAAATCTGGTTGATGCTTTATTCGGGGAAGCTTGAGTCATAAGGATGAGATCTCCAGTCCCATCTGGAGATCTCCAGTCCCACCCTGGATGTGGACATGGGACTTTAACTTATCGACTAATTCTGAAGGAACTCTTTGCAACTACAAAGCTCACCATTTCTACTATGAAACTGTTCTCAGAACTGTACTCATGTCTGTATGTATAGTGATCTTTTAACCAATACTGTCGCTCTTTTTTAAAAAATAAATTTTAATTTAGTTGATAAGAATTGGTTGTAAGTACATAGTTGGGTACGATCTGAAATATTCATTAACCTGGGAGATAATGTGTCTGATCCGTTTGGATTGGTAGAACTTTCTAATGAAGATTTTCAGTAATCCTCATCATATTTGACTTTGGTGTCAGAGTGGAAGCCTAGTGCTGAGTTGCTTTAAGGGAACTGTGTTTTGGCTTCTGGGTAACCAGTAAGGTACTATGGAAGCTGGTTTTTTTGGCAAGCTGGGTGGATCTAAGTGTTAGAATAACCAGCTTTGGGGATTGTCTGCCCCACTCTTTGCGATTTGCCCTGATTTAAGTAATGTCAGTGTGGCGCCTCTGGGACCCCGGTCACAGCTCTGTAAATAATTGTTCTCTTTTACTCTATTTCTTAATGAAATATCTTTAGTACATATTCATTTTATTCCATTTCAGGTTTGTTGATCTTTTCTAATTTGATCCCAGGAAGAGGGTTGGTGCAATATTTCAATTCACAGTACAGCCCAAAGAATGGTGTGATGTGTTATAAAACAAAGATTATTTGATCCAAGTATGTAAAATCCTAGACAACGTGAGATACCATTGACTTCGCTATCCACTGTGCTCTGTACAGTACAAGTGGTAAGGAAGCTAGTTGCATAAGTTAATTGTGAATTTTCCATTGAAAAATATGGACACATGCAGGGGTGAAAGTAAGTCGAGTGACTTACCAGTATGCTGGGGCCAGCTCTGGCCCCTGGAAGGGACGGGGCCTAGGGCAGAAGGGGCAGGGCTGAGGGGGTCAAAGCCAGCCCCTCTCTACCCTGTAAGGTAAGTGCACCCTCCACTTCTTCTCCTCCCTCCCTCCCCCACTGGGGTAGTAGCAGCAGCCAGGGGCTCAGGGGGCTATTTAAAGGGCCCAGGGCTCCCCTGCTTCTACTGCCCTGGTCCTTTAATTAGCCGCCGGAGCCCTGGGGAAGCGACGGGGCTCCGGCGACTATTTAAAGGACCAGAGCGGCAGGGGCAGCTGGAGCCCCGGCCCTTTAAATAGACCCAGAGCCCCTGCTACTCCAGGGCTCTGGGGGGCTATTTAAAGGGCCTGCGGCTCCCCTGCTTCAACCACCCCGGTTCTTTAAATAGCCGCCAGAGCCCTGGAGTAGCAGCGGCGGGGCTCCGGCGGCTATTTAAAGGGCTGGGGCGATTGAAGCAGGGGAGCCCCGGGCCCTTTAAATAGCCACCGGAGCCCCGCAGCCACTACCCTGGGGCTCTGGAGGCAATTTAAAGGGCCTGGGGCTCCAGCCACTGCTGGGAGCCCCAGGACCTTTCAATTTCCCCCTGGGGAAGCTGGGCTGCCCCTGTACAGTGCATCGGATCCTGCCGATATGCCCTATTGGGACGTACCAGCTTACTTTCACCTCTGGACACACGGTGCCCGTAAACCGAGGTTTATTTTGACACACTGAAGATCTCAGTCACCGTTAGTAGATGATGTGTACTTAAAACTACTCTGCTAATAAAAACATTTTATAGGTTCACAAAGCTAGAAGGGATCATTGTGATCATATAGTCTGACCTGCTGTATAACACAGGCCATAAAACTTGCTTGAATTAATTCCTGTTTTGAACTAATCAACCTGTGTCAGGCTGATCTTTGCCAACAAAACAGTCCTCAATTTTTCATCTCTTAAAAAGAAAAAAAGAAAAAGAAATATGATTTTTTTACTGTTCTAGCATGGTAAGCTAAGTAAAGCACCCACCTGATAAGGAACTATGAGAGAAAGACTTTAGAAATATAAAACTATTTTTAATTTGAGGAAAACAAGGAGAATATTTTTCTAAGAAAACTCCATTAAAGGCCAATATATACATACACTGAAAAGATTGCATGACTACTTACTATATACTGTGTAACAAAAACTTATGGGAGTCAGGGATTACACTAAGAGCCAGAACATTTAAAACTTGAGAGTTTGTTTAAGTAATCACAGTAAAATGCAAAGAATGTGATCAGCTCTACCATACTTTTTGAGATTAAGGAAATATGCAGGTTCTGTTGATTTTTGTCCATTCCTATTTTCTATTAGAGGCAGACACAGACAAAATCCAGTGTCTACATACTTCCAGACCTTGATGGTTTTAATCTAGATTTGTATGTCACTGCTAACTGCTATGCCTATACTGTGTCTAATCCCCCTGCCCCCCATAACCTTTTGAGCTGGCCCATCTCTACTATTTTTATAATTTTTTGGCCTCACACCTGTTAGGATGCATTGTCTTGTTCTCTTATCGGAAGTTGAGTCAGTGAAGCTGCTTTGAGAAGGAGGAACACAGCAGTGGTATCTGTGTCAGACACTAAATTAACAACCTGCTTTCCCCCTTTTACTTCAGTAAATTAATTTAGTGAGTCATCTGAAAAAAAACCCAAAAACATCCAACAGTGTCCAAAGGTGACAAACAATACACCTGTGGATTTGACTTGTGGTGATCTACCAGAAGAGAGTGCCAGAGGTAATGTGTTCTTCAGCTTCTGGGAAACACTTTATATATAGCATATATAGTAAACACAAAAAATCATCCATAAAGTATTATAGGAGAGCCCTATCCTTGGATTACATTTCACACCTTTGTAAATCAAGGACTGTGTGCTTCATTTTAGATTGAGTTTCTTTGAAAGGCTGACTCACTGAGCCAAGTATTTCACTGAAGAAAGGACTGTGACAGTGCCATGAAGCAATACTATTTAAAAATCTAAGTGGTAGAGTTGAGGCTCAAAATAAAGTGACTCCAAGGGCCTAGTCCTTCAATGAGCTCTGCACAGCTGTGGAACTCACACACAGACTTCACTGCAGAACCAGTTCCCCACACAGTCTGCTTACTATAAGTAAACACTGTTAAGCTCATAAATCGTTTATTACGAGCTCCAATTCTACTTAAGTACAGCAGTAAAAAGAATTATTGATTTCTGAGAAAATAAGAAGTAAAGAATTATTTGATTTATTACAGAGTGTGGAATCACTTAGGACTCGATTGTAACTTGAGCTACACCCCCCTCTTCTCCCACTTACATGGAATCCTTGGGCCTTGGAGCCAAGCATGTAATAATGGGTGTGTGTACCCTCTCACCAGAGCGGGTGGGCAGGGAGTGGAGAGAAAGAGGGGGAGGAATGGAGTCATAGATCCACTCGCCCCCATGATTCTCAATTTGCAAACCCTGAAGTGACACAGTCGAGCAGACAAGAGACCAAAAGGGTAGGGTGACTACCTTTGGTGGATGAAAATAAAGGGGAAAAAATCACTTGAAAAATATGGGACACCACTTTATTTTAAAGGATATATTAGGGAAACACGATTTCCTTTAGCACATCATGTATTTTTCTCTCAAGTGTACATTTCTATTGCCCTCAGGTATACAATGCAATTATCATAAGTTAAATTTAGTGTTTTAAATGGTACTTATTATCAGGTTTAATATGTTTCAATACATCTTAAAATACAGGATGATCAACTAAGAGACAAACCAATGACATGAGGGATAGTCCCTTGATAGTCACCCTACCAAGGAGAGAGAGTAGAAAGCATTTTAAAATGCTTTGATTTAGTTTTTAGTGTGGATACATTCTGCTGAAACTTTTCTACTTTATAGTGGAACCTATGTACAGTGGGGTCTGTTTTAAAAAGGCCAGAGGCCTTTTTCTGGATGCATATTACAGCCATACAATTGACTAAGCAGCTCCTATAGTAAGGAAGATGAAAGAAGTTAAAATGCTAAGAAGCTTTTTTTAATACGGGAGGCTTGACTAGGTAAGGGCTAACGGGCAAGGAGAAACCTGAGAAGGGTATGGGTGGCAGGCGAAATCGGGATAGTGAGAGAGAAACAGCAATTCAAAAGTAGCTGAACCAATGCCATTTAATCAAGGCAGTGTCATCCTCCTTAAATACCCAGAGGTACTATTAGGCTTGGCAAGATGGAGACCTGTATTAGCATTATTATGTTTTATTAAAGTGCTTGGGGATGAAATGTGTGACATAGGCATTAATAGTCATGATTATTAACCTTTCAAAGATAAGTTTGGAATGTGTTTTCATTTTCCAATATATACATATTTTTTTGCAAGATTCAGGGCTTAAAATGTCCTTTTCAAATAGTGTGAATAGATTTCTCAGGTCACAGAACCAAGCCAGGCAATCTGAGGCCATGTGTCCTCTCAGAAGACAAGGGAGAGTAATGCTTTATGTTATGTTATAGGACACAATTTCTACAGTATCACCTACAGCAGGTTATAAGCAGCAGGTTGTAAGTTAACGTTATGACCAATTAAGTGAAAATGAATTCAAATGATGTGACATATGGCTCTAGCAGCCATCTGATAAGAATGCATAAATGGTTGTAGAGTGACAGAGAGTTAACTAGAGCATTAATTCCAGTTAGTTATATTCTTATAACTCTTCCAGATTCTCAATTCAAGATCTCACAGCTTGTACAGGACTTATCAGACACACAGCAGTAATTACCGAGGCATGATGAGGGAGTAAAGTGAAGTGCGTGTGCTATGGCAGATCTGCTGTAACAGTGGGGGTCTACATCTTTCATGAAGAATGGCTAGCACAGCAGGTGCTTCTTCAGCTGTGGGTACAACAGATGATTCTGCACCACAATGAGCCTGATACTACACCTTATTAGGAGCAGTTCAGATAATGCAACATTCAGACATAACCAGAAAATCAACTTCCACTGACTCTTTCAGAGGGTGACACCGTGTGTGTGTGTGTGTGTGTGTATATGTGCATGTGTGTGTGTGTGAGAGAGAGAGTGTTGGAAGGGAACCAATCAAACTTTCAACGAAGAACAATCACAGGTCTCGGAGTCAGAGTCATCTGGGAGAAAACATCCATGAATCAGCAGTGCTGGTCATACATTTATGGAGAATTATTGCCACTGCTCAGGGAAGCCCTGAGCCCTTCTCTTCCTGTCACACATTTTCCAATACAATTGCTTCAGCCCTTTGTGCCATTCCACAACAGGCTTTATAAAACTACTTGAAATGAGTCACGCTGTCTCGTAACTCAGAACCTGATGCTGTGTCAAAGAAAAATCAATGAGAAAACTTGCAATGAAATCAATGGCTGTAGCATAAGGCACTAGTGGCTTGATCCTGGAAAGGGCTGAACACCTTACATGATGAAGCCTTATATGCCTCTTCTCAGTAGGAACCATGCAGCATTTTCCACCGTCCAATTATATGTATTATGCCCTGATCCTTCACAGTAAGCCGCCTGGATAGATCACAGAGCCCCACCGACATCAACAGGGCCATGCATAGGTGCCCACATCCACCTGCATTGAGTAACTTGCATGGGAGAGGCTTTATTTAGTATATTTTCTGCTCTAGCAATTTTAAAAATGCTTTATTTCATTCCCCTTGGCCCAGCCCCATCTCCTTGATACCCATCCCAATGATACCACAATGGGAGTAGGCTACACCTTCAGCAGTTGTGATTGTGTATGGAAGGCATAATCTCAAATAGCTTTAGCTTTATCAAATTCCAGAACCCACCGTTCTCCCCCCGAGGTTAACAGCCAGACTCCAATCTACAGAAATGGGAACACAATCAGACCCTCCATGTATTTGAATAGTACTCTAATTTCTACACTGATTAGACTATGTATTTGTAATGTAATGTACATGGCATGGTAAGGAAACTTTGTGACATTTGAAAGTTAATCAATTTAAATTGTGCTTTCTTTGAGTCTATAAATGCCTATCCCATCCCCCGCATTTCATGTTTCTTCTAAATTCACCCTTTAGCTGTCTTCCTCGTAAGTTTGATTTTCAGTAGAACAATTCTAATGGACTTCTTGTCCCTGATTCTGATACCAATGTCCTGTTCTGCCACCAGTATCGCTCCTCTGCTGAGCAGAAGAAGATGATTGGGGCCCTGCAGCTTTGCTTTCCAGTGGGGAAGAAATCAATGATTTAGAACCTTGAACATTCTAATTGTCCCTTGCTTTATTTACATAGATACACCAGTTCTGGAGTAGAGGCAGTCAAACAGCATGCAGGGCAATCCTTTCTTCCAGAAATCTCAGCCCAACACCAGTTCCTGGCTTTCTGGAAGCAACTCTGCCTCAAAAACTTACTCTAGTCAGTGATGAAAACTCTCCTGCTCCTTACGCAGTGCCCTCTACCCAGAACCTTGTATAACCAAATATTAACACCACAAGCATTCTTCAAAGACTAAAAACTTGCTCTCACACTACAAAACTTGGAAGACTATATATAATATCAACTGATGATACCTACCATATGAAGTTTAAGTCCTCTATTAGCTCAGGAATAACTGCCACTAAACTGGGGTTCTGAATCATCTGCTTGTTTTTACAAAATCATCCATCTCCCTCCAAAATGCTTCAATTCTGTCACACTAAGAATTTTCTTGTGGTCAAAGTTGATATTTTTCCAGCTGTGTGATGCTGAAGTTCATTCTGTGTTATTTTTTTATTCTCCACTGTTGGTTTTCCAGCATGACATCCAATGTTTTATACAGCAATTCTATGCAAAGAGTTATCTTTAGTCCAGTCAACAGTGCTAGTGAGCAGTTGAAGTTGAGTATTGCTGTGCTGAGCTGAGAGGAGAATTTTGCTTTAAGCTAGTAAACAAAGGAGGAGGTCAACAAGAGAATGTAATCAAGGGCTTGCTTCTAACCATAAGTCAATCCTTGGTGCACTCTTGGGACCCAATTTGCCTGTGCAGTAAGCGTATCAAGAATTCTGACAGCAAATAGATATTTGTCAAGCTGATTACTTGCCATGTTAAAACTGAGCTGGTGCCTATAACATGTGTTGATGTGCAGGTAACTCCCACCCTCAATTGAAATCCTCCCCCGACAGCCCCAACTCCTGAACCGAGCACAAAGAAAAAATGGATCTGGATGTTGTGGACGCACCCAGCTGGACATATCTCCTCCCTGCAACTTTATCTCTATGTGAATGCACCATCACTTGAGTCATTTTAAACTACACTGGATAAATGACTAACGAAGATACTCTGCAGAACAATCCCTCACAGGCAGAGGGATGGATTAGTTGGCAGGAATATGGACTTCTCTAATTTCTGCTATTATTGCAGTGATAGCACGCATTAGATGCTCAGTCAAATCAGAGATCCCCCTCACAACTCAGGTCAATGCATTCAATGCATTCCGGGGGAGTGCTGAGGTACGTCCCCTCGGACAGATGTAATGTTTCCCAAGCTCCCAGGAGCACAGGAGTAGCATGTGCACTGCACCATCCCTCAGGAGATTACAGATCCACACTCTCTGATGAGGCCAAGCCTTTGCCTCTATGTGATACCTCCCTGCCCATTATGCAGGGAATACAACTACACGCAAGCCCTTCAATAAATGCTCTCAGTGCCCTCCGCTCACCTGTTCACCTACGTAGAGTCCAGCTGCAGTGTGCCCCCTAACAGGAATAAAGAACCCTTTTATTTTGGAGCATGTACTGCAACTTTCTTCTTTAGAAGAGACCACTTTGCCACATGAGAGATGCCTGAAGAAATGGATCAATTTTTAAGAAAACAATCCATTTTCAGACATGCTTTTCATCAAATGTTAATGTATAAAGCAGATATAAAGCTGCCACTACTGTTCCCCACCCCCACCCCAGACATTAATACAGTGTGTGGGCTTGCGAAAATGTATAAAGTATAAAAGAAAATCTTTATAAAGTTCATTGGGATGCAGTTCCTTGGAGACGATATGTAATGGAGCAGAGAAGATTAAATATCAGGAGTGTCATAACTATGCTTACAACTAAAAGGTAATCAAATAATCCGGTCCCTGTCCAGGCAACATTTCAGGTTTCATCTCCCCCTCAGTCCTTTTTTGACTTTCAAAAATCTGTTGGTATTTAGTTGCCATACAGAACCATTTTATTAAATTTAATTTAAAAGCTCAGCTGGGAATTTTGCATTCTGCTGTCTTATCAATTTTGTTTGTTGGCTTGCCTTACCTTGGAATGCAATCAACGTCCTGTTGTTCCATTTGCCTTCTCTCATATGGTTGTCTTTATAAGACCCTGTTTTGAGCTGCTTATAAACTTTGCCAAAAAATATTTAGGCTGAAATCTGCCATGCCGGTTGTCTGCCTCAGGCTGAACTTTTTTAGAATGTTTTAGCGAAAAAAGTTTGGCCATTTCCAAGACCAAAATTAAGGGGACAAAACCATTGTTGTGCCCATGTTAAAAAACTTCTTAAAACCATTTAATTGAAAAGTTTTGGTGCAGCGATTTTAAATTTTCCCAGGGAGTTGCCGAAGTATCAGAGATATGCCTTTTGCTGTCTCTGTGTTGTGCGTAAAGAGGCAGTTAGCTACTTGAGTACCTTTGTGTGTCTAGACCCGAGTGCCTACTTACCTACGTACATGGTCCTCATCACCTACTATCTGATTATCTATCAAATTATAACTCCCACTTTCAAGTTCCAATTCCCTTTCTTTATATCCCCTGAATAGGTTGCCATATCAACTCCTCCAAAAACCTACCCATCTCTCAGAGCCTCCCAAACCACTGAAATAATCTGCTGGTCCCATCACCAGCACATTCTGATCTTCCTTAGCACCCACCAATCCTCCCTGCACTTCACAGTCATTGATGGCCCCTACACGTGCCATGTCCTATTTACCCATTGTCCATCTGTACCTCTGAAGCCCATCCCAGCTACTCCTGATTCTTCCTTTAGCACTACCAGAAATTCCAAAAGGCAAAGAAAGTATTAATAATTTCTGGTACTAGAGTGGTGCCTGGAGATCCCAACCTGTATTCAGGGCCCTACAGTGCTACCTGCACTACTGTCCTAAGGGGAGAGGTGGAAGTCCTATGGTTTGGAACAGTAAGCTAGCAAATGCACAAAGCATTTCCGAATACCATATGCTAAGGAATAAATCTGCACTGGCAAGAAGACTGTTAGATGGCAGTGACCCCAACTCGGTAATAAAGCATTTCCCACTGACTTCAGTGGGACTTAAGCATGTGCTTCAGGTTATGCATGCGTCTAAATGCTCTTCTGCACTGGGGTCTACACAGGTAATGTATATCTCTAATTTCCAAACAAACCTCTGAACCATTTTCCTCCCCAGAATACAGGTTGTCTTTGTATTTAAATATTCACCTGTATTCCTCCCTTTGCCACCCCTTGCACCGTGTAAAGCAGCATTCACTCATGTGGCACTATGTTAAAAAAGAGAAATAAATAATGCAGCTAAGAATAAAGCAGAGCCACTCAAACACAATGGCATTGTTTTCTCGCATGTGAGAGGATACTAGAGAAGGATGTGAAAACTTGGGAAGATGTAGCCAAATGAAAATGTATATGGCTAATATAACCATTAGAAATAACTCTAAAAGCATTCCTAGTCATTAGAATTGTAAAATTGTCCGAGCCAACTGCATTGTTTCTTGTTTATGTCAACAGGAAAGCTGCAATAAAAGAAGACTTTATTAGTTTTTTTCTCTTATCTAAGCATCCATAATTCATTAATAAAAGGAAGAAAGAGAACAGTGAAAAATGTTAAAGAACTGAGCCTGCAATTACTGTTCTTACCTTTTCCCATTGAAGTCATATGAAAGGCTAATTGATCTGTGCACCTCAAAATACTCCAACTTGGAGGGCTCTCTGCATTTCTTGATACACAGACATAACTACCTCTAATGGCAGTTTTCCTCCTATTAACAAACACCCACCCACGAGCAGAACAGAACTTTGAGATATTTACACAGCCTATATGATGAGAACAAAACTTTCATGTGTAAGTCGAACTGTTGCAGTGCCCCTGTCTTTGCAGGTCAATTTCCTTTTTTCAGCACAGATGAAAAAACTCTGATGACACAGAGTCCCGTATTTTCTTACTGCAATGTGTTCACTTACAAAATGTACACAAGCCCTGCTTTTCGAAGCAGGGGTCATCACAAACAAGACATAGGCAACCCTCTTTGGTAGAAACCTCAGGCCAGGCACCTCTGCCCTGTCCCAAGAAACAGTCTGTTGCCTCTCTCTCTCTCCAGGGACAAACAGACTCCTTGCCAAAAACTGACTTACAGATCAACACAGTCTCCTCCCTGGGTGCATCTTATTTCTTAATAGAGAGAGTTTGTTCTGGGCCAGTGCATCAAATTTATCCTAATTGTGAGTCCAACTGTGAAAAGCAGATAAAAGTTTAGTGTCACCATAAGTTGTAACAGTCCAAGTTGATGGAAAAAGTGCAAATGGGAGAGAAAAAGACTGAATTAGTCTAAACAAAAAGTCCTACTGATATAACTCAAGGACTGTGCTAAGATCATGCCTGACAAACAAGACAGGACGGGGCGGGCGGGAGGGAGAGGACAGAAATCATGAACCAAAATTGGTGTGTCAGATGTTAGGCCTAGTTAGAGGACAAAATAATGATGGGGATGGGCTATTTCACCAATCAATCCTTTTGGGGGTCCTTAAAGAAAGAGACTTTGGGGAAAAAATCTCCTGGTTTGAGCTTCATCATCATGGCTGCCAGCCTCCCTATTGCCTGGGGCCCTGGACCTCCATCTTAGTTCTGAGAGCTGTGCTGACTAGATCAGGTCAAAGAAGAGAGGGAGCCAGATGACATCACCAGCTCAGCTGACAACAGTTGAATCCCAAACACCAAGTGGGATGTTGTATTTCTTTCTCTCTCACACACACCTTTTCCTTTCCCATCTTATTTCTCATCTTTCCTGTCCTTCTCTTTTTGCCTTCTATCTAATAAGGGTGTGGCTTAGCCACCCAAGACTGTATAATTTACAGTGTGGCTCTAAGTCTGTGACCAGAAAGAGGCAGCTAAAAGCAATGCACTAAACAGCCTGACACTGGTACCAGTTTGCCAGGTGTTAGTGGGGGAGTGGGCTCAGGGCTGGGGCAGGGGACTGGGGTGCAGGAGGAGGTATGTGGTGCAGGCTCTGGCCAGGAGGTGCTTACCTTGCGTGGCTCCTGCCTGCCCTGGCTCCGCGCTGCTCTGCTCCCCGAGGTGGCCGGCATGTCCGGCCCCTAGGCAGAGCGGCCAGGCCTCTCTGTGTGGTGCCCACAGGCGCCACCCCCACAGATTCCACTGGCTGCGGTACTCATTGGCAGCGCGCAGAGATTCCCTTAACGCCCCTCGCCTAGGGGCTGCAGGGGCACATCAGCGAGCCGGCGCTCATGGCTCCAGCCTCGTGGGGGTGCCAAGGCTCAGGGACAGGTGTCCAGCCTGTGGTGTGGAGACTTGCTGCGGGCCGGATGAAAAGAAGCAGCGGGCTGCATCTGGCTCGCGGGCCTGTGGGGCCCCACTTACCCTGAGGCCCTGGGCTGCAGCCCCTAAAACCCCTGCATTAATCCAGCCCTGCAGCAGTGAGGTTGCAAGTCTACACCAGAGACAGAAGCTGCATTTTCTATCTTTGCTGTTCTCTTCTTTCCCCTTTTGTGTGTGTTTGTCTTATTTTCTAGGAAATGGGATCAGACTTTAAGAACAGCAGCAGCAATAACAGCTTGAGCCCATTTCAACGAACTTCTTTCTCCAGAAAGGACAGTTATTAATTTCTTCAATACCATTTAAGAGACTGTTTAATGTGGACCATGTATTACAAAGGTGGGCCCGAACCCAAAACCTGTATCCAAAAATGCTTGACCTTTAAGTGTCAAACCTAGATCCAATCTAAATTTTGCAAAAATTTGAAAAATTCCAATTAACTAAGATGGAGGGAGTTTGGGTGCGGGAGGGGGTGCAGAGCTTGGGGTCGGGGCGTGGGGGTGTGTGTGGGGTGTGAGCTCTAGGAGAGAGTTTGGGTATGAGAGGGGGCTTGGGGCAGGGGGTTGGGGCACGGGAGGGGTTTTGGGGTGCCGGATCCGGGGGACGCTCACCTCGGGTGGCTCCCCACAAGTGGTGACCTGTCATCCCTGCTGCTTCTATGCGGAGTTGCATCAGGCGGCTCTGTGAGCTTCCCCCGCTCCAAGCGCTGGCTCTGCAGCTCCCATTGGCCAGGAATCTAGTGGGTACCTAGGAGCATCAGGGACATTTCACCAGTTCTGGGGAGCCAGGCGGAGCTAGATAGATAGCCTGCCAGCCCCACACCAACCAGACTTTCCATTTGGTACAGGGCCGGATAACACAGCTTTTACTGTAATGAAGCAAGAACTCCAGTCAAAACACTGTGAATTTTGAGAGGTTCAAAATCTGAATTTATATACATGTTTTGCAGCTTGAAACTTTTTTTTTTAAATAAAGGCAGAAATATATCTAAAATTGAACTCTTTGGGGAAGAGAACGAGTGCAGTTACAACACCCAAATCCAGAGTGCAGCCTGTAAGTGCAACCAATCCACACAAAACACCAAACGAGTAAAAACAAGCAATAGTAATTAACAACAATTGGAATTGTTGAAAAGCTGAAACTAGTATCAAATTATTCAGTAGAGGTGAGATTTTATAATGTAGGCCTCCAATTCCAACAACCCATAGGCATGATTTCAGTGGGACTATTTATGTGTGCCAAGTTAAGCACATGTTTGCAGAGCTCAAATATGCTATGCTAAACTTTGCTTTGAATTTCTCTGTGTGTCTTTTAGTCAGTTTTTGGTTCTGTTACACTGTTTTCTCTCTTTTGAAAACCAGACAGTTAATTAGCACTGTATTCCTTTAGACAGAAGCTTCATAGATGTCAGAAAAAGTGTCATTACAAATACATATTGTCCATCTCCAATGGCAACACCCTCTTATTCTATTGCTGACAAACAGCAATGTCGTCTGCTCCAGTATGTCCTCAGAAATCCCTTAAAAATCCCATTGGGGCTCAAGTAGCTTTATTTCTTCACAGATCAATTTGCTGAGATTCAGTACACCTTCCTGTGGGTGCATCTGCCCCGTAACCGTGGCTTCCTATTGTGAAGCAGAACTAAAAGACTATAATTGGTCTGTGTGCAGTTAAGGCCTTGAACACATCCTGCTACCACTCTTACTGCCTATTAACTATTTGTGAGCAAAAGCCCTGCTTTATGAACTGTTACTCCTCTTTTTATAGTGTAATTTAGGAGGGGGGAAACTTGGTAAGTGGTTTCTCAATGTAATGGACTTATTATATTCCGTCACAGCTGGCAAATAATTTGTAGAGAGGCATTATCTTTTTTGTGAATGTGCCCTATGAGAGACACAAAAGTAGAAGGGTTGTTTGCTAAGTGTATGGCAAAGAAAAATAAACATTGTCTTCTGGAAAGAAATTAAAGCACATCATCTCTCCTGGGTATGGATTAATTAGCAGAGAAATACAAGTCACATTTTTATTTAACTTGCAAAAGATCATTAATTAATACAATAAGTAACAGTTCAACTGAATGTTTAATCACAAGAGTTCAGCATAGTTCAATGCAAAGATTGGCTCAATCGTCGATGTTGGGCTGCTCATCCAGGTTTGCCTTTCGAACACCCTTTAAGACTAAGCTCCTTTGGTTTTGGTTTAGGCCAATCTAGTTCAGTTATTATTTGTATAACAGTAATAACTAGAGAAACTGACTGAGATTAGATGGCCATTGTGGTAGGCACTGTATAAATATACGATAACAGACAGTCACCAAGTCCGAGAGTTTACAATCTGACTAGCCAGATTGACAAAGGATAGTAGTGGAAACAGAAGCACAGCGTGGCAAAGTGACTTGCTCACATAGCAGGTCAGTGGCAGTGGTAGTAACAGAAGCCAGGTCTCTCAGTTCAGTGCCCTAACACATGGACAGTGCATCTGAGTGGTCATAAGTAATGATGAATTTGTTTTTCACAAAATTCCTCTTTCCAGTTTTGGAAAGTTAAAAAAAAAAGAAATCTCGAATGAAAACTATTTACGTTTTGCACTTTGGGAGAGGCAGTGTGACAGTTTGCACTCACGGGGAGCATTGCCTCGGCCCTTTAACGTGCGGGGGGAAGGGAAGGTTGGTAGGGGAGTCCGGGACCTCCCACTACACCAGGCTCTGGCCCAGGACCCTGCAAGGGGTATTAAAGGTCTAACATCCAGGAACATCTTAAGGATGACCTCCTTGGGCCACTTCTACCACCCCACGACGGCCCCAACTTCACAGTCTGTGGCAAGGAGGTGTGAAGGAGGTCATCACACCACTGGGCACCTCCCCATGACTTTGCTTGGTATGGCAGATGTCTCTCTTTCTTGGGGAAGCAGCTGCCTCCCGTTGTGACTTGGCTCTCTGGTCAGGTCAGTTCCCAGTCTCTCTCCTATTGGTTAATCCATAAACTACACAAGAGGAATGAACACGAAAACTGAGTTCATATAAGAGAGAGAGAAGGAAATCCCTCCCTTGAAGGGTGTACTTGAAGCAGGGTGTACTTGAAACAGGTCCTCCCTTCCCTCAGGGTGGGATCTCGTGGCAGTTGTTGAAGGGAGACATCCTGCCTTCCCTCAACCGTTTCCTCAATAGCTGCAAGTTGCAGGTCTGCTCTCTTCCGGGGTCTGCCTCCAAGTGAGCTGTTCTTCTCCCTTTTAACACCTTCTTCAGTCTATTAATCTCTTGCAGATGTGGCAGGGAGGAGCTGGCTGAGCCCAGAGCAGTTCCTTAACCCCATTTTCCCCAGTGTGGTCATATTTTAAATTTAGCAAATTAGTTTATACAAGAGGAGGTCAGTCTTTTAAAGTCAATAGCCTACATCATTCCATCAGTTTTTAGAAGATTTCATTAGTGGTTTCAATGGCATGTTTTGCTTAAAAACTGGTAACACAACTACCTTGTTAGATGCTTTCTTTTGCATCTAGTTAATGCAAAATCTAAATTCTAAACATGAAATTCAAAAAATTCAAATTCTAAACATGAAACTGGGAATACATCTGTGGGCTCTCTTGCACCAGACTCACCATGATGCCCACCCACAGCTCCTGATGGGGTATCTGCCTCTTGTCTTCATCAGTAGTGGGCTCAGCATCTGGACATGCTACAGTCCTGCTTGATGTAGTTTTGCATAGATATAGTGCCCATCCATTGGATAACAACATCATTTTACCATTAAGCATACATTGTTGGAGGTGGGGGGATGCCGTGAAAAAATCGCCTAGAATATTCACTCAATTATTTTAACTGAATTCCCGTCAGCCATGCTGTAGACAGTTTTGGGGTGTGCTCACTAAGACCATTCAAGCAATGCGTATTTGCCAGCATGAAAGTTCACAAACAGAAAATTTGATAGTCACATTCCTGTTTATTTAAACCAATTTTGAACTGATGGAATAAATCCAAGGAAATTGCAATTTGATTGTGGATATTCCACACACCAAACGAAATGGCTGAATAAAGTATTCATTGCAATTGTTCACTCTTTCCTAATTATTATATCATTTTAAAAACTCTGACCCAGACATCTGGTACATTTTTTTTAAGTTTAAATTCCTGCCATTTAATAAAATGCCAGACAGCATGGGAATGAGACAGTGAGGTTAAAGGTCTGTGTATTTCCATTACACCCTCCATTTCCATGTATCCTGTTTTCAGAGATCCAGAAGTTGGTTTAAACAACCAAAAAACCCAGCAAAAACAAAAAAGTGCTCTGGATTGAAACACTCTGCATTATACTTCACTTTAGGGGCAAGTAATTTTTAATCAAATGTTGTGTGATTTCAAGAAATACAGGAGTATATTGAACTTGGCTTGTTTCTCAAAACTGTCCTCATCTGTACTGAACCCAGCATGAAGTACATGAATATAATGAGTACTGTCAGTTGTGAGGATACTGTGCTGTCTCTTATGCTTTTAATCATCTGGCAACTGGACAGAGTACACAACAGGCTGAATGTTTTTGAGTGCAAATTTGACAAACTCGTACCTCAAATAAATATAATCAGTTAGAAGGGAGAATGAATGTGAATGAGAAACAAATGAAATCACTGAGTCTTATGGCCCAGAAAAGTGAAACAATGCTTACAGAAGGCTCACCAGCAGGACTACTAAAAAGAATGAAGTTTTGCAGAATCTAATTGAGAATTATATTTCCATATAGAATCACCCCATTGTAGGTCTACTTGAAAAACAGGGTCTGATCCTTAATGCATATTTGAAGAAGTTTATGCTTAACATTTCAAATTAACATGCAGTGAATGATCTAATCCTTGTGTAAGATCATTAATACACAAGGAATCTAATCCTTGTGTAAGAGGATGAAAGCGGGAGGTGAAGAGGGAACAATTATCAATACTTTTAGATTATGGCTGGGTGAATGAATAATCTAACCAGGAGTCCAAATCCCTCAGAAGCAGATATAATTTCGACTGTGGTACCACACCCAAACTTTAGCATCAATAGGTTTACCGGACGATAAAAGTATATGCAATATCTGTAATGCAAGGCCCTGAAAAGTCCAGTTCCCAGGACTTTATCCTATCAGCATCAGTTCTACAAAACCTTTAAGGCCAAATTTTCAAAAGTAGGTCAGTGTCTTACTTGAAGAACCCATAAAAGGACGTGAATTTTTAAAAAAGTACTGAATACCTACCTTTTTGGGCAGCCAAAAACTGCGGCCCCCAAAATCACTAGACACTTTACAAAATTAGTGTCTTAATTAGTACCTAGATCCATGTCCAACCCTCTCCAGGGTCACTCAGCTACCCCTAATTCAGAAGCCAATTCCTTAGCTGGCATAAGTTGGCAGAGCTCCATTGACTTGTATGGAACTACACCATTTTACGCCAGCTGAAGATCTAGCTCTAGATGTCTAGCATAAAAATTCTGGGCCAGCCCCTGAGATGGTATAAGTCAGCATACATCTGCTAACTTCAATGGAGTTACACCAGCTGAGGACCTGCTCCTAAGGCCTAATTCTCCACAGACTTGCACCACTTGTAGTCATTCATACCTGTGTTATGTAACTAGAAAGTGTGTGTAAAATGTTACCAAATGAGAGTGAACTCAGCATAGATGTAAATGACTACATAAACTGGACAGCAGAGGAAGTCAGACCTATGTCATCTAAGCATGGAAAGGACATTACATACATTACATTACATTGTTTCCATGTCTCTTCATACCAGCAAAAGATTCAGTGACCTACTTTAGATAAAAAAATTAAAGTTGTTATTAAATATACTTTCTATATGGGAAAAAGCCCATCCAGTTTGTTAGATACAAGCTGTAATGTTAACATCTTTATAAGGAAACTCTGAAACTACTGCAATCTGAGAAAAGGAGTACACACTCAAATACATTTGTTAGTCTCTAAGGTGCCACAAGTACTCTTTTTCTTTTTGCGGATACAGACGAACACAGCTGCTACTCTGAAACCTGTAATCTGAGACATTTTCATCGGATTTTCTTACAGCTCTTTCCTTAGACAATTAAAAATTATTTTAAAGATTCTGATGGAAAAAAAATGTCATTCTTTTTGGAACATTGATCTTCCATTTTACTGAAACTGCCACTATATATATATATATATATATATACACACACAGAGTTAATATCATTTGACAAGGAGAGGCTGAGGGAACTGGGAGTGTTTAGTCTGCGGAAGAGAAAAATGAAGGGGGATTTGATAGCTGCTTTCAACTACCTGAAAGGGGGTTCCAAAGAGGATGGTTCTAGACTATTCTCAGTGGTAGAAGATGACAGAACAAGGAGTAATGGTCTCAAGTTGCAGTGGGAGAGGTTTAGGTTGGATATTAGGAAAAACTTTTTCACTAGGAGGGTGGTGAAACACTGGAATGCGTTGCCTAGGGAGGTGGTAGAATCTCCTTCCTTAGGTATTTTTAAGGTCAGGCTTGACAAAGCCCTGGCTGGGATGATTTAATTGGGGATTGGTCCTACTTTGAGCAGGGGGTTGGACTAGATGACCTCCTGAGGTTCCTTCCAACCCTGATATTTTTTGATTCTATGACAATCAATATGCATTTTTCTCTCCTCTTCAGACCTGCCTATAGCTAAGTATAGATGACGGAAAAGTGACTGGTTCCTTTGTAAACTTTTGAGTTTATGATTATTATATTTACTGGTATAGTGCTGTTTGACCTTAACCTGATCTCTTTATTTAGGCAAAATTTCCATTGACTTCAATGATACTTTTGCCTGTTTAGGAACTGCAGAATTGGACTCCGTATTATTAAGCTTGTACTTTCCTGGGCAAAATTCAATTCACAGAAAGTAAAATATAAACAACTGAAGTTCATTTGGGTTTCTCATGCATGATGCCTTACAAATATGTATAGTACCTTTAAAAAGTTGCTGAAAAGGGCATATTTATGTACAAAAGTATGGAGCATTATTAATCAATGATATCTAAATAACCTTGGTGTGACACTTAAATCTCATTAATTTGCTCTTGTAAGCAGCTATGGTACTTTTGTTGTCTCACAGCTGTAATAATGCATTTATTATTTGCAAGGATGCTTGCTTTGCTGGGAAATATCACCTACGTAAGTATGAAAAGTATTGCATTATACTGAAGCCTTTCAAAATCTAATTAGTAAGTTAAAACTAGATTATAGCAACTACATTACAATGTGTCTCTTTTAATTAACAGATTTTTTCTCCTTAGGTTCCACCTTCGAGGAACCCAATATTATGAGGGTAGCAGGAAGGCTTATTGTTTTTAACATCCCAGAAATTAATTATCATAACTTTGTTAGTGATAATTTGGAAGCCATCTGTGAGGGTACACCCCATATTATTCATAGAGATATTGTTATGATATAAATATGGCACAACTAAGATGTGGTTTATACAAGATGGGTCTTGTGAGATCATTGGAAAGGTTATGATTTGATGAATATTATTATCCTATTCGTATGCATGTATCATTTCTGTACCTGAAGTTAGGAATACTCACTATGTAACAATTACAAGTGGGTTTACACCTGGGGAGTGCCTACCAGGCAGAATGCAATCAGTCTGGATGGGATATTAGGGAGAACAATAGGACTTTGAAGATGTGAATCTCCCACCTTCCTGGGATGCTACAAACAACTCATGACTCATGGCTGCTTTGACACTGCAGGGTCATGTGATTAAGGCACCTGGTACTGGATTCCATGATAGAATACCAGTATTTTTCCAGTGTGTGTGTGTTGGGGGGACCACACTGGAAAACAAAAGGTTCCTGCTATATGTAAAACCTATTTAAGACAGGGGAGTGACATAATCAGGGTTCTTTCTTCACTGAATCCCCACCCAGGATGACAGCTGGAAACAACTAAGAAACAAGGCCCAGGTGGGGAGGGGCAGAAGAACTGAGCCCAGGCTGGAAAAGGTGTCTGGCCTGTGAAAGAAATGCCTAAAGCACCATTTAGGGTGAGAAATTACTGTTTGTAACCAGCTTCTTCAGTGTCTTAAGTTTACATTGCAGTTTTTGTTTTATTTGTTTTATTTTGTTTTATTTATTTGCTTTAATCTGTTTGCTATCCCCTTATAATCACTTAAAATCTATTTTTTGGAAGTTAATAAACTTGATTTTGTTTTCTCTAAAACCAGTTTGAGGAATTCATAACTGGGGGGCAAAAAGCTGTGCATATCTTCCTCCACACTGAGTGGGGAGACGACTTTCAATTAGTTTACACAGTACAGTTCTCTGTGCACCGCAAGACAATACAATTGTGGGTTTGCACTCCAGAGCGGACATGTACTTGAGGGCCTGGCTCAGCAAGACAGTGTAAGGGAGCCCATACTGGTGGAAGAGGTGGGCTCAGTGGTACCCCAGTACATCAGGTGGCACCGTGGAGTGGGAGGTAACCCGACACACCATCTCATTGTTTTCAATCAGAAATATAATTAGATTTACTGTGATTCCTGGCAGATAAACCACAGGCTCTAGAAATCTTAAGTTTCTTTTACTTTTTTTTGTTCTGTTTTAAAAGTAAAACTGGTTCAAACATTGGAGATTTAGGTCCCAATCCTGCAATTAACTTTGTCCACACAGTATTCCATTGAAGTCCATTGAAGGCTGCTGCTTCATACCGTAGACAAGTTAGATTAGTGTAGATATTAAATAAACAAACAAATAAATAAATAAAAACATTCCAAAGACATTCCACATTCCACGCTTTTCTACTAAGAAAAGAGACTATTGTATACACACAGCAATCACTTTTCAGGAAAAGCCTCAGCAGGATTGTAAGTATGATACACGACCCTTCATCCATCCATGCAATTCCCCTTGACATTAATGGAAGTTCTTCTGCGTAGTCACATCAGTATATAGCACTTGGAATGGACTCTCTCTGCCTGAGAGTCATGGATTATGGTTTCACTGAGGGAACAATTCTGCTGTTGAGAAGATGACACTGGAGCTTCCAGTTACCTGTGGATATCTATAAGAAGTAGAGTAGAGAAAGTCAATCCAATTGCTGCCCTAGGTACTGTGTGTATATCAGTATGAACATATGATGGAGGACTGAAAATTAGGTTCACAATTTAATTGAGGGTATGTTAATCTGAAGAGCTTTGGTTGGTGTGAAATGCTTGGTATGTATAAAACAGTGTATTTCTAGAGACTTCAGTGGGGCTACAAACATTTACATTAGCTGGGGATCTGGCCCTGTAGGCTGGATCCCCTAATTAATCTCTATCCTGAGCTTCCAGAGGATATTGTCCTATTTCAGATTAATTTTAGCTGAATCACAGGTGTGCTTGTCATGGAAGACCCAATTTTTTACTATGATGGATCATTCTGGACAATGTTTCTTAAAAAAATCACATATATCACAACCCCCCACACCCCACCAACACATTAGATTATGCAATCTCTGTGATGTTGGGTTTACAGTAACAAAGAGCTAGGCTTCAAAACAATGCAATAAGGTATGCTGCTTTCTCTGGCATGTCACATGCACCATACTGAAGTGGAAGAGAAACCATGCAGCTGCTCTTTAGACATAGCCCTTGGGCTGTGGCATGTGAATTAATGCTGCAACATTTGTCTCATATTTCATACGGACTATTGTGTTTGATTGTACTCTCTCACTCAGGGGGCTCTGAAACAGTTTAAAAATACTACTTGTTTAGCTTATCCTTAAACTTCAACTGTCAAAATGTGATTTCAAATTTGGCCCTTTTTATGCAATCACAGATAATTACATCACTAAAGGAACCATTATGTCTACACTGCATTAGTGAACAACCGATAAAAGCCTGTATTCATATGCACGGATCCAATAAATCACAGTAGCTACAAAGGATCATCCCTCATGCCAGTGGTCTGTGAATAACAGATTCCCACTAAGGTCACTTTCGACTCAAAGAAACTGGCAAAAGTTTGTGGCAAGATTTTGCTATTAAGTCACTATCTGGCATTGAGAAGGTGGTGTGGAGATGTAACACCAGCAGGAGGAGACAACAGGAACCACTGAACCTAAATGACTGCCCAAGTTCCTCAAAGTGCAGGTAGAATGTGCATGCTGCTCCATCCTTTAGGAGAGTGCACTTTGTGAGCCCCTCCTCAGCTTGCAATTTTTCCCTATCTTCACTCCCACTTTGGACGTCTAAAGGGCAGCTTTGGGGAGCAACCTATGATCAGGAGAGTGTAGGGACTTCAGCTTGGCTGTTTCCTGCACATGGAAGTCAGAAGAGAAAAGGCTTCTTCTGCCCTCCTCCTTTCCCCTTTTAAGTCTGCCCTGGAGTCTGCCACAACCTGACCCTTAATGGACATTCTTCTCATATGTTTCTATACACAGAAGACGTGTTCTCAATGGAATTATCAGAGTGATGTCAATAATTTCCCCCCCTTAAACCACAATTAAATTAACAAAAAAGAGAAGATCTGCACACAATTAAACATACTACAATAACCAGGCCTTAATGTAAAGCACTGTAAGTCTGGAATTCATATAAATCAGCTCTCTCTCCCCATTCCTCCTTTCTCACTTGTTGTAATCCTCCTTTATGGCTCACCTCTTGCACAGAACCTGCAAACCTACCAGAGTTACAACCACCCTAAGGTTATATTAATTCTACAACTGGTGCACCAGGGGAGGTAGGACAGGGACAAAGGGTCTCAACAAATATTACATGGTGATCCCACTCCCAGTGGTCTGGATATGAGAGATCTTTATCCCAATTGCTAGTCTTCAATCTCAGGTGACTTCTGTATTTCAAAGCAGGCAAGCAGAAAATAGTATAGTAGAGATGTGCTACTCTTTGGAGGTTCCCTTTGTGAAGTTACCACAGGGTACAATCTGGACTGTTGAATAGCTGTGAACCCTCATTTATCTAACCTAGGAGTGCCCATTACACTGCTTTGCTGGGAGAGAAACCACGCCTGGTCTGCTCACACACAGCTTCTAGCATCTAAATTACTCCTAGCTGAATCATGAGTGTTATAGCCAGCCACTCCTGAACACCAGTAAATACCCAGTCCCAGACTTGTCCCCAGAAATGTGCATTTTGTACTGCCCATCTCTCTCCTTCTGGACAAAACAAGCTCATAGAAAGTCTGCTAGGTCCTCAGTAGAAAATGATATGCACAAACCCTGTTATCTCAACTGGCATTTACCAAAACTTCAACTCAAACACACTGGCTTAGATAAAACAATAAAACAAGTGTATTGATGACAGAAAGGAAGACTTCAAGTGGTTACAAGTAATAAGGCATAAAAGTCAGAATTAGTTATAAAAATGTAAAAGATAAAATACAACGAATATCTAATTTAACAAGTGAATTCAATGCAAAATGTCTCTCTCACAACATTCTTTAGCAGCCTTGCTGGCAAGAATTCTTTCAGCCAGGACCCCTCCCTCATTTCAGTGTTCTTTCAGGTGTTGTTGATGCTTTGAGTGGAGAGAAAGGGAAGAGTATTTTGGGGCATCTCTTCCTCTGTCTTTATGTTCTCCTTTTCCTTTGAAAATCATCTCCTGCTGAGGTTCAGGAGACAGCACCTCTGTAGGATGGGAACCTCCAGCTGTTTCTTTGCCCATATGGAAATTTCTCATTCACACCCTTCTTCCTGCCAAAGAATGGCAGTTTAACCAGATGACTGGCCATTTGATTTTGTTGGCACCTGGCTGAGGTGTCAGTTTTCCTTTTGTCTCTGAGGAACTGGTTGGTGCCTGGTTTCAGAGTAACAGTCGTGTTAGTCTGTATTCGCAAAAAGAAAAGGAGTACTTGTGGCACCTTAGAGACTAACCAATTTATTTGAGCATAAGCTTTCGTGAGCTACAGCTCACTTCATCGGATGCATACCGTGGAAACTGCAGCAGACTTCATATATACACAGAGAATGTGAAACAATACCTCCTCCCACCCCACTGTCCTGCTGGTAATAGCTTATTTAAAGTGATCATCAGGTGGGCCATTTCCAGCACAAATCCAGGTTTTCTCACCCTCCACCCCCCCACACAAATTCACTCTCCTGCTGGTGATAGCTTCACGGTGTGAAGACCAAATGACACAACATGCTATCTTGGTTCTTTACTGAAGTCTTAATTCTGCTGCTACGGAGGGGTCATTCATGAGGGGTAAAATTCTGGCCCCACTGAAGTAAATGGCAAAAGTACCATTCGTTTCAAAAGGCCAGATTTCACCCTAAGAATTTTGCCATTGACCGTAATGGAAGCAGGATCAACACTAGAAGAGCCTTTATTTCTGTTTGGTTTTATACTAAAATAATAAAGAAAGTATTTTAAAAAAGGAGATATATTGTGCTCTCTTCTTGTTTCTTTTTGATAGTAACCACTTCATCCCTTCCCCACATTTTGTCCCTTACTATCCCTTCACAAGCTGGTTACTGCAGAGCAATACACAATAAGATACAAATCATGGGTATAATATCCTCCAGAAGTGAGTAACTACGCCATCCAAATGTTAGATTATAATATGGTGTTTCCTTGGCAGGAAACACTATTATTAAGTTGTATAATGCTTTCTAATATAATATCATAAGCCCAAATTTGCTTGGACATCAGTGTAAATCAAGACTAACTCTAAGGCCTTGGAACAGCATATGGGTAAAACTATCATAAAAACAGGAGTCAGACTTTCTGCTTTCACTTGAAAATTTCCCTTGCAATTTTTCTTGTTTGGTCTCTGCTCAAATGTGAATCTTTTGGCAAATCTGCCAAACCCCTTCAGCCATTCTGGAGTTTGGCAGAAGTAAAACAAAACAAAAAACAAAACCCCACTTTTCCTGATTAAAAAGTTCTAACCACACATTCTACTCATAGTTGCAGTAAAAGGGGCTGAAATATGAAGTGAGGCAAAAGACATCCCTCATTGACTGTAATAATAATCATAGCCATTGGATGATTCTATCTTTAACTTTACTGCTTGTAGAGTGGATTTTTCACACCTCTGAGCAATGTAGTTAAGTCGACTTAAGTTTCTACTGTTGAGCACTACGTTTAGGTTGACATAAGCTGCCTTGCATTGACCTAGCTATGGAAGTGTCTTCACTTAAATTTGGCTCCTGTGAACATAAGTGCCGATTTAGTAACACCACCTCACCGAGCAGCATAGAGTCATGGTCGATGTAATTAGTTCAACATAGTGTCAGTGTAGACACTGTGCTGCTTACATCAACTGTTACTGGCTTTCAGGAGCCATCGCACAATCCCCACATTAACAATATAATCAATACAAGCGCTCCAAGTGAAGATGCACACTGCCGATACAAACAGACAAGTGTGCACATGCACTAGTGATTTAATAACTGCAGTGGCTGTATGCTGACATAGATTAGGTCGACATGATTTTGGACTTTAGACGTGGCCTTAGTGTACCTCAAGAGAAGATTGTTAAAGTCTTAACACAATAAAATATCTTTAGCACAAGAGTAGTTTCAGCACTAAAAGTGTTAAACAGTCCCCTAAGTAGTCTTTGACTAAAGACCAAATGGCACCTGCACTTTATTGTATCACTAATCTAATAAGGAGAGAAACAGAGCCATTATATGCCATTGTTTCAGTAGTGCATGTATTAGTGTCCCTATGTGTGAATTTATGGGAATAGATCATAATGACTCCAGAGGCACACTAACTGTCTTTTAAGTCAATGATGCATATATTAAGGAGTCCCTAAGTACTCACTGCCAGTGTCTTATTACACAGTTCCATTGTGATGGTAACAGATCTGAGGGAGTTAATGTGGTCTCAATGGGGGTTGGAAACCAAGCTGTAACTATATCTTGTTAAAAGAACCTTCAATGAGTTTCTCTTTTCAATATTACCATAAAATAAGAATTTTGGCCAGGAAAAGAAGCCCTGAGTACTGAATATCTAGTTCAATGCCATATCAAGGGAGTTTAAAAGTTACTGCTACAATTATGATTGTTTCATGGTAAATAGCTTTTTGTTTTTAAAAAGCATTTATATTTTAGATACATGTCTTTATTAATTTATTTAGTGGATTTAAAAAATGGAGAGAAGACTTAAAATTATACTGTATCAGATTGTAATAAACCTCTAATTAAAAAAAAAGCAAAGAAAAAAAAAGCCATTGAAAAGGGGGTAGAGAAAATAAAACGCTGCTGACATTTTTTTTTCTTTTTTAAGAGAAAAGCAGACCTAATTATAGATAAATAAGGTATCATAGTTAAACAAGGGACTACTAGGTCTCTAGAAATATAAGAAGGAAACCAATAATCAACCCTATATGTATATATATAAATTTTATATATATATATATATATATATATATATATATATATATATATATATATATATATATATATATATATATATATATATATATGCATACAAACACACGCACATCCACACCCCTACCAATTAATTATAATTTTAAACTATACTCAAACATATTTAAAAAATATTAGAGGCTATTATTACCAATATTGGTAGGAGTGAGAAAATGTGCATGCCAGACCTCAGGGCAGGGGCCTTGCATGGATGTAGTGTGACAGATATGTCTGTATCAAACTATGAACTCCATTTTGGATTATGTGTTGAACATGTCTAACCTTGCCTGAAAACAGCCTATTGTCCTCCATTCCAGACAGCTGCCCTGCTCAGGAAAGGTGCTTCCCATCTCATTGAAAGACTATCATTGAGAAGCCACCTAGACTGCAAGCTAGGGTCATCAACTCTGATTGTTTACTCTATCTAGCAATGAAGGACTTGGACACTGAGTCCCTAGCATTTTAGGTAGAAGGACAAATAAAGAGGCCAGGCTTCTTGTGGATTGTGTTCTTTTGAGATAGATTTTCAACACACTTTTGACATGTAAGACGTGTCATGTCTTTTCAGCTGAATGTTGTGGTTTTGAACAGAATGAAGGAAGCACAATCTCTTGGAATTTGTTGAAGAAGGAATTTACCTTAGGAACAAAAGATGCTGGTATCCTCAGCAGTAGTTTGTCCTGGTGGAACACACAGTAAGTTTCCTATATAGACAAGGCTGCCAGCTCCGACATTCACCTAGCAGACATGATAACTACCAAGAAACAAGTCTTAAATGGATAAATAAAAGGTTGATACTGAAGTCAAAGATTTGAAGGGATGGTTTGTTATGGCCCTCAAAACTAGTGGTAGATCCTACTTTGAGAAGAGTGGCCTGGCCTCCAGTTTGTATAATAGAACTGTTCAAAGGAATCTGGCTATCTATGGACTATCTGTCAGAGAGCCCAAAGATCCTGCCAATAGCACACTACTAATAGTGGATACTTGATGTTCAATAGTACTAGGCCGATGGCCTCTGTCTATGCCTTCTGGGAGGAAGTCCATATTTTTGGACTTCTAGGATTTGCATTGTGCTCTGGGCACCAATTGTTGAATCTGGAGCAGATGGAGGTGTGCACTTTTAGTGTCATTACTCTCCTAGATGAAAGCAATTCCTTAATGAGTCTGGCTGATAGACTTAGAACTGAAATTGGAGCCCCCATTCCATTATCTTTGGAGACTGGACATCCTCTCTTAAAGTAGTCATCTTCATCCAAAACCAACAGCCTAGATATTGAAAAGGTTGCTCTTGAAGGTCTATCAGGTCTGATAACCAAGGGCTTCTTAGCTAATGAGATGTTATTACCATTGCCTATCCTCATTTAATTATCTAGACCATCTTCCTCAGTGGTGGAAATGAATGAAGTAAATTCTGCAGCCAAATGTGTAAGAAGGCATCTGTTCCCATGGATTTGGGGTCTGCCTGTGAAGTATTTTAGCCTCTTTCCATTTGTACAATTTGTAAATAGGTCAGTTGAAGACAGGCCAAATATCCGAATGACAGATCAAAAACTTCTGATTCAGGCACCACTTGGAGTTGTTGACCTTGTGCCTGCTGAGTCAGTCTAATTTTTGGTTCAGGTCCCCTCTGATGTGGAATACCCTGAGGGAAAGGAGGAAATATTCTGCCCACATCATTATTTCCATTGTTTCTGCATATAGTGCCAGACTTCTTGTTTCCTCTGGGTTCTTTAAGTATGTAACCATAGTCATATTATTTGACTGAACCAGTACTTGGTTCCCCTTTAGGGTGGGCTGGAATCTCCACAGGGCTAGCTTGACCACTTTCCGTTCTCAGAGACGTGCACTGTGAGTCTTTCCCTCATGGCTCCAGCGGCACTGGACTGTTTGAGTTTCCAACTGAGCTCCCCAACCCTCCAGGCCAGCACTGGTTGCGAGGACTGGAGGATCTGGAAGGCAGATCGGCATGCATTTGTCAACATTCTTGCAAGCTTACCACCATTGTAATAAGTTAAATACCTGTGTTGAAACTCATACTTGATCTTTCATATGTTCTGGGGAACGGTCCCACATCTTAGAATGAAGGTCTGAAGACTTCTGATCTAGGATTGTGCCGATTGAGTCACCCTGTGCATGACACCAGGAGTCCTAGCGGTAGAAGGCATAGTGAAACAGAACGCCTTCTTGTGCTCTGGAGGAAGAAACTAATGGATTCTCTGAAGCCTTTTTAATGATGGATAGATCTTTTCTATCAAGGTGTCTATTCCAACCCCCTAGTGGGTTATTTTGGTGGGTTGAACCAAAATAAACTTTTATTGGCATTGATAATGAAGCCATGCACCTGGAAAAGAGTCAATATATGAAGTGGGGCCCTGTGTGTGGCAGACTGGGATGGAGTTCTGTTCAGAATATTGTCTAGGGAGAGTTACAGGTGAGTTTGGCTATTATCATCACCAACATCTTTATAGAATCCCTGGGGCTAAGAACAGACCAAAAAGAAGTATTCTGTACAGATAATGTTTCCTCTACAGGCAAGTCTCAGAAGTCTGCAGTAGCACAATTTGATGAGGATCTGATGATATGCATTCACTAGATCTACTGAAATGAAGAAGAGCCCCAGGGACAGTGATGACACCGTAAAGGCCAGGGTCTCCATCCAAACCATCATTTTCTTCATCCATTTGTTGAGCCTTTTGAGGTCAAGAATGGCTCTGATACCTCCTCCCCCCGCCCAGCGCTTCTGTATTATGAAAATGATGGAATAAAACCTTTTCTTCTGAGGAACACTCTCCATCTTTCACACATCCAAAAGATGAATGATTTTGTTTTGGATGAGATTGTGTTTTATAGGGTTGTTGGAGCTGGATAACTGCAGCTCAAGGGAGTATCCATGGCTTACTATTTTCCTGACCCACTTGTCTGTGGTCAGGGAAAATGATTCCTTTAAGAAAAGGGAAATCCTGTCCTCAGCATTAGTTCTGGGAGGAGTCATAAAGTGGAGTTATGGGGAGAGTTGGATTTCCCCCTTCCCCGAACCTTGATTCCAATGTTTTCTCTTGGGGAATCTGCTGTCCCTTTGCTGGTACCTCTGTGAGGATGAGGGGTGAAATTAGCATCACTCTCTCCGAAGGCAAGTCTATATTCTCTCCTGAGGGCACATAGTGGGAAAGGGAGAAACTGTTTGAATGATTCTGCATTGTCAGCTACCTCTCTATCCATCTTTTCTCCAAAAAGGAGGGAGCCTGTAAACTTGACCAAGCATAGGACCTTCTTAGAGTCAGTATCTGCTTTGTAGTGTTAGAACCATAGGTGGTCCCTGGCTACTGAGCTAGAAGACATGGCTTGGGCTCAGGACCTCATTGTATCCATTGAGGCATCAGCTAGAGGAAAAAATATCATTTGGGAATTCAGGTTTTGTGGATAATGATTTGTATTAAAAAGTCTGCTCTACTTGAGTTTAAATATACATAAATAAATGCCTGCCAATTCTTCCTTTTTGTTATATACATGAGTCTAAACTGTGGAATTAAGTCACAGCTAGAGGGAACTGGTGGGATGGAGGTGCCTGCCCCACTTGGAGTTCTTGGAGACACTAGGACTGTTTGATCACTGGGTTACTCCAGTTTTATGCCCAGGTAACTGAACTGAAGTCAGTTGAGTTTTATCAGGGTAAAGCTAGAGCAGTACACTGATGAATCAGGCTCAACATGCTTCACATGGAAACAATGAGCCAGATTCTCATTTAGTGTTCCAGTTAATACCTCCTGAGGATTTGATACAGTGCTACCAGAAGCACCAAGGGAAGATGGTCACTGTGCTACCGCTGGAGAGTAGGCAGGTAGCTCTACTCCATCTCTTGGGCCAATTCTATTGGCATGTGCAGAGGAGGTGGGGCCATGGCTCCCTTCCTCCCCTGTCTCAGTGGAGTCTAGTATCAGCAGTGGTGGGAGACCAAGTAATCCTTGTGTGACCGGGGTCCTAGTGGAGAGCCAGCTGTGGTCAGTCAATTAGAACTGCAAAGAATGGGGCAGACAGTTCCCATAAAGCTGGTGGATATTCCAATACTTAGGTTTACCAAGCCAGCATAAAACAGCCTCCTTATTACCTTACTGTTTACTCAGAAGTCCAAACAACACAGTTCCCTGAAAGTGATCCAGCCTCAGGCCTTCATCCAGGTACCCATGTCAAAATACGATGACAATTTCTGTAAATCTTATTTCATCATATAAAAGAAAAGGTTCTACAAATCCAAAAGGATCGGACAAACTACCTCCCAGGTTACTGAATATTCCAGATCTTACCCAAATACATGTTACAGCCAATTCTTATTAACTAAATTAAAATGTATTTAAAAAACAAGAGAGCGAGAGTATGGTTAAAAGATCAATATACATATAGACATAAGTTCAATTCAATGAGGTCCAGATTCATAGCTGAAACTACAAAACTCACCATCTCTAAGAGTTCTTTCAGAAATAGTTCACAGATTATAGTCCAATGTCCAAATATCATATTCAGGGTATACCAGCATGGGACCTCACTCTTGCAACTCAAACTTCCTCTGATGAAGCCTAAGCTATCTGAGATGACAGAATCAGGACCCAAGGACCTTTTATACAATTTCATGTCTTTTGACAAGTTGGGAGTTCAAAAGGTAATTAGCATGACTTTGAAGGAGGTCCATCACTGGTACTTAGCTATATGAATTAACATAAGGCCATTTGCTTGTTCCTCCACCATTCACAGTACGTTTCAAAAAGAGATGAATATCAAGATATCCTGTGTTTACAATTCATTTAAATGCTAAGATGATCTCTGAACGATCAGAATACAGCATAGACAGCGACTGTTGATTATATTGTCAACCCTACTCATACATATGTAAATACACATAAACACAAATATTATCTCACGACAGGTCTTTTGAGGGTTATTTATTTTGCAGAATGTTTAACCCTTTCTAGCCATGTGTCAGACCTTGCATTCAAGGAAGGAGAAGGTTTACTGTTACAACCTGGCCATTACCCCTTGTCACAGTTCAGGGCAACTGCACCTGTATTGCCCATCCATGTTCCCTTTAGGGCACCTACTTTAGGCCCCTGGCTCCTCAGCCATCACATCTCTTGGGCAGATACCCTGGTCTCTCTCCCTCCTGACTGGGGGTTTACTGTAGTCTAGTGTCTCCCACAAATCTGGACATCTGGTCTGCTCTCCGCTATGCAGCTCACACAAGCGTATCAGCTTTTTGGTGCTGCAGTCTAATCTCACCCTGTCACCAAAATTAGAGAAGGAACTTGTTCACATAAAGAATGTAACTTAGTAGCCTTTAGAAATATTCTTTCCAAGGAAAGAGAGGATTCATTCCTCCTAGTGTGTAATTTTCCTTTAGGAGACTGAGTTTTCCATGATAAATCTGAAAATTTTATGTATTGTGTTTTCCCATTAAAAAGTTGGTGTCTTTTATGAACCACATTTGTTAAACACAATCCTTTTTCTAGTTGGATGCTAAAAAAATAATCAATATCCTGGCAGATATTACAGGCTTGGCCAAGAATACAATCCAAACAGGTAGAAGATTTCCAGTCTTATCACAATCCAAAAGGCTCTAGGAATTTTGAAAGAAGATTCAAAATAATGATCCCTCATAGTTTCCAGGAAGGTTACAATAGTCTAAGACCAGGTTTCAGAGTAGCAGCCGTGTTAGTTTGTATTCGCAAAAAGAAAAGAAGTACTTGTGGCATCTTAGAGACTAACAAATTGATTTGAGCATAAGCTTTCGTGAACTACAGCTCACTTCATCGGATGCATTCAGTGGAAGTGAGCTGCAGCTCACGAAAGCTTATGCTCAAATAAATTTGTTAGTCTCTAAGGTGCCACAAGTACTTCTTTTCTTTTTGAGAATAATCTAAGAAGAATCACAAATTCCCTTTCCTTTCTTTGATTAGGCCCAATGCACTAACATTACAGATTTTTAGACTGGTTTTGTTTTAAGAACTTAATTAAGGACAATGTCTACTTCACAAGGAAAATGAAGGCAGCTGAGACAGCTCTATGGCTTTCAATTTTGGAATGAAGAGTATTAGTAATGTCAAAAAAATTGTTTAACATGACATGATATAGTCAAAATATTTTATTTTAAAAATCATTAAGGACAGCTGTTACTCAATATATATTGAATCGTCCTGTCTTATTTTCTAGATCCCAGTGTCTTCTGTTTGTGTTGTAATGAAACAGTTTGTCATTTTGCCACTATTAACAAGAAAATATGATAATGCTCAGTGTACTGATTAGAGGAACAGTTGTTTTCAATATCCATGTATTAGCCTGGAATCATATTTCTAGTATATTGAAAACAGGAGAGACTTTGGTCTAGAAAAATCAAATGAATGGCATAAAAAAGAGAATCTGAATAGTGTGGTAAACCCAGGACAAACAGCTACAAAAGGGGGATAGTAATTAGTCCAAAGGGATTAAAAGGCCCCTCCCTATCCACTGAGGAGAGAGAACCAAGGGGAAATAAGGTTCAGCTGGAAAAGGGGTTGCTAGGAAACCAATTAGGTTCAGCTGACTCCAACAACTTGGGACCTTTTTAAACCCTCCCCCGGTGGTAGGAGGGAAAGAGTGAGAGGATCAGGGAAGTTGCCAGTAGGCTGCTTGCAGCAAGACACCAGACCTTCCCAGTAGGGAGGCTGCACTTGCTCCCCAGAAGGGAAGGAAAACAAGCACAAGGGACTGACTGAGGAGAGGAGTAGCAGGACCCTGTGCCACCTATAAGGATTCGACTTGCTCCAAACCTGAGTCTCCAAGGCTAAAAAGGACTGAGCCTACTGAGGCGAACAAGGTATTTTGCCACAATAGATTAAAGAGATGAGGGAGAAACAGGCAAACCAAAGTGAAGTGATTTGCCCAAGGTCACAGCAGGTCAGTGGCAGAGTTGGGAATAGAGCTCAGGTCACCCCCAGGTCCAATCCAGGTTGCTTCTCTGTATTAATCATTGTGTGCATGTCTCAAAAAGGTAGCTTGAAAACCTGAACCATGCTGCAACATCCTTAGATAAAACAGGGTGGTGTAATAACAGAGAGGCAGAGTTGCAACCTCAACTCTGAATTTCCTTGCTTTTGTAAATGAAGTAAATTCACTGTTACGCTCACATAATTGTGGTTAGTTTGTAAAGCTGTCAGACTGAAACATGTTAGAAGAGGAAAACTGTAAAATCATTGTGTTTGTTACACATAATGTTTATACAGTGTTATTTTAAACAAACAAACAAACATACAATCCATAGGTTTAAAGAACCATCACATATTCCCTTGGCAACTGAGGAGTGCTTGAGATTACTTACTTTAGCAGAAGGTTCATAACGTATGGAATATTCAGAAAGAACTATTGATAACAGTTGTATGAACTCAGACGGCAGCAAACCTTCATTTGATCTTTCGATACAAGCTTCTACTCTCCTTCAGGTGAGGCTGGATGAATGAATGTATACTCATGCAAAACGCACAGGAGGTTTGTTCATTTATCTCATGGCAACAAAAAGTTTTGGTAGACTAGGTACACTCTGAGATCCCCCCCAGACAAAGTAATGATTAGTGAGTATCTGGAAGGCCTGCATAAAGATAAGTTTAATTTGAAATATATTTTTGGCAAGCTGGCCATGCAAACCACCCTTTGTAAAAAGTGAGAAATTAATTCATGTCTGAAAGACTTGCATCCTCTTCCTCCCACCCCACAAATTCTATGTAGCACGTTGGCTGACACCAGAGCACACCCTGCCCCTTTGTGACCAGCAGTGCCCCAGCAGCGTCCTTCCCCTGGTCTCCTCTTCTTTATTCCACACAGCCTTAAGCTAGACACAGCCCCTCCTTCCTGAGGTATTGTCCCTTCCCCAGGGGCCACTGTAAGTGACCCTCCTTCCCTGCAGTTTAACTCTGTCATTCCCCTTCTAGCTCTGTTTCCCTTGAGCTCTCTTTACTCTTACTCAGCCTTCATGTGGCTAGGGCTCTGCAAGAGCCAAAGTTGTTCCTTGTAGCTGCTTCTGCCACTAGTCTCAGGTCCACGTAGTCTCCTGTTTTCTGAGCTTTCCCCAGCATACTGACAGATTTCCTGCTTCTGGCAGTCTCAGTTACTCTCTCTGAGCCCTCCCTCCACTAAGCTTTCTGCAGCCTCTGAAACAGGGCTTATCCTGAAATCAGGACTGGCTTAGCCCCAGGCAAGCCACCCTGTTACATTCCCATTTCTGGGTGAGATTTTCAAAAGTGCTTATTGGAGTTAAGTGCCCAACTCCCATAAACTCACCCTTTATCTGTGAATCTCATTTATGCCACTCCCAGAAATTCTGTCCCCGTGTTGAGATTCTTCCACTACTGACATGATATGAGATTGTGATGGCATAGCACTGCTGCTGATTTGGGTAGCATGTTGTCAAGTTTACTTTGTTAAACCAAATGATACAGGATCCCAGAAAAGAAGACTGCTCAATGATTGTAGCAAAGTGATTAAATGAAATCTCTGACTTTTCACAAGTATACTGCAGCTCTGTCCATAATATGGAATAGATCATAATATTAGTATGCTAGAGAGATTCAATTTGCCACTAAAGCACAAAGAATTATTCATAAAACATTATTGAGGAAGTTATATCATCCAAGAAGGCAGTAGCTGCTGATTCTGGTTCAGTTAGGCCCAGTTGCCAAAATCCCTGTCTTGTACCAGGGTTCTAATACCCTGGTACATTACATAGAGGTGTCCAAACAATGAACCAGTTCTTCCCATAATATATGAACTAACTTAAAGGAAACAAATGTCTCTATGTGTATCCAAAAATTGTTATTTTTTTTCTCCCTAAACCCTTTGAACTTTCTGGTGTCATTTAAAATATGATGCATCCAGTTATTTTCATGGTATTTGCAACACAGCTGAAAGCAAGATGTTCTGTAAACTTCTTGTGAAGTTCTGCTCATAAGAATTATAGTTTGAGTTTTGACTCAGTAACATGCCAGTTCATCTGAAGAAAGAAAAAGGAAGATTGTTCTTTGGATGCTGCGGGAGCTCATTTGTGTTATACTCAAGTAGCAGGCAGTAAGGATACCTAGATCTGAAAGGGGTTGAGAAAACTAAATATTATATATGTGTGTGTGTGGAAAATATATCAATTAACCTTGGAGGACAGGAGATGAGAGAGAGACTGTAGTATAAAAAGAACAGAAGAAAGATTCCAATGCATTGAATGAACTTGGTTTAGGTCCCAGATGAAGTTTCAGCAAAATTTAATATTTCAAAATTTGAAAAATAATGGGAAAAATGGCAGCATTTTTATTCAAAATTCCTCCCATGTCATTTTTTTTAAAAAAGGATTTTTTTATTACTGAAGTTTGGGATGGGTCAGTATGCTAAGCACTCTTAGAGCTGTGTGAATAATTCATACCAAACATATCTATAACATGTGCCTGTTTTTCTCTTTGCAAAATTATCCATGAGCAGATCACCATTTTCTCAAGTGTAGCCAATATGAGAAATTATTCACCAAATAAATTCAGTGATATATATTTCGTCCTTAGCTCATTCACATGCACGTTGTTGAGAGTAGTACTCCTGTTGTTTTCATTGTATTCACCAGGTTAAATGTTCTCTTCTGGTTAACTATTTTGTTTGGGGCTTTAAAATTTGCATTTCATGAATATTCCTTAATGTTGTTTTAATTTTGCTATCCCATGACTATTCCTGCTAGTGCTAGGCATTTTTCATTCATTCAAGAAAAGATGGTTCCAGGTTTCAACCCAGCCCGCTCGGTGGAAAATAACAGGAAATGGATTTTTGTTTTTCTAGCTTTCAGAGAATCGGGACAATGATCTTGGAGATGGGTACAGCCAGTGTTGTTGAACTAGGACAATGAAAATGATGATGGATTCCTGTTCCCAAGCTTTTTACTTTTTCTTCTTTGCAGTGTATGATCTGCTCAGCTGGCTCCCAGCAGGGGGAGCAGGAGATAATCGCTATCATCAGAAGAAATCTAACGTAAATACTTGATTTGGATGGGATTGCTGAAAATTCTTCAAACAACCCCGCAGACTCGCCAAGCTCATCATCAGAAGCAAGCACCCCACAGGCCAGAGCCTACCAACACAAAGAGGCACCAGACAATGCCAGAACAACAGATGCAAAACCTGCAGACATATCTCCACTGCTACAATGATGAAGACTCCTCCAACACACTTTCAAGATCTTTGGGTCACACACATGCCTACCACAACTGTGGTATAACTCATCCAGTGCACTAAATGCCCCAACAACAACTATGTGGATGAAACCAGACAATCACTCTGCTTGCAAATGAACTCTCACAGAAAAATGATAAAAGATGAAAACATGACATTACCTGTGATCACTCCAGTTCTTCCCCTCAACTAGACAGAATGTGTATGTAGGAGGAATTATCCCTGCTCCTTACCTTTAAGAGCCCCCAAACCACTTTGTTTTCTGGTTCTGGTTTAAATACCAGCCTTGCTGAGTCTGTTTGGGAAAGTCTCTCACCCCAATCGGCAGGCAAAGCAGGTTGTCCAGGACAGGCAGATCCCCTGCCTGGCCTTCCTTTTCACAAAGAGGTCAGATATGGAGTCACCAATCAGTCTTTATCCCCAAAGGAAACCTGCACTACACCTTCAAAAGATGAGCCTCAGAACTTAAATTCATAACTTTGCCAGACCCTAAAAATCATTGAATGAATAGACACAGTGGATTTATGGAGTATTACAACAATCTGTAACTCGTTATCCCTTCTTATGGTCTTATGACTGCAGAGGTTTTAATGGACCACTTCACCTTGAATAGTCCCTTAGAATATGTGCTAACTACTTATGCTAAACAATCTGTTCCAACTTGTATTTAGCTGTGACACTCTGAGTATCTTTCCCAGACATGAAGAGCTCTGTGTAAGTTCAAAAGTGTCTCTCTCACACCAACAGAAGCCGATCCAATGAAAGATACCGCCTCTCCCACCTTGTTTGTCTAAGATCCTGGGACCAACATGGCTACAACACCACAGCAAATGGCAAGAATATACACTTTCCCACAGTGATTTTTTTTTTGCATTTTGCAATGAACGCAAACATCATGGCTTTGAAGAAGAGATCTAAACAAATGTTGCTGCATTCTCAGGGAAGAGCATCCTGATGAGGAAGACATAGGATGAACATAACTAAGGTCTGTTCTACACTACAGACCTATTTCGATATAACTACATTGCTCAGGAGTGTGAAAAATCGACTTAACCTGCTGTGTAGACAGCTGGAAACTCCGATGCAGCATTTTAAGCATAGACTTGTCCTTACTATTCATCAGTGTGACTAGAGTAAGCAGAGATTTTTCTTTGTGATTTGAGGTTGAAAAACATAGAATGTTCACTTTGCAGGTTTGGGGGTATCACAGCATGACCCCAATTACTGCCTGATATACTTTATCAGAAGGCTTACATGCATAACTATGATATCAGCCTCAATATCACTGTCCTTCATTCTATAAGTTTCTTTCAACATTTTTCACTACTGGAGACTTGCACTCAGACAAGGTAAATAGAAAAAGTACATACACTCCTCTCTGCATGTAGTCCCAGCTAGGGCGTTAGTTATTCCAGCAGTTTTCTTTGCTGATAACACTGTCCTTAGTGTTTGTTTTACCTTTTGGTAGATTAGGCTACTATTTTTTTTCAAATTATTAACACGGATGAGTATCACATTCATATTCTTTGGCATACTAGTGCCTTAAATCATACATGATATTTCCAGGAATCTTGACCTGATGTCTTCAAAAACAGCAAGAACTTGTGGTGCAGCTAAGAACAAACAAACATTGCTGGACAATCTCTTCATGCTTGACAGATAATGTTGAGATTATTATACCAAAGTACAGCTGCTAATTCAATATCTGACTTCCACTTTTGCAGATTCCTGTGAATCTTTCATCCAGCTGTCCACAGCAAGCTACTTCAGAATAATGGATGTAAGAATTTAAGAATAACAAGAATGGATAAGATAAAAAGTGGTCCATCCAGTCCAATTTTCCTGTCATCGACTCTGGCCAATTGCAGACGGTTCAGAAGAAGGTGCAAGAAAACCCTGTACTTGGTAGTTTTGGAGAATCCCAGTAAATTCCTCCCTAACATCCAAGAGTTTGAAGCTGGCATAAACCTTAAAGTGGAAGAGTTTATATCCCTTCCAAAACATGGCAGATTTTTTGTTTTGTTTTTAGTATTTACCAATATATCTCAGGATATATAAAGGTCTAAGCCCTCTTTGAATCCTGCTACATTTTTGCCTCAATTATACATAGTGGCAATGAGTTCCACAGGTTTATTGTACACTGTGTGAAAGTGTTTCCTTTTATCATTTTGAATTTGCTACTGTTCAGTTTCACTGATGTCCCTTTCATCTTGTATTATGAAACAGCGTGACTAGAAGATCTTGATCTACCTTCTCTACCATTCATTTCGTGCATTTCTGAAAGTGATGTGCCATTTCAACACTGGTTACAGAAATTTCCATTTCAAGATCAGATAGGAAATGCATTGCCTGGCCAGCAAGCATTCAGTGTCCCATTTTTATTCTTACACAATATAGTCTGAATAGAGCTGGCTGAAGCTCCCTGCTGCTTCACCTGTTTTAGACGAAATGCCAACAGTTCATGCATTATTTCCTGACCATTTAGTCTGACTCAAGAGTCATCTTAATATGAATTATAAAATTTACTGCTTTGTGAAAATTCTTTGTTATCAATTGGATGTTTCATAAGTTCAAAGTCACTTTTCATGTGCTGAGGTTTGGGCCTCTGGGGACATTTGTAGCCTGGAGGGTAGAGGAAAGATGAGGAAGATTGGCTTTGCTTCACTGCTTTCCTCTCTCATTTACTTCAAAGACTAGCAACTGGCTGCCTTCCCTGTTTGCTGAGTGTAGTGTAGTGCTCTTGAAGCAACTGTCATCGCTACAATTTTTTTGGAGCATCACACTGTGATTTATGCCTGCATATTGTATTAACTGAGTTATGCTCCTGCCCTGTGTACTTGTCATACCACCTTCCCACTTGAGCACAGTTCTGCCTTTTCCTGTAGTATATTAACTTCTGGTCTGTCATGCTAATGAAGTGTGCTGGGTCTGGTCCTTGAGCATCATACTCAGCAGAGTAACTATGAATTGTGAAAGCATAAGTTCACCTTGTGATACCCTCGCAACCCAATATTCACCACTGTCATATAATTAGGATATGTTTTGTACAAAGTATGCCTAAAAGTCTTGATCTGCTAGACATTAATATCTCGTTGGATTGTATGTGCCATTGTCGTATGTGAAGTTATGAAGTTTGGCTAAGTATGTGCTACTGAAACATGTTGTGAGGTTTAAAACACCCACAGGCAGCCTTTCAGGTACAACAGTAAAAAGGTCAAACGTTAATGGCTTATTGAGGACATGCACATAAGCACAAAGATTACCCCAGGAACTGGGTTCAATAGGAATCTCTCAGAGTTAGCACTACACAATGGGAACTGTTTACCCAGGTCACAGAAAAAGAGCATTCCAGCACGTGGGAAGAAGATATAAAAGGGAGACAATGACATCACGATGGTACTTGACTCTCCCTACAACAACACACCTGGTTAGCCTGGTAGCACCTGAGGAATAAAGACTGAACAGGGGGGAAGTGATAGACCCAGGCTAAGGGATTTTTAGCCTGTGTATGAAAACCTGGGAAAGCCAAGGCAGTTTGTGCCTTAAGAATCTGCCAGCCTATTTATCACTCAGGGTAAGAATTTGCTAATTCATATCCTACCTATCTAGTGTGTTAAGACTAGTCTGTGGTTTTGTTTATTTACTAAGATCATCTGTTTTGATCTGTTTGCTATTACTTATAATCACTTAAAATCTATCTTTTTCAGTTAATAAGTTTTCATTTTTGTCTAAAACCAGTGTGTATTGAGGGAGGGGATGAATTTAATGAGCTTTGCTATATAGTTCTCTGTACAACACAAGATGGTATAATTTAGGATGTACCCTTCAAAGGGGGGTGTGCACTTGAGTAGCGGGGCAGTTCCTTAGCTGAGCCTTCCCATGCAGAGCTGATCTCAGCATCTGTGTGAAGCTGCAGCTGGGTGTGCCCCTGCCTGTGTGTATGCTGGTGAAAGAGGAAGCTTGGAGAGCTTAGCAACTTATCACAGCACCACAGTGTGAGAGCACCCAGGCTAGTGGGTCAGGAGGGCTCAGTGGTACCCCAGTTGCAGGCAGCACTTCAAGGGGAGGAACCCGTCATACACCTTTTAGGATGTAAGAGTTTAACTGATAAGCTTGATGCTTATTGCATTCTGTTAATGCTTAAACTCCACCGAAGGTCCCAGCTGCCGTCCTGTGTGCCCGGGGTCCCTCCGGGCTACCAACCCAGCGGTTGGGGTCTGTCCCAGCTGCAAGCACCACACCCGGTGCTCTGCTGACACCCGGCATCCCTGCTGCCGCCCGGTGCCAGGGCTCGGCTGCCACCAAGCATCCCGGTATGCCCAAGGTTCCTCTGGGCTGCTGGGTTCTATCCTGGCTGCCGGCCCCATGCCTGAGGTCATGGATTCCGTCCTGCTGCTGACTGGCATCCCAGCAGGCCTGGGTTCCCTCCGGGCTGCAGTCCCCATGGCTGCGGTCCGTCCTGGCAGTGGGGATCCCTGGGTGTGGGGCCAGAGCCCCGCGTAAAACACAGGGGTGCTGCAGCACTCTCCGCACCCCTAGTTCCCCATGTACATGTTCAACCATGTAACCAACAGAATTTTAATCGGTGACACAGTTACTATTTTAACACATTATTTCCATTCCTAACACCTTCCCAATTGAATTATGGCAGGAAATGGCAAATCTACGTCATACGTTTTTATTATGATTTATGTAGCACCTGGGCACTGGCAATTCATTGACACAACAGTACCTAAGACTGCATACCCAAAGCCAAATTTGTCAGTCGTTGGATGAGATTTTTGAAGGAACCAATTTTTTTTTTTTTTAGGCACATCATATATTTAAAAGCCTAAATCGTTGGAACTGTGGGCTCAAAATATGTGGGCACTAGCTCAGCACAAAAAGGGAGAAATCCCTATAGGACCCCAATTCTGCGAGGCAAAGTCTACACTAGAGACCTTACAGTGGCACAGCTCTATTGATGCAGCCGCACCGCTTAAGATCGCTAGTGTAGCCGCTCTATGCCGATGGGAGAGAGCTCTTCGGTTGACATAATTAAATCACCCCCCAAAAGCGGCGGTAGTTATATCAGCGGGAGAAGCTCTCCCAGCAATGTAGCACTGTGCACGCTACCACCTATGCCAGCGAAATTTATGCCGATCCGGGGTGTGTGGTTTTTTCACACCCCTGAGAGACATAAATTATGCCAACGTAAGCAATAGTGTAGACCTGGCCTTAATCACATTGGATAGTGGCTTATCCCCTATACTTCAGTAGGATAACTTCCTGAGTAAGGGTGGCCCAATATCACTACCACGGAGTCTCCATCTTTTACAATTAAATCTTTTGAGCTTCACAGAACTTCTAACCCATACGTGACAAGAGCAAGACAGTTCATCTGTAGTCAGTGTCCTCTGTCTCATAAAGAGATATCTTTCTTTTAGCAAGTATAGTGCTTGTGAAATGTGCCAGCTTGACAGCCCCAAGGAATGGAATCCTCCAGTTAATTGACAAAACCAGCACAGCATGAACATCATCAGTGCAAATTTCTTCAGACTACCCTGCCATCATGCCTCATCATCACTGTCTTGAAGGGAAGCAGGAGTACTTCAGACCCCATCCCTATACAATCCTTGGATTCCCTGCTAGGTCTGTCAATAAGCATGCCAAGCAGAGTGAGAGTAGCTTTAGTGATGGGTTTTGATGAACTGAAGGGAATCCAGAGAAGAGCAATGAAAATGATAAAAGGTCTAGAAAACATGACCTATGAGGGAAGATTGAAAAAATGCATTTGTTTAGTCTGGAGAAGAGAAGACTGAGAGGGCATAACAGTTTTCAAGTACATAAAAGGTTGTTAGAAGGAGAAGGGAGAACAATTGTTCTCGTTAACCTCTGAGGATAGGACAAGAAGCAATGGGCTTAGATTGCAGCAAGGGAGGTTTACGTTGGACATTAGGAAAAAACTTCCCAACTGTCAGGGTAGTTAAGCACTGGAATGAATTCCCTAAAGAAGTTGTGGAATCTCCATCATTGGAGATTTTAAAGAGCAGATTAGACAAACACCTCTCAGGGATGGTTTAGATAATACTTAGTCCTGCCATGAGTGCAGAGACTGAACTAGATGACTCCCGGGGAAAAAAACCTCCAAAAATTTCCACCAAAACCTGAAATAGCTGGATTCAGAAATGCTGCTGCAGCACCCATGGGAGTTCCAATGCCGATGTCTCATGCTTAAGACCCTGAGAAAATTGTGGATTTTTTAAAATTCACTGCAGTGTCATGGATAAATGTTTGAATTTAATGGAATATGCATGGTCACAGAGTCCTCCCCAACTGCTGAGATTTTTCCAACAGTGAGGAGGTGGAAGTGGACATGTGGCTCGTAGTGTGTGGCAGTGTTGTGTTGGAGCAGCAGGAACTTAGCAGCTAGTTTTATTCTGTGCTGTCCCCCCTGAACCTGCGAGGGACTGTTGTTGGGTAGGTTGAGACAGGGGTCCTAATTGCCCTGTTGTCAGCACCATCTCCTTGTGCCTGCTGGCTAGACAGAAAGCAGCTGTGGCAACCTGGGCTGGAGCTGAGTGCCGTGCGAGCCGGACCCTGATCCCTCTCCCATGCCTACGCTGTTCTTGCTGCTCATCCACATGGTATTAATAAACTGGCCATCAGTGAGACACTGCCCCCTCCCCAGCCCACCGCACCACCTTACTTCAACTGACCCACCACCACCACACCACCTCCCTCAGGATGGGACTGGGCCTACCTGCCTATCTGCCACTCCTTACCCTGCAGACCCCTTCTGGATGTGGCTGACCTGGCTCATCTCCCCCTACCCACCTGAGATGGGACCAGCCCAGGCCACCATCGCCTTGCGATGGGACTGGTCGGCTTGCTGACCAAGCCCATAGACAAGAATGGGGACATGAGGCACCAAAATTGCAACTCCCAAGAAGCAGTGTGGCAGCATATCCAAATCAAAAATATCTTGATTGGAACATTTCAGGTTTCACCAAACACTTTTTTTGTTTTCAAGCATTCCATTTTTTGACAAAACGTCAGATTTGTGCAGAAAGCAGACACCTTTTCACAGACAAAATGTGTTTAATGAAAAACTCACTTTTCCATCAAGATGCAGGTTAGACAGAAAATTTTCAACAAGCCCTACTTATTCCCTTTCTATTCTCCTATTCAACTCTGTATTCAGCCAGTGTGCAAAACACTTTCAAACAATGGGACAGATACTCAGCTAGTGTAAACTTGTTTAGCTCCATTGACTTCAATGGAACTATGCTAATTTACATCAGCTAAGAATCTAGCTCACAGTTGTTTGCTTTGCAGTGCCCAACAACCCTAGAAGAGAAATCCTGCATATAAATTATAGAACAAGGGAACTTTTTGTCTTTTGGAGTGGTATCATGATCTTGTCTTCATCAAGGGGTCAACATTTTTAAATCAATGAATGATTAATATCATCCCAACTAGTCCTCTATCCTGCAAAAGGCCTCTTTAAATTTTAAGTATTCTCCTGGCTGAAGAGAAATGTAATAAAAAAACATTCTTCCCTACTTTGAATCTGCAAAGAGGATTATTTTATACAGCTCACTATCTTTTTATTAAAGTTTGGCCTACTAAAGATCCAAAAATAAATTTTAAAAAAAGTTATCTTCTCAGATGGGTAGGGTGTGGAGCAAAAGCCAATTACTGTGGTATTTTGGACTTTCATCAGTTACATGAAAGGTTGGAATTGAGTACTGATTGAGGGTTAAAATCATGGAGCATGCAATAAGGATGCTGAAGGAAGACAAAATGAAACTTAAGCAAAGTGTTTGTAAACTTTTTTGAAAATAATTGGTAAAAATCCCATTGATTTCAATAGCAGAAGGATCAAGCCCTAAAATTTCCCATTTGCCATGATAGTACCTTAATATACTGTATGTATTTTAATTTGGTCATAAACTAGCAGTATTAGTAATTAAGGGGCAGAGCTTCAGCTGGTATAAATCAGTGTAAGAAAAGATCTGATTTAAGGGAAATCAATTTGCATCAGATGACAATCTGGCTTGAAGTTACTTGCCTCCATCTTCAGAAGGGCTGTATCATATATTCTGCTCATTAATAATGCTGAAAAGCAATTGCTATTTAAAAGATACCTTTTTGTCCTCTGTGTCTTAGCATCCATTAAGCATGCTATTTATCTTATACAGATAAAGTATCCTAGAAACAGTGTCAAACTCTGCAGTTATTTATGTCCCGAGCAATTCAACAAATTACAGTTGGCTGTAAATCAGCATAGAATTTGCCGCACATACTCTAGGCCAGTTCTGCTCCTTTGCCATTTAAAATTGTGTACATATCAAGCTTACATATCTGAATTCAAACAGGGAAACAGAATCATTCTATTAAATTCCATGTAAGTCTAATATTTTGGGACTTCTTTTCAATAGATGAAGTCACAGTGGAGATTGCAAATACTCCAATACATCTTGATTAATGGTATTCCAGCCTGCATGTGGCCATAGGTAGCATAGGTATTTATTTTGCTACTCTTTCATTTACTATATGCTGGGTTGTTTCACAGTCTCCCCCAATAGTTGAATGCTCTTATCCAAAATGTATAAAATCCACTTTCAGAAACTTCAACAGGAGCCCAGTGGCAGGGAAATTAATTTTTTTGGCTTCTTGTTGCCTTAATGTATTACCCAATTTTAAATACATGGTAATTCCTTAATTAAAATATGCCAAATGAATGAGATTTGTTCTCAGTTTTAGTGTGATGTGAGTCTAAATAGATACATCATCACTGATTAGTATTTCAGTAGCACTTAAAAGGTCCAACAGAGATCAGGGTCCTGTTATGTTAAGTGCTGTACATCCTCATAGTAAGAGACAGCCCTTGCCCCCCGAAAAACTTAAAATCTAAAAAGACAAGACAGACAAGGTATGGGCAACACAACTTAAGCAAAATTCCCATTGATCTCAGTGCAGCTAGGATTTTTTCCAGTGAATTTAGTGACTTAACCAAGGCCACACACAATGTGTTTGCAATGATGGAAGCTGAACCCAGTTATTCTAAATCATTGACTCAACCACAAGACTACTCTTCCTCATGAGATGGGCTTAGGGTCTATTGGAACAGAATGGTATTCTTGTACAGTGGAGATTCTGCTTTCTGGAAATGATTCTGATAGTTTTAGCCAGTAGTTTTCAAAACCAGAGATCCACAGAATCCTTCTCAGGCTTCTTCAGAATTAAGGCCCTGATTCAAAAGTCCATCCCTATTTATCAGAGCATTTAAGCACATACTTAATTTTAAATACATGTTAAATCCACTGAGGGATGGATTTAAGCATGTGTTTAAATGCTATGCTGATCTGGGACCCAAGTATTGTGAGAGCCAAGCAGTGCAGAATCCAAGCACTCTTTCTTAAGAAATGCTCTACAGAATCCAAAAATTGACTGGTCTCACAGCTCTTCTTCTCAAGGGGGGAAAGCTAGAAAAATGCATAGAAGAATGAAAAGTATCAGCAGAATTATCAAAAGGAACTTTGTGCAACAGTTTCAGTTTATTGTAGTTCAGATTAAGTGGAACACGTGGCTTTTTTGCCACAGTGCCATAACTTGGAAAAGACTAGCCCTATGATGTCGAGCCTCATAGTGCAGTTAATACTGCTCATTAAAATAGGCAAATGTGTTTTACGACTACCAGCAGTAATTATGTACTGAAATGTTCCATCCAAATCAAGTAGCAGTGCACATGTTGTTATGACAGCTAAATTTACAGCAGAAGAACATAATCAAGATAATGGAAAGGACAAAATAAAGCATACTGTCACTTTGATTACTCAGTAGTTAGATAATAGAAGCCCAGAATGGGACTATCTGAAGAGCAGATTTAAAAGGTGCAAAAGTGAGGCTAAATTTAAATGAGAAAAATTCTAATCTAAGTTTTGGTAAAAACATGAGTGGAGTAGCACCTGGTGGAATTTAGACAGCTCAAGAGCCTGTCTAAAGTTACAGCATCCTCCCTAAGCTGTACCGGTCCTGCCTGGTCCTGACCTGGCACATTCCTCCCTCCACTGGCAGGATTCCTACTCTAGATCTTGTAAGGGGGACAGGGTCCTGAGAAGGCAGCGTGTGAAGTGGGAATCCTCCCCCATCAGTAGCCTGGGTGAATACAGTCCCTATATGTCACTCTGTCCTTTTTACCTGTGCGTGTGTGTCACACACACACAGACAGACAGTGTCTAAATTAAGTGTAGCCACTCCAGAAGGAGACCCGTTATAGCTCATTGAAAACCACTGCTCAGTGGACAGCGGCAATAAAAAAAAATGGTAAATACAGTGTAGAGGGCCTAAAAATGGACTAGAAAACAATACTGAGAATATTATATATACTGATGGTACATCTTCACCTTTCACACTGCTCATGTCTCTAAAATATTATACCACAAAAAAAGAAGTCCAGAGGCAGGTGGTGAAATTAATTGGAGGCATGTTAAGACTTCTACATTAAGAGCTAGATACACAAAGGGACTTAAGTGCCTAATTGCCACTTTAGGTGCCTAAGTCCAACATTTCAGTGTCACTGACATTCACAAGTCCCCCCACTCAGCCACCCAACTCATTTGGCACATAAATTGCCTCAGTAAAAGCTCCCTCTGTGCCTAGGTGTCTGGGTATGTGCACTACGGCTTCATTCTAGGCATCTGGACGCCTAAGCTCCACAAAAGCAGAAGATAGGCAGAGAAACACCTATCTTACCTGTAGGGCCCAATCTGGAAGCCATGTTTGAGGCTGTCTAGCAGATTGGGTCCCATTCAAAATCTGCCTGGAAGAGACACTGCCTACCTTCAAACTCAGTGGTAGAGCATTCAGGATGTGGGAGATCCAGGTTTAAGTCCCCCTCCACCTGATAGGGAGAAGGGTTTGAACAGGGATCTCCTACTTCTCACAGGAGTGCTCTAGCCACTGGACTATGAGATATAATGGGTCTGAGGCTTCCTCAATCTCCCCTGTTGAAGTTGTTCCACTTTGGATAACTAATTAGAGAGTTATTGCAGCAGGGAGATGGGATACTGAGTCTCCCACCACCAGGCTACAAAGTCATCCTTGTCTCTAGACCAATGGACTATTTCAGTATTTATACGTGGTAAAGCCACTTCAACAGGAGAGACTGAGGGGGGCCCTCATCAGAATATCTCAAAGCCCAGTGGTCAGGGCACCCATCTGGGAGCTGAGACTCATTCCTAGGCACCTGTCTCATCCCAGTCATTATATAGAGAGCCTCGACAGCAAACCCAGGCTTTGTGAATCTCAGAGTGATTTACTAGGTGCCTAAAAGTTAAGTGTGATGATGCTGAGTATCACAATGCCTAAGTTCCTTTATGAATCTAGCCTGAAGAATAGGACTGTATAGAAATAAAATGATTGGGAGGGAGTGTGATAAAATATAAAATAGTGAATGATACATAGAAGATAAATTGGACAGTCTTATTTACTGTTACTCATAATGGAGAAATGAGCAGACTTTCATTGAAAATGAAAGGTAATTTCTTTGCATCGGTTTGAAACACTTTTTAAACAATTTGTTAACCTGTAGAACACATTGCTCCATAATAACTGAGGTAAAGAGATTAGTAAAATTATAAAAAGGATTGGGTAAAATTTTCAAAAGCACCTAAGTCCCATTTACAAAAGTTACTTTGGCACTTAGAGCCTCTCTTAAGCACTTTTAAAAAATTTAACCTAAAATCTTTATATGGATGATGAGAATATCTGCATTCACAATAGATCATGTAGAAATGTATAATGGATGGAAACTCTGATGCTTCGTGGTATCAAACCACCCTAAACTGAGCCTCTTGTTCCAAAATTTCCCATTTTGAGGTTTCTTAAACTTTCTTCTGAAGCATCAAACCCTTGTCGGAGACAATTTAATGAAGCCTATGGACCATTGATCTTATTTGTTATAGCACTTCCTATCTTGCTAAGAAACACAGGACATAGTATGTTATATGTAGTCATTCTTAGATCTATCATCCCCTAAAGCAGTATTCAACCAGCATCAGGCAACCAGTTATTCATAGATCCATAGAGTTTAAAGCCACAAGGGACCACTAGATCTTCTAGTTAGCCTCCTGTATATCACAGGCCATTAAATTTCTCCCAGTTACCCCTGTATGGAGCTCAATAACTTGGATAAAACATTTCTTCCAGAGAAGCATCCAGTCTTGATTTGAAGACCCCAAGAGATGATGAATCCATTACTTGCCTTGATAGTTTGTTCCAGTGGTTAATCACCCTCACCGTTTAGAAAAAAAAAAGCCTCATTTCCAATTTGAATTTTTCCAGCCATTGGTTCTTGTTGTACCTTTCTCCACTCGATTAATGAGGCTTTTAGTACCCAGTATTTTCTCCTTGTGAAGGTATTTACACACTGTAGCTTAGTCATCTTGATCTTCTTTTTGACATACTAAACAGACTAAGTTCTTTAAGTTTCTCACTGTAAAGCATTTTCACTTGCCCGCAAAACATTTTTGTGGCTCTTTTCTGCACCATCTCCAATTTTTCAACTTCCGTTTAAAAATGTAGACACCAGAACTGCACCCAGGTTTCCAGTATTGGTCTCACCAATATTGTGTTCAGAGGTAAAATCACCTCTGTACCCCTACTCAGTCCTCCGCTGTTTAAGCATCCAAGGATCACATTAGCCCTTTTTTGCCACAGAATCTCACTAGGAGCTCATGTTGAGTTGCTGTTCCACTATGGGTATGTCTACATTGCAATTAGACTCTTGCAGCTGGCGTATTTCAACTGACTCAGGCTTGCAATCTGCCCTGGAGGAAAATTCCTTTCCAACCCCAAATATGGCGATCAACTGAACCCTGAGCATGTGGGCAAGACTCATGTATGGCCTGTGTTCCTTGTTACTACAGGTGAAGCTTTAGATTTGGCCGTATTAAAATTCCTTTTGTTTGAATGGGCTCAGTTTACAAAGTGAGCCGGATTGCTTTGTTTGACTGACCTGTCCTGATCATTATTTACCATTCTGCCAAACTTTGTGTTACCAGCACATCTTATCTACAGTGATTTTGTGCTTATTTCCAGACCATTGACTGAAGTGTTGAATAGCTTCAGGCCTAATACCAATCCCGGGGACTGTCCCTATAAAAAATCAGGACTGAAGCAACCCCAGTCGATAAAGATTTGACTTTAAAATCTCAGTTAGCCAGATCTTAAGCAATTTAACATGTGCTTCATTGATATGAAGCAAAAGTGTTATTTTGTGGAGATGTATAAATATTTTGATTTCCTGACTGATTAGATGGTTATGAATAGGTCTGGGAGCAGCAAATGATGGTTACCCTCAAGCAATAAATATTTAATTCTTGACCCTAATGAGTCCAATTAAAGGATTCAAAATTAAAATTACATTTTACCAAACACTAACATTACATAGTTTGTCTTGTGGTGGCTTTGCCCATTTTAAAAATTGGAATTTAGAAGGATTAAGCATTGCAGCGGCAGAATATAGTACTGTGTAAGAGTACTATTTATTATATAAATATAAATGTTTTTTTTAAATTAAAGCCATTTGTCATGGAAAGTAATTCTTAACTGATTGGTTGAATTCCCAAGACATTAATTGCATGGCACTAGTTCAGACATCAACTGACAATAGTTTGATTAGTTATTTGAGAAACATAGTAATTTTATACAGTATATTAAATCAATTGTTTCATTCCAAGGAAGAACAATCAGGCTTTAAACGGTGAAATGGATTGATCAAGAATTTATTTGAACACAAAACATCATTCTTCAAAATATATTGAAAATATGCTGACAGTGGGCTAAATAATTAATTATAGTTTTAATATTATGGACTGTGTTCTGATTTGGGAAGGATTTAGATGTATTTAAGTTCCTTAAATTTTTACATTTTTTTAAATAGGATGAAGCAGTTTGTTGTGGATTAATAGTTTATGTTTCCTCAAGATTACACTTAACGTATTTGAAACAATGTGATTTATTTGATTAATTGAGCTCAACAGAACTGCTTTAGTTTTATAACAGGGGGTAGCACTTAATATTTGATAGCCTCAAACATACGTAAATCCTAAAAAAAGACAATTACACTTTAAGGCATTGCTCCCAGATCTCTCAAAATACAGCTGTCAGGGGATACATATTAGACTTGGGCCTTGTCTACACTACAGAATTTTCTTGACAAAAGGCAGCTTTTGTCAAGAAAACAGTAAATGCATATACATTGTGCTGCAACTTTTGGTGGCAAAAATGCCTTGTTTTGGTGACAAAATAAAACCACCCCAACGAGAGACATAAGGCTTTTTGCGCAAAATTACAGCTCTCATTCTGGTGTCCTTGCACCCTAGTGCTGGGGCAAGCTCCACACGCAGTTCCAAGAAGATGGCTCTCTGCATCCGAAAGTTCTGCAGCCGTGACTCGCCATCTCACACCTGCATGACGATACGATCCCACCATTCAGTGCTTATTTCCGAGCCCAAAAGTGACAGTCCTCCGTCTGCAGCTGTTCCGTGAATGCCAAAAGCAATCGAAAGTTACCCCTACCCACATCACACAGCATGTCAGGCAACTGGGAGTCTTCCTCAGTTAGGAACTTCATGATTAACTGCACTGTCATCCGCAATATCTTCATGACAGTTATCAGAGCATAGGAGAGCAGTGCGGGATCCCTCCCTTCTCACAAAGATGCCAGGGTACACAGCAAACAAAGGCCGTTGAAAAGTGCCATGACAGAAAGACGGAAGCCCATGAAATGCTGGGAGAGAAAACAATGCATCCTAGGACATTGAACCGGTCCCAAAATATGCCGTGATCCACTCTGCCTTCCCACAAGATCTAGTGGCAGAAGGTGTCGAGCTGGACTGTGAGACAGGTACCCACAGTGCATTGCTCACACTGTTAATGATATTGCCCCAACTGTGGACATGCTCTGCCAAAACCAGGCGCAAACATGAACATGCAATACTGATTTTTATGATAGCACTTTTTGAGTGTTGACATGACTTTTGTTGACAAAACTCTGTGGTAGACAAGGCCTTATTTATTCAGTGTGGGATGAGATTCTGTGCTATACTTAGTGGTACTGGACTTCTCTGGGAGCTTTAGAAACCCCTGGAATAATTTAGATAGCCCTGGGGGCCTGACTAAATTACAGCAGCCTCCCCAGGCATTTAACTTATGGGCTACAGCACTGCCTAGAATCTCCACACACTGGATGTTGCAGTCCTGCCCTCCAAACACCCCTCCCACCCCTAGCCCTGACCTTTCATGCCGCCATCTTCAGGGCCATGCAAGGAAGTTGTTGGAAGGCAGCCTTAGAGCTGTCCTCTGCAGCACCTGTGCAGGGAATCCTTCCTATATGGAACCAGAGCTTTTAGGGCCCCTTTAAGCCACTCTGGTCCTTTTACCTGCCATGACTTGGCCAGAATGGAATGAGGATCTTACTTGTGGCACTGATAGGGTGACCAGTTGTCCTGATTTTATAGGGACAGTCTTGATTTTGGGGTCTTTTTCTTATGGTCCTATTAAGACCCCCACCACTCCCTTCCCAATTTTTCACATTTGCTGTCTGGTCACCCTAGGCATTGATCCTGAACAATCATTAGTTACATTTATGTTCTATTAAAAAAGCTTTTATTGGAGTTGTGGTTGAATTTGGTACCTTTGGATCAGATTCTCCATGTTAGACCTAGTGTGTGTTTGAAAACCTGCCATAAGTCTGTCTTTGGTTTACAGTAGTACTAAAAACTAATGCACACATTAAAAAACCCCTTCAAACAATGTACAATTAAAATGCCTATTATCTATAATTGTAGATTATAGCCTACCACAGTATGTTACTTACAAGCTATTCATCTAGATATTTTTAGCATTCACGAAGTTGCTAAATGCTTTTTTCTAGGTGAGGAGACATTTAAATTAATTAAGGCAATGGAGGCAGGGATTTAGCACTTTACATTTTCAGGCCAAATTCAACTTTAGTGCAACTCCACTGAAATCACTAGCATTTCACCCACTTGCACCGGGGATGAATTTGTCTCCGAGTCTCTTGAGTAAATGCTTTGTATAATTTATAAGTATTTTTCCATAAGAATTTTGCTTGTTTGTCCCGAGTAAAGGTCTGGATAGAAATAACCCATCCAAATGGATCACTTAACTCAACTTCCTTTTTCTGCGCCGGAACACATATTACTCCATTTTAAAATGTATACAGTGTCCTTGTTTGTTAAAATGCCCTTTGTAATAACCCCTAGCACTTTGACTAAATTACACTATGTGCCCATTTTGTTCATGCTTCGAATTCTAATGTCCCTCAGTAAAGGCTCTGTGTATGTGTGGTGAGTAGATCAGGTTGGAAATTTTTCATCAGAATGATTTTCTGAGGAAAAGTTCCCTTTAAGCAATAACAATTTTTCCACATGAAAAGATTTAGATGTGCCTCCCCCACCCCCTCCAAAAATCAATTTTTCTTTGAAAAAGAATTAAATGATTACTCCCCAGCTGCCTGCCTGAAGGCTCTTGTCAATTGGCTATAGGAAGAAAGAAAAATGGACAAAAACTTTCTGGAGATGCAGAGAGTTAAGTGCTCAGACTTTTGGTATTCCCTGAGCTCCACAACTGGAGAGACCAAACACACCAACTCTCTACTTCTCCAGCCTAGTGCAGAGGGGGAGGCATGAAAGTCAGCCTCTGTGCCTCTTTGGCAGCTGTGCTGGAAGGCTCTTGTCAACTTTGCTTGTAGGCAGAAATTGCAATTAAAAAGAACTGATTGGGTTGTTCCCAAAACAAATTTTTTTCTTGAAATTCATTCCTACAAAATATGTGTTTAACGTTTTGTTCTGGTTCAGGATTTAAAAAAAAAAACAAAAACAGAAATATGATTTTTTTCCACAGAAAGGGATTTCTAGTTTCCATCCAGCTCTTGTAGTGAGGTACAAAGATTTTATCAGTATGATTTCGGGATGGTTGTATTAGTCACAAGAGCTGAAACCCATGAATCAATTATTTAGAACCTTAATTGTTAAGGTGAGGAGGATCTAGTGTCCCCAGTCTCTGTTAAGCTAATGTTCTCATTTTTAGAACGATACTCTGGAATTGATATTTTAACCTTGCACTGGCATTTACACCTGTAGAAAGTAGGTATCAAATGTACCATTGGTGTGAGTGAGTGGAAAATTGAGATTTGGTAGTGTTTAACCTCAGTGCAGATACAAGTGTAACTTTAGCGCCCTCGTGGTCAAGATGGAGTCTGCTCAGCAGGCAGCTCTGGCCAAGAGAAGGCATGTGCAGGAATGCATCAGGGAAAGTCCCTTCCACCCCAGGGGCACCTGTTCCAAACCCCCCAGAATGAACACACACACACACCGGAAAAGTACAATGGATATAACAAATGGAAATATTTATTTACAGAGGGATGAGAGGAGAAAAACAACAAGGGGAAATATAAGGGGAGCAGTAAAACAGGGTTGCATCCAAACCAAGGCCCCACAGGCCCAGTGGTACCACAGTTTGAAAGGGCAGACACTGATCAATGTGTCTGCACACAAAGTTCAGAAGGCCTGAGCAAAGTTCCAGTCCAGTGCTGAGTCTTGGGTGCTTCTGATCGTCTTCGGCACCAGTGAACTTTTCCCAACAAACCCCTTCGGTACCCTCTTCTGCCGTTCTCTCCAAAGCTACACAGAGTGACCACCTCCTCACTTAACTAGCTAGCAGCCTCCCTCCTTATTTTCAGTGCAGAGTCACAAGCCCCAGTACTCACAGCCCCATGCAGCTTTGGACAGCAGTGATACTGGGTCCAGCTCCGGCATGTTCTTCTCGGGCTATTCCCCCTGGCCCAGTGCTTTTTCTGGCTTCTGTTCTGGTGTGTCCCCAATTGGCCACCCTGTCCTTCCCAGGCTTCAGGCAGGTATTCTGCTGCTTCACTTTGCGAGGGCCTGCTTGCTGCAGCCGTTCTTCCTCACTCTCCAGCTCCAAAGCCCCACCTTAAGTTTCCCTTTTTTTTTCCTACTGCTCCCCCTCCCACCTTAAAAAAAAGATTTAAAGGAGTTATGCTCTTTAAACCCCAAAGGGGTTACACAAGTGAGTGCAGGGGTCTCCTTGACTGTATATAGTTGCAGGACCAGGCTGTAAGTGCTTTTCTGTGTCAGTGAGATTTTTGTGAAGTCATATAAATGCTAGTCAGTCCAATTCCCTAAAACACTATTCACAACTAGAGCTCAAAAGAAGGCTACTGAGCATCTTCAGCTGGCTTTTAAAACAGTTGTAACCACATTGCTTTACTGGAATGTGTCATTTTCTGTTAATGAACTTTTGTTGAGACTGAACATTCAGCTGTGTAACATGGAATGCATGGTGCTGTTACTAAGAAATGCTGTTATTCAGAATGTCAAGTGTTTCAAGATGAATAATGTGAAATGTACATTTCAAATAAATTGCTTTCTGTTTCATAAATAAAAATGATAGATCAATGTGTCAAATACAGATGACTTAATCAAGAGCATAAGGATTTTGAAAGTTAACTTTAATAGTGCATCATTTATTCCACATCCTAATCTCTTTTTTGTGGCTCTCCACATAATATTGTCTTCTTTCCCTATTTTCTGAGATCCACAGGATCCTGTTATTGGCTGCCTCCTTTAGGACTCTCTAACCTTTCCCGCCTGCCTGGCATGTTGACTTTTCAGCAGATTCATGGAACTGCCCTTTCCTTACCCAGCTGTTCAGCTGCTCCCTGGGGACCAATTTACCACTGCTTGCACATTATGTAGTTATTTACACCCAAACAAATTAGAATGGTAGCATTTTGCACCATGCTACAAAGGTGTAAATAGCTACACAAGGAGCAGGGCAGTGGTTAGTCAGGCTTCTGCTACACAGGTCTCCACTCTGCTCCTTAAGGCTATTTCTCTCCTTCTCAGGTCTCCATCCCTGCAAGAGGGTCAGACCTCATTTTGTAAACACAATTGGTGGAATCTTTTTTTTTTTCCCATGTGACCTGAAAAGTTCATGTGTTTAATTTTTTTTTAATTTGAAAAACACAGGGCCAGTTCCTTGGCTGGTGTAAATCAGCATAGCTCCAGTGACTCCAATGGAGCTACACCAGTTTACATCACTTGAGGGTCTGGCCCTCAGCTGGGAGCATTTATCAGCCTTGGAATGAATGTTTTCTTAGAAAATGCATGATGAACTAAATGAGGCAGGAAGAGAGTGCTCAACTGTGCTTAGGCTGTGGATGCTGAAGAGTGGTGGAAGGAGAATGACTGAAACTTTATCAACCATTGTTAAGAATGTGGTCAAGCTGAAATTAATTTTACACTTTGAATATTCAGCTTTTATTTAGAATACTCACTAAAAACCAAGTTACACATAACCATGACACCCCTCTGATTTTTTGTGTGCAGACAAAACAGCGTGTGTGTATGTAACAGTGAGAAGCCTGAGCAGCAGCATGTTTGATCATTCCTCAGACCAGGGGTGGGCCAACCTTTTGGGCCAAGGACCATATCTGGGTGGGGAAATTGTATGCAGGGCCGGGGCAGGGGGTTGGGAGGGAGTGTGGGGTGTGGGAGGGGGTGCAGTATGCAGGAAGGGGCTTAGGGCAAGGGATTGGGGCAGAGGAGGGGTGCAGGGTGTATGAGGGGGCTCGGGGTGCAGGAGGGGTGCGGCAGAGGGCTCAGGGCGGGGGGGCTGGGTGCAGGAGGGGTGCGAGGTGCAGGGGGCTTAGGACAGGGAGTTGGGGTGCGGCAGGGGGTTGGGGTGCAGGAGGGGTGTGAGGTGCAGGCAGGGGGCTCAGGGCAGGGGTGCGGCGGGGTGCGAGATGCAGGCAGGGGGCTTAGGGCAGGGAGCTGGGGTGCGGTAGCGGTGCGAGGTGCAGGCAGGGGGTTGGGGGGGAGGGTGCAGGAGAGGTTCGGGCTCCGGGGCCGCGCTGCTCCGGGAAGCAGCCGGCACCACGTCCCTGTGCAGCCGCTGGGTGGGGGGTGGGGGGGGGGGGCAGGGGGGCGCCAGGGCTCCGCGCGCTGCCCTTGTCGCGCTTCCAGGTACCTCCCGCGAAGCTCCCATTGGCCGCGGCTCCCTGTTCCCGGCCAATGGGAGCTGTGGGGGGCGGTGCCTGGAGACAAGGGCAACGCAGGGAGCCCTCTGCCCCCTCGGGCGCGGTGCTGGCCGCTTCTGAGAGCGGCGCGGGGGCTGCGGCGCCACAGGGTTGCAATCCCTGCAAAGCCCTGAGGGGCAGATCCGGCCCGTGGGCCGTAGTTTGCCCACCCCTACCTCAGACTATGCATCAGTCCCTCTTCGTAAATGCTCTTGGGTGGGTGCTTTGGACGTTGTGGGGAGTGACTGGGTGGGGTTAAGGCAGAGCTGCCCAATCTGTACAGCGTCGTCCTGCATGAAGCATCCTCAAAAGGTCTGTTTAAAACCTTCTTCCTGAGAGCAAGTAGCAGTAAAGTATTTAATACAGTTCCCAAACACAATTGGAGAATCAAGACAAAGCCCAGCATGAATGCATTAATCAGCAGAACCACAGTACCTGTGATGTCTTAGTACTTAATACACCGATATTCTACACTTGTACTTTTCATACAAGTACCTCAACTAGTATTACCAACATTAGTGTATTCTGATTCAAAACACCCTGTTAGATAGAATGTGTTTATTACACTCATTGTATAGCTACTAAGAGGAAATGCAGAGAAGTTTACCCATGACTTGTCTTAAGTTCTCCCAGCAAGTCGACTTCAGAGTTGGGAATAGAACTCAGAGGAGTCCTGACAGCCATTCCTGAGCCTTAAGTACTGAATAATATCCCCTGCTTATTTACTTTTGTGGGGCATCCCTTCTGAAAGGTGGGCTCTGGATAATGAACCGATTGATGTGATAAACTGGAGTCATATTAAGCAAAGAAGTCTAAATCACAATGGATCTTTACTGTTTCCCATGAGGTGAGATACCCAAGAGTAGGCAGCAATACAAAGAAGCCCATAAAGTAAATCACAGATTTGTATCCGGTAGGAGACAGTGTTTAGGTTTGATTCAACCTAAGGCTACTTTTGTCTAAGTAAAAATGTTAAGTGGTTAGTAAAACAAGCCCCTGTCTGAAATCAGTAATGCATTTTTTTACTCCAGGATTCGTTACACTCCTTGGGTAATCGAATTTCCTAGCTTCCCACGAATATTTAAGTAGTGAGCCATTATTATTTTAAAATACTGTATGCAATGTAGTTTACCATTGAAAATTATGTTGCTATTTTTTAATTTGGCATTTCAGATTAGAATTGGCCTCTTCTATCTATTTGGGCTGTCACCTTCCTTTGGGCTGAACCACGTGAAGCTGCATCCACCATGTCACATACCATTTAACACCCAAAGTAACACAAAGAGATTTTGGCTTGGCATATCACACAATATAACCTAGAGGGAAAATGAGGAAAGACCATTTTCTGAAACAACACATTAAAGAGAGTAGAAATTTCTAGCTGAATAAAAACCAAAGCCTGTTGTAAAGCTTTTGTTACACCTGAAGATTCAGGACAGACTAGAAATGCATTGGATATTAGTAGGCTGGGAGTAAAAATTCTCTCAATATGCACAAGTCAATAGGTCTGTATTCCATTGTTTGTGGACACATGTTTTGCTGAGCAGGCAGGTATATAAAACAATGTATCTGCTAATATCTTGTTTACTGCCAGTCATTTTAATCACTTTTCATCCAATAGATAGACCATATCCTAACCTGTACTTGTGTGTATGACTCTTTGGCTTCTACAGTACTCTAACTACTGTTGTTACCAACAGACAGTCACATTGCTAGCACATTCAAAATGCTATTTGATGGAAAGTCTAGACATTTTCTATGAACACATATTCCTACTGTAAGAAAGTTTTGGATCAACTGTAGCTGACAATACAAACAATGTACCTGAACAATAGAAAGTGCTTGTTTTACTAACAGTTATGAAAAGTGTGATTTGAATTTCAGTGGAGTGCTACTGGACTCAGTCATTTTATATGAATACTATACAGGTCACAAAGTTCTATACGAAAAACAACCACCCTTTTTACTGCAGGCATTTGCATTAGATCAGCTGTTTTCACATCTTATAAACCTCACCGATAGAGATATTCAGCACTGACTGGGAACTAAGAATGTGTATTCGGTAACCGCAAGGACAGTGACACATTTTCTGCTCTGTCAAGGTAATGCAAAGCATTTTAAAGAGACCTTATCTGGTCAGTAGCAGTTTTCCCACTATGCTGCCATTACTATGGTCCCCAGCATAGAGTCTATCACCAGGACATCTTTATGCCTTGGTGGTCCATGACTGCCAGCATGACCCCTTGGAGTCCATAGGCAGCTGGGTGTAAAGCAGAGCAGTCAAACCTGCTTTACTTTATGCTAGGGACCAGCCTAATAGCCAGACATTGCAAAGGTGTCTTAAATCTACATTTGACCCTCCCAGGTCTGTGTAGTCCTGTCAAGAGCAGCTCTGCCAGAATTGTGAAATCTGGCCCATAATATACCCTTACAGAGTTACAAACACACAGGCCAACAATACTCCACTCAAACTCCATTCATTTGGTAAAAAACTGTTCTGGTATTTTCTCTCTTTATTACCATTATAGTTTTGTAAAAATAGAAGTTTATCCTGCTCAGTCGGATGCTGCTACTCATTCCCTATTGTCCAAAATCTAGTGTCTGTGGCAATTAGAGCTGGTTGGCAAACCCGCACCAGTGACAATACTCTTTGTTACCCTGAAAACAATGATAGGCATCCTTGGATGAATCATGCAAAACACAGATATCTAATCAGCAGTGATGAGCAAAGAAATATAGAAAAAAGTACAATATTATTAAATGACATTTGGAAATTGTATTTCATTTTGCCAAGTTTATTCAAGTGTGGCGTTACCCATTAAAGGGGACACATTCTTTGCAGTTGTTCCACACAGACATATACCAGCACTCACGCCAAATGATGCAGTTAAAAACATTACTGTTGATTGTTACATATCAGTCTCCAGAACTCAGGAATACATTGAAGTCGTATGGAATATTTTGAAGTTGTATGGAAGCTCTTCACCAGTGCTAATCAATGAGATGATTATTTGTTCTTGTTACATATTTATTACAACTATTTTGGGCGGTGTTTTCTGCATGTAGATTTGAAAATATGGTGTTCCTTTTAAAATGTAACAAACATGAATCATTTAAGTGTCATGGATTAAAAAAGGAACCCACTGTATTTTTCTATAGAGAAAGGAATATTGTGAAACAAGTAAATTGATGCAGGAACATGTAAGTTCTCCAATAGTCTCTAGTCTATATTATTAATAATAAACTATTTCTATAGTTGCCTATCACTGATTTTACTCATATTGTGTGAAGCATTTTTCAATTAGCAGAACAAAGGTGATGCACAAAGATGTAGCTATCTGCAGTGAGCTATTCATCACGGATTCAGACTCTGGCAGGCAAGCCCCTGTAAAGAAATCTGGGCCTGTAATTCGGTTTAGCCAACTGGTTCCCACTAAGCCTGCAATATTAAAAATCTACCAACATGAGTTTTGAAGGGCATGTTTTGCCCTCTATGGGTCTGAAACATATTATAAGTTCAGAATAATGAAGGAAGTAGTTAGGTGCCATTATAAACCACTAAAGTACATATCACATCATATCACTACCTCAGTCTGAATACACCCTGCATGATCTAGATAGTATAGCACCAAAATGGGAGAGATGGAAGAAGGAGGCAATCAGTTTTTCAAATGACAAATGATTACCACTCTCACAATTCAAACACTTTGTTACCGTATGTTCAAAATATTTGAGACTTTATTCGCCAACAGAGATGATCTGAAGGGTTATATGTTCTATTGTCCTCAGAGAGGAAGTATATTTTGCAGCTAGTCTTTGCTTTCTTCAAGGCCTGCAGTATGTCTCTCACTTTTAAATTTCTCTGTTGCCTTTAATTAACCTTCTCTAAAGCACAGCAACTCATCCAAAGCCCAATCAAGTCTTCTCAGTTAATTCAATGGACTTTGGATCAGACCACTAGGGCTCATATTTATTTAAAGATGGAGAATTAGGTTGCCATTTGTACTTTTCCAAACTATCCACTCCCACAGAACTAAGGACTTGTCTACACATGAACACCCAGGAAAATTAATCCACATTAACTAAAGGTATGAATTTGAAGTGGATTCATTAAACCACGCTAAATCCCTGTGTGGACACTGTTATTCAGAATAAAGTGGCCTTAATTTGTTTTAGCTTAATTCACGTTGGAAGCAAATTAAACTAAACTAAATTAAGGCCATTTTAATTTTGAAAGAGGGTATTCACACTAGGCTTTAATGCAATTTAAATAAGTCCCTTCAAATTTTCATCTTTAGTTAATTTGGACTAACTTTCCTGGGTGTGGCCACATAGACAAGCAGTAAGCTTTACTTTGTTTACTATATAAATACAAGAGTCACAACTAAAAGGTGAGCATTTGTCGGTTGTTAGCACACAGGGGTATCTGAAATCAAACAGTTTCCCCCTATAATTAGGAACTAATTTTGATAGAAGAACGATCTTGTGAATAAGGAAATGGACTGGGAACAAGGAGACAATTTCTTTGTGCCTTTCCTCACCTTCCCGCAGCTCCCATTGGTCGGGAACGGCAAACCGTGGCCACTGAGAGCTGCATGCGGCCATGCAAATGTAAACAAACAGTCTGGCTGCCCTCCAGCAGATTACCCTGATGTGCCACGTGCAGCCCGTGGGCCACAGGTTGCCCACCACTGATATAGATCATAGTTGCAACCACTGTTATATATTTTAAACAGATCTTGTACAAAATGTGGCATGTAAGATATCTATGAAAAGGTTATAATTTGCTGGTTATGATTATGCTATTTGTATTCAAATATCATTTTGTATTTGAAGTTATAAGTATTGGCTCTATACCTGGATTTCAAATGTTTACTCTTGGGGTAATGCCCACAAGGTAGTTAGCCAGCATATCTTGGAGGGACTATTCAAACTGAGTGGCCTGTCAAAAGAACATTTAACTGACCATGAACCACGGGGACTTGTATTACACTTAATGAAATTTCCTGCTGTGAGGAGATGAAATGCATGAACATGTGACTTGTCCATGTGTCTCCAACCACCATCTTGTTACTGTACTTTTCCACAGTAAGAACGATGGGATTCTCTCCACATGGCAAAAGATATAAAAGGTCCTGGAAAAACCTCCATTTTGCCTCTTCCCTGCCCAAACCTCTGGACTAGGACTTTACTAATGGGAGCATTCTAACCAATGGACTGAGGTCCTTCCAAAGATTTGGAAGCAGCCAGAAACTTGGCATAAGCCAGCAGTTTATTCCATCGCTGCTACAAGCCTGAACCAAGAACTTTTCATTTATTGCATGTATTTGATTCCTTTAACCAATTTTAACTCTCACCTTTCTTTCTTTTTATAAATAAATGCTTAAAGCTTTTAGATATTAAAGGATTGGCATCAGCATGATTTTTGGGTAAGATCTGAGTTAGATATTGACCTGGGTGTGTGGCTGGTCCTTTCGGATCAGAAGAACCTTTGATTTGATGAGACTGGTTGTAAAGAACCACTGATCTCTAAATCCAGTGTTTTTGGTGGTGACAGAAGAGCTGGAATGCCTAAGGAAATTGCTTTTATGACTTCTTGTTAGTCAGTGTGGTGAAACAGAAATATACTTTTGTTGCTGGTTTGGTATATCTTATGGAAGAATAACCACCAGTTTTAGATTGTGTTTGCCCTGTTTCTCAGCAGTTTGTCCTGAGTTTGGCATTCTAAGTTGTGGCCCACTAAGGCATGGTTACATGGAGTACCTAGCACAATGAGGCATTGGTCCCTGACTGGGGGACTCTAAGGGTTATCACAATGCAATTAATAAGTTATAGAGACATAGAATTTAAGATCAGAACGGAACACCATATCATCTAGTCTGACCTCCTATATTTCACAAGCCACCAAAACAAGCCAGCTGCTGCACCCTGAAACCAACAAATAAAAACTTGAAACTAATAACTTAGTAGGTGTCCTGAGATAGGCAGAAAGCAGGAATCCAGATCCCTAAAGACTGCAGAATTTTGAGCTCTAATTTAATTTCCTGGTTTTTTTTTTAATACTATGAAAGCCACAACCACAAACCAAGAGGATGCAAATCTATTTATATCCCTAGAAAGAGGAACATACTAATGTACAAGGTTACCAAGCACACCAGTTGCTCTGCACACTGGACTCTTGCAAGAGTATCCAAAAGAACAGACCTGAATTTAGATCAAAATCCTGCAGTCCAACAAATGTTTGAACACACTGATACCAAAATAGATGTGGCAATGAAGAGCTCAAATTAGCACAAGGAAAAACAAGTGTGCTTCAGGTTTAGATAATTTGCATACAATCTATGTTTATTGTAACCTTTCCTACACAAAAAAAAAAAAAAAACCTCTTTGATTGCTTTATGTACCTGTAAAATAGAAAACTGAACACAGACTTGTCTCAGAATGAAAAACAGAATTTTAAGGGGGATCACTATGAATTTGATAGAAATAGAAAAGAAGCTGATGATAACAGAAAACCCTTGGGTAGTCGCATCAGTGAATAACACACCGTTGCTTCCCAATTTAGTACCATATGATCTAATGGTTTAACTCTGTTTGCAGTCCTACATACATAAGAAAAAATCTTGGCCCAAATTCTATCACATCCCCCCATTCATGTGGAGTAGTATCTTACTGTGCAAGCAATCCCATTGATTTCAAGTTACTATTTCATTTGAGTAGAGTGAAGTGGTAGAATCTGTTGCATTGATTATATAAACCAGAGAGAGACAAGGTGGGTGAGGTAATATCTTTTATTGGAACAACTTCACAAATTGGTCCAATAAATGACATTACCTCACCCACCTTGTCCGTCTAATTTTTGGGATCAACTTGGCTACAAGAACACTGCAAACAACATTTATAAACCATATACATTTCTGATGGCAATTGGTTTGGTGATAGCTTTGCTATTAATACTAAGTATTCTCTCAGATTACATACTTGTAAATTATTTATGAGATGGCAATAATAAAAATAGTAATCTTTACATTTCTCTTTCTTTACCAGTTTTTAAAAATCTGTCCTTTAGATTGAATACACAGCACCATTGGTGTGGCAGTAAGTAATCTTTCAGGGTAAAATCCATCCTTATGTCAAACAAGGTTTATGTACACTTAATATCCACTTAAACACTCAAAATGGGATGTAAGTGTTGCCTAAGCCTTGTGCTGCTTCTCTGCATGGAGATGAATGTCACCCTAAATTGGAAAAGTTCTAATCACTATCTCAAACACAAAAGGTTTGTTAAAGTTTTCAAAAACACCTACATGTAGGAGCTAAAGTCCTATTGACTTTTGATGAAACATAGGCACCTAAGGCCCAGATCCTCAATGAAATTAGGTGCTTAACTCCTATTGATTCCAATGGAATTTAGGTGCTTAAATACTGTTGAGGATCTGAGTTTAAATTAATGACACTTAGGCTTGTGAGTCACTCGAAAATTTTACCCCAGGTTCATTTCTTCTTATCCATAACACATTTTATATTACTGTGTAAGATCCTGTGTGCATGCTGGTGTGCTTTCTTGTAGTATGAAGTACTGCAATATTAATTGCTATCATTATGTGGGTAGGCCGAAGAAGGGCCTGAAGTGTTCAGTTCTTCACCGTTTAAATACCAGTAATAGTTTACCAGAAGGCAAGATTACTTGATGAAAAAATTGAAAAAAGATATTACTTTATTTCCTAGCATTAGCTTAATATTCTTATAATGGAGGAAGTGTTCTTTTGAAATAATCTTCATTACAAAGGTAGCATTTTATATGTTACTATTTATTATTTGTTTAGCAAAACTTTAATAAACTGGTATGTATTTCTGTAAATGAGTTTATTATTTGCATATATTTGCCAAATAGTTATGGCAAAAAAATGTCAGCCTATGTGCTGCTCACATTGGTCCTGGCTCAGCAAAGATGTAGTAAGCAAGTGTGTAACTAAGCACAAGAGTAGTCTTATTGTCTTCAGAAGGAAAATTCACATGCTTCACATCTGCTTAAAGGTACCATAAGGTTTTGCCAGGCAGTTTCAGCCATCAGTGTTTGGTTCATAGACTGGTCACAAACAATTTGTTGAAGTATTTGATATCTGAAAATTCAGAATGCTGCAAAATTCACTTAAAACTCAATGGTTCAGAGAACTTTCCTTCCAGTATACCTATTTACAGAAAGGAAACACAAGAAAGGCTACAGTGTTGCCCAGCACTAGTAAAAACTAAAAACCTCCCCTTATGTCGATGCATTGTTTTATTCTGGATTAAGCAGTTCTATTTGTACAGTGCCTAGCGCAATGGGGTAATGATCCATAATTGGGGCTTCTAGGGGCTACAATGATAACAACAACAAACATGATCCTATAAAGCCACACTGATAACCTACAACATACACAAAAAGATATGTCTAGTATTTGACAGAGCGCTCTTGGTATGTGTTTACCAGATACAGAATAATCTAGGGTAGGATTTAGGATCTTACATCTAGGAACAAAAAATGCTGACCATACCTACAAAATGGGGGATTTTGTCCTAGAAAGCAGTGACTCTGAAAGGGAGTTAGGAGCCGCAAGGGACAAGCAACTCAGCATCAGTGCCCAGTATGATGCTCTGGCAAAAAGGCTAATATAATCCTTAGACATATAAATAGGAGAGTAACAAAGAGTACATGGCATGGGTGAGGCTGATACTGGAATACTGCCTTCAAGACTGGCATCCACATTTTTAAAAGCACTTTAAAAATTGGAGAGGGTAGAAAAAGCCACAAAAATTATCTGAGGGCGAGAAAAAATGCCTTAAAGAGAGAGTCTTAAAGAGCTAAATCTGTTTAGCTTATGAAAAAGAAGACCAAGAACTTGGTTATGGGGTATACCTTCATGTGAAGAAAATATTGGGTATTAATGGCCCCTTTTTATCTTGCATGGAAAGAAAGACATAATACGAACCAGTGGCTGCAAGTTAAAGGCAGGACATGTCTCATTTAGGAATAAGGCACAATTTTTTAAACAGTGAAGGTGATTAACATTGGAACCAGCTACGAAGGGAAGTGGTGGATTCTCCATCTATTGAAGTCTTCAAAATCAGGACTGGATGACTTTCTGGAAGACATGCTTTAGCCAAACGCAAGTTATTGAGCTCTGTAAAGAAGTTATTGTGTGAAATTCTAAGGCCTGTATTATACAGGAAGCCAGACAAGATGATTTCCTCTTGCCTTCAAATCTGAATTTATTAATAATCAAACTTGTCTGTTTTGCTGTAGATGATACAGAAAGGCCAGCTCTATCATATCCTCCGTGTCAGTGAAGAAGGAGCCCTGATGCAGCAGAATTGTGTAGATCCACTATGGTAGGGCTTGGTGGGGTTAGATTTGGAGTATACCTGGAGGAATCTATGCACATGTCCATGCAATGGTGTTTGTGGGCCTGGGGCAGAGACTGGCCCCTGAGGGATGGATGTGAAGATACCAGTACAGAGCTCCACCAACCTTTGTTGCCATCAGAGTGGTGCTGGGGCTATTGCAGCATCAGGGCTGCAGCAGAAGATATGTGATGAATCTGTTATCATTTCATAACATGTACGGAAGCATCGACTGAGCTAGGCAGGGGAGCAAGATCTTGACCCAGATTATTTTGTTATGATCCATCAATCAAATGTAAACTAAACTGAACAAGAATGGTTGCTTCTTTAAACACAGTAAAAATAAGGATTTGCACTAGATACCCAAGGATGAATCAGTCAAATATATAATACAGTTTTTGAAGTTGCTAAGCTCTCTTTTAAAATAAACCATTACAGATCAGTGGCTCAGAAACCTACTATGAATGTTTAAAAACAGCTTGCTGCAACAGCATAAAGCCCAAGACTAAAAACTGTATTTCAAACCTCTGAATGCCTTAGGTCAAAAGGATAAGAGATAAAAGCAGCAAAATGGAACAAAAAAAATGAGGCTTTCTAGTTATAACCAAACTAACAGAAGAAAATATTCAAAGCCTGGGGGACGAGAGCCCCTCTGAAATAACTGAGAAACCACAGAACTTTAACGCTAACCACTGTCCAGACAGTAATCTACTGTTGGAGAAAAGATTAAACAATCCGAAGTAAAATATGAAAAGATTAAATGAAAGCCTGAAATACAAATCATTTGGTCTGCGCATGTATTTATATTTTGCTTTATGAGTGAGAATAAAAAGGCATTTTAACCTGTTCTGCTCAAAATTTTTAGCTAAATAATAAATATAACTCTAGACAACTGCAGAACTCAATTTGAGGCATTTACTGTCATTCACTTTAACAAGATACTCTAGAAAAGCTATTACTGAAGTTTAATGAATGATTTAATTTCTGTTTTATTTATTAAAAATATTCTTAAAAAGGGAGATTTTGGAAGTCTTTCAGATGGATAGTATCTCCAATTCCTGTCTAAGGCCAGGATTCAGTAAGGTATTAAATATGTGCCAGTGAGATATATTTAAAGTTACTCACTTACTTAAGTACCTTGCTAAATCTGGACCTTAAATTATGTAGAGTCAGTGAACATTGTTAATTAGTTGCTATATTTCACTATAGAGCTGATTCCACTTCAGAAGTGGGTTAGGTGATTCTTACTGCCCAAGTTGTGATTGTCTTACTCAAATGAGTAATCCCATTAAAGTCAATGAGACAACTTGTCTGGAAAAGCAATCTAAGGGCTAGAGTGCGCATTGACTTCAATAGCATGCTTCACTCAACTCTTACCCCCTGCTTCATTATCCATGCTTAGTTAATGTAACTCTGTCCACTTCCCAGTGCAGGACTGTGACAAAATGACACAGTCTAGCCTTACATTACCTAGCATCAAGAGCCTATATAGATTTGCAATGTAAGGTCTGAAAATCCAATTTTGCACAAGATGCCCTAGTTTATGCACCCTTCCAATAAAGAGAAATGGTTAATCTGATTATATGACAATTAAATAATGTTCATAATAACACAAGAATCATAAATATGATCAGCTATTTCAGGGGAAGCACCAAACCCTAAACTCAGATGAAGAGACCAAAAAGCTATTAGGTGAGATGATTGAATTATTATCTCACATACCTATAAAATTAGTTTAGCCTTTTTTGGAGACTCCTGTCTGCCACACCTTTACCACAGCTTTGCAGCTTATCTTTAAAACACACTATGTTTAAGTTTTAAACTTGTACACTTATTCTGTTAACTTGATATCTCAAGTAATTCAGTTGTATTTTACTATAAAGTATCTCAGTTCACCACTAAATATTAATGTAAAAACTATGAAATTGTTAAAACTAGGAAAAATGTATTAGAAAAAGGGAAGATTAAGTAGTTTATTAGAGGCATGAAAAATTAGATATTTATAGTTATTTGATCTGCTTTTTCCAATCTCCATGAATAATTATAATAATTATTTCCTAGTTAAAAATATTAGGTTAACATAAATGATGTTTATTATTCTACAGTAAGTTTCCCCTCTACTCTTCTCTAAATATGGAGCCAGTTTAGTTGCGCTGTACCATTCTTAGATGTTTTATAATTAATAAAATAAAAATAGAAAGAAGGCAGACTTCTGCCAGGGGCAATGTTGGATTTGCAGGAGAAATTGTGGGTGTTAATACACCAAGTACCAGGTTTCTTAAATAGCAAGGAAAATGTTTTTATAACATTTGGATTCTTCATCATGTTGGCATGAACCACTAAAATTTCCATTGTTTGAACTTATTGGAAGAACAGAGAAATTTATAAAGAGATTTACTTGAATAATCCTTTTGTAGTGATCACTTAGAGCAATAGAGAGGCTGTTAAGAGAGTTATGTGTAGAATTTGCAATTGTATATGAGAGTGGTTTGGCTTTGCTTCCAATGTAAGAAAGCCTCAGGCCTCTCTCAAAGCCCTGGACTTATTCACCTACATGCTCATGCCTTTGATCTTTACCATCTCAATGGGTATTCTGTATTTATGTAAGCTATGGACAGGAGGGCAGCAATGAAAACTCTGTTATACATAAACTTTCCTGAAAAAGTTTTCACTTCAGTCAGAGAGCCATGCAGGAAAAGATCAGAAATCAAGGAAAGCATATATATGTGTGTATCTATATTCCTCTCTATGGGCCTGATCCAAAGCCTACTAAAGTCAATGGAAAGACACTCATGGACTTCAGTAGACGCTGGATCAGACCCTGTTAGCTTCTCTGGTCCCAGATTACTCTACAGCTTGAGATAATGCTATAGTAATATGGTTAGCGATCATTAAGTATGAATACTTTAAGAACTTGTTTGGGGGGAAGCTGGAGTTATTGGTAACTGGGTAAGGAACATTTGGGGATTTTGATGTGTGGCACTGGAGGCTGTTGGGAGTTGTAGGATAAAAACAGAGGTTTGATGTTTTTGTTAGAATGATTAGACGTGAAAAGAGGTAACAACACTTACATTGTCATTTTAAGGTTTTCAAATTAACAGCCTTATTAAGACTAATATAAATGTTTCAGGACTAGTAGTTCAGCTGTCTGCAGACCCAGTATGCCAACTTTTCATCGATTTATGATCAGTCCATGTTTTCTAAAGTATCTTCAGAACCATATTTTTTTTTTATACTAAGGCTTAGGAATGGGAAGGAATAAATCATATGGCCAAAGAATATCTTGGGCTCTGGGTACAATGAGATGATTTGCACTTTCTTGTCCACTTACTCACCATCTTGGGATCATCTCAGTATTTATGTTCTGTGCAAACTAGAAAAAACAAATGCAACTTGTTCAGTTTTCATCCCAAAGAAGAAGAAATGGAATAAAAATGGAGTCCTTGAGTCCACACAGAGATGGCTGTTTGGCCAGATATAGCATTGCAGCTACCCTCCAACTTAGAACATAGGATGAAAAACAGGCATAAGGAGCTGAGAAGTTGCTGCAGAAGGAAAGCTGTGTGTGGTATGTCTCCACTTCCAAACCATCATTGTACACACACTGGACAAATTGTAAAAAGATGGTGAACAAAAGCAGGCAATGGCAGATTTGACTCACATTCATAGTGCAAGTGGTGCCTCTTTTCATCTGTGCATGCTGTGGTAGTTTGTTACCATTTCCTAGCAGACTATTACATATGTCTGGCAGTACTGCTACTTGCTGTATCTGCCTCTGCTCTAGTTTGGAATCATTAGCTAGGATGTCTTTTGTTTGTTATACTTTATTTTCCAAGGGCTGTGACTTGGCTGACCAGGACACACTTCATTCATGCTAAATGCAAACTTTATTTACACTTACCACATCACATGGGGCCTTCTAGGAGTGTCAACTCTGCCCCATCTTGGAAAGTGTCCATTTAGCCTTAATTTTTGTTCACCTTTACTTAACCTCAGCCATTTGCAACAATCTGGTATGTGGCCTTCCTTGGCACATACTTGCTCTTAGATTGGGCACTACAGAAAACTTAGATGGACAGCTCAGACAGCTGCCATTGATCCAATTCTGCTGCCTTCCCAACCCCCAGCTCCTTTCTTTACCAGGGGCCTAATCTTGCAAATGCCCTGTATGTGTGTTACGCTTATAAGAGGCACAGGGGATCTTTTTCAAGGGAAAAGGCACTACGCCACATTTATTGGAGATACAACAATTAGCATATGCATTCAGTCACACCTCACACACACACACACACACACAGTCCCGACAGTCGATGTTATAGTTACCAGTTCACAGTCTGGATCAATCTAGTGGCCAGCTAGGTTGATCATGGGTAGAGAGGAGCCGGGTTCTGTCGGTCACAACACAATGCTCCGGAGAAGTCTTGGCAGGATGAACCCAAAGTTTCATGGCAAAGCACCTTGTTTATATAGTGATCTTCCTTCATTGGGACCAATAAGTTTTGCACCGTCATGCTGTAATCAATTGCTGTTTGACGAGTGCTTGTTTTCTTAGATTGTTCTTCTCATCCTTTAACTTATTCTTTCATCAGTCTCTCAGGGATTTACCCCATGCTGATTTTGATCACAGCTATCTTGTCCCCATAGATGGGTGCCTGCCACATCTTTTACAGTCATCAATCTGCCCTCCTCTGACATCTCAGTAGGGTTGTGTTGCAATCTCCTGTCACCTTTACATCCATCCTCCATTCCTCCCTAGAACATCTGGTCCAGTGATGGCCTTCACACTTACCTTTTAACACACACATCCGTCATTCACACACAAAACAGGATTGATTTACACAAAGCATTTGAACAGGACCATCAAATTGCAATGTAGGAGAAAACAATCATTCCATTCTCTTATTTCAAAAATGCTAAACCTACAACAAAGTGGTGACCCTAAAGATCTGTCACTGCCTGGAAATCAGCTTCAGACACAAGATTCTGGATAATGCATCTTTACCAATGACACACTAGGCCATTGCTTTCTGCTTTCAGAAAGCATAGCTGGCAGGATACGATCAAATCATACATCAATACATTTAATGCATGCTACATTATTATTCTTTATCCTTCATTCTAAATTATACAAAATACAAATATAAAATCCTACGACTAGGTGTGTAACTTGCATTACCTTCAATCCATGCATGAATCCAGTCTCTACTGGACTCATTTAATTTCATCCCCCATCCCCCCCTCCCTCTTTTCTCTTCAGGCATATATATGAATCACTCTTATTATTCCATATAACACTTTGTGGCTAGCATGAACTCATTCTGATTTGTTATGATAAAGAGGAGATGGGGTAATGCAGAATCAGGTTGCAGGATTGTGAATCCTGATTGTTGGGGTTTTTTTTTGGTTTGTTTTCTTTAAAAAAGGGAATGGGGTTAGTCAGACTGCATCTGTGTAGCCTGATTCATTTGCCACACTCCTCAAAAATCTTCCTTTTAATGACTGTGAACCTCTATCAGGTTTCACAGCAGATGGTGTGCACGTGACACTATTCCTTTTCTGTACAGCTTGGTGCACTTTCTTTGCACACTTGAGGAGGAATCCCTTGTGCACAGTACATGTATAAACTACTGCATCTATCTGCCATTGCCACATTGACATAAATGTGAAGAAATTGGACAAGAAGACCCCTAAACATTGCTGGATGGAAAACCAATATGCAGCAAACAATCAAAGATGTTGGAGAAAGAAGAGTCCTGTTGATCTAGTCTGTCCCAACTCTTAGGCAGTATTCACTTCTGACATTTTCTAGTGTTTCATCCAGTCTAGAGTTCAGTTTCCTAAATGGCAGGGCTTCCACCACTTCTGTTTGGAGTCTATTCCACAGCCTAACAGATCTCACTGTCAAGAAGACTTTTGCTGATATTCAGGATGTATTTTCCCATTGTCAGTTTCACTCTGTTAGTCATAGTTCTAGCTCCTTTTCCCTTCTCACCGATATTTGTAAACTTAAATTTCCACTGAATGGTCACTGAACCAGGCTTTGAATAATTATTTTTCCTGAACTTCCCCCTAATTCAGGCCCTCAAGGCCCCTAATCATTTTAGAGAACACTCCCATTAATATCAGAGGCACATAATTGAGTGCTCTGAGCACTTTGCAGACAGTCCTCAACACCATGTAATATGAGACTCCAGGTTTCATCCTTGGGGCCTAGTTCAAAGCCCACTTAAGTCAACAGAAAGATTTCAAAATCCTGTGATCAGAGTCCCAGTGGATATTAGTGTTTCAGATTTTTCCTCAGCTCTATTATCCTGCATTTTATTAAGATGACTTTTATTGTGGCACTCACTCCACACTTCTAATCATTCAACAATGGCAGAAGTTAATGAAATCTGAGGAAGGCACAACAGTGACTCATCATAGAACCATAGATGTTTGAGTAAAGTATTCCCCTTATCTCTTCTTTACGATAAGAAGTCAGAAAGAATTCATGTTGGCCACAAAGTGTTATAGGGAAGAGGACAGGTGATTCACAAATACACCTGAAGAAAAAGAGTTAGGGAGGGAGGGATTATATTAAATGAATAATGATGCAGTAATGACTGGATTCCATTTTAAAATATGTTGTGACGTACAAAAAGAAATCAAGTGCATATGAGGAGGAAGCAATGAAAACTGTGAAAAAATGAGGGAGATGGTGCCCCGGTTTGCAGAATCTCCTGAAAACTTACAACACCGCTGATTTGTTGCCAGCAACTGGTGTAATAATGCCACATTAAACAATACATTGCCCAGAAAGCTGTCGTCATTTTCTGAGCAAAAGCCGGCAACATTTCCTTAGTTCCTTGTCCCAAAAAACACGAGGAAAACTTTTATACTCTCATCCCCCAAGCTCTTGCATAGCATGGCCTTCTAAAGCCCCACAACCTCTATCTACTTTGACTTAAACTGCTCAATTGGTAGATTTTAATAATATCAATAATGACATTTTAAAGCATTTGTGTATAGTATAATTTGAACTGTGTTGCATGATTCATCAGCATTTCAATGCCTTCTAAGTGACAGTGCCATCAAGCGGCCTGATTATAAACTTTTTTGTCCATGAAAAGCGGTCATTATAGCTGGGGAAAAAAGCTACTGTGTAAAGAGATAATGTCCTGAAGATCAGCATGATACCAATTCGGCATACCAGCCTGGAGCCAAGTAATGAAACACCACCAAGGGTGAACTAGTGTTTTCCCCCGTCTCCTTTGAACTATTGATCTCTAGCTGAACTAGTGCCATCTGCATCTGATGGATGGAGATTTTCTAGTTTCAGAAATTTAATATCGTACATATAGCGCTGCTCCCATCTTAACACATTTTATTTTTCTAATGAATTAGTATTTATCATTCCTTTCCATTCTGCCCCATCAGACTTCCTCACCAGTAAACATCCGCATAAACGATAAAGAAGTTGCAAGCCCAAAGAGGTCAAAACCAGGTATTAGGTCTTGTGAAAAGGCATCAGGTTGTGAAAAGGAGTCACAGTTAAGTTTGTGAACTGCTGGCCTGGATCTTTAATTAAGTTCATTAGCCTTGCTATTTTTGAACTCTGGCTGTGAGCTAAAGAGCTGATGTGCCACTAAAAAGGCCATTCTTCTGGTGTCTCCATCAGACAGGAATCCAGAGCCTAGTATGCAGACTCGGGAGATCCAGATAAATAGATTTTCACCATATTTCTGTGGTTATGAATACATGTCTCTATTACTCCACTTCCCCAGCCATTTTTTGTCTCACTTTAGAAATGCCAGCGCAAACAGTGATTGCTATTTTAAGCAAATTGACAGCTGAAAAAGGTTTGAAAGTTTCTTAAAGTAAAAAAACAAAACAAACAAACCCATCATTGCATATTAAAAGTGTAGCCAATCCAGGAACTTGTTCAAAAACTGTGAAAACAATAAACAAGAAGAAAGGAAAATAGTGACAGTTTTCTAAAGCTGTTTCTCCTATGTAAAAACTGTTCCTATGTCATCTGCACTGCCTCCAGCAGAAATCAACAGCAGCTAAAAAAAAAATTTTCTTTATATGCGGGGGAAGAGGAGGAAGCCACAAAAACGCATAATAGTAAACTGAATATTTCTAAATACAACATTGTTTCAGAAATCTCTAGAGTAAAACTTCATTGTATATCATTTTTTATGAATCCAATGGTTTATTAGCCACATGTGGGTTTAATTTTTGCAGTGTATATAGCTTACATAACATTATGCACTGAACATTTAAATGGAGCAGATTCTCCTCTGCTACTAATGACCGTTTTATATTCAGATGTAGCCTGCTGTTAGCCAAAACCAATACACACTATGCTCTTTTATGGAGACCTTACTTTTGTGCTTTCTTGATTGGTGTTTCTTTTATAAAATTCACTGTGACTGAAAGAAATGGTTTCTTCTTTACATGGAGAATATTTAATATTATCATAAGGAAAGAGAAAACTTGAGTTGTACTGCTAATAATCCACCATTATTTTCCTCATTTTAAAAACAGGCACTGAACTTCTTTGATTCTGAGAACCATAGTCCAACTTACTATTTTCCTTTCCTAAGTATAGCTAGGATTATGGCTAGTGGGTATTCAAAATACTATGGGCACATATTTTTATCTTACTGTAACCTTTTGCAGTAAATGCTTTGTTAGTTTGCAGCTATTTGTTAGTAACACTGACAAAGCCCGACACATGTTTTACAGGCATAAGAGTTTAAGTGAAATAAGTAAAGCCAAATGGCAGAATAAAGGGCTAAGATATGCAAAGAGAAACTTCCACTTGACAACAGTATATAATTTATTAAGATGAATTAGAGAACTTGATCCCATTATCAGATCAGGATCAAACAGAGGAATTCTGATGTTAATATTCAATTGAAAGAATCCTAACCCCCTTTTTTTTTAAATTCATTTGAACTTAATTTACATAATGTTATGACAGGTGGTTAAAAGATCTCGATAAATTAATCAAATTCCAGCTAATGTAGTTGTTGTATGAACATTGCTGAAATCATTAACTACCTACATTTCTTCAATCTACTTTTCCTAAGTGACCTGTCCTTCAAGTAAATCACCATAATGGGCATTACATATCTAAAACTAGTGAGGGGTGAACCTCAAATTGTGAACAGGAATAGCTGGGATAATCATCCAATGATATGGCTGTTTCTTTAGGCTTCTACCTGAACCTCCTGATCATGTAAACCTATGCTGAAAATCTTGGGGTTGATACAATCCCCACTAAAGTCAATGAAAGTTTTGGTATTGATTGCAGTAGAAATTGAGACTGTTTAACACCTCTGAAAATCTGGTCACTTTTCTTTAGGGGTCTATAGAGAGAGGTAGTAGCCCAACTTTGGGATCATAAATTTGATGTTAGCCTTGGTCATAAGTAAAGAGGAGGGATGATTGTGCGGTTAAGGCTCTGGAGTGGGATTCTGGTTCAATTTCTATCACATTTTTGTGACCTTGGTAAATCACTCAATCTCTGTGGGCCTCGATTCTCCATCTGTAAAATTTGAATAATAATTCTTCTGTTCCCCAGCACCCCCTTTGTGTATCTTCTTTATTTAGATTATCATCCCTGACCTGAAGAGTTTCTCTTACAATCTCTGTTGGGGCCTCTAAAGGCACAACTATAATAGACAAATAGGTATCTCTTTGGAGATACAACTCAGAAAGTCTGTCCTACAGAATAGATATCCTTTGGGAAGATTTGGTAATGGAAATCTGAATTTTTATCATCGCCCCGTGCTCCCAACAGACACGCCCACATTCACTTCATTCCTTTCCCCCGTTCTTCCTTTACAGTCATTCAGTAGATAGGATTTTTCATGACTGTTCTCTCTATCACAAGTTCTGTATCCAGGATTACAAAAAAGGGAAATAAAGGTCACAAACATATGCATTTAATCATGCAGCTAAGACTAAATTTTAACAACTTGTAAATGAAGCATCTCTTACAGTGCTAATACTGTTTCAGTCTGAAGTAACCACAGAATATAACTCTAACAGAAATGACTCAATGTATTTATTGTGCATGGAATTCGTCATGTACAAAATAGGATTGCGATGAACACTTTATCCAGAGTTAGTCTATATACTAATACATCTATTTTGCATAGTTCATCTTTGTATGAATCAGAGCAGATTTTGGCTGTGTAAAATGGCCATGTACATACCAGGGGCCATTTCAAATAGGCTGTCTCCTCTCCCAATACCTGTGCTATCCTCCTAGACATTAGACAGAACCACCAGGAGGAGGGGAGCAGAGAGAGAGAGAGAGCTGAGAAAAGGGACATGGGTGCGGAGCAAAAAGGAGGAAACATCAGGAAGGGGAGCAATGACTTAGAGAAGAAACAGAGAGGAAAAGGAGCAGGGAGAGCAATAGGAAGGTAGAAGCGATAGTGTTCCTATGGTACACTTGGGTCTCTCCCACCCTCACCTGAGCAAAGGGAAGATGTCAAGAAAAAAAGGCTCCAAATCAGATTGACACCCACTGCCCTCCTTAGTCAAGTTTATTATCAGCTGGTCTCTAATCCTTTTAAATCCCCCCCAGCAGAAGGGGGCAAAAAGAAGGAGCGACTGGCGGGCGGGAGGTGCTCAGAGGAGAGGGTTTAGGAGGAGGGGGCAGAGCAGAGACAGGAAGAGGTGGAGTGGGGGGAGCCAGGATGGGGCACATACCAGCAAAACCAAAAGTCAGCACCTATGCTCCTACCTACTACTTTGTACTCAGAGGCCTCATCTAACCCACTCCTTCTACTACAGAACTCTCCTGCTATCCTCCCCTACTGTAGAAAGGGATACATCTTTTACTTTCCCTGATCATACAGACCCTCTTCAACCTTTTCTCTATTGCTGCCCTTCACACGTGGTCTTTCCTACCAACACCTTCCTGAGCTTCAAAGGCTCTGTCCAGCACCCTCTCATCTACTCACTGGGATCTGACCTGAAGTCATCCATTAGTGATGTTATTGTGTGGTGCCTTCAGCCTTTGCTCTTGTTATGCACACACGAGCTGCATCCTGCCTCTGAGAACAACTGCAAAACACAGTAGAACTTACATGGTGCTGTAAGTAGCTAATGAGCTAGTCAGGATATGAACAGTAAGAATTCATAGTGTGAGGCTCTCAGACGAGACGTGTATTGAGGAAGGGTAATACTTTATACCACAAGATAAATTAGCGTGAGGCTGCCTCGTTAACCCAATCTTTGAGAACACTGCCTTAAGGCATTAGCAGCAAAGTTTAGAACTCCCATCTCCCTTACCCCAAACACTTCAATGAGTTGAGAATGTCAGACACTAACTGTGACCAGTAAAGGCTAAACAAAGTTTTAAAAAAACATAACATTTAACACGGCCATGTTTGCACATATGTAGTACTCTTTATTCCCATTTTTCTGGTTAAATGTGTAGCTCAATACATTGTTTCTGCATATTGTATGCATGCACAGGCACACACGATATCTTACATACACCATAGGGCTTGTAACTTGATCAACTTCACATTGCTCTTAAAGCATTAACTTCATATTTCCTGAGATTTTAGGTTTTTAAACTGTGCAACCTTAGTGTTACATTAATACATTTTTGAACTATCTACAAAAATGGAGAGATTACTCCTCGTTACACCATTTAAAACATCCTCAAGCCATTAAAAACACATTAAAATAATACAAATTAGCAATACTGAGCTGATGCCGTTTTAATGGAACTACTACTCTCTCTCTTAGTTGGAAGCTTGTTTTATTTATGTACATATATGCAGTTCACTCACACACAATGCTCTACCTCATCAATATTTATATTGCATTAAAATGAGCAGTTCCATAAAAATGGGACATTACAAATTGGCTGACAGCTTAATCAACAACAAATTAGTGTTTCATGGGCAATCATAAAATCTCAATTTTTATCCTCTTTGGAATATTCTGGTTTTTATTGGGTAATTAATTTAGCGTGTATATTGCTGTGAGACTTGGGAAAAATATCCATATTAGAGGAGTGAAGAAAACCACACAACTCTGTGCCCAAGACCAATATTTAAATGATGAGTTCAGTTTCATAAATGGCTCCAGAGAATAACTACAAACATTTCTTTTTCATAAAGGACATCATTGCAATATTGGAGAGTAAATTATAGCTGAATAGCACTGTGTCTGAATAACTAAAGATGATACTGAAGATATTAAGAGTAATTAGTGTACAAGTTCATTAATTAAATATCTAGGACTTAATTCTAGGAGATGCCAAGTAACCTTGCTACTCACTGATGGTCAAGACCACCCAGGCAGTCAGTACCCAACTGGAGGAGATAACTTATAGGACCTCAACAACTCTACGGTGGTGACAGAGACAGTCAGATCATCCCTATAAGTGAAATTCATTTGTGGTGGAAGGGTCAGCACAACATTCACTGCATCACTTAAACCTCACATTGGAGAGGTGTGTGGAAGTGGTGACACAGTGGTGCCGTGGCATTCTGTTGAAAGGACCTCTGCATGCATGACAATGGAAGTAGGCTGGAGTGGTCCAGGGAAGGGCCACAGGATGCACTTTTGATTCTTTCAATGGCGTCTCCGATCCTGCAAAGACTGTCATGTGCTTAATATTATGCATTTTGAGGAGTCACATTAAATAAACTCTGCTGTTATGCAGGTGCATAATTATTTGCTGGATTAGAGCACAAGTAGTACTGAGGTCTGGAAATGGTTCTGACACTCTGCATGTCCCACAATCCCTTAAGCATCCATGGGGTGACATAAAATGGCACAACAACCCTAATTTAGAAGCTCTGTATTTTAGACTGTGATATTTTAATGTAATATTTTAGCAGGAATAAATCATTTGGTCCTATTCACAAACTATCAGAAGAAAAACAATATCCAAACAATGCACCCCTTCTATCCATCTAATCATTACAATGCTTTTCATGACTGAACATACCCAGGTTTTTTTTTTAACCAGATGAATAGCCCCTTGTTGAGTCATTTAGGCTTGTTGACTGGGCTTTTCATTTCCAATAAAAGAACATAATTACTTTCTATTTGGCAAAGGCGAGGTTTTCAAGCTGGTTATTGCTATAGGTTTTATTCACTAGAGATTTCTTCATCCTGTTGTGGAACTGAATGACAGGACCATATTAAACTGTAATACTACGACTGAGAGGAGTAAACCACCTTACCAAGAATTCTTGTCTCCTTCTCTCCCTTCCCCCTGCCCCATATTCTGTTCATCTCAGTGGGGATCAGGCATAATAAATTAGCTTTGTGCTCATTTCAGCAAGGGTGAACAATAAATCACAATAATTCTCTTAGTGTTCAGAAAGATTTCAATGCTTAGGAGATATTTAATCACAGTGGAGAGGCAAGAGTTTTAATTACCCTCTTTTAAGATAATTTATAGACCTCATTATGTCCTGTTTGTAATAAAGGCTGAAATGGCTAATATCATTAAAGCAATTAAACACTTTTTTTAGATTGTTAAGATAAATTTAATAAAAAATATTACTGTAAACAAGGGGTCCATTTATTATTAAACAAATTAATTCTATGGTGGATTCAGCTAATATTGCATTGGCTTAAACAGATTCTCTGAACTCCATTGAGTTTTTGCACAGTAAGAACATGGCTACATATCACAAGTAGATTGTTATTACATTATCACTGCATGAATCAGTGAACAGCATCTCTACCATCACTCTAAATTAAAATCTATTCCATGCACTTACTATAATTTCTTCTTAACTAGCTACTGCTCATTTCTTTTCTTCATTTGATGTTATCGTCTTTACCTTTCATCTTCCTTTTCTCTTTTTGGTCTCTTTCTGAAATGAGGGGTACCGTAGCACGACAAATAAATAAGCGTACATTAATGAATTACTCTCAGGTTCCTATGGATGCATTCATTATAAAAACATTAACACCAAAAGAGTTTATCATGATTGATGTTAATCACATCTGAAGAGTAAAAGACTCAGCAATGATTTACTCTCCTTTTTAAGATTTATTAAGTATTATACATAGAGATGAGCCAAAGCTGAAACCTCAGCTCTAAGCACTTCTGAATTTTGTGAGTACTCAAAGTTCAGACCTAGATCTAAATTTTGCACATGGTTCCTGTGTTTTTCATGGCCCAAACCATTCCCACTTCCCTAGATTAGAATATCCCCCAAACAAGAGTATTCAAAATCTAGATCTAAATGCTAATTTTGTGGGCCATCTTTAGGTAAATACTCTTTTTATCCAGAGTAGTATGTAGTTTCCCATCACCTACAGTATATAAGTGCCAAATTTATTCTCAGAAGATGTCCATAGGGTGGGAAGTATCGTTATCCATATTTTACAGAGCGTTATTGAAGCAGAGAGATTGCCCAAGATGACACAGGAGTCTGCAAAAAATGCAAGACTTGAACCCAGGTCTCCTGAGTCCCAGGCTACTTGTGGCAATACTGGAAAACGAGGATATCAGAATTTCATTGTCTACCAATACCCAGTATACAGAGCTTATGTCCAAGCTGTCAGAGAAAACTGAGTTTTACACATATTTTAGGTCCTCTGAGTTTGTTTCTATGTGCTTAGAAAGCTAGAATTGTGCCTGGCATTCCCATCCTTAACCACCATAAAGATATGGAGGCTATGTTGTAAAAATAAATAAATTCCTTCTTGAGCAAAGAACGACATTTCATTCCACAGTAGACTTTAGTAGCAGTATTCTACACTGTTTGACAATGGGGTTATAAAAACAGACACTGAAACCTTTAAGTATATCCAAGCCAATATATGCAGCTACAATAAAAACATGGATTCTAATATTTGTCTTATACTAGGTAACTTTTGATGGTGAATGGTTTAAAAATGATCATCCCACCAGCAGGAGCTGCAGTCAAGGGAACAGTGAGTTTCATTTCAAATAAATAATCATGCTGATTACAATAATGCAATTAATGGATAAGGAAGCCTAAACACAAATGAGAAGGGGGAGGGAGGGAAGAAAGGAGAAAGATTCTGGTTTAGTTGTCTGTTTTCCTCAATAGCTGGGGAAGAAAAAGTGAAAAAAATTATTACTTATAGGAAAACAAGACTGTGCTAAGTAGAACCGGTCAGAACATATTTTCTGGGAGTGTGGTGGGGTGGAATGACAAAGTTGTGTGTGGAATTTCAGGTTATCAAAAAGCCAAAAGATGGGTTCTTATTATAATTAAAACCTGAAAAAGAGTCATTGAAATTGGAAAAAAAAACAACAACAATGTTTTTGTTGAACTCGATTGCAGAAAAAACATACTTTCCTGATCAGGACTGCAGAGGAGTGCAAAAAATGGTGCGGCTAGCTATCATGCTCAGTAACACCACGGAGCTACACAGGGGCATGAACAGCCAGGCTGAGGGTGATGCTAATGCTTCTTCCCACCTTTTGTGTCTGCTAGCTTCTGGCATTTGGCACGGCCAGCTGCTGAGCACTCTCCCTTATTGTTCCCCAATGCATTCTCCATGCTCGCATTATACAAAGCGGACTAGATCACTCTGTCTACACTGCACACTCCTTATGGCAAACACTGAATGCCCCCCAGCATCATTATGAATAGCAGCATAGATGGCAAAGGCCTGCTAAGGCAAGTGGAGAAACCTGCAGACTTCAGGCATATCATATGTACTCTACACAGATCTCTACGTGGTCAAGCCATGCTTCCCCTGTCTATATTGTCATTTTTAGCAGTGTAGTGTCCTGTTGCCTCCTTTCTGCTTTAGCCTTCCCCAATGCAGGGAAAAGACTCCAGCAGCAGGGAAAATGTTACTGGAGTCTCCCCCTCACCCTCCTATCAGAGCCTTTCACTGCAGCATGTAGGTACACATACACTACACCACTGCCAATGATGTGCAGTGTAGATGTAGCCTAAGGTGCTACAACAATATACTCCCAAATCTCCAGCACTACTCTCTGAGGAAGAGCCAGAATGTGGACCAATATATTTTTAATGTACGATATTGACCCTGCAACACAACACAGAGAGGCCCAACATCATGAAGTGCTATTTTTATTTTCAACTGAAGAGGTAGCAAACCGTGCGGTACAGGAAAATCCTACTCAATTAGTGATCATCTGTCGAATCACAAGGCTCCCCAGCGAAGATAGTAGATTCTGATTTCTGGGAATAAGGAATCGTGCCATGTTTGAGTGCTGCTTGGTTAGTTTTCTGAGAGTGTAAATACCATGTGAAACAGAAGGTAATTACAGGATTTTTTTCCCGTTAGTATTTGTTAATTGGATTAATACATTAGCTAAGAGCCGTCTGAGTGCTATAATTCACATAACTCTCACTGAATTCCAATAGGTGGCTGTTTCTTCATACTTTTAATGGTTTGCTCTGTCATATGTATATCTTTCTCAGATATCAAGATGTACACATAGGATATTGTCCAGCCATGGTGGACGAGAGACTGGAGGCGGCGGATGTGGTTTAAGTAGACTCCAACTTTATACACTTAAAATATCTGGGAGCATTGAGCAATAAGTTGTACAGTGCAGCTCATCATCCTTTCTGTAATCATTTTGAATAATCCCCAGCCTGGTCTCAGCTGTCCCACTTCTGGACCCTTCTCACATAAGGTCAATGGCGGGGGTGGTGGTGGTGTCAGCTCTCTACTGCTCCACACAGGAGCCCCCAAAAACCACTTCCTCGGCTCAGTTAAAGGAGGCTAGGAAAAGAAGAGGGGGTCAGCTCCTTTCTGTACAAAAGATAGGAGCCCCAGCCCCTCCTCCCCCCTTATTCAGCTTCCATAAGGGATGTTTTCCTTTAAGTTCTTTTCCAATCCATTTTATTCAATAATGGTACCCCTTCCATACCTAATACCTACACTGGACATGAACTTCAAGTTCTACCGAGTAAGTTGTGACATTTAACTAAACCTCCCTACTTCACTCTGCTGGGTCCCAGACCTCCTCCAGGGAAGGTGAAAAAACCACCCTACCTTGGCCCATCTGGCAGTGAGGGAAAAATTGTCCCCCAGTCCCTCTAGGGAAAGGGCAACTAGCTCAATGCCCACAGCAGGTCAGTAGGGAACCTGAACCTTTTGCTAAGTTCAAGGGTTGGTGCTGTCAGTCTGGTCCTGGCAGTCTGGTACTGCATGGGGAATAACAATGCATGGGGAATCACAGAGACTTCTGGTCAGCAGGAAGAGCAATGCAGTGATTTTCTGGACATGGCTCCAGTGGGTTCCTGCCCTTCCTGTCCATCCCTGTAAACTTCCCCTTTCTGTTGCAAGGGAGCCCTTAAAGGGTCAATTCCCTTTTCTTCCAGATAGCCAGATAAAGACCCCCTTGCATGAAGGCTGCAGTGAGCACATTAATTAAGAGCACAGGAATTGCCATACTGCATCAGACTAATAGCCCATCTAGTCCAGTATCCTCTCCGTGGCCAATACTAGCTGCTTCAGAAGAAGCAATACTGTGATCAGCATTTATGGCGTAACCAACCCCAGGGAATGTTTCCTCCTAACTCCCAACAGTCAGAGATTGGCTTATTTCCTGAACCTTGAGTGTTCATATCATACAAAGCTCTTTTTAAAAATTATTTATTATAATTCTAGACCTTTTTATCCATAAAAATGTCTGATTTTTTTTTAAACCTTGTTAGGCTGTTTGCTGCAATGTGTAATTGAGGCTGTAAACTCCACCATGTAATCTTTAGTGCATTGAGTGAAAAAATGTTTCCTTCAATGTCCCCTTCCTCCTGTCATTCTGAGAAAGATATATTTATTTTTTTCAAGTCTCCTTATTCATCTCCTCTAATGTAAGCAATCCCAATGTTTTCAATCTCTTTTCATATGAGTTTTTTCCCCCTGCCCGTCTTTGAACCCCCACTTAAACCCAGACTCAGACCATAATGAAAGCCTTCTATTTTCGATTCTCAGCAGAGCTGAAAAGCATAATAGGCTAAGAGGAATGCTCATTCCCATCTGACTTTCGCACCTGGCAATCGTAGCTAACCTTGTACAACAAACCTCTTCACAATTCATAATAAAACAGTACAAGGCTTAGAAGCCCTTAAAGCTTTTTCTACACCCACCTTACAAAATTCCATGTCACCTTTCATTTTGATGACAGAAATGGAAATTTTCTGACAGGCAAAATATAACATGACTAAGCTCAAATCCACTGGAGTATAATTACTCAGATGAAGATCATGCACTAGAACATAATGGTACCAATATTTATTTAAACAAACATTTTACATTGTCAACTGTGCATTACTGAGTTTTGTTACTGTGTAACATGTTTATGTGTGTATTTTAAAACTGTTCAAATCATTTATAGAGAAAGCACATGATTTAAATAGGTTCATTTTAAGAAAAAAAAAACCTTTTAAAATAGATTTGATGCTCAGGAAATGAGGGACTGATTATTATGTCAGATTTTCCAAACTGGATTAGGCAGTTCATATATCTAGTCCTGTGGCCTAATGAATTCAGTAGCAAGAACCAGATTTAATACTCCTGAAAAAGAGCAAAAAGTTCTCAGGATGTATAGTTTATTAGGTAATGAAGTACACAATAGCCCTTGCTATATTTAGGGTGATGCTATGCAAACTGGCTTCATAGAGCGCTCCAAGTGCCTCCAAGAGGCCCGGTTTACAGAACCAAAGTTCAGTAGTTCAAGATCTCTTTTGAACTGCAACTATTATTTGTACTAAGCATAGTAGCAGATTTCTGTTGCAGACAAATATTCACTGAAGGTTTGTTAAAAAAACTCATTTTAGTGACTACCTAATATAGGATTTGAACCTACTTCTATGGGGGTAAAAGACAGAATATTATATTGATTACCAGATCCAACTTCATTTTGTAGATTATTAATTTCAAATCTATGACACATCACATGCACCTCAACCCATTTATATTCTGGCAGGTTGGTGGTACCAAACGTAATATTCAATCTAGTAGCAGCACCAAAGCAGTTACTTCTAAAAGGGGGTATATTTGTCATGATATGAAAAGGTCCTATTATGTTACAAAGGTAACAAGTACTTGAAACGAATAATAATGTTTTAAAATATCATGATAACAGATCACCTGTTGGAAATACTGATTAGAGACTGAGTTTCTGTGAAGTAGACAAAACTCAGGTCACCATGAAAAGGATTAAAGAAAGCTTTGCACCCAGCTAGCCCCTCCCCGCTGTACCTGTGTCCAGTGCCAGGCCTGGAAGGGGAACAAAGGAGAGAACCTGGCTCAGTTTGGGGCTAACTGGCAAAGAGGCAGGAGGTAGCTCTGCCTCACTATATGAGAGGAGCATCACTGCAAGCTTGACAGCTGGGACAGCTGCTGAGGTAGAAGCACAGCATCCCTGACTGAGAGAGGCTGCAGAGCACCCAGCAGTGAACGAACTGTACTATTTGACTATAAAGACATTGTGGGACTAGGCCCAGTGGTGAACTGGAGCCGGTTCGCACCGGTTCACTAGAACCAGTTGTTAAATTTAGAAGCCCTTTTAGAACCGGTTGTTCCGCGAGGGACAACTGGTTCTAAAAGGGCTTCTAAATTTAACCGGCCAAAAGTGGCGCCTTAGGTACCGACTCCATGGGTACTCCAGCCCTGGAGCACCCAAGGGGAAAATTTGGTGGGTGCAGAGCACCCACCGGCAGCTCCCCATCTCACCCCCAGCTCCAGGTAACCTCCACTCCGCCTCCTCCCCTGAACGCGCCGCCCCGCTCTGCTTCTCCGCCCCCTCCCACACACTGCTTCCCGCGAATCAGCTGCTCGTGCGGGAAGCTGGGGCGGGCTGAGAAGCAGGCGGCAGCTTCGCACTCAGGCCCAGGGAGGCAGAGGTGAGCTGGGGCAGGGGGGCACGAGGAGGGCCGCCCACTCCGCAGCAGGTAACCCCGTGGAGAGGGCATGCAGGGGAACTACTCCCTGCCCCAGCTCACCTCCGCCACCCTCGGCCTGAGCGGGAAGCTGCCGCCTGCTTCTCAGCCCTCCCAGGCTTCCTACCAAACAGCTGATTGGCGGGAAGCCGGAGGGGGTGGGGTGCACAGAGAAACAGAGCGGGGTGGTGCATTCAGGGGTGGAGGCGGAGGGGAGGTGAGGTGAGGTGGGGTGAGCTGGGGCCGGGTGCAAAGCAGGGAGCTGCCAGTGGGGGCTCTGCACCCACAAAATTTTCCCCCTGGGTGCTCCAGCCCCAGAGCACCCACCTCGGCACCTAAGGCGTCACTTTTGATGTGATCAGTGGGGGGAGCGGCCGCTCCCTCTGCTCCTCCCCAGCTAAGCTACCCCGCCCCTAGGAGCCAGAGGGACCCGCCAGATGCTTCCTGGGAGCTGCCCCAGGTAAGCACCACCAGGACTCCCCACCTCGTCCCCCCGCAGGTCCCTCTGGCTCTTAGGGGTGGGATGGGCACCCACTACGGTGGCCCATGAGACCCTTCTGCCCGGTTCTGGGGGCAGTCAGGGGACAGAGGAGGGGGTGGATGGGGCAGGAGTCCTGGGGGGGCATCAAGGAACGCAGGGGGTTGGATGGGGCATGAGTCCCGGGGGGGCGGGGGGGGCACGACCCCCTCGTGGGGTGAGGAGGGAACCCATGGTTAAGATTTTGGCAGCTCATGACTGGCTAGGCCCCTCCTATCTTATATCCAGCCTGTCTATCTTAGATCCTGTCTTACATACACAGTGAATTGAGGCTGTGGCAGGACCTGGCAAAAGGGCCACAAGGGGATGCCACTCCAACCAAGCTACTACAGACTGTTTGAACTATAGGGGCTGTGCCCCAAACTGAAGGGACATAGGTAGGAAGGATCCCACCCCATGTTCCTTCACTCATTTCACTTTCCTAGTTAATAAATCCTTAGTTAGTTTACTACAGGATTGGCTACAAGTGTTGTTTATGATGTGAGATCTGAGGTACAAACTGGAGTAAGTGACTGGTCTCTTGGGACTGGAAGCAACTTGAATCTTGTGTGATCTTTGGTGTATGGCAACCAACTATCATTAAGTTCAGCTTGCCTAAGCAGCAAGATAGACTGAAATGTCTATGACTCCATGGTAAAATTGTTACAGTGCTTCAGGAGTTCACATTTGTTACTGAGTTCGTGAAATCTAATTATAGAACATACAGTCAGTTTGGGGTGTCTGCCCTGCTGTTTGACAGTCTGCCCTGAGGTTGGCACTGCAGATAGCATGACAGACTTTCTATTACTTCATTCCATTAATCTATCTTCTTGGTTTCTCCCCAGATACAATTTAAGTGAGCAGCTACCCCTTTTCCCCTGCCCAACAGTAAGTAAAACCAGAGAATAGAGTTAGAAGGAGGGTAGGGGAAGAGATTTTTCACCATTTTCAAAATAGACCTCTCCTTCCTGCTCCAATGAGCTTTCATATTCCAGGGAGAGAGTGTCTGCATTTTCAATTTTTCCTTCTTATTCTCTTACCAAGGGGAATTTAAGAGACATAAATCACGTATTTGCTTTTATGCAGATTGCTGGTCAATGCCAAGGAAGTTCAAGATGGCATAAATCACTTGGGAGTATTTATATTGTGCAGTGTTGGGAGTCCAAAATTTTGTATAAGTTCTACAGGTGACCTTCAGAACAGAACAGGGGCAGATTTTAGAGGAAATGGAGACCAGTTGGCCATGTCCTTCCATGCTAGAAATACAAACACATACCTGCCAAGTTCCCATCAGCACAAACATATTAAACATTAAATGGCGATACTCATTGAGTAAAGTTATGCATATGCTTAAATGGTTGTAATTAAACTGATGAATTAAGTCCCATCCTATCACTTTTACAAGTACTATATCATTGCCATAATGTCTCAGTCAGGGATTTCCTGACTCAAGAGCTGTCTGCTGTAAAGAAGGCATCTCCTTTTGTTCACTGATCAGAAGTAGTGGCCCCAGAAGATGACATTCAGCATATAAAAACCTACTGTTTGAATGTAGAAAAGTAAACAACATTGTGAAGTCATGTTTTACCTCTAACAAAAAAAGTAACATTTCTGGCATGCTCATCTGAAGAGTTTCTCAGATGCAGTTATCCAGTTGAAACTGAAAAAAAAAACACCCCAACTTCTACAGTTTAATTTAAACAAGAATGAAAGGCTGTTTCCACAGGTGAATATGCTTCTATTGGAAAGAGCCAATGTAAAGATTACAATGTTCAAGTGAATTTCACAAAATTAACAAGAATCCAAAATTGGAATTTTAATCTCCACCATTGGACGCCCTGTACTGCTGTTGTCATGAATAGTTATTCAGCTGTGCAAAATGTTCATAACTGAATCCATCTTGTTGTGCTACTAATTTGAAAGTCAGGCGAGCTTTGTCCAAAGATTCTAGGAACATTCTGAATAAATCAGAGCCCACCAAACCTTGAATGAATCTCAGGCTATTTATGATTTTGCATCAAAACTAGAGCTGAGGAGATAATTCTTTTCTCTGTCGGGGTACAACTTATTTGCAAACTTGTACAGAAATCATTGGTATTCACAAATACTTGCCAATTATTATCCTAGCAGTATAAACTAAGCCAATGCCAGAGTCAGGGGTAGGAAATGTTATCAGATAATAATCAAATAATATATATGTTTATTCAACTATGTCCAATTAAAACCCACGCAAGATTGTTTCAAATGGTTTAGTACAACTTTGAGATGCTTTAGGCCAGACAGGGTAATGTATAATTTGGTCTATGTTGGGGCCTGTGCAAAGTGCATCTGACATTGCTTTCACTGCACACAATGCATGTACTGGCCCCCATGTCTTTGAGTGGTGCGGTCTGCCTCCTGCATGCAAGCAATCAGCTCTCCAGGCCAGCTCAGAAAGCGGTTGGTGGTATGGGAGCTGAAAACCGAAGGACATTAAATAGAAAGACAAACTTTTGTGGGAGTGAGGCTGGAAAAAACAGAAGTGCCAAGAAAAGAGAAGTAAAACTTGGAGAACTTTTGTAATGCTATGGAGATAAAGAGGGAAAGAATCAGGGCTTAAATTCAGCTGAAGCTGTCCAGAGTGGAGCTCTGGAAAATATTTTCAACCCCTCTGGAGTTTTTGCTAGCATGTTGAGGGAGGGGGGGAATACGCTGAGAATTTAAGCCCTCAAAAGAACAAACATGTAGATACTAGATGAAAAGATAACAAATGAAGAACAGAAGGGAGTAAAGAAAGAATAGATGGGGAAAGAAAGAAGGATCCAACTGAAATCTGAAAACAGAATTGGTCTTTCTGATCTTTTTCATTTTATTTCTTAGGCTAATTTTTTTAAACAAAAACCTTAGCAGCCTATGTAAAGATCAAAGCACAAAGAGTGAGGCATACTATCCCCCTCAACAGTGTGGAATAGTATTTTGATATTGCTTTGGCAATTTGAATGCCTAGAGCAAGCATTTAAGAGGGGGGAGGGGAGGAAGTGCTCAGAGGTTATTCAAGATACATGAAAAGGCCTTGGTGCTTTTCAGTTCCTCAGTTCTCTTAATTCAGTACAGATTGAACACTTAGAAACTGAGTTGATTAGCAAGTCGAAGTCACATTTAGAAGTCACTGTGTGCAGGACTTTCTGCCCACTCTGATCATGACAGCTGCTCTCCTAGCCAGATATTTAATATGATTCCTTCTGCAGTTTACACAAAATGTTTTATTTAACTTATAAAAGATTGGAAGTCTTCAAGGAACGGAGTACAGCCTTGATCTGTTGGAATGAGCAAATGGAAAGTAAGTTGACTGCCAATATTGATGAGAAAGGAAGGGAGAAATACAGCTCTGAGTATAATTTACTGGGCACAATTCTTTATTGTTTACACTAAATTCTGTTTACTGCAATGTAGAAACCGATGGGCTTCGTGTGGCTGGGTTCTGCAGCAGCTATCCATGTTATTATTCTGAAACACCTAGGTAGTAGCACAATGCTTGGAGGGAATGATCTATCTGTTTCCTAGTCTAAGGCCAGAATTTCAAGAGACTGAACTCCCAGTTTGACACATTAATGAAGTGACCAGATTTTCCACACGATCTCAGAGGGAGCTGCTGACTGAGTCCTTTGGAAAATCTGGCTGCTTCAGGTATCTAACAGGAGCTCAGCTTTTTAGAAAATGATCATTAAGGTCAGGTCCCCAATTATTTTAAAATTCCTGGACTGTTTACTATGCATAGGAAAGTTTTGGAGCCTTCTCCATTTAAGGCCAGATATGTTGCAGATCTGGCTGCAAGGTAGGATGGAGGTGGGCAGAGGGCTCTGTACTCAAGGAGACATTTATACTCCCCCTGCATGCGAATCCACCAGCACCAGATATGGGGCTTGTAATAATAGTCTAGAATACATCCATGTTGTAGGTTTTTGTCCAAAAATTACTCTATCACTGCTGTAGCCAGTGGTTCTGCTGTTGGGGGGATGGGGAGAATAATTTTAAGGATATGACTATGGAACTCTTACTTGTATGAGGAGTGACTTTAATGGGACTACTTCCATGATTAAAGACAGCCTGAGTGAGTAAGGGTTGAAGGATCAATTGCTAAGAGAAATAGTTGTACAGGGTTACCTAAAACAGCCTGCCAAATTTATATCTACAAGGGGTGTCCAGAGTGGCAAATAATAATTCTAATGGTTCAGGGTATAAATTGGTCCCAGGTGTAGTATCACCGGTTCTGGGGCCACATGCAAAGGAAATGATGGTGACCCCATGTACCTTTAAAAACATTATTAGATTAACTGTGTGACTCACTTCTCCTGTCACCACCCAATATGGCCCCAACCAGGCTATAGATTTGATAGGCTGGTTTAATTAGCTTTGGTGAGAGGAGGCTCCCAATGTAACGGATTAAATAGGAATCCCCAGATCTAGAAAGTATAACGTAATACATAATTTGCATTTATAAAGGACCTTTCTGCTTCACAGAGCTTTAAAATACTAATGAATGCTCCAACAGCCTTGTGACATAGGTAGGAAGAAAAGTATTTTCGTCATTGTTCCTATTGTACAGAGAGGCTGAGAGGTTAGAAGGCTTGCCCCATGCCATAGGGTAAGGCAAGATAAGGATGAGAACTGAGAAGCACCTAAGTCCTAAGAATTTGCTTAGATCACTAGATGAAGTTTAACTCTTTCCTGCACTAACACAAATTTCTAAAAAGGACCATAAATTAAGAATGTTAAAATTCTTGAAATCTCTGGACCTAATTTCATAAGAGGATATTTCCTCCAAATCATGACTGGATGCCTTTCCTGAATATATGTTTTAGTCAAACACAAGTTAATAGGCTCAATGTAGGGGTTACTTGAAGTTTTTTGGCCTGTGGTATACAAGAGGTCAGACTGGATAATCCAAATGGTCCCTTCTGGCCATAACCACCAATAGAGGGGGACAGAAGGACACACATAATGTGGGTATGGGTTATAGTTGCCTAAGGACAGACTTATCTACAGATGAAGTAACTGCTAGATTGGGGTCAGCAACCTTTGGCACACAGCCCACCAGGGCAATCCGCTGGCGGGCCGCAAGACATTTTGTTTATGTTGACCATCCACAGGCATAGCCTCTGCAGCTCCTAGTGGCCACGGTTCACCATTTCCGGCCAATGGGAGCTGCGGGAAGCGGCAGCCAGCAAGTTCTTGCGGCTTTCCACAGCTCCCATTGGCCAGGAATGGTGAACCACGGCCACTGGGAGCTGCGGGAGGGGCGGGGGCTATGCCTCCGGACGATCAATGTAAACAAACTGTCTTACAGCCTGCCAGCAGATTACCCTGATGGGGCTAGGGTGCCCAGATAGCAAGTATGAAGAATCAGGACAGAGTGTGGGGGGGTAATAGGTGCCTATATAAGAAAAAGCCCCAAATATTGGGACTGTCCCTATAAAATTGGGACATCTGGTCATCCTAGACGGGGCGCATGCCAAAGATTGCTGACCGCCATGCTAGATGTAAAGAATAAGTCTCTCTTTGTGGCCTCAAACCTTCCCACTCTACTCCCAGATATGTTCTCTTTCCCCGACTTACACACAGTAGCAGACAGGGAAACTAGACCTATATAACCAAACATAGTACATAGCATACCTATCAACTGTCCTTCATTGAAGGACATAACTTATTTTAGTCCCAACATTACCTATGTTCCTTACACATTGGTGTCTTCTCACTTATTGTGGACAAGAATCTATAAGTGAGAGTCAATAAGGAGTTATTTACACTGCAGGACAGTTTCCTCCATTTGTGGTTTCCTTCATTTTGGGTCATATACTGCATTGCCACATCTGGGGTTAGGTAGCAAGGGTCTGATCCAAAGGCCATTGAAGTCAATGGGAGTCTTTCCACTGACTTCAGTAGGTGCTGGATCAGTGCCTTTGAAAGGTATGGAGTAGTTAATCCTACTTATGCTGGGAAGCCTGTCTGTCATGAGAAGTGGTGCACAAACAGGCTGTTACAGTACATATGCAGGGAGCAGCCCTGGTTATCCTCTTGCAGGATTGACCCTTCGGTACCTCTAGAGTTTCTATAGGGTTCCCCTCCCTACACTCACACAAAGGAAAGAAACCATTATTTATGCCATAAGAGATTCTTATAAATACTACTGCACCTGTGGGCCCTTTCCTTCTCAGGTATCTTTGGAGGCTTTGTTTGTATAGTTTTATTTTAGCTTTGTGTAAGGAAATCAAGTGGAGATGGGTCACAAAAAGTTAATAAAATGCTACATTGCATGCTTTCTCAAGACATGATGTGTGGCATATTCACTCAGGGATAACATAAGCTTTAAATGTCAGCACTGACTATTGTAAGAAAGACTTCAACAGTTCTTGAATCCAGAGGAGGCTTATTTTTTCGCCCTGTTTATGCCACCTTTTCCTATGTAATCATTGACTTTTTGCCTCTCTGGAGGGACTGCTATCACTTTAATCTAAATGTTTCAGATGTAGACATATGCCAGTCAGTCTGGAGAAAAGAAAAGACAAAGCATCCCTGTTTTCTGAAGTTTGGAAAAGGTTCCTACTTTTTCATTTTATTTCCTTTTTGCAATGCCCTTGCACTTTTGGGAGGGAGTAGGAGGTGGAGGTCAGGTCACTAGAATTACTGCAAAAAACAAAGCAAAAACCCAACAGAAAACAAATAAAAAACCCACATAAGATAAGGAAATACCATAAGAAATGCCTAATTAGAAACAAATTTAACAGTGCAGCCTGTACCTATGCCATTTCCAGTCTAATTTGAGAGAGCCATGAGGTTCAGATAATAAATAAAACCACTGAACAATGACATTTTATTTTTCAATAATATTTGAGTAGTTCAAATATATAAATCTTTTGTAATAACCATAGAGGGAAATTATATGGTGTATACATAAAAGAGAACCTAATAAATATTAGTGGCCAAGCTAATATAACAAGGATATAAAGCTCTCTTCATGAAATCTAGTCAATTGCAAGTGAAGTTAATCCTTAATCAGGAGACAAAGTGATACAATGGTGTGACAGGTACTGGTCCTGGGTCTCAATAGGAAGCTGTTAGACAGTAGAGGCCCAAGTTTAGGAGGGGTCATTAAAAAGGAATAAATACAGAGGTGTGAAAGGGAAAATATCTATGTATAGCTAATAGATTTATAGTTGTCTGGAGAAACAAAACTGGTATCACTCCCTGTTAGCAAGATGAACTTCTGTCCAATAAGCAAGGTCAGTGTTGCCAAACCTTAACATATTTGGTGTTTTTTGTAGAACACTGACTCCTGCAGTCAGGTGATTACTGGAGAATCTCAGCTTGGAAAAAAAGGTTTCTAGTCCTCATGTTTGCCGAGAAAAGCTTGAAGATGTGAACTGAGTGGTTTCTAATGACTCAGTAAAAGGCAGTAAAGAAAAATAACTCCATGAGTTAAAAAAAAACACCATGATTTTTAAACTAATATAATTTTTGGACCCCAACTCATGATTTTTGAATATTCAGAATTAACAAGTCTGAAAGCATATTGTAGGGAAAGTGCCCAAACAATCCTTTTGTTAAGTGTTCTAGAGAGCTCATCACTGAGGCATCTGATAAATTCTAGAACCATAGGACTGGAAGGAACATTGAGAGGTCTTCTAGTTCAGTCTCCTGCACTCTTGGCAGGAATAAGTATAGACTATCCCTGACAGGTGTTATTTTAACCTGTTTTTAAAAATCTCCAATGATGGAGTTTCCACAACCTCCCTAGGCAATTTATCCCAGTGCTTACCTACCTTGATAGTTAGGAAGTTTTTCCTAATGCCCAACCTAAACCATCCTTGCTGCAGTTTCAACCCATTGTTTCTTGCCCTATCTTCCAATGTTAAGAAGAACAATTTTTCTCCCTCCTCATTGCAACAACCTTTTATGTGCTTGAAAACTGTTATGTCCCCCTCAGTCTTCTTCTTCAGACTAAACAAACCCAATTCTTCAATCTTCCTTCATCGGTCATGTTTTCTAGACATATAAACATTTTTGTTGCTCTCCTCTGGACTTTTTCCAGTTTGCCCACATATTTCCTGAAATGTGGTGCCCAGAACTGGACACAATACTTCAGTTGAGGCCGTATCTGAATATTTTGGGTCTTAATACTGGCTCAGTTTCTGAGCAAACATTTACATCAGTTCTCACAGGATTTTATTCAAACTGGTTTACTTCTTACACATCTAGGAGCGATAGAGGGCCAAATCATCTCCACATAAGTGCCCACTGGTCAGGGAACAAGGAAGTCAATGAGTTTTGATTTCGAATCCCTGCTTGATCTTTCTTTCAGGGCCTGGAGATAGACTTTGCTCTCCACAAGACAGGAGAGAATCAACCCACAAAAATCAGTGGCTCCATCTGTAAAGGAGCCCTATGTTTCTGCACAAGTTAATATAATTTCTGACATTGTCTCTGAATTCTACCTTTCTTGGTGGGAAGGGGAAGAGATATTCATTTCATGTGACCATGGAGGAAACTAGCATAAATGAATGATGTTGAAAGCCTTCATCATCATGGAAATCCTTGCTGGTTTCCTGGGCGGGTGGTGGGGGGAGTGGACATTGGCTGTACATAGCCCAGTTCATTCTGCCTCTTCCTCAACTGCTCACATTTATCTCTGCAAAGCACCAATGAAAGAGATTGTTGGGTGAAGTAGAAAGGATTTCTCTACCCACTTTGCCCCTCCCATAGACCCAGGTCCTGTCTATGCTGCTCTGCACCCATAGAAATGGATGAGAGCATTTGATGCGTAATTTGTAAGCAATGAGTATACAAGTGTTTTGAGCTTTAAGACTTTCAATGGAAGCAAAATATTTTAGAATTGTCAGTGGTTTAATCCAAAAAGGACACTTGGACTATGATGTCAGTTGTAATTCTAGTCAAGGATGGACCATAGGATAGGGATAAATTTGCATGATTCGGAGTCGCATTTTCAAAAGGGCTTAGTGCTCACACCCACAAAATTGCTCAGATCTTTTCAGCAGTCCTCAGTCACCTTTTAGGTTTCTCAGTAAGGGCAGATTTGCTGAGATCAATTAAAGCTGGCCCCAACTGAAGATGCTAAACCCCTTCGAAAATTTTGGCCCTGAGTATGAATAGAACGTATTTATTTATATTCAGGCATTTACCCAGTTTGCAGGGCATTCCTCTTTCCTTAGTGTACACTCAAGCAAAATAATAAATTGTTTAATAGGCTGTAGTTTATTAGTATTTAAATGATGAATTCCAGCATTTAGAGTTTAACAAAAACAATTTCAGTTCTCTTTTTATTTTAAGGCAATTTATTTGCTTTTAAGCAGAGAGGGACTGAATAAAGACAAGCTACTCAACAGAATGACACAAAGGTCACAGTCACTGGCATCTTAAACATTTCCCTATCAAAGTGAAGGTATTGAGGTGTTTATGGTTTTTCTACTACTACTACATTCCTTTTGCTCAAGTTATCTCTAAAGGGCCTCCATATGCTGAAATTTGATGCAAATTCCATGTTCCCTTGTTTTAAGTTAGAAACTTTGGAACAATAGGTATTTTCCTGCTTCCGCTCAAACTCTTGATAAATACACTATAATTATACTTTTTCTGCATAGTCAAAGAGTGGAGGTACTATTTCCAAACAACCCAAACATGCAAAAGTGTCAAGAATCAAATTCAAAAAGATTTTAAGAACTAAAAAAATATTGGGGTATTTGGATTTGCTTTCAGGTTTTTGAGCCTTTTGAGCATATTCATTAAAATGTCAAGCTTTTCCTAGATGCCTATAAGGTTTTTAAGGAATAGTGAGATTCTCCCATAATCACTTGCCTTCAGGATCCAGGACTTTATTTCTAATAAAATACTGAGAGATTCAAAAGGAGATTGTATGTGTGAGTAACACTATTTCTGCACTTTCTTCCTTAGAAAATAGAACAAACACAGAATTCTTAAGCGGAGAATTCTGTTTAAAGGGGAGGATTTTCTAGAGCACTCAGATCTCAATAGTTTTCAATGGGAGTTGAGTGCCTAACTCTTAGGCACTTCTGAAAACCCACCATAATTTTTTTTCAGGGCATAAATATAACTTGTCTGCTAAAATGGAGTTTACGTTAACTCTTCAATGTAATATACTGGTCTCTAAGTATTCACTTGATGTTACGGAGACCCCCCTAAGAATGTGTGTGTGAGTTTCCATAGATTAGTAGAACAGAGGGATAGGAGGAGAGATAAGAGGACAGACTGGTCTGCTCTCAACCAGGGAGAGAGAGGACACTATTGTGCTTTTTTGACATAAAAACAGGTGGGAGACTTTACAGAAGGAGTAATCATATTCATCACGCTCAAATATCCAGAAAAGGCCAGTGTAGAATACAGGGCTATAACTTTTATATCCTTTTGCAAAGAGCTTTGATATTCTTCAGGATACACAGTGTTACACAAATGCAAGATCATGGGCCAGACTGAGATCCTCTAACTCAAGATAACGAGCAGTTACTCACAAGAATATTCCCTTTTGCTTATTGAAGTAGCTGTTTGACAGTGGTTGTAAAAGGTTCACAACATGGTCCCAAAGTGTATAAATCGTATTGCATTTGGCTACGTCTCCCTTTTTCTTATTCTGTTCCCCTTCCTTTCTCTCCCTACACCCACATGCTCATGTTACCTCCTCCTCTACAAGATAAACCTATGAGCACCTGAAATGCTCTGACTCATACTCAGTCTAAAAGAAATACTTTTTCACAGTGTCAACCAGTGTTATTGCTGGTATAAATGCAGACAGTTTATGTACTGTCACTCGGAATGCAGCAAACAGTGTTTTCTTATACTTCTGAATTTGCACATTATATATATATATTTTGTAATTAGGTCACTAATGTCACTTGAGAACCTTGGTGAGCAACAACTCCAAACCAGGTGATGATTAGCACATCTGTTGGTTCTCTGTCTTAAAACCCTGTAATTTTTTGGAGGTTTTTCGGTGTCTTTACACTTGCTTCAATTATGAAACATATTCTATTATTCCAATTAGGAGACTATAAGCGTTTAGTGCCATGCTTCAGTCAGCAAACAGAACTTTCACTGTAACAAAGAAAATGCCATAGTGGGCGGTTGGTGGGCCTTATAATCTCTTCCATCTTTAAGATTTGAGCCCTGTATGTGCCCGGGCTATAAAATCCTGTACATGACTGTCATTAACTTAGACCAGTCTAAGAGGAGAAAACAGTATGCATGTTTAGATATAAATTAGTTTTAGGTCAGCAACATCACATTTATTATGTGGGGTTTTGGGGGGAAGGGGAGGGAAGGAGAAGAATTTTCTTTGCCAAATCCAGGCTGAGTCAGTCCAATCACTGACTAAGTTGACGTACACCATAAAACATGTCATATGACATACAGTCTTCTATTTGTGCTATAAACTAGGTTTTATGACATTATCTTTTGCAATCATTATGTGGACAAGAAAGAAAAATGAGGGCAAGAAAGAACAGGAGCCAGCATTGTCTTTAAAAGTGTAGAAATGTAGCTGATCCTATTAATTCAACAACCTAGTGCTTCCCCAAAGTAGTCATGCAATAAATTTATCTATCCACTTTTGTAACAAGCTTACTGAGAATAAATGTCCTTAATACATTCCATTGTTATACAGAAACCACAAACATCCTATTAGTGTTTTTATTTTTTATCTGACATATCCACCAACACCTATAGTGATTTTTCTGTTTTCTCATTTAACCCAGATGTCGTCATTTTTCATCCCCTTAATGCTGTTTTGTTTTCCTATTTCTGTATCTAAATCTCTAAATTACATATAGCCACGAATAGCATGCACTTCTGTTTGAGAGGTTAATAGAATATTCTTAGCAAAGGAAAATATTATAAGCAGCATCTTTGTCAGGGGTGGAGAATTTCATTGACCAGTGTTAGATGGAAACAAATATGTAAAAGGAGTTTAAATATTGCACAAGGCTTTATTTGTAAGCTATTACTTTGTCATAGATTGGAATCACATTAAACTGTTTACTCTCTGATTCACCGCAGTTTATAATCAAAAACACAAGAGCAATTTAGTTAGTAACTGTTTATAAAGCACTCTTGTCAAGGTTCCTCCCCCACTCTGAACTCTAGGGTACAGATGTGGGGACCTGCATGAAAAACCTCCTAAGCTTATCTTTACCAGCTTAGGTCAAAACTTCCCCAAGGTACAAAATATTACCCCCGTTATCCTTGGACTGGCCGCTACCACCACCAAACTAATACTGGTTACTGGGGAAGAGCTGTTTGGACGCGTCCTTCCCCCCAAAATACTTCCCAAAACCTTGCACCCCACTTCCTGGACAAGGTTTGGTAAAAAGCCTCACCAATTTGCCTTGGTGACTACAGACCCAGACCCTTGGATCTTAAGAACAATGAACAATCCTTCCAACACTTGCACCCCCCCTTTCCTGGGAAATGTTGGATAAAAAGCCTCACCAATTTGCATAGGTGACCACAGACCCAAACCCTTGGATCTGAGAACAATGAAAAAGCATTCAGTGTTTTACAAGAAGACTTTTAATAAAAAATAGAAGTAAATAGAAATAAAGAAATCCCCCCTGTAAAATCAGGATGGTAGATATCTTACAGGGTAATTAGATTCAAAAACATAGAGAACCCCTCTAGGCAAAACCTTAAGTTACAAAAAAGATACACAGACAGAAATAGTTATTCTATTCAGCACAATTCTTTTCTCAGCCATTTAAAGAAATCATAATCTAACACATACCTAGCTAGATTACTTACTAAAAGTTCTAAGACTCCATTCCTGTTCTGTCCCCGGCCAAGATGACTACAGACAGACACAGACCCTTTGTTTCTCTCCCTCCTCCCAGCTTTTGAAAGTATCTTGTCTCCTCATTGGTCATTTTGGTCAGGTGCCAGCGAGGTTACCTTTAGCTTCTTAACCCTTTACAGGTGAGAGGAGCTTTCCCCTGGCCAGGAGGGATTTCAAAGGGGTTTACCCTTCCCTTTATATTTATGACAACTCTGAATATGAAAAGTGCCATATAAGTGCTAAATGTTATTTTTATAAGTATTTTTTTTTATAATGAAGATATTATTCATTAAAAAGAAAGCCCTAATCCAGGTCCAGACTGGGGCTGGTCAAAAAATTGTCAAAAAACTGGGTTTTTTTAAATGGGAAGTTGGGGTTTCAACTAAACATTTTTGTTTAGAAAAGTGTCTATCTGCAAAATTTCAGTGTTTTTGAAAAAGAACTGAATGTCCAAAAAACAGAATCTCAACTGAAAACCAAAGTATATTGTTCCATCAATAAGTTTGACCAGTTCTACTAGTGAGATGTTACTTATAAGCTTAGCCCCACTTAAATAAATAGGGCTGTTTGCAGAGAAGGTATTATTCGTCTTATGTAGGGAGGGAGAACCTGGCCCTAAACAGGCTGTGGTAAAGAGAAATGAATGGATTCAAAATCAAACAACTTTTATACTAAGGCATGTATACTTGCTGCAGTCCATAACTTATATGGCTTCAACTCCCTTATCTTGTACAATACACTCTTTTCTAGTAGTAAACTGTTAGAAAATAACTTGTACTCTCAATTCTGTTTTTATATAAAAATTAATGCATTAAGACCATGATCCAACAAGGCCCTTAAGTAGATATATATCTGTATGTCTCGAGTATATATATATACTCGAGACATACAGTTATAGGTATATATACTCGATGTCTCGAGTTGCATCCGAGAGTGCTGAAGGAATTGGCGGCTGTGATTGCAGAGCCACTGGCCATTATCTTTGAAAACTCGTGGCGAACCGGGGAAGTCCCGGATGACTGGAAAAAGGCTAATGTAGTGCCAATCTTTAAAAAAGGGAAGAAGGAAGATCCTGGGAACTACAGGCCAGTCAGCCTCACCTCAGTCCCTGGAAAAATCATGGAGCAGGTCCTCAAAGAATCAATCCTGAAGCACTTGCATGAGAGGAAAGTGATCAGGAACAGCCAGCATGGATTCACCAAGGGAAGGTCATGCCTGACTAATCTAATTGCCTTTTATGATGAGATTACTGGTTCTGTGGATGAAGGGAAAGCAGTGGATGTATTGTTTCTTGACTTTAGCAAAGCTTTTCACACGGTCTCCCATAGTATTCTTGTCAGCAAGTTAAGGAAGTATGGGCTGGATGAATGCACTAAAAGGTGGGTAGAAAGCTGGCTAGATTGTCGGGCTCAACGGGTAGTGATCAATGGCTTCATGTCTAGTTGGCAGCCGGTATCAAGTGGAGTGCCCCAGGGGTCGGTCCTGGGGCCGGTTTTATTCAATATCTTCATAAATGATCTGGAGGATGGTGTGGATTGCACTCTCAGCAAATTTGCGGATGATACTAAACTGGGAGGAGTGGTAGATACGCTGGAGGGGAGGGATAGGATACAGAAGGACCTAGACCAATTGGAAGATTGGGCCAAAAGGAATCTGATGAGGTTCAATAAGGATAAGTGCAGGGTCCTGCACTTAGGACGGAAGAACCCAATGCACAGCTACAGACTAGGGACCGAATGGCTAGGCAGCAGTTCTGCGGAAAAGGACCTAAGGGTGACAGTGGACGAGAAGCTGGATATGAGTCAGCAGTGTGCCCTTGTTGCCAAGAAGGCCAATGGCATTTTGGGATGTATAAGTAGGGGCATAGCGAGCAGATCGAGGGACGTGATCGTTCCCCTCTATTCGACATTGGTGAGGCCTCATCTGGAGTACTGTGTCCAGTTTTGGGCCCCACGCTTCAAGAAGGATGTGGATAAATTGGAGAGAGTCCAGCGAAGGGCAACAAAAATGATTAGGGGACTGGAACACATGAGTTATGAGGAGAGGCTGAGGGAGCTGGGATTGTTTAGCCTGCAGAAGAGAAGAATGAGGGGGGATTTGATAGCTGCTTTCAACTACCTGAAAGGGGGTTCCAAAGAGGATGGCTCTAGACTGTTCTCAATGGTAGCAGATGACAGAACGAGGAGTAATGGTCTCAAGTTGCAGTGGGGGAGGTTTAGATTGGATATTAGGAAAAACTTTTTCACTAAGAGGGTGGTGAAACACTGGAATGCATTACCTGGGGAGGTGGTAGAATCTCCTTCCTTAGAGGTTTTTAAGGTCAGGCTTGACAAAGCCCTGGCTGGGATGATTTAACTGGGAATTGGTCCTGCTTTGAGCAGGGGGTTGGACTAGATGACCTTCTGGGGTCCCTTCCAACCCTGATATTCTATGATTCTATGATTCTATGATTCTATGTCTGAGTTTCATTTAAAACAGTGGGATTACTCAATGGTTTAAAATTATATACATGATGAAGAGCTTTGAGTGATCATGACCTAAGTGGAAAATGGGAGGTTAATGAAGAAAATTACAGGTGAAGTCCTGGCTCATATTAATTTCAGCAGGGCCAGGATATCACCTTTAGGCATGAGCATTCTTTCAAAAAGTAGATTTTTACAACTGAGAAACAGATTATCTCATCATGAGTAATTAAGCAAGTAAGAACCCAAGTCTATCAGAATCATATGTATATGTGCATCAGTGTAAGATAGTTTGACACATTCTCTTTAAATAATCTTCAGTTCCATTGATGCAGCTCTTTTCACTTTGGGGGTTGCACTAGTGTAAGCAGACCAAAATTAAATAACATATTTAAAGCATGTGTCACCTATTCCCTGTGATGTTCTCTTTCACAGGGGAAAAACGTTGTGATACAGCATGGGCTTAATATCAAATAAATTCTCAAATACATCAAACACCTTCAATTATAAGTAGATTTATTGCAAAGCAGACAATGCTTCCAGAAGTTTTAAAAAAATCCCATCCCACCTTAGCAAGTGGTAAAGATATTCTACTTTTCACATTTGCTTGTCAGGGGCTCGATCTAAAATCCATTGCATCTTAAATCCATTGATTTCAATGGGTTCTTGGTTCTGGCCCTAGGTTATGCTAAAGTTTCTGTATTTCTATAGCAAATCTGAAAATATTTCCCCCAGTCCCTCCCTCCAAAAAAGAATGTGGGAGGTGATATTCTTCAACATACAAATATGTGGAAAATTGCATTAATGTTGCCATGAAGACACTCAATATTGATTGCCAGCAGGAATAAGTGTTCTAACTGAAAAAAATCCATATTTTTTTTAAAAAATGGGTTGTGGGCATATCTTTTTATATATAAATATTCAATATTAAAATACATTGTTTAAACCACTGAGTGATGTCTGATAAAATATTCACACAGTAATTAAGCATAATTAGCATTTTAAAATAGGCATCATTTAGATGTTAATTAATTCTTCCTTCCCTTATCTTATGAGACCATATGTGATACGTCTAGCAGCAAAACATGTTACAATGAAATGTTCTTTGGAAGGAAATAGAAAAAAAGCATATACTGAAGGTCCAGAAATGCTCCCAACATACATCATCCAGACCATGAAGGCTATAACAATTATTGTTTAGTTTCTGATGATAAAGGTACTGTAAAATAACAGGACAGGAATATCAGGTGTTACAGGATCAAAGGAAAACCTGTCTCTCCAGTCCCTAGCAGTCAGTTTGCAATGGTACCACCACAGTGTTTTCCTCTTAACTCTCTTTTAAAGCCATTTCTATTGCTTCCCTTTGTGCTGCCAGTCACAATGGGATAATGCTCACCAGGAAGTTGTGACATGTGAAGAGCTCACACTTTCTCTGCAGAGAAAGTGGATATAAACATCTTTCTTTTCGCAACAGCACTTGTCTTCTTATTCTTGTGTTTGGAAACACTTTCAAAAATTAACAAACTAAGAACGGTACATAAAATGAATAGTTTTGAAGTGACTGATAAGCCCAGATGCCCCAAAACATAATAAATTCAAGTAAAAAAAATGCTATTTTAGGGCAAAACTATTAATTGCCCATAAGGTATCCCCACAGGGGAATAGTGGAGCATGGTTTCAATATCCTCTGAGGTATATCTAGATCACCACATGGTGCATGGGAACAGACCCCATGCAGTCAATACTCCCCAGCCCTGGGCACGTGTCAAAGAGGGGAAAGAGATAGCATTGGCTCCATCTCCTCAAAGTGCTGGTCAGTAGTGCAAGTGGTATGCTGCTCCCTGTAAAAGGCTATTGCAAGTTACTCCCCATCAGGAATATGGGAGGAGCAATGGAAGGAATTATGACTTGGGAGACAGTAGAGGTTCCCAACCTGCTCCCTGGAGGTTGGTGCTGCTACAGTCCTAGTGGTTGAAGCAGGAATCAAGCCCAATGGTTATAACAGGAGTCAGAGCCCAAGGTCAGAGCTGGGTTACCTGAAGAGAGGCAAGGCTGCAGCTGAGGCAGGAGTGGGGCTGGAATAAGCAGGTGCAGTAGCTATCTCAGCCAAGGGCAAAGGCATCGAGCAGCTGCTGAATTGCTGAATTGCTGCTGGGCTTAAGAGCTGTCTGCTGACTCTTCCAACCAATCAGATGTCATAGCCAATCAGGCAGCCTGTACAGGCCAAGAGTGCTCTTTAGGTTGCCCTGGCTTTGCTGCAGACCCTGATTTCTGCCAAGCCTCAATCTCACTCTTAACTTTTATTTTCAGAATACAAATTATTTTTATTATTTGAACCTTTGCAAAGCTTAATTTACAAAATACTTAATACTGGAAAGTTGCATTTGAGTTTTTTAAAAAGGGAACAAATGTGAAGTTTAGTTAAGAGAATGACTTCAAAAGGGGTGGGCAGACACAATAAGGGCTCAATTCTGCATTGTGCCTAATTCCATAGCTCAGAGCAACAGCATCTGCATTCCTCCTTCTGTGGTCTACCAAGGGCATCCACTTAAATGTTTGTCTCCCAGACATCACCAGTCTTGGGTGGAGGCACATGTCTTACTCATTTTTGACTGGGGATTTTAAGGCTGCACAGTTCCCTACTTTACACTGTGATATTCCTAGCAAGCCATATTGGCGAAAGAAGGTCAGCACCTGAGCTTTGCTTCCCCTGTTCCCCCTAGATGTATGCCCAGAGTATTACCTGCAGTTATAATTTATCACATAACTCCTTCTAAGCAAGCACGTTTATTCTTAAGGTAAAAGCCTTATGGAGAAAAAACATTAAAAAACCTTCAAGCATTCTAAAAAGCTTACCAAATGTAACCTGCAACTACAGCGTAGGGATCTGGTAGGTTTTAGTCCTTCAAAACCCACAAAGGGGTTTTCTCCCTGGTTACAAGTTCATCCATCTAAGATCTAGAACTAGAACAGATGGGCAGATCAGCCATTTATTTATACAGCTCAGGCTTTAGATCCTGGACTTGTGTAACAGGTAATCAGCAGATAATGACCCTCTAAGGACATAGCTTCATGAGACTGGGTTTTTTGCATAACCAGTTTAAGATTAAGCATGTGCTTAAGTTTCAGAAGTCAACACAACTACTCACATGCTTAAAGATAAGCACATGCTTAAGTGTTTTGTTGAATACATTCCTGAAAGGGGGTGAATAAAATAACATGATATTTCTTTGGTGGAAATTTTTAACCAAGATCTTTCCATCAACATTCTTTGCTAAATCTTACAAATCCTAGGTAGAGAAAACAAAATGGTCGTTAGAGACCCAGAATAATAGCATTCAAGCAGTTATCCTACAAGCTGTGAGACCAGTGTCATCCACCAGACAAATCTAGACTCACTGAGGAGGTGCAGAATATATCAACATCCCATAAACTCCAATTAACCTTTTTAAAACTTCAGAGGGGGGACTGCTGACTTTGTACAGTAGTGCTGCAATGTTTAATACTCCACATAAAACATTAATACATGAAACAATCAGATGAAACCTTTTAACACTTAGGTCTGAAACATCATAATTCAACTTGATTACACTTTCTCCACACAGTACAAGACTACAAGTTAGACATTTCACATTAAATGAGGAATTTACATAAAGTTACCTGCTTTATTAAATGCAAATTAATGCAGAATATTATGCATAAAGAAATAAATAATTGTAGTTACCATTTTGTAAGTCAATTTGTATTTAGCACATTTGTGCTTTCCATATTAGACCAGTCTAAACCAAATGTACATTTTTCTTTTGGCATTTGTCTCTGAGGTTGAACAAAATGAGAGATTTTGATGAATTATCTATTAGTTTTTTCTCAACTATATTTTCTTACTGAATGACCAATCAACAATGGTTGAATCCTGTTCCAAATTATTCCCAAATCCAAGGGGATGTGTAATGTTGGTTCAAATCTAAGATTTTGGAAAGCTCATGACAATGATTATGGCCAATAACATGTCCTAAAGTCAAAGATGTTGGATTTAGGATTTTGGTTTTAGCCCAAATTTGTTTCATACATATGGTATTTCTCTGTTTTTACTCCTTGAAGATTTAATGGGACCTTTGCTGATTTATGAAACAGTGGTTAATACAGATTTGGTGTAAAGTTCCAAGACAAACTAACTGCCTGATCTCCTGAAACAGAAACAAATCCAGTCCAAAGTAACAAAATGTTAATAAATACTGTGTTTGTGTCTACATTGTTGGTTTTGTTTTTCCACCTCAGCTATGTACCCAAGATTTATTTCTACCAATCAAAGTGTACTCTTCACCTGCTCATATTCTATTCCAGGGGTCGGCAACCTTTGGCACGAGGCCCATCAGAGTAATCTGCTGGTGGGCCGCGTGACAGTTTGTTTACATTGACCGTCTGCAGGCACAGCTGCCCACAGCTCCCAGTGGCCGCGGTTTGCCATTCCCGGCCGCCGGGTGCCTGTGTGCTCTTTCCCTGCAAGACTCAGTCTTCAAATTTCATAGTAAAACTGCCTGTCTGTTGTGATTGCCTCTAAGCACTACTCTTATTCATTCCCCTTGTGTATTATTTTTAGCCAGAAGTGTGCTCAGTGCTTTACAGACAATGTAAAGGACAAGGTTGCAGCATAATCTAAATAGACAAAGATCACACAAAAAAATTGGAGCATGGGATTAAACACAAAAACAAAATGGCTGACTCGTTATGTCGGAAGTGTACTTTGCTAGTTCCAACCATCTTCTTCTTGTATGTTGTTGACAGCTGTGTCCTATTTCCCCCTCACTGGAACTAGTCTGCAAGACTGCTTATTTTCATCTTTATTGCTTTTAAATCTCAGTTTTCTTTTCTTTTAGCATAATCCATCATCCTGTTCCCTATTTTCCCTATTCTGCCTATATAGCCCTCATTTATGCTTCATTCAGTTATTCACCACTATACCCAACCTCATTACTGTTCCATTCTGCCTTTTGGTGGAAAACATTTTGTTCAACATACAGAAGAACAAAATAAAATAATATTTTATTATATTGGTGTTTGACCATGCACTGCTAATGAACAATAAGCAATAAGTATGAGCAGTTATACTAATAAGCGTGCTACTTTAAACCCTTTGAGAAAGGCCCAGATAAATAGTGTGGTCTGATAGTATGGATTGCAAATATGAAGCCCTTCTAGAATAGAAAGATTATCTTCTAAATTAAGACACAAAATTCAGAGTCATGGTCTATTCCTGGTTTCACCACAGATAAATGTGGATGTTAGTAAAAAAAATTGATATAGTGTCTCATCAAATCTTACTCTTCAGTAAGGCTACTTCTTCCACCGGGTCTGGGAAGGGCTTGCAACAGGAGCATGGCAGAGTCAAGCCAAGATTTTTCCAAAGTGACTGGTAATTTTGAGTAACTGCAACTTGAGTGCCTGACTTGAGACCTCTTTAAGTAACCTGATTTTACAGTGTGGGATCTCCCTGCTGAACACTTTCTGAACATTAGGCCCCTTAAGGTAACCAAAGTTGGTCATTTTTGATTGAGAATCATTCTATTGTTGATTGGAGCCAAATTCTGTACTCATGTATGTGAAACCCCATTGGCTTCAGAGCAGAATTTGGACTATATGTCCTTCTACTTCTTTTAATAGTCTCTTATTGAGTTTTTTCCATTCTCTGAAATTTCACTCCTTCCTAGTTCAAAAATATTTTTTTCACAATTTGCAAAGCCAGAGTCCTCTGTAATGTGAATTTTGTTCATTAAATAGAATTATGAAAAGAGTAGAACATAATGATTTGTTGGTGCTTGAAAAGTATGTGTTTGTGCAGGTTGGAACATTTTGGTTGCAAAAAGAAACTTTGGGAATGGAAGAAATACAGTGAAAGAGATGAAGGTTAAAGGTGTATGTGTATATGGCCCTCCTCTTCCTACTCCGTGCCCCCACATTACGGAGGTAGCAGTAGGAACTCCACAGTTTACATTGTATTGAGATTTACACTTAACACAGGACTAAAATCCCTCTGCATTACACTTCAATGCTTGAATTTGGCACAAAACCTCAAATTTGGCACAGTAAATCTTCAAGGAACAATTGGATTTTCTATGTAATTCTTGGCAGTGAATACATAAACAGGCTTTATAATCCAAGCTGTTTAGTGCCACTATATGGGTTTAATAGTTATCACTTTGTTCAACAGTGATTCAGTTTAGAATAAATGTATACAATATCTGCCAAAAAACTATTTTTTCTCCTTTGGGGAATAAATATAATATTTGAGAAAATGTATGCTTCAGATAAGTACGCACCATAAACCTAGATTTTAGACAACTTGAAGGTGTATACTTAGCACACAGTCCCTGATTTTACAGCAATTTAGCAGTGCATATGAGTATAGGCTTGCTTTGCAAACATTGAAAATTTATGAGCAAAGATCTGCATTACCGCCAATAGTGGGAAGGCAAATACTTCATTGTAGAAAACATGCTTGCAAGGTCATGATATCCCACAGCTCTTTCGCCTGCTAGAACACCTTAAGTCTTATCATTTCCATTTAGATTTATTTATTCATTTAAATTTAAGAGATTAAAAAGCGGGACAGAATGAGAATCAGTGGTAAAGTGTGTGGTTGTTTTTAGTCTTGTCAGACTATGCAAAATGCCTGGTTATTTAACACATGGGGCATGTATCCAAGTTACCTGTTACTACTTGCCATTTTAAACTGGTTCATTCTTTTTAATAATGGCAGGTCTACACTTAAAATGCTGTACCTCTGCTGCTATAGTGCTTCATTTAAGATGCTGCTACGTCAACAGGAGAGCTTCTCCCATCAGCATAGTTAATCCACCTCCATGAGAGGCAGTACCTATGTTGATAGGAGAAGCCATCCCATAAATATAGTGCTGTCCATACTGTGGGTTAGATCAGTATAACTACCTCTCTCAGGATTTTTTCCCCACACCCGTGTGCAACGTAGTTAAACTGATGTAAGTATATAGTGTAGTCCTGGCCTAAGAAATGATATTGTTATATTGCATAAGTGAATACTGATCAAGCCCCAGTGCTATTTTACCATTAGAATCAATCAATAAACACTGTGGTATTTCTTCCAATATTAGATCATTTGCAGACCCTGCAACCTAGAGAAATTCAGGTGTGAATCAAGATAAAGAAAGCGTGTTTCATTCTTGTGATGTCCTTTGTTGCAGAGAAGAGATAAAATTCATTGGTTATGACAGGCCCCATCAGCAATGCACTTAAGCACATGACAAGCTTAAGCATTAGAGTAAACCCTTTTACTGCAATGGGACTATTCATGAATTTAAAATTAAGCATGTGCTCAAGTACTTTGCTGGATTAAGGCCACAAAAAGATAATTTATCTAATTCACAGGACAATGACAACACTCTTGTTCTCTTTTGCTTTTTAGAGGCCTAAGCCAACTCCTAGTGAATTCAGTGGCAGTATTTCTATTCCTTTCAGTAAGAGTTGGATTGAGGATTTAGGCCCAGATCCTCAAAGGTATTTAGAAGCCTAACTCCCATGGGATCTGGGCCTTTGTTCAAAAAATTAAATCAACACAGACTGTGCTGCCAGGTGTCACCACACAGTTTCACCTTGGCTGGATACAGCAAGCTACTCTGCATGGGCGGACCCACATGGAGCCACCTGGAGTTAATGGGACTGTATGGCTGTAGGGTCCTTCTGTGCAGAGTAATTTGCAGGACTGGAGATCAAGAGGCAGATTTTGAAATCTAGGAACTAGAAAATGCATGTTTCCTGTCACAGGGCGCTCTACTACTGCTGGAACAGCACCTCCTCTTGGCCATTCTGGGGATTAGCTCTGGGAGGCAGATGCCCCTTCCCATGGTTGCACACCATCTCTCTGTCTCTCACTCTCAGTCCCTCTCTTGCTCCAGGAACTACTGTTACCTCTTCGTGGCTCAGCCCTCCAGCAAGGCCACTCAGGATTCTGTTCCCCCCTCCCAGGGTAGGGTCCTTCCAAGTCTCTGTCACTCCTACAGCAACCCAGGCAATCTTCCAGTTCACTGTCCCCCTGGTGCCACTTCCCTGGGGTGAGTAAGGGAACTTGAGCCTGCTCTCTACTCTGGGTTTCAGCCCAGGGACCCTACAACACACAGCCAAGGTCTGTTCTGTCCCCAACCTTGCTGCTTATTCCCAGGGCTACCTCCTATCCCACAGACTCTTCACCACACTGCTCTCTTCAGGGTACACCCTTCCCACCCGACTAGTCCTCTAAGCGTCTACTCTTTCCCAGGGGTTCCTCCTTCCCTCTCTACTACACAGAGGGTGACCACAAACTTCCTCCCAGCAAACTTTGATGCTGTTAGCTTCCTAGGTTATATTAGCCCAGCCCACCTGTGCTCAGGTGAGCTTCCTCTTAATTAGGGCTTTCCTCCCATCCTTAATTCCCCCATTTTGCAGCGTAAAGGGCTGATTAGGCCCACCTGGCCTACCTCAGCCCTCTCAGAGCTAGTGTGGGGAGTATACCCTATAACGCTGCCTGAGATCTCTGCTGCAGACCAGAAATATTCAGTCTGTAAGCTATTATCCCCAGGATGGTTGGCAGTAGTTATCAGGAGAAGTTTGTAAACTTGCTTCAGTAACCATTTCTTGTCACATGTCTTTCACTGAAGTGGCTAAACGTACGGCACTTGTAACTCTCTTGCTAGGTGTGTTCTATAAACCACTATGCCAATTCCTTTGTCCTCTCCTTTAAATCACCATGGATTCTCAGAACCCCTTGGAAGCACTGTGAGAAGGATTCTAAATTGCATGGGAGTGGGATCAGAGATGAGTGGCAGATGTAGTGACAAATGGTGAGGGAGGAAGAGAATGGAGATGGAGAATCTCTTGCTATTGATCATGAAACAAAGAAACCGCTGGCTTTGCAGAATTTTCATCACCATAAGACACATGAAGAGATTTAACTTTTTACCTAGAAAGGCTGTCAAAGACAAATAATCACTGAGGTGCTATTCCATCGAATTGCAAAAAAATGACAAGGAAGGATTTCTTACTATGATGATATAACTTTTAATGTACATGATTAAACCCACATTATTTAAAAAAAAAAACAAAAAAAAAATTACGAACCTGTGAAACTGGTGACATTGGCATACTGGTAATGGGGCAAAATCAATCTCTATTTTGTCCGGTATAGAAGTCAGAGGAAGATGGGCTGCATAATGTGTCCAAAATATAGTTAGCACAAGGTACACAATTGCAATATTTAGCAATTTATGGACAGTTTTCTGGTACTGTTATAGATACTACAGCAGTAGAGTATCTATACTTCATATGGAAAAGAAGGGAAATGGTGAAGGTTACTATGAAGTGGCAGAGCAAGGGTGAAATGTGGGTAGCGTTCTAGGAACTGTGGACCTGACCCGACTCCCTTTGAAGTCAATGGAAAGACCTCTATTCATTTCAATGGGGGCTGGATCAGGCTCTTTATGAACAGAGTAATAGATTTGGGCTCCGATCCTTCATCAGGCTCTGCTAGTGCAGTCCCCTATCCTGTGTGGTGCTCCAGTGACACACTAGGAGTTTGTAATGAACAATCTGGGTCTTAGAGAGCATGAATCACACAGACTGACGGCCCAATCTATGCTGCACAGATGCTATTTACTGAAGTTAGTGGAAGTTTTGCCTGCATGTGGGATGCAGGGTCAAGTCCCAAGTCATATCGTGTTTGAGGGACTCTGCTGCTGCTTTTAAAGCTTATCTTAAAAACTGACATAACAACAACATGGCATAACAGTAGAGATAAATACAATACTTGAAAGTGTCCCATGAAGTTACCAAGAGCAAAAAAAAAAGAAAAAGAAAAGGACATATTAATGAGCCACATTTTCATATATAATATTGTCATAAAGTACATTTCTATTTTTCCTGAGACCGACAGATAGAAACGATCAGTGATTACTGGCAATACAATAATCTTCTATTTTTACATTGAATTATGCTGCTTAAAGGCTGTAACTGTACATTTCACAAGCACAATGGATGACTGGAAAATGTAATTAAGTGCTTTATTGGATGCCATTCGCTTGAAGGAGGACAATAATTTTCAAGTATAAAATGCAAACACTACTCTCCACAACATGACAAGTATGTTTATCTATAAAACATTGTAAAGAAGTATCCTGCAATGTTCTCTGGGCCTTCTTAAATATCTCTAATATGCCACTCAAGAAATGTAGTGATGAGTGAATTTGAAGCCAACCAAATTGAACACCATGACTTTGAATTTTTGACTCAGATACAAACATTAACAGGTTCATTTTCCTCTCACATGCAGTCTCATGTGCTTGTAGGAAAGTCAATTATTTAATCAGGTTGATTTCACCATAAGTGTACTATTACTATAGTCACATCTTTTTCAAGAGCACCCCTTTTCAGTTTTCCTGCTGTGTCTACTGAGGGAATAAGAAGGAAGGGACTCAATCTTTAACTTGATAGGTACCTTCTGTCAGTTCAGGGCAACTGTACCTGTATTTCCCCTCAATGGTCCAGCAAGGGTACCCAGTCTCAGGCTTCCAGATCCCCAGCCATTACCTTTCTTAAGTGCATCATTCTCCCTTCTGACCAAGGTAATCCCAGGCTGTACTGTGTTATTCCCAGCACAGACAAGCTGCCCCAGCACACCTGCTTGCTTTCTCTTTAGAGACGGTTTACAGTGTGAATGCCCACAGTTATAGTTACTGTGGAAGTGTAGTAAAAAGAAAAGGAGTACTTGTGGCACCTTAGAGACTAACCAATTTATTTGAGCATAAGCTTTCGTGAGCTACAGCTCACTTCATCGGATGCAATGGAAGTGTAATAGTCATTTTGTGCTAGGCAAGAGCCCTGCAGAAGATAGGGTAACCTTATTGTTAATAGCACAAGATTTCTAGAAGCGGGGCTTGTGCTAAGCGGCTGGGAAACTTGTCTGAGATGCTGGTTTTTGACTTTGCTTTGATAACTTTAGAATGTAGACTGTACCAGAATTTGTTGAGAAAAATAAGATAGCAGGTAGGAATATGTATAAACAAACTACAGCTGTGATCATTATTGTCTGTAGCAAAAAGTATAAAGGCTTGTCTCAACTGTTTATCTATGGAGCCCTACCTGGAGTGAGGGAGATTCCCTGCCCGGGTGTGTAGTTCCCCCTTGCAATTGCTTGAGAATAAACTGTCTCTGATTTTTTACAACCAACCTAAGAGTGAACACTCTGTTTTCTTCCACAATTATCTGGTGCCGTGACTCAGATGGTAACGCCTGGCTGAGACAGCGGCAGCTACTGCGGACCATTCCCTTTTGAACACCAAGGCGCCAGATAAGAGGTAAGAGACCTTTTGAAATCCCTATTGGGGTATCAGAGGAGGACTGCTCGTGGGGCCGTCTGTCCTTCTTGGACTCACACCATCCAAACTGATTGCTTTTGTAACAAGATCAGACGCAAAGCGGTACTGAGGAACTGTTTGCCGCCCTCAATAACGTTAGTTTGAAGTGGTACTGAGGACTTTGTTTGCCACCCTCAACAAGGTTAGTTATATGCGGTACTGGGGAATCATTTTGCCGCCCCCAATAAGGTTTATGCATCGATGCTGAGGGGTTTTTTTTGCTGCCTCATATAGGGGAAAGGTTGTGTTAAGTCCGGACATATAGCATTAACAAGGTTATTGTTAAGAGATGCATCGTGGTATGAAGGAATGAGTGGGATGTGGTATGTGTGTATGTTTCAGTGTGAATTGAGGGTCACAGGACGATGTCCAGAGCTCTCTGCGAAACTTGCAAGCTCGTGACCGGAGATGTCTCTAATGCAAGCCTTGTGACTGCACCTTAGTGGACCGGTAAAAGGTCCTACCCAAAGTGGGCTGGCTCTGCATGGCATGACCGGTGAGGGGCCTGCCTGATTCTAGGATTGTGTGACCCCATCCTTTTCTTATTCTCAGTCCAGGTCCATTTCCTTGATCTTTTTCCTCCCCCTCTCCTCCCCGCTTGAGCCACTGACTGGTCTGACCATCTCACCGAAAGCAATCAGAGTAAGCAGCGTTGTTCTCTCTGAGACTAGCCGACACTCTTTGCTGAAGGGAGGTGTAGAAAGGCAGTGAACATCCTTGATAAATCTTTCCTGTGTGAATGACCCGAGTGGAAAATAGGAGGTGGTGTGATAATTTTAGCTTTATAAGCCGCTACCCTAGCGGACAGGGCACTCCTGTGTGACTGGAAAATGGGTGGGGGTCAGTCTAAGACTGTTCTCGCACCACTGAAAAGTACACCTGCTCATTATATGTATGTGCATTATAGTCTTAAGACCTGCAGGTATTTAGACAATTGGAACCTTTACACGCGTGATAACTCATCTAAACAATTCCCACTAGAAGGTACCCTCGATTTAGATAAACTCATATATCTCATAGGAACCCTTAAATCACTAAAAGCCTCTGACATACAGTGGGAGCAATTTGTTTATCGGTGGGATGAAGCTACAAAGAGACTCCATGAGTCTCGGGTGAGGAGTCTGAAGGACTCCCAGGAAAAATTAAAGACTCAAGTACAGGATCTAAAAACTAAATGCCAAACATCTGGGTGCCTCCCAGCCCGAGCAGTTTCCCCTGCTCCCTTATATCCCCAATTAGTTAAGACTGAGAGCGAGGAGGAAGCCGCTGAGGACATAGTGGATTTTTTCAGCAGTGCTCCACGGCAGCAGCCGTTGCCTCCTCTTCCTCCCCGCCCTCCACAGGTTGCGCTTTCTAATGTTTTTCATGCGGCAGTGCAGACCTTACTGCCTCATGTATCAACCGCCCGCATGGTTCTCTCTCCGGGTGGGGGGCTTCCTCTTCACCCCCCCATGAGCAGCTGAGAAGTGGTTGCAATCCTTCCATTAGTTTGCCTGTCCCTGGTTTGCCCAACCCTGATTCTTCTTCTAGCCCGGTTTCCCACCACATGAGGAGCCAGGTACCAACATTCCAGACTCCCTTAAGACAATTGCCTAGTGATGGAAATAACTTGGTTACAGTTCATACCCCTTGGACACCAGGGGACCTCAGAAACCTAGTGAAGGAATTTCCCAATGTCAGAGAGGAGTCAGAAAAGTTTAGAGAGGCGCTCTGGACAGTGATTCAGTGTTATAATCCATCATGGGCAGATGTTAATCAACTTTTGCAGGTAGTTATGCCGCCCAAAGTTCGACAGCGGCTCTCCCATCAGGCCGATTGGCCCAATGCCAACCCTGGAATTGACAATGCCCTGACTGAGGCTAGGAATCGCCTTTTGGCCGCCATTACTGATGTTTGCCCGAGGAAAACGGATTGGACAAAGATTAATAACTGTAAACAGAACAAAGGCGAGTCCCCTGCTGATTATCTAGACTAACTAAGGTGTTTGAACAACATTCGGGCATTGCCCAGCCAGCAGATAACGTCAGAGAGGGAGTTGGGGCTGCCTTTGCTCAGGGACTCTTACCAAAGGTCCAGCAGCAGTTAAGGACTATCTGCATTGGCTGGCAAACTAAACCCCTTTCTGAATTGGTGATAGTTGCCAACCATTGTACAGCTTGCATAGAGCGGAAGAAAGAAAGTACTGAAACAAAACTCTTGGCCTCGCAGTTACAAACTTATCAATATAGAGGCCATGGGGAAAAGAGGGGTGGGAGAGGACAAGGTCGAGGTCGGGGAAGAGGGAGAGGTCCCTCATATCCTACCCAGACAGGGAACACTGCATGCCACTTTTGTGGCCAGGAGGGACACTGGAGAAATGAATGCCCGAACTGACCACCTCAAAATCCTCCACCTCCTTTCCCAAACCCTAAAGCACCTGTTTTTGCCCCACAAAATACTTCTTACTAGGATAGCCTGAGGGAACGTAACTGCATCATGAATCCTTTAATCCCTATTAATCAAGAAGGCCCATATGTCAATTGTGAAATTGCAGGACAATCTGTAACCTGCCTTGAGGACACAGGAGCCAGCAAATCAGCTCTAAGGTGTGTTGAGTTTTCCTCTGTTCCCCTGACCTCCTTATCCATTAATGCTGTTGGCATTTCAAACCAACCTGTTCCACACCCTGTCACAAAATCCCTTTCTGTCTCCCTGGGGCCCCTTTCTGATAAACATGCCTTTTTACTTAGCCCCTCGTCTCCTGTCAGTCTGCTGGGATGGGATCTTTTGCGTAAATTGGGCTGTACCACCTATTGTACACCAGATGGCGTATTCTTACGAGTTCCTGCTAGCTACTTTGCAGGTAGCAGAGCTGGCCAGACCACATATAGCTCTTAGCCCTGATCTCGTTAACTTGTCACAAGTACCCTCTCATCTCTGGTCTCAGCATGCAAATGAAGTTGGGCAGATTCAAATAGCCGAACCAGTTAAGATTCTTGTTGATCCTTCTAAACCACTTCCAGGGTACCACAGTACCCGCTGCGTCCTGAAGCAGAGGAGGGAATAGGTCCAGTAATAGAGTCTTTGTTACAGCAGGGTATTATTGTTCCCACTACTAGTTCTTGTAATACACCTATTTTCCCTGTAAAGAAACCAGGAAAAAACACCTATCACTTTGTTCAAGATCTCCGTGCGGTTAATGCTGTTGTTTTGCCCTCTTTTCCAGGGGTCCCAAACCGGGCTACAATTCTTTCTTGTATTCCTTCTACAGCCACTCATTTTACTATTAAGTGTCAGAGGGGTAGCCGTGTTAGTCTGGATCTGTAAAAGCGGCAAAGAGGCCTGTGGCACCTTATAGACTAAAAGACGTAATACGTCTGTTAGTCTATAAGGTGCCACAGGCCTCTTTGCTTCATTTTACTGTTGTGGATCTTTGTTCGGCTTTTTTTTTCCATTCCCATTCACCTTGACAGCCAATACTTGTTTGCCTTTACCTATAAATGGTGCCAGTACACCTGGACTCGCTTACCCCAGGGGTATACTGACTCTCCATCCTTGTTATCCCAGATCTTAAAGAAGGATCTGGATGATGTGTTTTTTCCAGGAAAGTCTGTACTTGTCCAATATGTGTATGATCTTTTGTTGGCATCCCCTTCTTTTAAATCCTGTAAAACTGACACCTTGGTTCTTTTGACTGCTCTTGCTGCCAAAGGTCACAAGGCATCTCAGGAAAAACGCCAGCTGTGTCAGCCCAGAGTTCATTGGTCATAATATTGGTCATAATATTGCACTTGGCACTCGCCATATACCAGATTCTCACATTTCAGCCATTTTAAATATGCATAGGCCTGTCACTATTTCTCAAATGCAAACTTTCCTTGGTATGACTGGGTACTACAGACAGTGGATTTTGGGTTATGCAACAATGATTAAGCCATTGCAGGACCTAAGTCAGGCACCCCTGAGCCACTTCCATGGTCCCCAGAGGCTGAACAAGCCTTTGCGGCCATTAAGCAGGCCTTCTCCAGTGCACCGGCCTTGGGACTTCTTGATTATGCTAAACCATTTATTCTTTTCTGTCACGAGCGTAATGGGTTTGCCTTGACTGTATTAACGCAAAAACACAGAGATAAACACCGTCCCCTTGCTTATTACATCACAGCTCTGGACGCTGTGGGCGCTGGTTTTCCTCCCTGTCTCCGAGCTGTAGCAGCAGCTGTCCTTTCTATGAAGTTATCCGAATCTATAGTCTTAGGCTCACCCTTGACTGTTTCTGTGCCTCAAGCGGTAGCAGCTCTCTATTTAAAATCTAAGACACAACATCTGTCTACTTCTCGCCTCACTAAATATGAGCTTGTGTTGCTGTCTACATCTCATATTACCTTGGCTCACTGCCCCATTTTAAATCCTGCTTCTCTGTTGCCTGGGCCAAGAGATGGAGAACCACATGACTGTGTATCTGTAACTTCTGTACTTACCCGCCCGAGAGACGACCTTATGGATATGCCTTTGCAGAATCCTGATCTTATTTATTTTGTAGATAGCTCTTGCTCAGGAGATTTTAGGGGTAAATTGGTCGCTGGTTATGCTGTATGTTCTTCACATTCTGTTATTGAAAGTGATTTCCTTCTTTCTGTGTTTTCAGCCCAGGTTGCTGAGCTTATTGCCTTGACCAGAGCCTGCACTTTAGCTCAGGATCAAGCAGTCACCATCTGTACAGATTCTCGCTGTGCCTTTGGAGTGGTACATGATTATGGTTTACTTTGGAAGTACAGGGATCTTCTTACATCCACTGGTTCCCCTATTAAAAACATTCTGTATGTATCTGCTCTTTTGGATGCTGTCATAAATATAAAGGGAAGGGTAAACACCTTTAAAATCCCTCCTGGCCAGAGGAAAAACCCTTTCACCTGTAAAGGGTTAAGAAGCTAGGATAACCTCACTGGCACCTGTCCAAAATGACCAATGAGGAGACAAGATACTTTCAAAGCTGGAGGGCGGAGAAACAAAGGCTCTCTCTGTCTGTGTGATGCTTTTGCCGGGAACAGAAAAGGAATGGAGTCTTAGAACTTAGTAGGTAATCTAGCTAGATATGTGTTAGATTCTGTTTAGTTTAAATGGCTGATAAAATAAGCTGTGCTGAATGGAATGTAGATTCCTGTTTTTGTGTCTTTTTGTAACTTAAGGTTTTGACTAGAGGGATTTTCTATGTTTTGAATATGATTACCCTGTAAGGTATTTACCATCCTGATTTTACAGAGGTGATTCTTTTACTTTTTTTCTTCAATTAAAATTCTTCTTTTAAGAACCTGATTGCTTTTTCATTGTTCTTAAGATCCAAGGGTTTGGGTCTGTGTTCACCTATGCAAATTGGTGAGGATTTTTATCAATCCTTCCCCAGGAAAGGGGGTGTACAGCTTGGCAGGATTTTTGGGGGAAAGACGTTTCCAGGAGGGCTCTTTCCCTGTTATATATTTTCTAGACGCTTGATGGTGGCAGCAATAAATTCCAAGGGCAAAATGTAAAATAGTTTGTACCTTGGGGAAGTTTTAACCTAAGCTGGTAAGAATAAGCTTAGGGGGTCTTTCATGCAGGTCCCACATCTGTACCCTAGAGTTCAGAGTGGGGAAAGAACCTTGACAGATGCTCTTTTATTGCCTAAAGCTGTTGCTATTGTTAAATGCACAGCTCATCAGACCCCTCATGATGAAGTTACGCGTGGAAATGCTTTGGCTGATTCTACAGCCAAAACCGTGGCCTTTCTTCCCCTCAGGTTTACTTTTTTTTGTGCCTTGATTGAGCAGCCGCTAGCTTCCCTGGAGGATCTTGCTAAGATCCAGGAGGGGGCGCCAGAGGCTGAGACATGTTCTTGGAGTGCTGCTGGGTGTACTTTACACCCTGATCACCTTTGGCATTCCCAGGATGGCCACTTGGTTGCACCTCAGGTGCTCTTGCCCTATTTTGCTCGCATGTACCATGGAGCGGCGCACGTGGGCAAAGGGGAGATGGTTGCTGCAGTCAAACGGGACTGGCACACACTGGGATTTGCTTCTGTAGCTCACCATTACTGTCAGCCATGTATGATCTGCCAGCAACATAATGTTGGCAAAGCTATTAAAGTTAAGCCGGCAGCCCATCCCCCTCCCTGGGGACCTTTTATGAATATTCAAATGGATTTTATTCAACTGTCTAAATGTTGTAGTTTTAGTTGATGTCTTTTCAAGCTGGGTTGAGGCCTTTCCTTGCAGAAAGGATCCTGAGAAACCCTGCCACTCGCTGGAACCAGGAGATTGGGTCCACAGAAATGTCCGTCAGCAAAAGACCACCCTGGCGCCACGCTGGAAAGGCCCTTACCAAGTCCTGCTGACTATCAACACCGCTGTGAAGTGCCAAGGACTGACTGCCTGGACCCAGGCTTCTCACACTGCAAAAAGGCCCCTCCACCTCGAGATGACTCTCTGGCTGATGATCAGCCTATTTCTCCTCCTGGTGCTGCTGTTTCTTTTGGACCGCAGGGAAAAAAGACAAGGTGAGGTGCTAGTAACCTCTCCCTTGTCCATGGACAGAACTACCATGCATCGAGATTTTGCTAGAAGAACTAAAGCATTACATGGTGATGTGCTAGTAACCTCTCCCCTGCCTCAGGCTGAAACACAACTGTTCCAAGGGAGAAGGAACTTTCGCTCCACTGAACCTGCCCAGGCCCAGGAATTCCTGACCACAAGGGACATTAAGAACTGGCACTGGTGGCAGAAATGGAGTATTGTATACTGGCAGGGAGGAAATTGTGGCGACCAGTCTTGGGAATGTGGTATCCATTGGATTTTGGAGTTTTGTCCAAGTACTGCGCGCTGTGCTTTTGGACAGGTACCTTCAACATGTAAGCACTCCCCAATTGGATTTCAGATGATGAATACCAAAGGTGTCTTGCTGCCACAAACGCTACCCCTAACATCTCCCCCACCACCACTACCACCCCTGTAATTTATCCAAATACAGATAATACCATATATTCTGATGAAATACAATAGCCAAGACCTTCACATCTTAGTGATTTACTGAAATTCTGCTCGGAAAATGTATTCTTTGAGATTCAGAATAAGTCATATGAGCAAACAACTGAATGGAAAACAAATGGGTTGGTGGAAATAGAAATATATGACATCACTACAAATTAGCCCCAAGAATCTGAAATTGAGATTAACGGGTTCTACTGGGAGGTAGATATGATGGCCGTTCCCGGAATTTGTAGTATGTTAGATGAAAGCGGCCCTTATTGTTACTTGGTCACCCAATTAGTGAATAATCAAACATATACCAAAGAGTCTGTTCAGCCACTGGTAATTTTACCTGTACTGGAATAATCCCAGTAACCCATAATTTAACCTGCACTATATTGCAATATACCCCTTCATACGCTATTAGTGCTAATGCCTCCCGGAAGTGTTTGAAACTGTTTAGCCAACAAATGTGGTATGATACGTCCCCTAAGAGAGATGTGCTAGGATATTGATGGACTGTGATTAATGCTGCACGAGGGACTATAACATTCACACTGCCCTTATCCAGTTTTCAGGTCACCTTTACATATCCTAATTGCTCAAAAGGAGCTTCCATCAGGTTAGCACAGCAAAGGGCCTGGGTTTCTTCTAGAAAGAAAAGGGACTTGACTGATCACCTATGGGATGATGCCAATAGCACAGCTGCAATTTGGAATATTTATAAAGGCCAACAACATGAAGAGAAATTGGGACAGTTGGAGAAGGCCATGGGTCTTATGACTGGAGCACAGCTAACCCAGGTACAGGGTGGAGTTGGTGAATTGCGTGTTATCGCTACCCTTAGTTCAATGACCCAGAAGCTTCTGACGATGATGGTGCTAAATATCACTGAGGCTGGGAAGGCATTGCAGTGGGACCTGGCTTGTTCAGAAATTCAGGATTTCCTGAATGACCAGCTCATGGCCATTCAGAGTGATCTGGAACATCTGGCTTGGCCCACTGCCCTTACAGACACTTCAGGAGTATCATCTGATCTGTGGCCATGGAGACATACTTGGAGATTTTCTGGGTGGAAGTGCACGCGTTCGCAGTGCTCCTTCCAAGCATACAGACCGATTGGAGGGATGTGGGCTCCCACATACCGAATCCTACTGGGTCTGTGGGGAGGATGCATGTGGGATTGGAAAATTCACCGAGACATTTGGGAAATTAAACTACCCAATTCCCTAATTTTGGGAAATTAAACTACCCTGGTATGCCTAACCGATTTATAGTCAGTGCTCCTGGAATAACCCCTGACATTTGGATAGGGAATCAATGGCCCTAAGAACCCCCTCAGCTTCAGTATGTATGAAAACTGAAGCCAGGGGAAGGTGTCACTGTTCATGAAAACATTTGTTGGGAGGGTATGGGACAAGGAACTACCTTGTTTTTTCAAGATAATCTGTTTTTTCAAGATAATAATAGCTGTGTGTATGTTAAGGCCACCACTTTGCAAGTCATACATTTTAATCTCACCACTGCTGCAGGAAATCATATTATTTACTGGCCTGCAGACAGAGTTCTACAATCAGCCCTGAGATTCCAGAGACCCTTTAATTGGACTGCCTTAGTACCCGACCGATTCCAGAATTTGCTTTTAATCCTACCAGAGGTCCAAAAAATCTCTGAATTACAAGGGAAAATTCATATGCTCCAAAATACATATCAAATAGAGAAGTATGCCTTTCATACAGCCTGTAGAGTATCTACTTTACGTACTACTTATGATGTATTGTGTTCTGTGACTAAGGCCATACAACAACCCCATCATAATTACAATGGGAGTGTTAATGCTTTTATTGCTTTTGCTTGTTTTAGGATTATGTTATTGTTGTTATAAAGGACGTAATAATAATACCTTCCATGTTCATACTAACCATGAATTGCCGTTGCATCCACCCAAAGCCCATGAGGCTGAACCATTTGATCTGGAATCAGAAATGCAAGGTTTGGTGAAAATGGAAGTTTAAGATTGTTTGTTGTGCTGGAAGCACAAAAGGGGTGTGTGTGGAAGTGTAGTAGTCATTTTGTGTTAGGCAAGAGCTTTACAGAAGATAGGCTACCTTATTGTTAATAGCACAAGATTTGTAGAAGTGGGGCTTGTGCTAAGCAGCTGGGAAACTTGTCTGAGATACTGTTTTTTGACCTTGTTTTGATAACTTTGGAATGTAGACTGTACCAGAATTTGTTGAGAAAAATAAGATAGCAGGTAGGAATATGTATAAACAAACTGCAGCTGTGATCATTATTGTCTGTAGCAAAAAGGTATAAAGGCTTGTCTCAACTGTTTATCTATGGAGCCCTACCTGGAGTGAGGGAGATTCCCTGCCCGGGTGTGTAGTTCCCCTCTTGCAATTGCTTGAGAATAAACTGTCTCTGATTTGTTACAACCAACCTAAGAGAGAAGACTCTGTTTTCTTCTACATTACCATACAACACTTCTTATGCAAACCTACTTTGTTCCTAAGGTAAGAGCATTACAGAGAAAACATATTAAAAACAATCCAAGAATCTATATACATGCTAATAAGCTTACTGGAATTCACCCCAACCCTAACATGGGATCTGGCAGGAGCAGTCCTTCAACACCCTACCCAAGAGGTTCCCTTGTGGTTTCAAGTTCATCACAGCTTCAGCTCAGAACCAGCACGCAGTCATATGGGCCTCAGTAGGCCCAGTCCTTCCAACCCTTCCCTGGGGATTGGGGCCTTTCATTGAGTCTCTCAGTTTGCTGGATCAAGAATAAGTCCCTGAGCCTATTTAAAACCAGGCTATTTAACTAAAAATCGTTTCTTTGTCTGGTCATCCCTGGACAATCCAGTTTTAACTAGCATATGTGGATCTTGCCAAGGGGGTGGCTTCGAAGGTCTGATAATCAGAGGAATTATATTAGCATGCACTTCCTCCTAGAGGAGTTACAACTCCACAATAACATATTTGCATAACATAATAACATAATTGCATTTTTCATAGAATGGACCCCAAAGGTATGAAACCCAACTCAGTACTGTTTAACTTAATTCAATCAATATTACATTAATTCAATAAGGTTTGTCCAGGATGTTGTAGGATATTGTCAGTCTGTCAATCCTCCCACTCTGCTGTTGTACAGAGCATTTAGCTTTGTACCCTCGACCCCAACATGGCAGCAGTGCTTCTTCTTTCAGGGAGCTCTGCGATAGGGGCCCTGCTGCTGTACAGGGTTGAGGAAGAAGACATCCCTGCATGCGCTAAGAAGCATGATGACTGTGGTACTCATAAGATATGCATATTGTACAAGCTATATCTGCAGATCTCAGAGGGGACAGGAACTGCAGTTAGCTGTGTTCTTTGTGTCCCCCTGCAATGGTACACCTGTGTTTAAAGTACAGTAAATATAGATCATGCATTGATGAGATTCACACGAGAAAATTGTGAATCCTGCCCACCCCATGATCTTCAAAAGCAAGAAGAATTCTGGGTTTTCCCATTCCTAAAGAAAAAACTCCAGAGCCAGACTGGATGGCTTAGTAGTTCAAAACTTGAGGTCTGAAACCACAGATTCAATGCAGCCTGTAGGATTTCTAAAACAGATAACTGAATAATAGTTTACTCTGTTTGTTTGGGTCTCTCACATGAGCATATAAAAACAATATCTAGTTTAATGGTAAAGAATATTAAGGACCAAATCCAAGACAGAGCTAGTGTAAACTTAGCACAGCTGAGGAAAGTGAGGGAGAATGCTGGCAGCTCTACTTCGCCTTCCTACTACCTCCATCCTCGTTGGCCAGAAACCAGAAAAGGCTGTGTAGGAATATAGATCCACATTAGTCCTGTGTGAACTATTGTTTTAAATTGAGTTTGGATATTAGCATGAGCAATAGGCCCAAAGAATGTGACCAAAAAGAATGAAATCATGAGAAAGAAGAGTTATGTTAGTGTAGTGACCCTTGAAATACCAGCATTATCTTATTTAAGGCTTACAGTGAGGTATTCAAAATAAAGAAAATATGGTTAATTTGTTACCAGGTGCTGAGTTCAGCTCTAAAACTCCCTCATCTGGCTTGGCTTAGGTCCTATAATCAGCAATGAGATCGCTTCTTTGTTTAGTGTATTTCTTTGTCTAGTGGGTTTCTTTGTCAGAGCTTTTGTTTATCCCTCATGAGTCACACCAGGACTGAAAGGTATGTTGTAAATATTTTGGTCAATGCTTATAGCTGTCTTGTTCCTAGGACATAGAGTACAAGTGTATATACACTTATGTACTGGCATTTTGGATGTAACCAACACCAGGTGGCCTCTGGACTAATAAAGGAATGCTTGTGTGGAAACTGAGTCATGGTAAACCTTGATAAAATTATGAGAAAAATTATTTCCAACAGGCCCCCTGGGTTCCGTGATTCCAATGGACAGCTGTGCTGACTACACTCCACCTGTTCCTCTCGCTGCTGCACATCCCCTCTCCAGACGCACTGCCTTAGAGCTTGCTATATTGACTCTATGCTTCCTTCCCTTCTGTCAGGGGAATCCTCAGCTGCTTCTATAGGGCAGCTGAAGCAGCATAAACCCACCAAAGCCAAGGCAGAAGATCTGGTTCTAAACATTTTTTTTTCTTCTAAGATTAGGAATTTGCCACTGTGTCCCCCCACACAACCCCCCACACATACGGTTGTGTACCATACTGTGGGTCAGTTCTCTGCATGGCTTCCAGCCTCCCCGCAGAGGTGGCTGCCTTTCAAGGCTGTTGTGGGTATATAGTTGGTAAAATGTTTTGGGATCACAGTAACTATAGTACTGAAGAATACTATTCACTATTATTACAGTGTGATGCTGTTTTCAGGCACTTGGGGCTCATAACTATTTTGTAAGAGTTTTCCCAGTAGTGAAACTTCCTTTGGTTTTATTTCTTGTCAGAGATGCCCTGGAATACCTGACTGATTTACATATACTGTAGGATAATGAATGAAAATGAATGGCTTGCCAAGTTATAAATCCATCAAGAAGTTCTGATGATATAAAGTTCAAGAGTAAAGCTTGACCAATTCAAGAGCATGAGCTTGATTTAAAACTTGGCAATTGATTTATTAGAGCTTCACATAAAAGTTTTCATATGAAGAAAACCCAGTGTACCTTGGCTTTTTGCCTGTTCTGAAAAAAAAGAAAAGTAAAAGAAAAGAATACTTTTTCATTGAGAGCAGCTTTGTTCATTGGTGCCACAAATGGAAAGGAAAAATGTATTGGAAAGAAAGGGAGATTAAAGTTAAAGGGGAAATTCCATTTGCTGTGAGATGTGTTTGGAGCTCAAGCAGTAGTCAAGCAATCAGCAGTGCTCTCTCCCTGACAGCGGAGAGAGGATGGAGGAGGAAGAAGTGAGCTCAATGGCGGACAGTAAAATATCTTGATTACTGGGAGGTGCTGAGTACCCATAACACCTATTGAAGTCAGTGGGACATGCAGGGCTCAGTGCTTCTCAGGATCAGGCCCATAGAAAATAAATCGGTCAAATCCTTCACCAGATTGGGTGGGGAGGAAAAAGGGAGTATTGTGTTGATTGGAGACAAGGTAGGAACCCAGACTGATAGACAAGGATTTGTATGAAAATTATTCCCTTTTTCATTTATACTGGTTTAGAAAAACAAAACCCAGTATTTTCACTTTTATGTTGCAAGGAATGTCAGAAGAAAGGTTGTGGCCTATGACAGCAACATCAAACTGGGATAAATCAGCATAAGTGTATTGACTTTAATTGATCTCTGCTAATTTACAGCAGCTGGGGACCTGGCATGTAGAAAGTAAAGTACTAGCACTGTATAAAAAACAAAAGGACCGGGAAAAGATTTTTTATTCTTGTACCCATACATCCAGGGCTTCTTCATTTAAGAGACTGTGATAACTCCAGACAAGGTGCATGCTGATAAGTAGCCCAGTTCTGTCTCCTAGCATGAAACAGCGGTAAAGAATTGGTCACTTTCCTCTAATGCTGAACAAGGTATTTTATTAGAAGGAAGGAAAGAGTATTATCCCCAGGGTTACTCTGTCTCTATGCTTCCCTGTAGAGTTTCTGCCTGGAGCCCCTACCTCACTCTGCCTCGCTTCCTGCTATAGATTTAACATTCCCCACAGCACCCTCCCACACACTGATTGTTATTTTACTCATCCAAGGAAATTCTGTTTTCATCCATGCAGGAAAGCACAGGCTTTTGCAGAGTTCCTGGGCATGTGGGCAGTGTGCTTCCTATACCATCTCTTAAAATAATCCAGCAGCTGTGCATTTCATATACAGTGACAATGCACATTGTTGGCTCCAAATTAATAACTTACTATTCATTATTCTATTGAAAATCATTAATTTTATATAAAAACAATTAAAAATCAGTGATTTAATAGACCTTGCAAGGGTGTATTTTCACTCTGATGCTCCCATTAATGCTGGAAGTTGCAGTACATTGTATTCATTGCGGGGGAGGGGTGTTAATCAATCCATTAGCCTGTATATGTGATTTCACTAGGGAAAGATGAGAACTATAAGTGCTGATGAAGCAAATGGGGAGATTATTGAGCTGAGGAACATAATTATTACAGCTGTAATAGCTCTTTATGTTACCTTTTTAATGCATCTGAATATTCCCCATGCATTATAATGATATGGTTAGGGACTATTTAGAAAAGCTGGAAGTGCACAAGTCCATGGGGCCCGATGCATTGCATCCGAGAGTGCTAAACGAGTTGGCGGATGTGATTGCAGAGACATTGGCCATTATCTTTGAAAACTCATGGCGATCGGGGGAAGTCCTGGACGACTGGAAAAAGGCTAATGTAGTGCCCATCTTTAAAAAAGGGAAGAAGGAGGATCCTGGGAACTACAGGCTAGTCAGCCTCACCTCAGTCCCCGGAAAAATCGTGGAGCAGGTCCTCAAGGAATCAATCCTGAACCACTTACACGAGAGGAAAGTGATCAGGAACAGTGAGCATGGATTCACCAAGGGAAGGTCATGCCTGACTAATCTAATCGCTTTCTATGATGAGATTACTGGTTCTGTGGATGAAGGGAATGCAGTGGATGTATTGTTTCTTGACTTTAGCAAAGCTTTTGACACGATCTCCCACAGTATACTTGTCAGCAAGTTAAAGAAGTATGGGCTGGATGAATGCACTATAAGGTGGGTAGAAAGTTGGCTAGATTGTCGGGCTCAACGGGTAGTTATCAATGGCTCCATGTCTAGATGGCAGCCAGTATCTAGTGGAGTGCCCCAAGGGTCGGTCCTGGGGCCGATTTTGTTCAATATCTTCATTAATGATCTGGAGGATGGTGTGGATTGCACTCTCAGCAAATTTGCGGATGATACTAAACTAGGAGGAGTGGTAGATATGGTGGCAGGTAGGGACAGGATACAGAGGGACCTAGACAAATTGGAGGATTGGGCCAAAAGAAATCTGATGAGGTTCAACAAGGATAAGTGCAGAGTCCTGCACTTAGGACGGAAGAATCCAATGCACCGCTACAGACTAGGGACTGAATGGCTAGGTAGCAGTTCTGCAGAGAAGGACCTAGGGATTACAGTGTACGAGAAGCTGGATATGAGTCAACAGTGTGCCCTTGTTGCCAAGAAGGCCAATGGCATTTTGAGATGTATAAGTAGGGGCATAGCCAGCAGATCGAGGGACGTGATCGTTCCACTCTATCCGACATTGGTGAGGCCTCATCTGGAGTACTGTGTACAGTTTTGGGCCCCACACTACAAGAAGGATGTGGAAAAATTGGAGAGAGTCCAGCGAAGGGCAACAAAAATGATTAGGGGTCTGGAACGCATGATTTATGAGGAGAGGCTGAGGGAACTGGGATTGTTTAGTCTGCAGAAGAGAAGAATGAGGGGGGATTTGATAGCTGCTTTCAACTACCTGAGAGGTGGTTCCAAAGGGGATGGTTCTAGACTATTCTCAGTGGTAGAAGATGACAGAACAAGGAGTAATGGTCTCAAGTTGCAGTGGGGGAGGTTTAGGTTGGATATTATGAAAAACTTTTCACTAGGAGGGTGGTGAAACACTGGAATGCGTTACCTAGGGAGGTGGTAGAATCTCCTTCCTTAGAGGTTTTTAAGGTCAGGCTTGACAAAGCCCTGTCTGGGATGATTTAATTGGGGATTGGTCCTGCTTTGAGCAGGGGGTTGGACTAGATGACCTCCTGAGGTCCCTTCCAACCCTTATATTCTATGATTCTATGATTCTATGATATATTACATTTAAATAGCACTTTTCAGTGGGAAAGGATTATCAAAGTGTTTTTGCAGCTTGTTATACAGTTGACTACTGGTTTGCTCAAGGCACTTCAACCACCACTGAAAAGCAACTGATTCTGGGGAGAGACAAGATAATTCATTAAAACAATGCTCAGCAACTCTACTTCCTGTTCTAAACAGCGGTATAAAGGATCATTTGAAACTGCTAGGTAATACAGGAAGGCAGATGTGACTTGATTTGAAACATATGGGCTTAATTTGCTCAAAATTATATAGTTTAGCTATTCCTTTGGAATCTATATTCAGAGGATAAATGATGTTCTTCAAGAAAGAGTTTTACAAAAGATGCTCAAGAAGATCATTACAAAATTAATAGGAATTGACTGCAGATTACTTTCACTTTTTTTAAAAAAATGTTAAAAGCAAAGAACCAGGGCCTGTATTCTCAAAGGTACCTGAAACTTTAACACTCTTATGCCACCTGATCTTTCTGTCACTGCAATGTGAAAATGCACCTTGCCTTGATTAATATTCTACTAATCCATGACAAAGTACCCATATCACTCACAAGCTTACATTCTCTGCAAGTTCCTGAGATATGCCTCATTAACTGGATTACTTGTTTGATCTGAACACTGTCATACAGTTCTGTTGACAGCTAGGATGGCTTGCTTTGGATTGCACTGTAAATGGTCTTTATTAATGTCAGCTCCCTGATGTAATGTCTTTCCAGATCTCTCTCCAGTCTATGGAACGTGGCCCAAGGTCAAACAGTTTGTGAATAATTGTGAATATAAATGTTGGTTTCTTGTCTGAGTTATTATAATATTATTGTAGGTAACCTTTGATCTGCCTTCAAGGTAAAATAAATATGAAAAAGTATGTGTTGAATGGCTCTTTTTCTTCACAGAGGCAAAAATATGTTCATCTGTACTAACTTTTTTTTTCTTATAACTTCTAAGAGAATTTAATGCTTGTCAAAGATGGGCTTCTGACATCCCTCAGACTAAAATCCTCAATTATCTACTGATCAGGTAGAACATGGTCAATGGCAGCCCAATTTTCCTCTCAAAAAGAGCAACTCATCCAATTGGAGACATCCATCCTGTTCCCTGAGGCACACCTTTCTACCTTCCCATATTCTGTCTGAGAACTCAATCAATTTGCATGACAGTGAATAGGAGGCTTTCTAATAACTCTAGTGGGAGTTGGATCAAAACCCAAGTAGATGTCAGATGTCATTTTCGCATTCTCTGTTCCTGGATAATTTTGACCCCTCTGCTGAACCTACTTTGACTTGAAATTACTTAATGAGATATAGTCCTGAATAAAAGTGTTGAATGGGAAATCTGATTCTAAACCAGAATCAGACTCAAATTTACATCCTTTCTCTACCATGGGCAAAACCAAAACTTCCTATCCAAATAATTAACTACTGGAACAATGTATCAAAGGTTGTGGCGGATTCTCCATTGCTGCCAATTTTTCAATCAAGATTGTATTTTTTAAGATATGCTCCCGTTCAAAAAGGAATTATTTTATGTCCTGTGTTATACAGGAGTTCAGACTAGATGATCACAACGGTCACTTTCAGCCTTGGAATCTCTGAATCTCTGAACAACCCCTGCACTTTGTGATTTCAATCTGGATCCAGATCTAAATTTTGAAATTCAAGCCCATGTCTAAGTGTAACTTTAAAAAAATCAGTTGGTGTTTATTTTTTTATAATATTTTTTACTTCAGTGGGCTTATGGGCCCTGAAAACCTATTTGAAATTTTGCACTCTTGTGAAATAAATAAGAATGAGTATCCCCGTATTTTATAGAGAAAAAAAAAACAGGGTTATGGAGAGAACTAGGATTCAGATGTAGAAGTTCTGGCTTTCAATCCCATAGTTAGTGATTAAAATCCAAGTCTCAATAGTTCTGATTGGGTTTATTTATAGTATATCCTCAGGGCATGGAGCAATAAAGAAACTACTGGTTCTTTTATCTTGTTTCACTTTTATTAAGCTGACAACCTTTATTGAATAGATGGAAAAACAGCAAGAGCCCAATTCTGTGCTGATTTACACCCCGTGCAATTGACGTTAACAAAGTGCATGTAGTGTAGATCAGCACAGAATGTGGTCCCAAGATCTCACTGACACAATACATAAATATGCCCAAAAGCCTAGCAATACATCTGCCTCGTCAATCATGAAGCAGAGTCAATTTATTTGGATCAAAGTTGCAGCCATATGATGGACACTCTTACTAAACCTTATTACCTCTACAAAGGGTCATTTTTTGGGTCACAAAGCTACAGAGTAATGGTTAACACCTTGCATCTAAACATAAGCCTGTTCTGTAACAAAGTGAATCCATCTCATGGAAGGCTGCTTAACAATAGAGATAAGCCCATTGCAGTCTGTTAGATAATACATACAGTAATAAAGCCTACCACTTTTATACAGCATAGATCTCAAAGCTTTTTAAAAAGTTGGACAAGTATAATCCCCATTTTTACATTCTGAAGCAAAGGCAAAGTGAGTGACCCAAGGAGGACATAGTCAGCCTGTATCACTCAGGACTAGATCCAATGGGTGAAATCCCGGTTCCACTGAGTCAGTGGTAAAACTCCTCCTGACTTCACTGGGGTTAGGATTTTACCCATTGTCTCCCAACTGCAAGTTTTTTGCTCTAACCCCTGTGCTGTTCTGCTTCTCAAGGTTCACCCTAATGGAACAATAAGGTGAAGATGGCTGAAATACATATGTGCATAGATAGATGGTAGGCTACCACTTTGAATCTGGTCCTATGATAGCATTACTAACAGCAAAATAAGGTATTACTTTTATTAGCTAGCTGGCCACTAAAAAGATTCCTCTTTTCTACTTCATAGCATTATGTAGGGTACCACACCTTGTAATAGATATAGAAGATGTCCTCCAGCAGAGAGAAAATTGTTTTAGTCAGCAGGCTCTGACCTATAGTGATCAGATCTGAATTGCATTTGACTTGCCTACAGTGCCCCAGCTACGTTATCAATGCCAGAAGTAGTCTAGGAAATAGAGCTGGTAGCTAAGGGCTGTTTTAGCACTATAAAAAGATTGCTAAGCAAGCCCACTGGATATTACTGTAATCGACACACTATGAATCAAGAGTCTGAGCAGGTTTCTATGCCCAGAAAAATTGAATCCAGTATTGAGAAAAATATCTGTTACAATTCCGCAAAAAAGGACAGATAAGTATAAAACTTTCCAAATTCGATTTAATACTTAATTGTGCTCTTGTAACACTGACACTGCTGATTAGATATTATATCACATATTCATATACAAATTTAATTGGAGGAGAGATTACATTTACAGAAAATAGATTGACTCTTTTTAAAGTAGAGAATAAAATTTGTAATTCCCTGTGAAACTACCAAAATACCTTTCATAATAAGTGTTCTATAAATAAACATTTATTATCAGAATATGTACAGGGTAATTACTGTGTACTATGCTAAATAACCATGGGTTAAGATAACTGTATTCATTTTTCAGAGAAACATTTCTCAGATTATATGTTAGGTATTTTCCACTTTTTGAGGAAATGTACAGGGAGAATAAATGAGTGTAGAATATTGTAGCTAAATAGTCATCTATACTCTACTGTACTATGGCCCTGATTCAAAGCCCATTAAACTAAATGCAAAGATTCCCATTGGTTTCAATGGGCTATGGATTGGGCTCTATAGATATGTCATAAATCAGATGACATGGAAAGTGTCTTTTGCCATATCCAAGATTGATGGAACTTTAGTTTGAAAATGAATGAAAGGAACCTTATTTTAAAAGATGACTGTAAATAAAGTGGATAATTTACTAGGACAGTTTGGTCCTGATACAATGACCTAATCTGACACAATGTGATTCAGTTTGTCTCATAAACAAATGAAGAGAGAATCATGCATGATATTTTCATGCACAATGTTATTTTCTCTTTGGACTAAATATTAAGAGCCAAATCCTTGGCTTCTGCTCATTGTCCAAATAAACAGGGTTTGCACAGGGGTACAGCTGCATCAGAATACCTACCTCTGTCCTTTCTGCCCTCCCTGCCCTACCAGGTCTGTGGCCAGCTGTGGAACTGCTCAGTTCCATGATTGCCATTATAACTTTTGCTCTGTCACCACTATGGTCTGTTGCTGGAGGAACATGAATTGGCTGGTGGATCTGTTTAGTTGCATATACAGCAATTCAGTCCCTGTCCCTTATTAGCACCCATTGAAAGCCCCCCATTGTATTGCTGGAGAGAGTCACCCTGGAGTACTACTTTGTGATGTTCAGAGGAACAAAGTTCCACTTTGCAGCTTCTCTGTAACTTGTCCCCTCTCAAGGCTATTCAGGGGAGTTCACGACCATTTGTACACATGTGCAGGAAAGGCTAGGATTTAGCTTTGATTTTGGAATAAACAGTTACAACAAAGGAGTTCCAAATAATGATAACGCCTTTTATGATGAGATTACTGGTTCTGTGGATGAAGGGAAAGCAGTGGATGTATTGTTTCTTGACTTTAGCAAAGCTTTTCACATGGTCTCCCACAGTATTCTTGTCAGCAAGTTAAGGAAGTATGGGCTGGATGAATGCACTATAAGGTGGGTAGAAAGCTGGCTAGATTGTCGGGCTCAACGGGTAGTGATCAATGGCTCCATGTCTAGTTGGCAGCCAGTGTCAAGTGGAGTGCCCCAGGGGTCGGTCCTGGGGCCGGTTTTGTTCAATATCTTCATAAATGATCTGGAGGATGGTGTAGATTGCACTCTCAGCAAATTTGCGGATGATACTAAACTGGGAGGAGTGGTAGATACGCTGGAGGGGAGGGATAGGATACAGAAGGACCTAGACAAATTGGAGGATTGGGCCAAAAGAAATCTGATGAGGTTCAATAAGGATAAGTGCAGGGTCCTGCACTTAGGATGGAAGAATCCAATGCACCGCTACAGACTAGGGGCCGAATGGCTAGGCAGCAGTTCTGCGGAAAAGGACCTAGGGGTGACAGTGGATGAGAAGCTGGATATGAGTCAGCAGTGTGCCCTTGTTGCCAAGAAGGCCAATGGCATTTTGGGATGTATAAGTAGGGGCATAGCCAGCAGATCGAGGGACGTGATCGTTCCCCTCTATTCGACATTGGTGAGGCCTTATCTGGAGTACTGTGTCCAGTTTTGGGCCCCACACTACAAGAAGGATGTGGATAAATTGGAGAGAGTCCAGCGAAGGGCAACAAAAATGATTAGGGGTCTGGAATACATGACTTATGAGGAGAGGCTGAGGGAGCTGGGATTGTTTAGTCTGCAGAAGAGAAGAATGAGGGGGGATTTGATAGCTGCTTTCAACTACCTGAAAGGGGGTTCCAAAGAGGATGGTTCTAGACTGTTCTCAATGGTAACAGATGACAGAACGAGGAGTAATGGTCTCAAGTTGCAGTGGGGGAGATTTAGATTGGATATTAGGAAAAACTTTTTCACTATGAGGGTGGTGAAACACTGGAATGCGTTACCTAGGGAGGTGGTAGAATCTCCTTCCTTAGAGGTTTTTAAGGTCAGGCTTGACAAAGCCCTGGCTGGGATGATTTAACTGGGAATTGGTCCTGCTTCGAGCAGGGGGTTGGACTAGATGACCTTCTGGGGTCCCTTCCAAGCCTGATATTCTATGATTCTATGATTTATAACAGTGAGCTTTCATAAGAATGCTATTTTTCTTGAGTGTGGTGACCTTTATTTTTCTGCATTAAAAGTTAATTGAGTAACTCCACTGAAAACAAAAGATAGGTAGCCTAGTGACTAAAAAACAAGAAACAACCTAAATCTCCACCCAAAACTCATCCTGAATCCGAACCAAACCATAGTTTCCTGCTTGGAAACATGGAGCAGAAGTGTAAAAAACAAAACACCCCATAAAACTACTGGTAACCTAAGGGCTATGTTACCTATGAATATACAAAGGGCCCTGTCCATCCCAGGGGTCCATATTTACCCACCTGAAACACCAGCCATAGGGCCAGTTACAGGCAGACCTGAATGGAGCAGTGAATATCTTAGTTAGCATAGGCCCTATAAAGTTTAAGGCCTTAGACTGCATACTGTAAGCTTTTAGGGGCTGGACTGTCTCTTTTGTTGTATGTGTGTGTCAGGTGCCCAGCAGAATGGATCTTTGATCTCTCTAAGTGCTGCACAAGTACAAATATTAAATAATAAGATATTTCTGTGCTGGAATCTGGATATACCAGAAATCTAGGAAGAATCTGCTCTTCTGAGGTTTTGCAGTCCAATTAATTATCTCAAGTTATTTAAACAGATGAGAAAAAATATCCAAATTTTGGGGACTTATCTAAACTGAACCAAGCCTCTGAACCTTTGAAACTTTCCCTTCTCCACTGAAAATCCTCAGACACCAGACTGTAGGGGCTACTGCTACTACAACAAAAACGATCAAAATAACTTTCAGTAGCATTTTCTCCGAGTTGAAGAAAACCATCTATAAATACTCTAGAATGCCTTTTAGATTTATTTATATATGCTCAGAATGAAATATACCGCTGAAGATTAAAAAACATTCACTTGCCTGGATATAAGCTTGTTGAGATGGCTAAAATGTAATTCTAGACCCCTGTGAAAAATTTAATAACCTGAATACTAAAAAATAGGTTTATTTTCTGCTTCTTTCTTAAGTTTCTTCTTTTACTTTTCTGCTTTCCTATTACTGGCTTTTTATCATTAAAATATAAATAATAAAATAGTTTCTATATTTCACCCTGAAAAGGTCCATTATTTTTTTTAAAAATGAATTATTACCACAGTCTTGTGGGGTTTGTCTTCCAGTTAATATTACCCTCCCCATTTAATTAAATAGGTTCACATTCTGCAGTCCTTCCTTAAGTGAAATTTCCATTGTTGGGCCTATAATATTTTACTATGTCATTTTCTTGATATAAAATTATTACCTCCCCGAAATATGTGATTTTCCCCTGCCTTTTACCCACTTCTTCAGTAGAGTGCTTAAAGTGTTTTAGATGCATTTTATCCTGGTTTTTTCCCCATGAAAAAATTTGAAAATAGAGAAAAGTTTTTGTTTCAAAGTTTTCAAAATGGAAATATTTTTTTGTTTTAGATAATTTTACTGATTGCCAAAAACTGAAAATTTTCAGTTTCTTAAAATAAAAAACTTTCCAACCCGGAGAGAGAAATAGCTGGAGTGAGTGCATCTTTATGTCCATGCTCATGCAGTCAAGGAGTTCAGAACACACCACATAACATGTTATAACCTGTTCTCAATCAAAACTGAAAATAAGTCTGAGAACAAGCAAACAAAAAAGTTACAATTTTATTCAGGAAAAATAAAGTAGCAAACATTTCTTCAGAACCAAGAAGCTTTCTCAAAAACATTTTTGGAATATGTGCTATTTTTCAATGAAAAAAAAATCATTCACAATTTTGTGACCAGGTCTACTATTTCTTAATTCAATAAGAAGCTCATACAAAAAAAAAATTATTTGCCTCTTTCCCTTGCTGTTAAACATTTGTCTTCATATATAAATGTATTCATGTCCCTCCCCTCCACACATACCCCCATAATCATTCTTTACAGAAACTAAGGGGAATATCTTTACCATCGCCAAAACCTCCCTAAACAATATTAATGTTAATCCTGAGCTTCAGAACAATCCTGCACAGAGGGTCATCTTTTGCCCGTCTGTCGAGCAAATGCGTAAGGGGAATGAGAGTTTCAACGGTTTCCACCCAATTCGCCGACTCCGTGGGTGGTCCGGGGCTGCCGCACCATTGGGGAAAAATTGGTGGGTACAGGCAACTCCCCTCCCCACTCCGCCCAGGTCGCCTCTGCTCCGCCTCCTCCCTGAGCGGGCGGCGTGCCTGCTTTTTCCCCCTAGCTCCCAGCGCTTGCACCGCGAAACAGCTGTTTTGCGTGGCAAGCACTGGGAGGGAAGGGGCAGGAGGGGGAACGCAGTGCACTTGGGGATTTGGGGAAGGGGTCCAATAGGGGCAGGGAGGGGGCGGAGTTGGGGAGAGGACTTTGAGGAAGGGGTTGGGATGGGGGTGGGGCAGAGGCGGGGAAAGGGTGGAGTCGGGCGGGGGGCGGTCTCCACCATCTATGCTGCTTCTTGGAACACAGGATCTACTGTTTCCTGATGCTGCTACGGATACTTGCCACCCCAAAGATAGCAAGGGAGAGACGAGACCTTAGACTGAATTTTCTGTATCAGCTCCCTGAGGCTAGACAGGAGACCAAGTGCATCTGCATGGTCCTAACCCAGTCCACCCGATCCTGTCCCCAGGTAGTACAGTCGCCACAGTCTCTCTGTGGCTGATGGCAGTAAGCTGCGAAGTGTGAAGGAGGACGCTTATCTCCAAACTTCCATGTGGGAAAAGGGAAAGCCATGCATGGAGGGTTAGACAAAATGGGGGAGGAATCATCAGACCACAGGCTAGTCATTGCACTGCAACTCTTTCCCAGCGTCAGAGAATTTGCCAAGACCAACTATCATACATGCAAATTAGGCTCTTACAAATGATGAGGAGGTTTTCACTGGTCTCACCCAGCAATTCCCTCAGGTGTCTTAAGAAAAGGTAGAGCTCTTCATTAGCTAACTGAGGAAAGAACTATAAGGAGTGTATAGCCCATGTTACTGGACTCTTGCTATTAGTTCTAGTTTACCTGCCAGCTGGAGGAAAAAAGAAAATTGATGGGTTAGGAAAATTGGATGAACTAAAGAAGGAACAACACCCCAAGGAGTTTCAAATTATGAGAGGTTGAAGTCCCTCTCTGAGCAAAACAAGGGTGATCAATAGATAAGAGAGTCTCCATCCACTCCACGCTGGCACAGAAACAAACCCTTGAGTTATCTTTTTCCCTACTAAACATTACACAGAGAAGTTATTACAGTCCTGGAGCTCTTGTAATTCTTGCTGGCTGATTTTGCTGAGTCCTCTGAATAGCTAATCACTGCTGAGTGTCTATTATTAGGCTATTATTATCCTGTCTCACCTGCCTCCAAACCAACATCCTTACACTTCTAGTCTTGTGGAGCTGCAGGAACATGCAGGATTGGTCTGTAACAATTAGTATAGGTTTCTTTCTCTCTCCTTTTTTAGAGTACAAGATTTTTGTTTGCAGTAATTCTTTGGTTTATTAATTTTTTACTACCAACTCACTTTTTCACCAGGCATTTTATCCTGTAAAAAAAGCATTCTAAACAGAAGCTAGAACAAATGAAATCAGTGGAGCAGAGATTATAAAGAATCTAGGGATATCTAATCAGTCCATTCATCACTGTCCCATAAATCTCCCAAAGCAGCTTCAAAAATCCCAGCATACATGTATTCCCTTGGGAACTCTTTTTCATTGTTTTCTGCCAACGAATCAGCAAAATAATCTATTCATGACATTATGTTCATTTTGGATTAAGCTGAAAAATGAGGACACGCAGAAAGTGACTCCTGCAAGAATTGCCTAGTAGTTTCTTGTTACCCGAGGAAGTGATTTTTGAATTAAAGCGTCCTACTTTATCTTCTTTATGGAAAAAAAATGTGTTTATAAATTATACCGCCACAGGTTTGTATTTTCTTTCCACTTATGTTTGAAATATAAATGTCCACAGAATGCAGCAAAAAAAAAATCCAAACATTCTTTTATTCATTTTTGCCACTTGTCCAAGATATCTCTTTTGTGTCCGTAAGAGAAACTGACTTTTGAAATTAAAAGCTGACTTTTACTATATATTTTTAATTAAGGTACAGTATGTATAACTAAGTAATGAAGAGACTCCACACTTCTTAAAGGATTTAGTTCAGCCCATTGAAAAGAGAGAAGGCCTGCAATGGACTATTTTACATCCCAAATATCCCAAGAGTTTAATTATTATTAGTTATTATTTGCATTACCATAGCAACTAGTTGTCCCAATCATCCCATTGTGCTAGGTGCTCTACAGACACAGAACAAAATAATGGTCCCTTCTCCAAAGAGCTGTTCAGGTCTTTAATTTTTCTTCTACTCTATACTGGTAGGGTAGGGTAAATTAATCAATCAATTAAAAAAAAACCATTTCCAGCAAGGCCAGCTCCAGGCACCAGCGTTCCAAGCAGGTGCTTGGGGCGGCAGTTAGAAAGGGGCAGCAGTGTTTCCGCAGCGGTGGCAATTTGGCAGCAGCTCCTCTGTCCCGGCAGTGGTGGCGCCTATTCGGCGGCGGCGGCTCCTGTGTTCCGTCGGCCGCTGCGGCAAATCGGCAGCAGCTTCTCCCTTTTGCTGTCCCTGGCAGCACTTTTTTTCACTGCTTGAGGCAGCAAAAACTGTAGAGCCGGCCCTGATTTCCAGCATCCCTTTAATTTGAATTGAAATTTTTACCTCTCGCCTTTAAAATGTGTAAAAACAGATGTCGGAGCCATATAGTAGTTAAAAAATATATGTTACTAGACCCCAGATACTCAACACTTAACCCACCGCATCCAGATGTTCTTAATTTTAAACATGTGAGTAGTCCCCCTGAAGCCAGTGAGGTGCTGACATGCTTGAAGTTAGGAACAAGTCATACCTTGTAGAATCAGAGAAGTAGACAGTTTGTCCAGCTCTATCTTGTCTATTTAGATTGTAAGATTTTTGGGGCAGGGGCCATCTACTATTCTGTGTTTGTACAGGGCCTAGCATAATGAGGCAACATTCTAGGTTGGCCCTTAGGCACCACCATAATAAATATGATTAATAATTCTTTGTAAATGCAGTTAGGAGCCACATTCACTTACACCATGTCTGATTTTGTTCCCTCCTCTCTTTTTCCTTGAGAATATTAGCAAGCGCATTGGGTTTTTTTTACGTTCGCCTCCCCAGTCTCAAGTTAGCCATATCACGGTTGTTATATTTGAATCTAGCTGTGCTCTATCATTGTGCATATAGCGTCATTACAGGCTTGTCTGCATTGTTCTGATACTCCTTCCTTGACCTGTGTTTCCTGCAGATTGCATAACACATGGGAACACAGAGCCAAATGTTTAGCACTTCTGGGCCACTCACCCTCAACTCTGAAAACAATCCCCATTCTAAGAGCCCCAAACTGAGAGCTGCCTTTTCCAGAGGCACATCCCAAGAGCCCAGGTTAAAAATTGCCTTCCCCTTCTCTTAGCACTTGCTTTCTGTTTGACACCCTTGCAATAAAAGTAATTCTGTGTAACCTTACAGCATTATACTGAGTAGCCATGTAAGCTAACTGCTGGTGGGGAACCCTTCTGGTTTACTCTGGCTGGGCCCAGACCCATAATAGCCTCCCCAGGAGGCGTAACATTTGCTCTCTTAAATAAATAATGAAGAAGAAATAAACATGATAACAAGAAAATGTAGATTCATTTGGCTCTTCAGTGTGCCAATACACTATTGTGGTTATCATCCTCTGGGGCTCTGTACCAGAACTGTAGGGAGACGAGGCACGTTTTTCCCCCAGTGGTTTTCACAGCAATTTACCGAGAGCAGAAGAATATGGAGACTCGGGAATCCTGGATTCCATTCCAGGCTCTGAGGAAGTGTTCTCTAGTGATTACAGACCCTCCTGCCCCTGGCCCTGCCAGCCTATCTTTGGTTCTGTCTCCATATTCCCCGCTTTCCTCATCAAAGATCCCCCATATCCCCTCACCTTTGCCCCAGTTCCTCCAACCCCACCCCACACTTCCCTGTCCCAGTGTCCCCAGCCTTTGTCCCTCTCTCCATTCACCACCCCACAGGGTAGGCTCCTTTTCCCAGGGTACCAGCAGGGGGAGCATTAAGAGCACAGGAGGGGCAGTCTCCCTGCTCTCAGTTCCAGTGCCCAGTGCTATAGCTGCTTGCAGCTGCCGGGAGCAGTAACTGCAGGAGAAGTGCTGCTCAGTCTCTGCAACCCCAGGCTACCAATGCTTAGGGCAGATGAAATCTTTGGAGAATGGAGCTGCCAAACCCTAAAAAGTCTCCACTGCATGTGTGTCCACTAAGATTTTTCAAAGGCTCAGAACTTGGCCAAATTTCGGAGTATTTTCCCAGGAACAGCTAAAGGCACATCTCTGACACAAGGGTCACCATCCCCTCCACCCCCAACAAATTTAAAGCCTCGAACTTTTCAGCTAAAGAGTTGTAAAGAATTTCAACATGGGCAAAACAATGTATTTTCCCCTATGAATGGTGGAACAGGTTTTGGCTAAATATTTTTGGAAAAATTCAGCAGAGGAAGACTCCCGGAGTGACAAATTTCAGCTGATGGTTAAACTTGTGCTAAGTTATAAGCAACTGAAAACAGGGTCTTATAACAGAAACGGTCAGGCAGCCTTAACTAGCATTGCTACTTTGCCATCTATAATTTTAACAATTTCCACTATAGGACCCGTTTTTTCAGTTGTTTCTTCCAAACGTCACGCTTCTTCATTTCTGAGGGGGTTTTATTCCTATGTTTAGGACCTGGAGAAAAACAATTCATGATTTATTACCACAACAGTAATAATTTGCATTTCTTTAGGTCTTCGAGTAGACCATCCTGAAGTTTTTTATAGGTCAATGAACTACATATTAATTAGTGGGCTGAATGTATGCTGGCAAACACAACAGCCCCAACATGCACAGCATCAGCTCACACAGTTATGAGTATTATTACTACCTAATAATCTGTTGTGGCAGCAAATGACACTGTTGGCCTAGACAGTATCCCTTTCTCTTTTCCAATTAATGGCATAGATTCTTTAACTTTCTTCTGAATAATCAACTTGACAGCTGATGGGTGTCCTCCTTTTAATAGGCAGTAGTACAGGTACATACTGTCATAACACTGAGATAACAGTAGATAAGCTATTCAGAACTATTTCAAAAGCTGAACAAGGTTCAAATACTCCCTTTCACTCCTCCTCCATGTTTATTGTTCTCTTTTGCTGTTATTTTATACATCAATTTATACGTGGTGGGTTATCGTTGGAGTTCTCCTACAGCACAAAGTATTCCTGGGAAGACAGCAGCTGACAAGGTAATACTTTCTGCTGATTTCAGACAATCAAAGCATGGTTCCAATATGTGAAATAGTCTGCAGAAAATGCCAATTCAAGAAAGAGAAAGAGAAGCTGTGCAAATTAGGGGCCGGCTCGTACTTCCACTGGAATCAGTAAGATTTCTATGACTGACTTCCATGTGAGTAGGATCTGATTTTAGTATAATGTGTGTTTGTCTGGCTTTTGTACAGTCTTCTCTTTTCCACTTCTTTTCCATCCATTTCTTTCTACTATGGATGGAAAAATACTAACCTAAATTAAGAAAAGGGGAAGATAAGTGCTGTCGGGACCCCTGCCAGCTGTCCATATTAACTGGCATCAGCATCTGCATCTGGACAGTGCTGCTAAAACAAAAGAACAGATGTCCCATGTACAGTAATTGTACTCATTTTTTTCACACTCTATATGCTATACATTTTTGGAGGAAGAAGGGGGCAGAGAAAGCACAATCAGTGGGATGGGGCAAGGAGAAGATTTTTTCCTCCGTAAAGAAGCATAAACAATATGCCATAAGACTACCAATAATTTAAAAGAATGCAACAAAGTGCCCTCAATCAGCATTTATTTGCCTAAAGTTTATAATCATTTGAGGCATATGCTAAGTGAAAATCTTTCTTCCCCCCATATTGTACAACCTGCCTGGATTGGCACGCCTCACCATATATAAGAGCACCTCACAGTCATTAATGAATTTTATCCTCCCAACACTCCTGAAAAACATTATTCCTGTTTTATAGATAGGAAACTGAGGCACAGGGTCAATTAAGTGATTTGCCTGAGGTCACTCAAGAATCCTTTGGGCTACCTGCGGCTTGAACACAATGCTCCTTAGTCCCAGTCTAGTGTCTTATCTTGTAGACCTCACATCCTAATGCTGCAAAAGAAAAATAACAGACAGTGCTAAATATTCTGTGGCAACCTCTCTCTTTCTGAAGCCATCCTTCCCTTGCCGCTTTGCCTGCAGACAAATTAAAAGGAGGAAGAAACACACAGCTTGTAATAATTATAACTAGAGGAAACATATTAGATCCAATCTGTAGCATGGTGAACACAGTAGGCTTGAAATGTGTACAATGTTTTTGACGTTTTCTGGAAGGAAAATAACTAGTCATGAATAAAACATCTACACCATGACAAGAATGCTCAAAATGAAAGAAAAGAGGCTGTTGAAACAAATCAAGTGCACCAACATTTAAAACAAACAAACAAAGACAAACTAAGGGATCTCCTTTGATTTCAGGTGCTCTCTAATGAGGTGTTGATCGCTAACAGATTAACAGCTTTATATAATAGAGTAGACCCAGTCAGTCAAGGAAAGCTGTCAGCTTCTATGATCAGAACAACAGGTTATAGGGAAAAATCATAAACAGAGGAATAAACTAACTAGACCTTTTCTTATTTAATCCATCAATCAGTGTACTCAATCATGTCAGATAAAGAAGGACTGTCAAGGAAGTAATAGTCTCAAATGTCCTGAAAAACCATCCAAAAAGGGGGAAAAAACTCAAAAAAGAGAGAGAAGAAACTTTTTTTTGAAAAACAGCTGTACGTAGATATGTATGCTGATCTCTCTCTAGGAAGACATTCAAAATTCAAAAAGTTTAGTTTATAAAATTCTAATTAGACTAAAATATTTTGCTTGATTTTCAGACGAATTTCCTGCCTGTTTGTAAAAAGAAAAGGAGTACTTGTGGCACCTTAGAGACTAACCAATTTATTTGAGCATGAGCTTTCGTGAGTTACAGCTCACTTCATCGGATGCATACCGTGGAAACTGCAGCAGACTTTATATACACACAGAGAATATGAAACAATACCTCCTCCCACCCCACTGTCCTGCTGGTAATAGCTTATCTAAAGTGATCATCAGGTTGGGCCATTTCCAGCACAAATCCAGGTTTTCTCACCCTCCACCCCCCCACACAAATTCACTCTCCTGCTGGTGATAGCCCATCCAAAGTGACAACTCTTTACACAATGTGCATGATAATCAAGATGGACCATTTCCTGCACAAATCCAGGTTCTCTCACCCCTTCACCCCCCTCCCAAAAACCACACACACAAACTCACTATCCTGCTGGTAATAGCTCATCCAAAGTGACCACTCTCCCTACAATGTGCATGATAATCAAGGTGGGCCATTTCCAGCATAAATCCAGGTTTTCTCACACACACCCCACCCCCATACACACACAAACTCACTCTCCTGCTGGTAATAGCTCATCCAAACTGATCACTCTCCAAGTTTAAATCCAAGTTAAACCAGAACATCGGGGGGGGGGGGTAGGAAAAAACAAGGGGAAATAGGTTACCTTGCATAATGACTTAGCCACTCCCAGTCTCTATTTAAGCCTAAATTAATAGTATCCAATTTGCAAATGAATTCCAATTCAGCAGTTTCTCGCTGGAGTCTGGATTTGAAGTTTTTTTGTTTTAAGATAGCGACCTTCATGTCTGTGATTGCGTGACCAGAGAGATTGAAGTGTTCTCCGACTGGTTTATGAATGTTATAATTCTTGACATCTGATTTGTGTCCATTTATTCTTTTACGTAGAGACTGTCCAGTTTGACCAATGTAAATGGCAGAGGGGCATTGCTGGCACATGATGGCATATATCACATTGGTGGATGTGCAGGTGAACGAGCCTCTGATAGTGTGGCTGATGTTATTAGGCCCTGTGATGGTGTCCCCTGAACAGATATGTGGGCACAATTGGCAACGGGCTTTGTTGCAAGGATAAGTTCCTGGGTTAGTGGTTCTGTTGTGTGGTATGTGGTTGTTGGTGAGTATTTGCTTCAGGTTGCGGGGCTGTCTGTAGGCAAGGACTGGCCTGTCTCCCAAGATTTGTGAGAGTGTTGGGTCATCTTTTAGGATAGGTTGTAGATCCTTAATAATGCGTTGGAGGGGTTTTACTTGGGGGCTGAAGGTGACGGCTAGTGGCGTTCTGTTATTTTCTTTGTTAGGCCTGTCCTGTAGTAGGTAACTTCTGGGAACTCTTCTGGCTCTATCAATCTGTTTCTTTACTTCCGCAGGTGGGTATTGTAGTTGTAAGAAAGCTTGACAGAGATCTTGTAGGTGTTTGTCTCTGTCTGAGGGGTTGGAGCAAATGCGGTTGTATCGCAGAGTTTGGCTGTAGATGATGGATCGTGTGGTGTGGTCAGGGACAGCAGGATTGTCTGGCTATGTAGACTCCGTCCTCAGGCCCTATGCTACCAGCACTCCCAGCTACCTTCGAGACACCACTGACTTCCTGAGGAAACTTTAATCCATCGGTGATCTTCCTGATAACACCATCCTGGCCACTATGGATGTAGAAGCCCTCTACACCAACATTCCACACAAAGATGGACTACAAGCCGTCAGGAACACTATCCCCGATAATGTCACGGCTAACCTGGTGGCTGAACTTTGTGACTTTGTCCTTACCCATAACTACTTCACATTTGGGGACAATGTATACCTTCAGATCAGCGGCACTGCTATGGGTACCCGTATGGCCCCAGAGTATGCCAACATTTTTATGGCTGACTTACAACAACGCTTCCTCAGCTCTCGTCCCCTAAAGCCCCTACTCTCCTTGCGCTACATTGATGACATCTTCATCATCTGGACCCATGGAAAAGAAGCCCTTGAGGAATTCCACCATGATTTCAACAATTTCCATCCCACCATCAACCTCAGCCTGGTCCAGTCCACACAAGAGATCCACTTTCTGGACACTACAGTGCTAATAAACAATGGTCCCATAAACACCACCCTATACCGGAAACCTACTGACCGCTATTCCTACCTGCATGCCTCCAGCTTTCACCCTGACCACACCACACGTCTGCTGCAGTTTCCACGGTACGCATCCGATGAAGTGAGCTGTAGCTCACGAAAGCTCATACTCAAATAAATTGGTTAGTCTCTAAGGTGCCACAAGTCCTCCTTTTCTTTTTGCGAAGACCGACTAACACGGCGGCTACTCTGAAACCTGCCTGTTTGTATAACATATTTTCCCTTTATTATATGACAGGTATCGGCCCTAAGATTTTCTTTTTCACCACTTCATTGTACACCACTACTAGCTTCCAAGCTTCCCTCTATCTGCTTTCTGCCAATGAACATTTAAACATGATGTCCTAGCCCTCGGTAAATGAGCTACTGCATGCTGTCTTCTGCTGAAAGCCACCATTTTGCCTGCAGCTCATGCAACTGAGAGACAGGTCTTTACGATTCAATCCACCAGAGATTGAATTCTGAACACAACTTGCCTTTCCAGCATTTCAGCACTCAGTCCTCCAGAGGAAGAGCTGGCTGTCAAGTAGGATTGAGGGTGGATGGCCCATCTTGTCAAAGTTAGAATGAGAAGAAAGGAATACATTCAGGATAGGAGAAAGTGAAAACATATGTCAAACAATATTGTAGGAAAAACGTTTTGGAGGAAGAAATACCAGGTCATGTGTGGGGCAAATGTGGATGGGGTCCACTTTAATCACACTCAGTGTAGGAAAGAGCACATATAAAGGATTATATTTTTAAGTCTGCAGTGTATTGTGGTTACCTGTTTACTCTATTCATGCTGCACCTTACACACACACACACAGCTCCGAACTGAAAAGAAAGCTAATTTTTGAATATAATCTAAAAGGCAAAAACAATAGAAGGCTTAGCAAATTACACTGGATAGTTCACAACTGCTTAAGAAATATTGTACACATGTTTTATTGCACTGTGACAAGTTATCTGTTACCAAACACAGACTCTGTAATTAAATATATTCAACAGGTTTGTTCTCTGAGCTGCCATGGACACAGTCTCCTTTTCAAGATTTGGTAAAATGCCAATATGTAAAGGCTTGCAGGGGAAGAATATGAAAAGGGTAAGCACTCAAGTGATCAGTCATTGAAAGAGAAATTCTGAGAAACTGCAGAACTGGAATTAATTTGCAAACTGGACACCATTATATTAGGCCTGAATAAAGACGGAGTGGATGGGTCATTACAAAAACTAATTTCCCCATATTTCAGAGTAGCAGCCGTGTTAGTCTGTAGTCGCAAAAAGAAAAGGAGTATTTGTGGCACCTTAGAGACTAACCAATTTATTTGAGCATAAGCTTTCGTGAGCTACAGCTCACTTCATACTAATTTCCCCCTACTGTTACTCACACCTTCTTGTCAACTGTTTGAAATGGGCCACCCTCATTACCACTACAAAAGTGATTTTTCCTCCCTTGGTATTCTACTGTTAATTGAATTGTCTTGTTTGCACTGACCCCCCACTTGGTCAGGCAACTCACATCTTTTCATGTACTGTGTATATATACCTGCTACCGTATTTTCCACTCCATGCATCTGATAAAGTGGGTTTTAGCCCACGAAAGCTTATGCCCAAATAAATTTGTTCATCTCTAAGGGGCCACAAGGAGTCCTCGTTATTTTTGCTGATACAGACTAACACGGCTACCACTCTGAAATGTGTTTGAACGGTTGGCTCCCAGACTTGTCTGTGGAAAAATACTGACATCCCAAGATGGAGCCCAGCATCATGTTGGTTTGATCACATGTCCTTGTAGAGTCATAGTGGCCATTACTCACAAGCTGTTTGGAGTGTTCTCAGGAAGGTTCATCACCAGGTGGGAGATAAGCTTCTCCTAAGGCCTATTGTTTTTTTTTCCTAATGGCCCATTGCCCTGAATAGGCCCTTTCCCACCCACTATCTAGACTGAAAGCATCTTGTCTAGTGGGCATTACCCAGGTGTAACTATATTTGAAATACAGATACATAGTCAATATTCATAACATCAGATACAAAAATGATGCATACATACAAACAGGATAATCATATTCAGCAAATCAGACCTTTTCCAATGACACGTCACATGACTTATCATGCATAAAATACATCATAATTATGTCATAATCCTATCATAATAATATCACTGAGCAGAATATGGGGGGCTGTGTCGCAGTACCTCTCTGATGTAAGGCTGTTAGTAGATGTATTAACTCTCAAATGACTATACAGCTCTCCACAGAAACGGAGGGATACATATTCTGTGCATCTGTTAGACTAAGATTTAATAATGGGCAGATATCCAAGGTCTGGAAACTACCCAAGGAGGCATGTGTGTATGGGAAGAAGGGAGACTGAAGGGCTGGAAACTACCCAGGAAGTGTCTTAATATGCTCAAGCCTCCTGAAGGAATAATAGAGAGTAAGAAAAAACAAACAAACAAAAGCGGATGCCTAAATGTCTGCTGAATTTTGGTTGTCCTAAGTTGATCCACTTCAGAGGGGCTAAATACAGAAGATAAGGAACATACATTAAAATGTGAAGCTGTGTCTTGGTGAACCAAGATTACTTGAGATATGACTGGTCAAATTGCTGATACTCTCATTGTCTCATAAGTTATTGTTTCCATTTACTACGAGTGGTCTTGGGAAATTTCCCCGGTTAGGCAAAGGGTCAAATCCTCAGCCTGTATAAATTCACATAATACCATTGATGCTACCATTTTTCAACCAAGTGTGGTATTCAGGCCAGACAGTATAGGTCCATTGACTTCAATGGAGCTGTGCCAATTTTACACCAGCTCTATCCATACATGAGCCTACAGAGGACTCAGAAAAGTAGAGGTCCTTATGTCAGATGTTGTGCAGGTCCTGGGTTAACTTAAGGATGGAGATTCATCAAGACTTTAGATATCTATGCTTGCTCTTGTTCAGCCAGAGAGAAGGTCAATGTCATTTAAACACAGCAGGGCATCTTTAAAATCATAATATTCTGAACCATATAATAGAGCACTTGCTAACGTCACTCTTCATGTTATAATGATGTTACATTCCCTATAGCATTAAAGACAGAGCAACACATTTGCTATAGAAGATTATAAAAGTTTTAAACCAGCTCAATTTACCAGAGAACTCAGAAGCTTTAACAGTGTACACTTTCCAGAGATTTGTAACTCAGAATCTCTCTGGGTCTATGATAATTTAACATCTGCTGTTTTTCTATAATGCTCCCGAATGCCAGCCTATGCACCTAACAATATGTTCATAGTTTCATGCACTCCAAATTAGACAATTGCCAGTTGTATCTGAAAAACATATACAAACATACAAAATAGCTGTAAGCACCTTTCTGTCTTTGTAATTTATTATAACTTATTTTCAACAGAACATGTTGGATTGATATTTGTTTCTGTTTCAAAGGTGGGGAAGTTTTAGGTCACAAGTTAAATTACAAGAATTGACAAAATCCTGTTAAATGTGCATAAATTGGAACATGCCATTTTTTCTTTCCTTTTAAAGTAAGATCCCTTTTCTATAATAATTAAAATTGGCGAAAAATGGAAAAAATTCAAAATATTTTTCATTCTTCATGTTTTGAAATGGAGTGATTGTTCATTTGTTCAAACATTTTTATGAAAATTATAAAAAAAATAAAAACTGAACCCTCTACTTTCCCTTCAGTTGTCTTCTTCACCACTTCACTTTTTTCTTCTTCATTTTGTTACTTAAATAAGAGGGCAAGAATAACTGAAAAGAAACCCCCTCCCCCAAAAGAAAACTAACAATTTTTTTCAGAATTATTTTCTACAAAATTGAAAAAGAAAAAGAAAAAAGAAAAAAATATATTTTGAAAAAAAAGTTTCTTTTTTCTTTTCTTTTGTTGGTGTACCATATACTGTAATTCACCCTTGTTTCGGTAGTTTAGTCAACAAGTCCTTTGTCTGCAGAGTTTATTGTTGGAAGATACAGATAAATAAGGGTTCATGTTTTCAAGAGGCAAGAGCTTTGAATCTATCTATAACGGTAGAATTCCTGCTGTACTAGATCACTTTGTGTAGGCGATACATTCCAACCATTAACAGTGATTATCTGCTAGAAGATTTTTGTTTTCAGAGTATAAATAAAAGAACAGGGAAGCCTTCATCCTAGCAAGATGAAATATGATAGTGCTAGAGGAGACAACTGGAAGTTGAGGCTGTGAACCTGTAAGCACTTTTGCACATGCTTACATTTATGCACATTAGTAGCTGCATTGGCTCCTAAAGAGAATACTCGTATAAAGTTAAGCACCGCTAAAATTTTCAAAAGCACCTAAGTCCTTTGTTCAGATGTGTTTTAGGCACTTAGAAGACCAAGTCTCATCGCAATATAATGGAACCTAAGCTCCTAAATCGCTAGTGAAAATGGGATTTAAGCATTTATGAAAATTTTATCCCATGTACTTAAATGCATGCACGATTGTCGTCTAATAGTCTAGGGAGATAGTACAGGTATTATGGACCTGTAAAGCAAGACATGGACCAAGCTGAAGAGATCAAGTGAGAAATACCTAAAATAAGATCTTGTCTTCTATGGTTGTAAATTTTTACGTCTTGTCTGAAATGAAGCTAGAGAGCAAATACTTAAAATAGCCATCAATACCCAGTGCTACTACCTTTTGTGAGAGTAAGCCACAACAAATAGCAAACCCATGGAAAACAAAGGGCTGGATTCTGATAATTTTAGATAAAGTCAGTGGGACTACTCATGGAGTAACATACTACCCAACATGAGTAAGGCTATCAAAATCTTGCCCAAAATTTGGATAAGGCTGCCAAGCAGCATTAAAAGGAGTTTAAAATAAGTATATCTATTGATTAGAGAATCTGGAACCAAGATATTTGAACCACAAATATTATAGTGAAGGGGACCATATCAAAACATAGTAGAGCTTGGTCAATAGAAGGAAGATGGAGGATAGTTATGCCAAAAATCCACTGTCTTTTGATAGGACACCTTGTCATCTAACACTAGTTCTCTTAACCAAACGCACCATTTTTGTGGCTAGTACTTTAATAAAGGACAGCAGCGATACATTATTTATTAATCCAAACTATCTCCAAAACACCTGGCCGGCCAAATGGGAGATAGGTTTAACCCTATTTGAAAAGGTTTGGATAATTCATGAATATGGTGACCAGCTAACCTAACATCGGAACCAGATGTGTGGTGCCATCAGGTATGGCATCACCACAGGAAGAACTGATCCTGAAAGCAATGTTGTTGTTTTTTTCAAGTGAGGTCATTCTAGAACTAAACTTGTGAATTGCAAAGTGCTTCTTGTGAGGAGCTGAGCATTGTCAGCTTCCCTGAATATTAAAGCTAGTATGTTTAAAAAAAAATTATAGCACTTGCAAAACTATGCAGAAAATCCTAGCTGGCTCTGCAGCCCACCTTATCACCCATTGGCCTTGGGTTCTTTGTGCTTCTTGGGTTGATAGCAAGCCTCAACCAGTGGCTTGCTGGATACAGGAGCTAAACTGGATTGTCTGTGCTCAGTGCTTACACCCAGTGTGGCTGAGTGAATAAATTACTATGGAGCCTCTATGACCTCTAGGACATTCAGCATTTAGAGGACTCAAAGACCAACCAATAATTGAGGAGAATAATTTTACATTAGGGAAGGGATAAAGATAGAAATTGGGATTGGGGAGAAAACATGGAATCAAAAGGAACACATAGATTAATGACTGCATGCAAACAACACCCCCCGCACACACACACACACACACATACAATATAGAGGCAAAGGAGTGCACCCTCAAAATCTGTCCTCAGATCCTGGGTGGGCAGGAGCATATTGTTTTGGTACTCTCTTGGGCTGACTGAACATAGGTAAGCTGTGCAGTAAAATAATCAAAGGAACATTGCAGACCTGACCATTGCAAGTTCTCCACACACCCTTTCAACTCCAGGTGATCCTTCACTGGCTGTGCACCACTGTCGAGAGCTTTCCTCACCACTGAGTCCTTTTGTAGCTTGCTAAGTGTGGAGTGCAAACACTGCTAATGCTGCAAGGCAGATCCCTCGCTGCATGGAACAGCAGGTGGTTTAAATCCTGGCCTTCCCTTGGCTTCTGAAGGAAGGTGAGGCTGTCTGTCTGTTCATCCTATCCCTCTGGATATGGAGTCTGCAGGCTATGTCTCTCCCTGCTGGATCTGGTTCCTGGACGGTGATTACTCAGGTGGGGGCAGGGGTTTATTCCATCTATTCGGCACTGGTGAGGCCACATCTGGAGTATTGCATCCAGTTTTGGGTCCCCCACTACAGAAAGGATGTGGACAAATTGGAGATAGTCCAGCGGAGGGCAACAAAAATGATTAGGGGGCTGGGGCACATGACTTATGAGGAGAGGCTGAGGGAACTGGGCTTATTTAGTTTGCAGAAGAGAAGAGTGAGGGGTGATTTGATAGCAGCCTTCAACTACCTGAAGTGGGGTTCCAAAGAGGAGGGAGGCAGGCTGTTCTCAGTAGTGGCAGAACAAGGAACAATGGTTTCACATTGCAGTGGGGAAGGTCTAGGTTGGATATTAGGATATTTCACTAGGAGGGTGGTGAGGCACTGGAATGGGTTACCTAGGGAGGTGGTAGAATCTCCATCCTTAGAAGTCTTTAAGGCTTGTCTTGAGAAAACCCTGGCTGGGATGATTTAGTTGGGGTTGGTCCTGCTTTGAGCAGGGGGTTGGACTAGATGACCTCCTGAGGTCTCTTCCAAACCTAATCTATGATGCTATGATTCTATGACTGTCTTCTCTGTATGCCCAATGCTTTCAACAGACTCAGGGACAATTTGGTTGAGGGGGGAAATTGCCTTTGTGAAGCTAAGTGCCTCTGCTTGGTGAGGCCCTTCTGGAGGAGATGCTAAATAGAGTCTATACCCTAATTTGCAGGGAGCAATTTAGCAGCTGCATCAACTCCTCCTGCTTCTGAAAGCCAATGCCCAGCAGCCAACTTCCTTCCTCCAAACACTGCTCAGTCACATGTCTGGGCAGTCTCAGCCATGCAAAGGCTGTTGGGATCTGCATTGTTTGCCACAGCACATCAGGCAGGCCTCTGGCCTGGTGACTTCTCCTTTTCTTCTCTGTCCCAGTAAATGCTGCTGGTTTGGATCTCGGCCACAGGCTAAGCCACAGCACATGGTTTCCTCTTAAAACAATGGGCCATTCTCCCGTGAAGGTATAGTCACAAAAAATCATTATTGTACCTTAAGTGAAAGGTATTTCACCATTTTAACTACAAAAAACCCCCTGTATAAAGTGGTGAATTTTTTTTTCGACCTGTAACAAATAGGAAAATAGTTGACAGCAACACATAATTTGTAATAGTTGAGATACATTTTTAGTCAAGAGGATAATAATAGACTGTAAAACTATAGCAGGCACCACCATAGAGCTTGTGATGTTCAAAGTTGCATCTTGTCAAGTTGTACTGAGGTATCCCTCTGTACTGGCTGCTCAGTGCACCAAAGCCCCCAAGTGTTGGTGGGAAGGTTGTTTGGGAGCATTACGTTTCACAGTAAGTGTCTATGTGTATTTTTCTATTTATTTCCCTCCCCTCTTTGTCTATAGCAAGCAGCCTAACCAACTTGCTATAATAAAGTGCCATTAGTACTTGCTGTCAAGACTCAGTAATCTGGAATCCTGCTATGAAACACACAGGTAGGGATCTGGCTGAGATTTCATTGCCTTTAGCTAAGCATATACTCATTGCGGAAGTAACAGCCAAACCCCGTCAGGCATGTCACATAAATAATAGAGCAACAAAATTTCAGAGTGTATGTAACTGACACTAGGGGCAGGTCCAAAAATGAAGCTTTCCTTCCAGAGCCCAGATTAAAGTATGAGACACCTTTTGAAGGATAAAAGTCTCCCTAGTTTACCCTGCTCAATTCAGCCCCATCCTGGAAGCGCCCATCATTTCCAGTGGTGCAGACAGCCATTGTTTTGAGGGAGCTGTGTATTGTTAATGCTGTCTGTAGTGGTTCATGACCATGAGTGCCAGCCTCAGGGCAAACTGACAAAAAAATAGGGCAGAAACCCCAAACTGATTGTATGTTCTATAATTAGATTCCACCAACCCAGTAACAAATGTGAACTCCAGAAGCACTATAAGAGGTTTACCATGGTGTCACAGACAGTCCCCTTGGGCATTCTAGTCTATCTTGCCACCCAGGAAAGCAGGGTTAATGCTAGTTCGTTGCCATACACCAAAGATCACAAACGATTCAGGTTGCTTCTAGTCCCAAGAGACCAGTCACTTACCCTGGATCAATTTGTATCTCAGATCTCACTTGTAGACAATCCTATAGTAAACTAAGTATGGACTTATTACCTAGGCCTATGAAAAAGAAATAATATAGTTATTTACAAGTTAAAGCAGGCAAACATATATACACAAATGAGTTATAGTGTATGGTTCCAAAAGGTCACAGAATTGTAACAATCTGTCAGCACTGAATGTCTTTTAGGGCTAACCTAGATTGACCCTGGGGACCTCCACTTCTGTTTCATAGCTCCAGCACTGTGAAAGTTCAGATAGCGAAACAGAGATACAATTTCTTCTTGACAGGGATTTTTATCCCTCTACATCCCAGAGTCCAAATTGACAGGATGAGTTCATGCGCAGGTCTCTTCTTCCTGGAGGTTGTTGGAAATGCAATCAACAGGGTCCCTGTCTTTTGGTGTTACACAATACCTCATTTGCCTTCAATTGGCCATCTTGTATGCAAGATGAAAACTTTACCTTAATGCTTCTTTTCCTGTTTGGTGAGTTACACAGTTACAGAGGTTACAATGCAAACACTCAATATAACTTTATACCATGGATACTGATGTTACAATGGAGATCAATACATGCAGTATCCTACAAGCATTTTATAAAGTCTAAATACTAAACACATTCTTATTAACTTAACATCTAATATCTATTTTGAGAATGCTATCACAAGGGTAAGCAAGACTGGTTTCCAGCAATGAATTTGTAAGTGTTCAGTGAGGCCTGGGACCTAGGCATGAGCTGAAACCTGGTCTTCCAGCATCACACACATCATGCCAGCATAAAGATGCCACTAACTTATGGTTAGATCATGGGACTGGGAGTCAGGACTCCTATGTTCTTTTCCTGACAGTGAACTGATTGGCTATGTGACTTTGAACAAGTCGCTTATGGTATGTCTACACAGCTGCTGGGAGGTTTGATTCCGAGCTCAAGCAGACATACACCTGCTAGCTCTGCTCGAGCTAGCACGTTAAGAATAGCAGGTGGCCATGGTGGCATGGGTGGTGGCTCAGGCTAGCTGCCTGAGTACAATACCCCCCCTCCCCTCCGGCATATACTTGGGTGGCTAGTCTGAACCAGCGCCTGTGCTGCTTTGGCCACACTGCTATTTTTAGCATGCTAGCTCAAGGAGAGCTGGCGGGTGTATGTCTACCTGAGCTACCCACCTTCTGTGTAGACACATCGTTAGTGTCACAAGGGCTCAGTTCCCTTATCTGTAAAATGGGGGAAAATACTAACTACTTCACTCTGGGGTTTTGTGAGGCTTAATCGTTATTTGTAAAACACCTTGAGAACTGACATATCTTGCAGTGTGGCCACTGCAGACACTGTTTCTCAGCTCCTATGAGCCTCCAGCTGCGTATCCATTTTTATTCAGAGGTAATGAAACATCCATGATCTAGAGCGCAGGGAGAAGTGGAAGATAATAGAACTGGAAGATTCTGGCCAGAGTCTGTCTGAGAGCTGTACCCATATGAAACACAATTAAGCCAGGACATTGCGCCAGATTCCCATTACATTTAGTGGGGACAGTGCTGTAAGTGCTGAAAGTGGCACTGAGGAAACGCTCAAAAATTCAAGTGGGAGGATGGGGGGGAAAGAGGTTGATTTGACTTCAGGGAATTAAGATCTGATAAGTCAGCTCAGTCAAGGAAAAACTGGTAGAGATGGTGCCAAAAGACCACAAATGTCCCAATATTTGAGGCTCTGTTGCAATAATGTACACAGCACAATACAGTGGGCTCAATTCATCCGCAGTGAAACTCCATAGCTATCAGTTACACCAGGGGTGATTGTGGTCTGTTGAGTCCGGGTACAAGGAAAGTAATTCCTCTACCTGATTAAAGGCCCATCAGCGTCATTAAGATGTGTAGCTGCCATATTGCAACTGTGCGGAGCACTAGGACTGGTCAATTCTTTTCTAGCAAAACTGGCTTTCCACAGAAAATTTAATTTTTGACTGAACATTTTTTTCCATAAATTCATCATGCCCAGGGACTCCCAGTATGCACCGCCTCCCCTCTCTAAGAGGAGAGCCTGTGGTGATCATGGGAGATATAGTCCAACCAGGGAGCCCAGCGTACACAAGAGAATGGGAACATGGAAAACACAAACAATTCCCATGAAGCACCAAGGCAGCCTTTCCAAATTGAAATATTTCAGTTTTCAGCCAAAATATTCCAGTATTAAAATGTCTTCTGTGAATCATTTTTCCCCCCACAGGAGAAAACAACATATAACCAACTCTACTGAGCATTACAGAAGTACCTAAAAATAAAAGGCAAGTTATTGTTCCTTGCAGAGTCCTGACACTACTACTTCTTCTGCATGCAGGTGGACAGGGAGTGGGTGGAACAAAGACTGCCTGTCCTGTTGTGCTGGAAAGAATCACTGAGCTAGATTGGAGAAGGATGTAATCCATTGCTGGTATAGACCAGTAGCAGACTACTTCCTCCCTGTAGTAATTCTGGAAAATTTTTTCTCTCTCTCTCTCTTCATCAGGCACTTTATGAATTATTTTAATGTTTTACAAAGTTGGAATCCTTTATAGATTTGGAAAGCTTCAAAATACATTTCCCTTTTGTTTTTCTCACAAGTCTTTCTTATAAAAGCTATTTTATATACAGTAACTAGAAATTGAAAATTAGTGTGTACTGCTTATCACTCTGGTGTCTTTTCTGAGCTGTCATTCAAAGTCATTAGGATTGAATCGTTTTAACTGTGAGGTCTTTGTTTTAACAAACTAAATATGAGAAAGATAATTTTCCATTTTAATTATTTTAATAAAAAATAACGACATGTTTTGCTTAAAAGATAAAATTAAACTTCAGTAAAGGTACTTTTAATTACAGGCTATGTGGGAAAGTCCAGTTCTCCTTCTTTCTCTGAGATTTCTCACTTGTTTTAAGGACAACACTAGTAAAATATTGCCAATGGCTATAAAATTCACTAAAACAGTGATATATAATGCTCACTGATCTGCTTCAGATGTCTGCAATGTTATCAACTTTTGCAAGGAAAATACAGAACCCTGAATCAAGACTTGGCAGATAAGTGAAGGAGGACCTGACTTTCACATGTTGTAGTTAAAATGTGTTACTATGAAATTGTTTAAAGGGACACCTTCAACTTGGAAATAACTTCTCTCTCTGAAATGTTTGTACTTACTAACATTATGGTGACATCTAAGGTTAGCAACATTTTTTTCCTTTTATTTTTTCAGTTGCTCCTTTTGGCAGCACGTTGTGCAGTCAATTTCACTGACCCCTGTATAGCCAGTTGTACCCTGGTCCTGAAAAGACTTTCAGAGGGGCTTAATTTTACACTCGTGAGCAATCCCATTGATTTCAACAGAATTGCTCATGTGCTCAATGTTAAGTATGTGTGTAAGACTTTGTGGGATCAAGGTCTTTGGTAGGTTTCTTCCTTGCAGGAAAAAAATGGATAAATGTGAACAGGAGAGCGGTCAACGCTTGATACTTTTGAAGAATTAAAAAAAGCCCATCAGATTATACTCTGCAGAGTATAAAACTGCAATTTTTTAAATGAATCAATTAAAATAAATCAAGTTGATAGTGGCCCTTTAAGACAGATTTTATGTAGTCACTTAATTTATTTTGCAGATGATTTTCAGCTCTTTTTTATTATTATTATGGGCTCAACCTTGCACAACTCCTGAAGGAGCTCAGCACCTTCAATTCTCATTGACACCTCTAAGAGTTGCTCAGTTATTGTAGGTCAGAGTTTCCTAAATCCACATAATCATTCGCTCTGGGAACTCAAATTCATGGGGTTTTCCAAAATTGTGGGCCACATTCTGGCTTCATTTATATCTGTGTAGCTGAGATCAGAATCTGGCCTCTTGTATGAAAAGCTTGCTTGCATTGTCCGTTATGAGCTCAATATTGATTTGGGAACATAAGTACATTGGGGTTTTTTTGGGGGGGAGAGAGGGGAGATTGATGTTGGTTTTTGCATTTGTTTCTTTCAGTCAACCAGTGAAGCAACCCAATGCTCTTATGGCAAAGTTCTGTCCCCTCTGTGCAAAGCCATATGAATAGAGTCTTTGTATACGTATTTCCATGGGGATAGGTGGAGATAAAACGCCAGGACATGGTGCTTCATTGTAGTTGCTATTACAGCTGACTGAATATACTATATGCATTCAGTTTAGGCCCTGATCTGGAAAGGTACTTAAGCACATGCTTAACTTCAAGCAGATGAGTAGTACTACTCACCTAAAACTTTGGCATGTATTTAAGTATATTGCTGAATTGGGCCCATAAATACTAACTAATTATAAATATATTCACTATAACTTAAAGGCCCTATTTCCTCCCTACATGGTTTATCATCAACACTAAATTCTTGTTCCTAAGTGTTTGTCGTTTACAGTCAAAAACTGTAGTGCATTAATGGACTTTTTTCCTGCATTAGGATTAATGAGTACCAGAAGAATTGCTTGTGATGGCCAAATTAAATTCAACCAACACTTTCCTATTTATATTCTGTTAACATCATCGTTCTTTCTAAGCTACAGAGATTTGGGGTACTAAACATGCAAAAATCACAACAGAGGAGGGAATTATCCAAGTTTCATTTCAAATCAGTTTAAGTTCTCTCAAAAGTAATATTACTCAGACTTGATACAATAGCACCATATTTGCTTCCTTCTTCGGCTTTCTTTATTTAGTTTAAGTTGAACTATACTTAGGAAGTTCTTTTTAATTTTATGTTAAAGTTTTCAGATCTCTTTTTTCCAATCTCTCTCAAATGGAAAAGACTGAAGATGTACTGTAGCATCATGTGGGGTGGGGTGGGGTGGGGAAGACAGGATGGGGAAGGGGAGAAAATTCTTCAAAATGTTTCTATATCAAATTCTTACCATGAAAAAAAAAACAATTCTAACTATGAAAAGCCATATTCAATATACAGTCAGATAGTATCTGGCTATTCTCTAGTTGCTTGAAATGGCCAGAAATTCTGCAGTAACAACTTCTTGAGATTGTATGTTTCATTTTGAATTTGAATTTGGATGCGTATATTCATCTATATCTATACATCTTTGCAAGTCAAAGGGGAACTTCCACTTATGGTAACACGTTACCTGCTAATGCTTAACATTTGGGTCCAGTTCTGCCCCTCCTACTCATGCTGAGCAGCCCCTTACCACACAAGTAGCCCCACTGAAATCATTGTGATTACTTGCAGAGTAAGGTACTACTCAGTATGAGAAACGGTAGAACATACCTCTCTGTGATTAGCAGAGCTCACACACATGTTAAAGAGAGAGCTGAGTTGTGCCTATGGGGGGAGATCATTTCAAAAATACCATAAAAGTATCAGAAGTGGCAAAAAAAAACCTTGTGTTGCTTTGTTCCTGAAAGTATAGAAACAGGCCACTCTGAAGGGGTCTTCCTTTTTTGAGCACAGAAAATAGCAACTCAGACAATGGATGCTGAACCCACAGACAAAGAAAGAGTGGCTGCTGCATTCCACCCATCCATGCTTTCAGTGGAGCACTTTCAGAGAGGCAACCACACCCAGTCAGAGCCATTGAATTACCCTTTTCCTGCCTTTAGCAGGGGAGGACATTTACTGGACTGCAGGAGAATGAGCTAATTCCAAATGAATGCCTGGCACTGAGAGGGGGGGATGCCCCCGTCTTTGGTTCTCTGCTTAGCCGTTGGCCGGGTAAAGGGGGAAGGGTGCCAGCTGATTGGCAACAGGGCAAGGAAGAGGTGAACTATGAAGTAGCCAGGATATTTTTAGCATTGGGGTGGGGGCGGGACAGTGTTAACACATAGTGATAGCCGATTAAATGACCCTCAGCTCTTTAAGGAAGATGCATTTCATCTGTCAGATTCTGGGGCTGACATTTGGTTCCATCACATTAAGGATTGGGTCAGGTGGGAGCTGGGTACCAGACATGGCACTGTGTCAGGAGTTATCCAGTGCGGATAAAGGTTAAAAAGGGCCAGCTCCCAGAGTTAAAGGAGACCTGGGATTGTGCAGCTGGATCTTGCACTGATAGTGGGAGAAGCAGTTGAAGTCTTTGCAGACTGAGGTTCCACTCACTCAGCCTTATGGCCTGTATCACTCCATCCCCTTTATGTGGTGTGTGTGTGTGTGTGTGTGTGTGTGTGTGTGTGTGTGTATAGATTTCACAACTGAATAGAGCCCATAGTAGGGAGACCCTACCATGAATTATTGTGTAGTTTCGGGTAAGAGCCCTGTAACCTACACTGAAACCTATTAAATGCCTGGTGTGTCAGAGCAGGGAGCAGGCAAAGTAGTGCACTTCCCTACTGTATAATTAATAAAGTTGCAGCCTGCTGTTTAAACCCATCCAACATCTGTCAATCATTTGTCTCAGTTCTGAATTTGTAATGAAAGAGGTGCTGGGGCTCAAGCGACTGTTTTACATTCACAACTGATGCAGCAAGCCCAGAGGTGCCAGAGCTATGAACTGCCAAGTCTAGAGGTGCTGGGGCATAGCCCTGGCACAAATTAAGCACTGATTAGTCTGCTTTCCCTCGTCAGACAGCAGCAGCATCAACTGGCATGTTCCGGAGTACAGTCATAGGCCCTAAGTTTCTGCAGTTCTTCTTGAATAAAACAAAGGGAGGCAAATGAAAAGATTTAAACCACCAACATAGAATATTAGGGTTAGAAGGGACCTCAGGAGATCATTTAGTCCAACCCCCTGCTCAAAGCAGAACCAATCCCCAATTTTTGCCCCAAATGGCCCCCTTAAGGATTGAACTCACAACCTTGTGTTTAGCAGGCCAATGCTCAAACCACTGAACTATCCCTCCCACTGTTACAAAAGTACTATCAGAAGCCCTTTCTCTCTGTCCATGGTTGCCTTTACTGCAATCTATGGATGTGGGATAGGTGTAGCCGTATTGGATAAATTTGTCCCTTAGCCCTAAATTAAATGCTTTTGTCACTTGGGACAAAATAGCCGCAGGTAGGGCTAAGCCTCAGTGCAGTGGGCATTTGCCCCACTGTTGCAAAGATGAAACAATGTCTATTATATAATTATTAAGGGAATATAGCACTGTGGAGATGTAGCAAACTACATGATTGATGAGATATTCAAATCTGGCTTCAGAGTTAACACTGCTGTATGACTTGTAGGGGAGGAACAGTAGACTCCCTCACTCTCCAGCCCCCCTGAGTTTTAGAGTTTTAGAGTTTTGCCTTAGAGTTTTAGAGTTCTGCCTTAATCTAGAATCAGGTTTGAGTCCAAAACTAAATGGTGCGGCTCTTCAAAGGGAACCCTGTCAAGAAGTAATTTAAAGCCAGAAAGAATAATCACAGCAATAGCTCATCGTTTCCCAAGAGAGTTATTCTTTAATGTATGGAGGTACAAAAGTAAGTGGGTCACATGACCACGTCAAGTTTTTGCCACCACAGATGAGTATGCTGTGCTTTCCAGCAAGAAGAAAGGCTGGGACAAAGTATAAAAGCAGCACATCTGCCTTAAAAAGCAACATCACAAGCAGAGTAATAATATTTTGCACATGTGAGCACCTCCTATCCAAGGATCTCAAAGGCACAAATTAAGCTTCCAAACATCTTTGTGAGGATATAAAGATTATTCTCCACATTTCCAGATGGACAAACTGAGATAAAGAAAGAATGTTTAGGGGCCAGAGCCTGCTACTTCTGCTAATGTTGAGTAGTACCTACTCTGTTTTTTTCCCATTGAAACCGACAAGATTACTCAGAAAGTATGTACTACTCAATGTGAGTAAGGGTCCAATCCACGAGTGACTTAGCCAAAGAAATGAATGCCCGAGCTAAGAACAGAAGCCAGATCGTCTAACTTCCAGTCCTAGAGTTTACATAAGATCATCCTTCCTTATTTATTATAAATAATAATGTGTTTAGTTACTTAATTTACAGAACACATATAATGAGACATATAAGCACTGAACAATGAAGACCAACTACAAATTATTCCAAATTCCAAGAAAAGCTAACCAGCCAAATACAATATACAGCAAGACAGCATCAAAAAGACACCCTATTCCCAAAAGAATGACTTCCCAGCTCGTTAGGGGAGAAAAAGGAACTGTAGATATAAAAGCCAGGGGCAGGATCCCCAAACAATTTGTGACACCCTGGTTTAAATTATTGGGATTTACAGCAGACTCTACAGGCAATCAATAAGGGACTCAAGGAGGGAATTTCGTAACCAAGAACTCCTGACTTAGAAAGACTTGCCTTTGATCATGACTGAACTTAAGGACTGAGGGAACATCAAGGACCAAATTTTAATAAGTCCTCACATGACAGAACTTTACCAGTAAACTATGGTTTGCTCTGGGACAAGGGGGAGGGGCACAAATAATTCATAATGTGTTTCCCAGAAATAATCTCTTATAGGGTTTGTTCTGTGTGTGGATTGTCATTGAAAGTTATTATTTCAGTGCTACTATTAATAGCTGTGTAACTGAAGCCACACAATTATTTTAGAGTGAAATTTCTTTAGAGTGGAATTTCTATTTTATATAGCATCTTTCATAACAAAAGGTATTACAAAGCAATTTACAATTTTTCTTCTGACCCACCACTGTGTAGGCAATATGGTGTCTTGCCTGCTTTCTTTTTGTGCCTGTGGAAAAGATCACATTTTGATGAAAGAGAAGTACAGGTTCCATGGCAGAACTCTAATAGTGTATTTCTCTTTTGTAAATGGAATTGGTCTGATGCCATGTTTCTGTCCTTTTCTTTGCAGAGTAAAGATTCCATACTGTTTCTACACAGCTGATGTCAGTCTTACATTTCTCATAGACTCATTCTACAGTTTATACAATAAAGAGCTATTTTCTCTCACTGAGTTGTTGAGAGGAGAGTCTATTGATAAAGTCTATTGATAGAGATTCTCTAGGTTTTAGTCAGGAGAGGATGGAAGAGGATAAAGTATGGGCCAGATCAGACAAGAAACGTTCACATAAAAAAGAATCTGACACATCAGAAAAGGGCAGACAAATAAACAGTGACAAGTTTTTAAAGTGCTTGTACACAAATGCTAGAAGTCTAAATAATAAGATGGGTGACCTAGAGTGCCTCGTGTTAAAGGAGGATATTGATATAATAGGTGTCAGAGAAACCTGGTGGAGTGAGGACAATCAATGGGACACAATCATTCCGGGGTACAAAATATATTGGAAGGACAGAACAGGTTGTGCGGTTAGGGGCGGGGATGGGGAAGGAGTGGCACTATATGTGAAAGAAAATGTAGAATCAAATGAAGTAAAAATCTTAAATGAATCCATATGTTCCATAGAATCTCTATGGATAGTAATTCCATGTTCTAATAAAAATATATCAGTAGGGATCTATTATCGACCACCTGACCAGACAGTGATAGTGACGATGAAATGCTAAGGGAGATTAGAGAGGCTATCAAAATAAAGAACGCAATAATAGTGGGGGATTTCAATTATCCCCATATTGACTGGGTACATGTCACCTCAGGACAAAATGCAGAGACAAAATTTCTCAATACTTTAAATGACTGCTTCTTGGAGCAGCTGGTCCTGGAACCCACAAGGGGAGAGGCAACTCTCGATTTAGTCCTGAGTGGAGAGCAGGATCTGGTCCAAGAGGTAACTATAACAGGACCGCTTGGAAATAGTGATCATAATATAACAACATTTATATAACAATATAACAATATAACAATATAACTATATAACTATATAACTATATAACTATATATATATATATATATATATATATATATATATACACATAACATTAATATAACAAAAGTAACCAAGTGGGGTCACATGACCACGTCAAGCTTTTGCCACCACAGATGAGTATGCTGTGCTTTCCAGCAAGAAGAAAGGCTGGAACAAAGTATAAAAGCAGCACATCTGCCTTAAAAAGCAACATCACAGCAAGTAACAGAACCGCTTGGAAATAGTGATTTCATTTAACATTCCTGTGGTGGGAAGAACGCCTCAATAGCCCAACACTGTGGCATTTAATTTCAGAAAGGGGAACTACACAAAAGTGAGGAGGTTAGTTAAAAAGAAATTAAAAGGTACAGTGACTAGAGTGGAATTCCTGCAAGCTGCTTGGACACTTTTCAAAGCACCATAATAGAAGCTCAACTTAAATGTATACCCCACATAAAAAAACACAGTAAAAGAACTAAAAAAGAGCCACCGTGGCTTAACAACCATGTAAAAGAAGCAGTAAGAGATAAAAAAGCATCTTTTAAAAAGTGGAATTCAAATCCTAGTGAGGTAAATAGAAAGGAGCATAAACACTGCCAAATTAAGTGTAAAAATGTAATAAGAAAAGCGAAAAAGGAGTTTGAAGAACAGCTAGCCAAAAACTCAAAAGGTAATAACAAAATGATTTTTAAGTACATCAGAAGCAGAAAGCCTGCTAAAAAACCAGTGGGGCCCCTGGACGATCGAGATACAAAAGGAGCACTTAAAGACAATAAAGTCATTGCGGAGAAACTAAATGAATTCTTTGCTTCCATCTTCACAGCTGAGGATATTAGGGAGATTCCCAAACCTGAGCCATCTTTCGTAGGCAACAAATCTGAGGAATTGTCACAGATTGAAGTGTCACCAGAGGAGGTTTTGGAATTAATTGATAAACTTAACAATAACAAGTCAATGGGAAGAGATGGCATTCACCCAAGATGGCATTTCACTCACTTTACCTGAAAGAACTCAAATGTGAAATTGCAGAACTATTAACTATGGTTTGTAACCTGTCCTTTAAATCAGCTTCTGTACCCAGTGACTGGAAGATAGCTAATGTAACGCCAATATTTAAAAAGGGCTCTAGAGCTGATCCCTGATTACAGTACCGGGCAAATTAGTTGAAAGGGGTAAATAGTAAAGAATAAAATTTTCAGACACATAGAAGAACATAAATTGTTGGGCAAAAGTCAACATGGTTTCTGTAAAGGCAAATCATGTTTTACTAATCTATTAGAGTTCTTTGAAGGGGTCAACAAACATGTGGACAAGGGGGATCCAGTGGACATAGTGTACTTAGGTTTCCAGAAAGCCTTTGACAAGATCCCTCACCAAAGGCTCTTACGTAAATTAAGTTGTCATGGGATAAGAGGGAAGAACCTTTCATGGATTGAGAACTGGTTAAAAGACAGGGAACAAAGGGTAGGATTAAATGGTAAATTTTCAGCATGGAGAAGGGTACTAGTGGTGTTCCCCAAGGGTAAGACCTAGGACCAATCCTATTCAACCTATTCATAAATGATCTGGAGAAAAGGGTAAACAGTGAGGTGGCAAAGTTTGCAGATGACACTAAACTGCTCAAGATAGTTAAGACCAAAGCAGACTGTGAAGAACTTCAAAAAGATCTCACAAAACTAAGTGATTGGGCAACAAAATGGCAAATGAAATTTAATGTGGATAAATGTAAAGTAATGCACATTGGAAAAAATAACCCCAACTATACATACGATGGGGGCTAATTTAGCTACAACTAGTCAGGAGAAAGATCTTGGAATCATCGTGGATAGTTCTCTGAAGACGTCCACACAGTGTGCAGCAGCAGTCAAAAAAGCAAACGGGATGTTAAGAATCATTAAAAAAGGGATAGAGAATAAGACGGAGAATATCTTATTGATCATTACCTGTTAGGTTCACTCCCTCTGGGGCACCTGACATGGCCACTGTCAGTAGACAGGATACTGGGCTGGATGGACCTTTGGTCTGACCCAGTATGGCCATTCTTATGTTCTTATGTGATGAATTTACAGTATCTAATATTTTCACTTTCTGGAAATCCTCAAGTTACAATTATAGAGTTTTGAAAAATGTATTTGACTTTCATTGGGAAATCAATGTAAACACTGCTTGTCTAACATCATAGACCATATGAACTACTTTAAACATTCTCGCTGGAGTACTGACATTTTATATCTTCTGTTTGAAGCTTCAGACAAATAGCGGATAATGTCCATCCTGTTATATCAGCTTTACACTGCTGTAACTGCATGGAGGTATAATCACTTGAGATACATCAGCATAAAACTGGTGTCATAAAATGGAGAATTGATCCCCTTGTATTTGTTTTTGATTAATAATTTGATTTTATTAGATTGTGTCAACATTCTTTTGGGGGATTTTTACAATCCTCAAAATTAGACGAGCTCCCCCATAAATATTAAAGGCCAAATTTTTATCGCCAACCTCTATTTTGATCCCACACTCAACTGTACACACAATTTTGTAAGCAAAAACATTTCAATATCTAATTATCTGATTGTAGTCAGACAAATATCTAATATTTTTCATAAGGGTTATTTGTTGATGATCATTTTATTGCAAAGTTCTCTATAACTCCATCCCCTGGCCACACATGTCAATCATTTTTTTTTAGTAAACATATTTACCATTTTTTCCCATTCAGTGTGATGTACTTTCATTGGAGTTAAACAGGTGATGTGGCCCTATTTCCCTTCCCCCCTCCCAAATCCCTAGTTGTATCTTTTCTTTGTCAGCGAGTATGGATCACCAACTGGAAAGTAGCTGTACGACGCCCAATTCCCATTAGAGAAACCGACCTGGCACTCAAAATGAGTCTTAATGTTCTGTATTATTGGAAATCTATAAATGAACTGAGACACAGAATCTAATTGACAAATTTGGTGAGCTAAAATTAGGCTGTTAAACCAAGTTTAGGCACTTAATATAGCTAGGTGCTTAAATTAGTCACCCAGGGTTTGAAAACTACGCCTTTCTTGTAAAAAAAGATTAGAATATGTTAGATCAGCCCCTGCTGTAACCCCATTGACTTCAGGATCCTGCAAATGAGGCTGACTCTTGCTATGCTTATATTTGGATACCAAACAAAGAAATTTCAGTAGCCACCTATTTCTGGTTACTTATTCCTTTCAGGGTTCCCTGCCTTTATTCTCAGTCTTTCAACTGATTTCTGGAGATTAAAAATCTCTTGGAAATCCTGAGTTGGGCTTTCCGTTCACTCTCTTGCCATTTTATTGAATAAACGGTTTAAAATTATGGTTTGCTTCTCAAATTCCACTGTTTGCTCTCTTTCTCTTTCTCTCTTTTCCTCTTACAAAGTCTTTGATATATTTCCGGTGAAAACAAAAGCACATTAATTTAAAATACTATCACAGGAAAAATATTGCTTTGAAAGGACAGCAGCGTAGACCAACCAAGATGATGTCAGGTGTCATAAGTAAGTAAAAGTATGAGGAGAGGTTAAAAGCAATAATATTTTTCCCCCTGGAAGAGAAGCCTTTGATATAACGTAATTCAAAGCTATCACCAGGATCAATAAAGTTCATACTTTTGCAGCAAATGTTTCATAGTGGTAATATGAAAAATAAGGTTTCTGCAAGCCTGCTTTCATTATCGTGAATGGAAGTCAATAGGAACTAGCCTCAGGAATAAGGATCAGTCACATAAGGATTACTCATCTGAGTGAGGTTTGCAGGATCAGGCAAGGAAGTGTCAATGGAGAATTCAGGCAGAACTGTTACTATTTTTTTTTTGTGGTAACAAGTGAAAGTTGATGTCAATCGAGTATTTTCTATATAAGTTTGGTTCCTTATTTCTGGACCCCGGTTTTCATACAGTACATATATTAGCCTATGAAAAATTATTGATGCCTGATTTAATAATGAGAATGACCGCTATTCATTTTTATTAGCCCTCAATCCATGATTTTAATGTATTTTGCAAATTAGAGATCCCACATTTTTATCAAATATTTTATCAGAAGTTGGCAAACTCCGTCTTCTCCCTTGAGCCAGCCTCATAACAGCAAGCAACAGCCCAAAGACAAACGATTTAAGATTTGAAAGTAACATCAATAACAAGCCTTGGCACTTTATTGTTACTTCTCACTATGCTTAAGCTATTTTTGCTAAACAAGCATCTATGATTTCTACATACTAAATAATTATACTGGATTTGATCCAGGATTGATTATTTGCTCTGACTGCATACTATAGAGTAATACAGAAGTAATACAGAGCAGATAGCTAAACAGGGTTTCTGGGAAGTAGATTAATTGTTTTGAAAAGCCTGTGATGAATGCACCTCTTTGATCAATTTGCTCAAAGCATATTATGCTGCATGTGAGATGTGTTGTGTCTCATACACGATACACTAATTTTCCACAGGACAAGATGTTTTTTATCATCAAATGCAGAGATGAATGGATGAAAATACTGTAGCTCAATTTAAAATGATCTGATATCTTTATGATTTAGATGGAATAAATGTTTCTGATATTAGCAACTTAAAACATGGATTTCGAAAGAAAATCTGTACATAGGATTACAATGTATTCATATAAAGTTTGGGGTTTTTTTAATCTCCATTATGATTCTCATCTAAGCTAAATCAGTGTAGTTGGATTGACCCCAACAAAGCAAATTCAGTTTATACCATCTGATGATCTAGGCCTTTGTCTTCATGTTGCACATGTATATGTATTTCAGAGAAGGGCTCCATACATTCAATTTATAACCCAATATATTTTGCACACAATAGAGGCCTGATTTGTCTCCCGCCACAATCAATGGGGACTTGCCATTGACTTCAGTGGCAGGAGAGTCAGGCTATAGGGGCTAATTTCTATCTTCAGGGTGAAGAGGACCTGCTCATAGTTTGGCTGTGCAAGATAAGAAAGGATTTGGAGACTCTCAAAGGGGTATTTGGGACAAATCAGTGATGGGATCATAAACTGGGGACAGAGTAGGAAGAGGTCTTTCTGCATGGAAAGGCTGTGCTAGGGCTTCAGTAGTTATTCTAGCCATTAGAATAACTGGAATAATTACCCTCTGGCTTTGTAAAGACAATTCTTTTCCCTACTTTCTCCTCTTGGGGACTCCCCACCTGAGGTGTCTGAACTGGCTGCTGATGGAGAGTGCATTTGGTCCTATTGTGTATATCAAATTCTAGTTCCATTACATCAGTGGAAATAAGGAGCAAGTCCACAGACTTCATTTGAGTTACACCATTTCAACTGAGAGGAGAGAGAGGTCCCACTTGGTCCTGTCTCAGTGCAAGGGGCTGGACTTGATGACTTCTCAAGGTCCCTTCCAGCCTTATATTTCTATGATACATTTTGCTCTCATATGGCAAAATATACATGCTGTATATTCATTATATAGGCTCAGTCCTGTAAGCTGTGTTCTAAGCCCCTATTTACTTTAATGGGAGTTCCATCTGCTGGGTTCTAACAGGAGTGGGCCCATAACTTGGACAATGACAGTTTATCCTTCTATGTGTAAGACCATGAAAAACTTCCTATGCATTTTGCTTCTTAACATCATTAGAAAAAACTCTTTAAGATTACAAGTCATGTGACATAAATTAAATGCATATTTCTGGAGGGTGTTGCACACATGCTATGACAATTTTACCCATTAAAGAACAATGAGGTCAATTTAATTCATGATGAGTGAAATTCACTAATGTAAGCGTAACATTGGAGTACAGTTGAGAATCAGGACCATTAACTGGAAGACTAATGTTAATACAGTGTTAAGCTTCAGATATCAAACTTCCAAAAGTTAGGAAGTTCCAAAATTTTATGATTTTCCTACAACATTGATTTGATCACATTGTACTTTATTTATATTATATGGCTTATTTTAATAATATAAACAGCATATATTGAGGTTTACAATTAAAAAGGAAAACAGGATACTACTAGTACAGCACCTAGCACAATGGGGTCCTGGCTGATGATTAGGGCTCCTATGTGGTACAGTAATATAAATAATATTATATTATTATTTATTAATTACAATGGTGAAATGTGATCAAGTGGAGCTTCCAACTTCCTTGTTCTGGGTGGGATAAGGCCTGAATGCTTACAAGGTTCTCTGACTTTACATAGGAGTTTTCAAATTCTTTTATCTAGAGCTATAAATCATCTGGACCATGTTAACTGGCCAACTTACTTCATCCACATGTAGATCCATCCTTAACTGAGACATCCATAACACCACCTGGAAAACTTCTTCTAACATGCACAGTTGAAATTGTTGGATTCAAATATTTATAACCGTGAACAGATTTTTTTTCCTAATTTGTTTTTTTTAAATGTCACTGAGACAAGTGTCATATCAGACTGTGACATTCTATACCTTGGGGGAGTGTCCTGTAACCCCCATATTCCTCATTTTTATATCATCATGATTTTACATAAAAATAATGCCTTGTATGGTATCAGGGCATTTGCTGCTGAAAATAGTTCTGCTGAAAATCGTTTCTCTATCCATATATATATATATATATATAGCAGTGGTGGGCAACTTGTGGCCAATCAGGGTAATCCACTGGCTGGCCGCCAGACAGTTTGTTTACATGTGCATGGCCACCTGCAGCTTCCAGTGGTTGCAATTCTCCGTTCCCGACTAATGGGAGCTGCGGGAAGTGGCGTGGGCCTGATGATAATTCTAACCTGATACACTTTCTAATTGCAATGTAAATGAATTAAAAAAGACCACCATACTGACTACTGGAGCCTCCTACATAAATACAGAAACTAACTCTAATTTATTTCCATTGAAAAAAAGTCACCTTGATTACATGGGAAAGCTATAATTTAGAAACAAATAAAGCTGTAAAATATTAATGTAATGTGATACAGCATGGCGAAGAAGGCAGCAGGAGAGTGATCTAAGAGAGATATGTAAGTCCCAGGATGAGGAGAAGCCTTATTCCCTGTAGAGGGCAGAAAGGTTTCTATAGATTAATTAAAAGCACCTGAAGCCAATTAGAGCACCTGAAGCTAGTCACCTGATAAAAACCACCTGCTTCAATTGGCCAGGGGAAGGAGTTGGAGCAGAGGAGAGTTTGGAGGAGTGCTGTGGCTGGCTAGAAGACCAAGACCCTAGGTAAAGAGACACCCAGCTTGTGCAGAGAGAGAGAGAGAGAGAGAGAGAGAGAGAGAGAGAGAGAGGGCAGGCAGGAAGCCCCACAAGCTGAAGAACAAGAGAGGGAAGTAGCCCAGGGAAGGAAGCACTAGTTCAAGTGGTTTACTGCTATCCCTAGGGCCCCTGGGCTGGGACCTGGAGTAGAGGGTGGGCCTGGGTCCCTCCCTCTCCACTATCCTTCTCTGGATTACTAGTGGGACAGTAGATATCCTAGTTCAGGGGCAGGAAACTGTGCCCTGAAACCCCACGCCCCTCAAGAAGAGGAAGCGTGGGACCCATCATAATTGTACTGGCAATTTGCCACAATAAGTTACCAGTGAAGGCAGAGGATTGATCAAAGGAACCCAGTAGTAGGATGACCAGATAGCAAGTGTAAAAAATCAGGCAGGGGTAATAGGTACCTATATAAGAAAAAGCTCCCAAAGTCGGGTCTGTCCCTATAAAATTGGGACATCTGGTCACCCTACCTAGTGCAGAAATCATAGAATATCAGGGTTGGAAGGGACCCCAGAAGGTCATCTAGTCCAACCCCCTGCTCAAAGCAGGACCAATTCCCAGTTAAATCATCCCAGCCAGGGCTTTGTCAAGCCTGACCTTAAAAACCTCTAAGGAAGGAGATTCTACCACCTCCCTAGGTAACGCATTCCAGTGTTTCACCACCCTCTTAGTGAAAAAGTTTTTCCTAATATCCAATCTAAACCTCCCCCACTGCAACTTGAATCAGAAACCTTTTTCAAACTGGGAATGAAACAGGCCTGTGATGCCTTACTACCCCCACATTTACTCTCTCTCTCTCACACACTCACACTAATTAAGACAAGCATCACATTAGCTAAATATCTGCCAGTGTCATCGCTTCCCAAGATAAAATACTATTGCAGTATTCTGCAGGAGATCAGGCAAGATCAGTGGTGTACAACCTCTTCAGTCTCAAAACTAAACATATGGGACTTGATTCTGCACTCTGGCCCAGATCTGATCAGAAATGGTGGAGAAGGGAGTCACAGGAAGGTGGTTGCAGCTTCTTGATCAGTAGCTTCCTGACTTTGGCACAAGAGTTGCACAAGGGCAGCTCTAACTCACCCTATTAGCATAAGATCCTGCCAGTGAAGGACTGGGCATAGTTCCCTCCCCTCTCCACCTTGCCCCTGAGGCATGCCCGTCATTCAATGCCCTATGGCAGGAGTGGAGAGGGCAGTAGACACAGGAAACCTTTCTGCCAGCAGTGAGTTTCACTACATGGAGGGATAATCTGATAACCATGTCTAGCCATTTTATATCAGGTAAGCAGTGCACTGCATAAACACTTAACAGACCAGACAATCTGGCCCATTATTTCAAGAAAGTCAGAGGGCCACAGTAAATACTTTGAGGCAAGTTATGTGTCCTGTTCTGCTCCGCTTTTGCCATTCAGGCAGCACACAGGGAGTGAAAAATCTTCTTCTAATTCCTTGCTGACTGTGGGTGGAGGGGTGTGGAGCTGGCAGTCAACTCTTTTGCCTTCCTCCTTCTAGCCTACAGAGGGGGAAGGAGAGTTGCTCAAGCATATTGCCAGTTATCCCTAGCTGGCATATGGTCCCTCAAGGGGTCCTTGCAAGTTAGTGCATCCCATAGGCTGCTCTAATGTGGGTCAAGGCAGAGAATAAGGGATCTGTAATTGGTTGCTGGCTCTCAGCTGTACCTCTTTCCCCAATTCTGTGCTGCCCTCTGTGGCTATGTGTTGGAGGAGACCCAGACTTTGCTTGGAGCTGCCCTATGCTCAGACAGATGCAATCAAGTTCCAGTCATGCTCTCCCTGCGGAAAGGTAAGCAGATCATGGAGCAGCCAGAGCTGCTACTCTCCTTCTTTTCCTGAGATGCAGCGGGCAGCCAGTGGGAGACAGCTGTGGCAGGGATGAGACAGCAACTGCTCAGAGTGAACCTGGCTCACATTAGACCTGCCCCTGGGACTGGGGGGCAAATGGCAATGTCCCCTCTCCCCTTGCTGTAGTCACTTAAAGCTGCAGGGAATACATATAAGGGGAAGGGTAAACCCCTTAGAAATCCCTCCTGGCCAGGGGAAAGCTCCTCTCACCTGTAAAGGGTTAAGAAGCTAAAGGTAACCTCGCTGGCACCTGACCAAAATGACCAATGAGGAGACAAGATACTTTCAAAAGCTGGGAGGAGGGAGAGAAACAAAGGGTCTGTGTCTGTCTGTATGCTGGTTTCTGCCAGGGATAGACCAGGAATGGAGCCTTAGAACTTTTAGTAAGTAATCTAGCTAGGTATGTGTTAGATTATGATTTCTTTAAATGGCTGAGAAAAGAATTGTGCTGAATAGAATAACTATTTCTGTCTATCTTTTTTGTAACTTAAGGTTTTGCCTAGAGGGGTTCTCTATGTTTTTGAATCTAATTACCCTGTAAGATATCTACCATCCTGATTTTACAGGGGGGATTTCTTTATTTCTATTTACTTCTATTTTTTATTAAAAGTCTTCTTGTAAAACACTGAATGCTTTTTCATTGTTCTCAGATCCAAGGGTTTGGGTCTGTGGTCACCTATGCAAATTGGTGAGGCTTTTTATCCAACATTTCCCAGGAAAGGGGGGGTGCAAGTGTTGGGAGGGTTGTTCATTGTTCTTAAGATCCAAGGGTCTGGGTCTGTAGTCACCTAGGCAAATTGGTGAGGCTTTTTACCAAACCTTGTCCAGGAAGTGGGGTGCAAGGTTTTGGGAAGTATTTTGGGGGGAAGGACGCGTCCAAACAGCTCTTCCCCAGTAACCAGTATTAGTTTGGTGGTGGTAGCGGCCAGTCCAAGGATAACGGGTGTAATATTTTGTACCTTGGGGAAGTTTTGACCTAAGCTGGTAAAGATAAGCTTAGGAGGTTTTTCATGCAGGTCCCCACATCTGTACCCTAGAGTTCAGAGTGGGGGAGGAACCTTGACAGTCCCCTCTCCCCTTGCTGTAGTCACTTCAAGCTGCAGGGAATACACTCTAAGTTAATAATCAAACACATTGTCTTTTTAACAAGGCCACCTTCAAAGGCCACAGTTTATTTCCTCAAAGGCCACATGGGGCCCACAGACTGGACTCCACTGGACTGCATGGGTATAATAGCTCTATGGATATTTTATATTATATTGTTATAACTATAGTGGGGTTAAATAAAGAAAATCAAAACTCTCAGTAAGGCTCTAGGCCCTTTAATAGTCTGAGTTTCTTAAAGGAAAGCTCAAGGGAAGGAGGTGAAAGCCAGCAGTTGTTTGGCTTTGCTCCTCTTTGAGGATAAATTTAAGAAAGAGATCACCTGTTAGACATATCTCTGTGTGTTTGTTACAGCGCACACTCGGCATGGGTTCTATCGTAATTTTATCCGCTGGCCTGAATCTCAATCTTATACCAGCATGGGACTTTCAAGGTTAAATACTACTTAGCTCCTGGTCTCAGGATCTACATTAAACAATCAAAAGCAGCTTTTTGCTGGTTAATGGGGAAATATGAATGCTCTAATCAGCAATTGGGGTCGTTAAAGTCTTAATATCTGCTTAGGCTGAGCATCCAGACTGAAGATACATACCTATGTGCTTATTGCCTTTGTGAACTTTGATAGAGTAGTTCCCATAATAATAATGCAGCATGTGCTTGGTTTTAACGAATAGACCAGGAAACAAAAGCGTGCACTGATTATTTGCATTATACAAGCAACTGCAGTATTGTTACATAATCAACTTTTAGACAGTAAAAATGGTCAGAAATAGAACGACTGTAACATTATATTGCAAACATTATTACACTGACAGGAAAGTGCCTGACAGCTGATATGCAAAGTCAGCAAAGTTGGGCAAACATTAAAAAAATAAAATAAAAAACCCATCTGCAATTTTCTGAGCACCGTCTTAACGTTAACAACCGAGAGAGCAAAGTTAAATACTGCAGCAGCATTCATTGCAAACACTTTGAAAGCACTTTTAAAATGCACAGTTACGTAGGCTAAGTGGAGAGAGTGAGTCATAATAATGAACACATATTTCTGGCATATTCTGGAACTGACTGCAACCACGATTTTCTGAGTTGGATGATGGCTGCACAAATGTCTCTTTTTAATCCCATAAAAAATGTTATGCTGTATAAAAATTATCTCTGGCATTTACAATTCTTTTGTTTTTATTTCTGATGGAGTGTTCAGTAACTACATTGCTTGCAGATCACAATTATCAGTCCCTACGTAAACTTATTTTAAAGTTTGGCTGTGTTCGATTGCTTTGTCAGTATCTCTGCCTCAGCATTTCAACTATAATGAATCATGACACTCACCTTGATTGCTGCCAAGTTTATATTCCCTAAGAGATGGAACAAAACACACAATCTGTGAATTATTTATACTTTCATATGGAGGCTTATTGTTAATACATTCTCAGTAATTCTTAAATGTTGGATCTTAATGAGAAAATGTAGATCACTGGTACATCTAGTTTAAAATAGAAACAGAAAACACTTATCCAACAAGATAAAAGTGTTATTGCTCTACAAAAAAAACAACAATAAGAAAACCTTTCTTCCAGGCAAAATTGCACTGGCACCTTTAAAAATGTATCTGTACATGGAACTGGACACTCTTCTCCACTCTGTTATCTTTTTTCCAGATAGTGACATGATGCCAAGATTTTAACAAGGGCCTCCCACAAAAAAGCATTTCCCCTGGCATATTATATTCCCCAGATGCCCAAGCAACCTATGCTCCTATGTGGTGACTTAAAGCAGTAAGGGAACTGAGCTGTTTGTTTTCCCATTTAAAGAAAAAGGTTTTCCTGTAATCAAAGAGGGAGATAGCACCACTTGGCCAGCAAATTTATTGAGTGCACTGGCTGGATGTGTTTGTATTCTAACCCTGAAAAATATCCTGGAGCAGATTATATTCAAGAGCTCTATTGGCTTCATCTTGTGTAATCTGTAGCGAAACAGAGGTAAAGACCATGTAGGTATTATGAGCCATCTTCCCCCAGGTATTTATTCAAAAATAGCTAATGTTTGGTTTGATCCTTGGTGAGATGGCTCAGCAGTAAACAGAGAGGAGTAAACTCCATCAGAGGCAGGGAAATCATCCTGAACCTTCCTTTCAGTTCTAAAAAGGTCCCTGAAACTTCCCTGCAGTACATCACTGCTTCAGCTTGCTTTGATTAGACTGACACTGTCATCTTTACTCTCTCATTTGTATTGTATTCTCATTGCTTCTAGTTAGATACTTGACACCCACTTAAGGGAACAGGAAAAAAAATCAAATGAATTGTGTGACTGACCAATGAAGCATAAGAATAGAAAGACTGGAAGCTTTTTGGCATAGGGACTCTCATGTACTCTCCATGCAGTGCCCACTGTACTATGTGATGCAGCTTTATGTCTTTCAGATGACATCTATTGATCCCTTTGTCTGGTTTCTTACCAAGTGCTTCTTCACACTACATCCGAAATGTTACATTACTCTGAAATATACTCTGACCCTTCCCTGGCTTTCTCCACATCTGTGGATCATCTTCTTGAAACAGAATAACTGCTACTTTAGAGAGCCCAAGCAGTGGCTTCTGAGGTCTTCCCATGCGTTAGAACACAGAGGGGTGGGACAGGGTTGCTGTATTTACACAACAGAGATCCCTTTCAAATCTTCTTCTCTCCTATGTATTGGAAGGATGAGAGGACCATGGAACCTACTCCGTACCTTGATCTTGCTCTCTTTATTCTGATACCTTTTGTTGATGCTGAATTGCAAGTGGTCACATTCATTCCAACAGGCCCACTCATGAAGTAAAGTTCTATTCATCATGCGTAAGAATATCACAATCTGGCCCTTAGGCTGGAGCAGCAGCTCTATTCCAGATCCACAAGATAAAGGGTAAGAATTCCTTCCTCCTTTGCTCTCTGCACCTAACCAGAGTGACCAAATTGGACTTGAAAATGCGACTTGCTCCTGTATAATACAGAACTTTTAGCAGCTCTCAGATATTCTTTGGTTCTATAATTCATACAAGTGTAGTGACCTATTTTGTATCCACAGTACATGATAAAGTATAGCAACTGAAATAGTAACTATTTATAGATGCACATAAAAACTGGTAATATAATGTAAGTGCAATTCTAGTAAGAATCAACTGCAAAGATAAATGAATGTCTAAGAACTCCATTTTGATAGTGCTTTTAATCTTCTGGTTTTAATTATACACGGTTTTATTCAAATCTGATTTCTATATTTTACTAATTTTGTAATTATGTACTATTATTGGTTGTAAAGCTTCTGACATCCCAAGATGAGTAAAAATATTCAGATGACAACAGAAGCACGAAAATAATAGAAATGCAAAAATTGTCAAATTACTAAAGAGGTACACAAGTAGTTATAGCTGAGGAAACTTATTAATTAATAAAACAACCACACTAACATTATGGAATGAACCAAACTTACAAAGCTATGGTAATGTTAGAAAATCCTATAGTAATATCACTGGTAACTCACTGTTAGTGTAGGATTAATCTCATAATACTGTAAACTGAAAGGAATTGTGAGCTTTGATGTAACTTCACTGACTTGATTAGAGTTACAGCAGAGGTGAATGTAGCCCTCAAGTTTTACTTTACCATTACATACTGGAGTTTCCACTCTGACTGTATATGTTAAAGAACTATTATTTTTAAACATCAGAGCTGTTTTATACAGTGCATGGCAAAATACAGCTCACCTTGCTCATACAAGAAGTCTTAGGAGAGTCACTGAGACAACCCACCATGAACAAAGTGAACAGTGTTTGGACCTTAATACTATTCTATATCCTTGCTGTGCTAGGCAGCCAAGTTGCTGTTGTGAGGAAGGCTGGGATTTCCACATGTCTATATATCCTACAGTGTCACAATTAAGATTTATATTTTTTGCTTCCAACCAGCTCTACCTCTCCACAAGGATGGCATAACCCTACTTTGGTTTGCTGCTGCTCTCTCTGCTCTCCTCTGTATTTGCTGTTAGTTCTTTTTCCCTTGCTCTAACTGTAGGGACTAGCCTTCCAAGCATGCGTAAAAGTTTGCAGGACTCCTTGACACAGGGACATTGTTTATTGATTTTTGTCCACATGTGGGTACTAATTACATAATTAATAATAAAGCTAATCCTTTCCAATATATATTTAAGAACAAATGTTTTTTTAGGCATGTACCAGAACTTAATCATACCAGAGAATTAGAAATCTCTAGTCCCGCCTATCCTTGATTGCCCAGGAAACAGTATGCCACATGTCAGCACAATCTTTCACTTTTTGTCTGTCATTTATTTCTTATTCGGATCTTTTATCTTCACATTTAAAATTGTATGCTAAAAAAAGAAAGGCATTAAAGGATAATAATGAGTAGAAGGGGTCAGGTGACTAAAAGAACAACCGTTATGTGCAAGGACAAATCATTCTTCTTCTCTAACACTGCCACAAAAGAAACAGGTGCTACTGATAACATTTTAATAGAAAAGACTTACTGAACTATCTAATCCATCCCCCCTGCCAGTTCTGGATTGCCCCCTCTCATACTTTTTTCTAGTGCTTTGCACAATCTAGTTCTAAATGTCTCAAGTGAAGAGGTTTCGGCCTCTTCTCTGCGGAGACAATTCTACAGATCAGTATATTGCATTGTTGTTGGGAATTTTTTTCCTGTTATTTATCTTCAGTTCCTCTCTTCTTAATTTCATACTATCACTCCTAGTTATATTCCTGTGCTGCCCTGAATAATTCTCCTCCATCCTTAATGGGAATGCCCTTTAAATATTTGTAGATTGTTACCCGTTTCTGCCCCCTTTTAAGCTTTCCCCATAAATCAGTGTCCCTACTCTGCAAGTTTCTGCTGTGGAGGCTCCCTGTGCTGAAAGTAGTAGTGTTGCTGTGATCTCTCTCACCCATTACATTTAGCATTATAGAGCAGTGATTTATTTGAAGAGGGAAGCCAGGTAAATTCTGTCTAGACTAATGTAATTGTTCCCTGGTTCCAAATGTTCAATGATTTTATGGTTAGTCACTCTCTCTCTCCCGCCTCCACATGCAGAACCGCCCTTTCCCCCAGCAAATATCCAGCTCCACCAAAGTCAATGGGAGTCTTTTCATTGACTTAAACTAATGTTGGATCAAGTCCCTAATCCCTGATTCAGGCAGGCAATGTGTGTGAGAGAGATAGAGAGAGAAATGCACATATCAGAGAGCTATAATAACTATATTCCAAGGTAAAATAAAATGAATTCATATCAGAAAGCTAACAGGGTTTCAAGAATTCACTGTCACCAAGGACAAACTGTACTATACCATAGTGGGATGGCAGAACGTCACACTTCTAGCTACCCTGTTTCATTATTATTTTTCATAAGCCATGTGACAACTTGTGCAACCATTCGGGACCAGATTTTTATAAAGCAAGGCCTGTTTGCATTTTATACCCACTTTTGGGTGGGCATTTATAGTATTTGCATACACAAATTGGGCACATAGATTGATATATGGGGCTATTTGCATGTGCAACCATAGCAGCTGTATTCTCAAAAGTGGAGGGACAAATGTGCTGCATGAACATTAGGTCTGATCATAAAAATCTAGACCCTGAAAGCACAACTTTTTGACAACATTGTATATTTGTATTCAGAGACAATTTTGGCCAAGTTCATGTCTTTGGAATTCTGGTGGCAGTGTAAAGATAAGTACTTAAATGACTGAACTGCATGACCTGTAATTACTCTAGGTATATTTAATTTAATTATAGATGAGTCATATAAACCCTAGTTAACCTTTCAGATGCTTTTGAGTTCTGTACATCAGCCTTCACTAGGGGTCCAATCCTACAAGACGCTGAGCACCTTCACCTTCAACTAGAGTAAACGGGAGTTGAGGGCACTCACCACCTTGTAGGAGGCATTCAGCATTTTTCAGGATCTGGACCATAAAGATGAATGAGTAAAAAAGATAGGAAGCTCTGGCACCCTTAAACTTGTTTCTAGCTACACCAAATTGTAGAAGGTTCCCTCCCGCCCCGGGTGGCTTTTTCCTTTAGGTTGAGTGAAAATTAATTTGTGATACTGGCATTAAGATGAGAGGGCTTTCTCCTAACTAAGTATTCTCAGATATCTTCTTGTTCCCTCCTTGCATTGCATAACCTTAGAAACAGCATTATGGCAGCAAATGCCAAGCAAAGAGAAACAAGAAATGCCATTCAAGGCCAGTAGAAACTAAACCATTTTTTTGTGTGCACACAGAACCCTGGGAGTACAATCTAGCAAATAGAGCACTGGAGTGGGAATCAAGAGACCTGGGTTCTAGTCTTAGCTTGGCCACTGACCAGCTGTGATCTTATGCAAATCACTTCACCTCTTTGTGCCTCTGTTTCCTCTCTCACCCTTTGTCTTGTAAGACTTCTGGGGCAGGGATTGTCTCCTTATGCCTACCAGAGTGGGGCCCAAATCTCACTTTCACCCTTTAGGCACAACTATAGTACTAGTACAACTGAATAATAATAACAAACTTACTATGGCGAGAGTTTTCATGTCAAAAGTCCTTTAAAATGAAACTTTTCAGACTTATTTTATTTTAAATCTAATATTCATCAAAATTACCCTTGACCCAAGCCTGACTAAAAGCATAGGACTTTGGCAAATAAAGCAATTTTTGAATTCTACTTTCATAAACCAGTATTCAGACAGATTATAACATTTTGCATTCCTTTAATTCAAAATGATCTTGGGCAATTTCCTTAGATATTCCAAAGTAAAATAAAATAAAATTGTGGTTTAAAACTATACAATCATTTTCAGGCCAACTCTGGAGTTTTCGAGAGAAAGCTAGACTATTACAGTTAAATATAACTTTAGTTACAAAGTATGGAAAAACTACCCACATCAGCAGCATAATAAGACATTTTCAATAAATTATTCTTCCATATTAGAATATCCAACCTGTTAGGAAAAAACAGCACACTCACTTTTCAACCACGATTTGATTGACAAGATGAGCTGAGGCTGGGTAGATACTATCAAACTCTTCAAGTGGATAATGTCTCGATGAAACAAGTATGCCGCCGAATTTTTAGTTTATATTTATGTGGAAAGAAAGAGCATAATTCATGCATCTAGACTCCAGTCCTGCACAGACCAAGTAATTTTAAGAATCAGAGGGGTAACCGTGTTAGTCTGTATCCACAAAAACAACGGGGAGTCCGGTGGCACCTTAAAGAGTAACAGATTTATTTGAGCATAAGCTTTCATGAGTAAAAAACCCACTTCTTCAGATGCAGCAGATTTAGTTGGGCATAAGCTTTTGTGGGTAAAAGACCCACTTCTTCAGATGCAAGTAATGTACACCCATTGGTCATTCCCCTGAATTCATGGATGGATCCTAATGTGTTTAAAGTTCTGTGCACAATTGTTTGCGGGATCAGTGTCTTGGTTTATGCCTCCATTGTTTCTCTGAAGAAAATTGTATATATTATGAGCCATCTTCCACACTTGGGGGGTTATGTTGTGCCCCATGAGGATATATGTTGCATAACTCATGAACTAGTCACCCTCCAACTATGCTGTTTCAGGACATTGTCACATAGGCACATGTACACAATTCACTGAAAAATTTTTTAGCATAAAAAGTATTTTTTCTATATCAAAAACTATGTGGGGGTACAAATGTATCCCAAATGTGTTGCACTGTTATCCTGTATTTATAGTAGTTCTATGTACATGGTTGCTTTTTAGTGAGATTATCTTGTGTTGTAATAGAAGTAACTACATCTCCCACGCTAAGAAAGCTCTTTTTATTTTATGTAAATGTAACTTCCATGAGGATATGTGTTGTGATAATTCAGGAACTTGTGGACATCCAAATATGCTGTTTTAGGACATCACATATGCTAATTGATAATGCATTGCAGTGACAGTGGTTATTGCATACAATCACCCTAAAGTAGAAGGCATTCCAGGGATATGTGAAAACTGTATATAGGCTCACACTGAATGAGACTCCTGCTAGTTCTTTCCATTTGCTAGTTACCTAAAGATTTTTCACCTAAAACATTAAAGAATTGTTCTTAGTTTCTGAATGCATTTATGAGACAAAAGTTCCACATGATACAGTTAATGTAACCTTTGAATGAAGGTAAATCAGTTGCAGTAAAGACACTGAATTTTCATCTTTCAGATGGACTTTCACAGGGCCAGTAATATTTACATATTAGTTTACCAGGATTCACATCTTTTCATACCAGCCCTAAATATGCATTGTCTGCTAAACCAGGGCCTGGTTCTGAAAGTGGATACATATGAGTAGACCACTAGACAGACTGATGAGCATGACTGGGGCCTTAGATTTAGGTAACAGTTTATTGCTAATAATGTCTGTGTTGAAATGGCTTCCAATAAGTCATTTTGACTATAAAATTGAAATAAATTATCTTAAGAATTATAGATTTCAAATGCTATTGTTAACTCTACAGAAATATTTTGCTTTCATATCACAAAAAAATCAAGAAAAGTTAAATAGTAATGAAGAATTATACTTTTTACATCAACCTTACTGTAAGTAGGTGACACTAACATGCTTTCACAAATCTCATTCCTTCGGAGTTGTACCAATATATTTGAAAGCAAAATTTGGAACACAGGCATAAATCTAAAGTAACTACATGGGGTAATTCAGAATATAGCACCTGAACAGTAACTGGAGTCTTATTTTTAATTGCCTTATTGCATTTCAAGTGTAATCTGTTTTATTGTTTTCAGTCATTTGAAGAATGCATCTGTTATGGTCCATCATTTCTACTTCTTTACCACAAATGTCTTCCCAATGCACAAATTTGACCTAGAGATTGGGTTGGGTTAATGATGCAGGTACTCTATAGCTCAGACATGTATTGATGGTTGGGCAACCAATGCAAGTGATACTATTCCTCAGTTATCTAGTAATATATTAAACCTTACTCTACTATACATTAATCAAACTTGTTGGTGAATCCATCACAGGTTTTTAGTGGAGAATAAAACCGATAAGAATGCAACACCTGGCATTCCTTCGATTTTACAGAGAAGACAAACTTATAAATACAACTACCTACAGAGAAGCGAATGCCCATATCTTCAAAGTTGGAGAATAATCAAAGTTCCCACTCTGATTTCTACAGAATGGCTTTTGGAACACAACAAATGCAGCATATTGTAATTAATTCAATAGAAAAGAAAAGTTGAATTTTAGAATGCATTTTATTTTCCCCTGTTTTATGCTTCAGCCTACCAGAAAATTGAAATCTCTATCTTCGGCAGTGCAGTGGCAATCTTCCAACTTTATCTTAATGAAGAAAGAATTGTTTTTGACAGAATCCTGGGTTCCAAGTATCCCGAAATCCTCCAGTTCATTTACAGTGGGATGAAGGGGGTACGGGGAGAGAGCTGAAACATACAAGTATAATTCAAAAAGAATGTATAAAAGCATTCTATTTAGTAGGAAATATGAGTATTTTATGGTATAGAAATAACTTCCATCACTCTTTCCTAAATTTAATGCTTGAAAATTCACTATTTTATTTTTAACCAGCACTTTAAAAAGCATAATAAATGAATGTCGCCAGTTTTGAAACTTAAAAGAGATCTAGAGGAAGACAAATTCTGAATGCTTTTAAAGGAGACCTAAGAACAGAATTTACATTATATAACAGGAGTTATATCTTGCCTTGATGTAAAATATTTATATTTTCTCAAAAAATAATAGGGTCTTTCACAACCAAACTCTCATTGAAATTCACCTGCTCTGCACAAATCTTGGCTACTTAATTACTGTAGCAATTCCTACTCAGGCTTTGTGCAGGATACTACGTGGGCTTTATATTAATTTATTTGTTATTTGTATAGTGCAATATATGTATCTAGTGCTTTACAAAACCAGTACTAATGGTATCCATGCTCGGAACAGTCTACCATCTAGATTAAGGCAACAACAGAAAGAGGAGATAACCTTCTCCTTCGTTCCTGAGGCTGACAATAATAAGACCACTGTGCACTTAAGTCAATGATGCACATGCATCAGAATTAAGGCCCCTATTCCATAACATACTTAAGTGCAAATCTAACTTTAAGCAAATGAGTAGTTTTATTAAATTAAGGACCTTCTTGAATTAAGGCCTAAACAGGGAAGGGGGGTAGGGGCGTTATTTCTGGAAGACTGTGCATAGTAAGGTCCTTGATGAAGTGTACTCTTTGGAGGGAACGGTAAAAGGAAAAGATGAAGGCATAATATGTAAAGTCAACAAGTGGTTTCCAGACACTGGAGACTGGGTGGGAGAAATGATTAAGCAGGTCAGATGAAGGAGCTATAATGTATGGAATTCACCACCGCAACTTCCAGATACTCTAACCCACGAACTGGAAGAGCGTTGTCTTGCACTTCACACACACTTTTGTGGAATGGTAAAGCTACCAACTCCTGTTGCCCCCTTCTGTGTCATATTCCCAAATCTACATTACCCACCAACTTGGTTAGGGTTGGTGAAAAGCCCAGGTAAAGTGTTTGTAATGGGTGTAGAAGTTCAATGCATAGCCAATCCACCCAGGATCTCTAGTCAGTCCACCGTAGGGCATAAGTGGTATAGAAGGACTTGTAGAGACCCTTGCACAATAGGTAAATTCCATCTGTATTACAGCAATACAAGAACAGCTGTGGAGAATTAAGAACAGAACAATAATGGAGGACTGAATTTATTGTACCAGCTGGATGTATGAGTAAAGGTCCTGGCAGTAATCTTTTATGGGTCAAATCATGCAGTCCTTATTAGGGTGCTCTGAGGACAATAGATTTGGTCATATAAATATATAAGCAGGCACAGTTTGGACTACACAGCTCAAAAATAAAAGGAAATAAAAAGAAACAGATACTAACCTTGGATGTTTGAACATTATTTTAACATTCCTCGCCACCATACACAACCACATAATTAGTTAGCCCCTCTCCTGGCACAAGCCTCTAATTAGTTAGGTCTAACTGTGTCTTTATCTTTGTCAACAGCTAAGGGCAGTGCTGGAAAAACCTCCTGGAGCAAAGGACAGCAGCTCAAGTCACCCACCAGCTCTTCTATGTAGAGGGTTTGTTTGTTTGTTTTTGGCCATCTGGCACTGCCCACAAGATAAGAATGGCTGGCTAGGAAAGAAATGAGGTCAGCACATCTGCAAAATGTGCTAATGCAATTTATCTCCCAAGTAGTCTCAATTTACCAGCACTGCTCCTATGACACCCTGTCCAAGTTTACAGCTTCTCTTCTGTCTGCTAGCGACCACACCCTGTTTGGAACTCTGTACAGTACACAGTGACATCTAGTGGCTAAATAATATGGTGCAACTGAACGTTTTATACCCACCTGCATTGCAGCTGCTCCTAGGGTCGTCTGGATCTTGCTTGGAGAATTAAGCCTTTCTTGTCTTTGCATTCAAAGTTCTTAGTTGGAGATTTTTGTACTTGTGAAATGGTTTAGGTTAAAATATATATTTTTGTCAATTAAACTTCTGACCACTAGTGTAAGGTATTTAGGCATCATGGATCCAATCCATCTCCCACTGAAGTCAAGAAAAAAATCAATTCACTCCAGCAGGTGTATCAAATTCTCATTAATAGGGTTGGGTTAATCACTAAGAAAAAAGTCTATAAAATAAATTCCAGGTTCAGAATTACTCATGAAATCTGAAGCCATATGTTCTGTTTCCAGTTTAATTCCCATTATTTGAACTATCTGTTGAGTCATAGTCTACCAGTGCAATTGTTCTGAACTCTCCTTTATGGTTCTGATTTTCCCTGAACAGCTCATTTGAAAAAAAAAAGTGTTCCCTACATGAATCCTTGGTTAGAACTCTCTTGTTGTATACTCACTTTAATGATCCTATTCTGCAGTATTTTTTGTGAAAACATACATTTTGGGGATATTTTTGTTCCTTCTCCATGTGTGGTCAAAACAGGTGATTTTCTTTCAGCAGAAAATGTGTATAACATATGTAGACTGAAATTCCCCCAAAATATATGCATGCATACATATTTTAGATATGTATATTTTAGATACAGAAACCAAAAAGCAAGATACCAGGGAATGTAGGTCTTGTGCAAACTATGCAAGAACAATGCAGAATGTTTCAAGTTACCTATATAAGCATTTGTAACTCCAAAAGACAGGAACAGAGCCTTTAATTTTGGTTTAATAATTTTGTGTCTCTTTTATTCTTGATAAATGTCTACTTTCGATTAAACTAAGACAATAGAAACATTATTATAATGTTGAATATAACATTCAGATCTGCCAATAATGCAGAAAAAGTAAGAGTTATATAAAGGCTATTAACATAAATAGCAATTATGACAGTGATTGTCATCACTTACAAATCCTTTCAAATCACTTGACAGATTGTCGTGAAAAAAGGTTTATGTAAATATATTAAAAGTTTATGCAAATTGTTTTACTATAAGACAATGGCATCTCCAGCCCAAAGGCACTTACAGTGAAAATCAAAGAAAATGTGTTTTGCTTAAACATATTTATGGTAAAAATAAACCAAACAGTTTTTTTTTCCAAGATTGTAGTGATTGGAAGAGGTTCTTGACTCACCCAAAGTGAGCAATTAATCTAGTAAAGTATTGTGTAGGCTGTGAAGGAGTTCACTTTGGATGTGAACATGGACACGTTTTGACTTGAGATCAGGAATTGTTCAGAATGCCTAAAATTGAAGTAGTTAATGAGGGAAAATTGAAGAAGGATCCTACGTTGTACTCCTTGACTGCGCTTTTCTTTAGTCTTTTGATTACTTGCAAATTTTGATCAGGCAAATGCTCTACAGACTCTCAACCCACAGCCAAATTATCTCTGCATCTGCCTTACAGATTTAGAGTAAACGATGCAACAAGTATTTCAACTATAAAATTCACATTAGAGCTGCTACAAGTGAAATTGTTGTTTATGTACCAGTACTTCCACTTTTCTTTATGGTGCCAAGTCAAATTTGCCCTAAGGGGCAAATCCTGATCCTCTTTCCCCCACCTTGTATCCTTGGCAAAAAATGACAGAGACAAGCCAGCCAGAGCCTTGAGCCTGTAGGGACCAGAAGCAGCCAAAAGAGAGAGCCTTTTTTACATCTTTTAACCGATTCCAGTCAAAACTATAGAAAGTTCTCCGACTTTCTCTGCCCTGGGCTGATTAACCATCTGTACCAATCCAAAACCTCCTCCTCTGCCCCTACCGACATTTCACTTCAGCTTCATTACACACCATCTCCTCCCCATTCTTATCCCCTGCTCTGCTCTCTGCAGCCCCCTTCCCTTTTCTTTCCATTGAGCTGATCCCATCCCCACTAAACCCACGCAAAATGAAAAAAACCAAAACAAAACATGGAACTATTATACCATTTGTGATGAGCTGGACCCCTTAGGATGCCACCTGATGTACTGGGATACCACTGAGCCCACCTGTTATGACAACCTAGGCACCCTTTATACCTGTCTTACTGAGCTAGGGTATTAAGCCTCCTCCAGCAAACACACAGACAGGGCCAAACCCAACTGCAAAACAAAAGACACTGAAATCAGTTCTGGGAAAGCTCAGCTTAAGGGACTTGCCTCAGCGCTCAGGTGTCCGCCTCCCTTGGAGTGCAGACCCAAAGGTATATTATGAAATCCGCCTCCTCCCTCAAAGTGGAGGAAGGTATGCACAGTCACTTATCCCCCCCAACCCCATCCCCATTATGAATTAGATAAACTGGGTTATATTTTAAACAAGAAATAAGTTAAACAACTACAAAAGATGAATTTTAAGTGGTTCAAAGGATAGCAAACAGAAAAAAGCAGATTACCTTAGTAAATAAACAAAAGCCGCAGACTGACCTTAGCACGCTAGATAGGTAGGATACAAATTTAACAAATTCTCACCCTGTGTAATAAACAGTCTGGCAGATTCTTAAGGCACAAGTTGCGTTGGCTTTCCCAGGTTTTCTTACACAGGCTAAAGCTCTTAGCCTGGGATCATCACTTCTCACAGTTCAGTCTTTGTTCCTCAGGTGTTTTCAGGTGTGTTGTTTGTGGGGAGAGTGAGGACCCGTCATGTTGTCATTGTCCCTCTTTTATATCTTCCCCCCACTTGCTGGAAAGTTTTTTTTTGCTGTCACCTGGGTCAATCAGTTCCCATAGTGTAGAGATGTCTCTGTGTGGTTTCTATTGCACACAATTCCTGGGGAAATACTTATATTTGTGTATATTTCTTCAATAAGCCACTGACATTGTTTGGCTTCATCCAGCGTAGTACATTTAAAATACAGAGACATGGTCAATATTCCCAGCTTCAGATACAAAAATGACACGTGCATACAAATTGGATAAACACATTCAGTAAATTATAACCCTTCCAATGATACCTCACATGAGCCATCTTGCACAAAGTATATCTTAGTCATACTACATTCATATCATAACCATATTTCCATGAAGAATAGGGGGTGTAACATCACACCATTTACCACCATCCCATTGTTCACTCTGCTTGTGTGTTATAGCCCTGGGTCCATTTTATTTATTTTGAGTGTAAACTCTTAGGGGCAGAGACCTCCTCCTCCTACTGTGTTTGTACAGTGCCTAGAACAATGGGATCCATTCTAGGTTGGCTCTTAGGCACTATCAGACCTCTGAACAATCCCAGGTTTCACTGGACTGTCTATCAGGAATTGGGCATGGGAGCCAGGTCTAGTGGTCAGAACATGTATCAGGAAACTGAACAAAGGGTCAGAACCATAGTCAGAGACAAGAATCAGAGTTGAGAGTCAGAATCAGGTTATCTGGAGTAGGGAAGGCAGGAGCTCGTCTGGGACTGAGGAAGGAGTGAGGTTGGCAAAGGGCTGGAACAAGGTGAGGAAATAGGGACCAGGAACAAAGAACCAGGTGAGGAAGTAGGAGTCAGGTAGGGTCTGTCTCAGCAATATGTCAGGGGCCTTGTCGCACAGGCAGCCTCCAGGTGTTTCCTGTAAAGCCTTAAATAGCATTCTTGGACCAATCACGGTGTGCTCTTCTAGTCAGGGTCTCTGTGGGTGGCATATTCAGTGGTACTTTACCCCAAAAGGCTCACAACTCATTGATCACTAGCCTCTCAGAGCTGTTGGGTAGTGGTGTGGCTGTAATAGTCACCTAGGGATCCTCAGACACATTTTCTAGCCGAATGGATGCTCACGCTGGCTTGATTATATTTGCAAAACTTCCAGTCCTGATTGAAGTAGCTCCTGTTCTGTGTGCCAGATTGCAACATCACTTCCTCAAATTTAACCCAACTGCCCTGCTCGCTTCACTGTATTGTCCCATTTCCCTTCTGAGACTTATTACACAGATACCTCTGACCTTGCCCTTTTCCATCTGCTCTTACTATTGGACAGAGTTGAGCTGCAAATCTGCTAGAGCTGCAGTGAAACAGCTCCCTCAAATAGTGTTATATCTAACATGTATGAGAACTCAGTTTAACATAATATAAACTAAGATAAATTTTTCAAAAAGAAAAGGAGTACTTGTGGCACCTTAAAGACTAACAAATTTATTTGAGCATAAGTGAGCTGTAGCTCACGAAAGCTTATGCTCAGATAAATTTGTTAGTCTCTAAGGTGCCACAAGTACTCCTTTTCTTTTTGCGAATACAGACTAACACGGCTGCTACTCTGAAACCTGTCATAAATTTTTCAGTGAATCTTAAGGGATTTGGATGATCTAGGAAGTGGGTTTCTAAAACTATAATTGTATACAGAAACACTACTGCTGAGACTGTGAGCTCATTTTTTTATTACCTGGTATAAGCAGTAACGAAAAGAAAAGAAAAGAAGAGATGCTTTGCAGGTGGAGAAAAGTGAAGTGAGATTGCAAGACAGCAAGGACGTGCACAGGAGTGGAATAGTTTCCTGATCCGTCTACACTATAAGACAGTCCAGCCTTAATCTGGAGAGCAAAATGAAAGTAATTTGTTCTTTATTCTTAAAATAGTTCAATGTTCTCCATTTCTCCCCTTCAATTCCTACTCAAATCCCACTTCATACTGTTTTATCAACTAGGATTTCATTAATTTAAAACGATTAACATTAACTTTGTAAAAAAATAAAATTAAAAGGGTTGCAGTCACTGTGATATGTAATGTTTATTCTTCTCACCCAGTATTGATAATGTTGAGCATTCAAACATCATGAGTTAGGCCCTCAAAAGTCAAGAGTGGATTCAAAACCTGGAAATTATTTTATTTTTTATTTGCCATCTAGTTTTTGAGCCTTTAGGGATTACATGTTCCAGATATCTCCACAGTCAGGAGGACTGGAAACGTAAGTTGTTGGTGGTGATTTTTTTTAATGAATACTGAGCTTCTTTCACAGTCAGTTGACTCCAGGAGCTAAGGCTTTAAGAAATACATGATCTAAAACCCACGATAAGTTGAGAGTTGGTGACACTGCAACATTATTCTGTTTCTTCCCCATCTCTGCCAGATATATTCACAATGAGCAATACCTTACTCCACAAGTAAATGTAAGGTACATGCTTAGATTGTAAACTCTTTGGAGCAGGGTCTGTGCGTTTTTGTTCTGTGTTTGTACAGCACCTAACACAATGGAGTCCTGGGCTTGGGGCTGGGGTTCTGAGGTTCTAAGATACTACAAACAATCAAACAAATTGTAATATTCGTTGTAAAAATATCACAATGTGGCCATAGATTTTAAATTCTTCTCTGGAGGGAATCTGTCTTTATTTGTTCTGTGAAGACCCATTATCATCATACATTTATTATTTAGTTCCAAGTTGCTGTTCTCAACTCTTTACGTTAGTAATGCACTATCAAAGAGTTTCTACTTTTTCCTAACTATTAACACTTGATGAATTTTCTCACATGTAAATTCTAATTTGAACATCAAAAGGAAAGAAACTGTTGATATCTGCTCGAAGGAGCCATCTAGTGGTTATTTGTGTAATATGTATCTGGATAACAAATAGGAAGCAATAAAATAAGTCCGAGACAGACTATGGCTATGTCTGCACTGCAGACTAAACTCAATGAGAGCTACTTCAATTATAAATACTGGTGTAGGCATGGTCACACAGGCAGCCGCAGCATGGCTTAACCATGCTGAGTACATACTCATGGGATTCAGGAGTACATAGTCATGGGATTGTACTCAGCACAGCTTAGCCAGAACACTACTGCTGCAACCTGTGCTACACTACTGTTTGTACCTGCCTAGCTGGTAGCACAGTTGTGAGTGTGCTTCCCAGCTTGAGTAGACGGACACATACTAGCTGTGCTCTGTCTAGCATGCTGGCGGGGCGGGCAGAGGGGGGTAGCCAGAGAGGCAGTTCAGGCTAGCCACCTGAGTACAAACTTGCCTGGATCCTCTGGGTATGTACTGGGTCAGTTAGCCTGAGCCACTGTGATGCTATCCCTGGCCTCTCTGCTGTTTTTAGCATGCTGTCTCCAGCAGAGCTAGCATGTTCGTTTACCCACTCTGGAAAGTGCACTTCTAGCTGCAGTTAGGTCCACCCTCAGAGAGAGTATGTGAGTTCCTATGCATGTGTTAAAAATCATAATATTAAATGATAAAAAGGATTTAACCATCTGATCTTGTCTGAGCACCCTCTGCAAACCGCTGATTGGTTTCTCTTCTCACTGCAATCAATGCAAGTTGAGAGGTCTCCCAGGAGCAGGCCTTGTATTCACCAACCTTATGAACATGAAGGCCAGCTTTAGTTCTGTTTAAAAAAAAACCATGGTGGCTCACTTCCAGCAACTGTGTTATTTATACGAATGGCAATGTGGAAATATTCTTTTGCTAAAGGCCATGGAAATGTAAGCACTGAACAACTCACATCCAGCATGTGTTATTTCTCTTTAAATCTGGCAACGTTTTGATTTAGGCTATTTCTCCCCCGAGTTCCAGTCTGACCAAATGGCAATGGCAAACAAACAATGAGCCCATAATGTCAGAAGAAAAGGCTGGCAATAATTTTAATTGTTTCTCCCCTAAGGATTAGAATGCAAATGAGGAAATGACTGAAGCAACTGAAAACCTTATTTATCAGTGTCAACACTGAAGAAAGGATTGCCTTGTGTTTCATAACACACATTATTAACTCACTGGTAAGGAACAGTATTAAGTGCAGTACAGGCTGCTTCAGCTTTAATGCCTTTGTAAATATGCAATCTGCTCTATGCATCCATCAGTCATGCACATCCAGCATTCTTTGGTAATAGGAATACAATGAATTAGTCTCACTATAATGAGAATGCATACATCTTTAAAGGGGGAAAAATTAAATGATAAAAACAAGTGGATTAAAAACATTAAGTGTTAAGAAGTTAATTAAATTATACTTCCCAAAAGCCTCCAGGCTTCAGAGAGAATTTCACAACTGTATGCCATAATGTGAGCTGTAAGGCAACCAGAGCGATGGCATATATTTATTACTATCATTTAGGGGGGTCCATCCAAAGCAGTGTGATGAGAGCAAACAGATGGCCAGATTTTCAAAAGAGCTCAGATCTCATTTAGGCCTCTTAGTTTGGTCCCTAACTAGAAGCTGAGTTCTCTTGAAAAATCTAGCTCTGAATTCTTGTGAAATTCTGGCCAATAATACTGATAAAATATAAACAGGAAAGGTGAACTTTGAAAATAGAGCCATTCCTCTGAACTGGTGCTGATGTACAGTACAGCATTTGGCACAAAAGGTATTTTTTCTCTCCTGTTTTGTTTTTAGTATTTTAACTGTGACTGATGCAGAGAAAATCTCTCTCTCTCTCCATTTGAATGTTGCTTTATCATTTGTACAATATACTGTTTCCCAGGGCAGGATATTATTCAGCATCTTGCTTAAAAATAGATCAGAACCACTGTCACGTCTGTAAGATTCTTCCTTCAGGAGTCCAGTGCCAAAAAACTGTAATGGTCAGTGACCTCTCCACTTAAGGAGGCATTTTAAATATATATTTTTTTCATCTTGGCATGTGAAGACCTGGAGTATGGCCTTTAGCTTATAACTCAAAGTTGTGCAGTAATGCAAACTGTTTTCAGGTTATCAGAAGTAGCAGCTACAAAAGCATAAGCATGAGAGGATTGTTGGGAACCAGAGCTTTCACACTGTGCCATTAAGACAGCTAGTTGTAGATCCACAAGTAAAAGAAACCTGTACTGGTGGGAGATATGCTTCCATATTCAATAATGCAGAATTATACTTAGACTGGAATTTTCAAAGGGATCACAGGGAGTTAGGCACTCAACTCTCACTGAATTCCAATGGAATTGGTTGGCTAATTCCTTGGGGTTCCATTGTCTGCATAGTCAAGGAGTGGGGAGTGGTGAAGACAGCACATACACAGTCCTGTGTGTTTGATTAACATTGTGTAGATACACAGAGGGCTAGCCACACATAATTGGCATAACTATGAAGCTATCCTTAAATGTTTGCTCAATTAGGTCATAAAACATTAACTCCTTCTGATTCCTTTTCTTTACATCTACTATAATATTGTTCTTATAGAAGAATAACTGTTCTTCCAAAGTGTGTGTGTGTGTTTTTCCTAAACCAATCAAGCTACTTGAATCATCTAATAATTCATCTGGATGAATGCACTATAAAGTGGGTAGAAAGCTGGCTAAATTGTCAGGCTCAACGGGTAGTGATCAATGGCTCCATGTCTAGTTGGCAGCCGGTATCAAGTGGAGTGCCCCAAGGGTCGGTCCTGGGGCCGGTTTTATTCAATATCTTCATAAATGATCTGGAGGATGGTGTGGATTGCACTCTCAGCAAATTTGCGGATGATACTAAACTGGGAGGAGTGGTAGATACGCTGGAGGGGAGGGATAGGATACAGAAGGACCTAGACCAATTGGAAGATTGGGCCAAAAGGAATCTGATGAGGTTCAATAAGGATAAGTGCAGGGTCCTGCACTTAGGACGGAAGAACCCAATGCACAGCTACAGACTAGGGACCGAATGGCTAGGCAGCAGTTCTGCGGAAAAGGACCTAGGGGTGACAGGGGACAAGAAGCTGGATATGAGTCAGCAGTGTGTCCTTGTTGCCAAGAAGGCCAATGGCATTTTGGGATGTATAAGTAGGGGCATAGTGAGCAGATCGAGGGACGTGATCGTTCCCCTCTATTCGACATTGATGAGGCCTCATCTGGAGTACTGTGTCCAGTTTTGGGCCCCACGCTTCAAGAAGGATGTGGATAAATTGGAGAGAGTCCAGCGAAGGGCAACAAAAATGATTAGGGGACTGGAAAACATGACTTATGAGGAGAGGCTGAGGGAGCTGGGATTGTTTAGCCTGCAGAAGAGAAGAATGAGGGGGGATTTGATAGCTGCTTTCAACTACCTGAAAGGGGGTTCCAAAGAGGATGGCTCTAGACTGTTCTCAATGGTAGCAGATGACAGAACGAGGAGTAATGGTCTCAAGTTGCAGTGGGGGAGGTTTAGATTGGATATTAGGAAAAACTTTTTCACTAAGAGGGTGGTGAAACACTGGAATGCGTTACCTAGGGAGGTGGTAGAATCTCCTTCCTTAGAGGTTTTTAAGGTCAGGCTTGACAAAGCCCTGGCTGGGATGATTTAACTGGGAATTGGTCCTGCTTTGAGCAGGGGGTTGGACTAGATGACCTTCTGGGGTCCCTTCCAACCCTGATATTCTATGATTCTATGATTCTATGATTCTAATAGTGATATGCGATAATGTACAGTAACAAAATTAATAATACTGTTGCTCATGGTCCTGATACCATGTCACCCTTCTGGCACCAACATTGCCCCTCCACTGAGCAGTAGCAAACATCTGGGAACTTGCAGGTCAGTTTCCCAGTGGAGGAAAAACCAGTGACACAGAGACTGGGTATATTCTAAATATAACTTGCTTATTTTACACTATATACACCAGTCATGGAACAAGATAGAGAAACATCACACAGAGCAATCCCTTCTCTCAAGATCTCAGCCAAACACCAATACCCAATTCCCAGGGAGCAACTCTGCCTCAAGAATTTGCTCCAATCAGAGGCAAGGGCGGGAAGAACCTTGCGTAACCAGAAAGTAACAACATAGCATGGCTTCCCAAGACTGAACATTTACTCACACACTCAGAAAAAGAACATGGAAGACCATTTGCCAACATCATAACAACTGCTGTAACAGTAATTTGTACTTATGTAGCTCATTCCCTACAAGGATATAGAACTGCTTTATAAAAATCAACAGATGTAGCCTCACACCACTACTGTGAGGTAGCTATTATTATCTCCAATTACTGGAGGAAATGTATGTGTTGCAAATTGTTTATGGGTGTAGGGAGAGTGAAAAGAAGAAGTTATAAGGAATTGGTCTGGAAAAGGAATGACAAATGTGAACTCGATCTTCATTTTTTTATTATAGAGTGCAGGATGATTTCCCCCAATATGTTACTAGTTATGAGTAAAACATAGTCACATTATGAAATGCAAGATAAGAGTTTGTGAACAGTGCATCCATCCTGTCTCATGGCTACACTTCACCTTGCCCCCTCTGTAGTGTTTTAAACAGTTCTTTGAAATGATACAACTTGTATAAGGAGCTATTTTTCCCCAGTGGCTGTGCTATTAACAGAATGAAACAGAGCTTATCTGTATACAGCAAAGGTTTCATAGACCAATCGACTTTAAGGTCAGAAGGGACTGTCATAATTATCTAATCTGACCTCCTAAACATTGCAGGCCACAGAACTTCACCCACCCACTCTTGTAATAGACTCCTAACCTCTGGCTGAGTTATTGAAGTCCTCAAATCATGATTTAAAGACTTCAAGTTACTCTGAGACAGAACCCACTATTTACACTAGTTTAAACTGGTTTCAGAGTGGTAGCCGTGTTAGTCTGTAGCAGCAAAAACAACGAAGAGTACTTGTGGCACCTTAGAGACTAACACATTTATTTGAGCTTAAGCTTTTGTGGGCTAAAACCCACTTCATCAGATGCATGGAGTGGAAAATACAGCAGGCAGGTATATATTCACAGTACATGAAAAGATAGGAGTTGCCTTACCAAGTGTGGGGTCAGTTCTAACAAGACAATTCAATTAAAGTGGAAGTGGGCTATTCTGAACAGTAGAATACCAAGGGAGGAAAAATCACTTTTGTAGTGGTAATGAGGCCAATGTAATCAGGGTGGCCCATTTCAAACCATTGAAAGAAGGTGTGAGTAACAGTAGGGGGAAATTAGTTTTTGTAGTGACCCATCCACTCCCAGTCTTTATTCAGGTCTAATTTGATGGTGTCCAGTTTGCAAATTAATTCCAGTTCTGCAGTTTCTCGTTGGAGTCTGTTTTTGAAGTTTTTTTTGTTGAAGAATTGCCACTTTTAAGTCTGTTATTGAGTGTCCAGGGAGACTGAAGTTTCTCCAACTGGTTTTTGAATGTTATAATTCTTCATGTCTGATTCATGTACATTTAAACTGACAAGTGACCCGGGTCCCATCCTGCAGAGGAAAGAGAAAAAACCTGAGACCCCCTGCCAATCTGACCTGAGGGAAAATTCCTTCCTGACTGTAAATATGCTGATCAGTTAGACCCTGAGCATATGGGCAAGACCCACCAGCTAGATACCTGGGAAATAATTCTCTGAAGGAACTCAGAGCCCTCCCAATTTAGTGTCCATTCACTAGCCATTGGGATATTTGCTGCTAGAAGTTGCAAATCAGCAAATCATGACATTGTAGGCAGTCTCATCATAACATCCCCTCCATAAACTTATCAAGCTTAGTCTTGAAGCCCGTTACATTTTTTGCCGTCACTACTCCCTTTGGAAAGCTGTTCCAGAACTTCACTCCTCTGATGGTTAGAAACCTTTGTCTAATTTCAAGCCTAAACTTGTTGATGGCCAGTTTATCGCCATTGGTGGCTCATAGTCATCCTGTGATCAACCAGGTCTTTCTCCTTCTCTGTCACTTCCAACTGATATGTCCCAGTGAATAGAAAAAAATACTTGTTGTTAGTCCCTAACTGCATGACCTTGCACTTTGCACTATTAAATTTCATTCCATTTCTATTACTCCAGTTTACAAGGTCATCCAGATCATCTTGTATGATACTCCAGTCCTCCTCCATATTGGAAAGACCTCCAAACTTTGTGTCAGTCACAAATGTTATTAGCACACTCCCACTTTTTTTTGCTAAGGTCAGTAATAAAAAATGCTAAGTAAGATTGGTCCCAAGACCAATCCCTGAGGAACTTCACTATCAACCTCCCTCCAACCTGACAGTTCATCTTTCAGTATGACCTGATGTAGTCTCCCCTTTAACCGGTTCCTTATCTACCTTTGAATTCTCATATTAATCCCCATCTTCTCCAATGTAATAATTTCCCATGGGGAGCTGTATCAAGTGCCTTACTGAAATCCAGGTAGATCAGATCTACTGCATTTCCTTTGTTTAAAAAATCAGTTACCTTCTCAAGGAGACCAGAATGGTCTTGCATGATCTACCTTTTGTAAAATCATGTTTGTATTTTATCCCAACTATCGTTCACATCTACTTTCTCTATCAAAAATTGTTCAAAGTAAGGTCAAACTAACAGGCCTGTAATTTTCTGGATCACATTTTTCCCTTTCTTAAATATAGGAACTATATTAGCAATTCTCCAGTCATAGGGTATGACCCCTGACTTTAGAGATTCATTAAAATCCTTTTATTGCGCTTGCAATTTCACATTACATTTCCTTTAATAAAGGGCAAGAAAAATTTGATGTTAATAACAACTCTTATATTGTCTCTTCCTCCACTTCTGACAGAGATGTTCAGGATCAGTAAAGAAGTAGACAAACCTAAAACCTAATTAATGGCCACCATCTTTTCTTAGATGCCACAGTGAAAAGCTAGAGTATCTCCACTGAATTCAGTGGATTTGCTAAAGCATCATAGAAATCAGAGTTTGGCCTTTGTGACGGGATCCCTGGGGTGCAGACTGGGACTGTGGGACCGCTATGCCCCCTTCACTCTCCAGCCTGGGCTGTCTCTCACAGTGCTTTGATAGTAGACAAGCAGCAAACCCTTCCTTGCCACTGTTAACACTCAGCATAACCACACGTGGAGCCCGACACCCAGCTAGATTGCATGAATGCTCCCAGAGCCACTCATGAATCATACAGAGAAAGGCACCAGCCAAATCTCCGCAGCTTCCAGCACTGTACTTCAGGAATATCCCTTCTTGCACTTCTCAAGACAAGCAGTGCAAATATATTAATAGGTTCACCACTTCATCAATGGAAAGTGGATATACACCAGCCTTTGTAAACCTAAGCAGATTTACCAAACACTTCAGGCAAACTCACTGGTAAAGATAAACAGTTAAACAAATTAATTGACTACAAAGGCTAGATTTTAAGTGATTATAAGTGATAGGCAAAAAGAGTTAGTTACCAAAATAAAATAAAATAAAATAAATATAAGCACGCAGTCTAAACTGTCAACCCTATTAGACTGGACAATATCTAGAGTAAGCAGTTTTTCTCACCCCACTGGATATTGCAATTCATAGTACACAGTTCTCACCCTTGAAATCTGGGTTAATCCCCTCTGTTGGAGTCTTCGGTCTTCTCAGTGTCCTTGTTGTTTGTAGCATAGGTTGGTGAAGGAGAAAGGCCAAGCATGGGACAACTGTGTTCTGTTTTATATCCTTAGTCCATGTGCTTGGAGAACACAAGTCCAGGCATGTCAGTGGGCACTGCTGAATCCCAGGGTGCAGCAATACCCAGGTGTGTCTCCCTTGTCATTGTTTCTGGAGAGCTAGTATCAGGGCAATTCCCAAACGCACAGCATATTTTAGTGAAAACTGTGCAGCACAGTTCTTATACTTTTATATGCATTAATGATATGCATATTTAGAGGGAACAATGGCTTTCAGCAGATCATAACCTTTCTGCTGATACCTTACATGGCATGCTTCATATGCCATTATATGTAGATGAGGAATATGGGGGGCACAGGGTGCTCACCTAGGGTGTGGAGTGTCACAGCCTTATATAAAGATTGCAAAATATCTAAAACAAATCTCAATCCATGGTCTTTTGATATAATTTAGTGTGGATTAAACAAATCGCGATAGAAAATTACTTTGGATTTACACCCTTGCTGGAGTCTTAATTCATTTGAACATATCAGAAATATAAACAAAATAAGAGTAACTTGAGTTATCCTTACCTTATCTCAAGTTAGATGGTTTGAAGATAGTGTGTTTAACACAATTCATTAGTTGTTGCTTTACAGACTTTTCAGATTTATATCCGTCTGTTTTCTATTTCTCTTTGATATGAAAAAAGGAAAACCTGCAACTGTGTCTGTCAGACACTTTGAAAGTGTTGTTTAAAAATATTCTTTAAGAGAGATTTCATGAAATTAAAATCTGTAACTCTGAACCTGTCAGCTGTGCTCCGTATTACTGTACAGAGCCCAGTGAATTCACACAAAATTGACAATTTGACAAATGTCACTGCTGCTTACTCTGAAACCCTGTGCAATTTCTGTAGCATACAGTGGACTAGAAGACAAAATATTACTGTTCTTAACATCTATTTTCTCTGTCATGTTGATGAAAGTGAAATTTTAGTTGTGCAGTACAAAAGACTTCCTTAGTTACTGTGTTCTACCCTTTATCAGATTTGTTTTAGCCCAAATCCATTATTTTGTACACCAATTTCAAATAAATTGTCGTTGAAATTGTAGGGACATGTCTGAAAGGGCAATTTTGAACATAGTAGCAGTGAAATTCCCTGACTGAAAAGAACTTTTAAGTCTCCATTTGTACCTTTTCACTGTTAGATTATCTGGAGAGGAAGGAATTTGAACTCCTCTATTAGGACTCAAGTGTGGGAGGTACCCGATCATGCAAGTTATGTAGTATCTTCCATGGATGTCAGTTGAAATTGAAGATGCTCTGACCTAACAAAATTGAGCCCTTTCAGCTCAGTGCTGACCATTGTCAATTCTCATTCAGTGGTGCTGAGCTGCACCCCTTTACCCCGTCCGCACCCTTCATTGCTCCCTAGAGCTGGGGCTAGGAGCAGGGTCATGGCTCTGGGAGGGTGGGGATGCAGACAGAGGTAAGTGGGGGGTGCAGGCTGGGGTCACAGCTAGGAGCGGGTGCAGAGCCACAGGCATGGGGCCAGTAGCTGGGACCCTGCATGCGGGCCGGTGGCCGGGACCCCACTCAGTAGGGGCTCTGGGCCAGTGGCTGAGACCCTGTGTGGCAGGGGTGCGGGGCCAGTGGCCTGGACGCTGGGTGGTAAGGGCGCGAGGCTGGCGGCCAGGATCCCGGGTGCAAAACCTGGGGGTGTTGCAGCACTCCCTGCACCCCTACTTCCTACGCCTATGTTCTTATTGCTTTCCACAGGCTTTTAAGGTGCCCAGGACCTTAGTCAACAAATCAGATAGTAGCAGGTGGATGAAGTAACAGCATAAGAAAGAAACAGGAATAAAGTTGTGAAGTCATTAATTGTTGCTTACATGTTTGGAAGTACTGCTGGTATTACAATCGAGCAGACATAGCATTGGGGGACTTATACTAACCATTGAAAATCTGTGGTATCAGATATGATAGAATATCCTAGAATAGCATGTTTCTTGCTCTCCTGGGGGCAAGTGTCTTCACCATAAATCAGTTTGGAAAGATTAAAAGGAAAGCAATATGCTGCTTCAATGCTTTGCCATGTGGGAGTGTTGCTTTGACCTTCTGTAACTCGTTCCAAACACTGTGAGTTACAGCTGCCTAGATACAGCATGTCCAGTCAGAGAGGTTAATTAATATCTCTTTTTCTGTCTTAGGAGCCTCAACCATCTGATTTTCAGTCTCTTTCTGTGCCAGATAAAATTGTTACATGATGTGTATTTCTTTTTTACACCATATAAGTAGAAATCCTGGTTGGAAATGCAGCACTTGGGGAAGGGCATTGATTTTTATAGATTTGGGTCAACCAATACATAATAAATGATATCATTATGAAAACTTTGGGTTAAGGGGCTCGTGCTCAAGGTGTACAAAAGGGGTTTCAGATTTAGCATCATAGATTCAGTTAAAATGGGAGAGAGCTGAGTCCATCTGTATCAGTTGTTTTTTTGTTTTCTTCCATTGCAGTTGCAGGTCAGATGTGTAGGGTATTAGTCGGCTGGAATCTTTTGAAAGCATGTGGCTGGCTATATATCCAAATTAAAAAAAATATTGGTCATATGAGATAACTCTGCTACGGATGTGATAGAATTAAATTGAGTTGAGTTTCTTCAGCCTGAGCTTTGTTTCTTTGGAAGCAACAGTAAGCAGACAGGTTTCAGAGTAGCAGCCATGTCAGTCTGTATCCGCAAAAAGAACAGGAGGGCTTGTGGCCCCTTAGAGACTAACCAATTTAATTGTGAGCTGTAGCTCACAAAAGCTGATGCTCAAATAAATTGGTTAGTCTCTAAGGGGCCACAAGCCCTCCTGTTCTTTTTAGTAAGCAGATAGTTTCTTTTGGAAGACCATTGTTCTGAGAAAAAGGTCCTATTAGTTTGCAACATGCCTGCAATGTTAATTCCTCTAGTGTATGCCTGAAAAGCCTCTCACAAAACCTGTGGGGACGCTGCCTCACTGTCACATATTTCACAATATCACTGGATATGTGTATTGATAAAGTGAACAAATGCTTCCTTTTTTGTCATGGAAGTGAAGAGTGTCCCATCTACGTATATAGGGTGAAGTCATGGCTCCACTGAATTCAATGGGAATTTTGCCATGGACTTCAGATTCAGGATTTCAGCCATGGTTTTTGACATCCCCTGCTTCTAACCATAAATATACTGCAACATTCCTGAGAAGAATACGTCAGATGTTAAATATTTGTTCCCTGTTTCAACGTGACTGAAAACCGTATCTATTTTAGGTGTAAGCCCTGTGTCCTCAAGTCTTTGGGTATGGCTATGCAGCGAAGAAAAAACAGCGGCTGGTTCATTCCAGCTGATTCAGGCTCATGGGGTTTGGGCTGCAGGGCTGTTTCATTGCTACGTAGACTTCTGGGCTTGAGCTGGAGCCTAAGCTCTGGGACCCTCCCACCCCATTATACAAGGCACAGGTGAGACCTCATCCGGAATACTGTGTGCAATTCTGGGTCTCCCATGTTTAAGAAAGATGAATTCAAATAGGAACAGGCACAGTGAAGGGCTAGTAGGATGATCAGATGAATGGAAAACTTACCTTATGAGAAGAGACTCAAAGAGCTTGGCTTCTCTAGCCTAGCCAAACAGAGGCTGAAGGGAGATGTGATTGCTCTCTATAAATACATTAGAGAGATAAATAACCAGGAGGGAGAGGAGTTATTTAAGTTAAGTGTCAATGTTGTCACAAGAACAAATGGCTATAAACTGGACATCAACAAGTTAAGGCTTGAAATTAGACAAAGCTTTCTAACTATCAGAGGAGTGGAGTTCTGGAACAGCCTTCCAAGGGGAGCAGTGGGGGCAAAAAACCTAACTGGCTTCAAGACTGAGCTTGATACATTTATGGAGTGGATAGTATGATGAGACTGCCTATGATGGTATGTAGCCGATCTGTGACTGCTAGTAGCAAAAATCCCCAACCACTAGATGAGGAGGGCACTGAGTTCTTAAAAAGAATTCTTTCCCAGGGATCTGGCTGTTGGGTCTTCCTGAAATACTCAGTGTCCAACTGATCACCATGTCTGGGGTCAGGAAAATATTTTCATCCAGGTTAGTTTGGCAGAGACAGTGATGTTTTAATCACCTTTCTCTGCAGCATGGGACCTGGGTAACTCGCAGGTTTAAAGTAGAGTAAATGGTTGATTCTCTGTAACTTGAAGTCTTTAAATCATGATTTGAGGACTTCAATAACTCAGCCAGAGGTTGTGGGTCTATTACAGGAGTGGACGAGCAAGGTTCTGTGTCCTGCAATGTGCAGAAAATCAGACTAGATGATCACGATGATCCCTTCTGGGCTTAAAGTGTATGAGTCTATGAACTTTGGAATGAAAAGTAAAGTCTTTCATAATTGGATTTCTAGCTTCCAGACATCAATTAATTCTAGCTCCATAAAGACAGAATTGAAAATTTTTGGTTTGTTTCTTGGAAAATAGGGACTATTTTCTCATTTGGATTTTAAAACAGCAATAAAGAATTTGTTATGTGTAAAACAGGAGTAACTGGTACATTAATCAGTGAGAAAGATGAGAGATTAATCAGGAAGTGTCTATACATTCTGACAGAGTGTACAAACCCCACACCAAGCAAGAAAGGGTTAAGGAGCAGCGTTGGGCCCAGGCATCCCTGCAATGCCTCTGAGGACAATCTTGGACAGGCAATGCCAATCTTGGACAGGCAGCCTTAAAAAAATTGAGGCCTCAGGTACCTAGCACTTGGATCAGTTGTTGCTCCCTCTTCTATTTGCCACATGCAAAGTACCACAGGTCTCCACTGGGTTTTCCCCATTGGTGCTTCAGGATAGCAGGCAACCTCAGAAGATCTTAGACCTCCTGTGAGAGACCTGGGAAGCACTGGACCAAGATCAAATAAGAAATCATCTTAAATCTAACAAAACCAATGGATAGTGGTTAAAAAAAACAAACAAAAAAAACAGAAGTCAAAATAAGTTAAATGCTGAATCTCTTGCCACTATGTTGACTATCTTCTTAACCTACCCCCACTCTCTTAGACCTCTGGAGTTTAATATCACATTTAACCTGGCTGTCTATATTAGTGCTCAGTATGGATTTCATAAATGTTTGCAAAGCTAGTTCTATAATTTAATCAAAATATGGGAAACAAAATTAGAGATTGAAATGAGGACATTAAAAAGAATTCAGCTGGGAATTTAGCTGAGTTACTGTGTTATACTGGTGATCCTCCAAAAACAGTCTGTGCTCTTTAATTCTATATATTCTTTAGATACCATGGAGGTAGGTGTTATTCATAAACCTAAAATAGGCTATCTGACCCTGATCCATAGAAGGACTTAGGCATTGTGACTCTCAGAATTGCTGTGTTAAACTTTTAGACTTTAAAAAAAAATCACTGGAATAATTATAGGATCCACAAAGCCTGAGTTAAGTGCCTCTCTCAGTTGTGGAGCATCCAACTTTATCCCTCTGAATTACAGGACATAACTGACCCCAGCCATTCCTAACTGCAGCAAAATCATTCAACTCCTATGTGATGTCCCGCTTGGGGTTCCCAGAACAGTGAGTCACTGGGTTACCCCTTTCAGCCTCAGCAAGTGACCGTGTTGCTGCTGCTAAGCTATGTGTCAGTTCCTAGACACACCAGGTTCCCTGGCTTTCCCACAAGCTCTTCAGGACTCTGCTAGCCCCAACCTTGCCTTGCAGGTAACAATCAGTGAACCCCTGTTCCTGAGTTTCCCAGAGACATCCCCATGCAGTTTCCCATCCCTCTAACTGGATGCTCAGAAGTTAAGTTCCCTGCCTCCAAAGAGAAAGATCACACAAAAGGCCTATTAGTTTAGCTGAAGAGCTACACTTTACCTTAATCCACAGCACTGAGGTGGTTTTATAGTAAGTTTATTAACAGAGAACATAGTAATAAGCAAGAATAAAAGAAACAAGTACATTTACAAGTAAAACAAACAAAACATGTTTTATAGTGAATAAAACTTAATTTCAGCAGGTTTAATCTTTGCCTAAGCAGGTTTCTCACATACCAGCTACTCTTGTCTCCCAGGTCAATAGGATCCACTTTCCATAAACTCAAAGGGTGCTGCTCCCCTTTGTGATGAATGCCTCAATTTTTTTGCCTCCCTTATATCACTCCAAAGTTCATTGTCTCTATTTCAAGAGCCAGGAAGGCTTCCTGGGCATGTAAAATCCATTCTCGGTATGATCGTTAAGCCGTCACCTATCACACTTGCTAGCTTGATGGCTTTGTTTACCTGAAATTGTACTTTTCATTGTCTTTTGCCTGCAAGCTGGTTAGACAAGTAAATGCGCATTCCTTTGTCTGGGATAGCTTGGACTTATGTGCTGCCTGTCAAACACATGTTCAGCACACATGTATAACTCTTTGTACACACCCTATGCCTCCATCACACACTGATTTTTGAGACCAGCATCTTACTAGTTTGCATATGATACTTTACACAACATCTTTTTGATATAGGTTATGACAACAATACACTGGGGCAATGAGTGTGCCATGCCTGATATGAGTTATGGTATGGTGTGCCTTCTTCCAGTTGGCTTTGAAGGGCTCCCAGGTTCACAACCCATGGTTTCATTCCAATTGCTAGTTTGCATGTGATAGAGACGTGTTTTTGGCAATCTCCAGAGCTACATAGGTATAAGTAAATCCCTATTTTTGTAAAGTTATAGTAAATATCCTATAACTATTCAATACAATCTCTTTAATTAATATGAAATGCCAACTTTTCCATCTGAATGTGTGCTAATGGTTGAAGGAGTTATGCTTTAAATGCTGTTTGGACATGGAAAAATAGAAAAAATATTTTCACTAGTCACATTTTTGAAGTCATTTTTAACTTTGTATGTTTGTTTTCAAAAGCAAGAAGCAGAACAGAGGAACAGTTATGAAATTAACAGTCTGAAATTGATTTCAAGGTGATGTTTATGGACTGAATTTAGAGCAGGTATACAGCAGGGTATGTTTGGTATATAACTTTGTTTTCAGAATCTCAGGAATTCTATTGCAAAACAATATTTTATGATGCATTAGCAGTGTTTTATAGCATAACTGAAAACAAATGGGTACAAAACACAGGTAATATGTTCCTGCACTGTACATGGACAATATTTCCACGAGAATGACAACATCTTTGAAACTACACTGCACTTCAACTTATTGAAATTGGTGCTTACTGTGCTATATATCTTCATCTAATCAGAAATAAACTGAGTTAGGATCCTTGCCATATTCTGGAGATGGAATCTTTCCCACAAGAACATCTTAAATTTCACACACTCAACTTGACATTAATCTAAATACATAATTTGTTGCATTACATAAGAATTCAAAACAACCTCACCATGTAGTCCAAGAAGTAGGAGGAAGAAAACAGTTCATAATAATTTCTAGTCCCATACAGAAGAATAGAAGAAAAGGAGTATGGTCTAGTGGCTAGATCATGCAGATAGGAGCCAGGACTCCTGGGTCCTCTTCTTGGCTTTGTCACTGACATTATGTAACTTTCAGTAATTAACTTTGCCTCTTTATAAATTAGAGCCATTAATATTTGTTTATGTCAAATGAGCCTTGTAAGGCTTAATTAATGTTTGCAAAGTGGCTTGATATCCTGAGATGAAAATCACTAAGTAAGTATTAAAGTTGGTCAGAATCTTTCAGATGAAAAAACACCAACACCAAATTTCAGTCCTTTACAAAAGTGGAAATGTTGGTAAAAACATTTAGGCTTAAGAAATTTTCCATTTAAAAAAAGATTTTGACTGAAATTTTCAGTGAAAAAATGCATCCTGTTATAGCTGTGAGATGTTCTTTTGGTTTCCATTGATTTTGTGTGTGTAATTTTTAACTGATGGGACTATTATTTTTAAATCTTAACATTCCATTTTCAAAATTTTCCATTTTCAAAGTGGAAATGTTCCAATGTTATAAATATTTCCACAGAAAATAAAAAAAACAGACTCTAATTCAACATAAGCTGGAAAATGTGTTTAAGTTTGCTGAATATGTCATTGATTCTTATAATTTAGATTTTGACCAGCTTTCGAAAATACAAAGCTTTCTTAAAATCCCAACAAATATAGCAAGTGTCTCACTTTGCCTTCCAGATTGCTTTACAGATTGCACAAATAAAAGCATTTGTGAAAGCACTTTCATTTTATCACTAAACTTGCAACACTTTAAATGTTTAGCCTGTTTTAATGCTGTTGAAAAGCAATTGCTAAATCTGACAATGGTTATACAGACTGAGGTCTCAGAGTACCAGCTGTCAGGCTGGTTAATGTTGTCTCTTTGTTTCCTTGTGCTCCCCCATCTGTCTGTCTGTTTCTACCGGTTGTCTCATGTCTTATATTTAGATAGCAAGCTGTTTTTGTTCTGTATTTGTGTGGTTCAATAAGGTCAGGGGCTCCTAAGTACTACCACAACACAAGTAATAATGGAAATAGAACCATCACGACTCTAAAACGACTAGAGTGGCTATTTAGGCCTTAGTCCTGTGCCAGTAACATGAAAACAAACTGTTGCACCCAACAAAACCATACTGACTTCACTGGACTCTGTGTGGGTGCTGCAGTCTGTCTGTATACTGCAGGGTCAGAACCTTGCAGAAGAACGCTATGTTGATGAAACTAAAAGCTGTTTCTTGGATTCCTATAAAGAGCTTGAGCAGTAAGCTTAGGAGCTGTACATATAGTATACTGCCTCACAGTAATCATCCATTGAGAGCTTATTATTACATAAAAGAGTATCCAGAGAAATCTGGTCTCTATAAAGAACAATGAACTATCTTTATACAAAGGTCTCTCAGATAAAAACAATGAGGTTTACCCAGAACAGTAGATAAGAAATTGTAAAGGCTTGTGACCTTTCATAGTAATTGTTTCTGCAGCTTTTACTATATAAAGTGCTTCTGTCCAAAGGCTAATTATGTGATTCCAGTTTAAGCAATTCCCTTTGATTGATCTTAGTTGTTTTCATTAACAATAATATAAGCAGAAAACAAACTTCTTTTGTTTTCGCTCATGACACTAGAAACTAATCACAGCTTCTGTTTTCTAATGGATTGCTCAACCAAACTGATGAAAATCGCATATGATGAGAAAGTATTTTGTGCGGTGCATTGCAGGGCTCGTGTTAAAAGCTTTGCTGTCGTTGAATCTCGGTGCCTGAATGCAGTTTTTTATCGTTTTAAGTGTCTATAGAAGAATGCCCCCCATTACATTATAAATCATGCTTTGGGTTTGGAATTCAGAAAATGCACTCATTTAACTCTACATGTGCACCCAGGTCTTTCAGTTAGCAATGGAACTCTTCAGTTGCCAAGTTCACTTCACCTTTCAAGAATATTTCAGTCTTAGAGTTGGGCAAATAACTGATTTTTTAGTTCAGTTGCAATTGTGGGAAAAACAAAAACGAAACTCACACCATCTGTCTGGGTCAAACCAATTTTGAATTTTTTTGGTGAATTGAAAAAGTCTGTTTGGGGTCTGTTCCAGAGCAGGAATTTGAACAGGAATCTCCCACACCCCTGATTCCTGCGCTGACCACTGGGCTAAAAGTTATGTGGAGGTGGGAAACAGCACCACCACCACCACCCCTACATCTTCCTCTATTTCTTCTGTTCATTTTGTGAATGTGAATTTGACAGACACCAACATATTTCAATCAAATAGGTACAGGTCAACCAAAATTGCATTTTTTGTCAAATAAATAATTTGTCGGAAAAATTTCACACAGTTCTGTTCAGTTCTCCCTGATTATATTCAATGCTCCTAAAGTCTTCACAGCTGTTCCCTCAGCATTCTGCAACAATTTTTTCCTTCACAATTGTCTTGTTATTCTTTCTTTTTGCACAGCCTTATCCAGAGTGCCTTCACCCTTATGTCACTTTCTCCTGTGCTATACCAACCCCCTTAATGGTCCTCCTGTCTTCTTCTTGTTATACTCCTATCTTATTAGTTCCCTCAGTCTTGGATCTGTTCATCAGGCCTTCTCTCTTTTCCTTGCCTGCATTTTCCCTGGACTTATTTACATCTCACTCAGTTATCTCTAGCATGGCTCACATTTCTTGTGACCTGTTCAATGGGAGTTTTCCCACTGACTTTGATAGACTTTATATCAGACCTTTAACCATCTCCTGCGACAGGTAACAGTTGTATTCCAAGAGGAACAGATTGCCCAGTGAAATGGCAATATATACCAACTTGGAATTCCCTGAATATAGGCTGAATGATGGTGAAAGCATGTTGGCATCTGCACATACCAGTAATGATCATGACAGTTCATCTACACCTGCAACCTATATATTCATATTATAAGGCAGGTGAAAATAGCAGTTGATAAGTCAAAAAGCCAAGAGTGCATCCTTTAGGAAGTTGTATTAATAATTAATATGCAGAGGTAGCTAGAATATTTCTAATTGCAGTTTTAGAGTAAGAATAGCATTTTGAAAGAATTCCAGGAGAAATGAATAGCTGAAAAATTCTATGATACTATTAAAATTCAGCACAGATAATCTTTGGAAAACAGAAATATGCAGTGTGTCTCATTAATATGCAGCCTAGTGAGAATTTTATATCTTCTGGAATTCTTAAAGGCATATATCCTTCTGGAGGCAAAAAAAAAAAGAAAAGAAAAAGAGATATAACAGAAATGGGGAAATCAGAGTCAGGTGATAAGACTGAACAGAAAGAAAAGGAGTACTTGTGGCACCTTAGAGACTAACCAATTTATTTGAGCATGAGCTTTCGTGAGCTACAGCTCATTTCATCGGATGCATACCATGGAAACTGCAGCAGACTTTATATACACACAGAGATCATGAAACAATACCTCCTCCCACCCCACTGTCCTGCTGGTAATAGCTTATCTAAAGTGATCATCAAGTTGGGCCATTTCCAGCACAAATCCAGGTTTTCTCACCCTCCACCCTCCCACACACAAACTCACTCTCCTGCTGGTAACAGCCCATCCAAAGTGACAACTCTCTACACAATGTGCATGATAATCAAGGTGGGCCATTTCCTGCACAAATCCAGGTTCTCTCACCCCCTCACCCCCCTCCAAAAACCACACACACAAACTCACTATCCTGCTGGTAATAGCTCATCCAAAGTGACCACTCTCCCTACAATGTGCATAATAATCAAGGTGGGCCATTTCCAGCACAAATCCAGGTTTTCTCACCCCCCACCCCCATACACACACAAACTCACTCTCCTGCTGGCAATAGCTCATCCAAACTGACCACTCTCCAAGTTTAACCAGAACGTCTGGAGGGGGGGGGGGTAGGAAAAAACAAGGGGAAATGGGTTACCTTGCATAATGACTTAGCCACTCCCAGTCTCTATTTAAGCCTAAATTAATAGTATCCAATTTGCAAATGATTCCAATTCAGCAGTTTCTTGCTGGAGTCTGGATTTTACATTTTACATTTGGGGACAATGTATACCTTCAGATCAGCGGCACTGCTATGGGTACCCGCATGGCCCCACAGTATGCCAACATTTTTATGGCTGATTTAGAACAACACTTCCTCAGCTCTCGTCCCCTAAAGCCCCTACTCTATTTGCGCTATATTGATGACATCTTCATCATCTGGACCCATGGAAAAGAAGCCCTTGAGGAATTCCACCATGATTTCAACAACTTCCATCCCACCATCAACCTCAGCCTGGTCCAGTCCACACAAGAGATCCACTTCCTGGACACTACAGTGCTAATAAACAATGGTCACATAAACACCACCCTATACCGGAAACCTACTGACTGCTATTCCTACCTGCATGCCTCCAGCTTTCACCCTGACCACACCACACGATCCATCGTCTACAGCCAAGCTCTGTGATACAACCGCATTTGCTCCAACCCCTCAGACAGAGACAAACACCTACAACATCTCTGTCAAGCTTTCTTACAACTACAATACCCACCTGCGGAAGTGAAGAAACAGATTGATAGAGCCAGAAGAGTTCCCAGAAGTTACCTACTACAGGACAGGTCTAACAAAGAAAATAACAGAACGCCACTAGCCATCACTTTCAGCCCCCAACTAAAACCCCTCCAACGCATTATTAAGGATCTACAACCTATCCTAAAGGATGACCCAACACTCTCACAAACCTTGGGAGACAGGCCAGTCCTTGCCTACAGGCAGCCCCGCAACCTGAAGCAAATACTCACCAACAACCACATACCACACAACAGAACCACTAACCCAGGAACTTATCCTTGCAACAAAGCCCGTTGCCAACTGTGCCCACATATCTATTCAGGGGACACCATCACAGGGCCTAATAACATCAGCCACACTATCAGAGGCTCGTTCACCTGCACATACACCAATGTGATATATGCCATCATGTGCCAGCAATGCCCCTCTGCCATTTACATTGGTCAAGCTGGACAGTCTCAATGTAAAAGAATAAATGGACACAAATCAGATGTCAACAATTATAACATTCATAAACCAGTCAGAGAACACTTCAATCTCTCTGGTCACGCAATCACAGACATGAAGGTCGCTATCTTAAAACAAAAAAACTTCAAATCCAGACTCCAGCGAGAAACTGCTGAATTGGAATTCATTTGCAAATTGGATACTATTAATTTAGGCTTAAATAGAGACTGGGAGTGGCTAAGTCATTATGCAAGGTAATCTATTTCCCCTTGTTTTTTCCTACCCCCCCCCAGATGTTCTGGTTAAACTTGGATTTAAACTTGGAGAGTGGTCAGTTTGGATGAGCTATTGCCAGCAGGAGAGTGAGTTTGTGTGTGTATGGGGGTGGGGGGGGGTGAGAAAACCTGGATTTGTGCTGGAAATGGCCCACCTTGATTATCATGCACATTGTAGGGAGAGTGGTCACTTTGGATGAGCTATTACCAGCAGGATAGTGAGTTTGTGTGTGTGGTTTTTGGAGGGGGGTGAGGGGGTGAGAGAACCTGGATTTGTGCAGGAAATGGCCCACCTTGATTATCATGCACATTGTGTAGAGAGTTGTCACTTTGGATGGGCTATTACCAGCAGGAGAGTGAGTTTGTGTGTGGGGGGGTGGAGGGTGAGAAAACCTGGATTTGTGCTGGAAATGGCCCAACTTGATGATCACTTTAGATAAGCTATTACCAGCAGGACAGTGGGGTGGTAGGAGGTATTTGTTTCATGATCTCTGTGTGTATATAAAGTCTGCTGCAGTTTCCACGATATGCATCCGATGAAGTGAGCTGTAGCTCACGAAAGCTCATGCTCAAATAAATTGGTTAGTCTCTAAGGTGCCACAAGTACTCCTTTTCTTTTTGCGAATACAGACTAACACGGCTGTTACTCTGAAGACTGAACAGGGGCATGGAAAGACTTTCATGTCTCCTCTCCAAAGTACAGTCTAAATAATTTCAGTTTCTTTTTTGGATGAAAGTATGCGAAATAATTCATAGTCTAGTGAAAAGTTGGTCACTTTTATATACCCATTTCAATATGCAAGCGCAAGGGAATATAAAACTGATAGTCAAAGTTAGAACTAATAAAAGGAAATATGTTTATTTTCACACAATACACAGTTAGTCAGTAGAACTCATTGTTACAAGAGCTAAAAGGCCAAGATGAGTACAGTTTCAAAAAAAAAAAAAGTATCAGCTATGTACACAAAGAGCATCTAGAGTTTCAATAGCAAAAGATTATTTACAGCCCTAAAGTGGCCATTGTGCATTAGGTTCAGAGTTGCTGTTATCAACCACTCTGTTAGAGTTCCTTCCTCCCTCCAAGTTTTGCTTTTCTTATCAGTATAGCCAAGGAGAACTGCACTTCCTAAGACACATCCTTGATTTGGTTTGGAGGAACTGGAACAACTTAGCTCAGCTTTGTTATGTCACGGTAATTAAGAATCAAAGGTGAAACTCATCTGCCACAGGGTGATCCTCTTTAGCATACTCTTGTCACCCGGCAGGTGCATTGCACTCCATTCAGTTACCCAGAGCAGATTAGTTTAACACCCCCTTTGTGGGGTCTGGTCTAATCACTCATTCTATAGCAAAAAGAACGAGAGTAGCGGTCAGTAGGTAAACACCACCCTATACCAGAATGGTCACATAAACACCACACTATACCGGAAACCTACTGACCGCTACTCTCGTTAGAGTTGGTATGGCAACTCCCATTTTTTCATGTTCTCTGTGTGTATATATATATATATATATATATATATATATATATATATATATCTTCCAACTGTATTTTCCACTGCATGCATCTGATGAAGTGGGCTTTAGCCCATGAAAGCTTATGCTGAAATAAATTTGTTAGTCTCTAAAGTGCCACAAGTCCTCCTTGTTGCTGATACAGACTAACATGGCTACCACTCTGAAACCTGTCATTCTATTGCGGTAATTCATTTGTTTAGCTGCTGAAGTTCACACCCACTCCAGGTCCAAATAAGAGTTCTGGTCAGTTTCCTCCCCCTGATTCAGAGGCTCCAGCCCTCCTCCCAGATCCAGATTGTACTTCAGACAATCCCTTTGTCCCTCTCCTTAAGACAAAAGCCCCTAGCTCTCCTCAAGGGAGTTGGACTTTAAGACCAACTGTAGACCTTCAGGAAGCTTCTCCTCCAGCTGGCACTCTTCCTGATCAGTCCTTCCACCCTCAGGCTGGAGGGCTCAGCAAGCAGACTTTCCCCTGCTGCTGTCTTCTCTATGCTAACTTGGGGCCCTGTAAGCGCCTTCTTACTCCCTTTAGTGTCTGCAGACAACTGCCAGCTATGAGGGAGGAGATAGCATTTATGCTCCTTCCCATTCTCCCAGCTCATTCCTAGTCAGTTGATGGGAGAAGAGAGCCTTGCCCAGCCCTTTCTGCAAGGCTCTTGACCCCAAGCCCTTAAAGATGCAGTGACAGGATTGCCTCCCAAGCCCTGTTCATTCCCAGGACTGCTTCCTCTCTTTCCACATCCCCCTTAGGTCATTATATTGATCCTTTCAAACCCTTAAATGGGCATGCACATGGCAAGGTGGGCTGACAACTAGGCGCTACTGCCTTTAAGGAGCCGACTACACTGTCTCACCAACCATTCCTACACAAAACTATGTTGGGATTTGTGCAGCAGTGCAGTGAATTCCACAGGGTTAGGAGAACAGAATCCATTTTACAACCCGTCGTTGGGCTCCGGGCATGAAATGCAGCTCCTCTACAGCTTTCGGGCCAGGGCCGACTCCAGGCACCAGCATCCCAAGCAGGTGCTTGGGGCGGCAGAGTTTCCACAGTGGTGGCAATTTGGTGGCAGCTTCTCCATTCCACCGGCCACACTGGCAATTTGGCGGTGACAGGTTTTTTCACTGCTTGGGGTGGCAAAAATGGTAGAGCCAGCCCTGTCTTGGGCCTACTATGGGGTAGAATAATGAATGCTGCCCTTCCATGTGTTCTGTACAGAAGTCTTTAGGCCACAGAATCTACTTAAAAATGGATCCACTAACCTTGACCCTGAAACCTCCTCCATCCTGATCTATGCATAGCTGTGCATAAGTCTCCTCTAAGACACATAGGGTATAGAAGCTTCTCTGCCCATCTGTCCCATGTGAAGGATGAGTACAGGATTCTGTGATGCAGAAGGCATTGCACAGGTCTTCTGCAAGTGCCTGATAGAGGCAGTGCACTTCTAGATGATGACAGTATTAGTGTTACGTACTGTGACAGAGTCGGGCCGGAGGCTACAGGAGAGTAATAGAAGGCAGATATATTAGCCCCAGGTTAAGTGGGTCCCTTTTTTTCCTGGGTAACAAAAGAACAATCAGGAACCTTCTGGAGACAATTAAGACAGACACTCGTAAAACACTGAATGCTTTTTCATTGTTCTCAGATCCAAGGGTTTGGGTCTGTGGTCACCTATGCAAATTGGTGAGGCTTTTTATCCAACATTTCCCAGGAAAGGGGGGGTGCAAGTGTTGGGAGGATTGTTCATTGTTCTTAAGATCCAAGGGTCTGGGTCTGTAGTCACCTAGGCAAATTGGTGAGGCTTTTTACCAAACCTTGTCCAGGAAGTGGGGTGCAAGGTTTTGGGAAGTATTTTGGGGGGAAGGATGCGTCCAAACAGCTCTTCCCCAGTAACCAGTATTAGTTTGGTGGTGGTAGCGGCCAGTCCAAGGATAACAGGTGTAATATTTTGTACCTTGGGGAAGTTTTGACCTAAGCTGGTAAAGATAAGCTTAGGAGGTTTTTCATGCAGGTCCCCACATCTGTACCCTAGAGTTCAGAGTGGGGGAGGAACCTTGACAGGAGCTGAGAGTGAGAACGTGGACTGTTGGAGGACTGAGGAGTACAAGCATTATCAGACACCAGGAGGAAGGTCCTATGGTGAGAATAAAGAAGGTGTTGGGAGGGGGGCATGGGGAAGTAGCCCAGGGTGTTGTAGCTGTCACACAGCTGTTCCAGGAGACACTCTAGACAGCTGCATTCCTCAGGGCCGTGGGCTGGAACCCAGAGGAGAGGGCGGGCCCGGGTTCCCCCCAAACCTCCCAACTCCTGGTCAGACACAGGAGGAGTCAACCTGGACTGTGGGTTCAGAAAAACGGCCACGCTGAGGGCTGCCGTGAAGCTCCAAGGCGAGCAAATCAGCCAATAAGTGAAAGATCCACCAAGGTAGAGGAGGAACTTTGTCATGCTATCTTTAATGGAATGAAGAGGCCTGAGCTTGGTGGCTGATTGACTTTATAACATGCAAGCTGAGGAAAACAGTAGTTTCTTCTAAAAACAACGTGAGGACAATTTTACTGCAAATATGAAGGGGAATATATAAATTAAACTTAGCATTATGCATTTATTGGTTTCTACTATCATTATACTTACCTCACTCCCAACTGCCCAGAAAGCTAATTTTGGGGTCCAAGTATTCTACAAATATTTTTGATCATGTAGTACATTTCAATCTGACAAAAGCTGATATGTCAGAGTGTATAAAACATTTTGACAATATGAGCTATCAGATAATTAATGAAATTAGCCTCATGAGTGTATCTGTGTCCTGCAGCAATATGACTGAAAGTTCTTAAGCAAAGTAGGCAGTCATGGGATAAGAGGAATGGTGCTCAAATGGATCTGTAAATGGTAAAAGATAGGAAACAAAGGGTAGGAATAAACAGTCAGTTTTCACAATGGAAAGAAGTAAATACTGGGGTCCCCCAAACATCTATAGTGGGACCAGTGCTATTCAACATATTCATAAATGATTTGGAAAAATGGGTAAACAGTGAGGTGGCAAAGTTTGCAGACAATACTAAATTACTCAAGACAGTTAAGTCCCAAGCTGACTGTGAAGAATTACAAGGAATCTCACAAAATTGCGGGACTGGACTACAAAATGGCAGATGAAATTAAATGTTGATAAGTGCAAAATAATGCATATTGGAAAACGTTATCCTAACTAGACATATAAAACAATGGGTCCTAAAATAGCTATTGTCACTCAAGAAAGGGATCTTGGAATCATCGTGGATAGTTCTCTGAAAACATCTGCTCAGTGTGCAGCGGCAGTCAGAAAAAGCTATCAATGTTAGGAACCATTAGGAAAGGGATAGATAATAAGACAGAAAAATATCATGATGCCACTCTATAAATCCATGGTTCGCCCACACCGTGAATACTGTGTGTAGCTCTGTTTCCTGCCATCTCAAAAAAAATACACTAGAAGTGGAAAAATACAGAGAAAGGCAATAAAAATTATTAGGGGTATGGAAAAGCTTCTGCATGAGGAGAGATTAAAAAGACTGGAACGGTTCAAATTAGAAAAGAGATGACTTAATTGGGGCTATGACAGAGGTCTATAAAATCATGAATGGTGTGGAGAAAGTGAATAGGGAATGTTATTTACCCATTCACATAACACAAGAAGCAGGGGTCACCCAATGAAATTAATAAGCAGCAGGTTTAAAATAAACAAAAGTCCTACTTCTTCACATAATACACAGTCAGCCTGTGGAACTCCTTGCCAGAGGATGTTGTAAAGGCCAAAACTATAAATTAGGTTTCAAAAGGAATTAGATAAATTCATGGAGGTCAGGTCAATCAATAGTTATTAGCCAGGGATTGTCAGGAATGCAATCACATGCTTGTGTTGTCCCTAAACCTCTGACTGCCAGAATTTTGGACTGGATGACAGGGGATGGATCACAAGATAATTGTCCTGTTTATGTTCATTCCCTCCGAAGCATCTGGCACCAGCCACTTGTCATAACTGGGACATGGGCAGTCTGACCTAGTGGTCAGAGTAGGAGTCAGGCTCTCCAATACCAGGAGGACAGAGTCCAAGACAGGTGAGAGGGCAAACTGAGAGTCAGATGCCAGGAGGCAGGTAGGGTCAGGTTATGAGAAGATTAGCTGCAGACAGTGGGAACAGGTATTGCAGGGGAAAAAGCCAGAAGCAGGGAGAACCCAGTTGCATGGACAACTTCTTGTTCCTGTGCTGGGTTTGTACAGAAGTTGTGAACTAGTCAGGACTTCCAGCATTCTGCCAGTCAGATTCCAGGACTGGAGTCCTCTGACACAGTTCAGATCCTATTCTGATGACAGTGAGCAGGTCACTGGGGAGCAGGTTGGAACTTATTAGTTCAGAAGAGGCCTGTGGCACAGTCTTCGAGACCTGCAGTCCCTGACATCACTATAGGAAGACAGGATACAGGGCTAGATGGACCCAGTGTTGCTGTTCTTATGTAAGTAAAATTGCAGGACTGTTAAAAATTGACTTTAGTTCAAATTCAATGCTGGCCAAAGGCGTATTCCTCAGAACTGCCTTCACATTAGTTCCTACACTGGTGATCTGAAAGAATGCAAATATGTTCCATGATAAGGCCACAGTACTGCAGTGAGCTGCATGCATACAGAGTCCCAATAAAGCCAATGGCTATGTCTACACTGCAGGTAGGAGTAGACAGACTACCTGCCAGAGTAATCAGACTCCAGCTCACTTAACTCAAACTAATGTGCTAAAAATAGCAATGTGGACATTGCTGCTTGGGCTTTCAAGCCCACCTAATCCCCTGGGTCTGAGCTAACCAGAGCCACAACATCCACACTGCTATTTTTACTGTGCTCCTGCAAGTGAAGCTAATTTGAGTCTGTCTAACCAGGATGGGAGGTGCAAGGGTCTGCTGATACAGAGTGCCTTGCAGGACTGGAGCCCAAGCCGGGTAAATGTTTTTCTTCATTAATTATTATATCTCTTAATGCAGAGATAATTAAGAGATAATTATCTCTTAATTCTACCACATAAGAGAGATCTGTAAACTATTCAGAAATCATTCACAAAAAGGGGGAAGCTGTTTTCAGGATTCAGGCAACTATTACAAAAATCCTGGAAACTCCAGTGTGAGTAATGCAGGAATACCAATAATAAATAACAATAATTAGCCCACAAAAATTTATCTACAGGAGGAAAGGCTCCCCAGTTGTCTATAACAATCTGTTGATAAGATATTTCATGATATTAATACCAACACCTAGATCTTATATTGTACTTTTTAATCAGTAAATCTCAGAGCACTATTAGAGATGGACAAATGAGCTGTAAGAATGTATCTGATAAATGCTGCCTCATTTTAGATTTGCAAATTGTACACACAAATATTTCTATTTGGTTGAATTCCCCCCCCCCCCCAAGAAAAAATAGTTCCTTTAATAATTCCTTTAATAATTTCTGCATTACTTTCAGGAATTACATAGAGTCACATTTGCATTGTTTTGATTGTTCTACAGATAGTAGGCCATGTGGTAAACATTTGTTCTCTGACTGGATGAACATAATTATTAGAATCCACTTTCTGATTTATATTTGTAAATATAAATTCACAATTTGCTTTCTATTAATACACTGAAATGTTTGCTTATAATATTTCATCAAAAATCAGTTTTTCAACCTGTTTCTGAGATCTCTGTTTACCACATCTTTCCTCTTGCCCTGTATTTCATATGTACAGCACCCTTTCTGTTTGTGCTGTCTTGTTGAGAAAATGCTGATTCTGGTCTACAAAACTGGTTGTAACAGTGGTTCGTTCCAACCACCACTGTTCCAGTTCTAAAGGCCCTTAGTTCATACTGACCTTCAGGTCTACTGATATCTGGGAGGAACATTGTCTTGGCTATTTTATTTTGAAAAATAAATATATTTTCTCAGTATTGGAGACATCTATTTCTGTAGTCATCCTGAGAACACCATTACAATCATTGATCTAACTTGACTTATGCTCTATCAGACGATGTACAATACGAGTCGGGCTGACAGTAGAAGATGTACATTTAAATGTTTTTAATTTGGTGGAATATAGAACATGAAGGGTGGTGTGTTATTTTATATTGGTTTAGTGTCTTTTTAACAAATTACATCACATTAAATGAAGGGCCACCAACATAGCAGTAAAGTTTCCTGATGTGAAGGAAAGATAGGAATAATAACAAGCAAATATGGCTGCCTCAGAAGCTCTTCAATGACCTGAAAATCAAAAAAAAAGAATCCTGCCAAAAACTAGAAACATGAGTACAAAAGAGGAGCGCAAGCAGATAGGGACAAAATCAGAAAGGCTAAGGCACAGAATGAGTTACATCTAGCAAGGGACATACAAGGCAATATGAAGGGATTCTATAAATATGTTAGAAGCAAGTGCAAGACGAAGGAAAGTATAGGTCCACTACTTAACAGGGAAAAAAGAGCTAGTAATGGAGAATACCAACAAGGCTGTGCTGTTTAATGCCTATTTTATGTCAGTCTTCACTAAAAAGGTTAATTTTGACCAGATACACAACACAATTAATATTAACAATAAGGGGAAAGGAACACAAGCCAAAATAGGGAAATAACAGATTAGAAAATATTTTGATACATTGCAAGGTCTGATGTAATTCACCCTAGAATACTTAAGGGACTAGATGAATCAACCTTAGAACCTCTAGAGAATATCTTCAAGAACTCCTGGAAAATGGGTGAGGTCCCAGGGGACTGAAGAAGGGAACAATGAAGACCCAGGGAATTATAGACCAGTCAGTCTAATTTCAATATCTAGAAAGATACTGGAACAAATTATTAAAATCAATCTTTAAGAACCTAGAGGACATTAGATTATAAAGAATTGCCATCATGGATATGTCAAAAGTAAATCATGCCAAACCAACCTAATTTCCTTCTTTGACAGGGTTACTGGCTTAGTGGATGGGTGGGGAAGCAGTAGGCTTGATTTTAGCAAGGCTTTTGATACAGTCCCACAAGATATTGGACACACGACCGGTTGAAAAAAAATAGTCAAAGAGTAGTTATCAATGCTTAATTGTCAGCCTGGGATGACATATCTAGTCTTGTTCCCACAGAGGTCTGTCCTGGATCTGGTACTATTCAATATTTTCATTAATGACTTAGATAAATGGAGTGGAGTGTATGCTTACATAATTTGTGGATCATACCAAGACGGGGGTTGCTAGCTCTTTGGAGGACAGGATTACAATTCAAAATGACCTAGACAAATTGGAGAATTGGTATGAAATCAACAAGATAAAATTCAATAAAGACAATACTATATTTACAGAGAAGCAATCAAATGTACAAATACAAAATGGGACTGGGAATTTGCTGGTGTTTTTCTTCAGTGTAATTCAAGAGTGGCTGGCCGTAGCACTCATACAGTTTAGCTGGGAGTAATTTACATGTTGGAGGCTGTGTCTGAGTAGAGCAGGAGTGGTTGCTCTCACAATGAATCAGTGTAAAAAGCACCCCAATTTGGAGAATTCATGGACACAGCTGTTCAACAGTCCAGATTGTACCCAAGGGAATGTCACAACAGCCCAAGATAATGGAATGAAGTCCCACAGAAACAAAGGACCATCACAAGCCTCACCACCTTCCCTAATATATATATTTAAGAGTGTGTGTGTATGTGTAAATAACAAAAATATCTAAAACAAGACTCTCCACTGCACACACTTCTCCCTGAGGAGGAGAGGAGGGAAGAACATGGAACAGAAGTTAGTTATGTTGTCTTTGAGTCCCTATCAGTACTGCATTAGATACTATGGTGATGAACATGGTGTAAGAACCTGTATAAAATAGAATAGAAAAATGCTTCCAGCCTTGGTAGTTTGGGCTCCATTAACTTGTGTTATTTTGCTGTTATTTTGAAGGCCTCTGTGTTTGGCAGACAGCATAGCACCTAGACACTGTCTTTGTTTGTTTGTTTATTTGAAATAAACACATTAGAGTAACAAAGAAAAGGAAGGGAAGTGATATACATACATATTAATGTATACATAGAAATACAGTGGTACTGATGGCATACATTACAGTCATGTCTGTGATTTTCAAAAGAGATGTTGAGTTAGTTACTTAACTCCTACTGAATTTCAATGGGATTTGTGTGCCCAACTCTTAGGATCCTCTGGGGTCTCCTGTAAGTAAGATAATACCCACTGCAATGTAAGCCCAGGGTTAGTAAAACTTGAGTTAGCAGATCCTGGGATTGTTAACCTGGGATTTGAGCATCTACATTCCTTTGTAACCCCAGGTTCAGAATTATTGAACCTTGATTCCCAATCTGGGCTTCCAGCATCTATACTGTATTATGTAGGTCTGAGTCCAACTACCCATATCCCAGACTTCCTGGCACCCTCCCAAAATGTGGCCACTCTTGCCCTTTGTGCCATGTGGACAACCTTGACTGTCCACCAAACTTGACTGTCCAGAGGACAAAAAGTCAGCTGTGGGATTGTGGAATACTTTTGGCAGTTTTCCAGATCATGAGTCAGGATGGGCTGTGTCTACACTGCAAAGCAATAGGGTTTGACCCTTTGGTCCTGGGTTTGACTCAGGCTCGATCCTCCTGCACTATGGGGTCCTGTAACTATGGGTCCAAGCCCTGGGTTAGTGCAATATGTGTGTAGACCAAATGGGGGTTTGGCTTGAGCCTGAGTTTGAACCCTGGCTTACATTTCAGTGTAGACATACCTTAGATGTCTCAAATTGGGCAACAAGAATTAGTGGATACTTATGATTTTAATCTCTCTGTGTCCCAGTTCCCATCTGTAAAATGGAAATAATATTGCCTTATTTCACAGAGGTGTGGTGAAAGTAAATTAATGTTTGTGAGGCACTCAGGTACTGTATTGATGAGTGTCAAACAAAAGCCCACGAGGAGATAAATAATTTTGGCTACAGAGCAGGGTTTGAATAGTGTGCCACATATACTGCATGGGCCACAGACTGAAGAATGAGGAGCAAACAAAATACTGAATATCTGGTCATAAGTGAGTGCTGCCCTCCCTGTGCACTGAATAGCATGTGATCATGTAATTAAAGATATCATAAAAAATGCATACACACAAGGGGATTGAATTAAGGGGGAACTTAACTCTGTCTTTTCCTAACTTGTTGAGTACTTGACTTTACCATCTTAATAAAGTTCTTTTAACATTTGTGTGTGCTTGTGTGTAATTGTCTGACACGTCTTCATCATGTTCATGTTAGTTCTCTAGATTCCCTAATTCAGATCTGCTTTTCATTCTCTGGTCTAGCCAAATAGTGGAGCAACTTACAGTAGTTGAAATAATTTTGGAGGGAAAATTTAATATTTTTCTATGTACCTTCTACTCCCAAAATCTCCTCCATTGTCAGGATATATTTTAGATTATGTCAGAAAACTTTTTTCACATTCTTATTGCTTTGGATATTAATATTTTATTTCATCCATGAAATAATGTACATTATGCAATTGTAGACCATTGATGAAAGTGCTTACCTACAGTATATAGATGTAGGAAATCGTCCCAATTCTGATTTTGCACTGTGGTAACGCCATTCACTTCAGTGAAACTAGTTCTGTTTTATACCAGTGTAAGATCGGGGAACCCCTAGACATATCCCTTGGGTATGTCTACACTGCAATAAAACACCCATGGCTGGCCCCCATCAGCTGAATCAGGCTTGCAGGGCAATAAACCTGTAGGGATCCGAGCTCGGACTAGATCCCGGGATCTAGGACGCTGCCTCCATGCAGGGTCCCACTGTCTGCAAATGCTCAGTACTTCTGCTAAATAGATCCTAGGGTTTTAGGTCGGGCCCCAGAAAATGAGTAACATGCAAGTAGTGACCCTCTGTGAAAAGTCTGGTTTAAGTGAATTGCCCAGCATCACACAGGAACTATATTGCAGAGACATGTATAGAATCCATTTTTCCAGGGCCACATTCAACTGCTTTCCCCTCCCCTTCCTTTCTCTTTCTGCAACTCCCTGTCTCATTCATTACACATCTCCAAATTTCTGCAACAAATGAAGCAGGATTCCCACAGACACCCATTTCCTTCACTAAACAATCACTAGGTCCATTCTGTACACTGAATGATGCAAAGGTCCTGTGGAAAAAATAATATGGGATCATGTAATTAACAACTATGTGAATACATATGCAGAAGAGGGCTAAATTAAGGTTGCATGAGCACCATAATTCTGATATTTCATAACTTTTCCGTGCTTGACTTTCCAACCTTAATAATGTTCTTTTAACATAACTTTGTGTGTCTGTGTGTATGTGTACACACACACACACACAATTTCATAGGTGTTTAAAATGCAAACAGAAATTCCATCATGTGGCATAAGATTGACACCCACATAGGGTTGGAACCTTAAGATCTACCCCACAGATCTCTGCCTCTTGAGCTAACAAAGTAAATGATAGCATGAGTAGGTTGTTATCCTGTATGTGGACTGGCATTGGAGAGGAATGAGGCACATGGGGCGCCAGTGTGTTTCATTGATATTTCTTGATAGTACAGAAATGAATTTTATATAATTTTGCAGTTTCTGGAGGAAAGTGTGCTCTAGTGAGCTCAGGCTCCTCTGCCCATTTCCCCCAAGCTTTTGGCCCATTGCCTACAACCTGTCCTTGTTCCAGTTCTCTCTCTTCCCCATCCCTGGCTGCTTGTCCCAGTTCTCTTCTCCTCACCTAGACAGTCCCAGTCTCCGCTCCGGAGACTATTCATCCCAGTCTCAATTTCCTTGTACAGTCTAGTCTGTTCCCTTCTTGCCCAGCCATTTCCAGTTCCCCTCCCCTCCCCTGTCTCCCTAGCTACATGCCCCCCTCTTCTTATCCAGTCAATCCCATTTCTGCCCTCCTGATTTCTCATCTGATCTGTTTCTGTCCATCCTCCCAGCCTACAGCTGCCCTCCCACTCCACATTCCCCATCCTCACCGGATCCCAGTCTCAGGGTATGTCTACACTACGGAATAAGGTCGAATTTATAGAAGTCGTTTTTTTAGAAATTGGTTTTATATATTCGAGTGTGTGTGTCCCCACAGAAAATGCTCTAAGTGCATTAAGTGCATTAACTCGGCGGAGTGCTTTCACAGTACTGAGGCTAGAGTCGACTTCCGGAGCGTTGCACTGTGGATAGCTATCCCACAGTTCCCGCAGTCTCCGCTGCCCATTGGAATTCTGGGTTGAGATCCCAATGCCTGATGGGGTTAAAACATTGTCGCAGGTGGTTCTGGGTACATATCGTCAGGCCCCCCTTCCCTCCCTCCGTGAAAGCAAGGGCAGACTATCGTTTTGCACCTTTTTTCCTGAGTTACCTGTGCAGACGCCATACCACGGCAAGCATGGAGCCCGCTCAGGTAACCGTCACCGTATGTCTCCTGGGTGCTGGCAGACGCGGTACGGCATTGCCACACAGTAGCAGCAACCCATTGCCTTCTGGCAGCAGACGGTGCAGTACGACTGGTAGCCATCCTCGTCGTCTCCGAGGTGCTCCTGGCCACGTCGGCTGGGAGCGCCTGGGCAGACATGGGCGCAGGGACTAAATTTGGAGTGACTTGACCAGGTCATTCTCTTTAGTCCTGCACTCAGTCCTATTGAACCGTCTTATGGTGAGCAGGCAAGCGATACGGATTGCTAGCAGTCGTACTGTACCATCTTCTGCCGGGCAGGCAAGAGATGAGGATGGCTAGCAGACGTACTGTACCATCTTCTGCCGAGCAGCCATGAGATGTGGATGGCATGCAGTCCTTCTGCACCATCTGCTGCCAGCCAAAGATGTAAAAGATAGATGGAGTGGATCAAAACAAGAAATAGACCAGATTTGTTTTGTACTCATTTGCCTCCTCCCCCGTCTAGGGGACTCATTCCTCTAGGTCACACTGCAGTCACTCACAGAGAAGGTGCAGCAAGGTAAATCTAGCCATGTATCGATCAGAGGCCAGGCTAACCTCCTTGTTCCAATAAGAACAATAACTTAGGTGCACCATTTCTTATTGGAACCCTCCGTGAAGTCCTGCCTGAAATACTCCTTGATGTAAAGCCACCCCCTTTGTTGATTTTAGCTCCCTGAAGCCAACCCTGTAAGCCGTGTCGTCAGTCGCACCTCCCTCCACCAGAGCAACGGCAGACAATCATTCCGCGCCATTTTTCTGTGCAGACACCATACCAAGGCAAGCATGGAGGCAACTCAGCTCACTTTGGCAATTAGGAGCACATTAAACACCACATGCATTATCCAGCAGTATATGCAGCACGAGAACCTGGCAGAGCAATACCGGGTGAGGAGGCGACGTCAGCGCGGTCACGTGAGTAATCAGGACATGGACACAGATTTCTCTGAAAGCATGGGCCCTGCCAATCATGGTGCAAATGGGGCAGGTTCATGCTGTGGAACGCCGATTCTGGGCTCGGGAAACAAGCACAGACTGGGGGGACCGCATAGTGTTGCAGGTCTGGGACGATTCCCAGGGGCTGCGAAACTTTTGCATGCGTAAGGGCACTTTCACGGAACTTTGTGACTTGCTTTCCCCTGCCCTGAGGCGCATGAATACCAAGATGAGAGCAGCCCTCACAGTTGAGAAGCGAGTGGCGATAGCCCTGTGGAAGCTTGCAACGCCAGACAGCTACCGGTCAGTTGGGAATCAATTTGGAGTGGGCAAATCTACTGTTGGGGCTGCTGTGATGCAAGTAGCCCACGCAATCAAAGATCTGTTGATATCAAGGGTAGTGACCCTGGGAAATGTGCAGATCATAGTGGATGGCTTTGCTGCAATGGGATTCCCTAACTGTGGTGGGGCCATAGACGGAACCCATATCCCTATCTTGGCAACGGAGCACCAAGCCGCCAAGTACATAAACTGCAAGGGGTACTTTTCGATAGTGCTGCAAGCTCTGGTGGATCACAAGGGACGTTTCACCAACATCAACGTGGGATGGCCAGGAAAGGTACATGACGCTCGCATCTTCAGGAACTCTGGTCTGTTTCAAAAGCTGCAGGAAGGGACTTTATTCCCAGACCAGAAAATAACTGTTGGGGATGTTGAAATGCCTATAGTTATCCTTGGGGACCCAGCCTACCCCTTAATGCCATGGCTCATGAAGCCGTACACAGGCAGCCTGGACAGTAGTCAGGAGCTGTTCAATTACAGGCTGAGCAAGTGCAGAATGGTGGTAGAATGTGCATTTGGACGTTTAAAGGCGCGCTGGCACAGTTTACTGACTCGCTTAGACCTCAGCGAAACCAATATTCCCACTGTTATTACTGCTTGCTGTGTGCTCCACAATATCTGTGAGAGTAAGGGGGAGACGTTTATGGCGGGGTGGGAGGTTGAGGCAAATCACCTGGCTGCTGGTTACGCGCAGCCAGATACCAGGGCAGTTAGAAGATCACAGGAGGGCACAGTATGCATCAGAGAAGCTTTGAAAACCAGTTTCATGACTGGCCAGGCTACGGTGTGAAAGTTCTCTTTGTTTCTCCTTGATGAAACCCCCCGCCCCTTGGTTCACTCTACTTCCCTGTAAGCTAACCACTCTCCCCTCCTCCCTTCGATCATTGCTTGCAGAGGCAATAAAGTCATTGTTGCTTCACATTCATGCATTCTTTATTCATTCATCACACAAATAGGGGGATGACTACCAAGGTAGCCCAGGAGAGGTGGTGGAGGAGGGAAGGAAAATGCCACACAGCACTTTAAAAGTTTACAACTTTAAAATTTATTGAATGCCAGCCTTCTTTTTTGGGGGCAATCCTCTGTGGCGGAGTGGCTGGTTGGCTGGTGGCCCCCCCAATGTGTGCTTGGGCGTGTGGGTGTGGAGGCTATGGAACTTGGGGAGGAGGGTGGTTGGTTACACAGAGGCTGTAGTGGCAGTCTGTGCTCCAGCTGCCTTTGCTGCAGCTCAACCATACACTGGAGCATACTGGTTTGGTCTTCCAGCAGCCTCAGCATTGAATCCTGCCTCCTCTCATCACGCTGCCGCCACATTTGAGCTTCAGCCCTGTCTTCAGCCCGCCACTTACTCTCTTCATCCCGCCACCTCTCCTCCCGGTCATTTTGTACTTTCCTACACTCTGACATTATTTGCCTCCACGCATTCGTCTGTGCTCTGTCAGTGTGGGAGGACAGCATGAGCTCGGAGAACATTTCATCTCGAGTGCGTTTTTTTTTTCTTTCTAAGCTTCACTAGCCTCTGGGAAGGAGAAGATCCTGTGATCATTGAAACACATGCAGCTGGTGGAGAAAAAAAAGGGACAGCGGTATTTAAAAAGACACATTTTATAAAACAGTGGCTACACTCTTTCAGGGTAAACCTTGCTGTTAACATTACATACATAGCACATGTGCTTTCGTTACAAGGTCGCATTTTGCCTCCTCCCACCACGTGACTACCCCCTCAACCCTCCCCCCTTCCTGTGGCTAACAGCGGGGAACATTTCTGTTTAGCCACAGGCAAACAGCCCAGCAGGAATGGGCTCCTCTGAGTGTCCCCTGAAGAAAAGCACGCTATTTCAACCAGGTGACCATGAATTATATCTCACTCTCCTGAGGATAACACAGAGAGATAAAGAACGGATGTTGTTTGAACGCCAGCAAACATACACTGCAATGCTTTGTTGTACAATGATTCCCGAGTACCACTCCAGGCCAGTAACACGTAAAGTGTCCTACCATGGGGGATGGAATAAGGCTGCCCTCCCCAGAAACCTTTTGCAAAGGCTTTAGGACTACATCTAGGAGAACCGCAAATGCCAGGGCAAAGTAATCCTTTCACATACTTGCTTTTAAACCATGTATAGTATTTTAAAAGGTACACTCACCGGAGGTCCCTTCTCCACCTGCTGGGTCCAGGAGGCAGCCTTGGGTGGGTTCAGGGGGTACTGGCTCCAGGTCCAGGGTGAGAAACAGTTCCTGGCTGTCGGGAAAACCGGTTTCTCCGCTTGCTTGCTGTGAGCTATCTACAACCTCCTCCTCATCATCATCTTCTTCATCCCCAAAACCTGCTTCCGTATTGCCTCCATCTCCATTGAAGGAGTCAAACAACACGGCTGGGGTAGTGGTGGCTGAACCCCCTAAAATGGCATGCAGCTCATTATAGAAGCGGCATGTTTGGGGCTCTGACCCGGAGCGGCCGTTCACCTCTCTGGTTTTCTGGTAGGCTTGCCTCAGCTCCTTCAGTTTCACGCGGCACTGCTTCGGGTTCCTGTTATGGCCTCTGTCCTTCATGCCCTGGGAGATTTTGACAAAGGTTTTGGCATTTCGAAAACTGGAACGGAGTTCTGATAGCACGGATTCCTCTCCCCATACAGCGATCAGATCCCGTACCTCCCGTTTGGTCCATGCTGGAGCTCTTTTGCGATTCTGGGACTCCATCATGGTCACCTCTGCTGATGAGCTCTGCATGGTTACCTGCAGCTTGCCATGCTGGCCAAACAGGAAATGAGATTCAAAAGTTCGCGGTTCTTTTCCTGTCTACCTGGCCAGTGCATCTGAGTTGAGAGTGCTGTCCAGAGCGGTCACAATGGAGCACTCTGGGATAGCTCCCGGAGGCCAATACCGTCGAATTGTGTCCACAGTACCCCAAATTCAAGCCGGCAAGGCCGATTTAAGCACTAATCCACTTGTCAGGGGTGGAGTAAGGAAATCGATTTTAAGAGCCCTTTAAGTCGAAATAAAGGGCTTCATTGTGTGGACGGGTGCAGGTTTACATTGATTTAATGCTGCTAAATTCGACCTAAAGTCCCAGTGTAGACCAGGGCTCAGCCTCTCTCTTTGGGCTCCTTATCCAATGTCAGTGTCCCCCTACCCTTAGCTTCTTGTCCTAATCTATTTGCCCACCCAGTCCTACTTCTTCCCCCACAACCTGGCTCCTTCTCAGATCTGTCTCTCCACACCACCAGTTTCCACCCCCCCATCTCCTTGCTCAGACAGTTCTGTTCTTCTCCTTTAGCTCTTCAATCTATCTGACTTTCCCCTGACCTAGTGATTCCCATTCTATCTCCCCATTTCCCTCCCTAGCTCCTAATTCTAGTCTCTTTATCCAGCCAATCCCAGTCTTTACTTCTAACTCCCAGTCCCAGATTCCCCATCTTCCTCCCTCTGCCAGCTTGTAGTCCAAGTCTTCCTCCCCATGCTCCTTGTCACAATCTGCTCTTGTCCCCTTTGTATTCAAATCTCCACACTGCTTGTGTATCAGCAGGTGGTGGGGGTGGGAGTGGCACTGAAAGCCAAAGAGGAAAAGTCTCTCTGCTATTACGTCTTGTACCCAGCTCCAGCCCACAGCAGCCTGGGAGTGTGATAGCAGGGAAAGTCTAGTTGCATTGCTTCAGCCCTGGGCTGGATCATTCTCAGTGCAGATAGAATCTTTGGTGAATTTAGCTGCAGAGTTCTAGCAAGTCTATACTGAACATGAGCGAACTGTCAATGTTTTTTTAAAGGCTCATAACTTAGCCAAATTTGAATGGACTGTCACATGGATGGCAAAAGGCACATCCCTGACACAGAGCATCAGGCAACCTTAATAAAAGATGGTGCTGATACATTTATGGGACAGCAAATTGTTCTGTACATAGACAAATGCACTTCAGAGGAGGCACTGGCTCTACAAACATCCAAGACCTCTACTAACCCAGAAGCATGGTTCTCTTATTCTGCAACATAAGTAATGTCAGATATATTTGACAGCTTGGCTCCAGTCAATGTATGCTAGAAAATGTGCTGGTAGCACTCTGAGACAGACACAATATTCAACTGGTCCTTGTACTGGTGTGAAGAGACATTTTAAAAATGTTGAACTTCCCAGCTAGCTTTGTTCAGTGATCTAATTTGGAAAATATTTATACACCACTGATTTCCTGCAGGCTTTAATCCACTGGTGCTATTTTTAACAGTTATTCGTTCTTACTCAAGTGGCATAATTAAAGAGTGTGAATATAACCCATAAAAGGTTTCCCCTCAGAGCACTATTTTCTTGCTGTGAGATTGATATCATATTCCTTTGACAGGCAAGACAAAACAAGGAAGAATACAAAACAAGATGGTTGTCAGGATGATGTTATTTTTAAGCTTGTAACTCACTGTCTGACAAAGCTGAAAAAGGGCTTATGACATTTGGAAACACAGCCCGGAGAGATTTGCTAGTTTTGAGCTGACAATCCACCCCAATTTGGCCAAGTGATAAGCCTTCGAGAAATCACAATTTGCACCTGGTCAGTGGAGACTTGTTGCAGTTTCAGAGATTCTCTCCTTACTGAGCATGCTCAAGAGTCTCTCACAGTTCCTAGTGCTGACCAGACTGCACATGGCACATGCCATCCCCACAGAGCAACTGGACATGCAGCAGCCCACAGGCTTTCCCTTGTAATCACTGCTTTAGACCAGGGTAGAATTGGGCACCTGAACGGAGAGCAGGGAGCCTTTCTTTCCTGCGCTCTCAATGCCTCCCGTACTGGCTCCCGGTTAGTTTGGAGGAGGAAGCTGCGTGACTGAAATGCATTAGGGGCACATGCCATATCAGGGAGAGGGAAAAGTAGATTCATCAGACTCCTTTTGCTAGACTGCAACTGGTCAGGCAAGGGGAATTGGATCCAAAGACAGGGGAAGCTAGGACTAGGTGCAACCCCTGCAACTGAACAAGGAGGTGCGGGACGGGGGCTGTAGTCAGTAGGGAAAGAAAGAAGATGGGTATGAAAGAAACTAGGATTGGGGCACCCAAAATTCATGGAAATGTTTAATCTTCAGCTCTCTGTGTCTCAGTTCCCTGTCTTTAAAATGGGACAATAATAGCCCCCTCCTCAACTCAGAAGGATGTTGTGAAAATAAATTAATTCGTATCTGTGAGGCTCTCAGTACTATAGCCATAGAAAAAAAGTCCAAGAGTAGATAAATAATTCTGTCTTCAGAGCAGAGTTTTCATAGTGTGTTGCAAATAAGGCCAGGGCCATACGTTGAATAGTGAAAAGAGAACAAAACATTGAAGAGCAGCTCACTGAGTGAGCACCATTTGTTCTGTATATTGTACGAGGCGCGGATCCTGGGAGGGAAAAATGTAATAATAGAATTAAAGATTGTATCAAAATGCATATGCATAAGAAGGCCGAATTAAGGTTGCACAGACAACCTTAATTCTGGCATTTCCTAATTTTTGAATCCTTGACTTTGCAACCCTAATAATGTTCTTTTAATGTAGTTTTTTTGTGAGTATTATAAGCAATTTATCTATAGCCACAGAGGTTTGCATGACTTGAGACCTTAAAATTGTGTTTACAGTTGTGATGCCTCTCAATCTAGAAGTATTTTTTGCTTTGGTTTTTAGTGATGGTGGAGCACATATAGTAAGATTTGAACCTTGTATCCGATTCATATACAGGTGCTGAGTGACAAATACAATTATTTGTCAATGGTACAGTGGTCTCAGTGTGCCGTGCCACACCTGGGTGAGTTACTTTTCAGTGTAATATTAGCACTGATGCACTGCAGGATGTTTGGTCTGCTGTTTTGGAAGTTAATGATTAGTCTCTATATGACAAAGTCATACAATAGGTTGTAGTACTTGTGCTGTGATTTTTATGTTCGTCATTTTGCCTTTTACTAATTAATCCTATTTCCTGAAACAAATATATATATATATAGACAGTTCAATTTTATTTGTGTTATTTATGCATAAGCTAGTAGACGGTGTCTTTCCTCTGCCCTTCCCACCCAAAACATTCCCTTTTCCTCTTTGTTTTCTATGTTCTAGATATTTTGTAATAGTTTCTTTTTGATTTTCAGTTACCCTTGGGGTAAAAAAGTAAATCTAGAGACATTATTTTCTAATGTTCTGAAATGGACACCGTCAGCTTAAATTTTGTAAAAACAGACTTTTATAAAGCCTAAGAGAAATATAACTGTTTCCACACAAAAAAATCCATTAAAAATGGTTGTTCTCAAAAAACAAATAGTCCCCTGAAGTATCTGAAACCCAAACATTGCAGCATTAGAAACCTGAAAGCGACTGTAAAGTTAAACTGACTTCACTGATTTCTATGGCTTGAGCTATAAACAATGTGTGTCAGTCATATATCTAAATACCTTTGAAGATCTGGGCCTAAAAGTGATTGCCATCTTATGTTTGTTTGGTATCCTATATAGGAAATTGGATGTTTGTTTCAATATCTCATTCCTCTCTCTGTTAGATCTCATAAATTGCACAATTTGCACTAATTGAGAATCTTGGTAAAAGGGAAAAGGATTGATTGGGACCAAGACTAAACTATGCTTTCACCTTCTAAGTAAGAATTGAGGTTCATTGATAGAGAAACCTGTACAGCCGCTGCTTGGAGTGTTCTATTCTATGGATAAACTGAGGGTTCCAGTCTCTTGGCTGTCACTCCCATATAAGCATTCAATTCACAAACAGACAGTTTTTGTTGGTTTTTTTTTTACTTTTATTTTTTCTTGAAGACTAAGTAATTAGACTAGTAGCAGTAATTTAGCTACTACTGAACTGTAGATAGCAGGCTTTATAATGGAGTTATGGGACTCTTTAAAATACCCGCTACTAATTGTTTTCCATAGGAATGAAAAATTAGATACTTCATCTGTTAGATAAAATATTATGGTAAATACTGTAAAGAAATTAGGGTGGAATTTTCCTTCCTAGCAGCATATACTGTATCTCTAGCAGGGCTATTAACCAAAACCCTCAACAAGTACAATGTTGATTGTGGGGTCGGTGGATGGGAAAGTACTGGGTCTAATCCTGCAAAGACTCATGCAAATGAGTAACTGTACTTGTGTGAGTAGGTCCATTGACTCAGTGGTAGTAATCATTTGAGTCAAGTTACTCATCTGTTTAAGTTTTTGCAGGACTGACCTTTTAGGGTATGTTACCTCTGCAAATAAAAACTCAAGGCTGGCCCATGCCAGCTGAATCAGGTTCCTGGAGCTCAGGCTCCCCTCATTGCAGGGTCCTAGAGCCCAGGCTTTAAGCCAAGACCAGAAGTCTACACTGCAATTAAACAGCCTCTTAACCTGAGTCCTGTGAGCATGAGTCATCTGGCATGGCCAGCCGCCGGTGTGTAATTGCAGTGTAGAAATACTCTTAGTGCCTACAAATATGATTTTTTGAATTCACCTAAACAAACAGAAGTTTGTTTTGTTTGTTTAGCCATTTTCAATACATATTTCTTTGATGGTGGGTGATAGGAAACCTTTAGGGCTCAGTTCTAATCTCAGATATGCGGGTGTGCATTGCTGAGTATCTTGTAAAATTAGCTGCTGTCAATGAGTGAGGCAAAGACTTTTCAAAGCACACTTGTAATCAGTCAGTGACTTTTGAAAACTCACTGAAGGATTATAAAGCGGGGATAGATGACAAAAGCTCACAGGCATAAAAAAGGCAACTTTAATAAAGGACTAGATGTTGGAAGAGACACCAAAACTACATTAGAGTCACACAATGGAAATCAGTGGGGGAACCTTCTCAACATCCTAGATGTGTATACACAAATGCAAGAAGTATGGGGAATAAACAGGAAGAACTAGAAGTATTAGTACATAAGATTAATTATTATTTAAGTGGCATCACAGAAACTTAGGATATGTCTACATTGTAATTAAAGCCTTTGGACTCAAGATGGACCATGAGCTCCACAACTGCGAGGTGGGAAGATCCCAGACCTCGGGCAGCAGCCCAAGCCTGAATATCTATACCACAATTAAAAAGCCCCTTAGCCAAAGCCCAGGTCATCTGGCACAGGCCAGACCCATGTCTAATTGTAGTGTAGATATACCCTTGGTGGGATAAGTCTCATGATGGGAATAAACCTTGTTCAGGAAGGAAAAGCAGGGTGAAAAAGGATGATGTGTTCTGTTATATATCAAGAATACATATATGTCCTGAGGTCCAGAAGGAGGTGAGAAGCAGATCAATTGTGAGACTCTGGATAAAGATAAAAGGGGTAAAAATTTAGGGGTGATGTTATGGTAGAGGTCTACTATAAACCACCAAATCAGGACGAGGAGGTGGATGAGGCATTTCTAGAACTAATAAATGAAATATCCAAAACAAAAGACCTGGTAGTAATGGGGGATTTTAACTATGCAGACATCTGTTGTAAAAGTCATGCAGCAAAAACACAAAGATTCCAATGTATTTTTCTACTTGAGGCAAAGTTTTGGTCCCAAACATGGAGGAAGTAACCAGGCCATTTAAGACTTGATTCTGACCAACAGGGAGGGATTGGTAGTGAATCTGAAGGTGGAAGACAATTTGGGGGGAAATGATCATGAAACAGTCAATTTAATGATTCAAAGAAAAAGAAAGTGGGATAAGCAGAATAAGGACAAAGGACGTAAATAAATATAGACATTAACAAACTCAGAGAACTGGTAGGTAAGATCCCATGGGAAGAAAAACTTAGGAAAAAAGGAATTCAGGGGAGCTGGAATTTTCTCAAGCAGACAATATTAAAGGCACAACTGTACACTATCCTGATGTGAAGGAAAGATAGGAGGCCATTATGACTCTATTATGAGAACTTTTATTAACTGAAAATCAAAAAGGAATCCTAAAAAAGTGGAAATTTGGAAGAATTACTAAGGAGGAGTACAAAAGAATAGCACAAGCATGTAAGCACAAAATCAGAAAAGCTAAGGCACAAAATGAGTTATAACTAGCAAGGGACATAAAAGGCAATAAGGAAACATTCTTTAAATATATTAGAAGCAAGAGAAGGATGGAAGAAAGAATAGATCCTCCACTTAGTGGTGAAGGAGAGCTAATAACTGTTGACACAAAAAAGACTGAGGTGTTTAAGGGCTGTTTCGCTTCAATCTTCACTAAAAATGTAAATGGTGACCAGATACACAACACAATAAATATTAACAATAAGAGGAAAGGAATGCAAGCCAAAATAGGGAAAGAAAAGGCTAAAGAATATTTAGATAAGTTAAATGTATTCAAGTTGGCAGAGCCTCATGAAATTCACCCTTGGGTACTTAAGGAATTAGCTGAAGCAATATCAGAACCTTTGTAAAATATCTTCAGGAATTCCTGGAGGATGGGTCAGGTCCCATAGGACTGAAGAAGAGACGACATAGTACCTATCTTTAAAGAAAGGGAACAATGAGGACCCAGGGAATTATAGAACAATCAGTCTAACTTTAATACCTGGAAAGATACTGGAACAAATTATTAAGCAACCAATTTGTAAGAGCCTAAAGGACAATAGGGTTATAAAGAATAGCCATAATGGATTTGTCAAGAAATAGTATTAGTAAGGGTTTTGACAGGTCCAACATAACATTCTCATAAGCAAACTAGGGAAATTACGTCTAGATGAAACTACTATAAGGTAGGCGCTCAACTGGTTGAAAGACCATACTAGAGTAGTTATCAGTGATTGATAGGTGACAGGGCATACCTAGTGGGGCCCTGAAGGGGTGAGTCCTGAGTCTAGTACTATTTAAGATTTTCATTAATTATTTGGATAATGGAATGGAGAGTATGCTTATAAAATTTGCAGGTTACAACAAACTGGAAGGGGTTTCAAGCAATTTGGAGCACAGGATTAGAATTCAAAATGGCCGTTACAAATTGAAGATGGCCTTGACAAATTAAATAATTGGTCTGAAATCAACATGAAGAAATTCAATCAAGACAAGTGCAAAGTACTACACTTATAAGAAAAAAAATCGACTACAAAATGGGGAATAACTGGCTAGGTGGTAGTACTGCTGAAAAGGATCTGGCGATTCTAGTGGATTACAAATTGAAAGAGTCAATGTGTTGCAGCTATGAAAAACGTTAATAACATTCTTCGGTGTATTAATAAGACTGTAAGCCATGGGAGGTAATTGACCTGCTCTACTCAGTACTGGTAGACCTCAGCTGGTGTTCTGTGTCCAATTCTGGTCACCACACTTTAGGAAAGATGTGGACAAATTGGGGACAGTCCAGAGGAGAGCAATGAAAAATGATGAAATGTTTAGAAAAGCTGACCTATGTGAAAAGGTTAAAAATGGGTTGTTATAAATTTAAAGGGAAGGGTAACCACCTTTTTGTATACAGTGCTATAAAATTCCTTCTGGCCAGAGGCAAAACCTTTTAGCTGTAAAGGGTTAAGAAGCTAAGATAACCTTGCTGGCACCTAATCCAAAATGACCAATAAGGGGACAAGATACTTTTAAGTCTGGAGGGGGGATGGGACAAATGGTTTTTGTTTGTTTGTATGATGCTTTAGCCAGGAACAGATTAGGAATGCAGCCTTACAACTTCTGTTAAGTTAATAAGTAATTTAGCTAGAAATGCATTAGATTTTTTGTTTGTTTGTTTAATGGCTGGTAAAATAAGCAGTGCTGGATGGAATGTATATTTTTGTTTTTGTGTTTTTGTGTAACTTAAGGTTTTGCCTAAAGGGATTCTCTCCGTTTTAAATCTGATTACCCTGTAAAGTATTTACCATCCTGATTTTACAGAGGTGATTTTTACCTTTTCTTTAATTAAAATTCTTCTTTGAAGAACCTGATTGATTTTTCATTGTACTTAAGATCCAAGGGTTTGGGTCTGTGTTCACCTGTACAAATTGGTGAGGATTCTTATCAAGCCTTCCCCAGGAAAGGGGGTGTAGGGCTTGGGGGGATATTTTGGGGGAAGACGTCTCCAAGTGGGCTCTTTCCCTGTTCTTTGTTTAAGATGCTTGATGGTGGCAGCACATGGTTCAAGGACGAGGCAAAGTTTGTACCTTGGGGAAGTTTTTAACCTAAGCTGGTAAAAATAAGCTTAGGGGGTCTTTCATGCAGGTCCCCACATCTGTACCCTAGAGATTAGAGTGGAGAAGGAACCTTGACATATGTACATCCCTTTTAAAACTTTAACAGTAAAATGGACTCTCAAGAGTAACATGTATAATTCCAGTTCAATGAATTAACTCATAAATGCATTCATTTTTGAAACCTCACAAACTGTTTGAATCCTAAGGCTACCTGTCAGATATGAATCCAGCAAGTGCAAAGGAAACAGTTTCTTAAAAAAAAAAAAAAATCTGTCAGGCTAAACCCTCAGGTCCCACGCGCCAAGAGGTCAGAAATGTATTTAGGCCTTTCCTGAACACCAAAGCAGAATGCACACAAATTAATTGGAAGTAGTCATGAAAGAGAAAAATGGGAACAAAAAAAAAAAAGAAAGAAAGAAAGCATAAAATCAGTTTGTGTATATGCTTTCAATTTATTAAAGGCCCTGATTCTTCTGTATATTGAGGCAGAGTTTTAAGTAATATCTATTTATCTATCTAGATATAGATATAGATATATACACACACACACACTTATTTATACGAGCAAAAAGTGCAACTACCTATAAGCTCTAGGCACCATTGGTGTAACTGAAAATATACAACAAAAATGATTATCTAAATATAATTAAAGTGCAACAGCACACTTTCATCTAACCCAATAACTAGGCAGCTCTAAAAATCAGATTATGCAGACCCTCAGTAATCCCTTCCTGTTCTCAAATGCCTGGGGAAAATGATGAGTAGCATGCCCTGAATTTAATCTATTTCAGACTAAGAATGTCCTGTCATCAGCCCCTTACTTGTGTACACCAGTAAGACTTCAGCTCAAACACTTCTGCTGACCTGTTACACAGGGAGAGAGGTGTCTCGCGGTTAGGTAGGCCCTACATTAATTATGGTTTTATAGGTCAGAAGCAACACCTTAAGCTTCACTGGGAAATGTGAAGTCCACTGTGGGGGACATGGATCATGAAGATATTACTCTTACATTCCACACCAGCTTCAGTTTCTTTCCTAAAGTGAGCTTAGCCAGCAGCCATGGGAAGACAAGGGCCTCTATAGCAATAGTTATATGTACCATCTCCCAGTTATTAGTGACTTCAAAGTAAACAGTTCACAGCACCTCTGAAAATCAAGTCCATTGCAGGTCTAACTGAGGACTGAGATCCCTTGCAGTAAAATCTTTTCTTTTGGTTCTTTTCCACTCCCCATACTGCATTCCATATCCCCAAAGTGATGTGATACCACATCAATACATTATACCACAATTCAGTGTCATGATTACCTCCCAAGTCTGTGAGTTTCTCCTCTGATTGGGACCTGTTTTAAATCACTAATAATGTTATATGTTCAAAGCCAGAAACTTAAAACAAAGCCATTTCAGAGAGATCTAGGAACAGAAAAAAGAATGTGAACAAATTTAACAGATTTCCCCACCACCACCTCCAAACTTGGGAAAGAAATGAGCTGAATGGAATTTCATCAAATTTCACCCTAACAAATTTACTTCTGAGCAAGCTCAGAGCAAGCTCAGAAACTGCAACCTCCAAAATTAATTTTTGTAGTGTTTTAAGCAACATATACCAGGGTTAAGAATGGAAGTTCCACTATGGATTTAACACACCATTAAAATACTTCAGTGCTACAAGTGTGAAGTATACAAAATCATCCACTCTATGTTTGATATTGTTCATGGGACAGTATTAAAAAACGGATGCCAAGGGCTCAATCCTGTAAAGGGCTGATCAGTTAGAACTCCCAGATAGTGGATGGGCATTCAAAATGCCTGTACTCTATGCACAATGTGAATTACTGCAAAGATAGCAGTAATTTTACCTTCTGTCTTTATTTAAAGTACAGTTTTAAGATTTTTTCAGCATATTATGCCTGGTATCTGAATGTTAATTATAGGCAGAAGACCTGGAGTAATTAGATTAACTTTGCAGCATGACAACACTTTCTGTTGTCACTTTATGTAAATGTAGTAATGTTACAAAATGAAGCATGCAAATTTCAAGCTCTTCTGCAGATTCTCTGTCCATGGAGTAAGCGGGCTGTCTGAGCCCAGTTCCCAGTCAACAGGTGAGCATTGCACATCACAAAAACACTAGCATATTTGGCACTAATGGGCACACTTACTGGCTGTTTGATTAGACAGACTAAGGAATTAATAGACAAACTGGTCAAACTCCTTGAGATGCCCCCTACAAGGAAGGGTTGAGACACTGATGGGATAATGTGTAGAATCTTGCATTGCTACTGGCCATATTGCACCTGCCCCATGCATAGAAAAATATTTTTCCTTGAGTTGCCATTCCAGCATTATTTTCTTTAGCAGTCTATCATCTGCCTTCTGTAGTAACTTTACCATTGTAATCTTTTGTTGATTATAGCCAGTCCTGTATAGCACAGAGGCACATCTCCCAAGGGGGTAACCTAGCTTGTGGAAACCCAGAAGGGTTGCATTGAATATTATTACCCTGGAGTACTTGAGAGTGTGTACCCTGTTTAGGCTATGATCCTGCAACTTGTTCCACACACAGAGACCCTTACGCTGCCCTTACCCGCAATGGGCAGGGGTCCACCTGTGCAGAACAAGTTGCAGTATCAGGGCCTTACATTGTAAGTTTTGGGGGGGCAGAGACTGGCTTTTATCTTGTGTTTGTACAATGCCCAGTACAAGGCCCCGATCTTAATAGTGAATACTGAACCAACAGTATCTTGGAGAAGGGAAACTGATTTCAAGCCAGAGCACACAGAGCTCACTTAACCTCTTCAGACAAGTCTGTTGAGGAGAAGAAAAACACTGATTTCGAATCCAAGTAGCCCAGGCTTGTTAGCCTTCGTGTGCAAGTGGACTTGAATGGAACTGCTGATATCTGTTCTAGCAGGCCAATAGGCAATGACATGGCATTCTCATGAGCTGGTTAGGGTGGATTGGCCTAGTGAGCCATTGTATCTGACAGGTTTCAGAGTAGCAGCCGGGTTAGTATGTATTCGCAAAAAGAAAAGGAGGACTTGTGGCACCTTAGAGACTAACCAATTTATTTGAGCATAAGCTTTCGTGAGCTACAGCTCACTTCATCAGATGCATAAAGTGGAAAATACAGTGAGGATGTTTTTATACACACAGACCATGAAAAAATGGGTGTTTATCACTACAAAAGGTTTTCTCTCCCTCCACCCCACTCTCCTGCTGGTAATATCTTATCTAAAGTGATCACTCTCCTTACAATGTGTATGATAATCAAGATAGGCCATTTCTAGCACAAATCCAGGGTTTAACAAGAATGTCTGAGGAACAGTGCGGGAGGCGGGGGGGTGTTAGGAAAAAACAAGGGGAAATAGGTTACCTTGCATAATGACTTAGCCACTCCCAGTCTCTATTCAAGCCTAAGTTAATTGTATCCAATTTGCAAATGAATTCCAATTCAGCAATCTCTCGCTGGAGTCTGGTTTTGAAGTTTTTCTGTTGTAATATCGCAATTTTCATGTCTGTAATCGCGTGACCAGAGAGATTGAAGTGTTCTCCGACTGGTTTATGAATGTTATAATTCTTGACATCTGATTTGTGTCCATTTATTCTTTTATGTAAAGACTGTCCAGTTTGACCAATGTGCATGGCAGAGGGGCATTGCTGGCACATGATGGCATATATCACATTGGTAGATGTGCCCGTGAACGAGCCTCTGATAGTGTGGCTGATGTAATTAGGCCCTGTGATGGTGTCCCCTGAATAGATATGTGGGCACAGTTGGCAACGGGCTTTGTTGCAAGGATAGGTTCCTGGGTTAGTGGTTCTGTTGTGTGGTATGTAGTTGCTGGTGAGTATTTGCTTCAGGTTGGGGGGCTTTCTGTAGGCAAGGACTGGCCTGTCTCCCAAGATTTGTGAGAGTGTTGGGTCATCCTTCAGGATAGGTTGTAGATCCTTAATAATGCGTTGGAGGAGTTTTAGTTGGCGGCTGAAGGTGACGGTTAGTGGTGTTCTGTTATTTTCTTTGTTAGGCCTGTCCTGTAGTAGGTGACTTCTGGGTACTCTTCTGGATCTGTCAATCTGTTTCTTCATTTCAGCAGGTGGGTATTACAGTTGTAAGAATGCTTGATAGAGATCTTGTAGGTGTTTGTCTCTGTCTGAGGGGTTGGAGCAAATGCGGTTGTATCGTAGAGCTTGGCTGTAGACAATGGACTGTGTGGTGTGGTCTGGGTGAAAGCTGGAGGCATGTAGGTAGGAATAGCAGTCAGTAGGTTTCCGGTATAGGGTGGTGTTTATGTGACCATCGCTTATTAGCACCGTAGTGTCCAGGAAGTGGATCTCTTGTGTGGACTGGTCTAGGCTGAGGTTGATGTTGGGATGGAAATTGTTGAAATCATGGTGGAATTCCTCAAGGGCTTCTTTTCCATGGGTCCAGATGATGATGATGTCATCAATATAGCGCAAGTAGAGTAGGGGCATTAGGGGATGAGAGCTGAGGAAGCGTTGTTCTAAGTCAGCCATAAAAATGTTGGCATACTGTGGGGCCATGAGGGTACCCATAGCAGTGCTGCTGATTTGAAGGTATACATTGTCCCCAAATGTGAAATAGTTATGCGTGAGGACAAAGTCACAAAGTTCAGCCACCAGGGTTTGCTGTGACATTATCGGGGATACTGTTCCTTATGGCTTGTAGTCCATCTTTGTGTGGAATGTTGGTGTAGAGGGCTTCTACATCCATAGTGGCCAGGATGGTGTTATCAGGAAGACCACTGATGGATTGTAGTTTCCTCAGGAAGTCAGTGGTGTCTCGAAGATAGCTGGGAGTGCTGGTAGCATAGGGCCTGAGGAAGGAGTCTACATAACCAGACAATCCTGCTGTCAGGGTGCCAATGCCTGAGATGATGGGGTGCCCAGGATTTCCAGGTTTATGGATCTTGGGTAGTAGATAGAATATCTCAGGTCAGGTTTCCAGAGATGTGTCTGTGCGGATTTGATTTTGTGCTTTTTCAGGGAGTTTCTTGAGCACTTGTGGCACCTTAGAGACTAACAAATTTATTTACTGGTTAGTCTCTAAGGTGCCACAAGTCCTCCTTTTCTTTTTGTGAATAGAGACTAACATGACTGCTACTCTGAAACCTGTCACTTGTTATAGAAATAGTACCAGGTATTTCAACTGACTGGGAAATCTGCAAAAAGTTTATCCTCCTGGTCTTTCTCCCATCAGTTAAAAAACAGACTCTGTGTTCTTTATTACTGTCTTTCAAAAAAAGTAACTCAGAAGGTATTATTGATTAGTGGGAGGCCATGGGTACCTACTCTTAAAAAAAAAAAAAAAAGACTGTCAGCAGAAAGTTAAGCTATAGGCTCCTCTGCAGTATTGTAGAAGCGTTTCCAAATAATGACTTCCATCTTTAAAAAGCTTCTGTAGGAAGGGGGGAAATGCAGCTTCTTTTTTTTTTTTTTGGTACAATAGCCTCATGTTGTAGTGAGATCAGGTTGAACAGAATCCTCTTTTAACCTGCAAATTTATATGAATTAAGATTATTTAAACAGCTGTAAAGCAAAAGCAAGTAACTGTCAGACTGATTCCCCAAAACCTGTAGATTAACATATGGAAAAACTAAAGATCCAAGTTGAGCTTGGCAGGTGCAAGAGGGGGAACAAGGAACAAGAGAGGGAAAGGAGCCTTCTTTTCACCGTTATGCTGCTGTACAGAGGCAAGGCACAATGGCAGTTCTTGCTTTTACAATGCACTGAAAAACAGACTTAAAGCTGATTAAAGTCAATGGGAGTTAAGCCTGTGCTTAATGTTAAGCATCAATTTATGTGTTTTGCTGAATGAGGGCTACAAAGCTCAAGTGAACAAGAACAGCATCTGTAGCTCCAAAAGGAGCAGGGGACAAGTGGGACCACAGCCCCACTCCTGTCTTGCTAGCTGTTAGAAGCGGCCAGGCACAAAGAAAGATATCACTGCTCCCTGTAACAACAGTCATCCTCCCTCTGGGCTTTTGGTTTGGTGGATAGCTTACCTTATCCAAATCCATCCTTTGTGACTGGGTCCCAACTGTACTATATTACTCTTCCACACTGAATTTTTCCTATACCCTAGCACTGACATATTGGATAGTCCTGTGGCTAAGGTACTGGACAGACACTCAAGTTATCTGGATTCAATTCCTGGCTCATCCCAGACTTCTTGTATGTCCTTCGATAAATCATTTAATCTCTTTGTGCCACAGTTTCCCATCTGTAAAACTGAGGTATTATTTAATTTGTTTCACCCTTTGTCTAGGTTGCCTATTTAGACTGTAAGGCCCTGTCTTAAAGAGCTGATTCTTACGTTATCTGTAAACAATGTCTAGCTGGAGTCCAGATCTCAGTTGGGATGCCTAAGTGCTATTTTAATACAAATAAAATAATACATAATAATAAATATATAATAATACCATCTTGCTCTGATACAGCATTTTCCATCACTAGAGCTCAAGCAGTTTACAAAGGTCAAGTCTTATCCCCATTTTATGTATGTGGAAATTGAGGCACATAGCAGGGAGGTGACTTGCCCAACATCACCCAGCAGGCAAGTGGCAGAAAATAAATACTACAACTAATAATAAATAATAATAGAGATAAAACTGCTGCAAGGTTTGGATAAGATTGCACATTTTGTTGAAGCTAATCCAAAACAAATTACCAAAACATCTGAAATTTGTCAATTGCTGATTGAAGTTATTTATACACTTTCAAAAATAAAATGTTATATTTGTACCTCGATATTCTCCTCCCACCTCTGAGGCAAATTTCTCCCAAGATCAAATACTTTACCTATATTTATTTTTTCATCTTTTTAAACAGCATACTCTCTCGGTTTATTGTGAAATTAAGAGACAAATTTATCATTTCTTTCCTTATATGCCTCATCATCAACTCAGAGTTCAATCACAAAACTAAATTAGACATTTAAAATTTTATTTTTCAACCTTTCTCATGTAAATTAGGTACAATTATACTGGCAGAAGAGCAGCTATAGTCTTTTCTTGCTTTCTATAAGTGTCAGAAAATTTCCATTAAATAGCCTAACTGCTTTCAGTGAAGTCAACGGGAGTTAAAGTGCTCAGAACCTTTGAAAATTAGGCCTCTTATTTAGGTGACTAACTATAGACATAAGTGCCTATATTTATGCTTCCAAGGGCTAAAAATTGGGGAGAGGGAGAGAGAGAGAGAGAGAGAGATTTTAATTTGTTGAGTAATATTTCATGGTGATGGGGTTCAAAGGTGGTTGGTTGAGAGCCTTGGAGATGATACTCTTGTACCCACAGATGAACTGCAAGATTCCTTATTTGCGCCACCAGCATGTTTCAGTCTTGCCTTGGCAAATCCACCTCTAGGGGTTAGTTAGTTTTCCATACTTATTTAGCCTTGCTGCTCAGAATATATTATAAAGGGTGCCAATTAGAACCAGCTGTGTTCTTGGTGTCTCAGCTGGACACCTGTCTAATAGGAACTGGGCAGAGGCCACCGACACAGATCACCACTAAATTGATAGACTTGAACCATTGACCTAAAAAGTACAAAACATTATCAGTCCCCTGAATCATTCAGTCTATTTCAAATTTGTTTCCAATAAATATAGGGCCAGGTGACATCTAATGTACTAGTAACAAGACTGAAGTTTAATGACAACATGATGAGAGAGTAAATAGCCTTTGGGTATTACAATAAAAATGATTTATGTCTTAGCATGCCATGATGAAATAGAAGAGAGCAACGCGCTGGAAACCAGCATGTAACACTGCATGCAATGAAACCTGATATAATGTAAAAGGTATTAAAATATTTTAATTGGGACTCCTGAGACCAGGTCATGTCTAGAAAATTAGGACTTTTCTAAATTTTTGGACCCAATTTGTCACTATGATACTTGCCTTCCAAAATCTTATTTCTTGCCTGTTCTGATTATGTTACCACACTGCTTGAATCCTTTCACGAGCTTCATTCTCTGTCTTGATTTTTAAATTCTGCCCATCACCAAATTTTGTGAGTGCCTCATTTGTCATCAAGGTCAAAATTCTCATTCCCCTCTGAAGAGTCTGGCAGTGCCTCTGCTAAATATATCCTATCTTGTATATCTTAGTTATAAATACTTGTTACATTTATATAATATAGTAATGAAACCTGAAAGTCTATCTCAAAACCACCAAAAGCATTGAAATAGCATAGTCAGAAGAAAATAAAAAATGGCTAGAGAATTTAAGATCTACAAAGAAGGGGGGAAAAGACTGTTACAGATGTGAGATGAAAAGTTAGTGAGGCACAAGACAGACATATCTTGTTTGGAAGATAGAGCAGAATCCCTTTTCCTACATTCCAAAGCCCAGCAGAAAGTTTCATTCAATAAGTAAACACGGTGACTTTTTGAAGATTTTTTGCAAGTTTTCACTGTCAATGAAGCCAAATTTCTATCTCAAGACAGAGCGAGAAATAAAAGAAAAAGGTCAATTCTACAGCTGCAACATCTTTTATTATTTAGTGCCTGTGTTTCTGTAGCATCAAGAGGCCAAAGCACCATTGTGCTAGCATCACCGTGCATGCTCCCTCAGTCCGCATTTCTCTTTGCAATGCACTCCTCGTACGCTCTCACGTAAGTTCAACACAGTGTGTTTTATTTACAACTTCTCATGAAGCTTCATGGCCCGTCACCATAAGGCTTTTCCCAAGCTTCAATGTACCCCCTAAGCACAGAGTGAGAGGGTGGGGAGAGAGGTCTCTGAGACGCCAGGCTTCTTTGCCCTTCTTTCCAGCCTCCCTCTGTCTCTTTCTATCTCCCATTTAACAATCCCCAGCTGACCAGCTGAATTGCCTTGTTAACTGGTTATTCACCCAGTCCTAATGAATTATCTCCCAATTTGGCACAAACAAAGCACACAAACTGGTGAGCTAGCTCTAGGCTATTCCCACTCTGTCACAGCTGTACATACATATAACAAAGAGAAAGTCCAAGCCCCAAAGAGCTTATAGCGCGAGCTGAAGCTTACTCATTGTGGGGAGAGAAAGGAAAAAAAAAACACTATTCCAGGAAAGAAAAACTAGGTGCAGAAAAGAGAGAGCAATTAGTTTTTTATGGTCTAATCCCATGGAAGTCTATTATTATTTGTATCTTTGTAGTGCTTAAGGGTGCTATCTGAGACTGTGGCCCCATTTTGCTATGCATTGTACAGAGTGAGAGAGACCTTACAGTCTAAATAGAGAAGACAGACAAGGAGTGACGGAAAGCAATGCAACATACAAGCCGAGTGAGCAGAGAATACAAATATCATGTTAATTCCATGAGGTTGTTGGTTTGGTTTTATTTCATTGGAGGAAATAAAACCAGTGGGATTTTGTTAGGTGAAAATTAACTGCACAGAACGACAAAAAGAAGAGACAGGGGACAGTGAAGAGAGCAAGATCAATAGAGGGAAAGAATAAAGCATAGATAGCAGAAGGGGGTAGGTAGAGATGAGGAGACTAGTGGGGGGCAGGCCTTCTAACAAAGAGCTAGTAAGCTGTTGGGGAAGAATGTTCAGAGCAGAGACTATAGAAAACACTTAGATTATATGATCCGTGTCATCAGGAGGTCCCTGCTGCAGCTGCTACGGTATCGGCCCCTACTGGCTGGAGCGCTGCCTCCAACCTAGTCAATTTGAGTGTTGCTATTGATTTAGTCCCCAGTTCAGCAGTGCACTTGGCACATACTTACCATTCAGTATGTGCTCAGGTGCTTTCCTACACTAGGGCCTTAAATATGACAAGACTAGGACAGTGGACTGGGAGTCAGCAAGTTGGAGCTCTACTCCTGGCTGTACCACTGGCCTGTTGTGTGGTCTTTGGCCAGTCACTTCACTCTTCTGTCTGTTTTCTTTCCCATCCTTTGGTATGTCTATACAGCAAAGAAAAACCTGCAGCTGGCCTGTGCCATCTGACTCAGGCTGTGGAGCTGTTTCATTGTGGTGTACACTTCCAAGCTTGGGCTGGAGCTTGGGCTCTGGGACCCTTTGTGGTGGGAAGGTCTCAGAGCTTGGGCTCCAGCCCAAACCCAGAAGTCTACAAAGCATTAAAACAGTCCTGCAGACCAAGCCCCAAAAGCCCGAGCTGGCTACCATGGGCCAGTCACGGGTTCTTAATTGCAGTGTGGACATTCTCACAGTCTACTGAGCTAATCATATATTAACAACTATTTTCACTGTTTGTGAGGTCTTTCATAAATACTGGTTTTGAGGTTAACCGCCGCACACTTTACTCCCGCAAGTGGTCGGACTGTGGGGAGTACTTGGCTAATGAAGTTCTTAAGCACCACCCTCTATTGCAGTTTTGGAAGACCTTCAAGAATGGGGCTTGCATTACCAAGTCTGAGGTCAGTCTAACAAGATAAATCAATTAACAACAGGATACCTACTGGTTTTTGAATGTTATGATTCCTGATGTGAGATTTGTGTCCATTTATTCTTTTGCGTAGAGACTGTCTGGTTTGGCCAATGTACATGGCAGAGGGGCATTGCTGGCAAATGATGGCATATATGACATTAGTGGATGTGCAAGTGAACGAGCCCCTTATCGTGTGGCTGATGTGGTTACGTCCTTTGATGGTGTCACTTGAGTATGTACGTGGACAGAGTTGGCAACATGGTTTGTTGCAGGGGATGGTTCCTGGGTTGGTGTTTCTGTTGTGTGGTTGCTGGTGAGTATTTGCCTCAGGTTGGGGGGCTGTCTGTAAGCGAAGACTGGTCTGCCTCCCAAGGTTTGTGAGAGTGAGGGATTGTCTTCCATGATAGGTTGTAGATCCCTGATGATGTGCTGGAGAGGCTTTAAGTGGGGACTGTAGGTGATGGCCAGTGGTGTTCTATTACTTTCTTTGTTGGACCTGTCCTGTAGTAGGTGACTTCTGGGTACCCATCTGGCTCTGTCAGTCTGTTTCTCCACTTCCTTAGGTGGGGACTGTAGCTTTAAGAATGCTTGAAAGAGATCCTGAAGGTGTCAGTCCCTGTCAGAGGAATTGGAGCAAATGTGGTTGTATCTTAGGGCTTGGCTGTAGGTGATGGATTGTGTGGTGTGTTCTGGAGGAAAGCTAGAGGCATGTAGTAAGTATAGTGGTCAATAGGTTTCCGGTATAGGGTGATGGTTATGTGTCCATCCCTTATCTGCACTGTAGTGTCCAGGAAATGGATTTCGTGTGGACTGGTCCAGGCTGAGGTTGATGATGGGGTGGAAATTGTTGAAGTCTCGGTGGAATTCCTCAAGGGCCTCCTTCCTGTGGGTCCAGATGATGACGATATTGTCAATGTAGCACAAGTAGAAGAGGGGCACTTGGGTACGAGAGATGAGGAAACATTGTTCTAAGTCAGCCGTAAAAATGTTGGCATACTGTGGGGCCATGCAGGTACCCATAGCAGTGCCACTGACTTGAAGGTATAATCGTCCCCAAATCTGAAATGGCTGTGGCTGAGGACAAAGTCACAAAGTTCTGTCACCAGGTTTGCCATGACATCATCAGAGATACTGTTCCTGACAGCTTGTAATCCATCTTTGTGTGGAATGTTGGTGTAGAGGGCTTCTACATCCATAGTGGCTAGGATGGTGTTTTCTGGAATCATCGATGGATTGTAGTTTCCTGAGGAAGTCAGTGGTGTCTCGAAGATAGCTGGGAGCACTGGTGGTGTAGGGCCTGAGGAAAGAGTCTAAATAGCCAGACAATTCTGCTGTAAGAGTGCCAATGCCTGAGATGATGGGGCATCCAGGATTCCCAGGTTTATGGATCTTGGGAAGCAGATAGAATACCCCAAGTCGGGGCTCTCAGGGTTTGTCTGTGTGGATTTGTTCTTGTGTATCTTTAGGGAGTTTCTTGAACAGATGGTGCAGTTTCTTCTGTATTAGTGAATGTGGCCTTAATTTGAAATTGGTTTAATAGATTGCTATTGAGATTGGTGCTTTGCAAAAGAGGAGCAGGGAGAGCCCAGTCCCAGAATCCCAATGACTCAGTGCTTGAAGGGATCCTCCCATTCTGCCTCATTCTTCTAGCAGAGTGGTCTCAATGTGTAATAGGGCTGAGGCAGCAGAAATAGGGGAAGCTTTTCAAGCTCCGGTATCCAAGCTAGTATGTAGCCACGGAGCTATAAAGAGCAGGTGTGCTCTTAGTCTACCAATGAGAAATCTTCTTCACACATCTGTACAATTTTACTCATGGGGTTGAAACATTACAATCAATAGAATATTTGCATGCAAATTAGCTGTAGAACAAAGCTGGTAGGTGGTTGAGTTACCTCCGATTACACAATAGTCCCACTAAAGAATAACCCTGAGCTATTTACAGTAGTTGTTTATAGCCTATATATTCATAGCAATTAGATACAGTAATTAATAATTTAACTTCAAATTAATAATTGTCTTCATATGTAGCCTAATGGACAAGTTTCCAATTAACTTTAACAATGTGGGAATTTCAAAGTGCCTGTGTTAATCTGTCAAGATTATGGAAAAAGACTGCCATTGATGACAAATTTATGAAAGTCCCAGTTTACTCTTAATTTTAACTCCTTACATAATTATTGGATTTACTTAGAAATTTATTCCGTACTGAGAGAGTAAATGTTGTAAATTTGGGGAGAATACATTGAATTTTTCATACAAAATGAAGAGGTTGAATCCCTGCTTTAAGTGCAAATTTGAACTCAGCATTACATTATGGGGAACTCAACACTTTTCTACTGTTATCTTGATGACTTCAGGGTCCCTGAGACCTTTGTACTGCACCCATATAGGGATTAGCAAATATGTTGCCTATTTTTTACTCTGGGTTAGTGGGATGGACATTTTGGGAGGAAGCTGGGCACTGGACTTCTCCAGTAGGCCAGAGCTCATTAACTGATGTCTTCACCCCTCATAAATGCTGAAGTATTGCTGCATGTGAGATGAAGATAGCAGAACCACATATGTTGAGTACCTCTTGAATTTAGCCTTTACCTTTACCTAGGTTTGTCAGGAGATTTAGCCTGCTTGTCTTGTTCTTGTTAGCCCCAGCAAGCTGACAGAACTCTCATGCTGAGATAGGCCGACGGAAAAATCTTTTTAAGCACTGAGCCAGAAATAGTGCTGTCAACAAAAAGTGTGAGAAAATACTTTTGTTTGCATTAATATCAAATAAGAGGTTCACTCCTGGCCATTTGTATTAAAAACAAAGGCATTCTGAAGATAACAGTGTCATAAATATAAAGGGAAGGGTAAACCCCTTTGAAATCCCTCCTGGCCAGGGGAAAGCTCCTCTCACCTGTAAAGGGTTAAGAAGCTAAAGGTAACCTCGCTGGCACCTGACCAAAATGACCAATGAGGAGACAAGATACTTTCAAAAGCTGGGAGGAGGGAGAGAAACAAAGGGTCTGTGTGTCTGTCTATAGTCTGTCTTTGTCGGGGATAGACCAGGAATGGAGTCTTAGAACTTTTAGTAAGTAATCTAGCTAGGTACATGTTAGATTATGATTTCTTTAAATGGCTGAGAAAAGAATTGTGCTGAATAGAATAACTATTTCTGTCTGTGTATCTTTTTTGTAACTTAAGGTTTTGCCTAGAGGGGTTCTCTATGTTTTTGAATCTAATTACCCTGTAAGATATCTACCATCCTGATTTTACAGGGGGGGATTTCTTTATTTCTATTTACTTCTATTTTTATTAAAAGTCTTCTGGTAAGAAAACTGAATGCTTTTTCATTGTTCTCAGATCCAAGGGTTTGGGTCTGTGGTCACCTATGCAAATTGGTGAGGCTTTTTATCCAACATTTCCCAGGAAAGGGGGGGTGCAAGTGTTGGGAGGATTGTTCATTGTTCTTAAGATCCAAGGGTCTGGGTCTGTAGTCACCTAGGCAAATTGGTGAGGCTTTTTACCAAACCTTGTCCAGGAAGTGGGGTGCAGGGTTTTGGGAAGTATTTTGGGGGGAAAGATGCGTCCAAACAGCTCTTCCCCAGTAACCAGTATTAGTTTGGTGGTGGTAGCGGCCAATCCAAGGACGAAGGGTAGAATATTTTGTACCTTGGGGAAGTTTTGACTTAAGTTAAGCTGGTAAAGATAAGCTTAGGAGGTTTTTCATGCAGGTCCCCACATCTGTACCCTAGAGTTCAGAGTGGGGGAGGAACCTTGACAAACAGCAAAAGCCCAGATAGGACAAAAGAGTGAAGGAGAGTTCCTAAAGGCTCTTCCTTCAAGTGCACAGGAAGAACTTCTGAAGTAGCAGTTTCTTTGTGTAATTCCTACCTTGACAGACAGCTTTGTTTCAGCTGCCCTAGTACCATGACCAAGGATTCAATCCCTCAAATGAAGATCTGTCTTTAATCCAAGACTGACCAATAGTTGTTAACATCTCAAAGCTGCCTCTGTGGAATGGATTAGCGATGGTCTAGCTCAGTGTTTAGCAGATAAATTCCCACAAAATCCAGCATATTAGCACTAGATAGACCAAGTAAGTGAAATTAAGGTGCCTTCTTACCCTCAAAGGTAGCTGCTTTAGTTCAGGGTAAAGACCACTTATGGGCAGTACATGGAAGAATGCTTTGCTTCTGCCTATGCTGCACCTAGGATAATTCGGAGAGTCTGCCATAGTGCTCATTGAACGAATGTGCTTTAGAAAAGGCAGGTGTGCAGCTACTCTGAGTTGAGTGGACAGAGAAATGTCCATGTGAGCAATTCCTATATGAAGCCAAACTCGGGCACCTCACATTGATTGCCAGAGGCGGGTCAGTTATAAATAACTCAGTTTGTAGGGAAGAAAGGGCATACTGTGAGAGAGCCCATCATACCCAGAGGCTTGGAGCCACAGATGCTGAAACAATCTGAAGAAACATAAAAGTTACCAACGAAAGACCCAAACCCTCAAGCAGAATATAAAGAATAAATTCATAATCAAATACAGTGGTTAGACTTGTACATGTTATGGTTTTTTATAGCTGGACTCCCAACATTCATTTTGAATCTAAATATATTGTAATGGGCTTAGCCTTACTCCATTAACTGGCTTGCAGGTGGATGTTGTTTGGGAAAGATACTGGAGGGTGGGAATGGAAACCAACAATGGGATCCATAAAGGGTCTTAGGCATTGCAACGCTGAGCATCACAAGTGCCTAACTTTTAGGTGCCTAAAAGTCACAGGAACAACACTGAAATCTACAATGCCTGAGTAAAGGACCTAGGCTCCTGAACAATGAATGGGGAGAGATAGGTACTGTAGGCTGTGATTCAAAAAGCCAGCACAATAGGCAGGGAGCCACTTAACACTAGCCAATGGGAGATGCCAACGACAGGCATGTGTGCTAAGCCCTACATCTCTCTCAGAGATAGACACCTAAGTCCAGGCTGCAGGATCTGAACAGGGGGGTCTCCTCTGTCTCATGAGAAGGCCCTAACCTCTCATCTATGGACTATCCTGAGGTGGGAGCTCCCTCAGTTGAAATTGCTGCATGCTGGATAAAATGTGATTAGAACAGGGTCTCCCATCTCTTACATGGGTGCCCTAGCCACTGGATTACAGAGTCATTCTCTCTCTCTCTCACCCAGTGACAGTTCCCACTAACTTAATAAAAGATAGCTAGTGCCCCAGTCCAGAGGCAGAAGCTCTTCCAGGTGAATAAATGAGAAATATCTTACTTCTTATGCTAGTAAGAATAATACGAAGACTATGATGCTGAAATTCAGTCTTATACACACAGGATCAACGTCTTTGAATATAATTTATACAACATGATTTAAAAAACAAAAACTATATTTCTCTCACTTATTAAATATCTATGAATATTACATACTGCCTCTTACATTTATCTCAGTATGTGTTCTTCCCAACATACACCAAATATCAAAGTCTACTATATTGACCAGACCAGGATTTACAAAGTCCTTGCCCTCCATGTGCTTATATCTTGGCTTCAATCTTCTTGCATTATCCACAGCAGAAGACATTTAGAAGTCAACAGTTACCACCAACTACCACCAGTATCTGAGATATTACATTTATTATATATCCCAAGCATAATGGGAATCTGTGGTGTCTCAAAAGCAAGTTATTATTGGCAAATTTAGACTTTTTAATGGCAAGTACCATACTTCTAAAATTATTTTTAATGAACACTTCCATTCTCAACTTGCAATTTAATTTTGCTTTCCTCAAGTTCTCCCTTCTAGTTGGGCGTGTTTTGTAGCTGTGTGTCTTTCTATGTACATATACGTGTACACACACACACATTTTGAATAGCAAAGGGATTCATTATATCAATAGGCATTTTGCTGTGGCTTGTATTTAATTGCAATTTGCCTCTATTATAAATAGTACACACGCCACTGACCTTCCCATTCCTCTGTCCTAAGCAATGGATATTCAATAGCATTAAGGAATAGTTATTACTCCGAATTGTTTACATATTTTAGAAAAATCACATTCTGTGCAAAACTGTTGCTTAGAAAACTGACTTTCACCATGGCAACAACAATTGCAGCTTATTTGCTGACATTTAGCTCTTATGAAATAATTTAGGAATAAGGTCATATATTAATAGGCCATTTAATTTTCTGAAGAGAACAAGCCTGCAGCACAGAGAAGAAACAGTAAGCAATAATGTTGGCTGTACTCCTGTTTATATCTGTAGTTAAAGTACCACACATGCAGAGCATGCTTTTATCTACGAACTCCTTATTGCTGTTTCATTTATCTGACCCTCTTTTTATGTGTAATGAGACATGGAATTCTGTGCATGTGACATAGTAATAATGAGGGTCATAGTACTGTACACTGGAAAAATGAGAAACTCAATGGCCACAAGACTTTCCCCCTTCTGCCATCTTTGTATATATGAAAATGACATGATCAGTGTTTAGAACTCAAAATACAAATTAATTGTATCCCTGCTGCATGTCTAAATAATGTTGGCTCTTTGCTTTAAACCCCTGTTCAACCTTAGCTCATAAAAGTGGCAAATCAGTGGAAGGATACGGCTTGGCTTCTGTTTTGGAAAATCTTGGCTTAAATAAGTGTCTGTGCCAGAAGTGCCAAACATACATAGATTGAATCCAGCCTGCATTATATATTTATGTGCCTGCCATGGCATGTTCAGAATATGCAGAACCTAACAAAAGCAACAAAACAGCTATTTTGCTGAGAGGGAAAGTTGATCTATAATATAAAATAACAGGAGGAGATGAGGCTGCTAATGGCTCAAGTGGGACATCAAGATGAAAACGGAAGTCACCAAGGAGGAGGATGGGAGACTGGGGAGAGAGGAAAAGGAAGATTCAGACACATAAGAAAGCCACAAATTACATCACATCCTCAGTCTTATCATAGACTGGGGCAGAGTGGGGGGAGGGTGTCACTTGCCTTCTCTAATGTCTGTTTTACAGCTGGATTGATTTCACAGGACTTCATTGTACAACTGTAGAAAAGGAGTACTTGTGGCACCTTAGAGACTAACAAATTTATTTGAGCATTAGCAGTGTGACAGAGCGCTGAAAACTGGTAGCTGACCCACCTCTCTGCTCACTTAAACATTCATTAATTTCCCCAGAAAAGGCCTGATGGAGGAGTGGAGTACTTAATTACCTAACCAGACTAGAGGAGGTGGGGCTGACGAGCTAAGGAGCTACTTATCCCATAGGCTGAAAGGCTAGCTATACAGCACTGGAAGGAAGTAAAAGAGAAGAGGCTAGAAGAATCTAGAGGAAATAAGATCTCAGGTGAGAGCTCTTTCTTTCCTTGGAGAAAGGGCTGAAGACTAGGGGAAACTGTCCGTAGACTTGCTGCATAGGATCACAGTGGCGGTTTGGTGAAGGTGACATAAATAAAACTTAGAGAGGTGCTAACCAACAGAAAGCATCCCAGGCTGTTTGTGTGGGATCTCAGGATGGAGTGAAGCCTGCTCTGTTACAACCTGTAAAACAAAGGGATTTTAGTTCTCTTATAAATGCACATTTCAACTGAGCCCTAACTATGGAATTGCCAACAGTGTTTATATAGCACTCAGACTATGCTGTCCTTCATGCAATTTCTCTCTACATAACTAAACATCAAAATGAGATCTCATGGAAAGAGGAAGTGCTGCTCGATGTGTTAAAGTTTACCTATAATATTTAGCAAAAGTCAGACAGTAAATCACTGGTGTTCGTTAGTCTGTGCACTATTTTCTTTTTGCCTAGCACTTGTTTGAATCAGATTCTTTCACAAAATGTGACAATGTTTTATTTTGATAGAAGTATGTCATTTCTCTTCAAATATATGTTAAAGATTTGTATTCATTTTTCACATAAATGAAAGCTGTTTTCTTGTGATCACACAGTGGAGCAAATCCACTGTAATTATAGTTTCACCACTCTCATTAAACACCTACGGGTACTGCACATGGTAATTTCACTGACAGTGCAGAGACACTACAGCAGCTTGTCACATGTACTTAAAGGAAATCAAAACTATTGGAAGTGTTTTGATAGTGCAACTTAATTACGGTAGAGTGCACACAAGCCTCAGAGTACCCGGATCTGAACAATGCTCCAAAATATGATTAATACTTGTTAGTACTGTGACTTGAAACCATCTCATCATTATTTCCAGCAGTAAAATGATCTATAATTATATGAAGCTTTGATTTCAACAGAAGATTTAATCTGTACATGCTTTCACAACTTTGAGTGCCAAAACAACAGTAGAAAACAAGGGGTGTGTGTGTGTGTGTTTCCATTCCTGCCCCCAATTCTTTAAAAAGGAGGATTTTGTCTTGTTAGTTTCTCTATGCACTACATTTTTAAGCTATTTTCCTTACTCGCCTTACATAAGGAAGAATGTAATCAAATGGAGCTATAGGATCTTTTTAAATATCACTGTGACAGCCAAAGGATCTATTCATTATGGTTGAAACTTTAAAGCCACATTGGAAGTCACCACAGATTGATGCAAATTGTCACCATGATTTATTTTATTATTTATATTGTGGTAGCACCAAGGAGCCCCAGTCATGACCCAGCACCTCATTGTGCTAGGCGCTGTACAAACACAGAACAAAAAGAGGATCCCTACTTCAGAGAACTTAAATGTAAGTATAAGACAAGAAACAACAGATGGATACAGACAGACTGATGGGGGAATACAAGAAAACAATGAGACACTATTGGTCAGCATGATTAGCTGTGGTTTCAGCATCAGTAAAGTACTGGCAGAAAGGAGAAAAACTCAATGGCATAGTGAATGCTAAATGTGGTCCTTCCAGAACATGGGTGAGACATGCAGGCTGGAATTTCAGTGGGCTCCCTAAAGGAAGAATGTAGGCAAGGTTTGGGACAATGCCTTGGATCCTAAAAGACTTTTGGCAAAGACCATCCAGAATCTACACTGAGCCAAATAAATGAAGAAATACAAGAAAAAGGAAGGACAGGGCATGGAGAGAAGCTGGATTTCTTGTAAAATTTGAATTCCAAACCTAAGTTTGTGTTAGTTGGTCTTGCCAACTAAAAACAAAACCTGAAATATTTTGGACAAATATATCCCTTATCTTCTTTGTTGTATTGAAATGTTTGCTTTTATTTTTCTTCCTTTTATCAGGCAATTCAGTCCCAAATAACAATATCCTCTCTACTTCATGTTGCTTGGATCAGCTCTTCTGGAAGCAGCAGCTCCTATCTGGTAATGGCTATTTTTAGTAAAGTGGATTTTTCTTCTTTGTTTACCTTTCCCTCTATATCTACCATTCTTCTCTTCTACATCTTACTGTGTTTCTTTTCAGCGGTTTCTCTCTGAAGCTTAAGCCATCTTTATCCTTAAAAAGATATCAACAGGAACTGTTTAATATACACAGTAGGAACATTTCATTGTATTTATTTCAATGTAAACATTTTTTTTTCCAAAATGCCTCACTCAGGCTCTCAGCCTGAGTATGATAAATTATTGAGAAATCAAACACTTTGGAGGGAGTCTTCCTGTCACAGAGTATAATTGAAGCAACCCCACAAAAACAACCAGGAGAGCAGAAAAATACAATTATTCCTTTTTGTTATAATGCTGCATCTCCACTTTATATATAATGAATACACCTACCGTACAAAATGTCTTTGAACACTTCTGCTTTGATTACTTGTTTTATTATACTCCATATGTTACATTCTCTCTCTCTCCTTCCACTTCCACTCCCCCCCCCCCTTAATGTTCTATTATGCTTTTCTTGAATAGGGCTAAATTAATTTTTTTTAGAAAGGAAAGGAGGAATTAGCTCTGTTGTGGTTGTAAGATTATTATAGCACTTCACAGCTAGAGCTGACTTAGGGTTCTTTTTAATGATCTTGGGCTCTAACTTCCCATGTTGATATAAATATTCTTCCTTATTATAGCAGGTCAGCTATGTACATAGATTCCATTGCCATAACAGATCTATGAAATAATGTAGGGAATATTTGAACACATTCAGCAAATTGGCCAAATATTCTTTACATTATTTAATTAGTAATTTTCTATACATGATTCCAATATTCTCTACATTCCAGTTTCTCTTTCTAATGTTCAACTCTGCGAAGCACTAAATATAGAGTGACAGAACTCAGTCATTGTAATACTTTGCACTGACATTGTCTGATCTTGCAAAGAGCTGTTCCCATCCTGTGTATTTCTTAGTGACCTTGAATCCAAGGGACCTTTGTTGATTTCAGTGTGACAAAAAGATGCTGAGCACCTTGCAGAGTCAAGCCCACAGAGCCCCTTGGAGGACTGGGCCCATAGCTTCTTCCACCTAAGGACCTTCCATCTGTGGCTTTGAAACTGACTCTCCCAGGCAACTTGGGCAAGTTATTTGATGTGCCTCAGTTTCCCCATCTGTGAAATATTTTTACTATACATGTTTGTAAAGTGTTCTGAATATGAAAGTCACTACACTGATGCTAAGATTAGTATCATGCAAATTACAACTGCAATTCACTTGTAACTAATGTATCAGAAACATTTTAGCCTCTTTTACGGCTCTCAAAATATTTTAAGATGACTATTTCCTCACCTTTATTCTTGATCTGAAATTCTTATTTGATGATTTTTTTAAAAAGTCTCTATAGACTGAATTGTGAACTGTTGTCTGATATGTATTCCATGTTTCCCGTTTGAGGTATTGTGATCAGTCGTGATTGGTCAGACTAATCACAGCCTTGCTTCTGTTCCTTGACTGAATGACTACACAAGCTCTTCTGGCATGAATGCTCACATGCACACATTTATAAAGCAGCTTCTATAAATATCTGTGCATGTACCTTTGAAATTACCTTCCCTGCCAGCAAAACTTGATCACTTTTCATGTTGGCAAAAAGCAAATGCAAAGGAGAGGTGAACATGACCAAGGTGAATTCATTTCCAAAGTAAAGTGAATATTGATTGGAATATTTTGCATTATTCACTCATCCTTTGTCTTTACTTTGATACTAAGCTTGACGATCCATCCCCTAAGATCTAAAAGAGTAAGCGTGCTTCTTTACATAGGTGATTGCAGTAGGCACGAGAGCTCCTAAATGTGCACGTTTCAGCCGCTGTTCACTTACCATCAACTTTAAGTTCATGTGGAAAATACATTCCAGTCAAAGAAATCTGAGGCGTTAGGTCCACGCACATGTTTTGGCGTCACTATTTTATCACAGCAGAATGCTTGGCCGTCACACTCAAACAGCTCATGGTCAAAAGGTAATACTGTAGCAAATGTGCCCAGGAGTCGTCTGCTCCCTTGGCCACCCTGAGGTACTCAGCAAGACGACTGAAGTCTCTGGTAGCAGTGTTACTTGATTTTCCTCTAGTCTCTTGCAATAATGGGGTATCTAATACTACTGACTAGGTGGATGAAAAAGAGCAGTTTACCAACTGAAGGCAAAACTCAGCACACTTTGCTGGATCTTCTTTCTGAAAGCCCATTCCCTTTTTTAAACCTGCTCTGCTGAGCAATCCTAGAGACCCACCATTTACAGTTAACCTGGGGCACCTCTTTTGTTCACTGAAGAAAGCTGCAGAACATCCAAGAGGTTCCACTTGGTATAAAATTAGAGCTTCTTAAAGTCTGGAGAGCTATCAGTAGGCTACACAATCCTCAGGGCACCCTTACAAAAGTGCTTACAGATAACAGTTGCATTGCACTTAACATGACCAACCCTCACTAGGAAACCATACTGGAGTGAGTATAAGAGCTGAGTGATAACTAGTGGAGATCAAATGTAATCAAGTTTGACGTGAACAATTCCTATTAATGCTCCATACTTAGTGTTGGGCAATGGAATAGACCCCTTAAAATTGATTTCGACTTCTGATCTTCAGTGAAAAATGCAGAAGGGATTTTGGTAAAGCTGCTTCTCTAATGAATAGCTCACCAGACTATTGGAAAACCCAAGCGCGCTATGAACTATTTGGTGACAGAGCTGCCTGCAGCATGGAGCACTGTTATTAACAGTACAGCTCTATGGCCGTGACTGCACAAACTCAGCTTGTGTCACCCAACTAATAAATAGTTTCTGTGCATTTAACGTCATTACACTTTTACAAATCAGATTATCACTGGCAAATCTACTGGAAAAATAAACAAGCATCCAAAGAGTGTTCCGAGCAAGCACAAATGCAAGACAGTGCCAGCATTTTCAATGGAAAAAAAAAGTTTCAGACACTTTTCTAAATGATATGTCTTCCATCTGACAGCTACTCCATCAAAGAAATCATAACCCTAAAAACCTCCTATTCAGTTCATCTTCTGTTTCCTTCTATGGGCCCAATCCTACAGTTTTATGCCACGCAAATGTCCTATTGCAGTCAATGACACTGGAGCTTCTCTAGGTTGCATGATTAGGCTATAGTTATTGCTGTCCCAAGCCTCTCTGCCTAAGAACCTGCTCTAATGAAGAACTGATGGAGAGAGGAAGATTGACCTCAAAAGGGGCTATGCAAAGGGTATTCGACACAGGACCTAACAACAAGATCAAAATGGTTAGCTAAAGTTGCCAGGAGAGTTTAGGAAGAGAGAGAAAGAGGAGGAACGTTAAAGGGGATACATTTTGGAAAGATAAATTTTTAAAAGGCAGAAAAAAATATAACTACAGCAAGCCTTTGTACTTTTATGGCACCGTGCATTGGAGAATCTCAAAGAGCTTTACAAACATTAATGAATTAAACCTCACAACTCTCACATGAGGCAAGTCAGTAGTCTTTATTTTTCTTTTGCTGACTGGGAAACAGAGACACAGTTTACTACTTACTCCAGGTCACACAAGAATGTATGCAGCCCGTTAGACTGAACATGCCAGATTCATTTTATCATTTGAATGAGACATTGTGATTGTAGAAATGAAGCCTAACATTAAGCACATTCTTACTGGATGAGAGCTACCCAAAACTTGTGATATTTTCCCCCAGGTCGGGATGCTTTTTTGCATATTTAACAAAAATAGAAAAAAAACAAAACCACTTTTCCTCCAGAACAAGAACAAATGAGCTAAGGAAAATCAACATGTAGAGATAGGAATTGTCATACTGCATCAGACCAGTGGTCCATTAAGTCCTAAGTCCAGTATGCTCTCTGCTTCAGATTCAGTTGCAACAAACCCTGTACTAGGTAGTTATGGCATAACAGGCCTATAGGGAAAACTTGTTTCTAACCCACATAAGTTAAAGGCTTATACTCTGAAGCCACAGGATTCACGTCCCTTCCAGAATACTTGGGGGGTTTTTAAAGGTTTTTCCCCCCTAAAATGACTCTGGATATTACTGATTTGTATCTAACTGCCAAGTACTCTTAAAATCCTGCTGTACTCGTGGGCGACATGAAATCGTGTGGCAATGAATTCCACTGACTGATTGGTCATTGTATGGAAAATTTTCAGGGTTTGTTGAGATGCCGGCCAAATGTGTGAGACAAAGGTACCACATGCATACCATATGCTCCTCTTACTCTCCATTACTGAGTTGACAGGGGGTGGGATTCGCAAGGGGGACTTCACTGTTGCAGTGCGTGACTTTTAGGTGCCCAAGCCACACAGTGGCATTCACAACCCTGAGGTAGGTGCCCAGGCTGCCATTACAACACATGGGGAGAGAGTTAGGTGCCTAAAAACAGGATTGACAAAAAATCAGCACATGGAGCAGGCAGCTGCCGAAGCAGACCAATAGGAAATGACTAGGGGTGTGACTTCTCAGAGGAAGTTAGGTGCCTAGCTCCACTCAGGAATCACAGCCATGAACCTTCTCCTGGAGTTAGGCACCTAAGCCATCCTCTTTTCAAGAAAAGAACGAGAAGGTTGGCTCCTTTAGCCCTGTGGTTCGATGTGGGAGATGCAGGTTCATTTCCCCTCTCTGCCTAACATGGCACAGGGATTTGAACTTGGGTTGCAAACATCCTGCATGAGTAGCTAAGCACTGAGCTATGGTGTCATTCTAATGCTAGCTGGCCTAATGAATGTTCCATTATTAAGGCTACGATTTGCTCATGGACAAGGTCATGGGCAATGGACCAAAATTCAAGGAAGCTGTGACCCATCCCTGACTTTTACTAAAAATATTCCTGACAAAATGGGGAGGGAGGAGGGTTCAGCATCCTGCCTCGCTGTATGCAGTGGCAGGGAGCTGCAGCCCCTCACTCCTTCCCAATGGATGGAAGCTGGGGGGGTATCCCCCCTGCCTCAGGCAGCTGGGGAGCTCCAGGGGGTGGGGAGCTGCAAGGGAGGGGCAGCTGCGAGCTGTGGGGAATCCCCCACTGCCGCCACAGCTGGGCTATTGCAGGAGAGTCCCCCCACCCCCACCGCGGCAGCTGGACTGCTGCGGGACCTCAATGTCACGGAGGTTCACGACCCCCATGACATACTCGTAGCCTTATCCATTATCTATACAAAGGGGAACAATTTTAACAGGAGAGAAAGAGAAAGTCTCATCCTGTAATAGCCCAGTGGTTAGTGAATGCTTCTGGGAGGTAGGAGACGCGAGTATGATTTGCTGAGCCAAAGCAGGAAGAGGGGGGAATTGAACCCAGCTCTCCCACAGCCTGGGTGAGTGTGCTGACCACTAGGTAGTGAGCAGCACTTCCTCTAGCCCTATTCTGTAGCTTTAGATGTGCTCGGAGCTCATAACAAGATAGGAAGGAGAACACAGTTTGTGAATCCCACTGGGGCTTAGGTATGAGATATGTAACTCTGGTAACCGTATACATGCTCAGCTATAGAAATGTAGACAATGTGAGGACTTCAAGTGCAGCAACCTAGGTAGCTACAGGATTAGGCAGCAGCTGAGCAGGGATTTTGTGAATGCCAGTGGTTTGTCTAAATGCTGAATTTAGGTGCCTAAAGTGACAGTCAGGTGCCTAGGTCAGCGTTGTGAATCCCACTGGGATAGATACGAACAAGAATCCTCAACTCAAGTCTAGGATCAATTTCTAACCACACCCACCGTATATTGATGCATCTGTGACATTTGTTTCCTGGAATGTCAAGCCAACTGTAGCCCAGATTTGAAATGACACTTCTTGTATATCTAAATATATGTCAAAAGACACTTAAACAATAATATTTTTTTTTAGAAGGGCAAATTTTGAACCTGGTGTTGAGCTCTACGTAGTGTATGTATGCAGCACAAGGAAAGTACTAATTAAAACATGACAATGGAAATGTGGCTGGTTTTTTTCTTCCAGTGCCAGGAGCTGGCATTAACAAAGACTAAAACATCATGTTATTATTAGTTGTGTTATAGTCTAAAATATTCAGTGTTAATTATTCAGAGGTGTGCACACATGTGTACATGGAGATGGAAGAGGAGTGGTTTCTCAGCTTTCACGTACACAGAAGACGGCACACTATTGACTTTGTAGCACCGAACAGAGGTTATGTTTTGAAAGCTAATTGTAGCTTTGAGCAATTGAAAAATCAATTGGTCTTTATTGTTTTCCAGTGTAGCGTGCATTTGAGAACTCTTTCACTCAACTGAAAATTACTTACAGCTCCATCTGAAAAATAATAAAATATTGGAAAGATAAAAAGAAATGGTGCCACTTTTCTCCTCTTGTGGATTTTCTTCCTTGCTACAGTGTTCCTTTTACATGGAAAAAACTGTGGTGGGGGAAAAAAGAAAACTGAAGTCCTTAGGTCCATGCATATTTTTGCAACTCTATTTAATGTGTGCAGCAATCACAGTTTCATGCACAGATTTCAGATTAATCACAGAAAGAGTCATTTGCATGCAAAAATAGGTTTTTAGACCAGTGTGTGCATAGAAATGCCTATTGTGTGAGTGTAATTACGCATGATCTAAAGTCCATTGAATGAAAGAATCCTAAAGACTTCAACAGACTTTGGAACAGATCCTAAAGTAACTGGATAACTTTACTCATGGGTAGTCCCACTGGACAGGGCAAAATATAAAAATTCAGCTCATTTATTTAAATAGTTTGCAAATGCTTACTTAAATCAATAGCAAAGCACAGAGAATCAATAAATACATCACTTATATGCAGTATTTCAATATATGGACCTGATTTAAAAAATAAATCTTGCCTGAGGTCCTTGCACATTTTGCCACAAGTGGGTCCTGATCTCACTCATTAAATTCAATAGCCACACTCCCACTTGCCTTAGGGCCCAATCCTGAAAAAACTTAAGCACGTGTTTGTTTTCTCACTCGCATTCATTAGAATTATATTTAAACTGAGTCAAATCTGAGTGAGCATTAAATGTTAAATTGCAGACTAAACTGCATATTAAACTGCAAACCCTTAATCGTGGTGAGCTGTTCTGGGGCTACTTGCATGAGTAAGGAATACTTGTAAGTACAGGTTCAGATAATTAGACCTCAAGCTTGTTGATCTAATAGTCACATGTATAGTCCTATCCTGCATTCTTTATTCAGGCAAAATTCCCATTCACTTCACTGGAAGTTTTTCCTGCACAAGGATGCATGTCTCTGACAGCTGGTGCTCTGTCTTCAGAGGCATCCAAGTTTCCAGCCGCTAGTTTGGGCCTTTTCCAATTTATAGAATTCCACCATTATGTAACATCTACAACAAACACCAAATCAGCAATGAGATCAGGACTAGTAGCATTCAGTAGAAAAACACTAGACCTCTAAGGGGTATGTCTACACTACGAAATTAGGTCGAATTTATAGAAGTCGTTTTTTTAGAAATCGGTTTTATATATTTGAGTGTGTGTGTCCCCACAGAAAATGCTCTAAGTGCATTAAGTGCATTAACTCGGCGGAGTGCTTCCACAGTACCGAGGCTAGCGTCAACTTCCGGAGTGTTGCACTGTGGGTAGCTATCCCACAGTTCCCGCAGTCTCCGGTGCCCATTGGAATTCTGGGTTGAGATCCCAATGCCTGATGGGGCTAAAATATTGTCGCAGGTGGCTCTGGGTACATATCGTCAGGCCCCCGTTCCCTCCCTCCCTCCGTGAAAGCAAGGGCAGACTATCGTTTCGTGCCTTTTTTCCTGAGTTATCTGTGCAGACGCCATACCACGGCAAGCATGGAGCCCGCTCAGGTAACCATCACCGTATGTCTCCTGGGTGCTGGCAGACGTGGTACTGCATTGCTACACAGCAGCAGCAACCCCTTGCCTTGTGGCAGAAGACGGTGCAGTAGGACTGGTAGCCGTCATCGTCATGTCTGAGGTGCTCCTGGCCACATCGGCCAGGAGCGCCTGGGCAGAAATGGGTGCAGGGACTACAGTAGACGTGACTTGACCAGGTCATTCTCTTTAGTCCTGCAGTCAGTCCTATTGAACCATCTTATGATGAGCGGGCAGGCGATATGGATTGCTAGCAGTCCTACTGTACCATCTTCTGCCGAGCAGCTATGAGATGTGGATGGCATGCAGTCCTTCTGCACCGTCTGCTGCCAGCCAAAGACGTAAAAGATAAATGGAGTGGATCAAAACAAGAAATAGACCAGATTTGTTTTGAACTCATTTGCTTCCCCCCGTCCCGCATCTAGGGGACTCATTCCTCTAGGTCACACTGCAGTCACTCACAGAGAAGGTGCAGCGAGGTAAATCTAACCATGTATCAATCAGAGGCCAGACCAACCTGCTTGTTCCAATAAGAACAATTACTTAGGTGCACCATTTCTTATTGGAACCCTTCGTGAAGTCTTGCCTGAAATACTCATTGAAGTAAAGCCACACCCTTTGTTGATTTTAATTCCCTGTAAGCCAACCCTGTAAGCCGTGTCGTCAGTCACCCCTCCCTCTGTCAGAGCAACGGCAGACAATCGTTCCGCGCCTTTTTTCTGAGTGGACGCCATACCAAGGCAAGCATGGAGGCCGCTCAGCTCCCTTTGGCAATTAGGAGCACATTAAACACCACATGCATTATCCAGCAGTATATGCAGCACCAGAACCTGGCTAAATGATACCGGGCGAGGAGGCGACATCAGCGCGGTCATGTGAGTAATCAGGACATGGACACAGATTTCTCTCAAAGCATGGGCCCTGCCAATGCATCCATCATGGTGCTAATGGGGCAGGTTCATGCTGTGGAACGCCAATTTTGGGCTCGGGAAACAAGCACAGACTGGTGGGACCGCATAGTGTTGCAGGTCTGGGACGATTCCCAGTGGCTGCGAAACTTTCGCATGCATAAAGGCACTTTCATGGAACTTTGTGACTTGCTTTCCCCTGCCCTGAAGCGCATGAATACCAAGATGAGAGCAGCCCTCACAGTTGAGAAGTGAGTGGCGATAGCCCTGGAGAAGATTGCAATGCCAGACAGCTACCGGTCAGTTGGGAATCAATTTGGAGTGGGCAAATCTACTGTTGGGGCTGCTGTGATGCAAGTAGCCCACGCAATCAAAGATCTGCTGATATCCAGAGTAGTGACCCTGGGAAATGTGCAGGTCATAGTGGATGGCTTTGCTGCAATGGGATTCCCTAACTGTGGTGGGGCCATAGACGGAACCCATATTCCTATCTTGGCACTGGAGCACCAAGCCGGCGAGTACATAAACCGCAAGGGGTACTTTTCAATAGTGCTGCAAGCTCTGGTGGATCACAAGGGACGTTTCACCAACATCAACGTGGGATGGCCGGGAAAGGTACATGACGCTCGCATCTTCAGGAACTCTGGTCTGTTTCAAAAGCTGCAGGAAGGGACTTTATTCCCAGACCAGAAAATAACTGTTGGGGATGTTGAAATGTCTATAGTTATCCTTGAGGACCCAGCCTACCCCTTAATGCCATGGCTCATGAAGCCGTACACAGGCAGCCTCGACAGTAGTCAGGAGCTGTTCAGCTACAGGCTGAGCAAGTGCAGAATGGTGGTAGAATGTGCATTTGGACATTTAAAGGCGCGCTGGCGCAGTTTACTGACTCACTTAGACCTCAGCAAAACCAATATTCCCACTGTTATTACTGCTTGCTGTGCGCTCCACAATATCTGTGAGAGTAAAGGGGAGACGTTTATGGTGGGGTGGGAGGTTGAGGCAAATCGCCTGGCTGCTGGTTACGCGCAGCCAGACACCAGGGCGGTTAGAAGAGCACAGGAGGGCATGGTACACATCAGAGAAGCTTTGAAAACCAGTTTCATGACTGGCCAGGCTACGGTGTGTAAGTTCTGTTTGTTTCTCCTTGATGAAACCCCCCGCCCCTTGGTTCACTCTACTTCCCTGTAAGCTAACCACCCTCCCCTCCTCCCTTCGATCACCGCTTGCAGAGGCAATAAAGTCATTGTTGCTTCACATTCATGCATTCTTTATTCATTCATCACACAAATAGGGAAATGACTACCAAGGTAGCCCAGGAGGGGTGGTGGAGGAGGGAAGGAAAATGCCACACAGCACTTTAAAAGTTTACAACTTCAAAATTTATTGAATGCCAGCCTTCTGTTTTTTGGGCAATCCTCTGTGGTGGAGTGGCTGGTTGGCCGGAGGCCCCCACACCGCGTTCTTGGGTGTCTGGGTGTGGAGGCTATGGAACTTGGGGAGGAGGGCGGTTGGTTACACAGAGGCTGTAGTGGCAGTCTGTGCTCCAGCTGCCTTTGCTGCAGCTCAACCATACACTGGAGCATACTGGTCTGGTCCTCCAGCAGCCTCAGCATTAAATCGTACCTCCTCTCATCACGCTGCCGCCACATTTGAGCTTCAGCCCTGTCTTCATCCCGCCACTTACTCTCTTCAGCCCGCCACCTCTCCTCCCGGTCATTTTGTGCTTTCCTGCACTCTGACATTATTTGCCTCCACGCATTCGTCTGTGCTCTGTCAGTGTGGGAGGACAGCATGAGCTCAGAGAACATTTCATCATGAGTGCATTTTTTTTTCTTTCTAATCTTCACTAGCCTCCGGGAAGGAGAAGATCCTGTGATCATTGAACCTGTGAACACATGCAGCTGGTGGAGAAAAAAAAAGGGACAGCAGTATTTAAAAAGACACATTTTATAAAAAAGTGGCTACACTCTTTCAGGATAAATCTTGCTGTTAACATTACATACATAGCACATGTGCTTTTGTTACAAGGTCGCATTTTGCCTCCTCCCACCGTGTGGCTACCCCCTCAACCCTCCCCCCTCCCCATGGCTAACAGTGGGGAACATTTCTGTTCAACCACAGGTAAACAGCCCAGCAGGAACGGGCACCTCTGAGTGTCCCCTGAAGGAAAGCACCCTATTTCAACCAGGTGACCATGAATGATATCTCACTCTCCTGAGGATAACAGAGAGATAAAGAATGGATGTTGTTTGAACAACAGCAAACATACACTGCAATGCTTTGTTGTACAATGATTCCCGAGTACGTGTTACTGGCCTGGAGTGGTAAAGTGTCCTACCATGGAGGGCACAATAAGGCTGCCCTCCCCAGAAACCTTTTGCAAAGCCTTTGGGAGTACATCCAGGGGAGCCACGAATGCCAGGGCAAATTAATCCTTTCACATGCTTCCTTTTAAACCATGTATAGTATTTTATTTTATAGTACTCACCGGAGGTCCCTTCTCCGCCTGCCGGGTCCAGGATGCAGCCTTGGGTGGGTTCGGGGGGTACTGGCTCCAGGTCCAGGGAGAGAAACAGTTCCTGGATGTCAGGAAAACCAGTTTCTCCGCTTGCTTGCTGTGAGCTATCTACAACCTCACCATCATCATCATCATCATCTTCTTCATCCCCAAAACCTGCTTCCGTGTTGCCTCCATCTCCATTGAAGGAGTCAAACAACACGGCTGGGGTAGTGGTGGCTGAACCCCCTAAAATGGCATGCAGCTCATCATAGAAGCGGCATGTTTGGGACTCTGATCCGGAGCGGCCATTCGCCTCTCTGGTTTTCTGGTAGGCTTGCCTCAGCTCCTTAAGTTTCAAGCGGCACTGCTTCAGGTCCCTGTTATGGCCTCTGTCCTTCATGCCCTGGGAGATTTTGACAAAGGTTTTGGCATTTCGAAAACCGGAACGGAGTTCTGATAGCACGGATTCCTCTCCCCAAACAGCGATCAGATCCCGTACCTCCCGTTCAGTCCATCCTGGAGCTCTTTTGCGATTCTGGGACTCCATCATGGTCACCTCTGCTGATGAGCTCTGCATGGTCACCTCTGCTGATGAGTTCTGCATGGTCACCTGCCGCTTGCCATGCTGGCCAAACTGTAAATGAGATTCAAAAGTTCGCGGTTCTTTTCCTGTCTACCTGGCCAGTGCATCTGAGTTGAGAGTGCTGTCCAGAGCGGTCACAATGGAGCACTCTGGGATAGCTCCCGGAGGCCAATACCGTCAAATTGTGTCCACAGTACCCCAAATTCAACCCGGCAAGGCCAATTTATGTGCTAATCCACTTGTCAGGGGTGGAGTAAGGAGATCAATTTTAAGAGCCCTTTAAGTCGGAAAAAAGGGCTTCATCGTGTGGATGGGTGCAGATTTACATCAATTTAACGCTGCTAAATTCGACCTAAAGTCCTAGTGTAGACCAGGGCTAAGAGTAAGCATTTATTTGTCTTATCATAGAAATGTAGGGCTGGAAGGGACCTCAAGAAGTTATTGAGGCTAGCCTCTGTGCTGTGGCAAGATCAAGTAAACCTGGACAATCCCTGACAGGTGTTTGTCCAACTTGTTTTTAAAAGCTTCCAATGATGAGGACTCCACGACCGCCTTCAGAAACGTATTTTAGACCTTAACTATCCATATAGTTAGCAAGCTCTTCCTAACATCTAACCTAAATCTGCCTTGCTGCAGATAAAGCCCATTACATCTTGTCCTTCCTTCAGCTGATATGGAGAACAGTGGATCTCCATCCTCTTTGTAACAAGTCATTAATATATTAGAAGACTATTATCAGGTGCTCCCTTGTCTTCTTTTCTCAAGACTAAATATGCCCATTTTGAACCTTTTCTCCTAGGTCAGGATTTCTAAATCTTTTATCATTTTTGTTGTTGTCCTCTGGACTCTCTCCAGTTTGTTCACATCTTTCCTGAAGTGAGTTACCCAGAATTGGACACAGTACTCCAGCTGGGGCCTCACCAGTGCTGAGCAAAGTGGGAAAATTACCTCCTCTGGCTTACCTCAACCATCCTGTTAATACACACAGAATCATATTAGCCTTTTTTGCAGCTGCAACACGTTGACAGCACATATTCAGTTTGTGGCCCACGATAACCCCTAGATCCTTTTCAGCAGTACTACTACCTAGACAGTTGTTCTCCATTTTTTAGTACTGCATTTGATTTTTCCTTCCTCAGTGATGTAGTTTGCACTTTTATTTATTGAATATCATCTTGTTGAATTCAGATCAATTCTCCAATTTGTCAAGGTCATTTTGAATTTTAAACCTGTCCTCCAAAGTGCTTGCAACTCCTCCCAGTTTGGTGTCATCTGCCAATTTTATAAGCATACTCTCTATTCCATTATCCAAGTTATTAATTAAAATATTGACTAGTAGCAGACCCAGGACTGATCACTGTGGGACCCCACTAGATACGCCCTCCCAATTTGACAGCAAACCATTGATAACTACACTTTGAGAATGGTCTTTCAACCAGTTGTGCATCCACCTTATAGTAATGTCATCTAGACTTCATTTTGTTAGTTTGCTTATGAGAATGTTGTGTAAAACTGTGTCAAAAAACCTTACTAAAAATCAATGTATATCACATCAGCTGCTTCCCCTCTATCCACTAGATTAGTAATCCTATCAAAAAAGGAAAATTAAGTTGCTTTGGCATGATATGTTCTTGACAAATCCATGCTGACTATTCCTTATAACCCTATTTTCCTCACCAGGTGCTTACAAATTGATTAATAACTATATCAGTATTTTTCCAGGTATTGAAGTTAGGCTGTCTGGTCTATAATTCCCATGTCCTCCTTGTTCCTCCTTTTAAAGATAAATACTATGTTTGCCCTTGTCCTCTGTTCTGGACCTCTCCCATCCTCCAGATAATTCAAAGATAATTACTAGGGGCTCTGAGGTTGCTTCAGCTAGTTCCTTAAGTACCCTCAGATGAATTAAATCAAGTCCTGCTAACTTGTCAACATTAACCTTTCTATTAAAGACTGAAGCAAAATATGCATTAAGCACCTCAGCTTTTTTAATGCCATCAGTTATCAGCTCTCCTTCCCCACTAACTAGAGGACCTACAATTTGCTTCATTTTTCTCTTCCTCCTAATATATTTAAAGAAACTCTTATTGCCTATGTCCCTTGCCAGTTGTAACTCACTTTGTGCCTTAGCCTTTCTGATTTTGTTCCTACATACTTGTGCTGGGTTTTTAAATTTTTTTTTTACTCCTTATCAATTTGAGCACGTATCCACTTTTTTAGGGTTCCTTTTTGATTTTTGGTTATTAAAGAGTTCTTGATGGAACCATATTGGCATCTTACTATTCTTCCTATCTTTCCTTTGCATCATAATAGTTTGTCGTTGGTTCTTTAATATTGTCTCCTTGAGCAACTGCCAGCTCTCCTTAACTCCCTTTTCCCAAAGATTTTCTTCCCATGGGGCCTTATCTCACAGTTTTCTGAGTTTGTTAAAGTCTGCTTTTTTAAAGTCCATTATCTTTATTTCTCTGCTCTTACTCCTTCCTTTACTGTCTTATCACTATGCATTCCCCAATGACAGAAGTAAGTAAATTGCTTTCATTTTGTTCATGCAGATATCATATGCTTAGATAGGTGTAATGTGAGTGAGGTATACCAGGAAATCCAATAGAGAGCAGGCTTTCAGTTCATGTCTCAGTAGCCCAGAGGAGTCTTTAAACTTCCATATAAAGACATATACAAGAGTTAATCATAGCTATAATGTAAGCAAGCATTACCAGACAATGCAGGACATACTGAGAGAAGTAGAGGTCAAGGTGTGCTTCCATTTATTATGGAAGATATGCCAAGTTCTTTCCGTATCATAATTAATCAAATAATCTAATTAAGTTATTTAAAATATAATTGTGACTTACTTACTTCAGGTCATTCAGTTATGGGTTTTACACTTACACAGCTGCTGAAAGTACAAATGACAAATCATGTATCCTCTAACAACAACTCTCCATTCTCAGGCTGCCATCAATAATGTTTTCTTAAAACCAAATTTAAAAAGTGTGGGGTTTGTTTTGTTTTGTATTTTTAAGTACTGTCTACTCATGAGAGTACTAAGAACTGGTACAAATCATTGACTCAGGACAAATGTTCTGTGTCATAAGTAGGAATAGATACAGGAGTCTTCCAGCAATGAAAAAATATTAAAAATATATCCTGAAATTACTTGTCCATCTACTGAACAGTTGAAGGGAGTTTTGCATTAATAGTCTCTGCTTGCGTACTAACTTTCCTGTGCTTTTCTTGGTAAAAATGACAGCATTTCCTTGTACATGTGGTTTTTGCTTTTTATTTTTAAAGTAGTAACATGTATACTTGTGATGAATTGTTATTTATCTTATGTGTGAGGCTAAAGCCAGTAATATCTTGCTATGGCACATAGTCTTGAGCCCTGGTCATCCTGTAATAAAGTAAACAAGGGAAGAAAATGCTCCAGACATGACGCCAAAACTGGGAAGGCTTGGATGGAGTGTACCCTTTATTTCCATCCTACTCACTATCATAATCTTTGTACAAACAATGCCTTGTGATTTATCATGTGAAAACTAATAACTCACTGGTCAATAATATCATGGAGAAATGTATGTGTAAAATGCATATGAAGAGTTATGAACATAAATTGAAATGATGACTCAATGTGTTTACCAGACAATCCTGGAGTGGGGGTAAACCTGTTCCTCAAAGACAATGGGCTAACTGATGCTTCTAGACAGGTGTCTTCAAAGTTGATGGTCAATCCCCTGTCAAGTGGCCATTCTTTGGCAACGAAGGGGAGCCAGAATAATCAATCTGCATTTTAACAAGCAATCACATGGAACCTCTTTCACCATGAGACTTCATCCTCCCAGTAGGAAAGAATTTTATCTGGAAGTAACTCTCAGGAAAATGCATTTTAAAGGGTGACTAGACTATAAAAGTGAGGGATAACCCCCCACACCCCCTAGGTATGCATTCTCTTTTTCCTAAGATGACCAAGAGACTAGCCTTTTGACTTTGGGATGGATCCTGACATGAAAATTTGGTTAGCAATGTTGCTGGAAACATGTGGTAAGGATTTTACCTTGAACCAAGTCTAGTTTAAGTTTTAGTTACTAGAAACATGTTCTCTATTTCTTTTGTAACCATTTCTGACTTTAATTCCTTATACTTGGACTCACTTAAAATCTCTTTGTAATTAAATAAACTTTGGGGTTTTTTTTTAAATCAAAACTACTAATCTAGTGTAGTGTTTAAATTGAGCTGTTTAGTAATTTCTTGTAAAGTAGAAAACTGTTGTATATTGACCCCTTTCAGATGCAAAAGATGTCTACTATCTGAACTGCCCTGGAGATGGCTGGACAGTGCAGGACACATGTTTGGGGGGAAAAGTCAGGATTGGGAGTGTGTTAGGGTCACCCTGCAAGCTATAATCAAAGCTTCTAGAAACCAGAATATGGCTGATGTGTTGCTGACAGACTGCTGGGGTCAGAGCTGCAGGACCAGGGCTTTAGCTATACACAGACACTCCAGGTGTGACCTGCCTGCTGGCAGGCTGTTTGTGAACAGCCCAGGATGGGATCTGCAAGAGCAGAGCATTGTGAGGAGCCCAACTTTGCAAGGCAGGCAGTGGCACAACCCCCTGACTGATCTAGACTTCACCCTGGCATGTGACAAAACTCTACCCCAGCCTCCAATTGGATCCATGTGGAATTGGACAGTGTCAGTGAATCACAACCACTGGCTGCTGCTGAGGGTGAGAGTTCCATAGAATGAAGAAGCAAAATTTGCCTTAATGCTGCAAAACACCTTCATTAATTACTCCTAGCATAACCCCACAGTTTGGCTATTATAATCATATCACCTGGCTCAGAGGTAACAGATATCAGATATGCATAGCAGTTACATAAGATCATGCACAAGAATTTTTGCTATGGGGTGGGGACTTGTCAGTTGGAAACAACATAGGGGTGGAAAGACATGGGTGTATTTGTCTCTCTCAGGATGCCAATGTGATGCGGTTGTGAAAAAGAGTAATGCAGTCCTAAGATGAATCAGGCACAGTATTTCCAGTAGACATAAGGAAGTATTACCATTGTACAAGCTCTGGTGAGACTGCATCTGGAGTACTGCGTGCATTTCTGGTCTCCTATGTGTAAAAAAAGATGAATTCAAATTGGAACAGGTGCAGAGAACTCCAACTATGATGATCAGAGAAATGGAGAAACTGTCTTACGAGAGAAGACTTAAGGAGCTTGGCTTGTTAAGCCTAACAAAATGAAGGCTGAGAGGAGATACAATTTCTCTCCATATAAATACATCAGCGGGACAAACACCAGGGAAGGAGAGGAGTTACCGGTATTTAAGTTGAGGGCCAATGTTGGCACAACACCAGATGAATATTAACTGGCCATTAACAAGCTTAAATATGAAATTAGATGGTGGTTTCTAATCACCAGAGGAATGAAATTCTGGCACAGGCTTCCAAAGGGAGTAGTCAAGGACAAAAACTAACTGGTTTCAATGGCTGCCCATGGAGTACTGCAAGGGAAGGGAAGATGAGAGCCAGCAGGGGCACAGAGCCTGTCTGTTCACAGACCTCACTTCGCACAGATGGTATGGGATGATCATAGATCCCTCGGAACTCTCCAGATGTGAGAACAGGGCCTGTTCTAAGCCAAGGAACAGCAGGGTGACCCTCTCCCTCTGAGCAGACAGATTTGAGGGAGCTTGCTGATCTTTCTTTCTCCTTAGCCCCATCTGAGGGTTTTACTGTGGGAGAAGGTCACCCACCCAGGGGAGCCTATTAAACATCCTCCATTAGTTTGACCAAAATATAAAACCCAGCTAAGGAGATCAGAACAGCCTTAATTACCCAATCCATCCCTGGTTTATCTCAGTTGACTCCAAAAGAGTTACACCAGGGAGGAATGAAGCCTGGTCCTTACATGCTCTTATGCGGGCAGTTTCAGTTTTATTCAGCACTACGCACTCGGTAATGTTTCTCATGGCAAATTTTTACCTAGACCTTGCAGACAGGGTAGGCCTGCATCAACAAAATAATCAATCACTTGGGACCCCTACATCTTGTATGTGCCCCATCCCAGTCTCCAGGATATATGGATGGATATTGAGTATCTACAAGGAAATAGATCCCCAGTTCTGGAGATTGAAGCAGTCTTTCAGGATAATTGCTGCTCTGCTGACCCTCTTCCCATTGGCAGCATGGATCCTGGTGAAACCAGGCTAGGCCACTCTGAAGCTGCTCAATAGCAGCCAAAGAAAGAATCCAGAGGAAGGGAATAAATGTCCTACTTCCATTATCTCCTGTGTGGATTTCTGCATAACCCATCCCCTGCTCCATTCGCTGAAGACCCCAGATGTCAATGGAAGTACTCCAGACTTGCAGACTGTAACACAGATTGCCAGTGGGATGGAATAAGTAAAAGTGAACAGAACTGTGGAGAAGGGGAAAAAATCAGGGCTGTAAAAATGCAATAAAAAGTATGATTTTAATAAAATTTGTTTTGGCTTTCCTTAAAATTTAGTGTGACAAAAGCACTATTCTTTGTATAGAGGAGTTTAAATTCAGTAATAAATTTATTAATTAGCAAGTATAATGTATTTCAGTAGCAAGATTGCTCAACTTGATTTCAGAGTACTTCTTAGAGCAGTTTGCGTGTGTGTTATTTTCACCAAAATTGGGTTTTGCCTGCTTACTTTTCTTGTTTGACATCAAAGATTAAAAAAAGTCTCCAGCTGCTTTTTCTGTTACTCTGTTTTTGTCATAATGTCAGAACAAACACAGCAGTACATTCAGTCAGAAGAGAAGTGAGAGCCCAAGTTCCTCTGGGTGGAAACTAAGAGATGAAGATGAGAGGACCCCCGGGGACTGCAGTGAGACAAGGATGGAAAAGATTAAACAAAGTGGGAAAGTACGTCTACTGGACAGATATTCTTAGGAAAGTCAATATCAAAACCAGGCAAAAGTCATTTTCTGAATGATCTAGAAGCAAAATCTGGATCACTTGACAAATATGGAAAGTACGGGACCCTGAGGATCTGTATATTTTAAATGTTACTCACCTGTATATTTTAAATGCACACACACACACACACACACACAATGTTTAAAAGACTTGAGATTAATATCTTTCACTGGAGACTTGGACTTGTTTTAGATAAAGGAGCAAATAGAGCAGAGCTGATTATTTTCTCAATAACTATATCAAAACTAAATAGTGAAATAAAACTCAGGTTTTGATTTTATTTCTTTACTTTCTAAATCCAAATGTTCAGATCATCATAAATGAAACCAGTTATGTTTTTTTTCTAATTCTTGAAAACTAATATGGTTATATAATTAATTCGACTTCTAAACTATGCTGATCACATTTCTCCACAGTGCATGAAGAACACAATTAACAACAAATAACAGCAAGATGGCCCAATGTTAGTTAAGTGTTATTGTTTAATATTTAGAGCATAGTAATCTATTATAGCCTAAACCAGGACAAGACCTCGACTGTGGAAACAATGAATGAAACTCCTTGCCCCACAAAGCTTGCACTTGACCCAAAAATTGATTTAAGGGCTCAATAAAATCAACTCCCACCAGCCAACAGCCCCCAACATATTTACTATAATTGTACATTGTCATCAGTAATAATCAATTAAACATCTATGTGCAGTATGTGCCATGAACTTTCCCGCTGAGGATATCATCCATCACTAGACTCTCCTCTACAGATAGGCTTTCCTCTGCCAAAGCCTTGTGTGAGGCTGTATGCTATTAATAGGCAATATAAATGCTGTCCACCATGTTAATGATTTACAATAAATTTAAAGCCCTCATGGCTTATAACAGAGCACCTTTATTCAAAGCTTGTTCTTCTCCTGATTTTCATCCCAAAGTTTCATATGAACGGACACTCTCACATGAGAAAACACTCAGTGGTATTTATTTATAGTATAAATGTGTCTGAAAGCAAAATAAAATAGTACTTAGTAGGTAAGCAATAACATTCCTACATGTTTTATATTATAGAGATAACACTAAATCATCACTCTTGATATCTAACTTGTACATTTAAGGGCCATTAAATGAACATTGCAAATGTTCCCTTTGCTTCACAATTATAGAAACACCTGTGCTAAATGGCTTTGATCTGATTAACTGTGAAAATACACTCTGTTCAACAGCTATCAAAATGTCTCATTTCTTCCATATGCCAGGGTAGGCTACTGAGTGCACATTAGGTTGAAGCATAAAACATTTAAGAAAATTGGTCCCACACTTCTCAAAGGAGATTTGAAAGAATACGTATGAGATAAGAGAATCAGCTCTGGCTAACCCAAAAATGAACTTTGATTCTGGTTTGGGAAAGAATTGGATACATTTACTGTTCCCTTTCTACCTTTGTTCATGGCGTGTAGCCTTTTTGCCAGCCGTGCTGCTACTTACACACTCACAGGAGTTACCAAGGTAGATGGTGAACTCTCAAGGGCTCATAGAGGAGAAATCCCAAGAGCTCAAAAAACAGTAGCAAGTAGATCCACTAGAACCACTCATGGTCTTTACCTGCGGAAAAGCTGCCGCCACCGCTTCTTGAGGCCTAGAAAAAGTAGGAGGATTGAACCATAGAATATCACGGTTGGGAGGGACCTCAGGTCACCTAGTCCAAACCCCTGCTCAAAGCAGGACCGATCCCCAATTTTTGCCCCAGATCCCTAAATGGCTCCCTCAAGGATTGAACTCACAACCTTGGGTTTAACAGGCCAATCCTCAAACCACTGAGCTATTGAAGTAGGAAGATTTTTGATGACTGTGCCTATCTGAGTAGTACAAAGAATTTATTTATGTCACCACTGACAGCAACTTTAGCACCTTAAAATAGAATGGATCATTTTGTGACCTGCAAGCTCTTTGGGGCAGGAACATTCCTTTTGTTCTGTTTGTACAAACACCTAGTACAATGCGCTTCTGGTCCATTACTAGGGTTCCTAGACTTTACTGTGCACAAATAAATAATGCTAAAGCAGGCAGATCAGTTTGTGGCCAACAGAGTACATTTGTTCCATTTACTAATCAGCTCTTGTAACTCATCTTGAAACTCTGACAGCTGTAACACTCAAACTTGTTCATTAGCTCGTCTGAGCGGCCTTGGGCAGAATAGTAACAATCCTGCCATTGGAGAAGCATTGCAGACAGAAAAAATGAGCAAATAAATCCCAGTAAAAAAGTTTTCTTTCACCCGAATTCCATTAATTGTCCGTAATGGTGCAGCGCTTCCATCTTTCAGACAAAAACTCTAGAGAGGGGCAGCTATTCCAGGGCCCCATCTGCGTTGTACATATACTCTAGAAAGCGCAAAAGCAACAGGCTTGGCACCCATTGTTCAAACTGAAAACATAAAAGTGCTAGCAGGACCTGGTGACTTCCCTCAGGCCACGATCAGCCTGAAAATCCCCAACTGAGTTTAGAAAGTGGATTCCATCTCCTTTTGGCTCGTTGTTTTCTGCCAGGGAAACAAAGTAAAAAGAATACAAGTAAACAATTAATAAAATACTGTTTTTCAACCCTAAAGCTGTCTTGTCTCTTTTGATTTCTCTATTTTTCCTTATCCCTTCTCTTGTTCTCTGTTTCTCCTTCATCTGCAGTTTCTCTTTCCCTTTTTATGTTCTCTCCTTTCCATCTTCCCAACACCCAACATTTTAATAGCAACTTACATCAGAGGATATCAAAGCACTTTACAAATCATGAATTGACCTCAGGATGCCTCAGTGAGGTAAGAAAGTGTTCTTATGCTCCCTTTTGCAGATGGGGAAAGTGAGGCACAGAAAAATTAAGTGATCTGCCCAAGATCACTCAGGAAGTCTGTAGTAGGCCTGGGAACATAATTGATCTCCTCTCCTGCATTTTACCATAAGTATTTTTTTTTATCCTGTTGAAAAGAAGGTGTTCTTCAACTTTTGATTTTTGAGCACCACTGACACAATTAAACACTTGATCTACTCTACACCAAAATTTTAAAGAAACATCTCAATGCATCTGCAGGTGAAACTTTCCTTCTCCATCCTCTGACTTGTTATTTCAATATGATTAATTTGCTGATCAGACTTGTATTTTTTTTCAATCTGTTCCACACCAGCCATTTGATTGAAGAGTACTCAGTATATCTTAACTGCTAGTAAACTGCAGTATGTTAGAAGGTGTGTGTGGTTAGATTGTGGAAAAGGTTATAACAATGCTTATTATAACAACACCCATAATTTTCTTTATCATCCTTTAGTCAGTCCAAGGGATCTCAAACTTTTTTTTGCTGGGATCACCTTTGAAAATATTTCAGGCTGTGAAACCCGCCCCACAAAAAGTGACGACCCCTCATACCATGCCATCCTTACTTCCACATTGCTACTGGCAGTGGTGCTTCTTTCAGAGCTGGGTGCCCAGCCAGCAACCACTGCTCTCGCGACCCCAATAGAATAGTCTTCTGACCCCCTTTTGGGTCAGGACCCCCAGTTTGAAAAATGCTGCTTTTGTCAACTGATATGTCATCTACATACAGCACGCACAAGTTCAATTCCCCACCCCAGCCTGATGTAGAGAAGGGATGTGAATTTGAGCATCCCACAAGGGTATCCTAACTACTGGGCTATGGTGTTTCTCTCAGTCTGTTCTGTTAAAGCTGTTCCACTTTGTGTAAATAATTAAATATTCGGTGGAACAGAAATTTGAACTTGGGTCTTCTACCTTCCAGGAGGGCCACAATGATATTGTGGCCTTCTTGGAGGGCCACAATGGCAATGTGATGGTCATTGAGAGTCCTCGAGAAGTAATCCGCTTTTTCCCTGGACATCCCTTTTACATTAAATTGGTATATTCAGAGGACTGGCCCAACAGTTCTTTTTTTGGTCCTGGAAAAGGCAGTTTGAGGAAGTATAATCATTGCTATGTTCACTGGGAGATCGGTAAAACAATGTCCAGTGGCCAAATGACGACATTGGTATGTTGATGGATTTGCACAAAACACAGAGCACAAAAAAACACCAGCACTTAACAGAAGCACCACATGAAGGTTGTCATCTTGCTCTCATCTCCCAGATAAGGCCCGTAATATAACCACCAGACTATAGATTTCAGAGAAGCAGCCCTGTTAGTCTGTATCCGCAAAAAAGAAAAGGAGTACTTGTGGCACCTTAGAGACTAACAAATTTATTTGAGCATAAGCTTTCGTGAGCTACAGCTCACTTCATCGGATGCATGTAGTGAAAAATACAGTGGAGATATTTTATATACACAGAGAACATGAAACAATGGGTGTTACCATATAGACTGTAACAAGAGTGATCAGGTAGGGTGAGCTATTACTAGCAGGAGAGAAAAAAAACCTTTTGTAGTGATAACCAAGGTGGACCATTTCCAGCAGTTGACAAGAACGTGTGAGAAACAGTTGTGGGGGGAGGAAATAAAAGTGTATATAAAATCTCCCCACTGTATTTTCCACTACATGCATCTGATGAAGTGAGCTGTAGCTCACGAAAGCTTATGCTCAAATAAATTTGTTAGTCTCTAAGGTGCCACAAGTACTCCTTTTCTTTTCACTACCCTATAGAGTCATTCACACACACGCTCTGGACCAAAGTCTGTTCAAATATTTCATACAAAGTGGAACATCTTCAATTAAGATGTATAAATGTGAGCTATTATTATTTGACCATTTTTTTAAATCTTCAAAGTTTCCCAGCTCTTCAGTTTTCCACCCATGGGAAAACAGAGCACCATAGCTAAAGCATGTTTTTGCCCACATTATTATGGGTTTCTATCCTTTCCCCTAGTGGCATCTTTCAGAGCAAAGACAGAATTTTTACTCTTGGAAAGGTATATTAAATATTTCTAAGAAAATATGCAGATACAAAGGTGTTTTCAGTGCAAGTTATACAAGGGGTTCTAATCTTAATTTGAATTTTAGCACATACATTATATAGAATTAAAGGAGAGCTGTTATATTTCAGCATAAAATGTCTAAAAAATGTTAAATCTAGGAACTGGTGTTGCAGTAACACATGAATACAAATTTTTATTATTGGGTTTTTTTCCCCTGGGCACTGATAATTTAGACTAGACATTCCCCAGAGCATATTTAACATCAATAAAAATACATGTTATCAAAATTCAAGAGATAAAAGACAGCCAATTATATTTAACAGTAAAACTGCAGACAGATGTTCCCAAATGGATGATTAGTCAAAGAGCAATGGGGTATTTTGTGGGAATACCAGTGATTTTGCATCAAAAAAATTACATTCTTTATGACTGTTAAACCAGTTTTTCTCTTTAGGATTATGAAATTAATGCATATGTGTAGCTAATTATCAGCTTACTTATCAAAGAAGTAGGTAACAAGAAAAAGAAGGTAAACTATTTTTTTTTAGTACTAGAATAGTGGAGTTTAATACTCATTACATGCTATCAGTACCTCTGTCTTCCCAATTCCTGAGATTCTCCACTATTAATGTAGTCATCACCTTCAGCCATATGAGGAAAGGGTACCACTGTTGCATTATTTGCCGATCAAACAAATTCTACTTAAAAATGTGCTCCCAATGTGTCTCCTAACAAGGTATGGAACCAACAGGTATAGCACCTCATATTAATGTAAAAGTGGATCAAGAACGTTTTAGTAGAGCTGAGCAATTTTTTCCCCCCAGTTTGGTGGCTGAACTGAACAATAAAAAAACAAATGAGTTAATTTTGAACACAAACTCATTTTTCTCATGAAAATGAAATGTTGATTCAAAACAAGATGGTTTGTGTAGAAATGAAATGTCCAAATGGTGTCAAAACACACCATTTTTACTTTCTTGAATTTTCCCCCATATTTTTATTTGGCCCAAATTATTTGCAGATTTGACCCAAATTCACAAATAGTTTTGGTTGCCCCAAAACTGTATTTTTTGTGTGTGAATTTCCTATTTGACTGAAAAACTTTACCACTACCCTGCTCTACTCTTTTGTTCACTCTAGGACCAGAAATGGAAAAGCTGAATTATTACAAGAAACCCTGTTCATGTATCTAATTCCTGCCCATCTGGAAGTAAGAAGTCACAGAAATGGCAGACAAAATCTTGGGCTGACATGATTTCTAGCTTGATTTTACAGACTCAAGAGGTAAGGCTAAAATTCAGATAAGCATCCAGACTTGAATGTGCTTATATGAACTAAAACCTTGAAGCCTTTTGATGTTCTCGAACCACTCACAATGTTGCTATCGCTTGGGATTTTACTATGAGTTGTAATATTTGTGCTTCCCTTAAACCCCCAGCTACTGGAGTAATGTAATTATGAGAGGCTCAACCATCATCAAAAAGGTTTCTAGCCCTCAGTTTCAGAGAAAAGCTTGAAAACATGAACCCTAGAGATTCACAAATCAGGAAACAAGAACCTCACATTTATTATTATAAATTTAAAAAAAAAATCTCATGTTTGTTAAGCCAATCTCACAATTTATTTTTTGGAGCAAAGGACTGACTCATGATTGTTGAATGCTTCGTGTTCATAATCCAACCTCTAGCAACTTATTTGAATCTGTAGCCTTCCTTTTAGACTTTTGTGTGCAGTTTCTTTTCTCTGTGTTATGAAGGAAGTCAGACCACATGAGCATAATAGTCCCTTCTGACTTTAAGAATGTCTCCTTGGTGTTATTATTTTCAGTATTTAATTGAGTTCTCCAAACATGTTTGTTTACTTATCCTAATTTTCTTAGCACTACTACTATCTCTAACACCTAGTTTTTAATATGTTCAACATGTATTGTCTTCACACCACTTGTTTTTTGTCATTTATATACCATATATTGTCTTGTATTTAACTCTAACATATTTGGAGAGAGTTTGTGTGAAACATAATAGAGATATAAACATTATATTACATTGTCTAGTTTTAAAAACAAACACACTTGCAATAAAACAGGAGACTAATTCTGTAGAAACAACCAGCATTCTTCACGCTTATTTCCTAAAAATTGCCAGAATTGAATCAAGATATTAATAGCCACTTATCCCTCCCTCTATCAATCAACTTGCAGTCAACTACAAGCACATCATCTAGCTCTCCTTCAATCAGGGAAATAATGGAGAAAAGCAATTGTGACTAGTTAAATTTACAAGGGGAAAAATCCAACAGTCTTCCCCTCCACCATCCCAATCATTTAGGACCAGACTGTGATACCTTGACTCAAGTTTGGTGTTATCTTACTCTGGTAATAGCCTTGTTGATTTCAATGGGACTTTACATGGAGTAACATACTATGAATTGTAAGTGTATCACAATGTGCCTCTTAAAATCTAAATCCTCTTTAATTTTCAATCATTTAAGAAGTTGAATTATAATATTTATAATATTACTAACGACAGTAAAGACAACATCTCCTCTGACTCTTGAGTGCTTTCCCTTTTTTGAGGCAGGGGAAAGTAAGTTACCTGCTAGTTATTCCAATGCAACCTTTATAACAAAACATTGGAGAGATTCCCTATTTCCTACCAGTGATATGTTTAAACAAGCAAGGTGCTTTCAGAATATTACTGTAAAAAACAGAATTTCACTTGTGTTTGTGATGACAAATACAAATTTTTGAAATGCTTTGCAGATTATTGTTGTTTATCAAGAAGACACTTGCTGGGTAGATAACTCTAAGTCTCCCATCTCAGAACCATATTTTCTATTTCCCTTATGGGAAATATAAATGAGGAACACAAACATCATAGCAAGTAAGGAAGTTATACCAAACTTTTATCACTGCTTTGAAAACAATACAAAACTATTTTAAAGGAAAAAGATCTTGGAATACCATAAAAATTGTTACTCATGCATTATGTGCCATCACCATGAAAGATCATTGTTCAGTTTTACTGAAAGCACCATGAGAGATCAGGGGAACAGCATTGTCATCCTGATCCAAAGCCCACGGAAGTCAATGGGAGCCTTTCCATCAACTGTAATGACCTCTGGATCAGCCTCTGTAACAATGTGAATTGTACTGTAAATTATTGTTAACAAACCGGGGGGTTGGGGATGTAGGTTGTAAGATCTGTTTTTCTAATATAACTCTGACAAGAGTCTCAGAAAGAGTGCTTGTTAAACAAGGAGTCTAAAATGTTACAGCTGAGAAACTACAGGAAAGAAAAGGAGTACTTGAGGCACCTTAGAGACTAACAAATTTATTTGAGCATAAGCTTTCGTGAGCTACAACTCACTTCATCGGATGCATGCAGTGGAAAATACAGAGGGGAGATTTTATATACACAGAGAACATGAAACAATGGGTGTTACCATAGACACTGTAACAAGAGAGTGATCAGCAAGGGTGAGCTATTACCAGCAGGAGAGAAGAAAAACTTTTTTTAGTGATAATCATGGTGGGCCATTTCCAGCAGTTGACAAGAATGTGTGAGGAATGGGGGAGTGGCAGGAATAAACATGGGGAAATAGTTTTATTTTGTGTAATGACACATCCTCTTCCAGTCTTTATTCAAGCCTAAGTTAATTGTATCCAGTTTGCAAATTAATTCCAATTCAGCAGTCTCTCGTTGGAGTCTGGTTTTGAAGTTTTTTTGTTGAAGAATTGCGACTTTTAGGTCTGTAATCGAGAGACCAGAGAGATTGAAGTGTTCTCCGACTGGTTTTTTAATGTTTTTAATGTTTAAAGTTTTTTAATGGTCCAACCCTCTCTGAAATTCAATGAAATTTAGACACTTAGCTCCTTTAGATATCTTTGAAAATCCTACCTTTAGTTCTTATTCAACAAATGTCTTCATTGGTTTTAGTAACTTACAAAATACTCCTAGTGTAGTTTAACAAAAAATAGCCTCTCCAGCGCTAGATTGGGAGGGCACAAAGGTGGCTTAAAGCCATTTTAAAACCCAAACCCCATTCTCTGGAGCTATAATTTCTGTGTTGAACAGAATCTTACTGTCCATGTTTCAGACTGATGCTCTAATTCACACAAAACCCTAGTGTCCAAATAGCACTTTTCTAGTCAGTGCATATGGAGAATGTAGTAAAATAAGAAACCCCTTAGAGGAGAACACAAGCTAAGGGCTTGTCTACATGGTGCTTTGGTCCTTAATAGCTGCATATAAATTCTACCGTGCACCAGTGTGTAGTGCTCTAGCTGGCCCGTGTGGACCCTGCCAGTGCTCACTAAAAGGTCCATTAAGTGCATTATTGTTTGAAACAGGACTACATTAAATGTTCACAATGGAACTTTCAGTGCTCACCATCAGGGTCTATACAGGCCAGTTAGCATGCTACACATTGCTGCCTGTTGGAATTTATACCCCAGGTAGTGTGCACTAAGGCGCCATGTAGACAAGCCCTTAGGTTCATTGTCTTTGAAGCTGCTGCTCCTTTCAGATGAAGCTAGTATAGAGGTTTACTCTTAAAAGCATCTATCAGTAAGAGAGCTCAGTGGAATTTAAGTCTCCTGGTAAAAGGTGGTCACCTTTAAAAATAACACAACTTTTCCTATTGTGAGAAGAAAAATGAAGGTTAGAATAAGAGTGTTACTAGAGGTACAAAGGACATAAGAACATTTTTTAATATAACTTGGTCTAATATTGAATTTATTTGTAGCTATATGCACCTCTCTGGCTGATAAAGAGAAGCTACAGAAAAGTTTCAGTTTGATTGCTGTGGAACATTGTCATATTAAATGCTTTATAGTAGGATACTGACCCTGATCTGATCATTATCTATAGCAGGACAAAAGATGTAATTAGAACCTTTGAGCTGTGCCTAAAACAAAATGGATTTTTAAACACTGCCTTTAAAAACAAAACCAATATTGAATACAAAGACAAATGTTTCAGCCATTTACTACTGAAAATTTATAATTCCACACAAATATGTTTGCAAACACTGTGGCCAAGATTTTCAGAAAGGGATAGTGATTTGGGGGCTTCAAGTTGGACACCCAAAATCATTCATCACTTATGAAAAGCTTGACTAGTAAGTCAGATTTACTTAAACCCAAATTCAGAAGAAATGCGGTCTCTGGGTTCCACGAGAACTCCCCTTGATCTTGTGTATCTTAATGTTAATAAATCTTAATCCTGATTCTCTTTGCAAAGAGCTCTGCACCATAGATTACTTATCCCTGATTTTGGCTACACTCCCTATTCCACCACAAAACAAAAATACTCCTTTTCTTATGCTGATATATACACTGTGGCTTTCTTACATGAGCAAGCTGGTTCTTTGCATAATGGACTATATCATGGATAATGCAATGGAGAATATACTTATAAAATTTGCAGGTGACAAATCTGGGAGGGTTTGAAAGTACTTTGGAGAACAGGATTAGAATTCAAACCAACCTGGACAAATTGGAGAATTGACCTGAATTCAAAAGATGAAATTCAATAAAGACAAATGCAAATTACTTCATCTGATTTTTTCCTTCCTAACTACAAAATGAAGAATAGCTGGGTAAGTGGTATTACTGCTGGAAAGGATCTGGGGTTATAGTGGATCATAAATTGAATATGAGTCAACAATATGATGTAGTTGCAAAAAAGGCTAATATCATTCTTGGATGTATTAACAGGAGTGTCAATATATAAGCTATGGGAGGTCATTATCCCTTTCTACATGGCAGTGGGAAGGCCTGAGCTGGAATATTGTGTACAGTTCTGGGCACCACTCTTCAGAAAAGATGTGGACAAATTGGAGAGATTCCAGAGAAGAGCATCAAAAATGATATAAGGTTCAGAAAACCTTATCTATGAGGTTAAAAAGGTTAAAAAAATGGGCATGTTTAGTCTTATGAAATGAAGACTGAGGGAGGACCTGATAGCAGTCTTCAAATATGTTAAGGGCTATTATAAAGAAGATTGTTCTTCACGTCCACTCATGGTAGGACAAGAAATAATGGGCTTAATCTGTAGCAAGGGTGGTTTAAGTTAAATATTAGGAAAAAACTTTCTAATTATAAGGGTAATTAAGCTCTTGAATAGGCTTCCAAGAGAAGTTGGAGAATCCCCTTCAGTGTAAAGTTTTCAAAAACGGATTAAAAAACACCTTCCAGGGCTGGTCTATATTTACTTGGCCCTACCACAGTGCAAGGGACTGAACTTGACCTGTCAAAGGAATTCCAGCCCTACATTTCTATGATTCTTTGCCCTTCCATAGGAAATGTCATGGAAGCTTCATTTTTACATGGCAAATGGCAGGATTTTTAAAACCTGGATTTTCCCATTCATAAAATGCCCAATGGGTGGGAATTTGCCTCCCTAGAAAATGGACAAGGAATATTGTCTTCAGATATTCCACTACTTCAGGATCTAAAGATCTCAGATAAGTGAGGGAAGACTGGGGCATTTCTGTGAATGCCTTGTTCCCTCTGTCCCCACTCCTCATGGCAACTCTGGATATTGGAGTGGTAGTTCTGGTATCAATACCTCTCTGCCTGCATCTGTCCCCAAACTCTACTTCCATCAAACCGCAGGAACTAATGATGACTGCCTATGGATACTTCACAGCAGGTCAGCTGGGGAACAATGATACAGCCAGACACTAGGTCTCATAGGCATTATGATAATAAAAAACAAAATCACCTGGCCAGCCCTCACCAAGCCACACCCCTTTACCAAAATTGGTGGGTTGTCCAGGGGCTGGAGAATTTGGAGCTAAGATAGCCCTGATTACAAGATGAGCCTTGCCTGAGAGAAATCAAGAATTCCAATATAGGAGGCAGCCAGAAGCTACAGGAAGCATGGGTGGCTGAGGGAGACTAACAGACTATCTGAACCAGGAAGCTTGACAATAAGCTGGGGTAATTCAGGGAGGCCTGAGAGAGACCCTGTCCAAGAAGCAGGAGAGAAACTGCAAAGGCCTATCTAGCAAGGCCTATGAAGGAGGACAAACTCCAGGCGGGAAGTACTGGGAAGCAGACTGACAGTGAAGACTGTGAGAGTCTGTGTTTTGTTCTGAAGGATTGTGTTGGACTACTGAGAGAAAGGGACTGAACCAGGGTTGGGGTGTGGAGGGCCAGTGTGTACTGGAGTGACCTGTGGCCATCAGGGGGTGCTTCTGTGGCAATAAACAGTAGGGGGGGGATGCAATTTTAAGCTCATGGCTTTCCTTAAGCTGAGTGCTTATTGAAGAGAACCTTAGGAATTGGGTCTGGCACTCCACACCAAAAAGGCATGATACTGCCTCTTGCTTGTGTCACAGGAAAATCTGAGGGTATTTAGTATTGTGTGATAAACTGTCTGCATGAAATAAAGTCTAGTCCTCTGAGGCCATTGCTCTGGAGCTCTACTAGGTCTGGGGGAACTGCTATTGAGGAGTGTAAACAGAAGATTCTTTTGATAGTTGAGGTGACCAGTTTAAATGACAAGAGGGTGGATTGTGGGTTAATTAATATCTGAAAAGCAAAAGGCATCAGATTGCAGTTCAGTTTTATTCTGTGTTGTGCCTTAGAGAAGATATTCTGTATGTGTTTTTACCCATGTGGGAAATGAGATTTCTGTATGTTAAATGTTATGGTATAATTATAGCTGTTCAAGAATTTACCACTGAAATATTTTCTCAACAGAAAATGCAGTTTCCTCAAAATCAAAACTTCCCATGTGAACATTTAGATTTTGCACAAAATTTGATTTTTTTTTTTACTACAAAATCAAAATGGAAATATTTCATTGCAAGTTTGTTCAACCAGAATCAAAATATTTCTTGTTTGGTAAACTGAGTTGAAACACTTCAGTTTGACATGAATTTTCATCTTCCTCAGGATTCTGCAATGCCTCAGGAGAGTTATACTCTGAGTGTTCCAACCCCTCATTCTTTTTTTATGGGCTGGGGTCCATGCCCAGGTTACATCTCCAAAACAGAGCTAGAGATTCTTTTGTCTTCCACAGTGTACCAGGCGGCCAGTCAGATGACTGCAGGATTCATCAGGGATGTAGTCCAGTGTGGGAACCTGGCCCATAAGAATGAATGAGCACACAAGGAACCAGAACTACAACTCCCGCTACTCTTAGGAAGATGCAGTGTTATGTCAACTGGAATCAGACTGAAGTGCTTTAATTTGGGAACATCAAAATGCTTTGTTTTGATTTAAAATGTTGAAATAAACTGTTGCAACATTTCCAAATCAACATTTTTCAGAACTCTTTATTTCACACAGAAAAATAATCAATATTTCAAGTTTTCATCCTGCTAGTGTTGAAAACAGTATTTTTAAACATCAATTTCCCATAGAACATTCTGATTTTCACTCAACTCTATCAATCAAGAAAATCTTGAAAGAGAGTCTAGGCTTCTGATCAAGGAACTACATACAATGCATGATCAGGCTGTGATCACTTTCATATTCATGTTGAGATGGTGTTTACAGTTTTTGTATCTGTCTTCAGCATCTTCAGTGTCTGTGCCATTTCTAAAACATAAAATATCATCACAGGGATAAAAAAATGGGAAAGTTTTGCAACTATTGGATTACGTTCCCATGAAAGCAGATCTCCAAGAGAAGAATGAATTTACTTATCCTTACTTCATAAAGAGCACGTCTTCTCTATAAAGAAAAAGACACAAGAGAATGGCACTCTGATAACCACACCATAATAGATGTGACCCCATGTAAAAAGGCACATATCCCTAATTTGTCATTGCTTGACATCCAAAAAGTCTTCTTGCAAAAAAATAGGCATTTCTGTTCTACTGCATTTGATATCCAGGGTCTTTTGAAGCTGACATACCGCATGCCTGTAGACAAGCCAGAGATGCATGAAAACTAAGTGCATGTACAATGTACGGGCCAGTTGAGCAATCTGAACTATATTTTCATGCAAAATATTTTATGTAGAAATTTAATGCCTAAGATTAGGGGCATAAATAAACAATGCTACTTCTAGTGAGAGCAAGATGAACTTCAATATTTATAAAAGCTTTTGAAATAAGACAACTTATTTTTGACTGTAGGGGCAGTATTCCATAAGTGCACCCATGTATTCCAGCAAAAAGGCTTATATAGCACAGCCAAGTTTCTTCTTAATACACAAGACTGAAACAGAAGCCCTGCTCAAATAGCTGGACAAGATGAAATACTAATGGATGTGCTGAAATCATTGGGAAGGGAGGGCATCAGCTGTCTTACAAGTCTGGTCAGTTATATTTTTAAGAGAAAATGCCAGATAAACAGCATAAGAGCTCTATGGTGCCTATTTTAAAACATAAAACACATTACACTGTGTTAATTATCACCCAGTTAAGCTGATGCCACATACTATGAAAGTAGGTAATAAGAGAACATTAAAAATAATCTGCATGAAATAGTTGAAATTTGGAAGGATCATTATGGATTCATGCCAGGAAGCAGCACAATTGAGACTGTCTTTGTGCTATGAATCCTCATGGATAAGTTCAGAGAAAAGAGATGACATCTGAGCATGGTCTTTTTGGACCTGAAGAAGGCATATGATCATGAACTCAGAGAATTAGTTTGGTGGTCTTTGTGACTGAAAAAGTGTGACAGAAGGATATGTCCATCTTATCCAGGATATAATGGAGTGACTACCATATTCAAAACTAAATGGAGCTACAGTAGAAAATTTCCGGTAAACATTGGCCTGCTTCAATGGAGCGCCCCTTTTTGTTTGTGGTTGTCATGGATATAAGTGATAATATATGAAGGGAGCCACCTTAAAACATGCTGTTTGCTGATGACTTAGTGATATGTGCAAAAGATTGAGAGATCCTGCAAATAAATCAACTTTGAACAGTGGTGACACAGTTTTGAGCAGGTTGGGTTTAGAGTTGAATGCTTGTAAGGCTATGATAACTGAGGGGGGAGGACTCTCCATAAAGGATATCACAGGCAGAAAGCTTAGAAGAGTGAAAGAATGTAAATACTTAGGATCAATGGTAACTCACAATGGTGCCCTCCTGAGTGATCATCATACTAAAGCTGCTTGATGCAAATGAAGGGATCTAAACCCAGTTCTCTATGATTAAAAAAAATGGCAATCAAGTTAAAAAGTAGAGGGTATAAAACTATAATTTTGCACATCCTGATGTATGGAACATAGACTTAGTCAGCCATTGGAAAAAAATCAGTGTGTTCACCACAGAAATGAAGATTTTGAGATGGTCAAATGGCTGAACACTGTGAAGGAAATGGAACAGCTTCAACGGGAGATATTAACAGACCCATCCCAGAATATCTCAGCTGGAACATCTACACCACAGTTAAATAGCCCTTCAAACCAAGTCCCACAAGCCCAAGTCATCTGGCATGGGCGTCTAATTGAAGTTGTGTCATTCCCTTGAAGTTCAGTGGCTAGAGCATGGTCCTGCAATGTAGGAAACCAGAGGTTCAAATGTCTTCTCTCTATTAGGAAGAGGGGGAAATTGAATCCAGCACTCCCACATTCCACGTATGCATTCTAACCATTTGGCTACAGGTTGTAAGGGATGCCACCTCTCTGCCACTGCTGCCAGTCACAAAAAAATCCCAGAGAATTCATGTCACATTTGTGAGTATTTGCAGGTCTGCCAAAACTGCATTGTTTGTTAAACAAACTTTGTCCAACTATTTTTGTCCAGCTTTAGTTATATTCACTTTGAGGGTGTTGATCATTTGTTACATGTTCACAGCTTGGGAGACCAGTTGGATTCCTAACTATTGGATAATCAGTTGGCAGCTGTAACCAAGATTACTTTTTTCATAATTATATGGTCAACAAATTGCATGGTTTAAAGGTCTGAACCTAGAACTACTACTCATGTATCCTTGGAATCTTAACTTGGACATTCACTCCCTTGATAGGAGTTAAGTGATTTGCCCAAGTCATAGATTTCACATCTGTGTGTGAGCTTTAAGAGGGTTACAGATAGGTACTGCAGAACCCATAAAGCTGGTCTTCAGAGTAACTATATGCTTGTCCTAAGCATCTTTTGCAAATACACACATGAGTAGAGATGCAGCCCTTGAATTCAGGAGAATGTGTATTATCACTGGGTCATGGAAAGAGAGTACAGACACACAGTAAAAGATAGTCCCTTAACCAAAGATCTTACAACCTAAATAGATCAGACAGACAACCAGTGGGAGATGTGTAGCTATCCCCATTCTACAGATGCTCAAGTTTACAGAAAAAGCCAGGAACTGAACCGAATAATCTTCTGACCCCAGTCCAATGCTTTAACTATGAGATCATCTGTGTTCATCCGTTCCTTTTGTGTACAGATACATGTAATAGTCTACTGACAAATATCCAAACAGAGGTGGGGAAAAACAGTTTTGGATATTTTTTATAAGTTCACTTTCTTTCTCCTGGGACTGTTGAGTAAACAACACATGCAATCCTCCTGATCCATAATTGGTTGGTAATGTCAATGTTACATTTATATTATTTTCAACAGAGAGTTGTGGGTGTATTTTTGTTTTTTTTTATAAAAGCCTTAAAATTCCAAAGTGTTGTTTCTCATATGTCCAACGAGGAGGTTAAGTGAATACTGCAAAGGTGCAGTAGGATTTGCATTACAGACATTTCAACTCCCTTTCCTCCTTGCTGGTACTGCATGCCGGGCATGCACAATGCAGAAATTTAATAGTAATATGCCAAAGCATTATATTCCCCAACAATTCCTTTGTAACTGTGGAAATTGCTTCCTTAATCCTCTGGCATTAACACTTGTTCTAACAAAAGGAGGACAGAAAATGGCCAATTTGAGCCACTAAACAACTTATTGAAGATGTAAAATGAACCCACTCCTAAATCATCAGAGCTCACACAATGAGCAGGATCTGAGGGGTATTTTTGCAAATCATTCTAGGAATGTGAATTTCATAATAAGCCTTATTTATGAGCTCAACACTGGAAGAAAATTGTGCTTTGAAAAATATAGAAAACCTTGCTTTTGATGGTACATACTCAAACACTCAATACAGTTTCCCAAACCTGGGCTGACAGTAGTTACATTATAAAATATTTATATTTTCTGTGTGAATTCCTGTTTAAATAAATGTTTGAGACAGACAAGTTGTCACGGTTCCTCCCCCACTCTGAACTCTAGGGTACAGATGTGGGGACCTGCATGGAAAACCTCCTAAGCTTATCTTTACCAGCTTAGGTCAAAACTTCCCCAAGGTACAAAATATTACATCCGTTATCCTTGGACTGGCCGCTACCACCACCAAACTAATACTGGTTACTGGGGAAGAGCTGTTTGGACGCGTCCTTCCCCCCAAAATACTTCCCAAAACCTTGCACCCCACTTCCTGGACAAGGTTTGGTAAAAAGCCTCACCAATTTGCCTAGGTGACTACAGACCCAGACCCTTGGATCTTAAGAACAATGAACAATCCTCCCAACACTTGCACCCCCCCTTTCCTGGGAAATGTTGGATAAAAAGCCTCACCAATTTGCATAGGTGACCACAGACCCAAACCCTTGGATCTGAGAACAATGAAAAAGCATTCAGTGTTTTACAAGAGGACTTTTAATAAAAAATAGAAGTAAATAGAAATAAAGAAATCCCCCCTGTAAAATCAGGATGGTAGATATCTTACAGGGTAATTAGATTCAAAAACATAGAGAACCCCTCTAGGCAAAACCTTAAGTTACAAAAAAGATACACAGACAGAAATAGTTATTCTATTCAGCACAATTCTTTTCTCAGCCATTTAAAGAAATCATAATCTAACACATACCTAGCTAGATTACTTACTAAAAGTTCTAAGACTCCATTCCTGTTCTGTCCCTGGCCAAGACGACTACAGACAGACACAGACCCTTTGTTTCTCTCCCTCCTCCCAGCTTTTGAAAGTATCTTGTCTCCTCATTGGTCATTTTGGTCAGGTGCCAGCGAGGTTACCTTTAGCTTCTTAACCCTTTACAGGTGAGAGGAGCTTTCCCCTGGCCAGGAGGGATTTCAAAGGGGTTTACCCTTCCCTTTATATTTATGACACAAGTTATAGATTTAAATGTGGTTTGCATTTTCAACTTGAAATGAAGAGTGGATTAAACCATTTTCAGACGTGGAGGGGGTGTCAGAATGGTTAATGTAAATGCTTTTTGGCATCTCCAATTAACCTTTTTGGGCTAATGCAAAATTGGCATCTCCAGTTAACCTTCTTTTGGGAAGGATAGATATATAGAGACTTTAAAGTGCTCACAATTAGAGCTGAGCAGGAAACTGTTTCCCCATCATGTGAATATGTTTGAGAGTTTGGAAAATTTTCATGTTGTGGCATCAGACCAGTGAAGTTTTTCCACCAAAAAAAAAAAAAAAAAGCTGACAAACCAACCTCCATCCCAGAACACCCGATAGCCCAGTGATTAGTGCAGTCACCTAAGATGAGGGAGACCTGGCTTCAAGTCCTTGCTCCAAAACAATCAGAGCAGGGCTTTAATCTCCTGTATCTGAGGCAAGTGCCCTAACCTGCAGGCTATTAATTGGTTTGGGATGGAGGTGTGTCTCTCTCTCTAGGCATTGGGGTCTCTCACAAACTCTCCTGTGGGAGCTGTTTTACTTTTATAAATAAATATTCATTGGGGCAAGGACTTGAACCTGACCCTTCCACAACCCAGGGAATACCCTAACCAATAGATTATAAAGTTAGTTTCTCTCTCTTGCCTTGAGCCAGGCTATTTCAGCTTCCTGTTTCACTCTCCCTTTCTGTAAGCAACAGGACAGCTCCTCCCACCTCTCTGCAAAACCAGGCTTGTGGGGGGGAAGGAGCAGGGACTCTGCTGCAGTCATCTCCCCCCAGGCCTCGGAGAGTAAAGAGCCTCAGGAGCTGAAGAAGTGAGGCTTGGGGAGCAGAACTGATAAGGGAGCTTGTGGGGGCAGAATTAATTGTTAGGCAGGGGGATGGACAGATGTGGGAGTGATGAAAGACATCCTGTCCCGCAAACCTTTTTTTTTTTCCAGACCACTTTAAACAGTGTTTACTCACAGTCCTTTTACAGGGGAGAATCCTCTAGTAAAATGGCAAGTCCTATGGTAAGATGGCAGAGGAAACAGGTATGCATTGCAACATGGGATACTACTGTTCTTACCTCCCTCCCCCAATATCCCACATGCAGAGGGTGCATGTTAATCAGCTGTACTCTGGCCACCAAAGACAGTATGTGAGCATAGATTTGCAAACCGAGACCAGGTAGCTGCATTTAACAAAGTGATATTGAGCCACATAGGGTTTTGTACTGGGTTAGAGGGGAGGCAGGGGTGGCATTACATTGGTTCAAACCATCAACAACCCAATGGTATTTCGTCAAAAAAGAGCATTGTTTTTGCCCCTTTCACACTTTTCAAGAAAAAAAAAAAGAGGGGAAGATATTGCTTTAAAAACACACAGAAGCAATAACATGCTGGAAAGGGCTCTCAGAGGCTCCTTGTTCAAATTCCAGTGTCAGAATGAAGGGAAATTTGGGATTTTTCCCTGCTGCAACTCCAAGGCTATATTTGGCAGGGGGTGGAACATGATAGCCAGGGGCAGGTTTGGCTTGTGCTGTAGTTAGCTGCCTCTGCCCTCAAAGGTAAAATCTTAAGAGTTAGGGGAGTTCTGATAGATAACATCCGCACAGGATTCTCATTTGTGGGTCTTAGTTCCTACGTGTGAACCTATCTACCTGAGGTGTTTTGGAAAAAAGCTAAATGATATCTATAAAGCATGTTGAGATTCTCAAAAGGAAAACCCTATATAATTTTACCTATTGATTCTGACTTTATTGATGTACCTGTGTAAACGAATGGGTAAGAGAGGCACCACAACACAGTGCTGTTAGGATTTTATATTGATTTGAGAAGAAACTAGAAATTTCCCCAACAGCACCCACAGAAAACCTATGAGCAAAATAATCTCAGGGACAACTTTCATTCATTATTATTAATCTTCACTGGGAAAACCAGCACAAATTTTATCATGAAATTGAACATGAAAATTGCAAGCAATATCAGGTGCCTCCAGTTCTTCCTTACTTTCGTTGTTAGAAATACATTACTGGGTTTATCAGAAAGCTAATTAATCAGAGCTACCTACAGAATTAATGCTTTCCTTCCATTTCTAAATTTACTCTCATTTGAATGTCAACAAGCCAAACAGATTCCTTTCTCTTCCTGTATTGTTCCAGACAAGGTTTTCTGTTTATTAGTACTTGAAATGACTGGTCCCTCTCTCTCTTCTTTCCCCCAACACCTACCCCTACCCCCACCCCTCTTGCTTAATTTGGAAGGTTTCATGAATCTCTGATTTTGGTTCTGAATTAGTATGAACCCAGTGGATAAAGTAAACTGAAGCAGGAAAGGAAGCAGACGACAGCAGCTAATGGGGGAGCTTCAGGGAAGCTATTTACCCATTTCCAGGAAGAGGAGGGGCAAACTGGGTTCTGCCTTACTTTAACCCCAGTACAAATCCAAGATCTCAGCATAGAAACTCATTGCTTTTAACTAAAATAAGTTTTATCTAAACAAATTCAGTTCAAATCACAACTCTATGTTTTTCCTATGACAACAATGTGTTAATCCTACCAGTTAAACCAGCTAGTTTGGAGGGTTTTTTGGTTTTTATTTTTAAATATGAACTGTGATGAGTTTTGGGTTTGCAACAAAATTCCAAACCAGGCACATTTTGCTTAATTTTGGCGCATTACAAAAGTTACATACAGCTCTCTGACAATTTTTTTTCTTTTCTTTTCTATTTATTCAGTTGTTCAATATATTTCCCAAACATAATGAACCCTGTATGGTTCCACCAAAATTCAGTTAATATTTTATATTTTCCAAATTTCATGCTTTACAATGTACCAATGCTCATCAACTAATAATGTAAACATTGTGGAGCATGCAGTTTGGAAAAAAAATATATGAATGATCAAGAAAGGACAGCTGTGGTCTAGTTGATTATCTATTGGGCTAGGATTCCAAACATTGGGTTTCTATTTGTGATTCTGCCACGGACTCAATTTGTGTGACCTTAATCAAGACACTTAGCCTTCCCTGTACCTCACTTTCCTCATCAGTAAATTTTAGATACTGGAGTCTGGCTTTGTAAAGGTTTGAGATATATAGATGAAAACATATTGTTTTTATTCTTAAGTATTTCTTTAGAACATGATGAACATTTCACATTCTGAACATCACAATTATATTCCTCTTTCATTATTTCTTACTAAGATGCATTTCCTATCCACCTTTATTTACTTTAAACATTCTTTTCAGTCTCACATTATTTGCTATTTTTCTCTTGCCCTTTTGCTGTTATTTTATTGATTTTTTTTGTGAACTTAATGGAATTTCTGTGTCTATATTCTCTCTACTTAATTAACTATTAGCTCCTATATCAACTTTTTCATTTCCTGTTTTCCTCAAGTACTGGACTCCATGCAGCCCTTATACTTACTCTCATAAAATAACTGTGAATGCAATCATATTTTCTTATAATAAATGTTCCCTGGGACCTTTTTGGACAGATATGTTAAATTGCAGAAGTGAAGTTTTGACAGTACAATTAAGATTTTATTTCCTTCACCCTGTCTAATACCATAATTAGTGCAATCAATCTGCTAAACTGCCCCAAACCCACACTTCTTCTATGGAGGTCCATTTCTGCATGGAGATGTGCTAGGCTACTCCTTTGTGTACCCCTTGTAGCAAGTTGTTCATGCCCTAGCTCTGGAGCCAAATTCACTTTAGTTGTTGCAGGAGGTCACATTCATATGCTAGCTACATCAGCTGCAGCTTTGATAGAGGGATTCACCCCAAAAGAGGAGCAAGTAATGTTTCCATCAGTCCCCTCCCTCTGATATTAGATTATGGCAAAGCACACTTTGTTTTCTCTATTGGCTCAATAGAAACCCCACCAACAGAGGACACTAAGGGGATCTACTCTATCAGTTTATCTTTTGGTCAGTTTGGCTATGCCTCTCCTTAACTAGCTTGCTGTCTCCTGATTTCCCCAATGAAAGCAAAATTTTAGTTCATTTTTGCTGTTACTATCTTTCCCACATTAGACTTTGAGGAGAAGGGTTAGGGCATCTGGACCAAGGAAGAGATATCAAATGTTAGGTGCAACTCATAATAGATGGAGTAGCCACCATCATACTGGGTAGCCTATTAATCCATAGATTCATGTTATAGTGAATTGCATGTGGTCTACTTGCCCCATAATCAACCCTACAAATACCTTGCCTACTGCTACTTGTGGAGCAAGAAAGAGAGAAGGATTAAGAATATGTGAGGTAGTGTGTCTAAAGAAGACAGACATCAAATGCTAGTCTGCAAAACTGTCTACAGTACTTAATTACCACAGAAAGAGAGGTAGGCCATTTCAACAAGCACAGCACAAGATAGAGAAGTATGGAAATGTGTGTATATATACATATACACACACACATATACATACAACATTTTGCAGGTAACATTCAAAATGGAAAAGCTGGACTCAGTTTGTCATGTACACTAAGAATGCAAGGGAAAATGTGTGCGCAGGATGAATGCCAGATTATTCAAGCAAGTATAGTGTATTACAGAAAGCAGCACCAGAGCTCAATTTTAATGTCCTCTCTGTGCAGTAAGTCTACAAATTACTGTTGCTCAACTGACTTTATCCAAGCACCTCCTTCCCCTGTTACAGAAGTCAAATTTTCCTCTTGTAAAAGTGAATGGGGTTCAAACAGTGGTACATACAAGGAAACATAGCCCTGAAAATAGTAAGTAATAAATGTATTTTTTTTAAAAAATAGCAAGAAGTAGGCTTTTAAGTAGGCAATTAAGACCCATAGAAAGTGGTTAGAAAAATGGTGACAGAATAACTATAGCTCATTGGGAAGCTGTTTTCCTGTTCAAGGAAAATATTCAAGATTTTGAACGTTTTTCCCCATCACAAATTGGAATGAAAAGTCAGTCTCAAACATTTTTGCAAATTGAAAATTTGAAAAGAAAAATCTGTTTGAGTCCATCAGACTGTTTTGATCATTGTGAAATGTTTTGATTTCAACTTTTATTTTTTGTATTACCTTTAGCTTAAATTTCTAAAAGTAGAAAGTAATTTGAAACCAAAAATTAGAATTTGAAACTTTTCCCTTACTTTTTTTTAAAAACAAATTTATCCAAACCAACCCTCTCCTACAAATTGTTTTGATTTCAACACACCTTCATTTTCCAAGGGAAGAATGCTTAATTGAAAAATTGCCAACCACCCCTAATAATGTCTATACCTGAGCTAGTTACATCTTTTAATACAGTTACCAAATGTTATAAAACAAAATATGCTGAGAAAGTTACAAAAGTACTTTTGTTTTTCCTACTATATTAGAAGGGATACTAGGTTTTTTTTGTTATTGTTTTTATGGGGGGGGGGGACAATTCTATAGTTTTTCTTGGGTCAGTAGGCATTCCAAAGGGTCTGTGAAATTGCAAGCCTGTTGGGTCTCTTCTTGAGCTGGTCAAATTATTCATAGCAAATAATTATCCAATAAATTCAGCCCTATTTTCTGTTTGCAAATCATATGCAAATCAATCCTAATTTTGTGTTTTCCATGGAAAGTGCTTTCTGCATAATTTTAAAAAAATGAAACATTTTGCTCCAAAAGTAAAACTGTTTATTCAAATATCCTGCCGCTATGCCTCACAGAAATTGTAATTCAGTTTCCTCATGTCCCCGTTCTCTTCTATTAATTGGGCTCACCCAACTGAACTACATTTCGTATGATGCACCACCATCCATGTGACTGTTATGATGTAACCACGCTGCCTCACCATGACACAAAATCCTGTTGTAACCTGGGAAATGTAGTCCAATCACAAATCCCAGCCTATAGTGGAAAATGGGTGCTTGAGGCACCTAAACTACAGCTCCCAAGAGGTACCATGGCAGCATGTCCAAATAAAAATATTTCAAGTTTTGGACAAACTATATTCATTTAGGATGTGGGGGGGCAGATTAAGGACACCAGCTTGCCCAATGGGAAAAAAAAACAATGAAAACAATTCTTTTGGTTTGTTTTTGTTAAAAATTTCCCTGGGTGAAAACAGCAGCATTTTCCCATGAGCTCAATTAAGTAGTTTGGCTGAAGAAATTTCAAGCCTTTGGATTGTTCACTTTGATTATTCAGTATCAGTCATTTTGTTTTGTGAGAATCACGCTGTATTTCTGCTCCCCACCTGAAGATCGAAATTTGTTAAACAGAGAAATGAGGAGAATAATGAACAAACATTGAATAATGAAAGAACAAATACTCTTGTTTACACATTAACATATTTGTCTGTGTTCCACTAGAGGCATTCCTACCAACAGCTCCCCAAAAATTAGTGCAAACAGCAACTGGTTTGTGAATAGATAGTTAGACATGTGAACTTAGCCAAATTGAACTGCCATTTGGAATTGGAACAAATTTTAATTTACACTGAGATTTTTGCAATATTTTTTGCAGTATTTCATTTTATAGTATTTGACTAGCTCTGGTCCTTTCTACTCTTAACTCCTTTTTTTCCAAACACAAAATTTTAGCAATGTTCTAATCGACATCACATGTGTCTTTCTTTTCCATACTCAGAACTAATTAGTTTAATCTCTTCCATAGTAAAGAGTTAGCAAGAATTCAAATAATTTGAATTGACTGGATTTTCAGCAGTGAGCCACATACTGGTCCTGTAAAACTGCTAAACTTGTAAGGCTGTCATGGCAAAAAAAATTCATCCCAGCTCCCTTCTGATCTGCCTACAGGAAGGGCAACACCTAACCCTACATTCCACTACTGGAAATTAATATAATACATTCTTCTATTTAAAAAGAAAACCATTAAGATTAATTTTGACTGATTGGAACCAAATTATGACTGGCTATGTGAAAACATGGAAAAACTGCCCATTCTATTTCAGAACCACATGATGAAAAAAGTACATCCCAATTGCATTCCCACAAAAATCCTAGAAGATGCCCCTCCATAAATCCTTCATAAGCAGGGTGTTACTGAATGTCACCAAGCAGTTTGTGGTGCGTTCTATATATTAATATGCACATGCTTTTTGACACCATAGCAGGTGGTACCCAGAGCTTTCCAAACAAATTATTCCTAATCTTAGTAAGGATAGGCAGCATCTGGGGCTAATTTAACTGCCTGAAGATGGTATGCATTAACACTGCTTTTGCAGTATATGTTTGTGCAACGATTATGTTGAACTTCCTAGAATTTGGTCCCTGCTTTTTGAATCAATGTACTGTCCTTAGCTCTTGTAATACAACAGCACCTCAGTTTTAATATTTTTAGAAATGTGCAAGCAAATAGATTCATGATGTCACAACAAACATTCATACTTCGCAGCTTCTCACTTGTTCATAGAAACCTCAAACAGACTGCTAGTCTGGTCAGAGGAAGACAACATAATTAACATGCTTACAATACTTCAAGTTTCCTTTCTCTGCTTTCACCATTAATAATGTTATGAAATTATTAGCTATTGATCAATCAGAATGCTACACTTCTGTTTATTAAAACTAAATCTAAAGGGAGAGAAACAATCTTAGCAATCCTTTAATTTATATTACGTGTGTATGTGTGAAGTCAGTAATGTGCTAAACATATATATATATTCATATTTTAAACAAATGTTTTATATTAAATCATATATATTTCTTACTTTAAGACATTACTGATTTCATCTTATTGTATATCATGCATGGGCAGTTCATTGAGTATTCTGTATTCAAAAACAGAAACTAAATGTTTTGCCTATGGAGGGCTGCCTTGGTGCTTGATGTCAAGCCCTTGCTCCAAAGGATGGAAGCATTAAAGATTCTCAGTGAAGCAGATAGAAGAATTATTTTCTTTCATATGGGAAAAAAAAACACATTTTCCCCTAGTCTCATTTTTAGAAATGGTTCAGTCATTTGGGCTGAAACATTTTAAAAAAATCAGCCTGAGGGAGATACCCCACATGGAAAATTTCAGCCTAGACTGTTATTTGATAAAGTTATAAACAACCAAAAGCAGGGACTTGTAATAGGAAGTTGGGAGGCAACCTTAAACAAAGGCAGAACTACTATCCCTGCCTCTGCCTTTATTTTAAAAGAGAAGTCATAATGAAGAACACACTATTTGTGAGGTTACAGTGACTGAGGTAATGCTGTATCTCTAGGACCGGCTGAAAAAAAGCTACTGCAAAAACTCCTGGTAGTCAATGTTGCATTCTTCATACTACCACTGTATCTGAATGGCTGTGGACATTTTGATACAGATTATAAACAGCACAATTCAAGGACTAAGTTCCAAGCTGAGAATTGCATATATAGTTGAAAAAAGGTGGCTGTAGTCTTTGGTGTCATGTTTGACTGACCCTGCTCCATTGGCACAATCAATATTAACTGATTCTCTGTTTTACTGACAGATCAGTTAGGCTTTAAGGTGCCATCAGACTCCTTGTTGTTTTTGTGGATACAGATTAACACAGCAACCACCTGATACTCTGTTTTACTAATCTTCTATATATTTATATTATGAATATCAGCAGGGGAGTCAAGCTTATTTGGGCCTCTTCTGAAGAGGTCAGAACCTCACCCACCCTTTCAAATTTTATTTCACTTATTTTTCCAAGGGCAGAGTTCTGGAATTTTTCTAGCAACTAACTGCAAGAGGTTGTCTCTCAGAGTCCTTTCAAATGTTACAGAAAGTCTGGGCAGATAAGAGCCTTCTAAGATTAGGGGTAAATTTCCCTGCCTACCTGGTAGCGTCCCATCATAGGCAACTTTGGCAGAGCAGACTTGCTCCTGCCTACTTTCTAGCCTACAAAGAGCTCAGAGACCTTCTTTTGGTAAAACACCTTGTGCATTTTATTTACAGTGTTCTTTTCCTACTACCTTTACAGAATACACAGTATGTTATCAACAGTACCATGGGGACCTCCACTGCCAGGCTGAGCCAGTAAACACATAACTCTCATAACACTAACTCAAGACCTACTCCTCTGATTTTCTCTTACCCTCACCCTCTTTAGGCTGGTTTCTTGTGCCTTTAGTAGCCACTGGCTAATAAGTTAATTAGTTTTTAACTCTCAACAGCCTATCTCACTCAATCATTTGGATGCAGTTCCCAGAGTCAGGTGCACTCCACTGCAACTAATAGAAGTTGCAGTAATTAGAGTGCTGGCTGGGAACCTATGAGTTTTCTGAGGGAGCTGGAGGATTTTTTAACCCCAAATAGAGTCATGTTGGATACTGAAGAATAGTCTATCAAAGAAGGAGAATGAATACAAAGTAGTGTGTGTGTGTGTGTGTGTGTGTGTGTGGAGAAAAGTGTAGAAGCAGAATTGGATGGTGATATCAATAAAAAAGCAAAGCTGAGGACAGAAATAATCCAAAATGTTTTAATGATAAGATCCCTCGCCAAAGAAATAAGATTAGGTAACATTACACCTGTGATTCAATTAGAAAAGCATAGGGGATATAGTAAGAGCTCAGAGGTTGTGTGATGGGGATCTTTTACTTGAATGTAAAAGCAAAAGATCAGGGGAATAAACTGCTAAAAACTAAAATGCTAGGGACAGTTAAAATAAATTGCCAGCTATCATAGAATTTAACTAAACCAAACAGAGTAATCTATGGAACGTCCTTAGATCTGAAAAATGATGATATAACTAAAAGCAAAGGAAAAGATAAAGGATAAAGTAATTAAGTGACTAATTAGTAAAGGAGGAGGAGAAAGCAAGTCATCAACAGCAGTGCAGATTACATTTAAGGGAAGGACTCTACTTGAGAAAGTAACACTAGGGGTTCATATGTTTAGAACCAAGCTATTGAGCCTTCCTTCACTAAGGTATTATGAGTAATAATGGTGGGAGCATGTAGTACATGTTGAAAGAGGAAATTGGATGTGGTAAATGTGGAGAAGAACATTCCTAAGAAAATTGCAAAGAAGGAGCAGAAGTCAAGTGTAGTTACAGACTAGCATATAGATGGTATATTGAGGCAAAACAAACTCCAGAGATACAAATGGCAAAATGTGTTAACATATCTTATATGGAAGCTGCAAAGAGGTTCTCAAAAACGTCAGGTGAAGAAGGAAGAGAAAATCAGCACAGGAAAAGGGGAACTACAACTACTGACACACCCTCGGTCTACAATAAATATGATAAGCACTGCAGAAGGAATAGCCAGTGGCACACTAGTAGTAAAAAGAAAAAGGTTTATTGCATTTATGATTTGAAGTGATCAATTGCACAACACAAAAAAAAATTACAGCAAGGGCAGCAGAAAATGTTTGTATATTAGTAATCTGTCAATGGATCACATTCATACGATTTTTGAATGAGGTTCACGGTGAAATATGTCTGGTAGGGGGATCGCAGTCTTTTGCTGGAATGCACCCAGTTTGATAGTCTTAGTCAATAACGAAAAGAAAATATCCAGAAAATGAAAACTAAACTAGATGTTATATGTATCCAGGAAACACAGTTGGTTAAAAAGCTTGCTTTTAAAATTCCAGAGTATATTGCCTGTGAGTATACCCAAAACCTAGGAAGAAGAGGCTTTTGTACCTTCATAAGGGCAAGATTAAATTTACATAGCAATAGATAACAAAGAAATAAGTCTGCAATATACTGCTGTTAAGACCCCAAGGTAGAAGAGAAAACTTTCTTTAGGGCTTTATAATACCTATAACACATATAGGAAATTAGAAAGCTTGGTATTACAAGAAATAGTGAAAAATCCTAAAAGACCATGTGTTTTATATGGTGACCTAAATAGTCACAATACACTGTGGGGCAGTGAGAAAACAGATAGCAATGGCAAGTGGTTAGAAAAGTAGATTGTTTTTGTCAGTGAAGTGGTTATAAATGATGGCACACCAACTACATATAATGCAGCAGATGGTCGTTTTTTTCTTGTTTAGACCTGGGAATCCTAACAGCAGATGCAAGTGGGAAATCTATAAGGAAGAAGGAATAGGGAGTGATCATTTCCCTACATTTATTACTTTTCAAGGGTAAGGCAAGTTAAGGTTGAAGGTAATGGAAAATTATCCACCGGATATTTTAAGAAAGCTAACTGGGAGCTATTTACAAGTAAGTGTCCTGAATTTGAGAATGTTCATCATGTGAGTGATGACATAGAAAATGTCAGTGACACTATAATAAAGGGATTAATAGCAACTGCTACTGTAGCCATACCTAATACACTAAAGTACCAAAATCCACTTCCATGGTAGAATGAGGAGAGCAAAATGCCAATTAAGAAAGGAGCAAAGCTTATAAACAAGCAAAATATGCAATGAATAGTAAAGCACTAGTGAAGTATACAAGAAACAAGGCAATAGCATAAAGAATTATAAACAAAAATCAGGGAGAGTTGAGAAAGTACTATTAGTAGATCAATAAAGATACGAAGAGATCAGAAATATACAGACAAATTAGAAGAAGGAATGGAATTCAGACTGAGTGTCACAGCCCAGGTTTTATTAGAACTGATAAAATAATTAGAAGTTTGATAACAAGAAAGCAGAAGTTTTAGCCAAAAACTTTCCAAGGGGTGAGTAATGATGAAAATCTAAGTGCAGTTTTCTGCCAGATTAAAAGACAATTCTTTGAAGAGAATCATGAACTATTATGTATGTCAGGTAAACATAAAGGTATTATTCTGAATGAATGGTTTTGCATGTGGGAACTTGAGAAAGCTATTGATATCAGCAAGAATATATCCCCAGGTAAAGATAATCTATGCAATGTAATGTTTAAATAGCTCTTAAAACAATTGAGGTTTCTCTTGGAATTATATAATACTATATGGGGATAAGGAGTGATACTGATAGGGTGGCAACCTGCAGTAATTATTCCAATACAAAAACCAGGCAAATTATCCACAGGTGACTGTGTATAGCCCTTACTTCCTGTTTGGGTAAAATTATGGAGAAAATGGTGAATGAAAATTGGTTGTCTATTTGGAAAACAATGGCATTATAGATAAGATGCTGAGTGCTTTTAGAAAGGAAGCTACACCATTATATTTCAGTTTCTAATTTAACAATATGATCAGAAAAGTATGAGGTACAAAGGTTTCATGATAGCTGTCTTTCTAGATATTGGAAAGATGTATTGTGTGATAGATGGAAGGTTTGTTGTAAAATGTAGGTGCTCCAAGGATAAACAGAAGGATGTATGGGTAGATTTGGGACTGTTTGAGTAAAAGGACCATGCAGGTTAGAGTTGAGAAACTTTATATTGACTGTATATAAGTGAACACAGGGTAGTGTTATCAACCCAACCTTATGCAATATATGATAAATGATCTTCCAGAACGAATACGTGCTGGGGTTGGTATCACTCTAGTTGCAGATATTGTGCTCTGTGGGTTAGGGAAAGGAATATTGAAGCAGCAGAAAAGAGAATCAATAAAGTGTTACAAGAGTCCTCTGATTGGAGAAATGCATGCTGGTTTCAAGTTCATTGCCAAAACCAAAGGACTGATCATAACAAAAAGGAAAGTTACAAAGGAATGTAAACCATATCTATATGGGGAACAAGCAGATATACTTAAAAGGTATAGATTCCTAGGAGTAATATTTGCTGCTAAATTACTTTGGAGACATAATATAGACTATGTTCAAGATAAATGTATAGGAAAGATTAAGTTGCCTAAAAGTCTTGCTGGGACTAATTAGGGGTCAGATAAGAAAACACTGTTGATGGTATAATAAGTCTTAGACTGGTTATTGACTACAGTTGCCAAGCGTCTGGGTCAGCAGAAAAATCAGAACTTAAAAAAATTAGATTTAATACAAGCCCAGGCACTACAAATTGTGTGTGGTGCATTTATTATCCTACCTGTATGAACACTACCAGTAGCTTCTAGTGAAATGCCAGTTACACCACTAATGAAACTACTGGACCTAACTTTCTGGGCCAAAGTTAATGGGAATTGTAATTATGAAAGTACCAGATGTATGAGCATTGTTGTGAATTTGATAGGTGAACTATAGCACATCATGTTAGAACTCCACATGCCATTCAAGTTAGTGTGGATGAAGAAGTTGAAAGACAAGGAAAAACTAAATGAAGTCAAAACTTTTAGTCAAGAGAAATTCAGTTATGGATGGAAAGTCGCACGTCCAAATGTGGGTTTAGGTTTATTTTCTCAACTTAAAAGTAAAAAAGAGACAGTGGGTATTAAAAATGAAGCATACCTATATAGATGAAAAGTGGAGTGCATTTAGTCAAATATATACAGATAGGGCCACAAAAGGAAAAAAAATAGGGACAGCATATTGCATAACAAAATTTGGAATTAGTACATCTCAACGAATTCCTGGTTTTGTAGCTGTCATGACAGCAAAACTAGTGTTAATTATGCAAGCATGAAATTGGATCTTGAACACACAGCAACAGCAGTCATTTTTTCAGATTCAAACTCGGACCTTATGGTTGTCTTAGTATATAGAAGTGATTCAATCTATGAAATTATATTTCTAATAATAGAGTTAGTAAAGGATAATAAAGATTTAACATTAGCTCACTTCCCAGCACATACCGGGATAACTGAGTAAAATGGTGGACAAAGCATCTAAAACTGTTGTAAGTAATGGAAAGATTGGCATAGAAATACCCTTCAGTAAACAGGAAGTTAATAGCCTAGTACAGAAAAATTTAAGAGGAATGGCTAACAGTTGAATTAATGGGAAAAAAAAGATGACTTTTTTTCTCTTAATTGTGCCCTAGAGTTGACGATAATGACATAGTTCGGAGCCTGGATAGGAAAAAAGAAGTGATTTTGTTTAGATTACTGACTGGCCATTGTGGCTTAAACCAAAATCTTTTTTTTTTAAATAAATAGACACAAAGATGGACTATGTGTGCTCTGTAAGGTGGAAAAAAATTATCACCTTTTATGGATTTGAAAGGGGTTTGATAAAGAAAGGGAAAATCTTTCTGAGAAATTCAAACATCCTCAGGTAACAAAAGTTACATTGTTGTTTAGTACAAATATCGGGCAAATGGAGTAGTAGTAGAAAGGAGTTGTAACATTACCTGAAGGACAAAGGACAGAGTTAGAGAATATAAATAGCTAAATATTTAGGAATTTATAGTTGGTGGTGGGCTGGCAGCTATAGACTAGTTTAGTTCAGTCCAGTCCAGTTTACTTCACCATCCCCCTACCGCAAAAGCAGCTCAGCTGCTGTTGCCTAGCACTTTGTCATAGCAACAAAGAATAAAGCAAGCCTTCGACCTACCAAAATGGTCAGGTGGTGAACTGAGAGAGTTCCCATAAGCACGCAGACATTTAGGGTCTCATTTGGTACTGTGCTGAGTAAATTCAGTGACTTCTGAATTCAAGAGGACCAGATGGCCCTTCCAAGCCGGTCATGATCAGCTCACATCATGATGCAGGATCAAACCTTTAAACAGTGTTTTCCCCTATCGTCTCTGATGATGTCTGGGGATAAGGGCCTGTAATATATTCTCATACTGCCCTCAAGAGCAGCCATTTTTGACCTCTGTGTTCCAGATGTGGTTAAGCATTTCTTTACTGAGATGTGAGTGCTCCAGAGCTGTGTCTATATATTGATGCTTTCTGGTCTTGTGACTGCTGCACCCCTGTATGCTGTTTTGTTGCTAATAGAGAGTTTAATTCTGAAATAATGCCATAGCAGTGTAATAAAAAATATAACAGAAGCATCACACAAGAGATACAACTTATTCTTAAAGAACTCAGACTGTCACTCAGCTGGAGTGAATGCTGGGAATCACCTCAAATCAAAGAAAAAGAAAAAAATCAATATATTCAGATTAGCGATACCCCCGCCGTTCATGTTTGCCCAGAAGAATCTGTTTCCCTATAAATTGAATTAAAGATCTAAAAATATAATAAAGCACTGTGTTTACTTTTCATATTCTCAATCAAATTCTCTGGAGAGAACTGTCAAATGGATTCAGTGCACAGAACAAGGATGTTAAGAATTTGGTCAGGAAAACATCTCTGGGTAATCTTTAGGTGTAATGTGGGATCAGCCTCTGCAATTTGAATCCAAAAGATTTTCTATTATGCGTGTTGATATGAAAGGGTTAGTAACTACAGAAGTGTTTACCTACAGATACTTCTGTAGCCAAGTAATCCATTAATTATAAATATCTGGTTGTACAGAGAGAAATATTTACTGAAGGCTGAGCAGTGCCCTCTCTGTATAAAAGTGCCCTCTCCATCACAAAACTGTTACAGCTTCTTTAACTCCTTTCATGGCAGGATCTAGGTTTTCTAATGCATCAGCAGCACAATCTCTCTAGTAAAGGGATAATTATAACACTGTGCCTGCTGTGCCAAAGAGTTAATCCCATCAGGTGTAGAGATATATATTGTTTTTACATAACTCGTTTGTCTTAACTAATTAACTTTTCATATTAGAGATAGGGATGAACCAAGGAGAGGTCAGATTTGATTTAAACTGAGATGGGGTGGTATTGAATTGTTCTGATTTAGGCTCCTCTCTTGAAAGATTTATACTCTCTAACACACACACACAAATACACACACAAATTAAAATTATACAATTAAAATAAAACATAACTACATATTTTACCAAAAAAAATGTGGCTGTGAATTTCTATGATCAATACAGTCCGTTGTTAAATATGATATGATATAGTATGCTGGAAGGTGTGGATGGGGTTTTGGATCCAAAGAATCCCAGACTTCATTAAAGCCAATGAATGTGCCTAATCCTTTTTTAGGCTTAAATGAAGGATCAATCAAGCCCCTTTATGCAGGTAAAACAGCTGCAGAGTATGGAGGCTACTGCTCAAGGCACTAGGCCATATTGCCAAGGCAGAGCTAAGCCAGGGATTCCCCTGCGTGCAAATGTTGGGGCGAAGATAGTGATTGCAGGAATTGGTGTGTTGGAGGAAGCAAGTCTTGAGAAAGAGTTGTGTGTGTGACACTGAAAGGAAGCAAAGAGACAGAGCTTCTTGGGCACAGATCTCGCTGGAGTGGTGTACTTGGGGATTTCTGAGCATGGAAACTTCCTACTGATGTTTGTTTCTATTGCGTTCACCCAAAGAAGACTGCGTGTGTGTGTTCTCTATACATAAAAATATTACTCCAAGAATATACATGATTTTGACACTTTCTTGGGGTGCCCAGGATTAGCAGTCACAATGTTACTTACCCCCTGTCTCCAGAAAGAGGAAGATTTTGCCTGAAATCAACTGGATGTCACCTCCCTGAACCACCAGTCTGTTAGCTACCCAAACAATCTCCTCAGGGCTCTTCCTGCACCTTGCAGGTTAATAATAGGTGCACCCAAGTCCCAATAAAGCATCCCCCTGTAGTGTCCAGCTCTTACCCACTTGAAACCCTCATAAATTACGAGGTAAGCTGGCCCCAAAGGAACTGTGCACACACTGGCCTTTTTGTTTCAACTATCACCTCCAATATAATATCACAGCACTGAGATATAGTTATAGTGAAAATAATCATACGTTTATTATCAAAGGCTAAAATTTAAGAGATAGTGAGTCAGGATAACAAATGGTTGTGTATATTTATAACACGCTTCTTAGACTCTAAGCTTACCTTGAACAGGCTAACAACCTTTGTCTAAATAACTTTCTCACCTAAAGCAATCTACCTGTGTTTCCAACCAAAATGGTTCGGATCCCCCTTTAATGAAGGCAAAATGTGATATACTTTTTGCTTCCTCAGTGAAAGATGAAAAGGTATCCTTATATCCCCAAAGTTTATTGTTTGTACCTCAAAGTCAGTTTGTACCTCAAAGTCTCTGGTGTTTTGCCTCTCTGTTGACTTCACATACAAATGGCTTCCATTGTGTTGGCTTACAATGATTATATTTGACAGAAAGATACACATCTTACCTCCATCTGGAAGAAACCTGTTTTTCCCCTTTGAGTGGTGACAGACTTTAAAACTTATTTTCAGTACATACACACAACTCCTTAAACATCATCTGTACATACAATGATTAAGAGGATCGGTGTAATATAAGTTTTGATACCTCATGTGACCCTTTGAATAAATACTATGAAAGCAATGTGTTGGGTGTAGTGAGTTTGTCAGGCTTGTCAACAGTTACTATTCTAGAACAGTGATCCCTTTGTCAGGAGTTATTGACAGATTCTAAGGGTCACAGATTCGTAACACTGGCTGCTTATCCAAGTGGAAACAACCCTGCAGAACACGAAATTTTGGCTACCTGCTTGGGCCAAAGGGGAACAATAGTACAAAAGTTCTACAAAATATAAAATAAACAATGTAGTTTAATCCAACAACAGAATTTCTTGCACAACTGGTGATGTGGGGCTTTAAACATTTGTCTGGCTCATTGGGACTGTCTGCAATAGTGATTGTAGAATTTAAAATGGAGGGGACTCTCTGTTTTATATAAAACACTATTAGTTATTCCTGAGCCTCACAGACTTTTCCACTGATATACCGAGTACCCTCTTTTCTTGGCCAACCCAGGACAGTGCACAACTCTGCATAGGGGCATAGTATGGCTGCTGGAGCTTGGAAATCCATCTTATTTGTGGATTCTCTCATTTTCCTGCTCCTTCTGTAGGAGAGACACATGAGACCCACAGATTATTTCAGCTGTTGGGTTGCAATGGACTCTGTAGAGCATCTGCAGAGCCACTCAGGGCCCTAAGCAGGAGAATTTTTCCTTCCCTCCTTCACCCATGAATCAGTGCATGGCTGGATCTGAATTTTAGCTAATCTGTATAGTAAAAGTGATTTGTTTGGGGTTAGAATAACATTAACTCTTACACATGTGTCTCAGTTTTCCCTACTGCTATGCAGTCCAGCCCTAGAAATCCTTAATAAAGTGAGTAGTCATTAGCCTGGGATTAATCATTTGCTTGAGGGTTTGCAGAATCAGGCCCAGAACACACAGATGGTTTTTTTCAGAAATAGGTCAGGATGGATTAGCCCTTTGTCTTGTTTCGAGTGCATGCTTCTGAATACAAAGACAAGTATGGAAAGGTCTAGTGTCATCACTGACATTTAACGACAAAAATGAATCTTTGTGAATGTACAGTAATATGATTTTAATTCTTGAATGAATTGCATGGATTCTGAGCATAAACAGTTTGGAAATCTGATGCTAAATCAACAATTTGTTAGCCCAAGCTCTCAACAAGAAGCTTGTCTCAGAAGTCGGACATAAACTAAGGAAAGTCTTACATACTGCTTACTTCATCTTCACTTCCTGTATACTTTAGCACACACAAAGCATGTCTCCTTCAAATACCTATAAAAATTAAAGCCCCTGAGGCAATATCAAAGTACTGACTGAGTGAAGATTGTATTCCACTTTGACATAATTCCTTTCTTATTGTTCAATAACTTCCTTTCAAACTGCAACAATATAGAAACATGACAAGGTTGTACTGTTATTATGGTAAGAGGAGAGATAAATGTCTATCAGTGAATTCTTACCAGAGGAGCATAAAACTATAAACTGTGTGGGCTGTTTTTTAAATATTCACATTTCTTCTTCCCTTTCGCCTCTCATTTTATTCACTGTTTTATTGCAGATATATTTTCCCTCAATATTTAGTAAAACAAATTCTGATCTAAATTATACCTGTACAACCCTATGGATGTCAGTTGAGTTGTAGAGGTGCTACTTGGGGAAAAATTGTGCCCAATATTAAATGGGATTTGTGGAGATTGAGAGGTATGAAGCAGTTTGTTTTCCCCATCCTCCCAAAATACACTAAACAACTAAAAAGAAAAGGAGTTAACAGTTTTACTAAAGAAAATGATTATACCACACATTTTGGGCCAGATGCTCTGCAGGTTTTAATATGCTTATTTACACCAGCTACAGATCTGACCCATTAATGTTTGCCATTTTACAACAATAAAATTAGGTAATCAATAGGAGTTTTGAAAATCCCACTAAGCACCTAAATACCTTTGAAAATCTGGTCTTAAGTCCTACATTTTCAAATAATACTGGGAATTTGGGTACTTATCTTGAGACACCTTTAAGGGCCCTGATTCTCAGAGTGTTGCCCCAGCATTTTCTGAAAATCAAGTCCTTTTCAGGTGTCTCCAGCTCAGCTCTCAAATACTGAAGCACTCAAAATCACTAATCTCTTTAAACAAATTTAAGCCTTTAAAGTTTCATAAAAATGTAAAAGAATCTGGAATTCCCTTGCGAGTTTCAGTATCATCTCAATCCCTTAATTGCATTGTGTAACATTATATAATTAAAACAGGACCATGTAGATCATTGTTGCTACCACTATTATATATTACAACAAGTCTTGCACAAAGTATGTCAGTAAGGCGTCAATGGAAAAGTTATGGTTTACTGAATATGATTATGCTATTTGCATGCATGTATCTATCATTTTTGTATCTCAAGTTATGAATATTGACTCTATGCCTCTATTTCAAATATGTTTGCTCCTGTGGTAACACCCACAAGGTACATTACATCTGGTCTAGCCAGCACATTGTGAATGGAGTATTCAAGCTGATGGCCCATCAATGAACACACTGTGCCATGGAAGAAGCTTATCTCCACCTGATGGACTTTCCTGTGGACGATCCAGCCAGAATATTGGTAATGGCCCCTGCAATGACTCATCAAAGCATGCAAGGGCATGTGACGAGATCATGTGACACTGGACTCCATCTTGTGCCTGTACTTTTCCACTAAATGTGCTGGGTGCTTTGCTGGGAACAATGAGTTTCGCTCCACATGGCAGAAGCTATAAAAGGTCCTGGAAATATCTCATATTTCCATTTTGCCTCTTTCCTGCTCTGATCTCTGGACTATGAATTTATACTATGGAAGTATTCCAACCGAGGGACTGAAGATCTTCCAATCTTTTGGAAGCAACCAGAGACTTAACAAGCCAGCAGTTTATTCTGTCACTGCTTCAAGCCTGATCCAAGAACTTTGCAATTATTGTATATATTTGATTCCTTTAACCAATTAAAACTCTCACCTCTTTCTTTTTGCTTATAAATAAACCTTCGGATATTAGATTCCAAAGGATTGGCAACCGAGTGATTATTGAGTAAGATCTGAGTTATATATTGACCTGGGTATTGTGACTGGTTCTTTGGGATCAGAAGAATGCTTTGGTTGATTAAATTTATTTTAAATAACCACGCATCATTAAGTCTGGGTGTTGAAACAAAGACTGGAATACCTAAGGTGGCTGCATTTCTGACTTTTTGTTAGCCAGTGTGGTGAGACAGAAGTTTTCTTTTGTTGCTGGTTTGGTATATCTTATGGAAGAATAACCACCAGTTTTGTAGTGTGCTTGCCTTATTGCTTAGCAGTTTGTCCTGAATCTTGTATTCTCAGTTTTCACCCACTGAGGGACGCTGAGACATTGTACATTCAAATTCTAAATCTCCATCACTTCTCTTCTTTTAGTAAAAACCTTTTTTCACTAGAGCTGTAGACATTTAATATTTTTGGTTTCTTTATTTTAGCAAATATAACTTTGACACATAGGGCCTGATTTCCCCACTGCATTATCTCATATTCTGACAGTGTATCTCCACTGATTTCAGTGAAACTTTAAAGTGATGAATCAGCACCTGAAACCTCATGCTTAAAGAAGCAGGATGCATGTTCCTCAGATTTATACATTTTATGGAGAGGGGGAGGTGCAATTGTAATTCACCTCTGATAGATTGCAATTCTATCTGCACGGGGGATTATGAAACGGGAGCAGCAGAGCACTCCCAGTCGCCTCAGCATCTTATCTGCTTACGACTTCCTTCAACAGCAGCTGATAGTCTTCAAAACATTCAGTAAGATCTTCAGTTCTTTGATGCACTGTGTCTAGTATCTATTGATTCAGGAAGCTATAGGTTTCAGGCTGGGTTGCTGAGCGTGTGACATTTCCTTCTTTGAACATGACCCCTAGAGAGTTTCACAGGTGAAGGCTCTTGCTTATTCTGTTCATTTCTAGGATGTTCTCCATGGTGTTACACTACTGCATAAATGCATCATATTTATGTTTAACAGGTTCATGTGATATAGTGGTAGCCACTTTTACTGAGTCACCACCTACCCTAAGCAACTGCCTCTAGATTTCCCCAATTGTTTTACAATGTTAAATTACTTACATTAAGTAACTACCTTGGCAGTGCAAATAGAAACTGCCTAAAACTAACTACAAATACAGTAGTGCCCCTGTTCTAGGAAAACAGCTAAGCCTTTTTGTACTTTAATGGCAATAGGGCACAAGTTCTATACCCTCATAGTTTGTGCACAGGAGACTTTCACTTTACATACACTGTTTGGTGCTTTGTCATGAAGTAGAGAGCAGTTAAAGACAAAAAAACATTATTTTTTTTTATTTCAACTATATGTTGCTATAGACTAGCTGGAATACAGATATTAGCAAAAGTAATACGGGTAGTTTTTGAGGAAACGGCATATTGAAACATTGATTTACAGCTCTGGATGAAAAACATCAAAATAGCTCACACTTGACTGGAAAAATACAAAATCAAGTATCTATCTCTCTGCCTGACAATTGGTGAAAGAAATTTCATTATACATCTCTGTGGTGTATCTTCTCCTGCCCCAATTTGCAATGGAGATCCTCCTGCCAGTGAAAAGGTTTTTCTCAAACTTGTCTAGAATTCAAAATTCTTCCAAATGGAAAAAAAAAAACACGAAGCAGCAGACGCCCATCATATTATCTGATATTCTCTTAAAGATTCATGCAAAAAGCCTGAACGCCAAAGGCTGAGAAAACATTGTTTTACAACAGGCTTGGAGATTATTTTTTTTAAGGTGAACCATATATTTAACAGAAAACCTTTATCATTATTGTGAATATGCAGAAACTTCCCCAAATGATAAACATTGTTACCGATAACCTCCCCTTCACAAACAACTCTCTTCCTTAACAATAATTCAATATAATACCCCAAACATAACCATTAACTAAAAGGCTACAGAGTACAATATGCAACAAACCACCAATTCCACACAACTGGAAGATATTCATCCCTACACAGTCTACATGACTGAAGTTAAATGGTTGCAATCAGTGGGAGTGATTCTGGATTCACACAGCTGTGAGATCAGAATCAGGCTTAGTATTTTATGTGTCTTTTTCCATCCTATCTCCCTTGAAATAGTTTTTCAAAAGAAAAAGGTATGAGTGATGTAACTACAGTACAAACAACAATCAATCCCAGACGTAAGAAACATCTCTCAATTCTGCACATACATCTTTCTTTGCACACATTATGCTGTATTGATTCATGTGTACCGTGAGTCACAAGAGAAATGATTGTGCATTTTATGAACATAGTGAGCTAGTAGGCTAAGATCATCAACTAAACCTTCTTAAGTTATTGTGATATTTCGTAATAAAAGGACAACCTAGAGCATGGTACAGTGTTTATGGGTTACCTCTTATTATGTTTCTCTCCTCTTGGCCTTTTGAACGTATTTGCAGTCTGTTGGAACAAACAAGCAAAAATATTTTCTACAGCATAAGGAAGAAAAGCTGGCAACCTTTTCTCCACATAATTAATTTAAATCCTGTCAAGAAAGGATATCCAAACACAAAACATGCTAAGATATGAGGAAATTTTAACAAGGTTTAAAAAGAACAGAATTTAAAAACTGAAAACAAAACATACAATGGAGACTATACCAAAAAAACCTGTATACCTGTTTTAATTAAAAATAGTTTAATAAAAAGTTTCCTTGTGCTTAACTCCTTGTCCCACAAACTTTTGTTAAGATTCAAGTCTTCTACAGTCTAACAGCAATGAAAGCAATAGTATTCTATAAAATTACAGTTCTGTAGAAATTAGTAATAAATGTTGAGAATTTAAAATGATACCGTTTTGGTAGTCTTTTTGAAATACCCTATTGAATTCCAACAGGTATATTAGTCTATTTAATTCCATATGATGGTTTAAAAAAAAAACTTTAGAAAATACCTTTATTTTTATGTTAAATTCAAGACTTTTCCCCTAAAGCCCAATTTAAAACACTGTGTTATCTATTTTGTACAGTAGGGGGGACACTCTGACATACTTAAAGACTATGAAAAGAAAAGGAGTACTTGTGGCACCTTAGAGACTAACACATTTATTTGAGCATAAGCATCCGATGAAGTGAGCTGTAGCTCATGAAAGCTCATGCTCAAATAAATGTGTTAGTCTCTAAGGTGCCACAAGTCCTCCTTTTCTTTTTGCGAATACAGACTAACACGGCTGCTACTCTGAAACCTGTCATTAAAGACAGTGGGAATTTCCCTGTGAGTAAGGACAACTATGGAATTGGGCCCCTAGATATGTTGCACAGAACATATTTAAAATTATTTGCTAACTGGTGTAAATCTAGAGTAACTCCATTTACTATATATTTTATGTTACATTTGGTTTTTGTCTTGTGAATGACTACTCATGTTTATGAATGGATGGGACCTGTGTTGGGAAGGACACTAGAACTGATGCTAGTGAGCTGTGGGTGGGAAGACACTGTGCAGCTGAATGAGGAAGAGAGAATTCCGAGACAGATTTAGTGTGTGACTTGTCAATTGTATATGGAACTAAAGCAGTGTTCCAACAATTACTGATAATTTTGCTTGATGTTGTATCTCTATTTTATTCAGGTTCATATAACTTCCTCATCACCATTGTGACCCTACAGGAAGTCACCAAGTGTTATAGGTTACAGGGGGATGAGGTAGATGAGGCTTTCTTCTGGCAGCTCGCAGAAGCTACTAGATCGCATGCCCTGATTCTCATGGGTGACTTTAATTTTCCTGATATCTGCTGGGAGAGCAATACAGCGATGCATAGACAATCCAGGAAGTTTTTGGAAAGCGTAGGGGACAATTTCCTGGCGCAAGTGCTAGAGGAGCCAACTGGGGGGGCGCTTTTCTTGACCTGCTGCTCACAAACCGGGTAGAATTAGTGGGGGAAGCAAAAGTGGATGGGAATCTGGGAGGCAGTGACCATGAGTTGGTTGAGTTCAGGATCCTGACGCAGGGAAGAAAGGTAAGCAGCAGGATACAGACCCTGGACTTCAGGAAAGCAGACTTCGACTCCCTCAGGGAACGGATGGCCAGGATCCCCTGGGGGACTAACTTGAAGGGGAAAGGAGTCCAGGAGAGCTGGCTGTATTTCAAGGAATCCCTGTTGAGGTTACAGGGACAAACCATCCCAATGAGTTGAAAGAATAGTAAATATGGCAGGCGACCAGCTTGGCTTAATGGTGAAATCCTAGTGGATCTTAAACATAAAAAAGAAGCTTACAAGAAGTGGAAGGTTGGACATATGACCAGGGAAGAGTATAAAAATATTGCTCAGGCATGTAGGAATGTTATCAGGACGGCCAAATCGCACCTGGAGCTGCAGCTAGCCAGAGATGTCAAGAGTAACAAGAAGGGTTTCTTCAGGTATGTTGGCAACAAGAAGAAAGCCAAGGAATGTGTGGGCCCCTTACTGAATGAGGGAGGCAACCTAGTGACAGAGGATATGGAAAAAGCTAATGTACTCAATGCTTTTTCTGCCTCTGTTTTCACTAACAAGGTCAGCTCCCAGACTGCTGCGCTGGGCATCACAAAATGGGGAAGAGATGGCCAGCCCTCTGTGGAGATAGAGGTGGTTAGGGACTATTTAGAAAAGCTGGACGTGCACAAGTCCATGGGGCCGGACGAGTTGCATCCAAGAGTGCTGAAGGAATTGGTGGCTGTGATTGCAGAGCCATTGGCCATTATCTTTGAAAACTCGTGGCGAACCGGGGAAGTCCCGGATGACTGGAAAAAGGCTAATGTAGTGCCAATCTTTAAAAAAGGGAAGAAGGAGGATCCTGGGAACTACAGGCCAGTCAGCTTCACTTCAGTCCCTGGAAAAATCATGGAGCAGGTCCTCAAAGAATCAATCCTGAAGCACTTGCATGAGAGGAAAGTGATCAGGAACAGCCAGCATGGATTCACCAAGGGAAGGTCATGCCTGACTAATCTAATCGCCTTTTATGATGAGATTACTGGTTCTGTGGATGAAGGGAAAGCAGTGGATGTATTGTTTCTTGACTTTAGCAAAGCTTTTGACACGGTCTCCCACAGTATTCTTGTCAGCAAGTTAAGGAAGTATGGGCTGGATGAATGCACTATAAGGTGGGTAGAAAGCTGGCTAGATTGTCGGGCTCAACGGGTAGTGATCAATGGCTCCATATCTAGTTGGCAGCCGGTATCAAGTGGAGTACCCCAAGGGTCAGTCCTGGGGCCGGTTTTGTTCAATATCTTCATAAATGATCTGGAGGATGGTGTGGATTGCACTCTCAGGAAATTTGCGGATGATACTAAACTGGGAGGAGTGGTAGATACGCTGGAGGGCAGGGATAGGATACAGAAAGACCTAGACAAATTGGAGGATTGGGCCAAAAGAAATCTGATGAGGTTCAATAAGGATAAGTGCAGGGTCCTGCACTTAGGACAGAAGAACCCAATGCACAGCTACAGACTAGGGACCGAATGGCTAGGCAGCAGTTCTGCGGAAAAGGACCTAGGGGTGACAGTGGACGAGAAGCTGGATATGAGTCAGCAGTGTGCCCTTGTTGCCAAGAAGGCCAATGGCATTTTGGGATGTATAAGTAGGGACATAGCGAGCAGATCGAGGGACGTGATCGTTCCCCTCTATTCGACATTGGTGAGGCCTCATCTGGAGTACTGTGTCCAGTTTTGGGCCCCACACTTCAAGAAGGATGTGGATAAATTGGACAGAGTCCAGCGAAGGGCAACAAAAATGATTAGGGGACTGGAACACATGAGTTATGAGGAGAGGCTGAGGGAGCTGGGATTGTTTAGCCTGCAGAAGAGAAGAATGAGGGGGGATTTGATAGCTGCTTTCAACTACCTGAAAGAGGGTTCCAAAGAGGATGGCTCTAGACTGTTCTCAATGGTAGCAGATGACAGAACGAGGAGTAATGGTCTCAAGTTGCAGTGGGGGAGGTTTAGATTGGATATTAGGAAAAACTTTTTCACTAAGAGGGTGGTGAAACACTGGAATGCGTTACCTAGGGAGGTGGTAGAATCTCCTTCCTTAGAGGTTTTTAAGGTCAGGCTTGACAAAGCCCTGGCTGGGATGATTTAACTGGGAATTGGTCCTGCTTTGAGCAGGGGGTTGGACTAGATGACCTTCTGGGGTCCCTTCCAACCCTGATATTCTATGATTCTATGATTCTATAGCTAACATCTGTCATGTGTTTGTTGTCTCTCTCTCAAACTCTCCCAAGGGGAAGAATTGTGTGTTGTGTGAAGAAATACTTCCTTTTGTTTGTTTTTAACCTGCTGCTTATTAATTTCATTTGGCATGTCAAAGGCATGTATAACTGGGGTTAGGTCACCATCCACCTATTTTGCCCTAAATTTCACCTATCTTTTTCTTTTTAGACTGTGAATGCTGGAGGACAGGGATTGCTGTATGTTTGGAAAGGGTGCAAAACAGTTTAAACCATACCAGAATGCAAACAGATAATTCCATGATGCAATTTGTACTAGACCCTTAGAATATAGAGTCCTAAATAATAATGGAACATGCAGATTTAGGCCCAAATCCTGAAAAGAAAATTGCACGGATGGATCCTTATGTCTGTCTTGTGTGTAGACATTTGTGGCATTGTTCCAGTTGAGCACCAGCTGAAGAGGGCCTATAGAATTGAATAGAGATGAAACCAGTGCGGTTTTATAGAAATTACTCTCCATCTATAGAATTTAAGAGGAAATGTTAGCATTTCTATAGTGTTTCTTGAACCATTTTTAAATTGGATTCCTCCTATTGAAACTAACAGGAAATTCTAAAGGACAGTTCAGACAGAACCTATGGGAACTTTCTTGTAAATTTCATGGAACTATTCAATAATGGAAAGCTGCCACCTCGTCAGGTTGGACCCTTTGGGAAAGGGCAGGCAATGGATTCAGCCCCTCTGATGGAGATGCCTCATGAACATACAGCATGTGAAATTTTCATCCCCTCTGTACCCAGGGGAGTAAATCTGGTAGATGCTTTTCAGCCAGGATGTTAGAGCCATATTCTGAGCTGAAACAAGTCGCTCCAAAAGATTCAATTTACACCAACTGGGAATGTAGCCATTAAAGTTCATGATACTCAAGGGGGACGTTGTTGGGAATACAATTTTGTTTACTAAAAGTTAAACCTTCCAATTTCCAATAACATTCCCATTCACTTTGAACAAATGATTTTTTGTCAACGTAACCAGTTAACTGCATTGTGAACAATGTCTGTGTGGTTACATGTGCTGCAAAGCAACAGAATGTTCTAAACACCAAAAACTAGGAAGCCAAAATGTTCTGACATCTAATGAAAAAATTGTGAACTGTGGGACTAAATGTAAAGGTGGAAAGAGAGAGTGAAGACATATCAAGGTGATTTCTGGTAATAACATCCTGCACTCTTTGGGGGGAGGAAATTACCAGGCTCACAATGAATTCTGTTTAATTTTCATTTATTTTGGAGACAAAATTGCATAGCATTACAGTGAAAACAGAATTTATTTTTAGGATGCTTTAGTATTACACTCTGTTTTTCTCCCCCTCTGTCAGATTGTACTGAATATAAATCTTTATAGATCTGTAATTGTGACCTTTGCTTGTTTAAAGCAAAAGCATTGCCTTTAGGCTAGGTCAAAAACCATGAACATTCAACTGTCCCCTTACCTTTTCTCACATTGGAAGTGAAAAGGGGGGCAGGGAGGAGAAGAAAAGAAAAGTTCTAAAACTGAAAAGAAATGACATTTTTCATTTACAGATTTTGCTGAGAAATTGAAAAAAAAATTGTTAAACTTTGACCTAAGTAATGTCTTCAGAATTAGGCCTAAATAAAACTAACATTTTTTAAATCTCCTAGCTCCTCCCACTTTGTTTTATACTTGCCTCAGGAGTGCACAGAGGATGTGCACAACTAATGCTTACACAACTAATTCTTATGTAGGATAATACAAATTATAGAACCTTCCTTTGGGTTTGATGAGAGTTTTGCCTGAATAGCAAGTATGGGAATTTGGCCCACAATATGGGGAAAAAACTCAGGAATGCATTATCTATTTGTTATCCCATGTGACTGGGACAATGATGCTGGTATGAAAGTTTGACACATTTTTGTAGGAAGCACAGCTTATAAAGATATGGCAGTGAGATCTGACTGATGCTGCAGGAATGTCGATGTATATACATTTTCACAAGCTTGTCATTGGGTACCAATCCTGTGTTGAACTCAGCAGCACATATGGACTCCTGCACTCATGTGGAAAAGATTGCAAGAGGAGAGCTGTGAAGATTGCTAAGTGTCAGACAATTTCGTCTTACCTAGTGACAGTATTGCCCTTTATCTACATATATATATATATATATATATATATATATATATATATAATGTACATACATATACCTCATTGCTTTCAAGAACAATCTATTGGCACAAATACATGATTGCAATGGATGAATGTGGTCCAATGACTAGCAACAGCTTCTTGTATCACCAAAATGATTATGTGGACATTTCAGGGTCAATATCAATATGTATTCAATTTCCATTCCATCTCAGAGGTAATAAAAGAAATCCTTCCATTAATTTGGTCACCAATTAGGCAGATTGCCAATATATTTGGGGTTTTGGCACAATTTATGTAAGGAATACTAAGAGCTGGATTGATCGGCATACTGAAAATTCTGGCAAAATTTCTTAACACAGCTGCCTCCATTCTAATTGCTCATAATAGTGACCCACACTCTGTTTGGAATAAACAACTCTGTACTTCTCAAATGGCAGAGCAAAATGGACCCAATGATTTCAAACTGTTTTTTTTCACTAGCTACTAGACTCCAGTAGCAAAGTACTTATTAAAACACTATCAGGTGGGCTACTCACCACTCTTTTCCATAATTACACCAGAGAGCAAAGTAGTCTGCTCCACCTATAGCTTACACAAGTGTAGAAGATCAAGACTTTGGCTATTTTTTTCCTCCCACAACCATACCTCCAAACTGACATCACTGAGTAAGAGATGACAGGTATAAGTCAAATAGGTTTTAATGCATAATGTGCCATATTTATACTTTCTTTTAATTTAAGGGATAAAAATATGCCCGGAATGGCTCATACATTCATGATTAAAATGATGCATACATTTTATACAGCTGACATAACATGTGGCCAGTAACAATTAATTAAATTGTGTTAAAACTGTAATGGAGTTTTTCTGAAAGAGGGTGTGAATGATGTAATCCCTGTCTCAAGATTCCTTGCAAAAGGCAGAGTATGACATCGGTTTAATTATCTAATTTTAATTACCTTTTTGATGATTTAATCCCACTTCCTTTGAAAACCATTTAAATTTCATAGCAAGAATACATCCCAGGCAGTGCATTTCTGGGAGATTATTATACTTTTTCAGGTGGTTAAATCTCCTGAGCTTTCAATCCAGGGCCTCAAATACACCTAAAGAGTATAGCAGCCTCCCACAAAAGCACCAAGAGTCATGTCTGATTGCTTAAATAAAATGTGGTTTACACCTCTGTGTAATTTAATTTTGATAGGGTTATAGGCAGTCTGTATATCATTGCATGCCCAAACACAATGGGGACCTTGGGAAGAAAAGTATTTTTATTGTATAACATCTAATGAGAGGATTACTCTGTGAAACTTCTGCAGGATATTTTACACTCTCCTAAAATTTTAATTAGCAGGGAGATGAACTTGTACAGGGAAAAAAAAGTCTCAAGTAGCCTCAAACACTCTCTAAAAAGTTGGGAAAAAGATGCTTACATATTGTAGACTATTCAACCATTTAAAATTATTCAAGGCTTCTGACCATCTGGGGTCATCCTTTTACAGATCCAGCCCTTAAAAAGCAAAAGGAAAGAAAGCAAAGTTCTGTGGCTTCTGCTCCTCACCAATTTCCCCAGCTCACTTCCCCCAGACACACACTCCTTTTTATTTTGTGTGTACCTGTGACATTAGTGTTCAGGAAAAGGTGCCAGACTGACAGCCAAGGAGACTAAAATTGATCCACACAACTGGTACAGCAGCAATGCACATTTTCCTTTAGTGGCCTGTAAGATGCCTCAACCCTGGTCTGTAGGGCCGCCTCTGGTGTAAAACAATGGTCCAGTCTCTATAGTTAGCGCAATCCCCTGGCACTTGCTGAAGTTGCCAAATAGTACCCAACTGTGACAATTACATTGGTGATTTGTGTGATGTGCCCACATGCCCACTAGGAACTAAAGAAGCCACCAACACATTTCACAAAGAGAGCCAAATAGCCATCAGCTGGCAACTACTTTCAGACATAACCAACCTGGTGAGTACTGTTTGCTTTATATGATATATAATAAAAAGAAATACAGACTAACATGGCTGTTACTCTGAAACATGATATATAATGTAATCTTCCAGACTGATGCTAGATTGACAGTTCTGGCACCTATTAGGAAGACAAAAGTCTTATTTTTCCACTGAACAGGAACAATATAAGAACTACCTCACCGAGCCTTTAAACTGTGAGTTGCAATCTCAAGTTGGAATTCCAAATTCTTGAGGCCTTCATGCCCATTAAGGAGTCCACACCTATAATGGAGTCTTTCCACAGACTTTGATGGGCATCAGAGAAGGCCCCACATCCTTAACTTTCTCTTGAGACCGTGAGCAGGGGTGCCATTTAGAACTCCAGTTTTATGGACTGTGCAGAAGTCACACACACACACACACACACAAAGAGTTGTGAGACTGTGAAAGGGCCGGGCCAGATGGCTATAGGAGAGTAATTTTTTTTTTTTTAAGCAGAAAAGAAATTTATTTGTGTACACTTACAAAGAATAACCAGAAAGGATAAAGCAAAACTATGCAACAAAACAAAAGCAAACAGAAAGTATAACACAGGAGCCTTCAGGAGGGAGAAGTGTTCAGGCTTGTCTGGGCCCAGAGCGGGGGGGTTTCCTTGACACTCATGGTCTTCCACCCTCCTGAGTTACCTGGTGGCCTAGAGCGGGGGGGGGCTTCCTCGACACTCATGGTCTTCCACCCCCTCGAGTTACCTAGTGCCACGCCCAGTGTCACTGATTATTCCTCTCCTGAGAGTGCCCGACAAGATGGGCACAGCTGCGGGGTGGGCGGTTTGGGGGTGGGGTGCACGTACATTCACGTGTGATAGGACCCCTCCTAGGTGACAGTGATGATGGTATCCACAGCAGCAATGGCTGGGGCTGGGGTCTCTCACTCTTCCCACAAACAAAGGGTCAGACGGAGGGAACCGGTCGGGGTCACCGATCAGAGAACCTCGGACAGCACCCACCGCTCCTCGAAGGCGTCAAGGGAGTTGGTGGACGCCGCCCAGAGGAACTCCGCCCGGATACGGGAATGTACTGAGGATCGGAAAATGGCCCTACAATCGCAGGACGCTTCATTAGCCAACCTCCCCTCTCTGGTTTTATAAATGGCTGTTTTAGCTAGGGCTAGGAGGAGGTTAACCAGGAGATCTCGCGATTTTGTGGGGCCACGGATGGGGAGTGTGTAAATAAAAAGGTGAGGGGAAAAGTGGAGCCAAAAGAGTAATAAAATATTCATGAGGAGCCGGAAAATGGGCTGCAATCTGGCACACTCTAAATATATGTGCGCCAGGGTTTTCCTCACGTTGCAAAAAGGGCAAGTATCCAGGGTGGGGGTGAAATGTGTCAAAAACACGCCCGTGCTCACAGCTCCGTGAAGGAGCCGCCAACTAATGTCCCTGACGGGCCTCGGGACCAAGGTGGAATACAGGCTGGCCCACCGAGGTTGCTCACCCTCCAAAGGTGGCAGGAGGTCCCGCCACTTTGTATCGGGGAGGGACACCAGGGTGTGGGCGTGAAGGGTGTGAAGCGTGAGTGTGTATAAATATTTCCGTGGCGCGATTTGGAAGCTGACCGGCTGCAGTTCATGCAGCCAGCTTGCAGTGAAAGGGTGAGGGGTTTGTTGGGATCTACAGCGTAGGGGCCCGATGGAAAGGTCCGGACGGCCAGGGGTAGAGGGTGGGCGGGGTGCGCCCTCAAGCAGGGCTCGATTAAGATAAGCCTGAGCAGCGGGCGTCAAGGTGGCCTTCACCTCCTGAAGTACGTGCCGGGGGGTATGAGGTCTGGAGAGCCCCATGCGCCGGGCGAGCGTCAGGGGATCCAGCCAGTCTCCCCAGTCGTAGTCCAGGAGGTCTCCGACTCTCGTGACTTCTGCCAGGACCAGACTCTGGCGCACCGAGCGGGACTCCGCCGCCTGCACACGGAGCTGGGGGTTGTGTAGCAGGGGCTCCATGAGGAGATCTGCTCCCACAGTGGCCGCCATGGACCTGGTCGTTGAGAACAGTTTCCAGGTCCGGAGGAGGTCCTGGTAGAAGACCGGTAGCCCAGAGAGGTCTCGCGGAAAACCTCTCGGACAGAGATAAAAGAGCTGCCGGTCGTATCGGAGCCCTTGGAAGCGGCGCAGAAAGGCGTGCGCCAATATGCTCCACGTCGAACTACCTGCACTATAAAGGAGCCTCTGCAGGGCCTGGAGGCGGAAGACACGGACCTGACTGTGCAGACACTTCAGGCCCTGCCCTCCTTCCTTCAGGGGTAGATGAAGAACCCCCAACAGGGGCCCAGTGCATTCCTGACCAAAAGAACTCTAGAATCGATGTCCGGAGGTTGGTCAGGAAACCCGGGGCTGGGACCAGGTTGTTGAGCTGGTACCAGAGCGTGGACAGGACTAGTTGGCTAAGCACCAGTGCTCTCCCTCGGAGGGAGAGACATCGGAGTAGCCTTGTTCATTTCCGGATCCGCTCTATTACCCCGCCCTCTAAATTTTGCCAGTTCTCCGGCGCGGAAGGGTGCGTGGCAGAAAGGTAAACGCCTAGGTAGAGCAGTGGACCCGCACTCCACCGGATGGTCTGAAGCGCGGGTGGGAGGCAGCTCACTTGCCGCCAGTCCCCCACCGCCAAGCCAGAGCTCTTGACCCAGTTGACTTGGGCGGAGGAGGCTGCCGAATAGATGGCCTGGCATGCCTCCACTCACGCCAAGTCGCCCGGGTCCTGGACCATGAGGAGTACGTCATCGGCGTAAGCCGACAGGACCACCTGCAGCTCCGGCTCCCACAGCACCAACCCTGTCAACCTCCTGCGGAGGAGACGGAGGAAAGGCTCGATCGCCAGAGCATACAGCTGGCCCGAGAGGGGGCACCCCTGCCGCACTCCTCGCCTGAAGCTGACCGGCACTGTCAGGGTCCAGTTGAACCTAACCAGACACTCCGCAGAGGCATACAGCACCCGGAGAAAACTGACAAACTGAGGTCCAAATCCAAATGCCTGCAGAGTGCTCAGGAGGAACTCATGGTCTACTCTACCGAACTCCTTCTCCTGATCGAGAGACAGGAGGGCGAACGACAGACCGTCTCTACGCCCGAGTTCCAAAAGGTCTCAGACTAGAAATAGGTTGTCAAAAATGCTGCGACCCAGGACAGTATAGGTCTGGTCTGGGTGGATCACGTCCGCCATCAAGGATCCTAGCAGCAGCGAGATTGCTTTCACTACGATTTTGTAGTCCGTGCTAAGCAGTGAGACAGGACGCCAGTTTCGTAAATCGCGGAGGTCCCCCTTCTTCGTCAACAAGGCGAGCACTGCTCGCCTGCACGAAAGAGGGTGGACCCTGCCCTGCAAAGTCTCAGCCCAGACAGTGGCTAGGTCTGGGCCAAGGATGTCCCAGAATGCTCGGTAGAACTCCACGGTCAGCCCGTCCATGCCCGGAGATTTATTGGTGGGCATACGACGGAGGGCTTCCGAGAACTCGGCCAGGGTGAGAGGCAGCTCTAGCGGTCTCGGTCGCCCTCGCTGACCGTGGGGAGTTCCTCCCAGAGCACCCCACAAGCGCCAGGATCGGTTGGATCCGGGGAGAAAAGGCTTGTGTAGAAGTCACGGGCCCTCCCACCCATCTCCACCGGATCCGTGAGGGGGGCGCCATCTTCTGCTAGAAGGCAGGTGACATGTTTCTTGGCCCCCCTCGTTTTCTCCAGGGCGTAGAAGAAACGGGAGCCGCGATCCATCTCCCGAAGGAAGCGGATGCGGGACCGAACGAAGGCACCTCGGGCCCGGTGGTCCAAGGGCCCGGAGCTCCTCCCGCTTCTCCCGGCACGCTCCGCAGAGGGACGGGTCCTCGGGATCGGCGGCCAGGCGCCTCTCCATCTCTAAGACCTCCCGTTCCAACTGCTCTATCGCCGCATTTCGCCGTCGGCTGGTGCCCCGAGTGTAGTCACGGCAGAAGAGCTTGGCACGCACCTTCCCGAGATCCCACCATCGCCGCACCGAGGGAAAGGCACGCCACTGCTCTCGCCAGGCCAGCCAAAACTCCCGGAAGGACATCACAAAGCTCTCGTCCTCCAACAGGCTGTTATTAAAGTGCCAATAGGCCGGCCCCGGTCTCTCTGCACGGAGGGAGACCGTTACAGTGACTAAATGATAATCGGAGAATGGGGCCGGCCGAATGGCGGAGGAGTGGGCCTGTGAAAGATGGAAACGGGATAAGTAAATATGGTCCAACCGAGAGTGGTGTGACCGATGGGCCTCCACCCGGACAAAGGTGAACGTGGAGGTGTCATCTGGGTGATGGTCACGCCAGACGTCCACTAGGGAGTGATGGTGGACTATCCCATGGAGAATATTCGCAGCGGCCAGATTCGGTTCAGCCCCTGAGCGGTCCCGTTCCTCGAGGGTGGTGTTAAAGTCCCCTCCCAGGACCAGGCACTCGTGCGAATCCAGGGTGCCGAGAAAGTCGGACACCTGCTGATAAAATTGTGGCCACCTGGAGCTCATTTGCGGGGCATAGATGTTAACAAGATTAACCACGAGCCCCTCCATACAGACTCAAAGGTGCAGCAGGTGGCCCGGCACGGCCTCATTGACCCCTAGCACCTCAGGCTGTAGGTTGGGGGAGAACAGGGTCGCCATTCCAGCTTGCCAGGTCGCGAAGTGGCTAAAGTATACCCCATCCCCCCACTCCAGCCGCCACCTGTCCTCGGCGGCCGGGTCCGTATGGGTCTCCTGCAGGAAAGCTACAGAGTACCTTCCTTCCCGAAGGTAAGAGAGCACCTGGGACCTGCGGAGAGCCATCCTACAGCCCCTGGTATTCAGGGTCGCAATAATAAGAGGCGTCATGTGGAGGGCTGGGGGGGGGGGGGGGCTCGTGTTGGCGGGGGTGTTCAGGGCCCCCGGCGGGTTGCGCAGCAACCCGTGACCCATCCCGTGGGTGAGTAGATCGCGTCGGAAGCTGCGGGCTCGCTCGTAGGCCGCAGCACCGCGCCTTCCTTGCCCCCTGCCCTCCTTTATAAGGGCCCTTGTGGCCTGGAGGATTTGATCAAAGTCCCCCCATAGCTGAAGAGCCAGCTGTGCCCTATCGCGGGCGCCACGGCTGTGCTGTAGGAACTTCCGTAGCACATGCCGCAGCTCATGGGGGGGTGGGGTTACAATTCCCGAGGTATTCCCTGATGGGGCTCTTACTACAGCCTCATGGTCCGCTAAGGTGGGTAGACAGGGTGCGGACCACCGACGGGGCGTCTGACAGGCTGGGGTTATTAAATTCATTTCACGCCTTGGGGTCGAGGGGGATGGCAGGGGAAAAATTGCCACTCCTAATGGGTCGCGGATAGAAAGTGCAAAGACTGCTCCTTGGGGGGAATCTGCGAAAGGCGGAAAGGAAATAACCCCAGGGGCGGCATTAACATTGTAGGAGGAGGGTTCTTGGGCAGGGACAGGGGTGGGGACAGGGGCAGGGGTAAGGCTCTGGGGTTCAGGAGGCAAGCAGCTAAAGGAAAGTGCCTCCTGAGCAGAGTCAAGGGTTAAGGGGTAAGGGAGGGGGCTCCCAATAATGCTAGGCGCTGGCTCTATGGTGGTCTTAGCGGCCATGGCATCAGGTGGTGGACCGCCTTCTGCAGGGTGCTCACCCGGGAAGGCAATTAGGGGGAGGGAGCATGGGGAAAGGGAGGCTGGGGTAAGGTTGCCCAGCTCGAGGCCAGCCGGCAGCAGATCATCCCCTCCCTGGGTGACCGGGGTCAAATCTAGGGCCTCAATCTCCGCGTACACGGGAGAGAGGCCAGCTCCTGCCAGCCCGGGGGCCTCTCCTCTAGGGCCCGCCTCAACGGACGCCTCGGGGTCCACAGGGGGTTCGGGTGGTATCCAGGCAGAAGGGGCGTCCTCAGAAGTCTCGGAGGGGAGGGTCTCCTGTGGAGGGGGGATTCTGCCCTCCAATGCCAGCCCGTCTTCCCCTCCCGACACCAGCGGATGGATCTCACTCGTGTCCGTGGCGGGAGGCTCGATAGCAGTGCCTCCTTTCCTGGTCTTCCGGGGGGCTCCCGAGTCGGATGGATGCAGCGGAGCTCGAGCCTTCTGCTTGCCTCGCTTCCCCTGGACTAGGGTCCAGCCCTCCATAGCGTCATCTGGGGGTTGGTTAGCAGGGGTCGTGTCGGGGAGCGGAGGCGATGGTTCAGGGGTTCGGGGAGGTAGCAGTGAGGCAACATGAGGGGCGGGGGTTTCTCCTTGGGGAGGGCCCTCTCCTATACCCGGTAATATCCTTGCCACACCCTCCTCCATGGGCTCTGTTGGATTGGTACTAGCCAGGGTGGAACTCCCTTGCTCGCCCGGGCGTTGTAGGGAAGGCATTTCTTGGGCCCGGACGGGAGCAGCGATGGGTCGAGTAGGAGGAGGGTTGGTTTCAGGTGCCGGGCAGCCAGGGGCGTTGGCAGCGACGGGGCCGATGTCCTGCCGGGTCTCGGGGGTTTCGGGTGCCCCTCCCCCCCGGGCCAAAGGGCAATCTCTGCGGACATGCCCTGCTGAACGGCACAGGTAACACCGGGCCTCTCCTGTAGAGTAAAAGACCCGATAGCGGGCTCCCTGGTAGGGGACTAGAAAAGACCCCTCGAGCGCCTCTTCGTCACGCGCCCCTGCCGGCGGTAAAAGCTGCACTTGCCGGCGGAACGAAAAAATGTGACGGAGGGTGGGGTCCTTGCAGCCCAACAGGAGAGGGCTGATGACAGAAACAAGTTTCCCCAGATTGGAGAGGGCGGGTAACAGGGCAGCATTGGGTAAGAAGGGAGGAACGGAGGTAAGGACGAGGCGAACGCCCAGGTCTTCTAACGGTTCTAGGGGGACAAACACCCCCCCCACCGTCAGGCCCGTCTCCACCACCGTGTTGGCTGTGTTCCAAGGCTTCCAGCATGCTGAGAATGTTGTAAAGTCCGAGCTGCTAGCAAAACGGCTGGGTCTGGGGGTTTCCACTCCCCCCTCCGGAGAGCAAAATCGGCAATCTTCCCCCCCTCCTCCGGGGGCTCAGCTGAGGCAAATAGCTGCGCCCGAAAGCAGGCGTGGGTGATGGCGGCAAGCTGAGGGCTGAAGCACGTAGACGGGAAGAAAAACACAAAAGATGAAAAGAAAACAAAAAAAGTGTCTGGCCCGGTTGGGGGGGGGGACTAAGGCAGGTGCAAAAAGTAAGAAAAATGCAGGCCAGGGGGCTTTAGGAAAGAATAGAAAGCAGATAGCTGAGGAGCAAGCAAAGGACATTCTGTTTCCCAACAGGGAAGCCTTTTTTTTTTTTTTTTGAAACAGAAAGAAAGTTTATTGGTAACGCTTACAAAATTACCAAAGAAAACAAAACAACTATGCAACAAAACAACGCAATCAGAAGGTATAACACAGCAGCTTTCAGGAGGGAGAAGTGCTCAGGCTAGCCTGGGCCTAGAGCGGGGGGGCTTCCTCGACACTCGTGGTCTTCCACCCCCTCGAGTTACCCAGTGCCGCGCCCAGTGTCACCGATCCTCCCTCTCCTGAGAGTGCCCGGTAAGATGGGCAGGGCTGCGGGGTGGGCGGTTTACGGGTGGGGGGGGTAGACACCCATGTATTATAGGACCCCTCCTAGATGACAGGAATGATGGTATCTACAGCGGCAACGGCTGGGGCTGGCGTCTCTCGCTCTTCCCCTCAATCAAAGGGTCAGACGGAGGGAACCGGATGGGGTCACTGAGCAGAGAACCCCAGACAGCGCCCACCGCTCCTCGAAGGCGTCAAGGGAGTCGTGGATGCCGCCCAGAGGAACTCCGCCCGGATACGTGAATGTACTGAGGATCGGAAAACAGCCCCACAATCGCAGGATGTTTCATGGGCCAACCTCCTCTCTCTGGTTTTATAAATGGCTGTTTTAGCCAAAGCTAGGAGGAGGTTGACCAGAAGATCCCGCGACTTTGTGGGGCCACGGATGGGAAGTGTATAGATAAAAAGGTGGGGGGAAAAATGAAGCCAGAAGCGTAATAAAATATTTGTGAGGAGCCGGAAAAGGGGCTGCAATCTGGCACACTCTAAATACACGTGCGCCAGGGTTTCCCTCACATTACAGAAAGGACAAGTGTCCGGAATGGGGGTAAACCATGTCAGAAACACGGCCGTGCTCACAGCTCCGTGAAGGAGCCGCCAACTGATGTCCCCGACGGGCCTTGGGACCAAGGTGGAATACAGGCTGGCCCACCGAGGTTGCTCACCCTCCAAAGCTGGCAGGAGATCACGCCACTTTGTATCGGGGCGGGACACCAGGGTGTGGGCATGAAGGGTGTGAAGCGTAAGTGTATATAAGTATTTCCGTGGTGCAATTTGAAAGCTAACCGGCTGCAGTTCGTGCAGCCGGCTTGCAGTGAAAAGGTGAGGGGTTTGTTGGGATCTACGGGGTGGGGGCCCGATGGAAAGGTCCGGCGGGCCTGGGGTAAGGGATGGGCGGGGTGCGCCCTCGCACAAGGCTTGGCTAACATAAGCCCAAGCAGCGGGGGTAAAGGTGGTCTTCACCTCCTGAAGTACGCGCCGGGGGGTACGGAGGCTGGAGAGCCCCATGCGCTGAGCGAGCGTCAGGGGATCCAGCCAGTCTCCCCAGTCGTAGTCCTGGAGGTCTCTGACCCTCGTGACTTCCGCCAGGACCAACCTCTGGCGCACCGAGCGGGACTCCGCCACCTGCACACGGAGCTGGGGGTTGTGTAGCAGGGGCTCCGTGAGGAGATCTGCTCCCACAGTGGCCGCCACGGACCTGGTTGTTAGAAACAGTTTCCAGGTCCGGAGGAGGTCCTAGTAGAAGACTGGCAGCCCGGAGAGGTCTCGCGGAAAACCCCTCGGAGAAAGATAAAAGAGCTGCCGGTCATATCGAAGCCCTTGGAAATGGCGCAGGAAGGCGTGCGCCAGTATGCTCCATGCCGAACTACGTGCACTATAAAAGAGCCTCTGCAGGGCCTGGAGGCGGAAAACACGGACCTGAGTGTACAGACACTTCAGGCCCTGCCCTCCTTCCTTCAGGGGTAGATGAAGAACCCCAACAGGGGCCCAGTGCATTCTTGACCAGAAGAACTCTAGAATCAATCTCCGGAGGTGGGTCAGGAAACCCGGGGCCGGGGCCAAGGTGTTGAGCCGGTACCAGAGCGTGGGCAGGACGAGTTGGTTAAGCACCAGTGCTCTCCCTCGGAGGGAGAGACATCGGAGTAGCCTCGTCCATCTCCGGATCCGCTCTATCACCCCGCCCTCTAGATTTTGCCAGTTCTCCGGCGGGGAAGGATGCGTGGCGGAAAGGTAAACGCCAAGATAGAGCAGTGGACCCGCACTCCACCGGATGGTCTGAAGTGCGGGTGGGAGGGAGCTGACCTGCCGCCAGACCCCCACCGCCAAGCCAGAGCTCTTGAACCAGTTGACTCGGGCGGAGGAGGCTGCCGAATAGATGGCTTGGCATGCCTCCACTCGCGCCAAGTTGCCCGGGTCCTGGACCACGAGGAGTACGTCATCGGCGTACGCCGACAGAACCAGCCGCAGCTCCGACTCCCGCAGCACCAACCTTGTCATCCTCCTGTGGAGGAGACAGAGGAAAGGCTCGATCGCCAGAGCGTACAACTGGCCCGAGAGGGGGCACCCCTGCCGCACTCCTCGCTCGAAGCTGACCGCTTCAGTTAGGGTCCAGTTGAGCCTAACCAAACACTCCACGGAGGCATACAGCACCCGGAGAAAACTCACAAACTGAGGTCCGAATCCAAATGCCTGCAGAGTGCTCAGGAGGTACCCATGGTCTACTCTGTTGAATGCCTTCTCCTGATCAAGAGACAGGAGGGCGAACGACAGACCATCTCTCTGCCCAAGTTCCAAAAGGTCTCGGACTAGAAAGAGGTTGTCAAAAATGCTGCGACCCAGGACAGTATAGGTCTGGTCTGGGTGGATCACGTCCGCCATCACAGACCCTAGCCGCAGCGAGATTGCTTTTGCTATGATTTTGTAATCCGTGCTAAGGAGTGAGACGGGATGCCAGTTTCGTAGGTCGCGGAGGTCCCCCTTCTTCGGCAGCAAAGCGAGCACCGCTCGCCTGCACGACAGAGGGAGGACCCCACTCTGCAAGGACTCAGCCCAGATGGTGACTAGGTCTGGGCCGAGAATGTCCCAGAACGCACGGTAAAAACTCCACGGTCAGCCCATCCATGCCCGGAGATTTATTGGTGGGCATGCGACGGAGGGCTTCCAAGAACTCGGCCAGGGTGAGAGGCAGCTCTAGTCGGTCTCGGTCGCCCACGCTGACCATGGGGAGTTCCTCCCAGAGCACCTCGCAAGCGTCAGGATCGGTCGGGTCCGGGAAGAAAAGGCTTGTGTAGAAGTCACGGGCCCTCCCACACATCTCCTCCAGATCCGTGAGGGGGGTGCCGTCTTCCGCAAGAAGGCAGGTGACGTTTTTCTTGGCCTCCCTCGTTTTCTCCAGGGCATAGAAGAAGCGTGAGCCGCGGTCCATCTCCCGAAGGAGGCGGATGCGGGATCGAACGAAGGCACCTCGGGCCCGGTGGTCCTCAAGGGCCCGGAGCTCCTCCCGCTTCTCCCGGCACGCTCCGCAGAGGGATGGGTCCTCGGGATCGGTGGCCAGGCGCCTCTCCATCTCTAAGACCTCCCGTTCCAACTGCTCTATCGCCGCATTTCGCCGTCGGCTGGTGCCCTGAGTGTAGTCACGGCAGAAGAGCTTGGCGCGCACCTTCCCGAGATCCCACCATCGCCGCACCGAGGGAAAGGCACGCCACTGCTCTCGCCAGGCCAGCCAAAACTCCCGGAAGGACATCACAAAGCTCTAGTCCTCCAACAGGCTGTTATTAAAGTGCCAATAGGCCGGCCCCAGTCTCTCTGCACGGAGGGAGACCGTTACAGTGACTAAATGATGATCGGAGAATGGGGCCGGCCGAATGGCGGAGGAGTGGGCCTGTGAAAGATGGAAACGGGATAAGTAAATATGGTCCAACCGAGAGTGGTGTGACCGATGGGCCTCCACCCGGACAAAGGTGAACGTGGAGGTGTCATCTGGGTGATGGTCACACCAGACGTCCACTAGGGAGTGATGGTCGACTATCCCTTGGAGAATATTCGCAGCGGCCGGACTCGGTTCAGCCCCTGAGCGGTCCCGTTCCTCGAGGGTGGTGTTAAAGTCCCCTCCCAGGACCAGGCACTTGTGCGAATCCAGGGTGCCGAGAAAGTCGGACACCTGCTGATAAAATTGTGGCCGCCTGGAGCTCATTTGCGGGGCATAGATGTTAACAAGATTAACCACGAGCCCCTCCATACGGACTCGAAGGTGCAGCACGTGGCCCGGCATGGCCTCATTGAACCCTAGCACCTCAGGCCGTAGGTTGGGGGAGAATAGGGTTGCCACTCCAGCCTGCCAGGTCGCAAAGTGGCTAAAGTATACCCCGTCCCCCCACTCCAGCCGCCACCTGTCCTCGGCAGCCGGGTCCGTATGGGTCTCCTGCAGGAAAACTACAGATTACCTTCCTTCCCGAAGGTAAGAGAGCACCTGGGACCTGCGGAGAGCCATCCTACAGCCCCTGGTATTCAGGGTCGCAATAATAAGAGGCGTCATGCGGAGGGCTGGGGGGGGGGTGGGGGCCTCGTATTGGTGGGGGGGTTCAGGGCCCCCGGCGGGTTGCACAGCAACCCATGACCCATCCCGTGGGAGAGTAGATCGCGTCGGAAGCTGCGGGCTCGCTCGTAGGCCGCAGCACCGCGCTTTCCTTGCCCCCTGCCCTCCTTTATAAGGGCCCTTGTGGCCTGGAGGAGTTGATCAAAGTCCCCCCATAGCCGAAGAGCTAGCTGTGCCCTATCGCGGGCGCCACGGCTGTGTTCTAGGAACTTCCGTAGCGCATGCCGCAGCTCATGGGCGGGTGGGGTTACAATTCCCGAGGTATTCCCTGATGGGCCTCTTAATACAGCCTCATGGTCCGCTAAGGCAGGTAGACAGGTGCGGACCACCGACGGGGCGTCTGACAGGCTGGGGTTATTAAATTCATTTCACGCCTTGGGGTCTAGGGGGATGGCAGGGGAAAAATTGCCACTCCTAATGGGTCGCGGCTAGAAAGTGCAAAGACGGCTTCTTGGGGGGAGTCTGCAAAAGGCGGAAAGGAAATAACCCCAGGGGTGGCATTAACATTGTAGGAGGAGGGACCTTGGGCAGGGGCAGGGGTGGGGGCAGGGGCAGGGGTAAGGCTCTGGGGTGCAGGAGGCAAGCAGCTAAAGAAAAGTGCCTCCTGAGCAGAGTCAAGGGTTAAGGGGTAAGAGAGGGGGCTCCCAATAATGCTAGGTGCTGGCTCCATGGTGGTCTTAGCGGCCATGGCATCAGGTGGTGGACCGCCTTCTGCAGGGTGCTCACCCGGGAAGGCAAATAGGGGGAGGGAGCATGGGGAAAGGGAGGCTGGGGTAAGGCTGCCCAGCTAAAGGCCAGCCGGCAGCAGATCATCCCCTCCCTGGGTGACCGGGGTCAAATCTAGGGCCTCAATCTCCGCATACACGGGGGAGAGGCCAACTCCTGCCACCCCGGGGGCCTCTCCTCTAGGGCCCGCCTCAACGGCCGCCTCACGGCCGAGGGGGGTTCAGGTAGCGTCCAGGCAGAGGGGGCGTCCTCAGAAGTCTCGGAGGGGAGGGTCTCCCGTGGAGGGGGGATTCTGCCCTCCAATGCCAGCCCGTCTTCCCCTCCCGACACCAGCAGATGGATCTCGCTTGTGGCCGTGGCAGGAGGCTCGATAGCAGTGCCTCCTTTCCTGGTCTTCCGGGGGGCTTCCGCGTCGGGTGAATGCAGCGGAGCTCGAGCCTTCCGCTTTCCTCGCTTCCCCTGGACTAGGGTCCAGCCCTCCAGGGCGTCATCTGGGGGCTGGTTAGCAGGGGTCGTGTCGGGGGGCGGAGGCGATGGTTTAGGGGTTCGGGGAGGTAGCGGTGGGGCAACATGAGGGGCGGGGGCTTCTCCTTGGGGAGGGCCCTCTCCTATACCCGATAGATTTTTCCAATTCTCCGGCGGGGAAGGATGCGTGGCGGAAAGGTAAACGCCAAGATAGAGCAGTGGACCCTCCTCCATGGGCTCCGTTGGGTTGGTACTAGCAAGGGTGGAAACCCCTTGCTCGCCCGGGCATTGTAGGGAAGGTATCTCTTGGGCCCGGACGGGAGCAGCGATGGGTCGAGTAGGAGGAGGGTTGGTTTCAGGTGCTGGGCAGCCAGGGGCATTGGCAGCAATGGGGCCGATGTCCTGCCGGGTCTCGGGGGTTTCGGGTGCCCCTCCCCCCCAGGTCAAAGGGCAGTCACTGCGGACATGCCCCGCTGAACGGCAGAGGTAGCACCGGGCCTCTCCGGTGGAGTAAAAGACCCGATAGCAGGCTCCCTCATAGGGGACTAGAAAGGACCCCTCGAGCGCCTCTCCGTCACGCGCCCCTGCCGGTGGTAGAAGCTGCACTTGCCGGTGGAACGAAAAAATGTTACGGAGGGTGGGGTCCTTGCAGCCCAACGGGAGAGGGCTGATGACAGAGACAAGTTTCCCCAGGGTGGAGAGAGCGGGTAACAGGGCAGCATTGGGTAAGAAGGGAGGAACAGAGGTAAGGACGAGGCGAATGCCCAGGTCTTCTAGCGGCTCTAGGGGGACAAACACCCCCCCCACCGTCAGGCCCCCCTCTACCGCCTCCTGGGCGGCATCCTCCGAGGCTAAGAAGAAAACGACCTTCCCATACATCTTGGAGGCCGCCACAATAGCCGTGCGTCCTACCACCTTCGCCAACGCCTGCACGTATGTCTCCACGTGGGGCGAGGCGGGCCCCAGGAGGCAACGGACGCCGTGCTTCCTGGTCAAGGCGGGGAAAGGGCCTCGGCCGCTGGTGATGGTGGCGGAGGCAGGGGGGGGGCGAGATGACGAGGCGGCAGGCAGGGGGGAGCCCGCTGCCGCCCGGGCATACGTTCTGGGGGCCGGGGGAGGGACAATCGCAGAGCTGGTGGAGGGAAACGCTGGGAGGGGCGCCACGGTTGATGACGAGGCCGCAGCGGTGCGGGCAGCCCCTGCCATGGAGGGCTCAGTGGATTTAGCGGGGCCCTTTCCTTTCCACCCGCCCTGGCCCTTCCGGCGAACTGGGGGGGGTTTCCTAGAATCTGGGGGGGCGGTGGGTGCAGCAGCAGCAGCAATCACCCTGGTGCCTCCTGCTACCGGTGCCCCAGCAGGGCGGGTGGCAAGTATCTTAACAATAGTGGTGGGGGGGGACCTTGGGTGTCGGGCAGGGGTGGTGGTGGGGAAGGGACAACTAATTTTATTAAAGCAGTCTCGCCCCTCTCATTCCCCGCCATTGTAAGCAGGGAGAGACAGGGAGACACCGGAAGGAGGAGGGGGGAGGGGAGAAAGCGGAATAGCCCCTCCTTCCGCTAGGCTGCGGGCAGGAAGGGGAGAAATGCCGAGGGTGGGGGGACTGGGAGGAGGGGGGGAACAAAATCGGGGTCCAGTAATAGGGGCAAGTTGTGGGATAAGCAATCTGGGGGGGGGGTGCAGACCCACACACGTTTGTCCAAAGAGTCTCGGTTGGTCGGCTGTTATGTCCGGTCCGGAAGGCAAAGTTCAAAGCGGACAGCTGGATCCGAAGGGAGATGGCAGGTTGCCAGCAGGGACAGACGGTGGGGGGGCCGTGACAGTTGTAATTACGTTGGGGGGGTAGGGGCACCGATGGATCGGGGGTGGGGGTCTCCACGCCACACCCCCTGTGCCGCCACGAACGCAAGTAATCACAGTCAAACTCCCCCCCACGAGAGTATAATTCAGAAAATTACTCAATCTTACGGCCCTCGTCACGATGATTTATATTATTTCTTCTGTCTGCTGAAATCTTCTTCTCCGGCTGTGTTGGCTGTGTTCCAAGGCTTCCGGCATGTTAGGAATGTTGTAAAGTCCGAGCTGCTGGCAAAACGGCTGGGTCTGGGGGTTTCCACTCCCCCCTCCGGACAGCAAATCGGCAATCTTCCCCCCCCTCCTCCAGGGGCTCAGCTGAGGCAAGTAGCTGCGCCCGAAAGCAGGCGTGGGGGGGGGGGGGGGGCGGGTGCTGGCGAAGGACGTAGACGGAAAAAAAAAACACAAAAAATCAAGAAAAAACTAAAAAGCGTCTGGCTCGGTCGGGGGGGGACTAAGGCAGGTGCAAAAAGTAAGAAAAATCTGGGCCAGGGGGCTTTAGGAAAGGATAGAAAGCAGATAGCTGAGGAGCAAGCAAAAGACGTTCCGTTTCCCAACAGGGAAGGCTCCAGAAAAATCAGGAATCTTCTGGAGACAATTAAGGCAGGTTAGATTAGAACACCAGCAGCCAATCAAGAAGCTGCTAGAATCAATTAAGGCAGGCTAATCAGGGCACCTGGGTTTTAAAAAGGAGCTCACTTCAGTTTGTGGTGTCATGTGAGGAGCTGGGAGCAAGAGGCACTAGGAGCTGAGAGTGAGAACGCGGACTGTTGGAGGACTGAGGTGTACAAGCATTATCAGACACCAGGAGGAAGGTCCTATGGTGAGGATAAAGAAGGTGTTGGGAGGAGGCCATGGGGAAGTATCCCAGGGAGTTGTGGCTGTCGCACAGCTGTTCCAGGAGGCACTCTAGACAGCTGCATTCCACAGGGCCCTGGGCTGGAACCTGGAGTAGAGGGCGGGCCCAGGTTCCCCCCAAATCCTCCCAACTCCTGGTCAGACACAGGAGGAGTCGACCTGGACTGTGGGTTCAGAAAAACGGCCAAGCTGAGGACTGCCGTGAAGCTCCAAGGCGAGCAAATCTGCCAATAAGCGCAAGACCTACAAAGGTAGAGCAGCAACTTTGTCACAAGACCAATAAACTATTTGAAATAAACAAGTAAACAGCTGTCATGATTAAGGCTTTTGTTAACCGCTAGGGACAAATAATGTTAGCATGCACCCAAATCTTGAACCAGAAGATTTGAACAGGACCCAACATATCTATCTCCTGAATACTGTATGCATTTTATGTAACAAAATCCTTGGACCCATATTGTTTCCTTTCCACACATTCATTGGTCCCATTTAACCTTTATAACAGCCCTGTCAGTTTGTAGGCTAGTAAACAGAATTCTTATTCATCAGCATATCAGTAGTGTAGAAGGTGAATAAATAATGTGTAAAGTCTCAAACTCTAATGGCACTGATTTGCCAGTATCCCTAAAATATTTCAAAACAAAACATGTCTCAGGAACAGGAAAACATCTCATCTTTTTGTAGATGCCTTGTCTCAGTGTCATCTTGAAAAGTTTAATATCCTGTTACAGAAGGCTGATGGGGAGCCAATAAAGATAGTATAATGATTGTTAATTGAAAGTGTTTCCCTTATATGAAATGCCAGTAGCATAACTCAGTTGGAGGGCACACAGCTTCTCTGAAGGGTGACACTCCCCAAAAATGTAACATGTTATACTATCAAGACATCAACTGTAGGTGCTGGGGTGACAATATAGGTGAGCAGTCTCAAAGCTGAAGAATACATATAAAACAAAGCTGAGTTTCTCATGTACAGAATTCTCAGAGCATTGCACTTGATATTACACGTGCATCAATAATTTAAAAACTAAAAATCTGCAAAGCACATGGAAAGCCAACACTTTATTGTAAACCAGCAAAAGTTAGCTAGTTTCTGAAAGTAGCAAAGGGTGTATGCATCATGGTTACTGGGAAAACTGCAGTTTAGATCCCCTTTAGTCCCTTTCAAATGTAACCCTGAGGTTACAGGCCTGGCTGCTTTCATTTCACTCTGGGTGAAAGCATTCTGTGATAGGGCAAGGTCCTGTTCCCATCTTCTGCTCTGTCTGTTTAGACACTTTATATTCTTAAACACGACTGTGTAGATTATATCTATTCCTCCGCAGCTCTCTGCTGAGAGAAGAGATATCTCTACACAGAGATCCTTCCTGGTGGTGTGTGCGTGCGTGCTAGCCAGCTTACCCCCAAATACTTTTGTCTTGTCTCTTCTTCTACCTTCTGTGTTAATGCCTAATTAGCTCTTTAGTCCTTAATTTGCTCATTGGGCACAATCAGGTCCATGTCAAAGGGGTGGGGGAGGGAAATTAATTAGTGTTTAAGTGATCAGCATGCTGGCTCTGCTGTTGGTTCCCAACACTCTGTCACACATGCACTCCTAAAACCAGGGATTGACAACTTTTGGCATGCGGCCGGCCAGAGAAATCTGCTGGTGGGCCAGGACGGTTTGTTTACTTGCAGCATCCGCAGGTTCAGCCAATCGCAGCTCTAGGGTGACCAGATGTCCCGACTTTATAGGGACAGTACCGATTTTGGGGTCTTTTTCTTATATAGGCTCCTATTACCCCCCACCCCATCTCTATTTTTCACATTTGCTGTCTGGTCACCCTACGCAGCTCCCACTGGCCACGGTTCACTGTTCCAGACCAATGGGGGCTGCGGGAAGCGGCGGCCAGCACATCCCTCGACCCGCGCCGCTTCCCGCAGCCCTCATTGTCCTGGAACGGTGAACCGTGGCCAGTGGGAGCTGAGATCGGCCGAACCTGCCAGTGCTGTGGGTAAACAAACCGTCTCTGCCTGCCAGAGGATTTCCCTGATGGGCGATGTGCCAAAGGTTGCCAATCCCTGCCTAAGACTCTTAGACTGGTTCTCCTAGCCGTAGCTTTCTCCCACCCTATTTACCAACCATGTTAACCCAAATGTGTTTGGTACCTGTAAGCCCTTTTCCTCCAGGGACATGTGACCAACAAGCTAATTAAAGTGATTAAAAAAACAGCTTATTCAAAACAAAGCATTATTTATTCCTTCAGCCAAAGGTACAAAACTCACAGAGTAAAGAGTATACACATTTCCCCTTACCCACACCTTAATCTATCCTTGCTCGCTTTTGTAAGCACCTCTCAACCCAGTTAACCCCATCACTGACTGGGAGAGACTGGCTGCTTGCTGCAGGTTCTGTCTGTGTCTCACTCAATCTGCGTGTCTCCTTGGCTCCCTGCCAGCACTCAGCGAAATTTCCTTGGCAGCCCTTAACTACCTACCCACCCAAATACCCTTCTTCTTTAAGCCAGCATCTTTAAAATGTTAGCATCCTCTGTAATCCTAAATTTTAAGCTGGAAGGAGAGCCATATGTTATTTCTCTAAGGACCCTTGGTATTCCCTATGATAGCACCTTATCTTTGCCATTGTTTTGTTTCCTGTTGGTTTCCCTCTTTCAGCCTCCTTTGGTTTAATTCTGTTTCCAAGGAGGATATCACCTCCACTTGTCTGTGTGAATATATTTATAAAAAATAATAATAAGCATGACAGCCTCTTTCTCCGCAGTGGGTAATATCTCAAAGGCAAGATGGTCTAGCCTGGTAGAACAAAGTAGTGGGAGATGATCGACCCAGGAACTAGATGCTGCCACAGACTTATTGTGACTTATTTGCTTTTGACAAGGCAGAAGCAAAGAATGTACAGTGGGCCTGCTCTGAGCACTTAGTAGATGATTTGACCAACCAGTTTAAGCATTCCAGAAACAAAGGGGGATTTTCAAAGCAGAATATGTGTAAGGTTTATTTTAAAAATAAATACATAAAACAAGAAGACAGGCCATCAGGGAGCTGGTTTCTGCTTCATGATTTTCTGCCCTAAAAAGCTCCAGCCCTGGTGTACATTAGAACAGCTGTGGGGCTGCTCTAATTTACACCAGCTGCCAGCTGTTCCCAAGGGACAGAGGTGACTGTATGGAAAGGTAATGTAAAAGCACCAGCTGAGAGCTCCTTCTCCACCTGAAGATCTCAGAAAACTAGGACCAGCTGGTATCAGTCCCCATATTTCTCCACTCCTCACATTATTCATGCTTCTTATGGGTCATCTGTAGTCTGCTGAGACAGTACAAAACCCTTACCAAAACTTGAAGTAATAGGAAAGCCTAAGAGAATCAATTAGGGGATTAGTCATTAGTTTTTTTTAAGTGATATCAAAACAACATTTCACATTCTGTGCTCAAATGTTGCAGAGTGAGAATATAGAATCACAAAAATGTAGAGCTGGAATGGAATTTAAGTGTTTAATTAGTCCATCCCCCCCACTCTGAGGCAGGATTAAGTATACCTAGATCATCCCTGACAGACGCTTGAACGTGAAGCAAATAGGAAACAGATTTACAACCTATATGTGGAGTTACGCAAGAAGTAATCTGTGGTCTACTTTGGCTGTCATTGACTTGAACAATCTAATACAAAGAGGTTTTCCCATTGTAGAAACTATTCAAACTTCCCGTTGTGTTCTAATAAAGAGAATTTGGAGATGCCTAAGGCAAAAACATGAATTTCACTCTTTTTCTTAGCAGGTCAGTACAGTGACTAAATCTGACCAAAAAAAAAAAATGAGTTTGGTTCTTAAAAGTGGAAGAAAGTATATTAAAGCTTAAACTTTTAATGCCAGATATTTCGTAACATGCCTAAAGATGGCTGTTATTTCTGACCATGCTTTAAATGGAATTTTACTACAACCACAACAACAACAAAATCAAAACTTCCTTTAATTTCCCCATCATCAAACTGTTTTTCATGCAGCAGTAACGAATGTTACTTTCCATGGGGAAAAGAGAAATAGTGTGTTTTCAAAATGAATTTTATAACCCAAGATTCTACTGAACTCCTTAGTACACCAAGTTTTTGATGTATCATTCATTTAAAAAAATAGTGGGAGGATGTCATGAGTATAAACTAATAATTTGGGGATATTAAGATCTTTGATGTTGATGAGGATTTATGAGAAGGCTCTGGTAAAATTCATTGGATATAAAGGACAATTTTGTTTACTCCCTCTCTTTATGGTCAGAGGCAGAAATGTAGTCCATTAGTAAGGATTGTGGATTGCGTAGGAGCAAACTGTTTTTCAGTTTTTGAAATTTGTAGCAAAATCTGATATCATTAAACACCATTAAAATCCCAGTTAATTCTGTCAAATGCCTTAGCAGCATCAGCTCTAACGTTATTATACCTTTGAATCTAAGCTATCCTTCAATCCCTATTTATTATATGCATTACAGGAGCACCTAGAGGCCACAATCAAGAGTGGCCCCATTTTGCTAGGCACCATACAAATGCATATTGTGCATCAGTCGCTGCCCAAAAAGCTTATATCTTGTCTAAATAAAGATATGCAAAGGGTGGGAGAGGAAAGACACATGCACGGGGGAGGTGAATGTAGCATAGCAGGTTCAATGTCAGAGCCCAGAATAGAAGTCAGGTTTCTGGAGTTCCAGTATAGTGTTCTAGCTACTGGATCATTATGCTTTAATGCTCAAAGACACAGCTCCTTATACTGTCTATTGCTTGTACTTCAGGTATAAAGACAATTTGTCCGGGGTGACTCAGTGAAAAATGACTTTGTTTAACCAAGTAGTAATATGTTACACATAACAGATTACAAAAAAAAGTAAGATCTGTAATCATTGAATTCTAGTGGGTTCTCTTTCTAGGTTTTGAGAACAGATTTCCTACAGTCCTGTGCATGAAGAAAAGGGGAAGATATATTTTGATGCAATTATTTAATTAAATTAGGCTGAGCAATTTTACTTGCCTTACATGAGCAGACCTATTAACATCAATGGGACTACTTGTGTAAGATAGGCAAGCAATTGGGCCTCTCTATGGGGAAGGCTCTAAATCTAATTTTGGAAATGCTGAGCACCCATAATTTAGTGGGGCAATTTTTAGTTAAATCCCAAATAACTCAAGTTTATTTTTAAGGATTTTATTATGATACTGGTAACCATCTTAGGTGGACTCTTTGCTGAGGACGTTCCACCATTAACTAATACAAAGGGGAGTGGCTCAAATTTTCAATGTATTGGTCATAGTAATGCCCAGATGCCTTGCCTAGGTTGGGTAGTTTGTGCTATGTACTTATCAGGTGTCATGGGTCTCAAATCTTAGTCCACAGGGCTCTTAGGAACTTGTATATGCCACCCTGCAAACAGTCACCAGAACTCAAAGCTCACCTCCAAAAGAGGACTCTAGTCCTGGGCTCTGACTGGTGGAACTCCAGGAGTCCTGATTGGTTCCCTGCTTCTATTTAAACTAAGAAGAGGAGCAGAAAGTTCTCCGTGCAACTGGATTTCCCCTGCACTACCTATTCTACTGCCTAATTCTGAACTCCCGGTAACCTGATCCTGCCTGATGCCTGACTCTCTGTCTGCCCTTCAGCACTGTCTTGAGCTCTGATCTCCTGGCATCCTAGCTTGACAAGCCTCCTTGCTGCCAACTCCTATTCTGACCACTAGGCATGACTGCCCACATCCCAATCATGACAATGTTGTACAAATATATAGTAAACACTGTCCTTGCCCCAAAAGCTTAAATTTTTAAGTCTAGCAAGCCTGCAGATAAGACTTCCATTGAGCATCTGCTGCCACAAGAAACAAGCTGCATAGGTTTTTCCCATACATGAGTGCAGAATATGCCCCTCCGATTGTAATAAGACATGTCTCAAAAGGACAGCATGACAAAATAATATTGTTTTTAAATATTTAAAAATAAGTGTTTACTTTGGACAACACAACATGAAGATATGCATCACTTTGAGTGTTCAGTACATGCTCTCTCAGCTCACTTGAGTTAGAAATTTATTTTATTTGTAATGGTGCTTGGAGAAATTATCACTTTGATATCAATGATAAAGTCCTACTGAGGCCTGTACCCTCTGAAACCCAATGGAAGATGAAGAAGATACAAGGGATATAAACAAAGACAGCAACTAGCCCCAAAAGATAAATATTCAGAAACACACACAAGAAATGAGCATTTTATAAATAAAAGTTTTTAAACAGACCTATCCCAAGATATTGCAATATTTCACAAAATTTACAATAAATAAATCATGGTATTGTTTGGGTTAAATGGGTTATTTGTGACAGCTTTTCCATACCTCAGCCAAACTATCTGAACCTCTGTCTGCAGAAGAGGGAAAAGTGCTGAAAATCTCCTGGCGATCTCCTTCAACTCCTGCCCTGGGCCCAACTCTATCCTCACTATCGTCAGTGGGAGCAGGACTGGGCCCAATGTTGGTGGGAACTTTTGAGCACTCACCACCTTGTATATTCAGGCTCCCAGAATGAAAATATGATAATGCCTGAATGTTCTACCATTGCTCAGAAACATAGTTTCCTATGCGTAGAATGGGATAAAAGAGCTAAGAGAATGATTAAAGAATTAGAAAACATGCCTTATAGTGGTAAACTCAAAGGACTCAGTTATTAATCTTAACAAAGAGAAGGTTAAGGGGTGATTTGGTTACAGTCTATAACAGTGGTGGGCAACTGTGGCCTGTCAGGGCAAGCTGCTGGCGCCAGACTGTGTGTTTACATTTGCACTGCCGCCTGAAGCTATTTTAACTGAACTGGTTTGACAATGTCTTGTACAAATTCTCAGAAGTTAGGAAGTCAGACTGTCAGGTGGTGATTTAAATTTGTAAATGTCTTGTCCTCTTTTAAAAACAACTAAGATCAATAGCAACATGACAGAATTGTCAATAGAGTAGTCATCTTATTTGCTCACTGAGCAGGGCTAGTTAAAACTTCATTTCATTTGACCCTCTATTTACTCTTCTTCCATGCTGCATGCTTTTCTAGAAATTATATTTCAAGATCCAAATATAAAGTTAAGTTCCTGCCTCCCTGCTTCTTCCTCTGAAACCTCTGTTTGAAAAATCATCGGAAAAAAGTTCATACTTTCAAAAAGTGTGATAACACCTATTAAAGCTATTGTTGAGCCTTGCTGTCCTTTTGAGACATGGTTTATTGGAATCTGAGGGCCATACTCTTCACTCCTTTACACTGGGCTAAATCTGGAACAACCTGGAGCTACAGAATGCAAGTACTGGAGATGGTAGTGTAGGAATTTTCTAACAGAAAACCTGATTGGACTGATTCTACACTAAAGCTATAAAATAAAGTACTGTAGAATTTTAGGGTGATTTTTTCATTATATTGGGTCCAAATCTGCTTCCACTGAATTCAATAGGAGCTTCCTCACTTTTGGACTAAACAAATAGCCTACCCAAGTAAGGAATGCAAATCCCTGCTGAGTGCCATTAAGCCTAAGCTGTATTTGGTTTGAGATTCAGGACCAGATTCTGATCTCTGTTGTACCTAATGTCAATCTAGAGCAACCCATTGACCCTTTCTGCTTTTAAATAGCCATTCTGAACTTCCTGCCCTATAGACTATTGAAATAATCTTCCCATCATGTATATATGAAAGGGTCTCCTTGCGACAGTTCTAGCTTCTCATCCATCCCATTCAATGTTGTGTATAACTCTGTCTCTAGCTACACCTATGATTTCATTGCCTACCACTTCCCATCTGGCCAGTTGGCTCTTCCAATTAATCCAGAAAACTCTTCCTTTGTCTCCATCTTCCCTCCATTCCAGCTACTTTTCTCTGACCATCTTCCCTCTCCAAGTGGTCCTAGTATCTCAATCTTCTTTCAGTTCCCTCCTCAAATCTTCCTCCTTCCACATAGCTCACAAATACTACACCAATTGGTAGAATTTTCAAGTGTGCCTAAATCACTCAGCGGCCTAAATCTCATTGAAAGTCAATGGGACTTAAATGCCTATGTGTGCAAATCACTTGTGCAAATGGGACTTGGGTGCTTGTGAAAATTTTGCGCTGTCTATAAAAAGTGCTGTCACTCACCCACTATTATTAAAACAAAAAATTAAGACTGAACTGTCCTCTGGGCCTGTCAGTGCAATTTGTCTTAACTGTTGTCTATATATGGCTCAACACTGGCCCTTGCTGGGGCACTACAGAGCTTCCTCCTTAGGGAAGCACAGTAGATGTTATGACAGCTGCAACAGCTCTTAAAGGGCTTGTGGCATATGCTCATTGCCCATAGCAGGGAAGTGGACAACATGCCAGAGGGTCCTCAGGTGAATGCAGGGAGAGCTATACTGGATGGCTACTGTGTGAGGTTACAGGAGAGAAGTTTGAGGTTCCTTCATACTCCCCCCCCCACTTGTGCACCCACAATTTGCCTGAGATTGTAGATTCTTCAGTGTAGGGACTGTGTATTCGTCTGTTTCTTGTTCAGTGCAAATCACGTAATCAGCACTTAATAAATATTACATTCTATTAAATGATGAGAATCATCTATTGTTCAGCTATGCTCTGGTGTAAAGAAAGAATTGTCACTTTCTTGATGATAAGCAAGGGGAGAAATTCTTTCCCCTGCGTCAGTGTGTCATGCAACCTGGAAATTTTATTTTTCTGTACTCTTTAGTTTACTTCAGGCAGATGGTATGACAAACAGCTGAGAAAAGGGAGAGACACACAGAACGACACTGTGGGATTAGCCCTGATACTGTACACGGTGATGACCCTATATAGAAAATACAGTAAGCAAATACCTCTGGACCTATAGTGGTGGGCGGCAGTCAAATGAAAAGCCTAAAAAGTGCCATTCAGTAGTTACAGTTATTTTAATTTCATCCCACTGAATTGTAAATAGGGTCCAGCTGTGGAGCTTAATTTTCAGATGAATAGAGCCTGATGTGTGTAGAAAATCCCAATACAATATACAGACCTTTCCCCAGCATTTCTAAAGAATGCTTTCAAGAAAGGATGAATATCCCAGTGTGTAAATGGTATTAGTCCAGATATTATTTATGGCAAATGAGATTTACTGTTCAGAAAAAAAGAACGCTCAATAACAAATTTGCAACTCAAAGGATTTTAAAAATATTTTCACATTGTAACTGAATTTCTATGACTCATTTTTTAAAGCCTTAATCCCTTCTTAGAGTAAATACCGTCTGTAATGCACATATATAAACATCATGTATGTGAGTAATATATATATTGATTGTATAATACAGAGAGATACACATAGGTGAACCTAAGTTTTCTCCTTCTACAGTATCTAATTCAGATTCTATGCCATCTCCTTGCATAATGACAGGTTTCAGAGTAGCAGCTGTGTTAGTCTGTATTCGCAAAAAGAAAAGGAGTGCTTGTGGCATTCAGTGGAAAATACAGTGGGCCCACTGAATGCATCCGATGAAGTGAGCTGTAGCTCACAGAAGCTTACGCTCAAATAAATTTGTTAGTCTCTAAGGTGCCACAAGTACTCCTTTTCTTTATACCATCTCTGTGATCATCTCTCTGCCCTTTTATAATGTTAATTCAGTTTCCCAAATCTCTGAACATTAGAGCTGGCTCTCTGCTCTCATGTCATTTTTATCCTGTGAACGAAGGCTGCTCCTTTCCTGTGTGATATCAGTTTCACTAGATAAAACCCAGCATCATCTTAACAATGTAAGGTGGATTTCCTAGAAAAACAGTCTAGAGGCAACTTTCCATGGACTCCATCCTACAACATTAAGTGTGGTGCTGGGTGCGAGACCATTACACAGTGTCAGTTCCCCATAACAAAATAGTAATAATTAATAATTAATAATAATGTGTAAGAAATAATTTATAGACTTTATTCTAGGTTGTTCTTTTAAAAAAAGATAGATGTACACCACTGAATCATTTTTACTGATGTCTGCTGATTCCCTCAGCTTCCTCCTTACATCCTGATGGCCTAATATCCTGACATATTACAGACAAGAGGAGAAAATAGAAGAACTAACTGCTAAATTACTTTCCCAAATGGCCTCAATCTAAAGCCTGAAGGAATTAAACAGTTTGCCTTTTTTCACTCAGTTGCATCAATTTCATGATGATTAAATCGGAGATGTCTTTCCTCCAATGTCTTCCAGTGTGTTAGGGGATTTCACACTGGTGAATTCAAAGTGTGAATTCACATTTCATCATCTCTCTCATGGGCTCCTGCTGCTTTATTACACACATGTTACTTACTAGCAATATTTTCTCTGTTGGCTATTACTGAATGATTCCTAATGTGAGAGATCAGAGGAAAACATATCAATAGAGAATCTTTAATGATAAAGATGGAATATGGTATGGGGACCCTGTGTTAATTTTGTGGATGTCATGTTTATCTCATGCAATTCCTGCACTTCACAGGGACTCCGTCTTACACAAATCAGAAAAGCTGGGTTTATAGTGGTGTAAAGGAGTCATAATGAAATCTGACCCTAGATCACAGTGTGCCATGATAAGCAGCTGCACAAAATATGATAAGTGCTTATATTTCCACTCTGTGTATCTTTGTAAAATAGTGGGTTAGGAGTGCTGGTGTGTGAAGTGGGAAGAAACTGGTGATAGCACTATAATTTTGCTGCAGGGACAGAGAGCTAGACAAGCTAATAACATGATGAAATGAAAAGGCCAGACTTCCAAATCTTCCAGCTACAGGGGAGCTGCTGGTACAGCATGTGTGAAGAATCACTTGCCAAGTTTACTCTGGAACTGTTTAAAAGGATGCTGCCAGGTGCCGTTATGACTCTATATACAAGGTATGACAAGTTTCAGCTGAGGTAACAGACTACACTGTCTCTTGGCCAATGCACATTGGGCACAGATAAGTGCAAAAATTAAGCAATACCTCAGAGAGTGAATTCTTACAGGCTGCTCCCCTGATGCTAGCATAGGCATCCTTTTTTGACCCACACTGGAAGCACGGGGGCTGAGAACACAGCCTGAGCACAAATTCTAGCCACGTGCTTCTCCATCAGGTTCAATCACAAGAAATATTTATCATTGTTTTGCGTCTTGAAAAATTCTGCTGTAGGTGGTGGAATGTGGAAAATATCCTGGAGACAGGAGTCTGACTACAAAACCATGGTTAGTGGGCAGAAGGATGGTGTGCTGATATGATCAATAGGGGCAAGATGGGATCTTTTCAGATAGTACTGTCATAAGAGAAAGAAGCATGCAGTATAGGCAACCAGAAGCCTGGTACTCTCTTGGCCAAGTGTCCTCGACCCACACTGGAGAGACTGCTCGGCATAGAGAAGTGAGTATCCTTCAAATGACAAGGACAAGGGGGCATAGCTTTGTGTAACTCCTGTCGTTTCTTGGCCAATGCCTGCAGCACTGCCATCACTCTCACCCTCACACATTAATATCGTGCAGGTAGATGTCACCACATGGATTTATTGATTACTGCTAATATGTCCATGACCTCACCAGCTTGCCTCAGCCTAAAATACCTCTGCTATGCAAACTGATCCTCTTTCCTCTGTGATCAAGCCTATGCCTGTACCGTAGCCTATGCCTGCAATCCATTTGCTCCATCATCTGTCTTGGGTGACATAATGAAGCATCTCCAGGTGTGTCTGGCTCAGAGCTCCATTGTCAGAGCTGGCTACCACTTCTTAGATAGGCTCTTTTGGTAATTACATTGCAGCCAAAGATAAAATCATGCATACATCCCTTACTCCTGGCCCTACAGAACAGCAAATGTGCAGCCTGCACCACTACATGGATTGCGCTCCACTCCCCACCCACAACGCTGATGATATATATCCATTCGCACAAGATCCTATACATTTCATAAACTCAGAAGAAACTGTAGGTAACCATGTCTCTCAGGACTCTGTGTGTGTGTGTGTTGTGGGGGGAGCGTGTTAATATTTCTAGGCATGTGTCCTTCCAGCATCAGAGAAAAGGCAGTGTCACACAGCATGTCCCTCACTGGAATGATCTGTTTCCCTTGGGTGTTCTTAGCAAGGATCTCAGTCTACATGTTGTGTCATTTAGGGATGCACAGGCTGTATGAACCAAGAGAGAACAACTTTTCTCTATCTATCTTATGGCAGCCTTTCAACGGCCATATTTGAAAACTGCTATCATGTCCCGCCTTAATTTCCTCTTTTCCAAGCTAAACATACCCAGTTCCTTCAGCCTTTGTTCCTACGGCTTGCATTCCATCCCACTGATCATTTTTCACCTTTGGATCCTGTGCAGTTTCTCTACATCCTTTGCATACAGCTTTGACCAAAACTGGACACAGTGCAGCAGCTGAGGCCTAACCAGCGCCAAGTAGAGTGGTACTGTTACCTCTCATGGCTTACATGACATACCTCTGATCATACCACCCAACGTTGCCTTTGCTTTTTTGCAGCAGCATCACATTGTTGACTCATGTTGAGGTTGTGATCCACCACAACTCCCAGATCCTTCCCAGTAGTGCTGCTGCAAAGCCAGTCATCCCACTCCTTTAGGATTTTGTCTCCTTTCAGAAGATTCAGTTAAAATGGTTTTAACTTGACCAGGATTTAATACAAGTAATTAAAATAAGAGAAGCATGTGAAATGTACTAGGTAGAGAAGATCTCATTTCCACAGAGGCTAAGATGGAACAAATGGGTGTCCTGTCTTAAATAGTAATGTATATTTCTCCCCACTATGTTGTGTTTCTCTGATCCTTTCTGAAGTCTCTCTGTACTTATTTTTTACTCTGCCCACTCTTTGCTTTGTTTTTACACTTTTTCTTCTCTGTTCCTTCTGTCCATTCCAGTGCAGAAATTCTGCTAAGCAGAATGCAAACCCAACAAAAGTGGAGCTCCAATTGAACTTTAAAGCTTCTATGCCTGACTGGGTTTGAAATTAATCAATCAAAAAATGAGTTCATTTTTCCTGAGTTGGCAGAAGTGCAAACAAGGGAACCAGGTTTATTAAATGATGATACAGTGAAATAATGAGCCATAAGAACTAATCAGTCACAAGTCTCTAATGATAGCCCTTCACTAACTTCAGGAAACAGCCTGACACCAAGATAAAGAGACTGAAATAAATGATTATAAGGGAGAAAGCTTAGTTACCTGGTTAGCCCGACACTTTTTTCTTAAATTTGGGCTATTAAGCTGCCATTAGCAGGTACATTGGGCAAATTCATGTTGGGTTTACGCTTCATTATGACAAATAACTTTCTGATAAATTCCAGTCAGCAGCTTCTGCTGTTTCAGTCCTTGAAAATCCTCTTGACAGACATTAACCAGGTGAAACAGTTGCTGTGTAAGTGAATTTCTAGAGTATAGATTTTGTCCCAGTTCAGTGGAACAGAAAAGATTTTTGGGAAAAAGAATTTGATAAAGAATCAAGATTTGTTTTCCTAAGCCAACAAATAACATAGCTTTCACTGTTCTATTACTACACAAGATTGAAACTGGGGGATGGCCCACCTATCAAGCAGTCCTCACATACCAATTTCAAAGAGGGAAGGCAACAGAGTCTTCAACTTGTCCTTGTGCATCACCCATTGTTATGGTTAAGACAAAGGATTGTTGCATTGGACTGTGTATTGCTGCTGTCATAGGAATATTATGAAGAGATTTTGAAGTATTCTTACCTTCCATGTCATGAATATTTTTATCACTGGAAACTGAGTCAGTTTGGTTTTCCACACGGGAGCAAATCCTTAATTGGTATAAATTGTCATAGCTTGTGACCATTCAACTGTTTTCTTATCCTTATTTTAAACTATTTGTATTAGTTACAGGGTAAAATTTTCTAATGTAACTAGTCATATTGGATGCCTACACTGAAATGTCTTTAAGGGGCCTGATTTTCACAGGATGGATGCTCAGACCTCTCTGATGTGTCCCTCATTGGGGACTGAAACATTGAGGCACCCAAAATCACTAGTCCCTTTTGCAAATTCAGACTTGAATGACTTCACAGCCTAAATCTATTTTCAAAAGTGACTTAATCACCTAGACTCTTAAATCCTATAGACTTTCAAATGTATTTAGGTTAGGTGTTTCATTTCAATAGGAGTTAGGTGCTTTACTAAGCGCCTGTCACATTTGAACATAGGATTTAGGAGCCTTAATCACTTTAGATGCAAGCTTTTGATGATTTGGTGCAGCTTTGTATTAAACAAAGAACTAGAAAGCATTTAAAAGCAGGACCATAAATTTGGTAGAAAGAAATTATTGTACCACTGGAAAGGCACTTTTGAAGGTAATTAAAGCTATTTACCATTTTACCAATATAAGATATTTTGTAATCAGAACTGTTCAAGTAGTGTTGTGATGGCTTTCTACATCCAAAAATACCAGGGGAGAGTTGCAAAATTTACAGGACTGTGATGACCAGTCTCTCTCACAAACATAGACCGAATAATACTGACGTTTTGCCAAAACATTCCCAAGAGGAGAGGGGGACAGTCGCAAATACTTCCCTAATCAGGATAGGGGGGAGTTGACTGGGCTTACTTTGGCAGTGGTCAGCTATTATTAGAAGACATGGAAATCTATTCAAGCCCCCTGTATCTCTTTTGCCTGCACACTCAACCCAAAGGCAGTTTGTGACATCAAATTCACCTCTAATGTCACTCCAAGAGATGCTGAAGTGTGAGCACAATCACTGTCCAATTGCTTTACTAACACAAGATGCTGACCCTGATAACAGAGATCATGAGATTTCCAGTTTTCCTGATTAGCACATTCAGAGCAGAGGTTCCCTTTTTACTCTGTCTGCACCATGCCTTCCTAAATCCTTGCACTTTTCATATTGACATCAATGTTGCATTAACAAGCAATAATAATTTGAGTGTCCCTGACAAGCAGGGACAGCCCATCTGCCTAGACTGAAATACAACATGAGAAATTTTCTCAGTTGACATCGGCAGAAAGAGGAGCAAAGGAGACTGGGATTAATTTATAATTTAAGAGAATCTGCTGTACTCTATCATTTCTAAAAAAGCTGGCTTCTCCCACCAAACATAAGTGGTTGAGTGGGGTTCTAGCCAGTGGGCCTCACAGGGAACACCAACAAGTACAGGGATGAGGCCAATTGAAAAGGGGAATTGCAAGGATAGGGAAACAGGGACAAGAAAAAGGTTCCCAGCTGACTTCTCTTAGAAGTTTACATGGAGACTTGTATTTATAGTGTACCTTGGAATCTCAAAGAGGTTTACAAGGGGAGTTGGTTATCTCCAATTTACAGATGAGATTAAATGATTGCTCAGGTCCACAAAGGGAAACAGAGTTTATTTAGAATGGAATACACATTTCCACTGACCCCGTACACTAATACAGAGACACGGCTATTTCTCCACACAGAAATTTTTTTAATTCCCAGTTTCATTTTTAATCATGATTACCTTTTATGTTCTCTGCAGCAGAAAAGCTTGTTAAAAGAAAGTTAAAAATAACTAAGCTTTGCATTATATTATTATCATCTATTAATACAGACTCTCACATGAAAATGTTCCTACCCATTGGAATCAGACTAAAGGAGAGATTGATGTATCTTGCATCCTTTTCATGTGCATAATCAGAATAACATTAAACTGATAAATTCTACTTAAGCATGGAACATCTGCCATGGATTTAGAATGTAATATAAATACCTAAATATCAGACAGAAATGTAGGTTTGAGAGAGAGACTCATGCTAGTGGCCTTATGAACCTTGCATATATGCATGTCCCATCTGAACCCTAATAGTAGCACATGAAAATGATTGCTGTCTCCCTCTCTCTCACACACAGAGCATCAGACAGTGCTAGCAATAAAGAAAGCTGAGGAGACCTGCTCCCTCACCACCTTTTGTTACATTTCTTCAGCTCCCACTATAATATCAGAAAATGTCTGTGGTGTAATGAAGGTTTTAATGTAATGAAGGTGTGAATTAGACCATCAATAACAGAACAAGTAAAAGTTGATGGCACACTAATCGTCCTTCATTCAGGATAAATGAGGGAGCAATTAACTTTTCCTTTGTCTAGTAAAAGCTGAAACAATAGAAGCCACCACTCAAGGCACTGGTTAGCATGGCAAGGTCTCAGAAGATGCTAAGCTACATAGCTTAAGGAGTTTCCCTGGAGACTAATTGCAAATTCAGGGGCTGACATATTCATTGGCTGCCTGTGTGTATGTGTATGTGTGTGTGTGTGTGTGAGAGAGAGAGAGAGAGAGGTCCAGAAAGTGAGGAGATACCCAGCAGACAGCTAAACTTGGATTTCTGAACCTGGAAACTGTTTCCTGTTTGTTTCTACTGTGCTCAGGGAAACAGGATTTTGGTTATAGTCTTTGTAAATTAACAGGAGAGTACCAAATAAATACCCGACTCCTATCATCATTTTTTTCTCCTAACTGAAACAGTCCAGCAATGTCCTAAATATTGGCTGACTGCTCAGGCCAAGGGGCAACTCCCCCTTAGATGCATACAGTACTAAGGTCTTGAACAATGTTAATCAGTCTGAACTTACATACACAAATTTACCGCAGCATAAGTGACTCTATTGTAGGCATAATAGTTCTTTTTTCCTAAGCTCATATTGCAGCCAGTTGGGTTGCATATGCAAACCAGTGCTTCCTGCCTAGATGCAGGAAATGAATTACAATACAGCATCATGACCAAAAACAAGAAAGTAAATTACCAGTGGAAAAATGAGTTAATTCTAGATTCATATTACAGTAAATCCTTATAGATAGGAATAGTTGAAAGGTATACATAGCACATATGCAACAAATGGACTCCATTACAATCCCCATGCCTTTCCTTTTCCTATTTATAGCAAGGATTTCCCAAGTGTCCATGAACATGATTCCAGTTCCTTATGATAAAGTGCTGAAGTTAGAAGTGCTACAGAGAAATTGAGGGAGATATGAATAAAAGCTGAAAAGTGTTGTACTGTCCTGCAAGATTCAAGTAATTCTGATGGAAATCACCATTTCAATATATTATCTCTTATAGCGAGAGAGTTGCAAAACTACCAAGGAAACAACATTCTCCAGCTGTCAGCACTGACAAGTCAGGAGGAAATAAATGGAAAAAAGTGCTACTTGCACGCAAACACACATCTGAATAAATTAAACAATATCAGTTATTAGGGCTGTTCCTCTTCCTCCTCCCTCCATTTCATATATACATCTGAAAGATAAATATAATAGGTTTTCACAGGCATTAACAGCAGACAAAATCAGTCTGAATTAAATTATACTGAATCTAATAGTCTTGTTCTGGTGTAAGTCCAATAATCATTACGTCAGATCAAATTTCATATGAAAGGGGATCCTCAGGATGTATTTTTAGAGCTATCTCCTTTATTCATGACTTTTTTTTAATGTGTATTTTATTTTTCTGACCCACCCTCTTTCAGAACATGACAAAAGATCTAAACTGTAAGGAATGAAATAAAGACTGCTAAATTGTCAAAAATGTGACGCTTCAGACAGACAAAAGGGTTGGACTCTTGCCCACACACTTCGTTCTTCTTCAATTAGAGATGTTTTCTTCTGAATCCTAACTCTCCTGGAGTTGAAAGTGTATCTAGTCTTCTGGTATGAACACTTTTCTAAAAAGAATTTAGCTTTAACAAAATACAGTTTACAGAATGATCAAATCTAAACTCTGCTTCTTGTTCTTATAGGACAACTTGCAGCATACTGGTGATATGCTATTGTAGAAGAAGACAGGGACTCCTGTTTCAAATGTGCACCTTACACACTCTCCCTCTTTTTTTAAACCAAAGCTGTCCTGCAAACTGGAATTCACCAGTGACTTAGTACAAATTAACCTGTGATTCAAAAGGCCCCTAAAATGAAAGGCCAAAATAGAGAAGCACTGAGCATCAGCAAAATCCATGGGCTTCAACAGGCAGTGAAGAGATTCAACACCTCTCAGGAACTGCTCCCAAACAATTGTCCTGAGAGTCTACAGATGTAGGTCTATTTCTGGATCTTCTGCTGACTCACTGCATGATGGTAAGCAAATCACTGTGCTCCTATAGAATGGAAAAAGGATATTTTCCCCACCTTTGTACAGTGCTTTGAAGTCTATAAATTGAAAGTGGTAACTACTGTAACCAGAAGTTTTAAAGTGACAGTGCACAAATTCTACTAATAAGCAACTGTAATCAACTGTTCAAATAAAAAATTGTCAGAACAGGCGTCCCTGTTATTTATGTGACAGTATACATTATAACACATTATTATACAAACATAGACAGAGACTGAAGAAAATTGCATTAAAATATTGCCTGTGGGTTAAATTAATTTTATTTAGTGTGTAATACTGTCTGAAAGTCAGCAATATTATTAATTTTAACCAGAAAGTAAGTTTTTTTTCCCCCTGACCACCTCCTAATACCTTGTCAATGTTTATTTTCTTAACCTTCACGTTTACATATTAGGATTCACTCTAGGAATCTAAAGGTGAAATACTGGCTTCAGTGAAGTCAATAAGAATTTTGTTATTGATTTCAATGGGGAAAATTCATTCTGGGTGTTTGCTTGCTAATAATTTTCTCTGTTGGCCAAAAGTCGCAGGTTTAAGAGCCTAGGAGGAAGCATTTTTGGCCACGTAGTCTGCTTACCAGCCATCTATAAATAAATGGGATTATGTTAGTTAGTGACAGGTTTCAGAGGAACAGCCGTGTTAGTCTGTATTCGCAAAAAGAAAAGGAGTACTTGTGGCACCTTAGAGACTAACCAATTTATTTGAGCATGAGCTTTCGTGAGCTACAGCTCACTTCATCAGATGTTTACCGTGGAAACTGCAGCAGACTTTATATACACACAGAAATCATGAAACAATACCTCCTCCCACCCCACTGTCCTGCTGGTAATAGCTTATCTAAAGTGATCAACAGGTGGGACATTTCCAGCACAAATCCAGGTTTTCTCACCTGGGGGGGTGGAGGGCCCAGCAGAATATACCAACAAACCCTAGCAATCCTTCTCCAGGTACCACTTCCCATCCCAGAAAGTTCCCCACCTACAAGGCAGGTGATGATACTGAGGCCTTCTTAGAAAACTTCGAAAGGGCCTGCCTTGGGTACAACATCTCTACTGACCAATACATGGTAGAGCTGAGGCCGCAGCTCAGTGGACCCTTAGCTGAGGTGGCAGCTGAAATGCCTAAAGAACACATGAACAAGTATGAACTGTTTAAATCCAAGGCGAGAGTCAGAATGGGGATAACACCCGAGCAGTCTCGTCGGAGGTTCAGAGCCCTAAGGTGGAAACCAGACATGTCATTTACCCGACATGCCTACCACATTGTAAAACATTGGGATGCCTGGATATCAGGAGCAAGTGTTGAATCTCCAGTAAATTTGCCCTTCCTAATGCAAATGGAACAATTCTTAGAGGGTGTTCCTGAGGAAATAGAAAGATACATCCTAGATGGGAAACCCAAAACTGTAATTGAGGCAGGAGAGATTGGAGCCAGATGGGTGGAGGTGGCAGAGAAGAAGAAAACTGGTCGCAGTTGGAGCGGAGACCAGAAGGGACCACCCCAGACCACACCCTATTACCGGGGGCCGCCCAAAGCCCCACCTACCTCCCAAAGAACCCTCCAGACCCCTTATCGTCCCACCACCCCGTTCTCCAGCAACCCTCCTCGCCCCAGTGACCCGTCAGCTGGACGATGTTTTAAGTGTAACGAGCTGGGGCATGTAAAGGCCAACTGCCCCAAGAACCCCAACAGATTACAGTTCATTGCACCGGAATCACACCAGAGGTCCACAGGCCCAGATACCTCCCAGATACCCTTGGAGCGGAGGGAAACTGTGAGTGTGGGTGGGAAGAAGGTCACCGCGTGGAGGGACACCGGAGCACAAGTGTCAGCTATCCATGCTTCCTTAGTGGACCCCAATTTAATCAACCCAGAGATCCAAGTGACGATTCAACCCTTCAAGTCCAACTCTTTCAATTTGCCTACAGCCAAGTTGCCTGTCCAGTACAAGGGCTGGTCAGGAATGTGGACTTTTGCAGTCTATGATGATTATCCCATCCCCATGCTGTTGGGGGAAGACTTGGCCAATCATGTGAAGCAGGCCAAGAGGGTGGGAATGGTCATCCGCAACCAGGCTAAACAAGCCGTGAGGCCTAGCTCTGTTCCGGAAACTTCTATCAGGACCCAGTCAGAGGTGATGGACCTGGACCCCAGGCCAATGTCTGCAACAGCAGTAGTGGATCCAGTCCCAGAGACCCAGACGGAACCAGTCCCAGAACCGGAACCAGCCGAACAACCAACACCAGACCCCGTGTCAGCACTGAATCCAGTACTTGCAACCTCAACACCAGAGGGCCCCACCGAACCTGAACTGGCAGCAGCCGATAACCCTACACAAGAGGCGCAGCCGGAGCCTGAATCCCAACATAGTGCACCAGCGGAGAGCGGTTCACAGTCAACAGAAACAGCTCCATCCCCTATATCGCTTCCAGAGGGACCAAGCCTAGGTCCACAATCCAATGAGGAACTGATGTCTCCAGCATCAAGGGAACAGTTCCAGACCGAACAGGAAGCAGATGAAAGCCTCCAGAGAGCGTGGACGGTGGCACGGAGCAACCCACCGCCTCTCAGCTCTTCTAATCGATCCAGGTTTGTTGTAGAAAGAGGACTTTTATACAAGGAAACTCTTTCTGGGGGACACCAGGAAGACTGGCATCCTCAGAGACAGTTGGTAGTTCCAACTAAATACCGGGCCAAGCTCTTGAGCTTAGCCCATGATCACCCTAGTGGCCATGCTGGGGTGAACAGGACCAAAGACCGTTTGGGGGGGTCATTCCACTGGGAGGGAATGGGCAAGGATGTTTCTACCTATGTCCAGTCTTGTGAGGTGTGCCAAAGAGTGGGAAAACCCCAAGACCAGGTCAAAGCTCCTCTCCAGCCACTCCCCATCATTAAAGTTCCATTTCAGCGAGTAGCTGTGGATATTCTGGGTCCTTTTCCGAAAAAGACACCCAGAGGAAAGCAGTACATACTGACTTTCATGGATTTTGCCACCCGATGGCCGGAAGCAGTAGCTCTAAGCAACACCAGGGCTAAAAGTGTGTGCCAGGCACTAGCAGACATCTTTGCCAGGGTAGGTTGGCCCTCCGACATCCTCACAGATGCAGGGACTAATTTCCTGGCAGGAACTATGAAAAACCTTTGGGAAGCTCATGGGGTAAATCACTTGGTTGCCACTCCTTACCATCATCAAACAAATGGCATGGTGGAGAAGTTTAATGGAACTTTGGGGGCCATGATACGTAAATTCATAAATGAGCACTCCAATGATTGGGACCTAGTATTGCAGCAGTTGCTCTTTGCCTACAGAGCTGTACCACATCCCAGTTTAGGGTTTTCCCCATTTGAACTTGTATATGGCCGTGAGGTTAAGGGGCCATTGCAGTTGGTGAAGCAGCAATGGGAGGGATTTACACCTTCTCCAGGAACTAACATTCTGGACTTTGTAACCAACCTACAAACCACCCTCCGAACCTCTTTAGCCCTTGCTAGAGAAAACTTACAGGATGCTCAAAAAGAGCAAAAAGCCTGGTATGATAAACATGCCAGAGAGCGTTCCTTCAAAGTAGGAGACCAGGTCATGGTCTTAAAGGCGCTCCAGGCCCATAAAATGGAAGCATCGTGGGAAGGGCCATTCGTGGTCCAGGAGCGCCTGGGAGCTGTTAATTATCTCATAGCATTCCCCACCTCCAACCGAAAGCCTAAGGTGTATCATATTAATTCTCTAAAGCCCTTTTATTCCAGAGAATTAAAGGTTTGTCAGTTTACAGCCCAGGGAGGAGACGACGCTGAGTGGCCTGAAGGTGTCTACTACGAAGGGAAATGTGCTGGTGGTGTGGAAGAGGTGAACCTCTCCATGACCCTTGGGCGTATGCAGCGACAGCAGATCCAGGAGCTGTGCACTAGCTACACGCCAACGTTCTCAGCCACCCCAGGACTGACTGAACGGGCATACCACTCCATTGACACAGGTAATGCTCACCCAATTAGGGTCCAACCTTACCGGGTGTCTCCTCAAGCTAAAACTGCTATAGAACGGGAGATCCAGGATATGTTACAGATGGGTGTAATCCGCCCCTCTGAAAGTGCATGGGCATCTCCAGTGGTTCTAGTTCCCAAACCAGATGGGGAAATACGTTTTTGCGTGGACTACCGTAAGCTAAATGCTGTAACTCGCCCAGACAACTATCCCATGCCACGCACAGATGAACTATTAGAGAAACTGGGAAGGGCCCAGTTCATCTCTACCTTGGACTTAACCAAGGGGTACTGGCAGGTACCGCTAGATGAATCTGCCAAGGAAAGGTCAGCCTTCATCACACATCTCGGGCTGTATGAATTTAATGTACTCCCTTTCGGGCTGCGAAATGCACCCGCCACTTTCCAAAGACTTGTAGATGGTCTCCTAGCGGGATTAGGAGAATATGCAGTCGCCTACCTTGACGATGTGGCCATATTTTCGGATTCCTGGGCAGACCACCTGGAACATCTACAAAAAGTCCTTGAGCGCATAAGGGAGGCAGGACTAACTGTTAAGGCTAAGAAGTGTCAAATAGGCCTAAACAGAGTGACTTACCTTGGACACCAGGTGGGTCAAGGAACTATCAGCCCCCTACAGGCCAAAGTGGATGCTATCCAAAAGTGGCCTGTCCCAAAGTCAAAGAAACAGGTTCAATCCTTCTTAGGCTTGGCCGGTTATTACAGACGATTTGTACCGCACTACAGCCAAATCGCTGCCCCACTGACAGACCTAACCAAAAAGAAACAGCCAAATGCTGTTCAGTGGACTGAAAAGTGTCAGAAGGCCTTTAACAAGCTTAAAGCGACACTCATGTCTGACCCTGTACTAAGGGCCCCAGACTTTGACAAACCGTTCCTAGTAACCACAGATGCATCCGAGCGTGGTGTGGGAGCAGTTTTAATGCAGAAAGGACCTGATCAAGAATTCCACCCTGTAGTGTTTCTCAGCAAAAAACTGTCTGAGAGGGAAAGCAACTGGTCAGTCACTGAAAAAGAATGTTATGCCATTGTCTACGCTCTGGAAAAGCTACGCCCATATGTTTGGGGACGGCGTTTCCACCTGAAAACCGACCATGCTGCACTAAAGTGGCTTCACACCGTCAAAGAAACTAACAAAAAACTTCTTCGGTGGAGTTTAGCTCTCCAAGATTTTGATTTCGACATCCAACACATCTCAGGAGCTTCTAACAAAGTGGCTGATGCACTCTCCCGTGAAAGTTTCCCAGAATCAACTGGTTAAAATCGTCCTTGAGATGTGGAAAATATTGTTAGTCTTTATGTACTTGGTAGTATATTTAGAGATGCATGTGTCTTATTAACTCTGTTTTCCTAGAGCTCCAGGAAGAAATCCCAGCCAGTGTTTCACCCTAGCTGAGATTTGGGGGGCGTGTCATAAATATAAAGGGAAGGGTAAACCCCTTTGAAATCCCTCCTGGCCAGGGGAAAGCTCCTCTCACCTGTAAAGGGTTAAGAAGCTAAAGGTAACCTCGCTGGCACCTGACCAAAATGACCAATGAGGAGACAAGATACTTTTGAATCTAATTACCCTGTAAGATATATACCATCCTGATTTTACAGGGGGGATTTCAAAGGGGTTTACCCTTCCCTTTATATTTATGACAGGAGCCAAGAAAAAAGCAATATGTTTTAGCCTCAGCTTTTCCATTTACTAGTGTTAATTCTGTGCACTTCTGTGCACCTAATTATTGAGAGAGAATTTATACCATTTCCTTAGGTGGCAAGCGAGTATCATTCCATCCTTTTACAAATATCACTGGGTGAAATTACAAGAATCAGTGGATGAAATTGTATGGCCTGTGTATGCAAGAGGTCAGAGTGGATGATCATAACAGTCCCTTTTGGCATTAAAGTCTATGATAAGGTAACAGAGGGTTTGTGTACATGGTGGAGTATTGCCCTCTATGGGAATGTGATTTCTAAAGCACACTAATGTGTTGTGCATTAATTGGTCTGTGTAGACCCAGCTTCCGTTGTGTTGTTTGAAACAGTACTATTACCTCTTTATTAAAATGCTATGGTAAAAGTTAACTTTATTTTTTTTTCAGTTTAAGTAATAATCTATCTTGCACTGAAAGCTGAAAGCACTTTGACAAATGGATTGAAAGATTATCTAATTCTACTCTAATTTCAGAGACTGTCTCAATATCTTCTGTAGTTTTATAACTTCTTATAGCTAGAAAATGAACCTGCATTGTCCTACGCTATATCTAGGATTTCATATGGTTTCCTGGGATCTGTTGCTCTGGTTTTCCATAAACAAAGCAGACTGTGCTGCTCTGTCTCTCACTTTCTGCTCTGATAAGTGTGATCTCACCTCTAGTACAGTGGCAGCAGAATGGCTGGGAAAAAAGAACGCAACTGTATCTCAGTTTGCAAAATCCCTGGCCTTCTTTCTGTAAGAGCCAAAGTATTTTTAAACACACAAAAAAATCACTGTCCTCTCTGCAGGTCTTGGCTGTTCTGTGAGACTCTCCCCCAAGACTCGCCCTACATACACCGCCAAAGGTTCTCACACTGAAAAAGGGCACTTCTACTGCATGTAGCTCACTCTTTGGTTCCGTTGCTTATAGCCTCAGAGTACTGATCCAGGACCTTTTCAGACAGCTTATATTAACATTCCTTTGTCATTGAAAATTAAAGTTTCTTTTAGTACACATTGAAGATGGCTGATTAGCAGGAATATGGTTCAATAGCGGTACTTAGTTTCCTTTACAGTACCCTACTATATTCTTCATTCCTCTGGAGAGAGATGGTAGCTCAGTCTCCATGCTGATGAAATCAAGTCTCACTGATTAGACTGCCTGCAACATAATTGAATGTGAGAGTAGTGGGAGGAATAAAGGACAGAAAGATGCACCTGAACATTATGGGCCTAGTTCTCCACTGCCTTGTATCTTGTAGAGTCATTTGCACTTGTGTAAAATGGGCATAAAACCACACCACCACCACCTTGGTTAGCATTTTACTGTCCCCCATACAGCTGTAGATAACTGCATAAGGTACACTACATAAGAATTAGGTAGAGAATTTACAGATGTCAATACAATAACTATACAAGAATAAGGATCAGACTCTTAATTTCTTTCCAACAATGACACTGCTGCTACTTTTCTTCCAGGTTGCAATCTAGCCAGGACTATCACTTCTTGTTAAACATTTCCTCTTGCTTGAGACCAATCATGTGAAGATCAATAATATTTTGTTAAGAGAGGTAGTTAGTGACACCCACGGAAGCAATTACCAGTTTTTAGTTATAACAGTTCACAGCATATTGTTGAGCATCTGAGAGCAGTTTCCAGTGGAACTACCAGGTAGTGACTGTGAAATAACATTTAATTTCATCATAAAAAATGGTTTCAGAGTAGCAGCCGTGTTAGTCTGTATCTGCAAAAAGAACAAGAGTACTTGTGGCACCTAATAAATTTGTTAGTCTCTAAGGTGCCACAAGTACTCCTGTTCTTTTTATCATAACAAACATTACCCAATTTAGATTCTTTTTGCACAGTAGAGGTGAAAGTGGCTGAAAGGGCCACCAGATGCTGCTGAAATGGCATCCTGGCACTTCTGAGGAAGGGGACAGCTTAAAACTTACACTTTCTCCTTCAGCAATTCATTCCCTCCCGTGATCATATACCGAATGAGGAGATCAGAAGGCATACAGAGGTGACCGATGTAGTGCAGGCAATGTATGATGCAAAGCAGAGATGGGCGGGTCATGTAGTCCTCAGGCAAGACAATAGGTGGACAACCCGCATCAGTGACTGGATCCCCAGAGACCACAAGCGACCACTGGGCAGACCAAAAACACACTGGGCCGATCCCATGACAAAACTCTTTGGCCAGAAATGGAAAGAACATGCTCACAGCAAAATAGAATGGTGTGGCGTCGACTTGCGTTCATAGAGGAATGGATGAGGACAAAGATGACAATTCATTCCCTCTCATTTTGCACTACCTCCCTTTGGCCCCTGCACACCACAGATCTCTCTTTGATGTTCCCCCAACTCATTTAATAGAAGGGACCCCAGGATTATTTTTGTCTGTATGTATTTCAGTGGTTCACTGAAAGGGCATCAGCTGTGCACTGTTGGAAATTGGTGCATAGTGGTGATGTCATGAGGAAGTCCCAAGCAATCTGGTTTGTACATCATGAGATATGTAGAAGTTTCTCAGCTGCAGGACAGTCAAGACAGAAAGGCCCAGAAAAGGATGGTGAGCTCCTGAAAATGAATTCCCTTCTAACCTTACACAGGACTTCCATGGATCTTAGCCACTCTTTGCCCCTTGCATAGAGACTGTGGAGGCAACAGTAGAATTAAAAGCAGGAGAACAAAGGAATTACCAGGATCTGTGCGACTGAGAGGGGTCAGTCAGAGCCTCCGAACTGGCAATGCTTTAGATGGGGTGGGCTGGAGGGGATCAGGTATCCCCAGTTTGTCTGTGTGTCTTCAGGCCAGCAGTCCCTGTTCCTGGCTGACGAATCCATTTCAGGGTTCTAGCCCATGTAGCACTGGAACCCATTCTGCCTCCACAATTGTCAATCAGCCAAACCAGAGACAGGAAGTACTGCCGCAGGAAGTGGCAGTCTTGGCATAAATGGAAGCGAGTGAGGCTGGGCAGTTTCTGCTGGGGAAATATCCCTACTCAGGCTTTCAGTACCACTCTGTAGACACGGGAGCCCAGGCAAGCTGCAGAGCTGTTGCTGGGCTTCTCACCCTGGTAGTGGGTAAATCAGAGTTTCCCCCTTTAAAAAGTTACTTTCAAAACATCCATTTTAGAATCCCAACATGACATTCAGGCTGTTGTGCAGTATTGATTAATGCACACTTTAGCTGCGCTGGAAGCACTCACTTTATATTGTGCCTCACTAAGCGCCTGAGGGGTGGTTAGGCAGTGGTAGTGTGCAGCCTGCCATGTCTTACTGATTAATTGCACTGGCATGTCTAAAACTTGATTGTTCCCTTTCAATTGTGGTTTCTTTCTTCTGATACAGTACTCCTTTTGGGGGTCGGATGTACAAGAGGTTTGATATCAGAAAGAAGGTGCTTTATTTATCATGGGTGTATGGCAAATTACATACATCAGCACTACTCATAAGAGAACATACCAGTAGAAATGCTTTTTTAAACATCATTTCTTGCAGCTTCTTTGTCTGACAGCTATTATTATTTTTAAAGGGAAGTAGGTGGCAGACAGAAACTAACATTTATATTATTTGTGATGGCAACAGACTTCAGTCCTTTTCTCATTACTTTATCATTTGCAATTCACTTCACTGCCTCCTGGAGTGTAGCCCTTTCATTTCACAAAGAATTCATCTGAACAAACATAGCTAGAGGGTTTGGACAATTCATTGCTCTGTCCTTTCAGATTACTGCAGGAAAAATGGAGCCAAGATTTTCAAAAATGCCTTGTGATTCAAAGGGCCTCAGTTTAGAAGTATCCAGTTTAAAACATTTTAAAGAGGTTTCAATATCAGAAAGCGCTCAGCACTTATCCTTTGAAAATCAGGTCCCTTTAAGATGTCTCAAAGTTGGACTCCCAAAGTTGAGGCACTCAGTCATTAGCCACCTTTGGAAATCTTGGACAATTGCTACCACTTTTTTTTTAAATGAATTGAGCCAGGCTGCTTACTAATTGCAGCATCCAATAGTAAATATTCTTTGTAGAATCTTTGACCATGAATCTGTCCCTGAAAGGTTACAGGAAATATCATCATATTTGGTTAGACTTTTGGACTTTACCGGGTATTTTTTAAACATAATTAAAAAATCAATATAGGCTTTGGAATGTTAATGTAATTAACATTAAATTGCTGAACATATCCTGCCTTTATTTTCTATAAGGCTGTTGGTTATCATTATTTTCTTCTCAAATTAGTCAGATAGAGCAAATGATTTTTACTACAATACGCAACCCATACCCTTCATTCAACTGCCTCTCTAATAGGTAGATCATGCACCTGGTGTTTAGTGAAAACTAAAAGCAAATGTATTATTTTCTCCAGTCTCTATATGTTTTGCTTTCGTGAAAGAAAAATGTTGACTATTGTTTCTGCACGTCATTTGAGATTGGCATTAGAATTCTGCTGATTCTATAGCAAAACAGGTTTCAGAGTAGCAGCCGTGTTAGTCTGTATTTGCAAAAAGAACAGGAGGACTTGTGGCACCTTAGAGACTAACACATTTATTTGAGCATAAGCTTTCGTGAGCTACAGCTCACTTCATCGGATGCTGTAGCTCACGAAAACTTATGCTCAAATAAATTTGTTAATCTCTAAGGTGCCACAAGTCCTCCTTTTCTTATAGCAAAACACTCTTCTCATCTATTATCTGTTGTAGCTAGAGCTAGTTAAAAAAGAATTTTTTCAGGAGAAAATTTGTTGAACATTTCTCAAAAGAAACCCAGTTTTTTCAGTGAACAATTTGAAATAAAATAAAAATCTTAGTTTCATATTTAATTACAGTTTTTGTTTGTTTTTGAACTATCGTTTTTTTGGAATTTGAAAGGTTTTTATAACATCCTTTCCTCCCCCCACACACCGCTTTTAGCATTGCAAAAGGGAGAGAAAGCCCAGTTTGCTTTATTCCCCACTTGTTTTCCCTTTTCTATTTCCCCCCCACTTTTCCCATGAAATAAACAAGGGGAGGGGAGTTAAGAAAAAACAACAACAAAAAGGAGAGAAAGGGGAAAAAATGAAAACTCCCCAAACACAAATTTTCAGTTTCAGAAACAAATAAAATTAAAATTGTGATTCAAAATTCTTATGAAAATGTGTTGTTTCAAATTTTCCTATCAAAAAAATGAAAAATTTAATTAGAAATGACATTTTCCCACTAATAATAATGTTTGACAAAGCCAAGTTTTTTGGCGGGAAAATGTTTGGGTTGAAGAGTTTCAGCCAGCTGTATTTGTAGCATTAGTCTAACTGGGAGTGGGGGGAGAGGAAGGGAGAGCTTATGAACAGCCTTCATGCCAAAAGTTTAAAGGCAAATCTTTTCTAAATAAAGTACCTGTGTTGTGCTCCATATTTTTTTGAAGGAGAGCTTGTGATAACAAATACGTCTCTTTATTTATAACTTTACATCCACCTAACAGCACACAAACAAAAGCTTTTCCGCACAAAGCTGTCAGTACTGGTCATCAGTCAAAGCCCTGAATTTCAATGGGAAAACTTATCAGCCACCTTACCTAAAAGCAGGGTCTGTGGTGTGCCATTTAAAGTGCAGGGAGGGTATAGATTTGTCCTTCCAAATCCTGCCTGACCCTCCACTTCCCCTCTCAGCTGCTCCCCCAGCAGCTTGACTTCCTGGTCCACAAGCCTCTAACAACCAAATCTGAGTGAGTAGCATTGCAGCCAGGTGCACGGGGACTCAGCACTATTGAGATTTGTCCCAACAATCCTCTGTCATGAGGAAGGCATGTCTGGGATAAATTTGAGTGAGTGGAGTTGCAACCTGGCACACGGCATCATGCTGTTATTCAGGTTCAAAGCTGGCATTAGGCATATATTTTTTTAAAAGGCTCCAGAGGTGATCCTGGCAATTACAGGCCAGTAAGCATAACTTCAGTACTGGGCAAACTGGTTGAAACTGTAGTAAAGAACAGAATTATTAGACACATAGATGAAAATTATTTGAATGGGAAGAGTCAACATAGTTTTTGTAAAGAGAAATCATGCCTCACCAATCTACTAGAAGCATGTGGACAAGGGGGATTCAGAGGATATAGTATACTTAGATTTTCAGAAAGCCTTTAACAAGTTCCCTCAACAAAAGCTCTTAAGCAAAGTAAGCTGCCATGGTATAAAAGGTAACATCCTCTCAGTGATCAATAACTCTTTAAAAGTTAGGAAACAAAGGGTAGGAATAAATGGTCAGTTTTCAGAATAGTTGTATTCCCCAGGCATCTGTACTGGACCACTACTGTTCAACATATTCATAACATAAATGAGCTGGGAAAAGGGGTAAACAGTGAGGTGGCAAAATTTGTAGATGATTCAAAATTACTCAAGATAGTTAAGTCCAAAGCAGACTGTGAAGAGTTACAAAGGGGTCTCAACAAAACTGAGGGACTGGGCAACAAAATGGAAGATGAAGTTCAATGTTGATAAACGCAAAGTAATGCACACTGGAAAACATAATCCCAATGATATATATAAAATAATGGGATCTAATTTAGCTGTTACCACTTAAAGAAAGAGATCTTTGAGTCATTTTGGATCGTTCTCTGAAAACATCCACTCAAGGTACAGTGGCAGTAAAAAAAAAGCTAACAGAATATTGGGAATCATAAAGAAGGGGATAGATAATAAGACAGAAAATATCACATAGCCTCTATATAAATCCATGGTACACCCACATCTTGAATATTGCATGCAGATGTTATCGCCCCATCTCAAAAAAGATATATTGGAATTGGAAAATGTTCAGAAAAAGGCAACAAAAATTATTAGGGATATGGAACAGCTTCCATATGAGGAGAGATTAATAAGGCTAAGACTTTTCAGCTCAGAAAAGAGATGACTAAGGGGGGATATAATAGAGTTCTATAAATAAAGAAGTGTTGTTTACTCATTCTCATAACAAAGGAATTAGGGGTCACCAAATGGAATTAATAGGCAGCAGGTTTAAAACAAACAAAAGGAAGTATTTTTTGACACAATGCACAGTCAACATGTGTAACTCTTTGCCAGAGGATGCTGTGAAGGCCAACACAGGGTTCAAAGAAGAACTGGATAAGTTCATGGAGGATAGATCCATCAATGGCTGTTAGCCAGAATGGGCAGGGATGGTGTCCCTGGCCTATTTGCCAGAAGCTGGGAATGAACGACAGGGGATGGATCACTTGATGATTACCTGTTCTGTTCATTCCCTCTAAAACACCTGGCATTAGCCACTGTTGGAAGACAGGATACTGGACTAGATGGACCTTTGGTCTGACCCAGTATGGCCGTTCTTATAAGCAGTCTGAGCAATTGCTTAGTGCCCCAAGCAGCTCAAAGGGAGCCCACATTCACTTTTTTTGTATGTGTTGTGTAGGTGGGTCCCCCCCCAAATATTCCTCTTTTGGCCCCCAATAGGCTGCCTCTGTTCATGTTCTTCCTGGCTAAAAAGTGGTTAGGCCATTGCCCAGGTGGCCATCCTACGCTGGCTCTGTGGCTTATGCCTAAGAGTTGCAGCTGCACCACATAATACCTTGTTTTTGTAGCATGGAAAGTTTGGTGGAAATGGAAAAGGAAGCCAGCTCTGTGAATGTTTGCACAGTATATAGTTTAAGGGCCTGGTCCTATGTGCTTCTTGCAAGGTCAGTTTCCACTGACTAAAAATAGGAGCTCACAGTGCTCAGTACTTCATGTAAGAGGCTCAGTATCTCAGGATTGGGTCCTAAAGTACTCTTCACAAACAGAGAAAATAAGAAATTGTGAATGTATGTGCCTTTCTTACATGGAATGTCTGGGTGATACTAACAGAGCAAAGTAATAAACAATGTTGGACAGAGCAGAGTATAATATAATTCTGGAATTACCTTCTTTGTGATTCTGCAGATAAAACTCTCCCTACTGAAGGAAGTGCCCTCAAGTAAGAATTCCAAAGAGTTTTTAAGTGTTCTTAGACATAGGGGCAGTCCAGTTCTGTTTTCAACAAGAATCCTAGTTTTGTTATTCCTAATATTGCCAGAACAAATCTACAATGTCATCACTTTGGTTTTGTTTACCATGGGCATTAGCAGTCAGTATATTTTTTCAGTACATTCCATTTCACTTCCTATAGGATATGATTTTGCTCCTCCTCTCTTTTATAACTCTAGAACATTAATTGAGCCAGAAACATCAAAGTTTTACTCAAAAACAAGAAAAATGAATTCTTGTTCACATAATTCTAAAACATAAGAGTGATCACCGGCAACCATTTATTCAAACTGGATGATGGTATATGCATAAGAAGTCTAATCAGTGCTTGATAAATCCGGTTATAGCTGAGAAGCCCAATTTGAGAAAGACACAGCTTGTTACAAATTTCCCAGATCTATGTCAGGTTTCAGAGTAGCAGCCATGTTAGTCTGTATCCACAAAAAGAAAAAGAGGACTTGTGGCACCTTAAAGACTAACACATTTATTTGAGCATAAGCTTTCGTGAACTACAGCTCACTTCATCGTTGTCTGAGTTAGAGTTCAAGATTACAGCATGCTCCTTTCTTCTTTCTCACTTTGCTTCCATCCTCTGGATCAAAGCCACTTCATGTTGAGCTGTATCCAGTGCCAGATAGTATCTCCAAATAGGACTGTATTCTGCATGCTCTTCCCAGCTGTGTACATTGATGTTGAACGATGTGGGTACGTTGTAGTAACACCATAAAGGATGACCCTGATTTCTAGAACAAACTGAATCTTGCTGTTCAAAACATTCTTGGGGATATTCTCCTGACATGACCGCGCCATTGCAACCTCCTCTTCTTGATACCGGTTTCTAAGTTTGTCAGTCCTGCATGCTCTAGCACCTTTGTGTTTGGTATTTTGTCTTCCCATTTTATTTTCAGAATCTTATGCAGGCATCTTATTTGGAAGCTGTTCAGTTTCCTAATGTGCCCACCATATGTAATCCAGCTCTGAACATGACGCATACATTCCAGTATATTAGGGAATCATATAGTCTCATATAACAGGAATTATGCATCCTATACATAAAATAAGGAGATTTCTTGTTTATAAGTGCATATTGAAGATGTAATTTCGCATGGGCAGTTGTTATTTAGACTCTCCTCACCAATAGAGTCTTTACTAGACATAAAATTAATTTCCAAATTAGTAGACCACTGGAATCCCCCACTCCCTTAACTACAACACCAGTGGCTTTAGAGCTTGCAGCCTAAGGAGTGTACAGATGCCTTACTGTGTCCATGTTTTGTTCCTGCTTTTTCATAAACATTCACACAGTCATTTCCAGATAATTAAGTTTAGATGAATATGATTATGGTATTAATTATGAAAGATAAGATAACAGGTTAGGAAACCTAATTAACTCATCAAACCTCAGGTCTAGTCTTTGATAAATTGGCTGCCTGTTTTAAAATTAAAAGCCACTGTAGGCTGATGTAACATTTTAAGACTATTTACATATGAGGCCTGAAATTAATTTTGATAAAGCCTCCTGATCATTACAGACTGAAGATCTCCAATTGAACACTTCAAATCTACTTCCAAAAAGTATTTTTATGACCAAATGACAGACATTAGGTCTTTAAAATGGAAATTAGATGCAATCATATTAGCACTAAATATAACATAACAAATCAATTCCAAGGTCACCATAGCAACTTCCAAAATGCTAAGCATGAATTATGTGATAAAGTAATTAAATATTGCTTTCATTATATTAATCCATTTCATGCCAAATTGTGACCTTACTGTTTCTCCAGAAAGTTTAATCTGAAATCACTTCCAGAAAATAATTTGAAAACCTCCGATTTGTGAAAGGCAAATTGGACTGTCTTAGAAAAGAAAACTGTGCTCAATATAAAATGATTCTATAAAATGATGTACTGTGAGTGAGATAGTGACCATCTTAGCACTAAGGTAGAAAGAAGGGAAAGAAGATATACGGAGCCTTCTACACCTCTCCTCTCACATCCCTGCAAATGGCTTGGCATATGTGCAGTTTTTAGATCAGAGAATGAAATCCAGTTAGTACTCTGTCTAGTCAGCACACAGACAGCTTCAGTGGAATTGATGTGGTTCATAGACCTTTTGCCGGGTGTCTAGATGGGGTCTCTCTGAGTGTAATTCACAAGGATTGTTCCAGGCTTCTGGGCCTAACTCTGCACAGGTTAGTAGAGCAGCCATTCACCCGCGGAATGGGAGGGGAAATTGGAGCAATCTGCATCCTTTCAAAGATTGTGGCAGCCATAATGCTTCATAGGCATATCTGGGCCTTCCTTTCACTGGACAAGTTAGACAGTTTTCTCACTAGGTTATGTAGACCGACTCTAGACTTGTCACTGAAAATATCACCCTGGAGGCATTGTGCTTGCCTGAGACATAGTGCTTCCAGGAGCTTTTGCGGTGGCAACGTGCCCCTGAGAGGTATACTGTTGAGGCCAATGGCTTACAGTTTAGACCTCTATCTATTTTAAAATGCATTGCATATATTGCTAAACATTCAACAGTTACAATACTCCAGTAAATTGCATCGGAAGAAAGAAGTGTACTGGAATCGATCTATGGATTTACTTTTATTTAGGTATGTCTATGAGGCTCATTCTTCCATTGACTTTAAACAGGAATTCCACACATAGAGCCTGGTTTTCATACGTGCTGACCACCCACAACTGCAACTCATCACCCAAAACTGCTATTGAAGGCAATGAGTGTTGCCCTGATAAGCATACCTGAAAATCAGGTCCAAAGTACAATGATAGGATATGGGCAAGTTGTGTATAGTTGTGTTTGGCAAACAAAGGAAAGCTTAAATTCCAGTCAGACCTTTAATATCCAGCCTTTACTCAAAAGCTTAAGCAAACAACTGAAAATAACAGGAAAAATGCATTTCACAATTATTTGAGTTGTGGAATTATTTACTCTCCACCATAAAAGTAATAAATAGAAGAAAAAAATGTCCCCTTCCACCTCATTATGCAATGAGAGACGGACATTTCTCTTACATCACTAGTTTTGATCTTACAGAAAATAAGAATTATTTTCCTTACTTCATGAGAATGCATAGAATTTTGCTTTTGGTATTAGAAACCAGCTTCATATAGTTCCAGCAAATTTGAAGAAGTTCAAGTTCTCTGTGAATGGGTGATACTTTCTTTTCTTTACCTCGAGTTGTGTTAATCTTGTTTCCTCTCCTTGGTAACTATTCTTTTATTTATGTAGCTATTGCTGCTGCACATAAAAAGAGTTACTGTAGCTGCTCTCTCAGTTACGATGTATTTCTTTAATTCTTTGGTTAATTTACATTTGAGCAATCCATGAACTGAAAAGTTTTCCATCTTTTCCTATTGTAAGATCTGACTCATGCAATACTTTTCTTTCACATTCTCCCTTTTCCTTGTAAAAATTCCTTTTATTTCCATCTGTAATGGAGTGGATGAGGCCCAGAGACTCCCTGCCGGAGGCTTGAGGGCCATGCCACACCAGTCCCAGGAAACGAGCAGTGGAGCTAAGTCCTCTGAGTAGCCTAGAGAGACTGCAGGAAAGCAGCCAATCAGAGGGTTGCAAGCTACTATAAAAGGAGCAGCACAGCTAGAGACAGGTAGTTCCTTCCTGGAGCCAGAGAAGTGTAGATGGTGTTCCTGGCTGGCCAAGGGGAACTGCAGCACCACAGACTGCTCACTGCTGGAAGGGACTGAAAGAGAGCTCCTGGCTGGCTGCTGAGCCTGAACACAGAAGAGTTCTGAGCTAAGGGTGAAACATCCGCAATGGCTTGGGCTGCAGGGAAGTGTCCCAAGGACCTAAAGGAAATTGTGTAAAGGGGACATGGTGGCATGTGACTGCTATTCTTAGAGTCCCTGGGCTGGGACCCAAAGTAGTGGGTGGGCCTGGATCCCCCTCCTCCTTTAGGCCACTGGGGAAGTGTCCTACAACTGGACAGCTATAAACCCCTGGAAAGGGGAACTGAATTGTTAAGCGGCCTGCTGGAGAGCTGGGACCAGAACAGACCAAGAAGGCGAAACCTTTGCCTTCAGGGAGGAAGCCCTGGGCATATGGCTTGATACCATGGCCAGGACTGTTTAAAGACTGAAGACAAACCTGACCAGAAGGGGTGCTAGTGAGAGGTGGGTGTCATGCCATTACACTATCATGAAATATTAACAAGCGAACTGATGACTGGTCTCTTGACACACTTTGACGATGATGATGATTTTCAACTTATTCCATCTCCACATATCCTTGATTGTGGACCACAGCTTTACTTGTTAGTCATCTTGCTGATTTATATTTCTGCTGTTTCTGTTTAATGATTTGGAAAATAGCCTCATGTTCAGAAAAATACTTCTACATGGTATGCAGTATGGTGTAGCTTTCATGCCCTTTTAAGTGGTTCTCTGATTAGGTCCTGAAAGCACTTGACTTCCATAAGTCTTACTTATTTTAACTGTAGAAGAAAAAAATATTTACAAAACTTAGACAAAGATTTTTTAAGATTATCAATTCAGTGTGAAGATTTATTTGACCCAATTCTCCCTTATTACCCTGATCTGTCTGCTGTCTTCATGAATGCTAGAAGTGTCTATTCAATTTGTGTTGATGAATTTTAATATTTGGTTTTAAATCTTTGTAAAGCTGATTGTCTCTGTTCTTCTGAACAGAGATTTCAGGCATAATGAACGGTCATATTAGATGGGATTTGATTGCTGACAGTATGTTGAGCTTTCATACATCATCCACTCTGAAAGCCAGTTTGATAATATCTTGGCTGGTTACAATCCAGTGTTATTGCAACATGAATTGCAAGCAGCTTTGAATAAGTTGTGGTTTCTACCAGTGTATAGAACTGGGAATTCAGTGTTACTACATATTTAGCCAACAGAAAAATGCCATGTGACATGATGCCATCGTACAGCTCAGTCAGTGAAATACATATTCAATAGTCAGATAAATATCCACAGCAAATAGCACATGAGCAATGAATAGGCTAAACTGTGGATGCACGAAACATTTGCTGAACAATTTTAAATAGGGAAACAGTTGTAAAAATCTCAATTTGCAGGCAATTCATGAACTAGAAAAAGGTATAAATTTACTGGATACATCCCCCACTGGAAGTTGTTCACCTAGTTATAATAACCATTATAAATGATTCTTGCTGCTGTATTGCATCCCTGGCAAAAATCTCATTTGATCACCTTTGAACAGTTTATTATGATCCCTTTTATTCTGCCAGTTATCAGTCCATTTCACCAGCCCAGTATTGATGCCAGGAGTCTAAAACCTATTCAGCAGCTTTCAGAGGTTTTTACAGAAAATGATAAACATCACATCATTTGATATCACTATGACCATTAATTTACCCCATAAACAAAGATCAGATGACTCTGAAATACCCATGCTGCATTTCCTCAGCATCCCTGTTTTTCTAAGTAGTCTTAATTCCTAATAAATTATGCCAGTACTTTACTTAGGAAGGAAGTCAAAATTAACCTCTTTATTCTTGAGCGGAGCTGGATAAATTGTTAGAGAAAACAAATTCATAAATATTATTGTGACTAAAAAATCCATATTAAGTGAATATGATTCCTGAAGTCCTATTATTGGGTATTCATGAGTCACTGGAAATTTCTGAATATTTGTGGATTTTGACAGAAATTATTTTCAGAACACCAATAACAAAAGTGTTTTAATCATGATTCATTACATTCCTATTTGAAAGGTTTCTCCTCTTGTGATGGGGTATTTACTCCATACTTGTCCAGAAAGGGTTAATTCAGAGTTAAAATGGGGCTAATGAACCCAACAAGCCACAGCGGAGGGGAGTGGGGTGACCAAGTAATCCCCTGGGTGAGGGAGCCCATCTGAGGAGGAAGAAGCTGGGCTGGGACTATAAAGACAGGAAATTGGAAACAGTGGGTGGCTTCTGGGAAAGTCTGTAGTCACTCCCTGGGACAAAGGAGGAGTGTTGGGAGGGTACAGGACAGGTAGCCCACAGTTACTCCCTGGGAGTGGGGAGTCAAGAGGATGGCAAACCCCAAAAGGGGTGAGTGGTAGATGGTAAGGAAAGGGCAGTAAGGTCCCAAAGGGAACAGACTTTGACTGTTGGCTAGAGGGTTTCCTGAGCCAGAACCCAGAGTAGAGGGTGAGCCTGGGTTTCCCTATCAACCACTGAGATAGAGACACCTTGTGGCAGTGTGAGGGAAGACTGCCATAAGAGGCCAGAGAGATTTATCCCATGCCTTCGTGTTAAAAATGAAATAGGTGTATAATGCTCCCAGGGCCAATGTCTACTGTCCATTATACTCTATGCAAATATATAGTCAATGGTTGAGTGTTCAGGACAGGGCAAGATTTAACCTTGGAGTGAATACACGGTGTATTTGCACTGGGCCAAGAAATTCTCATGTAAGCAATTTCAACGGGGTTGGAGAGGTGTAATTGGGCATCTGGCCCTATTGTTTGGCCGATATTCAGTTGTTGCCTCTTCCTTCTTCCCTAAAAGTGTATTCCCTAAAAGAACTTTATTGCCATCTCTGCATTGTAAACTACATAACATTTTTTTGTGGCATAGAAATCAAAAGCAGTAGCTCACGAAAGCTTATGCTCAAATAAATTGGTTAGTCTCTAAGGTGCCACAAGTACTCCTTTTCTTTTTGTGAATACAGACTAACACGGCTGTTACTCTGAAACCTATAAAATTACAGTGTGTCTTTTAATTTTGCACTATAATTCAAAAGAGGGAAGCTCCATACATCTCAGGCACAAAAGGAAATAACTTCTATGGCACTTTCCAGATACATCAATTTCAGTTTTCCAACCCATTTGCAGAAAAGTTATGAAACTCTTCCTGTTTGCTTAGACTTACGTTTCCCACATCTGAGTTGTTCTCGAGGAGTGCAATGATTAATGAAGTAAAATTCCTTGCTCAGTGACTTGCAAACAGAAAGTTTCTGGGAAGCAGACCAAAATGTTTCCATTACTGATGTGATCACCCTTAACTTAGAACTATAAAGTTAATAAAAGGAAAAACATAGCCTTTGTTTATTTGATCATAATAGCACGAGTGGATTTATAGTACGGACTGAAATGGTGTTTCCATTAGAAACATCTATATGCAGCCTCCCTGCCCCACCCCTCAAAAAATGGACTCAAAATAGCCACAGCATGCATCACACCAAAAATAAAGATGGTTTAAGTTTTTAAGTCACAAAACAAAATAGAAGTTTCCATTTTTTTTATCTAGATGTATCTTAACTAGGATTTTATTCATTTAATGTAATTTAGGAAAGGTGTTTGAAATATTAAACATATTTATGGGCTACAAGCTGAATGAGAGATAGAGAAAAGATTCCCTCCACTGCAGATTCATCAAGCTCAGGTTCAAACTGAATGAATGGAATTTAAATAGGATGAAAAAGTGTCCTCAAACTGGATGGGTAGTTATGAGCAGAAATTTGAACAATTTATGTTGCAGAATAGCTATGGCTGAGCCTGCATTTGCAGTGCTTCATGCCCTAGAAAACCCCAAATGCTTATGCACCCAGGTATGCTGTGGCAGATGTACATGGACAGATGTATCACAAATCATGGGGGCAGATTTTAGTTACAGTACAAGCACATGCTCATAACTGTAATTTAGGACTAGACTGTATTATATATGCAGAGCCCTGAACAGGAGACAGTCGGGAGTTGAGCCACCCTAGCGGGAGTTTGGAGAGGTTAAGATCAGGGACCGCTTATGCATGGGGAGTGCATACAAGCTGCATTATCTGTGGATTGGTGAAGATGGGGGAAGGATAGGGGCATGGTCTTCTTTCTCACTTTCCCTCTGTGCACCCACATAAGACCATGGATTGTCCTATGTTTAACACATTTGCGGAGGAAGTGAAAACATAGAGTCCTACACTGGACAAGACTGTCTGGCTGAGGGTTTCAAGGCAGAACTGGAAGTGAAGAGCTAAATTTGGTTTTGCTCTCTCATCCCTCTGAGAGAATTGCCAATTCTAAATAAATTAGACTTGGTTACAGCATTAGATGCCTGAGTCACCTAATTTTTCATCCAAAAAACTAATCAATCACTCTCTGAGTATGAACCTTTGTGACTACTCAGAAGCTCTAGCACTTCAAGGCGTAAAACCTTGAAGTGGACTACAATAGGGTCAGGATTTCACTGAGCACATTCATACAAAACACTGATACCCATGGTCTTACCCCATTGTCGTTGTATTAGGTCATCTGCCACTTGTTCAATTCTGTCACTTGACTAGAGCCAGAGAGACTAAACGATTGCAGAAAAAGCACATAGCAAGTAACAGAACCACGATGACAACTCAGAAGCTCTTTGAACTCAGTACCATGATGAGGCCTATGGTCCACACTGCTACTGTCCTTATCCTACTTTGTAATCTTATTAAGGACATAAATGAGATGAGTTTGGAAGTCTTATACTGATCCACAAGAAACAGTTCTGTAGAACCACCCATTCAAAAATTTAGGTCTAGGTGGACAGAAGTGTATGTTAATGTCATGACTAAGATGGAGTTCCTGGCTGTGTGGAATATTAAGAAAATACATAGATGTACTATGTTTCATCTAGTCACTGATATTCCTTATCTTTAGTATCATGAGCATTAAAAAGTACTCAAAATTAAGAGAAATTTAGTTGATATGGTGATTGATTGTAATATTACAAAAAGCACAAAATTGAATGGTAGATTCAGAGAATAACTCAAGGAAGTATAGCCTGGGGATTGAATAAATCCCTCAGGAAGAGATACAGTGTTGTAAAGTAGACCACTTCTACACACACATGAGCAATGATGAGAAATAGCTTAAGAAAAATAAATTAGGGCTATGTGAAAAAAAATTTCATTGCCAATAAAAAATCCATAATACATTTTGAGTGAATCTGAGAAGTTTCACTTTTTGTTTTTGTTTTTTTAAGTGTTTTTTTTAAAGAAACAGGGGATCTATTTTCTGTGGTGCAGTGCATTCAGCCCCTTAGAGAGGCTGAGTGAGTCATGTCACACTCAAATGGTCCCCTCTGGTGAACTCTGGAATGAAATTCATAAATTCTGGAGGGAGTTTTATCCACATGTTCTCAGTCAGAAGAACAGGTCAAGCTGTGTTATTGCATTTGAAAAAGAAACAAAGGGGGAAGAAAAATAAGCAAACTCCCTTCTCACCTTCCCCACGCCCAGAAATGTACATGGATGTTCCTGTATCTTGAAAATATTGACTAGTTGATATCTACAGTAATAAATGTATTGCCTGACAACTTTAAACAGTAGCTGATGGAGGAGTATAATGGTAGAATCCAGAGGAGTACGTCCCAGTAAATGCTCCACTCATATATTTTTATTTTTAAATTTTAAAAGATTTCCCCCCCCCCCCCAGATGTGCTTAAATATCAACTAAACTCCAAAGAGGTTTTGTTTTAGCCTCCACTGTCACATAATCATGCCTCAACCAAGAGCATCCCTAAATCAGTAACGGCAGTGTCCATCTTGGATAAAAGGGGAACTTCTCCTTGTCTTCAACTTTTGCCATATTTACTGTAAACGTTCACTTTGACACACACATTGTCAGAAGCACCCCCTGGGGCACCTGCAGTGCTTTAATTATTTGGTTTGCTGTTTATTTGCCTAGCATTCTGAGCTATGTGCTTCCTATAGTATGGCTGATGAGCCTAAAAATAGGAGAAGAGTAAGGAAATGTGGACAACACGCTGAAATAAGTTTAAGTGTCCAACATACAGGATTAGTTTCTTAATATATTGCAACAATAGTATTACAATTTGAAGATTCTTAGGCTATGGAGTCATGTGATCCTGCCTCAGACATTGGCTAGGTGGTTAATAGCTGGTGGCATCAAAACTATTGACCTCCCATTGTAAGCATGAGTAGAGCCAAATGGCCTCATGGATATCTGGCACTGTCACAGACTTTCACCTTCAGAGACATAAACCTACATAAAAGCAATCATCCTCAAAGTTCCTAAAGATGGCAATAGTGCAAAACTACTGAGATTCATGGAGCTGTGCATCCAGGAGCCATGTACAGTTGAACTCTCCACATGTAGCACTCTCCTTCCATCACTGATGGTTAAGATTACTTCCATATCTCACCCCCAAATGGGAATGGAGAGGGAGAGCCAGGCACAGGACATGGAGGATGAACATCCAATGAAGCTGCACCACCAATGAGCCCATTCCTTGGCACCAAAAAATTCTGCACAGAATTATTTAAAATTCTGCATATTTTATTTGTAAAAATAACACAATATAATCATGCTGGTTTCAATAATTTGGGTAATTTATTGCAAAATACCTGTCAGCAATGTATGTATACCTGTCAGTGTGGCTGTAACAATACAGAAAATAAAAAGATTCAGGATTTTTTTTTATAAATATATTCCTTACTAGTCATATTAATATAGAACTTTGAGTAATAATTCATTTAAACTAAAATACAGAAACACATCTCCTGCACCCCTCAGAAGCAGTGCAAAGGCTTGGGGGAGTCTGTTGCCCCCCCCCATTTCCCATGCTTCCTCACCTGGCGTCACAGGCAGTGTGCTATGAGGAAGGCTGCTTCAGCCCCTTCCCTCTCCATGGCTGGCTGCTCCAGCCCATGAGCCAGCTGCCTGCTCTTCTGGCATCACATCAGCCCCTGGTAGGCTCAGTGTGTAATTGCAGCATGACCCCCTTGCAGCTTCCCTTCACCTCCCCATCAGAATCAATTATTCTGCAGGTGGGGATGAGCAAAATCTGTGGAGGACATTAATTCTGCACTTGCACAGGGGTGTAGAATTCCCCCAGGAGTAAGAGCCAAAGGGCAGCAGGCTCTGGAGCCAGGTGGCCTTTTGCCTTTACACATCTCTGAGTATCCGCAGGTTTTGGAGGCCAAATAGCTGCTTATTCAGCTGGAGGGGCAACCTGTTCCCTCCAAATTGAATGACATCAGGAGACTCATGGAATTTTCCATCCTCTCTGCCCTCTTCCTAAGGGTTTCTCTGCAGAGGAAAGGAAACTTACTGCTTCCTCTTTCTCACAGGAATTTCAAGACCTTTTTTAGAGATCCGATACAGTAACTCCAGGATGTAATCAATACTGGCCACATCACTGATGTCACATCAGTATCAACGTGGTATTCTGTTTAAAAACTGGCAACACAATATGGCCCTATATGTTTTAATAGAGCAGCTACTACTCCTCTATCTAGGTTGCCTACCGCTTCCTATTATAAAAATCCTCTGACCATATCTTCTGAGATCCTGCACCTTCATGGTTTGCAAGAGGACTTTGAAATTTGATAGGGGGTTAGTCCTGAAGTCAGGTAGGCGTAATTCTGCTGGCCCCATGAAAATCCATTCACATTCAGCCAGGCTATAAGCTGTCAAACAACTGCCGTTTCCCATTGATATTTTGCTTAGGCTAGCTTGTTCCTGGCTTGCCACCAATACACTGTCAATGTTCTGTTAGCACTGAGCATGTATCAGCAGACATCTTTCTTTAGCATGCTACATAAAATAGCTCTGGATAGAACACAGACAAAACTATCCTTCTCTCCACCTACCACCTTTTGAGTGCTTGACACATCAATCTTTACAATATATATGTTACACATTTTTGTATCTAATATATAAATATTTATGTTTTGTCTACATACAGGTTCCTTCCAATATTTGACAGCAGGAAAATGAGAATGTACTTGGGGATCCTTTGAGATGTCTGCTGTAGTTTTCATTAAAAGAAAGCAACAATAAAAATATACACAAAATGCAATGTAAGACAGAGCTGAGAGGAGACCAAGCAATGCCTGCATGAGAGTGCCAGGACATTTAAAGTTGTTATGAAGATAGAAGGTTGTTCTTATTGTGTCTTCTCATAGTGGGTAAAGACAATTTAGAAGGGGAGTAGCAGTCAAGGAAGGTACTATAAAGGAGGTTGCTAAAATAGATGGGTACATGAAAGTATGAGTCACTGAGGTAGAAAAATTGTGAGCAATCATTCTACAACCCACAAGTGTGTTAGTGTGGAATAAAAGAACTAATATTACCTGTCAAGAGGTACTTTTTTTTCAGCGTTGATGAGGTTATAGGGCTGCTGCCTCTGTGGGTAAATGTAGAATTTCCTATGATATGTTCCCCTGATAACGGAAGCATGTCTAATTCACACCTGGTGTCTATAATGTTGCCTTTTAATCCTAAATTATTTCCAGTATGTACACAGGCTCTAATTTTTTTTTTTTAAATGTTGCATTTACAGCAGCTCAAAGAGCCAGGAGAATATTGCATGTCAAATTTGCCTTAAAGGAAAAAGAAACCCTCAACACTCTTTAGGCTCAGAACAAACAAAATAGGGAATGATACCATGTGGGGCTAAAATAAATAGGCAGCCTGAGGGAGGTAGCAACCTCTCAGAGAACAGAGCACCAGATGTAGGATAGCCTTTTAGATGTAGAGCTTACTTGTACTTGGTCAAAGTTTCTTGGCTGGGGGAAATATCAGTTATTTTGATACTAGGATGTAATTTTAAATATTGTATTGTACTGGGTAGGGATGGGCGCTATAACAGTGGTGTTGAATTCGGGGGCAAACTACAACATTTGCAACAGTGAGAGAGACCTGGCTAAAAGTAAACACCAAGATGTGTTGACTACCATTGTCAGAAGATATTCTCTTACCTCCTTAGCGGGTGAGGTATTCTGACTGGATAGTAGGGAATGAAAGAAGCACTCACTCCCAAAGCTGTTTGGCAGGGGAGATAAGTGCCCTCCACCAAGCCCTAGGATCATTAGGGAAAGCTCCACAGCCCCCATAAAAAAGAACAGGAGTACTTCTGGCACCTTAGAGACTAACAAATTTATTTGAGCATAAGCTTTCATGGGCTACAGCCCACTTCATCAGATGCATAGAATGGAACACATAGTAAGAACATATATAGACATACAGAGAACATGAAAAAGTGGAGTAAGAGGCTAATTAATTAAGATGAGCTATTATCAGCAGGAGAAAAAAACTTTTGCAGTGATAATCAAGATGGCCCATTTAGACAGTCGACAAGAAGGTGTGAGGATACTTAACATGGGGAAATAGATCCAATATGTGTAATGACCCAGCCAGTCTCTATTCAAACCCAAGTTAATGGTATCTAATTTGCATATTAATTCAAGCTCAGCAGTTTCTCGTTCGGGTCTGTTTTTGAAGCTTTTCTGTTGCAAAATTGACACCTTTAAATCTATTACTGAGTGGCCAGAGAAGTTCAAGTGTTCTCCTACCGGTTTTTGAATGTTATGATTCCTGATGTCAGATTTGTGTCCATTTATTCTTTTGTGTACAGACTGTCCGGTTTGGCCAATCTACATGGCAGAAGGGCATTGCCGGCACATGATGGCATATATCACATTGGTAGATGTGAGGTGAACGAGCCCCTGATGGTGTGGCTGATGTAATTAGGTCCTATGATGGTGTCACTTGAATAAATATATGAACAGAGTTGGCATCAGGCTTTTTTGCAAGGATAGGTTCCTGGGTTAGTGTTTTTGTTGTGTGGTGTGTGGTTGCTGGAGAGTATTTGCTTCAGGTCTGGGGGCTGTCTGTTATGCTCAAATAAATTTGTTAATCTCTAAAGTGCCACAAGTACTCTTGTTCTTTTTGCAGACACAGACTAACACGGCTGCTACTCTGAAAACAGCCCCCATAGTGGTGGAGCCACTGCAGGGCCAGCCTGGAGTTTTGCTCCCCTACTTGTTTGGGGGAGGGAGAAGCCCATGGCTGATGTAGTAAGACATCTGGGGGGATGGAGCTACAGCAGGGGATTGGCATTGTTCGGGGAAGGAGGGGTGCAGGAGAAGCCAGGGGCCATTGAGGAAATGGTGGCCCCAGGAATGGATGAAGATTCCTGGTACACATTACAGAGTTATGTTGCCATAAGGCAGCTTACGTCGACATAATAATGTCAGTATCTACACTACACCATTCCTTCTGCCAACGTAACATGCCTGCTACATTGACTTAATAACTCCACCTTTGCAACAGACATAGAGCTTAAGTTGATGTAGCTAATGGCAGCGTAGACACTGCATTTCTGCATTGCTTACATCAACGTAACTGGCCTCCAGGAGCTGTCCCACAATGCGCATTGTGACAACTCTGGTCACTGTTTTCAACTCGGCTGCCCACAGCAGTCGCTCTGATGCAGAGCTGCAGACATGCTACTTTTACAAGGAGATACATGCTATCCTCTGCAAGTGTACCTCTTCCTATGATCTTGGAATGTTATTGCCCCCTCTTCTCCTGTACTTTGAATTTTGCAACCCCTTCCCAAGACATCCTGCGTGAGAGTTGCACAATGGGAGAGCAACGCGTGGTGCACTGCTCTTTGTATCGATATAAGCGCTACTACTGTGGATGCACTCTGCCAACCAATGTTCGCTCTAATTTTTGACAAGCTGTGGCCAAAAAAATTTCTTCTGTGCAAATTTTTGGCCTCACGGTGTTTTGCTGTGTGTGCGGGGTTTAGGATCTGTGTGTATGCACACAGCTTAGAGGGAACAGTGCTGCCAACACGAGAAGTATAGTGTGGACATGCATGACTGACTTAATAACTGCAGTGGTGGTACAATGACTTAATGAAAGTTGACTTAATTTTGTAGTGTAGACATGCCCTCAGCCTCCACAGGAATTTGGAGTAGACAAGAACCACTGACAAAGCAACGAGGAGGGAAGCTGCAGGTGAGACCCTCCCCCAACCATCCTGAAATCAGGAGCAACTAGGACAGGGAGAGCTCCATGAACAGGAAGCAGGACCTCAGCTGGTATCATCCACTGTGTGGCTGGCAGACAACAGATTCCAGGAGCTCACCCCATTTGCCAACAGAGGTTCACAGTTAATGCACAACCGACTGTGGAACCTTGGCTTCTGACATAAAAGAACCAAAAACAGTGAGGAAGAAAGCAGGCTGCTCCCTAAGGTAGCAAGGCACAACACATCCCATCTTGCTCTAGGCTGACTCTTCCCAGACTGACTTTGATTGCCTGCTTTGCTACAGTCTTCTGGCCTTCGGTCTTGACCAGGAAACCCCTTACAATTTAAAGTGAGAGCCTACATCTCTGACAATGTTTTCAAATACACTACAATAAATTTACTATAAACGTTAAGGTTCAGACAATTTGAGGTATATTTATTGTACTGCAAAGCCAAGAACTGACATGCCTCTGACCCTCCAGTTTTCTGTTTTTTGGCCATGTCTGTGGCAACAAGCCTGACTTAAGCCTGAATGAGATGCATGGAGAAACATTGAGGAAAATATTTTAAATTGAATTATGTATAACAAAATGTGATATTGATTCTAATACTGTTTTATAAAGAGATGCAGTAATAATTTTTTCCATACATTTTTTGTTGCTGTAATTTTTAGCTCTCCACAGAAGCTAGTGGTAGCATCATAAAAATATGAGGCCCTTGCTACATAATTTATGGTCATTACATTATTATCACTCTGCTGGCAACTGAGAAGGTGATGGGGGAAGCTGCCTGCTACTGGGGAAAGGGAAAGAACAGAAAGTGAAACCAAAAGGAGAGGGTGGAAAGAAATTAGCAAGAGGGCAAGAGGACAGAACACTGACCGTGGATGGAGGAAAGCCTGATGAGAAGATAGCAGTAGGTGAGAGCAAGAGGGGAAGGAATTAGATAGTCAAATGGGATTCAGAAAGGCTGTGGGAGCCATGAAGACAACTCCTGGGAGGTTTAACTTCAAGCCTGATCATTTCTTATATTGCGAGGGTAAGAAATAGGAGCTTGCTTAGTTCAGGGATCATTGCTCTGGTGAGATTCCTAACTAGCTGTCCTGAAAATGCTGCTGTTTAGGCAGCAAATTGATCCACATAGCATGTCCATTGAAAACATCTAGACCGCCCTCTTGTAGGGGAGGGAGAGGGCGGGCAGCTGTACAGAATGATTTCTGATTGCAACAGATTCAGCAAAATTACTACCACAATTCCACAGCAGCTAATGCAAATAGAAACTTAATTCTGCAGATGTGGGATCACAGAATTCACACATCCCTGATTATTATTCCCTAGACAGGGCCAGAGGGGAGTCATAGATTCAGACCGTGATGCAGGAATGGAAGTCATCCCTCATACATTAGCATGGCAATAAACTAGGATTAAAAAGCCCTTCTCTCTCTCACACACACACACTCACACACTCTCTCACACACACAGATAACATTTTTGTTCCAATTCTTCTAACATATGCAGTAAAGCATGAATGCCAAGAAGTTGTATTCAATTAAAGACTGAAAATAGAAAAAGTGAAAGAAGAATGAGGTTGAGAAAGAGGGCAGATAAACATTTGAACTTTTGAACACTGAATATGAGTCTTTTTATTCTCATTATAGAATGACCCCCAATAGTTTCCAAATTGTAACTCAAGAAGCATCCGTCTACCTTGTCAACAGTCATTAAAAACTGTCAACAAGTTACCCACAACATCAGCCACCTTTACCAAGTATTTATACCCGACAATACTGTATCTGCGTCTCCTCATCTTCTAGCCTAACCTGCTCTCACGCATTCTTATAGTAATTCCTGTTTTTAAAAAAGTAATTGTACGGATGATGTATTACAAAATTATATTAGACCTACATTTTGATACAACTACAACCTCAACCCACGTACAATCAAAAACTAGAACATGAACCCAATAACAAGTAACCTATTGGTTCAAGTTACTGCAAGAGGAAAATTCAAATACACCTTAATTCATTAGGTACTTGCAATTCTTCATTTTGACTATAAAGCAATTACATTTTTTCCTCATACATGAGGAGTTTATCTCATTCTTAATGATCAAATAAAATGATCTTCCTTGTTGTTAGGCATGGCTCAGATAACAAGGGTGAAATCCTCTCTCCATGAAGTCCATGAAAGTTTTGCCACTGATTACAGTGGAGCTATGATTTTATCTAAAGAGTGTAAAAGAAATTAAATATGGAAGTGGATGTTACAGAACTGAATAAACTGTACCAAACAACTGCTTATTCAGCCATTCAGCATTGAAATTCACCTGTTATATGCCACATTTATACAGGCATGATTAGCTGTCTTTTCCTGGTTACTGTACACAGCCAGTCTGCATCCAAGTCCAATAAAATATTTAAAATAGAATATCAATCCAAATTAATAAGTATTTATGAATTAAAACCACTATATTAAGGGACAGGTGAGTAAGTAGCAAATGGATATAGAGGTACTGACAACCAATAATCCATAAAATTAAGATTTGGAGAAATGACTAGAATTTAAATAATAGTAGGATACATGGAACAGAGCTCCAGGATCTCTACTCATCACTGAACATAGCCATCATATCTGTAGTGGCATATAAAACGAATCTGCAAAGATTTTCCTTAAAATTCGTACCTCTCTCAACTCCTAGGAGTCTTGAAAGATCATCATTCCCTTCACTCCACTTGCCACGAGCTCCAATTACGAGACCAAAGAAGTGAACTTTTGTACTCCCCAATATCTTCTTGATGTCTTCCTCCAACTCAGAGTAATAGGCAACCTTCTCCCTTTGGGCTGTTTCCAAACTATCGGAATTATCTTCCCAATGAACAGTTACATCAACCACCACCGCAGTATCACCCTTTACAGAAACAATAGCAAGGAGCCATTTTTACCTCCATCTTCAGCTATCTACACTGGAGCTGGAGGTGTAATCTCTACCTTGAGCAGATAAACCTGTGCAAGTTCTGATCTATCTAGCGTACTAAACATACAGTGGAGCAGAAGGGACATGCGGGGGTTAGCAGCCCCAGATACATGCCTATTGCTCAGACAGGACTGTAGTTGGGTGCTAGTCCCTCATGCTCTTGTACTACCACTACACTTCTATTTTTAGCATGTTGGTTCAATCAGACTTGGGTATGTCTCCTTGAGCTTGGAAATTACACCTCCAGCTCCTTAGAGAGAGTTTTCAGGATCAAGATCTAAAACATTAAAAATAATAGAATCTGATCTCTCTTCTGACTCCAATTTGACCAATAATCTGTCTAAATCCCTCACGAGAGTTCTTTGAAGATCCCCACATGATAAAATTTCCTCCCATGATCTACATGTACTCACTACACACACACATTATTTCTACAGTATACAAAAAGTTGGGCCAACACCAAAGCCTGCATCCCAGTTGGGTTGCAAGTACTCTGAGTGAAGTGGGTAACTGAAGGATGAAAATAATGTACATAGCTCATTTAGCAGCAGTACATATTTTATTTTTAAACAGGCTTCAAATTTTAATACTCACTTTGAACTACGCAAAAGCAAGGGAATTAAAAAGCAATCTCTTGAGCAAATAGGATGCTTTGCCTTGACAAATGAACTTGTTAGATGTGTTTAATCTGGGGAAAGAAGAGTTTGTGTTAATTATTCCAATCCACATATTAAGATATTTAGTATTTAAAGAACGCAGAAAACTGATTGTGTTTCACCTCTGAAATGTAAGAAATGCTTGATGCCCAAATGTAGCAATTATTTTCTTCATTAATTACTACACTGAAATACAAAAATTCCTTAACTATAAGCACTTTAATTACTCTCAGAGCTATTCTATTTGAATCCTGTGTTCTGGTTACTAATGCATGGCAATTCATTACAAATTCTGTATGTACCTTATGCAGGCAACCATTAGAGGGGTTTATGAGTATTGGACCAATCCTGCTCCCATTGAACTCAGAGACAAAATGCTCATTGACTTCAGTGGAACAGAATCAGGACCAAATCTGAGAAGTAATGGTTGTAGTTATTTACAAAGGCTTCACACCACCACACCCCACCCCCATTATTCCCAAACATTCTAATATAATTTGTGTGTTTACAACGTACAATCTAAGACTACTTATCTCAGGATAAATAAGATCTCTATAAGATCTTAAGGGTAAACAAAATCTAAGTTTTATTGTTCATTACAAAAATGTGAAGAAAGCATTTGGAAGTTGAGATGATTTATTTTTATTTTGAGAAGGGAGGAAATCTGTGAAACTCCAATCATTTTACTGTAACACAATTATATAAAAACTCAATTAGCTTCACATTAAAGTATGAGGTTATTAAAAATCCCTTTGTGTAACATGAAAAGTTCCTTGTTTGAAGTTTAAATGAATTGACAAGATTAATAATTTCAAATAATTACTTGATTTATTTATTATAATGGTTGCAATTAACACAATTTATTCACTAATTAATTATATTGATTATCCTCCAAAAGAGCATGTTACAAACCACAAAAATAAGCAAAATCATTGCTTTATCTTGCACTATGTTAATGTTCATTTTGTATTAAAATAGTTGTAGACTGAGTATCCCATTCAAAGTCCCTGTCTACTTTTATACAACATGTTTTACCCAGGCAGTATTCAATAGCAAAAGCCTAAAGACTGACACTGAGAAATGGGACTAAACCAAGACTGATCTAGAGGAATTTGTGAATTCTCAGTTTAAAAAAAACCAACTCCAGCACACAGACGAGTGGGACAACTAAAGATAAAACAGGGACAGAAGTGAGGTCATAGGGCTAAACGAAGGGAACCGATGGGGACACCAAGCAGAGAACCCCGGATAGCACCCACTGCTCCTCAAAGATGTCAAGGGAGCCAGTGGATGCTGCCTAGAGGAACTCCACCTGGATGCGTGAGCAGACAGTGGATTGGAAATAGGCCCCACTGTAGCAGGAAACCCCAGCGGCCAACCTCCTCTCCCTGGTTTTGTAGATTGCCATTTTGGCCAGGGCTAGGAGGAGGTTGACAAGGAGTCCTGCAACTTTGTGGGACCATGGATAGGGAGTGCGTAGATAAGAAGGTGAGGGGAAAAGTGCAACCAAAAACAAAACATGATGTTAAAGAGGAGCTGCAATAGGGGCTGCAACCTGGTGCACTCCAGATACATGTGTGCCAGGGTCTCCCTCATGCCAATGAAAAGATCCGGATGGCCTGGGGTGGAGGATGGGCGGGGCATATCCTCTTGCAGGACCCGGTCGAGGAAAACCCGAGCAGCGGGCGGAAAAGCAGCCCTCACTTCCTGAAGTATACTCTGGGGAGTACGAGGCCTGGAGAGGCTCCATGCGCCGAGCGAGCCTCAGGGGATCCAGCCAGTCTCCCCAGTCGTAGTCCAGGAGGTCTCCGACTCTGGTGACTTCTGCCAGGATCAACCTCTGGCGCACCAAGGGGGACTCCGCCACCTCCACATGGAGCTGGGGGTTGTGTAGAAGGGGAACGAAGAGGAGATCTGCCTCCTCGGTGGCCACCACAGACCTGGTCTCCAAGAGCAGTTTCCAAGGAGGAGGTGCTGGTAGAAAGCCGGCATCCCGGAGAGGTCTTGCGGAAGACCTCTGAGATGAAGATAAAGGAGCTGCCATTCATATCTGAGCCCTCGGAAGTGGTGCAGGAAGACATGCACCAGTACGCTCCATGCCGGACTACCTGCACCATAAAGGAGCCTCTGCAGGGCCTGGAGGCGGAAGACGTGGACCTGAGCGTGCAGGCACTTCAGGCCCTGTCCTTCCTCCTCCAGAGGCAGGTGGAGGACCCCTGCAGAGACCCAGTGCTCTCCTGGCCAGAACAACTCCAGAACCAATGTATGGAGGTAGGCCAGGAAGCCCGGAGCCGGGACCAGGGTTTTGAGCCGGTGCTAGAGCATGGACAGGACTAGCTGAGTGAGCACCAGTGCCCTCCCTTGGAGGGAGAGGCACCGGAGTAGTCCTGTCCATTTCTGGATCCACTCTGCCACCCTGCCCTCTAAACCTTGCCAGTTCTCTGGCAGAGAAGGATGCATGGCAGAAAGGTAAATGCCAAGATAGAGCAGAGGACCCATGCTCCACCGGATGGCCTGAAGCGCGGGTTGGAGGGAGCTTGCCTGCCACCCATTCCTGACAATCAGGCCAGAGCTCTTGACCCAGTTGATCTGGGTGGAGGAGGCTGCCTATTAGATGGCCTGCCCAGCCTCCACCCATGCCAAGTCACCCAGGTCCTGCACCACGAGGAGCACGTCGTTGGCATACACCGACAGGACCAGCCACAGCTCCGGCCCTCACAGCACCAACCCCATCAACCTTCGATGAAGCAGACAGAGGAAGGGCTCGATCGCCAGAGAATACAGCTGGCCTGAGAGGGGGAACCTCTGCCATACTCCCCGCCTGAAGCTGACCAGCTCGGTCAGGGTCCAGTTGAGCCTGACCAGACACTCCGCGGAAGTGTACAGCATCTGGAGAAACCCCACAAACTGGGGTCTGAAGCCTAACACTCACAGAATGCCCAGGAGATACCCGTGGTCCACCCTGTCGAATACCTTCTCCTGATCCAGGAACAGGAGGGCGAACGACAGACCATCCCTACACCCGAGCTCCAAGAGATCCCGGACCAAATACAGATTATCAAAGATGGTACGGCCCGGGACAGTGTAAGTCTGGTCGGGGTGGACCACGTCCACCAGCACAGACCCCAGCTGGAACGAGATGGCCTTCACTACCACTTTGTAGTCTATGCTGAGGAGCGAGACAGGATGCCAGTTCCGAAGGTCACAAGGGTCCCCCTTTTTCAGGAGCAAGGTGAGCACAGCTTGCCTGCACGACAGGGGGAGAACCTCACTCTCCAAGGAGTCGGCCCAGATGGTGACAAGGTCCGGGCCGAGGACGTCCCAGAAGACACAGTAGAACTCCACGGTCAGCCCATCCATGCCGGAAGATTTATTGGTGGGTATGCAGCGGAGGGCTTCCGAGAGCTCGGCCAGAGTGAGAGGCAGCTTTAGCTGACCATTGGAAATCCGTCCCAGAGCACTCTGCAAGCGTTAGGATCAGTCAGATCTGCGGAGAAAAGCCCTGTGTAGAAGGCCCTGGCCCTCCCATGCATCTCCACTGGATCTGTGAGGGGGGTACCGTCCTCTGCCAGGAGGCAGGTAATGTGCTTCTTGGCCCCCCTTCATTTCTCCAGGGCATAGAAGAAGTGGGAGCCGCAATCCATCTCAAGAAGGAGGCAGATGTGAGATCAAACAAAGGCGCCCCTGGCCTGATGGTCCTTGAGGGCCCGGAGCTCCTCCCGCTTCTCCCGGCACACTCCACAGATTGATGGATCCTCGGGGCTGGCAGACAGCTGCCTCTCCAGCTCTAAGACCTCCCATTCCAACTGCTCTATCGCTCCATCCCTCCGTCAGCTGGCACCCCGGAGGTAGTTGCGGCAGAAGAGCCGGGCGCGCACCTTCCCCACATCCCACCACTGCCACGCCGAGGAAAAGGCGTGCCTCTGCCCTCGCCAGGCCAGCCAGAACTTCTGGAAGGATGCCACGAAGCCCGCATCCTCCAACAAGCTGTTATTAAAGTGCCAATAGGCCAGCGCCGGCCTCTCTCTCTCACTAGATGGTGATCTGAGAATGGGGCAAGCCGGATGCTGGAGGAGTGGGCCCGTGAAAGGTGACAGCATGATAAGTAAAAAATGCTGTCCAACTGGGAGTGGCACAACCAATGGGCCTCCACCCGGTCAAAGGTGAACATAGAGATGTCTTCCAGGTGGTGGTTGCCCCAGATTTCCACCAGGGAGTGATGGTCAACAATCTCCTGGAGGATGTCCGCGGCAGCTGGGCACTGCGCGGTCCTCGAGACCCCCGCCCAGGACCAGGCACTCATGAGGATCCAAAGAGACGAGGAAGGCGGACGCCTACTGAAAAAAGCACAGCCGCTCCAGGCCCGATGTTGGGGCATAAACGTTGATGAGATTGACCACTAGCCCCTCCATGCAGGCCCGGAGGTGCAGCAGGTGGCCTGGCACAGCCTCGGCAACCCCCCAGCACCTTGGGCCGTAGGTTGGGGGAGAACAGGGTAGCAACTCCAGCCACATGAACTGTGAGGTGGCTAAAATAGACCCTGTCCCCCCACTCCAGCTGCCAGCTAGCTTCGGCATCTGGGTCTGTATGAGTCTCCTGCAGGAAAGCCACAGAGTACCCCTCCTCCCCTGCAAGAAAGGAGAGCACTTGGCCCCTGCAGAGACCCATCCTACAGCCCTGGGTGTTTAATGTTGCAAAGATGATGAGTACTAGGGGGAGGGCTGGGGGGGAATCCTTGCCGACAGGGACACTCACAGCCCCCGCTGGGCCACGCAGCAAACCGTTACCTACCCCGTAGGTAAGCAAAGAGTCATAAAAGCCACGGATCCACTGGTAGGCTGAAATGTCCTGCATCCTGGTCCCTTTACTCTCCCCCAAGAGGGTCCTCATGGCCCGGAAGATTGATGAAATCGCTGGAGAGCGAGCTGCACCTTGTTGTGGGACCTACGGATGTCTTCAGGAAACTCCCACAGGGGTAACTGGCCTCAGGCCATCCTCCGGAGGGGCCCCTCCTGAACCCCCAGGCCTATCGAGACAGGTGGGGGGGGGCAGACCCCCAGCATGGCAACCAGTGTGCTGGTGCCACACAGCCCTCCTCAGTCCCTGGCTCAGTGGGAGGCGGTGGAGGGAAAATAGCAGCCCCTAGGGGGTTGGGACGGGGAATACAAAGGCTGCTCCTTAGGGGTCATCCTCTGGGAAGGGGAAGGAGACGGCCCCAGGGGCAGCAATAGCAGCACAGGAGGTGGAGGTGAAGGAGGCGGGGTCGGCATCAGGGGCAGGGGGCAGGAACAGGGTCAGGGAGGGGGCAGAGTCGGAATCAGGGGCTCTGGCAGCCGAGCTACTGAGGGGTGGCACCTCTCGGATGTGTTCACGGGTCTGGGGAGCTTGCCTTTAGTGATGCCAGGCTCAGGCTCCATGGCGGGTGTTACAGCCATGGCATCATTATGTGGACAATCAGCAATGGGGCCCCCCACCTAGGAAGGAGGTTGGCTGCCCTGCAGCAGGGAGGGATGCCCTGGTGACTCAGGTCCCACTCAGGGATGCCCCTGGTGGCACTGGCAGTTGCCTCAATAGGCTCAGTGGCCATTAGCAGGGGAGCATCTGTGGCTGGGCCAATGGAAGACTCCAGGGATGCCTCAGAGGTGGGAGCGGAAACAGCGGTTGGGGTGGGAGCATGGGGAAAGGGGGGCCAGGTGAGGTTGCCCAGATCAAGGCCCACTGGCAGAGGGTCGTCCTCCCCCTGGGTGACTGGGGTCAGACCCAGGGTCTCAATTTCCTCGAAGATGGAGGGGAAATCACCACCCACCACCCCACGGACCTTGTTGCTGGCACCTGAAGCAATGCTCGCCTCGGAGCATGCAGGGGGTTCAGGTGGCAAGGGAGAAAGAGGGGCTCCATTGGAGGCCCCCTCAAGGAGGGGCTCCGGAAGAGGGGTGGTGCTACCCTCTATTACTGCCACATCGTCCCCAGCCAGCACCGATGGATGGAATTCTCCTGGAGGCAAGGCAGAAGGCTCTGTGTCAGTGGCCCCCTTCCTGGTCTTACGGGGGCCTCCGCATCAGGTGGATGGAGCGGAGCTTGAGCCTTCTGCTTGCTCCGCTTCCCCTGTACTTGGACCCAGCCCTCTATGGTGTCATCTGTGGGCTGGCTAACAGGGGTGGTCTCAGAGGGCAAGGGCAATGGCACGGGGACTCAGGGAGGTAGCGGTGGGGTGGCACAAGGGAGGGAAGATTCCCCCTGGGGCGACCCTCTCCCATGCCCAGTAGTAATCCCACCGCACCCTCCTCCATAGGCCCCGCCAGACGGCACGCAACAAGGGTGGGGCTCTCCTGCTCGTCTGGACGCACTGCGGGTGGTACCCTTAGGGCCTGAGAGGATCAGTGGTGGGCTGGGAAAGAGGAAGGGTGGCTCCAGGCACCAGGCAGCTAGGGGCACTGGCAATGATGGGGCTGGCACCCTGCCGAGGCTCGGGGGTCCCGGACTCTCCTCCTTGCCAGGCCAAGGGGCAGTCCCTCTGGATATGTCCCATCGCCCGGCAGAGGTTGCACTGGACCTCCCTAGTGGAGTAATGTACCTAGTAGTGGGCCCCCGGGTAGGGGACCAGAAAGGACCCCTCAAACGCCTCTCTGTTATGTGCCGCTGGCAGCAATTGAAGCTGCATCTGCCAGCAGAACGAGAGGACGTGACGGAGGATGGGGTCTTTGCAGCCCAGTGGGAGAGGACTGACAACGGAGAGTAGTTTCCCCAGGACAGAAAGGCAAGGTAGCAGGGCGGCACTGGGAAGGAAGGGAGAGATGGAGGTCAGGACCACTCGGATGCCCAGGTCCTCCAGCGGCTCCAGGGAGATGAACATGCCCCCCACCGCCAGGCCCTTCTTCACCGCCTCCTGGATGCCAAGAAGAAGATGACCTTCCCGTACATTTTGGAGGTCACCACGGTGGCTGTGGGCCCCACCACCCTCGCCAACACCCACACGTAGGTCTCGAAGTGGGGCAAGGCGGGCACCAGGAAGCAACGGACTCAGTGCTTCCTGGTCAAGGTGGGGCCAGGATGCCCCGGCCGCCAGAGATGGTAGCAGAGGCAGTGGCCAGGAGAGATGACGTAGCGGCAGGCAAGGGAGCTGCCACCACCTGTCCGTACGCCCTCGGGGCCGCGGGAGGGGCCCCCAGAGAGCTGGTGGAGGGAGCAGCGGGGAGGGACGCCACGGCCAGTGGCAAAGCCACAGCAGTGGGGGCAACCTCTACCATGGAGGGCCTAGTCTTTTTTGTCGGTTCCCTTACCCTTCTTTTTGCTCTGGCCTTTCCCGCCGGCTGGGGGGACTCCCCCAGAATCGGAAGGGACAAGGGACATGGCAGCAGTGGAGTCCACCCCATTGCCCGCCACTGCCAGTGCCCCAGCAGGGGCGGTAGCAGATGGTTCTGCAGTGGCAGTTGAGGTGGGAGCCAGAGGGGGCAGTGGGGGAGCAGGTGGAGGATAGGCAGAGGGGTCTGTCCGAGGGGTCTCATCTGCCTTGTCCCCTGCCATAATAGGCAGGGAGGGAAGAGAAATGGGGAACAGGTCGACCACTCCTCCCCACTAGGCTGTAGGAAGAGGAGGGGGGCACCAGAAGGGGAGGGCTGGATGTTGGGGGGGGGCTATGAAGGGTAAGACTGGGGGCGGGGGGTCAGTCACCAACTCAGGATGGGATTCCGGCTCCTCTAGCTGCACTAGGGGAGGGGGAGTTATAATAGCTTTGGGGGATGCAGTGAGGCAGAGGTTCAAACTGAAACAGGGGAGGGGCACAAGCATATGGGAGGGGGCATGGGTGCACAGAGCAAAGGGGCAGTTAGGGCAGGGGGACCGCGGTGGGGGCAGGGGGGAAAACCAGTTTGGAGGTCGGCCAGGGAGACCAAGGGGCTAGCTTCAGAGGCTGGGGTGGGGCAAACAAACAAGCAAAATGGCAGAGGGAAAAGGGTGGATCCGGCAAACTAACTGGAGCTAGCGAGGGGCTGGGGCAGAGGGGAGGGGAGGGGCAAAAGGCTGCAAGGGGCAGATGGGGCAGGTAGCAAGGGGTCAATATGGGGTGGGGGGGCTCATGTGCACATGTGCAAAAAAGTCAGTTTATACTGCCTGCCGCTTCAGGCCCAACTGGTGGCAAACAGGCGTGGTAAGCCAGGTGAGCAGCTGAGTCCCAGAGGCAGGAGCTGAGGCAGATGATAAGCAGCCAGTGGGAGTGGTGGAGGGAGCAGTGGTGGTGGGAAAAGGGGGGGACAGGCTCCACACCCCACCCCCATGTCCCCACAGACACATTCAAGACCCCCACCACAAGAGCACAGTTTGAAAGTTACTCAATCCTTTAAGTCCCCCTCCATGGTGATCTGCAGTGTCTCTGCGAACTCCCAAAACAGCAGGCACTCCTCTTCTTCCTCCTCCTCCAGGCTCCAGAAGCTCCCAGGCAGCAAACACTCCAGCAGCTCCAGCAGGCAGTCCCGTGGCCAGGCAAGAAGGACCCCTCTCAGGTGGTGGAGGTGATGGTGATGGTGTCTGCAGTAGCAACGGCGGGGTCCCTCATGCTCCTCTTCTGGGGAGCGTTCCAGCGGGCCCCCAAAAGGAGCTGCAGCAGGAGCAGCAGCAACCAGGGAGGGGGTGTCACAGCCAGACAGCAATCAGGTAGCAGAGAGGGAGTAGCTGGAGTAGCAGCAGCAACAACCGCACCAAGAGCCCAGGGCTGAGCAGCCCGCAACCTCCTTCCTCCCTCTTAGCCAGATGGCTACAGGAGAGTGATCCTATTGGGATCCCGGAAGTGGGAATTCACATTATATATTGAAGCTGGGCAAAAACATTTGTAATGACACTTCTTTAGTCCATTTTACTAAGACTGCAAGTCTCAACCTTGATGTCTTATTTTAAATGTAGACAGGAAAAGGTAAATCAGTCATGTAGAGGACTTGTAATCCCGCAAGTGCTTACATCCCATTAAAGTGACTGATTCTTCATTAACTGTGCATGAAATTTTGTAGCCAAGTCCTATAGAGTCTTGGGACTTCTGTGCTATCTTGAACTTTTATAAAGGTTTTGTTTTGTAAAATAATGGCTAGAAGGAGAAATCACACGATATTATTGTTTAAGCTAGGATTTGACAACACTGGGATTCATTGATACAAGGTGCACATTTAGACACATGATTGACTAATAAGAAGAATGGTGCATGTACCCCATAACATTTGTAAGTTTGTGGGTTTATTTTAAACTATCTTTATCCTTTAATATTTATAGTGGCAGAGATAGGGAATGCTTTGGCTTGTCACAGAGGTGATCATTTACATTTTCAAGAAATCTTGGTGAAGCAAAAAATCAATAGTTTATTTGCTCTAGTCACCAGCACAGTAGGGTAGATAATGAAACATAGAAAACATTAACAGTAATCTTGACTAATTTCCCAGTAAGAAAGAGAATAAATGAAGTCTTCTAATAACAGAATTTTCTAAGAAAGAATTTATCTTAGAAACACATAGCTGTGTGATTTTAAAAAATGGTAAACTTGTAAAGATCAACCACCATTACTGTAGGATCACCTCATTTTCAACTGAATGTTTTACAGTCTGTTTTCACATGATATTTGTGTCTGTAAGTCCAATAAACTTTAATGAGCATTGCAGAGATTGTGAGAGGAATAGATTTCCCGGTGTCTATGGTTCCAGTGATTTTAATGCTGTCAACTCCTTCTTGTCAGAGCTTTCTATTTGTAGCTGGAAAAAGACCAGCCTATCAGAGCAATCTCAAATAAATCAGGACAGGTGGGAACAGAGTGCACAGATGTCACCCAGGCAAGTTCAGTTTGACAGTTATTGCACCACTAATGTGAACTTTTGAATCCAACCCCCCTGAATTTCATGGTTACCATCCTAAATCCAACAGGTTCAGGAATGTAATCAACATCAAAAAATGGTTTGATTTGCAGTTCTTCAGCACATAACTCTTGTTGAAGTGGAAGTTTGGATTAGAAAGAACATGCAAGAGACAGTGCAGGTAGCAACGACAGAAAAATCAATGTGCAGACATAGCTAGAATTCACTGTTTGAGCAAACTTCTGAAAAAGGTACATTTTCAAGCACGGTTTCATTTCAAGTCACCAAAGCAACTGAATTTTTATGAAGAAATTGAATTTGACTTAAAAAATGAAGACATCATTCAAATGATACACAGAAGAGAAGTTTCCTTGGAAGATCACATGAAAGGACATCAAACTCTTTTGGAAACTACCATCCATTTTGTGTATTCTGGTTGCTTGTTGCAACTCCTTGTTTACAGAGGCAGCTTTCGGTAAACTACAACATGTATTCATGGACGGAAAACTGTTTAGTTTTGTTGGTGTTTTCCATTTATACAATGCAGCTATTGGGATCTCTCTAATGTTCATGAAAAAACCGTAACACTTTTTAAAAAAAAAATCCAATAAAACAATTGCCCAATAACAAAATCACACTTACAAGACCTTTCCAACTGAACATACTGCTCTGCCAATCAAATTGTACTTTCTTCTCAAGGCTTTCAGTTGAATAGTCTGGAACTATGTTGTACCAAAAGGGAAGCAAATTCTAGAGACAAGGACCATCCACTAAGAACACCTGGTTGTCTCAGCATCTTGTGACAATGGGGTAATTATTAAAGTAGATAATTACACGTGTATTTGATAATATACTAGGATTTTTGTTCTTGTATATGATGAATGCTAGTTGATAGTAGTAAAAATATACAACTCTAGAACTACTTTAAAAAAAAGCCTTAGTAAATATTAAAATATCTACAATCATTTTATATAGATATAGTAACCAAAATCCTGTGTGTGTATAAGCCAGAGTGTTTTTTACCTACAACTCTAATTCTCTGTACCTATCAGACTGAAAAGTTTTTTTTGTACTTAGCTTGAACCTAGGTGGGTGACCAAATGAAGGAATATGCATAAACTTTTACTCTGACCCCTTTGACCAACAGATAATTGTGTTCAGATGTCCAGAGAGGAACCACTGGTGACTGAGAAGGGATGTTTACTATCAGATATGTTCTGTGATTGATGGAAAAAATGAACCATTGATTAATGGTTAGGTCTATAAGAATTGCATTGTCACAGATAGGTTATGTAGTAATAGCTCAGCTGCAGATATCTTTAACTTATTGTTTAGGTAAGTTGAGATATCTCGAGTAGAATCTACAGTAATCTCAACTGTGGTAGGGAATTTCTTTGTCCTAAGCAGTATATAAAGGAAGAATTTTGGAGAGTTACGGGGGAGTAGCTCAAGCTGCAATCACTTCTCTGGTATCCAGCACAACTTGGGTTGTGTAACATACAAAACATTCCTCTTTGTATTCTTCTCTGTATTAATCGGATTACATTCCACTTGAGCCTGTTATAGGACATCTTGTATTCTTGTTATGAAATTTGAAAACACTACACTATACTGAAAGTTTGAATGTTTACATTTTGCCATGTTTAAAGTGGACCAATTTTTGTTTTCCAACTATTCTCATTTTTAATAAAATAAATTTTAGAAAAAACAATAACCATCTTAATGTTTTGATAAAATGCTAGAAAAGTGTTATCCCAAAATTGACCAAAAAAGTGGTAAAGACTTCAAAAAAACCCAACCAGTTTTCTCACTAATTTGCTTTCTAAAAAGGCAATTTTTCAATAACAAAGCATTTTTGAAAACTTTCTTAAAATTTTACTCAAAACTACTGTATAGAATTACAGAAGACATACTTTCAAGGCTTTCTTCAAAACTGTACTGGAGAAAAGACAGCACGAGCACAGAAGCAGCATGAATCCTGATAGCACATGATATGTTCCCATTTGTTTTAATATTTTGTACATTGTTGAGTCACCTGTTCATTGTTTTATTCATGTTTGAGATCATTCATGTCTGAATGAAAACTTGCGATAAGGTAAATAAACTCTGAGCAAGTGGCATGGCAAATGTTGCTCTCTCAGTATTTGAAAATGGACTGTTTCCAATCCATGAAACAAGTGGCATCTGTGTAATTAATGTTTTATTCTCTCTCAATGCCATTTATGTTAATAGGAATTAAATGCTCATCAAGAGAAGACTACAAAGATACAGTACTATGACCGAAAGGATCATTACTATAAATTCTGGCAGTTATCTAGGGCATCTCTTTGCCTTTCCTGGTTTGTAAATAGTCTTTCCTTTTCACAGTCCAACTGCAGATCTGGCATAAGTCAGTGCAACTCCACTGACTTCAGGGGAGTTGTTACTGCTCACACTACATCTGAATTGGCCCTATAAATTTAATTCTGTCTAAATAAATTAACCATTTACTCTGAATCAGACCAAGAATCCATCTTCTAATGTTTTGTTTGCCAAAGAATTGCCTTAGCTTCTGAGAAAATAATTCCATTGGCTTGTTTACAAAAAATAAAAACATATACGAACCCCTTCCAACAAGGAACTTTTCAGATCTAAAAAGTTTCAGATCTAAGAATTCTGCCACTCTTAACATAAATTATTCCCTTCAGCAGGACATACTTAGATCATTCAGACATGTGCTCATTGCCTAATGACTGTGTCTTTCCTGTATTCAATGTTTCTTTCAACTTGGAACTGATTTTCTTTGAACAACATCGATGTGTCTAAAAACAATATATCTGTCCTCTACCACAGACAAATCAATTTAAATTGAATGCAGTTGTTGTTAAGCTGTCACATTTGTTAGCATTCCCAATTCATACTTTTAGGATCTGGCTTGGATAATAATCTACAGATATTGAACTACAGTATATTTCTTCTTCAGTATATTGATGTACTTCTTTCCCAGAACAGTGGGTATATACAGATGCATAGTTTGTGGCTTTTGCAATTCCCAAAGGTTAACGATCAAAGGACACATTTCACCAGGAAATGTCTTTGTGAGGACAATATGCTATAAATTTTAATATGGGCTCTCAGGGAGCAGCCCTTTTATTGTTTTTAAAGGGTTTTGTTCACTACAGTCAGTCTCTGTAGGAAGGGATGGAAACATAGAGATTAATTGCCTCATCTGCTCAGAAGATAATTTCCTTTTGAGTTGTACCATAAAGATCAGTAAGTTTATTGATGAACTCCATGCTTTTCCAAGGAAATGCTGCTAGTTTCTTTGCAATGGACTTAATCAGCTGAGCTAGGTAATTTCAAATTGACATTTTGCTGGTTGCAAGATTTAAATACTGAAGTAATCTGTCTACCTCAGCAATTGAATCTTCCTGTTAATCTACATTGTGTAAAAGCCTTTCAAACCCATGGAAGCAGACAAGCATTAAAAAGTTTTAGGTCTTTCGATTACAGAGAACAGTCTGATGCTTTTCTGGTGACTTCAAGCCATTTTTTGGGGCAACATGAACTGTATATGGTCACATGCTTACAGTTCTGTAAAATAAATAAGGAAGAAGGAAAAGTCTGTGTCGTATTTGTAACACACCAAAGCCAAATTCAGTAAAAACACCTATGTTAATACAAATGAAAGGTCTGAGAGAACCCATGGAAATCAGGCCATCCTCAAAGACAAACCAAAGCAGAGGACTATGGGTTACAATTTAGTTCTATTTAGTTAGCAGACCTAGATGGCTTCAGTCAATATACCATGACAATGAAATTCAGAACTGGAGGTCTCGGTACTGGTTCAGACCAAAGACCTTCCATGACCTTGAGAGACTGTAATATTTACTTACAGAATCACAGATTTATTGAAACACTGCAAGTACGAACCGCAGCACATATAGGCAGGGCTGAACCACCTGCTAACCCCCCAAGTCAGATCAACAATGTAACATAAAAGGCAACAGTTTAACACTGAAATAAAGGTACATCATCATCAGTTGGAGAAAGTGCTGCCTGCACTGATAATTACAACTCCCCCCACCACACCTCTAGTTAAATAAGAATTTAAACAGTAACTCATAGGAATCCAGGTAGTCTGCCATCCACAGATGTTTGCTTGTTGTTCTGCCCCCTCAAATCCTATATTCAGTCATGAAGCTATTACTCATAGTTGGATCTAGATTACCAGTGAGTGCAGGTTCATATCCTCCAGATTAGGACTATCTGTTGTGGACAGACTGTCTGGAGAAGATGGTAGTGTGCTGAGGTCCTAAGAACACACTAGCAACTTGTCCTCCACAACTGCTCTCCCACAATGAGCCACAAGAACCTGCTGACGTACCTCCAACTCTTCTTCTGCATCCCTCTGGAATAGTTGTTAATCATCCTCAGTGTTTGCTCTCCCCATTATTTCAATTAATCTGTTCTCAATGAACTACAAAGGAGCAAGCTTTGGCTTTTTTGAATCAGCAAGAGTAAATTGTTTTAGCTTCTTAATCACAGCATAAAGCCTCCTCCCAAGAAGGATTGGGATTTTTTCCAAGATGCTTTTTTTTCCAGTTCTATTTTTCTCCATCCTAAATGGGCACATTATTCCCTTTTCCCTGGGATCTTGTGGCAGTCATGTTCACTTCTATGTCATTTGTTCCTTCACCTTCTGGAGTGCTGTCCTCAGATCACTGATATAAGAATCCCTATGTCACCCACATGTGTAGGTGCAGGGGGCCTTGCAGGTTCTTGCTGCATGAACTTCAAGTCATGGGGAAACATGGTTTTGTGGAGTCCAAAAAAATCTCATAGTTGAGTGCTGAATGGCGTTACATGCCGAGATGACAAAAAGATCTGCGTATCCCAGTCTTGTTGGTCTTCACTAACTAAGACTCTAATCATTGAACCAATGATGAAGTTTACTCTCTCAAATTCTCCATTACGTGCAGTGGCCCTCACCTTAGTTATCTGGAGTTGTCAGCAAACCTCATGATTCAAATTTCTTCCCCAATCACTGTAGATGCAGCTTGGTAGGACAAGCTTGAACAGTACATGTCTCATGAATGCAGTTATAATTGTCTTAGTCCTTTTATCCTTCAGTGGTTCCACCACCATATACTTTGAGAAGATGTAATCCACTGTCAGATACAAATTTCCAGCTGGTGTTTCTTATAGCGGGTTTTTCAAGTTAATGTGTATGAAGTCCCAGGGTTTACTAGATTGGGGCATTTCCCCTAAAGGAGTTCTGTCTCTTGGTGGTGGTGCTTTCCTGTCTTGACAGGTAAGATGAGAAAGTACCCAGACCTTAATATCTGCAGCCATATCTAATCAAAAACAAAAACAAATCTGTTAGATACCTGGTTCGTTGTCTTGTTATACCCAGGTGGCCGGCTTTTTCATTATCATGAAGGCACTCCACTTCTGCTCTCTGTAGGTTTGACAATCCTGTTACCAGCAAGGTGATAGCCAAAGCAATGGATAATCATTCCTGTACTGTGTTGAACCTCCCCATTCTGGGTGTCCCTTGGTAGATCTTTTGGCACATCAAACATAATTCAGGGTCCTTAGACTGTTCTTGCCAGATGTCCTCACAAGTCCAGGCTGAATTTATTCTCACTGTCCTCACCTGGCTGAGAGTATCTGCAATCACATTTTGCTTTCCAGGTTAATGGTGAATTATGAATGTATATTCAGATGGCTTTTGAATCCATCTCCACAGGCATCCTTCTGGGTTATGCTTCGTAAGGGCAGTGTGGTCTGTGTACACTGTGAATTCATTACCTAGTATATAGGAACAATAGGCCTTGAGTACTTCCACACTAGCCAGACACACTAGTTCTGTAGCTGAAATCTTGGTTTCCAAGCTCATCCATTTCTCCAAGTGCAAATCCAACAACGTTTGAGGCATCACAAGTTACCAAGAATGGATGGGATGGATCTGGGAATTTAAGCAAAACATGGTTTAGAACTCCTTCCTTCAGTGACTCAAATGCGTTTTGTGTGTGTGTTTTAATTAGCTGGTATAATGGTGCTACCTACTCTGTGCAATGTTTTACAAATCTCCTGCAGAGTCTGCAGAGGACTACAAACCACTGTCCCTCCTCCAGGTTTGTAAGAACCTTCCAGTCCTTCAGAACATTCAGTTTCGGATGTTGGGGCTCCAACCCATTCTCAATGACAATATGTCCAATTGTCACGGTGATGTGACCTCTCATAAACTCACATTTGTTTCCTGCAAGTTTAAACCCTGACTCCTTAAAAAGCTTTAGAATCCTTTCCATTCCTACCAGATATTTGTCCCATGCTTCATTGAGACAAATTAAGGTATGTGAGGATGTCTTCAATTTTCAAAACTTGAGTTAGAGCATTTACTACCCTCTGAAACATCCCTGGCGCATTCATGGTCTGAAAAGCATTTAGCAGAATTAAAGCAGCCTGTAGGGTGTCATACAAAGGCAGTGTTTTCTCAGTCTGCAGGTACCACTTTAATCTGATGGTATCCAGATACCAAATCAAAACTACTGAAATATTTTGCTCCTGACATTTTATCCAATGTATTTTTGTCATGGGGGAGGGGGTCAGAAATCCAGGCTACCTCTGACAGACTCCCTTAAGGAAAACGAGCCAACCTGGGTTGATCTGTGGATAATTAGTTGCTTAAAGAGCTGGGCTGCAGTTAACTAGGGAAGGAGCACCTGGGTCTAATAAGGCTTATGAGGGTTCTGTCAAGAAGCACCAGAACAGACCGAGAGAATCTTGAGGAGAGGGACTTCTCAAGGGGAGCTGGTTAGAGAGCTCTCCAGAAAAGGGGACCTAGGGAAAGTGCTCCTGAATGAAGGCACCAAAGCACTATGAGTGGCAAAGCCCAATAAGTCCCAGTCCCAATGAAAGGACCTTACCAAAGCCCAGGAACACCCAGTTCCAGCATAACAACCTTACCAGAGAGCAGCAAAAGGTCCAAGTCACTGGGGAACTATACAAGAAAAGCTGCCGTTTGACCACTGCATGGGCTCTGAGTCCAGAGAAAGAACTCTTCCACAGATGATGGCAGGATGCCTGACTCCAGAAGAGGTCCCCAGGTCAAGAGGGCCTTTCTGGTGAAAAGCCTGGACAGAGGAGACTGATAAAGTTAGGAGGGGAAGACAGACTAATATTAACTCACCCCTCCACCAACTAGGACACTGGGAATCAGGGCTTGCTTAGATGTCTATCGATCCTTTGGTTAAATAAAATAGACTCCTGAAGGGGCACTATTCACTACACAAGAAACTCATTGAACTTATTAAAAGCCCATTAATGGAAACTGAGGCAGGGGCTCACCTGCAGCACTGCACCTGACCACATTCCAGGGTGAACTCCATGCCATTACAGTCTGCTACATAGGGAAGTAGGTAGCTATCCTGAAATGTCTGTGAAAAAAATTTTCTGTAGCCAATGCACATCCTCAAGTCTCCATAAGCCTTTTTCACAGCTACAATTTGGGATGCCCAATGGAATGCAGAATGTTCAATCGTGCCACCTGCCAGCATGCAATTTAGCTTTGCTTTCACTGTGATCTGATACACCAAGAGAATCCAATGTCTGGGCTGCCTCAGAGGAACACTCCCTGGTTTAAACCTAATCCAAAGTGGCACCAAATCATATCTCCGAAATTCTTCATTATTCTTGCAAAACACTCTTAACAAATCATAAGAGCAGCTATTCTAATTGCTTCCCATTCTAGAGCTGCTCTGTCAAGTCAACTGTCTGTTTTACTGACCGGGCTGCCTCACAGCACTTCATCTCTGTTCCATCTCTGAGGTGCTTTTAGACAGCAGCAACATTGTACACAGTCCCCATAGTCTGATTCTTCCCTAGCTATACTTCCTGGTCCGTCATTTTCATTGCTCTTCCCCAGCACTCCCCCTTTGAAACAGAGATTTTCTAAACTGCAGTCCTGACTGGATACTGGTAGCTTCAAACACTCCTACAGATTCACCGTAGCAGTCTTTTTCTCTTAAGTTCATGACTGCATGATGACCTGGTTTCACCACAAACTTTATTCAGACCCAGCACAGGCAGCAGTCCCTCTGTCACCCCTTGGGCAGGATAGAGGGACCTGTAAGGTCCCAAAAGTTGCACAGATACATCCAGCAAGAGTTCATGAATATAATCCATGAACAAGTGTGTTCTATTAACATCCCAGGAGTTCAGATGAAATCCACTCCTAATACAAAGACACCATAAATATTGGTCACCACAACAAAAAGTTCATTTAGTATGCAGAGAACTCAAGTTCCATGGGAACTGGATTTCTCCTCTCATCTGCAGTGGCTGATGATTAATAGTCACCAATTAACCTCCTGAAGTACAAGTTTTCTTCACCTTCAGCTCTTGGTGCTCTCCATGGATCAGACTTATTTCATATCTTGAGTCCCAGCAGCACTGTTGTTTTCCAGCCATAAGTGTCTCCAAACAAAGTAAGAGATATCTGGTTAGCTCTTCACATGGGCCATTTTAATAGAGGCTGATGGTGGCCCTACTGCAACAACAACTTCTGGTTTCCCTGGTGTGGCTGCCCTCTGCTTGAGCAATTCTGTCTCCAGTGGCTTTTGCCTCCACACAACCTGCAAATGTCATCAGGCCTGCAACCCACTCAGGAAGTAGTCTCTTTCTTCTGACCTACAGGACACTTGTGTATAGCTTGTACTTGGGTCTCCTTGGGGTTTGTGTGTGTGTGTGTGTGTTGTGTGTGTGTGCGCGCACTATTAGTAATCATTTTCTTGAAGTGCTGCATCTGGTATAATTCCTAGCCTCGGGGTGACTCCTTTAATAGCTGGTTCCTTTAAGGAAACACCAATTTCTTCTTCCAAATTTTTAACTCTGTGTACAATCTGGTCCATAGGTTTATCAAGCATGATATCTTCTTCCACCAGCAGGTTATGAAGTTCCCCTTTCAAACTATTTATAGACTGACTTTGTATATAAGATTCTCTCATGGCTGGCCACTGGGCATAGACATCTCTCTTCATTGCCAGGTCCTGATCCAGCACAGCAGGTTCTGCTTCACTCAAAGCATCTCCCAGCCAGGGAAAGCCCTATTGAACAATTTCTGCAATGCACACAAATAGCTACGGGGGGTTCCCCTCCCTGCTGCCTTGTGGTTTGCCATTACTTCTGCTGGTTCAAAAGGGTCTATCCTCCCGCATAGCTGTCCTATAATATGTGTTTGCATAACTGTCTATAAGAACCATGATCTGCACTGGGAAGCCACTGGTAAAATGCTTTGACAACACTGCCAGGTATTGTGTTGCTTTCCAGGCCAGGCTTAGGGGAAATGGTGCCCTGGGCAAAATTGAATTTTGGTGCCCCCAGCCCCTGCTGCCTCCCCAGGCTCTTCATCCATCCCCCATGGCCCCGGCCCCTGCTGCCTCTCCACCCCACTGCCCCGGCCTCCTCTGCCTCCCCCAGACCCCCTGGGCCCTGCTTCCTCCCCCACATCCATTGACCAAGCTCCCTTCCAGAGCTTCACACCCCAGGCCCACCCCACTCGTTGCCTCTTGACCACGGTGGCCCCCCCTGACAATGGCACCCTGGACAGTTGGCCAAATCACCCACCCATAAGGCCATCCCTGCTGCATTCTCATTAGTCCACTCATTCACAGTGAACAACAGCTCAAAATCTGACAAGTACTCACAGATTACAGTCTGATCTCCATGACAAGAAGATTTCTTCTCTGGCAAAAGTGCTTTTTTTCATCTTGAAGCTGCTGTCACCAGACTTAATACTCTGATAGACTCACAGAGATTTACTGGAACACTGCAAATACCAACTCCAGCACACACAGGCAGGGCTGATCTTTCTACAAGTCAGATCAGTAACAAATATACAAGACAACTCACAGATACTGAATTACTCCGATCCTGGGGGGTGCTCAACCCCTACTCCACCCAGGCTCTACCCCCACTCCAGCACTTTCTCCAACCCCCACCCTGCCTGGCCTCTTCCCACCTCCACTCTGGCCCAGGTCTCCCCTACTCCACTCCTTCCCACCCTCACTCTGCCCCAACCCTATCTATTCCCCGCCTCCCCCCAACCTCCTCTGCCCCCGCTCCTCCCCCTCCCACACAGCACCTCCTGCACGCCACTTAACAGCTGATCCATGGCAGATCAGAGGCACTGGGGAGGAAGGGAGGCATTGATCTACAGGGCTGCCTGTAGGTGCTGAGCACCCACTATCAATTTTTCCGTGGGTGCTCCAGCCCCAGAACACCCACGGAGTCAGCGCCTATGAGACAAGTTACACTAAGATAAAGATACAGCACCATATATTGGTAGAGCTGCTGTCAGCACTGATCATTACAATATCACCATGTATTGAACATTCTCATCCACAAACCTAGCATTGTTTTATTGTCCACTTGATTCTTTAGGCATAAACAAAAAATAGATGGAAAAATGTATTCAGCTGAGTGGTGACCCAGAATATTTGCAGGTATAATTCCCTATATTTTTCTTGTACTCCTCATTTGCAGTGCTTATGTTGTAACTGAAGTCAAATTTTAATGGACCCAACTGTGCAAAGACTGGGACCTGTAACCTAAGGGAACAACTTTAGACATTTTCCGGAACATAAAGCAAACATTCATCATTTCAGTATACTGTAAACTTAGATCCATTTTTGCCTGTCAAGTCACTAACTTGTATTTAATACAGTATATCAGAAGGTAAATTATGGGCTGTTCTACAGTATCTTGAATACACTAAGGAATAATTAACTTATTTATATTATGTTGTATACATAGAAAGCAGTTGGAAGTTTCAATCTGTAATGTTTGTGTGAATTGTATACACACCACACAGTATGGTTTCTAAAGAGAAATTTTGAGAAGCTTTTAAATATAAAGTGTGGGCCAAATTCATCCCATTCAGTTTTCAGAGTAGCAGCCGTGTTAGTCGGTATTCACAAAAAGAAAAGGAGTACTTGTGGCACCTTAGAGACTAACCAATTTATTTGAGCATAAGCTTTCATGAGCTACAGCTCAAATAAATTTGTTAGTCTCTAAGGTGCCACAAGTACTCCTTTTCTTTATCCCATTCAGTGTAACTTCACTGATATTGAAGTCTTTAATCCAAGTGTAGCATAGCCTCCATTCAGAGTTTCTTGCAAATGCTATGCTGAGTTTGGTATTTCTGCCCTTCCATAGCAAGCATTCTACGTAAATCCAGATTTAGCATTTTACGTAAATCAGAGAATTTTATGTTCTCCCTTAGTTTAGAGATGACATTTTAAAATCCCATACACAGGTCTGCAATTCAGGATTATTTTTATGTAGCAATGTATGGGTTCCACTGACTCTAAAGTTCAGCATTTACCTGCATAATAGACTGCACAGATACTAGATGATGTCACTATTGGGAGTAAAACTGAATTCTTTGGCTTTCTGAGAGTGGCTACTGTTCAACTGATTAACTACAGCAACAAAATCAGCAGGATTTAGACTAAACTCTCCTTGCCGGTTTCTCCTTATTTCATGGCAGGGTAAATTATTATAATAGAGCAGTAGACAGTTAATACAGCTATATAAAAGACAACAGCAAGTAAAAGTCTTGAACTTTCACCCTGTCTTAAATTCATTACAAATATTTGATCCATTATTAGTCCCAGAAGTGAACTCTGATTTCTACTGTGTTTACAATAATTTTCTAAGCAGATGTGTATTAACTTTGCTAAGTTAGTTTGACCTATTACAAATAAAGGAAAACATGTGCATTTAATAATTTTTCTTATAAAACTGAAGGTGAAATAAAACCACTTAAGCCACATACCTTGGCTGTTAGACCCTGTTGCACATACCCAGCTGTGAGAATGTGTCATTCCCCTCAAGAACAACAATGGGGAAAATGGGGATTCAGGGGAAAGGGGAATGTAACAGGAAACAAAAATACAGCCTGCTGGAAGAGATGTAGCAAACACAGCAGCCACTTAGAAAATGGACACTTTAAGACTGGAGCTCCATGATCCCGCCCAATTTAAGAGTCAGGCCCAGAAAAAAGATCCCCATGGAGATCAATGGGAGAGTTCATACTTTTCACAGTTTTTCTTTCAGATTTGTTATCTGCAGACTCAGAAATACCAGCTTACAGGGCACACTTGAAAGGTTTTTTGGTTTTTTTCTCCCTCCTTTAAATAAAAGCTTAACTTCTGATTAAAGTAATTGTCTGTGGGTTGGCCAACCCCGGCACCATCCTGGAAAAGGCACTTGATGGACAAGTATTAAAAAAACAACAGTAACCACAACAACAAAAAACCTTCTATAATATCCTCTTCGATAAATGCAGTCTGCAGATAGATCATAAACATGTGCAAATGGAATAGAAAATTGTGCTGCTTTGTTCTGAAATGTATGAAAATCCCTCAACTATTGTGCTACAATATAAAACTTACTGAAGTAGACTGGTTGATTACCAAATCAAAATAGAGTGTTCAGAAAAATATATAAAATCCAATGGTCCAAGTGTGCAACTGAATTATCAAAATATGCAGCTTGATCGAATAATATGCCTACCCTTTGAACTGATAAATCCTGTTACCCAGTCATCAAATCATCAGAAATGCTTGCATAGTTAAAAAAAAAAAAGTTTTGTACCAGGTGGTAAGCAAAAATGTTCTGAGAGTGGAAAAGAATGTGCTCACAGTTATCACAACTTTACAGTTTTGATGGCAACACAACTCGTCCAATCCTCTCCTCTCCAACAGATAGTTGCCTTCCTAGCCATCACCTGTGTTTTTTAGCCTTCATAACAGCAAGGGACTGAGGACACCTCCATGCTATTATTCTGCATGCAAATATCCATTCTTCCTTTTGGCTTTTCCATGTCTTGCAAATACAGCTGAGATAAATTGAATGTACTGGATCTGCAAAGTAGACACACCCTGAGAATACGTATCTTTTTCCTTTGTGCAACAGGTGCCAAGGCTTCTGAAACTAAGCAGGAATGTGTGTTTACCTCAGCCAGTGCTCCAATGAGGATTACTCTAAGACTGGTGCTGCTAAGGTAGGCCACTTCCGAGGCAGCTCCACTTCATTATGGGATAAAATGCACAAGCAAAACTGCTTAGTTGGAAGCTATTTTCATTGTACTGAATTGAAATTAGCGGAAAACAATCAATCAGTTTGTCTGACTATCCTTTGCATCAATATTCTTGACTTAAGAGAATTGGTAGAATCAACAGCTACAGACGGATACTCTCTCTTTAAAAGGCAGTGTTCTTTTAGAATGGAATACCATCTTGTGGTTAGATTATAGGTAGGGATGCAGATCTGAATTCAAATCCTAGTTCTGCCATAGGCTTCCTGTAAATCACTTCATCTTTCTGTGCCTCAGAAGAAATTTTCCATCTGCAAGCCCCTTCCTTTCTCCCACCATTTGAAAACTCTTCAGATAGAGTCGATTCCTTATTCTGTTTATAGAGTGAACTTCCAATCTTGGTTGGAGTGAGCAGGTGCCACTGAAATACAAGTAAATGACAATAATAAATACAATCCATCATAATCATAGTGGAACGTTAAGAGCACCAACAACATTAGCGCTGTGAAAGGTAATGCACATATTTGAACTCTTTTTTATAAACAGAAAACAGATAAGATCATTCAGATAAAAGGCAGAACATGATGGATGGTGAATCAAAAGATATAAAAAGTAGGTTAAAAAGTTTTTGTGAAGGTACAGAAACAAAAAGATGAACAAAGTTTAAGAAATATTTAAAACAAATAAAATAGGTGCAAGTAAAAAACTAAACTAAACCTCCAACCAGAGAGTGACTTCTTGGAGGAGATTAATTAGACAGCACAGGGGGGAAAGAAAATGGATAGAGAGAGGTTTTGGCAAAGAGCCAGAGGAGATTTAGAGCTGGTGAAATGCACTGCAAATAAGTTACACTGTCAAAGAGGGAGAATCATATTAGATATGTGTAGCAAATTATCCTGTTCTGCTATTCTTGATGTTCCTTTCTAAATCTTTGACTGCTGTTTCATATCTTATTTAATGACCCTACCTATTAAATGTTAAGATTAAGTACTTGGCATTTTCATCTTTCTTTCCTTCCTGAACACAGAAAAAAACAAAAACAAACAAAAAATACATGCTGACTGAATACACAATGGCATCTTCTGTAGAGAGAAACTAACTATCCAAAGCAACATTTAAGTTCCATTAGCCAATTCTCCACCGTCAGGTAAAATATAAACACATAGCTTTTGCTATTGGAAAGATGCAAAGGCTCATCAAACTAGATGGAACAATGCTATGAAATTAAGCTTTAATTTTATAGAAAGGCCGAAGCTTGGTTTTCATTTGCATAGGCAAAACTTGCACCTGCAAAATTTATGTCCATATTTGTGTGCCTACAAAATTATTTAAAAACAGAAATCCTAGTCCTTGGATCTATAACCACTTGATTTGTGCCCATAATCAGGTAGTTAGAGGCACAGATTCTGAGGTTCATGCCTGAGGTTGAAATATAGTCACAAAAGGCAGGCACAAATTGAATGCAGAAACTCTGCCTGCCAAAGGGACACTGCTGTTCTGAAAATTCCTGAACCTGAATAGGTTTGTTCTAATGCCACACTGAAAGCTGTTGACTACAGTTAGTGTATGTATAGATCCCATGAGATAAAAGCCAGTTATTGGTCTTCATTGGCTGCACTGTCCAAAGACAAGTGGTCATAAGGTGTACTATCCTGAAAATTTAAGTACTGTCAAAGTATAAAGAGACGATTCAATGGCTAACAAAATGCAGCATAATGTTTTCATGAACAGGAGAAGGAAATGCACAAATACTGCAGGAATTTTGCTTGATTTGCAAACAGTATTTTTGTTGTACAGCTGCTTCCTATTATGAGCAACTGAATAGCAAAAAGAACAATTTAACATGAAGAAAACAACTGTTTTGTTCATTGCTGTCTCTCTCTCTTTCAAGCTTAACAAACTTATGTTGCCAAAAAGCTTCAATAAGTGTCAAAGAATAGATGTTATCTTGACACAGTATTGCCTGGATATGTTTCACTTCTGATTCAAAACTCAAATAACCTGGATGCTGCTAAGTTAAATGGGCAATTGAATAATTTATACATTTCATAATTATAATGCCATCTATCTAATATAATAACAAATGTGTTCTTATTCCAGTGGCCTCTTTTGCAACTGCAACAAGACATTTACAGCAACAATAAATAAATAGGCTACTGTAAGAACGTGTGGCCATTCGTCCCTGTCAGTCTCAGAGGGAGGCCACGCTCCCTTGCTGTCTCGATTCTAGAAAGGCAGTCTGGAAAGGGGGAAATTAGCTGTCTCTGGCCCCCCGGTCCTCTGAACTAAGCTGGCCAGTAATTAGTCTCTTGGGCTCAAGCCCTCAGGCAGGGTGGAGCCCCAAACAGTCTAGGGCTCCATTCCTTCACAACTCCCAGCACTGAGAGTTGGTGCCTGCAGTATCTCTTCAGAGCAACTTTTATGATCATTGCTGGGGGCTGCAGGGGCTGAGCAGGACTTTCCCTCCAAGTGCTCCTGGTGTTCTAATGCGGTGTCAGGCACCAAAACTGAAAGCAGGGAGACGCTCTCTCCTGCATTCTCAATGTGCCCCCTACTGGTGCCTGTTGTATTTCTTTAAATGGAATATAGGGGCTTAAAGATGTTAACATAACTTAGTTACTATCTAACATTAAACAGTGTTAAACAAGGTTCAGGGTTTGGTGTACAGAGACTTTAGCCTGCTTAGTACCATGGTTTGACAGTCTTTTAGTTGAAATGCAAGATGGTAATAACTGCTCTTTGGTGGAAAAGAAAGGAAGTTGGGGCTGGAGCTGTTGTTAAAGTCCAATCCCATTTCATCTCAGGTGGTGTTTGGGCAGAGGTGAAAGTAAGCCGGTACGCCCCAGTACGGTTCCTCTACACCCCCCCTCGCTCACTTCTGCTCTGCCTGCTCCCCTGAACACGCTGCCGCTCTGCTTCTCGCCCCTCCCTCTCAGGCGACGGAGCAGCGGCGTATTCAGGGGAGCAGGCTGAGCGGAGGTGAGCGAGGGTGGGGGGGGGTAGAGGAACCGTACCGGAGCGTACCAGCTTACTTTCACCTCTGCTAGGGCCGGAGGCGGGGCAGCTGCAGGAAGCAATGGAGGGGGAATGCAGCACACCCGGGGAAAGAGGCGGGGCTGGGGATTTGGGGAAGGGGAGGAGTTGGGACGGAGCCAGGGTGGGCATGAAAAAAAAGCGGGGCAGCCAAATTTTTTTTTGCTTGGGGCAGCAAAAATCCTAAAGCAGACCCTGTCCCCAGGGGGGGCAATTTAGGGGGCCTGGGGCTCCCAGCAGTGACTGGAACCCCAGGCCCTTTAAATTGCTCCCAGAGCTCCACAGCTGGAGCCCTAGGGTAGTGGCTGCAGGGCTCCGGCAGCTATTTAAAGGGCCCGGGGCTCCCCTGCTTCTACCACCCCGGCCCTTTAAATAGCCGCTGGAGTTCCGCCGCCTCTACCCCAGGGCTCTGGGGGCTACTTAAAGGACCAGGGCGGTAGAAGCAGGGGAGCCGCAGGCCCTTTAAATAGCCCCCAGAGCCCTGGGATAGCAGGGGCTCCAGGGGCTATTTAAAAGGCTGGGGCTCCAGCTGCCTCTGCCGCCCCGGTCCTTTAAATAGCTGCTGGAGCCCTGCCCTTCCCCAGGGCTCCAACAGCTAATTAAAGGACCAGGGCAGTAGAAGCAGCGGCATCCCGGGCCCTTTAAATAGCCCCCTGAGCCCCCGGCTGCTGCTGCTACCCTGGTGGGGGAGGGGAGGAGGACGAGAAGGAGGGGGGGCACTTACCTTACAGGGTGGGCTGGGGCTGGCTCTGACCCCCTCAAGCCCACCCCTTCCACCCTAGGCCCTACCTCTTCCAGGGGCCAGAGGTGGCCCCAGCATACTGGTAAATCACTCGCCTTACTTTCACCCCTGTGTTTGGGATTCAGCTGGAAACAGTAGGGGCTTCCGATCTGGTCAGAACATCTTTCAGATTAGCACAAAGAAGGTCCAAGGTCCTAGGAGGCAGTGGGGATAGCAGCCATGATGGTGAAGCTCACTTCAGTAGCTTTCATTTGTTCTCCTCCACCCCCTCCCCAAGTCTCTATTTTTAAGGTCTTACAAAAGGAATGGTGGGTAGAATAGTCCAGGTACTCATTATTTTGTTTACTAATTAAGCTTAGGTTTTTTTAACACACAGATGTTGGTTTACTGATTATTAGACTCACATGTTTTTGTTTACCAGGCATGATTTTAACACCGTTAGTTATATTTTGAGTTATATCATTAGGCCTTTTTGTTTAGACTAATTCAGTCTTGCTGTCTCCCTTTGTGACATCTTATTAACTTTTACACACTTTTTACAGCTGAGCTCCCTGTTAGGATAAATTTGTCAGCCCAATTATCACAACACGCTCAGGCAGCAAGGAGGAAGCAGCCTGACTCAAATGTAAAGGGGTGAGGAACAGGAATAAGGTGAGAAGGGGGAAGAGATATACGGTGAGGGGACAGTGGCTGGAGTTTGAGAGGCATCCCAGAACATAGGAGCCAGGAGGAAAGGGGGTTTGGAGCAGGAGCCAAGATGTGGGTACAGGAGTGGGAGGGGCAGGGCAAAATGCAGTGGGAGACTACTGCTGTAGTGTTTCTCATGCTAGAGACAGGATGTGGGTGTAACATGAACAAAGGGGTTTATTTAGATGGGCAGATGTGGGTGTTTTTTCTCACTCTCTGGCTATGTGTGCTACACTGCAATCAAGAGGTGTGATTGTTGCACACATAGGCATACCTGAGCTAGCTTCAATCTAGATTAAAGCTAGTTCAAGTAACTATAGCAGTGAAGCTGCAGCTGTATGGGTTAGCCCCACCCTCCCGGGACCCTGCATACATAGTCCAGCAGCTATCCTGTGCCACGGTCTGTGCTGCCGTGGCTTCACTACTATTGTTGCACAAGCTAGCTTTGAGCTAGCCAGATCAGAACTAGCTCAAGTATAACATCCTGCAATTCCACCTCATGATTGCAGTGCTGACATACACTCCCTGGCAGTCTAGTTCACAGCTGTAACAGTGCAAGACATAGTAACAGAGAGATTTTGTCCAGGTTAGCAGCACTGCTCACTTCAAAAGAGGATTTGTTGTGCCATTTATCTATACTGGCCACTCTGTGTCCTGCTGTCCCCCACTAACCCAGAGTAGCACCTCATCACTTCCTTTTCACCTATTCCAAGAGATGCTGAACATGGCCACAGTCAAGTTAAGCACCTGTTTCTATAATGTTGCAGCTGGGAACATACAGGGGATAAGAAACCAGTATGTCTACAAAATGTATCTTCCTCCTCCTCCACATACATACATGCAATCCTGTGACATGCACTCAATATCCTGAACAAGATAGACAGCTCCTCAGCACTGAAAGTGCTAAATGATGATAAATGCGATATTAGGCCTCCTAACTGGATTTGGCTGTGGAATGCTAGAAGTTTAAATATTAGAGCTGAGCTCTGTTTCTTTGACTCCAAGGCACTCAGACTTAGCAGATGCCACATCCAGATCTATTTATCTCCAATACAAGCAAAGTTTATTGGCACATGATTCAAACTACAAAGAAAAATCAGAGTAGAAATTGAGAAGAGTGTAAACTACACCAATCGATAGGAAAGCATATTACAAAGCATATTATCTTATTGAATTATCTTACTGATTCAGTCTTACATATTAGAAAGCCCTTTGTCTCACACACATGCTGACATCTCTCTAGAAGTTTACTGACGCTGATGGCTGTAACTATTACCCTTAATTTAAGATAGTCAAGCTTTCGAATCGTGGAAGTCAACGAATGGCTACGCAGGTGGTGTCGGAGAGAAGGCTTTGGTTTCTTTGACCATGGGATGGTGTTCCATGAAGGAGGAGTGCTGGGCAGAGACAGGCTCCATCTTACGAAGAGAGGGAAGAGCATCTTTGCCAGCAGGCTGGCTAACCTAGTGAGGAGGGCTTTAAACTAGGTTCACCGGGGGAAGGAGATCAAAGCCCTGAGGTAAGTGGGAAAGCGGGATACCGGGAGGAAGCGCAGGCAGGAATGTCTGTGAGGGGAGGGCTCCTGCCTCATACTGGGAATGAGGGGCGATCAACAGGTTATCTCAAGTGCTTATATACAAATGCACAAAGCCTTGGAAACAAGCAGGAAGAACTGGAGGTCCTGGTGATGTCAAGGAATTATGACGTGATCGGAATAACAGAGACTTGGTGGGATAACTCACATGACTGGAGTACTGTCATGGATGGTTATAAACTGTTCAGGAAGGACAGGCAGGGCAGAAAAGGTGGGGGAGTAGCACTGTATGTAAGGGAACAGTATGACTGCTCAGAGCTCCAGTACGAAACTGCAGAAAAACCTGAGTGTCTCTGGATTAAGTTTAGAAGTGTGTGCAACAAGAGTGATGTAGTGGTGGGAGTCTGCTATAGACCACCGGACCAGGGGGATGAGGTAGATGAGGCTTTCTTCCGGCAGCTCACGGAAGCTACTAGATCGCATGCCCTGATTCTCATGGGTGACTTTAATTTTCCTGATATCTGCTGGGAGAGCAATACAGCGGTGCATAGACAATCCAGGAAGTTTTTGGAAAGCGTAGGGGACAATTTCCTGGCGCAAGTGCTAGAGGAGCCAACTAGGGAGGGGCGCTTTTCTTGACCTGCTGCTCACAAACCGGGTAGAATTAGTGGGGGAAGCAAAAGTGGATGGGAATCTGGGAGGCAGTGACCATGAGTTGGTTGAGTTCAGGATCCTGACGCAGGGAAGAAAGGTAAGCAGCAGGATACGGACCCTGGACTTCAGGAAAGCAGACTTCAACTCCCTCAGGGAACGGATGGCCAGGATCCCCTGGGGGACTAACTTGAAGGGGAAAGGAGTCCAGGAGAGCTGGCTGTATTTCAAGGAATCCCTGTTGAGGTTACAGGGACAAACCATCCCAATGAGTCAAAAGAATAGTAAATATGGCAGGCAACCAGCTTGGCTTAATGGTGAAATCCTAGCGGATCTTAAACATAAAAAAGAAGCTTACAAGAAGTGGAAGGTTGGACATATGACCAGGGAAGAGTATAAAAATATTGCTCGGGCATGTAGGAATGTTATCAGGAGGGCCAAATCGCACCTGGAGCTGCAGCTAGCCAGAGATGTCAAGAGTAACAAGAAGGGTTTCTTCAGGTATGTTGGCAACAAGAAGAAAGCCAAGGAATGTGTGGGCCCCTTACTGAATGAGGGAGGCAACCTAGTGACAGAGGATGTGGAAAAAGCTAATGTACTCAATGCTTTTTTTGCCTCTGTTTTCACTAACAAGGTCAGCTCCCAGACTGCTGCGCTGGGCATCACAAAATGGGGAAGAGATGGCCAGCCCTCTGTGGAGATAGAGGTGGTTAGGGACTATTTAGAAAAGCTGGACGTGCACAAGTCCATGGGGCCGGACGAGTTGCATCCGAGAGTGCTGAAGGAATTGGCGGCTGTGATTGCAGAGCCATTGGCCATTATCTTTGAAAACTCGTGGCGAACCGGGGAAGTCCCGGATGACTGGAAAAAGGCTAATGTAGTGCCAATCTTTAAAAAAGGGAAGGAGGATCCTGGGAACTACAGGCCAGTCAGCCCTACCTCAGTCCCTTGAAAAATCATGGAGCAGGTCCTCAAAGAATCAATCCTGAAGCACTTGCATGAGAGGAAAGTGATCAGGAACAGCCAGCATGGATTCACCAAGGGAAGGTCATGCCTGACTAATCTAATCGCCTTTTATGATGAGATTACTGGTTCTGTGGATGAAGGGAAAGCAGTGGATGTATTGTTTCTTGACTTTAGCAAAGCTTTTGACACAGTCTCCCACAGTATTCTTGTCAGCAAGTTAAGGAAGTATGGGCTGGATGAATGCACTATAAGGTGGGTAGAAAGCTGGCTAGATTGTCGGGCTCAATGGGTAGTGATCAATGGCTCCATATCTAGTTGGCAGCCGGTATCAAGTGGAGTACCCCAAGGGTCGGTCCTGGGGCCGGTTTTGTTCAATATCTTCATAAATGATCTGGAGGATGGTGTGGATTGCACTCTCAGCAAATTTGCGGATGATACTAAACTGGGAGGAGTGGTAGATACGCTGGAGGGGAGGGATAGGATACAGAAGGACCTAGACAAATTGGAGGATTGGGCCAAAAGAAATCTGATGAGGTTCAATAAGGATAAGTGCAGAGTCCTGCACTTAGGACGGAAGAACCCAATGCACAGCTACAGACTAGGGACCGAATGGCTAGGCAGCAGTTCTGCGGAAAAGGACCTAGGGGTGACAGTGGACGAGAAGCTGGATATGAGTCAGCAGTGTGCCCTTGTTGCCAAGAAGGCCAATGGCATTTTGGGATGTATAAGTAGGGGCATAGCGAGCAGATCGAGGGACGTGATCGTTCCCCTCTATTCGACATTGGTGAGGCCTCATCTGGAGTACTGTGTCCAGTTTTGGGCCCCACACTACAAGAAGGATGTGGATAAATTGGAGAGAGTCCAGGGAAGGGCAACAAAAATTATTAGGGGACTGGAACACATGAGTTATGAGGAGAGGCTGAGGGAGCTGGGATTGTTTAGCCTGCAGAAGAGAAGAATGAGGGGGGATTTGATAGCTGCTTTCAACTACCTGAAAGGGGGTTCCAAAGAGGATGGCTCTAGACTGTTCTCAATGGTAGCAGATGACAGAACAAGGAGTAATGGTCTCAAGTTGCAGTGGGGGAGGTTTAGATTGGATATTAGGAAAAACTTTTTCACTAAGAGGGTGGTGAAACACTGGAATGCGTTACCTAGGGAGGTGGTAGAATCTCCTTCCTTAGAGGTTTTTAAGGTTAGGCTTGACAAAGCCCTGGCTGGGATGATTTAACTGGGAATTGGTCCTGCTTCGAGCAGGGGGTTGGACTAGATGACCTTCTGGGGTCCTTTCCAACCCTGATATTCTATGATTCTATGATTCTATGATAAGCTTCTTTAGGGAACCCCAGAAATCTGAAACAATAGCTGTGTCCACCTAAAATAGGCCCAGGTCACTGCCCAAAACAAAGGGACATGTGGACGTAGGGGTTTTGCTTGGTATTGCTTTAGTAGAGATGTGTGTGTGTGACAGAGGAGAGCAGAAGAAACACCACAGAAAGACACTCAAGGAGCAAAAAGCCAGACACAGCCTGAACAAGCACTGGTACTACAACTTGTCTCAGGATGGCATGAGAGATTTTGTGGCTGAGTGCTGGCTAGCAGGGACTTGGAGCTGTGAGCAAATAACTATCTCCCATTGTGTGATTCTTCCTGTGTTCAGGGAAATAGGAATTTGCATATTCTTTGTAAATAAACAGGATTTCCTCAGAGACACGTGACTCTGTCATCACTTTCTCCTCCTAATAGAAAAATCCTGCAGAGACCCAAATTTTGGCTAGCCGCTTGGTCAAAAAGAGTAATATTGGTGTGGATCCAGTTTCAAGGGAGAGAAACTGTGGGCACTGTTCCTGTTGAACCAAGATGGAACAAATAAGGAGGAGCTTGCAGAACTCAGAGATTGCCAAAATTATTAAAAACAAGACCTAAAACAAGAGGCTTCACAAAAGGAACTACCAGCATCTGGAAGTTTCCCAAAAAGGGCTGGAAGATGACTTCCAGGTGGAGAAAAAAATCTGTTGGAGCAGCAACTACAAGATGCCCAGATAGACTGAGAAGCTCAGCTGCAACACACCCAGTATGGAATGACAATATGGATTGATGAGATGGCCAACAACATACCTGCCATGGACCAGATGGTTTTCTATGAAATAGGGAAGACCAAAAAATCTCTAGCCAACTTGGAACTTGCAACAGAGATGAGCTGAAAAATCACTTAGAGAAGAAAATCAAAGGGTTGCAGTACACTATGAAAGGCAGCCACCTGGACATAGAATTGGGCCACCCAGAGAACTTGGTTCAGAACATTTACAACAGTGTTCTACTCCTTTTGTAACCTACAGAGTCCCAGGGGGGATAAGTCTTCCCAGTTCAAGTTACGCAAAAGCCCGCTAACTATGAGGGAGAAACTCCCTGGGAGGCTTATTTGGCTCAGTTCAATATCACAGTTTTAAATGACTGGTTGAAATATGCAAAAAGAAAAGGAGTACTTGTGGCACCTTAGAGACTAACCAATTTATTTGAGCATAAGCTTTCGGGAGCTACAGCTCACTTCATCGGATGCATATTGTGGAAAGTACAGAAGACATTTTTATACATACAAACCATGAAAAAATGGGTGATTATCACTACAGAAGTTTTTCTCACCCCCCACCCCACTCTCCTGCTGGTAATAGCTTATCTAAAGTGATCACTCTCCTTACAATGTGTATGATAATCAAGGTGGGCCATTTCCAGCACAAATCCAGGTTTTCTCCCCAGCCCACCCCCCAAAACACACACACAAACCCACTTTCCTGTTGGTAATAGATTATCTAAAGTGACCATTCTCCTTACAATGTGTATGATAATCCAGGTGGGCCATTTCCAGCACAAATCCAGGGTTTAACAAGAACGTCTGAGGAAGGGGGTGGGGGTAGGAAAAAACAAGGGGAAATAGGTTACCTTGCATAATGACTTAGCCACTCCCAGTCTCTATTCAAGCGTAAGTTAATTGTGTCAAATTTGCAAATGAATTCCAATTCAGCAGTCTCTCGCTGGAGTCTGGATTTGAAAGTTTTTCTGTTGTAATATCGCAACTTTCATGTCTGTAATCGCGTGACCAGAGAGATTGAAGTGTTCTCCGACTGGTTTATGAATGTCATAATTCTTGACATCTGATTTGTGTCCATTTATTCTTTTACGTAGAGACTGTCCAGTTTGACCAATGTATATGGCAGAGGGGCATTGCTGGCACATGATGGCATATATCACATTGGTGGATGTGCAGGTGAACGAGCCTCTGATAGTGTGGCTGATATTATTAGGCCCTGTGATGGTGTCCCCTGAATAGATATGTGGGCACAGTTGGCAACGGGCTTTGTTGCAAGGATAGGTTCCTGGGTTACTGGTTCTGTTGTGTGGTATGTGGTTGCTGGTGAGTGTTCGCTTCAGGTTGGGGGGCTGTCTGTAGGCAAGGACTGGCCTGTCTCCCAAGATTTGTGAGAGTGTTGGGTCATCCTTCAGGATAGGTTGTAGATCCTTGATAATGCGTTGGAGGGGTTTCAGTTCGGGGCTGAAGGTGACGGCTAGTGGCGTTCTGTTATTTTCTTTGTTAGGCCTGTCGTGTAGTAGGTGACTTCTGGGAACTCTTCTGGCTCTATCAATACGTTTCTTCACTTCTGCAGGTGGGTATTGTAGTTGTAAGTCTGGTACTGCATTTAGCCGTATGGAGTGGAAATCTATCAACTGCATGAGAAAACTTGTACAGATACAGACAGACATCATCTTCCTTTCCAAATACAAACAGATGGACATCGTACCAAAAGGACTGAAGGTAAAAAATCCACTACAATCTACATACCACACAGACTATGCTGACAGCTTGTGCCACATGCTCTCAAAGAAACTGCAGAACCACCTGATCGACATCCTCTACAGCAAACAGGGAAAGATAAAGAATGAGCTCTCAAAAATGGATACTCTCATAAAAAAACAACCTTCCACACAAAACTTTCTGACTTTGTCCTTACCCATAACTATTTTACATTTGGGGACAATGTATACCTTCAAACCAGCGGCACTGCTATGGGTACCCGCATGGCCCCACAGTATGCCAACATTTTTATGGCTGACTTAGAAGAATGCTTCCTCAGCTCTTGTCCCCTAATGTCCCTACTCTACTTGCGCTATATTGATGACATCTTCATCATCTAGACCCATGGAAAAGAAGCCCTTGAGGAATTCCACCATGATTTCAACAATTTCCATCCCACCATCAACCTCAGCCTGGTCCAGTCCACACAAGAGATCCACTTCCTGGACACTACAGTGCTAATAAGTGATGGTCACATAAACACCACCCTATACCGGAAACCTACTGACTGCTCTTCCTACCTACATGCCTCCAGCTTTCACTCTGACCACACCACATGATCCATTGTCTACAGCCAAGCTCTGAGATACAACCGCATTTGCTCCAACCCCTCAGACAGAGACAAACACCTACAAGATCTCTATCAAGCATTCTTACAACTACAATACCCACCTGCAGAAGTGAAGAAACAGATTGACAGAGCCAGAAGAGTTCCCAGAAGTCACCTACTACACGACAGGCCTAACAAAGAAAATAACAGAACGCCACTAGCCGTCACCTTCAGCCCCCAACTGAAACCTCTCCAATGCATTATCAAGGGTCTACAACCTATCCTGAAGGATGACCCAACACTCTCACAAATCTTGGGAGACAGGCCAGTCCTTGCCTACAGACAGCCCCCCAACCTGAAGCGAACACTCACCAGCAACCACAAAGCACACAACAGAACCAGTAACCCAGGAACCTATCCTTGCAACAAAGCCCGTTGCCAACTGTGCCCACATATCTATTCAGGGGACACCATCACAGGGCCTAATAACATCAGCCACACTATCAGAGGCTCGTTCACCTGCACATCTACCAATGTGATATATGCCATCATGTGCCAGCAATGCCCCTCTGCCATGTATATTGGTCAAACTGGACAGTCTCTACGTAAAAGAATAAATGAAAGTTGTGATATTACAACAGAAAAACTTTCAAATCCAGACTCCAGCGAGAGACTGCTGAATTGGAATTCATTTGCAAATTGGATACAATTAACTTACGCTTGAATAGAGACTGGGAGTGGCTAAGTCATTATGCAAGGTAACCTATTTCCCCTTGTTTTTTCCTACCCCCACCCCCTTCCTCAGACGTTCTTGTTAAACCCCGGATTTGTGCTGGAAATGGCCCACCTGGATTATCATACACATTGTAAGGAGAGTGGTCACTTTAGATAATCTATTACCAACAGGAGAGTGGGTTTCTGTGTGTGTTTTGGGTGGTGGGGTGGGGAGAAAACCTGGATTTGTGCTGGAAATGGCCCACCTTGATTATCATACACATTGTAAGGAGAGTGATCACTTTAGATAAGCTATTAGGAACAGGAGAGTGTTTTTTTCGGGGGGGGCGGGCAGGGTTTTGGGGGGGAGAAAACCTGGATTTGTGCTGGAAATGGCCCACCTTGATTATCATACACATTGTAAGAAGAGTGATCACTTTACATAAGCTATTTCCAGCATGAGAGTGGGGTGGGGGGAGAGAAAACCTTTTGTGGTGATAATCACCCATTTTTTCATGGTTTGTGTGTATAAAAACGTCTTCTGTACTTTCCACAGTATGCATCCGATGAAGTGAGCTGTAGCTCACAAAAGCTTATGCTCAAATAAATTGGTTAGTCTCTAAAGTGCCACAAGTACTCTTTTTCTTTTTGCAAATACAGACTAACACGGCTGTTACTCTGAAACCTGTCATTATGGTGGTGTTTATGTGACCATCGTTTATTAGCACTGTAGTGTCCAGGAAGTGGATCTCTTGTGTGGACTGGACCAGGCTGAGGTTGATGGTGGGATGGAAATTGTTGAAATCATGGTGGAATTCCTCAAGGGCTTCTTTTCCATGGGTTCTGATGATGAAGATGTCATCAATATAGTGCAAGTAGAGTAGGGGTGTTAGGGGACGAGAGCTGAGGAAGCGTTCTTCTAAGTCAGTCATAAAAATGTTGGCATACTGTGGGGCCATGCGGGTACACATAGCAGTGCCACTGATTTGAAGGTATACATTGTCCCCAAATGTAAAATAGTTATGGGTAAGGACAAAGTCACGAAGTTCAGCCACCAGGTTAGCCGTGACATTATCGGGGATAGTGTTCTTGACGCCTTGTAGTCCATCTTTGTGTGGAATGTTGGTGTAGAGGGCTTCTACATCCATAGTGGCCAGGATGGTGTTATCAGGAAGATCACCGATGGATTGTAGTTTCCTCAGGAAGTCAGTGGTGTCTCGAAGGTAGCTGGGAGTGCTGGTAGCGTAGGGCCTGAGGAGGGAGTCTACATAGCCAGACAATCCTGCTGTCAGGGTGCCAATGCCTGAGATGATGGGGCGCCCAGGATTTCCAGGTTTATGGATCTTGGGTAGTAGATAGAATATCCCAGGTCGAGGTTCCAGGGTTGTGTCTGTGCGGATTTGATCTTGTGCTTTTTCAGGGAGTTTCTTGAGCAAATGCTGTAGTTTGTTTTGGTAGCTCTCAGTGGGATGAGGGTAATGGCTTGTAGAAAGTGGTGTTGGAGAGCTGCGAGCAGCCTCTTGTTCATATTCTGACCTATTCATGATGACAACAGCACCTCCTTTGTCAGCCTCTTTGATTATGATGTCAGAGTTGTTTCTGAGGCTGTGGATGGCATTGTGTTCTGCACGGCTGAGGTTGTGGGGCAAGTGATGCTGCTTTTCCACAATTTCAGCCCGTGCACGTCAGCAGATGCACTCTATGTAGAAGTCCAGTCTGCTGTCTCAACCTTCAGGAGGAGTCCACCTAAAATCCTTCTTTTTGTAGTGTTGGTAGGGAGGTCTCTGTGGATTAGTATGTTGTTCAGAGGTGTGTTGGAAATATTCCTTGAGTCGGAGACGTCGAAAATAGGATTCTAGGTCACCACAGAACTCTATCATGTTCGTGGGGGTGGAGGGGCAGAAGGAGAAGCCCCGAGATAGGACAGCTGCTTCTGCTGGGCTAAGAGTATAGTTGGATAGGTTAACAATATTGCTGAGTGGGTTGAGGGAACCATTGCTGTGGCCCCTGTGAAATATGGAACAGAAAGGGGGTTTACTAGCAACCAACTTGAGTGGCCCAACTCTGATGGCGCTGCACAACTCACTCCCAGAAAAGAGATTGAGTTATCCAGATCTGGTAAAAGCCTTTGAAATGTTGGTTGGAGCCAGCCATGAATCCAAGCTGGCTGAAACACAGCTAAGAACAAGAAGAAGACAGAAGAGGCTCCACCTGAAGTGACAGAAGGTCCGTGGACTTTTGTTCCTGACACATCCAGATACTAGCAAGGATTTCCAAGATAAACTGGCAATCAATCAATTTATAGATGCTCAGCTGGATTTGGATATGCTGATAAAGACCAGTAAACGGAGACCAAAGATATTCTAAGAGGTTTTTGAATTTTCCACAGAACTGGAATCTTTCCTTGCATCAGTCCACCAGAAGAGGAAGCAGTCACTACTGAGGAAGAGAATCACCTTAAGGTGCCCTATAAGTATGATTCTGTATCTAATATGTATGATAAAAGAGGGGGCTCCAATCTGGTGTGTGACATTTTTGAACAATTAGAAAGTGATACATTGGGTTTTATAAAACAAGGGAAATCAGCTATAATGCAACAATTAAGGGAGGCAGGTCAGTTAAACGCTGGTACTCTGAAAAAAAATTAGCCATGAAAAGAACTGTTGTGGATATAAGGCTGGCCAGAATGGAGCATCACAAGTGACTAGTCAAAGACCCATCACCCAGCTTGTGAAATGGGATACACCGATCTGAAGGGGCCAAAGCTTGGAGGTACAAGGATCAGCCCCACCATTTTTGTTTAGATCTAGGCAGTTCAACAATAATGGGAGTTCACCTATTGAGTGTGTAATAGGGTCTGTACAGTGTATGGGAATAATGGACACTGGCTCAAGCATGAAAGTTATGAGACCAGACATGGTAAAAAGGCTAAGGTATAGGGATCTAAAACTGACTGGGGGAACATCCACCCCTTCAAAAATGGAGAAAATTATGTTTGAAAATTGGACTTCTGAAATTCAAGCAACACTGGGAAGCCAACATAGTGGATGAGCTAATAATTTGTTTGAATTTCTTTATGGCTAATAACTGTAATAAATATCAGAAACAGTGCCTTACAAATTTAGTCTGGAAATTACATTTAAAACTGTGACTCGGGTGAAACAACTTATATATTGGCGATTGGTTTCCAGTGAAAAAGCTGCCCTGCCCCTATGGGCAGATACCATTATAACAGTTACATGCTGTGTTAGCTTCAAGAAAAAGAAAGACGGGAGTGGTGGAGATCCCAGCTCTCATGGGAAAGCTTAGCTGCTAAAGCTTTTGTGGATCTAAATCCAAAATAAATTCCTGATCATTTGCTGAATGTTTCTGACAAACAGCAAATAGTAAAAAAGGAACCACAGTTGTAAAGTATGAGCTGGTGGATCTAATAAATGCTGGTATAACAGAAGACTACAAAGGGAAAGAGGACAAAGATTTTTATTAGACTTGTTCTGGTGCAGTACAGTACAGTACACTTAAATGCAGAACTGCAGAATGGTTTAAGAGTTAGGAATTAAAAACTGTTTTCCTGAGCTTATAATTATATAGGTTGTATTCCACTGGTCCAGCACAAGATTGATACTGAGGGAAAACGACCCATTAAACATCCACCTCACCATTTATCTATAGCAAAGAGAGAAGAGGCATTATAGGCACTGAGGAAATGTATTATAAAGGCATAATTGAGCCTTCAACCAATCCTTGGGCCTCACCCGTAGACCTGCTTAAAATAAAAGGTGGAAGTATCAGATCAGATTCTATGTGGAGTATAGAAAAATTAATAAAGTCTTTTAAAGGATTATTGTCCATTACCACAAATAGATGATTCCCTTGATGCTGTAGCAAGTTCAGTCTAGTTTTCCACACTGGTGTTTAAGAATGGGTATGGGCAAGTAGAAGTGTATTCAAAGGACAGAGGGAAAAGTGTTTCACAGTAGGACAAGGTCTATGACAATTTAAAGTGATGGCTTTCAGCTTGTGCAAACACATCTGAAAGGCTAATTGAGAGGGTATTATATGGCATGGCTCTCTCACCCTGTTTGTTTTACCTAGAAGATATCCTGGTGCATGCTAAAATCTTTGAACAAGAACTGAAATATTTACAAATGGCCTGTGATAAACTTAATCTGAAATTGAACCCAAAGGAAATTGATCTATTTTTAAAAAGAGGTAACTTGTGTTACACAATTTAGAACATCATCAAGTTAATCTACTGTGAAACAATGAAATTCTTCAAAATATACAACTAACGTTAACCTTTTAGATGATACTGGTGTTCTTAAAACAAAAAAAACCCAAAACCAAAATCTTAAAACAATTTGGGTTTTTTTGGTAAAGGGAGTATGTGTGTGAGTGTGAGAGAGAGAGAGAGAGAGAGAATGATACTCTTCCCATACCCAGATCTCTGTGCAACTGTTGGAAATAATAGGCCAGGGAGCAGGTCCCCTACTTCCTTTTAGTGTCCCTCTAAGAGCTAGCTATGTAAAGGGGATGAGACAGTGTTGTGTCTCCATCCCCTCTGAATCAGCAAGCAGAGCTGCACCAAGGATAATGTGGCTGTTATGCTGGTGTATGATGTCCACAACACTGGAAAAACTGTCTTTTCTTGGACTCTGCCTTGTATTATTCAAGGCAGGGATGTCTCTTACTATGTGTGTGTGCAGCATATGACATAAGGGGGGGTTAATTTTAGTTGCGACCGGTAGGTGCTATTGCAGTACAAACTACAACAACAGAGAGAGCCTACAGATTTCCTTTTGACTTATGGCCCTGTCCTGTGATGTTGCTGAGCATCCTGGGGTGCAAGGGCACTGTGAGCCTCACAGAGACCAACCCAGAGTCTGCAATCATGCTGTGCCAAGTAACCTTTCTGTGGCTTCCTTGTTCTTCATGCAGCCATTTTAATGAGGTTCACAGTGACCTGGAAAACAAGTTTTAGAGAAGACAGATGGGCCCAACAAGACACAAAGTTCCAATCAGTCTAAACTTCCTCCTAAATTTTAGGATCCAAAGGTTAGATTTGGATTAATCTCTAATACCAGGGAGTTACAAATAAACAGAATACATAAGAAACTCCCTGCATATTTGAAAAGATCAAAATTTTTGATGTTTTATTTTGTAGGGGGATGCGGGGTGGGGGGACTTCTGGAAAGGCGGGGACTGTGTGAAATGGACGACTTTCTCCAAAAGCTATTAACTGACTAATCTAGTGAGTTGACAGGTAAGGACAGAAAGGAAGGTTGGAATACCCTTATCTCCTTTGAGAAATAAAGATAGTGCTGCAATGTGCATAGCAGTAGCAATTGTGAAGCAGTGTCTGAATTTCCTCTGGGCATTGGGTGGCCAGGAATTTCTCATTTCATACATCACTTACAATTTGCTGCAATGGTTCCAGAAAATCGCTATAGATCCTTAAAAAAGATAATGAAAAAGAAAGATCTTTTTTATTATGTACGTGTTTTACATTCTGTATGTAAGACAATTGAATACCGTGGGCGGTGAGGGAGGGGGAGGGAATTAGTACCACTAAATTCATTTTAATTGGACTGGAATGACAGCAAAATCAGAAGCTGATTAGTATAGAAAATATACTATGTATTGCTTCTTTGAATGCTGTGCAGTTCTGAAACATGTTCAACTCTCTCCCCCCACTAATTTTATTTTCCAAATCAGAGCATTGCTATCAGTGTTATTTGTCCACACACACAGTTTTTCTTATCTCTTTCCCTTCCCTTAGCTGTCTTCTTATCTACCATGCCAAGACTTTATGATGACAACACCAGTGCTACCCCAAAGTATCATTTTGGGATAGTAAGTAAGCAAGCATAGGTAGTAATTATGAATAGGCAAGGAGGTCAGTTTATTTTGTGAACCCAAGTGACCTTAATCAGACTTTCAGTCTGTAATGGCTCTCTCATGTAAGAATCCATGGGACTAGCTCCTGGGTGCATGGAGTCTCGAGTAGCTGATATTCACACATCACACCAGGAGATCACGTAGAGCTATGTCCAAGGAGCACTGTGGAGAGAAGGTGCAAAGAACAAGGATCCAGAGTGATAGAACCCTGTGGCCTTCTGATTGGTCCAAGCTCATTATTTAACCCCGGAGGATGGGCCAGAAAGTTGTCTGGGCAACCATGTCGGTGTCTGGTTTTCTGTGACTCCAGACTGCACCTTGCTTTCTGATCTCCAATCTTGAGCCCCAGCCTGACCCTAACTCTTGCCTCCTGAGTCCAGCCGGGTAACTACCTCTGATTTCCAATGCTGACCCCAGTTTGACTCTGATTCTTGCCTCTTGATCCCAGCTTTAGTGATTACTCTGATTCCTGCTTGCTGACTATGGCCTCAAGGCTGTTCTTGACCTGTGGACACAAGCCCAGCTGTGACTGCTAGGCCAGACTGCCTATGCCCTGGGCCCTTACATCCAGGGGGAGTAGGCGTTGCAAACTCCGTGGGCCACTGTAATGCCTCTTCCTGGTGGATTTTCTACTACACAAGACTCTGTGCTCTGACCATGGTTTGATTATAGTCCATACAGTGATGAGCTCACTGACAGTTTCCCACACCACCTCAGTTTCCCTCAAAAATAGTGAAAAACACCAAAATAGCCTACAGAGATTATTTGTTATTGATTTCTTTTCCATTCTCTCCGATAGCCTCTTCCTCTAGGCAAGATTTCAGATTCCATCTTCTACTCCCACCAAACCTCTGGCAAAAAAATCCATCCTGTATGATTTATCTGTGTCCCTTTGCCTCAGCTATTCCCCTCAACTAACTATGCCATCGTCCCCGTGACCCTCTCTAAAAAGGAGGTTGGAGAACTACTTTCTTTTTAAAACAAGAAGAGGATTGAGATGGCAGACCATCATAGTAAGCAAAACTCTGTCCAGAGAAACCTGGCCCCGGAGCCAGGATTATTTGGGAAATCCTGTGCTGCAAGATGAAGCAGTTCATAAATCAATATTTAATTCAGTGCTAGTTTGTAATAGTAAATTTAGTGACTATAACTTTGTGAATCAAAGAAGAGAAAGTAGTAAGTAAAACCATGCAGATAAAACTGAGGGATAATGACAAAACTATACTGGATGACTCCATTAAACTTTAGAGCCAACATGTTCACAGACGGGTACAATCGCTGAAGCAGTCAGTCTTGCATCGATGTTTAGACAATATGGAAACTGTTTTAGGAAGCTGCAATTTCCTTATACTACATAAAAAAATTGGATTTAGAGCCCAGTTCTGCAAACACTTAGCTACATGAGCAACTGTGTGAATTCAAGAATGAGAAAACAGAATTGGGGAGGATTATGGGTAATCTGGGCATGTATGCACTAGGATTTCAGCATGCTCAGATAGATGCTTTCTTGTATTTTAGGCCCCAGTCCCTAAAAGATACATGTTGATGGCCTCCCGCATTCCTAGCTAAACTTTCTTTTTCCTACTTCTGAAATAATAGTTCCCTACCCTATCGAGGCAGCCCAGATAGCTCAGCATATCCTTGCAAGTGCTGCACTAATCCCAAAGACTATTCCTTAATTTTTCCCTGCCAACAGAAATGAAGAGTCTTGGGCATACACTGTATCCCATATGTAAACTCTCTATGAGCTATTTGGTGTACCAGACCAAGTTACAATATCCAACACTGACAAGAGTGTAAGTGGTGCACATGGAGAATATTCTCTGCCTAGCCAAATAATATTCCCAGGTCGATGTACAAGCCTAAAAGGCTTGTACCACCTTAACCAGTCCCACCCATCACTAGACAACATTTTACAAAGTTTGTGGAATTATCTATGCTGGATGAAAAGGGATTCATTATTAAAGTAGGTTTCAGAGTAACAGCCGTGTTAGTCTGTATTCGCAAAAAGAAAAGGAGTACTTGTGGCACCTTAGAGACTAACCAATTTATTTGAGCATAAGCTTTCGTGAGCTACAGCTGCAGCTCACAAAAGCTTATGCTCAAATATATTATTAAAGTAGGTGTCCCCTCCACCAAAAAAAACAGCCAACCAAAACTAGGTAAATTCATGGACGATAGATCCATCAATGGCTATTAGCCAGGATGGGCAGGGATGGTGTCCCTAGCCTCCTTTTGTCAGAAGCTGGGAATGAGCAACAGGGGATGGATCACTTGCTGATTACCTGTTCTGTTCATTCCCTCTGAAGCACCTGGCATTGACCACTGTCGGAAAATAGGATATTAGACTAGATGGACATTTGGTCTGACCCAATATGGCCATTCTTTTGTTCACCATCCAAAAAACTACATTTTTCTCTCAAATAGAGTATTACTTTGTTCATGACATTAATATCTGACCATTTAAAAAAAGTAAAAAGACAACATTTTAAAGGCGCTCACTATATTCCTCTAAAATCAACATGACAAAGCTTTGCAAAACTAACCAGTGTTATATATATATACACTACATGATGGGTGTATGTACATAGATTACATTAGATATAGATTATCATATATAGATCTATCTATCTCTATATATATCAGAGTGTATAAGCTTATGTATATATACATATAAGAATATGCTATATCTTGTAATATAATTTGACAATAGCAAAGCGACATGCCTTTCTTTTTCTCAGAAAAATTGTTCTGGATTTCACTAATGCTGAATTCAAATTAAATATTTTCTAGCAAAATACTCCCTTTTATAAATGAAAAATAGATTGATTTGACTGAAAATAATACTGATGTTTCTCTCATTTATTTGAACACTAGGGAAAGTAGTCTATTTCAAGTAAGGTTTATTAAAGGCAAATCAGGCTCTCTTATAGAGAAGGGGATGGCATGATTGTAAGGAATTCAACAGATAAACTATAATCCAGCTTGATCGAAGGCTGGATAGATATATTCTAATTGTTGCCTTAGCCTTTTCCTAGGAGCAGTATTCATATTATTTTACAGTGAGGGTGAGCAAGAATCAGAACCTTCCTGTAGTGGAGGGAAAAAGGTAATTGCCCTTCACATTTACATGGATTTTAATTCTATTTTAAGCAACAGAAGAAGATACACATTATGGCAGTACCTTTCATTATATGAAGCACATGTCAATGCTGAAATACATTCCTACAAGAAGTATATCAGAAAGTAATGTGAGCTTCTGTAGAATCAAAATTGCCTTGCAATCAGCAGACACAGGTATATTCCCTGGAGAAATTATGCTCTTTTTCCCATTCCTGTTCTTTAAAAAGTTTTTCTTTAACTCCTTTCATGCTGCATAATGGACAGCCAAATACAGTCATAGCATGGATCTTGTTTATAGAATCTACACTGTACACATTCCCATAATTAAAAAGTTTTGTCTCCCTTGACTCCATTTCACACTAATCATGTAGCTTTGCTACCTCTCTGGCCAGCAAAATCTGTAACCAAAAGTTTTTACCCCTCTCCTGATATCATTGAAGGGTACAGAGGGGCAGGGTGGTGAGTGGTATGGGCCCGTGGTGCCCGGGCTCCAGCAATATTCAGGGCCCGAAGGCCTCAGATCCACCAATGTTTGGGGCCGGGTCTCTCCCCCAGCCCCGCCTGCCACCCCCCCACACACGTCCCCCGAGGGCTCCCGGGCCCCACTTGCTGCCCCCCTGCACCTCCCCTGGGCCCGGCCAGGAGAGTCCCTGCCTCTCCCATGCAGCTCCATGCTCTGCTTGCTCCAGTCATGAACTGCCGATGCAGGGTCCTAGTGCCCACCATTCACTAGTGGCAGGGCAGGATGCCCTTACCCTGACCTTCCACCTCGGACCCTTACATTTTCTGGCAGGACCCTCCAGCAGCACAGGTCCACCACCCACGCCCACAGTCACCACTCCTGCCCCATGCTGGGCCAGGGGCAGCCCCATTCCTCACCCTCAGTGAGGCGACAGTGAGGGGCTGCAGCAGGGGAGGAGGTGCACATGTGATGGAAGCCCGCGCCCCACACACACCACAGGGGAGGCAAGGAGGCTTCCTGGTCCTGAGGGGGGCCCTAGGAGCACGTGCAGTGACAGCGGTGCGGGGTGAGTGTGCTGCTGGGGGGGCGGCCCTCCCCTAGAGTTCACTGCTGCCGGCGGGGAGAAGGCTGGAGGGAGTCCTTGTCTCTGGCCCCAGCCCCGGGGCAGCCTGCCTGCACCCCAAACTCATCCCCAGCCACAGCCCTCACACCCTGCACCCCAACCCTCTGCACTAATCCTGAGCCCCTCCCACACCCCAAACCCCTCAACCCTGGCCCCAGCCAGAGCCCTCACCCCCAGCACCCTAACCCTCTGCCCCAGGCCTGAGCCCCCTCCTGCATCATGAACCCCCCAGCCCCACCCAACAGCCCTCACCCCAACCCTCTGCCCTAGCCCTGAGCCCCCCCAAACCCCTGATCCCCAGCCACACCCCACAGCCCTCACCCCCTCCCTCCACACCCCTTCCCACCCCAACTCCCTCCCAGAGCTTGCACCCCCTCCCACCCCCAAACTCTCTCCCAGAGCCTGCACCCCTCACCCCCTCCAACACCGCCACCCCCAGCCCGGAGGCTGCCCCCAAACTCCCTCCCAGAGCCTGCACCCCAGCCCTCTGCACTCCCTCCCAGACCCTGCACCCAAACTCCTTCCCAGAGCCTGCACCCCTCACCCCCTCCTGCACCCCCACCGCCTGCCCCAGGCTGGAGCCTGCACCAAGCACCCAAACTCCATCCCAGAGCCAGCATCCCAGAATCCCTCTCCCACCAAACTTCCTCCAAGAGCCCAACCTCTCACCCCTTTTTCACCCAAACTCCCTCCCAGAGCCTGCACCCCAATCCCCTGCCGTAGCCCAGGGCCTGCACCCCAGACCTCCTCCCCCCACCCAAACTCATTCCCAGAGCCTTAGGCAGGTGGGGGGCAGAGTTTGGGAGGGCACGGGTTCTGGGCACCACCAAAATTTCCACAAACCTGCCACCCCTGAGTTTCAGGGAACTTTTTTTCACATCAGTCTCTATCTCCTTCTCCACCGTATTATACATTCTGTAACCATAAGAGGAAACAATGTTGCACCACCCAGGAAGCTTGTGTTACAATCCCAATGTTCACCAAAATGTGTAAACTCATCATTCTTAATTTGACCACAAGGACAAAGTTAAGATCAGTGCTTGAACTTGAACTGGTAATTTACAAAATTTTAGGCAGTGGATCATTTCTCCAAAATCTTATGCTTAGAGGGAAACATCCATATTGATTCACCTAGTGGGGGAGGGAAGCTACCACCATTCTCTTAGACCTTGTGTCACAGTGGGTGGAGCTAGAGTTGGGTCTAGTGGGTACAGTCAGAACCAGAGTCTGAAGCTAGAAACCAGGGCTAAGGTCAGAGCTGCAAGCTGCAAATTTGATGCAAACTGCCTGGCTCCATATTGCCCCCCTCCCACACCATGCCCATCTCCTCTAGGCTCTGATGCCTAGGCAGACTCCAGCTGCTGCCCCAGACTTGCACTGTGTCCACCCTATGATATGAGCCTGACAGTGAGGAGCTGGAGCTCAACCAGAAAAAGTGAGGCGGCAGACCATGGGGTGTGGGAGAGGCTGGACTGGCCTGAGGTATGGAGTGCAGGGGGATGGGTGGGGTATGCGGGTTGGGGGTGCCAGGAGGTGGGCAATGGGTACCCAGCTCCTGTCATAGGTGCTGGAACTAGAGGTTTGTGGGGGTGCTGCCGCACCCCTGGCTTGAAGTGGCTTCCATCATATGCAGGGTTTACAGTTTGATTCAATGGCTCTCAGCACCCCCGCTGTACAAATTGTGCCAGCACCACCGGCTCCTGTTGTGGTTAAACTGAGAGGCTCCAGAAGAAGTCTTGCAGGGATGAGGGTCCCTGGTCCTGTGGCGTGGAGGATGAGGAGGCCAGGGAGGGTTAGGGAGGTGGTTGGATAGGGAGTGGGCCCCTCCAGCCCTGGGGAAGGGGGTTGGAGGAAGGTTGTGGGGGGCAGTTGGGGAACCTGTCTCTGCCAGGAACTTCCAGGGAAGTAGGAGGGAGCAGCACCCTGAACTTTTGCCTGGAGTGGCAGATCGGGTTGAGTGGCCGCTGATAACCCGGTCAATCCCAGGATGGCCATTTTACTACACTTTCAACGAATGTGTGGAGAGCTAATGGTCTAAGGACAGGACTTGGACGTGTTCGAGATTATCCATTTCTATAAAAACTCATTTATTTCTGCTGTCTAAACTAGATTTTGAATATAGTTTTCCACATGTTCAATTATGTTTAGCTTTTAGAGTCCTGTATGTAGAACTGCACTAATAGTTATTCAGCCTTCTGTTGTAATCTTGCTTTTGACATATGGTAGTGTAGTTAAAAGGATAGGAGGGGACTACAGGCCTGTAATGCACTTTTATAACATACAGTACAAGGACCACTGGAGGGTTTTTCCTTACGAGTAACTAATAGTTGTAGATCAATTTGTGAAACTGATATTTACTCTGTGTCTACTGATGGTTTGAAATTATAGACTTTTATTTTATTGTTTGGAACAAAAATGAGGGAAAGACTGATACTATTGTTTTAGCATTAAAGAGTGCCTTCCTTTACTGATGCTGTAGCAGGACTATGAAGAATTTGTGCTTTACATTTAAAATGCAAAGTGATCTATAAATCATTGTATTAAAAAAGTCAGAGCTCAATTAAGGCACATTAGATTATTTTATACCAGAAATAAACCTTTGTGAACATTGATAACTGCATTTATTTTAAGATTTTTTTTTAAAAGTACAATTCCAAGTTCAGTAGGGTTTCTGAAGACTATCAGTAATTCTTAGTGGGAAAATTGAAACCTTTAAAAATAACTTAGACTTTTTGCACTTGTCAGTCAGGGCCATGAAAATCTCATCTAAAAGCATTATTGAATTTGGACAAATTTTCTGCCATTTCAATTACATATGGATTAAATTGGCACATCATCCTTTTTAAAAAAGAATACATTTGGATCAAAAGAATGGATCAGAACAAAATTATAATGCATGGCAAACTATTTTATAACTTATAATAACCAGTGGTAAGTATATGCCTAATATTATACATTCTGTTTTAGACATTCCAGTAACACTCAAAGTAGACTTTTATATGACTAGATAAACAGCCATTTTGCAAAAGTACAGTATGACATTCTGGGGTGCAGTGCAGACCAGTGACAGCCTGTGTTACCCCTGCCCTGCAAACTTGGGTACCATACCATGCTTGCTATTGTAGCTTCCAACTTTGGTTGCTGACAATCAGCCTGATAGCATACAGGTCACACCCTGAGTGTCTGTGTATATCTACAGCCCTGGTTCAGCAGCTCTGACCCCAGCAAGCAGTGAACACACAGTAGTCACACCCTACTTTTTACCAGCCTTGGGTATTACTTGTAGGGTGATGCCAACAAACTCCTAATCCCAAATCTTTCAAAAAAATGTGTGCTTAGCACTGTGCAGCCCTCTCCTGGACATTCAGATGTATTTGGTCTGTTGCCCCTCTAAGGGGATCAAGGTACAACGGCTTGCCACTTTAAATGGAGTTACCCACACAGTTCACAACACTGGATTAGTTTTCATTCAAAAATAAGACAAATGTAACCACAAAGAGAGAGGTTTTAAGTGAGTACTCAAGTCAGAAATGGTTACAACAAAAATAAAAATAAAACACTTTTTAAACTTAAACTAGACTTGGTTCAAGATGGTTCCAGTAGTACCGCTAACCAAATTCTCAGGCCAGAATCTGCTCCCAAGGGCCAATGGCTGTTTTCTTTTGTCCTCTTAGGTAAAAGACAGAGAGGCACAGGAAGAGATAACTTGGGGTTTTTTTGCCACTCATTTTTCAGATGCATTTTCCTGAAGGTTACTCCTCAAAGCAAAGCTTATTCAAACAGCCAAGAAGGTTACATAATGTCTCATGGTGAAAGAAGTTCCATGCTGTTTCTTTTTACCTTTTTCTTTTGCTGAATGGCCATTTGATAGGTGACGGCCCATCAGCTTTGATGAAACCTGGCTGGGGCATCAACTTATCATTTATCTTTGTGAAACAGATTTACCCACTTCACAGACTTGTCTGGTAAACACACACTTCAGTCATGATTTCAGCTTGTGTTCATAACTTGACATACAATGTTGCTACATACATTTCACCATGATATTAATGACCAAGTTAGTTTTCAAAAGATACATCACATATTTTGCACAAAGATTTTTACAGTAGTGTGTAGGGTCTGAATACAAGAGTGTATTCCATCATATACAGTAAGGAGAAAATGTCTACAAAATTAAAAATATTAATACAACTTTCATTATAAATATAAAAAGCTTTTTCTGCTCATTGATAAAACATTCTATCCATCCCTTATCACCCCGTGGTAAGGAACTGGTATAATCCAGAAGCTGCAATAGTTAAAGCAATATCAATATAAATAAAATACCTATAAGTATCTGCCCAAGCCAGAAGTGTCCAATAAAAGACATTACCTCACCCACCTTGTCTTCCAATTAAAAGGCTAACAAACTTCTGGAAAGTTGGTTGATACTGGCAGACAGTCAAATTACAGAACACAAAGAAAGGTCAGAATATATGAATGCAACTCAGTTATATAGATCTAATAAATTTTGAGATTATTTTCCAGAAAAAGACCTTGTCAAAGGTATTGTTGCACAGAAAGTATCCAGTTCCCATAAGAAAGCATACATCATTAGAATGTAAGTGGAAATCCACAGCTTTGAATATTCATTTTCAGAAGGTAAATCCTAGTTCTACTTAGATATTGCAAAAGGTTCCCAGACTAACCTCTCAACAGAACATGATTAACTATCTTGTCTCTATAAAATGTATTCAAATTTTATTTATCTCATTGTAGAGGAAGCTAAGCTGAAATGTATCTCTTAGCTAGGATTTAAAAAATATTATCAGTTCAGAACTAGATTCTGCCAGCCTTACTCACATCAAGTTGTATCTTACTTCTGGAATAGTACTTTTTGATATTCAATGTCATAGAATCATAGAATATCAGGGTTGGAAGGGACCTCAGGAGGTCATCTAGTCCAAGCCCCTGCTCGAAGCAGGACCAATCCCCAATTTTTGTCCCATATCCCTAAATGGCCCCCTCAAGGATTGAACTCACAACCCTGGGTTTAGCAGGCCAAAGCTCAAACCACTGAGCTATCCCTCCCCACCCCCGCAATGTTATATAACTGATCCTGGAAAAGCTCCTATTAACTCCAATTATATAGGTCCACACCCCATATCTCCCGCACCTGGAAGACAGACTGATAGTTCTTTTCCATCTCTAAACTCCATTATTCAAATATCAGTGAAGAATTGTAAAGTCAGCTGTAAAAATGATGTGTGTGTATGTGTGTGTATATATATATATATATATATATATATATATATACACAGAGAGAGAGAGAGAGATCATGTCAGAAGAGCACTGTTTCTTTCTTTCCTCACACTATGTGCTCACAGATCAAGGAAGGATGAGATGGAAAAGACTAATATCAGATAATCAAGTGCAACATATACTTCTACCAATCCAGGCCACTTTCCATATTGATCTAATAGAACCTGTACGTTTTATCTTGACCTTTCAGCTAAGATGACATTTAACAGTGCTAATGTAGTGGCTTCAGTGGGCCATATCCTCCCCCATGATTTATTTGCAGAATTCCCCTTACAGTGGATTACGTACCATGTAGGACGAACTCCACTGTATAAGCACTGAATGACTGTAAGAAAGTCATTCCCTTCCTGCAGGAATGGAAGGATTGTAAATTGCCAGGACTGTACTTAAGGACTATAAAATAAAGTGTCACTCAGCTGTGCATGTCTGGTATACAATTGCTTGATTTGGCACTTGCTGTTGAACTATAGATTGACAAATTGGGAAGGTCATTCACAGTTACACACAGAGAGCATTTGTACTAATAATCTTCTGCAGTTATTACATTAACTCCCCTACCCTAGCCTGCCCATCTGAGTCTTGATTTTCTCCCCTTCTTCACAAAGGAGGATTCTAGTAGAAGATTCACAGTTATTATCTAGCTCATCAAGTGCAACTTCTTTAGTTTGCTTTTAGCTCCAAGCTAGCTCTTGGTTTTGATTATGACTGAATGTAAGCTTGTGGTGAGGAGGGAGACAGAACAAGTCTTAAGGGGCTACTTTACCAGAGTCTACAACCATGGCAAACAGTTTATTACCGCACGGTAGCTCCAAGGTCAATAGGCACAGCATAAAGCTCCCACAGGATCAATGGCCTCAGTGGACGGAAACAATTACTCTTATACAACTGAGTTGCCTGTAAAATCCAAAGCTATTAAACAGAAAGAGAGTTTGGGGAGAGCAAATCACTGCCCTTTCTCATCAAAATCTTACAAACGCACATCACACAGATGCAACCTGAACCAGAAGAACCTTTTTGAAGTTTATTGATTTTGTCTCTGCCATGTTACCCCTCTGCTTTCTAGCTCCATACTGCACATTAGTGCTGCCTGCAGCAATTTCCTTTCCCTCTCTCTTCTTTTCCATAATGGTGGATGAAAGTTAAAGTGTAGCAAGGAAAAGGCTTCTTTTGTTTCCACCAGATTCCTTCACTGCTTATCTGTTACTGGGCCTGATGAAGTTCCCTACACTCTTGCTATTGTTTTATCAGTTGTAACTGGTGTGATTTCTGATGTTTCTTTTCAAAGGACTCTTTTTTTATATAATTAATGGGTCCATTTGTGCTTTTACGGCAATATCCAACACTGGGTGAGAAATACTGATGTCTTAAAGCTCCTAAACAATAAAGGGGAACATGACAGGTTTCAGAGTAGCAGCTGTGTTAGTCTGTATCTGCAAAAAGAAAAGGAGGACTTGTATGGCATCTTAGAGACTAACAAATTTACTTGAGGATAAGCTTTCGTGAGCTACAGCTTACTTCATCGGATGCACCTATTATCTATAATGATTTAATATGAAAATGGTGTGCTTCCCCAAGTATTTTGGAATTGATTCCCCAAGTTTCCTAATTAGATGTCCGAGGTTTTAAAGAAAGGAATTTACTAATACTTTAAGGGTTTATTTTCTTCTTGATACAAGGGAAGTCTTAGTTTTCAGAATTTTCAGTTGTGGTTGGAACTTATAAGATCCATAGTAAGGAATTTCTCTCTTCTTCCTGGATTCAGAAAGTGTTTGTAAAACTCCTCATAAGCAGGATTGGTTGTTAAAATTATTCTTGCAAAATGAAAATATTCTATTCCCTGACATCTTTTTCATGCAACACAAATCTATCAGTTTAGATTTCTATTTTACAAGCAAGATATTGGATGTAAAAATGATTTTTCTTTGTTTGTGTGCAAGTGGAGAATAAGACTGCTATCCTGTAATTGTATATATGAGCACAGCGCTCCATAGAGGATCAAGGTAAATGGCATCTTCTACTGCCGAGATAAAAATCTAACCTATTATGGAAGGAAACAAATTGAAAAGTCTTTCACAACAAATTGCACAGCACCTGTTCAGAATCTTAACTATAACAGCTAGGAAACGGCTAAAAAAAAATACAAAGCATAGTAGAAGTTGTGGAACAAATTGGAGCCCCAATCTAATGATCTCAGGATCAGGTAGAGGAAAGATTGGCCTCAACAAATCTACCACCTACAACACAAAAGAATAAAAAGAAACACTCCTAGACTAAAATGCCAACACAAAATCATTCTGACTTTCCTAGGGAATCTGACAAAGTTGAACCAACCCATATGTCTTGATTATGGGCAATGACATCATCATCTCTTCCTGACACGTTGTTCAGAAACTGCATAAACTGACTTCTTACTACTATCATACTAATAATGGGATGTTACTATCCCCGTGTTACTTCCTGTTTGCATTATTTACTTGTACAACCTGAGGTATATTCTGTGTACCTTCTTTAACTATGCATTGGAAACAAAAGGTGTGCTGGAACAATTTGTATAGTGGGGATGCTGAAAGCCATTGAACCAAACTGTAAACCTTGTATATAATGGAAATCACTTTCAAGCTGGGAGTGTGGCAGAACCCCCAGTACCCGTAGTTCCAAAACACAAATACACATACTTCTTTTGCAAGAGAGGTAGAAGATAAGTGTTTGTCCTTGAAATATTTTTTCTATTTAGCAGATGTTATTTTTGGTTTATTTAAAAATGTAATTGCCTTGTTTCTCCAATTTATTCCCTTTTTGTAGGATTGTAGAGATGTTCCACACATCCCTGCCACTTTTTTCTTGAACTTTGTATATGTCACCTCTAACGTTAATGGCTTTTCTGTCATTATGTTAATCTTAAAAATAAAATGGGAGAAAGCCACTCTCAATGCAAGAAAACAAAGAACAATATTTGATATCTATTTTAGTCAGCTTCTACTGAAAAGCTTTAAGACCTTGTGAACACTTGGCAATAAACTGAAATTTTGCACAAAAGATTGATGTTTTATTCATAACTTGAAGAGTACTTTATGTGAACTGAAAGACTCATCAGCAAAAAAGGTCATTAATTATTGTGTCCCCTATTAATAGAATTGTGTATCTTATTAAACAAAGCAATTAAATTCAAAACTTTATGAAGAATAAAGTAAAGAAAAGTTGAAACATTAAATTAAGAATTCAAGGTTTAGATCTATTTGTCCCTGTTTTATACTTTAAGTGAATGGCCATAAAAATGTGACTATTCCACCCCATCACCCTTTTTTTAAAAAATAGTAAAACTAGGAGGGAAAATTAACTGAATTTTGTTAATGTGCATACAGTGATAACCTACCATAATAATAATTTCAATTAGTACAATATATTGGTTTAATATATGGTGAAATTATGTTTTCATGATAGGTATGATTCAAACAATGGAGTAAAGTAAAATATATATGATATTTTTGCAAACTGGGCCTAATTAGGTACCAAATGGATTACTTAGAAACCATGGTTTCTCAAATGGGGAAGGTTGTGACCCCTCTGGGGTCATGAACTGGTATCAGTATGCCCTTTCCATATTGTGAAATGGGAGGAGGATCCCTGGTAGATCCTGGTGAAATGGGAAGTGGTTTCTCCCCGCCCCTCCCCGCCCCCCCCCCCAGTATGGACAAGGTTGAAAACCATTATTATAAGCTTTAGATTTCAGTTACTATATAACATTCTAAATGGCTTCTGATGTCTATTCTAAAGAAGGAAGCTGTGATTCTTCAACTTAGTAAGACTGTATGCTATGTTATATTTTAGATACTAATTCATAACATTATCTTTAATTTTCTATACTTCTTGGGGGTAGTTTTGTTTTGGCTGATATCCTATGGGGGTATCATAATGACATAACAAATACTTTCCTCTAAAATCAATAGAGATAATATTGAAAAATAATCATCTTACATGAGTAATTCCAGAATGGCTAGCTCCTCTGTAGTAACCTCACTTCCAGCTTTAGTTGAAGGAAGAAGTGTCATCTGTCATCCACAAGTGACAAGTCATTCTTTATACACATTTATTATTACCAAGTAATGCTTACCCTTTTTCCAACAGACATTCTCTATATATCTTACTCCATTGAGTTTACATTTCTTTATCAATTACCTTTAAACCAGTCATTTCATGACAGGTGAAAGATGGATGAAAGTGATCAAGGGAGGTTTTACAGACTGTTTTTGAGATATACTACAATATCCTGTATAATAAGACAAAGCTGCATTATTTACAGTGAAAATTAACAGAGTACAACAGGTTTACTATCTGTTCACTATATTTTCTCGGTAGTCCCTCTTTCATAGCTATGGCACTTCTTTAAGTGTTGCTGGAACAGATCCACACACTTGGGGGTGATTTCAGATTAACCATAGCCCTCTAAGAAAGGTTCAGCTTTATACAGATTCTTTCAGAGTACTAACTGCTTAGACCTGCAACTCCAGCCTAATCACTTGGAGCATTTAGTTAGAACAGTGTAGTTGCAATGTTGAATAGTTTGTTCAGTCCCTTCCCCGCCACTTTCAGTACCCCAGGCTGGTGAATAAGTTAATGAGTTTCAAAAGGTGCCTTTCATGAAATGCAAAATTACCCAGCGCAAATCTGCATGCCCAGTGCTTCCCACAGTCTGTCTTGGTGAAGTTAATTTATTCAGGTTTCAGAGTAGCAGCCATGTTAATCTGTATTCGCAAAAAGAAAAGGAGTACTTGTGGCACCTTAGAGACTAACAAATTTATTTGAGCATAAGCTTTCGTGAGCTACAGCTCACTTCATCGGATGCATTCAGTGGAAAATACAGTGGGGAGATTTATATACATAGAGAACATGAAACAATGGGTGTTACCATACACACTGTAATGAGAGTGATCACTTAAGATGAGCTATTACCAGCAGGATAGTCTATGTGTCTCTTTAAAACTTGTGATAAACTGCTGAATGGATAAATTATCTTATGTTAATCCACATAGTTAATTACCGGTGAGGTTTAGAAAACAGAAGATTACATGAAAAGCCTATTGTTCACCCAGGATTGTATTGTCAAGTGTCTGCTAGAAAACTGTATAAAAGACCCTTGGGTTCTGATCCTGTCATCTCAGATCTGCTTGAGGCTTCATACAGGCGAAGCCTAAGCCACCAGACTGAGATCCCAGTCCTGACTGGACCAGCCTGAATATAAACAGTGGACTATAACATATTGACTAATTCTGAATGAACTCTCTGCAACTACAAAGCTCACCAGCTCTGCTATGAATCTGAACTTCAAGAATTGTATTCGTGTCTGTATGTATATTGATTTTTTTAACCAACACCATCTCTCTTTTTTTAATAAATTTTAGTTTAGTTAATAAGGATTGGCTGTAAGTGTGTATTTGGGTAGGAACTAAAATATTCGTTAACCTAGAAGGTAACATGTCCAATCCTTTGGGATTGGTAGAACATTTTATATGATGAATAAGATTTTCAATAATCCTCATCATATTTGACTTGGGTGTCTTGGTGGAAGCCTAAGGCTGGGTTGCTTTAAGGGAACTGTTGTGACAAAGTTCCTGCTCTACCTCGTTGGGTCTTGCGCTTATTGGCGGATTTGCTCGCCTTGGAGCTTCACGGCAGCCCTCAGCTTGGCCGTTTTTCTGAATCCACAGTCCAGGTCAACTCCTCCTGTGTCTGACCAGGAATTGGGAGGATTTGGGGGGAACCCGGGCCCGCCCTCTACTCCGGGTTCCAGCCCAGGGCCCTGTGGAATGCAGCTGTCTAGAGTGCCTCCTGGAACAGCTGTGTGACAGCTACAACTCCCTGGGCTACATCCACCACCCCCCAGATTCTAGGGACCCCCCCGCCAGCTGGCTGAAAAGGCCAGGGCGGGAAGAAAGGAAAGGGCCCCACTAAAACCACTAGGCCCTCCATGGCAGGGGCTGCCCCCACTGCTGTGGCCTTGTCATCGACCGTGGCGCCCCCCCCCCACTGTTCCCTCCACCAGCTCTGCGAACGTCCCTCCCCCGGCCCCCAGGACGTATGCTCGGGCGGTGGCAGGCTCCCCCCTGCCTGCCACCTCGTCATCTCGCCCACCCACTGCCTCTGCTACCATCACCAGCGGCCGAGGCCCTTTCCCCGCCTTGACCAGGAAGCACGGCGTCCGTTGCCTCCTGGTGCCCGCCTCGCCCCACGTGGAGACATACGTGCAGGCGTTGGCGAAGGTGGTAGGACCCACGGCTATTGTGGCGGCCTCCAAGATGTATGGGAAGGTTGTTTTCTTCTTAGCCTCGGAGGATGCCGCCCAGGAGGCGGTAGAGGGGGGCCTGACGGTGGGGGGGGGTGTTTGTCCCCCTAGAGCCGCTAGAAGACCTGGGCGTTCGCCTCGTCCTCACCTCCGTTCCTCCCTTTTTACGCAATGCTGCCCTGTTACCTGCTCTCTCCACCCTGGGGAAACTTGTCTCTGTCATCAGCCCTCTCCCGTTGGGCTGCAAGGACCCCACCCTCCGTCACGTCCTTTCGTTCCGCCGGCAAGTGCAGCTTCTACCGGCGGCAGCGGCGCATGACGGAGAGGTGCTCGAGGGGTCCTTCCTAGTCCCCTACCAAGGAGCCCGCTATCGGGTCTTTTATTCTACCGGAGAGGCCCAGTGCTACCTCTGCCGCTTAGCAGGGCATGTCTGCAGAGACTGCCCTTTGGCCCAGGGGGAGGGGCACCCGAGACCCCCGAGACCCGGCAGGACATCAGCCCCATCGTTGCCGACGCCCCTGGCCACCCGGCACCTGAAACCAACCCTCCTCCTACTCGATCCACCGCTGCTCCCGTCCGGGCCCAAGAAATACCTTCCCTACAACGCCCAGGCGAGCAAGGGAGTCCCACCCTTGCTATTACTGATCTGGTAGAGCCTGTGGAGGAGGTGTGGCAAAGATATTACTGGGTATAGGAGAGGGCCCGCCCCAAGGAGAACCCCCTGCCCCTCATGCTGCCTTACCGTTACCCCCCCGAACCCTTGAACCATCGCCTCCGCCCCCCGACACGACCCCTGCTAACCAACCCCCAGATGACGCTATGGAGGGCTGGACCCTAGTCCAGGGGAAGTGAGGCAAGTGGAAGGCTCGAGTTCCGCTGCACCCATCCGATGCGGAAGCCCCCTGGAAGACCAGGAAGAGAGGCACTGATATCGAGCCTTCCGCTACGGCCACGAGTGAGATCCATCTGCTGGTGTTGGGAGGGGAAGGCAGACTGGCATTGGAGGGCAGAATCCCCCCTCCACGAGAGACCCTCCCCTCCGAGACCCCTGAGGAAGCTCCTTCTGCCCGGATACCACCCGAACCCCCGCAAACCCTGAGGCGACCGTTGAGGCGGGCCCCAGAGGAGAGGCCCCCGGGGTAGCAGGAGTTGGCCTCTCCTCCATGTATGTGGAGATTGAGGCCCTAGATTTGACCCCGGTCACCCAGGGAGAAGATGATCTACTGCCGGCTGGCCTCGACCTGGGTAGCCTCACCCCGGCCCCGCTTTCCCCATGCTCCCTCCCGCTAATTGCCTTCCCGGGTGAGTGCACTGCAGAAGGTGGTCCACCACCTGATGCCATGGCCGCCAAGACCACCACGGAGCCAGCGCCTAGCGTCACTGGGAGCCCCCTCCCTTACCCCTTAACCCTCGACTCTGCTCAGGAGGCACCTTCTTTTAGCTGATCGCCTCATGAAGTCCAGAGCCTTACCTCTGCCTCCGCCCCCACCCCTGTCCCTGCTCAATTCCCCTCCTCCTGCAATGCTAATGCCGCCCCTGGGGTTATTTCTTTCCCGCCTTTTGCAGATTCCCCCCAGGGAGCAGTCTTTGCACTTTCTAATTGCGACCCATTAGGAGTTGCAATTTTTTCCCTGCCATCCCCTTCCACCCCAAGGCGTGAAATGGATTTAATAACCCCAGCCTGTCAGACGCCCCGTCGGTGGTCCGCACCATGTCTACCCGCCTTAGCGGACCACAAGGCTGCATTAAGAGCCCCACCAGGGAATACCCCGGAAATTGTAACCCCACCCCCCCATGAGCTACAGCATGCACTACGGAAGTTCCTAGAACACACCTGTGGCACCCGCGATAGGGCACAGCTGGCTCTTCAACTATGGGGGGACTTTGACCAAATCCTCCAGGCCACAAGGACCCTTATACAGGAGGGCAGGGGGCAAGGAAAGCGCGGTGCTACGGCCTACGAGCGGGCCCATGGCTTCCGAAATGATCTACTCATCCACGGGATGGGTCACGGCTTCCTACGCAACTCGCCGGGGGCCACGAACACCCCCACCAACAAGAAACCCCCACCCCCGCAGCCCTCCGCATGACGCCTCTTATTATTGCAACCCTGAATACCAGGGGCTGTAGGATGGCTCTCCGCAGGTCCCAAGTGCTCTCTTACCTTCGGGAAGGGGGGTACCCTGCAGTTTTCCTGCAGGAGACCCATACGGACCCGACCGCCGAGGACAGGTGGCGGCTGGAGTGGGGGGACGGGGTATACTTTAGCCACTTCATGACTTGGCAAGCTGGAGTGGCCACCCTGTTCTCCCCCAACCTACGGCCCGAGGTGCTAGGGGTCACTGAGGCCATGCCGGGCCACCTGCTGCACCTTCGAGTCCGTATGGACGGGCTCGTGGTCAACCTTGTTAACATCTATGCCCCGCAAACGAGCTCAAAGCGGCCACAATTCTATCAGCGGGTGTTCGACTTTCTCGGCACCCTAGATTCGCACGAGTGCCTGGTCCTGGGAGGGGACTTTAACACCACCCTCGAGGAACGGGACCGCTCAGGGGCCAAGCTGAGCCCAGGCATCGCGAACATTCTCCGAGGAATAGTTGAACATCACTCCCTTGTGGACGTCTGGCGTGACCATCACCCAGATGACACTTCCACGTTCACTTTTGTCCGGGTGGAGGCCCATCGGTCACACCACTCTCGGTTGGACCATATTTACTTATCCCGTTTCCATCTTTCACAGGCCCACTCCTCCGCCATTCGGCCGGCCCCATTCTCCGACCATCATTTAGTCACCATAACGGTCTCCCTCCATGCAGAGAGACCGGGGCCGGCCTATTGGCACTTTAACAACAGCTTGTTGGAGGATGAGAGCTTCATGACGTCCTTCCGGGAGTTTTGACTGGCCTGGCGAGAGCATTGGCGTGCCTTTCCCTCGGTGCGGCGATGGTGGGATCTCGGGAAGGTGCGCGCCAAGCTCTTCTGCCGTGACTACACTCGGGACACCAGCCGACGGAGAAATGCGGCGATAGAGCAGTTGGAACGGGAGGTCTTAGAGATGGAGAGGCGCCTGGCCGCCAATCCCGAGGACCCGTCCCTCTGCGGAGAGTGCCGGGAGAAGCGGGAGGAGCTCTGGGCCCTCGAGGATCACCAGGCCCGAGGTGCCTTCGTTCGGTCCCGCATCCGCCTCCTTCGAGAGATGGACCGCGGCTCCCACTTCTTCTATGCCCTGGAGAAAACGATGGGGGCCAAGAAACACGTCACCTGCCTTCTTGTGGAAGACGGTACCCCCCTCACGGATCCGGAGGAAATGTGTGGGAGGGCCCGTGACTTCTACACAAGCCTTTTCTCCCCGGATCCGACCGATCCTGGCACTTGCGGGGTGCTCTGGGAGGAACTCCCCATGGTCAGCATGGGTGACTGAGACCGACTAGAGCTGCCTCTCACCCTGGCCGAGTTCTCGGAAGCCCTCCAACGCATGCCCACCAATAAATCTCCGGACATGGACAGGCTGACCGTGTAATTTTACCATGAGTTCTGGGACATCCTCGGCCCAGACCTAGTCACTATCTGGGCTGAGTCCTTGCAGAGCGGGGTCCTCCCTCTGTTGTGCAGGCGAGCGGTGCTCGCCTTGCTGCCGAAGAAGGGGGACCTCCGTGATTTACGAAACTGGCATCCCGTCTCACTCCTTAGCACGGATTACAAAATCGTAGCGAAAGCAATCTCGCTGCGGCTAGGGTCCGTGATGGCGGACGTGATCCACCCAGACCAGACCTATACTGTCCCAGGTCGCAGCATTTTTGACAACCTGTTTCAAGTCCGAGACCTTTTGGAACTTGGGCTGAGAGATGGTCTGTCGTTCGCCTTCCTGTCTCTTGATCAGGAGAAGGCGTTCGATAGAGTAGACCATGGGTACCTCCTGAGCACTCTGCAGGCGTTTGGATTCGGACCTCAGTTTGTGAGTTTTCTCCGGGTGCTGTATGCCTCCGCGGAGTGTTTGGTTAGGCTCAACTGGACCCTGACTGAACCGGTCAGCTTCGGGCGAGGAGTGCGGCAGGGGTGCCCCCTCTCGGGCCAGTTGTACGCTCCGGCGATCGAGCCTTTCCTCTGTCTCCTCCGCAGGAGGATGACAGGGTTGGTGCTGCGGGAGCTGGAGCTGCGGCTGGTCCTGTCGGCGTACGCCGATGACGTACTCCTCATGGTCCAGGACCCGGGCAACTTGGCGCGAGTGGAGACTTGCCAGGCCATCTACTCGGCAGCCTCCTCCACCCTAGTCAACTGGGTCAAGAGCTCTGGCTTGGGCCGTGAGGGACTGGTGGCAGATAAGCTCCCTCCCACCCACGCTTCAGACCATCCGGTGGAGTGCGGGTCCACTGCTCTATCTCGGCGTTTACCTTTCCGCCACGCACCCTTCCCCGCCGGAGAACTGGCAAAATTTAGAGGGCGGGGTGATAGAGCGGATCCAGAAATGGATGAGGCTACTCCGATGTCTCTCCCTCCGAGGGAGAGCACTGGTGCTGAACCAACTAGTCCTGTCCATGCTCTGGTACCGGCTCAACGGTTTCCTGACCCACCTCCGGAGATTGATTCTAGAGTTCTTCTGGTCAGGAATGCACTGGGCCCCTGTTGGAGTTCTTCATTTACCCCTGAAGGAAGGAGGACAGGGCCTGAAGTGTCTCTACACTCAGGTCTGCATTTTCCACCTCCAGGCCCTGCAGAGGCTCTTTTATAGTGCCAGTAGTTCGGCATGGAGCATACTGGCGCACGGCTTCCTGCGCCTCTTCCAAGGGCTCCGATATGACCGGCAGCTCTTTTACCTTTGTCCGAGAGGATTTCCGCGAGACCTCTCCGGGCTGCCGGTCTTCTACCAGGACCTCCTCCGGACCTGGAAACTGTTTCTAATGACCAGGTCCATGGCAGCCACCATGGGAGCAAATCTCCTCACGGAGCCCCTGCTACACAATCCCCAACTCCGTGTGCAGGTGGCGGAGTCCCGTTCGGTGCGCCAGAGCTTGGTCCTGGCTGAAGTCACAAGGGTCGGAGACCTCCAGGACTACGACCGGAGAGACTGGCTGGATCCCCTGACGCTTGCTCGGCGCATGGGGCTCTCCAGCCCTCGTACCCCCCGGCGCGTATTTCAGGAGGTGATGGCCACCTTGACCCCCGCTGCTCGGGCTTATGTTAACCGAGCCTTGCGCAAGGGCGCACCCCGCCCATCCTCTACCCCAGGCCCACCGGACCTTTCCATTGGGCCCCTACCGTGCCGATCCCAACAAACCTCTCACCCTTTCACTGCAAGCTGGCTGCATGAACTGCAGCCAGTCAATTTTCAAATCACACCACGGAATTATTTATATACACTCACGCTTCACACCCTTCATGCCCACACCCTGGTGTCCCGCCCCGATACAAAGTGGCGGGACCTCCTGCCACCCTTGGAGGGAGAGCAACCTCGGTGGGCCAGCCTGTATTCCACTTGGTCCCGAGGCCCGTCGGGGACATCAGTTGGCGGCTCCTTCACGGAGCTGTGAGCATGGGCGTGTTTCTGACACGGTTTACCCCCATCACGGATACTTGCCCTTTTTGTAATGTGAGGGAAACCCTGGCGCACGTATATTTAGAGTGTGCCAGATTGCAGCCCCTTTTCCGGCTCCTCACAAATATTTTATTGCGCTTTTGGCTTCATTTCTCCCCTCACCTTTTTATCTATACACTCCCCATCCGTGGCCTCACAAAATCGCGAGACCTCCTGGTTAACCTCCTCCTAGCCTTGGCTAAAACAGACATTTATAAAACCAGAGAGGGGAGGTTGGCCCATGAAGCGTCCTGCGATTGTAGGGCCTTTTTCCGATCCTCAGTACATTCACGTATCTGGGCGGAGTTCCTCTGGGCGGCATCCACCGACTCCCTTTACGCATTCGAGGAGCAGTGGGCGCTGTCCGGGGTTCTCTGCTCGGTGACCCCGTCCGGTTCCCTCCGTCTGACCCTTTAATTGAGGGGAAGAGAGAGAGAGACGCCAGCCCCAGCCATGGCCGCTGTGGATACCATCATTACTGTCATCTAGGAGGGGTCCTATAATACATGGGTGCCTACCCCCCCACCCCTAAACCGCCCACCCCGCAGCCGTGCCCATCTTGCCGGGCACTCTCAGGAGAGGGATAATCGGTGACACTGGGTGCGGCACTAGGTAATTCGAGGGGGTGGAAGACCACGAGTGTCGAGAAAGCCCCCCCGCTCTAGGCCACCAGGTAACTCAGGAGGGTGGAAGACCACGAGTGTCGAGGAAGCCCCCCCTCCCCAGGCTAACCTGAACACTTCTCCCTCCTGAAAGCTGCTGTGTTATACCTTCTGTTTGCGTTGTTTTGTTGCATAGTTTGTTTTGTTTTCTTTGGTAATTCTTTGTAAGTGTTACAAATAAACTTCTTTTCTGTTTTTTTAAAAAAAAAAAAACCTTCCCTGTTACCTTACCCAGGGAAAAGGGACCTACTCAGCCTGCTCTCCTGCTGCTGCCCTCTGGCCTGGGCTTTCCTTGCTTTTGCCCCTGCTTTCGGCTTCCCCCCCGACCAGGCCAGATGCTCTCCCCGCTTCTCCTCCCTTTCTTTTCTTTTTGTTGTTTTTTTTTCTTTCTCCGCTGTTGCTAGAGTGCTGGCCCGCTGCCGGCCAGCTGTTAACCCCACCCGCCCACCCTCGGACACTGCTGCCGCTCCAGCTGAAACTCCCCCATGAGAGAGGGGGGACCTACCGGCCCACTCCCCAGAGCGGGGGAGTGGAAGGACCCAGCCCCCAGACCCAGCCGCTTGCTGTTTGTCTGCAGACCCGACTTCGGTCGAGAGGACTCTTATCACTTACTCCAGCATTTCTGGAATGCTGTTGCTGAAAAAAAAGAAAACCCGGAATAGACAGAGAAAAAGCCATCCACCAGAGGAACACTGCCTGGGGAATCTACAAATCGCCATGGAGGGGGCCTAAGACTGAGTAACTTTCGAACTGTGCTCTCGTGTGGGGGGAGGCCTTGACTGTGTCTTAATTGTGTTTGTAGGGACATGGGGGTGTGGCACGGAGCTGCCCCCTGATCCATCTGTGTCCTCCCAACCCCCACACTGCGACCTTCCTCACTGCCCCCCCGCCCGCCATCTTTGCTGGCTATCTAACATCTGCCTCTGGACTCAGCTGCTCGCCCTGATTCCACCACGTGGACCAGAAGCACCAGCCAACCAAACAGGACGCTCTGGACAAGCGTATGGTGGTTTATGTGCCCCCCCCCGCGAATTGTCCACCCCACAGCTTGTCCCTTTCTATCTGACCCCAAATCCTGTTAACCACCTGCCACCGCCCCCCGCTGGGGCATCAGCAATGGAGGGCACCGGGGTGACCTCCACCGCTGCTATGCCCATCGCTTCCCCAGACTCTAGGGAAGCCCCTCCAGCTGGCGGGAAAGGCCAGGGCAAGAAGAAGGGGAAGGGCTCCGCTAAAACCACCGGGCCCTCCACGGCAGGGGCCACCCCCACTGCTGCGGCTCCGCCACCGACCACGGCGTCCTCCCCCACTGACACATCCACCAGCTCTGCAGATGTCCCTCCCTCAGCCCCCAGGATGTATGCCCAGGCAGTGGCAGCCCCCCACTTGCTGCCTCATCATCTCTCCCGCCCACCACCTCCGCCACCATCAATAGCGGCCGGGGCCCCTTTCCCACCATGACAAGGAAGCATGGTGTCCGATGCCTCCTGGTGCCCGCCTCGCCCCACGTGGAGACCTACGTGCGGGCATTGGCGAGGGTGGTGGGGCCCTCGGCCATTGTGACAGCCTCCAAAATGTACAGGAAGGTCATTTTCTTCTTAGCATCGGAGGCTGCCGCCCAGGAGGTGGTGGAGAGGAGCTTGGCGGTGGGGGGGTGTTTGTCCCCCTACAGCCACTGGAGGACCTGGGCGTCCACCTGGTCCTGACGTCTGTCCCTCCTTTTCTCCCCAATGCTGCCCTGCTACCCGCCCTTTCCACCCTGGGGAAACCTGTTTCTGTCATCAGCCTTCTCCCATTGGGCTACAAAGACCCCACCCTCTGTCACATTTTTTCCTTCCACCGGCAAGTACAACTTTTATTGCCGTCGGCGGCGCGCAACGGAATGGCGCTCAAAGGGTCCTTCCTAGTCCCCAACCAGGGGGCCCATTACCAGGTGTACTTTTCCACGAGGGAAGCCCAGTGCTACCTCTGCCGGGCGTCGGAGCATGTCCAGAGGGACTGCCCCTTAGCCCAGCAAGGAGGGGCACCTGGGATCCCCGAGACCGGGCAGGACATCAGCCCCGTCATTGCCGATGCCCTGGCCACCCGGTATCCAAACCTACCCGCCCTCCTCTTCAGACCACCGCTACTCCCGCTCAGGCCCAAGGGGCACCTCCCTTACAATGCCCAGACGAGCGGGAGAGCCCTGCCCTCACTGCTGAAAATCTAGGGGGGGCTATAGAGAGGGTGTGGCAGAGATACCACCAGGCATGGGAGAGAGCCTGCCCCAGGGAGACTCCTCCCTCCCTTATGCTGCCCCACTGTTCCCCCAACAAGTCCCTGAGCCATCGCCTTTACCCCCTGACATGACCCCTACTAACCAGCCCCCAGATGATGCCATGGAGGGCTGGGCCCTAGTCCAGGGGAAGCGAGGCAAGCGGAAGGCTCGAGCTCCACCTCATCTACCCGAGGCGGAGGCCCCCCAGAAGACCAGGAAGGGGGACACTAATGCTGAACCTTCCGTTTTGCCCATGAGTGCGTCCCATCCACCGGTGTCAGCCGGGAAAGATGTGGCAGCACCGGAGGGTAGTGTCTCCCCTCCACGGGAGACCCTCCCCTCCGAGACCCTCGAGGAAGCCCCTTCTTTCCTGACACTACCCGAAGCCCCCGTGAACCCCGAGACAACCATCGTGGTGGGTGCTGGCGGGGAGAACCCCAGGGCGGCAGAAAGTGTCCTCTCCTCAATGTTCGAGGAGATCGAGCCTTAGATCTGACCCCGGTCGCCCAGGGAGAAGACGACCTTTTGCCAGAAAATCTGGATCTGGGTGACCTCACTCCACCCCTCTTTTCCCCATGCTCCCTCCCCTTAACTGTTGCTTCCACTCCCACCTCCGAGGAGCCCCTGGACTCCTCCACTGACCCAGCCACTGATGGCGCCCTGCTGACGACCACCGAGCCTGCTCAGGTGACAGCTGGCGCCATGCGGCTGGGACACGAGTCACCAGGGGCACCCCCTGTTGGTGCGGAGCAATTGAGTTCCTTCCTGGGCAGGGGCCCTACAGAAGATAATCCACCTCCTGATGCTGTGGCAGCTAAATCCACCACAGAGCGCATGCCCAGTGTAACTGAGAGCTCCTTCCCCACCCTCTTAATCCTTGAGCCTGATCGGGAGGCGCCACCATCCAGCTGCTTGCCTCCCGAAACCCAGAACCTCGCCTCTGCCCCTGCCCCTGCCCCTACCTCTATCCAATTTACCTCCTGCAATGTCATTGCTGCCCCCGGGGCTGTCTCCTTCCCTTTCCCAACTGATGACCCCCAGGGAGCGGCCTTTGTGTTCTCCTGCCTCGACCCATTAGGAGCTGCTATCTTCCCTCCACTGCCCCCTATCGCCCCAGAGCTTGAGGCAGGCCTAGAAGCTCCAGCCCATCAGGCACCCCGTCGGGGGTCCACACCCTGCTTGTCTGTTTTAGTGGACCACGGGGCTGCACCAAGGGCCCTGCTGGGGAACAACCGGGAAACTGTAACCCCACCCCCCCATGAGCTGTGAGGAGAGCTGCAGAAGTTTTTAGAGGATGTCCGTGGCTCCCGCAACAAGGTACAGCTTGCTCTCCAGCGATGGGGGGACTTTTCTCAAATCCTCCGGGCCACAAGGGCCCTCATGGGGCAAGGTAAAGGGACGGAGAAGCAGGATGCCGCAGCCTACTGGCGGGTCCGCGTCTTCCGTGAACAATTACTCACCCACGGAATGGGCCAAGGGCTGTTGTACGGCCCACTGGGAGATGCGAGCGTACCTGCCAGTGAGGACCCCCCACCGATCCTCCCCATGACACCTCTCACCATCGCAATGTTGAACACCTGGGGTTGTAGGATGGCTCTCCGCAGGTCCCAGGTGCTCTCCTTCCTTCGGGAGGGAGGATACTCTGTGATTTTCCTGCAGAAGACCCATACGGACCCGACCGTCGAAGACAGTTGACGGCTGGAGTGGGGAGACAGGGTCTACTTTAGCCATGCCACAGTTCGACAGGCTGGAGTGGCGACCCTGTTCTCCCCCCGATCTACAGCCCAAGGTGCTAGGGGTCGCCGAGGCCATGCTGGGTCACCTGCTGCATCTCCGGGTCCGTATGGAGGGGCTCGTGGTTAACCTCGTTAACGTCTATGCCCCGACATCGGGCCCGGAGCAGCTGCAATTCTACCAGCAGGCGTCCGCCTTCCTCGGCACCTTAGATTCTCACGAGTGCCTGGTCCTGGAAGGGGACTTTAATACCACCGTCGAGGAACAGGACCGCTCGGGGACCGAGCAGAGCCCGGCCACCACGGATACCCTCCGGGAGATAGTCGAACATCACTCCCTAATGGACATCTGGCGTGACCACCACCCGGATGACACTTCCACGTTCACCTTTGTCCGGGTGGAAGCCCATCAGTTGAGCCACTCCCGGTTGGACTGCATTTATTTATCACGCTTCCATCTCTCATGAGCCCACTCCTCCAGCATTCGGCTGGCCCCATTTTCTGACCATCATCTAGCCACCGTGACAGCCTCCCTCTGTGCGGAGAGGCCGGGGCCGGCCTACTGGCATTTTAACAACAGCCTGTTGGAGGATGAGGGCTTCGTGACATCCTTCCGGGAATTCTGGCTGGCCTGGCGAGGGCAGCGGCGTGCCTTTCCCTCGGCGCAGCAATGGTGGGACCCGGGGAAGGTGCGCGCCAGGCTTTTCTGCCGCGACTACACCCGGGGCACCAGCCAACGGAGAAATGCGGCGATAGAGCAGTTGGAACAGGAGGTCTTAGAGATGGAGAGGCGTCTGACCCCCAGCCCTGAGGACCCGCTCCTCTGCGGAGCGTGCCGGGAGAAGCGGGAGGAGCTCCGGGCCCTCGAGGACCATCGGGCGTGGCGCGCCTTTGTTCGATCCTGCATCCGCTTCCTTCCAGAGATGGATCGTGGCTCCCGCTTCTTCTATGCTCTGGAGAAAACGAGGGGGGCCAAGAAACACGTCACCTGCCTCCTGGCAGAAGATGGCACCCCCCTCATGGAACAGGTGGAGATGTGCGGGAGGGCCTGAGCCTTCTACGCAAGTCTTTTCTCCCCGGATCCGACCGACCCTGGCTCTTGCAGAGTGCTCTGGGAGGAGCTCCCTATGGTCAGCGCAAGCTACCGAGACCGGCTAGAGTTGCCTCTCACTCTGGCTGAGTTCTTGGAAGCCCTCCGTCGTATGCCCACTAATAAGTCTCCAGGCATGGACGAGCTGACCATGGAGTTCTACCGTGTGTTTTGGGACGTCCTCAGCCCAGATCTAGTCACCATCTGGGCCGAGTCTCTGCAGAGCGGGGTCCTCCCTCTTTTGTGCAGGCGAGCTGTGCTCGCTTTACTGCCGAAGAAGGGGGACTTCCGCGATTTACGAAATTGGCGTCCCATCTCGCTCCTCAGCATGGACTACAAAATCGTAGCAAAAGCAATCTCGCTGCGACTAGGGTCTGTGCTGGCGGACGTGATCCACCCAGACCAGACCTACACCGTCCCAGACCGCAGTATCTTTGATAACCTATTTATGGTTCAGGACCTTTTGGAACTTGGGCGTAGAGACAGTCTGTTGTTCGCCCTCCTGTCCCTTGATCAGGAGAAGACTTTCGATAGGGTGGACCATGGGTACCTTCTGAGCATTCTGCGGGCATTTGGCTTCGGACCCCAGCTTGTGGGTTTTCTCCAGGTGCTGTACGCTTCCGCAGAGTGTCTGGTTAAGCTCAACTAGACCCTGACCGAACCGGTCAACTTCGGGCGAGGAGTGTGGCAGGGGTGCCCCCTCTCGGGCCAGCTGTACACTCTGGTGATCGAGCCCTTCCTCTGTCTCCTCCACAGGAGGTTGACAGAGTTGGTGCTGCGGGAGCCGAAGCTGCAGCTGGTCCTGTCAGCGTACGCTGATGACGTACTCCTCGTGGTCCAGAACCCGGGTGACTTGGCGTGGGTGGAGGCTTGCCAGGCCATCTATTCGGCAGCCTCCTCCACCCAAGTCAACTGGGTCAAGAGCTCTGGCTTGGCGGTGGGGGACTGGCGGCAGGTAAGCTCCCTCCCACCCGCGCTTCAGACCATCCGGTGGAGCGCAGGTCCGCTGCTCTACCTCGGCATTTACCTTTCTGCTACGCATCCCTCTCCGCCGGAGAACTGGGAAAACTTAGAGGGCAGGGTGATAGAGCGGCTCCGGAAATGGACCGGACTACTCCGATGTCTCTCCCTCCGAGGGAGAGCACTGGTGCTTAATCAACTAGTCCTGTCCATGCTCTGGTACTGGCTCAACACCCTGGTCCCGGCCCCGGGTTTTCTGACCAACCTCCAGATATCGATTCTGGGGCTCTTTTGGTCAGGAACACACTGGGCCCCTGTAGGGGTTCTTCATCTACCCCTGAAGGAAGAAGGGAGGGCCTGAAGTGTCTGTACACTCAGGTCCACGTCTGCTGCCTTCAGGCCCTACAGAGGCTCCTTTATGGTGCAGGCAGTTCGACGTGGAGCATACTGGCTCACGCCATCCTGCGCCGCATCCGAGTGCTCCGATATGACCTGGCAGCTCTTTTATCTCTGTCCGGGAGGTCTTCCACGAGACCTCTCCGGGCTGCCAGTCTTCTACCAGGACATCCTCCAGACTTGGAAACTGTTTTTAACAACCAGGTCTGTGGCGGCCACCGAGAGGGCAGATCTCCTCACGGAGCCCCTGCTACACAACCCTCAGCTCCATGTGCAGGTGGCGGAGTCCCATTCAGTGCGCCAGAGCTTGATCCTGGTGGAAGCCACGAGAGTCAGAGACCTCCTGGACTACGACCAGGGAGACTGGCTGGATCCCCTGACTCTCGCTTGGCACATGGTGCTCTCCAGACCTCGTACCCCCCGGCGCATACTTCAGGAGGTGAAGGCCGCTTTGCTGCCCGCTGCTAGAGCTTACCTCGATCGGGTCCTGCTCGATGGCACGCCCTGCCCACCCTCTACCCCAGGCCCGCCGGACCTTTTAATTGGACCCCTGCCCCGTAGACCCTATCGACCCCCTCACCCCTTTACGGAGAGCCAGCTGCATGAACTGCAGCCGGTATGCTTCCAAACCGCGCCAAGGAAACATCTATACATGCTCGTGCTCCACACCTTTCACACCCTCACCCTAGTGCCCTGCCCCAACACAAAATGGCGAGACCTCTGCCACCTTTGGAGGGTGAGCAGCCCCAGTGGGCCAGCCTATATTCCACCTTGGTTCCGAGGCCCGTCGGGGACATCAGTTGGCGGCTCCTTCATGGAGCTGTGAGCACGGGCACGTACTTGGCGCAGTTCAACCCCATCCCAGATACTTGTCCCTTTTGCGGTGTGAGGGAAACCCTGGCGCATGTATATTTGGAGTGCGCCAGGCTGCAGCCCCTGTTCCGGCTCCTCACAAATCTTTTATTATGTTTTTGGTTGAATTTTCCCCCTCACCTTTTTATTTATGCACTCCCCATCCGTGGCCTCAGAAAGTCGCGGGATCTCCTAGTTAACCTCCTCCTGGCCCTGGCTAAAACGGCCATCTATAAAACCAGAGAGAGGAGGTTGGCTGATGGAGTTTCCTGTGACTGTGGGGCCGTTTTCTGATCCTCAGTACATTCATGTATCCGGGCAGAGTTCCTTTGGGCAGCGTCCACAGACTCCCTTGATGCTTTTAAGGAGCAGTGGGCGCTGTCCGAGGCTCTCTGCTTGGTGTCCCCGTCCGGCTCCCTTTGTTTTGACCCTTTGATTGGGGGAGAGAGTAAGGGACCCCAGCCCCAGACATTGCTGCTGCTGACACCACCACCTTAGAGGGGTCCTTTCACATGTGGGTGCACATGCCTCTCCCCCCCGGGTTGTCCAACCCACGGCTTGCCCCTTTTGTTGGGTGATTTCAGAGGAGGAAATTGTTGGTGACACTTGGGCGTGGCGCCAGGTAACTCGAGGGGGTGGCAGACCTTGAGAGTCGATGAAGCCCCCTCGCTCTGGACCACCAGGTAACTCGGAAGGGTGGAAGACCATGAGAGTCGAGGAAGCCCCCTGCCCTGGGCCCAGGCAAGCTTGAACCCTTCCCTCCCCTGAAGCTAATGAGAAAACAATTGTGATTGGCTGCTGTGCTACACGTTGCATATGCTGTTGTTTTGTTTTGTAAGTGTGTTATTCCAATAAAAAAATACCTTTTTTCCCCTAAAAAAAAAAATTACTCTCCTATAGCCATCTGGCCCGACCCTGTCACACTGTGTTGTTGACTTCTGGGTAACCAGTGAGGTATAACAGAAGCTGTTTTGTGCTGGCTTGGTAAATCTAAGTATTGGAATATCCACCAGCTTTGGGGATTGCCTGCCCCATTCTTTGCAGTTCACCCTAATTGAGTGACCTCAGTTGGCTTCCCTGGGACTCTGTTCCCAACCCTTCAGTATCTTCTTTCGTTATTGTCTCACCAAAGAACCATGGCATTCAGTGCTGGGACACTCCAAACATTCAGCCAGCCCTAGAGGGGAGTGGTTCCATGAGGTAGGCAATCAATGAGACTCAGATCACTTCTAACATGGTGAGCGTGGAATAGGAGAGTAAAAAGCTGAATAGACACCAGTCTCTCTTGTCACCTTGTAAGTTTCCCTTTCTAGTCTGGACCTCCTTCAGTGACAGCTTTTGCAACTCCTCAGTGCTGGCCCTGCCTGGAAATGTTCCAACCAAAATTTTTTTTAAAACAGTGCTACTGTTATTATATCATTTCCATTTCCAACATTTTGACAGCCTTATGACCTCTTTATTTGGACGTGTTCATCCTCCTCCAATGGGGAATACTTTCAAGAAACGTTCTCTACAACTCCTCAGGCTTAAGGTCTTCCCTATTTTAAGGACATTATTTCACCCAAGATTCATCTAAATGCTAATATTCCCTTTTGATCTCTGAATCAATAGCTATAACAACAGACAGGAATGTCTGTTTACATGGCTAACATTAAACAAGATATAAGTAATTAATACATATAATTAGTATCACATTTAATTTCTAAAAACGTAGGCTAGTTCTAGCCTATTTAGCATGGAATAGCCCTAATTACTATTCACATAGTTCCTAACATGTCTCTAAAGGTTGACTCTAGGTCAATTAGCCTGGAGGATGCTTAACCCTTTCTGGACATGTGCTACACTTTCCATTTGCCCCACCACTTTACCTGTCCATCACCAGGCCCATCTGTGACTGGGAGCTTCATCTGCTCACAACTCACTTCCCCACAGCTGGAGTTTCATCTGCCCCCTCCCCCGCATTGAGATTTTGAGTGCTTCCTGCCAGGGGCTTCCTATGGTTCACTCCTCACCTTTTGCAATAGTTGTGTACTTTTCCCAGCTCTTCCATCTCTACACCTACTACTGTTATAGTCTGCCTCTCCTCTCAGCTTCTCTATATCCCTGAATCCATCTGTCTGGGATTTTTGGTCAGTATCTTCAAATTGATCATTTTTATGTATGAAAGGGGGAAAACACTAACAATTAGAATGGAATAAATATGCTACAGAAAGTGCAATGGAAAGCTATATTCTCATGTCACCGGAGAATTGCGTATTTGCTCCCAGCTTTAACGTTTAACTCAGAAAAAGAACCAAAGCAAAGAGGATGGAGAAGTGAGCTATGGGACGTGAGGGAAAATGATATGTGGGATGAAGTGTCAGAGAGAAGTACCATGTAGAACCTGGAAATGGCCATTATACAGCAATGCCCTCCGTCTATAACACTCTCCAGCATTGTTTCACCACAAGCATCACAACAGAGGCTCATACAACTCACCATTTCATAGTGACCACTACACTTATTGCTTCACAAAAAGAAAGATGGTTTCAATAAGCCTCATTGGCCTTGAAACATCCACTGGAAATCACCAACACCTCTCAAGATACAACAGTAGCTCAGCTTATTAAGTGACATGGAGACTTTTTAAAAGAGTAGCATATAAAACGAGATAAGAACCCCACTCTACAAATTTAATCATTTGGATTACTCTTTGTATTCCTTTTTGGTAATTCAGTTCTTAGATAATAAGCAGAATGTTTAAGTTTTTTGACCTGTTTACGAAAGCAGGGGACAACAACTGTTTTAAACTATTGTTTATAGCTAGATAGCTATTTCAGGGTGTAATCGACAGACGAATGGATTGTCAGATATAAAAATTGGGAAGAACCAATGTTGTTGAAAAGTACATTATTGGCACAGTTACTTTGATGCTAGAAGTTCTTGCTAACTTATAACTCTATTCATGAGTTTGGCCTTTATTCCTATGATAGTTTAATGGATGGGTGACAATTTTTAAGATAATTCCCTTTTTATTTATTATCCCAGCCTCTTACAGTCTAAATCCTTTATTATGCAGTATAGAGATGGAAATACCATGTTTTTAAAGTCTGCCATTTTGTGTTAAGGAGATTATATTTGAATATGCTGAAATTTGTCAGAGTTCTGAGTTAATAATACGTATAAAAATAGTACATTGGCCCTGTTCTGAGTTCTGAAAAAGCTTCTGATTGTGCTTCCATTTCCTTATGGTATTGTCTAAACTGTCCCATGGCTAAATGGATAAAAGCATGAAATATTGAGTTGAAGTATTTCAATGGAGAGGAAACAAAGAGTTGAACTAAGAGAATGAAAATGTACACCATGGAAACCTGGTGTGAGAAATTCAAATTCAGTTCCTTAGGTGATCTATGTAAGTATTCTGTGTAAAATAAGGACTTGTCTCCAGTGGAAAAATGAGAATCATTTGTCCCCTCAGCGTGTGTTTAAGACAAATTGTGTCCACACATAAAAGTGCTCCTAAGAGTTTTCTTATGTGCCAAAAGCAGGCTGGAGTAGATTTGCTTTCAGTAAGGCCCAATGCCAATTTAGTCACAACCATTTTAGCACCAGCATGGACAAGATCTATGTGAAATCATTCAATGAGTCCTCCCATTCCTGTCCTCCAATGCATTTGTGGCCTTTTGAAATCTCCCAGAATCCACTGCTTCTGGGGGCTGTGGAATAGATACCCAGATGGTATCGCAAGTTAAATTGTTTACAGCAGTGCTAGGTGGACACGTGGACACCTACCATAGTCCTCACACAAATTAGCAAGGACAATGTGGACCCCTGAACCTTCGATGTTTAAACTGGATCTATCAAACAATTCAGTTCTTTAAAGCAGACAAGTATGCATTGACTATCTTCCTTTTCTGTGGGTCTTTCATCTGATGGGTTTGTCATAAATATAAAGGGAAGGCTAATCACCTTTAAATCCCTCCTGGCCAGAGGAAAAAATCCTTTCACCTGTAAAGGGTTAAGAAGCTAAAAATAACCTCACTGGCACCTGACCAAAATGACCAATGAGGAGACAAGATACTTTCAAAGCTGGAGGTGGGGGGCAAAAAAAGGGGTTCTCTCTGTCTGTGTGTGTCTTTTGCCGGGTCCAGAGCAGGAATGCAGGTCAGAACTCCTGTAAAGGGTTAATAAGCAATCTAGTTAGATATGCATTAGATTCTGTTTTGTTTAAATGGCTGATAAAATAAGTTGTGCTGAATGGAATGTATATTCCAGGTTTGTGTCTTTTTGTAACTTAAAGTTTAGCCTAAAGGGATTCTCTATGTTTTGAATCTGATTACCCTGTAAGGTATTTACCATCCTGATTTTACAGAGGTGATTCTTTTACTTTTTCTTCAATTAAAATTCTTCTTTTAAGATCCGGATTGCTTTTTCCTTGTTCTTAAGATCCAAGGGTTTGGGTCTGTGTCCACCTATGCAAATTGGTGAGGATTTTTATCGAGCCTTCCCCAGGAAAGGGGGTGTAGGGCTTGGGGGAATTTGGGGGGAAAGACGTTTCCAAGTGGGCTCTTTCCCAGTTATATTTGGTTAGACACTTGGTGGTGGCAGCAATAAAGTCCAGGGACAAAAGGTAAAATAGTTTGTACCTTGGGGAAGTTTTAACCTAAACTGGTAAAAATAAGCTTAGGGGGGTTTTCATGCAGATCCCACATCTGTACCCTAGAGTTCAGAGTGGGGAAGGAACCTTGACAGGGTTCTATTCTAGCCTCACAGTATCACACCCGAATAACTTAGCCCACTACAGGTGTTACCTACATACATTGAGAGTTAAGCAAGTCCCAGGGGAGTCTTCTCATTAAGATGATGACAGAACCAGAATATTCACCTATGCAAGCAGAGAAAATTACATCTACTGGTATCATTGCCCAATTTTTTTCCACTGAAAGGAAATCTGACACTTTCCTTATTTTATGTATATCTCAGCTTCATTCAAAATGATCCTGCTATTACATCATCTCAAGAAATATTCTAAAGCAGGAGCTGACACAGCAAACAGAGGTGGAGCAAAGGACAGACTCGGCTTTAGTCTTTCCCCTGCATGTTAGCAGCAACTCACATTGTTGGACAAGAGAAAAAGACAGTTAAAGGTCCCTATCTGAGATAAGTTCTTAATATCACCAGAAGGACTCCCAGTCAGCTTGCCCAGGGCATCAGTCTTCTCCCTTCAGCTTTGGGGAAGTGATGTGCTGAAGGAGACAGGCCACTTAATCCCATTTGGATGGTCCAAGCTGGTTCCTCTTTTTGGGGATGCTGGTGGGACCAATCAAATACAGATCCATAAATCTGACAAAGATTTGAACTAGTCAACCAAAATGGAGTTATCCCCTCTCACTATCCAATCACAGAATGAAGAATTACTTTTGAAATCTTACAATGGGGGCTGGAATATTCCAGTCTCTTTGTGCAAAACATCTTGTCGTACCAGTTTGTATAAGAAAAGTTAGGCCATAGCTACTAGTACAACCATCCTGGCACATATATTAGTAGCTGCTGGTTAGCTCTGTTCAGCAACATACTTCCTGTACAGGTTGCTTTCCTTGGCCCCCTATTCTGGGGCATTCCTGGGCTAACTTTGCACGCTGTGCTTGCTCAAGTTGCACTTTTTCCATCAACATTCTATCAGCGGCTGAATTGTCCAGTGTAAAGTTCACATATCTTGTACAAAGTCCCTCCATATTCTTTGATGCTCTTTAAACTTGTTTTAACAGTCCATTGTATAATCACAAAATCACATCAAGAACTGTTGTTCTCCAGCAGACCGGAACAGCTGAATAAAACCTCCCATTTTTGGTCTCCTTGTTTTAACAACGGTAGGACAATGCATAGTTGAACTGTGTCTGTGCATTATAGATCAAATAATTACACTTCTGATTATTCAACTCTGTGATTAAGTGTCTTTATAACACAGTTTGGTTTCAGTCTCTCTTATTTACTGCCTCTTCCAGCACAGGGGTATTTCACTAACTTGATAACATAAGCATACTTACTTCTTCACTTTAGAGCTAAATAAAACCAATATGAACACAACCCCCTTCCTTCCTTAACAGGATTGCCCAGGAGGTAAAAGTTCATAATATTGTGCCACTTATAGTCGACTCTTTCCCATATAATTTAATGTAATCAAAATAGTTTATTCAGTCTAGTTCCCCATTTTTCCCTACTGCAGTAGCTGACAGTATGATATACTATCTTAATCTTTAGCATATATATTTAAATTTATTCATTAAAAGTAGTTTAGAGAAAGGGAAAAAAGGAACTCTTTTCAGCTGTTTCCTGTATTGCTTGTTCTGGGTTGTATTATTCTCTTGTAAAAGGCTGCAGAAACTCTAATTTTCCTCAGACTATCTGTAAAGGCTGAAGAAATCTTGTAGTTGGACAAGTTTTTACTCTTTCAGGTCTCTGTCTTCTTTCTTAAAAGGCCTTGATATCTGGGCAACCCTTAAAGAGCAAAAAGAAAAGGAGTACTTGTGGCACCTTAGAGACTAACCAATTTATTTGAGCATGAGCTTTCGTGAGCTACAGCTCACTTCATCGGATGCATACCGTGGAAACTGCAGCAGATATTATATACACACAGAGATCATGAAACAATACCTCCTCCCACCCCACTGTCCTGCTGGTAATAGCTTATCTAAAGTGATCATCAAGTTGGGCCATTTCCAGCACAAATCCAGGTTTTCTCACCCTCCACCCCCCTACACACAAACTCACTCTCCTGCTGGTAATAGCCCATCCAAAGTGACAACTCTCTTCACAATGTGCATGATAATCAAGGTGGGCCATTTCCTGCACAAATCCAGGTTCTCTCACCCCCTCACCCCCCTCCAAAAACCACACACACAAACTCACTCTCTTGCTGGTAAAAGCTCATCCAAAGTGACCACTCTCCCTACAATGTGCATGATAATCAAGGTGGGCCATTTCCAGGACAAATCCAGGTTTTCTCACCCCCTCCCACCCCTATACACACACAAACTCACTCTCCTGCTGGTAATAGCTCATCCAAAGTGACCACTCTCCCTACAATGTGCATGGTAATCAAGGTGGGCCATGTCCAGCACAAATCCAGGCTCTCTCACCTCCCCTTCCCCCCCCCCCCCGGGGACACACACACACACACACAAACTCACTGTCCTGCTGGCAATAGCTCATCCAAATTAAAGAGCAATAACTCATAATTTTAGGACATTGGCCACTGCAACAGAGAGAGAAATGTTGTACTGACCTTTTGGTCAAAATGTTCACAAAACTTGGCAAACATGGGCCAAGCTCCAGGTTTGTAAAGAAGCCACAATCTAGGCAACTTTTGCCTACTTTCAGATTTTATAATAAAAGGTTCACACACCTATGAACTTCATCTTGCAGTCTGGATTTAAGTATGATTAAATCATTATATTTGGCTGGTTGAGATGATTTCTTCTTTCTAACCCACACAGAGGATGTCTACACTGGAAAATGACTTTGTATTACAGCATGTCTTTAAGTAATTGTAAGTAACAGAGTGTTAAATACTATTTAAATCTCAGTGTAGACAGATGTTGTCATTTTAATATTATGTCAACTGGACAAGATGAAACCTAGAGTTAGCTCTAAAGTTAGCTCCTGAAGGAGGTGTTCTAACACAATGTAATTTCCCGTGGTAGACAAGACCATACAGACTGTCACCCTTTGGGCTTTTTTCTAGCCAAGGCAACTGACTTTGCACTTCTCCATTTTGAAAAACAAATTGCTTCATTGAAAAAGAGATGCCCATTTATAAATAGCATGGAGAGTACATCATCGTCAGCAGAAAAGAGGATAAATCCTGTGTCCCCCTCAGTCTTATGGTAACTCTTGTTCCAAAATGCCAGCATCTTCCAGTCCTTTGACAGTCACAGTTGGAGTTTTTCTGGAAGTTGTTTTTTTTTCTCAAATGTTCACCTTCTGTTCCACATGGAGGAGCAACCATATTATTTATTTATTGCTCCATTGGGCTAGAGACATTGTACAAACATACAAATAAGTCAATTGTTGCCTCCATCATGGAAATACTTGACCTGTAAAATAAATCAATGAAGTCCCAAAGCATTGTAGTAACATATTCCCAAATCCCAGAATACTCCAAATACCAAAATGCTTTGATGTTGAAAGGAGAGGGTAAATATTACACCCCCACCTGGAAAATACAAAAGGGACCAAATCTGTCTCTGGCTTAAGGTTTAATCATTTAGTTGTATTTGCAGTAGCATTTAGGAGCCCCAGCCTCCATAACTGTGCAAGGTGCTGCCCAAACACAGAACAAAAAGATAGCCCCTTCTCCAAAGAGTTCACAATCTGCATTTCAACGTATGAAAAGAGTGTAGCTTTAAAATGAAATTTAAAGCTGCCAAATAATGTGTTGCCAAGATTCACAATGAAATTATTTGCAATATTTTCATGTAAAAGTTATTCTTGTTTTTTCATGATCCAACCATCTCTAATTGACTGAGTAGTTCACTACTTTCCAATATAATTACAATGATAAAGACAAGTCTTTGAAAGGCAAAGGTGCTGAAATACCCCTCTTTACAAAATTGACATATTTGTAATGATTTCTTTCAAAGATAATTTTTTCCCACTTTTAATTGTAAGTCCTCCTACATATCCATACATCATCACTAGCATCCATATTCAATGTGTCTATAACTATAATTAGTCTCTTTCTATATTCAGCACTCCCTAAGTTCAGAGTGTCTATTAAAACTTGTCTTTAATTTTATATATTACACTTGTCTCCCTCTCAAAGTGAAGAGATTTATTATGCTCACTTGTTGAAAGACTTGCATTGTTCAGGCTATTAGTTTGATTCATCCACAAGTTTTTAAAGGTCAGCTACAAACCCACAAACAGCTTGACAAACAACCAACCTTTGTAGATGAATATCAGATTTACTTGATATTACATCGCTAGTAATTTGCACCAATCTAGATCATGCCATGTCATTTCAAGATATGTGGGCACTGAATTATTCATGGTTTCAAACCATCCATAAATTGTTCAAAATTATCCTCCTTCCTTGGGTACCTGTTCCCATTAAAAGTATTTCAGTTTCAAATCAGGTATTCAAAATCCAAGGGGATTATCAAGATCAGATTTAAATTTGGATAAATGCTTATTTCTCAATTATCTCTTGTCAGATAAAGCAGCATAAAAATAAAATAAAATAAAAAACTATTCAGTGTAAGTATCTACATATTTATCACCTTTGGTTTAGAGCTAGAAGGAATAAAAATGCAACATTCCCAGATTTGGTTATCTGCCAGCCTCTGGAGCAAACACACAAAAGCTTTAATTTAGAGTAAAAATGTTTTCAAGCTCTTAACTTTCAGAGTTAACTTAATTATGGGTTGTTGGGACAGTTGGTGATTAGTGCTTTTCATATCAAGAAGGCAGGGATTAGAAAGGTAGCATGCAATGTCCCATAATAGGCAGTTGGAACTTTCAACCTCTTTGTTACATTCAAGTGCACTTTGTGGAAAAAAGACATAATGATATGGGACATTTACTAACATTGTCAGTAGCTTGTAACAGCCCTAATTCCTCACAAGCATATCCATTAGGGGACTGAAACTCTTCACTGTACATGCTAACTGAGAGATATGGCATGAGACAAGGGAGAGCTCATCTCTCTTAGGATGTATGAGGGTATTACAAATTATGTGAACAAGCAGTTACATTTTAAAATAGAAACTGTGCTGAAAAGATCCACATAGATAATACACATGAAAAATCTGCCTTAAACCACGAGTAAAATCTGAAGTCAGTGGTCTCTGATAAAATATGTTTTTAAGTAATAAAACTGTACAAGAATACAAGCTGGGAATACTTTGAAGTGGTTGATTAAGCAAGAGGTTGTCTATCGGAGATGTTTCTTATATGCTGGTTTCAACATTACATTGAAAAGCTATTGCTAGAGTGCTAGAGATGCTAAATTAGAACACGTATCATGCAAAATTATTTACCTCGTACCTTGGTCAGACAACAACAGTGTGAGTTAAAAGGAGAGCAATACTTATTGGAGGAATATAAATAATTTAATTGAAACAACAGAATATACATGAGATGTCTAAAAGATGTCATCAGTAAACCGTCCCTGTATATCAACAGTTACTACTACTACCTGTGATATGATACAGTACCACCGTGTAGTACCAGTTGGGTTTTAATTATGTCTTTTACAGTCCTGACTGGTTTCCCCCTGCTCACCAGTCTCTTGTTCTGAACTCAAACTTTGGATCCCCATGCTTTTCAGCTTACTGGGTCTGAGCAGCAACCAAGCACTGTCCCTTAGTCCAGCCTTTCCAGTACACTCCGTGAGTACAGACCCCCTATTTTGTATTCCTTTCTTGAGCTGTGGGATCCTGCAATCCAGCTACCCTAAGCCCTGAGACCAGTGTTGCTCCTGAAAGTCTCCCCAGTAGCTCTCACATGTCCCTTCCAGAGCTTCACCTTCATGGGTACCCTGGTTTAAGTTTTAACTCTTCAAGGACTACAATTAAAGCAAGGGACACAGAGATTTTTCAAAGGAATTTCAAAAACACATTACTCATAGACAAAGCAGAAGAGGTGTACATATTTATGGAAAAACACCCACCCATACACAAGACCCTGACTTGGTTTCCTCCTCCCCCCCCCGCCCCCGAAGAGTCCTTTGGGTCAGAGAGTCCAGGATCTTTCAGAACCCTCTCTCCTCTTGTCCAGCCTTCTCCTCTGGTTTCCTCTCTCCTCCCCAAAGAGAGGCACCTTTAACAACACATTCTAACATCTTGCCCTTCCCCTGGGGTTTTTCCATTCTCCAATCCTTTGTGTGTATTACAGCAGATCAGAGTCATTAGCAAATCAATAGTCTTTGGCCAGTACTACCCAAAGGGTCCCTGACTCTATCCTAAATTGTGGTTGTTCCCCCCCCCCCTTTTTTGGATACAACAACAACAGGACTTTGACATCAGTATTGTTTGGTTAAATATCCGTGACTAGGCTATCTACTTTGTCTGCCTTCCTGCAGATATTTAAACCTTCCATGAATAAGTTAACTCTTTTCATTAATGTAGCTCACAGCACAATAGCAATCAAACAGGAATATGCATCATATCCATTAAAAAAAACCAGCTCTCCCACATACTTCTCAATGACCACTGAAGGGCATCCATATTTGACTCCTAAAAAGGACTGACCACTCTCTGCTCCTATTGAATTGGGAATGTAATGCGCTCAGGATCTTTCAGGTTTACTTATTTTGCTTCATTACTTCTCTCACATGGTGAAAGAGAGTTCTCCTGAAAAAATGGATAGCAGCGATCACTCTTCTATGCAAAACATGTTCATATATTGATGGATCAAACACCAAAAAGTCTGAATGACTGTTTTGGGAGGTAGTTTACATGTATAGGGACAGTACTTCTTTTATAAAGATATTAAGAATGAATGGCTCTTCATAAATACAAAGATACTTTGGAGGATTTCAGTGATGTATTAGCCTGTAAGGATGATTTAATATTGCCTGAGTTGTGGTAATGCCTCACATACACCACATTCACCTTAAATGGCACTATGTACAGTATAAATTTGCTGGGTTAGAACTTGCTTAAGAATGGAAGTACTCATATTACTCTGTTACTTATTCTTTTCTTTTATAGTCAGTCGTCCTTGTTAATTTCATTTATGTATGTGTGTCACAGGGTGCCTCTGCTGTTACCCAAGGTACTTCACTGGCTGACCAGTTTCATAGAATCATAGAATGTCAGGGTTGGAAGAGACCTCAGGAGGTCATCTAGTCCAACCCCCTGCTCAAAGCAGGACCAACCCCAACTAAATCATCCCAGCCAGGGCTTTGTCAAGCCAGGTCTTAAAAACCTCTAAGGATGGAGATTCCACCACCTCCCTAGGTAACGCATTCCAGTGCTTCACCACCCTCCTTGTGAACTAGTATTTCCTAATATCCAACCTAGACCTCCCCCACTGCAACTTGAGATCATTGTTCCTTGTCCTGTCATCTACCACCACTGAGAACAGCCTAGCTCCAAATTCTTTGGAACCCCGTTCAGGTAGTGGAAGGTTATCAAATGCCACCTCACTCTGCTCTTCTGCAGACTAAATAAGCCCAGTTCCCTCTGCCTCTCCTCATAAGTCATGTTCTCCAGCCCCCTAATCATTTGTGTTGCCCTCCGCTGGACTCTCTCCAATTTGTCCACATCCTTTCTGTAGTGGGGGGGCCCAAAACTGGATGTAACACTCCAGAGGTAGCCTCACCAATGCTGAATACAGGGGAATAATCACTTCCCTCAATCTGCTGACAATGCTCCTACTAATGCAGTCCAATAAGCCATTAGCCTTCTTTGCAACAAGGGCACATCGTTGACTCATATCCAGCTTCTCGTCCACTGTAATCCCCAAGTCCTTTTCTGCAGAACTGCTGCTGAGACGTTGGTCCCCAGCCTGCAGCAGTGCATGGGATTCTTCCGTCCTAAGTGTAGGACTCTGCACTTGTCCTTGTTGAAGCTCATCAGATTTCTTTTGGCCCAGTCCTCCTATTTGTCTAGGTCACTCTGGTCACTATCACTACCCTGCAGCGTATCTATCTCTTCCCCCAGCTTAATGTCACCCACGAACTTGCTGAGCGTACAACCAATCCCATCATCCAGATCATTAATGTGCGGTCTCACGGTAATGAACACGCACCAGGTTGTTATCCTTTCACCCAGGTGTGTATTTATTCTTTTTTTTTTTTTTTTTACAAATTATCACAGTGTAATGCCATCTTACAAGGGGAGGCTTCTGTTCTGCCCTCAGTCATCTGCTTATCCTCCGAGCTCTTTTTGCTTCCTGTTCCTTCCATTTATATTATCCCAATTATATCCTGGGTCCAGTGATTACCACGCAGGTGCTCATAATCCTCCAGCAGAAAGGATTTAATTGCTCATAGCTGAGCCTGCAGCCTTATTCATGCTGCAGCTACATCAGTGACCAGGGTGCTACAAATAGTGCCCTGTCACAATATGTCTTTGCTGTGGATGTTTCCTTTGTTCACTTTGCCATTCTTTTGTTCAATGCTCTGTGAAGGTAATCTCTCAACACAATAAAGGTAGCTAAATCAACATTACTAACCTGCTCAAATCTATTAACTGCTTTTTGCAAAGATCTGGACTTAATGCAAAGCACAGTGACAGTCCCATTGGTTTTGTTTGTTTTGTTTTGTTGCTTTTTTTTCCTCAGAGATCATTTGAATGGTTTCTCGGTGTGGCTGAATTCAGTTATTGATCTCAATTATTCTGCGTTTGTGGTTATTTCTGCTGTTTGGCTCTTTGTAATTATTTTAAATTAGTAGGCACTGGGCTTCTCACACTGGGATTCTCTGTAGAGTATTGTAATTCTTTGGGTCCTGAGGAATTTATGCACAAAAAGCACTGAAAACAGCAGAATTGTGACCTTTCCACATGGGAAGACTCTGCAGAGGTACTCTAGACCACTTGTGCACTGAAGTGTACACCTTGGCTTTTCTCCCCCCAGCAGCAAAGTAGGGTAGGTCCAGGGTGTGGCCAGTGGATTCATAACTAGCCTTTCCCTTTAGGAAATCCCTGTATTAGACACATTGATATATTTATTTAGGCTTTTTACTATCCTACAATACAAGACCACTCATTCAGCCCTATGGACACACTTAATCTTTTAAAAGTACATGTATAAACAAATTGAATCATCAGTTACCCCAAGATCAATTAAACTAACCCCAAAGCAAAAAATACAGCAAGTTAGCCTTTCAGCTGAGTCCAGCACCACTGCCACCTAGCCCTACCCATCTCTTCCTGGGCTAAAGAGAAATGATAAGCATTATAGAGTACCCTGAAGGCTAACAAACCCAGGCTATTATGGACCTAAGGGGAAGCAAATAGGATTCATGCCCTGTCAATAGACAGTGCTAGAGCCCATGCTCCAAAATAGGAAACTAATCTGAAGTTGTATATTCTTTTCCCTTGAATCCAGAGGGTCGCTGTATTCAATCTGTGTGCCACTGACTAAGAATTGGTCCTCAGCAGATATTTTTCAGCTGAAATTAGACAGAATTTGAGTTTATGCACAGCCCACACCTCCTCTTTAAGTGGATATGTTTTCTATTAGTTTAAAAGCAATCCTGTCATATATGTATAGTATGTGGAAATTGCATAGCAGTTAACACTGTTTTCTTTTATGTCATGACCAGAAAGTTTATCCCATGTGGCCTAAGAATTTTTCATAACAATAGGTAATCTGATATGATTCTTAGATGGTGTTTATGGTGAGCAATTTGTCATGTCTAAAGTGATTTTCATGTATACAAAAATACTTTGCTCTTCAATGGCACTTTTCATTCATGGACCCCAAGCCACTTGATTAACATTGATTGAACGTCAAAGCAAATATGTGATGTGACAGAACTCTAATATATCCTTTGTATAGATAGGTAAACTAAGGCATAGAGGTTGACTTGCTTGAAAACACTGTTAATCGGTGCCAGAAAAAAGAATATACTGACTTACACAGGGCCTTGATCTAATCACTAGCCACCACTCTAACCTAGTAATAAAATATTAAAAGAAATGAAGGTTAAGGCTCTTTGAGATTGTCTTGCTCTAACCACATCGCCCCCATCTTTGAATCCCTCCATTGATTCCCCATGCTTCACCACATCAAACATAAGCTCGTTGTCTTTGCCTTTAAGGCCCTTCACCCTTTAGCCATACCCAATCCATAAGATCTATTATTTTATCAAGATGTTGACGTCTGCGTTTGCTTTGAAAATGGGCTATCCTTGAGTGGTCACTTCTCCTTCAAGCACCTTTATGCTTTCTCCTATGCTGTCCCCTATAGATGGGGAAAAACTAGTTTTTTTCAATGGGAAATCACTTTTCTTGTCAGTAAACCAGTACCTGTATCCTCTTGGGTACAATGTAGGGCTTATCCATTTATTCAGGCTTCTGTCTAATTTAGCCTGTGTGTTGACAATATTTAATGGAAAGGACTGGTAAAAAAAAATTTCCTACAAAATAGTTTTCCAACAGAAAATTAATTAGGTTTTCAGCTGAACAATGTGTTGTGATCTGCTTTCCATGGAAAATTTTGACTGTCAAAAAACCAAACACCCAATATATAAAAAAAAAGTCAATTTGGAAATGCCACTATTGATGCCTCGTACCCCCAATCTAGACTGAATCCCCCAAGATGCACCACTGTGGCTCAACGAGGGAGGGAAACCATGATACCACATGGGAGATGTAGTTTGGCCAAGGAACCCAATTCATCAATTCACAGAGGAGAATGTGGACATGAAGCACCACACTAGCTTGTCCAAAAATCAAAAACTTTTTGCTGTTTGCTGAAAAGTCAACATTTTGCTTGGGGGAAAAAATACTATTTTTTGACCAGCCCTAGTGGTGGGGTCAGTTGGTTGAGGACACTGACTTCTTAATGGCAGTACTCTAGTGGCTGAAGGAATCTCTAGGATTGCCTTCGGATTCTGCCAGTACTTGGTAGCATTCCCTTATTAATATGTTCTTAATGGTGAAAATGTATCCTAAGGCTTAGCCAGCAAATGAATGCTCTCATAAATATTTTTCACACCTAATGCTATTATAGAACTGGGTAACTTTCAGGATGCTTAAAATGTGATGCATTTTTGCTCTATTATTTATTTATTTATTTATTTTTAATTGGTCTAGTTTGAGGAGCAAAACTCTGGTGAAAGTGGCTTAACTTTCATGTTTTGTGGTCACAAAATATCGTCCTGTCGGGGGAGGGGTATCTGCACAAGTCTGTTCTGTGCAGCCAAATATATTATCGGTATACACAGTGTTTTCAGACCACAGCTTTTGCTGCCCTATCCCATCCATCTGTTACGGCTCCCATTTATGGTACAGATAATCTGTGGAGTAGCTTTTCAGAAAGACTGGAGTAGAGGTCACTATATGTAAAACAGCTGCATGGTGGATTATTGTCCTTTTTCTAGGGTGTTTGTATCTACACACTTCTATTTACTATACTTATAATTTGATAATAAGAATGTTCAAGAGACCAAATAACCAATCCCAGCCAAATTTATTATCTAAAGACAAAGCAATACAGTACCAGAAACAAAGAGTTACAGGAAGCACATTCTTACAGAGTGTTCAGTTCACCTTAAACAGAAGATGTGCTTCCCAAATGTCCCCTAAACTAGTCATTTTTGTAGTATGGTTGTTTACAAGATCATAGCACTTTTCAAGTCACTTACAGTTTAAATGGCCAGCTTGGGCCAGCTTTAGTCTTTGGTGCTCTGCTGTGCTTTCTCATTTTTTGTTTTGAATATTAAATTCCAGACATTAAGATACATGAAGATACTCCCTAATATAAGGTAGTCGTACTTTCTTATACCACATTGTACCTTTGTTTCATAACACTCATCCATCTAGTTTTTGACAGATTCCATATTTATCAAAGCCAAGTGTTGAGCTAGTCTTGTCCCAAGGCATTATGGGATATATACCTTAGCATAGTGAGGAAGAATAAGCATAATGCAATTTCGTATGATTACTCAACACACACACACATATATATTACATTAATACAATGCACAAATTAATTAGTATCAATGTGGTTTGTGTATATATAACCTGATGCATTGGCTAGCACTTCTAACCAGACTTTTGCCGTAAAACTCGTTCATATTTCTTTGGGTCGTTCTTGAAACAAAATCTTAGATTCCACTGAGCAACCTGTAGATAACTTTCCCTTTTCAAGCCTTGCAGTAGTATATTGTGATGCATTCCAGACAGTTATCATAAATTAATCTTAAGAGAAGTCTATATTTAGTCCTCATCACACTGGATGATCCTTCTTATTGCACAAATAAATGTGAGATCATTAAAAAAAGGCACTAATAAAATTCATATTGCTTTTAATGCTTATTTAACAAACCCGTATTCTGGTCTACTACCAGACATTTCTTAGGAGAACAGTGACTCATAGAAAGTATTGTACTCTGTATCTATGCATCTTTATGGCATGCTAAGATCAACCACCACCTGCCATACACTATATCAGGACAAAATATGTGTGGATGATGACTCCACTATTTAAGAGGAAGCTACAGCTAGCTACAATGATTGTACCTAGATAGAACAAAGATTTGTGCTTTATAAAAGCATACCTGCAAACACCTAGATGTGCATAACGTACAAATATATTTACTACTTCAGCTTCAGAATGTATCTTTCTTCCAGTTCTGAACACTTTATAAATTAAGGCAAACTTTCAAACTGTCATTTTAAAGGGGACTGCTGTCTACAAGGTAGAAAAAGGGAGGAAATCTTTCCTAGTGCTAAGCAGCCATTACTCATGAGAAATATTTATATTCCTTTTGAAACACTGGCATTCACTCAGAAGAATTATCTATATATACCCCCAAATCTTTCCAACAAAACTTCATTCATTTGACTGCAATGAAAATAATAGATTCTATTCCAAGACTCTTGTTGTTTACCAAGGGAGTAAAACCTGGTTGTATTTTCAGGGACCATGCTAATATCACTGGAAGAGATCTACCCCTGGCATAACTCCACTGAAACCAATGGAGTTATGGCAGAGATTAATGTGGTCCATTATGCCTACAGCAACTTCAAACCAAATTATGATTAATTATCAGGCAATGAGAGTTACAAAGGAGGCAAGACTCTTGCCCAGAATGAATATTGATAAGGCAATAAACCACCAGTGAAAGACATTACGCTTGTGCAACATGACTTAGATTAAAAAGTAAGGATTCAAATAGCCATAGAGTGTAACAGAATCTTCATGAAAGCTGCAATAATTGCATCAGATGTGTGATTTCTAACCATTTCTTTGACTGATAGTAACTGCAGACTTGTTTTTACTTAAGATGTATAAACAAGCTTGGATCCAATAAGAACATTCCTTCCTCCGCAAGGTTTTTTGGGGGATGGGGTTTGAATTCTTCAGATAACACTTTTTTGTTTTAATTTCCAATTTATATCAGAAACAGAACACCAGAAAATATGAAAGAAAGCCTGTTTTTCTAGATTACTATCCCGGTTTTGCAGCAAAAATTAGCCAACTGTTGCAAAAAAATCCAAACTTTTGGATGCTTTGCCAAACCTCCTATATGCCAACTCCAAACATCTTGAGTACCATCCTTGTCAAGAATGTTGCTTAACTTTGTAAGCCAGTTCATTTGTTTCTTTCTCTGTGGTGCTTAATATTTTAAAAGATGCAGACCCATCTTTTTTCACATTTATAATCACTGCCTTTGTTTTGTGGTGTCTTAAATATTTTTCTCTGCCTAGGACTAACATACACTTGTTGGAACTATTTCTCCAGTCTCTGCTAACAACTAACACATAATGAATGAAGGTTTGTACAAAGAAAGACATTGTTATGGAGCTATCATTCATTAATAGTACAGTGTGTGAAATTATAAGAGGGTTTTTTTATTTATTCATTTATTTACACAACACAGCAGAGAACTTGTATGCTGCTTTATCCTATGCCATAAAATTTAAAATGATAGTCTTCATTCCTCATATTAATGATCCAATTAAGAGCTCACAGGCTGGCTCAGTTCTACCTGATTTGCAATGAAGAACAGAATGTTTCGGATTAGATTCAGTGTTGCAAATGCCAGTTGAGCAACTGCATGACTTAAAACTGTTGTTCTGCTTTGGAAAAAAAAAAAAGAAAATATATGCAGAGAACAGGAAGTGCACCATGTAATTTCAAGACCTTTTTCAGCTGGCAAGGAATGTAATTCGTGGCATGTTCTTCTCAGTTGGTATGCAACCAATTCTTTCCCCAGTGTTAATTATAAACTATTAAAAATGTGACATTATCTAATGTGTCTAGACCTTTCATGAGGGTTTTGATAGCACGGCTAAGTTAATTGATTAAAATACTATCATTTGTCTACATGACTCCCTTTCATTGTAAAATGTTTCACATTATTAGGCAATATAGTAGTGTTCACAAAGCTAAAAGCTTAATCTAAGTAATGAGCAACATTCATCAAAGTCCAACAGGGACAGTCAAGTTTCAGACAATATACCCATTTAAAAAGTTTGTTTAATGAGCATTTCTGGGGAACATGAATGATTTTATTCTTAGGTGCGACATCACTAGACAGGAGCATCCACTAGAAATACTGAGTGCTAGGAGAAAAGCTATTGCTGCCAGTTTTCCATAATTACTTGCAAAAAACTTAAAAAACAGCAGTCAAGCACTGAATATATTTGCATAATTTACAATTTCTGTAAACAAGTTCGCTGAATTAAGCTCTTTGCTGTTAAAAAAACAGCAGCAACAACAAAGCACAGTACGTTAGAAAGCAAGGCAAAATCCTGACAGACATTGTGTTCCTGAATCTCTTATTGTAATCCCCTAAAAGAAAATGTAGTCCAGTGGTTATGGTTCAGGCAGGGATTTGGGAAACTTGGGTTCACTTCCATTGATCCCTGGCTTCCTCTGTCACTTTGGGCAAATCACCTTTTTTCTCAAAGCCTTAGTCAACATGGCCTCTACTCACCTCTGGATAATTGGTATAACAGTATTTCTGTAGTTCAGAAGAGTGTTGTGAGGACAAGTGGTACATTAAAAGAAAGCTTGTGAGGTGCTCAGACATTACATTAATGTGGGCCTCATAGGTACCTAGAGAGTCAATATTACTCACTTCCTATTCAAATATTCTGGGAATGGAGTTTGGTCTGCTGCAGACTTAAAGAATGCACAAATTGAATTGGAGAAGGAAGGAAGTGTCTGATACAAGAGAGGTTTGGAAAATAGGTATAGTTACACCAAAATGGCAAGGAAATGCTGGTCTAAGAGATACTGAAGGTAATCTTGAGGAGAATTTATTATTCCCCCGAATGTGAAGAATTTCTACTCATATTATATATACACTACATTGGTAAAGATTTTCAAAAGCGTCTAAAGTTAGGCTCTTCAGTCAAGGTTTAGGCATCTAAATAAGTGGGCTGATTTTTCAGAGTTTCTGAGAACTTGATTTCTGACTTCAATGGGAGCTGCTGTGGGCTCAGCAATTTTGAAAAAAGTCAGCCCACATATTTAGATGCTTAATTATGAATTGAAGAGCTATCTTTATACACTTATTTTTCAAAACCTTGGCCAGATGTAATTTTTAGATGTACTTGTGGTATTTTTATTTCCTTTCTCTTATCCATCTCTGTGAATGTTAAGACTTCATTTCCTTTTTGGAATTTAATGTTAATAAAAAAGCCAAGAAAAGCAGTAGAATTTCCTAGAGCAGTGTTTCCCAAACTTTGGATGCCACTTGTTGAGGGTAAGCCCCTGGCAGGCCGGGCCGGTTAGTTTACCAGCCGCGTCCGCAGGTTTGGCCGATCACGGCTGCCACTGGCCGCGGTTCGCTGTGCCCGGTCAATGGGGGCTGCAGGAAGCAGCGGCCAGTACGTCCCTCAGCCTGCACCGCTTCCCGCAGCCCCCATTGGCCGGGCACAGTGAACCGCAGCCAGTGGGAGCTATGATCGGCCAAACCTGCGTACGTGGCAGGTAAACAAACCGGCCCGGCCCTCCAGGGGCTTTCGCTCAACAAGTGGCATCCCAAGTTTGGGAAACACTGTCCTAGAGGACAAGAGAGATTGCATAAATAAGGCCCTAATCCAATGGAATGATTCCACATCTACAAAATGCTACTAACCGATACTGCAATGAAATGCCCCTCTGAAGAAAAAGAAGCATAATTCAGTCTAGTCACAATTTGTTTTTATAGTGTCTTTCATCAGGATGATTACAAAGCAATGTACAATCAATACACACTCATACAAAGCAATAACAATCACATCATAATAAACCATTTAAGTAGATTTTCAAATATGGTAAATATTGGGTGAGAAGTGAGCACTGGCAAAGCTTAATAAAAAGCTTTTCCATTTTTTGGTGTCACAAACCAAAAAGGCTTCATCACAAAAAGATAATGTTTTTATTTTAAAAATTACTAGTACATTAACATCATTTTATTATTTGTATCACAGTAGCACCTGGAGGCACCAGTCAAGATTGGGGCATAGCACAAACACTTAGTAAAGAGTTTTTTCTACACCTGCAAGTTAATTTGGATTAAGGTAGGATGTGAATTTAAAGCACAATAGCTATTCTTGAATATATCCATTTGTGGATGCTAATTCTGTTTAGCTTAATTCACTTTCAAAGTGGATTTTATATACATGGCCATGATTTTCAAAAACAAGTACCTAAAGTTAGGCTCTTAATCCAATGTGAAAGTGTATTTAGTTAAACCAAGAAAAGGCAGTCTTATTTTGGAATAGGAGTGTCCACACATGGAGTTCCTCCAGAATAGCTATTCTGGACCAAATCCATGTGAAGACAAGTCCTGAGAGACATTATTTGCCCCAAAGCACTTACAATTTATATAGACAATATAGACAAAGGAATTTATATTGTCCCTGCTTTAAAGGAGTCAAACTGAGGCATAAAGAGATTAAGAGATTTGTCAAGTAACACAAAAAGTCTGTGGCGAAACTAGAAATTGACCTCAGAGCTCTTGACTGCCAGTCCGGTGCCTTAACTCCAACTCTGTACTTCTCAATACTAAAGTAAAATGTTCAATCAGGTTAATATGATAAAATCAAATTAGCCAAGGACAGGGTACTTTGCCAGGCCAGCAATCAAATAAGTTTAGAATTAAAGAAAGACAAAACAACAAAAAAGCCAGGAAGTTAACAGAGAAGGGTAGTAAGAAGACCATGTTGCCCCTCAGATATTTCCCATCTCATCTCAGAAAGATCTTCCATTCACCCTAACATGATTTCCTCTCCTCCCTCCTAGAAGAAATTTGATATTAGTATAAAGCCCCTCAAATACTTGATACGCTCAATTATTTTCAGCTTTAAATATTGACATTCTGTAGTTATTTCTTTGGAATGTCCTATCAGTTAAATCCAAACATGCTCAACAACTCACATTAGCAAGACCATTCTACCAAAATGGTCAGTGAAAATACTTAAAGCTGACATTTAAAGTGGGTTCTGCGCTGAAGACACGCATCTTTGCATTTCATGTTTTTTGTCTCCCCTGATTTTCCACATCAAATGTGTTCAGTTTGAGCATAATCATTCTTTTCCCCACCCTAAAAACAAGCCTATCAAACTCAGCTTGGAATCTGAAAGACAAACAGCAAAATTACCAAGAGGAATGACATATGATTCTAATCCTCCCCTTTGACAAGCAATAAAACAATGGACATAAATTGGTATATTTTCTAAACACAAAGAGCTACCATATACATTCAGTCCAAATTACTTATGTTATATTTCCAAAAGCAACAAAAGAAGAACAAAGCTGTCACAAGAGAGTTGAGGGTTTGTATCTCCTCTTTAAAAGTTAACATGTAAACTGCACACAAAATGGTAGCTGACAATAGCAAACTCTCAGAAATGTAAAAGTGCAGCACACAAACAAATCAATAACACTTATATAGCGTAGCTAGAGTTCCTGTACCAAATATATGACTGTTAGAGATAGGCTTGAATCAGGATAAGGTTTGGCTTGTGTTTGAAACGGGCTAAAGTTCCACTGAATTATAGATACATAGGGCTGGATGTCATCTAATCCATTCCCCCATGTTTTTGCAGGATTAAGTATACTTAGCTATCCCTGACAGATGTTTGTCTAATCTGTTTGACTTGTGTTCAGTGTCTAATCAGGACCAGGGTTCAGATGCAATAGCATGAGTGTGACACCGTGGCACCCCCATATTCCACACTGTCATATAATTAGGATACGTTTTGAACAAAGTATGCCTTGTGAGGTATCATTCTAAAAGTCTTGATCTGCTAGACATTAATAGCATGTTGGATTTTATGTGCTATCATTGTATGTGCAGTTATGAAGTTTGGCTATGTATGTTTTACTGAAACATGTTGTGAGGTTGAAAACACCCACAAGGAGCCTTTCAGGTACAACAGTAAAAAGGCCACACAATGTTAATGGCTGATTGAGGAAATGCACACAAGCACATGGATTACCCCAGGAACGGTGTACAATAGAAACCTCTCAGAGATAGCACTACACGATGGGGACTGTTTGACCCAGATCACAGCAAGAGAGCTTTCCAGCAAGCTGGAAGAAGATATAAAAGGGGGAAATGTCATAATGACTGCACCTTACTCTCCCTACAACAATAAACCTGAAAGTACCAGAAGAAAAAGACTGAACTGGGGTGGGGGGGGGGGGTTTGCCGGTCCCAGGCTAAAGGGATTTCTAGCCTGTGATGGAAACTTGGTGAACTGCTTGTATCATCAATCAGGGATCAATTCAGATCCTATCTATTATTGTAGGTTTAGTTTGCATTTTGTTTTATTTGTTATGGTAATCTACTTTGGTCTGTTTGCTATCTTTCTATAGTTAATAAATCTATTTTATATTTTATCTAAAACACTGTATGTCGTTTGAAGTGCAAAGGGGATAAATCTCAACCTCACGAACAAGAATTAGTGCATGCCCATTTTCCTTGGTAGAAGTGACTGACTGGGTAATAAATTCATTCTGGTCAGGTTTTGACCAGGGCAGGACGGTACAACTCTGGGGTCTTAGGCTGGGGAACTGGGAGTATTTTGGTTGTAGCTTCTATGTTGTGGGTTCATGAGTGGCTGCCCAGAGCATTCATGAACACAGCTGGGTGTGGTCCCTGCCTTATGGATATTGATGTGGGCGCACGCTTGGAGGTCTTTGCAGCCTGTCACAACATCACAGGGCAAGAAGAAACTCAGATTGGTGAGACAGAGGGCTCAGCAGTACCACAGTTCCAGGTGGGACCCTGGGGAGGGGTGGGGGTGCTCTCAGTGGCTCAGCGAGCAGGATCAAATGCACATCATCTTGTTCTGAGTGAGATTTGCAAACATTTTAAGTGATTTAAGTGTGGTGGCTAGAGATCAGTCAAAGAGGTTACCAGTTTGTTATTTTCTGTGCTTATTTTGGGAAAGGGAAGTAGGGACTGAAAAGCAGCAAAATGAGTGAAAGTGAAACTATTACAAAGTTGGAGCTGTGCAGATTGCATTCAGAACACATGAGACTTGTGGAATTAAAATGGCTGGAAATTGAAACAGAGAATTAAAAGTAAGAAGCTGTGTACTGAAGAGCCATTGAACTGCAAGCCAAAGAAATGGAAGAGAGGAAGAGAGAGAAGAAGTACCAACTGGACTTGCTAGAGAAGCAGAACCAGAACCCACACGTTCCAGGGACTTCCACCTCTCCAAAAATCCACAAAGGAGAACAGTTGTGTCCTGCATACAGCGAGACAGGGGACCTTGCTTAATATTTTATCACTTTTGATAGGCTGTGTGTATTTCATAAGATTCCTGAGGACCAGACGATGCCCACTTTGGTTGCAAAGTTGTTTGGGAAAGCTCTTGATATATTCAATAAGATGCTCATTAGAGATGCTTCAGATTATGGTAAATTCAAGGAAATGGTTTTAAAACAGGTTCAGATTACACCTGGAACATACAGAGTAAAATTCAGAAGCCTTAAGGGATGGGATGAGTAATGTGGCCTATGTTAATCAAATGAAAGATCTGATGGAAAAGTGGGTAAAGGGAAAAAAGGTGTTACAAGCTTTGAAGGAATGTGTGACCTTGTTGCTCAGGAACACTTCCTGGATATAGGTAGAGATTATGTGAAACAGTGTTTATGGGACAAAGCGGTGAAAACTGTGGATGAAATCGCTCCTCTAGCTGATGATTTTGAGCAAACACAAGCATCTATGGCTCTGAGAACTTGGGTACTGCATCCAATGCATTTTCTTGAAGTTTTGCCTGCTTGTCAAATTCAGCACCAATCTTATGCAGTTTACAGGAGATGGGACCAGCAAGATTTTACTTCTTGCCTTTGGCTGAAATAAGTGGGCAGCAATATTTTAGCCTCATCCATGGGTTATGGAAGGGGTTGAGAAAATATTGGGACAAAATGTGAAAAAAGGATCATACAAGAAAAAGAAACATAAATAAAAAAATGTATGTGTGTATAACACACACATCTATATCTATCTATATATAAAAAGAACAGGAGGACTTGTGGCACCTTAGAGACTAACACATTTATTTGAGCATGAGCTTTCGTGAGCTACAGCTCACTTCATCGGATGAGCTGTAGCTCACAAAAGTCCTCCTTTTCTTTTTGCGAATACAGACTAACACAGCTGCTACTCTGAAACCTATCTATATATACACTCACGCATATGTGACAGCTGCCATTTTGGACAACAAACCAGGAACTGAACTGGGTCTTCCAGAACTAAAAATCACAAGCTGCTATATCTTGAGCTAAAGTTCTCAATATGTGGCTATAACACTCATATCCTCTGAGGATTGGGCTCTGCGGTCAGAGGGGAAGAGACCTGTATTATACAGTCACCAGTGGGTTGCATATGCACATATATCATACATAAGTCCCCTTTTTGACCTGACCTAGCTTTTGGGTGGATTTTATGCCCTTAATACATACGACATACTCACTATAGCTAGAAAAAAAAATTTCTTTTAACAAAATCATTGTTGGAAACTACAATATAATAGGATGCAGGGCACCACGTAATTCCTGATGAGCTAAGGATTATTTTATCAGCTTTCCTCCCCTCACACAATGGTGTATAAGAATAGCCAACTGGAGGAAGAAATATTCAGTTTTTAGTCATCCATTTTTCAAAAGGACCTGAGAATTTGTAGCTTTCCCATTCACTTCAACAGAAGTTGCAGGTTCTCACCAACTCAGAACAATCAGGCCTTTCCTTTAAGTGTCTACATATGGATTTAGGTGCCTAATTTCAGGAAGCCAAGTTTTAACATTTTGGCCAGAGAGTTTAAGTGACAGGCTATAAAAGCATACAGCACGTTTCTGAAACGTTCCAGCCTGCCTTTGTCTGTACTCTATGCTTACATCCTGCTTCTGAGCGGCAGCATGGAAAATATAAATCAGCTCCATTTCAAGCTGATTTCTTCCTTCATTGTATTCTGCTGCAGTGTAATATCGTTGAGTGAGGGAATATATAGAGAGAGGCAAAGCTGTTCATTTTTAAGGACTTGTGAACATGAGAAAGTTGCAGTGGCTGAACTTAAACTGTGATTTTAAACTGATTTATTTAAACCATTGAAAAAGGCTCTTCAGACATTTATTCCAGTTGGAGAGTGTCTTTTTTTCACTTTAGCTTACAGGCTGAGGAATCTATTTAAATCAAGCAAGTCATGCTTAAATTAAAAAGCAAGTGTCCACACACAGCTTTGCAACACTTAACTAAATCAGTTAAAAAACTGATTTAAGTTAAATCCATGCAATTTATTCATGAAGACGAGCCCTACTTTTTTTTTAGCATGTCCATGATAGGGGGCTCCCCCCAGAGACTGGTTTCCCCAAAATTCCTGACTGCTTGCCTGGGGATGAAGGCACTTTCTCTGATCTTTGAGAAGCCACACATTTACTCCAGAATAACTACAAGAGACATATATTCTAATAATTTTATCAGCCACCTTAGTGGCATGGAAAAAAATCTTATTACCCTTAAAAGGAAACAATAAATAGCTCACACAGCTGGTTAATTCAGCTCAGCAATCACACACCCAGTGTGCATTGTGATAGATCCCATGTGCTTAACAAAGGAACTCTAATCTACTCAATAGACAAAAAGAACAGGAGTACTTGTGGCACCTTAGAGAGTAACAAATTTATTTGAGCATAAGCTTTCGTGAGCTACAGCTCACTTCATCGGATGCATTCAGTGGAAAATACAGTGGGGAGATTTATATACACAGAGAACGTGAAACAATGGGTGTTACCATACATACTGTAACAAGAGTGATCAGGTAAGGTGAGCTATTACCAGCAGGAGAACGGGGGGAAAAAGCCTTTTGTAGTGATAATCAAGGTGGGCTATTTCCAGCAGTTGACAAGAACATCTGAGGAACAGCGGGGTGGGAGGGGAATAAACATGAGGAAATAGTTTTACTTTGTGTAATGACACATCCACTCCCAGTCTTTATTCAACCCTAAGCAAATTGTATCCAGTTTGCAAATTAATTCCAATTCAGCAGTCTCTCCTTGGAGTTTGTTTCTGAATTTTTTTGGTTGAAGAATTGCAACTTTTAGGTCTGTAATTGAGTGACCAAAGAGATTAAAGTGTTCTCTGACTGGTTTTTGAATGTTATAATTCTTGACGTCTGATTTGTGTCCATTTATTCTTTTATAGCCTCACCCATAACTATTTCACATTTGGGGACAATGTATACCTTCAAATGAGCGGCATTGCTATAGGTACCCGCATGGCCCCACAGTATGCCAACATTTTTATGGCTGACTTAGAACAACACTTCCTCAGCTCTTGTCCCCTAATGCCCCTACTCTATTTGCACTACATTGAAGACATCTTCATCATCTGGAAAAGGAGCCCTTGAGGAATTCCACCATGATTTCAATAATTTCCATCCCACCATCAACCTCAGCCTGGATCAGTCCACACAAGAGATCCACTTCCTGAACACTACGGTGCTAATAGGTGATGGTTACATAAACACCACCCTATACGGAAACCCACTGACCGCTATTCCTACCTACATGCCTCCAGCTTTCATCCAGACCACACCACACGATCCATTGTCTACAGCCAAGCTCTACGATACAACTGCATTTGCTCCAACCCCTCAGACAGAGACAAACACCTACGAGATCTCTATCAAGCATTCTTACAACTGTAATACCCACCTGCTGAAGTGAAGAAACAGATTGACAGAGCCAGAAGAGTACCCAGAAGTCACCTACTAAAGGACAGGCCCAACAAAGAAAATAACAGAACGCCACTAGCCGTCACCTTCAGCCCCCAACTAAAACCTCTCCAATGCATCCTCAAGGATCTACAACCTATCTTGAAGGATGACCCATCACTCTCACAGATCTTGGGAGACAGGCCAGTCCTTGCTTACAGACAGCCCCCCAACCTGAAGCAAATACTCACCAGCAACCACACACCACACAACAGAACCACTAACCCAGGAACCTTGCAACAAAGCCCGTTGCCAACTGTGTCCACATATCTATTCAGGGGACACCATCATAGGACCTAATCACATCAGCCACACTATCAGAGGCTCGTTCACCTGCACATCTACCAATGTGATATATGCCATCATGTGCCAGCAATGCCCGTCTGCCATGTACATTGGTCAAACTGGACAGTCTCTACGTAATAGCTTACCTTACCTGATCACCCTTGTTACAGTGTGCAGGAGGTCAGACTAGATAATCATGATGGTCCCTTCTGACCTTAAAGTCTATGAGTCTGAGTCTATGAGTATGTACGGTGACACCCATTGTTTCATGTTCTCTATGTATATAAATCTCCCCACTGTATTTTCCACTGAATGCATCGATGAAGTGAGCTGTAGCTCATGAAAGCTTATGCTCAAATAAATTTGTTCGTTTCTAAGGTGCCACAAGTACTCCTTTTCTTTTTGCAGATACAGATACATATCTGGCACATAAATACCTTGCAACTCTTGGAAGAACAGTGCCATGTGAATGCCTATTCTCACTTTCAGGTAACATTGTAAATAAGAAGCGGGCAGCATTATCTCCCGTAAGTGTAAACAAACTTGTTTGTCTTAGCGAGTCACTGAACAAGAAGTAGGACTGAGTGGACTTGCATGAAGTTAATTAAAAAATACTATTTCTTTTGTTTATCTTTTTACAGTGCAAATATTTGTAATAATAAATAATAATATAAAATGAGCATTATATGCTTTGTTGTAATTCAAATTAATATATCTGAAAATGTAGAAAAGCATCAAAATATGTATAATAAATTTAAATTGGTATTCTATTATTGTTAAATAGTGTGATAAATCACAACTATTTTTATCTATTTGTTTTGCACCAATCACATGATTTAACTGTGATTAATTGACAGCCCTAGTAATTAACCTTGGAAACTGCACTGTAATGCTGAAACCACTGGGTGAGTTGTTGGCAGTGGAGATTGAACCTCTCCATATTAATATGCATACTTAGCTGAGGCTGAAGCAGGAACTTCAGTCTCTACGTGACCACCCCTAAAGGGGGACACAGCACTACACTGATTGGTTCATGGCTTACATCACTATTACTGGTGTGAACCTTGTAGCTTTTTTCATATTATGTAACATTTTATTAGCCAAACACTGTTTTGAGGAAGGATATCCCCTTTCTTTTTAGGCAGTGGGAGGCAGACTTCTGGATGTTTGGAATATAATTACTAGATAAGAGAAAGGTAATCAATGGAGTTGTTTTCCGAAGTGAGCTTTAGTATCTGAGGAGGTGAACTGCAAGTCAATGCTTATTGTAATATTTTAAAATATATAATTTAAATGTTAAAGAAGAAAGCTGTCAGGTATCGGTTTTAGAGGAGAAATAGTGACCAGTGATGGAAATGGAAACCATGGCCCTTCTGTACTCTGAATAGTGGCTATCATTGAACAGGATTTTGCCATTCTTAAATCTCTCAGGCCCTCCTTCTTCCTGCTGGGACTCTCCATTATTACAGTTGTGTATGGAGTGTCTGACAATTAGAGAGTCACATCTCCTGCCTGGCCCAAAAAGAAGATAAATAAGGTGGTGCTATTTTCCCATTTTTCTGTTAGCACAAGTGGCAGAAACCTATATTTTTGGAATTTGAGGGCCAGGGTTCTAGTCCCAGCTATGTTTGACTTACATTGCCATTGTTTCTGTCCTCTCTGGCACATCGATCCAGTCCATTGTCCAGAACGGAACCTAAAGACTTTGCAGGAATCCAGGACCAGCACAAATGAATGCAGCACTTTTCAGTGCATGTATTTAAAAAGTAGACATTCTGCAAAATATCAACCCTAGAAAGCACACCATTTCTGATATATTTTAAAAAAATCAATTGAGGAACAACATATATGGGTTTGTATAATCTATTTGTGTGGAATTACAAATCAAACAGAACTAAATATTAAACCAGCTCTGGAGCTTTCAAAACATATATAACTTTAAACACTTTTTGGCATCATTTCAAAACACATTTACCTAGACCTAATATCTATGTGGGTCAAACAGATTGATTAGCTGGTCACCCAGAATAACAGGATCACTGTGTATGGATCCAACTCATCCTGTCACAGCACAACTAGAAAAAGCATGGCACTGTGCTAAATATGCATCTCTGGTGTTTGGATCTCTAATTAGTTAGTATGTTTCTGCACTCTGTATAATTCTTGGGATTTGCATCCACCCCCACCCATACCTCCTCCTCCCCATCACTTTGTGCATGCTGAGTGCTGGGACCTCCTACAAGGTGTCAGTAAAAGATAATTGTTCAATTGTTTCAACATCAATCTTTTCACTAAGAGAGTTACTAGCCCAAACAGCACTATAAAAATTCTAAGAATAGCATAGTCTCTTTGTCCTGGCAGTACCAAAAAGATCCTCATTTTGTGTGCAATAGCACAGATCCTGAAGTTAAAGTATCCAGTGTTTGAGAGGTAGAGATGAAAAGTTCCTGGGATGATGCACCTTGTTCTGCCATCTTTATCAGAATAAAGCCGGGGATCAAATCCCATACTGGATGGGAATCTTTCTCTGAGGGCCTAGTCTTGTTCCCTTGAAGTTAGTGGCTAATCTGCTATTGACTTCAGTGGAAGCAGGATCAGGCCTTTGACTTTTTTCACCCAGGTTTCCCTCAGTCTCAGCGAGTCGCTCCACAATATTGTATCAACAAAACACAAAGGAAAGGTGCTTCTATTCAGCATCTCTCTTAATGGAAGAGCTCTCCTTTCTAGTCACATTCTTGATAAACCTCACTACTGTCTGCTTTGCTTTTTGCTCATCATAACTCTAAACCAAACAGTGAGAGGAAATACTTCTGGCAAGGCCTTGGGTTCTCAGTGCAGTCTACAAAGGGTCAGATTGTGCCTGGCCTCTGAATGAGCATGCAAGAAAATGAAAGGGTTCAATGAACTTCTTTCTAATCTCTTGTTCGTCTGTTATTTCACCTCCCTGCACAGAGCCAAAAAACAGTGGTGGTCCTTATTATATATATATAATTGGGGGGAAAATGTACAGAAATAAGTGAAGAACAAAAAAAATAGAACAAAAAATAATCAAGGAATGGGAAGGAGAGAAAGGAAAGGAAGCAAGGAGCGGAAAGAAGAGCAATCTCTCAGTTTCCATTTACTAGGAATGAATCAAAGGTTTCTTAAAAATTAAAACAAATCTTTTCAAATTTGTCTTGCATCCCTCATCTCTGAAACATTACCAATTCTTTAGGTGCCAGGTCAGCCAAGTCACTCAGCCAAGCTTCTCTCCCTGGAGGCGGTCTGCTCTTCCATTTAAGAGATATGAATAAGTGGCAATTCTGCTAATCCAGGGGAGAGGGATTCACTACAATGGTCAGTCCAGTGTGTAATTTGTGCCAGGGCTTGCCAGGACTGAGCCCTGGCACCTCTAGGCTTTGCAGTTCCTAGCCCTAGGACGTCTGGGCTTGCTTCATTGGTTATGAAAGTGAAAAAATAGCTTGAGCCCCGGGACCTCTTTCATTGCAAACTAAGCACTAGGCCAGACACAGAGGGTAGCACTTTCTTCAAGGAGAAGTCCAGGAGGAAATGTGCATGAAGCAGGAACAATGCTTCCTGGAGCTCCTTCTGATATGCTGTACCACCTCTAATTCACAGCTGCACAATCAAGTCCTAATTATCTAGTGTAAGAAGTCAGAATTATTTTGCATTTGGCCTTCTACATTGCAATTAATCTTAAAATGGGCAAATCTATACTTTAAAAAAAAATCCTCCTCAATCTTGGGGATTAGTATACTTTCTCCAGCACCTGAGCTCTTCAAATTTCCTTTGGCATGCATGAAAACTTTAAGCTAGACAGTCTCGTGGGAGAACTGTCACTTTCTACCCCCTCATAATGATTGATTGCTATCCTTCTACTGTCATTCCAGGAACTGATGGTTACCTTCATCTGGTCCTTAAATGCATTAAAAATTAGAGACAGTTTACAATGTGTTTTTATTTCAGTGTCACAGGTAAACTAGATTTGCAGATTCCCTCCATCAGAATCTCACACAATAGCTTTCTTCCGATAAAAAACAACAGCCAGAGCAAAGCAACATGAAAGTGAATTAATTTCTAATGAAAAAGACCTGAACATAAGTCTTCCTGTTCTGACTGGAATTTTGAGCAGGCTAGTTTTCTATTCAGCCAGGAATCCCCTTCAACTAACTCCTCTCCACCTACTCTTGTAACTACAAATGGTGAAGCATTTGTAAGAAATATACCCAGAAAATCCAGTTTATTGTTGTTACAATAATTGGAAATCTAAATGTCATCACTCATTGACATGTTTCTTATTATCTGTGGAGAAATTCAGAAAGATACATATTTATAACCAGATCTGGCAACCCTTCCTGCACTTAACCCATCAAATACAATCTCATCCAATTTACAGCCTCTGCCAACACATTTAATATGCTGTATACAGTTCCAACTATTCTTCCATCAGTAGAGTGGGAAATGCCAGTTTGGATGCAAATCAGCTGAGAAACACATGGCCCAGTCCTGCAAACAGAATTCTCATAGGCCCTGTCTAGACTAGTGTTTCAGTTGTGTTTGAAATTGGGTTAGTGGATTGCTAATTAACTCAGTTTTTAACTTACACAAATTGTAAATGCTAGTCTAGCCCAAACCAGGAACAACTATTTGCCAAGGGCCTACGCTGGCATTTACAATTATGTCAATTAACTCAAGCTAATTGACCTCCATGTGTGTCCCACATGGGGGTGGGTGCAGGATATTTCTAAAAAGCTCAGCATCCGGCAGAGCAGCTTGAGAACAATAGCCCATAGGGTTTACCTTTTCCTTTTGTAAAAAATTGTTTCTGTTTTTGATTCTTCTCTTTCTTGCCGTCCATTTTTTGTTTATTCGTCTGTTTAGATTTTATTTCAAGAATGCTTTGAGTGTGCACAATATGTAGCACATGCCTATGCGGTTCAGGGTACAAAGAACTCATCTGATTTGGTGTACCATATAACAAATTATTTCACTATTGGTGAGGCTATTTATTCTAAATATCAAAAGTTTTAAGTTTTAAGTTTGTCAAACTTGGTGCCTTTTTCATGAAATTTTGCTAAAAATGATACCTTGTTTCATGTGGTTCTTGTATCCTCAACATTTCATTTCCTGAAGGGCCCAGACATTCTCTTCTCCCCTCCCAACCCCCCCCCCCCCCCCCCACACACACACACACACATCAGCTTCTAAAATTCACAATTGGTAGGGCACACAAAGTTTCTTTCTGTTGCAGTTTGGGACACCTGTGAAGAGCAGCAAAGGCACTGGAGCCATCTTCAGACTTCAGAAGACTGCATATTACATTGCTTTACACTTGGCTCATCGTTAGAATGTTATTTTCACAACTATAAGGGCTAGATTTTATTTTATTTTTCAATACAGATATCTAGATTCTCAAGATTCCTGGTGGTAAACTCCTGGGAAAGACTGCTATGCCCCAGGGGCAAATGGATTTTTCTGCATCTGGTGGGAGCACGTGTAGAATTCACAAGGATTTATTATCTAAATATTCCTTTTTTTTGTAATCTATGCTGTGAAAATCTCATAAGAATAAGCAGCTAAAAAGTTTTCAAGGATCAATTTTTAATTTCCACAGCATACCAGATGTGCTCATTAACACCTTTAAAATTGAAATGTGGCTGAATAATTTTCCTTGCCAAACACCTTATTAGATATGTCCACTGATGGATTGTAATTACCCACACCTAAAAGTCTAAGCATGTCATTTGTATACAACTATGTTACCACATTAAAATCCTATTCCACTTTGAACAATTCCACATAAAGAACCAAGTAGTATATCATAGTGGAAACCCACAATGTGCTCTGCACAGAGCTAGCTCAAAACATTGTAATACATTTTAGGAACGTTTTTTGTTTCCTTTAATTTTGAATTGACAGGTGAAAGGGGGTCCAGAGGATGGCTACAAGGTCTAGTGGCTAGAGCACTGAACCGTTAGTAAGTAGATGTGGGTTCTGTTCCTGGTTCTTCCTACGGTTTGGGCAAATCACTTCACCTCTTTTCACTCTCTCTGTCTTCCTATTTAGATAGGAATCTCCTCAGGGAAGAGACTGTCTCTTACTATGTGTTTGTCAGAGGCTAGCACATTGTGCTCCTGATCACAGTTTTGAACATTCCCTGTTTGCAGTTTAGGGATGCCAAAGAGTGGAGCTCCTAAAGGGAAAGCAGGAGAGAGCCATTCCCTTCCTGCTCTGTCCAAAATCCTCAGTATGTCTTGTGTGGGGGACAATGGGAATGTTTTTTAATCTGGCATATACATGCGATTTAATATGGTATGTATGGAATGTGAAAGGTTGTTAGTGAACCTTCTTCCTCTATCTCTGAACCACGGCAACATTCCAAATACAAATAGTAAATAATGATCTTCACCTTTCCTAGAGGCTGAAAGAAAGCTATTTGCATTTTCCTTCTTAAGGGATTAACAGAGTGGTGTAACATGGCTGCAGGTCACCAAAAATTTGGAGGAAAAAAATAGTTTCCCCATAAAAAGAACTGATTTAAGTTATGCTTTTATTTTTCTTCCCCTTATCTGAAGTGGAGAAATAAAAACTGTGGCTTTGAGTAGAGAAAGAATGGATCCACCACAAACATCTCATGGATGCTAGCAGCCATTAGGGCCTAATTAGGCTGGCTGAAGCTAATTTAAAATCATTGGTGCAACAACTCTCAAACAGCAGAACCTGAGGCACCAAGGTCTTCAGTCACATGGTAGGTTTCTGCTTCCTGACTGGATGATTATATCCATTAGAAACAGGTATCCATCACAAATAAAGCATTTTAAAATTTGCCTTCCACCTATATTCACTGCTATTCAGATAAGGCCAGACTGGGCCAGGTACTAGGAGCTTTCATAGGATCGTGGAATATTAGGGTTGAAAGAGACTCAGGAGGACATCTAGTCCAAATCCCCTGCTCAAAGCAGGACCAACCCCAACTAAATCATCCCAGCCAGGGCTTTGTCAAGCCAGACCTTAAAAACCTCTAAGGATGGAGATTCCACCACCTCCCTAGGTAACCCATTTCAGTGCTTCACCACCCTCCTAGTGAAATAGTGTTTCCTAATATCCAACCTAGACCTCCCACACTGCAACTTGAGACCATTGCTTCTTGTTCTATCATCTGTCACCACTAAGAACAGCCTAGCTCCATCCTCTTTGGAACCCCCCTTCAGGTAGTTGAAGGCTGGTATCTAAACCCCCTCATTCTTCTCATTCCTCAGCCTCTCCTCATAAGTCATGTGCCCCAGCCCCCTCATCATTTTCATTGCCCTCCTCTAGACTCTCCAATTTGTCCACATCCCTTCTGTAGTGGGGGGGACCAAAAAGGACACAATACTCCAGGTGTGGCCTCACCAGTGCTGAATAGAGGGGAATAATCACTTCCCTCAATCTGCTGGCAATGCTTCTACTAATACAGTCCAATATGCCATTGGCCTTCTTGGCTATAAGGGCACACTGCTGCCTCATATCCATCTTCTCATCCACTGAAATCCCCAGGTCCTTTTCTCCAGAACTGCTGCTTAGACAGTCGGTCCCCAGCCAGTAGCACTGCATGGGATTCTTCCTTCCTAAGTGCAGGACTCTGCACTTGTCCTTGTTGAACCTCATCAGATGTCTTTTGGCCCAATCCTCCAATTTGTCTAAGTCACTCTGAACCTTATCCCTACCCTCCATCTTATCTACCCCTCCCCCCAGCTTGGTGTCATCTGTGAACTTGCTGAGGGTGCAATCCATCCCATCATCCAGATCATTAATAAATATGTTGAACAAAAATGGCCCCAGGACCAACCCCTGGGGCACTCCGCTTGATACCGGCTGCCAATTAAACATCAAGCTTCCCGTTGAGCCCAACAATACTAGCGAGCTTTCTAACCACCTTATAATCCATTCATCCAGTCCATACTTCTTTAACTTACTGCCAAGAATACTGTGGGAGACTGTATCAAAAGCTTTGCTAAAGTCAAGATATATCACATCCACCGCTTTCCCCATATCCACAGAGCCAGTTATCTCATCATAGAAGGCAATCAGGTTGGTCAGGCATGACTTGCCCTTGGTGAATCCATGTTGACTGTTCCTGATCACCTTCCTCTCCTCCAAGTGCTTCAAAATGGATTCCTTAAGGACCTGCTCCATGATTTTGCTGTGGACTGAAGTGACGCTGACTGGTCTGTTGTTCCCGAGGTTCTTTCTTTCCTTTTTTTAAATATGGGCACTATATTTGCCTTTTTCCAATTGTCCGGGACCTCCCCCGGTTGCCACAAATGTTCAAAGATAATGGACAATGGCTCTGCAATCACATCAGCCAATTCCCTCAGTACCCTTGGATGCATTAGATCTGGACCCATGGTCTTGTGCATGTCCAGCTTTTCTAAATAGTCCTTAACCCGTTCTTTCATCAATGAGGGCTGCTCACCTCCTCCCCATACTGTGCTGACTAGTGCAGCAGTCTGGGAGCTGACCTTGTCTGTGAAAACCGAGGCAAAAAAAGCATTGAGTACTTCAGCTTTTTCCACATCATCTGTCACTATGTTGCCTCCCCCATTCAGTAAGGGTCGCACACTATCCCTGACCTTCTTCTTGTTGCTAACATACCTGTAGAAATCCTTCACATCCCTTGCTAGCTGCAACTCCAATTGTGCCTTGGCCTTCCTGATTACACCCCTGCATGCTCTAGCAATACTTTTATACTCCTCCCTAGTCATCTATCCAAATTTCCACTTCTTGTAAGCTTCCTTTTTGAGTTTAAGCTCACCAAAGATTTCACTGTTAAGCCAAGCTGGTCGCCTGCCGTATTTGCTATTCTTTCTGCACATCGGGATGGTTTGTTCCTGCGCCCTCAATATGGCTTCTTTAAAATACAGGCAGCTCTCCTGTCTTCTTTCCGCCTCATATTAGCCTCCCAGGGGATCCTGCCCATCAGTTCCATAAGGGAGTCTAAGTCTGCTTTTCTGAAGGCCAGGGTCCGTATTTTGCTACTCTCCTTTCTTCCTTTTGTCAGGATCCTGAACTCAACCATCTCATGGGTACTGCTGCCTAGGTTTCCATCCACTTCTACTTCCCCTACCAATTCTTCCCTGTTTGTAAGCAGCAGGTCAAGAAGAGCCCCTAGTTGGTTCCTCAAGCATTTGTACCAGGAAGTTGACCCCAACACTCTCCAAAACCTTCCTTGATTGTCTGTGCATTGCTGTATTGCTCTCCCAGCAGATGTCAGGGTGATTGAAGTCCCCTATTGGAACCAGGGCCTGGATCTGATCTGGAAACTTCAGTTAGTTATCCGAAGAAAGCCTTGTCTACCTCATCCTTTGATCCGGTGGTCTATAGCACACGCCCACCACGCCGTCACCCTTGTTGCTCTCACCTCTAAACTTAACCCAAAGACTCTCAACAGGCTTTTCTCCAGTTTCATACTGGAGCTCTGAGCAATCATACCACTCTCTTACATACAATGCAACTCCTCCACCTTTCCTCCTGTACCTGTCCTTCCTGAACATTTTATACCCATCCATGACAGTGCTCCAGTCTTATGAACTGCTTCACCAAGTTTCTATTATTCCAAGTTGCAGTGGGGGAGGTTTAGGTTGGATATTAGGAAAAACTTTTTCACTAAGAGGGTGGTGAAACACTGGAATGCGGTACCTAGGGAGGTGGTAGAATCTCCTTCCTTAGAGGTTTTTAAGGTCAGGCTTGACAAAGCCCTGGCTGGGATGATTTAACTGGGAATTGGTCCTGCTTTGAGCAGGGGGTTGGACTAGATGACCTTCTGGGGTCCCTTCCAACCCTGATATTCTATGATTCAATCACATCATAGTTCCTTGATTGTGCCAGGACTTCCAATTCTTCATGCTTGTTTCCCAGGCTTCTTGCGTTCATGTACATGCACCTCAGATAACTAGCCAATTGCCCTACTTTCTTAGTATGAATCAGGAGGCTTCACATCTTGTACCCTCCCCCTTGTGTTTCCTCCCGGTATCCTGCTTTCCCACTTACCTCTGGGCTTAGATCACTACCCCCCAGTGAACCCAGTTTAAAGCCCTCCTCACTAGGTTAGCAAGCCTGCCTGCAAAGATGCTCTTCCCTCTCTTTGTTAGGTGGATCTCATCTCTTCCTAGAAATCCTTCTTCCCGGAACAACATCTCATGGTCGAAGAATCCGAAGTCCTACCACCTGCCTAACCGTGCATTCACCTTCACAATTCAACGGTCCCTACCTGGGCCGTTTCCTTCAATAGAGAGGATGGACGAGAACGTAACTTGCGCCTCAAGCTCCTTTATCCTTCTTCCCAGAGCCACGTAGTCTGCAGTGATCCGCTCCAGGTCATTCTTGGCAATATCATTGGTGCCCACATGGAGAAGTAGGAAGGGGTAGCAGTAGCTTTCTATCCCTTTACTTCCCTATTCAAGATTTAGGCACAATTTGAGTCACTGTGTGAGAGAGAGCACTGGGAATGCCCTCTCAGCGTGTCCTAGGTGGTACATATTACTGCAAAGAGAGTAGGAAGGATGGAGGCTATGAAGTTTCTCCTCCTCAGTGCCCATTCACAGAGTAGGCCTAGTGCTGTAAGGTGCAGCCTATCTGCTACGCTACCTCACCGGGAAGGGACTCTAACTCTCAGAGGCACAATCCCCCTGATGCTCTCCCTCAGGCAATGAGCCTCCCTACCCCCCACCACTTAAGTTGAATAAGCATAGTTTACCTACAGAGAGTCACTGTTTTGGTAAACATTCCTACTAGTAAATTTATTCACTAGAATATTTTCAGGGAGCAGATCTGACAGAGGCATGAACACAGTCATGGTGAGTTCAATTAGGGTGGGATTCACAAGAGGGATTTAGGTGCCTAACTGCCACATATGTACCTAAATCCAACATTTAGGCACAACTGGCATTCACAAATCCCCTATTCAGCTGGCCAGTAAAAAGTGATAGGGCCATGTCCCCTGCCCCCTTTCTAACACCCCTTACCCCACCATGCTTATAACTTTTAGCCCAGTGGTTAAGGCATTCACTCAGGATGTGGGAGATCCAGATTCAAGTCCCCACTCTGCCTGTTGTGGAACAGTTTTGAACTTGGGTATCCAACCTCCCAGGGGAGTACTCTTTCTAACTGTCTTTCTAATCCAATGTATATTTATTTATACACAGTGGAACAGCTTCAACAAGAAAGACTGAGAAAGATCTGCCCCACAATAGCCCCTAGCCTAGTGGTTCACACGTGTAAATGCTTAACTTATTTTTATCTGTTTAAACCTTTGTTGCTTTTCTCATTTATGTCAGTTCCTGCATAGCTCCCACCCCAACTCTAGTACAAAAATGTGCACAGGACAAATTAACCAAACCTCGTGATGTTTTGTTACTTGCTGAGATCAAATACTATTAGGGGGGAAAGAGTTACTTATTTTTTAAATAAAAGATTCCAAAAGTAACAGGGCATTCAATTATCAGAGATATTGAAACTCAGAAACCTTTGAAAAACCACTGAGAGGAAGTGAATCATTCAATTCAGAAGCAGAGGGAAACCTTTCAGCAAGGGAAGTAGGGTGGCAAGGACAGAGAAAAGAGAAGAGAATGGATATGTGGAGAAGATGGAGCAATTGCATGAAGAAAAGGAAAACAAGTCTAAAAAGCAAAGCCTGAAGTGCACCCTATAAAATAATTGGGTCACACAAAGAGGTGTTGTTTATATCTCCTATACTTCTGATGTAGGATTTAAACAAATATTACACAGGGAAGAGTTGACCTCAGATTTCTGATATTTGAGCCAGGATTTTTTTTTAAAGTGCCTAGTTTTAATTTTCTGTCATAAAACAGCACAGTCCATTATCTTAAATAATAGAAAAGCAACAATCCTTGTTTAAGAGGATGTGTACTGCCATGAAAATGTGTTGTTCTCAGTTATGGAATAAGCTGACTGTTTTCTGAAATGACAAATCTTTCCATTCATGCTTTATTCAACCAACAAATCCCAATTTGCAGAGATTCACAGCTCATTTCTGTTTAAAGCAAATTCTCTTTTTCTCTTTGTCTTTTATTCCCTTCTGTTTAACTTAGTTGAATTTTTTAGGGCTCCCTCAGCATTTTAGTGGGATGAGGGGAAAATATTATTTCTTGGAAAGAATGAAGTTGCCCTAATCTGTGTCTACAGAAAGCTCAAAGAACAGTTACGCTCTAATTTAGGTTGTGAAATGGATATGATTTTTTTATATATCGAATAAGCTTCCCAGAAAAAAAAACAATAGAGATTTGATAAGACCGAACAAGCTCTATAAAAATATTTTCTCTTATCAATTAAAATTTAAGGAACTGAATTGTCAGGCCAAAGGGCACTTCATTTAATCATGAATCATTTCAGTTATTTCCACAAGGGACAGAATATCAAGTTCAGAACAAGAACCCTCTGAACCTTCTTCTATACCTAGCACTGAGATAAACTAACTCTTTTTGATTTTCTGAAGTGTTTAGTTAATGTTAAGTCCCAGGCAGACTGCGAAGAGTTACAAAAGGATGTCTCAAAACTGTGTGACTGGGCAACAAAATGGCAGATCAAATTCAGTGTTGATAAATGCAAAGTAATGCACAGTGGAAAACATAATCCCAACTATACATATAAAATTATGGAGTCTAAATTAGCTGTTACCACTCAAGAAAGACATCTTGGAGTCATTGTGGATAGTTCTTGGAAAAATCCACTCATTGTGCAGCAGCAGTCAAAAAAGCAAACAGAATGTTGGGAATCATAAAGAAAGGGATAGATAATAAGAAAGACAATATCATATTGCCTCTATATAAATCCATGGTACGCCCACACCTTGAATACTGTGTGCAGATGTGGTTGCCCCATCTCAAAAAAGATATATTGGAGTTGGAAAGGGTTCAGAAAAGGGAAACAAAAATGATGAGGGTGGAACAGCTTCCGTATGAGGAGAGATTAATAAGACTGGGACTTTTCAGCTTGGAAAAGAGACAACTAAGGGTCTATAAAATCATGACTGGTGTGGAGAAAGTAGAAAAGGAAGTATTATTTACTCCTTCTCATAACACAAGAACTAGGGGCCACCAAATGAAATTAATAGGCAGCAGTTTTAAAACAAACAAAAGGAAGTATTTTTTCACACAATGCACAGTCAACCTGTGGAACTCCTTGCCAGAGGATGTTGTGAAGGCCAAGACTATAACAGGGTTCAAAAAAGACTTAGATAAATTCATGGAGGATAGGATGACTCATTATTTTCCTTTATTTTATTATACAATTCTAAATACACATCCAGGGCTGCAACTGTGCATGCCAAATTTAAAGGGCCACTCCTCCCAACCTCCAAAAGTTCACATAATAGGACTAGCATACATTGAGAAGAGTCAATAGGGACCAGATTGTTACAACAGAAGGAGTTTCTGGGTCAGTTTTTTTTTTGTTTGGTGTACTCAAGTTCCCTTTTAATTATTTTGCCAGAAGAGTTTTTGAGATATGGAAAGGGGCTCTACCAGAAAAATATTTTGAGCCACAACTGTAGTCGCCCCTTATGCAGTAAAAACAAAACACTTGTTGCAAGGCAGAGTAAATGTTTGGCAAATGGTATAATTCAGATGACAAACCGGAGATGATGATTCCAAGAAGAAATCATCCTCTGCTGATTTACAGCAATCTAAACTTTACATAGCTCTATATCTATCTACTTATATAAGCAATAATCATTTTAGAACAAAAAAGAGAAAGGAAAGAGAAACTGCTTAATGATGGGCTTCCCACATCCACCTCTTCTTCTAAACTGCACCCGTTGGCTAGCAGCTCTCATTCTCAGTACATTGGTATGAAACAGAGATCCTATTTTTAAACATGTAAACCGAGGAAAATTAAATAAAAAGATCTAGTTATGGGGACATGAGACCAAATACAAAAACAAAAAAGGCAACACTCCCCCTCCCCCCAGTTTTTGCAGATAAAGGCGCAGGATAGAAAATTGGGAGGGGGAGGAGGGCGAGTTTAAGAAAAAAAGAAAGAAAGAAAACGTTTGCAAATATTTCTAATTGACATTTCAATTCCACAGAAATCTTCTAAATTTCAAATGATTGCCTGCTTCAACCATGGTCATACCCCTTTATATTCCCTTTTCATGAACATACATGTTTGAACAATACTATTTACATGAAAGCCCTTTTTGGCATATGAGAAGGGTAGTCATATATGTGCAAAATATGTTGTTAATCCTATTTAGTCATGCTTCTCTGGTGATAAGCGTTCTGTTAAGGGTCCTAGGTATCAGTGGTTGCTCTTAGGAGACTTGGCACCGTGGTAGTGAGCTGAAGAGGCTGTGAGACAGCACAGAAGTAGTGTTACTAGGTTAGGCTGAAGCAGCAGCAGCTTATCTGAGGGACTCCAGTGTGTGGGTCTCCTTATCTAGCAATCAAAGCTGAAATAGGCTCAGCTGGGTCAGGTGACAGAGTTCCTGGAGCACCTCAGGCAAAACATCCTTTAGATTCTGGAGACTGACCTGCAAGAATTCTTGGACTCTGCTAATCCTGGACAACAAACTGTGAGGAAGAGGAGGAGGAAGAGGTGAGGATGTATTAGCTACTTAAAACAGCAAGAGGAACTCTGAGTTGAGACTGATATTCAGAAACCCTGGTGGGGTGGGAGGCTTACCTAATATTGTGAACTTTTTAATTACTGATTTTCACAAATTTATTCTGTTGTCTTCTTGGCCACCCCTTTCCCCAAAGTTTTTTGTTTTAAACTCTTACTCTCAGTGCTTAACAAGGGGGCCCAGGGTGGTGTGTGTGTATATATATATATAGTTTCCCAGGTTTCTGGTGTTTAAGTTTCAGAAGGAACCCCTTGGAAAAACTGAATGTTGCATATTTTGATGCTGCTAACACCTAGCGGAAAGGATCCACATACAATGAAAATGTGTTGGCACAAACTTGATCAAACAATTAGGAATAGGGAATAGATTCCTAGGTCATAACCTGCTTATGAACAGTAAAAAAAGGTTGAATGTTTTGCTAGGTCATAACCTGCTTATGAACAGTAAAAAAAGGTTGAATGTTTTGCTAGGTCATAACCTGCTTACGAACAGTAAAAAAAGGTTGAATATTTTGAACATCATGTGTGAGAGTTATGAACAGATGGGTATTGTACAGCAAACTATACTCTGGAGTTAATTCTGCGTACACACTGTGAAAAAAGCTTCTGTGAACATTTATGTATTTTATGCATCAGGTGTCTTTCCTCTCTCTCCCCCACTCTCATTTATAATAGGTGTAACTCAGGAGTAACTCTGGCAAAATCAATATACTTAATCTGATGTTAAACTCACCTAGTAGAAGAGAACTATGATCTATTTTGGTGCACTTTATTTTATACAATGGGGGCAGATGGGAACATGTAGAGTATGCCCAGATTAGAATCAGCATTATTAAGGCCATCTTTGTAATGAAAAGCAGTTTTTATTTAGGGTTTGTGTTGGGGCTTCCACCCCTCACTGGTCTTGAAAGGGTGAATTAAGCTAATTAACCTATAGGCTGCACCTGGAGGAAAGCCAGGGTGTGCTATGGCCTAATCTGCTGATGAAGTCTAGCTGGAGAAAGAGCTGGGCTCGGTTTATAAAGCCCAGTAGCTGAGAGCAGCTGAAGGAAAGTAGTGTGTAGCCACTCCCTGGGCAAAGGAAGTAGATTGCGGACTATGGCATGTAGTCTTACTCCCTGGGAGGAGGAAGCTTGAGCTGGCAAACCACGGGGTAGAGAGGTAGGAAAGGTTCTAGGGAAAAGCAGGAAAGATTGGATAGCATGGACCTCAGCTGCTGAAGAGAGGGCCCCGAGATGGAACTCAGAGTAGAGGGTAGGGCCAGGTTCTCTTACCAGCCACTAGTGAAGTGGCACTGACTAGGCAGGGGAGAGCCTGGGACAGTTTATCCCTGAAGACTTTCCTACCCTAGAAGGGGAGAACCATCATGATTGTCCTGGCCAGAGGGCCAAGTCACAAAAAGGAAGCTGCAACTCTTGTAGTGAGAGGGGCTGCAGGATGAGAGAGGATGATAGGTAGAGAGTCCTCCAGAGCAGGGTGCAGCACTTGGAAGGAGTTAATCATCAGAGTGGCAAGAAGTAGGTGCCCCTACTCTTGAGTGGACCCGTGGCAGGTTTCTGTGACTCAGTTTCTGTGCTAAAAGAATTTTACAGGAGGTTACTCATGCAAACTTAAATAGTTAAATATATGGCTGATCCAAGCCTGCGGGTCTGCTTGATGGTACTAAGCATCTCCATGCGGGTTCTGTAGGTGAGTCCCTTTCTGCCCCTTTTGCAAAAGGTCTGGCTAAATAGCAATATGCTGCTGAATGCTTGCCTGTGTCCATTTATTATTATGCTATTGGTTACATTCATACCCAGATTTAGGCTTGTTCTTTAATTTTCTAAAATATATTTTTACTATTCTAATATTGTGGCAGATATCATCAGGTTGGGCTGTTAAAGTCTTCCAAATTCTTTTCTTAGCATTCAAACAAATATTCAGTCTTGGGAAGGCTGCTGTTTGCTTTTAGTTATGCAAGGTTCTGGGCAGAGGTAGTGGCTTTTGGAGAGGGATCTGTGCAAGCAGCAAGAACATTTAATCTCTTGGTCTCTGATTAGAATAAATTCCTGAGGAATAGTTACTCTGTAGGAACAAGGCAAGGCTGTGAGGTACATTGGAAACTGTACTCAGATTACAAGCTATCACTTTAAACTGTAAGGGTTCCTTGGCCCTCTTGCAAGCTCTGTATCTCAGAGGGAAGCTGTGTATTTGGGCCCTCTGTGTGCAGGCTTCAAAGAGACAGCCTGGATCAAGGTGGATTGAGTTGTGCCTCTCTCTTAAGTAGCAGCCTGTTATGTGTGTGTCTGTTTTTGGTTCTTGTATTAGGGTTCTGGAGTCTAAGAGACAAAGTACTGTTATGTTGCAACCTTCCTTTGTTCATTTTAACAACTCCATGTGTCTGCTGTGAACATAACAGGCTCATGTTTCTGAAGAAACAGTTTGCCTGCATGCTCTTTGTGACCACCTCTGTTCCATGACTGTCAGATATAGTGTAAATAAAACAAGTGAGGTTTAGAGTATGCCTAGACACTCTGTCACCAATTTCTCCTCTCCTGGGAAGCTGATCTGTAAGGCCCCAGCCATCTGCTACTACTCAACCCAGGAGAGCTGGGGTAAAAAGGGAGTGGGAGATCTTATGGGAATGAGCAGGGAACTAAGAAATGAAACCTTTTGGGTGGTAGAGGATTCCAGTGGGGCAGTTTCCCAGTGCATGTTGCCAGGACTGAAGGAGGCACTTTTTCAGGGGGTCCTTATCCATGCAAAATGGAAGCAGTCATAAAATGGGACCAGTTGAGGACCTTGCAATGAAAGGCCAGGTATCCTACTGCTAATGTGGATGTGTCTATGTATGTTATGTAAATGATACTATGTCAGGGCCTTTTGCAAATGCCTGTATCAGTCTTAGAAGGTTTCATGGTTCTCACATGAGTCTGTAGTCTATTTTCCTTAAAGTCCTTGTAAGGCTTAGTAACCACACAGAAAATTAAAAAGAAAACAATTTGTTCTTAAAGCAAATCTCATGATTCTTGAACACTTGGGATTGTTAAAACTGCTGTTTTAATACTCTAAGAATGTTCTGTGTAAATTAGATAGGATGATATCCACATCAATATTATACATACAGATTTTGGGTACACCACTATTATATGCAGGTAGCATAGGAAAGTACAGTTATATATGCGCTGTTCTTTGTTTTACCACTGGTATGTGGGTAAATCAAGCAGATCATGGACATTGCTAAAGCTAGATCTTTGATTATTAAAATAGTCATTTTGCACAAGAATTAGAGTAATCTCACTAATTTTCCTAAGGTTCAATACACTTTGGCTAAAGTAAAGAATCATTTGGATTATGTTTTTATTAATATAGTAATCAATCTATCTGGCAGCTCTATCCAGCTTTACACTGCTTACCCGAACCCCTTTCTGTCAATGAATGTGGGAGAAAAGTTGCCAATAAACTGGAATTTGTTTTTTTTTATATAATGACTTTCAAATGTCTCTTTAGCTAATGACATGCTAACATGCGCCTGAGAGCATCAACCAACATCCTTTACTGCTCTCCTACAGGGTTTGCCTACAAGCATTTTCATTGTGTCATTTATATGCAGTTTTATTAAATAAAGGAAATGTAAAGGCCTGCTGACCATTTTACTGTGTGTGTGTGTGTGTGTCAAAAAGATGTATTATTGTAATAAAATCATCCTTTGTTGAGCCCCATTTCTGATCTTATGCAAAAATATGTAAGGGACAGCAAAGAACCAAAGCATAAATAAGTTAAGGTTTCTGTTCCCCTTGATGTAATTATAGGTTGGCTGTACCTCAGCTCTGTCTTAGCTCTGTAAATAAAGCCCAGTTATAAATGGAATTTATCGCTATCTCCCTGTCAATTTCAAGATAAACCAGATGTTATTTTCATGTCTTTGTATGATTAAGTGTCTAAGTATCACCAATTTTTGCTTCCAGGACACTAGCAGCACTCAGTTACAGGGGTGAGATGGGTTCAATAATGAGTCCCTCAAAAGTTCCTGAACTTACAGTACCCAAAAAAAGTCTAGATGATCACAGTGAAACCTACTAATTACCTCCCTGTGAGTCCAATCCTGTTCCCATTAAAGTTGGTGCAAAGCTTTGAGGGTCACATTTTTATGTGTGCCCCTGTGTTACATTTGCAGCTGCACAATGTGTGCAAGAAAGCCAAGGGTTTTCACATAGTCAAGCCCAAAGTACGTGCATGAACCAAGGAAATTGCTCATGTAATTTAGGGCATATCTGCACTGGAGCTGAAAGGTGTAATTTCAGACCCAAGCTATCTGTAATGCACTGAAAACAGAAGTGCAGCACCAATTACAGGAGGGACTGGCCGCCTCTGTACATATCTATGGATTCAGATGGGATTACACTGATGGTAGCTAGCTCCTCCTGCTACTTTAGCACATTAGGTCAATCACAGCTATCATAGGTCTGTTTACTGAGCTGGAAATTACACCTTCCAGTTGTGTTGTAGGCATACCCCCCTAAAGCACATGCAAAAGTTTGTGTGCACTTTGAAAAAACTGGACATAACTGGAGCAACTGAGAACAAGTCAGTCCCACCTTCACTATTTGCTGTAATACAGTATAATTTCTTCTCTCTACAGACACCTATAATCTCATTTAGTTGTAGCACCTGAATGCCACAAGGAAGATGAGGACTCTAGACACCATACAAACAGACAGGACCCGATTGTGAACTCAATATTCACATTGTTGAACAATTATTCATGAGTAATGCCACTGAACAAAACGGGACTACTTGTGTGTAACTGCCTGTTGCTGTGAGCAAAGGAGCTCAGTCCTATTCTGGGCCAAAGTCTCAGGCTACTTGAGTTGGAAATATCTTTAAAACCTCTGAGTATCTACCCTATATTTTTATGTCTCTTAAGAACTTCAGCTCATTACCTAGTCAGCAGGGGAGAGTATGGGGTAAGGAGATGGGGTTGGTTCAAAGGAAAGAAGATATTAGGGAAAATAAGTGAGATAATCCTTAAACAATTTGACATGTTTTTACACTCATCCCACCTTTCATTCATCTTTGGATAACGAAAAGCTATTTAATTCATTTTTTTTCTATCCATGTGTGAGTGATAAATACTTCAGCTGGACCTGTCACTGAGTCCTCCTCAGATAATGAAAAGCAATTTAATTCATTTTCTTTTCTGTCATTCTCTTAGTGATAAATACTTCCACCAAGCTTGTCAGAGTTCCCCTGGGATTGATGTGACAGGTGAAGTAGATGGCATTGCCCTCCCCTACTAGGCCTTTGTATATTCTTTATACCGTCATTTAAACTCCACCTAAATTAAGAACATAAGAACGGCCATAGTGGGTCAGACCAAAGGTCCATCAAGCCCAGTATCCTGTGCTCTGACAGTGGCCAATGGCAGGTGCCCCAAAGGGAATAAACAGACAAGTTATCATCAAGTGATCCATGCCCTGTCACTCAATCCCAGTTTCTGGCAAACACCATTCTATCACCATTGCTATCTCTGATGCCAAAAATTTACTCTAGAACTCAAAACTAATATTCTATGTTGGCCACTGATCTCTTTAGCTCCAATCATAAGAATACAGATGTGCCCCAACTTACGCAATCGTTCCGTTCCGGAATGCCTTGCATAAGTAGAATTTTGCATAAGTCGGAAACATATACCCAACCATTATGTGCAAAAAAAAAAAAGAAAAGAAAAAACCTCCTATTTCTAGCTTACAGAACATTTTCCGTAAGTGCAGATTTGCGTAAGTTGTGTCTTGTGTAACCTGGGGAGCATCTGTACTGGCTCATGAAGGAACATACAGTTAGATACATTTGGAGAAAATATCAACTAAATATACAACAGATTTTATTTTCTGAGACAGATTTTCACAAACCGTACCCTTGACAGCCTTGTTTTATATAAGTGTTATCAGTTCAAATGGTTAGGAGTCATAACTAGGGTTAGGAAATGCCTGTCCCACAAATGTTTTTGAGAGTTCAAAAAATTTTACCATGGGGATAAAAAGTTGAAATCACAAAAAAATTCACAAATCGAAAAACTGAAAACTTCTTTGATTTGGGTCTTCATTTTGATAATTTTGAAAAAAAAAGTTTAGATTTCAACACTTTTTTTCTTTCTAATTAGCTTAAAATTCTAACTGAAAAGTCTTTTCAAATGGGAACATTTCATCTACAAAATTTCAAAACCAAAACATTTTTGAAACTTCAAAACTTTTTTCAAACATTTTTTCATTCATCAAAATTGACCCAGTTTCACAAACAGTTTATATTTTTAAAGAGAAGATATGTATAGTCTGTCCTTATCTACCACCATTCATACATTGCTTGCCCTCTTACATTGTAAGCACTGGTAGGACTGTATCTTCATTTGTGTTTGGACAGGGCCCAGCATACTGAGTGCTGCTGGAATACATATGTAAAAAGAATGGGATAAAAAAATAATAGTGAAAATATTCTAATTCCACTATGTAAAACAATGCTATACACTCAACTGGAATGATCGTGTTTACTTCTGGTCACCCCATATCAAAAATATATAACAGAAACAGATGCAATCCACATGTGGATGACCAAAAAAAAAAAAAAGACTAGAGGAATGAGAGGAATTATTTTTTTTCCAAATGAGGATCATCATGTTCCTATTATGCCTCTGGCATTTAGGGCAGTGACAAAGCTCCTCCACTCCTGTCTGTTCCTGGCAAGTCTTTCAGTGGTTCCCCAGTTGTGCCCCAGGTTTTTCAGCTCGGCTTCCACAGTGCTTTGCCACCTTGTTTGTGGGTGGCCTCATTTTCGCTTGCCTTCAGGTGTCCATCTGATTGCTACTCTGGTGAGGGAATCAGTTTCCTGTGTTTCCCTTTCAGTCTGGCTCTCATAACCTGTCCGGTAAAAAAACAAAATATGTTATGGAAACAGCAAAGGAGAAATTGACCATTACCGTGTGTGATGGCCTTCAGGAGTCAATGACCCATATGACTGCCAGTGGTGAAAGCCGAAAGAAAGCCACTGGCATGAAGACTGAAGTGCTCAACACCAAGACAAAAACCAAGCTTGTTTTTTGGAATGTACAGACAATGTATGATACAGGGAAGCTAGCTCAGGTCACAGCAGAAAGGGGATGCTACTGCTTACACATCCTGGGTGTCAGCGAGAGCAGATGGATGGGATCAGGAAGATTAATAGCAGCCTCAGGAGAAACTTTGCTGTTTTCTGGATGGTATGATGGAGAACACCATGAGGGTGTTGCCATCCTTTTGAAGAAGGGAGTGGAGCATTCCCTTCTTGAATAGAAATCCAAATGAGGATATACAGACAATATTAGGATTGCTACACTGAGAGTAGAAAAATACGAGACATGATCAAGTTATGTAACATAATGAATGAGTAGAAAAAATAGATTGGGTGGTGTATTTATCCTTTCTTATAGTGGAAGAATAAGGAGATAATCAAGGAAATCAAAAGGCAAATGCATCTAACACTGACTAAAGGAAATCTATGTTTTTTTTGTTTGTTTTTTTGTCATTTGTGCACAGGGCATAGTTAACCTGAGAAACTAATCGCCACAAGATACCATTCAGCCCAAGAGCTTGTAGAATTCAAAACAATTAGATATTTACATGGGTAATGATGAGGAAATCCACAGGTAGGATAAATGCAATGAAGGAATCTGTGGCGATTGCAAGCAGGCATAAAACCAAGGACTTCTGACTCCAGATCACCTTTACCTTGAAACAACATTGCTGCTTAGTCAGAATAATCTTCAGAAATATTTTAAAGCCAGAGATAGCATTGCTACAGGATATTTGCCGCACAGAATGGACATTTTAAAAATTATGCAGTAAAAGTACAATAATGATAAGCCAGTTCCTTAAATGAAGCTGTTGTCTTCAAGCAGTTCAGCTCATCTGTATTTTAATCTTCAGCTTAGTAGTGCTAAGACTATTAACACAGAAAACATTTGTGAACTAAGTTCTTCATTAACAGATAGCAGAATATTCGATCAACTAAAAGCGGTAAGATACAAAAGGTGGGCTATTAAAATTATGACACTGCAGCATTTGGAAGAGTAGCAGTGGTGCAAGTAAGCAGGTATGGTCAGGTACGCCGTACTATTAAGATATTTATTGCCGGTACACCGTACCAGAAAAACACATTTTCAGAACCACAGGGCTCTCCTGGGAACTACAGTGGCGCAAAGAGAAGAACATACTGCCCCCAACCCCACCCCCAGCCCTTCCACACAGCTGCGTCTCCTGTCTGAGGTCTGTACAGCCCTGCCGGAGGACAGAGCTGGGGGCGGTACAGCTGCACCAGGGGAGCTGCCAATGTGGGGCCACCCAGCAGCCCCACGTTCTGCTCCTTTCACCCCTCCAGTTCAGTTCAGCAGATACCGATTTTGGATACACACCCCAGCGGACACAGACCCCAGAGAGGAGACGCAGCTGTGTAGAAGGGCTGAGCCAGTACAGCCATGCTGGAGGAGCTGCTGGTGCAGGGCCACCCAGTGGCTTCATGTTCTGCTCCTTTTGCCGCTGTGGTTCCTGGGAGAGCCCCACAGTTCAGAAATCGGTATCTGCTGCAGCAGGAGGACAGAGCCCCCCACCCAGGTAATGTGGGATGGGGAGAGCATGGGGGGCCCGGACTGGGGGGGGAGATAATATGGGGGGGGCACTTGGGGAGTTCACGTGCCCCCTCTTTAGCTGGTGCCCCCCTTTTTGTCCCTCCCATGAGTCGCCTATGTGTACCGGTAAGAATTAAAATCTACTTGCACTACTGAAGATTCGTAAATTTTTGACTTGCAGGGGATGCTCTGGTATCATAGGGAAGGAGGAGCACCAGTTCAGGAATCCAATAGTAAAATCATTACCATTATTTGAAAGCTGACCATGGTTCTGTATCAGTGAAACAGGAGGAAGAAAGCAGCTAACGTGTATAATTATCATTAGAGCAAACATACAATATAAAAAAATGGTTGAGCCCTTTTGATACAGGGAAACCTTCTCCTGGAACCTAAAGGCAGAGAGAAGCTCATGTGTGAGCCCTTTTGACATGGGCTATAAAGATAAGTTTCAAATGCTACAACCATTTTTTCCTTCTTTTTCTATACAGTATTAAATAAGGTTTTCATTTTAACAGCATGTCTTTAGAACAAAAAATCCTTGTCTGACAGTTCTTTTAGATGGTATCAAACATGGTATTAACTATCCTTTTTGGGGAAAAGAGAAGTTATTTGAGATGGGCTGAAGCCGTTTTTGTTGCTGCTGTCATTGTTAAAATTTGATCCCTTTTCCTAGAAGACCAAACAAGACAAACACATGAAAGAGGGAAGAAAAAAACAGGAAGATAGAAAATACAGCTTCTGTTCCTGGTATTGGCTCTCACCTGCAACCTCACTGCTGGAAAAACACAGGCACGGCACACAGTCTTATCAGCATTTCCAAGACCTGGCAAAGTTGTACCAGCACTGGGCTGTTTATGGCATTACTTTTAACTGCCTTTCTGGTCACAGGATTAGAGCAGAGTTGCAAAATATACAGTAGACCCTCAAAGATACAAACACGGGAGTTACGGACTGACCAGTCAAGAAGACACCATGTGAAACCTGAAGTAACCAATCAGGCAGCAACAGAGACAAAACACAAGTTAAAAAAATACCAAATACTGTACTGTGCCTGCATTGCATCTTCAAGGTAGACATATCGGGGCTGCCTGCCCCACCCCACCCCGACCTCCACCCATGGGGCAGCTACTTACAGCTAAGAGGTGAAGACACTGGGGCTGCCAGCCCAGGGCAGCTGAAGCCAGCAGAGCAGAGCGGGAGCAGCACTGGGGTCTGTGCTGCTTTCACCCCTCCCCACCTGGAGGGGGACATGCTGTTTTCATGCACACACACACGGCCGGAAGGGGACAAGCTTGAAAACTCAGTCCAACGCAGGGAAAGAAGCTGCCCTGCCAGAGCTGAGGAGGGTGCTCAGCTGCCACTGAAGCCTGGCTTGGAGCGTCAGCTACTGGATCTGGAGACGGAACTGTGCTTTGTTCAGAGTTACAAACATTTCAGAGTTACAGTTAATCTCCATTTCTGAAGTGTCCATAACTCTGAGGTTCTACTGTACAGTTCTGGCCATATAAGCCAGACTCTTATTCAACAGAAGAGTGAGGGAAGAAAGAAAAGAAATAAGGTGGGGAAGAGAAAGGACACACAAGGATGAAGGGTGACAAAGTCTTACATTCCAGGTGGTGGTTGGGATTAAGCCAAAGCCAGTGGAGGTGGCAATATTGTATGGGGAGACTTTGGCAAACCAGTAAAGTGCCTGAAACCACTGTGGCTTATTGCTAAAAGTAGCCAAGTCAGCAGGCTGTAAATTGGCCATTCAGCACTCTCAGTTTGACCAAGGCAGGAGGGGAAGGAGGAGTTTTGGGTGCCACAAAAAGGGCAGCTTGACCCCGCGTCCTTCCTGATAAGAATTGTGTTGAAGTGGCTGATTACATGCATTTTCGAAGAGCAGGATGTGCGCCAGGAATGTCTTTTGGGGCATCAAGGCTACAAACTTTGGAAAAACCCACACCTGGTTAATTGATAATCAGAAGGAGTCTTGTCAGACTATTGAAACTGCTTACTTAACAAGTTTTCTTTAAGAGACATGTCATTCTATTACTAATGTATAAATAAGGGGGAAAAGTTTGAGGTAGTTGGACTCTTTGGACTCTCCCTCTGGATACATCTTGCAGTCCCCACCGGCAGACGGAAGATTTGGCCACTAGAAACCTGCCGCTGTGCCACTCGAGAGCCACTCTCAGCTTTGGTAATTATCAAGGGTTGGGGGTGTTTTACTAACATTTTGCGGACGTGTGTTAGTGCTTGAGTAAAGTTTAGCTTTAAGTGAAAGCACTCTTAAGTTGTCCTGTTTGTGCTAGCCATCTATTGGTCGGATGGCCGTGTCTTCCCTGATTTATTTCCTGACACCACCTCACACAGAGTAAAAGTTACCAAGAGCTTTGGGTTGAAAGAACCCCGGGTAACAATGTCATCTGGATCCCTCTCTTGGTCCGGTCTGGTCCGGACATCTCTTAGAATCAGGACAATGAAGGCTCAATGATGTCATGGTTAATCCCAGAAGATGGTGAGGATGGCAGCCAGGATGGTGAAACTTGCTCCTTCCTCTTCTTTCCATCAGCAATTTTTGCACTTGAGCTCCATCTCTGCTAATTTTTCCCTCAAAAGTCTTTTATTAAGGACCCCAAATGGCAGTGATGGCAGAATAGCTGGTCATCTCATTATTTTGTCCAAAATGTTGGAGAATCAAAGCATTGGAGGGGCATAAAAGAAACTGAGTAAACAGGAGCTGTGTGAGTAGTCTGCTAGATAGATAGATAGATAACAGTATAAAAAAACAAGTGAGTAAGGACGATGGAGCAAATGAATAAGGCCATAAAATTGAGGAAAAACAGGAAAATGCCTAGGCCAAAGAATTAAGCTGTATAAATAACAATATGAATGGAGGGTTTCGTGACCAAAGCTTGCTTTAAAAAAAAGTAGGGAAAAGAGTGTGTGATGTGAAAATGCAATATGTATATAGCACAAAATACATCAAATATGACTAAGGGTGATAGGTGATCAGTTAACACTTGCAAGAGCAAGGATGGGACATGCACAATGTATGGGTTATGTAAGGGTATGTGAATTTTGTGATGGGATATACCTGGCCCTTGAAGGCCCTTTAGTGGAGGTCCCGCCATCCACAACCACCCCAGGAAAGAAGCAGTGAAAATGGGTTCTCCAGGCCTGCCTAGAAATGATGTGTAGAAGCAGCCAATAAGAGCCCAGCTGGATCAGATAAAAGTTCCTGGCAGGGACCTAGGGAGCAAGGAAGGGTGCTCCTAGTTGGTCACAGGAGCTTGAGAGAGAACCAGAAGATGGGTTCTGGTGGCATTGCATTCAGCAAGGAAGAAGAGGACCTGAAAACAGAATCCCTGAGGTAAGGAGTGAAGGGAAAGGGGCTATGTGGGAAAAGAGTCACGAAATAGCAGCAGCAAACTGGATGCAGTGGTACATGGCTGCTATTTACAGGTTCCCTGGGTTGGGACCCAGAGTACTGGGTGGACCGGGGTTTTTGCCAGTGGCCACAGGGAAAGTGGCCTAAGCCCCAAGAAGAGGATAAGACTCACTTAAAAGCCCAAGGGGGTGACTGCAAACTTAACCACATTCCTATTATATTGCTGTAATGCTACATAACATTAACTCATTGAAATAATCATTTTGTAAAATACTGTCTGGCACATGGATATCACTGATAAGTGACTTAAAAAGACTACACTAAGCCTTTGACAACAGTTCATTTTTTTTTTAAAAAAGCACTGTAATAAGTAAAAACGAAATAGGGGAAGAGCTAACACAGCATGCCAACTAATTGTATAATCATAATGTGCTAAGTATAACGTAGCCAGCTTTTGTAATAAGTAAATAAAATATTTACTAATGGAGGAAATGCAAACTTCAGAATGAGTCCTATTATTACTCAGACACTTTAATCAGATTAAGAATACATTATCTAATTATAATGGCAAAGATTGCATTGATCTTTGAGAAATGTAATTCTCTTTGTTTTTCATATTCTCAATCCCTGCTGCTCCAAACATTAATTCTTCAAAAAAGAATATCTCACTAGCTCTCATTACTTGCATTTGTTCAGGATGGGATTTTCAAAGGGGCCAAAAGTAGATAGGTGTTCAATTCCCATTGACTAGCAGTGTGATTTTGATGTAACTCATTTAGAGCCCTTTGAAAACCTGAGCCTCACACATTATGCAAAAGAAATGGACACTGTTCCATTCATTGAATTTCTTAGAGTTAGGTGAAGTTTACATAGGACAGATGCTGTGGCAGAACTCCTACATTCAAAATGGCTGTTATCACAATATCTTCTTGTTGTTTACACTAGGAATGACACACAATACATGATTTCTGAGTAGCTTGTTTGGAAATAAAAACAACCCCACCCCCCTCTGTTTCCATGACTTTGACCCTCTTCATCATGTGAATGTTGTGATTTCTTTAAAAAAAAAAAAAAAAAAACCCTGCTATGCCAAAATCATATCAAGTTAGAGACAGAGAATGCTTTCGGGATTCTTTCTTAACCAGCCAGAACAAATGAGAGAATTATTGCTCATGTTCATTCTTGATTTTTTTTAGTGGCCTCAGGGAATACATTTGTTCATAATCATCTGTTCTTAATGCATGCCACTGCCTCGTTTTTCTAAATATATATAATATATACTGTGTCTGTAATACTCTAGGCTCTGAGAACATTCTCCTGCAACCTACTACACAGTTACAACTTTCTGTATCTCATCAGCCACTGTAACCCAAGATGAAATAATTTTCCTGCTTAATGCTCTGAAAATATCAATACATTAGGCCTCAGTTTCAGCCAGGTTCCAAAACAGCCTCCAATTTTGGAGTCAGAATTGCTCACAGCAAATTACTGTGCCCACGTTTTCTTATACCCAGAATTTCATTCCAATATCCCATTTCTTAATCTTCACGTTTTCATTTTTAAAGTACCTCTCCTCTTCTATAGTGCAAGTCATATTCCTGTTGCCTTCATGACATTTTACAATGTTTGGCTCAGGGAGCATACAGGGTCAAGCTGTGAGAGGTAGAAAAGATGTCTACAGGGAAATGATAGCAGACTGCAGAGTACTAACTACTATAGGAAAGACTGTGTTTTCACCAGTACACAAAATGCAAGTGACAGGTTCAGGCACAGAACCTAAGAATTCTGGTTTTCAGCCTTAGACTAGACCACAGTGAAGACAGCAGAAAGCTGGGAGATAGCCATAGTCATCTTCAATTATTGAATTTATTTTGAGTTGTTTGAGCTATCCAACATTAGAAATATTTATTGCTGTATAAGAGATTTATTTAAGACACTGCTGAAAAAGACTCTGAATTGGTACCATCTGGCCATGATGGCTGTGATTCTTTTTTTTTTGCATCTAAGGGTATGTCAACACTATGAAATTAGGTCAATTTTATAGAAATCGATTTTTAGAAATCAATTGTATACAGTCGATTGTGTATGTCCCCACTAAGTGCATTAAGCTGGGGGAGCGCGTCCACACTACTGTGACTAACATCAACTCACAGAGAGGTGCACTGTGGGAAGCTATCCCACAGTTCCTGCAGTCTCTGCTGCACATTGGAATTCTGGGTTAAGCTCCCAATGCCTGATGGGGCAAAACATTGTCGCGGGTTGTTTGGGGTACATGTTGTCAGTCTCCCCTCCGTCTCTCCCACCCTTTCTCCCTCCATTAAAGCAACTGCAGACAATCATTTCGCGCCTTTTTTCCTGGGTTACCCATGCAGACCCGCCATAGTACGGCAAGCATGGAGTCTGCTCAGCTCACTGCTGCTGTTGTGAGCATTGTAAACACCTTGTGCATTATAGCGCAGTATGTTCAGAACCTGGCTAAGAGACGGCAGCACAAGGATGATTGTGAGGAGGACTTGGACACAGACGTTCCAGAAAGTGTGGGCTGTGGCAATTGGGACATGGCTCATGAAGCCATATACAGGCAGCCTGGACAGCAGTAAGGAGCAGTTCAACTCTAGGTTGAGCAAGAGCAGAATGGTGGTAGAATGTGCCTTTGGACATTTAAAAGCTCGCTGGCACTGTTCGCTGAGTAGGTTAGACCTCAGCGCAACCAATATTCCCATTGTTATTACTGCTTGCTGTGTGCTCCATAATATCTGTGAGAGTAAGGGGGAGATGTTTATGGTGGGGTGGGAGATTGAGGCAAATCACCTGGCTGCCAATTTTGAATAGCCAGATACCAGGGCAAGTAGAAGAGCACAGGTAGGCACGCTATGCATCACAGAGGCTTTGAAAACCAGTTTCATGATTGGCCAGGCTACAGTGTGACAGTTGTGTGTGTTTCTCTCTTTGTTGATTTTAATTCCCTGTAAGCTAACCACCCTCCCCCCTTTGATCACAGCTGGCAAAGGAAATAAAGTCACTATTGTTTTTAAACCATGCATTCTTTCTTGATTAATTTAAAAGGGAGATAACTGATAAGGTAGCCTGCCTGGGGTGGGGGAGGAGGGAAGGACAAGGGCACATTGCTGATTGTAGCCACATTACAAATCAAAACTGTTTGAATGACAGCCTTCTGTTGCTTGGGCCATCCTCTGCAGTGGAGTGGCTGGGTGCCCGGAGCCTCCCCCCTGCGTTCTTGGGAGTATGGGTGAGGAGGATATGGAACTTGGGGAGGAGAGCAAACAGTTGTACAGAGGATGCAGTGGTGGTCTGTGCTCTTGTTGGCTTTCCTGCAGCTCCACCAGACACCTGAGCATGTCCGTTTGCTCCCCCATTAGCCTCAGCATTGCATCCTGCCTCTTCTCATCGTGCTCACTTAATCCTTTCCTGGACTCTGCCACTGAATGCCTCCATGCATTCAGCTGTGCCCTATCAGTGCGGAGGACTGCATGAGCTCAGAAAACATGTCATCACAAGTGCATTTTTTCCTCCTTCTAATCTGCAATAACCTCAGGGACGGAGATGATAGGGGGAGCATAGAAACATTTGCACCTACAGGGGGATAAAAAGGGAGAGTAAAATTTAAGATGATACATTTCTGAAAACAAAAGGGACACTCTTTCACAGGGAATCAAGCAATTCACAGCAGACAGCACATGTGCTTTAGGTACAAGATTGCATTTTGCCTTTTATATTGAGCGCCTGCCGGTATGGTGACACATCACACACAGCTGGGCAACAGAATTCGGTTTCCAGGTAAGCCAAATGGTACGTGGGGTTGGCTTCTTCCGCCTTCATAACATGTGGGAATGTTTTCAAACTGCAGAGTCCTCCTTTCCCCTAGCAAGCACTGCTGGTTGGGTTTGCCATTTAAAAGGAGGGGCTTTGGTTTTCGGGTCAATGTGCAGCACACACCTCCTCATACCCCTCCACATGGCTATTTGGGATGATTGATTCACCCCTCCCCCTGCCGCGTGGCTATGGGATGATCCCTTTTTAGCCAAGCGCAAACAGCCCAGCATAAACGGGGTCCTTTTACTGTTCCCTTACAAAAATTCCCCTATTTCAACCAGGTGACCATGAATGATATCACTCTCCTGAAGCTAACACAGAAGGATAAAGACTGAATGTTGCTTGAATGCAACCAAAACCCAGGACCATTTGTTGCCATGCTTTGTGCTGCAATGATTCCAGACCACTTGCTACTGGCTTGGCATGGTAAAGTGTCCTACCATGGAGGACAAAATAAGGCAGCCCTCCCCAGAAACCTTCTGCAAAGGCTTTCAGAGCACCTCCAAGAGAGCTTCATGGAGATGTCCCTGGAGGATTCCTGCTCCATCCCCAGACATGTTAACAGACCTTTCCAGTAGCTGTAATGGTCGCAAATGCATCCCAAGTCTTCAGGGCAAATCAAACATTAAACACTATTGCTTTTAAACCCTGTACTGTAGTTACAAATGTGCACTCACCAGAGGTGCCTTCTCCGCCTTCAGGGTTGGAGATCCTGCCTTGGGAGGGTATTGGCTCCAGGGTGATGAAAAGGTCCTGTCTGCTGGGGAGAACGGATTCACCACTTGCCTGCTGCGCATTCTCCACCTCCTCTTCCTCTTCTTCCTCCTCCACAAAATCCTCCTCCATGTTGCATGAGACTCCCCCCTTGCAGGTGTCCATGGACAGTGGTGGGGTAGTGGTCCCCCCTAGAACACCATGCAGCCACTCATAGAAGCGGCATGTATGGGGCTCTGACCCAGAGCAACCATTTGCCTCCTTTGTCTTTTGGTAGGCTTGCCTGAGTTGCTTGATTTTACGCGGCACTGCTGTGTGTCCCTGTTGTAGCTTCTGTCCATCATGCCCTGTGCAATTTTGGCATATATATTAGCATTTCTTCTTTTTCATTGGAGTTCTGCCTGCATGGATTCTTCTCCCCATACAGCAATCAGATCCAGTGTCTCCCATTCACTCCATGCTGGAGCTCATTTGCGATTCTGTGGGGACTACATGGTCACCTGTGCTGATCAGCTCACCATAGTACCACACAGGAAATGAAATTCAAAAGTTCCTGGGGCTTTTCCTGTGTACCTGGCTCGTGCATTAGAGTTGAAAGCGCTGTCCAGAGTGGTCACATTGGAGCACTCTGGGATAGCTCCCAGAGGCCAATAACATCGATTTGCATCTGCACTACCCCAAATTCGATCCAGCAAGGTCAATTTTAGCGCTATTCCCCTTGCCAGGGAGGAATGTAGAAGTCAACTTTAAGAGCCCTTTAGGTCGATGGAACAGGCTTGCTTGTGTAGACGCATTCATTACCAAATCGAACCAACGTGGCTAAATTCGACTTAACCCTGTAGTGTAGACCAGGGTTAAATGTCTAGAAAACGTGGATTAAAATAACAGTAGCAATATGAAAAAGTATCACCACTGAGATTAAGAGCTGTTCTCTCTTCCTCCTGCTGCATCTGCAAACATCTGCTCACCAAATCGTCTTGCATTCTTTCACTTATAAAACGTGTATGCACATTTCTCCTTGCTTCTCAATGAAGAGATGGAGAATTTGTCAAAGGCATTTCTGTAAGAGTATAAATGTACTAAAAACGACCATATAGGAGTTCAGAGCTGCATCAGGACTGCTGCTCCAAAGCACTTCAAACTTCAATTTTAATAGCTCATAACTCTTATTGGGGATTGCAATACTATGAAAAAAATCCATATAATTTTTGTCACTTTGGTATGATATGCTTGCTTAAATCCAGTGGGTTAGAAAAGACATGCAAAAATCCTCACATCAAGTTTAATTCTCTCTTAATGTTTATTGAGGACATTAAATCATTCTTGACTCTTCACTGAAAGACTTCCATCTGAAGTGCTATGCACTAAAGAACTGGAAAATGAAATAGGAAAAGATAGCTTTTGCTTTTTTCCATCTAAGTATATTCAGAAGAAAAGAAACTTTTGATTATTAAGATGAATCTGTCATTAATACAGACACTTCTATTTCCCCCCTCAAGGCTGCCTGCTTTATGGATGTAATTAGATTACTTAGTGAATAGTGTGTACACAGAAAGACAATAGTAAGGCTTTGAAGGACAGACATGATAATGAAAATTACACAGGGTCATCAAGAGTAGCTATCTGAAATGACATCCAGGTATTCCATTGATGAGGTACATGGATACACAGAACCATTTGTATTTAGAGTGAGCAAAGTCTTCTGGAAGTGATTATAAGGCCCAGTACTGCACACGAGAGTTTCCGTGTTTTATGAACCCTGGCTGCTTGGCTCTTCATGGACTCTGTAGTTATAGAATCACTCTGCACCTAAGGGTAAACATCTTCCTCTGAGAAGACAGTCTACATGATATGGTGTTGCCCATCTCCTTCTTCTCAGGGGTGAGTCCAGAGCCCAGCTCAGTTGGCATATGAAGGATTTATGGAGCTCTGGAACACACCTAGGGAGACACGACAGGGAGATAATGACTTCAGGGCAATCAGTACTAAAGACAAGAGGAGACAGCCCTGCAACTTCCTGGCTCGTTGTACCCTGTAGATCTTATTTTCTAACTTGAATACAATTTGAGTATTGTTATTTTCAAATGATTTTAGAACATATTAACAAATCATTGCCCTGGGCAACAGAAAACCCTGATACAACCTTAGTGCTCCACTGTAATGAAAAGGAGACCTATCCTGATCAGGAGAGCAGAGGTTTTGAGATATAAGTAGGGGCTGTGCAGAGCCAGACAGTTCCTTTAACATGAGTTTCTCACCCTCAAGTGGCTCTGCAAGGCTATCCCTTTCAAGAACTATGATTACTGCATGGAGTGTATAGTGCATTTCCCCCTCCATACCAACCCCCATAAACCAGGCTAACATTTCCTAAAAAGGTTGATATGATAGGCAACTGGCTTTTGGCAGCTTTTTGTAGCTTATGTGCCTCAGAATGCCATGTAACCTGTGATCAAGGCTAGACTGACAGTCCCTTTGGATCTTTTTAAGGGCTTGATTCTGCAAGGTTTTGAATGCCCCCTGGGAGGTAGTGAATGTTCTCAAATCCCAGTGAAATGTAGGGCACTTTGTGATAATTGAGATCAGCCACTAGATCAGTAGCAATAATGTTAACTGCAGTTATGTCCTTTCCATGAAAATACAGTCCTAAATTTGAATTATCATTAGCCCTTTCCTTCTTTGCTGAATCTTGAAGGGGCATCACAGTGACAAGTCTGCTGGGTGAAGACTTTAAACAAAAAATTAGAATTCTAAGCAGATGATCATTTTATTTCTGTCTGATCTTGAAAACTCATTTCCAGCAATACTGTCACTCATAGAACAATTCAATAATTTTTCAGGGCGCAAGATAAACTAGGATAAATCAGTTTATTTCTCAGATACTGTTATTCAAAATTATCCCCTCCTTGAGGGACATGTTTCACTCGTCTTCATAAAGCTTTCTATCTTATCTGTATATGTGTGTGTGTGTGTGTATATATATATATGTCTGTCTGTCTCTCTCTGTGCATGTATGGGTATGTGTATGTGTGTGTGTGTGTGTAATATATATATATATATATATATATATATATATATATATATATATATATATATAACACACAGAGAGACAGACATTAGAGATAAGCCAGAAATCCAGACCTGTATCAAACTTCCTTCCACAAATTTTGTGGGGAAGGTTCAAATTCTGGATTTGACACTGGCTCTGACAAACTGTGCTCAGACTAACCTCCAGTACCTTTCTACTTCAGTTACATAGATTTGATTGTTTTCCCTTTTTCTACATCCTTTAATGGAGGCTAAAGTAGGCAGATCTATTAATGGTACCTCCTTCTTCGTTTAGTGTAAATTAGTTAGCCTTTTTAAGCTTCATGGCCAAGCTTTTCAAAAATAACTAGTGATTTACAGTTCTTCAACTTTTCGAGAGCTCAACTCAAGACCCCTTAAAGGGGCCTGATTTTTAGGTCACTGGTGATCAGCACTTTCTGAAAAACAGGACTCTTCAAGGCTTCTAAAGTTGAGTATTAAAAATCACGAGTTGCTTCTTAAAACTTGGTCCATGTCACCGATGTCCATTTTCTGAAATCCAGCAGACTTCTCTTTCTCCACTGTAGTGTGAAATGCTGGTTTATTTCCCCACATAAATACTCTTCCTTCCCATTGCTCTGTGCCTCTATATGATTTGGATCCTCCTTGAACATATTCATTCCTTTATCACTATATGTCTGGGCTATCACTCAGAATCACTGTGCATAGTTGCCCTGATCTGGATATCAAACCACCCTTGTGATGGAGCTGCTATGGCTGCCTGTGAGACAGTGGTAGCTCCAAAACTCCCGTCATGGGGACACAATCTGATAATTTTGTCTAAATTCCATTAATTCAGTTTGATATTGATCTGAGAGGACCAGTTTCTGATACACTCTTCTGTAACAGCCTCATGCAAGATCCAGAGAGAAGAAAACTGATTTACAAAGAAGACATAATACTACTAATTAAATATAGTATGCATTCGTCACTGGTTAGCCCACTTTAACTGTAAAATATTTCCCAGTAGGATGTAATTATCTCCTGAATGCTTACAATTCAGGTTAAATCAATAAAGAAGGCAAATATTCAAGACTCCAACAATATTTATTAGGATTTATATTTATCATCCATAGATAAGAATGAGGTAAGGATGCATTTATCACCTTTTATAGTAGGTTCAAAAGGTAGAATGCATTATTTATAATAATTCATTTGCACTTTTGGGGCTGTACTCATGCCTGATGTTACTTTGACTTCATGAGGTAACAGCAAGAATAAAGCTCTCCCACTCTGTATAGAGCCTTCCTTCTCAGAACAATTACATATAAACATTACCTGAATTAGTCTTGCAAAAATCTTGTGAGGTTTGAAATAATTATACCCTTTGCAGATGAGTATATTGAAATTTGGAATATTCTTATGCTCGGTGCCTTCCCCACCACCCACGTAATCAAGGCTGAAATCCTTGATCCTATTGATTTCAATGAGGAAAAATCCCATGGACCTCAATAGGGCCAGGATTTCACCCCAAGAGTTTTTTTTTAAAAAGAGAGAATCCTCCTTTTGTTAATTTTTACAGAACTAAAATATCTTATCTGAGGTCCTTCACTTTTGGCAAAAGAAAAGAATTTCCCACCACAAGGGAACTTCAAGTGAGAAATTTTCATGAAGATTCAATTTAGTTTGTGGAATTGTAGGGCAGGGGTCGAAATACGATTTATAATTAAATGCAAGTTACTGCTTTAGTTATGGAGAGATAGCTTGCTCTCCAAAATAATGTAAGGTTGTCCTCCTACCTCTTTTTTTAAAGAAATTACTGGGGTTGGTATGTTTGCTCTTTAAATACATTCAGATATGCCAACTGAATTTAAGGTAATATCATTTTACTGGAACTGTAATTTGCTTATTAAAATTTTGAAGTCAGTTCTATAATAATGTTTTCTTAAATTAATCACTGTCCAGAATCATAGAATATCAGGGTTGGAAGGGACCTCAGGAGGTCATCTAGTCCAACCCCCTGCTCAGAGCAGGACCGATCCCCGACTAAATCATCCCAGACAGGGCTTTGTCAAGCCTGACCTTAAAAATTCTAGGGAGAGGAGATTCTACCACCTCCCTAGGGAACGCATTCCAGTGTTTCACCACCCTCATAGTGAAAAAATTTTTCCTAATATCCAACCTAAATCTCCCCCACTGCAACTTGAGACCATTACTCCTTGTTCTGTCATCTGCTACCACTGAGAACAGTCTAGATCCATCCTCTTTGGAACCCCTTTCAGGTAGTTAAAAGCAGCTATCAAATCCCCCCTCATTCTTCTCTTCCATAGACTAAACATTCCCAGTTCCCTCAGCCTCTCCTCATAAGTCATGTGTTCCAGTCCCCTAATCATTTTTGTTGCCCTCCGCTGGACTCTTTCCAATTTTTCCACATCCTTCTTGTAGTGTGGGGCCCAAAACTGGACACAGTACTCCAGATGAGGCCTCACCAATGTCAAATAGAGGGGAACAATCACGTCCCTCGATCTGCTGGCAATGCCCCTACTTATACATCCCAAAATGCCATTGGCCTTCTTGGCAACAAGGGCACACTGTTGACTCATATCCAGCTTCTCGTACACTGTAACCCCTAGGTCCTTCTCTGCAGAACTGCTGCCGAGCCATTAGGCCCCTAGTCTGTAGCGGTGCATTGGATTCTTCCGTCTTAAGTGCAGGACTCTGCACTTGTCCTTGTTGAACCTCATCAGATTTCTTTTGGCCCAATCCTCCAATTTGTCAAAGTCCCTCTGTATCCTATCCCTAACCTCCTGCGTATCTACCACTCCTCGCAGTTTAGTGTCATCTGCAAACTTGCTGAGGGTGCAAATGGGGGTATAGTCTTGAATACTTATATTTAAAATTTATATTGGAATAAGACAGACATATGCAGCACACAATTAACCTTCATAATGTTAAAAGCTCACAAGGCAAAAGTTTGGAATTAAGAAGTGATGAAAACCAATTTACCTAAAATTTATAATGGTGAAATGATTGCATAGAAAAAATACCATTTGGTAATATGAAATACTAGAACAATCACAAACTCCTAAATAATGTATAAATACACTTGGAAAAATGGTGAATAGCTTTAACAACCCATTTAAAATAACTTAATAAATGAGACAGGTGAAAAGAAGTACAGTTTATTTCCCCCTCAAAAACTGCAGGATTATGTTGTCATGAAGGAGAAGTTTTTGTCATGAAGGAGAAGTGTTTGAAGTCATTCCAAAAGGCTCTGCTGATTGAGAAAACACAGGCCCTGGCTTAAGTATGTACCAGTCTTGATAGTAGGATGGGATGGGAAACGATTTTGCCATCCCACAGAAAATTTTCAGATTTCAAAACTTTTCATGTCCCAGATTGGGACACAAAGTCATAATCTTAAAATATTTTGAGAACCATCAAACTGAGAGGGGGCAGGGGGCAGACAACATTTCATGTGGGTCAATTGAAACTTTGTTTTGATTTTGACCTTTTAAAATCTTTTTTTAGTGTAAATTTACTAAAATTTCAAAACAAACAATTGTTTCAACCCATAAAACCAAAACTTCCCTGTTCAAAAATGTCATAACAAGACATTTTGACAATTAAAAAAAAAATTCAAGAAGTGTTTGAGGAGATTTGTTGAATCCAATCCAGTTTCACAAACAGTTTCAGTTATTGGCTGTTGGGGGTTTAAAACAAACAAACAAAAAAACAGTTCATCAGAAAATTCCCACCTAGGTCTACTTGATTGTTTGACTTACCTCAGCTTCCCTAGAATTTCTGACCTTTCCAATGCTTTCAAAGGTGTCCTGGCTCAGCTTCTCCATTTACAGGCAACTGGCTACTCAGCATATGCTTATTACTCATCTCTGAGATTGTTTTGTTTCTGCTTCTATCAGCCCTACTGTCTGGGATGGCCACACCACTGCCTATCACTAACAAAAATAAAGGCACTAGGATTCTGATAGCAGAAAGTTAACCAGCGGGGGAAGTTGTGACAGCGGAAAGTAGTAAACAAATAGGAGTCAACACAGCCTGAAAACTGAGCAGCACTGGAGGAAGAAATATCAGTACAATTTTGGGGACTATGTGCTGAATCAGTACATTGTACTGCAGCATCTGCTGACAGGGTTCCTGGGGTTCGATGATGGAAGTTTAAAGCTGGCTCCCCTGGCTTTAAGGCGCAATGAGTTCATTAGGTCCTCACGCTCAAAGAATTTACGTGTAAAACACAATGCATAAATATGGGAACCTAATAAAATAATAGAGTAGTGAAATGATAGTGGGTTAATCACATTGTACCCACTGAGCAGCCTGAAAATGTGTCATTTTGGTTTCATCCATCATACAAATTGAGGAATTCCACCATTGATTACAATTGGCAATTTTTAGCTGCTTGCTTTTTGTTTTGAGGGGTGGAGGGGTGTTGATATCACTCAACTTTTTGTTCTGTTAGATGCAATGTTTTGTGTGTTTAGGGCTCAGCAGACATGTGTTATAGCTTGAATTGTTTACTGTAGAATTGAAAATATGTAAGGGGAAAGGTTCACTGGATAAACTGCTTACCCTTCATAGAATGCACTCTCCCATATTCCACAAATGTTCCCTCCAGAAATACACCAATTGCCCACCCCTACCCGAGCACACAAAAATATAATGCAATTGCCTTCTTCTCAGATGAACAGAACTCTCACTTCTGGATAAAGGATAGAGATATGTTGAAATATGTCCTTGAGGTAATAAATGTCATCCTCTCTGAAAAGTAATCTTACCTCAGGATAACTAAATCTTTTTTCCATTTATAAAATATCAGAACGATAACTATCCTTGCTCACTATTTAAATTCCTTCACAGAAATTGAATTCTCAGTTCATGAATAATGATTGTGGCCATTTTTTCTCTCAAATGGTAAGCGCTCAGGTTTAAACAAAAGTAGCTTGGAGCTGCGGAGCTGGATAGTGCAAGATATGAAGTTGAGGGGTTCAGCTGGTGTGTTCACATTCTAAAGACAAAGATGGACCTTAGTCATAAAGTTCAGAGCTGGATTTGAATCCAGACTTATGTTTTAATCTGGGATGCTGGTTTTGCCCACTATTTGAGTTAACAAAGTTTGAAACCCATTCTGAATTTCACTAAAGTCCAAGGATAGTCTGATTTAGGGTATTGGGACAGACTCATTTCATCTAGAGTCTGCATTTTCATGTTGAAAGTGGTTCAGATTTGTTGACACCTCCCCTCCCAATTTCAAAATTGTGTTTTTCATAGAAATTTATCCATCATCATAAAGAAAATACAGAAGGTTTGATTTTTCTATCATTCACACCAGTGCAAATCTAAAGTAACTCCACTAAAATCAATGGAATTACTGAGCCCAATGGGAATTCTGCCTGACTACGGACAAGCCAGTAGGATCCCTCGTCTTATTCCTGAGACAGCTGTTCATAGAGAAAACAGTAAAGGAGTATCTCTAAATTCTTCTGGCATAAATGTGAAAATTATTTAAAAAATATGAAAATTATAAAAAATATACCTTCATTGTCAGACGTGTCAGAGTCTACTTCAGAGTTTTGTGTTCAAAACAAATTTTATTCAACTTATGACAGAGGGAGATATACATTAAATTGAAATAAAAATAGCACATTATACAGTTTCATATTCAGAATAAGCAGACCAGAGGATTATTGTTATAGGTCTTCCATCAGCTCCTGACTATATTTGAATGGCTTTGACAGATTAATGGCCACCAATGTGGTTTTCCCAATAACAATTTAAATAATTTATATAAGCAAAGGATAAAATGTTCAAATAAAACTGACTCTTTTCCTTTTTTGTTTTGTTTTCATTTTCATGATGTTTTAAATCCAAACATTTTATTGAACATTATTGAAACTGTTACTAGAGTGGGTTGCTGAAAACCTAGGTTATGATAGGTTTCATTTTTTTAAAAATCACACACACAAAAATGAAAAACAGGTCCATTTCAAATGCTACAGAACAGAAACCACGGCAACACTGCTGGCATGTGCATTTTTATTTTCAGTAAGCTAGATTGGAGTAATCCTCTGGAGCAGCTACGGTGGGGAAGGAGAGGGACTGTCATCCAGAATCCTTAATGACCACTGAAGGCAGTGGCAGCTGCAAAGGGGCCCCTTTGCAGGGGCCCCGCCCCCTTCTCCCTTCAAGGGGGGAAGGGAAGGACGTTAACCCTGTTGGGCCATTATTTTCTAAATGACTCACAATTCTCTTTCAGAGCTGTCAGTTGGGAAGTGTTTTCAGTCTACTTGGCCCACGTCATCTCTCCCAGGTGGGTCAACGTTTGTCAAGGATGGAGGATGTTAGTAAATGAAATAAACTACCCATAACCCTTTTGACTCTTTGCAGATGAACCAAAGTTCTTATGTTTATTATCCTTTGTATTTAAATGGAACCGAAGCTGAAATGTAGCTGACCCCAGTGCTTTGTGTGAAACCAGTGATCAGGAAAATCAATCAATAGGACTGTACTTAACCATTTTGTTTTTACTCTGACATAGCCCAAATTCCCAAATGTAACTGATCCAGAGCAGGTGTTTTCTGTGATGAATAAGATCAAAAGATGCTTTCATTTATCAATTATGTAAACCAGATAATGTAGAAAGAGCTTCATGGTCAATAGGTCATCTTTTTCTTGGTCTGTCTTCTGTTAACCTCCCATAGTATATAAAGGGATGCCTATTATTATAGATGTGTGTTGTAATGGACAAAATTATGTACTTGACAAACGCACTATAATTAGGGTGACCGGATGTCCCATTTTTATAGGGACAGTCCCTTTGGGGGGACTTTTTCTTATATAGGCACCTATTACCCCCTACCTCCTGTCCCGTTTTTTCACAGTTGTTATCTGGTCACCCTAACTATAATTGATAAAATTAGTTACTGAGAAAATGGACAAGAAATAGCATAGTATAGCAGCTGTGCTGTGTAATCAATGTAACAGCAGACCATTAAGTGATGTGTTGATCAATGTCTAAGTCATTAAGAGCTGAATATTTTTACAGATGTAATTAGCTTATTGATTAGGTTACACTAAGAATATTCAAAGTAAGCAAAATGTCAGTAAATTCAACCCTGGAAAAAAGCATGGGAGAGGACTTTCTCTGTTCTAAACTGGTATACAAAGTGTGGATTTGGGGATGATAGAAGTGAACTGAAGTAAAGTTGCCATCGCTTCTCCAGTTATAGAGAGCTAGTATGTATGTTTCCTTTCTGTATTCTTTAAAGCACTATATTCAGTATTGCTTAATTCTTACTCAAATAAAACTTCCACTGAGTTAGTTATTTGACATCATGTTTTATTAGATACAAACACACCACAAGGGGAAGCACTGTCTCTCCTGAAGTTAGATAGCATTTAGCTTTCTGTATGTTTCTGAACCACCCTATGAGATTTTCTATTCAATTCAATGAGATTGTTTGGAAGAAAAAATCTATCATGAGGTTTCCATAAAAATCTCTAGTGAATGTTTCCATAAGGGATAATCATAGAATATCAGGGTTGGAAGGGACCTCTGGAGGTCATCAGTCCAACCCTCTGCTTAAAGCAGGATCAGTCCCCAACTAAATCATCTCAGACAGGGCTTTGTCAAGCCTGACCTTAAAAACCTCTAAGGAAGGAGATTCCACCACCTCCCTATATAACCCATTCCAGTGCTTCACCATCCTCCTAGTGAAAAAGTTTTCCCTAATATCCAACCTAAACCTCCCCCACTGCAACTTGAGACCATTACTCCTTGTTCTGTCATCTGCTACCACTGAGAACAGTCTAGATCCATCCTCTTTGGAACCCCCTTTCAGGTAGTTGAAAGCAACTATCAAATCCCCACTCATTCTTCTCTTCTGCAGACTAAGTAATCCCAGTTCCCTCAGCCTCTCCTCATAAGTCATGTGTTCCAGTCCCCTAATCATTTTTGTTGCCCTCTGCTGGACTCTTTCCAATTTTTCCACATCCTTCTTGTAGTGTGGGGCCCAAAACTGGACACAGTACTCCAGATGAGGCCTCACCAATGTCGAATAGAGGAGAACGATCACGTCCCTCAATCTGCTGGCAATGCCCCCTATGTATACATCCCAAAATGCCATTGACCTTCTTGGCAACAAGGGTACACTGTTGACTCATATCCAGCTTCTCGTCCACTGTAACCCCTCAGTCCTTTTCTGCAGAACTGCTGCCGAGCCATTCGGTTCCTAGTCTGTAGCAGTGCGTGGGATTCTTCCGTCCTAAGTGCAGGACGCTGCACTTGTCCTTGTTGAACCTCATCAGATTTCTTTTGGCCCAATCCTCTAATTTGTCTAGGTCCCTCTGTATCCTATCCCTACCCTCCAGCATATCTACCTCTCCTCCCAGTTTAGTGTCATAACTTTATCATAACTAGCCATTTTCATACATTCCTAATTTTTCAGAACGTTCATATATATTTGGTGTGACAGGTTTCAGAGTAACAGCCGTGTTAGTCTGTATTCGCAAAAAGAAAAGGAGTACTTGTGGCACCTTAGAGACTAACCAATTTATTTGAGCATAAGCTTTCATGAGCTACAGCTTACTTCATCGGATGCATACTGTGGAAAGTATAGAAGATCTTTTTATACACACAAAGCATGAAAAAATGGGTATTTATCACTACAAAAGGTTTTCTCTCCCCCCACCCCACTCTCCTGCTGGTAATAGCTTATCTAAAGTGATCACTCTCCTTACAATGTGTATGATAATCAAGGTGGGCCATTTCCAGCACAAATCCAGGGTTTAACAAGAACGTCTGAGGAAGGGGTTGGGGGTAGGAAAAAACAAGGGGAAATAGGTTACCTTGCATAATGACTTAGCCACTCCCAGTCTCTATTCAAGCCTAAGTTAATTGTGTCCAATTTGCAAATGAATTCCAATTCAACAGTCTCTCGCTGGAGTCTGGTTTTGAAGTCTTTTTGTTATAATATCGCAACCTTCATGTCTGTAATCGCGTGACCAGAGAGATTGAAGTGTTCTCCGACTGGTTTATGGATGTTATAATTCTTGACATCTGATTTGTGTCCATTTATTCTTTTACGTAGAGACTGTCCAGTTTGACCAATGTACATGGCAGAGGGGCATTGCTGGCACATGATGGCATATATCACATTGGTGGATGTGCAGGTGAACGAGCCTCTGATAGTGTGGCTGATGTTATTAGGCCCTGTGATGGTGTCCCCTGAATAGATATGTGGGCACAATTGGCAACGGGCTTTGTTGCAAGGATAGGTTCCTGGGTTAGTGGTTCTGTTGTGTGGTATGTGGTTGCTGGTGAGTATTTGCTTCAGGTTGGGGGGCTGTCCGAAGGCAAGGACTGGCCTGTCTCCCAAGATTTGTGAGAGTGTTGAGTCATCCTTCAGGATAGGTTGTAGATCCTTAATAATGCATTGGAGGAGTTTTAGTTGGCGGCTGAAGGTGACGGTAAGTGGTGTTCTGTTATTTTCTTTGTTAGGCCTGTCCTGTAGTAGGTGACTTCTGGGAACTCTTCTGGCTCTATCAATCTGTTTCTTCACTTCTGCAGGTGGGTACTGTAGTTGTAAGAATGCTTGATAGAGATCTTGTAGGTGTTTGTCTGAGGGGTTGGAGCAAATGTGGTTGTATCGCAGAGCTTGGCTGTAGACAATGGATCGTGTGGTGTGGTCAGGGTGAAAGCTGGAGGCATGTAGGTAGGAATAGCAGTCAGTAGGTTTCCGGTATAGGGTGGTGTTTATGTGACCATCGTTTATTAGCACTGTAGTGTCCAGGAAGTGGATCTCTTGTGTGGACTGGACCAGGCTGAGATTGTTGGCCCTGCTTTGAGCAGGGGGTTGGACTAGATGACCTCCTGTGGTCCCTTCCAACCCGGATAGTCTGTGATTCTATGATGGTGGGATGGAAATTGTTGAAATCATGGTGGAATTCCTCAAGGGCTTCTTTTCCATGGGTCCAGATGATGAAGATGTCATCAATATAGTGCAAGTAGAGTAGGGGCATTAGGGGACGAGAGCTGAGGAAGCGTTGTTCTAAGTCGGCCATAAAAATGTTGGCATACTGTGGGGCCATGCGGGTACCCGTAGCAGTGCCGCTGATTTGAAGGTATACATTGTCCCCAAATGTAAAATAGTTATGGGTAAGGACAAAGTCACAAAGTTCAGCCACCAGGTTCGTCGTGACATTATCGGGGATAGTGTTCTTGACGGCTTGTAGTCCATCTTTGTGAGGAATGTTGGTGTAGAGGGCTTCTACATCCATAGTGGCCAGGATGGTGTTATCAGGAAGATCACCGATGGATTGTAGTTTCCTCAGGAAGTCAGTGGTGTCTTGAAGGTAGCTGGGAGTGCTGGTAGCGTAGGGCCTGAGGAGGGAGTCTACATAGCCAGACAATCCTGCTGTCAGGGTGCCAATGCCTGAGATGATGGGGAGCCCAGGATTTCCAGGTTTATGGATCTTGGGTAGTAGATAGAATATCCCAGGTCGGGGTTCCAGGGCTGTGTCTGTGAGGATTTGATCTTGTGCTTTTTCAGGGAGTTTCTTGAGCAAATGCTGTAGTTTGTTTTGGTAACTCTCAGTGGGATCAGAGGGTAATGGCTTGTAGAAAGTGGTGTTGGAGAGCTGCCGAGCAGCCTCTTGTTCATATTCCAACCTATTCATAATGACAACAGCATCTCCTTTGTCAGCCTTTTTGATTATGATGTCAAGTTGTTTCTGAGGCTGTGGATGGCATTGTGTTCTGCACGGCTGAGGTTGTGGGGCAAGTGATGCTGCTTTTCCACAATTTCAGCCCGTGCACATCGGCGGAAGCACTCTATGTAGAAGTCCAGTCTGCTGTCTCGACCTTCAGGAGGAGTCCACCTAGAAGCCTTCTTTTTGTAGTGTTGGTAGGAAGGTCTCTGTGGATTAGTATGTTGTTCAGAGGTGTGTTGGAAATATTCCTTGAGTTGGAGACGTCGAAAATAGGATTCTAGGTCACCACAGAACTCTATCATGTTCGTGGGGGTGGAGGGGCAGAAGGAGAGGCCCCGAGATAGGACAGCTGCTTCTGCTGGGCTAAGAGTATAGTTGGATAGGTTAACAATAAGTTTTTCCATCTCCGGTCAATGCCCAAGGAAGATTGCTTTAAAAATGTTTGGACATTTTGAGCAAAATTCCTCAACTATTTTTGATTTATCTGAAAGAATCTATATTCTAATCTCATTAATTCATTGCAAATGACTGACTGACAATTTTTGCAAATTGTCAAGTAAACAAACAAAGATAATACACTGTAAAATGTACCACACTTCATTAATTTATTTTGACAACTGTAATTTGCTTCTGATTATTTATGATCATACCTCACAGCATCCATGTAAAGGTACTGTAGGATAATGTGTAAAACTAATGAAGCCTTAGAAATGGGATATGTCACTACTCCTTTGAAGTTAAATCTTTGCTGAGTGACAGCCAGCCTTTTATGCAGATTAAGTGTGTGGACCAATGGAATGTTTATCCTCCCTCCACTGTATATATTTTTCCCACTGGAAACACAATTAGATCAAAACAGATAAAGTTTGAAATATGAAAATTTGGATGTGCAGCACCCTTCCTGAGAGACAGTGCCTTGTTTTGAAGGGAAACATTAAAAAATAAATAGGTATAAGCAATTGAAAAGCAAATGAAAATTGAAAAGCATGCTCAGTGAACATAGAATTTGTTTTTTACATCAGTCTGTACCTTGTCCCTGCCTAGCCTGACAGGCACAGGAATTGCTGTTTGTGGACAGCTGTTGGGACACTTTGCATAAGGGGGACTCGAAGTGACTCAGCGAAACACATGTAGCAAAATTCTCCTCCATCAAAATCCACCCACAAACAAACAAACCCATGCCTCAGCAGTAGGGTTAATCAGGAGAGAATATCAGGCATGGTGGGGGGAGGAGGGGACACAGATCCCATAATTTGAAGGACTCCTTGCAATGTTTTCTGTATTCATAAAGTGTAATCCACACCCCATTTTAAGGAGGTCAAACTCCCTTTCATTTCAGTACAGCCAGGATTTTTAAGGACAGAAGGAATAACTATGATTTAGTCTGATCTTCTGCATAATGCATTCTTCAAGTGATAGGATTTTATTATTATGTAAACAATTCTTTCTATACAGATACACTACTTATTAATCCAGTTTGGCCATAACATTTTCAAACAAACAAAAATAACAGCTGCAGCCAAGGTTATAGTCCATCTAAAATGGTATGACTGTCACATCCTAATTGGGCCCATTTAAATGATAGTAGTATTATGTAGAAGCAATATATTTTCATTTTAAAATCAAATGTTATTGATTTTATTTTATTGACATTTACATGACATATCCAGATATTTCCTAGTACCCTCATATTTGAATGGTTAGTGAGGGTAGCATTGTATGTTTTCCCTTTTATTCATTTGTATAAAGAACATGAAGTGCAAAAAGCTAAATTATTTCAGCATTAAGCTTGTGCATTTTAAATTATTCAAAGTTGAGTTTCTAGTAGCAAAATCCAATAGAATAACTCTGATGCACTGGAGAGACAAGATGAATATCTTTACATATCTTTTGTTTTATTTGAATAACTCCGCGTAAATGCAAAAGCATGTCTCTGTCACCAACAGAAGTTTGTCCAATAAAAGATGCTATCCCACCCACCTTGTCTCTCTAGTATCCTGGGTCCAAAATGGCTACATTGTACATTTGCAGAATTTTTCTAGTTAAATATGTAGCTCAGCATTTTATCTGCACTCAAACTTATGCCATAACACATTTCAATTATACCATGTGGTTCAGCTAGTCTTTTTGTTGAAACTTTAATATTTTTAGCTGTATACATTAGTGCTGCGTTAATATTTTTTGCATTCACTTTTATATAATCTTAACATTTTAAAATTATTTCTCTGGGCTCATTTGACTCTCATCAAAATGACTATTTAATCATTGCTGTTTAGTTCATTATTTTCATATCGCTGTGACGTCTCCTTAAGTATGTAGACATCGGTCAGATGTTCACTCTTCTAATGCATATCTGTGTAATATTAGAAACATTAATTTCAAGATAGAACAAATATATTTAATCTCAATGTTCTGCTCTGTAAGCACAAGACTGAATCTAAAGTTCCTGCATCACTATAGCTAATTGCTGTTATATGTAAGCAGCTCTATTGCTCCATCACAGGGCAGTAGTGCACACACACCCACACCCACATACCTTCTTATTTATTATCTCTTCTGCTCATATGTTTCAAACCAGGAAGGCCCCAGACAGGCTTCCAGGTGCATCTTACAGGCGCTAAGAGTGAGAGTGCTCACCTACATCAAGCCCAATTTTGATGTTCTGCTGGGTGACCTTGGGCAAGTTACTTCTCTCTGAGACTCAGCTTCCCCATCTGTAAAATGGGGATAATGACACTGACCTGCTTTGTGAAGTGCTTTGAGATCTACCAAGGAAAAGTGCTAAATGAGAGCTGGGTATTATGATTATTATTTATTTATTTTATTTTGCGGGACAAAAAAAGTCACACAGGAAACTAAAAATTATGAGGAATTTATTCCTCTGTGTAAATATCTCTGTATAACCTTATTTTCATTATACCTCTACTTCTGATATTTATATGATTCAACACTAAAAGGAAGGGTGGAATGTAGAAAACTTTGGGACTAAAATGAGTGTTGCTGGAAATCAGCAACATTTTCAGAGCTCTGTTTCCTCTACCTAATTGTGTGTTTAAGGATGCAGAGAAATGAAGTGACAATGAAATGAAATCTCTAGCAGAACTCTTGAACATATAGTACAAATATCCAAGACCAATATTTCTAACAGTTAGTCTTCCTATCCCATATATTGGATATTATAATAAATGTATTGTAAAAGAAGAAACTGTTAAGAGTGATCTCAGTAATTCCAATTGTAGGAAGATCAATCTACTAAAAGGAAAGAATTCAAGAAATGTGGGATTGAGGTATTGTGCTATTAGTTCATTATCCAGTGGCCTCAATCTGGTATTGCACAGCAAGAAATAATTGACCCTCTTTCTATTTGGAGGCCAGTATCAGGTCCAAATGGAGCAATATTGAGGGTCATAACCAAAGTAAGGAAAGGGTATGTGTGATGATAAAATGTAGTATTTGCATAACAGTTTATGTACTCAGAATGGTGTACTGTAATTAAATGCTGAATTCTTAAAACATCCCTATGATCTACTGTAACTATGTCAATATGCTTATACCGAAGACGACCGAAGAAGATACTGAGCTAGGAGGAGAACTCCAGGGAGAGTTCTGTGTTCAGTCTAGTAGGTCATGCTTCTTCCAGTGTATGTTATGAGGCAGTGCAGTAGGGATTGTTGGCTGTGAGGTGGCCATGTTTAGTTGTCTATCCCTCATCATATGAGGCAGTTGGGAGAGGATTTGTGGTGAATTTTCTTGGAAGAAGCAAGAAAACTGTAGTAAGATGACCTGGGCTTCTGTCATCAGTTTCACATCACATGTTACTAGAGCCCTACAATTATGCCCAGAAGGACCATGCAGCCTCCTCCCTCCCTTCCTTACTGAAGAGGTTGAACCGCTCACCTGCATTTGTGCTCAGATGTGGTTCTAATGATATGCAGAAGATACGCAGAATATGTGAACTGTCCTGGACCAGCTCTGCACTTGATATAGGTAACACTATTAAGCCTTCCACCTACACTGAAACAAGCTCTATTCCCCTGCTGTGTGAATTATTGCCAAAGGCTGGCAAGGCAATGGGCTCTGTGATAAAGAATGCCATAAGACACTCTTCTTCAGGTTATACAAGTCCCTCTCTCCTCCAGCTCAGGATATAGGTGTAAGAAAGCCACCACTCATGGCTTCTCTCTCCCCATGGATAGGAGAGGCCTCCCCCTGCCCTTCTCTCCCACAATGTGGGAGAGGCTGAAGAAAAGGCTACCTATGATGACAAGGAAGCAGGGGCTTTTAAAAAAGCCCACCTCTTAGCTGTACTCTTCTCCTTTCCTCACAAGGAGGACTTAAACAGAGAAAGAGACCTCTCATATGGAGGGGTGAGCAAGAGATCTCCCTGCTGGTTCTCCTTTCCTCATAGATGACAGAGGGTGGAGAGTGGATTTCAGACAGGGTAGAAGAATGAGAAATTGGAGCTACAGCAGCAGAACCCATGTTATGAGGGGGTGGGTGGGGGTGTTTTCTAGCGCTGGGTCTCTAGGTGCTTCATGGGAGCTGTGGGAAGCAGCCAGGCCACCGCTTTCTGTAGCTTCCATTGGCCGGGAATGGCAAACAGCAGCCACTGGGAGCTGCGAGCGGCCATACCTACGGATGCTCAGGTAAACAAAGCGTCTCGTGGCCCGCCAGGGCTTATGCTGAACAAGCCACAAACCAAGTTTGGGAACCCCTGCTGCTAGTTCAAAATCTCCAAGGGAAAGAATCCCAGGGACCTCTGTTTCTATTTGTTGTTTTTCCCCATCAATTCACAGCGGGGGTAAATCACCAGTACTCCATTTAAATCAGTTACACCAGCTAGAACCCTGGCCTGGTTTTTCCATCTTAGTCAAGTCTAAAGAGGGTGTGGGTGTGTGTGTGTGTGTGTGTGTGTGAGAGAGAGAGAGAGAGAGAGAGAGAGAGAGAGAGACAGAGTGAATGGGGGTGGAGCACTGGGAATACGTACCTGGTTTTCCCCCCAGTTCCACTGGATATTATTACACAGGGACACACTTTTCTTCTTGGCTGGCAAAAGGACCTGAGTTTTGACTAGTGTAGATAAGAAAATTTTCAGAAGCGCCTATGTCCCAGTTTCAACAGAGTCTTTGGAGCTGAAGCCCCTTTCACTTTCAATAAGAGTTAGGGCTTGTCTATATTTACAGAGCTACAGCTGCACCACTGGAGTGCTTACTGAAGATGGTATAGGTACTCCACTGCCCCAAGAGGTAGTAGCTATATTGACAGGAGAAGCCCTGTCTTGCCCTGTCCTGTCAACATAAGTGCTGTCTACACCATGGATTAGGTAGATATAACTGTGTCACTAAGGGGTGTGGATTTTCCTCACCCCTCAGTGACATAGTTATACTGATGTAAGTTTGTACTGTAGACCAGAGCTTAGGCTTCTAAATGGCTATGCCCCTTTTGAAAATGGGATGTAGGTGCTGAAGTGACTTAGGTACTTTGGAAAATTTTACAAGAGATAAACACCTGGATCGCTGTGTGTTTATATTTAATCTGACCTTTTTAACGCTTGCCCATCATTGGGTTTGATCAAGTATTTTATTTATGGAATTATGTCACTTTAACAATCACATTTGCCCAACCCCGTTCCCTGCAAAAATGGATAATTGAAAAAATATTTAGCATTTACTGTTGTGATACTACAGCTTCTTCACTAGCACAGTGTGAGCTTGAACATGATGGCAAAGCTAGTTCATCTAGTTGATAAGAGAATGGAGGGGAAACTCAGGTTTTTTTCATTTCCGGGCCCCAACGGACTAAGTCATTTGTTGAGTGGAGTTTTCTCTTGTGTTCTGACAATTAGTTTTACTCAAATATTATCATTGTTTGAATCTGCACTGAGGGAAACATGCTATCTACATTAGCAGAGGAATAATGCAGTGTTGGCAGATAAACTAATCTCATTAGCGGTGCACCTCATATTTCACGGATTTTTTTTAATAGCAAAACAATGCACTCAATCTCAAGTAATCAAGCTCAGTAAAAGTAGATTAATTAGATCCAAGACAAAGTTCAAAATTATAACTCCTTTAGGGAACGTCTGTTCAGAAAATGACAGGTTTCAGAGTAACAGCCGTGTTAGTCTGTATTCGCAAAAAGAAAAGGAGTACTTGTGGCACCTTAGAGACTAACCAATTTATTTGAGCATGAGCTTTCGTGAGCTACAGCTCACTTCATCAGATGCATATCGTGGAAACTGCAGCAGACTTTATATATACACAGAGAATATGAACCAATACCTCCTCCCACCCCACTGTCCTGCTGGTAATAGCTTATCTAAAGTGATCATCAGGTGGGCCATTTCCAGCACAAATCCAGGTTTTCTCACCCTCCACCCCCCCACACAATTTCACTCTCCTGCTGGTGATAGCCCATCCAAAGTGACAACTCTTTACACAATGTGCATGACAATCAAGTTGGGCTATTTCCTGCACAAATCCAGGTTTTCTCACATCCCCCCCCACCCCCATACACACACAAACTCACTCTCCTGCTGGTAATAGCTCATCCAAACTGACCACTCTTCAAGTTTAAATCCAAGTTAAACCAGAACATCTGGGGGGGGGGGGTAGGAAAAAACAAGAGGAAACAGGCTACCTTGCATAATGACTTAGCCACTCCAAGTCTCTATTTAAGCCTAAATTAGTAGTATCCAATTTGCAAATGAATTCCAATTCAGCAGTTTCTCGCTGGAGTCTGGATTTGAAGTTTTTTTTGTTTTAAGATAGCGACCTTCATGTCTGTGATTGCGTGACCAGAGAGATTGAAGTGTTCTCCGACTGGTTTATGAATGTTATAATTCTTGACATCTGATTTGTGTCCATTTATTCTTTTACGTAGAGACTGTCCAGTTTGACCAATGTACATGGCAGAGGGGCATTGCTGGCACATGATGGCATATATCACATTGGTGGATGTGCAGGTGAACGAGCCTCTGATAGTGTGGCTGATGTTATTAGGCCCTGTGATGGTGTCCCCTGAATAGATATGTGGGCACAATTGGCAACGGGCTTTGTTGCAAGGATAAGTTCCTGGGTTAGTGGTTCTGTTGTGTGGTATGTGGTTGTTGGTGAGTATTTGCTTCAGGTTGCGGGGCTGTCTGTAGGCAAGGACTGGCCTGTCTCCCAAGATTTGTGAGAGTGTTGGGTCATCCTTTAGGATAGGTTGTAGATCCTTAATAATGTGTTGGAGGGGTTTTAGTTGGGGGCTGAAGGTGACGGCTACTGGCGTTCTGTTATTTTCTTTGTTAGGCCTGTCCTGTAGTAGGTAACTTCTGGGAACTCTTCTGGCTCTATCAATCTGTTTCTTTACTTCTGCAGGTGGGTATTGTAGTTGTAAGAAAGCTTGACAGAGATCTTGTAGGTGTTTGTCTCTGTCTGAGGTGGGATGGAAATTGTTGAAATCATGGTGGAATTCCTCAAGGGCTTCTTTTCCATGGGTCCAGATGATGAAGATGTCATCAATATAGCGCAAGTAGAGTAGAGGCTTTAGGGGACGAGAGCTGAGGAAGCGTTGTTCTAAATCAGCCATAAAAATGTTGGCATACTGTGGGGCCATGCGGGTACCCATAGCAGTGCCGCTGATCTGAAGGTATACATTGTCCCCAAATGTGAAGTAGTTATGGGTAAGGACAAAGTCACAAAGTTCAGCCACCGGGTTAGCCGTGACATTATCGGGGATAGTGTTCTTGATGGCTTCTAGTCCCACCACCAACCTCAGCCTGGTCCAGTCCACACAAGAGATCCACTTCCTGGACACTACAGTGCTAATAAACAATGGTCACATAAACACCACCCTATACCGGAAACCTACTGACCGCTATTCCTACCTGCATGCCTCCAGCTTTCACCCTGACCACACCACACGATCCATCGTCTACAGCCAAGCTCTGCGATACAACCGCATTTGCTCAAACCCCTCAGACAGAGACAAACACCTACAAAATCTCTGTCAAGCTTTCTTACAACTACAATACCCACCTGCAGAAGTAAAGAAACAGATTGATAGAGCCAGAAGAGTTCCCAGAAGTCACCTACTACAGGACAGGCCTAACAAAGAAAATAACAGAACGCCAGTAGCCGTCACCTTCAGCCCCCAACTAAAACCCCTCCAACGCATTATTAAGGATCTACAACCTATCCTAAAGGATGACCCAACACTCTCACAAATCTTGGGAGACAGGCCAGTCCTTGCCTACAGACAGCCCCGCAACCTGAAGCAAATACTCACCAACAACCACATACCACACAACAGAACCACTAACCCAGGAACTTATCCTTGCAACAAAGCCCGTTGCCAATTGTGCCCACATATCTATTCAGGGGACACCATCACAGGGCCTAATAACATCAGTCACACTATCAGAGGCTCGTTCACCTGCACATCCACCAATGTGATATATGCCATCATGTGCCAGCAATGCCCCTCTGCCATGTACATTGGTCAAACTGGACAGTCTCTACGTAAAAGAATAAATGGACACAAATCAGATGTCAAGAATTATAACATTCATAAACCAGTTGGAGAACACTTCAATCTCTCTGGTCATGCAATCACAGACATGAAGGTCGCTATCTTAAAACAAAAAAACTTCAAATCCAGACTCCAGCGAGAAACTGCTGAATTGGAATTCATTTGCAAATTGGATACTACTAATTTAGGCTTAAATAGAGACTTGGAGTGGCTAAGTCATTATGCAAGGTAGCCTGTTTCCTCTTGTTTTTTCCTACCCCCCCCCCCCAGATGTTCTGGTTTAACTTGGATTTAAACTTGAAGAGTGGTCAGTTTGGATGAGCTATTACCAGCAGGAGAGTGAGTTTGTGTGTGTATGGGGGTGGGGGGGGGGATGTGAGAAAACCTGGATTTGTGCAGGAAATAGCCCAACTTGATTGTCATGCACATTGTGTAAAGAGTTGTCACTTTGGATGGGCTATCACCAGCAGGAGAGTGAATTTTTGTGTGGGGGTGGAGGGTGAGAAAACCTGGATTTGTGCTGGAAATGGCCCACCTGATGATCACTTTAGATAAGCTATTACCAGCAGGACAGTGGGGTGGGAGGAGGTATTGGTTCATATTCTCTGTGTATATATAAAGTCTGCTGCAGTTTCCACGATATGCATCTGATGAAGTGAGCTGTAGCTCACGAAAGCTTATGCTCTAATAAATTGGTTAGTCTCTAAGGTGCCACAAGTACTCCTTTTCTTTTTGTTCAGAAAATGATGCTCTGTTTCAGCATTTCTAACCATAAGAGATTGGAATAAAAGAGTTTGAATAAAGGTTGGACTTAACTTGTCTCTTAGTTCAGTAAGAATTTAAACTTCAGAAAAACATTCTACTATCTCTAATTGGAATCCTGCTCTAAAAGACTGCACCACATTGGGATTAGAAAAATGGATAGGAAGGATTAGTGGTACAGCAAGATAGTGACATTACCTTCATTTCTGGAGATACGGTTTTATGAGCCATATCAACCATAAGTTTGATAGTTGCTCTTGGGAAGTTATGTATATCCTAAAATCATTACAACTGCACTCAGGCACAAATTTTAACAAGAAGGGAGTGTGACAGGGAGTACTTGGCCCTTTGCAGTCCCCTGCTGGAGGCCTCATGACCCTACTACACCCTACATCAGGAGAGCAGCAGCAAATGTGGGTTCTCCAGGCCTTTCTAGAGGCTGCATAAGAAGCAACCAATCAGATCCCAGTAGGCTTAGTGAAAAGGAGCTGCTGGGGCTTTATAGGTCAGTTCCTGGCTGGGATCTGAGTGATGAAGAAGGATGCTCTGCTCTGGCCACAGGAGCCTGAGAGATAACTACAAGTTGAGTTCTGGCTGCATTTTGCTTTCTGCAAGGAGACAGTGGGCATGAGAACTGTAACCCTAAGGTAACAGGTAGAAGGAAAGGAACCGGGTGGGAAGAAGCTCAGGGAAAACAGTAGCAGCTAATTGAAGAAGTTAAAGGGAGCAGTGTGTGACTTCTGTTCATAGACACCTGGGTCTCCCCAACAGTCAGTGCTGGAGTGGCTTAAGCCCTGCAAAGGGGACACAGATAGTTTAAAACCCAAGAAAAGGGATAAGATTTAAAAGGGCCCAGAGACAGGGCTGAAGTCCTGGTGAGGGTGCACCGACCATTCCAGTAGGACTCTATAGTAAGCCCTGAGACCGGGATATGTTTCCTTTAGAAGCCTGAACAAAGGGCTGAATTTAATGGAGCCCAAGAGGGGCTGAAGAGAGAAGGTGCCCTCAAGAGTAGGGGGCTGAGTTCATGTTGAGCCAGGGACTGGAAAACTGGTTTGGATTTGAATACCACAGAAGGGATTGTTCATCCATTTTAGACTATATGACTTGGCCAGAGGACTGAGCCACAAAAGACCTACCTACTAAGGTCAACAACCTATATGGGGCACCAGGAGCTGAAGAAATTGCAGCACCAAACCCATGCAACAGGAGTCACTGATGAGAGATGAGTGTCCCCCACCACAGGGAGATTGTTCCAGTTGTTAATCTACCAAGGGTGGATTCTCAGACCTTTGCTGTCTTCAGATCAAGACTGGATGCCTTTCTGGAGGATATGCTTCAGCCAAACACAAGTTAATGGTTTCAATGCAGGGGTAACTGTGAAATTTAAGGGCCTATGATTTACAGGTCAAACGAGATAACATAATGGTCCCTTCTAGCTTTAAACTCTATGAATCAGGCACCAGTAAAGAGAAACTGTAAATAGGTTATCCTTCATTTTTATTATTTGCTAGGTACTCTACAGACAATAAATATGCATATAAGCCCAATCCAGCAAAGCACTTAACCTGTTCTTAACTTTTAGCTTGTGCAAGTGCTTTGAATAGGGATGGATTTCAGTACATCCTCAGGCTAACCTGTGCTTAAGTGCTTTGCTGAACTGGGGTCACCGTTTACACATCCCTTTATTACTTTTACTTATGTTAAGTAACAACCCTGAACCATAATTGTACCAGTGATTTCTGGGACATATTACTCCTAGGGAAATTCTGTGCCAAAAAATAAAATCTGCACACAATATTCTAAAATTCTGCATATTTTATTTGTCAAAATAACATTATATAATCATGCCAGTTTGAATTATTTATGGTAATTTATTTCAAAATACCTATCAGCAACTATGTAACAGTACAGACACACACACAAATTCCTCCAGGAGTAGAGAGTTAAGGAAAGCGCTATTACAACCTGTGATGGTGCCCCCCATAAGGCTTTATGGAAATATATGACATATGCCATATAACATCTCTGTAAAGGTTATGAACAACTGAATCTATTATTCCTATTTGTATGCATGTATCATTTTTGTATTCAAAGTTATGAATATTGGCTGTGTACTAGCTTGATTTCTAAATAACCTTAGTGTAGAGTATTTGGTCAATTCCTTGAGAAAGGAATGTGCAAATTAGGTACCCAATCAAGAAACACTTAAAGGACAATGGATCTTGGAATGCTCCAGTCCACATAAGAAGTCTACCTGAGGACATTCAAGGAAGCATGTGAACTATGGATTCTACCAGTAAGTTCTGAGTCATGCATAGACATGTGACTCCAGAACTCCATCTTGGAGCTGGACTTTTCATAGGAGAGAGGAGGAGGGTCTCCACCCACAAGAGAAAGTCTATTTAAGCCCATGGGAGACCCCTCCATTTTGTCCTCAGCTGGCTAAGGAGATAGCCTCTCCACTCCAAGGATACCTGAAAGAAACTGGAACAAAGGACAGTAACTACAGGAGGTGTGAGTGACTGATGGACCCAGACTAGAAGGAGACTAGTCTGTAAAAGGAAACTTACTGGGTGAAGTTTTTATCTGTATTCAGTTTTCTTAGATATAGACGTGCATGTTCTATTTTATTTTGCTTGGTAATTCACTTTGTTTTGTCTGTTACTTGGAACCACTTAAATCCTGCTTTCTGTATTTAATAAAATCACTTTTTACTTATTAATTAACCCAGAGTATGTATTAATACGGGGGAGGGGAGCAAACAGCTGTGTTTCTCTCTATCAGTGTTATAGAGGGTGAACAATTTATGAGTTTATCCTGTATAAGCTTTATACAGGGTAAAACAGATTTATTTGGGGTTTGGACCCCATTGGGAGTTGGGCATCTGAGTGTTAAAGACAGGAACACTTCTTAAGCTGCTTTCAGTTAAGCCTGCAGTTTTGGGGCACATGGTTCAGACCCTGGGTCTGTGATGGAGCAGACTGGCGTGTCTGGCTCAGCAAGACAGGGTGCTGGAGTCCCAAGCTGGCAGGGAAAACAGGGGCAGAAGTAGTCTTGGCACATCAGTTGGCAGCCCCAAGTGGGTTTCTGTGATCTAATCTGTCACACAACCCAGTTCCTGTTTCTCTGCCTCCATTTCCAACCCCCCGGCCCAGCCCAGACACTCACGTGCACCGCCTCCCCACCAGAGCCCAGCTGCATGCCCACCCCCAGTCCAGACACTCACAGCCCCTCCGCACCAGAGCCCAGCTGTGGGCCACTCACACCCCAGACACTCGCACCCCCAGGGATCCAGAGCGTGAAACAGCCTGATGCTGGGGCTTGTGTGGAGATTCCTGCACACCACCTTCAGCACCTGCTGAGAACTGCAGCTCCAGCAGGGAACCCTCCAGCTCCCTCCTCCTCCTCCCACAAGCAGTGTCTTCTACTTGCAAGCTGTGTTCTGCCAGATCCAGCAGCCCCAAGTGGTGGCAAGCAGCTCTGCATCCCATTTCTGTGAAGGGAAAGAAAATTTTGCACAAAAACCTGTTAATTTCTGCACACATTCTCCATGTGCAGTGGCACAGAATTCTGATGGGGTAACATATGTACTTTTCAGGCATTCATAGGGCCAAGCTAGTAGAGGGAGTAATGTATTTTGCAGAGGTGTATGAAAAATTCCAAATTCAGAAACCTCAGATTTGTGTCCAATTTCATGTAAACCCTACCATATTTTGCTCAGAACACTTGCTCTGAGTGGTCCATATTTGTTATTCATATTAAAGTGGGGCCTCTGAGTACTCGTTGCGATTGGTGCTGCAAAGCTGCCGTGTCCTAGAAAGTTTATAATCTAATCTGAAACAAAATGCAACACGAGTGTAACAACAGAAGGGGAAATGGAATGAGGGAGAGATTATGCTATTGCACAACTTAATGGTTTTAAAGAATCCAAAAGCTTTTTCCTAAGATAAACAAATAAATAAAATCAGCTATCTGAGTGCCACACAATGAGTCATTTGGATGCCTCTCTCTGATTCAGGTAGGCAAGAGAAGGGAAGAGAGGAGCAGGTGCTCACAGCTGCTTAAGGAAGATTGTTTTCATCTGCCCCTATCAACCACTTGCTGCTTCCTGTTTTGGTGTATATAAAACTGTGTTAAAATTATAAGGTATCACTTTAAATGTTCAGGAGGTTTCCTAGTCCTCTTTGCAGGCTGGTGGGCTCTGAAGGGAAGCATGTGATCTGGGTCCAACAGCATTATTAGCATATCCTTCATCTAAACCCAGGATTTTCAAAAATAGGATCCTAAAGTTACGCTCATAAATCCATATTTAGGCACCCAAATGACTAGCCTGATTTTTCAAAAGTGCTAAACACCCACTGAGATCTTAGGAGAGCTACAGGGTGCTCAGCCCTTTTGGCTCATTCTAACTTTATGTGCCTGTTTGAAAATCTTGGTCCAAAGCATTTTATGAAGCTAAGTAACTATCCCTGTCTCTATCTCACAGATGGAGGAACCTTAAGTATGGATGTTGAAGGTGAAATCCTGGCTCTATTGAAGTCAATGGCAAAACTCCCATGCACTCGAACAGGGCCAGGATTTTACCCATAGGTCAAACTCAAGATCATACAGCAAGTTTTTAACAACACCAAGAATAGAATCCAGATCTCCTGCCTCCCAATTCTGGGCCAAAGTACTATGTTGTGTTTCAACTGTGTGTTCAAACGTTTTGACGGAGGTGTTGGACTGGCGAAATAATTGTAAATTTATTTTTATATAAAAAAAGTACGTAATCATTGGGAAATCTGGCTAACTCCTATTTTTAATCTATAATCTCCTTTGAACAAACTAGTTGGATGCTTTAAAAAAATGACTAACTTGGTGATTGAAAAACCTTCTTTGCATCTTGAAAATGAGATTTAGACATCATTTGGTAGATTGGTGCTCCACTGCCCTTCCAAAGTTTGCAATGTATTCCTCAAACTCAAAAGCGCTTATAAAATGAGCTAGCAAACAGTATTAGAGAGGCAGTAAATTTTAGTACTAACTCCTACACAACACAATGTTACTTTTTTTTTTGGCGGGGGGGGGGGGAACTGTACTCATGCTTGGGGCGGTGGAAGGAAATTTTTTTTTATTTATATATTGTGACAGGGCAAGGCCAGATGGCTATAGTAAAGTAATGGGAGACAAATATATTAGCCACAGGCTAAACAAATACCTGTTACCAGAATAAGCAAATGGCAGCTGCTCCAGGTCAATTAAGACACCTGGGACCAATTAAGATCTTTCCAGAAGGCAGGGAGGACAGCTAGATTGATTGGGATAGCTGAAGCCAATCATGGGCTGGCTGAAACTAGTTAAAAGCCTCCCAGTTAGTCAGGTGGGCGGGCATTTCAGGAGCTGTAGGAGGAAGTTGCACCGTTGGAGAGACTGAGCAGTACACACCATATCAGGCACAAGGAAGGAGGCCCTGAGGTAAGGGTGAAGTGGAACTTGAGGAAGTGGGGGCTGCTGTGGGGAAATAGCCCAGGGAATTGTACGTATCCTGTTTCTAAAAATTCAGCTACCATAGCTGATACTATTAAGGTCCCTGGGCTGGAGCCCGGAGTAGAGGGCAGGCTCGGGCTCCCCACTTTGCCCTCTGATGAATCACTGAGACTGGGAGTCAACAGAGATGGTGCAAGGGAGGATAACCTCTCCTTACCTCCCTCGCTGGCTTATGATGAAAATGGCTCAGTAGGCTGTGACCCTTGCCTCTAGAGAGAGAAGGGCTACGTGGAGGGTCTCTAAGGTGCCACAAGTACTCCTTTTCTTTTAGTGAGCCTCTGAGGCTATCGAAATCCGTCAGGAAACAAGGGACCCACGAAGACAAGGACAGACCTTTCTCACTATACATACACACACTCTAGAATTAAAACTGATGAAGGTCTATTCATATGAGGGCAGCGTTTGTAACCCTTATTCATATAGTGTAGCATTTGCTCACACTTGAGTAGGACTACTTGCATGACTAACTTCCATTCAATATGAGTGAGGGCTGCAGAATTTCACCTGTGGTATTTTTAGCTCTCATATACATGCTGTGATATCATCCTCTTTAAGAGGGTTCATTTCAGTGCTGAGACAAGTAGATAAAGTACATCTGCATCTTCAAAAGAACTCAAAAATATCTATTTTCAGGCATGCTTTTTGATACAAACAAGAGTAATTGTGATTCTTAGCTGGCCTATTCCCAGCATGTATGCAGGGTGCACAGTTGCAAAAGCCAGTAACTAAAGGGGAAGAAGTTTTGTAGCTTTTCCAGACCAATATCCAAGATACTGAACCTCAAAATGGTTCGTGCAGCTTGTCCTCATTGGAGGACAACAAACAAATTCATACTCAGAAGTGAAGGAACAGCAACACCTACCCATAGTAGAAACCCTCTTCCTGGAAAGGCCTGTACAGGAGTGTCAACTGGCAATTAATCACAGATCCCTTTATTCACAGAGCACCTAACACCAGAGGGCCAAAAGTGTAGTCACTTTCAGGGCTGTTGCTTCAGTGAAGGGGTTCAAAGCATCTATAGGACAACTGTATAATTGGTATTCACCTTGTTGTGTCATTAGGTCTGTAACCATGCTTCTCTAGCTATAAGAGGAGTATTGGTAGATGCTGGCAGCCAATGAACTTCCTGTGATTGGTTAGCTATATTTCACTTTCACAGGGAGTTTGCCATTCCCACCAGTTATAAAACTCTACCCTCACATTTTTAACTCATTAAACCTATATACTGCCTCCTTTGAAGGCTATGGGCTCTAGAGAATCTTCCTTTCTGAAGTGTGAAGCCTCAACTTGAGCACAATCAAATAACTTCTTGTAGTAGATATTGAAGCAAAACTAATGCAAGTAACTTTTCACCAAGGATGTCCATAGTAACTGCACCACTGAATGAAAGAATAGAAATATTGGACTAGATCCTCAGCTGATGAGTGGAGTGCCCCAAGGGTCGGTCCTGGGGCCGGTTTTATTCAATATCTTCATAAATGATCTGGAGGATGGTGTGGATTGCACTCTCAGCAAATTTGCGGATGATACTAAACTGGGAGGAGTGGTAGATACGCTGGAGGGGAGGGATAGGATACAGAAGGACCTAGACCAATTGGAAGATTGGGCCAAAAGGAATCTGATGAGGTTCAATAAGGATAAGTGCAGGGTCCTGCACTTAGGACGGAAGAACCCAATGCACAGCTACAGACTAGGGACCGAATGGCTAGGCAGCAGTTCTGCGGAAAAGGACCTAGGGGTGACAGTGGACGAGAAGCTGGATATGAGTCAGCAGTGTGCCCTTGTTGCCAAGAAGGCCAATGGCATTTTGGGATGTATAAGTAGGGGCATAGCGAGCAGATCGAGGGACGTGATCGTTCCCCTCTATTCGACATTGGTGAGGCCTCATCTGGAGTACTGTGTCCAGTTTTGGGCCCCACACTTCAAGAAGGATGTGGATAAATTGGAGAGAGTCCAGCGAAGGGCAACAAAAATGATTAGGGGACTGGAACACATGAGTTATGAGGAGAGGCTGAGGGAGCTGGGATTGTTTAGCCTGCAGAAGAGAAGAATGAGGGGGGATTTGATAGCTGCTTTCAACTACCTGAAAGGGGGTTCCAAAGAGGATGGCTCTAGACTGTTCTCAATGGTAGCAGATGACAGAACGAGGAGTAATGGTCTCAAGTTGCAGTGGGGGAGGTTTAGATTGGATATTAGGAAAAACTTTTTCACTAAGAGGGTGGTGAAACACTGGAATGCGTTACCTAGGGAGGTGGTAGAATCTCCTTCCTTAGAGGTTTTTAAGGTCAGGCTTGACAAAGCCCTGGCTGGGATTATTTAACTGGGAATTGGTCCTGCTTTGAGCAGGGGGTTGGACTAGATGACCTTCTGGGGTCCCTTCCAACCCTGATATTCTATGATTCTATGATTCTATGATGTAAACTGGCATGACTCCATTGACTTCAATGGAGGCTCTTGTCTATTGTCTACATGTGTATACACACTCTGTATGGCATATTTAGGTGGTGTGAATAGGGTCAAATCTTGTTTGTTTTCCTCACATGAATAATACCTTTGACTTCAAAGGGATTACTCACTTAAGAAAGGTTTCAGAGTAGCAGCCATGTTAGTCTGTATGCTCAAAAAGAAAAGCTAGTCTCTAAGGTGCCACAAGTACTCCTTTTCTTTTCACTTAAGAAAGGCATGCAGGGTTGGGCCTACCATTTCATCATGATTTTCTGTATGCTCATTTAAGTCCTCTAAAACAATTAATAAGTATTTCATTCTACTTAATCCTAGCATGGTACAAGATATCAGGTCAGAAATCTTAAAGAAAAATTTCCACAAATCAATGTCTTTGTTCTATTAGGTTTATCTATAGTTAATAATCAAAACCCATAGGTAACTGTATGTTTTGATTAATGATACTATTTTGTTCATTCTCTAAAATCAGCCTGAAGCTCTCCGTCTAACGTTAATTGTTCTGTTACATTTTCTTCATTAGTTTCTTCATGTTCACTAATGTCTTGATCCAATAAAACACTCTGTTCCCTTAACACTCTGATTCAGTATCTGATTCAGTTTTCAGTATTTGATCTGTAGAGGAAGTATCAGGGTATGTCTACACTACAAAATTAGGTCAAATTTATAGAAGTCGGTTTTTTAGAAATCGGTTTTCTATATTCAAGTGTGTGTGTCCCCACAGAAAATGCTCTAAGTGCATTAACTCGGCAGACTGCTTCCACAGTACCGAGGCTAGAGTCGACTTCCGGAGCGTTGCACTGTGGGTAGCTATCCCACAGTTCCCACAGTCTCCGCTGCCCATTGGAATTCTGGGTTGAGATACCAATGCCTGATGGGGCTAAAACATTGTCTGGGTGGTTCTGGGTACATATCGTCAGGCCCCCGTTCCCTCCCTCCCTCTGTGAAAGCAAGGGCAGACAATCGTTTCGCGCCTTTTTTCCTGAGTTACCTGTGCAGATGCCATACCACGGCAAGCATGGAGCCCGCTCAGCTCACTGTCACCGTATGTCTTCTGGGTGCTGGCAGACGTGGTACTGCATTGCTACACAGCAGCAGCAACCCATTGCCTTGTGGCAGCAGACGGTGCAATAGGACTGGTAGCCGTCATCGTCAGGTCCGAAGTGCTCCTGGTCGCCTCTGTGAGGTCGATCAGGAGCGCCTGGGCAGACATGGGCACAGGAACTAAATTTGGAGTGACTTGATCAGGTCATTCTCTTTAGTCCTGCAGTCAGTCCTATTGAACCATCTTATGGTAAGCAGGCAGGTGATACGGATTGCTAGCAGTCCTATTGTACCATCTTCTGCTGAGCAGCCATGAGATGTGGATGGCATGCAGTCCTTCTGCACCGTCTGCTGCCAGCCAAAGATGTAAAAGATAGATGGAGTGGATCAAAACAAGAAATAGACCAGATTTGTTTTGTACTCATTTGCAAACCCCCCCACCCCCCCATCCCCCCGTCTAGGGGACTCATTCCTCTAGGTCACACTGCAGTCACTCACAGAGAAGGTGCAGCGAGGTAAATCTAGCCATGTATCAATCAGAGGCCAGGCTAACCTCCTTGTTCCAATAAGAACAATAACTTAGGTGCACCATTTCTTATTGGAACCCTCCGTGAAGTCCTGCCTGAAATACTCCTTGATGTAAAGCCCCCCCTTTGTTGGTTTTAGCTCCCTGTAAGCCAGTCCTGTAAGCCGTGTCATCAGTCGCCCCTCCCTGCATCAGAGCAATGGCAAACAATCGTGCATCTGAGTTGAGAGTGCTGTCCAGAGCAGTCACAATGGAGCACTCTGGGATAGCTCCCGGAGGCCAATACCATCGAATTGTGTCCACATTACCCCAAATTCGACCTGGCAAGGCCGATTTAAGCGCTAATCCACTTGTCATGGGTGGAGTAAGGAAATCGATTTTAAGAGCCCTTTAAGTCGAAATAAAGGACTTCATTGTGTGGACGGGTGCAGGTTTACATTGATTTAACACTGCTAAATTTGACCTAAAGTCCTAGTATAGACCAGGGCTCAGAATCATTCCCAGTTCTTTGAACAAGGGCTGGCAGCTCTACTTCTGGTACAGGTTAGCTACTTGCTTCTTTTTTACCGGATGACTTCATATTTGAATTAAGCAAGAAGTTGCTTGATGTGTAATTGTTTCCTCTTGCTGAATAATACAGATTAACTGTTAGATCGTGTCGTTTCTAATAACTTTTTGGAATGCCCAATGTTGACACTGATTTTATAAGTAAAAAAACTAATTGTAGCCATCTTTAAAAATATTCTTGTTGTTAGCTGAGAGGTAACACATTGTGTCTGCTCTGTGTTTACTGATTTCACCTTAATCACCTTGATTGATTGGTCCTTCAGCCCCTATATAGATTGCGCTGATCACAGCACGTCTTCCATTCTTCTTGTATCCTGGCCTTCCTTCTCCATGTGCAGCCATGTCTTTTCACAATAAAATCTTCTCATTTCCTTGGAGGTTGGCCGAGTGGTCATTTCAGTTCCCGTGGGTACCACTTGGCGACAGCTGTAGTCCATCTATCGTCAGTGAGCCTCGCTATTTGCCCGGCCCATCACTTTTTACTATGCCTGCTCTCAACGATGGCATCCTGATCTCCACTCTGCTGTCTGATCACTTCATTGGGAACTTGGTCATGGATTGAAATTCCCAGAATTCTTCTTTCCATTGCCCTCTGTGTGACAGACAGTTGCTGCTCCTCTGTCTTCATCAGTGCCCATGTTTCGCTGCTGTACAACATTACTGGCAACACTGTTGAGTTGAAGAGGCTGGCATGTGTTGTCTTGTTGATTTTTTTTTTCTTAGAGGACATCCTTGATGGAATTGAATGCACACCAACCTGCTTTCTTTCTTCGTGAGAGTTCACCTTCCTGATCATGGTGCATGTTAATTTCTTGGCCCAAATAGAAGAAGTTGAGCAATATGTCTATTTGTTCTCCCTTGATTATTATTTGGGCTTTTGGCAAGGTGTCAGACCATATAAATTTTGTTTTTGGAGCTGCAAAATCCTACCTCAATGCCTCCAAGTGGTGCATCGGTGACTGTGGCTTGTCTGACAGTGAGAATAGAGGAGTGTATTTTTCAGTAGGTTCAACCATACTATTAAGGTGTCAGACTACCAACCCAGGGAGAGGACAGCCATCCTCCTCCTTGAGGTGCTAGCTAACTTGAGGAGGTAAATGCGCCACTGACAGCATAACCAGAGGGTGGATGAAGAAATGGCTAAAACAACACAAATAAATGGGCCCCAACTCCTTGTTTGCTACTCAATCCATTCTATGATGGTGGTGGAGAGCTCAACTGATGAGAGGCTATTAAGAATCTCAGGGGCCAGAAAAAGGACTGCCCTCTCAGTGTGCACCTATAACTGGAGGACACTGATGAGAGACAATTTGATCAACCATCTAATGGAGGAGAAGGCAAGAGCAGCCTGCAACATCCTTGGTCTCTGTGAAACACAATGAAAAAAGGAGATGGAAGTGAAGCTTATTGATTTACATTTATTAAAATTCTCTTTTGTGGTAAACTTAACTTTTTTATTTGAAGAACGAACCAATCAAATTAGAAAACCCAGTGCTTGCTTTTCGGTGTGGCTAGCAGTAACATGAAAACTGGATTCTCTATCAGTCACAGCTGGCTTTATCACTCCTGTCACTTTGGATTCTTCCAATAGTAAGTTGACAGCAGTTGGATGATTTCTGCAGTGTCAAACATTTGTTTTCCTGGCATTTTTGCTTCATTGTTTTGTGTGGGAAAAACATACAAGACTGGACCCTAAATGAACTAAGGGTTAGACTGTGAGACCCCTAATCATATTAGTAGCATGTTACTCTTCAAATAGTCCCATTGGGCCAAATCCTTAACTGGTGGAAAATGTTATGTTTCTAATGATGTCAAAGGCTCTATGCCCATTTACACCAGCCAAGGACCTGATTCATTGACTTCTGTGGGACTTTATATGGAATGAACTAAGGTAGTACTCAATGGCTAGAGCGTCAGTGGCCAGGTCTACCCCTCCCTGTTGGAATATATTTTCTTATCAGGGTTTATTCATGCCTCACAGAGTTTCTGTTTCAGGTTGCAGAAAGTTAGACTGTCTCTTTTTAGTGCAGCTGTCTTTCCAAAAACAAATCCCCTAATAGTCTGTTAGCAACAACAATCACAACAAATGACTCTTGTAGGCTAAAAACAAGATAGGTACACAACATAACCATCATATCACTACCTTTATGCAAGTAAAAAGTTACACTGTCAGCACACTATATAATCAACTATTGGGCAATTCCAAAGCAGAAATTATGTAGGCAGTCTCTTAGGGAAACGCCCCCTCCGCGCCCCCCCCAACCATGCAGCCCTTTTTACTATTTGAATTGTCCCAGTGCACAGGCATGGATGCTCCATATCTTTTTCAACATTGAATACAAATTGCTCCCTCCCTGAGTGGATGTATATCAGCTTCCATTAGTGCAGAAACTCACTGGTCCCTGGTCTTGTACAGTGTGAGTAAATCTTTCTTGCAACCCTTATCTCTGCCCCCTTATGCAGGGACATTCAAGCCCATAGTTATCTGATGGCCTTCAGATTAGCCTGACTCACCTGTGCTCCTGTACAGTGTAGCTTCTTCCAACAGCAAATCTGTAAGGGCTTAGGGGGGAAAAATTACACTCAAAAGAGAAAAGTGGTTTCTCTCTCTCATTAGAAAGCTGCATTGGTAAACTGGATTCAGGAAATGAAGGTTTAAAGTAAATTAAAATAACCTGAATCCCAATTCAACATCTGCTGCTTCCTCTGAAATTAAAAGGTGGGTATTTTAGAAGGTTGTGGGGTTTTATTTGACTTTTTTTGTTTGTTTGTGTCAAGGTTCCTTCCCCACTCTGAACTCTGGGGTACAGATGTGGGGACCCGCATGAAAGACCCTCTAAGCTTATTTCTACCAGCTTAGGTTAAAACTTCCCCAAGGCACAAAATCTTTGCCCTTGGACTAGGGTATGCTGCCACCACCAAACGCTTTAACAAAGAACCAGGGAAAAGGACCACTTGGAGTTCCTCTTCCCCCAGCTATCTCCCCAAGCCCTTACACCCCCTTTCCTCGGGAGGCTTGAGAATAAACAAGTTGAGCACAAACCAGCTTGGGTTTCTTAGGACCCTAAAAACCCAATCAGATTCTTAAAAAAACAGAACTTTATTAGAAGAAGAAAACAAAAATAAAAGAAACACTCTAAGATTAGAATGGAAGATAATCTCACAGGCAGTCAGATCCAAAACACAGAGAATCCCTCTAGGCAAAACCTTAAGTTACAAAAAGACACAAAAACAGGAATACACATTCCCTCCAGCACAGCGAATTTACAAGCCAAAACAAAGAAAACCTAACGCATTTTCTAGCTAGATTACTTACTAACTTTACAGGAGTTGGAAGCTTGCATCCATGATGTGTTCCCAGCAAAGGTATCACACAGACAGACAAAAACCTTTTTCCACCCCCCTCCAGATTTGAAAGTATCTTGTCCCCTTATTAGTCATTTTGGGTCAGGTGCCAGTGAGGTTACCTTAGTTTCTTAACCCTTTACAGGTGAAAGGATTTTGCCTCTGGCCAGGAGGGATTTTATAGCACTATATAAAGAAAGGTGGTTACCCTTCCCTTTATATTTGACTGTTTGTTTGTTTTGCAGGAGTGGATGAGAGTAGAAAGATTGGAGAAGGTTTTTATGTAATTTTCTATTGCTTTCTAATGTCATTGAAATTTAGCAGATTAGGATGGTATAGTGGCTAGACACTCTATCACAGCTCCATAAAATAATGGGACACAGCTGCCTATGCTCTGTGAAGGCAAGGCATGGAAAATAATACTATGTGATGAAAGCACATTGAGCTGTTTATCATTTTCTAATATTCAGTGTACAGAAATATTCTTCTAATATCTGAAATTAGACAGAAAAGGCAGAAGAAGGTTTATTTCTGAATAGCTATGTGATAACAGTGGCCATCAACTTCTTTAGCATAGAAATTGGTGCTCTTCAATTTGCAATGGGAAACGTAGCCAGTCTTTGCCCTTCCAGTACATCCATGAAATCCATAATTTCCATTAATGTTCCCAGATGAGCAAGGCCCAAATGTTTCAGAGGATAATGAATCAGATGCACCAGGATATTCAATGATGACACTGATAACTTGGAGAGATATAAAGTAACATTTGAGAGGTGAAACAAATGTTCTGAAAAGGCTGCAAAAATGACTATAGAGATAAAATCAAAACCCGTTTTTCTTCCAGAATCAAGATGCTTTCTGGGGATATGATACAGATCCAAAGGATATCTTTAAAGACCGAGGATAGATCCTTGGAGTGACTGTAGCTCACCCTGAAATGTTTAAGCTGAGGTCTTTTCCACCACTGTTACATTTTAGAGTGGATCCTCCATAATAGTTTATCAACATTAATCAACCCAGTGTCTGCATTGAGAAAGAAAGAATGTGAAATGGGTTTGGACAGAGAGAGAGAACAAAGCTTTGAGGAAGCTATCTCAAAACATAGTCATTCCAATGGACTGGTATATTTGAAAGCAGCATTTCCCCGACTGTTGGCCTACAAACTCATTCCAGAAAGGGTGGGAGCTCTGATAGATGACCATCAGGTGAGAGGAAGCAATGTTCATGGTACTTGTTCAGTGCTTCATGATAAAACTCATTCAGGATGTCAGGTTACTAGGGGAAAAAAATTCTCCACTGTGAGAAATATGTACATGTTGCTTTTGAGTCACCAACTCCACCACTGGTTTTTAATGATGTACTTTTGGTTTTTGCATTACTAATTCATGACTCTTCAAAAAAAAATCACCACAAACGGACCTTGGTGTTTTGATTCTGAAAACTTGTTCACCTGAAATGTAAAGTTTGAATCAAAACCCTGCATACCCAAACAAATTTGGGGAAGGGGAATTCCAGTTCAAACTTGATAGCATCTCTTGTCTGAGAGTAGTAGTGCATTTCATCAGATTATTAAACCCTTTTAGGAGCTAACTCAGGATCTAGTCAAACAGCTTGCTACCATCACCTAATTCCCATTATTGGTAAATTACATCTGTCATGTTATCGACTCTAGGGATGAATGGGTGGACCAGATGAATCCCAATGCTTTGTACCTTTTCTCTTACTGCAGTTTCAGGCGTCTGCTTCACTTGGCCTTTCAGCATGGGAGAGTTCTACAGAATTGAATAGAAAATGACAATTTTTCTATATTTTATTATATAATAAATTTACATATGCACACTGAAAAATATTCAAATATATTTGTAATATACTGTTGGAAATTCAGATTGTATTGGTCAGTTACCAAGCTAATCTAATAAAGGCATCATAAAAAAATCACATGAATTACATGACTAACTAGCCCAGTTCATATTGCATATTTGACTTGTATTTAAGATTTTCAGTTGCAAGCCATAACTCATGATTTGTGGATGATCATGTCTGACTTATGAAAATAGACAACAGACCACCTGTTGTGAATTTTCTCAAATGCATAATCCAAAATTTGATTTTGACAAATTCTTGAGCATTAAAGTTTGATTTGAAAAATTAAATATTTGTGGAAAATGAGTGTGGAAGTGTAATACAGTCAAATTTAAAACTAGTATTGAATTTAAATGTATATTCTCAGACAATTCTCCTATATGGTTCTCTATATATGAGCTCTGACATATGATATGGAAGACAAAAATTTATATAAATTAATTTTCATAGAAATCTATGTAACTGATCCCCACCACCACCAACACAAAAGTCATTCTGAGCTAAGTGGAGGGCAAATGCCCATGATCAGTGTTGCTGGCCCTTATTCTAAGGAATTGGACCAGAACTTCTCTAGGTTTCACCAGTAATTGCCTCCAAAGTTGAATGTGCCCTGGACATTCATTCCCAATAATATTTGTCAGAGATATTTCTCTAATGCTACTAAATGGTATGTGAGTCAGAGATACAGTGTGTAAGAACTATATCTAGTAATTTAATAAGTATTGTAAATGCATACAATTAGATGAAAGGCATTTATGGTATGCATTTCTTTGTCTGTTATAACATTTCAAAACTGCTTGGAAAAATTATCACCATCAGCATGAAAGGAAAACAATTCTTGAGAAGCCTGTAGACCTATATTTTCCTGTGTTCCCCTTTCCGGAGCGTAACTTTGCACTTCCACATTTCATGTTTCTTTCCATCTCTGAGTTTTCCACCTAGTAAAACTGATTCCAATGCTTCTGTCCACACCAGATGACTGATTTGAAGACCCTCATGAGACCTTCAGAAGCCTTATCACCTAAATTCAGTTTGAGTCACAAACAGTTTTCATTTTCTCTTCTGAAATAGTTTGCAACAGTGACTGGTGTTATGTGCTGCTGTTAAGCTGTGATTCAAAATGATTTGGTGCCACTGGAGGTCTCAGCAAGGAAACAAACCATTGTTTTTGAGTGTGCATGAGAATTTACCGTGGAAGATGAGCCAGGATATCTCCTACGGTGTAATGCAAGAAACTGAAGTCAAAGGTGTTGTTTATACTTAGTGCAGAAATCTTTAAATAACTTCTTATTTATTTATTTATTTATTTGTTTATTTTTGTGTGCCATCTTTGGTCTTTAATAGGCTGAAAGATATACTTCTATTCTTACTGCCCCATTTCTTTTTTCTTTGTGAGCATAGACTGATTCCAATTCCTAGGATTGCTTTGCCAACAGAAACTTAAAGTAACTATCACCTGGGAGAGAGTGTTTGATTTTTTTTTTTAAGTCTGTGTCCATTTACTGTTGTTCCACATGAAAAATTAAGTCTAGTTTTACTCCTAAAAAACATGGCTATGCAGAATAGTTTCCTTCTTACTAAGCAGAGCAGATCTGCCCCTTGTATGTAAGTTCACTGCATGAGGCCACTCTCTATTCACTGTGTGGGAACCTGTTCCTGTTCTACCCCATGTTTAATATCTATTGGGAAAGATAGCATAGGATCCACTCTTCCTTTCAAGGTACATGTACCACTGCATTTGGACATTTTGTATTCAAGCAGTTCTTTATGACATTAACATAGTGATACTTTGTTACTATACCAGAGGATGTCTGTATGATTTTTAATTTTATATAGTTTTAAGATCCCAAAGTAATGTTAATTAGAAGGCCTTTCCTTTTTCCTTTCTCTGTGAGCAGTATGCAAGGCCAAACTGCTCAGCACACCCTAGGACAGAGAGTCTGTTCTCAGAAGAGATAAGACTTTGCAAAAACAACTGTTCCTCAGAGCAGCAGACAGAGATTCCCACCCTTCTCGCATTCTTTATCTTGCTTGTTATGTATGTTATATGGTAAGGAGGTTAAGCAGTTTCATTACACCCTTAGAGTTGTTAAAGTCAGAAGAGATAAATGTTGAAATAAAGCTTGAGAATGCATGTGAATGAAAGTTGTGTGTAAATGGAAGATGAATGGTTAGGAGTACCAGCTTAAGAGTTACCACTTCAGTATCGATTGGCCGAAGATTGCACTAAGTGGTGATAACTGGATGACCCCCAAGGGCAGACTGGAATCCATCCAACAGCCTCAAGGATGGGAGAGCCAAAGAACAAGATAACATCTGGCAGCACGGAGCCACCAGAGATGTGCCATCTGCTGATTGATTCAGGAACAGCATGATGAAGCCATCTCCATAGACTGGCATAGGAATAAACTCCTATAAAAACAGACCCTAAAGGCTAAGGACTTTGAATCTGGTTCTGCAACCACCTTCCAGGAGCATCGGATGTGCATCTGACAAAGACTCGGCTCCACCCTCATGCCCAGGTTACCTGGCCAGTAACTTGGCACGAGCAACCTCTAGGCTGGTAACTATAACAACTTTGCAGAACTTGTATGTGTATGTGTGTGGGAGTGAATGGAATGTAACTATGACTGTTCACTTGCTTTGCCTCTTTTGATATTTTGTGTGAGTACCTGGGATAGAATGTTTATGACTACCTATTTACTGTGCCTCTTTTTGTATTCACAATAAACGTGGCATTTTTCTTATCCCCTTTCAAAAGATCCTGTTGGGTTTTATTTTATTGGTATAACACCTTCAGGACGGTGCAGTAGCAAATCCAGGTTTTGAGCAGTGCCAGAGCCATGGAGTCACTGGTAGTGCCACCTTCAGTTATACCTGTTGGCTTGAAAAGGTGCCATGCATACACCTAAAGGCCACTGTGGAGGCTGTCCTCTCTCCTGCACCCATTACCTCTGCTGCTGATGCAGATTTCAAACAGATCCCAGGAGAAAGACTTGCCCTAAGTAACTGTTTGTTAGAAAACACTTGCCATGAACTATGAAAAATTGCAGGCAGTTAATACAAACCAAAAAGAACGCACCATTTCAGCACCATGTCAAGGTGAACAGGACCCACGAAACCAAACCTGTGTATTTTTCAGGGACTGTTCAAAACGTTAATGGACATTAATCCAGAATTTGATCGAGAAGTTCAAGCCAGCCAAACAAAACTCTGCTAGACCAGGTCCAAGCGGGCCTTGTAGATAGAGCAGAGTGAACAGTTGTGCACTGGAAATGTATTTGCAATTTAGCCCCTTTTTTGAGAATTGATTGTGAACAGACTACAATTTTATGATGATTTTTCATTATTCAAAGTTATTCAGCTAATGTTTTGTGCAAACTTCAACCTAAGGATTGCCCAGAATCTCTCCTCTGAGCATTCCTTCAAGTATGGGGTATGCATGATTCCATATATGAACTGCGTGATTGGTCACTGTAGTCACATGACATTAATCCTATTCTGGGTGAACTATCCTTTATAAATCACTTCCACTTTTGCCCAAAACAAATTTTAATTTCATCACCAAATGAATTTTGGTGCATGTTTGTTAAATGAAACTCAGTTACCCAAAATTAAGTTTCCACAAACATGCATAATAAAGAAAACTTTGTTCACACAATTGTTCACAAAAAGTCAATAAAATGGGCAGCGGGTTATACACGGTTGAAGCAAATTTCTGTTTAAAAGACCCCAAAACATTTGGGAATAATTTTGCTAGCTATTCACTCAGCTGTCAACGGTTGAAGTTAAAAATTACAGGGGAAAAATAAAAAAAGAAAAGGAGTACTTGTGGCACCTTAGAGACTAACAAATTTATTATATATATATATATATATATATATATATATATATATATATATATATATATATATATATGTGGGGGGGGGGGTATATATTAGTCTCTAAGGTGCCACAAGAACTCCTTTTCTTTTTGTGGATACAGACTAACACGGCTGCTACTCTGAAACCTGTCATTATCCAGGGGGAAAATAAAGTACTTTGTTGGGGGAGATTTTCTGCCCCTCCTATACTTGAAATTCACTGGTGACTTAGTGGGTGCACAGCCCCACACCCAGAGTAAAGTTTTAATTAAATAGTTAGGGATTTTTTAAATTTCCTAATTCATTAAATAGGAGGACCTTGTATTGTTTTGTCTCACACATCAAAGTTGCATCTCATACCTTCAGTTCCTTTGGCCAGTGCATCTGCCTAAGACAAAGTATACTATACTTCCCAGGCAGATATGAATGGAATGAATTTTTTTTACAAAATACGTTGCACATGACCATTATTATAGGTGGCACAGGTAGTGATGCCTAAGTTAAGGCTGACCAACATCTCCCATTATAAAACTCTCTGTTTTCAGTTGCTTATACATTTGCTGAACTTAAAATATTTGATCTGAAATTTTCCATGCTGGGTCTCTGCCTCAGGCTTAATTCAGTCCTCTGATGCATCTGCATTTATTTACATAATCACATACTGTGTTTACCACGGGGTGCCTGCCCTCATGAAGTGCACAAGATGGACTGTGTTGTAGGATAAATCAGGGCTGTGTACTGAACGAGGCTGTTGTCTGTAGGACCCATGCTCCATTTGCAGAAGTTAGGAGGGTGTGTGATGAATGAGGCAGAAAGTTTCAGGAAGGATGGTCTCATGGGTAAGGCACTTGAGTGCTTCCCTAGAGAATTGGATTCTATCCTTGTCTCTGCCACAGAATTCCTATGTGTGATAGGCAAGTCATTTAAACCAAATTTTCACAGGTGGCCACTGTGAGTTCCTCATTTTCTGGGTGCCCAGCTTGAAAGTCTAGGGTCTGATTTGTAGGAGTGCTGAACACTCAGAGATCCAACTGAAGTCAGTGGGAGCTTTGGACACAAGGGCTATAAAATGCCAAGTATTCTGCAAAATCAGGCCCCAGCTTCTCAGATTGGACACCCAAAATTAGTTGATACTTTTGCCTTTAATTTCTGTGCCTTAGTCTTCCAAGTGCAAAATGGAGATACCACCTATTTTTATAGGAAAGTTATGAAGAATAATTCATTAATCATTGTAAAGTGCTAAGTTACCACAATGAGAGCACCATGGAAAAGCCCATGAGGAGATTTTATAATTCTGCATTCAGTGCAAGGTTTGGATGGGTATGCAGTAAGTAATGCATGGGACTACCCACTGAATGATGACAGAAACAAATATTGACTATCTCCCCATGCAGGGTCAAATTAATATTGCACAGGCAACCTTAAGTCTGCCATGTCCTAACTTTTTAGTGTTTGACTTTGCAATCTTGACTTTCTTTTAACATAGGTTTGTTGTTTTGGTTCTGTTTTGTTATGTAATTATATACTTAATAAACATCCAAAGGAAAACTATTCTCAGTGTTGGACTTCCAGACAGCTGTCATTTCTATATTTGTATTGGATAGTGCCTGGAGCTAAGAGAGCAGTAAAAGCATCATGGTTCACTGAGCTGCATTTCATGACAACTCTGCTTATTAATTCCATGACAAAAAACGTGGAGAGCATGATAAAAAGAGGCACATGGAGGGGCACAGGTAGCACTGCAGTAGGCATTGTGTCCATCACACTGAAGCCAGGCTGACAACATCCTTTGTAAGGCAGCCTTTTCCAGAACACTGGGAGACGGGCCTGAACCATAAAATTGGTATCTCTAGATTTAAAATTGCCCAAAGTTCTCAGACGTTTGGAGCTGTGGTTTATATTTTTCCCATTTGGAGGTGTGAGCTGACTCTGAAATTTAGGTCCAAGATTCTGGTTTAGATATATTTTGAGCACGAAAATGTCATCCATGAGCTGGGAGCAAGCAGTGTTTATGCAAATGAATGGATTCATAGTCAAGCTTTGCCCCTTACTCTGGATAGAGGAATCAAGACCATACCAGTAAGCACTGGCTGTATGAAGCAGCTGGTAAGATGACATGAGTAACAACAAGGATTGTTCGGCCAGCTCTGGGAGAAAATAAAACAGCATTTCTGAAAGTTTGTGGGAAATAAATCTTTGTGGAAACTTTGTATCTGCAAGAAAGTGGGGGTGGGGTTGTCTGTTAAGGAGAGGACAAGCATTGTCACAGCAGAAACGGTTAAAAATTTTCACTGATGAAATCCATGCTCCTGTTAAAGTCAATGGGAGTGTAGCCAAGAATAAAAGCTATCAAGTATAATTAGGATATAGAGGTGAAATAAAAGTTAGTTAATGTTGTAACATAGGGTCTATGAGCTTCAGGCCTGAAAGATATTTATCTAAGTCAAATTAGGCCTTAGGTATTAGAATAAGTTAGTTATATTATAATAAATTTGCTAAGCGTGTGTCTGTTTGTGATGTACTGATGTTTTGAAAATAACTGCTGAATTTGGATAGTAATGTCTACAAGAGACCAGTGGGTATCCATGTAACTCATTATAAAAGCTATATCCTGGCCTAGGTGCCTTGCTGGGGAGACCGCCAGGGTGATGACGATTGATGGTGAGAATGAGGAAGATGATGACTAACACTTTGGGTTTTCAGCAAGGCATGGTGTGAGTAGTGAAAATACTATGTGTACCGTATTGGTCTCCCACTCCTTTAGCAGAGTGCAGTGTGTGTATACTTGTTTGGTTGGCTAATAAAAGTAATTATTATAGAAAAAGGACTATGTAGCCTCTGTTGTGCACCATGGAGTCCTCCTTCCATTGATAACCTCTCTATTGTGGTGGATCTTGGGGGCTGAACTCCTACAGATTAAAGTACATGTAAACTTCCACCTTAGGGTGGGCAACTGGTTAAAGTAATCCATAAATATAGATAAGGCTACAGGAGCCATTGACATCAATGGGGCCAAGATTTCACTTTTTTACTTCTGACAGAATTTTTTTCCCGCACAAAAATAGGGGAACTTTTTCCACAACTTTCCCCCTTCCCCTGTCCCTCGTTGTGTAACAGATTTAGATCTTCTAAATAATTTTTTTTAAAAAATGGGTCCATCTTCCAATTCCCATTGATGGGTCAGTATGAGGGTTTGTTCTCTATCTGAATTACAGTAGAATCTCAAAGTTATGAACTGACCAGCCAACCATACACCTCATTTGGAACCTGAAGTATGCAATCAAGCAAAGGCAGAGACCAAAAAAAAAAGTGAATACAGTACAGTACCGTGTTAAAAATAATTACATTTTTTTTAAAAAAGGGAAAGCAGCATTTTTCTTCTGCATAGTAAAGTTTCAAAGCTGTTTTAAGTCAATTTTCAGATGTAAACTTTTGAAAGAACCACCATAACATTTTTTTCAGAGTTACAAACATTTCAGAGTTATGAACAACCTCCATTCCCAAAATGTTCATAGCTCTGAGGTTCTGCTGTATCTGTATCCAGCAGATTTATACCATGTGAGCACATTTTGTGATCTTGATAAAGTTCATCCCCTTTATATTTCTTCACTCAGCCAGGTCCCTTCCAGTCCCTCTGAGTTATTTGCTAAATTTATTGTATTCATTGTCATTTGACATCTTCAGGAAAGGTAGGCTTGCATTTTAATAGATATTATGTTAGCTTAGGATATAAAATAGTGATCATTAGAATTAGCAAACTTTAATTTTTTACACTATGTTATCACATATTGGACTGTGTAGGAGTAGATAATTTATAGACTCTTTCCATGAAAAGCTAAAGGATATGATGCTGTTCTATGGAAATCAAAGGCAAAACTTCAATTGACTCCACTGGAAGCAGAAGAAAGTACCAGATTGTGTGTGTCTGTCTGTCTAACATTTAGCCCTGAATCTCATTTACACTTAGGCCCCTTTTATACTCCACTAGTAGTGTGAAAGAGCATTAAAATTGACATAAATTAAATCTACAGTCATTAAAAGCCCTTTTACAATGCAAGAGGGGTATAAAGGAGTCAAAGTGTAAATGAGCATCAGATCCACTGTGTTTACTTTAATGGCCACCAATGTGTCTTACATTTAGAAAATACATAGATAAACACAGGACCTCCATTCTGTATCATTGAAATTGCTGCGAGTTTTGCCACAGACTTCAATGGTAGCAGTTTTGAGACTGTACTTTATTTCCTGAACCACAGTGTCCAGTTATCACACATTTCTTAGGGAGTTGGAAGAAAAAAAAATAATCCAACAAAACAATAAATTACTTTAGTATAAATATCACTTTTATGTCATTAAACACAGTCCAAAATATAATATAATATAATATAATACAATATAAAATAAAATAATATATCTAGGATCATATATTAAAAGTAGTTCTGGTTTGGAAAATGTTTGGATTTTTTCCCCCACACAGACCATACTGATGTGAAGTGGGAGTGAATCCCTTGAAATCTTCCACAGAAAATTTGACCTTTCTGGAAAAAACAAAAACCAAATATTTTCAACTGAAAACTGAACTATTTTGATTAGGAAATGCCTTCATGATATCTCATGGAAGTTGTCTTATACCCCATTCTCTTTTATAGGCTGGGTTCCCTGATTGGACTACAGCTTCCCATCACGCACGATGGTCTCACCTTTTGGTGACGGAAGACAGTGCACCATGGGAGTGGGCCAAAATATATTGAGCTATGAAGTCCTGCTGGGGAGCCCAGTCCACAGAGAAGAATGGGGACCCTAGAGAAGCAACTGAACTAAATCTCCTAGAAAGCATTGGGTTGGTATTTCCAAATCAAAATATTTCAATTTTCTGGTAGACACTTTTTGCAATAAAATTCAGTGAGTTGAAAACTCAATTTTCCATTTAAAAAGTTTTTTTAATGGAATGTTTTTTGACCACGACTAAACAAAAGTCTTATTTAATACACTGAAAATATTTGCAATTATCACAGACATAAAAAAATTCTATCCAATAAATATGCAAAATATGTTCAAAATTAGCAGGAAGGAAAGACTATTAATAAACTACCCCTACAGAACCAATGTTAGTTTTTAAAAGGACCTACAAAATATTTTCAATAGAGAAAATAAGAATTATGTTAAAAATGTATCTGGTGAAAAGTGCAATAATGGTCTCTTGTGATTAGGTCTGGAGACAATAGTTATTTCCTGACTCTGCCATTGAATTATGGTCTGACCTGAAGCAAGTCATTGTGGGTTTGAGCCAATATCAACTGAAGGTCCACGTGTAACACCGACAGACCCCAGTTGTCAGCAGGTGCAGTCTGGAGTTCTAGGATCGAACCTGGGACCTCGGGAGCATAGTGCATGAGCCTCTACAGCATGAGCTAAAAGCGAAGTGGCTGTTAGTGAAGGCTGTAGAGCAGACTCATTTAGCTGTGTCTTTAAGTGGTCTTGGTGTCACTAGATGGAACAGAACACCACATCCAGGTGGTGCGTGGGTTACACATGGAATGACACCTGCTGATTTTTATGACTGCTCGATCAAATACTTAATCTTCATGCCTCATCATAGCACTTCTCTACCTCATAGGGTTGGTTTACACATACAACAGTGTTGTGGGCCATATAAGGAGCTACACTCAGTCCCAATCTTCCGGAGCTAGTCACTGATGAGGAGTATAATTAATATTGTTCTCTAATCATACCATTGCAAATGTTGGCTTTTTTCTCATCAAATAATTATTTGGAAATAAAATGTTTCATTTTTTTTTTTGGCCAGCTCTCCATACTAATAAGGATACACTGAAGATGTAAATATGCATGATCTAAACTTCCTTGGTCCTGTGAGCACAGACTATGCTTATAATTATCTTGGCCTTGTCCATCTACAGCATCATCTGATCATGTAAGCCTGTCGTGCAGCTCACTTTAGGTTTTTTTCTTCCACTTCGCTTATTCCTATCTCTCCCCTCTAAAGGTGTTCAGATGGAGAATGAATGACCACAGCCATAAACTATATAGGAAGAATAAAACATAAAGCTTTGAACTGCTGCAGTCCAGAGTTCTGCTTTATCTTTCTATCACTCCACAACATCAGCCTAATAATATACCATACAAACTCACAGCCATTAGCACCGTATCCCGCTGTCATTCCAGGTAGAGACACCACAGATACATATCCTTTACAACTTCATTGCTGTTCGGGGAACCAGATGTGATTTTCTGTATTATTCTGTGGGTTTTTTTTTTGGGGGGGAGAGTATTTTTTCCTTCTTCCCCCCCTTAATTTTATGTAACATATTGTATTGAAACATATGTCACTGGGGATATAAAAAATACTCTTACCACCTACTTAAATAAATTTGCAGTTTCAAGTTCTAATGGGGAAGATCAGCTCATGCATTTATACTGCTCTGCCAAGCTAATTGAAAGTGTGTTGTCAGTTTTATAAAATTAAAACTTCATGAATATGTAAAGAAATGATGCTGGGCATTTGTCAAGTGGGGTTTTCCCAGGGTGGCTGAGAGGTTCCCAAACTCCGGACTGCACCTGGGACTGTCCCCTTTGTCCCTAGTTGAGCCCCAGCCCCTCTCAGAGAGGCAGGAATTAATCCCAAAACCAGAAGCTGTTCTCAACATAAAGCAATGCTTATTTAAGCTAGGGAAGCCCTTAGTCAATATCAGGGGCAGTTCCAGGAGGAGACTCTTATAGGGATTACACATACATGTCCCCAGCAGTAGTAAAATATGCCTAATCCCCCAACATCTAAATGTACAGATTAATGCTTTCTAAACTGATTGAGTCCAAGCAGCTCAACACAGCCTTCTATCCCATTCTGGATCCCAAACAACCTTATACTGAAGTCATGCATATTGGAATGTGTTTTACAATTGGGGTGCTGAATCTTGTTCCTTGGACTTCCCAAGTGGCTCTTGCTGCCCCTAGGTCTGACCCCTCACAACAGCTTTTAGCTGCCCCCTTTTCTGCTGTCTTTTTCTCCCAGCCTACAATAAAACTTCCCATTACCCTGTCCTATGCAACCTGTGTCCTTGTGACAGATGATTGGCTCAGAGCCAATCAGGTGACCCACAGCCAATTCTCTTTCTCTCTTTCACCCCTAGAGTGACATTCCTTCCTTCCAATAGGAACCATGTGGAGCTGACGTGAATTGCTTGTCTTTGTTCTGGAGTGATAATCCATCCCCTCAAACTGACTGATCCCTATTGATCTCCTGCAACTGGTCTGCTCAAATGGAAAATGTGTGGTGCTGGGCAGCAAGGAGTGCATCACCCCACCTTTGTGGAGACTCTCCACAGCTCTGCAGCATTTGAGTTGGTTTAGTTGTAACATGAACTACTGGTAGGCCAGAGGTTCTTGTGCCATGATACTGAATTCCAAAAATGCAGTTTTTAGCTGTTTATTTGGTTAGTTTAGTTTACTTTAGTTTTGTTTTTGCTCTATTGTATGGGACCTATCATACCATGGATTATTAAGCAGAACACTAATTCCAATGGGAATTGCTGTTTAATAATCTCTGTTTGTTTTATTTCTGACTGCGACCTCAGTGTATCACCACCCTTTGACTTTCAAGCCACTGGACCAGCACATCAAATTCTTCAGCTTAATGTCAAGGGCCTGTCAGCAGCTAAGCACAGCATCATTAGTGCCTTAGAGTCTCATCCCAATATTGACTCAATCCTTTTGCAAGAAACACAAGTTGTAATTAATGTAGCAGGACGTTACAGCACTGACAGCTTTGATCTCATTTCACACACCACTGATGCTAAATATGGCCATGCAATATGCATGTATTCCAATACATCTGATGTTATTCCACTCCCCTTCTCCAGTTTTTGTGAAGTGATCCAGGTTGGCGGCCTTAGGATTGCCAACGTATATAAGACTCTCAGGGTGCACTGTGACCAGTAGGTCCTCCCAACGCTTGACCATCTAGAAATCTTTGTTGGAGATGCAGGCGCTGACTCCATGGCTGCTCTGGGGCTCTCACATGAGGCTCATGGATGTTGAGCTTAACAAAGCTGTGTATTGTTACTGGGACTTTACATGCAACTCCATTGCCAATACTTTAGTAACATAGCACTGCCTCATATTCACCATGAGGAGGTTTCCATCACATTGCTGGCCAAGATCCATGAGAACAGTGACCTGCTTTTGTACACAGATCTCTTCAACCACTCGCCAGCTCGTCCATTTACTAGACGCCCTATATGGTCATTTATGTCGCCATGGGACGTAACAGTGGAATCTGGTTAGCACAATGAGTGGTCAGAGAAGACTGTCATTAATCACTCTCTTGTCACCTACCCAACCATCTGTCCACCAGAGTTTGATCTGCCAAAGCACCTGCGATCATCTTTGAACTAGCTTTGAATAGGCCAGGCCAGTTGTATAGCTAATCTCTTCAAATGGGATTCTTCTAACAACCCATGATGCAGCTGCGGTCAACTTGCCTCATATCCTTCATGAATGCCTGCTGGCTTATTTTGACGGCAGGCTGCCAATTTTCCATCTGGCTGAGGATGACACCATCAAATGGCTGGGTACATTGCTAAGAGAGAAATTTCGTCTTCAGTTTCTGCTCTTATGTGGCATATATTTAGGCATAGCAGGACAATGTACCTCTGTTAGACCTTTCCCTTCATCAGAGAGAGAGAAATAAATCCAAAGTTTATTTCACTTCCTTCACAGTTTTACCTCTGCACAAAGCCATGGGACCATATTATATCTCCTGCCTCTGAAACTCAGTCTACATGGATGGATCCATCTGCCTATATGGAGCCCCACTGAGTTCTGTACAGACCACATGGGCAGATGAACTGTCTGAGCAGATCCAAGTGCAGCCTTTTACCAAATTAAACCCATGGAGCCAAATTCTGGAGTCGCTTACACCTCATGTAATCCAAATGCAATAAGTCAGCACTGATTGTTTTGCCCTGTCAACTAAAGGTTGAATTTAGACTGAAACTACCTGCTGGACCAGAGGCAGTGCAGAGTACACGCTGTCAAGTTAAACATAAGTCTTCATAGTCTCCAACAGACTCAGACCCTTTCATGTCCTCAATCTAAGCTTGCCATTAAGAAGATATTACTCTCCACTGAGCTAAGTGCACAGAGACATCATGCCTTTTTCTTTTTAGAATTCATCTGCCTCTCGTTCTGGATTTCTGTGACTGACTTCATGTTCACCTCCCAGGACTTATTCTCTGCAGGCAGGTCTGCTTTGTCAGACCATTCATCAATATACCTCATTTGTCCCTAGTGCGCAGTCTGGCCTTCCTGACTTTAACCTGCAGTGTGTCACCTTTGATAAAAGAACACCAAGAAGCTCCTGAAATACCATTGTGTTCCATAAATGTCATCAGCAATCTTCCATGGATTCAACAACCTGCAATGACATTACACCTGCTGCCTGACAAATAATTGATGTATAGCTGATACAGGAAATGGGACAGCTGGATTTCTGTTGCTTTGCTTTGCTGGGTGCTGCTTTTTTACTTGGCTTTTGGCAATGCTTCACTGGTTAAGGAGTGTGATTGCACTACAAGTTCAATCAAGCCATACACTCTCCATACGAAAGAATAATTGTGTCCAAAAATTACACGACATAAAGGCCTAATAAAACAGCACAAGTCATATGGTTTAGAACAGCCTAGAGTCTATAAAAACTTCAGTGGCACGTTTGATTCTTACAAACATTCACCCAGGCTTTTCTTTTCATTAACTATAATGAATAAATAATAATAAAATAAATACATAATAAAATAATAGTTGCAAGAATTAGCATGTAAAATTAGAAACATCAGTTTGGAAGCCACATGAATATATTTGTATTCTTCATCCAGTAACAAAGGTAAAGTTAGTTCCTTCTTCCATTGTTTCCAAATACTTTTCTTGTGAAATTGGGAGACCCAATGGAATACGGCATCAACACAGGCTTAGTAGTGATTCCTCCTTCAAAGATCCTGCTATTGCTATTTCTTACATAGAAGATTTAAAAGGCGCTACAGTGGCAGTAGTCTTATGCAGTTTCACACAGTTTCTCTTATTTCCTCTTTTTTTAAGAATATGCTGTCCAAATGAAAACCTACAATGTAGTAAATGTTATATACAGTACAATGCAGTGTTATTGTGGCCCTGCTGGTCCCAGGATATTAGAGAGACAAGGTGAGTGAGATGATATCTTTTATTGGACCAGCTTCTGCTGGTGAGAGACAAGCTTTTGAGTTTACACAGAAAAGCTGTCTATTAAAAGATACTACCTCACTGTATTGTCTCGCTAATACACAACATCTTTATTTCAATGCATGGAAATCCCACACGCATCACTATTGGAATATTCAGAGACCAAAAGTTAAACAGGGTGAAAAAACTTTAAATGGTCTGTGTATCAAAAATTAAAACAATAAGTGTTTGTGTGTATAGAAAGGGTTATAATCTGGTAAAAGCGCAGGACCAAGAATCTGAATAGTTGGGTTGTATTCCCAGCTTTGTCCCCCTTGCCATGCGACCTTGGCCGAGTTATTGACCCTTACTGTGCTTTTCCCTCCCCATCATTATATAATTATGATAATCATAATCATAAACTTCCCAACCACAAAGAGGATGTTGAGACTTAATATTTGAAGCACTTTGAGATCCTCAAACTGAAGGTGCCCGACTGATGCTGCAGGTCACTCTCTTAGCACTGACCCCCCCCGCTGAAATATTAGCTTGAGCGGTCCCCTTGGCTCCCTGGCCTGTGGGGGGGTCACATTGTCCAAACTAAGGCAAATGTATCCGTGAACAATACCTTCACTGAGCTGCAGACAAGGGCAACTATTAAAAAGAGCTTTGTAAACATTAATTGAGATCTAGATGGGCCAAATCCTGAGGTCCTTTTCCCATTTTTACATCCTTTTCATTCTGTCTCAGTCTTTCCTCAGGTAAACTCCCCATCAACAGAAGTAAGCACATCAGGATGCGTCCCTGTAGACTTTAAAACCATGGCCAAATTCATTTCTTGGTTACTCTGGATTTACACAGATGTAACTCAAAATTAAAAGACAGTTTAACAAGGCAAATCAGAGAGTCTGGATTTACACTAGTGTGGCTGGGGGATAAATGTATCCAAAACTATTAAGCAGAGCTAAACCCTGTAGTCCTTACTCAAACTCCCATTGATGATCAGTGGAAATCATTAAGACAGATATCTGTCTGAACAAAGTAACAAGATAATTATATATCCATAATTAATTCCTTCCCTTCTTGGTACATTATAGCCTCACTAGTCTTTCATGTAGGCCCTAATCCTGCAGTCACATTCTTATCTTTACAAAGATGAGTAGCCCTATTAAGTCAAATATACAAATTAAGATGAATGCTATGATGGCAAATTTCATATGTCATCCAATCAAGTAACAATACCATGTGACTTATAGAATTAAACAAGGTAAATTTTGATTTGTACATCTGAAATTCATGCTGTATTGATCATTTGTGTTTATGTAGTATTGTTTTTCTCCAATGAACTGATTACTTATATAATAACTGAGGCAGAACAAATTTTGAACTGCAAATGATAAAATCAATATACTAAGGTTTAAAAAAAAGCTATTATAGCAGGGCCAGAACTTCAGTTGATGTAAATCATTGTATCTCTATTAAGATGAGGATGTGGCTTTTAGAATTAAAATTTGTGTTTACTATTTAGACATTCATCCAGTCTTAAAATTCACTATCCCACTGTATTTGCACTAATAAAGGTCAAGGATATGAATATTCTCAAAAAGCGAACAGCAAAAAGTTGCAACCGTGGTTGAATCAAAATTTGCTTTAGAATTTGAACTACCATTCGTGTCAAATCTTTTCTGCTGTTCATTCATCTTTAGCAGATAGATATACATAGTTCTCTGATAAAGTGGTAGGCAGTAGGTATTCTCCTGCATTGCCTGGTATGTATAAACTTTATCCAGAATTTGTACAGAGATAATGCAGATGTTTAAGGAACATAACTATACTTGAAAGACAAAGTGTTTCTTATATTATCTTTAAGTATCTTGCATTAGAGATCCATAGGGTCAGAGTATGGGAAATCCAGAAAAGGCTGACACTTGTGTAAGTTTGAGGAGCTCTGGTCCTTTATTTTTTTATCATCTTAGAGAATATATATACAAAAATCTTCAAATAGTTTAACCAGCGAAATCTTTATATATTTACTGAGAGTGCTAAACTGCCCTTTTCTCTGTGTAGATATGAAAAGATATGGTTTTGCTGCTGGTGATATTTGCTCTGCAGGAGAGAAGCTGAAATAACATTCTAAACACAAATAGACTACAGATGACTCAGGCCTTTGCAAAATAATTCTCTCTGTATTGATTCACTTCAGGGATAAAAGCCTATTGGAGTGATTGAAAGCCGGCCCTAAGCACACACAGACGAGCCACAGTAGAGTTCTGCACAAGTGGCATGAGGATTCTAATAAATGTCAGCTGTGGATGGCAGGTAACGAGAATTACCCAGTGGCGATGTATTCCCCAATTTTGTTCCAGCCTCTGAAAAGACATTCAATTTAGTTTAAATACACCTGCTTCCATTCACAGCTGAGGAATTTGAAAAGGAGGATGAAATCATTATTTAATAAAGCAGTGGCCATCCTACCAAGATGAAAAGAGAGAGATCCCAAGCAAAGCAACAAAACTTTTACTAGTGCTGCAGGATGGACACAGTTTCTGCATTTCTACTTCTCCACTGAGTGGGGGGGAAGGGGTTCGAACTAAGATGCTTGCTGAAGTCGAAGTATCTTAGTTCGACTTACCTGGCCATCCTCACAGCGGTGAGTCAACCGCGGCGGCTCCCCCGTTCACTCCGCTTACTCCTCCTGCCAAAGTGGAGTACAGGCATAGATTCAGATCGATTTATCGTGTCTAGACGAGATGCGATAAATCGATCCCTGATAGATCGATTTCTACCTGCCATCTAGTGGATAGTGAAGACTCAGATGCAGCCAATCAATTGTATGTTTTTGGTTCTTTACACACATTTCCAGTAGATGACAGATAAAAATATCTGAGTTGAAATCTAATTATAACATCTAGCACTTAAAGGGAGCACTGTAAGGCTTTAAAGCTTTTTGTAAACACCATTTCATCTTTGCAACACACTATGAAGTACAAGAGGTAAATATTAGTATCCTAAGTTTACACATGTAAAAGCTGGGGCACAAAGGTATAAGTGATTTGCCCATAGAGTGAGTCCTTGACTGAGCTGGTCTTAGATTTGGGAGCTCTTGGCTGGCTGTGTTCAGATTACCATGTGCTTCTCTCCCACATGCAGCATTTATGGTTAAGTATGGTTTAATGCAGAAAAACATGCACATTAGTACAATGAAATACTTTTTAAAAGTTTGCAATAACAAATAGAAGCAGACGAAAAAAACTTGAATATGAAATCCACAGTTTCATGAAGGCACTTTCCCTTCGAAATTTTAGTCAACTGCAATTGCAACTGATTCACACTTTAAAAATGTTGAATGTATGTCATACTATATTTTTCTAAAAGTAGTAGGGCATCACATGTTCCCTCTTCAATGCACTGTGCTAATAATCCACCCAAAACCACTGATATTATCATTCACATTTCACAGATGCAGAAACTGAGATCCAGAGTGTATCAAAGTCTCATGATTTTCATCACCTTATCAAATGATTGAGTGCAAGAGCCAAGATAAGGACTTGAGAGTTCCTGGCTTCTAGTTTGGTGCTCAGTCTTATAGACCACACTGTTTCAATGACTTAAACAAACAACACCACTTTAATTCTCTAAGCAGAATTCAGCATGATGTCATGTATCATAGTAATGGGGCTCTGGGGACTCCCCCTGCTCATCCTGCTGCTGGGCATCCAGGAAACTCAGCACCAAGCTGAGCCCCTCAAGCCCTAGCTACCCATGTACGCCTCTCAAACCCTTCCCATCCACAGTGTCTCCCAGGGCAACGGAGGAACCGGTGCTTTGGGGAGGAGCATGAGCCTCATGGGAGCCAATTGGCGAGGGACACAGGGGAGAGGGAAATTCTTAAGTGCCAGAGCATCCTCCTTCCTGCGTTTCAGGTGCCCAAGCAATGCTCTGGATCACTCTGTGAGCACTGCTGGAAAGTGGTCAGGCCCTGGCTCGGGTGGCCTTCTTGGCTGCACGGCCTATCAATAACATTGTCCAAACTAAGCCAAATCCTTCAAACATATTATTTTGAAAACAATGCCCCAGAGTTCAACCAAAAGTTAACTAAGGCAGCTGGAGAATCTAAAAAAACTGAGATGGTTTTCTTGGTGCATGCAATGCATGCACACCAGAAAATCATCTTTGTATCCAAGAAGGCAACGCTTCCACTAAAATACCACCCTGAATTGGTTCAAAGTCAGTTCTGTCAGTGCTGCTTGTTCCCACCCATCTGTGTCCTTGTGACCCATCTGACTTATCTCCAAAAGCTTTGTGCTCTGAAGCTGTAGGCTGGTCTCCCTCAAACTCACAGCATAGTTCGATCCACTGCCCAGCCCCATTCTTAAAGGGACAGCTCGATCCTTACACAATAAATACCTCTTCTATCACATATACAAAGAACACAACAACAAAGAAATATTCAAACTGTTCCAAATCATTTCGGAATTCATAGTTTTAATGATATAAAATCATTTCTATAACATACACTTCTGCATTGTTGTAGCATACAGGCACAACAATCTGAGGCAGTTTGTACTATTGCTTCCTCTTTTACATTTAGTCATGGGGTGAGAGACAAAATATTGTCATGGATCAAAAACTGTCTGGGAGACAGACAAGAGTAGGAATAAATGGACAGTTTTTGTTATAGCAAAAGGTAAACAGCAGGGTGCCTCAAAGATCTGTATTAGGTGCCATGTTGTTTAATATATTTATTAGCTATTTGGACCCTGGGTTAAGCAGTGACACAGCAAAATCTGCACCTGAAACAAAGGTTAGTCAAGTCCAGAAAATCCTGTGAGGAACTTCAGAGACACTTAAGCATGCTAGGTGATTGGGCAAAACAATGGCAGATTATGTACAAATGTTGTTAAATGCAAAGAAAAATTTGTAACTACTCATACACCATACAGTATTTTAAATAAACTATTTCAACTTAAGAAAGGGACCTAAGTGTCATTGTAGGCCACACTGTGAAGACCTCTTCTCAGAGTGCAGATGCAGGTCAAAAAAGCAAACAAAATGTTAAGTTGCATAAGGAATGGGATGAAAAATAATATGCAAAAGAAATCATAATGACATTATATAAATCAATGGGGCAGCCTTATCTGGAATATGTCTGTAGTACTGGTCACCCCATCTAAAAAGATATTACAGAATGGGAGGGGTTCAGAGAAGAGCTATGGCAATGATTAAGAGCATGAAAAAAACTCTCATACTTAAGAGAGTTTGAAAAAAAAAGGGATAGTTCATCAAGGAGCTGAATAAGAGTAGATGTTAAAATCTGTAAAATAATGAATTGTATATGAGAGCTAGATCAAAAGTTTCTGTTCTCCCAGTCTCACAGCACAGGAAGTCAAAAGGAAATTCAAAACTGATCCAAAGAAATACTGTTTCCACTCAACGCATGACTAGACTGTGAAACCCTTTGCCACAGGGTGTTGTTGAAGCCAGTAACTCCACCAGATTCAAAGAGGGAATGGTTGTTTGCATGGACCTCAAGAATATTGAGAGTAGTAATAGCTATTTCTTTTTTAAAAAAAAGTATTAGAAGGGTCATAAAGCCTCATGTTTCAGATTTTAATCAAATCTCTAATAACTTCTAGGAATTAGGATGAGACTATCATGCTGTGTAGATTATGTCACATCTCCCTACGGTCGGGTTTCTTATACCTTAGAAGCATCAGATGCTGGCCACTGCTGGTGATATGATACTGGATTAGATGGGCCACAGGTCTGATATGGTATGGTAATTCCTATGTTCCTGTGGATTTACAGAGGACTCATTCAGCATCTCTTATGAGCAGTAAATAAAGGTAAAAAATAAATCACATGCACACATGCTTTATTAGAAAGATCCACCTTGCACTGTGCCCTGAAGGTTGGCAAATACAGGGCAGATGGACCTTGAGAGCAAGCAATATCCAAGTGAGTCAGCATCATTATTTGTCAGGTTCAAAAGAGATGCAAATAGACTAGAGCATAACCCACGTTTCAGGTGAAGGGTTATATATGAAAGGTCCTACTGAAAGGTGAACTGTCAAGTTGGAGGGAGGTTACCAGTGGAGTTCCTCAAGGATCAGTTTTGGGACCAATCTTATTTAATCTTTTTATTACTGACCTGGGCACAAAAAGTGGGAGTGTGCTAATAAAGTTTGCAGATGATACAAAGCTGGGAGGTATTGCTAATTTAGAGAAGGACAGGGATACCCTACAGGAGGATCTGGATGACCTTGTAAACTGGAGTAATAGGAATAGGATGAAATTTAATAGTGAGACGTGTAAGGTCATGCATTTAGGGATTAATAACAAGAATTTTAGTTATAAGCTAGGGATGCATCAACTAGAAGTAACGGAGGAGGAAAAGGACCTTGGAGTATTGGTTGATCATAGGATGACTATGAGCTGCCAATGTGATATGGCTGTGAAAAAAGCTAATGTCGTCTTGGGATGCATCAGGAGAGGTATTTCCAGTAGGGATAAGGAGGTTTTAGTACCGTTATATAAGGCACTGGTGAGACCTCACCTGGAATACTGTGTGCAGTTCTGGTCTCCCATGTTTAAGAAGGATGAATTCAAACTGGAACAGGTACAGAGAAGGGCTACTAGAATGATCCGAGGAATGGAAAACTTGTCTTATGAAAGGAGACTCAGGGAGCTTGGCTTGTTTAGCCTAACTAAAAGAAGGTTGAGGGGAGATATGATTGCTCTCTATAAATATATCAGAGGGATAAATACCAGAGAGGGAGAGGAATTATTTAAACTCAGTACCAATGTGGACACAAGAACAAATGGATATAAACTGGCCACTAGGAAATTTAGATTAGAAATTAGACGAAGGTTTCTAACCATCAGAGGAGTGAAGTTTTGGAATAGCCTTCCGAGGGAAGTAGTGGGGGCAAAAGATCTATCTTGCTTTAAGATTAAACTCGATAAGTTTATGGAGGAGATGGTATGATGGGATAACATGGTTTTGGTAATTAAATATTCATGGTAAATAGGCCCAATGGCCTGTGATGGGTTTTTAGATGGGGTAAGATCCAAGTTACCCGGGAAAGAATTTTCTGTAGTATCTGGCTGATGAATCTTGCCCATATGCTCAGGGTTTAGCTGATCGCCATATTTGGGGTCGGGAAGGAATTTTCCTCCAGGGCAGATTGGAAGGCCCTGGAGGTTTTTCGCCTTCCTCTGTAGCATGGGGCACGGGTCACTTGCTGGAGGATTCTCTGCTCCTTGAGGTCTTCAAACTACAATTTGAGGACTTCAATAGCACAGATATAGGTGTGAGGTCTTTTTTAGGAGTGGTGGGTGAAATTCTGTGGCCTGCATTGTGCAGGAGGTCAGACTAGATGATCATAATGGTCCCTTCTGACCTAAATATCTATGAATCTATATTCCAGCCTCTCTCTTGCATTTGAGAAAAGAATCATCATCCATGCATTATTTGTTGTGTCATTTTTGGCAAAAAAACATTTAGGATTATGTTTGTAATAATTCAGTGAGTGTGTGACATTTATTTTTTTACAAGAAATCTTAAAAGAGCCCGCAGAGACGTTTTTTTTCCTGACAAGCTCTGACAATATAAATTAAATACCTTCTGATCTATGGCATTTTACAATTATAACAAGGATGAGTTGCTCTTGTACAATTTCCTCTTCCCGTTATTGGTTTTGTCAGAAAAAATGAGGAATCCACATTTGGATACTGGTATGTTCTGTGAAAGATAATGGTAAATAGCACAAATATTTTTCTGATGTTCTCATATTTGAGTCCCAGAAAATTGCTACCTGAGGACCCATTAAAAAGGATGGATGTGCAGAAAGTATTGCACACCCATCTTCTAAAAATTAGGCCCCTGTAAGGCATCTTAAATGTAACACCCCAAAATTGAGACATCTACAACATTAGATTCTTTTGAAAATTTTGGTTTGGCCGTTTTCTTAGTGTCAAGCCTTCTGTCTACTTTCTCACCTGCCTTGTCTATTCCACAACTAGCCCCTCTCACCAGGCACAGCCATCAGCCTCCACATTTGCATTTTTTAAAATATGAAATTGCCACAATGAAGACTGCAGTTATTTAGGTCAAAATTTGCTCATGTGCGGGTTCCTCACAACGCAAACATTAAAAAACAAGTCGAACACAAGTGGTGACACCATTCATGGTCCACATGGCAGGTGGGATTTTCACAAGTGTTCCACAATTGCATAAAACTGCTCCTATTACCACTGATTACAAAAGGAACAGAACTAGGTCAATGCTGAAAGCTTTTGAAAAATCCCAGCCAAAATCTGTCCCTGTCAGGGGTGAAACAGGCTAATGGTCAATTAATTATGGCACAGGTTCAGTAGATGTACCCAGTTAGTTGTTTCTCATCCAAAGGACTGGGAAGCATCAGGTGATAACTTAATGGACACCTGAGCCCCATGAAACATGAGCGGGGTCAGTCTGAGGCGGGGAATCACAGTAAGGGACTTGTGTGAAGGGGCCTGTGCCAGAGTCTGCAAGCAAGCAGAGACTTCTGAGAGATTCATTCTGAGGGTCTAGTGCCTAGTGCTGAAGGAGGGAAGAGGACTCCAGTGTAGTTTAAGAAGGAAATTAAAAATGGAGCCCAGAGAATGGTAGATCTGTTGAGAGAAACTGATTGCAAGTTGTAGCTTTTGTTACCCTCAGCCAGAGGACTGAATTGCTCACAGAGAAAGATGACCTGCAGGTGGTGCTAGAGATGTAGTTCTCTGCAACATCAGACCCTGAGACAAGTGGGGGCTCTAATGGTGAGTGCGCACCAGAACACGCCACTGAGTTTGAAACATCCAACCACACTACTTCACGAACACTCTTGCACATTTTTGAAACTCACTGTCAGTGCACACATCAAAGAACTGAAATCTACTTGGCAACACTACCTTCAATTCTCCAATTCTACATTATCTAATAATTTGACAACTGTCATTTTAAAATTACAACCTTGGCATCTTCAGACACTCAGAAAGAGAAAAAAATGCACAGTTGATTGATAAAGTGAGTAATGTTGAGCATGAAAAAACCCCAAAATTCTACATACTTACATTATGATATTCAAGAGAGATCAGATCAAGAATACAATGCACACTATTAAACAAAGACATATATAGTATTTTATGTGGAAGTCAATGTGTGTGCCAAGCACTCTTTCAGACTCAGAGGGAAAAGGAATTAAGCCTCTTTAGATAGTAGAGACAGCTACCAACAATGTAGAGACTGCCTCAGGCACGTGGCAGGTCAAAGCTGTGGCGTGTGGACCAATGGGTTTCCCTCACTGTAAACACAGAGGCTAGGATATTGATTTTTGCAGCCCTTGTGTCTTAGAGAGGAAAACATGGACATGCAGTTGTGAGGGTGTTCCTGGGAAGAAGCAGAGAAACAAAGCTTCTTGGGCACAGAACTCACTGGAATGACAGGCTTGGAGATCTCTGAGCAAGGGAAAGTCCACCTGTTCATTTCTACTTTGTTTGGGAAAACAGCACTGTTGTATTTTTTGTAAATATGCAAGATTACACCAAAGCATATACCTGACTCATATAATCAATTTCTAATATAAATAACACTGCAATGCCCTGAGTAGGGATTAATCACTTGGGCCCAAATGGGCAATAATATGATTGAAACTTACACAATTCACAGTTTCATATGAATAGTCATAGTGGGGCCGACTGACGTTCTTTTATTTACAGAAAGTAGCACCTAACTCCATAAGAAGTCCCATTGCATGGTTATCACCGAATAAGGCACTGCCAAATGGGAGTAAGCATACTACAGCCTGGCCCAAGATGTTATACTGAAATAATGAATGAAGAATGTAGAATTAAAGTGATACATTGCAGTGTGACTTTTTCAGTGGTTATTTGGTGGCATTTTATAACCACGTTGCACATGTGTAAGTTACTAAACAAGGTAAAGGGCACAGGAGAATCAGGTTCCAATGTATGCTGGCAGCATCTTGTGTTCCCTAATGTGGAAGAAACCATTCAAAAACACCTGAAACTAATTGATGAGTCTGGAACATTATCCATTTGTAAAAGAAAGGTAATAAATCTGAAATTCTCCCAATATAGAAATTCTAAAGCCAGAAGGGACTACTGTGATAATCTCGTCTGACCTCCTGTATAGCACAGGCCATAAAACTTCCCCAAAATAATTCCTAGCACATCATTCCTAGATTTTCGAAAAGCATCCAATCCAGTCTGAATTTATCTAGCTTCAACTTCCAGCCGTTGGATAGTGTCATATCTTTCTCTGGTTGATCGAAGAGCCCATTTTCAAAGATTTGTTCCCCATGTAGGGGACCGTAATCAAGTCACCCCTTACACTTTTCTTTGTTCAGCTACATAGATTGAGCTTCTTGAGTCTATCATTATATGGCATGTTTCCTAATCCTTTAATCATTCTTGTGGCTCTTCCCTGAACCCTCTCCAATTTATCAGTCTCCTTCTTGAACTGCAGACACCAGAACTGGATGTGGAATTGCAGCAGTGGTTGCAGCAATGCCACTTATAGAGGTAAAATAACCTCTCTACTCTTAGTTGAGTTTAGACATCCCAGGATCGCATTCGCTCTTTTGGCCACAGTGTTGCATTGAGAACTCATGTTAAGCTGCTTATGCACCATGACCCCTGAATCTTTTTCAGAGTCACTGCTGCCCAGGATAGAGTCTCCTCCCCCCATCCTGTAAGTATGGCCTTCATTTTTTGTTGCTAACTGTATATATTTACATATGACCATATTGAAATGTTTGCTTGTGCCCAGTTTACAAAGTGATCCAGGTCACTAGGAATCAGTGACCTTCCTCTTTATTATTTACCACTTCCCCAATTTTTGTCATCTGCAAACTTTATCACTGGTAATTTTGTTATCCTCCAGATCAGTAATAAAGAGGTTAAATAGTGTAGAGCCAAGAACCCGATCCCTGTGGGACCCCACTGGAAAAGGACTCACCCAATGATACCCCATTTAGAGTTACATTTTGAGACTTATCAGTTAGCCAGTTTCTAATCCATTAAATGTGTGCCACATTAATCATATATGGGTCTAGTTTTTTAAACAAAATACCATTCAGTACCAAGTCAAATACCTTACAGAAGTCTAAGTATGTTACGGGAACACAATTACTTTTATCAACTAAACTGGTAATCTCATCAAAAAAGATATCAAGCTAGACTGACAGGATCTATTTTCCATAAACCCATGCTGATTCACATTAATTACATTAGCTTCCTTTAGCTCTTAATCGAGTCTCATATCTGCTGCTCCATTATCTTGCCAGGGATCAATGTCAGACTGACAGGCCTATGATTGCCTAGGTTATGCTGTTTACCCTTTTTAAAAATTGGCACAGATTGGCTTCCTTCCAGTGTCCTGGAACTTCTTCAGTGCTCCAAGACTTGTTGAAAACATTGATGGTCCAGTGAGCTCCTCAAACAGCTCTTTACAATTCTTAGATGCAAATTATCTGGATCTGTTAAGTTATCTGGACCTGCTGATTTAACATATCTAACTTTAGTAACTTCTGTTAAACGTTCTCCAGAGATACTAGTGGAATGGAGAGAGCGTTATCATATGATAAGACTATATCACAGGAGTGACCAAACCATGGCTCCCAAGCTGCATGCAGCATTTTTACAGTTAGAGTGCAGCTCACAGAGCTTCCACCCCACCCCCATTCTCTGCATACCAGACTGGAAACTGAGGTTTGGGGCTTATGCCCTGTGGTGGGGCTAGGGGCTTCTGCCCAGTGGGGACATGGGCCTCTGGGCTTCATGCCTCCCAGCTCTCAAACTTTTAGTTCTGTGATCAGTTCCTCTTTATCTGATAGGCCAAGTCTCATATAGAATTCCCGTGTGTCGGCTGCAACAGTTTTTGAGTCAGGAAATCATCATCTATAATGTTTAGAAATTCCAAGGATGTTTTAGTATTGATAGCGTGAGACCTTCAGCACGTTTCTCAGATTGAAGTTCCCCATGATCACAAACAGGTTTTTTACCGACACATTATAGTTGGGTGCATAATGAGGCAGTTGTCCTGTTCCCTAGGGTGATTTGGTGGTCTTTAACAGACACCAACTAATACCCTATCCTGTGCTTTATCTATTAGGACATTAATCCATATAACAGATGCTAATTTGAAGATTGGAATTGAAAATGGGTCCTGGAACAAGATTTAATTATGTTAAAAGAAATCAAATTAACTACAGATTCACTGTAAATAAAATCAAAGTTGAGCTTGGAAGAATAGAACAATTAATTTTTTTTCCTGTGGGAGGCAAAACAAAATTCACTAGCAAAACTATATTTACAATGTAACGATAAAGAATCAGAGCAAGTGTCGCTTTCTTCTGACACTGACCAAAGAACACTACTAGGACAAGGAACATCTTTATTCTTATCCTTCCATAGTCTTCAGTGGGCTTGGGTGTTCAGAGCCTGATCCAAAGCTAATGGCAGTAAAGGGAAAGATTTCCATTGACTTGAATGGACTTTGGAACAGGTCCTTAATGAGTAATTTCATTGTAACTAGCTCTCTTTTCTGTATATTTATCAAATGAACATTTTGCTTATGTTCATCATGTTGTAAGTTATGAAATAAAAAGGTAAATAAAATAATACATAATTTCCATGTATGTTTCTAAGGTTTTTAACAGAAGCTAATCCTCAGGCTGGTCTGACAGAACAACTCAAAATCATTAGTTTGTTTTTAAAGTCTTTAATATTTTTTTTGCATACCAGAATGAAATACTATACAGAGTTTTGGGGCCAGGTTCACCGCTGCATTACAGCAACTTTGTGTATTGAAATCCAATGGATTTGTATTTATTTATTTATTTATTTCAGTTGAGTTCTACCAACATAAAACTGGTGTAATGTAGGGGTGGGTGAGGCTGAGAGAACATTGGGACTGTTTAAGCCACCACCAAAATGCATCAGTTTCTGAGGAATGATGTGGCAATTGTTATGATGGCACAGTCATGCTGCCCAACATATTTTAGAACAGACAACAAGGAAAAATACTTTAGGGAGTTGAAGAGACAAAGGAATTTAAGCCATAATCTTGTATGTAAATTTGAGCATGTGCATAAATGTTTGCAGGACTGGGGCCCTAAATTGTAAAGATGCAATTACTGCAATTGGGATTTCGCCAGGATAACTGGGTTGATATTCTTATTTTTCCAAGAAATTCCATGAGATCATAAGACCATAAGAATGGCCAAACTGGGTCAGACCAAATGTCCATCCAGCCCAGTATCCTGTCTTCTGACAGTGGCCAATGCCAGGTGCCCCAGAGGGAGTGAACCTAACAGGTAATGGTAGTGATCTCTCTCCTGCCATCCACCTCTACTCTCTGACAAACAGAGGCTAGGGATACCATTCCTTACCCATCCTGGCTAATAGCCATTCATGGACGTAAACTCCATGAATTTATCCAGTTCTCTTTTAAACCCTGTTATAGTCCTAGCCTTCACAACCTCCTCAGGCAAGGAGTTCCACAGGTTGACTGTGCGCTGAGCAAAGAAGAATTTCCTTTTATTTGTTTTAAACCTGCTTCCCATTAATTTCATTTGATGGCCCCTAGTTCTTATATTATGGGAACAAGCAAATACCTTTTCCTTATTCACTTTCTCCACACCACTCACGATTTTATATACCTCTATCATATCCCTCCTTAGTCTCCTCTTTTCCAAGATGAAAAGTCCTAGTCTCTTTAATCTTTCCTCACATGGTACCCATTCCAAACCCCTAATCATTTTAGTTGCCCTTCTCTGAAACTTTTCTAATGTCCGTATATCTTTTTTGAGATGAGGGGACCACATCTGTACGCAGTATTCAAGATGTGGGCGTACCGTAGATTTATATAAGGGCAATAAGATATTCTCTGTCTTAGTCTCTATTCCTTTTTTAATGATTCGTAACATCCTGTTTGCTTTTTTGACTGCCACTGCACACTGCGTGGACGTCTTCAGAGAACTATCCACGATGACTCCAAGATCTTTCTCCTGATTAGTTGTAGCTAAATTAGCCCCAACATATTGTATATATAGTTGGGGTTATTTTTTCCAATGTGCATTACTTTACATTTATCCATATTAAATTTCATTTGCCATTTTGTTGTGCAATCACTTAGTTTTGTGAGATCTTTTTGAAGTTCTTCACAGTCTGCTTTGGTCTTAACTATCTTGAGCAGTTTAGTATCATCTGCAAACTTTGCCACCTCGCTGTTTACCCCTTTCTCCAGATCATTTATGAACAGGATTGGTCGTAGGACTGACCCTTGGGGAACACCACTAGTTACCCCTCTCTATTCTGAAAATTTAATATTTATTCCTACCCTTTGTTCCCTGTCTTTTAACCAGTTATCATTCCATGAAAGGATCTTCCCTCTTATCTCATGACAACTTAATTTACATGAGAGCCTTTGGTGAGGTACCTTGTCAAAGGCTTTCTGAAATCCTAAGTACACTATGTCCACTGGATCCCCCTTGTCCACATGTTTGTTGACCCCTTCAAAGAATTCTAATAGATTAGTAAAACATGATCTCCCTTTACAGAAACCATGTTGACTTTTGCTCAACAACATATGTTCTTCTATGTGTCTGACAATTTTCTTCTTTGCTATTGTTTCAACTAATTTGCCTGGTACTGACATTAAACTTACTGGTCTGTAATTGCCAGGATCACCTCTAGAGCCCTTCTTAAATATTGGCGTTACGTTAGCTATCTTCCAGTCATTGGGTACAGTAGCTGATTTAAAGGACAGGTTACAAACCATAGTTAATAGTTCTGCAATTTCACATTTGAGTTCTTTCAGAACTCTTGGGTGAATGCCATCTGTTCCTGGTGATTTGTTACTGTTAAGTTTATCAATTAATTCCAAAACCTCCTCTGGTGACACTTCAATCTATGACAATTCTTCAGATTTGTCACCTACAAAAGACGGTTCAGGTTTGGGAATCTCCCTAAGATCCTGAGCCATGAAGACTGAAGCAAAGAATTCATTTAGTTTCTCCGCAATGACTTTATTGTCTTTGAGTGCTCCTTTTGTATCTCGATCGTCCAGGGGCTCCACTGGTTGTTTAGCAGGCTTCTTGCTTTTGATGTACTTAAAAAAACATTTTGTTATTCCCTTTGATTTTTGAGGGGCTTACCAGTTGTGCTCATTAGGTTTCTTCATATCTTCCAAAAGTGGCACATCCCACAGCCAAATTCCCTTTTAACATGCTGACATCACCAACATAATTTGTGCATCTCAATTCTGTGTTTATACAGTTTTCCTAATTCCTAGCCATTCACATGTTTGAGGTTCCTGATCCATTTTTCCAGTGACTTCAATGGGCACAGGATCAGGCCCAAAATATATTACTGTATATATAATATTACGTTATTGTATGTTCCATAATTATTTTCGTGAGTATGTTGATTAACTATGAGAATGCAAACATTCATGTTCAGAACAAAACAATTCAACTTCAGTTCTGATAAAATGGAACCTACCAACTTCACTTGAGCAGGAAAGTGTTTGTTCTTCAAGAATGTTCATTAATCAAATGCTGATTGATTCCCAGTTAGTTTCCTATAGTGCTTCTATGATCGCTCTTTGCATTATTACAGACTGTGAAAATACTTAGCGGAGAGAGCGACAATATATTTAATAAGAGGAAAAAATCAAACATCAGAGTCAGACCACCTCATAAAATAGTGCATTTCCTACTCAGACATTGTACAGATTGGCAGCAGTTCCAGACAGAGCTCCTTCTTCAGCAATGAACTTAAGCACATGTTTAAATGTTTTGCCAGTTCAGGGCCCTACTGAATGGCACTTATTTCAATGAGAAGTATTTTTATGTAAGTATCCAAAATTAAGTGATATTTTCATAGCCTAGTACACCACCAAATTAATTACTTAAGTCTTAGTGAGCTAACTCACGAGTCTGTGACTTCCTGTATTTGGGGGAGGCTAAGAGATACCTATGTGTAGAGATGGGCCTCAGCTGTAAAGTCTGAATCTGATCTGGATCTGAAATTCACCATATTAAATTTTTCATGTTCACATAGGGCAATGATATACTTTCAATGAGAATAACTTTTATTTTAGATGAAGAGAGACAAAAGAGAGCAGGTCTTCATGTGAGAGCTGTCTGTTTGTCTCTGTCTGTCTGTCCACTGTACTGGCTACATCTGAACATGGAATGGCTTAGCAGCAGAGATGAGTTTATTTAGCACTTACAGATCTAGTCCATGGGGAAACAAATTGAAAGAGACACAAGCTACAGCAATCACACCACAAAGTTTGCAAAAAGAAAAGGAGTACTTGTGGCACCTTAGAGACTAACCAATTTATTTGAGCATGAGCTTTCGTGAGCTACAGCTCACTTCATCGGATGCATACCGTGGAAACTGCAGCAGACTTTATATATACACAGAGAATATGAAACAATACCTCCTCCCACCCCACTGTCCTCCTGGTAATAGCTTATCTAAAGTGATCATCAGGTGGGCCATTTCCAGCACAAATCCAGGTTTTCTCACCCTCCACCCCCCACACACAAATTCACTCTCCTGCTGGTGATAGCCCATCTAAAGTGACAACTCTTTACACAATGTGCATGATAATCAAGTTGGGCTATTTCCTGCACAAATCCAGGTTTTCTCACATCCCCCCCACCCCCATATGTGAGAAAACCTGGATTTGTGCAGGAAATAGCCCAACTTGATTATCATGCACATTGTGTAAAGAGTTGTCACTTTGGATGGGCTATCACCAGCAGGAGAGTGAATTTGTGTGTGGGGGGGTGGAGGGTGAGAAAACCTGGATTTGTGCTGGAAATGGCCCACCTGATGATCACTTTAGATAAGCTATTACCAGGAGGACAGTGGGGTGGGAGGAGGTATTGTTTCATATTCTCTATGTATATATAAAGTCTGCTGCAGTTTCCATGGTATGCATCCGATGAAGTGAGCTGTAGCTCACGAAAGCTCATGCTCAAATAAATTGGTTAGTCTCTAAGGTGCCACAAGTACTCCTTTTCTTTTTGCGAATACAGACTAACACGGCTGTTACTCTGAAACCACAAAGTTTGGGAGTGTTCCAACACATGGTTTTGCTCCAGATGCATCTCTACTATGCATTTATAGTGCTTTTTCTTCCTCCGCTAAAATAACCTTTCCACAGAAGGGCAAGTCTTGCTTTTTTCACTCAAGCAAGCAATTCCATTGAAGCCAATTGGACCAATATATTAGTAAGGTAAATAGGAGTGGACCCATAATGTTTTTTCCTTTCATCCTGTAATGAATTAGGCAGTGTAATCTATCATAACAAGACTAGCCAGGTCATTCAAACATAACTCCAAAGAGTCAATACTTTCACAAATGACAGCTGGAATAAAAGATTCTGTAACACAGCATCCATTCTCTTCACCCCATACACAGAATTTTGAGCTACTATATGGAAAATATTAGCTCTGCCATGGTAGAGTTCAACATTTGTTGAAATAAGCACTATAATTTGACTTTGCATGTCCATTGTAGCTCTTTCCTCCCGCCCCCTAAGGATACTGATGTGCTGCCATTTTCACTTGAACCTGCCAGAACTTGAGATTTATATGCAGACATTTCTTTACGTGAGGCCCCAAATGACAAACTAAAGTCATTTTTTTTTCTTAAATGACACACAATGCTATTCCAACTTTATTTATTTATTGTTTCCCCTGAAGCAAAGCAGTCTCGCTCAAATTTTGACTTGCTTTCCTTTCCTTTTTTTATTCCAGTAAAAAAAGCTGAAGACCATGAGATAATTGTGACAGCACCACATTCCCATGTTACTACAATGCCTCCAAACTTAACCTTTTCCTTCTTAACTTTAATTTCCTTATAGCACTATCATTGCACTGCATATATGGTGGCTGTGTTGAAACTTCTATTGGGACTACTTGGTGATGGGAAGGAACGTACATGTGCCTGGGACCTGATGCTCCTCTAAAGTAGCAGTCAGAAAATTAGCTTTTATTTTTCACTTAAAAGAAATCCATTATGTTACATAAAAATAGGGGGCCAGATTCAGACCCGGTTATCACATAGCTGCACCACTGAGTGCTGCTCAGTTGAGCATGGAGACTGCTGAACAAAATATATCCCCTGGGTGCCCTAAACATGTCCTTTCCCTGAATGGATCCTCCTGATGGAGAGGGGTAGAGAATCATGCAAAATGAACAGGGGAGGGAGGTGATGGAAAATTCCCACAATTTATTTGAAGGGAAAAAAATCAATCATTTCTTCATGTCCTAATTTGTAAAATGTCTGGGAAGTGGCTCAGGAATCAGATTACTAAACAGTCAGTGACTGATCGTTCTGATATAGTGTTTTCCATGCTCGCTGTAAGGTCTATGAGGTGGGATTGCTTTCTATGTTGGTTGGCTGGCATTCTGAGAAGTTGAGCTGATCTCTAGGGTTCGGAGTTGCAGCTCTGCTGCTTGTGCAGTTTGAAGCGATCTCTCTCCCTAAAAAGTTGTTCATTTTCTAACATGCCCCCATCCTCCTCAATATTATTACTCCACTCAAGGGAATATATTGAAAACAGTAGCATTTTAAATGGTTTAAACCAAAATTAAGGAGTAATTATTATTGCCTTATGTAATTCTCATTCATTATTATGAAGGGGCAATGATAAGTAATTACAAAAAAATGTAAAGATTGGTTATGTATTTGCATCCACGTGCAAAAGGAATGGAAAACTGCAATGATAAATTTTAGCAACTTTGACAGCTAAATAAATATTTGTGTATAGGAGTATGTAGAACTATACAGAATATAGATAATATCCATTAATTTTCAGAACAGTTATATATATTATACTTGTCATTGACTAATTTGGAGTCTGATCCAAAGCCCATTGAAGTCAGTGGAAAGATTCACAGTGGATTCGGTGGTCTTTGGATCAGGCTGTAAACAATAAGCCAGCAGGGTCAGACCTTCAGTTGACAATTGTGGTGTAGATGCTCAGGCTGCAAGGTGGGAGGGTCCCAGAGCTTGGGCTGCAGCTCAAGCCCAAATGTCTGCATCTCATTTACACAGCCTCTTAGCCCAAGCCCTGCGAGCCTGAGTCAGCTGACACAGGCCAGCCATGGGTGTCTAACTACATTGTAGACGTACCCAAAGAGTCAGTCTTGACAGCCTATTGGAGGGGATGTAGTCCTTCTAAAAGGGTTGCAAGAGAACAATCAGTGTTATATAGTCTAAGTGGGGACCATTACAGCCCATGATTGTATGCATTACTTTCATTTGACATCTGATTTTCTTAGTACATTGTCTGAAGAACCTACTGAGTTCGTATCACAATACATCACCAGCATTGTTTAATTGGAACAAACAAACTGGCCATTATAAAAAGAATGTTACTTAAAAAAAATAGCAACAGGCCTTAGTCCACAGTAAAATTCAATTTTCATATGGACTCAGTTCAGCTTCTGCAATACAGAAACTCAGGCCATGTACAGCCTGAAAAACCCTTTGTAAGTTACATGCTGACTTCCTGAACCTAATAGCCAGGTTTGGGTCTGGCTTTTGGAATGAATCTATTCCTGTGATGGCACATGTAAAGGCTGACAGAGAAAGGGCTAAGCCTCTCTCGCTCCCAGTTGCTTGCCTTGCCTTGCCTTGTCTTCGATGCAAAGATTTGCAGGTACAGTGGGGCTAGACCATCTGTGGTGTATTAATTTGCCACACCAGCACACTTCACAAAGCATGTGTCTTTGGGATATGGAACTGAGTCAAGCAGTGACACTCAGGAAGGAGATTTCTCTAGAAAAGGGAGCTCAGAGGAGAGCTGGGAAGGGTGGGTAACCTTCCTCTTCAAAATGTGGGTGAAGAAAGCCTCACTTTAGGCCTCTGCACTAGGTGGGGCTAAATCCAGCTAGACCTAGTACTAGAGAGCTCTCCAATCTGATAGGCAAAATCATGAAAAGATCCAGTGCCTGGAAAATGAAGTCAGGAAACCTAAAAGTTGGAAAAAGACACCATTTTTAACAGTGAGATTAATTAACCACTGTAATAAATTTCCAAGGAATGTAGTAAATACTTCATCACTTGGAATCTTTAAATTAAGACTGGATGTCTTTCTAAAAGATATATTCTAGTTCAACCACTAGTTGTTGGGCTAGATAAAGGAATTACTGGGTAAGTATCTATGGTCTGTATTATGCAGGAGGTCATTTCAGATGTTTATAATCATCCTTTCTGGTCACAGAATCTACAAAAACCTCTACTTTAGCTGAGGGTAGCCTTGTATTTGTGTTTGGTCCATTAAAGGTCAGGAATTCTTCACATTTATTTGTACACTTTTACAATAAAGCTCATTACTGAGGTGTTTAAACTCCATCTAGGTACTCAGAATCCTTTACTACTCTGATCAGGGCTTAATCCATTAAGTTAATCAAAAAGTTCCCGTTTATTTCAAAGTGAGCTTTGGATCAGGCTGTACGAGCCTGTAAAGTGTCTTCACAATGTTAAACCATGATTAAGTTATGGCTGAATCTACCAAACCATATTTGACAATTGCATGGTACAATACTGTTAAAAACAAGGGCAAAGTTATTTAAACAATATTGCAGGGAGAGAACCACATTTCTGGTTCACACCACTTTTAGCTCAGAATGTTCTTGTTTACTTGTAATGGATTTTGAATACACAAGAGTAAACACTAGAGTCATCCATTTATTTTGCCGAGAAAATGATGGAACTGTAATCCCTTTGCAATATAATATCTGTAAGTGAAAGCAGGCAGCCTGCAGCAAGTGTCTTCTTGGCAGCATTCCCTTGTGCCACTGATGGAAGGACATGTTGCACTGGAGAAATGCATCACTCAAATTACAAATTCAGGAAGGAGTCTTGTTTTTAAGATTCATAATCACAATACAGTTCAAATGCCATTCCTAATAACAAGCAGAGAGATTAAGAAAACAGGAGATGTTACTTATCTCCCAGTGCCAATAGAATTTCTGGGAGTTGTGACAAGATCCGTGGGGGATGAAAATTATGAGGTTGAGCTCAGCTTTCATTTTAACACTTTCTAGTCCTTTTCATTGTGGAAATTGCCTTGAAAATGTAAACTGATTGGTAGGATTCAAAAGCATATCCTAGATTTTACCTAATGATCACAGGTTATCCACAGTCATCCAACAGCCTCCCAGGACTGAGATTTTTGGGTACATCAAATCCAAGGCTGCAAGTCAGAGTTTGTTGCTGAGAAGGTCAGCTGACCGCTCAGCAAATGATAACAATGATTTCTGCCATATGGAAAAGCAACTTAATAACAAGAGGCATCATGTTTTAGTGGACTAACAAAGGACTGAGACGAAGGGACTCTTGAAGCTAATCTCAGCTCTAACACTGATTCCCTCTGTGATGTTAATCAAATCACCTAGGGCCAAATTTTCAGAAAAGCCTGCAGTTTTGAGTACCCAGCTTTCAAACACCTATAACATCCTAAATAATGCTTCTTCTCTTTCCCCATCAGTTCTAAAACTAACCCAGAAAATCTGGGAATTATGGGACCAATCCTTCAAGGTTCTGAGCATGCTGACTTGACCCAGCTAAACACTTAAGCATGTGCTTAACTTTAACTGGAAGGAAATATCCAGGAATGTATAATGTGTGTATGCTTTACAGTAAAAGCTAAGTATCAAAGATAGAGGAGACCTGAAGTAACGTTTTGATATTCAGAGGCATAAATGCTCGTTGTAGAAAGGACCCTAATAATTGTCACTTCTGTTTTCCTGTTGGGCATAACTATCAATTTTTAGTAATGATAGTGTTCTGCATTTGACTAGTGTCTTTCCTATGAGGATCTCAAAGCAGTTTACAAAATTAATTGTCTTTAAAACATCAACACCCCTGTGAACAAGGTAGGATTATTGTATGCAGCATTGTTGCAGTCATGGTGGTCCCAGGCTATTAGAGAGACCAGGTGGGTGAGGAAATATCTTTTACAGAACCAACTTTTATTGGTGAGAGAATCAAGCTTTTGAGCTTACACAAAGCTCCTCTTCAGGTCTGGAGACCTTCTTCAGATGCCAAGGAAAAGCTCTGTGTAAACTCAAATTTACCTCACTCACCTTGTCTCTCGGACAGGATTATTGGCATTTTAAAGATGGAAAAACTGAGTGACAGAGAAGTTAGTCTTGTCTACACTACGAAAGGTATCTATTGATCACAGGCCTAGTGGCCTCAATCAGGGATTGGGCCCCACTGTGCTAAGGACTGTATAAACATAAAATTAGTCTCTGTCCCAGAGAATTTACAGACAGAAACAACAATCCTCATCTTCTACATCTGTGCCTTGACAACTAGGCTACATTCTCTCTTCGCCTTCCCATCCTGCTCTGTCCTAGGGCTGCAGAGATCTAATCTACTTTTTTCTTTTATCGCTGTTAGATCCATAATTTCTTGAGCCACTTTTGCAACCTCTCTTGTCATGCTGCTTTGATATAGCCTGCTGGAGATAAAGGCACAAGCAAGGAGCTAAAGATAAAAGGTAAGAACTCACACTGTGTTCATGGATTTTTTGTAGTTTTTTCTGTATCAAATGTAGGAATTAAGAAATAAAATCCTACTCTGGCATAGATCATAGTGCAACTAAAGATCTCATTCTTGGGATAAATCCAACAGAGAGAATGAATTCAGAGAAGGCTTTTGGAGTGGATTTCCACACAGCCAGAACCATCAAATTACTGAAATTTGTCACTAGACTAGCAGACTGTAGCTAGGAAACTGTTAATTAACTGTCCAGAGTGAGAAAGGACTTGGGCGGGGGCGGAAAGGGTGAAAGCAATAGAAGTGGGGGGAAGGAGAGAGTTCAGAAGTCACATACCGTTGAATCTTAAAAGATATTTCTGTTTCCCCTTTGTGTCTTTTAATTTCCCTCTTGCTCTGTTTATGGCCTCATTTCTGACTACTTTAGTTTCTTCACCATGTCCTTGCACCACTTTTCTCTCATGTATTCTGTCCACTGTCTTGTATTCTTTCACAGTGTAAAATTGTTTGCACAAAAAATACTAACAAGCTAGTTATATTTTCAATCTTCCTTTTGTTGATTGGACTGTTTTCCCACACATTATGATCTATAATCTTTTTAGCGTGATTGAATCTTAATGAAGATTGGAACCTGCCTATAAGCAAAATCTCCCCATGCCGGTGGACCCATTGAAGTTAATAGAAAAAAATCCACTGATTTCAGTAGGAGCTGGATTCGGGCCTACAAGCAAAATGAAAAATCAGTGGAGCAATCTGGTACTTCCATGTCACTTCAACATGAGCTTGATCCTTAAAAGTGCTGAGCTAATGAGCATGCAACAATCTCAGCTCCCAATGACCTTAATGAGAGTTGAAGGCACTCAATACTTCATAGGATTGGACCTTATCACAGGAGTTCCAGTGTTTTATTGTATAGGCATTTCCTCTTGTTTCTCTGGTAGCCTTGTGACTAAGATATTGGACTGGGACACAAGAGGATTCAGTTCCCAGCTTTGCTACTGACTTCCTCTGTGATCTTGATCAAATCACTTGATCCCTTTGGGCTTCAATTCTCTATCTGCATTATGGAGCTATAACTTCTTTTGTCCATCTTACCTGCACAGCAAGTTACTGCACAGCAAGCCAGGGGTGGATCTATAGTGTACCAGCTTGCCGTGCAGTAATGTCCTATGTGGATCCTGCTACAGTATGCAGGTTGGGACTTTTTCAGTGCGCTGTAGCAGGATCCATAAAGGACGTTACTGCATGGCAAGTTGGTGCACTGTAGATTTACACCCGGCTTGCTGCACAATAACTTGCCATGTAGACAAGCCTTTCGACTAAGGTCTTCAGGGAAGGGATTGTCTCTTACTACATGAACACACAGTACCTAGAACAGAAGGCCTAGTATCTCAGTTGGGCACTACTGTAGTATGAATAATAATTACACACAAAAAATATATTAGAAGAATGTTGTTTAGGTCAAGCATTCAAAAGCTGGGAAATGTTAGATTTACATTTTCCAGTGCAACCTTAATTCTTCCCAGCCTAGTTCTCTCGCCCCTTCTCCCCCAATTCTGCAGCTATGCCAGCAGCTCCCAGGCCCTCCCTGTGCAATGTGGTCTGCTGGTTTGGAAGTGGTGTGGGCCCAACTCTTTAGGCTATTCCTGCACAATTATTGTTTTGCTACGCTGCCAACATTTTCCTGAGCTGCTCAAGCAAGAGACGAGAAATGGTGATTCTCAACAGTTTATAACATGACTAAACCTGAATAGAAGTTCATGGGACAAGCAACAAGTGTGTCTCTAGCCCCAGAGCTTTGTCTCTTCCAAATTTCAAAGGTGTGTTGGAAACAATGGCGATGTTTAAATTTCTCATAAAAAGTTTGCAAGAATCCTTCATAATGCAAATTTTAGGAGCCCTAGAAGTTGAGGTGGCTATGAGTTTTGCCTATAATAAATTCCATGAAATTCATAATCTTTAGCATATTATTTCACTTATTAATGGCTATCCACTAATAATCCAACACTAGGATAACGAGCCACGGTATTATGCCACAAATTATGAAACATTCCTTTTACACCTAATACACGCTCACTGCAAAAGAGAACACCACTAGGTATGAATGAAACTGCCTGATATTTCTGAGGTACTAACAAAATTCTAGTTCATGCATAGGAAACAGAGAACAGGAAGAAGAGACAAAGATAAAAGATTTGAAAGAATAAATTATTCTGTGTAGCTGTGCTTAGCACACAACAATGCCAGGGAGACATTTAAAAGAACATGGAGAAAAGTGAATTTATTTTGTTCTGCCCTTCTTTTAGAAGACACCTAATTCTTTCAATTAATTGATTTGAATGACAGTTGTAGACAACTAATGAGCTACAGATGTCCAACTCTATAAGCTGCAGTCAGGAAAACATGGCTTATTTATCAGTTCTTTACAAGAAAAAACCATCTTTTTATCTGGTCTGTTTATTTGTGGCTAACATCTGCTATCTTTGCAAAAATCTTTAGCTCCATCTTCAGAGCAATAAAATGTATGCACCTTCAGAGCAAGACGGGTATGTTACATATACCACAGAGCATAGAAGCTGAAACCCTGGAAAAGTACTTGCAAACTAAGTGGGATTATTAGCTCTACAATGCATACGAAGGTGACTCCACATCAATGCTTTGGTGCTACTTGTGTGAATGTCCAGAAATATACTTCAAAGGCCAGGAGAAGTAAAGCTTAGCACAATACAGAAAAGGTCAAAGAGAAAAATGCACACATCATGGCCCTGATACAGGAAGGTACTTAGACCCATGGACCAATGTAAGTAGATTTCAAGGAGAGTACATATGTGTTTGGAAGTATGCTTAAATATCTCCCTGAATGGGTGCTTATATTAACAATATGCATGTGCAAATGCAGTACAGAGCTGTACATGGCATGTTACAGAAAAAGTACAGTGAAAAATTGTGTTGAGTTTCATCTACTAAATCACTGGGTACTGAGCTTGGAGGCTCAAAATTCCTTATGATGGTTGACACACAGCTGTTGATACCAAAGGTGGAATATTTTGGAGCCTACAGTGTTCATAAATGGGAAAGCTATCATTTGGCAGAGTTAAAGGGTGTGTTATCAGTTGTGTGAGACAGCTGGGTTATAGACTGGTAAGGCTAAGGATGTCAGAGTATGGAATAAACTAATTCTCAGCTGAGGGCTCTGGTTGTCTCTAGTGTCAGTACTTCCGAGGCATTTCATCACTTCACTGTGCATGCCAAGTTTGCTTATAGATATGTCAACTTTTTCCTTTCAGCTGGTGCAGCTTCTGTTTGAGATCAGATACAGAAATGACTTGTGGTTTTGAGGCTGCTATCTCCCTGGATAATGTGAGGAACAAAAGTGATATTTTATAGCTCTTTTTGATATTTCACGTATTTTCAGAGTACATCAACTCAATGGTCAGTTTGTGATTTAGGTTTGCCCTAACATCCTGGGAACTGGGAAATATTCATAACAGTCCTCACGGGCTTGATCCAAAGACTCCAACTGGGTTCAGTAGCCTGTGGATCAGGCCCAAATAAATATTTTTACTCACTTTTCAGATTCTGTGTAGACCTACATGCTGTCATTAATGAGCCTCAGAGGCTTATTTTTCCCAGCCACTGATCATGGGTGGTGGGTGAACTCCCGCTTTGGGGAGGCTAGCTCATGCGGCCCCACCCCTTCTGCCCAAGACCCCACCCCCTTCTCGCCGGAGCCCTGAGCTCACCCCACACCCAAGCACAAGCCAGCCCGCCCCAGCCGCACTGGCTTGCCCACTCCAGCTGCTGCAGCCCAAGTACTGGGCCTCTAGCTTGATTCCAGGGCTGGCCTAAGCCGCTGGCCCAACCCCCGAGCTGGTCCAAGTCACTCCTGGCTGTCCCAGCTGCTGGCTGCTGACCTGAGCCCTGAGCCGGCTTCAGGAAAGAGGGTGGGGCTTACCCTCCCCTGGCCTTCGATACCCACTGCCACTGATATTTAAAATCAAGAAAGCTAATTTTGCATAGGTTTTTTCACTAAAAGCTAATTAAAGCAATTTTAAAATTTTATGATAGTTGGGAGAAGATTGGTTAAGACAATTCAAATGATTGCCGGTTGTCCCCGTGTTTGGAAATGAAATTATTCCAGATATACAGTGCCTTGCAGCCTGCTTTAGCATCTCTGCATCTCTCCATGAAATAGTCTGTAAAAATAATAGTCATGATAATAATGAACCTACTCCTACTTCCATTGTTGTCAAGTTTGTTTGCCATTGCCTTCCGTGGAAGCAGGATGAGATCAATTTAAATGTATGCAACAATTTAATCTCCGACCCTGAAAACACTTGGTCCACATTTATTCAGTGAGGCTACTTACAGTTGTGAGGAAAGTCACACACCCGTGACAACATTTGCAGGAGCAGACACTAAAGACCAGATTCAGCATGCTCTTAACTTGAAGCATGTGCATGCTTCAAGTGAAGTTCTTCGGTGCTTAGCTGGATATGGATGACATTATTCACCTGCTTTATGTTACGTGCTTTACCGAATCAGCACCCTAAATGTTTATCCTCAGATTTAGGTGATGCACAGGATCTTGTGTGCATCTGCATAGGACTCAATTTCACCTTTATATTTATTTATGTATATCTCCCCTTTGCTATGATTAACAACAAATGCTAATCAAGACAAAGTTCGTCCAAGAATGGCAATACAGAGTGAGAGAGAGAGAGAGAGATCTTAATCCATAGTGGTTGAACAAACCATTTAGTTAACATAAAAGGTAAAATGGTATTGGTAGAGTGCCCCAAAAGAATATTAACAGCAGCTCTAGCCGCCCTGGTCCTATTCACTCTGGGTGTTTGATTGTACCTGACTCTGATGTGAGTATACTGGCACTGCGGCAGGTAGTAAATTGTACCCCACGAAGTGATGTAGTAGCAGGAGCATGCATGGGAGCCCTGGAAGGCATCCCACAAAGCAGAAGGCCTCTCAGTGCTTCTTTCAGAACAGAGCATCCTCCCTAGCGCCCACGTCCCAAAATGAAAGGCTCAACATAGTCTTAAGCAGGGATTCCTCAAAGTATTGAAGGTCAGATTCTTTCACAGAAAACAGCTGCTCTCCCAGCTCTGCCTTCTCCTGAATCGCAAAGCCAGGGGTGAAAGTAACTTAAAGGATTTACCGGTACACCGGTAAGCCAGAGTCCTGAGTGGGGGCGTGGCTGCAACAGGAAGAGGCGATTTAAAGGCCCCGTGGCTCTGGCTGGGAGTCCTGGGGCCTTTAAGTCACCCCGCTGCGGAGGCAGCTGAGAGCCCTGGGGCTCAGGGGTGAATTAAAGGGCCCAGGGCTCCGGCCGCCACAGAGCTCCAGGCATTTTAAATCCCTGCTGGAGCCCAGCTGCCAGAGCCGGGCTCAGGCGGGGATTTAAAGGGCTCGGTCCTCCAGCCACTGCAGGGAGCCCCTGCCCGAGCCCCGCTGCCGGAGCTCTGGCAGCTCTTTAAAGGGCCTTGGGCTCCCCGCAGTGGCAGGAGCACCGGGCCCTTTAAACCCCCTCCTGAGCCCAGCTCCAGGAGCCGGGCTCTGGCGGTGCTTTAAAACGCCATCCAAGCCCTGCTGCCGGAGCTCCAGAGGTGATTTAAAGAGCCCGGGGCTCCCCGCAGTGGCAGGAGCAATGGGCCCTTTAAATCACCGCCAGGGAAGGCGGTCCGGTCCCGTCTGGCACGGTGTACTGACTCTTGCCGGCACGCCATACCGAACCATACCGGCTTACTTTCACCTCTGCACAAAGCCCAGTCCGCAGGGTGGAACTTTGGAGCCGTTTCCACAAAATCAGATAGAGCAAGGAATTAGAATTCTTTCTTCTTGTTCTTCCCAAGCCAGACGCCAAAATCAACCAATCAGGGTTCTCAGAAGGGAGCCAAATCAGTCCCTAGAAAATTAGCTATAAGCATTCTCCTCTCTTACTGAGTTTCTCTGTACTGTGCTTTAAAACTTATTACAGAAGCCAGTGTGATGATATCAGCTCTTCTGAAAGGAATTAAACACCACAAATTAAAAAAAAAAAAAAAAAAAGATGCACTTATGGAAGAAAGGGAGTGAGAAGACCAGTACCGCAATTAGCTGGGTGTAGTCAAGCTTTCCTTGCATGCTATTTTAAATTTTTAAAAACATTTTTCACTTTTAAGTGAAATGTTTGCCCTAGTTCTTCAGTCATTGCTGGAACTCTTCCCCCCTTCACACGAAAAGAGTCTGGGTATTCTCAGAGTCTTAACTCTGGTTTTAATTTGCTTCACCTCTTTCTGCTAATTGTTGTGAGCAAGCAAACTGATCTTGTCAGTGTAAAGAGTGGTGGATACAAAAATCAGGTCAGCAAACTTGGTGACTAACGAATGCTAATACATGTGCTTAAAGGTATGTGTAAGTCACATTGCTGTGTATAGATGATGTATAGTTGGCCCTGTATTATCAGTACATTTCAAGTACTGTTCCAAAAGCTACCAGTCGAATGTGATATCATGGACTTTAGATGGATTTTTGTGAAACAAGGCAGATTTAGGGGCAAATACTCTTTGAGTCTGGCAGTATTGATGTCATACGTATGCCAAATATGCAAGTCCTGCTTACTTTGGCAAACTTTGAGTGGAATAAATGCAAAATATTCAAGAGAAATAAGAAAGAAGGACTTGGGGCTCAATCACTAATGTAAACAGCATGAGACTGTGAAGATCAGTAAAAGCAGCATGCAAATTTGTGCTCAGCTAAACAAAAGGGGACAAATTCTTCTCTCAGTTATAACACTGCCACTGAGTGCAGAATTAGGCCCAAAGACTCCGAGTTAACCCAGGTAAAACAAACCTATATCAATTATCTGAAGTTTCTAACTGGCCATGAATTTACTGCCAGAAACCCTTTGTAGGATGTGTGGTATTATAAGGCTCCATAGGATTAACCTCATGACTGAGCATATTTACAGTCTAAACACAATGTAACTAATAAGAGTTGGATCTAAAACCACATAAAATATGAAACAAGAGACAATAATCATAATTACTATAGCCTTGTAGCTTAGCAGGTATTATCCTTGACTCTTGAGAGCTTTCCTTAAAAGGAAGATACCTACTGCAAAAGGCATGTAAGGAAAACATAATACAATCGCTAGCCGTGTTATATTTTCTTTGGAATCTCTGTGGGGGTGGAGGGCCAACAATATGTCACCTTGGCTGTGTCTCTTAGCCCACCTACTACTGCCCCATGACCACTCAGTGCGGTCTCTGGCCCCATCTGACCTCCTTAGACCAGCAGCAAGTCCTACACTGGATCTGGGAAAGGAAGATAAGGTAGTCGAGTCCCTGCTTTTCGCTTGGGAAAGTGGGAAATTCACACACTGAGGATCTCTTCTGTGCATGGACCTGGTGGAAGCCAACATCCCACCCCTGGATCATTATCCTTTGAAACGAATAAAACATCTAAACCCAAGCATTCTGAAATTCATCAGGGTGCTGCAGAGCTATACCTAAATCCAGAAGTAAACTGTGGTTTGTTGGGGTAAAGGGCCAAGCCAAATATTTCAGCAGATTTCTTGAACCCTCAAGGGCTTCCAAACTTCTATAAAATTAGTCACTTTCCTAATTACAGATCCCACTTTCTGGTTGTAGCTGTAAAAATGGGCCTTTTGCAAATCTACATGTCAGCACCACATGGTTAATGTGCATCCAACAGCTAGCCCTGTATCTGGGGCTAGATTTAAGTGGTTTTTTTATATTAAAACCATATTTCTCAGTTTATTCATGCTTAGAGGTGAAACTGAAATTTCAGACTACTGCTGTAAGAGCCACAGGAACTATTTTACTTCATCTATATGATGAACGTGCATGAGTAATATCGGAGCAACTGACAACAAAGGGAGAAGGATTGGGCCCTATCTCAGTCATGGAGAAACTACCTCGGTGCATTTGTGTCTCCTTACAATGTATTCATTGCTTTATGCACTCAAAAGCTGCTTTGGAGTTTGTTGATAAATTGTATAGTCAATTGCTTGACCACACTTTGGGTCATTATTTTTTTAGGAAATATATTCAAGGGACCAAATAACTAGTGTGAGTTGGGTATATTAATATGGTAAAGGAAAGAGGTTCTGTACGGTACCAATCAACGAAGAGCAGTACAGTGCAGCGATGTTACGTCCACCTTTGCAGATGGTATGCTCCCCAAGTTACACATTTCAGCTGCTATTATTTATATGATTTTATAAGTTACATATTTCTTTACACATCACTAAAATCCAATCTATCAGTTTTTCAGTTCCCTAATTTGTTGTTCTCTGAGTAGTATTCCCATGGTGCTCCACTCTAGCTGCACTTGCACCCCCTGCGTCTTTGATCAGAGATTTCACATAGCAGTGTCCATTCAGCCCATGAGTGTGTGTTAATCAGTCAATAGTAGTCTTTAGCTTCCTAATTTAAACAAAAAATATATAGATATTTAGTTAGATACTTAGATAAAATAATTTTAGTTCACTGGGAGGTTACGCCCAGTTCTTCCAGTTTCAAACATCGTCTGCCATGCCGGGAGGCAATCCTGGTGATCAATGGACACTCCTGGTACATCCATTGCTACAGGGAATCTGACGTTGCTCAGAAGTGTAACATCTATCTGGCATTGAAATCTAGAGCCAGAAAAAGCAGGGAAATCAAACTTCATCTCCTTATGGTGAAGATCTTTCTGCGCCCAGCTTCTGACCCAGGCCAGGGGACCCACACACACACACACACACTCTGGTTTCCAAGTAAATCTGCTGCTTCCACTGTTTCTGAGCCACATTCCTTGAGAGCATCTAAAAGGAAGACTTCCATCAATTGCCATACAAGTTCTCCAGGTAGAGAATCTACCTCAAAGAAATTGCAGTCTCTGATGACTTCAGTGATTTAGGCACCATCTGCTCTCAAAACTGGTACCCATGAGGCTGCTGGTTCCTCATTTACTAAGAGCACTGCTAAACCAAAAGACTGCAAAGTCTCTGGCCTGGAGAGATCATCAGTACTGTCAGAGGACCAAGGAGGCAAGAAGAGTTCTTCCTCTGCCCACTCAATACTGAAGAAGCCTGCTTGGGGCTCCAACCATGCTTTCCTTGGACCACCCAAGACTCATGGTACCATCTGCTCCCTCAGCCACTATCACTTTCATGCAGGCCATGGATTAGTACAACAGCATGCTTGGTACTGGAGGAGTTTTGTTTTCACTGAGACCTAGCTGTATCTGAAATGCCTGATTCACCACTGCTCAGTTCCAACATATTTTCAGTACTGAGCACGTTGAGATCTCTGGAACTTCACCCTGTACAGATGGTTTCACCTCAGATATCTCTTGATGCTCTACTGTTTCACAGTGATTTGAAGGAAGAGGATTTAGATGAAGACTTTGCCTTGGTCTCCCAAATATCCATAAAGGGCTCTCCTCCTCATTCCTATAAAGGTCCCTTTCCAGAAGTGTCTGAAGAAGCTCTTACCACTCATGACACACAGTCTCAGCCAGCAATTCACTTATTCACCTATAGGTGCCCTCTCATATGCCTTATGCAAGACCTCCTTGGCCATTCTAAGACCCTTGGGCAGCCTATCACCAGCAATTCCCCAGGGCTTCAAGCACCATTCATCTCAGAGGTAGACCAGCCTTCATCCCTCTCCCTCTCTAGGAGGCCCAATCCATAGGATCAATCCTTTGAGGAACAAGAACCTAGAGTTGATGAAGAGTTCTCTCTGCAGGTCAAAATCTCCTCTTCATCTCCAGATGAAGCCGTTATCCCCCCTCTGCAGTCCTTAGTGGATGATTTTAAACAGGTTCCAGGTCTGGTCAAGAGAATTGCTGACTCCTTGCAGATCTCTCTCAAGGTTAAAGAATCACATCATGAACTGCTTGACATCCTGCCTACAGCTTCATCTGCCTGCATAGCCTTGCCTGTCAATGAGGCCCTTCTGGACCCTGCAAAGGTTATTTAGCACACCCCAGCTATCACCAGCAATTCTGCCTACGTGCAAGAGAGCAGATAAGAAATATTCTGTTCTAGTGAAAGACTCAGAGTTTCTATTCTCTCATCCCTCTCCTAGTTCCTTGGTGGTCTATGCAGCTAATGAACATGAAAGGCAGCACCCTGCTAATCTACGCCCCATGACAAAGATCATAAGTGTATAGACCTAACTGGCAGAAGATCTTATTTGTCACCATCTTTGTAATTCAGAATCAATAACAACCAGTGTTAATGACGAAAAACAATCATAAAAATTACACCAAACTGAATTATTTTGTGGAGCAACTATTGGCTGAGCACAGACAGCAATTCTAGGCAATTATTATGGAAGGCCAGCTGCTCACCAGAATATTGCTGCAAGCCTCCCTCAACACTGCTGATACTGTAGCCCGTTCAATCTCTACAGCAGTAGTTATGAGGAGGACGTCCTGGCTCCAGTTTTCGGGTTTTTCTAAGGAGGTACAAGATATAGTTCAGGACCTCTACTTTGATGGTTCTAAACTGTCTAAGTTCTAAACTGTCTGACAGTACAGACAAATCTTTGTGCACCTTAAAGGACTCCAGGGCTACTTTTCGTTCTCTTCAGATCTATATATCTGCCCATAAGAGAAGTTTAGCAAATCCCAGATGGCTCAGAGATCCTGTCCCGCCCAACTCCCAACCACTCAGAGATCATATGAACCACAACACAAAAGACAGATTTTCCAGGGATGGAAACCCCCAAACTCTCAGCCTTCGACCTCAAAGCCTTTCACCTCCAAGCACCAATTCTGATAAGGTGATTGAGACTCTGATTTACCATCTACATCCTTACCAGTTGCACTAATTCAACTTTCTCCCTTCAGTGACCACCTTTACCACTTCAGGCAAACTTGGCTGTCAATAACTATTACAGGGTTTTGAGATTGTCTCCATAGGGTACTCCATCCATTTTACTTCTTTTCCACCAACCAACTCCCCTTCTCCATCCCTCTTCAAGAACCCCTCTCATAAGAGTTTTTTTCATCAAGAAATAGAGTCTCTCCTTCAAGTGGGTGCTATAGAACCATGCAGCACAAAGGAAAAGGATTTTATTCTATGTATTTCCTGGTGCCAAAAAAAGAATGGTGGTTGGAGACCCATCCTAGATTTGAGGCTACTCAACTCACATGTGAAGGCCACAAATGTTTAAAATGGTAACACTTGCAGCAATAATTCCATCACTGGATCTAGCGGATTGATTCTCAGCCCACAACCTTCAGGATGCATATTTTCACACTGCGAATCATCCATCCTACAAACAATTCCTGTTTTACTGTGGGCCAGGACCACTTTCAGTACAGGGTGCTCCCCTTTGGCCTGCCATCTGCCCCACCGGTCTTTTCAAAGATCATGTCAGTAGTAGCCATGCAAATCCACAGGAAAAGAATTTGAGGTTCCCTTACCTGGATGATTGGCTGCTGAAAGGTTGCTGCCTGGAACTAACTTCAGGGGAAACCTTCATAGCCATAGCTCTCTTCCTCAAAATGGGCTTACAATTAAACATTCAAAAATCCACTTTGATCCCTGTGCAAAAGTTGCAATATATAGGATCTCATCTCATTTCAGTAACAGCAAGAGTTTATCTCCCACTGCACATGTTCATGGCCCTTTCTAATTTATCCAATACAATACAATTCAGCCCACAAGCCCTGGTCAAGAACTGTCTCCAGTTGTTGGAGCACATGGCAGCTGGTACTTACATAATCGACTACACAAGAATCCAAATGCACTACCTTCAGGGGTGGCTCAGGACTGTTTATTCACCAAACAGGCACAGTTTAAATACATTACTGTCCAAAATCCCTCAATTGGTGGAAAGACCATTGCAATGTTTGCGCAGGACTTCCTTTTGCACGTCCTTCCCCAATGGTTGTAATAATGACAGATACATCCCTGCTAAGGTGCGGAGCACATCTGGACACTCACACAGCTCAGAGCACACTGTTTATCAACCTCCTGGAACTCAGATACACCTGTTTTCAGTTTCTACCACTAATCTGGGGCAAACAGCTAAAGGTCGTGATGGACAACCTGTCATGCATGTTCTATATCAGCTGATAAGGAAGGGCAAAATCCACCACCTTCTGCGCCGAGGCTGTCAAGCTTTGGAATTGGTGCATATGCAATCACATTGCTATCACAGCAGCCTGTCTTCCAGGAGTTCAGAATATAACAGCATACTCACTCAGCAGGCACATATTCCAAGACCACAAGTGGGAGACAGAGTCTATCATACTCCTCCACATATGCCATCAATGGGGTACCCGCCAAATAGACCTGTTCTCCACAGCAGTGAACAAGAAATATGCCCAGTTCTCCTCTACGAGGTCCATTTCCACCTCTGCAACCTTTCTCAAAAACATTCCTATCAATGAAATATGTAAAGGCACAACTTGGGCTTCCGTACATACGTTTGCTGGACACTATGCATAACTCACGACTCTACTTCCAATGCTATGGTTGGCTTGGCAGTACTTCCTTCCATACTGGATTCAACTCCAAAGCCCTCTCTGCATTAGAGGGAACTGCTCAGTAGTCACCTAGAATGGAGCACTCCTGGGAAAGCTACTTGAAGAAGAAGAAATTGTTACTCACCCTGTGCGCTATCTGTGATTCTTTTAAATGTATATTCACATGGGTGCTCCCAGCCCTCTTTCCCTATGCTTTAGAGGTCTCTGTTATAGGGCTTCAAGGTAGAGAGTTTGTCTGCACAATATTATATAACAACCACACAGGCACAAGACTGAGTAGCACACATGCGTGGGCCGAGCAGACACTACTATGAGAAATCGCTGATTGAAGGTGCAGGAGACACAAGCGTATCTAGAGTGGAGTTCCCACTGCGGGGCACATCTTGAAGAACCATAGTTACCGCACAGGGTGAGTAGCCACCTCTTCTGTTCATTCCTTTATTTTTGTTTTAGATACTATCATTCCAGGTACTGATCTGTGAAGGTACTTCCCCAGCTTGTACTTGGACATAGAACAAATGCATCTTGAGTTTGACAAATTTCCAATCTGCTTGTGCCAAATGCTTACTTCAGCAAATGCAAGATGGTATGCGATACTTAGCGTAAGTGAACAGGATTGTGGAATAAGCCAGTATAGGCTATATCCCTGTTTCAACATATATGCTTAATATTATTGGTGCTTGATGCATATTAATATATACATAAATGGCGCAAATAACACATAATATTCACAGGTGTATTTATATGCTAGCCAGGATATATTAGTCAATAAGTATCAGAAACCTAAGTGATATTTCTGTGTACTACAGTTTGTGTCTATACATAGATTTTATATGGCCAAAGGGCAAAATAATCTAGTGAATAAGATACGGGACTGAGAGTCAAAATACCTGGATTCTGTTCCTGCTCTGACGCTGACCTACTTTGTGACCCTCGCAAGTCACATCTCTTCTATGTGCTTCTGTATCCTCTTCCACCTTTTGTTTGTCTTCCCTATTTAGAGTGTGTGCTTTTTAGGTCAGTGTCTGTCTTTTGCTATTCATTTGTGCAGCACCATGCACAATGGGGCCCTGACCTCAGCTGGAGTCTCTAGGGTCTACTGTAATACCACTAATAACAGACTCCAGTAAAGAGGAAAGGTTACCTATAACCAGACAGCTAGAATAACTTCTTAGCATATTTGAAGTCACTGGGGAGCTAAGGAAAGTATTAAGAACAAACTGTGGAGCTGCAGTTCCTTGTCTACCTTTTGCCGGGTAGCTGCAGTATTATACCCGAAGAGCTAAAATGGATTGTGTAGGCTGCTGTCAGAATCTAAAATGTCTCAATAGTGCCAAATTTCACAAATCTGCATGGCAGATCTGATTAGAATTATATGGGCTTCAGTATGATTTCGGTGATTAAAGACCTGTTTCTCTTGATCTCATACTTTTAGGCCAATGCCTCCTGCAGCCTCAGTTGGCATGCAGTTATAGGTAGTTTCCCAGAGGAAGAATAAATTTTTCTGAGATGTGATGAGACAACACCGCAATTAAGAAGAATGTGCAAATGTGCTGCTGCCTCTAGAAAAAGGGTCAACACACGTATTTTAAAAGATTACGATACTTCAAATTGGGCTCCGTGGCGCACGTCTGTAATCCCAGCCACTTGGAAGGCTAAGGCTGGCAGATAGCTTGAGCTCAGAGGTTCTGGGCTGTAGTGTGCTATGCCAATCAGGTGTCTTGTGCCACTGACAGCCTAGCCAGCAGGTGGCTAAAGGACTGACTAGAACAACATGAATGGCATGTTGTGATTAGCGCTCCCTCTGGGAGGGCTGGTGGCCCGATCGATCATGGTGACTATACTTCAAAGCTAATTCCATGCAGACAAGTCCTGCTGTCATTTCTCAGGTGAAACTCCCATCGACTTCATTGAGAGCTTTGACTGAATTAAGTGGTCTAATCACGTGCATAAGAATACTGTGGTGGTAATCCTGGCTGGGCATGGGGTGTAAGGTGGGGAAGTACTGACTCGTCTGCATTATCATGACCTTCCCTGGGCATCGCAGCTGCCCATGGACTTGGAGATCATGTTCTACAATATTTGGGGAGCTGGGGATGGAAAGCAAAGATCAGCATCATTCTCCCATCCTAAACTAGTGTACAGGCAAGTGCAACTGTATTATCCAGTGCTCCATACCTGTATGCTATCTCACAGGAGAGAGAGTTTTTGTACCAGGCCAGTGGCAGCACATCCCACCTGATCGTGCAGATGCATGAGGAGCCAGAGAATTCACATGGAAGGGGAAGCGAGGGGTTGCCTTTTCCAGCGGAGTCCCCTGCATCTCTTGCATTAAAAGGCTGCCCCTCTGCCTTCCAAATGGAAGATTAGAAGAGAATTTGGGGAATTCAAAATTTTCTGTTTTCTCCATCCCCTTTTGCAAGTATCTTCCAGGTGAAGGTGCAATTTGCTCCAAGGACTGGAAGATAGGGCCCTTTAAAGAACATATGTCAAGGCCTTTGAAGTATTATCAAAGGCTTTTCCATGCCCATTTAACCTCTATACCCATATATATCCAACCTGTATCACTTCTGAATGCCAGGGAAATTTAAAGATAGACATAGATGGCACCATTCACCTCTGGGTTGTTCCAGTTTTATACCACTGTAGTTCCATTACTAGTTCTCATATAGCAATTTTCCTCCCTTGATCTCAAAGCACTTTACAATGGAGATAAATATCATTATCACCAATTTACGGATGGAGAAATGGCGGTGCAGAATGGTGAAAAGACTTGTCCAAGGTCATGCTGCAGCTCAGGGGCAGAGCCAGGAATAGGACACTGATGTTCTGAGTCCCAGTAAAGCGCCCTATCCCTGGAGATTCACTGCCTTCCAATTAAAAATCAATGGAGTTATACTGGTATATAACTGGAGTGATTCAATGGTGAATCTGGCTCAGGAATGTTGCCAACAATAAGTAAGCAAAAACATGACACCATTACCTGTCCACACATGCCAGGAAATTGATCCCATCTTGCTGCATTTCCAGAATTCTTGAGTGGAGGTCTAAACAAGCCATGGACAAATTAAGCCTTCCAGTAACTAAATGAATGAGATAAAATATGTAGTTTGAGTACAGAACCCATTTCCAGCACTTTAACAGTGCGTATGAGAGAGAAAAATCCTTTATTTCCCAGTAGGACATGAAGCTATGACATACATTTCACCAGGGGTTTCATAGATACTTGCTCACATAGAGGAAGCAGAACTCATGGAAAGTGCATAATCACTCCTTATCTTGCTGAATTATTTTTTAGGGATTTTACAAAGCTCAGTCTGCTTGCAACTGCTGAATTCCTCGTGTCATTTTTCCTTGTCCTTGCGTGGTCCAATGCATCATTCGATTAGCCCATGGCTTAGAGCTCATTTAGCTATCATTTTTCTTTTTGCTTAATAATGTTTGCTAATGTTTTTAGCAGAGTTCTTGTACACAACAAATACCTGCCTAGTGACTGTAGCTAACAGATGAAGAAAATAATCATTTCATTGCAAAATAATTTGTTTGCATAGTCATGAACCACTGTTAGTCATAAAATATATAAGATGGAAGAAACCATGAGTGACAATAGAAAATACCCAATAAAGAAACAAATGGCATGCATTCTTAATGTACCACATTAAGTTATTTTCTAATGGGGGATGATAGGATTATTTATTGGAAAATATTTAACTGAGTTTTATGACCTTAATAAGATCACATAAGTCATTTTACTTATCCAATTCTATTTTTGGTTCCATTGTTATTTTCTTTTAAACTGTCAAAGGTGGCTAGCATCTCTTTTCTTCACCATCATCCTTGCCTCCTAAACCATGATCATCATCATCAGCAATATCAAACCATTCTACCCTACGGTGATCTCTGAATGGGATTCTTCCTGCACCATCTGCCATGTATCTTTGTTCACACAGTATTTCCATCCCAGATTGAGACGGATATCTGATTTAGTTTAGCAAACAAACCTTCCCTGGATGATCAAAACCTTCCTTGCCACAGAATTGGAGAAGAAGAAGCCCAAGTGTTTTAAAGACACGCAGGATCTTTTTAGCAAACATTTTAGCACTTTACTAGAATTCTGAGATGTGAACCTAAGCAAGATGTCTGGAAGAGTGACAAGCTGCTACCACCTGCAGTTAAAAGTTAGTAATTTTCAGTTACATAGGGTGTGTCTGCACTTGCACATGTAACTCTGATCAATGGCATTGTTGTGCCTTAACTCCCCTATTGTCCACCTCTGAAGCACATTGCTAAAGGACAGTTTAGTGTGGGAAAGCTAGCATGCCTGAGCAGTGTTGGTGTGTATACGCCTCTACTATGGCATGGCCCGTACCCATTCTATGCTGCAGTGTGAACAGGGGCAGGGGCCACGTACCAGGTCACGGATATCGAAAGTCCTCCAGGGCCATTCCCACAATGCATTGATCCCTTTGCTGCCTGACCCTTAGCCAAAGTTATAAAGGTCCCTCACCTGCCCATTGCTATTAGTAATAGTGACCTATGTTGAGCACTTCAGAACTGTTTTCTTCTGAAATCTATTGATCAGTACAAGTGATCATGGTCTGAGAGCAGGCACCAAGTCTCTGGAGCACACCCAGGTGCTGATCAATGTATGGTCAGAGTACACCATCCTCCAGGAGTTAGCCTGGACCAGCAGGCTCATACACCTGTAGCAGAAGATTTCCCAGAGACTAGAGAAGGTGGCATGCACCAGACTCTGTCCCAGTGCCTGGAGCACATGAAGGTCCTGTGACTCCTGTACCGAAGGATGAAGGACTCCAACAATTGTTCCAGAAGGGGACTTAGCACATGTCCATGCTTTGAGCTGGGCAGGGTATAAGGATCCGGAAACTAGAACCTGGGTCTGCAGAGTCAGGGCAGCTGATGTTCCCACAGTATCACCAAGAGACCAAGCAGAGGTACAGCCACGGAGCACTGTGGAGAGTAAGCACCACAGAAAGTACTGCTCAAGAGATGCTCAGTATGATGGTACCCTGTGGCCCTCTGATTGGCCAAGCTCCCTATTTAACCCCAGTAGTTGTCCCAGGAAGTTGTCTGGGCAGCCACACAGACTTCGGCCCACTGCAATGCCAGACTTGCTTGATCTTCTGATCTCTGGCCTCCAACTCCTGGCTGATTCTGACCCTGATTCCTACCTCTCAATTCTAGCCAGGTACTGCCTTTGATTGCTGGTCTCCAGCCTGACTCTTGCTTATGGGATCTGGCTCTTGCAACTCCTCCAACTACAGCTCTGTGACTGCGGTCCCTGGTGTGCAAACCTCAGCTAGGTTGTGACTGCTAGGCCAGACCACCTACACTCAGTAAACCTGGTTGGTTTACTGGGTGTAGGTGGTAGAGCTGCGTGTACAGAGTCCGAAGTCACTCATGAATTCCTCCTCAATCCTGCTGGCCTCATCGTACGACGGGATATCGATGAGGGGAAAGAGCAAGGAGGCAGCTGTGGGAGAGGAGCATATAATTCTGCACGTCTATCTGGTGAACCCAGTTAAGGAAGTCCTGCCCCAGGAGCCTGAGAACCCAAAACCACTGCAAGAACCAGAACTTGAGGCTGGTACGTTGTTTGTTTGTTTGTTTGTTTATAATGGACCACCACCTTCCCCAACAACATCCTCTCTTACTACACTGTTACATGCCACAGCTGCCCCACCACCACCACACTCCCCCACCACTCCTCTGCAACATGGCTATAAATCAATGATTTTATTTGAATCCTATGAACCACTGTAAAGCATTTAGCGGAGCCTATGACAGATTATTAATGACCAGTCGCTTTGCCCTGCATCTGTGCAGTTCTCAGCCAGCACTGAAAGCAATAGCCCCTGGGCAGTGCAAAACAGGGAGGAAATGGAGGGAGGAAAGGATGAAGGAAGGGAGTGAGTTTTAAAAGGGCCTGGGTGAAGGCACTTTGTGCAAAGACGCAACACCACTCCTCTTCCACTCCATTTTTCCTTCCCATTACAAATGAGAGCTATGCACAAGAGGGATGGGGGTGATTGGTGACTTGTCTGCAGTCCTGTTATGTCTGGGAAAGGAAAGGGAACTGAGGAATGTTTGTCTGAGAAAAGTCAGAGTGGTTTGTTCCCTGTGACCCATAGAAATGCTTATTACCGTTTCCAGTCCTTCATGTGTAGCCTCTCCCAGTATTGAGTCACTCTGCAGAAGAGAGGTGATTGAAGCAGCCACTCCAGCAGTTCCACAAACACAGTGCCATGTCCCTTAGCAGTGGAGAGATAACTGGCTTGCAGTGTTAATCCAAAAGTTCAGGGGAAAAAATACACTTCTGGAGTCACTCTGTTTCTCCCTCTCTTTCAGTGCAGTTCTCTGGACACAGGGGCTGGACTACTGATGGGGGGGAGACTGGGAAGGGAGGTTGGACATTTTCTGTGTTTCTCTCATCTTCTTCTTCCAAGAGAACTCAATCTGCTAACTTAGACTACAGATAATTTCCTCTAGGATTGCCACCCAGTCCTATAAGCGTAATTTAGCAAACTTTTGGTGTAGCAGAAATTCAAGCTAGTTCTTCAGGTGGAACATCAGGACAAATGTGCTTGGTCCACATTCACAGCTCATCAAACAGCTCCACTCAGCACTACATAGAGGGGTGATCATTAGGAGAAACATCTCTCTGGCCTAAGTGGCCTGGTGTCTGCCACAAGTTTGGAAAGCCACTTCTCTTTTCCATTCTGGAACCTGGAAAAGTGCAATGAAAGCATGCAGGATATCCAGCACAACATCCTCTGCAGGCACCCAAAACTCTTGGCAATTGTAGCCTGATCTATAGATTATGAATAAAAATTCTCAGTTATCACTTTGAGGGTTGACAGGTTCTCATCCCAAGATCAGGCCCAGTATTAATACAATTATTATGTAGTTGGGAACCCCAATGTGCAGAGGTGCAACATTCATCCTATAGGAACTCTTCTATATTTACAAATAAATAATTTTATTAATACATTTAGCAAAGTCACACGCACTCTAGCTCAATAAGGTAGATAGAGATAATACAGAAAGTACATCTGAACATCTGTACTCATACCATCCCTTGCAGAATAGCCTGAAATGTTAGCCATTATCTTCCTCATCACCATCACCCTTCTCATCTTCACCAGTGGCCATCATTCTGGCCCCTCCCAAGGGCTACATCTCTCTCCTACTGCCCACAGGCTGGGATGCCACTTTTATAATATGTTACACTGATGTTACCATGTCTAATGCATATTCAATAGGGATTTCTCCCCTCTTCCTTATTTGTATTTCCGTCCCTTACCAATGTTAAGGTGTCCTCCTTCTATAGATTAGTGTATTTATGATTTCACCCCATTTTCATATACATCAATCCATTGCCATGGCACTCTTGCGGTCCGATGTTCCATCCAAAACCTTCCAGAAGCAGGTGTCAGTTCATGTTTTGTGGTTGGCTGATGTCATTATGGACAAATTCCACCCTAAACTTTACTTCCAGTTCCCCAAAACTTATGAGTTACCTAAGTTTATCTATGCCAAAGTTCGTAGGTCTCAAGCCTCATGCTAACTGCTGAAGCCAATCTCTTACAGGATACAAGCCTGTAGGTTCCTTGCATTACTGCTGAATGTAATAAAGCAGAATATAATGCAGAACAGGGAATGTAATAGAGGTAAACTGGCACACTGGACTACACAATGGAATCCTCCAAAGCAACCAAGAGGGGAGTGATGAGCTTAGTACTGTCCCTGTAGCCTAGCCTGTGTTCAGCCCCCAAACCTCATCCAGCAGATGCCCCCATTTGTCCCTCTGCACAACATTCCCAGCCATTCCTGCCTTTTCAGGCTGAGGAGGAGAGGAAGGGTGAGGAGACTTGTTAAAAGACTTTAATGTTTGCCCACTTCTGAGGTAATTTGACTTTTTTTTGGGGGGGGGGGGACTGTGATTTCTGTAATGTGTGGTGCCAAAGAAATGTAATGAATTCTGTCCTTCCCACACCCCTTCACCTTCCCACCAATTTCCTAATGTTAAAACAAGAAAAGGGTTCATTACAGTGAACTAAGTTGTGACATAATTGGTGCTGTGCAAAGCACCAGAATGAAAAACAGAAGGTAAGTTAAATGCAATATCTTAGGGCTTTGTTAACTATGTCATTGATAATACAGACAAAGGAAATGAAATTTAAATTAACAAATTAAATTAACAGTGGTTGTGACGTTCCCCTGGTGTTATCTGGACCATGATCTGCTAGGTCACTCCAATCCTTGACTCTGGGAGCCAGCCTTACCCTGCTCTGCTGTGAGAACCCCACTCCTGGGCTGTCCACGCACAGCCTCTGGCATATAAGCTGCTCCTTAGATTGTGTGATCGAATGACATTAGCCAATATTTCCGGTCCCAGACACAACCCTAGGAACCTCTGTCTTGCAGTGTCCAGTTATGCCTCCTGGATGCTGCAAGCTTATATGAGTTCATCAATTTAACAAAGAAATTGATATGTACCTGGCTTGTTATCCCAAAGGGAGTCTCTGACACACTTCAAACCAAACGCACTGCTTCAGGTAGAATAAACAAACAGATTTATTAACTACAAAGATAGATTTTAAGTGATTATAAGTGATAGGCAAAAAGTCAGAGGGGTGATCAAAAGAAAAGAAAATATAAGCACACAGTCTACACTCTCAACCCTATTAGACTGGGCAACATCTAGATTAAGCAGTTTTTCTCACCCCACTAGATATTGCAGTCCTTAATGTGCAGGTTTGTTCCTTAAACCTTGGCCAATCTCCTCTGTTGGAGACTTGTCTTCTTCTCAGTGTCTTAGTTGCTTGCAGCAAAGGTGGGATCAGGAGAAGGGCCCAGTGTGTGTCCACCCTGTCTGTTTTATACCCTCAGTCCATGTGCTTGGGGAGCACAAGTCCAGGCATGTCTGGCGGGGTATTGCTGAGTCTCTCCAAGCAAGGTTGAGCAATTCCCCTAGTGTGGCCTCATGCAAGAGAGTCATTGCATTGTAGCTCCCTTGCTGGACAATGACTGTTGATGGGTTTTTGAAACCCTTCCTGGGTGTTGGTTACTTTCCTTGCTGATTCCCCAACTTACAGCATGTTTTAGTGACCACCATACAACACAATTCTCATAACTTCATATGCATTAATGATACACATATATGGATAGAGAAATGACTTTCAGCAGATCAGAACCTTTCCTCTAATACCCTACAAGGCATGCTTTATATGTAAGATCATGATAATATGAAAATAAGGAATATGGGGGTTACAGTACGCTCCCCCAAGGTATAGATTGTCACAGTGGTACATTTACAACCCCTCCTCTCCACCCCCACTGGAAACCATAGGTGTACTCATGCAATGGGAGTAATCATACATAGCACCTGATAAGTCGTCTAAGAACTGTGGAAGGAATCTGTGATTTCCCTCCTGAAACCTTACAGAGCTTTTTAAGGTGCTTTAATAATGCTTAAGTGCTCCTCATAAAGCACCCTGAAAACAGCAGTTAACATTTAACAAAAATGCTGTTCAACGATGCCCTTAAACTACCTTAAAACTGCTCTCAGCACAAATCATTGCTAAAGGTTTTTACCTCCCTTAACTGTCTGCTTCCAGTTAGTACATTAACATCATCTGCAGGGAATCAAAATCCACCAAGGTGTCTTGCAACTAGGGTGAGCAGATGTCCTGATTGTATAGGGGCAATCCTGCTATGTGGGGCTTTGTCTTCTATAGGTGCCTATTCATTCCTCCCTCCCCCCCCATCCCGATTTTTCACACTTGGTCTCTAGTCACCCTACTTGCAACAGATATGGAAATGGTTCATTGAGCTTTTCCAGTAGCTCCATAATGTCACGATAATGTGTATCAACACAGTCCTGAGTCACCTTCTGGCTCCCTGCTGGTCCATGACATACAAACATGCAGCATCACAAATTTCCCTGGTCTGCTGGGAACCAAGAGCTGTATGCACATGGGTAGGATCTGGCTGCCTACACAGGCTTTGGAAAACATGTGTCCTGTGCCTATTCACTGTGGAAGTATTACTCTTCAGCCTCACGTCTGCTGTGCAAAGAATGGCACACCATGATAATCCGACCCGCGTTGGCTACATTGGCACCCAAATGCATCTACAGGCACCGCCAATGGGTTTTCAGACTCCCAAAGGACACTCCACCACCATTCTGCATGTACTCCGTCTGTCACTGAATTCCCTTTATCTTAGCTCAGCAATGTTGGGGTACAGCTTCATGAGTCACAGTAGGAGCATGTAGGTGGGTTCCCCCGTATGAATGTCGGCACAGAAACACCATATGTACACATGTCATTTTGGGGGAATAAAGTCCCTTCATCTGCCCCTGAAATAGTAGCACTACCACTGCATACCAAAAAGGGCTAGGGTGGATGTGGGTATATGACTGTGCACAGTATGTACCCAGACACTTGGCACAGGTCTGGGGCCAGAGGCAACATGTCTCCCCCCTTTGCTTACATGGACTAAGCCTGCTCAGTAATATCTGCTGCAGCTGCTGCCCTCACTCTGCCTCCCCCACACTACCAGCGGGTATGGGTCGTCTCTGTCCTGGGCACATGAGTACACAGACAAGTACCCAGGGAAGTGCACATCTATAGATGTAGCCATAGAGGCTCCAGCAAACCAAATATATGACAATCCAGAATTGATGGAAGGTGCAAATAGTTTTTGTGGGGGTTTTCCCTTTTCTTTTCCTTGCAGAGCTAAACAATCAAAATTATTACAGATTAAATGTGCATATGTAACAAACATCAGAGGTCTGGGAACCCACACTCCAGGTTTCATTTCCCAACACTGCAAATGACTTAATGTGAGACATTGAAAAAGTCAGTGAACCTCTCAATAATATTATTTATCAAACTGTGAAATAGGAATAAAACCATGACCTACTGCAGGGTGGTATCAGGAGATTTAATTAATCCACAGTAAAAAACCTTAGAGTGCCTGTTACAAAGGTGCTATACCAGAGCAGGGTATATTGATATAGCTGCTTAGAGGTAGGATTTTCATCTTTAGAGCCTTAATTTCTGTCAATATTTTCATACTCCCTCATTGCAATAAGAGTTTAAAGTGCCATTGATTTGTGGTTGGATAATCCTATCCCTAACTATACATATGCTGAGGGAAAGTGGGACCAGTTGAACTGAAGGGCCAAGCTATCACTGCACATAATGGCTCGAAAGGGGTTAGGGGCCATGCTCTAACACACCGTAATGCACTTTTTAAAAGCGGGCTCCTCTGCCATATTCAAGGGCCATATTACAATGAAATCAGTTTCTGCTGCCCTGTGCCCTCCACTTCTCTAGCATCTCTGTGCAAGACAAGGCAGGAATGTAACCTAAGTATTTAAAATTAAATTATCATTAAGAAACCAACTGGTAAATTGCCCTGATAAGTCAGCATGAAGCTAAAGTTACAAAGTCCCATTTCACAAACAAAAATGGTGCATCTAATGCCTCAGTCTTTAAGCCACCAGTGGTTACTGAATCTCAGTGTGAAATCTAACACAGAGCTTGGTTTGGTATTTTCCACATTCCCTAACCATAATGGAGCTTTGAATCACAAAATTACCAACATCCATTAGACAGGCCTTAGCACTGTGTATTATTTTTTCATACTAGCGATATTGACATCCATTACATTTGATATCCAGCAATGTATCCATGCATCCTTCTTTTCCAGGAATGTCCCTTTCTTTTGATTCCTTGTAGGTGGCATTGTAATGCTACCTCTCCTGACTCCTGTGTCATAGGATGGGGGAACAGTAAGCTGCAACAAATGGAATTATTGGTAACTCATTTTCTTGTCATCACGCAGAGTACTCTGGTGGTTTGGTGATTTACTCCTTCTAAGTGCAGACAAAGTGAGTTGACCCCTGATCAGTGACATCCAACAATATGAGGAATGCAGAGCAGCCTTCCAGTTGTAAAAAACTGGGGGACCCAGAACATGACCCACAAGCTGTGAACTAGTGTCCTAAATATGAATTGTTTATACTTCAAGCAGCTGTAAACACATTGCAAAACCTAGCATTCATATAGCTCTTGACCTGGTGCAGGCCAAAAGGAAGGAATAAGAACAAGTAGTCTTTGATGTGTGAAAGGACATGGAATTAATTTATTTAATGTCACATTTAATCTGCTTTCTCTTTCACAGTTCAACATTTCTGATGTGCACAGTTTACATCAACAACATGGAAGATTCCCAGGTTTGTGTCTAAAATTGGGGGTAGGAGTTGAGAGGCATTGTATGACTACATATGTGCATTACTTGATTGCACATGGTTGTAGACAATTGAGCAAGACATTGCAGACATTTTCCAGACTCTCAACTAAATGAATGCTTTGGAGGATGTACCAGTATAGACTGAACTGCTGCAGCAAACAGTGGTTTCACGCCATTGATCTATGTGCATTTCCCTTATTTAGATCAAAAGACTGAGGAACCAAGAGACTGTTCAGTTATTGCTGCTTTCTGAGTATGGCCAATGCATTTTCACAGGTACAGAGCAACACTGTCTGTAGTGCAGCATCTCTAGTGAAGTGCAACTCTGCAGGGATGGAGCCTCGTTTTGGTCCTGAGCTGCTGGAAAAATGCCATCTAAACTTTTTTTCTTTTTTTTTTAACAAAAACAGGTGGAAAGGAGAGGAGATTGCAATCAAATCCATTGATCTTTTTCACTCTGTTTTTCATTCCATTTGTCTTAAGCATATAGGGCCAGATTGTATCTTTTATGCTACAGTCAAGATATGAGGAGGTATGAGAGGGTCTCACTGTAGCAGGTATCCCCAGGAGATATTGTGGCTGCCTCAACCAGAATTGCTCGTGGAGGCTTCCGGTGAGTACATGCTGCAGGGCCACGCTCTGCCAACATTCCAAGGAGTGCAGTTATGCTCCCGCCAAGCTCTGTCATGGCCCATCTCATGTTAGTTAGTTTCTACGGGGAAAAACAACAAAAAGTAATGGCTGCTTTCAGGAACAAGATTGTGCCCATTCCTTCCACGGGGCGGGGGAAGATCATTGCACCCTAGCCCCTTGCCTAGGAATATTAAAGCTATGGTATTGTTCAGAGCCAACCTGAAAGGATTTTGTACTCCTCTCCAGTCTCTAAAATAACAAGTTAGAATTTCTCCTTTCATTCAGAAAGCAGCTGAGTGGGGAAGAGTTTGCTGTTTGTTGCAAGGGGCTCGTCTTGGCATTCATTGTTGGCCTGATTGTGAGGAGTGCAGAGCCCTAGTCCAAACAGAACTCATGAAGATGGAGATTTTTAAATCAGGAGCCCTTTGGTTAATTTTTAATTTTGTTTTTATGGCCTGCCCCTCTTCTCTACCCTCCATCCCCGGAGATTTTTAGTTTCAGCCAAAATCAAAAGTGGGAAGAGAAGGGAAACGGTAACATCCAGTGGTTTGGTCATCTGACTGGGAGTCCATCATTCTATTCCTTGCTCTGCCAACAACTTGCTTTGTTACTGCAGGTAAGTCCCTGCAGCACTCAGTGCCTTAGTTTCTCACTCTGCAATTTAAATGCTTATCCTCCTTTGTAAAGTGTGTGAGGCCTGCAGGTGGAAACACTATGTAAATGCTAAGGACCTTCACTAGTTATTATCTGAAATATCCTACAGCCTGTTCCTGAACTATTTCCACCCCAGCTGAATCTCAGGAAATCATAAGAGAATATGATCCCTCAAGATTTCTAGGGCAAATGTTTTGGAAACCACATATTCAAACAACTTGAATATAAGCATCCTAACGACATCACTAGACCTTTAAAAAGATTTGCTTATTGTTCACACTAATGCAGTATTATAGACTTGTTCAGGCCCTTAGTCTGTCACTTCAGACAGGATCAACAGAGCGGTTATGGCCCCAGATAACTTTATTATCTGACCCTGAGGAGGGGAAAACAACATCTCCTGTGCTAGGGAAGGAGAAACAGACAGATCAGGATTGGAAGGAGGATCCAGTGACCCGATTTTCTCATACTATCTTGATTTTAAACTAATGCCCTAAATCTTTAGGAGCACTGCACTATTGCTATAGGCTTAAAGCACTCTTTTGCTGTCTTATGCTCTAGAAAACAGGAAACCTTATATTTTCTCTCTAGCTAGGTGTAGCGTGGGGGCGTGGCTTCCCTCAGTGACTGATAGGAAGGAAGCACCACCCACCCCCTGGTGGGCAGAGCTGGGACAGCCACCCTCACACCACTGGAAGCAGAGGGGCACAACAGGAAGTATAAAAGGTAGACCCTGCAGCTCAGTTGGTCTGGAGATACTGAACGAGACATGCCTCCAGCCTGCTCCTGAGGCTTGAAACCAAAGGGGACCGCTACAGCACCAAAGACCCAGAAGGACTGCTGGAGATGCCAGTCGACAAGAATGCTGATGAGCTGCTGATAGCAGTGTACCCTGGGAAGCCGGAAGATACCCATGGGACACAGGTACACAGTGAGGGGGTCACAGGAAGTAGTCTAGGGAGACCAGACTGTAGTCTGGTTGTGTGGTCAGAATCACTGTCAGTGACTGACGGGGAGGGATGGCCACAGCCTCCTCCCTTGAGTAGGCTTTATTCTTTGAGATATTTTTCCTCATTCAAAAGTTCTTCACAGTTATATTTTTTTTATTTCAAATCCTTATTATTCCCATCTTTCAATAGTTATTGTAATGATCGATAACATATAGGGAGCCGCAGAACAAGATAATGTTGACAGTACAGAAGGCTAGTATACAACATGCATGGTGCAATTCACCAAACAAACAAACACAGATGAACAAGTTAATTGGGACAATCTGACATCAATACCTTTTCGAAAGGTCACATCACAACATGTAATTATCTGATTATATTAAGCTTGAAATGCAAGACAGGATGTGTGTGATGCCAGAGGAAGAATTTAGCAAAATACAATAAATCTGGGTGTACAATCTTTCTTAAATTCTCACATGCACAAATGCAGACATTTCTTAGCGCAGTCGTTCCCAAACTTGTTCCACCGCTTGTGCAAGGAAAGCCCCTGGCAGGCCGGGCCGGTTTGTTTACCTGCTGCTTCTGCAAGTTCAGCCGATCTTGGCTCCCAGTGGCCACAGTTCGCTGCTCCAGGCCAACGAGAGCTGCTGGAAACAGCGTGGGCCAAGGAATGTACTGGCCGCCACTTCCAGCAGCTCCCATTGGCCTGGAGCAGTGAACCGCAGCCACTGGGAGCCGCGATCGGCCAAACCTATGGATGCAGCAGGTAAACAAACCATCCCATCTCGTCAGGGGCTTTCCCTGCACAAGCAGAGGAACAAGTTTGGGAACCACTGTCTTAGTGGTTTGGGACAGTCCACTTAGCTTTATAGGTCCACAACAAATTTGCCTGATTTCACCAGAAGAAAAAAAATCGCTGAGGTGATTGAAAGTGGGGACTTTAAGAGTCAGGGTCTTGATCATGGAATGATTTTGAATGACTCCCTCGTGGTGTGTTATTGCTATAGTGATTATCCAGCTGTTTTTAAGTCAACTTCATAAATATCAAGGAAAGATAATTTCTCTGCCTGTAATAGGCATTCTGAGTGGAGGAAAGCAGCCCTTCAGCCTTAGCTCCAATGGAAAGGGCATTTAGGGATGTAATATTCCTAGTGGTTCCAGCAGGCTGCAGACAATGGCAGCAGCCTGTGCTGGGCATATGTTGTGCAGCCAAGCAGACCTAAGCCTGAAGGGTCCCTTCAAGGGCCCCTGAGCAGCTGCAGCAGCTATTCCTTTGCCTCTGGCATCTCTCCCCACTTGAATCTGGGGCCTCGCCCTCTCAAGTAACTGAATCAGTCACCATGGCAAAGGGGGACTTCAGGTTTGATGCAATTGCATGGATTGCATGTGTCTCACCACCCTGGCCATCAGCCCCTATTTTTAAATCGGTACTAAGAGACCCACACCCACCTGTCCTGCAAGGCCCTGGCAAAATATCACTGCATTTGATCATGCCCAGCAATGTCGAGTAGTAGTAGGAGTTTCCTACCCTATCCTGCAGGGGTTACAGCCACTGAGCATGCTCCAGTGCTGACGGGGCTGAAGTTGGGAAATGTAGTTTGTTTCTATAGCCTCCATATCCTCCTCTTGCTGTGGACACTGAAAGGTATGTGTCTGCCTGCTCCAGCCTCTCCCCAGACTAGGGTGACCAGATAGCAAATGTGAAAAATCCGGATGGGGGTGGGTGGTAATAGGAGCGTATATAAGAAAAAGACCCCAAAATCAGGACTGTCCCTATAAAATTGGGACATCTGGTCACCCTACCCCAGTCCCACAGCATTCTCCCCAGCCAGCCCCACTCTAGTTCTGCTAGTAGAATCTAGTAGATTCTGCACAGAAAATCAACATTTTATTTTATCCCACAACTGAAAGATAAATTAAGCAGCAAAAAAATATAATGTATTTAGGCCTATACTTCCAACTTAGTTATTCTCATACCAGAACATATCTGAAAATGAAAACCATAAAAACAACTACCAGTCTAGTTTTAGAAAATGAAAAGAAAAAAGAGATTTTGTTATTATAAACTGCCTCCAAAGATCCAAAGTGCCAGAAATGATCATTTTGTAAACTTCCTGATCAGCCCCTGCAGTGTGAAGCAGAAAGCCAAGTACTGCTCCTCAATTCAACAAGCATGACTCTGTCAGTGTCAAGGTTTAAGTCAGGAAAACAATTCATGCAGTACCATTATAGTAGCAGCTGATATTTCCACAGACATTTTGCTTGAAACCAGCACCAACAGGATGTCTCATCTACAGGGCTCTGCAGCTCAGTGGCGACAGGGAATGGATCACTTGATGATTATCTGTTCTGTTCATTCTCTCTGAAGCTCCTGGCATTGGCCACTGTCAGAAGACAGGATCCTGGGCTAGATGGACCTTTGGTCTGACCCAGTAGGGCCATTCTTATGTTAACCAACAAAGCCAAAGATCCAGTGCTTAATTTGTGCCAGGGCTTACCAGGGCTGAGCACTGGCACCTCTAGGCTTGGCAGTTCATTGTCCCGTCACCTCTGGGCTTTCCACATCAATTATGAAATTAAAAAAATTGCTTGAGCCCAGGCTCCTCTTTCATAACAAACTAAGCACTGCAAAGATCCAATAGATGATCTTAAAACAAAACAAAAGTAAATACATTGTAGGTGAACTTGAAAGGAACAAAACCAAGGCCTTGTAGATGAGCAGGTCAACAATAAAGCAGGTGAAAGCAGTCTTTCTGCTGAAATAAGTCTGATATTCCCATCTGATAAAAGTCACTTTCAAGATTCAGTTTAATCACCTGACCCACGGTGTATGATTGTACAGATTGGTCCTTGCCAGCCCATTGAAAGTGATATGCCAAATGGACAGTTCCTTTTTTTCTTCCTGCAAACCGCTATTTTTCATCTTCATTTTAAAGAATGAAAAATACACTGAAGATTTGCATGTCAAGTGGCCAGAATATTCATATCTTTCAGATTATGCATTGTGTCACATTTTCTGGTTGCTTGGAGATACAGAATCCCCAAAATCAACATAGGTAACAGGTTTCAACGATCGGAAGAGTAAGCTAAAGTCATTGCCCATTCCTGGGAGCAGCAAACAACATTTGCAGTCAAAATGGAAGCGCTACAGTTCACGAATGGTCATAGCATCAATGCGTGTTTTGATAAACAAGCATCTGAAAATATTCATAAACATCAAGAAATAAAAATTTTAGACAGTCAAAACTTTAGCTAGTTTAGGTATCCCCTTCCATGACCACCATGAAGTGCTGAAGAACAGCAACTGTGATATTTACTTGAACATCATTACATAATGCTCAGACATAGTACAACTTTTGCCCAACATATCAGTGACACCATGAGAATCCAATACTTAAGCAAGACAATTACTGATGCATTTATATGTATTTTATAAATAGACATCAGGAGGTACGTATTTAATAGCTGCAAAGAAGCTAAGCTTTTACTGTCATTGCAGATGTAACCATAGATATTAGCCTTGTTGAGCAAATGGCCATTTTGCTTTGCTTTGTTAATATGGGAAAATACTCATCGTTTTCTTTAGTCTTGGTTCACAAGATTGTCTTTCAAGATGTATTATTTTACAAAAGACACAGAGGTTTGTCACCTGGTGTCCAGAGCTACTTGAATTTCATAGCATCAAGTTCTCTTGGTGAAGTTTTACCAGAAATGGAAATGTTGTGTCAACTCTTTTTCGCCATACCAGTTGGAGTGGCTAGTGGTGAACACTGAATGAGCACATTAAGACCTGTCAAAAACTACATGTGTTCAAAATTATCACAGACATGGCTGAGTTACCTTTATCTCCTTGCAGTTGAGAAAGACGAGATAGCAAGGTGGAGAGCTTCACAGAACAATTTGCCAAGGAAAAGTGTAATCATGGTGCAAGGTTCCAATAATTGGAAATACTCAAGCCAACGCAATTTGGGTGAGACTCCACTTTTGTTTAGGCCTGTGATTTTTGTTGTATGGTGGTGTCGTTTTTTAAAATATTTTATATGTTTAAAAAAGCCTAAGGCGATGTGACCATTAGACCCTATGCTGCAAGTTTGCTGACCTTGTGCTGACCCTTACATCTGCCCCTGGGGCCCACCTCACCATGTAAATATAAGTTAGGTGCACACAAATGTACGTGTACAATTGCATAACCTAATTTTGAAATTATGGATATTCTATGTGCATCTTGCCCATTTTCACGGCTGTGGCTCAGAATCCTCTTGGTCTCTAGGAATCAGCTATGGAAGGTAAACTAAAAAAGGTGCTTCTCCAGTTACATCGGCAAGAGCCATGATGAACTCATCTCACATGAAAGGTGCTTTTTGTATACCTCTACCAAGCACAGATTCAAAGGATCAGTAGTCCACATACCAAATTCTATTCTCAGATGCTCAAGAGTGACTCTGCTGACATCAGCGGGGCTGGATGGATGTGTGCAAGCGGGGACTGTGGCCCCATATGTTTCCAGATGCACTGGAACAACACGTTAGCAGAAATCTGTGTGACTTGACAGAAAGCATGAAAGAGTTTGCACAATGGTGCTGTACTTTAAAACATTATTTCCTGTCTATTAATAGTCTATCTATTAAACTTTAAAGAAGAAAACCTAGATTCCAAAGCCATTTCAGAGAGCGGTTGCCTGGGTCTGTCTTGAAGGTACTGTATTCACAACAGATTCTTCATACAACACATTTTCTATCTTCCCTCTGCACTGCATTAATGCATTTTCATTTCCCACTGCCTATCCATTGGCCTTTAATCCATATAACTGAAGAATATAACTGTGATAACATTTTCTTTGTGGTAAAGGACCCCCCCCATAGCTTCATAGCAGGCTTATTGCCCTTTTTTTGACTGCAGTGGCTTGCAATGGCACTTAAAGCTTTTGTCAGGGTTTCTGTTTTCCACATAACCTCCCCCTCCTCCCCCGACCAGCTGTCTGTCCATCACACCCACGTTTTCAACATGATGTTGAAACTGGACATTGAATAACGTTTCCTCAGTGCTCATATGTTTTAGAACAATGAGGCCTATCTAAGGGGGAAAGATATGTCTTTTAAGTCAGCTTTTGCATCCAACTAAGTGTCTATTAAGTCAGGTGTTTAGGCTTTTTTTCTGAAGACTCCACTTACCTACTGTGATAGGGTCAGGCCAGATGGCTATAGGAGAGTAATTTTTTTTTTTTGAAGCAGAAAAGAGTTTTATTTATATAACACTTACAGAGAATCACCAAAAAGGATAAAGCAAAACTATGCAACAAAACAAAAGCAAATGAAAGGTATAACACAGCAGCCTTCAGGAGGGAGAAGTGTTCAGGCTAGCCTGGGCCCAGAGCGGGGGGGCTTCCTCGACACTCGTGGTCTTCCACCCTCCTGAGTTACCTGGTGGCCTAGAGCGGGGGGGGCTTCCTCAACACTCATGGTCTTTCACCCCTCGAGTTACCTAGTGCCACGCCCAGTGTCACCGATTATTCCTCTCCTCAGAGTGCCCGACAAGATGGGCACGGCTGAGGGGTGGGTGGTTTGGGGGTGGGGGAATGTACACACACGTGTAATAGGACCCCTCCTAGGTGACAGTGACGATGGTATCCACAGCGGCAACGGCTGGGGCTGGGGTCTCTCACTCTTCCCCTCAAACAAAGGATCAGACAGAGGGAACCGGACAGGGTCACCGAGCAGAGAACCTCAGACAGCGCCCACCGCTCCTCGAAGGCGTCAAGGGAGTCGGTGGACGCCGCCCAGAGGAACTCCGCCCGGGTACATGGATGTACTGAGGATCGGAAAATGGCCGTACAGTCGCAGGACGCTTCATTGGCCAGCCTCCCCACTCTGGTTTTATAGATGGCTGTTTTAGCTAGGGCTAGGAGGAGGTTAACCAGGAGATGTCGCGATTTTGTGGGGCCACGGATGGGGAGTGTGTAAATAAAAAGGTGAGGGGAAAAGTGGAGCCAAAAGCGTAATAAAATATTTGTGAAGAGCTGGAAAAGGGGCTGCAGCCTGGCACACTCTAAATATATGTGTGCCAGGGTTTCACTCACATTGCAAAAAGGGCAAGTATCTGGGATGGGGGTGAACCACGTCAAAAACATGCCCGTGCTCACAGCTCCGTGAAGGAGCCGCCAACTAATGTCCCCGACAGGCCTCAGGACCAAGGTGGAATACAGGCTGGCCCACCGGGGCTGCTCACCCTCCAAAGGTGGCAGGAGGTCCCGCCACTTTGTATCAGGGCGGGATACCAGGGTGTGGGCATAAAGGGTGTGAAGCGTGAGTGTGTATAGATGTTTCCATGGCGCGATTTGGAAGCTGACCGGCTGCAATTCATGCAGCCAGCTCGCAGTGAAAGGGTGAGCGGTTTGTTGGGATCTACGGGGTAGGGGCCCAATTGAAAGGTCCGGCAGGCCTGGGGTAGAGGGTGGGCGGGGCGTGCCGTTGAGGAGGACCCGATCAAGGTAAGCTCTAGCAGCAGGCAGCAAAGCGGCCTTCACCTTCTGAAGTACGTGCCGGGGGGTACGAGGTCTGGAGAGCCCCATGCGCCGAGCGAGCGTCAGGGGATCCAGCCAGTCTCCCCGGTCGTAGTCCAGGAGGTCTCCGACTCTCATGACTTCCACCAGGACCAAACTTTGGTGCTCCAAGCGGGACTCCGCCACCTGCAGACGAAGCTGGGGGTTGTGTAGCAGGGGCTCCGCGAAGAGATCTGCTCCCACGGTGGCTGCCACGGACCTGGTCATTGAAAACAGTTTCCAGGTCCGGAGGAGGTCCTTGTGGAAGACCGGCAGCCCAGAGAGGTCTCGCGGAAAACCTCTCGGACAGAGATAAAAGAGCTGCCGGTCATATCGGAGCCCTTGGAAGCAGCGCAGGAAGGCGTGCGCCAGTATGCTCCACGTCGAACTGCCTGCGCTATAAAGGAGCCTCTGCAGGGCCTGGAGGAGGAAGACACAGACCTGAGTGTGCAGACACTTCAGGCCCTGCCCTCCTTCCTTCAGGGGTAGATGAAGAACCCCAACAGGGGCCCAGTGCACTCCTGACCAAAAGAACTCTAGAATCGATGTCCAGAGGTTGGTCAGGAAACCTGGGGCCAGGACCAAGGTGTTGAGCCGGTACCAGAGAGTGGACAGGACTAGTTGGTTAAGCACCAGTGCTCTCCCTCGGAGGGAGAGACATCGGAGTAGCCTCGTCCATTTCCGGAGCCACTCTATCACCCCGCCCTCTAAATTTTGCCAGTTCTCCGGCAGAGAAGGGTGCGTGGCAGAAAGATAAACGCCTAGGTAGAGCAGTGGACCCATGCTCCACCGGATGGTCTGAAGTGCAGGTGGGAGGGAGCTCACCTGCCGCCAGTCCCCCACTGCCAAGCCAGAGCTCTTGACCCAGTTGACTCGGGCGGAGGAGGCTGCCGAATAGATGGCCTGGCATGCCTCCACCCGCGCCAAGTCGCCCGGGTCCTGGACCACGAGGAGCACGTCATCGGCGTATGCTGACAGGACCAGCCGCAGCTCCGGCTCCTGCAGCACCAACCCTGTCAACCTCCTACGGAGGAGACAGAGGAAGGGCTCTATCGCCAGAGCTTACAGCTGGCCCAAGAGGGGGCACCCCTGCCATACTCCTTGCCCGAAGCTGACCGGTTCGGTCAGGGTCCAGTTAAGACTAACCAGACACTCCACGGAAGCGTACAGCACCTGGAGAAAACTCACAAACTGAGGTCCGAATCCAAATGCCTGCAGAGTGCCCAGGAGGTACCCATGGTCCACTGTATCGAACGCCTTCTCCTGATCAAGAGACAGGAGGGCGAACGACAGACCGTCTCTACGCCCGAGTTCCAAAAGATCTCAGACTAGAAATAGGTTATCAAAAATGCTGCGGCCCGGCACAGTATAGGTCTGGTCTGGGTGGATCACGTCCGCCATCATGGACCCTAGCCTCAGCGAGATTGCTTTCGCTACAATTTTGTAGTCCATGCTAAGGAGCGAGACGGGACGCCAGTTTCATAAATCGCGGAGGTCCCCCTTCTTCAGCAACAAGGTGAGCACCGCTTGCCTGCACGAAAGAAGGAGGACCCTGCCCTGCAAAAACTCAGCCCAGACAGTGGCTAGGTCTGGGCCAAGGATGTCCCAGAACGCGCAGTAGAACTCCATCGTCAGCCCGTCCATGCCCGGTGATTTATTGATGGGCATGCGACGGAGGGCTTCCAAGAACTCAGCCAGAGCGAGAGGCAGCTCTAGTCGGTCTTGGTCGCCCACGCTTACCGTGGGGAGTTCCTCCCAGAACACCCTGCAAGCGCCAGGATTGGTCGGATCCGGGGAGAAAAGGCTTGTGTAGAAGTCACAGGCCCTCACATACATCTCCACAGGATCCGTGAGGGGGGTGCCATCTGCTGCTAGAAGGCAGGTGACATGTTTCTTGGCTCCCCTCGTTTTCTCCAGGGCATAGAAGAAACGGGAGCCGCAATCCATCTCCCAAAGGAGGCGGATGTGGGATCGAACAAAGGCACCTCGGGCCCGATGGTCCTCGAGGGCCCGGAGCTCCTCCTGCTTCTCCCGGCATGCTCCGCAGAGGAACGGGTCCTCAGGGCTGGCGGCCAGATGCCTCTCCATCTCTAAGACCTCCCGTTCCAACTGCTCTATCGCCGCATTTCGCCGTCGGCTGGTGCCCCGAGTGTAGTCACGGCAGAAGAGCTTGGCGCGCACCTTCCCGAGATCCCACCATTGCCGCGTCGAGGGAAAGGCACGCCACTGCTCTCGCCAGGCCAGCCAAAACTCCCGGAAGGAGGTCACGAAGCCCTCATCCTCCAACAGGCTGTTGTTAAAATGCCAATAGGCCGGCCCCGGCCTCTCTGCAGGGAGGGAGGCTGTTATGGTGGCTAGATGATGGTCGGAAAATGTGGCCGGCCGAATGTTGGAGGAGTGGGCTTGTGAAAGATGGAAACGGGATAAATAAATACGGTCCAAACAAGAGTGGTGTGACCGATGGGCCTCCACCCGGACAAAGGTGAACGTGGAAGTGTCATCTGGGTGGTGGTCACGCCAGACATCCACTAGGGAGTGATGTTCAACTATTCCTCGGAGAATGTTCAGCTCGGCCCCTGAGCGGTCCTGCTCCTCGAGGGTGGTGTTAAAGTCCACTCCCAGGACTAGGCACTCGTGAGAATCTAGGGTGCCGAGGAAGTCAGACACCTGCTGATAGAATTGCGGCCTCTTCGGGCTCATTGTCGGGGCATATATGTTAACGAGGTTGACCACGAGCCCCTCCATACGGACTCGGAGATGCAGCAGGTGGCCCGGCCCAGCCTCAGTGACCCCTAGCACCTCGGGCCGTAGGCTGGGGGAGAACAGGGTCGCCACTCCAGCTTGTCAAAGCGTGAAGTGGCTAAAATAGACCCCGTCCCCCCACTCCAGCTGCCAGCTATCCTCGGCGGTCGGATCCGTATGGGTCTCCTGCAGGAAAACTACAGAGTACCCCCCTTCCCGAAGGTAAGAGAGCACGTGGGACCTTCAGAGAGCCATCCTACAGCCCCTGGTGTTCAAAGTTGCGATAATGAGAGGCGTCATGCGGAGGGTTGGGGGGGGTGGGGGTTCCTTGTTGGTGGGGGTGTTCGCGGCCCCTGGCAGGTCGAGCAACAATCCGTGACCCATCCCGTAAGTGAGTAAATCATCACGGAAGCCACGGGCCCGCCCATAGGCCACAGCACCATGCCTTCCTTTCCCTCTACCCTCCTTTATAAGGGCCCTTGTGGCCTGGAGGAGTTGATCAAAGTCCCCCCATAGCTGGAGAGCCAGCTGTACCCTGTTGCGGGAGCCACGGATGTTTTCTAAAAACTCCCGCAATGCTTTTCGCAGCTCACGGGGGGGGGGGGGTTGCGATTTCCGGGTTATTCCCTGGTGGGGCTCTTGATGCAGCCTCGTGATCTGCTGAGGTGGGCAGGCAGGGTGCGGACCACCGACGGGGCGTCTGACAGGCTAAAGTTATTAGGTCCATCTCACGCCTTGGGGTGGAAGGGGATGGCAGAGGGAAAATTGCAGCTCTTAATGGGTCACGGCAGGAAAATGCAAAGGCTGCTCCCTGGGGGGAATCCGCAAAAAACGGGAAAGAAATAACCCCAGGGGTGGCAATAGCATTTCAGGAGGAGGTGGATTGGGCAGGAACGGGGTGGAGGTGGGGGCAGAGGCAAGGCTCTGGGCTTCGGGAGGCAAGCAGTTGAGAGGTGGTGCCTCCTGAGCAGATTCGAGTGTTGAGGGGTGAGGAAGGGGGCTCCCAGTGATGCTATGCGCAGGCTCTGTGGTGGATTTGGCGGCCATGGCATCAGGTGGTGGATCACCTTCTGTAGGGTGCCCGCCCAAGAAGGTGGTTAGTGAGAGGGAGCATGGGGAAAGGGGAACTGGGGTGAGGTTGCCCATATCGAGGCCAGCCGGCAGTAGGTCATTCTCTCCCTGGGTGACCGGAGTCAAACCTAGGGCCTCGATCTCCTCATACATGGAGGAGAGGTCGTCTTCCACCACCCCGGGGGGTCTCTCCTCTGGCGCCCGCCTCGACGGTCGCTTCGGGGTTCGCGGGGGGGTTCGGGTGGTATCTGGGCAGAAGGGGCTTCCTCAGGGGTCTCGGAGGGGAGGGTCTCCCGTGGAGGGAAGATCCTACCTTCCAATGCTATTCTGTCTTCCCCTCCCGACACCGGCGGATGGATCTCACTTGTGGGCATAACGGAAGGCTCAGTATCAGTGCCTCCCTTCCTGGTCTTCCGGGGGGCCTCCGCATCGGATGGGCGCAGCGGAGCTCAAGCCTTCCACTTGCCTCGCTTCCCCTGGACTAGGGTCTAGCCCTCCATAACATCGTCTGGGGATTGGTTAGCAGGGGTCGTGTCGGGGGGCAGAGGCGATGGTTCAGGGTTTGGGGGGGTAACGGTGAGGCAGCATGAGGGGTTCTCCTTGGGGCGGGCCCTCTCCTATACCCGGTAATATCTTTGCTGCACCCTCCTCCATAGGCTCTGCCGGATTGTTAATAGCAAGGGTGGGACTCCCTTGCTCGTCTGGGCGTTGTAGGGGAGGTGTCTCTTGGGCCCAGATGGGAGCAATGGTGGATCGAGCAGGAGGAGAGGTGGTTTCAGGTGCCGGGCGGCCAGGGGCATCGGCAACGACGGAGTCGATGTCCTACTGGGTCTCGGGGGTCTCGGGTGCCCCTCCCCGCTGGGCCAAAGGGCAGTCTCTTCGGACATGCCCCGCTGATTGGCAGAGGTGGCACCGGGCCTCTCCCGTGGAGTAAAAGACCCGATAGCGGACTCTTTGGTAGGGGACTAGGAATGACCCCTCGAGTGCCTCTCCATCACGCGCCACCGCCGGCGGTAGAAGCTGCACTTGCCAGCGGAACGAAAGGACATGACGGAGGGTGGGGTCCTTGCAGCCCAACGGGAGAGGGCTGATGACAGAAACGAGTTTCCCCAGGGTGGAGAGAGCGGGTAACAGGGCGGCATTGGGTAGAAAGGGAGGGACGGAGGTGAGGACTAGGCGAACGCCCAGGTCCTCTAGTGGCTCCAGGGGGACAAACACCCCCCACCTGCCAGGCCCTTCTCCACCGCCTCCTGGGCGGCAGCCTCCAATGCTAAGAAAAAGACGACCTTCCCGTACATTTTGGAGGCCGCCACAATAGCCGTGGGTCCTACCACCCTCGCCAACGCCTGCACATATGTCTCCACGTGGGGCGAGGCGGGCACCAGGAGGCAACGGATGCCATGCTTCCTGGTCATGGTGGGAAAGGGGCCCCGGCCACTACTGATGGTAGCGGAGGCGGTGGGTGGGCGAGATGACAAGGTGGCAGGCGTGCAGGTGGCTGCCACTGCCCGGGCGTACATCCTGGGGGCCGGGGGAGGGACGCTCGCGAAGCTGGTGGAGGGAACAGCGGGGAGGGACGCCATGGTCGATGATGAGGCCACAGCGGTGGGGGCAGCCCCTGCCATGGAGGGCCTGGTGGTTTTAGAGGGGCCCTTTCCTTTTTTCACACCCTGGCCTTTCCGGCCAACTGGGGGGGTTCCTAGAATCTGGGGGGGCGGTGGGCATAGCAGCGGCGGTAGTCGCCCCAGTGCCTCCTGCTGCCGATGCCCCAGCGGGGGCAGTGGCAGGTGTTTTGGCAGCAGTGGGGGGGGGAGCTTGGGGGTTGGGCAGGGGGGTAGCTGGGGGAGGGGCAACTGAGGTTGTTAGAGGGGCCTCACCCCTCTCATTCCCCGCCATTGTGAGCGGGGAGAGATGGGGAGACACCAGAAGGAGGAGGGGGAGGGGGAAGCAGATTAACCACTCCTCCCCGCTGGGCTGCAGGCCGGGGGGGTTGTGCCAAATGGGTCGGACTGGACAGGGGAGGAAGCAGGAGTTGGGGTCCAGTAATAGGGGCAAACTGTGGGGTAAACAGTCCGGGGGTGGGGGGAGAGACGTGGACCCACACGTGTTTGTCCAAAGAGTCTCATTTGGTCGGCTGTTGTTTCCGGTCCGGACAGTAGAATTCAGGGAAAGCAGCTGAATCCAGAGGTAGATGGCAAATTGCCAGCAGGGACGGAAGGTGTGGGGGGCCGTGACGGTTGTAATAGTGTTGGAGGGGGCACCGATAGATCGGGGGGCGACTCCATGCTACACCTCCTGTGCCCCTACAGTCGCAGTTAAAACACAGTCAAACTCCCCCCACACGAGAGTACAATTCAAAGGTTACTCAGTCTTACGGCCCCCTCCACGATGGTTCGTAGCTTCCCTGGGTGATTTTTTTCAGTCGGCTCTCTTCTCTTCCGGCTTTGTAATGAGGCTTTCAGTAGGCCAGGAATGTTGCAGTGATAAGAAGAATCTTCTTAGCTCGGTACGGGTTCAGAAATAACAGCAAAACGGCTTGGTCTGGGGGCTTCCACTCCCCTCCTCCGGGGAGCGGGTCAGCAGTCCTCCCCCGAAGTGGGTTTCAACTAAAGCAATAGCAGCGTCCGAGGGCAGGCGTGGTGGGAAGGTGGCAGCAAGCTGGCAACCGACCAGCACTCGAACGGCAGCAGAAAAACAGCAAAAAAAAAACCAAAACGAAGAAAAAGCATCTGGCCCGGTCGCCGGGGGGGGGACCTGAAGTAGGGTCAAAAAGTAAGAAAAGCCCAGGCCAGGGGGCTTTAGGAGAGAATAGAAAGCAAATAGCTGAGGAGCAAGCGAGGGAGGTCCCGTTTCCCAGCAGGGAAGGCTCCAGAACAATCAGGAACCTTCTGGAGACAATTAAGACAGGCTGATTAGAACACCTGCAGCCAATCAAGAAGCTGCTAGAATCAATGAAGGCAGGCTAATCAAGGCACCTGGGTTTTAAAAAGGAGCTCACTTCAGTTTGTGGTGTCGTGTGAGGAGCTGGGAGCAAGAGGCACTAGGAGCTGAGAGTGAGAACGCGGACTGTTGGAGGACTGAGGAGTACAAGCATTATCAGACACCAGGAGGAAGGTCCTATAGTGAGGATAAAGAAGGTGTTGGGAGGAGGCCACGGGGAAGTAGCCCAGGGAGTTGTGGCTGTCGCACAGCTGTTCCAGGAGGCACTCTAGACAGCTGCATTCCACAGGGCCCTGGGCTGGAACCTGGAGTAGAGGGCGGGCCCGGGTTCCCTCCAAATCGTCCCAACTCTGGGTCAGACACAGGAGGAGTCGACCTGGACTGTGGGTTCAGAAAAACGGCCAAAGGGCTGCCCTGAAACTCCAAAGCGAGCAAATCTGCCAATAAGCGCAAGACCCACCAAGGTAGAGCAGGAACTTTGTCACACCATGCTTTTTTCTGTTGCACTCAATACAGTCAGCAACATTTTCTAACATTATTAATAATGCATGAGCTATAATAGAGCCTGAAATCATTTTTTATTCATAAAGCCTTTTTGCATGGAAATCCTGAGCTTAGTTTTTATATGGCATGAATAATGCACAATGGGGTGTGCACTATGCAACACCTCAGGTGAATTGTGAGGCACAAAGCTGTGAGCCAGGAGCTAGTAGCAATAGAGAAGAGTATCTATCTCATTATGACCATAGATGTCATCACCCATGAGTCACGAACCCAGTCCCACAATGTTCCTGAAGGTAGTTGTACACCATCCCTCCATCCAGCAGCCTGCTGACAATAGCTTACCTCGAATCCATGAAGCCTAGCCCTAGTGCCTCGCTCTCCCCCAATGCCTAATTGGAGGAGTCCCAGAGCAGATGAATGACCTATAGGCCCTACTTCAGCCAGAACAGGAAGCTGAACATCTGGGTTCCACCTTACTCTGGACTGTGTGCTTCCTGCTCCCATGGCTTGATTTCCTGGCATCCTGACTCAGCTTGACTCCTGGTATCTGACTTGTGGTACCTGACATCCAATTTGCCTCTGGCTTCTGACCTCCTAATATCCTGAACCAGCTGATTCTTGACTTCTGTCTCATGACTGTAGACTCTGGCTCTAACTACTAGGTCTGGCTGACCTGACGTGGCTGTGACAATAGGCCCCTGGAATAGGTGATTGCTCATAGAAAGTGTTTTGTTTTTCATTGCATAGACCATATCAAGAAGTATATGTTCAACACTTCACCTACTGCACCTTAAAGTTTGATAAATTGGTGGAGAATATCCCCCAGATAGAAAATCCATCAATATCACTGCCACTATAAATACATGACTGCCCAGATTTAATAGTCGCTGTAAATTCAGAGGCAGCCTTCCTGGAAAACATATATTGCAGACCCAGGGCCATGTGGGCCTCAATGCCAGGCAGTGTGGCAGACAGCAAACTGTGGGCATATATCCTAAAAACATGAGGGAAGGGGGAGCAGGGCCTCCATATCATGACCTCTCTGGTCACAGGAGCAACAGGAGACATTTCACATGACAGCTATATGGTCAGGGCTGCATGGCTTTGGGCTACATGTGAGAGTGGCATGAGGCAGAACCAGTAAGCAGACATCCCTGGGTAATATGCTTCTTCCCCTATCCCCCATACCAGGTGAATTTCCAATTGGATGTATGTCCAAAAGTTACCATGCTGCTGATGGGGAATCAGGACTATCTACACATCCCATTTTCCTCCTGTGTCTTCTGCCCCATTTGTGAGGGGAGGAAAACCAGACAGGGGAAGCTGATCTTTAGGGATGGCCAAATATTCACAGCCTGTGTGTTCTCCCCTTCACAGATCACATGCCTGTCACCATGTGTACCATGGCTCCTCCCCTTTGAGAAGCAAGTATAATTTATCCTCTGGGAGTTCAAACTGGCTGAGTTTTGCGGAGCATATTTTACCCTCCTGCTAGTTAGTCACTGGAGGGGAACATGTGCCCACCTATCTGTAGAACAGTAGCTTGATAGATGACATCACTGAATTCCTGGCCATGACAAGGAGGAAAACAACAAAACTGTATTGGTTTATTCTCTGTTAAAATGAGGATAGGATTAAGTTTAGAAGTGTGTGCAACAAGAGTGATGTAGTGGTGGGAGTCTGCTATAGACCACCGGACCAGGGGGATGAGGTAGATGAGGCTTTCTTCCGGCAGTTCACGGAAGCTACTAGATCGCATGCCCTGATTCTCATGGGTGACTTTAATTTTCCTGATATCTGCTGGGAGAGCAATACAGCAGTGCATAGACAATCCAGGAAGTTTTTAGAAAGCATAGGGGACAATTTCCTGGCGCAAGTGCTAGAGGAGCCAACTAGGGGGGGAGCTTTTCTTGACCTGCTGCTCACAAACCGGGTAGAATTAGTGGGGGAAGCAAAAGTGGATGGGAATCTGGGAGGCAGTGACCATGAGTTGGTTGAGTTCAGGATCCTGACGCAGGGAAGAAAGGTAAGCAGCAGGATACGGACCCTGGACTTCAGGAAAGCAGACTTCAACTCCCTCAGGGAACGGATGGCCAGGATCCCCTGGGGGACTAACTTGAAGGGGAAAGGAGTCCAGGAGAGCTGGCTGTATTTCAAGGAATCCCTGTTGAGGTTACAGGGACAAACCATCCCAATGAGTCAAAAGAATAGTACATATGGCAGGCGACCAGCTTGGCTTAATGGTGAAATCCTAGCGGATCTTAAACATAAAAAAGAAGCTTACAAGAAGTGGAAGGTTGGACATATGACCAGGGAAGAGTATAAAAATATTGCTCGGGCATGTAGGAATGTTATCAGGAGGGCCAAATCGCACCTGGAGCTGCAGCTAGCAAGAGATGTCAAGAGTAACAAGAAGGGTTTCTTCAGGTATGTTGGCAACAAGAAGAAAGCCAAGGAATGTGTGGGCCCCTTACTGAATGAGGGAGGCAACCTAGTGACAGACAATGTGGAAAAAGCTAATGTACTCAATGCTTTTTTTGCCTCTGTTTTCACTAACAAGGTCAGCTCCCAGACTGCTGCGCTGGGCATCACAAAATGGGGAAGAGATGGCCAGCCCTCTGTGGAGATAGAGGTGGTTAGGGACTATTTAGAAAAGCTGGACGTGCACAAGTCCATGGGGCCGGACGAGTTGCATCCGAGAGTGCTGAAGGAATTGGCGGCTGTGATTGCAGAGCCATTGGCCATTATCTTTGAAAACTCGTGGCGAACCGGGGAAGTCCCGGATGACTGGAAAAAGGCTAATGTAGTGCCAATCTTTAAAAAAGGGAAGAAGGAGGATCCTGGGAACTACAGGCCAGTCAGCCTCACCTCAGTCCCTGGAAAAATCATGGAGCAGGTCCTCAAAGAATCAATCCTGAAGCACTTGCATGAGAGGAAAGTGATCAGGAACAGCCAGCATGGATTCACCAAGGGAAGTTCGTGCCTGACTAATCTAATAGCCTTTTATGATGAGATTACTGGTTCTGTGGATGAAGGGAAAGCAGTGGATGTATTGTTTCTTGACTTTAGCAAAGCTTTTGACACGGTCTCCCACAGTATTCTTGTCAGCAAGTTAAGGAAGTATGGGCTGGATGAATGCACTATAAGGTGGGTAGAAAGCTGGCTAGATTGTCGGGCTCAACGGGTAGTGATCAATGGCTCCATATCTAGTTGGCAGCCGGTATCAAGTGGAGTACCCCAAGGGTCGGTCCTGGGGCCGGTTTTGTTCAATATCTTCATAAATGATCTGGAGGATGGTGTGGATTGCACTCTCAGCCAATTTGCGGATGATACTAAACTGGGAGGAGTGGTAGATACGCTGGAGGGGAGGGATAGGATACAGAAAGACCTAGACAAATTGGAGGATTGGGCCAAAAGAAATCTGATGAGGTTCAATAAGGATAAGTGCAGGGTCCTGCACTTAGGATGGAAGAACCCAATGCACAGCTACAGACTAGGGACTGAATGGCTAGGCAGCAGTTCTGCGGAAAAGGACCTAGGGGTGACAGTGGACGAGAAGCTGGATATGAGTCAGCAGTGTGCCCTTGTTGCCAAGAAGGCCAATGGCATTTTGGGATGTATAAGTAGGGGCATAGCGAGCAGATCGAGGGACGTGATCGTTCCCCTCTATTCGACATTGGTGAGGCCTCATCTGGAGTACTGTGTCCAGTTTTGGGCCCCACACTTCAAGAAGGATGTGGATAAATTGGAGAGAGTCCAGCGAAGGGCAACAAAAATTATTAGGGGACTGGAACACATGAGTTATGAGGAGAGGCTGAGGGAGCTGGGATTGTTTAGCCTGCAGAAGAGAAGAATGAGGGGGGATTTGATAGCTGCTTTCAACTACCTGAAAGGGGGTTCCAAAGAGGATGGCTCTAGACTGTTCTCAATGGTAGCAGATGACAGAACGAGGAGTAATGGTCTCAAGTTGCAGTGGGGGAGGTTTAGATTGGATATTAGGAAAAACTTTTTCACTAAGAGGGTGGTGAAACACTGGAATGCGTTACCTAGGGAGGTGGTAGAATCTCCTTCCTTAGAGGTTTTTAAGGTCAGGCTTGACAAAGCCCTGGCTGGGATGATTTAACTGGGAAGTGGTCCTGCTTCGAGCAGGGGGTTGGACTAGATGACCTTCTGGGGTCCCTTCCAACCCTGATATTCTATGATTCTATGATTCTATGAAAAGGAGTTTGCCAATAGAAACTAACTAAATAAGCAGACTGAAAACCTGACTGGTAAATAATCTGATTTTCTGTAGGAAAATGTAAAATTTTTAATCTGTATTAATATCCTACCATTATGAAGCATGTTCCAAGGCACTATGTTAAAAATTTAGAGTAGAGATACAATCTTAATGAACCTTCCCTGCTATTTTCTTTATCTGTTTAAAATTAATTTCTTTCTACCAGAATACAATTACTGCACACCCCAGGCTTCACAAGCATGGAACTGCTCTAATGCCTACAGCATCAGTGGTCATATTGTACTAATTGTGTTCAGATATAAGTGGGAGGGTGAAGCTGGGTGTTTCAAAAGGTACAAACCAGAGACAAACTGCAGGAATGGAGATCTCACTGTTCGAATCAACAGCCAGACAGCCAGTCTCTTCAGAACCCACAGATGCTAGAATGCCATTTGTCGTGGAAATCTGCAGCAGCAGATGCCAAAAGAAGTCCACACCGTGTCACTCTCTCATTAGAAATTCATACATAATCTGATATCTAGAATTGTATTCACAGAAACAGCTTTTTTTTTCAGACCTCCCTCTGCTGCTAACTCACTAGCAGCCAGGTCACTTGAAGTTCAACTTTAAAATAAATTCAAAATGCCATTAGTTTCTGCTTGGATTCATATTATGAAAAATTTAAAATGTGGCCCCAATAAGGAAAAAGGTGGATATCAACCAACTACAGGCACTATTGCCCTACCTTGCGATAAGCCTTTTCTCTTTGTTGCTCTGTCACAGGAGCAGACATAAGAAGATAAGAACAGCAATACTGGGTCAGACCAAAGGTCCATCAAGCCCAGTATCCTGTCCTCTGACAGTGGCCAATGGCAGGTCCCCCAAAGGTAGTGAACAGACAGGTTATCATCAAGTGATCCATGTCCTGTCACCCAACTCTAGCTTCTGGCAAACAGAGGCCAGGGACACCATTCCTGCCCATCCTGGCTAATAGCCATTGATGGACCTATCTCCCATGAATCTATCTAGCTCCCTTTTGAATGCTGTTATAGTATTGGCCTTCACAACACCCTCTGGCAAGGAGTTCCAGAGGCTGACAGTGCATTGTGTGAAACAATGCTTTCTTGTGTTTGTTTTAAACCTGCTACCTATTAATTTCATGTGGTGGCCCCTTGTTCTTGTATTATGAGACGGACTAAATAACACTTCCTTATTTACTTTCTCTATACCACTCATGATTATATAGACCTCTCTCATATCCCCCCTTAGTCACCTCTTTTACAAACTGAAAAGTCCCAGTCTTATTAATGGTTGGTTTCAGAGTATTAATCTCTCCTCATACGGAAGCCGTTCTATACCTCAATGATTTTTGTTGCCCTTTTCTGAACCTTCCAATATATCTTTTTTGAGATGGGGTGACCACATCTTCACGCAGTATTCAAGGTGTGGGCGTACCATGGATTTATATAGAGGCAATATGATATTTTCTGTCTTATTATCTATCCCTTTCTTGATAATTCCCAAAATTCTGTTAACTTTTTTGACTGCTGCTGGACATTGAGTGGATGATTTCAGAGAACTATCCACAATGACTCCAAGATCTCTTTCTTGAGTGGTAACAGCTAATTTAGACCCCATCATTGTATGTGTATAGTTAGGATTATGTTTTCCAATGTGCATTACTTTGCATTTATCAACATTAAATTTCATCTGCCATTTTGTTGCCCAGTCACCCAGTTTTGTGAGATCCTTTTGTAGCTCTTTGCAGTCTGCCTGAGACTTAACTATCTTGAGTAGTTTTGTATCATCCGCAAATTTTCCACTATTTACCCCTTTTTCCAGATCGTTTATGAATATGTTAAATAGGACTGGGCCCAGTACAGATCCTTGGGGGACACCACTATTTACCTCTCTCCATTCTGAAAACTGACCATTTATTCCTACCCTTTGTTTCTTAGCTTTTAACCAGTTACCAATCCATGACAGAACCTTTCCTCTTATCCCATGACTGCTTATTTTGCTTAAGAGCCTTTAGTGAGGGACCTTGTCAAAGGCTTTCTGAAAATCTAAATACACTATAACCACTGGATCTCCTTTGTCCGCATACTTGTTGACCCCCTGAAAGAATTCTAGTAGATTGATGACGCATGATTTCCCTTTACAAAAACATGTTGAATATTTCCCAACAAATTATGTTCATCTGTGTGTCTGACAATTTTGTTCTTTATGATAGTTTCAACCAATTTGCCCTGTACTGAAGTGAGGCTCACTGGCCTGTAGTTGCCAGGCTCACCTCTGGAGCCCTTTTTAAAAATTGGTGTCACATTAGCTATCCTCCAGTCATTTGGTACAGAAGCTGATTTAAGTGATAGGGTACAGATGACAGTTAGTAGTCCTGCAATTTCACATTTGAGTTCCTTCAGAATTTTTGGGTGAATACCACCAGGTCCTGGAGACTTATTACTGTTTAGTTTATCAATTTGTTCCAAAACCTCCTCTAATGACACCTCAGTTTGGGACAGTTCCTCAGATCTGTCACCCAAAAAGAATGGCTCAGGTTTGGGAATCACCCTCACATTCTCAACAGTGAAGACTGATGCAAAAAATTCATTTAGTTTCTCTGCAACGGCCTTATCATATTTGAGTGCTCCTTTAGCATCTCGATCGTCCAGTGGCCCCGATGGTTATTTAGCAGGCTTTCTGCTTCTGATGTATTTAAAAAAAATTTGCTATTACTTTTGGAGTCTTTGGCTAGCTGTTCTTCAAATTCTTTTTTGGTCTTTCTAATTATATTTTTTACACTTCATTTGCCAGAGTTTATGCTCTTTTCTATTTTCCTCACTGGGATTTATCTTCTACTTTTTAAAGGATGCCTTTTTGCCTTTGACTGCTTCTTTTACTTTGTTGTTTAACCACAGTGGCTGTTTTTGGTTCTCTTATTATGTTTTTAAAATTGGGGTATACATTTAAGTTGAGCCTCTATTATTGTGTCTTTAAAAAGTTTCCACACAGCTTGCAGGGACTTTATTTTTGGTACTGTACCTTTTAATTTCTGTTTCACTAACCTCCTCGTTTTTGTGTAGTTTCCCTTTCTGAAACTAAATGCTACAGTGTTAGGCCACTGTGGAGTTTTCTCTGCCACAGGGATGTTAAATTTAATTATATTATGGTCACTATTACGAAGCGGTCCAGCTATATTCACCTCTTGGACTTGATCCTGTGCTCCACTTAGGACTAAATCAAGAATTGCTCTCCTCTTGTGGGTTCCAGGACCAGCTGCTCCAAGAAGCAGTCATTTAAGGTGTCAAGAAACTTTATCTCAGCATCCCTTCCTAAGGTGATATGTACCCAGTCAGTATGGGGATAGTTGAAATCCCCCATTATTATTATTAAGGTTTTTTTATTTTATTTTAATAGCCTCTCTAATCTCCTTGAGCATTTCAGAGTCACAAACACCATCCTGGTCAGGTGGTCTGTAATGTAGCCCTACTGCTATATTCTTATTTTTCAAGCATGGAATCACTATACATAGAGATTCTATAGTACAATTTAGTTCATTTAAGATTTTTACTTCATTTGATTCTACGCTTTCTTTCACATATAGTGCCACTCCCCCACCAGCACAACCTGTTCTGTCCTTCCAATATAAGGAAGAACAGAACAGGGAAGCGGATTGTGACTCAGATACTCTGTGTCAGAGACACAGGTTCAAAAATGGCTTTATACTCAAGATGTTTGTGAGGGCAACACTTTTGGAGCCAGCTTCTACTAACTCTCACTCGGTCTAATCATACCAAGGTTAATGATGTTGTACAGGCGGCAGATCAGCACAGAATTTGGCTCTCTTTTGTCTCAGGGGATGGTGCAGCCTCCTGTGTACCCAGTGGCCCCTACAGACTCACTTTTTGAATAGTGTTACAAACCCCAAGTCAGCAGTGTACTTAAGAATGTTGTGTCAGAGGGTTTGAGCTTCTGTCCATAATGCATGGTCTGTGATAAAAGAGAAAACTTGCTTATGGGAACACCAGTCTTACTGACATTCTGGCCAGAAGGGGGTCAGAAAGCAGATGGCTTTCATGAGATTTAAGCTATTCTCTCTTCCTATTTTTTCTCTGTAGATAAACTGAGAATGCCCTGTGTAGGTTAGCTTAGGAAAAGTGTTAATCTGGGATCTTAAGCCAATCATTTATTTCATTTTAATTCCAATTTCCCTCTGCTTGTATTAAACTTGTTCCTGTTAAGATTACTGTTGTGTGAGTAATTGCACACTGATGTCGCCAAAGAAAAGAGAATATAGAACCTCTAAGGAGGAGTTTCTGGCTCCTACAGCAACTTCCTAGTCTTGGTCAAGAGGCATGGGCAGTGAGTTGTTACCTTCAGGCCACAATGAGCAAACACAACAAGAGGAAGGGCCTAAAAGAGCAAAACTGACTTGAAAGGAAGGATGGTCTATAGTTAGATCCCTGGCTTAGGCCTAGGGGGATGACGGTTCAAGGCCCTGCTCTGCCATAGGCTTCCTGTGTGACCCTACATAGTTATAGATCCTCAATGGTATCTAAGTGATTTCAGTGGGAGACAGTTTCACTTCCCCATCTCGCAGTGGTGTCATAAATACATTAAATATTGGGAGGTGTTCAGATATCGTGGTAAGGGTACCTAAGTCTACCCCTATACTTACAGCAGTGTGTAGATATAGCCATGTAGATGTGGGAGGCACGCCCCTGTGGCCTGCACTGCTTCCCACAGATCCCATTGGCCAGGAACAGTGAACCGCAGCCACTGGGAGCTGTGGGTAGCTGTGCCTGCAGATGGTAAATGTAAACAAACTGTCTCGTGGTCCGCCAGCAGATTACCCTGACGGGCCGCAGGTTGCCCACCACTGGTATATATCTTAGGGGTCAGGCATGTATGGCACTCTCCTCACCTATGCTGTGCCTCACCATCAACACTGCTATTTATACCCTTGATACCTGGGCAAGCAGTGTCTGTACTCTACATGCTGCCATAAGTGTAGCTCTACTGTTAGATAGAAGCGGTGGAGGTGGTGTTAGTCACCTGTCTGCTTAATCCATCCCTATTCAGTAAAACACTTAAGCATGTGTTCAGGTGCTTTGCAGGTATATAGTGCTGGTCACAGGGTGGAGGATGTGAAGTATATTCTTCTGCCCTGTGAGAAGAAAAAGGAGGGTATATGGAGGGGAAAGGAAATGACCCAGAATATAGAGGATAGGAATCCACACTCAGATCAACATCCATCATATCAGTGTCTCAATTACTCCAACAGGGTAGATTATAGCCCATTTACCATATATTCTTGGGGTCAGGTGGAGCAGGAGAGAGAAGGCCTTACTCTCATACCTGGAACTCGGCACTAGTAAAGAAAAAGAAACTGTTTATACTTTAATCACTACTGCATTGCTCCGGAGCAGAATTGTGTACCTTTAATTGCTGTACTCCTTCCATATTTGACAATGATGTACAACTACTGGGTGAAACCCTTACGTATAATTTTCTAATCTATATTTTTATTGAGCCAGATTATTTATCTTTTTGACAATATTAGTCACCCAAAATTTAATTTTTAAATTAAAGAACTCCATAATATTGTTACCGAGCAATGTCCCATCCAGCTGAGAAGAGAACATTTATCTTTTGTGTTGTTTTTCTAGTAGAACAAAGCTATGATATGATTCACTCGACTATATCTGTACTCATTATGACATATTTTTACTATATTCTTCTCATGTTTCTGTAAGTTAAGTGAAAGGGGTGATTGTCTGGTGATTTTCTCTGTCTTCTGAAATAGTGGCTTTTTGAAGATGAATATTTTACTACAAAATGTTACTGAATACAAATTTTTAAAGCCAATGATGGCTTGCTGAAACTATGAAAAATTATATGATATGAAGAGTGTAGTGTAAAACCAAGGTCCTGACCCCTTATTAAAATTTCTTTTTTAAAGACTAATGGCGTGTAAGGCAGGTGGTCTGCTCAAATTCAACTTTGCATAATTATATTCTGCCCATCTAAATTCCCTCTGCAGTCTCAATTGGATACAGCAGGGCATGATATAAATTGTTCCAGATTGCAGAAGCTAGTGCTACCCTGTGTTTAATTGAATTCATTGCCTTGATATCTGCCACCTAAGCAGGGATGTTTCTGTACTTGACACAGAGAGAGAGAGAGAGAGTTATGATGGGCATATAAACCCCATACTGGACAACAAGGGGTTAAGGAGCTACTCTGGGCTCAGGCAGCTGCACCTCACCACACCTGCAAGACATGCACAGGTTGGAGGAGGAGTTTAAAAGGGAAGCAGAACAGCTCACTTGCTGGCAGCCCAGAGAAGAGACCCGACCCGTCCCGTCCCGTCCCGTCCCGACCCGACCCGACCCGACCCGACCTGACCTGACCCGATGCGACGTGACGGAAAAGGTAATAGTTTCCCCAATGACCACTGCCTAAAGGCCCCTCCCTGAGGGAAGGGAGGGCCAGATTCTGACACATCCTGGGGGGCAGGGCCATTCCCCTCTGTTGCCTATGAACACAGTTTATTTGCACTAATTCCTCTTGTTTTTTGTTCAGGGACTACCCCAGAAAGGGAGAGATTTTTAAGTGACCTGGCTGAAGGGCCAAGTCACAGGAAGAGGCAGGTCATCACAGAGGAGAAGTAGCTGTCAGCAACAGACACACAGTGGGGAAAGAGCTACCCCATACCTGGCCACAAGCAGGTGCCAAGTGTGAGTCCACCCCTTCACTCTGTGTGTGTGTGTTTGTGTGTGTATTACACACACATCATAATCATGGTTCTCAAAGCTATCAAAAACGCAGTGTGGAGAGTACCTTTGATTCTGAAGACAAGATAATAAAGTATAATGATCTATATTCTGCATCAGAGAAATTCCAAACTATCGCTAGACTTCTTGGAAGTCTTTCCCTATAATTTCAAAACACATTTACATTATGCCAAATCAAGGCAAAAACCAAAATTCATTCATCATGGTGAATAATCTGCTGATGTAGTTATCTGATCAGTCAGTCCAAATATTTTATGTAGCAGCACTGTAGCAAACCCTGTTCAACATCAAGTCTCCCAAATTGAAAATTAGATAAGTGAGAAAGTGTGATTCATTTGCAAGTGTCCTTTTTAATTCCTAAGCCTTTTGTGGGATTTTATCTCATCCTTTTTTTTTCATTTTTACAGTAACTTTGAAGAATATCAAAGTCCACCCACCCCCTGAAAAAGTTTGCAAAATGAGATTTATCTTTAGCTTGTACTGTATGTCATACCTATAGGGTAGAAATGAAAATCAGGTACTCTATAAAGTGAAACAAATGTTTTTCATTCTTTTGAAGAGCCAACCTCTTTTCAAATAATTTAGCATTGATATGGCTAAATTGCCTAGATGGCATATGGGAATAAACAATCTGCTTGTAGTTTGTTCTGCATTTGTACATCACCTAGCACAATGGGGTCCTGGGCTATGGTAATAGAAATAAACAAAAACCAGTAATGGTAGACTCTAGAAAACAAATCTCAGAGATCTGGTCCTTCTACATTGCTAACCCATTAGAAATACCATTTAGGGAATGGAGTTGGGATAGAGGAAAGAAGGCTTTAAGAATTGTCTGATCAGATGAGTCATCTAGCCCACCCTGCCCAATGTAAAGACTGTATAGGAGATAGGTGGATGTACAAAATGATATAATCAGAATATCTGATCAAAAGCTGAATGTTTGGCAGGAATGAGGAATCCTTGGTATAGTGAGTGTATAGTTTCTGTATATTTAATGAAAATGGCACATCTATGTTTAGAAAAAAGATTTGTTTAACATCTGATATCAATAGGTATTTTGGGGCTTGTTTTTGTTGCTCTGTCAATGCAAATGTATGACCCAGAGCCTTGGCTCATGTACATCGTACAGGTCCCGTTCATTGAAGTCAATGGAGCTGTACTGATTTATAATAATGCGCATAATCCCCCAATCTGGTGCAGATATCGCTAGTGAAAAGAGGGCCATTTGGTCTCCATCTCCATTCAATCCTCTGCCGTCTCACTGAGGTTGCCAACAATGATACCAATTGTGGTAGGAACAGTTGTCTGGTAGGAACTGAACTAAGACTACCATTTTATCTTTTACAGGCCACCATGCAATTGGTGGGCATTCTTAACTGTCAGCTGCTACTCCCCTGGGCTGGGTTCGGCCTGCTGATCTGGAGGTCCCATTGCCACAGCTTTAGACTATTGACTCCACCTATAATGTTTCAGTAGTCTTTGGCTCGATCCAGTAGCCAGTGAAGTCAATGGATCAGGTTTTAGTGACCAGACAAGACTTTGAAAGATTGTCTTAACAACCAAATTACCAGGAAAATATTTGTAAAGTTATTTGATAAATCATGTATTTTTGCCTTATTTGTCATTTTTATCCTAATACTGAATGACAAACGGGTACACTGTAACAGTTTACCTACATACAATTCAATACTCCATATTAGGCCTGACACGATTAATATATTTTTTTATTTTCTCTCTCCACTTTGGTTTACATTTTCTCTTATCCTGGTGTTTGTTTTTCTTTTTGTACAAGCTGTAGTATTGATCTGTTTCTCAATTCATCAATTTTATACATAGATAATGCTCAATGAGTTCATAATTAATGAATAAACTCATTAGATTATTATTTGTATTTTCTCTCAGAGTGGGAGAAAACTAAAAAGATTTCTAGATTAGTTACATGGTTTTAATATTTGAGACCAGATAATTTGCAGGAAAATCTAGTGCACCATATCTAAAAATCAAAAGTAATTGGTGTCCCACCTTTGTCATTTTTAATCAGTGCAGTTACAATGGGTTTTTATTTTACCACCATAAATAATTTTTAAAAAACAAAACAAAAACAAGAAAAACACCAAACCACCGAGGTCTGCACACATGTAGTTTGAAAGCCATTCCCCATGGAACTCCTGCTGAAGTCGATAGCAAGCCCATACACAGAGAATTTGAAGGATCAAGCTCTATATGATTTTTAAAAATGTGTATAATACAATATGATCAAAATCAAGGTAAACAATATCCCCAAAATGGCAAACTGTGTTGTAGTGATGTAAAAGAAAAACTGAAAATTTGTTTGATAGCCAGACAAAAAAGTTCTCTAAAGAGATGTATTGTAAATCAGACTGTTTATAATCAGTTTCAGTGAATACCTGTGTAACAAGCAGAATAGCTTCTGGTATTGTATGCACTTATAAGTGGGCACTCTAGTCCTCTCTACATCTGCTTGATAATATTTCATTCAGTGGCTTACCTAAACCATAATAAAGGAAATTCCCTGCTTACAAGTAGCTAGTATGGAAAAAAGGCTTTTCGTTTCACATCTCCTTACAGTTATAAAAAATCAGCCTAGAATGGTGATTTTGGGGAATGATGAAGATGTGCACATTGGTAATTCACTGTGTGCCTAAAGCTGAACTCCTTATGCTGGCAAAACTCATACATGCATCTATAGCTCAGAGGTTCTCAAATTAGGGAGATGCATGAACTGTATTCTGGGGGGCATGAGAAGCTTTAGGAAAAAAACAAACTTACTGCACACATTCAGAGCTGGGCAGTCGGAGAGAGGTGGCTGCTGTCTGGGTGCCCCGGGGGGGAGGGTGTAAACTACTACAGAGCCAAAGACACTGGTGCACAACCACTGCTATAGCTAATATATTTACACATGGCTTAAAAGTAAGGCTACTGCTGTAGCCTAAAATTGAACACAACAAAGCTTTGTCTATATTAGCACATCCTGCCTGTTCTCTGAATTAGGTGCAGATGCACTGGTGATGTTTTAAATGTTAGCGTAGACATGGCTAAAATACACTCACCATGATGTCAAGAATACCTGTCCAGAGCAGCGTGCGCTCATGTAGGCAGGGCTGCATTGTCATGAAATACAGTAGTCCTCATGGGCCTGTCAAAGGGTTTCCAGAGAAGTACTTTCAGGCAAGAACTTTTTCTCCAAGGTATTTATTTAAAAAAAAAACATCAGGCAACCATAAAAGACCAAAATCTGTGCTCTGATACAAGGCGTGCAGCCCCATGATACTCAGTAAAAGCAAGGATAGATGGCCGCAGCGCCTCCTTGGCCACACCAGAAATTACTAGGGAATATTTTGTCTCTGCTCAGATAGTAAATCCATTTACAGAGGGAAGAGCAGGATCTTATTACCTAATATTCCCTGCTGTGAGCAAGGAGACAGAGAGAAGCACTGAGTGGGAGCCCTGTCTCCACCTTTACCCAACTCATTGGCCAGAGGTTGCAAAGCCAGCCCAGCACCCATATCTCCTCCCAATCAAGTGTCCTATCCACTAATCCTTGCTGACTCTTGTATACTAGATATTTAGAATATATTAAAAATATAGTTGTATTTCCTTACTTTCAACCTCCCATCTTCTTAATTGCTTTACATATAATATTTTTTTCAAGTTTACACACTCAATCAAAACAGAGCTGATTATAGGGGGAGGGGGGCGGAGGGTGCAAATTACAAACATCCTGGACCTGATTCTCTGTTCATTTACATTAATTTAACTTTAACACCATTGTAATCCCATTCTTTTTCTGTGGGATTATTCCTGATTTTCACAATTTGGAGAGGAGAATCAAGTGTCTGGTTTTAAGTGATCAAATTAAGCGGTAAGGGGGGAAATAGCTTTATTTCTTTATTTTCTACATCCAACACTTCTTTGGAGTCATACAAGCTAGCAAAACAGTTGCAGTTGATCATTCTCATGAGTAGCACTAGCAACTTCCTGCTGCTTCAGCATGAATTACTTGCAGTTTTTAATTGCACAAATAGGTGATTCTAGCAATCTCTACATTCAATACAATGGCCTTGCCACAGTGGACTGATGTCTGTGCTTTTGTGCTTCTCTGCTCTTTCACATACTTGTGTATTATAAGGTATGTTCTCTTCCCTTTAACCTGAGCTTCCTATAAATAGGTTTACCAGACAGCCGGGTTTTCCTGGACATTGCCTCGTTTTGAGGCTCCATCCTCTGTCTGAGTGAATTTTTCAAACGACAGGAAATGTCGGTGATTTTTGCAGAGCAGACATTGCAGCTCAGAAAGAGCCCCAATTGGTCTGGTTCCCAAATGGTCCCTCCCCTGCATGCGCAGTGATTGGTCCATTCCCTTGCAGCCCCAGCAGCCAGATCCCACCCATCCAGACCCTAGCTCCCAGCCCTGGGGAAGGAGTCCTGCAGGGAGGTGCTGGCTGATGGCTGTTGCTGCATCCTAAGCTTGCACCAGACAACCCACCATCGTGACAGGGAGCGACATTGTCCCCCACCTCCAGAGAGTACCCCCGCCACAGACACTGCTGTGGCACTGAACCCCATATTCACCATAGTGGCATGATTATGACATAACTAAGATGCATCTTGTACAAAATATGTCATGTGAGGTGTAAATGGAAAAGTCATGATTTGCTGAATAAGATTATCCTATTTGTATCCATGTCTCATTTTTGTTTCTGGAGTTATAAATATTGACTATGTATCTGTATTTCAAATGTGCTTGCTCCTGGGTAACTCCCAAAAAGCTTTAGATCCAGTCTAGCCAGCACATTGTGAATGGTGTATTCAAGTCAAATGGCCCATCAACAAAGACAATGGGCCATTGGAAAGGCTAATCCTCACCTGTAGACACTTCAGTCAGCATTGGATAAGGCTAAGATTTGTCACAGAGGTCACGGAAGTCACGGAATCCATGACTTCCAGAAACCTCTGTGACAGTCGGGGCCCGCAGCTGACCAGCCACTACTGGCAGCAGGGGACCCTACAGCAGTCCAACCTCCGTGGATGGCAGGAGACCCACCTCCACAACTGGCTGGCCGCCGCCGTCAGCAGCGACTCCTGAGCTGCCCAGCCGCTGCGGCTGGCAGGGGTAGCCAGGCCCCCTGCCGCAGCTGCCAGCTGCCAGTGGCATCTCAAAGCTGCTCACTGGCTGCAGGCCGGGGGAGCTCTCTGCAGCTCCCAGCTGGCAGTGGCAGAAGGACCCTGGAGCTGCTCACTGCTGGCAAGGGGTCCCCCTCCCACCCACAGCTCCTAGCCCCACAGGGCAGCAGGGGGACCGCTCCCAGCCACTGAGCAATGGGGTCCCTGAAGCACCCAGCTGCTGCAGAGGGGAAGGCAGGGTGCTGGACCCTCCTCCCTCTCCATTTTGTCAGGGATGTTTTTAGTAAAAGTCAGGGCAGGTCACAAGGATTCTGTGATTTTTTTTCAATTGTCCGTGACCTGTCCATGACTTTTACTAAAAGTATCCATGACAAAATCATAGCCTTACATAGGGATAATGGCCTCCATGACATATCAAAGCATGCAAGGGCATGTGACTAGGTCATGTGATACTGGACCCCATTTTGGTACCTGTGTTTTTCCACAAACTGTGCTATGGGCTTTGCTTGAAAGAAAGAAAAGTTCCCACCACATGGGAGAAGCTATAAAGGGGGGAAGTGACATCCCGAATGGGCCTCACTCCCCACACAAGAGCACACCTGGAAACACTTGAGGGACAAAGACTTAACTGGGGGAAGTGCTGGTCCCAGGCAGGAAAGAAGGGAGTCTGCCTGTATATGGAAACTTGGTGGACTGTTTGTACTATCTAACAGGTTGAGACGCTGCTTGATTCAAATCCTATCCAGTTTAGAGAACTTAGATTGTGTTTTTGTTTTATATCTTATGGTAATCTACTTTGATCTGTTTGCTATTACTTATAATCAATTAAAATATATCTTTCTATAGTTATTAATTCTATTTTATAGCTTACCTAAAAACAGTGTGATTTGAGTGAAGTGCTTAGGGAAAAATCTCAGATCAGTTAACAAAGGCTTGTGCATTGTCCTCTCTACTTTGAGGGAGGTGTAGACTGGGTAATAACTCATATACTAGTCAGGATTTTGACCAGGGCCGGATGGTACAGCTCCGGGGTTCTGGGCTGTGGAGTATCTTCGTTGTTAATTCTCTCTATTGTTAATTCATGAGTGGCTGAGGAGAAGCATTCATGTAACTGCAGCAGGGTATGTCCCTGCCTGTGTAAATTTTGTGTAAGTGCAGGATCGGGAACAGTCTGCAGCTTGTCACAGCAACACAGTATGAGAGGGGGCCCAGGCTGGTGAAACAGAGGGCTCAGTGGTTCTAGTTCCAGGTTGCGCCCTGGGGGGAAAACAGTCACAATCGCTTCAGCACCCAACTATAACCCACTTTCAGCTCCCCCCCGCCCCCTTTCTAGCTCCCCCCATCCTCTTTTTGGGAACCTGAAATATGGTAACCCTATAAATGTCATCCTCTTTTTGTGGCATAACCATTCCCTTCGGGTTAGAGCTTTCTCAGAGGATTATGGCCTTTCCATTAATAAGATAGAAATAAAGAGGGAAAGAGCTCCCATATCCAAACTTTCATCTTCACTAAATAGCCATTTTAGAGAGAAAACAGCCCACAAATAAATGACTGATCTGAACATGTTTCTGAAATTTGACTTTAAAATATCTTTAAAATATTCATCCTTTTGTCAAAATGGTAATGATGCCATTGGGTTGCTTTTAGAACCTTCAACAAAAAGTGAGGCCTATATAATAGCTTGAGTACTGCATGGGAATGTTGGATTATCTATAGTCCATTAACAACACACTGGCTATCTTCCTAGTTTTACTTAGGTGAAGTCGCCATTATGAATGTATGTTGTGTTTTTTATATGCTTTCAGTGACAAAAGTTGAAGTAAAGATTGATGGATTAAATATCCCAATGCAGTAGAATTTCAGATGATATAAATCAGAATAGCTGAGCAGAGGGTCTAGTCTATTATCTCAAAAATATCCGCCTCTCTCCCCCAGCTATTACCCTTCTCTTTATCCTTTGCCTTACTGCCAAATGCACTACAAATACACTTTGCATCCGACGAAAGCTCATGCTCCAATACGTCTGTTAGTCTATAAGGTGCCACAGGACTCTTTGCCGCTTTTACAGATACACTGACATTCCGATCATTTCCACAGAATATCAATGGAACACTGAGGCACAGCAGGTGATGTAGAGGACCACAAGACAAGCAACTAAGCATTTTTGCTGAGTACCTGCTCTGAATGCTTTCCCAATATTATTTTTTTCCTCTGGAAATAATGGCTCTACTTGCCACAGGGACGTTATGAGATCACAGAGAGAAGGGGAGATGCCCAGTACATCTGCAAACAGGAGGAGATGCATTTACAATAAAATATCTGTGTTAAGATGTGATCCACATTGTGAAAGCTTTTGTGTACTGCTGCCCTTTAACATTTTAACAACTTTTTCAAGAGAATACGGGGATCAAGATCTCCTACATTAAGGAAATGTTAACTTTTCAGTTGCTATATTTATGAGAATTCCATTATTTTCTTGGCAATTTTCATCATCTTTCAGCAAAGTATTGGTTGCAGCAATCTGACGGTGAAAATGGCTTCCTTATTGTCTAGTATCAGACTGTCACCGTGCCTCAGTGGGTCACAGCTGAGGATATCAGATTCAGGAGAAATAGGGCAGACTCACACCAAAATGATGGTTATTCTATTGTAAGATATACCAAGCCAGAAACAAAAGTAAACTTCTCTCACCACACTGGTTACCACAAAGTCCAAACTGCAGTCTCCTTAGGCATTCCAGCCCTTGTTTCACCACACAGAAACTTTATGAGTGGTTATTTAAAACCAGTTTAATCAAACAAAGGGGTCTTCTGATATGATGAGATCAGCCACACAGCCAGGTCAATCTATAACTCAGATCTTACCTAATAATCACGCTATTGTCAGTTCTTTAGTAGCTAATAGCTACACGTTTATAAGAGAAAAGAAAGAGAAGAGAGTTAAAATGGTCAACATTGCATACATGCAATCATTTCAGAGCTCTTGTATCAGGTTTGTAGCAGTGACGGAATAAACTGCTGGCTGCTAAAGTCTCTGGTACCTCCCAAAAGATTGGAAGGTCCTGAGTCTATTGATTGGAATGCTCCTTTTAGTGTAAGTCCATAGTCCAGATATCAGAGCAGGAAAGAGGCAAAATGGAGATTCTTCCAGCCTTTTTTATTCCTTCTCCCATGTGGAGGGAACTTCACTGTCCCAAACAAAAACCCCAGCACAGTTTGTGGAAAAGAACAGACACAAGATGGAGTCCAGGGTCACATGAGCAAGTCACATGCCCTTACATGCTTTCATGACTCCCAGCAGGAGCCATTACCCATATTTTGGCTAAAGTGTACACAGGAAGGCTCACCAGGCGGGGATGAGCTGCTTCTATGGTTCATTGTAAAAGTTAATGTTCCTTAATGGACCATCAACTCAAATAGTTCATTCACAAAGTGCTGGCCAGACTGGATGTAAATTACCTTGTGGGTGTTACTACATGAGCAAAAGCATTTATAGTCAATATTCATAACTTTAGATACAAAGATGATGCATGCGTACAAATAGGATAATCATATTTAGCAAATCATAACTTTTTCCTTGACACCTTACATGACATACTTTGTATGAGATTTGCTGCAATAGTCGAACAGTGGCAATATTAATTATATAAATGGTCATGTTCCAATCATACAGCATCACACGGACATTTTCTCTTTTCTACCGTTGTTCTCAGAGTGTATTCCTCTTTTTTCCCAGAGGAAGAGTGGTGTCATTTTATGCAAGTACCATAGTGTTATGTCTGCAAAAACAAAATAAGATATTTCCTTTGTGTTTACACTGATCACCATTTAAAATATGGCAACATTTGCAGACCAAATTAACTTTAGCATGGAATTTCACAGCTGGTGGATTAGAGCTAGGTGAAAAAGCTTAAAGGTGAAGCAAAACATTTTGTTTCACTCTTCCCAATTCACTAAAAATGTTGTTTTTTTTTTATTTTCAAGTCAACCTAAAACAATTTTTTTTCCAGATTTGCTGTTGAAACAAAAAAATCCATTATTCACACAATTGTAACCCTATACCTAAATTATGTTTAGACTGTAGCCTACCATGAATATCACTGTATTCTTGAATGAACTCACATGGGAAAAAAAAAGGTAAAAGATAAGAACACCCTACTGCCCAGGGGCAAAGACTTTTCACAAAATGATCATTCCATATCTGACCTCTCGGTCTTCCTCCTCAAAAGAAACCTGCACAATACCTTCAGAAGATGAGCCTGGGATCATAACTTTGCTAGATAAAAATCATGGACTCAGTAGAGACATTGGTTTTGTCTCATTACAACAATCTAACCCACTTACCTGCCTTTGTCCTATGACTGCCGATACGTTAATTTCCCTTTCATCTTAAATGGTCACTTGTAATATGCATATGGCAGCTGGCAGATGTTCCCAAATGTTTTGCTGGCACAACCTCATTTTAATGATTTCTTCCTGGGATCTTACATTGCATAGAGGACTCCATTTTGTAGAGCAAAATGGCATCGACAGAACTGCATGATCTCACATGTTTGGTATATGCAGGGTCATACTGTGCAGAGATGTCCTCCCAGCATCATGACCTTGCACACCGTTTTTAGGTGAGGTCATGCTGTATGGAGCAAACTGGCATCCTCTGCAGATTGCTGTGACCCTATCTGTTGATGAGACCCACAGTTTGGGAACCACTGACTTATCCATAACAATTTTTTGCACATTGCATTTAGCTGGGACCCTCTGATTACCTTTCCCAGATCTGAAAAAGACCTCTGTGTAGTTCTAGACTTGTCTCTTTCACCAACACAAACTGGTCCAATAAAAGATAATATCTCACCCACCTTGTCTCTCGTGAATATCTTAGTAATGTTGACATGAATATTACACTAATTGTGAAGTTTTTAATGGCATTCACTCTCATTCGAAGATGAGAATTTCAAATATGCCTAATGGCTTTAGATACCACTAAAGTTAATGGGAACTGGACATCTAGATCCTTGCAGTGTCTGAAAATCTCAGCCCTAAACAACATACTCTTTGGCTTCAGGCCATCTCATCAAAAAGACACGTCTATGGTTAGTATATTTAGTAGGGAAAGTATTGTTCAGCTGTACCACAACAAATTAATATAATTCTTAATTAAAAAGAAGATAGCATTATGTGAACTGTTTTATTGATGTTTTTAAAACATAGCTAGATCTGCCAGTAGATAGCACCAAGATTGCTGTAAGGCTTGTGTTTATGAACGATTTTGCTACTTGTTATACTTGAATGCATCAAGGGGTGAAAACCTGGCCCCATTGTAATCAATTGGAGTTTTGCTATTGATTTCATTGGAGCAAAGATTTCACCTCAAGTGTGTCTGCAAATTCATTCATCCTTAGTCAAGCAGAAACCAAAAGATTATCATGCTCTATATTAAAATGTTTGTTAAAATGGAAGTGTGACATGCTGGATAAAACAATCGCAATGCATTTATAGCCAGGAGGCTTTTAAAATGCATTTATTGAGAAGTAAAGTAGAAATGAAAACCTGTTATTTATACTGAGTGCTCCAGACTGAAGCCCTCAAGAAATCCACATAATGAGAGGACTCTCATTTATTAAAGCTCTGCAAGTCCAAAGGGGCAACTAAAGAGAAAAGGGAGATGAGGAAGAAGAGTGGCCACCCACGGGGTACAGCTGTAGTCTCGCACTGCTCTAAGTAGCCTGGATCTATTAGATGAATCACATTTCTTAGTTATGTAAGCCATGTGGCCTGAATCTCGAGAGAGTAAGGAGCTCTTTGCTCCCATTTGTTGGTGAACAGGGAGAAGAATAACAACAAAGCTGTTCATCTGCATAAAGCTATTTACCCAGAACTCCAGATGGCTCAGACGTTCCAGAGGGAAAGGAGCGTTTTGCCCCCATCTATTGGTAAACAGGGGAAGTATGACTATAAAGAGAGCTTTGTTTGCATAAGTTTGCTACCCAGAATTCCTCCAGTTACATGCTGGGAGACATCCTAAATGTACGGAAACTCAGAATTGGCTGGGTAGTGGAACTAAATAGTGAAAATAAGAGGAAAATTGGCTGATGCTCTTTTATAAGGACTGCGTTTGAGGGCCTTGTGTGCTGCTCGAGATCTTTTATGGTGGATCCTGGTTATTGAGAGGACTTGATGACAGGAGATAACATAGAGATTGCTCTTTGTGAGGGTGAAACAGAGAGAGTTTGTTGCTGAAGCTACTGAAGACAGCAGCAAAACTCTGGTGAGACCGTTCTTACCCAGCCATTATGTATAGCTGAAATGGCTGCAGCTGGGTTACATGGGGGAGCCTCAGGATCCAGCAGCACTTCCCAAGGAATTGGAGAACAGGCCTGCCTCAGGCTACCTCAGGATTCTGGGATTACACTCCACTGACACCAAACTGTGAGTGGGATTTGGCAGATGGAGGGAGGGGAATATAAATTGTAAAGGGCTATTTCCTTAGTGGACAGTCACACCAGTGGGTGGGAAACTGCGTTAATAGACTACTGCCTAAGTTACCATGGGAAGTGTTTCATTAATCATTCATGTAGATGTACTGTTGTGCTTTCCCAAGTTGTTGGTATGTCCCCTTGCCCTCTTATACAGTTCTCCTTGTTTCATACACGGACTCAGTGCCTGTGACTGGGGACGTACTGCCTATTAAAGACACCCTGAGAAGATATTTAGTGATCTCAAAACTGACAGCCACCTGCTCAAGTGCACACCCTACATTTCTAAGAGGCTGACCCTGGCCCTTGTTGCTGCTGATAATACCTTGTAGAAGGACAATCCTTATGAAGAGTGGATCCATCCATCCTGTATGTATCCATCCTGCCACTTCTAGCTCAGTCACTGTCACTTGCACTTTGTGTTCTTGTAAACGAAGATGGTAATCCTCTTTAGTGTTCCTAAGGCTACTGGTAAAAAGAACTTTAAATCAATGTTAGTCAGTTTTCTGTTAGCAAGTAACTGTTCATGGAGGTGGAGTCTTTCAGGTACATACTATGAATGATGGAGGAATATATAGTTGTAGCATCTTTCCTATAAATTTTGAGGACTGCTATCATAGCAAATAATATATTAATATTTTTCTCAACAAGGCTAACAGCTTCAAAATGCCCATCCCAAAAGTCTGTTAAGATTGTAACCTCCTTGATGCATGGACATGAGTTTGATTCTGCTCTCACACCATGTACTCTGTCTTCAGTAGAATCACTCCAGGTTGATACCAAGGTAACAGAAGAACTTGGTCCTCTTTTTTCTGATGAAGTTAATATTCCATGGCAGGGCATGCTGCCTCCGAAACAAAGGCATAGCTAGGAGCATAAGATCAGGGACCAGATCTTTGTATGTGTTTGTATTGTATTTGTTAGCACAATAGGACCCTGATCCTGATTGGGGTCTCTGGCTGCAACTGTCATAAATATTAAGTAACACTGATAATTAATAAAATGTTTTGAGGCATAAATGGCAGGCAGTCCAAGATAGGTTTGAGTAGGTTCTTAGTACAATTTTGTAACCAAGCTGGAATTTCACTGGCACTCAGGTTAAAGTTTTATGAAGAGGCATAGTTCATCCTGGGCTTGACTTTTCATATCCATGAGATTCCGGGTAGGACCGGCTCTAGGCACCAGCAAAGCAAGCACGTGCTTGGGGCGGCAAAAAACCATTTTTTGGTTGGGCAGTTGTGCTCTCGGAGCTTGGGGCGGCAAAAAACCTAGAGCCGGCCCTGATTCTGGGCAGTTGTTTTCTGAGCAAGGTGCAGAACTGCAGACTATCAACAGAAGAATCTTGAAGTTTGTAAATCCAGACATTAACATATTCCAAGCTGGTGTTAACAAAACCAGGGATAAAAATATCCAAAACTGGGGAAGGAGAGATATCAGCCTACTTATGTTCTCCAAATGCTAACAAGCACCTGAAATATAATTGAGGATCTGTGACATAATCCACTTTTCCTGCTCTAGCAGTGGAAGTGAATTATGGTGACTTTTTATCTCAAAAACAGATTGGTAAGGATTTCCTTACAAATAACAAAAAACTCATTACCCATTTCAGCTGTCTTTTGCTTGTTTGGTGGTTGCTAAACCCAGTTATAAACTTAGAGCTAAAGAAATGGGCTACATGGGAAAGTCTTTTGGCATTGTTCATTAAAAACCTGTCAGAGGGTTTCCAGCTGTTTCCCTCTCCCACCTCCCCAACTGGTCTGCACAACAGCCCACTACAGAAATGAGGACTTCTGAGTACCGCTTGCAAATAACAGATTTTTCAAGCAGCTGGCAATTAAAAAAAATAGTTTCAAATTGAACCAAAAATTATTTTTTCTGAAATTTTTGGTGACTCAAAAAGTTGGGCAGAGGGTGGGGGAGGGGAATTGTTTCAGGCTAGATAAAACATTTCATTTTGCCAAAATCAAGAATGTTTTATCTTTGACCAATTTTGAACATTTTCAAATAATTAATAATGTCAAAACAAATTTCAACTTTTTTTAAAAAGTCAAAACTAAATGTTTCAATTTTTTTCAGAATTTTTTTTTACTAAAACAACTTAGCAAACCCAACACAAATGTGTGACACATTTTTCAGTGTTGCCAAATCTGCATTTTTCACTGCAAAATTTCCATTGAAAAATTTCACCCAGCTCCATTTCTGAGCCTTTTGAACATATTTTAGATTCACATACTGTGTGGATCAGTACAAAAGAGCTGGACCATATTGTGAAAATTCTCAGTGCTCAGTTGCCCTCAGTGATTCATTTCTGACTTCCTTTGGCATGGTCTGGAGCCACTGATTCCAAGTCTGAACTATTCTCAATACTATAATAGATATAGCACTAACAATAGCCAAGTTGTAGTGGGGCAGCTGCCCCACTCCCTGGGAAAAAGGGGTAGAACAGGCCAGGGAGGCTGTGCAGACCAGCAGCCAATAAGCAAGGGCCTGTGGAGAGCCAATCAGGGCCGGGCTGGGTCCTACATAAAGGCTGCTTAGCAGAGGAGAGGGCAGTCTGTCCCTGACTAGCAAGGGAGGAGGACTGGTTCCTGAGGTAAGGAGGTAGTACATTGGACAGAGAAGTGCTGGGTAGGCTTGGGGGAGCAGAGGAGAGCTCTAGCCCAGTTACCTGCCAGGCTGCAGCCCATACTACAAAGGGCTGAGAAGGTGCACAGGGCGAAAGGGGAAGTGGTCCAGGGAAGATAGGCGGACAAGAGGGTAGAGAGAGACTGCTGCTAGAGGGTCCCTGGGTCAGGACCCAGAGTAGCGGGTGGGCCTGGGTCCCCCTCTTTCCCCCTCCCCCACCCCTTGCACTGCTCCTGGCCACAGAGGAGTGTGGCTGAGACGGACTGCAACTTGCCCCTGAGGTGAGGGGCTAGACTTTGGGGTTGTGGTTGGCCGCTGAGGCAGGTGCAAGCTGAAGGACTGTTGTTCACCCCCCACCGGAAGGGGGTGAGGATGGAGTAAGGGGTACTGCCATAGGGCAGTGTCCTGAAGAGGATGCTGCCAAGCAGAGAGCAACATGGGTCCCAAACCAGCAGAGCAGGTAGCAGGCTAGACACCATGCGCAGAGGGCACTCTGCAGCAGACAAGAGCTAATTCCTGGAGCAACCAGCAGGAGGCACCAGCAGTGGTGAGTCAGGACACTGTCACCCAAGTACTTGAAACTGAAATTTCCCAGGCTTGGTCTCTGCTAGAAGGTGAATTCTGGTGTTCAAGTTTGAGGGGGAAGGAAATGATTCTGCTGTTTTTGGATATGAGGATAATAAAAACACTTAGATGAGGAGAAAAAATCTTGAGCTTACACATCTAGGTTCTAGAAAACTGAAATTTGGCAAAGTAATAAACCTTAGGCTGAAGAAATGTGATTGAATGGTACACATTTGTTTCACTTGATAAGGTGGTAATAACAAGTGATCCCTTTCTATCTACAACAGCTTCCACCATAGTACTGCCAGTGGATTTGCACAGGTGGCACTAGTGGTGAAATATTGGTCCCAATTTTTGCCACCAGCGAGGAGCAAGGTTTTGCATCCCTGCCCAGCCTGGCTAATATCCTCCATGAACTTATCTAGTTTTGGCCTTCACAACATCCTCTGGCAAAGAGCTCCACAGGTTGACTGTGTGTTGAATATACAATACTAATTCCCTGAGCCAGCCTCTCTTGGTTTTGTTATTTTCTTTGTAACTTTGCGTTACAGTTCTCAGTCTCCATTATCAGCTGCCTGCTGTAGCTTTTTTCATCCGTCTCCCTATTTAGCTGTCTAGTGTTTGCACTCTCGTTTTATTGACTTGGCATCTTATTCTTTGATCTGCTAATTTTCTTTTACCTTCTGATCTGTCTTTTCTCTGATGAAAGCTAATCCTTTCATTACCCAACTACTCCCCAATTTAGACATCTTATTCCCCATTCTCTCTCATTTCCTTGCTTCCCACAAATTGTCTTTTAATGATTTCCCTTCTTATTAACTAACCTTTTAAATTTTTCCCACAGCTCAGAGCACCTTACTGCTAATGCTTTGCTTCTAAACTTGCAATAGTCTTAACTCATTAATTATATTGCAGATGTAAGGTTTTCTGCTACTATTTCTTTTAAAAAAACAAAGAATTTGCCAATATTTGCAAGCCTTCAGGTGTAATGAAAATGCAGCTGTTCTTGCAGATATACAATTTTGTTGATTGTAACACTGTCTTCCTGTATCTTTAAACATTTAAAATCACTTTGCAACTCTTTCCACACAGTACACAACCAGAAAGCAATTGGGCAAAAATAGCAATCATTAACTTTGCAGATGTGCTAAGCATAGCAGGTAGCATATGTGATTCAAATTCAAACTACCACTCCTCAGAAGCAAAGTCTGGGGTTTTACAGTTTCTGCAGTATACGGAGGGATATCACTTGAACACTGGTTAAAAGAAAACATAGAGGCTGGTCCAGCAACACAGTGAAAAAAGTTTTCATTGACATGAGTAAACAAAATTAATGTGAAAAAACTCACCATAAACAGTATTTTTAAAAAAATCCTCTTCTCATACCAAGTTAAGAAAGTGAAAAAAAATTGGAGCACTGAAATTGAAGGAATATTAGATAAAAAAACAAATGCTACAACATCAATAAGATTGAAAACTGGTCTTCATAAGTAAACTTGTGTGAAGAATGAAAATCCTTTAGTGATATTTTGAGGATACTGTATACAAGGAAACACAACTTCCTTGTAAATAGACAGTAGTTATGCCATAGGAGTGTTGTAAGAATTAAATCATGAATGTTAATAAAGTGCTTTCTTAGCTTCCAGTGAAAAGTACTACAGTCTAAGTGCAAAGCAGCATTACAGATATGGTATTGATTACTACAAAGATCTATGGAAGTGGGTGTAGAGTAACCAAGAGTATTTTAATTAGAGCAACTTTACCAAACCACCCATTGTATGAAGGCCACGTTTTGAACCTCTGTGCAAAGCCCTATGTCACTGGCCCTGCTTAAAAATTTCCTTGGGGTTGCATGGGTGTCAAGGAGACCATTTCCCTAACAGAGGGCACAGCACCAGTGCACCTGCTCCAAAACTGCTAGTAGTCATATCCCACCTAGGAGGTTCGACAATTGGTTCCATATAGTCACAGATTCAGCGGTCCCAACCCACCTCACATTGTCACAACCAGTGCCCACACAGCTGACCGATCTGCTAGGCACAGGAGAAGTAGACTTTCCAGAACAATGGACTTTCTTTCCAGCATGTCCCATGCACTACTCTGCACTTAGAGCCCTCCATGACCCAGAGGGCAAAAGGCGGTCTGGATTTGGCCCTATCCTTATCTTTGGTAAACTAAATATGCAGGTTAGTTAAAACATACATATTATGACACTCTTATAGTAGTATGTCCTACTGAAATTACCACTGCTAATGAGGGTGAGCCATAACATCTGATAAACCAAACACTGGATTTAAATAAGCATGTACACCATTAATCAGAAGGACTAATGAGAGGCATGGTTTTTAAAAAAAAAAAAAAAAAAAAAAACGTGCTCAAGGATAGGAATCTTTAACATAGACTCTGTGAGCTCTGTACAAAAGCTGCAGTGAAGTCTTCAATGACGGGAATTCATAATTCCATGTCATGCAAAAAAAATGGGCTCCTCAAAATTGCCTCAAATAATAAGATGCAATAATGAAAAAAACTATTCCAAAGCTGTCTAGAGTTAAAAATCTGTCTGTAGACTATTAGTAACTGGAAGTCGGTTTATGGTCTACTGTATATATGTGAAATGAGTTGCACGTCTCAATCTGTTTCTTTAGCTTCCACAAAAACCATCATTGCAACTGACATCTTTCTTGTCAGTCTCAACAAAGATGTCAAGAAGTCAATTGGCATAGCATCTGAATTAACCTTCAACCTGTAAGAGGGGTCTGTCTAGGGAAGGGTTGAGGAACATTGGAAAGGCAGCACGGAGAAGCTTACACTGCTGCTTGATAACTCTCCTGGGGATTAGGGCAGAGTTTCAATTTCCAGGGATGTCAAGCCTGCATCTTTCATGAGCAGCACATTTCACTTTAAAGTTATTTTTTATAAATATCTACATGTAGTCACTATACAGTTATCTCCTCCAAGCCAACTCATTCCATCTGTAGCAATTGGTATGGTATCCTTCAAAGTCAAAAGGAAAAATGCATTAGGCAACATGATGGCAACTGTAACCCTTCAGGATATATTGCCCCATAAATACTAAAAACCCACTGCAGTGTAGCTTTTATCAAATGCTGTCGGAATGCAAGAGATTGTGGCTTTCACAAATCAGAAAAATGAAAATATAAATTACAGTCCCTGATCTGATATTATTTGGAACTGCCATCCCAGAAGAACACAGAGGATGGTCAATAATTGGTATAACAAATGGTATAGCCAGCATTATAGCTTTGAGACATATATGTTCATCTCAGGTTAATCAAATGTAAAGGAAATAAAATATCTAACTCTTTGATATTGCTGTTGAAGACCCTGGTTCAGCAAAGTACTTACGTACGTGCCCGACTTTCAGCATAGCTGTATTCTCATTGGCAACAGTGGGACTACTCATGCTTAAAGTTAGGTACATGCTTAAGCAACTTGCTGAATTTGGGTTTAAAATGGGAAACATGGTAATAAAGATTTAAGAACTGGAGCTAGTGAACAGAACAGGTCTGAATTCAGACAGAAATACCGCTGTTCATGTTTGCATGATGGGATATACAAGGACTTAGGTAGCAAATCATCAAACAGGTGCAAGGGACACTGGAGACAAATATGAATTGATAGCAGCAGCAGGCCTGTGGCCAGGAGAAAAAGCCAGTGGCTACTTGATATTGGTCCCCTTTCAAATCCTGTGAGGCTATGGTTCCTTGGGTCCTCCATAACAAGAGAGATACAAATTTATCATTGGGCATAGTGGAGGGCTCAGGGACATGATCTGCATGTTTCCTTTTGAACCTGTAATGGGCTTTACATGCATAGGTTATTCCTAACCTTAAAAATAGTTTGCCCAAGGGGTTGTGTAGGGGATGTTCACAAATTTGCACAAAGGTGCAAATTATCATTTCTGTTATCCTTACCCCACACCCACAGGATGCAGTGAATGTGTAGGCATATGTATTGGAGTCAGGCTTTCAAGCTGTCCCAAAAATGCTGTGAACATCAGATATGGTGGCGACTGAGGCCATACACAGATGAGTTAAGGCCCATTTAAAGGGGGAACCACAGCACAGCAGAGGAGCCTTGTGCACAGCTTTGAAAGTTTGCCCCTTGGTCTTGTCATGTGTTTATGCAAACCTGTGTGAGAACAATTACGAAGAAGAGTTGAGCTGAGAAAGGGGGCTTTTCTGGGAGCTTGCATATAGTTCCTGTTGCTACGGTTACCACTCACTTTGTCTCTGTGTTCAGCCTGGTTCTTTGATAATAGTCTAGCTATTAAGGAGAGTACATAATGATGTAGGACTGGCAGAAAATGGGTGGAGGGAATGTAATAATCCCTAGCAATTTACTTCTTCAAAACACTTGGAAAACATTAAAGATTTGATAGCAACCAGTCCCTGCATAAATGCACAAGTCCAGGGTGGCTGGGCACCAAAAACTCTCCTATAATGCCTTGCACAAGCAATGGGCACAACTATAGTGTTTGAGCTTCCACGAGTTCAATGATTGCTCAAATCCACCATAATAGACTCTCCTGAGGAGACCAGGAGAGGGAAGGGTCATAGTCCTACCTCACCTCCATGCAGGCCAGCAGAGTTGGTCCTATATGTGAGGCATGGGTGCAAGTGCACAATATATCCTTTTCCAGGATTGCTCAGCATCCCTTCTCCCTTCGTGCTCCAGAAGGCATTGTTTCTGCCTGATGCACAATTCTTCTTGCACAGAGGTGGTGGAAATTTTTCAACACAAAGTGTTCCTGCTGAACTACTGGATTTTGCTGGAAGCAAATTTTGGGTGAGAAAAATTATCAGCTTTGATGGGGGGGGGGGGAAATCAATCAGAAATTTGGAAACAATATTCATTTGAATTTTCTTTTTCTTTTTTTTTTTTTCAAAAAATGGAAAGCTCTTGAATTTTTTGGTTTGTGGTTTTTTTTGTTTTTGTTTTTCTTTCTGTCACACTCCCCCTTTGCCTATGAAAGCAATAGAATGTCGACAGTTCATGGTTCTCTCTCTCACTCTCTCACACACTTTTTTTCCCTTATAACCCTCTCCTTCTGTATCTTTTCAAAACAACTTAGGAAAAGTTGTTCCTTTTTTATACGGTTGGTAACTCCCCCCACCATCCTTCCTTAACAGAAGTGTTTTGTTTTTGTTTTGTTTTTTCAGTCAGATAATGCCATTTCATCAAAACCAAAACTTCCCATGAGAATCTCAATTTCAACAACATTTCGTGGGGTGGGGAGGGGGAGAAGAGGACACAAAGCATCAGCAAGGTGAAAACTTTCTTTTCTGACGCTTTCAGAAAGAAGCTTTTGATTTTTGTTTGTTTTCAAAACAACTTTGTTTTGAATTGTTTCAATATTGATTTTTATATTAAAACATTTTGATTATCAGAACGAAGTGTTTCAACTGACCCAAAACAATTCAAGTTCCCTGGAAATTCCAAAATACTTTTGGAACGAAAACAAATGCAAAATTACAAAATTTCCTGCAAAATATAAATTCTGGCTCCTGCGTGGCTCTATTTTTTAAATCAATCTTACAAACAAGCTTTGACTTTTTAAAAAAATTGCAGTTTCCCTTTAGGAACCGTGTATTCTAAAGACTTTGCATGTAGTTTTTAAAACCATATCTCAGTGAAGCATTGAGTCAGATTCATATGATCAGTCACACATTCACGTTCAGAAGAACTTACCTTTCTCTGTGTTTCTGCGTACTCTATTTATTGATGCTTCTATCTCATCAGACTTTCTTTTAATTTATTCTTGTGATAAATTCACACCAATATTCAGTGCCTGATAGAGGATTCACGTAGGGAAGCCAGATATGAAGAAGTGGATTTTCAGTCTTTCATCTGTCAAACATTGCTCTATAATCTCATTTTACAAGTGTGTACACAGTTTTTCTCCCTCCGGGTGAGCAATATATTTCATATTTCTCCATTGCAGGCTTGGCACTTATCATTTCCTTTCCCTCTGAAAGAATAAGAGTCCTGCATTTTTAGCAGCTGCTCAGATCCTGTGACTGTCTGTAATAATGCAATTGTATGTTCATGCCATAGTGGATGCCATATTTGCTCTACAAATCCTTATGCAGAAATTTAGAGAAAAGAGACAGTGACTCGGCATGATCCTGTAACAAGAGAATTAGTTTGGTGGCCTTTGCAATGGAAAGGTGGGCTGGGAGGCTTTTTCCATCTTGTCCAGGATATGTATGACAGAAACCTGCACAACACTTCCAAAAGATGAGCTTGGGAGCTTGGGAGTCAAGAGACACTGGATTTATGGTTTAGTACAACAATCTGTAACCCCTTCTGTAAGCGCAGGCTGCCCACCGCTGCATTATATATACCTACGCATTACACAAGCAAACACTGAATCTAGTTACAAATTATTTGGTTATCTTTTTTGTGTGTCCCTTCTGTGTTGTGTATATAAGGCATGTTAACCCCAGTCTCCTGCCAGCTTATATAAAGCTATGTAAACTGTCCTGGTAAGATTGTGGACCTGATCCTACAATCCTGACTTGGCCAAAACTGTCACATACTTCAAAAGGGTATTTTATTTGCTCGCAGACTGCAGGATCAGACCCTGTGTATTTAATTTGCTCTGTCTACAGGCTTTGAATTGTGCTACCTTAACTATGTTCCTTAAAAATGATGGACTCTAATTGTAATCTGGAATCTGCAATTGTAATTTATAATTATCCTTTATTTTTATATTTGTTTTATTATTCATTATTTTGTCTTTCAAATCCCTAAGGCCCTAGTCAGATTGTCTGATTACTTAAGGACTTGATCCTAACTACAAGGAAGTGCAAATAGTTTCAATTAACATAAACAGCTCCCCCCACACACACACCACTAACAATGTTACCACTTTTTCAAAGTATTTGATTGTTTCTCTTCACAGGATAACATTGTGCATTTTTTAAAAGCTGCCAGCAAATTAAGTGAGTCTAGATGAATGAGATACCTCCTTGCAATCAGTCCTTGTACAAAAGCCTTTCAATACTTGTTGTATTGATGATAAACCTTTTTTTGTTGAGCAAGCCATCGAGTATTGCCAGATGAAACACATCTGAGAACTTAATTAGATTATTTTTTGTTCTTGCAGACCACCATCTACTAAACTTAAAAGTGGGCAGGCAGTGACACCCAGTGGCTTGACAGCTGCTGCTTCAAATTCCATCATACAGAAATCTCATCATTATCCAACCCCTTTTTTATTCCTTATATTTCTTTGTTACTTTAACTGAACACCCTATTTCCCAATTAATGTTACATGTTTTATAGAGTAATTAGCAGAAAATATTTTAAACCCTTCTGCCGTCACTTTGGACCTCATCTGTATTAATGTTCCAACAAAGTGAGGAGACCTGTTTACAACCTAGTTTCAAAAAGAAAAGGAGTACTTGTGGCACCTTAGAGACTAACCAATTTATTTGAGCATGAGCTTTTGTGAGCTACAGCTCACTTCATCGGATGCATGCCGTGGAAACTGCAGCAGACTTTATTTATACACAGAGAATATGAAAAAATACCTCCTCCCACCCCACTGTCCCCCTGGTAATAGCTTATCTAAAGTGATCATCAGGTGGGCCATTTCCAGCACAAATCCAGGTTTTCTCACCCTCCACCCCCCCCCCACACACACACAAATTCACTCTCCTGCTGGTGATAGTCCATCCAAAGTGACAACTCTTTACACAATGTGCATGATAATAAAGTTGGGCCATTTCCTGCACAAATCCAGGTTCTCTCACCCCCTCACCCCCCTCCCAAAAACCACACACACAAACTCACTATCCTGCTGGTAGTAGCTCATCCAAAGTGACATACACACACACAAACTCACTCTCCTGCTGTATGGGGGTGGGGGGGATGTGAGAACCTGGATTTGTTCTGGAAATGGCCCACCTTAATTATGCACATTGTAGGGAGAATGGTCACTTTGGATGAGCTATTACCAGCAGGATAGTGAGTTTGTGTGTGTGGTTTTTGTGAGGGGGTGAGAGAACCTGGATTTGTGCAGGAAATGGCCCAACTTTATTATCATGTACATTGTGTAAAGAGTTGTCACTTTGGATGGGCTATCACCAGCAGGAGAGTGAATTTGTGGGGGGGGGGGTGGAGGGTGAGAAAACCTGGATTTGTGCTGGAAATGGCCCACCTGATGATCACTTTAGATAAGCTATTACCAGCAGGACAGTGGGGTGGGAGGAGGTATTTTTTCATATTCTCTGTGTATAAATAAAGTCTGCTGCAGTTTCCACGGCATGCATCCGATGAAGTGAGCTGTAGCTCACGAAAGCTCATGCTCAAATAAATTGGTTAGTCTCTAAGGTGCCACAAGTACTCCTTTTCTTTTTGCGAATACAGACTAACACGGCTGTTACTCTGAAACCTAGTTTCACTTTTCAATGTTCCAGGCTGTATCTTGGTTAGGGAACAACTCAAAAGCTATCTGCATTACCAAACTGGAGCTATGCTGTATCTGGGTGCTCTGATCGTGTTTTAATTGTGCTGTAAATCAGACTTGTTTGTTTCATCCTGTGCCTGATATGACACGGAGGGAATCTCTACAGAATACCATCCGAATACGAATCATAGAACTGGAAGGGACTTCAAGAGGTCATCTAGTCTAGTCCTCAGTACTCAAGGTAGGACTAAGTATTATCTAGACTTGTGATGGGCAACCTGCGGCCCACGGCCTGCATGCAGCCCGTCAGCGTAATCCACTGGCAGGCCACGAGACAGTTTGTTTACATCAACCATCTGCAGGCACTGCCACCCGCAGCTCCCAGTAGCCACAGTTGGCCATTCCTGGCCAATGGGAGCTATGGGAAGCGGTGGTCAGCACGTTTCTGGGGTCCATGCTGCTTCCCCCAGCTCCCACTGGCCAGGAACAGTGAACCATTGCCAGTGGAAGCTGCAGGCAGCCATTCCTGTGGATGGTCAAAGTAAACAAACTGTCTCACAGCCTGCCAGCGGATTACCCTGATGGGCCGCAGGTTGCCCACCACTGATCTAGACCATCCCTGAGAGGTGTTTGTATATCTGCTCTTAAAAATCTCCAACATCCATTCCAGTTTAGGCAATTTATGCCAGTGCTTAACTACCTTGACAGTAGGGATGCCAACCAGCCAGGATTGTCCCAGAGTCTCCAGGAGTTAGTTTTTAATGAAAGATTAATCTTTATCTCATGTGATGCAGGGGCGACAGAAGCTCCATAAACGTGGGGATGCCACTGGCACCAGAACTATGGCATCACCCTTCCATTCCACTCCTTCCCTGAGGCCCCATTCTCATTTCACCCCTGCTCCCCAAGTCCCACACCACCTCTTGCTCCCCAAAGACCCCGCTCCCTCCTCTCAGCCCACTCACCCCATTGCTCGCCCTTATGGCTGGTAAAAACTGGTGGGGCCATAGCCTCCCTTGGTGTGATGAAACTAACAGGAATATGTCCAATCAAAATTGGCAACATGACTTGATAGTTAAGAAGCTTTTGCCTAATGTCCAACCTAAAGCGCCCTTGCTGCAATTTTAAACCCATTGCTTCTTGTCCTATCCTCAGAGGGAGAATTTTTTTTTTTTGTTAACCTCTTCCTTGTAACAACCTGTTATGTACTTGAAAACCGTTATGTCCCCTCTCAGTCTTCTCTTCTCCATATTAAACAAACCCAATTTTTTTCAACCCCACAGATCATGTTTTCTTGACCTTTAATCATTTTGTTGCTCTCCTCTTGACTTTCTCCAATTTGTCCACATCTTTCCTGAAATCTGGTGCCCAGAACTGGACACAATACTCCAGTTGAGGCCTAATCAACACAGAATAGAGTGGAAGAATTACTTCTCGTGTCTTGCTTACAGCACTCCTGCTAATACAGCCCAGAATAATGTGGTGGGTTTTTGCCACAGTATTACACTGTTGACTCATATTTAGCTTGTGATCCATTATGACCCCCAGATCCCTTTCTGCAGCCTTTCCTAGGCAGTCATTTCCCATTTTATATGTGTGAAACTGATTGTTCCTTCTTCAGTGGAGTACTTTTCACTAGTTCTTATTGAATTTCATCCTGTTTACTTCAGACCATTTCTCCAGTTTGTCCAGATCATTCTGAATTTTAATCCTCTCCTCTCCTTCAAAGCGCTTGCAACCCCTTCCAGCTTAATATCATCTGCAAACTTTGTAAGTGTACGCTCTATTAAATCATTCATGGAGATACTGAACAGAACTGGACCCAGAACTGATCCCTGTGGGACCCCATTTGTTATGTCCTTCCACCTTGACTGTGAACCAATTATTACTCTCTGGGAATGGTTTTCTAACCAGTTAGGCACCCACTGAATAGTAGCTCTATCTGGGTTTTATTTCCCTTGTTGGCTTTTGAGCCTTACTCAAAAGCCTTACTAAAGTCAAAATATACCACATCTACTGCTTCCCCCTATACACACGGGTTCTTTGTGCTTGTACCTCTCTGAACACATTTTAAGTAATTTATGATTGTCTTCCACAGTCTAGCAGTAATTAAAATTAGTTTATCAAAAGAACAGGTTGTCTGGTCTCAAAATGTAGGCAATTCAAAATGGTAAATCATCTCCTTTAAGGGACACTAAGTTGTCTAGAGGTTAGAGCAGTGGTTCTTAACCAGAAGTCAGGGGGCCTATGGGAGGCCACAAGCAGATTTCACGGGGGCTGCCAAACAGGGCCAGCATTAGACTAACTGGGGCCCAGGGCAGAAATCCAAAGCCCCACTGCATGGGGCTGAAGCTCGACGTACAAAGTTAAGCACACAAATGAGTCTTTAAGGCCTTGATTCTATAATCTCTTTGTGCCTCAAGTACTTTGCCTGTCCAATGGAAAGAATACTTAATCACGTTTGCAAAGTCCTTTGAGACTCTAAGTGAATAGCATGTCAGTGCAAAATATTATTCTTTTATAATATTGGTGAAAATAAATGTCAAGAAATAAATGTGTTAATACAGAAGTTTAGGATGACAGCCTGACATTTAGAAGTCACCTGGGTCTTTAACTGAAAACTAAACACAGAAATTCTGCCAATACAAGTTGTATATTAAACCTGACTGAATCATAATTTCCACAGAGGCATAATTTATATCAAGGTATCTGCCAAAAATGTGGGAGTAAATATATATATATATTTAATTACTGTGCCATGGAGATAAACAAACATGATTTTCTTTTTCAAGGGAATAGTTTTAACACAATGAGTAGAATATTCAACTCAGGTACCATTGGCTGGCATGTTAGCAAATTGTTAGATTGCTTTTTAAATGTAAATTGGATCCAAGAGTTTGTTGCCACATGATCAGTGACTTGTGACTCAGAGAATCATAGAAATGCAGGGTTGGAAGGGACCTCGAGAGGTCATCTAGTCCAATCTCCTGCACTGAGGCAGGACTAAGTATTATCTAGTGTTTATAGTGACAGGTGTTTGTTTAACCTGTTCTTTAAAACTTCCAGTGTTGGAGATTCCATAGCCTCACTTGGTAATTTGTTGCACTGTTTAACTTTTCAACTAGGAAGTTTTTCCTAATGTCTAACCTAAATCTCCCTTGCTGCAATTTAAGCTCATTACTTCTTGTCATGTTCTCAGTGGTTAAGGAGGATGCTTTATTACTTATAACAATCATTTACATACTTGAAATCTGTTATGTCCCCTTTCACCCTTCTTTTCCAGATTAAACAAACACTTTTTTCAACCTTTCTTCATAGGTCATTTTTCAAGACCTTTAATCATTATTCATTGCTCTTATCTGGATTTTCTCCAATCTATCCACATCTTTCCTGAAGTGTGGTACCCAAAACTGGACATAGTACTCCAGCTGACACCTTATCAGTACTGAGTAGAGTGGAAGAATAATTTCTCGTGTCTGTCTTACAACTCTCCTGATAATACATCCCAGAATGATATCTGTTGTTTGTTTTTGTTTGCAACAGTATTACATTGATTCATATTTATTTTGTGATCCACTATAATCCCCAGATCCTTTTCTGCAATACTCCTTCCTAGGAAGTCCATTTCCCATTTTGTATGTGTGCAATTTGATTATTCCTTCCTAAGTGTTGTACTTTGCATTTGTCCTTATTGCATTTCATCCTATTTATTTTAGACCATTTCTTCACTTTGTTTAGATCATTTTGAATCCTAATCCTCTCCCTCAAAGCACTTGCAATCCCTCCCAGCTTGGTATCCTCCACAAACTTTATAAATGTATTGTCTATGCCACTATCCAAATCATAGACATTGAATAGAACTAGACTCAGTACAGATCCCTGTGGGACGCCACTAGATATGCCCTTGTAGCTTTACTGTGAACCACTAATAACTACTCTCTAAGGCCTGGTCCACACTTGGGGGTGGGAGTGAGGGGATTGATCTAAGTTACGCAACTTCATCTATGTGAATAATGTAGCTGAAGTCAACATACTTGGAACTACTTACCGCAGTGTCTTCACTTCATTAAATCGACTGCTGACGCTCCCCCTTCGACTCTGCCTGCGCATCTCGCTCCAGTGGAGTACTGGAGAAAACAGGAGAGTGCTCGGAGGATTTATCTAGTCTAGACTAGACGTGATAAATCGACCCCCCCCCCCTCACTGGATTGATCGCTCCGGAAGTAAGTGTAGACATGCCCTTAGTAGGGTTTTCCAACCAGTTGTGTGCCCACTTTATAGTAGGTTGGGTTTATATAGTTGGCTTTATTTCCCTAGTTTGTTTATGAAAAGTCATGTGAGCCAGTATCAAAAGTTGAGATATATCTCGTCTACTGTTTCCTCCCTATCCACAAGGCTGTATCATACCAATACAACCCAGCATGGACAAGTTCTCTTCTTAACTGTCGTATTGTCTGTCCTATATGAGGTATAAAATGAAAGCATACATATCCGTCACAAGACTGATTGAGGTTGGAGTTCTCTCCCTCCTCGATGGGTGATCATAGGTGTTACTGATGACAGTAGTCCAATGCATGCTGGGGCATCTTAGTGGGATAGCAATGTAGTGGAGCTGACAAATTGAATTATGCCTGGCTACTCCAGATGTGCATAAAAGTAAGTTAAGCAAAGGAAGCCTCCCCATTCGTATGCCCTTTATGCAGAGGTGAGATACAATTACAGTGCCTGAACACTCATTTGCACAATGATTGCTCCCTCATAATATCCCCTGGTGTGCCAGACATCCCAAAATAGTGTGGGGATCAGAAAGAAGCATACTGCACTCTCTGAACACCCCCAAGACAAGAGTCTGAGGTGCAGGGGCATATATAAAAGGCCTTCACATCAGGCAACATTGTTAGTGATTCTACCACCACTTTTAGAAGAAATAAAAAATCTACCTTGTTTCAGCAAGGTAAACCAGCAACTGAAGCTTAAAGCTCAGTAACCATCTGATATTCTGGTGATGGTGTTTTCCCTCCAATCTACAGTAGGAAATCTGACTTCACTGATATCCAAAAACTAAAGAATATTCTTCCACATATTAATCAGATCTACATCAATACCCCCCAGCACACATAGATTTATGCTGGGATTCAGATGGAGTAAGGTGCCCGGATACTGAGTGAATTTTCAAATCCAAATCTTAGTTTCTTGGCTGTCCTCAGCCAAGAACAAGGCCAGAATGAGTGAGTTAGAATACTGGATGGTTACTTTCTTCAAAACTTTCCACAAGTTCTTGCTATCAGAAGGATTGCTAGACAGGCATACAGGAATATTCTCTATCAAGAATGGGAAAAGCATGCTTTGCACCCTGGATTCTTCTTGGTACTGAACCATTCATCTCTGGCTCACGCAGAAGAGATTTGTTCCCACCCACAGAAGACATGAATCCAATACAGAGGGCACTCATGAAGAATTAATAGACAGAGAGACTCAAACTGTCTCCTACCAAGGAAGGAACAGAAGGCTGCAGACATGAATAATGAGGATAGTACCAGTGATTTTCAAACTACACCATACTCCTACAGCACTCATACAGAACTGTAGGTGATGAGCTGCTATGTATCATTACTGTGATATTTGTTAGGTTTCAAGATAGAGAATATGGAGGATGAACAGTATAATGTCAGTTGGGATAGCAAAACAGTTTGTTTTTTGTAGCCAATCTCAGCATGTATTCTGAGAAGACATGGGAAATGGTGCTGCTATAGAGACCAACTGATTAAAAATTATATTAAGACAAGGTATGGGCATTTTGCAAAAACCTTACCTTTTATGTTTGATGGTATAGTAAAACCACTTCTTCAGCTAACCCCAGGATCTGCAGGGCTTTATGGATACTCACTCTGAATTATTGATCTTGGTGAATCAAACTTCCCTCAGCTGAGGAGTACACTTGAAAAGACTTGAAACGTGTAGTTATTACAAGATAAATCCACTGCTTAAAAGAAATTTTACTGCTCTAATAATCTGTGTTAACATTTAGATTTCAAGTTCCCAGAATTATTCCTTCATGCCTGTAAACCTCACTAAGCTGATGTTCCTTTTCTGAGCAATGATGTTGATTAGAAATAAATGAAACTCTACCTGTGCCAACATCTTCTCTTTCTGGCTGCTAAATCGAGCCATTTGCTGCTGGCTGCCAGTGTTGCTTTTGCGTCAGGCCTCTTGCTGACCTGCGGATGCAAACCTGGTACAGTGGGCTGCATGTTAAAAAGGAAAGGATGGTTCTGACCCACAACAACATTTATAATTCTACACGTCAACACAGGTGCAATCACATAAAAGCACATCTAGGGCTACAGCGTAACCTTACAATATCTCCTGAGCAGATACATAGCTGCTCTGCCCCAGGAGGAGAACAGAGGATGAACTGTGATTGACTCTCCTGGCTCTGAGGAGAGAGGGTGTTATTTCAGCCTTCGTCTGGGGCATCTTACCCCCTCCTTTGCACCCCAGCTAGTCACTCTCTGTAGAAAAACTCCAACCACTGAGTGGAGCAGGGTTGGGGGGACTCAAACCAAGACTCCTCTCACTCCCTGCCTGTCACTGAGAAAGTGGATGGTGACAGGGTTGTCTTGCCCATTGTTGGAGTCCTAATCTGAGCAGGGGTGTAAGAGGTGGCCTTACTACCCCATATAGTTGAGTAGGGTTGTGACAACCTGCCATAAAAATAAAGGGAAGGCTAACCACCTTTAAATCCCTCCTGGCCAGAGGAAAAACCCTTTCACCTGTAAAGGGTTTATTACTTTACTTAGGTCTGTGCTCACCTATGCAAATTGGTGAGGATTTTTGTCAAGGTTCCTTCCCCACTCTGAACTGTAGGGTACAGATGAGGGGACCTGCATGAAAAACCCTTTTAAGCTTATTTTTACCAGCTTAGGTTAAAGCTTCCCCAAGGTACAATCTATTTTTCCTCTTGTCCCTGGACTTTATTGCTGCCACCACCAAGCGTCTAACCAAATATAACCGAGAAAGAGCCCACTTGGAAACGTCTTGCCCCACAAAATTCCCCCAAACCCTACACCCCTTTCCTGAGGAAGGCTTGATAAAAATCCTCACCCATTTGCCTAGGTGAACACAGACCCAAACCCTTGGATCTTAAGAAAGAGGAAAAAGCAATCAGGTTCTTAAAAGAAGAATTTTAATGGAAGAAAAAGTAAAAGAATCACCTGTGTAAAATCAGGATGGTAAATACCTTACAGGGTAATTAGATTCAAAACATAGAGAATCCCTCTAGGCAAAACCTTAAGTTACAAAAAGACACACAAACTGGAATATACATTCTGTTCAGCACAACTTACTTTATTATCCATTTAAACAAAGCAATCTCTAGCATATCTAGCTAAATTGCTTATTAACGCTTTACAGGAGTTCTAACCTGCATTCCTGCTCTGGTCCCGGCAAAAAACACACACACAGATAGAGAGAACCCTTTGCTTTCCTACCCCTGTCCAGCTTTGAAAGTATCTTGTCTCCTCATTGGTCATTTTGGTTAGGTGCCAGTGAGATTATCTTTAGCTTCTTAACCCTTTACAGGTGAAAGGGTTTTTCCTCTGGCCAGGAGGGATTTAAAGGTGGTTAGCCTTCCCTTTATATTTATGACACAATCAAACACATAGTTTTGGTGACACTAATTGACTTCATAATTTAAAACTGGGGTAACTTACAAGATTTAACCCAAATCTTCTCCTTCATGGAGGAGACACTGAAAATACACTTTCCAGTTTGGCAGTCTGATCCTGTAAACACTCCCATACGAGGCTGGTGATGTCTCTGGCACTGCTCCTGTCATAAATATAAAGGGAAGGGTAAACCCCTTTGAAATCCCTCCTGGCCAGGGGAAAGCTCCTCTCACCTGTAAAGGGTTAAGAAGCTAAAGGTAACCTCGCTGGCACCTGACCAAAATGACCAATGAGGAGACAAGATACTTTCAAAAGCTGGGAGGAGGGAGAGAAACAAAGGCTTTGTGTCTGTCTGTAGTCGTCTTGGCCGGGGATAGACCAGGAATGGAGTCTTAGAACTTTTAGTAAGTAATCTAGCTAGGTATGTGTTAGATTATGATTTCTTTAATTGGCTGAGAAAAGAATTGTGCTGAATAGAATAACTATTTCTGTCTGTGTATCTTTTTTGTAACTTAAGGTTTTGCCTAGAGGGGTTCTCTATGTTTTTGAATCTAATTACCCTGTAAGATATCTACCATCCTGATTTTACAGGGGGGATTTCTTTATTCCTATTTACTTCTATTTTTTATTAAAAGTCTTCTTGTAAAAAACTGAATGCTTTTTCATTGTTCTCAGATCCAAGGGTTTGGGTCTGTGGTCACCTATGCAAATTGGTGAGGCTTTTTATCCAACATTTCCCAGGAAAGGGGGGGTGCAAGTGTTGGGAGGATTATTCATTGTTCTTAAGATCCAAGGGTCTGGGTCTGTAGTCACCTAGGCAAATTGGTGAGGCTTTTTACCAAACCTTGTCCAGGAAGTGGGGTGCAGGGTTTTGGGAAGTATTTTGGGGGGAAGGACGCGTCCAAACAGCTCTTCCCCAGTAACCAGTATTAGTTTGGTGGTGGTAGCGGCCAGTCCAAGGACAACGGGGGGAATATTTTGTACCTTGGGGAAGTTTTGACCTAAGCTGGTAAAGATAAGCTTAGGAGGTTTTTTCATGCAGGTCCCCACATCTGTACCCTAGAGTTCAGAGTGGGGGAGGAACCTTGACAGCTCCTAATGGCAGTTGCGCTGACTCCAGCCTTTGTTCACAGTCATGCACAAATGCCCGATTAGATAAAATGCATACTGAAAGAAACCATTCCCCTTGCCTCAGGAAGGATCCGTGCCCCAAGAGTTAGGCATGTGTCATTAGACACATAAGTAGAATGTCTATACTTGCAAATGTCCCAAGCCCTGATCATTAAATTATAGCACTTACATGAAAAGAGCAAAGGTTATAATGGTGACAAAGCAGTGCATTTAGTACTGGAGACATAGATATATGAAATCAATTAGAAAATTAGTGCTGTGTAGTGTGCATTCTCTGTATTCCATCAACAAGCTGAACAAATGCAGGGCCCAATTCAGGAAAGCGTCCTCACACAGGAAGGCTACTTGAGCACAGACTTACCTTTTGAGCATGTGCTTACCTAAGTTGGGGCCATAACATGTTCTCCAAATTTTAAATTTCTGTAGCTGGCCACTGGGTATTTAAAGCCCTTATAAAGGAGTTGATTGAAAAATAACAGTCCTAAAGAATGAACTCCTCAAACTTGCAAGGGTTTTACACCAGTGTAAATTAATTGTATTTTCTTAACTGTGATATCAAATTTTCTGGTTTCTAATGGTTACTTTTAGGTGTTTATGTAAAATATTTTACCTCTGTTTAGTGATTTGTACTCCCAATCGTAACTCCAGATCAATGAAGTATTTTGTCTAGAAATTATCATTGCCTCCATATTTCTCTTTATGCAGTTAGTTTTCCTCACTTAATGAAAGGTATTTGAGGTAAAGTGAGGCAATATAGGACCAGATAAATAACTTAAAGACCTGAGAAAGAGATCAAAGGGGACACTTTTCTCTGGGATGGCATAATTCAGATGTTTTTCAAGGAGAAGAAACGGGGGGGTGGGAGAGAAATAGGATGGGGAGTTCTGCCAAAAGGTGATCAAAAATGAAATGGCAGCCATTTCATCTCACCTTGTTTCTTTCCTCCCATATGGTATGTTGCATGCACAAGATTTTGATATTCATTTACTAAATAGTGTATAATCAACCACCAGGCTGAGTGTCAATCTATGACCTCCCTTGTTCCATGTTAAAGTGCTTAATTAAGCATAGTATGGCTTATATAAGATTAATTGGTTTCCTACTCTCACCTACAACACACTGCATTTTGTCAAATATCCCAAAAGAGTGGCAAGAAACAAGTGAATCATTGAGTTTAATTTTCAATCCATCTGTCCAACTGAGGTTTATATTGCATCTAATGCGCTTTCAAATAGCGTCACTCAATGTCAAAGATCTGCAGTGCTATCTAAACCATACATGTGGAGGACTCTAAAAAATATTTATCATAACATATTTGACCTTCTAACAGTGTAGGTTCTACATATGCTTTCAGTTCACATACCAGATCAGTAACAGGAATTTTTTCCTCTTCCATGACAAGGTGTTTGACAAGAAAGCTGTCTTTCAATTCATGGCATTTGAAAAGTCATGAAAATACATTCACTAAGCACTGTTTTCTATATCTTGTAACACTTGTTTTTTATATGGAATACAGTGAAAACCTGAGGGAAAAAACAGAATAGATGTGATAAATGGTTAATGGATTACTGCCAATTTGTATAAATGCAGTGCTGCAATGAATAATTTATTTCATTAGAGCTGATACCCACGTATACTAGATCTGAATAGGGCTTCAAAGAGCCTGATCCTCATTTATACTAAGGCTCTTTTACACCACTCTGGCAGTGTAAGGAAATCTTAAAGTGGGCATAAATGTGAGATGTTAAACCTATGATGCAATTATAAATTATAGCTTGGGCCTGCAGGTGTCTTTCAGCTGAATCTTTGTCAGATTTAAATGAAATAACATAAGGCTCAATTACACTACAGTATGCATATGTACCACTGTGTTCTAATAAACAGAACATATAGGCCTGTGCAAATTATTTATATTTTTATAATATATAATATTAGGGCTGTTGATTTAAATGCAGTTAACGCACACAATTAACTGTGTTTAATTGCACTGTTAAACAATAGAACAGGAGTGGGCAAACTATGGCCTGCGGGCTACATTTGGCCCCTCAGGGCTCTGGCTCCAACCCACTGGATTGCCACCCCTGTGGCGCTGTGGGCCCTGCTCCGCTCTAGGAATCAGCTGTCACCATGTCCCTGCAGCTCCTGGGGGGAAGGGAGGCAAGGCAGAGGGCTCCGTGCACTGCCCTTGCCTGTGGGTACCTCCCCTGAAGTTCCCATTGTCCAGGAACAGGGAATCGCGGCCAATGGGAGCTTCGGGGGAGGTACCCACAGGCAAGAGCAGTGCACGGAGCCCTCTGCCGCCCATCCCCCTCCCCCCCCCCGCCCAGGGCCACAGGGACGTGGTGCCGGAGACTTCCCGGAGCAGCGCAGGTCCGGGGACAGGGCAGAGAGCCTTCCCTGGCCCTGGTGCACGGCGCTGCCACCCAGGAAACGCTCCAGGTAAGCAGCACCAGGCCGGAGCCCTCACCCCTCCTGCACCCCATACCCCAGATCCCTGCCCTGCGTCCCCTGCTGCACTCTGAACCCCTCCTGTACCCTAGCCCCCTGCCCTGAGCCCTCTGCTGCACCTTGCACACCCCAACCCCCTGACCTGAGTCCCTGCCCACCCTCCACACCCTTGCCCTGAGCCCCTTTCTGTACACTGCACCCCCTCCCAGACCCTGCACTCCCTCCCATACCCGAACCCCTTGCCCCGGCCCTCCATGCAATTTCCCCACCCAGATGTGGCCCTCAAGCCAAAAACTTTGCCCACCCCTGCAATAGAATATCAGTTGAAATTTATTAAATATTTTTAGATTTTTTCTACATTTTCAAACATATTGATTTATATTACAACACAATACAAAGTGTACAATGCTCACTTTATTATTTGTATTACAAATATTTTCACTGTAAAAATAAGAGTATTTTTCAATTCACCTCATACAAGTACGTAGTGCAATCTCTGTATCATGAAAGTGTAACTTACAAGTGTAAACTTTTTTGTTACATAACTGCACTCAAAAACAAAACAATGTAAAACTTTATAGCCTACAAGTCCACTCAGTCCTACTTCAGCCAATCGCTCAGACATACAAGTTTGGTTACAATTTGCAAGAGACAATGCTGCCCACTTCTTGTTTACAAAGTCACCTGAAGGTGAGAACAGGCGTTCACATGGCACTGTTGTAGCTGGCATCGCAAGATATTTACGTGCCAGATGTGCTGAAAATTCATATGTACCTTCATGCTTCAACCACCATTCCAGAGGACATGCGTCCATGCTGATGATGGGTTCTGCTTGATAATGATCCAAAGCAGCATGGACTGATGCATGTTCATTTTCGTCATCTGAATCAGATGTCACCAGCAGAAGGTTGATTTTCCTTTTTGGTGGTTCGGGTTCTGTAGTTTCCACATTGGAGTGTTGCTCTTTTAAGACTTCTGAAAGCATGTTCCACACCTGGTCCCTCTCAGATTTTGGAAGGCACTTCAGATTCTTAAACCTTGGGTTGAGTGCTCCAGCTATTTTTAGGTTTCAGAGGAACAGCCATGTTAGTCTGTATTCGCAAAAAGAAAAGGAGTACTTGTGGCACCTTAGAGACTAACCAATTTATTTGAGCATGAGCTTTCGTGAGCTACAGCTCACTTCATCAGATGTTTACCGTGGAAACTGCAGCAGACTTTATATACACACAGAAATCATGAAACAATACCTCCTCCCACCCCACTGTCCTGCTGGTAATAGCTTATCTAAAGTGATCAACAGGTGGGCCATTTCCAGCACAAATCCAGGTTTTCTCACCCTCCACCCCCCCACACAAATTCACTCTCCTGCTGGTGCTAGCCCATCCAAAGTGACAACTCTTTACATAATCAAGTCGGGCTATTTCCTGCATAGATCAAGGTTTTCTCACATCCCCCCCACCCCCATACACACACAAACTCACTCTCCTGCTGGTAATAGCTCATCTAAACTGACCATTCTCCAGGTTTAAATCCAAGTTAAACCAGAACATCTGGGGGGGGGGGGGGTAGGAAAAAACAAGAGGAAACAGGCTACCTTGCATAATGACTTAGCCACTCCCAGTCTCTATTTAAGCCTAAATTAATAGTATCCAATTTGCAAATGAATTCCAATTCAGCAGTTTCTCGCTGGAGTCTGGATTTGAAGTTTTTTTGTTTTAAGATAGCGACCTTCATGTCTGTGATTGCGTGACCAGAGAGATTGAAGTGTTCTCCGACTGGTTTATGAATGTTATAATTCTTGACATCTGATTTGTGTCCATTTATTCTTTTACGTAGAGACTGTCCAGTTTGACCAATGTACATGGCAGAGGGGCATTGCTGGCACATGATGGCATAGATCACATTGGTGGATGTGCAGGTGAACGAGCCTCTGATAGTGTGGCTGATGTTATTAGGCCCTGTGATGGTGTCCCCTGAATAGATATGTGGGCACAATTGGCAACGGGCTTTGTTGCAAGGATAAGTTCCTGGGTTAGTGGTTCTGTTGTGTGGTATGTGGTTGTTGGTGAGTATTTGCTTCAGGTTGCGGGGCTGTCTGTAGGCAAGGACTGGCCTGTCTCCCAAGACTTGTGAGAGTGTTGGGTCATCCTTTAGGATAGGTTGTAGATCCTTAATAATCTCACATTGGTACCTTCTTTTCATTTTGTCAAATCTGCTGTGAAAGTGTTCTTAAAACAAACATGTGCTGGGTCATCATCTGAGACTGCCATAACATGAAACTTATGACAGAATGCAAGTACGTAGTGATGCAAGTCCACTCAGTCCTACTTCTTGTTCAGCCAATTGCTAAGACAATCAAGTTTGTTTACACTTATGGGGGAGAATGCTTCCTGCTTCTTATTTACAATGTCACCTGAAAGTGAGAACAGGCATTTGCATGGCACATTTCTAGCTGGTGTTGCAAGATATGCTAAACGTTCATATGCCCCATCATGCTTTGGCCACCATTCTAGAGGACATGCTTCCATGCTGATGATGCTTGTTTAAAAAAGAATGTGTTTAATTAAATTTATGACTGAACTCCTTGGGAGAATTGTATGTCTCCTGTTCTGTTTTACTTGCATTCTGTCATAAGTTTCATGTTATGGCAGTCTCAGATGATGACCCAGCACATGTTTGTTTTAAGAACACTTTCACAGCAGATTTGACAAAATGAAAAGAAGGTACCAATGTGAGATTTCTAAAAATAGCTGGAGCACTCAACCCAAGGTTTAAGAATCTGAAGTGCCTTCCAAAATCTGAGAGGGACCAGGTGTGGAACATGCTTTCAGAAGTCTTAAAAGAGCAACACTCCAATGTGGAAACTACAGAACCCGAACCACCAAAAAGGAAAATCAACCTTCTGCTGGTGACATCTGATTCAGATGACGAAAATGAACATGCATCAGTCCATGCTGCTTTGGATCATTATCAAGCAGAACCCATCATCAGCATGGACGCATGTCCTCTGGAATGGTGGTTGAAGCATGAAGGTACATATGAATTTTCAGCACATCTGGCACGTAAATATCTTGCGATGCCAGCTACAACAGTGCCATGTGAACGCCTGTTCTCACCTTCAGGTGACTTTGTAAACAAGAAGTGGGCAGCATTGTCTCTTGCAAATTGTAACCAAACTTGTATGTCTGAGCGATTGGCTGAAGTAGGACTGAGTGGACTTGTAGGCTATAAAGTTTTACATTGTTTTATTTTTGATTGCAGTTTTTTTTGTACATAATTCTACATTTGTAAGTTCAACTTCATGAGAGATTGCACTACAGTACTTGTATTAGGTGAATTGAAAAATACTATCTTGTTTTTTACAGTGCAAATATTTGTAATAAAAATAAATATAAAGTGAGCACGGTACACGTTGTATTCTGTGTTGTAATATAAATCAATATATTTTAAAATGTAGAAAACATCCAAAATATTTAAATAAATGGTATTTTGTTATTGTTTAACAGTGCAATTAATCATGCAATTGAGATTAAAAATTAATCACGATTAATCACATGATTAAAAAGTTAATTGCTTGTCAGCCCTAAAATACACACACACACACCCCCAACCGGCTAGTTCTGATGCTTTAGCTATCTATTATTTTAGTTGAGTAAGCAAAGGCCTATCGTTTGGGAGATAAAGGCAGGGATGGGAAAATCAATCAAATTATTTGCTGAATAACACACACAACTGCAATATTAAATTGGCCAAATATCTTTAGATATCAATTGGAAAGGATTTGGTAGATGGATATTTAGAAATGTATGTTCTCAAACAAGCTTCAGAGATAGAGATAAGGACAACAGGAAGGTTTCCAGATCTTATGATACTGTGCCATCCTATCAACTGCTGATTTTAGATTTGATCATAGTGACTCAGTCATTTTGCAGGCATTCGTCATTTGCTCCAAATGCTGATTTGAAGAGGAAACTGGCTAAAAAGTGACTCCTTCTTTTATTGGAGAAGCAGCCCTCCTTTTACCAAGGCCTGACAAATGTGCTCATCCAACGTCCTTGGCAAGTGATGTTTGATTTAACACAGCTAAAGTCTCTGGTCAGTGAATGGCATTTATACATCCCCCAAATTCTGGATGGATGGAAGGAAGGAAGGGTGCAATACACGTACATGGAAGTGGGATGTGTTTCAGCTGCTGCTGACTACAGCTTCTCAAAAGCAGTGGTTCCCAACCAGGGGCACATGTATCCTTGAGGGTACAGAGGTCTTCCAGGAGGTACATCAACTTTATCTAGATATTTGCCTAGTTTTACAACAGGATATGCTAAAAAGCACTAGCAAAGTCAATATTAGCTAAACTTTCATACAGACACTGACTTATTTATACTGCTCTATATACTATACACTGAAACGTAAGTACAATATTTATACTCCAATTGATTTATTTTTATATATTAACAATGAGAAAGTAACAGTGTGCTATGACACTTTTGTATTTTCAGGTCTGATTTTGGAAGCAAGTATTTTTAAGTGAGGTGAAACTTGGGGTACACAAGACAAATCAGACTCCTGAAAAGGGCACAGCAGTCTGGAAAAGGTTGAGAGCTACTACTCTTGAGGGTATGCTTCAGGATAGAGAGTGTTAGTTGGGGGAAAGCAGGTCTTCCTGAGATCTTGGAGGAAGAGGGTCCATGCTGATGCAGCTAGCTGAGCCTTAGGGTTGCTCTTAATGCTTTTCCAGCTGCCGTGGGCAAGAACCTTCTGATCAGTATGTGGATATCGTTTGCAGCAAAACGACCTTGGAACCTTGCAACTATTCTAAATTGTGTTGGAGCAAATGGTTCAATAGAAGTTTCCAGTAGACCTATGCTTAACCGTGCCTAACATTTTCTCTCAAAGGGTCATTACTGTTGGAGGGTAAATGGCCACCTGAGTCACAACCAGTACCTTAACTCCACCTGGACCCCAGCTAGAAGCAGAGCAGTTTCCTAAGCTCTGAGGTAAATTTTCAGTCCTTTGCTTGAAGCACCACTTAATAAGTAAACTGTTCTGTTCTGCACCAATTCATGTTTCAAATGTGCACTCCCCTTTAGAGCGCAGCGTATGGACAAGTGTAAGGACACATGCACCTGCAAGCCAAGGTCATACTTTCCATCCTTGGTGCACGAATCAGCCAAGAATTTCTCACTACCCCCTAAGTAAAAACCTAGATAACAAAAGGCAGACTCATTCCCAGATATGAACACTACCATCTCTCTCCGTTTCTTTAGCTGTATGACAATGTTGCCTTAGTCTGTATTGGGTCAATCCTCTGCTAACTGGTTCTTATCAAGTCCCTGATTTAGTGAGTGCGTTCAGTAAGTCACTTCAATGTGCTGGCTGGGTCATACAAGATGGAGAGACGGTTCAGTGCAATCAGCCTGCTGAAAGCTCTGTGGTTCGTAGTCCCTCACTAATTCCTGTAAATATTTATATATACATCTTAAACAAGAGGAGTAACAGGGTAGAACCCTGTGGTCTCCTTCGACACAGAGTTCTCAGTGTAGATGAGCAGTTGCCCAGAACAATCCTCTAGGATCTTTCAAAAATAAAGAAATGCAGCCTCTATTTATACCTTGCTAGGGACTGCAGATATGTCAACGTTACCTTCTTTACATGATACTCTAATTCGGGGTCGGCAACCTTTCAGAAGTGGTTTGCCGAGTCTTCATTTATTCACTGTAATTTAAGGTTTTGCATGCCAGTAATACATTTTAATGTTTTAGAAGGTCTCTTTCTATAAGTCTTTAATACATAACTAAACTATTGTTGTATGTAAAGTAAATAAGGTTTTTAAAATGTTTAAGAAGCTTCATTTAAAATTAAATTAAAAGGCAGAGCCCCCCGGAGTGGTGGCCAGGACCTGAGCAGCGTGAGTGCCACTGAAAATCCGCTCGTGTGCCGCAGGTTGCCTACCCCTGCTCTAATTTATCTACGTATACAGAGAAGACTTGAAAAACAAGATCAGAGAAGTGTACGACTTACATTGTGTGTAAGTAGATGAAAAAATATAGAAAAGTACAGGCCGCTTAATAATTAACAGGAGGTCCTTTAACCCTCAACATCTTGGCTATTTGCATTTTATTATTTTTTTTTTCCCAGAAGCACATTAAATCATAATCAGTGTGTATATGCTGGGACTTGTAGTTTTAAAAAAAAAAAAAAAAAGCAACCTAACTCAACCCCTCGTCCCCCTACCTCCAAAAACTGATTTGCAAATCATTTGAACAAATACCAACATTTACAAGGAATATTATCCATTCATCAATAGAGCTGGGTCAAATAACAAAAACAAATTATATGAAAATAATTATTCAGCCTTCATGTCAATAGGGCATGCTGGGTACTCAGCACTTTTCAAAACCAGCTTGTTATTTGGCTATAATAGCCTAACTTTAGCCTCTGATGTTTGAAACTCTTAGACTCTATTTCTAAGTCTTAAAAAGGTAAAATATTATTTAAACGGAGTAAACAACTTCATAGCTTTTTTTCTCTCTTCTGTTTTGACTTTGCAGAAAAGGTGTTAAAAGAAGAGAACAGTCTCCTCTGGGGGAGCTACTCCATTCTCCCTGAAGTATGGGAAGAATTTTTTAACAAAATACTCTTAAACAAGTTATTAGTTTCTGTGGTGAAATCAGAAGAACATATCACAAAAATGAGATCTGGGAAATTAAAATTTAAAAATCTAAGGTTAAATGTGGACAGGGATATACTTTTCTATTGGAGACTCCGTGTGGAACAGTTGGGTTAGTCTGCCTGAATATCTGCATGATGGATTGAATGGACAAGAGCACCTGGTTTTTAATAATTGGGCTAGATTATTATCTCAGTCAGTAAATCTACAATCACTTCACTGACTAGGTTGGAGTTGCTCCAGATTTACACCAGTGTAACTGAGATCAAAGACTGGCAGTGTCTCTTTTTACAAGTGGAAATTTACACTTGTAAAATTGCACTTCTATTTTTGTGACTGCTCTTCACTGTGGATATAAATATTAGAAGTTAGACACTAAAGATCAAATTTTCAGAGGTCTTTAGTAACCACAGCTCCCAGTCACTTTGGTGAGACCTCCAGTGTCAAGGTTCCTCCCCCACTCTGAACTCTAGGGTACAGATGTGGGGACCTGCATGAAAAACCTCCTAAGCTTATCTTTACCAGCTTAGGTCAAAACTTCCCTAAGGTACAAAATATTACACCCGTTATCCTTGGACTGGCCGCTACCACCACCAAACTAATACTGGTTACTGGGGAAGAGCTGTTTGGACGCGTCCTTCCCCCCAAAATACTTCCCAAAACCTTGCACCCCACTTCCTGGACAAGGTTTGGTAAAAAGCCTCACCAATTTGCCTAGGTGACTACAGACCCAGACCCTTGGATCTTAAGAACAATGAACAATCCTCCCAACACTTGCACCCCCCCTTTCCTGGGAAATGTTGGATAAAAAGCCTCACCAATTTGCATAGGTGACCACAGACCCAAACCCTTGGATCTGAGAACAATGAAAAAGCATTCAGTGTTTTACAAGAAGACTTTTAATAAAAAATAGAAGTAAATAGGAATAAAGAAATCCCCCCTGTAAAATCAGGATGGTAGATATCTTACAGGGTAATTAGATTCAAAAACATAGAGAACCCCTCTAGGCAAAACCTTAAGTTACAAAAAAGATACACAGACAGAAATAGTTATTCTATTCAGCACAATTCTTTTCTCAGCCAATTAAAGAAATCATAATCTAACACATACCTAGCTAGATTACTTACTAAAAGTTCTAAGACTCCATTCCTGTTCTGTCCCTGGCCAAGACGACTACAGACAGACACAGACCCTTTGTTTCTCTCCCTCCTCCCAGCTTTTGAAAGTATCTTGTCTCCTCATTGGTCATTTTGGTCAGGTGCCAGCGAGGTTACCTTTAGCTTCTTAACCCTTTACAGGTGAGAGGAGCTTTCCCCTGGCCAGGAGGGATTTCAAAGGGGTTTACCCTTCCCTTTATATTTATGACATCCAGGGTTCCCAGCATTTCTGAAAATCAGGCCTGTAAAGATGTGTCTGTACATACAAATCAGGTAGTTGGGTGTATAACTCCTAATATTTATGCCCCACCATTCAGTACATGCACTGTTAGTTGCAGGATGAATATCAGACCTTTAATCGCTCTTGTCCAAATTCTGTCCTCCGAGTATGTGCAACTCCAATTGGCTTCTCTGCAAATTACATCTATTTTATTCAAAGGCAAAATTTTGATATTTTTTGTGGCAAGTAAGTACCAAATCCTGTAGTGCTTACACAGGCTAACCTCCCATTAACTTCAAAATATGCTGTGCATGTTTCTGACATTACTTCTGATCCATTAAGTTGTTTCCCCCAGTGTAATCAGAGTTTATATAACAGCAGCAATTATTTTGAAATTATAGATGAATAAAATCAGTTATTAAGAACTATTTAAGTCAGCTTTATAGTTTCTTACAGTACTTTTACAGGCACAAAATGGTTTCATTACCACTGTCTATCATATTTACTACAACTGGTATGCATTTTACAGCATTTTAACTGGCCCTTTTATGTGCTAGGGATGTTTCTTAATAAAAACATTTAATTCATTATTTAAGAGCAGATGATTCTCTGCAGTGTGAGATAAAAAGGCAGGGGGAAAAAAGATTATGGACAGAATCTTCAGGTGGTATAAATCAGTGTAGCTTCAGTCACTTCAATGAATTTACACCAAGTAAGGTCTGGGCTAATGTATGCAGGAGGATACCTGTTTCACGACACTATGGAAATTCTGGCACCTGAGCCCAGGAAATAAAATTTTTATCTGTACTTTTGGATAGTTCTTTCTGATCCTTCCTCAAGCCAGAATTGTGGCTGCTCAATTTTCCTGCTTTTTAATTTCATCGCATTACTCCTAGTTGTTCTCCTTCATTCTGCCCTGGATAATTCCTCTCTCTTCTTGGCACTTACACCACTCAGATGTTTCTAGATGGTTATCCCCATACCTAAGTCATTACTTAATTGGCCTATACATACAGTATGAAGCTCTTCTAATCTTTCCTCAGAATTAGACCCTCCAGTATCTAATCATTTTTGTTGTTGTTTGAACTGCCACCAGTTCATCAATATATTTTTTGGAAATTAGATGCTCAGACCTGAAAGCAATATCCCAGCTAAAGTTGTCCAAAGCCTTATTAATTATTTGTATTTTATTGTGTAGTGAGAGCCTGCTAAATGCTGTGGTGTGATGCTTTAAATTTACAAATAAGTGTTTTCTACTTCCGCTACCTATTTAAAACTATGTGGTATAATACCAACTAGCTCTTACATAGCACTTCTCATCTGTAGATCACAAAGTACTTTACAAAACAGGGCCATCTACACACACCGATTTTTTTTTCTTTTTATATAGAACAAAGTCAAATGCATCTCTTTAGTTTACAAGACTTCAAGAAGTGGAAACACAGTTTTTTTATGAACTTGAGTTTCATCTTGAGTGTGCGAACATCTTAATTATATTTGATTGAAAATAGGCCTATAAGGATAGGGATGTTAAAATGTAAAGAATAATATTCTGTGAAAAGAACTTCTAGATGTAAACATTAGAGATGAAGCATATAGAGCTAGAAAGGATAGGTAGAAAACCTGTTCATCCATTCTGCCACTCATTCCCTAGAATCTCTTGGAAACTCTTCTCACATGTAGAGTCTGCTCAACATAACCCATGACTCGGGGGGGGAAAGGGGATCATCAGTGGATGGTTAGTTCCTTAACATAGCCTTAGCCTTAACAAGAATTTGTCAACGGTACACAAAGTATTATCTCAAAGACTGATGGACATCTTTGTTTTCTCAACCACTCATCATGAATAAGGCAGTGAGTCTGTCATGGAGGTCACGGATTCTGTGACTTTCCGGGACCTCCGTGACTTCTGCAGCAGCACGTGCAACTGACCCCAAGGTGGCCCAAGCAGCTCAGGTGGCTCCAATGCCAGCGGTGGTGTCAGGCTGCCATGCGCCACCCGCTTCCTCCCCCCTTCAGTCTCTGGGCACGTCCTTTCCCCGCTCCGCTCCCCACGGAGCAACAGCAGTACACCTGGAAGCCCCCCTTCAGAACACCCAAGATTTAGCCAGGGGAATATAGTACAAGTCATGGACAGGTAATAGGCTGTGAATTTTTGTTTACTGCCCATGACCTGTCCGTGACTTTTACGAAAAAAACCCATGACTAAATCTTAGCCTTAGTCATGAATTGACTCAATTTACACCCAAATCAGATGCACACTGCTCAATCAACACATGCTTTTGTTTGTGTGTTGTGCAAAGGTATTTGTAAATCACATTCACACTCTGCCATGCTGTCTTGTGAGACAACTTTGTTTTTACAATCTGTAAAAACTCTTTTCAGAAACAGAACCACAACCTCCAGTATCCAGAGCCAGGATCAGATCCCTACACTAAGAATCTGACCTGTAGGCTGCTTTTGCTTTCTCATGGGAAAAAATTTGGACAAAGGAGCAGTGCTTGACTGTAATCACCCAACCTTAACCTTACCTAGAGAGATAGGTATTGTAGTCTAACAGACTGTGCTTGATGGTTGGAAGCCAAATCTTCCTGGTTTGTAATCTCAGTGCTGCTACTGATTTATTGTGAGACCTTGGTTAAATCACTTAATCTCTCTGCACCTCAGTTTACCCACCTGTACAATTTGGGACAATAATTCTTATACACCTAGTCTACTGCTCTCTAGTAGGGTATTGTGAGAATAAGTTAGTTTGTAGTGCTTTCTGAAGATGTTGTAGACTAAGATATTTTCAAAGTTTTGAATGATTCTCCGTGCCCAAATTGGGGCATCTTAAAGGGGCCTGATTACAGAAAAGGATAAGCCCCCAATTTTTTAAATGGTAGGCTCCTTTAATGTGTATCCTGTTCAGCAACTGAAAACTGAGGCATTCAAAATCACTAATCACCTTTGAAAATCTTGATTGTAAAACAGTATATGAACATATTTATTTACTGTTGTTGTTGCTATCCATGCTGAAGACCTCTATATCACATACTCGTTTTTGAGATCTGCTTTTGATTAATCAGTATCTAACCCCATTAGTATTAAGATTTGTATTTCTACCACTTTGCAGTATACCTATAATGTATATATTGAGACAAATCAATCACAACTTCGTTTGTAAAAGAACCATTTATTTCTGATGTGCTAGTTTATTCTTTACTACCGATCTCCTCTCTATTTTATTCTATCGTTCTGTCTTTGGGAGAATTAAATTCTCCTTCCTTCATTAGGTTATTTTACCTACACACTTAATAAACCTCAATGCCCATGAGTGGTTAAGTACAAATGTTTCTATTCATGTTCTCACCTCTATATTAACGTCTCTATAGAAATCATGTACGATAAAATATTACAACCCAATTTATAGAAACAGATCTATATTTTTAGAGCAGTGGGCCAAGCAAATCAGCTTTTCATTAAAAAGAGATTAAAGTCTGAGCACGGTTGCACTGCTCTGAAACATAGGTCTCCAGCTCTCTTGACTACAACTAATCCCTAAGAGCTCTGCAGAGAGCACAGTTATTGAGACACCCTGCCAATGTCCTTGCATTTAAAATAGAAGGTCAGAAAGTCAAAGAACCTCAGTGAAGCCGGGGAGAATGAGATCCTATTTGGATGTGGACACAAGTATAGTGCTGCTGAGTAACAGAGAGAGAGCAGCAGTCCAAACTACAAATCAAATGCTAAAGTACTGCTAATCTGTCACAGGCCATCTCACTGATTTATGGTAATGTATGTGTATTTCACTACAGCAAAGGAGTCAGACAGGATAAAAACTGCACAGTATTAGCACTCAGATGCGGGTAAAGGGAGTTTTATTGGATGGCTCTGCATTTATTGTTCGAATAGTTAGTGATAGCGTTGCAAGACACAGGAAAGCAAAAGTACCCATAATGCAAGGATGACAGTTTAGTACTAACATTAATATTCTGTCTGATGTTCTCTTCAGTTTCTGTTTGTGTTCCTATAGTGTTCATCATTAACTGGTCAATTTTCTTCACAAACGTAGAGCAAAAGCTCAGTCTCCAAAAGGAAAGAAGGATATGTGAGGATTGCAACAAAGCATCAAAACAAAGCCGTCAATCCCAGCAGCAAGAATATCATGCAAGCTACAGTATATTTAATTAAAGTGGATTAAATACAGTTTGAAATCACATTCAAAGGAAACAATGAGGAACATTCTGCACAATCCTCAGCGGGGTGGGATACAATATTGAACAGTTTCTCACCATAATTGAAAGTGATGGTGGTTCAGGGAGGGGTTTTCTGAGAAGTAGCTTATTAATGCATTCCCCCTTGTACGGATTCTTCAGCTTCTCCTGCAAGTTGCCTTTAATTATCTAAAGTAGTCTGTTGTAACTATGTGAATATATTTCATTTTATGTAGTTTATTGTAAAGTCTCACTGAAGCTTTCTTCAAAGCAGTGTGGCCCAGTGCACTATGAATCAGCAGACTTGGGTTCTGCTCCCAGCTCTGCTACTGCCCTTCTGTGTGACATTGGGTAACCACTTTATCTCTCTGGGACCCAATTTCTCCAGCTTCCAAATGGGAGTGTGATATTTACCTGCTTCTTGTAATGTGCCTTGAGATCTATGGAAATATATGCAAACTAAGGACCAGTTTTTCAAAGGCCTTTAGGTGCCTCAAGATGCAGATAGGGACCTAGTGGTATTTTCAAAAGCATTTGGATACCGAACTCCCATTGAAACAAAGGAGAGCTGGACACCGAGGGGCTTTTGAATATCACACTAGGTGCCTAACTGCATCTTTAGGCACCTAATGTCCTCTAAAATCTGTCTCCAAATTATTTATTTTGGTAACCGGTGTGTGTTACTACTTTTTACACTTACCCCTGCTGGAGCAGCACAGTTCTAAGGGAATGAGCTGGCATCCATTTCTCTTTGTGCATAATTGACATACTTGTTTACTGTGTTCCGAGCGCATGATAAAATCGTGGGGTTGCACAGGTGTAACTGGGCCCAAGTAATGCAGAGGCAGGTAGTAACACTACTGAAGCCAATCAGACCAATTTGTTTGTGGTGTAGAAAATGACAGGCTCCAGAACCAATGGTGTCCCATCGGGGATATGAATACTAAATGGAGGCACAAGTAAGCCTCTGAAAACCCATCACTGTCACTTCTGGCTCTTCCTCTCCTCTTTGCTGTGCTAACTGCTGTAGCAAATCCTTTTTAAAAAGCCCATTACAGCAGATAAATAATGCAGTTTTCTGTCTTCAGCAGTAATCTGTTTAACTCCCAGTTGACCAAGGCCTCAGCCTAAGATAACATCTTTAAAAAGTTCTACCAATCCCTCCAAAGAGGAAGGGAGGGCAGAAGAAAGAAAACTGCTAATTGGTATTTTTTTTAAAAAAAAATGAACACAAAGCAAGAAGATGGATATCAGTCACACTTTTTATTATAAACTTCTATTTATAAATAATTTATAAGAGTAATGAATGATCCAATATATGTTTTAATACATGGTTGATCAACTGTAAATCCAGCAAGTCAATAGATTTCATATATCAATGGCTTACAATCATGTATAACACCTCCAGGAATAAATCTATAAAACACACTATTTGTATCAGAACATCCTTGAACAGCTATTAATCACTAATTAACCTTTTACATTAAGGTTCCATTCAGAAATGGTATTTAAAGTATGAAACAAATATAATCCTCAGTATCATAATCAAGCCCAGTTCACAGTCAGACAATTTAAGTTTGCACCTCCCCAGTTCACCAGATACCACCCCTAGGAAACAGAAGTGTTATCTTTATGTTGTCACATTTTCTCCATTGTTGATTGGGGTATTCCTACTCTGGGCTGTCAGTAATCCACATATTCTCAGACCAGGCCAAATTCTGCCTTCATTTAAACCTCATGCAACCTTAAGCTATTTCTACACTCCCATTTATGTCAGCATAACTTATGTTGCTCAGGAGTGTGAATAAGCCACCCCACTGAGCAACGTAAGTTACACCGATCTATGTATGGACAGTGCTATATTGGCGGGAGAGCTTCTCCCACCAACAAAGCTAGCATCGTTCATTGGGAATGGATTAATTAAGCCAATGGGAGAGCTCTCTCCCATCAGCTTAGAGCAGCTACATTACAGAGCTTAACAGCAGCACAGCTGCACAAATGCAGCTGCACTGCTGTACGCTCTCTAGTGTAGCCAAAGCCTTAGTGAGGTTGTGCAGGGTGTAGGTCAAGGAAGAACTAATTTTGTTGGCTTCGCTTCTGGGCCTCTCTCTATCAAAGCTGTTTACAAACTGAAGAAGTTCAGAAGAAATTATTTGGGGGGCTGCAAGGCATGTTTTAGCAGGAAAGATTTTAAAAGTTAAATATGTTGGTAGGGTAAACAATGACTTAGAGGGGTCTATTAGTGTATAAATATTGGAGGGGAAGAGGAGGAGTGATATGTTAATCTGTAAGAAAAATTTGCCTGAGAAGAGAAGTGTTTTAAGTTCCATTGCTTGGCACATTTGAAATGAAACTGGAACTCTAGAAAACATACTGTCCCGAACAATTCTGCATTTGCAGGTAGATGAAGTCGATGCCCTTTCAGATCTCTTCCGTCTCTAGCTTCTATGAGTCTATGGGTCTGATTCTCTCACTTACGCTGATTTAAAACAAGTATAACTCCACTGGTTCCAGTTACTCCAGATTTACACTGATGTGAGATGTAATTCTGACCCTAGGTTTTTATGTCTCCTGCTACAGATGGCTTAGGATATTAATGAACTTGTAGGCAGATATTGGTCACTAGAGGGTGCTGTAGATTTACGTTTTGTTTCGTATAACTCTTCCAGGAAGGTAGTTTGTATTAAATCTACCACAAGCCAGTGGTATAATACAATATAATACCAGTATAATACAATATATACACTGTGGTTGCGAGTCTTCCAGACACTATTTATTTATTTTTTATTTATTTGGCACTGCTGTGAACAATAGGAGAGAGAAACAAAAGGTAGGGAAATGAGTCCAGATCCTCAAAGGTATTTAGGTGCCTAATTCCCATTGATTTCAAGGAGAATCCTTTAGTTTAAAATTAAGATGGGCTGCAGATGACATGCTCTGGTTTTATGAACGCTGATCAATTAAGTTTTGGCTTTTTCTGAAAATTGGCAGTGTTTAAAAAAGCAAAGCCAGTGGGGACTCTGAGCCGGGTTTTTTTTTATCCAAACAATTACAATTTGGAGGGAGCAGGATTTCAAATAACAGGTTCCAGTCTTACCCAATTCCCTGTTTAAAGAATTGACTTTGTTCAGATCTGACCAGCACATACCAGTGGTGTTTGCCAAAAGTCAGACAACACAATGGTCATGTGTACTGTAATTGTGCGCTACAGCTTTTAAATATCTACACACAGTTAATTATTTATAAGAAAGTATTAGTACTTTAGTGTTAAATCAACTGTACCTATATAATAAAGCGTGAAAGTGGGTTAGAAATAAAGTGTCACAAACCAGATTAAATATTTATGGGGTGATAAATTAAGATCTCTAGGTAGACTAGACCAAAATATCACATTGTGGTAGAAAGGCCATGGAATAATATTGAATGTAAGGGAATTACTTGCCCTTGTGACCCAACTTTATTATTATTGTTAGCACGATTATAATAGTGCCTGGACTCTTCAACTGAGATAGGGCCCCCAGTGTGATAGGCCTTCAACTCCTACTGACATTATGAAAATGTCACTTACTAGCTACTGGGTACAGATAGTGACTAAGTCTTCACCCGAGACACAGATGCATGAGGGGAGGGGAAAAGGGGCTGCATATGAATTCGTTATAAATAAGAGCAGTTGTTTAAGATCATTCCATTTGATAATATCTCACTTAATCAATTCCCTGCCATTTCAGGGGCCTTGGGCATTGGCCCACCTCGGTCCCTCCTGTTCCCTGCCTGTGGCATTCAACAGTGTAGTCTCCTGAGGGCTGTAGTGTGTTGGCCTAATTCAGGTTGTTGGCTTGGTGTGGAGGTGTCTGGGTGTTGTTTAGTGGCCTATGATATATAGGAGGTCAGACTAGGTGACCTAACGGTTCCTTCTGGCCTTAAACTCTGATTCTTGACTTTCTTCATTGAATATTGAATAAAGAATAGGCTTTTAGGCCAGATCCAGCCAGGTGCCGAATGCCCTCAATTCCTATTGACTTCAGTGAGAAGTTGAAGATACTTGGCATCTTACAGGAGCTCAGCATCTTGCAGGATTAGGCATGTCAGTTACATCTTCTTTAAAGAGACAGCACTAAATTGTACTCAGGAAACAACCAAATCACTATACAGTCATGGGCTGGGGGATAAATAAGCATGATTGTGAACCACACATCTGGCACAAAATAAAGCTTATAATTCACAACTATGAGGCACATGTTTGGTTTGGGTGTGGAAGAAGTCATCACAGAAGTTCATTTGTCACAGTTTTAGGAGACTATAGATATATGTGATGCTCACAGGGTCCAACAGGAAATCAGAGAGAATTTCAATGGGAACAGAAGCACAGGGATCTTTATTCCACTGGCACGGGTATACTACAATAGAATAGGAATGATAGGCATGGTACTGTGCAACAGAAAATACCCAACTTCCCTTTTCCCTAGAGTGACCACTGGGACCCAGATACAACAACAGCTGAAAAATATGTGGACAGATGATCTGATATACAGGATGTATTTGTTCACTTCAGATTTGCTGCACTCTCATGAAAGGGAACTCCTCAAGAGAAAGGACCTTTTTGGCAAGGTTATGGGCTACCACAAACAGCCCATATCTGCCCAGGATGCAAGGATCTGGTGTGATGGATGCACCATGAACATGATGTGTAGCCAACATAATGGAATTCCTGCAAGGTAGCCTAATATGGGGACTAATGTTAGCTACTTCAGGGAGCATTTGTCAACATCATCAGTCCTCAGGAGGCACAGAGGTAGTTCACTTCCCAGAGTTTACCCAGAAATAATTACATTTTGCAAAGTGGTCTATAGGTTATAGTCAGGCCACCCGTACCTTCTTGTGACTTACATCTAGTACTACATTTGTTTACCACTGTTTCATTTGAACCCTTAAGAAAAATATCCTTTAGGCAGCTTTTACACAGTTCTTTTCCTGGTCACTGTCTGCTTGATAGGCGGCTTGAAGAGCCGCAGGCTCTATCTTGTGAAGGGCCATACTTGATTTTTTCACTAATGCATCTGTATTTCATGCCAAAGATCATAGCATTCTTGTACCTGCATCAAGACATGGCTCTGCTATCCTTCTGTCCCGTCCTACCAACCACAAAGAAACTAGCAGGATAGTGTTCCCTTGCAAGATCCAATCACTAGACCTTGGAGTTCAGGTTTTCTGAGCAATAGTTCATTCCTGATGAGGGTTAAGAACAAGCTCATTGGGGACTTGATGTACACACTATTACATATCAGCCCTGTGTTCTTGGGGAACCAGGGCGCAGAACCCAGCCTGTCTGACTCACAAAAGCCCTCCCCGCCCAGCCTCTGCTTGAACCAAAACTGATCAGAGGAAAGACTTACAAAAAGCAATGAAAAGACAGTGGGAGACACACCTAAACCCCTGGGACAAGGGTGACAGAATTAAGGAAACTCCCCTAGCTTTATTTGCGTTGAAGATGGGACAGGGAGGCATCTTCATTAGCATGCAGAATGGAGAACAGAGATTCCAAAGCAAGAACCGCACAGAACTCTGGGACCAGAAAAGCACTGCGTGATGGGGGATCTCTGCTCCAGATGGGAATGAACTCATGCCTGCACACACCCAGCTCAATAGTTATCAGACCAATTCTAGTAATAAATCCTTTATTGGTATCCAAAATAGTGAAGCTCCCTAATTGCATCGTGAGCTCCTTCCAAGGAACACCACCTATAGCCAGGAATGATCAATTCCTATTGTCTAGCCTGAACAAAACAACTTGGTATACTCCTGTCATAAATATAAAGGGAAGGGTAAACACCTTTAAAATCCCTCCTGGCCAGAGGAAAAACCCTTTCACCTGTAAAGGGTTAAGAAGCTAGGATAACCTTGCTGGCACCTGACCAAAATGACCAATGAGGAGACAAGATACTTTCAAAGCTGGAGGGGGGGGGAGAAACAAAGGTTCTCTCTGTCTGTGTGATGCTTTTGCCGGGAACAGAACAGGAATGGAGTCTTAGAACTTAGTAAGTAATCTAGCTAGATATGCGTTAAATTCTGTTTTGTTTAAATGGCTGATAAAATAGCTGTGCTGAGTGGAATGGATATTCCTGTTTTTGTGTCTTTTTGTAACTTAAGGTTTTGCCTAGAGGGATTCTCTATGTTTTGAATCTGATTACCCTGTAAGGTATTTACCATCCTGATTTTACAGAGGTGATTCTTTTACTTTTTCTTCTATTAAAATTCTTCTTTTAAGAAACTGAATGCTTTTTCATTGTTCTTATGATCCAGGGTTTGGGTCTGTGGTCACCTATGCAAATTGGTGAGGATTTTTATCAAGCCTTCCCCAGGAAAGGGGGTGTAGGGTTTGGGAGGATTTGGAGCGGGAAAGACGTTTCCAAGCGAGTTCTTTCCCTGTTATATATTTGTTAGACGCTTGGTGGTGGCAGCAATAAAGTCCAGGGGCAAAAGGTAAAATAGATTGTACCTTGGGGGAGTTTTAACCTAAGCTGGTAAAAATAAGCTTAGGGGGTTTTCATGCAGCTCCCCACATCTATACCCTAGAGTTCAGAGTGGGGAAGGAACCTTGTCAACTCCCTTGAGCCATCAGTTTACACATAAACAAATCTAGTGTTCTCCCTTGAACCATTGTTGTTTCTCTGCACAAACCCCTGCCCATGCTCAGATAAGTGTTCTGATGCATGGAGCCAAAATCTGCATCAGTTCCATTGGGACTTCATTTTCTCCTGACTGCTCATGCTGGGGGTCGCCTGTCTCCAGCACTCCTGACCCTCTGTTAACACCACCACCTGGGACCCCCGATTGATTCAAGTTTCACGGAGTGGTGAGAACCCAGCTCACACTCTCTCTCTCTCTCTAGGTATAGCCTTCTGACACTGACTTCTGTGATCCGTTATAGTTTTCTAAACCTGACTTTTATAATCAAATTTAAATTAGAGTTAATATTGACAGCTTTGTTTGGCTCCCCTATGGTTAATACCTGGCAATAAATAACTTTCATGGTTAAGCTGGTTGCTTCTCTCTCCCTCTCTCTCGCCGCCCCCCTCGTGGGTGTTTCTTTGGCTTCCTTATTCACTCTGCAGCAATGCTCCTTGTACCTAAGCTAAAGATCCCTTTAGCACCCAAAAATCCTGTGGGATTTGCTCATCAAGTGGGTTACTACCAGAACAATTGCAACGTGAAAGTGGGGATAGAGACATGCTGAACCTGGGAACTATGAGGGTGGCATCTTGGAAGTGCCGCTCGACCCAGCCTGCTAGGTGTGCTCTATTCCAGTACAGTGCCCGTGGCATAGGAGGGTGACAGCTGGGAGGTGCTGTTTGACCCAGCCTGTTGAATCCAAGGGCCTATGAGTGTGACAGCTCGGAAATGCTGCTCAAACCAGCCTACTGAGTCCAGGGACATATAAGGGGTCAGCTTGGGAATGCTGATTAGCCTGGTCCTCTCAGACGTGCTCTGTTAATGTGTGTGAGTTCGTCTGATTCTGGGGTGGAAGAACCCAGCCCTGGGGAACCTAGGTCCTGCAGGATGGCTCCGTTGGGAGAGAACTTGCAGCAAGGAGAAGCAGAGCTCCGTATGAGAACACAAGTGACACAAGCAGTACAGTGATAGAATTACAGAACTCCCGCCCCTCCACTCCCCAGAAGAGTAACCCTAATAAATGAGCATACCCCAAAGTAATGGGCAAATCTGGTAACACCACTAACAACTCCAGCTGTTGTTTCTGGCCTTTCCTTTAAAAAAAAAAACCAAACAAACCTCCCAACACATTCGTTTTCCTTTTCTACAAATCCCAAGTTGATATCGCGTTTCAGTGATTACTCAGTACTGCACTCCATACAGTAATTGGCTAAGTGGTGACCTTGAGTCAGAGTAGATGCTATGTCTCCAGAAGTTTGTTTTCAGCACTTAACAGTAACTTTGTTTGCACTGAGTTAGATCATCAGCTTTCCTCAGTCTAATTTTGATTGCAAGGCTGGCAGCAAGAAACTCCAGAGTTGCCTCAGAGAAGTGTGCTAATATAGCATAAGGCTGAGGGACACGCTTTCTGTGTCAAGAAGAGGTCTGACAGGAGTCATATAAATGATGGGCCCCACCAGGGTTCTCATGAAGTCTTTGGTTGTTGGGAAAAGGGCTAAAAGGCTCTTAACTAGCTAATAGTCAAAGGGCTCTTAGGCTACCAACACTCCCCTTTTTTTCTTTTTTCTTTTTTTTTTTGCAGCTCCCTTCCAATAATTGTACAAAAAGAGTGTGTACCACATTAAGTTCCAGGTTTAGGTCCTGCATACCTAGGAGACTGCCTTTCTTTTTGTGTCAGGGAGGGGTTGGTAGCAGGGTGCTCTTGGTGAAGGCCTCTAGGCTTTGGAACTCATTTCCTGGCTTGATTTATCTGAGCCCAGATTTGGCAAGGTTCAGAACAAACTCCAGGAGCTGCCTGCCTGCCCAGGCTTTTCCTGCTCAGAGGAGCTGATGGGGGGAAGAAGCTGATTGGATTTGCAGGTGGGCTTGGTTTTTTGTTGTTGTTACTGACAAGAAGCAGACCCTGCTGTCAGAAATCCACACTTATGCACTTTGGTCACATCAGGTGTTGAGATGGAAATAATCTTGAGAAAGTTGTCGTGGAAGGCATGGTGGTGGGTTGTCATAGTAGGTGAAGACCAGCGAAGAGATAGATAAATGGTGTATGGCAGATAGCTGGGATATTGGCTGTTGAGTACATGAAGCCAGTGATGGATCAAGAAGGCTTCCAAAAATTCTATTGTGACATCACCAATATTCAGACATTATTTAATGGATTTGACTCACTTAACTTATTTGGGTTTGTGTTGAGGTGGAGCTAGCTTCTGCCCCTGGGAGACACCTGAGAGAGATTTTCCTTAAATATATATACATATATATATACATATATATATTATCTGGGTTTGGTTGTGGCTGGTGTTTAAAGTTTGTAACAGATCTAAGAGAAGGAACTAAATGATATTCTGGAGTGGATATTGTGGAAGAATTTCTTTGATTTATGGGCCAAGGCTGTTGTTAGAGAAGCCTTTCTCTATGGTTTGATGTTTTAGGACAACTGTTCTTGAAATTTATACATTAGAATTGTATTTTTCTGACTCACCTCCCTCCCCCTTACTTCATATTCTTGCAAGTTTGCTAACATGTTGGCTTCAGAAATAATATTTTTGTCTAATGATTTTCATCAGTAGATTTCATAGTGCTTTACAAGTGAGGTCAGTATCATTAGGGACTCTTAGGTCTCTGCCATGCAACCCTGGTTCAAGTTAGTAGTCCGAAACATAGAGTATTAACTAACCAGATCCAACAACGCCATAGGAGGTAAGTAGGTCAGTATTTATAATCCATGTTTTTACAGATGGGGGCGGGGAAATGAGGCTCAGAAATAAGTGATTTGCTTAAGACTGCACATGACTTTCTGGTGTCAGAACTTAGGTGATGGCTGCCATTTTGATTGACATACCAGGGATTAAACTTGGGACCTCCAGAGCTAAAAGCATGAGTTGCAACAGTTTGAACTGACAAGCCAAGGCTCTACACCTGGGCCTATAGCACACTAGTGGGTTATACTGTAACTTATATAACTATGACTATAACTTAACCCCAGACCACGACATCTCCAGTATACAGTGACAGTATTCCACCTGATTTTCACTCTAACACCATTTTGTTCATAAAGATAAGAGCAGAAAATAGGCAAATATGTTATGGCAAATATTCCAGTTGCACAACTATCCTCAGCCAGGTGTACAATCAGACAATCAGTTCCAGCCAGTCTGCTACGGATTTCTTCCACAGCTGGGCGGTGAAAGTGCTCCTCTTTGTAGTTCTAAGTTCCTCTGGACATAGGAATATTTTCATAGACTTGTTGGGTGTTTTTACTTCTTCCATTAGATGTTCCCTCTCAATTGGTGCACTGACTTCATAGTTTTTATTTACAATACAAGGATTTTATTTAAGCTGTGCCCAGTCTCACATTGCAAATGGGATTTCCAGAGTAGGGTTACCTCCAAGCTTAAACAAAAGTGATGTATATTGTCAAGACAACCAATTTCAGGAACACAATTAAAATCTTCTTTTAAATGTGTTCATAATTTTTACTGAAAACATCAAGTATCCATTTTTTCAGTTTTAGATCTGACCGAGCTGTATTTCTATCACAGGATGAGCTTTCACACCCAAAATCAAGGGTTCTCTCCTATGTTTCATTCATGGCATGACTGCTGTCATTCTCTCACAGAAACTGGAGGATGAGCAGTGATAACGGAGATAGAGTTAAGGGTGGTTTGGGAAGTTCACCTATTTCCAGGATTTCAGATTACTTGGTTTCGTAAACAATGGCCACCTTTCAAGTTGGAGCAATGGCCAAAATTAATCCCTGGCATCACTCCACACTGGTTTCAGTAGCATTACACTACAATGAACTTGGCCACCTAAATTTATAGCAGCAACATTTTCATAGCCCCTAATTATGAATCTAAAAACAGAGGGTTGTAGAAAGGAAATGAGGGAAGAGCAACACGAAAAGCAGGATTTACTGTATACGCAGAATTGTTTCTGAGCAGAACTTCCAAAGATTTCTGTGAAGCATCAGTTTGTCTTGAAAATCAAATGAAGTGTTCAGTTTATTTTTAAAAACAATATAGGAGATTATTTTAGAATGAGATTGTCACAAGGTGGGTTGGCCTTTGAAGGGGAGTTGGACTCAGCCCCACCTCAGAATATTTAGCTGCCTCCTGGGTGACTGGTTTCAGGTTGGGGATCAGGTGATAGCATATAGGTCATCTGGCCTTTAGATAAAAAGCCAACAAGATGCTCAGAGAGGAATCTTCAAGGAGCAGCAGTGTCAGGAGACACTGGATCAGGGAAAGGGCCTGGTCTGTCTATGTAATTTATGTTGGATTGTTTTTTTTTTTTTTAACAGAGAAACTTCTACTTGATGATAGGGACTAAAATTTTGCCACTGTTACAGGCTTTATTTTATGAACTGGCCTGTAAGTTGATTCATTGATTCACGAGATGTTCACTCCCAACGGTATATAACAATGACAGGCTTTGAAAATTAGTTTCTTTTATAAAATGAAACAGGTGAACTCCTATTTTCCACAGCTTTGCAAAGTGATGGTGCAATATTGATTCCTCACCATCACCCTGTCATATGAAGGGAAAAAAAAGGTATAAAAACGACTTTGTGTTTAATGTGGGAAGGGAAAGTGTACTTTATAGCATGGAATAGAAGTTAAAGGGTAAATATTTGCAACACTTTTTCTCAGGCTGAATCTTACCCACAGGGTTCAGGTTTAAAGTACGAAGCACTTACAAAAGAAGAGTGCTTAACCTGGTAACTTGGAAGACACTATGTGCAGGAGGAATACAGGGGAGAGGGATTGTTTTATGGTGCAGAGAGAAGGCAAAGTGGAACAGAAAAAACAACCTGCAAGCAAAATGTTTCAGGTGATAGCCATGTGACCATTTGTTTCCTTCCCCCCGTTCAGATACCCAAGCCAATGTGCTGTGATAAGTGATATTGAGTGTCTCCATCTTGGGTTGCCCAATGTGAGATGCCTGTAAGAGGATATAATTTTCAGAAAGTGTTGAAAATCAGGTTTCTTTTATGTTGCTCCAGTTGGACACCCAAAAACTGAAAAAGCAAAGTAAATTGCTCAGGTGTTTGTTTTGTTTAAACTTGGCCCTGATGTTTACTTGCCTATGTACATGGTGAATCTAAGTATTCTGACCTCATTGTGGTATCCAAGTACCTTGCAGAAATTATATCAAGTAAATCCTTAGGTCTCTCCTTTTCCACTAGCTCTTTCAATGGTTTCTCATCTGTTTATTTGCTTCAATTGTTGTGAGAATGCTATGATAAAATGTTGGGTTTTACTTCTTATGTTGAAAGTGGTAAGAGCCATCATCATTCTCAGCTCTGTGGAAGAGAGATCGGTAGCTGGGTACAAGCCACTGAGCAAGCTCTGCCCCTGTTCTCATGAGTCTAAACCTTGTTGTAGTTCTGCTGTCTGATGAGCACACTTGTTGTGACCCTTTGTCTTGGAATGAGAGGAGAAATGTCATCTGCTGGTAACTGAGGCCTCGGCAATTAGACGTTTAAAGATCAGGACTTTGAACTTGATCTGGTGTGTAGTGTCTGGAGCACCATGATACGTTTGTGATGATCTGTGTTGATGGGAAGGTGGGCTGCCATGATTTAAACTAGCTAGAGCAGGAGCAGATGAGTGAAAATTGGAGATGATTCTTAAACACCATGGAGTCCACTTGAGGGAATGTCATTAAAATTGTAGTTACACTTTGACTGTTTTGTGTGCGTCTTTATTTTTGGCAGTAATCCCACCCCATTTATTTTTGTATTGCCAAGGAGAACTGTCATAGATCAAGAGCCCACTGTCTTAGTCTTTGAGCAAAACAGAACAAAAAGATTGTCCAATCCCCAAACAGCATTTCGGTGTATTATTTCTGCAAGTGGTCCTTCGGGTATCTCTGATAAATTTTTCTTTCCTATACAGCACTCCTATCTCTTTTTACAAGTACTCTGTTTGCAAGAGTTCTCTTGACAAGCACAAAAAGCATTTTGCGGCAACCTTTTGTTTTGCTGATGACAGGACACCCATCAACTACGCTCCCTAACAGCTGTTCTGATGTTCTTTCTTTCATTTTCTGAAAAGATATATTATTAGCTGATTAGGCTATCTAGGGCTGTACATCCTATTTTCAGCCAAGTATAATCTACCCAAATCTGCATGGAGAGACCGGGGGGTTCCGAATATTTTGTTTAAACAAGTAACATTACCCCTTTGTATTCGGTCGAGAAATTAAACCAAATAAGAACTGAAATAAAAAGGACAGCTAGAATTTTTTTCACTCTCCATGTAATGTTCGTATACTATATAATATTTTTGTTTGCTTTTTGAGGTGTTCTCCCATTGGCAGCAACTCTGCACTAAAGAAATTATTCCAATCAGAAAGACCTAGAGGCTGAAACAAAATTTTACTGCCATGTTCAGCTCGTAAAAAGAACCGTACCGCAATTAACAATACAGCATTTCTCAAAAGTCTAGCTGCTTATGCATTTAGTTAAACACAACTTCTAAGCCTTTCTGCAATAGCACTATTGGGTGACTCCAAATAATATTACATGGACTCCAAAGCAAAATGCCCTTCTCCCCAGTTGCAAAACCTTGTGATGGCCACATTCGGAAAGCCCAATAGGCTTCACGTGTTCAACTCTTCTCCAGAAGAGTTCAGTGGTGGTGGGCCCTGAGGACAATGAACTGCTGGGCCACTATGCAGTCTCAAAGCATTTGCTGGTGCCCGGTATGAATGGTTTGGGGATGTTAGTCAGCCAAGGAAGATTTTTATTTTTTAAAAAAAGTCAGGATTGCAGTGTTACTAATTCTTGTGATATTTGGTGCTTTCAATAAAGTCACAGCTTCTGGACTCAAGTAATTACATGAGAACCACTTGTTTTTTACATGAAAACTAAAAGTTTCTAGCCCTTCTGATTGCAGAGAAGCTGGAATATGTGAACCCCTAAAAGAAGGCAAATTAAAAGGCCCAAACTTTGACATATGCCTAATTTTTAAGCCCATCTCATGAGTTTTGGGGGCCTGACTCATGATTTTTGAACTCCGTGGTTGGCAACACTGGGGCTGGCCCTACACAAACTAAAAAGCTTCCCAGGAGATGCAGCCTTTCGGCTGAAGCACATGGGGATGGAATTTTTACCTTGGACAAATCTTTATTCTTATACCCCAAGTTTATATAGCAGCTATCAGCCTTCATGCTCTCAAAATAAGTTTATCTAGTTTTATAAATGTTAGTTCTTCAATAACTTCTAGTTTTTAAGTTCCTAGTGGCTTGGTGGTAGATGGTCTGCACTACTCATTGAGGAAACCAGACTTCAGTCTCAGTTCCTGTACCCTCATTCCCAGGTCCAGTAGCATCAAAAGTGTTAGAAGAGTGTTCTACAAAAGAGATGTCCGTGTATATGTAGGTATTTAATAGATAATGTGCCAGTATATGGTGCTCAAGAAGATCCAGTATTGGCCATAGGTTTTTCTAGAACCACTGCAAATAGCTTCTTTTGTGCACCTCTTTACTGGGAGCTCTTAACCACGGGGACAAGATGTTCTGGCTCTGAGAAGAAGCCTGTGTCTCTCGCTGTGTCTCAGAATGTTGACTCCTTCCTTTTGGTTAAGGTGATGTGTTGGTGGGCTCTGAGCTGAAAAAGGCCAGACAAGGTCTTTTCAAAGGACAGGGACAGATCAGGCAATGCTGCCAAACTTATAGCCACATGGGGCATGCAGGTCACTGGGGGATCCATTTCACCAGGTTGAAATGGGAAGCGTATCACTCCTATTTCACTGTCAACTGCTGTGGAGAACAAGTTAACTGATAGCTGTGGAGATAACTTGGATCCTTCTTGGGAAAAATATTGCAGACACAAGGTTTGAACCCATTCTCTACTAGCTCTTGCCTTATAAATCTAAACCCTTCCCATACCTGTCCAACCTTAAAGTTTCTGGCCAAGACTCAAGCTTCTATGGGATTTTTCTGGCCTGCCTGTAAAATTGAAGGTGTTGTAAAAGAAGCACTGAGTAGAATGGAAGAGGACGGGCTAGATCTTTTTAGGCAGGCTACAAAAAGACAGTTCTTGAGATCTACTGTTGTCTAGAGACACCCAGGAATTCTCCTAATTTTAATAAACTCATTTCTTTTATGCTACTGTTTTGGTCTTATGGTAAAGAAAACTCTTAGGGATGAGAGTGATAAATGCACCCATGATAAAAATCTCAGGCTTTCTTGTCAATTTCCTGCCATAAGCAGATATGAACCTGCTCTATCTAGCATGGCAGAGTTACCTGAGGAAAGTTGAGATGGTGGAGAGATCCACATTCCAAATCTTAGGCCTTGCAGATGGAGGCCCAGTTGGTAGCTTCATAGGGGACCCAAGATATGTTTGGAAAGACCATGTCAAAGGATGTTGGCTGTCAGGAATGGCCTTGAAATAACTGGGGTTAAAAGTAGAGGAGAATATGGGCAGGTCTTCAGACCTGTGATATGGACAGAAAGGAGCCTCTTCATTTTTCCTCTTGAAAAATGAGTCAGATCAAATATTTTAAAATAATTATAACCCTAACCTATACTAATCAGCACAAACCCTGACAGTGAGCAAACTTTTAGTTACTACTTTGGAGACTGTTATATCCTATCGCTGTGTGTGTTTTGTGGAAGAAAAGTAGAGCCGTATTAAGAACAGACCTAACCCAGTAGAAAATCTGTAAAGCTAGATCCTGAGTTGCCATGAGCCCTGCATAAGGGGCAGTGCATAGTTGTTCTGCCCCAGAAGCATATCAGAGACCAAATTGTGAATGAGTCACCATTCAGTCCCTGCTTCCCCCTTCACCCCAAATCCTCCCACTTCTCACCCTTGATCACCTGTCTGGTGGGGTGAGGAGGAAGCACTGGCCTCACAACTCTTGCACTCCACGCTGTGCACAAACAGGTAATCTGGGTAACCCATTCTTAGTGATGTTGTGGTGGGAAATTGTCCACTGGGAACTGATCTGAGAGTTTGATGGTGAAACTGTCCAGTCACTGCTGACCCGAGCTTATTTCAAACCAGCAACCTAGAAGTGAAAGGCTTTTTAATTCCTAGGCCCTCTAAGTTTCTGTCATTTGTCAGTCTGTATATTCATCTCATGCATTTATAATGTTTGAATGAACTGTGTCTTATTAAAAATAATAAAACATTAATTCCATCCACTGGTGGGGAAAGCCTGAGTGATAAAATAATCTGTTCAAATTATTTTCTCAGGAGCTCCTTTGAGATAAGTATAATATGAAATAGTTTATTATACACATATGATTAACTTCCATCTATGGAATGAGTCTGACATTGGCTGCAGAACTCTGAAAGTGACTTTGTGGTGCCTTAATTCTGGGGGGCCCAACTCAAGGCATCTTAGAGAGGCCCAGTTACCACGAAGTGCTTATCACATGCCCTGTGAACATTCCCCTTTTTAAGTGTCTCAGGTTGGGCACCCCAAAACTAAAGCATTACAGCAGAGGACAGATTAGATTACCTTGATCGATTACTCTTCTCTTTTAATTATTGCAGATTCTACTTTTATCAAGGCCTCTACGAGTCTTATTTTTGAGGCAGAAGGAATTCTTTTGGTCAGGTTCAGATTCCTGAATATGCTATGGTTTGTATATTTCTCACTTCACATCTTCTCGATAATAGTAACCCAAACACGACTTCGGGGCATATTCTTATGGCTTAATAGTAAAACACAGGATGTGTATCTTTCATTCTTATTATATGTGGTTACAGCTAGATACATGTGTGCCCAGAGTCCCAGCTCCAGCTCCTGAGGGGAAGTTGACACAGAAAGGGAAATCTAGGAGAGCTTATTGAAGCAGTAAGAAAGTAGAGGGGGTGAAGGATTCCAGAATGAACCTGCAATTAGAGCCCTCTCACCTTGTCCAAGATTATATATTTACCTTGAGTTGGAGCATCCTTTCACATCCAGTATTCAAAAAGGGAGTATATAGGTGATGGTCTCCTGCTGGAGATCCAGTACTGTGCCCTTTCCACAGGTTGGTGGAAAAAGAGTTGAAATCTGTCCTGCATGTACATTATGAGGGCAATGCTCTGGACCTTTGCTATCTGTGCCTTGTGACCTATTCCCAAGAGAGTCCCCTTATTATGGAAAAGCTACATGAAGATGGCAGACAAATTATGTGTGGATGGGGAAGGATAAAGTGTGCTCCTCCCTCACAAAACTTACAGTTGCATCAGTAAAAAGAAAAGGAAGACTTGTGGGACCTTAGAAACTAACAAATTTATTTGAGCATAAGCTTTTGTGAGCTACAGCTCACTGCATCGCGTGCATTCAGTGGAAAATACAATGGGATGATTTATATACACAGAGAACATGAAACAATGGGTGTTACCATACACACTGTAACAAGAATGATCAGGTAAGGTGAGCTATTACCAGCAGGAGAGTGAGGAGGGAAGGGGGGGATGGACAAAGGGGAGGGGGGCAGGGATGGACTTTGTCCGTTTCCCCCCCTCTCCCTGCCCCGCTCTCCTGCTGGTAATAGCTCACCTTACCTGATCACTCTTTTTTTTACAGTGTGTATGGTAACACCCATTGTTTCATGTTTTCTGTGTATATAAATCATCCCATTGTATTTTCCACTGAATGCACGCGATGCAGTGAGCTGTAGCTCACAAAAGCTTATGCTCAAATAAATTTGTTAGTCTCTAAGATGCCACAAGTACTCCTTTTTTTTTTGTGGATACAGACTAATACGGCTGCTACTCTGAAACCTGTTGCATCAGTGAGGATTTTCCTGCAGTCTGCATAAATTTGCATCTCATCAAAGCAATTGTTTGCTCTTTTTGAAATTGACTATTGAAAAACCTAGGTGGAAAAGAAGCCAATTTTTATATACTCTGTAGCCATTGCACAAAACACAAAAGTTATGGCACCTTTGGATGTCTTTCTAAACCTCTTCTCTATCACTGATTCTTTGCTATTGTGAGACAGTGTTTCAGCAACACAGAGAGCCAATTTCACTTCTCTTTCTTAATTAAGGTGCAAACCCAATGTGAAGGTAACTGATGCTACAGTGACACTATGCACAAAGTGTAAGCTTAGTTAATAATTCACTCTTTTAATTGAACTCTGGCAGTGCATAACAGAACAGTCTGCAAATAAAGATGGAATAAGAAAAGTTGTCCGTAAACTTTACACATCACAAAGGCTGTGGTGAAATTCTATATTAGAATATTTAATTCTTAAATAAGATCCTTCATATTAAATATCCTCCCCACCAATATTATATGCTGCTATCCTAGGTTTGCCTTCTTTCTCCATTGTGACTGTGATGTTGAAACGTAAAGAAAAACAATAACCTCCATTTCCAGTGATCAAAGCTATCATTGAGATGTCTTGCTCAAACACAACTGGCTAGCTGCTTTATTTGAGGTTGTAGCACCAAATTATATAACAGTGCACTGAGGAGACAAAAGTTTTAGCTGTACACGCAGTGACTATTTGCTAACAATAAAAGAATCTCCTTCTCAAGTGATGTTTCCTAAAATGATCTGAGGCTTGGAGGTCTCATGATTCACTTTCTTTTCGTCATGGTTATTTAGAGATGAACAAAAAAGCTTTTGTTTTTAAATTAACCCAACTTGAACTGTTTTTTTCTTTTCTTCAAGAGCATTTCGTGTTGGTTTCCCTGTTCCCATTGAAGACAATGGGAGTTTTACAGCTGAATTCCATGGAACAGAGGTAGCCCTATGCTGCATGCTTTTGAAAATTCCATGCTGAATCAATCAACTGGTAATGTTGCTAGAGCTCATTCCCATAAAATGCTGAGCCCCCTCAATTTCCATTATCTTCATTGAAAATGAAAGGTGTGCAGCATCTCATAAGGGTTAAACTGTATAGATAAATGTGTTTTAACACAAAATAATAAACATCTTTTTTTTTATGCCCTCCAGTACCTGAGTTCTGCATTCTATTTCTCCTCTAACAGCTGATGAGTCAATGGCATCATAATTAAAACCAAAAAGAAGGCAGATTCTTGCTCAGTTTCAGGCACCTGTGACCTCTTCAGCCCTTAAAGGAAAAACATAGAACCCTGAAATCAGATCCTGGCGGGTGCAAACCTTTTCGGATCATCTCTTAAGTATCTTGTTAACCTCCCAATGACTTTAGACAGTCGATTAAATTAATTCCCTGATATAAATCCATTAATTATAATGAGAGTTGCCGGTGCTCACCACAGCTGAACTTCAGGCCACTGGTGCCTAAATATGAATATAGGTACCTAACGTCAGACACCATGGAAGCATTTTGTTTTCAAACTCTCTGTGACTCCATTTCTCCATTTACAAATGGAAGTAACTCAGGCTCTCTCTACCTCACAAGCATGGCCTGATTTCATTCCTGTTTGTGATGCTCGCTGAAGGCTCAAGGTGCTCAGAGCCTCCTGGGCAATGCAACAAGCCCTTATCTCCCATTCATGTTAGTTGAAGCTGAGGGTTCAAAACACCACCTAGGACTGTGCATCACTCTGCAGGATAGAGTCCTGAGATCCTTGGATGGAACATGCTGTAGAGGTGGTAACCTTTCTGTCTCTTTTACATACAGAAAGTTGAACCAGCCAAAGTCACAACCTTCATGACTTCATATTACAGCAATCAAATGAAATATCATAACTGCATGACTCTGATATCACTTATGAAAGGCAGAAAGATTCAGGTACTCCTTAGCTTTAATCCTGTGTCTGATATTGACACTTGGTGGCCTTGGGCAAGTCACTTAATTTCTCTCTCTCTCTTTCCCTGACTATAAAATGGGCATAATATTACCTACCTTTACTGATACTGACTTTTGTAAAGCACTTTGAGTTCTACCGGTGAAAAGTGCTATATAAGAGCTAGGTATTAATAATACTAATTGTTTATACAACCTTTTGAAGAGTGCTTATTACTCTTTATTAAGAAGAGGAGCAAACTGAATGAGATGAAAACTTAAACAAAGGTCCTGTTGCTATGCATTTGTCTGTAAAACAGTACTTAGGAATTAGAGAAATTCAGAAAGCATTTTCTATAAAACCACAGATTTTTTCACCATAGAATATCTTTCATTGGGTGTCAATAGCTCTTTAAATCTTCCTAGGCTGATATTACAGCAGCTAGCTAAACTGGTAATTGTTCCTGGAATTTGCACATGAAGATAACTACCTATAAGACTGTGAAGATTAGACTTCTGTCTTTGAAATATAACATTTGCATATGTTATATAAGAGTCAGGTGTGTTTGCTTCCCCTGGCTTCTTACTGAAAAGTGATTCTTTTGATCCATGGGAGAGGTAAGCAGCTTCTGTCCAAGATCCAAGTTTTGGTCTGAAACTTCATCTATGCCGATGATCTTGAAAAAGACTGGGGACATGGAATTTTAACATAGACCTTTTAAGTTGTTGCTTTTTCCATTGCCTCCTGCAGTGTTTTGCTTTCTCTTGCACTTAAAAGTCACCATATTTGTTTGAAATATTCATTCTTCTTGCTTAGTATCCTCATGCATCACACAAAAGCTTTATGGAATATTCAGCAGTAGTATCTTTATAGAATGCTCCGCAGTAGAAGGTACTCTGCTTTCATGCTGCTTACTTTAATATGAAATAGCTTTAAGGGTTTCATTTGTAGCTGAAATGCTGTACTTTTACAGCACTGCAATTAAGTTTCACCCAAAAAAATATTGAGGAAATCCCATATATAAAAAGCACAAGTTTCATCCCAAAGGTAGAGCAGCTGCAGGAGAGCCGTAGCCTTTGCTGTTCTAATTCCTTGTGTGTTGTACAGCAATGCATTCGTTAATACCTTATGACCCAATCTTACGTCAGTGGGAGTTTTGTTGTGCTAGAACTCCAAGATCAGAACATAATGCCCACTCATGGCTCATGGAAGAATATTATCTTGAAGAATTTGAAGAATATTATCTTGGGAAATCATACTTCTTCTATATATCATATTTTGTGTAATTTCCTTCCTTTGTTCTTTATTATTGAGGACATTTTCAGGTGAAAATGGTGTCTGTTTTACAAATAATCTATTCCTTCTGCCTAATTCTCATGTGACATCATCAAGCCTTTTTGGAGCCATCACTATCGCCTGCAGTAGATATGATTATGCTGTCACAAAGATAACATGATGATGATGTCAAGTGAGAACTAAGTAGAAAGAACACATGAGCTCTCTTTTTAAAAAAAAAAACAAACCACACCACGGGCAATCCCAGGCCACTCCAGTGCTGTGTCCAGAGCACCTGTGCCTGGGGGCAGGGAGACAAACGTGACTTGATAGCAATTTTATATATCTTTCCAATCCTGTGGCTGACCAACAGTCAGTTTGGGTCACAGCACAACTTACAGTAGCCTCAGGGCTGCTCAGAGTTACATCTGGCTGCAACAAGAAGCCATCACAGCAGGTGGGGACTGCCAGAGTGTAGCAGGGCTTCAGCCACATTCCCTTTCCCCAGCCAAGTTCTTGATACATGCCCTATTCTGGGGGCCAGGAGAAAGGTGGAGAAGAGCCATTGCACTAACTCTTTGCCACATGGGGATTCCCCTTACATGAAAGGGGATTCACTGATAGCTTGTTACAGCAGCATTCAAGCTCCTTTGTGCCACGGGGGAGGAGGGATGAGTATCTAACCCACTATGTCTGGTCATACAAAAGAACTAACAGGAAACCAGAAAATGTATCTAAATAGAACATGATTCATAAGTGTCATAAATATAAAGGGTAGGGTAACCACCTTTCTGTATACAGAACTATAAAATCCCTCCTGGCCAGAGGCAAAACCCCTTAAAGGGTTAAGAAGCTAAGATAACCTCTATGGCTCCTAACCAAAATGACCAATGAGGAGACAAGATACTTTCAAAGCTGGAGGGGGGCAGGGGGGAACAAAGGGTCTGTCCGACTGTGTGATGCTTTTGCCAGGACCAGGTCAGGAATGCTCTTCAGAACTCCTGTAAAAAGTTAGTAAGGAATCTAGCTAGAAATGAGTTAGATTTTCTTTTGTTTAACGGCTGGTAAAATATGTTGTGCTGAATGGAATGTATATTCTTGTTTTTGTGTCTTTTTTGTAACTTAAGGTTTTGCCTAGAGGGATTCTCTATGTTTTGAATCCGATTACCTTGTAAGGTATTTACCATCCTGATTTTACAGAGGTGATTCTTTTACTTTTTTTCTATTAAAATTCTTCTTTTAAGAACCTGATTACTTTTTCATTGTTCTTAACATCCAAGGGTTTGGGTCTGTGTTCACCTATGCAAATTGGTGGGGATTTTTATCAAGCCTTCCCCAGAAAAGGGGGTATAGGGCTTGGGGGGATATTTTTTGGGGAAGACATCTCCAAGTGGGCTCTTTCCCTGTTCTTTGTTTAACAGGCTTGGTGGTGGCAACATAGGGTTCAAGGACAAGGCAAAGTTTGTACCTTGAGGAAGTTTTTAACCTTAGCTGGAAAGAATAAGCTTAGGGGTCTTTCATGCACATCCCCACATCTGTACCCTAGAGTTCAGAGTGGGGAAGGAACCTTGACAATAAGCAACTCCTTAAACACACAAACTAACATCAAAGTCACAATCAACATCACACACAGACACATTCCATACAGTTAAAGAAAGTCCTTCCCTACACTCTGTATTCATATATCTCTTCCTATTTTATTGCTGTTACCCCCATTCTAACATGTTATGGCTCTGTAATATTGAATGAGTTTGTATTGTCCGGTCTTGCAGCTTTGACAAGTTGTAAAATTGTGTAATTGCATAGTTTTGTTAGAGATCCCCTGAAGCCTATGGTAATTGGAAACATACAAGCTGAAAGCCATTTACCTTTCTTTACTTTTTGTTTCTTTCTGTATGAAAATCAATAATGAATTAATCACCATGAATAGGCCAGATCTTCATCTGGTGTAAATCAACAAAGCTTTATGGACATCGATAAAGCTACACCTATTTACATCATCTGAGGATCTGGCCCAAGAATGTGACGATTTACCCCATCTTTGTTAGGAAGTTTCTGCTGGCTTGTTTATAACCCACGCTATCATTCCGGAGTGCAAGCTGCATTATTACAGTAGTCTATTGGGACATGAGCATCTGACATCTTCAGACAGCTCTTGTAGACAAAAAGGCTTTTGTGAACTGGCTGGCAGCCTGTGTGGTATAGCATGCAGCTGCATTCTATGTTCTGTTTCCCTTCCTTGCCCCACAACTTGCAGCTTAGGAGCTGACAGAAAATAAACAAGAGAGAGTGAGGAGTTCTATTGATTAACATTTCAGTCACCAAACCATTCTGAGCAAATTGCCTTTTCTCTCTAGGTGTGAAGGCAAGTGTCCCACATTGGGAAACAGTTATAGTCTCACTGAATTTGACAGTCCATGGTAGCAGCTAATAATGATCATCAATATGTTTCTTTTTTCCATCTGGTCATTCAAAATTTAACAGTACCTCCCTTCTCTTCCTCTTGGTGGAAATATAGCAGTGTCTGTCATAGCCCCTGTGTTTCCTAGCATCTGACCCAGCATCAATAGCTGATCAAACTTTGGTGCCCAACAGAAATAGCATAGGAGGAAACGTATGCAGCTGATTTGACAAGTGAAGCAAAGGTCTGGGAAAATATTTACATATAATACTGGCCCACATGATTGGTGATGAACAACGCTGCCTATTTGTTCTCTTCTTCGTGGCCTGTCACTGTGTGTATGCATTTGTGCAGAAATATTTTTATACAAGGAAGAACAAAGTGAAGCCTTGTCTGAAATATTTGTGCAATAAATCACAAAATATCTTTGTTTGCACATTTTAAGGGACACCTTATGTAACCTGTACTGATGGGAGATTATTGCCATAAGGGAACACTAACTCAACCTAAGTTAGAGAGACTTGGGAAAGGAAGAATTGGTAAATCCTAACAAAGGTAGCCTGTGTGAGAGACACAGGGAAACTTACAGCAACATGAGATCTGACCTGAATAATATATTAATACAGCAGTATTGCCTCCAGATTTGTCTTAGTGCCAGAGTGACACAAACAAGTGTGTAGTTGTCTTTACCTTTTCCAGCTCAGATTTCTTTAGTTATTCTGTAGAATGGTTCCTAGCAAAAAGTCATTTTGCCAGCAGTTACTGCACAGTGGTATCTGAGATAGCTCCCATCCTAAATAGACTGAGGGATGGTGGTGTCTTAAGTGATTGTCCCGTAAGCATTAGCAAATGTCTTTTCATGGCTTACGCTGTGTTACATCCTTCAGAACAATGTATTGCCTCCATAAGTTAAGATCCATCTGCTGCAGTTATCCAGTCCTTGTTGCAAAACATGACTGGCCAAAGAAAAGCTGAGCTATGTTAGGTATAAACAGACAGCAAGGGTCATCCCCCAAAAGAAGTAAAATCTAAGCAGGTTCTCTTATATATCTTTGGTTAACCAGAGGCTACTCTTTAAATTAAAGTTCTCGCTAACATTTAATAGACCTTCCCTCGGATATGTGTAACGTTAGACACCGACAGTGCAGAAGTGTCAAAGACCCAACACACTGACATGCAGACAATTAAACTTTTATCAGATGAGCTCTCTAGCCAAAAGGACTCTAAATTCAAGAGGTTATTTCCATGGTTTAGTCTGAGGCCAAGATGATAACACCCTGTTGTTAGCCCAAGGTCAATGCAGTACCCGTCCAGATGTGTTTTGCCCGGTTGTTTGATTTTCACTGTGCTGTGTTATCAAGCCCTTTCTTCTTTGAAGTCTCCAGCTACTGGATAGTGGTTTTCAAGAATTTATAACTTGCAAAAGTCATTTATGTACTGGAAATTGCAACCTAACAATAGCACGGACGGGTGCTGTTCCTTGCTATATGTATTTTAATGAGGTTTAAAAATTGATTATAAGGTTTTCAAAAGTCTTGCCACAAGGGGAGAAAGTAAAAGCACAGCAAATGGAAATTTAAATGACCTTTTGTGTAATGAAATGCAATGTGTGGCCATTATGCCGAGAGAGAGGAAGGGACGTACGGAGGTTAAGACTCTGATCTGGGACTCAGGAGATCTGAATTCATTCCTGGTTCTGCCACAGACTTCCTGGAAACCTTGGGCAAATCACATGAGGCTTGTCTACATTAGAGAAATTTGCAACACCACAGTTACACTGTGCAAACCCCTAATACAGACATGCTATCCCAATATATAATGGGGCTTGCACTAGTGTGACTTACTCTAGGAGTGATACCAGTGCAAAAAAATCCACAGTACAGACAAGGCCTTCCTCTGCCTGTCTCAGTGTATTCATCTGTATAATGGAGACAATAATGCTTCCCGACTTCAGAGGTGATGTGAAGACAAGTTCATAATTCTTGTGAGGTGCTCAGAAATTGTGGTGATGGGGACCCTAACCATGTGTTCATGTTGGAGTCAGAGGGCTAAAATTATAATGTACACCATCTTCCAGTCCTGCTCCTGGTTTTCAAACCTTGAATGATGAAACGAAAGGGAATGAAGAAAATACTTCCTATGGATTATAACTAACTTGTTTTGGAGACAAAGGACTGTGGCATAAAAACAGTAAAGCCTGAATGTATTTTACAGTGACACATGTCTGTATTAGGGATGGGCTTGAGCCTCAGCCTTCATCATGGGTGTTTGTTCAGCCCATCCTAAAGAGAGAGGTTGACTGAAATCCAGATCTAAACATGGATTCCAAGTCTCCCATCTCCCTCTAAGTTCAAAGGGTTTGGAGTTTTGGTTCAAACTAATTTCTAGTTTAAATTGTGACTGCCTAAGACTTCATATCAGTGTTCTTTCCTGAAGAGGCAAACAAACTCTCTATATTGCTCTGTGAGTAGTTCCCTGGATCAGAGACACTGACTTTCTGGTTTCCCCAGGGGTGCTTGAACCCCAGGCCCTGCCCCCACTCCACCCCTTCCCTCAAGGCCCCACCCCCACCCTGAATCTTCCCACCCCTGCACTGCCCCCCTCTTCCCACTCTGTTCAGCCCCTTCCTCCACTCCACCCTTGCTCCTCCACTTCTTGTCCCCTGCTCCTACCCCTCCCCCCAGCGCCTCCTGCATGCTGCTAACAGCTGATCACCAGCAGGCAGCAGGCACTGGGGAGAGGAGGAGGAGTTGATCGGCGGGGCCACCAGTGGGTGTTGGTGCCTTTGCCCTGGATGGCAGTAGGACTACTCGTGCAGGAAGGTGCTATTCAATGCGAGTAGGATCACCCAATGAAGCCCTTTTATCATTACTTTGGGCCTGATTCTGCCTCTTTCTTTCATGCAGTTGAGTTTCCCCCATTTGGAGAAATCACAGGGGTCAGCATCCCCAGAGTGCAATGGATGAGCCTTACCCTGGGAAAACTACCTTAGGGTTATGATATCTAGTCTGACTGAGATTTTGATATATGTATTGACAATAAGTAACACCTTACCGTGCAAGTAATCCCTTTGAAGCAAGTAGGAGTAAAGGTATTGAAATCTGCCCCATTGACTTCAGTGTGGCTACTTGCATAGTAAGGTACTGTACTAAACATGAGTAAGGGCTGAGTAAATGGGTCCTTTATTTGGAAAAACTAGAATGGAATCCAACAATTAAATATGTTACAAAGAGTAAAATACCACACTGAAGAGATTCTAATAAGGGGTAACTGCCTTGGGAAGATACAAATTCCTCCTTGTCACTTTGTTTGTTTTATATTAATTTGTACAGACTAAGCCATAAATAATCCAAGCAGCTCTCTCTTTTTTGACAGTTGCATAAGAGATGCTGTTTTGTAATAAGTAAATTATAAATGCCAAGTTATAAGGGAACATTACACCTCAACAAATAATGCTTTTGAAGCAATGAAAACATATCCATATTGTACAATTTTGCATACAATATGGACTCAGTTTCATAGAATTATTGGTAAAGTGGATTATGGTTTATAGTTGGAAATGTTCTGTTTACACAGCACTTTTCTTACCGAAGTGCTTTACAAATACAGCCATATACAGCAATGACTTCACCCACTATTGAAATACAGTAGCCTCTGCTAAAAGAAAAGGAGTACTTGTGGCACCTTAGAGACTAACCAATTTATTTGAGCATGAGCTTTCGTGAGCTACAGCTACATGCATCCGATGAAGTGAGCTGTAGCTCACGAAAGCTCATGCTCAAATAAATTGGTTAGTCTCTAAGGTGCCACAAGTACTCCTTTTCTTTTTGCGAATACAGACTAACACGGCTGTTACTCTGAAAGTAGCCTCTGCTGTGGCAACTGTATTATAATGCAGAGCAACACTATGCAGTGTATTAAGACAGTGACTAAAGAATCTGAAACTGTTCAGGGAATTTAGTTAGGTGGAGTGTAATAATTACCTGCACTGGAATTTTGCTATGACACCAAGGTTGACTTCTCCACTCCAGTGTCATGGGTGCTTTAATTACAAGAAGGGGTCAGGACAAGTTTCACAGTTTATCTGAAAGTTAGCACAAAAATGCTGGCCCACTTAACGTCATGACAGGGAATAGTATTACTTTTCTTATTTTACTGCTTTCATTCCTGGAGCCCCAGCCCCAATGTGCTAGGCACCACACAAGCACACACAGATGGTCCCTGCCTCAAAGAACTGACAATCGTTATTAAATACTTTCTAGTAGAATCCAGAGGAGTCTCATTCAGGACCACAGCTCTGTTTTCCTAGGTCTATTCGAACTCAAAAGTATAGTTTTATGCAATCTAAGACGTGGCTCTCTTTCAGAGAAGAATGCCAAGTCCAACACCGCTTCCTGTAATACCTCTCAAAAGACCTCTCTTATTAGCTATTTTCTGGCCTAAAAGATGTACCCAGAACAATTCTGTTCTACATTTATTGGAAAGCCACCTCCACTAAGCAACTGATATTTCGGTAGCCACTGAAGACAGGGTTTCATTGTATGTCCCTTGGAGGTATCTCCTGCACATATTAACAAGGCCCAGTGTTGCTATGGGTAGGTCTATACTAGGATCACTACAACAGCGCAGCTGCAGCGCGTCTGGTGAAGACACTGTATGCCAACTTAGAGTACTCTCCCGTGGGCATAATTACTTCACCTCTGTGAGAGACGAAAGCTATGTTGGTGGGAGAGCAGCTCCAGCCAACATAGCACCAGTGTGGACAGCGCTTAGGTCACTAACTTGCATCGCTCGGGGTGGGGAGTCTTTTTCCCACCCCTGAGAGACGTATGTTCAATCGACTTAAGAGATAGTGTAGACCAGCCCTTACTGTGTAAAATCTGACAGTATCAGAGCATGAAGTGGTAGCATTGCAGGGATTAAAGAAGCCTACCCTCTTCTAAACCATATTTTAAAAAGATTTACATCCTGTTAAGATAACCCTGCAGAGCCAGTTGGAGCCTTCTAGGCTGTACATTCATTCTAATACATTTCATGTCCAGCAGTTTGACCCATTAGCAAATTAGGTGGGCTGCAGAAACTTTTTTTGGCAATGTAAATCAACAACTGTCTTTTCTTTAAGACCAAGAAGTGGAGTGGATTGGGAGATGAGAAGCTGAGGCAAATGATTGCTCTTGCCATTTGAATGTGTGTTGTGGATTCGCTGGAACTTTCTTCCCTCCTCCAAGTCCATAAAAGTATCTTTGGCCTGGGAGTTTAGTCCAGCCCCTGTCTGAAATATCTCTCTTCAGCAGTCTCACATAATTGGCATTCTAAAGGTCTGAGAGGATTGTTTGGCGGGGGAAGAGGGGTGTTTTATTCAGTATTGATATAAGTGACTTTTTGCCAGTGGGGCATTTTCCCTTTCTCTTTCTCAAAGATAATCATTTATTTTCTGTCCAGTTTGGGAATTAGATGCTTTATGGCCTGATACTGTAGGGTCCCAAAAGGTGCTGATCACTTATTAATTAGTGCTGAGTGTGCTCAATTCCCATTAATTTCAGCAGGAGCTGAGGGTACTCAGTACCAGTCTCAGAAGCCATTCAGCGCCTCTCGGGATCAGTCTCTTGAACAGTGTTGTCAAGCACACAGGCCAATCATACAGTAGACATGCCTTTTACTTGCATAGTATTGATGTTCCCTAGGAATTGCTTTCATTCAGTGGCAGGACCCAGTTACTTGACAAAGATGACATGACCATTTTCTTTTAGGCAAGATCAACAGAGTCAGCTGTGAGCTTAAAGCTGCTGCCAGGTCACAGGCATTGTTATAGGATAAGATCACAGTGGACCTTGCCCTCCTACTCCTAGCTAACTGATATCAAATTCATTACATTTCTGCTCCCTTCCCACGCTCGCTATATAGGCAGAGTGAAGGACTTTAAGTTATCTCCTGGACTCTAATCATGCAGCAAGAAATCATATTCTCTAAGGGCTGGTTTGCATTGCATTGCAGTGCGGTAATGTAGTAAGCTTTCAAACAGGACTACGTTAACCCACACTAGGCAACTTTTAGCTCATGCCAGCAGCATCTACACAGGGCAGTTACAGTGCAACACTTTGATGTACTCTGCAATTCATGCTCCCTGTCAAGGTTCCTCCCCCACTCTGAACTCTAGGGTACAGATGTGGGGACCTGCATGAAAACCTCCTAAGCTTATCTTTACCAGTTTAGGTCAAAACTTCCCCAAGGTACAAAATATTCCACCCGTTGTCCTTGGATTGGCCGCTACCACCACCAAACTAATGCTGGTTACTGGGGAAGAGCTGTTTGGATGCGTCTTTCCCCTCAAAATACTTCCCAAAACCTTGCACCCCACTTCCTGGACAAGGTTTGGTAAAAAGCCTCACCAATTTGCCTAGGTGACTACAGACCCAGACCCTTGGATCTTAAGAACAATGAACAATCCTCCCAACACTTGCACCCCCCCCTTTCCTGGGAAATGTTGGATAAAAAGCCTCACCAATTTGCATAGGTGACCACAGACCCAAACCCTTGGATCTGAGAACAATGAAAAAGCATTCAGTTTTCTTACAAGAAGACTTTTAATGAAAATAGAAGTAAATAGAAATAAAGAAATCCCCCCTGTAAAATCAGGATGGTAGATATCTTACAGGGTAATTAGATTAAAAAACATAGAGAACCCCTCTAGGCAAAACCTTAAGTTACAAAAAAGATACACAGACAGAAATAGTTATTCTATTCAGCACAATTCTTTTCTCAGCCATTTAAAGAAATCATAATCTAACACATACCTAGCTAGATTACTTACTAAAAGTTCTAAGACTCCATTCCTGGTCTATCCCCGGTAAAGACCAGCATATAGACAGACACACAGACCCTTTGTTTCTCTCCCTCCTCCCAGCTTTTGAAAGTATCTTGTCTCCTCATTGGTCATTTTGGTCAGGTGCCAGCGAGGTTACCTTTAGCTTCTTAACCCTTTACAGGTGAGAGGAGCTTTCCCCTGGCCAGGAGGGATTTCAAAGGGGTTTACCCTTCCCTTTATATTTATGACACTCCCGTAGTCCACACTATGGTACGGTGTAGACATGGCCTGAATGAGTTTTAATAGGGCTGCAAACTGTAGTTGTGTTCAATCTATTTGGGGTGTTTCTGTCATAAATTCCACATGTACAGATGTAATGAAGGCTGCAAGGGGAATGAAACAGGTGGGAATACTCGGGAAATGCTGCTACTATAAGGGTGATCCAGTCTAGCAAGAGAATGAAAGTAGGGCAATGCTAACTCCACTGTATGACTGTTTCACACCCCTCTTATGTGACTGTAGTGAACCTCGTTTGAGAGTATTATACCTGTGAAGAAAGCAACATTTATCAGCTAGAGAAGTGTGCCTGGCCCAGTTCTGCCCTCTGATACCCTGGTGCAGTTTCTGTTGCTAGAAGGGCAGAGCCAGCTCCATCATTTGACTGGAATATCAGCATTGCCATATAGCAGGGGTAGATATGGCTATTTTGAGGCGTCTCTGTTCTTTGATCTTGGAGAGAGTTGGGGTAGTATTTTAGAAATTTGTCCAGAGGCGCCTCTAATATGGTTTTCCACAAGGTTTCAGCTTATTATCCCTCCAAATTCATGTGTCTATGTTGCCACTGGAAAGATAGCAAGGAACGTGGTTGAAATGTTTTCAATATGTGGATGACATTCAGCTCTCTCTCTCCATTTTTGTTCCGCTCAGAAGTCTGACTACTAGGGAACTGGCAGGAGCTCAATCCAGAGAAGACTGAGATCTTCTTCTTAGATATGTGTACTGTGCCTCAGGTGGCAAGTTACCATGATTTGATCCACTGGTTGGATCATTAGCTTCCCTGGTTTGGGCCGGGTACTGATGGGGAGTGCGATGTGAATGCTGAGGTTGCTAAGTTGGAGGAGGCTAATGGAGGATTTTATTGGTGCTCCTGATTGTGGGTAGTTGTCCACCATTTGTCCCATGAGGGTCTAGTTGGACTCTCAGATGCTGTTAGATGATCATGCAGTAGCAATGACGAGAACAATTATTTCTTTGTTTGTGTGATAGGCATGAGAGAAAAGGGGTTCTAGGAGATGGAATGTTTCTTTCTGATATGGGCCTCATTACTATCATCCCATGTCTTTGTCATTTCAGATTACATTGTTTCATAGTAATTCATAGAGGGTACACGTCTATCAGTTCTGAACCTGGTGCAGAACTTGTTGTACTGGGCATCTTGTTCTGCTGGGCCTCTTACCATGAATACATGATGCTAATGCTTTGTGATCTACACTGGCTGGGTGTTGATTTCTAGGTGACGTTTAAGATGTTGGCTCTGATCTATAAGGCCTTAAATGGTTTGGTACTTGCTGACTTAAGCCTCCCCCTCTTTGCCAGACTACCACAGCTGTGGTACTTGAGCTGGAGCTCCCTTGCAGGTACTTACAATACAAACAATTAGCACTAAAATGAATCCTCAGAATCCACAACTTCAAAATTTCAGGGAAATCCCTCCATTAAAAATACCCTATATAGGTTTTGTTGCACCCTTTTTCTCCTGCAGTTAAAATATTTTATGGTTTCTGTTCCAGGAAGGGAATATCTATTTCTTTTCTTCCCCAGGGAATTAGGATCTGATAGATAATACAGGAGGTAGGGCAGGAAGCCCACTGATCACTTATAAGAGATGCCAGTATCTACGTTTCCCATTTTCATCTCTTTAAGGGTGCAGAAAAGCTTACCTTTCCAGTCTAGACTACAGCCAGAGTAAGAGAGAGTTGTTTCTTCACATTGTGCAGCATTTCTGGGCTCTATGCATTGCTGAAGGAAGAAATTAATAAAGGTCTGTTACAAGGACTCTCAAAATTTCCCCAGCTGACAACTGTGGGAAGCTTGGTCTCATTAGACATTAAAGACTGGATCTCTAGGATTAATTCTTCTGGGCACTTGAGACTTGATACATTGGTCATGGTTTTTTCATTCCTCCATATGGGTTATAGTATAGCTGGCAGGGAGGAGATTTGCCCATAGATATGCCTATCTCTTCGCACAAGCAGGGAAATGGAAAACAATCAGAATCATTTGCCTCAACACAGAGTTCTCTCTGCAGATCCAGGCATGGATGGACTGTCCATATGTAGTCCATATTCAGTAAATATAAAATCTAAATCTAGACTGAAAGTGTGGCTGTGCTCTGAAAAGTGTGTGTAATAATGGCGTAGTCACGTGTTTTATTGTGTTTTGATGGCTTACAGATCTTCTTTTTTTTGCTTGTAAAATACCATCCCAGCAAACTCAGCCTGGATTCTGAAGGTGAAGCTTGGCTTTTTCCTCCTAATTCAGCAACATAGAGTCTGTGAGCAAAATCCTTCATGTCCTTCCACCAGTTCCTGGAACTGGGACTTAGTTAAGAATTCTCATGATGATGCAACCGCATCCAGTTCATACACTTACAGTTGTGCTGCCTCTGCATTACTGACGAGAGGAAAAAGCTGTAGAAGATTAACTTTGTCACTTGTAAGCTCTTTGGAGACTGGCGTTTGCTATATGTTTTTGCAGCCCCTTGCACAATGGGCCTTGACCTGGTTGCCCTCTAGGTGCTACCACCATATAATAATTATTAATAATGTCAGAGAAGATTAGAGTTATAATACACACAAAGATCCGATTTGTTGAGTAAGAAGGTTCCATATTTTACAGTCACTCTTCTAACCAAAACTGTACTTTAAGCAACTATTGTTTGTGCAGAGCACCCTGATCTGGGTGCCATGATCAAACAAGGGCCTTAGTTGTTCTCCAGCTTGAAGGTACACCAGTTATCATCCTAAATGAGATCAACATAACCAGAAACAAATTTATGTTTGTTGGGGGAGACCAGATTTTCAAAAGGAAGTCCAGAAGATCATTCCACAATGAATTATCCCAGATAATGGGCATGAGTTACAGCACCCTTCACCAATATAACTCCACTTAAGTAAATGGAGTTACGCTGGCATACAACTTAATTAATGCAGAGGTACCCATTATTTTCTAAAAATAATACATATCACACAAAGGCTGTTGATCATGTTAGATGGTCCAGCACAGGGATTACAATCAAATCTATTTTACTGTCACCAAGAGGTTTGGTCCAAAAGATGGCATAAAAAGGACTGAAGCATTCTGTGGCATCTCCCAGGGATATCAGTGACAAGCAGAGAACTTGAAATGGTATATAATTGAAATTACATATACCAAAAAGCAGGTGCATAGATACCTTTTGCTCCACTGACACACCTGCAAGGTGCCACAGAATGCTGTAATATCCTCCTGTATTGGAATAGATATTTCCTATTTGTTAGTTAATGTAATTATTCATTTTTATTACAATAGTGACAAGGGACCAACCGTTGTGCGAGGCACCGTACAAACACAAAGTAGTAGAATGTTCCTTCTCTGTCATGCTATCAGACTTGATGTTTAAAAAAGAACAGATTAAAAAAAATTATTAAAGCTAATGTTAAAATGATCTAATACACAAGTTAAGGAAAGAGTGTCTGTACATCTGGGTATAATGCTTAAATTATCCAAAGGTACAAAGTTTGGTTTAAAAGTCATAAAATACTTTTAAACTAGTACAGAATATTCAATATCCCAAATTAAGGTTAATAAATTCAGTGATACAGTTAAAGTATTAGCATTCAGATATTCAGGTACATCATTCATAAAAGGTTATATTAAAATTAGTAGGGGAAAGCAAATATAGCAACGAGTGTAGATTGTCCCTCAGTAATTGAGAATTTAAGATAGGTTGTCCTTCAGTAAGTACAACCCATCAGAGAAGTATTTCTGTTACTTTCCCAGCTTCGCTTCTCAACGGCAATCATTGAAACAGAACACTGTCCATTTAGTTCATCCTAGATGTCTGAAATTAAAAAAAAAATCCCATTGAATTTTCATATACATTTGAGTTTATTCTTGAAGTGAGGTGGTTCTTATCTCTTGACACTTCAGCTTCTTGGTCAAAGCAAAAATGGATAGCATTTCTTTTTAAATGGTATGAAACATATGCCTGGAGGTTGATATCTGTCACAAGATGCCAACATTTTTACAGAGCTAAAAATCTTCCAGAGTGTTTCAAATCCATGTTCTGTTCTTAAGTGCTAATGTTTGCATTAAGAACATTACATTAGCAGATATGCAGTATGTTCCATCCATCTGCCTAGTGAGCCCACATTTCTTGAGGGTGCTGCATTTCAATTATATTTGAATCCCATCTCTGTGTGAGGACTGAAGAATGTGAATTAGCCACAGGCTGGACAAAAAAACCTAAACCTTCTTTTGGCCGCAACTATCCTCTTTTGGGGGAGGTATTTGCCTCATTGTGACAAGGGTGAGCAGCTAACTTGAACCGTTGTTTGGATGACGGAAATATCAAGCTGATCAATATTTCCCCACTGTAGGCAAGATAATCCTTCATTTGAGCTGATTATCTGAAATCTGCCCTGTGGGTTGAAGGGAGGATTTACTCTAAGTAGTTAATTACTGTACTATTGAATTTTTTTTCAAACAAATCCTACAGATTTAGAGAGATTTTATACTTTTTTTTAAAAAAGGGTATTTAGTTGTGCAGTTGAACCTTTGTTATAATTCCTGAGATTTTATGGAGCTGGTCTTTCTTTGATCTTATCTATCTGTTCTTAATTCTAATACATGTCTATGAATCCTCATCTCTTCTGAGCTTCAAACCTGCCTTACTGCACCCTAGTTGGAGAATTCAACGCATTGAGTCTTTGAGACACATCTATAATCATTCATTGTTAGTTGTGGCTCTTGGGGACGGGGTGGGGAGGGGGAGAGGTATAAAAGACAGTTTGGAAACAATACACTGTGATTCACTCACCAGGCTAAATATTTCTGAGGTGTGTGTGAGTTTTACTTTGTTTATTCTAACCGAATTATGCTTCCATTTTAGGTTTCATTTGTGATAGTTATGTTGTTTCCTATGGTGAGCTCATCCAACTGAGTCTTTTGGGGGGCTGAACTGTCGCATTTTCTTTTTCTCTTTTTATAATCTTGATAAAAAATAAAAGATGAATGGCTGACACGTCATGTGATAACAGTAAAGAATTGCACAAAGAGGTATTTTCTTCTAACACTGAACAAGGAATTTTATCAGAATAAGGAAAATAGTATTTGGGCCTGATTTACATCAGGGACTTGTGTACATGGGTAAGTTTTATTAGTGTGACCCTGTGTGGACACTCTTGGGTCTTGTCTGCATTGGAAAGCCTTTTCAGCTTTTTATGTAGCCTGTTGTAAAGCTAAGCAAATATCTAGATGACTTGATCTACCTCTGGAAGACCTCTGCGTAGCCCCAGGGGTTTGTGTACCCCTGGTTGAGCACCACTGCTTTAGATCACACAGAACATGTAGACTTCCCAAGTGTCACTAGAGGTATGGTGGCCTATGCAAATGAAGCTCTCTCTGGCAGCATTTTCTCTTGTCACCAACAGAAGTAGAGAGGGTGTTGCTGGGATTTTTTTTGTTGTTTTTTGTTCTCTGGACCTTCTGGCCAGAAGGTTTACGTTTCAAAATAACAAATTTCCTTTGTGTTACTAGTTGTATCCTAGATATTTTCAAATTATTTCATGTATAATGAACTAACTTTTCCCTATTTATGCTGCTACTTTTTTGCTTTTTCCCTTATCTTGGGCAATTAAAACGTACTAGTCAGTTTCATCTTCGGGTCAAGTTACCTTTTTTAATCACTTCCGCTTTTTGGCTCTTATACACTAGCGCAATCCTGAAATGTTTGTGTGACAGAGACTTTAGGGACCTTTATGACTAGGGCCCTGCCAAATTCACAGCCATGAAAAACACGTCACAGACCGTGAAATCTGGTCTCCCCCCATGAAATTAGGTTTTTTGTGTGCTTTTACCCTACCCTATACAGATTTCATAGGGGAGACCAGTACAATAACCTTGCGGACCGCGCGCACACACACAAACACACAACACAACTCCTTAATGGGTCAGGACCCCTATAATTACAACAATGTGACATTTCAGATTTAAATAGCTGAAAGCATGAAATTTACTATTTTTAAAATTCTATGACCGTGAAGTTGACCAAAATGGACTGTAAATTTGATAGGGCCCTATTTATGACCAAACAAAAACTGCTTTCACTTTCATTAAAACACTTCTGTTATTACAGTTTGTTTACTCACATTATTTTTTAAACCTCTACTTTGGTACTGATCTATCTGACAGTGTCCCTATAAATTAATAACCAGATCAAACCGCAAGTGAAAAGGTTGAATAATCTCCACATTCCTGTGAATTAATGTTTAACAGTAATGTGCCAATACTGAATAAACTGCAACACATTCTTCATAGAGAGTTTATGGGCTAATGCTCAAGAGATCTGAGCAATAAAATATAAAACATTCTTATTTACACTCTGGCCCCGTTATGCTGCTTTGGCATGTATATCCACTTTACTGCCCCTTAACAGAGCAGGGTGAAGGAGGCTCAATGTAAATGAGATCTGACCTTAAAAATTACTTCAAGTACTAATATAGTGTTTTAATTTTGTTTAACCCTTCATTATTTTTAATTTGTTTTAGGTGTTTAAAATGTGCATGTAATGCATATGTTGTTGAAATATTTATGAAACTTCCTTTGTACAAATTTACAAGTTCAGTTCTGGGGCTTGATGCTAAACTAATGAAAAATCAGTGGCAGTTTTGATATTACCTTAAATGAAAACCGAATCTGGCCCTTGATCATATATACACATATGCTAGAGAGTCACACACACTTATGTAAGCCAAGCTGGACACCCAGACAGGCCCTTCACCACCACCCCCCACTCTGGCCTGTTCCAGCAGGGAGGATCCTGGCCAGAATTGGTTGGGGATAGATGAGGGGGCCACTTAAGATGGGCTGGCTAGAGCAGCATAAGTAGCCCTTAGCCATTTCCTTTTCCCCCTCATCCTTATCTGTGACTCTGAGGTCCCTGCCTCACTCCTGTCTCCTGAGCAACCAAATGGTGATTTTAGAGGAAATCAGGCTTTTGACTTTCACTGAAATCAGCAGGATTTCACCCACTGACACCTAGAACATTGCCTGAAGTTTTGGAATTGATCCAATGCAATGTTCCAAAGTTATTGTGTTAACATAGAAATCAAGAAATGCCACTGAGTTGCATGTAGGGCCTCACTTTGCTCAGCTAATAGATATAAAACGCAAAACACTACATTAAAAGAACTTTGTTTTGCAAAGTCAAGCATTCCAAAGTTAGGAAATTCCAGAATTAAGTTGTCCGTGCCCCCTTGTGCATGTGCATTATGAGGGTAACCAACCTTTGGCAAAACAATGAGCCATGAAGGCCCTGATAGTGCATGAGGACTAATAATGATGTGTCATGCTTAACTAAAACAGCAGCCTTCTTCTAATCAAAGGGTTGGGCAGAAATATCTGTTTTGATAAAGGTCTCCAAGGATATCTGGCTGTTTACGAAAACGTCTAAAACTTCCCTCCCCACTCTCTCAAAATGGCTATTGGTAAAAATCAGGGGTGAGGGCTTCCTACCCAACCCTTTCCTATAGCTTCTCTTCTAAGGCAGGATCTTCAATGGGAGTGTCCTTTCCTCTGCTGGCTCTGCCAGATGAGTGTGGAGCAATCAATGAGTTTGGATGGCATCCCTAGTATCTGATGTGACCAGTCAAGGCATAAGGTGGTAGCTGGGGTTTTGACCCACCTAGTGCCAATCTGGTATCGGTATGTGTCAAAATTAACCTGTTAACTGAACTAAAAGATTTCTTCAGCTCAGAGGGAGGCTAACCCTTGCCATAGAGATTGTGAAACCCTCTGCAGGGAGATAGAAACTGGGGCTACCACCCTCTTCCCCACCACATGCCTTTAATCCAGCAGCTTGTGTCTGTTCTCAGCTCTCATCAGGAAGAGGTAACAGTAGGACGCACCACCCAGAGGATTTTTTCAACAAGGGGTTCCTACCAGCTCTGGGTCAGACCCTCTGGAAGGGCGTTGGGGCATTCGGGTCTGGAGTCTGTGCATATTCACCTGGCTTTCACCGCTGCTTCCCTCACCTATTACCCTCAAAACTTGCTCTCTCTGGCATTTTGTAAGACGACAGCAACCCCCACTGCTCCCAGCTATCTAGACTTGGCAGCCAAGGACATACTGGGTGGCCTTGAAGTGACTTAAACTACACTGGGATGCAGGGCAAGTTGGAGCATCAGCACTGGAGGAAACCCCCTCCAGCCACATGGGGAGAGCAGAGGATCAAATGAGTTGGGAAGGGGCTGCCTGCCCTGCTATGCTCCCTGGGCCCCACCACTGGGTTGCCATCCTGCACTCAAAGAGACAATAGAGTCTGTGCCTGACAGCAGGACAAAAGCACAGCCATCCATCCCCTGCCAGCATGGCAACCTAAGCCAGCACACACATCCCCATTAATGATCCTTCAGGTTCCTTTGCTGAAGCATTATGACTTCAACTTCTTTCTGGAGGGTCTGAGGGAATCATAGAATCATAGAATATCAGGGTTGGAAGGGACCTCAGGAGGTCATCTAGTCCAACCCCCTGCTCAAAGTAGGACCGATCCCCAATTAAATCATCCCATCCAGGGCTTTGTCAAGCCTGATCTTAAAAACTTCTAAGGAAGGAGATTCCACCACCTCCCTAGGTAATGCATTCCAGTGTTTCACCACCTTCCTAGTGAAAAAGATTTTCCTAATATCCAACCTAAATCTCCCCCACTGCAACTTGAGACCATTACTCCTTGTTCTGTCATCTGCTACCACTGAGAACAGTCTAGAGCCATCCTCTTTGGAACCCCCTTTCAGGTCGTTGAAAGCAGCTATCAAATCCCCCCTCATTCTTCTCTTCCATAGACTAAACAATCCCAGTTCCCTCAGCCTCTCCTCATAACTCATGTGTTCCAGTCCCCTAATCATTTTTGTTGCCCTCCGCTGGACTCTTTCCAATTTTTCCACATCCTTCTTGTAGTGTGGGACTCAAAATGGGACACAGTACTCCAGATGAGGCCTCACCAATGTCGAATAGAGGGGAATGATCACGTCCCTTGATCTGCTGGCAATGCCCCTACTTATACATCCCAAAATGCCTTTGGTCTTCTTGGCAACAAGGGCACACTGTTGACTCATATCCAGCTTCTCATCCTCTGTAACCCCTAGGTCCTTTTCTGCAGAACTGCTGCCGAGCCATTCGGTCCCTAGTCTGTAGCGGTGCATTGGATTCTTCCGTCCTAAGTGCAGGACTCTGCACTTGTCCTTGTTGAACCTCATCAGATTTCTTTTGGCCCAATCCTCCAATTTGTCTAGGTCCCTCCAGCGTATCTATCTCTCCTCCCAGTTTAGTGTCATCTGCAAACTTGCTGAGGGTGCAATCCACACCATCCTCCAGATCATTTATGAAGATATTGAACAAAACCGGCCCCAGGACCGACCCTTGGGGCACTCCACTTGATACCGGCTGCCAACTAGACATGGAGCCATTGATCACTGCCCGTTGAGCCCAACAATCTAGCCAGCTTTCTATCCACCTTATAGTCCATTCATCCAGCCCATACTTCTTTAACTTGCTGGCAAGAATACTGTGGGAGACCATGTCAAAAGCTTTGCTAAAGTCAAGGAACAACATGTCCACTGCTTTCCCTTCATCCACAGAACCAGTTATCTCATCATAGAAGGCAATTAGATTAGTCAGGCATGACTTGCCCTTGATGAATCCATGCTGACTGTTCCTGATTACTTTCCTCTCCTCTAAGTGCTTCAGAATTCATTACTTGAGGACCTGCTCCATGATTTTTCCAGGGACTGAGGTGAGGCTGACTGGCCTGTAGTTCCCAGGATCCTCCTTCTTCCCTTTTTTAAAGATGGGCACTACATTAGCCTTTTTCCAGTCGTCCAGGACTTCCCCCAATCGCCATGAGTTTTCAAAGATAATGGCCAATGGCTCTGCAATCACATCCGCCAACTCCTTTAGCACTCTCGGATGCAACGCATCCGGCCCCATGGACTTGTGCACGTCCAGCTTTTCTAAATAGTCCCGAACCACTTCTTTCTTCACAGAGGGCTGGTCACCTCCTCCCCATGCTGTGCTGCCCAGTGCAGTAGTCTGGGAGCTGACCTTGTTCGTGAAGAAAGAGGCAAAAAAAGCATTGAGTACATTAGCTTTTTCCAAATCCTCTGTCACTAGGTTGCCTCCTTCATTCAGTAAGGGGCCCACACTTTCCTTGACTTTCTTTTTGTTGCTAACATACCTGAAGAAACCCTACTTGTTACTCTTAACATCTCTTGCTAGATGCAACTCCAGGAGTGATTTGGCCTTCCTGATTTCACTCCTGCATGCCCCGAGCCTTGCTCCTTTTATGTAATATTTCACCAGCACCAGCAGACACTAGGCCTGGCCTCCATATATCTCCACATTTCCCTCAGGATGTAAGGGCCTCTGGATGCCTCAAGCAGCCTTGCCTTTCATGAACTACTTGCTCTGTCCCAGCAGAGACTAGTCCTGACCTCTGGCTGTCCTGCAGCGCCTTGGAGATGTAAGGATCTGCACATCTTGAAGACCCCCCCTCTCTACATCATCCACCTGGTTAGACTAATTTGGGGGCCAAGGAGATCAGAATGGACCTTAAATTGTTCACAATGGCAATTTGAATCTGTTCATAACCCAGCCACAGGGGAACTTACCATCTGCCTAGCCACGACTTTCTGAAGGCAGAAACTTGTGGCCTTCTGTTTGATCTTTTCTCCTGAAAAAGCTGAAAGAATAATTTGATTTAAGTGTGTTAAACTCTTGATTTCTAAACCAGTCCCACGATCTGAGGGTGGAAGAGGAATCATGTGACTCCTGTTTCTTAATGCTTGTAGTTGGCAATACTGCTACAGTGCAATTTCTGTCCCAGGCACAAAACACAGCAATTCAGTCTCACAGTGTGACGTTCTGAGGAGCCTCTGCATTTCCCATCTTGGCCTCCCCCAAGGAAGGGATTAAACCAGGATGGTCTGCAAGTTCAGGAAGCTCTAGTATCCTTCCCCAACAAGAAAACTGGCAGCCAAAAACTCTAGGGGGAAGACTGAGCATGGAGACATATCTGACATTGCATATTGATTTCCCTCTCAAAGGTGAAATTACTTTGGAAATCTCCCCTGACTCATTCCCCCTTCACTCCTCTTCAAATGGATGGCCACTCCCCATCCATTTGTTGTGACTGATTGTACACTGCTGAATATCCTCCATAAGGGGATATGCCCTCTTTTCCCCTTATAGTCACCCTGTTGATACAGTATGGACAGTCATCAGAGCGTAGACTCTGCTGTCTAAAATCAACACAGCAATTAACCCCCGTGAGAAGCCTACACCTGGTACCCTCCTGGAGAATGGGAGGGGATTTTACCCTGTTGAGCTCAGCCATTATCCACTAGTCTTATTTGTGTACTTGTGTGTTGAGGGAACACAGAGTGTGAGTGAATTCAATGCAGTTGGTTACAGATACAAATTATTAATACTAATTTCACTCTCCTTGCTGGATTTGGAGTAGATTTGTTCTGCCATATGTGTGCTGTGAGTTTGGAATTTCCAAGCGTCCATCCCCTGCACTCCCCCAGCTCTATCTGGCAGTCTTGTGGGGACTGGAAATAGCTCTCTTCAGATTGAAAAGTGCCCTAATTTAATTCCTTGTCATCATAGAAAGGGAAGATTGTCCAGTCAGGCTGTAAGATGGAGAAGCCCAGTAGAACGTTAGCAGACTTGATCAATTCTCCAACACAGCCTGCAACAACCTCCCTAAACCATGAATCCACTGCTCCCTCTGCATCAATTCTTCCTCCTAGATGCACATACAGTTTGTACTCTTTCTAATGCAATCTGTCATAGATATAATCCCCCAAGACCCTCAAAGCCTCTATTCTCCCTCTGATCCGAGCAGCGAGAACACCTGTCTCTTTTCTCTATAATCCTTTTCATATTGTTTTTGACCTCCCCTCCACTCCAAAACAATTAGAAATATCCCAGCACTGAGGAAATTCCAGGTTGAGTGGAGCTTTTCATCTCCCCAGCTCTTGCCATTGGAACAAATTTTCATCATTCCATTGATCTAGTGTTTTCCCCTTAGTTTTGTTCCCCTGATTGCAACATTAGCCCTAAACACACCCACAAGTTTTTCACATAAAGAACTTATCTTTATAAGGACTTCACTGGATTTCTCTTCCTTTTCTCCCAGAATGTCTGTTAAATCTCATCTTTGGAGTTTTTAATTTCCTTTTCAAACATAAGAACGGCCACACTGGGTCAGACCAAAGGTCCATCAAGCACAATATCCTGTCTTCCGACAGTGGCCAATGCCACGTGCCCCAGAGGGAATGAAGAGAACAGGTAATCATCAAGTGATCCCTCCCCTGTCACCCATTCCCAGCTTCTGGTAAAACAGAGGTGAGGGACACCATCCCTGTCCATCCTGGCTAATAGCCATTGGTGGACCTATCCTCCATGAACTTATCTAGTTCTTTTTTGAACCCTGTTATAGTCTTGGCCTTCACAACATTCTCTGGCAAGGAGTTCCACACGCTGACTGTGCGTTGTGTGGAAAAAATACTTTCTTTTGTTTGTTTTAAACCTGCTGCCTATTAATTTCTTTTGGTGACCCCTAGTTCTTGTGTTATGAGGAGTAAATAACACTTCCTTATTTACTTTCTCCACATCAATCATGATTTTACAGACCTCTATCATAGATGCCCTTAGTCATCTCTTTTCCAGGCTGAAAAGTCCCAGTCTTATTAATCTCTCCTCATACGGAAGCCATTCCACACCCCTCATCATTTTTGTTGCCCTTTTCTGAACCTTTTCCAATTCCAATATATTGTTTTTGAGATGAGGCAACCACATCTGCACACAGTATTCAAGATGTGGGTGGCCATGGATTTATATAGAGGCAGTATGATATTTTCTGTCTTATTATCTATCCCTTTCTTAATGATTCCCAACATTCTGTTTGCTTTTTTGACTGCCGCTATACATTGAGTGGATGTTTTCAGAGAACTATCCACAATGACTCCAAGATCTCTTTCTTACGTGGTAACAGCTAATTTAGACTCCATCATTTTATATGTATAATTGGGATTATGTTTTCCAATGTGCATTGCTTTGCACTTATCAACATTGAATTCATCTGCATTCTGTTGCTCAGTCACCCAGTTTTGAGAGATCCTCTTGTAGCTCTTCGCAGTCTGCCTGGGACTTAACTATCTTGAGTAGTTTTGTATCATCTGCAAATTTTGCCACCTCACTGTTTACCCCTTTTTCCAGATCACTTATGAATATGTTAAATAGGACTGGATCCAGTACAGATCCCTGGCAGACACCACTATTTACCTCTCTCCATTCTGAAAACTGACCATTTATCCCTACCCTTTGTTTCCTATCTTTTAACCAGTTACCAGTCCATGAGAGAACCTTCCCTCTTATCCCATGACTGTTTACTTGGCTTAAGCCTTTGGTGAGGGACCATGTCAAAGGCTTTCTAAAAATCTAAATACACTATATCCACTGGATCCCCCTTGTCCACATTCCGTGTCTTTCTCTTTCTGAGTTCCTCATATGTGTCCCTGTCAGGGTTCCCTCCCCACTCTGAACTATAGGGTACAGGTGTAGGGACCTGCATGAAAGACACCCTAAGCTTATTTCTACCAGCTTAGGGTAAAACTTCCCCAAGGCACAAACTCTTTGCCTTTGGAGGGTATGCTGCCACCACCAAGTGATTTTAACAAAGAATCAGGGAAAGGACCACTTGGAGTTCCTATTCCCCCAAAATGTCCCCCAAGCCCTTACACCCCCTTTCCTGGGAAGGCTTAAGAATAATATCCTAATCAATTGGTTACAAAGTGATCACAGACCCAAACCTCTGGATCTTAGGACAACAGAGAAATCAGTCAGGCTCTTAAAAGAAACCGAACTTTATTAGAAAGAAAAAAGGTAAAAGAAGCACCACTGTAAAATTAGAAGGGAAGCTAATCTCACGGGGCAATCACAGATTTAAAACAGAGGATTTCCCTCTGGGAAAAAAACTTTAAAGTTACAAAAAGAAAACCAGGAATACACCTTCCTCTCAGCACAGAGAAAATCACATGCCAAAACAAAAGTAAACTAATGTATTTCCTTGCTAGTACTTACTAATTCTAATGGAGTTGGATTGCTTGCTTTCTTGATCTCTCTCAGGCAAGCACACAGAACAGACAGATAAAAGCCTTTCTCCCCTCTCTAGATTTGAAAGTTTCTTGTCCCTTTATTGGTGCTTTTGGTCAGGTGCCAGCCAGGTTACCTGATCTTCTTAACCCTATACAGGTAAAAGGATATTGTGCTTCTGGCCAGGAGGGATTTTATAGTACTGTATACAGGAAGGTTGTTACCCTTCCCTTTATGTTTATGACAGTCCCAATGGCTATGAAACTGGAAACACATCCACACTTTTCCCTTCTTACCAAACTGCTGAGTCTCTTCTGGAAAGTCAGCCTAGCATTCATCTTCCACTCAGGTAAAGCACTGACCTCATCAGTGACATCACAGTGCTGGGCTTTATGCTGACAAGATGACACTGAGCAGCTCTCCTTCCTGTCTCCTTCCTTTCTCCCAGGGCTAGGCAGGATTTTACTCCCTCACTTTTTGATGGAAAGGCTTTTTCTAGCATATAGTGTGAGGAAATCACTTCCACAATTCCCACCTGTCTTAAGCAGGGGAGCAGAAAATGTCTCCAGTGTTCCATCTCTCCTTTATCAACTTCGTTACACAATTACTCATCTCTGGGTTCCCACTGCATTTGGTGTCTCCTGTTTCGTTCTTTCACATCATGATCTCGAGTCTATATATTGCATGGCCTTGCCTGTGGTGCGTAGAAGGATTGAATCAGTATTGTCTGAGTCTCCCCACCCTGCTTGGTTTGAGAATCTATTCTCTGCCTGTGGAATGGGAATTCCACACTAATACTGGCAGCAGCTACTGTGGAAAAGGTTTAACAATAATGTTTTTAGTGCACCCGCTGTACAATTTTCCAGATACATTGTGATATTCCTAAGTGTGTGTGAAGGAAGAAACAGGCTCATATTGTTTGTATTGAAAATCTAGCATTTTCTGGCAGCTGTAGTGCTACACAACCAAACAAATGTGTAGTATAAAGGCACTTTTGTTGCCCATTTATACACAGTTTGGCACAAGCAAGCTAACGTCTCCTGCAGATGTTGATGAGGTGAGCCATGTAATTATAGAGGCCAAATCTTAGGCAAGGGCATGAGATATAGTGATAGCAGTTGCCCTTGCTAATGAGGAGGTTTTATTTCTAAACCTTTCAGAAGTGGAAATGAAGCAGCAGTAAGTGTCTTTTGCTATGTACATGCATATATATATATATATATATATATATATACACACACACACAGATACACACATTCTCTCTCTCTATCTCTCTCTCTCTCTATGTACACACACAAAGTCAAGCACTCAAAAGTTAGGAAATGCCAGAATTAAGGTGCAATTTTAATTCAGCCCCCTTGTGCATATGCATTATGATTCAATCTTTAATTACATGATCCCAAACTATTTTTTCCAGAGAACCCCAGCCTCATTCAGTGTACAGAATGGATGGCGGACACTTAGTGAATCAGTATTTAATATTCTATTTTATCCTCATTGCCCTGTCTTATTTACTGCACACTATTGAAGCCTTGCTGCGAACACAAAATTATTAATTTCCTTGTGGATTTTTCTATGGCACACATCACTATAATATCAGTGTGCTTCACAAACATTCGTTCATGTCTTCACCTAACACCCTATGAGGTGAAGGGGTGATGATATCACTATTTTACAAATGGAGCGTTGAGGCACAGAGAGATGAAGGCCAAAAGTGTCCTCCAATTTTAGGTGCCCAAATTGAGATGCCTAGAACCTGATATTTTAGAGTACTTAGCATGATATAGAGCTTTATATTTTTAAAGCACATTTCCAGTTGCAGCAAACCTCAGTTGCAGCAGTGAGTGTTCGGCACTTCTGCAAAGCAGACCCCAGGCTGGTGAATTGGGCACCCAGAATATCAGGCATCCAGAGTCAGTAAGCACCTGTGAAAAGTTTTGTTTAAGGGTATGTCAACACTGCAACAAAACACCCGTCACTGGCCTGTATCAGCTCACTCAGAGTCATGGGGTTTGGCTGCAGAACTATACATTGTGATGTAGCTGTTCAGGGTCAGGCTAGAGACTGGCTCTAGGACCTTCCCCCACCTCAAAGGGTCCCGGAGCCCGGGCTTCAGCCCAGGCCCTAATGTCTACACTGCAATTTTATAGCCCTGTAGCCTAAGCCTCAAGAGCACAAATCTGCTGACACAGGCCACTCACAGATGTTGTATTGCAGTTTAGACGTACCCTACATGACTTGCCTAGCATCACACAGGAACTCTAACAGAGAAAGGGATAGAATCCAATTATCGAGGGCAGCATTCAACTGCCTTAACAATGAGGCCATCCGTTCTCTTCCTGCTGTCCCCTGCCTCACTCACTACTCACTTTCCACCTTCTGCAACAAATGAGGCAGGGGTCCTACACACAAGAGTCTCTTTCAGTGCACAGGATGGAGGTGTTCTGGAGATGAACCAGGTTTGCATAGTGAATGAGGCAGCTGTCCTGTTGGAAAGTAGTATGTGATCATGTAATTAATGGCTGTATCATGATGTATATGTATGAAGGGCTGAATTAAGTGTGCACAGGCCACCTAACTTTTGAGTGCTTGACATTGCAACTTGAATGACCCTGTACCAAGGGGAGGTTGGGGGACAGGGAGTGGTGAGAGAGAAATCCTGATCAGATTGAAGTCAAAGGCAAAATTCCCATTAACTTCAATGGAGCCAGAATTTCACCCAAACTCTTTACTTGTAAAACTATCTGTGTAATTAAAAATCCCTTCATTACTTCATCTTTGCACCTCTCTCTCACACCAGAACTGAAAACATCATTTAACAGAATTCACGACAGTGTTCTTTATGCTTTCTGTTAGTCTTTTACTTATGTGGAGGTGTTAGCAGGATCTTTCATCGCCCGCCTCCCACAAGGTTCCCTCTCGGGCCAGCGTCATCCTCTGGGACCTGCTCCCATTGAAGTCAAAAACAAAAGGCCAATTGACTTCAGCTGGAGCACAGTGGAGCCCTCTGAGGGTTAAAAACACTGAGATCAGATCTTGGGAATCCCTCCCTTATCCTGTGTTTCAACAGAGCGATGCTGCTGCATGCCCACCCCTTCAGGAAGGGAGGGTGTGAAAAGTTCTGGAACCAGATCTGGGGAATCGGCTCTTCTTGGCTCAGCACTCACAATTCAGCCTCAGGGAGGGCTGCCAGAATTGCATTCTAGTGGAGCATCACAGGTTTTCTACGTACAGACATTTTAAAGCTTGCTTTTGCAATAACACTTCTTTTCTTACTGATTTTTCTCCTTATCACTTTGGCAATCACTGATTCCTTCCCCACCCCTTTATTTGAAATGTTGCTAAGCTTTTGTGTTGGCTTTGTTGTTAGTTCAACAGCATCACTAGTGTAACGATACAGTTCTGGAAATCATGTTTATTATTTGAAGGCCTTTTGATTCTGTGTATTCGGCATCTCCAAGCCCTGCATCTCACATCAATATTACTGCAGTGCTTTCATGTACGACTCTGAGCTACTGTGGTATATCTTAAATAAAGGGTGGCTTGTCAAGTTTGTTGACCAGTATTTTAACTCCTATTTTCTTTTCTCTGAGGAAGTCTGTATAGCAGGGAACTTAGACTCAGGACTCTGAGGTTCTAGTCCTGGTTCTACCTGGGACTTCCTTTGTGGCCCTTAGTAACTCACTTGGGCTCAAATGTTCAAACCTGGGTGCCTCAATTTAAACACCCACATAAGTGGCTTGATTTTCAGAGGTGATGAGCACCTGCAGCTCCCAGTCAAGTCAACATGCCTTGAGATCCTTAGATAAAAAATTCCATGAGTAAAGTATCTAAATATGTTACTTGTATTATATCTGTCTGAAAAATATCAGTGATACACATTGTATCTTAATTAATAGTATGAAGGCAGAAAGAGGCAAGGTAACGAATTTCATTGTCAAGATCCATTGTTATAAACTAACACTGAGGGAATGGAAGCTATTGTACAAATTATTAACCTCCTTTATAATATCCTGAGTCATGATCTGCCTTCAAACACAATGACACAGATGATTCAGAGTTAAGATAGAAAACTGTTCTCTTAAGAGTCATCTTCTTGTGTAAAAGAAGAAGGCACCACATCCTGAATGGAAGATGGTGTGTGCAATTGCCCTTCTGTGCTGTGTCTTCAACTTCTTTTACTAAGTCTTAGCAGAGAGAATAGAAGGATTGTGCTCACAGGATAGCTACCATTGTGTAGCAGCAGGATTGAGCTCCACAAACCTTCCTTGTTGTATTGGGTACTAGCTGAGTTTGGCAAGGACTTTTGCAGGGTTTCCCTATACAGTACACAGAGTGGGTTCAGCTCTAATGAGCTGGGTTTCCTGTTTGAGGAGTTATTAAGGTTTCAGTTTGGCAAATCTTTCATTTAACGTTCCTATAACATACTGGGATATATGGGAGAAAAAGGGCATTTAACAGTAAGGCAGCTTCTGGTGAATAAGCATATAACACATTTTGGGAACTGTATGAGGGAGGACGAACCGGTTAAGTGGGTGAGTAAGCAGCCTCCGTATCCCAGACAACAGCACATATACCTGGAGAGTCTGCTATAGGCTGTACAAGCTGGAAAAGGGGCGGAGAGTGAGTGGGAACAGGGTGTGAGCATCAGAAGAAGTTGCTACTCTGCATTCCATATGCAGCAAGGGCTGAGTAGGGCCTCCAGCATGGGTAGGTCCCTCATGGTACTCCACCTCAAGAGCAGAACAACCATCTGCAAGCACAAGGAGGTAATTGCGTAGTCAGGCCACGATAGTGCACCCAAATATGTTTGCATATGGTGGCCCTGCACACCCCTGAGTGAGGGCAAGACCATCTGATCTATATGAACAATAGCTCTCTCATAGCAGAGTTCAAATCAGCAGACACTTCCGGCAACAGTTTACTTCAAAGTCACTGCAAATGCATGTGGAGAGAGGGCATAGCAATGTCTCCATCAGTGCACTGTCTGTATACATACATTCACTACTCCACAGGTAACCCAGTCACATGCTCTCAGAAAGGGATCACAGTGCTGATCAAACTGTTAAGCAAGTAACTTTCATTCACAGTCTGGCTTGGGCCACAAAGGGGTTGCTTATCCATACAGCAGATCAGCACATGCATATGTCTGTGCTCGCAAATCCTTGATTTCTGCATGGACATGTATGGAACATGCAAAATGTGCGTGCACTTTTGAAAACTTGGGCAGTTTTTTTTAAAGAGAAATGGATGGCAACTCACAGTTTCACTACTAACATCTCATTTGGGGGGGAGGGAGGCATTGAATTAAATATTGGGGTTGATTTTCAAAGATATACATGGGATTTTTGTTCACTGTTTCCCATGAAAATCAATGGGAGTTTTACAGTTCAAACACTGAGAAATACTGAAAACACTCCTATTCATGTTAGACATTCATTTTGAATATATTTGAAGATTGCATTTTCTGTTTTATGCTATAAAAAGAATAAATCAATTGAAGCTGAGTGATTATAGTCTACTCCAGGATGGATTTTAAATTAGTGTTAGTTAGTTACTTACCCATACTGCCAGTAGTGGCTTTGGGGGTGGAGCAATCTCTGCAGAGCTGCTGTATTTCCCCTTGTGATCCTACACAGGTGAGCAGGAGGAGAATGGGTGGAGTCTTGGCTTGCTTCCACCCTAAAACTCTGGCCAGCACAGCTGTGCCAATACGCTGGGGGGTGAACACTGTGTCAGGTATACAGCTGGCACATGGTATGTCTCTGAACCCAGAGTAGAGGAGAAACAGGGAGGCAAATTGTGACTCTGTATCACAATTGCTTCCCAGTGTGCTCCTAGGACAGTGCAAAAATGCAGTGTCCCATTCCCAGGGCTTGGAGCCCTCTCTCTCCCCAGTTAGGTTATCCTACCAAGCATGTCAGCTGGGACTTAATTTCCTTTATTTATAAATTAGAGATGTACAATATTTTGTTTTTCAAAGTAACTCTAAACAATTGCTTTGGGCTGTTAATGAATATGCTGAATGTGCAGTGTTTTTCATTCTGTACATCTCTGAATAAATGCATATCATTCCATATGAAATTACCATCTCCTGTTTCTGATTAACTGTCATAATTTGTTACCACCCCCCTATTACATAACATGGAAGTATAGTGTGAGAATTGTATTATGTCAAAGATGTAATAAAACTGCTGATGGAACAAAAGCCTGAGAAGATGGAAAAAGGATCCCAAAGTTCAAACAGCTCATCCACCTAGCAGAAAGTAGGGATGTTAAAAGGATGTTGGATCTCTTTCTCTCTCTGTCTCTCTCTCTCTCTCTTTTAGTCATTTGCTTCTTGAGCTGGGATGTCTTTCGGTAGGTTATAAATGGTAGGTTTTTATGTATGTTCCTGGTAAGATAAATGCAGTTTTGTGATACTGTGGAACATGCCAGCATGAATGATAACGGCATAATGACCATAATAGGTGAATAATTTCAAAAGCCCCTCAACTCTACAAAACAAGCCTATGGAATCAAGATGTATTTGTGTAAAAAATATGGCCTGTGCGGACTGGACTGGAAGGCGTTGTGGCATCCTAGCCAAAGACAGGGTCTCATGATTACAATGGCCTTTGGATCAGGCCCATGATGCTCTTCTCCTACCATTACTCATTTCCTCCCATCTCCCCAGCTCACCAAGTTACCAGTCCCTTATTTGAATCATTTTTTTCCTCCAGAATTGTCTCCGTTTTTGCCCAATTGTGTACAGTTAAGAGAGGTGCAACAAGTGAGCTGAATCCCTCAAGAAAGAAGCCGGACTCTGGTCTGTTCTTGAGTGAGTGCATCTGTTCCAGTGGTGTGGTGGTGGTGCACCCTTGGATGAAGATCTCCAGGCAACCACCTCCTTAGCCTCTACCTAAGGTCACCCTGATTGGTTCCAGAATGTAACATTTCTGGAAGACTTCCATTTCCCCGACCTCCTCCTATGACCCCCTAGAATAAAATGTATTAACGAATGATACATCTTTTAGAAAAGACGAGATCATCAATGTTTAGGTGTGTTAGCCTATCCTATTGTTGCTTTCTCACTTATTTAATGTTAAGTTCTAAAGCCATTTTAAATACATGTAGAGCTTTTTGAGAGGCAAGACATTTCATTATGCCTAGAAATAAAACCAGACAGGATGATTATGTGCCTTGGTTTTGAATTCCAGACGACTGGCTGGCAAATTAGTGTGGGTGCAATTAAGACTACAATAGCTTGCCCGAATACAAGCTCTGAAAGATCTGGCTCAGGACTTTGAAGAAAAAAATCCCTTGAAAATGTGAACGTGCCAGGTCACACTGATGACTAGAGCCAAGCTCAAAAGCGGGCACTACCATCACTGTCTGTACTTGATGAGGAATCTGGGGTTTTGCCAGTGGAGGCTCCTCAGGGGAGGAAAAGCAGGATCTTCCTCTTCTAGTCTGATATGGAGACAGTATGACCTTAGTCATTGCTGCAAGCTGGCTCTGGGTACAGAACTTTGTGTTAATTTTGTCTGCCAACTTTCAGACATCATGAGCCTTCTCCGGGTATTGCCCTGTCAATAGCAACCATTGAATCTCTTTTCTTTTGAGGCCTGCTTCTTCTCTCACACCAGAATAGCTCTATTGATTTCAGCAGATTTACCCCGACGGAATCAGACCCTTTGTGGGTTTGCACAGATTAAATCATTTAACATCAAAAATATTTTAATGGCTGCTCAGTTTATGGAGTAAGCTATAGATAGCATGACAAAAAATCTTCCTTTTCTTTTTTTTTAATTGAAACAAAATACGCAAAATACATTAAATCTAATTTTAATGAATTTTTGCATTCATTTAGATCTGTGTATGCTTTATCATGCTGTTTAGCATAAGGCCATAATGATGGCAGAATGCAGTTGAAGTGATGCAATTGAAGTGTTGGTATTGGAACAGCAAGTTTAGCTGTATCTGCCTAAATATACATATATACATAATACATATGTATAGTTAGGCAGATACAGCTAAACTTGCTTTTCCAATACCAATACTTATATATATATCAGTAGCATAATAATTTTGATAAGACCGGGGACCTGATTCTGTTTCCATTTACTCTTATGTAAATCATGATTAACTGCATTGAAGTAAGGTTGCTACATCTAGGTAATACCACTGTGAAATCAGAATTGGGCCCATAAATTACAGCTCTGAAGATTGGTATTGCAATTCTTTATCCATCTTAAAATTTCAAAATGGCACCGCAGGATATCAGCAACTAGAGGAGGTTGAAATTTTCTAAATTTTGATGAAAAAATGAGAAATTAGCATAGGAACTCAGTCATTATTCGTGCTCAGGCTGCTGACTTTATGTTGATAGTCTATATAGACAGATGCCTTGTTTTATTTAAGACTCTGTATTAGCAAAAGCAGATTGTGACACCATAAGATTAGATATGGGCCCAGGCTGCAAAGTTCTGAGCTGCCCTCTGATATGAACTGCTCTAACGTTCAGGGAGAGAGGAGGCTTGTGTAGACTTTTATAGATTTAGGGAGAAGCTGGTAAGTTTGGATCTTATCTTCCCTGAAGTTCACGATAATTAGGATTGAGAGGCTTAGTTTGAGCCCATCTCTATACAAACCCAAAGAGACCAAATGGATCCATCACAAAAAGTAAATCTAAGCAAAGACTTGAGGCCAGAACTCTGTACTATGAGGAATTATGCCAGTGAATAATACTGTACTGATAAGGAGGAAACACATCCTTTTAGTCATAATGATCTGCAACGTGAGCAGTTCTCAATCAAGGTAAGGCCTCCCACAACCTACCTACAATCCAGTACATTACTTATAGATTACAACACAGGGATGGAGTAGGGAAGAAGGCAGGTCGCATGGTAAAGCCACATACATAGTCATTATTTGTATAAAGAAAATTTGGTGTGTGCTTTATGTGGATAGTTTGTTTAGCAATGTTCATGGCTTTCCCAGGCAGTAACTGGAATGTCCTTTCTGCACTTTGTACTAGCCTTAGATCTGAAAAGACAGACTTGCCTCAAGTTGAGCAATTGGAAAAGTGCAGCATGGCTCACTGAGCAACATCTTATTAAACCTTTATCCCTGCTCCAGGACAGGTTGACTTCCCAAAACAATGGAGAGCCAGCTAGACAGAAGAGCCATTTAGGATAAAGTTCACTGTGTCCCTTGCAGTCAGATCCCTGTCTGGTTGAATGTTCTGGAAATTGCAGGACACTGAAGGGAATCCTAAGCAAACACTACATAGTGATCAGGCAGTGTTTCTACAAGTTCTCGGGAAATATGTATTTGGGAACAGGTGCTGCTCATGTCTGAAATGCTGCTTAGTGACGGGAAAAGTCTGACAACGATGTGAGTAAGGAGCAAGCAACATTGCCATAAGGAGTGGTTGTAGGTAGGTCTCTATGCTTAGCATTGTGAGAGGTATCAGTTCTTGAAGGGGGCATTGGGGATGATTGTCCATAACTTAGTTTACAGTGGGGTGGGGGAGCTCAGGCTTGAAAAGCATGGGATACGCTCAGGGATTCTTCAGTCCTGTAGTACCAATGCACAGCATCCAAAGAAAGGGAGGTATTTTGGAGTAGATAATTGACACCTTTTACTGCATTCTCTTCACTGCCCATGCCATAAGCAAATGCATAACAGTCATGAATGGGTGGGCATGAGACATACATCTCTCAGCTGCTCATTGTGGGGAGAATCTTATCCCAAAACCATCACTTTTACAGGCACTAAAGGATCTTAACCCTGCAGAACCAGGAAACACAGGAACTGGCGTATTGGATCAGGCCAGTAGTTCATCTAGTCCGGAATCCTGGCAACAGCTGAGGTTTAGCTGCAGAAATGTATGTGTGCGCGGGGGTGGGTGGGGGGAATGTGTGGGAAGAAGGAGAATTCAAAGGAGACCACACAAAGGGCTCATGCTTCAAACAGAGAAAAAGCTGTTGTGATAACTTGGCCTCCAAATTTACCCTAACTGTGAGCTCCACTGTGAAAAGTATGTGAACGTTCCTAAGATTTCGCAATAACCTATCATAAAAAACGTTGCTGGGAAAAGATGCAAAAGCAAGACAGAATGACTGAATCAGCCCAAACAAAATCAGCCCTACGAACATCACTTAACGACTATGTTAAGATTGTGCCAGATAAACAAGAAAAGTGTGGAACCAAAAATCGATGAGCCAAAATTGGTGTGTTGGGAAACTAGGCCTAATTGGTGGGCAAACGAATGAGGGGAGGGACTGTCCCACCCACCATTCCCTTTGTGGGTCCTTAAAAGAAAGAGACGTGGGGGAGAAAAAATTGACTAGTGGAGTGAGCTGCACTGTCATGGCTGCAAAACCCACTATCTCCTGGGACCCCTGGACTTTGTCATCCTGATCCTGAGAGATGATCCAGGCCAGAGAGAGGGACCCAGGCAACACTGCCACCTCTACTGGCTCCAGCTGAATCCCAGCACCACCTGGGATGAAACGGGGATGGACTTTAACAACAACAGCCCCAGCCCATCTCAGCTACTACTTTTCCTTTTTCCAAAAGGACAGTTATTTCTACTTTTGATACCATCGAAGAGGTAGTGAAACAAGGGCGTTTTGCCTTCTAAAAACTCTTTCCAGCTAAAGGGAAAGGGAACAAGAGATGATGTTACAATGAAAGCCTTATTCAGTACTGTACTTTTCAAATGTTTTAACTGTTTTTTCCCTTCTTTTTTTTACCTTTAATGAAAGGTTATAAGAATTTTTAGTGGTGTTTGCCATGGTACTAAGCAGGCTGATGTCTCTGTATACTAAACCCCAGACCTTGTTTAACACTCTTCAATGTTGGACAGTGACTGGGTTGTAACAACACTTTTGGCCCATTTATTCCATTTAAATTAATACAAAGTCACATGTTCCACGTAAGGCATGGAGCTGTGCTCTGTGGTGTCTATGCCACAGCAAAAAGCAGTAATTTGGGAGTGCAGCTGACAGATCTGTGGCTGTGTGGGTCCACTGGTTGGTACCTGCATAGTTTAGGAGCAAGGACTACTGCATCTATATCAGGGTTGTAGCAGTAGTCACAAAGTCGTACTACTGTCCCTGTATAGTCTGGGAGGGGAAGACTCCCAACCTCCCAAGCACACAGTCACTATGCCTCAGTGGGGTCTCTTCTTAAGTTTCTCTAGGGCAGTATGGATCTCCAGCACATCCAGCATGGGCTAATGCACACAAGACACAACTGAGTACAAAATCAATAGGCCAGAGGGAATAATATGATTGGGTATGGAAGGTTCCAGTCCAAAATGCATGGTTTGATATGTTAAACACCCCTCCAATCCATAAATTGGAAGGAAAACAAACAAAAAAAAATCCTTGTAAATAGGTAATTAACATATGGGGTTTTTTTTAAAGTCCTGGGGAGCCTCCAGTTCTTATGATCATAGGACTGTGTCCACACATTATCGAGAAATATCAGCTTCAACCTGAGCTACTCAGTGTCTTCGAGTAACAGCCGTGTTAGTCTGTATTCGCAAAAAGAAAAGGAGTACTTGTGGCACCTTAGAGACTAACCAATTTATTTGAGCATAAGCTTTCGTGAGCTACAGCTCACTTCATCAGATGCATATCGTGGAAAAGAAAGCTTATGCTCAAATAAATTGGTTAGTCTCTAAGGTGCCACAAGTACTCCTTTTCTCAGTGTCTTCGGTGTCTACTTATAACCCATTTTAAAATAAACTGTTTTTACTCTACAGACAGCTGAGTTTACAGAAATTCCTTTCATTTTATTTACAGCCATTTTTTAAAGTTTTCCCTTTAGAGTGCATCAACATAAGACTTCCTGCACTGCAGGCAGGGCCCAATCCTGAAGTCCTTAGTCAGGCAAAACTCCCATCAAAGTCCATGGTAATTTTACCTGAAAGTAGCACAGCTGGATCAAGCCTGCAGTCTCATAAAATGTCTGTCTGTTGTGCCAACTCTGAGTCACAGGACCTCTACTCAGCATGGACTGCACGTTCTAAAATGTGGCATTGTGTCCCTGGTCTATGTTGAGGTATGGAGCCAATGTGTAGTGGTGAAGTGGAGGTTCCTTGAACTGCTCTTCCTTTCAAAGGCAGAGAAATACCATGGATCTGGGGGCAGCATGCTTAACAGCAACCTCTAGCTGCTAGTGCAGAAAGGAATAGTGTGCATTTTCCCCAGCTCCTACTTCCGGCTGTCTTGGAGGCATGGACCACCTCCCAACACAAGCACTAGGTCAACATCCTGGTAGACATCTGCATGGGTTCCAGTGGGATAGGAGAAAGAAGAAGCCCCCTGGTCCTCTCCTACCTTTCACACCAGCATAGATTCAGGTAGAATTTGCCTTTGTGTACTAATAAGCAAACCTATTTGGTTAAACATGTACAGTAATAGTCATTGACAGATCATTGCTAATACAGATTAGGCCATGCTGTAACCATATCATTGCACTCATTGACAAGGCTGTTTGGCATGTTTTAGCATTGGTATTTATTTGTATTACAGCAGTTCCTAGAGATCTCAACTGAAATCAGAGCCCCATTATACTAAACACTGTTAAAACATATAATAACAGAAAATCCCTATCCCAAAGAGATTAGGATCTAAGTAGAATTTACTTAGATTGCAAACTCTTTGGGGGCAGAGGCAGTCTCTTTGTTCTGTGTTTGTACAGCACCTAGCGGCATGGGGTCCTGGTTCATGACTGGGGCTCGTGGGTGCTACCACAATACAAATAAAAAAAACAAACAGTGGAAGGTAAATTTGCCCAAAGTCACATGGCAGATCATTGGCAGAGCTAGGAATAGAACTCAGGTGTCCAAACACCTAGTTGTGTCTTATCTGCTAGACCACACTGCCTCTCTAAAGTAACTTAATCCTCTTTACAGCTTTCTTACAGTTGATATTTGAGACTAATGTGACAGAATTAACTCTGACTTGATATTTTCCAAAAATACAACTTTGCCAAATTCTCAGTTTTGTTTGCTATTTTGATAGGTCTTCCCTAAAATGTATATTATTCCTTTGTGGTTATTATAGGTTCCTGTTAAAATCAATAAGAGTCGTGGACTTAAACTCCCTTACCTCTTGCTGTAAATTTAGAGCAAGGTGAGTCTGGGGCTGAAGCAAACGGTGTAAGTAGAAGTATTGGAAGTGTTATGATCCCTGTGGATTTTTCAGTCCTACTCATTTAAAAAAAAAACTCTGCTTTTTATGGCTTAAGCCTCCACTCATTACTCAGTCAAAACTCTCATTGACACAGAGGTACAGAGCGAAGAAAGCTGCAGTTGTGAACTGAGGTCAGGATCTCATCTGTGTTATGGAATAACATTCAAGGTTGTATACTTTGGATTTGCCTCGAGTAGAAAAAGAGGTTAGGTTGAGATTAGTGAATACAAGGTAGTTCTTAGTCTCTCCTGTGCCACTGACACATTGGGTTGTCCAGTGCCTCCACTGATTATAGTTGCTCCATAGTTGTGATACTTTTTCCCAGGTGATGCCAATGCATTCAATATCCTCTGTCACTATCTTCTGCCAGTTCTTTTTTAGCCGTTCTCACTTTCTTCTTCCTCCCTCCGGTACGTTCAATGCTTGCATAGCCTATTTCCCATCTTCTATACCACCGTTCTTTTGATGATGTTTTCTAACATGTCTGCTCTGTCAGCTCCCTTATTCTCGGATTTATTGTTTTGTCTTTCCATGAAATGTGCGGTATCTTCTTAGCCATCTGTGATGAGAAGCCTCCAATCTTGTTTTGTTGGCCAGGTCTCTGCTCCATATAGTAGTATGCTCAGTACAGTTATGTGGTATAATCTGATCAGTTTGGCATGGAGGCCTCATGTAGTGAGGAGGTGTGACCTCCCTCTGAAATTGACAGAACCCGCTAGACTGCGTTGGTGCTCACCCCTGCCAGAACACCCTAGACTATCTGCTGCCCTGCCCTGAATGAGGGCCTGGGGCTTCAGACTTTGTTGCTCTGCCCTGCCTGCAGGCCAGAGCACCCTACACTATTTGCTACCCTGCCCTTACTGGGGGTTGAGGCTCATAGACTGCTTTACTGCTCCGCCTGGCTTGAGGGCCTGAACACTGGGAGCAGCTAATTCCCCTTTTTATATCACCTTCAGAGGTGCATGCCAGTGGGGAGGCATGGCCTCCCTCAGAGATTAACAGGGAGGGATGGCCACGCACTCTTACACCTCTCTTTGACCAGATGTTGTTCCACCTTCAAAAACGATGTTTGCTTTTCCTAATCTCATATGAATATCTTTATGAAAGCCACATTAAGATGTCATCACACACCCCAGATAGCAGAATGCTTCTACCTATTTGATTTATTTTCCATCCGCATACAACTTTGTATCTGTTGTCCGGTTTCTTACCTTCATAATCTTAGTGTTCTCTGCATTTACTTTCAATCCAACTTTTCTATTTCCTGTTCTACCTTTGAGATAAAGACAATCATTCCACTCCATGTCATATGTAGTAAAGCAATGTCTTTTGCAAAGTCAAGGTTGTGTAGCTCATCTCGCTTAACCCATTTTACTCTGTCCACAATACCTTTTGTTGCTAATGCAAAGAGGAGGTGATAACACACAACCTTGCCTAACTCCAGACACAATACAGAACCACTCACCCAGGCCAGTATCTGATCTTACTGTACTTCCACTTCCATCATATAATCTCCTTATTATTAGCTTGTCTGGCATTCCATAGCTCCTAGTAATATTCCACAGGGTCTCTCTGAGAACGCTACTGAATGTTTTCTTAAAGTCAATAATGCTGAATAAGACAGGGTTTTGCCAAGCAGTAGCTTTTTCAATGATCCTTTGAAGAGTGAATATGTGTTCAAAACATTGTCTACCTGGATAGAACCAAGCCTGCTCTTGTAATATTTCATCCCCTGCTTTCTTCATTTTATTCAGTCAATTTTTTGCCTGTGATTGATAGCAGTATAATACCTCTCCAGTTTATATACTGAATAAGATCACCCTTTTTTCGGCAATGCCACAATGAGGCCATCTTTCCAGTCTTGTGGCACTTGTTTTTTCACCCATATTTCATCACAGAAACAAAGAAACACAGACTAGATTCCAGTGCTTAACAGGACCAGGCTAATGAAAGTATGAAAGACAAATGGTCAAACTGGAAGAAGACAATAGTCGAGATAGCAGAGGAAGTAGTTGGCCACCGAAGAGAGTGGAAGAAAGATGCATGGATTACATCTGGAATGTGGGCAGCAACTGATGAGTGGAAAGCTCTTGAAGGCAAAAATGGAAGAGTGCGAGAAACAGGCAGAATTTTTAGAATCAGATGTAAAATACAGAGAAAAGGACAAAGATTTAAAGAAGAGATTCAGGCAAGATATAAATGTCTGGATTCAGGAGAAGGCTGCAAAGGTAGAAGAAGCAGCATGGAGGGGAGACTTAAGGCAACTCTATAGAATAGTGAAAGGACTCTCAGGAAGAACCAGGCCATCACAGGTTATGCCCGTCAGGGATTCTCCTGGACAGATTTTGAAAATGCATGAACAAGCCAGACAATGGAAGAAACATTTCCATTCTGTATTAAAACTATCCAGAGCCAACACTCATGCAGGTTCCAGAGAAATATGAATGCTAAATTAGAAAAAGAAGAGGGACTAACAACACCTGATAAAATTAAAGCAGCCACCAAAGGCTTCAAATGGAGGAAAGCTCTTAGGGTTGACCAAATTCAAGCAGGGGTATTAAAGGCGGTAGACAAATTCTGACTGAACAGCTACCAAGTTAGTAACATATTCACTAACTGATCTACGTGCAATCTTTCCCTATTGTAGAGGCAGGTTTACATCTTTTACCTTGATTAACTAGACAAGGTCCACCCTGGGTTGAGGTTCTAGGGTGGACCTCAGACAGCTAAATCTAGGTAAACGATGTGTTAACCTGTGTCTACAGTAGGAAAAAGCCCAGGGTTAGCTAACATAGGTTAGTTAATCCTGACCTAATCTTGACCTTTCCTCCTGATCTAGAGAAACCAATTTAGTTGCTGGAAACTATCTCAACTTCTGACCTGTCTGACTAGATTCCTCACATGTTCAGCTAAGTTTGCACTATACACTTCATATTTTCAGTGTTTATAACTTCAATCTATTAAAATTTGCTAAACCCTAAAACATGGTGGACCTGTTTTCTTCCGAGGAGAATGTATTATTAAATAGTTTCAAAGGGTTGATTCAGTAGTATTTTATTTCGTATGAAACAAGATAAAAATATAGAAATTTAACATTTTTTTTTTAAATTTGTGTAACAGGGCATCAACTGACTTTAAAAAGATATTGTACCACCAACCAATCCATAGTAATGTTCTGGTTGCTTATTTTTTCATTTTTTTTTTTAAAGACCTAAGACATTTGACTGAAAGAAGCCATTGCCCAAACATCTTTAATATTTTTTCTAAGGATTTTTATGAAGGATCCTTTCAGTTGAACTGCATGACACTAGAGACTATACAGACAGGGAGAGATTGAAAATTCAGTCTTGGGAGGGGTGAAGCACTCCCAAACTCAAATAATTGTACAGGATTTGCAGCTGCTCACTCAGTCCTTCTGAGAACGACAGCCCAGTGCCTAAAAATGGCCTTGATTAACACCCTGCCATTTGTACTGTGGGAATTACAATGCACACTGGAAATGCTGCACCCTTTGACTTTTCAGAGAATGGGGCCTACTTCAGAGGATCTTACAAAGTTCTAAATGCCCTTTTGGAGCCAATGGGAGTAAAGGGCGCTCCGCACATTTCAGGATCAGGCCCTTATCTACCCATAACCCAGATTCTTCAGTGCATATACAGTAGTAGATTAATCTGTTATTGGTTCCAGCATTTTTGAAGAGACATTAGAATGATAATTCTAGTGTTCTACAGACTTCCATTCTGCTGTGGTATACCTCAGTCCCTCCTATTCTCTGCCTGTGGCACATAATAGTTCACTATCCTGTGGGCTGTAATACTGTGGTCTAATTTTGGTTGTTGGGTTTAGTGTCCGAATGCTGAGTGGTGTTGATGGCTTATGACATACAGGAGGTCTCATTAGATTATGTGGTTGTCCCTTCTGGCCTTAAACTCAATGACTATGACAACAGACCAATATTGTGTGTATAGAACAATACGATTGTGTGTAACGTCTTTCCTATCAATTACATCCCAAAAGTTTTTAAAGAATTATATATTAAAAGACTGAGAATAAGAATAAGGTATAAATCACAGAAAACTCTTATGACAACATTAGGTGGTGAATAAATTAGAATATAAAAGGATAAGGCCAATAATAGAGGGAGAGAAAAAATTAAAGTATCAATTAAGGTATGTTGTAAGACATGTACAATGTAAGGTAGAAATATAGGAAGGCTGCTTCATGGAACAGAAGCTACAGGAGAGAGGCTCTCTCATAGCAGTGGGCTGATTATGCGAGGGGACAGAGAAGGCAGGTGCTAGACAAGCAGGTAGAGTAGAGAGAGAAGAGACAAGATGTGTGGAGCAGACTACTACAAACCATGGAGAGTTTTAAAAATGTGGGGGGATAAATTCTACTCTCATTTACACAGATGCAAATCCCATGAATTGGAACAGAAGTTGCACTTGTGTAACTCTAAGCAGAATTGGGACAAAAGAAAATAATTTTGAACAGGATCGTGAAATGAACACGGGAGCCAGTAAGGTGGATTGTGAATGGTGGAGGGGTGTGTGTGTGTGTGTGAGAGAGAGAGAGAGAGAGAGAGAGCGCAAGCTGCATTCTTTACCTTCTGGAGTCTGGAACATTGGGAGTTAAGAGGAGTGAACTGGAGATGAAATCATGGATGATTATACAGGTACATTATACTAGATTAAGTTATTTGAATTTTATTTGAATTTCATTTTATTTACATTGTAGGTGAAGATTGTGAATGCCTCCCCAAATCCTTGGTACTAATGAAGTACAGTACAGTGCAGTGAAATTCAGTCAAAGGCACTGTTAGCACAGAACAGGGGAGGTGCACAAAAAGGTGCACACCTCTATGTTGGATGTCACCAGCAAATAAATCCATGTCTGAAATGTTTGCCAGAGTTTATCTTATGCCTGGGGAAAGGATGGTAGCTTTCTTGCAAACAGCAATGACATCTTTTCTGTGTTGCTGCTGACTAGGATCTGCCAGGTCTCACTCAGTGCGGGGGGGGGACGGACTCCCCCATTTTGTGCTAGAGCAGTGTCTGGTGAATAATTCTATGCTGGATGCTAACCTGAGCCAGATACACTCTGATAGGTAGGCATGTGTGTGAGAGCTCAATATGGAGAAAACTCTAGTGGCTTCTCCAGGGGGCGGGGGGAGCTCCAGAAAGAGGTGCCCCTGGAGCTGTCAGAGGTGCTGTTGAGTGAAAAAGCAGGGCCAGGGTGAGCTTCATTTCCCTTGTCCCCACTTGTCAGATTCACTTGGTTAAATTTCTTGCTTTAAAGCTAGTGAACCTGCATATTCCTGTTCTCTGGTCCCTGCCCAACTTGGCTGGCTGAGCTGCCCATCAATCCTCCCCAGCCCCTTTTCCTACCATCCCCAGTGATTGAAGGAAGCAAATGGAGTGGGTGGAAGGGAGTGGTGCAGATAAATTCATATCTGAGGGTCCAATAACACCCAAAAGCATAGGAGCAACAGCGACGCACACACAGCGGCAACAAAACCCAGGCTCTCATGTTGGTCTCATAGCAGAGGCAAACACAACTGTTGCTTGCCTAGGCTGCTAGTCTGGGACAATTTGAATGAAGGGAACTATTTTTAAATGAGTGCCACCTTAAGGTGTCATCTACGCAGCAGAAAATACTGTGTTTGGTAACCCAATGAAAACCTAGTTCACCCTGGCAATCTGGAAAGGACAGAACCATTCTAAACAGTTCCAAAACTATCCTACAGTGCTGGAAAGTCCACAGCTGTAGCATGACTTGTGACCATGGTGATCTCAGGAATCTCCTGGTCAAATCTGGATCACTAACCCTACCCAGCACCCCCTTGAGGCACACCAAGTTTCAAAGCAAGCTGAGTATCTGTGAGGATTTAAAATAGGTAAAAGATTTGAGCTGTAAACTGAAAGTTGGTCCTAATCTTTTAACCATTGGAGACCTGGGGCTCCACTATAATCTGTCCTGACAACGCTACTTGACTAAACTATTCCAGGTGAGTTCTGTGTTATACCTTGGATATATTTTCTTCAGGAGAGCTGACACCTTAAAGGCTCTCTATCTAATCTAATCTATCCATAGTCCCCTCTACCTTCAATTAGGGCTGCAAATTCCATTCCCACCACCATAAGGCACATTTATAGAAGCATGTTTTTGTTTGTTCATTTTCAGTAAAAAAATAAATACCCTTCCCCCACCCCGTATGCTTTCCATTGCCATATGGGAGACGAAGAAGGGAGTTTTGCATTTGGAGCAATACATGCAGTGAGGTTCATGGCTCTTTTTAGGGAGTAAATGCCACAGTCTTGGGTCAACCCCCTTGAAAGCCCAGGCTCCTGGCCACAGGTGCTTCCCCTTGAGACTGACAGGTGCCTGCGGTCTGAGCTGTAATAGGATCGGGAATACGCTGCTGTGGCTCGTTCTATAAGGCGCTTTGCTCTGCCCCCTCCTCCCTCTGCGGGCTGCTGTCCTGGGTTGTGTAAGAGGAGTTGGAGTGGCGTTGCCCTTTGAGGGTGATTTATGGGGCGGGCGGGCTGTGCGAGCCGAGCTGCGTGCACGGCAGTGTCACTCTCCCTGCCCCAGAAAAGGCGCCGTCGCTGTGTTTGTATTTGTCCCGAGCAGTCACATGGAAAACGGGTTCGCAGCGCGCCTCCGCCTCCCCTCGCCTAAACTTCAGCACCGGCTGGGATCGAGGAGCAGGAGCCGCGCTCCCAACCGGCTGCCTTTCGCCCGGCAAGGCGCTCCCGCCCTGCAAGGCAGCGGCCATGCCCGTGTGACAGCGCGGAGCCGCCACCAGGCTCGGCCCTCCCAGCCTTCGGGTGAGTGGATCGGAGCCTGGCGCTGCCCAGCGGAGTAACTGGCGGGGTGGGGGGGGGCGGTTTCGCCGCGGGTCATCCCTATGTGAGGCGGGGGCAGGCGCGCGCGGGGCACGCGCTGCCCCAGGTGGATCGTCGCCTCCCGGCTGCCTCCCCGCCCTGCAGCCTGCGGGTCGCTCGCCACCTTGAAGGCTGCGGGCGGGCTGGGCCGGGTGCGGGCGGGGGGCCGCCGGGCGCTGCTGCGTTTCCTTTCCCCTCCTTGCCTGTGCCCCCCTCGCTCGGGCGTGGTGCCTGGCGGAGCGGAGTCGTTCCTGCCAGCTGCCTTATTTGCGCAGCGGGTGCCAGGCAGGGAACAGTAACTTTACTCTCTCCTCTCCCAGACAGCCAGGGGAGGATGGCTCGGCCAGAAGGGAGGAAAGTGTGAATGAAAGGAGGAGGAGAAGAAAGGCATCCGCTCATCATTTTCGCCCGCCTCCCCCTCTCAAACTGGAATTGTATCAAGCCTTTAATTCAGTGGAAAGGAGTGAGCCATCCATGGAGACTCTCGCGCAGCCCGCGGCCAATAAACCTCCCAGCGGGTAAGAGACCTCCTGCCACACACTGGGCAGAGTTAGGAGGCGGGGGAGGGGGGGTTGTGGCTTCAGTGACTAGCCTGGGGTGGGGAGTGCGTTGATTTATTTTGGTAGGCTCCAGGAAGGTTTCCTACAATGCAATTGTACAGCGCCCAGCACAACGGGGCCACTCCTAGCCTGGGGACCCTGGGTGCTATTCTCATAATAATCATTATGAGATTATTTACCTCACCCCAGATCCCTCTCCTCCTACAAACCAAGGGTGACCATCTTCCTCTGTTTGCAGTATTCCCGCAGCCCTCTGGGGCACAGTTCCCTCTAAGCTGCGCACGTGTGCGTGCGCACACAGATCCTAAACCCTGCGCACACGGCAAAACACCGTGCGCACGGAAAATGAAATACTGCATTCAAGCCAGGCCGAAATATCATTTACGGGCAACTTGTGACATTGTTTGCCCGCCATCTATCAACACAGCCAGATTCTACTTGCTGGCGGGGGGGAGGGCGCGAAAGGGAAAGAAGGTTAAATTTCCTTTTTCTAAGTATTTAAAATGACATTTATAAAATAACATGGTGCAAAACTATTATTATCACAAATTGCAAATTAAAACTTTTTAAATGGATAAGCATTTTACTCGCTTGGGTGCATTTGCCTCATGGCACACAAATTTGAACTCTGTTTCAAAAATTTGCACAGAATAATTTTTTTGCACGTACGCCCTGTCAAAAATTAGAGGGAACGTTGCTCTGGGGATGGCAGCAAACAGGGGAAGCAGAGCTTTAGTTGCTCTGGGTGTGTGGTTTCCCTACTGCTTCTGGGGAGGTTTCCCAGGTAACTGGATTGATCTGAGCTAGGGAGCCCAGGCTCATATGTGTCAACAGTCCTGATCTGGCCAAGATTGCCCCCCATCCCCCCACCTCCAGCAGCCCCCTCCAGCCCGCCCCCTCAGCTGTTCACAGCATGGGGAGGAGATGGTGCTTGCTGCTCAGAAGGAGAGGGGTAGGAGAATGAAGCATAGCTGGCAGGGAAAGTGAAGCAAGGGAAGGTGCAGAGCTGCAGCCAGGAGAGGAGCCCCGAGGTTCAGAGGCCAATCCCTGAGGGACTGGCACTAATGGGGAGAGAAGGAAGGCAACCCCAAGGATAGAGTCACAAAGAGGGGGGGAAAAGAAGGGGAAACTGCTCTGGACTTTGACGGGATAAATGAGGAAGTCAGCCTGGAAGGGACGGAAAAAGTTCTGCAAAAGGGAAAAAGAAGGGAAGGAACTATGGGAATGATGTAAGGCTAGAAGAGGGTAAAGTGTAGGAACAGAGGAGGGACAGGAGGCACCATACGGAGAAGAATGATTGTTGAGGAATTTCAAGTAGCTTAAAATACACTAGGACAGGTATATACCCCCTCAGTTGCAGGAGGTTTAACAGCACTGAGCCGCAGCACATTCCTAGCAAAATATTTACAGTTTTGATAACTGTGTCCAGTGTTCCCTAGGGTGGGCCCACAGGCACAAACACAGCACGTGTAGTTATGTTTTGCCTTGTTCCTGTTACCTCCTTTTCCTCCGCCCTGTCCCTGTATGTCACTGCAATGGGGAAGATAACTGCAGGCAGAAGAGCTGGGAGGGAACGTTGTCATTCTGGAATCACAATGCAGGAGGTGCTGGAGTTCTGGAATTGTAATGTAGTTGCCAGGGGAAGAAAGTGTTGACATTTTAGAATCTGAACAGACTGGGATAATGTGATGAGGTTCTAGAATCACAGGTGACGAGGAGAAAGTGCTGGTGTTCTGGAATTAGAGCAGAGAAGGAGGGTGTCATGACTCTAGCTGTTGTGGGAAAATGGCTTATCGCATTTCAGCTTCCATTCTAGGTTAGCATTAGGAGGCTCCTGGGACAGTAATGCTCTTCCCTGCTGCTGCCACCCACTGCTGCTGCAGTCCCCAGGCTTTCAAGTGGCTCTTTTGTGGGGAAAAAAACTTTGTCCCTAAGTAACCACCCCAGCGTAACCCATATAATATAGATGGGGAACCTTAAAGGATAAATTAATGCTGAATGTCAAAGTGGTGACTGGTAAGTCCAGTTGCTAACTAATAAAACCAATATCATGAAGGTGTGGGTCATCATTTATTGGAGTAAAAACTTACCAAGCATTTAAGTCACTCTCTTTTCTCTCATCATACTAGATTGCTCTACTTCACACCATTTTCCAAGACTTGGGAAAGAATGTGATTCTTTCAAAAGTTTGCCATTTTATTATAGTTCAGCATACATAATATTGAAATGCAAAATCAGTAATTCTGGTATTTATACCTTAAATTAAACTAAGAAAACAAGTGTCTGATTTCTCTCCGTTTTAGTTGCAATAAAGCAGAGGATTGAAGTGTAACAGTGCTTTTGTTAATATAATGTTTCACTTTCCTACCTTGTCCACTTGTTTGCATTTGCTAGTTCTTGTAGTGTTATGACTGGTTTTCAGATCTGTGCAAGGAGTGGTGGATGCAGGACAATTGCCTCCAAAGGTATTCCTTAGTGCTGTACTAATAAAAACAATATAGGTACAGTATTTCTTTGGCCTGTAGGATGAAATGTCAGCTTGGTGGTAGTTGCTGATTTGAGGTTTAATTCATGTTAAAGATAGTTTTCTTTTTAACAGTAACCTCTTTGAGTATCTGACCCTATCTGAATAGGATCTCTTAAGATTATAATTTATTTTAAGGAAATAGTAAATCTGACATCTCTCTCCTGTATTTTTAAGGATTTGAGGCATTAACATAAATTAGTTTAAAAAGTGCTGAGGAATGGGAACTAAGGTGTGAATTTGAATATATGTTTTGAAGAATAAGTTTGTGTCTGAATTGTGACTATGATGAAAAGTCTACACCTGGATTGCTCTGTAAGTTTGTCTCTCTCACCAACAGAAGTTTGTGCACTAAAAGATATTACCTCACCCACCTTGTCTCTGTAATGGATACTTTAAGCTGTTTCACAACTTCGTTTTGGGAGGGCATATTATGTGCCTATCTCCAAGATTGCAACTGATAGAATGCCTGCATATATATTTAATTATTATGGATACTTCTAAATAAACCCCAAGTTCTCCATCCAGTTTTCGCTGAGTACAGTAAAACTGGAGTAACCCCACTGGAGTCGATGGACCAGATTCTGATCTCATGTACATGAGTGTAAATCTGGAGTATCTCCATAACCTTCAGTGGAATTATTCCAGATTTACACTAATGTGACAGTAGAATTTGTTTCAAAGGTGAGATGTGCTTAGAATGTGTTATTGTAAAGAATCTAAGTCTCATCCTTCTCCTGGTGAAGTTGGTGACAAAAGTCCCATAAACTTCAGTGAGGCCAGATAATCTATTTCATCAGACTTCAGCTCAGCAGTTGTATACCGTCAACTTGATTTGGATTTTTACACGACCTAATGCTGATGTATGCATGCCATCCACTGAAGATATAGATTAGTACGCTATTGAATTTCTGACTTTAGTATCTGATACTGATGAATATCTAATTTTGGTTCTTTACTACATTTTTCGTTACCATTAAATGAGAAAATAGGCGGTACCAATGAAATATGGGAAGAGGCTTGTTTAAACAGCTTTTTTTGGCTTGCCCGTATCAAGAAAATAAATGGAGAATATATATGGGTCTGTGGAAGGACCTGTTTTTCTCATGAAAGGACAAATAAGCTACCTGTATGAGGAAAAAAAATCCCATTAGACATGTTTCTGATTTCACTAGTAATTGACATAGTTAAATGAGAGCAAGAGGTTAAAATGACCTTTACTTTTAAATTTTTAACAAAATTTAAGCATAACTGTCTTTTGTCTCTGCTTAATCATTAATAGCACTATTACTAACTTCCTTTGTTAAACAGGTGAGCAAAATGAATGCATCATGTGGTCCACAGTAGAACAGTTTTACTATGTATTTCCTCCAGATAAATTTACTATAAGTAAGGCCCTACCAAATTAACAGCCATGAAAAACACATCAAGGACAGTGAAATCTGGTCTCCCCCTGTGAGATCTGGTCTTTTGTGAGTTTTTACCCTATAGTATACAGATTTAATTGGAGAGACCAGTGTGTCTCAAACTGAGGATCCTGACCGTAACGGGGTTGGCGGGGGGAAAGCGCAAGGTTATTTTAGGGGTGGTCGTGGTATTGCCACCTTTTCTTCTGCACTGCCTTCAGAGCTGGGCGGCCAGAGGGCAGTGGCTGTTGGCTGGGTGCCCAGCTCTAAAGGCAGCAGCACAGAAGTAAGGGTGGCAATACCATACCATGCCACCCTTCTGTACTGCCGCCTTCAGTGCTGGGCGGCCAGAGAGTGGTGGCTGCTGAATGAGGGTCCAGCTTTGCAGGTAGCAGCACAGAAGTAAGGGTGGCAATACTATACCATGCCACCCTTCTGAGCTGCTGCTGGCAGTGGCTCTGCCTTCAGGGCTGGGCTCACGGCCAGCAGCTGCCACTCTCTGGCTGCCTAGCTCTGAAGGTAGCACCGCCACCAGCAGCAGCGCAGAATTAGGGGTAGCAGTACCGCAACCCCCTACAATAACCTTGCAACTCGCCACAACTCCTTTTTGGGTCAGGACCCCTACAGTTACAACACTGTAAAATTTCATATTTAAATAGCTGAAATCATGCCATTTATGATTTTTAAAATCCTATGACCATGAAATTGACCAAAATCTACTGTGAATTTGGTAGGGCCCTAACTATAAGTAATACATGACACAGTTTCTGGGAGAATTACCCACTTAGGAGTGTGATAGAGTGTTGTTGTTTTTAAAAGTGAAATAACAATCTGACTAGAGTCTTGCAGTCTGCCCTCCCCCCAACACCAAGTATTTGTCAGTTTTGGATAATATTTTTAGAATTTATGATCTATGAAATATTATAATTACCAGTTCCTGGATGGATGTTCTATATAACAATTAGTAATGCTATATTAAAATACACATTTTCAGATGAGGAAGCTGATTTTTAAACTATGTAGTAGTGCCAACATGGGTGAAATTCACTTCTTTGCAGTGGGCCAGCACAAAGCATGTGCTTTACTTATGTCCCACTGAAGCCCTGATGGGAGGATCTTGGTGGGACTTAATTTGTCCATGGTCCCTGTGTAGGACCAAGTCCTAAAAAAAGTTTTAGTTGCACCTCACCTTGAACATGTGCATTTGAAAGGAAGAGAATCTCTCTGACTGTGTTATCTTCTTAGATAATGTAATAACAAATAGAAGCAAACATAACTTAAACTCTGCATTGCGGGCTAAATTCTGTCATTGGTTGTACAGATTCAGTTCTCATTGACATAAATGGGAGATGGAGATAAACAACAAGGAGTAGAACTTAGTTCATAGCAGATGTTATAATCAAGAAATACACTAGTTTAAAACATTGTTCACTAGCAGCATAGGGCCTGCTGCTCTTCCTAGTGGTTTCAATGGGAGTAGGGGCATGTCTCTGCTCTTGCATTTCAGGGGGAGTTCTGGATGCTCAAGGAATTCAGCACTGAGTCCTAGGTGAAAGGATAGTCATATAGTTAAAGCACTGAACTGAGGGCTCATGAGATCTGGGCTCAATTCCTACTTTTCATGGGCTCAGTCTTGCAAGGTGCTGAGCATCCTCACTTCTGATTGTAGCCATTGGGAGTTGCAGATGTTCAGCGTCTTGCCAGGTCAAGCCCCTGTGGACTTCCTGTGTGACCTTGTACAAGACCCTTTGGCTCTAATTCAGAAAATATCCTTATTCAGCAGGGCACTTAAGTGCTTTCTTGAATCAGAGCCTTAAGGTCTGTGCCTCAGTTCCCCCTGTGTAAAGCAGGATAATATTTCCCTACCTCACAGGGGCATTGTGAAGGTAAATACATATATACATTTTGGGAGGTACTTAAACACTACACTGAAGGGACCCTATGAGTACCTAGACAGATAAAAATAATATATCATTATTAGCAGTTACATTCAGACCTCAGGAAAACAAGCCTCTGAGTAAAGAATAGGCCAAGTTTTTAAGTCTTGTTTTGATTTTCAGTATAATTCTACTTAGGCTCCTTGTCTGTGTAGTTAATGTTAAATTACGTACCTCATGGAATTGCACAGCTAACTTTTTAAAATATTTTACTGTGTATTTATCTATCTTTACCATTTAACTCCCTAAGCCATGCATTTTAAAGGGCCAAGAAGACCTTCTGTATATAGAACATTACTCTGCACTATTTCTTTGCCTCCACTTGGACACTTCATTGAATCATAATATTCAGGCCTCAAAAGATTTGATATATACGAAAACCCTGAAGTGTTTTTATCTTTAAATCAAAAACTAGAACAACTGGAAAGCTTGACACTCTGCCTAACAGCACCTTCGTTATACTTTTATATAAGACTCTTGTCTAATGTGTAGAATAACTGATGTGCAAGGATGATGAGGACAGAGTGTGATTAGAAATGCAAACAAATATTACAGTAAATCTTTTAAACATTCTCTGCCTCCGCAAACATGCCTACTAATGCAAACATGCCTACTCTGGGCATCATCCCTCATATTACAAATAGTAATAACCACCTGGAGCCAAATTCCACCCTCCTGTACACACAACTCCCATAGAATTCAGTGGGAGTTGTGTATATAAGGGGGAGGGATAGCTCAGTGGTTTGAGCATTGGCCTGCTAAACCCAGGGTTGTGAGTTCAATCCTTGAGGAGGCCATTTAGGGATCTGGGGCAAAAAATGGGGGATTGGTCCTGCTTTGAGCAGGGGGTTGGACTAGATGACCTCCTTGAGGTCCCTTCCAACCCTGACATTCTATGATATGTATCTTAGAGCTGAAATTTCCCCATAAAATATGTCCTAGCATCCTTGCAGACATAAGGCTTGATTCAAGGGTCTAGATCAGAGGTAATTCCATTGATGTTGACCGAGTTACATCAACATAAGACTGTGGGAAGAGAATCAAGCCCATTGCTTGCAACAAAAATAATCCCATTACAGTTTACATTTTGTATGAATACTGACATAAAATGAAAATAATTTTTCAGTTCATTATGACTGATACATCAACATTGTTAAAGACCATTGTAAAAATAAGCTATTTATTATATACTTATTTAAAAATAAGTTGGTTATACAACAGAATTGTCAGAAAAATGTAGTAGAACTTTCTTATTCTCTCAACCATTTTCCAAAGCCTCCGTTTCTGATTTTTCATGCTCTCATTCCATTCTCCCTTATTCTTTCACTATCTTTCTCTCTCTCCCCCTCATCATCCTCTTTCCCCCTTGTATATTTTGCATTCCCTTTCCTCTCATTCTGCTGTGCCTCCTGGGATCCTGTTAGTCCTAGTTAACCCTGCTATGCCATCTCCTACAGTGGTCTATATCCTTGTTTGTCCTCCATATCCTTTCCATGTAGTTTCTGTTTGATTTTTGCTGGCTTTTGTTCCTGTATCTTCAGAGCTGCTTCAATTCAGTTGGTTTTAGGAAAGCATTTGATTGCACAGGGATTAGTTACACTGGCATTCTGCTTTGATCTGGTTTACCTTTTTCCCCACCCAGGAAAGCAGCACCAATGGGATAGTCCAACAGCCTGGAAATAACATTTAAAAATACTTGTAATTTAAAATAGTCTATGAGGTATGAATTGACATAGCATGCATCATGGGACATAATGAAAATACATATTTTTGAAGCAGGAATCCATTACATTACTGTACTAGAAAGACAGCAAATTCAGATTTGGGGCTAGCAACTCCTTGACATCCAGACATGGGGAGTATGGACCCAGACTACCACGGGCACTTAGGGGTTACAAGCAGGTTAGCTATCTCTCCAGCTGTGACTATTTACTGGGTCAGAAACAGCTGAGGGATAAGAAGTCTGCAGATCAGAAGAGATAGGTGGCTGCTAGAGAAACTGAGGATCTACAGAGAGAAGATTCCTTCAGCTGCTCAGACTGGCTGGAAGTCACTCCAGAGTTTGGACTTCCAGAGAGGGAGAACCACTGTACGTGAGTCTGGAGAAGGCCTACAAGAGAGGCAAGGTAAGAAGCAGCAAGAGATTGTGAGGAACTGGTCGCAGATACTAAAGTAGGCTCCCTGGGCTGGTAGTCAGAGGAGCGGGTGAGCCTGGGTTTCCCTGCCATCACCAGCAAAGGGGGCAATAAAAAGGACTAATATGATCCTTGGAATAACAAGTAAGAGTTGAGAGGTTATTTTTGCCTTTGTATCTGGCTCTGTTGTGACTGCTCCTGGAACACTGTGTCCAGTTCTGGTGTCAACAGTTCAACAAGGATGTTGATAGATGGAGAGGGTTCAGAGAGGAGCCATGAGAATGATTAAAGGATTGGAAAACCTGTCTGATGGTGATAGATTGAGCTCCTTGAGCCTATTTAATTTATCAAAGAGAAGGTTAAGGAGTGACATGAACACAGTCTAGCAGTTCCTAGATGGGTGTAAGAGTCAGCTGTCTCCCTTGTAACCCTTCATGGCAAGGGGTTTCATGCTAACAATTTTTCCCTCAAAGGGCTTCTTAAACCAACTTCACGCAGGCTTTTCTTGTCCACTCACCATCCCTTCTTGGGGGTCGGAGCTTTGAGGTTTATTTTTGAGTTTATTCACATAAATAAAGTCCCAAAACAGAGTCCAAGGTTTTTACCCTCCTATCAGGTCACTCCCAGCACCTACCTGGCTGAAGCCTTGGGGTTCTGGCTTTGGCTTCCAAACAGCCTGGTATCAAGGTCTTCCTTGCAGAAGCCTTTCTTACATCCTGACATTTTCTGAACTTCCCTTTTCCCTACAGACATCTGCTGCTCTTTGTAGGGAATTATCTGATCCAATCGAATATTTAGTAATCCGCACTGGCTAGTCCTACCCCTAAAGGGGCAAGCCACCCTATTGCAATGGGGAACAAATATTTATTAAAGGGCTCTTTGACCTGGTAGAGAGAGGTATAACACAGTGGCTGGAAGCTGAAGCTGGACAAATTCAGACTGGAAATTAGGTGTACATTTTTAGCAGTGAGCGTAATTAACTGTTCACAACAGTTTTTACCAAGGTTTGTTATGGGTTCCCTATCCATGGCAATTTTAAAATCAAGATTGGATGTCTTGTTAAAAGATATGATCTACTTCAAAAGAAATAATGTTGGGGAAAATTCTATGGCTTGTGTAATACAGGAGGTCAGACTTAATGATCACAGTGGTCCCTTCTGGCCTTGGAATCTAAAAATTATGAAAACCCCTCAGAGCAAAAGGGGCAGGACTTTGTGGAGGCTGTTCTAAGTGACAATTGCTGGAGTCATTGGACTTCTAGTCTGTCAGACTCTTTGTCATGAAAGGTTAGAGACTATCAACAATCCAACCAGAGGGCTGTAGCAGTTTAATTTTTAATGAAAAGGGTGCCAGGACTCAAGCAATTTCTTTTTTTTTCTTTTTTAAACATTCATAACTGATGCAGCAAGCCCAGAGGTGCTGGGGCTATGAACAGCCAAGTCTACAGGTGCTGGGGCTCAACCCTGTGAAGCCCTGGCCCAAATTAAGCACTGGGATGGAGTCATAAGAGGACAGCCACCCGGCATAGGGTCAAACAACTGTAGGTGGAGAGGTGGGGAAACTGATGCAGACGTGCTGTGACACCAGCCACAGCCATGAGAGGTGCTGGTGGGCAAATGCATCCTCAGACTCATCCCTTAATGGCTTTCCATTTCTTAACAGAGATGTGTGGTGCTTCTTGTGGCATGGAATGGCAAAGATCGCAGTGTATTAGTAATTATGACTAGAGTTATTGCCCTCACATGAGTTGCAGTTATCTGAATGCTTGTACACAATCTTCCCAACATTTCTGGCATTTTCGGAAGGTCTTTATCTAGGTATTTAAAAGGTTCCTATTATCGCAGTGCCAGAGCACCTCTTAAAAATTAATGATTGCCTCCACAGAGCACCTCTGTGAGGCAGGGAAGTGATAACCCCATCTACAGATGGGAAACTGAACAGATTAAATGATTTGCCCAAAGTTGCGCAGGATGTCTGTGTCTAAGGTAGGAGGGGAATCCAGATTTCCTGACTCCCAGTTCAGTGCCCTAGCAAAGCTTCCCCTGAGCTAGATTTTTAACACTCTCTCGTTGATTCCAGCAAACTTATTTTTTGACACATCTGATGCCATGCTGTGGTGCAATTTTCTCCATTGGTCTGCCATTTAGATCTCTCTGAAAATGGACAGCTTTTACATTTTAACCCCCTGTGCTGGGACATCCAGAAGGTTCCAGAAGATTATTTTCTATCTTGGTGGGTGAAGCCAGCTGGCAGATTAGAATTACAAAGAGATTTAAAATCCACATTTCTAGACAATTTCAGGATTTTAAGGCGCTCTTCAAAGTAGTCTGATCTCCAGATAATGGAAATTCAAGCTACTATCAAATGTCTTCTCCTGACTTACAGTATGCATGCTCCTACAGTAAATAACATGAATAGTTTCATTGATCTTTCAATGAATAACATTAACTTTCTTAATGTAAATATGTTTCCAGAGATGTGAGGTAGGTGACCAGTGAGCCAGACTGCTTATCACTAAGTAAGTGATCCTGTGAATAGTATATTGTTGTCATAGTTTCAGCATTACGGTGGCAGAATTTAGCCAGATATTTAGCACATGCCAAAAAATGAGTGAGAAAGATTGCGTGTCGGGGGAGTGCTGAGATATCTCTGACCCACAGTATCGGATACCCACATTTAGTACTTGTGCACCAGAAATAAGGTTGTCTTTTCAATGGATTAATGTTGCATTATTCAACTCTTTAATGTACTTTGGTTTTCTGTGTGTACTTGCAGTCTGAAAATGACTGCAAAAAAATCACTCTGTGACAGTTCCCTATTTCGTCTCTCTTTCTCTCAATAACTTCCAGACTAACACTGTTCTGTTTACATGTGAACAAAAAATAAAAATTTTCTAACTGCCAACCTTGTTTGTTCAACCTGGGATCAGAACGTCAAACTGTTGCATCACCAGCCATAGCAAATATTCAACAATCAGGCTTGAGATGATAATTTTACTAATGATGTATGAGGTTGAAGAGAATCTAGCCTGGTCTTTCTAAGTTGTAATAGCTCTGTTATGCTAATCAGAGTAGGAACTTGTTTTTCTCAGTAAATAGATAAGACTTAAAGTCACACAGGGGGCACAGATGTTGAATTAGAATGGGGTGGGCAAACTTTTTGGCCCGAGGGCCACATTGGGGTTGCAAAACTATATGGAGGGCCAGGTAGGGAAGGCTGTGCCTCCCCAAACAGCCTGTCCCTGCCCCCTCACACTTCCTGTCCCTGACTGCCCCTCTCAGAACCTCCAACTCCCCCTGCTCCTTGTCCCCTGACTGCCCCCCTTCTGGGCCCCCGGGACTCCCATGCCCTATCCAAACCCCAACCCGACCCCCCGACCCCTTACCATGCCGGAGCCAGCCACACCACCGAGCTGCCCGGCAAGAGCGACGGGCCAGAGCGCTGGCGGTGCTGTGCGCTCAGGCTGTGGGGGAGGGAGGACAGTGGGGGAGGGGCCAGGCGAGCCTCCTGGGCCGGATCTCAGGGGCCGGGCAGGATGGTCCCGCAGGCCGGATGTGGCCTGCAGGCCATAGTTTGCCTACCTCTGAATTACAAGGTGACTTGGTCACATGGTCAGTTTTATAACTATAATCACCTGTAAAGTTCAGCAGGAGTGACCAACATCATAACATTCAGTCAGTCCAATAAGTGAGCCTTTATCTGTAAGCTAAGGACTGCTAACAATCCGCTTAGAATGCTGCATTCTCCATACTTTTATTTCTTCAGTTGTGTATTAATCAGTAGTCTGTTATGATTAATATATACTGTAAATACTTGTTATTAAATCACCCCTTATTGTAATATGGTTGTGAATCTGAATTAGAAAGGTAGGTGCTATGTATGGTACTCTTTCTTGCAGTAATCACAGTTAAATCTTGCCTTAGGAAGAACAAGTAAATACCAGGGCACATTTCCACAATGCATAGGGATTTTGTCTGCACAGTATTCACTGGTGGCTGGTGAGGTTTCCTGTCCCAATCACTAAGCATTGCTTTAATAAATGTACCTGGTACTGTAATTAATTTTCTATTTATATAATTAATGCAACTGCATCTGAAAAATCAGCATACAGAGTCTTTGAGACAAATGCTCAGGCAACAACAGGCATACAACAGAACTTTCTTTTTGAGGTTTTGCTATCAACATACATTCATAATTCATTGACCTCCATTTTCACTATAGGCCTCTATGATTCCCTCTTTCCTCTCCGTGTCTGGAGTCACCCTTACTTTTTGAGTTCCTGGGATTGTTTTTAATTCTTGGGTGACCTGACATGGGGAAGGAGGGCCAATGGCAGGAATTTGACTTCCTCAAATGGAGCAGGGAAGCTGGATGGAGCTCCCACGCATGAAACTCTCAAAATATTGGAACCAGCGGTAGTCATAGCATTGGTGTGACTGGGAAAAAATGCAGACTGATCATCTAGTTTAGACTACCTATCTGCATTGGCCTTTGTTTCAACCCCCGTGCCCCCCTGCCCCCACACACACCACCACCACCCACAATGCACACAGTGGTGAGCTGCTAAAATCTTAACAACCGGTTCTCTCCTCATCCCAAGAGGGGATCGTGCCCTGCCTCTGCCCCCTGTCCCCGACTGCCCCTGGAACTGGGCAGGAGGGTCTCGTGGGCCACCATAGTAGGTGCCCACCCCACCCTGACACGCCCCTAAGAGCCAGAGGGACCTGCTGGGGGGCGAGGTGGGGAGTCCCAGCGGTGTTTACCTGGGGTGGCTCCCTGGAAGCATCCAGCAGGTCCCTCTGGCTCCTAGGGGCAGGGTAGCATAGCTAAGGGGGGAGGAGGGGGAGCGGCTGCTCCCCCCACTGATCACATCAGAAGTGGCACCTTAGGCACTGACTCCATGGGTGCTCCGGGGCTTGAGCACCCACGGGGAGAATTTGTTGGGCGCAGAGCCCCGCGCCTGGCCCCAGCTCACCTTCATTCCACCTCCTCCCCTGAATGCGCCGCCCCGCTCTGCTTCTCCGCCCCCCCCCCCCCCCGCTTCCTGGGAATCAGCTGTTTGTGCGGGAAGCCCGGGAGGGCTGAGAAGCAAGCGGCGGCTTCCTGCCCAGGCTCAGGGAGGCGGAGGTGAGCTGGGGCGTGAGGAGGGCCACCCACACCGCAGCAGGTAACCCGAGGGGCGCACAGGGGAACTGTTCCCCGTCCCAGCTCACCTCCGCCACCCTGGTCCTGAGCGCAAAGCTGCCACCTGCTTCTCAGCCCTCCCCAGCTTCCCGCACGAACAGCTGATTCGCAGGAAACCAGGGTGGGGGGTGGAGAAGCAGAGCGGGGCCAGGTGTTCAGAGCATGAGGCGGAGCAGAGGTGAGTGAGCTGGGGCTGAGCAGGGAGCTGCCGGTGGGTGCTCTGCACCCACAAAAATTTTCCCGTGGGTGCTCCAGCCCCGGAGCACCCACAGAGTCGGCAGCTAAGGCACCACTTTTGGCTGGTTGTTAAATTTAGAAGCCCTTTTAGAACCGGTTGTCCCTTTTAGAACCGGTTGAGGGACAACCGGTTCTAAAAGGGCTTCTAAATTTAACAACTGGTTCCAGCAAACCGGTGCAAACTGGCTCCAGCTCACCACTGCACACATCCCATGACGTGAGCTTCATATAACTTCTCAGCATAGCTGGAGGCCATTACAACCTGTTCATGGCAGAAAATACGAAGGCAAATCCTATTCAAAGGTCTTTAAAAGCAATCTCAAATCATTTTTTTTTTTTTTTTTACTGTCTGTCTTTTAGTGAAGTTTTAAATGTAAAAGTTTTTGAACTGTCTCTTGAGAGTTTGTTGAAGTTATGTTTGGGGGTACAGTAAGTACTTGTTCTCATTCTCCTCTCCCATCCTTCTCTACCCTCCTGGGAGAAGTGAGAAACACACACACACAAAAGTTGTTTAATTTTTGCTCTTGCTCTTACTTCTGCACTTAGTTGGTTTTACTGACTACATTTTTGATTGCGGGGGGATTATTGCGCACATGCAGCAAAAACACTAACTAAATAGAGCAAGGATTGAATGCATAAGTGTAGTTTGACTTCTGTATTTGGGGGGGCAGCTCTAGTCAGGCCAATGGGGCCATGCATGGGGTGTGTGTGCAAATTTCATGCCTATGGCTTGCAGTTGTTGGAGGGTGGGGCAACATCCCATCAACCCTCCCTCCCCAACTATGCCTATGACTGAATGACACATTCTGTATTTACTGTGGACCTGACATATACTTTCCTTTTCATTATGGCTCTCACAGCTTTGTGAAATTAGTCTGCAAAGTCAGTAATTAACTGCTGTCCAATGTAAAGAAGAAATGGTTTTACTTTGTTCTCTCTGTTGTCCTCTTTTCTCTTTTCACCTTGTTTGAGTGCTTTACAGCTACATGAAATGGCAGAGGCTCTGAATGCTGAGGAAAAAATATCTTGGTACAACTGTGGACAATTTTTTTTTGAGTAACTTCTTTTGGCACTTGATACCCAGCCTATGCCTTTATGGGTACAAGAGAAATTACTCCTTGGTCCCTTGGAGCATAGCTCATATTTCAACATCATCCTAGCTCTCTCAGCGCTAACTGATCTTGTCTTGCTGTTGCTGTTGCCATTTGCTTCTCCAAAACACACTGTGCTGTTCTGACAAATATAATAAGACTTTCTGCTAGATAAGGCTACCAAACTTTCGGATCCATCATCACAAAAACCAAGGTACAAATATGCCTACAGGTAAGTATGATCCTTAAGATGGATACTTCTAATCAGGATTTGTTGTACAAATATTGTAAACAGATCAAACCTGGTCACCCTGCTACCAGAGGTTTAGTTCGCAGAAAGGATTTTGCTAATTATCCTTCTCCATCTATTGCTCTGCAGTCTACTAGTTGAAGGTAGTGGTCCTGAAGCCATCTCTTTTTCAGGCTATATTTTTACTTTGATTTGTTCCCTAAATTCCTGGTGATTTTACTTGCTATCAGTGGTACTAGAGCTCGATGAGCTGGGGAGCTCCTTGGTCATCCAATGGCATTGCAGAAAGCCATAACGCATTGCTCTAATATCATACCTGAATACCAACTGTGGATAATATTGTGACCCCCTGGCCATATATAGTCTTCGCTTTCTCTCTCCTGCTCTGTCTGCACACGTGCCTCTGCTGGTATGCTTGTGTGTGTGTGTGTGTTCTTCCATTCTCGCTCCTTAGAAGGAAGTAAATATCGCTCTTACCTCTCTTCTGGCCCATAACTCCCATAGAGGTGGATGTTCCTTGATGCAAGAGCATCCACCCTAAACCTCTTTCTCCTCATGCTCAGTGGTACAGGTAGCCTTCATGTAGTGGTGGATTAACACATAAGCCCCTGTGCCCATGGGCCCTGAACAATTTGGGGGGTCCTGCAGGAGTGCGGGAACCTGTGTAGAAGAGAGGGGCCTGTGTCCTCACCCCCAGTGCACACCATCCAGGACAGGTGGAGGGTCCGGGGCTTCCCCGAGGCTCCCTGGGCCACTCTTCTCCTGGCCTGGCTCTGACGCCTGGCCTGGCCAAGGGTGGAGGACTCAGTGGGAAGAGAAGGAGCAGGAGGTGGGGCCCTGGGGGTCGGGGGTGCTAAGGCTCACTTCAGCCCCCCACTGGGAAGAGGCTGGAGCTGCTAACAGGGGCTGCGCTTCGCAGTGGGGGAGCTGACCAGCTCCCCCGCTGCGAAGTGCAGCCCCTGCCGGCACTCCCCACTTCCATGAATCTGGTTTGTGCTGTGCAGGGCTTGAGAGAGGTTCTATGACCTGAGGGCGCACTGTGCCTGTCTGCAGAGGAGGAGCCAGATTTTCCCAAACAACACACATTTTAATTATTTAATATGGTTTTTAGTTTTTAAAAACCAGAAAATATACCTACTGCACATGCATGAATGCAAAATTAGTAACTTAAAATTGATACATGAAGGTTGAGTTCAAATTGAACCCAGATATATCCAATTAGACATCAATCACATAGCTGTCTGGTCCTGCATGCTTTACTCAGGCTTATTAGAAAAATAAGATGAAAGCTACACATTGCCTTTCCTATGGTTAAATGCTGACAATCTTAAAAGGGGATCTTAAATTAAGATTTCTGGATCTTAGGAGTCAACCGTCATGCATTTAGGAATAAATTTGATAGCAATCCTAGTGATCTGAATTATAACCCCTTCCCACCCCCAATTTCAAGCATTTCTAGACCATCTGATAAATCATACTCATAATATTTGGAATAGCAAAATTAAACACCGTATTAGAACTACATAATACATTGGTAGACTAACTGTTGCATAGTTGAGACAAAGTTGCTTCTTTCCTTATCCTTCCAATAAACGTAGTAAGTAAAATCTCTTTCCAGCTCTTCGACTGATTTGCATGTGACTTTAAGAAAACCACTTAAACTAGTCCTGCTTCAGTTTCCCCATCTATAAAATAAATTAAAAAAATGGACTTCATAAAATGTTTTAAGATCCAGGGATGAGAGTTGCATACATGCAAAGTATTATACTTTATTTTTATTTAATTAATAAAGTAGATTTCTCTTGTAACTGACAAGACAATATCAGAAGGCCAGATTCTGGTGCTGGAATGATTGAAAGGTTAAAAATGAGTAATTTTCTTCAGCTATGCTCTCTCCCTTTTTTGTCAAAGCTCTTTTTTGTCATCCTTAAATATATGATCAACAAGAGCCTCAGCATTTTTTGTTGGTTTGTTTTGGTTAGACACTCCGGAATTCTTAGGGAAGAGATCCGCAATTCTAACTAAGTAGCGATTCTAATGTAACACTGTGCTGAGAGACTAAGGGCAGGCAGGATGGTCTCGGGTGCTGTCTGTTCCTGTAGTTTATTGGGCTCTGTTGAGACAGAGACTGTATGAATCTGCTTGCACTTGTGAGAAAATGAAAGGGTGACTCACATAAAACACACTGACTGATAGTTGGTGGAGAATGATAAAATGGGCTTTGATCAGTTGCTCTGAGGCAATTTGTGTTTAAGAACTTTATTCTGTCCTTTGAGCATTAAGGGAAATAAGCAAGCTATTGCTACCTTCCCATCCCCACCTGCACCCATATTACTGCGCCTTGCTTGCAACACAGGAGTCTGATGCTGGAGTTATTCCACTGACTGCAGTAATATTTGTTAGGATATGGATATTCAGGCCTGTCTGTAAAAGCCTATACTTTAAGAATTTAGGTATATGTTTATCATTTAGCTAGTTATAGAGGTATAAAAGAAAGAATCAAACTAAATTTCCTTTTACATCTTCTAGGTTCCTCCCTTTATCTGGAGGTGATAGATCAGATCACCTTTCTAACAGCCCCAGATTGCCTTATTTCACGGGTGGGCAAACTTTTTGGCCCAAGGGCCACATTGGGGTGCGAAACTGTATGGAGGGTCAGGTAGGGAAGGCTGTGCCCCCCCATCTGCCCCCGCCCCCTGACTTCCCCCCTCAGAACTCCCGACCCATCCAACCCCCCCTGCTCCTTGTCCCTTGACCGCCCCCTCCCAGGACACGCTATCCAACCCCCACTTTCTCCGTGTCCCCTGACTGCTCCCTGGCCCCTATCCAACCCCCCCTGTTTCCCATCCCTAACCACCTCAGAACCACCACCCCATCCAACTGCTCCCTGTCCCCTGACTACCCCCCGGGACTCCCTACCCAACCCCTTCACTGCTGCTGCCCCCTTACCATGCTGCTCAGAGCTGCCCACACGGCGGTGTGGCTGGGGGGAGGGGGCACAGTGGGGAAGGGACGGGGGCTAGCCTCCCTGGCCAGGAGCTCAAGGAATGGGCAGGATGGTCCAGTGGGCTGGATGTGGCCCGCGGGCCATAGTTTGCCCACTTCTGCCTTATTTCAGTATGACTGGTTTGGAATGTGAGGATGTGACCATATGCTTCCCATCTTATGGCTGCTCCCACTGCTTAGACAAAGGCCTTAACTTAAGAACAGGGCCTCAGACTGTTACAGTGAGAGAAGGCCCTTACACAGGCAGACAGTGATTTTGATTCTTTCTTTTATACCTCTATAATTCGCTAAATGATAAATGTACAGTAACGCCTCACTTAACGTCCTCCCCCTTAGCGTTGTTTCAAAGTTACATCGCTGCTCAATTAGGGAACATGCTTGTTTAAAGTTGTGCAGTGGTCCCTTATAACGTTGTTTGGCTGCCTGCTCTGTCCACTGCTTGTAAGATTTTAGTGGAAGAGCAGCAACTTTACAAGGGAGCATTCATAGATTCATAGATATTTAGGTCAGAAGGGACCATTATGATCATCAGGTCTGACCTCCTGCACAATGCAGGCCACAGAATTTCACCCACCACTCCTACAAAAAAAACCTCACACCTGTGCTATTGAAGTCTTCAAATCGTAGTTTAAAGACTTCAAGGAGCAGAGAATCCTCCAGCAAGTGCCCTGTGCTCTATGCTACAGAGGAAGGCGAAAAACCTCCAGGGCCTCTTCCAATCTGCCCTGGAGGAAAATTCCTTCCCGACCCCAAATATGGCGATCAGCTAAACCCTGAGCATATGGGCAAGATTCATCAGCCAGATACTACAGAAAATTCTTTCCTGGGTAACTAGGATCTCACCCCATCTAATAGCCCATCACAGGCAATTGCGCCTATTTATGAATATTTAATTACCAAAACCATGTTATCCCATCATACCATCTCCTCCATAAACTTATCGAGTTTAATCTTAAAGCCAGATAGATCTTTTGCCCCCACTGCTTCCCATGGAAGGCTATTTCAAAACTTCACTCCTCTGATGGTTAAAAACCTTCGTCTAATTTCTAGTCTAAATTTCCTAGTGGCCAGTTTATATCCATTTGTTCTTGTGTCCACGTTGGTACTGAGCTTAAATAATTCCTCTCCCTCTCTGGTATTTATCCCTCTGATATATTCATAGAGAGCAATAATATCTTGTGCATTGCACAAGTTCCTCTTCTCTGCCTCCTCCCCCTCTCTCCCAGCACTTCCCCCACTGCCAAACAGCTGTTTGGCGGTGCTTAGGACTTTCTTGGAGAGAGGGGGAGGAGCGGGAAAGCACTGCATCTCTGCTCCTCCCCCCCCCCCCGCCTACCAGAAAGTCCTAAGTGCGAAGCACTGGGAGGGCGGGGGGAGGAGTGGGGAAGCGCCATGTCTCCACTTTTTCCCCCTCCCTTCCAGAAAATCCTAAGTGCCGCCAAATAGCTGTTTGGCAGCGCTTAGGACTTTCTGGGTGGGGGCGGGAAGGAGCGGGGATGCGGCGTGCTCCGGAGAGGAGGTGGAGTGGGGGTGGGAAGAGGTGGGCCTGGAGTGGAGCGGGGATGGGAAGAGGTGGGCCTGGAGCATCCCCTGGCAAAGTCGGCGCCTGTTCTTCTCTGAGTAAGCTGCTGCTGCGGGGAAGGTGCTTCCTAGCGTCCTTGTCTGCAGCGGGCTGTGCCTGTGTGGGGTAAGCCGGGGCACTTCCCAACCACAGTATAGTACAGTAGTGTACAGTATATAATGCCTTTTGTCTGTCCCCAAAACATTTCCATGGAAGCTAACCTCCCCGCATTTAAATTAAATCTTATGGGAAAATTGGATTAGTTTAACATAGTTTCACCTAAAGTTGCATTTTTCAGGAACATAACTCCTCACTTAACGTTGTAGTTATTGTATATCTAAATTCTTAAAGTATAGGCCTTTACAGACAGGTCTGAATATCTATATCTTAACAGTGTTACTCCTGATTTACAGTGTTGTAAGACTGAAGGAGCAGAAATTATACAAACAAACAAATGGGACCAGAGTCAGGACCTCTTTCATGTACTGTGTGTTAATACTGGTGGTTTAAACCACATGCACACCTCTCCTAATCATCCAAATTAATTTGGCCCCCTGCTTCTAGATGTTATCTGATGCCATCTTCACTCACAGAAAAGATGTTTTTTTGCTAAGGCTGTCAAGCGATTTAAAAAAAAAATTAATCACGATTAATCGTGCGATTAAAATAGGGTGACCAGATGTCCCCATTTTGGGGTCTTTTTCTCACGTAGGCACCTCCTGTCCTGATATTTGACACTTGCTATCTGGTCAGCCTAAATTTAAAAAATTAATCATGATTCATCTCACTGTTAAGCAATAGTAGAATGCCATTTATTTAAATATTTCGGATGTTTTCTGTATTTTCAAATCTATTGATTTCAATTACAACACAGAATACAAAGAGTACAATGCTCACTTTATATTTATTTGTGATTACAAGTATTTGCACTGTAAAAATTTTTTTTCAATTCACCTAATAAAAGTCCTGTAGTACAATCTCTTTATCATGAAAGTTGAACTTACAAATGTAGAACTAGGTACAAAAAAACCTGGATTCAAAAGTAAAACAATGTAAAGTTTTAGCGTCTGCAAGTCCACTCAGTTCTACTTCTTGTTCAGCCAATCGCCCAGACAAACTAGTTTGTTTACATTTGCAGGAGATAATGCTGCCTGCTTCTTGCTTACAGTGTCACCTGAAAATGAGAACAGGCGTTCTCATGGCACTGTTGTAGTCAGCGTCACAAGATATTTACGTGCCAGATGTGCTAAGGATTCATATGTCCCTACATGCTTCAACTACCATTCCAGGGGACATGCATCCGTGCTGATAACGAGTTCTGCTCGATAACCATCCAAAACAGTGCGGACCAACACCTGTTCATTTTCATTATTTGAGTCAGATGCCACCAGCAGAAGGTTGATTTTCTTTTTTGGTAGTTCGGGTTCTGTGGTTTCTGCATCAGAGTGTTGCTCTTTTAAGACTTCTGAAAGCATGCTCCACACCTCATCCCTCTGAGATTTTGGAAGGCACTTCAGAGTCTTAAACCTTGAGTCGAGTGCTGTAGAAATCTCACATCAGTACCTTCTTTGCATTTTGTGAAATCTGCAGTGAAAGTGTTCTTAAAATGAACAACATGTTCTGGGTCATCATCCGAAACTGCTATGATATGAAACATATGACAGAATGCAGGTGAAACAGAGTAGGGGACAAACAATTCTCCCCCAAGGAGTTCAGTCACAAATTTAATTAATGCATTATATTTTTAAATGAGCACCATCAGCATGGAAGCATGGCCTCCAGAATGGTGGCCAAAGCATGAAGGGGTGTATGGATGTTTAGCATATCTTGCAATGCCGGCTATACAAGTGCCATGCAAATGCTTCTTTTAACTTTCTGGTGACATTGTAAATAAGAAGCAGGCAGCATTATCTCCTGTAAATATAAACAAACTTGTTTGTCTTTGTGATTGGCTGAACAAGAAGTAGGACTAGGTGGACTTGTAGGTGCTGAAGTTTTACATTGTTTCGGTTTTGAGTGCAGGTATGTAACACGAATGAAGGGGTTTTTTTTAAGTTGCACTTTCACAACAACAAGATTGCACTACAGTACTTGTATGAGGTGATTTGAAAAATACTGTTTGTTTTGTTTATCATTTTTTTCAGTGCAAATATTTGTAATAAAAATAATATACACTTTCATTTCAATTACAACACAAAATACAATATATTAGAAAAACATCCAAAATGTTTAATAAATTTCAGTTGGCATTCTATTGTTTAAATGTATGATTAAAACTGTGATTAATCGCGATTAACTCTTTAAATCATGGTTACTTTTTTTTAGTTAATTGCGTGAGTCAACTGCAACTAATCGAAAGCCTATTTTTTTTACAGAGAGAGAGCTAATGTGCATGCATTAGTTGGCTCACTGTTAAATGCTATTGGAGACAAGGCACAGACGGTTCTTACTGCAATGTCAGACTCAGAACTATACCCCCACCTGTGGTTGACCTCACGTTAACTACATCATGGTAAAACTACAGTGCCTTGCCTCCATTACCATTTACCTGTGAGATAGTTGAATGTGGATTAGTTGCCTTGCTGTAAAAGCACATCTTTTTCGGCAGTGAAGACATAATCTTTGTTTGAGAAAGAAGGGTAGGTTGTTCCTTCTCTTGGCGCTGTTAGCCTCATGACCAGAAACCAATAATATTTTTTAAAAGCATGCAAATTGTTTTGTGACTTTAGGCCACCTGGAATTGAAAACCCTGCCCGTTTTTATCACTGTTTATGGTAATGAATTCTCAAATTACCCATAACTGTTTTGGAATGAAATGTTACTCCTTGAACTCTGGTGGTTAGATATTTTTAATAGGAGAAAATGTGAGCCATGCCTACTGGGAAGTAGTTTACAAATATAAAACTGCCTTGAGTACAAAATTTGTTTACACATATACCTTGGGTTTCTTGCTATGAAAAGTACTGTAAATTCCCCATGTTGTTTGTTTTTCATAAAGAGTAACTTAGAATGAAAAGGTGCTTACAAAGTATTGCCAATTATTTGTATTCTAACTTGCTACACAAGAGGATTTTCTGATTTAAAAATTTGTCTGTCTTTTTCCCCAACCATTTACAAAATCTGTAGGGTAGTCTGAGAGTTCTCTGTTCCAGAAAGTTAAAGCATTAGGGACATCTACAATATGGGGCCTGATCCTGCAACCTTTACTTCCATAATTAGTCTCTTTGACATCAACGGGACTGCACATATGCTTAAAATTCATCATGTGCTTAAGCATTCTGTTAGATCAGGACCTAATTGCATAGAATTTGCAGGATGGGCCCATGTAAATAGATCAACCTGGAGATAAGAAAGGTGTATATGACAATATATTTCTCTTAAAGTTTCTTATCTTTTCACTTTTGTCTTTGCTAGAGATAGACCTGAGCCATGAAGTTCAGGATCTGGATCTGAGCTTTTCTAAGCTGGGGTGCTCTTGTCCAGAGAGCTGATTCATCCCAGTACAGAGGCAGTGGAAAGCAGTCATGAAATTTGTATTCAGGGTCTTGGTTTGGTCCAAGCTCTCATGACAAATGGCATATGGTGGAAAGTGAAAGTGCTTCTAAATTTCAATATAGTGTGTGAAAAACAACTTGACGTTGATCTGCTTTTCCCATTTCCTTCCCCCCCCCCCCAGCTTTCAGATTCACTAGAAATAACTAGTATTACTAAAACTGACCAAAAAATGGAATTTCCATCCCAAATTAGGACAAAGCCTTGAAATATCAAATTTTTTCCTGGGACAGAAATGTTTTTAGTTTTGGCATGTTCATCAAAACAAAACGTTTTGACATTCCCAGACTGAAACATATTTTCATTCAGTTCAACAACCTAAAATATTTTGAGTCAGGTTGAGTCAACCCCAACCAAACAATTTTATTTTGATTTTCCCAACAGGAAACCCAAAACGTCAGCAAAATTGAAATTTTCCCACAGAAAATTTTGATTTGGTTGAAACTGTGTTGTCTATTGAAAAATCATTTTGAGGGAAAATTCCTGACAAGCTCTTATTATTACATTATAGATAACTTAATACTGCATATTTTAAAAAGTGCTTATGAGCAGAAGACTGGATGGGGGATTGGTTAGGACATATGGAGCCTTTCATCCTAAAATTAATGGTTCCAATCTGCCCAGGTCAATACTGACACAAAGCTGCTGATACTTAATGGCTCATATGAAATTAGTTAATGATTTTGATTTAGCAAGGCACCATCAGAACTGACACCTTAGTTGGCCGTCCTAGAAGACAGGCAACTGACTGAACAGGCTATGGAGAACTAACTACCCTTTTGCACATGGTCTGGCATGAATGTACGTGCTTCAAAGCATTGAGGGAGGATTTTGCCCATCCCCTAATAACTGTGGAGAATATGTGTTTGAGGCCCATTTACTCAGGCTTTGCATGTGGGTCAGGATTGGTCCTATATAAATTATTGTATAGAGGCCTACACAAGGCTTCACAGATAAAATGTGTCTTACTACTTAAAGTGAGACAAGCTTTGTTCTTTCATTCTAATTTAGCACCAACATTGGGGAATATAAATTCTGTGACCATGAACGGAAAACAAATGTAAGCATTTTAGAGCTGAAAATCTGCAAAGAAAATAGGAAACGAATACTTGAAATTAAAAGTTGGGAATTCTACTGTAAGAGTCCTCAGCAACTTGGATACAGTGATTCCTAAATGTGATGTATGTGGGGTGGTCAGGGGGATTCTGCCTGGTCCTTCTGCAGGTGCCCAGTGGGCTGAGGATGCAAGAAGCTGCCTACCCCTGCACACAGTTTGCTTGGCCTGTGTAAAGACGAGCAGATTGCACTGAGGGAAGCATAGAGACCAATTTTTTCCTATTTCTCTGCGCAATGCATAGTGCCCAGCATGCAGGTAAATCCCGCTGCTTATGATGCACATAAAGGGGTGTATCGGCACCCATGGTGTCTGTGAGGGATACTCCAGGAAATATTCCCTATCCATTCATCCATTTTAGGTACGTATATGACCTCTATTACCATAGTGTATGAGGACCTCATAATCTCTAATATATTTATCCTCACAATACCTCTGTGAGTTAGGGAAGTTCTATTATCTTCCAACCCTAATCTTCTATGATTCTATCATTATCCCTATTACTGGTGGGGGAACTCAGATGGAGGGAGACCGTGGTTATATACCTACACTGCAATTTAGAAACCTGCAGATGCTCCATGCCACCTGACTTGGGCTCATCGGGCTCAGGCTGCAGGGCTGTTTAATTGTGATGTAGACATGAGAGATCAGGCTGCAGCCCGAGCTCTGGGATCCTCCCACCTCACAAGGTCCTGGAGCCTAGGCACCAGCCCAAGCTCGGATGTATATACCCCAGTTAAATAGCCCCTTGGCCCAAGCCCTGTGAGCCCAATTCAGCTGGCGTGGGCCTGCTGTAGGTTTTTAATTGCAGTATAGATATGCCCAAGTATTCTGCTTCCCAAAGACAGATTGTCTTCTATTGCTTCCCTGTTGTAGAGTGGTTCTATACTACTCATTCTGAACTGGGCTTAAAAGAGACAATCTAGCACATACTTACTCTAAAACAGTGGTGGGCAACTTGTGGCCCACAGGCCCCATACGGCCCATCAGGGTAATCTGATTGCAGGCCATGAGACTGTCTGCAGGCACAGCCCCCCGCAGCTCCCAGTGGCTGCAGTTCGCCTTTCCCAGCCAATGGGAGCTGCGGGAAGCAGCGGGTCGTAGGGACATGCTGGCTGCCGCTTCCCGCAGCTCCAATTGGCCAGGAACAGAGAACCGCAGCCATTAGGAGCTGCGGGGGGGCATGTCTGCGGATGGTCAACATCAGCAAAATGTCTCACGGCCTGCAATGGGCCGCAGGTTGCCCACCACTACTGTAAAACATTTCCATCTCTGAACAGATGGTAATCAACATGGAGACTGAATTTTGTCATCATCTCGGTCAGAAAGTGGTTTCATCAGGGTATGGCAGAGTTACTTTGAAAAACAAACTGCACAAGGTCAGATTGCAGACAGTCCCCTCAGGCTGTGTTTAGCACCTGGCTAGATGTGCACTACAATATCTGAGTGGTTATAAATCCTTCATATATATTGTTCATATAAAGACAAAAACCCAAGTGATTTCAATCAGCAACAGGGGTTTTCCTGGATTAAATTTCTTTCTCTAAGAATTATTTAAGAATGAAGCAAAATTATAAAGGGATGTTTTCTCTCAGTTCTCTGTGCTCTTTCCCTCCCCCCCCCCCCCCCCCGAAAAAATGTTGCCATGCACGTATGTAGAAAGAAAACCGTAAATGGTAGAGCTACTATTTTGATGCCTTTTAAAAAAAATAATTAACATTAATCTTCTTTTTAAACACCCAAAGGTGTACGTTCCAAAATTTGTATTAGGAGGAGATTTACACAAGGGAGTTAGGTCCCCAAGTTCTATTTGTCTTTTTAAGATCTCTCCCTTAATCTATTCAGTCATTTTCTATAGCACCCATCAGTAGCAGTAATATATAAGCAGTTTTTAGATTAAATATCTGGGCATAGAGTCTCCCTAATGGACTTGCTTGGTGTTCTGTGCTCTCCCTCTCATGGTTGCAAGATAGGAGGCATTGCTTTAGAATATAATATGTGTTGTGTGTATGCCTAGCTAAAGAGGTCAGGATGCAGACAGTTCATGAGCTGGACTGTAGACTCCTTACATGCTCTCCAGCTCTGCAGCAGGTTTTTTTTTACAACGTTGGAAGGGAGGTTGGAAAGAAAAGTGGAGATGTGAACAGTAAGTCTGTAACTGTGCAGCTCTACCAGCCAAAACCCTGCACCTGGTGTAGAATATACAACACTAGCTGTAGAAAGGTTGATCTGTTGATTTTTGACCTGAAAGATTTTTTTTCCCCTTGATTCCCACTATATCCCCTGTGCCTTCCTGGGTTCTGTGCTCAGGACCAAGATTTGGTGTCTAGATCTTGGTACAAAAGCAAAACTTCGTAAACAAACCTGGAGAGCTTGTGTGGCCTAGTGGACAACACACGAGCATATGTCTAGGAAGAGCTGGGATCTGTTCTCTGGCACTGCCATGGGCCTGCTGGGTGACCTTGGGCAAGTTGCTTGCCCTCTCTGCACCTTGGTTTCCGCATCTGTAAAATGAGGGTGATGATAATACTGACCTCCTTTGTGAAGCACTTTGAAATCTACTGATGAAAAGTGCTAGATAAGACCTAGGTGATTTTATTATGATGGTGGTCTGTCACTTTGCTGTCTTGGGGGTTGGACTAGATGACCTCCTGAGGTCTCTTCCAACCCTAATCTTCTATGATTCTTTATGCTTCATCCAACAGTGTGGTCTGCCATGGAGCTGCCTTCAGTGTTCCTGTGGGTTTTATGGTTAAGATTTTCAAAGGCACTGAAGGGACTTAGGTCCCCCAATCCTGTTGAAATTCAAAGGGAGATGGGTGTTCTATTCCTTTTGGAGCCTTTGAAAAATCCCAGCCCATGCTGGGGGGAAAAACAGGTGTGTATTAAAATTCCAGGCACAAAGCTGCTAATGCAAAGTTGAGGTTACACCGTTAGGCATACAAAAGTCAGGAAATATATATAAAGAAACATGCAGATACCTTAGGGGACTTTACTTATGAAGCCAGAGTTTCCATCATGTCATAATACATACTAGTCTGCCCCTCCTTCCAGAAGTATTTTTGGGCTCCAGTTACATCTGCCAGCAAGTGGCTGAGTGGGACAGGAACACATGGAGAGGATCATTTGACAGATGCTGTACAATGCTGATTGTGATATTTGCAGTGTACACATCTAAATGCCAACGGACTCCACCTACCTTATACATGAACCTTAGCAATGTTTGTCAAGTGCAGGTCTATTCCTCAGAACACATGCAGAGGACATATAGTGAGGGAGATCTACATGTACTGCTGACCGGTAGAACGCAGCTATGTAGACATTTGGTGCAGACTCCCAATCACCTGAAATGCTATGTAGGCTTGTCTGGCGCAATGCTTATGGCACACAGCTTATGTTGCTGTGATTTGGCAGTGGTGTCTGCCAATCTCTCATATGCTATTATTCAGGCCTTTATCTTTTTATTAAAGCTATGTGAAAATATAGCACCCATAACCAAGTATAAACATAATTCATTCAAGAAAAGATTATTGGGATAAAATATAAGTAACTCTAGGTAGGAGTGGTTATACTTCATTCAGTTTCTATTTGCTCTTATAAGTTTCAGATTTGTGGCACGGCAATAGAGAAGGAGAATGTATTTATTTGCTCGTTCTACTTTGGAGGGAGGGGAAAATTATTGCCTCTCAGGGGTTGGATATGAACTAGTTTAAAGTGGTTGACGGTACCAGCATTTCTCTTTTGATCCCATCACTATTTGCAGAGTTTAAGGGCTTGTCTACGCTACAAAATTAAGTCAACTTAAATCGACCTACAACCACCACAATAATTAAAGTGGTGGTTCACGTCCACACTGTGCTTCTTCTGTCAGCAGTGCGTGTCCTCACCAGGAGTGTTTCCACCCACTGAAATGGGGTATTGAGTGGCAGTGACAGTTGGAGCTTGGGAGCTCTAGGGCTGACAACCTCAGCTGTACACACAGAACTCACAGCTGGAGCCCTCACCCCACCCCCAAGGCCGACAGCCAACATGCTGATGTGAGTAATGCAGTGTCTACCCAGACACTGTGTCATCCTAACTACATTGACCAAAGTGCTATGCTTCTCGTGGAGGTGAAATTAAGCCCATTTAGTGGGCTATGTACATCAGTAGGAGCAGTGTTAGGTTGACCTAAGCTGCCTTATGTTGACCTAACTCTGTAGTCGAGACCAGGCCCAAGTTTTCAAAGTTTATTTCTAATCATCATCTTTGCAAAACTTTCATTCTGAACACAACTGAATGCAATGCTGGGTCTGCAAATATATTGCAATATTCGCTTGAAGGCCTCAATGCTGTCCCACTGCAGCTATGGCCATGGAAAGTCCTAAGCCCAATAGAACCACAATGATTCCTTTGTGCTAGGGAATCTGTGCAGAGAGGGAGTTCAAGGTCCGGAAAGGGCAGTGCAGAATGGTGGGCTTATAAGTGCACTGCTATGCAAATCCAATAGCCTAAACTCCCAGAATCCCTAGTTGCAGCTATGCAGCTGCTTCATGCCATCCTACTTAACCAATGGTGCATAACTTTTCCCTCAACCCCTCATTGGTTCTCTGTACAAAGCCTTTTTACATGGGTTTTGCATGGCATCAAGAGGGAATTAGATATTTGCTCACAATCAAATAAATTACCCTATTCATCCCAGGGCTTGTCTACATGAACATTTAGTTTCCGACTAACCGGGCGTGAATCTACCCTGTCATGGACTAACTATCAGTATGGATCCTGCTGATGACCATTAACAGTTTATTAATGTGCTTTGATATAATCCCATTTCAAAGAGGACTAAATCAAAGCACATTAACAAACTGTTGATGCGTGTCATCAGGGTCCACATGGACAGTTAGTTGTGGCAGGCTAGTGCAGGGTAGATTCATACCTCAACTTGTTGCAAACTAAATGTTCATGTTAGGTAGGCCCTAAGTGTACTAATGATTTGTCTCACAATCTATAGTATCTGGATGTTTCTATTAAAACTGCTAATGTAAACACTGTAAAGCTGCATTTTGCAATTGTGGATAGAACTTGCATAGACTATCACTATGTTTTTCCTCATTCAATTTGACTCCTGTTCTTCTTAATCTAAACCATTTACATGTACCCAGTGATGTATGCCTTATATATATTTGTTATGACTAATTATAAACTATGGTTTGGCTTCTTGTTAGTTATAGTTCTGATCTTCACTAAGAGGGCTATGCTGGCATTGGCACCAGTTCATTCATTATGTCTAGGTATGTGTGTATATTTATATCTGTTTGTAGTACATAATGCACACAACATAAATGGTCATGTTTATATATAGCTATTACAGTTGCATGTAAATTTTTATTTATATATATATATATATATATATATATATATATATATATATATATATATATATATATATATATATATATATATATATATATATATATAAAAACAGTAGAATATAATATATTTGGGGTCGGGAAGGAATTTTCCTCCAGGGCAGATTGGAAGAGGCCCTGGAAGTTTTTCGCCTTCCTCTGTAGCATGGGGCATGGGTCACTTGCTGGAGGATTCTCTGCTCCTTGAAGTCTTTAAATCATGATTTGAGGACTTCAATAGCTCAGACATAGGTGAGAGGTTTATCGCAGGAGTGGGTGGGTGAGATTCTGTGGCCTGCATTTACAGGAGGTCAGACTAGATGATCATAATGGTCCCTTCTGGCCTTAATATCTATGAATCTATATGGTACAGGTTAAATTCCTTGAGACATCTGAATAAGTATCAAAGCACTGAGTTTTTTTAATAGTAAAAATGAATTTTTTCCTTTAAAACTATGATGTATTGTAAACACATGCCAATGAACTAAGCTACACAATTTTAGGAAGTCAGTGCATTAGATAATTGTTAAATTTGAGACCACGTAAAAATAAAGTTTGACTAATGAAAGTCAATTAGCTATACACTGTTAGATCAGTCATGACTGAAGTTCAGTCATAGTCACTCAAAAAAACCCCAACACCGCAGAATAGACTAGAAAACAAAGAACCTTTTCATCTGCAAAACTGCCATTGTTTTTAGGGAAAGAAGGGTCAGGCCTTTTATTTATCAGAGGCAGTTCTTTTTGAAGAAGTACATATTTTAATAGGCTGGTCCAGTCTTAATAAAGTATATACTTGTGAAAATCTTATATATTTTCTTTTTATAAAAAGGAAATTCTAGTTTAAGTATACTATAGCAAGTCATTTAAAAAAGTCTTTAAAAAGAAAAATTGAATTTCCTAAAGCAAAGTGTAATTTAAAAAGTACTCCTTTTTATAGGAAGAAGCTGTCTCTGTCCCCCTGCCCCTTTCCATAATCCTTCTTGAAGTTACCAGATCAAGAAGAGTTGTTTATTTGGCATCTATGTTTTTTCATTAGGCTGACTTTATTTATCTGAAGACTTTCAATTAATCTGAAATATTCACCACCATAAAGTGGTGTACTCATTCTAAATATATCAGTGTATTTTAAAGAGGCAAACATTTGCGTGAGTACTACCCATTCAGAGCCAGGTTGCTACATAGGGAGGGGACTTGTTGGTAACTTGAGAAGAAGAGCAGATGCTAAATTAGCAGCTGGATCGTTAGTAATAACTCTACAAATGTTTGCTGGGAAATGATCTTCTTTGGACGCATGTTGTGTGGGTGTGTAGGTTATTCAGAATTTTTAGCATGTAGTTGCTCTTTAGCTATGACTCAAAGGAAAGCCATGGGGCTGGTGGGGAGGGGTTATTTGTATCTGGTATTTTCTCTTTCATTGAAAATATAGACTACTTTTATTACTGCATGAACTTTTTCCTCAGTATGTCTTATTAATTGATGAATTTGTGAAAGCAAAGATGAAGATATAATGAATGTGCATTAAATAAGAACATTTGCAGCTCTGTAGTTATAGAATTATGTAAAAACTGAACCACCATGAAAAATCAAAGGAAAATCAAATAAATATTGTAGAGGCATAGCTACTGACCCCAGAGTTAGGATTGTATTTAGATTTTATACTAAAATAAGGTTCAATCCACCACCAGTGAGGTTAATGGGAATTTGGACACTGAAATCAATGGGAGCTGGATCAGGTCCCAAATCTCTTTATTAGCTATACAGTAGAAAACCTTTATGGTCCTAACAAATATTACACCACTTACTCCTACAGTACAGGGTTAATTTTCTGGAAGGTAAAGGGCTTGTTTACACGAGGGATTTTTGCAGTGGTGTAAGTATAAGCTGCAGCGACACAACCTCCTGATGTAGATGCTGTGCACTGGTATAGAAAGTGACTTGGACCAGGATTAGCTGGAGGGGTTTGTGCAACTTTGTAGGTGTGGCTGTGTCAGTCCAAACGTCCCCAGTAAATGTGTTCCATGGCGAAGAAGTAAAACAGGACTTCCTCCTGAGAGGACTTCCTCCTCAGGTCTGGTGTTTAATGTTTTCTTGAACCTATCTTATCAGTGCTTTGTTTTGTTCGTTATTTTAATTAAAAAAAAAAACAAAACCATGAAAATATCAGTAGATGCACCTACCAAAATCTCATGCAGAGGTCAGATTAAGATATTAAAGTTAATGCATTTATTTCTCATTAATCTTTCTGTTTATGCAACAAAAGTTGGTAGTTAATAAAAATGGTCAAAGGCTGTGATCTTAAAATTTAACTCATCAAAACGCCAGTATTTAAAATTGTAGTTGTCAGCTCTTTTATGTGTAGGATTGCCAACCCTCCAGGATTGTCCTGGAGTCTCCAGGAATAAAAGGTTAATCTTTTATTAAAGATTATGCCATGTTATGAAACCTCCAAGAATATTTACAGCCAAAATTGGCCACCCTATTTATCTGGGGGTTTAAAAAAAAAAGTGCCTGGCTGGCAGCCCTCAAAGTTTTGCAGAAGCAGGGCTCCAGCTGACACCATTTAGAAGCTCACTAGGGCAGGCTCTTCGCTGGTTGTTGCCCCTCCCACCATTCACAGGAATAAGATCCTCTCCTGCTGACTGTAGGATGTCCACTGTTTGGGGGTTCCTATCTAGTGCCCCTGATGGGGAGGATTCTGATTCTGTGCATCTCCATAAGCTGTGGAGTAACTGGGGGTGGGATCCGTGATGGGACTTAGGTGCTGTGACGCTCAGTGTTGTGAAGCCTAATTTCTAGGTGCCTACACACAAAAAAAAAAATATCCAAGGAACAACACTGCGATCTGCAAAGCTTGAGTTAGGCATGTAGCCTCCTAAACAATAAATGGGGAGAGGAAAGCACCTTGGCCTGCTATCCACACAGCCAGCTTGCGAGGTGGGGAGTCACCTAAGCTAGCCAGTGAGCGCTGCTGACAACAGTAGTGTGTTCTTAGCCCTACCCTTTCTCAGAGATAGGTGCCTAAGTCTGGGTTGCAGGGAGGCGCTTATCACCGCTCGTGAGTCACAAACTGGGGGAAGATAGGTGCTCCTCTGCCTAAGTGGCAAGCAGGGCTCGAAACAAAATGGTTGGGGAGGGGAAAGGGGAGGCTCCCCTTTATAACCTTTAGCTTAGTGGTTAGGGTACTCATCTGGGATATCGGAGACCCCCAGCTCCAGTCCTCCCTCATCCTGAGTGGGAGAAGGGATTTGAACAAGGACTTGCCACCTCTCAGTACCTTAATGGCTGGCTGTAGAGTCATTTTAATGATTTTTCTTCTCCAATTAATATTTAATTCAATTATTTAATTTAAAGTGGAATAACTTCAACCAGAGAGTCTGAGAGAGCCCCACAACCCAGAGTATCCCATAGCCCAGTGGTTAGGGGCACTCATAAGAAGTGGCAGATGCCTGGTCACATCCCTTTTCCACCACAGGAGGAGGGGGACTTGAACTGAGCTCTCCCATATCCTAGGTAAGTTATCTGAACCACGGGCGAAAGGCTGTATGGGAGGTCCCACCCCGGCTGCTTTGTGAGAACTCACTAGGGGGGCCCGATCCAGTATACAGCTTCTGAGCACGCCTACCAGATCACGCCCCCAGTTGTGGCTAAGGCGGCCAAACACTGTCTTCCCTTGGGTTGTGAATCGCTCTGGGACTTAGCCATGAAACGGGCATCTGGACGCCTAGAGGGAGGTGGCATTGCGCATGTCCAGAGGCAAAAACTTAAGTGCATGGGGACCTTTTACTGAAAAAATTTAGGCACCAAGTGAGGTTAGGTGCCTACAGAGTTCGGTGGCAGCGGAGTGGAGGTTTTGTGGATAATAGTGCTGCCTAGAAACAGGATGTGGGCACCTAAGTATCTTCCTGGATCACACCCAGAGTGTCTTTTCTGCATACTTTAGGAGATGTACAGGAGAAAAACTCCACTACTTTGGACCATTAGAAGCACATGCAGCCTGGGTGAAGTTCACCCCTGTGCAGGCGGCCAAAACAGCCACTTAAGTCTGTGCACCAGGAATGAAAAGCCGTAAACATTTATTTTTGTCACTGGAGTCAGTAAAGACAATTCTGAACACAGAGGGGAATAGATCTGTTTGATAAGCAAGTGCCAATTTTCAGAGTAGGAGCTCATTTTGGCTTGTCACTTCCAGTCTTTCTAATGCATGGATTTTAAATGTTAATGCTGCAGTTATGTATTTTGCATCAGGGTTATAGTAATTGCTTCAGGCACCTTAACTCTAAGTTAATATTGTTTTGTTTGGGAAATAAAAAAAAGAGAGTTTTGATGATGATAGATAGCAAGTATCTATTAACACATATTTTTTTAAAATGTAACAAAAGGGTTAAATTCTGCAGTCAGTGGGAGTTATATGTGCACTTATATAAGGGTAGCATTTAGCCATTAAAGTTCAAATAAAATAACAGCCTTTGCTTAGATGCTGTAGGTTATCATACCTCAACTAGGTTCTGATCCTGCACCCACTGAGGTTGGCAAAATTCACAGCAATGAAGCAGGATCAGGCCCCCATTGATGTGTAATCACGATAATGTGTAATGTGCATGCCCAGTTCTAGAAGCATCAAGAATAAGGCAAGGAAATAAGAAAAGAAAAATAAGTAAGTAAAAGAGCCAGCAGAGGAGTGCTGGCTTGATGGAATTTTAATCTCTCTAAATATTCTTTTTTTTTTTAATTAACTGGAGAAAACCTCTTTCTAAATGTTATTCATTGGCTAACGCAAAGTTCCCTAGGATATTTAGGTCACGTTTTACTCCCCTGTTTTAGCACAAAGCTCTCACTGTCTTCAGTTCACTTCAACACAGGCAACAGTAGTTGACTGTAGCCCTGAAAAAACATCCTCTGTCTTAATACATTACTCCAGACTCTGACATGAGGGCAAGAAGGAATATTTGTGCAGCCTTTAATTAGCATGGAAACCACACTTTCAAGCCAATTAATGCTCAGATATACTCACATGTAAGTCACCTCGTCCCTCTTACGTTGAAACTAAAGAGGATGCACACAGTGGGTTTCAGCATCACTCAGTTGTTGGGAGGGGATGTTTATATTTGTGTGTTTTGGTTTATCCATTGAGCCGTTTTATCAGAATGGAGCACAGCTGCATGAGGCCTAAGATGAACATAGGTGATAATGGTGGATAAATGCTGACTTTTTAATATCAGCCACTGTAATTGTATATCATCACTATTCCATAGTCTCTTCATGATACAACATAATAGTATGCATTTAGAATACCAAAAAAGTCACTACAGAAATGCATATTTGTAATAGTGTGTCAGATCTTACAACCCTGCAGAGAAATGAAAAATGATTCTGCTGATCACCTGGGCAGTCAGACTTGGTTCTCTTACCTCCATCCTAAGAGGAAAACTGAGGTCAAGGGCAAAGGGATCCTGCAGGGAAAAAACAACCAACATCCAAGTCAGAGAAGTTTTGGTTGAGGTTTATATTTTGCTTTGTTTTTTAAATAAACATTAAATATATGGGTGAAATTTAGATCTCCTTCATCATGAACAGGTGCAAAATGCTACCCGATTACTTACATATACATGTTACTTAGTTCTAATCCAATCTTTGTAAAATGGGGATAATGAGTTACGCTGTCAGGCCTTGTCTACACTACAAAGTTTTGTCGGCAAAACTTATGCCGCTTTAATTAAAGCACTTTAATTAAACTGCTGTTGCATGTCCACACTAGCTCTCTGTGGTGGCATAGTGCATCCACACTAACAGCTCTTGCATTCACACAGAGAGCAGTGCACTGTGGTAGCTATCCCAGTGTGCAACTGGCTGCAGGGTGCTTTGGGAAGAGTTTGTGAATGCCTCATGGGGTAGGTACAGTGTAACATGATGTAGGTTTCTCAGTCCCTTCTTTCCAGGGGCATCCTAGTAGACTGTCAGCCCCTTTTTCAACTGAAGTGTGTGGGGTACCCCTGGGGGCATTCTGCACACAATATTTTTAAAATTCTGCAAATTTTATTTGTCAAAATAACACTACATAATCTCGCCAGTTTAAATTATTTTGGTAATTTATTTCAAAATACCTGTAAGCAAGTAGATCTGTAAAAATACAGACACACACAATTTCCTCCAGGAGTAAAGTGTTAAAGAAACCCCTATGACAACTCAGTTCCTGTTTCTCTGCCCCCTCTCCAGAGCCTAGCCGGGGGGGCCAGACACCCACAAGCCCTCCCCACCCAGAGCCCAACCACAGGGGCCCAGATACTCACACTTCCTCCCCCCCAGAGCTCAGCCACGGGGGACCCCCCCCGGCCCAAATACCTGCACCCTCTCTACCCCAGAGCCCACGTGCAGGGCCCCCCATTGCCCAGGGATCCAGAGGGAGAAACAGCCTGATGCTGGGTCCCCGGCTTGCACAAAGTTTCTTGCGCGCGCCACCAGTTCCTTCCTTCATGGTGTGCGAGGAATTGCAGCGGCCAGAAACCCTCTCGCTCTCTCCCCCCGAGCAGTGTCTTCTTTGTGTGAGCTGGGCTCTGCCAGGTCCAGTGGCCCCTAGTGGCTGCGGCAGCTAGCAGCACTGCAGTCCATTTCTGTGGGGGAAAGGACATTCTGTGTGCATAATGTTAATTTCTGCAAAATTCTGCATTGTGCAGTGGTGCAGAATTCCCCCAGGAGTGGGAGTGGGTGGGGGGGAGAGGACAGTGGTATCTCTGGTGCGGGGGAGAGAGCAGGCTGAGTGACCTATCCTGAGGGGAGGGGAGGGGAAAACCTTCCCACATCATCCCCAGGCTCTGCTCGGCACAGCAGTCTCTCCCGAAGCAATCCGCTCTGCCTGTGGTTCTGTGATTCCCTCCGAGTTCTCCCACAGCCTCTTCAGCTGCCAGGAGTGGCATCCTAAGCAGCTCTCTGAGCGCTCCATGTTGAGGAATGTCAAAGCAGCACAGCAGTACCCCCCTCACCTCTGCTCCCTGCAGCAGCAGTCTGCCTACCCCTGTGTTCCTAGCGCAGGGCAGAACAGGAGCATTCCACGTTAGTGATTTGTTCTTTGTTCCCCAAAAGGAGCAGCACAATCAGCTGTCAGATACTTTCCGGAGATTTGAAAGGGGGGGGGGGGGGCACATATGTCACTTCGCCGCAAAAAGTAACTTTGTCACTTTAACTTTGCCGCAAAAAGCTTTATGCCTCTCGTTGAGGTGGTTTTGTTTTGTCAGCAAAACATCAGAGTTTTGCCGCCAAAAGTAGCTTTGTAGTAGTGTGTACGCCTCCTCTGTTTTGTCAGCAAAAGGCAGCTTTTGCGGACAAAACTTCGTAATGTAAACAAGGCTTGAGTTAGTGAGAGTGAGTTTTAAAGTCATGGCTGGAGTATGGTTGAGGTGATTCTCTGAGGGGAATCTCTCTTTCTCTCCACATATGATTTTAATGCACCTTAACTGGAAAAATACAGTAGCAGGGTAATATGCCTCGATCTAATATTCAGACTGAGAAGTGAAGGGTTTCTGCAGCATGGCTAACATGCTGCACATAGACACTCTGAAGCAGGTGGGGTGGAGAAGCAGGAATAATGGACATGAATGCTTATTTAAGTAAGTTACCCTGATTCAGAAGTAAAACACATCAGGTTTTTTTAAGCCACTGTGTTAAATGAAGACTCTCCTCCAACAATTTCAACCTGAGCAGTTGTCACTTGTGCAGCAGGTACCTCAGGCTGATACTGACTGTTCCAGCATTTTGGGGGTATTTCTGAACACTGTCCTACAGTTTAACTATTGTATTAGTTCAGTGTCACTCCTATATATATTCTTGTTTTGACTGTGTCTTTCGTACACATTTCTGTACACTGTGCAAAACAAAATCGGCCTCTGCAGTGCTGCTGGAGTCTCCTCTTCCTCTGCTTTCAACACCTCCAATGATTATTCCAGTATAGTATTAATGCAGTAGTGTTTATTAATGAGACGGATCCTGCACCAGTGATGTGGGTGTCGCTATTTTTTAAGTATTGGATGATTCTAGGAGGAACAAATGTCTGTATTTTTACTTGGAATGTTTAATGTAAAATATAAAAATAAGAGGCATGATCCCTTGGCTTGTGCTATTCAGTGTATTCTTATGATCTCACATGTTGTGAATTTCCATCATGATCAAATTGGTTTCCAGGTAATATCACCTCAAAATCTCCCGTGCAGTTCCTGCTTTCACACTTCTAATGGTTACAACTGTCTTCTCATACGAAGAATTTTATTCAGATGGAGCAATTCAAAGAGCTTCATAATCAGACCAAGATGTGTCTATATTAGGACATATGATTTCTTAGAACTTCCTGTTTTCACAGCCTTTGGTGGGGAAAAAACATGATGGATGAGCTATTAAGTGCAATCACAGACAGAATCAGCCCCACTGACTTGCAGGCAGAATGTTGCCCATATGTTGTCTATATGCACACAAAGTTTCATTCTTCTCTCACTTACACCACTGTAAACCAGTGGTATTTCCATTAAAGTTGATGGCACTACCCCAATGTATGTGACATAGTCATCAGGTTGTTCAATGATATGAATCTTTAATTCAAACCTTATTGTGATCTTCCAACTTTTATATATATTTTACATAGCTGTTTAAATAAATGTTATGTTATTAATATAAATGAAAATGTTATGCATTTCTCATAGCAGAACTCTGCTTTGGAGATTAATGGGAGCAATGGAATGTTTTATGGCTCGATTGTACAGCCTGGCAAATGCCCTCAGCTGCCGTTGTCTTCAATACTAGTTAAGATTGCTCAGTGCTTGCAAAATTAGGCCTTTAAAAGCCACACTTGATGGGAACTTCAAATTCCCCGATAAACAATTAAACCTGGCTTATAAATGCTTATTGGAAAAGTCCTAGCAACTTTGGTGTCATGCGTGGGATCTGTGATTAACTGTTTTCTGATAAAAGAAAAAGAGTACTTGTGGCACCTTAGAGACTAACAAATTTATTTGAGCATAAGCTTTTGTGAGCTACAGCTCACTTCATCAGATATATGCAGTGGAAAATACAGTGAGGAGGTTTATATGCACACAGAACATGAAAAAATGGGTGTTATACACACTGTAAGGAGGGTGATCACTTAAGATGAGCTATTACCAGCAGGAGAGCGGGGCAGGGGGTAGGGAGGAAAACCTTTTGTAGTGATAATCAAGGTGGGCCATTTCCAGTAGTTAACAGGAATGTCTGAGGAACAGTGGGGGGGGGGGAAGGGGAGTAAACATGGGGAAATAGTTTTACTTTGTGTAATGACCCATCCACTCCCAGTCTCTATTCAAGCCTAAGTTAATTGTATCCAGTTTGCAAATTAATTCCAATAGAGACTGCTGCATTGGAATTAATTTGCAAACTGGATACAATTAATTTAGGCTTGAATAGAGACTGGGAGTGGATGGGTCATTACACAAAGTAAAACTATTCCTTCCCCCTGTTAACTGTTGGAAATGGACCACCTTGATTATCACTACAAATGGTTCCCTCCCCCCCGGCTCTCCTGCTGGTAAGAGCTCATCTTAAGTGATCACTCTCCTTACAGTGTGTATGATAACACCGATTTTTTTTCATGTGTGTATATAAACCTCTGTGTTCTGTGTGTATATAAACCTCCTCACTATATTTTCCACTGCATGCATCTGATGAAGTGAGCTGTAGGTCACGAAAGTTTATGCTCAAATAAACTGGTTAGTCTCTAAGGTGCCACAAGTACTCGTTTTCTTTTGCGAATACAGACTAACACGGCTGCTACTCTGAAACCTTTTTTCTGTTTATATTTACCAGCACAACACAATCTTTTTATTAAGTTTGTGCCTGAAGTCGGGCAGTTTAATTCAATGTATACAAATAAATTCCTAAAATAGATCTACAGTAGACTGGTTATTTAATCATTTTGTCAGTGCGAAAATATAAATGGGAGGATTAAAAAGTTTAGATCCGAATTCATTTGTATGCATACAAGTTCAGTGTGGTTTCTTCATGTATAACAGAGAGCAGAAATTTTCACATTTTCTATTACTGATGAAAAGGGTGTGCCATTTAACTGTGTTGCTATTTGCTTCCCTGATCCCAGTTTCTAAACTGGAAGTAACAGAAATCCAGTTGCTATATATGTATATGTAGCTGCCATATCATCCAGACCAGTGGTTCTCAACCAGGGGTCTGGGGCCCCCGGGGGGGCTATGAGCAAGTTTCAGGGGGTCCGCCAAGTGGGGCCAGCATTAGACTTGCTGGGGCCCAGGGTAGAAAGTTGCAGCCTGACCGCCTGGGGCCCTGAGGCCTGCCACCCGGGGCTGAAGCAGAAGCCTGAGCAATGTAGGCCCCAGACAGTAGCCCTGTTTGCTACCCCCTAATGCCAGGCCTGGCTTTTATATGCAGAAAAACAGTTGTTATGGCACAGGTGGGCCATGGAGTTTTATAGCCTGTTGGGGTGGGCCTCAGAAAGAAAAAAAGTTGAAAACCCCTGATCCAGACAAGCATGGTTCATTCTCTGCTAGGCTTTACTTTGTGCACATATGTAATCGTAAGTATGTGAGGAAGAGTATAATTGTCATCTTACAAAGCATTATCTCATGTTTCAGACACAGTTTTCTGCCATTAACCACTATATAATATACACAAAAGGACTACCTCCAACAACAAACTCCCTGTCTTAAGTTGCCATTTGCTTTTGTTCGGTGTTTAATTAAAGACTCGGGGATCGATTCTGTGCTGTGCTTCCTGAGAGATGCTACGCAGAAGGCATAGTTTATAAAGAAGGGTAGCAAAGGGGGCTTGACACCACCTTTGTGCTCTCCAGATTCTGGGCTGCTGCAGGAGCTGAAATGGCCCCGGGTGTAAATCAGAGCTTCTCCCAGGAAAACTCTAATTTATAGTAACCTGTGAGCTGTACCTCCCCCTCCCCCCCCCCCCCCCCCCGGCCAAGAATCCCCATCATGCTGAGCGCTATGGGTATGTCTACACTGTAGTTAAAAACCCACAGCTGGCCTATGCCAGCTGACTCAGACTCGCTGGGCTCAGGCTGCAGGTCTGTTTAATTGTGCTGGAGACATTCAGGCTCAGGCTGCAGCCCGAGCTCTGGGACCATCCACCTTGAGCCCGAATGTATATATCACAATTTAAGAGCCCCTTAGACCAAGTCCTGTGAGCCCAATTCAGCGGACACAGGCCAGCCACAGGGTTTTAATTGCAGTGTAGACATACCCTGTGGCTGCTCCCCCCTCTTGCACCTAGCTCCGCCTTCAGCACTGCCCTGTACTTGGGCCTGTGAAGAGGTGCACAGTATTGCCATCTCTTGCCATTTTTTTCATGAGTATGGGATTTCAGAGGGAGCTGGAGTTCATCTCACAATGAGAGAAGACACTCCAGCCCCCTGGCAAAATTCAGTCCTTCTGAAAGCCGGCAGAATCTCTCCACACCCCTCCATTCTCATGGGGACTGTGGGGGGAGAGCAAAGAGCTCCCTCTTCCTGTCCCAACACTTAGCCTGGGAAAGGACGGGGTGGCGGATGAAGAGCCCATGAAGCTGCCCCCCAGCCTTGAAGGGAGAGAGGGGACTCTGCTGCAGCCTCCCCCATCCCCCCCAACCTGGGAGAGAGAGGTGAAGAATACCTGGAGGAGCAGATGTGAGGTGGGGGCAAGGGGGGGGGCGTGGTGCAGGGGGAGTTCAAAAATCAAAAGACAGACCAAAAAACGCAAAACCCCACAATACAATACTTTTAAAAAATTCTCTTGATTTTTGGAGCAATTATTATTTTGGGGGTCTGATTCATGATCTTTGATCTCTTGAGACAGGCATTATTGGATACAACATAGGGCTACTTATTTCAGCCCTGTGCTGCTCCTGCATTCAGCAAATTGTCCCCTGTCCCCTTCTTATTCCTGTAAGACTGTATGCACTACCAGAGTTGTGTACAGACGCTGAGGTGGGAATTGGAGTCAGATTTCGTGTCTTAAAGGCAAGTGACTTTTGCTGGTGGCTTACAATAGGTGTTACTTTGTATATTTGGATGCCAATCCCATACTGAGAATAGCAGAGTCAGATCCTGGTACCTGAATGGAGCCCCATTGACCAATGGGGGCTCCACATGGATGCAGGGGTTTGACCACATAGTTCTCAGTGCAGTATCAGGTCGTTGTTTGCAAGGGATACATTCAAAGACATGGCAATAATGGACCAAGTTCATTCCTGCAGTAAGCAGCGACACCCTCCACCAGTTAATAGGAGTGTGTCTGCTTACACCAAAGTTGAATTTGCCACATTAAATATTTATTTGGTTCTTTATTTACTCTGTGTATTTTAATAGTGCCCAGAGGCCCCAACCATACATTGTACTTATATAACAAATGAGCAAAGATTTTTGCAGTAAATGGATCCCGCTACTGGAAAGCAGACAGTGCTTTAAAAAGACAAAATTGTAATGTTTATGAAATCTGCACAAATGCAGAGAGCTCAAGATTAAAATAAACCCCCAGAACAGATAAAACATAAGGGAGGCTTTAAACTGGTTATGGGTTGACAGGAGGCACTTGCTGTCATTCTTGAAATGGGGAGCCTGAAGCACTTGAACAATCAAGAGGCATGGCAAGAAAATATTTGTAGAAGTTCCTGCAGCCATCAGCTCGCTACCTAAGCTCCTGAGTGTGATCCCTGCTGCCGGTATGGCAACAATTTACTCCTCTCTCCAAAACAGGTTGTCATTTGCAACACACTTTTGAGCCTGGATCCAGCCTGATGCTGCATTTCTTTTTTCACAGAGCTCCCACTTTCTCCTCTGTTACATTTAAATGACTGAGGATGTGGAAAGTAAAGGTAACAGGGTGATTTGAAACCTCAGGACTCACCTTGTGTGTCAGGCTTTTCCCCTGTCCATTAGACTACTCTGCCTCCTTGCATAATTTTTGCTGAGAAGGGTTTTTACTGTGTCACACCCTCCTAAAGTTTCTGTTTTGACCCTTTAAAATAGGGCCTTACATACTGACTCAAAACAAGTCAGCTACGTGACACGCCACTCTGTGTCCCACAGTCAGGTGTAAAAAAGAGTCTGCTACTGTGTGTTGAGTTATTCTTGGCCAAAGTGTTTCTAAGACAACACAGGTGCTGCAATACATAAATCAACTTTTGAGAGAGGAGGGTGTGAACACACTTCACAAGAAATCACATACTTGTCGAGCTACCTTGGATCGTACATTGCTCTGACTTCAGGATTCTATTAAAGCTGCCCAGAAAAAAGGCAATTTGAACACAGAATGCTGCAGACTGTGTAAATTCAGCCTTAGCTCCGTTAGACGATTCCTTCTGGCAGTTTCTCTTCCATATCCTCACTAACTGCAGACAGAGGGGCTGTTGTTTAGCAACCAAAGATTCATTGAAGATCAACTATGAATATAAATCTAGGATCAAGAAAAACAAAGCAGAACTCCAGTCATGCTAAGGAAATCGGTGTTCTTTCATTGCCTCGCCAGCATGAAATAAGGGGGCATTAGGTTATGCTTCAGCCTTTCAGTTAAGCTTCTGCTATTCGGAGCAGTTTAGGCCAGATTCTCTAGACATATGGCACATGCTTGTGTGTACCATATATAACTTAAAATATAGCATGATATAGAAAAGTGACAGGAATATATAATGCTGTATAATAATAATACTGTGACAGGGTATACCAGGCATTTGTTACCTCCATGGTGGAGCCCCTACTACCTTGATGCACCCCTCCCAAATAAGGTGACCTTTGGATAAAAAGAACAGTGAATTTTTAGACCTGTAAGTGCTGCTCAGAGAGGCCACCCAGGATCAGATGCTGGTGAAACCCATCAGAAGTGGTTCTCCAGCGGCTAAAGGGGCTGGGAGCAGACAGAAGTCAATCAGGACTCAGAGGGCAAGATTAAAAATGCTAGCTTGTTTAGCCACTTTTTTTTTTGTTTTAATATCAATGTATTGAAACTGCTACTGTGTCGACAAACATGAATTAATAGATTTGGACTGTAAAAACAGCTTGCTTGTAACAACACAAAACCTAAAAATTCATAATAAAACGTATTTCTATTTTTAGCTCTGCCACCCTGGTTTGAAGAAGAGAATAAATGTCATCCAATTCCTTTGGCCAAGGAGGTGTAGGGTCTGCAGTACTTAACCTGAACCTTGGCCAAAGAACCTTGACGTTCAAGACATTGAGTCCTACTCTTGACACTTGGACACAGTTAGAGCAGGTTCTCAAAACGCACGACAGATCCTATTTAAGGGCTTTATACTACCTCCATAACTCACGTGGAGCAGTATGTATCTGAGCAGCCACATCCACTTCAGTGGGACTACTCAACACAAGAAAGGGTGGCCAAATCAGGCTCCAGGCATCTTGACTAGTAAGCTTTCAACACATCCATATGCTGCGCTGAGAGTCTTTCAGCGGGATGGAATCATTCAGGGAATCAGTAGGGAAATATGAAGACTTTCATATCAAAGGTTACAGTTGTATCTCCAACTTAGATCAGTAGTTATCTTACTGTGTTCATGTATGATGGTTGATAGCCTATAAAATATATTTGGTAGACTCAGGTCATTTCAAAGTGGACAGATCTCCACGTTGCTAAAGATCACATAACTGATGCCCTTGGTACCAGCCTCAGCAGAGAGGCTGAAGGATTTGAGGGATGCTGAATGGTTTCTGTGAGCTGCTAAACACCCTCCGCTGTCACTATCTCACTGACAGCCGTAAGAGAAGTGGGGTAAGTTCCTGTGCTTGTGATATTTAAAAGTACTAAAGCATTGGGAGGAACATTTCTGTACCGGCCTGGGGACGGGATCTACTAAGCTTTCTCCATTTTTCTTTTCTGTGATGCAGTGAAGGGTATTGCATCAGAGGGAGCTGGTCACTAGAGTCTTGTGGGGTGGCTAAGCCTCAGCCTATACTAGTCACTGTGTAGTGTGTATGGTGTGGCTGCTGAGTTGCAATGTACAGTACCACCTTCTGCCCCTAGGAGGTTCCTGGTGAGGGCAGAGATTCTCCAGCCCACTGTCTGCAATACAATTGGACTAGTTCAATTTAGCTTCCCAAAAGGAAGGGGAATGCTGCCTGCAGCCACAGTCTATCCCGGCTGCCTCTGCTCCTGCTTCTATTGACCCAGCAACAGGTAGAGGATTTGCGAGCTGGCAGGTTGAGTTGGGCAGGTGGGCTTTCAGATAATGGAAGGAAGAGGAAGGGTTTCTGAACTGGAGTTAATGTCAAGAATCTGGGGGACAAAGGTGGGAGCTGGGGACTTGCTGAAGTGGGCAGGAGAGAGGTTCTGGCCTGGAGGAAGGATTTCTGAACCTAGAGTTTGGGGGATGGGGATGAGTTATAAGCCTTGGGGGAATTATCTTGGAGCAAAGAAGGATTTGGAGCTTGGGGGAGGGGAGTTGGTTAGAGGTTCCAGATCCTGCTGGGCTCTGAGCTTGGTGTAGGAAGGGGAAGAGAGGTTTCAGGCTTGGGTATGTGAGTTTTTAAGGTGAAAGGGGTTCTCACCCTATTGAAGTCATCTGGGAGGGGGAATTTTTTCCCTTAAGTTTTTATGAGAGCCTACTGATGATAAATGTATGACACTATGTGGTAAATTTTCAGAAGGGCTGGGGCCTGGCCTGTTTTCTTGTGGACACAACTTGCACTGATACTTTTGCACATGCATTTCAGTTGTGGTCTGAAGTCTGAACACTCGCACCCTTGATTATATAATTTGCATGGCAAGCAGATGGGTAGAAGTAGAAGCATGCTGATTTGTGCTCACAGCTCTGTTGCAGATGCAAAAATGCAAGCCCCATTTATGTCTGCAAATGGAGGGTGCCCCTTTGGAAAATTTACCCATTATGTAAACTATGCCTTGAAGATCCAGAAGGATCTGTATTTGATTTAAAAAACATAGGGTAAGCATATGAACAGGGTGACTGAAGCCATGGACTCTGGAGAGGCTGATATCTGTCATGGTTTCTACTGGTAAGAGGAAAATCCATATAGAAAGTTACCACCAGATATTTTTCAAACTTTGCCACAAAACCGGAAGGGACAATTTGTTGTCCAGTCTATACTGATGATTCTGCAGTATAGTAAGGTTGCCCAATCAGATTGCCCGATGTTGACTTTTTCTTTTGGAAGAAGATAAACAAACCAAGTAAGAAAAAACATTGGATACAAAATTTGACTCAAATGCCCTTTCATTATATTCTAGGTCAGACCATCTCCTTCTCAGAGATTCAGAAAGGAAAATATATATATTTAGGGTATTTGTGGTAGCTGCTGAGAAATGAACTGTCTTCCATCCTTCCTGATGTCATATTTTGGCAGCAAAAGATAGAAGAGATGTGCATTATGGTGAAGATCATGGCTAAATGAGGTTAACGCTCGATAAACATATTTTGAAGTGGTTGCCAGCTCTGGATCTGGTCTTGGGCCAGTCTGTTGATGGAAAGGAGTGAGGAACTCCCAGCTGGGAAGAGATCATCCTGACAGTCTTGAGGTTATCATGCCTGTAGGAGAGGGTCATTGGCTCTTTTGGGGTATATGCACAATGACCTGAAATCAGAAATATTTTAATGGGGGTGCAATTTGGAGGTCAATCTGTTTCGCCGGGATTCTGTAAATTATTGTATTGGTGCAAGTTACTGTGCAGTTGCATGGGATATGCAAGGTGGGAATGGTCTCTGCGCATTTCCCACCCCCCTGTGTTCACTGTCTGGGCACCTGAAAAAGAACCACTTGGTCTGGCTGTTGTTGTTGCAGACTACATTTTTATTTCCTCTTAAAGCAAGTACTGTAGTTTCTGGATAAGGGTCTTTTAATGTTACTGCAGCCACAGATAACATGTTAGCAATGACTTGAAATAAACACATCCCATATTAAAGTGCACCAAATGAACTGGATCACACCATTGCAGCAATCTGTTCAAAACTTATTTCTAGCCATGGACAAAGGTCAAATCTCCATGCTTCTTCTGCTCCATCTTTCAGCGCCTTTGATATTTTAGCTCAAAGCTTCTGCTGAGGGAATGGGTGGAACAGCACTATACTGGGTTCAGTCTGACCTCGTACACAGGCAATCACGATGAGCATGTGTCCACCTTGCTATGTGAAGGCCTTCAGAGTTCATTATTGTCACTCTTCTTTAACACATATATGACTTCAACTGGAGAGATCTGGAAACACCATGAGTCTTCAGTGTCAACCATCTTCTTCACCAATGCAGCCTCTGGCATCTCCAAGATATGCCAGTGCCTAGAAGAAATAAAACAGCTTAGACTTAATCCACCGCAACAAAAGCAGTGATGGTAGGAAGAGAGACACTTCAGGAAACTTGCTGGAATGCTTACCCCAGCCTTCATTGAGGGCATCTGACCACCTGTCATTAAGGTGAAGCCTTGGGATAGCTCTTCAAGAAGATCTGTTTGTAGGATCTCTTGTCCAAGACCAATAACTTGATAAAAAGACTGGTGCAGGAACACAGACATTCTATGTCTAGTTCTGCCTCAAAATATATATTCTTCAGTGCAGATGTGCCTTCTGTTTCGTGACACTGGGATTTATGCAGATCCCCTGTTGTGTGATCATTAACAATCTTTGAAATACATTAATTTTGCATGGTGACCTATAAATTAATCTTCCAACTGTATCTATATATAGAATAAATAGACACAGTATACCAGTAGCTAGCTAGCTTTCTTTTTCTTTTAAATGTGAACACTACTGGATAGTCAGAAAGCAAATATGGTGGGGGGTTGGTTTTTTCACTATAGTCCTTTTTCTTACCATCTGTAGCACTAAATGGGCATTCCCCATAATACATAATCACACTACATTGGTAGTGAGGATTTTCCGCTCCAGTATTGGATACTGCAGAATAGTTAATTTGTGTACAGCAGTAGTACAGATAGTGGTCTTTTCTTGCACACAATGACTTACTTGTGATACTGAAGGGTAGCTTTCAGCAGATTACTAAAAGAAGGAGATACAGTGGGTCTCTTGCAGGTCTCTGCAGATTCTTTTCGCTTTAAAACACGGCATTTTAGCATCATTCAGTTAAGTCTGGATAGAGTGTCACTTCCGTTTTTAAAAAAAAAAAAGTTCAAAATCAATTAAGCAGCATTTTGAGATATGAGACACCAGCTGTATTGCATCAGTGAATGTGATGCACTGCTTTTGCTGGATAATGTTCAAAAAGTTCCTATTGCTGATTCTGCTACAAGAGGAAAGCAGCAAAATCTTGTGGCTTGTGCAAAAGTCTGGGAGCAAAGAAGACAGCTCTGTGACAGACTTAGTGTGGCCTTGCCATATAACTGCCTCCTCCCTGAGGCTCAGTTTCCCTATGTGTAAAATGGGAGTAATACTGATTTACTTGCTTCCCTTGGGGTCTTTGCTGTCATTAACAAGGGACTCCTCAAAGTATTATGATGTATTTGGATTCTTCCTCTCTTCATTTCATAGTTCATTTCAGAAATGTGCTAATGTGAGACAATGCTCCCCCCCCCATAATTTAAAAAAAAAATAGGGGTGAGGGTCAACATTTTAAAGTAAGATTCACATTTGACTATATTTCTACAGCTTGGGTCAGAATTTTCCCTCCCTCAATCCTGCTGCTTCCCAGTACTTGAAAGGTCTGTTCAGTATGCAAAATTTCTTTTCTGTAACTGACAAGAGATTCGGCTTATGGCAGGTCACACATCTCTCTGCCCCTTCTTTTTCTTGTGTGTCTTCTGTTTGTTTTTTCCTCTCCTTCCTTGTAGTCTCTTACCTTCTCTTCTGCCTCTTTCCCTATTCCAGTTCTGCCTTGTAACTCACCTCTCACCCCTATTCTTTCTACTCCTTGTTTCAGCCCCAGTGCATTACGACTGCGAAAGATTCCAAGTGCTTTGATGTTGGATACTTGTAATAGTTTGAGTGTCTAATGCTAGTAGAGCAAGTACTGTGAGACTCTGGAAACACTACTACATTAAAAAGAAAAGGAGTACTTGTGGCACCTTAGAGACTAACAAATTTATATGAGCATAAGCTTTTGTGAGCTACAGCTCACTTCATTGGATGCATATTGTGGAAAATACAGTGGGGAGATTTATATAAGTAGAGAACATGAAACAATGGGTGTTACCATACACACTGTAATGAGAGTGATCCAGCAGGAGAGCGGGGGGGAGGGGAGGAGGAAACCTTTTGTAGTGATAATCAAGGTGGGCCATTTCCAGCAGTTGACAAGAACATCTGAGGAACAGTGTGGGGTGGGGAGGAATAAACATGGGGAAATGGTTTTACTTTGTGTAATGACCCATCCACTCCCAGTCTTTATTCAAGCTTAAATTAATTGTATCCAGTTTGCAAATTAATTCCAGTTTAAAGCCTTTAGGGTGGTGTGTTTTGGTTACAAAAATTAAGTATGCCTGCTTTTGCCTCTGTATGAGAGAGATAACTAAAGTGCCCTTACTCCCTTTGATCCAAGCAAGTAACTTCCCTAAGCATCTATGCAAGTTACACCGCTATATGAAGGTGAGAGGAGACCCCTTTAAGTTTTAATCACTTAAGTTTTATCAGCCTTAATCATGCTGTGTCTAACTAAAATATTTCACTAGCCCTCTTTGGTAGGGGAAACAAAATATAATCAAGTTTTGAATGCTCACAAAGCTTAGGATGAGATAGGGAATCTACATGGTTTCAATGCTGTAGCCCTTAAACTAAATTTGTTTTTGTTATGTTTTTGTTCTTTTCTAGAGCAGTGGTTCTCAATCAGTGTATACCTGGGAGCACTCACAGGTCTTCCAGGGGGTACTCAGCTCATCTAGATCAGTGTTTCTCAACCTGGGGGTTGCAGCCCCCAACGGGGGCGGGGGGGGGGTCACGGGGCGGGGGGGGCGCAAGTGCAGGGCTGACATTAGGATGTGGCAAGCAGGGCAAATGCCTGTGGTTCCATGCCATAGGGGGTCCCGCAAAGCTAAGTTATATGCTTCAGCGCTGCTGCCTGGGGCTCAGGCTTCAGATAAAGCTCAGAAGTGAAAAACAGGCTCAAGTATCACACTGAAATGTAAGTACAATATTTATATTCCAATCAAATTTATTTTATAATTATATGGTAAAAATGAGAAAGTAAGGAATTTCTCAGCAATAGTGTGCTGTGACACTTTTTTGTATTTTTATGTCTGATTTTTGTAAGCAAGTAGTTTTTAAGTGAGGTGAAACGTGGGGTACGCAAGACAAATCAGACTCCTGAAAGGGGTACAGTAGTTTGGAAAGGTTGAGAACCACTGTTCTAAAGGTTGTAGAGGCTCCCCCTGGTGGTTAATATATATATATATTAAAGTTCATGGTTTTGCTTTACCAAAGAACATGTTGATATAAATTCATTTAAAAGACCATGGATGCAAATCTCTTTGGATTGTGCTTTCATGAAAAATACTTCTTAGTGCTAACAAAGCTTTGTGTCCGTGTGATATAAGTGAATGAATTAATAGTCCTTTTATTTTTTAAAACCGAAACAACAGGTGAAATCTAATATTTTTAAAGTCCTAAAAATATTCAAAAGCCACCGGGGTTAATAGTAGTCATTTAAAAAGACAAATAGAATTAGATTATCTCAAGTGTCCCCATGCTTACAAGTGTATAAAGATTTAAAATGGACAAGAATCTCACTCTCTGACTCAAACTGAATTCTGATCCATCACAACCCTCTGCTGGCTCGCAAGATCAAGTTTGTCAGAAAGAAAGTAGGGATAGTGCCTTGTGCCTGTGTCTGTGAGAACAAGAACTCTGGCATTGGGACAGATTCTGATACCCTTACTCATGTTGAGAAGTACCTTGTTTCACAAGTAACCCCATTTTTTTTGGTGAAGTGCTTAGTAAAAGGATCAGAATCTGTCTCTTTGTAGTATTATTGCTGACGGCTTATCCTTGTGAGGAGCTGATATTTTAACACAGTGTTTGTTTTGGAGGCTCACAATCGTCAATGTATTTAGGCTCACAACACTCCTGTGAGGTAGAGAAGTTTCTTGTATCCCCGTTTAGCAGGTGGAGAAGTGAGGCACAGGTTGATTAAGGCCCAGCTCCTCAAATACCTTTGAGGATTTGGCCTAAGTGACTTACACAGGAAGTCTATCTGAGCAGTGAATTGAACTCAGTCTCTTGTAGCACAGGTTAGCACCCTAACCACTGGACCATCGCCCCTCCCCAGCACAATTCAGTGCCTGAAGAAACCTCTGTGAGAGGGTAGTTCAGTCTCTGCCCGGTCAGTCCTTAGCCACCGCAGAGAATGGTGCCAATTAGTGGCAAGAGTGGTTGTGCTTTTGTGAATTGGGTGCTTGTCCATTGGAAATTGGACTTGAGCCCATTAACACATTTCACATAGGACCATTACAGCCATCCGATGGTAACAATTTTTGGTCATGACTGATCTGGACTGAATTTGAAATGGCAATATAGGGATGAAAGCCTTTATCTTGTTAACTCTCTTGATCCATGCAGTGTCCCCCCCCCAGGCACTGTTTATATATTGCAAAGAAAGTCGTATTTTATATTTATTCTGGAAATCTTTCAGTAGGAAAATTGTGGGTACATGGCACTGTGTTTTTCAGATTGACGAAAGTAGAAACTGTGTATCAATTAAACTTTAGTTGGGGTATATAATCTATTTATTATATCACAACACAAAGTGAAACCAAAATCAAATCTTCTCAAACAAAATAACTTATGTGAGCACACCCTTTTGTAGCATCAGAAATAAAGATATTTTATAGAGATGTAGAATTTTGTCATCACTCACATGTATAATTGAAATCCATGGCCTGTTTCCTCTTACTTACACTTATTTTACATAGACTTAAAATAGACTTGTGTGAGTGTAAGTCTATTGATTTCAATGTAGTGACTGCTAATTCACACAGGAGAAAAATGAGATCAGGGTCAGACTTACGTTTCCGTTATCTAGCTATCACACCAAAGTTTATTTATTACATAAATATTTCTATTATGTACAGAGTTACTCCCATTTATAATCGTATCTTGACCCTACCTGCAGCAGAAACTAAAAACGAGCTATGCAAAATGCATATTTTTTCATTTACATCATGAGGGTTAGGCAAATGTTTACAATTTTTCTTTTGTATTTCTTTATTGTTTTACATTTTCCCCCTTTCTTTCAGTGCCATGTATTATAGTTAGCTATGCCGTCGTGGTGCATGAAAAGGATGTGTGGAATTTCTTTCTAAGCCCAGCCCAGATATTTTCAATTGTTCAAGCCCTTCCAAATTTAAAAATAAGTGATTTGATTTGGTATGGGACACCATTCATATATGTTTAATTTGGTTTTCATTTGCCAGTACTATTGGCATGCCAGGATTTCAGTGCAAGATTAAACTTTTAGTTCATTTTTATTTGGGGGCAGTTGTGAAATGAAATTCTTACTTTTTCTTTCCCTTTCTGCTCCCCACCTCAAAAAGGGGCCCAATCCTCAGAAGCCTCTCTCAAGCCACAAAATGCTGGGCCCTCTCCCACATTTGATGAGCAATGCCTATTTAGCTGTATTCTTTCTTATCTGTTAAATATGAATAAGAAGTTGCCACAGTAGTAACTTGAATGGAATCCTAGTCCTTAAGGGCTGCAATTAGACTTCAGGCACAGCTCTGAGCAACAGGGGCTGGTATGAGCTGCACTTTCCCAGAAGCAGCCCTGGTATGACTCAAAGTACCTCTCAGACATAATTCTTCCCCTTCCTCCTGCTTCCTTTTAAGGAGAGGTAAATTCCTGCTAGCCTATACTAGCCTCAATTACTACCCTCTGCCCCACCTTAGTTTGCACTGGTTCAGCTACTCTGGCCAGTGAATGAGGAGTGGAACCAAAGCTCTGCCCATTCTTCCAGGATGGGATGAACTAAATAATTAACCCTGCTTAATCCCACATGGTTGAATCCAAGATCTGGATAATCTGTGTAGGAGCGAAGGGATGAAGAGTTTAGTTCCTTGTGTGGGTGTGAAGTCAAAGTCCCTCTCTTTATTTACTCTCTGAGCAGCCCAGAGCTTGGGCAATAGAAACAAAGGGGGCAGTTTCACTTTTTGTTTTAGTCAGTTTCACTTTGTGGGTTCTCATGCCCTAACTAGCCCAGGACTGTGTGTGTTTGGGTTCATCAAGCTGCAAAATTGTGGATCCTGGTAAGAGCAGATGGAACTGTGTTTTGAGACGTCTCAGAGGGTGAACTGATAGGATGCGGGAGACAGTGTTGTGTGACTGCTCATCTGTCCCAACAGCTGTCTCAAGTGCCATGCCACAGGATTCTGTTTTGTCATCACTCTTGATTAACCTGTACTAGAGCCTGCTGGAGTAGATAGCTCGGGTAGTTTGGGTTTCAGTGTCATCAAAATGTTGTAAACTCAGTTCTGCATCTTGGGTGAAATCCTGGCTCCATCAAAGTAAATGGTAAGACTCCTACTGAATTCAGTGGGGCCAAGATTCCACCCCTTGTGTTTATCAGCCAGGGGAAGGAGGAGACCCATAGCCACCCTCCATCTAGTGTCCCCAGAGGGCAGCTTCCTGTCATGGCAGGCACACTGCTTTGCATTTCATCTGCTAGCAGCATACCCAGCCATGCAGCCACAGAAAGGTTCTGGTCAGCTGTGCTTTTCTTTCATCTCTTCTTGACAACCTCTTCTCTTGGATGCAGGCGTGACCACAGATCTCCATATCATTGTCACTGCTCTGGATGTGGCAGCACCTGAATATCACTCTCAATGCTTCCATGTAATATGGAGCTGCTGTTCTCAGAGTGGTGTCTCGCTTGTAACACGTTTGCAGTCTGCTGCTAATAGTAGTTCAAGCAGGGGTGAAAGTAAGATAAAAGACTTACCGATACGGGGGCTGGCTCTGGGCCCCTGGAAGGGGCGGGGCCTCAGGCAGAAGGGGTGGGGCTGGGGGGGGTCAGCCTCCCCCAGCCAGTCCTTCCACGCTGCCTGGCCTGTGCCGCCCGGGGCTCTGGCAGCAATTTAAAGGGCCTGGGGCTCCAGCTGCTGCCTTTTAAATCGCCGGGCCTGGGGCAGCTACCCTTTTTGCTTCCCCCTCTGCCCCCAAGCAGCAGCCTGGGGGGAGGGGGGGAGGCAAAAGGGGCAGCGACGTTAAAGCACTGCCGTGGCAGCGCTTTAATATCGGCTGTGTATGGGCTAGTACCGGCAGCCACTTCTTAGCGGCCCACTTTCACCTCTGAGTTCAAGGTGTTGGTATTTAATAAATAAAGCCCTATAAGGGGCATCAGGTCCTGGCCAGCTTACAGACTGCCTCTCTCCTTGCATACTTTTGCAGTGGTTCAGATCAAATGACTTGTTCAAGCTAACAGCCCCAGCAGGTAGGATATTGTCCGTGAACGGCCCTTGGCTCAGAAGCTTGCTTCCCCTGTAGGTCTGACAGGATCTGGGTTTGTTGACTTTTTGGGTGGCACTGTTTGTTTAGACAGGTGTTCCATGTAGCATCACTGAGTTTGATTTTCAGGAGGCTGTTAAATGCTTAAGTTGCCAGTGTGTCCCTTTTTGTTTTGTACAATTGAAAACACAATAATTAATACATGGGCCTAGGAGCACAATAAGCATATTCTAGAAACTGAAACTAACTAACTAAAAGATTTTCACTGACTTTTTTTTTTTTGTTTTTTTAAAGCGTGAACATTTCTATTCTTATTGGTCGTGGTGATGGGAAGGGTTTTTATGATCAGTGTCACTTTAATCCACTGTTTTGTGGCCACAGTAAATCTGTGTAAGGGAGGAGATTATATGTCAATATAGCATTTTCTTTGTTTTTCATCAAATTGTAATTTACTGGCCTGATTTTTTTCACTTATTAGTTTACACTGAACTTTAGTGGTTTATTATTTGTAAAAATGCTTTTATTTCAACTGTCTATATCTAATTAAGAAACAATTAATTACTTTGCCATTTATAGTTGTTAAGAATAACCAAGTGAAAGCTAAATATAGATATCTCTTTGCCTTTTTTATACAAACTTTTATTAAGCAAAACAGCACCAAGAAAATACATAAAAATTCAGATGAAATAGGGAATTTCCTACTAGTGGTTCTGGCATCTAATCATTACGGGATCCTGACACAACACCACTATTGTATTAAGGTTGCCCATTTCATTACTGCTTCATTAATATTTTTAAATAATTTGGTCTGTGTGATTTTTAATGTCTGTTTGAATATGAATTATGAATGAATTATGAATGAATTATAAATGCTGATTAAAAGGATGATTAAATAGTAAAGAGAGGCATCTTTATGTCCTGGCACATCTGATTTCATTTGTTGCAGTGGAACATAGAACATACTGCAAAATCACAGTGATGTATCTGCTCTTTAAAAGTCCAATCCAGCTCACTCTGAAGAAGCCTCTGAGCTACAAAGTTCAAACTTACATTTCAAATGACTTAAACTGGAGGGTTGTTTTATGGTTAATGCTTTGCTTCAGCATATTTTAGACACATGGGTCAGCTTTGCAGTTAGGATCCAAACAAATATAGGTTTGTTTAGAGATGGAGTTTTGATTCAGGCCCTTCTCCAATCTCAGGGTAACTGAAAGTTTGCGCAGACACTGGAAGGTCACTGGTGATTCCTCCATGTAAGTCTACCTTGGAGAACTGCAGTGCTCAGTAATTTGCAAAACTGAGATATAAAACTGGCTTCATGCCATCATGAAAGATCAGAGCAGAATTCAGTAGCTGGAATAAAAGTCCTGTGATTGTTGTTTTTTCTTCGTGATGCCCAGTTTAACCTGCTTTTCTTGTGAACAGACATAGCTAAAGAAGATGACAAACAAGCCTCTTCTCTAAAGAGACCATTTTCGTGAAATAAGGTCACTATTTTTTGACATTTAAAAAATAAATTTAGGCATCAGTTTTTCTGAGACCATTCCACCTTATGTTTCTGGTGCTGCATATTGTGCACACTTATGCAGATGTTACAAGAATATAAAGAGTTGAGTAGCTCAAATTGTATTATTTATTTTTAGAGGGCCAGATTGTGAGTCCTTTGATCACCTTCCCAAGCAGTTACTTATGCGAGCACTGTGACTGCAGTAGCATACTCATGTGACTAACTTGCTCACCACAGTGAGTAAAGTAAAAGATTCACATCTGGCCCTTAGATGTTTTTAAGACAGTGTTCTAGAGCAAAAAGAAAAGGAGTACTTGTGGCACCTTAGAGACTAACCAATTTATTTGAGCATAAAGCTTTCGTGAGCTACAGCTCACTTCATCGGATGCATAAAGTGGAAAATGCAGTGAGGATGTTTTATACACCATGAAAAATGGGTGTTTTATCACTTCAAAAGGTTTTCTCTCCCCCCACCCCACTCTCCTGCTGGTAATAGCTTATCTAAAGTGATCACTCTCCTTACAATGTGTATGATAATCAAGGTGGGCCATTTCCAGCACAAATCCAGGGTTTAACAAGAACGTCTGAGGAACGGTGGGGAGGTAGGAAAAAACAAGGGGAAATAGGTTACCTTGCATAATGACTTAGCCACTCCCAGTCTTTATTCAAGCCGAAGTTAATTGTATCCAATTTGCAAATGAATTCCAATTCAGCCGTCTCTCGTTGGAGTCTGTTTTCGAAGTTTTTTTTGTTGAAGGATAGTCACTTTGAGATCAGAAATGGAGTGACCAGAAAGATTGAAGTGTTCTCCGACTGGTTTATGAATGTTATAATTCTTGACATCTGATTTGTGTCCATTTATTCTTTTATGTAGAGACTGTCCAGTTTGACCAATGTACATGGCAGAGGGGCATTGCTTGCACATGGCATATATCACATTGGTAGATGTGCAGATGAGCGAGCCTCTGATAATGTATCTGATGTGATTAGGCCCTGTGATGGTGTCCCCTGAATAGATATGTGGACACAGTTGGCAACGGGCTTTGTTGCAAGGATAGGTTCCTGGGTTAGTGGTTCTGGTGTGTGGTATGTGGTTGCTGGTGAATATTCGCTTCAGGTTGGGGGGTTGTCTGTAGGCAAGGACTGGCCTGTCTCCCAAGATTTGTGAGAGTGTTGGGTCGTCCTTCAGGATAGGTTGTAGGTCCTTGAGGATGCGTTGGAGAGGTTTTAGTTGGGGGCTGAAGGTGACGGCTAGTGGCGTTCTGTTATTTTCTTTGTTAGGTCTGTCCTGTAGTAGGTGTTTCTCAGTGACGGGTCGGTGGATTGGCACCGATCCCTGAGACCTCCCTGACACAGTTTAGGAAGGCAACAAGCTGGTTCCTGGTATCAGAAGGTTGAAAAACACTGCTCTAGAGCCCCATCCAGCAAAGCCCTTAAGCACATGTTAAACTTTAAGAACAGAAGTAACCTTAATGAAGTCTACTTAGTGAGACTATTCACATGCTTAAAATTAATACACATTGAAGTTACCTCTTAGCTATAAATATCAGTTGCAATAACACAGTTCATTAATCAGCACTTTGCGTAGCTACACTGTATTCCTTATATTTACATACTCCTTCCACAAATGATTAATTGGGCTTGAGAAGAGCAGCTGTAAAAGGAAAAACCCTGTGAAAACATATATAGTAATTATTGCTTATGCTGTTTTTTAAAAAAATAGTGTGAACCTTTCTCGGAATGCATCAGTCTTATCTATCCCAGTTCTCAGCCATTGACACCTGTAGAAACTAATTATTTCATTGCTTTATAGTTATTTGCAAGTAATAAAACTAGAAGTTCCTACTGTTCTCATTCTGCGATAATCCTGTCAAAGTTTGCAGTTGATAATATTAATAACTAGCCTGTATTTCCAAATATACAATTTTAGAATCTCTCTCGTATTTTACTGAGCTGAGTTTTCTTTCACAACCAAGGACTAAATTGTGTTACTGAGGTGTACTGGTTGATAAACTAGGTGAGAGAGTGCAATGTGCATGTGGTAGTGGTTAGGGCATATGGACTTCGGTGGTGCTAGGGAGAGTGCACATGAGCAGACATGCCAAACCTGCAAAAAAACCCTGCAGAAATTGGGTTTGTTTTTGACTTAATTGGCTTGTGAGCTGCTTGTTGATTAGTTTTTGGCTTGTTGTAGCTTGTTGCTGCTTTTTTTTGATCGGCTCTCAGCGAGGAAGGGTAAGGGGGGGACAAGCAGGGGGAAGGGGGGAAGAGAGTCTGGGTGCGCAGCGGGCTCACTACAGTCCCATACTGCATGCTGGAGGAATCTAGTCACATAGAGTGTTTGGGGTTCTTAGGGATTGGCTTGTTTTGGCCTTGTTTTGAAATGGGATTCGCTTGATTTTTGGCTTATTGTGAAAGTCGGGGCGCTTATTTACTGTGTGAAAGTTGGCAACTGCACCTGAGATGTGTAATAAAACATTGCAGTGTGCACTTCTCCTCCTGTGTCCAGAACTACTTAATAGTCAGGGGGTCACAACTCCAGCCATGACTACAACCTGCTTAGAGACTCCACTTTGGGTTTGTCTGCACTACAGAAATTTGCTGCAGATGGGCCTAGTTATGTAGAAGCAAATTAGCTGACATCAGACTACCACAACTTTGCGGTAAGTGTAGAAAAATGTCTGTTACCATGTCAGCTAATTGTGATTTAACATTTGGGTTTTTAGGGTTCAATCTTGTGACTTGTCCAGGTCCACACTGACTGCAAAGTTATGGCCAGCATCATGTCAGCTAAACTGATTCTTCCCAGATGTGTGGTAAAATTGTGTAGGGTGGGGCACCCTTTTGGGCTTCGCTAACAGTGCGAGCTGTACTTGCTGTGATCTAACACAATGCAAGTGGCAATGCTGTGGATGTCTTTCATGTGGGTTTGGTATGGATGGGCGTGGGCTTCTTTTCCCTATCCAGCACCCTGTGCACATGTAACATAAGCTACTTGAGCACATCTATGCAGAGACAGCCACAGTTTGACCCTAACTGGAGGGCAGCAGGTAATGCTTCAGGTGTACTGCAGGATTGAATCTTTCACTTGTATTCCCCCATCAGTTTATCTATAGCCATCTATTGTCTCTTCCATTAGACTGTAAACTCTTTGGGACAGGGACAGTCTTTTTGGGGTGTATTTGCACAGCGGCTAGCATAAAGGGGTTCCTGGTCCATGACTGAGGCTGATATTCACTATGATAACATATATAATAATATGTGTACAAACAGTGACATTTCCTCGGAGTTGTGCTTTGTTTATAGTTTCTTTTGTTTGCCTGAAATCAAATTATACCAATGTCTCAGTGCTTGATCACTGCAAGATTAACGTGTGAGGGTGTGAGTGGAAAGCCAGATGGGATGATCAAAGAGGCAAAAGTCGAAACCAGCGGTGGCGTTTGGGGATGGAACTGGATGTGTCAGGGAGACCGGTAATGGGATACTATGCCTTTCACTGCTAGTTCAGTGGCTCAATGCAGTTCACTTTAATTGGTATCAGATAACAATTACTTGGTGTTAGTGTATGTGAAGTAAGTTGGTAGCCTCAATTCAGCTCTTGGGGGTATGTCCAAACTGCAGTTAAAAACCCGCGGCTGGGTCATGCCAGCTAACTCGGGCTTGGGCTGAGTCTGTTTCATTGCGGAGTAGGCATTCGGGCTTATGCTGGAGCTCAGGTGCTAGGACCCTGCGAGGCAGAAGAGTCTCAGAGCTCAAGCCAGAATGTCTGTACTGCAGTTAAACATTCTCTTTCCTGGAGCCAGGAGAGCTCAGGTCAGCTGGCATGGGCCAGCCGCTGGTGTCTAATTACAGTATATATCCTTACTGGCTGGACATCTACATCACAAAACTCACCCTTATAACTGCTGCTAATAGACACCCTTATGAGCAGTTTCAGCCTCTGTCCTATTGAGTCTTCGGGATAGAATCTTACCCCTAAAGTTGGTTCCTGCCGGTGAGGGTTGAAGCATGATAGCCAGACAGTAAGGTGCAAGCTTGCCTTGGCATTGCTTGTGCTCTACCTGTGTTGTGTGGCTAAACAGAAGAGATTGGTCTGCAGGGCTATTAATTCATCAGCTTTCATCAGCACTAAATTAAAAACAAAACAAGCCAGTGAGAGGAAAATAACGCTTCACCGTGTACAATACAATTGCTTTTATGGACAAGAGTGTCTGTATTTGAATGTGCCCTACACGTCTTCAGTAACAAAATAATACAAGAGAAAAAACTGACAAGCAGAAAAGAGGTACAGCTTCAAAATAATATATTGGTGTTGGGAGCTTGGATATGTTATAACTCTGAATACCACATGTAGCGTCTGGAAGGCAAGTAAAATCATATTAGGGTATCATGTCAAAAATGAGCAATTTACCCCCAGTCCCCAAACAATAAGGCTCTGTTTTTTTTTCTTAACATGCACTCAAGCATGTGTTGTAAATAATTAAATAGTATTCACTACTCACCTGCTGTGCACCTCTGCACTAAGGCAAAACCAATCTAATTCCACATAACACCAGCACAAAGTGCGATCTTCACCACATACTGGTGGTGTGAGTGGGAGCTTGCAGTCCTGTCACAGAGCTGTTGGGTATAAACCTACAGAACTTGTTCAGGCAGCACTCTCACAAACTTCAGTGCGTGCTTTCTGAGTCGTGATTTGGCTCACCAAGTATTCTTTAAAAAAGTTATCCTTGATGCGTTTTAGGGCTTGTTTACACACAATTTTGTGTCACTTTAAATATATTAGTTTAGAAACTGATGTAGCTAAAGCGTACAACTCCCCAGTGTAGATGTGGTCCTATTGGTATAAAAGGCGCTTATATGGCATAACTTACTTCTGTAGTCGGTATTAGGATCCCTGATGGTACCAGGCTCACAAATGTCTAGAGCTTCAGCCTCACTGTCATTCAAGTGAGGGCTCAATACAGGAGAAACTGGATGAAATTCTCTAGTCTGTGTTATACAGGAAGTCAGACTGGTCCCTTTTGAGACTGCAGATTCACAGATTTTAAAACTTTACTCTGGATTTTGTGGGAGCTTTTCACAAACCAAAAAAGCAGCTAGGTGCCCAAATCTCATTGGATTTCAATGGGAGTCTCATTTGTGTCTTTTGAGAATATCCCTCATAAGCTTTTGTTGGGTCCTAAGCAGTGATGAGCTGCCAAAATCTTAACAACAGGTTCCCTCTTCACCCCATGAGGCGGTCGTTGCCCATCCCCAGCCCCCAGGACTCCTGCCCCATCCAACCTCCCCGCGTTCCTTGAAGCCCCCCCCAAAACCCCTGCCCCATCCACCCAGTCCCCTGACTGCCCCTAGAACCGGGCAGGAGGGTTTCATGGGCCACCGTAGTGAGTGCCCACCCCACCCCTTAGAGCCAGAGGCACCTGCCGGGGGGCGAGGTGGGGAGTCCCAGCAGTGCTTACCTGGGGCAGCTCCTAGGAAGCATCCGGCAGGTCCCTGTGGCTCCTAGGGGCAGGGAAGCGTAGCTGGGGGGAGAGCATGGGGAGCGGCCGCTCCCCCACTGATCACATCAAAAGTGGCTCCTTAGGCGCCGACTCCCTGGGTGCTCCGGGGCTGGAGCACCCACGGGGAAACTTGGTGGGTGCAGAGCCTGGCCCCACCCCACGCCTGGCCCTAGCTCACCTCTGCTCCGCCTCCTCCCCTGAACGTGCCGCCTCGCTCTGCTTCTCTGTGCCCCCCACCCCCCACCCAGCTTCCTGCGAATCAGCTGTTCGGCGGGAAGCCAGGGAGGACTGAGAAGCAGGCCGCGGCTTCCCGCTCAGGCCAAGGGTGCAAGGGTGGCGGAGATGATCTGGGGCGGAGAGCGGTTCCCCTGCGCCCCTCCACCTGGGTTACCTGCTGCGGCGCGGGCGGCCCTCCTCGCGTCCCCCCCCCCCCAAGCTCACCTGGGCCTGAGTGGGAAGCCGCCACTTGCTTCTCAGCCTGCCCCGGCTTCCCGCACGAACAGCTGATTCGCGGGAAGCCGGGGGTGGGGGGGTCGGTGGAGAAGCAGAGCGGGGCGGCGCGTTCAGGGGAGGAGGCGGAGCGGAGGTGAGCTGGGGCCGGGGGCAGGGTCTGCTGGTGGGTGCTCTACACCCACCAAATTTTCCTCTTGGGTGCTCCAGGGCTGGAGCATCCTTGAGGTCGGCGCCTAAGGTGCTACTTTTGGCCAGTTAAATTTAGAAGCCCTTTTAGAACTGGCTGTCCCCCGTGGAACAACCAGTTCTAAAAGGGCTTCTAAATTTAACAACCGGTTCTAGCAAACTGGTGTGAACCGGCTCCAACTCACCACTGGTTCTAAACCTGTGCTTTGTGATCAGCCTTCTAGCTTTGTCTTTTGTGTGAAAGCATCAGAATAAAGACAGCAATAGAACAAAAAAGGCACCTTGCAAAGATAAGATAGTGTTTTGAAAAGATAAAGGAAATGGTAATGGAAAGAAAATACCTTGGCCATTGAAGCGTGAAAAGGCTTTTAGAGATGAGCTCTCCATTTTGTATTGCCATCTAATTCCATTCAAAATACCACATTGTCTTATGAACAAAGCACTGTGTGTTATCTCATGCAGGAAATACATTTCCTTAACTAGACAAATATTGTTCAGGGGAAGATGGGCAATAGTTTTTGGGGAGGAAAAAGGCACCTGGTTAAGACAAAAGCAGATAGTAGGTCCTGTGAATGTAGAAAGATGGAATCTACCACAAAGAAACTAACACATACTTATGTACAGATAGAAATGAGAGATACAGACTTTCACTTGAAGACTGGCAGATCATTTTTCATACCTGTCAGATGACTGCTTCCTATTCACTCAAGAATGTAGACACAGTGTTGGTGCAGGAGTCTGAGTCCTGGACAAATGAAAAATATTTAGCAATTATGTAGTACTTTATAAACATTGGGCCTGAACCTGCTATGCTTAGAAGTATTTGGAGTATCTTTCCTATAGCAGAATCAGACCCATTAATTAATTCTAATGGCACCCGTGCAATAAATTATTTTTCCCGTTTTGAGACTGGAAAATTGATGCACAGGGAGGTTAAATTATTTGATTACAGTGAATCTGTGAAAGAGTTAGGATTAGAACTATGGAGTTCCAGACATTTGACTAGATATGCTACATCTCAGCTCAAATCCTGAGTAGATTTTTCATATATACCAAGATGACCCTTGTTTTAAGCTTTCGCCCTTGGCAGGCACTGTATATTTTGAAATTTTACAAAAAGAAATCTATTGATATTCACTCATCCCTGCCGCCCCCCTCCCCCCCGCAACATGCTTATCTGTAAATATTTCCAATTTAAATCTTTCTTGCATTAAAACTAATATTTAAAACACACAAAGCTGCATGGTTTTTCCATCAGTAGAATCAAATCAAAGATCAAAAAGTAAGCTGATAATTATCATTGCTACGCCAGAACCAAATTAATTTTTCCCACCCTGTGCAGGAGGACTTGTTCATACCCTTCAGGGAATCATTATCACCATACCTTTGGGAGCTCTCTGTAAAAAATGTGGCAGCATGTAAAAGCTACGCGTGAAAATGCATATCTATAACTTAAAGAAAGAAAGCTTGAAAAAAATGTAGTTTTATAGCCAAAGCAAAACCCAGAAAGCCAGGTAATTCATAGTTATGGGCTGGGTTTTTTATTGTTGTTGTTTGTTGTTTAAAAGTGTGAAAATGAAGAATTAAAATAACTAAAACAAAATTCACTCTTCCCTGGGCCCTCCCTCAATGGGAACCATTCTGTTAATGGAGGTGTAATTAACCGTTGGAACAATTTATTTAGGGTCGTGGTGGATTCTCTATTACTGACCATTTTTAAATCAAGATGGAATGCTTTTCTTAAAGATATACTCTAGCGATTATCTTGGGGAAGTTCTGTGGCCTGTGTTGTACAGGAGGCAAGACTAGTTGATCAGAATGGTCACTTCTGGCTTTGGAATCTATGAATGTGGGTCTGTGATAAGTATTTCAACTGCTTGTCAAATGTTAAAATTATTTTAATGCAGGAGTGGTACATATGTGCTGTTGGGTAAGACCATAAACTATCTATGCTGAAGACACTAGTGGATTATGAAGCATTCTATGTACATCAGATTAAGTTCCAACGACAATACTCTCTGATTATCCTAAAATCACAAAAATTAACCATACTTCCTTTCCAAAATAGCCTGCGAATGCCCTGGTCACCATATACACATCCTTGGCAGTCCCACCATCAACTTAAGTGGGCAGAAATACTATGCTAGCTTTCTGTGCCAAAAGTATATTTTGCTCGTAACCTTTAAAAGACTGGGATTTTCCAAATGAATATTTGGGAGCATGCGTATATACTGCATGGGGAAGGGCGACAGGCACAAATTCTGCTCTTAGTGAGATCAGGCTAGTGAGCTGCTCAGCTCTTCCTGCACGGTGATGAGTGCTCTTAACTTCTGCGGATGTTGGTGGGTCCTCAGCCTAAGAGCCTGGTAGACGGCTCTGAACACTTTGCAAAAGTAAGCCCATTTACCCTCATGCTTGTTAACATGACCTTTGTGCTAGAGAAAAGACAGAACTCTGGGATTCTCTGTTCAGGATGCTGAAATACACAGGGTCACTGCAGTTATCAGGATATCTAGTCCATGCACTGAGGAAAGCAACCTGTGCGGTACAGTGTCACCACACAAGGTGTGTCTAAGTTTAGTGATATTTCAGGTATGCAGACTGTTTGTTTTGTTTTGTTTTTTGTCATGGGAGTTGGAATGCCAAGGCTGCATCATATTGCACTTTTATTAATAAATAACCAAGAGAGGTATAGGTCCAAAGGGCTTTTGGCTTGTTCTCAGTGCACTGCTATGTCTTGGTGGTGTGAAGAGAAACAAGGGACTACTATTCATCATTTCTGCAGTGCTGCTTCCACTTGCTGTACTATGGAAGAGCTGTTTTTGTTTTTCCCTTTGAGGAATCTAATCTCAAGGAGGCAAATCTGAGATTTAGGATAATGCTGCCAGAGGATTTGTTTATATCACCAAGTTATTTCCTTGCCATATCCATTTTCTTCCATTTAGAATATATTGTTATAAGGAATTTCAGCCTTTCGTAAACAGTGCTATATATCTACGGAGAAATGGAGCACTGTATGTAATAATAGCAACCACTTATTTTTATTTTATCTTGTATTGGGGCACAGAGTGAACCATTCTTATATAACTTACAAACAGGTTGAATCATCCAGGCTAGAAGTGTTCTTGACTGTAATTTTATCAGCAGCCTGGTAGCAGGGATTATCAAGAATCTCACGACTGTTCCGGTGTTTCTTGTGAAAACACTCTTTTGATGTGGAGTTCAAATTAGTCTGGAGAATTGCCAGTGGCCAAAGAAAGGTATGTTATTATTTTTAAATGTTAGGTGCATTAAAATGTGCTTATGGTGTGAAATGTGACTATGTAAAAAATACACCACCTTAATCTACAGATCTGCTCTCTCTGAGCATTAGGTTAGCAACAAAACTAAGCTTTTATGACTGTATACTCCAGTTTGTCCTGCCAGAACGTCATAGGTACGAGAGAGTGAGCTGGATCCCAGTCTGGCTCATATACTCTTGCATCAATAGAATTCCTAGCAAAGTTCTGATGTTGGAGAGGATAGAAGTCTGCAGGACTGCTAGCAGAGGTTATTACCCCAGAGGGGTCATATCTGGGCATACTTGGGTCACGACCATGACCTCGTGTGCATCAATAAGTCAAGTGACTGTAGGGCTGCTTTGCGGGAGTGTACGCTGCATGTTTTATACACATTCAGTAATGGTCACCGGTGAGTATGCAGCCCACCCCCAGCTCTTCTCCAGGCATTAGACCTGGTTTTCCACTGCCGCGTTCTTTGTGTAGTCATAAACAACAGTGCAAAAGGTCTGCAAAGTGGGTTAAAAATATGATCAAATCAAAATGATAGCATTTTTCATTCCCCTTGCATTCCAATTTGCACAGGTATAAGTAGGCTTGGTAGAATTTGTTTTTTAGTTTTCTATAATTTTGACAGATAATATCTGGTTTTAAGTGGGATTTTTTCTTAGATTTAAATTTTCACAGTTAAAGGAAATTATCAGGGGTCGGGGGAGGGTCAGACAGTGGGAAGGGTCACAATTATTTATTGACAGCAGACTTTGAGGTTCAAAAAAGTTAAAGCTTTATCAACCGTTAAAATATAAATTTCAAAATCACATATCAAAATATACATAGCAAATATATAATACTTCAAAAGTCTAAATCGTGGCATTTTGCCCATAAAGTCTTACTTTGTATAACTGTAAATTTTTACTGTTTTAATGGAAAAAAAATTCGGCAGTTTGTATGTGTACGGTGAAATCAACATTTACCAATGAAAATCAAATCCACCCAAGTCTAGGTATAAATTACATGAGGCAGTAGGTCATCAGCTCCAGCGTGTCTGTTCCTGTCTTACTGTGCATTGGAAAATAACAGGCAGCTTCATGTTGTTCAGAACTGAATATCCCTTTTACTTTCTCTCTCTCTCAGTTCCATTACCATCTTCTCTCAGCTTTCTGTTCCTAATCGCTTCTTCCTCTTCTTAAATTTCTGACTTTTTCAGTGTCACAGCTTTCTCAGTCTTCCTCTTGCTTTCTATTCAGTCTTCTCTCCACTTCCATTGGTCCCTCATAGAGTTGCAACTGCAAGTAAGTGACAGTAAAAGTCCGAATGTCCCTGGAGTCCAGAAAACTCACCTTGCTCCTTCCTCCCTGCTCCAGTTTCCTTTCTGCATCAGTAATACAGAATGAGAGACTGACCTAACACAGAAGAACAGCTCAAGAAATCAGGACTTGTTTGATTTTTGAGCAGCCACGTCCCTGTGAATCATTGTGTTTGAGCCAGTGTGTAGCTATAAATGTTTGTGCAATTGTCTTACTAGAAAAGGGTTGGCAAACTTTTGGCTGGGTCAGGGGTGCAGGCTTTGGGCAGCACTTACCTCGAGCAGCTCCCGGAAGCAGCAGCATGTCCCCCCTACAGCTCCTATGCAGAGGAGCAGCCAGACAGCTCTGCGCGCCGCCCCATCCGCAAGTGCTTCCCTGCAGCTCCCATTGGCTGTGGTTCCAGGCCAATGGGAGCTGCGGGGGCAGCACTTGGGGCAGGGGCAGCGTACAGAGCCCCCTGGCTGCCCCTACATGTAGTAGCCGGAGGGAGGACATGCCGCCGCTTCTGGGAGTTGTGCGGCGTCATGGCACATACAGAGCGGAGCAAGTCCCCAACCCCTTTCCCTGGCTGGATCGCCAGAGCAGGGCAAGCCCCAGACCCTGCTCCCCGGTGGGAGCTTGAGGGCCAGATTAAAATGTCTGAAGGTCCGGATGTGGCCCCCAGGCTGTAGTTTGCCAACCCTTGTACTAGTATATGGAGCCAGGGCAGGAACTGAATCATTAACAATCATCTGATTTATTTACTTCTCAATTTACTAAGCTGATTTATATTTAAATAGGTTAGTTCTACCTGATCTGCACTGATGCCATTGTACTACTCTTTCTTCCTCTTAAATAGTAGCTGTCTGTGGGCGATATTTATTGCCTGCATAGGCATGGAGTAAAGGAAGCACTGTCCCATAGCTGTATCATGGGTAATATCATAGCATTCTGGTGACCATCTCATCCTATGGGCATTTTCAGGATAAAGAACAATTTTCAGGCATTATATTGGATTTCTCAGACTGAAGCTTGTCATGGGAATTGTCAGTCTAGATGCAGATGGTGTCAGTCAGATTTTTTGCTAGCTTTGGGGTCCCAACTATTAGGTGTGAGGCAGCTGTTCTGCACCGTACCACCAACATACTTCCGCTTCCAAGCCTGTATGTTTGGCCAAGGAAGGATTACTCCAGCATAAGGGTGAGCCAAGATGGTGTACAGCTGATGTAGGGGCTTCTGTGTCATGCACCCTGGTTTAATTTAAATCTTTTATCCTGAATCCAGTTGTGTCCTTGGTTGATCTTCTGGCTCAGGCTCATAGTCCTTTTTTGGCACTCTATCTGTAAGGAGGCTACATCCCTTTGGGATTTGCCATGATGATAAAGGTCAAGGTCTTACTCAGTGTTAAGCTTCCCAGAGTTTGATCTCTCTCCGTCTCTCCCTGCTCCCTTTTCTAACTAATTCACATCTCTATGATATGCCTTTTTTGGTGTGTTCTGGGCCTTTTCTAGGTTTCTGCTCCATATGTATTATGTAGCAGGAGAGCTCACCCAAATCGGGGCGGGGAGAAGAAGAAAAATCCCTGAATCTGGATCACCGTTTTTTGTTGTTTTTTTTTTGTTTGGTTTTTTTTTTGTAAATTAGTGTGATCAACATTGCACTGCTTTCCCATCTATGTTATCTTAAAATCTGATGTAAGCAGGGCATGACTCTAATGAGACTGGGTCATTAGGATACTAGTTATCAGAACCGATTTTCTTAAATATATGCACAGTATGAGGTCAGCTACTCCTATTGCATTAACGTTTATATGGTATTTATCATGTGTCTGCCTGGCTACCTACAAACAAATGAGAAAGTAAAAGTTGACTTTGTGTGGAACTTCCTCTGTTATTAAGGATGTTTGTTGTTTGATGCAAGTTGGTGCAGCTGTATCTCAAAAATCATGTAACCTGTTTCTGGAGAATGATGGGTTGATGTCAGGGTGTATCCACAGAGCTATACTCTCCTGGTGTAAAGAGCCACCATTCACATGATACTGTATGAACCATCTCTTATTTTTCCAAGGTATGCCAGTGTTCAGTGCAACGGCTTCTTGCTCAGCAGAGGAGGAGATGCTGTCTCATGTGTTACAGTTCCTAACCCTCCTTTCTTATGCTTAGAGATGCACTACTCTCCTGTGTAACAAGACACTGTCCTCAAGCAGCTTGCGCTAACGTTTAAATATAAATTGATTTGGGGGGTGATCAAAATCCAGGTCTTGACCTGGATCCATGTTTGGCGGTTTGAGCCCATTTCCCATCGCCCTGCACTATATACAATAGCACGATACCTAGGCTAAATCATTTGAAAATAATTAGGTTCCAATGATGATGCTCAGTGAACACAGTTGAATTTACTTCTGCATCTCTTTTTCTTATTATTATTGTCAGTATGTTCTACTATCCAACTGTATTTTCATATTTATCATTTGAAGCCTAAATTTAATTCAACTGGAGTCTATTGGAAGTTTCATTAAAATTGCTTTTTTTCATCTTTTCTGGTAAATATGACAAAATCAAAAGGAATATGCCTGAGGAAGGAGTGAGAAAGGACTGAAGTACTTGGCTCCATGAATAATGAACAGTTAGTAATGTGTTTTGATGTGGTGTCATTGTGGAATTTGACCATTAGTTTGCCCAAAGATCATTTAGAGCCAAATGATGCTCTCATTGAAGTCCATGCAAGTAGGACCAGGCCCTAAACCCCAAAACTAATAAGATAGCACAGCAGCTGTTATAACAGTCACTGGTATTTCTGTTGAATTAGGGCCTGTTTCCAAGCCTGCCAAAGTAAATAGGAGTCTTCCTACTGGCTTCACTGGGCTTTGGATCCACCTCTTTCATACACAAAATCATAAACATATAATGTTACTGTATGTGGATTATTTAAATGACCCAAAATAACTTTGAGTGAGGTTTTTCCTCCATATTTACCTCACTTATGCCTTTGTATTAGGATTCCAGGTTGATGTGTTTCATGTTACCTGTTTACCATCTCTGTATTTTGTAGGCACACCTTTATCACCCAAAGTGGAAACAATTTACTCCATTTAATGCTCTATTTTATTAAATTTTGTGGATATACAGAGAAGGAAAATAGCTGTGAAGAATGAATAGATATCAGTTCAGAGAGGAGAGAATATATGATACAGGAATGAATAGATCAAATTCTTCAGCCTGCTGGAAGTCAGACTAGATGATCCTGATAGTCCCTTTTGTCCTTTAAAAATCTATGAATGACAAGAGGGGCAAAGTTCAATGAGGGAGAGAGATCAGCTGTTTATCATTCATTGTTACGTTGCATTGTTAAAGGTTAGGTTATGGGTATCGTTGTCTTATTTATTATATTGCATTAATTGTACTAGACATGTCCTTGTTCCGCTCAATTTACTGCACAAATGATGAATGGACAATGGAGTGTTTAGAGAAATTGAAACAGAGACATTGATAGGGAGTATCTCCTCACTTCTGATTCTTTAAGGACTTGATCCTGATGGGGCCTGAGCACCCTCAGCTCTTACTGACTTCCATGGGAATTCACGGTGCTCAGCACCTCACAGATTTGAGACCTTAATAAGTAAGCTTCTCTGGAACTAACGCTTCCCATGTCTTGGGGCACAGTTGTGCTCTGTCCTGCTCAAGTGCACAAGGTGTGGAGGGGAGAAAGTATAGGCCTAACTTTGCTCCCAGCTGTGAAAAAGCTGTGCAGAGCATGGGAATGATCTGCATTTTATATATATATATATATATATATATATGTGGGTTTAATGGATTTGTTTGCTTGTTAAGAGTTAAAATTAGTTCTGCTTAGATTTTGGGTTGCAGAGAAAAAGGTAGTAAGTGCAGAGAAACTTAATTTCCTGGTACTCAAGTGCACAATACTGTGTATCCACTATTGGGAGACCATAGCCAACTCTTTCTGGAGAAATGCATAAATCACTTTGCATCAGCTGCAGGGTTCCAAGTCAGACAAAGGAAGTTTTATCCATTCGAAAGACCCTTTGTTTAAGATTTCAAGGTCTGCTTGCGAGCTGAGGTGGGAGACTTATTGTGGGTGCGTCAGAATGTTAGGGAGGCAGCAGTTAGAGGGGGCAGCCTGTCTCGCCCAGCCCCAGTGCTGGGGGTGTGCCTGGATTAAGTGGAACTTGTCTAAACTGGCAGGGAAAGGCTGGGTTTGAGTAAGAAATACCCATCTAGGTTTTTATTGTTTTAATCCTGTTTCTCTCTACTTGTTAAATTTCTATAGCTCAATAAACCGTACTTGTTCTTGAAGAAGCTCTCATGTGTCACGGTAAGTCATTTTGATGACAAACTCCCAGAGAGAATTCTGTAGCTGGGCCCAACCCCAGCTGGGCTGGCTGAGGTAATCAGGGTGTTGTAGCCTGGTGATCCCATCTATAGAAGTGTGAACCATCAAGTTCCACTCTGGGATAAGTGCAGGCAGAGGCCTATCACTTGGAAAGAGTGGCCAGGGAGAGACAAGGGAAGAGAGATCAAAGGTGCTGTTCACCCGTGAACTGTAAGAGAAGCCAATGGGATTTTTACCATTGACTTCAATGAGAGCAGAGTTAGGCCTATACTGATCGCTTTTGAAAAGCCCACCCTTTGTGATACACTGAATACACAGGAATAACATTTGTGCCATGGAGATGTGTGATGATCAAACAGTGCAGAGCATTTTGGGAGAGGTCAGAAACAGGTGGTGATAATCTTGGGATGATGTGCACAACAGATTCCATGTTATTTTAAAGAAAAAGCTGTAAAAATAAAATAGAACTGTAGATATAAAAAGTTCCATGATAAAGAGAAATAACTTCCACTGTAGGAGCTGTTATAAATGACCTAAGATAAGGGAAATGCTTCCTTTCCCCTGATAACACATGCTTGCACTTCTCATCAAAGGAAGTAAATTTGAAATCACTAACTCTCTACTTCTTTTTATTTCTTAAGGAGAAAAATGAAGGCTCGAGCTCCCCCTCCACCAAGTCAATCTCTTGCTGCAAGTCAAATTCAGGGTGAACAGAAGTCAGTCACAGAGCTGGGAGTAATCCCTGATCAGAGCCTGGTGACCATGAAAGAAAATCTGATAAACAGGACAGTGGACTTCACAGTCGTTTTACCAAGTGGTGTGGAACAGAAGAGCAATGTACATGGGAGGTAAGGCACTAATCAGCTCTGTCATCCTGGAACCTCCCTTCACCAATATCTTGCATTTTTAATAGGTAAACTCACCTTTCTCAGTATTGATGGAGTTTGTCTCTTTTTCACCCTTCCCTGTAGGACTGTTAGTTAGAGAGAAAATTATAACATCAATGGGCTTGATTATGTCCCCTAGAGCTATGCTGATCTCATCCATCCCAAATGGAAGAGGAATTCTGCAGCCATTGTTCCCCCATTTTCCCCAGGACCCCTCAGAGGATCTGTAGAAAGAGGACATGGGTAGTCCTTCCACAGTTCTATGGAGCTGTGGGAGACAAATAATAGTGTCTTAGGCTGTAGCACATTTCTGTAGCCCCCAGCTACAATGGGGATTCCCCTTTACAGGGATCCTGGTGAGAAACACTATCTGTGAGGGCCCCGGCAGTGTGGCTGTATTGGAACCAGTCAGCTAGGGCACAGATGAGCATGTGCCACTGGGAAGCAGAGCCGATGTGGATGTACATGGCCTTTATCTTCACTAAGCCCCAAGAAATGAGTCCATGTATATCTCGGAGATCTGCTGGGTTTCTACGGGGAAGCAGAGAAAGCAGCCTCCTGGTGTGTGAAAGTGGCAAGAGAATAAAGGCAGGGGAATAAGAATCCTGTCACCAATGAATAAAGATTGGGGAGAAACATTTCTGAGGAGACTGCTGAGGTAGTTTCTTCCTCTGGACCCCCTCTAATGGAATTTGCTATGGAAGGAGGGATGTGGCCCATTAATAATACTTTAAAAGCAAAAAGAAAAGGCGTACTTGTGGCACCTTAGAGACTAACCAATTTATTTGAGCATAAGCTTTCGTGAGCTACAGCATCCGATGAAGTGAGCTGTAGCTCACGAAAGCTCATGCTCAAATAAATTGGTTAGTCTCTAAGGTGCCACAAGTACTCCTTTTCTTTTTGAAAATGAAAGAAGAGGCCTAGAAAACGGAACAGATTCAGAAAATGAAGAATCGTTGGCCAAAAAGTGCAGATATTTCATCAGCAAACCCGAACAAGCTCTGAGTGTCATGCAAAGCATACTAGCCATGACAGGCCTAGTGATCAAGGAAATTATTTTCCTTCCAAAAACAAATTTGCAAAAGCACTACAATTATAAAGGGCCCTATTGTGATCTTTTGTAGGGGGGGCAGAAAGGTGAATGAAAAAGGAAACTACATTTAGTAGCTATATGCGCTTGAACAGGGTATTGGAATTTATAGCTGCCTTTGATTTTCATGGATGTTTGTTATCCCTACCATGGCTAGTGCTAATATTTTATATATTGATCCAGTCATTTGATTTGTGTACCCAAGGGTGGCAGGGGATATTGGAAATACACCAAAAGTTGCTAGGTGCTGGATTTAGCCTTTGAAAGTTAGCTGAAAATGTAGCATCATCTATAATCAGACTGTTCCCCATAGGTTAATTATTTATGGAAGCTGAAGTGTATCCCAGCAAGGGTGTGAAATAAATTATGTTCAATGAGCCAAGTAATGCATTGCCATGGATCTGTGTGGAGAACTCCTACTGGTGACTATGAACATAGGGAAGTAACATCACAGGGCTGAGGAAATTGGCTCTAGGTTAGGATTGATCAAACTTTCAAAGATTTGAAGGTTGAAAGTAGTTGAGAGAAATGCCTAAAAGTTCAGCTTCTTTCTGAATTTTATGTGAACTATCTTAACTTCTCAAGTCTGCAAAATTGGGTTGGGAGACTCGCAATAACAATTCCAGTTTTTGCATTTCCATTTCTAGACCTACTTGAAACAAGAAAGTGAAAAGACTTTTAAAAGTAAAAATGTAATGGAGGAAGAAGTTTTATGAAAATTTTTAATTTGGGTTCAGTTATAGTTTGAGACACACATCTGAGCCAGTTCTTATTTTAATCAATCTTATTTTAATCAGTTACATCTGTTTCAAATGGTATCATAAGACTTTGCATGTTGATCAGTACATAACAGCCAATGAGGATAGAATCAAAGATAGATTTTTAAAGCAGCAGGCCGTAACTTCATCAAACTTCAATTTCCCTCCTGCTCTGCCTGACTAGTGCAGGGATAGAGCAGAGATGATGTGTGTCGGGGGGGACGTGCGGTTCATGTGCCTCCCCCCAGATTTCTGCCAGGGTTTGCTTGCTGGGCCGCTTACCTGTGTGACAGCTCCCAGGGCTGGCAAACTGAAAGCTGTGGCCTTGTGAAGAGGCAGCAGCAAATAGGTGGGAGCTGCAGGGAGAGCCACTACTTTCACTGCTGCCTCTCCCTGCGGAGTGAACACCTGGGAGCTGCAAGGAGGGGCTGCTGAGAGTGGGGTGAAGGCGTGACTCAAGCTGTTGGGAGTGGGGCAAACCTTTAAATTGTGCCCCCCTCACGATCAGCAGGTTACAGTCGTCTCTGTCGAAAGAAGAGAGGCCATCCCCATGTTCTTCTTCAAGTAGTGTCCTTATGGGTGCTCCACTTTAGGTGTCTGTGTGCCCCTGCACTTCTAATCGGAGATTTTTGGTAGCAGTGTCCCCTTGAGCCCCCGCAAGTGCTCTCCCTCCCTCCTGGTCTGCCTGGAGGCTATTTAGCACTTCAGGGGTGAACCCCCCTTACTTCCTTCTCTACCAAGTTTGACCCAAGGAGCAGTTGTCGCTTCCTTATCTGTGTCATTAGTGTAACCCTTCTGCCTGTCAGAGTTGGCAGCAACAAGGGCCGGGTTCAATATCTAGGGGATCCATTCCAATAACACAATGCAAACCGGCTCGAGCCCCCACCCAGTGGCCTGGGACAAATATATACCACCCCTGCTGGGCGCCTCCAAGAGGCAATACTTCCCCTCTCGCAAGCACATAGTCTGAGTGTAGCAAAAAGCCTTTTAATAACACAGAGAAACAATGTGGCATTATGTTGGGGAAACACCACCAACAGGATTCATAACACAACCCATGAGCAAAAACCCACCCCAAGCAAATTGGGGCATGCCCCTTTCCCTTTGGTTCTTGACTCCGGCAACCCCAAATCACCCAAAGTCCCAAAAGTCCAATGACCCAAAAGTCTCTGTCCCTGGTCAGGGCAGCCCCAGAGTTCGAAAGCTTATCTGTGGAGCTTTAACTCCCAACCTGGGTGGAGATGGGACGGGGGTAAGAGGCACCTTACATGATCTGAAGCTGACCGCCCCACAGCTCCATAGGCCTCCGCTCCGCTCCACCAGCCGCCCCACGAACTCCTTCGCTCAGCTCCGCTCCGCGGCCCACAAGCAGCTCCCGCCGTCCCACGAACTGCTCCACCAGCCAGTCCACAAACTGCTCCGCGTCCCACCAGCAGCTCCCGCCGTCCTACGCACTGCTCCACCAGCCTGTCCACAAGGCACTCCAGCCGTCCCGCAAACTGCTCCACAATAGATCTTCAGGCTCCCCCACTACTTAACACAACGCTCAGTGATTTCAGCTCTTAGTCAGTTCAGCTCTTTGGTGAATTCAGCTTGTAGTAGGGGAGCCTCAGTGCTGGTGCACTATTAGCCCAAAGTGAGCTCAGCGGCCTGTAACTAGACTCCTAATGGAATCAAAATTGGCTCTGATATTCCACAGTGGAGAGAGGAGGAAGTGCAATTAGCACTCACCAAGGGGCCCATACCACCAAGTATTAATACTTGTCCCCAGCCTCTCTCCATTCACAGAGTTTTAAAACCCATGACCCTTGCCTAGCAAGTGCTACTTAGTTGATGGTGAGTCCCTCCATCATAACAAAAGGCCAAGTACAGTTCCAAGCACAGTTCCCATAATCAGGGTAATAACAATTTATTCTTCCTGCCCCAATAACAGAGACACTGGGGATCCCACAGCAGCCAAAGTGACCATTTGGGCAGCTATGGCCTCATTCTAGGCGGGTGGGTGTGCCTATGCAAATGAGATAGGCCCCTGAAGTTCTTTTCCACAACTTGCCACACCTCACCGCCAGATGTCAGGGTGGAGTTCATCCTGACACTGCTTACATTAGCATAAGTAGTGTTTGGTTTGTTACCTTTGTTCTCCCTAAAAGTACTCAGGCTAGTGTTCTGTTTTATTTTGTTTTATTTTATTCCTTTGGCTTAAAAAGAAAAGAGAAAAAGGAAAAGAACTTCACTTTCCTTCCCTGTCTGGGGGCATCTCTCCCCCCCCGCCCCCGGGCATCTAGTAGACACATAATTATTTTCTTTTTCAGTTTTTTTTAAAAAAAGGCTCTTCTGCATATTCCTCCCTGCTAGAGGATGACACCCCCTGCCCAGGGGCTTGCCTGGCTCTCTCTGCTCCAATCGGTGCCTCTCCTGCCAGGAGTCAGTTCCTGTAATGGCCAGACACTCACTGTGCCTGGGAGACCCTCACAGAAGTGCTTTACCTGCCACACCTAAAACTGCAGCCTCACGGGAGCTGGGAGCTGAAGTAAAAATTCCCCCCTGTAGAGAAAACACTTCAGTCTGCAGGGGACCCCGGATCACCCCCGGAGCCTTCACTTCAAAAGGGGTCGAGTGGTGAAGAGAGAGAGAGAAGAAGAAAAAGAAGCCACCGGCAGACTCCCCCTGGAAAGACTCCTCCGAGCAACTGGCCAGCCAGAGGGGTGTTCCCCAGTGCGGCCATCTCGGCAGGGACCCCCGAGTAGCTGGCCAGCCTGTGGGACGCCCCAGAGCCACCACCTCAGTAGGACAATACCAGCAGAGGAACCTCCTGCTGCGAGCTCAGGGCAGGGAAGCTCTGGAAGCTGAAACCTGAGAAGGGGCTTCCTGCTGTGAGCTCTGCCCTGCTCTGAGCTCTGCTCTCCCCACCCACAAGGGGCTTCTGTGAGCTCTGTGCTGCTCTGAGTTCTACTCTGGGCCCCGAGAGGGCACAGTTACCGTACCAGCCATGCTAAAAGAGCGACCCAGAGAAGCCCTGCTGTCAGCTCTGCTTCAGCACCCAGACACCAGAGGCTTCCACCATCATGCTCTGAGACAAGGGTACAGTCCCCTAAGGAGAGGGGACAGTTACCGTACCATCTCTAAAAGAGCGGCATAGAGAAACCCTTTAGTACCAGATGCAACAAAACTCCCATCTAGGAAGCGTTCTGAACCTTCCCAACCATTGATACCGACTACAGACACTCCTCTGGGGTTCCGGATGAGCCCATGGTAACACAGGTGGTCTGATACTCTGGAGACCTGTTCCCTCAGTACCCAGGGAGAGACAATTACCATACCATCTCTAAAAAAGTGGCATCAACAAACTTTTTGTACTGGGCAAAATTCTCATTTAGAGAGTGCTCTGCCCAACTATCGGTACTGAGAATGTACCACAGACCCTCCTCTATGGTACCAAATGAACCCATGGTACTGCATTAGCTCCGGTACCCTGGAGACCTGGTGATTGGGGAAGAACCACAATCCCCATTACTTGGTACCAGGACCCCAGTATCGAGCACACCTCGGCACCCAGAATCGCTCCTAGCACTGGCCGTATACTGCCAATACCCCAGTCAGTGGCACCCTTACCCACTGATGAATCTGACACTGGCCAGGAGGAAATCATTCCCTGGCTCCTCAAGGTGGCCCACCACCACACTACAAGGGTCATCCCCAATTCCATCACGCCAACAGCCCATGCCTGCCTTCCTGCCTCTCCCTCCCAAGGCCATATTGTAACTCTAGGGGTATTACATACACATGGCGCGACCATCTCCGGTGTCTCTCGGGGAGAGTCCACCAGATGGTTTGCTACAGCCTGGCACCTGAGGGCAGGAGAGCACCTGAGCCAGGACAGGAGAAAGCTTTTTCAGAACAGGAAAGAAGGGGGAAGGGGAAGAAAAAAAAAACACACCTGACGAGGAAGCTACCTCTTTAGCACACTTCTCCTCATCTCTCCCAGATGAGACTGTGCTGCCCACCTCTCATCATTAGGTGAAGATATAAGAACTTTCTGGATCTTACCAAGAGAAGAGAGTGGCAGACAAGCTGCAGATTCCCTTACAGGAGATGGTAGATACACATCACAAGTTGGTGGAAATTCTGCATACTACCTTCTCATCTAGAACTTTCCTCCCAATTAATGAGCTGATTCTAGATCCTACCAAAATCATCTGGCAGAGCCAGCCTCCATTGCACCAACCAGCAACAGAGTGTAAACAAAAACAACCATACATTTCTACCCAAAGAGGCAGACTTTTTCAACATCCGCAACCCAACTCCATCATAGTGGATGTGGTTAATGCATGAAGCAAGCAACATAATGCCAAGTCAACTCCATATGATCAGGCTTTGCAAGTTGGCATATTCATCAACAACATTGCTGTTTAGAGTCTTAAATTACCAAACTGTCATGGTGAAACAATTTTGTTAATCTTGGGGAAACCCAGGATGTTTCTGAAAAATTACTGGAAACACAAAAAGAACAGATTCAGACCATTCATAGAGAAGGTCAGTTAATAGGCAGACCGGTCCTAGAGACCCCACTGGATGTAGCTGTTACAGCTGCCCGCCCAGTCTCCATGTCAGTGGTACTGAGGTGGGTTGTGGGTTTTGTTTTTTTTTTGTTCACTACACCTCTCTAGATTTCCCAAAGAGCTACAGACTTCCAATTTGAACTGCCAAGGTCTTTGTGGAGAAGACAGATTTTCTCTCCACATCCTGAAGGATTCTCGGACTGCACTACACTACTTAAGAATCTACACTGTGGAACAGAAGAGAAGATATACCTCTCAACCACGCCACAGATGACAATCTTCTCAATACTCACCATCTCTTACACTCTGGCTCATAACAGCACAGAGGGACAGGGCTCAAAAGTGAGAACAGTATGCACCCCAGTCCATGACCTCTCAAACTGCCTCTTATAAGCACTTTGATGAGCTGGTTGGAGGCCTGAACAATGATACCTTACAGTATCAGCTGCCATCTATACACCTGTCACGCCACTCAGTAGTCACCTTACCTTACTTCACAGCAGTTAGGACCAGCTCTAGAGGAAAGAGATTGATATCTAGCCCTGAACGTAGAGGGTGCCTACCTCCATATGTCAATACAACCATCGTACAGGCGATTTCCTACTGCTTACCTTTGGGGCAGGATCATCATAGGTACAGATTGTTCCATACAGGGTTGTCTCCAAGGTTCACTTCATTGTAGTGGCATACTAACCCTGGTACAGTGACTGGACTTTATCAGCATCAACGTGATGCAGTACAAGCGAGAGCGCTCCTCTCACTACCCACATTCACCACCCTGGGACACATGTCTCCCTAATATGCTGGGGAGCTTACCTACACAACAATAAGGTTCAGGACAAATGGCCTTCCACAGAAATGGCCTTCCATATCACTCTTTTGGGGTTAGGGGCTGTAAGGAGTGCCTGTGCCAAAGATAAACTCTGTCTTTCATCAAAAACAACACACAAAGGTTATGATGGACTTAATGTGACCTCATCGGATGAAGTGAGCTGTAGCTCACAAAAGCTTATGCTCAAATAAATTGGTTAGTCTCTAAGGTGCCACAAGTACTCCTTTTCTTTTTGCGAATACAGACTAACACGGCTGTTACTCTGAAACCTGTCATTAATGTGACCTGTATGTTTTGTATAAACTGCCAAGGAGCTGCCAGATCTCCCTCCCTCTGCAAGACAGCATTCAAACTTTGGAATTGATGCACCCATCACAATGTGCTCATCTCAGCTGTCTGTCTACAAGGGATACAGAACGGGATAACCAACAGTCTCAGTGGGAATTTTCTCACGACAATGAGTGTATACTGAATTCACAGGTGCTTCAAGATATAGCCACTCTTTGTGGAAACAGTCACTGGCAGTTGCCCTCATCTTCCCAGCGAACAGAGCCCATTTGTATGTCTGTTTTCCCAGTTTCCTACCCTATCCAAGATTCTGTTGAAAATTCAACAAAACAAAGCGAGAGTTATTGTGATTGCCCCTCTTGACTATGACAAGTCTGGCTCCCTTACCTGATGCAGATGGCAGTATGCCCTCCTGTTCCTCTGACATCAGCCCATTCCTCACCCGCTCTCTCAAAACAATGGGCTGACCCTTCACCCCAACCCATGGGTCCTCCGCCTCCAGGCTTGGATCTTTCTTTGTTCCAAGGCTTAGAAGCAGAATGCTCTGACAAGCTGAAACACATGTTGCAACACAACCACAAGTTGACCACTCCACATACCTATCTACAAAATGGAAACGACCCCAAGTTTGTACCATTCCAAACGGACAGCCCCAACCTCATCTTTCCTCCCTCTGATTTTGCACTACATTTTAAACTCTCACTCAGCTCCCTTAAGGTACATCTCATGGTGAAAATGGCTTCTCACTTGGAGTTTGCTCACCACTAATGTGTAGACTCTTTAAGGGCATTGAGACTCTCTTTCCCCATGTGACACCACCCGCTCCAGCCTGGGACTTTAATCTAGTTCTCAGGGCTTGGACTAGACTTCCCTCCAAGTCCAGGGCAACTTGTTCTCTCTTACACCTGTGCGTGACGACAGCATTTTTAATTGCCATCACCTCAGCTAAGCACATACGAGAAATAGCGGCCCTGATGGCACACCCATCATTCACAGCCTTTGTCTTTTAAAAAAACAAAAAACAAAAACAAACAAAAAAAAACTCTAAGGCCATATCCCAAGTTTCTCTCTACTTTTTCTTCACTTTCCATATGAATCAACAGATCCATCTCCCTGTTTTTTTCCAAAACCACATTGTGACAACTGGGAGACAATTGTGCATATGCTAGATATTAGAAGGACATTGGCATTCTACTTGGACAGGACTAAGGACTTCAGAAAATCCCCTAAACTCTTCCTTTCATCCACAGAAAGATCCAAAAGCTCTGAGATACTTCCTCAAAGACTATCCAAATGGGTCTCTAGTTACATTAATCACTTAGCAAGGGCGCAACTTACTTCCGTCCATATGCACTCCATGAGATCAGTTCCTACCTTAATCACATTCCATAGGGATACTCCTATCTCCCCAATCTATAGAGCAATGACTGGGGCCTCTGTCCATACTTTCACAGAACATTATGCGATCACTGAAGATTTGGCCGCTGACACCATCTTCAACTTCACAGTAGTCTCTGTAGTAAAAGACTCCGCTCCGAAGTCCCAGCCTCCAGTGGTGGGTACTACTCCGGCGTCACCTAAAGTGGAGCACCCATAGGGACACTACTCAAAGAAGAGGAAGTTACTCATCTTGTGCAGTAACGATGGTTCTTTGAGATGTGTGTCCCTATGGGTGCTCAACGATCCACCCTCCTCCCCTGTACTTTGGAGTTCTCTACAGGTCTCTGTGGTAGAGAAGGAAGTGAGGGGGGTTCTCCCGTGCAGTGCTAAATAGCCTTGAGGCAGACCACGAGGGAGGGAGAGCACATGCGCGGGCTCAAGGGGACACTGCTACCAAAAATCTCCGATTAGAGGTGCAGGGGCACACAGACACCTAAAGTGGAGCACCCATAGGGGGACACATCTCGAAGAACCATTGTTACTGCACAAGGTGAGTAACTTCCTCTTCCTGCAAGCACGTGCATCTCTTCCCTTCCCCGATTTTTCTTCAGGGGCTGTCTCAATCATCACCAGTCCTATCAAGTTTTCCACCAGTTGAGTCTGGTGGGTGGCATTCTCCTCTGTTACACCAGTGTAAAGCATGAATGACTTCATTGACATTTAATGGAAGTCATTCAGAATTTATATTCATGTATCTGCAAGCAGAATTGGCCTTTATACATTGTGATAAATCTATCTTTTTAGGGTTGTAAAATCACTCCCTCTTTTGAGATCTGCCAGCAGCAAAGTAAGTCATGTGGCTCTGGAAATCAGCATCATGAAAGATGGCTGGGTAACTGAGGAAGCCCAATTTAAAAGGAAACTGTCCACTTGAGAATCACGTTTGTCTCAAAATATTGGACCTCCTATATTTACAAGCAATACCTTAGATTATTATAACTGAAAATAGCTAGAGGGGAATGTTCTCTATTTTTTGTTCACTTTGTGCATTTGACTGTATTTATGTATAGTCAATTTCTCCCTTGCAGAAAAGACCCTTTTAGAAATCAGCAAGAAAGCAGGGAAGTCCTTATAAAATATATTTGAATGATGTTCAAGTAGTACAGCCTGACTTTAATACTTTTTATTAAGGATACTTTATCAGAAATTGGATTTTTTTTAAAGTATAAAAACAATTCACATTGACAGTGTCCCTTTATTGTTGTGGCTACTGGCAGCTCCTCAAACACACAAGTTGTTTCAGATTTTGGAAACGCGACCCTGCAGATTTGAGGGCAGAATGGAGCCCTTGATGAATGGTGTTGTGATATAACAGTATTATACGAAGCATTTTGTCCTTTTAGAATAATTAATCCCTGTGAACTCTAGAATAGTATGTGTTTGCCTCTTGGGAAATCAGACTTCCTGTACCAAAATAGTCATGGAATATCTTTTTTTTAAACAACTAATCAGTTCTTATACTCTTGTGTAACCACTGCATCGTGTCCTGAAACGATAACCTAAATGTGTGATTTTATTGCACCAGATCAGCACAAGCTTCTGGCAGGTCTGAAAGAGGAAGGATGACAAGACATTAAGAAAGCAAATAAATGTGAGCGCTCCTAAAGCAACTGCAGATCTAATATTCTTTTTGTGTGACCAGTTGCTTGAAGTAGACCCTTTGAGTCAGTGAAAGCAAAGGAAGGAATCGCTATCCCCATAGGTCAACTTTTAACTGGATTGATCTGAAGAAAGTCTACCTTGCTGTTCACTCCTCTTCCCAGTATTTCCTATGAGTGAATTGAAAACTGGTTTCATCTTTGCCCATTTCTGGAACTGAACCAAATCTGAACCATTTGTAAGATTCAGGACCTGTTTGGTTAACTCCCCCTCCCAACACTCTGGTCTTCTGCTGCTGGGATCTTACATTCCTGCAGTTCCTTTCTGGGACTTCTCTAGTGTGCCTCAGAGAGCACACTGTGCCTGGGATGCTGTAGGACATCCCAGCTGCACTGTGCACCCTGGGATGTTGCCAACTGGACAAGCCTAGAGTGCATTAATTACAAGTTAGCCTCTTGAGGTCCCTTCCAGTCCTGTGATTTTATTATTATAATACCCGATGATACCTCCATGAAAAGGCCCAGTAAGTGCCCCCTGTGGAGGGCTGTGGTTTTCTATCAACTGGCTTCCTTGGTTCAACAGTAGAGTGTACAGTTGCTTTTTTCTTCTTCCCAGTTTCTCTGCTCTCTCCAACCTTGCCAGCAGCATTGTTATACTCATGAAATACACCAGATACTCTAGAGACAATTTCTATACCAATCCCAATATTTAGCTAATGTGCTGGCCCTCTTTTTGTCACTGCTGGGGTTTGATATCTGCAGCATTAGGAGTAGTTATGCTGGACATTGCATGTAATATTGCCATGTGTTGCAGAAGAATAGCCAGGGAATTTTGAACTATCCTTGACTTTGGAAACCAACCTCCAGGTTTGGATGAGGGAGGGTGAGAGTGATTAATGGGACAGGGAAGGAGAGAAAGTGTTTTTGATCATCTAGGGAGCTAGCTCGGATGATGACTAAGCTTCCACAGTCATGTCTATTATGGTGATTTACAGTAAGCTAGGCACTTCAAAGATAATGCATAAAAGACAGGTCCTTGACCTAAAGAATGTACAAGTTAAAGCCCCAATCCCACACTGGAGGCTTGCAGGACAGAGCTCTCGGCCTATATGGAGCCTTACTGATTTCAGCAGGGCTCTGCACAGGCATATGGGGGGTAGTCTGCTCTCCCAGTTCTCAGTGCAGGATCGAGACCTAAAAGATAACAGCTACAGCTTACAAGTCATCTCACAGAATGGTTTCTAAGGAAGGGCAGCTCTAAAGAGAGAGGGACTGGGGGTGTGTTTGTGTACATACTGGTGGTACTAGGTCCAGGTTAATAGAAGGAAATAGTTACAAATAATAAAGGGCTACCAAGCTAAATGTAGAAGAGGTTTAACAACAAATAATTAGGAAATTTAAAACCACGGAAGGATTAAAACCAAATAACAAGAATTGAAGTACAAAATAGCAAATAGGATGTGAGTCAAAATTAGAGCAGCCAGGCAGGTTCTAAGCCACAATAGGCAGTCAAAAGGCATATGGGCAAAATAGACAAATATAAAGCAAAAGGACATTTTTCTGCATCTGTCACCCGCACTCCACTTTTGGCTGAATATTCCCTGTTTAGTTTGTCGTGTTGTAGTAGCCGTGCAGTCCCAGGATATTAGAAAGACAAGGTGGGTGAGGTAATACCTTTTATTGGATCAACTTTGGTTGGTGAGAAAGACAAGCTTACACAGAGCTCTTCTTCAGGTCTGGGAAACGTACTCCGGTGTGTTGTGAGCGGTGTTGATCATTGTAGCAGTCACACCTCTCAAGATTCATGGCTCCTACGTATGCCTATCACAACATGTAGTGTGCCTCATCCAGTGCATTAAATGCCCCAACAACAACTATGGAAGTAAAACCAGACAATCACTATGCTGTCAAATGAACTGACACAGGAAAATGATAAAAGACAAAAGCACCCTATTACCTATGGGTGAACACTTTTCACTAAGCGATCACTCTATATCTGACCTATCAATCCTCATCCTCAAACGAAACCCGAACAGCACTTTCAAAAGATGAGCCTGGCAGCTTAAATTCATAACCATGCTAGACACTAAAAATCATGGACTGAATAGAGACACTGGATTTATGACTTATTACAACAGTCTATAACTTATTAACACCCCCACCACCACCCAGCCGTTCCCTCCCCGACCCCCACCTTCCTTTCCCCCATGACTGGATGGGTGTTAACGGGCCACTTCACCTTAAATGGTCCCTTGAAATATGTGTTAACTCCTAACACAGCTAAACAATCTATTCCACTTTGTATTTAGCTGTGACACTTTGAGGACATTTCCCAGACCTGAAGAAGAGCTCAGTGTAAGCTTGAAAGCTGGTCTCTCTTACCAACGGAAGTTGGGCCAGTAAAAGCTGTTGCCTCATTCACCTGTTTAGTTTGTAAGTTTCACAGGGCAGGGACCTGTTTTTATTCTGTCAGTAGAGTATCTCCCCTTCCCCCCCAAATGCACTAGTGTATATTTAAACTGACTACTCTTGGTGCTTCTAGTTGAGACTAAGTTGAGGCCACTCCCAGAACAACTCTGTTGTTTACTCTATCTTCAAAGTAATGTGCAACTGTAAATCTCTTCCTTGAGTTTTACAGGGGAACCTTGTGACACAAGGGAGCCAAACACTGTACCTAAGTGGGATGTCAGCCTGATAAGTACTGCTGACATGGCAGTCTCTCTTCTTTACTTTCCAGCCTTGGTTTGCAATATCATACTCTTTAATAATACAAGAGTGATATGGAGCCAAATTACAGTCCCTTGTTAAAAATATCTGCCTGGGCAATCATGTCTGAATCTTAACATGGTTTCTTTCAGCAGTTCGTGGATTCTTTTTGTGCTATAGAGTTTACAGCTCTCTAAAGAGTGTTGGAGGTATTTGAGGGAAGAGTCAGAAAACTAACAAAGTTATATTTCCAAGTTCTGGCTTGAATAAGTAAAGAATGTACATCCTAGCTGGAGAGTCAGTGTAAAAGAGATTAACCTGTGCAGGAGGGGGCAAAGAAAGGAGTTCTCCGCTCTGGAGCTGAAGAAGTCCTGAGACTGGACTTTAAAATCAACGACCTGCTTCACCCAATCATGGTCAGAATGGAGCACCAGGCATCCAGGGGACAAGGTGAAGAGGTAAAGATGGAGGAAGCCCCTTTTGGCCATTCTAGAAGTGACAGTAACAAGCTCCCAAGAAAGCACCAAGGCCCAGATGATGGGGAAGAAGGGTCAGCCTACTTCTGATTCTTAAGGCACTAGGCAGGTGGTAATAAATAAAGAGGAAATAGGGAAGAACCCTGTCACATGGATGCTATTACTTAGAAAGGATTTACCAATACTTTAAAGCAGTGGGGAGCAAATAAGGGGAATCCCTTTCTCTTCATAGTAAGGAAATGTTTCTTCAGGGGTCCCCTGGGACAGGCAAAAAGAGCACATTCTGATTCAATCTTGTGTCATGGAAATTCAATGCAAGTCGTTCCTTTCTCAGAAGCGCGGCCTAAAGATATCCTTAAAGTTCACTTTTCAACAAAGTCCAGCAAGATGGCCCAAATTCAGGTTATAGCAGGGAACAAATAAGAAACCACTGGCTCTAGTGCACATAATCCATTCTATTCACCATGAAAGGAAGTTGAACTTCTGTTTTCCAGGAGTCCCCTGTCCTGACCAGACCCCATAACCTCTCATGGTTTCCTCTTAATGAGCCCCAAACTACTTAAGGGGCCCAGCTGTCAGCTCCTCCCCACAAACCTGGCACTTATGGCAGTCTGTGAGAGAGAGAGGGGGGGAGAGAGATTCTTCCTTTAAACCCAAAGGAGGAGCTTGAACCCTTTACTGTCCAGCCAAAAGCAAGATACACATATCCCATCCTGCATCCCTAATGGGAGAGCTCCAGAAGAGAGTGGCACATCTAAATGGCTGAGGGCAACCCTGACATAGTATTCTGCGAACAGTGTGCACTTCTTCGCTTCCACAGCATGTACAACTCCAGCAGGAAGAAGCAAGAGCTAGAAGAGCTGGTTTTCAACATGAGCCAAAGGGAGACTCCAAAATTAAGATAACTGCCTGAAAGCCAACAATGAAGTGAGGTAGGAACCAATCCACAAGCTACCAATCACAACCAGAAAATAGTGTTTTGAACTTTCACATCCATATAAACAGTATAGTGCCAACCCTCTCTGTGGATGGTGAGTGAGGTATGCATTGTGGATCCTATTTACAGCAAATAAAGAGCTCACTACACCCCTTGTATATTGAAGTACATTGTACAAAGTGCATTTCCAGGGATAGTGAATCTCTGCTTATGGTGAAGTTCTATAGAAAAAAATAACTTTAGTACAAAGGGCTTCCACTTCATTTAGCTTGACTTCTTATCTCTCTGGAAACTTTAGTCTATAAGGGAATCTATTCATTCTGCATTTAGTCCACAGACTTCTTTTAGTTCTGTTTTTATTCTGCTGACATTTTGAGGAAACGTTTCAAGTTTCCGTTTTGATAAAATTGCTCTTTGAAGTTGTTCTAACAGTTTTTATCTTTCAATCTGTGGGCTCCTAAATAGTACAGTTGAAGCTTGGGGATGTTTTCCGTGGCAGTTTTGAGTATTTATAAGCAGGATGAAACAGGATTGGGCGTTGCAGATCTCATTTGAAATACTTACTGTATGTAGTTCCCATCTCCTCTGCACTCAGCAGTTGCTGGAGAATCAGCTTTCTTTTCTCTCTGCTGGGGTTGAATTCATCTCAAATGATTGACCATAATTTGCCTTTTTCATATCATCTGTATGAAGTCTACTACTTTGTTGGAAATATGATTGCTGCTAGAAAAGTGCTGATGAACACAATGCATAGTTTAATGAGATACCACAGCATGAGTATTATAGTTGTGTTCTGGAACTGCAATAATTCAGTGCATGAAGGTCAGTATTTTTTTCAACCTCTATGCTAATTTTTTTTTTTTGAATGAAATAGCTTGCGTGTTTTAAGATGGCATTTTGGTTGTTAGCCAAACTTGTGTGAGTTACTGCTATGCTACGTGTTGCAGAAACACATAATTTTATTTAAATAAAGATGTCTAGTAGAATATAGAATTTATAGTGAGGTGTTATGAATTTAAGTTCTTCCAGATTGTTCTGTTCTCTGAAACAGCAGCAATAAGGCAGAGAAAAACAGCATATGCAAATTCTATTTAAAAAGAGAGCTACTTACCACTGTCTATACACAAAGAGGCAAACTGATATCTATATCGCGATGGATAGATATGCAGCCTCAACCTATGGCTGTTCACTGCTGCACACGTGTGTATGTGGGAATATGCAGTAGTTCTGTACACGTGCATGCATATTTCAATGGATTTGTATATTGCTACATTTGGATAGAGAAATGGTTTCAAAATATAATTATAAGTGCTTGAAAATGTGAAATAGTGCACACATATTAGACAATGGAACTTCCAAATGTATTTTCATATAGATGTACTGCGCAAGGGAGCACAGCTATCTAAAGTGCCTGGTTTTCCTGAAGTGTTTCCCCTTATCATAAAACCACCATGGTTAGATCTTCAGTCTTCTTATTCCCCCTAGTAGTGTTCCTCTTTCATCTATGATCTGATTTTTCAAATTTCCCAGGCTTGTCCATTTTGCACCTGAGAATGCTCTTGGAGCCTGTAACAGATGTTAGAAGAGCAGCTTCTCAGGCTGTGTCTTGGCTCCTACGTCAAGGTTGCTGCTCCCTATGTCCAGTGCATCCTGGTAGGGAAGTTGGGCTCAATCCCTAACTCCTTTGTCTCTCTGGAGAGAGGATTCCTAAGCCGCTCCATGCCTGACTTTTCGGAGCTGCCAAAGCCGTTCTTGCAAATTCCCCAGTGACTCCATTAAGTGCCCGCTCCTGGTCGTGCTTGTGAATGAATGGTGTAATTAAAGTGGAATGGTGTAATTAAAGTGCATAGTGGAAATATGCCTGTTCCTCCAGATGGTGCTGCATCTATGTAGTTTTTCTTCTTTCTTTCTCACTGAAAAACATCACCCATGGAGATTACAGGTCCCAGATCGAAACACTCCTTTTTTTTAGCTGACTGACCAGGATGTTCCCATCAGTGTGGAGCATTTTATATTGGGACATGTAATCTCTGTGTTCTTCAAGCCCATAGTGAGGATGAAGGCCACTGGATTGTAGAACTTTATGGGGGCATTTAGCAGACAAGGTGCACTCTGCCTGCCCTTGGTTTATGCTCTGAGTACTGTTGGATTAGTTCTGGTATTCTGGTGTCTAACAATGTGTAGTTAATTAAAGGCTACAGAGAGTCTTTTTTTTCTTTGCAGTAAAGCAGTGATGGATCTGTTGGTGGATTTGTGCAGCCGGTACCACTTGAATCCAGTTCACCATACTCTTGAGCTGAAGGCTTGTGGGATGCAACCTTTGAGTTATAAGCCTAATACTTTGGTTGGGGCGCTGGATGTACAGACAGTACTTCTGAAGGAGAAAGTTCCTGAAGGGAAGACAAAACGACCTCCACCTAGGATCCCTGAGGTCAGTACTGCCTGCTGCTAGAACAACACTATGGGACCATCATTATAGTAGTATATCTTCAAGCAGCGATGCTGATACTCCCTGTTCCACCCACTTTTTTTTTTTTTTTTAATCTTTAAATCAGGATGGGGGAGGCTTGTGTACAGACTGATGCAGTCATCTGTTAAACTGGTAAAGTTACTATTACTCACTCTGGATACTAGCATTCTGTTGTAGTAATAAAGTTAAATATAGTATTTAGGGCAGATTAAATCATTATGTCAGAATCTGAAGGGACATTTATGAAATAAAGTTTTTAAACTGAAAATAATCACTAAAGTGAATTTTAAGATGTTTCACTTGTTTCCTTTATGTAGTGACTTTGCACATACAGTAAGTATATTGTATAAGTAACGGTTATTTATCAAGAAGACCAGGAACCTTAAAGTAAATGGAAAGTTTCACCATCTGGGAGAGATTTGGAGCCAACCATCTTCCAAAGACTTATTTTTTCTCTGAAATATGAACATTAATGGGAATCAGTGCATCTGATCACATTAAAATATCACAGAGGGAGCTACTTACGCACACTGAAAAATGACATTGTTTTAAATAAGCAGCGCTCTGGCCACAGCTCCTTTCCCCTGGCCACATTTCCTATATAGGCACTATGTGCAGGGGCGTGGTGTAAAAGCTGCTTTTCTCCAACTGGAGAATCCTTACTTGGCAAGATCTCTTGGATTTATGACCCCTTTGGGCAGGTGTATCATGCAAAGGGGCCTTAGTGTAACCCAGAATATGGGCCAAAATTTCTTCCCCCTCTGCTCCTTGAATTAAAATCTTTATTTGCCAGTATCTGGTTTTGGAACAGATTTTTTTCCCCTCCCATTTGATTAACTTTGCTTTTCACTCTTCCTCCAGGTATTTTACTGTCTATGCTTTGAATGTCATTCAAATGTGGTGGTGCTTATTTACAGTAGGATTCCTAATGCATGACTGCCTCTGAGTTTGCTCTTATACACTAGTCCTTGTGAATCACTCCTTGGAGATTTTTTTAAGATCTTGTCCAATAGCAAGTTTCCCCATGTGGGTCACTAAGTTTGCACCGGAAGGATCAAGGCAAAACAAAGTCTTCAGTACCTGCTCTGTGTCACTGGAAAGCATGTAGGGGGTTGGTGTGGAGACACCCACATAAAGCCTGACAGTGTCTGTCTGTTTCCTTTGCTTTCTCAGAAATCCATGAGGTTGGTAGTGAATTACCTGAAGACACACAAGGCTGTGGTACGAGTTAGTCCTGAGGTGCCTCTGCACAGCATAATCCCAGCCATTTGTGAAAAATGCGAGGTCAGTCCAGAGCAGGTCGTCCTCCTGAGGGACAATATCACGGGGGAGGAGCTGGAACTTACAAAGTCCTTGGACGAGTTAGGGATAAAGGAACTGTATGCTTGGGACAGGAAAAGAGGTGAGTCTAGTTTAATTGCATCTGCTATGGCTCTAGTGATCTACCAACGATTACACATGATCTGTATTTACATCTTCGTTGCTTTAAAACCAGACTTAAATAGAAGGGTGACATTCATGTCAGCTTTACAGAGCTACTCGTGTTTTATAATCAAGGCCAGTAGCAACAGCAAGGATAACAGTGCATTCAGCTGCCATCCAGGAGTCCCCAGAATGTAAATAGCGTGACTTGTTCCCAGGCATCATGCCAGTAGAGGCTAACAGCTGTGAAAGAGATGATTGGCTCAGTCTAAACACACAGGGAGGAGCCTCGTTGCCCCGAGGGCTGCTGCCAAAAGGGGCACACAGGGCACTGGTGCTGTATCCAGACAAAGCTGCTCATCCACCTGTGCTGTGACACAGAGAACGAGGGAGAGCTAACGTGCCACCATCATGGCAGCTGATAGAAATGAGAGGAACAGAAATAGACCAGGGCTTATGATAAAAAATTGCTGCTAAATGCCAAAGCAATTCCTCCTATGAACAAAGCTATGTGCTGTTAATGAAGAGGCACCGATGAGGTATTTTTATTTAAAATAATGTTCTTTTGTGTTTTTCTCCTCCTCTAAACAATATTCTAATGCCACCTATCTGGACTTCAGTTTGGTCAGACAGCTCTTTGATCCAGAGAGCATAGATATTAAATGTGCTTTAGACATCCTAGGCTGCCACTGCCGAGTGCTGGGTTTTTTTACTAACAAAAAGTGATCTTCATTTAAAAAAAAATCTTTTATTTTTCTTTCACTGAGTAGTTCTTCCAAAAGAGCTGATGTCATTGTTTATTGTTTAGAAAATGTTGCCACCACATATGGTGCTAGACAGGCTTATTTTTTATTTATACAGTCATTTATTTATGTTGGTGTTGGGTCTCTTCTTTCAAACCTGTCTGTTAAATGACAGTTTTACCCTGGAATGATCAACATTTCAACGAGTTTAGGCTTTTAAGTAAACTAAGTATTTCCTTTCCCTTTGAAATGGCGAGAGGCTCAAAAAAGACACCCACAAATTAAAGTGCCACAACTCAAATGCTACTTCTCTTCTATTTAGACATATTTACAGTGAAACACTTTGGAGCAGCATGTTAAGCATACAGAGTGTTTGTCCTTATAGCATGGCATATTTCAGAGACCTCTCGCTAGAATAATGAGTCTGGGCCTTCTTAAAACATTTTTCTTTTAATTTAATATTTGGACCAGAAAAGTAGCAAAGTGCATTGGCTACAATATTGGCCCTAATCAGGTTCACATTTTGGTACCCATGCAGAGCCCTACTGAACTCCATGTTAGCAGACCCAATTGCAGGATTTGAACCATAGGAGCAGACTGTAATATTACAAATCTTACCCATTGCATAGGTGATTGACACAAGAAATTAACTTCTGTTTCTCAATTAACCATTACATTAGAACGATATTACATCTGATCCCAAAAATGTATTTCTGCAGGATTCATTCTTTTCTGTTATTTTTTCATATCTACCTGCCTGTGTGTCAGTCCTGAGTAATAAAAAGAAATAATTTTAGTGGAGTTTCCCCAGGGTGATCCTGCAAATACAATATTTCTCCCAAGGTTTTGCTGGTATCAAGATTTTCCCTACCCTGCAGTCATTACAGAGGGAAAATTCTCATTAAATTCAGTGGCAGTAACCCATTCATCTGGGCTGCAGAATACAGCCCCATGTCAATTATCAGGTGGACAAAATGGATTGTTCCAACATCTTATCTCATTAGCAGAGGTGCCCCTATAACCCTAAATATGGTATTGGATGTGCTCAAAACACAGACTGTGTGTAAGAGCAAATTCTAGTTGAGTGACTCCTCACTTGAGGCACCAACACTTCGTTCCAAAGTTCTATTAAGTCTTTTGTTAAAAGAGAAACTCTGCTTTCACCTGGTTACATAGTTTCTCTTAGAAGTTGAAGCAGTTTCAATAAAGATTAAGAATTAGAACAACAAACCTCTCTACTCAGGTAAGTGCATTGTTGCTTCTAACAGCAGCCTTGCATGTCCAGTTTCAGGGAAAAAAACCCACCTTTCTTTATGGTGTTTCTGAAGACCAAATATTAAGGGTAATGGATAGTATCTGTGGTTTACTGGGTCATGTGTCAGAAAGTTAATGTGGTTTTTCTTGTCCTTTCATTGCCTGCTTTTTCCAGTTCTTCCATCAAAAACTCAGTCTGAACCTTCTCTGAGCTATAGAGGTACTGTACAACAATGCTTAGGGAAAATCAGTTTCCCCTTCAGGTTGTCTTTTTAGCATGGCTTTGGTAGCATAACAAAATTGCAAGGTCATAGCATAAAATACTACAGGGAACAGAGTTGTTTACATTATCTGTTTTATATCATAGACAGTGATTATTTTCAGTGCAGATGGACTGCTTCACTTGCCTGCATTTCTGGCCAAAGTGGCGGGAGGGAAAATACATTGGTCATGGAATCATTTCCATTAAAATGTCAATATTTTAAAACCTTATCACATACTGATGCATGGAATCCTGGTAGATGCCTATAATCTAAAATGTGATTATCTGAATTTCATCAGATCATCTTAAATTTTGCTTTGTCTCATGAGCAAAATGAGAATGTTTTGATTGCCCCAGAGGCATTTAACTACTTGGGGTTTACCTGTACCTTAGTTTTGAACTGGAAAAAACAGATGCTGAGATATCCATGTGTGTGATGATTGTGGATAAACAATGACATTTTAATTGAGACCACTGTATTAGGGGATGTGTGACGGGTTCCCCCCAGGGTGCCACTTGGAACTGGAGTACCACTGAGGCCCCTGACCCACCAAGGGGTCCCGCATGGGCTCCCTCTCACACCATATTGCTGTGACAAGCTACAAAGTCTTCCAGCCTGCACTTTCACCAGCGTACATACAGGTAGGGACACACCCAGCTGCAGTTAGAAACAGGCTCTCTGACCAGCCCCGGCATGGGAAAGCTACTCCCAGCTCCTCAGGCACATACCCCCTCTGGAGTATAAACCCAAAATTATTCCATCTTGCGTTGCACAGGGAACTGTTCAGCGTAAGCTCATTAAATTTGCCCCTTCCCTCAATGCGTAGAGGAATATGCAGCAGCCTTTTGCCCCATGTTATGATTCCCACACACTGGTTTAGATAAAGCGAAAAACAAGTGTATTAACTACAAAAGATAGATTTTAAGTGATTATAAGGGATAGAAAGCAGATCAAAGCAGATTATCTAGCAAATAAAAAACACAAGCTAAACTTAATATACTAAATAGATAGGGTGAAAATCTGCTATTTATAACCAAAGAGATTATACAAGTAGGCTGCAGATTCTTAAGGGGCAAGCTGCACTTGCTTACAGCTTGGAATCCCCAGGTATTCCATTCACAGGCTAAAAATCCCTTTAGTCTGGGTCCAGCACTTCCCCCAGTTCAGTCTTTGTTCCTCAGGTGTTTCCAGGAGTCTCCTTGGATGGGGAGTGAAGCACACCAGATGATGTCACTTCCTACCTTATATAGCTTTTGCATATGGCAGGAACCCTTAGTTTCAAAGCTTGGCTCCCAGACAGGTCTGTGGAAAAACACTGACATCCCAAGATGGAGTCTAGAGCAGTGGTTCCCCAACTTGTTCTGCTGCTTGTGCAGGGAAAGCCCCTGGTGGCCCGGGCTGGTTTGTTTACCTGCCGGGTCCGCAGGTTCAGCCGATCGCGGCTCCCAGTGGCCACGGTTCGCTTCTCCAGGCCAATGGGAGCTGCTGGAAGTGGCGCAGGCTAAGGGACGTACTGGCCGCCGCTTCCAGCAGCTCCCATTGGCCTGGAGCAACGAACCACGGCCACTGGGAGCGGTGATCGGCCGAACCTGCAGATGCGGCACGTAAACAAACCAGCCCGGCCCGCCAGGGGCTTTCCCTGCACAAGCGGAGGAACAAGTTTGGGAACTACTGGTCTAGAGACATGTGGTCACATCACATCTTTGTAGAGTCATAGCAACAATTAGTCAGAGGCTGTGTGTAGTGTTCTCAAGAATGCTCCCCAGGTGGAAAATAAGCTCCTCCTAAGGCCTATTGTTTTTTATTAATGCCCCATTGTCTTGAATAGGCCCTTCCCTACCCATCTATCTTGACTACAAGCATCTTGTCTAATGGGCATTACCCAGGTGCAACTACATTTGAAATATAGAGTCAATATTCCTAACTTCAGATACCAAATGATACATGCATAGAAATAAGATAATCATATTCAGCAAATCATAACATTTTCAGTGACATCTCACATGATTTATCTTGCATAAAATGCATTATAATTATGTCCTAATCATATCATAATAATATCACTCTGAAGAACATGGGGTGCAGTGTCACAGGATGTCTATATTGCAATCACTGGGTATGACTGAAGCTTTTGTAGACATACCCATAGACATCATTGTGATTGTGAGCTTTTCCAGTACACGTTTTTGCTTGAAAAATGAATGCCAACTTTTTTTTTACAACAACCCTAGGGAAAAGATTTGTAACCAAAACACTTTCAGCAATTGGTTCCTAAACTGTGCCTGCAAAATATGTGTGCAAACATGTACATACTTGGACATTTACCCAGTTAATGTGCATATGGCTGTTTGGTTTACACAAATGTGAATGTTGACACAACACGTGCAGGCACTCATTTTGCAAGTGCATCTAAAATTGCCCAGCTTAGAAAAATAGTCCTCAGTGTTCTTTTGTGTTTCTGTACATGATTCAGAAACAAAAAGTGGGGGTTATTTTCAAATTTCATGAAGAAAATTATAAGCACCATGTTCTGATTCCTATTGAGGACCTTGTGTGAAATCCTGGCCCCACTGAAATCAGTAGCAAAACTGTTGGCTTCAATGGGGCCATGATTTCATCCCTTGACTTCAGCATTCTCTGTCCTTACTTGCATTGTCCTCGTATTCAGAGAGTGTAGTATCAGTCATGATCTTCCATATGGACTTAAGAGGAAAATTTTGCCCTGAATTCTTTGTTGATGTGAAATAATATACACAATGTCTGAAATCCCATCTCCGTGTAAAATTTTAAAGGGATTTATAATAAAGATGTTGACAGTCTGTAAATTCACCATAGAAATTACATACTTTGGAAAGCTGATCCATGTGGGAGCACCTGGGTACAACCACATGGGAGTTCCATTGAAGTCAAGAGGATTTCTCATGGATGCAGAGATCTGCCTGTGTACATGTGATTGCAGGACTGGGACTATAGTGTGTCTTTAGTGCAGGTGTTCCTTAATAAACATGTATTTCCCTTTCAACTTTTGGGGCCAATAGCTCCCATGGGTTTACCTACAGCTCCCATTGACTCCACTTGACGTTCAGTCTTTACTTTTAAGTATTAAGGGATGGCTTGTGAAGCCCTTATTCACAATGAATCACAGTCTAGCCCTAAGCATGGGGATAGCAATTTCAGACCAACGAGTGCAGGCAATGCTTAGTAGTCATACAGGAAGATATTGGTTAGTTTATTGATGGTATTTTTGTTGAGCTGGAGGGGCATTTTCTTCTTCAATAAGGATGGTGTGTGGTTCTGTTTTTAATCTGTTCATCATATTTACTCTTCTACTATGCTTTGATCTGCTGTATGCACTTAACACCTTCTAACAAAAATGTGATACTTTGTATGACATGCAAAAAGTTTTACAAGAGTCTCCTTTGTGAAATGTATCATTTCACGGTTAAAAAATAATTTAAGGTCATTTTGCTTATTTTTCATGTTACAAAACAAAGCAAATATTTTTTAACTTGTGAATTTTCTCCGTTCGTTAAAACTTCCTCAGACATCAAGAACATTACAACTTGCCAAGAGATAGAGGGCGGCATTTAGGGCCTGATCAATTGCCCATTAAAGTCAATGGGAGAACGACTGCATTGGTTTCAGTGAGCATTGGATCAGGCCTTTAAGGTGGCAGAGCAAATGGCTGAGGGGTGGGGAACTATCATTTATGAGAGCTGGGTGGTCAGAGTTGTTCAACTGGTGTACTGAATTCAGCTTCTTGATATCAAAATGGCCTTTCCTACTGGCTGCTGGCCATGTAATGCATCATGCTGTTCATTATACTGCCAGTGAGACAGATGAGTATACAGCAGTGACTTTTAGGATATGCAATTCCCGAGTCAGCTCAAAGCTGATTTCTGTATCTAAGACACAGCAGTCTGGAAGATACGGACTGTCTGGGCTGTGTTTGGCTCATGGACCACACCTATATCACCTTTCCCCTAAAACATTCATAGAAATACCAAGAAAGCGGTTATTAAGTGGCACTACTAGTGTGAGTAAAGGTTGCAAGATCATTCTCTAAAGAGCTACCACTTCTACAGGAAGGTTCAATTTCCTCTTATACGGCTTGGTCCATAACCCTCTGATATCAATGGGAGTCTTTCCATTGGCTTCTGATGGGTTTGAACAATGCCCATGGGTTGTTAAAAATCTATAATCACTTTTTTAAAGGAGCATTGTTGAGAGTGTGGGGGGAGGGTTGACTCCTAATATGTACTTTAAAAGCATTTTCAAAGGCTAAGGCCTGGTCTACACTAGGAATATTAGGTTGAGTTAACTATGTTGGTCCATGGTGTGAAAAATCCACACCCCTGAGCGGTGTTTTTAAGCTGAAGTCTTCTGTTGACCTAGGTACTACCTCTCAGGGAGGTGGATTACCTAATGAATAGGAAAACCCCTCTTGTCAGCGTAGGTAGTGTCTACACTGAAGTGCTACAGTGGTGCAACTGCAACAGTACATCTGTGCCACTGTAGTGTTTTACAAGAACACAAGCCCTAAATTACTGTGGTAGTGTCTTAATGACAACTTCAGGACTGATCTTACAACCCGTTACTCCTGTGTGTAATGCGTAACCCTGAGACTCAGGATTACAATGGGTCTCATCCAAAACCTGTTGAAATCAGTGGAAAGACTCCCATTGGCTTCAGAGAGCTTTGGACCAGGCCCTAAATGAGAGAGGATCAGATCCAAGTGAGGATCCAGAATCTGTTATATTATTTTGCCTCATGATCACCCCTATGCACACACAACTTGTATTTCAGGGACTAAAGGGTTAACTTGGGATCATTGCTTTTAAAACTTCTGGGTTTGTAACTGTGCTTTTGGGAGTGTAAAAAATAACCCAATATAATTGTTTCAGAAACAAGTCAAAATTCTTCAATAAGCAACGATGCAACAGAAAAAGAAAAGAGAGGATTTCTGGGATTTTTCAAAGTTAATAAAAGAAGCAGCAAGGTAAGGGTTCTGCAAACCATGACCTATTTTATATCATGCTAAAGAGAATTGTGTTCTTTCTAGCTTTATTTAGGGTACCTTTTATATTTCTTCTTTCAAGGATTTGTTTATCCACAAATGTATAAACTACATTCAAGTACAATCATTTTAATCAACATGTCCATGGGCAGGAGTGAGCAATATTTAATGGCCATTCCTAAGAGGGTCTGAAAAGTGGAACACCATGTTTCAGATTACAAAAATAATCTCACATGTAAAACCTCAATATCCAAAAATCCGATGTAATTCCCACAGGAATTATATTAATATCAAACTCTGATGCACTGACAGGCTGAAGAAGTTTTCCTTCTGGGAATAAAATTAAAGGTGAGCTGGACAAGAATTTAAAAATGGGTTTATTTTGGTTTTGCTGAAGCCTGAAAGATGTGTTCCTCAATTTTAAAAGGCAGTTTTGCTACCTGCTAGGCTTTTTTACTTTAGAAAAATCAGAATTCTCAAATCCTGTTTTGTTAAGGTCTTTCAGCCCTCAATTGAAGTAGTTGGGTGTGTTGAACTTTTAACAAAACACATTCTCATCTAAATGTTAGGCTTTTGAGCTCAATAGGCATTAACAATGACAAGCAGGTTCAAATAAGTCACTTCCACTCTCAGTAACTCAAGCCTGGTCTTCACTAGAAACTTAGGCCTGGTCTGCACTATGGGGTTAGGTCGAATTTAGCCCCATTAGGTCGATTTAAAAATGACTGCGTCCAGACAACCAACCCCGTTCCATCAACCTAAAGGGCTCTTAAAATTGACTTCTGTACTCCTCCCCCACGAGGGGAGTAGCGCTAAAATCGAGCTTGCCTGGTCAAGTTTGGGGTAGTGTGGACGCAAAATTGACGGTATTGGCCTCCAGGAGCTATCCTAGAGTGTTCCATTGTGACTGCTCTGGAGAGCACTTTGAACTCTGATGCACTAGCCAGGTACACAGGAAAAGCCACGGGAACTTTTGAATTTCATTTCCTGTTTGGTCAGCATGGCGAACTCAGCAGCACAGGTGACTGCAGTCCCCTCAGAATCGTACAGTGTAGAATGTTTCTACGCTCCCCCTATCATCTCCGTCCCTGAGGTTATCGCAGATTAGAAGGCGAAAAAACACTCATGATCACATGTTTTCAGAGTTCATTCAGTCCTCCCGCACTGATGGGGCACAGCTTAATGCATGGAGGCATTCAGTGGGCAGAGGCCAGGAAAGAATTAAGTGAGCGCGAAGAGCGAAGGCAGGATGCGATGCTGAGGCTAATGAGGGATCAAACTGACATGATGAAGTGTCTTTTGGAGCTGCAGGAAAACCAACAAGAGCACAGACCCCTGCTGCATCCACTGTATAATCGCCTACCCTCCTTCCCATGATCCATAGCCTCCTCACCCAGATGCCCAAGAACGTGGGGCAGGGGGGGTGGAGAGGCTCCGGGCACCTAGCCACTCCACTCCAGAGGATGGCCCAAGCAACAGAAGGCTGTGATTCAAACAGTTTGATCTTTAGTGTGGCTACAATAAGCAATGTGGCCTTATCCTTCCCTCCTCCCCCACCCCACCCCACCCGGGCTACCTTGTCCATTATCTCATTTTTTTTAATTAATAAAGAAAGAATGCATGGTTTCAAAACAATAGATACTTCATTTCAAAGGGGGGAGGGTGGTTGGCTTACAGGGAATTAAAATCAACAAAGGGGGTGGGTTTGCATCAAGGAGAATCATGCACAACTGTCACACTGAAGCCTGGCCAGTCATGAAACTGGTTTTCAAAGCCTCTCTGATGTGCAGCGCGCCTTGCTGTGCTCTTCTAATCGCCCTAGTATCTGGCTGCTCAAAATCGGATGCCAGGCGATTTGCGTCAACCTCCCACCCCACCATAAACGTCTCCCCCTTACTCTCTCAGATGATATGGAGCATACAGCAAGCAGCAGTAACAATGGGAATGTTCGCAAAAAGAAAAGGAGTACTTGTGGCACCTTAGAGACTAACCAATTTATTTGAGCATGAGCTTTCGTGAGCTACAGCTCACTTCATCGGATGCAGGGAATGTTGAATGGTAATGTTGGTTGCGCTGAGGTCTGACCTAGTCAGCAAACAGCGCCAGCGAGCTTTTAAACATCCAAAGGCACATTCTACCACCAGTCTGCACTTGCTCAGCCTATAGTTGAACTGCTCCTTACTACTGTCCAGGCTTCATGAACCATGGGAACAAGGGGTAGGCTGGGGTAGGTGTGACCGCGTGGTGCTGCTGGCTGGGAGAGCAGCCTGAAGCAGAAGCCTCCAGCTCGCATGATATTCCAGGCAGGACTGAATCTCCATGAAACGAAACTTAAAGAAGAGAATGACCTGGAGTCTCTGGCTCCATTCGGTGCTCTAAGAGGAGAATAGCCATGTCTATCCAAGTGCCCCGATCGACCTCACCGAGGTCTGCAAGGAGCACCCAGGAGACGTACAACAACTATCAGTCCTCCTGCACAGTCTGCCGCGAAGGCAAGGAGCTGCTGCTGTCTAGCAATGCAGTATCGCATCTGCCAGCAGCACCCAGGAGATGTACGGTGACGGTGAGCTGAGTGGGCTCCATGCTTGCCGTGGTATGGCGTCTGCATGGGTAACCCAGGAAAAAAGGCATGAAACAATTGTTTGCTGTTGCTTTCATGGAAGGAGGGAGGGGGGCCTGATGACATGTACCCAAACCACCCGCGATAATGTTTTTGCCCCATCAGGCATTGGGAGCTTAACCCAGAATTCCAATGGGCAGCGGAGACTGTGGGAACTGTGGGATAGCTACCCACAGTGCACCACTCTGTAAGTCGCTGCTAGCCATGGTAGTGAGGAGGCACTCCGCCACCTTAATGCGCTTAGCGTAGACATACGCAATCGACTGTATGAAATCGGTTTCTAAAAATCGACTTCTGTAAAATCGACCTTATTTCGTAGTGTAGACATACCCTTAAGTCGGTTTAACTATGTCAGTCAGAGTGTGGAAAAATCTACACTCCTGAGCGGTGTTGTTAAAATGACCTAAGTCCTTGTGTAAACAGATGTAGACTGTCTCCCAGAGAGTTGGATTACCTATACTGAAAGGAAAACCCCTCCCGTCAGTGTAGAAGGTGTCTATACTGAAGTGCTGCAGTGGTGCGGCTCAGCTGTGGCACTGTGGCATTTTAAGTATAGACAAGCCTTTAGACTTTTCTTCGTTTGAATCTGTGATGTCCATGAACCTGCTAGTTCTGCAGACATCTCTCCATGCCTCCAGGAAAACCAGAGTGGACAAGATCAGAATTTCTATTAGTGCAACATAAAAAACAAAGGGAGGAAAAGCAACAAACCCCCAATCTTTCTTTATACAGAAAGAAGTAAAAAAAAAAAAAAAAAAAAGGCGGGTGGGGGAGGGGGGTTGGGAGGAAGGCACAAATCCACTATTTGCTTTCTTTTCTAGTTGTTTTTTATAATGAAGGGCCCAGTCCTGCTTCTTTTGAAGTCAGTGGGATTTCAGTTCCTTAGGAGGAAGGATGCACCAAGAATTTGGAGTCTAGTTAAATCCCCTCCAGCAGAGAGTCTTCTCACAACCTCCTCAGGGACTCTTTGATTTTCCTTCCACATAATAAATTCTTTCTTGAAAGACCCCTCCATCTCAATAGCCTCCTGTTTTCTTATTGACTCCCTCAGAGCAAGCATGGATTCCAGGATCCTGCCTTAATCCACTGTAGCATGCAGGGTACTGTATACCGGCGGTGGCCAAACTGTGGCTCATGAGCCATATGTGGCTCTTTTACAATTAAAGTGTGGCTCCCAAGCCCCCTGCCCCCTCCTCCTTTCTCCACCTACTAGACTTCGGGGGGGTGGAGCTCAGGGCCTCTTCTGCCTTGCAGTGGGGTGGTTGGGTAGGGGCTTCTGTTCAGTGGGGAGGGGGGGTCTTGGGGCTTCAGCCCTGTGGGGCACACCTGCCGGGGCTTGGGGCTTCAACAGGAGTGGGGATGAAGCCCTGAGCCCCAGCTCTCTGCAGGTGTTTCCTGGCTCTTAAACTTCTGAAGATTGTTGTATGCAACTCGGAGGGCTAGTAAGTTTGACCACCCCTGCTATATACTAATAGATTAGGAGCAGCTTTAGAAGAGGACTTGACTTGTGCCTGGGCAAACGCTTATGCTCCTGCAGCATCCCATAAAAGTGCAGCAGACTCCTTCTGGCCATAACAGTCCACCTATATGTATCCACTTGCATGTAGTGGACAGCTACCACAATTCCATCTTACGTTAATAGGAGCTGTGACTGTTCAGCCTCTGAAAAACCAGAATCAGAGGTCCCACACTGGCCAACCAAAAATGGAGGCATCCAATATTAATGGGCTCTTTTGAAAATCTCACCCTAGATAAGCATGTAGCCTTCTTATTAACAGACCATTCCATCGTGACGGGGGTAAGGATGGTGATGCAGCATCAGAGCGTAAGTCATTAATAACATACACTGATAAGAGTGCGTTTATGAAAGAACTTGCATATATACAGCTCATTTTTAATAAGTGCAAACTTATACTGGAAAGTTTGTACTGTGCATACACAGCAGCCAATTTTAGAATTTTTTTAACTTTATTAACTTTTGCCTAGCTGCAGTATTGCCAAACCCAAGCATTCCAAAATCACGAGACTGGCTTAAAAATCATGAGATATTTAAAAAATAATAAATTTGGGGACTCATTTTCTTTGCCACCGTGTTTCTGAGCCTTTAGGGTGCACTTGGGTCAAATTTTTAAGCTTTTCTCTACAACTATGAGAGCTGAAACCTTTTGGTATTCCACTTGGTTCTCCTCAAGTTTGACTTGCAACATTTCTGTGATTTACAATCCTGGTTTTATGACACCCACTGGGGATGGGGATGAGATTACTCATGACCTATGCAGGATTCCAAACTACTTTCTCTCTCTAATGTTCATAAACTAGGGACAAAAGAAAAACACCATTCTTGGCTGTGATTTTCAAAGGAGCTTAAAGGAATCCCGGTCCTGATTCTTGTCTTCATTACCTGGGTCAGTGGCTACAGTCTCTGAGAAACCAGACACTTTATAAATCAAGCATGAAAAATATATTTAAAAAATGCAGTTAACAGTTCTTTCCTGTCGCTAACACTGAAGATTTGTGTGTATAAAATTTGTGTGGTTTGTGTGTATAAAAATGTCTTCTGTATTTTCCACAGTATGCATCCGATGAAGTGAGCTGTAGCTCACGAAAGCTTATGCTCAAATTGGTTAGTCTCTAAGGTGCCACAAGTACTCCTTTTCTTTTTGCAAATACATAACACAGTTACTCTGAAAACTGAAGATAATCAATTTCTATCCTTTACAGTGTTCTTTCTCAAATCAGAATTCTCTTACCTTCCATTCTCAAGGTTTCAATCCAAGACTTGATTCGCTGCTTGATTTTCTGCTCCCCATGCACTTAGATTCATTCTGATTTGCACACACTTTACACTTAGGGCTAGATTGTAAGTTTTACACAAAGCCCTACGCAAGGAAGCCGGGACCACAGGGCTGCTTATTGCTTTACTCTGCAGGCTATTGTGAAGGGGTTGTAGGGCCACAGCTCAGTTTCTCCCCATCCCTCTCTTGGCCAGTCTGCTCATTGGAATCAGCAAAGATGAGTGGTACTTACTCACAGAGACAGATGTTGTGCTTGTCCCTTGCAAGCTCCCCTACCCCTGTGCGCCCAGGAGAATCAGTGGCAATGTGATCCTTGTTCTTCAGTATCCATTTTCTACTAGCTCATCTTTTCCTTCCTTGTGCGGTATAATTCCTGCATTTGTTTGTTTTTTCTGCTGTTCCTAGGTCTCTCTGTTCATATGTTTCTCTCGCCTTGGCTATACTAGGGAGATCTTGCAAACTAGTCAATGTTTCTTAAAAAAATAAAAAGTCCAATGCAGCTGTACTAATTGAATGTCCTGGTCTTGCCCAGATTTGGCACTTTGATTTGACACAATTATGCCTTGTTTTGTTTGTTTTCCCATGTTGGTGTAGGCTGCTTGTTTGTATTGCAGACAAAAGATCGTTTGAGAATGGATGGTAACTATGGGGATGAGGATGGTTTTAATTCTGCAACTGCTAGTGAAAGGAGCTCAGATGTAAGTACTAACATGGCTTCTAGATGCTCTTACAGCTTCTGCCTCCTTAGACTGTTCGGATCAGCAGACACTATTCCAGCTGCTTGACTAAAAACAGTAGCAGTAGTGCGCTTGATCGTGTGGTTGCCCCAATACTTGGATGTCTTAACACACAGTTCAGGCTTTTCTGACCACCTGAAATGCAACATGGTGTCTTCAAATAAAACTCGCTCTGACTTCAGCGTAGCCAGGATTTCACCCAAGGACTTTAATGCTGAACTGTGTACAAATAATAAGTTTCATTCGTGGCCTGGTGCACTCCTTTTTGGTGCATCAGTGTGGCTCCAAATACTTTCATAAATGATTTTTTGCTTTTCTTTTTAACATTAGAAATATCAGGTCCTCTTTCTGATGGATGACTGTGGCAAGATTTTTGGAGAACCTAGACACTAACTGATTATACCAGATATCAGACACGATGCTCCCTGCTGTCTTTCTTCACCTTATAATCTATGAACTAATTATTAATCACAATAATTACCTTTTTGTTGGAGCACTTTTCAAAATCTTTGGAAGACCATATTGGTGACATCTCAGGTCACTGAAACATGAGCCTGAGCTCACACAGCCCCTTAGTGAGACAGGAAGGAGTGTCTGGGGAGGTTATGTTGAGGCTGAAACCATGCAGCTCAGTGTCTAAGAGGAAGGGGTGGGAAGAAAATGTCAGATAATTGAGGCAGAAGAAATGATAGAGCAATTCTGAAATGGGGACAGTCGTGAAAAAGAGGCCAAGACTGGAGGAATGGATGGAGCACGTGTGGCAGGAGTGGATGGATGTTAGGTTTGAACACTGTAGTTCAGTAAGTCCAGAGAGAGTTTTCACGATCACAGGGGGCAGGTACAGAAAAGGTAATGATGGTGCTACAGGATAGGTGGGGTATAGGCCATGTCTTCACTTCAAAAAGGGTATGTAAAGTCCTCGTGGAGGCAAGGAATAGATGGGTTTTATGGATGTAACTAGTCAAAGTACACCACTGGTAAGGGTATAGACTTGACTTCAACGAGCTACATCTGGACAACACCTATTTGTGTCTTGTCTACTCAAGAATTTTACATTGAGACCACTATCTGACTATAAAACACACTTTTTTGCAATAAAGACCTAGCCATAGTCCCTTCATTTACACTTTGTGCTGTCCCTTGGCCTACATCCTTACATTTCTTTTTGTAGGTAATGTGACTGATCAAATCACAGTTTATGACACTGGAAGAAAAGAACAGTTTTAAAAATTACCCCAACCACTAACTATTTCTTTTAAAATCACAATATAACTTCACGCACAAACAAATCTTAAAATCAGAGGTAATGTGCCAATGTTCAATAACTGGAACGTTTTTAGATCAAGTGATTGATCCTTTATTGTTTTTCCTCCAAAGAGCAATTAATCTTCAAGTACAACGTGGGTATTGTTCACTGCTTCACGCTTTTGCAGCTAGCTTTCTATGTTACTTGCTATGATTCTTATCCTGATAAAATTTATGCACATGCTTAAAATATAAGTATGAGAGTTGTTTCTCAGAAAGTTCATGTAATGAGAAGCATAAGGAGTCTGCTCAGCAGTATTGCATCTCTATTCTAAGGTACGAATCTGAAACCAGTTGGAAAACCTTCAGAAAAGAGCTGCAATAACTTGTGGTCTGGAAACATGTCCTTTATAGTGTGCCTTCGCTAGATAAAAAAGGTGATAACTAAAACAAGGTAAAATCTTAGTGGAGACAAGGCAGTTTGTAGTTTTAACAAGAGTTAGCAGATTGAGCTATACCCTTTAACTCAAATTGTTCACAGATGAAAGCTACAAACGGTCTCGTCTTCTTTAGGGTGTCACCACTTGAAAGGTAACACAAGTAAAGAACACATCTTTTTACCTGCTGAAGACCTGGCATTATAACCTAAACTCAAATTACTTAACTTGACAAAGAGAAGGTTATGAAATGACTTTACCATGATCTACATGTCCTTACGTGGAGAGAATACTTCCAATAGTAAGGGGATTTTTAATCTAGCATAAAGTCATAACAAAATCTGATTGCTGGAGGCTGAAGTGAGAAAAATTTTCACTAGAAATAGAGTGCGAATGTTTTATACTAAAGATAATTAATCATTGGAACAAGGTATTTAGGGGTTGTGGTGGATTCTCCATAATTTGATATCTTTAAATAGCAATTGGATGCTTTTCTAAAAGATATGCTGTAGCTCAACCAGGGCTTGACACAGGAACTACTTGATGAAACTGTACAGCCTGTGTTATGAAGCAGGTCACACTAGAGATCAAAATGGTCCCTCTGGCAATAATATCTATGAACATCCAACATCAGTAAACTGCAGGTATTTATTTATTTTTTTTTATGTAAAGGAGACAGAATTAGCTATCATCATGTTTAGGCCCGAGAGCTGATGTGTATTGGATCACATTGCATTTTTGTTTATATTATTTTCTATTTTGTGTTCTTGTTAAAAGAAAAGGAGTACTTGTAGCACCTTAGAGACTAACCAATTTATTTGAGCATGAGCTTTCGTGAGCTACAGCTCACTTCATCGGATGCATAAAGTGGAAAATGCAGTGAGGATGTTTTATACACACAGACCATGGAAAAAATGGGTGTTTATCACTTCAAAAGGTTTTCTCTCCCCCCACCCCACTCTCCTGCTGGTAATAGCTTATCTAAAGTGATCACTCTCCTTACATTGTGTATGATAATCAAGGTGGGCCATTTCCAGCACAAATCCAGGGTTTAACAAGAACGTCTGAGGAACAGTGCGTGAGGGGGGGAGTAGGAAAAAACAAGTGGAAATAGGTTACCTTGCATAATGACTTAGCCACTCCCAGTCTCTATTCAAGCCTAAGTTAATTATATCCAATTTGCAAATGAATTCCAATTCAGCAATCTCTCGCTGGAGTCTGGTTTTGAAGTTTTTCTGTTGTAATATCGCAACTTTCATGTCTGTAATCGCGTGACCAGAGAGATTGAAATGTTCTCCGACTGGTTTATGAATGTTACAATTCTTGACATCTGATTTGTGTCCATTTATTCTTTTACGTAGAGACTTTCCAGTTTGACCAATGTACATGGCAGAGGGGCATTGCTGGCACATGATGGCATATATCACATTGGTAGATGTGCAGGTAAACAAGCCTCCGATAGTGTGGCTGATGTAATTAGGCCCTGTGATGGTGTCCCCTGAATAGACATGTGGGCACAGTTGGCAACGGGCTTTGTTGCAAGGATAGGTTCCTGGGTTAGTGGTTCTGTTGTGTGGTATGTAGTTGCTGGTGAGTATTTGCTTCAGGTTGGGGGGCTGTCTGTAGGCAAGGACTGGCCTGTCTCCCAAGATTTGTGAGAGTGTTGGGTCATCCTTCAGGATAGGTTGTAGATCCTTGATAATGCGTTGGAGAGGTTTTAGTTGGGGGCTGAAGGTGACGGCTAGTGGCGTTCTGTTATTTTCTTTGTTAGGTCTGTCCTGTAGTAGGTGATTTTTGGGTACTCTTCTGGATCTGTCAGTCTGTTTCTGCACTTCAGCAGGTGGGTATTGTAGTTGTAAGAATGCTTGATAGAGATCTTGTAAGTGTTTGTCTGAGGGGTTGGAGCAAATGCGGTTGTATCGTAGAGCTTGGCTGTAGACAATGGATCGTGTGGTGTGGTCTGGGTGAAAGCTAGAGGCATGTAGGTAGGAATAGCGGTCAGTAGGTTTCCGGGATAGGGTGGTGTTTATGTGGCCATCGCTTATTAGCACTGTAATGTCCAGGAAGTGGATCTCTTGTGTGGACTGGTCCAGGCTGAGGTTGATGGTGGGATGGAAATTGTTGAAATCATGGTGGAGTTCCTCAAGGGCTTCTTTTCCATCGGTCCAGATGATGATGATGTCATCAGTGTAGCGCAAGTAGAGTAGGGGCATTAGGGGACGAGAGCTGAGGAAGCATTGTTCTAAGTCAGCCATAAAAATGTTGGCATACTGTGGGGCCATGCGGGTACCCATAGCAGTGCTGCTGATTTGAAGGTATACATTGTCCCCAAATGTGAAATAGTTATGGGTGAGGACAAAGTCACAAAGTTCAGCCACCAGGTTTGCCATGACATTATCGCGTATACTGTTCCTAACGGCTTGTAGTCCATCTTTGTGTGGAATGTTGGTGTAGAGGGCTTCTACATCCATAGTGGCCAGGATGGTGTTTTCAGGAAGATCACCGATGGATTGTAGTTTCCTTAGGAAGTCAGTGGTGTCTCGAAGATATCTGGGAGTGCTGGTAGCGTAGGGCCTGAGGAGGGAGTCTACATAGCCAGACAGTCCTGCTGTCAGGGTGCCAATGCCTGAGATGCTGGGGCGCCCAGGATTTCCAGGTTTATGGATCTTGGGTAGTAGATAGAATATCCCAGGTCGGGGTTCCAGGGGTGTGTCTGTGTGGATTTGTTCTTGTGCTTTTTCAGGGAGTTTCTTGAGCAAATGGTGTAGTTTCTTTTGGTAACCCTCAGTGGGATCAGAGAGTAATGGCTTGTAGAAAGTGGTATCGGACAGCTGCCGAGCAGCCTCTTGTTCATATTCCGACCTATTCATGATGACAACAGCACCTCCTTTGTCAGCCTTTTTGATTATGATGTCAGAGTTGTTTCTGAGGCTGTGGATGGCATTGTGTTCTGCACGGCTGAGGTTGTGGTGCAAGTGATGCTGCTTTTCCACAATTTCAGCCCGTGCACGTCGGCGGAAGTACTCTATGTAGAAGTCCTCAGCCATTCTTGTTAAACCCTGGATTTGTGCTGGAAATGGTCCACCTTGATTATCATACACATTGTAAGGAGAGTGATCACTTTAGATAAGCTATTACCAGCAGGAGAGTGGGGTGGGGGAAGAGAAAACCTTTTGAAGTGATAAACACCCATTTTTTCATGGTCTGTGTGTATAAAACATCCTCACTGCATTTTCCACTTTATGCATCCGATGAAGTGAGCTGTAGCTCACGAAAGCTTATGCTCAAATAAATTGGTTAGTCTCTAAGGTGCCACAAGTCCTCCTTTTCTTTTTGCGAATACAGACTAACACGGCTGCTACTCTGAAACGTGTTCTTGTTAGTCACTCATAATTTTTCAAGTATACATACTTGGTGGGAACGGGACTTGATTAATATGTGTTAGTTTTGATTATGATTAATATTGTTTTATCGTAGCTTTTAAACTCTAGATTCCAATAATACATTTATTTCTAACTCAATCGTTGCATAGAATGTAACACCAGACATCTGATAGAAAACTAAATCTCGTCTTGGGATAGTTGAGAGTAGACATATATAGCTTTGCTAAGTATATATGACCACAAACTCTGGTTTCTTTATTTTTTTTAAATTACTCTCCTTTCAAATGAATGATTTATGAAGGAAACAGGATGGCAGGATTAAAAGGCTGTGATAATACACACGTTTAGGAAAAAGTAAGATTTGGTTTTTAAACATTGCGAAAGTCCTCTTAAGTATAGCTTACCTTTTATTTTATAGTAATTATTTTAATTACTATTTGTAAAGAATAATAGTTGAGCATAGTTGGTATTATTTGTGACCTGCAGATGTAAGAAGGGCCACTCCAGATCCGTACATGGCAGAGGAACTGCTAGGTGCTTAAGAAAGTGGAGTTAATGACTCCATACTTGACACTTTTCCCTGTGAGTCAGTGTCCACCCCACCGTGGCACTGAGTAACCATCATCAAAAACAGGGAGGAGGAGGATCCGGGGAACTACAGGCCAATCAGCCTCACTTCAGTCCCTGGAAAAAATCATGGAGCAGGTCTTCAAGGAATCCATTTTGAAGCACTTCGAGGAGACGAAAGTGATCAGGAACAGTTAGCATGGATTCAGAAAGGGCAAGTCATGCCTGACTAACCTAATTGCCTTCTATGATGAGATAACTGTCTCTGTGGATGAGGGGAAAGCAGTGGACATGTTATTCCTTGACTTTAGCAAAGCTTTTGATACGGTCTCCCACAGTATTCTTGCCAGCAAGTTAAAGATGTATGAGCTGGATGAATGGACTATAAGGTGGATAGAAAGCTGGCTAGATTGTCAGGCTCAATGGGTAGTGATCAATGGCTCCATGTCTAGTTGGCAGCCAGTATCAAGCGGAGTGCCCCAAGGGTCAGTCCTGGGGCCTGTTTTGTTCAATACCTTCATTAATGATCTGGAGGATGGTGTGGATTGCACCCTCAGCAAGTTTGCAGATGACACTAAACTGGGAGGAGTGGTAGATATGCTGGAGGATAGGGATAGGCTATAGAGGGCCCTAGACAAATTAGAGGATTGGGCCAAAAGAAATCTGATGAGGTTCAACAAGGACAAGTGCAGAGTCCTGCACTTAGGATGGAAGAATCCCATGCACTGCCACAAACTAGGGACTGAGTGGCTAGGTAGCAGTTCTGTAGAAAAGGACCTAGGGGTTACAGTGGATGAGAAGCTGGATATGAGTCAGCAGTGTGCCCTTGTTGCCAAGAAGGCTAACGGCATTTTGGGCTGTATAATTAGAAGCATTGCCAGCAGTTCAAGGGACGTGATCATTCCCCTCTATTCGACATTGGTGAGGCCTCATCTGGAGTACTGTGTCCCATTTTGAGTCCCACACTACAAGAAGGATGTGGAAAAACTGGAAAAAGCCCAACGGAGGGCAACAAAAATGATAAGGGGGCTGGATCACATGACTTAGGAGGAGCGGCTGAGGGAACTGGGATTGTTTAGTCTGCAGAAGAGAAGAATGAGGGGGGATTTGATAGTTGCTTTCAACTACCTGAAAGGGGGTTCCAAAGAGGATGGATCTAGACTGTTCTCAGTGGTACCAGATGACAGAACAAGGAGTAATGGTCTCACGTTGCAGTGGGAAAGGTTTAGGTTGCATATTAGGAAAAACTTTTTCTGTGGGAGGGTGGTAAAGCACTGGAGTGGGTTATCTAGGGAGGTGGTGGAATCTCCTTCCTTAGAGGTTTTTAAGGTCAGGCTAGACAAAGCCCTGGCTGGGATGATTTAGTTAGGGATTGGTCCTGCTTTGAGCAGGGGGTTGGACTAGATGACCTCCTGAGGTCCCTTCCACCCCTGATATTCTATGATTCAGTTGTAACATAAAACCAAGCTCATGATCACTTGCATTAAAGATTCCATTACGCTCTTTTTGTTTAAGAATAAGAGTATGAATTCTGGTGTCCTAGTCAAATTCCAGCTCAGCCAATTACAATCTACCTATTTACCTACCTACCTAAATTTCTGCATTTTTAATTGCTCTTTTATTTTATGTCCCAATTTACCATGTAGTGATGCCTTGTTGAACAGCTGCTCTTCCACACCACAGAAGTGGATGCATTTCAGTAGTCTGTGAAATGATTATAGCTCTGAAACCCTTATCATATTGAATAACAACTTACTACACGAATGCTCCCATTGAACTAAAGCTCTAGTTGAGATGAGTAAGGACATCAGAGTCGGCCCTAAATTAGAAAGATGTTTGGGATCCTATAGGCTGAGAAGTGTTATATAAATGGAAGATATTAATTTTCTCAAAATGTCCTCTGTTAGATGTTTTCTCTACTATAATTCCCTTTAAGACTCCCTTCAGAGTTATTTGCAATTTTGTGTCGGCCTCAAGGCATTTTGCATTGTCTCAGGGCATGGGTTTCAAATTTGGTGCTGAGCCACGAGGGTGAGCAGGTGCCAGAGCAAAGGCAAGCTGGTATATGCTCTGGATTTGCAAGGAGGGAATATCTTCCATGACTCTTCAGAGATTTCCTTCTGGGTGGCACGAGGAAAAGCAATGGTGTGCCCATGAGGGAGCTTTGTACAGCATTGGCTGCCAAAGAAAAGGTCATGGCAATATCATGCCTTTGAGGGGTGAGTGAGTGGAAAAGAGGGTTTGGAAGCTCCTGGTCAATGCCCTTTGAACAGCAGAACTCTATCTGCAACACTCATATGGTCCCCATTACTATAGTGTCTGAGCACCTCACACTCTTTAATGTGCTGATCCTCAGAATACTCCTGTGAAGTAGGGAAGTGTAATTATTTTACAGAGGGGAACTGAAGCACCGAGAGAGTGAGTGAGTTGGCTGTGGTCAAACAGGAAGTCTCAGGTAGAGCAGGAAATTGAACACAGCTCTCACAAGTCGTGGACCATCCATCCTCTCTCCACGTCAGTGGTCTCCAGTCTCTTTACTATCCTGATCTGTAGAATAAATGATAATTCTAGGGTATGAGAGCCAGGCAATATGGAGAAATGGAAGGCAACTCTACAAAATGAGAGGTAGTGGGAATTTATTCAAGCAAAGATTGTATATTCATTTTAGCAGTCAAACAGTATTCAGTGCCATGTTTATACAAATTTGTTTGGAGCCGTTAATACCACCACCAAGTAGTTAGTCATTGACAGGATAAGGGAAAATTATCTTTTAAACCAATGGGGGGAATCACAGACAAAATAAACAAGAAAGGACATGTATTGCTGGCATTAGTAAAAATAAGGGGAGATAAAGGAGGAGGAAAGTGTAATCTCACAGAGATACTGAATGTATACAAAGTAAGAGAAGAGAATTCTGCTTAATGGTCTACAGCACCCATCAAACACATAAGGCTTCATTATAAAAGTAAAAGATTCTATAGGAATAAAGTAAATATTCTAAATGAAACAGAAATATCTTCCTTAATTTCCTCTTTGTGAGCTGGAACTGTCAGCTCTGTGCAGGACTAAAAATAGACATGCATGGGCCTAATATGATGTTTTGTAAAGTGAACAAAAATTACTGAAAAGTATACACACACACACGCGCGTGCACACACGTATTTACATACAGACAAACACGGTAGTCAAAAGTCACAATACATTTGGAACAGTTTGCTATGCTTCTCTTTCTATTCCAGTGGTTCTCAACCAGGGGTCTGTGTACTCCTGGGGGTACACAGAGATCTTCCAGGGAGTACATCAACTCATCTAAGATAGGTTTCAGAGTAGCAGCCATGTCAGTCTGTATTCGCAAAAAGAAAAGGAGTACTTGTGGCACCTTAAAGACTAACCAATTTATTTGAGCATAAGCTTTCGTGAGCTACAGCTCACTTCATTGGATGCATAAAGTGGAAAATGCAGTGAGGATGTTTTATACACACAGACCATTTCATCTAAGATATTTGCCTAGTTTTACAACAGGCTACATAAAAAGCACTAGTGAAGTCCATACAAACTAAAATGACTTGTTTATACTGCTCTGTATTCTATACACTGAAATGTAAGTACCTTATTTATATTCCAGTTGATTCATGTTATAATTATATGGTAAAAATGAGAAAGTAAGCAATTTTTCAGTAATGGTATGCTGTGACACTTCTGTATTTTTATGTCTGATTTTGTGGGCAAGTGGTTTTTAAGTGAGGTGAAGCTTGGAGGTACACAAGACAAATCAGACTCCTGAAAGGGGTACAGTAGTCTGGAAAGGTTGAGAGCCACTTCTCTATTCAGAAGGATTATTGTCTTTCAATTGGAATTTAGACCAGCCTGACGAAATGGGAGTATAGAGTAATTTTCGCCACATGGTGTCACTATCCTCCAAAGAACAGCTAATCTAAATGAAACCTGATACTCCTACCAGCAAGAGCTAAAATTAGTTATGTTTATTTTGGAGGGTCCTAATAGTTACATAAATCACAAGGAAGAAACGTATCCCAAGTGCTGAATCACATATATCTCTAATGTGCAATTTGTTTATGTTATAAATCAGTTTGGAAAAAAATACTTAATAAAAGTGGAACCAGGCATTTTGTCAGAGGTTTTGAAGCTTCAGCACAAAATCTTATCGCACAACCACACACCTGTGGTTTAGGAAGATGATTTCAGAGAAATAATGTTCAGAGATTTCCTTCAGCACATATAGAGCAAGCTTTTTAAAATCTGGCCTTCCTTTGTATGCCTGAAGTTAGCCATTGTGAATAATCTGAGCCGACTAACCTTGTTATGATGCACAGTCTGATAGTTCTGTGTCTCAAATGACAAACGACATCCGCTAATATGAACTCACAGGTACAAAAAGTGAGGTCAGGTTAAGTCCAATCTGAAAATCAAACATATAATATTACTGATGTGCATTACAATGTTTTATATGTGCCAGTCTGTTGTTGTGTATTTGTATATGGTTATATCAGTATTCATACATTACAGTACAGCTCTAAGATATGAAGTAGGGTTGATTTGTAGTGGGAAAACTATTGCACTGGTGTTTGAAAAAGTAACCAATACTGGTATTTAATAGCTAATGCCACAGTTTGTGGACATTGGTAACCATTAGTGGTCACCTTTTAAAACTCAAGGGATGGAAGTTTTTCCTGTAAACAACAAATTCCAGAACATCTGCCAACCTTTTAAAAATATTTTTTGCTCTTAATACGCTGCAACTTCCGTAACCCTTGCTAAGGATTCTGTTGTTGTTCACTAGGACATGTGATTGTTTCAGCCAATAGCAAAGCTCTTGCAGTAATAATGGTGATCATGTTGTAAATAATTTTTTTTTCAATTTCTGAACCTCCCATTCTCTTTAAATTCTCTTTCTACTTTGACTGTTACTTCCTGATGCCCCCATCAGTGTTTAAACATTTTGTTTACTTTTTTTTGCATCAGTCTTACTTATAGGACATTCCCCTCCCCCCACACACAATTTTTCTTTAACAGAGTTTGTCTAACCAGCAGCAGAAGAGCCAGAAAAATTTTCACCAAAAGCTGCAGGAGATGGGAGTTGTCCCCATTTACCTAATGTTATGAGTGTCTGTATATATGTAAATAGTTAGTTATTTAACGGATAAGGTGCCAGTAGGTGGAGCTCAAGCATATGTACCCTAATTTCTGGGCTTTCCAGGACTAACAGTATGTTTGCACTGGAGCTGGAGGTATAATTTCCAGCTTGGTTAGACATATCAGCTCTAGCTCGGATTGAGGTAGTGTGTCAAAAATAGAAATGTGGCCGTGGTGGTGTGAGCAGCAGAATGGGCTAGCTGCCCAATTACCTACCTAAGATTTCAGATGGGATCGTACTCAGAGCAGATAGCCAATTGGGCCATCATCTCCCAGTCTTTTCCCCCGTGCACACTCAGTTCTGTGTCCCAGCCCCCTGCAAGTCCTGCTGTTGTGCCCTCTACAGCTGAACCGTGCAGCTTTCTCCTTCAGGCTGCCTGGGCCCAGCAAGAGGGCCCTTGAGAGTACGGGAGAGGCAATCTCCCTTCTGTCATTTCAGGTGCCCAGACACCCCACAACAGCTCCAGTTACAGGGAAGGTGCTGCCCAGCTCCAGACTGGAGCACGCCCCGTACACATGGAATCATCTGGGAACGTAGCTGCTGAAATCTAAACATCTCTGCTGAGCACATGCAAACTGTGGTTTTTCAAAGGTTTGTAATTTGGCCAAATTTAGATGGATTTTCATAGGGACAGCAAAAGGCACATCGCCGCAAAAGGCCACCACTCTCCCATTTTAAGTCCTTGCTCCAAAACATGGAGGTGCTACAGCTTTTCTTAGACTAGGTTGCCAGAATTCTTTTAACATGGGCAAAACAACATATTTTTCCGTGGCCCCATTTGCAGAATCAGCTGAATTGTTTTGGCTGAAATTTTCCTAAATAATTCAGCCTGATGGAAAGCCATGGCAAACTTCAACCCCAACAATTAGCTTCACACAGTTTATAAGTGACTGAAAACAGGGTCTTATTTTGGGAAATGTACAGCAAACTTAATAGCAAATGGTACTATCAGCCCTGTCTTTAATGCAGTGTTGCCAATTCCAACCTTCAAAAATAATTTGTCTGGCCTGCCCCCGAAATCAGAAGAATAGCTAAAAAACCATGAGATTTAAAAACAATAATGTAGGGGTTCTTTTTCCTTTACCTTCTGATTTTTGAGCATTACGGTACATTCAGGTCACATTTTCAAGGTTTTCTCTGCAATCATGGCTGCTTGAAGCTTTTTTTTTTTTTAAATGACAGGTGAGATTCCCTTATAGTAATTTGCCTCCAGGAGCTGGCTCTTTAAGTAAAACATCAAATACTGCAATGCTCAGGATAAAATCATGAGAGTTGGCAACACTGTGCATTGGTTTCCTACACAGTAGAATCTGAGTCCACCTGTTCATTGTTCCCTGACTTGTAATTTATGGATGGAATGCCAGATTGCCTCTGGACACTAGGAGATTTAATATCTTTCCATTTAGTTGTTGCTGTTCAAGAAGCATTTCAGCAAAAGCTGCTCCTGCAGTGATTTTTAATTCAAGTGATTTTAAAGTAAAGACCCTGCGGTGGTATTTTCAGGTGAAGAAGAGGAGAAAGGAGGGAAGGGAAATGGAAAAGACTAAGTGTCCGATTCACTATTGTTCCAGCTTTTCACTGAAATCAGTGACGTTGAGTCAGTGCAAAGCTGAAGTAAAGCAGGAGCAAATCAGACCCATGCTTTTTGGCTGAATTTGTGTGTGTCTGGCTATTCTATATTTTATAAAAAAAAAAAACAAAAAAAAACAGAAAGACAAAGTGATTAATTCCATTTGATAGTTTCTGGTGCCATCTCAATCTATTCAAATGCTGCTTCTGTGGTATATGACATATGCCATTAAGGGGTTCCTGGCAAAGAGGCTTGTAATTCACATTTGCTTATAATTAATTCAGCATACAGTGCTCAGTGCAATTGGCCAAAGTATAGTAGTGTTGGAAATAACACATTTAAAGACAAGTGTACTTTAGGGTTAGGGTTTGTGATTGATTTTCTACTATTTAATATATAGTTTCATTAAAAAAGATTTCTTGTATTTCTGTGTATGTAAGATACAGTCTATGTTTGTCTATCTTATATTTTCCTTCTAAGGCTTAAAGTTCCCAAATGTTACTACTGGTAATGAACAAACTTGTGTGTATGTGTGCTCCTGCCCTTTACTGGATGTAGTGAGAACTGTTTAATTGTGTGTCGTAGGCCATGTATTGCTAACATGTAATGGAGAGTCTCCTTTTCTTCAAGTAGTAAGGGCCTGTATCTTTGGAGCAGAAGACTCTGAGTCATAGCCACATGTTTATTATATTAGTGTAAAATAACCATAGGTGCTGGAACTACAAGTGCTGGGTGTGCTGCCGCACCCCCTGTCTTGAAGTGGTTTCCATCATATACAGGGTTTACAGTTTGGTTCAATGACTCTCAGCACCCCCGCTATACAAGTTGTTCCAGCACCCCTGGATAGAATTATGAGTATACAGAATTTAGATAAAATACCGTTTTTTCCTTTGCTGATTATATGAATTCTTTTTCATCCAAAGAGCTATAGCATAATGAAGCTAGAGCAAAAATACCATTTGGTTGTTTTCCAAACACTTGCATGGATAGCCCAGACTCGATTTCATTACAAATACTGGAGAGCAATAACTTATATATTGTACATAAGATGATCTCATGAATTGGGCATAAATTTCACACTGTTCATTGGTAGCACTGAGCTACTTGGTAATGTGTGAAATTACGTGTTTCAGCAAACACAAGGCAGGGGAGAGAGGATTTGCTGACAGGACACAATGTATTTCACTTTGCGGGAGGAAGAAATGTTTGTCCAATTGAGCTTTAGAGCTGTGTTCTCTCTTTGATGCACAGGGGAGTTACGTAATTCTGACTGGGCCATATACTGTCTTCAGTCCTCCCTTTGACATCAATGGGAGCTGTTCACATGGATCAAGGGCAGTGTGACGTTAATGAGAATTATGTGAATACCTCCCATGTACCTCAGTGTGAGACTGGACTTTCTAGCATAAGGTAGCTCACAGCCTAAGTAGCCATTTGACAATTTTTTCTTAGTTTCTTGACCATCACCAAACTAGATTTTGTTGTTATTGTACCTGCAAACCTAACACTGACCTTGCCCTCACAGAGCAGAGTCAATGACTAAGGCTTTCGAAATGATTCAGGACTTTGTTCCTACTCCTAGCATTCTTAATTTAAATGAAGACATCCTGTACAACATTTTGTGAAAGGAAGGAGGAGAAATAGGAAATACTACACTGCCTGGAGGTGAATCTATACACATTTGATAGCATATTCTGATCCACCCAGGCTCACTTCCGTTTTTGAAATGTGCTTTCTCACAATAATTTGTGAGTATTATTTGTAACAATAATTCGTACTTGTATAGAACCTTTCAGCAAAGGATCTCAAAGCACTTCACAAACATCAGATTGCACAATAGTCATGTGAGGGAAGGAAGCATCAATCCCATTTTATAAATGGGGAAGCTGGAGGGGAGATAAGAAAAGTGGTGTGGTCAAGGCAAGTAACATAGGCAGTGGTCCTGGAAAGCACTTAAACAGCATCTTAATTTTAAGCATCTGAGTAGGCCCATTGACATATATTATTATTATTTATGTATGTATTGTGTTAGTGCCTAGGAGCCCGAGTCATGAGCCAGAACCCTATTGTGCTAGTTGCTGTACACAGAACAGAAAGACGGTCCCTGCCCCAAAAAGCTTAGAATCATATTCTTAAAGTTAAGCAGCCGCTTAAGTGCCTTGCTGACTCAGTATCATAATGAGCCAGAAATAGAACTCAGGTACCTGACTCCCAGTCTCCTGCTCTACCCACTTGCCAGCTCTCCCTGTCTTACACCCTGTAAAATTTTGTGTGGAGAGTTTTGTGCAAGATGTTTTTAAAACAATGTAAAATGTAAAGATTTTTCTCCAATTATAACAATTGTTCCTTAGTTTTTGTGCAGCACCACATACTTTCAGATACAGGGTTTGATTTTGATTTCCCTTATACTAGTGTGAACTTGGTGTAACTACACTGAAGTCAGTGGAGTCACTTCTCATTTATAATTGAATTAATTAAATCAGAATCAGGGCCACAGATTGCAACAGAGGTAGGGTGACCAGACAGCAAGTGTGAAAAATTGAGACGGGGTGGGGGGGTAATAGGAGCTTATATAAGAAAAAGACCCAAAAATCGGGACTCGCCCTATAAAACCGGGACATCTGGTCACCCTAAACAGAGGGCTTGCCTTGTAAAAATCTAATGGCAATGTATTTGGCACAAGGGGAAGGGGGGGGGGGGGGGAAAGCAAGAAACATTTCAAACTATTAATCAAGCAGCAAGCTTTTCTTGCCTTCAGTCTGGTAAATGTACAGATGAGAGATACTGTGCAGAGACTGTTTCTGTACAAACAGAGAAAACCCTTCAAATGTAAACATTTGAGCAGCTGGCATGGGAGATTAGCAAGACAGTAGTGGGTGGGGAATAATGGTGGATAGTGGTGCCATCTAAATTTAACTAATGCAAGGTAAGTACCTTGTTCTGGTACAAGGCGTATAGGTCAGAAAGGCTATATTAACTGAACCTAAAATTACTGACGATTACACAAGCCAGCACAAGTAATTAACTTGGCTTTTAAATTAGTATTCAATTAAAATTACCTCTCCTTTCAGAAGTCCCAAAATGGAAAAAAAATAGTAAAAGTCATTATGGGCAACCAGATTAGACTAATGACAAAACCCAGTACTTCTTAAAAATTGTATTTATGATTGTTAATGGTTTTGACATGTTCAATTTCTAATTTTGTCAGGTTGAATATTAAATGAACAGATAGCAACATACTGGAGCACCACACTGGTTAAGATTCAAAGGTTTTGATTACACCAGTTTTCAGTGTTTTCAGGTTTGATCAGTGTTTAAAATAATCCTCCGCTTTATTCTAACAATTGCAGAACCAGATTATGCATATGTGTATCTGGTCACGTTTTTCCTCGCAATTTGATCACATTTTACAAATAGCATTGAGCTGCAAATCAGTGTACAAGCTGTCAAATCCAGCTCAAGATATTTGCATGTGTTAATATTCAGACTCACTTGATCCATTTACAAAAAATGTGTCCCTGTGGCCAAATTCTGCCTTTTTTGTAGATGTACCTGCCTAACCTACTTCTAGATCTCTCTCTAGCTTATATGGGGATTGTTGCCTCACTGCCATTCCAGTGAGTAAAATTTCACACTTCCCTCCTCTGGAAAGGATTTTCTACCTCATATTATGCAGTCAGCCATAGGGAAGCCTTATTTTTTCCCCCATACATAATCATACTGTAGCTTATATCATACGGTTCTAGATCGTGGAGTCACTAGAAGTCCTGAGTAAAGGACTGCACATTGCTGCTCTTCCCCAGGAGCAGATCAGGGACCAAATTGTGAGACAAAGTAATAATTTGGTTCCTGACTCCCTTTCCATGTTGGCTGCAAGGTTCTGCATGAGAGGGAGAGTAGCATGCCCTCATTCAGGGGAATGATGGGGTGCTTTATGCTTCCTCACTCCTCTGGGCGGGTGTAAAAGTAGGCTCACAACTGAGCCCACTTTTTTATATACCATAGATGTTTCCTCACCAGTTATGAAGATACAGTGAGAGTCTCAAATTGGGCCTCCTTGAACAAAGTTAAATTAAAATGAAGGCAGTTGATCACATATAAAAAAGGGAAAGAGGAATATGCCCATTCTCTTGTTAAAGGAAGAGGTTTAACCTTTGTCATGAATTCAACAATGAAAATAGCAATAAAAGTGTTACTGACATAATGACATTCCAGGATTGTCACCTGTGTGTCACTCTGAAGCCTAGAATGTCAGCTGAGTCAGTGTGAAGTGATGGAAACATCTGCAAGAGTGGTTGAGAGCTCATTTTGTTTTAGAATATCGGGTTCAATCATCACTGGTATTCACTGTCTGTTACCATCCAATATTTATGTTCTCAGCCATTTGACTTGACAAAATACACCTGTGCGGTGTACAGCTACAGGAAGGCAGGTATCTCTGCCATACCAAGAGTCCTGCACCATTGTGATATCAGAGGTAACTCAACCAACCATCACCCTTACTATACATCTACTTTGCATGAAACAGTTTTGTTGGTTGTATGTTGACTGCACAGATGGTGGATTGCTTGGTCCAACCACCACATCCATTTGACACTAAGTACCCCAAACACACTTAGGCTTTAACTGCAGCACACATCCTTTATCCACCACCTACACAAATACACACAAAATCTTATAGCACAACACCAGTGACACAACTCACCACTAATCTGCCAGTACAACACAAACAGCAAGCACAAGAACCGCAAAGACAGACAGCCCCTCACACCACAACACACCCCTCTCATTCACCACCTGTAAAATCAGCACAACACACACACACTCTCCCACCCTTGCTCATACTTCACATAATTGGGTCTTCGCAGGGGTACATAAGAGGGGAAGGGCTCAGAAATGTCTCCTTTTCTCCCTGCCACCCCAAAATCTAGTCGTCCAGTCAGAGACTTATCCCTCCTGCACCCACCTCTGGGGCAGGCCATTGCAAAAGGAATGGTTACACACACACTTCTCTCTGTGCAGAGCTGGCTGTGGACAGAGAATTGACCAGCATAACACACCCACTCTTCCTGTAGACACTGGAGCTCCCCCATTGGCGTGGTTCCAAACTACCCCCAACACAGCTCTGTGGCGTAACAAGCCCAATGTGCCTGACCATTTTTAAGAGGTTTCACTATCTCCAGGTGTTTCCTTGGTAGGAATTAAATAGCAAAACCTGAAGTGATTATGTATACTGAAAGAATCAGAGCTTTTTGTTTTCCAGTTATAGGGCTTTTAGGGTTTTGTATTTGGTTTGGCAGTATTCAGTGGCTTACAGTGGAACCGTTGGCACAGTCAATTTACTGTGGCTATTGGAGGCCTGATACAAAGCTCATTGAAGTCAATGGAAAGGCTCCCATTAACTTCAGGGGCTTTGGATTTTAAGGCCCTTTTATCACCTTCCAGGAATTTCTAGAAAATCACCAGTGCTCCCTCCTGTTCAGTTCAGTGTAGTGAAGCCCCTGGCAGTTCTTGGCTTTCTTACCACCATGTTTGAAAACCTCAGGGCTTAATTTCTTGTCGGTGTGCTATTGACGCAGATGTGCCGCTCAGGTTGGTTAATTCTCATAATTTAAAAAGCACATGCAAATATTTTCCCATTGGAAGAACAGTAAACAAGTGGAGACGTGCAGAGGGAGATGAGTTATGTACAAGGGTAAAACAAGGAGTGGCTTTGATTGAAAATAATTTGCTGCAAGAATAAGTTTTTCTTCTATTATCATGGGAACTGCAGGAGAAAATTCCCACTGGTGCTGCCACTGCTTCAGATGCAGTGATGCTAGCACTAGTGGGTTCCCAAATATAGACAAGGATCCATGGACTTCCATGGTTTGTGTCAGTGAAACCCAGGACTGATACTGAAAATATATGTGGCACAGCACTCTGACTGCAAGTGCAAAAAGTGGGTGCAAAATGCTACCATCAGAGATAGGGAGTGGAGAACTGTGACTTGAAAGCATCGCATGCCTACCTTACACATGTGTAACTGACCTCACACGGTGCAAGGCAGCAGAGGATCAAGGCCCAAAAGACTCATGAGTGTGGAGCATTGACAGGTTGGGACTGTCAGTCCTAAAGTGACCATAATAACTTTTAGACCTGGAATGCCCTTTGTGGTTTCAGTAAGATACTGCATATTGGTAAATGCAGAGAGAGATCAGTGTGCAATGGTGTGTGTGTGTGAGATGAGAGAGGACTGAAGTAGGTGGAGCTACAGAAAAGCTGTACTTTGTCACCCAGCAATGTCCTATATTGGGGCAGGGGCTGCCCTTTTGTTTGTACAATGGCTAGAACAATGGGAAATCGATCCCTGATCGAGGCCTCTAGATGCTACCAGAATACAAATAATAAACAATGAGTGATATCCCTGTTTAAACAAAAATCAATATTGAAAGCTGTTTTAAAATAACAATGAGGATCAGGTTTAATCCTAACAGAGGAAGAACATTTGGAGGGAAATATGCTTCTTTACCCTTAACTCACCCTGATGTGCTCAGTTATTGCAGCTCAGATAGTCTTTACCTTCGAGTTTCAGGATATTGGTTTATTTTGTCTGCCAAATGGGATGACATAAGGACAGAGTGGAAGTCTTTGCTCTGAATTTCTTTGCTCTTGTGAGATTGTCATACCCTGAAATTAACATTATCATAGTCTCTTCAGTATTTAAATACACACATTTGCTATCCAAATTTAAAATTCCATTCAAAGGAGAAGTATCTGCCATGGCTGCTGACCCCAGGAATCATAGGTTTTTCCATCTCCCATTTTAAAATACTATTAGATCATGTATTGTGTCCATCTAACAGTGAAGTATTATTCCTTACAGAACATTGCTAGAACTGTGTATGTTCTTATTATGTATTTCTATTGTGGAAGCACCTAAAGAGCTCAGTCAAGGTTCAGGGCCCCATTGTACCAGCCATGACACAAGTAAATAATGCAGAGAAAATCCCTGTGCCAGAGAGCCTGTAATCTGGTTTAAAAGTTTCAATATAAAAAAGATATATTGGAATTGGAAAAGGTACAGAAAAGGGCAACAAAAATAATTAGGGATATGGAAGAGCTTCTATATGAGGGGAGATTAATAAGACTGGGACTGTTCATCTTGGAAAAGAGATGACTAAGGGGGTCTATGATATAGGTCTATAAAATCATGATTGATGTGGAGAAAGTAAATAAGGAAGTGTTATTTACTCCTTCTCATAAAACAAGAACTAGGGGTCACCAAATGAAATGAATAGGCAGCAGGTTTAAAACAAAAGGAAGTATTTTTTCATACAACACACAGTCCACCTGTGGAACTCTTTGCTACAGGATGTTGTGAAAGCCAAGACTATAACAGGGTTCAAAAAAGAGCTAGATAAATTCTTGGAGGATAGGTCCATCAATGGCTATTAGCCAGGATGGGCAGCGATGGTGTCCCTCACCTCTGTTTTCCAGAAGCTGGGAATGGGCAACAGGAGATGGATCACTTGATGATTACCTGTTCTGTTCATTCCTCGGAAGCACCTGGCATTGGCCACTGTCGGAAGACAGGATACTGGGCTAGATGGACCTTTGGTCTGACGTAACATGGCTGGTTTTATGTTCTTATGTTAATCAATATGAGTGCCTCTACTTCCCTGGAAAGACTACTCCACAGCTGCTAGCTAATAGTGTTAAGATGGCTTGGTGGTTGAAGCATCAGGGATAAAATCTTTATACTTCCTGGAATCCTAAATTCAAATCCTGAGGGTGTCCAGTCTAGCCCTTCATCCTTTTGAGGTAAATGAAGTGAACCTTGTGATTTGTTATGTAGGTATCTTTGAAATAAGATCTTAAAAACTGACATCCTGTCTTTTCGTATAATGTTAAAGGTCCTATTGAACTTTCTGATAGACTGCATGTGTTGTGGTTTGGCTGGTCAAAATGTTGTCCTCCATGCTGTGGGCTGAATGGCTGCATCTCACTGATGTCGTACATACATAGTTTTGAAGCCCTTTGGGATATGAAATAATTGTTGTACAGAAATTGCAGCGTCATACAGACTGGGGTATTGTGCCTTTGCACCCGCTCTTCCTAGGAGATCTCCTATCACCCAGCTCTTCCATATCTCTTGCCTGTTTTAGGATTGGAGTCAATCCTCAGTAGCTATAAATGGCCACTGCTCCATTAACTTCACCAGCTGAGGATCTGGCCCCTATGTGGTGACGTTTTTCTTCCACAGCAGGCTGACCTTTCTCCTGAACAGAATGATCTGCTGAGTGCCATTATCCACAGCCTTCTGTAGCTTGCTCATCATGGAAAGGTGCAGATACAGTTCTTTCGGCTGGGTTAAGTGTTTTAGGTGGTTAAAAGTCAACATACAATATTTATTAATTATTTTTTAAAAGTTTAAAAGTGCTAATTGAAGCTGTAAAGTTTCAGGCTATTTTCATCTGAATCTCCACATTAGAATCCTCCTCTTATAGAGGTGTCATTAGCAACTCCATAATTAAAGTTTGTGTTTGAGATCTGCACTTCAAGCAGAATAAAAATCCCTGTTGCACAGTTCAGCAACTGAAGTTAGTCTCCAAGTTTCACATTATACCTGTTCAGAGGACACGTGAATTTTTCATAGTATTTTAGCAAAATATTAGTTAATTGCAAAGGCAATATTTTAAAATGGTCCCTTTTTAAAATTTTTGCCCTGACAATCTCATGGTTTTATTTACCTCCCACGGTTACCACTTAAAAGCAAAATGCTGTTGCACAACCTTTACTCTAAATTAACAGAATTTTTGTATGGGAATGAGACTAGAAACTGGAAGCCATTTCCTCAGCTTTTGTAAATTGGAGTAGCACCCAGAAGAGCTATACTGATTTATACCAGCTGAAGGTCTGGCCCTGGATTCCAGTTAAGATGTTCTCCAGTGGTCTTCTCCATTGGTCTGTAGTTTTTTTGGTAGGAGAATATGCAGGAAACTTTCAGAAGCACAAAGGACAGTTAGGATCCCACCTATCAAAGAAGATTGATGGGAGCTGGTTTCCTGTCTGTCCTTTGTGCCTTTGAAAATCTCCCCCAGGCATTTGTAAAGGAAAATCATATAGTCAAATTGAATAGTTTACCTTTTTAATTAGGTTGGAGTGGAAGTCCCTTCCATCTGCCTCCAAAACCCATGAATGTATTGTTCTTTAAAATAAAAAATAGCTAACGCTAACATTTTTAATACTATTATTTCTTGGGAATCGTTCATATTGATCTTATGCTTTGTGGGTATTATTGTAGGTTTATTTTAAAGTAAACAGCATTGAGATAGAGTGGTGTAAACTGGCATAACTTGACTGAGGACACCTCAGATCTGATCCCCTATGGCAATTCCTATGTTCCTGTAAACTAGAATTATGTACACTTGCTGGGAGTTCTGGCCAATTTGTTTTTTAAAAGCACTTCTAATTGCAAAACCACATGTCTAGCAAAAATGGAAATGCACATCTTCTATGGACCTATCAAACTGATTTTTTTATTTGAGTGAGTTAGCTAGGCTAGAGAAAATGACCTTTTCTTGGCCAAGTCTAAATGGCCTCTTCTCTATCTTCATTCTCTTGACCTTTCTACAGCCTTCAACTCTGTTAATATTTCACTGTCTTTTCTGCCACATCAGCTTTTTCTTGGACTTTGGAGCTTCTCTTAGTTTTCCTTTTGGCTCTCTAACTGCTCCTTCAACCTCTCCATGATTGGCTCCCCCTCCCAACTGGGCTCTGCCAGTATCTCCTAGACCTCTCTTAATTGGTATCACTTACAAGTCCATCACTGGCCTTCTCCTCTTCTTCCTCTGAACTCTTCTGTGTCTCTGGATGAACTCGTTAATTACTGCAAACTCCAGTATCATTTTTACATCAATTAATCACAACTACCAACCCATCCCCAATCTTTTTAGCTTCCATTCGATCAAGAATCTTTGCCTCACTCATTTATAATATGTCAGATGACTTGTCACCACCTTACTTTTAACATCTCTGTCACCATTGAAAGTGCCATCCTTCCTGCCACTCAGACTAGCAACCTTGGAGACATCTTGGCCTTTCCCCTCTCATCCAGGCCATAACCAAATATGGCCATTTCTGTCTCCTCACAATTTCTAAACTCCATCTCTTCCTTTCCAAGATACTAGTCTGTGCTTTTATTTCTCATTTCAGACTGTAGCCTTATCCAATGTGTCTCACCCCATTCTCATCACTCTTCACCCAGCAGAACCCCTCCTCTTCTTGAATCTCTGTAGCAGCTCTCACTCTTCTTCCATATCAAGTGAACACTTAATCCTCCTAATTCTCCATCACTCCTGTTTTTATTTCTTCCCTTTCTTCATCCAGCATCCATTTCTCCTTCTTGTATTGCCCCGACTTCTATCTGTACCACCTTAATTATCTCCTTTGACCACTCCCCATTCTGAGTTTTTTGCCATTAAACCCCATATTATTGAAATAACCTTCCTTTTAATATACATCAGGTTCCCTCAAACTCTTCCATTCCAAACTTGTAAAATTGCTTGTTCCACTCGCCCGCACTTATGTGAAGAATTTAAGCTTCAAGAACCAAGTCCCTTCTTTATATATGATCTGCTCTGTTTTTAGTTTTTTTTTTTCTTTTACAGTGCAGGGAACTTTTATCACTTTGGCACAGGCCCACTACTATACACTGTAGTGCACGTACATGATGTTCTATGAGTGGCTACAAATAATTGAAAATAGAGCAGAAATATGGCATTACGAGTATAAATCAATCTTTAAGTAGTTCACTGGGTTGTTTGGGATTTTTTTCCTTTATTTTTTTCCTTAATATATCAGAGTGGTGATTGTACCCCTTTCCTCCCTTCCCCCCAATTCCTTTATTGATCTAACATATGTGTTTCAAATTCATCAAAACAATACAAAACCTCCCAATAGTTTTCTGTTTCCATAGACTGAAGCATTTTGACAAAGTTATGCAAAAAAGATATTTCTGAAAAGTAAGTTTTTCGCGGACTAGATGGAAAGTGTAGCTAGATCACCACCGTAGTGTTCAATATATACAGATTGATTCTAGTATTTCCTGAAAGCTCAAGCTATTAAAAACTACATTCCAGCAGATGAGACACTGAAACATCTTTGCACACTTCTGCAGCATACTATCAATCATTTCACACTTGTATGAAATGCAAACAACCCTAATTCTAACCGTTTGTTGTCAGTATTCCTAACTGTCACCCACTAATTAGTCTGATTTTGGAATTTGCACTCAGACTTCATTTACAGCCTTCCAGAACACCAGACAATAAAATTTACATTCAACTACTGAGTGGAGTAGAAAATATACAGTGCAGGATAGTTTTCTATGCTACATTTGTGATTGTCTTGTCCATGTTGAGTTAAGAATATTCCAAATAAATTTGAGAATATTTACAGTTAGAGATTTTCATAATCCAAAAATGCATGTCAGTATTTGTACAGGCTGATAGTACAATTGCCTAGCCTTAGTGGGAGTCATTGCAGTTCTGCAAGTGGTAGCATCATACCCATTGATATTTCTATGATTTAGGACATTGCATCAATTTTAATGTGGCATATTATATTGTTTGGAGCTGTATGGAATTTTAGAAAACATGGTGTTTTCATATATTCACACACGAAATTCACAATTGCTTTTATAACACATATATACATGTACATTCCCATCTAGAGACATTCTATAGCAGGTTCCTGTGTGTAGTTATGTTTGTCTTTTAAAAATCGTACTTCTCACAGATTTTGAACTGTTAATAAACTATTTTTATTGGGAATTGAGAAACTTGAGATGATGTATACAGAGTGTTGTGTGGGGAGTACTAGCTCCAAATTTAATTGGCTTGACATTGAAAGAGTTAACAGCACATTGCTGTTTGTTCTTGGAGAACCTACCCGCTTGTTTTGGGAATCATTGCTCTGTAAAGAACCATCATCAACTTTAGTTCCTAGTCTTTGTGGCTAGTCACCTTCAATTTCAGAGAAACCCTTTTTCCACCCTTTGTGACACTTAATGACAGGAAGTGAGCAGATTATGCATAAGAGGGATTAATAGCGATTATATTTTCACTGCATTAAATTGAGAAGGCTTCTTTTTTCTTTTCTGTTAATGCTAAGACCTTTGAATTAAAGGAGATTTATTTCCTTCCATCTCATCAAGCTACCCAGCTCTGTTTCACAAGATTCAGTCGGGTCTACACTTGTTGGCTATCACATAGGACCTGAAATTGGGACCAGAGAATCCAAGTGTTTTATGTGCCTCCTGTCAAGAAAAGCTGGTTTCTAATTGTTCCTATAGAATATTTTGCTTAAACTATAGAATGTGTTAGGGATATGTTGCCACTTAAATAACAGGAGATTACATGAACACAGAGAAGTGTAAATCAAGCTTAGCTTCAATTCCATTGCATTGCTGAAAGTGAAGATTTTGCTCCCAGTTTTCCTTGATATTCTGTTTGCTTTCCTCTTCTGCCAATGAAGAGATTTCCTTGCTATAGGGATGAGATTTTTGCGAAAGAGATCGCTTTACTGTTGGCACTGGCATGCTGTCAGGTAGTAGTGACAGACAAAAGTTTTATAAAATGCCCTGATTTGTTTGACGTGGGAACAGTTTGAGAAGTGAGACTTTAAAACAGGACTGATTGCTTGGAGCAAATGTATTGAATTGTAACATGCCAAGGGCTTGGAGCCAGAGATCTACAGTTTTGAAATTTAGGGCTAGGCAGCTGGTGTTTTGCATTTATATATTTCTATTTTCAATCTGTATTTCAATTAGTTTTTGTCTCATGAAGAATCGCAGAGTCTTGCCTATAGGAAATTCTGTAAAATATATAAATTATCTGGGGATGTATATAATTAAGAATATGTATCTGAGTGTCATATACAGTTCCATAAATTGATAAATCTGTATTCTGATATAATTTATAGCTGCCACAACAATTAATTAATCTTTTGAGACTTAAGATCAAATTTATAATAGACTGTGTTGGTTGAATATTGGAAGGAAAATATTGTGAATAATTACTAGATATTGGGGCTTAGGGTTGGTGTGACTGTATTTGATTTTTTTTTAGTTTTCATGAATTCACAAATGCTGTATCTGTAAGTCAAAACATGTATTCTCCATGAAATACTTTTGTTTGTCCCGCTAATGAAGCTTAAATATTAAGCAACGTTAACATACTTGGATACTTAGCAACCATTAGATACCTCATGAATAATCTATAGACTCATTTGTGGTGTTTGTTATTGTATTATTGTCATTGCCTAGGAGCTCCAGTCATGGACCAGGACCTCATTGTGCTAAGTGTTGTAGAAACACAGAACAAAAAGACAGTCACTGCCCCAAAAATGTTACCGTCTATGCATAAGGCAAATGGATACGGACCAGTGGGGCAGTACAAGTGAACAATGACGCACTATAGTCTAAATAAACAAGACAGACATAGGGTGGGGTAAGGATTATAACACACAAGCAGATCAAACAGTGTCATGGCATCAAACGGAATGCTCGTGCTATGATTTTGGTTCCTTGGGTTTTTTGTTTTTTTGTTTTTATGGGTGGGTTTACTTAGGAGGGGATCTGCTAAATGCCAAGAAAAGGGAAGGGGGCTAAGGAGGAGAGGGTGGAGGGGCAGGTGTGGAAAGAATATGAGGTACAGAGACTGTGGCACAGGGGAGGGTTGGGGCAAACAGCCAGTCACCGAGGACAGAGAAAGTCAGAGAACTTTCTACAGTTTTGACTGGAGTGTCCAGTGGTCCCTGCTTTGTCTGCTTCTGTTCCTGTGGGGCTGGAGTCTGGCTGGCTGCTCTCTAGTTTTTACTCAAGGTAATATGGCAGGAGAAGGGGAGGCAGCACCTGGATCCTACTGCCCATAGAGTGTATGGGGAAGGGGAAGAGAGGTGTCTCTTCTGTACGGTCCCGGATCCAAAAGAGAGTAGGGGTAGAATATAGAAATATATTAAAATACCAGATAGATTTTCAAATAAAAGGATTGACTTATGAATGCTTCTCTCGCTCACTCACACACACACACTTTTTAAATGTAAAAATTTACATCATTTTGTATTTTTCTGTGAATGGGTTAGGATCCCACTCTTAACAGATCACACTTTAAATCCAGACTTACTCCCTTCCTGGGGACTCCACACACAATAGTAGGTTGCAAAAAGGAAAGGAGTACTTGTGGCACCTTAGAGACTAACCAATTTATTTGAGCATAAGCTTTCGTGAGCTACAGCTCACTTCATTTAGAAAAGCTGGACGTGCACAAGTCCATGGGGCCGGATGAGTTGCATCCGAGAGTGCTGAAGGAATTGGCGGCTGTGATTGCAGAGCCATTGGCCATTATCTTTGAAAACTCGTGGCGAACCGGGGAAGTCCCGGATGACTGGAAAAAGGCTAATGTAGTGCCAATCTTTAAAAAAGGGAAGGAGGAGGATCCTGGGAACTACAGGCCAGTCAGCCTCACTTCAGTCCCTGGAAAAATCATGGAGCAGGTCCTCAAAGAATCAATCCTGAAGCACTTGCATGAGAGGAAAGTGATCAGGAACAGCCAGCATGGATTCACCAAGGGAAGGTCATGCCTGACTAATCTAATCGCCTTTTATGATGAGATTACTGGTTCTGTGGATGAAGGGAAAGCAGTGGATGTATTGTTTCTTGACTTTAGCAAAGCTTTTGACACGGTCTCCCACAGTATCCTTGTCAGCAAGTTAAGGAAGTATGGGCTGGATGAATGCACTACAAGGTGGGTAGAAAGCTGGCTAGATTGTCGGGCTCAACGGGTAGTGATCAATGGCTCCATATCTAGTTGGCAGCCGGTATCAAGTGGAGTACCCCAAGGGTCGGTCCTGGGGCCAGTTTTGTTCAATATCTTCATAAATGATCTGGACGATGGTGTGGATTGCACTCTCAGCAAATTTGCGGATGATACTAAACTGGGAGGAGTGGTAGATACGCTGGAGGGGAGGGATAGAATACAGAAAGACCTAGACAAATTGGAGGATTGGGCCAAAAGAAATCTGATGAGGTTCAACAAGGACAAGTGCAGGGTCCTGCACTTAGGACGGAAGAACCCAATGCACAGCTACAGACTAGGGACCGAATGGCTAGGCAGCAGTTCTGCGGAAAAGGACCTAGGGGTGACAGTGGACGAGAAGCTGGATATGAGTCAGCAGTGTGCCCTTGTTGCCAAGAAGGCCAATGGCATTTTGGGATGTATAAGTAGGGGCATAGCGAGCAGATCGAGGGACGTGATCGTTCCCCTCTATTCGACATTGGTGAGGCCTCATCTGGAGTACTGTGTCCAGTTTTGGGCCCCCCACTTCAAGAAGGATGTGGATAAATTGGAGAGAGCCCAGCGAAGGGCAACAAAAATGATTAGGGGACTGGAACACATGAGTTATGAGGAGAGGCTGAGGGAGCTGGGATTGTTTAGCCTGCAGAAGAGAAGAATGAGGGGGGATTTGATAGCTGCTTTCAACTACCTGAAAGGGGGTTCCAAAGAGGATGGCTCTAGACTGTTCTCAATGGTAGCAGATGACAGAACGAGGAGTAATGGTCTCAAGTTGCAGTGGGGGAGGTTTAGATTGGATATTAGGAAAAACTTTTTCACTAAGAGAGTGGTGAAACACTGGAATGCGTTACCTAGGGAGGTGGTAGAATCTCCTTCCTTAGAGGTTTTTAAGGTCAGGCTTGACAAAGCCCTGGCTGGGATGATTTAACTGGGAATTGGTCCTGCTTTGAGCAGGGGGTTGGACTAGATGACCTTCTGGGGTCCCTTCCAACCCTGATATTCTATGATTCTATGATTCATCAGATGCATTCTGTGGAAAATACAGAAGATGTTTGTTTTTATACACACAAATCATGAAAAAAATGGGTGTTTATCACTACAAAAGGTTTTCTCTCCCCCCACCCCACTCTCCTGCTGGTAATAGCTTATCTAAAGTGACCACTCTTCTTACAATGCGTATGATAATCGAGGTGGGCCATTTCCTGCACAAATCCAGGGTTTAACAAGAACATCTGAAGAGGGGTGCGGGGTTAGGAAAACAAGGGGAAATAGGTTATAAACCTCAACCTAAGCTGTCTCTCTGAGATTGACTGTCTCTAGGTTTTGCTTCCAGGACCTCCTGTGTTCACAGAAGGGTGTTCCTACCTTTCATATATCCAGTTAATGAGTGGCACCTGCCACATAGAGCCTGTGGGACGTCAGCAGTTTGATAGATGGTCTTAATATCTGCTGATAGGATAGGTCAGCAGAGGAGTCTATCCATTCTGTTACACTGGGAAATACTGTTCAACCAGGTCACCAGTTAAATGTGATGTCAGCCTGGTCCATAGCACTCTTTTTGCACATCACAGAAAAACATCCAAATTTAGGATGCTTGATTTCTGCTCCTCTGCAAACCAGAACTAAAAGAGGAGGAATGTACTAGGTCAATATGAAAGAGAATTAGCAGAGCTAAGCAAGAGAGCCTGCCCTCCTTATCTCTGTGTGTTCTCGGCATCCAGTTCTCGCATTTCTAATTCTAGTTGTACAAGTTCTGGTATTCACCAAATAAATTCTTAGAACATAACTATAGTATTGCCAGCTAAGAACCAAAATGACAGCACAGGAGGCTGGGAATTTGGCTTATAGTCTCCAAAGGATTAATTCAAAACCTTGAAAACATGGATGTCAAAGTGTATTCAATAAGATAGTGTTTGTATAAAATGAAAAGTGTTACAGCCTATAGCTGGTACTATTATGGAAACTATATAGTTGCCTTTGTACTGTTAATTTTGTACTAGATGGGTGTACTATTTCTTTCCAAAGTTGGAGGGAGTGAGCTAACATGGAAATCAAGAAAAAAAGTTAAAGGAATGCGATTGTTCCTCTTAAGCCTCTGATTGTGAGGAGGGTGTGCACATCACAGTTAAGTCATTAGGGAATTTCAATGATTAGAAAAAGCAAACTGTATTTAAGATGACCCACTTTAAAAAAATTCAGTCATCTCAGTGAGTACGTTTTTGTATGTGTCCCCCTCCAGGCGGTCTGGAGACCACACTACTATGCCTTGGTTATGAAGGGTGTGTTTGAATTGATTCAGTTTCTTTGTTGTTACATTTAATGCTAATGTATGGAGTAATATTATCATTTCTAGGAGAGCATCATCCAACTTTAAATTTTACCACAGTCTCTGACTTAACCTGTCTGGCATTCTAAATGGTTACTAGTAATCAGCTGTAATGACATTCAGCCAATCAATGTGAGTTTGTGTTAATAGGGTTTACATTTCCCACTATGATAAATACTCCCGTTGTCACCAGGCTGATGGATTTGTCTGTCCCTTCCAGGTCTTTCAGTTCACGTTAATTCTCAGTACGATCACACAAAAATGCATCCCTCATACAGAGGGTTTTTTTTTTTTCCCCTTTGTCTCTGATTGGGTTTTGTTTTTGTTTGTTTTTTGTTTGTTTTTTAAAAAGGCTGTTACTGTTATATCTAGTAATTCCAACTCTTAAAACAACCCAATTGATAGGTTTTTGATATAAAAGCTATTCAGGAGGAAATTGTGTAACAAAATAGGTAGCTGGAATCTGGGGTTTGGCACAGAGCTGCAGAAGAAAAGCTTGGCTGTAACACCCCCACAAGAAAAAAAACTTGACATTTTGGAAAAAAAATTATTGACCAGTGTGGACAGAGAACAGGAAGCCAAATTGCTTGTTGCAGGCAAGCAGCATTCAGTCTCTTGCTGACCTTTAAATGCCACTTTGTGTCATGAGAAAGCCAAGGAAACTCTAATAAAGGGTGGTGGTGAGGGAAGCCGTTTGGGGAAAAAAAACCTCATTGACTTTCAGCTTTATAGTCTAACTATATGTATCTCATATAGTTTTACTCTTAATATTTTTTAAAGCACCTAAATGACTTAAGAACCTAATTCCTATTTTCAAAAGTGACTTAGGGCTAGATTTATAAAAGTGTTTAGGCCCCTAGTGAGATATTCAGAAGCTTCTAGGCACCTAACTCCCACTGATCTCAACTGAAGTTAGGCACCTAGGGCTAGATTCACAAAGGGGACTTAAACTCAGGATTGCAACACATTACATTTAGGTGCCCTGCTGCCTAGTGCAATAAACTGTCCCGAGTTAAGTGCCTAGGCTCCCTGTACAATGCATGGGAAGAGTCAGCTGCCAAAGAATGGGATTCACAGAAGCCAGCAGGCTGAGAAGGGAGCTGCCTGAGCTAGCCAGCCCATAAAATATGCTGAGGAGAGGGATGGAGCCTAAGCCTAAACCCAAACCCCACCCTTCAAAGGTCAGACATTTCTTCCAAAAAAAAAAAAAGGAGGTGATGGACCACAATTAGAGTTTGGTTGGTGAGCCAAAAAATCATCTGCTTAGAACTGTAGAAACCTGTGAGGTACATCAGAGAGTGATGGAAAAACTAAGGGAAAGATTTGTGACAGACACTGGCCTACACCTTCTCTGGTTGTTAATAAACTAAATTAAATGTCCACAGAAGAGTGTGTGTGTGTTTATCACAAGTTCCTATGGCAGCGCTCACTTAAAAGAATAGTAAGTATTGCAGCTGACAGTGGTTTAACTTTCAGTATGTGCTTAAGTGTTTTGCTGAATAGGAATGGATGTAAGTACATCCTTAAAGTTCACCATATGCTTAAGGACTTTGCTGAATTGGGGCCTAAATTCACTGCTGACATAAGCTGGCACAACTCTTTCAGGGCATTTGTGTCTGCTTGTGCCAACAGTAAGTGTTCCCTGGCTGTATTCAGAACAAAAATAAAATTTGGGCTAATACAAATGTAAGATTTCTTTTCCTTTAATATATTCTGTTGTTTTGAACAATGAGCAAAAGCTCTATAACAGCCCCACACTTGCACAGTCTGTGACTATAAAAGTTGGAAGATGTTTTAAAATGTCTTCATTGATATCTGATGCTCTACTGGCTTTTATAATGAAGAGAAATACAAAGGTTGAAGGGACTAAATTTGATAGTCTTTTCACAGCATGTTCACAATCAAAAATGTATTATTCAATGGAATAAAAATCAAGGATAAAGGGCTTGATTTTTTCTGACAACCTCGGCAGACAGTTGCAATTATGAAGATTGATTCTGCTTTACACTGGTGAAAATCAAGAATAATTCATGTGAAGTCAATGTAGTGACAATAGCATAACATAATAGTAAGTGTGAGGTAATTTGGGCAAAAAGTGTGTGCAAATAAAGTAATTGTATTTGCACATAGTTAATTTTATGTGTGTGTGTGTGTGTGTGTGCGCGCACGCGTACACGTTCTCAATAACTGCATACCTACACTGTCTGAAAATCAAGCCCCCAATCTATTGTTTCTAAAGGAAGTCAACACAGAGCCTGATCCTATTCCCATTGAAATCAATGGAAAGACGCCTGATTAATGGGAAATAGATCAGATCCAGAGTAAGAGTCTGGTCTTGGCACAGCCCTTCTCATGTGGTTAGTCCTCCGCATACAAGGGTATATGTTCTACAGAAGCTAAAGAATATGACTTGCCTGTGTGAGGAGTACTTGAGTGAGTAGAGGTCTACAAGATCAACCCCTAGATTATCTTTCTATCCAGATTTGTGTAAAGTTCTTTTGACAAAGGGTGGGATTTTCAAAAGTCCCCAGTATTTGCCATACTCTGCTCCCCATGAAGACAATGAAAGTTTGACTTCAATCTGAGCAGAGTTAGGCCAGCAGTGAATGCTTTTGAAAATCACACTCAAGCATCAATTGGACTTATTCTTAGACTTGGCTCTCAGAAACACACAGAAATGAATTGGGCTAGTTCCTTACTTATTTTTTTCTTACTGTTTTCTTTTAGCTTAATTCTGTGTTGGTACATGTTAATGTTGTGGTTTTTCCCCCCTGACTTCTCTTCAGAAATATTAACTAGTTTAAAACAAAATCCAGCCTAAAAAATATTTTTTCATGTATTTTCTTTCCAGAGTGCTCTGTTCAACAAAAAGATTCTGGTGGTTGTTTACCAAGAGTATGACCTTGGATCAAATGCAGTGCCAGTTTAATATTGGATAAGTCCTCTGTTGCTGATAATATTCTGTACTTGCAGAGGAGATAGAGCTGAAGATCTGAATTGTCATTTTAGTCTCTAACTTCTGTGAACCTATTAGCAAGATTCTCCAACCTTTTGACACATTCAGCAAAAACTTAGAAAACATAAAGTAGGGCTAAAACTGGTTTTCTTCAGTCTTCCTCTAAGAGTGCAAAAAAGGAAACTTCTTTATATTCTACTGTCTGTAGGGTAGCATATACTTAGGAGTAAACATACTCAATTATATAGAGCCAGACACAACAGACACAGTATCCAAGGACACAGAGACGCTGCAGGTTATGGATGAGATCGGTCTATCCGCTGTTGCCTAGCAGATACAGCCAACAATAGAGTATATTCACCTGTAAGGCTATGTCCTCACTACAGTGTCACTACAGCTGTGGCACTAAAAGTTGTGCAGTGTAGCCACTGTTTGTTGGCTCTCCTGCCGACAAAAAACTTCCACCCCCAATGAGCAGCATTTGCGTTGTCAGCAGGAGAGTGCTCCTGCGGACAACTCGCTGTTCACACTGGCACTTGTCGTGGCAAAACTTCTGTCTTTCGAGGGGGGGTTAACAACTCTGAAAGACAAAAGTTTTGTTGTTCAATTGCTAGTGTAGACATAACCTAGAAGATGGCTTTGCTGCATATTTATTAAAAGCCCATGCTATAGGCTGCGTGTTTGTTGAATAGGTACAAAGGTTGAGAAACCCTATTAAAAAATTCAGAGAAATCAGCATGAAAAAGATAGATGATGATCTAACCCCCCTGTAAACGCAGGTTATAGTCCATGAGAGAAGACTTATATAGTATACTAGTACCAGGGACTTCCTGTGCCAGCTATATTTGTCCAGCCTGGAGGTCGACTGTATAGCAAACAATCTACATAGTAATAAAGTGGCCTGCAGCCAGTCCACCCAGAATTCCTATTTAAGTCCATGCTAGGTCCATGTGAATAGTAGATGCAGAATCAGACCCAAATTAATCCTGTACAAATAGCATCTGAGTTCTCTTTCATAGCGTATTATGGTGTCTGAAACACACAGAACTTTATTGAGCAGTCAAAAACATGTGTGCCATGTTTCCTCTTGTATTGTTTTTTTCCTATCTGATCCAGCTCTTCATTTCAGTGGAGGTCTCCTTAAAACTTCACAGACTAGCACTGGGCTGTTGCAGTTTCCATATCTTGAAGAGGAATTCTGCTCTCCACACAGACCGATAGTGCTATGGCAACCAAGTTTCACTTATTTTCACCAGTGATGAATCTGACCTGTGATGTTTACACATAGACTCTTGGCTGAAAGTATGGATGGCCTAATTAGGGAACCAAGAAACTGAGATAAAACCTTTTCCGAATCAGCTACCACCACATGCCAGTATTTTGTTTGATGTGATTTCTGCTCAGAACCTGCTGTGTGTATTTATTCTTCCTTTTTTGTGCTCTCTTCTCTGAGCTATCCCAACTGTTGTGGAAGAAGATGTGCTGTCAAGCCAAGCAATTAAAAATAGTGTAAGTGTAGTGCTGGTGAAAGGTGCCAGAATGATGACCCCCTCCGCCCCCCCAAAAAAGAGTAGTTCTCTATCCACAGAATAGATACAGCATGGGCAGCAACATTGCAAGCTTCCCCAGGTTGCTAATGTGTATGAGTCGTGAGCTGGAGGGTGCCATCATTTATGTGAGAAGATAGTTCGTTATCTCTGCATCCTTGACCTTGTTGCTTAGATTGTCAGCTTGTGATAACCATTGTGTTGTCGACATATGTCTAGTAGGAAATGGATTCTGTTTTATTCTATGTAGGTTCTTTACCACCCTCATCAATGTAATATCGAAGCAGCCTTCCAGTACTGTGTTAAAGAATGTGACTAATATATATCATGTGGTATTCATTTTCTCTCTTATCTTTTCCCCAGGGAGGAAATTGTGTGTTCAGTGCTGTGCTTTGGTAGTTTGCTTTTTCAGAAAACATAGTATGTCCGTGATGTTATGTATGTGTTTGAGTTTGAGAGGGGAAGGTTGAAGAAGTGTGCCTTGAACTTGGAGTAGAGGGTGGTGAGATTTGTGATGGTCCTTAGTCTCTATTGGTGTTTGTTCCATGACCTCAGACCAGCCCCCAAAAAAGCTCTGTCTCCTGCACAAATGATTTATACTTATGGTAGAAATTTCCATAGTGCTGAGGAGTGGAGTTGCTGACTATGATCCTCGTTCTGGAATTTTAGGTGATATTTCAATACTCTCGGTGACACCATAAGGGATTGACATGTTAACATGCTGCATGCAGTTCATGGTGGAAAAGAGATGGTCAAAAACATTTTCTTTTAATTTTGTGCATTTTTCCTCACTATTTACCATCAAAACTTCTGTAGATGAAAACAGAAAAAAATGATTGTCAAGTTTTGGAAAATATGTTTTCCAAGCAGCATTACAGCTGGTTAGAAAGTGGATGAAATGAAATTTCATGCATCAAAACTCATGAACATTTTCAAGAATTTTTGTTTTAATGACCAGTTGTGTGCATTTGTGTGTGTGTACAGCCCCCATTTCCAAATATAGAAATAGAGTCCTGATCCACAACCCAGTAGGAATTTTTCCATTGACTTCACTGAGCTTTGGATCCATCCCTAAGAAAAGCCATCTTACATCTAAACATTTTCACGCTATGCATTTAGAAACGGGCCCCAGTGCTGCTCTGATCTAAACCTGTGTAAATCTAGTCAGCGGCGCTACTCTGGATCTGATTTGGTTCTTGCCTACACCTATGTAAATCAGAAATAACTCCATTCAAGTCAAAGGGAGTTATACTAGTGTAAAAGATGCATAGATGAGTAGAGAATCAGGCCTTCTGGATTTACACTGACAGCAAAATTTGGCCCAAGATATAATTTGCAGCATGATATATGGGCAGTTAAATATTTAATTCTGATTTAGAATAAAATATGTTCTCAGGAATCCTAAAGATTCCTTATTTATATTTTAAATGTGGCTTAAAATATATTTGCCTGACCACAAAGATACAGAATTCATTTTCCAAGTATAAAAAGAAAGTCTTTTTAATTAAGTGGGAGCCTCCTGCTTTGATAAAGTTCCCAACTACGGTTCTATAAATTGTATCGGGGTTGACTGTTTCTTTCTAAATATTAATATAAGTTTAGTCTGTTGCAACTTTCACCCCCTTCTGAATGGGCTTACTATATGTCAGTTGATCTTTGAAAAATGGCCTTATATTGTACAGTTTGCAATGTGGCAAGTTTAGCAGGGGATTATACACAATCACTCAGAGCATTGTCTCAATTTAAGGGTAATTGGGTGTAATGGGTTTTTTTCTGCTTCTTCCTCATAGTCTTTAAAAAGTGATTGTGACCCAGTTATACATCTACTTACAGGGCTTTGCAACAGCTCCAAATTCCCCTTCAGTGAATTCACGTTCCATTACGCTGGGTCCATCTCTATCTCTTGGCAACATTTCAGGAATGACTGCCAACCCAGAAATTAAAAAACGCAGAGCACCTCCTCCACCAGTGGCAACACCCCTTTTGCAAACTACGGAGACAAGTGGAGTGGCAAAGACAGCAATGCAGGTAAGAATGACGTAAGGAAATGCAGAGTTGCTAAATGCACTGACTAGAGCCAATCCGTAAATGGAGTTAGAAATGAATCCCCTTGATTGGATGCTCTGGTCAGCCAGTGAAACTTTTCAATAACTCCAGTGAGGACTCTTGTTGAATGCTGTTGGAGCTTTGAATGTACTCACTCACCTCAATTGCTAGAACTGCCCCCCCTTCCTAAAGCTCCATTCTAACTCTGTCAGCACCCTTCTAATTAAGCTATTTTTGTTGAGCTAAATCCTAAAAGGCCAAGGGCTGCTTTTCCGTAATAGAATTATCCAGAACTGATGTTATCCAGAGCCTTGGTTCCGCCTTCAGTGCACAGGCCAGCACTGGTGTGCTAGAAGACGTATGCTGTTCTAGGTTATGTCCCCAACAAAATGGGAGGCAGATTGTCTGTCTGAATAATAATCTGTTTTCCGGTTTGCTTCCAGGACAGCACAGGTGCCTGTTGCCCCATTTGTGACGCTTGTGGCAAAGCCACAAGTGACCCCTGAATAGAGAATAAATACCTGGAAGAGGAAATTTTGCAACATAAAAACAATGGGACTGAACAGTGAATTATTATGCTGATGTTGTTGCTGTTTTTATTTCTTAGGTTAATTTTAATGATAAGAATGAGCTGATGTGAGTAGTTATTGCAGGAGTTTACCCATCAGGTGATCAGAAAATAACAGTATTGTACTTTAAATGCCTTATCAGATACAAGGCTGTATAGACAGGGTTGCTATACCAAGGTCCTGTTTACGCAGCAGAAGCTGTGCCCAGGCTAGCCTGCCTGAACTAGCTTAAATCTAGCTAGCGCCAGTAACAACAGCAGCGAAACCAGTGCAGCCTGGGCTTCAGTGCGAGTAGTACAAGCACAGCACTCACTGTGGGTACATAATTGGCTCCCTGTCCTTCTGCAAAGCTCTCACTGCACTGTCTTCACGTGCTGTTTCTACCTGTGTGAGGTAGATTCAGGTTAATGCGGGTAGACTAGCCCATGCACACACACATATCACTTTCATTTGGTTCTCTTCCCCTTCCACACACACACACACACACACACACACACACACCCCTGACATTCCATGATTGATACCTATGATTGACCGTACCAAATTTCCCATTGTTATAGCTTTTCTGGTAAAAATGTGATAGGTATGACATAATATTAAGATTTCCTCTAGAACGTGGATAGGTGCTTTTTACTAACATCCCTTCCCATGCATTTTACAGCAGCAACATACCTTGTGTTGCAGTATTTGGTGCATTGTGTATTTTTTTTAATTTCTTTTGGCTTCCATGTTAATAAATAATTTGATGCCCCTAAAATTAAACATTCATTATGTTCATGAAACATGGATATTTCTGAATGAATGTTATGGCATTTTATAAGAAGTTTACACAAGTATAATCACAATATAAAGGCTACACTGTTTCAAGCTTATCTTCATTTAATATGTCATTTACATTTTTTTATTTTGGAACACAGAAACCTTTTCAGCATGCTAACATTCCCAGTTTCAGTATTGTTTTCACATCACTAAAAGTACTGTTTTCTGGATTGTCTGGGAACTAATATTTCTGTTTGTTGAAAGTGGACATACAATACATCAAGTTTGTTATAATTTTTTTCTTTAAAAGAAAAAAAATGGTAGAAGGAAAACAGATGCTTGATTGAATACGGATCATATATTTTCCATATAATAGTGGTAATGTGGGACACTAGAAATGTCTTTCGTAGTTTACAAAGTCAATAAAGTTGAAGTACTGTAGATTATCAGATCAATTGTTTGAGTTCATCTGAGTGATTCTTTGTCCTATTTTTGATGGGGAAAGGACATCCCTATGAAAACAATTGTGCAGTTCAAGACCGCAAACATGGGTAATGTGCTTCTGAAGTGCCTTGTTTGGCAAGCTGTTCACAACCTGTACTGTAGAAGATGATCCAACATAACTGTAAGGAATCCAGCAGAAATGAACCAACAATTCCATGAAGCAGTTGAAACCTGAGAAAAAAGATTAGTTATTTGATGTTGCATGGTAAGGTAGCAACAAGAGCATTGTTTATACAGAAACGCAAACAGTGCTAACCTTATCTACGTGCAGATTATCCAGTTTGCTGTGAAAATAGAATAAAAAATCTCAGGGTGTTAGTTTATTTCTATAGTTTATGGGAAAGAATTAACAAATGTATTTTTTTTTTAGGGAAGAACGTCAATTCCTTATTAATGGACTTCCTTCCATAAAAAGATAAGATGTTTGTTTAGAAATCTTTATTTATGTGCAACTGTTACTAACAGGAAGATCCTGCAAAAGGAGAACATGTTTATTTCCAGTGAAGCTAGCAGATTATTAGAAAATGAGAATGGTAGTGTTCTGAACTTGAAAAGGATTTTTATCTTTAAACTGAATCCGTTTCCCTAAAAGCGGTATAGAAAAATGGTACTGGAGGCACAGCAAATAAACTTACCCTGACCCCCTTACCCACTATTTTTACCCACTATTAAGCTCTACGACATTTCATTTTTATAACAGTGTAGATAAATTAAGTGATGCATTTCTCATGTCTGTGCCTAGTGATTGCAATCTATAACAGCCATATGCAATGAGATTGAAATATACCTCATTAATTCTTTAGATTTTCTTCAATCATTTTTTCCAGATAGTCAGATAACTGCTTGCTATGTAATGTAATCATATCTTGACTGCTGTCTCCGTGGGTCTTACAATAATAGTTGACCTCTATGAGGGAAAGACCGCTGGAATGACCTGCCAAACATTTGCCTTCCAAGACTGGCTCACAGGTAGTATTTTCTCCTCATCCCGTTTTAAAAACCCCTACCAGAAAGTATTCATTTATATTCAGAGCACAATTAAGCAGTGTTCCAGACTGTGCAGAGCTTCCACTCAGTAATTTACAGCGGGGGTGGGGAGGGGAGGATAAAGCCCAAGAAGGGAATCCAGTTGTCTCTTCCCTCAGGACATTTTTTTGAAAGCATCTGCCATTTGATGCAATTTATTATAATGCAAAGTCCACAAAAACATATTCTTCATAAGTATCGTCGTGAGCCAGGGATAAAATAGCAGTCCCAGCAGGGAATATAGAGGGTAGGATAGGCTGCCTCAGAAGCAGGGGAATCTTCCCCATCTTCAGTTCTGATATTGAGTTCACAGACCATTGAGATTAGTTTGCCAATTCATGCAAAGACATTCTGTGAGGGCTCAGCAAAAGGTGAACCCCTTTTTCTAGCAGTCCTGTACACCCTCCAGAAACTTTAGTGATCCTGTTAATAGGGATGGTGGAAGCGTTCAATGGTGGAATTTTTGAAATTTCAGGAACAAATATTCAAGCCTTTTTGTTTTGACCAGCTCTACCAATTAGGAAATATTATTTTATTTGTTATTGACTCAGAGCCCAAAATGTTCTAAGTGCTGAGCTAAATGCAAAATGAAAAATATCCATGCCCCAGAGAGCTTATGGTAGAAGAGAAGTGGGGAAAACTGGACACACAGGGAAATCCAGAGGAGCCAGCTATGACTGGGGTTCCCTTATGCTAAGCACTCTGCAAATACAGTCCCCGCCCCAAAGACTGTGCAGTCTAAATAGACAAGAAAAACAAATTATGGGAGAAAGGCAGTACTATTACCCCACTGTATAGATGGTGAACTAAAGCACAGAGAGACTTGAGGGTATGTCTGTACTACAGCTGGGAGATGTAATTCCCAGCACGGGTAGATGTACAGGCACTAGCTTTGTTTGAGCTAATGCACTGCAGGGTAGCCGCCCATGCACAGTCCCACCCGACCCCCAGAAGTAAGTACTTGAGTGGTTAGCCTCAGCCTCTGGCCCAACCACGTTGTTATTTTAGGTGCTAGCTCAAGCAGAACTAGCATGTACCTGTACACACATTCTGGGAAGCCTGGGAAACAAGCAGGGAGAACTGGAGGTCCTGGCACAGTCAAGGAATTATGATGTGATTGGAATAACAGAGACTTGGTGGGATAACTCACATGACTGGAGTACTGTCATGGATGGATATAAACTGTTCAGGAAGGACAAGCAGGGCAGAAAAGGTGGGGGAGTTGCATTGTATGTAAGAGAGCAGTATGACTGCTCAGAGCTCCGGTATGAAACTGCAGAAAAACCTGAGGGTCTCTGGATTAAGGTTATAAGCATGAGCAACAAGGGTGATGTCGTGGTGGGAGTCTGCTATAGATCACCAGATCGGGGGATGAGGTGGACAAGGCTTTCTTCCGGCAACTAACGGAAGTTACTAGATCGTAGGCTCTGGTTCTTTTGGGAGACCTCAATCACCCTGATATCTGCTGGGAGAGCAATACAGCAGTGCACGGACAATCCAGGAAGTTTTTGGAAAGCGTAAGGGACAATTTCCTGGTGCAAGTGCTGGAGGAACCAACTAGGGGCAGAGCTCTTTTTGATCTGCTGCTCACAAACCAGGAAGAATGAGTAGGGGAAGCAAAAGTGGATGGGAACCTGGGAGACAGTGACCATGAGATGGTCGAGTTCAGGATCCTGACACAGGGAAGACAGGAGAGCAGCAGAATACAGACCCTGGACTTCAGAAAAGCAGACTTTGACAACCTCAGGGAACTGATGGGCAGGATCCCTTGGGAGAACAACATGAGGGGGAAAGGAGTCCAGGAGAGCTGGCTGTATTTTAAAGAATCTTATTGAGGTTACAGGCATAAACCATCCCGATGTGTAGAAAGAATAGTAAATATGGCAAGCGACCAGCTTGGCTTAACAGTGAAATCCTTGCTGATCTTAAACACAAAAAAGAAGCTTACAAGAAGTGGAAGATAGGACAAATGACCAGGGAGGAGTATAAAAATATTGCTCGGGCATGCAGGAGTGAAATCAGGAAGGCCAAATCACACCTGGAGTTGCAGCTAGCAAAAGATGTTAAGAGTAACAAGAAGGATTTATACAGGTATGTTAGCAACAAGAAGAAGGTCAATGAAAGTGTGGGCCCCTTACTGAATGGGGGAGGCAACCTAGTGACAGAGGATGTGGAAAAAGTTAATGTACTCAATGCTTTTTTTGCCTCTGTCTTCACTAACAAGGTCAGCTCCCAGACTACTGCACTGGGCAGCACAGCATGGGGAGGAGGTGACCAGCCCTCTGTGAAGAAAGAAGTGGTTCGGGACTATTTAGAAAAGCTGGACGAGCACAAGTCCATGGGGCCAGATGCGTTACATCCGAGAGTGCTAAAGGAATTGGTGGATGTGATTGCACAGCCATTGGCCGTTATCTTTGAAAACTCATGGCGATTGGGGGAGGTCCCGGACGACTGGAAAAAGGCTAATGTAGTGCCCATCTTTAAAAAAGGGAAGAAGGAGGATCCTGGGAACTACAGGCCAGTCAGCCTCACCTCAGTCCCTGGAAAAATCATGGAGCAGGTCCTCAAGTAATGAATTCTGAAGCACTTAGAGGAGAGGAAAGTGATCAGGAACAGTCAGCATGGATTCACCAAGGGCAAGTTATGCCTGACTAATCTAATTGCCTTCTATGATGAGATAACTGGCTCTGTGGATGAGGGGAAAGCAGAGGACATGTTGTTCCTTGACTTTAGCAAAGCTTTTGACACTGTCTCCCACAATATTCTTGCCAGTAAGTTAAAGTAGTATTGGCTGGATGAATGAACTATAAGGTGGATAGAAAGCTGGCTAGATTGTCAGGCTCAGTGGGTAGTGATCAGTGGCTCCATGTCTAGCTGGCAGCCCGTATCAAGTGGAGTGCCCCAAGGGTTGGTCCTCGGGCCGGTTTTGTTTAATATCTTCATTAATGATCTGGAGGATGGTGTGGAGAGCACCCTCAGCAAGTTTGCAGATGACACTAAACTGGGAGGAGAGGTAGATACGCTGGAGAGTAGGGATAGGATACAGAGGCTTAGAAAAATTAGAGGCTTGGGCCAAAAGAAATCTGATGAGGTTCAACAAGGACAAGTGCAGAGTCCTGCACTTAAGACGGAAGAATCCCATGCACTGCTACAGACTAGGGACCGAATGGCTAGGCAGCAGTTCTGCAGAAAAGGACCGAGGGGTTACAGTGGACGAGAAGCTGGATATGAGTCAACAGTGTGCCCTTGTTGCCAAGAAGGCCAATGGCATTTTGGGATGTATAAGTAGGGGCATTGCCAGCAGATCGAGGGACATGATCATTCCCCTCTATTCGACGTTGGTGAGTCCTCATCTGGAGTATTGTGTCCAGATTTGGGCCCCACGCTACAAGAAGGATGTGGAAAAATTGGAAAGAGTCCAGCGGAGGGCAACAAAAATGATTAGGGGACTGGAACACATGACTTATGAGGCAAGGCTGAGGGAGCTGGGATTGTTTAGCCTGCAGAAGAGAAGAATGAGGGGGGATTTGATAGCTGCTTTCAACTACCTGAAAGGGCATTCCAAAGAGGATGGATCTAGACTGTTCTCAGTGGTACCAGATGACAGAACAAGGAGTAATGGTCTCAAGTTGCAGTCGGGGAGGTTTAGGTTGGATATTAGGAAAAACTTTTTCACTAGGAGGGTGGTGAAATACTGGAATGCGTTACCTAGGGAGGTGGTGGAATCTCCTTCCTTAGAAGTTTTGAAGGTCAGGCTTGACAAAGCCCTGGCTGGGATGATTTAGTTGGGGATTGGTCCTGCTTTGAGCAGGGGGTTGGACTAGATGACCTCCTTTACTCCCTTTCAAGCTTGATATTCTATGATTCTATGATCTGCCCATGCTGGGGATTACACTTTCCAGCTGCTGTGTTAGATGTACCCTGAGTGACTTGCTGAGGAAGTCTGGCAGAACTGGGTATTTAACCCAGAGCTCCTGCCTCTCTGTCCAGAGTCTTAGTCACAAGATCTGTTTTTTAAAAAAAAAATTTGGTGCAGTTCATTTCATGTGGGCATTGCAGAAGAAATGAGTCTTTAGGAGGGACTTGAAGGCAGAGAGTATAGTGAACTGGCAAACTAAGGTAAGAGGAGCATTCTGTGTGTCAGGGGGTGGGAAAAATACAGAGGTGGAAGCAGGAAAAGACCGTAAACAAGGCACTGAGGGCTTTGGGTAAGAGCCTTTTTACAGTATGTAGATAGTTTATTCAACATGAAGTCTTAAGGTTTCAGGAAATAACAGCAAAAACAAAAAGGGACCCTTCAGCCACCTAATGTCAACCCCAAAAGCCACAAATGCAGTTTCTGTGGAATGTGCTATAGGCACCACATGCTGTTCTCTTGCTGTGGATGTTTAAAAACATGTTGTTGTTTTTTCCTTTTTTTTTTTTAAATCTGTTGTAGCTTGGTATCTGAGGTTTGTTGTTAGCTAGTTATGGCTCCCTTAAGGAGAGAGACAAATGAGGCAATATAACAGAGCAATTGGAAGTTCCAGTGTTCATTTCAGAGCATCTTTAATTTTATTCTAAATGAGGGTCAGCTCTTGCGTTGATGTATATTGGTATAGCACCGTTGACTCCATATTCCACAGTGTTCCCTTGATTTAAAGGGATTTTGCCATTTTTCCTATGTTCCCAGGAATGTTTTGAGATTGCTACTGTTAGAGGTGAATTGGTGCGAGTTTTGCCTTACTACTTCAGTTCCTTGCAGGCATCTCACTTAGGGCTTAATCGGGCAATACTGAAGTCAATGGGAGTTTTACTTCTGAATTATATGGGAGCAGGATCAGATCCTTAGGGGCAGAATATTAGGTCCCACTCCCTCAGACACTTAAGTGCATACTTAACATTACCTACATGAGTAGTCCTGTTGATTGCAGTGGAAGTAAAGTTGGATATTTGTAAGTGTTTGGAGGATCCAGGTCATAGAGAATCAATTTATTCACAGTATTGGTAGAAAGTTTTATTTTCCCCTGTTTTTATGCCCTAAAGGAAAGGTTAGTCCTGAGATTAGTGTTGTGTAAACAAATATAAATCAGACTGTGACAGGTTTCAGTTGGTCCTCCAAGCCCCTAGGGGCTGATGGAGAGCTATGGTCCCACTGGCAGGCCTTAGTCACACCTTTCAGGCGCTGGGGAATTAGCGGAGAAGGTGCGCTGGCCGGAGTCCGCAGCGCGCCCCTCAGGCGGGGGAGCACCGGCACGAGTCCGCGGCGCGCGATTCTGCTACCCAAGGCGGGTTGGCCGGGGTAGGGGAACTCGGGCCCACCCAACTCCTCTGCGTTCCAGCCCAGGGCCCTGACAGCGGCGGGAGGAGAGGGTCCCGCCGCTGGGTCAGCGGGGAACCATCTGCGCCCGCTGACCAAACACACCCACCCCCCGGTGCAGTTCTGCCCCTGGGCTACTTCCTACCTGGTCTCTCCAGCGGGTCTCTCCGGTCCCTCCAGCTCGTCCGGGTATTCCGCTGCTGGCAGCTCCAGCTCCCCCTCTGTGTCAGGCTCACGCTGGCCCGGGTTACAGCCTGGCCCCTCCAGGTCCTCCGGGTGCTCAGCGGCTGGCAGCCCTGGTTGCCACAGGCCTTCCTCCCGGTCAGGTTCCTCCTGGGCCAGGGCCTCCCCTGGGTCGGCAGCAGGGTTTGGAGGCAACAGCCAGCAGCCTGTATCTGTCGTCCCCCCTGGTGCTGCCCTCACTGGGCAAAGGGCCCCGCCCTTTGTACTTCCTGTCCCACCCCTCCCCTTCCGGGGATTGGCGTAAGCTTGGTCTGGCCCCGCCCACTCAGGCTGAGAGGGTGGCTCTTTACCCTCTGTTTCGGAGGGAAGCCATCCTGGCTCCCTACACAGACCTTTGTAAAAATCTTTTCACGAGGAAGTAAAGTGGCTGCATTTTTTTTTAAGTGCCAGTTTTCTCCTAGAGACCTAGATAAGTGTACCTCAATATTTACTGTCCACCTTTCAATAAATAGTGGGAAGTAGAAGTGCAAAAATACTGGAAATACTGAGGGAACACTATTTAGTTATCTAAGCCAATTGGCAAGTTCCTAACACTGACTTCTGTGATGTTTTTTTTAAAGCTTTTGGATGATGCTGTTGGAGACAGATGGCTTTTTAAGTATATGGTATTTCCAGCCCATTTTCTACTATCAGAAGTTCCACTCTTATCACTGTTGTGGGATACCAATGCTGCTGAGATAGCGAGTTGCATGGTTAAACAGTCAGTGCTTGGTGGCCTTATCATTCCATTCATGGGGTGCCCTAACTTGTAAAAAGCCAGTTGATCCACAACAGAAGCATCCATTTTCTGTTTTTAAAAAAATCAGTACAAATAAATACCAGTGCATGGGGCCAGATCTTTGGCCACCCTCTGGTGTCCAGCCTTGTGGGCATGACTAAAAACAGAGGTGATTGTCTGCTGCCAGAATGGTACCTTGGGGGCCAAAGAAGATGGGTCCAAGTTAGAGCTTCTCTGAGGATGCTTTACTGTACGTTAAAAATGGCCAGCCTTGGATTAGGGGACTTAAAGTCCCCTTTGTCTCTTCCGACTTGGGGCCCTGGTCTGATGGGAGATAGATGAGACCCGAGGGATAAGACCATGTTCTTTATTTTTATATGTACAATCCAGGGAAAGGGCTAAGATTCTCTGAGGACATCAGTGACTATTCTGCACACATATCTAGGACAGCTATGGCACAAAATGAAGTACCACCACAGCTGGCCCAAGGAATTTCCCAAGCCCTACACTTGTGGGGTCCAGTCCCTATTGGTACTCCTTCTAGGTATCCCCTTCCTGTACTGGAGACAGTAGGCCAAATTCATCCCATTCTATGACCCTGAAGAAGTCCAGCTGCTGGACTGGGTTCCAGGACCAGCACAGCGGCAGGGCCAGAGGAGGGCCCTGAGTTGGAAGGACACATCAACCACCTCAGCAGCGCCATACAGATTGCTAAGGAAACATAGCTCCAGGCTTTATTTCCTCTACTATAGATATCCACATCACAGGGGATCCCGACTGCAGCTGTGGCCAGAGGAGGCACTGGTAGCACAGCTCCACTGGAGCCAAGCTGCTGGGGGCAGAGCTGGGACCCTAGAGTCAGTCGATGCACAGGGCCTCTGGATGAGCCTCATCTTTTATGGGATCCTCTGAATTCTGAAAGTGCCAATGGTTGTGGGACCAGAACAATTTGGGGGAAGGGAAAAAGCAAATGTTTCCTCCCTCATTAGGCCACCTTAAACAAATATTACTGTGGTAGGGGATACTCTGGGCCAGTGAGTGTTTTTGCTTTTTGTATTCTGTCTTGTTGTTTAATAGTGCACTTAAATGGCTACAATTAGGACTTGGAAGTTACTGCCCTCTCAAGTGAATATGGGACAATTACCCTAGCGTTGGGTGCATGCTCAGCAAGCCAGCTGCATGCTATTCACACAACAAAGTCAATTTTGTCAACCACAGAACACATTAAGGTTCAAGTGTTTTGTTTTAAATATTTTAATGTTAAAAGAAGGAGAAGAAATGGGATGGGAGAGACGTGGGTGTGAATAAGGTATGCTAGCAGTGAGAGCTAGCATATGTAAGACAGAACCATTGGAAGTATTAATGTCTTATACATTGAACCAGATTTTCAGAAATGGACTCTAAATTTGCATTCCCCAGATAGACATACCATTAGAGCACCTTCTGCTATTCCCCACAGGTATTCTTAGAGCACCAGGTGCTATCTTGCTCCAGCCCCTGCTGAGGTTCTCAACTGTTTTTCAAAAGGTTCAGCAAAAGCCTTGCTTGCTGAGCAACAGCAGAGCATTGATCCTAGCTTCTCTTTGGAGATGGGGACTGGGTTGCAGGATTTGACCTCTTTCTCCACAATTTTCTTGGACTCCCAGAAGCCACTGCTTCAGGAAGATGTATGGGAAATACCCAGAGGGAGGTGCAGATGCAGTGTCATAGAACCGGACAAGTGTGGACACGGGGCAAAATTGCAACTGAATGGGAATGGCTAGTATAGATACATGGCACAGTTGGCATTTGTTATGCACCAGTGCTATCCCACCTGTTCAGTTAACATCTGTTCTGTTCACTAATGTAGACACTGCAAGAATGTAGGGTAAAATGCAGTCTGTTTTCTGCTGTATCCAACACACCGTGTCATAAGTTTCCCTTGGACAATCTTTAGAACCATATTTAGCAAGAGGGAATTTCCACTCTCTTTAGGATCAAGCTGATGGTCAATTTTACGTTTCCTCAAATGACAACAGTGATGATATTTGTTTAGTCTTTGTTTTGCTGTGCTATGGGAGTGAAGGGTTTATGTCGTGAGTGTTTTTTTCCCTTAATTTTCTACCTTATTCTGTATAATTTTCTGCTTTGGATCAAGGTCATGAATAGTTCAGTGTTGGAAACAGATTCCAGTTGTATCCCATGTTACCAAGGAGCCCTTAATTCAACAAAAGGGATGGGTGGATTCCAATCAATTATCTTCCTTTTGTAGGTTACACCTAAGTCAAAAACATCATCACAGTTATCAAAGTGCAGGCATATGTTTTTATCTCCCTTGAGGAAGGGAGGTTTCTTTTGACTCAAAGTTTTTGTGGGTCAGGTCTTCTCAACCTTTGTCTCATGACACATTTCCTTTCTTCTTTCAGCATGTTGTGATTGTTTTTTTTCTGTGGAGCATCCAGAAGACATTTCATTTTCTGAGTCAGGATGCAGTGAATCAGGTTCTGCAATAGGAAAAAACTGTTTTTCAGAATACGTCTTTCCCTGCATCTTCTAGATTAGTTTCCAGCTTTTATCCATTTCCCAGGGACAGAAAAACAAAACTGATTCCCAAAGAGAGAAGAGCACTTTTCGTAAATGTGACTTTCAAAGAAAGTTAAAAATCTGGTTCCTGTCTTTTCTTGTTTTCTTCTTCTCTATGGTGTATAAAGAAGTGGGTTTGTTTTCTTTTTAGAAGTTCTTTTGCCTTTATTCATTACTTTAGGAATATCAGGAATATCACCCTTTGGTGTTCCCTGATTTTACTGTAGGACTTGTTGGAGCTCTCAGAGAATCGATATTGCTAACTCACATTTTAAATATATTAACCAAAAGTACAGAGCTGTTGAAACTCTAACAAAGACACCCTTTCTCCAAAATGTTCATTAGCCATTGAAATTAAGTCATTAGCATCAAACAGAAAAAAACCCCATACTCTTGGAAAAATAAATAAATAAAAAGTGCCACTGTACTCTTATTGAAAGACTGAGGACTGGGTCTCAACCAAAACATGACACTTTTGACAACACTGTAACTTTGAGGAATGTATTCCAATACTTATTCTTTGAGTACCATCTAATCATCAACACTATTTGTAACACCTTGAATTTTCTTGGTAATCTCCCCAGTAGTCGTAGTTGTAACCCTGTTTTAAAATGGTTTTGGGTAATATGGATATGTTTTTAGGGTCTAAATGCTTATAAGGTCCATCCCTGGGGGCCAAAGACATATCACCTTTTAGAGCTCCTGGGAGGGCAGGAAGAACAAAGCCACTGAGCCACCCTGTTACAAGATACACCACTCTGTTCTCAATCTGCCTTCTGCCACTGGGCTCCTTGGCACTAGCCTCATGGGTATGTCTACACTGCAACTGGGAGAGTGTGCCTCCCAGCCCAGGTAGGCAGACATTCCAGCTTGGCTTGAGCTGGCACTAAGATTAGCAATGTGAATGTTGCGGCACCAGCAGGGACTCAGGCTAGACGCTTGCACTCAGGCCCACAAGATATTCCAGAATAGGCCCATAATGGAGATTCCCCACATTCAACCTGTCATTCCTAGTTAGACATTTGCGCTACTTTTTCTGCTTGTTTTGTCAGGGAGGGAGTTTGGTCTCTTGTCCCGAGTCCTTGTGGGGCGTGCAGCAAGATTGGGGATGGGGGAGGGCTGTTGCACTCCTCTACAAGTCTGAGTTGAGGCTCTTAGGAGCAAGTTAAGTGAAGCACACAGTGGTAGTAAGTTTCAAGCCCCCATTCTCCTGTCTGACTGCAAGTTAGAATAAAAATAGGTTGAATGCTGTTGGAGAATGCTACGGAGGCACTTATCTACACATTCCTCTCCTAGGATCTGAACCCACACCCACTGGCTCTGTCCAGTAGCACCATTCCCACTGACTTCACTGGAGTGACCCATTAGTTCTTTGTTTCACTAGGCAGGAGCAGCTTGGCAGCCATGCAGCAAGACTTTCATTAATACAATATCAGATACCTTTGCATTCCTAGTCCTGCTCATCAGGGATTTTTTTTGTTTTGCTTTTGTCCTCTGCTCATAAGTATAAAACTCCACACTTGCACACTGCGGGCTGAAGCTCTGTTACATGTAAATGGTCCTTTACGGAATAACTGCATCCCCAATGTGAATTTTTACACCAAACAATTTAAAGCAACTTTGATAGGTGTGCAGCTGTAAATCTCCTGGCATTAGAACTGCATTATTCAGGACACGATGAACTTGTACAGTGCAGATCTAATTGCTGGTGCTTAGAAAATAAGAGTGATGTTTCTAACCTGTCGGAATACACTGGGGCAAATTCATCCCTGGTAAAACTCCACTGGCTTCAATGGAGTTATACCAGAGATGAGTTTAGACTTAATTAAACCAGTTCTGTGAGAGTGTTGGACAGTGGTTTATTCTAGAAAATCTAAATGACCAGGTGAGAAATGATTTTGCAACAGAAAATTGTAATATAAACTCAAAATTGTAACTATCTAGGGTTTTTAAAATTTTGCTATTCATAATCGTATGCTATAAAAGCCAGTCTTAAACTTGTTTTCCTCATCAGTCATTAAACTGTGGGAAGAAATAAATCAACTGAATTTTGCAACAGTTACCAATCATAAATCTGCGTGTTTTATCTACCTAATGTTTCTGCTGGATTTGTACCGGACTATAATGACCTCATTACACAATCCATTATCAAAATGTACTAGAACTCATTTGTAGAAAACAATAGCATGAAGTAAAGGAGGACTGAGGTCCTTACAATGACGTCTTTTGGGCATTCTCCTAAGGTAATGGCTATGGAATTAGAACACAGAATAATTAATTTCTAATTTGAAACTTTTGTTCCTCTCTCCTTAAAGAGCTTTAAGTACACCATTCAGATAGCTGAATGAGAAGTATCCAAAGATACAAGCTTGTTCTATTCATGTCTGAGAAGATAATGTTCATGTGGTAAATATGAAGTCAACTGATAGCACTTAATATTTGCTACACACTCATAAAGCATAATTTAACTAGACAGCTATGCTGTGATTCTGCTAATGATGCAAGCACCAAATTAAAATAAAAGGGAGAAAAATGCCATGACAGATAAAGACATGTAATGCACTTCTGAGAGTGGTCGCATTTAGACTGGGAAGCATATGGAGGGCTGACGGGACTGTTAGCAGAGGGAGAGATTTGGCCCAATTTTGTAAAAAAAAAAAAAAAAATTATCCCTAAGTATAATGAATTCTGGGCCTTTACATACATATTCAATCATAAACTAAAATGTATAAGCTCTTTAAAATAAAAGTTATCAAAGGCTACTAGCATAATGATTTATATTAAATCTCTCTAGCGCTTGTGAATATATTTTCTTAACATCTTCTGAGAGTGCCAGTTATGTACTATTCAAGTGGAATATGTACTTATGACATAATTCTCTTCTCTGTAAATCTAAGGAGTTTCCATAGTGTGAATCCAAATTTCCACCCATCCTTTCCTGATCTCCTGCTGTTACAGAGTAATTTGCTAGCAGCGAGTGTCCAATTTATAAAAGCAAAATTGCAGAAAGTGTTCTAATAATATTTTCCATTTTATTCAAGCAGCTTCTTCCCTAGTAACTTTTGTATCCCCTTTTTTGGTCTCGTTTGTCCCATCGTTTTAAATAGATTAAAATGTCCAAGTATGAAGAGCCAATTAAAAAATCCCAACTTCCTCAGTCCCAAGGCAATTAAGGGTCATTGATTTGCTTCTGAAATTTGGCACGGATGAATTCGGATGTTATTGTGAGAGTTCAAGTGAAGATTTAGGGCTAGATTATGGCCCAAGCTGCATCGCTGCATAAAGGTGCAAAAGGGAGTAAAACTTCCTCTGTGCTGGCCCTGTGTGGATATGTCTTGCAACCCTGTCTCAGTCCAAACTCCCATTCAGTGTATTGGGAAATGAACACAGGTACTTACCTTTTGAACGCTCCCTTCCAAATGATTGGTTATGTCAACTGTGTTCCACTTCATAGCTTTAGATTTTAAAGAAGTAGTCAGACATTTATGATAAAAAACGAAAGGAAGAAAGTCCTTCCTTCCTGTGGTTTTTACAGCATTTCACTATACAAATGTTTACTTTTGAAATTAAGAGTTCAGTGCAATTGGCAAAATATGCCCAGGAAAAAAAAAACATTAATCTACCCAGGGGAGAAAAATGTGGGCAACGTCAGCTGAATTCAGTGGTGGCTTAGGTTCAACAGCGGGTGTAAATTAGGGCTTGATTGTGCAAAATGCTGTGTGCCCTGCCCTCATCTCACATAAAGTTGATGAGCATTGAAGGCCCTGCAGCTTTCCTATTGGCTTCTGCAAGCTGGGTTATGTAAGACTCATACCCTGTCAATCACATAGTTCCAGAACACCCATCCACTCACCCATTATACCTGCCCAGTCCTGGAATGTGGTAGGAGCTCTCAACTCCCACTGAAGTCAGTGGAAGTTGGGGGCTTTCAATATATCACAGAAGCACATGCAGTTTTAATTTACATAAAAAGACTATGGCCTAATTAATAGAGCACTGGATTGGGGCTCAGGATATCTGGGTTCCAGTGGCCTACAGAGTGACCTTGGGCAAGTCATTTCACTTCCCTGTGCCTCCGTTTTCACATTATGTAAAATGGGGATAATAATAGTGACCTCTTTTGTTCAGTGCTTTGAGATGCACTGATGAAAAGCGCTATTTAAGATGTAGTTACTGTTGTTTTATTATTTGGACGCCTCAAGTGGAGAATTCACCCCATGTCATCAAAAATCATGTGTGAATACAGGATTTGTTAAGGGTGAGGTTTGAAAGGAAGGACTCTGATTTGAAATAGGAGTTAATAAAACAGCACTTTTATTTATTTACTAGAAAACATACAGATTGGAAGCTTAGAATTCAAATTATTTGTACGAAGTCTCTTTGGGAATTACCCCACCCTCCTCCCATTGACAGCATTCCTAGTCTTTCACAATTGTGAAACTCTTCTGGCTGAGCGTTCACGGAGCAACTACCAACTGTTTCAAAACAAACTATGCTACCTGTCTTGGGAATAATACCATAATTTACCATCTGGTGATATCATGATAGAATCACTTGACCTCCACATGTGGTCTCCGTCAAGTACTTCCTTAAAAGCTGGCAAGACAGTCAGCACCCGAACATACTGTTCTGTGCAAGCCTGCAATTTGGCAAGGTTGCAACATTTAGTAAATAAAGTAAATTTCATCTGGCTTGCCTGTCACACAGACAAATGGCATATGCTGATGTCATGATCAGTTTAAACTCTCATTAGAAAGAAAATTTATCAAATTATTATTAATCTCTGTTGGGCAAAGTATTTGTGGACATTAGATAGACAACTATAAAATAAATAATTTTAAGCAGCAAAAGCTCTTAAGAAGTGGCAACCAGTCAATGGGGGGAAATGATTATGTCCTTGCTCTGTTTTATAAAATATAAGCTTATTTCTATAAGAGACCCCATTTTCTCTCTAATTTTCATCCTTCGCTCCACTGATGTAAATATTTTGATTTTTAAAAGGAAAGAAATATACCAAAGAGTGATTTTTCTGGACGACTAAACTAGATAGGGGTGTGCTTGTAATTTAGATAGTGGCTTTGCATACAGGTTATTTTTTAACCAAATAAGTAAGCAGGAAGAATATCCCAGAATGAATGCAGTCCAATAGTCAGAGTTCTCAAGCTGGTTAGAACTCTGAATTGTTTCTCGTTTAAATTAATCCACATTCTTCTCTTTAAAATAAAGTCCCCACTTCAGGCTCTTTGGGTGATTACTGCATTAGTCTTTCACCTCTGTGAAGATTTCTTCATTTAGGTTCCAGGAGAAAATAAGCTGGTCTCCTCCTAGTTGCAGTTCGCGCACACCATTCAAACACATTGCATCTTGACAAAGAAACACTGCAGAATTATGCCTAAGAGTACACTGTTGGAAGTCTAAGACATGTCCAAGGTCGGAATAGCAATAGTAGGATACACGAGCAAAGCAGTGTGGAAAAGTGTCATTTTAGAAAAGGCTACCCTTATACTACTGGTATGCACTGTACACTAGAGACTTATCGAACTATATTTTGTAATAAGTCACAACTTTCTGATGGGATTTCATTGTGGTGTGTTAACCCTTTCTTATTTTCCAAAGACTTTGTAAGGAGGGACTTGTTGCTTTCCTTCATTTTGTACTCGGGGAAGGAAACTATGTTATGGAAATAGCCAGGGAATAATGGAGGAGGTGGTTTAGCTTCATTGCAGGCTCGCTCTCAGTTCCAAGCCAGCTCCTTCATAAACATTCTGTGCAGCTGTAGCTCACCCCGGGCTGGGAAGGGAAGTTTCAGGGGTAGGGTGTGATGGAGCTGGTGTGGGGCCAGGCGTGTTCTCTTCTAAACCTGGCAGACTTCTGAGAAGAAATCCCATCTGGGTCTTAGTGATGTTCCAAGCAATAGTAACTCATTTTGTCTTCCCAGTGGGAGAGGAAGGGCTGACGCACAAGGGGGCTGAAGGAGGCATGGATAGCGTAGCGCCAGGGTGACCTCTACTGCCAAGGTCAGGAACTGAGGAGCACCAGGAAAGAGCTGCTCCCAGTACTACTGCCCCAAGCTTCACAGGATTGCAGTCTGGTGTCCCCCTAGAACCTAGGATTTACAGGCCATACTCCTTTTCTCCAGCACAAGTTTGAAAACATTCTCCCTCAGAGGACCAACAAGAGAGAAAACTATGAGATGAATCTCCTGGATTTTCCAAGTGGTTTTCCCCTCCTTCGGGTTCTTCTGTGGAAAAGTGGAGATAGTCCTTCCCAGGGAGAATGGAATCTGCCAAATTAACGTCTTTTCCCCAACAATCTCCTGTTCTTAAAAAAAAAAAAAAAAAAGTCATAATCCAAAATCTAACACTAAAAAGGAAATATAATCCTTATGCCCATATCTTCCACTCTGACCTTGCACATCTGACCTGTAGCACTATGTGCCTAGATCAAGCCAAAACAATTAGCCCTTACTCAATTTATTCACAATGTATTAGAAGAAAAAATAAGTCACAGTCCTTCACATTATGTACTTGTCTGATCACAGAATCAAAGTTTTTTAGTTTAAAAAAACATGTTTTTGTTTTCCAAAGTATTGTCCACACAAACTAATCAAATGACTGCAAATGTAAAATGCCCAACTGAAAAATTGTATACACTGTTTTGAGGGTTTTTTGTAATAATCAATCCCCTCCCCCATACCCAATCTAACATATTACAGGAAGAGTGCACCTTAGTAGCAAATCAAACTTTTTTTTGTTTGTTTTTTTTAAAGAGATGATCTGTGAGTGTTTGGGGTTTCTTCCTCTTTCTAAATGAAGACAGCAATGAAGAGGATTACATTGTATTCAGAGAAACAGAGGAAATTCAATTCTCTTGCCAAAACAAACATCCGTGGACTTGTGTAGTCTACACATTTCAGTGCATGTGAAAATATTTGGTGTTGTAGAGTGACTTCCTTGAGTGGAAATAATACCAAAGCTAATAATGAAATTTTTCAGAGGGAGGAAACTGCAGCTATTTTAGTAATTTAACATCTCAGATTTGTTTATGGATAGCTTCCTGTCTGACACATTCAGCTGAACAAGTTAATGTTTGAAGATGATTAGACATATTAATTTTAACTGCCTCTGACCGTGACATTGGGTGAGTTCATTAAAAATGGACAGAAAAATGAGCTTGCCCCGTCACCCTCAGTTGGCTTTTTTATGTTGTTGCGATAAACAATTATTGGTTTATAGTCTCTCTTCATTTCAGTATCAAAGGCCATCTTTGACTTTTGTTGTCTAAATTTTTATCAAATTATCAAGGTAGTGTAAACATTTTTTATCCTTTTCATCAGTCTGTATAATACTAAGCTCCACTTCTGTTACTGTAGCTAATTGAGAGATTGGTGTAACCATATCTGTATTGACTTCACTTTACATTTGGTATTTCCGGTAACTTGCGGGATGCATTTCAGTATCAGAGGAGAGAGAGAGTGTGTTTTGGATTTTCAATAAAATAGCCAGAATTCTAAAATATTTTGTGAGTTGTACTTAAAATAATATTAAATAAGGGTGAGATTTCGAAAGAGCCTAATGGGAGTAGGTATTTTAATCCCATTACATTTCAATAAGATTTGAGCCTAACTAGTGTGGCCCCATTTGCACTGTGGCCCCATTTCCATAGCATCAGCTAACAATGTTTAATGAATTTATACTCATGACACTTCTATCTGGGGGAGAAGAATTATCCCCATTTTAGAGATTGGGAACTGAGGCACATAGAACATAAGTGCTATACCCAAGCTCACCCAGGAATTCTGTGCCATAGCAAGGAATTGAATCAATATCTTCCAAGTGCCCGAGTAGCGCCCTAATCAATAGGGTAGCCTTCTCTTAACTCTGTTAGGCTTCTTTTAAAATCCCAGCCTGAGTTTATTAGAAATTGTATTACTTTAAAACATTTTTCATAGCCTATTATACTTAGGTTTAAAAATTAGCAGAGAATTTCTATTTAGACCTGCGCGCACAATGGATATTTTGTTCTGGTTACAAAAAAAAAAAAAGGTCAAACCAAAAATGAAGTTTTTAGACATTTTTGGCAAATCAAAAAGGTCAGAACACGTTTTGGCACAAATGTTTCATTCGGCCCAACTTGAAATTGTTCATTTTGATTCCAGCATTAAACAAAAGCAAAAGAGGACTAGATTCACAAAACCAACGAGGGGGGAGGAGGAGGTGCCACTCTTCTTCTAACTTTTAGCACACTGAGCTAATGCACACCAGGTTCGAGTCGTCCTCTGCGTGATGCGGAGAAGGGGAATTGAACCTAGGTCTCCCACATCTCAGGCAAGCGCTTTAAAGATTGGACTAAAGTTGTAAGAAGGGTAGCACCACTATGGCCACTTGGACCTTCTCCAGCCATTTTGTGACTTCAGCCCAAAACAATGGTACGTTTTGGCATTGCCAACACATTTTGATGTTTCAGTTCTATCAAAACTATTCAACAAACTTGACATGAATTTGTGAATAGTTTTAGATCAACCAAAACTGCATTTTCTGCCCAGCTCTACTTTTAATACTTTAGCCTCGTTAAGCATAGTCCAGTTAGTTTAGAGTGTGTCATGTGGCCTAAAGTAAGCCTGCAGTATTGTCTTTTGATAGCCTTTACTTACCTAATATGCATTCTTTTAACATATTTATTTTCCTATTGGGATTACAAAATCCAAAAGTGAAGAATCGGGAAGTAATAGATTCACAGATTCCATGGCCAAAAGGGACTATTGCGATCATCTTGTCTGACCTGCTGTATAACCCAGGCCATGGAATAGCCCCCAAATAATTCCTAAAGCCAATCTTTTAGAGTAACATCCAATCTTGATTTTAAAAATTGTCAGTGATGGAGACTCAATCATGACCCTTGGTAAATTGTTTCAATGGTTAATGACACAGTCAAAGATTATGCTTTATTTCCAGTCTGAATTTGTCCAGCTTCAACTTCCAGCCACTGGATAGTGTTATACCTTTCTCTGCTAGATTGAAGAAGCCATTATTAAATATTAGTTCCCCATGTAGATACTTAGACTGTAATCAAGTCACCCCTTAACTTTCTGTGTATTAAGCTAAATATATGGAGCTCTATCACTATATGGGCAGCTTTCTAATCCATTAATCATTCTCATGGCTCCTTTCTGAATCCTCTTCAATTTATCAACATCCTTCTTGAATCATGGACTAACAATGTCCAGAAATGGACACAGTATTCCAGCAGTAGTGACACCAGTGCTAAATATAGAGGTAAAATAATGCCTGTACTCCTACTTGAGATTCACTTGTTTAAGACCAAGGACAGAGTAGGCCCGTTACTCATTGAGGGGGGAAAGACAATAACAGAAAATGTGGAAATGGCAGAAGTGCTTAATGACTTCTTTGTATCAGTTTTTACCAAGAAGGTTGGTAGTGATGGGACGTCTAAAATAGTGAATGGCAGTGAAAGTGAGGTAGGATCGGAGTCTAAATAGGGAAAGAACAAGTCAAAAATTACTTAGACAAATTAGATGTCTTCAAATCACCAGGGCCTGATTAAATGCATCCTAGAATACTCAAGGAGCTGACTGAGGGGATATCTGAGCCATTAGCAATTATCTTTGAAAAGTCATGGAAGACGGCAGACATTCCGGAAGACTGGAAAAAGGCAAATATAGTGCCCATCTATAAAAAGGGAACTAAGGACAACACGGGGAATTACAAACTAGTCAGCTTAACTTCTGTACCCGGAAAGATAATGGAGCAAATAATTGAGCAATCAATTTGCAAACACCTAGAAGATAATGAGGTGATAAATAACAGTCAGCATGGATTTGTCAAGAACGAATCATGTCAGACCAACCTGATAGGTTTCTTTGACAGGGTAACAAGCCTTCTGCATAGGGAGGGAAGCGGTAGATGTGGTATATCTTGACTTTAGTAAGGCTTTTGATACTATCTTGCATGACCTTCTCATAAACAAACTAAGGAAATGCAACCTAGATGGAGCTACTATAAGGTGGATGCATAACTGGTTGGAAAATCGTTCCCAGAGAGTAGTTGTCAGTGGTTCACAGTCATGCTCAAAGGGCATAATGAGTGGGGTCCCTCAGAGATCAGTTTTGGGCCCGGTGCTGTTCAATATTTTCATCAGTGATTTAGATAATGGCATAGAGAGTACACTTATAAAGTTTGCGGACGATACCAAGCTGGGAGGGGTTGCAAATGCTTTGGAACATATGATTAAAATTCAAAATGATCTGGACAAACTGGAGAAATGTTCTGAAATAATTAGGATGAAATTCAATAAGAACAAATGCAAAGTACTCCACTTAGGAAGGAACAATCAGTTGCACACATACAAAATGGGAAATGACTGCCTAGGAAGTAATACTGTGGAAAGGGATCTGGGGGTCATAGTGGATCGCAAGCTAAATATGAGTCAACAATGTAACATTGTTGCAAAAAAAGCAGACATCATTCTGGGATGTATTAGCAGGAGTATTGTAAGCAAGCACAAGAAGTAATTCTTCCACTCTACTCCATGCTGATTAGGCTTCAACTGGAGTATTGTGTCCAGTTCTGGATACCACATTTCAGGAAAGATGTGGACAAATTGGAGAAAGTCCAGAAAAGAGCAACAAAATTATTAAAGGTCTAGAAAACATGACCTACAAGGGAAGATTGAAAAAATTGGGTTTGTATATTCTGGAGACGAGAAGACTGAGAGGGGACATACCAGTTTTCAAGTACATAAAAGGTTGTTACAAGGAGGAGGAAAAAAATTGTTCTTAACCTCTGACGATAGGACAAGACACAATGGGCTTAAATTGCAGCAAAGGCAGTTTAGGTTGGACATTAGGAAAAACTTCCTAACTGCTGGAGTGATTAAGCACTGGAATAAATTGCCTAGGGAGCTGGTGGATCTCCATCACTGAGGATTTTTAAAATCAGGTTGGACAAACACCTGTCAGGGATGGTCTAGATAATACTTAGTCCTGCCTTGAGTGCAAGGGACTGGACTAGGTGACCTCTCGAGGTCCCTTCCAGTCCTACGATTCTGTGCATCCCAGAATCACATTAATTCTTTTGGCCCCAGTATCTCCCTAAGAGCTCATGTTCAGCTGATTATCCACTACAACTTCCAAATCTTTTCAGAGTCACTGCTTCCCAGGATAGTGTCCTTTGTTTTGTAAGCATGACCTATAGTCCTTATTCCTAAATGTATACATCTAGCTGTGTTAAAACATAAAGCATATTGTTTGCTTGCACCCAGTTTAACGAGCAATCCAGATCACTCTGAATCAGTGAACTGCCCTCTTCATTATTTACCACTCTCCCAAATTTTATGTCATCTGTACATTTTATCAGTGATTTTTTTTCTTCCAGGTCATTGATAAAAATGTTAAATAGCATTAGGCTAAGAACTGATCCCTGTTGGACCCCACTAGAAACACACCTAGTTGATTATGATGCTCCATTTTACCTTAAATATTGTGACCTACTATTTAGTCAGTTTTTATTCTATTTAATGTGTGCCCTGTTAGTTTTACATTGGCCTAGTTTTTTAATCAAAATGTGCAGTACCAAGTCAAATGCCTTATAGAAGTCTATTGCGTATTACATCAAGACTATTATCTTTATCTTCTAAACTTGTAATTTCATCCAAAAATATCATTTTAGTTTGACAGGATCTATTTTCCATAACCCATGTTGATTTGCATTAATTACATTACGTATGACTGGCTTGACATGAGTAATTGGACATGGGTGAGGCCGGCTTCATTCAGGACTAGGAAGGTAAATTAATCAGCCGGTTTGAAACAGAAAGTCTGTACTAACTAAGATAGGCAAATGTGTCCGTAAGCTCAGAGACAGAATGTTTGTACTAGCTAAGATAAGAGGGAACACCCCAGGAACTATTTACAGTGGACAAAATAAGCCTGAAACGTATGATGAGGTTAAAAAGTAACTTGTGCGTGGACAGTGCATGGACAAAGCATGCTGTACAGCTGTTGGTTCCTATAAAGTAACCAAGCCAGTCCCAAAATGTGTAATGCAATGTACAGTAAATTCAGTGTAATGTTTAAATATGTCTATAAAAAAGTTTGATGTATAAATGTAGATGTGTGGTTCCCACCCCCTACACTTGAGTCTGATCAAGTGAGTTCTTGGGAAGCCAAGTAAGAAAAAGGTCTTGGAGAGAATCCCAATACATTAACATCCTTTAATTTTTAATTAACGGAGTCCCATATTAACTGCTCCATTATCTTGCATAGGATTGATGTCAGGCTGACAGGCCTATAATTACATGGGTCATCACGTTTACCCTTGTAAAAAATTGGCACAACATGAGATTTCTTCCAATCTTCTAGAACCTCCCCAGCACTCCAAGAGTTATTGAAAATCAGTATGACGGTACAGTCAGCTCCTCAGCCAACTCTTTTTAAACTCTTGGATGCAAGTTATCTTGTCCTGCTATTTAAAAATGTCTAATTTTAGTAGCTTCTATTTAACATGCTCGAAAGTTACTAGTTGAATGAAAAGACTGTTATCATCATATGATGAGACTATATCATTTTTTCCACAAATACAGAAAATTGAATTTATGCTCATAAATAAGCAATTCAATTTGTTACCTAGGCTCCTAGCATTAGTATACAGGCAATTAAATAATTTCTTCTTTTCGTGTCCTATGGTTCCTTGATTTTGTTCTCAAAATGTCCTGATTTTGTGCTGAATGCTCAGTCTTCCTTATTTTTATCCTCTCATTGTGCTATTTGTTTGAATCTCTCCTGACTACTTTAGTCAGCCTGTCCATGAGGATATTGGTCCTCCATCTACTGAGGTGGAGGCCATCTAAACTATACATGCCCCTCTCCTCATAGAAGTGGACCGATGTTCCAAAAAAACACCGCCCTCCACCCCACACCACTTACCTAGCCAGTGGTTCACTTCCAGAATCTTCTGCCTTCTGTCTTCCTTCACTCCTGGGACAAGAAGGATCTCAGCACACTTTCGAATTCTGTGAAGTCATCTATTGTCTCTAAGTGTCATTAGAGCTGATATGAACCATCACCAGTGGATCCTTGCCCATTGACTTCAGAACCCTATCCAGACTTAGAGGATGTTCTTAGAATGTTCTTTCAAGTATCTATCTTCCTTGGATGGCTGGAGAAGTCTTCGCAGGCAAGCTTGATTTTCTTACATGTTCATTCGAGCTGCCATCCACATACGAGTCCCCCACCCTGTAAATAAGACCTACATTTTTTTGTTCTGAGATGTATACATTTCCATTAACTCATCTCATTTGCTTGGGCCCTGTTTACCCAGAGATCCAGATAGCTCTGTATCAATGACCTGTCCTTTTTGTTATTTACCAGTCCCCCAGTTTTTGGGTCATCTGCAAACTGTTTCAGTGATTATTTTGTATTTTCTTCCAGATCATTCATTAAAATGTTAAGTAGTGTAGGGCCAAGAGAATTAACAGTGCCCATTCAAAGGGACTGTACTGGCATCGATCAGAGTAGAATCCACATTAAATCTATGGATAATTTTCCATGGTAAATTACAACTACTTTATAGAATATCGTGTTCAAAGGTCAGCCTAAAACTGTTTCCATGTACCATGTTTCTGAATATCTCAATAGAGCCACAAAGTAATGATTTTTGTTGTGTTACATTAGGGATCAGAGAACACTACTAAAATGTCCCACCACTGAAATGATCTCCTGTAACACAATGACCATATTTTGGGAGCTACTCAAAGAAATATCAGACTATACTGACTTTATGCATGCAGTACATGTGGAATTCAGTCACATAAATTCAATTTCTAGTCACATTATTCTATGGGGTGTGAAGGGAGGAATTCAGTATTTGCCAGAAACACTACACAGTACAACTTAGTGTGATCAGCCCTCATAAAATTACTCAGTGCTGTTTCTTTGAGAGGTTCCCAAAATCTGGTTTCTCAGTCATTGTATGCCAAAGGAAAATCTAATAATGCATGACTTGTCCTGGATGTATTAGACATGTGAATAAATAGTGTGAAGGATATATTAAAGTCAAACTGGGACTTCCTAAGGCTGTTAGATTTAGGCAGAGTGAAGGGTCTGCTGTTCTGTGAAAATGCAAGCTCAGCTGGGTGGAGCAGCTTCTATATCACCAAGCTGAACAGACAGATTTATGTCTCCTTTCTGCAGCTTAAAGATTTATCTCTGTGCTGTTGATTTCTTTAAAATGGCTCCTGCTTGGTTCAAAACATTTTCTTCTCATAGGCAGTAAGTGGTATACAAAATCACAGTGAAAACCTTACAAAGAAGAAAAACCCCACCATTCTACCATTTAACTTTCACACAATGCTATAGAAGCATCAGTAGAGTTATTGTTATGCCAAGAGTTTGAACCTAATTAACAAGGCAAATAAAGCATATCTTTTATGAGCAGGGCTTGCTATAAATTCATTCTTCCTATTTCAAGATTTGCTTGTGTTCCTTGTGGAAGAAAAGAAAGACAGGATGGTCTGATATGTATTCCCTGAATGTACAATTGTTTGCCCAGTTAGAATATTAACTAGGAAGGTTTTCACCGGGCTAGGATTTGCCTCTCCTCCTTACACTGTGTAGGATCTTACTCCCTGTAATGCCCCCCGCTGGCTGCCTCGGAGTCTCCTAAGAATTCCACATGGTCCAAAAGGGTGTAAAACAAAATTCCCCTGTTTGGATTTTACTTTATTAAATGTAAATAAATTAGATATAAAAAATCTCTCCCCTGAATTCTGAAGTTTCATGCCCCTCTTCCTGGGGGCCTGAGTTTCTTAGTCGCGGCCCCTCTTAGCAAGGCTGAAGGGTGCACAGCCTTCCTCGTTGGGGCCTGCAGTTGTCTGTTCCAGTTCAATCTCTACCTTAATCCACGGCAGCCCTCAGCTGTAGCCACTTTTCTCCAGCCAGCTGCAGTCCCTTGGTTTCTGTCCTGCTGCTGTTGCTGTCCTCTCTAGAGAGCTGCTCTCTCTGGGAGCACAGCATCCCGGCTCCTTGCTCTAATGAGCTCTCTTGGGGGCTGCTCTCTTCAGACACTTCCTCTCTCCTTGAGCCTGGCTGTGTCCTAGTAATCTTTTATTGAAGTCATTAGCTAAACAACTGCCAATCAATTATGTAAGGATTGAGTTGCCTCCAGGTAGGGATGAGCTGGCTCATTCTCCCTTACAGGAGCCTGTCACAGGTAGGCTGGCTCCTGACTTTACTTAAAAGGCCACTCCCACTGTCCCAAGTAGGCTGATAGAAATACATGCAAGTAAGAGTATCAAAGTCTGGCTGGCTGAAATCAGAGAATATGGCTACTCTGTCAGGTACAGCTCAGCATAAGTAAGGGTGGCAGAATGTGGCCAATAGTCAGTACATGATTTAGTAAATGTGCATTCTCCTTTATGTCCAGGTACATGAATCTGTAAAATACAAAAAATAGTTGTCTATCAAACACCCGCTGGACCTTCTCCAGTATGGTGGGTCGTGCACCACACAAACAATTAAAAACTGGAAAAACAGCAAAGATGAGAGCAGTCAATAAAATAAAGAATAAAGGAGGAAACATTACAGAAAAGAGGGAAAGGAGAGGGAGTGAGAGCTGGAAGGCAAACACATCTCACCAGCGATAACTTGTCCTGCAAGTTAACAAGGTCTTAGTCACTCATTCACCTAAATAGGATAACCTGTATGTGTGGCCACGTCTACACTACCCGTCGGATCAGCAGGCAGTGATCGATCTATCGGGGATCGATTTATCGTGTCTAGTGTAGACGTGGTAAATCGATCCCCAATCGCTCTGCTGTCGACTCTGGAACTTCACCAGGATGAGAGGCGGAAGCGGAGTCGACTGGGGAGCGACGGCCGTCGATCCCACGCCACAAGGACGCGAAGTAGGTGATTCTAAGTCGATCTAAGGTACATCTACTTCAGCTATGCTATTCTAGTAGCTGAAGTTGAGTATCTTAGATCTATCTCCCCGCTTCCCCCCCCCCTCCCCCAGCATAGAGCAGGCCTGTGTGTTAGGAGTACAAGTGGCGTTCAGAAAGTTTCTAGCCTGACAAAGAAAAAAGCATCATTTGCATTCAGTTATTTGTTTTTTTTTCAATAAGTCTCCCTTGATATCAGTGCACTTGGTCCAATACAGCTGCAGCTTGACTATGTCTATCTTGTAGAAGTCCTTGTCCTGTATGTCTAGAAACCCATGGACTGCTTCAGTCATCTCATTGTCACTGAAACTCTTCCCACAAAGGTCTTCCTTCAACTTAGGGAGCAGGTAGAAAACTGAGGGCTTGTCTACATTACCCGCTGGATCGACGGGCAGCAATCAATCCAGCGGGGGTCAACCGCCAAGCGCTCTCCTGTTGACTCTAGTACTCCAACGGAGCGAGAGGCGCAGGCAGAGTTGATGGGGGAGCATCAGCCGTCAACTTACTGCAGTGAAGACATCGCGGTAAGTAGATCTAAGTACGTCGACTTCAGCTGTGTTATTCACGTAGCTGACGTTGTGTAACTTAGATCGATCCCTCCCCTGGTGTAGACTTGGCCTGAGGGAGCCAAATCTGGTGAATAGGCTGGATGGGAAATCCATGTCTCATCCTGAGTTGCAATCCCACTCAAGAATTTTTCTGGGTTTACTTGAAAGCACTCCAGAAGTTGCCTGGAAATGTCAGGTTGTGTTCTGTTCTGATCAGTACTCCATGTTCTGGGCACCCATCTTGCCGACACCTTTCTCATGCTCAGGTGTTCACTGAGGATCGGTTTGGAGAGAGTTAGGTCTTTGGCCTGTGAATATGGAGTGGCTGGCATTCGGCAGACCAGCATAGTGAGTGTTGGCAGGAATATTGGGGATGTATTGGAAAGGGTGACGGTGAAAATTGGACAAGCACAATGGGAGTACCTGGCCTGTAGGCAGAGCACGGGCAAAATTTAAGGGATAGAGCTAATGCTCGAGTTGAAAGCTTACTTGATGATCTTCTGACTTTTGAACTTTTTGTTGTTGTTGTTTTGTTTCGTGTGAGAAAGTTCATTATCCCTTTCGGGTTGTGTTCTATCTGGATATGTCCCTCTGTACCATATCTACATAACCTGTTCCTGTCAATTGCTGATGTCCATAATGTGCCCACTAGAATGCTATTGAATGAAACTCTCAGGTTTTAGCCAGATAGGACTCCCTTTCCCAACCACTTTGATACAAATAATGGCAAGAAAAAATGATGTAATACACTTCTAGTTTTTAGTATCTACCGAAATCTCGTCTCTAGGCCAAAAATGTAATTCAAGTTTGAACTCTCACAAAAGTAAAATGCACTCACCATGTTCCTCAAATGCTTTGTCTGTAATACTGTAAACTTTTTCCAAAGTAATACATGAGCCAGTGACATGAATTTAATAGAAAATCGCCTTTTGCATCTTGTGTGGTCTCACCAATAAAGGACACGGAAGGGGTGAACAGTATTTGTCAGATTTAGGTCACAAAGGACTATTTTAGTTCAGTTTTATGGTAGCAGCCTGTACTCAAAGAACATTTTAAAAACATGTCCTGAAGTTAACATTGCTCTTTATTTATTTGTTGCATAACCAGAAACTCACCTAATCATCTCATCAAGCTTTCTTAAAAATGCCGCAAAAGTGAAACACAAGTGCTGAGAACAGCAAAATAAGCTGTTGCACTCGGTAAGGGGCTCTTATAACAAAGTTTGGATGGGAAATTACTTCAGATAATATTGTTAAGGCTTGATTTCTTTATAAAAGAAGCAGCCAGCCATAACAAATGATTTTCAAGTTCTATTGTTTTGGTATATACGATTGCAAAAAAGAAACACAATGTTCTTTGTGTTTTTTGCCATTTATGTTTAGCCTCCTAGATAGAAGTGGTTCTTTAATGTCAGCCTTGGTAAATCTAACAATTTTTATGACCCAGTCTTGAACTAGACACTCTTTATATATGTATAGCATTGCTAGTTTTAAACAAGCTTTTCATCTTCTTTATGGTGTGTTTGTGAATTCATTGCACTTAGCCAACAGGATAAGAGAAGCAATATTTTTGCGTAGTTGACTAAGCCTTCATTATTGAAATGGTTGGTGCATTTGCTTTTTTTTTTTTTTCCTTTTTCTGTAACATTCAGGTTGTTTGTGTTTCTACACATCTATCTAAGTTCAGACCTGAAAGCAAGTGTCACTGGTAAATAAGTATGCAAGCTGAAAATAAGCTGCTATCTGCAGAGGATTCTTTCCTCTTGGTAGAGTAGGAAGTAATACATCTTTGAGGAATGCGATGCATCAAGCTAATGCCTTTCACATGCGAGTTCTTCACCAAGTGCCAAAGGATCTTTATCATTTACAGAGGAAAATTCTGTTATCCTACTCTCCCGTTTGGTTCTCAAGGCTTCTATTATTATTTTATCTCTCTTCCACCAGTCTGCCCAGTTTTCTTCATAGCAGTAGAAATGGCTGCTTTGCCTGCGGGAACACAGAGTGAACATGAAAGCTGCTACATTCTGGTAGAACATCCTGTGGAATAGGTGATGATTAAAAATGATCCCAAACAGAAACCCTGCATCCAGCCACCCTCAGATGTTGAGAAAGTTCAAATCCGTATCCTGCCTTCCTGGATTTCTCCATAATGCCCAAGCCAAATCCTCAGATCCAAACCTTACTGAATTTTGGGGACATTTCAGATTCAGATTTGAATTTCAGGTCTCAGCCCCACCTTTAATTTTGGCCCTTTTTTGTAAGATAGTATCCTGAAAGATGGAGTTACAGAGGTCATTTATTTTCTCTTAGCAGTGATCTAAAATGCCATTATAAAATACAGTAACTTATTTCTGTCTAAATGCCTGATTTGCGTTTGTGGCGGAATCAAGCAGCATAGACGTGGACAAGAAAATATAATATTAGTGGTCCTCAGTCTAGCTCCTCCTTCAGGAAAACAAAAAGTATGTTGAGCACGCTAGAGTGGACACAGAGTTTCCCACATTCAGTTAAAGATTGGACTGTCTGCTGTACGTTAGCCCCTTCAAAACCATCAGATATATTGGCTGATAGGACTTTCCTTGGGATTGGCCTTTTATTGAATTTCTCTCAATTGCAGTCAGTTCATGACAAAGGAGATAGAACCTGTCTCTAAAGAGCTCATTTTTTAACTGTGTAAATCTGGAATAACTCTATTGATTTTCAAAAGTGACAAATGAATTTTGTTGCCTCCGTTTTTGGATGCCCAACTTGACACCTCTAAGTGCTGAGTGTCTCTGTAAATCAGACCATTTTAGAGTGTCCAGCATTAGGCACCCAAAAATTGAGTCCTCAAAATGACTAGTCACTTTTGAAAATCTTGGCCTCTAATTATAGCTAACTTCACCCTACCTTAAACTTTAGACAGAAGTGTATATATGCACATATATTTACTATATGTAATATAATGGAGTTACTGGTAAATAGATGTCCCAGGCGATGTATGTTTCAAATTTACCACTTTTTCTTATGGTTATGTTCTTTCTTACGATGATACAGCTATAACTTGAAGTCTGAACGTTTGCTTTATAAAAATGTCAACCATCTGCTCAGCACTTTGAGATTGTTGGATGAAAAATGGTAAATGTAACTCAGTGGACATTAGAATAAAGAGATGGTAAATTTGCCACTGTAAGTGCAAGAATTTATTTTTAATTTATTTATTTATTTTTTATCTTGATGCATTGTCACTTTTCTGTTTTGATGATGGAAATTGCCTTGCATAAGGAGATGCCATGTTGGACACTCTGAATTTTAGGACTGCAGAATAGCAGATGTTGAAAAAGATACGGGAGCCACTTTAGCAGTAACACCAGTTAGTTTAGGGCTTTCTTATTCCACCAAAATTCCAACCTATATTTTCAAATCTAGGGTACATTTACTGTGATGCCTCACAGCCACTCATTACAACTCTTCTAGATCCTGTCTGTTTCTATTTGTCATGAAACAGCTATTTGTCAACTGAATGCAAGTCAGGCACACTGTGCATACAGGGTATAATACTTTCCAAATAAAGGACCACTGCACACAGTCATGTGCCCTCACATCCACACAGTGCAATAGTTATTAACTCCATTTCTTATTTTGTGTAGAATTAAAAGGTACATGTTCAAAGCTCAAAATAGCTTCTTCAATTGTAAATGAATTTCTTATGAATACAGAATAGGTGCCTGCTGCCCCTAAGTATTCATTCAGCAAATTACCTTGGTGGCATACTTGCATTTGAAACCAGTTTCAAGCTTCAGCAACAGTTTTACATTCAAATGCTGAGTTGACAGAGCACAGAATTTTCTCTAAACTATTTATACCTTTTGCTTATTTGCAATACTTAATTATTTTAAAAGTTATTATTCATTTACCTCCCAGGTGGGAAGAAATTTCTGCCTCTGTTTTATTAATAATGTAGTATTGGTAGACAGAGCCCTTTGTAAGCTAGGCCTTCACTACTTCTGTGATAACCAGTCACTAGCTGGCAGTAATGAAGGAGTAGGGTGGTCTGTCGCTGCCCAGGTTCAGTTAGTTGGAACCAAGGACAGGAGTTCTCTGGCTCAGGATCTTTGGTGGTGGTGATTTCTTTATGCAGTGGTAGCATTCTAGATGGAACTGTACAAACTTTCAGGAAAACATCGTGCCTCTCTGAAATAGTTCACAATATAAAAAGACTAAAAGAGATTGAAGGTGGGACATGGAGATAAAACACATGTGCAAAGTGATCAGTGAGTTGACAGGCAAACTGCAAACTTATCAGTTCCAAGTTTAAAATTTTTGTATGTCAATTAATCAGTCAATCTAATTTATATCTAATATATCTAATTTATATAACAATGTAGTTTGTATCTAATGTATCTATATGTATGGTATCTATTTGTTATTTTAATGTTTTGGATTTATTTGTATGGCTCATCACTTAACTGCTACTTAGTAGGCAATTTATTACTAATTTTCTCATAAAAATGTACCATTTAATAAATGCATGGCTTCCAGATATTTCCTTGCTGAAATTATCTATACTATCAAATTGTGAACAAAACCCCCAGCAGTTTATCTCTCAGCAGGGCTTATGGCAATCATCCAAAAACTGGGGTTGTGTGCAGAACACTGGTGAAATAAAAATGACACCCTCTCTCACTTGTTCAATAGATGTGCCTAAGCGATGGTTCATACATCATCATCAGAACAGTTAGTTCAATTCTAAGTGAAGAACCTTCATTTTTGCTGATTTCCAAGCAGCGAGAGCCCAGCACCATTTTCACAGTTTAGGCTGAGTTGAGGCCCCAGCAGTTAGGAAAACTGGGCCCTATTCATCATTGCCCTATGGCCCTTTTAACATCTCCTGGCATGTCTTTCATTACACCCAGATGTAGAACTTGCTTTGTCAGCACCTCCTCCACCACAGCCCCAGTCACAAAGAGTGCTCCAGGAAAAGTTCCTTTTTACTTTAATGTATTGTCTTCCCCTCCCTCTCCCCTTCCCCTCCCATCCCCCTGGGGAAAAAAGAAGAGTAGGAACTAAGGTCCCAGTTCAACAAAGCACTTAACTACGTGCTTAACTTTAAACACGCGCTCGGGTGCTTTGCTGAATTGGGCCCTAAGGTCTGCAGGGTTTGGCTCACAGATTTTTACATATAGTTTTAAAAAAACCACTCTGATTCCCATTGCATAATAGTTTGCTTAGAGAGTCAAAATGGAAGACATATAACAGCCTAACCCATTTCCAGTAAATTTTTCAGGGTCATGAATAACATAGAGCCATGCGCACACACAACTGTATTCCAATACGCTGCAGAAACTGTTGTGCCATCCAACAACACTCTAGTCACTTGTGTTAATTGTTTTTTTGTAAAAGGATCTAATAAGCTTTTAAGTCATGACTGACCAACTTCATTCAGCATGTTGCCTTTATTTTGAAGCCTCAGCACCTCATACAGCCAAATCTTCAAAAGCTCGCTTGAAAAGTGCAACAGTCCAACATAGGCACTTGGCCACATAATGTAGGACTTGCAGGTCTGATTCCTCTCCCACGTATACCAGTGTAACTCCATTGGCTTCACTGGGATTGCTCCCAATTTACGTAAGTGTGAGAAGAAAATTAGGGAAAATGAGAGGTAATCAGGCCTTGCATGAACGACTTTGAGTAGTTAACCATAATCCAAAGGCTATAGACGCCAATAGACAGATATCAATGAGCTTTGGATTGGGTATTTTATGCACATCTCTTTCAGGAGCATGCATCTCGGAATATTTGTCCCACTAATTCCCAAGATCAATAAATACACATGCTTGTACACCCGCATTTCACTTTTGCAGGCTGGAACTCCTTCTCCCACTGAGCCGCTGTATCATCCCTTCTCTCCCAATTTTACCTTATAATGTCCCTTTTTAGTTTTGGACTGACTTTCATTACAAAGTATCATGGTGATATTCTGAGCTGAAGTACATTTATGTAAGAAACAAATTCTGTGAACTGCTGTGCATTTCTGTTACTGATAATGCAGAAAACCTAAAATTACATTCCTCACCATGTGGATTTTTCAATTCGTTTTTTGCTAGACTCCACAAGGGGCATCACAGAATGATTTTCAGAAAAAAAAGAGGCGTGCCCCTCCACCACCAACTCCTCCTGCTCCTGTCATGCCAAACAGAACAGAAGAAAAGGAAGACAAGAGGAAGAGCACAATGGGTAAGCGCTTCTCTTCTCTTCTGCCTCGAATCCAATGCATGTGCTTTATATGGCTCTGCTTGCTGTTTGAAGATTCCCTAAAATGGCCCCTTGCATTGGAAACTATGTAATCTGGAAAAATATTTATCCCAAAGAATGAAAGTCTGGAAATTAAGTGTTTGAGGTTCACAAAGTTTTAAAAGGTGAATTATACCACTTGGGTGAGTAGAATGTTTTCACATGGCACTTAAGGGTGCTTTGGAAAATCCTGCTCCGCTTTTGCTCAGCTCTCCTCCCATTGAAGTCAGTTTCATCATTGAGTTCAGTGGAAACAGAGTTAGGCTAACACTGTGCCCTTCTGAAGATGCCCTCCCTGTCATTCCCCTGCCCCAGTTGAATGGAGTTTGGACCGAAGGGGTGACTTCTATGGACAGAGGGAGATTCTCAGGTGATGTAAATTGACATAGCACCACACGCTTTTTTCTTTTGCCAGAAGCTATGAATGGGTGACAGGGTGCCAGAAGCTATGAATGGGCGACAGGGGATGGATCACTCGATGATTACCTGTTCTGTTCATTCCCTCTGGCATTGGCCACTGTCGGAAGACAGGATACTGGGCTAGATGGATCTTTGGTCTGACCCAGAATGGCTGTTCTTATGGTCTTACACTTCAGTTGTTATAGCTACATTCCCTTCAATGGAGCGATGACAAATTTACACCAGATTAAGGTCTTCCCCATTGTTTTCAAAGCCATCACCCCTGCTACTGTTGAATACACTTTTTCCTGTGTCCCATGATGGTTTTACATCAGTGGAGTATGTTTTGTTCTTATCATCGGTCCTGTTTGAGATGAATCTGCATTAATAGAGTCTTTAGCTAATTAGTGCAAGAAAAGAACTGATAGGTTCCGAAATAAATTTTGTATATACCTCAAACTAAAGAAAATTATAGTTTTCAGTTTTATGTGATATAGCCCAGTCACTCTCACACAGATAGAGAGACTGAGAAAAAGCCCTCCAGATATTTCAGGTCACTGGGAGTTTTGTCTGTGTGAGGACTCCAAGATTATTCCCTTAAATAAGAAACTGATTTCTGAAAGATATGAGTTAATAACCCCACGCATTGGAACTCATTATCCAGTATATTAAGGGAATCTTTTAAAATGTGCTACAATACACTTGGTACACTCCAGGTTGTGCCTTCAACCTCTGCATTTTCACATAGCACTGAAGACATGCATATATGATACCATAAATGAACAGCCTGTCATGTATAATTGATAATGTTACAAATGCTTCACACTTTAGAAAGAAACCTCTTGGCTTTGTTTCAACATTTATTTTCAGTAAATGCCTCACATTTAATGCATCACCATTTGTGTAGCAGCAGGAGTCCATTATCCTGTAACACGTTTGACTCCATTGACATCTCTTATTTAAACTCTCAAAGGAGAATGCTATCACTGTGCAATATAACACAATCGTTTTCAGAAAATTGGCTGCCTGTTAACTATTGCAGATGTCACAATCTGTCGTTCCCAATGCCTCCCCTTGAAAAACACAAGTCATTACTGATAACATTTGGTGTTTTAACTTTGTTAATGTTAATTTTATTTTATGTCACTGCTTGAAAGGTTACAGATGAAAGAAAACAGAACAGAATTGCTCATTTCTATCCACAGCTATATAGATAGGTGTCTGTTGGCCAGACCCTTAGTTGATGTAAATCGGCATAGCTCCAATGGAGCTTTGCTGATTTAAGGATATATCGCATAATAATCTCCTATATATTTTTCATTTTCTGCTGCAGTCTTAGATTAATATAATTGTTGACACACAAACAATGTTACAATAAGCGAAGCTTGGTAAAACAGTTTCCCTTTAGGACGCTAACTATAAAACCATGAGACAGCACAGCTGTGTCAGGAAGCAAAAAGGAAGGAGCGAACAAAGCAAGACTGTAGAGAGAGAAATTGCTACAGGAAATAGACAGCAGCATGATGGGGCAGATTAAAATACCTCCTCCCACCCTGACCATACTAATCAGAATTTAAAAATCATGGAAAAAACACTCAAACTGGCAAGTTAGGTCAGATTAAATATTTAACACCAAATCACTTATACTGGCCCCAAAGTGCTGTGCCTAATTTTCTTAAAGCAGCCAAAAACATCACTGGAGTTTAGCATTTTATGACCATTAAATTGTTCCTTGCACCTTTATAGGTGGATGTAGCCTATGAAAACCCTGTTCAGTTAAATCTTTTCCAACCTTCTTGCTCCCACTACACACTGCTGCACTAATGCATGCAACACGACACTTTGAAGGCCTTGTAAGAAGAAGTCTAAAGGTTTATCCATCCCACAGTGCCAAAATTAAATCCTTTGGGGAGGCTTGGGTGAAGTTGGCTGATTGATAGCTCAGAGCTATTCCAGTGGTTCAATAATTCCACTTAAGGTTTGGTTAGGCTGGAGCCTTCCCATAAACACAGAAGAAAGTTTGAGATACGGTCAGAAGGCACAGGGCCCTGTTGGATTTCAAGAGAATGTCAGTGGTAGCCTAGTATGACTCCAGCACTATCACAAATGGAGAGCATGTTCTTCAGACGTATGAATTATCACGTGTCTTTTTGTCTCACTCCAAAAGAAGAGAGAGATCTGGCTTCTATCAAGACCAAACATTTCCAGGGTTTACCCACCACCAACTGCATGCAGGGTGTGACACTGCTGATATCTATTGACATGTCTAATAATTTAAAGGACACTCATTTACTCCATTTGGTATGCATGATACTAAATTAAGTATGGTTCTGAGGCTCTCAGCATTTCTGACACAGGTTGAAAACTCCGTCATACAAACAGCAACAAAACCAGCAGCCTCTGCACACTGTCAAAGCCAAAAAGAAAAAAACTACAAAAAGAAAATGAAAGCCCAAATAGCACATCCACTCAGAAATACCAACCTTCACCATTCCCCTACCTCCTCAAGGAGTTATGGAAATAGTTTTGCATAGTATCCTATAAGTCAACAGCTGTGGGCTGTGTCAGACCAAGAGACCCTGGGGATTTTCGCCTTCCTCTTCAGCATGGGTCACTTGCAGGTTTAAACTAGTGTAAATGGTGGATTCTCTGTAACTTGAAGTCTTTAAATCATGATTTGAGGAGTTCAGTAACTCAGCCAGAGGTTAGGGGTCTGTTACAGAAGTGGGTGGTTGAGGCTCTGGGGCCTGCAATGTGCAGGAGGTCAGACTAGATGATCATGATGGTCCCTTCTGACCTTAAAGTCTATGTGTCTAAGGGAGAAACAAATTTAAAAAAAAAACCACCTTCATGAAGATATTTTCTGTATAGTGTTTTTAAATTAGTGTGTTTTATTATCTCTCAAAACCGCAATTGAGATTTATGCTGATTGATGTGTATAGACTGTGATATACATGTATATATTGGGCCTGATTCTTCTCTCATGTACCTAAATTTAACACCACATATCTCTGTCGACTTTCTCATGGTTTACATTGGTGTGATTGAGAGCAGAATCAGACCCAGACAGAGTGGATGGTTTGGGGGAGCAGGTGAACACACACACGTGTGTGTGTTTTAAAAGAAACTTAAAAATAATTGACTTGACGATAAAGTAACTAGCTAATTGATCCTCCTGTAGGTAATGGACGACAGGTGCCACAAAAGCCTCCTAGAGGCAACACACGTGGTCCACCCCAGTTAGTGATTCCCCCACCCCCACCTTACCCTCCTCCTGACACAGACATTATGGATCCAACTGACTATTACAGTGAAGCACCCGATGTTACAGCACCAACAAACCTGGTACCTCAACGTATGTTTAAATATCTATGTATTTGCTTTTCAATTCTTTTAGCGATTACTGTCAAGGATAGCTTTTCCAGACTTTCCTCTCTGTTCTCCAGACATACATGTTTTTCTTTTCCAGCCTCTCTTCTTTAGAAATGCTCAATGCATTATATTCATATGATTGATTAATATGAGGCAAATGAAATATTTGCTTATAGAAAATATTGCTACAGCGGCTTAGCTCTTATTTGGAGATGTGTAAATATGACTGTCAAAACATGCAGTTTCATTCATTTCAGACAAAAATGTGTGGTTTAGTATTTGATTTGTTTCTGCATGCGCGTTCTCCCCCTCCCTCCAAAGACATACAGGTGCAATAAACTATTGAGCAGCCACTGTAATCTATCAGACTAGCATTTCCCAAGCTTTTGCAAGCTGAAGCCCCCTTTCAAGAAAATCAGTCACACCCACCATGTACTGTTAAAGGTTTACTCCCCTTAATATGTATATGTATCGACATGGCTCCAATAACTTCACTGGAGCTTTGCTGATTTAAGGATATGTCGCCTAATATATAGTGTATCTTCCATGCCCACCTGGCTAGCCCTGGGTGCACGCTCTACCTTGCGAAATCTTCTTATCAGACAATGCGGTGTGATAGTTGTGGCATTCTTCCTTATTTGTGTGAAACATGGTTGTATTTTCAGAGTTATCATATAGACTTGACTGTTTTCAAATCTTGGTTCATGATCTAAGACTCAGATCCTGAAAATGACTCCGCATAGGTAATCCCCCCTGCGCGCGCGCGCACGCACACACACACACACACACCCACACACACCACCCCATGAAAGTCAGCAGGGCTCTACACAGGTGCAGGGTCTTCTCAGGTGCAATAACTTGCAGGATCAGAGCCTATTTGATACGCTACCATTCATGTGGTTATCTCTGCTAATCCCATTGAGATCCTTCTCTGGGAAGCTTTCATTGCAAAGATTATACTCTAAGTAGCTCTCGACCTCGGGTTGCCAATTTTGGTTGGTCGTATTCCTGGAGATTTAATCACATGGCATAATCTTTAATTAAAGATTAACCTTTAATTCCTGGAGGGCCAGTCCTGGAGGGCTGGCAACCCTATCTACACCTAATGTATAAATGTTGGGGGAGGGGGTTTGTTGCCCACTAGCTAAACCCAATGTATTATTGTTCAATCTTAAGTAAAGAGAAGTAGAATGTCAAGTTTTATAAAGTGGGGGGGGGAGAAAAGTCTCTATGTCAAGGATTCTGCTACTAGAAAACACAACTATTAATGTGGATTAACCTATTTTATTCCTACCAATGTATGAACAAAATTCTTGTTGTCATTCGATTTTTGGTTCGATACATTGGCTTGTACACAGTGGTTCTCTTCTTAAAGATCTGTTCTGGACTTGTTTTAATCAATATTTGTGCTTCAACTGACTTTCTATCGTTACAATATTTTGCAATGCTCCTCTGCTCCACTCTGGCAATCAAATGCATTTTAATCAATTCTCCTCTGATTTTTATCATGTTTTCTGCTCTTTAATCTTATTGTCATTAACTGAGCTTTCTTGTTAATATTTGCACCCCTAGACACAGATACATGTTTTGTATGCATGTCTAAAATGATATATTTGTAGGATCCTTTTTCCTCCCTTAACTTATTAATCGGGTTGTTATGTGACCTGTTATTCTGAGTTTGGTTGAGTTTTGACTGTAGTTCACGAATGGAGACTCTATTACATCTGTTGCATGGGGTTTGATTTTTGCCCCGTGATTTGGTATGTTCTTAATGAATGAGCTGTTAACAAGCTATCTATTACGCCATGTAGAGGATGCTGTACTTAGAGCTGAAACTACAGTATGCTTTCTTAAAATGGTTTGAAACAGGCCATTTGAATAGCAGCCTTACCCATGTGTCCTTTATATGGTACCTTTTTATTTTGTCATGTTATGGACCACAAAATAAAAATACGATAGGGAACTAAAAAGTTAGTTTAAAAAGGATAAATATTTCAACTTCTTATTGGGTCAGATCCTGAAATCCATTCTTGCCTCTTACGCAGGCTGGATTACCAGAGAAGTCAAAAAGAGTTTTTACTCAGTAAGGATGAATAATTGATGTAGTTGTAACCCTTCTGCCAGGTGGAGCAAGCAGCAACAAGGGCCGGGTTCAGTATGAGATCTCTAAAATGTAACTATGGGCACCTAGCCCATAAACTGAAATCCTAATTTGACTCAAAACTTGCACTGTATGCAAAAATCAAGTACAATAGTCAAATATCCTCCATTACCATAACATTTGGGTTTCTTTTCGCAAGCCTATTTTCCAATTTTATTAGATGGATAACATACCGAGATGTATATTTCTAGCTGACTAGTAATGCAATTCTATTTGAGGAGAACAGGGAGTTGATAAGGTGCCTGCTTCCTCCCATCCCATGTGCTGTTTTTTTTTTTAATGAAAACCTTGAGTGGCATAGCTCATATAACCATAAATGACAACACATGTGAGCGTGAACAGTTCTACAAACACCTTTCAGTAACTTAAAGCACCTCCATTCAGTAACTTAAGGTGGAGGTATCTGGTATTATCAGCCCTTTAAGGACGGTTTCTAAAGACTGAAGTTTGTTAATTTAAGAAGAAACAACAGGAGACATCCATCGTGTGGAAGCAATCTTTTCATAGATGTAAAGATTTGCATACATATAAATTAGCTCGAAATGAATGGGCTACTCCGTGGGCTGTTTTGCTAGGTGTTGATATCACAAATACACCAAAACAGTTGCAATTAATCAGTGTCCCAGTTTTTATTCTCAGCATAGATGCTAAGATTTAAATGAGCATAGAGAATGAGCTGCCCTCTCACTTCCTAGAGGTGGTCCCTAGAACATAGTTAAGGTGCATTGAAAGGGTAATGTAGGGAAGCTTGTCTGGCCACTCCTCCTGCCATGTCTGTCCTGTGAGTAAATAAATAATTTTGAACTCCCAGACTGTCAGCCTAGCACCTTCCATGGGCATTAAAATTCACTCCATGAAAATAGAGGTCCCGTGCACCTTGAGCATCTATGCATGTTATTACATTGACTACAGAGGAATTGAGCCTGCTTTTTCAGGGATGAATTTGGCCCCAGGAATCCAGGTAGGATTTTCAAAGGAGCCTATGGGAGTTACATACCCAAATACCATTTGATGTCAATTGGATTTGACTCTTTTAAAAATCTAATCCTGAAGGTTAGTTTGCATGCTAGCCATTCTTTCATTTTGGCCTTCGCTTATGTTTATATGTTTTATCATTTACTTTTTTCCCAACAGTTTATTGTTGTGCATCATTCCCTTCACACACCAAGCACGTCTGACAGAACTTGCCTCATCCTGTGACCTTCATACCTCTGACGCCTTCCGTTGCCTCTGCTACCCTGACTCTTCCATTGCCTTTCTTCCTTCCCTGCTAGAAGAGCTCCTTTTATCTGACTGAAACCTTGGCTTTCTTTCTTTTTGAACTTGCACACCTTCATTTAATTATTATTGATTATGTTTGGCTTTGTTTCACACTCATTTGTTAAGTGTATTTTCCAGAACTGAACCCTCTGTTATACAAATATGTATCCCCATCAAAAAGATTCCCCATTCATCTGTCTGTTTCTTTACAAATTATTCTTGTTGCTTTGGGTCAGTATTTAATTTGATTCAGTGTTTCAGACTTTTTTTTTTTCTTACATGCAACCCTGTTTTACGAATTTATGGAAAAGGTTCTAGTACAATTGCTCATTTTTCTACCAGGCTAAGCCTTGCATTTTGCATTTTATGTTTTCCCTTTATTGAAGCTATTTTGTGCCACCTGGATAGACCTGAAAGTGAGCGTGGCCTAAAGTCCAAGATTCCTTTCATATCTTGGCCACTTATCAAGTTACTGAGTTAAAAATAGAAACCTTAAAGGTCTGTCGGACCTATAACCGGCCTAAACAGAAAACTGAGGATAAGTACCAAGTACATTAATTCTTAGCCTCTACTTTTACTTTTCATACTAATGCTTACTTTGATTAATTTCTCCTTTATTCTATAATCACACTATGGAAACTAAAGTATTTGTCATATTTCTGTAACAAGATTCAAAACATCGTTTGCTCAAGATAAATCAAATTCTGCAGGTCTTCATTTTTCATTTCCAAAAGGAATATGCGCAGAGGATTATCGTTAAAATATGAATTGTTGGTAGGCTCGCACGCACCTAAAACTCTTTGCACTGAGGACACTTGTTCATGCAAAGGGCCCCCCAGCACATTTTTTATCTCATTCTGGATCGCAACTATGGGTTTTATGAGCTGAAACAACACACACACACAACACCCTATTCTGTCTTCATTGGTAACAGGTGTTTAAGATGTTTGTTATTTAAATGAGTGTGATGCAGAATGTGACTCTTACTTACATCACACAACATTCTTATTCTACCCTAAGCAAAATCATATGCCTTTTGGATCCTTTCCAGGTATGCAAAAAGAGGAGAAAGAAAGCAGAGTATTCGTACAAAGAGGGTGGAATATGATGAGAGAGAGTTTTGACAGGCCTTAAGGATAAAGTGAATATTATATGTGCAGTTGTACCTGTTTTAGGAGCCCACTCAAGGAAGCAACACATACTGCAGAGTCTTCTAAAAAAAAATATAGAGCGCAATTTTACTCAATATATTGTGAGGTACTTTGGGGCAGTCTCTTAAGAAAAGAGGCTTTTGTGCAGGTTTCATTGTAATTCTCCTTTCTTCAAAACTTTGTAAATGTTCCCAAAACATTGAGCTAATGTCTCTATTACTGCAGTTTTACACTGCTTGTAACTAGATTAAAATCCCTGGAGTTCCACTGGTATAAAACCAGAGTAATGCAGTTGTGAGTTGGGCCTGGTATGTTTTAAGTAGGGTTGGTCAAAAACTTTGCATCAACATTTTTGTTCAATTGAAAATTAGGTTTTCAACTAAAGAAAAATTTTCCTGGAAAGTGTCTGCATTCTTCAGAAAAAATCAGGGTTTTTTTGGGTTAGAAATTGGACCCCTGAAAAACAAAAATCTCCAGTGGAAGACTTTTGGTTTTTTGACTAAAAGCTTTTCTGTTTCCAGACAAACTTCCAAAAACAAAAAAGTTTTCAACAGTAAACCAAAAAAGTTTTGGCTAAAAACAAGAATTTAGCCCAGTGTCTTTGAAACATATGACAGCTATTTTGGCTTTTATCTTGAATCATTGATGTTAATGGGAGCTTGGCAACTGACTTCACTGGGAGGAGGAGCAGGCCCTTTATGCACTAGGGTAGCGTCTTAGGTTAGCATTGATGGAAGTATACATTGGTTGGTTTTGCTGCCCATATTATTCCATGAGGACTGTAGAAACATAATGAGAATTACATGGGCAAGCTAATACCAAATTGACTGCAAGGACTATTGAATTCCAACAAAGTGTGTTTGTCAGCTCATACTAAGCTGAAAAATGAATGGGAAATGGTATTCAGCATTTTGCTTCTCCACCAAATAGAGTTGGCCAGATACTTTCCTTCAGCGCCAAATAATTTGGGATGGTCAAAAGAACTGTGTTTGAAAATGTAAGGACTCATTTGACGAAGGGAGGGGAGAAATATGTGGATCGTTTATAAATCAAAATACAAGTCTATGATTTGAATTCCAATACATAGTCTTGAGATATGCTAAGTGCCATTCGACTTTGCATTCAATAGAGTTGTAGGCATTCATTACTACTCCAGATTAGGCTTTGGTGAAACACCATAGGAATCGTCAGGTGTTACTGTAACCAGAGGGAGCCCATGTTGTCCCTTGGATGCAATAGGCCCCTAGTGAAACTAGTAAAAAGTTAATTTTAAAAAATGAATATTGAGTTATAACACAGTTTCCATGTTTTCAAAGTTCCATAACAATCAGAAATAGTTTAGTGTGTGGGGGGGGTTCTTTTGCAAAGGTAAAGGAAAGAGACTCTTTCTAGATATTGTCTATAAATTCTTATAAATAGAGAAACTATGAGAAATACATTTTGTATGCGATGTTACTGTAATGACTATGTCCTGGCACAAACCCAGATTGCTATCAAGTCTCTCATAGTTTTGTTTGTGTGTGTATGTGTGTTACCTATATGACAGGTTTCAGAGTAGCAGCCGTGTTAGTCTGTATTCGCAAAAAGAAAAGGAGGACTTGTGGCACCTTAGAGACTAACCAATTTATTTGAGCATAAGCTTTCGTGAGCTACAGCTCACTTCATCGGATGCATTCAGTAGAAAATATAGTGAGGACATTTATATACACACAGAACATGAAAAAATGGGTGTTATCATACACACTGTAAGGAGAGTGATCACTTAAGATGAGCTAATACCAGCAGGAGAGCGGGGGCCGGGGGGGGGGGGGAGGGTAGAAAACCTTTTGTAGTGATAATCAAGGTGGGCCATTTCCAGCAGTTAACAAGAACATCTGAGGAACAGTGGGGCATGGGGGGGGGGAATAGTTTTACTTTGTGTAATGACCCATCCACTCCCAGTCTCTATTCAAGCCTAAGTTAATTGTATCCAGTTTGCAAATTCCAATTCAGCCGTCTCTTGCTGGAATCTGTTTTTGAAGTCTTTTTGTTGTAATATTGCGACTTTTAGGTCAGAGATCGAGTGACCAGAGAGATTGAAGTGTTCTCCGACTGGTTTTTGAATATTATAAGTCTTGACATCTGATTTGTGTCCATTTATTCTTTACGTAGAGACTGTCCAGTTTGACCAATGTACATGGCAGAGGGGCATTGCTGGCACATGATGCATATATCACATTGGTAATGCGCAGGTGAATGAGCCTCCGATAGTGTGGCTGATGTGATTAGGCCCCATGATGGTGTCCCCTGGGTAGATATGTGGACACAGTTGGCAACGGGCTTTATTGCAAGGATAGGTTCCTGGGTAAGTGGTTCTGTTGTGTGGTGTGTGGTTGCTGGTGAGTATTTGCTTCACATTGGGGGGCTGTCTGTAGGCAAAGACTGGCCTGTCTCCCAAGATTTGTGAGAGTGATGGGTCATCCTTCAGGATAGGTTGTAGATCCTTGATGATGCATTGGAGAGGTTTTAGTTGGGGGCTGAAGGTGATGGCTGGTGGCATTCTGTTATTTTCTTTGTTGGGCCTGTCCTGTAGTAGGTGACTTCTGGGTATTCTTGACAGGTTTCAGAGTAACAGCCGTGTTAGTCTGTATTCACAAAAAGAAAAGGAGTACTTGTGGCACCTTAGAGACTAACCAATTTATTTGAGCATAAGCTTTCGTGAGCTACAGCTCACTTCATCGGATGCAGTGAGCTGTAGCTCACGAAAGCTTATGCTCAAATAAATTGGTTAGTCTCTAAGGTGCCACAAGTACTCCTTTTCTTTTCTGGGTATTCTTCTGGCCGTGTCAATTTGTTTCTTCACTTCAACAGGTGGGTACTGTAGTTGTAAGAATGCTTGATAGAGCTCTTGTAGGTGTTTGTCTCTGTCTGAGGGGTTGGAGCAAATGCGGTTGTATCGTAGAGCTTGGCTGTAGACGATGGATCGTGTGATGTGGTCTGGGTGAAAGCTGGAGGCATGTAGGTAGGAATAGCGGTCAGTAGGTTTCCGGTATAGGGTCGTGTTTACGGCGCTAATAAGCGATGGTCACATAGTGTCCAGGACATGGATCTCTTGTGTGGACTGGTCCAGGCTGAGGTTGATGTTGGGATGGAAATTGTTGAAATCATGGTGGAATTCCTCAAGGGCTTCTTTTCCATGGGTCCAGATGATGAAGACGTCATCAATATAGTGCAAGTAGAGTAGGGGCGTTAGGGGACGAGAGCTGAGGAAGCGTTGTTCTAAGTCAGCCATAAAAATGTTGGCATACTCTGGGGCCATGCGGGTACCCATAGCAGTGCTGCTGATTTGAAGGTATACATTGTCCCCAAATGTGAAATAGTTATGGGTGAGGACAAAGTCACAAAGTACTATACATATGATAGCTAACCAAATTCTGCACTGCCCTGTACTCTAAGTATAGGAGAGGGTGGAGAGAGCTTCCCTGTGATCCGCAAGCACAACTGCACAGGAACAGGACAGGTTTTCAGCTGAGTGTTCAGGAGAGTTGTGATACATGATAAAAATCTTTCCACCACAGCACATCATCAGCATGAGTTTTACTTTTCAAATGTCTTTAGGGACAATTTTAGTATCCCTCCACTTGTAAAAGTTAGAACAATTACCAAAGGTTGTGGTGGGTTCTCCATCACTGTCCATTTTTAATTTTTAAATTAAATTGATTGGTTTTTTTTCCCTTAAAGATAGACTCTGATTCAAAGAGGAATTAATTCAGGGAAATTCTTATGGCCTGTGTTGTGCAGGTCAGACAAGATGATCACAGTGGTCCCATCTGGCTTTATATTCTATGAATCTGTGAACCGTCAGTTCATTTGCTCAAGGATCAAAGGAAGAGAAAAAAGTAACAGGTTTTGTAAACCACTAAAATATATTTTATACATAATAATGTCACAGTGTTAAGGTCCAGTCTTTCAGGCCTTTCTAAAGATTGAAATGATAGCTGTGTTTCCCTTTGAAAAGCTAGAAATTATCCCTTTTCAGTGGTAGGGCTACAAGATACCAATCCTTACATTCATTATATTATTATGTGTAGAAAATCTGTCTCCAGCCCAGAACTGAATCTTACTCATCCTGGGCCTCAAGCAGATCTCATTTGGGGAGAAAATTCCAATTTAGTATTTGTGAGGAGGAGGAGGAAACAGCTCTTTGGTAGATTGATACTTGATTTATTTATTTTGGCAACTGTTTGAAGCTCATCATGGGGTTTGGAAAGTTAGAATAAGTACCAGAGGAGGTGGATTACTGGGTCTGTGATCCAGTCCTAGTTTGTGATAAATTGCACAGGCATATGATATATTTATTTATGTAACATATGCCTGTCGCCTCTCCATATATGGGGAGGGCGGTGACAATGTAAAATGAAATCTGTGGGCCTGATTCTGATGTGCCCATTAATTACATTGATACCTTCATAGATTCCAAGGTCAGAAGGAACCATTGTAATCATCTAGTCTGACCTCCTGTATTTAACACAGGCCATAGAACCTCCCCACAATAATTCCTAGAGCATATATTTTAGAAAAACTGGCAGTCTTGATTTAAAAATTACTAGTGATTGAGAATCCACCATGACCTTTGGTAAATGGTTCCAGTGGTTAATTTATCCTCACTGTCAAAAATATACACCTTATTTCCAGTCTGAATTTGTCTAGCTTCAGTTTCCAGCCATTGAATCATGGTATGCCTTTCTCTGCTAGATTGAAGAGCTCATTAAGGACCTTTTGCACTTCCAGAGCAGTATAAAAGGGCCTTAGTGTAAATGAGAATCAGTTCTTGTGTGTGTATATATGACAGTAGTGCTCTCTTTCTAACTTGGCTTCAGATCACTGCCATGACTCTCAACATATATTTAGTACATGCAATAGGTACCATATAACTTCCATACTAAAATACATGTTATTTTAAAAGATAGAACATAACTTATTCCATGTTGTTACTACTGTTTTCTAAGCTTATCACAAAGCTGTGAACTCCCCGCTCCAGGACAGAGAGCCAAACCTACTGCCACTGATTACACATTTCTTAGGCAAATGTCTCATATAGCAGAGCAAGAACACCTGTCTGGCTACATAAATCCACCATTGAAAATTACAACTAGTGACATAATTTGGTACTGGAGAAATACTATACAAGAAAATATGCACAATACCCTTCCTATTCCAGTAACCCCTCTAAAAACTGGGGTTAGTGTACACATCGCCCACTCACTGTTTGGAAGATATTGTCCTCTGTCTTTATATCCACAACCCAGAAAGAGATTGCTTTACCACTTGCTTTCAGTATACTATGCTGATATAATAAGGGAAATGATCCTGCAATGTCAGTGGGTGTTGAGAGTGCTTAGCATAAGGCCCATAACAATTCTTAAGTCCATACAGAATGTTAAGTCTTCAAAGTATGTACAAACACTAATGAATCCCCTATAGCACTCTGATGCGCCTTGAATGTAAAAGATGACATCATAAACCTATTCCTGTTGTACATACTCTAAATCCAGTCAGCAGTTCCTAAAATTTGATCACAAATCCTTTCACTTGCCCACAGTTTAAGAAAATTCTGCAGAAAATGAAACTGGCTTAGGAAAAAACAGCCACCCTTCATAATGGCCCCTGTATATTCCATTATTTGTACATCTGTTCCACTACTGTGGCATTAAAGAGAATATATGACTCTGGAGGATCTGGGTCAAAATCAGCCCTGGCATAAGAGGGCATAATTCCGTTGTACTCTATGAAATTTTGAATGCTTTTGCCAAAGCTGAATTTGGTTCTTTGACTCTGGCTGTGTGATTAATTTATGAAGTGTGGAACAAACTTACATTTCACACTTTCCAGCCTAACTGGAAGCAGGAAGTACTAGAACTCTTTCATGGAACTCTGTTCGTGTGAGATTTTCAGCCCAGTCCCATGCACACAAGGGCAAGGTGGCTGAAGTTGTATGAGTGCTTGTCCTATGTGAAACTGAACTCTATATTTTTAAGGGTTGCCCCCCTTCTCAAAATAAGGAAAATGTACCCCTACCTGCCTCCTTAGCAAAGCCTTACTGATTGGAAAGCACTGAAAACATGCCCAATTGACATTTGAATTTGGAGGCTCTCCTACACACCCAAATATAGACACTCCTGTACTCAATCACTAGCAGCGCTGCACTGAGCACGCCTCCCATGTTATCTGTGTATGTGTGTTCTTTTGGAATCTCAACCTGGATCTGAATTTCAGGATAGGCCTCCTATATCTATAATGGGCCGAACCAAAACCTTGAAGGCTGACGTTTGAAATACAAATCTGAAATTTATAGCTCAGGCCCATCATGATTTAAAAGGGATCTTGGCAGTGAGGGCTCCCAATAGTGAGTGGTTAGGAGTTTTCTGATTCTCTGCCTCATGTATCTCATAATGCCCATAGCCTAGCGCTTGCCCCTCCTCAGATGCTCACTTCTTAGCTTTTCCCACTTCAGCTTATCTATCTGTAAATACCAGCTAAAATGCTCTCTTTCTGCATTCTGTCTTTTTTTTTTTTTTTTCTAAAAACTAGAGAATTTTGCCTATGTACATTCACTTCTGGGTTTAGAGTATTGGGGAGCAAAGGACTGAGGGCAGAGGCAGAGACTGTTGTGTCAGCTCCTTTTGGGAATGCAGTAACTGGTTCTTGGCTTGTATTAAGGACATACTTCCCAACCTATTGTACCCATAAGCTAAAGGTGGGACATAGTGGAAGGCAAGACCTCAGATGAGGGGTGGATGGACACAACACAGAGATGGTCATGAGGAGCAGGACGGCTATGGCTGGCACAGTCATTTTCCCTTTCATGGTTGCCAGAATAGCTCATTATGAATAGAATTGGTAGAAAAATGGTTTGTGAGAAAACTAAGAAATTGAAAATTTTGGAAAAAAAAATTCCACGGCTTTCTAAAAACAATCATTTTTATTTGAAATATTTGATTGAAAAAGTTTGGTTTTGAAAGTGTTTAAGTTTTAAGATTTTTTTTCCTTCTTTCCTTCCTTTTATTCCTTTCCCCCCTTTTTCCATTTTGCCACCAAAAAAAGGATAAAAAGGGGGAGAGGGAAAAAATCATTTTGGGATTATAGAAAAATGGAAAAATTTGGCAAAAAAATATTTTTTCTTATAAAGACGTTTTTAACCAAAAAAAATTTTTGTTGAGGGGAAAACATATTCAACCAACTCTACTTATGAGATATGTGTGTCACAATCAGGACATGAGTGTAGCGAATGAAACAGGTAGTCATCTAATGACATAATTTTAAATCCAAAACCAATATTTTCTTTGAGTTTAGTTTGTGTATGCTCGATGAAATAAAGAGTATGGCCCCTTTGAGAGAGAGAGAGAGAGAGAATTCTGGGAGTTTTACTGAATATAAAAGCTAGTAGAATTGCCCAAGGTACAGAGATGCTCTCTGCACCAACATGGTTTATTGAAGCCTCTGAAAAGACCAGCCTGTGTCACTTCAAGGCCTTATTGAAGGTAGGAACTGGTAGCTTTGGGACGAAATGCAAGAACATGTTGACTATTTTGAGTGAGATATGTTAGACTTATGTTTAAACCCCTTTGGTTTTGGTTCACTAACAGTCCTGCAGCTATGTTAAATCAACCATCTGGAGCCATACAATTTCCTTTTAACAGGATACTGGTAAAACCTGTCCTACTTCCCTCTCAAAAGAGAAAAGCTGCAAGTGTGTTTTCGGAGAAAAACTTAATCCATTGATGATGAGAGTCTGTGAAGGACTAGAGCAATCTGCTGATTAAGCATTGGCCATATGCGTAAAAGAAGCTTGGGGGTAGCTTTCATTTAAGTACCCAAGTTTTCCAGATGAAAACATTTGATTAAAAGAAATGCATACACTGTAATTTGCTTGTTTGCTCCACTCCCTTGTGGACATGCCCAGCTTCTTCTGTACTTGGCAACTTTCCTGTGCTATGTACACCAAACTAAAAAATGTGATTCAGATATTCCTCAAATGAAATCACCAATCACATTCACTTTCCCACACTCTCAAAATACTCTCCAGAAAAAGAAATAAAGTAACTTCTCTTCACTTTCATTGTGCATGAAATAAAAATCTGTTTGTAATACACATCTTTGACAATACGATGTCAATAGCATACATACAGTACACATGCCTATGATGTGTTTTCATTCTGAGTGAATTTAGTACCTGTAAAAAAGTTACCGTATTGATTGTACTGGCGACTAAAGCCCTGCCTCTCACTAAGTACAGCACATACACCGGTAACTAATCACCATCCCGCCAGCATAACTAAATCTTCTTCTGAAGAGGTCACTCTTATTCAGTGCATGGCCTCTTTGCTGAAACTGTAAGCAAGATTTCCAGTCATGAGGGTGCATTTTATCAGGATCAGTGGATCTATGTGTTCTCCCTGGAGCTCATAGAGAATTTTCCAACCAATGGAAAGAAAATAGCTTTTTGTCTGGGGAAAAAAAGGGTTTGTAAGAAAAACAGAACCAAAAAATGGCATTTGAACGGAGAAGGGGAAAGGAAAAATGGGGGTGGTGGGAGAGAAGGGGATGGGGGAAAAACACTGAAAATTAAATCTTTTTGTTTAAAAAAAAAAACGCAACTAAATGGGTTGGGGATTTGGTATTTTCCCCCTTTCTCTCCCTTTTTTGTTCCTCTGTCCTTGCTCCCCTTTGTCAAACATTTTTCACCAAAATCTTTTTGAAATTCTCTGTGAGGTGGGGGAAATGATTTTTCTCAGCCATCCCTAACCTGGTCTAAGACCACTAGCTCAGTTGCAAGGCTTCATTGCACTAAACCATTTCCTTGAGCCATCCTGTCTTTTATGGGGAAACGTGTATACAAAAACCTCAAACTCCAGATATGGCCTTGATCCAGCAAAGCATTCATGAATGCTAAATTGGGTGCCCCACTGTGTAGCACATATGTGATTGTTGGTTGTTGTTTGAATTACAGTAGAACCTAGGAGCCCCAGTCATGGACCAGACTCCGCTGTGCTAGGTGCTGTACAAACACAACACAAAGACAGACCCTGCCCCAAAGAGCCAACTGTCTAAACATATGACTACTGCAGGATCAGACCCTTATAATGTATACTATGCATGAAGGTCTACAAGGATCTCACACACACGCTCAATAAAAAGAATTGCCTTCCCCATATTTAAAATATCCTTATAAATATAATAGCTGAAAATAAACCACTAGCCAAACTATACCTGAAAGTCTGTGGTGCATTGTTCTTTGAACAGGAAAACAAACAGGCCTGTTCTATCACCCAGAAGGTCCAAGAGGAAAAGAAGGTCAATTCACATAAATCAAAAGAGACTAGAGTAGAGCTCGAAGTCTTTAGACATGGAAATGTCTGAAAGGATGCATAAAATAGATCTATATTTAAGTTAGCTGTTGAAAATCTTCTATGAGCATATTTGTTATTGGTGGTTTTAGCTGAGGTGTATGTTTCTGGCCAATAAAGTGAAGTTATTTTGGGTCACCTACCTAATTAGACACAGAGGTTCTGTGTGAAACGTTTAGTTTTCTGGATGTTCTAACTGTTACTTTGGGTGATTATCGATGGTATTCTATATGTGTATAGAAATAAAGAGGTAAGGGGAAACAATGGATGAGCTGACTGTGGAGCTAGAGAATGATGTCACAATTTATAATGGCCTGTGTCTGTATGAGAACGGATAAATAGAAAGTTTGACGCACAAAACTGGACAGAGTGATAAAATTCCTTCCCGTTAGGCACAGCCCCAGTCTGATTTTTACTTTCAGCCAATAGCATAATAAAAATATTAGTGATGGCTTATCATGGGCTGATGGCAACTTCTGGACTCCCTGTAATTATAATTACCCATAAAATGATTCACATTGCTGACTGGAGGCTAAATACTATTTGCTTTATTCAGGCAGCAGTCCCATTTGCTGCAAGAATACTATTTATGGGGATAAGGCGAACAGGATTTGACCACATAAATACAAAACTGATGTCCAAAACCTGTCCTCAGACAGTTGAGTGCAAGTCCCACTGACTTCAATAGGAGTTAAGCATAAGTGAGTCTGTTTCTTACAATTAGATCAGTGCAAATCAGTAATAACTCTGTTTTTAAGTGAATGGAGTTACACCATTGTAATAGGAGAATCAGGCCCATGAGAAGAGAATTTGCCCCTAACTTACAAAACATTTGTCTCCTCTTGCTGACTTTGCTGGCAGCTAGTCCATTCGGAAGGAAGGCATAAGTACAGCATGAATGTGTTTTATGTTCTTACTCTGGATTGTCCTAGAAATATGAATCTGTCTTAGGGATTTTAGGGAATTCTTAGCAATGGAAAACATCAGTAAGAAAAAGATGAATTGAATAAACCAGAATGCACAGGGGATCTCATGGTGAAGTTTAAAAGAGAAAGGTTTAGAAAATGGGCTCTTTTCTGTGGTTTTTAAAATCACCTAATAAAATGTTGGTTTGTAACAGAGATGCATTAATCATTTTTACTTTTAACCATGATACTGCATGTGTTTTTCATGCAATTTTATCCATGCTTAAGTCTTTGTTCTCCAAGGTGGCTACTGAAAATCACCTTCACAGTCCATTTGTTCAGATCTTGAAGCATGCTTGGATTGCAGCAGACCACCTCTGTAAAGGATGCAGTTTGCCAAAAACTACCATTTAAGACTAACAGTTGCCAGCAAAATGTGGCTAGCAGCATATTTCTCAACCAACCCTTATTATATAGGGAAGTTTCTGTTTTTAGATCTTCTGTCTCACTGAGACTTGCTGGAATCCCCTTTATCAATCACTGCATATTACTAGAACTACATGGAATAATATATGAAGTGGAAGTCTGAAGAAATCTGTTAAATATTCTTCACTGTATTCCCATGTTATCCTGATCTGTGTTGTCTCCTTCCTTTTCATAATCTGTTGAACATTATAGCTTAAACCCTATCCTACATAGGGCCAGGTAAGGCAGGCAGGGTACCCAGTGTGAGTGGCTACTCCATATACTTCTCAGTCCCAGGGTATCCCCTACCTATTACTGTCCACAGAGCAGGAGAGATGGAGTGGGGTTTCTGAGTACAGAGAGAGCCCTCAAGTCAGAGCTACTCTGCACTGAGGGTGAAGTCAAGGAACTTCATCTCGATGCAATAAAAGCCAAGGAACCAGCAAAGGGACTCAGAGTCACAGGTATGGGTAGTGAGTGACAGAGAAAAAATGACATTTTAGATCAGCTGAACTCTGGAAAGGTGGGAGATCAGAGAGAAAGAGGCTACAGTAGTTGAGGTGAGAGAGGATCAAAGCAAGGGAAAGGGTGATTTTGCTCATGTAGATTAATTCTCCATTCCCTGTTAAATCTGCCTTTTTTCTGTTTGATAGCTTGTGGTGAAAATAAGTATCAGAAATGGGAAGGAATAACAGCTATATTGTTTCCTCTAAGACTCCTCAAAGACTTGGTAAATAAATTTTAGAGTACCATTTTATAGTGGAAATTTAGCCATATAATAATAATTTCCACTAGGACTGTCGATTAATCGCAGTTAACTCATGCGATTAACTCAAAAAATATTAATCGCGATTCATCGCAGTTTTAATCGCACTGTTAAACAATAGAATACCAACTGTAATTTATTAAATATTTTGGATGTTTTTCTACATTTTCAAATATATTGATTTAAATTACACCACAGAATACAAAGTGTACAGTGCTCACTTTATATTATTTTTATTACAAATATTTGCACTGTACAAATGACAAACAAAAGAAACAGTATTTTTCAATTCACCTCAAACAAGAACTGTAGTGCAGTTTCTTTATTGTGTAAGAACAACTTACAAATGTAGATTTTTTTTTGTTACATAAGTGCACTCAAAAACAAAACAATGTAGAACTTCAGAGCCTACAAGTCCACTCAGTCCTACTTCTTGTTCAGCCAGTCGCTAAGACAAACAAGTTTGTTTACATTTAGGGGAGATGATGCTGCCCACTTCTTATTTACAATATCACCTGAAAGTGAGAACAGCCAGAAACTTGATTCTCCAACACTTGATTCTCCATTATACTGTAATTTATGTAAGCTATGCTGTGAGAGTGGAGGTGTAACCTGCAAAATGGGTATGGTTCATGAAATAAATCTACACTGCACTGATTCTCCTGTTTGAGGACAGTTGCTCCAAGCAGCTGGAACAAATTAAAGCAACCTTGAGACTACAGTAATCACAAGCACAAAGCATGTGTACAAGGAGAGCATCCAATGATTTAATACTCCATGTCTGCCTTTCTGCTGATGTCCCAGGTAAGACTTGTCCCTTTTTCATGTTTTCCTGGCACAGAGATGGTAGATTTCTGGTAGGTTTGCTTTTGTGCAATGTGGAAAGATTGTCTTCGTAGAACCTATTTGCATAGGAAATGTACGTGTGTAGTGTCCAAAAGCCATTGAGGATTTGTGCAGACAGGAGATGTAGGAAAGGGGGAAAAGTGGCTAAAGCATCTGAAGCAGATTATTGTTTATTAAAGTGAGCTCCTCCAATATTCAGCCAGTAATGTTTGGAGTGGGAAAGGATCATTTTGCAGGTGAATGCTGAGTCTTGCACTACCATGGATTTGGAGGAATTTCACAGTAGCTTGTGTCATGGAAGTGAGAATTTTTTTCCCTAAGTGCCATTTTTCTCTGCCAATTTATTCTGCACGTTAGTTAGGAACTGCTTGTATCTATTTTCCACAAAGCCAGCTGACTTTCTTCATCTCATGCTGCTCTCCAGATTCCCTGAATAGCAGTGATGAGATCTGTTCAGGGACTACTATATCTCTGGGCTGGTGTAGACACAAGGGAATGAAGAGAGGGTTGGGAATTGGGTTATGGTTGGAGGGTCTTTCTCCCATTACCTATGTATCTGCATTTGTGGCTATCTGACACACACCACCATTGAATCAGAATGGTGTAACTGATTTCATTACACTGTAAAACTGTCGCTGCAGTATTCACTTTATACATGCACCCCAGGATTAAGCCCTGTGGACGTTCCCTGCACGTGCTACATCTGGGGCAAAGATAGACCCCATTCCTTATCCCACAAAACCAACTGAGGCTCAGCACTATAAACCCACTTGTTTCCTGGGACAGAGCTGTAATGGAAGGCTAAACTGTATTATCCTGTTCAGCCACTAGGTGGCACAATGTGAAAACTACGTTATTTAAACTAACCTCAGTCATACCAGGCAGAGCATTAAAGGATTTTATGATGAACACATTTGGTATGATAAGTAAGCTTTGTAGCCAGTCCATGTCTGGCACAGAAGTACATGACATGATGTCAGGAGTAAACTAATGACAGAAACATAAGGAAAACACCAATAAAGGTTGCAGACGGAAGGAACAAAGCAACGAAGGTTCGAGGGTCTCATCAACTTGCCACTCTTGAATGCCCCAGAGAACTTCACCTTTGACAAACCTTCACAATGGACAGACTGGAAGTAGAATTCTGCAAGATTTCAAATTGCAAACAAACTCCACAAAGAAAACTGAGATTATACAGGTATCTTCTTTAATGTATGCTCTGGAAAAACAAGAAGAGCAATATCTTTAAATCCTTTGACTGTACTGAAGACAGTCACAAAGATGACTATGAAAGGATTCTGGCTATGTTTGATACATACTGTATACCTCAGAGAATTATGGTTTATGAAAGAGTATGTTTCCACCCGAGAATTCAAGAACCAGGAGAAAATGCTGAATGTTTTATAAGAGTTCTGCATATATTGGCTGAAAACTATGATTTTGGGAATGCAAAATATGAAAATATAAGACTGAGGCTGGATATTGGATTAACAAATAAAAACCTTTCTCAGAAGCTGTAACTGAAGAGAGATTAATCCTAGCCACAGCTATATAGAGAGCAAGGCAGTCTGAGCTGATGAGACAGCAAAACCTAGAGTAACTTGACAAACTTGAAAAACCTGAAAGTAGCTTAGAAACTGTAAAGAGACACTTGAATGTTAAAAGTCATTATCATAAAATCCCCGAGGCAAGCAGAAATAACTTAAAAGCTAACAGGGATAAATTCCAGCCTACATGCACAACGTGTGGAAAAAGTCATATCCCAGGAGATAATACATGTCCAACTAGAGGCATAGAGTATAATAAATGCATGAAATATGGACAATTTTCATCTGTTTGCTGCACCAAAGCAGTCAGGGAGTTTACTCATATTATAGACATTCAAGAGCCATAGTTTCTGGGATCTGTCTCTTGTGATGACATAGAGCCTGGCTGGAGAGTGAAACTGAATATTCATGGCAAGACTATCGACTTTAAAAATGACTCCGGAGCTGATGTCACAGTCATCTCAGAAGGGACTTACAATCACCTTCAGTCCCTCACAGAGCTGAAGTCACCTGACATAGCTCTGACTAACCCTGGAGGTATTCTGAACTGCATGGGCCAGTTCACCACACAAACCGCTTACAAAGACAAAAGCTATGCATTCAGAGTGTATGTGATCAAATGGCCACAGACCAACAGCCTTCTCAGCCTCAGTGAGGCAGCCATGATGGGCCTAGTGAAAAAGGTAGAAGAACTCGATAGGGAATATTTGGTAATATTGGACTTTTGAAAGGCAAGCCAGAACAAATAATCTTAAGAAACAATGCTGAACCTTACAGGTGCACACACCTTGCAGGATTCCTATGCCATTACCTCATAAAATGGAAACTGAGTTAAAGAGAATGGAGCAGATTGGCATAAGTGAGAAAATCTCTGAGCCAACAGCATGGTGTGCCCTAGTGTAATCAGTTATAAAGAAAAATTGAAAAATATGAATCTGTGTGGATCTTAAGACTTAATGAAGCAATTTAGAGAGAAAAATATTTCCTCCTCAGAGTGAAAGGCACTACTGTATTATCCAAGCTGGATGCCTTGAGTGGATTCTGGCAAATTCCTTTAGCCAAAGACACTGCTAACCAGACTAAATTTATCACATCCTTTGGGAGGCTTTGCTTTCAAAGATTACTTTTTGGAATTATCAATGCACCTGAAATTTTCCAAAGAAAGATAGCAGAACTGTTAACAAACACAAATGGAGTTGTAGTTTTCATGGGCAATCTTAGATGAAAGAAAACGAGAAGACCCTCAATGAAGTCCTAAGCCTAATCAGACCATCTGGACTAAAGCTAAACAATGAAAAACACATTTTCCACTTACCCCAAATTGAGTTTTTGGGGAAAACAATAAATAAAGATGGGAACGTAACCCTGAGAACGTAAAAGCAATTTGAGAATTGAATGCGCCAACTAATGTACCAGAATAGAGACATATACTGAGAATGGTAAATTACCTTGGTCAATACCTACAAGACAAAACCACTGAAAGAACTGTTAAATTCCAACATTTCTTGACTATGAGGGCCAAATCGAGAAATTGCCTTCCAAAAGGTAAAATAAATGATCTCAACAGCTCCAGTTCTCAAGTACTGTGATGTGAACAAACCCACAAGGTCAGTGCAGATGCAAGCAGCTATGGCGTAGGTGGTGTTTTGTTGCAACAACATGGCTCTGAGTGGAAGCCAATTGCATTTTGTTCTTGCACACTCACGGTAGCAGAAAAACCAATATGCACAGATTGAAAAGGTGTGCGCAGTAAGAGTATGGGCCTGTGAGAACCTTTACAGATATCTGTGTGAACAGGATTAGTTTTCACTGATAACAGACCATAAACTGCTTGTAACCCTCACCAATGGAAAAGTCCTTGATCAAGCACCACTGAGATGCCAACGTCCATTGCTATGGTTAATGCCATTTAACTCGATTGTTAAATATGTCCCTAGGGAAAATCTGATAGTAGCAGACACTCACACAGAGCCCAACATCACACTCAGTTACCTGTGAACTCTAAGATGACATAAAAGTGTTCATGGAGGGCCTGGGTGCATGCAGAGCATTGTCAGAAAAGACACCACACCACCTTCAAAAAGCAACCTCACAGACACTCAACTTCAAGGAGTTCTAAATTACATTGGGGTGGCTGGCCCAAGTATCTAAAGGACACTAAGAAAGTGACAAGAGACTACTTTGTGGTATGTGGACAATTAAGCAAGTCAAATGGACTCATGATTAAAGGCAATTACCTTGCAATTCCAAACGAAATCAGAGGAGAAATCTTAAACCTCATTCATGAAGAACATCAAGGATTAACTAGATGGCCCAACCAGTAAATGGCCCAACCAGTCAGTGTGGTGGCTGGGCATCAGCAAGGACATAAAGAATAAGTATCTGTATGTGAACATTGAAGAACTAACAGACCAACACAACACAAAGAACCTTTAATAAAAATGCCTCTATGAGACAGATGTTGGAAGAGACTAGCTGCAGATTTCTGCAAATTCGTTGGGCATCATTACCTCATCATCATGGACTATTTTCTCATATATATAAAAATAATGTACTTGAAAGACATCACATGTTTCAGTGTTATTGAGAAACTGAAGTGCACTTTTCCTCATTTTGGTATTCCAGAACAATGACAGTGGTAGACAATGGATCCCAATTCACTACAGTAGAATTTAAATTCTTCGGAAGAAAATATGATTTTGATCATATTACTAGCACCCCACATTACCCATAAGCAAATGGAGAGGCGGAGAGAGCTGTACAGACAGCCAAAAAAATCCTATAGCAGGAAGATCCATTCCTTGCCCTTCTAAGATACAAATCAATACCAGTAGCGACTACTGCGTATAGTCCAGCACAACTGCTGATGGGAAGACAATTCAGAACTACTGTTCCAACTTTGGAAAAGAATCTTTCTCCAAAGTGGCTAGACATGAAGAGAGTAGCCAAATTGGACAAAAAGACTAAAAAAGCTTATGGACACTTTTACAACAGACATCACTGAGAGAACTGACAGATCTAGAATCTGGTGACTGTGTTCATGTCAAATTGGGTGGAGAAAAAGGATGAACCACTCCAGCTGTCAAAAAGAAAAAGAATCCAGGGCCCAGGTCATGTGTGGTTGAGTGTTCAACAGAAACCGTCAACATCAACAGAACAAACAGTTCAGATGGTAGATGCAGAACAAGAAGACTCAAGGATTCCAAACTGATGACCACAGCCAGCTGTTGCAACTAATGGACAGCCAAATGACCAAGTTGTTACATGTTGGGGTTGTGTAATAAGAAAGCCAGTACAATTCAGAGATGCTTAACGGATTAAACTTCAAAGACTGCGTGATAGTGTACATATTGTAAATGGTAGGATTGTCGAACTTAAAGGGAAAGATGTAATGGAATGCTAAACTGTATTGTACTGTTCAGCCACTACGTTGCAATGTGTAAAATACTTTATTTAAATGAACCTCAGCCATACCTGGCATAGCATCAAAGGATCTTAAGATGAACACATCTGGTGCATGTAAGCAAACTCTGTAACTAGTCCATTTCTGGTACAGAAGTATATGACACTCTGGAGAAGTTAAAGCCTTTCATGTGGAGGCCTCCAGATCATAATGGCAGCTGCAGAAGCTGCACTCCCATGGGCTCTGATTCTGGCTGGTGTCCCTGAGCCCCCGCTCTCAAAGTGTGTGGAGTTGATCGTGCCCACATGCAGACTAATCCTGAGTATGCCAGCATTATGCTACACTAGGATGCTCTGGAGTAGGAAGGGGGACTGCACTGCAAAGAGCAACCATGTTTATCTGCTCCTGGCCCATGGACCCCAGTCCTTGCAGAGCAACCACAAGGAGAGGTAAAGCCTCAGAACTGGATCTGGGTTCCCTCCGCTGATGCCCATATGAGAAGACATACCTATGCTATCTCTGACTGAGTTAGCATGTTAAAAATAGAGCACAGCTCTGGCAGCAAGAGTGGTGTGAGGGGCTTGCTCACCCCCCAGTATGTGCCTAGCATCTCAGATAGGTACATATTCAGAGCAGCTAGCCCCTTCTACCGTTCACATCAGAGCTATTGTGGGTATGTCTCCTCAAGCTGGGAATCACATCTGTCACTCAAAGAGTAGACAGACCCATCAGCTGAATTCTCCCCTCAGTTACATTAGGAAACCTGACTAAAGTAAATGGGCCTGTACTGGCATAACTCAAGGGAGAATTTGGTCCATCTTGTCTTATATTTTTTTTTTTTTTTGCTAATTCTGCTTAGTGAGAGCTATTGGTTTCCCACTTATATTCACATTAAGTTTCTAGTCCATTGTTAAAAACAAAATAATTTTTCTAGAAAATGTCTATCTTGTATGAAAATTGCTACAGTGATCTTTGTGTTACCCATTTTCATAATCTCTTGTAATATTATAAAAGTGAATTGTAGACAATATTTTTGATGTCACCTGCCTTACATTTTCTTTCTTGACAATATACTACTGAAATTTTTCCAAATATTGCTTTTTTGTGTGACCCATGTCCAACTTTTTATGACTATTGCTAATAATTAGAGTAACTGTTTTTCAACAATGTAAATATCTTACTCAAAGTTTTGAGCACTGTCACTAAAATAAGTACTGTATTGCTCACAAAAATACTATAATGAACCATTTGCAGTACAGCAAAACGATTTCACCCTGTGAAAAGAGAAAATTTGGCAGTGAAACAAGCAGTTGAAAGAAATCTGAAAATAATGGTTGCCCTGTTAGCACAGAGAGCAAGTACTGAGAAGAATTAAAGGAACGTTTCATTTGTAAATCCATTACAGAGCCCTGATTATTCACTAGATTGGTTAAAGCAACTATTTCCTCTTTAAAAATGCATTTTGATTTGCTGTTTCTATCATTGCTGGATATGGCAGTAAACCAGCAGTGTCATAAAAACAGAAGACGTAATTTAGAAAATAAAGCAGCTTAACCTGAATCCATTGAGAGAGTTTTGTGATTGGCTTCAGTGAGTGCAGGCTCATACGCCTAGGATATGCTTGTTTTAAAGTCTTGGCGCCTCAGTCTGACCTCATTTGAATGCAGTGGAGATACTCCAGGCTTACACCAATGTAACTAGGAAGAGGATATCTCCCCTGTCACTCATAAAATATTATATTTAATAATCAGTTTGAAATTGTTGAAAATGTAAATCAGGCAGGATAGAACTGAAAATGATGTCTGTACCATATGTAGACACTGTATATATTTTATATATTGTATGTGTGTATAATGTGTATGTGTATATATACATGGAATATCAAAATACATGCATTTGTGTGTATACAATCGGATTCTTCTCAGCTCAGGGTTTAGTGTTATCTTAATTACTTACAGTGTATGAGATTAGACTGACAAGGTTCCTTTTGTGTTAAGCAAGAGCTCACATTCCTGAGTGATGAGCTACTCTCCTCTTTGCCTCTAGATGATCACAGGAAACATTCTTAAAAACAAAAAAAGTTTGTAACTTGTGACTGACCTAATTGTGCAGTGGCAGGGCATTTTATTGCTCGGCAGGGCAGATCTGTGTTACAAGACACAATTGGGCTTTCCAGGCTCCATAACCTGGTAGGTGAGAAAGCGTGCTGTGTATTGCTGAGCACCATGTAACTCCAGTTAGAAAAGACATGGCACACAGTATGAAATGTTAACACTTATTTATCAACTGCAGGCCTAACTCTACACTATGTTACACTGGTACAACCCAAATGAAGTTCATGGAGAAGCCTGGATGTCACTGAGAGCGGAGTTTGGCCCCGTTGTATATTTATTAGCATAGACAGCCTTCCAGAGTACAGCAGTGTTTCAGCAATGTTAATTTATCTGTAGTAATTATTATCTGTGTACCAAATCCTGAAGCCCTTACTCAGTCTTTAATTGTGACCTGAGTGACAGATTCCACTGAGTAAGGATGTCAGGATGTGGCCATATATTTGCTGTTGTGTTGGGAGTGGTGTGATAAGAGGTAGAAAGGAACAAATGTCTGGGTTTTTTCTTTTAGAAGCAATTTCAATCATATCCTTACTCCTTCCTTGTTGAATAGGAAGGTGCCATTTTACATTGTCACTTTTCAGAGTAGAACTGCAGTTTAATGACCATGGGGAAGTCCTCACATTGAATCGTGTGCCTGCAGGAGTCAAAGGCTGAGACACTTGTTTCAATTCTCACTTGGGCCTAAGGGCTTGGGTGAGAGTTATTTATTTTGTTTTGCATGGTATGGGGTGGGAACTTTGGGGATCTCAAGACATTTTCTGAAACTGGGCAACTTGCTGGATGATATTGACAAGTGGAGGGCTCAGACCCATTTCTCCACATCAGGAGACATTTGCTGGGAAGGGGGGAAAGGTGGGGCTGCTGGGAGACACAGAGGAGGAAGGGGAGAATTCCACAGGCAGACACACATTGCAGGGTGGGATGGGATCACTCCAGCCAGCTGTGCTAGAACAGCAATCTGAGCATGCACAGCTCTGGCAGCAGCAGACGGACTTATTTATGGCATGTTCGTGACAATAGATGTAGCCATTTTATTGTCACATACAGAACTTCATGTATCAAGATATATTGCATTGTGCATTGCTTCTAAACCAAAGGCCACTCTGTTTGCTTCATTCTTTAAATTGCTTTCTTACTTCACTATAACATATTCCACTGTGATCTGTTCTTCTCTTACTATAGCTTTAATACATGTATTTTTCAATGTAATTGAAAAACAAGCAGCACAAACAGTATGGTGGTGTTTGTATATTGTGTATTTTCTGGTCATGTTATCCTTTTTCAGTGTTGGTGATTATATACTATGGTTATTCTCAGATCTGTGCATGTGTTGTTGCTCTTCTATACACTTTCCTGTACCTTGACCATAACATAATCAATTTACTGCCTCATTTATTTTTTAAGAATATTTTAATGGGATTTTTAAATAGGATAAAATCTTTGATTAAATGTGAAAAAACAAGAGCTAGCATCATAGAAAATAAGGTCAACAAAATTGAGTAATATCCCCTCCAAACTTGCAGTGGAGTTTTTGCAGTAGCCTCAGACATAAATATGTTTTTACAGCACTTATAGCTTTAATCAGGATTTGTAACCCTATGGATTTTATTGCTTCTGCTGTCAGAAATCAATTTCAGTATTTAATGGCATTGGGTAACTCAGCCAAGGAGAATTTTGGTTTGATTTGATTTAAATGTTATTTGAAGCTTCATTGCTAAGATACATCTTCTAAAAATAATTATTTTATTTAAAGCTCCATTTCTATGATACATCTCTTTTTTGTTTTCTCACACAGAGTGGTCCTCAGTTGATTTAAAAGATTTTTTTAAAATCCTCAGGAATAATATACTACAGCTCAAAATGTAACAAAACAGATGAAATAGTTGTTTGTCTGCATTCCTCCTCTGATTTGTGGATTCATGTATTATTTCTAAGTCTTGGGCCCTGATCCTGCAAACACTTAAGCGTGTGCTTGATCTTACCCATCATTGTAGACCCATTGGCACCAGTGGGAGTAGTCACATAATTAAAGTTCACCACAATCATAAATGTTTGTAGAATCAGGTCATAGCAGACATTTTTATCTAATCTCTGTAAATATAATGTTAATTCCTTTTGTTGAAAGAAATCTGTTTGGGACTCGAATCTGCCTCCAATCCATCATCAAAACTGTTGACATCAGTGGGAGTTCCCTGTACATGAATAAATTGCAGGATGGAGCCCAAATTCGTATATACCTTTGGGGGAATCAAAAATTGTATATTTCACTTAAAGAAGGGGGGAAAGCATAGAAAGTTAATTGAAGTACTGAGTTAACAATTATACTGTGTCTGTTAAAAGTCTCATCACTTCCATCTTTTTACAAGGTTAAAGATTGACTTGCAAAAGGAAAAATATTGTGTGTGTTCCCTGTTGTTGCTTCTTTATAAAATTGAAATGTTGGGGTTTTCTGTTCTTAATAATAATAATAATTAATTAATAATACTTAGGTCTTATATAATTCTCTTTGTTAAAGATTAACATAACTCTGCCCCTTTGTTTGAAGGAGCAGAAAGCTTCCACTCCTAAAATCCTCCAAGAAGTTTTTCAAAGTAAACAGAGACAGACTTGAGTTTGCTGACATTTATAAAGGAAAAATGGTAAGGAAAGAAATGTGCAAGGGGATATGCAAGAGGAGAACCTCACCTTTCAGGAAGTAAAGATAGGCAAAGCCCCCATTTTTTTTCCTTTTGCAGGTCATCTTTATCAAATGTCTGCTGTTTCTGGTGGCATTTCCAGTCAAACAAGTATTTATATCAAGGGTGAAAACCAGGACCCATTGAAGTCAATGGCAAAACTCCCATTAACTTCAGTGGATCCAGGATTTCACCCTATGTTCTTTCAGTTATCTAAGCATGAGCAGTGATTTTTAGCTAACTATCTTTACTACATCTCATTCAGAGAGCCTGCAGCTCACACATGATAATATTTATGTTGTGGATGTTACGGTTTTGGAACTATCAGAGTTAGAGGAGACAACATCAGTAAGCAGCTGTTTTGCATCAGAAGACACCACTGAAGACTCAGGTGTTGTGAGCTCTCCATCTGATGTCATATCTTTGGATTCACAAAATGACAATATGAAATTGAAAGACAAACCAGTGAATGGTCAGGAGGACTCGGCTGAAAGGGATGGAATTTGCGCAGCAGAGTTGTGCTCTGTGAGGAATACCTCCTGTGATAGCAACGATTCTGGAAATGCTCACCAGAGGTAAGTCCCACTTGTAAAACAATCTAAAAAAATCTCATTTGCCTTTCTTCTAGGAAAGCATTTAGCAAAGCCAGCTTCTACTTTTTGTTGCTATTTCATAACCCAATGCCAAATAAACACCTAAGGGTTCATCCTAATGAAAATGTTTCGTGCCAAAACGCCCTAAGATCACGTGCTTGTAACAACTGGCAGAAGTAACTTTTTTGTTTTAATTTGTAATTTCTTGCAAAATTCTGCTGCTCTTCAAAGCTGATTTCTCCATGAAGGCTAAAATAATTCTGTGTCATAGTTTGGTTAATTCTGCAGCAGTGATAATGTATGGGGGAAGGGCTGTAATTTTATTGCAGATCAGCATATCCACAACAACACTGCCAAGCAAGGAAACAGTGTTTTTTAGACAAATCAATATTTTCCTGCAGTTTCTTCAGCCCAAATATCGCAGCATTCAGCTAGTACATGAGAACCTGGAAACTGATTACAAACACAAGGGAAACTGACTTTTCTATTTATTTGCCAAAAGTCACATAGTGAGTCAATGGCAGAACTGAAGGAAAACTCAGTTCTTAGTGCTCTGCAGATGCAAACCAGAAATCAAGGGCAGCTATGCCACCAGCAAGGAAGGTGGTCCCAGACAACATACAGAAGGGCACCTGCTCTGTGTGATACTGCAAGATTCGAGGGGGAAAAAAGCCTGTTACTTTTTGTTTGACACAAAGCCAGTGCTCCCTCTGTTTAGTATCTAATCTATTGTACCTTCAAAAGAGCATGGAGCATTGGCCTAATTATCTCCTTCCACACATTTCTGGGGGAAAACTTGAAATAAGGGATAAATTGGCTTGCAGTCAATATTTAATCCCTAAATTTGATGATGGGCCTGATCCTATTCCCATTATTGTCAACAGGTACAGGGTCAAGACCCTATGGATGTCTTTTTGACTCTGTCTTCCATGTGTCTTGTCCTTGCTGTACAATCCATTATATATCCCCTGATAATTTCTTTATGGAGGATGACATAGACTAGCATAATAAGTATGATTAGCACTAACCACTTGATCCAAAACCCATTGAAGTCAGTGGAAAGACTCCCATTGATTTCAATAGGCTTTGTATCAGGCCCCATGAGAGGAATAAGCAATCTTCACCTGAAACAGCAAGGCCCAAACTGATTAGTTAAAATATGCATGTTCAGGCTGTTGTATACACTGCCCAAAAGTAACTACAATCTTTACTACCACAAACACTCCTTACTCATCCCCAAATTTCATATCCTAATTGTGACTTTGAAGCACAAAATACACCACAGCATAGTCCAGTAATATAGCATTCCTAATCAGTGCAAAATATTTTGCAGCATTTGGTGGCATGTTTCATGCTTCCCAATAAAATGAAAGACCTATTGCATGCCAATAAAATGTCACATACCACAGCTTAAAAGTCAACATCTGCCTTAATTTTCACTTCACAGTGAGGCAAAAACATCTCTCGTTTTGGATTCAGCTTTGCCTCTCATCCACACAAAGGTGACAAAGTTATGATTATAGAAAATGTTAGGAAATGTTACATGAAAGCAAGAGATCTAAGTTATGGATCATGTGGGAAATATCACTTTAAATTAGCTAACTTCTGTCCATGTAAAAATCTCAGTCCTCATGTTGAATTAGCAGATTCTGGGTGGTTTTTGCATGTATTACCTTTTTTTTTTTTTTTTTTAATTCACTTCTGTGAGTATGAAATCTCTTCAGATCAACATTAGGGCCCTGTGGGACCCTAAAATCTGTAACTGGTTTTAGTACTACGGCAACAGCAGCTGGTGCTGCAGTACCAGAGATGCTGACAGAAAAATCTTTGAAACTGCTGTGTTCTCTCCTACAGTGTGTGAATTCCAACTCTGCTCCTAACCTGTCTGCAAACAAACTAGTATTGAAAACAATGCCATTTTTACTGCCCTTGAGGTCAATTTCTTAAGTCTTCAAAAAAACACTTCTTAAGAAAGAAAATAAATCCATTTGTTTATTTTTTAAAAACCTGTTTGTATGAAAATCTTAGATTCATTATCTGGATTTGTGTCAGTTTTGAGCACTGCAGGAAAATTTGGAGTATGTTATTTTCAAAGCTCCTGTGTCATAGCAGATCCACTGTCTATGTAGTGAAGTCAGCTGAAGACTTTGGGATTTTATGTACTTCCTTAGATGAACAGGGACTGTAGAAATGGGCCTTCTATGCCATCCCATCTCCTCCATCTGGAAGCTGAACTCCCAGTGAAGTTAAAGTCCAGTTTTGTATGAACAGTTGATAGTAAGTTATACTTTCTTATATTTCTGTTCCTTAGCGATTGGAGCTCCTGTAGACAGCTATGCATGAAGTTCATGGAGTCTTGCTAATTTCTACCAGTTCCAGATATTAGGATCTAGCTCAACTTTAAAATTAAATTAAATTAAATTAAAATTAAATAAACTGGAAAGCATGTAATTGCTCTAAAGGACAAGTAATATGTGATGTAAAATGCCATTGTCTTGATTCACTTTAATAAACCAGGAGCCAATTAGTTTTGGGGTATATGAAAGTGCACCAATTAACAAGAATGGGATAGAGTCATCTATGGTTCTGAACTCCATTGAGCCCAGTGCAGTTACACCAGGGACTAGTTTGGCTTAGTATTTGAAAACTGATTGTAAAGGCGATTACAGAAGATTCTAAACATTTGTATTATTTTTACTAATCAATATAAAGTTGACTAAACGCCAGGCTTTATTTACCTTACAAAATAAGTATTTTCTAGGAAAACAGACCTATTACAGAAAGAAAAGGTCTGAGTTTCATTTGCACTGAAGTCACTTTACACTGGTCTGGCTGTGGGAGTAAATTACATTCACTCACTTTAAGGCCCTACTGCACTGCCCATGCTGTAAAGAGCCTATGACTAAATGAAAATCAGGTCCAAAGTGTTTACATAAGCTAATGAGTCCCACATAATGCTTAGCTCATGCTCCAGGAGGTATTCTGCAATGTTGCCTACTTTTGGCAAATTATATTTTTTAATTCATTTTGTTAAGGCTTCCAGGGGCCTTCAGGCATGGGTGGCTTTAAAAATTAAAAGATTATTTATTACTAATTATCGTAAGGGATGTGTGACTAAACTCTGAGAAAGTGCAACTGAAATGCATGCCAGCCTTTGAAATCACAGGAGAGAATTACAATCCGAGTCTGCCCATTTGATGCAAGTCAGACAAAACCATGTGTGCATTCAAAGGCAAAATCTGGCTCTTAGCATGCAGTAGACTTGTATGTGTTTGCAAGCATAAATCTATGCTCAGATATGAAATAACATGTACAACTATCTTCACACTTTCAGAAATAACAATGATTATAGCATTTGTATTTCCAACAAAGTTTTGTCAAGTAGAAGGCCTTATAGGGTGCTTACTATCCATAATACGCAGGGCAGAGAGATTTCAAAGTAAGACCCCAAATCCTGCGAGCTGCTCCAGCAGGTGACCCAAGTGCTTGAGCTGTGCAAATAATGGATTTTTTGTTTCATGGGCAATTCCAAAAAATTGGCCGCGGGAGGGGGGGGAGAGATTTTTGGATCAACCCAAAAATGAAGTATTTTTAAGTTTCTGGTGAATGAGGGGGAAAAAAGATATAGGGTCAAACAAAACATTTTGGTTTGATTTCAAGCATTTTAATGTGTTTTAAATAAAATTAAAGGACGTTTCTGAACAAAAAGTGGTTTTGAACCAAAACATCAAAACATTTATTTTCAAAAATGTCTGAACAAAATGTTTTTTGGTTTTTTTTATCAGCTTTGTTCCTTTTTCAAAAGGAATAGCTCACTGATACCGACACACATTTGTGAAATGTTTTGATGTCGCCGAATCTGCATTTTTGGCAGGAAAAAGTTTTGGACACAGAATTGCACCCAGCTTTGCCAGGTACTCATGCTGGAGTCCTGTTGCCTTCATGGGGCGTTGCCCATGCACACTGAACAGCTTGCCGGGTCACTAATTTTCAAAAATATAATTTCGTGTCTGTTTTGGGGTTAAGTAGTCTAGTGGACTGGACTGGGAATCCCATCTATTCTGGCCTCTGCCATCAACCTGCTGGGTGACTTTGGGCAAGTCACTTCACCTTTCTGTGCCTCTGGTTTCCCTCTTGCCATTTGTCTGTTTTAATTGTAAGCTTTTTGGGGCAGAAGTTGTTTCTTGCTATGGGTACGGCTACACTGAAGCTGGGAGGTGTGATTCCCAGCTCACGGAGACATACCCTTGCTAGCTCTGCTTGAGCTAGTATACTTAAAATAGGAGTGCAGCTGGTGTAGCATGAGTGCCAGCTCGGGCTAGCCGACCGAGTACATATCCATAGGGAGTCGGGGCAGTTATACGCAATTGGCTAGCCCAAGCTGCCGCCGTGCTACCCTGGCCTCACTGCTCTTTTTAGGTGGCATCTCAAGCAGAGCTAGCAGGGTACATCTACACTGGGATCAGCAACCTTTGGCATGCGGCCCATCAGGGAAATCCGCTGGCAGGCTGGGACAGTTTGTTTATCTGCAGCGTCCGCAAGTTTGACCGATCGCAGCTCCCACTGGCTGCGGTTCGTCGTTCCAAGCCAATGGGGGCTGCGGGAAGCGGCATGGGCCGAGGGATGTGCTGGCCTCCACTTCCCAAACCAAGGCCAGTGGGAGCTGCTATTGGCCGAACCTGCAGACGCTGCAGGTAAACAAACCGGCCCGGCCCGCCAGCGGATTTCCTGATGGGCTGTGTGCCAAAGGTTGTCAATCCCTGATCTACGCCAAAGTGTTTTCACAATGCTTAGCAAGTGGACTCCAATCTCAGTTGGGGGCCTTAGGATCTACCATAATAGAAAAAATTATTATAAGCATCATTAAGCATTGACCCTGAACACCCTTTCAATCTAACTCTCTTCCTTAAAATTCCTCTTTGCAACTGACTTCTTTTGATTAGCATCTCATCATGTACCTGCTCACAAAATTTTAATATATAGTATTAAATGAATAATAAGCAAACCACAGAGAAGTTAAAATGTTGCATACATAGCAATAAACACATCTCATGATCTCTTACAGTTGTAACTCCTGTCCTCCCATACCCCCTCTTTTCCCATCGTTTTGTTTGGTGTCAGCATGCTAGCTCCTTGGGGCAAGGATCGGTCAGTGTTATATGCCTGCAAAGCATCATGCACACCTACTGTGTGGAACTATATAAACAAACATTATTCAGGTTGTAAAATTAAGCAGTCAAAAGTTAGGCTATGCCAATGCAACCTTCATTTGGCCCCTTTGTGCGTATGTATTATGACATAGTCTTTAATCACACGATCACATATTATTTTTTCTGCAGGACCCTGGCCTCATTCTGTGCACAGGATGGGTAGTGCTCACTTAATGAGCAGCTATTCAATATTTTTGTTTTATCCTCTTTGCTCAGTTTGGGGCCCCATGCCTTATTTACTGCACACTATTCAAACCCCTCTCTGAAGTCAGAATTATTAATTTCCTCATGAGTTTATCTATGTTGCTTATCACTCTTGTATCCAAGTACTTCCTGAATACTAATTAATTTAGTTTCACAGCCCCCCTTTGAGATGTGGGGTTGGCATTACTCCCATTTTATACATGGGAAATTGAGACACAGAGAGATTAAGGTCAAAAGTGTCCACTAATTTTGGGTTCCCATTTCAGACTCCTAGGAACTGATTTTTTCAGAGTATTTAGCAGTATATAGCCCATAACATGTTCAAATATAGCTCCTGCTGACCTTGAAGTTGCAATTCTCAGTGCTCAGCACTAGAGCTGGGTGAAATGTTTTTAGCAAATAACGTTTTTGCTGAAAAATGCTTTTGGGGGGGCTCCAAAACCATTTGCAGATTAGGGTCAAATTTGACTAATAGTTTCAGCCAAAAAAATATGGGAAAAAGCTCAAAAAAGTCCAAACATTTTTCTTTGACTGTTTTGAAACATTTCATTTTGGCTTTTTCATCTTGAAATGGCATTCTATTTTGAAATCTGACCAATTCTTTAAGACACACACACACACAAAGGTGAAAACCACCCAAAAATGTCCAAATTGAACCAAAAACATGAAAAAAAATTGGTTTCAGTTGACCAAAATATTTTTGGTCTATTCAAAAGCAATATTTTTCAAGTTTTCAATCTGACAAAAAAAAATCCAAAAAATTGATATGGGTTCGAATCAAGCCCATTTTTTTCTAGATATTTTGGTTCAGCCCCCAGATTGAAAAATCATTTATTTTCCCTGCTCTATTCAGCACTTCTGCAAATCAGGCCCCAGAGCCACAAGTTGGGCACCCAGAAAATGAGGAACACACCAATTAGTGATTGTCTATGACAAGTTTGATTTAAGTGACTTGTTTAGCATCACTCAGGAACCCTGCCATGCAGGCAAGAATAGAGTTCAGTTCTCCAAGGCCACATTAACCATGAGACCCCCTATTTCTCTTCCTGCAGGCTCCTGACTTATTCACTACACATCTTCCAGTTTCACCAACAAATGAGGTAGGGGTCCTACAGGCAACAGCCTCCTTAATTACAAAACCCTGCTCCAGATCTAGAACTGGACCATCCTATGCACTAAATGAGGTGGAGCGCTGTAGAAAAGATAGTATGTGATCATGTAATTAAAGACTATCATAATGCATATGCACAAGGGAGCTGAATTAAGGTTGTCTGGACAACTTTAATTCTGACATTTCCTCACATTTGAGTGAGTGACTTAGCAACCTTAATAAACTTCTTTAACATAGATTTGTGTGTGTAATTTCCTAGTTTTTAAAAAAGCAAAATGAAAAAAGAGAATTTCCATCTTGTGACATCATATTGATCCCCACATGGGTCATTAGAGGGTTGGAACCTTAAGATCCACCACACAGACCTTTGCAACTTGAGCTAACAAAGTAAATGATAGCACTAGAGGGTTGCCATCCTGTATGTGAACAAGCACTAGCAGGTAATGAGAGACACGCTTTCCCGGTGAGTTTCACTTTCACACATATTTGCTGACAGCAAAGAAAAGGGGAGACTCTGGAATCTTGGCTTCCATTCCAGGCTCTTGAGGTCCATGTGTCTAGTGGGGACATACTGTTCTGCCCATTTCCTGTAAGCCTAACCCTTTCTGCCCCACCCTCTCCAACCTGTCCCTGCCTTGTCTCTTTTGCAACTCTTTTCTGTGCAAGAGAAGTGGTATACTGTGGGTTAATTCATTAATGTTTGTATATAAAGCACTCGGATAATGTTAGATGGAAGGCCTTTAGAAATGCAAAGCAGTAATATATATTAAGCAGCAACATTTTTATTTTCAGTATAGTGTTTTTTGACTAGTGAACAGGAAAGAGACCTATAGCAGGAATGTAAATTATTTTTGCTACAAAGAAACAACCCAGTTTTTCTCTCAAATATACTCATGCAGTTCCCATTACAATCATTTGGTGGTAATGCTTATATATCTGAGGACAGAACTGGGCCCACATATCCTAGTCTTGACAAGCCAGTTTCTCTTCGAGATGGGAAATAGATGCATTCAACCTTTGTGCACACTTTTACCCTCCTATAAATATAATACACTCCAATAAACCTGATAACCAAACTCTCCTGTGTCCAAAAAGGGAGTGCTGCTTGCCTTTTATTCTCCTTTAACAACACGAAAAGCAGGGATATGTGGCATTAAGACAATGGCAGAATACAGACCGAATGTTTTTTCTTTTCTTTATTTGCCTGTCACTTTCAGAAACCTTGCATTAAAGACAAATGATGACTTTGTTATCTAACCGCTCCCAAATGGAATGTACTTTCCAGTACATTAACAGCATACAATTTGGCACTGTTTGCAGGTTTTGGTCATATGAAGCTGGAACATTAAAAGTTTTCACACTGAAGTTCACTTGCACCTCAGAAAGGCGGGAGTAGGCTTAGGGGCAAAGGAGATCATTTTCTAATGTTTTGGCGGGGGGGGGGGGTCAGAACTGGAGGTGTCAGACTGTAGGCTGCCCTCTGGGATTGTGGTTGCCTAACTGTGCTGTTTTTCAGCCTTCACATTCTCTCTCAAATGGCAAATCAAAAAGCCCCTTCACCTCTGACAAGATGAAGAGGAAAACAAATGCTTTCAAAGGTTTTGGAGGACTGTTGGCTAATTTGGAAAACAGCTACTTCCACTATTAAAAAGCATTTAGCTACATTAATCACAAAAGCCAGTCCAAATGGCAATACAATACATGGAGATTGTCTGGGGTCCCCACTGTGACTTAGTTTAAATAGAAAGCCTTATTCACGAGGATGCTCTTTCAAAACCATGTTCTCAGGGCAGCCTAAACTCATTCAATATCTGTCTGCTTATGTAGCTCCCATTCCCATAGTACTACCTGTGTGTCCTCCAAGCATTTCTCCTCACGTCACTTCTCTGAGCTAGGGAAGGATCATTAGTCCCATTTTACAGATGAACAATTGAGGCATAGAGAAAGTGTTTTGCCCAAGACCACACAAGAAAGTCTGTGGCAGAAAAGGGAATTGAAGCTAGGTCTCTTGAGTCCCTGCCCGTTGTTTTTAATCATAGGATCATCCTGCTACATCAAATGTCAGGCTGGTTTCTGCAAGCTACTGAGTGCCTCTTGTGAGGTGCCAAGTGCTCTCAACACCCATTCAAGTAGCCCCCCTAAGTGGAAGTCATCAGTTCTCAGCACTTTTCAAGATAGGGCCCACGATTATTTAGCATTAATGAGCCTTGTGCCAAGATCGGACATTCTGGGAACCGCTAACCTGGGTCTTTTGATATTACTGGATGAGGGTAGAAAATCAGCATGACTGTTCTGTCTCCTTAAGGCAGTTCACATAGCCCTGCGTTACCCATTGTGTTTTTCAGCAACACTGTTCTTGTTTTGCAGCCATCCGCATCTGATACTCTATATCAAGCTTTCCAATGCTCTAAGTTCACAATTGGGTTAAATTGATCATGTGCTAAAACCCAAAAGAAGTTGCTCTAAATATAATGGCAGCGTATCTGACTGCAATTATAGTGCCTTTAACTTTTAAAAAGAAAAGCAGTATTTATGACTAGATGTATCTGAGCTTTTTCTCTTCCCCCTTTGAATTAAACTTTCTCAGAGAAGTCCTTCTTCTGTGGTGCTAATTTGACAAAATGCTGCTGTAACTTTCATTTTGTCTCCAGCTGAGAGAGTGACTGTGGAGAAATAATCACATGTTGTGGCCTCAGCTCAGTGGAGCATTGAAGTCGGTAGGTGAGCAGTTGCTGCGCTCCATCCTTTGCTCTTGCATGGATCTCTGCTAATCTGCCTAAGGAATATAGTGAGCAGCGTCCTGGAGCTATGCACATTTGCTCTTTCTAGCTTAGCTAAAAACTCAGCAGTGCTGTAATTTTCAGCACCTTGTATTGTATGAGAAAAGCAACCTAAAGTTTATCATGTTCTTTCCCAAATGAAAAAAAGTGTGTGAGAAAATGCCATTGCTAATGTTTATCCAGCATGTAAAACACAATATCAGAATAAATCTTATGTTTGTCTTGGATTCTAGCCAAAACAGAACTGTCAACAAAAGAAAAGGCTAAAGGGTCGGGAGGGAGGGTTTAAAAAGAAATTAAAGGCTCTTTTGTTTTCTTTTGCTAAATACTGTCGTGTGAAAAGTTTGTTTTAAGCATATTTATATGTCATGTGAGCTACTGGAAACCCCTAGACCTTCCCCCTCACCCAAGACACACACACATGTATTTTAAAACCATGATAATTTCGAGAAGATCCCTAATATTTTTATATGGACACTGGAGGGTTTTGTGGGCGAGAAGAATTAATCTTGTTAGAATTAAGAAATGCACAAAAAATTGCACCTTCCCTAAAGCCTTATGCTTAAGAGAAAAATAATAATAGTACAGTACTTTCATTTTCAAAGCACTGTACAAGCAACTAATTATCTTCATAACACTCCTATGAGTTAGGTTTTGTTATCTCAGTTTTACAGCTAGGGAAACTGAGGCACAGAGGTTAGGAAGCAGACAATACTCTGTCACTGCACAAGTGCACAGAGAAATTGGGAAGAAATCCCTGGTTCCCCGGCCCATTCTGTGCCTATTAAGGGGAAGTAATAATTTAGCTGTAAGGGCCAAATCCAGCATCTTGGAAAGGCTCTTACTGATTTCAATGAGAGATGGATTAGATTCTACACAATGTCCCTGAGACCACACAGTGAGTCCATACTACAGCTAGAATTGGAACTCATGACTTTCTGGTTCCTAGCCCTAGAGCACAATCCGCTAGACTTTCTGTCTGTAATGCCACTTTCCTATGTATTTTAGGAGACTGAATGAACACTGTCAGAATAAAGCATAATAAATTACTCCTGGGGGCATTCTGCAACAAAAAATTAAAAATTCTGTGCCAAAAAAATAAAAATTGTGTGTACAATATTTTAAAATTCTGTAAATTTTATTTGTCAAAATAGCACTACATAATCACGCCAGTTTCAATTATTTTGTATTTAGTTTCAATACCTGTCAGCAAGTATGTCAGTAACAATACAGACACACACAAAAATTCCCCCAGGAATAGAGAGTTAAAGAAACCCCTATGACAACCCAGTTCCTGTTTCTCTGTCCCCTTCTCCCCCACCGTCCCCCCCCCAGCCTAGCCAGGAGGTCCAGAAACCTGCACCCCTACCCCCACAGAGCCCAACCTAGACACCCGCCTCTCTCTTTCCCCTCACCCCCAGAGCACAGGGATCCAGAAGGAGAAACAGTCTGATGCTCGGTCCCAGGCTTGCACAGAGTTTCCTGCGCACCGCCCTCTCCTTCCCTCAGGGCGTGCTAGGACCTGCAGCTGCCAGGAACCCTTTTGCTCCCTCCCCCTCCCCCTCCCCCCAGCAGTGTCTCTTAGGTGTGAACTGGGCTCTGTCGGGTCCAGCAACCCCTAATGGCAGCCAGCAGCACTGCAGCCCATTTCTGTGTAGGAAAGGAAATTCTGCCTGCACAACATTAATTTCTGCAAAATTCTGCATTGCGCAGTGGCATAGAATTCCCCCAGGAGTAATACTTTTTTGGGGCAGGGGCGAGGAGTTACACATAAAACGGGAAGAAATAGTTCGGACTCTGGGGTCAAGAGGATGAGAGAACAAACAGCACATGACATTAATCATGAGGTTTAGTGCACTACTGGAATTTGCTTAGATACTACAGTGATGAGCACAGTATGAGAACCTACTCATAATAGAGCTCTGCACTGTATCTGGATAACCAAGCTCCTTGCTTAGGCCTGGTCCTACAAAGAGCTTAGATAGTTTGGTAATTTTTCTCAAATAATTAATTCCATTTACTTCATGTTTTTTTGTAAGATTGGGGTCTTGCATCCTCTGGCTTCTCCACTGGAGCCTTCAGTTCTTCAGCCTATAGATCAGATGAGGAGGAACCTGTCTTTTCTTGCTCCCTTGCCTTTCCCTGGGTCTGTTGACAAGAAAACCCAGGTTAACATAAGCATTGCAATGTGACTGGTGGTTAACACAGGTAGGGCCCGATCCAAAGTCGTGTGGAGCATCTTCAACTTCCCTTGACTTCGGTGGATGATCAGCACTTCCTAAGATCTGGCCCATTGTGTTGTTGAAGCAATGTGTATATATACTGTTCGCAGTCTGTTTCCTATATAACATTTTGGTTTGTCAGTGCTTTCTCTCTGTATTTAAACAATGGATTTTGGTTACTGGATTTGATCCCAATTCAGCACAGCACTTAAACATTGCTTTCAGAGGGACTTACATGCCTGCTTGCTTAAAGTTAAGCAGGTGTTAAAGTGCTGTGTTTTAATTCGATTATTATTCAGCACATGGTCAAATGCTTTGCTGAGCTGGTGTCTTTGGCAATGGCAAACATCTGAAAAATGTTCTGGAGCTTATTTATTTATTTGGCATATACTGGGGGCTTGATTCTGATCTCACTTACACCAATTTATATAACTTCAGGGGAGTTACTTCTGATGTACGCTGGTGTAAGTGAGAGGAGAATTGGGCTCAAGGAATTTATCTGTGCATTTAAGCACAGAGCTGCACGAATGCTGACACAGTAAAGCAAGAAAGTAGAGGTGAACTTTAAAAGACATTGATTCTGTTCATTCTGCTGTTCATCATTCAGTTCATTCTCCTATCAGTAGGAGACACTTATATAACAACAAAATGGCATAAAAAGTAAATGTGTTGAAAGAGGTTAATTAAGTCAACAACAGAAACAGGAGAGACAACCCAAAAATTGAATTCAGATGTCTATTACAAAGGGCAATAGCAAAAGGACTTTTTGCAGCCCAAGCTCAATAAACAAAAACAAAATGGCTTCTGGTAGATTCTCATAAGGACATAAGAGCTGCCATACTGGGTCAGACCATGATCCATCTTGCCCAGTATCCTGTCTCCAACGGTGGCCCATACCAGAGCTTCATGGAGAATATACAGAATAAGGCAATTATGGAGTGATCAACCCCTGTCTTTCACTCCCAAATTCTGGTAGTCAGAGATTTAGGGTCACCCCAAACATGGGGTTGCATCCCTGACCATCTTGGCTAGTAGCCATTGATGGACCTACCCTCCATGAACTTATCTAGTTCTTTTTAAAAACTCAGTTATACTTTTGGCCTTCACAATGTCACATGGCAATGAGTTCCACAAGTTAGTTGAGGAAACACTTTTTCACAATTGTTTGTATTAAACCTGCTAGCTGTTAATTTAATTGGGTGACTCTTGGCTTTTGTATTGTATAAAAGGGTAAATAACACTTCTCTATTCACTTTTCCCGCACCATTTTTGATTTTATAGACCTCTATCATATCCCCCTCCTTAGTTGTCTCTTTTCTAAACTGAAGAGTCCTAATTGTTTTAGTCTCTTGTCGTATGGAAGCAGTTCCATACCCTTAATCTTCTTTGTTGCCCTTCTCCCTTTTCCATTTCCACTGTATTCTTTTTTTGTGTCTCATTTTATGTCTCATTTTCTGAATGGTTCCTAACATGCTGTTAGCCTTTTTGACCACAGCTTCACACTGAACTGAAGTTTTCAGAGAACTATCTACGGTGACTCCCAGATCTCTTTCTTGGGTGATAACAGCTAATTTAGAACCCACTGAAACTCAGGCCTATTTTGGGGAAGTGCTGAGTGCCTATTAATTATAACTGCAGTTGAGGATTCTTGGCACTCAGCAGTACCCTGCAGTCTGACTCAAACACAGACAGCCAAATTCAGGCTTATATGATTTGCTGAACAGTTTTACTTGAAGCAGGACATTTTATTGTATTTTTAAAATAAGAGGGCCTCCCAGAAGGTAGCATTTTTCAAGGATGGATTTGAGTGAGAAGGATGACACCATTAGGGGCAGAAGGAAAGGGAAAGAGTTTCAAGAGTTTAGGGGCATGGAAGATGGCACAAAGGTGGAAGAGGAGAAGAGTATAAATTGAACATACAGGAAAGAGGCTTGGGAGGAGTGTAGGTAGTGGGTGAGGGAGTAAATGGAAACAGGGCAGATGTGGACAAGAACTAGTTGTACAGTGCCTGGGTGAGGATAAGAAGTTTGACAGGCAAAGGGAAGCCAGTGAAAGGATTTGAGAGTGGCTGGAGCAGGAAATTATTTTGTTGGTAATCTAAGCATAAGGACAAATTATTACTGGGATGTCACAGACCAGCAAATTGTGACTTAAAGTGAGGAATAAGGAGAAGGAATAAACAAACTCCTAGGGTGAAATCCTGGGTCCACTGATGTCAATGGCAAAATTCCCACTGACTTCAATGCGGTCAGGATTCCACCTCTAAGGAACAAAGATCTTGTTGTCACACAAATATCATTGGTATTTATATAGAAAAAAAAAAAAAGAAAAGAAGACGACAAGTGGAGAAAATATGAGGCCTGATTCTGATTTCACACTGATTTTAAACCATTGCATAACTTCATTAAAACCAGGGGCATTACTGTTGATTACACTGTTATATTTGAGAGAAAAATCAGGCTTACAATAAATACAATTAGAAATGTCTCCAAAGAGATTAGTTACCCCTTTTTCCTCCCCTCAGAATGAAAAATGGATGTTTAATAGAGCTTCATTGTATTTACCTTTAATTTCAATTCATATGTGTATACATTGTGTGCACAATACAGCCTGCTTTAAAATGACGCAGATATTCAAACGATTTCCATTTGGGCTCTCTCCTTTGTACAGACTTCACAGTGAAACCGAGCCATTTCTTTGTGACAAGCTTTATTAATCCTAATCTTTTGATCACCAGCACACTGAGACCCCACAGTGCAAAGATACTTTAATAAGAGACGTGGTTGTACCAGTCTGGTGCGTGGCTGTAGCTCTGCATGGGTTTTGTTCTTTTGGGGGTATGTGCTGCCCATCTACAATGAAACCAAAGGGGTTGAAATGAGAATGGATTTCAGAGTGACAATGCAAAAATAACCCCACCATTTTTCTCTTTCAATTAGTAGCAGAGATGAAGAAACGACTGCAGCTAAGAATGACAATGAGGACGTATTCATTGCTGCACGACTCCGACAGACTTTGACTGAACTGGATGAAGATTTAGAAGGTAGGGAACTGTGTAAGCTACAAAAGTAGTAAGGCACGACAAAAATATACAGAGTCAGTTTCTGCCCTGTGCATGTGCAGGGTTCTCATGGAAGTCACTGGGAGCTACACGTATATCTGTGAGCAAAATTTGGCCCACACTATACATTTCTGCTACTCCAACCCATATTGTTTTGCTGCTAGATCAAATCAGTATCCTTAGGCTGCTATTATCTATTTATCCAGATATTTATATGGACATCACTGTATATGAGTGCCTGCTACCAGAAAGGTAGTACTTTATGGGCCATATTTTCTGCTGGCATATTTTCACTGACTTCACTGGAAGTAGAGAATTTGGCACTATGTTTGTGATCAATGTGCTTTGTAGCAGGATCCTATCGTTTTACACCATACAAACTCCTTATATTTTGTCAGGATCAAATGGAGAAGGGAGGATGTTTTCTGTGTGATATTTCAACTGCATTACTACATGTAGTTTAAAGTTATAACTCTAAAATCCTGACCAGAATAGATTAAAAGAGACTAAATGTCATCGCAAAGAAATACCCTGCTTCCTAACCACCTGTGATTAATCAAAATATCACACCGTTTTGTTTGATGCAAAATTATGTGAACCTTTTTTTAAATCTCATAATTTTGCAGCATCTTAGAATGCAGTGGGCCTGATTAGGATCTCATTTATGGGAGTTTTATACCATTTCAAGTCCATTAAGTTGAGTGTAATCACTCTTGATTTACACCAAAGCAATTGAAAGAAGAAATAAACCCAATAGCTCCTTTCACAGTGAAATTGTTACATTCCTGGATGATGATGGGAGGTGGGATGGTAGAAAAGGAAATGTAAGTTCTGTGTCTTTGTTGGCTTGCTTGAGGTAGTCCCTCAGACAGATTGTTTTATTAACCAGGTTTGAAAATCATAATTGAGAGATGTTTGCCATTTTTCTGAAATGCTTCTCCTTTGGAGTATTGCAGTGAAGTGTTTGTCACTGAGACGTTAGTGACAGTTAAGGTATAAACAGTAGACTAAATTCTACCCTCAACTACACATATACGATTCCCATTGACCACATCCGGAGGTGTGCACGCACAATAGGCTGATGGTAATCATCAACCAGACAGTAAAATGTATGCAGATACTGCTTTTTCTTACAACAGGAACACGTATGGAAACTTGTGAACAGGTATGTCGTTAAGTTATGTAAGTGTGATCAAAATCCTGATTTGCTGATTTTTCTAAACCATCTTTGAGTAACTGACAGTGATGTTGCACATATCTGACCAATTTGTGAAAGTTTTTGTTTACATTTTTGCAGCAATGGAAGGTATACATTACGAAGCAGATAACGACTCTGTATCAAACCACACAAATGGGGCGTCCAGCCCGCATTTCAGCGATGCAGACACTGCTCAGGATGCTGCCTTTGGTGTTCCAGTAACAATCATAGATGAGATTCTGAATATTAACGCAGTAGGTCCAGCTGAAGATGAAGAGAATGCATTACTCCCTAATGCAGATGATGAAGATATCTCAGCTGATTCCATTAATTTAGGGAACTTTACAAATAATAACAGTGCAGGGTCTTTTGATAAGAAACATGTAGATGGTGGATCTCTGAATATATCCATGGACTTAATTCACCAGCAGTCCTCTGACGATGTATTTAAACCCCTGCCCATAGAACAGAGGCGAGAGATGTTTGAGTCTCTTACATCCTCGTTTGAAAAGAGAAATGAAAACAACCTGGGACTGGAAAACAGCTATAAACATGGTGTTAGTTCTGAGGAATGCAAACCCATGCTGATTTCTTCTCATCTCAAGCCTAAGACTCAAATCCACATAGCAAGAGAGAAAACAAATCAATATAATGAACAAAATAGTCAGGAGAGATTCCTGAACAAAGTGCACACAGAATTGGAATTCAAGCCCCCATCAACCAAAACAACTGAGGAGAAAGAAGATATCCTGTCACCACCTCTGTGGAGTCATCGTGCCCCTACTTCCATAACAAGCTTTAAACCTAAAGTAGGTCTGACAACCTTTAAAGTTGTCCCTCCCAAACCTGAAATAAAATACTTCGATAGAGATAATTCCTTCTCCACTGGTGCCATTAAGATAGATGACCTAGGCAACCTGATGACTCCAAATGCTGGTAAGAAGAACACATCAGATATTTCTTCCAATGAAACTGATGAACCTCTTATTAGGAGAGTAAAGGAATTCTGGAGGTCAAACTCTACAGGAATACAATCTGACAAGTCTATAGAACGTAATTCTAAAAAGTCAATAGTCACTGTGAGCTCCAAACCCTTTAATTCAAAATCTGAAAGCAAACCTATCTCTCTAACAGATGCAAAACCAATACCGTCTCAACCAGTAACTTCAAATATGGCTGAAAGGCATTTTGAGCTCGAAAGAATCAATCCACCTGTGCCAGCCTCACAGTCTCAGGTAAACACATCAGTGTCCCCAACAATTAACAAGGACAAGACAGAGTTCCCATTTCTAAAGCCTTATAAAAGAACTTCAAGCCATTATGTTGCCTCTGCTATTGCAAAACGCCTCGATCCACTTATGTTTAAGACTGATTTGATAGAGAAGCATGATAAAGAGGAGAATAATCATGAAGAAAAATTGATAAAAATTGGAACAGAACCTCTCCCCAAAGGGTGCATTATTATGACCAAAAACAGCCCTATGGAAATAAAACCAGCAGAAAAGAGAGACTCTTATTCAAATATTTTTACTTGCAGTCACAAAGCATCAAATAGCAGGTTGACGCTTGGTGATAATTCTGCTGTGGAAAACAAAGCAGTGAACATCGGGTTACTGAATCAGACAACCCCTGTAGGTTTCTATAAACGGAGTATCAGTGTACCACTTACTAAATCCTCTTCAAAGGATAACAACACTACAGAAGGTAATCACAGTTTTAACAGCAAACACAGCATAGTTGATAAAAACACACATCCTTTGTCTGATCAGAAATGTGAGAAGATGGACCATACTAATTCTTCCTCATCGTTCACATCACCTGATCTCCCAACACCTACATCCTCTTCCAGCTCATTGTTGAGGCCCACTAAATGGCATCCTGCTAACAATATACAAACTAATTCTTCAAAAGCATTGTCAGAGCTAAATATTATGCCTGTAAATAACCACGTCATTTCTCAAAAGGATGAGAAGCCTGACAGTATAAATAAATCTGATGTCACTGTACAGACAGATATCTTTGGGCCAAAGAAGAAGTTTAAACCCATTGTCCAGAAACCAATTCCAAAAGATGCATCTCTGCACAGCACTTTAATGGAAGCCATTCAGACTGCAGGAGGAAAGGAAAAACTCCGAAAGGTAAAGTGGAGACTTCATTTAGGCCTTTGAAACTGGAGAAAGCCTGCATTCATTGGAGTAGACACCAGCCTGTTTTATAACTGGTACTCTTGTTCATGAGCTGTAGTACATGTAATATTTAAAACATTTATAATAGCAAAATTCAGAACCAGGCCACTGGTTATTCCGCACATACTGTATATTGTTATGGAATAGCATAGCCACTTGCACTAGTTAGAATAACCAGAGGAATACAGATATACAGTATAAAGAGAGAAGCAATTGAGGTTAACCTAAAATCCTAACCTGTATTCCTGAAAGTTATATAAACATCGGAATGTGCAGTATATAGGAAACATTTAGCTACACATCCATGAAAGATATACAGTTACTTTATATCATCAAGATTTATTATTTGTTAACTGCTAATACTGTGCTTGGCATTCTGCACAATACACAAAGCGCTTGATTCTGCATTCCTGAGCAAAATTTAACTCAGTGGGACCATTTGCTTAAGTAAGTAGTATGCATTATGAATATGGACTGCAGAATCAGGCCCAAAGGAAGCCAAGCTGCCTGGCCAACAGAACTTAAAGTATAGATATGTGCTTCGAACAATTTTAATAAAGTGTTTTCATACTATCTTGAAGTAAATATCTAGTAACAACTTGATGGTGTCTATTTTGTTCATACTCTAGAGTTCAGACAGCATGATAAATGGAAGTCAGAAGAAATCCTCATATGCCGAGCCAGAGAATGAGCATTCAGCCCTGCTGGCAGCAATCAGAGGCCACAGTGGCACGTCAGGACTAAAAAAGGTGAAATAGATAAATAGGATCAGTGCTCTTCTCATTGGTTGTTCCTACTGAATGTGCTGGATGCACGGTGACCTAGAGTGATGCAAAGTAATGCAAAGTAATTTGTATTGCAACAAGAAGACCTTAGAAAAAATTATGACAACACAGGACATGTAATGTTTACGTTATGGGTCAAATTCTGCACACAGCTATGGAACTTCATTGACTTCACTAGAGTTGTACACTGGTAGCTGAGGGCTATGTGATGGTTACATTAAATCAAGGTAAACCCAAATTAGTTAAATATGGGACTGCACGCTCCAGATACTTAACCCAACAATCTTCAGCTCAGCATTTTCACAGGCTTAGGCATTATGGATAAGCTTTTCATTGTAGGAAAATGCAGTTTGCACCCCACCTAACTTATGGATCAACATACCCCAAGAATCTACCTACTGGACATATGTGCATGTAAATACTTGATTTCCACATGCACACTGTATTTATGGTCATTAGTTAGGTGCAATGAAAGTATACATGGAATTGTATGCGACTAACTAAAAATCTGACTTGTGTCCCCACAGCTAGATGACTCCTTCTGTTGGAAGAATTTATCTAACCATTAAGGCATCTCTTATTTTTAATAGCCAGAGTCTGAATTGCTCTAACACGAACCTTCACTCAGTTCACTGACCCAGCCAAGGAAGTGTATTGGGCAAGAATTGTCCCATCTCCCTGATGCAGTGACTCAAACCATTACCAACTATCCACACAGCTGGGGATCACTGGATGTCTACCAACCACATAACGTCCCTGTTCTTCCCTATGTTACTCCATTATCCTCAAAGCAACCGTAAATGCCTCATTACTCGTGGGGCAAATAGAATAGACAGCTTCCTCTGAGACTGACACCCCACAACACAGTATGTTACCAGAGGCAGTGAAAGAGCAGCCTGGCACACAGCCATTCCAGGACTGAGGAAGGCAAAGGCCACATCTGTGCACGCACACACTATTGAATTGCCCTGTGTACTGCTTGGGCATAGCTGAGAATCCATGTGAAGGAAGTTCTGAAAATAAATTGTTGTTGTATCATCAGAGAGATTCTTTCAAATTATTTTCTCCAGTAAACAAGCGTGGCTTTTTGCATTATTTTTAAGGATATTTTTAGGAACCATCCATCACTTTTTCACACAATGTGGCCTGTACTAATTAATGCAGTGCATATGTATTGTAGCGGACAGAGTACAGAAATGGAGTACAAGTGCTCCCAAGGTCTTGTTCTTCTATTGTCTCCCTCTTTGGACTTAGATAATTCACATGCCACTCTCTGCCTCAATTTCCCCATCTATGAAATGGGGATAATAATATTTACTTTGTAGTCCCACATTTGTCCTGTGATGATAAATTTGTTAATGTTTGCCAAACACTTTGAGGATAAATAAATTCTTGACATTTATGACATTATCGTTCTTATTAATAGATATTAGGCATATTGTTAAAGACAAAAGGCTGTTGAAAAAAGCACAAGCAAGCCCCCCACCAGGTTGTTTATATTAGAACAGGCTTCTGCACATATAAATTCATGCAGCAATTTTAGGTTATGGAATTCCAAAGTAACTCTATTGGAAAAGCAGTCAGTCCATTTGCCCCATTTAGTTTCAAATAGTTTTCTCTGGTTTTATTTCTTTTTAATTTGGATGGAAACTGTATGTTTAAGAACAATTCTAAAGCGAAGGTAGGTTTAAGAGTGAAGATCCAAAGTTCTCTCTCTCCCTCTCTCTCTCTCTCTCTGTTGTCCATTATTACCACCACACGGCACAAATTACTATAAGTAAATGAGATTCCCTAGTGCCTACAGCTGCCCTAATACATTTTTTTGATTCCAAAATCCTTACAGTCATTCCCAAACTCACACCAAGTCCAACTGTCAGCCTTTTACCTTAAACACCAAGAAGAGTTACAGGATGCTAGAGTTCACAGAAAGTAAAGATTGAGTTTCTGAGACACAGTCAATGCCAAGTCCTTGGTCCTGGTAATCAGCCCAGTTGAGTGATGCGAGAGAGTAGTAACAGATGTTTAAACCAATGAGCAAACAAAAGTTTTATGTGTTTTATATCAGTTGAGCAAACTGAAATTGGGAGTGGTGAAATAAAAGTGTGCATTAAGTGTCAAGTAATTACAATTTAGTGTTATGCCAGATATTCACTAATCACATTCAACTGTCTCATTGGTAGATCTCATCATCGGCCTCTAAAGAGCTGCAGAGCTTTAGAAATGCGGAACTGTCCTTGCAAAATAAAGAAGCCTCTCAGGCAGAGCATCTTTGGATCCCCCCTCCACCTGTCCTGCCGCCACTACCACCACCTCCTTCCAGCCACAAGTTAATGACAGCTCCTAAACTTCCTGTCACTGCTACAAGTAACCCTGGGGAGGCAAGGGAGGCCCTAATGGAGGCCATTCGCTCTGGCACTGGAGCAGCAAGGTTAAGAAAGGTAAACGTGCTCGCCTATATTTTTAGCCTTTTCGCTGAAACAAGCTGAAGTTCAGTGCTGCCCTGGGAGCAGTTTGCAGGTTGTGCTACCTATGGGGTTTTTTTTTTTTCCGTTTTGCCAACTTAAAGAGATACGTACCATGTTTTCTTTAACTGCAGTGGAAAGATTCGTGCTGCATCTCAAGTCTTTGGACAGCTATTAGAGCACATCGCCTCACGTGTGGTTTTCTTCTTATAAGAATAAAATGTGCATACATAGTTTTCTTTTGAAGAGGAGTGTTAAGAGCGTTAATTTGAAAAAATCACAGAATTTGGATGACCTCTTCCATTATAGTCTGACAAATTAATTATAATTCCAGTTGACCTCTGAACAAACGGGACCTAGGTTAGCCAGAATTAGGCCCATCTACCTTTCCTCTAGCCCTTTCCAAAAAACTTGCACCTAATCAATTTTGGGATAAATGTTCACCTTTAATTCCAATAGCATATCATAGGTTTTGGGGCCCATGCTTTCGCTCAGTCAGCCACCCTTAAGGCTGACTGTGGATCAAATTGTGAGGCCTAATATTCTTGGCAGTGTCTCTTTATTGGTATGCCGATTTCTACTAATTCATTCCATATCTCTCCTAAATTGTGGTTCTACATAAACCTTGTGAAGAAAATGAAACTGAACCACCCAGTATATAACACAGCAATGCCACACAGCACACATGGTGATTTCCAGACTTTCATACTCTGGTATGAGTCAGGAATAACTCCTCTGAAGTCAATAGAATTATACCAGTACAAAGTTCATTTGAGATCAGTTTCTGGACCTGTGGGTTTCATTCTGTTTTTAGTTGTATGGATGCAACTCCCAATGGGCTAAATATTGCTCTGACTTACACTGGTGTATTTTGGAGTCACTTTATTAAACTCTTTGAGCCAGATTCTACTGTCAAACTGAGTTACTCCTGATTTACACAAATGATGGTGAGAACAGATTCAGGCCCATTGGCTTCAGTGGCTTTATTCCAGAATTCACTCAGTAACTGAGAATGGACTTTAGCCCATGGACTTTCGGGTATTTGCAAGCACAGATGGGGTTTTCCCACCTTGTGAGTCCACTGATGCAAACCATAAACACATAAATATGATTTAGCCTTGTCCATTTGCCCTTTATAAAACAAACTGAACAAATATTCTCAACCAATTGATACTATAGCTATAAAACATCTCATTTCTTATAAAGTACAACTCTTATAGAGTTATTACTCATTAAACAAACAAATAGTGTTTCAGGGAAAGTCTAAGGGTCCAACTTCAGCATGCTAAAATAAATCAATTTGTGCAGTTATTTTGCATGTGTAAAATTACATATAATATGCTCTCTTGAGTATGTATAAGGCACCTATCACTTTGGTGCAAACCATCTAACAACGTTATAAAGAAGCAAAAGACTTCAGAACAAATGGTGCTTTCTCTCTACATTCCACCAGGTTACAGAAAACTGTTGATTTAGATCTTCAAGTATATTTTATGTATTATTGTTTGTTTGTTTATCCATGCTATTCCTGAAGAAATGCTTTCTAGCAACAGTGAGTTTTACACATTGATGCAATCAGGATTGGGAGCAGTCTAAACTCTTCCAGCAGGGACTTCCACAGCCATGGTCCTGCTTCTGAATCCCAGCTCTTCCCAACATGTCTGATAGTCTAAACATAGATCCCTCCAGCTACATTATCCCTGTGGAGGTTAGCTGTCTTGCGGGGTGCAAGGGCTGTGGTGATCTCAGAAATAGTCAGGCCCCCATCCACTAAAGCTTTATAGATCAGGATCAGGACTTTGAAACCTGTTCTGAAGTGAATAGAGAGCCAGTGGAGTCCATGAAGGCAGACGCGATAAATTCATGTTGGCCCTTGTTGTTTAGAAGGCATGTAGCTAAGTACTATGGCAATTTCATCTTTGTCCTTGTGGTTGCATTCTGAGGGTAGAATGAGTTTCCTGTAGTTCTAACATGGAGGAGACCAAAGAGGACCTCGCCTATGGCTTTTGCCAAGATAAAAAAGGAGCAATTCCTTGTCCAATCAAAGATGGAAATAAGACATTCCTCACTGCTGTGACAGTCTTCATGACTGAGAATAATGATAAGTCCTGTGTGGCCCCAGAGCTCCACATCAGTTTGACAGTCTGACACCCAGTGCCCTTGATCATTGGCAACATTAGAGTATTGATAAATTCCTCATAGTGTTCCCCTGGTTTCTATAAATATTACTCCTGCCTTTCCTGGGTTAAGCTAGAGCCAGATGCTCATCTCTTTCTGGCATTAGGACACCTAAGCAGAGGCCGCATTGGTGGAGCGGGACACATGTTCTCTGCATATTGGTGGTAGATGAATCTGGGGCACCTCATAATTTCTCCAGACAGTCCCCTGTACAAATTAAAGTGGCGGAGAAAGGAATAGTGAGCCTTGCAGGGCTCTGCATCACAGCTCTCTTAGTTTTGTCTACTAGGAGTGAGTGCGTCCAACCGAATGCTGCTGCATTTGCCCTTACAGCTTCTGACACACATATCGTTAGCACTGTATGAATGATGATGTCAGAGGTCAGAGAGAGATCTAACAGTATTAGCAGAGAGGTTTGTTTTCAGTCCAGTGCCAGAAGGTTATACATCAACATTAGCCAGATTGTCTTCTGTTGTGCCCTCCTCTGGATCTAGAAGGTGAGGCACCCAGGATGTAAGCTGAGGATGAGTACTGCCGAAGGTGGGATGCCACCACCCATTCAATGTCCTCCAGAAAAAGGAAGGGCTGGAAAGTGGTCAGTAGTTGGATAGCACGAAGTGTAGATTTCTTCAGGATTCTGTTTGCTGATACTGTATCGTTTAGGGCACCTGGTGGCTTGCTGACTTTGAAGGAGACATTGATAATCCCAGTTATCATGGTGGGGCCAGGTGTTCGTCACTAGACTTGTATGAGGAGTAGGGGGTTCAGATTTATAGCAGGTGGGCTGGAGCTTCTTTGAAGTGTCCAGGGCTTCTATTTGGGAGAATGGTTAAAATTCCATTAAGGCAGATGGGATGGGAGATGTTTCCTAGGTGGTATGCCTGTCTCAGTGAAACCCATTCTAATTTGGTTGACGTTATTTGCAAAGCAAGATGAGAATTATTCAGAATAGATAGGATTTAGGCTTTTGTGTTTATATATCTCTACATTGCATGGAGATAGGCACTCTGGCTTGATTAGCAGGTTCATAGCATGGAATAGTTCTGTTGGCCATTATTTGGCTGATTGTATGTTTGAGGGAGAGTCATGTTTTGCTTCCTTTATGGCTGCAGCATGAGCCTTGCTGGTGAGCCTTGAGTTGTTCATGGACAGCGGCTGTGAGCAGATTTTGTGCCTCAGGCACTACAAACTTCTGTTTTGCTTCATTTTGCATCATTCATCAGAGAACCACAGTGGCATGTGTGGAAGGCATGAGGGCAGGGCTCATTTTCGAACTCCTTTGTCAATGTTTTCTATTCGCTGTCGGTTACAGATTGTCAACAAGTAGTCTTTCAGTTGTGTGGATTTCTCTTCCATTGTCCTCTTGAAGTTTTCTGGAACCAAAAGTTTCTGATGCTGAAGTAATTTGGTTAGTGCATAGTTGGGAGAACCAGGAAATATCTCTATTATTTTTATGAATAACGTGCATGCATTTGTATTTTAATTTGTGATGGATTACTTGCCATGATGTTACACCAGATGGAGCTGTCTCAGGAACCAGGCAGGAAAGGCAACACAATGGCCCAGATAAGGAACATCCCAACAAACACTCAAACAATGGCCAAATAATTACCTGTGAAGAGGCAACTCCTTGGCCCCAACCTGGGTTACACGGCTGTTTGCCAGGGCTGAGTTCCAACAGATCAAAAGACACTGATCATCTAAAAGAACTGCCCTATGGAAAGAGAGAGGGGAAATTATCAGCTGCTGCAGGTTGATACAGACTGACAGACAGTCGGGAGTCTGTCATAAGTAAGCTAGAACTTGGCCCCGAAGAGAAGAGGGGCACTAAGGCTGTCTTGAATACCTTGGGGCTTGAGGGGACAGCCAGTTGTAGGCAAGACATGTTGTTGTTTTTAATCCATTTATCTGAATGCTCTGCACCTCTTGGCAAATAAATCATACTTTGTTTTGAAGTGGCATTTGTGTCACTGCATACTGTTACTGTCCACAGACTCTCAAAGAGAAAAACTTTCAGGGGCCAGGTTTGTTGGGCCTGCTCTATATCATAGTTGGCAGCCAGGGGGATGTAACACAAAGACCCATTTTAAGAGTGGTTGGATCACAGGATCCCATCCCAGCGAGAAGTGGTGGCATGTGCCTATCACTTGAAAGGGGTGGGGACCAGGAACATAAAGAGAAGGTCGTTAGTTTCAGTATTAATGAAATAGTGGCCTATCCAGGAACATGGAGTGGTGTTCACACTTCCAAGGTCTGAGGCAAGCCATAGATAAGGCCTATCATGTATCCAGCTGCAGGTATGTTGCTGTGAGAAGTGCATGGTCACTATATTAGATAGTATATGTGAGTATGTAAGGGGGTTTTATGGGTTACCATAGCCTAGGGGCAATTAATCATCAACAGGAGCCCTTATCTGGTCTCCCTTTGCTTTGGCTGCAGTGGGTTTCAATGTCCTGGGTTCTTCACTACTAACAGACTGTGGACAAGAGCACATGAGCTATTTTAATTCCTGGCTTTCACCGAAAGCAGTGGTGCCTGGATAGTATTAGACAGAGCACTAAGGCAAGAGGCTGAATGAGATGATATAGGGAAGAATAAAAGATTTACTGCCTGTCTAGGCCCAAATTCTCTGGTGATATTAAGGGACAAAACTCTACTAATGGAGCTGCATCCATTTAGCTCTTAGTTTCAATAGTGATATAATATATTGAAAATATTGTATCAAGTGGCTTTTATATCAGTTTGGCTGTATTCATTTCCTTTATGTTTACTTTCATTTCCTTTTATCTCAGAAATAGTATGAGAATATATGGGTCAGATTTCTGAAATTATGTAAACCTCTGCATCTGTATATATGTGTAATTTCCACATGGATTTACCATCATTATACAAGGAATCACAGTTATTCCATATGCGAATGACCAGTTATACATCTAGCTGCAGGAACAATTGCAGCCAATGTCTGCCCTATAAAATGGAAATATAGGATGGACCCGATTCTCCTTTCAGTTACACAGTTGCAACTACCACTGGGCAAATTTTATTCTAACATCTATACAAATCACATTGTTTTAGTGGGAGTTACACCCATGCATTTTATATTAGCTAGTGCTGGGGGGGCGGGGGTGAATTGCATATCTGGAGAGTGGAGTTTTATCAAATGGGACAAATTAAATTCTTAATAGTGTGCTGGCTCTTTAGCACAGAAGTGGGGCAGAAGTTTCCCTCAAAAGCATTTGGCCGAGCTCTGGTACACAGGTGGTTAAATGAGCCAGACAGTGATCAGACCATCCCCTTCATACTTAGAAGCATTCAGTTGCACACTGTTACTTTGTGTGAATGTGAAGAGACAAAAATAAATTTCAACTCCTCTTCTAGCTAATAAATCATGCAGACTACTCAGCCTAATTTTTCAAGGAACCATGCTTCTGCCATGGCCTTTATGGTCAAGAAAGCAAAAGGTTTAAAACGATCAAAAATTTGCTGATCTTTCATGTGATCCTAAAATCCTCTCCCCTCCTGAGTGAGTCAAAGCCCAGTGGCTTTTCAAGTTCTTCTTCTCATTCTGGCCTTGACTCAGGAAAGCATCCCTATTTTGGAAGGACACTTAAGCATGTGCACTTAAGCACGTGTTTAAAGTTAAGCTTAAATTAAGCACATGTTTAGGTGTTTTCATGAATGGGGGTGAAGTTAAGTATGTGTTTAAGTGCTTTCCTGAATCCGGGCCTTTGGGTTTCCCCCTCCTCTCACCAGGGAACACGCACACAAAAACAAACCACCAGGTAATTTATATGTCCAATCACATAATAGAGAGAAATTTTGATCTGTCTGTCCATAGACAGTCTGCAAGGAGGAAAAGACACTAAATTCACTGATTTCAGAGTAGCAGCCGTGTTAGTCCGTATCCGCAAAAAGAAAAGGAGGACTTGTGGCACCTTAGAGATTAACAAATCTATTTGAGCATAAGTTTTCGTGAGCTACAGTGCAAATTATTCTCTAATAAAGACTGGTGATATAAAAATAACAATAAAATGACCCACAAGAGAATGTTTGGCTCGTAATGTCAGCAGTTGAAGGGTTAACAACATATTGAATGATCATGTGCTTTTCTTTTATTATAGGTCCCTCTCCTAGTTTGAATCAGGTCTAAAGAACAGGTAATTGGAAAATCTAACTTCACACACACACATAATCATGATTCAAGGACTGAAGTGGCAAAGAACATCAAGAAGTTTAGTTTATTCTCCTGTCTACAGGCCAAAATAAGTTGCAATTGAATGTACCTGCATAATGGTTCTAAGGGGAAAATATGATGCTTTGCTGCACAGTTTCCGTGCCAAGGACCCTGTGTTTTGCCTCTAAATATTTAAGATTGCCAGTAAACTATTGTTGGCAGGTTAATAAAAATATAAACACTGTGTGATCCTGCATTAACACTTAATTGTGTATACGGGGAAAATTAAGATTTTTGCTATCTGTGTGAACAATAACATTCATTCAGTCTTAAGTTATTTAAAATATGCAAATGTTTCAGACAATTTACTTGTTTCTTACTCTTTGATTTGGACAAAATAACTAGAACCAATAAGGAAAAAAGCAAGTAGAATAAAGATCCATCAATATTAATCACAAGAAAAAAGTTATGGCAGATTCTGAAATGCCTAAATTGCCATATGCTGTTATGTTATATACTTAGGTGAGTTTTATATCTCTAGAATTCTCACTAAGCAGGTAATCAACAGTGAACATGAGATATACTGAACCCATTCATGACACTGTGAAAGTGTTGTGAGATGTGAAATAAAAGGGACCTTTACTTACTTAAAGCCTTCACAGTCTCTGTTGTAACGTTTCAAAACACTGCTTAATCTTTCAGGATCTAGGACTCATTCCTGCCCTCTGAAATGAAGGTGTGTCCGCTCACATACGTCAGAGCTGGACCAAGTCTATAGGTCAGATCCTGAGCTGGTGTAAATTTCACATAATCTGGCCCCTTGTTTCTAATTCATCCGGGCTGTAGCATTGTCTCACAATTATTTATAGCAGCTTATTTTACAAATATTAACTACTTTGGTAGTTGACATATATTTTAAAAATATTTCATTAAATTGAAATGATAACTTAAGAAGGACAGATCAGTCAACAGTTTTTCATATTTACTATATTGTAATGAATCTGAGGAAGTGAGAGTTCGTATATTTTAATTTTTTTAAGAATCATTTTAGCACTATACGCAGCCCAGAATGGAAATATTTGTGGGGGGGAGGTCAGAGCTGGAATTTAAAAACATAGCTGTGTAATGTTGCTAATGTTAAAAAAGAGAAGAACTGTTTAGCCATCTGTACTTAATATGACTGTATATTATATATTGTAAAATATTCATCTGTTAGTGCCACAATTAAAAAATTTGTACAAGATTTGCAAGAATCTTTGCCTTGCTCTTTACAGTTACAGAACAAACTGGGAACTCGAGAGGGATGAAAAGGTAATACGGCAGTATGTCGTGTTTCAGTTCTCAGAGTCTTCAAGTAAACTGTTTCAAACCAGAAAAAGGCTCATGACTGATCTGATGGGAAACTGACAAATGGAACCAAGGAACCAAATTGATATAAATCCTGATATTAATGCAACACTTATGGAGAAAGATTATCTCCTCATTATGGAATTATGTATAGTCACAAAGCCACATGCTGTTTTATAACCCATGATAATCAGTTAAGATCACCGTTTCGTGTGAGCTGGTTGGCCTACTTACATAGTGGTCATCTTGGCCCTAGAATCTTATCAATTTATCCTACAGCAGAAAACTAGAGGTACCACCATAAAAATGGATTTACACACATAGGACCTAATCCTGACAATTGTTACTCAAAGTAGTAATTCTTACCCGTATGAAGACTTACTGAAGACAAGTGAAGCTCCTATAGATAAGGACAGGTTTCAGAGTAACAGCCGTGTTAGTCTGTATTCGCAAAAAGAAAAGGAGGACTTGTGGCACCTTAGAGACTAACCAATTTATTTGAGCATAAGCTTTCGTGAGCTACAGCATCCGATGAAGTGAGCTGTAGCTCACGAAAGCTTATGCTCAAATAAATTGGTTAGTCTCTAAGGTGCCACAAGTACTCCTTTTCTTTTTATAGATAAGGAGTTGCAAGACTGGGCTCATAGGAATATATTGTTCTCTTGATAATGAGAATGAAACTCCTTAGCGCTCACCGATTCTGTACCACTTGGTGCTTATGTGACTAGTCCTACTGAATTCAATGAGACTACATGCATGAGTAGATTCTACTCTGCGGAGTAAGGGCTGCAAAATTGGATCCCAGGAGGATGATATACTGTATATTATGTCTTAAGATTCAAGCCATACAACTGTTCTCAGCCATGAGACTGGCACTAATGACACAGAGCTAAATTTTTTAAAAGGTACCCTTGGAAAAACCTCCAATTATCAAAATCCAAAGCATAAAGCAATTATAAAAGTAAGAACATCTGTGGTACAAAGTGTCAAATTCACTGTGACACAGAAAAGATGATCAGAAGTCCACTTCAGGGGTCACAGAGCAAGGTAAAGCTGCCTTGAGGCCAATGGGAAGGCCAAGTTTTTCCACCATCATTGCTGGAAAATGAGTACACTATTTCTGTTCCCCTCTTCACTACAACCACAGCTTCTACTTACATGAGGAGTCAAATTCTGGTGGCTGCCTGGAAATAGGCCATAATGAACCCAACAAATGGGAGAGTTAATTTGCACTTATATTCCAGCCAATACTAACTAAATGTGTAGCCCCCTTTTACAATCTCTTCCCACTAAAAGTAGGATTAATATCTGTGGGGCACTGTCCCTAGATACCATGACCAGATAAGGGAGCATACACGCATAACCCTGTGGAAGATACCCACTTACCTCTACGTTAGTCCCTGTAGTGTCACTACATGGCTCCTGTTGTGGAAAGTCAGCAGAGTGGGTGCTCTCCTGGAAGGGCCAAAATACGAACCATCAACTTCTCCATCATACATCTGCTGGCCAAGGTTTTTCTAGCATGCGCTTAACCAGAATTTGGCCTAAGGAGAGGAGCAGCACGTGGCCGGTGGTGAAGAAAAGAACATGAAAAATATTCATTGCTAGCAAGGAATTTATTTTGAATATGCATACTTAATGTGTATGATCAGGGAGGCAGGAAGGTTTTTCATCAACTGATTCTTCCACCTCTCATTGAACTGTGTACAGACTTATTCACCTCATATCAATTTTACAAGACAATTCCATGGGGCCTGATTACTACCCCTCCCACTCTCTGCATCCCCTGCCCTGCCGTCATCACTTATACCTGTTCAAAGAGGGAGTGAAAACGCTACCACCAGCATAAGGGAATGGAGAATTCAGATACGATAGTGTCTACACTTTGCATAGGTGTAAGTGACGACACCAGGTGTAAAGTAGGAGAGAATCGGATCCCAAGTCTACAACAGAGAATGTGCTGGTTTCATTCACTTTTTATATGGTTTTATAACTATTTCTTCAGCTCAGAATATCACTTGATCATGAAAACAGTTCTTAATGGTGATTTTCCATTTTTAATTTTAAATGATACTGGTTAGATGCACAAGATATTTGACTTAGGTAATATAGCTTTGTTTTTTCTGGGATTCTTTTTTTCCATGTTCAGCAGCAGGCTGCAAATATTGGCTACACAGCATTGGACAAATATATCTTTTGAAGTGCACATCAATCGCCTGGGTTTCAAGCAGGGAAGAAGAATTCACCTTCCTCACCCCACAGATGTGATTTGCACACTTTACACCACATTGATCAAAGGCAAAAATGTGGCCAGCATCAGCTTGTCACCGCAACACAGATGAATTTTCAAGCATAGGAAATAGAAGCACCTACCACAGGCAGTTCATGTGCTAATCTTTCTAGAACAGAATGAAATATGCCCCTAACTCCTTTAGAGTTAAACACATGCTTATCAATTGAATGCAAAAAATAACAAAAATAATTAATAATCGGGACAACATTTTGCCTGCAGTGGATGTTCGTCTGAATGACTGTATAAAGAGTAAGACCTCAGGGTTTGCCCCTTTAAGAATGGGTTTCTGCAACAACATTAAGTTAAACAAATTGCATGTGCATAGGTTATTTATTAATATAATAAGGACCAAAACTTGCTCACCTTACTCACAGAAAAATATCCATTGATTTTTTCAATACGTGATTATTTGCACCAGGATGATTTGCCTCTCATGCTTTAAGGTTTTTAACAGCATAATATACAATTAATTTTTATTCCTATTGTTCTTGGTTAATATATTTTTGTTATATATGTGTGTATGTTGCTAAGTGTAGACCATCACATATACGTGTACAATGTGCTTAAATTGACGTTGCTATTAGCAGCCTTAATTTTTGCATTTCTTGATTTTAAAAAAACCCACTGTATAACACTAATGTTGCCTTAACAATGTTTGCATTTAATATCTTCTTTTTAAAAGAAAACTGAAGAAAAAGAGAATGGTTAGGGTCCGACTGTGAATGATCACAACTAGGCTCAGAAGTTCTCACTTCACTGCAGTAAATAGAATTGTGAATACCCATCACTGCTGCAGTCTTCATTTGGCTGGAGAAGGTTACTGTGTGTCTCACTTCTCAGCAAAGTGCATCCGTTTACGCTGGCATGACCGTACCTTCCTAAAGAGGAAAAAAAGGTATTATTTTTTATCAACTGAATATTATTTACTATTTATTTAAGCACTGACAAGGTACTGGATGCTGTTTATGTCACAGAAGTTATGCTCCCTATATCCATCTACCAATTTTTATGGTTTCACAACAACATTTTCCTCCTATTTTAAATATTTTTCTCACCAATTGCAATGTGAAAGACTGGCAAAAACAAAGAGAATTGCCTGTTTATAAAGAGAAAACCGTGAAACTCTTTATTCATAAAAGTCGTTTGTGAAGCTACAAAAATTGGCAGGGAAACACAGGAGCAGACATAATACCTGAAACTTCTTTTCCCTCCTAACTGACTAGATTTCAAGTTGATGGTGTCACTTTAAGGAAGTCGTTGTTGTTTGGAACGGTTTTTCTGTGCGTACTGCAATGGGAAATTGTACGATGAGCCTCATGCAAATTGTTGCTGCCGCAGCTACTATACCTATCAGGCTGGCAGGCAGCAATATGGGTGTCAGAAAAGAAATCTTACCAGAGGCTTTTACTGAGCATGTTCAGCAAAACATCAATTGCTTATACCATCTTTTATCTTGTGTTTTGTTGTTAACCTTCGCTTATTACAAAACCTAGCAAAAGGCCTCATTAAGGATATTTAGAAGCAAATTTTCAAGTTTGAAACTTTAGCTAAGTCTAACTCTTTTTGAGCAAAAAAGAGTGGTTACAAATATTTAATGGCGAAAGTGTGTATTTTTCGCTCAAGAAATTCAAGAAAAGCCTTCAGCCACGGACAAATCACAGGATGTTTCATCCCCCAAAGAAAACGTTTCATGAAGTTATGTATAGCTAAGAACAGGAGATTATCATGGAAACCTTTTTGCAAATTTAACTGTAGCTTCTGAACCTGGCAAAATAGGAACCAGTAAGAAATCAGGGCATATGTACTCACAATGATTACTGAAACACTGGTAGAGGCAGAGTCAAATCCAGCTCCAGAAATTGCCATAGTCTTCAGCCAAATCTGAAGGCAGCAGGTTGCCTCGAAATTCCAGCTTCTTTTTTCTCCTGGCCTCTGTTTGATTTGTATGGGTTGAATTAAAAAGCTTACATATGCCACATCTCTTTTCTGACCTTTTTATGCTTCTGATACTGTTATGCCCACAGTCCTGAAAAGTTTCTATTTGGACAAACTATGATGCTGGTGCTGTTGCACGTGATTGGGGGAAATGGACGCTGTTCAGGTGCCAACAACTGCTAGGTGCTTTAAGACCCAGGAGCTGTGAGAGAGAAAAACCTAGCAAAAGAACAAGATTGTGGGACATCATCTTATTCACCATTGTCACCCACACTTCCTGTAATATGAATGCAGTGGACACAGGGCAAATATGAATGGGATTTGTTTTACATTGGTCATAATGTGCCAAGTCAAAGAAAAAGGAGTCTTCCAAAAAGCAGGTTTGGGTCTGCGCTTTCCTGAGATTCGAGTCCAGGACTGGGAGTCAAGACTCTTGGCTTCTGTTCTTGGCATCACCACGGACTTTGTTGTATCACTTGTTTTCCCTCTCACTTGTCAGCCATTTTGAATCCGTATACGTGGTATGATTCAGACAGCCACTGTACATGCAGAGAGCAAGTATGTACACTGTGACTGGGAACAGCGGCCCATATAGCCAAAGCAGGGGGAGGGATTACTGAGGATGATTCTGACGTTGGGGTATGACAGAGGAAGTGAACTAGGTGGCTTGGGGGGCTCAGCAGTCTGCACTTTGCTTAGGAGGTGGAGAGAAGGATAATGGTAGAGGTCAGGGGAGGGAAGGATGTTTCTGTCCACACGTGAGGCTATATCTGCCCTTTTACAAATGCTGATGCTGACATTCATAAGAACCAGGAAACAGGGAAAACTCTTCTCCCCGCCCGCCAGCCTGTAAAATGAACCTCCATTAGTACATGTTACACTGCAAAGTTCTATGCAGAGGATTCCTCCTGCCTAACCAGTTTGGCTACCAACTCTGCAGCTACATCTGGATCCAGGGATTCCTCCGAGAGATCCAGAGACTCCAGAAAGATGCCAAGCATCTCCCTGGTTAGTACGTCATCCTTCTGATCTGCCTGATTCATGGAGTGGTGTCCTCCGTAACCCTGACCTCAGCAGTGCATGTGCCTCTAGGCTGGCCAGTACTGGGTTTCCTGCACATGCCAGTTCGGAGGTTTCAGTCCATTTTGTCAAAGGACAGTCACGTTTTTCCTCCTGGCACCAGACCCATTCTTATTGTCCCAAGCCTTCAGATGAGAATTCAAGTGGGCAATTGTCCATGGCAGTGTTCAGATGGAAGGTGCTATAGAAAGTCATCATTTTTATTTCTGTATTAATCTTTTAGCAACAGTTATGCCACCCCGTGTAAGAGCACTGCTTTGCTGCTGCTCCGGTCAGTGTTCATGTGCAATTTCTTTCTAAGCCCCAGATCTATAAGTTAAAGCTTCCTACCTGTGGTATTTCATAGAATTTCTCAAGGTGTCATTCATGAACCAGAGCTGTTCTCTCATTCCTGGAGCTTTTGATTCTCTTTTCTCACTCTGCTTTTCCTTAATGGTCCTGTCTATTATCCAAGTAGCCAGTTTTGCCCTGAGAAACACCTGTTGATCAATGCTGCTTTTGTGAACAGAGAAGGATGTGGTATGTGATTTCCCCCCCCCACCCCCATCCCCTACTAAAGACCATTAAAATGAGCCATCTTAAATAAAGACCTATTTTATATTAAGGGGACAAGCCATTGCCTCACAACCATGTTTAGCAGCCATAGGTTTCATTCCCCCACTGTGAGGATCTCTCTCTCCTGTGCACTTGTTTGGGCAAGGAACAGGCAGTTTGGCCAGAAGGATGTATCCATTTTTGGTTTCCGGTTGAAAAAATGTCCCTTTGAGACTCTATATTTTCTGTGATCCAACTAGGATTAAAAGATTAGGGAATGAAAACCAATAGCAGTATTATTCCCACTAGAAAGCATACTTATAGGGGAAGAGAGAGGTTGAAACTTTATTGTAATTCAACACCAGGACACATCTAGAAATGGAGCAATTAACAGGTTGTAGGGCTCTGGGTCTCAGCTGCTGCTGCTAAGTGTTGCCAAGAGATGCTAAGCTGAAAATGCAAATATCTTCAAGGCTGAAGGATCAAAGAGCAATTAAATTAAAAACTGCTGACAAGTCAATCTTAGCAGCCATTTCCATGCTGAACTAGGTCAATAAATCTTGGCCTGCTGTAAATCTTACCACATAAAGGTGGGCTTGCATAACATGAAAATGCAGTAAAATATAGCAATATATTTTATGTAAATACTTTTAAAAGTAGTGAATAGCATGTTTTATCCTGCCATCCAAGCAGTCAAGAAGAGATTAGACTTCTGGAATGGGTTAATTCTTTATTCAGTGAGAGAGCTGAGTTGACAAAAAGTCAAGAGCCCTCTTTCCTTGTCTTTTTTCATGTATATTATTATTATTAATTTGTCTTACAGTAAGTTGTGCCTATAGTACCCATTTGAGATCAGGGCCTCCTTGTGCGAGGTGCTGTACAAACACATTGACAGTCCCTGCCCTGAAGACACTTACAACAAAATAGACTAAAGGTACGGGAGGAAACAGAAGCACAGAGGCTTGCCCAAGGTATCACAGTAAGTCAGTGGCAGAGACAGGACTGGAAGCCAAATCTCTTGATTTATAATTAGTCCCCTATCCGCTGAATCATGCTGCTTCCCAGCGTGCACATTGTTCATGTGAGAACTTCGAACACAGACAGATTGTGCAGCAGCAAAACTTACAATCCCCAGGTGTGGCTTCTGTTTCAGAACTCCAGCGAAAGCAGCTGTTCAGCTAGCCAGCCGTTCTCCAGCCAAACTGTACCAAAATGCTGCGTCCAACTTCGTTTTTTAAATCCTCTCAAACAGATATTATGTATTTCTTTCATCTTTTTAGGTAAATGCATTTCCAGCATCAAGTATCTAAACTAGACACATTCCCAGCAGAACCAGAAAAATTTACAAATCCGAAGACAGCTGCTACATTTAAAGCAGGCTTTCAACAGAGTAACACCTTCCTAATTATAAATACACGTCTCCATTATGGCATCCAGCTTGGCCTCCCCAAGCCCTACTCACTCTTCTCCCTCAGAGAAAGTCTCGGCAAAAAGGTTAGAGTTACCATAGTGCCTAAGGGTGTGTCTACGCAGCCCACAGCAGCAAGCCCCGCCAGCCTGGACCGGCAGACTTGGACTAGAAGGGCGAACACCCAGCACTCTGAAAAGTAGCTGTGTAGACAGCACTTTGAAGTTGAAGTGAGTGTGCTCTGTAGTCTTGGAGGTGGGGGGGGGGGGGTTTCAGAGCCTGAGCCACGACGACAAAGCACTATCTGCACGGCTACTTTTCGAGCGCTATCACGCTCCTTGCAAACCCAAGTCTGTGCCTCGGGGCTAGGAAGTTTGCTGCCGTAGACCGTGCAGACGTGCCCTTGATGTCCCAACAAAGATCTGTTGAGCTTGATGCTGTACAAGCACAGCGTAACAGGGAGTCCCTGCCCTAAGAGTGTACAATCTAAGGTATTGATCCTGGAGTTAACTCTGACGCAAAGCCAAGATCCGAACCCACCCCACCTGAGTCCCTGTCCGCTGCTTTAATCACAAGACCATCTTGCCTCCAAAGTGCAAGTCTGACGCTGTGTCCTGGAAACCATCTAGTCCAGGCTTATGCGACTCAAGATGAGAAGTGAATTCCAGGGCCCATCGCTGAGCTGCTCAGATGCTACCCCTGCCGCCAATCAGAGGGCTGTTGGATCGAATGCCTCAGATCAACTGTCCCAGTATTACAGCTAATTACTCAAGGAAGAAGGCCTGAAACACTTATAGGAAAAAAACAGCACCGTTAAAAAGCCTTTTGTAATCAGATGGGATTAGACTGCCACTCAAAAACCTCTTCGATTTGGAGTTGTGTGGGTCTGATCCTGCAAAAAGCAGCCAGAGCATATTGGTGAATCTGGCCCATTATTTCTTCATGACAGGATAGCTTGTTGTCAAGTGTCCATGCTTCAAAAGACATCTACGTTCTCAGAGGAAAAAACGGCATAGGGTAGATTTCTTGGTGAATATTTGCATCGATTTATCTAGATCTCCTTTTCCTCTTCTTGTCGATGATAGGATGAGATGGCTGGGAGCTAAATTGGCACCCGGGGGAATTATTAGAATCTGAATGTTTGAGATATGGACTTAAACCATGATGAAGCGAGGAGTTTTATGGTGTATTGACCTGACTAATATGTACATATTCCATTATTCTTTAGCGGATGGAATCAGAAGTACTCAGTATGTCCTGATCCCTGTACTACTCGCAGCTAATGGAGAGTATCAAAAGAAGGTGTCTTTTAAAGTTTTGGAGAAAAAGAATCTTGACGTTGCTGTGGCCATAATGTGTAGTATAATATTAACCATAAAGTTCCCAAAATGGGTGTCCACAGGTTTGTTACAAAATGCAAGGAGGAGATGGAACCGCATTCATAAAAAGTAGGTATTCAGTGTCATGTTTTTCTTGAGCTATTTTCTTGATAGGACACAGACGATTTTTAATTATTCAAATGTTTAAATGATCTACATCACTGAGGCTCTTTCTATAAAAAGCAGATCCTGTGTTACAGGCTTTTGCTTTGGATGTGATGAGGACTATTTCAGACTAGCAAAGCTCCTGTCAACTGACCCAGTACAAATCCTGTTCTCAAGGAAAATATTTATGTCAACACAAGGTTAAAAACTATTTTTACAAAAAAATTCAGAATGGAGAGACTGGATTTTAATCCTGATTCTATAACAAGTGAAAACCTGGTGAGCACACAGCAAATGCAAAAGCTCTGAAATGGTTTGGGGACAGCCTGTTCTTTCTTTCTTTTCTTTCTTTTTTTTCTTTTCTTTTCTTTTCTGCATTGAATCAGAACCATTCTTAGGTTTGTGTGGTCTCCAGCAAGATGCAGGACCTCACTCTGTGTAGTTAGCAGATTTGTGCTGGCTCTAAATACATTTCACAAACTCCAACCCAAGATAGCAACGTGCTGGATGTTCCCAAATTGGGAACAAAGGGTGAGGATTTCTTGTTTTTCCTCAGGAGGCTGATCTCATGTTTCATTACTCAGGGCCCACTTTCAATAGGGCTTGCAAAGTAATTTAAACCAGATCCTTTGCTGTATGTTTTCCTGGAGGGAACTCGTTTTTCTTTAACCAAAGGGAAGCCTGGAACAAGGGACAAAACTACATAAAATAATGCATCTCAAGGGACAAAACTACATAAAATAATTTCTGCACATACATTGTATGGAAGGAAACAAATTCTTTATAATCGAAGGTAAGGCGAAGAGAACCCAGTTCCTAGAAGGGCAAGATAACTTTTCAGCTGAGAGTCTCCCAATGCTGTCTCACATTCTTTTCCACAGCTGCAATCCAGCTGAAACTCCAGCAACAGAATCTGCCAGCAAGACAACTAAAGAAATCAGTAAACCTGGATTTAATATATATATAAGGTGTATTGAAATGATCCAATTGTATAATACAGTTTATTTGCCTCATCTGTTTCGTGAAAAAATCTGTTCTTTGACCCAAACAGGTCCAGATGCCAAGTTTTTATATACATAATATCTGTTTGGGAGGATTTATATATATATAAAAACTTGGCATCTGGACCTGTTTGGGTCAAAGAACAGATTTTTTCACGAAACAGATGAGGCAAATAAACTGTATTATACAATTGGATCATTTCAATACACCTTATTGCAATGGGATATTTCCTGTCTCAAACTGTTGCAAAGGGGTATTGTTCACACTTAGGGCTTGACCCAATGCCCGTGTGGAGCAGCTGTTCTGTGAAGATATTGGGTACAGCTGTGGAGGTCAAAGGAGGGTGCCCTCCATTTTGGAAAGCAGGGCCCTGGACTGCAAGGACAGACAGTGAGTTGCAGGCTTCAGAGAGTAGCAGACTGGTTTCTGTTGTGTTAGAGTTATGTAACTGTACAGTTGTTACCTACATGCTCTCATTGCTTTAATGAGACGGGGGGCTAAATGTCCATTGCAGCCAATGGGAGCTTTCTAAAGACTCCAGTGGGCACTGGATCAGGCCTTTAAATATCTGCTGTGTTCTACAATGCTGGTGGCTGTGCTTTAGTGGTGAAGGAAGACTTGCTCTATATGTGACTCTACTTGTTCTTGTATGGGCTGGGGGAACTGTAGAAGGGGCAAAGTAAGCAGGAAATTCCATGAGAATCACCTCACTGAGATTTCTTGGCTTCCTCCCTTCAAAGGGCTTGGAGATTCTTTGGAGGGGGTGTGGCACCAGAGTGCACAGACCAATGCTTGGAAATCCTAAGAAGCTGTAACCTTCATGGAGAAATTATGCTCCATCCCAGCTGACACTGAGCCAGGCTTCAGATAAAGGTTATTGTTGTTTCTGTTTTTAAATACTTGAATGGCATTCAGCTACCAGAGGGAGGGGGTCATGTAAGAACCAAGGGAGAGATTAGATTAGCGGGTCAGCCCCTCCACACAAAGCTTCCTGGCCTCCTCCTGGCACCGTGGCTCCCTCGCTAGCCCCTTGTGTGCCTACACTTTGTTCCTCAGAAGCCATGGAGAGGAATTAATGCTGGTTTAACCAGAGTTTACTACCACATGCATTCGCCCTGGGATTTATTTTGATGGCTGAAGGAGACATAGTTGTGCAGAACAAATGCTCTGGCCCTTCCCAGCCCCATGGAGTCCCAACTCTGCAGAATGGAGGTTTCGGGGCCCTGCGGAGGGATAGGGTATTCCCATAGAACTCCTCTATGAGTTCTGAGGCCTTCTTATTCTTTCTTGAATCCCCTCTCCCCACCCCACCCCTATTCCCCTTTGTGGTGCAGAATGGAGGGAAGCATGGGGCCCCAAAATTGCACAACACATTGGAATCTTTTAGGATGAAGGTCACAAATGCATTAGTGTTATGGTTAATGCAGCTGGCTAACAGAAGAAGCAGTGTGTGCAGTATAGGAAATGGGGGGAAACATGGTGCTCCAGCTTCTGGCATTTGTTCTGTTGTTTAGACAAGGCTGCATCTGGAAAAGGACAATCTGCCAGCAGTTATATTAAAGAGGTTTTTTTCCCCCGCTTGGAAAATGAAAAGGTTGATACCATCAGGTTACTGCATAATCAATCTGAGCACATGTGAACTCCAAAATTGCTTTCTAATCTTTGTGTGTTTCACTATCAGCATGTTTCACTGTTCTTTAACCATTTTAATCATTTCAACAGGGAAGAAAACGAAAAAAAAAAGAGTACCAGCAAGAAGACCCATGTTGTGTGTAGCTAAGTAACTGTAATGATTTTGCTTTCTGCATTCTGCGCTTCTAAACTTTTGAGATTTTGCTGCCTCCAAAGGCCGCTGCCATTTTCTGAGACAGTTGAAATATGTGTTACAAACGAGGCACCCAAACTGTGCACTATCATGGAGACTTGACATTTGTTCTTTTTTTGTTTAATTTCTTTCTCTCACTCATTCATTGAGACTGAAGGGATCTGATCACTCTTTATGTGTAGGAAAACATAACAAGCCCCACTAAAGTAGGTGGAAACGACATTAGCTGTTTTTTTTCCTTCAGAAAAATTTTCTTATGTAAAATGGAGCCTCTGCCAGCCAATCAGATTACTGGATGTTTGACCCTTATTTACTGATTCATGTTGAAAATAATTCCAGCCAGTCAGAAACCAGCTTTCTCATTAAAATACTGTAAAGCAGTATTTAGGAAAAATGGGCCTGAATTTGCAACCCACACTCAAGCCTTCTGTACACATGGGTTTCATACCAGTATAACTACTTCAGTGAAGGGTGTGACTTTTAACCAAAATAGTTATACCTGTACATCCCCTAGTGGGAACACAGTTATGCTGGTATAAAGGTGCCTCATACTCAAATAGCTTATTTCATTTCTTGGGTAGGAATAGCTATACCACAATAAATAAGCACCAGTATAACTACTATAAGGCTTCCTGAGAATACCCCGGATTCTGACACATCTCACTATCACCTGGAGGAAGCCTTGTCTGTGTCCGCCAGGAACCAGCTCCCGAACTCCACCAGCCACAAACAACACAAGCACTTCCTTCTAGGCTTATGCAGGCCCTGCTTTCTCTCAGCAGGTTAGCAATAGAGATGCTCCAACCCCCAAGTGCTCCAAGTGTCACCCTGGAGTTCTGAGCCCCTGGTCCACTGGTCCCTTGCAGTATTCACAGATTAGCTGTGCCCAAAGTTTACCAGTTACACCTCAGATCACTGCTGCACTTAACACACAGCACTTAGATAGATTGATAGTTTAAACAAGTAAAAGTCTATTTAACAAAATATAGAGACTTGACTGATAGCCCGTAAAAGTACTGGAAACAAATGGGTACATATAAAATAAAATCATAACACACATTCTAGAACCTAGACTTAATTAACAAGATACTCTCATGTCTAAAGTATTGCTCATCAGCACTTTCCAGACGCTTTCCTTTTTCATGAGACAAGCATGCTGTCAGCTTGTTTCCTAGGTGAAGGATAAAATCTTGTCCCCACTCCTTTTTTTTTATGCAGTTACGGACTATTGTCAGTTCCTCAGAAGGTCCCTTCTTCAGAGACTTATCTTAGGGTTCCTTTGTCTTTATAACCCAACACCAGCCAAAGCTGATCACTTGGAGCTACACAACTCCTGTCTGCGAGACCCTACACAGAGTAGGTGTGTTCATGAAAAGACAGTTTGCTCCTGAAGTCCCTCCCCATCCTGAACTAGCTCTCAGGGCTAGTTCATTCAGACCCTGCTTACGCACACACACATAAACCAAACCAATCAACCAGTGCTTTTCATTTTGAGCCAGAATCTGCCCGTCTAAATCACGTTGAATAGTATTTTACTGCTCAAATAGTCCCACATAGGCTTCTCAGCCTATGTGGCTAAGATCAAGTTTAGTCTCTGTTCTTCTCAGTTTAATCTTATCTGTTCTGAGGCAGAAACTACACCTTCTAGAACACTCGTCTTGCTTTCTTGAAAAAGACTACTGCTTTGAAGATGGATTCTACTGTTACTGCTTCAAAAGAAAATCTTTGTGTTGCTTCAGAGACTCCAGGACAGACCGAGGATATGATCGCACCCTTGCCGATTCCACAGAAACCTTCAACTTCTGCTTGGACCACTGCTGCTCCATGGAACGCCCATGGGAGAACTGCCTCTTAGAAGACCCTCTAATACCCAGATGTACAGACATTCTTTTCTCAACTTATGTATGATATAATTTTTTAATATTAGCTTTAATAAAAGTTTTAAATCTGTTCTTATCAGTTTAATTACTGAGGAAGAAACTACACCTTCTAGGAGATTTGACCTGCTATCCTGTAGAAGATTTTGAAGATGGATTCTACTGCTGCTCCTTCAAAGCAAGATCTTCATGCTGCTTTGGAGGCACCAGGACAGACCAAGAAGATGATCGCTCCCTCGCAGATTTCACAGAAATCTTCAACTGCTGCTAGGACCACTGCTGCTTCATGGAACACCCATCGGGAAACAGCCTCTAAGAAGACCCTCAGGGCTTCCAGGCCATTGCAGATGATCAGCATCAATGGGACAAGCAGCGCTTCCTTGAAGAAAATGCATGGAGATGTTGCTGCAAGGGATCTTGCACCTCAAGGACGACCTTCTAGGACATCAGAGCAAGGACAAACATCAGCTCGCCCTCTCTTCAGGAGAAGGATGCTACAAGGAGAACTTCTTCCACCTTCCTACTGCCCAGGATCCTGATTCTGGTGGTTGTCCTGCTGTACAAGAAGGTACCTCAGCTGGTAGGACCAGCCTCTCCTCAGAGACCAGCTACTCCTCAGAAACCACCCAGCAGGACCTCAACACCTCACTAGATGCCTGCCTAGCCAAACCTCTTCAAACTACTCTCCCTGATCAAGAAGAACCATCTGTTGAGTCCACTGATACAACTGAAGCCCATCCAACGGAGGGAGAAGAAAAAGAGAAGAATTGTATCTACCTCCGGTATTCTCTTGCTATGGACATCCTCCTCTGCCCCTTCTGCTGTCTGGTCCGAGGATTCCAGTAGCTTGGTGGTCTCAGCAGACACCTCAAGAAAATCCATAGCAAGTGGACCACTTTCCGGTGTGCCCTCTGTGACCTGCCTTTGAGACGCAGAAGAAATGTAAGTTGCATCAAGTCCCCTGCAAAAGACATCTCACACTGGAAGAGTCGAACTCTGCCAGTCTATGTTGCCGACACCCCATCTCTCCTCCGAATGCAGAAACATCACATGCTCAAGCTCTGGCTTCTAACTGACCAAATACTCTGGCTACGAAATAGATGAGGCAAATAAACTGTATTATACAACTGGATCATTGGATCAACACAGCCCCAGGAAAAGATGGCATTCACTATAACATCTTGAAAAAATAAGACCTGGCCTGGTATTAATTGCACTTTTCAACAAATGCAAACAATTCTGCCATGCCCCCAGCTCCTGGAAGAAGTCTAAGATGTCACAGGAATCAGGACAAGCAATGTAGGAAGTGCGGCTATGCCAATGAGACACTACCCCACGTCCCATGTAGCTGCAAGCCCCATTCTAGAGCCTGGCAGCTGCGACACAACGCCACCCAAGTTTGCCTGGTCAGAGCCATCCCGCCACCTGTAGGGAAGTTTGCCCTGAACTCCACTATCCCAGGAACTGACATCCAACTGCGACCGGACATCATCATCACCAACGAGGACTGGAAGAAGATGATGATGGTGGACGTCACAGTGCCCTTCAAGAACAAAACCCCAGCCTTCCATGATGCCCAAGCTTGAAAGGTGGAGAAATATTCCCCTCTGGCTGACACCTTGAGAGATAGGGGTTACCAGGTTCAGACACACAGGCTGATTGTTGGAGCCTTGGGCGCATGGGACCCCATTACAAGCTAGCATTGAGAGAATGTGGAATCAGTCAACACTACAGTCGGCTGATGCAGCAACTCATGGTGTCAGACACCATCAGGTGGTTGAGGGACATCTACATAAAACACATCACCGGACTTTGGCAATACCAGGAGGGATGAGCTGGAGTGCTGATGAGAAGTGCAGTAAGGAAAGTAACTGAAATATTTCCCTGATAGATTGTATTTTCTAAATGGACAACCTACCTAATTCTCAATTACTGAGGGACAATCTCCACTCATTTATATATTTTGCTTTCCACAACCAACTCTCTGTACAACTCTTCATGAGAGATATACCCGAGTATTTGGATTCTGATATCTAAACTGTATTGTTAAATTTATTCACCTAAATTTGGGTTTTTGCTGATTATGTAATATATGTATCATATGACTTTTAAAAACAAACTCTGTATTTGTGGATAATCTAAGCACCATGGCCGGATCTACAGACACTCTTTTATCAACCTGTGCATTATATAATTTTAACATTAGCTTTAATAAAAATTTTAAATCTGTTCTTATCAGTTTAATTACTGAGGCAGAAACTGCACCTCCCAGAAGACTCAACCTGCTATCCTGAAGAAGACTTTGAAGATGGATTCTACTGCTGCTCCTTCAAAACAAGATCTTCGTCCTGCTTCGGAGACTCCAGGACAGACCGAGAAGATGATCGCTCCCTTGCTGATTCCACAGAAATCTTCATCTGCCGCTGGGATCACTGATGTCTCCACAAAATGCTCATTGGGAAACAGCCTCTAAGAAGACTTTTAGCGCTTCCAGGACTTCACAGATGAACAGCCTCAATGGGAAAACCAGTGATTCCTTGAAGAAAACCCATGGAGCTGCTGCTGCAGGAGACCTTGCACCTCAAGGACAGCCTTCTGGGACATCACAGCCAGGACAAACATCATCTCCCCAGCTCTTCAGGTGAAGGATACTACAAGGAAAACTACTTCCACCTCCTCTTCTGCCCAAGATCTTGATGCTGGTGGTTGTCCTGCTGTACAAGAAGGTACCTCAGCCGGTGTGACCAGCCTCTCCTCTGAAACCGCCCAGTGGGACCTCAACATCTCACTAAATGCCTGCATAGCCAAACCTCTCTATATTACTCTCCCAGAGCAACGATAACCATCTAGTGAGTCCACTGATACAACTGAAGCCCATCCAATGGAGGGAGAATGAAGGGAGAATGATTGCATCTGGAAGGGAAGATATTGCCCTCGTTCTGGAGATCATGCCTCAAGATCCAGCCGAACAAAATACTCAATACAGGGAAGAGAATCGGCTACAGGCTAATTGCACAGCAAATTTCCAGCCTGAGCCTGCCGAGATTGAGCACCCAGAAGAGCAGCAGCCTTCAGTGAGGGCCACCACGCCATGGCAAGCCGCTTGCATAGAGGAGTTGGCACCGACAGCCTCCTTCAATGACTTTGACCTCCTTGTAGATAGACTCACTAAAGACCCAGCTGCAGAAATCATATCTGGGAGGAAGGGAACTCAGGAGAACACACCAACTGCTCACAGAACTCCTGCATAGAGACATAACAAGAACAACATGAGGGAAGCCAGGAGAAGGAACATCAGTTGTCACTATGACCCAGCAGCAACATCCAGGATCCAGAAGCTCTATCAGTCAAACCGCCCTAAGGCTATGAGAGAGATTCTTGATGGGCCCTCATCTTACTGCGCAGTCCCATCCAAGAGACTGTTCTCGTACTTCAAGGATTCATTTGACCTCTTAGCACAGAACGACATGCAGCGTCCAGGGTGCCTTCATCCTCTACCCCACGTTGAGTGTGTAGGAGACCTGGAACAAAACTTTACATCATGGGAAGTTGTCAAGGTTCCTCGCCCACTCTGAACTCTAGGGTACAGATGTGGGGACCTGCATGAAAACCTCCTAAGCTTACTTTTACCAGCTTAGGTTAAAACTTCCCCAAGGTACAAATTAATTTTATCCTTTGTCCTTGGAATATCCACTGCCACCACCAAACTCTAACTGGGTTTACTGGGAAACTTAGTTTGGACACGTCTTTCCCCCCAAAATCCTCCCAACCCTTGCACCCCACTTCCTGGGAAAGGTTTGGTAAAAATCCTCACCAATTTGCATAGGTGACCACAGACCCAAACCCTTGGATCTGAGAACAATGAAAAAGCATTCAGTTTTCTTACAAGAAGACTTTTAATAGAAATAGAAGTAAATAGGAGTAAAGGAATCACCCCTGTAAAATCAGGATGGTAGATACCTTACAGGGTAATTAGATTCAAAACACAGAGAATCCCTCTAGGCAAAACCTTAAGTTACAAAAAAGACAGACAGACAGAAATAGTCATTCTATTCAGCACAATTCTTTTCTCAGCCATTTAAAGAAATCATAATCTAACACATACTAGCTAGATTACTTACTAAAAGTTCTAAGACTCCATTCCTGGTCTATCCCCGGCAAAAGCAGCATACCGACAGACACAGACCCTTTGTTTCTCTTCCTCCTCCCAGCTTTTGAAAGTATCTTGTCTCCTCATTGGTCATTTTGGTCAGGTGCCAGCGAGGTTACCTTTAGCTTCTTAACCCTTTACAGGTGAGAGGATTTTTCCTCTGGCCAGGAGGGATTTTAAAGGGGTTTACCCTTCCCTTTATATTTATGACAGAAGTAATGACCAGATTTACAAAACACAGCCGTGGGGAAAGACTGCATTTGCTACAACATCCTGAAAAAATGAGATCATGGCTACCTGATATTAACTGCCATTTTCAACAAATGCAAACAATTCTGCCGTACTCCCAGCTCCTGGAAGAAATCTCTGATGGTCCTCGCCTACAAGAAAGGCACGCGAGACGACTCCAGTAACTGGAGACCTATCTCTCTCTGCTCCACCATGTACAAACTGTATGCCAGCTGCCTCGTGGTTAGGATAACAGACTGGCCTGTGAACAGAGGAACCATCAGCTCCATCCAGAAAGGCTTCATGTCATGTGAAGGCTGTTATGAACACAACTTTTTCCTTCAGACTACCAGCCATGTGGCCAGGAGGACACGGAGGCAATGTGTCCTAGCATGGGTCAACCTGGCTAATGCTTTTGGAGCGATGCCCCACCAGCACATTTTTGACATGCTGTGAGAGTTCAAGATGCCTGAAAACTTTCTCCAGCTGATCCTTGAACTGTATGAAGGCTGCACCACCACCATCTACTACACAGAAGAAGAGATGCCAGAAATTCCTATCCATAGCAGCATAAAGCAAGGATGTCCCCTCAGCCACCATCATATACAATTTAGCCATGGAGTCACTCATTCGAGCCATCTCCAGCGGGCTAAGCAGTTTTGACCTGTATGGCAACAGCGTGCATATCCTGGCCTACGTAGATGATCTGGTCCTGATCGCAGACAACCCCGAGTGTCTCCAACAAATACTTGACATCATCAGCCAGGCTGCCAACTGGATGAGACTCTGCTTCAATGCCAGGAAGTGTGCGTCCCTGGATATTGATGGCAGTAGAAGGGATTCGGTCCAGGTGACACCTTTTCAGATCCAAGGTGAACCTATTATCTTCCTCGAGGATGGGCAAGCATACCAGCATCTCGACAAGCTCAAGGGTTTCCATGTCCAGCAGACATCTGAGGATCGATCGTGGAGATCCTACAAGATGTGGCCAGGATCGACTCCTCCCTACTGGCACTGTAGCAGAAGATCTATGCCTTGAACACCTTCCTAATCACCTATATCTCATTCATCCTGAGGGGATCTGCCGTGGCAAAGGTACCTCTGAACAAGGCAGAGAACACCGTCAGGAAGCTAATGAAGAAGTGGATGTTTCTTCCCCAGACAGCCAGCAATGAACCAGGGTACATTTCGTACAGGCAGGGCAGCACCAACGTCCTTTGTATGGATGATCTGTGCAATGTTGCAGTGATCACTCACACCTTATGCTTTCTGACGTGCCTGGACACCTTACTGAGGAATATCGCAGAAAGTGCTATGCGGGATGTCATCAAGAAGCGAATCGCCAGGACCCCCTCCAGCCAAGATGTCATCACCTACCTGAACAGCTCACTTAGGCAAATTTGGAAGAAAGTGGAGAGACTTTGCTTTGCTCTGAACTCATGCCCGCAATGCTACGCCATGACTGGAGAAGTGCACTGACTGTCACTGGATGTGGTGCAAGGAAAGCCAGGAGCTGGGAGTCCTGGTGTGGCACACAGACCACACAATCCTCATTCCAAAAGCTATAACCGTGCTGGAGAGGACCCTGAATGATGCCATCCACTGCCAATAAATGGAAAACCTGAAGCAGAAGCTGGACCAGGGCAAGGCATTCGAGGTGACATGCAAGTGGGATGCCAGCAATCACTTCCTCCACAGGGGCACCTTTACCCGATTTGCCGACTGGAGGTTCATCCAGAGGGCCCGAATCAACTGCGTTCCACTGAACAGAGCTGTCCTCCACAGGAATCAGAACAAGTGATGTAAGAAGTGTGGCTATTCCAACGAGACACTAACCCATGTCCTGTGTAGCTGCAAACCCCATTCCAGAGCCTGGCAGCTGTGACACACCATCCAAGATCACCTAGTCAGAGCCATCCCGCCACACGTAACGAAGGTGGCCATGAACTCTGCCGTGACCAGACATTGCCATCACCAACAAAGACCAGAAGAAGTTCTTGATGGTGGATGTTACAGTGCCGTTCAAGAACAGGACCCTGGCCTTCCGCGACACCCGAGCTTGAAATGTGGAGAAATATGCCCCTCTGGCTGACACCTTGAGAGATAGGGGTTACCAGGTTCAGACACCTATGCTGATTGTCAGAGCCCTGGACGCAGGGGACGCCAATAACGAGCGAGCATTGAGAGAATGTGGAATCCGTCAGTCCTACACTCGGCTGATGTGGCAACTCATGGTGTCAAACACCATCACGTGGTCGAGGGACATCTATCTAGAACGCATCACCGGACATCAGCAATACCAGGAGGGATGAGCTGGAGTTCCGATGAGAAGCGCAGTAAGGAAAGTACTTCCCTGATGGACTGTATTTTCTAAATGGACAACCTACCCTAAATTCTCCGTTAATGAGGGACAATCTTCTCTCATTGATATATTTTGGTTTCCACAACCAAATCTCTTTATACCTTTTTATGAGTGATGTACCCGAATTCTTGAATGCTAATATCTAAACTGTATTGTTAAATTTATTCAACTAAATTTGGGTTATTGCTGATTGTGCCATATGTATCATATGACTTTTAAAATCAAACTTTGTTATTTGTGGCTAATCTAAGCACTATACCCAGATGTACAGACACTCTTTTCTCAGCCTGTGTATTATATCATTTTAACATTAGTTTTAATGAAATTTTAAAATATTGAATGCAGGGGTTGTGTAATGTTGTTATCTTCATTGTATGACTAAAGGGGAGCAAAACTGTGCTGAGCTTGCCCTGATTAAGGGGTCACCCTCAGCTGAAAGGACCTCACAAAGCCAGGGGCTCAAATGCCAGAGCCCTGTGAAAGTAAGAGGGTGGGTACAGGTGTTCTAGCCAGGAGGTGTGGACTCTCCCCAAGAGTCCCGGGTCTGGCTTAACCTGTTCCTCCCCATTGTTCAAAGATAGAGCTAAATAGGCTTCATTAGAAGACTTTTGTTAAACTCCTCAAATGAGAGCTGGAATCACTTGTAGTGGGGCAGTGTTTCTGCCCAGCCCGCAAAGAGCTGAAAATTACTAAGAGACTGATGTACAGAGGCCACAGCAGAGAGGCAGGTGGCAGCAGAAGGTGACTGACAGTCAACTGGTAAACGAGCAGCTGGTGAGGTGGCGAGCAGAGAGGAACTGTGGCTGGCTGGGTGGCCAGCAAAGAGGAACTGTGGCTGGTGGGGCGGCCAGCCAGATCAAGTGTACAGATGGCAGAGCAAGCAAGGTGCCTTTTTCCCTGGGTGGGAGGTGAACTCAAATAGATGCACCTCTGAATTCTGGATCCCCACTGAACAAGGACAACCACTGTGAGTGGGGTCTGGTGAGGGAGCAGAGTGCGGGGGTGGGGGGAGGGCCATAGAAAAGGAACTGTTGGTTGTAGAACTCAAGAACATGAGGCAGAAGGCACTGCCCCATGCACTCTGGGGTGGGTATCCTGCTCATAGTTTTATGATTATGAATCCTGCTTGTGACATTTTCCCTAATTGTTAGGTGACTTCCCTCCTTTCATTAAAAGACTCTGTGCTTGTAAGTGGGGAAGTATTGCCTCTCAGAGGCACGCAGAAGTGGTGTGTAATTGTCCCAGGTCACTGGGTGGGGGCTCGAGCCGGTTCTGTGTTGTACTATTGAAAAGGAACCCCTAGATACTGAACCCGGCCCTGGTTGCTGCCGGCTTCACCTGGCAGAAGGGTTACGTATAAATTGATCTCTGACCACAGGTTTTATGGGTACCTAGATACAATAGAGAGAGTAGGTAGATTGGAATAGATTTTCTAATATATTATAATGAGCAAGTGCCACCCTTCATATATCTACAGCTATGAGATATAAAATGACTAAATCTACATCCGTTTATTTTTTACAATAAGAATAAAGCTGCTGTGATGGAACATTGTCACTGAATCAATGTTTTCTGCTTTGAAAATGAGCATCTTTCCTTTGCCTCAACAGTGATTTTCCATAAATGCCTCCAGTCTGCCTTAGCACTTCTGTAGCAGCAGGGAACCGTTACCTTGTGAGAGCATTCTGGTCTGTTGACATCGTCTCTTACATTTATGATAGGATAAGGAAAAATAGAATTTTAATAATCATGATACTCCGTATGTATACAAAGCTTTTCATCTTAAAATGCTTTCCAAACATAAATTAGATTTAAATTGATGCCACTATAGAAAGTATGTGTGTGAGAGAGTATCTTTATGGGTGTTCTGTCTCTTTTTATATGTACTGTATATTAAGTTAATGAGGAGAGTAGACAGAATTCACTAAATGGATAGATGCAGCAGGAAAATGGGAGTTTTGTGCATAGCAGTGGTTGGAAAATAGTCGCACAACTCATATGTGGTAAGAAAAGGAAGGATATTGTCTGGTGACCTTTAGTTACACTGAAAATGGAATCAGGCTCTTGGTTTTTGAGTTAAAAGGGGTAACAATCTTTGAAAATAGGGTCCAAATGCCTTTTAAACACATGCCCCTGACACGACCATCTTTTGCTATTCTTTGATAATGAACCATCTCCTGAAGAATATAGTGTTATTGATAACAGCATCCAGATTCCTGACCCCGTCTCTTCCAGTTGTATAAGAACGTCTAGCTTTTGTCTCTTTATCTTTAATAATTCAAAGGTCATTTTGGCACTCAGAAGAGGGATTAATTCATCTCCTCTCCTGATGGCTATTGTGGGGAAATCACAATGTTAGAACAGAAGCCTGCTTTTTATGGCTCAAGTCTTCCACAGACATGAGTCTATTATTCAGCCGCAAAGCTCTGTGGCCCTTGAAGCTGAGTTACTGGGGTGAAGGTCACCACTCTGCCAAAAACCAGGTTGCCATTATATTCAGTTTTAATTGACAACTACAGGGCAGATTCATCCCTGGTGTAACCTACTAAATGTAATGGAGTTTACACACAGGTGGATATAGCTCAGTGTTGCTAAATCAGCTCTACATATTCAGTTATAATTTATACATGTGAAATGTGCCATAATCCTGCTCTTCTCAGATCAGAGGCTTAAAGGAACCTTTTTTCCTGTAGCAGTTCATTAAAACTACTAATAACATTTCATTTCTCTCACATATCAAAATTCAAGGCAATCATTCACTCATTCCACATCATAAATAATGCATGCACCCAACCAAACACAAAAGGCTGTACTTCTGTCTGCTTTGCCTCCATCTTTCATTTCAAGATAAAAAGTGCAGTCTCATATTTTAATCATTATGTTCCAGCATGGTATTTCATCTCGTTTTTATAAGGTAATGGGTGGGCAATGTGGCAAGGGAAAAAAGCATTTAAGAGGTTCATATCAGCTGAACAAGTTCAACTGATTCATGTCAAAAGGGAGACAAGTCAGTGACAGGGACTAAAGAATTTCCCAAGGTTTTTCAGGGGTCTGCCACAGCAGTAGTTCTAAACCACAGGGATGTGTACCTGTGCTGGTGCTTCCCTGTATGTGACTGGCACTCTAGGCCCACCTTTCTACGTTAAATTTGGCAATGGTTAGGCTGCTAGTGTGCAGAGAGTACTGCCTGTCATGCTGTGTGATGGAGTGTCCACCTCAGACAAGCCCTGGAAGGGTTAAGGTGGCTAACTGGGCCAATTAACTCCCCAGGCTGCACCTCGAGGAGGAACCAAGGAGCAGGGACTGATTAAATGAGGCTCTGTTGAACAGAACACAAGGGGCCTGTTTAAAACTCAGTAACTGAGCACAGCTGTGTGCTGCAGAGGTAGTCCGTAGTTACTCCCTGGGAGAAGGGAGGTATGTTTGAGGCTACAGAGGCAAGTAGCTTATAGTTACTCCTTGGAAGGAGGGTGTTGTGCAGCTAGCAAACCGAGGGAGGTGGAAAGAGCCAGATGGTAAGGAAAGGGCTCAGGGAAAGACTGTAAGGTCCAGGAGGGAACAGACTTTGCCTGCTGACTAGAGGGTCCTTGACCTGGAACCTGGAGTCCTGGCTTTCCATGACAACTACTGAGGGAGTGGCACTATGGGGCAGTGAATGGGAAGACTGCTTGAGACATAGAGAGGAAAGACTTTGATACCCCCAAAGGGTATTAAACTCATGCAGTGGCCTGGCCGCAGGGCTAAGTCACAAAGATGGAGTCACAGAGAGAGAATGGCAATGGCACCTCCAGTGAGAAGCAGAGGGAGGCCTTTTACCGGGTAAAAACTGATTCCCCAGACTGACCAGAAGGAGGCTCCACTGTCATACTGACCAATATTATCCCATTGTTTCCTTGTACTCCCCTGTCAGTCTGTATGTAGGTGTTGTCTCTTATCTTATACTTGTATTGTAAGGTCTTTGGGCCAGGTATTCTCTTTTGTTCTGTGTTTGTACAGTGCCTAGCAGAATGAGGTCCTGGTGCATAACTGGCCTCCTAGGGGGCTACAGTAAGACTAATAATAGATGCACTGGTGTGCTGAGCCCCAGTGTACAGTTACTGTCTGCTGTTTGTTCAATTTTTATGTATTGCAATCCACAATGGAGTTTCTCCCTTCAATCAAGAGGAGTACCCCAGGTTCTAACATGGGTTAGGGTAATGGCCGGTAAACAGGAATGGTTTCCCAAAGGAAGCAAATTCTTGTGATCGGAACATGGGATTGGAACCTAAAAAGTCCCAAAGCAATTCCTGACATGGATTCCCTCTGATCTTGTGGTTAAGAAGTTGTCCTGGGACTCGGGAGTTCTCGGTTATATTCTTGGCACTGCCACAGACTTAATGTGTGATGTGGGGCAAGTTATTTAATTTCTATGTGCCTCAGTTCCCAATCTTCTGCTTATACATTGTACCCCTTTCTCTTACCTTTCACCTTCCGTATATTTGGACTGTAAATTGTTTGAGGCAGAGACTGTGTCTATACTGCTGAATTTTGGACAGTACTTAGCACAATGATGCCCTAATGCTGCTTCAGGCTTTTAGATGCTACTGTAATACACATAAATAACATTTGGGCAACTCATTGAACCTCACTGCCTTAGATTTCCTAGCTGTAAAATTGGAGATAATAGTAGTTACTTAATCATCAAGAGGTTGTGAGGATTAATTAGTAATGTTTGAAATGTGCCGAAGTATTATTGCATGAACATCTTGGAAACCATTACTTTAGGTATACATGTTTGGATCTGATGCTGCCCTTGTCTAGTTCAATGGTAGACTCTGACTTTACCTGGAGCAGGATGAGGCTCTTAATCAGGGAGTGGTTTCTGAAAGAGATGTTCACAAATTTGGCAGGCAAAATTCAATACACACTAGTGTCATCTTGGTATTTTCATTCTGGCCAAAAGACAAGTTCGCCTATAAATCCACAAATAAGCCTACATGATGCAGGCATACAGCTGTGCTAGAAAAACATGTTCCAGCACACCAGGCCAAATCCTGTATCTCTCTTAAATAGGATTAATGGGTGTATTTCTGGCTGATTCCATAGTGCTACTGCAATGGCCTCACCAGTTCTGAGGATGGTCAGTCTGATGCCAACGTGGGCCCAGAGTATGCAGAGCTGCATGGTGAGAACTTGCAGAATTGCTGAAGTTAGCAGAGGGCTCATAGAAATTAACCAACTGGCTCCTTATCTCCCAGATTTGCCCACATGAGATTCTGTCCAGCTCCTCTGTGGAGATTAGGGCTACAGACAGTCACACAGAGCTTCTATGAGATTAAGAGGAGACTGGAGATGAGGTGAGGGGCCAAAAGCATCCTCAGTGAGTGCAGAGGAGCTCTGGGAGAAGCTCTGTAGGCTGTGCCTCCCCTCCCTGCCCTTTGCTTGCCAATTGCCCTGGGAAGATGTCTCCAACTCCGATAGGCTCATTGTCCCTCAATAACAGCTTAGTTTGGAACTGTCCTCTGGCTCCAGTGTCTCTGCAGGTCACTCTACCCCTTCACCATCTCCCCTCCTGTCATTCAACTGAAGGGCCCCCTCCTCACAATGCAGGGACCTTGGAGGATGTGCCTCATCCCCAGCATCATTCTCTATCAGCCCCAATACCACATGTGGGGGCAAGATGAAGAGTGAGGCCCGGTGACTGTGAAGCAGCCATGGAGCCACTGCTTGGAGGTGAGCTGGGGGCCTTTCAGATTTTGATTTCTCATCTAAGACCACAAGCAGTAGGCAGATCACAGCAATCCTCGGGGCCACATGCCACAGAGACTCCAGAAGATTATTCATGATGGAAATAGGGTTTCCCTTCCTCCCCCTCACCTCTGATATATTGTTACTGTTGCAAGTAACAAAGAAACAATGCAACCTTTAATAAACAAGAGTTTGGAGTCCATGGGCTTGAATAAAGTTAGCACACAGGCTAACAAAAATGATTTCCATAGAGGGAGAAGTTAAGCACAGAGTTCTATTGATTCAAGATATTGCATTCTCTCTTTGTGTTCCCATTGTTTTTCTCTATTTATGGGCAGGTGTTTGTTTATGTGGTGATTAATTTATGGAATAGACCCACACAGTTTTATTCTAGAAACTTAAATAAACTCTGGTGTATCTGGTATCTAAATTAACCACAGTGAAGAGACCATGAAACTTCTCTCTCACACACGCATCCCTCCCATGGATGAGAGGAAGCAAGGGTTATGCTCCCTGAAGAGGTCAAAAGGGAGAAGAGACCTGTCATGCCGCCCATGGGGGTGGGGCAGACTTGTTATCCTACCCTGAACATGCTGGATGAGAGGGACATGCCTTAGGGCCTGTTCTGAAGATGTGTTGAGCTGCAGCCCACCGGGCCTCCTCCCAGACAAATACAGCTGCGGGTAATGGGAGTCAGTTGAGGAAGGAGGGGTTGTTTAGGGGCTGAAGAATAAGAGACCTCCACAGGTTCACCTAAGGGCTCTATAGGCTCAAACTTTGGGATGCTTACCTGAACCCCCAACCTTTAGAGGCCTGCATAATTAAGAGTCATAGCCAAAGATAATCTGTCATTCTCCAGAACGCAGATATAGCCCCTCGTCGGTTGGGAGCCTGCTGTCCCCAGTACCAAGGCTAATGGAGAGCTGTCTTTAGAAACATTTAAAAAATGCTGGCAACTGCGTCCACTCTCACATGCTGCCCTTCCCAGCATATAACATTCCACAGCTCCCCCTCTCGCCTGCAAATGTCACTCAAGCATCGGTAAATATCTCCCTGTCAGCTAGACCTTGAATCTCAATTACCCTCCCAGCCCAACCTCATCACTGCTTTCCAGCACTGTTGCCTCGCCCCACCCTTCTTGAGCCAACAATCTGCTAAGAAGCTAGGTTTTCCTTGGGAGCTTCCTTCCCACTTTCCCCCGCTGTTCTTGGCAATCAATCAGGTCAGCTGCCATGGCAGCACTGGCTCCACAGTCCCTTCTGCAAAATGACTGGTCTTGGCCTTCTTCCTCCTAAGGGTGCCTGGGTTTGCCAGCTGGCTGTGTGGCCCAGGCTTTCTGGAGATGTTTCCTGATGCTTGAGTGAAGCCTGGAGTGGGGAGCCAACAGAATATTTTATACTGGGAGGATGGGGTTGGCTTGGTTGGGGTATGGGCAGGATATGAGACACTCAGGTTTGGTTTGGTTTTTTCCCCTGTCACAGCTAATGGCAGCCTCTCCAAGCAACAACCAAGTTTTACCTTTCCGGAAAAATGCTCCCATCATTGGTTTTGATATAAGCCAAGATGACTTTCAAATTAAAACCACCCAAGTGGAGTTTCCCTTTCAGAGAAATCAGATCCATGTAGTATATTCCTTAGTGCATATGTCTGGGGCCTCTTTCGTAACTCAGGCTCCAATCTTGGGCTTCAAATGAGCTGCTTTTGGCATAGCTCAGAAAGAAGGTTGATCAGTAATGGCTCTAAGCCACATTTACACTCACAATCCTGGGACCTGGGCTAGTCTTTGGAGTAATTACTCCCTACTGTGTGTGGCCATATGAGGTAATTTTAGCATCTGACAACCAATGGGGAATAGCGATGTCCAGGTCACATGTCCTTTCATCTGGACACAGCCCCAGGGTTAACACGGGAGCACTAATCAACCCAGGGATTCCCCCTGCACTGAGTAGATCCCCCCTGCTTTCTCCTGACTGACTAAACACCCAGTATAGTTGATTTGCACTGCAGAGCAGGTGTAGTGGGATTCACAATTTGTCTTGCCGATCTTAGAAGAAGGCTTGTCAAAAAAGAACCTTGCATCATGCTTTATCTGTAAATAAACTGTACATAAATTGCTATTGTGAGTTCCCTGTCCCCTGATCATGGTCTACCTGTTTGCACTAGACCAGTACCAGGTTTACAATGACGCCATGGCACCAGGCCCATCCTCAGTCCCCAGACTGTGGCCCCACTCTGCCTCCATTCCACCCCTAGGCCCTGCCCCTGTTCAGCCTCTTCCCCACTGGGGTCTCACCCCCCACTGCCTCCCTCCCCTCTGTTTGCTCCTCTCCGCACCCTCTTCTCTCTTGGGGCAAGCTGTGGGCAGAGCCTCAGCGTGGGGGCAGAGCCACAGTCCAGGTACCATGGCCCACAAAATATTAATCGAGCCCTGCATCAGACTCTGAGCTCCTCAGAGCAGAGACTGCCCTATTTCAGTGTTTGGGAAGAGTCTCACCTATAGTGGGTGCTACTGAAAATAAATAATAAGGCTGTAGAGGTGGCAAGACTCTGGTTCATCTTTCTCCTCAGCTGCCATAAATTTCACAGCCGAGGACCTGCCACTAAGATAACTCTGCCCCCATAAAGTTTGAAGCATTAGCCTCAATGTCCCCATCCGAACCAACTGATGGATTGGGGATGTCGAATAAGAGGTGGCCTCACTGACCCCTATGCCTTAGCCCAGACTGAGGCTCACAAGCCACAAATGGCTCTTTAATATGTCTCCTGCGGCTCTTTACAGCACTTGGTATTAAAACACTGGTTTAATTATTAACCAATTTAAGTTATTAGCAAATCAGGATGCTTTTATTAACCAATTGTAGTTGATCAAATACTTGGACAGTCATTGTGTTGTGTGTGTGTGTATATATATATGTGTGTGTGTAATTAGTAAAAGAAACAATGAATCCTGACGACTGTGGCTCTTGTGTAACATTGATCGCTAATTTGGCTCCTGGACCACTAAGGTCTGAGTAGCACTGCCTTAGCCCCTTTTCAGCAATGAAGCCAAGTGCCTGAAATGGACCTGAAACTGGCTAGGAAGCGACTGCAGAGTGTGGAGCGTGGGTGTGAAATGCACTTGTTGATTTGCCCAATCTTGCCGGTGAGCAGCTCCATGCTGAATAAGCAGTGGTTTCTAGGTAGACTTCTGGATCTGATCAAAAAATTGTATTACATTTAGTCCAGTCTCAGAGCTGTGATGTCTGCAGTCAAGAGTTGAAGCTGAAAGTTTTTTTTAGAAAGTTAGCTTTGTGCCCTTTTTGATTTTTTTTTTAAATGTTTGAAAAAGGCTTGAGCAATTTAGTTTTATTCTTTTTTCAAAAAAAAAATTGTGTGGTGGGGAGGAGTTGCTGTCTACTGTTTTTTTGTTTAGGAAAATTGGGAATGTTTTATTATCCCTCCTTTTAGTTGAGGATTTAGTTGAGGGATAATTCAGAGATGTGGATTGGGAGTTTTCTCAATCCTTTATCAAAGGAGCAGGGTGTCTTAAGAAGCTATTTTCCCAACAGTTTGAGTCAAATAGATATAAACAAAACAAGTCTGAATAAGAAACTGTTCCTCTTCCTGTTTAATCAGGTTTCACTTGCCTGATGGTTTCTGTGATGATTTTAAGTGTCCCAGTTCCCCAGTAGTCCATACAGTGTGAGATTTTTCAAAAGCGCTCGTGCTGACATTGATTTCAGTGGAAGCAGAGTTAGGCCAGCACTGAGCACTCTTGAAAAGCCAAGTCAGAGTCATTCAACTAAAAACAAAATAGAGAAGACCTGAATTTCTAAGGTAAAACAAGTACAAAAAACTTTTTTTAAGGGGGTAGAGTGCAGGGAGAGGTAGTGACCCTCTTTCACACTTTATTTATAGACCTTAAAGAAGCAAAACTGGGCACTAATCTATTTTTTCCTTTGTAGGTCACCTTAAAATATACTGATTTAGATAGCATTCTTATCTGATTAGGCAGAAGCAAAGTCCTGAGAGAAGGAGAAAGGATACATCATTTTCTAAAACAGTCCCTGCTGTTTTCTGTAGAATTAGTACCAGGCTGTAAGCCTTTGGCCATGATAAACTCTGTGACCTCCTCAGGGGAATTAAATAAGTTTTTTGTTTCCCCCTCTTTCCGCACTCATAGTTCCAAGTGATATGAAGGTTGGCTGGGATATTAAGATATTGAATGCCTTAGTTTTTGAGGGACTTCTTTGCTTCACAGACGTGGTGCCTTTCCTTTTCTTGCTGTTGTTAACTTGTTGCTACTACCTAGGAAAAGATTGATCTTACACTCATTATAGAACATCTCTTTTGGCTGTCTGGATAGTCTCTGAACTAGAGATGGGCCTCTAGTAACCCTTCTAGTACCTAATATTGATTCTTATACCATGCTCATCATGGTATTATCTGAACTCCTTCCTGTAGTGCACTAATCATCATGACTAACATCTGTCATGTGTTTCTAGAGATTTCAGCTGAGACAGACCCTGTAGTTCTTCCTCTCTAGCTTCCAGAATAAACATGGCCTCTGTCACCACACAGAGCCTCCCTGAGCCTGGCCTGACCACACTACAGGCCTGAAACCCTTCCTGTACTACATGTCATGATGTGTTTGGCATTGCCCATAAAGACTTAATTTACCCAGAGAGACTCATGTGACGATCACAAAGAGAGCCACTATCTTCTAACACTGAACAAGAAACTTTATAAGACTAAGGCATACAGTATTATGGCCAAAGCTGTTCCGTCTTTCTTCTTTACTTTAAAGCTTCTGCCTAGAACTTTCCCAAGTCCCCTCCTCCTTGGTTTCCTGCTATTCTTTTTTAAAAGAAAAAGATAAGTACCCATTACCACAAAGTCCTCTCCAAAACAGGTCTCGAGTATTCATTCAAGTTTGCTAGCAGACATCTAGCTAGCGTGGGTGAAAATAGCAATGCAGAGGTGGTGGCACAGGCTTCTGCGTGAGCTAGCTCCCCAGTTCAAGCGTGCCAGGGACCGTGGGTATGTACACAAGTGGCTAGCCTGCACAAAGGCCTATGCCATCATGTCCTCACTGCTATTGTTACCTGTGCTAGCTAGAATCAAGCTAGAGCTGGTATGCCAACCCACACTACAATCACACTGTAATTTACAGTGTACGTGTACCCACAGGCTATGTTTACACTGCAATGAAACACCTGTGGCTGGCCCATGTCAGCTGACTTGGGCCTAGGTTGCAGGGCTATAAAATTGCAGGGTAGATGTTCAGGCTCCGGCTGGATTCTGGGGCCCTCCCCCTTTGTAGCGTCTCAAAGCCCTGTCTCCAGCCTGAGCCTGAATGTCTACACTGCAATTCTATGGCCCTGCAACCCAAGCCCCACGAGCTAGAGCCAGCTGACATAGGCCAGTCATGGCTGTTTTAATCCAATGTAGACATACCCTAAGTGAGAGCTCAAGGTATACCCAACATTGCCAGACCATGGCATTTAAAAATGGAGTTTGACTTAAAAACCATGACAGTTTTTAAAAAATACTTTTTGTTGTTTTTTGCCTTCTAGCTTAAGTCTTTAAGGTGCACACAGTTCACATTTTCAGATTTTTCTCCATCGCCATGAGGGATAGAACTTTACTTTTCCTGAAATGAAAACTAAGATTCAAACATCATCACTTGACTCCAGGAACTGGGGTTTGAGAGCCACCAAATACTGAGATTCAAAATAGCATCATGGGACTTGGCAACAAATACCTCAGACTACTTAGTATCCCAGACACATCTCTAAGCCAGTATCCCTGGATGTTTTCTGTTTACCAAAGGGGTATAGTGTTTTATGTTAAAGTGGCTGCATACCCACAAAACGAATACAGATTTTTAAAAATCATTTGGTGAATCGTAGTGCTCCTGAAAGTGCAAATCTAATCATACTCAAAAGCAGTCAGGAATCATGAAGGATGGGGATGCTTCCACCCACTCCACCCTGTCTGTAATACCAATCGTTTCCAACAAAGAGGTGGTGTGATCACAGAACTGGGAGCCAGGAACTCCTGCTCCACTGACATACTCTGACTTTGGGCAAGTCACATTAGGCCAAGCTTTTTCAAACCTGAGTGTCAAAGGTGAGGCCCCTAAAGCCACACCTATCTAAAAGTGGTGTGATCTTTTAATTTTATTTTTTTCAATGGTGCTGACTATCAACCTGCCAACACTGACTCCCCTTGACCTCAATGGCACTGCACATGTTGTAAATCAGGACAAAATTTGGCCCATTTAGTAGCAAGCGCCTAAACTGGTGCAGCTTTATAGTGCTAAACAATGTTTGCTGTACTGTAATATTAAGCATAGCTGATATATTGTAGAGGACTGTTTGGTTGGACTGGAATTGCTCAATTCAGAGAGGCAGCAGTACACTTAGTTACCACTAGGGTACTCCTGGTGGACTGGAACTGATGCATATAGACTGTAAGCAGCAGAGGGAAGAGACAAAGAGCAGGGAGTATAGGCTTCTGTCGCATAATTCACAGTACAGCACTCTCTGTAACCATAGTCCTTCCCGGCTCTTACTTCTTCAGGCACAGCAACAGGAAGGGTAATGTTGTGAGATGGGTGGGGCAGCTGCTTAGCTTGGTGATGGCGAACGTTAACCCGGAAAGGGAAGAGTACTGAGGCTGAGGGTGGGTTTTCTGACGCTGGAAGGGTGTGTGTATAGAGGTGTGTGTGGCGGGGGTTTCTGTGCACACAGGTGTTGGTCTGGGAAGAGCTGAGGAGGCTTGATGAAGCTCTGAAATTGGAGAGGATGGTTTGGATTGGCAGCGCTGAGGGCCGGAGAGAATGTAGTCAGTTGGGCTTGAGGATGGAATAGAGTGGGCGAAGAGTCACTAGAGGACTCTGGTAGGATAAGAAGAGTTAGACTGGATGGGTAGAGCTTGGGCCTAGCAGAGGACAGTGAAGGGGTCACTGGGATAAATACCCTTTTCTTCCCCCTGCCCTTTACTGTAAAGTGTCCCCATATTTCCTTCTGAAAGGGGAAGAGGATGCTGCTTTCTTCTTCTGACCCCACAAGTCTCCCATCTATCTCCCACCCAAATAATTCCCCATCAGTGATACCCTGAGAGTGTTCTCATTTTTCCAATTTGAAAATCTGATCAACCTGAAGAGGCGGGTAGGAGAGTGGGATGGAAGGAGATAGCTTATGTCCAGTCATTTTGGGCAGCAGCCATCACAGCAGTCAGGTCTTGAGGGCAGGGAGGAGGCGTTCTGTGGCTGAGTGGGGCTGGGAGAAGTAGAAAAGAAGGGAGCAGCAGCTGGGATGGAAACTGAGCTCCTGCTACAGCATGTGGGAAGGAGAGGAATCTGAAGACAAATACTATTTTTGTTAAGTATGGTCAGGGATAATCCACGGTGGAACAATATATTTTCCCGTCATGACAGCTCTGGTAGACAGTGCTGGAGAAGAGAGCCATGAGCTGGCTGTATATATATTCTCTTCCTAACTAGGGTCCGTAACTTTTATTGTTGTTTATCAAAACCTTGCATTCACCCTAATGATCTTCCTTGCTTGGATGAGGCATTTTTGTAACATAGATGTCGTCACTAACAAATGACAGACAAAGGCTAGTGAATAAAGTACCTCTGGTACTAATGTTCAGATTAGAACATATGTACATATAGGAAGAGAAGAAAACAAATATAAGGCCATTCTTCAGAGAGGAGAAAAATAAGTGATGACATGACAGAAAGAGATAAACAATGAAGAGTTTAGAAAAGGTAGATTGGGAGTGCCTGTTTGTTCTTTTTCATAATATAAGAACAAGGAGACATGCAATTAAATTAAAAGACAAAATACATAAAACTGATCAAAGGAAATGCTTTATTAATAACTGTAATGGGATATACTGGCTCTTTAAGACGAAAATGGGACAGAAGACCCTGTTCCAGGGAAGCTGGAATAAAGAGAGGCCACAGAAATGGCCTTGGAGGAAGAGAGAAAGCAGTCTGGCGGAATTAATAGTTGGCTGTGACAACCAGGAGTGAGCTGTAACTCACGAAAGCTTATGCTCTAATAAATGTGTTAGTCTCTAAGGTGCCACAAGTCCTCCTTTTCTTTTTACAGATACAGACTAGCATGGCTGCTACTCTGAAACCAGGATAGTATGTCTTTGAAGGCCTGGGACCAGGAGCCCTGTAGGGTAGAATGGGGCAGGGATTGGGGGAAACCAATACGGGGGAAAGCTCTCCCCAAGGAGGGCAGTATAGATGCTGCCTTCACCCTCAGAACAGGGAGCTGGATGACCGGGAGAAGGAAGACAGAGTGCTGAGCTTCTGCTGGGAAAGACAGAACTGGTGGCTTTGTGAAGCAGAGTCTGGGGCAGAATGAGAGCTCTGTGTGTGGCAGAAGAGCCGCAGATGAGTATAAACGATTGTGTAGCTATGATGGGTTTTTATGTTTGTGACATTGAGGACTATTCTGCACTGCTTTCAACTGCTAACCCAGCCCCAGGCAATGATGGTGGTGATCCTGAGAAACACTATGCGGAGTTCCTAAGGGGCCCGGAAGAGGGGGAGCAAAGGGAGGGTTCTGCAGAAGTATCTCTACCGATGAGCTCAGTAAATGACAACCCCATAACAATAACTTATATCTAAGCTGTGGAATTCACTGCCCCAATATATTATTGAGGCCAAGCATTTAGCAGGATTCCAAAAAGCAGTAACACATGAATAATAAGAACATCCCTAGTTACAGTGGATGGGATAACAAACTTATAAGGGATATAAACCTTCATGCTTTGGGTCATAACTAACAACTAATGGTCCAGGGGTACAGAAGCAATTTTCTCTATAGGCAGATAATTCCAAATTGTCCTCTCTAGGATTTCTTGAACCTTGATCTGAAGCATCTAGTATTGGTCACTGTTGGAGCCAGGACACTGGATTTCAATGGACCTTTGGTTTGATACAGTATGGCATTTCTTATGTACAGTATATAATCTTCAGTCGTTCAAAAGTGTTTCGTGATAGTCATCCAAGGGGCGTCTCTCTTAAAAACACTACAACAGTGGCTGAAAACCCTGCTGTAATGCTAGTGTTTAGGATTGTTATTTTAGTATTTATACAATGGTTAAATTGCCTGCTGGATGTGGGATTTTTTAATTTTTTTATTTTTATTTTTGTATATCAGGCTGATATTCTCAAGACAAACTCTGTGCTAAGATTATTGTATTTGTGTTGTTCCTATGTTGTTCACTCCATCTGACCAATTGATGTATAGCTTGGATAAATATATGTTGCTTTATTGGACACATGAGAACGTTTAAGTTCAAGCTGGCTAGACCCTGTGATAAATGAAAGCTCCCTTTTATGAACACCCAGCGAGCCAACCAGTTAGCTACAAAATCCCTTTTAGTAGCTGTTCTCTACTTACTTTGTGGATTCCTCTGTGCTAACCTCAGCTGCTTTTGTTTTGTTTGTAACCTTTAAGCTGGACCTCAAGAAAGTAATTTTGATGTTTAATCCTTATAAGTGGTTAGCTACAAAATCCCTTTTAGTAGCTGTTCTCTACTTATAGATTAATAGATACTAAGGTCAGAAGGGACCATTATGATCATCTAGTCTGTCCTCCTGCACAACGCAGGCCACAGAATCTCACCCACCCACTCCTGCAAAAAACCTCTCACCTATGTCAGAGCTATTGAAGTCCTCAAATGGTGGTTTAAAGACTTCAAGGAGCAGAGAATCCTCCAGCAAGTGACCCGTGCCCCATGCAGAGGAAGGCGAAAAACCTCCAGGGCCTCTCCCAATCTGCCCTGGAGGAAAATTCCTTCCCGACCCCAAATATGGTGATCAGCTAAACCCTGAGCATATGGGCAAGGTTCACCAGCCACACACCCAGGAAAGAATTTTCTGTAGTAACTCAAATCCCACCCCATCTAACATCTTACTTTATAAAGGGTTAAAAAGTCCATAGGTAAAAGGAAGGGAGTGGACACCTGACCAAAAGAGCCACTGGAAGGGCTAGAACTTTTTAAAATGGGGAAAAAACTTCCCCTTTGTCTGTCTGTGTTGTTCTCCTGGAGAGGAGCGATGGGGCTGGAACTATGCTGTAAAAAGTTTTGAGCCAGGTATGAAAAATCACCAGATCATACCTAGAATCTACTCATTTGAAACCTCAGATATGTGAGTAGATCAGGAAATGTCTAGGAAGACGTGATTAGGTTTATCTCTTTTATTTCTTTATGGCTTGTGGACTCCTCTGTGCTAACCCTAGGTGCTTTTGTTTTGTTTGTAATCTTTAAGCTGGAACTCAAGAAAATAATTTTGATGTTTAATCCTTATAAGTGGGTCTTTTTAAAATCTAGCAATAGTCTGAGTTTTTAGATGTATTTTCTTTTTGTTTTTAATAAAATTTACCTTTTTTTAAGAACAGGATTAGATTGTTGTGTCCTAAGAGGTTTGTGCATATGTTGTTTAATTAGCTGGTGGCAACAGCTGATTTCCTTTCTTTTCTTTCTCAGCTCTTCCCCCAGGGGAAGGAGAGGTGAAAGGGCTTGAGGGTACCCCACAGGAAGGAATTCCAAAGTGCGCCTTCCTGGGTTCTCAAAGGGGGTTTTTTTTGCACTTGGGTGGTGGCAGCATCTACCCATCCAAGGTCAGAGAAAAGCTGTAACCCTGGGCGTTTAATACAAGCCTGGAGTGGCCAGTATTAATTGTTAGAATCCTTGCGGGACCCCACCTTCTGCGCTCGAAGTGCCAGGGTGACCTTGACAGACCTTTGCTCACAGTTCACTGGGTTAACATTTAATTTCTGGCCTGCCAAGAGGGAATAATTTGAACCAGCTAAGGGTATATCTGCATTGCAATATAAGCCCATCATTAGTGGGACTCGAGTCAGCTGATCCTGGGTTAGAGAATCCAGGGCTTGAGCCTGTATACTGATAAACCCTACATTAAGAATTTTCTAACCCCAGGCTTGAGCCTCGGGCTCTATCATCCACACTCCAACACATAGCTCCAAGTCAAACCAGCCATATCCCAGACTCTCTGGTGTCCTCCCAAAATGTGGCCGCTCTAGCCTTTTACTGTGGTGTGCTGTGGGAAAACTTGACTGTCCACCTTGCATGTTTCAGGAAGTTTTAACAGCTCACCAACACAACCTGCTGAGCAATCATTTTGTTCTGTGTGCTCCCGCTACCAGAGCCAACAACATGCAGGAGGCAAAAGAATTTCTCTTGCTTGCACTTTCACTCCTGTGTCAGGAAACAGGCAGAGCTTCTGAGAGACGCTGGTGGACGTTTTGGGATTGGCAGCATTTTCTGACCTCCAAAAGTACAGATTTCATGATGGAGGAGGAGGACACAGGCGTAGCAGGCTCAAACTGGTTGATAGTGCTCATGACACTCAGTACAGTCGCTGATGCCCCCTACATAGACTGGTGCTTCTGGAGCAGGGCCACAAGCCAGACACCATCATGAAGACTTGGGATGACCAGCAGTGGGTACAGAACCTTAGCATGAAGAAAGCTACATTTCAGGAGCTCTCTGAGCATCTTGCTCCAACCCTCCACATAAAGACACATGTAGGAAGGCAGCCATCCCAGTCCAGAAGCAGGTTATTATAACCAACTGGAAGCTGGCTATCCCAGACTACTACAGGTCCTTTGGGGTTGGGAAGTTGACTGTGGGTAAAGTAGCGGTGGCAGTTTCTGAGGCAATCAGATAGGCATAAAAGATATTCCTAAAGTAATTGCTGGCTTTGAGAGAATGGGGGTTTCTAAACTGCACCGGGGCCATTGATGGGACTAGTGTGTGCCCATAGTTTGCCCTCCTCAAGGAGCACAAGAGCACATAAACCTCAAAGGGCACTACTCCATTGTTATGCAGGCCTTCATGGACCACAGAGTCGATCTGTGAATGTCAACATGGGCTGCACTGGGAAAGTTCATGATGCCAGGGTTTTTCACTGATCAGGCATCTGTATTCACAGACAGGCTGGGACACTGTTCCCAACAAATGACATTAACATAAATGGAATTACTGTCCCCACCTTTATTCTGGAAGACCTCACATACCCCCTTTTGCCTTGGATTATGAAACTGTACCCTGATTTAAGAGGCCCTGGCAAAAGATGGCTTGATTTCACTGTCAGCAGGTGTAAAACGGGTGTTGGATTTGCATTTGGCAGATTGAAATTTTGTTGGAGATGTCTACAGACCCATATGGATGTCAGTGTCATCTGTGCTGTCTGCCTGCGTCACTGTGGCTTGCTGTGCTCTTCACAGTGTTTGTGAAGCCAGAGTTGAGCCCTTCTGCCCTCGCCCCCCCCCCCCCGAATAGTCCTATGACAGAGAGGGGCCACTGAATTCCCCTTACCACAGCTGGTGTTGGATGCACCTGGGCAACAGGAGTCAGGGATGCTTTGAGCTCCCACATTATGGACTTGCATGACCCAATGGAAGAAGGTGAATAGTACCTCTATGAATGTGCTTGTGAGGAGTGGGGATAGGGCTGATTAAGTGGGGAGGAAAACAGGGGTTCAGTGCTTGGGGATGGGTATGAAAAGGGGTGGGGGTTCACAGTATGGATTGATGTAGATAACTATATTGAGGAAGAGTGTTTGCTTACTAATTCATAATTGTCCCTGATCATGTGTTTACCTTTTTTATTTTAAATACACATTGTATGATGTGATGTAGTGATAGCAGTAAACTTACTTGATGAAATAAAAAGCTTTATTTATAAACATGTCTTAGAAAAGTTTCACCTATTGCCAGGCATGCTAGCTGTTACTACCACACCAGAACACCAGTAACAGAAGCTCAAAATAAAAAACACAAAACCTAAAGTGCAAACAGTGAAACCATGTACAAGACAGAAACTCCCTACCATTGCAGATCTCTGGCCCCTCATTCTTCTCTCCCCATTTGCCATGTACTTGGTACAGAGGCATCCACAATGGGAGAGGGTCAATATGGAGGACTGCATGGAGCTAAGTTGCCCTGCTCAGCCGCTCATGGGGCCTGATTGCATGGGCACCCAACCATGGAGTATTCCGAACTGTTTCTGGACTGCATGATTGGGTACCATAGAGGGGACCTATGTCATGGGGTGAGTGATTCAGCAGAAACTGGTACTTTTATGGCCTTTAGTGATGTCAGCTGCTCAAACAAATCTGTCCTCCTCCCTCAGCTGCTGTTCCTGTTCCAGTAACTGCAAAGCCGGTGCCTGCTCCTGTGCTGAAAACCTCTCCTCACACTGTACTGCCCACCTCAGCCTTTCCTCTAGCTGTAACATAGGCACCGACCCTGTGGGTGCTGCGGGGCTGGAGCACCTACGGGGAAAAATTAGCAGGTGCTCCACACCCACCGACAGCCAAGCTCCCCCCACCGCCTCCTTCTCCCCCGAGGGCAGGGTCCCCACTCCCCCCTCCACCTAACAGCTATTTGGCAGGGCTTAGGACTTTCCGGGAGGGAGAGGGCAGAATGGGGACATGGTGCACTCAGGAGAGGAGGCAGTAAAGAGGCAGGGCAGGGGTGGGGGCTTGGGGGAAGGGAGTGGAATTGGGGTGGGCTGAGGGTGGCGCAGGAGCGGGGCGGGGGTCGAGCACCCACAGGCCAGAAGGGACGTCAGTGCCAGTGAGCTGTAAATCCATCTGTTTTGGTGACTGGACCTGCTTGTTGGCCCTATCCAGAACCTCAACCATAAGTTCACCACCAAAACATTCCTCTTGGGACGGTCCAAGAAGGTATGCTGGCCCAGGCTTCTGCTGCAGTGTGTGCGAGCTGTGGAGGTTCTGCAGCCAGTAAGGGTTGAGGAGCCTGGAATAGGACAAGACACGGAGGGTTATTGTCTCAAGTAGCTCAGTTCAAGAGCGTAGACAAAATCCTTGTCCTTGAAATTCCACATAAAATGTTTCTTTTCCAAACTGAACTTCAGTACATTGTGAGAGGGATGCTTCAGACCACAGAAGCTCCCGGGACACAGCCTGGTTAATCCCAGTGAAAGAATGTAGACACAACAGTAAGTTAAAATTCAAAGTTATGGGATTTTCGTTTTCTAAAATTTGCAGAACTTTGCAATGATTTGGCAGGTGGGTGGGAGAGGCATCAGTAGCTGTGCTACAAAAGCTTTTTCTATCGCTTCAGGCCTTCCACATTTTGGAGGACATAAGAGTTCTTGTGGTGCCTGATTGCCAAAGGGGGATGTCATTCTAAGTTGCGAGTGGGGAAACATGCAGCGTATGCAACAGAAGCATCCAAACGTATAGCGACTGAACATCGCATCCATGAGTGGAGTGGGTTGGTCAGCTATCCAGGTGGCCCTGAAAAATACACCCTTCCCTGAAATGTGACTACCTGCCTGGAGTTCCTGCTTCAGGAAAAGGTTGCAGCTCTCAGCAGCCAGAATTGAGTTGGAATTCATGAGGAAATCGACAGGATGAGGCGTTCGCTTCCACATGGCTTAGCTTATCATGGCTGCATAAAAACACACAGAATTCCACAGCCATTTTCCTTACCCCCTCTGCCCTACTGCCACATTGCTGGACAAAATGTCAAACCCCAGCCAAATTTGGCACAAATGATTTTGTCGCCTCTGGACTGCTTGGATCTTTAACTGAAATTAATTAATCTATAAATGGAAAACTTTTCCACCCCATGCCCCAAGTTCAGTGTTTCTAGGCAGCTTGTTACACTGTTGGGTAGTTACAGAGCAGCATACTTACAGGCATGGCGATGTAGAGTTGTTATTTTCAAGAAACAGGAATGGCCCTAATAAAAATAGTCACCGTCTCAAATAAAAATACACTGTCAAGGTGTTTTTACTGTTTGCATTTCCTGGTTGCCCGTCTGAATGCCATGCAGTGGGAAGAAGGGGGGTAGGGGAGACACCTAGGGGCTAGCATACAATCTGCCATTAGTGGATACACACTACTAGCCATGGCTGCTAATAACTTTTGCATTGGCTCATAGAACAGAAATTCTTCCCATTCCTGTATTAATAAACATTAAAATGGATCCAGAAACTTATCAGGCTTTTGTGTCTGCTTCAGGCTCTGCAGCAGGCTGCTCCTCAGGAGGTCAACCTGCAAGTTGTGAGCCCAGGTAGGGGGGCTGCTGCTGCTCCTGCAGCAAAGCCTCCTCTGGGGTCAGTTGCAGCAACAGTCACTTCGCCATCCTTGTTCGACACCTGCTGCTGGTTGCCATCACTCCCCAGGCTGGATTTTGGGGCCAGCATGGTCATCATGCACCACAGTTGACTCCATATGCAGCACCCGGTCAAAATTCTCATAAAACAGGCATGATGTTTGCGAGTTGCCTGAGATGTGGATCTGGTCCCTGCTTTTCCTGTACACAGTCTTGAGCCACTTAATCCACTCCCTGCACTGTTCACCAGCCAGGTAAATTTTCAGTGCTGCCAACTTAATCACTATTTGCAGCTGTGTGATCATTCCTGGTACTTTTTACTGAAGTCCACTGTTCTGCTGGCCTCGCCCTAGAGAGTCACCAAATTCGAGCTGTGCTCGCGTGACCATAAAGCGGCATACTTTGCAAAAGGCTTGCTCTGGTCAGTCTCCATTGCAAACACAGAAAGCTCTCTGATGGGACGCTTCCAGCTTGGTGTTCAGAAGACAATAGAAGGGTTAATGCGGACATACAGCTGACCACCAAGCTGCTGCTGTATGCCAAGCAGGATTGGAGTTGACTGGAGTCGACAGGAGATTCTTGGGATAGAGAGGACAAGGAAGATGGCTCATGCAATTGTGGGAATGGGATTGTGGGATACTTTTGGCAGACTCTCGGGATCCAAGTCAGGGGGCTCTGTATCTGCCCAGCAAAGCAATAGGGCTCGAACCCTGGGTCTTGGCTTCACTTTGGCTTGAACCCTCCAGACCTGCAGGGTCCTAGGACTGTGTCCAAGTCTGAGACATTTGTGAGTAGACAGAAGTGGGGTTTGGCTCAAGCTTGAGTCTGAGCCCAGACTTTCATGGCAGTGTAGACATACCCTTAGAGACAGGGTTAGAGTTGAGATGGATATAAATTGAATCAAGGCTTTCAGATTTACTCTCTCTAAAGAATTTTCTTCTCTGCCTCTCTGGCAGGCTTCCTAGTAGAGCACAAACTAACATTATGGCACAGAGGGAGCTCTACAAGGACATTTTGTTTTTTCCAATGCTAAGGCTTAACCTTATCCGTACTCAGTAATGGAGAGAAGCCTAGACTGCAACTTTGTGTCCAACTAATCTTTCCCTTTGGGAATATGCAAATCGAAATCCAGATCTGAAACTTTGTATCCATATAATGGGCTGCACCAAAACACTTAATCTAAGCACCTTTCTCCGGAGAGTCAAATCTGAAACTCCATAGCTTGGGCCCATTGCTACTCATTAGTATTTATCTGACTTTGTGTCCCCCCACCCCACTTTGCCACTAGAGAGACATAGGGTGCAAAAAGCCATACACCAGTGTTAGAAGGGCTCTCTCTAAGCGTTCATTATTGGCTTCATGTTGTTTTTCTTCTAAAAGATTCTACCTGAGCAACAATTATGTCTCCTCTCACCCTCCCCACCCCACCCCACCCCATCCCCCACAACCCTCCTCTTCCTCACTAATGTTCATTCTTTCCTCAAGTTCCCCTTTCCACCAGGCCCTGTGTTGCAGTGAGCAATTTCCAGCCCAGGAAGACTGAAGCCAGCTTATCAATGCACTTGAAACTGGCTTCCAAGTTAAGACAAATACATGTTTCTTCATGGGCCCCTCCTTATACTTCCAGCCCTGTTATTCCCATCATGAAAGCCCAGTGCCAGGCACTGAAGCAAAGTCTTTCCCCCTGCAGTGCGGCTGCTCTACCACCCAGCTCCTGAGCATGCCTCTTGAAATCACATTTGATTCACATGGTTCAGGGGAGGTTCATTTTATTTTCTTTGGACTCAGTCCTGACTTGTCCCTGGGATACCATCTGGGTAAGGATGGAGGGTGTGCTACTGGATTTGGCCCTAGAATTTGAATGCTTTTCAGGCCACAGGATCAATATCTGTGTTATAGCACGAGGGAATGGATGCTGTGGACAAAGGAGGCTAGAAACAACATGCCAGGCAGTACTTCTCCCTTCTTACTAGTTTTAACATGGTCACCTCTCTGTGTATAGGTTTCAGAGTAACAGCCGTGTTAGTCTGTATTCGCAAAAAGAAAAGGAGGACTTGTGGCACCTTAGAGACTAACCAATTTATTTGAGCATGAGCTTTCATGCTCAAATAAATTGGTTAGTCTCTAAGGTGCCACAAGTACTCCTTTTCTCTGTGTATAGACCATTTATCTTTCCCTTGCAGAACAACCAAATTATTGAATATCTAAAGTTTTTACTTCCATTTAAGGCTGCATCTGACAGGTCCTGGACAGGTTGAGCAGCCCTACCCCAGAGAGAGATTTAATTCAGTCTTACTGCGTCTTTTAAAGAACATAAGACCACTAATACTGTCTACACTGGCTTGGCCCAGCTGCTTCCCAAGAAATAAATGCATTAGAATGCTGAGTGTGTGATCTTCGGAAATGTTTATTAATCCGTTATGTAAGGGTTATGCCTCATCAGTTAGCATTTGACAGGATTTGTTAATAAGGGAATGCTCTGTTGCACAGTTTGTTCATAATGTGAAGAAACCCTATTCTCCATAAAGAAAAATAAGGTGTAGACTTCTTTTGTTTTCTTCATACGTTTAAGCAAAGGGACTGCAAAGGTCACTGATACACCTGTCTAAATTACTTGCCTCGTAATTTTGTCCTGATGCAATGCAGCAGTTGTTCTCAGCCACTTCCATACCATGACCCTATTTTCCATACCAGCACCCTGATCACGTTGAGACCCACCCCACACACTCCTATTTAGCAGTATGGGAAGGACAGGGTGGTCATCGATTCATTCTGAGAACTGTTGCAATACAGTGCGTTCCTAGTACAGTAGAACCTCAGTTACGAACTGACCGGTCAACCACACACCTCATTTGGAACCGGAAGTATGCAATCAGGCAGCAGCAGAGATCCGGTCCCGCCCCTCCCGGCCCTCCAAAAAGGAATTACGGTACAGTACTGTGTTAAACCTAAATTATGGGGGGGGAGGGGAGGAGAGAAAGTTTAAAAAAAATTGACAAGGTAAGGAAACTGTCCCTGCTTGTTTCATTTAAATTAAGATGGTTAAAAGCAGCATTTTTCTTCTGCATAGCAAAGTTTCAAAGCTGTATTAAGTCAATGTTCAGCTGCAAACTTTTGAAAGAACAACCCTAGCATTCTGTTCAGAGTTACAAACAGCCTCCACTGTAGTATAATGGTTCAAGGTTTCAGCAGCAGGCACCTACGTTCTCTATGGGAAATATGCAGGCACAAACATTTTCTTTTGTGTATGCAACACCATATCAGCTGTTAGCTCATGCACAGATGTAATTTGTATGCATAAGGCAGAAGTCTATTTTTAAACATTTGGCCAGGTACATATCTGAGTACAAACTTGATTTAAATTACTAGAATGTTTAGAAAGGGATTTTTGTTTTGTTTTTTTTTAAATAACATTTCTGTGTCCCTGCATGCATCTTTATCAGCTTTTCTTGATTATTGTAATGCAAATGATGCCAAAGAGTTCTGATGACTTTATTCAGCTGGATTCTTCTCAGGATGTGATGGCTGCTCACATCTATTTAGTCCTTGACAGGATAGTTAGGTCAGCATGATCCAACCTTCATTTGGTGACTCAAGATATCAAGAAAGCGGAAGAAAAATAGATCCTTGAGACCAAAGGTACAATGTGATTGTGGTGGTAAATGATGTAATGGATCAAATCTACACAACTTCAGAGGATCACTAATAGAATTTATGGTACTTGACAATAAGACTCTGCTCTCACACAGACAACTGGGCATCCATCCCAAGACTGTTTAATTTGGCCTGCTAAATAAAGTCCATAAATCTACTGCTATTTTTCTGTGGAAGGAATTCCAGAAATTCATTCAAGATGAGAATAAAAGCTAGGGGCTGTGGTTTTACTGGCTGTTTCCTTTATAGAGGTTCCCAACTCCCTCCCTCTTTAGCAGATTTTGGGTAACCAAAGCAGCGCCTGGTGTGTGCCCTGCGGGGGAAGGAGTACAGAAAGCTCTCCTCTCCAACAACAGAGCTGAATTTTGTAGGTTTCTCTGGATCAGTTCCTTTCTATCCATTGCCCTTTTTAATTGTTGATGCATAGTAATTATGTATTACTCTAGCACTGATGACAACCTGAACTCTGCAAAGAAGAAGTCCTTGCCAAATAGAACATACAATCTAACATAGGAAGACAAGTCACATAATACCACACATCATCCAGAGACCATTCAGGCTCAAAATAGGCACAATTTAAACAAAACGTTCTGTTGCTTGTTGAATTATTAATTGCAAATCAATTATCCAAAATCTATCCCTAGCTTGTCTGGAAACTGATCCTGATTTCATCCTCTAGCTTGTTAGCAAGCTTTTCACGTTGACAATTTGCTATTCTTCATTTGTGGCATGTGATTTGCTCAGTCAAATGACATGAAACTTGTTTCTGTTCCCTTGTTGCAGAGACTGGATGGCTGAAACTTTTAAAAGAGAAGAATAATGAATAGCAGCTCATAAAAAGTGAATAACAAATTCTCGTTTGCACGTTAATGCCTGGTTGAATGTCCTGTCTGGTATGAAGTGCAGACATTTGTGTGAACAAAAAGCCTGTCCTGAACTGAAATGGTTGTTTGCAAACACTGTTATTTTGTCATACCCAGTCATCTATAGCTGGAGGCTTCACAGAAATGTGTTTCAAGAAGCAATTTAAATGGAACTGGGGGGGGGGCTGTTTGGATTATAAAGGGGGGGGGGCTGTTCCAAGAATGAGAGGCAGTATGGAAAATGGGCTAAACACACCATAACATAAATTCACAGTTTCAGGAATTGCTCCATTACTTCTCTGACAATAAAGATTGTACATTGTTTGCCCACTGGGAAATTTCACTCTCAAATTCCGGGGTGGGGCTGAGGTTTTGCAAGTTATACAGGAGGATGATAGATATTGTAATGAACAGGAAGTGTGTATGTGCACCACTTTCCCACTACTTGTGGGGAATCAAATTGCTCATCTCTGTGTCATAGACCCTATGTTGCTAATAGTTAAAGGAGATCTTTAGGTCCTCACTGTCACCTTGAGTGGCCATGCTGGTTCGCTGAATAATAACTATGAAGTTCCTAGATGGTCACAGATTTGTTACAGTTTGTACACACACACAAACACACATCTCTCTCAGATAGATAGATAGCTGGCCCACTAACAATATAACTCTGGAAAAAAACAGAGGAACAGGTCCATAAAGTTTGGTTTTTTTAACCCCAAAATTCCTGTTGCCCTATCATAGTAAAAGGCCTGAGTGTTTGGGAGTGATTTAAATTATTTCAAGTTCTGCAAAGGACATGATGTCACTGTACATTTAATATTTTCAGTAAACTTAAATTAGTTTTAGAATAGTTTTAAATCTCTGCAGGCCTGTACTTTATGCCTACTCTATATACATGATACTGGAAGGCTGCGTTTTCTCCTAATTCAGTGATACAGGCAGGTTGCTATGGTCACTCTGGGGTCAGTTCTTATTCTGGAAAGGAACAGTGCAAAGCTAGAGAATAGTAGATTTACTCCCTAAAGCCCCAATAATGACATTTATTGCATGTGGACACATCCTACACTGAAGTAGACCAGGCTTCGGGGATCTGTCTGAATGCATCCATTTGCAGGATCTAGGCCTAAATGCCTCCTGAGAGGAGCTGAGGATGCTCTATTCCCATTGACTTCATTGATACTCCCTACAGGATCAGTACCTTGCAGGAGATGCTCAGTGTCTTGCAACATTGGACCCTTAATGTGTCATGTGTATGCTGTTCTCTCTGGACCCAGTGGTGGCCAGTATGTCCCATTAGTCAACCAGATAGATATTACATTAGCAAAGCCCCAAAATGTACCTCTATATAGATGGAGTTTGAGGCCTCCTAATTCTTATAGTCTCAAAGATTTTTTAAGTGTAATTGTCCTTTTTTTTTTTTTACTGGGCCAATAGGGGACATTCTCTGTACTTGGTTAGAAAGTTTAGTTTGTGTGCATACACTTGAGGTAGGCACGATAAACAGGGAAGAAATAGTTAGCTTTTCTGAGGGTTACCCTAACCTCCCCCTCCGCCCCCCATACTGGTTTATCCACATATCTAAATCAACCCTAATTGTCGGGACTTGAAGACTGATATTTTATATTGGGATTTGGTTCCAGTTTTAGGGAACTTTAATTCCAAAGGATTTAAATTCTTTAAGAGTTAATTCAAGTGGGTATTGTGTGGCTTTCCTACAAAGTAAAACCTCAAGTGTGATGAGTATCAGTTTGTGTCCTAATCATGTATTAAATTATTCTGTGATTTTAATGGTGGTATAGTGGTAAAAAAGAAAAGTAGGTAAACTAACCTAACCTAAACTCCATATTCTTCAAATGAGAAGTGGGCAAACTCAGTTTACCTGCATTTACCTATGATTGCACCACTGATTTCTAATAGTGTAGGAATAGACTGTTTAGGCTGTGTAGTACAATCTAGTCATTCATCAGCACTTACAGTAAATGTGACCTTTTGTTCTTTATTACTTATCTGTGCACATTTTGATGATATCTTGTGCTGAGTTGATTATCAATTCATATATCATCAGGAAGAGGCGACATCCTTGCCTGGTACTTCCCCAGATACCATTCATTTACCAAGACTGAATCTTAAGGGACTGAATAATATGTCAGTGTAACAGGGTGCTGGCCAGGAAGTTCTGAGCCAGGCCCCTATTAGCCCAGCCCCAATTAACAGGTATTAATTGGTGCTGGCTCGGTATGGCTCACCTAAGGGCTTCAGCAGAAACATCTGCTGGCCTTAGCAGAAAGGAGGCTATATAAAGCGGGCAGAAAGGAAGCTAAGGGGGGAAATGGAAAGGGAGGAGCCTGTGGCTGTAGTTCCCTGATGGCTGAAGAAGCTAGATGTCCCACACTGTGAATAAAAGGGCAGTGGTGCTATGCGGTCTCTGACTGATTTGTGGCACGAGCAGTGAAGGGCTCCCTTATAGTCAGTCTTTGCAATAACTTTAAATGTGTGTGTAACACCGACAGATCCTGGTCATCGGTGGGCAGGATTGAACCTGGGGCCTCTGGCGCTTAGTGCATGTGCCTCTACCGCATGAGCTAAGAGCTATATGGCTGTTAGCTAAGCTTGTAGAGCAGACTCATTAACTCTCTCTAAGTGGTCTTGTGGTCTAAGTGGCCATTAGATGGGACAGAACACCACACCCAAGAGGAGCATGGGTTACATGTGCACTATCCAAGAATCAAAACTTTCCCATGGCCAAATTTAGCTATCCTTTGACTCCGAAATTGTTACTCTACTTGGTCAAACACCTTTGATATATAGACATGGGTACCTAAAATATGCATGAACTATGCCAAAATAGGTATTGTGATAGGGTACATGAGCCCAGCTGGGGAAGGAGCTAAGTGGTGACTATAAAGAAAAGTCTGGAGCAAAAAGGGGCTGCAGGGAGAAATGCTGCAATCACTCGCTGGTACTAGAGAGTAGAGAGACCAGGCAGATCAAGAAGGAGGCCCAGGGGGATAGTTGGTCTGGGGATCCTCTACTCAGTAGAGAAGTCTGGCAGGAGCCCAGGAAAGACATGGAGCAGCCATCACTGGTGAGCCCTTATAATAAGGTGCGAACTGGACTTCTAAGGAGAGAACCGTGAGAGGTCTTCAGATGAGGAAACTTAACAGAGATGAAAGATCATCTGCAAAGAGGGCAGAAGTAGGATTAAATTATGCTTTCGGTTTGAGATTTATTGGGGCATTCCAGAGGACAGCTTTGCAAGTCCTGGCCTTGAAAGAAGGGTAAATTTAGGCTGTGGGAGAGCCCAAACGATAGGCCATGGTAGGAAGAAGTCTAGGGAGCCAGCAGCAAGGCGTCTGATGGAGTAGATCTTGGCTACTGATTATAGGATCCCTGGACTGGAACCCAGTGTATTGTGAGGGCCTTGGTTCCCCTACCAGCCCCTGCGAAGGGGACAAAGATGACTCAGATCCCTGAAAAAAAAGGTGTCAGGACCACAGAGACCAGAGTCAAGGCCGAAGACCTTTTGTAGGGGCACTGGACTGTTATTTATTGGACTTTCTGTTACTCCAGGAGAGGTGGAACTAAAGTACGATATGGCCCTCCAGCCAGGTCACAAGAAAAGGCGGACCACTACAGGATTGGAGCAACCGTTGGGAGGCGGCGCTAGAAGACGAAAGCTTGCTGTGCCATAGCCAGTCACAAAGGGTGGTGAGTATTCTTCCACAGTATCCAGCCACATTTTGGCAAATATGCTGATGTTTGGCTTTGTTCACCTAGTTTTTTATATGTCTCTTTGAAGATAAATAGCTAAAAGGAGGTATTCTCTTTCCATACTTCCTCCAGTATCAGAAATCCCCAACCCATGCTTCTGCTCAGGAGAGCATTCAGGCAGGATGAACAGAACATGATTAAGGGGCTTGATCCTCAGTTTGTGTAAATCCAGTGTAGCTCCATTGATTTACACTGATTTACACTTGCTGAGGATCTGGCCCAAGGTGTCTATCAACTGTCAGGAAACTGTTTGACTCCTTGTTCGTTGTTGTAATCTGTATTTTAAAAATTAACATTTTGTCAGTATCAGCAAACTTGGCTTAAAAAGAGAGTGATATGATCATAATGCAAGTTTATTTACCTTAATCCTCAACAGTATGGAGACAAAAAGTGTTCAGATTTTTAACCTTTCCCGTGTATATTAGTTCACTTTAATTTTTAGAAACAAACACAGTCATTTTATATATTTTAAAGTAGTTCTCTGTGGAATTCATTTAACTGCCCAAATATATTTATAGAATATGGGAACGATAACATTTAATTATGAATAAAGGTATACGCAACTCCTGCCGTACTTGTACCATTTATTTTTGATAAAACATCTACAGTCCTTTTTTAAACAATGTGTTATGACTATAGCAAGTTATTAACCAAATTATAATAGGAAAAGTAATATAATTTATGTTCTGAGGGGTAACAAAGATGAATGTAAGTATTTTATACTACTAGCATAAAATCATAAGATACAATTAATGTGGCTGAATTATGTAGTATTTTATCCATTACTTATCTTCTAGCTTGAATTTTGGCATCATCCCATTTCAAGTTATTCAATGTTCCGTGCAGTACTAGTATTAGACATTTGTACACCCGTAAGTATAAACACAGACATAATTTATTTATATGCTTACTTCTGACAACATGCTGAGTGCTGCCCAAGACACAAAGATAAAGACAGCTCTTCCTCAAAGAGTTTACAATCTAGATAGATGTGTTATAATACATCACACACAAACATACACACAAACCCACACTGTACGAGTTATGTCTTTGTGTCTTGAATAGGACAAGCTACAGAAAGCCTTTAAACATGCTATGGTCTAGTCTGTGCTCAAAAACAAAACAAAAAACACCCATTCAACATCAGTGATCTCACCCATGAAATTCTTTTCTCAAAGGTCTCTTCCATGTGGAAAGTTACTGGAATCTCCTACAGCATCTGACTTCTTCCTGAATCCCTTCCAGCCAGGGTCCAGACCAGGCACAGAGAATGTTCTGGTTGCACTGAAGGACAATCTTCTGGCTCTGACAAAGATGAAATGCCCATACAAATACTGTTAGACTATTGGCACTGTGAATCAAGGGAGCTGATTTACCCACATGGTGAGGGTAGATGGAGTTCTGTTAAACTGGATACAGTCTTTCCAAAGGGTGCTCTTCATCCTCTTTGAAGGCCCTCACTGGTAGAGTCTGACCCTTCCTTTTCAAATCTATATGACAGGGGTGGCCAAACTTACTGACCCTCGGAGCTGCAAACGACAATCTTCAGAAGTTTGAGACCCGGGGCACACCTGCTGGGGCTCAGGACTTCAGCCCCGCAGGAGGTACCTATCAGAGCTCAGGGCTGCAGGAACACCCCACAGGGCTGAAGCCTCAAGACGCCCTTCCCTGCTGGGCAGAAGCCTCTACCCCACCACCCTGCTGCAAGGCAAAGGTCCCAGGGACATAGCTCTTTAAAACAACTGGCTTTGGCTCAATCTGAGAAAAATAATGGTAATTCTGATGAGCAGAGAAAAGTGCACTGAAAACATAGCATGACCTATAAATGCATTGTCAAATGAAGGTAGCTGCCACCCAACTGTCACACATTGCTGCTCCTAGACTCCACTAGAATGGAAGTGACTCAAAAAGCCTTCTTCCATCTATAGGTAACAGGAGACCGTCCCACTGTCATCACTTCCAAGCTTGACTATTATCATGCAACATATCTGGGGCTGACCAGAAAACCTCATGATGTATCACTGCAGCTGATACAACATGCCGTAGCCCATTTGAAAAGCAGGGCAGGCTAACGAGGCCCCATTAGTTATTTATCTAGTTACGGGTCCATTTTCAAATCCCCAAATATGCTGTTCTCTGGCTGTCTCAGAGACCTCCTCCGTGGGTCCCAGAGTGGCAGACACAATGAACAAGAAGGCTTCAACGGATGGAGCTCTGGGCATACTTCACAGGGACTGGGGGTGAAGGTGGCTTCATTCAGAGACCCGGTTGAGCACAAGTGGCAACCTTCATGAGACAAAGCATGATTAATCTCTTTAGGCAAGCACCTTCATAACAGTGAGGCAGGATAATTGGATTATCCTAGAGTCTGTCTGACCCTTTGAGTTGCATTTCTGTAGCAGGTTGAAATGGCTGGTGAGCACTACACCATTCCTTGTATACATAAAGAAAGTTCAGATACTACTACTACATTATGGCCCCATTTCCCTGTTCCTTCACTGCTGTGCTCATCCAGGGAACTGTACGGGTGCAGAGACGGAAGTGGCATTATGCTACCTTTACTCATCTCAAATTTTTGGCTGTGCTGGGGCCTTCAGCATAAGTTAGGGGAGAGTTGAGGCTACTCTAATTTGCACTCTGGCTATACCGACCCTCAAAAAGCCATTTGCCAGCTGAGAAGAGCTGGATTGCAGGAGCTCTCTGACAATGACCCACACCACTCCTGACATGCCTCTCTATATCAGGGGCCAGGTGGGGACATCATGGAGCTGTTCCGTTAGCTTTACCCTAGCCAGGGAACCCACTGATCACAGATGTATGCCCTGGGGGCCAGTTCTGCCCCGTTTACACCACTGGAATAAAGGGACCATGGTGGAAGAGAGGATCAGGGTCTGTATTAGAAAAAAATAATGGTGAATTGTAGATTCCTTTTTTATGTCTCAGAAGAGGAATTCTCTGGTGTGCAGAATGAGTCACATGCAGCCCACTGTAATGCCTCCAGCTATCGGTTACATCAGTGCCCTACAAAAAGGGTGTTGCAGCAATTGACTTGCATACTTGGAGACGCACTGTCCCACCTTGATTTGTCGTGGGCTATGATTTCAGGACATGAATCTATTGCCAATTGTGCAATGGAGAGAGCATGAATAACGAGGAGAATGCAAAGCACGTGGGCCTGACATGATGCTTTGCAGGTCAGATTAGGACAGGATATTAGGAGGTGTTACAATAACTCTCACACAGCACTACAGCCAAGAGTAATCAAAAGCAGAGCTTTACATATAACCTTAGGCTTTCCAACTGCTGTTTCTGACAGGGGCTGAGTGTCCCTCCACACTTGCAGCACATCACTCTGAACAATGTTTAATTTACTAAATTGTGTTTAGTGTATTACAAATGCAGGGTTCCTTTAAAGCATGAGGTGCATTACATCATTAAGAAACTAATGCCTGCAAAGGGTGAGCTCTTTTGCTGTTGCTGTCATGACTGTAGTTATTAAATAAGATGATCAGGGTTTTGATTACTAATTCGATTACTAATTAGTGCATCATATCTCTGGTTGTGTCACTGACATTGGCAGAATGTTTTACAGGCCAAGTGACATTCCAAAAAGTGACAGAAATGAATCATCCATTGTCTAGCAGTGAACTAGGGACATTGATCTTAATGAAAACAAACCATAAATCATCTCTCCATCAGCACCCTACACTGCTACACTGTACCTCTCTGATTATCCAAGCTCTTGAATTAACAGTGGGCTTGACAGAACTATCAGCACTGCAGAAGTTCTCAATTTTTTAGTAAAAAGCTGCTAATAACCCTGCCAAAAATAAGAATGCATCTCTCAAATGTGGCATTCCCCTTTGTCCAGGAGCATGACAGAGAAGAAGCAGGAGAAGAAGAGTTTGAGGATTTTAAGAATCAGTTTTCCTAAAGCTAAAACAGAAGATTTGACAATCGTCTTCAAACAGCACCCTTCATCAGGGATCAGTCATGGCGGTTTATCAGCCCAACTGCTTCAAAATCAGTTGTTCTAAAGCAGTCTATTGGAATCTATGCAATGTAAACCTTTTCTTCTCCAGCATATGCCAGCATTCACAGCTGCTAAAATGTGGGCATAGTCCTGCCTCCAAAAATAAAACACAGCCATAGCCTGTATACCCTGCACTACACCCTTGGCTGCAACTGTCTTAAAGGCCATCTGTGGAGAATTCAAAGCACTTGGAATATTAAGAAATGCTGTAGAAGGGAAAAGCATGCCATGAATTTTTAATAACTTGTGAGTTGTTGTGACATTGATGAGACAATAGAACTGAGTTAGACTTGAAAAAAATAACACTGAGTCACCGCCAAAACACGTGGAGCCAGATCCTCAGCTAGAGGCTTCAATGGATGCAACGTGTATCCCCAACCAGGCTGCCAAATACAATTGCTGCTGCCACCAGTGAGAAAACATGAGGACTACGATTGTGTCTGGCCTCAGGGTGAGGGAAGGCTCCTTTCACATGCCCCTTGTGTAGCTACAGTGGGCTTGACCAAATCAATCCCAAATAAACACATATATATATATTCAAGTGTATGTACCTCTACAACACAGCCACTGCATGATGGGTCTCCTTTCCACCCACCTCCTCTGGGTTCCTGTATTGTTTCCTTGCTATACCCCTCCCCTTTTCTCATGCTGGCAGCAGCAGCAGTGTGAAAAGCCCTTAGCATCCTGATCTCTGAAGCACCAGCTCCAGATGCTTCAGAGAATGAACCATGCTAGACCAGAGCTAAGGCGAGCAGCACAGAAAAGGAGCAAAACAGGAATTGGGGCAGGTAGGATGGGTGATGGCTTTGAACCTCCTTCAGCTGAATGAGGGCACATCAGGAGGTGCATTACTTCTCCATCCAATACTCCATGTCATTGTGACCTTCTCTCCAAAAGCTGACGGCTGGATGTGTCATCCTCTGGAACCTACTAATGTTGCTCTTTATGTCAGCCCCGGGGAGTCCTTAAAGATCAACATGAGCAGCTTCCATGTCTGCTTGTTGGCTTAGAAACCAAGCTCAGGACCTGAACTCAGATTCTGCATTTGGCTGAGCATTGAGTTCCCACAGAACCGTGGTGCTTATGCTCCTTATGCCATACCCCAATACCATTCTAAAAGTCCTGTCGTACCTGGGCAGAGTCAGACAATATGGAATGCTTATTTGGGTTTCTATGGCAGCTGAAGAGAAGAATGCAAAGCTGAGAATTGCCACTAGCCTTTGTGGCTATGGAAAATCAGAGGCATGTGGAGACTGATTTCAGTGGGACAAGGGGAAAACTTTGCATGTGGTAAGAACTGATACCTATCTTAAAGGTCACTTGAATTCCAGGTTAAAGAGTTACTGCTGTTCATAGTTAAATATTCAACCTATCTATGGGCCTGATCCTGAAAGGTGCTGAGTGTAATCCACCCCCATGGGATTCTGTTGGGGATTGAGGGCACTCCACACTTTGTGGAGTCAGGTCCTTTAGTTATATATTATAAGCATTTGACTACACTGCTGGCACTAAAAAATAGTGTAGAGAAGTGCAGTCTGCCATGGTCTGAAAGGCTTTCAGATGCACCTAATAAAAGGGAAATGTCCACTAACAGTTGTCAGAGTAACAGCCGTGTTAGTCAGTATTCGCAAAAAGAAAAGGAGTACTTGTGGCACCTTAGCGACTAACCAATTTATTTGAGCATGAGCTTTCATGAGCTACAGCTCACTTCATCGGATGCATACCGTGGAAACTGCAGCAGACTTTATATACACACAGAGATCATAAAACAATACCTCCTCCCACCCCACTGTCCTGCTGGTAATAGCTTATCTAAAGTGATCATCAAGTTGGGCCATTTCCAGCACAAATCCAGGTTTTCTCACCCTCCACCCCCCACACACAAACTCACTCTCCTGCTGGTAATAGCCCATCCAAAGTGACAACCTCTACACAATGTGCATGATAATCAAGGTGGGTCATTTCCTGCACAAATCCAGGTTCTCTCACCCCCTCACCCCCCTCCAAAAACCACACACACAAACTCACTATCCTGCTGGTAATAGCTCATCCAAAGTGACCACTCTCCCTACAATGTGCATGATAATCAAGGTGGGCCATTTCCAGCACAAATCCAGGTTTTCTCACCCCCCCACCCCCATACACACACAAACTCACTCTCCTGCTGGTAATAGCTCATCCAAAGTGACCACTCTCCCTACAATGTGCATGGTAATCAAGGTTGGCCATGTCCAGCACATACCAGAAACCTACTGACCACTATTCCTACCTACATGCCTCTAGCTTTCACCCTGACCACACCACACGATCCATCGTCTACAGCCAAGCTCTGCGATACAACCACATTTGCTCCAACCCCTCAGACAGAGACAAACACCTACAAGATCTCTGTCAGGCTTTCTTACAACTACAATACCCACCTGCGGAAGTGAAGAAACAGATTGATAGAGCCAGAAGAGTTCCCAGAAGTTACCTACTACAGGACAGGCCTAACAAAGAAAATAACAGAACGCCACTAGCCGTCACCTTCAGCCCCCAACTAAAACCCCTCCAACGCATTATTAAGGATCTACAACCTATCCTAAAGGATGACCCAACACCCTCAGAAATCTTGGGAGACAGGCCAGTCCTTGCCTACAGACAGCCCCGCAACCTGAAGCAAATACTCACCAACAACCACATACCACACAACAGAACCACTAACCCAGGAACTTATCCTTGCAACAAAGCCCGTTGCCAACTGTGCCCACATATCTATTCAGGGGACACCATCACAGGGCCTAATAACATCAGCCACACTATCAGAGGCTCGTTCACCTGCACATCCACCAATGTGATATATGCCATCATGTGCCAGCAATGCCCCTCTGCCATGTACATTGGTCAAACTGGACAGTCTCTACGTAAAAGAATAAATGGACACAAATCAGATGTCAAGAATTATAACATTCATAAACCAATCGGAGAACACTTCAATCTCTCTGGTCACGCAATCACAGACATGAAGGTCGCTATCTTAAAACAAAAAAACTTCAAATCCAGACTCCAGCGAGAAACTGCTGAATTTGAATTCATTTGCAAATTGGATACTATTAATTTAGGCTTAAATAGAGACTGGGAGTGGCTAAGTCATTATGCAAGGTAGCCTATTTCCCCTTGTTTTTTCCTACCCCCTGCCCCCCCCCCCCAGACGTTCTGGTTAAACTTGGATTTAAATTTGAAGAGTGGTCAGTTTGGATGAGCTATTACCAGCAGGAGAGTGAGTTTGTGTGTGTGTGTGTGTCCCCGGAAAAAAAAAAAGGGGTGGGGGGTGTGAGAAAGCCTGGATTTGTGCTGGACATGGCCCACCTTGATTATCATGCACATTGTAGGGAGAGTGGTCACTTTGGATGAGCTATTACCAGCAGGAGAGTGAGTTTGTGTGTGTGGTTTTTGGAGGGGGGTGAGGGGGTGAGAGAACCTGGATTTGTGCAGGAAATGGCCCACCTTGATTATTATGCACATTGTGTAGAGAGTTGTCACTTTGGATGGGCTATTACCAGCAGGAGAGTGAGTTTGTGTGTGGGGGGTGGAGGGTGAGAAAACCTGGATTTGTGCTGGAAATGGCCCAACTTGATGATCACTTTAGATAAGCTATTACTAGCAGGACAGCGGGGTGGGAGGAGGTATTGTTTTATGATCTCTGTGTGTATATAAAGTCTGCTGCAGTTTCCACGGTATGCATCCAATGAAGTGAGCTGTAGCTCATGAAAGCTCATGCTCAAATAAATTGGTTAGTCTCTAAGGTGCCACAAGTACTCCTTTTCTTTTCACTAACAGTTGCTGTATTTAAATACTCTTTCCTCAATTCTGCAACGTAAAGAAAATCTGCACAAACATCTCCATAATCCAGCATATAAAACTAATGTATTTTGCAAGAACAGCTCAGACACCTTTTATCAAAGAGGAACAATTTAATTACAAACTGATTTTGCACTGCTGTGGGTACCCGCATGGCCCCACAGTCTGCAAACATTTTTATGGCTGACTTAGAACAATGCTTCCTCAGCTCTCGTCCCCTAACACCCCTACTCTACTTGTGCTACATTGATGACATCTTCATTATCTGGACCCATGGAAAAGAAGCCCTTGAGGAATTCCACCATGATTTCAACAATTTCCATCCCACCATCAACCTCAGCCTGGACCAGTCCACACAAGAGACCCACTTCCTGGACATTACAGTTCTAATAAGTGATGGCCACATAAACACCACCTTATACCGGAAACCTACTGACTGCTATACTTACCTACATGCCTCCAGCTTTCATCCAGACCACACCACACGATCCATTGTCTACAGCCAAGCTCTAAGATGCAACTGCATTTGCTCCAATCGCTCAGACAGAGACAAACATCTACAAGATCTCTATCAAGCATTCTTACAACTATAATAACCACCTGCTGAAGTGAAGAAACAGATTGACAGATCCAGAAGAGTATCCAGAAGTCACCTACTCCAGGACTGCCCAACAAAGAAAGTAACAGAACGCCACTAGCCATCACCTACAGCCCCCAACTAAAACCTCTCCAGTGCATCATCAAGGTTCTACAACCTATCCTGAAGGACGACCCATCACTCTCACAGATCTTGGGAGACAGGCCAGTCCTCGCTTACAGACAGCCCCCCAACCTGAAGCAAATACTCACCACCAACCACACACCACACAACAAAAACACTAACCCAGGAACCTATCCTTGCAACAAAGCCTGTTGCCAACTCTGCCCACATATCTGTTCAAGGAACACCATCATAGGACCTAATCACATCAGCCATACCATAAGAGGCTCATTCCCCTGCACATCTACCAATGTGATATATGCCATCATGTGCCAGCAATGCCCCTCTGCCATGTACATTGGCCAAATCGGACAATCTCTATGCAAAAGAATAAATGGACACGAGTCAGACATCAAGAATTATAACATTAAAAAACCAGTCGGAGAACACTTCAATCTCTCTGGTCACTCGATTACAGAACTAAAAGTCACAATTCTCCAACAAAAAAACTTCAAAAACAGACTCCAACGAGAAACTGCAGAATTGGAATTAATTTGCATACTGGACACCATTAAATCAGCCTTGAATAAAGACTGGGAGTGGATAGGTCATTACACAAAGTAAAAACCATGCTAATTTTTCCCCTACTGTTACTCACACCTTCTTGTCAACTATTTGAAATGGGCCATCCTGATTATCACTACAAAAGTTTTTTTTTCTCCTGCTGATAATAGCCCACCTTAATTGATTGGTCTTGTTACAGTTGGTACGGCAACACTTATTTTTTCATGTTTTCTGTGTGTGTATATCTTCCTGCTGTATTTTCCACTGCATGCATGCGATGAAGTGGATTTTAGCCCACGAAAGCTTATGCCCAAATAAATTTGTGAGTCTCTAATGTGCCACAAGTCCTCCTCGTTGATTTTGCACTGAGAGCATTCTCCTTTCTTTAGTACTGTGAACTGGGGATTTTCTTTTTCTTTTCTTTTTTTTCAGTCTGCACTTGGGTGGAAAATAGCACTCTTCAAAAGTGAGACAGACCTGGAAATGAAATGAAGACATGGAATTTAAGAGACGTCTTTGTACAACAGCCCAAAAGTCAGTGAGTAAATAAGGCGGTAGCCCATTTAAACTTAATGGACTGGAACCAAACCTCACCTTTTAGAGCTTCACTGTTGGATGAGAATTAAATTACCCAGGCTACCACAAGTAACACCTCAGTATAAAGCAAAGAGAGAGAAAGATGTTGGGTTATAAATTGCTGACATATTCTGTGACCAGCTGCTCACAAAAAGGACATGTTTGAAATGTGGTGATAAAGATTTAAATTAAAAGAATGACTAGACAGTTTGTAAACTGTCTGAAATCTAAAAATTCTGATCTAGAGCAGGAGTTCTCAACCTTTTTCTTCCTGAGGGCCCCCCCGCAACATAATATCAAAACTCCATGGGCCACATGTGCACAACAGCTGGGTTTCTGCATATAAAAGCCAGGATCAGCATTAGAGGGCAGCAAACAGGGCAACTGCCTGGGGCCACAGGAGCCCCCTGCGAAGCTAAGTTGCTCAGGCTTCAGCTTCAACTCCAGGTGGCAGGGCTCAGGGCCCCAAGCTTCAGCCCCATATGGTGGGGCTTTGGCTTTCTCCCCTGGACCCAAGTGAGTCTAATGCTGGCCCGGCTTGGCAGCCCCCCTGAAACCTGCTTGTGGCCCCCCGGGGGGCCCCAGATTCCTCCTTGAGAACCACGGATCTAGGGCACTCCTATCTTCAGCATGACATAACTGTGTTCTGCTGCCTGACATCCCATAGTTACTATTCATCATCTCACCACATAAAATGCAGTATAACTGGAGCCAGTAAAAACTTCCCTAGAAACTAAAATCCATTTTCCATTTCAAAGTGGCATAAAATACCATTAAATAGAAGTGATGCTCATGAGGGACATACTTAAATTCATTGCCAATTTACAAACAGGAATTTTAAGTAACTTGAGAATTCATACCCAACTTTTTTTATGCATGCAGAGGCTGTGGCATTGATTCTCCATTGCCCTGTACCTTGTATAGTCATTTACCTCAGTCTTTTCTTTACTCATGTTGAGGCCATACTTTCATTAGTTCTCTGTTCCAGGCATTGATTGTCTAGACCAAATCTGCCTTGCTATTAGCAATTAGTGTAATGTTATCTGCATAGATCAACTTTGTGCCACCTTCCATTTGTATTTGCTTATTTATGAACTCCATCACAATAATAAACAGTAATGTGCCCTGGTAGAGCCTAACCTTCAACTCAAAACCCTCCATTACACTGACAGTCACCCAAACTTTTGTCATAGAGCTGTTCATACAAGACCATCACCATCTGGACAAGGTTCTCTAGTACCCCACAGAATCGAAGCAGAGACACCAGCACTTGCCTAGGCACTCTGTTGAATGTTTTTCCAATTCAATAAAAGCCCAAACATGCTCAACATTCCCCTCCCACACTTTTTTCCACCATCCAGTGATGAACATACCATCTGGTGTCCCTTCTCCTTTTCTAAAACCAAACTGCTTTATTTCTAAAATGGGTTCCACTATTCAACAAATGCAACTATCTATGAGTCTCTCTAACAGTTTCATGCAGTGTGACAGCAGCTTAATTCCTCAGTACTTTGAACGGTTGTTTATGTCACCTTTTTGTTTTGTGTATCAGTACCAGTATAGACTTTCTCCATTTTCTTGGGATTTTCTTCTCTTTCCAACCTACATGAATGAACCAATGTATACTGACCTCTCTCAAAACTTTGATCCTTTCTTTCATGACTTTGTCTGAACCTATTGCTTTTCCAAGTGCCTTTTTTAGCAGTGCAGCTTTGACATCTGCCTCTGACAGGTCAGCAACATCCGTAATTATTGGTTCTCATGATAGTAGCATAAAGAACATATGAAGGGTTCTCCTCATTAAAACAGCCTCTCATATTATTCTTGCCATCAGTTATACACTGTGTCTCCTTTCACAAACAGTCTGCCTCCTGCATCCTTTATGAATGGTGTGGTCACTGTATCTTCCTTTTTGTTTCTTCTCTATGCAATCACATATATTTTCTTTCCGCCAAGGTGAGGGCAGTTGTTCAACTCTTTTACACAGCTTGTCTGAAGCTAGGTTGCTTGCTTTTCAGACTGCTTGCTTTGCTGCTCGCTTGGGGGCTCTACAGGCAATAACTGCTTCTTCTGAAGGGTTATTTTCCATCACCCTTCAGTTTTCTCTCATTTCTCATTGCTTTCTGCACCTCTGTGTTACAATACCATTCTACCCTGCTTGGCATGTTCACATAGCATCTCAGCTTCTTGGGTCAATACATTTTTGAAGAAACACCACTCCTTTTCTGCTGTTACAATTTATGTATCTCCTGGCTCAAATCTTGCAACCAGCTCCTTAAACTTGTTTATAGTTGTGCTGCGCAGTCTCCCCATTTTGATGCATGTCTTGTTGGAGCAAATTTCATGCTGGGTCCATTTGCTAGTCACAACCATGGTTTGTGTTGGGGTGTGGCTATTTTGCTTGGGATAACCTTACAATACTTAACGATTCCCTCTGGTTCACTGGCATTAGCAAGAAATCTATTTGTCTACTTGCTTTGGTATATATAAAGATGACTTTCTTTTTTCTGAAACCAAGTGTTTGCAATCATCCACTATTTGCTTAAATACATGTCAAGCAATGCAGCACCCTCTAAGTTCTGAGATCTCATTAGATACCATCCCAGTAAGTTAAAGAAGTATGGGCTGGATGAATGGACTATAAGGCGGATAGAAAACTGTCTAGATTGCCGGGCTCAATGGGTAGCGATCAATGGCTCCATGTCTAGTTGGCAGCTGGTATCAAGCAGAGTGCTCGAAGGGTCTGTCCTGGGGCCAGTTTTGTTCAATATCTTCATTAATGATCTGGAGGATGGCATGGATTGCACCCTCAACAAGTTTGCAAATGACACTAAACTGGGAGGAGTGGTAGATATGCTGGAGGGTAGGGATGCGATACAGAGGGACCTAGACAAATTAGAAGATTGGGCCAAAAGAAATCCGATGAGGTTCAACAAGGACAAGTGCAGAGTCCTGAATTTAGGATGGAAGAATCCCATGCACTGCTACAGACTAAGGACTGAGCAGCTAGGCAGCAGTTCTGCAGAAAAGGACCTAGGAGTTACATTGGATGAGAAGCTGGGTATGAGTCAACAGTGTGCCATTGTTGACAAGAAGGTTAACAGCATTTTGGGCTGTATAAGTAGGAGCATTGCCAGCAGATCGAGGGATGTGATCATTCCCCTCTGTTCGACATTGGTGAGGCTTCAGCTGGAGTACTGTGTCCAGTTTTGGGCCCTACACTACAAGAAAGATGTGGAAAAACTGGAAAGAGTCCAGTGGAGAACAATAAAAATTATTAGGGAGTTGGAGCACATGATTTATGAGGAAAGGCTGAGGGAACTGGGATTATTTAGTCTGCCGAAGAGAAGAATGAGGGGGGATTTAATAGCTGCTTTCAACTACCTGAAAGGGGATTCCAAAGAGGATGGATCTAGACTGTTCTCAGTGGTAGCAGATGACAGAACAAGGAGCAATGGTCTCAATTTGCAGTGGGGGAGGTTTAGGTTGGATATTAGGAAACAGTTTCACTAGGAGGGTGGTGAAGCACTGGAATGTGTTACCAAGGGAGGTGGTGGAATCTCCTTCCTTTGAGGTTTTTAAGGTCAGGCTTGACAAAGCCCTGGCTGGGATGATTTAGTTGGGGATTGGTCCTGCTTTGAGCAGGGGTTGGATTGGATGACCTTCTGAGGTCCCTTCCAACCCTGATATTCTATGATTCTATCTGCTTGATGCCTGATCTGCTTGACCCTCTATGAGCACCAAAATCTCCCTGAATGAGCAGTAATTCCTCAAGTCCAGCCATATCCACTAGGTTCTGCAAGCTCTGCCTAATCTCTTCCTCGGGGCAGCCTTGTTGTGGGGCATATACCAATACCACAAATAACTCACATGCTTTCACTTGCAATGGACAGCTATTAAACTGTCATTCACCCTGATGATTTCCCAAACAGTTTTACAAAGTTTTCGCAAACCACCACTCCTACACCATTTCTCCTACCACTACAACATATGTAGGGCTGCTTACAGCCCACACCCAGTTCTTGGGTTACAGTTCCTGAATATCTGGTCTCTTGCATGCACAGTATACTGGTGTTTCCTTGGACCATCATCTTGGCCAATTCTATGCCTTTACCTGTTTAAAGATGACACATCGAGAGTAGCAACTTGCAACGTTTTGTTTCACAAATCTGAATTTTCAGCTAGAGATTCACCTTTTGGGTTATTCTCCATGACTCTGAGGAGACAACCAGACACTGGCTACTGGGAATCCTATTGTCCAAGGCTTGAGGCAGGTGAACTCCTGCTCTAGGGTTAAACAGCCCTCCTATCATTTGCAAGAGTCCCTGGCAGGACAATATGTAGGCTGCACTGGCCACTCCTTAAAACTGATAACTACTCCCACCCCTTAAGTGCAAGCTGGAAAAAAAGCAAAGGTCCAGCATGTCACCTTACACCATGATCTAGGTCCCGAGTTGCCAAGGCCTGATAAGTCTGTGGACTGGCAGCCATTTTCCCCCTTCATGGGATACCATGCCATCCAGTTGGTTCTCAGGAGTATATATGCAGTTTCCATATGTCTCTCCAGAGCTCCATAAGTTTACTGCCACTGCTCAGTACTCTAAAACATTTTTTCCCATCTTGAGAGGGTTTAATTTGGAGTTTTTCTTCTCCCAGGTAAGTTGCCTCCCATGGCTAAAGGGCCCCACCTGAGCAGCCTGGTTTTAAGGTATCAGACATTTGCCTTTCATATGCCAACTTTTTTGTTTGGACCACTTGTGCCACAAGAATGCAAGTGGTATGAATTTGGTTGTTAGAGGCTATATGTCACACTGGTCTTATGGAATATTTTATAGAGACTGGGAGTTCACCTTCAGATCCACCCCAGGTCATGGTAACCCTTTAGGAGACCAGAGCACCTTTTGTTTTATTTCTGGTGCTGCCAGTGACTTGTTGTGCAACCTTTCTGTGCTTCAGTTTACTCATTAGTAAATGGTATAATTGTACCTGGCTACTGCAAGTCAGGGGATTGCGATGCTTCTAGATTCAGAAATTATAAAGTCAGTAAGAACCATTTTGATCATCCAGTCTGACCTCCTGTATAACACAGGCCGTGGACTTCCCTGAATTTGATTCCTGTTTGAACTAGAGCACATCTTTTGAAAACAACCTTGATTTTAAAAAATGCCAGTGATGGAGAATCCACCACAGCCCTTGTTAAGTTGCTCCAAAATATAATTACCCTCACTGTTAAAAAGTTGTGCTTTATTTCAGTTGTGCGTAACTCATTACTGTTTGGATGAAAGGCATAATGTAGAAATCCTGGATCTGACCACCCCTGAACTTTGGGAAGGATCTACAGTTATGACTTCATCTTTATTTTCATTTTCTCAATCTACTTTCTATTTGTCTTGCCTCTCCCGTACGTCTCTTGTTTCCCCACCATTCAGCAATGTTTCTCTCTACTTCTTCACCCACAAAACCTTCTCCCCCTGGAGATGGAAGCTTGAATCTGAAGACCTGTCTATCGTTCCTCCTGTTTGGGCCACCCACAGAGGCACTTAGACCCGGTTGCCTTGTTTCCTGCTGGGACCACCCAAAGAGGTCCCTTTAAATAATAAGGTAATTGTACTGTGAATGAAAATTCCAGCAGAGCTGCTGTGGTATTATTATTCCTCAATAAAAGGACCCATCTGTGCTGAACCACAGCACCCCCCCCCCCCCAGTAATGAGACTCGCTCAGTCACAGTTGCCTAACTAGTCCCTTTCTTTCCATAATCTCCATTTTAAGTAGGGCCAAGTAAACCTGCTGGGGTCTGGCTACTGCTCTGGGCTCTCACTGAAAAGGTTGGAGAACCCGAACACAACCTGCTTATATTGGTGCATTGATAAATATGTCCTCACAGCCTGGCAGTAATTCTATGGAGTCCAGGCTCCAGTGTCACGATGTAATGGGCAAGAGAGGGCCTGGCCACAGGATGGAGTAGTTGCCCTTCTCCTTTCACTTACTGGTGTGTTCCTAGAATATAGGGCACTTCTTGGCTGCTACCTACATCATGGAGAAGGCCCTGTATCCCATGGCAAAATTGGAACAAATTCCCTGGCAACAATCTCTAACCTCTGTTGGGAGCATCTAAATTCTGTGGTGACATTAGTATATTGTTTTCCCATTAAATATTATTTTCTTATTTATATTGCAGTAACTTCTAGGAATACCACTGTGCTAGGTACTGTACAAACAGAGAACAAAAAGACAGCCCTTTGCCTCAGAGAACTCAAAATCTAAGTAAATGGGCTTCATTCCCATCCACTCCATCATAGTTACCTAGCTTAGACTTCACCTCTCTCCCTGCTCCAAGCAGGACTCCAGCTCTGGCTTCCCTAAGCCCCTACTTTTGCCTGGCTTCCTGGAACAGCGCAGAAAGCATGCACTGTACTCTAATTAGCTCCCCCTTGTTGGAAAAGCTGGAGAGCAAGTGACAGCCCAAGAACTAAATTTTAAGCACCTGGCTGCATCAAAATGTTGAATTTTTGTAGCATGTTGTAAAAATATCAGGTTCCACTCTGCAGAATCATTGGGTGCATGGGTCCTTGACTGAGATACTTGGAGCAGGAATTCACAGCGGCTAAAGCTATTGTGTCAGACTCTCAGCAGACTCATGCCCACAACTCTGCAGAGATAACCTCAAAAAAGTGACCAGAGTGTATTCTCTGCAACTGTAGGGGCTCTCCTGGTTTTGGGTTTTTTTTAGTTTTTTTTAATGGATGCTGAGATTCTGAAGGATAATTCCTCTGCAAGGTGTAAATTCCATGGCTAGAGGATAAAAGGGACCCTGCTAATGGAGGTCAGGTTTTACATCACAGGATCATCTTGGTGTTTCTGCAGTTTCCTGCTGTGGCAGCCTTTGAGTCTCCTTCATGTGGTCAGGCTGTCCTCTGCGAGTCACATCCCAGCACTGGAGTATGGGCTCTATTGACTGAGGCTATGTCTACACTGGTAACTGAATGACAAAACCTTTGTCTTTCAGAGGCATTAAAAAAAACACACAGACCCCGAAAGACAAAAGTTTTGCTGATGACAAGCGCCGGTATGAACAACTCTTTGTTGGCAGGAGCGTTCTCCTGCTGACAATGGTAACGCCGCTCATTGGGGGTGTAAGTTTTTTGTCAGCAGGAGAGCCAACAAACAACAGCAACACTGCTCACCTTTTAGAGACACGGCTGTAGCAACACAGCCATGTCGCTAAAAGCTGTGTAGTGTAGACATAGCCTTATTGTCAGGCCATGGTGACCAGCTGAGAATCTGCCCTTTAGAGTCCAACTATCTCTTTTTAATTAACAATATAAACCATCTCCACTCTATCATCCCTCCCCCAGTCTGTGGTTTAAGTCTGATTTTAAGAAATGTGAACTACAATAAAAAACTTTTCCCTTTCTCTGCCAGTTCTGTGCTCCACTGTTAAGGAATTGAAATCTCCCTGGTTGGCTTCTGAGCCAACACAGCACAGAACCTAACAGCTAAACACAGCAATAAACACTGGCAGGCAGCCTGGGAGAAATAAAAGAGGTTTTGCCTTTTTCTAAATCAGGACAACATCGGACATTACAATAGATGTCCCATTTCCCTCAGCAATAATTTGGTTCCCTTCTAGGGACAAACTGTTCAGCCCTTCAGCATTCATAGCTTATCCAGTCAGGAAACATATTATTGCCTCATAAAATGGGGCACCTGTCTCACTGTCCATTAAATATTAACATCAGTGACATAGAAATGAGCTGTAATCATTTTATTACACTAATGTTCTGGTATATCTTATTACAGTTCAGCTTGGATGTCAATAGAGTGATTGAGCATATACAAAATTGAACGTTATTAGAAAATCACATGGCAATTTGATTTTGTCAGTACAGTCCTTTCTTCTGGCATAGCTGAAATACAACATGTTACTATGTTCTTCAGTGAGAGAATATTATAATAATACTCATCACCTTTATGGTGCTTTATATCAGATGATCTCAAGGCACTTGCCAACAATCGAGTATATCCCGGTAAAGTAGTAAAGGGTTATTATTCCATTTTAAGAGGTGAGAAAATTGAGGCATAAAGAGTTTAAGCAACTTGCTTCAGTCTGCAGGAGAAATGGAAATGGACTTGAGGCCTCTTGTCTCTAATACTGTGATTTAGACATTAAAGGAACAATGGGTCAAATTCCATCACTAACTTACATCCCACACAATCCCATTAACTTTGCTGCCTGGATCTTGACCTTTAGACTCAAAGCAGACAAAGCCAGAACCTCTATGAGGTTGAGAAAACCTTGTTTAAAGAAACACATTCTATACACTTCCTGATTTCAGTCAGGACAGGAAGCAGTAGAAATACCATGATAAAGGCTGTTCTTGTAGATTTCCCAGCCTGGCTCTGAATTTGGCCCTTGGTGTTTTTGTTCATTGTGGATAAGTCTCCAGAAGTCTCAGAATAAGACTGGAAGTCTCAAGAGTCCAGGCTTTCTTGTGAAGTTTTGAGTCCTTCCCAGTTTCAGACAAGGTAGGAAATTTACAAGAATAGCCTTTGCCCAGGGTGTTTCAGTACTTCTGCTTCCTGCCCTTGCTGAACTGAAGAACTGCAGAGAATATGTGTTTATCTTTAAAGAAATGAGTGAATGTTTTTTTTCCCTTTGAGTTTTGGGCTAAGATTCAGGCTGATCCTTATTTTATTCAAGCCTGTCTGCCTTTATACAGAATTTTATATATAAAAACCCTGTATATACTTAGGACCATATTTGTGTAAGTGGGCAGGCCCTGAACCAAAACTTATCTGGTCTCGGTTTGAAACCCCAGAAGCCACCGAAAAACAATTTTCAGGGTTCCCAATACTTTCTAGTAGCTGTTGGGCATAGGGACAAAGGGACATATCCTCGTCCCCTTCAACTCATTAGATAAAATTTGATTCTTTGCAGTGGGATGAGGATTTGGCCTATAGATGACACAAGCTGTTGTGGTGTAAAAGTTTTACTAGCATGTCTTTGAGATGTCCACATTTATCATCATTAGCAAAACCATGAGTGAGTTATGCAAGTTATCTCAAGCAAATGTCAATAAAACCTGTCTATCTTTCCACATCATCATGTATTCTCTACAAAGCAAATATTTCACTGAAGAAAAATACCAGTATTAGTTATGTTTCAGGGCTTTTTATTAATATTAGTATTATTTTTCAGTTCACTGTACATGTAATAAAGTTAGGCTGCTTTAGTGCCATGAATCCAACTGTACAGACTTTGGAGGAAGAGAGAAATTATATGCAATAAATTTTAAAAACTTCCAGAAGTAGCTTTTCCGTACATAGTCTGCTATCTCTGATTTACCAGGACTAGAAACAAAGTCCCTAAGCTGTTAGGAGAGGGATTCCTGGCTTCCTGAAGGTATATAGTTCTCATTTATGGCCCTGGTGGATCATGTTATATTGGAGCTCATAGTTGTCTCTGGTCCATGACTGAATGTTGCTTGTCCTGGGACTCAGACAAGTATGACTGGTTGGAAACGGGGAATTCCACAATTCAGGGGTAAGAAGGAAATATTTTCTGGGCAGCATTTGTGTTTCTGTTTTGTTTTATTTTTAAACTATGGAAGCTGTTCAAAGCTGATCAGAGGTTTGAGATGTTATAAGAAGTTGCATCAGTGGGCAGAATGCAGGAGAGGTGATTAAAGGCAATTGATGGCTATAACAAGAGTTGGCTGAATAATGAAGACTCGATTTGCAAATATATTTGTGAATTAATGACTTGACTTTAATTCACTGTTATTTCTAGGGTCAGTGTTTTTCATTTCAGCGTATTCAGATGACTGTTGGGTATTTACAAAAATGCTTGTGGAAATCCAAAATTTCACTTTTTTTTAATAAACATACTATTTGCTGTTGTTCTCATGTTGCACTATTTCAATCATCTCATCAGGGATCAGAAATAATATCACATGAGCTATCACTCCAAAAATAGTGAATAATCACAGTAACAATTTGCAAGTACACACAGGCAGAAAAATATTAACCCATGCTATTTGGCAAATTCTTCTGAATAATGAATGGATTTGCAGAAATCATGAAAGGGTACATGAATGAGTCACAAACCAAAGAAGGGCAGAACTTCATCTAATTTTTGGTACAAAAATATTATTTTACAACACATTTTGAGGACAGCTAAGATTTAAAATTATATAGACCCTGTTTGTGAGTGTATGTATTGCTGAACTCAACCTTAAAAGACAGTGGGAGGCTATGAAGTGTCTATCAGTCAGAGCATACCAGCCTCTCTATAAAAGGACTTCATTTTTTTCCATAAACAAAGTTATATTAATAAAATGAACCACTGTCTCACTTTACCAAAGTCATTTGGGAAATTAATAAAGAGCACATACCAGTGTTGTATTATACTGCAATGGGGAATGAAAGGAAGGAATAGTTTTTTTCCACATGCTCAGTATCACATTTACTGCCCAAATTCTTGAATAAACATATCAAAATAAACTTATTTAATCTTTGACCCAGTGGGGATTTGTATGGTTTGGAAGGAAGAAGGAAGTATATGGAGTTGAGTTTTAAGCAACTGCTCTGTGGCTTCCTTGCTGAAAAATGTAAACAAATAAAACATAGCAGCAATAATCTAGTTCATTTGTGTCTAACTTCAGATAATGGATGATAAGAAAGCAGACAATATTACAATACTTATCTGGAGAGACCACAAATGGTGACTAAGTACTGATACAGCAAAAAATTCCTTTAGCATTTTTTTCCAATACATGTGGAACCGATAAATAAGAAACTTGTGATTATGACAATTTCTGAGTAAGTCATATGATGTCTAGGAATAAACCTTTAATTTATCACTTTGCTGATTAACTTGGCTGAAGGGCAAAGAAAAGCTTGAAATAAAAGTGCTGGTCCACAGCCTCCTCTACACTTTCATCCTCCTCCATTTTCCCAGTGATCCAGCTGTATTCATGGTACATTGTATTTGTCTTCAGGATTATCCTTAACAATGTGAAATATAAACACTGCTCACTGAGACATTGCTAACAGAATGGCAGAAGGCCCAAATGGAAAACTGTCCTCTTAATCATACAGACATTTAAAAGACCGGTCCAGAAATGTTCTTCTTTCACTTAGAGAACTCTAGTATCATTTATATTCCCATGTTCTATTCTGATGTATGATTTTCTTCATGTGGATCTTCTAAATAGCAGGATATTGTTGTGTTTTAGAATTCTTTAAAAGATCATTAATAATATGTAAGAGCCCAATTGTGCTATCTTTACTTTTTTTGAGTAGTACCTTGCTCTGGGAGTAATCTCATGGAAGGCTGTACTAGCTGCATAAGTGAGGCTGACAAAAATCAAGCCCTAAAATATCAAATGATTTGTCTCTGAGAGATGGGATACTTCTATGCAAAAGTGAGGGAAACTTCTTCTTTCATTGGTGTTTAAAAAGAGAGGAAAAACTCATTCCTACTTTTCACAGGAGGTTAAAACTCTTTGAAGAATAGTTCTACAGAGGTAGGGTGTTCAGTAATTAGGGCAAGAGACTGAAAGGCAGAACTCCTGAGTTCTATTTCTATTTGCCATGAATTTAGGTAACTCATAAGGCCTCTGAGCCGCAGTTTCCTCATCTGTAAAATGTGGATAATAATGACCTCCCTCCCACGGAGTTGTAATGTATATCTAATTATAGTCCTTACTAATGTGGAGAAGTATCTTACACTATGAGAAGGCCCATTGAAATTAAAGGGACTACTTGAGGAGTAAGGTACTACTGAAAGTAAGTGGGAGTCGCAGAATCTATCCTTAATTTTAAAAAAGTTGTAACATTATTGAGCGTCACCAGATGGTGCCATTGTAGATGTCCTTTTTTGTTTTGTTTGAATGCATAGCAGTTAGTTATTGAAGAAATACTTATTGTCAGCTGTGGTGAAGTTCTTTTTAAAGGCTGAGCATATCACAGTTAAAAGTAGGTTCTCTGCCTGAATGCCATGAATAACAGAAAAGAAACATTTTGAAAGGACCTTAGCAACCTTAACTAAAGTTGTCACTAATGCTCAAGCTATAATTTTTGCCTCATGGTATCATATACTAATGTAGTTTAGCAAGGGAAAACTCTCCTGATTCAATGTCAGCAGTGTGTGTGTGTGTGTTCAGCAGTTCCCATATACAGTAACTCCTCACTTAACATTGTAGTTATGTTCCTGAAAAATGCTACTTTAAACCAAACTATGTTAAGCAAATCCAATTTCCCCATAAGAATTAATGTAAATGCCGGGGGAGGGTTAGGTTCCAGGGAATTTTTTTTCGCCAAACAAAAGATACTATATACATATACAGTATAAGTTTTAAATAATTTTTAAAAAAATATTCAATACTATTAAAATAATAAAAAAATATTCAATATTGGTACTCACCAATGATGATTGTGAAGCTTGGTTGAGGCAGGGCATAGTGGGGTTAGGGTGCGGGGGCTTGCCCCACTCCGTCCATCCGGCGCACCTGCTGGGGAGCGGGGTCAGGGGCTTGCTGGGCGGGCGGAGTGGGATAAGCCCCCATGCCCCGACCTTGCTCCCCAACTGGAATGCCAGGTGGGTGGAACGGGGCAAGCTCCCACTGCCCAACCCCACGCCCCGGCTGGAACGCCAGGCGGGCGGGGGGAGCAGGGGGAGCCAAGCAACCTTATAATGGAACGTTGTGCAACTTTAAACAGGTATATTCTCTAATAGATCAGCAACCTAATAATGAAACAGTGTTAACCGGGACGACTTTAAGTGAGGAGTTACTGTATGTATATATATATATACACACAGTTTTTTATATACATACATACACACACATATATATAATGTGTATGTATGTATGTATATAAAAAACTTTGAACTAGAGTAGAGGTCAAACTTTTTTTCTCTCTTTCTTTGACTCTGGCAGGCAGAGTCATAGGCTAGTATGCTATTGTGCTTTATTTCATCAGTTAGTGGAAACCAGCTGTGTTTTTTAGCACAATTAATGAGGAGGTCAGTTTGTAATGCTTAATATGCAATTCTGTTACACAGGAAGCTAATACAAAAAATAGCCTATCAAATGGTGTCTTAAAAAAAAGGAGAGGGGGAAGGTGAAAGAGAGACAGATTTAGGAGCCTGGCAATTCCTTCTGTTAATCTCTTAAAATATTCCACTTTAAAGGACACCCAGAAAGTCATTCAGCAAAATCAATGGAGAAATAAGGATTTCAGCAATATTTCTTAACTGCTTTTTATTTTCTTTTAGCAAAAAAATACCTTCTAAAGGTGGACTAGTCCAAACATACATAAAAAATCCACTTGGAAAAACATAATGCTCTTATGGAGTGCTAATCTGTGTACAACATTAACTTAAAAGCTTATTACAATTTGTGAGCCCAATATCTGCCTATATTTTCTGTTATAGAAGATTTTTATGTTGGCACTTCTTTTAATGGATAAATGTCATCTTTCTATGGGTGGATGGGAGAATGCCCACGTATTTGTGTATGTATAAACAAGATAAAATGGCTACTTCACTCCTACTGAAACCAAATCAAAAGAGCAGTTAATCTTTCAAAAATAATTATCATACGGAAACCAAAGCTGTCTTAAACTGTCACTCAGTATGAAAACTGAGAGTGCTGTGGAAGTGAAGTAAATAATGACTTCCCTTTCAAACTAAGTTTCCCCATTTAATTTTTCTTGGTCTGCATTAGCAGAAATATTACATTGTCTCTGAGGTAAAAGAGGGAGTGATATGAAGTAGTCAATCGCACACACTGCTGACAATTATCTGCTTCAGGCTCTCGAAGGGGCGATATTGTAGTTCAGGCAAAGGACTCTGCCTTGCCTCCTTGATAGTCCTCTCCCCTTCCAGTATGACCATTAGTGCTGACCCTTAACCCAAACTTTGGATCTGAACACCCTTGTACTTTTCCCACATGAAACATAAATGTATGGCCCAGATTTGCCAACCTTACATTGAGTAGTACCTCACTCATGCAGGAAGGGTGATAGACATGGGCCCCATAGTTTTATATAAATTAGATTGTGTGTTTAGGCCCAGCCCTGAGGAGTGAAGCTAACATAACTTGCATTACTGTAGGAGCAACCAAAGAATGGCTGAATCCCAATTCCTCACCTGCTACTGTCTTGTCCTGGGTAGGAAGTAATTTACTGTTGGCCTAGGCCAGCAGGAAATTATGCCAGTCCTGTCTGGGTTTAGCTGCACCAGCTGTCATGTAGAAGGGTGGAGCTAAGACTCTACCTATTCCACGCCCACCTGCTCCAGGATGAACTACTCCTGCATTCCCAGACCCTAGGTCCAGATAGCCCTCACATGGGGTTTGGGTGATTTCTACTCCACTTAGGGGGTTGTAGTCTAAATCACAAGTTAGCCCTTATGTGAATGCAATGAGCCAATTTTTGCCACCTTTATTTATGTGATGTAATACTTATTTTGTGTGTAGCCTGCTGATTTCAGTGGTGAATTCTGAGTATGATCCTACTCAGCATGAGCAAGAGAAGCAAAGTCTTGACCTACATAAGAATCACATGTGGTATATGTTGGACTTGGGTAGGATATGTTAACTTTTATACGAACTAATATGAAATGGCTGATTTTATATAACTTCTACGCATACTCACACACGTACATATTTAACATATACAAAGCATACTCCATCCTGTCTATGTATTTGAAACACATACATCCTTACCATATGAATGGATCTGCACTTTGTGGCTCAGGCTCATCTGAACAGTCCCTAGCCCTGCTTTTGGTTCTGACACACCAACAAACGATCACAAACATAAGTGTATATGGAGAAACTCATCACTTGCCTACAGGTTTACAGTGAGGTTGAACCATTTTTCCCTACTTGGTTTTGTTTGTTTGGTTGGTTGGTTTTTTGGCCTGGAAACCAAGGTGAACTGATTCTGATAGAAAAAACATTGATTTTTTTCCAAAGAGGTTTTGGAAGAAGTTGCAAAGCTATAAATCTCACAATCTATAGGGAAAATTACTATCTACGCTCTCTCACTCACTGGGCATGTATGCATGTAAAGCACTCTTCTTGTTCATGCTTTTTGCTTTCATTTTCACATGTGTATTAGAGAATTTTGTTTGCCACACTTCCGATACCAGTGTGCATGGATGGCATTCATCCTGACATACCAAAAGAATGGTACACTGGACACACATTTTTCTCTTGCAACTGTTTTGGCATGTCACTGCTTGTCACGTGCTCTGGAGTTTCTTTTACTGGAGCCTGGAATATCATTTGAAAGGTTATGGATTACGGTATTTTAAAATGCATTTAAACAATGTTAACATTTTAACCTAAGACTTAACTCTAATAAAATTTTCACTCAGAGCTGCTACTTACCTCCACAACTCCCTCTTTACTCAGACAAAATCACACATACTTTCTTCTGTCTGATCTGCAGACACTCCGTTCTCTCAGATATTTAGATACTCAACATATTGCAGAATATATAGACATTTGTAAATTTGGTTCAAGAGGGGCACAAAATACAGGTAAACGTATTATGGAATGCTGTTGATGGACAACTCTCTGTTAAAGGCAACAGAAAGAGCTACAGATTATGGTACTTAAAAGTGTAAGAAAAACTGAAAAGGAGTTTTGAAGACTAAATAGCCAAAGATATAAAAACAAATAATAAGAAATTCTCAGCCCAATTCTGCCATCTCTGAGGCATGACTTAATGAAGATGGAGTGATTTTGTGTACAGGGGTGGGAGAGAGAGAGACAGAGAGAGATGGTAGAAGGAGTAGTGCAGTTAAACCCCTTTGTAAATTAAAAGGTAGCAAAATCTGTCTTATAATTTTGAAAAAAGTACATCATGAACCGTTTAGAAACTGAGACAGGCCTTGAAAACAGGGACATTTCTGGTTTTCATGATCTCTAGCCAAACAGCTGTCACAGGCTGAGTTACAGCAAGGTAGCCCATGAATGACTGTCTCCGGAACAAGACTGTGGATTCCATCCAGAAAAATAACAAACAAATGGAAGGATGGTGCATGGTGAGAGGAATGGCCAACCTTTTCTTTATATTTCGTTAGCTTGGCTCTAGTAGAAGCACTGGCCATGACAGAAGCGTAGCCTGCAGAACTGCTAAATCTAGAAGAGGATCAAACAAAGCTGTATTTTGGCCTGTCTGGGGGTGAAGGTACTGGACACGTACTTAAGTGGCCCAAAGCCCTCACACAGGTTGAAGAGACGTATAGAGATGCATTGCAGTCCTGTGGCCTCTCTATACATCGAAGGACAAATTCAAATGTGGAACGCAAACCTATTAAAAAAAAGACTAGAAAAAGCTGAGTTTATATAAGGGTACTATTTTTTTGTGCTACGTCCCTTGTGCAAAGTGTAGTGCAGCGCAGCATCTGGTGGATGCCTCCCACCAGTGGATACCTTCTGCCCTGACACATTAGAGTAGGGCTGGGTTAATAAACAGCCGTTTAGCTAACCCTGCTGGGTTTCCCTTCCAATATATTTGATGTATACACATAGCACCAACCCACAACAGAGATTAGTTCAGCAAGCAGGAGGATTGAATTTATACAGTATGCTGAAAGAAATACTGTAATACAGTTTCCTGTACCTATTTGGTGAATCTGTCACACAGATTCGTCATTGCTGAAATGTAGTATATCTAGACATGTTTATAATGTAAATTCTTCATTATTGGTGCAATGGGGCCAGAGTGGGTACTGTGAGAGGCCAGTTACCCTCTTCTGTGTGTCCAGGAAAGCAGATGAAGGCCAGAAAATAATTGAAGCACTCAATGGGAGAGAGGAATAGGGTCTGGGGGAGGAGTCAGTGTCTGGGAGAGGGAAGGTATGGGGCCACCCCAGGCTGCTGTTCCTTTAAGGGCCTGGGACCAGGAGCCTTGTAGAGTACACAGGGCAATGCACTCTCTCTCCCCCAGCCAGCACAGACCATTGTTTGGCGGTATTAGCCCCACCTGGAGAAGATGAACAGATGGAATAGGTGAGTGGGCAGGGGAATAAAAAAAAAAAATAAAAAAGCCTCCAAGCCCAGTCAGGGGGAAGTGCTTAGAAGGAGAGATCGGCTGGAAACACAGGCCCAAGAAAGAGGACTGTGAGAGCTTAAATTTGAGAAGTGAGCTATGGGCTGGGGAGGCCAGGACTTGGAACCTAAACCTGAGGGGTTAGTAGAAAGGGGTATTTTGGGGAACTGAGTGATATATAACAAAACTAGTCCCTTAGAGAGGGGGACTATTGTTTTAAAGACAGTAGGTCCATGTGAATTATTTTTAGGACTTAAAGGAAAACTGAGGCAGGGTGCCTGCAGTGCCTCCCAGGTCACCACAGGGTTCCCTGTAATGGCACCTGTCTACAGGTTGACAATGGATGTTTTGGTACTTTAATTGTCAGAACTGAACTCCCTCTATCTTTGTGATTTTGTACTTCCCCTCCCTTTTTTGCTTTCAGCCTTCCCCTTAATTTTGAAATATATAATGTAACCCTTCTGCCCATCAGAGTTGGCAGCAACAAAGCCCGGGTTCAGTATCTAGGAGATCCATTCCAATAACACAACGCAAAACCGGCTCGAGCCCCCACCCAGTGACCTGGGACAAATATATACCACCCCCGCTGGGCGCCTCTAAGAGGCGATACTTCCCCTCTCACAAGCACAGAGTCTGAGTGTAGAAAAAGCCTTTTAATAACAGAGAGAAACAATGTGGCATTATGTTGGGGAAACACCACCAACAGGCTTCATAACACAACCCATGAGCAAAAAACCCACCCCAAGCAAATTGGGGCATGCCCCTTTCCCTTTGGTTCTTGAGTCCAGCAACCCAAAGTCACTCAAAGTCCCAAAAGTCCAACAACCCAAAAGTCTCTGTCCCTCGTCAGGGCAGCACCAGAGTTCAAAAGTTTATCTGCAGAGTTTTACTTCCCAACCTGGGTGGACATGGGGGGGGGCGTTAAGGGGTACCTTATGTGGTCCAAAGCCAATTGCCCCACCTCTCCATGGGGCTCCGCTCCCCTCTACCAGCTGTCCCACAAATCGCTCTGCTCTTCCAGCCTTCCCTATGAGCTGCTCCAGCCATCCCTGCAAACTGCTCTGCTCCAAGAGCCACTCTGTTCTGCTCGCCGTCCCATGAGCCACTCCAGCTGTCCCACAAACTGCTCCACAATAGATCTTCCGGCTCCCCTACTACTTAACACAACACTTAGTAAGTTTGGCTCTTTTGTGATTTCAGCTTGTAGTAGGGGAGCCTCAGTGCTGGTGCACCACTGGCCCAAAGTGAATTCAGCTCAGCAGCCATTAGTAACTAGACTGCTAATGGAATCAAAATTAGGTCTGATATTCCACAGGAGCAGCAAAATGCAATTAGCACATAAGCCCCTCACCAAGGGGCCCATACCACCAGGTATTAATCCCTATCCCCAACCTCTCTCCATTCACTGAGTTTTGGAACCCATGTCCCTTACCTAGCGAGTGCTACTTAGTTGATTGCTAGTCCCTCCATCATAACAAAAGGCCAAGTACAGTTCCACAGTCCTTGATTCACATAATCAGGATAATAACAATTTATTCTTCCTGCCCCAATAACAGAGAAACTGGGGATCCCACAGCAGCCAAAGTGACCATTTGGGCAGCTATGGGCTCATGCTACGCGGGGTGGGTGTGCCTATGCAAATGAGATCAGCCCCTGAAGTTCTTGTCCACAACTTGCCACAACTCACCACCAGATGTCAGGGTGGAGCTCATCCTGACTCTGCTTACATAAGTAAACAAAAATAACCCTACTGGGTTTCCTGTAGACAAAGGGATTTCAGACCTTCCTGCAAGTTTTGTGGGGAAACCACCTAGTCTGTGGGGAAATCCGCAGCTAATTGACTGCCTTTTCCCCAGTCTCCCTCTCTCCTGGGGAACAGCAGCCAACCAGAGGTGCTGTGTGTGCCAAGTGACAACCTGGTCCCTCAACCCACGTGGCAGGAACAACCCTCTTCTCTTCCTCCCATCCTCACACCTGTGAGCACAGAGCTGGTGTGGGCCTGCAGCATTCGGCCTCTGTCCTCAGAGCCTGTTGGGGAGCAGCTGCTCTCTGCTGGCTCTGCAATAACTTCCCACTCTTCTTGCTCCCCCGTCAGAGGTGTGTGTGTGGTGGTGGGGTGATAGTGGTTAAAAAAATCTCTGTTGACCATGATTTAGTAGAGGGGTCATTGGAAGGGTTATGGGATAAGAGAATAGAGTTGGGCCTGGAAGGTTAGCAGGATGGCCTGCCAGGCAAATCACCTAAAAGCTGTTGGGCTCTGCAATCAATTGGAGGCTTGGGTGGGAGAAGCATCAGAATTAATTGGGGGGGGGGGATATAAGGTGATAGGCTTTTTGTTTTGTTTTATTGCTTATGTTTTTGTTGAAAATTATAAAAATCTGAATTATAATAATTTTAGTTTAGAATAATAGAAATGACTAGGACGAATGGAACTAGACTAGTGCAGTAGCCCTGGACAGTCCTCTAAATCAAATATGAAAACTTAAGAGCTATAGACTTAGCCCTACAGTCTGGGTTTGTGTCCATTTGGTGTTCTGATTTTGTAGGTATAGTGCCACTCTTGCTTAGATATGTTACTGCGGCAATGGAGGGAAAGGAAATATGTATCCATATTTCCTTGTAATCCTACCTTGGATTTCAGTGGATGAGTTCAGGTACTTGAACAAGTACATAGAGAACTTGTAGTCAGCACAAAGGTGTAAAAGTAAATATTTCAAAGGGTAAAAGGCATTTTTTTTATCTAAAAGATATTCATGTTCATACTTGTCTTCATTTTTAAATTATGAACATCTATAAGGCATGCAAAACTGTAAGATTTTGTTCATTTTAAAAAGGGTCATATTTATATTAGGGTGCATTTATAGTTTCTGAATGGTTAACATATGATATATACATGTTTTTAATTAAAGTTTAATCAGTTGTTAGAGTCCAAGTCAATATCTTGCTTACATCCATGGTTTATATTCTACTGAAGTGCTTATAACCACCTATAACACACATTACTCATGTCTGTAACTTGCTTTTAACATCCATTAACCGTATATAAGCTCTTTATAAACATATCCTCAATATAAAGTGTGACTTTAATAGGTATTTATTTTAAAAGATTTTTTTCATGTTCGCTTTGAAGTTTTATTTCTTAAAAATGAATTTCAAAATCTGTAATTAAAAAAAGATTTTAATTCATAGCACAGAGTGATTCCCCTAAATACATTCTAATTTTGTCTTAGATAACTAGATAATGTCACCTTAGTATTCGTAATACTCCCTGTCTTCCCTATACTTAATATAGGGAATTTCTAGCCAGTAACGCAAATATTGAAGTAATGCTGAAACCACTGGCTGTTGTGCTAACCAGTAGTGTCTCTTTGTAGTCCTCCATCAGTCTGTGTGTATCCGTCTATTGTGTATTGTCTTAAGCGCTTTGGGGAAGAGATTGTTTTTTGTTGTGTTTGTACAGCGCCTAGCACAATGGAGTCCTGGATTGTGACTGGGGCTTGAAGGCGCTATAATAATAATAATAATTAATAATTAAGCAAATGAAAAGTTTGTAAAGATGGCCATTGTGTACTGAAAACATAACTTGGTTGCCCTGGGAGTCTCCAATATTTGTGACTGACCAGCATAGTGTGTGCTGAGGCAAATAGTAATGCTAATGCCAACATGAATGCTCTGAATGTGCTGTTCTGATTTTCAGGTCATTCTACCAAATGGATGGATGTTTAAGATATCATGGTAGAGATTTCCAGTACGAGAATTCCAGGTCCATTTCAATAGATGATCTCCGGTCAGTCAGGGATTTTCTCTCTCTTCTGGTAGAAGAAATGACTGGGAATGAGATGAGAGGAGAGGCTACCTATATGAAGAGCATGTGTATTCCATGTTGTACAGTACTTGTTACGTGTGTCCTGTATGTCTCAGTGTAGCCATTCAGGCCCACATTCTGTTGTTTTCTTACTCCCTATAATCAGAAAGGTGAATACATTCATTACAAGTTCACTGCGGAAGAGTTCATAGAACATGTTGCCTTTGCATCTAAAAATCTATGGATATTTTGGAAATTCAGGTGGGCAATAAGTGGCAATTTACTTGCCCAGCGAATGTTATGTTCTGACTCCAGCACTGTATGGCATGCTAGCTTCAGGCAGATTCTCAAGTGTGCCGAATGTGTTGTACTCACTCCTTTCTGTATTAGTGCTATCCAGAAGTCAGCAGGTCCTTTATGATGTGTGAAAGAAACAAAATCAGAAATTGTTAGCAAAGAGTGTACAAACTGAGCTGTGCAGCTGGTGGTAATTTGTCAGCTAGGTCATCCGGCACAAAGCCTGGCTGTGCTGAGTGATGGCAGCATCTTCACTTCTGTGAGCGTCTAGACTGCACACGGAAATGAAGGCTCCATAAAAAGTCCAGACCTGCCACCATGGCTTTTGGCCCTGACAAAGTTTAGCTGTGCTGGCTCACCTCAGTATGTTGCTTCCCTGCCTCTGCCTTGCTTTTCTTCCACAATTCACCTGCCTCTATTACTGTCCCAGAAGTGTGCCATGAATGCTGCAAACAGATTGCAGATAGTGTCTATCATTCCTGGAGTGCCTTATTACCCATGCTTCAGATATGCAGTGTAAAGATTCAGGACTATCTCTGCTTCTGCCACTGGCTGCTATATCAGCCTCCTCATTTGGTAAGGTGGGCTCATTTGAGTAGCATGCATTTTAACACAGGCAAATGCAGTCATACATCTAGGAACAAAGAATGTAGATCATACTTACAAGATGGAGTATCTTGGAATGCAGTGACACTGAAAAGGACTACGGGATAATAGTACAGTAGATAAGCCTTTAATGTGAATTACAGCATTGCACTAGGCACTAAGAGAGCAAAAGCAACTGTTGGATGCATAAGCAGGGGAATACCAAGTAAGCGTGGGAAGGTGGCATTACCTCTGTAAAATGTATTAGTGAGACCATTACTAGAATACTGTATCCAATTCTGGTGTCCACATTTCAAAAATGACATTGGAAATGGTTCCGAAAAGAGCAACAAGAATGATTCAGAGTTTGGAAAAGTCTTCTAGTGAAAGAATGAAGGAATTCAATCTATTTAGTTTATCCAAGAGAAGATTAAGAGGTGATTTGATCATGGCCTATACCTGGGGAAGACATTTCTGACTGTAGACATCTCTTTAACCTAGTAGTAAAAAAAAAAGGTATAACATGATCCCTGGCGGGAAGTTGAAGCCGGACACAGTCAGACTAGAAATAAGGCACAAATTAGTAACAGTGTGGATAACTAACCACTGGAACAATTTACCGAGGGAAGTGGTGGATTCTGTATCACTTGAAGTCTTTACATTGAGACTAGACATCTTTCCAAAAGATATGCTATTGCTCAAAAAGAAGTTTTGAGTTTGATGCAAAAATGATGGGGTGGCATTGCATGGATTGTGTTTCATTTATAGATTCTAAGGCCAGAAGGGACCGTTGTGATCAGCTCATCTGACCTGTTTAGCACTGGCCATAAAATGTCCTCAAAACAATTCCTAGAGCAGATCTTTCAGAAAAATACCCAGTCTTGATTTTAAAATTGTCAGTGATGGAGAATCTACCGTGACCCTTGGTAAATTGTTCGAATGGTAAATTATTCTCACTGTTAAAAATGTATGCCTTATTTCCAGTCTGAATTTGTCAAGCCATTGGATCATGCTATATACCTTTCTCTGCTAGATTGAAGATAGATATGTTAGACTGGGAAAACAGAGTAGATGATCATTATGGTCCCTAGAATCTATTAATCTATACCACCTGCATTGTACTGTTTCTGTCTTAACCAAATCCTGGGTAATGAACAAATTTCTAGTTATAGGAACAAATCTTTGATTTCAGCCTTTTTTATATGGGGAAAGATTTTTAAGTCTAGGGTTTGAATATTTTTATTTCTCACCATGTACTGTATACTATGAAAAGACCGGGGAATTCATGATCATATTCTCATATGGATAGCATTGTGGCTACAGTCTGGTTTTTGCTGTGTAGTGGCAATATATTTTGCTCTTAGTGAATGGTCTAACATGGGATAATATCTAATGTGATAAGTGATGCTAAAGTATAAGGCATTAATTATTAAATGTGCAGTCTACTTAGGGAGACAACCTAAGGATGAGTCATAGTTAAAATGATGTATTTATAATTATTTCAAATCCTATTTATGAAAACAGTGTGCGATTACATATTAAAATATGGTAGATATTTCACAACTCCTGTCTTGGATAGCTAAAATGTTTGCATTAGTTTCTCATGTAGAGTACAGCAATGCAGAAGTAAAATATTGCGGGTTTGATTTTCCACTCGGATAACATGGTTTTTACACCAGCACATGGTAATTCACTTCAGTGGAATTACTCCTGACTTAGCCTGGTGTGTGTGAGTGAAGAACTAGACTCAGCATACTGAATACTCTCATTCAGTATTAACAACTGGGAAGATCTTTAGATCAACTTTAGGTTCAACTTTAGAGATCAATAACTTTGCAAGTCATTTTTGTTAGCATTTGATTAGGATCAGAATATCTACAGCATGTATAAATGCTGCAGCCCTAATTGTAGACCTGCTTTTGCTCCCATGGAAGTCAATAGCAAAATCCCTTTTCTTAATAAGAGCAGTATTAGGCCATGCATACTCATTACATTAATCTCTGTGTTTTCCTAATCTATTTCTCTGAAGATACCTAGTGCAACAGACCGTTACTTTGTGGCTATAGTGCATCTGGTTAATGGCAGGTTGGGTTAGATTAACTAAAAGTTCTGACCATTGCTTGGGAAGTCATTCCCCAAAACTCCCTTGACATGGATCTCCTATACCCGTGTAATGGCTCTCCAAGAGGCAAGGCAGTGGAGTATTTTATTCTCCTTTTGAATGGACTTGGAAGCTCCTCACAACTACGACTGCAACTAATTCATCTTCTTCAGTGGCTGTTTTGACCTTTTTAAAGTAGCTCATTTCCTTTTTCTTTATTTTTATTGTGAATATTCTTTAATACATTAGTCCTGCCAATAATACTTAGTCCTACCATGAGTGCAGGGGACTGGACTAGATGACCTCTCGAGGTCCCTTCCAGTCCTATGATTCTATGATTCTTTACTGCTGTTAGTGCATGTAACAGTAGTTTGTTTCTATATTGGGCATATGAATTGCAGGGAAGAGGAGGAGGAACATATCCTTTAACGGCAAGGAAAACCGGTTCTGTCTCTTCAGTGCACACTTAACTTTTCTAGCTACCAGTGGCCCTTTCAGTAAAGATGCTGAGCAGCTATCTTTGGATACCTTGGAGAAAATGGTATCCACAGAGATGTTAGGCAATGATGATCATCACTTTTCACAATAATCCCTTTCTTGCAGTGCCTAAGAAAGAGAAAACAAAGAGATTCCAGAAGGTCAATACACCAAGACCAAATCTTGTGCCAAGCTTGAGAAAATGTTATTTGTATAGGGGTACTCCTTCCAAGCTGCAGAGCCACAACAGAGCTACCTGATGGCCTTTGCATTTGATGTATTCTTTTGTGTGGAGGAGTCTGGTCACTAGCTCTGCATCCTCTCCAAAATTTTGTTTCATGCCATGGTTTTTCTCCTTTTTGGACTAAGTTATCTCCTCCTCTTCAGCTCCATGGTTCTCACCTCTTTTTGGTCTATTCAGTATGTTCTAATTAAAATGTCACTACTCGACCCTTGACTCTTGCCACTGGCTCCCACTCCATGTAGGTCAAAATTCCTTGTCTTTACTTTGAGGTTCTGCACAACTCCGTCACTACTCACATCTCTGCCTTTGTTTCTCCCTGCTTCCCATTTTGTGCCATATTGTCTACCCTTGCCTTTCTCGTCTTGTTGCTCCCACTCTCCAACTCATGCATTTGTGCCTTTTTTAATGCTGCCTGGAATGCCTTTCCTCTTCCTGTGCATCAAGCATTCTCACACCGCTCCTTCAGAACCTTCCAGGACTGGTTTCAAGAAAGGGTTTGTGATATCAGACTTAAGTTCATCTGATTCTCATTGGTTTGTTTTATGTGGTTTCCTTTTTAACTTCAAAATATCCATTCCCAATTACCCAGGCAATGGTGAGACCCAGATTTATTCCAAATTTGCTATCAGAACACTAAATGTGATTTTTGTCCTGGTCTACACTCACCAGCCAAACGTGGTCAGCATCAGCTAACTGGACTTTTCATCATTCTGTTCAAACACAACACAATCTTCCAGTGAATGCAAGCCCCATGGCTATGATACTGATCCTTCAAAGCATTTAAGCGTGTGAACACAAGAACAGTCCATGACTAACCCTATTGAATACAATTAAAGTACTCTGGTGCATTTAGTTTCATAAGGGCTTCCAGGATTGGGTTGTATACCTGTTTGTTGTATGCAACATCTTCAAAGAGAAGAAATTACTGGAAATTCATAATTTGAAGTGAGTTATTTCAGGCAGCATCTTTTTATATTTTCATCTCTCAAAATCAAACAAAAAGATGAAGAAATGACACTGGAAAGACTATATTTCTTCTTTTAATTTTCTGATTAGTGGTGTAAGTCATCAAAAGAATTTACTCGCCACCTTTCTTTAACTGCTAACATGAAAATGAATTACTCCCAATTTTCCATGGTGTATAAGGGCACGCCTCTCCCTTTGAAGTCACTGGGCCTGCTTGTCCACTGCCATCTTCCTTGCGTAGTCATTTAGCCACGTGGAAAGTGGGGGTAAAATACTATCACCTATGGAAAATGAGTGGACAGTTCTGAGTTGGTAGCACTTTATTCCCACTTTGCATTCCCACTTTGCACAGCTGGGAATGACTGTGCAGGTTCCAAAGCAGTGGAGAATTAGGCCTCATGGGAGTTAAGAAGGTCCAGCTATATGGGCCAAATACTCCACTGAAGTCAATGGAGTTACAGCAGGGATGAACTGGCTTCTATATATACACCATATAATGCAGGAAGAATGGCCATACTGGGTCAGACCACATGTCTATCTAGCCCAGTATTCTGTCTTTCAACAGTGGTCAATGCCACGTGCTTAGAGAGAATGAACAGACAGGTAATCATCAAGTGATCCATCCCCTGTTGTCCATTCCCAGCTTCTGGCAAACAGAGGCTAGGGACACCATCCCTGCCTATCCTGGCTAATAGCCATTGATGGACCTATCCTCCATGAACTTATCTAGTTCTTCTTTTAACCCTGTTATAGTCTTGGCCTTCACAACATCCTCTGGCGAAGAGTTCCACAGGGTGATTGTGCGTTGTGTGAAGAAATACTTCCTTTTGTTTGTTTTAAACCTGCTGCCTGTTAATTTAATTTGGTGACCCCTAGTTCTTGTGTTATTAGAAGGAGTAAATAGCACTTCCTTATTTAGTATTTACATGAGTAGGGTGTACCGGTGCCTTGGCAATTCCTGCAAGGCAATCCCTATAGGGCTGGGGAGAGCCAGTGCAGTTTAAAGCAGCTTTGTAGCAATGGACTGGACTAGTGTAGGAAGGAGGATGGGCTTTAAAGCCACCTCTGCATCACACGCTCATCAGCCTGCTGCAGCCCAGGATCTGGTCAGTAATGTCTTAATAGCTTTGCAAAGCTATTAAAAAGGATAATCAATGTTTACTTCTCCTAATTGACAATGCAGAATACACACGCAGACTTGCAAAATAGAGGCTTTGAAATAAATTGGACAGTAGGAGGGTTCCACTTGGTTATAAATGTGATTCAACTTTTTCTGTTGTTCATCATAATCTTGCTTATGTGATAAGACAGAGTTCACCAACAAGACGACTACATTTTCACTTTCCATGAGCTCTCTGCACCATTTTAAGCTGCTCAAACCAATTAATGAGGAGAATCTCTAGTGTTGCTCTCTATCCATCAGAAGACCGTCTAGATGAAATGAAGTCAGCAATTGTCTCAAACTATACTGCTTGGACATAAGGGAGCCTTTAGGTTTGTTTATGTAAACTACCTAAGGGCCAAGCTGCCATATGCTGTATCATGCATTTTAATGAGAGCAGGTTTGTATCCATAATGCACAAAGGCACAAGGAAGCAATACGTTTTAAAATAAAACAAAGGGTTCTTTTGACAACCCATTTGTGTAACATCATGTGACTGGGGTGGGGAAAGCACACCAGCACCTGGTTCCCAGTGAATAATGGGTTAACCTCCCCTCTTCCTCTTTCCTAGGTGCTCCAAAGAGCTATACATTGGCTGTTTGTGGTAGAGAATGCTTACAGGATTCTGGGCTTCTAGACCCGTGGTCACAGGGCTGTGTTAAACCTCCCATACAGGGAGTTTTTGTTTCCTTTTCTTCTTATGTTCGCTTAATTTGCTTTCTTGTTCTACATGTAATCCCTGAAAGAAAAGACTGCTTCTCTGTGGCTGTTTTTCTTTTCTGCTGAGTCATTCTGTCAGCACATAATTTCCTGCTGGATAGGAATCAAGTCAAGGATAAAAATAAAGAAGTAAGTAGAACTCTGTTGAAGGAAACAATCTGTGACTATCTCTTCTTGGAACTAGAGGGTCTTGGAGACATTTTTCTCCTGCTGCACAGTCCAAAAGGCCTGTGATTTGCACTCTTTTCTAGCTAGAGGAAGGGTGAGGAGAAAATGATTTTTATTGGACACCGAAAGAACATGCTTGTGAATGATGCTTGAAAACAAAGGTCAGTCAGCTTAAGACAGGGTTAAGATTGCAGAGAAAGGATGGGGAAGGCTTTCCTGGTGGGTACAAATGAAATAGGCCCCTGAAGAAAGGGTCTTCCCACACCATATAGGAGGGGGAAACTCTGGGAAGAAGCATCTAAAAGCCAACACACTAGCCTCTTCCTGATGGAATTTGAGGACCAAACTGGACAGTAAACAACAGATAAGACTAAAATGTCAAGTGTAAGGTCCAACAGCTGTTCCCCATGCCAAGGGGAGTATCACTTCTATGTTGTGCTACATAGTTTCTTCACAGAAAGCTTATAATAAACTATAAATAGGCCTGGGAAAGTTGGAACTCTTAGCTCTCCAGTTGTTTCAGAGCTAAGCTGTCAAGTTGAGGGTTGGGGTAGGGGGAGAGTGAGACCCTTTGATTCTGAGGTGAGTTTGCTGAGGGCTGGAAACATTAAAGCTGTTTGAGTTCGAAGATCTAAGAAGTTATCATGTGAGGATTCAGAATAAAAAAAGATGAGGACCACATCATACCAGATATTTATGATCCCCCCCCCAGGAGATGAATAACTGAGATGGTACATGAAAGAGCTGCTGGACAGTTTTTTCTAGGAGATATCAAATGCATTCCCTGGACATCTGCCCTGAAGCAGAACTGGTAAACTTGTATGGTGTTTAGGGCAGAACTTCCCTTAAGGGATGTGTCTGATGCACAATTATGCTTTTGCTGAGCTGGGCCGTAGAACTAGCTGCCCTTGATGCCCATGTCATTCCATCTCTCCTGGCTTATTTTCAGTATTAACAGAGTTAGACCCACATTTATTACCTTCTCCCTCTGTCTTAATTTTTGTTTGTTTATTTCAGAGTTGTTTTTATTGTATTATATGTGAAACTCTCAAATGAGGTCACTGTAGATACAGATCCACCTCCACCATTGATCCCCAGAGATCTAGGATCAGATACTTAGCTGGTGGATAGGAGCTATATCAACAAAGGAGCTATCTGTTGAGGATCTCTCCTTCCTCATGATTGGATGGCATCAGAGACCACCTGCAATATACTCTTGATTTTGTTTTTCCTTCTCAGGCATTTCATTACGCATACATACACAGAGCTACCACCTTCCACACTTTTTCTCTTTTCTCTTCTTTCCTTTCTCACATATAAACATTAGGCCTGATTCTCACTTTTACCTCACACAGTCATTTGCACTGGTGCAAATTGGGGGTAGAATCCTACTGAATCAGAATAGCCTCTCTCTGTGCCTGCCTCCTTAACTCTCAGTTTGCACAGGTGAAGTGATTACTCAAGGCGCAGGGCAGTGGAGAATCAGGCTGACTGTAAATATTGGTTCTCACGTTGCAGAGGTGTTAATTACATCACCATCTTTTGATTATCCAGCAAATCATAGTCCTGCTGGCTTACTGCAGTATTAATTCACTTTGTTCTTGTTTCTTCCCCATGCCTCTTGCTTTTGTGTAAAGACACTTGAATATTTTACCTCTCTCTAGCTATATATATAAAGTGTGTGTGTGTGTATACATATATGTGTGTATATAGAGAGAGAGCTATTCAAAGGACACCATGTTGAAATATAATCATTTTTTTAAAAAATGAATGTAAAGTGGTTTTAGCTACCACCCAGCCCCTGAGTCTCCTTGATATTTTTTGTGGCCTTACAATCATATTTTCTTATCTTTCAAAATGCTTTTCTCTTATAAGTTGCAAGACACAAAAGAGCTGTCAAATGCACACAGTCAACTGGAAAAAGTAGAGATTTTCCCCTGAACTTTTCCAATCACAGTAAATGCAGATGTTTGTGACAATATATTTTACCAACAGAAATCGGTATTTTTAATTTAGTGCTGTCCCTTTAACGTTCATTTCGATATGTTCCTGCTACAGAGGCACAATTACTGAGGGAACATAGCCCTGCTGACTTTTTACTGTTCTGTTGATGTTCTCCCTCAAACTGGTTGCAGGACTCGCATTTTCACTCCTACTTCACAGCTCTGTTTATGTGATTGCACCTCTGTCTTACAGTGTGTGTATTAGGTTTGTGTTATGTTCCATTTACTCTTCTTGTTTAAATCCCTCTACATCACTGATGACTCATGGTCCCAATCCTGAAGTCAAAGGCAAAGCTCAGTGGCACAGGCCATCTAACTCAAGAATAGACTATCTAATTCCAACAGCTTTCTCCATATAATGAAGAATCAAAATCTTTCTTCCACCCACCTATTCATGTCCATCATGCTGCCTCTTCCCCCTCCCCTCCCTCCTCTTGAGACTGGCAGAATCTCAGAGGAAATAAGTAAAGCTTTCCTAATATAGAAGCTCATCTTCTGTGAAACCACTTTCTCATTCTGTTAATGGAGTTCTGGAAGTGTTTCAATTCTCTTCCTGCACTCATACCTTGATTCCTTTCCTCTGATGGCTGTCCAAGCACGAGGATCATCAGTTTTCTTAGGTTAATTAGCTCATTTTGAAAAGAAATGCACATACACTCTAACCAAAAAAAAAAGGGGGGAGAGAGTGAGGTAAAAGTGGTTGGAGAATTTTCAAGCTATGCACCCTGTTTTGTTTTAAAAAAAAAAATCTAAGGCAATCTTTCCAAAGCTGTTTCTTTAGTGAGAGTTTCTGTCTCAAAAAAGCATTTGCTGTAAGTATATGCACTGTATAAAATAAAAGATAAGTAAGGAGGGGCTTTTTTTGGTTTTTATCTACATACTTTTTTCCCCTTTATATCTGGTACAACTACTGGTGCACTGGGTGAATAATACTCTTTCCAAAAGCCATCCAAAACATAAGGGCCCACCCACTGGTATAGCTCCAGTAAAGTCAACAGAGCTGTGCTGATTTCCAGTAGCTGAAGATCTGGCTTGAATGGCTGTCTAGCTATCTGAATGTGGATTTCACGTATGAAGACATAGGGATCCACTTTTAAATCCACAGAACAAAGGTTCAAACCTCCTGCACTTCCCCATTGTGCAGGGAAGCATGCCTTCTGTACCTTCCCTGAAGAAGGTGCAATGTGCAAACCCATATCCACACCCAGATAGGTTGCAGGCCCCTGTGAAGAGGTAGAGGAGGGATAGGACTGCAGAAGCAGGGAAGCACTTAGGTGCAGCTTTGCACTGGGGATACTATCGTGAGATAAGCTAGTGTTTCTTCTTCGGAACAATGTGCCAGGGGCTGCCTTCATGTAGCAACCAGGTTCAGTAGAAGCTGGTAGTTGGTCAGGATGATTTCTTTCCCCTCAGGACTCTTGTGGGACTTTGAAATGGGAGAGGTGTAAGTAGAGAATGAAGGAAGCAAATACCCAGTGAAACTGAAGGAGTGGCAGAGCAGGAAAGAGTCCGGCCAATAGACCCCCCAAAAGACAACTAAGAGATGGTTTGAGGGATCCTAGGGCCAGTGGAAGGGATTAAGTGGGGATATTTCTATAGAATCCCTAACTCTTCGGATTTGGTATGTTGACAAAGCCTTTAACAGCCTATTTGTGTAATTGAGGGTTCATTCACTTCTAGCTACCCTCACTATTATTATTAAGCAGGGCTTAATTTGTGCCAGGGCTGAGACTCAGCACCTCTAGGCTTGGCAGTTCATAGCCCTGGCACCTGTAGGCTTTCTATATCCATTATGAAAGTAAAAAAAATATTTCTATTTTTACTCTGAAATGTGTTTTTCTTAAAATTCTCAACATGGTTGTCTCCATGAGAGCCATAACGAGGGTGGGGCAAGCAGGGCAGCCACCCACCATGCAAAACTGGGTGGGGGAGGATATGGAAAAATGGGGTAAATGGGGGGCGGAAGTAAGGGTAGTAGAGCCCTGCAGCAGGACTGGGATCCCATGGGTCTTGTTACCATACCATGCCACCCTTACTTCTATGCTGTTGGCGGCGGCGCTGCCTTTAGAGCTGGGCACCCAGCCAGCAGTCACTGCTCTCCAGCTGCCCAGGTCTGAAGGCAGTGCCACCACCAGCAGAAGCATACAAGGAAGGGTGGCAATGCACCATACAATGCCACCCTTACTTCTGCGCTGCCTTCAGAGCTGGGTGCCCAGATGATGCAGAGGATGCAAAGGAGCCGATAACACAAGAAGCAAGGAGAGAAAACAGGAGGATAGCCAGGAAAATATGGCTATTTTATGGACTTTTCTGGAGAAGTAAAGCACAAGGTTATATACGGTACCACCTCTCCCAAGCACTGCAGGATTAGGATAAGGAAAAATCTTATATCTTTTTATTTAAGTTTCGTTACATCTGTTCCGTTCATACCAAAAATATAATTTGTTTATTTCTATTAACAATGTTCCTTACTAATATAACACATTGGTAATGACAATAATACTGCCACACATTCAAAGTTATAACAAGTTTAAAATTTAAAATTAAGCATTGCTTGAGCCCCAACACCTCTTTCATTACAGGTTAAGCACTGCCTCCATGTGCATTGTCCCAGCTACCCAGGGCAAGCCTTCTAGCTTTTTCTTTACCAGACACAACATGTACAAGAATAGTAACTGACTGAGATAAGCATTGTATGAGAAATAAACAATCTTGGCTGAAAGTGCACTGTCCAAATAGCTCCTCCACATGTGTATGAGCAGGAAACACAATAAGAGGTACATAGTATCTGCTTCCATTTCACTGAGTCTGTTTAGTAGGGTTGCAATCAAGAATGGCATACAGTCTGTCAATATTGTCTACTAGACCAGTAGGTGCTGCAGCAGTTTGCAGTGGGGTTTGCAGCATTCTGTTTACATGTGGCATGCCTCTGGGTAAAATACAAGTCTGTCAACAAGATAGTTATTCAGCTGTGACATAGAACAGCCAAAACCAAAAGGTTTGCACTTCACTCAGAGGGAAACCACATGTTGCGAAGTGCTGCAGTCTGTTCTCTGGTTTGTATTTAGCACCCCCATCCATCAGAGCACGAAAGCATCTGCTTAACATTAAGCATGTGAGTAGAATGATCAACTTCAATAGAAGTCTGGTTTGGTATAAGAAGGATAATGTAATAGACAGGGCACTGGAACTCAAGAAGCATGAGTTCAATTTATTGGTCAGCTACGGTCAACTTGTGAGACCTTTTACAAGTCACTTTAATCTACCCTGGTCTCAGCTCCCCATCTGTAAAATGGGGATAATAGCATTTCCCTACTTCAAAGGAGTGTTTCAGGGACAAAATCTGTTGATGATTGCGAAGTGCTTGGATACTAGCGGAGTGCTTGTTGTGGCTTTACGGCATACAACATTTCATAGCTTCAAAATGCTTTACCAATGTTAACTATGTTAATGCTGACATAAAAATGTGCATTGCCCCTGTGGTCTAGGTAAATATTAATATCCCCATTTTACAGCTGGAGAAATGGCGGCGCAGACACTGAAGTCATTTTTTTTTTCAGTTAAGAGCTAGATTCACAAAGAAATTGAGGCATGGTGATGCTGAGCGTCACCACAACTAACTTTCAAGGGCCTGATGTGGTAGGTGAGCTCTGAGCACACTTACTGGACTGGGCCCCACAGGTTAGGCAGGCAGAGGAATGCCTGTCTTCCCCTAGTTCGTACGTTGTTGTGGGGCTCAGGCATCCAGCAGCCTGGTGCAGGGCTGCAGTACGCATGCACAGAAGCAGAAACTTAGATGCCTATGGAACTTTTACTGTGCCTAAAGGATCTGGGGGCAGCTGATTGTTGGCTTTGTGAATCCCAGAGGGGCCTGATTCTGGGATTTAGGCACCTAAGTTCTTTTATGAATCTAGCCCTTAGTGCCACCTTAGACACCAAAATTCACATTTAGACCCCTAAATAAATTACCCGCTTTATGGAGACAATGAACACCTGAATCATTCACTGAAATAAATGAGACGTACAGATGCTCATCCCTTCTAAAATTCAGGATACTTATGTAATGTAGATTCTTAAATGTGGATTTAGTTGCTTTCCTTTTGGCACCCAATTGAAAAGAAATCCTTTAAGTGATTTGTCAAAGGTCACAGAGGGAGGCGGAGTTGGAGTTGGAACTGGGCTGAGTTTGGCTTTCAGTCTTATCTTCAGACCACACCCCCATATAACAGCAGAGCCATTCAATCCCTTGGTGAGCTTTTGGAGGACAGATTGGTGTCTAAAATGTGCTCTACAGAAATAGAGTTATCAAGGAAGTGAGGAGGAAATCACCAAACACTTGAGTCTAGAAAAGAGGTGGTTCTCCAATATTAGCCTCAGGAATTCAGAAGGAGCACAGAACTATGTGATGGGTCTTTCTGATGTCACCATTTTTCTATATAGGGATCTGCAAAACATTTTTGCAGAGCCATTTAGCCTAATCTTGTAGAATTTTGTCAGCTTCTTTTCACTTTAACAGGACACAGATGTAAAGAGGTGAAAATTACCCCAATGCAAAGCCCTTCACACCACATAAGTAATGCCCTGTTGAACTTTGTGTTGACCATGATATTGCTAACTCAAAAGCTGGAAGTGGAAGACACAAAGTAGAGTACATCAGACTAAAAGAAAGTAAGTTTGCGTCAATAGCTATTCCAGAGAAGAGTTTATCCTAGATCAGTGGTTTTCAACCTGTGGTCCACAGACCCCTGCGGGCCTGCAGATTATGTCTAAGATTTCTAAAGGGGTCCGCACCTCCATTTGAAATTTTGTAGGGGTCCACAAATGAAAAAAGGTGGAAGACCATGGGCTAGATTGTAACCTTTCAATCCACTATATGTAACGTGCAGCACACCCCAATCCGCATTGTAACTTGCAGAGTCATAATTCAGTCTCTTCTCCCACCTTGCTCCATGGAAGAAGGAAGCTGCACCAGCCCTTTACCTTACACCAGTTCTTTTCCAACCTGTGCTGGCTCAGCTACACTGGTAGATGGAGTCAGGGGTCCACTCATTTCCATTCCCTGCCAACATGTGTATGAGAGAGAGAACAGCCACCACTGGGTACTACTATCTCCCCAACCTGTGCTGCTACTTGTGTGTAAGTGGCTTACACAAGGGAATAAGTAAGCTCCTTTTGCTCCTCTCTTCAGGAGCATAACCAGATCTGTTCCTTAGAAAATATTATTATTATCATGCTGATGTTCCATACATTTTAAAAGTGCCTAAGGTCACCTCTGACTTACATGTGCAATTTTTTTCAAAATTAAAAAATAATTGGAGAACAAAATCTATGTAGCTTTTTCTGCTGGAGCATTTGCTCTGCTTTACATTTTCTATGCCCCTTTGGATTTATGCAACATAGTCATGCAGCTGTCAGGTTTCCACTGAGATGAGAAACAAATTCTATGCAATCAAATATCAGCTCTACATAATTTAAGCCTGTGACAGTTTTATGTTCAAATTATATGAAAATCCAAGATATTGGACACAGGCGTAATTTAGGATAGAGAATCATAAGTATTCATATGGCCTGAAATCCAGTTAAAATGCATCATTGTGCATGTTGTGTTGCAGTACTGAAGAATTGCATGCCTCATGCTGCCCCAGGGTAAGAGTTTTATTTTCCCAAACCATAATTTAATGGTTTCCTCTCTCTTGCAAATTGTAACTAACAATGCCCTCTGTGTGATCTGTGATGGCTAGTAAAAGAGAACTGAATAAAAGACCTACACAGTAGACAAACACAACCATGATTTGTTTTATTGAATGACAGATTGTTTAAAAATATAATAAAATACAGGGCCAGATCCTCACCTGTTGTAAATTGGTGTAGCTCCACTGAAGTCAATGGAGCTATGTCCGGTTATAGCAGCTGAGGATTGGGCCCACTATTTTCTGCATTAAGTGTCTGATGTAACTCCCACTTAAGTCAAAGAAAATTCTCCTTTTGAATCTAATGGGAGAAAGATTGGACCCATACTCTTTATATGTCACTGGAGGATTTGAGGGGAGTAATTTCGCATTGGCAAGGAGATGGATTAGATTAAATCTAATCCAATTAAAGGCGCTGTTCTGCCTTGTGAGCTGGTAATTCATATAGTAGAAAGCAAATTCATGGAGTTTCCTACACATTCTTCTGTCAGGGAACATGTTTTAACTCACACATGGAGAACCTGGGGAAATATCCATATGGGTACTCCTTGCCTCTGCTCTGCTGTCCCACCCCACCATCTCCCATCAGTCCCAGAATAGCATGGGTCCTGAAGGAGACATGCTTCACAATGCTTCTCCTATACTAGCTACCCTGTAACTCACTTACTATGCATTCAACAACATGGAGGGGTAATAACACAAGTTAACACACCTTTATTAAGTAACACGGTGTCCCGGGTTCTGACCCCAAGCCAAACCTATGGGAAGAGCCCAGATGCCTCCTCACCCCCTCACATCACAATGCTGGGAACCAACAGTAGGGTTTCCTCAGAAGGAAGGAGGAGCAAGAATGATCTCCTTGTGTAGGTGCAGGCTCTCCTCCTCTCACAGAAAGGGAAACATGGAGCTCCAGGCCTTTCCCATCTCCAGTGTATATGATATTATGACTTCCAAGAACTGGTATTCTTATTCTCTTCATCCCCTATCTTCCCTCCCCTTATCCGCTTTCTCGCTGAGGTTGACTGGAAAGGTCTGTCTTCTCGCAGCATCTGAAATTATGAGAACAAGCTGAGAACAAGGAGAACTCATCCATGCACTAAATTAGTTCTGGGCAGTGTAAAGTAGACCCCCCTCAGTTATTCAGATAAACAAAAACCCTATTGGGGGTGTCTCCAAATGACACAGATATCTCAGAAACGATTTTATAGAACCCATAATTTATTAAAATGCCTAATCATCATGCCACATACAATAGTACATCAAGATGTCTTTAGGATGTCCCTTTGCAACCCTACTCTGTTCACGGACACTGAAAATAGATAACTAGAACAAGTCAAGTGGCAAACACGGTCACATACTACAATAATAAACAGAAGACTAGTTTGCTAAAGTCTATCGTCCTGTATCTCACAGCTCCGCACCCTGGAAATATTTTCTTTCCATGCAGAGGAAAACAAATAATAAAAGTGAATTCTGACTGGAAACCTCTAAGGAAACTGGTTACGTTGATGCTTAAAATGTTACAGAGTCTTTTAATATATTCCGCTGAGTGATAAGCCCCAGATGATGTCAGTCGGACGAAAGAAATATGTCTTGTGACTCTTCTCTAAAACACATCAGCCCAGATCTACAAAGGGATTTAGGTGCCTAAATCCCAGATTATGTGCTACTGAGATCCACAAAACCTGCTCAGCTGCCACCTAACCAGTTAAGTATCAGAGCGGTAGCCGTGTTAGTCTGGATCTGTAAAAGCGGCAAAAAGTCCTGTGGCACCTTATAGACTAACAGACGTATTGGAGCTTGAGCTTTCGTGGGTGAATACCCACTTCGTCGGATGCATGTCATGCATGCATTCACCCACAAAAGCTTGTGCTCTGATACGTCTGTTAGTCTATAAGGTGCCACAGGACTCTTTGCCGCTAACCAGTTAGGCACCTAAACTCACTCAGCAAGCTACTTTTGTTGCTGTAAAAATACCCCAGGACCTAAATGTATGCCTTTGAGCATATGCACTGCTGTCTCAGACAGGTGCCCACTCACCTAGCGCCTACCTAAGCCCAAATGTGATCCACAACCCAGGTGGAGATGGGTGTTGTTGTATGTCACTGATGAGCAGACCGATGTACAGATAAACACTTTATTCTGAACAGAACTACGTACAGAAATGAGGTACCAAAACGTCATACTACTCTGTGTATCTGCAGCCTGAGACTGCCCTGTCCTAGGCCTCTTTATTTCTGCCCATAGCAGGACATGTGTCCTAGAAAACCAAAGCCTGCATGAAGAAGTGCAGTCTGCACTTCCTGGAGCACTTCCACACCCGCTCACCATTTCTTTAATGTCACTGTTGTGTGTGGCAAACACAACTTCTCTCACTCTCCTTTTTGATTTGGTCATTCCCAGGTGTCCTGAGTATATTTGTTCCAATATTTTCTTTGTAAATTATTGTGGGAACCTCAATCTACATTTGAGAGCATTGCTGAGATCACTAAAAGCTCATCTTTATAGTGGAAATAGACAGGTGGAAGGGTTGATTTTTTACTTATAGTTCATATCACTGCTTGCAACACTTCATATTTAGCTGTTTCTGTCTCCTGTTCATCTCCTATGCCTGGAGACACAGCAAATGATGCTTTTATCATGTTCACTTGTATGTTTACTGCTTGTTCCAGATCATCAGGCCATGTGCTGTCAGAAAGAGCACATGCTCTTGAAAGTCTGTCTGCCATTACTAAGTGATGTCCAGATTGGAACTCCGGGGTCACCCCATTTTTTACTTTTTAATTTTTTTTATTTTTTGTATTTTCAAAAGTAGTTGCTGTATCTTTGATGGTACTTCCCTAAGTCCTTTTTCTGTGTATTGCAATCCGAGGTTTGGGATCAGTTTCTGCTTTGAAGGTACAACCCTAGAGAAAATCTCGAATCTCATACGCCAAACCTCGTGTCTCTTTTTTCAATTTGTGCGTACATCTGCTCTACATGTAGACGCATTTAAGAATGGCAACCCCTCAGTTCCATGACACTGTGATAGTACTGCTCCCAGCCTTCTTTTCAAGGCGTCTGTGGAGAGTATCATCTCTTTCAATGGGTCAAAAAATTGCAGCACCAGAGCTGATGTCAGAATGTGCCTTGAATCATTGAACTTTCTTCATGTTCTGGCATTAATACCCATTCTGTGACCTTGTGGAGAAGATGTCTTAGGTGAGTTGTGCGAGCTGATCAGCATGCCTAGCAGCATTTGACTTCCCTTTTCATCTTCAGGCCTCAGCATGTTCAGTATTGCCTGAATCTTTGATTCATCAGGCAAGATTCCCTCTGCAGTCTGTCTCTCTCCCACTTATGTTATTTCTGCTTGAAATTGACATTTGGCCTTCTTATGTACACTCTCACACCTGCTAGACCTGCTAGCATTTGGCTCATTGTACAGTGACATAATTCTGGAGCCAAATGTATTCTGGAAAGAGTCTGAAGAAGCAGTAGTAGCTGCCAAATGCTGTGTTGAAAGTACAGATCGTAGAGCTCTCAGTGTCCAAGAGGATCTGCCAAAATCCTGCCAGTGCATCAAATTTGCTGAATAATTTGGCTTCTGCCATCTCAGATAATAATTTACTTCTTGTTGGCAAGTGGAAATGTTCTCTTTTTATGTTTTTGTTCAACTCCTTAGGGACCATACACAGCCATACTCCACCTCTTTTCCTCTCTACAATTACTAAGGAGTGAACCCAGTCTGTTGGTTCTTCTACTCTCCAGATGATATCATTTGCTGTCATGTGTTGCAGGTCATTTTCTAGCCCCTAAGACTAGTGGAACTTTTTATGTAGCATGTACCACAGGTTCTGCATCTTCTCTTAACTGTATCATATATGTTACTAAGAGGCCCCCATTTCCTGTGACTATACCTTGAAATGATGCTATTATACTTTCATATCTGGTTCTATGTTATCTTTCTGTTTCTCTATGTCAGACATCCTCTTAATAAGACCATGCACCTCATATGTGTGTAGACCCAAGACTGGTTGCTTGCCTCTGTGTACCACCACAAACTCTTGTTTTATTGTTTTCCCTTTGTATTTAAGCATCAGTGAGCACTCTCCCAACACTGGAATTGTTCCTCCACTATAGTCTTTCACAGATTCTTTTTGACTCTCCTTACATCTCTCTATTTCAGTTATTGTCATCACATTTACCTGTGCCCCAGTGTCTATCTTATATGTCACGTATGTGCCATTTGTGCACATTTTAATTAGCCAATCTGAGTTTTCAGCCTTCAGCATTATTCTATTTAAGATTAGCTCTCTCTTAATTTAAGGAATTACTATCTGCACTTAATAATGCACTTTCCTGATTTCTCTTCACATTTTAGCATAATAATGGGGTGTATTATAGATTCTACATACTTGCCAGAATGCTGAGCATTTCCTATATTTATGCTGGTTGCCACATCACCGGCATTATTCCTGCTTTCCATGTTTCTATAGTTGGCCAATTTAGTTTCTGTAAATTTTTCCCTTGTTGATTTAGCTATGGTACTCTCAGTCATATACTAGAGCCTTTCCCTAGGCTTTTTATTTGTGTTTCTGTTGGTCTTACCATGAGGCAAACTGAGGCATCTGCCTCAGGTGCCAGACTGTGTGTGTGGGGTGGGTGGGGGCTCCACTAGGACCCAGAGTGTAGAAAATTGTGTCTGCTTCTGGTGCATATGTATTCTCTCTGCTCTAGATGCACAGAGATGGTGGAGTGCTGTGCTGGAGGAAGGAGGGCACAAGAGACATAACAGGCAGGCAGGAGAAAAGGTGAGAGGGAATAACAGAAAGCAGCAGGAACTGCAGGGAGAGAGAGGAGGAGGAGGAGCCTCTTCTGTACCTCTCTAGCACCCCCAGGAGCCTGGACTGATTAACACCAGCTTCTCAGGGAGCTTCCTGTTTCCTGGTGCTTCCGTGAACCCACTTGAGGAGAACAGATAGTCAACTGAAGTAGTAGGAGCCAGTTAGGCCCTTAAGACGCTGATATCTTCCTTCACTCAGGCCCTGCTACCAGCCTGCTTATTTGTTCCTTTCAACTGAGTGTTGAGAGCCACTATAGCTGGCACAGAACAGCAGTCATGAGTGAAAGAAGAAAACACCCCTCTGGGGCAGCATTCAGAAAAAGAAAGAAAGCAAAGGAAGCTTTTTTTATCTAAGCAGGAAGGAGCTCTCCTGAGATACATAGACACAAATGTTCACGGTGAGCCTTCCGGCCCCAGTGAGGATGTGAGTGGTGAGGAGATGCCTGATCTTCCAGTTAGTCAGAGTGCAGGTGACCTGGCAGCTACTGTAGCATCCATATCTCCATCTCAAATGGATGTAACCATGCACATTCTCTGACCTACACTTTCCTTCAGGAAGAATGTGGTGGAGGCACAAGAAACAGCTGCTGCTGAGTTTGGTTCCTTAAGTCTAGATGATCCAGGACTGTGGACCCACTTGAGCAGTAGCCTGAGGGACTTCCTTGTACTGCATGGACCACAGCAAGAGAAAAACGTCATGTTCCCCAAAGGCAATGAAAATAGCAGTTTCCATCCAACACATTACTGGCGTGAAATCCCCAATGGTGACAAAGTGGAGAGGCCATGGCTTATGTACTCAAAAACCCAGAATGCTGCATACTGTTTTTGTTGCAAACTCTTTCAGTCTAATGTTCCAGCCTCATTGGGTTCTACAGGAACAAAGGACTGGAAAAATCTGGCATACCATGAGAAGGCAGCAAATCACAAGAGAGCATTCCATATGTGGAAAGAGCTTGAGATGAGACTAAGGTTAAAGGCCACCATAGATGATCAGCATCAAGAGAAGATTGCATCAGAGTCTATTTATTGACAAAATGTTCTGAAAAGGCTCATTGCCATTGTAAGAATGCTTGCTACCCAAAACCTAGCAGTGCATGGCACTTCAGATCAGCTGTATGTGCCAAACAATGGAAACTTCCTTAAAATTCTGGAGCTGATGGCTGACTTTGATGCTGTACTCCAGGAGCATCTAAGAATAGTCACCACCCAAGAAATGTACACACATCACTACCTTGGAAAAACAATTCAAAATGAGATCATACAGTTACAGGCAACAAGAGTCAAACAGAAGATTGTGGCAGATCTGAAGTCAGCAAGATATTACTCTGTTATTCTGGACTGCACACCTGACATCAGCCATACAGAACAAATAACATTAATGGTGCGTTTTGTAACAACAACAGAACCTAGTGAAAATGCCCCTGCAATGGTGACTGTCAGAGAGCATTTTCTAGAATTTATTGACACTGATGATACTACAGGAGCTGGTATGACAAATGTGCTTCTTAAAAAGCTGGAAGATACGGGAACTGCGATAGCTGACATGAGAGGTCAGGGCTACGATAATGGTGCCAACGTGAGAGGAAAGAACAGAGGAGTGCAGACACGGATCCGAGAGTTAAACCCTCGAGCTTTATTTGTCCCATGCAGTTCTCATTCATTGAACTCGGTGGTCAGTGATGCAGCATCAGCTTTTAGTGAGGCTGTTGAATTTTTTAATGTAATTCAAAGCATCTAAGTATTTTTCTCTGCATTAACTCATCGATGGCAAATTTTGAAGCAACATCTGGGAACATCCTCTCTGACACTGAAACCACTGAGTGCCACACGATGGGAAAGTTGAGTGGAGGCGATAAAGCCTATAAACACCAAATTGGGAAGATAGATGATGCCATAGTTGCTATTATGGAGGATAATGCTATGACAGGAACTGTTCATGGGAAAACAGTGGCAATGGGAAATGGAATCACCAGAAACATACATAACTTCAAATTTCTGTGTGGCTTAGTGTTGTGGCATGACATACTGTTTGAAATAAATGTCATAAGCAAGAGACTCCAAGGTGTTGACCTTGGTATATCTGGACCAATGGAACAAATGGAAAAGCAAAGTCATACCTACAGTCTTACCAGTCAAATGAGGGATTTCAAAATGTTCTGAAGAGTGCACAAAAGTTGGCAGAGGAACTTCACACTGAAGCTATTTTCCTACCCATTCAAGACAAGAGTCACCGAAGAAGAAGACATTTTGATTACGACGCATGGGATAATCCCTACAGTCAGTCGAAGAATGTTTCATGCAGCTCAAGGAACACAGCAGTATATTTGGGATGTTGTATGATATTCCAAAACTCTTCACTATACCTGAGGAAGACCTACACCAGCAATGCAGGGCACTAGAGACAGTGTATGACACATGATGACATGCGCGATATTGACGCGAGTGATTTAAGTGATGAACTGAAAACCCTTTCAAGATACATTTCAGCAGGATCAACTCCAAAGGCTGTTCTGGAATATATGTGCACAAATAAGATGACCACCCTCTTTCCAAATGCTCTGGTTGCTCTGCACATACTTCTAACACTTCCTGTAACAGTTGCCAGTGGAGAACGCAGCTTCTCCAAGCTGCAGTTAATAAAAACACATCTACACTCCACAATGACACAGGAGAGGCTGGTCGGCCTTGCAACCATCTCAATAGAGCATGAGCTGGCCCCGACTGTGGACCTTCAGCAGGAAGCAGTTCAAACCTTTGCAACCAAGAAGGCACGGAAAGCATCACTTTGATTATTCAAACAGATAAAAATGCCAGTGTTTACTATGCAGATAAGAAAAGTTAAATTGGCTGTTCAGGCGTTTGAAAGTTAAGTGTTACTTAAAATTTTTGAACAAGGCATTTTAAGTTGTTAGTTCTCCTTTACTGGGGTAGGTAGCAGAGCAGTACCATGAGAGGAGTAGAACAGGAAGAAGACAGAATTGAGACCTTTCAAAGTTAGGCTTAAGCGAGGAGGCATGGGGGCATCATTTGAGCTCCCTGCCTCAGGTGCCAGAATGTTGTGGGCCGGCCCTGGCTTAGCATATACACATCGCCCTTTCTAGTGTCAGATCCATCTCCCTTAGTAACTGTTCACAGACTTTTTCTTTATTGTTACATCCCAGGACAATGTGGTTTTAATGAGAGAGTCTTTAATACTCCATATTCACAGGATTGACCTTTTAGTTTAAAGTGTGTGAAAACTCCTCTTTTGTTTCCCTTTAATTCTGTCTTCTCATCCTGAACACACATCTTTCATAAGTAACTTTTTTTCTAGAGACACAATGATCATCAAACATTTTCATTATTTCTGCAATGCTTTCTTCTTTTTCCCCATCTTTATAGATTGTGTTGTACACATGTGTCTGCTAGTATTAAGTACAAGAAAAATATTTTGCTCAGCCCAAGTGGCTTTTGCTCAGCCCAAGCGGCTTTTGCTCAGCCCAATCTTTTGTTTGCCCAAGTGGCTTTCATATATAGCTCAAATTGCTGTTTGGACTGTTTCCAGGCACATTCAGCACTTCCCCGGTTCCTAGGGTTGGTGGGGGAGTTACAATGAGGTGTGCAAGCTCTGTATCAGCCATTTCATTGTGATTGCTCACAGGGTCTGCTTTCCACTCCTGGTACCACGCAGTATCTCACTGATGAGATCTCGCAATGTCCTGGTAAACCCTTTATTCTGAACAGGGACTATGTATAGCAATGAGGTAACAAAACGTCCTGCTGCTCTGTGTTGCCCTGGCCTGGCCTGCTTTATTTCTGCTCCCAAGCAGGAATTGTGTCATTGGGGAACCAAAGTTTTCATAAGGTGTGTTCCTGGAAGTGTAGCATCTCCACACTGCCTGGAGGACTTACTCTATAACAAAAGTGTTTCCCCTATGTGGGGCCTAATCTCTTTAAGGATCCAGGCTCCCTAGAATAGTTATTGGAATACATGTCACCTACCTTTACTCATGGCCAAGTTGTAGAAGTGTAAAAGAGAGGCAGTTTGAAAACCAGTGCTAAATAGGCTTCTGAGTAACAGTGCTACCCACATGGCCTCTTCCTGCTCGTGTTTCAGAAGGGCTGTACTGACAAAGTATTATAGGAGAAACTAGAGGGGGAACATAGGCACACACAGAGATGAAGGCCCCAATCCTCACCGGTATTGAAAACAATGGAAGTTAGGAGCCTAAATACCTTTGAGGATCTAGGCCAAAGTGACTTGCCCGAAGTCACCTAGCAGATAGAGCCAGGACTAAAACCAGGCCCTTAAACACACAGCTAAGTGCTTTATCCATTGGACCACACTATATAATAATGTTAAAATGCAATTAATGCTGGTGTAGATTGCTTTCTTACAGTGCAAAGTCCCTGCATGAGTTGATGAAGCTTCTCTCTGCTGTGGCCTGGGAGGCACTGAGGCTGATTTAGCTTATTGAGTTTGGCTTCCACATAGGTGATAAGACTTTTGGATTGGCTCAAGACTTCATGGTCACCCCATGGGATTATCTCAGGTGTCTGAAGGCTCAATCCATACTCTGGATTTGGTGTTTGGGTTAGGATGAGAGATTGGAGTGTTAGATATTATTTCCATGTCATGAACTGATCATTGCCTCCTGTGGCTTGAGGTGAGGACCAGTCTCTTCTGTATGGACATGAGACCTGTTCTGAGGGCCCTCCCTGAGACGCCCGTGGAACTGGAGGGCTTTGAGAGGGCTCTGTGAGAGAATATTTTTTAGCCACTCTATACTGGTTCAGTAGGAGTGTATAAATATTTTTTGTCCTTGACTACTAATAGTACACAATGTTTCACAGAGCTTCCTTAGCAGCTGACTGGGCATATCCACTGATGCACAGTTGAGGAGGTGGGTCCATGGTCCTGCCTCCTTCTCACGCATTTTGGGGTGCCATTTAGAAGAGCACAGCACTGGCAAAGTGTCCTCCAGAGGTTTCTTGCACTCTCCTCATCCATATGCACATCCACAAAGGGGCCAGCCAAAAACTGTCTCTGTTTATTTTATAGCTCCCCCTGTTGTCTCTCTCCACTCTCTCCCCTCATCTCAAAAAACAGTATGTTTGACATCCAAAACAGTTTGAAATCTGAACGAGCAGGAGGTGAGGTTGGCCTTTTCTCAGACACCCCTATTACTGATGCTCAGACACAGGCAGGAATGGGAGCATAAAATAAGTAGGAAGAAATGGCTCATTGTGTGTCTCGGATGCCTCAGGATCAGTAGGGGAGTGGGAGTAGGGAGTAGGCTGAAACGAGCAGTGGCCATCTGTGATAATAGGGTGAGACATTAAGGTGGCCAGGTATTTAGGCTCCTAACTTCCAGCGATTTCAATATCTGTGAGGATCGGCGCCATCATCTCTCTGTGCCAATGTTCCCCCGCCCACACTTTCGGTTCAGGGACTGCCTCTCACTATGTGTTTGTACACCGAGAACACCAGAGCTCTGTTCTTAGCTGGAGTCTCCAGGTGCTACTATAACCCTATAGCAGCGCAGCCCTTGTGAAACACTAGCATGCACCAGGCAGAGCGCTGGGACTGGAATGCTGTACAGCTATTGGAGAAACCACAGTTCAGTCATTATCTAAACAGTCCTCAGCATGCTTCATCCACACCTGGCCACCTCAGCTTCTCGCTCTCCTCCCACCTTATCACCCCACAGAAATGTTTATGTTCCCTCAGCTCTTCCTTACTCCACCCCAATGAGTTATTCAGATCTTTATTATATTGTAATTATTGGGGTGTTTGTAAAGCTTTCACTCACACCCTTGGGCCCTTTCCCCTACTAGCAAATTTGTTATCAGTCGTGCAGGGAAGAGGTGGGTTAGGAATACAGTGGCTTTGCTCTGGAGTTTTTATCCTAGGCCTGTCTGCTGGCCTCGTTCTATCGAAGAGCACTGGCAGTCCTATAAGGATGACATTGATTTTGATTTTTGTATTAAATATTGTTAATTTATGTGAAGCACCTAGCATGTTACACAGGCTCTGTTATAATAATAATTAGTATCATTGCATACAGGGCTTGCATACAAATAGCGATACTATCAGATCTAATTTTGTAAACATCTAGTCTTTATTTTGGATGTAAACACAGCTACACCCGTTCCTTGACAATTCCCACTTGTCTTCTACTGCATCAAATATCTGCCTGGAAACAGATGCATAAAACTCAGTCCTGCAGTATCCTTTAGCCAGGTCAAGGCCATACAAAGTCCAGGGCCTTATACTGCATCAAATGGTGGCTGGCTGATGGGGTTAGAATGGAGTTGCTCTTTCCATCCTCTGTTTATGGAAGTCATGATGTCACATACCCTATCAGGGACAACAGGAAGTCTACAGCTCTGATTTCTCAAGATCTTAGAGAGGTGATTAATGCTACACATTTGTTAAAATTCAGTGCTAACTGTATTTTTAAAATAGCTTTCCTCTTTATGAATCTTACAAACCAGTTGGTAACAGCAAAACCTTTGCAGTTCTTTTAAAATATCTAGGATTTTTAACAAATGCAAAGCAGATGCAGCATCTTGTTACTCACAGCTTCTTCTAAATTATAAAATATATATAATAAATAATTGGAAATATCTCATTATTATCTGTCTTGAGTAAAAATCTTATGCACTGAGTAGTCTGGTGTTAGCAAAAGAATATATTAATATTGAACATGTGGACTTACAATTCTTCACTTCAAATAGGATTTATGGCCTGAGAGTATCTATAAGTGGAATAGACCTTTATAATAATAAGCTGGTTATGGACATTTGCAGGAAAAAGGACATTGTTTGCAAACTTTCAGGCAGCTAGATTCTGCCACCTTCCCTCATGCTGAATAGCCCCCTACCCCTTAAGTAGTCCTAATGGGGTGGCCATCAAATCTGGAGCCCCTGGGGGCTATTTGAGGAGCAAGACATTACTCAATGAAGCAGCAGTGGCATAAAGTAAATTCTTTACAAATATAGAACCCAACCCTGCATTTCTTGCACACCCAGAGCTCTCAATAACTTCAGTAGGAGTTTTAGGTGCAAAGGAATGCACAACTGAGCCCATACTAATCTCCAAAATAGCTCTGAATTAGCACAATACTTGCTTTTATATCATAAATACTTGTACATACTCCAATTTTCGTGGGACCTGATCCAAAACTCCTGAAGTTAATGGAAAAACTCCTATTAAGTTCAATGTGGCCTATTGATTTTTATTACGTTTTTAAAAGTACAACAAAATTTGCATCTTTCTGGTTTTCAGTATTGTGTAAGGAAATGCTTCCTTGTCATATTCATAAATGTATGACTGCAATATTGTTTGGTTTAGTATGTCAGGTATCAAAACAGTTTGTTAAATTTATTACTAGATTGTTTTTTTTATTTCTTTCCCAGCACTTCTTCACTTCTGCAACTACCTCCTTTCTTATGTCCCCCTTTGATAAGATGACTGGACAAGATGACAGGTTCTGGGACCTTGCACAGATCAATATGCAGAGCTTTACAGCTGACTCACCTTGGTATCCTGACCATTCGTCCATCAACTCTGGTATTCTACCTACACCACCGGCTATTATAGCCAGACCAGCTCCATCTATCTACGGTATTCTTATAAGAACCAAGTATTTTTTATTATTTATTATTATGTTTTATTTTATTGATTAATATTTGGCCCCCATTTATGTAGCGTCTGAGTGCCTCACAGTCTTTATTGTATTAATCTACTTCTATACTGTGGGCTGGGGGTGTAATTCCCCACTCATGTACACATACTTGGGCTAGCTCTCAACGAGATAGCATGGATATAAAAGTAGTGTAGACACGATAACGCAGGCGGAGGCAGTAGAAGCTTGGCTTAGTCATACTGAGTACAAATCCACTTGAAACAGGTGGACATGGGGCATAAATATGTTTGAGCCTCTCTCTGAAAAAGAAGAAAATAGGGCCAGGGATAAAAAGGTCTTGTAGAGAGCAAGATCAGGAAGAAATTCTGACCTGTACCTCTTTGAGTAAATACCAATCTGTTTTCCACTCATCACATTATCATTACCTGATCCTGTTTCCACTGAAATATTTGAGACTTTTATCACCAGGATCAATGGGTATATAGGTTCAAGCCCTTTAGTGTCATGAAGCACTATCAGCACCACGGTTAGGATTGCCCCAGGGTTTTCATTTCATTTGGGCTCTTAAATCTTTCCTTTTTATGTATCACTACAAGGTCATAACAAGCTGAACCCAGGAACTGGTATTTTTAATTGAATATTACCAGCTTAAAAATCTACTTTTTTTGAACTTTTACATGAAATGTCACTCTTTTATCAGAACCCTTTTTATAAAAGAAAATAAATAAAAATTAGTTGTTCTCTGAGTAGCAACTGTACCATATATGGAAATTAAATAAATTAATTTAACCAGGAACAAGAAGCATTTTAGTCTGGATTTAAGTCCAAACATCAGTTAAACATTAAATACAGAGCTGCTGCCTGTGCCTCTGTAATCTTGACTTGGGGAAGGGCTTGGATTTGGTCAGGTTGGAATGAGATCCTAAAGCAAAACACCATATTTGGCTTTTTCTCTAGTTACTTTTTTAATTTCACTGCTGGTGAGCAATGCAGCCATCTCAAACTCATGTCTCTTGAAAATCTGGAACACAAATAAGTAACATTCACTAACAGGTGTCTTTTCTTTCTGCTTTTTCTTTCCATTTACATTTTATTCCCCTCTCTTTTCTTTCTGTGTGAAATTATACTCTTCTTCTTTTTTCCTAAACTGGAGCACTTTTTCCTTTCCCATTGTTCTCTCTTTGATGTATTCTTCCCCACATTTGCCACCATCCATTCTCTTTTCTCTGCCGTTGTTCACCCATTACTACCACTGCTCAACCATTTTGCTATTTCTTCTTGTCCAACCCTGCCCATATCCCATTTCCTCCCCAATGGCCTTTCTCTTTCCCTCCCCAAACTTCTGCACTCTAGCTCATCTGTTCCTCCATCTTTGTCTATGTTGGTTTTCTCCCATTCTTTCCTCCCCTATCCTGGTCATCTCCCCTTCTTTTCTCCATGCCTTTATCTTGCCAAGATCTGCAGTGCAGTTGTTATTTCCACTAAAAACATAGATTCACTGGGTTTGATCCATTGCTCATTGAAGCCAATAGGAGTCTTTCCATTGACTTCAGTGACCTTTGGATCAGGCCTATACAATATAAAATATAGAGGCAGGGGAGTATTAGATCATCTTGGCCAGCTCTCTGCCAATATAGAAACTTTCCCTGCAATATTGTAATCAGGGCTTTTCTTGCACACAATATCCATAAAATTTGCTGAATGTTGATTGTGTGCTGTACATTTATTGACTGAAACACTTGAGTTGTTGGTTTTCATATTGGTAATTTTAGAGCACAGATGCCTAGCATATTTACTCACATACCAGAGCTCACATTTAATGAGCAAAATGTCAAGTATATTGTTATCCACCATGAAAACTGTGAAAAATATCCTTGCCATCTGCACTGTGCCTTCTGCTTCAGCCTAAAAGAATTTTACAAGCAACTACATGAAATAAACAGTCAAGTCAATATTTATAAATGACAACCACCTCGTACAGGCCCAATCCTGCTATACTTCCACACCTCAGACTCCTACTGGCATTCACGGAAAGTTTTAGCGGGCGTAAGGGAGACAGAAGTCTGCCAATAGTTGCTCTTTGCTGTATTTGGCCTTAACATTCTCATAATAGTAAGTGAGATAGTTGGAAACAGAGGGAAATGGAAACAGAGAGAAATGGAACTAAAAGTTATTGACATAGTTGAAGGGCCAGATCCTGAACCATTGCCGATCAGCATAATGCCATTGACTTCAGTAGATCTCCAAGGACTCCAAGGATCTAGCCCTAAGTAACCATCACAAACTCACTGGTGAATGGGGAATTTGACAGAGGGATTTGACATACTGGCATGATACAACATTGCAGTTACTCAATACTTGAACTACTTAGATTGTATGCCGTGTGGGCAGGAACCATCTTTTTTATTCCATCTTTCTCCTAGGCACTACCACAGTACAGATCATACAGAATAATATGGGCTGTGTCTGTATCCAGATGGAAAGATTGTGATCTCCTAGATCTGGGCCTGCTCTTGAAAACCTTCAATCCTGTTTCTTCAGTGGAAGTTAAGGGAGCTTCGTTTGCCACATGATCATGCCCCAAGAAAGGATGAGAAAAAAGGCTCTCACCCACTGCACTTATCTGAACATCCAGAAGTACTGAAAGTCCAGTGGGAACCCTAAGTAGCAAAACTGACTGGGGGCTTGTCTACACTTAAAACACTACAGCAGCACAGCTGCGCCATTGTAGTGCTTCTGTGTAGACACTACCTTCGCCGATGGGAGGGACTCTCCCATCGGCATAGGTAATCTACCTCCCCAAGAGGCTGTTCCTAGGTTGATGGAAGAACTCTTGTGTTGACCTAGCACTGACTAAACAGGGACTTAGGTCAGCTTAATTACGCCGCTCTGGGGTGTGGATTTTTCCCACCCTTGAGCGACATAGTTTTGTTCACCTAATTTTCTAGTGTAGACCAGGCCTAAGAAAAGGCAGACATACTCTCTGACTCAAGAGAGTGAATGAAACTTCTGCCATTTGTACCATTTGTTTTCCCCAAGCCACCAGTAATACCTCAGTCTTCCCTGAGTTTAGCCTCAGTCAGATCATTCTCATTCCAGCCACAGTCCAGGACTGATACTAGGAAAGCTCCAACCCATGTAGTCAGAGGCTGATGAAATAGAGACATGGAGCTAGATCTCATCTGCATATTTATGGCACTCCCACTGATCCTGCCTCTCTGTGTTCCCTAACGGCCCCATATACAAGGTTGAACAGGAGGATCAAAGATGAAGAAAAGATAGATTGGAGTGGAGAAAGTACTTGTTTAAATTAAAATATTTTCAATAATTAGCAAATGTGGCAGAAATACTTTTGAAAAAACAAATTCTGGTCATATGGATTTATGTCGTAAGTTGATCAGATGTGCCAGTCTTTAACAAGTGTTCTTCTTGAGGTGCTGGGTTTCCTTTGATCATTTCCAATAGGAACATCTCCTGGGCAGCCAGGCCAGTCTCTAAGGCCTGGTCTACACTGGTGGGGCAGGAGGGCGGTATCAATCTAAGTTACACAACTTCAGCTACTTGAATAACGTAGCTGAAGTCGATGTACTTAGACCTACTTACTGCGGTGTCTTCACTGCAGTAGGCCAACTGATGACACTCCCCCGTCGACTCCAATTGTGCTCCTCGTTCTGGTGGAGTACCGGAGTCAACGGGAGTGCACTCGGTGGTTGATTTATTGTGTCTTCACTAGATGCGATAAATCAACCCCCGCTGGATCGATCGCTCCAGAGATAAGTGTAGACATGCTCTAAAACACAGATCTTACCTTCCAGCTGGGTGAGTTTCAATTTGAAGCCTTTGCATTTCTCACCCAGCATGGGGCATTACTATTCCCTACCGCCACTCATCTTCACTGTATCGCCTCATTCCTTCTGTAAGTCAAATTTTCTGTACACTGTAACCATCAAGGGATCACAAATAAGTGCAGATTTTAAAAATGGCTCCAGCGTAACCAGCTGGACAGTGTATGTTAAATGTCCCCTAATATGACCAGTCCAACTTGGTTTGCCAACAACAGACTTCTGCCAGCAGAGGTCAGTCAGGGGTGCGAAGAAGTGTAATCCCTGACTGACATATCTTTGATGGCAAAAGCTCAAGTGTAGACACAGTTATACTGGCAATTTTGCCAGTACGGCTTGTTTCTCTTGGGATGATGGTGGTATGAGGTGTGATATAAGATACACCAGTAAAGTGCACTTTTGCCATTATAGTGCACTGGTATACCTACACCGACAAAGCACTCCTAGTGTAGACCTATTCTAGCTCAAGTTCTAGAGGCTTGTGTGTTGAGCTCTCTGGTTCAGTCCCTGTGCGATGAGGTATACAAACACGCAACAGCATGGAAGGGGTTGAGGAGCTGCTATGGGCCTGAGTAGCCTTGCCCCTGTGCCCCCGCAAATCGTGCCAGGACTGGAAGAGCAGGAGTTAAAAGAAGGGAACTCCACTCAGAAGGGTGCAAAATGTGCAAAACAGTTTTAAGAAGGGGAGAGGCACATTTGATCATATTGTAAGACTAGAAACAAATACAAGATAGTATGAGAAATGAAGAGTATATGATAACTGGTTTTTTGGACATTGAAAAAGCATATGATACCCTATGGGGAGGGATGGTTTGTTATGTAAATAGACAATGACAGGATTGAAAGGACAAATGTTCTGATAGATAAGTGATTTTTTGAGTAAAAGGACCATACAGTTACAGTAGGGAAATTCTTATGAGGTATCTATACTATTGCCAGTGGCACTCCTCAGGGGTGTGTTGTCAGCCCTACCTTATTTAACATTATGATAAATGATCTCCCAAAAAATCTGAGGGCAGGAATAGTTATTACACTATTTGTGGATGATTGTGCTCTATGGGTTAAAGGCTGGAGAATTAGACTGGCTGGACAGAGAGAATCAATGAAACACTCAGGGAGGTCTTAGACCTGCTTGAGTATTTAAATTTTCAATTGCTAAAACAAAGGAAATGATCTTTGGGAGGAAAATTAAAGATATGGGCAATTTATATCTTTATGGAGAACAAGAGCATGTAGTTAAGTGTTAAATCTGGATGTACTGATTGATATTAAGTTACTTGGAAGGGCCATACTGGAAGTATTACAACTAAATGTTAAGGCAGAATTCATCTATTTAAAAGTATTGCAGGGATTAATTGGGGAGCAAATAAGAAAGTGCTGATGGTACTAGATAGAGAGTTAATAAAATCAGTCATGGAGTGTGCGTGTCAAGCCTGTACTTTTGCGTCTGGATCAGAGCTTAAAAAGTTAACATCAATTCAAGCTCAAGAGCTATGAACTGCATGTGTTACATTTCTTGCAATGCCACTGTGTATAATGCAGGTAGCTACAGGTGAAATGCCTATCTGTTTAGGAAAGAAAATGTTAGAGCTGACATTTTGGGCTAAAGTCAAGGGAAATAGTGCAGATCAGAATACTGGAAAAATGTATGAGGAATGTTGGGAACTAAGTGGATGAATTGTAGCCCGACACAATAAACTCCCTTATGGTTTTAGGGTTAAAATGTGGGGGAAGGAGTTAAGTGAAGAGGAAGGACAAGAAGAGATTTAAATCTATAGTTATGGGGCAGTCAATTACACCTGAAAAAATGTCTCCCTGGATGCAGATTTAGAATTATATTATAAAATAAAGGGAAAGAGTTGTCCTATATGACAGATAAAGTTTATGAGTTTATATATGGTAAATGGAGTCACCATTCTCAAATATAAACTGATGGACCTAAAGGTAAAAAAACACATAGTGTGGGTACAACCTTTTGCATCCCTGAGATTGGAGTTAATAAATCTAAAAGAATATCTAATTTTGTAGCCATTATGACAGCTGAATTGGTGGTAATAATGTTATCATTATGAATAAGAGACATACAACTTACCATAGCTGTTATCTTTTCAGATTCATGATCAGGTGATGCTGGCACTTAAAGGGGGTATCTGAGAAAGCAGAGGTGATCTATTGAAATGAAATATTGTTTTTGACGACAGGGTTAGTATGCTCCAGCATGACTATAGGACTAGTATGGATTCCAGCACGTGCTGGGATATCTGGCAATGAAGTGGCAGATAAGGCAGCAAAAAATGCTTTAAAAATGGAGGAATTGATCTAAAGACTCCTTTGAGTAAACAGGAATGTAAACGTTTAGTTAAAAAAAGGATTAAAAAAGGAATAGCAAGAATTATGAACCAAGGAGAAAAGAGGAAGAAGATTCTATGAAGTATGCCCCAAAATAGAGGATAACCTGCTACTTCAGTGTCATGAAAGGATCAATGAAGTACTCATATTTAGACTGTTAACTGCTCCCTGTGGTCTGAATAATCATTTATATTTAGTCAGTAAACACAAAGCTGCGTTATGTAACACATGTAAGGTTAAAGAACAAGTTGATCACCTGATATGGGAATGTAGGGAGCGTTCCGAGGAAAGATAGGTTCATTATGAAGAATTTAGATGATTTAAGGAGATGGAATATAGTAGGAGGGGTTAGTGAAATTTATACTCCTGTAACTACATTAATGTAGTCCAGCAGTTCTCAAACTTTGCGTCGGGACCCCAGAGTGGGTCGCAACCTCATTTTAATGGGGTACCAGGGCTGGTGTTAGACTTGGTGGGGCTTGGGACTGAAGCCAAAATCTGAGCCCCACAACCCCTGGCTGAAGCCCTCAAGCTTCAGCACCCCCCAGGATGGCCGGTTGTGAGCTTTGGCTTTGGCCCCCTAGCCTGGGGTGGTGAGGCTCAGGCTTCAGTCCCCCTTCCCAGGGTCGGGTCGTAATTTTTATTGTCAGAAGAGGGTCATGGTCAGGGTCGGCTCCAGGGACGAGCAAAGGAAGCAGGTGCCTGGGGCGGCCAATAAAAAGGGGCAGCACTCTGTCCATCATCGGGGCAGTATGTCCGGGTCTTTGGTGGCAATTCGGCGGTGGGCCATGCAGTGCCTCTCTTCCTCTTCGGCGGCAGCTCAACCAGGCTTGGTTTGTTTGTTTTTTCCTTCGCCGCTTGGGGCGGCAAAAAAGCTGGAGCCAGCCCTGGTCACGGTGAAATGAAGTTTGAGAAACACTGAATTGTAGTCATATTGGTTCAAGCCCTTCGGGTTTGTAGCTACACTGGTATAGTTACACCAGTGCAAAACCCCTCAGCATAGACACCATCTTAGAATGAGAGAGCAAACTAGCCCAGTACTTCATTAGGGTTATATTCCAAGTCAGGTGCATTTGATTATGGTGTGCACACACGGCTATCATTCTTTATCTGCTAATGAAATGCTTCCTTTGTTTGTAGAGGGTCTAGCATAGTGGGGTTCTGGTCCATGACTGGGGCTCCCTGGCTCTATGGTGATACATTCTCAGCCATCCTTTGTTACCTTCTAACTTTTGAATTTTGACACAAATAACAGTTAGGATTTAGCACTCCAATTTATGAAAGATAAATATGTGATTTGCTTCCATTCATCAATATGTTGATGTAGTACAGTGCTTGAAGAAACTTTTTATTCAGCAATACAGTAGTTAGTAAATATGTAGTACATGTTAACTGAACTGAGTTGCATGTCTAAATAGGCATGTCTTTAAATTAAATTAGCTCTGTCTTTAAATTCTTCATCAGCTTTAAGTTCCACATCAGCTTTAAGGTCCTCATTAACTTAAAGTTCCACACCAATAGGCCATATTAGAGCTTTACATTTTTTTACTTGCTTTATCAAAATGTAGCCTATGCCTTGAGTTTTCAGTGGCCTGACAGCAAAAGTCTGCATTTTGACTCCACTCTGGAGTAAGTCAGAATTTGTTCTCTGCAGATGTAGTGTTAGATGGTTAAATCGAAGTATAAGAGGAAGCATCATTTGCAGCCCCAAGGGTAAGATTTGTTTTCCTCTCTATTCCTTTAAGATTGTCCATCTGGCCAGTTTATGAGCGGTGGTGGTGGGACTCCAATTGGTGGTGGTTGCCCAGTAAGAGATGATTTCATGAAAAGAATTGAAAAAGAGAGAAAAATGCAGAGGCTTCAGAGTGTCTCCCATAACTTCCCCCCCCCAAAAAAAGATTAAATAAAACTTCTTAGGTATAGGAGCTGTAGTTAAAATAAAAGGTGAATTTTGAGAATCAAATAACAGAAGTTACAGATTCTGCCTCCATTGAAGTCAATGTGAATATTCCCTTTGATTTTAAATGGGCTGGGATTTTACCCCAGTACATAACACCATCCACATCTCCTTGCCAAAGAAGGAAAACAAGCAAAATGTAGGATCAGTTTGTCCATTGAAAGTACATACAGGTAAACGCCAAATGTATATATTTAAAAAAAAATTCAATACTGCCTTTGCGTCCTTCAGCTTAGTATTTTCCTCTGATTTTATTAAATCCAAATTTCTTGTATGTTAAAATCAAGAGTTACTTGTATTTTTAAGGCCCATTAAAATTTACCTCACAGAACTCCAGGCAATTGCAGGGACTTTTACCAAGCTCTTCTCTCAAGTTGGCCCCTGATAATGGCTGAAAAAGAAGGGGAAAGGCAGGTTCTGTACCCTGTGCTCTGCTCCCTTGGATAAGTTTATCAAAGGGGAAAAGTGTTCCTTTTGTTCCTCCAACCTTGGTGCCACCAGCTAGAAAGCAGGCCACTGGCCCACTGCAACAGAGCAGGTGGTGGCTGCAGACAAACGAGACACAGAAAAACAAGGTACTGAAAAAAAAGCACCCAGGACACCACACGTTCAATCTATAGCCAGTGACATAGACTGGGACTCCTCTTTAGGTGTCCCACCCCAGGAAGTGAATCACAGGGGACCCAGGAGCTCTAGTAAGCAGAATAAAAGCAGGGTAAAACCCCAGGACCCCAGTCACCTCCCTCCTTCCTTTCAGCAGTGAAGGCACTGTGACGAGGGAGGAGGGCTGCATATTTTGCCAGGGCCCCCCCTTCCTACTGGTGGGCATGCTGCAGTCAGGACACTCCTTTGTTCCTCAGGGTTCCAGAGAACTGGTGGCAGGCCAGAGAAATCAGTTTTCTCCTCTTTCTTTCACAGCAGAGTCACAGTGGCCACTTTGGAGCCAAGAGCTCGTATTCCATAGGCAGCCTTTTACAGCAGGCTCCTGGCACTGCCTCCTTCGTTGCCATCTTAAAGTGGCATTGAATGAAAAAACCAAGGCACAGGACAAAACGTAGACATAGAGGCCATTCTTCATCCACTTCCTCCTTTCTGGAGCCCAGACAAGAGGGAAAAAGGGGACCAAAAACCAAAGGGGTCACAGAAAAGACAACTCATCTGAGGAGTTATCCCCCACTTTCTCCTCCTCCCTCCATGAGGTGATCACACCCAGCAGACTGAATAAGGGTAGAAAGCACAGCATTCCTCCCTGGATTTTTATGACTCTGAATCCTCAGTAGCAGTTTAGACTAGCCAGCTTCCACAGTGCAATCGCCGTGCGCTTCTCCAGCAACAGGGCAGCTCTCATTCTCGTGTCCTTGCGCCACAGGGCTGGGACGAGCTCATCACACAGTCCCATGAATGTGGCTTTCCTCATGCGAAAGTTCTGGAGCCACTGCTTGTCATCCCAGACATGCATCACGATGTGATCCCACCACTCAGTGCTTGTTTACCGAGCCCAAAAGTGGCATTCCACTATGGTCAGCACCTCCGTGAAGGCCACAAGCATTCTCATGTCGTAGCTAGTATGCATGACAAGATCAATGTCACACTCCTCTTGCCTTTGTAGCTTAAGGATAACTCCACTGCCACTCGTGACACGTTGCTCAGTGCGAGCAGCATTCTGGTCAACAACTCGGGATCCATTCCTGCAGCCAGAAAGAGGCAGGGCAGGGCGCGCAATACACAAACCGTTGAAAGATGGCACCAATTGTGGACAGAAGCACAGGGATTGCTGGGATGCGAAGCAATGCATCATGGGGCATTGGGACAGGACCCAGGATGCCCCGTGACCTCTTCTGCCTTCCCACAAGTTTTAGTGGCAAAAGAGAAAGAGGTGCTCTATGGGATAGCTGCCAAGAGTGCACTGCTCCAAATAGCACCACAAGTGCCGCAAGTGTGAACACACTATTACACAAGCAGTTGTCAGTGTGAACACACAACAGCGGTTTTCCTTCGGCACTCTCTGAGCGGCGCTGTAACTGCTGGCACTGTAACTTTGCAAGTGTAGACGTGCCCTAAGTCTCCCTGTTGTGGAGGCAGAGGCCAAACAAGAGGACTCACAGTCCTGGGTATCCTGAGAACTGTCACACCTTCTGTTACCTCTCCACTACACTCTGGGTGTACTATTTCAGGGCCATATGTTCCATCACAACCTGGTATCTCTGAACCTGATTGCCTGGCTATTGAGAAGTCACATTAAAATAAACTAGGATACTCCAAGAAGGGGATCTCAACATTACTGAAGTCCAGAAAGTTTACCACCAACTCTTAGGAAACACGAGTATGAAGAATATTTTATTCATGGTGCACACCAAAAGGATGCATGGCAGGATCAGCTTTGGTCAAATTGCTCCTAGAATTCTTACAGGCAGGTCTGTCTATGAGGCTACAGTACAACACACTTAGAACTCAAGCATGTGTTATAGCCTCTATTCTGGCAGCCAGGGATTGATCTTCCTTATCCCCATGTCAAAAAGTTCCCCAAAGCTAGTTCCCTAATCAGACCTCCTCCTGGTCACAGAGTAGCCCCGTGGGATCTTTCCCTAGTACTGAATGCACTCTTGGATCTACCTTTCAAACCCATGTCCAAAGTGTCTCCATATTTCCTGACAACTAAAGTCACTTTTCTAGTGGCAATAACATCTGTCCGAAGGGTGTCTGAGTTGGGAGTCCTCTATGTCAATCCCTCAAAATTGTGTTTTCCGTAATGACAGGGCAGAACTCCTTTCTTCCTTTCACCAGTCCCAGGAGATTTTTGCCCATCTGCTTTTGGATTTAGGAACCCAGCCCATTCAAAAGAACGAGTATGGCACACTTCAGTTGTCTGGAGGGCAATTAAGATCTTTATTAAGACAGCTAATGCACCACAGGGTTAGGGGACAGAAGGCCTCCATGGCAAGATATACTAGGTGAGGCACTTCTGAGACATATAATCCAAAGAGAAAACTCTCCCATTCAAGACTAAAGCTAATTCCATGAGGGCAATGGCAGCTTCATGGGGCGACAGATCCAGTGCACCATATGAACAAATTTTCAGGGTAGCATCCCTGCATATGTTCACAAAATTCTATAAAACTGATAGACTTCCATCGGGTGAAGCAGCCTTCAGGAGGAGGGTTCTGCAAGCCATAGCTCTCTCTTAGCCTAGCCAACAGTTGATAGTGATGGGTGCAGGGGAGAGTACTGCTACAAAAATTCAATCACTGCTGAATTTATGGACCCATCCCCCTCAGTGAGAATGAGAAAATTTGTCTCATAAAAAAATTTCATTCTGGTAGCTGGAGTGGGTGGGTGGGTAGGTACTGTACTTTTCATCTCCCGCTTCTAGGAGGTTAATTTGAAATAGCGTTGAATTGTTTTTTCCTTTTTTAGGGAGAGCTGGTGGAAAACTGTTTTTACATTTAATCTATAGCTCTTGTTTGTTTTCCACAGGTTGGACAGTTACTATTTCTTAGTGTTGGGCAGTATTACCTGTTGTTGTTAACACATTTTGAAAGTGTTTTATTCAGATATGATAGCTATTACCTTTGGAAGTGACACTCTACAGGGGCTCATTAGTGGGGACTGCCTACTACAGTGTGGGGACTGAAGAACCCTTCGCTACTAAGTTTATGGACCCCATCCTGCTACCAGAATGAAAAATGTTCAGATGAGAGAGAGAGAGAGATTTTCTCATTAACATGTATATGCCTCAGTCTACCCTTGTATAAACAGGAGATAATTATACTCACCTAACTACAAGAGTGGTGTGAGGCTAAGTTCATTAATATTTGTAAAACATACTGAAATCCTTAGATGGGTACCACTACAGAAGTGCAAAGTATTAATATTACTTCTACAGAAGAAAGAGGATTGCTTTTTGAGTTACCATCTGCTTTTGGCTTGATTCCAATTGCTTTGTGGTGCCTAATGTGATTAATTTTGTCTCGCGTTTTCACTATATGACAAATCCACCAATTGGTTTCAAGTACAGTAGCTCTCAGGGAGGAACAAACTACCAGTAGTATTCCTTCTATGGTAAAAATAAATCCTGTAAATTTGGAAGACAGCAATTAGATGGATACATTGATTTGCCATAAATATCCTTGCTGCATCTTCACTCCATTCCGGTTCACAGACTTAAGTGCTTTTTTTAAATATATATGATACTTTCTAAATGATCTCATCACAGAAGCATAGGTGAAACAAAGGTCAATTCAAATGCTTCACAGACAAGAACTAGAGGACAAGAACAAGAGAATCTAAAAATCCTCAAAACCACTCAGGGTAAAACCAGAACGAACATGTCACTTGTTGCCTTAGAACGTAAATTCTTTGGCTGCAGAAGCCAGGCCTTTGTGGTAGGGCAGTTGTTCAACTAGAACCCAAGCCTGTGTTTAAAAAGTACCTAGCACAACAAGGCCCTGGTCCTGTTGGATCCCATTAGCCACTACCGTAATATAAAATAACTTGCCTCTATAATATTTTGAGAGAAGAATGGATGAGAAAAGAGTTGACCTGGCCTAGAATGTTGGAGGTTCTAGCGAATCCTACTGAGTAGATAAAATAGGTGGCTTTCCAAGTCACACATGGCCACATAAGCTGGTTGTACACAAGGCTGACCTATTCAGCTTGGCCAAGTGCATGAAGGCACATTTTTAAAAACGCACCTGCTCAACACCAAGTAGTTATGAAGCTTTTCAAAGGTGGGGACCTTGAGCTCCCTCAGCCCATTATGCAGTACTACTAATCTCTGTTCCCTTTCCCTGTGTCCCACAGTGTGGCTGAGTGAGGTACTGAAATTATTAGGCGCACTGGACTGTAATACTCTCTTGGGCTGCACTGCTGTGGGTAACAGAGATAAGGCTGAATTAAGACTTGGGTTATATCTGAACAACTGACCTACCCCCAACCTGCAGTTGGAGAGGACTGGGTCTCTTCAACCCCTGATAGGTGCTGAGGAGCAGCTGGGGCCAAACTGTGCTATCGTGCTAGCAAGGCCACAAGTATCCATTTACACCTCTGCATTGGCAACGTGCATCAAGGGCAGTAGTGTGGGAGGAGAAACAAGCTGTACTGCAACCAGGAATGCAATTCGCAGCTCGTGTAGATGTAGCCACGCTAGCATTAATTGAGTGAGCTCACTAAAAATATCAGTGAGCACATTGCAGTGCAGGCTCTACAAGCCTGCCTTACCCCTCTAGGTTTGTACTGGCTTGTGCAGCCCGGGCTGAAGCATGCGGCACCACATCCTCACTGATATTTTTAGCAAGCCGGCTAGATGAAAGCAAGTGTAGATACATTCAGCATCATCATGGCAAATCCCAAAGGGATGTGGCATGCTTGCAAGTCAAGTGCCACCCAAATAGACCTCTGGCTAGGTCCTTCAGGTGGTTTGGTTGTACATTCAGCTTATGTCCATCACTGACAAGCTTATCGCACCATTGAAGTTTCTGGCACACAAGTGATTGCCAGCTGTGTAGCAGTGTTCCTGCAAATCACACCCCGACTGCCGTGTAAACGTACCTCCTGTCCCCCCCTTGTGCACATGGGTGGGAGGAGGGGATGGAAGAAGGTGGAGATCAGATGTAGCCTTGGCTCTCCTTTCACATCATGCAGACCAACATAGAAATTTACTCTGCACTTGGGTACAGCATTGTTTGTTCCCTTCCTGGAGAAGCAGGAGAACTGGGAGAGAGACTCAGGGTGAAATCCTGGCCATCCTGAAGTCAATGGGAGTTTTGCCATTGACTTTAATTCTGCCAGGATTTCACTCTGAGAGTCACAGTCTCCCCCCTGGGCTGCATCTGGACATTACATTGTGCTGCCCCTTAATCTGGGCGTGTAGCCATGAATGAGGCTTATATGTTTACAGATAAATCCTAGTTTCTATTGATGCATGTGAGAAATAGTGTATAACTTGAGCTGACTCTAATCTTATGGCAGATGGAGGGAGGGATGTCCTTTTTTTTTACTGCCATCTTACATCTCGCATTATCTGGCACCTTGCTCCAGCTTTTGTGCTTCCGGAAATTCTTTTTGTGGATCAAGTAATAGACACAGCCTTTGGAAATAGTGCAAACCTTATATTTTATGTCAATATACATTAAATCCTCTTGAAACCTCAAAAATATGTCATTTTCTCCTTTATCAGTTTCTGGATGATGATGATAATGATATGATAGGATGTCCTAATTAACACTGAATTCATTGACATGTTAATTGTAAGGATAAAACTTGGACTAGATGTTGCGCTCTCATGCAGCTGTGGGCCAAATGGATTCAAAAGGTTTTTCTCATGTGCTTTCCTTTTGTACAGTCCACTTCCCCCTTGTAGAATGCCATTCGCCTTTTTACAAAGTTGTATAACTGTTCTACCGCAGACCAGCAAGAAGGAACAAATATCTCCTGCTAGGGTTTATAAGGCTATCTCTGGTTACAGAGTGTCCCCAGCTACTATAATCTGTGCAGCCTTTTAAGGAAATGTAAAAAGAGAGTTGCAAATTAACTAGCCACAGAAAGTAAATCTTTATAGTCTACAGTGAAACATCTATGATATAACCTCAGCAGTGAATATATTCTATTTTAAATATATTTGTTATGTGACAGTAAGTAACAAATACCTACTTTTAAAAAATCCTTTCACATACTCATCTGATCTTAAAAAAGTAACCCGTTGGTGCAACTTGGCAGAAGCTGAAATATCTAAACTTTACTATTTAATGTAGTTGATAAAATATTCTGCAGGATAAGGTAAAATGTACAGAGCTAGTTGAATGATGAAAAAGAATTAGTGAAATGTTTTGGAAACAGTCACTTTTGTTATGTGACTTTTAAAATGGAAGCAGAATTTATCTGTTCAAAAATGTGAAATTTTAAAATATTTTCACAATTAACCAGTTTTTCCTTTTCCTCTTACCCCACCTCATTTCACCCCTAAATGGATAGAATAAATTATTTTTTCTTCATCTTTTTCATTTTTGCTTTTGCTCACTTGAGTTTACAGTAAAGTGGAGAAAGTTTCTACAAGTTATAGAGTGAGCAGAAAGAACAAGTCAACAAACAAAATAAAACCACCTGGAACTGCCTTTGTTCTATTGCATTTAGTGGCAAAATGGAAAACATGTAAAGAAGGGAAGGAAAGAAGGGGAAAAAGGAGAAAGGAGATGAGGGACACAAAAAAAGGCCAAATATTTTTCATTTTCAATATTGTAAAAACAATTAATAGCAAAAACACTTTAGGAAAGGCCATTTTTTATTATTAAAAAAATTCTAAATGCTTCAACCAATTCTAGTAAAAGAATGTTTTGTTCCAGATATTACATTAATATTCATGGAAAGTATAATCTGTTAGAACAGAGGTTCTCTAAGTGGGGGGGCCTGGAATGTGTTCTGGGGATGTGTGAGAGGCTTTAGGGGGAAAAAATGTACTGCGCACATTTTACCCGCAGCAATGAATAACTAGCAATGCTTATTCCGCCAGATATATCAGGTCCTTAGATGGTGCTGTGCATTTGACTCTAGATGGTGCTGTGCATTTTGACAGATGTCTGTTAAGCTTGCATACCATTATACAAAGTCGTTGCGATGTGTACGTTAATCTGTTTGCTACGATGCGATGCGCACATTTAATTGTAAGCATCAACCACAATTGCCGTTTTGCTACTGTTCTTATTACAATGGATCATTGGCTCTGTTTGAATCAATGCCTTACTGTTTTTAATATTTAGTGAGAGTTACATGTTGATGTTTTTTAATCAATACATGTACTTGTGGGGGGGGGCGGGCGCGGGGGGAATAAACTACTATAGACACAAAGAAGGAGGCACGATCAAATAAGTTTGAGAACCACTGTGTTAGACTTCTTGTCCATCCGAAGTTTCTTTGTGCCAAGCAAAGCCCATTTTAAAGGTTCCTCGGCAATTTTTCTGCAGTACGTTCATCAGCTAATATAACTAAGTTGATGCTTTTCAACGGCTGAAATCTTTAATTACAGCATTTCTGATAAAGTTGATACCCAGCATCCTCTTTCATATAACTTTCTCAAGAATGTGCCATTTGGGACTGAATTGTCTGACTTGATTTCAACCTCTCCTGCACAGAAGGTACACTGGTGTAACTCCATTGCCTTCAGTGGAGTTACTCCTGTGTAAATGGGAAGAGAATTGGTCCTCTCATGCTTGGTCTCAGAATAAAGATGAATTTTTCTGGAAATTTTAAGGAAAACATCTTCATCTGGTTTTGAGTGAAATGAGCGATGAACGTTTTTTTTCATTTGTCTCTGCTTTGAAAGTCGTATTGAATTTTTTGTACACAGCTCAAAAATGGCTGAATTCTGAAAGTTAAAATGTGTCACAGGGTAAGAGCTGAATGAGGAACAGTCACTTTATGTTGCAAAACATCTGCGCAGAGCAAACTGAGAGTCCAGTGGCATTACGCAGGGAGAGAATTTGACACCGTGTGTTCATCTATTTAAGTATCAAGGCTTTATTTCCGTGCTAAGCAAGTGCAGAACATCTGTATTTCACTTGTATTTTTAGGACCTGGTCCTGCAGTGCTTACTTAGCAAACCTCCCATTGAATCAAAGCTTTTCTAGAATAAGAACTGCAGAATGGGACCTGCAATATTTAAGCTTATGCTACCATGTCATAATAATTTCAACAGTTGACAAAGTAAATGGAGTCTTTTCACTGGGCTCCTAGGTACTACGATAATATCAATCATAAGGCAATTTAGCGCCCCAGGAACACTGCAAGACAGGGTCCACACTATCGCTCTGAACCTTACTCTCTATGGCAGTGGAAGGCCCCTCCGGCCCCAGAAAGACAGGATAGCTCCTACCCAGGAATGACAACAGGGGACATTCTCCCCACAGAAGCAGCTAGGGTGGCGTCCAGGGGTCCCTGAGTACTAATACCAACAAGCAAGGTGTATCTGTTTAGATGGGTGGATTGGGCCTGCTGTACTTAAGTGTCCTCTGGTGGGGTGGTGTTGGTGGGGCTCCAAGAGCAGTGAGTCTTGAGATTAACTCCCCAGGTATGGGGCAATTCACATTTCTCAGAGCTATTGTTGCATGAGTCCCTCCCTCCCCCCACCCTGAAATCTGTTTTTTTTTGTGTGCTTTTACCCTATATTACACAGATTTCATGGGGGAGACCAGTGTTTCTCAAATTGGGGGTCCTGACCCAAAAGGGAGTTGCAGCGGGGTTACAAGGTTATTTTAGGGGGGGTCATGGTATTGCCACCCTTACTTCTGTGCTGCCTTCAGAGCTGGGAAGCCAGAAAGTGGCGGCTGTTAGCCAGGCACCCAGCTCTGAAGGCAGCGCCCTGCCTGCAGCAGCGCAGAAGTAAGGGTGACTTTACCATGCCACCCTTATTTCTGCTCTGCTGCGTTTAGAGGTGAGCAGCTGGAGAGTGGTGACTGCTAACTGAGGGCCCAGCTCTGCAGGCGGCAGTGCAGAAGTAAGGGTGGAAATACCAGACCAGGACATCCTTACTTCTGTGCTGCTGCTGGCAGCAGCTCTGTCTTCAGAGCTGGGATCCCCGCCAGCAGCTGCTGCTCTCCAGCTGCCCAGCTCTGAAGGCAGCATTGCTACCAGCAACAGGGCAGAAGTAAGGGTAGCAGTACCACAACCCCTCCTACAATAACCTTGCGACACCCCACCCCCCACCCACAACTCCTTTTTGGGTCAGGACCCCTACAACTACAACACCATGAAATTTCAGATTTAAATGGCTGACATAATGAAATTTACTATTTTAAAAATCCTATGACTGTGAAATTGACCAAGTGAATTTGGTAGGGCCCTATCCATTAGACTGGGGCCCTAGGCATGGGCCTATAGTGCCTGTGCCCTAATCTAACCATGCTTCTGACAGCAAGGAAATTTTAAGTACATGGAAGCCTGATTCTGATCTCATTTTACTAGGGTAAATCAGAATGAACTCCACTGAAGTCAGTGAAGTTATACCAGAATTAAGTGTGGGCTCTTATCTACCACTTCTATTAACTATTATGAAGAAGAGAAGATAGTGATATTCTTAGGCCAAACTCATCTCTGGTGTAATACCATTGACCAATTCATTTGCATAGAAAAGTTTTGGGAACTGGAGTCTCTGTAATTTATACCTACTTCTGTGACTGTCTTTGAGTGGAAATAATGCTGATACACAGACAAAATGGCATTGTCACCACGGATTCTTGCATGTTTTCCCTGCAGTAGAGTACAACTTATTTTCCAGGGAAATATTGGGTTATTTTGAACTAGATGCTTCTGAAGGTGACAAGAACCCTACAGTTGGTGTATGTTATCTTGAAGGCTGTTTAACCTTATTTCCATGATATAGTATACTGTAATTTTTTCAGAGATTTGTTAGTTCAGGGAAAAGAAGCTAACTATCTCATAAATCTGCTCTTCCCTGCAGTTACAAGGATCTAGTTCTACAGCTATAGTTAACCATTTAAATTGTTTTATGACAGTATAGTTTAGTTTCAAACAATACAGCTGTAGTCCAGGAAACAAAACGTCTTGCCTACTATTTATACTTGCCAGAATGTACAGGAAATATTCCTCACACACTAGTGTTTTTGGTTTTTTGTTTTACTGCGATGATGAGACAAATAAAAATTATATAAATGAACACTGCAACAATCTTCTAGTAAAATGTTTTTTTTTATATAAGGAAATTTATGTTGACACCCACTTAATAACCATGCAACTGGACACTCTTTTTTTTTGAAATAAGGACTTGTAGAGGAATCTATCAACAAGTTTGGCTCCAGTACAAGTAACTTTATTGTTTGTAAAATGTAACATAATGACACACGGTATATACATTTTAATCCTTTAAAAATCATGTGTAATGGCAAATAGACATGTTCTCACACTTGTAAAGTATTAAAGTTAATTCATGATAAACTGATGGATCAGCAGTGTTATAGAGTGAGAGCACACTAATTGGAAGAAAGCCAGTTAAGCTCCAGAAATAGTGGTTCAAGAAAGACCCCCAACATACCTTTTGTATTGTATGTAACATTTGTGTATTTTTAACACTGTTATTTATTTTTAATAGTCAATCTGAAATGTTTGGTGATACTCTGGCTGAAGAGGTAGAATAATTTGAAAACCAGGAATTCATGAGATATAATTCTGACTTGCTTTGTTACCTTGGACAAATCACTTAACCCCTTTGTGTTTCAGATTCCCCCTCTTTAGATAGGGTGAAACATAACATTTGTAATGCACGCTGATCTCTTAGGATGAAAAATGTTATAGAATTGCAAAGTATAACTATGTCATCACCACACTAAAGAAGCACGTCTTGAATATGATTAACAAATAGGCACAATAGGGTTGGGCCTAGCTCCAGGATCATGGGATGTCATGGTAACATCATCACACACTTTCCAGGCAGGAGGAGAAAATTTCGTGCATGGACAGCATGCTCCACGTGAATGAGGAACTGCATCAGCTGCCTGTGTACTCACAGCCAGTGAAGAAGGGGAGAGACTTTCCATTCATCCCCCTCACCACACTAGTGGATTGGGATCTCAAGCACAAAGCCAGATGGGCATGGGGTAGGGGCTATGGGAAGGCCTGGCCTGTCAACCTCACCAAAGTGGTTAGTTCAGTCACCAGTATCTTCTCTCTTGTGGCAATTGAGGGTGTGTGTGTGTGTGTGTGTGTGGGGGGGGGGGGGTTGTCTCACATTTCCACTTTCCCGGAGGGCAGAGAGAATATTACTGCTGTTCTTCTTAGGCTGACCCAAGAGACATCTTCCTCTTCAGCAGCTTTTCAGAGCCTCCTTTTCCTCCACAACAGAGTGTCTTGTGATGGGGGAGCTCAGCTCCACACACCCTCACTAGAACAAATGATGTTGTATGAGGGCCCAGAGCCTCCACCCCTGAAACAAAGGGCCAGAACAAGAAGCTCTGTTGTCACTCTTTCCTGCTGCTTCTGTGGAGGCCTCCCTTGCTACCTCCATTACTATGGCTGATGCAGTTCTTTGAATCCTACTTTCTATCTGAAGCAGAGGACCCTTAGAGAGAGGCCCCAGTAGCCCTGGCAAAGGAGGCCTTGTGGTGGGGGAAGAGGTCCCTGCTTACACCAGCCTGTCCAGCAGGCAGATCTGCCCCCTACTTCCTAGCATTGGTGCTAGAAGTGGCTTCCCACACCTAGCCCTCTGCTGGGGTTAGAGACACTGAGTGTGTATATGATGGGTGAATAGTGAGCATATGGCTGGGTCCCATGTGCATCTGTGGGAGGCTATTTGATATGTGTGAGAGACTGGAGGGATGATATGAGGGAGCGACTGAGGGATGGAGAGATGAAAGAACACGAGGAAGGACACAACACATGTACAGAAAGAGGAAGGTGAGATGAAGGGACAGCTGTGAAAAGACACCAACAGGGGACTAAAGGAATGGAAAACGGAGAAAGAAGGAAGAACAAAAGCAATGTAGAAATAGTAAGTTACTTTTTAAAAGGTGTTTAATAGAAAGTTGAATGACAATGCTATAATTAATCCATGTCAGTAGCGGTTTCTAATAATAATGAGGAGCACTGGGAATTTCCCTGCTTCCAGTGGCATTCATCCTCTTCTATAGATAAAGCTGATGTTTTCTACAAGTGGGTGTTTCTAGGCATGGTTTATAGAATGCGCTCTGCCCCTCCCACCTTTAGAATGCACTAGATTGCACCAAATGGTGCACGCACACTCTCTCTCTCTCTCTCTTTCTTTAAAAGCTTCCTCAGGGGGGATACCCCTGGATTCCTTGGAAGAGCCTTTTCTCAGTTCCACAAATTACTTGTCAACATGTGAGCCACTTAAAAATATTCTTTGGATTGTGTGGAGCTGCCAGTGCAGCCCTGGTAATAGGCTGAAATTGAAATGCACAAGGACCCCTGCTGCTGAAAAGTTCAAATTATTACAAGTGTGTGAGAGCCCTGGGGAGTGCTTGAGAATCCAAGAGAGTGGAGGGGCTGCCCAGTTTGTAAAGGACCCCCTGCAGTCTCTGTTACCATGAATTGTTCCAAGGACACACAGCATGCTGTACGTCTCACAGAACAGATAGACAGGCACATTCTCTGAGGCATAAATGGTGGTCTTGATGAAACAAATGAGAATGCCGTTGAAAACAGGATGGGCAGACAAGGTTGGGGGAAAAAAAGGTCATGTAGTTAGTTTCTTGTTATGCATACATGGTGTTTGGAAATATGTCCTACAATATGTACAGGGTGTGTTTACATGTGTATTTCTCACACACTAGAATCTCTTTCCAGATCTCCTCTGTCCCCTATCACTGTCCAACCCTCCTTACTCACGCAACATTCTGCTCCTTTAAAGACCTCCTGTCCCCTGTAACCATCCATCCAAGCCACACCTCAACCCCAGGCATGCCACCACACAAACATTTCACTTTTCCTCTGTCTGCTGCTCCCCCCCCCCCCCCGCACCTCAAAAAACCTCTCTGCTGATTAGGCAGCTTGTAATGTCCCGCTGGTTGAGCCAGCCCGCAGGAAGTGGGACTTCTGCCCCTTGTAGTGCGTACGCCTGCTGTCCTGAGGTTCTGCTCGCACTTTGAGTGGGTTGTTATAGGTGGCCAAGTCCAACTGGTAAAATATCAAGATCCAACCATGGCTGTGAGTTCTTGCAGGGCCCCTCCAACAACTTGGTAGTGTCCAGGCCCCAAGACCTCAGGGATGTAAGAATTACCATACTGCATCAGACCAATAATCCCTCTGGTGCAGTATCCTGACTCTGATAGTGGCCAGAACTAGATGCTTCTGAAGGTGACAAGAACCCTACAGTTGGTGTATATTGCACAATCAGCCCCTACATAGGCTTCACTCTGAACTCTAACCGTTACAAATTGCAGTCTTTAACTCTGCCCATTTCTACTAGAGTTTGGCTTGGGTTGTAGCTTTGCAATGACAGGGCTAATTTGAAGAAGCAGAGGTGAAGCAGGTGCAAGTGGGGGACAAAGCTCATGTGCGGGCAAAATTTTTAGGCATTAGGGAGCAGAATTAATTGCTGGGCAGGTGATGGGCAGATGTGGGGTGAAAGCTTCTGCAGTGGGGGCCAAATTCACCTTAATAAATTTTTAAGCACTGGCAAAACAAATTGTAACATCCACGAAAGGTAGGAAATGGGAGATCAAAAATCAAGTTAGACCAAAACCATAATATAATCTTAAAAAAGAAAACATGACATTTTTAGGGTCTGAAATACAAGATTTAATATCCCTTTTAAATATTGTATTGTCATGAATTAGGATAATTCTGCATAGATGCTAAGAAGTTTGGCCTGGCTGGTTTAATCCCAGCCGATGCAGCCACTCGGGCTGCTTCTGGTGCGTTTTTTGGCTTTTTTGTTTGCACAGCAGCACTTCAACTTCCTTTTTCATGAATAACGACACTCTGTTTCTTGGAGAGCACAAATCTAACTATTTTGTTTTTGTATCCATTCTATCCGGACTAAATGTGAAACAGCATTACCATCCATTGGCCAACCCTCATCCCAGTGAGTGTGAATATTTCTGTCAGCACAACATACACGAGGAAGCTGGGTGTGTGTAAGCAGTGAATGGTGAGCGTGTAAGGTGCGGCTGTAAGTGGTGAGAGCGAGCACAAGTGTAAGTCACTGTGACACCAGGAGTGTAGGTGAGCAGAGTGCATGCGTGTGCAAAGTCAGTGTAAGGAGGATGACTGCCAGCAACGCATAGCTGTGGGTCTGCCAGAGCCAAGTGAGAGTGCATGCATGCGCGCTGGGTGGGTGAGTGTGAGCCTGGACCCCGGGTGTGGTGGAATGCAAGCGAGCCTGGGCGGGGTGCGTGTCTGTGTGTGGACGGCGTTGGGGGCGGGGGGGTGCAGGCAGCAGCTCAGCGTGTACGCACACGTGCCTGTTTCGTCCCAGAGCGGCGCGAGTGTGAGCGGGCCCGGGGCGCTGGGAGCAGGGGCGCAAGCGGCGGGGCTCGGGCGCGTTTGTGGCAGCACAGCCGCTCGCCGGGCTCGAGGCGGGTGGGCGCAGGGAGCGGAGAGGCTGGACAGCAAACCCCGCGCCGGGCTGGGGGGGACTCCAGCGGCACCGCGCTCCAGCAGCGCGCTGCCCTTCCCCGGCCCGCGCCCGGCGGGGCGGGGAGGGGAGGCGGCTCGGCTGGGGCGCGGAATGGCCCGGGCTGCGGCTGCGTGGAGGCGGCGCCGGGGTGGGAGGTGGGTTTAAAGCCTATTAAAGGGGGAGAGGAGGGGAAGGGGGCGGAGAGATGATGCCTCCTAAGCTGGAGAGTCAGCTGAGTACGAAGCAAGAGCTCGGCGGCAGGGGGACGTAGCCCCGTGTTAACACCGGGAACCTGGAGGAGGGCGCAGGCTCCGCAGCAGCGGTTCAGGCGCCGCGGCGGCGTGGGCAGAAGTTTTCTGGGCAGAGTCCCCCCTGCACCGTATTTTTTTTTTTTTTTTTGGCGTGTGCGCTGGGAGTCTAACTTTCCCCCTCTCCCGGTCCACGCTACGAAGCTGCCCCGTCTCCCCATAGCATCCCCCGCTGCCTGCTCTGCTCCCGGCCCCACCGCAGCAAAACTTGATCGGAGCGAGCGAGACAGAAGGAGCCGGACGCGCAGAGGCTCTCACAAGGGGGAGGGGGCAGCGGGAGGGCGGCCACGAGGGCGAAAGAGGAACCGCAGGCAGCAGGTAAGAGAATCGGGGGGAGGTCTGATGCTCACCCCAGCCCCTGCATGCGCCTCTTGCGAGGGGGGAAAGCTGAGGAATCTCGGGGGTCCTGCAGGAACAAACTGTTGAGAGAGGTCCAGGACCCCAAATGTATTGGCTAAGGCGCTCCCACTCCGCTCCGGGGTGAGGGAGGACGCCGGGGGCAATGGGGCTAAATTGCAAGGGGACAGCGCGCGTGTGCGTATATATAGAGAGGGCGGCTAGGGAGCTTGTGTGCTGGGTCCTTAGTAGCCGAGATTTAGAGCTGGGGAGGAGTGCGCTGAATTCTCTTTCTCTGGCTTCGGATTTAGTTGGTCACTTTCAAAACTTCCCAATTAAACTGGGCTGGAAAACTGGAACCACTTTCCTCCCCCCCCACCCCAGAGTGACAAGACTTCAGGCGAGTTTAATGCTGCGAATCAGTTGTTAGTAGTTTGCTGTGTTCTCTTTTCTCTCCTCGTTTGGACCTTTATTAGCCCCTTGGGGGAGTCATTGAGTCTGTGCGCGTATTTGAACCATTTCGTTGTCAGATGTGAGATCCTTTCAAGCCCTAAAGAAAAGTGTGTTTGAGGGGAGGAGGCTGGGACTGCAGCGATCAGAGGGGATCTTGAGCCACAGGCTAAGGTCTGCAAAAAGAGCAGGAGGACTTGTGGCACCTTAGAGACTAACCAATTTATTTAAGCAAAAGTGAGCTGTTGCTCACGAAAGCTTATGCTCAGATAAATTGGTTAGTCTCTAAGGTGCCACAAGTCCTCCTGCTCTTTTTGCGGATACAGACTTACACGGCTGCTACTCTGAGGACTAAGATCCATGCTCTTAATCCATCTGTGAACGTGGTTCTTTTCCCAGCTTGATCTTCCACTTGCACCAGATCTCGGGGGTGCTGTACTTACTGGCTTGTACTTTCTAAGTATTTATCTGGAATTGCAGCTGTTTTACAGGGTCTTAGGAAAGCTAAACTGTTTCTTTTCCTATGCTTTTCCTAGAGGTATTAAAAGTTTAGGTCTGAAATCCTATTCCTTGCATTTTTTCTCTTTTGGCAAGAAGAGTGAGGCAAAGGACAGCTCACAAAAGTGCCACTCCTGGATGCTGCCACCTTCCTTCTTTTCCGTTTTGCAAATCTGTGAAGGTAGCTGACAAAACAAGTATTTGGGAGTAAGGGGAATATTTGAACATTGTTGCGGGACAGCATTTTGTTGGCTTCTGGGTAATATTGGGTAGCTTCTTGTAACCTGTTATTGTAAAATAAGACTTGGGTTGGAGAGAGAGGTTTTTACCTTCTTTCCTCTTGCCCTCCCCCACCTCCGACTCATGATTGGAGGTAGAGCAGCAGAAAGCTGTTCTACATGGACTCCCTTTCTATACGTCGTTTGCGATTTTTCAGACTGGGACCTGAACTGTATCATCTTATAAAAGAAAGTCTGCAGTTAATTGGTTTGGCAGATGCACTGTTGCAAAATCTCTTTTGCTGCGGATTTAAACTGCCAGCCCCCATCCTACTTTTCCCCCCCTTAAAATCCACATAACATTTTATTTTAGAAGTAGTATGGAAAGTGCTGATTCAGCAGTTGGGAGCACCACTCTATCTGCAGTGGTGTTTTGTGTAAAATGTTTTGATTTGTTGAACTGGGAACATATGTTGCTGGTATGTCAAAGGAATACTGATCAAGGTTCACAGAGCAATTCTGTACTTGTTCATGATTTTACTCTTGTAAAGTGAGAAACAACAATTGGCACCATGAAGAGGGTGGGAGTGGAATGTTGGATTTCTAAAATTGAATTTAATAGTCAAGTGAAATTGTATCGCTTCACAGAGGTGCTTGAGTGATCTTTTTGAACAAAGCTTTTGTAGGAGATGGGATCAGTAAGCAGTTATAAGATTTCAGTTTGACTTATTGTTAAATTCATGGGCTAGTTGCACTTACAGCACTCAAAGGTACAGAGAAGGGCAACAAGGGTAATCCCAGGATTAAGACGAGTGAGTTATGAGGACACGTTTTATTTAAAAAAAAAAAAAAAAAGTATGGAGATTAGACAACCTGAGTGGAAGAAGAAAGTGTGCCTGCAACATTAAATGGTGTAAATAACAGCCCTGACTGCTGCTTCAGTTCAGTTCATTTAGATAGGGGGAAGAGGAGTGAAGAGATATCCAGAATGCTCAGAACATGCACATAATTTCCTTAGCAAGGTCTGAATGGAAGAGATGTGACTGTTCAAGAAGCATATTCCTCTTTCACTTGCCTTTGGTCTCCAGATGTACAGTTGTAGTCTAATGAATAAACTTTTATATCAAAACTTGCTTGGCTCAATCTAGTTTTTAAATATGCTGCACAACACACACAGCGAACAGACTAAAAAGTAATGTTTGGTAACATCTGTTCTGAATGATAGTGTATGGAAGCAAACCCCTACGCATGCCTGAAGTTTATTGTTTCTTCCCTCCTCCCCACCCGCTAATATTGTACTTCATTTGCACTCTTTGTTCTTAAAGTAGATCTTGTTTGCTTTGGCTGGATGTTCTAGTGAGTTTCCTTGGTTTTTTGTCAGTCAAAATATCCTCTCCCCTACTGTTGTGCATGTTTGCTTCCAACCTCTAACCCAGGCGTGACTTGCTTTCAGTAGTGTTTTTGTATTTATTTTGAAAGCATTACCTAAATGTAAAATGGATATCTGTATTTCAGTTCTGTTCCTAGAACACAGCTGGTATAGTCATATGTAAAGCACATTTGCAACCCTGTGTCACACATACTTAAATGACTTTGAATCTAACAAGAATCTCTGTAGGTCTTCCTGTGAACTGTGGGCCAGATCCTGAATTGCAGTCCACTGGCGAGTAAAGGCTAAAAGTAGCTGAATCTCCCTAGCTGAAGGTTTCTTCCAAGATGGGGAGTCGCCAGCTGGCATAGAGATGGTATAGCTAGGCCATGTGCCATCTCTTCCAGCAGCCTTTGCAACACTGGTTGGGAGGGGGAGGATGTTATTTGACAATCCCCAGCTAGCCGATGTCCAATTGGAGACTGTTAGCAGCTGGTATACTGCAGAGCCTCTCTAGGCTGGGAGCCACAACCAGCTTCACTGAGGTTTTCCCCTTAGACACCACAAATCTAGATATGTATATATTGAGGTGGTTGTGCCTAACTGTGAATGCAAAGCAAAGCTCCCTTGTCAGTCATACAAGGGAATGGAACACCGGAGGGCTTTAAGGGGTTGTACTAACTTGCACTTGCAGGACTCTGGATGTACTCAGTCATTTGACTTGTCTAGGTAAAGCTATCACTGGATATAAGAACTGCTGTAAACTTGATTCCTTTACTTTAAAATGTTTACTTGAAATTAGACTGAGTAAACATTTTTAAAGACCATTTGGTAATGTTGTATAACTTAATGGGGTGTGGTAGTGTTGCTGTATTAACTTCTTGGCATTTCTGTTTTATCCCTCTGTTAATTTATTACAAGGATGCATGAACGGGTTTTCAATGTAAAAAAATAAAGATTTTTCTCCCATAAGAATTTCTTTCCCATCAGCACCCAAGCTAGGAAAAGCAGAGAAACTATTCTTTTGAAATTTGAACTGTCTGACCCTATGAAATTTCTAATGGGGAAATGCAATATGATCCTTCCAGTCATATCTTATTATTGCAGTAGCTTGCTTCAGACTTACTCTTTAGGTATCTTAAAATGCAGGATGAGATGTCCCCTCTTGACTGTTGGGGACAAGTCTGAGCAGATACAGCTCTTCAAAGGACCAGCTGGCACCTCCTTTCTGTTTGAAGAGAACTTTTTTGTGGTGATGTCGGAGGGTCATTTATATTGCTTATGCTTGCCTATCCAGCATGCTAGGGTTAACTGTGGCCCAGGAGACCCAGTTGCTCTACTCAGTTTGCAGCTTTACCTGAGAAACCGAATGTGGTGGTTGTCTTTGCTTTGTGTATCCATTTATGTCTCAGAAGCCTATGGCCCTAACTTTTCAAGCAGGGTACTGATACAATGGCTCTCTCAGTTACAGTAAATTTTAATGTTTCAGCTTTGTTCAGAGACCAGAGTCAGTAAACATGAACTAGTTCCAAAAAGGCAACTCCACACAAGTAGGTCATGATGAACGAGGTAATAGTAAACATATGTTTACTTAAACTACTGGTAAACTGGCATCTGATTCTTCCCAACCTAAATCAATGCCAGTTTCTACTAGTTCTCAGCAGGAAAAAATAGGAAATCAAACTTTTCTGGCAGGCTGTATTGAGCATGCCATGGAGGAAATGCTCAGCCGTCCAGTGAGAGCAAAAGGAGCCTGAGATCCAAAGCTTTGACAGGCTTGGATGAAACTTTCTTACAAAGCAACAGTTGCGGTTGTCATACTTCAGCTGATTTGCTGAATAGACTGACCAAAGTACTCCTGTCCTGTAGGAGTAGGGGACACAGATGCCAAAAGACTAACGTAAAGATGGGTAGTGTTGAGGGCATGTTATGAATATGAGCTTGTGGTTGCTGAGGGCTGTAACTGAGTCAGGAGTGAATGATGCTGCAGTCTTCTGCAATATCACTTTCCATTACATCACCATGATGAGAAAATGCAGTGCTGTTCGGTAATGTAATAGGGTCTCTGTTGCCCATAATCTAGGGACTCTATTTTTTTGCCATCTTAGTTGCAGCCTTAGCAGTTTTAAGAATGGCACTTATAATTTTCTTCGTTGTTTCACAACACACACAAATTAGTGGCGCTTTCAAAAAAAAAAATCAACCCATTAAATAGCTTCTAGATAATTTTTAAGTGCTGATTGCTATCACTGTACAAAAACCTGAAACTCTTGCCCTGAACCTCGCTGTGTTTGTGAGAGAGAATATCTCCTCTCCTGGAGCAATTAAGATGACATTTTGCCTAACTTCAAAACTTAAATGTGTTTTTCATTGGGAAGTAGCAATTGGACTGAATCACATGGAGTATCCAGAAATCTGTCTTGCAGCTTGCTCGAAATATTTCTTATATGACAACTCTTTGATTGCTGGCAAAGAATTGGGTGCTTCAAAGCCTCGTTATTCCACTCCTCCTCTACCTTTTGTAGTCCCTCTTTTTTCCCCCTTAACCTTACCAGATGGATGACTTAACTCTTTCTTTTATGCTTTACTTAGTGCATATAAAATGCTTAACTTCTAGCTATTCTACTAAAAATGTCAGTGTTACTGGTTTCTGAAACATTCCAGAGGTGAAGGGCAAAAGTCAGAATTCAGGCAACTTATTGACTTCATCTCTAAAATGTTCAGAAACTAATCTCAACCAAGCTATTGAACTTTTAAGATTCACACACCAAAACTACCCTTTACTCCTAACTAAACCTTTGGGAAGGGGAAAAGGGAATGGGGACTGAGGCTAAATACTCTGATGGTCTCGCTTACTAAACTGGTAACATTTTAATTTCTTGAACATTATTCCAGAAGAGGAATCAGTCATTCCTTTATGTCAAAATATATGCATAGATTGTAAACTTGTAAAAAGCTAAAATTTCAGAAGCTTAGTACACTGTGCAAGGGAAACTCCTGTTGTCTTTAGCCTTATGATTACTGCCTTTCAGAAAAGTATCACTGGGTATTTGATCTCTGTTCTAGCTCAACTCTATGTTGCTAATAAAATCCATTTAGGGGGGCCTTGGCGCTAATTGGTTTTTACTATATGTTCTACTCCCATCTCCTAGCAAACTAGAAGTGCCTTGTGCATTGAGTGATTCTTTTGCATTACTGTTAATATTACCAGCATCGCCTGAGAAGTGAAAGGGTTTCTTTGTCATAACTAAGACTTTGCATTTTCTAGACCAATTGTTCTTGTATCAATAAGCAACTTCTCAGTGGGTCAGACTGCTTTTTTCCCCGGCTGTAACTCTATGGCATTTTGTGCTCACTTTGCATATGGCCAATGGAAGTAGCATTTGAACACAGACTTCCCAATGGCAGGATTCAGATGCAGCACATCTGTGAGGAGAGATGATGGTCTGGTGACAAGGGGTGTTGCAATGCTTAACTTCTCGGTGCATGGAAAATTAATGGGATCGGCAAAGCCTCAGTATGTGCCTAGGCTGCCTGTACAAAGCCTGGGGAGAAATAGGCACCTTAGAATGTGATCCTCAAAAGGCCTCATGCTAGGTGAGGCACTGCCAGTAGGCACTGCTGATAAGAAGGGTATGTCCTTACCATACCCTTCTCGTGGAGTTCAGTGCTATCTCTGCTTGCAGCCCACAGCTGGGAACCCCTTTCCTTGAGTCAGGCACCTTAGGTGCCTTACTCTGTACAAAATGGTGATGGAGGAGGAGGATGTCCTTCATAACCTTAGTCCTGTGGTTAGGATACTCACCCAGGATGTAGGAGACCCCAGTTCAGTTTTTTCCTCTGCCTGATGAGAAGGGATTTCAATCTCCCCGGTGAGTGCTCCACCCATTAGACTATAGTGTGATTCTCTCTCTGGTTCAATTTAATTAGTTAATATTCTACTTTTCAACAAGAGCAGTAGAGACAGACCTACATCAGAATATTCTGTAGTTCAGTGGGTAGGGTGCTCATCTCTAAGGTTGGCAGATCCCTGTTCAAATCACTTTTTCTCACTGGGAGGAATTGAACCAGGGTCTCCCACATCCTGGGTGAGCACCCTAACCATTAGGCTAAAGGCTGTGAAGGATCTTTATGCTTCCTCCCCCTGGCTATTTTGTGGAGAGTTAGACAGCTGCTGAGTTTATCTACCAGATTGACACACCCAGATCTTGCCTGCGGGGCCTAAACTACACAAGACCTGCAGTTGCACACTGTTTTGATGGAGGATCTGTCTCAATCTCTTTATGAAGAGTGGCTTTAAAAAACCCTCCCTGCAAGAACTCAGGAACTATCGTGTCCATATACTGGATTTGTCTTGTCTTCTAACAAAGGTACCGAATTTCTTAGCACCAGGAAATCATGAAACAGACAAATAAGTACATTTAAAAAAGTTGAGGCCGATTTGCCCTTAGTTCTGAATTTTACTCTGCTTTCTGGTTGTTCGACTTCTAGTTGTCTGAAAATAGTGACACTACAGCTAGAAGCATGCTTCCCAGAGCAGGTAGACATGTGTTAGCTCTGCTTGAGCTGGCATGCTAAAAATAGCAGTGTATGCTTGTGGTTCCACAGGTGGGGGGGGGGGGGGCGGGAGGAGGGCTCAGGCTAGCTGCCCACATACCAACCCACCCAGATACCCTGGGTATGTACTTGGGAGGCTGTCCCAACCTGTTTGACTAATGTGCTATATTTAGAATACTAGCTCCAAGCAGAGCTAGCGGGTGACTAGCTCTTCTGGGAAGTAAGCTTCTAGCTGTAGTTTAGACCTATCCATAGTCGTGGCCTTTCTAGGGGGCAAACTACCTGGCTTTTAAAACTGATCAGAAACAATAGGACAGTGATGATTGTATTTGACTTTTTTGCGAATCAGAGGCTTTCACTCTTTTTATTTAGCAGGATGTTCTAACAAACTGCTATAGACAACAGCCCTGGACAGTTAAGCAATATCTCACTTGAGCCCCATTTTGTTTGCTTGAAAGCTTTATGAGAGTTGAGAAGGAGGGCTAAAAGCTCAGCTGTAGCAACAGAAGAGATCAAATGTTACTTGCCGCTTACGCCCTCTGTAGTGTGGTATGGGTGGCAGTTTAGACAGGATCGGCCTTAGTGAGAGTTTGTCCAGTCTTCTAAAATGTGTGTAACGGGGTACATATTCTAATTTTTAGCCTCCTTCCTTCCTTCCTGTCTTCCTAACACCCCTTCTCTTGCCTATGTAGAGGGAGTTCAGATCCTGTCAAATGTGCTGCTTCCTTGGGTGACAGAATATCCTAGAAGGCTTCCAGCAAGCAGCAGACTTGAATTTTGTGTGAGGTATAAAGCCTAAATATCAACACTATTTCACATATTGGGGAAATAGTTCTTCCATCCTCCTTCTGATACCAAAGCATCTCAGATAAATCAAATGGTCACTGTGTGAATATATAGGAAGAACAGTAAGGCAGAAACAGCAAAGTCAAGGCTTCCCTCCAAAAAAGGAGCCTAAAATTAAGCTCCTAAAGCAAAATCCTTATAGCGATACTGAAACTGGGCTGAATATTACAGGAAGAGAACTGCACTTGTTCTGTATTCTGATCAGGAAAAGCTTTGAAATCCTTGCTGTCAAGTTGGATAAAAAACTTGTGAGACCAAAGCTTTAAAGGCAAAGGAGCAATTCCAAAGAATAGTTCAGCTGACACTAGAGGTGTGCAGCCTATATGGTAGGTAGAGATCAAATGTTTAGTATGATGAAACTGCAAAGTACAACAGGGTTGTGGTTCAGGTAACTTTCTCATGGCATTATAAGATAGGGCTGCTTCTGCCAAATGCTGTATCAGCAGGATTGAAGAATGTGGTGCCGTACTAAACTTTTAGTCTTGGCAAAGTTGGACATGCATATAATTGTGGCCTACAATAAAATCGTTCAATTGTTTCTCTTCCTACAAATGGAGGAAAAACTGGTGGTGGTCATTACAAAGCCAGCTGGTCATAAAGAGACTAGGATTTCTCAGGCCTTTCATGTCCAGTCATCTCACCCTCTATTTTTCAAGGTTCAGAGCTAAAACAAAGAGGAAGGAGAGCCCATCGCAAGGGGCCTATTGTTTACAGATGATGCAGCCCTTGTGGATCGTAGCATTGATGCCCTACAACAAGTTTTCTGATTCATGCAAAAATTTTTATGCTAGCAATAAGCTTGAGGACTTATCATGTACCAAGGCTCTTCAGAAACAGTTCCAGATATCACCTTAGATGGTATTTTGTCTAGATGTTGATAAATTTTGCTATCTGGGCTCTACTGTTACCAGCAATGTAGATTTTGATGCTGAGCTTATTCATATCAAAGCAGCCAGAAAATTCTGTCTTTTGCAAGACAGCCTGGAACAACAACAAATTGTCAACTCAAGTGAAAATCTGTATTTGAGAGGTTTTATCCACTCTTCTCTATGGCTCAGAAACATGGATGACTTACACCAAACATACTCAAAGACTAAACAGTTTTCATATCAGATGCTTGTGTAAAATTCTTCAAATAAGATGACAGGGTGAGAAATGTTGAAGTGTTAAATCATGCTGGTATTTATGGGAACAATGATTAGTGAGAAAAGACTTGGGTGGCTTGGATTTGTCGAGTGAATGCTGGATTACAGGATCCCGAAGCGTGTGCTGTGCTCTGAAGCTCGTGAAGGGCCTAGGGAAAAAGAGGCAGATTGCTGTGCAAATTTCAGGATGCTCGCAAAGATGATTTAGTAGCCTTTGGAATCTCTGTAGATGACTGGGAAAGGAGTGCAGAATACCGCTCTGGTTGGCAGTCAGCTTTTGTAGATGGAGCGAGGAGTCTTTGCGAGGTAGACTGGATCAGACATTTTGATGACTGGTGTCAGAGGAGGAAAGAATCTGCTGCTCGGATTCAGAGCATTACTAGTGCATGGGTGTGCCCTACCTGTGGATGGGGACTGTCCCTTGCGCTTTAAACTCTGCAGCCATCGAAGAACTCATTGGTGCATATGCCATGCTCTGTAAAGAGCAACGGTATTGCTGAGTGTCTGAGAATTGAAAGGCAGTTACCTATCACATGGTACACTGCATAGCTCCCCTTTCTGTGTGCATGCCTGTATAGACACTTGGACTGGAATGTTTAAGCCCAAATATAACTCTGCAGTGGGCTGGCGAGTCAGTACTACAGCACCTCCTCTGGCCAGGCAGAGCATTGCACTAGAGCTTACTCAGTCTGCTGAGGTAGTTAGTCTGCTCCCCTTGCCTGACTCCCACTGCTATGTGTGGGTTGCCCCCTTATTTCTTGTGGGGTCAGCTGGCCCTGGTGTCCAGGAGGTCTGGAAACCCACTCAGCTGATAAGTTTCTCTGGAGATTGCTAGGGGAACCCAGGCCTGCCAACTCCACCGGGGTCCAGTTCAGGGCCATGAAGCCCGACAAGCAGATTCAGGACTCTATGACACCAGCTGTGCCCTGAGCTACTCCCTATCTTCCCAGATTTCTGTAGGCTTTTCAGCCTGTTGGCCTAGTCATTCCTTCTCAGGGCGCTGTCTCTGAGCTGCTTCCCTTTTCCACCCTGCTTGCTCCTCTGGCAGTGGCCCCACGCCTCTGCTTCCCAGCCCTTTTGTCTTCCCAGGCGCTTTGAGGCTGCCAGTCAGCATTGGACTGCAGCACCTGCATTAACCCCTTGGTTTCTGGGCCAGCGCGGGGTAAATACAACCCATGACATATGCCCAGTAAAGTAATGCTGAATGGGCCCTCAGAGTAACTGTGTGTTGGAAGCTTGAAGGGAGAAAAATGGGAGTCAAAATTATTTGTCTGAACAGTGTCGTGCCCCCTCCTCCCCCACTGGCTGTTCCCAGAAGGCATTATTGTGAAGTACCAAAACTCTTAATGCAAGCTGTATTACTTAGTACCATAACAATGCATTATTAGACCTCAAGCAAGCCAGGGTGTACCAGTGGTATCTAATGAGAGAACACTTCAAAGATAGTTAACTTGCGTCTAATGTGTTTTACCTTTAAAACCCTGGTTAGTTGAGGGGCATTCAGCTAATTTGGACTTAAAGGAGCTGCTAAACTTCAATGAAAAGTAATATATTCACATTGCAGCAAGAAAGTCTGTTGCATGGAGAATGCATTCTCTCCTCAAGTGAGGCCTCCATTATGGAGGTTGGAAGGTTGCGGTCAACATCTCCCACATTTGACAGAAAGTAAAGCATTCGCTTTCCTGTGGATATTAGTCCATCTGATGATTGATGTAGCTGGCTCTCTCCCTCTTTCTGACTTGCCTGTGATCTTGCCTGATAGTAAAAGTGCTGGAATCAGGTTGCTCTGCAATCTATGAGCAATAGGCCAGCAGAAAGTTATTCTTCTGCTTAGGGTCTGCAGTAATTGTGTTCTCTTAAAGTTCATCCTTTTCACCTCCTCATTTGTGATTTTGGTTATCCAGCCAATTTTTAACATTCTTCTGTAATTCCAAAATTGAATGTTCTGAGGTGTCTGTCTTTTTTTGAATCCTACTCTCACATCCAATCGGGAAGGTTGACTGTCTATAGCACTTCAGCGGACATGCAGTTTCAACTTATCGCAACACGGAAGTCATTGGAAGTTCTTGAATATATTCTTCAAGCTGTATCCTTCTGTTGATTCCTTTATCATCTCTGTAGAAGATGCTGATGTTTGAAATACAGACTAGGTCACAGGAGTACCTTCTCAATACAGTCTCTTCAGTTTGTGTTTAGAATTTTTTTTTTTTAATTGTTTTCAGGTAGTAAAGAGACCTTGATTGCATCAGCTGATACATAGCAGTCTTGAGGCTCTACTTCAGGAACTGACCCCAGCTATAGATTTGTGTCCTACTATAATAAACTGAAAATGAAGTTCTAATAAGTGCTGATGGATGGTTATGGTCAACGTGCCCTTCTCTGATTTAATCTTTCTTATATCATAAGTAAAGATGGCCATCTTCAAATTCCAGAACTGCTAAGTCTCCCCAAGTTTTCTCCTTGCCATACTTCCAGTAGAAAATATGCTGTAGGCCAGATCACTGCTTTACTGTTAGCTCAGGGTTGTAGCATGGGTACACTGAAGATATGAAACTTAATTTGACCCTGGAGTTGTAATTTAAATGAGCACTGATTTAAAATCACACTTCTGTTTGATTTTTATTTTGCCTGTTATAACATCTAAGGTGACTAGATAGACTAGAGACTTTCCCTTACAATCAGTTTTGTGCAATTTGACAGCTTTGTGCAACTAGCTTCGCTGTCTCCCCTGGTCATGTGATCTCTTGCAGCAGCAGGAAAGAAACTGGAAGAGGGTTGGGGGAGAGTAAGAGAAGGGTAACACTTAAATTTATGTTATGGAATGGACTTTGTTCTTCTCCCAGTGATGGAAGATAATTTAACTTGACTACAAGTGTGACTCTACAGTGTGAAATAGGGCTAAGAAGTAATAAAAGCTTATTGTTTGGGGGTGTGGTGGGGGGATATTAAGAGGATAAGTAGACCTTGACTCAGAGCAGGTTGCTTCCGAAAAATAAGGTGCCAAATACTGTCATCTTGTTTTTGTCTGAGTAGTGTCTCCATTTGACTTCTGGAGCCTCTTTTTGTCTCCTGAACTGCTTGAAAACTTCCACAGATTGGAACAGGATAACTTCTTTGAGGTGACTGTTGCCTCATTTCCTCTTAAATGTTTAGGAAACATTAGAAATGTACAAGTATCAAGTTAAAAACAAGTATTCAGACCGCACGTATGGTAAACATCCTACTTGTGAGGCAGGTAACTAACATCTAAGACTTCAGTCACTCCTAAACCAAAGATGTCACTTTGGAATAAATGTTTGTTTGTCATGTCCTGCGTTACGGTGGCATTTTGACCAGCAGGGAATTCCAGGGTTGCCACACAGTGTGGTGGATAAACAAAAATGTCTAGCATGCACAAAAAAGTGGAAAAATTTAAACTCAGTGAAATTTTAAAACCTGTTATAATGTGACGGATTCAACACATTTTCAAATAGATTGACACCACTGGAAATAATAGTTACTTGCATCCTTAGGTTTTCAAGTTACTTCACCAAGGATCATCCCTCAGATGCCGTTGTCCATGGTCATATGTGAATGACAGAGCAGAGAACAGTGCCTAAGTGCTAGTCTACACTGGCAATGCTAAAGCTCTGCCGCAGCAGCTCTTTAATGTGGCTTGTGTAGTTGCGGTGATGGGAGAGAGCTCTCCCAGCACTCTAAAAAACCCACCTCCACAAGGGGCGTAGCTGGTGCACTGTCTACTCTGGCAATTTACAGGGCTGCAACTTGCTGCACTCGGGGGTGTTTTTTCACACCCCATGAGCCAGAAAGTTGCAGCCCTGTAAATTGCCCGTGTAGTCCATCCTTTAGTCTTGCTTAATTGAAAATCTTATTTGATAGTGAAAGGCAGTAGGGCTTTCTTCTAGGCTTCAGTGTTACTGTATGGAGTCTGCCTCTAGCCTCAGTCTTGTGTATGCTAGCTCAGTACATCATTGGACTCTTGATCCGAGAGCATTCTACGTTCTGTGCTGTTGAGGATCTAATGGTTATAGTGGTATCTAGATCTTAGAGCAATGAAAGCAATTTAGTTCTTGGAGGAAAAACTGCATTAAGTATTGTTGGAAACAAATTTGGTGGATTTTTTGTTATTTGTATTTCCCCCTGTCCCCCAATGGCATTTTTCACTGGTCCTCATTTGCTCTGCGCCTTGGCATTTTTATGAGAAGGGATACAAAGGACCGTGACTCTGGGAAATGTGTGAGAAATAGCAGACGGCTTTGTAGAAATGGGTTTCCCTAGCTGTGGAGCGGCGATAGATGGTGCACACATTCCAATATTTTGAAATGCTCGTAGTTATCCTGGGAGACCTGGCATACCTCTTACAACTCATGAAACCTTCCATGGGAAATCTGGACAGCAGTAAGGAGTGGTTCAACAACAGGCTGAGTAGGTGCTGGATGACAGTGGAACGTGCCTTTGGCAGATTCAGGGTGCACTGGCGATACATTTATGGCAGGTTAGACCTCAGTGAGGACAATATTCCCATGGTCATAGCCATGTGGTGTACGTTGCATAATCTTTGTGAAGCTAAGGGTGAAAGGTTTGCTCAGGGGTGGAGTGTTGGATTTTGAGCAGCCAGAGACTAGAGCTATCAGAGGGGCCCAGAGGGGGGAAATTCAGATCAGGGAGGCTTGGAGGCAACACTTTGAAAAGGAGAACCAGTAATGTGTATCTCCGTGATTGGTGCGCCAATGTTACATTACGTGTAGTTTTCCTAGGAAGCAATGGTGACATTTGATGCCTTACATTCCAGTAAGCAAATGATTAAACTGCCTGTATATGTATTTGTAGGAAACAAATAAAGATGAGTTACCGTTCAAAAACTTTGCTTTTATGGCACAAGAAACACACTCATGCTTCCGCTTGGTGAGAAAGGAGGTAGCAGGGAAGGGCAGACTTTCAGAACTGTATAGGTCCAGCTATCATTTTGAAAATTGTTCAAGGGGGTGGAGTGAAGGGGAAACGGAGAAGTCCTGGAAAGTGGAAAGGTCTATGCAGACAGAGAGGTTTTTTGGAGGAGGGGTACAGAAAAGAGTTCTGAATGTGCTGCAGGGGAGGGCAGGCACGCATTTGCTCAGTCTGTAGCCTTATTAAGGACTTCGGATGTCATGGAGGAGCAAATGCAGATGCTGCTCAGTAGTGTCCTTAACAGACTCCTGATTTTTCTCTTCTGTCCAGCCTTTCAGCTTCCTTCCACTCCTTGTGTTCTTTTTTCTCTGCATTGGAGAAGTGCAGTATCTCCTGGAACACGTTGTCTTTGCTCCATCTTGGGCGCTTTCTTATCTGGCGGAGACACTTGGCCGGTGTGTGTGCGGTGTCCTTCAAGGCCATATCTGCTGAAATAGAAGAAACGATGCACAGGAGGACAGTGTGGATTTGATTTAAATCAAATTGATTTAAATTACTAGTCAGGAAGATTTCAGAGTAACAGCCGTGTTAGTCTGTATTTGCAAAAAGAAAAGGAGTACTTGTGGCACCTTTGAGACTAACCAATTTATTTGAGCATGAGCTTTCGTGAGGTACAGCTCAGCTCACAAAAGCTCATGCTCAAATAAATTGGTTAGTCTCTAAGGTGCCACAAGTACTCCTTTTCTTTTAGTCAGGAAGACTCTATTTATTTAATCCTGGATTTCTACGTAAACGTGCATTCTTGTTGGTTGGTATAACCTTAATACATATTCTTCACAACTCAGATAGATGTAGGTTTCATATTTAGAAGCGCTTACATTTTTGAAGTGCTTTATTTTAAAAACTTTTCACATTAGATTTACAGCTATATCAGAAAATGAATGATTGTTTGGTTTTCATTTACCAAAGGTAATTGACGCAGATAGTTCACTTCCCAATGTTTTCATAAATATCTCCAAAATCAACAGGTTAATCATTAATATTTGGAGGATTTTCTTGCCATGCTGTATTAAGAGGACATCACCAGACAGAAATTTAAATTGTTTTATTTAACTAAACAACTGGATTATTTTTCTTCAACAGCAGACCTATAATATTTTAACAAAACAAGCATATGAATTTTTGAATTTAGTTAAACATTCAAGTTTTTTAAAATCAGGTTTGTTTTTGTTAAAGTTGTTTTTTAAGTAAAATAGTTAAATGAAATATTTAAAACAAACAAATTAAATCGACTGTGTCAACCAGGTCAACATGAGAAACTTAAAATATTGGCGTCTGCAGCTAACTGTTGTCTTCACCTTCATTTTCCTGTTTGTTCATAATCTGGAAAAGAAAAACAAGCTTTCTTGCTTTTTCAAGTCCCAAACCATTTCTTAATTTATTGGGATTGATTTAATGAATTAGTTCAAAAGAACAAAGTATTCTTTCTACATGGGCAGAGGAAGCTACTGCTGTTAAAAGGTGAGATTATCACGTCAACAGTCTCTGAATCCAAGTGCTTAAGTGACTTCCACCAGTTCACTGGTGTGACTTTCTTTAAAACATCATCAGCAAACATGTATTTCTTGAATGGTTCTTATTCCCAAACTGGGTCTCTTTTACAGCCTGCTGCCATTATAGTTTTCCCTTCTAGTGATAGAATAGTATGGTAGATCTCAAACCAATGAAGACTACACTCAGAAAGACCTCAAGACTTCTGGAATATGCTGCTCAGTTTCACTTTTGTTTCTACTGCCTGTCCCTCCCTTCTCACATTTATCTCCAGGCTTCTTCTTGTCCAGATCTATTCCACCCCCAGCAATCTTCTATTCATTGAACTTTGCACTTCTAGAGAAAGATAAGGGATTGACTCTGTGTACAAAATTTGCAGAGAAACAATAGAGTTGAAGTCTGTTATTTCTCACCTCTATATATTTATGTATTTTAAAACATTTTTGCTGTTAACAAGCATGTTACCTCTGGAGACACAAATCCACCGTTTGACAACTGCAAAACTAAGCATCTCTGATAGTATCTTCTAGACTGAGCACTGAGTCCCATTGGGTAGATAGAAAGATTAACCTAAATAATCTATACAGAAACCTGTGGAATCCCATAAGATTGGGTTCCTAATCCATGAACAATTGGAACTCCTTTACAAAACTTTTCTTAAACATTACATGAATATATTGTCTCATACTATAGAATTTGAATTTATAATCCTTATTCCATGATGAGACATCTTTGAACTAGAATAGTTTTAATTAAGATTGCTTTTTTCCTCAAAAAAATCAGATTTTTTTTTTATTTACATCGTTGATTTTTATCCACCCCGCAGAAGAATGATTAAGTTCACACAGAGCATTGAAACATTTCGGTAAAATACACCTTTTGTAACATAACAATCACTTTCTCACTGACTCTTGGCAAGGACACATCTCCGCAAACACCCAAAGCATGGTGAGTGTTGAGGGGGAGGGGGGAAGTGGGGCTCCGCATGGGGAGAAAAGCACTCTGCAAAGGTTGCAGTGCAGCTGACTAGGGAAAAAAAGTTTCCACAGGCAGGGGGTCACTCTAGCCGATGTCTCACTGCTGAGGGTAAGCATGGAAGTGAGGGTACATCTACTACATGCTTGTGGCTTCCGCCCTGGTCCCTATGCTGCTCACCTGTGTGCTGCTTTGGTCCATGCACAAGTGATTGCTGAATGGTGCGGTAAAGTTTACTACAATGGGGGAAGGAACAAAGGAGCTCTGCCAAGGAACCTTAGGCAGAGGATTGCTGAGAACCTCCAGGAAACTTTCCTGGAGATCTCTCTCTGGAGGATTCTTGAGATCTCGGTGTGCATCAACACCATATTCCGTCGTACTAATTAGCTACACAGGGAAACGTCCAGCTCAGAGAAACACAGCCATTTCTGTACATTTCTATACCCTGTCCCCACCTCCGCACTACACAAACCACAGCCACTTACCAGGCGTCTCCTCTCCTGCTTCTTGCTCGCTGGAGTGCAACTGCTGAGACTGGCTAGACATCTCCAGAGTGGTGAACAGTGCTTGCCCCACCAGGCGAGTCTGCCAGGAGCTCCACATCGTTGTTGAACTCCACCTCCTCATCAATGAGTTCATCCTCCAGGTTAGGTCCTCTTTCTGACACCTCCAGGCCCGCCAAAGTAACCACGGGACTTGTGGAGGTGGGGTTGCCACCGAAGATAGCTTCCAGCTTCTTATAGAACTGGCAGGTCTTAGGTGTAGCACCTGAGCGGCAATTTGCCTCCCTTGCCTTATGGTACGCCTACCTCAGCTCCTTTCTGTTCAATCTGCGCTGCAGTGTGTTCCAATCATACCCTTGTCACACAAGCCTCGAGAAATCTGCCCATGGGTATCAAAATTCCTATGGCTCAAGCAAACCTGGGACCGCACAGCCTCCTCTCCCCATATACTGATCAGATCCAGCAGCTCCGCAGTGGTCCAAGACGGAGAGCATTTGCTGTGATAAGCCACCATAGCCACCAGGGAAGATGCAATGAGACCCCTCCACACTGAGCCAACAGGAAATGGAATTTCAAAAATTCCCAGGACTCCTAAGGGGGATGGGCGGATGGTTGTGTACCTGGCTGCTGGGCAGGGGCATTCAAACAACTGATCAGAGCAGTCAAGATGGGCATTGTGGGACAAAAATGGCTTCTGATAATAATGAATACTTTTGAAAGGAGACTGGAAGAAAAGGCCTGAGTGCTCAAAAGGTGAGTTCTGGTCAAACACTGCTGTACCCATGTGCTTTTCTCTGGAAGGGCTGCGTTCAATCTCCTGAAACTAATAATGGGCAATACCAAAAGGCTTGGCTGCTTCCCTGAGCCACTCTGGTGAAATTTGGGTTGAAAGTTTCTCTAAGTGGTGCTCAGTAGTTCTGATCAGCTCAGCAATACTTGGGGAATAATGAGATGTTGTGTGTGGTATGTCTGTTGGTTAGTTGTCTAAACCCATTGAATGCAGAATCATGTAGCAACGGGGGTGTGGTGGTGGGGAGTAATGTACATGAAGGGATTGTGTCAATCCTTCATTTTACAATCCTGGACAGAACTCTCTCTCCAGACCTAGAAATGCCATGGAGAAAAGGATCTATACAGAGTGGAGACTACTAGCAAAGACAGGACTGCTGCAAAGTAATAGAACAGTTTTGAAAGAGGACCCAGTATTCTATAATACACTTCAAGAAGATACAGGTTCTGGGGGCAGGGCACAGGTAACAAGCTTTGTCTGCACAATCCTTTTTCCCCTTCCAGAGGATCTGGCCTGGGATCTTGCCCCAGCTTCCCTGAAAATCCATAAAAAACCTTGGACAGGTTTGAAGCAAGACATTGGCTTTCTTTCTCCAGATTACACAAAGCAAGTCTTCTGTGGAGATTCAACATTCCTCTCTTAACAAAGATAGTCCTTGCCTTGAATTTACAATCCAAGTACAATATGAGATCCCTATTGATGGATCCAGCAAATCCAGAGAGAGAGGGATGCTAAGTATCAGCACATCTTCTTACTTGTTGCTCAAGACCTCCCCTCCTTTTCTGGACCCAAATATTAGAGCTGTCTCAAATGTTGCCAGTTCATTGATGGAGAGTGGGGAAGACTCCTCTTGGATATGTGCAAGGGAGAGTTTTGATCAGTTCTGTATTTTTTCAACATGGAAAACTCTGCCTAAAGAAGCAAGAGGCTAGTGTATCTTCTCTTGGAATGAAGAAATAGTTCTGTCCCCAGCACTCTGATTCAGACCCCTTTTCCCTCATCCCAGTTGCAACCTAAAAGCTGAGAATTGGAGTTATAGGGTAGAATCCAGAGACTAAGTTGGGTTGAGATTCTCTAATGCCTTGGAATTTGTGTAGTTACATTTATATGGAAACCAGGAGTGATGCTACTGTTCTGATCTGGTAGCATTATATAACTGCTTCGCACAGACAGAAATGCCTAGAGAAGATGCAAGGTAGTGGTGAATCAGATCACTGATTAGTGGGATTACATAAGAATACTTGTAAGCTAAACTGTGTTCCTTACTTTCAAACCTTGCATTCATTTAGTAGATATTAGTGCTTTGTTCCATGTTTCTGAAAGACTCTTCTTTTAAGCTGTGAAACTTTCTTATGATTACATTAGAAAGCTGACTTTACTACCATCCACAAATGGTTAAACTCCTCTAGAGCAAAGTTGCTTTTATTGGCTATGGAAGGATCTAAATTGGAGTCACAACACCAAAACATTCGAACTGTGACTAGCTAAGAGGCTGTCTGCTTTTTGGGTCCAGAGAACTCAGATGCAAGTAGCATCTGACACTCTGTCAATCAGACTAAGCAGCTAAACATTCTTATTTCTGACACTAAGTAGGTCTGAAACATGCCACTTCCTAACCGGGCAGAATTTAAAATTAAGATGCTTTGTACGTTTGTTTGGGTTTTTTTTGGGGGGGTGGTTTAAATGGGAGACCGAAGGATGGAAATACCCATTGTAAAGGATTTGCTAGTTCCCTTTTAGAGCCCTTTCTTGTGTACACCATAGCATCTACATAAGCCAGGGGTAGGCAACCTATGGCACACGTGCCAAAGGCGGCACACAAACTAATTTTCAGTGGCACTCACGCTGCTCGGGTCCTGGCCACCGGTTGGGGGGGCTCTGCATTTTAATTTAATTTTAAATGAAGCTTCTTAAACACTTTAAAAACCTTGTTTACTTTACATACAACAATAGTTTAGTTACATATTCTAGACTTATAGAAAGAGACCTTCTAAAAACGTTAAAGTGTATTACTGGCATGCGAAATCTTAAATTACAGTGAATAAATGAAGACTCGGCACCCCACTTCTGAAAGGTTGCCGACCCCTGACATAAGTTATAATGCTAACACTGTTATATTCTGCCACGGAAAAATTTGCTTTCTATTTTAATTAAGAAACCTTCTCCTGAGGCTTCATTGGCGATTCTCATGTCATGCTGTGGCTATTGAAAAGGCTGTAAACATTACATGCATTAGCAGCAGTATATGCAATCAGTAAGCCTGTGTCATCTTTTGGCATGTTGGTTAGTGTGTTAAATCTTGAAAATCTGTCACTAAACACAATGGAGGAAAAACAAAAGTTGGCCCAGATATGTGGCATGTGCATTCATGTTTAATATTGGAATTTCTGGTATGGCGAGTGACACAGGCCAGCTTCTGTTGTACAGGCCACAATCCAGATACTAAGTACCATACTAAAAATAACATGACTATTTTAGTCAGGGACCCAGTTAGGAAGAGAATATAGCCTGTAGCTCTCCAGTCAGTAATCTGAAGCAGTAGGCTGACCTATAACAAAGTGAAAATAAACTGTTCTGTTCAAAATGTTTTGCCTACTCCTTTGCCAGTTTTCCTGTGTCTACCTCGGTACATTCTTAGAAACCTCTTCACAGGTAGAGGGTTCTCCTTTTTTAAAAGCGACCGTGCTCTTCATTTCATACTTCAGTATGCAGCGTGTAATAGCATTACCACGTCTAAATCCTCCTGCAGTGACTTGTGAAATTCCTAGAAGGCAGTGTGGGAAGGGGGGGGCGGGGGGTGAAGAAGCTGCCTTGCAGCCTCTGTTACAAGTAGCAAATCCAGGTCATAATACAATGGGAGAAGGGCAATGATCAAAAGTTGGTGGAGAGATGAGGGAGACCACATTGTAGTATGGACTTTCAATTAATAAAATAAAGCCTAGAAAGCAAATAGATTTCTGAAGATTGAAAGCTTCTATATGCATTGGTCTCATTTTAATGAGGCGCTTACCAGACTTTGTGCACAAAGCTGTGCATTCTTTAAAACCTAAGATTTTCAGTTTTACTTTCCTACTTGCCCAGCCTAATCTAGCAAAATAAAAAAGAATCTTCCTCGATCCTTACGTGACGCAGTGTTTTCAGTGGTCTTTACTGCGATCTGAAGCATGTTAAAACGTGTACCTGGTGAACTCTCATGGGTATCGGGTGTGGATTGAGGAGGAGGAGGAGGAGGGCAGCTCTTGTCATGTGTTTGTCTGTCTGTCCAGAAATCCAGAGAACACAAGTTCTCTACCCTGCCCGTACTGCTGCAGCATACAAGAATTGCTGTTGAATTTTCATATCTGGTGCCAAGTAACTGTCGTTACAGGTCCATATCTAACTGTTAAAAGGTGCAGCCCTGTGGAACTGAAGCAGTGTGACCTAGAGCTGTTCCCAGCTCTGACACTGGCCTGCTGAGGGACCTTGGGCAAGTCATGTGCGTGCACCTCTGTTTTCCCATCTGAATAACTGGGATAAAGATACTGATATCTATTGTAAAGCACTATATAGCACCAGCCAGAATAACTGGCTCTTGGATTGGCTTTAAACTCCACAGGCTGAGGTCAGTTGGTAAAGTTTAAAGCCTAACTTAATTGCTGGTGTTACTGGTATGGAAGTATAAGAATACCAGGGCAGCTCCACTTCACTCTTTTTTTCCTCTTGCTCCCCAGCCATCAAAAAGTTTGGGGGTGGGTGAGGTTTGGTGGGGAGAAAAAGGAGGGATGGGAATGACTAGCGTGTGGTCTTGCGTCTTAGCTTAAAACTGCCAGTGGGCTGCTTTTCTAGTCTGGTCTGTTTTGGCCATGCAATCATATCTGCATTCTGGCCTCTAGGACCTCCAGTCAGCCATCATCATGAAGCTGCTCTCCAATGTCCCTGTTAAATTGACTTCTGGGCCTCTTCCTTTAGGCTAGTGGGTCTTCCTTCCATATATTCCGGTTACTCTGTCTCTCTTCTGAACTTAGGGTCCCCCTTCGAAGTCCCAGTAACGTGAGGTAGGAGTCTAGAACGGGGTGGGCAAACTATGGCCCGCCAGCTGTTTTTAATCCTCGAGCTCCCACTGGGGAGTGGACTCTCTGGCTTGCCCTGCTCCGGTGCTCCAGCCAATGGGAGCTATAGGGCGGCACTTGGGGAGGGGGCAGTGTGCAGACTGAGCCCCCTGGCTGCCCCTATGCGTAGGAGCTGGAGCAGGGCCATGCTGCTGCTGCTGCTTCCGGGAGCCACTTGAAGTAAGCACTGCCTGGAGCCTGCACCCCTGAGCCTCTCCCTGTGCCCCAGCCCTGATCCCAGCCTGCAGCATCCTCCTGTGCCCAAAACCCCTCATCCTCAGCTCCACCCCAGCTCTCGCACCCCCAGCCAGAGCCTGCACCCCTTCCCGCACCCCAACCACCTGCCCCAGCCCTGATCCTGCTCTCCAAACCCCTCGGTCTCTGCCCGGAGCATCCTCCTACACCCCAAATGCCTCATCCCCAGCCACACCCCACTTCCCCGCCCCAGCCTGGAACCCCCTTCCACACCCTGAACTCCTTATTTCTGGCCCCACCCCAGAGCCCACCTCCCTCCCTCACCCCAACCCCAATTTTGTGAGCATTCATGGCCTGCCATACAATTTCTATTCTCAGATGTGGCTCTTGGGCCAAAAAGTTTGCCTGCCCCTGGTCTAGAAGCAGGTTGCAGCAGAATGAAGTCACGGAAACAAATTTCTTAGAGTAAAAGTTTGACAAATTACGTGTTCTGTATTGAAACTTATCTATGGAATATTTTCAAAGAATCACACAAGTGCCAAGCTAAAAAGGGGAATGGGAATTACTCAGGTGTGTGTTGAAACATTTTTAGCACTTCTTGAAGCATTGGTTTGTTGTCTAGCAGCACCTGTTCACTTTTGGTGGCTTTCTTGATATAGACCTACTAAGATCAACACATTTTATGAAACTCTCTTACCAAAGAATCCTGCTACATGGTCAGGGATCTCATGGGCCCCAAAAGCTTTGGTGATTGCCAGCTACTGACATAGACCGAACATCCAGCCTTAAGGACCTAGCCAAGATCAATCCAGAAGGCACTTGGTCTGCAAGGAGGCTACGTCCATTTGGAATTTTCCATGATGAGGATAACTTGTTTATGAAAAGTAGTATTACCCTGTGAAACTTGATACTTAGCTTCTTAATGATACAGCCTGAACAGGGTGGATTTGTTTTAAATTGATTTTAAATCATTATTTAAATCACTAGTCAGGAAGACTCTGTTTAATCATGGTTTTCTACATAAACGTGCATTCTTGTTGGTTGTTATAACCTTAATACATATTTTTCACAACTCAAATTAGATGTAGGTTTCATTTTTAGAAGGAACACACTGTACATTTGTAAACAGTGATTTATTTAGAAAAGTTTTCAGATTAGTTTTACAGCTATATCAGAAAATGAATGATTGGTTATTTCATTTACCACAGGTAATTGAAGCAGTTCACCTCCTAATGACTTCATAAATATCTATCTCCAATTCAACAGGTTAATCATTAATATTTGGAGGATTTTCTTGCCATGAGGTATTAGGAGGAGAACATCACCAGCTAAATTGGTTAGTCTCTAAGGTGCCACAAGTACTCCTTTTCTCATCACCAGACAGACATTTAAATTGTTTTATTTAACTAAAACAACAACATTAAGTATTCTGGATTTTTTTCTTCAACAGCAAACCTATACGATTTTAACAAAACAAGTGCATGTCCTTCGCTTCTCACATTATCTCCAGACTTCTTCTCCTTGTCCAGATCTATTCCACCCACAACAATCTTCTAGTCATTGAACTTTTTGAAACTTCGCACTTTTAGAGGGAGGAAAGGGATTGATTCTGTATACACAAATTTGCAGAGGGACAATAGAGTTGGGGTCTGTTATTTCTTACCCCCCTCTCTCTATTTATTTTTGTATTTATTTTTATTTATTTAAAACATTCTTGCTGTTAACAAGCATGTTACCTCTGGAGACACAAATCCACAGTTTGAGAACTGCAAAACTAAGCATCTCTGATGGTATCTTTTAGACTGAGCACTGGGTCCCATTGAGTAGATAGAAAGATTAACCTAAATAATCTATACAGAAGCCTGTGGTACCCCATAAGATTGGGTCCCTAATCCATGAACGACTGGAACTCCTTCACAAAACTTTTCTTAAACATTACGTGAAAATATTGTCTCATACTATAGAATTCAAATTTATAATCCCTATTCCATGATGAGATATCTTAGTTTTAATTAAGATATAATGTATCTCAATCTTTAGATTGCTTTTTTGTTGGGGGAAAAAGCAATTTTATAAAAAAAAAAATCTGATTTAAATAAAGCTGATGGATTTTTTTTTTTTAAATAATGGATTTTTATCCACCCTGAGCCTGAATGTGACCCACTGTTGAGATGGATGGGACGTTTTTGTATGTCATTGTTTCAAGCTGCTTGGAGACTAGATACAAGCCTGCATTAGTAAACCTGTGAAGTCTTTTACTCACAATCATCAGGGCTAGAAACTTCTAAAAAGCTTGGAATCTACTGCACAATTCTACAACGAATGGTGGATTTTGCAACAAACCATAGCCGCAGAATAATTGGTCCCTGCTCCCCCCACACTCCCATGACCCCGCCCCCAGCACTGGCCAATTGTATTCTTCTTGCACTTCATGGGAAAGGGACAAGAGACTGACAACAGTGTGTCTTCTACCACGTTTCTGTCTTGCAGAAGAACATTGCTTCTCCATACAGTGCTAACTATTGAAAGTCTGTTTATTTCATAGGAAAGATTAACAATGGTTAAAACTATACAAACAACAACATCTTCTGTACTAGGAAGACTAAAATAAAATCAAATAGTAATTGGCAAAACAAAGTGCTTTACGTGTTCATATCTGCTTTGTAATCACCAATTTGCGAAGTTCAGTAATTCATCGTTGATCTTGTACAAACTGCTTAAGATCAGAAGCAATAAACTGAGCTACAAAATGTGACATAGTAAATTACAGTAAGATGTGAGACTATGAAGTAGTCTCCCAAAGGAGGGAAGCCACGTTGTCATTCGGAGGAAAACTCAGTGATTAGTTTGAATGTTTTACGCACACTTCACTAAATATTTGTGCATGTATTCGCACATTAAACAGAATTTTTAGAACTTGCAGCACGTATTTTCCTAAATGAACACTTATAGTGCCAATTAATATCCCAATTTGATATTGACCGGAATTCCAATCTCCCTTCCTCTGCCAAAGGAAGCAGCCATAAGCCATGTATGAGGCTGGAGACATTTCACTGATTGCTTCGTCCATCTAGAGATCCATGGGTTAATGCCAACTATTTCTGTGCTCAGAGCTTTTAGCTGTTAATTCCCCCAGCTGCCTCATTAGAACGCTAGTGTTCTCCCATTACAAGAATGCAGAGCAGATCCTTTCTATGCCATTCGAGGGTTGTTCTCAGACTACTTTTGCCACCACCTTCTTCCTCTGATTTTGCTTTTGGACTTTTTTTTTTTTCTTTTTTAAATCTAGAATCTTGGTAAACTTGTACTCTCCTGAGGACTAAACCTGCATGTACCAAAAGGTGGTGGGTGAGCCACCATCAAGGTTGAGGGGTAATACACTGTCAAAGCATGTAGTCCATTCCATGGTCCTGTCCTTAGTTTTGCTCAGCATTCTTCTCCTCCCCCCCCCCCCCCCCCCCCCGGCAATAGGTAGTGGTGTCAAATACTCTACTCCTGTGCTTGGGTGGTCATTTAATGTGAATCGCTGCGGTACCTGCCTCCGCAGCTTCTGGTAGCTTTCCCAGCAGCAGAGAGAAGCTGATATTCTTGTTACTTTACTGATAACCGTAGGGTTCTGAATGGCTGAATGCAACTTACTGGTGTATTGTGAAATACACTGCTATTAGGGAAATCTCTGCGCAGCGGAAGCATTGCACCTGTTTCTCTGCATCCTTGGGAAGAGAACATTACATAGGCTTATATATGGAAGATTAACTCACTTAAAACTACATCTTAGACTTCATAAAAAACCTCCTGGATTAGGCCTCTCTGTGCTAGCCAGAGAGATGCTCTTGTGTTCACCACTAGCAAGTAGATTTATCAAACGCTGTGCTTGCAAGACACCTAGGTAGGTGTATGTGTGTGTGCACAACGCTCTTCTGCCACCTTTCTGACTTTTTCCAGATTGAGGAAATGGAAAATCTCTTGCTCTTCTGTCGTGCCTCCCTAATAGTAAAGGTGAGATATGGAATTTGAGTTAGAAATGGACAAACTGGTTAAGATTAAATGAGAACCAGTAGTAAAATTTTGCTGAATTTTCTACCTCTAGTTTCTAGGAGGGATTCTCCTCCTGCAACATCATAAAGGGAACTGAAAAAAACCCCCTTAAATTCTCTCTGGCAAGGTATCTGATGCAGGTATTGCATAAGGCTGCATTAATAGCTAAGCACAGGTCACGTTGCAAGCAATAGGTTAGAGGTGGGGCTGGGGATAGCATGGGTCTGCTGCAGGGGTAAAAAAATAGGGCCATAGTACGACAGTGAGTCTAGCTTGTGGTGTTGCCAATAGACAGCTAGGGATGGGTTGCTAAACCAAAGACCACTCCTTCAGGGCTTAGAGCTGCTTAGTTTCCCTCTTCTGGGTAGGGTTGCCAGGTGTCCGGTTTTCGACCGGAATTCCCAGGCGAAAGGGGACCCTGTCAGCTCCGGTCAGCACCTCTGACTGGACCGGTAAAAGTCCGGCCAGTGGTGCAGCGAGGCTAAGGCAGGCTCCTTGAGGTTCCTGGAAGCAGTGGCATGTCCCCTCTCCGGCTCCTGCGCGGAGGCACAGCCAGGCAACTCCGTGCACTGCCCCCACCCCAAGTGCTGGCTCTACCTCCCATTGGCCAGGAACTGCGGCCATTGGGAGCTGTGGGGGCAGCGCCAGCGGACAGGGCACCGTACAGAGCCGCCTGACCATGCCTCCGCGTAGGAGCCGGAGCGGGGACGTGCCACTGCTTGAGGTAAGTACCTCTCAGAGCCTGCACCCCTGACCCCCTCCTGCCCCTCAACCTCCTGCACCAGCCCTGATTCCCTCTCCCACCCTCCGAACCCCTCGGTCCCAGCCCAGAGCACCCTCTTACACCCCAAACCCTTGCCCCACACTGGAGCCCGCACCCTAATCCCCTGCTCCAGCCCAGTGAAAATGAGTGAGGGTGGGGAGAGAGCAACTGAGGGAGCAGGGGATGGAGTGAGCCGGGGCGGGGGTGAGGGAGGGGAAGGGCATTTGGTTTTGTGCTAGTAGAAAACTGTCAGTTCTACTCCTGGGCTACTTCTAAAGTGTGATGCTCCTTTTGTAGACACATTATGCTATCCACTCTAATCCAAAGCAGAAATCTAAGCATGAGGATGATAATCTCGCGCGCTCTCTCTCTCTCCCTCTCTCTCGCTCTCTGTAGGCCTGGTTAATATGAGGTAGTACTGAAAAATTCACTAGTAGACTTGCAGGCTAATATAACTTGGATTTTTCATTGCACTTTCTTTTATGCTATTAGTGCTATTTAAACCTCAAGTATATCTAAAATTAAAGATTATTTGCATTCTTGTTTCATGGCCCATTATTAGCAGTTACAAATTCAGCTTTTCTACAATTAAGAGCTACTCTTCTGTGACTGAGACTTCAGGTAAAGCAGAGAGAGAATTTATCAGGAGGCCAACACTTTTGGCTTTCCTGAGCAAGGAAGTCTCTGATTTATATATGTTGTACTTCTTGGAGAACCTCTTCACTGTATTTCTGCGAGGAGAGGTTAGACTATTTCTGCCAGCAGAGAAGTCCAGGGAAGAGGGAACTTTTCTGTACATGTGCTGGTGAGACGTGAAATTCAATGTGTATGAATAAGTATCAGCTGAACGGAATATGATTTCTCCACTCATCCTGTATCACTGCTGCTGTTCAGGCATTTCAGCGATTTTAATATGACATGGGGAACATGGAGGGTCCGCACCTGATGCACCTTCAGCTTCTCCCAACAGCTTCTAAAATGCAATTTTTCGATGCAAAACGAGCAGCAAATCCAGCTTAAAATCTGGGGGGCCAGCATGAAACTGATTTTTTGTTCAACGGGTCTACTCGCTTTTGTTGTAGCCTGCAAGGGAGAGAGACGGCAGTGATAAGGCTTGGGGTGCTGTGCTTGAATTTGACTGGGAATTCCGGTCGAAAACCAGACACCTGGCAACCCTACCCAGGAGAGGGGAACTAAGCAGCTCTAAGCCTTGAAGGAGTGGTCTTTGGTTTAGCAACCCAACCCATCCTTGTGGTCTATTGGCAACACCACAAGCTAGACTCACTGTCGTACTATGGCCCTATTCTTTTACCCCTGCAGCAGACCCATGCTATCCCCAGCCCCACCTCTAACCTATTGCTTGCAACGTGACCTGTGCTTAGCTATTAATGCAGCCTTATGCAATACCTGCATCAGATACCTTGCCAGAGAGAATTTAAGGGGGTTTTTTTCAGTTCCCTTTATGATGTTGCAGGAGGAGAATCCCTCCTAGAAACTAGAGGTAGAAAATCCCTGCCTGATAAATTCTAACGTTAAGCAAAAGACCTGGGACCTTGCCTCCAGCATGCAACTGTTACACAATGAGTAATATCTGCAGCCTTCTCTACACTGAGGTGCTTTAGCAATTGTTACCAATGGCCTGGACAATGGTTGTAAAATGTGTATGCAAACACTTTCACCACTGGAACTTGACCAACAGTGGGAAAGTTACTAAAGTCTCTAGATGCAGCTTGTTCGTTGATCCCAGGATTGGAATAGCAGGTTTTGCAGGTTTGCAAGCACCTCCTCACCTTGTGACTGTAACTGATGCTATTTGCTCCATACCCATGAGAACCTAAATATGTTGTTCAGATGCATTTGAAGTTGAAAGTTAACCGAATGCAGTTTCCTACAAATTTTGGTAGCTAAGAATACGTCTGCTAATTCATACTTGTGCAGACTCTCAGACTGCCAGAAATTATGACGTTCCAGCCAGATCCCCTTTAAATATCCCCAGAAGGATAATTTTTTTTATTTGATAAATGTAATCTTTCACTGTAGGCACACAAACTGATGGGGGGGGGGAACATTTCCATCAATAATTGAAATTTAGGCAGGCAAAGAAAACAGTCCCTTGAGAACTTATTAGTTGGATTTAAGGAGATTTACTTTGTATATTTTGAAATGTAAAGTTGCCAATTGGTGTTCTTAATGGTTATAAAGCTTTAACTTTTCAATTTTCAGTGTCTGTAATTGTCTGACCTCCCCTCATAACTTCCCATAACTTTGAAAATTTAAATAAAAATGCTTAAATAAACATTGATATTAGCCATCTATATCTATATAAAAACTGAAAGGTTGGCCTGGCCCAATTTGAGTCGTCCTGAAAGTCGTTGGCAAAATGTCATCATTCAAGTCCAGGATTTGGCATTTGGTCCTACTCAGCTTTAGATATGTACCATTTGGGTGCTGCCAAGTACCATTTTAGTAATATTGATCATAGTCTTTATAGACTACTTCAGTCTTTTTTTTTTCTTTTTTTTTTCCCTGAACACTCCCATTTTAAAGGATCTATTTGAGAAAACAAAGGGTTTGACTTCCCTTTTCATAGATACCAAGGGCAAAAGGGACCATTGTGATCATCTAGTCTGACCTTCTGTAGAACATGGACCACAGAACTAGGGTTGCCAACTTTCTAATTGCACAAAACTGTACACCCTTGCCCTGCCCTGCCTTGCCCCTTCCCTGCCACTTCTCTGAGGCCCCGCCCCCGCTCACTCCAGCCCCCTCCCTTACTATCCTCCACCCTGATTCACTTTCACTGGTCTGGGGCATGGGACTGGGATGTGGTAGGGGGTGAGGCTCCAGCTGGGGGTGCAGGCTCTGGGGTGGGGCCAGAAATGAGGGGTTCAGGGTGCAGGAGCAGGTTCTGACCTGGGGCAAGGGGTGTGAGCTCTGGCGGGGTGGCGCTTATCTCAGGCGGCTCCCGGTCAGTGGGGCTAAGGCAAGCTCCATGCCTGCCCTGGCTCTGTGCCGCTCCCGGAAGCGGCTGGCATGTCCAGCCCCCAGGTGGCAGGTCTGCATGGAGTGTGCTGCCTGTGTCCGTAGGCACTGCACCCACAGTTCCCAGCCAATGGGAGCGCTCGGGGCGGGGGCAGCATGCTAAGCTTCCTAATCGCACCTGCGACTAGGGGCTGTTGGGACATGCTGGTTGCTTCTGGGAATTGTGCAGAGCCAGGGCAGGCCAGGAGCCTCCCTTAGTCCCGCTGTGCTGCTGACCAGACTTTTTATGGCCCCGTCAGCGGTGCTGACTGGAGCTAGCAGGGTCCCTTTTTGAGTGGGCATTCTGGTCGAAAACAGGACACGTGGCAACCTTACATAGAACTTCCCCATAAGAATTACTTTTGCACAGAGTATATCTCTTTAAAAAGACATCCAATCTTTAAAAATGGTCAGTGATGGCCACCACGATGCTTGGTTAATTACTCTGACGGTTAATTTAACCCTGTCATTATTATTGAGCTAGGGTTCAGTCACCAGTTGACAGTAAGGCTCAAAGGAGGAGATAGGGTTCTTTTCTACTTGTAGTTTTCATCTCTGCAGGAGTAAGTCAATAACAAACAAATTTACACTAACAAACACAAAGCATGCAATCAGATGGCCACACTTCAGTTGAACATTAACACACCGATTAAACATTTCTACAAAATTTAACTCCTTCATGAGTTAATTTTGTTCAGTATGTACTCCGTTTGGAAAAGATTAAGACTCTAGGCCTAACAGGTCCTACCTCCAGTTTGTTGTGTGGCAATGTGCAAGTGGCTTTCTCTGTGGGTCATTGTACTTGTTTGAGGAGGCTGGGCTGCTGTGCCCAATCCCACAGGTCTCGGAAGTAGGAGATGATGCATGCCTCCCCTTCCTGAAACCAAAAATCCCAGCCTGCACTCTACATCACAGAATGCCAGTAAGTGTTTGGCGTTCTGAAACACTTACTCCAACTCAACACTTGATACAGCTACTTAATTCCAGATAAATTTCTTCTTCTCTTCATTGCTGACCTCCAAATAAATTGGAGTGTCTGGAATAAGGCAGTGTACATTCCTGTGTTGGATTTTCAAGTGACCCTAAGGATGTCATATGTCCATATCTCATTGAATTACAAGACTTTTTTTTTTTTTTTGGACTCAATTTCCCTTAATTGGATTTGTCGGTCTTTGAAAAATGGTCAGTTCCCATTATCTTTAAATAATCCATCCCATAAAAAAAAATCCCTTTTTATTCCCCCTTAAGTAAATTCTAAGAGCTTCAGCAATCGTAATAATGATCACACAACCTAAATAAAGAGCAGTGCATAATAGTCTTAGGCTTCTGTCTGTTTGAAGGAGTTATCAGTTTCCCTTTCACTAAACAATCTTAAGCAAGACATCAGTCACCAGCAGCAATCTGGAAAGACTGAACCTTCCATAATTGAAAGGTTAGTTGGACATGTAATAAAGTCAAATTAGTAATTGGTTTTGATAACAAATGCTACTGACTTGATATGCAGATTATAGCCGCGTGTGTGTGTGTACGCACGCACGCGTGCACACACAAATAAAAAAGGTCAGGCCCAGTATTATTCAAATTATTATATAGTTGGGAACCCTGATGTGCACAGTTACAACACTCTCGCTATAGGAACTCTTCTATATTTACAAATAGTTTATTAATACATTTAGCACAGTCACAAACACCCCAACTCCGTAAGGTAGGTAGATAATACCGACTGCACATGCATATGCTCACACCATCCCTTGCAGAACAATGTGGAATGTTAGCCATTATCATCACCATCACCTTCCCCGTCATCACCAGTGGCCATCATTCTGGTACCTCCCAAGTACTACATCTCCTCCTCCTCCTCCTCCTACTGCCCTTAGGCAGGAATGCAACTTTTAAAATATGATACGCTGACACCAGTGTGTGTGATGCATATTCAATAGTATTTTTTGTATATCCTCACCTTACTAATGTTGGAGTGTCCTTTTATAGGTTAATATATCAATTATTTCAATTGATCATATATGTCAATTTGTTGCCGTGGCCCTCTTGTGGTTAGGTATCTGTGAATGTCGCTCATGTACCTGTTATGTATGTCAGTTCATTGCCATGGCACACTTATGATTGGACTCTTTGGGTACTCTTGTGGTTGGTTGTTCCTGTGGTCAGAAATTGCCCTTAAATACTCTATTTTCAGCTCCCTGGTACTCTGGGTTTTCTGTTGGGCTATTTATCTATTCAAAGTTCATAAGCCTCAGCTTTATGCTAACTTGTTGAAGCTAACGTTTTACAGGATACTGGCCTGTAGGTTCCTTTCATTACTGCTCAATATAATGCAAAGCAATGAGTATGATAAACCGAAGGTAGCTCTATGGGCTACAAGATGGATTGCAAAGCCAATTTCTATTTCAGTATTTATAGGGTGCACCCTAGAGGGAGAAATATTTTCTCACAGAACCCCACAGTATAGCAGCCAACCAATATTCTCTGCCAAACTAAAAGATTACAAAACATGCCTTTTAGTGATTGAGCTCTGAGTCTATCTGTTTAGTTTAACCTTTTCTTTAAGGAGTGACTTGATGGCAGTCTGTAAGTACCTACATGGGGAAGAACTTGTCTATAATGGGCTCTTCAGTCTAGCAGAATGAGGTATAACATGATCCAGTAACTGGAAGTTGCAGGTAGACAAATTCAGACTGGAAATAAAATCTGAATTTTTAATGCTGGGAGTAATTAACTATTGCGACAATTTACCAAGGGTTGTGGTGGATTCTCCATTACTGACCATTTTTAAATGAAGATTGGATGTCCCTCAAAAGACATACTCTAGGAATTATTTTGGGGAAGTTTTGTGGCCAGATTAGATGATTACAATGGTCCTTTCTGGTTTTAGACTTGATTCATAGATTCCACGTCCCCAGTCCTTTCAGTTTACCCTATGAGAAAAATCTGGGGTCAGTGGGTTGTGAACCATTCCCTGAAAGGCAAGTGAGTCTCTCGCTAAACTCACTGTCTCCAGATGTGAACTAGGCTCTCAATGAGTGTGTTCCAATAGATTATAACCCTCTGGGTGAGGCATGAAGACACAGTCCACACCATAAAAAGCAGGTCTAGATTGGTGGAGCAAACCTGGTATTGCACTTGGAAACCAACTGGAAGCCAGAGCAATATACTATCTGCTAGAGCAGAGGTGGGCAAACTATGGCCCGTGGGCGACATCTGGCCCGTGGGACCCTCTTGCCCAGCCCCTGAGCTCCTGGCCAGGGAGTCTAGCCCTCGGCCCCTCCCCTGTTGCTCCCCGTTCTCTGCAGCCTCTGCTCGCTGCACCGCTGGCGCAATGCTCTGGGCGGCGGGGCTGGGACCTCTTGCCGGGCAGTGCAGCTGCAGAGCCGCGGCTTGACCTGGTGCTCTGTGCTGCGCGGTGGCATGGCTGGCTTCGGCCTGGAGGCATGGCTGTCTGTCCTGGCGCTCTGTGCGGTGCAGCTGTATCGCTGCCAGCCACTGGCGCTCCAGGCAGCGCAGTAAGGGGGCAAGGAGCAGGGGGAGGTTGGATAGAGGTCAGGGGAGTTTGGGGAAGTTGTCAGGGGGCGAGGGTGTGAACAGGTGGTAGGACAGTCAGAGGGCAGGGAACAGGGTGGTTGAATGGGGGAAGGGGTCCTGGGTGGGGCAGTCAGGAAGGAGAGGGGGTGTTTGGATGCAGTGGCTGGGGGCAGTCAGGGGCAGGGGTTCCTGGGGAGGTCGAGGACAGGGAGTAGGGGCCGTGGATGGGAGCAGGGGTCTCGGGGGGACTGTCGGGGAACGGGGGGGGCCGGATGGGAGCAGGGGTCTCGGGGGGACTGTCGGGGAATGGGGGGGCCGGATGGGAGCAGGGGTCCCGGGGGGGCCGTCGGGGTGAAAAGCGGGGGGAGGGGAGGGTGTCGAATGGGGAGGGGGCTGGGCCTTGCCTGGCTGTTTGGGCCTCCCTAACTGGACTTCCATACAATTTCGGAAACCCGATGTGGCCTTCAGGCCAAAAAGTTTGCCGGCCCCTGTGCTAGAGGCACCAGCTAAAATTTCCAAGTGATCTCTTTATTCCAGAATTGCTCATTGCAAGACTCTTTTGGAGGTGCAGGTATGAGAGAACTGACATCTACTCTAAAACTTGTTTCTGTTTTTTGTGTTTTTTAATCTTGCCATATACAAATAAGGAATTGAGAGCACACTTGGCCGCTGCTGGTACCTTGGCATCCAAAAGTGAATGAAACTACTTTAACGCTTCAGGTTGAAAACTAGAGTGAGAAAAGGTAGATGCTCCTATTCTGCCAAGAGAGCAGATATTGCCTCTGGCTTCCTTGTGTAGTCTTCTGTCCCAGTTTACAAGCACACTTGTTAGCTGGCTAAAATTCAGTCCCACTTGCTCTTGTCTCAGTCCGAATGCCAGTCAGGTACTCTGTAAGAGATGATTAAACTGAGTCCCAGGAAACAGAAGCAGAGCTAGGTGTCTTCTGCTTACAGGTGATATTGTAATTCAGCTGACCCCAATACAATTGCTTGGGTTGGAGTGAATAAACCTCTCTGTCAGGGTGGGCAGAGCTTCTCCATCTGACTGTTTTAGTGAAGATGGTTTTTGAAAACTGAACTGAAGGAGCACCTCTCTGGACATACCGACGTTAGGAGCAAAAGGTACATGTGAAAACCTGAGTTTAGAAGTACAGCATGATGACTGAGACACCTTCCTTGTGGATAGCATTATTCAGTGGCAAAAAAACTACATTAATGCAGAGTTAAGGTTGCATGGTGATCGGTCATCGTGCTGCAGAACATGGAGCTGAGCAAAATTCAAACTTCAGAAAACGAGGAGAGGCAGAGTGAAGATTCCCCAGGCAACCTTAACTCTGTTCTCATTCAGCAATGCCCCAGTGTGCCCCATGAACACTGATACGTTTTACTCTGTCCATCCCACAGTTCACCTCCTTTTACAACCCATTCATTCATCACAAGATTCCATCTTAATGCTATTGAATGATAAGAACTTGCCAGCCTGTGGATTTTAGAGCACTCAGAAGCGTCTTCCTTTAAACAGGAAGGATAGAATATTTGTTTTGGGGAGGGGCTCCTCTACCTATCTGTCTACAGTATAAGAGGCTCTGAAAGATGTGAGGTGTCATGTTCTCAACTAAAAATGAGGATACCCAATGGAGATGCATACAACCAGAAAGCCTAGCTCTGACATGGGTGAACTACTCCATCACTCTCGGGATGTACCCCTCTTCCCTCCTGAGTGCTTTAGGGTCTGTGATATGCATGAAGTATACCTGTTCTCAGCTCCCCACTCAAAGGGGCAGGGCTTCCCCAGATCCTGATTCGTATGGGGGCAAGGTGGGGGCCTCCAACCAGGGCAAAAAAGGATGTCTGTCCCACCCCGAGAACCCAGCTCGGATGGGCTCGGTGGGAGGGGAGGGGGTCCAACCTCTGTAGCTGGGCACAGCCCCCTCCAAATCCTGGTGTACACATGGGAGGGCAGTGAGGGGTTCAGGCACCTCCAGATGGGGAAGGCCCCCTGTATCTCAGATCATATGAGAGGGGGCTCAGACCCTTTAGAGGGACAATAGCTTCACAGATCCAGGCCTACACACTGGAGGGGAGAATGGGGCTGACAGGTGTCCTGGCCCCTGCTCTCTTCCTGTCACTCAGCCCCCCCCCCACCATGTTCCCCTTTCTGCTGTCCCACTTGTTCACTCCCCTGAGCCCCCAACTTCTCCTCACCCCTACCACCCATCCCCTTCTCTTTCCCCCTAGTCTCCCATCCCTTTCCTCCCAGGAAGCATTCACCTCTTTATCTTTTCCCCCCCAAAGATTGATTACATTTCTCCCCTCCACCCCCACCCTATATAAAACTGCCACTCATAACTCAAATTGTAGCAGTGTCCAGCTGATCTATCCAAACCTCTGGCAGAGTCTTAGTTGGGGACTCGTGATTAATGTCAGGGGGACTGGAACAATTTGTATAATGGGGTGCTGAGAGCCATTGAACCAAATTATAAACCCTGGATATGATGGACACCACTTTAAGCCAGGGGGTGCAACAGAACCCCTAGTTCCAGCACCTATGATTAACGTACCTTTCTGTTAACATAGTCATCAAACTCAAGGACGGGTGTGATTCATCCAGTCATCCGTATCTGTCAGCTTGGTACTTTGTACGGTTAGTTAAAAGGAGACTTAGCTCTTAGTCAAATGACCCCAAATTTGGATCACTAATGCTGTTCCATGCCCCCATGAGGCACACCAGATTTCAAAGCAATCTAATTAACTGCTCACATAGAGCACTTATAGGAGTCAAGCTTTAAAGCATGTGGAATGGCAGGAATAGAAAAACCTCTAGCCATTTTTCTGCATTGGCATAGGCATGGTGGAGGGGAAAAAGGTACATTTTTCTTAAATATTGTTCTCTGTTTTGGGTCCCTCAAAGATTTTAAGTAGGGGCCACCTGCTACCTTGGGTAACAGTCAACAGACTGCTACCATTTTGATCCACTAATAACCAATAGTTTGATCTCTAGCTGTGGGCAAAAACTAAATAAAATAAAATAGCCATTTTTAACAAAAGTTTCTAGGCTGGTTATTTTTTCCAGGACCATGTCTCTCGATTTCCACACTGAAGGAACTCCAGATTTGTGACCTTATCCTGCAACTTCCTGAGGCACGCTGAATTCCGAACAAACCCCACTAAGCATGTCTATTTTAGAGGACTTAGCAAAGTCAACCTTTAGTTAGAGATGTTTAAACTATAGTGGTGCTGGTGAGCCAATATAAAATACCAATCTTAACACTGAAAGCTTCACAAACACACTCCTGCTGGTAGGAGTTGAGGTGGATGACATCAGTCTTTCTGTGCTGCTTCTAAAATGTACATCTGTTCCAGTTTAAAAAGAAAAAGAATATTGGACCAAAGCAATGGGTCAACAGTGAGCTCCTGTTAACAAGATACTACACTTTGCAGCAAACCTACAGTGCCAAAAGTGAGTTCCTTTACAAAGTATAGCCTGTAGAGCTTTTAGACTAACAGATTTGCACTTAATAATGGCAAGTGAGGGGTAGAACAGAATTCTTGTTAAGGAATTTTGCATTCATTTGTGGAAGTGCCTGGACCTGCGTCAAGCTCTTTGATCTATGTTTGTTTAGCTCCTGTTTTCTTTTTAAGATATCACATGCATTTGAGTAACTCAAATTACACCTTAAGTGATCCTTCACTCGACTGTACTCAGACCTGTGCTCAAAGTGCCACAAGTTGGGTAACTTCTTTAGATAGTAAATTTATCTAAGTGGGGAGGAGAACAAGCAAACCTGGAAGCATTCTTACATACCATCAGACACAAATGTGACTGTCAATAGTTAGGTATTCAAAGGTAACTTTGAATCATCTGCACTTTTTTTTCCTATAACACTATTTTGGTCTGTGTTGCAAAAATCAAAGGCACGGTCACTTTCTGTATTAAAAAATGCGAAATTGCCAACTTCAGATGAAGGATACAATTTTTAAGAAAGGCACTGAAAATCTGTCTGAGGCTGAGTTGCTTTTGAAAATCAGACTTTCGTGCATAACTCACTTGGATACTCTCTTGAAAATACTCCCTGAAATCTGGACTTTGTGATCATGCATGGAAAAGCAGTTTTTTCCTCAGCTAGAATATTGGGGAGGAAAGCTAAAAGGAGTGTGATGACAAAAAAGATGACTGAAATAGGCATCTTGTCAAGCATTGAAAAGTGTAAATTTCAAAACAACCTCTTTATTCCTCCCCATCCCTACCCAACATATGAACATACGTACTCCTCTGACCAAAAAAATTGTTTATTTAAAAGAAATACTTTAATCAGTTTAAATTCCTATCTGAGAGTGTTACTGGATTCATGTGTTTTTAATGCACCCACTTCTGTGGCATTTAGACTCCAGCAATCACCCAGATTTTTATACTATCTTAATTAGAAGGAATCTTTTTCTGTGCTTAATTGACTAATGTCGAATTGTCACTTGTTACACCAGCCACCTGCTGTAACTTTAGAATAAAGTAGTAACTTCATGGAGAGTGATTCGGACCATAAAGGGTTGTAACTACATGTCTTTTCTGTAACCTATAGACTTTAATGTTCCCTGCTGACCAGCAGGTACTCTGCATTTCTCTCCACCTTTAAGCCACCAATGTTTACACCTAATACCAGTTCCAAAAACAGAATAAATGTTTCACTTAAATCTCATAAATTAGCTATGCGTACTCAATACGGGTTGCAAAGAGATTGTAGATAAACCCTTCTAGTCAGCACAGGGAAAAATCTACCAGCATAAGTCCTTGTGTGTACACTCTCTTATTTTGGAATAAGAGTCGCTATGCAGGGAGTTTCATAGGGTTGCCACATGTCCGGTTTTCTACTGGAACGCCCGGTTGAGAAGGGACCCTACCAGTTCTAGTCAGCACCGTTGACAGGGCTGTTAAAAGTCCAGTTGGCGGCACAGTGGGGCTAAGGCAGGCTCCCTACCTGTCCTGGCTCTGCACGGCTCTTGGAAGCAGTTGCATGTCCTTCTTCTGGCTCCTGGGCATGGGGCAGCCAGGGCGCTCCGTGCACTGCCCCTGCCCCAAACACTAGCTCTGCAGCTCCCATTGGCCTGCAGACGGGGCAGTGCGCAGAGCAGCGTAGCCGTGCCTCTGCATAGGAGCCAGAGAGAGGACCTGTCGCTTCTGGGAGATGCACCCCTTTCCCCCTGCACCGTAACCCCTTTCCCAGCCTGCTCCCCCTCCCGCCCTCTGAACTCCTCTGTCTCAGTCCAGAGCATCCTCCTGCACCCCAAACCCCTCCCCCAACCCCATTCCACAGCCCACAGCCCCAGCCCAGAACCCCCTCCCCCAGTCTGGAACCTGCATCCCCAGCTCAGAGCCCATACCCCCTCCTGCACCCCAACCCTCTGCCTCCGCTTGAAGCCCCCCCTATACTCCAAACCCCTCATCCCTGGCCCCACTCCAGAGCCCTCATCTCCTCCTGCATTGCCATCCCCGGTGCCCCAGTCGAAAGCCCCCTCCCCCAACCCTGAACTCCTCCTTTGTGGCTCCACACTAGAGCCCACACCCCCAGCTGGAGTCCTTATCCCCTCCTGCACCCTAATCCCCTGAGCCAACCTGGTGAAAATGAATGAGTGAGGTGAGGGTGGGAAGAGCAAGCAACAGAGGGAGGGGGGTTGGAGTGAGCAGGGATGAGGCCTTGGAGAAGGGGTGGAGCAAGGGTGTTAGGTTTTGTGTGAGTAGAAAGTTGGCAACCCTAGAGTTATAGCAGTGTAACTATAAATATATACATACATTTCCTCAAGTGGACAGGCCCTAACAGCCTGTCATAGGTTTTGTCCTATACATCTGTTTGGGTTTTTCGTATATGTTTTTGCAACTGAGCAGCTACTCCTCTGCTACCACTAAGGTAAGGCCTCTACCCTCTGACTTCCTTGAGACCTGCAGAGAAGTCCCCAGAATGTCTTCTGATCCATCCTTCCTGCTCCATGCTGTCTAGTCATGGATGAAGGTACCTCTCCCATCCCTCCACACCCCTCTTTAGTGGTCTAGGACATACTGTATAGAGTTGCCCTCGCTGGGTTCCAGAAAACATAATTATGAAATAAACAGTGAAGTTCACTGAACATGACTTGCAAAGGACACAGTACTGGGCTTGTATTTTTTTTTTTGTTCAAAAATTCAGTTTTTTCTACCCTGGAAGACACTACAGTTTGAAAAATAGCGAAGTGATGACACTGAATATCAAAAAACTGAAATGAGAATTTTTTTTCAGTATTGCATAAAATTTGGGGTGGCTGTCTTGTCAGCACCACTGTGACTTCAGTGGGTAACGCTTCTGGAGAAAAGAGAGCTTTTGTTAAAGAACTCAGTAAATGACCGCTCCCTAGGGTTTTTCTAGAGTTTCTGAGGTGATGTATTGTGAAAACCTGACACACGCTGAGATTCCAGCTTATAGCAGGGAGAAAATGTGGAGAAGCTTGTCCGAAGTATTTAAAACAAACGGACAAAACCTTCCATGCTGCCTTCTGTGCATCATGAAAAAGCATGAGCCCTCTCTTCAAAATAGTCTGGAAGTTGCCTTTTAACTCTGTTTCTAAAATGTTGGCAGGTTACCATCTTTGCTGCTTTACTCTTAACTACTTTGTACAGCTTTCTGCTTGGATTTAAAGCCTTTGTCTGGCAGATGGAACATGTAAAACTTGGAAAAGCCTCTGTGTTGGCAGAGTGACCATACCATTGCAATCTTCCCATTGCCTTGTATGGTTGCAAGCTGAGGCAGAGACTGTATTGCACTCGAAGTGCATAATTTGCCCTTTTCCCCAGCAAATATAAAACAAGAAGGTGATGCACCAGAAGACTGAACTGGTGTCTGGCTGTAATTAAGTAGCAGCTTGCACTATTGCATAGTAAATGTTGGAATCTTTTTGTGCTTAGGAGCAGTTATTTCCACACACTCTCTAATGTTGAGAAACTGATTCAGACACAGTAGAAATGTTCAAGATGCACACCTGAAAATGTTCCCCGAACTTGTTTCTCTACATGGTCACAAAAAAGATATACTAAAGTCTGAGAGATTATAGTCTGTTTTTGAAGTGTAGATTTATTGCTTAGTAGGGAGCCATATAAAACATGGGTCTATGATGGCCACTGAAATCTGATCTGCGATGGTTATACCTCTTTCATGGGGCCTAGATGAGAAATGCCTCTTCCAGAATTATGGCACTTGAACCTTCATTAGAGTTTGTATACATTGTTTGAGCTGATAGCCATCTTTTTTATTTCTTGAATGTGCTAACACTTGCAACAGCATGTGACCTTGTGGTCACAGTCTTCACAAGCTTCTAGAATTCCTCTTCTCCAGTCCTATATGAAGCCTGTGACCGAGCAATAACTTGGCTCTTGCAAACCTCCTTATGATCTGTGCTGTTTAGCTTACAACAAAAGAGCTTTCAACCGTAGGCTACATACAGTTAAGGTCTCTTAGGCAGGTATTCTAAAAAACAGTAAAGTATAAAATGATGTTGTGATATAATGAACCTGTTTAAATATCTGAAAATGTATGAAGATGCATTGAGTAATATCTGTTCTAGAAGTACAGAAAATATTTGAATAGCTAAGAGTAGCTGACATATTTTGTTGGTTCAGCTCATGACAATGTTCAAAATAAGCTAATGGTTGGACTAATATTGTCACTCAAAGCATTTGCAAAAGGAAAAAAACAAAAATAGTAAACTGAAACTTTAACTCATGAAATCAACTTCTATAAAGGAAACCTGAAAATAAGTAGGATTATTTACATACCAGATAGTTGCTGGTATCCACTAGAATTGGTTGGAAAAATTATTTTCCTTCTGCAGCAGAAAGAAATCTTTTTGAAGGTGAGAGAAATCATTCTCTGTTTCCCATAGAAACTCTAGACTTCCTTTCCCAGCAAACTTGTTTTAGCTCAATCTGTAGAGGAGAATGAGGACACAATGTGACCAAACTACAATTCCTGTGAGGCACTGTGGCAGTATATCAAAATGGAAATTTTTTTAGTTGAACAAATTAATGCTCCAAAACAAACATCAAAAATTTTCATATAAATTGGACACTTTTTGCGAAATTTTGTTTTGTCAGTAACCTAATTTTCAGTCAAAACACTTCAGATAGGTAACAGCACTAGTCAAATATTTCCTACCTATCAAAGGTAAACGGAAAGGTCATATTAATCTCTGAGATTCTTTGCAGAGTACAAATGAAGCAGTGTAACTAAAATTTGGCACTTTAAAAATGTGTGCAGTTAATGAGCAGAGCATCTAACATTATTACATACACCTGTGTAGTTGCTACTCAAGCTTTTAGTATTTGGTGTTTGAATCTGAGACACAATGAATTAATTGATCACTATTTCAGTGCATGAATTTGTGTGTTATGAGTGATTTTAAACACGTTCTCTACATCTCAGGCATACACCACTTCTTCCTGCCCTGACTGAGTCAAATATTACATGGTCAATTTACTGCTGCACAAGTGTGATGTGAGACTCCTCGCTCTTACTCCTGAGACTGTTTTGCTCTTGTCTAAGTGCATGTGGACCTCAAGAGGGCAGAATATGTTTCAACACCAGTCTTCCTTTTTATGTGATGGCACTATTCACCAAGTCGTACTTTAATCTGACTCTTACTTTCCTGCTCTTAAATTCCTTTGCTCTTCCTATTGATCATGCTGCTCAAATGCAACATTAAATATCAACTCCATAGATATTAGCCAACTATGTGGGATTTTACTGTATTGCCAAATCCTAGTCGGTGAGTTGAAATGGCCACAGCCTAGAATTAAAAAACTAAGACGGGAATTGCTATTTTTGTGAGTGGGGTTTACTCAAACAACCAAAACGCTGAAGGTATTTTGATGAGTTCAAACTCAAAACTTGGATCTAACACACTAACCAACCTCCCACCCACCACACATACCTCTCCCCAAAATGGACAGGCTGACTAACAGGCTGCTTTATAAGAATACGGAAGGTGCCAGAACTCCAAGGCAGTGGGCATGCAGAAAGAGTTCCCAACTGTGCCCTACTTTTGAGTTAGGGGAATAACTGACACAGTAGGGTGTTCCAGGTTCCATACCAGAATTAGTATGTGAATATGGAAAAGGGTGTAAGCCCTGAGATGGTGAAGTATTTAGATGACATGAGACTAGGTTAGTTGAGCTAGTAAAACACTACCCTTAAGAGGGAACAAGTAAAGTTATGTAAACAGGCAAAACAATTACATATGAAATTGTTGACATGCAAAATAGTGCACATTAGAAGGAATCCTTTGAAATATTCATTCACATGTTATCGGACTGTGGACTAAAGATTTGGCCTATTCCCTATGTGCAATACCCTCTGCATTTTAGGGAATGCTGGCGGTTTTGGAAAAACGCAGAGAGCTTCAACCTTACCCCAGCCTGAACTTGAGTCTGCTGGAACAAACTCTCTAAAGCTTTTATTGAATGCCTAACTACTTAGAAGGCATCCAACAACTTCTAAAATTGGTCTCTAGATAAAAAAATGTGTATATAGGCAGACATAGAGGCAGAAAATCCAAAAGCTGAATAGCTCTTCAAAATAGTAATATTTTGTTTTAAGATTAAATGTTAGTGTAAATTAAGACATTGTAGTAGAAAACATTGTGCTTCTAACTACATAAACATCATACGTTTGTGGCCCTTGATGTTATATGTATACACGTTCAGGGTACTGTACTTATCAAAGGAGATGAATTATTTTAGTGGTGGTGCTGCTTTGTTTGTTTTATTTGACAGTAATCCCAAATTTTGAAATGCCAGTGAAGCATTCCAGGGCTAGGCCAAGCAAATGGAACTGGCTAATAAAAGCTGTGCATAGTTAAGAAGTAGTAACGTTGGATTCTTTCATTTGTCACACTTATCACAACTTAGGAAACTTTGACATTCCTCGTAAAGCTTCTAAGTTTTTTTTTTTTTTTTCCACTTCTAAAATTGCTAGTTCTGGTAAACACTAAATTTGCTAGCAAAATGACTTTAACTCCTAACTTTCATAGATTGCCCCAAGGAATTGGTGTAAAGTTCTTCCCCCCTCAAATTTATTGTTCTCTAATGGTGTGTCACATTAGAGTTTGAGATTTCAAAGATGAAATAATATGCTTTATATTATTGTAGCAGGGATATTTTGGTAAACTGCTTTAAGACAAGAGAGGTATGTGGTCTTAAATCAGTGCAGATGTATGACTGGGGGTGATGTCACTAGAAGATTATTGCTTTCCTCCTCACTGCAGTGTTCACAAATGAATACTCAAGAATATTGCTGTGAAACAAATAAGTCTTGATAAATTATGCAGTCTTGCCTAGAATAATGGTTTTGAAGTAATTTATGATCTTCCACTGGTGTCCTGGAAATGTAGGGGAAATTAAAGTACAATCTAAAGTCGACATATTGGTCTAGTATTGTTCAGAAACACATTAAAATTTCTTGCAGTAATCCAGACTTCTGTACTTAGAATGGATTTAACTCGTGTTCTATCTTGGGAATCAGTGAAACAAATAAATAAATGCTGTATTCTTCTAATTTGTTTAGAACTGAATAAAAATCACAGCAAGCATGCCTTTTTATAAAAATAAGGCAATGTTTTATGGATGTTACTTTTTAAATATTAACTTAAAATTGTTGCAGTACAAAACTGACTTCTCTCTTCACCCTCTTTCCCACTCTCCCTGATCTATCTGAATGCTCAAGCCAATAAAAATAATTCCTTTCGGGGTGCTGCTACTACACTATAGCAACTTTAGAATATTTCCTGCAGACTCCAGCCAATTTAGGTCTTGATGTACCTACAAAATTCATTCTGTGCAAGATAGAAGCTTTGGCACGTGTCAGCTAAATTAATATGAATCTTCTGAAATGTGTTCAAGAATTGAGGCAAAATCTATACTGAAAAATAAAATTTGGAGTTGCCTTCTGCCAATCTAGCAAGAACAGCCCTCATGAGAACTGAATGTAAACTTTTGACAAGTGGAAGTTAGATGGTCTTGGCCATGCCTATTGTTTGCATGTTTAAAGATATATTCTATATGGGTGTCCTAGCGGCTGTACTAAAAGGGCATCATGTCATAGTCTAATAAAGAGAGCCTTGTTTGGTTCTTAAAATGGTCTTTTCCAGTATGAGTAATACAAGGTTTAAGTATTAAATTTTAAGTTATCTTTTACAGATAAACTAGCAGCATGCCACGCAACTCAAAGTAATAGTGTACAAATCCAATACTTTTATTAACAGTAGTGTTTATTTTAGGTAGCTGTTGGTTTTCTGATGCCAAATCTCACTGTGGATAAGGAAATCTTCTCTCTGACGACTTGCTTAAGGAGCTGTTAAGGCTATTTCAAAGGCTTTATTAGAAATGCCATTCCTTTCCTAGAAGCAGAGTACTTTTAAGTAATAGGATCCATTGTTTTGCATAACTGAAGTACCTTTGAAACCTATAAATTAATTTTTAAAAAAACGTTTTGCTGTCACTCTAAGCAAGCCTACTTTGCAGAAAGAGTAAGTGGCACCTTTCTAGATGGTGCCCGTGATGGGGTGGACTAGGCCGAAAGGTCCCCTGCTGGAGGCCTCAGGGTACTGCCACACCTATTCAAGGAAAGGAGCAGTGGAGAGGTCCTCCAAGTGGCCTAGAGTGGTTATGACGAAGCAACCAATCAGAGGGGCTGCTGGAGTGGCCAATCAGGGGCTAGGAGGGCCATATAGAAGGAGCCGCAGAACAGAGCAGCAGTTAGTTGCTGCTTGGAGCTGGAGGAGAAAGGACTGCATACCTGGCTGGAAGAGCAGCTAGACCAAAGACAGTCTGCTGGCAGGGACTGGGGAGTGAGACGCTCCTGGCTGGCTGCTAGGGCTGAGCCCAAGACAATCTGCTGGCGGGGAGCATTGAGGGAGCTCCTGGCTGGCTGCTGGGACTGGGGAGGGCCTGAGCACAGCAGGGCCGCAGGAAGATACTGTCCCATACCAGGGCCGGGGCTACTCACTGCAAGAATGCAGACACACTCAACCAGAAGGGGCGCTTGTGAGATGTAGGTGCCGACCCTGTTACAGTGCCCATGTGATGGAGTGTCTTCTATTATACAGAAGCAGCATGTTGGTTAGAGAGCACTCTATTTTGGAGGCATCTGGGTTGTTAGTTTGTCTTTTTGATACGGCCTATCTGTTCAGACGCAACTTAGCTTTTCAAAGATCTCTGAATGAGCCGATAATCATATTTCTTGTTGTAGTGGACATGGCGTTCAAAGCCTGTGTGCGAAGTAGTTTACATGCAGTTTAGGACATTATCATATTGTAATACAATTTATGTGTGTCTCTCTTGCTTGCCGAAATAAAAATCTAGCATTCCTAGTTTGAAGACTTCACACTGTAAAATGATGCACAGTTTACATTCAGGTTGATTTCTAAAACACGCAAATTCCTGTAACTTCAGGAGTCAGCGGTGGTTCTTCAAGAAGTCATTTAGCTATTCCGCTGTTGATAGCTTACAAGGAAAAATCCAGTTAATAGTTTGGCCTTGTGCTATGGGACATGCATATTTGCAGCCTGACACTCATCCCGATTTGAGTGGAGTTGGGGTGAAAGTTAAACATCTTAGTCTGTTTCCCTCTATTCCTCCCTCCCGCGTGGTTCTCCCCCCATCCCCCAACAAATTCTCTTTGGAGTGCAGCTCTATTGACTAGGTTGCCAATTTTGGTTGGAGGTATTCCTGGAGTTTTCATCACATGACCTAATCTTTAATTCCTGGAGACTCCAAGACAATCCTGGAGAATTGGCAACCCTATATGGTGACAAAAGTGGAAAGTGCTAGTATAGAGACCCTGCCACCCCACTAACCACCATGTCCACTCCTGCTCTGAGGTCTTGATGACTCTGTGATTAAAAGCTATATCAGTTGCCATGCCCATCTACACCAGTGGGGAATGAGAGTTGGGAAATGTACTGTGGGTGAGGACAGCACTCTAAACTGTCATGGTTTGGAGTTTTAAAAGGAGTAAAGTGGTACTGTCTTGGACAAGAAGACACAACAAGGGTTCTCCATCGACTCCGCCTGCCACAGCAATAATCCCGATTTATCAAAGCTCTTTCTACAACTATCATAAAATAACATGTTTTACTGGGGCAGAACTGCAAACACAGGCTTAGGAGTCTCTTAACTTAAGGGTTAGTAATGTATTAACTATTTACATAGTACAGTGGAGGGTCAAAAGTTCACTGAAATGCAGGATCGTGAACGTGAGTCACTCTGAAAAGCTGGGCTGGGGAGGGTAGGGGCCTAAAAGCGTGTCTGTGGATGTGTAATGTCCTAGGCAAAGGTGAACTGTCTTGCAATTGTGTAAGTACCTAGAGACTGCAGGACCTAGAAACAGAGCAATCTATTTACCTACTGGCTTATATCCAGAATTTCTCCCACCCCAAAAAGGCATCATCCCAACTTGCTTTTTCTGGAGGGGTGGGCTGATTATTTGTATTACAGTCGTGCTCCGAACCCCATTCATGGATCAGGGCCAAACCTAGAACAGAAAATGGTCTTTGCCCCCTGAAAGGAATGAATTGGAGGTCTGTAAACTTTTGTTCTTTTGGGATGGGGATGGAAGCCCCAAATGTTCCTCATATGAAAATACTCAGCCACCAGCTGCCTCTGTAAAGAGGCAGTTGAAGCTGTTATAAAAAATGAACAGGATAGAAGCTCTACAGGGGGATAGTCTTCATTGGCTTCATGTTTTCTGAAGTCTCTTTCCCCTGGACTGCATCTAATTGGAAGGGAATGGTCTCAGACACATGCAGGGTATTCGGTGGGACACTGAAATAAGAAATGGCAAGACAAGCACGTTACTTGTGGTAATGCATGGAGGTTCTGTCGACTGTTTTCTTCATGTTGAATTGATCTGGTGGTTCTCCACTTTCAAACGTCTTCTCTGACTAGGTGGCTCTATCAATGAAATAATGATAGAAGAGGAAAATCTGCCCTCTGAACATGCAGATAGAGAGCTAAGGGGGGAAAAAAGTCAGCTATCTGAACTGCTTTAAAACAGTGGCTCTCAACCTTTCCAGACTACTGTATCCCTTTCTGGTGTCTGATTTGTCTTGTGTACCCCCAAGTTTCACCTCACTTAAAAACTTTCTTACAAAATCAGACCTAAAAAATACAAAAGTGTCTCAGCACACTGTTACTCAAAAATTGCTTACTTTCTAATTTTACTACATAATTATAAAATAATTTGGAATATAAATATTGTACTTACATTTCAGTGTATAATATGTGGAGCAGTATAAACAAGCCACTGTCTGTATGAAATTTTAGTTTGTACTAACTTCGCTAGTGCTTTTTATGTAGTCTGTTGTAAAACTAGGCAAATATCTAGATGAGTTGATATACTCCCCTGGAAGACCTCAGCATACCCCCAGGGGTACACATACCAGTGACTGAGAACCACTGCATTAAAACACTATTTAGGTGACAGTGCTCAAGTTAGGAAATACCAGTCTTATAGTTGCTCATGCAAACCTAATTGTGCTCCACTTTTGCATTCACACTGTACTCTGAATGAAGAAAGGGGTCATGTGGAAAAAAGCGTATATAATATAATTAAAGATATAATGCTTACACTCAAATGGACGTTCTCAAGGAAAATTAGAACACTTTAGAGTTGTAGCTCCCCCAATTTTAAATGTGTGGAATAGTTTGTGGCTGTTCAGTCTTGCTCTGATTTATTTCTGGAATTCAGAGGACCCTTATGAGGTAAAATCTGAGGTATATGAATATATATATACCTCCAAAGTGAGGAGAGTTCCTCCATACACTACTAAAACTGGAGACATGCAAGTAGATTGGGAGGGAGCCAACCTGACAATAGTTGGCTCTCTTATTGGAGCTGTCTAATCTGGTATTAAATGAAAAAGCAGACTTGTTCTCCCAAGCTATCAAATACTACCTCAGAATCCTGACCTGCAGACTTGCTCCTCCAAGTTGGTGCAAGTACTTGCCACTTCTTATTACCCTTCCCTGCTTCCGTCCCTCTCAAACAGGTTTTTTCAGGAATAAGTTGTCAGGCCTTCAGTGTGGTTTCTGACTTTGTTTGTTCTCTGCAGGTGCTGTGAAGCAGTAGATGTAATTTGAAGAAAAATTGGAAGAACAAATGGCTTTAGCTGGCTGCCCAGACTCCTTTTTACACCATCCTTACAGGATAGTAAGTGTTAACTTTTCTTTTTAAACATTGTAATGTAATTTTGGTGGTGCTGATGTAAAACTGATGCTTTAGTAGCTGCCTAGTAGTAGTCTGAATTTGACTAGTGGTTGGTAGCAGTGATGGCAACATTATCTGTGGACCAGCCATTCACTAATACGTATATACCGCAAGCAAAGATGAGAGCTGTTTTCAGCTAATTGAATAGGCAATATTGATGGCTAAGGACCCTTTTTACCCTCAGATCTACTTATTCATTTTGCTAGGTCAAACCTCTTTCTGGCAGAGTGACAGCACCCATGGAATGTGGAAATATCTGTTCCAGCAAAAAAAGTACCAGAGTCTGCTGAATATTCAATAAATAGGAACAGGAAGTGCAATAAAATATGCAATAAAATATGCAATAAAAGTAGTCATACTGTGTCTAGTCCTCTGTGTCAACAGTCGTATATTTTTTTCAGCAGTGACTTCCATAGTTCAGTGACACAGCATTTTTCTCCAAATGGTGCATTGGATTAACCTTTTTCCTGTCATTTCATGTCATTCCCTTGTTTCTTCGTGATAGGAGAGGGTAAAGTTAATTGATTCCTACTGACAGGTCATCAGCCAATAATCTTAAAGTCCTCTGACCTCTTCCAGAGTTCAGATAAAACTGATTGGTGTCTTCAGCAAAGATCAAGACTGTTCTGTAAAATGTCTTCCTTTTTGACTTGTCATTGACTTTATTCATCTGGCTCTCTGGCTGTTCCTTTCTGGAAGAACCTTAGATAGATTTGACTGAGTTTCATCTCCATTAGTGCACCAGTGAAACAGTTTTCCAATCCAGTGGGCTCAAGCTTAGCCCTGACTCTAAACTGGAGAAGGCGCTGAGCTGACCACGATTGATGTGTAATCATAACAGCCAGTCACTTCGGATTAGAAAATCTTTACCATTAAATCAAACTATCCTCCTCACGATGCAAAGTCCAGTAGTGCTGAAGGCCATGGCTCTCCCAAGCTCCTACAATGCAGCATACAAACAGTTTTAAGGTAGCTCCTCTGTTCAGAAAGATCTACCCCATTTTGGTCTCATCAAGCCAGTTAAACCAATTTGAATTCTTTCTTTTTGCAAGTTCAGTTGTTCCTTCTTTGTGGTGGAACTTACCTAGTGGCATATATAACTGACCCTTCATGGGACAACAGTGCTAAAACCAGGAGTATATACTGCTTGAGCAAAAGGAGAAACTTCCTTAGCTTGCCACTGTAGCAGACTCCTATCTCCATGTGGACTAGCCAAAAGAGAGAGGCGTCTACAGATTGTGTTAGCGTGGGTTACATGTTTGCTTCTTAGGAATCTTCCTCCTAAAATTGTTTTAATGAGTTAGTTTACATTTTCAATTTCAGTGGGGAGGGAAGGTTCACTCATTCCAGGAAGCTTGGGTCTTCATTCCATTGGCTCAACTGTCTATTGGTCCATCTTGGGTACTGTATTTAAACAGGCCTTCTGCCTGAGTTTTGAAAGTAACTGCAGTATTTCCAGTACCATGCATTCAAACAAGCCCCCCAAAAAATCCTCAAATTTGTCCAAGGGGTGGAGGAAGGTTTTTTCTTTGCATTTTGGTTTGAGCTATTAGGGTGCACTTCCAGGTTTTTCTTGACAGCTGTTAGGACTAGAAACTAAAATGAAAGCTGAGATTCCCTTGTAGTCACTTGACTCCAGGACTGGAGCTCTAAGAAAAACAGCAAAAATTGTGAGTCTCTCGTGGTAAAATACCAATGTTGCTAACTCTAGGGATCTTTTAATCCACCTCTTCTGCAGCCTGCTATACACTTCCACATGCCACGTCCTTCCCCCTCTACCCACAAAACCTTTTGATACCCTGCTTTTGTTCTAGGAAACTAGTGGACTAAAAAGCTTCATAACAATTACATGAGGGCTGCAGGAATAGTAAACGCTGCTGTGGCTTGGATCCTCTGCATCTACTGGCGAACTGGTCTCCAGAGGAGGGAGTGAGAGAGAGTGCATTCTCCATTAATTTTACACAGTATTTCCTGGCACAAATATTTACTGTGTGCTAGCATTCTTGAAATGAGTGCTTGAACCTATTACAAAGACTGGCTTTGGAAAATCACTCTCAACTAATGTGTCTGCTGTGAGGAATTAAATTAGTTTGGCGGGGGGGGGGAGTTTCCCCTCTTCCCCCTCCCCCCTCCTAATAAGCTTGATCAGATTAAATTTGACTTGCAAAATTGGCGGCTGAGCCAGCATTGTCTTGGTTAAAGGCCAGAAGAAGGGTATAAATTCTAAGTTATGGTGGGAAGTGCTGTTGTTGTGGTCTTCTTTGTTTATACATGCTCTGTGAACTTTTAAAATAAAACATAAGTCAGAACTAAAACTTTCAAAGACTCATAAAGAACACCCTGTCACCCTTCATTTGATATTGTTGGTACTTCAAGATTTAGATTGAGTAGATTATTCAAACTTAAATCTTAGGTTACATTATACCTTATCTCAAAAGGCTAAAAATGGAGTGGAGGAAAACCTCCTAGAGTACATTCATTCAATGGGGAACTCCAACAAGAAATCTGTTCACCTTTCAAGCAAACAGGAAATGCACCACATATTGCTCCAGAGGAATCCTAGGTCACCACTCCCAGCTCAGTGCTCTGCTTCTTGGTTGGATCAGTTCATTTATGCCTTTCATTTGCTGCTGCTGCTGCCACAAGTTCTACACAAAATCTGGCAGGACAGAGCACTGTTTATCCTGATCTTCCCCTTCTGGTGTTTTGGTTTCCCAAACTCTGATGTATGTCACCCTGATTACCAATCATCCTCCCAATGTTTCCCAAGCTCCTGACCCAGTGGAATGGCAAGATCAAGTACCCTGATCTGCTTCAGCTTCACCTCAGGGCTTGGAATTTGGATGGGCCTCGTCCTTCAAATGTTCATGCTTCACAGAAGTTTGAGCCTTCTTTATTCGTAGTACAAAGGACTCTAGTAGAAGATGTTACCTACCTAAATGGAAGCACTTTTATTTTTGGGGCACATTAAAGAGGCATTCTCCCAGAAACTGCAGATATTTCTCTCATCTTGGACTACATCCTCTCTTTGAAGACATCAGGGTTGTCCATCACTTCCTGTGAGTCCTTGGTGGCAATCCAGGCATACCATCCACCTTCCCAGGGCTACTTGGTCTTCACACATCCACTGACCAATAGATTCTGGAATCTTGCACCCTCCTCCTACTTAAGTACTGCTTGACAATCACTTGACAATGGAATGCTATAGGGACCATCATTCAAAGAGGAGGAGGAAGTTACTTACCTGTAACTGGAGGTTCTTTGATATGTGTGGTCCCTATCTGTATTCCACTACCCGCCCTCCTTCCCCTCTCCTTCAGAGTTTCTCCATTTCCTTCACCAAGATGAATCAGATAGGCAGTTGGTCTGCCCTGCTGTTTATCCCCTTGGACAGAGACATGAGGTGAGCCAGGGCTCATGTGCAGACCAACGAACACTACTTTCAGATTCTTTAGCTCTGGACGCATGATCCACGTGCATAATCAACATTGAAATACAGATAGGGACCACACATATCGAAGAACCTCTAGTTACACATAATAACCTCCTCTTACCTATAGCATGACATAACCACAGTATGCCAACATTTTTATAGCTGACTTAGAACAACGCTTCCTCAGCTCTCGTCCCCTAATGCCCCTACTCTACTTGCGCTACACTGATGACATCTTCATCATCTGGACCCATGGAAAAGAAGCCCTTGAGGAGTTCCACCATGATTTCAACAATTTCCATCCTATCATCAACCTCCGTCTGGACCAGTCCACACAAGAGATCCACTTCCTGGACATTACGGTTCCAATAAGCGATGGCCACATAAACACCACCTTATACCGGAAACCTACTGAGCTGCTATATTTACCTACATGCCTCCAGCTTTCATCCAGACCACACCACATGATCCATTGTCTACAGCCAAGCTCTAAGATACAACCACATTTGCTCCAACCCCTCAGACAGAGACAAACACTTACAAGATCACTATCAAGCATTCTTACAACTACAATACCCACCTGCTGAAGTGAAGAAACAGATTGACAGAGCCAGAAGAGTACCCAGAAGTCCCCTACTACAGGACAGGCCCAACAAAGAAAATAACAGAACGCCACTAGCCATCACCTTCAGCCCCCAACTAAAACCTCTCCAACTCGTCCTCAAGGATCTACAACCTATCCTGAAGGACGACCCATTGCTCTCCCAGATCTTGGGAGACAGGCCAGTCCTTGCTTACAGACAGCCCCCCCCAACCTGAAGCAAATACTCACCACCCACCACACACCAAAACCACTAACCCAGGATCCTGTCCTTGCAACAAAGCCTGTTGCCAGCTGTGTCCACATATCTATTCAGGGGACACGATCATAGGGCCTAATCACATCAGCCACGATATCAGAGGCTCGTTCACCTGCACATCTGCCAATGTGATATATGCCTTTATGTGACAGCAATGCCCCTCTGCCATGTACATTGGTCAAACTGGACAGTCTCTACGAAAAAGGATAAATGGACACAAATCAGACGTCAAGAATTATAACATTCAAAAACCAGTTGGAGAACACTTCAATCTCTCTGGTCACTCTATTACAGACCTAAAAGTGTCAATACTTCAACAAAAAAACTTCAAAAACAGACTCCAACAAGAGACTGCTGAATTGGAATTAATTTGCAAACTGGATACAATAACTTAGGCTTGAATAGAGACTGGGAGTGGATGGGTCATTACACAAAGTAAAACTATTTCCCCATGTTTATTCCTTCCCCCCCCCCCCCCGTATCCTCCACCCTTCCTCAGACGTTCTTGTCAACTGCTGGAAATGGCCCACCTTGATTATCACTACAAAAGGTCCTCCCTGCCTCCCCTCCCCCCCCCACGCTCTCTTGTAGGTAATAGCTCACCTTAAGCGATCACTGTGGTTACAGTGTGTATGGTAACACCGATTTGTTTCATGTTCTCTGTGTATATAAATCTCCCCACTGTATTTTCCACTGAATGCATCCAGTGATGTGAGCTGTAGCTCACAAAAGCTTATGCTCAAATAAATGTGTTAGTCTCTAAGGTGCCACAATCACTCCTTTTTCTTTATAACTTTTAAGCTAATTCCTCACCCACCTTTTTCTTCCTTTACCTGTTCAGATTGGGAACCAGAAGCAGTAATAGAATCAGATCTTTATCTTTTAAAGTAGGCTATAGGTCTCTGACCAACTTCCTTGCTAGTTTTAGAATGTTCGCTGCTTTAGAAGCCGTTTCTAAGCTTCTGCTTACATGAGACTTTTTTCTTTATTGTATCGGGAACTTACATGTAAGCCTCTGAGTACATTCCACTGGAAATTATCTCTAGCCTTGTGGGGAAAAAATCAATACTGCCTTTCAGTGATTTTCAGGGGTCATTTCCAAATTCTCTAATTCTTCAGTAAAAATCCAGCAGTGAGAATTGGCAGCATTTGTCTTTAGTTCCTGGAAATTCAGAACATAGTTCCAGAATTTCTCAGAAAAAGGGGATGACTTTGTTTCCGTTCTTTTGCAATGTGTAGTCACAGCAGCATTTATGCACGGGGACTTGAACTCTTAGAAAAGATGTAATTTCTTAACTGTTGATTGCATAAATAGTTCAAGTCCCAGTGACCTGCCCAATGTCTATTTCTGCATGTTCTATTTCAAACAAACTAATTTAGGGAAGTCCTGTGGCTTGTGTTTTTATATAGGAGGTCTGGCCTCACCTTTTTGAATCTTAATCCTTTTTTCCCAATATCTCAGTTTTTGGAATCTAAAATTCTAAACACACAACTAGGATTCTGAGAGTCCAGTTTGCTTATCTCCTCTCCCTCCCCCCCCCTCATCCCACCGCTACACTTTTGCAAAGGAGGGGGACAAACTTCTTTTACTAAATACATTAGTGTTTATTTTCATTTGTCTGAATTCGTATTAGAGGGAAGACTTGTTTGAGCAATTTTCAATGACTAATTCAACATTAAATGGAATACAAATGCTTGGAAAAATGTTGATCATTCTTCCTTACTTTCCCTACATTCTCCTAACTTTTTTATTTTGATTTAAATCAGTGTTTCCTGACTTCTGCTTTAAATCTTGATTAAAATCAGTGACATAAATTACTTTGATTTAAATCAATCTACCCTGGTCTCTCTCTAGTCATTAAACTGGGGAGAGGAAGGGAAGGGAGGAAGAGAATTCACCACTGGTATAAATGGATGCATCTCCACTGAAGCCTGCCAAGCTGCATTGTCTTAAGCTAGTGGAGAATTTGGCCATAGATCTCTCAGAATGCAGTGCGAGTTATCCACCCTTTCTTGGTTATAAGGGTCATACCAAAATTACTGCTATTGTCCTAGGTTTACTTATTTTATTTGTGGATTGTCTAGGTTTGGTTTCTGAGGGGTGAGAGTGTCCCAATGAACTGTTAATTCTGGCACATGAAAAACGTGGTGAGACTGAAATCAAATTTGTTATGAAAGTTAAAAGTTTGACTTTCTATAGTAAATAAAAACGCCCTCTGAAAAATTGTTTAAAATTGCCACCAACTTTCTAGTGTACTGTAACAAAGTGTCAAACCAGGAGGCGTTGCTCTATAACTTTGGCCTGATTTACTACAAAGTACACATTGCTGTAGAAGAAGGCATGTATGTTTGGCACTCATGACCTATGTCTATCAGCTGAAATTTGTGCTGTTTGTAGGTAGTGTAATTAACTGTTGTCATATAAACGCTATGGCAAACTGTTCTCCAAACTCCTTCTATTTTTTTTTAATTTAGATTTGAATAAATACTGCTGGATTTCCTAATGTTCTGTGGGCTTAAAGATGTAAACTAAAATCTTGTTCAGAACTTGGGATGTAGTTCAGCTTTTCACACTACGAAAAGATAGTGTGGCAACCAGAGTGCACAAGTGTGCTTTACTGTGCTTGAGCCTCACTGAATGGAAAACACAGAGGATTTGAATGGCATCTGTCTTCTACATATATTATGGAAAAACAACAATGTTGAAATAGCATGCCTGGCAGTGCAGGAAAAGTCATCTGCTTTCTCAAATGTGGCATCGTTAAGCAGATTTTCATCTTTGAGTGATGGTCACTATGTTGTATTCCACATGTGGGTACACATGCACCAAGGTCCAGAAGTTGGTCCGAGCGATATACACTGGCTTGTACATGTGCAGTAGCTCTCCTTGTGCTCCCAACTGAAGTTATAAGAGGCAGTGCAGATCAACACCTTTCCAGTTCCTTCTTAGGGCGGCATGGCCTGAGTTGGAATCATGTCCTCCTTCACTTTGTTGTATGACCTGTATAAAAACCATTTTGTAAACAATTATATTCTTAGATTAATAGTAGTTTAAAGAAATACTCTACTCTACCTTTTCTTCCCAGTTGTGGAACCCCTCTCCCGGCTCTGGGGCTATGCCCGGAGTCCCTGGATTCAGGAATTGCATCTCTGCCAAGTCAGTGTCTGTCTCTCGAGTTCCTTTTCACCCAGAGAGGACTGGGAGCTTTGCCTATAGAAGCACCTGAGGGAGAAGGCTATGAGGCTCTTCTCTGATCTGGGTCAGGGAGACTCCCCTGTATGTTGGCCTAGCAGTGCCCCTCCAAGCACGTGCCTTGGAGTGGAGCCATCAACATGTAAGCCCAAGGATTCTTCTTCCAGGGCTCTCCATTAGAGTGGAGGACACTCTCATGAGCGCAAGGACAGATCCCCATTGAGGATCTGCACGTTTCCTCCCCATGCTGGTCCAGGTTGGATGAGACGACATGAGTGGAACCTAAGGAACCAGCTCCGATGAAGACCCCTGGATCCGAGGGCAAGATACATTTTAAAAAAAAAATCCACTGGTTCCGTCGGTCACCTTGATTCTGAAGTATAAGGATAGATCCTCACTGGTTCAGTCTGAGTGGTGGTCTAGATCCATCTTCAGTACAGTATCATCCATCTAAAGACCATCTGGCTGTGCTGATGTACCGGATCCATTAGACTTAACTGAGGAAACCCCTTGGACACCAGGGCATACGTACCAAGACTTTTATGTAACACTGGAGAATATGTTCCTTCCTTATCTAGTCTCCACTTATTTCTGGCCTCGCTTTCCTAAGGTATGTCCGTACTCTGGAGGAGTAGCCAGGAGGAGCCCACATCACTGTCCCAGGAGCCATCTCACCTCCAGCCATCCAGCAGGAGTACAAATGGCACTGCCACTATCATCAGGGCAGCTTTTGGACTCCTGATGAATCGGAGATGGCTGCACCGGTATCTCCGCTGAAGCAATTGAGTCCTGATAGACAGTAGAGGTTATAGAGTAACAGCCGTGTTAGTCTGTATTCGCAAAAAGAAAAGGAGGACTTGTGGCACCTTAGAGACTAAAGTGGGTATGACCTGCACTCATCCTCCAGGGATTGCAGGTACCAATCAACCCCTTTTTCTAGCCTTACTGGGATCTGTGGGATCCTTATGGCAGGTGCCTGGACACCTCTCACTAGTTGTACTGTTTCTCTCACCACTGAGTTCCATTGATGTAGGAGAAGAATCCACAGGTATTGATGGTTCTGAAGGGTGCCTCTTCATCATTCCCGGCCGAAACGGTCATTCCTTCTTCCCCTTCTCCACTGGATGACGATTACCAGTACTAGGAGCTGTTACAAAGAGTAGCCAGTGACCTACAGATCCCATTAGAGGTGGTCCAGAGCCCTCAATACCGACTCCTGGACATCTTGCGACCACACGGACCGAGTAGGGTGCTCTAACAATCAATGATGCCATATTAGAACTTGCTTGAGCAGTATGACACAGCATCCTGTGCCCCAAAACCAAAAAGGATCGAGAGATGGTATTTTGTTCCTGCAAAAGGGGCTGCATTCTTGTTCTTCCATCCTGCCCCCATCTCATTGGTGGTACAGGTGGTAGCTGAAAGGGCTTGGTTTCCTTATCAAAGGACCATCCAGCACATAAAGGTTCTAAGAGACTGGATCTCCTGGGAAGGAAGGGCTTCTCCTCCTCAGTCCTGTAATTTTGTGTCACTCACTACCAAGCACTGTGAGCAAAGTAAGATTTTAATCCCTATTGCAGGCTTGTGGAGTTCAGACAAGCCTCCCACAGAGGACAGGGCCCAATTTCAGTCTTTCAGATGAGGGGCAGCTAGTGGCAAAGGTAGCCCTCCAGGTCGCAGTGGATGCGGCAGACATGGCTTCCAGAAGTGTGGCCTCTGGTCTAGTCATGAGGAGGAATTCCTGGCTGCAGTTGTCAGGGTTTCCTAGGGAGTCCCAACACCATCCAGGACCTTCCTTTTGACAAATCGAATCTCTGTAATGAGAAAATGGACTGGTCCCTGCACTCACTAAAAGAATTGATCAACTCTGTGTTCCAAGGAGGAAACGCCAGAAGCAACTCTATAGACAGAGGCCACTCCCTCCTCATACACTTTATTACCAGCACACAGCTGAGCCACTGCACAAACATCAGACGATTCAAAGGCTGTGCTTCTAGGCCCCTGCTACTGCCACAACCTCTACTCCATTCTCAGTCATCACTTTTGACATACTGGTTGAGACGTGTACCACCACTGATCCCAACCACTTCAGCCCAGTTACCTTTGGGGGCTGTTGCGTACTCTTTGCTCACAATTGGAACAAGATCACTATGGACAGTTGGGTTCTGGAGATTATCAACCCAGGATACTCCACAGAATTTCTCTCCTTCCCACCTCACACACCCTGTTCCTAGTCCCCCTTCAGAGACCACTCTCATAAGGTAATCCTTAAGTGAGATGTGGAATCCCTCTTGCGTCAAGGGACAATAGAGCATGTTACACTTCATTGCCATGAGAGAGGATTTTACTTCCCATGTTTCCTAATACACAAAAAAAGACAGAATGGAGACCTGGTGCTTACCCTGAACAGTATGATTGTCCAGGGACCTCGACCCCATGAAAGGCCAGACTACATATAAACTTACTGGAACTGAGGGCTGTCTGCCTTGTGTGCAAGGCTTTCCTTCCACTTATACGTTCACTCCATATTCAGATAATGTCGGACAATATCACCACTGTGGTTTATATAAACAGATAGGGATGAGCGAGATCTCATCCCCTCCATCACGAAGCCATCAAGCTTTGGAACTGGTGCATCAGGAACAGCACCACGATCCAATACCTTCCCAGTAATCACAATTCCTTGGCAGACAAAGTAAGCGGAAGCTTCTCGTTAGACCATGAGTGGGAGACTCATGACACAGTCCTGAGAGAGATTTACACAATGGGGTACTCTGCTATTGGACCTCTTTGGGTCCCAAATGAACAGAAAGCTCTTTCTATATTACTCTTGGGAGCCATGGCTTGTGATTCCCAAGGCGATGTTCTGCTGATATCTTGGACTAACGGCCTCAGATACGCCTTTCCTCCTGCTTCCACAGGCCATAGGGAAGATATGTCGTGGCAGAGCCAACATCCATTCTCCTAGCTCCCCAGTGGCCCAGATGCTTCTGGTTCACAGAACTGTATCTGCCTGCCCCACTAATCAGGATTAGCCAGTTCTCGGATCTCCTCACTCAAGATATGGTGGGAGGAGGAAGAGACCAAGTACCCAACTCCAGGCTCACACGCTCTCTCGGCCTGGTTTTTGGATGGGGAGGTCAGAAATAGAACTCGAAGGTTTGACCCCTGTTCCGCTGATCCTTAACCATGGTAGAAAAAGAGTCTACTAGAACCTGCTACCAAGCCAAATAGAGACACTTTTCAGCCTGGGCACAACGTTCTACAGATACTGTAAGCATTCTGGTAGTTCTAGATTATATCTCCTAACCCTAGAGACTTCAGAGCTCTCTATTAGTTTGCTATGAGTACACCTACCAGTGATTAGTGCCTTCCTCCCTCTGGTGGAAGGATGATCCATCTTTCTCACCCAGCTACAGTACAATTCATGAAAGACCTGATCTGGACCTTCCCTCCAATGCTTAAACTTGTATTTTAAAATCACTTAAAATTTAAGTGATGTGCTTTTTCTGTTTTAGCGGTGACTAAAGAATTACCCTTTTTCTCCAAGGGTCTGATCTGAATATCCTATTATCATAAACAGTTTTGTTTCAAAGAAATCTGGAGAGATGTGACCGTACATGAAGCTGACTAAATCATCGGTTGTGTGAGAAGTAATCTGGCTATTTAAGGAATACCCAGTTCAGATTTTACTACATTTAGTTTAAAGAGTTTGTCAGCAGTTCTAATTAAGAATTGGTATCACTAGCAGACTTATAAAACAGATGTCAATGTTTCATCTAGATTGACATCTGGTTGGCAATATATTAACACTTATTCAAAGTGAAGGGACGACAGACAACTACTTTAAGTGTGAAGATTTGTCTAGATCCCTGATCCTCAACCTTTCTGGTCTGCAACCCAGAAAATGTCCCTAAGCTTCCCATTAGCCATCATGTCATACATTCCCTTGCAGCAACAAAGGAGACTGAAAGATTTGGGTCACAAAGCAGGAAGAATCCATAGTTGCAGAACTCATGAGAAATTGAAGGTGACAAAATCTGTGTGGCTCTTTTGATGGATGGTTAATGCTGAACAGGAGACTGGAAAGTCTTGTTTAGTCTTGTTTACTAATTTTATAGGAAAGGTGTCTGAGATGTAGCCTGTTAGATTTGAGTTGACATACGCTTTCAGACCTACCAAGATTACTGCTTTTTCCAGCAGACTGTTGACATTTGATCCTTTCAGTGGGTCTACAGTGAACAATCTGTTACTTCTTGTGGTGCAAGGCTCCAGGTTAAGTACAGTCAGATTCCATATGAAATCAGAATGATTTGTGAGTTGAGAAATGGCCCTGGCACAAACATTTGTCATCTTGTTTCCTTGGCTTTTCATGTTTGCAAGACACAATTCTAAGCAAATGGTTTTTGTGTTTTTTGTCTCAGATTTCCTATTTCATCCCACTAAGTTTGAAAACTGCTGTGAGAATTTCCTGGGCTGATTTTAGAACTTATTCAGGATTTTCCTAGGGTTGGAGCAAACTCTCTTCACAGGAATAAAGGGAATGGATTTTTCTTTAATTCTGATGTTCCTGTTCACAATTTAAGATGACAGTCCCTGTTCTAAGAACACCAGCGTTGATGGAAACTGCTTGATTCCTGCCCAGGGGTCAGTTACACGAAACTTGAGACTATTATGCTATCCTTGTTAATTATCTGATCAACAAACTAACTAAATCCTGTGTATTCCCATCTGTTTACCTTCTGAGTAGGATCTTCTCCAGATTAGTAAACTTTTAAAAAGCTGATTACTGAATAGTTACAGTGGAGGACTGCCAATATGAGTGGTCTGCCATCTTAATGGAGAAGAGAAGTTGGAGGACTTATTCCAGTACAGTTTCACAGTTCAAACCTATTTAGAGTATGAGACCTAAGAGAATGCAACTCTTATCGAATAGTGAGTCTTCAGTTTGGACAGCTCTGTTGGAAATATTATAGTACAAATGAGTCTTGCTAACTGAATCATCCTCATACAAAAAAGGTATGCTTCTGACACCTTGACAAATGTGCCTGCCGTTGGAGCAAGCCTTTTATGAAGGAAGACCTGCTTCCCATAGTTTTGGAGCTGCGTTCTCTTGAAAAGAGAGTGTGTAGTACAGAAGCCATTTTTAATATTGAAGTAATATTGCTGTTCAAGACAGGTCTAAAATGGGATTATTACATCCATTTAGAAAGGAACAAGGGAATGAAGCAGGATTGTTTTAATTGGTTATTGATAGGAAATACCATTTCCCAAAGGGCGTGCTCATACTCAGCATTAGTATAAGTTTATCTAGAAACCAATCAATCACTTATGCCTTTTGGCCAAAGGAAGGAAACTAAACATTTCTGTTTTCCTCTTCTCTTTATTAGGTGACATTAGATGTTTTAAATTCTAGGTGAACTTGCTTGTTTAAATGCAGACAATTCTGCAGACTAAAGTCTTCCAGTTATACAGATAACAGGAAGCTGTAAGTGCAAGCTTCCAGACTTTACAGCTATGAAACCTCTTGTGGTAGGCACCATTTGTTTCCCTGTTTGTATAGTATCTAGCAATAACAAGGCAACAGGGCATTTACTACTGCAGTACTGATCTTGAGGGACTAAACTAAAAGGAAAAAGGATAGCCTTATCACTGTGGGCGCCTACAGCTTGACTTCTGTGCAGAGTGTCACAATAAGAATACCTGTTGTGATCTCAATGCTTGCGCTGGAAGAATTCGATTAACTCATCCAGTCCACACAGGATACTGAACAGCCATAGCTAAAAGAGCCTTCATCTATTTACCATTCGTAGAGTGATCCCTTTCCCATTCCTTGCAGGTTTGTTTGCAAGTCTGAACTTTTGTTTTTTCCAAAAACAAACCCCAAAAAAACCACCCCAGAAATTCCCACTTCAGTGCTAATTATGCCGTCTTGCATGTATGCATTTAAGAAGTTGCTTGTTCCAATTTCAGAAAGAAGCTGCATGGGGAATAATACAAAGAATTAGTTTTTCAAACTCTAGTTTTGTCCTTGGGGTACAAACTTAATTTTTTCTTAATTTTTACCAAACTGCAACTTCAGCTAACCTTTTGCTTGGAGAGGACCAGAGCTTTGGTACAAATGGTCTGTTGCTGAGTTCTTTCTTGCCTAGATCCTGATGATATCCTATTTTAATAAAACATTATGGCTTCTTTTCCCTTCCATTTCAGCCTTCTGTCTTGGAGTTAACGTAGCTCCAAGGCTATGGTAATACAATTTTGACTTAACATTTTGGTTTGAACTGTACATAAACTCATAAAATTGCCAGACTTTAGAAGGAAAAAACAAATAATAAACTGAAAGCAGTTCGAGTTTATTAGTGCTTTACATATGGCATGTTAAACAATGACCTGAGACTGAGTGCTGTCTGTAGCCCTTGATGTTGACTCCAATTTTTTTAACGTAATTTTGGCAAGTAGGGGGAATCTGGCAATCCTTCATGCTTGAGGCCCCCGCTCGAATAAAGCGCTTTAGTTATTAGCACAAGTAAATAGTTGTCCATTTATGCTTCATTAATGCATATTAGTCCTACAGTAAATACTGTCATTTTGGCAAGTACCCCAGAACACTAAACACTTCTGCACAGTTTGGGGGGGGATTCAAAAACAAAGTGGTGCTGGCACCTTTTTTTAGAAAAATGTACTTGAAGCTATCACTATATTAAGTAGACAGACTCCAGTGGATTTTCCCTAAAATGGATACTTAAGTTCTCCTTTCCCCCTGCCTCCTTGCCTTATGATGAATGCACCAGTATCACCGCCTAACCTTCTCATGCGAGGCTTCCAGTCAGCTTCTTTTTAAACTTGAAAATACAGGCTGGCTCTCCTGAATTAATCAACTTCAAATTTAGACAGTGCAAATAAGGAGACTGCTTTTAAAAGAAAAATAAACTGTTATGCTCTTAAACTAGTACCTTTGTGGTAGACTGACTGTTAAAATTCAGCTACTTGTAGAAAGGAGTGTAGTTTACAGGAATAGATTTTAACCCCAAAGTAAGAATCATAGAATATCAGGGTTGGAAGGGACCTCAGGAGGTCCTCTAGTCCAACCCCCTGCTCAAAGCAGGACCAATCGCCAATTTTTGCCCCAGATCCCTAAATGGCCCCCTCAAGGATTAAATTCACAACCCTGGGTTTAGCAGGCCAATGCTCAAACCACTGAGCTATCCCTACCCCCTAAGGCCTGATCCAAAGTCTATTGAAGTCAATGGAAAGACTCTCCTTGTGTTCAGTAGACTTCAGATCAGGCCCATAATGAACAGTTGGAACACAATGGCAAACTTAAATGTTTTGGAAATACTGCGAGCTGGTGATCTAGTGTTTTAGTAATTTATCAAACAAGAGTGTGGATTTGACTCATCATGACTAAGGCTGAAGGAAAGAATATGAAACAAACAATGGAATGGCCTGAAATAAAGAAAACATGTTTAGTAAGTGAGCTGTAAATCTTGTCAAAGATTGTAAAGTAGCAAGGAAGAAAAGATTAGTGCTCCTCTTGAAGTACTGAAAATCAGACACTTATTTGGACTCTAGATCAAATGTGCTGCGGAATGCAACTTTTCTTCTAAAATGAAAGAATAGAAAGTTGTTGAATTATTCCTCGATGTGAGAGATTTCAAATGCCATTGTTGTCTGAACATAACAATAATGGAAGTACCCTGTTCCGGAGGTCTCTTGGTAGCGCTTCAACATAAGCTTGATTCCCGAGCAGTTTGTTTTTGACACTCAAAATGAGATAAAGATCAGTTGGTGATCATGCTATGAAAACTAAAAAGCAGAGATAGCAACTTTGTAATCCGTTTTCTTTTATGCTGCCGTGATTACTGTCAACGTTTGCACAAAATGAGCAATTTTGAATTGTATTACCTTTTGCATACTCCTCCAAATATGTTTAGCCTCACAGGCCCGCTAATAGGAGCTGCATTTGAAGAAACGGAGGGGAAAACTGGAGAAGGAATTAAAAGAATCAATATTGACATCTGATGCCAGAGATAGTCTAAATAGCATGTACAACCTTCCTTAGCGTGTGTTCTGAGATAGTGTAAACAAATTCCCTGTGGGCTAAAAGAATGTTCTAAAATTAGAACTTGACAATGTAAAACATTGCACACTAACTGGGTTCCTTCTACATGAATTGGATGGGCCACCTGCTGTTCCAAATTCATTTAGTGAGTTAAGTTGGATGAAAACAGTTCTTAGAACTCTGACCTCATGAGATTTTTTTTTAGTCTAGATTTGATAGAAAAAACTTCTTAGAGAAGGATGTAGTAGTTCTATATGTAACAGAATTTGGTTACTTCATATTGCAAAATGTTCTTGAAGCAAAATATTAAATCTGTTTAACTCAATGTATTTTGTCATTTTATTTCATCTACTAAAGTCAGGAATTGCTGAATCAGTTATGAAGAGGGACATTGAACAAATCTTGTACAATTTGGTGTCTAGTCCTTTTTTTTTTTTAAATATGACTCCTCTTACTTCACAGTGCTGGCAGAGTCCTTGGGCCCAGATCCTCAAAGGTATTTAGACACCTAACTGCTATTGAAATCAATTGGAGTTGGGCACCTAACTACCCTTGCAGACTTGGGCCTTGGTTTGCAGTCTTAAATTGAACTAAATAGTTATGGGTGGCACACGTCAGCATGACAGCTGCTTTCATCAGTAGCCCTGTGTATATGCACATATTATATGCATACTTTAATATATATATATATATATATACACACACACACACCTATACCTGAAGAGAAGTGGTTGGGGGGGGGAAGGGGAGTACATCTTCCTTTATCAGACAGCTATGCCTTGCATAATTTTTGCATCTCACACTCCTCCCCCCTCCCCCCCCAGCATTATCCAACAAGCAAATACTGGCAATCCATATTAGTCTGGATCAAACATTGCTATTCTTCTTTTTTGTAAAATATGCTGGGTCAATATATGCTTACATTGGAATTGTTTTACCTGTAACTACTTTAGAAATTGACATGGCAGATGTTTTCAAAGTGAATACAACTGAAATAATGTGCTTTGACTTTGTATCAGAAAAAAGTAACCAACAGTATTTACCCTATTTTTGGTCCATAGCCAAAAGCAGTAAGTGCCTAAAAGGGCATCTCCTGCCATCTGTTTTCCTTAGAGTCTTGTATATCCCCATACACAACCTACTGCCAGCTGGTAATAGTTTTATATCTGTGGGAGGATTTACTAGCAGCTCAGGAGCTCAATAGCCACTGTCGTCTTGGGCCATATCATAGTGCTTCCTTGTTGGAGAGGAATGGGTCAAAAGTATGGAATCTGAATATCCATCTCATGTATGAACTCCCAGGTAAAGAACCACACTTAATTTCAACAAAGATTAAAATAAGAACATAGATGTTTGGTACAGTAGCATCCAATGGCTGGGTTGCCCCTTTTCTTTTTCTCAATTTTGTCCACCCCTCAGTTAATCTTTCTGACCTCCATGCTTTCTGATTTGTAATCTCAACTAGAGCTGTTTTCAGTAATTTTACTCCACAAACCTATCTCTTTATCAGAAGACTTAACTCAAAGTCAAGAAAATGAAGTATAATAAACCCTGACTTCCCTACAAGCAGGCATGGTGCAAATTCATTAGACAAAAGTTTGTTTGTGGTGTACTGGCAGCAAAAACTTTCCTGCAGTGTGATAGCTAATACAACCAAGTAAATTAAACGTGGTGTACAAGAAATAGAAGTTTCTGAGTGTATGTCATTGGTATTTCTTGAAAAGCTTGGCAGTCTTCTGACAGGGCTTTGCACGCCAGTTGAAGTTTGAGTCATTGGTTGAAGACACCCCCGCCCTCACCCCCCCCCTTTTTTTTTTTAAATGTAGCACTACATTTTGTAATCTTTTGGTGTGCATGACTGTCAATATGTCCTCTCCAAAAACATACTGATAACTTGGGAGTCCTTTGAGCTGTTGAAATCTTAACGTAGCCTAGTGTTTGGAGGGTTTATACAATATTCAAAGTCCTGTTGTAGTTTCTTCTGCGCAAATGGTGAAATATACTTTCTGAAGTATTTCAGTGCCCTTGTTTCAAAGGTGTCCAATAGACCATGGCTGTTCACAGCAGAATACTATTTGTGGCAAACTGCTGGCACTACTATGATGGGTCTCGTGCTTTCTCTTCTTGGTGGGGAGGGGGTTCAGGGCACCATTTCTTGCCCTTCAACTGGAGTATTAACTTCCCCACTAGTGTCCTATCGGAGGGGAGTAGAGAGGAAGGGACCCGGACCCAGGCCCGTCCTCTACTCTGGATCCCAGCCCAGGGGCCCTAGGGATAGCAGTAAACCACTTGAACTAGCGGTTCCTTCCCCTGGGCTACTTCCCTCTCCTGCCCTTCAGCTTGTGGGGCTTCCTGTCCTCCCTCTGCACAAACCAGGTGTCCCATTACCTAGGGTCTTGGTCTTCTTAGCCCACTGCAGCATTTCTTCAAACTCTCCTCTGCTTCCCTCCAAACAGCTCTCTGCTCCAACACCAATCCAGTCTGCTTCAGTTCCTCCTCTTGTCTGTTTGAAGCAGGGGGTTTTTATCAGGTGCTTTCATTGGCTTCAGGTGCTTTAATTAATCTATAGCAAACTTTCTTTCCCCTACAGAGAATACGGCTCCCTTCTAACACTCTCCTGCTGCCCTCTGGCCATGCTGTACCACATATTCTAGAAAATACTTCAATGAACTTGAGAGACGATTGCCAGTTGGAAAATTTACTTGCTAAAGGCAAGGATGCCAGTTTGAAAAGCCTCCAGTTGTTTCACAAGGTTTTTCTGAAACAAATTGTAACTTATGTGTAATCAGTTACCATTTAAATGCAAATTATTGAGCTTCTGAGAATTTTTGGGTACAGAGAACAGTAACTAAATAATGATTATGATCTGTGAAAGTAAGCTTCCTGCTGCAGAATCTTCGGTAGAACTGCATCCGATGAAGTGAGCTGTAGCTCATGAAAGCTTATGCTCCAATAAATAGGTTAGTCTCTAAGGTGCCACAAGTACTCCTTTTCTTTTTGCCTACATCTAGTCACTGGTGGTGTGAGGAGCGAGCCCGACCGGCCATGGAACCCCCTGTCCGCCCTGCAGAGGGGAGCAGGAGTCTCTTCTTCCATTCTATTAAAGGAATGGAGACATTACAGTATATGGTGGCTTTCATTCATCTTTACAAACATTTATATTGTTTGGATGATCTGAAATCTCCAGTAAAAACTGTAGGATTCTGCATAGGCAATTCTTCTTCTTTTACAAGGTGAACACTTTCTTTCCTGCAGACCACTGTACAATCTTGAATTTTGCTCTGGTTGCTAGTGTGTCATAGCATGTTCTAAAATTATTGTCCTAGAACTTGGTGCATCAGTAACTTCAGTTTAACATACTGAATCTGTACAGAATGGCTCTAATTTGAAATGGGAAATGAGGTAGATGGGAGAGCAAACCCAGCTTTGAATCCTTTTAAGGCCAAATGGGATTGAAAACTAAGATGAAGAAAACGCCTGATGAAAATTTTTAACACTGTGTAGTTCTAAATTTCTAGCATATGTAAAACCGTGTTGCACCATAAAAACTTAAGTTTTTATGTCTGCTCATGAAATAACTCAATGCAGTTTGTTTTACAAGGGGTTAATTAAAAATATATCTGTATATATACATTGCTTTCTTTGCTCACAACTTTTTCTTTGAATAATTTGCCTCAGTGATTCAGTTTAGAAGCTTGGAACCAAGCCATTTGTCAAGTGCCTGAGTACAGTGTTCTGTTTGAGAGATGGTACAATGGTTTGTATCCAACTGCTATTTATAGGAAGGATTAACTGGCATAGTTTAGTGTAGATAAGTTAGTGGTTTTTTTTAATGAGTTATGCAATTACTTTTTCTGGGGCTTGGGGTCAGCAAATTTATGAGATCTTAAACTTCTTATTGTTCCCCTTTCCCACAAAGATTTCTTTATCAGACGATACAAAATGTTCATGTGTATTAGGAGCTTTGACTTTTTACAGTCATTCCATACTGAACTGCAAACACGGTGCCTGAATTATAAGCATCCCTGAGGTAAAGAATGGGCCTTAGGACAGATTGCACTGCTGGCAGTTAACTGGCTCCTTATCTCCATGAAAAGATGAGTTGTCAAGATAACGAGGAACAAATGTTTGATCAAGTGAGGCAACCACTCCTGGACCAAATTCATCACTTACCCAACTCCCAGGAAGGGGGTGGGGGGTAGACACAAGGATGGATGCTTATTCTGAATTGCTGCAATTGAGGAAATCAGTCTATAGATAACTTCCTGGGTAGGAGATATCCAGGCTTAGGAGATATTGAGGCTTATGTTTTGCCTGTCATCTAGAAGTTGAAGCGGGGAGGGGCAGCAGCAGAGAAGCTTTGGATGCAAAGTTCCTCAACAGACCTCTGAGATTCGTAAAGGTCAAGATGGATACTGGGGGATCTCCTGCAGTGGGGATATGAGATGTCTTTTGTTGTCTCTGAACTTGATAGCCTTCACCAAACATCACGTGGCTCTTTTACCAACCCTTAAAGGTCATCCTTGTTTATCAACGCTTTGAACTCTTGATTTCAAGCACAAACCTAGGCAGGAAGAGAGAGAATATTGTTCTGCTCATTTATGAGAATTGTGGTGTTAAAGTCTAGATACCAAAAAAACTTATTCCTAGCCAGAATAATGTTCATATGGGAATTGATGGTTCCCACAGTAAACACAGCGTCTTTTCCTCAGGAGAGTCCTATTAAGTTAAAGCCAGCAACGTGAAGGGCCGTTGTCCACAAAGTCATCTTGTCAAGCACTGAGCCTGCCAAGAAGGCTAATCTTCTACATCGTTAGCCTGAACTGGGCTAGACTCAGTACAAGAAAGTTGTAGAGCTTCTCCTTTTATGCTTTCTGCAAGAACACTTTCAAAATCTGTACACCAAATCCAAGATTCTTAGTACCTGCCCTCTGCTTGCTGTCTTACTACAGAACTATAGGCAGTGATGCCAGGGTGGAGGGATGATTAAGCAGCCCATTCTGCATCACAATAGCTCCAAGGTGTCTAACCCAACCAGCCTGTGTAAAAGGCTCAGTCTCTTAAATCAGCTCTCAGCTGCTTGTGCCAGCTCTTTTTTTTTAAAACACAAGTTAGAACTTTTGAAGAAACTTCCCCAGTGTACATAGGCCTCGGAGTGTTGGCAGGCTGATTTTGTTGCTGATTTACATCCCATTAGCCAGGGTAGAAGAGAGACTGTTCATACCTGCAACCCTTGAACTCTCAGAAGGGAATACAACTGGATTGAATCCTGAAAGTCTGACACTACCAAACAAGCCAGGACTGTTTGAAAAACTTGCTGTATCTGTTGTATATCAAAGTTTTCCAAGCAAAGGCCCAGCACTTCCCTACACTACATTTAAAGAGAAATTTGAAAAACAGCCATGTAATAAAACTCGTACGTGTTCTGTCACTACACAGGCATCATCCAATGCAATATTTGACATGGGGAGGGTAACTACTGTTGGTAATACTTGAGTGATTCTGCATATTTTTTTTTAGCTAACTTGCAAATAATTGTATGCTATTAAACTTCAAATTTTGCTCAGTCCATGTTAATGGACAATTGCAAATAATATCCCCTAGTTTGACGGATCTTTTTAACAGAATACTATGGAAACCTACCTCTGCTTACCTGATATGTTTCTTGTAGTAGCAAAGCTCAGATTTTCTCCATTCTGTTGACCTGTTGCTGTCAAGCTTTTCTGTCTGGGAGAAATAGTTCTCTTCAGTAACCTTTTTCCAGAGCCAATCTTAATAGCTTGGAATTGGCAATAGTTTATAGCTTTGGAAGTTACCTCACTGGCAGGTTCTTAGAGACGGAGCCTATCTTTGTGTCTGACTTGCAACTAAGTAGAGTCTGAACAAGCATTCCTAAGATCTATTGGTCCTACTCAAACAAGAAACAAAACTTCCATTTAAGCACATACTTTCCTACTTACTGAAAAATGTGTACCAAAACTCGTGGAGTTTCATAATGAAACTTTCCTCCAGTCAACTGCCTTTCGTGAGAAATGGAATGGAACCTAGCTTACAGAGTTAAAGCTGGTGCACCAGAAAACAAATAGCGCTGCCTTTTTATAAATGCCTCCTACCTGGAGTCAATTCTAGCAAACACTAATCTTCGTGGCGCACCTTACATACTCAGTTTTTTATATTGCAAAACTTTATTTTGCTTTTAAACTCTCTCAATCCAGGCAGCCACTGTGGTTTTTAGACTCATTAAATATAGAATGAGGCTTTTAAAACTTCTAAGTCTGTCAGTTGTACTCTTTTTACAGAATTATTTGAAGATGGTAACCCTGATGTGTCGCATCTCGTCTACGATAGCACTCTGTAGCCTCAGCCACCAAGCACAACTATAGAATACCATTATGATTTAACGTGTTGGTGTTTTGTGGTTTTCTTGTTTTTGTAGACTTGTAAGGCATCTTGATTCTTTGACAGCTGGATTTTTGTGGATCAGATTAGCTGACAGGAGTTCCATTTAGAGTAATCCTACTCAGTTTTACGGATATTGCAATGCTGGATGCCCTTACTGGAAAAAAAAAAATACCATGAAGCTGACTCTATAATGGTGCTGTATGTGTACTTCCAAAGCACAAGGGTAAAATTTTTCAGCTGGTACAGTATATTAGCTTCTGGTTTAGTTGAGGGAAAACTGTATTTCAACTTGTAGCATACTGCTCTTACTGAATTCTAGATCATTTAAGGGTCTGCATACTTGAGAAACGTTCAAATCCACTTCTGACTAGAACAGTTTTTCCTTGAGACTGATTTGAAGACAACATTTTGTAAATGAGAGCGATTTACTGTTCCTGGTGGTACCTTCTGGGATAAAAGAGTACTCTCATTGCAGCAGCCAGAGTTCAGCGTAGTACCAGAATGAAAACAAATCACTTAACTTTCTTAATGTTCTGTAAAGCAAATCTGATTCTTTCTCTTGCTAGTGGTGAAAATCGGTCTTTTCAGTTCAACCGTATAGAGTATAAATCCAATACCTTTCTATAGGATGCTCTACCAAGAAATGCTTATTGAGTGGAGGGATAGGAATGGTATTCCTATTCAAGGCATTTGGATATATAGGATCCAGGTGCCACCATTGCAGATAAGGATTTAGGATTAGAGCTCGTCCAACACACTCCCACCCTCCACCCCAAAAAAGCAGCTCTCTTGCTGGACTGAAGTTTTCTGTCAAGGGGTTTCCATCCTTTGAGCTTCACTTGAATGCTATCTTAACTAAACAATCCAGTGCTGGTTTATTTCGCCCAGGCCTCTAGGGTTCTGACCAACAGTTATTATAGTATGTACTGTAAAGGCAGACCACTTCAGTCTCCGGTGATTTGATCTTTTTTTATTACAGTGACTGTCTTTTGGCAGTTTTAAAAAGGGGTTTTAAAGTTCTTGGGTGTCAAAACTCTGAACAAGAATGTAAAAATTCTGCATTGAACCTTGCTTATTTGACAGAGGCTGCTCACCCTTGCGGTTGATTCTCAGTCAGATGACAAAACAGTTTAGAGGCAGGAAAACTACTCACAGGATATTGCATTGCAAGACTAACCTTGCAATTCATTTTTAAGCGAGTCGGAGAGCTCCTTACAATTAAGCTAAAATCCACTTTGGGGGTCATCTGCTGGGTATGTATGCAAAGCCTTCAATTTTTTCTTGGCATTCCATTTTTCATAAAATGCAAAGAGCTGGGCCATGGAGAAAATTTGGCTCGTTTATGCTCGGAATGAAACCTAGGGAGAAGAGTGAAGTAATATGAATTGTGAAGAAAGAAACCTGAAACCTCTAGATGAGAATCTATATATTTGGATGTTTTTGTGAACCTGAGCTTTGGCAGACCCCTTCCTTCTCCACAGCCCTGTCTCTGAGTAGCAGTTCTACCTTCTCTTGGGAATCCCCTTTGCCTGTGAACTCAAATGGTTTTTCATGGCCTGGGGCATCTGCTGTTGGGTAAGCCCCAGAGTATATTGTGCCAAACAGATTGCCAGTTGGTGCTTGGTAAGGGACCTTGGGCTCCTCAACAGCTGTGCATGTTCTCCAATAGCTTTAAAAACCTTTCTAGGAAGGAACATGTTAATCAAACACTGACCCAAACCTTGTGATTTTGATTTGGGACCGGGCTTAGGTTTGGGTCGGCTTATGGTAGTCCTCATTGTGGGGAAACTGGCTTGAACTCCCCCAAATAGAAATATAGTGATAAATCTTGAGTAGATTCAATAGCGCTTTGTATTGTTCAGATATTGGAGCACCAGCTCACTGAGCATTCAACAGGAAAATCTGCTTTTACTTGGTTAACCACAGGTCTGTATGACAGTCACTCTCTTTGATAGCAGTGAAGGTCAAAAGCTACAGATGAACAGATAGGAGCAAGTTAGCATAGAATGTGAAACTTTAGATGGACCCACCTTAAATGTGACATTTAACATACAAATCTAGCTGTAAAACTGATTTGGTGGGGATGGCTTAAAGAGGAAGGTTTTTCTTGGGTTTTTTACTCCTATTTACCTACTTCACCCAGCAGAAATGAATTGTTCTTGTTAGTGTAAACATTGCATAGTTCACTGTCCATCAGCAACTTGCATGCAGAAGCTCCTTGATCTGGAAAGTAAAGAACAGTACAAAGTGGTCTTCAGAAGACCCTATTTTTGTTTGTCTTTTAAAGCTAACATAATATGCTTATTACCTAATTGACACACAAGAGTAGTGCAATAGGACTACATCAAAGGTGAGTGTGGGAGCAGGTATAGTGGTTTCAAAGCTATTTGGATTGGTTATTTCTCCTTTCTGCCAATCCATCTGATCATAGGATTAGTCCAAGGGACTAGCAATGCTTTATGAAAGGAGCATGGGGGAAAAATAACCTAGTCTACTATGCAACAGGATAGCTATTCCGTGGAAACTACTAGTATGCAAAAATATAATCCATGGATTAAAACTGGAGGGAAGTGTAACTTTTTGTTCTCTTTATCTTAATAAAGCTGTTGCCTCTTAATATCTATCGTTATTTGCAGTTTAACTCATTATGGAATAGGAACTGTAACACTTGAAACCACAAAGTGAATTAAAGAAAAAATGTATGCAGATAGCGCAGCTGGTAATGAGTAAGGTTGACTGATCCTCTGTTTGAAATGTCTGGTTTAATTTTTTCTTTTGATAACAGAAATTGTTGCCATGCTAGCCCAAATAGCTAGTAATTTTAGTAGTTTAAAGTTGGATAATTGGTATAATGCCATGAAGTACCTGATAATTCTGCATTGTCAGCTAATCCCAGATTTTGGCTGTTAACATACAGAGAATACTGTCTTTGCCTCTGACTGTGCCCTGTTGAAGTATGATACAGCCACTGCATTGTGTCATGCAATACTAAAGTTTGCAAAATGGCATTGAAATCTAATCTGTTAAATCTGTTTTGTTTGTCTTCACAAAGTGCTAACTGCTGTAGGAGACACTATTAAAAATAAACATTGCTTCATATGCTTCCAGTAGACCCAGTGATATCTAGTCACTTGATTAATCAACCTTAGAGTCACAGATGCTGTATGACATACAAAATACTTCATGCAAGTAAGTTTACAGGGGCTGATGCCTAAGCTAGCTTCTAAAAATACTGTTGTGGTTTGATATTGTAATAAGTCAAGTCAGAGAGCATATTTTAATTTCAGGATGAAAGCACTTATTTGGTAGAGGGGAGAGGAATAAAAATAGCTAGAAAACGTGATTTATTGTAAGTGTGGCTTGAGCTGGGGGAAGGAATGATGGAAGAAAGCAGGTGTCTACATTGCTGACAAACTTAGTGTGTAGGTTGCACAAAACAATAAAACTTCATTGGCTGCACGGTGACTCGGAACAATTATATAACCTTTAACCTTGTTCCAGTGTCCAGTCTGATTTCTACTGCAGTTGGCAACATGCCATTGTTTGTCTTTGATCAACTTACATAAATAGACCCTGGAGGGTCATGTGAAACTATCATGAGTTTTTTTTTATAACCGCATAGTAGTTACCTTTTCTCTGCTGCCTGCATTGCTTTAACAGGTGGTGTGGTTTATGAAAGTCTGTCACTTTACTGTGTATTGCCCTGGCTTTAAATACCTTAAGGAAATCCTTGCCCAGGGCATGCTTTCATGAGAAAAATGTGGAACAAATGTTTTTATGGAAGATACAGGAAGGATTGCCCAGTATTGAAGCAAACTAGGACATCTGCAAAGACAGTCACTCTACACCTCCAGTGTTTGAAACCTCTATTTCTGATAAATTTTACTGTATCTTTAAGTTGGAGTCGATGAGGAAGGCTTGTGGTTTAAGCACCTTCCTGAAGAACTCAAAGGTTGCCTCAGAGAGGATGGCATTTTTTTCTGTAAGTCAGTGGAAATTATTTTTAAGCTTATTTAAGTGCTAAGTTACAGACTTTCAGGCAACCCTGGGCCACAGCTTTTTGAAGTTAAATCTTCTACAGTAAAATTGTTCCATCTAGTACTGTCAGTGATTCAAAGATAAAAGGCCCTCTGTATACAGCTGTTGTATTTTGTAACCACATTGTATTGTATTTGTCTCCTTTCTAGCAGACATTTTACTTGGTTTTTGGTGGGACAATGAAAACACTTTAAGGCCTACTTGCAAATAAAATGACTTCTGGTGTAACTACCTTTCCTTGTTCGGTTTCTCAACTGCTGTACTAGTTAAGCATGTGAGCTTCAAGATGGGAAGACTGTCTGCAGCTGCATGCAATACTGACATGCCATCTGAACTTAAATTGTTGCATGGGAACTAGAATTAGCACCCTTGTACTTCTTGAAAATGACCTCTGCTATTTCAGAAGACTTTTAATCTGTCAATATTTTATATTACTGCCATGCTGGGACAGTTCTTGGAGTACCCAGGACTGAGAGCCACCTTTTTATCCTCTGCCCTCAGCAAGAGGGAGTCTTGCACGTGGTAGCTGGGTTTTACCTCCCTAACACCATCAGCCTGTTGGTCAGTCATGCAGTTTCCACTGGGTTATGCTAGCCCGGTCTTTGCCTTGTAGGTTAACAAAAGGTGCATCCTAGTCACCGAGTCCCCTTGAAGTGTTCCCCTGCGATATCCAGCCCCTGACACTTGGCTACCCAGAAATCCCAGGTCCTCTGCCCTCAAAGATGCAATGGACCCCAGCTTGACCTTAAGGCACTGCACTTATTAGTACTTATAACACAAAGAAGGTTTATTTAAAATAGACTAGAGATGCCATTAGAAACAAGAGAATGTGATGGAAACAAATGGTTGCAATACAAAACAAAATCGTAAAATGCAAATTAGGGCCTACACTTTTATAGATACCTTTCCTATCCAATAAAAGCAGGTTTCCCCCTGCCAAAGCTCAGTCTGTTGCAGAACTGGCTCTGGAGGTTCTCCAGTTTTTCATGAAATGCTCCCGCTCAACAAGATGTCTCTTCAGTGAATGGATCCATAGTGCCTCTCCCCACCCTATGATATACTGAAAATGAATCTTTTGCCTTTATTCAGAGGCAGCGCGATCTCCTGTCTGTTACAATGTTCCATTTTACCTCCAAGTGATTTTGATTGTTTGCAGTTGTCTTTGATGGTTTTCCATTGAATGTGCTGGGATGGGGCAGGGGTAGACAATTGAGCCTTGCATTACCTCACTGGGGAGTGGTGACAACTCCCTCCCCCTTGAATGGGCCTTCACCAAGATTTATGGTTCCCTGGTGACTATGCCTGGCTTATGGTCTTGGAGTTAGTTTTCGGTACGGTTACATGTTCTTTAAATATTAACCATGTACACATCTCACAATGATTAGGAGTACTGGTAAGTTATAAGCTTTCAGTAGAGACCTCACATGCTACCTTTCATGGATAAATACCGTGAAAGTGATATATTGATTGTAATGAGTTTGCCTGTTGGCAACAGTGTCACACATGCATCTAGCCACCAGCTGAAAATTGAAGTCTGATGTTCAGTGGGGTGGAATACACACTAGAGTTCTGAACATCATTACACTGCACAGTATGGAAGATCATTCTGCTTTATTCTCTGTCTGAGATGTTTAGAGCTTAAGCCTGATACAGTACTGGGTTTGGAATAGCTGAGTTGCAGTTAATTTCAGAAAAAAGAAAAGGAGGACTTGTGGCACCTTTAGAGACTAACAAATTTATTTGAGCATAAGCTTTCGTGAGCTACAGCTCACTTCATTGGTGTGAGTTCTTGGTTCAAACTCCTTTCAGGATAGAGTCAGGGGTTTCTGCATTAATGTAAGATAATTTGTCGGTCTCACCCTACCCTCAGAGCCCCGCTTCACCCGCCTCCCAAAGACACTGTGCTAAGGTTTTGGGGAAATAGCCATGATCTCGCCTTTCATACACGTAGAAAGGAAAACTGCATGCATTGCAGTGAAAGCACCACCGTTCTAAAGGCAATACACATTACATTAGTTAATTACACTGAAGTGTTAAAATAGAAGGATTAACAAGTGCAGAAAAGAGACGGGTAAATAGGATTTCATGTCAGCAGGAAAGTTCTTGTGGTTTTAGGATGAGACTAAGAGAACTAGTTTGAATTCAAAATAAGGTGGCACAAATGACACGAGGAGTCACGTGAAGATAAGCAGAAAAGATGGAAGGTCTGGGTGTGTACGTGTGGCCAGTATGAAGGCGTGGATATCAAGATCTTAACTTGTACTGTATCGTTTTGTAGGAACATTTGGAACATTATACAACCAGATAGTGGTATTTTAAAACTCCACTTTTACATGTAAAACTGCAGCCATTCTATGAAGCCGTTGGCATTTCTTGAGTTGTCAATACCTAGAAACTTTTGAATTGGTAGATTTCATACATACTGACTTAAGTCTTTCAAGCAGCAAGTCTGAGACTTCTAATATTAACTGGCACTCATTTTAGAACTGAAGTGGCCTTTTGCTGTTAGAAACATCCTCTAAGGAGGCATGGTCTAAATTCTTGTCATGCGCTATAGACCATTCTTACCCTAGAATACTAGAATGTAAATTAACTCTGTCTGAAATGTTTCAACAAACTAGAAATGTTAGGTGTTTACACATTGATAAAATGGTTGAGGCAAAATATGAATCTACTCTAATTTTCCTTCAAATGCTGACTTTAGTAAACCAAATAAAGTTAATTCTATTTTTTTGATTCCCTCCTTTTTCTTGTTCCCTGCGAGGCTTGGTTTTAGGCAGAAGTACAGAAGGCTTACAAGAAGTTATGGTATTTCTTGACCCAGCAAAAGCATTAAAGCTTTTCAAGCCTGATCTTGTGAGGTTGCCAGAATTGAGGTCTGGATTAATATCTGGAGTTTTGGATGAATATCTAAATTGAATCTCTTATTCCTTTAGGGTTCGCTAGTAGCGACTGAATCTATTTGTCTGGACTGTTCTGGTTAAAGAACTACAAATCCTAAACAACCATCCTTGGAATTATAGATGACAAAGCTGTGAAGCTCCTAAGAATTTTATAGCACAACACTATGAAGAAAACATTCTTCAGCTCTTAAATCAAATTGCCTTAGCTCCCAGTATCTTAGATTATGGAGAATACAAAATCCATATTTTGATCAGATTTTCTGCTGTTTGTGTTTTTAGGATAATGTAGATCAGACTTCAGCTCACACTCGGAGAGATCTGGTGGAACCAGGATTCCAAGAACCATCTAATCGCATCTCTTTAAATCACCAAGGTAAGGAATGGGGGGGAATTAGGTCTGCTTAAGATGCTGGGAAGTGAACCCTTGAAGTGTATGTTCTGAAGAAACGTGACTTCTACATTTGTTTCTGCACCTGGTAATGTGAAAGTTGAAAACATTTAATTGTTTATATCCTCCTCTTTGCAAACTGTTTTATGAGCTCTGAATGAAGAAGACGAGGAGTTCATTTAGTAATACAGTTTCTCCATTTGCACAGTTGCTCCAAGTTTTTCACCAAAACATGTTTTTTTAAGTACTAAAACGCCTGTAATACTGTATTACAAATCTAGTTTAAAAGCTATTCCTTGCCAGGACCTAGCTTCAGAGTACTCATTCTTCTGGAAGAGTGGATACATATAGATTGGCGACGGGAGTGACATTCTTACCTGCTTTGCATGTTATATGTCAACTTTTACCAGAAAAAGAGAACCCTGAATTCATGTCATAATGCCAAAACAAAAGTGAAATTTTTCATATCGCTTGTGTAGTTGTTTCTCGTATGAAAAGTCCCATAACAGCTTTATTTCTTGTCCCTATTAATGAGGTTAGTTGTGACTTTTGAGAGTTCCTGGAGCATAACCAGGATCAGGTTATGGTTTAGACAAATACACATCAGCCCACGGGAAAGTCCTGCCTGGACCCTGAGCTCCTGGCGTGGGAGGCTAGCCTCCGGTCCCTCCCCTGCAGTCCCCCCTCCCTCGCAGCCTCACTGTGCTGCTCTGCCACTGCTCTGGCCTGCTGTTCTGAGCAGCATGGTAAGGGAGTGGGGGGATTGGATAAGGGGCAGGAGGTTCCAGGGAGCAGTCAGGGGACAGGGAGCAGAGGGTGGTTGGATGGGGCAGAAGTTTGGGGGGGGGAGAGTCAGGGAGCAGGGGGGGTTGGATAGGGAGTGGAGTCCTGGTGGGGGGCTAGGGGTGAGGGGGCGCACAGGGGACAAGGAGCAGGGGGGGATTGGATGTGTCGGGGGTTCTGAGTGGGGCAGTCAGGGGGTGGGAAGTGGGAGGAGGCGGATAGGGGATGGGGAGCCAGGCCATTTGGAGAGGCACAGATGTCCCTACCCGGCCCTCCATAGTTTCACAATGCCGATGTGGCCCTCAGGCCAAAAAGTTTGCCCACCCCTGCTGTAGAGAGTTGGGTTCTATACAAACTTAATTATATTAATTATGGAAGGGCTCACATTAAGTGTAACTGCTTTTAACAGCTTCAGTTGTAGTAGAGTGCTCAGCACTTCCTGAAAACCAGCCCTAAGTGCGATTAGTTTACTGCAACCGTTAACCTTGACAGTCAATACAATAATAAGGCACCATTAACAATGTACAATAGAATTGTTCACTTTTCTAAAAAATGCTGGAGATTTAGTTTCTCCATTTATTTGTCAAGATCAGCAAGATTTGAATTCCATGATTTGCAAACCTCCGAGACTACGTTAAGTTTTCAAAAGTAGTTTACGTTCTTGAATTTTTTTATAATCTGAGCCTATCCTTTTCAGGTTTTAAATTTGTTTCCCTAAAACCTGTGCTATGTGTTAGGGGTTGAACATACTCCTAGAGAGAGATTGCCGCAAACAGATATCCTGCACGCTGTATGCACTTGGTATTTCTGCGTGAATGTGCACACGCACACCATTTGTGGCCAGTAAATTCCATTTTTTGTTCACCTCAGACTGCCTTACCAGCAGTCGAACTAAAGCTTCCTTGTCTCATCCAAACTCCTTGACAGACTTGATTTAAATGGCATTCTGTGAAGCCATCAGTAAATATCCTTCTTTGTAACCAGATGTAGAACTTCTTCCAAAAAGTTACTGTCTTCTCAGGCTCATGTCGCAGAATTAGAATGTAAACCTGTTAATGCTTAATAGTGCTCAGTGAGGCCTGGGCTACACTGGGGGCGGGGAGGTCGATCTAAGTTATGCAACTTCAGCTAAGTGAATAACGTAGCTGAAGTCGATGTACTTAAATCTACTTCCCGCAGTGTCTTCACTGCAGTAAGTCGACAGCTGACACTTTCCTGTCGACTCTGCCTGTGCCTCTTGCCCTGCTGGAGTGCCGGAGTTGATGGGAGAGCACTTGGTGGTCTAGACGCGATAAATTGACCCCCGCTGGATTGATTCCCTGCCTGTCGATCCAGCGGGTAATGGAGACAAGCCCTGAGATAGTTAGGATCTTGATTATGTTGAAGACCTGGGAAGCCTCACTTTCTGATGCCAGAAGCCCTTTTCCTAGGTCAAGAAGTCTCCTGATACTCTGCATAGGTAAACGCTATGCTTTGCTTCTCTCCCCTCCACCCCCCATCTACTCCTGTTTTCCTAATGTGGATTTAATATAATTTAATTCAAGTGAATTTATAACACTAGTGTGATGACATTGGGAATACCATAAATAAATACATTCTGATTTGTCTTGGGTATTAGCTTAGTCACCTTCCATCATGATACTTTTATGATTCTCAGAACCATTGTCACTGTGTGCCCATGCATAATGTACACTTGCTCCTTGGCCTCAACCTTCTGAGATTTCTTGGAAATAATGTTCGAAGTGCTATGCTCTCTACGTGGGACAGCACTGGAAATATTTTGTCCCACGTAACTGGTATTCAGTATTTCTGCTTCGGCATTATGGTATCTGAAAAGGCCCATACATGGGCTCTATTTAGATATCCGCACTCTGTAACTTGTGTTCATCATTGTTTCGTACCTTCATTGTGCTCCAGCAAATTAAGGAGCGTACCCAGAGATCAGAATCTCCAGTAATTCCAACTATTTCTCTCATTTGTTACTATCCGTGATCACTTGAAGACTTACTTGGCACATGATATTTCTCTGCCTGAACTACTTTGAGTCCTGCAAACTACTCCAACATATTTAACAATTGTGGTTCAATGGAGGGTGTTCCATAATGTCAGTGGCTTTAAGGGCCACTTGAACAATAAAGCCGATATTTGATAAAAATTAATAATATGCTATCAATTAGTAAGTAAAGGACAATTTTGGTGGACACAAAAACAGTGTTCCTTATGCTGCAGCAGGTGAATAGAAACTGTCAAGTCATGTCTCAAACCCACTTCTAGGTTTTCTGCTAAAATTGAAATAATCAGGGTAAATTTAGTTGGTATTTAGTTTGCAAGTGAACTTGCATGCTAACATGGATACATATTGTAATCATACTGTTTGTATAGGGAGCATGGACTGAGCAAAGGACTAGGAACCAGAAATGTCAGCATTCTAATCCTGACTCTCCCACAGATTGTGTGGCTTCTGACATTTCATTTAACTGCTGCACCTCCCCCTTTTTACAGTGCGAAAATAACCTAGCTTAATGCTTTTATAGCACTATGAAATTGTAAACAACTGTTAATACTAAATTACTACGTCAGGTTACAGGCTATTCTCTCTGGTATTATGATCTCCTCATGCACTACTCTGTAAACCTGCGAAAAGTGCAATCTTATCCAGTAACTACAGAGCAAAAGACCTTCAACACTGAACAGGTTCAGGGCTGGTTGGAATTCTTAAACAAAATGTTTGTATCACAAAATGCTCACTTGTGAAAACTGAAATATTTCATGGGAACGTACCAGTTTTGAGACCTCTTTCATTAGGAAAGGTTTCTTAGGTCCAGGATGGAATTTCTGGTCACAACCAGAGAGCATGAGCCTGGTGGTCCAGGCACTCACTCCAATGTGGGAATCCTAGCTCAGTTCTCTGCTCTCCCTGATTCACACCAGGTACTTGAACTTCTCCCACATACAAGGTGAGTGCATTAACCACTGGGCTATTGGTTATTCTGGAGTGGATGGGTCTCTTTCTTTTTCTCTTTCTTTCTCTCTTTTTCTTTTCGTGTGTGTGTGTGTAAAAGGGCAGAGGACTGCCTCTGGTGTGTGGGGGGGCTGAATGTGTAAAAGGGGAAGAGACTCAGGGGATAGATAGAGAGGTGGGAGGGCTTTACCCAGGCAGCTTCGACTTCAGTTTTGTTCCAAGGCTTCCGGTTCCTAGTTTCCCCTCTAGATCGTTCTGAGACTGGGAGCTCTGCCAGTACCACTCAGGGCTCTGGTGCCTCTAGAGAGCCTTTTCCACAGGTCCTCCTGCCCTGGTCCATGGACTTGGCTCTTTCCTCTAGGTTAGAGGGATTCCACAGCCCTCCTTCCTGGGACATGCTGTGATTGAAGCAAGCTTCTCCATCCCACCAATATCCAGGTTCCAGCCCTATTCCATGGAGCTTCCCTTGGTCCTTAACATACTACTTCCCCTTGTTTCTGGGGCATGGTAGCCTTCCTTTATGGGGCTTTGGTATGATTCAGTCAGGCTTCCCTAGCCAGCCAACCAGTCTCCCTCCTGGTTTGGGCTCCTATGGTTTGTGTGTATAAAAACGTCTTCTGTATTTTCCACAGTATGCATCCGATGAAGTGAGCTGTAGCTCACGAAAGCTTATGCTCAGATAAATAGGTTAGTCTCTAAGGTGCCACAAGTCCTCCTTTTCTTTTTTTTTTTCCAGGGAGTCACTCTCCAGTAATTCTCCTCTTCAGGCTGCTTTCCCTCTCTTTCCAATGGGGACTCACCTAACAGCAGGGTTTTATCATGTTAGAGAAACTATCTGATTAACACCTGGTCCCATCCCCCAGCTAGTCCGCTGCTCCCTTGAACACCTGCTTCCTTAAAGAGGCAATGCCATGGAATAGGGATTGGCTGGGCCCAGTCCCTGCCACCACTTAAAGGGAAACAACCATCTTGTTAGAGTGTACCAAGGGCAGCAAGCTCACTTACCACCAGCAGTACACGTACCACAGTTTGGGAAATCATGCTTCAGCAAATCTTTAACCCGAGCAGAAGTTCTGAAGGAATTTGGCCTGTTTAGAGCTGGATGAACTATTTTAGATAGTGACAGGTTTCAGAGTAGCAGCCGTGTTAGTCTGTATTTGCAAAAAGAAAAGGAGTACTTGTGGCACCTTAGAGACTAACACATTTATTTGAGCATAAGCTTTTGTGAGCTACAGCTCACTTCATCGGATGCATTCAGTGGAAAATACAGTGGGGAGATTTATATACATAGAGAAGATGAAACAATGGCTGTTACCATACACACTGTAACCAGAGTGATCTCTTAAGGTGAGCTATTACCAGCCGGAGAGCGGGGGCGGGGGGAGAGAAACCTTTTGTAGTGATAATCACACACCCCTGGAACCCTGACCAGGGGTATTTGATCTGCTACCCAAGAGCCATAAACCTGGAAATCCTGGATGCCTCATCATCTCAGGCATTGGCACCCTGACAGCAGGATTGTCTGGCTATGTAGACTCCCTCCTCAGGCCCTACGCTACCAGCACTCCCAGCTATCTTCGAGACACCACTGACTTCCCGAGGAAACTACAGTCCATCGGTGATCTTCCTGAAAACACCATCCTGGCCGCTATGGATGTAGAAGCCCTCTACACCAACATTCCACACACAGATGGACTACAAGCCGTCAAGAACACTATCCCCGGTAACGTCACGGCAAACCTGGTGGCTGAACTTTGTGCCTTTGTCCTCACCCATAACTATTTCACATTTGGGGACAATGTATACCGTCAAATCAGCGACACTGTGTTCTCTATGTATATAAATCTCCCTACTGTATTTTCCACTGAATGCATCCGATGAGGTGAGCTTTAGCTCATGAAAGCTTATGCTCAAATAAATTTGTTAGTCTCTAAGGTGCCACAAGTCCTCCTTTTCTTTTTATTTTAGATAGTGTATATTAGTTGTCTAATTTTGTGAAATGCTGCAACAGAACTTTCAGCATCCCCATTTGTTATGCTGTTGTATATGCCCACTCATTGCCATTTCATGTTTGACCCCAGTGAAAGTTAGGTTCTCTGAATGCAGCAGACTTAAGTTTCTATCAATCATTAGTTTACCAGCGGCTCTTAAACTACAACCCCTCCTCCCTTTTTATAAGTGAACAGCTTTGGTACAAGTGCTTCCAGTTCTAAATCATGCTTTCTGCCCATGGCCTGTACAAAAGTGATCAGACTCCTCTGAGGAATCTGAATCTCTTCTATTCCCTGTAAACTGGAAAAAGAGGGCACAAGTGAGAGCTTTATCTGAGAGCTCAGAAACCCTTGCCAAATGTATCTACCTAAATAAGCTCTTTCATACTACAGGCATTTCAAGTACTTGTTTGCAGCTGAATCATCCTTCCACAGAGGCAGGCATTTTTTTTTAAAAAAAAAAGGCTAAACGTTTGAGGGTGGGATAGCGGAATTGGGAGTACATTCCCTCAAATAAAGGGTCTTGCAACTTGCAGTTCTTGTATACAATTAGTTTTACAATAGCTATAAAAATAGTATTGTTTGCTATTTCCAATACACTTTTCTGGTATGAGTCACCTCCATGAGCAACAAGCACTTTGGACTGAAATCATTGTTTGATATTAATACTGGATGATCCCTCCATTTAGGGGTAAAGTGTGCAAGTACAGTCCTCAGACAATGGAAATTGGGGAGTATCTTCCTGTACCTCAGAAAATCTGTGTGACATACAATAGCACTTAGAGGAGATTTTGTAAGATTGAAGCCATTGAGAATAAAGAAGTAAGACATCAACAAACTGTAAAATTTGAAGACATGGAAAAGGCTGAAATGCTCAGGCTCTGTTTCAGTATTCAGAAAGCAGAATATTGTTTGAAAAAATGATTCAAAAATAGAAGATGGGGTAAAAAACCAAGCATTGAAATTATACAGTGTTTATTGAAGGGTTATTAAGGAAAGTGACGAAGTATATCAGAACAGTTATTTACCACCTTTAAAACCACAACGAGAAAAGGGGAAGTAATAGCGTGATTAGAATGGGACAACTAAAGTTGCACTTTTTTGTGGGGGATGGGGGAAATAATGGTGAAAGGGAGATTTGAGAAAACTGCAGGCCACTTCACCTCCACATAAAAATAAGAGCAATATTTTACACTTGCATAGTAATTTGTGGAGTGCCTTGGTATGTATGCTGAAGTACAGCTGTCTGTATACTGTCCAGTGGCAAAGGAGAGCACAAGGGCAATTGTAGCTAAGAGTGCTTTGGTGAAACTCTCATCATTTATGGGGTCTTTTACTAGACCCACCAGAAATTTTGATATTTTGACATTTTTGTCTTGATCCCCAATGAGAGTGAAAAGTCAAAATAACAAAACGTTCTGAGATGCGTTTATTTGGAAATATTTTGGGTAAATAGCAGTCTGCCTCTGCCGTGCCTCATGGAAGTTGTTGGAGTGGGAGGGAGCCTCATGCTCATGGTCTCCCCAGTAGTCTGACCAGACAACCCAGCCTATGTTCCCCTGATTTGCTACAGCCTTTCCCTCTGGTTGTGCTGCTAGAGGGGTGCTGCAGAAGTTAGTCTACCCTTCCCACAGGATGCTCATGAAGTTATTAATGCTATTTATCAAGCTTACCTATAGTGTCCAGCAAAGAGAGGTGGCTCGCCAGGTGGAAGGTAATGGAAATGCGCAGCAGGCTCCCAGTACAAATCAATTGAATGACTTTTATCTTTCAAACTTCAGAAGGGTTAAACCCATAAGCCTGAGCCGCTACGGTTTCTGTTCCCTTTTACTGCACTTCAGTCTCATTGTGAAAGCCCAGTTGTTTTTCTAGAAAATCATTAAGTAGCGTCAAACCCATCTCTAGAGGACAGTTGAAGGCGGTGGTTATGATTTTATAATGCATTGTATTTATACCTCCCAGTTACTTTTTTGAGAGGTCTCACAACTACTTACTATTCAGTATTTAGTAGTTGAACACAAGCAGCACTTTATCATAACTTCTTAAAAATAAATAATGTATTAAAGGTAAACTACTAGCATGTTCTTCATGTACAAACTGTCAAATTCTTCTTGCTGCCTATACAGATGCATTACAACTTCTTTTTCTTAGCACACATATACACTTTTCCTCTTCAGAGACTATTTCTGCTCTGCTGTGAAGTCTAAAATTCTGTATGTCACAGGAGTTCTTTACTTTCCTATTCAAAATAGAACGAACAGTGCTATACCTCACGCCATAGCCCGACTGTTTTATTAGGAGACAAGTGATATGATATGACTAGTCCTTAGGTCTGCCCTGTTCACATTAGAAGATCTTGCCAGCAGTTCAAGTGATATAGATGCTGGTTTTAAGCATATAAACAATCAATTTTCTAGATTTCCAAAGAGTGCTCACGGTCATTGAACTCTATTCTTAGGGCAGATTCCCAATTTAAATTCACACGCTAATAGCAAAAATGTGACTTTTGTAGGGTCAGTAGTATCTAGAGATAACAAAAACTCCCCCGCTAGCACACCATGTAGATCCATAAAATCCACTCTAGTGGACTATTTTGTGTGCTACTTTAAAGACTGGCATAGACATAGTTGGAATGGTACTTGCTAATCCCCCTTCTCCAGCATTCCTATTCCAATTCAATTGTGGAGTCATCGTAGATAGTTCTCTGAAGACGTCCGCACAGTGTACAGCGATAGTCAAAAAAGCAAACAGGATATTAGGAATCATTTAAAACGGGATCGAGAATAAGTCGGAGAATATCTTATTGCCCTTATATAAATCCATGGTACGCCCACATCTTGAATACTGCGTACAGCTGTGGTCGCTTCATCTCAAAAAAGATATACTGGCATTAGAAAAGGTTCAGAGAAGGGCAACTAAAATGATTAGGGGTTTGGAATGGGTCCCATATGAGGAGAGATTAGAGACCAGGACTTTTCAGCGTGGAAAAGAGGAGACTAAGGGGGGATATGATAGAGGTATATAAAATCATGAGTGGTGTGGAGAAAGTGAATAAGGAAAAGGTATTTACTTGTTCCCATAATATAAGAACTAGGGGCCACCAAATGAAATTAATGGGCAGCAGGTTTAAAACAAATAAAAGGAAGTTGTTCTTCACACAGCATATAGTCAACCTGTGGAACTCCTTGCCTGAGGAGATTGTGAAGGCTAAGACTACAACAGGGTTTAAAAGAGAACTAGATAAATTAATGGAGGTTAAGTCCATGAATGACTATTAGCCAGGATGGGTAAGGAATGATGTCCCTAGCCTCTGTGGAGAGGGTGGAGTTGGATGGCAGGAGAGAGATCACTTGATCATTACCTGTTAGGTTTCCTCCCTCTAGGGCACCTGGCATTTGCCACTGTCGGCAGACAGGATATTGGGCTGATGGACCTTTGGTCTGACCCAGTATGGCCATTCTTATGTTGTAAATAGCTTTAATTAGGGCTCTTTTTTGGCAGTATGGCCCATTCCTTTTGTGTACCTCCTCCCCCAAGCTTTGATTGGCTTACTTCCACAAATTTCTGACTTGCTGTCCACAGTGTTGACTTCTGTAGTTTGCTTCGACAGCCGCTGAGTGTGCTTAGTAATTATCAACACTCTGGATTGTCCTTCACTTCAGTACCTGGGGAAACACCAGTATTATCAGGGTGTGCTATTATTAGAGCTCAAGCCTGCTGAGTGGTGGTACGAATAAATCCTGAACTTAAAATGTAGAATGAAAAAGCAGTATATAAATGAAAAGCAGCATCACTTGCCCCATAACCTCAGCTGTGCCGAACACAATGCCATCCACAGCCTTGGAAACCACTCTGACATAATCAAAAAGGCTGACAAACGAGATGCTGCCATCATCATGAATAGGTCGGAATATGAACAAGAGGCTGCTCGGCAGCTCTCCAACACGAGTTTCTACAAGCCATTACCCTCCGATCCCACTGAGAGTTACCAAAAGAAACTACACCATTTGCTCAAGAAACTCCCTGAAAAAGCACAAGAACAAATCCGCACAGACACACCCCTGGAACCCCAACGTGGGGTATTCTATCTACTACCCAAGATCCATAAACCTGGAAATCCTGGGCACCTCATCATCTGAGGGATTGGCACACTGACCACAGGATTGTCTGGCTATGTAGACTCCCTCCTCAGGCCCTACGCTACCAGCACTCCCAGCTATCTTCGAGACGCCACTGACTTCCTGAGGAAACTACAATCCATCGGTGATCTTCCTGATAACACCATCCTGGCCACTATGGATGTAGAAGCCCTCTACACCAACATTCCACACAAAGATGGACTACAAGCCGTCAAGAACACTATCCCCGATAATGTCACGGCTAACCTGGTGGCTGAACTTCGTGCCTTTGTCCTCACCCATAACTATTTCACATTTGGGGACAATGTATACCTTCAAATCAGCAGCACTGCTATGGGTACCCGCATGGTCCCACAGTATGCCAACATTTTTATGGCTGACTTAGAACATCGCTTCCTCAGCTCTCGTCCCCTAATGCCCCTACTCTACTTGTGCTACATTGATGACATCATCATCATCTGGACCCATGGAAAAGAAGCCCTTGAGGAATTCCATCATGATTTCAACAATTTTCATCCCACCATCAACCTCAGCCTGGACCAGTCCCCACAAGAGATCCACTTCCTGGATGCTACGGTGCTAATAAGCGATGGTCACATAAACACCACCCTATACCGGAAACCTACTGACCACTATTCCTACCTACATGCCTCCAGCTTTCATCCAGACCACACCACACGATCCACTGTCTACAGCCAAGCTCTAAGATACAACCGCATTTGCTCCAACCCCTCAGACAGAGACAAACACCTACAAGATCTCTATCCAGCATTCTTACACTACAGTACCCACCTGCTGAAGTGAAGAAACAGATTGACAGAGCCAGAAGAGTACCCAGAAGTCACCTACTACAGGAGAGGCCCAACAAAGAAAATAACAGAACGCCACTAGCCATCACCTTCAGCCCCCAACTAAAACCTCTCCAACGCATCCTCAAGGATCTACAACCTATCCTGAAGGATGACCCATCACTCTCCCAGATCTTGGGAGACAGGCCAGTCCTTGCTTACAGACAGCCCCCCAACCTGAAGCAAATACTCACCAGCAACCACATACCACATAAAAGAACCACTAACCCAGGAACCTATCCTTGCAACAAAGCCCGTTGCCAGCTGTGTCCACATCTATTCAGGGGACACCATCATAGGACCTAATCACATCAGCCACACTATCAGAGGCTTGTTCACCTGCACATCTACCAATGTGATATGTGCCAGCAATGCCCCTCTGCCATGTACATTGGCCAAATTGGACAGTCTCTACGTAAAAGAGTAAATGTACACAAATCAGACATCAAGAATTACAACATTCCAAAAACCAGTTGGAGAACACTTCAGTCTCTCTGGTCACTCGATCTCTGACCTAAAAGTCGCAATATTACAACAAAAGACTTCAAAAAGAGATTCCATCAAGAGACGGCTGAATTGGAATTTGCAAACTGGATACAATTAACTTAGGCTTGAATAAAGACTGGGAGTGGATGGTCATTACACAAAGTAAAACTATTTCCCCATGTTTATTCCCCCTCCCCACCCCCCACTGTTCCTCAGACTTTGTCAACTGCTGGAAATGGCCCACCTTGATTATCACTACAAAAGGTCCACCCCTCACCTCCCCCCCCCCCGCTCTCCTGCTGGTAATAGCTCACCTTACCTGATCACTCTGGTTACAGTGTGTATGGTAACACCGATTGTTTCATGTTCTCTATGTATATAAATCTCCCCACTGTATTTTCCACTGAATGCATCCGATGAAGTGAGCTGTAGCTCACGAAAGCTTATGCTCATATAAATTTGTTTGTCTCTAAGGTGCCACAAGTACTCCTTTTCTTTTTGCGAATACAGACTAACACAGCTGCTACTCTGAAACCTATAAAAATTGAGTGGTCAGTAGGAGACCTTGCCATTGGTACTGAAAAAATCAATGCCAAAAGCAGCCAGATTTCCATGAGTCTTTGCTCAATGCCAACAGCATTTATATAACTTACTGCAGCCATCATCAGTGCAAAAAAGGTTTACTGTAATTGCATGTGATGGTGAGCATCTACTTCCCGACTAGCCTTATTTATTGTACCTTCCTCCTTATTTCAGATAAATCCATTCCTATTACGTTGTGTCTAATCTTGTTATCTTTATTACTTCCAGGACACAGTATATAAAACAGCTTACAGAGAGGTTTGGCCTTCTCCTTAGTTTATATGCCCACTTTCTAAGCCCATTGACTGAGAGAGCTGCTTAAAACAAGAACTGAACAAAGAAGAGAATGTGCTATTTTTAGTTTAGAAAAAAAAATAAATCTGGCCCTAGAGGTTTGAATCAAATTACATGAGGAACAAATTGACCAGTAATTGAGTTAACTGGAAAATTCTGTACATAAGGCTGCTAGTGATTTGATAAGAGAAGAAACAGACCAAAAGCCATTTAGTGTGCACGTGGGTGGGTGTTTTTTCTACTTATTTTCCCTGGCTGACCGGCTATCCTTTTGGGCATCTGTTCTTATCTAGATATGTTTTTACTAAGTGGAAACTCTCAACATGAGGGAATCAGCCCCCCATAACTTTATAATAAGAACTGTGATCCTCATTCTGCAAACATTTCAGCACATGCATAATTCTACTCCTGTGACTTAAGTGGTACTAAGTTAAGTAAAGAAGCATATGTGCTCAGTGTTTGCAGGCAAGAGGACCAAATCTGACTGTAATCCAGCTGGGTTAAATCTGAATTTTGATAATCATGCTTCAGGGCAGGGAACACAGATGACCTCTTGAGGTCCCTTCTAGCCCCACGTTTCTATGTTTGTATTAAGAGGTAAGGGTAAGGTCTTTCGGGCAGAGACCATCTTTCACGGTTGTACAGAGTTTAGCAAAATGGGGCTGGTGCCTTTAGGCAACTCAATAATGTAAATAAAAATAATCTTTCACCATCACCCTTTTAAAATGAGCCAAAAGTTGGAAAGTGCTAAAATTTTGTGTGGGGGTGGTGGGAGAATGGAGGTGAGGTGAGCTTTTCAGTGACCTAGAGAAACGACAGGTTCTGAAAACTTCTAAGAGCTACCACCATATTTGCAATGGATCCTGGAGGCATACTGAAGGGGGAATGACTTTTGGTGCTCCATGTTTGTGAAGAAGACAGGAGGTGGAGCTAGTCCACTTAACTTCGGACCAACACCCTTAGTAAGCTGGAACTATTTAAACTCAAGACAGCTGAGAAATTATCGGTTTGTATTTCAGGTGAAGTGGAGAGTTTCATGGCAGGTTTTGGCTCAAAAGGAGACAAACTGTTGATTGAAGAATTTATTTTTATCTCCAGTTTCTCCACGAAGGTTCATAAGGTCTGAATTTGAACTCTTGTGTTAGTATTCACTTCTTAGTTGTTCTTGTTTTTATTTTATTAAGTAATCTCTGTGCAAATAATGCATCTAATGGCTAGTGTAAGATTCTGACTTTCTTTGACCAGTTACCCTTCCAGCATGAGAAGGTGATTGCCTTTTTAAAATTTATTCTCCATCTGGGTGGATCAATTTTAAATTACAAGATTAGTTAATACTAACTCTCTCTAAAGTGTTCCAGTGGCTTTTTTAAAAAAAAAATCCTTCAAATCCTCAAGTTCAAAATCCTGTGTGTACAAATCAGTTCTAGTGATAGGATGTTTCTCTAGTGGGTCCCTTCAAACTCTTTATCATACAAGTGGGAAACAAATGAGAATCTCTTAATTTGGGGTCATAGGTAACTGAGTGTTTACATCTTGCTGTCTAGTTTTTTCCTGACTTGCATTTCCATTTCTTGGGAGCTAATACTCTTGCGTCACCTCTCCATGTATAAGTGGTCAAAGTATTGAGCACACTCTATACAAATGTACCCTCTGTCATCACACAGCTGTATGTGTGTCCTAGGTTCAGTGCATCCTCTCGTGTTTATCGCACACGCATCTGCCAAATGAAATACCACAACTCAATTTGTTTTATTTAAACGGTGTTGAGTGTGGTGCTGCTAGGTGCCTACTGCATCAGTCATTTATTTGGGAGGATAGGTATTCCATTCAATGAGTGCACATCTCCTAATGATCTAAACAATGCAACTGGTGCACTTTGATAGACACTTTAACTTTTTTCTGCACCGACTCTGACACCCATTCCCAACAGCAGAACTGGCGATTTATGTTTGTGCAGCTACTCCGGTTGTGATGCCGTCTTGCATTGCTTGGAACAGCCGTTTCCCTCATATGTCAGATATAAAATCAGGTCTAACACCACTGGTCTCCCTAGTTTTCTAACGGGAGGAGTAGGATAGAAATAGCCCTTGGCATGTGTAGGGGTAGGTACCATAGATTAGTTAAGAGGTGGTGTCTGATTCACTTCTTCCCGCCCTCCAACCCCCAAGGGGAAATCTCTGGAGATACGTGTCTTTGAAATGATATCACCTATTATTATGGAAACCTCCCCAAAGCAAGTAATCTCTACAGCCTTTAAAATACATTTTAGCCTGGATGATGAATCAAGCTCTTCATCTTAGTCTCCAACTTCAGACTTCTCATGTAAATTCAGCGCTCCATGGAACCATTGCTAATCTTGCCCCTCTGATATTAAAAAAATAGTTCTGCCTTTAAATTAAGCTGACGGTAAAAGCTGAAGAGGATCAAATTCTGATGCTTTTGTGTCGCCAAAGTAGAATATTAAATAAAAATATGGTCTCTTGGCGAGTAAAATCAACCCCTAAACTGTAAACCTAATTGATCCGCTCTAGTGGGAAAAACTGAGTTTATGATAGCCTACATTTTATATTGTTTTTTTCTAGCCTGTTGTACAGGTCTCCTATTTACTGTCACTAAGGTAGCACTTCAACAAGCATGCCATCCCCAGTAGTAGTCTCAAGTACCAAATGGTATCAAATGTCTTTTCAGAAGTCCTGTCTATTTGGGGTGACATGCTCCTTCCTTTATGGACTTTCAGATACCTGTGTTGAGCTTTACTGGGGTTCTCTTTGATGTTTCCTCTGCAAATGAACTGATCCATAATCTACTGCTAGTGGTGTATCTCCACTACCTGTGTAACGAGTTAGAAGTCTGCATCATCCTTTTTCTTCCTGTGCAATAGCACATGAACTACTTGGACGGTGGAAACTTAATTAACCGTGGTGGAGGAATTAGGGTTCCAAGTTGTATAGTCCCTTCTCAATGGCTTATCTGCTTCACGGAGTTAACAGCCCTCAACTTGAGTTGTGCAGACCATAATATTTGGCTATTCTCTCCTTAGTTTAATGAACTGAAGTTAATTCAGAGCTCTTGGTATGGGCTCACAAGTTGGCTGGAAAAACATTGTTAGGATCCTGTGACAGTTGTTAACCTTTTTTCACTCTTCGTTTCAGTGCTAAATTTGTGCCAAATGTCAAGATCCTAGCTCAGAGGACAAATAGAAATGAATACTGTCAGCTGGGGACTTGTTGCTAACATTTATATTACACTTCATAGATAAGGCTCAGCACTGGGAGTCAGGTGCCCTGGGTTATTTGCTCTGCCACACACCTCCTGTCCCTCCTGGGGCTCTACTTTGTCTGCCCTTTGGACTGGGGTCATGATTCCCACCTCGAGGAGACCTACTCCCATTGGTGGGGAAGGGATAGCTCAGTGATTTGAGCATTGGCCTGCTAAACCCAGGGTTGTGAGTTCAATCCTTGACGCGGGGGGGGGGGGGCATTTAGGAATCGGGGGCAAAAATTGGGGATTGGTCCTGCTTTGAGCAGGGGGGTTGGACTAGATGACCTCCTGAGGTCCCTTCCAATGCTGATTATTCTATTCTATGACATGATCTCACTGAGCTGGCACACTATAAAAATAGAGTGTAGGTATGGCAGTGCGAACTATGGGAGGAGAGGTTTCAGAGTAGCAGCCGTGTTAGTCTGTATTCGCAAAAAGAAAAAGGAGGACTTGTGGCACCTTAGAGACTAACACATTTATTTGAGCATAAGCATTCGTGAGCTACAGCTGACCTCATCAGAGATCGGTTCTTGGGGAGGCGATCTATCTGGGACCCTAGATACATATGTGGGCTGGCTACCCTTCCCCCGCTTGTGCCTCCATGGAATGTAGCTATCTTTAGCACTGTAGCAGGATGAGAGCTAGCACTAGTATATCTCCTAGCTCGAAGTGTAGACACACCCTTGGTGACACACTCGGATATATTTAACTAACCTCAGGGGTGTGAGAGCCTTTTTGGAGGTGCTGTAATTAAATGTTAGAATGCTACTGTGGGCACTTGAATCGTCTTGGGACTAAAATCACTTTTAGAGTTGGAAAGTTGTTTCTCTCTGTCAGAGCTGGCGCTCGGTATAAGTAGTCTAAGCAATTGCTTAGGGCCCCGAACAACTCCAGGGGGCTCCCTATTCGCTTTTCTTGGAATGTGTTGTGTGGTTTAGGGCCCCCCATAATATTCCTGCTGAGGGCCCGCAATGGGTTAGCACCCCCTCGGCTCAGTGTAGACTTTTCACCTCTTCCTGGAGGGGGTTATTCATTCAAGACCCTGCTGTCTGCCTCTTTAGCCCTGTTTCCCAACTCCAAATATTGAGGTACCTGCAAAAGTTCAATCTGAAATATGAAAAGCAGTTGTCTTGGTACAAGAGGGTGCATGTTTATATTTTGTAACAATTCTTAATGGACTTGTCTAGCTGCTTGCTTGCTATGCTGTTTGGTTTTTAATTCCTTCTCAGCTTTGTTAAACCTTATTTTCAGAAAGAAAATTAGTGTCCCTGCATGGGGGAATACTTAAAATTGGCAAGAGAGCAAATTACAGACAAAGCTTTATAGCATTAATCTAGTCTCCGGTTGCTAATTGTACAAAGCCACGCTCCTTGCTCTTTCACAAATGAACGTCTTGGGAGAAATGCAGATACTCTGCCTATACATCAGTTTTCCAACTTAAAGGGTTACTGTCAATTTAAATAGCTCAGACTGAAGTCTGATTTTTAACTAGTAGTGGTATGTGCAGCCCTTAAGGGTGCTCTGACTGAAAGAGGACAGTATCTTCTTCTTCATCTGTTGATTTACTTCGATGAAACTGAAAATACCGTCAAGTGCCTACTTTAACTGTACTTCCAAACCTCTTAGTGTGGATCTTTCACAAGGGGAACACAAATACTTTCAAAAGAGAATTTGGTTGTAAGTAATAAAAATTGGCATGAAGAATCAAGGGTAGGTATCATGCCTGAAACGGTTACTGTTACTACTACTACTTTTGCACCTAAATTATGGATTCTCAGTATCCCTTCAGGTCTCCTAATCCTCCTGTGAATTTTAGTAATTTGTATACCAGAACTTCATTTGTCTCCCAAATAAAATCACTGAACATCTTTAGATACAGAGATAAGTCACTCCCACCTCCTTTCAAACAAGGCTGTACTGATTTGTGTTCTGTCTCTGATCGGCTAGACACCTTTGATCTCTTTGATGATGGCAGGTAGTCTCTAACAGCTGACGTTATGCAGCCCTCTCATCTGCAAACAGTTTAGCTTGTCAGGTGTTCAGGGTTTTTTTTTTTTTTTTAACTGCTAAGGATGTTTTGTTATGGAAACAGAATATTCACAATGCTAGTTGGGTGTGGGATACTGAGCACTAAGCTAAGACTGTCACAGGTGGAGAGAAATGATGTCCTAATCCATTGACTTCTTCATTTGAGCACTTACAAGTAGACCTTTTATCTTTCTTGACCTTCAGGGTTACATTCTTGGTCTCTATAAAAATAGCCAGAAGGGTGGAGAACAGGCTGCGCTGCCCTTGGTTTCTTTCCATTGTATGCCCTAAAGATAAAAGTATCCTAACAATTAATTTCTATCTTTTGCCCTCCATTGCTTCCAGGTAGAACAAAAAATAAATTAATTCTATAACTAGCTCCTAAACAAAAGCTTTCTGGATATAACTGGATGGGATGTGTTTGTTGCTACCTGTTTTAATAAAACAAAATAAAAAATTGAGAGGTCTATAACTGGAGAACAAAGCTGTGTGATACCCCCTGCAGTGAATTTACAATTGTGCATGATTATATGCTCCATTTCAAGTCATTGCAGGCCTCTTAGTGTTTCAGCATTTTAGTTTGACTGGCTGCTTAAATTGCTTGCATATCTAAATTATGGAAGTGATCATAAATCCAAAACAAACGTTGGTTTGGTGCTTAGTAACTGAATGGGTTTTTGAAATTGGCTGACACCATTACAGAAAATGTAGGTTAAGCTGTCTGGCAAAGTATAGAATTAGTTTAAGATCTTAATGTTCTTTTCTACATAACAGCACATGGTTTTTAGGAGTTTAACCTCTAGAAGTCCAGAAGTATCAAATTAATCAGAGAATCACAGAACTGCAGGGCTGGAAGGGATCTTGGAAGGTCAGCTGGTCCAGCCCCCTTGCACTGAGGCATGACCAAGTACGCCAGGCACCACCCTTCCCCCCTGACAGGTGTTTGGCCAACCTATTCTTTAAAACCTTCAATGACAGCAATTCAGCAACATCCCTTGGACGTAGTGCTTAACTATCGTTAGAAAAAATTTCCCTGCTGCAGATTAAGCCCATTACTTCTTGTCTTGCCTCTAGTGGACAATTGATCACTGTCCTCTTGATAACGCCCGTAATACATTTTGAAGGCTGTTATTGGGTTCCTTCATCCCCCTGTTCCCCCTGCCCTTCCCCCCACACCATCATCTTGTCTTGTTCTAAACATGCACACTTTTTTTTTTGTTTTTTTAACCTTTCCTCCCTCATTGGTCAGATAAATCTTTTAACATTTTTGTTGCTCTTCTCTGGACTCTCTCCAGTTTGCCCACACCTTGCCTAAAGTGTGACGCCCAGAAATGGGCATAGTGCTCCAGCTGAGGTCTCACTGGTGATGAGTAGAGTGGGACAGTTATCTCCCATACTTTAAATATGGCACTTCTGTTAATACACCCCAGAATATTAGCCTTTTTTACAGCTGCATGATGCTGATTCATATTCAATTTACTAGAACCCCTAGATCCTTTTCAGCAGGATTACAGCCTTGCTAGTTATTCACCATTTTGCGGTTGTGTTTTGATTTTTTCCCCCGCCCCTTCCTAAAATGTTGTGCTTTGCATTTGTGTCTACTGAAGTTCATCTGTTTAGTTTTAGACCAGTTCTCCAATTTGTCAAGGTCCTTTTCAATTTGAATCCTGTCCCCCAAAGAGCTAACAGCCCCTCCCAAGGCAAATTTTATAAGTATACTCTCCACTTGTTATCCAGGACATTAATAAAAATATTGAATAGTTCCAGACCCCTGCAGAACCGCATTAGATACATTTCCCACGTACCCCCCCAGTTTGACAGCAAATCACTATTAACTACTCTGAATATTTTCCGCTGAATGCATCCGATGAAGTGAGCTGTAGCTCACGAAAGCTTATGCTCAAATAAATTAGTTAGTCTCTAAGGTGCCACAAGTCCTCTTTTTCTTTTATCTAAAAGAATGTTATGGTTGCAAGTCAAGGACTCAAGTTAGGAAATAATGGAATTAAAATAGGCACAGGCAGCATTACATTCTGCCCCCTCTTGCTTGTGACTGATAATACAGCGTTTGATTACATAGTCACACGCTAGCTACCCAGACCAGTGCCTAATCCAAAGCACAAGATACAGTGCTCGTTGAACTAATTTGGTTGTGTAGCAAATTAGGCTGCTGACTGTAGGATTCCCCCTTCATTCACTCTGGAAGGTGTGTGGATAATGAACCACGAAACTATCCTACCTCAGGCAGTTTAATGTCACCCAGGAGAACTGGGTTCTATCCCTGGCTCCTTGTGATTCTGAGCAAGTCACTTAAACAGAAATCTTTGAAGATGGTCACTAATTGCAAGATCCTCATTCTCTGGATGCCTACTTTGAGGGAGTCTGGAGACTGGTTTTCAGACAGGCAGAGCACCCTAAACCCTGTCTGAGGTGAGATGGAGCTGCGAAGGCTCACTACGTCTGGCAATAAGGCATTATGGCCTAGAGGCATGAGCATGGGGCTAGAAATCCTGACTCTGCCAATGGATTGCTGTGTGGCCTTTGACAAGTCACTTTGCCTCTCTGCGTCAATTTTTCCCGTCAGCAAAATGGGATTACCACATACTTAATTGAGGTGTTGTGAGAGTAACTTATTCAATATGTGCGGTGTTTTGAATGTTATAAAGTGGTGTTTTGCTTTTCATGTCAAGCTGGGTACCCAGTCACTGAGGCACCCAAAATTAATGGAGATTAATGCATATTTCTGCCTTGATCTTCATTTGCTACAATTCCTCTTTCATAAAATTCCTCCCTACCTCACAGGGGTATTGCAAAGTGAATTAATTTAATGTCTGTAAGGCTCCGATACTGTCTGAGTCATAAGTCCATACTCATTTGAGAGTTTGAATGATGTGCATTTAATAGTGGATGGGCCAACTCCAACTTGTAAGTATAAAAAGATCAACCAGCTACCTCATTTCTTGAGCAACATCTAGCCTCTGCTGTGAATGAGGCAGAGGTCCTGTGGGAAAATTCTCACATAATCACGTTGTTAGAGACTGTATCATAACTACACTTAAGAGTTTTATGGGGAATAGTACTAGCTGAAAAAAATTACTTTTTGGAACACCAAAACTGTTTGGGAATTTCTGTCAAATCCTGTGAATACTTTTTGCCAGAAAAAAGTATGGAAAAAAAAATTGGAAATGTCAAATTTTATTATCAACATTTTCAAATCAATTTTTTATCAATTTTTTTCAGCTGGAAACTAAAAAATTCAGTTAGTTTCTTAGCTTTAATCATAATGCATAGATGTAAAGGCGACAGGATTTAGGCAACCTTAATCCTGGCTTTTCCTTACTTTTTGAGTGTTTGACTTTGTAATATTAACGTTCTTTTAACATGGCTTTTTTGTATGCTGTGTAACTTGGCTGTGGAAAAAGATAATGCAGCTTTTTTCAGGCTGAATTTTCTTTTGTAAGAAGGCACGTAAGACTTGGCTCACAATAGGGCATCAGTGAGTTAAGCTGAGAGGAGGCTGAAATTTAATGTGTGTTAAAAGGATCAAAGTCAGGCACAGAGAAGAGCTGTGGAAGTTGACCTTGCAGTACATACTAAAAGAAATCATTCTGGAGTGGAAATTTGGCTCACAGAAACAACTCCAGGCATAGGGCATGGTGTGAGAAGCCCTGGAGTTTCTTGTGGATATTTTGGTATTTTACTGGAGGTGATGCTAGCTGTTTGTGTAGCGCTGAATGAGGTGTGATTTATTATTGATGTTTTCTAGTAACTTTCCATTGCTTATGCAGCCAACACATCCACCAATACAGTCAACATGTGCGTGTAGTAATATCTCTCCCATAATGTGCGCCTTCCTGCAGTCCCACCAGAAAAACTGTTTGTATGTCTTGCAGTAGTGCCTAGGGACTATAGAACCACCAAACAAGAAGTCAGTCCTTGCCCTGAAGAGCCTGGGGCCTTGTAGAATGTTGATCTTCAGGGCAAACTTAACTGTTATGGTCTAAGTGGAGGGACTAGTTCCCAAAGTTAAAGGGCCTTTGACAGAAGACATCCTGCTGGGCTTTAGCTCTCTCTCCTATGCTGAAAGTGATTGAACTGGATCCTCTCTGCTGACCATGGCTGTGGTAGTTTTACACTAAGGGGCTGGCTCCCAATATGGAGTACTCAGGCCGCTTAAACCTTTATTGGATGTCACCCCCAGCTTCAAACTCCCTCTGGAAACCAACAGCAACAATTAATTAAGACCTAGTCTCCACTACAGAGGTTTGGTAGTATAGCTATACTGGCAAATCCTTCTGGTGTAGGTGTAGCTTACATCAGCAAAATACTGCTTTTCTCAGTATAGCTTGTACTGTTTTGGTGAGCAAAATAAGCTGTATTAGCAAAAGGACTCTTCTATGCTAGGGTTTTTGCCAGCATAGAAATGTCACTGAAAATCACACCACTAACTGACATGGCAAGAGTAGCAACTGTGTCTAGTGTGTCGCTCTCCTCTTCCATCCCCTGCAGCTACTTTCTCTCTAGTGCCACAGGTTAAATGGTTCTTGGGAAAGAGACTTAAGGCCAAGTGTACACAAGAAACTTGCTAGTTTAGCAACATTGGTGAGCAAAGTGGAGTTTTTGGTTTTAGGGTGTGGTGGTTTGTTTTTTTTTTGCAGCTGTTCTATACAGGTAAAAGTCCCAGTGTATATGCAGTTACACTGGCATAAAAGTGTATTGCTGGTGTAGATTGTCGTGTTCACCAGTGTTTTGGGAGAAGTGGGCATATGGATGTCTGAGGGGCAACATGTGACTTGATATGAGATAAGTGGATAAGTCAGGAGGGGCGAAGAACATGTCTGGAGAAATGGACAAGGTTTACCATGGAAAAGAGGGAGTCAGTGGATGGATTCCTTCACGTTTAATATAAAAGTCTGAGGTATGTTGAAAACTGAAGAAGTGAGGACTATATAAACTTGAACTTAATACCAAAACAAATACAATTTGGCGAGAGGAGTGGGAATTTACTCTGCAGATCGTATTCATCATTTTCTTATTTCACTAGTGATTTTAATTCACTGAATTTAAATGGAGCTCCTGCAGAATGTCCCGTCTGTCACAGTGGAGTGCCTCAGATTAAGGGACCTTGAACCAAAATGTAGTTCCAGCTTGCTGTAGAGTACATAGGGTCTTGATCCCTTCAAACATGAAAGTTTGAGCTATTTGGTCTCACACTATACTTACATAGTTTAAAAAATTTTACCTGTGTGAAACCATTCAAACTTCTAGTTGATACTATTAATGAGAACTTGATAGTAGCTTTAAAACCCATCCTCTGATTTTTATACCATTTGTAAGTTTGTTTACACTTTAAATTGTGTACTGGTAAAGTTGGAAAACTAACAGACGTTGCAGAACATACATTCCTCAAGTTTTTTAAAGGTTAAAAAGTTGGGGTTGAGACAAACTAGGATGGAATGCAACTTTGCCTGTACCATTCATTATAACAAGTGCTCCATACCTACAACCTCAAAAATGAACTACAAAACTGTGCACTTCTAAACTGTGACATCTTATGTTGGATATAAAGAAGACACATCTTAGACTGGAGGCATATGCCATTTTAAAGTTTATGTGGGAGAGTAAATAGAAGTAGAAGAATCAAAGTCCGTCATTCCTAGAAATGACGCAGATCCACTGACATCATTTTGGTTATAGTTGGATGCTGCTTCTCGGTAACCAAAATATTTGACATCCCCAAAGTGTCTAATTGTATCCATTAACTGTAAGGTATCATTTTTTGAGCTTGTCTGCATGTGGTGCACCCTTGAGAATTTATTACTGTCTGAATGTAAACCCCTTTGCTACAAATGGTTCATAACATTACTTCAGTGTGAGCAAGGTGTATCATGTCTGGATACTTCAGAAGTGCATAATCTCAAAGCTGCTGACCTCTCTGGTCATTTATTCCTTACAGTAAGTGTTTCAAGTGTGTGGAGGCTTGTATATTCTCTTCAAAAGCCAATCAGCTTCCAAAGAGACTAGTCTGAGACCTCATCTATACTTACACTGGCATAGCTAAATTGATGGGGGGGGGGGATTATATTTTTGTACTGACATAGCTAAAATAGTGTAAACCTTAGTGTAGGGACACTTACAACAGCAATGACACTTGTATGTACGTATTTAAGTGTTGCCCACACTAGGAGAGATGGTGGTATAGCAATGCCAGCAAAACATACCCAGTGTGGACGAGGTCTGACTTTATGGTAACTTATTTAAGCACCATTGTGACAATTTATAAGGATAAGTTTCCACAAATCTTGCTTTTTCTGGCTAATTGTAAGCTACTTGGAAACTGGAGCAAAACAGCTGTGTATCTTAGCATTTGCAAGGCAAAATGTAGCATTAAAGATCTTGCTAAAACAGGAGCCTAATAATGGCAAGTTACTGGCTAAATGAATAACAGATTTAGGGTACCCTGGGTCCAAGTAAACTGTGGTGTAATTAGCATGCAACTCCCTTAAAGTTAACAGGGTTGCAGCTACACACACGAGTCCCAGATTTGATCCTTTATATCCAAATCAAGAACATAGGCTACTTGTGCAAGGGTATCAGATGTGGAACATGGGGTTAGAAATAATGAAATGTTATGGTACATTGTGCCAGCACTGACTGGATTCATAATTGTTCCAGAACAGTCAAACGTCCTAGTTTGGCAGTGTTAGCAAATAGTTTATGGACTCCCCACTGTACAACAGTAAGCACATTGATATTCAACAGTAATGTTACCATATCCATTTCACCTAGACTAGACAGATCCAGTCTGTGTTAAGTTCACTGAAACTTGCACAGTTCTCCTGTTTTGGGACGTACTGATTTTTGTACAGATAAAATGCTGAAGATAAAGCATCTTTTCTTTCCATCTGGACCAAGCGAGAATCTGTTTTCCTAGCTAGATTTTTCAATTGCTAACATGATCACATTATGGACCTAGTCGCTAAGGACTCCTGACTTCTAACACTGACTCAATAAGTGGCTTTTGTCCAGTCATTTAAGTCTTCCCTTATTTTATTTTTACCTCATGAATATTTGAGGCCTAAGTGATGTAGTTACATAGTTCATGCTTTCAAAACACTTTTTTTGCAAATCAACTTTAATACACTTCAAGAGAACTTTGTGAATTCTAGATGCTAGAAAAGATAGACAGATAGTGAATAGTAGAGCTGTAGAGCCATTTAACATTGGAGTCGGGTTTCTGGAAGGAAAATGGAAGAATCAAAAACTTGCTATTGAAACTAACTGGGACAACTACAAAAAGAGCTCGCATCTAAATTACTAGAATATGAAATTTCTAAACAACGAATAGAATTTGGCCAAAAAAAAAAAAAAACTCTGGCAATACAAGCTTTTTTTTTTTTTTTTTTTAAAGAAGTTTCACCAGGCCTCAAAATTCTTCTGTGTTCAGATTTTGCCTATTTCTAGGTCTAAACCATATATAACAGTCTTGCATTGTTTGTGGTCAAACCATGAGTCTGCTGGTGGAGTTTCAGGTCTGCACCAGAACCCGGTGAGTGGGTTGTAAAACTTCCTTTGTTTATAGGTGTGTCTCAATTTTTAGGTACCCAGCTTGATGTTCTTTCTAAGGGATGACTTTCTGAAAGTGCTGTGTAGGGTTGCCAACTTTCTAGTCGCACAAAACCAAACAACCTAGCCCTACCCCTTCCCCGAGGCCCTGTCCCGCACTCAATACATTTCCTCCTCCCTTTGTGACTCACTCTCCCCACCCTCACTCACTTTTACTGGGCTGGGGCAGGAGTTTGGGATGCAGGAGGGGTGAGAGCTTTAACTGGGGGTGTGGGCTCTGGGGTGCAGCCAGAAAGGAGGGATTCAGGGTATGGCGGGGGGGAGGGGGAGGATCTGGTCTATGGCAGGGAGTTGGGGTGAGGGCTCCAGCTGGGAGTGCTGGCTTTGGGGTCGGGTCGCGGATGAGGGGTTTGGGGTGCAGGAGCGGGCTGGGGCTGAGGAATTTGGAGTGCAGGAAAGGGCTACGGGTTGAGGCAGGGAGTTGTGGTACAGCGTGGGGGAGGGCTTTGGGCTGGGAGTGTGGGCTCTGGGATAAGGCCAGGGATGAGGGGTTTGGGGTGCAGGAGGGTGCTTTCGGTTTATGGGGGGCTCAGGGCAAGGGGTTGTGCTCTCTGGGTTGGGGAGCAGGCTTGCCTCCAGCAGCTCCCGGTCAGTGACGCAGTGGGGGGCGGGGGGAGGTCTAAGGCAGGCTGCTCCCCTGCCCCGGAAGCAGCCAGCAGGTCTGGGTCCTAGGCTGGGGGGGTCCGGTGACTCCACACGCTGCTCTCGCCTGCAGGCACACTCCCCCTCCCCCTGCTCCCATGGGCCAGTTCCCGGCCAATGGCAGTGCGGAGCTGGTGCTCGTGGCGTGGGCAGCGTGTGGAGCCCCATGCCCCCCCTCCACCCCCCACGTAGGAGCCGGACCTGATAGCCGCTTCCAGGCCGCAGCAAGGTGCCAGCCAGGACAGGTAGGGACTAGCCTGCCTTAGTGCTGCAGCACCGCCGACCAGACTTTTAATGGCCTGATCAGCGGTGCTGACCAGAGCCACCAGGGTCCCTTTTCAACCAGGTGTTCCAGTCGAAAACCAGACACCTGGTCACCCTAGTGCTGAGCCACCTAGTCTCTGGAAATTGGGCCCTTTTAAAATGTCTCAATTTGGGCACCTGCAAATCACTTTTCACTTCTGAAAGTATTGGTATCTAGCTATTGCCACCCTTTATCCAGATCAGAACAAGTTTGGCACTATAACTTTTAAGTATGAAAAAGCGATTGACTTAGATTTAAGGCTTCTGATTGCAATGCTTTTAACTGTTTTTTGGTAGAATTTGCTCTTGTACTCCCGTGGAGTGGTGGGCTATGATTTTGCCTGGTGAAGTGTTAGAGCTACAGAAATAAGTTTTACAAGGCTATCTTATACCTCCCAAGGTAAAATACAAAATGCAGGCGTAGATGCTGTTTTTGAAAAGTAAGTAGTGCCATCTGCTGGAGGTAGCATAATCCTGGAACAAGTTCCACATTTCAGCACGCCTCGTAGCCTGTAATATTTGGGGGGGGTTATCACAAATTACGACTCTTGTGGCCTTTTTTCCTTTATTGAAATGGCCTATTTTTTTGTTTAAGGTTCTACAGGTTGGCTTGGATGGGGATGTGCTTTAATTGGAACCTGACTGAAGTTTGAATAACATTTCATTGGGAGGGGTCAGAGAGTTATAATGCCATGCATACTGTATTTCCTTCATCTAACTCTGCAATGCAATCAAAGCAATAATCTATTTGGCAACACTGTAAGAGTTAGGTATTATTAACGTATTTAGTGTTTGTGGGAGGGGGAAGTTGTTCCTTTGTCCCTCACCTTTTACATACTTACAGTCTATATGCTCAATAGGATAGTATTATACTGGTACAAAGAAGAAAACATCCATACTTCCTTATTAATTATATTTATTAGGGTAGTGTCTAATGACCAACCAAGAATGGGGCCTCATTGTTAGGCACTCTACGTATACAGAGTTCCAGACAATTCCTGCCCTGAAGAGCTTACTATCTTAAATTAAACCAGTTAAAGGATAGGGGAACGAGTATAACACACAAGAAGTGTGAATAATGTGATGACAGTGAGTAGCTCCATTTTTATTTTTATTTTATTTTTGGTGGCTTTAATTAGGAAGGGCTAAGCTGGAAAGAAAAGGGAAGTTGAGTTTGGGAACAGAGCAGGGCAGAAGAAGGCAAGAAAGGCAGATGTGGAATGAAGCTGCGGTTGACTGTCCCAAATATCCAGTTAGCAGAAGAAGTCCAGTCATAACCATAGAAAGTGCTCTGATGTTCAAAGGTCCCGGCTTTGGCTGTTTATGCAGCCCCTCCTACCATCTGGAGCCTCTGGCTGGTTCTTCCTGTAGTTTTCCCCCAAGGCCAGGGGGTGTGGGAGGTGACACCACCTGTCTCCTAGTTTCCCTCTGGTAGGGAGCAGGGTTTTGCCCTACCCAGTTTTGGGTCCGATGGGTGCTGTGGGGGAGGGAGTGGCCCTGTCTGGGCCCCATTTCACCCTCTCACCCGCAGTGCATCAGTACCTACTTTGGCTGCTTCCTTACCCGCTATGCTTATGCCCTTAACGTTCTGATCTAGGCAGATGGAAGTATAAAGTCTGTAGCTGTTTCAGACTACGTGGAGCTCATGAGAAAGAGGCTGATATTAATGGTGTGGTACAGCTGACAATTTTTAGGAGTATGGAAATCAAGGGAAGGTAGGAGTCTTGTTACCTCAGCCACTGGGCAACTAGAAAAAATTAGTTTGGACAGTTTCCACTTTTGACTTATAGCATTATCTGATGGGTCTGAAATTGGGTAAATGGAGGCAGGATTTTTTGGATACATACCCAGCAGTCGATGCGGGAACCTTGATGAGATGGTGAGAAATTGTGGATGGGTTTTTCAACAGTGGAGTATTCTAAATTACTGTTGAGGCCAACCAGAATTGAGGGTGCACTACACCTATGAAAATCAAGCCATAAATGGCTGATGGGAAGGATTGGAATTGTATATAAAAAGTATTGAGAAGTCCACTTGGAGTGTGGCTAGGAGTAAGTAAGCATTCCTGTAGGGAGCAGATGACATTGTTTTGGTGGATCTAATCCTAATTTGAGTCTTAATTGTAGCAGTGTTCTTCTAGCGTATATTTAAAAAAAAAAATGCTGTAGGAACATATATTTGTAAAAGAAATCTGGTTCAGTACGTTTCTAATTCTTATTAGCTATAGGTAAATTAAACTAGTATTTATACCTTTCAGTGGAAATGTGAATGATAAATAGAGCCCTGCACATCTGCAGATATCCGCATCCACTAATGCAGATGCAGATATCCACCAACCATTTTTTGCAGATTGGATGCGGATACAAATTTTGTATCCATGCAGGGCTCTAATGATAAGGTGTATTTATTTCCTGGGTGTCATTGTCTACCTTCAGTGGGTTTTGTTTGTTACTAATTTAACATCAGCTGGAGAGTAAATTCACATGTAGTTGTGACACAAATGTACCATATAGGAAAAACAAAGGATCAACAAGGAAGCTTTATGATGATTCGGCTCTATATAGTTGATTTTGATAAAACTATTGTACACCTGGCTCCAAGCTCTGCTAAAGTCCTTAAAAGGTCAATAACAAGAGAAGCCCAGTGCTCACGTTATAGCTATAGTACATGGATGTACTGCAGAGATTTTATAAATAAACTAGTTGATTGTCTAAAGTCAATATTCATAATCTTAAACCCTCCGGTTTTTTACATCTGCATGATAGAATATGGATGCATTCAACAGTTGATCTATGTAGCCATTTGGAGTGTGATTTCAGCAATATGTTCTGCAAACTGTGAATACATGTGACAACTCTGAGTTCCCTTGTGACGAGGCAATAAAGGAACACATTTTATTACAGCAGCAGACCTTTTAAAAACTAGCTCCACTAATCAGTTTTGTAATGTGTTTTTAATTGTAGAGCCAGACGACGGCTACTAGTTGTACAATTGGTAAAGAATTACTTGATTAACACTCAAATGAAATTCAGGCTGATGTAAAACTTGAGCCTCCATATGCAGTCAAATCAAGGAAGATCCAGAATATTTAGATGAGACAACTTGACATCTGTACACCAAAAGCATGTATCCCTACCTGTGATTTATTGATGAATACGTAAGAAGTGTGAGAAACATTTCCTAACACCATAAGTGCAACACACTATCCGATCGCAACTTCTTTCATGTACGAAAGTAGACTGTTTTGGAAAAGGAATACATTGCCTTCTTCCTTGCTTATACAGTTGCCAGATCTGAAGGGGGTAAATATAGGTTTTTCTGGGGGGAAAGGTGAATTTTTAGTACATTAGAACACTGGATTATAAGACACCAAACTACATAACCTTCCCATAACTTTTCTTCTGAGCCAAAATGATAAGTTTGTGTTAAAATTTTTATTCAACTCATTAAAGTAAACAAAAACCTTCCACAGAAGTATAACTGCAAAATTAAAAGACAACACTGTCTTTTTTTTTTTTTTGGCATCTCCATACCTATTGCTAATAATCAATCAATTCTGTTGACTAAACTGACATTTGAAATATGTTCAGGTTAGCTCTGTTCCTCTTGTATCCTTTAAACTACACACGTCACAGCAAGATAAGTCATATACAGTGTAAACACTGGTTTGACTGAAGTAATTTAAAGGGCAAAGTTAATGATTAAATTCCAGCAGTTGTATGTAACTTTTGGAGCTTGAACGAAATATATTAAAGTTTCAAATCTAGAGACTAAAATTACTCAAATGAGACTTCAAAATCTCATGATCTAAAGCGGTGAAATTAGATGGAGGATAACTCAGGTGTCAAATAACTGTGTATGCTGAATTTAACAATTGACTACTGTGAATACTGGCTATTAGGATTCATATCTGCTGTTTCATGAAGGAAAAAAGATTCCATTAGTTTTCCCTTAGGTTACTGTAACTAGTTTTCCATTTTAAAACATTATTTAAATAACCTCCTTATTTAGGTATGAAATGAAAGCGGTCTGACACTTAATTGGATCCAACGGAGCTGTTGCTTGAACATTTAACTGAGAGTACATAGTCTGTCCTGACCAATAATACAGCAGTATTCTTGCCTTGTTGTCCTGGAGATTCTCTGGTTCAGTAGCTAATTTGATATTTTAGGCCATGGCTTTAGCTGAGCAGAGCGCCATGTCGTGAGGTTATGTACTCAGTTTCCTGGAGCTGGGATAAAGCTTGTGCTTTCTTGGCAGGACAAGCCATGAAATAGTATTTGTTTTCGTTTGCAAAGATTGTTTGCTTATTCTACTCAGCATTATTGCAGTTAATAAGGAAAGGGGAGTGCAGATTTTGTAAAGGAAAGTGGGCTGAGTGTCAGGCGGCAGAGCTCCATTGAGCCTAAATTACCCGGGAGCTGTTTGTGGCCTCTTAATCTTTTTACTTTATAACTCAGAGAACTTTATTGATTTAAATTAAACTGTAACATCACAATGAAATAGTAAGTATAAAGTTAATGTGTTTAGACCAAGGAATATTGGAGCTAATACATTTCTCACTTACCTTTTGTTTCCATAGTTTTAAGGGAAAGATAATAGGATATTTTAAAGCCGTTCATTGTCTCTTCAGTGTAAATGTATAATGTCAAGGTGCATTCAAGCAAAACCAACCTTTGCTCTGTCAGAATATAATTCATACTATAACCAGAAATCCTCTTAAACCCATAAAGTACGACTTTCCAACATGGTTTGCAATCTGCTAATTATCTACTATATGGCCTACCAACAGTACTTCAAATCAGCTGCCCATTGCGGACCAATGCCTTGCCTTTTCCTCAGTGTTTAGACCAGCAACTTGCCACCCTTGTCTACATCTGCACTAGAGAAGAGAGCACAGTGCATGTCATTTCAATCGTAGGTACACAGTCTAGGAACAATGCTGTTTCCCTGTCCACCACCAACTCACTGAGTGAGAAAGCCCAGTCTACCCCAGCCTTACTACCTTGAAGGAGTTGCAGCCTTTCTACAATCATGGTCATTGCAAGTTAAGTACCAGCCTCTTCTCCTGCCCTGTTGCCTAGAGACAGGCAGCATATTCAGCTTTATCAGTTGCTCTACATATAGGTGTCACACACCTGAGCATCCACTTCATCAGACCAGTTGCTTATCATGAAGAGAAGGGGGTTGAGAGCAGGTCTTGTGCTTCCTGACCATTCTTCATTAGTTTCCCAGGTCCTAAACGATCAGGTTTTTAAACTTTTAACGCACCTTAATTTTAACGTTTAATTCTAAGTAGCCATCTTAATCTATAGTTCAAATACGCAGATGTGTGTAATGTTTAATACTGAACAAGATTTGACCATTCCCATAGTATGTGGCCCATTACACAAACTTGTTTCAGTAATGTCTGAATCCTGTGGTGGTTAAAATATAGTGTACAGGGAGGAGGTAAGGAATAGGTGTTGTGTTTGTCTTATTTATCAACTATCTTGTCACAAGTTCCATAATTAGATTCACTGGTGCTATGTGTCTCAAACATACAACTCCAACCCAAACCTGATCATCCTCCAACCCAAACCTGATCATCCTAATGTCCTTTAACTTCCTGTGTGGAAGTATATCTCTGCGAAGGGAAAGCTCATCACATCTCTTTATAACTGGAGTGGAATTGATAGGCTTAATCCAGACTTGGGAACTTCAGGATATTTTTGTCTTTTGGATCCAACTGTCTGTTCTTGTTCGAGGCGTTTAAAGATTTAGTTAAATACGCTCTAGAGTGAATTGATATATTTGATTGCTAGGTCTTGTGGCTCAGAGCTGAGGTTGTCCTAGGGGTATCTAGTGTGAACTTTCACCTGTTTAGCCTAAAGTAAAGGCATTCATTAAATAAAAATTATACCACTTCTTTCTACTTTGAGGTATAGAGAAGGGCCAAGAGGTTTCTTTTTAAAATACATAGAACATGAGCGGGTTTTTCACCTTAGAAATAGTTGGAATGTGTACAGTCAGGATCTCCCTGTTTTATCTGGAGGATCCATGGAGGAGGAGCTTTTGAATGTTTACTGTGAGCACAGTGGCACCCGAATTAGAGGGCAGATTGTTATGATGGCTTTGGTGGAGATTCATTCTCTAAAGCAGTGGCGCCCAACCTTATTACACAGGAGAACCACATAAATGTAAGCACAACCTTGTGTGGGCCAAACAGATTCTAAATATTTTAATAAGATTTAAAGTCCCCTCGATTGATTTATATGTTAAGTTCCGCTTGTCTCATGTGTATTTAGTTAGGCTGTTTCTACGCATAGTATTGTCTGTTTATACACTTGTGTAAACTAAAATGGTGTGACATAGTGACAAAATGCTAATGAATCAGATGCTAGTATACTGTGTTGAAGCAGGCTGCGCGCCTCATGAAATGCTCTGGTGGGCAGTAGGTTGGGCACCCCTGCTCTAAAGTGTTCTGTAGTCATTGTAATTAAATAAACATTAACAGAAATTGCAAAACATCCTTGGTTTTAATCAGCAAGTCTAAAATCCTTCCACTCTGAGCCTGCTCAGTTTTCATTATCTTGTCATCTCCCCAGTCTTCCAGGAAAGGCACCATAAGAATCCAGCCCTGAATTTCTAATCTTTACAGAAAAAAGCAACCAGCCAACCATTCCCCACTCTCTCTCGCTCTCTCTTCCCCCGTCTGCCCCCAACAAATTTTATACATCATGAAGACTCCAAATCAGGCACAGAAAGCATGTGGTTTCTCCCCCCTCCCCCTTCTTTTGCAAGCCACCTTTAATTGATCCTTTTCTGTGCTCTTTAACACTTTGGATTTTATTAACTGTAACATTCTTGGTATGTAGCCTTATTTTTTTTTTAATGGTTGTTACCTTGCGGCAATAACTTTTTTTAACTTAGTTTGTCTGTGTATTTTATTTAAAGAAATAAGGTGTGTATTAAGAACATTACTCAAGTCCAGCCATAAAGTTTTAAGTACATAGGTGTTTATATACTGAATTCTTTTCAGCACATAAAGTTTAATGGGCATAAATTTTGTGCTAAAGACTTCCCAGCCTCTTGCTGGGCTTACAGAAATTAGAATAGATGCATGTGAGACGTCAGAGCTCTCCAAAGACTACAGCAGGTGTTACGAGTTCCACATAGACTTCTTTATATGTTGAATTCCAGCACACTCAGAACTTTGGTGCTCAAGGATCACAGGTGTCCTAAATTGAGCCTGACGCTCCTCTCCAGAGACAAGTCTTGGGTGGTTTCTAATCTGCCTTTCCTACCACTGGACACCAGTCCCATATGGCATTTTGTAAGCTGTACATGGACAAGCATGAAGCTTTGAAGTACATCAGCCCCAGTTAGGGTTAGGAGTTACAGACAGAATATGCTCTCTTAAAAACCCTGGCAGATTACCTCTACGCTCCTTTCATGTCAACGTAATTCCCCGTACAGTCGCATAGAACTTGCAGAGTCCTTACATAATACTTTACCTGCAGAACAGGCACAGAGTTCTAAAGGTCATATAGCACTACCTTCCTGTTTGTTTTACCAGATGACTCAATCCTCATTTGGGCCAACTGATGTACATGAAGGAGGCCTTTAAAAATTCTCCTGTTGTCCTATATTTCGCGAGACATTACATGAACTCTTATTCTCCTTGTCAGTGAGCAGGATTTGGCTCATGCTGTATTGAAACTTAGTATCAGTTAGTGGTCAGTACTTATAAGAAAGATCACCATCTATCTGGACAGCCGCTACCCTGATAATTGACTTTTTTTTATGGCAGTATATGGGAGTAAGTGTTTCATACTGTCTTCTATTCATGCAAGATCGGTTGCAAGTGGTGACTGAGGAGCAATATATGGTCTGTGCTTACCCTAGTAGAGGTCAAAACAGAGTTTGTGGGAAACGAACTAAGAAAGAGGGTTGAAGAATGAAATGTACATGTGGGGAAATGAGAATAAAATTGTTGTGCCTTAATTCGCTTTAAGTAGTCCTCTTAAAGTATGGATTAAGTTTAAAAAAAAATTTCAAACAAAGGCATTATGGGACTGTTGTTGCCATCCGAAACGTGCTCAGTCTATGTGTATAAAAATGTTTGAGTTTACAGGGCTGCCAGTTGGAGAAAAAATAAAACTCTACCCCATCTGGATTCTTTCCCCGTGCAACATTGGGAGTAATAAAAGTTCTGCAGGGTAATAGGCCCGCTGACAGCTGTGCAAAATCCATTGTCTTCAGAGGATTTGCACACATGGAGCTGATTGGAACTTGGTAAAGGATTCTTTTGTGTTACAAGAGAGGGAATTAGTTCACTCCCTCAAGATGCGGTGTCTCGGCAGGACTAACATCAATACTAAAAAAGCAGGAGAAATTTGTTGTTAAAGTATACCGATAGGACTTTGTTCCATGTACCAGACCTGCATAGGGGACTACAAATAATACTTAAACAAAAAAAAAACTCTACAAACTTTAGATGTAGATTAAGGTATTCCAGGCCTGATAATATCCTCCTTCTTTGTTACAGTATGTACAGAAACACTAGGTGGTGCTCTGAAGAAGCTGTTTTATTTCTGTGGAAAAAGACAGAAGTATCTAACTGAGCAGCTGTTCACTATAGAACATGCAATGATGATCTCTTGTACTCCTTGCCCCAGCCCGAGTGAATGCTTGCATTTTGTCCTGTAGCTGAAAGCACGCACTTCAGTTTTACCAAAAAATAATGCTGTTGATGTATGGTGGAGCCTTGTTCATGCCCTTAAGCAACATCTGGTAAGGACTCAGATTCAAGAGTAGTTCAAAACTACAAAAAATCTTTTTGGTGTGTATTAAGTCTCAGCAATCTTAGCATTTCATGTTTTTTAACACATTTAAAAGGGAAGGGATGATTCTTCGAGTGATGCTCCATATATGGATTCCAAACATGGGTGCGCATGCCCCCAATGCGCCAGAGCGAAAATCTTGAAAAAGCAGATATCCTAGCCCCAACACAACTTGGATTCAAGAAAAGACATAAAACCCAGACATCCATCTTCATACTCCTGGACCTTGCTGCAGAATTTGCCAGTCAGCCACAAAATGTTGTTGTGCAGTCTGAGAGAGGTATACAAGGGAATCGATTAAAATTGCTTGAGTCCTCCCTGGAAGGATGGGTCCAAAAGATAGTGATAAAAGATTGCAAGCGAGGTCTTGGATTGCAGAGGATTAGAGTTCTATGAGGATCAATTCTCTCTGGTCATCTTCAGCACTTACATGCAGACATTAAGTGGACCAGAGAAACATCAGTGATTCAGATTTACACATGACACACCGCTCTCTTGTTATGCCTCACAAAATACACCATAGTAGTGTTGCAACCTCTCCTCCAGGCTTTCCCAGGCTCATCCCTCTTTTGAGGTAGCTGTCCTGGGGAATCTGTAAGGGTGCTCAGTAGCTGCTGCCAGTGGTCCAGTTTTATTGGCTCAGAATCATCCTGGGTGTACCTCAGAGGTGGCAACCCTACAGGATAGTTAACAAGCCACTCTCGTCCTTGGTCAGGATCAGTTCACGGATGAAGAAAAGCTGGCGGCTGCTGCTAAACCTAAACTCATTGAAGCTGACCTAGAGCAAGATCAGCATTGCTGATTGCTGGAGGAAAACACTTTGGAGGGATTGCCCTGTGGATGCAAATTCCCTTTTGAATTGCACATCCACAAATGGTCAAGGCTGTCCAGAGCGCTTCTGGACTCCTTGATTAAGCTAGGTTCTTGTTACAAGTAACGTGTTCTATTATGTGGTTGGCTAGGAGGTTGTGTTTTGTCCTGGCAGATGATAACCTAACCTCCAAAATAAACACCTGGCTTATCTCCTGTTTGAACTGTATCCATGCAGGTGGCTATCCAAGCATCAAACAATCCTCCCTTAAGAAATTTCAGCGATCAGAAAATGCAGCATGAATTATCATGAGCACATCAAATCTGCTCTCTGCTCAGGCCTCGTCTTACATACTTAAAACATATGAAAGTCTAGCTGTGTCAGGCAGAAATACGAAAAAAACCTCACAACCCATAGCTACATAGCTATGCTGACAAAACCCACATTGTAGAAGCAGCTATGGTGACAGAAAAATGCTCCTATCCACAGAGTTTGTTTGGGGAAGTGGTGTTCCTGCATCACAGGGATGGGGGAAATACCTTCTGTTGGTGTAGCTACATTTAGATGCTTATGCCAGCACAGCTATGCTGGCGTAGGGACTGATAACCTCAGTATGTTGACTCTCTCCATAGAATATTGCATGAAGTTAAAGATATCAGTTCTTATCTTCAAAGTGCTTAATGACCAGGGTCCAGGAACTGGTAAACTGTGGAGCAAATTCTGACAATATATCTAAGAACTGCCTCAAACATCAATGCTTTCCATTGCAAGCGCAAGGTGTTCTTCATTAATGTAAACATATAGCATCTCAAACACTTTTTCTTAAAGCAGCGACGATGGGGCCGAATGAAGTCCTTACACCACTTTTTCTTCTATCTATCAGCTTCACAGCTTTGTTCATCTTTAAACCTTTTTGTTCTGTCATTCTTCACCATGTCTATCCAATGCATCCTCAGTCTTCCTCTATGTCTAGTTCTTTGCACTCCTGGTATGTATCATCATGTATAGTATCCTTTCCAAGTTCGTTCTTGACATGCATCCAGACCATCTCTGTTAACTTTGTTTCAGAAAATTCAAGAAAGACATTTCTTGCCCTAGCCATTTCTCTCTTAATAGCTATTCATTTTTTATTTTCTGCAGTTTTGAAACTCTCAGTATTTCCCTCAGCCAGTTTATTTCTGCAGTCAATAGTTTACCTTTGTAGGTGTTCCTCATACTTCAGCATTCCAACCTGTACAGCAGTATCGGCATGACAGGTGACTCATATACACTGCCTTTTTTTGTTTTTATTAAATTTCTTTAGGCTTTCAGATCTTGCAGAGCTTTCTGAATGTAGTAGCAGCTATTTTGATTCTACTTTTTATCTCATCTTCACAGTTCCCATTCTTTGATACCCGTCTGCTGCGGCACACAATTTTTTCCAGTTCTAGTTTTTTGTCTGTGACTTTGATCTTTACCTCTTCCTCTTGGACTTCCAGTTGCCACAGTTTGTCTTTTTTCTGTGCTGATAGTCAATCCCAGTTTTCTACTTTCCTGGTCTACTTTGCCTCTTATTTTCTATAAATCCTCCATGGTCAATGTTGTGAGGTCAATATTGTGTGCAAATTTAAGCTTTCTTGTTCTCCATCATAACTCTTCTTCCACTCTTCTTGTGTCATCTCTCCGTGCTACAGGTATCAAGTTGAACAAATTCTGTATCGCATGCATTATTCCCCACCTTGGGAGTGGGAGAGAGAAGGGAAGAACCACATATGCATAGGTGCTTGAACTAAGGGCTCTGGGGGTGCTGCTGCACACCCTGGCTTCAAGTAGTTTCATTCATATACAAAGTTTACAGTTTGGTTCAATGGCTCTCAGCACCCCCACTATACAAATTGTTCCAGCAGCCTTGCACATATGACAGCCTTGCACATATGACATATGATTGCTCAATGTACTGTTTGAAGGCTCTTGGTTAACAACATGGTGATAAGCTTGGGGTAAGGCCCAGAGAATACACTTTGAAAAACTTGCATATATGAAGGGACTGTGAAATAATACCATTTCAAGGTGGGTTTGGTTATATAATTGATTTACCCTAAATGTTTGATGTTGTAGAGTGATATAAAGACCTTTCATTCCATTTTTCATCTCTGTTGCCCTACACATTGGTCCTTTAGTAATGCTTTCTTCAACAAGGTAACAAAACTGGATGCTCTTAATGGATATGTCTACATTGTGGTCACAGGGTATGCCTGCAACTTGAGAAGACACACTTCAGCTAGCTTTAATCTAGCTAGCTCAGGTACTGGTGCCAGCAGCGAAGTTCTGGAAGCATGGGCTTCCATGTAGGCGTAAAACTGCCTGGAGCCTTAGGTAGTTACTCAGGTGGCTAGTCCACACTGAAGCCTCTGCTGCTGCAGCTTCCTTGTTCCGGTATCCAAGCTGTCTTGATTAAAGCTAGGTCAGGTATGTCTACAGGGGCTGCAGTCGCACCTTGGGATTTCAGTATAGACATAACAAATGTGATGGAACTGCTGCTCTGCAGCTCTAATAGCTCCTTACATAGCTTAGTCACCTCTTCAGCTTTTTTCACTCTGGGCAGTGAATTTAAATGTTGAGCTGATCTCCTTCTAACGCTAACGAATTCAACTCCATTTCAAGTGTACTTGGTATGACAGTATTTTTAATGAAGTGCACTATTGTATGCACATTAAACTTAATATTGCACCCCTGAGCCCATTTGCTTTATCAGGAGTATCCTATTGATCAGCTACAGGTGGATCTTAACTTCCCCCTGTTTTGCTAATCTGAGAGTTTAATGATTTTGTTGCACACTAATACCTTTGTCGAGATTAATAAAATTAGAGCCCCCGGGACTCTAAGGCACGTCAATTTCCACTAAACACACACCTTTCTCTCTGTTCTGCTTTACGCTTGCTAACCGGTTGTTATGCATCTTAATTCACCTAAGACATACCCCTGCCTGCAACACCTGACAGCTATCTGGTTCTACCCCTTATAATGCTGGTGATGCCCCACTGCCTAGGGCTCCTCCCATGCTCTGATATTAGAGTTCAGTGGTTAAGCTCAGGAGCCTTGTAACTTTGCCTCTACTCCTTGTTGCCCTGATGAGACAGAAAAGCTGGAATGTGACCCTATTTCAGATATGTGCTTGTCCAGTAAGAGGAGAATCTGAGGGAGGGAGTGAAGCTTAAGATACACTTGGAAAGTGTAGATAAGTTTAGATATAACTAAATTTAGCATCTTATGTAAGGATGCGTAAAGTGGCAAAAAAAAAAATAGAGGAGGTGGTCTAGTCCGGTGAAGATGTGCTTTAGCAACTGGTAATCCACCATAAGGTACAAAGGTCCAGGAACAAACAAAACCATCCAAAAATGGAACAAATGCACTTGCTGCTTCTGTAGTGGCTGTACTTAATCTAGACATATAATGGGTAACACTTTCAATTAAACTAAAGTGTCTTTGGCTCTGTTGAAAGTCCCATTGACTTCAAATGGAATTTAGGCTCGAAGTCACTACTTTTGTTTTTGTTTTTGAAAATGTAACCCAGTATTTAATATACCTCTGGATACTTCTATGGTGTTTTGTTTTGAGCAGGTTCTTGGCTTGTCATATCCATCATGAATTGTGGGTGGCAGTGTCCAAAACTAGTTCATTGGACATTATAATGAGCCCTGAACACTGCTTCAGTTTAATTAGATATGTAGTTGAACAGAAATTCAGCAATGTTATTTCAGGTGCAGTCATCAAACCAACATATTTTGAGGACTTCAGTAATCAGTTTCAATGCAGTAGTGGAGACAGCTGCTGCTGAAGTGTCACAGGCAAAACACCCACTGACAGTGGCTTGAAGGAAACTTATAGATGTTTATCTTGAAAATGAGGGGGTGGAGGAGCAAGATCAGAAGCTGTTTGGGGCAGGGAACATGTTTTAACTGGGTCGTGCTATGTAACTGTTGAGGTAATTTGTTGCTAGGGAATATCTGTTATAATAAGTGTTCTAAGAATGAGGATTTAGAGGGTATTAAGTTTAAAAGACTCTCGGGGTTTATTGTCTCGCAAAGTACCCGGAGTTAAACTAGCCAACAAAGAATGAATGAGAAGATTGCAGATTTACTGTAGGTTGCATGGCTACTCAAAGTTCGAGGACTGGGAGAAATTGGGGACAACATGATAGGAATTTTCAGAAAGTGTTTGTTTTATTTCCCCTCTCCGATCCACTCCATTCATTGGTCAGCACTGCAGTCTAAAAATTTGAAGAGATGGAGGGCTATTGGCTGATAGTCAATGATTGACTGATTCACCATCACAGTGGCTTTCCAACTTGCCCAACTCGGGATCTCTTTTCCCCTATTAAGTCTCCTCTGTAGAAGGTTTAATCTGTCTAGGTTCTTGCATCGTACAGTTTAACATGTGTCATACTATCTGTTGGTGCTGTGAACGCTCAAAAATTCTGAAATTCAGAGAGAGAATTTGAAAAGCCATTGAGTTTAAAATGTGTATATCAGTCCTTCTTGTAGTGAGGTGATGCTTCCAATACAAGGCATACTGTATTAGAAATCAAAAGTTAACTGATTATTGAAAAGACCTGAAAAGATAAGAATTCACTGCTCTTAGTAACTGGCATTGACACTGAATGAGGTACTGCTACTACATCCACAGTGCAGGGCAATATAGATTCATTACCAGCAGTAGATACAGCTGTCTTCGTATTTCTAAATAGTCAAGTGGTTGTCAAAAGTGCTTTTTTTTTTTAATTGTGCTCTGACTGTGAAAAAGCTTTCTATAACAAAAACTTGGACATTGAAGAGAGCTCGTAATATGAAAATATTTGCTCTCTTATCTGTAAACTGTCTTTATCCTTCTAAATTTCTGTAGTAGTTCTAGCCTTCAAATGTGTAATGCCATCTTTATTTTGTCTGTTTTTCAGATGATGACGTGGACCTAGAAGCTTTGGTAAATGACATGAATTCCTCATTTGAAAGCTTGTACTCAGTGTGCGGTATGCAGTCAGAAACCACTCCCCTCCTTCAAAATGGCCAGCTTAATCGCAGCCAACTGCCAACCTCAGGAACAAGTTCTCTGCAGCCCATGTCTCCAAGGCAGAAGGTGCAGCGGTCTCAGCCAGTGCGCATTATGGCAGTAAGGTATGAAAAGAGGACAAGATAGAGGGACTCTTACGTGTGTTGCCTTGGGCTAACTGAAAGAACCCAGATCATCTCATGGGTGATATCTGACAGCTGCTTAGTGGTACTAAGTAATAATGCACTTGATTTTTGTTCTGTTTTTGAAGAGGCAGATGGGTTACCAACTAAGACAGAAAAAACAATCTTGTATATTGTCTATATTTCTTGGAGGCCATGTCTTTAGTATGGGCTTGCTCAAGTGACCTTCCATGTTTGGATTTAGTTAATATCCTTCATCCAAATGTTCTGTTATGCGCAGTATCTACTCAAAATATCTTGTTAGTTTAATAGAAACACTTTACCTTCTGTAGTAGCCATTAGACAGTTGACTAAAGGTGTGTTTGCCTATATGAGGCCCAAACTGAAACAGCAGGTTTGTGTTACAAATTTATAACATCTTATATTAATAGAGCAAGTCTAATACTGCCTCTAGTGACCCCATTAAAATGGGGTTGTGACCCACTTTGGGGTCCCAACCCATAAGTTTAGAACTGCTACAGTAAAGCATCTTCAACTCCAGACATAGCAGCATTATGCTAGTGAATAAGAAGCCAAAAGTGGAAGTATCTTTAAATCAGGTTGCTGTTCCCAGCATGGAACTTGCTTCTTTCAAGCTTGAAGTGAATGATTAAACAGACTTTTTTTATAGTAGTTGAAGGCTTTTATGTGTAACAAAAGGTTCTTAAAATCTCATTTGTTTGTTTTAAAAAAAAAAAAAAACAACAACAACAAACCCTGCTGTTGGTTTAATTGGACAGGCTGATTTGCTTTCATCCGGTCCGCAAGTATATTTGGGATTTTCACTTCAGTTAACAAATATCCTTTCCAAATGAAGTCTGAGTTGACGTGTGCTGTTGATTCCAAAAAGCTTCCAAAAAGCCTACACAACACCCATAGCCTTGCTGATCTGATGTGTCATGTCAGGAAGGCAACCTCCCTTCTTGGTGACAATGGAACCAAGATACTCAATTTCAACTTCTTGTCCATCGATTACGATGGATGGGGTAGAGGTCCATCAGCCACATAAATCAGTTTAGCCTTCTTCCAGTTGACTTGCAGACCAACCTTACGTGCTATTTCCTTACATATTTTCAGGACATGGATGAGATTAGTTCATGAGGATGTGACTATAGCCATGTTATCTGCGTATTCCAGGCCTGTTAAGCAGTATCACCCCCAATCTGCACCTAGTGACCGCTTCCATCATTTGGTCAATAATGATGTTGAGCAGATTGGAGCAGCTACTCACCCTTGATGGACGCCGCTGTTGTACTCAAACTAGTTGGACATTCTAGTACCCAAGAGAACACAGCTCTCGCTTTTGGCGTTGCATTTCTACAAGAAGGTTGAGGAGCTTGCCAGGCACACCAGCAGCTTGCAGCAAAGCTAAAGGGAGCAACAATCAACAGAGTCAAATGCAGCTTTCACATCAATAAAGGCTATATACACCTCATCCTTCTTGCATTGAAACTCTTGGGCTTTTTGAATAATTTGTCTAATGGTAAGAATCTGCTCCATGGTTAATCCAGCTGGGCATAGACCTGGCTTGCTGTAGATAGCACAGATTCCTTATGATGGTCTTAACACGCTCAGAAAGAACCAGCGTGAACAATTTGCTTGGAATGGAAAGCAAAATGAAGCTGCAGTGATTGAAACACACCAGAGCATGGCCTTTCATTTTCCAAAATGGAAGAATTAATCCCATGGCAGCATTCATTGGATAGTTTCTCATGAATCCAGATTTTGTTGATAATGTGGGTCAGCCACTGTAAGACAGAATCTCCGTCGTGCTTGATCAGCTCAACAGCAATACGACAAAAACTGGCAGCACGACCGTTCTTGAGCTTACAGGCTGCACTTCGAACCTACTTGACTATGACATCGCATTACATGGAGGTCACTCCACTCTTTGCATCCCCCTGAACTGCAAATCTGCTGCTCTGAAGAAGCACTTAGAACACTTTCAGGAGCTTCTTATCTACTCATTCAGCCTCGGTGCTGAATGTGTTACTGTGTCCATCCTTAATAGCAAGGATTTGTTCCATCTTTTAAGTTTGACTGGCTTTTAAGTTGTGCAGTTCTTTATAGACTTTGCTGTAGTCATTTGTGGCCAATACAGCTTCTGTCAATACAGCCTTATTTACCCAAAATATCTCCCGGTCCTGCTTTAAAGCTGTTACAAGCAAGGCACTGAGGCATAGGTATTTTTGGTTGTTCTTGATTAAGCGAGCCAAGCCATGTTTTTTCTATGATGTCTATGGTCTATGGTTGACTTGCCCATTGATATTTAAGGCTAGCATGCCTTTTCCACAGCACTTTGTTGGCAGCATCCATGACGGGAAACTGGAAACAGTCACATAACTTGTTGACTTGCTTGTGTTAAAAGCTTTAATCGGCAATGGTTAGTGTGTCAAATCATTTGCAGATTTCAGCCTGCTATTCCATTTTGACAGCAGCATCAGTCAGTTTCTGTAATTCTAACTCACTAATGGATGGCTTGGTTTGACTAGCCTTCAGCTTCAGTTTTGTCATGACCACAAGCAACCTGTGGTCCGTATTGCCAACTTCCATACCCCTGAACACCGAACAGTGGTATATGCAGTGGTATATACAGCTTCCCTGCCAGTTGGCTATCAGAATGTGAACTAGTGCTTTGCGGGTTCATCCATCATTCAAATACAAAGTCCGTGCATTTATGTTCTTCTGTTGGAAATCGATGTCAGAAACAAGGAGACCAGTGGGGCACGAATCTCCCTGTTACCATTCATGGTCATATTCACAAAGAAATGCCCAATGCTTTCTGGATGCAGGCAGCCTACCTGACCCCTGTTGTGCCAGGACCCCGGGCTGCAGCCCTGAAAGCCCCTGCATTAATCCAGCCCTGCATTTTCATCACATAGCACAGTGATAATCCTCTGGGGAAGATGTGGTTTGGTTTTGTTTTTTAAATGGTTTCCTTGGCATTCCCAAGCATAACAAACTTATCAGAGAAGACTCTGACTCTTAACTCTGTGCAGTTCCACAAGCACTTGTACAGCATGGCTCAGATTCACGTAGGCTCAACATCACCATGCAGGGCCAGATTAACACAGAGGCTTTCGGGGCTGCAGCCTGGGGCCCTGGCACAGCAGGGCTCGGGCAGGCTGCTTGCACCCCATGGCCCCATGCCGCTCTGAGGCCCATGGTGGCAGGAAGGCAGGGAACCGGCCAATGGGAACTGCGGGGGCAGCATGTGGAGACACGCTATTCCCCTCCCCCAGGGACACACACAGAGACATACTGGCAGCTGGCTGCTTCCAGAAGTGGCGTGGGGCTATGGCATGCAGGCAGGCAGCCTGCCTGAGCTCTGCTGCGCCACCAGCCAGGAGCCACCTGCGGTAAGCGCCTCCCGGCCGGAGTCTGCAGCTCACACCTCCTCCTGCACCCCAGCCCCCTGCCCCAGGTCAGAATCCCTTCCTTCACCAAACTCCCTCCCAGAGCCCGCACCCCTCACCCTCTTCTGCACCCCAACACTCTGCCCCAGCCTGGAGCCCCCTCCTGCATCCAAATTCTCTCCCAGAAAGAAACTAATATAACAGCTGTTCTAAGGTAAGAAGTAGGCTATTTTGAATTAACTTAACTATATTCTATGTGTTTTAAGATTGAAATGTAACCACAGAATGGCTTTATGTTAATTAAAAGGCAAGTTTAGTATAGCGTTAATAACCTTGATGCCATAATTGTAATCATTTTGTTTTAAATTAGCAAAAAGACTTGTATACAAGGGTCCCTCAAAATCTAATAGCCCCAGGCCCACAGGAGAGCTATCCGGCCCTGTCACCATACTTAACTTGTAGGTGCCCAGAAAATCACTTGGCCTCACAAAGCCTGAGTTAGGCACCTAGGCTTCCTATACGATGAATGGGGAGAGATAGGTGCCTTCCAATGGGATCACAAAAGCTGGCATGCTAGACTGCTCCTCACCTAAGTTAGCCAGTGGGAGATGTCAACAAGAGGGATATGTGCTGAATTGAAACCTTCTGTTTCCACTTCACTATACTGGAGGTCAGTGCAAGTCTCTGATCATAGGCTGTCTATAAGCCTGAGGCACAAGAGACTGTCTTGATTATAGGGAATCTTTACCATAAACTATATAGTGACCAATTCCGGGTAGCTCTACTTCGTCTAGATGGCTCTTTCATCACATTGTTTAGACACAAGTAGGGAAAACCCCTACCACCTGGCTAGACAAGTCAAATTGCCACTGTTACAGCCCACAATTATGACTGGCACACCACTTCCCACCAAAACTTGCCTATTAACCTGTTTAAACAGGTGTGCCTTATACTGGACCATAAAGGCTGCGAAATTCTGGATCTGAACAATCCTGCCAGCAGAGTTCTTATAGGCCTTGCCACCAGTCCTAGAACTCTAACATAGGAGTATCCCAATTGATCATACCTACTGAGGTGAAACCTTGTTAGGATCTAGTTACGATCAACTGTGACACTTCAGCAGTCTGCTCCTATGCTAGAGCTCTAGGACTGTTGGCAAAGTCTACAAGGATTATGCTGGCAGGATTGTTCAAATGCAGAATTTGGCAGTAGCAGCTCTTCTCTTGGATTGCATCCATTTGAACGAGCTCACATATATATGTACTTCTGGCATGTAGAACATAAACTAACAGTCTTCAATTTAGCCCTTGCTATCTGTGATATAGGTCTGATTTTTTTTCTCAACAATTACTTCAATTATACGCACATATAATCAAGTTAGATGCAACAAAACAAGCTTGGATGCGTGACTGACTTTTCACACGCATTACCTAATTTGTTCATTCAATCACAGTAATTGTATGTATGTATGTTGTGAAAAAATATCTCTATTGTTTTGAACAAAGTTTGTTTGATTCCCTTTCCTAAATGGTGTATGATATCAATATGCCGAATGTAGGCAGTGGGTTAGTCAGGAGACTTAATTTCTTCTTTTAATATTCAGTTCTTATGTGTTTGTAGACGTCTCCAAGAAGAAGAACAACAGTTTAGAACATCCTCTTTGCCAGCCATACCAAATCCATTTCCGGAGCTTTGCAGTCCTACAAGCTCTCCAGTACTGGCTCCTGGATCTTTACCTCAGAGTCAACCTGCTAGTAAGCATGTGAGTATTAAGTAGAAGTACATTTCTATCATAGATTCTCATTTAAGCTGACAATTGATTACTTCAGTGTAAAGGTAGAAGGAAAACCTCAAGATGCCTAGAAATATATATATATATCTTGACCTTGAGCAGTGCAATACTGGCAAGAGACTACTATCTGCAAACAGACTTCAAAACTGTAAAAGGTTTGTAAGTACCAAGAGATCAGAAGCTCTCTTGCTGTTAATAAAGGATGTTTGGAGTGAATGAAGCAATAATGTTTAATATCCTCTCCTGAATTTCATTATGCTAGGCAATGTTTCATTTAATTCAGAAATCTGGATAATTTTCTTAGAGCATTAATTGGGTATATTATGCTGCATATACTAGGTGCCACAATAGTGCTTACCAGCCTGTTGCTGATTAAAAATCTAAGGGGTTTATAAATAGCTCCCTGTTTGCTTTTAAAGATATGTGTGGTCTTTACTGGTTTTAATGTACATCATAAAGCTGCCCAAAAAGCAAAGTAATCTTCTTAGATCTAATGGTGAGAGCAGGGGGAATGGGATTTAGGAGCAAAATTACCTGATGGAAAGCTGGCTTGAGTGGCTCTTCACACTGAGGTCTGGTCTACAGTACGCGGTTATTTCGGAATTAGCCAAGTTACCTCGAAATAAAACTGGTTCCGTCCACATGACCAAACCAGTTTTTCGATTTAAAGGGCTCTCTACTCCGATTTCTGTACTCCACCTCGGCAAGTGGAGTAGCACTAAAATCGAGATCGCAGTTCCAGGTTACAGGTACTGTGGACGCAATTCAACGATATTGGCCTCCGGGAGCTATCCCAGAATGCTCCCTTGTGACCGCTCTGGACAACAGTCTGAACTCCGATGCACTAGCCAGGTAGGCAGTAAAAGCCCTGGGAACTTTTAAATTTCCTGTTTGGTCACAGGTGACCATCAGTACAGTTCACCATAACAGGCGACCATGCAGAGTCCACCATCACAGGCGACCATGCACTCCCGGATTCTCAGACAAGCTCCAGCATGGTCCAAACAGGAGATACTGGATCTCATTGCATGTTGGGGAGATGAATCTGTTATGGCAGAACTACGTTCCAAAAAAAGGAATGCAAATATGTACGCTAAAGTCTCCAGGGCCATGACGGAAAAAAGCTACTCTAGGGACACACAACAGTGTCGTACAAAAATCAAGGAGTTCAGGCAAGCATACCAAAAATCCAGGGAGCCAAACGGGTGCTCTGGGTTACAGCCCCATACATGCCGCTTCTACCATGAGCTGCATGCAATTATGGGGAGCGATGACACCACTACCCCACCACTGTCCATGGACACCTGCAAGGGGGGAGTAGCACGGAGCGAGGAGGATGAGTTTTTGAAGGAGGAGGAGGAGGTGGATAGTGCACAGGCGGCAAGTAGGGAATCTGTTTTCCCCCAGCCAGGAACTATTCTCAACGCTGGAGCCAATAGCCTCCCCCTACTCCCAAAGCATGCTCCCGGACCATGACACTGGAGAAGGCACTTCTGGTGAGTGAGAGCTTGATTGGAGCCACGCAATGTGGGGTGGAGGGAAACCCAGCCGTGCTGCGCTGTTCACATTTAGTTTAATGGGCTCATCCCTGCTCAGAGCCTCGTCAGAGCCCCGCGATGGGGGTGGGGGTGGGGCTGGGGGGAGGGTGTTGTGTGAAGCGATCATCCCAGAGAGCCCGCAGGCTGCCTGCAAGCTGAATTCTGTTGCCTGGCCGCATGTGGTGGCTTACTCACACCAAAGTGGCAGGCACTTCAGTATAAGAGGCAAAATGAGACCTTGTACAGAAAGAACATGTGCTGTGTACTATGAATTTCCTGTTTCACTGAGAAAGTGTCCCCTTTGTTCTCTAAAATGTATCTTTTAAAATACTACCCTCCCTTTTTCTCCTCCTGCAGCAGGTGCAAATGTTTCAATGTAGTCCCTGTCTACTCCGTCCCAGAGGCTGGTCCAGATTAGAAGCCAGAAAAAATGAACTCGGGACGACATGTTTGCCGAGCTCATGTAGTCCTCCCGCACTGATAGGGCCCAGTTGAATGCGTGGAGGCAAACAATTGCGGAGTCGCGTAAAACGTTACATGACTACGAAGAGAGGAGGGACATGCGCGATGAGAGCAGGGAGGATGCTATGATCAAGCTCATGGGGGAGCAAACTGACATGCTCTGCTGTATGGTGGATCTAATGCGGGAAAGGCAGCAAGACCACAGAGTGCTGCTGTAGCCCCTGAATAACCGCCCTCCCTCCTCCCCAAGTTCCATAGCCTCCTCACCCAGACGCCCAAGAAAATGGGGGTGGGGGGAAGGCTATGGGGACCCACACAGCCAACCCCAGAGGATTGCACAAGCAGCAGAATTTGGCATATCCTAAATTTTGATTTGGTTTCTGGACTTGTTCTTCCCTCCTCCTCCACCCCTCTAATCCAATCCCCCTCCCCCCCCAGTCTAGCTTCTGATTTCTCTCAATGTTTTGTGCAACAAATAATAATGGTTTTTAAACAACTGTGACTTTATTTCCATATATATAGATATAGGGTGGGTAAATTTAAGACAAACCAACACAACTCTCACACCGTACCCTGGCCAGTCATGAAACTGACTTTCAAAGCTTCTCTGATGCGCCGCATGCCCTGCTGCGCTCTTCTAATCACCCTGTTGTCTGGCTGTGTGAAACTGGCTGACAGGCGAGTTGCCTCAACCTCCCACCCCACCATAAATGTCTCCCCCTTACTCTCTCAGATATAGTGGAGCACACAACAAGCAGCAATTACAATTGGAATATTGGTTGTGCTGAGATCTAACCGAGTCAATAAACTGCGCCAGTGCGCTTTCAAATGTCCAAACGCACATTCTACCACGATTCTGCACTTGCTCAGCCTATAGTTGAACTGCTCTTTACTACTGTCCAGGGTGCCTGTGTATGACTTCATGAGCCATGGCATTAAGGGGTAGGCTGTGTCCCTGAGGATAACTATAGGCATTTCAACATCCCTAACAGTAATTTTCTGGTCTGGGAGGTAAGTGCCTTCCTGCAGCTGTTCAAACGGACCAGAGTTCCTGAAGATGCGAGCACAATGCACCTTTCCTGGCCATCCCACGTTGATGTCAGTGAAACGTCCCTTGTGATCCACCAGTGCTTGCACCACCATGGAAAAGTACCCCTTGCGGTTTATGTACTGGCTGCTCCGGTGTTCCGGGGCCAAGATAGGAATATGCATTCCGTCTGTCACCCTGCCGCAGTTAGGGAACTCCAGTGCATTAAAGCCATCCACAATGGTCTGCACATTTCCCAAAGCCACTGCCCTTGATAGCAACTGGTCAATGATTGCATTGGCTACTTGCAGCACAGCAGACCCCACAGGAGATTTCCCCACTCCAAACTGATTCCCGACTGACCGGTAGCTGTCTGGCATTGCAAGCTTCCACAGGGCTATGGCCACTTGCTTCTCAACTGTGAGGGCTGCTCTTATTTTGGTGTCTTTGCGCTTCAGGGCAGGGGACAGCAAGTCACAAAGTTCCATGAAAGTGGCCCTACACATATGAAAGTTTCTCAGCCACTGGGAATCATCCCATACCCACAACACTATGCGGTCCCACCAGTCTGTGCTTGTTTCCCGGGCTCAGAATCGGCATTCCACCGCATGAACCTGGCCCAACAGCACCATGATCTCCCTATCGCTACATGCTGTGCTGTCTGTGTCCATGTCCTCACCAGCATCACACTGTCGTCGCTTCCTCGCCCGGTTTTGCGGGTACTGCACATGGTGCTGGATAATGCGCGAGGTATTTACAATGGTCAAAACTGCAGCGGAGATCTGATCAGGCTCCATGGCTATGGTGTCTGCACGGGTAATCCTGGAAAAAGGGCGCGAAATGTAGGAGAGCAGAGTGGCAGCGGAAGCTGTGCTGTTTGGTTCACGGTAGCCGAACAAAGGCTGAAAAAGGTTGTGTTCTGTGGCTTTCACGGAGGTGGGAGCCCAGGACAGACAACATGGAGAAACTTGGAAGCGTGGCAATAGCGGGAGAGCAGAGTTGGCCGCCGAAGCTGTGCTGTTCGGTTCGCAATGGCCGAGCGGAGTTGGCAGCGGAAGCGTTTGATGAGGAAGAGAGAGAGAGTAGATAGTAGAGATTACATAGGAAGATGAGAGGAAATGAAAGGTGGATTCATAGTAGCAGGAGAGCAGCGATGCACCGTCTGCTGAAAGCAGTATGGCGTCTGCATGCCAAAAAGGCGCGAAACAATTGTCTGCTGTAGCTTTCTGACGACACACACCCAGAAACACCCAACGAGAATGTTTTTGCTCCATCATGCACTGGGAGCTTAACCCAGAATTCCAATGGGCAGCGGGGACTGCGGGAACTATGGAATAGCTACCCACAGTGCATCGCTCCCACATTCGATGCTAGCCTTGGTACTGTGGACGCAATCCGCTGAATTCACACGCTTTAGTGGGGACACAGAAGACTGAATGTATAAAATAGCTTCCGAAAATTCAAATAGAATAATTTCAAAATAATTTCCTACTGTAGACGTACCCGGAGAGTTTTACAGTGACACTTCATCAAATTGGGGTACTCACACAGGAGAAAGAAGGTGTCGTCATGTAAATATTTATCTCTCCTATCCACCCCTCTCTACCCCCTAAAGAGTGCCGTTTTACCCACCCTGCTATTAGTCCTGGAGCTCTCTTAAAATAGACACTACACTTAAGCCAAAAAGCTGTGGATAATTTTGTGAGATGCACAAACTTGCACTAGACTGAAATGATTTTAAAAAAAAAACTACTTTTCTTTTGTGACTGGAGACCCAAGTACAAACCTGATCTGGGCCAGAGGTATGAAGATGTTGCATTACCTTATTTTTGGTTTTCTAGAGAAGTTCTTCAATTGAGCAAACTGAAACCTAATATTTTTCTCAGCTTCCTTTTTTAAACAAAATGGTTAGATTGAAATAAACATCCACAATTTACCTCCACACAGTAGGTGCTACATAACTTGCTACCTTTTTTGTAAATGTACGTTCTCCCTGAATTAATTAAAATTTCTTAACAGTGCATGATCTGAGGACCAGAGAGTGTGCTGATCCACTTCCTGGACACTACGGTGCTAATAAGTGATGGTCACATAAACATCACCCTATATCAGAAACCTACTGACCGCTATACCTACCTACATGCCTCCAGCTTCCATCCAGGACACCCTACATTTTCCATTGTCTACAGCCAAGCTCTACGATACAACCACATTTGCTCCAATCCCTCAGACAGAGACAAACACCTACAAGATCTCTATCAAGCGTTCTTACAACTACAGTACCCACCTGCTGAAGTGAAGAAACAGATTGACAGAGCCGGAAGAGTACCCAGAAGTCACCTACTACAGGACAGGCCCAACAAAGAAAATAACAGAACGCCACTAGCCATCACCTTCAGCCCCCAACTAAAACCTCTCCAACGCATCCTCAAGGATCTAGAACCTATCCTGAAGAACGACCCATCACTCTCCCAGATCTTGGGAGACAGGCCAGTCCTTGCTTACAGACAGCCCCCCAACGTGAAGCAAATACTCACCAGCAACCACACATCACACAACAGAACCACTAACCCAGGAACCTATCCTTGCAATAAAGCCCGTTGCCAACTGTGTCCACATATCTATTCAGGGGACACCGTCATAGGGCCTAATCGCATCAGCCACACTATCAGAGGCTCGTTCACCTGCACATCTACCAATGTGATATGTGCCAGCAATGCCCCTCTGCCATGTACATTGGCCAAACTGGACAGTCTCTACATAAAAGAATAAATGTACAGAAATCGGATGTCAAGAATTATAACATTCGAAAACCAGTCGGAGAACACTTCAATCTCTTTGGTCACTTGATTACAGACCTAAAAGTCGCAATATTACAACAAAAAAACTTCAAAAACAGACTCCAATGAGAGACTGCTGAATTGGAACTAATTTGCAAGCTGGATACAATTAACTTAGGCTTGAATAAAGACTGGGAGTGGATGCGTCATTACACAAAGTAAAACTATTCCCCCACCCCACCGCTGTTCCTCAGAGGTTCTTGTCAACTGCTGGAAATGGCCCACCTTGATTATCACTACAAAAAGTTCCCCCACCCCGCTGTCCTGCTGGTAATAGCTCACCTTACCTGATCACTCTCGTTACAGTGTGTATGGTATCACCCATTGTTTCATGTTCTCTGTGTATATAAATCTCCCCACTGTATTTTCAACTGAATGCATCCGATGAAGTGAGCTGTGGCTCACGAAAGCTTATGCTCAAATAAATTTGGTAGTCTCTAAGGTGCCACAAGTCCTCCTTTTCTTTTTAGAGATCTCAGAATGTCTTGTGTGCTGGGGAAAGGAAACGAAGTAGTAGGCAACTGTCTTGTGACTCCTGGCCCTTGATAACAGAACAATTTTTCCAGCCTTTCTTCTAAGCAACAAGGCATGTGTTGAGACTGGTTGCAGCTATTTAGAGACTCCAATAACTTATTCGGGCCTTCTATCTTTATTTCTCTTTTTGACACACACACGCACTTCAGTATCAGTAGCTTTTATAAGTTTATCATATGAAACAAAATGCAGCCTAAAAGATGGCTGAAAGCCATAAGATTCTATCTTGAACTGTGTCTCAGTGATTCAGGAAAGAAATACCCTTGTAGTTGTCTCTTTAACAGGGAGGGCCCTGCGAAGCTTAAGTTGCTCAGGCTTTGGCTGTAGCCCAAGGTGATGCGGCTTGGAGCCCCAGGTATCAGCCCCATGCGGTGAGGCTTCAGCTTTCTGCCCTGGGCCCCAGCAAGTCTAATGCCAGCTCTGCTTGGCAGCCCCTCCCCCCGCCCCCCCTGAAACCTGTTTGCGGCCCCTGGGAGCCCCGGACTTCTGGTTGAGAACCACTGGTCTAAAAGGTTTCAGAGTAGCAGCCGTGTTAATCTGTATTCGCAAAAAGAAAAGGAGTACTTGTGGCACCTTAGAGACTAACAAATTTATTTGAGCATAATCGGATGCATTCAGTGGAAAATACAGTGGGGAGATTTATATACATAGAGAACATGACCATAAAAGCTGAGAAGTGCAAGGTGGTCTGGACCGAGCAGTGCCAGGAGGCTTTCCGGGCGCTGAAGGAGGCTCTGGTCAGTGGCCCAGTTCTGACAAACCCAGACTTTGACAAGCCCTTTATGGTGTTCACCAACACCTCAGACGTGGGACTGGGGGCGGTGTTAATGCAGGAGGATGAAAAAGGGGAGAGACACCCCATCGTGTACCTGAGCAAGAAGTTGCTACCCCAGGAGCAACACTACGCGGCCATCGAGAAGGAATGCCTGGCCATGGTGTGGGCCCTCAAGAAACTAGAGCCATATCTCTTCGGGCGACACTTCACCGTGTACATCGACCACTCTCCCCTGACCTGGCTGCACCAGATGAAAGGAGCCAATGCCAAACTTCTGAGCTGAGGTGGACTAAGGTGCCACAAGTACTCCTTTTCTTTTTACTGGTCTAAAAGGTATTCAGTGTTTCAGATTCTGATGCCTTTAAAGGGGCACCCACTTGAAATTCATCTTTCCATCTGAAAATGTTGTATCTCTGTTTATCACACATAACATCTTTTTACTGTAACTGGAACATGATGCTATATATGTATGTTATGCGCTTGAAGTGTACTGTGAAGTGTACTGTCAGTTTCTGGTGTGGTAGTTTTTTTTGTTTTGTTTTTGTTTTTTGTCCAGTTTCTGCTGCTTGATTCAGGGTGTGTTTTAGGACATCACTTATGCACTGTTCTGGGATTACTTCATGAACATTCTCCTCCCAGGCCCATAGTGGGGATTTGTTTTGGAATTTTCAATAGGGCAAAATAAATCTAGTGTGGTTTATGGAACTGTCTTCTTTTATTCATTGTTTGTTTGTTATGAAATGTACCACACACTTCCGGTTTTTTTTGTTTTGTTTTCTCCTGAAAGCGACTTTCTTGTTTTATATACATATCTGGAAATATTTAACACCTTTTTATAGGACCAAAGCTAGAGTTTATAACCTTCAGTGATGACCAGTAGGCTCTTCTTCCACTGGTGGGATTATTTCTCCTGTCTCTAGAATTCTGTCACCTGGGAATACTTTGGGCTTCACTTCAATAACACCATATGGCATTTTCATTATATGGTATTTGACAAAGTAGTGAATAACCCAGTCAGGAATAAGTATCTGAGTTACAGTAAATACACCAGCTTTGTAAGGCAGTGAAAAATATCAGAAGTGAGAAAAAACTTGAGGCTATAACTATTTATTTCAATTTCACTCTCTCTTGCAGTACGTATTACCTGTTGAGAAGGATCTTGATATAGTGAATAACTATGTCCCTTTTCGTCTGGAAAATATAAGGGTATACTATATGATGATGGGCTTGTTTGCCAAAATAATATGTGTGTATAAATAAATAAACTAGTTACAGGAAACCATCTAAAGTGCAGTGTCAAAATTAATCTGTCTGGGGGTAAAAGTGGAAGCTTAAACTAGCTGTAATTCAGCAATGGAGACATTTTATAGTCTCTTGCTGTGCAGAATGGTCTTTAGACCACTCTTGCATTGATTTTGAAGGAAAGTATGCAGGTAGCCTGAATTAATAAAAGAAAATGTCATCTAATGGTAGAAGACAGAACAATCTCTAGTGTGAACCTATCCAACAAATAAATGATGAAAGCCTTCCCCCATAGTTACTTTCGCAACGATAGGACTGAGACCAGATAAGGGCAATCTGAAATGCTGACTAGTGCTAGGGTGGTCAAACATTTGATGCTTCAAGGAGTCTAGGAATGAATAGTAATTAGACAACTGTGCTTTCATAGTGAGTTTGCAGTGGTGATGTAATGCTTGATTTCAGTGCTATATACAGAAGCAGACTGAGTGTTTGGAGAGAGTTTACAGTGAGGGGGTCCAGATGTCAACCTGTTTATACTAAATGGCATAGTAAACATTTTAGTTAGAGAACCAAGTAGGGAATATTCTGGGGGAGTTGAAAACTGACTCTGCACACTAAACAGAAGCTGAGTAGGACTCTTGAGTTGACTCAGGAAACGCTGCAGGAAAAAACAGTTACACATTGTTGTAACTTCACAAATTAGTTGTATGGTAAACAAAACACCTAACATGTCTGGCACTGGAAGGAATTATGACTCTTCAAGCAATATTTGCCAGAATAGCTGTTGAATCTCTAAGCACCATCTCAAAATTATGGCACATAAAACAAAATGAAACTACTGAGCTAAGAGCCATGTTATTTTGGGGAACGTTGACAAGCTCGAGGAATCCACTAAACGATACTACGCCAAATATTGACTTTTTACCTCATATACTCCTTTTCCTCTAAAAGCGTTGCCCCTCTGTCCCCAGATCTCACACACCCCTTTTTAAATTGGTGCGATTAATACCAAAATTAAACTAAAGATGTCTGTAAATATTTAAGATCCACACTTCTTTTGAAGAGGGCATTAATAGGGATACCTAGATCTTTGATTTCCCCTCCTCTCCCCACAGCCCCTCAAATCTGAGGGAGATAACATTTTCAGGATGGGAGAAAGAAGAGATGAAGGTTTTTAAACATCATTTAACAGGATAAATATGTTTATGTAAGGAGAATTGTAACCAGAAGATAAAAAAAAAATGGCTAAAAACATCAGACAGCTAGATTACCACTAATTGAAGTCCATCTTTGTGTTGCTGGTCTAAACCAAAAACTTGTTGGTAACTTAGGCTATAATTTCTGGTTGTGTACAAATATTTTAGAAGAAGCATGCAATAATTACATGTAGGTCACTGCAGTGCCACAGGATATTAGTCTAAAGTATCTTGTCTGAGTCAATGAAGCTTTCAACTGTGAAAATAGGGCAAACTTCTCACATCCCTCTCTGTAAGCCAAGGCAAACTTCCAAATAGCAGTTTGATGTACCAAAGTTATTTACTCTTTTCTAGCAAATTAAACTCCTTAAATAGTTATACATTAATACCACCCTTAGTCCAACTTTAGTTGTCCTTCAGAAGAACACCTGTAAACTGATGTTTTAGTTGTCTTTAGTTTCATAATCTATCTTCACATAAAGGTTTCTACTGTCACTGTTTTGAAGTCAGGGACATGGGTTTCTGTAGGATCAGCAGTATAAAATTATGAACTTTTCATATGTGCTTCGCTAATTTTGCACCTATGCAGTGATAACTTTTTAAGCAAAAGCTGCATTTGAGCACAGCAGCAGTGATGTTATGTAGGCAAAATACCAATTGTTGGCAGCAGTTTTAGTCAGTTTTTGTTTCAACCTTTGCCTTTGGCCCCAGTCTTGCAGCTGGCTCACATAGGCAGCTGCTTGTGCCCTTGCCGGACCACATTAACCTCTGAGGTCCCCAGGGACAAGTTGCAGAGTATGGGCCTACTTTGGTGGTTCTTTTTTGGTCTTTGTTGCAACCTTGCAGCTGTCCAAAAAAAAAAGTACATGATCGGAGACTTAAAAAATATAAATCAGTGCACATGTATTAGTTTGTTTACCTCTGGGTTGCTCGTGCCTTTTATTTATTTTTTCAGGTAGTTGCAATGATTATATGGAAAGAATTGGGGAGGTCAGACCTTCCCTGTGGGAGTGTATAGTCAAGGTAGGTTAACAAAATTTTTAAGTCTCACATTCAGTTTGTGTCCCTTTTTACTTGGTGAGAGCAGAAATTGTAAAGAAATGGTAGCTTCCCAGTGTTTAATTGATTTGGTGAGTTTGGTGTACAGCTGTTAGTTTATAGGAAGTCACTGATGAGAACAGTCATACTGAGTCAGACAGATGGTTCATCTAGCCCAGTATCCTGTTTCTGACAATGGCCAGTGTCAGGTGCTTCTGAGGGAATGAACAGAACAGGTCATCCCTGTCATCCAGTCCAAGCTTCTGGAAGTCAGAGGTTTAGGGAGCTCTGGAGTTGCATAACTGACCATCTTGGCTAATAGCCATTGATGGATCCATCTTCCATGAACTTATCTATTCTGTTGGGTTTTTTTTGTTTTTTTTATACCCTGTTATACTTTTGGCCTTCACAAAATCCCCTGGCAATGAGTTCCATGGGTTGGCTGTGTGGTGTGTGAAGTACTTCCTTTTATTTGTTTTAAACCTGCTGCCTATTAATTTCATTGAGTGATACCAAGTCCTTGTGTTTATGTGAAGGTGTAAATAACACTTCCTTATTCACTTTCTCCACACCAGTCATGATTTTATAGACCTCCATCATATCCCGCATTAGTCATCTCTTTTCCAAGATGAAGAATCCTGTCTTTTTTTAATCTCTCCCCTCATAATCACTTCCCGGTGGTATTAGCCACAGAACCTGACAAACATCAGCAGGAGTGTGTGCTGTCTCCTTAGAGCTCTAACTTTTGTGTCAGGGACCAGCTTCAAAATTGCGGAGGGGCAAAGATGGCTTAAAGCAGAGGTGGGCAAACTACGGGCCACATCCGGCCAGCGGGACCCTCCTGCCCAGCCCCTGAGCTCCTGGCCCGGGAGGCTAGCCCCCGGCCTCTCCCCCGCTGTTCCTCGTTTCCCGCAGCCTCAGCTCGCCATGCTGCCTGTGTAGTGTATTAAACTGCTCTGCGTAGGAATGTGCTGCTGGCAGCAGTTACGGAGAGCAATTTACTACACGACAGTGGTGCAACGCTCTGAGCGGTGCAGCTGTAGCGCTGCCAGCCACCAGTGCTCTGTGCTGTGCGGTAAGGGGGCAGGGAGCCGGGGGCAGGGGGGTTGGAGAGAGGGCGGGGCAGTTCAGGGTGGTGGTCAGGGGCCGGGGGTGTGGATGGGGTTGGGGCAGTCGGAGGACGGGAGACGGGGGGTTGAATGGGGGCAGGGATCCCAGGGGGGCAGTCAGGAAGGAGAGGGGAGTTGGATGGGGCAGTCAGGGGCAGAGGTCTGGGGGCAGTCAGGGGACAGGGAGCGGGAGGCGGGGGAAGGTTGGATGGGGCAGGAGTCTCGGGGAGTGCAGTCAGGGGGCGAGAAGCAAGGGGAGGCGGATAGGGGGTGGGGGCACAGCCTTCCCTAACCAGCCCTCCATACAATTACGAAACCCAATTTGGCCCTCAGGCCAAAAAGTTTGCCCGCCTCCTATTTGTGTGAGCCACTTTTTGTGTCCCTCTACCAGCTATTGTAGCAAGAAGTTTATCTTTCCTGTACTGGCACTTTCAGAAAGTCATTCAGAAAGCCAATCGCAAAGTTCTGGAAATATTCATTAAATATTTCCTATGTTCAAATTCACACAAAAAAATTTCCTTATGACACCATGCTGGCTTTGCTCGCAGGAGCACTTTGGCTGTCCGTTATGAAGCAGCATTTCTTCAGTGCCGGACGGATGAGGAGTGTGTCCTAGAGTGTTGCTTAATAACCAGTGTCAGTGCTCCTGGGACATGGCTGCCTTGGCAAAGTGGGTTAGGAGCGCTCATGACAGCTGCACCTGAAAAACTGCAGATATGTGAAAGCTTTAGCAGGCATCATAGTAGCTCTTAAATTCTTTTACAAGTGCCTTGAAATAAGATAATAGTTGCCATTTATCTTTACAACTGCCGTGTGCAAATATTGAATGCTGCTGTGATATTAACTATAGTGCAAATATATATTAGCCTACATACACATGCACTATAGAATTTTATATTTCTGCACCTTATCTATGTGTGTGTCCTTTTATGTAACGTATATTGTTAGAAATGGAAATAGTGCAGTAACATTATCATGGCTAAAAATAAAATTAGCAAATGTACGCTGTACATATGTTGGAGTTGGAGGACGTGAGAGAGGTAAAATCTGAGAAATAGGAGATTGCATTCTTTAGACAGCCAGAGGCGGTTTTTGAAGTAGATCAATAATGCTAATGGCTGATAATTACATGATACTATAATATGGAGGCAAAATGTTACAGTGACAATAATAGATAAAATAATGCTTCAAGTGAATCTAAATGGCTTTCGCTTTGGACTGAAAGCTGTTAGGACTGATGCACTAAACATAGTGTGCATTCAGTGTGCTCGTTTTAAAACTGTAAAAGCAGTAGTTGCCTAAATATTAAGACAGACAGTGCCCATTTTTAAGCACCAAAAATTAAACAGTACTTGTATGGCTAACAATGCCTTAATTTAAATCTTCAAATCTTTACTCATCCAGTATTTTGTGTGTGAAACTGCAAAAATAGGAATTATCTTGTTTGTTCTACTTCCTGGTTCACAGGCATGGAGATTACATGCTTACACATTGCACTAGAAGCCTGCACGTTCTAAGTTCTTAGCTCCATCTCCTACTGTGTGTCACAACCCCATTTTAATGGGGTGGCCAGGGCTGGTCTTAGATTTGCTGGGGCCAAGGGCCAAGGCTGAAGCCCACGGGCTTCAGCCCGGAGTGACAGGGCTCAGGCTTCAGCTTTGGCCCTGGGCGGCAGGGCTCAGGTTACAGTACCCCTTCCCACGGCTGAAGCCCTTGGGGTTCGGCTTTGGCACCCTGGCCCTGGGCTTGACCAGGCTCAGGCTTCGGTCCCCCTCTCTGGGATCTTGTAGTAATTTTTGTTGCCAAAGGGGGTCGCAGCACAGTGAAGTTTGAGAACCCCTGGTTTAGCAGGAATTTAATAAACCTCACTTGGCTGAAGGACATAGCTGAGCTACTCAACACATGGTGGGACAAGTACTAATCTTATAGAATCATGAAGTGAAGGACTGGAAGGGACCTCACTAGGTCATCTAGTCCAGTCCCCTGCACTCAAGGCAGGACTACATAATAACTAAACCAGCAGCTTTCAGTCTTCTGGAGCTGAGCTCCCACTTTGAGTTACGATTTTTGGTGTCTTCTGCCATTCCCAGCCCCCTGCAACCCAGACAAAAAGAGGTGAGTCGGGGTGGAGGTGGTACTCCGCCACCTGGGGCTGAAGCCCAAGCCACCTGGCATTGCCACTCACCCCCACAAATGTTCCTCCTTGCCCCGCAGTTTGAACACCTCTGAACTAGACCATTCCTGACAGGTGTTTGGAGGTTTTTAAGAACAGATTAGACAATGACTGAGATTCTACCACCTCCCTAGCCAATTTGTTCCAGTGCTTAACTACAGTTGGGAAGTTTTTCCTATTGTCTAACCAACCTAAACCTCTCTTGCTGCATAAGCTCATTTCTTCTTGGTATAATCTGAATTCCCAGCTTCTTGGTATAATCTGAATTCCCAGCTTGGATTCTGTCCTCCAAAGCACTTGCATTACTGCTTGGTATAATCTGAATACTTTATAAGTGTACTCTCTATGCCATCTTCTTCTCTCTTGATTTACAGTTGCTTTATAACTCTGTCGGACTTGTTCTGTGTTACACTGTTTCTTAACTAGTTTAGAGCTGTGCAAATATTGGTCTGAAAAGATTTTGTTCAATCTGAGCTTCAAGATGGCCATAATACGCGTAGAGGCAAACCTTGAGACCAGTTAAACGTGAACTTGGTAAAAGGAAGGGCATTGTGCATACATAAAGCGCACTTGTGCAGTGATCTTGTATCAGCAGAATGCTTCCTCCCTCCAGCTGTGGACCAGGCTACCAGCAGTGTAACAGTTGGCTTGTTTCCACTAATGCAATTGGCTCTGTGGGAGGGTCAGAATTAACTGCATCCTGGCATTAGTGCAGCAAGGCATCATAAGGAGATGGGATCTAAACTCAGCTCAACTGTTGAATTTTTAAAGGGTTGTTTAGCTTTCATGTGGGTAAGTTTAAAAAAAAAAAAGTGGAAAACCAAAAGTGTATGAAAGTAAAATATGTTATCTCCACAACTCCTGAGTGGTAATTGAGATCCCCTTCATTACAACACATTGGCGGTGTTTGAGTACTGGTGTAATGGCAACTTAGTATAACTGAGTGTCGTGGTGGTGTTGCTTTTAAAAAAGGGGGAGGTGGGGCAGCAACTCTTTGAGTGGGAAGACATTGAAAGAGAGGAAGCTGACAGAGACCTTTCAGGTTTGCTCTATTTATTGCAGAAGGGACACAGGTTCCCTTTCTGCGCATACCTCTCCCATTGTGCAGTTAACCTTTAAAAAATAAAGTTTCACACTATTCCTTTAAGAACAGGTAAGTTATTGTGTGAGCACTCTGACTTGTTCACCCCTGTATTCTGTTTGTGAACCATTCAGATTGAATTTTGCAAAATATATATGGCCAAAATTTGACCTATTGCTTCTGTGAGCACACTTCATGCTTGCAAACTATTGAAAGCAACAAATCACTATTGGAGTATCTGTTAGTAATTTACTATTCATACTACTGGTCACATTTCTTTTCCCCATCGACTCCTGAACCCACAGAAAGCAAGATAGCTATGGCAATATCTCCAGCACAAATAAATACAAGTATTTGTGACACTTCCTTTTCCACAACTCTCTAGTGAGCCAAAGGCTAACTCATACATATGTTGGCAGACTGCAGATAAAGGTTTAGTCACTGATTTAAGGAAAACACTTAAATGTATGCTTAATTCACATTGAAGTCAGTGGGAGTTAAGAATATGGTTATGGTTAAGCACAAGCATGTGCTCAAGTGCTGTGCTGAAGTCTGAGCCGAAGCACCTTTGAGACTTATAATCAAATACTTTCAGATGCTACTTGCAGAATTCAGCCAATGCTGGTGACTTTCTTAATAACAAAAGTGAGTTAAAGGAAGTGACTTGTGACATGTGGAGACTGCCTCTTTTTCTTTCCACCCTGTCCACAGATTCTTATGAACAATGAATTGAGATCTGGTGTTTCTGGAATACCTTGTTTCTAGTCACTAAGCAAATAAACTCTTTGTAATATCAAAAAAAATATTATTTCAGAACTAGATGCTCTTACGTTGCTTGGCTTTTGTTAGGGCTGATCCTTGAACTTTTTTCTTTAACAAATTGAATCTGGCTCGGGAAAGCTGTACAGCTTGTCCTAATGGTTTGTGGCTCAGCATTGGCTCTTGCATTGTACCATTGTGTGTCAAAAGGAGGCCCACAAATAGTCAGATCCAAGTATTGTCTTTATGTTTTGTACTGTGCTAGAAAATGTTACTGCTGAAACTTTACAGCTACTGTAGTTCACAAACTTAACAGAACTCTGAACATGTTGTGATAATACGTGTCACCTTCAACAAGATACTAGAATTGTAATTCTTACAAAGTCATTTAATAAACCATTTCACTTAAATGGGTGTAAATTTATACATTAGGGAAATAGGATTATTTCCAGATGTGACTAGAAGATGGAGGTTATTAAAATACCATGTCAAATGTATAGTGATAAATTCACAGTTTAAAATGTAGCCATACAAAGATTTTGAAGTCTCTTTTGGGTGTACATAAGATCTCCATGGGCAGATTTTACTCTGATTGTGAATTTCAGCAATGGTGTTCAAGAAACACTGGGAAATTTAATCAAAATATCCCATGGTAAAAAAACAATGTATTACATTGTAGTAATAAGAAATAATGAGTTCCTGGACTTGTTGGACAAAAAATAATCACTCAAGTACAGTGGACATATTATGCTATGCAGGCTCCCTTACTCCAGAGATGCACAAACTATTTCACTCTATAAACCACTCCATGAAAAAGAGATCTTCTTGTGTCACCTCCCTTTTCCTTTATCCCAGTTCCCATATCATCTAATGCTGTGAATTATGAGGAAATTACCTGCAGAACACTGCTGATCCAGGAACCTCAGTTGGAAGACCTCTGCTATGTGGATGGAACTGTTACATACACTCCAAAATGGTATCTGCTACAGCAGCCATTTCCCACCCAACTATGGGTATGTCTATACTGACATTGGAAGTGTGATGTGGTGGTACAGGCTTCAGTACACGCTGTACAAGGTACATACTTGCCTATGCTGTCTTTTCTTCAGTACTATTTGTAGCTAAAACTTAGTGCAGATATGCCTACGCAAGCCTTCATAAAACCTAGTGCAGATATGTCTACACAAGCCACAGATCATATCTTTGATGTCAGTCTAGACACATTGTGTCTCTGCTGCACTTCTTACTCTAAATCTCGAGGAAATTTTGGGGTTTAGTCTACTGTCCTCATACAGCAGTAGATTTTGTAACTTGTGGAAAAGGACTTCATTGATCTCCCATACACACATGGGTCCTAGGTAGTGGTAATAGTGAAATGTAGTGTCATTGACTAAGTGACTGTTCTAAAACAGAACCACCAGCAGACTGCTAGCTTAATCTGCTCTTAACAGTCTGCTTTGTTAAATTGCAGCCCTTCTTAAGTATTGTTTAAACTGCAGAAATTAAGTACTTCTCTAAGAGTTGGTTGATTGTAAATATCTTTGACATAGGGAATGAGCAAAACCCTCTTTCTTAACTTTTGTGTGTGTAGTGTAATGTGGAACTGAATTGGTGTTGGTGCATGATGAGTACAGAGAGCTTGCATTCTCTTAAGTACACACAACTAAAATAGCTGTCTGCCTCCTTACTCTTGCATCAGTGACCGAGAAAAATGTGGAAGTAATAGGTCTTAGCGTACACACTGCTGAAAGCATAGGACGTTTTCTTCAGCCTGGGTTGGTTTCAACCCCTCCGCCCCTTTTAAGGTCACAAGCATTATAGTTCTCTTGGACTGCTACAAGTCAGTCTTTTCCCACTTACCGTGAGCAAAATTGTGAGGGGGTGAAGGGAAGAGGTGTGTTTAAGATAAATGTACCGGAAGTGCTCCCTCATTGTCTAAGCAAACTGTCCAAATCAGAGGGAACTTGAAGTTCAACAGTAAACGTGAAAAGTATTTGTAATGTAAGTAATGGCTAAGAGAACCATCCCTCACTTACTGGTCTGAGCATCTGATGTCATTTACAGTTACTTCCTCCTGGTTCGGACCAAGAATTGGTGGCTGCTTCTACAATGAAACTCCTCCTCCTCCTCCCGCCCCCCCCCCCCCCCGCCTGTATAACCTTTTATCTTTGTATGTGGTGTTCAGCATTATGTGCTATCCCTCTCTCTAGCATTAGGCTAGCATCACATTAGGTTCCTTTCCTTCCAATTTAAGAAGGGCAAGAATCAAAACCAGTTGCAAAGTGAGAAATTAGATTAGTTTTATGCCTCTTATTAATGCTTGAATTATAGGTGGAGTGTTAATTACAGAAGTAATGAAACTGCATGGAAATCTTACAGAAGGGACACTGGTTATTGTACTGTTATTGTATTGTTTCATTTTCCTGTGTCACTTCTTGTTATAACATGAAGATACTACTGGTCAGTATCTAAAACAACATTAATGTATTGCCAAAAGGCTTGGCTTCAAATCTCCTGAGAGCAGAACTTCATGTGTCTGTTCAGATTACTTAGGGAGCCCCCAGCACACTCCCTTCTTGGGTCAGGTAGTGTCAGGGAGGAGCTACTGTCCCAATTTAAAACGCCACCATCCCTGCTTTTGCCACATATTCCTTACTTCACACAGTAAGCTGAGGCACGCCTTACGTTTCCATGGCTTATGCTTCAGCTCTTGGCAAATTCATCAGTCACAGGATTGACTTGAAATCTAGTACATGTCAAAATGAGTTAGTTTCAGGTACTGCACCTGCCTTGGAATCACCTCTCCCCATCTTTGTGGCATTACATCATTTTCCTTTTTAAAAAAAAATGTTTATCGTATCAGACTTATCTCAAGGTGACTGGAGCTAACCAATTGGCTTCGCCGTGAGTTGGTGCAGCTTCTGCATATTGCATATTTAATTATGTCATAAATATAAAGGGAAGAGTAAACACCTTTAAATCCCTCCTGGCCAGAGGAAAAACCCTTTCACCTGTAAAGGGTTAAGAAGCTAGGATAACCTCGCTGGCACCTGACCAAAATAACCAATGAGGAGACAAGATACTTTCAAAGCTGGAGGGGGGGAGAAACAAAGGTTCTCTCTGTCTGTGTGTTGCCTTTGCCGGGACCAGAGCAGGAATGCAGGTCAGAACTCCTGTAAAGGGTTAATAAGCAATCTAGTTAGATATGTGTTAGATTCTGTTTTGTTTAAATGGATGATAAAAATAAGTTGTGCTGAATGGAATGTATATTCCTGTTTTTGTGTCTTAAGGTTTTGCCTAGAGGGATTCTCTATGTTTTGAATCTGATTACCCTGTAAGGTATTTACCATCCTGATTTTACAGAGGTGATTCTTTTACTTTTTCTTTAGTTAAAATTCTTCTTTTAAGAACCTGATTGCTTTTTCATTGTTCTTAAGATCCAAGGGTTTGGGTCTGTGTTCACCTTTACAAATTGGTGAGGATTGTTATCAAGCCTTCCCCAGGAAAGGGGGTGTAGGGTTTGGGAGGATTTTGGGGGGGAAAGAGATTTCCAAGCGGGCTCTTTCCCTGTTATATATTTGTTAGACGCTTGGTGGTGGCAGCAATAAAGTCCAGGGGCAAAAGGTAAAATAGTTTGTACGTTGGGGAAGTTTTAACCTAAGCTGGTAAAAATAAGCTTAGGGGGGTTTTCATGCAGCTCCCCACATCTGTACTCTAGAGTTCAGAGTGGGGAAGGAATCTTGACAAATTATATCTATGCTACAACTGAGTGTAGCTTCTGAATCTACTTATGTAAAGTCCTAAGCAATGATAGATTAGTGCCAATGTCAGAGTAGGGGAACTGATGACACTACAAAGGAACTGGTCCATTTTCATCTGAACTGCTTTGTAGGGTGCTCTTAAAAATAAGTCAGATGTGATGGTAGAAATCGGTCTTTAAATACTAAGCCAACACTTGTACAGCTGGTCATTGAATTGAATAAGTGTATCAGCAGCAACATTTTGGAAACTCTTTTAAAATGAATTGACTGTCATGGCTCAGATTACTTTGCTTAGTTCTGTTCTAATGGAGACAGTTTGATCATGGTAGAAAATCACTCCATTACTAATGTACTGAACTTTTCCCAGGAATCTCTTGATAGTCTAAGGGTATATCTACACCGCAATGTAAGGCCAGCGTTCAAATTCAGGGTCTAAACCGAACTCCCCTTCTGCCTACACAAAAGTACACTGACCTAGGACTCAGACCCAGGGTCCCAGAATGTGACAGAGGTGGAGATTCCGAGCCTGAATCAAACCAGGACCTGGTGTTCAAGCCCTGTTGCTTTGCACTGTAGACGCAGCTACGCTCTGGGAGTGTACCAAATGTATTCCACAATCCCCGGGGCTGACTTTTTGTCCTCTGGACTGTCAAGTTTGGTGGACGGTCACTACACTGCACCATAAACAAAATGTTAGAGTGCCCACATTTTGGGAGGGCCCTTGGAGGACTGCGATATGTGTAGTTGGCCTCTGGTCCATAGAATCATAGAATATTGGAAGGGACCTTAGGAGGTCATCTAGTCCAACCCCCTGCTCAAAGCAGGACCAATCCCCAATTTTTGCCCCAGATCCCTAAATTGCCCCCTCAAGGATTGAACTCACAACCCTGGGTTTAGCAGGCCAATGCTCAAACCACTGAGCTGTCCATCCCCCCATGAGCTATCCCTCCCCCCATGTAATACAGTATAGATACTGGAGCCCCAGTTTGGGACTCAGGATTCAACAATTCCTAACTTTGGGTTACAAATGAGTATAGGTGCTCAAGCCCTAGGTTAGTAAACTTGGGGTTTGCTAACTCAAGTTCTGCTAATCCTGAGCTTATGTTGCAGTTAGACATACCCTCAAATATCTCTGGTGCTCACTCTTAGTGATATTTCTCAAGATTCTGTATTTTGCTAAAGCTGGCGTAGAAAGGATGCATGAAAGCTCTCTGTAAAGTCCATTCATCTTGTTTCATTTTAACGTCTATACATCAACGTAATTACAATAAAAGTCTTTCATCTCGGTCAGAGTGCCAGAAGTGTCTGGGAGAGTGCACGTGGCCAAACTTGCATAATCTAGGGTGCAGAACTAGATTTAATGTTCCTGTTGGAATATCACTTCAGATGAGAGTATTCAGAATTAAATACTTGTTGTGGTCAAACTTTTTAAAATTATAAATCAAATCTTGCACTGTTGCACAGTTTGAACATAGTGGTCTCTTCCCACCTCAGAGACAGACAGCAGGAGCAGCCATGATCATCATTTTGTTATCTGCATGACAACTTTCATACTCCTACTAGTCAGTGAAATCACAGCTGTTCTGTAACTGGATAACATTAGTCAGCAAAGTATACTCGCCTCCTTAAATCCAGGGTTGTGAAAAACTCAGTCTGGAGTCTTCAGCTTTGCTAGGAGGTTACTGAGATCATTGACGGAGATCATCTTCCCTGTTCTCTGACTTGAGATGGGGACTGTTGGTGTCCGCAATTGGCTGGGCCTCAGAATGTAAGGGTACATCTCCACGGGGGAGTGGGAAACACTCATTAGTTCATATTATACCCTGGGTCAGCTGACCTGGGCTCATGCTACAGGCTGAAGAAGCACTCTAGATGTTCCCACTAGGTATGGAGCCTGGGCTGTTAAACCTGGCAAGGAGGGAAAGTCAGAGAGCCTAGGCTCCCGCCCAAGTGGGAGTGTTTATATTGCTGTTTTTTAGCCTCACAACAAGCCCCATGAACCTGAATCAGTTGCGCTAGGCTCTGAGACTCGCTGTCATGGGTTTTATTTTTTCCGGTGTAGGTATACGCAAGTCACATTTAGCTCTGACAATGACTACTTTTAAATACCCTTGAAGTGTTGGGCCTCTACTGTCAGCCTCAGTGGAGGTAGCCCTGATCATTCCCCAGACTATTTCTTCCCCTTTGGAGATTTTTTCACACAGCTGCTTGTTCCATGTTAAAACTATTTGATATCCATAGTGCCTTCATGGAACCATTCTTGCAAACAGCCCCACAATTTGGCAAAATTGTCTGTTTTCCTTTTTTTTCTTGTATTTTGAATTAGACATTTGATTTGGTGTCTCACCTCTGAGCAAGTGAAGTTGGTGCAGTTAGTTATAAAATGTTCTTCACAACATTCCAACTGTTGCCTTTAAGCTTCTCATATGAAAAAAAAAATTAGACTAAATTTTCATGAACTTCAGTCCTCAGCAAGTTCCAGGGAACACCTTTTTAAACATAAGAGGGAGGGAGAGAGATGCAGTATTATGGGCTCATCTTCTCTAGGATCCCCATATTAAGAAACAATGGTAACATAGGCAGGTTTTTTAATTGTTTAGAGTAATACTGACTTAGTATGGATGGGCAGAACTCTGTCTAAAATAGTCCTTTGAAAACTGTTCAAGACTTTGACTAATCTTTGACATGGCACTTTCCCCGTTCAGAGTTACCAGACTCTTCCAATTAAGGATAGATCTGGGCTAACTTCCAAGCCCATCGAGCTAGACTGGTGTGACATCTGAAGTTGTAGATCCATTTTTGGGGGGTATGGTTAGAATTTAAACTTCCACAAAACAGAAATTGATAGACACAACTGCATAATCCCTGCTGGTGATCAGTCCTGCAGCCTTTAGCAAGGCTTCTGGGGTGCTGTCATAGTTCTCCTAGGTTGGAAAAAATGCTCAGACACTGCTCAGTGAGGACATTAGACTGAGCAATACTTGGAGTATGTAGACCAAAAATCTGTGAAATAGTAGTCCAAAAATACAGAAGTGAGATGCCCCTGACTTTTTGAACTCTTCTGTGTTATGAAGAGCCACCCTGAACTTGAACATCTCCTCTGCCAGAAGACCCCACACAACAAATATCAGGCTTGGGTTTGGTGAACTGAGGGTCCAAACTGGGTTTTGGGGTCACAGTTGACTTTGCATTTAACTCTCTATCATAGCTCTAATGTATATGGGGAAGGGGACGGAATTAATCATCTCAAGGTGACTGTAATGTTGGATCCCATAGTGAAGTTAACTGATAATTTGTCTAGTTTAGTGTTGAAACTAGGGCAAAATGCTGTTTGTGGGGGAGGAATAAACTATGAACCTTGGCGCTGCATTGTGTCTTTTATGTCTGGGAGGGGGAATGCATCCTATGGCTCTTTAAGAATGAGACTTTCCAGTTAGTCTTTACAACACAACTTTCATAGTATAGCCTGTAATAAGGTGACATTCTCCCTATTTAATAAGATTTAAAAAGTGGAATTAATAGAGCGTATAGGCTGGCAGAGCTTCAGTACAAGCAAGTACAGTAACAAAACTCTGGTTGTTTTTTGTGCAGTCAGATGAGTTGAAAGAAGAACCTGAAGTACTCTGGCAGTCAAACCACAAAACCAATTACAGGCCTTAAATTTCATTGCGGTCTTATCAATTTCTTCCTTGTTGATGTGTATATGAGCAATAGTTGAACTGAAAATAGTTTCAGTACTGTCCGGGTTTGTTAATATTCTGCAGTTAGCAAAATTTTTGACCCTTAACACACAAAATCTTGTTTCCTAGTGGGGGGAAGGGAGGAAGTAGCAAATCCCATGAAACTCTTGTTTTGTGGTAACAAAACAATAAGACTAAACTAATCTACAACATAAATTATTATTACCCTAAATCGGCATAAAAGAGCATTCCTTTTGAGAGCTGGAAAAGATTCCAAAATTATTTCTGTACAAGGCATTATCTTTCTGGGGAAAAAAACAAGCACTGAAAATTAGGATTTGGTATGTTTTCAGAAATCCAAATAACATCACATTGCTTTGTTCTTTTCAAAAACTGTTCAGCTTATTCAGAGGTTAGCAATGGATTTTTTAAATATAATATATGCGTCTAATTACAAAATAGATTAACTTTGAGGATGCACTATGTAGAACTGGTTATTTTTAATGTGAGCAGCTCAAGTAATTTGAGGAATGAAGGCTGTAGTTAACTGAAGAGGTAGAAGTGGAGTGGTTGAGCAGAAAATGGTTGCATACTGCAAGTCTTAAAATGTGTAGAGTCCAGATGACTGCAAGCTTCTGTGCCACGAATGGAAAAGGGTAATATCACTCAAACCCAGCAGACCTTAGTGGGTTACTGAAGTTCATACTAAGCTATTGTCAAATAAAATTTTATTCAAAAATATATCTCGGAGCAGTGCATCTTGCCTAGAAGGAGGCTTAAGGTTATTTTTTTCACATGTAAGATTGGATATTAAATTGAGATGTACGCATTTACAGAACATAGGTCAAAATATTGTAATAAGTTTATATGCCCTTAAAGTACAATCCTTTTGTACTTTGTTGGCTTCATATAACTGGCTTTGATTAATGCATATAGTTTAAAATGCATGGATTTTTTTTGGATGTGAATGGGGTTCAGCCACTGATAGAAATGGAAACTTCAAAATAAAAATAAAAAAAGCGTTAGATACAGGCGTTGTCCTACCTTCCAACAGTCAGCCATGAGAAAAGTGAGTGTGTGACAGGACCAGTAAATTCTGCATTAGTGCTTTCTTTTCAGTTTCAGCTCCTCGGTGGTTCAGTTTCAGATAAGGTTTTGGTGACCTAGATTTTTCTCAGAATACTCCTTCAAGAAGTACCATCTTGCAACTACAGCACCTACAAAATCCTTTTAAAGACAAAGAAAATGTTGCCAGGACAGGAATAAAGCTTCTGTTGTTTCTCTGCATGGGTGATTATTTTAACTATGCTTGTAACTGGAGGCTAAAGGGAAAAAGTGAGCTTGGCTATAGTGGAGAAGACTTTTGTTTCTTTATTATATCATATTTATGTTTTTATGCATATAATAAAAATACAGTTATCTTCACCTCTGGATGAAGGCAACTTTAAAGTTGTAGACGAATCCATGTCTTGTTTCCTCACGCGTGTACATTGCCGTAAGCGTACCTCTTCTTGACCTTACAAAGATGTACAGTAAACTTTGTCATTCCTGTACCTTAGTTGCTGGCTAGCAAGTATGGAAGATGTCCAGTTTAGTACTGTTCAGCTTTTGAATTCTGTATTGCTGTCATAGTGACTTAGAGGACAAGAGTAACAAGTTTTTGTGTTTTTTGTTTTTTTATAGAAGGAAGGTTGATCTGTCCTTGGAATAAAAGTATACTCTAGAAAGTATACTTAATATTCACTCAAACTATGCCTGTATAAAGACACCTATTTGAATATTAATGTCTTTCTAGTAGGGCTCACCATCTTAAATGTTTAATGAGCATTCCATGAAAAGGTTGCTTCGACTCTGTGCCAATGCAAAAGGCCAGTTAACTGCATTAATGCAAGATGTTAATCGGGTTTACAGAGTGTATTGGACAAATCCATTGGGGGAATTACCACAAATTGTCCACTTTTGGTGGGGATAGGAGTAGGGAGAAAAAAATGTACTTTTAACCAACTTCAAAGATAGGATGGCTTAAATGAAAGCTAACTGTGTCTTGACACACAACTCTGTAGCAATACCTTTGTAAAAATAAATCTGGAGTAAATGTTGTATGAAGAAGTAAAGCTAACTTTCTATCATGCCAGGTAACAAGATTTGGTACTAAATCTGTACTTGTTTGTACAACCCAGTTCTACATTAGCAAAGCTTTATTCTATTGTAAAATTCATGTTGGTAAAACCCTTGACATTTAGACTTCCCTGATTGGTTTAGGTCAGTTGAGATTAACCTTCCGTGTATTGACTCGTGGTGTGTTCAGTTAATTTAGAGAATGAAGATTTTTGTAGTCCCATGGCATGGCCTTGCTAGATATTGCTGAAAAGTCCTAGACAACTGGGCAGTTTATGGACATTCCAACTAATTGGACTTCAGAAGGCTTTGATGTTTTTTGAAGATATAATAATTCTTAAATGGGTACACTGTGTATATATTAAAGGATTTGGAATGAAACATCCATTGTGGAAAAAATTCAGCTGCTTGGTGTGTGGGGGTATTTTTTTGGACAATTGGTCTGAAAAGCTGTTGCAAACCTGGGGATGTTCTAATGTTACCTAATGCTTCCCCACCAGAATATCCTTTTTGAGTACAGTACTCCTCTGCATCCGTGGTCAAGATGTTAAGTGTCATTAAACTAACTTAAAGATCCCAAATCTTAAGCATCAAAATTTTACACTCCATATAAGTCACATAATATACCAGTAAGGGGAGTCCTTTTCTCCACCAATTTCAAATATACATCAGAATGATATAATTATACCCATACATGAGTAATATCCTAATCAACTCATAGTATTTGCCCCCACAACCATTGTTAAGCCCAGTGCAATTTGCTAATACACCCATAAATCATTAGTTTTCAAAGACAGAGTATTGTATCTACCTACTGACTGCATACAAAATCAAATGGCTGGAAGTTGACAAATAAAACTGCTAATACTATGAACCATTCAAGGGTCGGTTAACATTTCCATTAAACCTCAGGTTTGGAGAAATTTACATCTTACATGTATGCAGCTTATTTGGGTCCCAGTAAGAATAAAACTAAAATTGGGTCAAGCCAAATATTGCATAAAGTATCTAACTTAAGTCAAACTTCTATGAAAATGTAGAGGGCTAGATTTACAAGGTGATTGAGACATTTAAATGAAGGAAGAGGAAACTAATCTGCAAGTTTATTCAACTATTAAAAATAGAAGGCTTGCACAGTGAGAAGATATAGGCCTTTTGCATCATGTCTTCTAGCTGGCTTCCCTTCTATATTATGATGATGATAAAGCCAGAGATAAGATGACCAAAAAGGAAGAAAGAAGAATTGAGAGTTATGTGATTCCATAGGGGCAGAATCTTAGCCTCGTGTTACAACCTAAAAGAACAGGTTAATAGACACCTAAACAAAAGGTGTCTGCACAAGTATAAATGCAGACCAGGAGCATGGTGTGCGTCACTGTATAAACATGTACTGATGATGTGAGAAGGAGAGGCTGCTTTCAGCAGAAAACATTTAAATTGATGTAGAAAGTAGTTCTCATGGTTATAACGAGAGTGAAACAGATACCATGATGTGAGATGTGGTTGTTTGAGGGGTAAAACTGAAACTGCCAGGTGAAAATGGGAGAGACGTGGGATGGTTAGGGGAGAACAGTTCAGAGGGAAGGAGGAAGATGAGTTTGGTACTGCAGTGCACAATATTGTGAAATAGGCTGTACTGGAACATAACATTGGACAGAAGGACAGCTGAGGATTCAGGGAGGCTTGCATAACCATGTGCACCTTCTGGAATATCTTGTGTCAATGTTCTGCTAAACATTCCACTCATTATTATAGCTTTACTAAATAAACCCTCCTACTGAGCAGCTATAATGAACATTTTACACTGAAGATTTCTAAACTAACAATATCATCAACAGTGAAATTAAATACCATACTTATGTGCACAACTTCTGTAGGAAAGAACGTTTAATGGCCTTCTCTTACTTTTAAGGGAAAATTTGTGGAGAGCGCTTTCACAAATAAGAATTTATAAGAGGAACGGAACCAGTTAGCCTCCTTTATGCCTAAGCTTTTAATGAAAACTGGTTGGCCCTTTCAGTACCTAATGGACTGTGTTCAAATACGAAGCTCTCTATTTCTGTATTGTCATGTACTGCTTGTTCGGCATCTTTTTAATTAGTGACATTTTATTTAATCCAAATTAAATATGCCAGATGTAGCCGATTTAGTGGCTAACAATGATGAGTGAGGGGAGGGGAGAACTAACATTATAGCCTTCTGTTCTCAAGGGAAGTTTTTTATTTCTAGTACCACAAGAGAAGTTGGAACGGTAACCATGGCAGCAGGGAATTTGTCCCTGTATGCTAAGCAAAGAGTTGGTTTGTGTGGGCTTTTTGGGGTTGTTTGTTTGTTTATTAGTGCCCCCACCAAGAAGGAAGGGACATATTAAATGTCCTAGAGCAATGATTTTTAAGGGGGGCATTGTATGGGTTAAATTAGAGATGTTAGCCATGGAATCAAAGCTGAAGTTGTTACTAATCACTTGGTCCTATTATAGCACACAAGTCTGAATACATGTAAAAGGAAAATAAGACCACAAGAGCCAGAAGCAATTTTTTTTTTTAAAGTAGTAAAACCTATACATAAATGTAGCTGTAGACTTTCATTTTAAGGTACACTGTATAGTAGCAGACCTAATATGTGATTCCATTTGTAATCTCTCAAATATTCTACATCCCTTATATTAAAAATTTTTTTTAAATCCTTTTTTGTGAAAGTGAGGGTAGTTCTTGCTCCCAGCAGGTTGAATTCAGAATACACGTGGAGCTTGTTGCAGTCAAGACAGTATACCTGGAAACAGCCAGCAATCTCAGTCATGATGGCACATTCCCAGATATTGCATCAGAAAAGGAAGCTTTCCTTTCTCAATTGGTTGTTTCTTGAATGTGAATTTAAGGAAACCGAAGAAGGTGTGCACATACAATGTCTAAATTACCAGACACAAACTCCCAGAGCACTTTTATTATATAAATTTTTCCTCTTAATGTAGTTATAGGAACCTAAACTAAATTATGAGTGTTTAAATATTATGAGTGTTTAAATACAATGAGGGGGAGAATCTGAAAATGAGAAAATCTGATACTAATGTATAGAAAGAACTCTTGAAATGCCTCTTATGTAACTCTGCCTTGATAGAGATTTATAGGTATTTATTCTAATCACGCAACTGATGCTTACACAGTTGCACAGAAAGTTTCCTAATGTGAGCAGCTCTGTAAAAAAGCATTATTGTATGTGACAAATGGAACTATAAAACATTGGAAAGCAGCAGTCAGCAACAATTAGCCAATATTCTCTGCGTGAAATCTCTCGGTCCCAATGCCTGTAACTTGGGAAACAGCAAGTTAAGTAATATTGCTGAATACTATACATTGAGGAAGAAACTGATGCCCAGGCATTAGCGATGCTTTGCCGTGTCACTGTCATTAAGCCTGTCAGCCCTCCCAGTTATAAAGCACTTCTCCTGTTGTTGTCAGAGCAGTATGAGCTCTGCCTGCTGGATAAATCGGTTGTGAGCTACCACTGATGCTATCAAAATGGAGGAAAATTATATTTTAAAGATGTGCTTGGGTTCTTGAGGTTCTGTGAGCGTAAAAGAATAATTATATTTGTACAGTTCTTATAAGCTATACAGAATAGCTTTATACTTATGTCCATGTAATTAAAGTTATTTTTTATTGAGTGACATTAGAGATTAAGGCCCGGCTTGACAAAGCCCTGGCTGGGATGATTTAGTTAGGGTTGGTCCTGCTTTGAGCAGGGGGTTGGACTAAATGACCTCCTGGGGTCTCTTTCAACTCTAATTTTCTATGATGCTATGACTAGGCTATATCAGGTCTGAGTTAAGACTTTTAGCTGAAATGTTCCTTCTGTCCAGCTTATCCCATCTGTCCCCTTTAGCACCAACCTCAGTTGCCTCTCACCTTGGTGTTTCCTCCCTTCAGATAGTTGTAGCTATGTAACCCATCTTCTTCCACATACCATGCTTGACTGTTACTTAGCCAACAGAATCTTCAATGTATCTTTCCTGAGTTAATTGCGCTAGTCTCTTAACCTTTTTTGGTATCGGATTTCCCTCCAATTTGTCTGTTTTCCTGGTTCTGAAGTGTCCAAAGCTGGCCACAGTAACCTGGGTATGTTCCAGGAGCCATATAGAGGGGGCTTTTGCTGGTTTTAGTCTGAAACACCTTTGTATGTATAATCACAAATCTCATTATCTTGGTGTTGCCAACTTTTGTGATAACTTTTGTTTGCCCCTAAGAGTCCAGCTTTGGGAATAGGGAATCACAACTTTCATTTTTTTAAAGTCAATATTCAGCCCTCATGGCTGCAGAGAAAAAGCTTACAAATGTGAATCTTAGACACTGACACCAGAAAGCAAATAAAAAAGAGCCACAAATGTGGCGGTTTGTAAAATCTTATGATTGTAAAGCCAGTCTCATGATTTGGAGGGAAAGGGTGCTGACTCATTATTTTTGAACACTTGGGGTTGGCAAGTACTGTTATCTGCTACTATATTGCATTAGAAGCTTGTATCTAAATTGCTGCCCACCTAGTATGACTTGGCAATACTGTTAAATGTATCTTTAAATATATTGTTTAAGGATTAATTCTTTCTCACGCACCCTCATAAATTAGCTTTCATTTGTCCAGGTTGAATCTCATAATTCTGGCTCTTTTATTCTTTGGCCTCCTCCATTCCATATCCTCTCCCTTTGTAATTATATTTAGCATGTTGTCTTTCAGTCTGCCGATGATTGAGTGAGCTCAACCCTAATACTGGCTGGAACAACTCTGCACTACACCTCTTCACCTTCCCGCTGTCCCCAAATCGCTTTGCTCTCAGTTCATAGTCATTCTGCCATTTTTCAGTCATGTCAGTGTTGAGATCACAGCAAATAATTGTTGATATTCAAACCCATCTGGATTTTAAGAAAGTATTTAATAAATCTGCTGAACTTCCAAAATCAGTCAAGTTGGTGACACACTCAAATCCAGGCTGCTTATTTTTCACTATCCCTCTGCGCCGTTATGACACCACTAGGCCAGCCCCATACATAAGGATTTGGGGGAGAGTTGGTGAGAATTCTTTTGGCCTAGGTCAGTCTTTCATGACTGACTTTACGTGACGCGGGGGAAGGGGGAGGGTACATGTCTCCAGTTCACGTTCTCTCCCCAGCCCATCTCCAACAAGCCTCCTGCAGCAGATTGAATATCCAGCTGCTTTCTCCTTTCAACCGTAGTGATTGGTTTATATCAGTTTGTTTTCAAGGAGCAGGGGTGAGTGCAGGAATTTAAATTTGACACCTTTGGGGGGGCACAGAAGCTTGCTGCCCCTCCTTCTTTCCCCCAGCCTCGGGAGGAGCTCGCTGCCCCCCCTTTACCCCCCGCAGAGCTCAATCTTCCCTCCCTCCACCCTGCCCTGGCCCCAGCAGGAGCTTGATCTTCCCTGCCTCTCCAGGGACAGAGAAGTTCTGAGCCCCCGACGACTACCGGGGGGAGGGGGAGGCATGCCCCGCTTGCTCCCCCTTGCGCACAGCCTTGTCAAGGAGAATTTCTGAAAATGTAATCTGAAATTCCCTTTCACAGTCCCCAGACTCAGGCTGTTAAGCAGGTGCTTGCATATGCTTTAAGCAGTCCGTAGCGTCACTTAAACTCCCTGGCAAGTAGGGGGACACAGTGAAGTATAAGGAAAAAGTCTGAGACCATGGTGATGACTGTCTCCTTACCAGCTAGCCACAGCAGTTTGCCTTTAAAATAAATATCTGTACCTAGACCCCATATAACCTGCCGTTTTACAGCCTGTGATGCTAGGAAGGGGTGGAGAAGCAATGGTTTCCCATGAAAACCACAGCTTCCACAGCAGTCATTTCTAGAGTTAAGGGATGAAAATCCAGAAAAAGTGTTAGCCTCCGTTGCCTAGGGGTGGGCAAACAGTTGCTTCCTGGGGACTAACTCAATAGATGTTCTGTTTTGAGAATGAAGAGAGAAAATTGCAGTGTCATTATTTAGGGATGAAGGGTTGCAAAGTGCTCCTTGTGGCCATTGCTTTTCAATAAACGTCCTCACTGTTCTGCTGTATGCTAGATGATCTGTAGAGAATGAGCATCGCACAGTGATCTCCTGCCATGTGGCTGAATAACCCCAGCTTACGCTGTACTGTGTGATTGTGGCACACAGTGTTGTCACAAGCTGCATTGATACATAACTGTTTGTAGACATAATGCTTAAATCTAATGAAATAAATATATAAACTGCTTGGTATCTTTTATTTTCAGTTGATTCTATATGAACAGTGTAACTCAACGTTCCATTATTTTAAAAATAAAACTCCTCACATGCTATTTCTAAACTTTAAATGGACTTCTCAAGCAAGGCCCAGACCCCAGAATTGATAGCATGCCAGGTGGACTGCTGCAATGAGCAGCAGGATTGGATCCTCCAGTAGGAATAGACCTCTCCTCATCATTAATGGGGCCCGATATTTTGCACCATAACCTCCCTCACCGTGTTTCCCCAGGCAAAACATAGGAGGTACTGTTCCAACTTTGGAAAAGAATCTCTCTTCAAAGTGGCCAAACATGAAGAGAGTAACCAAATTAGATAAAAAGGCTACAAGAGCTTGTGAACACTTCTACAACAGATGTTACTTAGAGAACTGCCTGGTCAAGAACCTGGTGACCATGTTCATGTCCAAGTGGATGGGGGAAGAGGGATGGTCATGAAGAAAAAAGAATTCAGCGCCCCAATTCTGTGTGATTGAGACCGACAGTGGAGAGTTCGACAGAAACTGTCAGTGTCTACGGTTTGTTCCTCAGAAAGAACAATCAACAGAGCAAACTCTAGAGATGGCAGATGCAGAACAAGGAGGGAAAAAAGAGCTAAGGATTCCAAACTGACCATAGCCAGTCACTGCAACTAAAGGACAGCCAGATGACCAAGTTGTTATGCATTCATGTCATGTAATTTAGAAAACCAGTATGATTCAGAGACACTTAACAGGCAAAATTAGCATGAAATGTAAATATTGTAAACGGTGGGAATGTGGAACTTAAAAGGAGAAGACGTAATGGAATGCTAAAATGCATTATATTAAGTCATTAGGTAGCACTGGGTGCAAACATACCTTATTTAAGATAACCTCAGCCGTACAGACAGAACATGAGAGGATTTTATATTGAACACATCTGGTGTATATCTCACTCAGAAGGAAGCTCTATAACCACTCCATATCTAACACAGGAGCATAATAGTGAGTCCTTCAGCTTGTCTGGGAGGATATCTTATCCAGATACTGGCAAATCAAAGAGGGAAGCTAATTCTAGAGTCCAGGACCCCGAACTGAAAACGGCCTGCTGGCTCTTCATTTGGCCCTGGTGCTCTAATCTCAAGTGCTTCATTTGCCATTGCCACAGTATCCTACTGGGAAAGAAGCAGCCATTCAAGCAAATGGGACTCATACCGTTTTATTTAAGCCAATGGGAAGCTACTCCATAGCCTAGTTATGCTATCTGTCATACTTTAAATGGACATGGTTCCTGTGGTTGAAAGCCTGTATGGTGAGTTATCTGTGGTCCTGATTCACTTTTTAAAGAATACTTTATAATGGCAAAAACCTTAACTAAAGAAGTTGCAGACTTTGTTTATGTTCTCTAAGAACGGTCCTTAATCTTGATTTTTCTTTTGATTGTCCTTTCTGGACATATGTTTGCAAGAACTTTTCTACTTAGGCTTTATTATCACTCCCTCCTCCCCATTCTTGAAATGAAGCTAAGAGATGATAATACATTTGGGGTACATTACTGGGGAAGAGGGTAAAATATTTAGAAATAGATTTCATAGTAAGGAATTTTTCATAGTCACTAAAGGTTAATCCCAGACAAAGCTGTTTAATTGTTTTAATTACATTATCCAAAATGTGAAATAGTGGCTACACCTTTTAAGAAAGGGGCTGGTATTCTATACATAATTAGTTATGTAGAAAAACTGGATTGTGGATTAATAGCCAAACATGGTGCCAGGGTGGCTACATTTTGGGGCGGGGGGGTGGTAGGAGAACTAGACAAGGAGACATTCATTAGGTTTCTTTACTACATCAGAAATCTAGACTCCCAAAAACTTTGTACAACTCAATATTTTCAAACAATTTCAGTATGCATATAAAGCTTGCCCTTTATGTGTGATGACCTGTAAAGTACTGTTGAAGTTTTGGCAAGTTTCATAAATAATAACGTAGCTGTGTTACAAGAATCCCAAATCAATATAGTGCACATTAAATGAATTAAAAACTGGTTATCACTAGATCTCCAATACAACTAAACACTCAAATGGGGTGTTTCTAATAGGGACGCTCAGGGATCACTTCTTGGCCCAATGCTGTTCAATAGATCTATCAATGATCTGGAAGAAAATATAAATTATTGCTGGTAAAGTTTGTAGATGCATGACACAAACTGGTTATGTGCTCAAGAATGAGAACATTCAATTCTATCTCTCTCCTCTATTCCTCATCCTAATTTCCCAGCCTGATCTATAATTTGGAACAGCTGCTTTTTTTCTCACCCCACTTCCCATCTGCATCTCTGAATTTTATAAGTGGGAAAAGTGTAGAGGGTCAGCTGGCTTATCAAGCTGATGAGAGTTTTGGGAAGGAGGATGTAGTAGGGATGCGATAACATTGGGGACAGTCAGTGCACTGTTTGTTGCAAATATACACGTTTGCGTCACGTAAGTGGTAGAATACAGTTTTAAATATGAAAAGTTCATCACTTGGGGTAAAATGATTGTGAGTACTATGGTCTTAGTTTGTTGTGACCATATCCTAGCCCTTTAGTATTTGTAAGCTCACAACTTGGATACTGCCATGTATGATTCAGTTGCATAAGGTCATTCAACTGTGCTCTCCCTCAAACATTCCAGGTGAGCAGCTTTATAATTGGAATGCCGACACGGCACATAATCCTGAGATTAATTGACATATTTGTTCATTTGGAAGTCATTAAGTACCCAATGTTTTTCGCTTCATAACTGGTCATACATGTTCAAATATATGTATGGTTATTAGAATTTCCTATTCTAAATATGGGGGAGCAGTACCCACAGTGTCATTGTGTGGTTACTAATGGAAAATGTTTAATTTTTTAAAATCAGTGTGTGATTATTACTGAGCTTCTGGAACGTGCCCAGATTCCACTTTCCAAGTCAAATTGTTCCTCTGAATCCTGGAAGGAACATAAAACTTGGTAACCTAGCAGAACGGAGGAGTGGGGGGTGGAAACAACACTGAATTCTTAATGTAAACACTCACTCACTTAATGCAATGTTAAGATTAAATAGTCAAGCATGGAAGTCAATACCAAGATCTTGGTTCTTATAATAATAACTCTCCTCCTTTGCACATGGGCTGTTAAATGTATACCTAAATATGGTGTGTGCCATGTAGGAGACTTCATGTTGCTATGAGAACCTTAACCTTGGCATTTCTTGGCTTTTGGATGTTTACATGCAAAAAACCCTACTGCAATACGAAGGTTCCACACAATATTTATTGCATGATTCTTGCTAAAGAAAACACCGTGCAATGAATGATATTTAAATGGTCCCAGCCACACTTTGAAGTTCACACCTTTATTGCTAGTGCTGCTGTTTTGGAGGATTTCTTTCCCCCTCTGCAAGACTGAAGTCAGAAAGCAACAACAGTCAGAGCGGAAAAATTATAGGATTGACGTACATGTTTCAGTGAATCACTTAAAATACCTCTTACTCCTCTAAGCTAAATACATTAAAGATCGTGAGGTGCTGAGACACTGCGTAATGGACAATATAAGTATCTTAAGTAGATAACTCCCCTAGAGCAAGTTAGGGAAACTGGACTATAATACCACAGTGTGGATCTATGCTAGACAGAGCTAAAATATTTTCAGATATCTGCCGAGCAAGCTCAAAGTTACTCTTTATCAAAGGCTTACCACTGTTGAATCTGAACACTTTCCCCTTGTTGCTTCTCTCTGAACCAAGCAGAGGATGTACTACTCATTAAGGGTAATCCACATGCAAAGTTAGAATCTACACATTGTCAGTGTCATAGAATCACAAATTGTCAGCGAGTGACATGGGATTAAGACCCTGAAAGATCTCACAACTCAAACTCCACAATTTCGTTATTTTAAAAAAAAATTAATTAAAATAACTTTGAGGCTGAGGAAACTTGGAAGTTTTCCAGAAAGCTTATCATATGAAAACAGGCTTACAATGAAAACTCGCAATTTAATCATAACCATGGTGGTTAGTACCCGTGTGTCTTTTGTAATAAATCAGCAGATGTTCTTGCTTTGTGTCAGCTAACTGCAAAAGTGTAAATGCAAGTATGGTCATCTTATTACCTGGATTTTTTTTTTTTTTAAATTTCTAAATGATTTAGGAGAGATTGGGGGATTGAGGAATCTGATCCAAAACCTACTGAAGTGGTTCTTTTTGTTTGTGGTGTTTTCATGAGAAGCTTGCACATAACAAGTGAACTAGATAGTTCTTCAGGATACAGTGGTAGTTTATGGAGATCCCCAAATCTACTTCTTTGAGAAAAGTGAAGCATTTGCAGAGCCACCAGAACATTTAATACATTAGTTTTAAAGCTGAGCTCACTGTCTTTTGGCTAGCCAGATCCATCCATCCCCTTGTATGCCTTTCTTAAATTGTTGAACACATAACGTGTTGTGACAGTGAGTTGTGAGGTTAGTTAGCATTGGTGTAAATTCATCTGTGATTAAATTTGTGTACAGCCTCAAAAGTAAAGGGATAGAAAATTCAGGCCAGGTCTACATTAGAAACTTTTTGCCAGTGTAACGTTGATTATGGATGTGATATTTTTTTTATAAGAGATTTTTGTACCTGCAAAAGCCCTAGGGTAGGTGCAGTTATACTGGTATAAAAATGCTTTTGCTGGTGTTAATTATAATGCTTACCTCTTATATAGCATTTTTTAATATAGCTTGAGAAACTTGTACAAGCCCTACTGGCAAAAAAGTGCATTTGACTGGATCAGCTGCTGAGGATTTGCCAGCATTGCTGTACTGGCAAATCTTTTCTAGGGTGGACCTGGCCACATAGCAGAACAAAACCAAAGAGAGTGAAGCAGTGGGAACTGCAGGCAACGAGGGATGATTGGGTAATGATAAATATAAAACCTTGTTCCCAAGGAAAGGAAATTAGGAGTACCAATAGGGCAGATGGAGGAAGATAATCTAATCGTGACCTTGAACTGTGTTTATTTTTATCTTGTCCCTTTTAATGATCTCCTTACTTCATGTAACCAAGCACCATAGTTGCTACTGGGAAAGTATAGGCTGAAAGGTGAAGTGTTCGGGAGGATATCAGCCATAATATAAAACTACTAAATGGTGTATGTTAAAGTGTTTTCAATTTTTAAGTCTGTTCAAAAAGAATTCTTTATAGAACAATGGCGCAGTCTGTTATCTGTTCCTTTGCATTGTAAAGCACTGAATGTGCAGCCAATCTGAGGCTCCGATTGGCTGAACATTCTTAACCTTGATTTTGAATGGAAGGTACCTCTTGCTGCTGAGGCCTTGTTGTAAGTCACTGTTCCAAGTGTTGCATTTTACTCGGGGGTGGGGGGTGGCAGAGTAAAAGTTTTGTTTAAAACTGATTTTTCTGGACTTCTGTTAAGTGTGTCTGTAGCTTCTACCTACTGGAAGGAGAGTGCTTTATTCACAGAAGAAACTGATTCATTTTCCTTTAGTTAGGTCACGAGTGCAGTATCAGCTGTGCTCATGAGGCACCCTCTGATTTATAGCAGAAATAGGATTGTGTGTGGAGCACTTACAAGCTTGTATTATGTGTAATAATAATAATGTGTAAGCCATTATGTGTAATAATAATTTTTTATAAAAATAATCAAAACTAGCTGTCTCACTGACCACTCCTGGCTGGCTTAAAATTAGGCCTGTCTATTGTAGTGGGAGAGTACTCGTGCTCTCTTTTTATCATTGAAACAGTGGCAAAAATAATAAAACTGCTGTAGCAGTCAAGCCTGTTTCCTAAAATATAAATTTCTTTCTTAATATACAGTATTCATACGGGCACCTCCGTGAACTCTAATTCAATAACCTCTTTTCCCTTCACAAAAGCCCTTACGTAACACTGCATTTCCCCACCCCACCCTAAAGATTTTAAGCTTCACCTCCTTGTGCTCTCCTTTGTTTCTACAAAACCTGGTTAACTTGTGCTGTCTGTAGTAGGGTTACATTCAGGCAATTTTGTCCCTCTATTGGTATGTTCTGTTATGGTCTCAGTGTCGATGGTAGCATGTGATCTCTTGCTGTTCTTTCCTGCTCATGCTGCTTTATCAATAGTAAAATGTAACTTGTTCCCTTCTGTCCACCCACTCCATTCCAAATCCCCAATATATCAAATAAAGGAAGCTCTAAAAAACAGAATGAATGAATTTCCTGCTTTTATCTAATGCAGCCTTCCAAAAGGGAATACCTGGGTTCTTTCTACAGTGTATAGCTACAGGAAAAAAGGATTGCAGAAATATTAGAGGTGTATCTGAGACTACGTTTACACGAGGAACTTAGGTCAGGATAACTACATCTCTTAGTGTATTCCCCAGTGTAGACAGCTCTGTGTCGATGGGAGAATTCTCCCATCGACATGGTATTCCACCTCCCCAAGAAACGGTAGCTTATTCCAACGGGAGAAGCTCTCTCATCAGCACAGTGTCCTCACTGAAGTGCTACAGCAGCACAGCTGCAGCGTTTTAATTGTAGACCTGCCCTGAGCCTGAATAGACTTCAGCAAACTTCGTATCTCAAAAGAGCTTTTTGGTGTAACACACTTAAAAGCAACAGACCGTGAGCTGAAGTTGTGAGGCGGGGGAAGGAAATGGGACGAGCACAGAAGTAATGTGGTCAGCATTTCAGTACAGGTCAGGTGCTAGAGCACAGGGTAAAGAGGCTGCTGCCTTCTCCTCCTGGCTTTACTGCTGCAGGCTTTTCCCTAGCTGGAAATACAAAGAAATGTGTGGGATGACTCAAAACTTTTCTCCCTGTGCCGCACAAGGGCTTGTTCGACATTCCTGATAAAACAGCTCTACATCTCTCTTGGGACTCACAGGCAGCACAAGGGATGGGCAGCCTGCCCTACACTGCCAGGTGCTTCCTGAGCTTGTTCAAGTCTCCAGGCAGTGAAAAGGTCTTTTCCCATTCTCCACCAGGATCCTGGCAATTTCCCTCCCCTTGTGCTCCTGATTCTGATACAACAGCTGTTCTTCTGTTACATTACTTGTAAAACACCCCTTTGCAAAGTCTGGGAAAGAGAGTGCGTGAGCATTCCCCTCCACAGTGCACGAGTGATGTCAGCAGGCTAGTTCATGAGACAGGAAGTTCAATTAAATGGTTTTGTTCCACTACAGAAAGCAAGGTCAGATACACAAAGCCAACTGAAAGTAGATATCCCTCTCCCCCCCTCGCCCCAGTTATACTGCTCTTGTGTGTTACTTGTAGTAATAATAGGTACGACATTTTAAGATGGATATGGGATTCTCTTTCCCCTGCCCCCATTCCCCTCTCCCCCTGCAAAAAAAAAAAAAAAAAAAAGAAGAGTTGATTCTGTCTTTAAGATCAGATCCAGACTGTAAACATGGAAGCCTACTGTGTTTCCACGTTGTGGAATGATGTATTTTTGTTCAGTATCTCATAGATACATCCCTTTCCTCTGTTCAAAGCTAACTTCATTGTGGCAGAGTGGTTTTCTAACATTGCTAGTATTTCAAGATTGAGATCACTGTGTGGAGATAATACCTTTATACTGTAAAATGTGTGCTAATTACTGAAAATAGACTTGTCTAGGGACACAAAACAGAGGGGCAAAAACCCATCAAATGTCTTCTGGCTAGGAATTCTATGACTTGGTTAAGTGTTACCAGGAGTCTGAGTGCAGCTGTAACATTGTACAGAGTGCATACCTTCCAGAGAGCTACAGCAACCGGGATTCCCCCCTCCTCCTCTTCAGAGCCTGCTTCTGAAAGAGCTGGCTCATCCCTGCTGTCAGATGAAGCAGTTTCCTGAATGCATGGGTTTGAGTCACTTTAGCTAGATTAAGCTTTAACTCCTCCCTAGCTGGGCTTGAATTTGTACATAGCTATGGGAAAGGAAAGGGGGAGGGGAGTAGCAAGGGAAGTGTTGGGTAGCTGTCAGACCGTAGGTTCTTGGAAATACTGTACCTAATCAATAATCTAGTGCCAGATCTAACCTGTAGCACAAGAGTGAGCTGTTGAGATGAGCCCCTCATATTCCACTTGCTAAATCAACAGTCTGTTACAATGAGAACTCAGACCACTAAGCCAGCATTTAGTTAAAGGAGTAGGGGGAGGGGATAAGCCGGCAAGGAAGAAGGAAGAGGTAGCAGTAGCGAGCAGACTAGAAGTTCAAGTGCTTAAGTTGCATGTAGATGACATCAGCTGCTGTGAGGCTGGGCTATTGAGAGATTTGGCAAAGAAATCAGAATTCAGGGGACATGCCTGCTTTTGGCTCTGGGATTTCTGCGTTCTTTTCCTTTGAACTTTTTAAGATCAGAGGGGTTTTAAACACTTGTGGGTGTTCATAAAAAGATTTCCTTCGTAATTTTTTTCTTACTGGGGGGAATAATTTGGAAGTCTGATAGTGTGTGGGAAATGATTACATCAGTCACAGGGAGGGCTTGGATTGGTCTACACAGTGTGGTTTGATTCACTACCTAAAAGATTGTGTGTAACCCTTTGAGTGGAGCTCTGGAAGAGTTGTCTGCTTCCCCAGAAACAGTACCCAGAACAGGGGCTACGTGACAGGTACAGTACAGTAATCCACTGACACTACAGAACACCCCGAGTGTGCAGCTTAGTCTGCAAAGGGTTGGAAGAGGCAGAGAACAAACTCTTTCAAGAGGCAATCTATATTTAAAATGCCATCTTGTTCTTCTGACTGCTGCCTTTTACGTGCTGTTGAGGTAAGATTTTCCATATCAAATTACCCACAAGGTTTCTGCTAGATCAATGTCCTCTCTTGCTAGGATGCAGAATGTTTTAATTTGTGATTAAAATAAATCTTGATACTCTAAATTTGATTATATGGGGAAACAATTTTGCAGTAAGTGTATTGTTTGAGCAGAACAATGCTAACGGGAAAGCATCTGTATAATTCAGGGGTTGGGGGGAGGTTTCTGACACGTTCTCTTTATCTCCATTAATGTTTTGAATGTACAGTGTATGCACATTTGATTTCAAACTCCTTAAATCTGAGATGAAAGAGAATTCAGGGGGAACAGAGAAATGTGTGGACAATGCTAGTTAATTCATATGTGGATGAACTGCAAGTGGAAGTTTGAAAGGCGAAACAATCAAAAGTTAGTCTTGAGCAAGGGAGCCATTTTTAATGTTTAGAATTCAACGTAATTTGATGTAAATGTTCAAATTCAGTCAACCCCCAAGCTAGATTTTTTTTCTATTTGTTTTTTTGCCAAACGTTCCAGTACACTGGTATTATTTCATTTATGCTTGTTGTATACTGCTGCATAAGGAATCTCTGCTCTCTCTCCCCTTCTTGGTACATGTTCATATTAATGCTGCTCAACCTTCCTTTAGGGCCAGGGTGCCGGGGGAGGGGAAAGGGGATGAGGGGAAAGTAATATAAAGTAAATCATGTGTGTCATTTGTGCTGTCTGCTAAGATTCCTGGAGTTATAAGGAGGGAAGCTATGTACGGTAACTGGTTTGCATATTTTCAGAACACAAGGCCATTGATCTGTAAGTGTATCCTTTATGTTGCAGGATGTAAAAGTCTTTAGTGAAGATGGGACAAGCAAAGTGATCGAGATTCTAGCAGACATGACAGCCAGGGACCTCTGCCAGCTGCTCGTTTACAAAAGTCATTGTGTGGATGATAACAGCTGGACCCTAGTGGAGCATCACCCTCATCTAGGATTAGGTAGGGAACCATCAAGCATGGTAATGTTAACTATGAACATACAGTGTGTAATATAACCATATGGATGTCTTTACAATTGCTTCATTATGGACAAAGGTTTTTAAGTGAGCTGGAATCACTTGCGTGCTTTATACTAATGCGTGTTAAGCATTTGAACCATTTTTAACTCTCCAATATATTTTTTTTCTAGTCTTCATGCTATTCTTACTTTTCTGTGTTTTGAGGCTATAGCAAATAAACAGCTTAGGCAAATTAAGCTTGATCCCTAAAGTGTACTGGCCCTGCGAATCAGCTCAGCTCATCACCAGCTGGGAGACCTGAATGAACAGACTCAACCTTGCATACCTACAGTATGGTTATGAAAGCTAGGTACACTGTGGGGAAGGAGAGGGGGCTGAATACACTTGACTTCAGGGAGGGGAAAGTATTGGTACCGCCACTCACAGGGGATTGGCAATTCCTGGACCAGCGCTGGCATCTGCACTCTCTAGGCAGCAGCTACTCCAACTGATTGAAATTAAGGTGCCATGGTTACAGTTGGCAAGAAGGCAGCAAGAGGAAGAACTGCAGGGAATTAAATAACATTAGGAATTGGTTTAATTACAGTACCTGAAAGAATCTCATGCTACTTAATCTGGCATCTGCTCTTATTTTGTGGAATGGATTTAGTAGAAGCACCATGATGTGCAACTTTTGAATAAGCAGTATGTGAATAGCTTGTTGAAACAATACGGAATTGTATATGATACAGAATATGGCATTTGAAATGTTAATCAATATACTTTGAGGTGAATTGCTGCCTTTTTAAAAAAAATAGTCAATGGCGATTATGATCAAGCAGAAATAAGCAAACCATTAACTGTAATCATGAGCACTGAAATTGTGAACACTATCAGTGGTTTATAAAAGTGTTTTAAAAATCTGAAATGTATTCAGTCTTTACAAATAAAGAAAGAAGTGATTTGCTGGGAACTGTGATACCCTGAATGAATGCTATTAAACACAGAAGTTTACTGTTCTGCAAGTTTACTCTCCAAAATGTCTTACAGTTTAACCCAATTACCAAATTCTTCCAGTTAGATTCTTTTTTTCAATGTAAAAATAGGACTAACTATTCCATACACATGGAAACCTGGTTCATGTAAAATGACAGCTTCCAGCTTTGTTCATAGCGTAAGACAAAATTGACAGTGTAGGTTACAATAGCTACATTTTGTCAGTCTAAAGCACCACATCCACATGTGGGGAGAAAATTATTAAAATTTTAATTTTAGTAATGCTCATTAAACTGCCAGGCCCTCTTTCTATATTTCGTTTCCCATCACTGCTGATTACCAAGGTATTGTGTAAACAGAAGCCTTCTCCTTTGTAATCAACATCCTTCTCCTGCCAGATTCATTCAGTGATGCCACTATTCAGTGTTTGTGACATCACAATAGCTTCCATGGTGACTAATTGTGCTGTCAAACTCTGGTGTGTGACATCTCTGAATGAATCGGGCAGGAGACTGATTAGGAAATCAAAAGCTTCTGTTTACATACAAATAACTTGGTAATTAACAATGATGGGAAAAGAGCAAGATACTTATCAGTCTGAATTTATATACAGTAGAATCTGCATATAGCAGAGCTCCATTTTATAGTGAAGCACAAAGGAAATCCTAGATTGTTTCAGTGAAGTGCAATGTACAAACTGCAACTTGAGTTATAATGAAACTTTCCATGGGGGAAAATAACTCCGAAAAAAGTGTTAGCCAGCCAGTATATCCATTTACAGGTCTTAAAAATATACTTCATGATTTGAGAGTGTATAAAATCTTGTAATTTTTTCAAAGTTGAAAGAGCATCCAAGATAAAAAAGGAATGCAGTTTGCCACCCGAAAGAAACTTCATCTGAATTGTCTGTTCCATAGAGTGGAGGCTTATATATTCAAAATATATATTGCACTAAAGACCATGCGCAGGAGAATTAAAATACCACCCATCCCCCAAAAATCACCAGCACAATTTTGGTTAAACTTATTTAGCACATTCACTATGCAACCAAATTTTGCTGGCACTTGGGTGGCTTCTCTTAGAGGCTTTTATGTGCATGTTTGACATTGCCAGATTGTGGCAGTGGTCTCATAGTCTTCTCTCACCAGCCCACAGTTCAGTCTACAATTAGGTGCCCCATACTCGAAAACCTTCCCTCTACAGATGTGGTTTCTTGTAATACATCTAGGTACACTTGAGATGTGAAACAATCATTCCAGCTGTTTTGGGGTGAGGGGAAAGAAAACATAAGTGATTCTTACGGCTCTGTGAACACGTTTCTGGAAGACTTTTATGACAAAACTGAGCGTTGCTCAGATGGTAGCAGTAGTAATGTTTTAGTTTAGAACGTGGCTCTGAAGTCATCCAAGAACACGGTGGCCCCCTAATAGTTTAAATTTTCCTCCTAACCTGCTCTGCTACATAGGAGCTCTCTTTGTAGAATCAGTTCAGTATCACACAATGGTGGCATAACTTAACTTCTTGGAATGTAGAGTTCGCTGGTTAGTGTGGTAATACTTTAGGTTCCTGCTATCAAAGAGACCTTAAGCAGACTGCTTACTTCACATACACACTCATTTGTATGTCAAAATAACACTTCCACATGCAAATTGCTGCAAATAGCTGTTTGAACATGCAAATTAATTTGTGTATCCAAAACTGTGTTTATAGAAGCAATGTTTTTGATACAGCCTCCAGACCCATTTAGATTCCTGGCATCTAAGGTCACGCTGCACTTTACTTAAAACCTGACATTAAACTCTAAAATTTGAGTTATTCCAAACATTTTATTTGTAGCTCTGAAAATCTAGCTTATTCTTGCAAATGAGTGTCTTCCTTGTGTGCTGCTTTGCTAGTCCTTCTGTTCGTATAGCAGCTTGGTCAGGTAATTGTATTTTGCAGAAGCGAGGCCTTCTACATGGATTTGACATACACAAAGGTGTGAGCCTACATTTCTATATTTGACCCAACGAGGGCCATTTCTAGTTGCTTTTTAGACCGCAAGGCCATCAGTCACCATGTTGATGGCGTTGGTTGTGGCAAAGCCCTTAACAGGGAGGACAACGTGAAGGTTGCCATCTTCCTCTCCTTCTGCTTCACTATTACCTGCTATTTTTTGAAAGGGGAGGGAATTGAGTTATTTCAAAGTTTCTTGTTAATGTCTGATAAAGACGATGATGAAATGAAGTAGTCATGAAAATATGTTCTTTGATCATGTTCTAGCACCCCCCGGCACTTTGGAAAGTCGGCGCCTGTGATGATTGTAATTTGTCCATGTATAATGGCAATGTGGAATTAAATCCTTGTTTGCAATTGGGTTAAAGCTAGGAGACTGTGCATGCTGACGCACAAGAGTAGCATGTTTGACTTCTTGAGGATAAGCATGAAACAACCAGATAAAACAAATAACTTTATATAATTGTTGTGAGTTACCATTTAATAACACTTAAGACACATTTGTGATTCTAATTTTGGAGCCAAAATTTAGTGTATCTCTGAAGTTGTTGTGTTGGTACATCCATAGCCAAGTAACTTGTAGAAAGCCTCATCCCATTAATCAGGATTAATCAGAAGGAATGTCCTTTGTTGCAGCTTGTGTAAAGATGTAGCACACTTACAGCTGTGCATTTGCTTCCCCTCAACATCTAAATCTGCTAAAACGTTCAAATTTTGGTTGGCTTGTATCATCAACATGAAAATCCAAATTATGTTGTGACGGGTTCCCCTGGGGTGCCACCTGGAACTGAGCTCTTTTCCCACCAGCCTGGGTTTCCTCTCCCACTGTGCTGCTGTAATAAGCTGGAAAGCCCTCCGAGCTTGCATTCTCACCAGCATTCACACAGGTAGAGACACATCCAGCTGCAGTTACATGCAGGCTCTCCAACCACCAGCTTCCCAGTTTAGGACCCCGAAGCAGAATCGTCCTGCCCTGGTCAAATCTGGCCAGTATATGGGTTTAACACCCAGTCTGCCTCTCCCTCAATGTGAAGAGGACCATGCACACTTGTGGTAACCAAGCACACCATGCACACTTGAGGTAACCAAGCAGAGATTTTTCCCCAAGCATTCCAGTCAAAGCTCAGTGGTTTAGATTAAAACAAAAACAAGTTTAGTAACTACAATAGATAGATTTTAAGTGATTATAAAGTATAGCAAACACATCAAATCAGATTACCTAGTAAATAAACAAAAACACAAACTGAGCTTTAATATACTAGATAGGTAGGATATGCATTAGCAAAAATTCTCACCCTGAGTGATAAACAGGCTGGCAGATTCTTAAGACACAAACTGCCTTTCCTTTGCAGCTTGGGTTTCCCAGGTTTCATACACAGGCTATAAATCCCTTTACCCTGGGACCATCACTACCTTTGTTCAGCCTTTGTTCCTCAGGTGTTTCCAAGTGTGGTAGTGTTGGGAGAGTGAGGTACCATCATGATGTCATTTTCCCTTTTTATATCTTCTTCCCGCTTGCTGGAAAGCTCTTTTGCTGTAACCTGGATCAAACCGTTCCCATTGTGTAGCACTATCTCTGAGAGGTTTCTATTGTACACAGTTCCTGGGGCAATCCTTGTGCTTGTGTGCATTTCCTCAATAAGCCATTAACATTGCTTGGCCTTTTTACTATTGTACCTGAAAGGCTGCTTGTGGGTGTCTTCAACCTCACGACATGTTGCAGTAACACATACATAGCCAAACTTCATACGTTCACGTATGACGATAGCACATACAATCCAACGAGATATTAATGTCTAGCAGATCAAGACTTAGAATGATACTGACAAGGCATGCGTTGTGCAGAACATATGCTAATTATATGACCATGGTGAATAAGGGGGTGCCAGGGTGTCACATATGTTACTTCAGCAGAAATGCCACCACAAAATTTCAGAGGTAGATAGAAACTAATTTGGTAAGGAAACAAGTTTGTTCATCTCTACACAATACTTCCGTCAAACATTCATGGGGTGTATTTAGACAAACTAAAAGACAAAGTACAAGCCACATTGCTGGCCTAAATTACACTTCCTCAGAATAAGCAAGACACATACTCTGACTACCTTAAAATCGATGTGAGCTTGACACTGTATCATGAAAGATGAAAGACTTTAAGCTCTGTAAGATCAACCAGGAAAGGCAGTGCCTGAACCCAAGGCCCTTTACAGGGTGCAACCCTCTATGAAGTCTGTAGTCTTTAAATTAAAAGACTACTCGGGGGGAAAAACACCCCACTGATCTGTTACCCTGTTGGAGAAAGGTTGAGGTAGCCAGGACCCAAACAGCGTAGTTTTTTATAGATTAAAATTAATATTTCAAATTACATTCGGAAGCCAGTGGAGAATTGGGAGATTTATGGAGCAGATCCTAAGCTGGTATAAGGTGTCACAGTTTCATTGATTTTAGTGAAGTTATGACAAGTTACACTACCTGAGGATCTGCCCCCAGATGTAAAATGCTCTCTGTAGCTAGCACACTGAAAAGGAGGCTGCTTTCTGCCCTTGCTGTATCTTCCAAATGATCTTCAGGGGTAGCCCCATGAAGAGTGAAGTGCAATAATCCAATCTGGTGGCCTCAAAGGCTTGGAAACCTCTAAAGTCCGCAATGAAATGTCACAGTTGAGCCAAATGCAGATGGGGAAAAGACAATTGGCCCTCCAGTGGATCATTACTAATGAAAGGTAAATCTTAATTTTAGCCTACTAAATTAAACAGAAAGGCATGCAAGAATATGCCTGCTTTTGAGATTTCAATCAGTTTTTGCTTTTCATTACACTTGAAATTATCACAAGAGAAGCTTTTCCCATGCTATCTTGATAATTCTGGTCCTGGCTGAAACCTTGAAAGTGTAAAGACATGTGAAAGTGAAGTGAGGAAGGAGTTACCACAGAACCACAAGAGGCTTGAATTTTAGGCAGTTTCAGGTCAGTTGTGTTTTTTGGTTTGGTTTGCTCGTTCCTAGTTATATACTAGAAACCTTGATAATGAACCATCTGAAAAATAGGGAACATGTTGTATGCAGTGATGTTGTAGCAGTGGTTGGTCCCAGGTTATTAGAGATACAAGGTAGGTGAGGTAATATCTTCTCTTGGACCATCTCCTGTTGGTGAGAGAGACAAACTTTCAAGCTTACACATAGCTCTTTTTAGGTCTGGGAAACATACTCAGAGTGTCACAACTAAATATAAATTGGAACAGATTGTTTAGCATAAGTAGGTAACACATATTTCAAGGGACCATTCAAGGTGAAATGTTCTGTTAACACCTCTCCAGTTGTGGAGGGGGGATGGGGCGAATTATGGCTTTATGCAACCAATCTGTTCCGCCTTGTATTTATCTGTGACACTCAGAGTACATTTCCGTGAACTAAAGAAGAGCTACATGTAAGCTTGAAAGCTTGTCAACCGAAGTTGATCCAATAAAAGATATGACCTCACCCAGCTGGTCTATAATACTCTGGGACCTACACGGCTACAGCAAAGCTACATAGAACAGAAGTTGGTCCCTAACAGAGATTACCTCATCCACCTTGTCTCTGAAAAATACTGAAACGTTTTCCTAGAAACATTCAGTAGGCCTACCAGGACACTAACATCATTGTCCCGGAGTAGACTAGCACCAATTGTCCTCTAAAAGTTGTTTTAAAAAACTTTGAGCTACTTGTTTCAATGGAATAGTTCCCATTAAACTAGCTTGTTCTTTCTTTCATATGTATTCTACTTTTGAACTGAATTATAAGAAGCAATAGTGGTGGGATGTTCATTCGTACAAATGACCAATTTTAGTAGCAGAAAGTTGCCCTGTGATAAATACAAAACTTCTATTACTGTCTGTTGGCACTCCTTTAAGAGGGATCCTTTGACTTCTTCTATAATAAACTCAGTATCTTATAAATCTGGCCTGAAGTTTACCTCAGGATCATATTAGATTTTGAAAAGTGTGCTGAATAGGACTTTTTTCACCCACCTCAAGTTACATTGCACGACTTAATGGTGGTCCCATCACACTTGTTTCTTAAAGTTGTCCCCACCCCTTCACTCCCTTACAATAGACCAAGTACCGAAAGAAAAATTTAGTTTGTATTACTCAAGTTTCTTGCAGTCATTGGGGTACACAAACCATCCTATTACCTCTTCGTTCCCAAGAGTCCTTATTTGTCGCGAAACCCTACCATGTTAAATCTAAACCATTTTTAAAGCAAAATTGCTTTATCTATGGTTTTATTCCTCTAGGTCCAGTTTCAGCATAATTTGAGGCCTATAAAAGCTCTTTTCCCACAGAGGCTTTTGTTAACTTAATACAGAATTTCTGTGTAACAAATGAATTCAGAGCAGTTTCACTTGTACTATTTGGAACATTTTCCTTTTTTCTACCTGATTAGACATTAACATTGTATTTTCCCTCCACAGAGAGGTGCTTGGAAGACCATGAGCTCGTAGTCCAAGTCGAGGCCACTATGGGAAGTGAAAGTAAATTTTTGTTCAGGAAGAATTATGCAAAATATGAATTTTTTAAAAATCCAGTGGTAAGTCTCATTGTCCAGAATGACTGTAAAACTGTCTGGGGGGGGGGACAGAAGCTGTTGCATACTGTCTCTTAGTATAGTGCTTAGCACAATGGGGACCCCACAATATGTTATATATGTTAATAATGAGCATGGTAAGGTCTTGGTTGTATAAAACAACTTTCTTGAAAACAAGTAACACAGTTGCCCAGAGATGCTTAACTTATCTTGTGCTCAAAAATGAGAATCTTGATGGTTATCAGACTGCACAATCTGATTGTTTCGGGGTGGCTGTTCCTGTGTCTAAGAATGACCATACAAAGGGAAAGCCCAGCTTGGTTTTTCTAAGCAACAGCCGTTCAGTTTATTCATTATCCTGAAAGTTATTAATTGATCTGAAGCAAGTTGACCAAATAAGGTGAATATCCAGACCTCTTAGTTTCTGCCAGTAATGAAGAAACCTGTGAGTAACCTCTAAGGTGCTTGTCATACCTGATTTTATCAGTATGTATGTTGAGCAGGGGTTCATAATAGGTAAACCTACTACTGTTTTCTAGTGGGTTTCTTCTTTCTCCTTTGCGGATCAAAGTAACCCTACCTCTCGTTTTCCTCTCCTCCCTTCTGCCTATGAAACTTCAGTTGGTTTTGCATTATATCACTGAAACTAAGGTTAGTATTAGAAGAACCTAAACGCTATTGTGATTTTAAAGGTATCGCAATCTTTCTGAGCTTATTTGGAACAAGATTTTCAAACTTGGCCAGACATGGCCTAACGGGTGCGAACCTTAGTTGAGTGCGCACACAGATATTTGCAGATCCAGCTGTTGGTGTATGTTTGGCAAACTGCCCCAGCCGTACCACCTTGAAGTATCTGGATGGATTGTACGTGATTTATAACCTTTGCATTTCTATAGTACTTTTCATCTGATAACCTCAAAGTGCTTTGACCTTAAGCCTTGCCACACCCATATGTTATGAAGCATTATTTCTGGTGAAAAGTTGGTGAACTAGCACATTTGTTTCAGTGATTTACCTAAGTTGGTAGCAAAGGTAAGAATAGAACCCATAATGTTTGGCTTCCAGTCCCATGATCTCACCATCAAATGATGCTTCCTTCTTTTTCTATACCAGATCAGGCCACTGATCCCTTCAGTCAGGTGTAAGCATCTGGTGTTGGCTAGTACTTAAAGGAAGATGGTAAATTTAATCTTCATAATTCACCTGGCTAATTATATGACGGGGCAGTAGGGTGATTTCTCTCTCTCCCTCAATCTGTTAGTGCCTTGAAGAATGAGACTTTTATTAGCTGAAGTAGAATGAATAGTGTTCCTAAGTACAATAGATTTTATTGCCGTTTAGCTTGTTGGCAACCTTTTAATTTGGTTTTATAGATACCCGTACATTCAGCGTTCTAACAATGATTAATAGCTCAAAGAGTAACTTAATGTGATGAATTTATACTGGAAGCATATCATGCTGTACACCATGGTACTTATGTGATAGACATTTTAAAATGTGGTACAGAAAGACAGCTAGGAAGAGGAAGTCTGAAATAAGGTAATCCTTTGAATATTAAGTTTTTTGACTTTGGTAAATAATGAGATCATAATATGGAGCATCTGTAGAACACTCAGAGGATTTAGAAACACCATGTTAGTGTCAAACAAGATACTTGGGTCTAAAATAAATGACTATGCTACAGTGACGGTTATGTAAGAGGAATGGATGTTTACTTAGAGCTTGTTAGTATCCAGTCTGTGCAGCAGAGAATGCTGTACCAAGCCTGCAGATCTTGTGTATTTATGCATGTTCAGAAAATTTTGTATTCATTTTCCTGGAACACTTTTTAGCTAACTGTTCATTATAAGAAATAGATTGACATTGCCCTGAACATAGTAAATGTATTGGAAAAGATTTTGAAAGGGGATTTGTCTTGATAGATTGAAAAGTGTCAAGATTTCAGCAGAGTTGCTAAGCAAATGGGTGTGGGGGGGGGAACCTAACAGTTACACATGAATGCTTTCTCATCATTAAAGTTTGGGTAATTAATATGATCCATTCTGGTGGAACTGAACAACTCTGGAATCCAACCCAATACAACACAGAAAGGTGCTTTGGTTAGAGGGAGAAAACAGCTATTTTAAAGTACTTATGGGACACCCACACCCATTTCCGTAGTAACTGAGCATCTCACATTCTTTAATGTGGTTTTCCTCACAACACTCGGTGAGGAAGGTACTGTTATCCCCATTTTACTAATGGGGAGCTAAGGCACAGAGAGCCTAAGTGACTTGCCCAGGGCCACACAGAAAGTCTCTGGCAGACCAGGGACTCTAATCTAGGTCTCCCAGGTCCTCAGCTAGTGTCCTAACCACCATACTATTCTTTCCCTCCATTGCTAGAAACCAGAGACTGTAATTCCTAACTCCTCTCCCTACCTCGAAAGATGTCTTAGATTGAGTTTTCTATTGTAGAGGAAGGAGAAGAATGTTATGGAGAATTTTCTTTATCAAAGATAAATTTATCCTTCATTTCACAGATGGAGAAATGTACTTATGAAATATTTCAAACTTTATTTTTTTTTTAAAAAAAGCCATATCAATGTAGTTTGGCAGGGAGGAAGAAAGTGAATTGGGCTTGAAAGCTTTAGCATCACTTACGGTGTAAGGCAGGGGCGTGCAAACTTTTTGGCTTGAGGGCCGCATTGGGTTTCTGAAATTGTATGGAGGGCCAGTTAGTGGAGGCTGTGCCTCCCCAAACAGTCAGGCATGGCCCGGCCCGCACCCCCATCCGATCCCCCCACTTCTCGCCCCCTGATGGCCCTCCCCGGGACTCCTGCCCCATCCACCCTTCCCTACTCTTGGTCCCCTGACCGCCCCCGGACTCCCCGCCCCTAACTGCCCCCGCCACCCCGTCCAACACCCCCCCCCCGACTAGCTCCCGGGACCCCGTCCCATCCAACCACCCCTTCTCCCTGACCACCGCGCACTCCCTGCCCCTAACTTCCCCCCACCACCCCATTCAACCCCCCTCTCCTTCCTGACTGCCCCCCCATGACCCATGCCCCATCCACCCCCCCGCTCCCTGTCCCTGATCGCCGCCCCATCCAACTCCTCCTCCTCCTTCCTGGCTGCCCTTCCAGTACCCCTGCCCCCATTCAACCCCTGTTTCCCGCCCTCTGACCGCCCTGACCCCTATCCACACCCCTGACCACCCCCCAAAACTCCCCTGCCCTCTATCCAACCCCCCCCACCCCCTTACCGCACTACCTGGAGCAGCGGTGGCTGGCAGCATGGCTGCACCAGGACAAGCAACCGTGCCGCACAGCACAGAGCACCAGGTCAGGCCAAGCTCTACAGCCCCTACACCCAGAGCATTGCGCTGCATAGCAGTGTGGCTGCGTGGGAGGGAAAACAATGGGGGAGGGGCCGGGGGTGAGCCTCCTGGGCCAGGAGCTCAGGGTCGGGCAGGACGGTCCCACGGGCCACAGTTTGCCCACCTCTGGTATAAGGAATTCTTGAATTCAGTTAAGAATAATCATGATAGAAGGTGGAGACTGGAAAAGATCCATCTGATCTAGTCCAGTATGTAAATGCAGTCTGACTCCAAACTGTCTTTCCTCCTACCCCCCCACCCCTTGTAGAATTTCTTTCCGGAGCAGATGGTTGCCTGGTGCCAGCAATCAAACGGCAGCATCCCGCAGTCGCAACTTTTGCAGGTATTCTAAGACAGTCTTGTGCTAAAGTAGTCTTTATAAAGGGTGAGGGGGGAAGATTAAAGAGGACTGGAAACGTCATTGGGAAAAGAGGAGATTTTAATTTAGCGTATGTTCATACTGTTGAATATTTTTGCCGATTTTAGCCAGTCTAATTTAGATTTTAAATAATGGTAAACGTTAACTGTTAGTAGTTAGTTTGCCTTTGCTCACTAAATTGCCATCTGGCCTTACCATGGGCTGCTGTTAAGAGTGCCTCTGATGGCTAAGCTGTGAGAGCGCTGTGTGTGTATGTGATCTATGTCAGTTTGCTGACCACCCAGGTTACAGCTGCACAGCAGCTAAAGGTATACTTTCCAGATCAGGTAGATGTACACGTGTTAGCTTTGATTGAGCTAGTGAGCTAAAAAATAGCAGTGTAGCTGCTGCAGCGTGGGTGGCAGGACAGGATACCTGCCTGAGTACAATCCCATCCAAGACCCTATGTATGTACATGGACATAGAGTTTGTGATGCTTAACACCAGTGGGAGTTATGCATCTCATCTTCTGAGGCACTTTGCAAAATCCCTCTAAGTATCTATCTGCATCTTTACGTGCCTGAATACCTTTAGAAATCTGACCCATGGTGGCCAGAAACAATCTGTCTATTCGCTAACTATGTTAATATTTCCCTTGTTAAATAAATCAGTTTTAAATGCAAAACTTGTTCATCATAAATTTCCTTTTTCCTTCTTATGTATCCAGCACATTTATGGTAGTTTTATTTAACTAACACAGTTTTCAAAGGCTGGTTTTGTACAGGTTTAATTAAATGCCAATTTCTTTCCAAATGCAGCCTGACACAAATCCTGAATAAAAAGTACCTTCGTCTAGTAAATAAGAAACGAGTTGCTCACCATTTGCTAACATCGTAAAAATTAAGAATCTTAAATGTATGTTAAGATATATAACTGCTTTAATAAATGTATGTAAAAAAGTGTACCTTCATGGTTAGAAAGGATAAGTACCAAATTTAGTGGTAAGTTTATTTGCTTTCACATAAACATATGTCAGGTTGATTCTCATTGGTTGGTATAACCACTTTCTTATAAAAATAACTAAAAACTTATAAATGCAAAATAAGATTAAAACCAATGGTTTAATACATCCTGAATGGTACTAAAGGCAGACAAGAGAAAAGAAATATACCATAGATGCTTGCCTAAAGTTTTGTAAAAATTATATATATACAAATACAGTTTGAAACAATGCTGCATACATATATTATACCTTATTCAGTTCAAAGCAGTTCATAGTTCTTATAAAGGAGCATGTTGTGTCAATATGAACAGAGCACATGCTGGGCATCCTAAGAGAAGCAGACATTGACCTCCAAGATTCTTTACCTCGTAACAGGGCTTACATACTTATTTTTACCAGGCGAATAAAAACCAGGGCAACACAAATATAGAAAACATCAAGTCTTCTATGGAATATTCAAAGGGCATGAAACATAAGTCCTAACTGACTAGCTTCACCCAACAGCCTGCTGGCTCTGGGTTAGACAGATTTTCATGTCTAATCAGCACTCTGACTTACAAATGTATTTCTAAAGTGACTAGGATTTTCAAAAGTGAGTTACCTAAAGTTAGACACCTACATAAGTGGCCTGTCTTTCAAAGTGCTGAATGCCTAGCAGCTCCCACCAACTTCACTGGGTTTACTCTTGATTTACATTCCATCACTCTTAATTTATTTTGTCTTGCACGAGGTGAGAAGAGAACATAGCAATAGCTGCCAGGAGAAGCAATTCAGGCTCCGGTGGAAGATTGAGTATTTGGGGACAAAGAGGTCCTGAGCTCTGTAGCCCTTGTCCTTCCCTGCTGGTAAACAGTGGTTTTAAATGGAAAAATTGCCTCAACAAAATTTAAATTTGTTTAGAAAAATTCTTACCAAAATCATGGCATTGCAGCAAATACATATACTTGCAGCGTGCCTTATATTAAAATATCTGAGCACAATACTGCCTCAGCTAGATGACCTATCTCTTCCAGCCCTACAGTTCTGTGATTCCTTTGCCTGAATGCATATTCAGCTGTTCCCATTAGTTCACCTTCTAGCATCTCTGTATACGTTAGAAATAGCATACCAACCCTAATTTCTTAAAATATTTCTTGGTCCTGACTTCTTGGGGGCTTTGTAGTTGTTAAGATTTAGTAGAATGCAGTGTATTTGAGTTACTGAGTGTGAAATGTTCTGCTCCTTGTGCATACCCCTGGGCGGGACAGAAGGGGGTACACATGATATTAATTGGTGGTGGATAATCCGGAAACTGGCTGTTCATTATCTAAATTTGCTGGATGAAGTCTTGCATTCCAGTCAGTCGTTTCCAAGCTACACTTGTTGGCACATTTCTAGTGGCTAGCAAGATTCTTAGAATTAATAAGCTGCCTGTGACTATGCTGTGTAAACGTTGATTTGAAATATCACTTCGTACTCATCAGTGCAAGAGGAGTAGAGGTATGGAAGAATGGTTACATTCTGTATTGGCTAGCATCACACCCGGAGCAAGGAAGACCTCCAGTGTTTCTTGCCTGGTAAACAGGAATATGCCAATGTGCTAAGTGTAACTAAGGGTGTGTCTAGACTAATAGTTAGTGCATGGCAAGCTGGGGTGTAAATCTGCAACGCTGTAGCCTGCCACACACTTAACTGTCCATGTGGACCCAGCTGCTGGACACCAAAAGTTCCCTAGTGCATGCTGATCTACTTTGCTTTGAAAGAAGATAGCAGCTCTCACTCAGGAACATTCAAGTCTAAATCAGTGACTGTGACTGACTGCTCCTTGCTACAGGTGTGGTGTTAGCTCTGTCCATGTTTATGATACATAATCAGATAATTTTTTAATTTTCATCTCCCACAGAACTTTTTAAACTCCAGTAGCTGCCCTGAAATTCAAGGTTTCTTGCATGTGAAAGAGTTGGGTAGGAAATCGTGGAAAAAGTTATATGTGTGTTTGAGAAGATCGGGACTTTATTGCTCCACAAAAGGAACTTCAAAGGTAATTTAAAAAAAAAAAAAAAGAATTGCGCTACTAAAATTGTTGATATGTAAAATGAATTTCTACTTACAGTAGATTTTTTAATATAAAAGTTTCCACAGAGTTTTCTTTAAAAAAAGGAGATGATGCAAAACAATAAATAAATTATGGGCAAGTAGCAAACAAGACTTGGGTTGCTACATCCCTTCGTCTTGAATATCCATCTTTGAATTTATTTATTATAATAATAATATACTCAAATATACGTGTGATTTTAATATATAAAAATATATAAGTGGCTACCGAAGTTGCATTAAATGAGAGTTTAGGGATTGGGGAGAAAAGACTTGCTTTATAAGTGAACTTCTTATGGGTTTATTTTAGATGGTAACTAAAGGCTGAATTATTAAATTTGAAAAACTTTAATCAGAACCAGTATAGCGATGTAGAAGGCAAAACCCACTTTAAGCATCATTTACATCATACTGGAATGTAACTGTTTGTCAACTTTCTGCATAAACTCCCTCCCTTCTCCTGCTATTGTGTAGTTTTGCGGGGGTTGGTGCTTTGTTTTGTTTTGGGGTTTTTATTGGTCTCATGGTATTTCCCTTGCAAGCAAATATCTCAGAAATACAGATCCGTTTGTCAGTATGCGTCCTGAGAACAATTTTCCCTTTACAAATGTATAGCCAATCTGAAGAGGTCAAATTGTTCATTTTAGTATATGTTAAATAAAACTTCAAGTGCTTAGAGAGAGGCAGTTTAAATGTGCATACACTGCCCTCTGATGGATGTTATTCTTCAGAGAAGGTATGGCTGGCACTGAAATGTTTCAGTGGTTTAATCCTACAATTAAAAAGGTACAATATTTCCACAGGAGCCAAGACACTTGCAGTTGTTAGCTGACCTAGAAGACAGCAATATCTTCTCATTGATAGCAGGCAAGAAATTGTATAATGCTCCTGCAGACTATGGATTTTGTGTAAAGGTAATTCCTCTCATTAACTTGTTCCCAAGGTGGAACTGAAATCGTTAGCATTTTTTTAAGCAAATTTGTGATACCCTTACTCACTGTGTGTAGAAGTTTACTCACCAAGTAATCCTGTTGACTTCAGAAGGACTTTTGGAGACTGGTACTAGGCAGTGGGAAGGTGAGAGTAGGAGGGCAGCACAGTCTGACCAAAAGGAATAAAACTTCGGACAGCAGCAAATCGAGTAACAGTGACAGTTGTTCCAGGTTGTCCATTTACTAATATAGTGATTTATGTCTAAATAATGCTATAAACTTTACGTTTATTTAAATGTAAAAGTCAATGGCATTTTCAAATAACTGAGCAGACAAGACCTCACGAGGTTCCACAATGGAAAACCTAGAATTGCATGCTTGTGTATTACTCTTGGATTCAGAAGCTCTGATGTTAGTACATGAGAGGGCCCCTGAAGCTTTAAAAATATAATCTGAGGGTCATGGGCGTTCAGTTTCTGTGTGGGTTTATTTTAAGTATCAGTGCTTCTATGCTGTGAAATCCTGGAATGTCTTTTGGACTGGCAGGTTTGAGTACAAAATCATCTAACTGCTGTCAGGTAGTGAGCCTGTTGGATGGCCTTGGGGTTATATGTTCAAACACTCTCTCCAGACATTCACATATAGTCTCTACTTTTCATACCTTAATCACTGTGAAAAGGAAAGTTCCTTGTGAGAGCGAGTGCCCAAATTACATAGCAGAGGATCCCACTCTAAACTGAGGTAAATGGACCAATATGACAGGCAGCTTGTTTGCACTTACTTTAAAGCAGAATGTCAGTTTGAAAAACGAAGAGTAAAGTATATTGGGTTGGTTTTTAACAGTTATGCCTGGCCTACCTGCAGCTTTTGTACTGGTATAACCATGTGAGTTAGGGGGATGATTTTTTTCTTTGACCAATAAAGTTATATCTGTACAACCAGTAGAGTGGTTGCAGTTATACCAGGATAAAGATACTCAACTGGTATAGCTTATCCTTATATGGGAAAGGGAATTAGACAGAATACTTTTTACTAGTATAATGCCTGCCATGCTAGGGGTTGTACTGATATTAACTGAACCAGCATAGCTGAAGTGGTACAACATTTGTGTATAGACACACCTCAGTGTGCCTCCCTCTTTCTCATTGTTGTCACCAACATGCCTGGTAACATTTTTTTAAAGCACGTAAATCCAGTTGTCTATCATTTGGGTACTGTTGAAAATAAGGCTACCTACTGTGTGTCTCCATGTAACAGGTCCCAGATGAAAATCTGTGGAGAGGAGTGGGGAGACAGGCATGGGGGCTGCTTTTATTGATGGGTTTGTGGTGGTGGAGGCAGTAGAGAGTAGTTCTTCATTTCTGTGAACTTGTCTCTTTCCTAGCAAGTACCGTTTGGCTAGAAATAAACTCTTTCCCCGGGTAAGGAAGGATGGCTAGTGGAGACATACTGAGTTAACCAGGGAAAGCCATTTGTATAGGCATTGAAGGGGTGGGGTAGAGCTCTCCTCCCCTCTTATATGGGGCTCTCTAAGGCAATGTATGTAGCTCCTCACAAGGCAAACCTGACATTCTCTGGCCTCTTATCTGCAGAGGTGTGGGTAGCTCCAGCGGTAATATTTCTGCCTGAGTGCCATTGGCAGAGGGGACAGCAGGAGCTGTTAGGGTGGGTAATTGTCAGGTAAACTTATCTGTCAAAAACATAAACTCCCATTTTTTTTGTTTTGTTTTAATTACGCACAGTCTTCCTCATTTCAAGTGTAGGTGGTCAAAAAAACACTTCCAAGTAGTGTATTCATCTTAACATGAACAGTAAGAATGCAGGAAAAAACACACTCAGCAATAAGATAATGGTTATCTGAGGAGTGGTGTGGTTAAGGCACGGGACTGAGTGTTGGGAGATCTGGTCCCTGCATCCAGACTTCGTGTGTGACATTGGATGGGTCAGTTCATCTCTCTACTTCCAAATCCCATCTTTAAAATGGCACTAACAAAGCCTTCATTTGCAAGGTTATTATGGGGATTAGTTTACTTAAATTGTACAGTGTCGTGATAGCCTTGGATACAAGATGTTTGAGTGGCAGAGTGTTGTAAAATGGCAAAGATTACAAACTGATCATTCTTCTTTTATTGGGGATCAGTCAGGGAAGTTGGTTGCAGACTTTTCTCTCCAAATATATTTTTGCCTCCACTGAACAGAAGTTCAGTGTGAGCGAGTATTTTTTTTTGACACATACTTCCCGTTTTTTTACTCTCTGTGCCTGCCTTTCCTATACAGTACATGTCAAGTGCTGTTGCTTTCCTGTTAAATGTAACTGAATTCTCTCTTACATTTTGTAGCCCAACAGAGTGAGAAATGAAACTAAGGAATTGAGGTTGCTGTGTGCTGAAGATGAGCAGAGCAGAACATGTTGGATGACTGCATTTAGACTCCTCAAGGTACCTACTTTCTCATAGCCTAAATTAGACTAGGTCTACAGCTGTCTTCATATTCTTGAGAGATTTCAGCTTTCCCATACTATTGTGCACTGAATACACAAGGCAATATTTTTATGAAGAAATCCCTAGTTACTCTTATCGAACTGCTCACTTATGTATCCCAAGGTCAGCTATATTCTGTAGCAGGTACTTCCATTTTGGAAAGTAAAATACTGGATACAGCTTTTAATCAGAAGCTTGTAACCACAGCATTAGATTATATTCATTGCACGTATAAATAAAACACAATCCTGGCATGGCAAAATATAAAGTATATGTTTGCCTCAAAAATCAAAACAGTCATTGGTTTTAAACTCATCATGTCAATGCAGAATCTACCAAAAAAAAAAATATATCAAGAGTTTAGGTAAAGTATTTAGGCTCATTAACTTGCAGTGATTTTAACTAGTACAAGATACTGTATAGTGTCCTGTTCTGCCATTTTGTTCAGAATCTTTGTTTTCTATTTCCTGAGGCAAATTGACTTTTAAAAACTGCAGTGGTTTTTTGTAGTGGTTTTGTTTAACTGGTGTGGCTTCTAATAAAACATGATTCAACATCCGACCTGGGTCAAGAGTATGTATATCTGAGAGCAAGGAGTGAATATGTTTTGCATTGGAAGGGGTGCATGGAAGGACACTTAACTGTATACTCTCAACAAAAACAGTAGTATTAGCTTCCTCACTCAGCTGGCAGGGTGATGGTGTAGTTAAGAGTCTTGTATGATAGATTGTGTTGGAGTGGGGTAAAATGGAGAGAAACCTCAGTGGGAAACAATCTTTTGTGTTCTAGCAGAGAAGCAATGGACTGTCTGGCCCCCATCGAGGAGGAGGTTGGTTAGAATCTACAGATCTGTAGAAGTACCCTTTATAAATTCCAACCATGAAAATCTCGTTTAGAGGAGAAGAACCTAGAGGCTTTCAGAGCCTCACTTTTGTCAAGGGCAACATAAATTCTCTCCTGTCTCATCCATGAAAAGCCTCCCCTCCGTGCTAACTCTCAATTTCTGTGCTACAGCTTTATGTGAATATAGTGCCACTATGTAAGGTGGATGCATAAGAAGTCAGATCCAGGTGGGCAACACAAATTTAATGTTGTCTTCTTAGACTTAAATATTCCCAAGTGACGAAGGGGTGCCCAACTCCTGAGACACCTTGAAGGGCCAGATTTCAGAGGGGATGGGTACTCAGCACTCTCTGAAAATCAGAGGTCTTTAAGGTGGGTGAAGAGTCACCCCAAATCACTTGTCACATTTTAAAATGTATCCCCTAGATTCTAGTTAATGCATTTATAGCATCTCCATACACAATGTCACATCATAACCAAAAGGGCAACTTGATGCTGGGGTCAGCCAATGGTTTTGTATTCTTGAGGCTAAACAGGAAGTTCAGTATCAACGCTACAGCCCGCAGTGCTCCAGTAGGAATGTGGCACTGTCTTAACTGCAGGATAATTCTACAACCTCTGAGGTTAACATTATCACTTTCTATTGTAATCCATTATCAGTGGCCAAACCGTCCCTCACACAGGATGTTTACCAGGAAGTATTGCAGAGTACGCAGAAAGTTCATAGTTGTATATTTACCTTATTCTACAACACTTTTATCCCCAGACCCACTCCTCAGTTTTAAAAATTTGTCTGGCTGGTTTGTCTTTAGTCCTGGCTAATTTCCAGACAAATGGGATAGAAAGTGGTAATTTTAAATTTGTGTTGCATGTCATGTAATTTTTATCCCCCAAATTACTAAAAAATTTAGTCTTGAGAAACAAGATATGGTGGTTCAGCTATCCATGAATTGTTTCTCTAGGTGCCAACTCAGAGATGAGACTTCCACTGTTAGTCGCAGGGGTTCTTCTACATACTTTAGGGGCATCATTATTGAAGCCAAGCAAAATAATCACGATTATTACCTTTGGCTATTTTATTATATAAAAAAGGAAAGGAAAACAAAAGACAGAACACAAATGATAACTTGGCTACTTCCATTACAGTCTCTTCTGGGTGCCACTCTGTAGAGAGTAGACATTGCACCCTTGAGAACTGGCCTTTCTTCGGTGGAGCCACTTTTCTCTTCATAAATTGAGACCAGGGTCTTATTCCCAAAGTTGCTGTGAGCCCAATTTCAGTGCATCGTTAGAAAACCAAGACTGTTTATAAATGTGCAAAAATTTTGTTGCAAGGCAGGCGAGTCCTGTTGATTTTTAGGAATAACAAACAGTTTGTTTACTTTTCCCAGTTATAATCTTTACCAAATCTTAATAAATCAAAGAAAGGATTTAAATCAGTTACTTAGAAACCATTTATGGATCTATCTTAAGACAGACCAATTAACGAATATTAAGAATCCTAAATCCAGTTAACTATTTTTCTGTTTATCAGTGTCTACACAGAAAAGAAAAACCTGGGGCTGGCCCATGCCAAACAAATTGGGCTGCGGGGCTGTTTCCTTGCTGTGTAGACTTCCGGGTTTGGGCTGGAGCCTGAGCTCTGGGACCCTCCCACCCAGCAGAGACCTAGAGCCCAGGCCCTGTCTCCACTCCAGACCTATCTGGTCTCACTATTTGGTGGTTACCAGGAGAAGCTGTTGACATCTTAAGTTAAAAGAGCATTTCCATATCCCAATAAAATCACTTCAGGAGTTTTTAAATCTAATCTCTTGGCTGTGTGTGTTGGGGGCTCAGTTTAGAGTTTTTATAATCTTCTCCTTCCTATTTTCATGACATTTTAAGAAAACATCTTGTCGGCTTGTTTAGATTCAAAGTTGGCTGCTGTCATCCTTTCACTGGCTCCATGCCTTCAGGGTTTGGTTATGGGTACACCTTCAGCTTCTGAATATGCAGTATGCTTAATGAACATGTGACACATGTCTATTGGTCTTTGTTCTCTTGTGGCAGGAAAACCTTAGATAATTTTAAAGGTTAGTTTTAACTTCCTTTTTATCCAGGCGTTTTCTGAGAGAGGTTCAACAGGAACTGAAAATCTTTTTTAAAAAATCCAAACACTCTCTTGTTCTTTTGTATTGAAGTTTTTTAGTTCTCCAAATAGGCTCTTAAATTTAAATAAATTCTTAGATTTTAGCTTAAATAGTTACGAAAAATCATCAACTTCTTTAGAAACAATTTTTGCAATGATTTGGAATGATTTGTCTAGTCTTCCTGAGTTGGGTGAGGGAATTGCTGCTTGAGTATGCCAGATAGTATGCTAAATAATCTCAATTAATATAAATATTTTATACTTACATCAGTAATCAGTTTAGCAAGGTCACTGGATTCCATGATAGCACATAAAGCATTTTACCATTTACATAGCAATGATTTTAGGAATTACATTAGAAGTTTTGCTTTTATGTAACATATTCAGAAGTATGCATTTCACCAGGGCTTGCCATCTCAACATTTAAGAAGTAAACAAAGGTTTTCTACAAAATATTTCTCAAGTATAAATGTTTTTCTTAAGGCTTCAAGGAGCAAGATTTTAGAATGACTGTGAAATAATTCTCTTTACTACCAACTTTTTTGCTTCTGATAATACGTCCCTATACATGACTTCTTTTTCCTGTTAACATCCTCTCGAAGTCAGGACCTAACTCTTTTGCAAGGTCTGTTGTTTGAGATAAACCATTTCTTTTCCAACTGACATTTTAGACAACAGATGTGTCCTGTTCTGTGATAAGATGCTCTGGTTTGGATGCCTTGTAGGCCAAACGGCGTTTACCAGTTGCAGTATACAATTTGCAATTAAAAACTACTATTAAATATTCTATACCAAGCACCAATCACAACAACCAAGCTTACATCCGTTTTTCAAAACATAGCAGATAAGACATTAGTATAAAAAAATAAAGCAATATGGGAATTAAAAAATGCATTTCAGAGTTAGTATAAATATCCCTAGAGGTAATACAAGTGGTTTTATCTCCCTGGACACTTGGGGAGTTTGTCACGTTGACAGTCAACAGAATTCCTAGGAGTTTCCTTAGCTTGGACATTTCATATGATAAAATAAATAAAAATATGTGCCTCTGAGGAACTTTTCTACAAGCACCGTATGCATGAAAGTAATGATAACCATCTCCTAATACTCAGTAAAGGTACAGGCAAGTTTGTAATGACCTAACATTAGAAGAGTAAATTTATAATAATTTTATCAAAGTTCCTTTTGCATCAGTAGTGAAGTTCCTCTATCACACACGCACATATGGAACTTCAGCTTTTCAGTCCATTCTCTGTGCATTAAGCTCTTATTTTCCAAATCAGAACTCATTGATTTGAATGCTCTCCAAATTATCTAACCCGTTAATCTTTAAGAACAATTCTCTGTAAATTACAGTACAGAAAATCCTTTTCCCATTTGTAAGTGAATACAAAACAGGCTGTACTAGATAAATGTACTCCAGGATATGCATGTTGTTTCTTGTATCCTGGACTGTACCTGAATACAAAATGTGTATCTGATTTGTGCAGATCAGTGATACCCAGACCTCAAGTGGCTAAATAGCACTGTTTTAATATTTTGAGCTGCAAAAGAGCCACAGGAGACCCATTAAATGCTACCTCTACACCAGTGATTTTCAGACTGAGGCTTGTGAGCTGCAAGTGTCTCTTCAATGTCCACTAGCATAGTTCTGTCTCCAGTTACTTTTTACTGAATTTTGATCAGCTAACTGTCCAGGCATGCAATAAATTGAAGCCATTATTTAAGATTAAAAGCCATGTGGAAGCCATGGTCAAATACTGATTCTCAAATAAGAACATGTATTATAGTCTATCATATTTTTTCTACATTCGAAGCTGCACATGAGTGTAAACTTTGTCATGAATGATGAGTAACATAGTTATAGTTCCAGATCTCATTTTTGTACGTGAGATTGAAGTACAGTGCCACTGTTACTTCCTGTTGAAATAATTATAATAAATTATATACAAATGTAGATACAGAAACACTAACGTTAAATTCAAAACTGAACTGGAAAGCTTAAAATCAGTATGTTTATACCCAAAAGAGTCCAAATGTATACGATCTACTTTATTATTTTCTGTGCTCTTTAAAGGGTATTTTGGTAGGAGGAGGTAGAAGAATACTACTGCCAGTTCCTCTGCCTCTCAATGCTGTGAGACCTTCACTTATCGGAGGCATTACTTCCAGTCCAGCTCAGCCTCACTCATTCCACACATAAAATTGCATCATACCCCCTGTGCAGTCTGGAGCTTTCTAGGCACAAAGCCAGCAGAACATTTGCAGCCTCTTAAGAGAACTAATTACATACGTTCAAGCACTAAGTATGCTCTAAAAAACCCTGTAAGTTAGACAAATCATAGCAAGACCACTGAAAGCCACATATGAGCCTATGGTATATCTCCCTGCCAATTTTTTAATCTCTTAACACCAACCACTGAAGGGTTCGAGCTATTGTTTTTAAGTCCCACTATTAAAAAAGGGGAAAGGGGGAGATGAAAGTGCGTGTTCTCTCTTTTCAGATAACTGAATCAATTAATCAGTTTCACTCAACTGTTAAAAAAAATAATTTGCTCCGAGTGATGACTCTGCCAACTTTCACCCTCAAAAGTTTTAAGTAGCTGAAAGTGATCTTTTTAGAATTGAATCATTTGTACAAACTTTATAGGCATCACTGTGTTCTCTGCCTAAAATAAAGCAAAATCTGCTTTGACTGGGGAATCCAAGGGATCAGCAAAAACTGACTGTCCAAGTGGGCTTCTCTTTAAAGGATGGATACCACTGTAGCGGGAGATGTCGAGACATTCTGAAGTGGTGGCTGATGAACAGGAGTTGCTAAGCAGAGATGATCTGCCTGGGCATATGTATGAGTCTTACTTGGGTGCGTGGATCAAGCTGTTCATGGGTATTTAGTTTATATATGTGGAGGTGTTATCCTTGTGATAAACTTACCATGCACGTTTGGCTGCCTCGGCTGCCCCGTGCTCATTATTACGTAATCCAGTTTGCCCGAGGACTATATCTAATACCGAACTAAGCGTGCAGTATCCTCTCCAGTGTAAGTGTCATTACCATAGTTGCTGTAAAGAGATTCAGTTGAATGTTTCTTTTCCTTCCATCTCCCTCTCCAGTATGGAATGCTACTGTACCAGAACTACAGGATTCCCCAGCAGAGAAAAACCATGCTTCCCCCCTTCTCCACTCCAGTTGTAAGTCCTGACAATTATTTTTAAATATATTGCCGGTCCTCCATCCTTTTGTAACCATTTTGCAATGGCTTACCTGATAATTCATACTTCTCTGAACTAGAAGGCTTTGCACTGTTCAATGATGTTTATGAAATCCTGTCTCCCCAGATGAGACTCTGCTCTTTTATTAATACACCCAAGCATCCCTATTTGTTTTAACCGCTGCTGTGCACTGAGCAGAAGCCGCCAATGAGCTATCCACAACAATCCCCAAAAGATGGTCCTGTAAATTTTAAGGTCTGCTCCTGCGTGCATAGAAATGGACTTAAATGGAAATAAGCTTCAGCTGTCAAAGTCCATAAGTATAAACTTCAATTACGTTTGCTTGTGCGGAAGGTAAATGTCCCCGTCAATAATGATGCTCAATCTCCAAACACTTCAAAATCCATCGGGAGTCCCCCCCCCCCCCGCGCGCGCAAAGCAAATTGGGTTTCTGCTTATTCCTAACTGCAGTTGCACGAATGCGACTGGTTATTAGGAGACTTGTCCGGGTGCAGTTTTTCTTCATTCCGCAAGGTAGACAGGGGGACGTGAGAAAGTGCCTGCTCAGTTTTCCCTCTTTTTGATAGCTGTATTTTAGGGTTCATGTTTTATACATGCCTCTCTTCTGTACGAGTGAATTCCCCACAAGTCCAAGTAACTGCAAAAGAGGAAAGAGTTTTTTGTATTTTCACTGCTTTGTGCCATGCCTGTTTTGTTTTGTTTTGTTTTAATTTGAAACAGTTGGAACATATCCAGTTCTTTGATCATGTGTACTTCCTGGGGCAGCTTGGTGACAGTGCTGTGCTACAGAAAGTATTAGAGTTACAGTCCAAAGTCCGATCCCTCCTTCTCCTAGCTGTAAGAAGGGCGGCACCTCATCTGCCTGGAGGGAGCCGTGGAGTTAGCGTACTATGAAAGGAGCTAGAGCATGGGGCGGGGGGGGGGGGAGGTTGGGGGCGGGGGGGGGAAAGGATGGGGAGTTTTGGCACCCAGCCTTCTTTGGGATAACATTAAAACAAATTCCGTTTGATGATAGCACTGTGAATTTCAAAGAATCAGGGATTTAAAGTGACTGGTATTTTCTATACCATTAACTGCAAAAGAATACACTTGAAATCAGCGAAAGATCTGGAAGCAAAGCTGTTTTCTTAAATTGTCACTTGCCTGGGTTTTGAAACAAGTGAAAATTCCTTTTCAGAGAAGTGTATCTGAAAACTCACTAGTAGCCATGGATTTTTCGGGACAAATAGGAAGAGTTATTGAAAATCCTGCAGAAGCACAGAGTGCCGCTTTGGAAGAAGGTCATGCTTGGAGGGTAATGATCTTCTCTTCGTATTTAACAAGTGCCCATTGAGATCTGGAACACACAGTGCGCTATGAAGCTAATGCAGTGATGGTCACAGTATAGCTTAGCACGGACCTGAAACATTCACGCTGCAAGCATGCAGATATGAAAGAGTCAATTTCCATCTTGAGTGTAACTGTCACATTCACAACAACCTTCTACCACTGCTTCTCTGTCCCCCTAGTGTCCAGAGGAAGGTTGAGGGGGAAAGCAGACCCACCAGAACTTTACTGCCAGTTTGCAAAGCCAGTCTCTGAGGAGGAATATGTCAAATTAAATGCTTCCCCACATGGAAGAGGCTGGGGCTGTGACTAATGGCTTGCTCCCAGTAAGTTTAACTGCAGAATATACAAGAGGCAGCACCTCTTGGAATGAAAACTGATGTAACTTGTTTATAGTGTCATGCGGACAGACAGCTGCAGTACAAGTTTTCCCACACACTCGTCTGCTAGGGAATAGAAGTTATTACCTGAAGCACTGTCAGGTGCTTGCTGTATGGGAGACAAACTCATCTTGCTCCATTGAGTACATAGTGTGTTGACTGGGCAGAAGCATATGTGATAGTTCTTTTTTTTTCCTTTCTACATGTTGAGCTTTTATTAATTCAGACCCAGCTTCTATTTTAAGTCAACAGAAGTGGGCCTCTGCTTGTAGACTAGCCCCCCCTCCTCTCAAAGCTGCATTTCTCTTTCTCTTCATTGCATTAAACTTCCCTGCCCCAGTTTCTTGTATATTAAATCTGTACTGCATGTGTTCTGATTCTCTCAAGTCAAGTTCCAGACTGGATTTAATGCTAACTAATTTCTTCTGCAGAAACGCAGCACAAGAATGAACATCTTAGGTAGCCAAAGTCCACTCCATCCTTCCACACTGACCACAGGTAAATTTGTATTATGTAGTAGGAGAGACCTCTTTGGGACAAAGCAAATGAATGTTTAATGTAGAAATGGAGCCCAAAGCTGTGAAAATCAGATCCTGATTTCAGACACCCTAAAAGTTTTAGATTAAGGTGAAATTCTGTTCTATCGCTAATGTCAGGATAACTAAAAAAATTTATGCAATGTAAAAGCCAGCAATTGTAAACATTTTTAAGTTGAATGTCTTGTTAAAATTGTAATCTTAATGGTGCACTAGTGTCTTGCATTTAATCTCCTTGGGTTTTTAAAGGGGAAATTCATACTCCTTAATGTTGGCTCTATATAAGATTTAAAGTTTACTTCTTTCATGCAAGTGAGGGTGCAGGGTGAGGGGAGTTTTCATCTTTGTTGCTATTGTTCAAACATTAGAATGCTAAAACCTTAGCAGATGCCCTCTTGTCTAGTACGGAATAACTCTTCAGTTAGGAATACATTTTAAAATATATTCCTAAGTCCCATATAGAGGACTAGGTATCTTTGTCCAGGCACTTTTAAATTTGGGGTATCCTCTAATTTGGAAGGATGAAAGGAAGGTGTTTTTCATGGCTGAAGGGGTTTTCCTTAAACTTTCCTTGCCTGGTCTCAACCTGAATGTGATCTATCAAGAAGTTTTTGTCCTCCAGGGAGAATTTTTTTCAGGAATTTGTGGAACTCAGTGCTATAACAAAATTGCATATGTTGTATCTATAAACAGTAAAATGCCTTGATTTAAAGCACATGCAAATGGTATCTCAGGTCTGTTATTGGACTCCTCAGGCTTTACTGGAATCTTTGAAGAGATTTCAGTCTTTAACAAACTTCAATATCTTCGACAATATATGCATTTCTTTTAAAAGTTTTGATACATGATTTTCTAGATAGAAATACTACTTATACATCTTAATGTGATTAACTATTTCTCCCTTCTCTCCCCTACCCTGCTCAGTTATCCATAGGACACAGCACTGGTTTCATGGCAGGATCTCTAGGGAAGAGTCCCACAGGATTATTAAACAGCAAGGGCTTGTGGATGGGTAAGTATTCATTATTATCCCTCAGTATCATAGAGATTTCTTAAAAAAAAAACCCAACAAATTAGCCTTCACAATGTACAAGATTTTGATGCATAAAAAGGAGAAAGCAACCATCTAAAATTTAACCCCATGAGCCACCAGTGAATCCTGAACTAAGACCGTAGGTTTGGTTAAACCCTCTGCAGTACTCCAGCATTGTAAGTGCTCAAAAGTACTTATTCTCCCTTGACTTTCCTTAAAATTCTCTGTGCCTAAGAATGCTGTCTTTTGGAGGTCACTTACCGTGATGTCTTGTGCCTGTAACGTGTCCTTGAGCTGCTCATTCATACCTTCAGGGGGTCACTCCAAGTGCTCCAGTGATCACTGGAATTGACAGCATACTAGTTTTTCATAATCATTCCACTTCAGTGGCAAAGTTCTTCATGCTTCGCCATCTTCTGTTCATGTTCCTTTTCTGTGTTCTGTCTGCTGGTATGGCAACATCAGTTAACAAAGTTTTGTTGGTTGTCCTTTCCACAACAATTATGCCTGGTGTGTTTGCCTGCACCGTTTGGTCTGTGACAATTGTCAAGTCCCATAAAATCTTAGCCTCTTTCATTCTCTAGAGCAGGGGTGGGGAACCTCTGGCCCGCAGGCCAGATCCACCTGCTTGCTTAATTTCAGCCGGCCCACGGCAAGTCTCCACCCCGCAGGCCACAAGCCCTGAGCCTTGGAGCTCCGCATGGGGCTGGAGCCATGAGTGTGGGCTCGCCCCGCTGCGAGGGGAAGCTAGGGTGCCAGGCCAGTCGGTTGGCTGTCTCTGCAGCCCTGGCTAAGCGCAGGGGCAATCAGGAAAGCTCTGAGTCCATGTGCGCTTACCCCACCTGCAGGCGCCGCCCCTGCAGCTCCCATTGGCCAGGAACCATGGCCAGTGGGAGCTGCGGGGGTGACGTCTGCAGACGCACCGCTGGCAGCACACACCATGCAGAGCCACCTGGCCACATCATGGCCACTTCCGGGAGCGGTGCGGGGCCAGTGCAGGTGGGGAGCCTGCCTTAGCCCCTCTGCACTGCAGCCTGGGAGCCGCCTGAGGTAAGCAGCGCCCAGCCGGAGCCCTCACCCTCTCCTGCACCCCAGCCCTGAGCCCCCTGCTGTACCTCAACCCACTCCCAGAGACCACACACCCATCCCGAACCCACTGCCCAAGGTCGGAATCCCCTCCTACACCCTAACTCCCTCCCAGAGCCTGCACCCTCACCCTGAACTCCCTGCTTCAGCCATAAGCCCCCTCCTACACCCCAACTCCTTGCCCCAGCCATAAGCCTCCTCCTACAACCCAACTCCTTGCCCCAGCCCTGAGCGCACTCCAAACCGTCAGCCCCAACCAGGAGCCCCTTTCTGCACCCTGAGCCCCTTATTTCTGGCTCCACCCTGGAGCCTTCTGTTATAGAGAGTCTACTCACCGTGGAAGTTAGGTTAGGATTCATTTGTGGTGGGGCAGCTAATGGTGGCTCAATTCCCCAGGGCGCCATATTGCCCAGATACCTTGGGCTCTACGTTACATGTAATGCTTCCCTGCTAGTCACGTTCTTGACCAAAGCACTATATGGTGTTATCATAAGGAAAGAGATGAAGGTCTTTCATATAGCTCAAATATGTCCTAGAAAGTCAAAAGTACGCTCAACTGATGTTTCTGGCACTTGATCATCTCTTCTTGATGCAACAGGGCTGTACAGGGGTTCTCTTGTAGATGTATTATTGACTCTCAGCTCTACAGATACAATCATAATATGAGGAGAGAGGAGTACTCTGACAGGATGAGTGTTTTTCAGCAGTGGCATAACTTCCTTGCCTGAAGAAATGCAATGAACAGATGGGACAGTGATCACTGCAGTGCAGATGTGTGATGCTGAAGTTTATTTCAGCAGTCATAAGAAGCTAGCTAGTGTTCTTTTTGTCCCTGGAACTCTAGACAGTTCTTGAAACTCAACCCTGGAAAATATTGCTCCTGGCATACTGGTTAGTTAGAAGACCTGCCCCAGAAATACACTTGACTTTCTCACAAGCTGAGTGGTGGCTGGCACATTTCGAGTGTATTACCTAAGGTGTACTCTCATTTCCTTTTGTATGAAGAAGTTTTTCTTTTGTCTACTTTTTGGGGAATGCTGAGTGAAGGAGAATTCTTGGAATGGATGCCTAAAGTTTTGGACCTCTTTTCTCCTCCAAGTACACAATTCACTGTTTGGCTGGGTTGGCTGACTTCCTAATTTGAAGGTCACATGAAAGAAACGGGGGTCACATTAGAAATTACATCAATGAAGTACACTAATGCACTATAAGTGTAAACCTTTGCAGCCACCCCTGCCTCCCAGAGTACATTTTCAGCTAATTTTGCTGAGAAAAAAATACTCTTATGAGTGTTTGCATATGTTCTCAAGCTCTTTGTAGCCTGGGAGCTGCCTCATGTGTAGTCACAGTTAGGAGAGTTCTTGCATTGTTTCTGAGTAATTACACCAGTTCATCTAAAAGCTACTGCTATCACAGTGCCATTTGTCTTGGCTAGCATAGGATACTGGAGAAGAGAGGTAATTTCTTTCTCTTTTTGTCTCCAAATCATCCTATAGGAGCCCAAACAAGAATATTTTCTTCATGAGCTTAGTTTCTGGCAATGGAATTACCATTACAGAGCCAGCAAACCCGTAGAGTATGTAGGTGAAGTAAGATAATCACATTTCTTTCTCCCTGTCTCTGCTTGTTGCTAGCATTGCATGAACCTGGGTTGGTATAGAACTCAAAAAGAGCAAATTACCATGTAAGAAATTGCCCTTTTACACCACTGAAGGAGGAGGAGAAAGAGAGTACAAAATGACAAAAGATCTGATTTTAGAGCAAATGAGTCATGCTGTTCAAGTTTGTACTAAAAGAAAATGGTCTTTCCTAGGCTGTTTCTCCTCCGGGACAGCCAGAGTAATCCAAAGGCATTTGTGCTTACACTGTGTCATCATCAAAAAATCAAGCATTTTCAAATTTTACCGGTAAGTGTTGACCAAAAAGTTTTCTCATTCTATTCGTTCTTCATAAAACCTTTGTCTTTGTGCATAATGAACTATTTATGGACATAAATTACTAGTGCAATAAAATATAACAATAAATATATGACAGTGTTGAGAAGCAGAACTCTTTTTTGGCATTTTTCAGTCTGTCTAAAAATGTCCTCTTGATCATTGCTTTGACTGCTAGCATAAACATCAGAATCAAGGTGTAGAACTGATGCAAAGAACTATGATCTCTACGGCTGATTAAAACCACAGAATTGGCTACCTTTATCTCCATTGCACTCTTTGGTGGCAAGAAGGCTAATACTAGAATGTTTGTGGAAAGGGTTTTTTGTTTGTTTTTGTTTTTTTGCAGTTACTTTTATGGTTACCTGAGGAATTAGGGGCCTGAATTTGTAAGTTAAAACTGAAGTTTCTCAAAGTATAAATGCCCTCTAGCCAAAAGACATTCCAAACCCTTGAATGGGACTAGTATATCTACACAATCAGCCTAAAAGGTTTAGACCAAATGAGTATCAAGTCTCTCTTAACCCACAGGACCCTAGCATTCTTCTGTCTCCCAAATACACTAATCAGCTAACAATTATTTGAGTAGGACTTTTGTGTTTTACTTAATGGAGAGGTGGAGAGTTGACTGAAAACCTGTAGAGAATTTATCACACCTTTCAAGTCCCCTGGCCATTCACTCTCATAAGAACTTTTCTAGCTGGGATTAAGGTACGTTTCTTTCAATGGAGTTGAGGGTGCTTAGCACCTGTGGCATTTGGACCATTAGTAGTTTGTTTGAGCACTCAAAAACTGAGGCACCAAAAGCCCATTAACAGTTTGAGTCACTGATGGAAATGCTGTACTTTTTTCCTGGTATCTGGGGTTCTTCTGGAAGGACTGGTTTAATACAGCAAAATACATGCTTTTAAGAGACGTTTCCCAGCTGGAGTCATGAACTGGAGGTGTAATTTCCAGCTCGAGGAGACATACTTGCACTATTTCTGATCAAACTAATGTGCTAACAGTAAACGCGTAGCTGCCGGGGAGAAGGGAGGAACTAGCTGCCGTGAGTATGTACCTGAATATGTACTCATGGTGACATGAGCAGTTGGTGGGGCAAGCCACTCTGAGTATGTGCCAATGAAAGACCATTGGTGCATACTAGGGATGCAAGCTCCTCACGCTGCCGTGGCTTTTTGTCTGTTTTTAGCTCTCTAGTTCAGATCTAGTGCAGGTATGTTTCTGAACTGGAGGAGTAATTTACATCTTGACAAGTGTAGACGTACTCTAAGGTGGTGGAAAGTGCCAGGAAACTCTGTGACTGTTTGTCTCTGCAGTCACTTGGTTACAATTCCACACCTCTCCAGTGAGTGAAAAAAATAAATAAAAGCCCTACGTCAATACTTTTAAGCTGGTTAGGACTCTTACTGGAGCTGTTTGTGCAGGGTAAGAAGGAACCTGGTACTTATGAATCTCCAAGAACGCTTCAGGCTATGCAGCCAAATTACCTTAGATGAGACTGGTATAGTGACAGTGACTTTAAGAACAATATTTCTGTTTTGAGACCTATTAAGTTTTTAACTTAACCAAAGTGGATAAGGGGTTTTGTGCATCACAGGCTCCTAAATGACAAGCTGTAATTTGTGCTTATTTTTTCTTACATGAGATTGTACCTAGAATCTTAACTTATTGTCATACTTGGGTATTCTAATGTGCTGCCTAATTTGGAAAGGACTTCTTATTTCCCTAGTGTGAGGATGATGGACAGATATTTTTCAGCCTCGATGATGGGAATACCAAATTCTCTGACCTAATTCAGCTTGTTGAATTCTACCAACTAAACAAAGGAGTCTTGCCCTACAAACTCAAACACCACTGCATTCGCGTGGCCTTATGACCTACCATCTGACACTCACTGAAGACTGGATTTGCTGGAAGACTGGATTTGCTAGAAGAACAATTGTAAGAGAATGTTGACACTGGGGGAATTGGCAGACGTGTAAGCTGGTTTAAAAATATTATGCACCTTGGGACTCTGAAAGGGATGGATTCAACTGGTGCCAACAGACCAAGATTTACTGGTTTGTCCAACACCTAAGAGTGAGTGCTGCTGAGTGTCCCAGCATCCCAAAAATTTGGGGGGAGGGTAGGTAAAATCATCATCAAATCTTGAAACAAAACTGGAATCTATCTTGGCTGGGCCACTCAACAGAAACAAGTGATGAAGATAAATCTTTGAAAAGAACTCTTGCCCTGGGATAATCTTGACAATTAAAACTAGTGTGTTGACTTTTTGTATTGATCACTTTTTTTTTTTTTTGCACTCCTACTTGTTTCGGATATTGTATGCAGCCTATATTAGGAGCTGATGTGGTTTTTAAATTCATGCAAGAGTTGGGTATTAATCTAAACCCTAAGATGTATGAAATGCTTCAGCCTAAAAGGATCTAGAAGAAAACCCAGAAAAGTAAGTGTGTGTGTGTGTCACAAAACATCTCTGGATACCTGAGGTTCTCTCCTCTTTGAAGAAGCAGTATGAATACAATTCTAAAAGAACATACCACCATATGTATTCTTAAAACTGTTAACTTTTAGTATAATGGCTGTAGTATGTTTGTGACATATTAGTGGTACCCAGTCATGCAAAGATTGTATTAGTCAGATTCTATGCACAAATGTTTGAACCTTTTTTACTTACTGATGGTGGTGGTTTGGGTTTTTCAGCCTGTTGATTTTGTTGAGGAAATTTACTATTCCTAAATGAATTGTATGACCACACTTGTATTTGGAACCAGCTGCTTTTGTGTGGGAAAAGTACTTACACTGATAGTCTACTTATTATGACAAAAGATCAGTGTTTTTAGCTTTATATCTCCTTGAATTTTCAGACTGTTTCAAAGAGCTGTCTTTCGAGATAGTATACCTACAGTAACAATGATATGTAGCAAAGCTCTTTTAGGGTATAGGATTTTAAAAGAACTTGTACCCCTTTTGCTTTTGGTAGGGTCATGAAAGTTTACATGATGAGAAACGTGCAAACTGGGCTTGGAAATTCATTTAACTATGACTGGCATTTTTTTAATTTACTGCTGGCAACGTCCATTCAACAACTGGTATTTGTGACAGACACAATAATGTATACCAGTATCTATTGTCAACTAGTATATATCCTGCCTTAGTGCTGATTCATCATCAGAGCTACTTTATTGTTAATATTTAAATCAATTATGTAATGTTTACACAATAACACTTTCCCTTCTGTTGATAAACCAGTATTGAAACTAGGTAAGTACAAGTTGAATGTTCTCATTGGACTGCCATGCTGCATACATCACTCTCACTCTTTTAGCAAGATCGTCAGGAGGTACAGGAGGTACTATTGAATTCACTTTATTTTCAAATACTGCACACAGTTTATACATAGCAAGAAATGTTTCACCCTGGGAACTTTCAGAATACTGTGGTGAGCAGAACTGTTTTCTCTTAAGACAGTAAACGATTCATACCAGCTAGTCTATGATGATCTCGTCCTAATAAATACTTGTCACTGGGTTTGCTGAATCCTAGCCACCTGAAAGGATAAAGAAGGAAGAACAATTCTGTACCTTTAGGTCTTCATGTAATGTTGAGAATAGTTTAAGACAAAAACTATAACCTGCCTGAGTCATCCATATCAGCTGTAACTAAGTCAATGGTATAGAAACACTGTATTTTAGTTTACAGAACACATTCTAGTATTTTTTCCATGTAATGTCTACATATAAGAAATGAAGAAACTTGATTTAGTTTGTAGTGAAAACTTTTGTTTTTTTTTAAATGTACATACTGAATTGAGTGTTCCTGCTTTTTAGTCGGTTAAAATGTATTTTAAAACCTTGAAATTAAGCTAACTTACGTCTCAGACTTCACTCTGCATGCTTCTATTTGGCCCCTCTTAAGTGGAAAAAAAATTGTATTGATTACATTCTTATATTCACCAATTTCAGTAAGACCATTTATGCTGTAGTTTTTAAGTTTTTTTTTCTGTTTCCATAGTTTAGTCTCATCATTTTTCCAATAGGCAGTTAGCATTTGCAGTGTTTCATATTTATAAAACTTGCATTTTATTTAAATTTGAGAATGAAAGTTTGACTATGAATCATGATTTTGTATGTAGATGGTTGACTTAGTATTTTGTACCTTTCCCAGCTAACGTGAACTGTTTTGAGAAAGTGACCACTTTCCAAGTGGCAGCAATCTTACTTGAGCAGATCACTGTTGTGTTTTTGTTTTGTTTTGTTTTTTAATTCTTTCTGCTGGAAAATAGTCAATACCACCTTAAACTTTTCCAGCCAATTCAGCTGGCTGCCAGCTTAGAATACCAAGGACTGAAGGACATTTGACTCTTATTTTTGTATTTAAATGACATGAATGTAAAGGGGATGCTCAGGGTTGTTTTGGAGCCTGTTGAATTTTTATCTTTTTGCCTGTGATTTTTATTTTCTAAATAAATACTTCATGTAGCGATCTTGAATATGTCGAGAAGGAAAATGCCAAACCATTTTGGTAATAAAGTTACTAGTTAAGTTATGTTACAATAGGTGTTAAAGTACAGAAACATTTTATTTGTTAATTACTCTTGAAGAAACACGTGCCTCAGTTTAGATGTTTTGTCTTATCTTTTCTGCACTAAATACCTGACAGTCTGACCAATCAATGCACCTTTCCAGTGGCGAGACTTGCTTATTGTAAATTATATTGTCACAATGCAAGATTTTAGTGACTGTAAAATGGAATAAAGTTGAGTTTTCAGGGAATGCAAAAGGTATTAACTTAAGAGACAAAACCTTTATTCAATATGCTTTGCTTCATACTGTAAATAGCTTTTTGGCTTGTGAACATAATTGTAATCTTTCAGGTATTTTTGTACAAATAAGGGACTGATATTCTGTTTCTTGTAATTAGAAATAAACATTAATACAGTGCTATTCATTTTATATCTGGAATTAATGTCCTTTTTTTGTGGCTACAGTCTGTTAACTTGAATCTAAATTATTTTGGTTGGATTCCTGTGTGTTAAAGATATCTTTAAGAATACTCAAAGGAAAATGGAATCCTACAAGACATTTTGCTACTGGCTTTTGGGCCTAAAGATTACTGATAGGACAGTTTGCCATAGAGTTTCCACATTGGATAGCAATCAGTTTAAACTAACCTCACTGTATCTTCCTTTCACAAATACAGCAGGCATCTCGGGGTAATTTAAATCCAACTCTTTATTACAATTTTGATTGCGAGGTAATGTGTCTTGTTCAGGTTCATTCATCTTCTCTGGCTTGTCCCCTGCTAATCACTTAAAGGTTTTGACAATCCCCTAAATTGCTGGTCCTTTCTTCAGTAATTGCGTTATTTTGTTAATAAACATATTATCCTCTCAGACAGTTTTATGGTGCCCTCTTCTACATGATATTTGTTTTATACATCTCAATTATAAAACAGCTTAATCTTTTTCCCGTTAATCATAAACTCAATTTTCTGTTCCTCTCCACATAGACAGCCCCTGAGCTAGAACACCTTGTTATTCGTAGTAGAATATTTGACTATCTACTATCACCATAATCAGGGGTGCTGGAACTAGGGGTGCTGGGAGTGCGGTAGCACCTCCTGGCTTGAGAGGTTTCCATCATATACAGGGTTTACAGTTTTCTTCAGTGGTTCTCAGCACCCCCACTACACAAATTGTTCCAATGCCACTGACCATAATATGTCCATAATTTACTCCTGGGGGGAATTTGCCGATAAATGCAAAATGCTGCATATTTTTAGGGCTGTTGATTAATCGCAGTTAACTCATGAAATTAACTCAAAAAAAATCACAATTTTAAAAAATTATTCGCAGTTTTAATCACACTGTTAAACAATAGAATACTAATTGAAATGTATTAAATAGTTTTGGATGTTTTTTCTACATTTTCAAATATATTTATTTAAATTACAACACAGTATACAAGGTAGAGAGTGTTCACTTTATAGTATTGTTTTTTATTGCAAATATTTGCACTGTAAAAATGGCAAACAAAAGTAATTGTATTTTTCAATTGACCTCATACAAGTACTGTAGTGCAATCTCTTGATGGCGAAAGTGTAGCTTACAAATGTAGAATTTTTTTTGGTTACATAACTGCACTCAAAAACAAAACAGTGTAAAACTTTAGAGCCTACAAGTCCACTCAGTCCTACTTCTTGTTCAGCCACTCGTTAAGACAAACAAGTTTGTTTACATTTACAGGAGATAATGCTGCCCGCTTCTTATTTACAACATCACCTGAAAGTGAGAACAGGCATTCATATGGCCCTTTTTTAGCCAGCATTGCAAGGTATTTACATGCCAGTTATGCTAAACATTCGTATGTCCCTTCATGTGTCGGCCACCATTCCAGAGGATATGCTTCCAGGCTGATGATGCTTATTTAAAAAAATAATGCGTTAATTAAATTTGTAGCTGAACTCTTTGGGGGAGAGTTGTATGTCTCCTACTGTTATTACCTGCATTCTACCATATATTTCATGTTATAGTAGTCTTGGATGATGACCCAGCACATGTTGTTCGTTTTAAGAACACTTTTACTGCAGATTTGACAAAACGCAAAGAAGGTACCAATGTGAGATTTCTAAAAATAGCTACAGCACTCGACCCAAGTTTTAAGAGTCTGAAGTGCCATCCAAAATCTGAGAGGAACCAGGTGTAGAGCGTGCTTTCAGAAGTCTTAAAAGAGCAACACTCCAATGCGGAAACTACAGAACCCGAACCACCAAAAAAGAAAATCAACCTTCTGCTGGTGGCATCTGACTCAGATGATGAAAATGAACATGTGTCGGTCCATGCTGCTTTGGATCATTATCAAGCAGAACCCATCATCAGCATGGACGCATGTCCTCTGAAGTATGAAGGGACATATGAATCTTTAGTGCATCTGGCACATAAATATCTTGTGATGCTGGCTACAACAATGCCATGAGAACGCCTGTTCTCACTTTCAGGTGATATTGTAAACAACATTATCTCCTGAAAATGTAAACACACTTGTTTGTCTGAGTGATTGGCTGAACAAGAAGTAGGACTGAATGGACTTGTAGGCTCTAAAGCAGGAGTGGGCAAACTTTTTTTGGGGCAACACAAACTTTTTTTTGTTGGGCAAACACATTGGGGAATAGAAATTGTATGATGGGCCATGAATGCTCACAAAATTGGGGCTGGGGTGTAGGAGGGGGGTGAGGGCTCTGGTTGGGGGTGCAGGCTCTGGTGTGGGGCTGGGAATGATTGGTTTGGGATGCAGGAGGGTGCTCCAGGCTGGGATCAAGGGGTTTGGAGAGTGGGTGGAGGATCAGGGCTGGGGCATGGGGAGAGGCTCAGGGGTGCAGGCTCTGAGCGGCGCTTACCTCAAGTGGATCCCGGAAGAAGCAACATGTCCCTTCTCTGGATTCTACGTGGAGTTGCGGCCAGGCAGCTCTGCACACTGCCCCGTCTGCAGGCACCACCCCTGCAGCTCCCATTGGAACCGGTAGGAGCCAGAGCGGGGCCATGCCGCAGCTTCCGGGAGCCATGTGGTGCAGCCCCGTCCCGGCTGGAGCGGGTCTGAGCCGCGTGGTGTGACCTCGTCCCTGTGCCCCAGCCAGAGCGCCGGAGTGGGGCCAAGCCACGTGGTGCAGCCCCCGACCCTGCTCCTCAGCGGGAGCTCTCGTGGGCCAGCTTAAAACAGCTTGTGGGCTGGATCCGGCCCCCAGGCTGTAGTTTGCCCACCCCTGCTCTAAAGTTTTATATTGTTTTGTTTTGGAGCACAGTTAGTTTTGTACATAATTCTCCATTTGTAAATTCAGCTTTCATGATAGAGATTGCACTTCAGTACTTGTATTGGGTGAATTGAAAAATACTGTTCCTTTTGTTTTTTACAGTGCAAATATTGGTAAAAGAAAATAAAGTGAGCACTGTCAACTTTGTATTCTGTGTTGTAATTAAAATCATAGAATCACAGAATACCAGGGTGGGAAGGGACCTCAGGAGGTCATCTAGTCCAACCCCCTGCTCAGAGCAGGACCAATTCCCAATTTTTGCCCTGATCCCAAATGGCCCCCTCAAGGATTGAACTCACAACCCCGGGTTTAGCAGGCCAATGCTCAAACCACTGAGCTATCCCTCCCCCCAAATCAATATATTTGAAAATGTAGAAAATATCAAAGCTATTTAAATAAATGGTATTCTCTTATTTTTAATAGTGCGATTAATCATGCAATTAATCAAGATTAAATTTTTAATCGTGGGATTAATCACGATTCATTTTTTTAATCGCTTGATTAATAGCCCTACATATTTTTTTTGTCAAAATAATGCAATATAATCACACCGGTTTCACTTATTTGGTAATTTATTTCAACTACCGTACAGAAAAAAAATCACAATAACTGTTCAGCATTTTTAAACTCATGAAGGTTAAGTTACAAATACTTGATAACCAAGAGCCGGCGTTCCAGTTATAATCCTGGATTTTCATTTAAATGACATTACTTTCATGTTGGTGTTTGGTGTTCTGTAAAGTAGAATGTCACTTTAAATTGCTCAGACTGTCACACAAAAAAATCGTGCAGTTTTGCGAATCGTCCTGCGTTTTTTTTAAATGGATAAGTAAAATAGATCCTGAGCTGTAATCTAACCCCCTTGTGACTCTCTGGCACTGGAAAAAAAGCGAGAAAGCACATAGACTTGGGGTTCTCAAACTGGGGGTCGGGACCCCTCAGGGGTCACAAGGTTATTGCATGGGGGGGGGTCACGAGCTGTCAGCTTCCACCCCAAATCCCACATTGCCTCCAGCATTTATAATGGGGTTAAATATATAAAAAAGTGTTTTTAATTCATAAGGCTTGCTGTGTGAAAGGGGTCACCAGTACAAAAGTTTGAGAACCACTGACATAGACCGTCCTAGCTGAGGAGTCCATTACTGTCATTTACAGTAAGGCTCCTTTACACCCCTCTGGCAAGATAAAGGAGCCTTAATTGACTAAGAATGGGAAGTTTCAGAGTAGGAGCCGTGTTAGTCTGTCTTCGCAAAAAGAAAAGGAGGACTTATGGGACTAACCAATTTATTTGAGCATTAGCTTTTGTGAGCTACAGCTCACTTCATCAGATGCAAGAATGGGAACTGTTAACTAACAATGGGAATATTAGCAGCCTGCCTGTTTAGTAGTTACATTTCTGCTCTGCCTCAGAGACAGAGCCTGCTTCACGCAGCCCCACGCCTCCCAGCCCAGGATGCAGCAGCAGCAAGGAGAGGGACAGTGTAAGGGGTAGTCTACCCTGGCAACGTTAAAGCGACGCCGTGGCTCTCCCAGCGCTCTGAAAAAAAAACCTCCATGAGGGGCGTACCTACCAGCTTTACAGCGCTGAAACTTGCTGCACTCAGAGGGGTGTTTTTTCACACCCCCGAGCAAGAAAGTTGCAGCGCTGTAAAGTGCCAGTGTAGACGAGCCCTGAGTCTCTCTCACTGGTTCGTGTGCTGGCAGGCGCCCAGCCCCACCCCCTTAACTTCTGTCCATGGAGGCACGCATGCACCGCCATGGTGATCTGCACTCTACTGCCGGCTGTTCCCAGCAGACACGCCCGGGCTGCAGCGGAAGGGGCGTGTGTTCCCCACAGATTTCTTGGCTCTCCCATTTTTCTGTGGGGGAGCCAAGAAATCTGCGGAAGGTATGAATTCTGTGCTCCCCCCCAGGGTGCACCATTCCCCCAGGAGTAATAAGAACAGAACTCCAGGAGTGGTCTTGATAGCCCTTCTTGCAGTACAGTAGCCTCTTCCCATATGTTCTTGCCTAGTCTATTTATCCATGTTAATGTTCTGTTTGCTTCCCTAGCTACTGCCAGACGTTGAATTGAAAACTTTCCTCTGATAATTGTCTGGAGCGTTTCTATTTAGGGTGGCTTTCCTTTTTTCCCTTTAGCTCAAAAGATTTCAAACAGCTTATACAGATAACTTCATCCACCACTGAAATGCAGCAGCCGTTTAACATTACACAACAGCTCAGCACAAAGTGAAAATGGATCCCCTATCCACTGGGAATGGTAAATGTCACACTTGTAATGGTTCAACACTGTGACTGGATGCTGTTACATAGATCTGCCTTACTACTAAAGGAGGTATGGTCTCTACCAGCTGTTCAATTAGAAACCAATACAGACACTCAGTATTAACACCTTTCAGCTTTGAGCACAAAACTTGTTCACAACTTACCAAAAATCGGCCAATTGGGTTAGATTCACAAAGAAACGTAGGTGTAATGATGCTAAGCTTAACCACACCTAGCTTGTGGGTGCCTAGAAAATCACTGGGATTCACAAAGCCTGGATTTGGAGCACAGGCTCCCTACACAATGAAGAGGGAGAGGTGGGCACCTCAGTATAGGATTCACAAAAGCCAGCATGCTGGGTGACTCCTTGCCTGAACTAGCCAATGGGAGATACCAAGGTGAGGGATCTGTGGTATGCCCAGCCCCTCTCTCAGAGATAGGTGCCTAGGTCTGGGCCACCTCCTGCTTGGGATTCTCATCGGCAAACCCTTTCTTGGTGTTAGGTGCCTATGCTGCTTTTGCAAGAAGCTTGTGGAGGGGCGGAGGAGGAGGTGCTCCCTCATAACTCTCAGTCTGGTACTTACCAGGGAGGTGGGAGACCCCCGCCCAGTAGAAGTGCCCCCTTCCACCAGAGGGAGAGAAGGGATTTGGGGATATTCTGCTGTAGGGCACAGCAGAAACTGTTCCTCCTCTTGTGTAATGTTAAGTAATTTAAAAAAAAAATCAAAATTCATTGGAGCAGGGGGAACAAATTCTGGTCTCTGGCTTTCGAGGTGAGTGCTCTAACCACCAACCTGCAGAGTCATTCTCGTGTGTACTTGCATGTGTTCCCTCTCAATGACTCTTTCATTATTTATTCACAGTGTTGGGAACTTGTTTGGGGAACATCTGACTGCTAATTTAGTTTGTGCTGATGCTGTAATTTGACATACTTATGGCCATCTTATATCCTGCTTTGTCTCAAACATTATTTGTGTAGTGTGTCTTAGACTTTTGCAACAGGATCAACTGACAAAGACCACTTTCCTGCCACATTGTATTAATTTAGGTTGTTCCTGCAATCCAGATATCATGCCGCCTCTTCTTAACTTTGAGCATAATTTAATTAGGATTTGGAAACTAAAACAATCACATAACTGCAGCCTGAGGGATAGTGCGACTTTCATTAGGTGCTTTGATTTGTCACCTCTGAGTCTTTAAAATAAAGGATTGTGTTTGCCAAACATAGTGCAAACTCTAAGCCAAAAGAAATTCTGCCTTATTACTCATCACTTTGCATACATACGGACAGACCTTTTTACAGGAAAAGGTTAGTTCATCATTAGACATCAGCGTGACTAACTGGGCCTCTTGCAAAGCTTGTTCTTTATTCAGGTCCTATGTTTTGCTTAATGCGGGAGTTTTCCAGAACCCCCAGTGGCTCTGTGGTGCCACGGCTCCCCCATTGAGTTCAGTGCAGGTTGGTAGGCTCAAGATGGCTGCTAGCTTTTTGTGCTAAATGCTGGCCAGGTTTTATAGGCTCCTGGCCTGAAATGAGCTGAGCTTCAGCGGGGGAGAGGCAAGAAAAGGAAAGGGCTGACCCACAGTTTTGGGATATTTGGGATGGAGGAGAAGTAGAAAGGGAGTGGGAAAGAAATGAGTGTTGGAGAGGATGAGGAAATCAAAAAAAGAGGCAAAATGGCCTAAGCAATCAGCTGCACCAACTCCTAAAACAGACCATCCAGAGGCCGAGTCCCCATCACAGTGCTATTGTGATTAAAGCAAAAGCGTGTGTATATCATTAACATATTTGATGACGGGGTGAACAGTTGTGAATTTTGAAAACTAATCTTAGGACTCGCTTCCCAATTTAAGAGTTGAAGAACTAAAGTGACTATTTAAGTGATGGTAATGCTCCTGAGTGCTAGCCTAGCCAGCCATGGAAAGTGGAAATCCTCTCTTTAGCCACAGTAACAGGTGTGATGCAGGCAGTGGTAGTGCAACCTTTCCCAAACTACCTCACAATTACAACTAGTCGAGTAGTAAATACAATGAGTAAATGTATTGAAAGACGGTTGGGAAAAATCATCAAATTCTTCACCAAATAGCCCATGTCTTATCAAAACAGCTGGTCAAAGAAGGAAGAAAACTGGAAATCTGTCTGAAAGGATTTACAATGAACAGTTTGACCAACTCAACAACTGCACCTCTGTCCTGACCTGGAGAAAAGAGCAGCTAGAGAGGAGTGTGGCTCAGAAGAAATGCCACTCCACTTTCTCTTCCACATGTGCTTAGTGTTAATGGAACATTGCTAGCTGGTGTCTATGGAAAGGAAGAGTGCATTCAATTGAACTCTCGCCAGGACAGGGAGGAGAGGAGGGGATGGGGGGGGGAAGGAGGTGGGAGGGTAGAATCTCAACTAGGCAGGGGAAGAGGTGGGCAGGGGGGAGAATCAGCTGGGAAGGAAGACCCAGATCCACTAAAGGACTTCAGCATGGTGATGCCAAGTGTGGGCAGGACAATGCTTCTCTTCATCTGGTTGGAGCATTGCGCTGGAGTCTAGGCATGAGAGAGGCCTCCAAGAGAGGTCTGCCTGATGCTGCAGCGCTCATGCTCAGAGGCAGAAATGTAGGGTAGCAGACTTGTACAGTGAAAATGTCGGCTCTGAATGAGTTTGAATGGAATAATATTCTCCTGTGAATGACTGAGGCTGGCTGCCTGTAAAGGGGATCCAATGCGTATTATGAAAGAGCTGAAGCTGGTTCCCTCCGGCAACAACAGCCTGATGGATATCCTGCCAGGGGAAAGAAAATCTGCTCCCAACAAGCCAAAGCTCACTCTCCTGACCAGCTGGTTTAAAGGGTGAGAAATGAAAAATCAGACCTGCCCCCTGTGCTTGGAGTCCCGTCTACTGACCACAGTGCTCAACACAGTCGTTCCTCCCTTTTCCTCTTGTTCACCCGGCAGCCACAGCATTGTTTTCTCTGTTTCAATCAGTTGCACCTGTGCAAAGCCTCGCAGAGACCATGGGGTTGCACAGGTGCAACGGAGGGCCTCATTTGGCCCACAGAACAATGTAGCTGGATTCTTGGACTCCTGAGTTGAGTTTGTAGGGTTGGAAGTTTTGAGGGCAGGGGCACGTCATTCACTCAAAAACTCTCTGCCTGTTTGCTGTGGAAGTTACTGAGCGATGAGAAGCCCCAGACCCTTTCTTGAGTCCCATCCTTGAGTGAAGCTGCACAGTAAATTGTTCTAGCAGCGGCCCTTGAGGCAAGTGTGGTAATGGCAGTGATGGGGGAGAAGCATGCTGGCAGCAGGACGAACATGCTTGCAGTGTCCCTGGAGAACAGCCTAGGATTCATTCGTTGGGGAACACTGAACTGTGGCTTGCTCACCAGTGTCTGGAAGCTGAGGGAAAAGCATCACCCAGTAAAAACTGTGGTTCCTTTTCATTCAGGTGGGAAAAGGTAAGACGTGGGGTAGGGAGGTACCTCTGTACTGGGCCACGAGTGGAGGAGGGCTGGTGGGGATGCTCCAGAGTTCACGTGCAATCCTGGGGAGCTGGGAACTCTCAGACCTTCAGTTTAATGAAAGAATTGTCCCTGGGGAAGTAACTAACAAATGACAGGGACCATTAAGTAGTTTCCTTCAAAATACATCAAATTCCCCATTAAAAATCCATTTATCTTGGGATGCCCACAAGAAGTCAGTTTCTTGGAATCATTTGGTGCAAAGAAACAGCAGATACCTCCACATCTGGATAGCCCAATATATCTCATTTTCCATGATGTCTGTTGTCAGGGTTTCTCCCCACTCTGAACTCTAGGGTACCGATGTGGGGACCCGCATGAAAGACCCTTAAGCTTATTTCTACCAGCTTAGGTTAAAAACTTCCCCAAGGCACAAATCCTTCCTTGTCCTTGGATGGGTACTGCTGCCACCACCAAGTGAGTTAGACAAAGATTCAGGGAAAGGACCACTTGGAGTTCCTGTTTCCCTAAAATATCCCCCCAGGCCCCTTCACTCCCTTTCCTGGGGAGGCTTGAGAATAACATACCAACCAAATAGGTAAACCAGATTCTTAAAAAACAGAACTTTATTATAAAGGAAAAAAAAGTAAAAGAAGCACCTCTGTAAAATCAGGATGGAAGGTAACTTTACAGGGTAATCAGATTCAAAACACGGAGGATTCCCCCTAGCCAAAACTTTAAAGTTACCAAAAAAAAAAAAAAACAGGGAGAAACCTCCCTTTTAGCACAGGGAAAATTCACAAGCTAAAACAAAAGATAATCTAATGCCTTTCCTTGCTTTACTTACAATTTTTGTAATCCTAGATCTTATTTCAGGCAGGGTTCTAAGAGATGACTTTTCCTGCCCCTGGTCCCTCTCTGGCTCCAAGAGAACCCACACGAAGAGACAAAGCAAAAATCTTCCCCCACAGATTTGAAAGTATCTTCTCCCCTTATTGGTCCTTTTGGCCAGGTGCCAACCAGGTTATTTGAGCTTCTTAACCCTTTACAGGTAAAGGAGGGATTTTATGCTACCCTTAGCTGAATGTTTGACACCTGCCCTTGTAGAACATAAGCTCTCTGGGGTAAGTAATGAAAACTGTGCAAAAATGCAAATGATTATAAAGTTTTGTGATGTTAAATCCAAGTTTGCTAGCTCCTAATAGAGGCTTTTCCTCCACTCTTAACTTGTTTGACAAGTTAGAAGAAGTAATCTATTCAAAGAAGCAGTATACATCTTGAAATATGAGTAGGATTTAGTTCAAAATGAGCCTTGGATTTCTTCAAAAAACTTATTTGAATGAGGTGAAACTGAATTTTGAAAGACCGATATTTAAGGAGCCCAGGTAGAGGCTATAACTCCTCTAACAAAGAATAGAAAGCAAGGTGCTGGACTTCAGATGCTATGGTACTACTCGTTCTGCAGCAAAAACTGTTCTACAGTTTGACCAACAGAGGGCGCTCATAGTGCTGCACGCTAAGCAAGGCGAAGTGTTTAGAGCTGAATACTGTACTATAGTGATATGGATCCAGAGAGCTACACTTTTCTCCAGCAATGGTTGCAATAGCTATTAAGTTTCTGGGTATTGGCCAAATCCAATGGGAGCTTTGCCAAGGACTTTAGTGGGACCAGAATTTGGCTTGGTGCGTGTTTATTTTTCAGAGGCATTTGAACAAGACCAAATCTCTGGTTTGGAGTGTGGCTGTGCTGTACAAAAAATAACCACTGTCTCCTGTGAAATGTTAGTTTAAACAAATACAAGTGAACTTAACTTGTCTGCAAGCAAGTGCTTCCTGCCCTGCTTCAGCGCACAGGTCATGGAAATGTGTATTTGCACCACTTTGATTTGGTTTTGGTACTGAAAGCAAAGGCAGAGGCAAGAACTCACAAGAAATGGGAGACTGTAGTCATAACCCCGACTGCCTGCTCCACCACTGCTGCCTTTTTGGGGGGCACGGGGACAAGGAGTAGAGAGGAAGGTGGACGGAGAATGAAAGCACAACTCTTGGCCACAAGTAACTAAGGGTCTGTCTGTCTTTGTCCTTTCTGTTTCCCATCACCACAATATCTCAGCACCTTTCACGTAAACTCTATAGTGAAGTTCCCAGTAGACTTCCAGGGGTCTCTGCACTTCTCCCTTTTGGTGGGTAAAAACTGCTTGGAAGGTGGGGTGGGGGATCTTTTAATTTTAATTCATTTTATTTTTTTTTAAGTTGGTAGGAGTGTAGGGGTAAGAGGAGGCATCAGTGTAATGCCATTCCTATGGCAGAAAGTGTTTTTCAAACAGAAAGGCTTTGCAACATTTCCTAAAGATGCTAAGGCTGGATTTGCCTGATCCCCTCTGGAAGCTTGTTCCATAGCCAGATTCCCCTGGGGATGCTTTAGACCTTGCTCGCACATGCCTCATCCTGGAGGTTTTGTCATCTGCATTGTACCATAAAATCAAAGCTATCATTGTGGTTCGTAGATTAATAGACTACAGTATTTCCTAAAGGTTCTTTATTAGCTTGTATGGAAAACTTTTTATCCCTGGAGCTCCAAGTTCTTCACAAAGGAGGTAAGTAGCATTATCCCTGCTTTGCAGATGGGAAAACTGAGGCACAGTGATTTGCCCAAAGGCAATAGCAGAGCGAGTAATACATCCTAGTTCTCTTGAGTTCCAATCCAGTATCCTATCCACTAAGCCATGCCCTGCCTCCCTCTTAAATGTTTGTGGTTTTAAATGGGGGGGGAGAGGCGGGAGGAGTAACAGCAATGATTTTCTGAAGTGCCTCTATGAAGTGCACAGGCACATTTTCTCTCGTTATGCAGTAGTCCGTGTTCCTAATAATGTAGCTCTTTTTACTACAAAGTATTTTATTAGGCATTAGAGATGGACTTAAAACTTCAAGATTCTGACAGCCTGGAAGTGACTGGGAACTGAATTTTCTGGCACTGGCCTATCTCTGTTAAGGATTTGGGGGAGTCTATATTTAGTGCTGCTTGAGTGTGTCTTTGAATCATGGTGTTTGAAGAGCATTCTAGCAAAGCATGACCATCTACAAGCTGCAAAATCCTATCAGCAAAATAACCCTAGATGAGCAAGCACTTAGAGCTTTGGTAGTCCTACCTGAAGATAGCACATATCTGCTGGTGTATCAAAGCCCAACAGCACTGCAGGCAGAATTAGGAGAAATTAGTAGAAATTTCAGCCTCTTAACTTAACTTGTGAGGACAGGAGGTAGATTTGAGCACCTGCTGTGAGAAATTATCAATTCATGGAGGGTCAAGTCATAGCCCCAAAGCATTTGCCAATTGAATATTTTTGTCTCTTCATTAACACAGCCCAAATTATGGAGAAGATGCTAGAATTGTTTGTTTTTAACGAGGCAATTTCCTCCCAGACCTGTCTATAAGTTTCAGAATACCAAGAAATTAGTCAGTCCTACTTATGAGCAGATTTTGGCATTGCTCCGGAGGTCCAGATGAACAATCTTGTTGTAGGTATTTGTTTTTCCTGCTGTCCTGGAAGTGTTAGTAGGTTAGGAGAAAATAAATATACTTTACCCAAAGAAATACTGAACTTCTGCCTGCTCTCATACTTTCATTTAATGCCCATTTAGCTTTATGCTGTGAAGGCAATATTAAAGATTGCTTACTGCGTAAGAACTTAACTGGGACGCATTGTTACACATACATCCCTCTTATCACTGGTTTTAAAATATGAGTGAATGTAGCACAAACATCTAACTAGTGGTAATACATTTCAGAACAAGTTAAAGAGGTTAAGAGTCTAGACCAAATTATGCAATTTTAATCCTGGGAGCCAGCGGGAAATGAAAAGTGAGAAATGAAACAAAAGGTCGAATAGATTATGAGTAAAATTTTCAAAAGTGCAGAAGTTACAAGGGTCGCACTGAAAGCTCATAGATTTCTAGGGGTATTTTACACTGCAATCAGACACCCACGAGTGGCCCATGCCAGCTGTCTCAGGCTAATGGGACTCAGGCTAAGGGGATGTTTAATTGTGCTGTAGACATTGTCCTCTCAAGGTCCCTTCCAGTCCTATGATTCAGGCTCTGGGAAAGGATCTGGTCAGGCTATTGGTTCATCTTATTCCATTTGTCATTGATATTTGGTGTCTAATGAATAAATAAAAGAAAAACTTGGGTAATCCCTCACATCCCTAAATTAGTGCATAGCCCCCAGTTAGTTCAAGGGACTTTTTATTTTGTTCCCTCCGCAAAAGGAGAAGAACCAATAAAATTAGTGAATTTGGGACTACAGGAGTTTAATGATTAACTGGAAAAAAGTGCAGTCTGAACACACTGGCAAGAAGAAGAGGGCAGCGGGTGTCTTCAGGGTTGCTGAAAAGGCCTGGGACTTCCTTGAAACTAGAGTTCCTCAGTTCCTTGTTTCTGTCATATGCTCCTGGAAACAGAGTAAAACTACTAAGAAAATTAGCCATTCCCCAAAACAGCCGGAAAAGAACTGAAATCTGCAAACAAGTAAGGACAAATGAATGCATTAATGCACTTATCTTAGAATGTGGAGAGCTACCTCTGTACCTTAGCCTGGTAGCCCAGCCATATAAAGTTGCATATTAAACATTAACTCTGTGGGTATATCGAAAATAATGGTTTAAAATTAATATAACTGTAGCTTTAAATAATATTTCATTAATCAAACTTTGAAGTTCTCATGAGTGTAGAATAAATATTTTAAGTAACTAACTTGAAAGCACTATTTGTAAAGTTTGATATAGTAGAAAGCATTTGTAGCAGCCTTGTAAACCATATGAGGAACCTTGCTGAGTGTCCTTAGCTGACAGGCTGGGATCTTATAGGGAAATACCCCCTTCAAAGCTACAGTATCTGCGTCTGTCTAGGAATAAGTGAATGGCTCAGATGTAGTAGTTATGGTAAAATCGTGGAAAATCTGGTTGATAATTGCAGCCAGTCTGTCCAGTCAGGAAGCCAAGGATTGAAGCCCTGTGATTCAGGCAGTAGAGAGGACTACTTATTTTGGTTAGGGACCCCTGTGGCTAGTATTGAGTGAGAAAACAATGCTCATCTTCTACTCTCTCCCACTTGGTGTGTGGGGAGGGTGGGCTGGCTGGCTGGCAGGCTTTAGGCAGCACTCAGATCAGACTGCTTTAGATAGGTAAAATGAGGGAGAACAATACTTGAGTTTGTTAGGAACTGAATTTCAGTTGGTAAAGAGAGAAGCTTTGTGAACCCTTTCAATTTTGGTAAGAAAGGGTGCTCAGTTTCCGCCCCCCCCCCCTTTGCTCCTGTTTGCATGGTTTGCTGGATCTTGAACAAAACTGGTTTTCCCATGGCTGAATCTCATTGTGAAGCTACAGGGGAGGGTTAGGTTTGACAATTTCCAATCTACTTAGCAGGATTCCCAGTAAGGGACATTTTACCCAGGGTGACATTTTCAAAATGCACAGGCTACTGAGGAGGCTAAGTCCCACTGAAAGTCAGTGAGACTTTGGCTTCCAAGTGATTTAAAGGCTTTTGAAAATTTTACCCTAAATCCATGTGTGAGCACCTAACTAACTTCTAGAAGTGCTCAGAACAGATCCTCATAGACTGGTGTAGCTGAGTTTCCCCGTCTGCCTCATATGTGTGCACAGGTTGTAAAACAGGTGTTCAAAATTAATTTCTGTGTGGCAAGTACCACATTTGTGTACATTCCATGCATGCACAGCTCTAAACAAAAGGGAAGCAGAGAGGCAAGAATAAACCAGAATGGCTGAATGGGGAGGTTTTTTGATACAAACAGATATTCTTAAGAAATGGAAATCCAACCCTAGTAAAGCCAATAAAATGTAGCATAAACTACAGCAGGTCATATGTATGAAGGAAATTAGGATTATGGCTAAGAGGAATTGAAGGGCAAAAAGCTAACAATGTAACAATAAAATAATAACAAGAAGTACTTAACACATATCTGAAGCAGGAAGTCTGCAATATACTCTGTGGGTCCACTGAACCACACGGGAGGAAGGGAGCATTTAAGGAATATGAGACCCTTGTTGCGGAGCTAAATGAATAATTTGCATCACTTTTCAACAAAGAGGAGATTGAGGAGATACTTATTGTAATGGAATATTAAACTGTATTATACAGTTCAGCCAGTAGGTAGTGCTGTGTATAAAACACCTTATTTAAACTAACTTTAGCCATACATGGCAAAGCATTAAAGGATCTTATTGTGAACATATCTGGTGTATACCCCTCTGAGAAGTAAGCTCTGTATTCAGTCTATATCTGATTCTAGTTGCAACCTACCATGTACAAGAAGTATATGACATGGTGTCACAAATAAAGTAGTGCCAGAGGAGAACAAATAGAAAGCTTGCAGGATCTCATCAACACACCACTTTTCAATGCCCCAGAGAACTTCCTCTTTGACAGTCTTTCACAATGGACAATCTGGAAGCAGTATTTTGCAAGATTTTGAACTGCTACAAAGCTCCACCAGGAAACTCGAGATATTCAGGTATCTTCTGTAATTTATGCTATGAGCAAGCAGGCCGATTTGTATCTTTAAATCCTTTGACTTTACTGAAGAAAAACACAAAGATAACTCTGAAAGAGTTCTGCCTATATTTAATGCATATTTTATACCTCAGAGAAATGTGGTTTGTGAAAGCATGTTTTCGCAATCTGATCTCCCATGTAACTCATCCTGCCACTGTTCCCTCTCCAAGATCTGAATAATTGCACATAGAACCATGACAGAGGTGGGAGTCTTTAGTGCTGCCGGTAGTAGTAGTGAAACAGCAGGGAAGCCTAGGTAACTCCGAGAGCTGGGGGACAAAAGACAGGAAATGACCCTTAGACTCACACAAGAAACTTTTATTTCTCCCCAGTTTTTGCCATGACAGAGAATAATCACACAGCTTAGCCCTTTCCTAAGACCTTGAACCCAAGAGGCTCCAGGCACTTCGCAGTCATGCTGCTGCTCTCAGGAATTTTTCTCTCTTCTTGTCTGTCCAGCCTTCTCAGTCAGTGACCGTCCCAGCCATGTGCAGTTAATGAAGATCCCATCTCACAGGGGTCAGGTGTTCACCCTCAGTTCCTGGCTGAGCCCAGCTCTGTTCATCTTCTGTTCATTCTGCCTTGAATCCACAATCATTCTTCATTCCCTTCCTATCAAACTGTCACCAGGCCAGTACTAGGTGAAGAGATGCTTTTCTATCCCACATCCATCTCACCAGGGATCATGAGGGTTAGGTAAGGAACTGCATGTGGGCTGCTTAGAATTCCTTTGCAGGGGGAAAAGAGCTCCAGGCCAACGTACATTGGGAAACTCAGCAGGCTTTGAAACCATTTTCACAGACCCATTAAGGATTGGACTCAGCTGATCCTACCATGGGAGAGGGAGTTGTGTTTTATTCAAATGGATTTTTGGAAAGAGAATTTTTACACCATTTAGGGTAGAGCTCCGCCCTATCCAGCTGTATTGGTGGGATCAATGAAAATTATTTCAGCACATGGTCAATTTCCCTGTGTAGTTGAGCCTGTAAATGTACAGTATTATTTATTCCCCATGAAAACATCATTCCACATAATGTCCCCTTGGGCTGTGTCTATAGCACAGCAAAAGACCGAAGGCTAGCCCAGGACAGCTGACTCAGGCTCATAGATCTTGGGCAGCAGGGCTATAAAATTTCAGTGTAGACATCTGGGGTCAGGCTGGAGCCCAGTCGCGGAGACCCCATGAGGGCAAGGATTTCAAATTTGACGTTGCAGGGAACAAGAACCTTAGGGAGGAATTTTCAGGGGCAATGGAGATGTTAGGAATGGAGGGCAAAGTAGATGACATTACTGAATAGATGTGATCTGGATCCTACTGGATTTTCCTCCACAGAATCTCCAAAAATCCACCACTAGGACTAGTTCCAAACCCTGGTCCTCCCCTATCTTGATAACTCCTTTTGGAAAGACTGAGAAAGGACTGTGGTGAAAAGCCAGAGCCAAAGAGGTTGGAGGAGTGAGGGATGGCCAGGGTCTGTCCGAGGTCCTAATGGTCAATTCTGGAGAGACTGCAGAAAAGAAATCTGTAGGATTTTCACCATACCTTCTTTTTCAACAGTTCAGGTATTTGTGTTCCCTTCCTCTCAAAGACTGTGGAGCTGTTATGAGAGTCTTCTATGTATGTATATATGTAATAGTTAATAGATAAAATGGCAGTAGATGTTGCTTAAAAGTATGTAGGTGAGCTCCTGAGTTTTGTAGGACCAATAAAACTTGTTGCACACAGCAAATGGCTTCCTTTGTGCAGCTCTTTACATTTGCTTTAAACAGGAGGTATGATCTGGCCAAGTGGGTGTCAATTCTATTCAGGACGGCGTGGGAACTCCACTTATGTATTTCAATAATTTGACGCCTACTCAGACAGCTTCTCATGCAGCCTTTCATGGAGCAGACAAACTGTCCAGCTGTCAACAAAAGATCAAAATTCAGTAGGATACCCAGCAAAATTGCAAAATGTCACACAGACCCCATTTCTTGATGTGTAAAGAACAAGCTCACTCTAGTTTGAAGTTGCAGGAGAGAAATGTTTTGAGCACTTTCAACCTTGCTCAGCTGCCAGCTTTTCTCTGAGTCACAAACCCTTATAGACTGTCTCCACAGTCACACTTCTAAGGTGACAGAATTTACCACTTTACCAACATAACAAGATTACAAATGGGAGCAGAGGTTATTTTAAAAAGACCTAAAAATATCAAATCCCTGGTTATGTCCATTCACTGATTTTAAAAAAAATTCATCTTTTGTGATTACATGTCTCAGGGGAAAGCACAAGGGGGATAATGCTGATTCTGTGTAGCTGGACTACATTAAAAATATGGACTAGTTGTAATGAGTTTTGCACCATCAGCAAGTATCAAAAATGTTCACCTTAATATTTTAGTGGCATTTCCATCTTCAATCAGCTTGTTCCTTTTTATAAGCTATTAAATGTCTTTCTTCCAAGATGCTGGTTGACGGCTAAGTAGATGACAAGTAGATCTTGTCCCTCACCTAGGGACTTCTCACCTATTCCCAGGAAAAGCTGTTTGTGGCCACGTCTATCGATACAGCTGTGCCGCTGTAAGAGTGCTTGTGTAGCCACGTTATTCTGACGGGCGAGAGCTCTCCTGTTGACATAATAAAACCAGCTCAACAAACAGCAGTAGCTAGTCAGCGAGAGAGCTTATGCAGGCACAACTTATGTTGCTCAAGGGGGGGGGGGGGTTTCACGCCCCTGAGTGACCAAAGTTTTGCCAACATAGACCATGTTTACACTAGCACTTAAGTGTACCTGTTGGTTTTGTCACTGCTGAAAAATGATGAGCTATCTTTATACACAGGCCAAATCCAGTGATATGCTGCCAGCAAAGTATGTGAGGCACTAGAGACGCTATCCATTTCTTTTTCCTATTCAAACAAAAATGATTCCCAAGAATCATAACCAAGGCATGCAGTACCACTGCAAAAAACAGTTGGCAACATGCGTGTGCTGGGAATATTTATACTGTCTTCCTGAAAATATACATGGAGTTATTGATGGGAAAACAGTGTACAGCTGGCGTACAGCGCCTAGAGGATGGGAGGTGTCAGGCAATATCCTCCCTCAGAGAATGGTTTGCAACTATCTGACACTTTACCCAATCTTGTGCTTTTTAAGATAAGTCATTTCTGTCTACTGATCTAGTAATATCCTAAAGCAGAACATGAACTCCATCAGAAGCAGGGAAATTGCCATAACCCTTCCTTCAATATGGTGGCTGAATTTTAACAAGGGGCTCGCACAACCCTGCTCCAGCACATCACTAGTTGGTGGTCTTTCTTGTGAACTGATAGTGACTATTCTTAATAGAGTCTATACATTTTGGGAGTTCTGTCGTTTATCCTGAATTAATATATACATCTCTTCCTAAACCCCTACACACACACATTAATGAAATCAAGTTTACCAGTCTCCGATTTTCTAACACTTTGCCACTATTAATATTGAATCCAGTGATCATTTTCAGAAGTAACTAATTGCTTTTAAACATCTTGGTCATAGCCTCTAATCCATCAGACCATAGATCCTCTTTTTCCAGAATGGTTTTCTTCTGGATAAAGCACATGGTTTTTGTCATTCTTCCTATTGTTTAGTGTCTTGATTGCTTCTTCTGGCATGATCTTTTTTTCCTTCAGTATTCTTTTTCCTCCTAGGAAATTTATATTTAATGTTGGCATCTCGTCTCAAAGCCGTCTTCCTTTGTAATCACCAAGACAAAGACTTCATTTAATTATTTAGCAATCTCTCTTGTCAGTTTTCTGGAGATATAAAATAGGGCTGTACAGCATGTATTCAGATGGGTATGTAAACATGTAGGTTTACTTGTTGAACTTCTGCCACAAACCACCATTGGAGCTTTTCTTAAGTCCATTCTCTGCCTGTTGCTAGCTTCACAAGTGCCCTGCAACTGCTCCAATTGCTGTTAGGGAGCATGACAGAAGTAGTGCCACTAGAAAGTGATGCCACCCTTCCTCATCCATTGTGAAGTCCTCAACCAGGCTGACAGTTTCATTTCCTTGCCCAAGAGTGCCTGGGTAGCTCTCTCTTAGGGATCTCAATAGATCTCAGTCAAAAATCACTACAATGATTAATGGATCAATCAGTTCCTGTTGGTTTGGGGGCACTTTATGAAAGACAAAAGGATTAGCTACACCCTAACTTTCTCTCTTCCTGAAAACAAGTTTCTAAAACTAACAAGAAGCAATAAAACACACTGAGTCTGAGATCCATCCACCATAGTATCTCAAGTGATCTGGCCCACTGACTGATTTAGGGACTGATCCAGAGGTCTATACACCACGGATGTTCAGTGTTATGTGTAGAGATTTATTATTCAGACCTCAATGGGCCTTAAATCAGCAATGACGGGAATATAATTTCTATCCCAAAAGCTACATGTAATTTGATAAATGTAAAAAATGATTACGTAGTTGATTGTGATTGTATCTTTTTTTTAAATGACTGTTTAGAGGGTAGAAAAGATCTGAGAAAACCATGTATTCTGTTAGCCAGTTCTTCCTTTCTTGTATTTCTTTTTCAGTTCCACCACTATCATTCAGTGTTGTGAGAAGGAACGTACTATTCAGACCAATAATTATCCCATAGCAGTTTGAAGTTAAATGACCTTTGGATTAAACATTAAAGCAATCAGTTGCTAATAATGTGTCTACCCTTCCTATGGCTCCTTACACAGTGGAAAAAATGTTTTACTTCTCGTTAAAACAGGTTCTTTGACAAGAGGTTCCATTTGAGCAACATTAATGACATTTAAAGAACACCACACTCAGTCACTCCCCATTGTATTGTGCATCTTTTAAAAAAAAACAATTATCCTTGTTTAGTACTAAACTTTTATTTATATATGAATCCCCTGTGTTTTCTGGTTATTATCTGTTTGTAATCATTCACACAAAGAACGTAAGAATTTTGGGAGGAAATTTTCAAAGGCACAAATAGGAGTTACTTTGTGCAGCTCTTTACACCTAAGCCATTTGCAGTGCACTGCACAAAAGAAGCCATTTGCAGTGCACAACAAGAAGTTTTATTGATCCTACCAAAACCAGGAACAATATACATATTCCTGAGCACCACCTCCTGTCACCTGGTTGATTAACTGTTTATACAGATACCGCTTGTAACATAAGGCGCAACTCCCAATAAAAGTCAATGCCATAAGTGCTGTTTGGGCCTTTGAAAAGCTTTCATTGGTCATTAAACTTTGAACTTTAATGAACAGTTATCACTTAAAAATAAAACCAACCGTTCCAATAATTGTAATGTTTTGGTGATATGAGCAAACACAGTATCTGTTTGCGGGATCTATACTTATTACTAATGGATAATTGAGCCTGTTGTTCAGGTCTTTCTGTTTTGTCTTGCTTTGCTCCCAGCACAAAGTGTGCTTTTTGTCTTCCCTTTTCAAAGAGCTAATGCAGGCTGGTTGCTACACAATATTTTTTTAAGTATGTATTTTTATTGCTATATCCATTGGAACATAAAGTACAAACATATGGATGTAATGTACAATATTTACTCCTTAGGCTTGGAAGTTGACAAGACTATCTGAACTAACTCAATTCATTTTGTTGTCAAGTTCCAGGTCATCATCTTCTCTTGATTCTGTCTTTGTGACACTCCAAATTATAAGCAGGGCTAATGCTCAGCGCAGCTGTGCAAATAACTGATTTTTTGATTCTCTGGCTGATCCTCACATACACAGATAAAAATTGGGTCGACCCAAAACAACACTGTTTTGAATTTTTTGGCAAAGCAAAAAGGCAAAAAAAAAAATTAGTTTTGGATCAAACAAAATTTTTCATTCTACCTGAAACAAAATGTTTCGTTTTTGTTGTCAAGGTTTTTTTAATGAAGTTGAAGAAAACTGCAAAACAAAAAGTCATTTAGAAAATGCTGAAATAAAATATTTCAGGGTTTTTTCAGAATTTTTTTGTTTTGTTTCAACCAAAACAATTTGATGAATTCAACACAAATTCATGAAATGGTTCAGTCAACCCAAATCTGCAAGTTTAAATGCAAGATTTTTAATTATGGTATATAATTGCTTTAGTATTGTGCACAAGCTATTTAAAAAATAATAGTCTCTTTGCAGTGTGGTGGAAAATTTTCAGGCCATTAGGGTGAAGCAGTCAAATCTTGTTCCATCGTCAACAATACAGAAGAGTAATCATTCCTCTCACAAGAGCCATCTGCATCAGCTAAAGGAAAAGACTAACTAGATCCAATTCAGCTCTGGAAACAGCACTTTTTCTAAAAAGTGCCCACTGATTTTGGGTGCTTGATATCAGACATCTGGCCTCACATATTGGATATATAAACCACCTCATTAGCCTGAAAATGTGAACAATCCTATCTGTCTGTCTTGTCTAACCTATTGCCATATATAAAGTGCTTGTCACTGTGGTATCTAATGAGAATTAAGAAAGGAAAAGTGTGTGTGTATGTAGGGTAAGAGAGAACAGCTCTCCCTCCCTGGTATACAAAAGCTTTGTACCAAGACTGCCTCTTCTCCTTTGCTGATGAAGTGAGGGTCCTATCAATTTGTTGAATCAAAAGAAGGCCCTGTAAACTCATCCTTTTTATGCCAAAAGCCTGGCGTAAACGTCTTTGTTTGTTGGGCTCTGGAAAATGCTGTTTGAACCAATAAATGCAAACCACCCCAGGTGGTGGTATCTCTTTGGAGGTGTTTACAACCTAAATGATTTCCACGCCACTGTTTTTAGTGCCTGGAGTTGCCAGGCAGTCACCAGCCCACAATGATACATAAACTATTCATAAACTTAATACAAGATGGCTCTCAAAAATACTGCATGCTGTCATAAATATAAAGGGAAGGGTAAACCCCTTTGAAATCCCTCCTGGCCAGGGGAAGCTCCTCTCACCTGTAAAGGGTTAAGAAGCTAAAGGTAACCTCGCTGGCACCTGACCAAAATGACCAATGAGGAGACAAGATACTTTCAAAAGCTGGGAGGAGGGAGAGAAACAAAGTTTTTGTGTAAAAAGAAAAGGAGGACTTGTGGCACCTTAGAGACTAACCAATTTATTTGAGCATGAGCTTTCGTGAGCTACAGCTCACTTCATCAGATGTTTACCGTGGAAACTGCAGCAGACTTTATATACACACAGAAATCATGAAACAATACCTCCTCCCACCCCACTGTCCTGCTGGTAATAGCTTATCTAAAGTGATCAACAGGTGGGCCATTTCCAGCACAAATCCAGGTTTTCTCACCCTCCACCCCCCCACACAAATTCACTCTCCTGCTGGTGCTTTTTTTTTTTTTGTTTTTGTGTGTCTGTCTGTAGTCGTCTTGGCCGGGGACAGAACAGGAATGGAGTCTTAGAACTTTTAGTAAGTAATCTAGCTAGGTATGTGTTAGATTATGATTTCTTTAAATGGCTGAGAAAAGAATTGTGCTGAATAGAATAACTATTTCTGTCTGTGTATCTTTTTTGTAACTTAAGGTTTTGCCTAGAGGGGTTCTCTATGTTTTTGAATCTAATTACCCTGTAAGATATATACCATCCTGATTTTACAGGGGGGATTTCTTTATTTCTATTTACTTCTATTTTTTATTAAAAGTCTTCTTGTAAAACACTGAATGCTTTTTCATTGTTCTCAGATCCAAGGGTTTGGGTTTGTGGTCACCTATGCAAATTGGTGAGGCTTTTTATCCAACATTTCCCAGGAAAGGGGGGGGTGCAAGTGTTGGGAGGATTGTTCATTGTTCTTAAGATCCAAGGGTCTGGGTCTGTAGTCACCTAGGCAAATTGGTGAGGCTTTTTACCAAACCTTGTCCAGGAAGTGGGGTGCAAGGTTTTGGGAAGTATTTTGGGGGGAAGGACGCGTCCAAACAGCTCTTCCCCAGTAACCAGTATTAGTTTGGTGGTGGTAGCGGCCATTCCAAGGATAACGGGGGTAATATTTTGTACCTTGGGGAAGTTTTGACCTAAGCTGGTAAAGATAAGCTTAGGAGGTTTTTCATGCAGGTCCCCACATCTGTACCCTAGAGTTCAGAGTGGGGGAGGAACCTTGACATGGTGGCACAGTGGTGGGATTAACCTGAAATCATTTTGAGATCCAGTTGAGATTTTTTGAACTAGAAATACAGATTTTAAAAAGGAATTTTTAGGAAGTCCAGAAGGCAGCTTTGAAACTGAAAGCAGCTTGGTTTCTCTCTGCTTTGTGGCCAAGCAGAGACAAAAGGGGATTATCTTGTGAATTGCAGGTTTTCTTGCCTGGAGGCAGGGTACTTAACTCCTGCAGGGAAATTCACAGTCTTCCAACCCAGAGGTTTTTTTTTTTTTTCTTTTCTTCCTAAAAGTAAATAGGGGGTGTGTGCTCTACCCATTTGCCTGGAGACAAAAGTGGCAGGGTTTTTTTTTAGGATTTTGATTTTTTTTTTTTTTTGTTTTACAAGGAGCACAGGTTTGAAAAGAAATTTTTTTCTTCTTTGGGCTGGGTAAGCAGGTTTCCAAGTAGTTGGAGTTTTTTTGCTTTAATTTGGGCCCAGAGCAGAGACAAGGGAATTGTCTTTTTCTGTAGGCTGACAATCACTATCAGAGAATAGGTATTCTATTCCAGCACAGCAAAATTTTACAGCCAAGTTTTGTTTGTTTATTTCTAAACCTCGGGTGTAAAGTTAGTTAAAAACAGAGAGGTTAGAATGGCCAAATCCTCAGCTCGACTACAGCTGGAATTAGCCAAATTTCAGGCTGAGGAAAAACAAAGGGAACATGAAAGACAGATAGAACTCATGCAGCTGAAGAAGGAACAAGAAAGGGAGGCAGAACAACACCAAGAGGCTGCCCACAAGAGGGAAATGGAGGCAAGGAAGCATGTGGAGGAGGAGAGGGAAAAAGAGAGGAAGCATGTGGAGGAGATGGAGAGGATAAAGGCCCAGCAGAATATACCAACAAACCCTAGCAATCCTTCTCCAGGTACCACTTCCCATCCCAGAAAGTTCCCCACCTACAAGGCAGGTGATGATACTGAGGCCTTCTTAGAAAACTTCGAAAGGGCCTGCCTTGGGTACAACATCTCTACTGACCAATACATGGTAGAGCTGAGGCCGCAGCTCAGTGGACCCTTAGCTGAGGTGGCAGCTGAAATGCCTAAAGAACACATGAACAAGTATGAACTGTTTAAATCCAAGGCGAGAGTCAGAATGGGGATAACACCCGAGCAGTCTCGTCGGAGGTTCAGAGCCCTAAGGTGGAAACCAGACATGTCATTTACCCGACATGCCTACCACATTGTAAAACATTGGGATGCCTGGATATCAGGAGCAAGTGTTGAATCTCCAGTAAATTTGCCCTTCCTAATGCAAATGGAACAATTCTTAGAGGGTGTTCCTGAGGAAATAGAAAGATACATCCTAGATGGGAAACCCAAAACTGTAATGGAGGCAGGAGAGATTGGAGCCAGATGGGTGGAGGTGGCAGAGAAGAAGAAAACTGGTCGCAGTTGGAGCGGAGACCAGAAGGGACCACCCCAGACCACACCCTATTACCGGGGGCCGCCCAAAGCCCCACCTACCTCCCAAAGAACCCTCCAGACCCCTTATCGTCCCACCACCCCGTTCTCCAGCAACCCTCCTCGCCCCAGTGACCCGTCAGCTGGACGATGTTTTAAGTGTAACGAGCTGGGGCATGTAAAGGCCAACTGCCCCAAGAACCCCAACAGATTACAGTTCATTGCACCGGAATCACACCAGAGGTCCACAGGCCCAGATACCTCCCAGATACCCTTGGAGCGGAGGGAAACTGTGAGTGTGGGCGGGAAGAAGGTCACCGCGTGGAGGGACACCGGAGCACAAGTGTCAGCTATCCATGCTTCCTTAGTGGACCCCAATTTAATCAACCCAGAGATCCAAGTGACGATTCAACCCTTCAAGTCCAACTCTTTCAATTTGCCTACAGCCAAGTTGCCTGTCCAGTACAAGGGCTGGTCAGGAATGTGGACTTTTGCAGTCTATGATGATTATCCCATCCCCATGCTGTTGGGGGAAGACTTGGCCAATCATGTGAAGCAGGCCAAGAGGGTGGGAATGGTCACCCGCAACCAGGCTAAACAAGCCGTGAGGCCTAGCTCTGTTCCGGAAACTTCTATCAGGACCCAGTCAGAGGTGATGGACCTGGACCCCAGGCCAATGTCTGCAACAGCAGTAGTGGATCCAGTCCCAGAAACCCAGACGGAACCAGTCCCAGAACCGGAACCAGCCGAACAACCAACACCAGACCCCGTGTCAGCACTGAATCCAGTACTTGCAACCTCAACACCAGAGGGCCCCACCGAACCTGAACTGGCAGCAGCCGATAACCCTACACAAGAGGCTCAGCCGGAGCCTGAATCCCAACATAGTACACCAGCGGAGAGCGGTTCACAGTCAACAGAAACAGCTCCATCCCCTATATCGCTTCCAGAGGGACCAAGCCTAGGTCCACAATCCCATGAGGAACTGATGTCTCCAGCATCAAGGGAACAGTTCCAGACCGAACAGGAAGCAGATGAAAGCCTCCAGAGAGCTTGGACGGCGGCACGGAGCAACCCACCGCCTCTCAGCTCTTCTAATCGATCCAGGTTTGTTGTAGAAAGAGGACTTTTATACAAGGAAACTCTTTCTGGGGGACACCAGGAAGACTGGCATCCTCAGAGACAGTTGGTAGTTCCAACTAAATACCGGGCCAAGCTCTTGAGCTTAGCCCATGATCACCCTAGTGGCCATGCTGGGGTGAACAGGACCAAAGACCGTTTGGGGGGGTCATTCCACTGGGAGGGAATGGGCAAGGATGTTTCTACCTATGTCCAGTCTTGTGAGGTGTGCCAAAGAGTGGGAAAACCCCAAGACCAGGTCAAAGCTCCTCTCCAGCCACTCCCCATCATTGAAGTTCCATTTCAGCGAGTAGCTGTGGATATTCTGGGTCCTTTTCCGAAAAAGACACCCAGAGGAAAGCAGTACATACTGACTTTCATGGATTTTGCCACCCGATGGCCGGAAGCAGTAGCTCTAAGCAACACCAGGGCTAAAAGTGTGTGCCAGGCACTAGCAGACATTTTTGCCAGGGTAGGTTGGCCCTCCGACATCCTCACAGATGCAGGGACTAATTTCCTGGCAGGAACTATGAAAAACCTTTGGGAAGCTCATGGGGTAAATCACTTGGTTGCCACTCCTTACCATCATCAAACAAATGGCATGGTGGAGAAGTTTAATGGAACTTTGGGGGCCATGATACGTAAATTCGTAAATGAGCACTCCAATGATTGGGACCTAGTATTGCAGCAGTTGCTCTTTGCCTACAGAGCTGTACCACATCCCAGTTTAGGGTTTTCTCCATTTGAACTTGTATATGGCCGTGAGGTTAAGGGGCCATTGCAGTTGGTGAAGCAGCAATGGGAGGGATTTACACCTTCTCCAGGAACTAACATTCTGGACTTTGTAACCAACCTACAAAACACCCTCCGAACCTCTTTAGCCCTTGCTAGAGAAAACTTACAGGATGCTCAAAAAGAGCAAAAAGCCTGGTATGATAAACATGCCAGAGAGCGTTCCTTCAAAGTAGGAGACCAGGTCATGGTCTTAAAGGCGCTCCAGGCCCATAAAATGGAAGCATCGTGGGAAGGGCCATTCGTGGTCCAGGAGCGCCTGGGAGCTGTTAATTATCTCATAGCATTCCCCACCTCCAACCGAAAGCCTAAGGTGTATCATATTAATTCTCTAAAGCCCTTTTATTCCAGAGAATTAAAGGTTTGTCAGTTTACAGCCCAGGGAGGAGACGACGCTGAGTGGCCTGAAGGTGTCTACTACGAAGGGAAATGTGCTGGTGGTGTGGAAGAGGTGAACCTCTCCATGACCCTTGGGCGTATGCAGCGACAGCAGATCCAGGAGCTGTGCACTAGCTACGCGCCAACGTTCTCAGCCACCCCAGGACTGACTGAACGGGCATACCACTCCATTGACACAGGTAATGCTCACCCAATTAGGGTCCAACCTTACCGGGTGTCTCCTCAAGCTAAAACTGCTATAGAACGGGAGATCCAGGATATGTTACAAATGGGTGTAATCCGCCCCTCTGAAAGTGCATGGGCATCTCCAGTGGTTCTAGTTCCCAAACCAGATGGGGAAATACGTTTTTGCGTGGACTACCGTAAGCTAAATGCTGTAACTCGCCCAGACAACTATCCAATGCCACGCACTGATGAACTATTAGAGAAACTGGGACGGGCCCAGTTCATCTCTACCTTGGACTTAACCAAGGGGTACTGGCAGGTACCGCTAGATGAATCTGCCAAGGAAAGGTCAGCCTTCATCACACATCTCGGGCTGTATGAATTTAATGTACTCCCTTTCGGGCTGCGAAATGCACCCGCCACTTTCCAAAGACTTGTAGATGGTCTCCTAGCGGGATTAGGAGAATATGCAGTCGCCTACCTTGACGATGTGGCCATATTTTCGGATTCCTGGGCAGACCACCTGGAACATCTACAAAAAGTCCTTGAGCGCATAAGGGAGGCAGGACTAACTGTTAAGGCTAAGAAGTGTCAAATAGGCCTAAACAGAGTGACTTACCTTGGACACCAGGTGGGTCAAGGAACTATCAGCCCCCTACAGGCCAAAGTGGATGCTATCCAAAAGTGGCCTGTCCCAAAGTCAAAGAAACAGGTTCAATCCTTCTTAGGCTTGGCCGGTTATTACAGACGATTTGTACCGCACTACAGCCAAATCGCTGCCCCACTGACAGACCTAACCAAAAAGAAACAGCCAAATGCTGTTCAGTGGACCGGAAAGTGTCAGAAGGCCTTTAACAAGCTTAAAGCGACACTCATGTCTGACCCTGTACTAAGGGCCCCAGACTTTGACAAACCGTTCCTAGTAACCACAGATGCATCCGAGCGTGGTGTGGGAGCAGTTTTAATGCAGAAAGGACCTGATCAAGAATTCCACCCTGTAGTGTTTCTCAGCAAAAAACTGTCTGAGAGGGAAAGCAACTGGTCAGTCACTGAAAAAGAATGTTATGCCATTGTCTACGCTCTGGAAAAGCTACGCCCATATGTTTGGGGACGGCGTTTCCACCTGCAAACCGACCATGCTGCACTAAAGTGGCTTCACACCGTCAAAGAAACTAACAAAAAACTTCTTCGGTGGAGTTTAGCTCTCCAAGATTTTGATTTCGACATCCAACACATCTCAGGAGCTTCTAACAAAGTGGCTGATGCACTCTCCCGTGAAAGTTTCCCAGAATCAACTGGTTAAAATTGTCCTTGAGATGTGGAAAATATTGTTAGTCTTTATGTACTTGGTAGTATATTTAGAGATGCATGTGTCTTATTAACTCTGTTTTCCTAGAGCTCCAGGAAGAAATCCCAGCCAGTGTTTCACCCTAGCTGAGATTTGGGGGGCGTGTCATAAATATAAAGGGAAGGGTAAACCCCTTTGAAATCCCTCCTGGCCAGGGGAAGCTCCTCTCACCTGTAAAGGGTTAAGAAGCTAAAGGTAACCTCGCTGGCACCTGACCAAAATGACCAATGAGGAGACAAGATACTTTCAAAAGCTGGGAGGAGGGAGAGAAACAAAGTTTTTGTGTGTCTGTCTGTAGTCGTCTTGGCCGGGGACAGAACAGGAATGGAGTCTTAGAACTTTTAGTAAGTAATCTAGCTAGGTATGTGTTAGATTATGATTTCTTTAAATGGCTGAGAAAAGAATTGTGCTGAATAGAATAACTATTTCTGTCTGTGTATCTTTTTTGTAACTTAAGGTTTTGCCTAGAGGGGTTCTCTATGTTTTTGAATCTAATTACCCTGTAAGATATATACCATCCTGATTTTACAGGGGGGATTTCTTTATTTCTATTTACTTCTATTTTTTATTAAAAGTCTTCTTGTAAAACACTGAATGCTTTTTCATTGTTCTCAGATCCAAGGGTTTGGGTTTGTGGTCACCTATGCAAATTGGTGAGGCTTTTTATCCAACATTTCCCAGGAAAGGGGGGGGTGCAAGTGTTGGGAGGATTGTTCATTGTTCTTAAGATCCAAGGGTCTGGGTCTGTAGTCACCTAGGCAAATTGGTGAGGCTTTTTACCAAACCTTGTCCAGGAAGTGGGGTGCAAGGTTTTGGGAAGTATTTTGGGGGGAAGGACGCGTCCAAACAGCTCTTCCCCAGTAACCAGTATTAGTTTGGTGGTGGTAGCGGCCATTCCAAGGATAACGGGGGTAATATTTTGTACCTTGGGGAAGTTTTGACCTAAGCTGGTAAAGATAAGCTTAGGAGGTTTTTCATGCAGGTCCCCACATCTGTACCCTAGAGTTCAGAGTGGGGGAGGAACCTTGACACATGCCATGGCAATATCCAACAAATTATTACCCTCATTTTACAGATGAGGATCTGAGGCTCAGAGTGACTAAGGTCATGTCTGTTCTGCCAGGCAGTTCACATTAATGGGGCAGTGTGAATAGCAGTGCAAACCAACATGCTGCACTGTAATTCCCCGCTGTGGGCGTGAACTTAAAGTCCTGAGCTGGCACTAAAGTAGGACTACCTTTAAGTTCATGCCTGCATAGGGGAGTTATAGCACAGCCCTTTGGTGAACACTGCTATTCACAAACCCTTCATCCAAACTTCAGAGCAGTGTAAACTTGCTCTTTGTGACTTGCCCAGAATCTGCAACACGGAATTGAACCTCTGTCTCCTGAGTCCTAGGCTAGTGCCCAAACCACTGGACTATCCTTCCTCTCTAGATGCATGTTTCCTCCAGTCACATTTAAGTCCTGTCTAGCTGGGTGATTGCCTCCTCTAGTGTTCCATTGCAGTCATCTGAAGTGCTTTTGTTAACAGCTCTGTGGGGTAAAGAGGAGAGAAGATGGCAGAGTGTTCTGAAGGATCTAAGAATCTGGAACTTTCCTCTTCACCAGATCCTGGGTTTGACAATGTTGAGGACACACTATGTGTCTATACTATTTTTCTTCCTGGATGTGGGTGAGGGGAGCAAGTTAGGTTTTTTAAAAATCTTATTTAGTGTACTTTGTTAATATTTATTTTAAAAGAACATGTAATGCCCTTGGAGTTGGAGGTGAGACCAGGATACATTTAAGTAAATAAAATAAATACAACTTAGTGATCATTTACTATTGTGCTGCTGTCATCGTTGTTGATACTGCAAGTCACAAGGGGAAATTAATTTCTATTGCAGATTCTTTATCCGCTGTCTGTGTCCTCAGATTTATCTCCTAGTATATCCCCTGAGAAAAGTCTGTGTGCTCTGCAGAGGATGCATTTTAATTCCTGATACAATGCCAGTGTAATCCATGTTTCTGATGTTAAAAGGCTTTGGTTACCTTTTATTCTATTGAAGGTTTTCTACACCGCAAGCGTATCTTCCTTTTGCACAGAATATCCTTACTCATACTTCATTGAACTAACACATTCTGGGCCAATTTTGCTCCTGTCATGTGATGAAGTTCTTTCATGTGACATCACAGGACGTGCTCAGACAACCTTATACAAACACGCCTAGGGTACAATCAGATCCTGGATGGATTGTCTTCCGGGAGTGCTACAGCCTCCTGCTCAAACACATCATCTCTCCTAATTCATTAGCAAGCCAAAGAACTCACTCAGGACTGTGCATAGTCAATACATGCTTTGGAGTTATTATTTCATTGGTATAGCGCCACTTCTTGCCAGAAGAGGGATGCAACTTTGAGTGTGCAATAATGTGCTCAAACTGCTTCTATCAGATGCTATGGGTGTTTACTCAAACTGATCCTGAACTTGTGCATGTGATCATAATCTGACCATTGCAGAAATCATATCCCAAGAACTGAAAATCTCCAAAATAAAGTCAAACACAGGCAATAGCAAAATTCTGGGCCTTGTTTGTACGTGTGTGTGTTTGTTTTTTAAATAAAAACATCTTTCACCATTGAAGAGATGTCCTCGTTAAGCTAAAGGTCACAGCTACAGACATAGCCATGAAATCACTCTTTTAAAAGTGTGATCAACTCTCAAAACAACTTTTTTACTCATTGTAAGTGTAATGACTGTAAGATGCAAATGCCCTGGTCAACAGCACGAGAATTGGTTGTGTTAGATCCGACATAATGGTCTTGTATCTAACAATGAGCAGATCGTGACTGTGAGGGGTCCAGAGCCTTCTTGAAAGCAAACTAAAAAACATCGACCATCAATTCCCTGAGTTCTGCGGAACAGAACATTACAGAAAAAAGGTCTGTAGGAGAATAAAGGGGCCCTTTTAAATTATGGTAAGAAAAAAACATTTTTCTTGTTGAAAATGTGTTAGAGCTTTCAAAAAACATACGTAATAAAAATAAACACTGGGAAACTGTGGAAAAGCTAGAAACACGTATCTTAAAGTTAATATATCACCATGGTAATCCCATGTGTGTATAGCTTTGTAGTCCACAGTTACATGCATAATACTCTATCTTTGGCTACCTGCCCTTAAAAAAGAGTATTGCAATGTTCTACATAAGTGGTCAAAACCACTGTCTTTTACACTAGCATTGCTTCCATGACTGGCATAATTATTCTAGAAAAGTGTGTGTGTGAGAGAGAGAGAGAGAATTTGTTTAGAGACTGCCAGTGTCTTGACAAATAATTATAGCGCCTCCCCAATACCAAATCCAGTCAACAGTAGTTGCTCAGCTGCATGGGTTTGCTTTTTAGACAGATCATTTTTTTCTAAATATATTTAGGATGGAGTATGGGAGAGGGAGGGGGGAGATGCTGCTGCTGCTGAATGTTAAATGCAAAGCACTTGGCTCTGATAGGCTAAGGGGAAGTGGTTACTCTGCCTATATAAACTGACAACAGCATCCTCTGTGCTTTATAACTGTCACAGGGGAGCAGAGAAAGAGGGAGTGGAGAAGGAATCTCACCAACTGGCTGTAAGTAACATTCTTTGTCCTTGTAGCATCATGCTTAATAAATCCAAGAAGATAAATGCTTGGATTAATTCAACAGTTTGTTACTTCGCCTTAGAGTTCAGCTAATTAATTTTAAATATCCAGCCTATTTTATTTTAGAAAAGTAAATTGGAAGCACAAAAGACATTTGCATTTTTTAAAGCTAAGTTTGCACAGGTTAGTGTGTGCCTCTTGTTTTGTATTTATTCATGCAGAGATAGAACAATCCCAATGTTTTGGTTTATGCGTATGTATGTGTGACAGCCTTATGCAAAAATTAATAGGCTGCCAATCCAACTGCCACAGTTCTGGACAACCATGTAGACCTTTACAAATAAAACCAGATGTTTCTCTTCTGTATCTTCTTAATAAGAAAAAAAATCTATTTTGTTTCTATATGTGACATTCTTAAAGTGAACCTATCCTCCAGGAAAAGCAGTAGGATTTTTTTAATGGAAAATTAGCAAACTGCAAAAGCTGAGCAACTCAGAATGAAAGCTAAATGAGGTAACTTTGTATACTGACAAGGAAAATGGAAAGTACTAAATAGTGAAAAGTAGGAGCCACCTTACGCATGCATAACTCCTGTTAAAGACAATGGATGCAGAAGCAATTCAGGATCAGGTCAATTGTGTTGCCTGTAAATTTAAACCTGTTTGTGTTTGCCTCTATTTCACGCAGAACATCTAATAAAGGGCCTTCTCTTGCAGTTCTTAGTGAGACAACATTTACTTCAATGGGAATTTTGTCCAAGAAAAGATTGCAAATCAAAGGTGTAATCCTCTTGCCATTAAATTCAATGGCTAAAATCCCAAAGACTCAAGTGGGGCCATATGCAGAGCTCAAGCCTTTAATTTACATTGGATTCTGCAACAAATGGGCAGAAGGATAGATAACACGTCATTCTACTCTACTGAAAATAAATGTATAAAGTTATCATGATACTTTGAGCCTATGCTGTCCTCAGTTGTTGAAATGTGTATGCTGTTTTAGATGTTATTAATATGTTTAATCTATAGGGCTTTCTGTTCAGTGTTGTTTGCGGGGGACCCCTCCCCCCTCAAGTAAGATACATGTATATGTATGTCTCCTATCTGCATTTAATAATCTCAGTCCTTGATTTTAGCGTTTTTGTTGCTTTGCTTTGTGCTTCAGAATGGGTCTGTTGAATTAGAGACCAGGTAGGTGGTATCCGTTCTTTCTCTCTACTCAGAAATTTCCTGGCACGCCCTAATAAACTATAAGTGGGTTTAAAAAATAACCTTATCAACCAGAAACAGAATTTAAAGAAACCACAATTCTGTTGTTGATATTTTGTCAATGTGTACATAAAAATAACATGCATACTGTAATTGGAAGCAAATTTAGGCAATAATAATCAGAAATAGTTATAGCTATAAATGTATTGCCTAAGTTTGTCTCCATATATATGTATGTTTTATGAATATCTAAAAATGCGTGGTGCTCTTCTTACTGCTTTTTAAGGTAAATAGAAAATAAGTTCAACGAGGTGTCTGGTGGCAATAAGTTGTGAATGAACTTCACATACTCAGTACATACAAGCTAGGGACTAGAAACAATTCTTCTAGAGTTTCAAACATACACTATTAAGATAAAATGTTGATGTGTTGTAATGTTCTAATTGTAAGGCAACCAGATACTGCTTGGTCAAGCTGGCAAAAGGCTATTATGTCAAGCTTAGGTTGTATAGTATATAATACAATATCTAATGATATACTCAGGAAAAAATCTAAAAACTAAAGAACTTTAACTTTTATATGTATATATAATGTAAATGCCATACAGTGACTGACCTTGATCGTACCTAGGATGCAGTGTCATTGTAGCTGTGTTGGTCCCAGGATACTAGAGACACAAGGTGGGTGAGGTAATATCTTTTATTGGATTAACTTCTGTTTGTGAGAGAAACAAGCATTCGAGCTTACACAGAGCTCTTCTTCAGATATCCTGCTGCCTGAAGTGACTCAAGAGTGTGAGTGCCAACCTCCGGGCAGGCTGTTAGGTAGCAGGGAACAATCCCCAAATTGTTTGAGTTCTGTACTTAGATTTCAACAACCACTTAATGCCAAGTGTAAACTCCCCAGGCACTATAACAGCCTAAATATGGAATCACAGATAGTCCCCTTGGGGACTCTGATCTCTCTCATTACCAGCTGAGCGTATCTTTGTGATAGATGGTCCTTCCATCAAGAATCGCAACAATATTTAAGTTACTCCCAGTTCCAAAGGACCAGTCACTTACCCCAGGTCAATTGCCCCTTAGATCTTTATAGCGAACGTAATACTTATAGCCATCCTAAAATAAATTAGATGAAGATTTATTAAACAGGAAATGGAAATGAGTTATTAGCAAGGTTAAAACAGGTAAACATATATACAGAAATGAGTTACAATCTTAAATTTCAAACCGTAATAGAAGCTTCTATAATAACCAAGCTCTGTATGACCTGTAGGGTCAGCCCAAGCTAAGCCCTGGGGGCGTCTTGTTTATGCCTAGTAAACGTTGCCACCCAGAGTCAAAACAGCATAGAAATACAGTTCTTTCTTGCTCCCACTGAAGCCAATAACAAGACTTCATTATCTCTAGTGGAGCATGGTTGGGCCTCAACAGCAGATGATATATGATGGTGACACATGCCCATAGATCTCTGTTGAATCTCTGGAGACTAATGAAGCTCAAGTAGAACACATTTTTGGTAATATTGCACTGTGATGGGGTAGTCTGCCATGGAGGGCAGTAGTGCCTAGTTGTCAGCCTCCCCCACCACCTGGCTTGGCCCTTTAAAGATTGGGAAGGGTTCAACAGATACATATAGAGACCTAAGGATCCTGGGAATGAATGATGATTAAGGAAGGAATTTGGAGGCTGTACCTCCAAGGGCCTGAAACCTTGCTGAGAAGGCAGGGCAAGGCTCCCCTCTCACCCAACCAATTGGGAAAAGGTTGGGAAAAGGGGAGCAGCATAAAGGCTGCCTCCTCTATCACCGCAGACAGATACTGACAGCGGAAGGCTGGCCAGCTGAACCCTCTAGAGTGGGAGGCTAACTGGGAAGTATGCTCAGATTCCTCTAAGCCAATGGGGCCTCGGATACAACCCCAGTCCCAGAAAGAGAACTAAAGGGGAATTCATGTTTACAGGAGAGAGATACTGATTGTTTTAAAGCAAAGGGCAGAGAGCTGCTAGCAGTACAATTCAGCTTTTACTGGGAAGAACTGAGACTGGATTTTAGGAAATGCTTCTTTAGCTGGTCCCAGGAGGTATAGTGAGGAGCTGCAAAGTTGAGGCAGGCACAGCAGAGTCTGCAGGTCTTGTGAAGAGGATGGTGAGCGAGCTGAAAGTAGGAGCAGCCCAGAGAAAATGGGGGAGGGATTGAAGGAATGGTCCTTAGCCACCTAAAATGGGTCCTGGGGCTGGAACCGAGAGGAGGTGTGGACCCTTGGTTCCCCTAGCTCTCCCACAAGAGGCGAAAAATGGGTGTCAAGAATAAAAGAAGCTAAGCAAGTGCCAGGCAGAGGCCAGAGATGATCTTAAAAGTCATTAGATTTTGAGTTTTCTATTTTCTGTTAACCTCCAGAAAGGGGAATGGACTGAGCAGTGACCTGGCTGGAGGGCTAGGCCACATACATTGTCAGACTGTTGTGGCACTAGGATAACTGAAAGGAGTGTTAGGCTAAGAAAATCCCTGTAACACTGCACCTGGACACTGGGAGGTACTCTGGAGGTGAGAGGCACAATGACATGCACTTATATACCTGGCATTCTATCTACCAGGTTGGGTTTGTTAGTGAATTAGGGCACTGAAGTATGCAGATAGTGTTTAGGAAATGGTAGCGGGAGAGAGGGAGGCACACAGACAGAAAGGTTAGTGAGCTGTGTCAGGAATTATAGTAGGTAGAACTTTGATCTCCATAGTAGTTCAGGGAGATGTAGCTATTTTCTAGGGAAATTTTGAAAGGCCAATTGAAGAGAATCATGCAGATCAACCTCAAAATAAATAAATGCTCTCTCAGAAATTATAGCTGTTCCCTCAGAACCAAATATTAAAGATGCTGAGTGCCTCCTGAAATGCACGGCATGGGCCCAACAGGCCTGCAACTGACAGAAGTTGGGAATACCTGAACTTCTCCCAACAGCAACTGTACAGGATGGGGCCTTCATTGTTTGTGACCCAAGTAAAAAGAGACCACTCTCAGACATGAGAGAGAACCTGTGCTTGTGAAATTTCCAGCCAAACTGTGCAAACTCAAGTCCCAAACCTGCAATTCTTGTGCATTCAGAAGTCTATTGACTTGAAAAATGTGGAAACGATAAATAAGTCTTTACATTTTGGGGGGCTTATCTCCCTGAACCTGGACTCTGAAGTTTTTTTGAGGTATCCTGTTGCTTCTCACCAATTCATATCCTGTATACTGAAGCAGTTTTGTGATAAAGGTCAGCTCTCTTTCCATTGTGCTATTGCCCCCAGAGTACTTTTTGTGTGAAATATGTAGTGCCACCAGGGTAGCTTTCAAGGATTTGTTTTGCTGTGATCCTTGTGGCAGAGCTCATCCACTGTAATGGAGATTTCAGTTTTCTAGGTGTGGTTAACAGGGCAAAGTGATTTATTTAATCAGAGTCATATATATTGTATTATCAACAGTTCAGAAGGAGAGCCAAAAAGATTATGTGGGTTCAAGATGGTGCTGTAAATCCCAGAAGAACTAAGATAAAGTAAGAGGGGAAAGAAGTGTGACTTTAAATGACCCATGTCATTTACAGTGGACGAGAAGCTGGATATGAGTCAGCAGTGTGCCCTTGTTGCCAAGAAGGCCAATGGCATTTTGGGATGTATAAGTAGGGGCATAGCGAGCAGATCGAGGGACGTGATCGTTCCCCTCTATTCGACATTGGTGAGGCCTCATCTGGAGTACTGTGTCCAGTTTTGGGCCCCACACTTCAAGAAGGATGTGGATAAATTGGAGAGAGTCCAGCGAAGGGCAACAAAAATGATTAGGGGACTGGAACACATGAGTTATGAGGAGAGGCTGAGGGAGCTGGGATTGTTTAGCCTGCAGAAGAGAAGAATGAGGGGGGATTTGATAGCTGCTTTCAACTACCTGAAAGGGGGTTCCAAAGAGGATGGCTCTAGACTGTTCTCAATGGTAGCAGATGACAGAACGAGGAGTAATGGTCTCAAGTTGCAGTGGGGGAGGTTTAGATTGGATATTAGGAAAAACTTTTTCACTAAGAGGGTGGTGAAACACTGGAATGCGTTACCTAGGGAGGTGGTAGAATCTCCTTCCTTAGAGGTTTTTAAGGTCAGGCTTGACAAAGCCCTGGCTGGGATGATTTAACTGGGAATTGGTCCTGCTTTGAGCAGGGGGTTGGACTAGATGACCTTCTGGGGTCCCTTCCAACCCTGATATTCTATGTGTTCATGCTTAAATCTTGTGCATTTCTATTGATCTCGGAGTGGTAGTTGATAGAACGGTTCAGGAGTTTTCCATTAAAAATGTTTTTGATAGAAAATGTAACTTCTTCAAATTTTTCCACAGGAAAATTTTGATTTTGATGAAATTTCCTGATTCTTTTCAGATGGGAAAAAAATTGAAATTACATCTTTTGTTTTGGGTAGGGTCAACCTGAATTTAAATATTTCAGTTTGTTGAATTGAATCAAAACAATTTTTGGTCAGTTAGATATTAATCTGTGTCAATTTGTACTGCCATGAAGCCTCCTGAGAGTTGTAATTTAGGTGTCTCATGCCCCATTCTCCTCTATGTGTGTGTCTACACAGAAAAGAAAAACCCATGGCTGGCCCATGCCAGCAGACTTGGGTTCCTGGGGCATAGGCTGTGGGGCCGTTTCATTGCTGTGTAGACTTCCAGGGTAGGGCTGGAGCCTGGGCTCTAGCGTGAGCCCAGATATCTGCACAGCAACGAAACAGACCCACAGCCTGAGCTCCATGAACCCAAGTTGGTTGGCATGGGCCAGCCGCGGGTGTCTAGTTGCTGGGTAGACCCTATGAGCTAGGCTTCCTGGTTGGACTACATCTCCCATGATGCACTGTGGTCTCCCATCTTCTTTAACTGCCATGGTGCATCAGGGGAAAAATAATGCAGCCAGGAAGCCTGGCCCATAGAAAGGAAGGGGCCATGAAGCACCAGAACTACAACTACCATGAGGCACCACAGAAGATACAGTGCAATAACATTTTAACATTTCTGAATCAAAATTTTTCAGAACTTTCCATTCTACAAAAAATGTCAACTCTTTGTCATGATTTGGGATGAAAATAAATGTTGAAATACAGTATTAAAACAAGCAAGCAAACCAATACAATGCTTTTTCTGGCCAAGATTGTACCTGAAGGCACAACCCTGCACAATCCCAGGATTAGCCCTATTTTGCCTCAGTCACCCATCCTAGGCCCAATTTCCTCCAGCTTTCCCCTTGCTTGGAGTAATCTGCTGCTGGCCTATACAAGGAAGCACAACACTTCTTCCAGCTCCCTGGCACACAAAGTTTGCAGGCTATACCATCCATTTGGATGGTGCAGCTTGCCCTACTGGAGCCTTTGGACAGCTTCACAGGCAGGGACAGAGGGGTAGCACAGCAATGGCGCGCTGGGGCTATTTACATCCCCAAAGGCACCCAGATAGAGCAGTCCTTGCAGCTCCCCAGGACAGGATCTTCCTAGTTTTTTTGTGGGGTAGAGAGTAGACTAATTACTGTCCTTCCACAACTGTGCAAAGGCCAGGGATGATTTAGCCCATTGCTTCCTCACATTACAACTAAAATTTGTATACCTGAAAAATGAATTTTGTAATAGGTGGGTAGAAAAGATTAAATAGGCTGAATAGAAACACAGAAGTTGGGAAGGATCGTCCATCCCCAGATCACCTGTAATGACAAGATATTGATCATGCTGGCTATGATCACCTAATGATGATTCCATTCTCATTGCTCTAGGGAAAGGGTAAAATCCCTGTAGGTCCAGAGCAAACTCTATATCTCAGAGACAAGTTAATATACTCTAAAAGTGAAATCCTGGCCCCACTGAAGTTGGCAGCAAAACTCCCATTGACTTAAATGAGGTCAGGATTTCACACCAAATCTGCATTTTAGTAAAAGGGCTCAAACCACAGAGTTTGGAGCTGCAGATGGATCCAAACATCCCCAAGCTTTGGATCTAATGTCCCACTGCTCAAGTTGGAATAAGTGTCCAGAACACAACTTATACTATTAATGTAAATGAGACTTAATTGTATCATCATCAGAATAATCCTACAGAGAATCAGAAAGGTGTAAAGATACCTTTGAATTAAAAGAAATGTCAGCTCCCAAAGAAAATCCTGTTATAAGGAAACCTTACAACATGTCACAGATTAATAACTATAATATTAAAATAATTGGTGATGAGAGAATATATGCAAATAAATTGATATTCATAGAATGTTGCTGAATTCATGCCCTTTACATTGTTTTTTGGGAAAAGATAATGTCATGTGAAGAAATGTGATACTAAGAAAAAGCAGAAGAACAAAGAGCTTGTGGCAGATGAGCAGTACCACTGTCTGTTCTGGCACACATGGATAGTTCACTGGACATAGAGATGCTGACTGAAATGTTAAACTGAATTAATACATGCTTAAAAGTACACAAGAAATATCCATGGTCAGTGATGAATACATACAGGGCCAAATTCTGAAGTCCTTACTCAGTTTGTTTTATATGGTCCTCACTCAGGCAAAACTTCCATTACCTTGGCGAACAAGAGTTAAATTTCCATACAACTTCCTACAACTTCCATATCTACGAAGTTTTAGACTGGGAAGAGAAGAACATGTACTACTCATGTGGCTTTTAAAGTATGCTATAACTACGAACTTATAAAATAAGGTTATAAAACAATCAGAATATGGATCCGGGTAGTACAAACTGAGGGCTATATTGGGGGTATTTTGCAAGCAATAAAATATGTAGTTTTCTTTTAGAGAAAAGCTCTAAACTAAGGAAGCATCAGGCTGACCACTGAGCTGTGTTTGTATTGTTTCAGCAGATGTATATACTGGCTAATGGTTTATGTTAATTTATTTAGCAACAGATTGATAGAACTACCATTCAAACACTCAGTGTGCCTGTCATAAATATAAAGGGAAGGGTAAACACCTTTAAATCCCTCCTGGCCAGAGGAAAAACCCTTTCACCTGTAAAGGGTTAAGAAGCTAGGATAACCTCGCTGGCACCTGACCAAAATGACCAATGAGGAGACAAGATACTTTCAAAGCTGGAGTGGGGGGAGAAACAAAGGTTCTCTCTGTCTGTGTGTCGCTTTTGCCGGGACCAGAGCAGGAATGCAGTTCAGAACTCCTGTAAAGGGCTAATAAGCAATCTAGTTAGATATGTGTTAGATTCTGTTTTGTTTAAATGGCTGATAAAATAAGTTGTGCTGAATGGAATGTAGATTCCAGTTTTTGTGTCTTTTTGTAACTTAAGGTTTTGCCTAGAGGGGTTCTCTGTGTTTTGAATCTGATTACCCTGTAAGGTATTTACCATCCTGATTTTACAGAGGTGATTTTTACTTTTTCTTCAATTAAAATTCTTCTTTTAAGAACCTGATTGCTTTTTCATTGTTCTTAAGATCCAAGGGTTTGGGTCTGTGTTCACCTATGCAAATTGGTGAGGACTGTTATCAAGCCTTCCCCAGGAAAGGGGGTGTAGGGTTTGGGAGGATTTTGGGGGAAAAGATGTTTCCAAGCGGGCTCTTTCCCTGTTATATATTTATTAGACGCTTGGTGGTGGTAGCAATAAAGTCCAGGGGCAAAAGGTAAAATAGTTTGTACCTTGGGGAAGTTTTAACCTAAACTGGTAAAAATAAGCTTAGGGGGTTTTTCATGTAGGCCCCCACATCTGTACCCTAGAGTTCAGAGTGGGGCAGGAACCTTGACACTGCCATTGCCAGCATATCCCTGGTTACTATTTGAAATTCTGAGTCATAAAGCCCCTTGGGTTGCAGAGAAGATACACTGTTTGCTCAGTGACTGTCTTTCAGATGGGAGATCAAACTCAAGATCGGCCATCAGAACCATACAAAAAGAGAGGCCATACTGACTAGAGTCATTTTACTTTTTGTAAGCTAAGAACATCTAGATACCAGATCGGGGAAAGCGGTCCTAAGTTAGCCCCAGTATTGTCCATCTCAGTAAGGCATAGAGAGCTGGTATTAAGCACTTAAGTTACTTGTGTTTAACAATTATATAACTCTAACACAACAGGAACCAGTCTCTGGTTTTGGCTGCAGGCTGTAGCTTCCTGTAGTCCAGAACTTTGCTTTCCTTAACACAGCACTTGTACATGACAGTCGTGGCTGCTCCACATGGACTCCGATTCCTCTTTGGTAGCATCAATGTATTTATCCAAGGGTGTTTATTAGTGATCTCTTTCTTTTTCAGCTTATGAGACAATGCTTGCTGTGATACTATAAAGACTCAATTACTGAACCAAAAGATTCTACCTCTTTTCAAGACTTCAGCCAATTACGAACTACCAACACAGATAATTTATATCTAAGTAAGTTACTTGTGTTCTATTAACCAGGTGATGCTCAGGTTTTTCCTAATATAGTTAATCTCTTACAAAGCTAATACCTGATTGTGTGTGTGTGTGTGTGATCTAAGCATGATAGTCACTTGTTTTCAAAATGCAGAACTGTGTTTCACCAACCAGTTCCACTCTGGATACTGAGAAACAACTCCGTGAATATGAACGAGTGATTGTAAAGAACTCAGAACATTTAAGCACTGTACAATGGGCTTGACCCTGCATTATCTAAGCACTCAAAACCTACATTGGCAACGCAGCAGCGGAAATTGTGTGTGTGCAAAGATTACAGGATCAGGCTCTCTCTGAGTATAGCTGATTATTAGCATTATTTATTAATCATTATTATTAATTGTAGTAGTCCCAGAATTCCCATTAAGGATAAGGAGTTTAAAATGAGCTGTATGACATGAGGCAACAGGTGGATATCACACAGACAGGGGGAGTGGAATACAACACTAAAATCATTGTGATTATTGTGGTAAGTCTGACACCCCCTCTGTCTAGCCCTTGTCTTTTAATATGGCACTATATCCTATATGTTGTATAATGCTGGAGCTGAAAGGATGATGTGTGTGCCACTGGTAGTGGGGATTGAACTTGTGTGACCTCTTGTGCTTAATGCGTTAGCCTCCACTGCCTGAGCTGAAAGAATCAGCTTTGTTAATCAAGGCTGTAGCAGGCTCAGCAACTTCTCTGTGTTCCAGCCACCCATTGAGGGGGACAGAACGCCACACTAAATGGGTGTGGGTTGTATATGTGTACCAATAAACTAAGAATCAGCTAGATGTCTTCCAATGAGGCCAGCTTCAGTTTTTAGATACCTAAATAAGTGGCCAATTTTAAGAGATTCGTTCAAAAGTGACTTCTCTTTCTCCTTAGGTTTTTCTGATATTGATGCTTCCAGCGCCAGTTAGCATGGATACCACAGAGTTCCGAAAGAGAGGGAAAGAGATGGTGGACTACATTGCAGATTACTTCGAGCAGTTAGATAAGAGACAGGTGTATCCTGATGTGGAACCAGGATACCTGAGACCCCTCATTCCAGACTGTGCACCTCAGGACCCTGAGACCTTTGAGGATGTCCTTAAAGATGTTGAAAGGATAATCATGCCAGGGGTAAGAACATCTTGAAACAAAGTTACAGCATATTATAAAGCCTATGGGTGAAATCCAGGGCCCAGTGAGCTCGATGGCAAAACTCCCATTGACTTCTGTAAGGCCAGGATTGCACCCTAATTTTTTATACTTACATATGACAAAGCACTTGACACAGTTAATGTTTCTATTCTTATTAGAAACTATCTCTCCTATATTTGTGCTTCAAAGGGCCAGTTCTTGGAATTAATCTCCTCGACCCTAGATAGGACTAGAAAAGGCATGTTTCATCACTTTCATTTTTATCTGACCTGTAGCTGATATGCTTTCTACTCCTAAAGAACACTAGATCTTTTATAAACCAGGATTTTTATCCATAACATGCAGTACATAAAACACTTGTTTGAATTTCTTGTTTAAATGTCAAGACTCTCACATGGCTTTTCTTTTTATTACTAGGTTGACTAGAAAAGATTTTTCCACCTATTTAGCCTGTTAACTTACTCCCATAAATATTGGCTTCTTCCAACATCTTTTAATGCAGATGACCCCTATCTAAATATCACCTTCTGGATCAGTGTTGAAACGGACAATGCAAGACACAGCAATTGATAGTGTCTCAACTCTCTGACTCCCTTTTGCTGTTATCTTAGGACTGGCTGTCATTCTTCTTTTAAACCCGAGCTCATTTCTCAAGGTCTCTGGGCAGGTTCAGAGGTGAGTGAGTGGTTAGTAAACCCAAAGGGCATGGCTACACTAGAGCGCTTACAGCAGCGCAGCGGTGCTGATGCAGCTGCACCATCATAAGCTCTCTACTGTGGCCACTGTAAGCTGACGGGCGAGAGTTCTTCTGTTGGCTTAATTACTCCAGTCTCCGCGAGTGGCAGTAGCTATGTCGGTGGGAGAGGTTCTCTTGACAACATAATGCTGTCCACACCAGCGCTTATGTTAGTGTAACTTATGTCGCTCAGGGGGGTAGTTTATTCATACACCTGAGTGATAAAAGTTATGCTGACATAAGCTGCAGTGTACACACTGCCTTGGCCAGGGATTTCACCCTGTGCTCTTACAGAGGAAGTGAACTGGGGTTACTTCTGAAACTTACATAGCCTCTTTTGAGATAGATAAAGTTCTTGTGACTGGGATAATACTAAATATGGAACCAGTGTAGTGTAAACTTGATTAGTTAGTATATTGTTGTGATAAATTTGATCCCTTTTCATGTGCCAGTGTAAATATTTGTCCATCTGATACACTTTATCTGAACCGATTACTGTGGCACCTGCTGTCTTTTCACAAGCAAACCGAACTCAGTGGGAGTCTTTCCATTAAGTTCAAGGATCAAGCCCTAAACACAGCTGAAATGCCCACAGCAAAAGCACTGTGAGTAAGAGAATTTGTGACCAAGGCGTGGAACTATAGCTCACAGTTACCCAGGTAGTCTTGTCTCTGTATACACCTATACTGAGCAATATAATTATGTGGGTGTTTAGGTTTAATCCTATATATGCACTGTGGAGCAGATGCTCAGCTGATGCAAATTGTCACAGTTCCATTGATTTCAATGCCAATTACACCAGCTGCAGATCTGCCACATAGATTTTTATATAATTAATGAAATTTAGAACTGTTCAGGAATGGGAATTTCCATTCCATGAAAAACTTTGAGATTTTGAAAATTGTTTATTTTCCAATTCAGAATAAAATAAAAAAAAGCTTTGAAATTTTCTGCAAAAAGGAATTTTTTTTAAAACATCATTTTGGATCATTTGGAATGTAAAGTTTTGATAAATGTTTCATTCTGACTTTGATTTTTTAAAATAAATTTCAATTTCAATAGCATCATCAAAACATGTAGGAAATTTCATCAAAACCAATATAGTCCTGATGAAATGACATTTTCTGATTGAAAAGCCAATTATATGAAATGTAATGTTATTTTAATCACATAAATGCCAGACATTTCTGAATCAAGGTTCCCATAGTAAGCTTGACTCTGCATTACTTGTATATATTAATGACAAAAGTCTCTCGAAATATTGGCCAAGGTAGTCCATTATTAACCAAATATAGAATAGTAAAAATTGCCTGTACTTTCTTTAAACAGAGACATATGTAACATTCTTTGTTACTCTGGGAACAGTTTATCAGTTTATTTTTTTAGGATTTTTTTAAGGTGGAGGGAGATAAATTGCATCTTATTTCCCTTCTCATCTCAACCCTTCTTCACCCCAAAATCGCTGAAACTCCTTGCAATAATACTGGGTTTGTAGACAGTATTTTTCAATGATAGCAGTCAAAACATCTTACAATTCGCTATATTTGCTGTATTCTTTTTACCCATGGGGGAACTGAAGCCCAGAATGGTAAAATGACTTGACTGAAGTCTCACAGCAGGTCAGTGGCAGAGATGAGACTGGAACCCAACTGTCTTGTCTCCCACTCCCATGCCATATCCACTGTAAGGATAAGACCAATGTATTTTGGTGGGTCTCTGTGGCTATCCCTGCCACACAGACATTCCCTAGGCAAAAAAATAAAAACGGTGGCTTCACTGAAGAATGGCAAGAATCAGTGGCAACGTATGATAAGTATAGAGTGTCTATTCCCCTCAAGGTTCACACAATAGAATAGTAGGGTTCTGTGAGTCAATAGGGGTAAACCTTCTTCTGGAAACACCCGTATATTAGTTAAATTGGAGAGGGATCTTCAAAAGAGAGTTTTCACAATAAAATCATGCATAGGTGCCAACTCCATTAGTGGGTGCTCAGCACCCATCGGCAGTCCCGCCAATCAGCTCCGATCAGGAAAGGGGAGGAGCGAGAGTGGGGTGTAATCGGAGGAGGGGGTGGGGCAGGGGCAGGAAGAGGTGGGGTGGAGCTTTGGGGGAAGGGGTGGAGTGGGGGTGGAGCCTGGGGCAGAGCAGGGGTGGGGCACCGCTGGGGAAGTGAGGAAGCCTGCACCTGTAAGATCATGGCTATTTTTTCCACTTTAAAACAAATCCCTCCTGCTTTGTGGTGACCAAAATGATTCAGTTCAACAGTAGGTACACCCACGCAACAAACGAGGATTTAATCCTTGTATGAAAGGTCTTTTGCTGAAGAAAGAACATCACAAAAAAACTTGGCACGGGTTAGGGGAAATCCAACAAATAAAATGTATTTGAGCAGCGTCAGGCTTAGTGTTGTTGAACCCAAGGCATTTGTAGCAACGTCTCTTTCCTCAATCTCTCTCTGACGGTTGTTTATCACTGTGAGGCTGATAGTAAAAGAAACATCTTCATCACATTCTTTGTGATATTTGCCTAACTGTCTCAATATCCATGTGGCAACTTCCACAGATGCACCTTGGCTTTTTCAGGGATAACAGCCCCCCCCCCCCCAGGTCAGAATTATTGTCCTTTTTCTTTTCACTGTGTGGTGCAGTTAGAATCTACTGTGTTTCATCAAGTAAATGGCTTGTAGCTAGTAGGCAGTTTAACTTGATTAACCCAAGATGAATGTCACATCGTTTTAAGGATCACGCAGGATTATAGCTCTGGTGATAATCACCTGCATTGCTGGCTGATTATGAATGTCACCATGAATCTGTGCATGTGGGTCTGAGACTGGTGACCATGGGAGTTTTTATGCTAGGAAGGAGCAAGCCTTTTACTGGAGTTTCTATGGCATTCATTCTTCATATGAATCTTTCAGCTTGTAATATTGTGTGCAAACCACTGGGAAACAATTTGTATTAATGCCACATGCAGCTTATGGGTGTTTTCATGGAAAAGGCTGCAAATGAGCAATATAGTTTTTCATATCTTAAATATTTTTGGGAAGGCTTATAGCTCAAGCCCTCCCTGGTCCCTCTGAAGACCCTAATCTTACCCTTGATCAGCTAGAACCTGGGGTTTGAGATTTCTGGTTTGTTTGTTTTTAATGGTTAGATTCTGGAATATTTCAATGTGTAGTGTGTATTTAATTAAAGATGTATCTCCTATTGGAAAGGGATTAGGTGACATAATTGGCCTTTCCCTTCTTTAAGTGAGTGTATTTATTGCTTGTTGCACAGCTCCTCATCCTTTTTCACAAACCTCCTCCCATGTAGCTGTTGAGTTGTACTTTGAGGCAATATTACCCATGAGGCATGCCAGGGCTATTTAAAAGGCTTTAAAATGGGGGAAATTAAGGGGCTAACAGATGGTACCAGGCGACAAGATGCTGCTTTCAACTGGTGAACTTGGAAAGTACAGTATATGCTATAAATGCTCTAAGTGATCACTGTCAGAAAGGCAGGATCCCTTCCTTTCACAGAAAGTAGAGGCCTGTCTACACTACAAAATTAAGTCGATTTTATCTAATTCGACCTCGAGGCTCCGAATTAATTAAGTCGATTGTGCGTGGCCACACCATGTCTCAATGGAGTGTGTCCTCGCTAGCAGTGCCTTCCTCAGTACACTAAGCAGTGCATTGTGGGTAGCTATCCCAAAGTACAGCTTGCCTCAGTGTGTTTTGGGAACTTTGTTCAATGCATCATGGGACCAAAACATTGTCACAGCAGAGAATGGGTACACTGCATTGGCATCCCATGATGCACTATGCTCAAAGGCAAACAGCCCTGTGGTTTTTGTGCCTTAAAACCGCCGCACATATTCCAATACCCCAGAAGCATGGAGCCTGCTCAGTTGTGCACTCTTGCTGTGAGCATCTCAAACACCTCACGCTTTCTCCTGCAGTATTTCCAGAGCCGAAGTAGGGTCCGCCGTGTGGAACATAGCGATGTCCTGCAAGCCGCCCTGCTGCAAGCCATTGAAAAAAACAATTCACAGTTGCTGCAGGCAGTCACAGAGCAGCTGCACTCTGTTGAGCGCCGTAACTGGTCCCGTGAAACAAGCACTGACTGGTGGGACTGCATCGTTTTGCAGGTATGGGATGATGAGCAGTGGCTGCGGAACTTCTGAATGCAGCCACCTTCCAGGAACTTTGTGCAGAGCTTTCCCCTGCCCTGCAGTTCAGCAACACAAAAATGAGAGCTGCTCTGACAGTGGAGAAGGGAGTGGGGATTGTTATTTGGCAACTTGCAACCCCAGACAGTTACTGGTCAGTGAAAAATCAATTTGGAGTAGGTAAATCAACCATGGGAGCTGCTGTGCTCCGAGTGTGCAGGGCCATTAATCGACTTATGCTACTAAGAGTAGTAAGTCTGGGAAATGTGCAGGACATAGTGGATGGTTCCTTAATTGCGGTAGGGTGATAGATGGCACACACATCCCCATCTTGGCACCAGACCACCTTGCCAAAGAGTACATAAACCAAAAGGGATACTTTTCAATGGTGTTGCAAGCACTGGTGGATCACAGGGGGCGTTTCACCGACATCAACATAGGATGGTCAGGAAAGGTTCATGATGCGTGCATCTTTAGGAACTCAGGTCTGTTTAAAAAGCTGCAATCTGGGACTTTCTTTCAAAACCACAAAATGAACATTGACAATGTTGAGATACCTATAGTTATCCTGTGGGAACCAGCCTAGCCCTTGCTCCCATGGCTCATGAAGGCATACACCGGCCATCTGGACAGCAGTAAGGAACAGTTCAACTATAGGCTCAGCAAGTGCAGAATGGTGGTTGAATGTGCCTTTGGTCATTTGAAAGGGTGCTGGAGAAGTTTACTAACAAGATTGGACCTTTGTGAAGAGAACATCCCCATGGTTATAGCTGCCTGCTGTGTGCTCCATAATATCTGTGGGGGGAAAAAAGGGGAGAAATTTTCTGCAAGGGTGGATAGTTGAGACAGATCTCATGGCAGCCATTTTTGAGCAGCCAGATACCAGGGCAATAAGAGGACCACAGCAAGGGGCACTGCATATCCGTGAGGCTTTGAAAAGCCGTTTCAATAATGAGTGACAGTAACGTGAGCGGCTTGTCTGCATTGTGCTTTCCCAAACCTTTACCTGCCTTGTATCACTGTCCCTGTAAAGCCAACTCCTGCCCTGCTTCTACTCAATAAAGAACATTTATTTCTCAAATCCATTTACTTTATTTAACAAAAATAAGTAAAGAGGAAGAACAGGAAAAAGAGGTAACCTTGGGGAAAAGGGTAAAGTTGTAAAGTTGGAACGTGAGAAACATTTTCAACTGTGTAACATAACACCACATTCCAGACCATCAAAGGTCTGAGAATGGTCTCCCTCTGTTCCTTGTACCCTCCCCCTGAGTTAAGTGAAAGGGATAATGGACTTTTCACCCATGCCTCATGGAACACTTCAGGGAGGGTGATTCTGCGCCAGGCGATGCTGGCTGGCTGTCCACCAGGGTCCGCAGGGGGACTCTACCCTCCTGCTTCTGTTCCTACAGTTCAACCAGACGCATCAACATGCCTGCTTGGTCCCTCATAATCCGAAGCATCTCATCCTGCGCCACACACTCTTGCTCATTGGAAGCTTTCCTGCTCTCCATGTCCATGTCTAACTTCTTGGACAGTGAAATCCTCCATGCTCTCAGATCTGTCTCAGCTGTCCCGGAGGCGTTCATTATCTCGGTGAACATGTCCTCCCGTGTTCTCTTTCTCCTCCTTCTAATCAGCAAAAGTCTGCTTTCAGGACACATTTCCAGCTGTCAGTTACGGGGAAAAATAAAGAAGCCACTGTACGTGACTAAAATGTTTCCACAGCAAGGCCGTTTTCATTTAAAAAAAAAACAACCAAACTCTTATTACACTAGGTGCAGCCAGAACATCATCAGAATCTGTAACCTTTCACTGTGCCGTTTTGCTGCTCCTGCCACGGTGAGTTGTGCCCTCCCCACCCCCTGGGTCATAGGTGACCTCACTTTTAATGAAGTTTATGGCAGGTTCATGTCGGGAGCAGAGGTAGCTAGTCGAACAATGGCCCTTCCCCATAGCATCACAGCAAGCTGTTTATGAATAGGGGATGGGGGCGGGGAGGGAACATTTTCACTCCCAAATTGCGGAATCTCTCATGTGGGGCCCCAGTCCCCTTTCAGCCACTTTAAACTACTTGCCGATCCATACCAAGCACAGTAAAGGCACATTAACAGCTGCGTGGTTTGGCAATCCGGAATGGGGGGGGGGGAATGGGGCGTGTCTATATGCCCTTTTTTTCTTATAAGAGCATTTTTAATGAGAACTTCCCCCATTTCCCCTAGGGGACCCTGTGTGATGTGACAATCTCCTGAGGGTAACAGAGGCAGAAAGGAAGGCGATGCTGCAAGTGTCTGGGTATAGACCCGGTCCTTATGCTGCTATGCTGTGTACCGCAATAATGCCAGCAGAATTAATTCAGGAATTCCGTGGGAAACTGTCCTGCCATAGTGGAAGAAATAAGAGTGCCCTGTCTAGAAACCTTCTGCCAAGGATTGCAGCGTACCACCATGAAAATTTCCTAGAGATATCCGTGGAGGATTCCCGGGCTATCCCAGTCCACATAAACAGTCTTTTCTGGGGGCCACCCTCTGCGTAGCTGGAGCGGCCTCTTCTAAGCAGAGAACCACAGCACCTCGTTTTTTCTTCTCAGTAAATAAGCGAAACCACCGAATTTATGTGCCTGCTAAAGTTTAACTGGACTTTGATTGTAACTGTATACTCAACAGAGGTGCCTTCCCTGGCATCACAGTCGGCCACCATGATGTCCTGCGACCCACAGGGCTCCACGGTTAAAAATATTTCCTGGCTCTCTGGGAGAATGGTGCCGCCTCTAGCCTGTCTCCCATTCTCCTCCTCATCCTCATCCACCATATCATCCTCCTTGTTGTCCCTAGACTCATATACCTGTGAGGTGTCCACATTATTTGTGGGGGTGCTGGTAGGATCACCCCCGAGAATCGCATGCAGTTCGTTGTAGAACCGGCATGTGTGGGGTTCAGCACCAGAAAGACTGTTCGCCTCTCTTGCCTTCTGGTATGCTTGGTGAAGTTCTTTTATTTTCACACGGCACTGCTGTGTGTCCCTCGTGTAGCCCTTCTCTCCAATTCCACGAGCGATCTTTGCATAAATGTCAGCATTTCTTCTGCTGGATAGGAGCTCTGCCTGCACAGATTCTTCTCCCCACATGTGGTGTTTAGATGCTGCTTGTAATTATTGGAACTGGGAGCACTGGCTGTTGGGAATCTGAAAGAACAGGAAATGGGGGAGGGGGGAGCTGAGGAGGCGGATTGAGAGCTACCAAGGGTGCAGCAGCAGCTTGGTAAAGAGGTTTTCCACTTTAAAAATAAAGTTCTGTTGAAGTTTGTTAGTACCTTGCGTGGTTGCTACAACATTTTGGCGATGAGAATGGATCTTCTGCCTCTAAACACACCTGCACCCTTTCTGCAAAGCCCAGGTGATCCTCCAATTGCTTTTATTGCCTGGATCCATATGTTTAAGACTTATCTGCTTGCAATCACTGCTACAGAGATTTCTGAAGTAAGAAAGCGTGCTCTGCTAATCCACTGCCTTGGAGCAGAAGGGCAGCGTATATTTTACACGTTTCCCCTTGCAAATGATAAATATGAGACTGCACTCACTGCATTAAAGAACTTTTTTGTGCCAAAAGTGAATGTAGTAGCTAATCGCTACAGATTTTGCCAGCAGAAAACAGGGGAGATTATAATGCAGTATATTGCTTCGCTGAGGAGTCTGATTGTAACTTGTGACTTTGGGAATATAGCAGATGAGATGATTAGAGACCAGCTCATTTGGAAAACAACCAAGCTTCATGTAAGAGAACACTTAATTCTAGAACCACAATTTACACTAGAAAAAGCAATAACCATTGCAACCCAGATTGAGTCAGCTACCGGTGAAGCCAAAATAATGAGCATGGATACAGGAGGCACAGTCCAGGCTTTGCAAATGGCTAAACTGGAAGGGTGATTGTGGATAACCTTCACTACTGATTTCTTGCAAGCATACTGGGCTACACAACATGGCACAACGCAAAGATCACCCGCAGAGTTACTGCTTGGGAAACAGATGAATACTAAACTGAACATTGCTGGATTGTTAAAGGCACGACCTGATGCCCCAACCGAGGATGATGTGAGAAAAACAGTTGAACAGAACCAAGCAAAGTATAAGGCTCTCACAGACAAGCGGCGGGGTGTAAAGGAACCAAAGTTTGAGTGTGGTTCCTTCGTTAGAATATGAAAACCTGGAATTTTATGCAAAGGGGACCATAAATTCACAGCTCCTCTTAAAATCATAGAGAAGAAGGTGATATCGACTTTCTGATGGGCGGGTATGGCATGCTTCTTATCTTACATCTGTCTATGCACCAAGAGTAGATTATGCCAACACCCAGTCTGCATTGGATGACTTCACCATAGTACCAACACAACAAGACATTGCCCTGGAACTGGGGCTTGAGAGACAGACAGCCTGTCAGACCCAGACGACCACCTGTCTGGACTAGAGACTGTTATGTAGTATCTACAGTGTTTTCAGTGTAATATTTCTGCCAACAGTATAGTGTCTTGTTTCATGTTTGTTCCTGTGGTTAGAACAACAATGTTTATTTTAATTCGGAGAGTTTCTTAAGAGAGGAGGGACTGTGGTGTTTAGATGCTGCTTGTAATTATTAGAACTGGGAGCACTGGCTGTTGGGAGTCTGAAAGGACAGGAAACAGGAAGGAGGGAGGGGAAGTTGAGGAGATGGAGTGAGAGCTACCAAGGGTGCAGCAGCAGCTTGGTAAAGAGGTTTTCCACTTTAAAAATAAAGTTCTGTTGAAGTTTGTCAGTATCCTTGCCTGGTTGCTACAACACCACCCAGCGATGAGATCCACCCACCTCCTGTGCAGACCAGGCTGGAGCGCGTTTGGGGCGTGTAGTCTCCATGATCAGCTGTGCTCAAGCTGGCATGCTCCCAATGCTGATCAAACAGGAAATGGGAAATCAAAAATTCCCGGGGCTTTAGCAGGGGAGGAGCTGTTTCCTGTGTACTTGGCTGCAGTGCAGCAGAGTTGAGAATGATCTCCAGAACGGTCACAGATGAGCATTGTGGGACACCACCTGGAGGCCAATTAAGTTGAATTACACAAAGCTGCATCTGCATTACTTCGCAGTTCACCCATGATAATCAAATTAAGCGCTATGCCTCTCGCAGAGGTGGATTACAGAAGTCGACATTAGAGGGAACTTAGGTTGGCGTAAAGGGCCCAGTGGTGTAGACACATATATTAACAGGTCAACTTAAGGCAGCTTCCTTCGACCTAACTTTTTAGTATATGTAAGCGGGGGAATAGTCCCGCTCTTGTGGGGAACTTTCCTGGCTTCTGCACTACCCTGGTGAAGTGGGCTAGCGAAAGGATCTGAGTCCTCGCTCCCACTTCCTTTATCCAGTGACCTCCCTGCCCTTGAGGACTCCCCTTCCACTCTCCTGTCTGGCTGAGTCCTCGTAACCCCAACAAGGCTGGGCCCAGGATTCCTGGGGGGCTCGACCCCCAACCCTGCTGTGGTCACCTAGGACAGGGGCTAGGGTGTCCCCACGCCGAGGTACTCTCTCTGCACTGGGCACTTCTCTGACCCACTGACCATTACATACAATTTAAAGCAAATGCAAGTTATTTAATCAACAATTAATTTTAAAAAGAATAAGGGAAAATGGGAAAGGTTAAAGGAAACACATCAGCCCGCTCTGTGGTAGGGAACATCACAAACAGTGTCTCTGGAATGTCCGGGCAGTTCACAGTCTGTTCCTTCTAAGTCCCTGGCCTCCTGCTCAGGCCCTGGTTGTGCTGTAGGGATGCTGTGGGTTGGACACTCGCTCTGGTGGTGGCCACATGCTCTCAGGCTCTAAGTGGTAGGACCCTTCTTCCCAGTGTCACCCCTGCCCTGTCGGGGTTATGATCCAAGCCTGGCCTGCAGAGCCCCTTGGCTGAGGTGTCTCCCTGTGCTGGGCCTGCTGCCCAGGGTCCCCCTCGGTCTCCCCAGCTGCTCACCGCACCCAGCTCCGGACTGCTCCAGCCCCAGCTCCACCACTCTGTCTCTGCGCTGCTGCTGCTCTGCCTCCAGCTCCCTGGGCTGCTTCTTTGGCCCCTCTGGCTCTGGTTGCTGCAGCTCTGCTTCCAGGACAGGTCTGTTCTGCGGGCTGCTTCTGTGACTCTGCTCCCAGCACTGACCTGCTTCCTGGGCTGCTTCTCTGGCACCTCTGGCTCTGGTTGCTGCAGCTCTCCTCCCAGGGCAAGTCTGCTGTCTCTGGGCTGTGCCTCTGGCCTTCAGGCTGCAGCTCTGCTCCCAGGACAGGGTCTGCTCCCTCTGGGCTGCTTTTCTGGCCCCTCTGGATCTGGCACAGCTCCGCTCCCCAGCTCAGCTCAGGCCCCTGCTCTCTCCTTAGCTCGGCCCCACTCTGTCTGACCCAGGCAATTCCAGCTCACACGGATGGGACCTCCCTGGTCACCTGACTCCCTGATTAGCTGGCCCGCCCTGTCATTCAGGCTGACCTGGAGCATTGGACTCTCTCCATTGTTCCTGGGGACTGTCAGTCTCAGGGTCCTGATTTCCCATAGACCCTTCCCCTTTTAGTACTGGGAGCTAGCCAACTAAAACACCCCACTGACTGTTAGTAAGGGAGCAACAGTCCCCTTACATATAGACCAGGCCTAAAACTAAAAACGTGAGAAGAGGTCAGTGACTTTGGACACCATGGTTTTTGGATGCCCCAGTTCGAGACAGCTTGGGCCTGATTTTTCCAAGTTCTGAGCACCCCCAACTCTAACTGAAGTTGAAGGAATTCTTAAACACAACCCTCCATTACTATTAACTGAAAAGTCAGACCATAGCTCGCTTTGCCTGATTTGGGTGGCCCTGTGTAACAATGTTTCGTCACAAATTCATACAGCTCCTGTCCACCATGATCATATCTTTAATGACAGTGTCAGTCTGAGGATTTGGGTGAAGGAAAGTGAGATTATTCTTTACATACAGTGAATCAGTTAAATATTGGAAAACACAAAAAGGGTTACAGAAACAGTGAGTCTCCTCTCCCACGATTCTCCTATTTCAGAAGTAGAGCCCAACTCTGTGCTAGGAGACCAGGCATAGTTACCAACATTTTAAAACAGTGTATCAGGAGAATATTCTCCAAATAAATGAGAGACCTCTGGGCTGCCAACTGATGGAAGACTTTGTAGACATTCCGGTGAGTTTTAGCTCTTATCCTGTATAATGCTCTAGAATTGTTTATTTGTATTTGTTCTTATCTGGGATTTGAGTGTTATTCTTTACTAAGCATGTTATTATCACAGTACTTTCAAAACACTTTAGACTTTTTGGTATTGTACCTTACTCATTTGTAATTTGAACCTAATAAGATTTACAACAGTTGTGCCCTATATCATATAGATTCTTTTAGGAATTGCTAGCGTCATGTTTACAGTGGTGACATAAGTTAATTCTTAATACTGATGTTGCAAATTAATGTGCTACTATTTCCATATACAGCATTGGTCTCTGAAAATTTATATGTTCTAGCAATTGTACAATTAACTTGTATCAGGACTGCAGTTTTTTATATAGAGGTATAGCATATTTGATACCTCAAAGGTTTTCATTTTGTAGTGAGAAATTGTATAGTGTCAGGTTTGATATTTGAAATGTTTGGATTTTTGTTAGTAACTTTAAAGTTTAGGGAAAGAGTTTTATGGACAGAAACAAAAGAGAGAATTTTTGCTGCTTAGATTTATGCTGCCTTAACAGGCACTAACTGGAAACATTGTTGACAGTTAGTCTCAGCAGTGAGGTCAGGAAATTCATTAACATAGGGAATTCATTTCTCTGAAGTGAGAGCTGAGTCACCTTGCTGTGGCAGTGTGGGAAAGCTCGCATTGCCACTGCCCATGCTGTTCCTGTGGATAAAGAGAGGACTTCAGTCTCCAGAAGCTTTCAGAGGCACTAAATTCACCTGAGATTTTTTTTTTTCCGAATTAAGGGAAGAGGGAAATTTAAAGAAAAAACAAACCCTTCTTTTCTAACAGCTGGTATGGGTGTGGTTCTGGAAGACTGGAGAAGGGCAGACATAGTACCTATATTTAAAGGGAGGAACTCAGGGGACCTGGGAATTATAGATCAGCCAGCCTAACTTTAATACCTGGAAAGATACTGTAACAAATTATTAAACCATCACTTTGTAAGCACATGGAGGATAATAGGGTTATAAAGAATTGCCAGCATGGATTTGTCAAGAACAAATCATGACAAAACAACCTAATTTCCTTCTTTTACAGGGTTACTGGCCTAGTGGATACGGGGAAGCAGTAGATGTGATAGATCTTGGTTTTTAGTAAGCTTTTGATATAGTGTCACATGACATTCTCATAAGCAAATTAGGGAAATGTGGTCTAGATGAAATTACTATCAGGTGGGTGTCATATTTTGGGGGGCAATCCAGGGATTGTGTCACTGCCTACCCTCTAACTCTGGGTGCCTTAAATACTCTGTTGCTGTGGCTCAGAGCCTGGACACCAACAGCCACCAGATAAACGTGCAGTATCCCAAGTGTCTGTGTGCTGTGCAGCCCTGAGTCAGTGCTCTGACCCCAGCAGCCTGCCACAATACACCAGTTCCACCCTGGTTTCCACCAGCCTTGGTTAATCCTGGCAGGGGTGACCCCAAGCACATGTCCAGTCCCAAATTTCCCCCAAACAGTCTTCTCTGTGGTGTTTAGCCTTCTCCTGGACCACTCAGAGAAATATTAAATTCATTTGCTCTATTAATGAGTCAATACCCACAGCTTTCCATATTAATTGATGTTCACAATTCCTTCCATTCAAACACAACACTGAACTGGTTTAGATTAAAATAAAACAAGTTTATTAACAGAACATAAGTGATGCCAAATAAGAGAGAAAGGTGTAGAGATGGTTACAAGCAAGTAAAAGTGACAACATGCATCTAAGAGTCTAAAATTTAATCTAGCAAAGTACAGTCTTTGTTTGTTTAAGACAGTTTCTCTCACCAATTATTCTCTGACAGTCTGCTAACAGTCTGCTAGGGCCTTTCACAGAAGTATGAGGTTCTGGTTTCCTTGTTGTCTTAGGTGAAAGATAAAGATGGACTTTCTCTGTGTCCCTTATATTCCCAAAGAATTGTCTTTGTTCTCAAAGTTAGGAAGGTCTCCTGGGGATTCAATCCCCAGTATCTCCATGGGGTGCAGGAGCCATGTTAATTCTCTGTCTCTCGTGTTCGGGCTTGAGACAACCTCTTCTGGTTTAGCTTGATAGCTCTGTTTATGGCTAATATGTAAATGGAAGTAAATGCCCATTCCCTTGTCTAGGACAGCCTTGTCCTATCCTATCATCTTTACCTAGGCTAGGCTGTCTTAGTCTTAAATATTTTCTAGTGACATTGTACAGAGGGAATTCATAACATCATGTATAAGGTTAACGTGCATTTTACAATGCTATTAATGACCAATGTGTTATTTGTTTTCAAATGGTACCTTACAAGGCACGTTTTGTACAAACATCATTGAAGTCATGTGTAAGGTTTGAATACAGAAGTGCTAGGATCACACATGCCCCCTTACAAAACTGCAGTAGGATCAGCCCCTGGCTGACCCATATGCTTTGGGTCAGAACCCTCCTGCCTGGACAAGGCATCAGCCACAATATTTTCTTTCTCCTTAATATGTACAATCTCCATGTCATGTTCTTGATGCTCCAGCATAGTAGCTTAGAATTAATGTCTTTGGTTCTGTGTACTCAGACTAATGGAGAATAGTCAGTTAGTACCCTGAATTTCCTGTTAAAAAGATAGGCTTGTAACTACTTGGCTGCCCACATTATGGCATAACATTCCTTTTCTATGAGAGCAGTTCTGCTCCATGGGTATCAGTTTCTTGCTTAAGAAAGCAATGGGGTGTTTTGTTACTTCCCCTGACTTCATTAAAACATCACCTAGCCCTATGACAGGTGCATCTCTATAGAGTTCAAACACTTTGTCAGAATCTGGATTGGCCAGAACAGGCTTTTCAGAAAAAATTTTCTTGACCTGATCTTGACACATTTTTTTTTTCTGAAGATTAAAAGACCAAGGGGCGGGGGAACCTGAGAACGGTCTTTAAATATGTTAAGGGCGGTTATAAAGAGCATAGTGATGAATTGTTCTCCATGTTCACTGAATGTAGGACAAGAAGTAATGTGCTTAATCTGCAGCAAGGGAGATTTAGATTAGATATTAGGAAAAACTAAACTTTCTAACTATAAAGGATAGCTAAACTCTGGAATAGGCTTCCAAGGGAGGTTGTGGAATCTCCCTCACTGGGAGTTTTTTTTAAAAAGTCACCTGCCAGGGATGGTCTAGGTTTACTTGGTCCTGCCTCAGTGCAGGGAACTTGGTGACTTCTCAAAGTCCCTTCCAGCCCTACATTTCTATGATTGTGTGGAGCCCAGATCTCTGAACCCTAATCCCTGCTGCCCTTGATAATCTTGAACATATACTGAAAACAGGACAGTTTCCTAGATGTCTGGATGTACCATTATGATAATTAACAGTGACATTTCTTGTCCAACACAGATAACCCACTGGCACAGTCCATACTTTTTTGCCTACTTTCCTACAGCCAGTTCTTTCCCAGCTCTTCTTGCTGATATATTGTCTGGTGGGATAGGATGCGTGGGCTTCTCCTGGGTAAGTTGATCATGGCAGATGTTGCTGTGCAGCACAAAGGCATATCCTGCAAAGATCTAAGCATGTGAATAATTTTACTTGGGGTAAGCAGTCAGTACTGAAGTCAATGGTAAAGTTGACTCATGAGCATAAGTGTTTCATAACAACTATGGAATGACTCTGATAATGACAACCTTCCACCTATGAAAACTTTCTATCCAAAAGATAGGGTGGTCGGTAGTGATAAAATGGGAAAAACACTCTGTCTATTCTCATTTCCTAAAAGGACACTACCAGTAACAAAAAATGAGCTCTCAGTAGTTTTACCATCATGATATCCTATTATTTTAATAAAATGTTGTTGTTATGTGAAAGCAATAGGGGACATAGACTAATTAATTGACAATATAGGAGGAAATAGTGAAATGAATATACAGAAAATCCTGTCAGATACACAATGTAAACAGAAAAATGTTTGTTTTCTTCTAATCTTTCATGTATATTCATTTTAGGTGTCACAAACAACTCATTTTTAAAAATTCTAAAGTGAAGTTACTTTTAAACTAAAGCATCCTTCAAAACAATATTTTATTCTGAAGACAAGGTTTTCCAAGCGGAGTGGTGATAGAGGGAAATACAGGCTCCTGTGTTAAAATAAAATCATTGGCTGGACTGGATGTCTCGGTGGATTGATAATGGTTTATAGAGCCTTTCAACTCTAGATCACTCACTTGAATGCAGCCCAAATCAGCAGGGACTAGAAGTTGTTAGTGACAAAATGGTTGTTTGCTGGCCTATGTGACAAGAATTGATTAATTTATTCAGTTCTCAGTGGGAAAATGGCCACACTAAAAAAACCCATAATCATGACTGGCAGTGTGTACGGCCATAGAAATTGCATAACTCTCTCAGCCCTAGGAGTGGTCTTCCCAGACAGTAGTAAGACAATATGGCCAGGCAGCCTGGCAAAACCTGAATTGCTGCCTTTGTTCTACTTGATTTGCAGATACAATGAGGATCTCACCCTCCTGCACTATCCGCCTGGGAGCTTTCACAGCCCCATAATTGACTTACAAATTAAAATAAACGATGAGGTGATCTAATAAACTCTTCATTAAGCTGTTAATATCCAGCTGTGAGAAGATAGGGTACTGCATTAGGACCCATTCTGTCACTCTTATTCATGGAGAACAGTACCCTATTCCATATTGGTTCTTGTACCTTCCTCATGACCATAGTATCTGAGCACCTTCCAGTAGTACAATAAGTGATGTAACTAATACTGTCTTTGTCACATATGATTCACTTTCTTTCTCATCCTTTCCACATGAAGAGAACTGTGTGTCGTGGACTGTTTTGTTTTTGGTTTGGGGGATTATTTTAAAAATTTATGTCAGTGGGACTGTTCAGAATAAGGCACTACTCCATGTGAGTAAGTGTGTCAGAAGCAGACCCTTAGTTTGACATTTGACAGTCATATGTGTAAGTAAGAATATGGTACAGTGATCTTTTAGTATGTAGTAGGAGTAAGGTATGGGCACCCCCTCATGTGAGCACCGCATGGCTGCTACCTCAAGCAATTTTTCCTGTGATTACTGTCACGCTGTGGTCCCACTAAGCTTTCTCCACTCCCCACTACTAGAAGAGGGAGGAGATAAGGGAACTCCCTACCCTGATCCTGCTGGCTGGGCAGGTGGGATGACTCTTCACTGACACTCTCCTAACTTCTCTGCAGCTTGCTTCCATGATCTGTATAATGTGCCAGGTTGGGCAGAACGCAGGGACACTAATGAGCTCTCCTAATCTGAGTGTAGGGAAATACTTGTGGGGTCTCCAGGGTATGTTTGCACTGCACACTCAGCCCAGGTTCTGACTCAGGCTTGAGCCCAGTCACCCACCCTTCCATCCACATACAAATCTGTCTGACTCAGGTCAGCAAGCACTCAAGACCCAGGTCCTAGGACCCTGCTACAGCGGTGGATCAGAGCATGAGTCCCACTAAGACTCAGGTCCAAGTCCTGCTGTTTTGCAGTGTGGACTCAGGTCAAGCCACAGGCCCACGTCAGAAGGTCTGTGTAGTACAGTATGAACACAATAGCACAGCTGTGAGACCTGGGTCTGGCAACTGTAAACTCAAGTTTACAATGCAGTGTGGATGCTCAAGCATGGACTTGGAAACACTAAGTCCATAAGCCCAGGTTCCAGAGACATACCCTCAGAGACCAATGTTTGGCAACTGTTGGTAAATGTTAAATTTTAAAAGGCAAGCTACTGTAGTCGGTTTATTCCCTTTGTTTCATCCCCCAATATAGGCTGCAAGTCCAGCTTGCACAGAGCTGGAGACAGTCATGCTGGATTGGCTGGGAAAGATGATTAATTTGCCTGAAGAGTTTTTAGCTGGGAAGGACAGCGAAGGTGGAGGAGTCATTCAGGTAAGACAGAATGAGAAAACAGACCGTGCAGTGAACGTGCATGTCCTCATTGTTTAATAAAGCCTTCAAACCAAAGCCCTAATGAAGGGAAGATCAAAATGTTTCTGCTTTGTGGAACCCCTTCAGATTTAACAGAAGCAGAGACAGGCTTTAAGCCTTTGTACAGAGAAACTTTGCATATGATGATTACTTACAACTAAGAGATCAACATCCTTCTGCTCCCAATGAAGGCAATGGACGTTTTCCCTTGATTTCAGGAGTTAGAAAGGGTCCTAATTCACTTACAAAGTCAAGTTCGTGAAACAAACATTTGAATTGAATATCTGTATAATCTCCTGACTTTAGTCTCTCTTATATAGAATATAAGTATAGTCTCTTGACCACCACATTTAATAGAATAAATAGAAGGAAATAGGGTCATAACATTTTCAGTGAAGGGAAGTGTATTAAGAAGCTCAGCTGAGAGTTTGGTCTTTGGTCTTTTTTGGACATATGATGTTTAAAAAGTGAGATGCTGATGTTTTATCAAGAGAAGGTGAACTAGAGAATTGTCTCTGGTCACATGGGTAGCACCTTCATGTGTGTAACAATGTGATACAATGTAACGGGCTATGAGAGTCATATTGTCATTGCTGAAATACGTGTGGTGTGTAGGCACGAAGGGTACGTCCACGGTGTAGCTGGGAGATGTATTTCCCAGCTCAGATAGATGCACACACACTTGCTCTGATAGCTAAAAATAGCAGTGTGGCCAAGGCAGTACAGGTGGCAGCTTGGGCTAGATGCCTGAATACAAACCTGGGATCTCAGATGAGATTGTACTTGAGTGGCTATCCTGTCGCTGCAGTCACACTGCTATTTTTAGTGCATTAGCTCGATCAGAGCTAGCATATGTATATCCACCCAAGATGGGCATTACACCTCCCAGCTGCAGTGTGAATGTACCCTAAGAAATCTCATGATTTCAGGTTGGAGAGTGGACAGGGATATGAGGGGAGAGTTGTACGTGAACTTTGCACTCTTATACAAAATGGTGTTTTCTCATTATCAAGTGTAACCTTACCTTTGAACTATATGGCCTTAAAGATTTTTTCTTTGTTATGGATACTGTATTTACACCCTTAATTCCATCTCCATCTTTTTTTTAAGCTGAGACTTTTCTTTATTGGGCAGTTTTTTTTAAAGTGTAGCTCAGTGACACCCTGATATATATTTCTTAGCCTGGAAACTCGACTCTGGTCAGTCCTAGAGTTGCTACCTTTAGCTCAAGCAAGCACCAAAGTAAACACTACCCTTAGTCCTCTTTGTCTAGCAATTCTCACTCTGTCTGCACTAAGTCCTCGCCACGTGAAAGGTGACAGCATGAGGATATGAGGCTGGCTCTCCCCAATGCACTGTTGTTCTCTTCTCCTCCTGCGGAAGTGAAGAAACAGATTGATAGAGCCAGAAGAGTTCCCAGAAGTTACCTACTACAGGACAGGCCTAACAAAGAAAATAACAGAACGCCACTAGCCGTCACCTTCAGCCCCCAACTAAAACCCCTCCAACGCATTATTAAGGATCTACAACCTATCCTAAAGGATGACCCAACACTCTCACAAATCTTGGGAGACAGGCCAGTCCTTGCCTACAGACAGCCCCGCAACCTGAAGCAAATACTCACCCACAACCACATACCACACAACAGAACCACTAACCCAGGAACTTATCCTTGCAACAAAGCCCGTTGCCAACTGTGCCCACATATCTATTCAGGGGACACCATCACAGGGCCTAATAACATCAGCCACACTATCAGAGGCTCATTCACCTGCACATCCACCAATGTGATATATGCCATCATGTGCCAGCAATGCCCCTCTGCCATTTACATTGGTCAAACTGGACAGTCTCTACGTAAAAGAATAAATGGACGCAAATCAGATGTCAAGAATTATAACATTCATAAACCAGTCGGAGAACACTTCAATCTGTCTGGTCATGCAATCACAGACATGAAGGTCGCTATCTTACAACAAAAAAACTTCAAATCCAGACTCCAGCGAGAAACTGCTGAATTGGAATTCATTTGCAAATTGGATACTATTAATTTAGGCTTAAATAGAGACTGGGAGTGGCTAAGTCATTATGCAAGGTAGCCTATTTCCCCTTGTTTTTTCCTAACCCCTCCCCCCCCGGACGTTCTGGTTAAACTTGGATTTAAACTTGGAGAGTGGTCAGTTTGGATGAGCTATTGCCAGCAGGAGAGTGAGTTTGTGTGTGTATGGGGGTGGGGGGGTGAGAAAACCTGGATTTGTGCTGGAAATGGCCCACCTTGATTATCATGCACATTGTAGGGAGAGTGGTCACTTTGGATGAGCTATTACCAGCAGGATAGTGAGTTTGTGTGTGTGTTTTTTGGAGGGAGGTGAGGGGGTGAGAGAACCTGGATTTGTGCAGGAAATGGCCCACCTTGATTATCATGCACATTGTGTAGAGAGTTGTCACTTTGGATGGGCTATTACCAGCAGGAGAGTGAGTTTGTGTGTGTGGGGGTGGAGGGTGAGAAAACCTGGATTTGTGCTGGAAATGGCCCAACTTGATGATCACTTTAGATAAGCTATTACCGGCAGGACAGTGGGGTGGGAGGAAGTATTGTTTTATGATCTCTGTGTGTATATAAAGTCTGCTGCAGTTTCCACGGTATGCATCCGATGAAGTGAGCTGTAGCTCACGAAAGCTCATGCTCAAATAAATTGGTTAGTCTCTAAGGTGCCACAAGTACTCCTTTTCTCCTCCTAGCTGTGCATCCTTATATGGTGACTTTACCTATATGGCGTAACTGACAATGAGGGATTAAATGATTAACTTGGTGAGGTGGGGGGTGCACTGTGATTTAGCAGACTATGTATTGGTCTGGGAGTTTTAACCAGCCCCTCTTCTCTCTCTCTCTCTCTCTCTCTCTCACCGACTCACTGTGTGGCCTAGGGCAAGTCACTTAACCTACCCGAGTCTCAGTTTTCCCATCTGTAAATTTACCCGCCGTGGGAGAGTTTTGAGACACAATGAATACGTCTCAAGCACTTTGAGATCCATTAGTAAAAGGTGCTTTGTAAATCCAAGTAATGTTAAAGTTCCATAGTGTGGCAAAGTGGTAACAAAACTCAGAAGTACTTGTCTCCTATCCTTCTTCTCCATCCAATAGGGCACACACTTCTCCCATAATATCTAGACTCTCCTACAAGATCTAACATTGAGGAAGGATGGCTTTGTTATTAGGGAAGTGGACTGGGAATCAATAAGTTTGGGTTCACTTCCTGGCTCTGCCACAGAGTCCCTGGATGACCTTGGGCAAATCACTTAGAGTATCTCTATACTGGAGCTAGACTTACTTGTGTACTAGCATGCTAAAAATTGCAGTATAGCTGTGGCAGCATGGCTAGATGCCCAAATACCCTTCTTGTGTTTCAGATGGAACTGTACTCAGATGGAACACAAAGATGGAACTATACCCAGCCTGCCCCACTGCAGCAGCTATGTTTCTGTTTTTAGCATGCTAGCTTGATGACAGTTAGCATCGGTATCTCTATCTGAGCTGGAAATTACATCTTCAGCTCCTGTGTAGATGTAGCCTTAGTCTTTCTGTGCCTCCATTTCCTCATCTGTAAAAAAGGAGGATTATAGCACTTCCATTATTCATAGGATACAGCAACTCTGATATGGGTGCTAGCAAACTGACATCCAAGTGATATGAGATTCCTAATGTACGCACAAACTACTTTTAATAACTAAATCAAAGCCTTGCATGTCAAAGGAAGCAGTTCTCATTGTAGCTAACAGAACAAAACCAAAAAAAGGAGTTTCTTGCTCTATCTATCTATCTATTGAGATATGATTGCAGGGAGGAGGGGTAGGAACCTTTTTCAAAAAGTTTAAAAACAAGGGGGATTTTTGCTTTGGTTTTTAACCCTCCTATCTCACAAATGCTTCATTCAACCTGCCACAAGCTCTCCAGGAAAATTCTTCTCTGGCATAAGATCCCACATGTATGCCTGAAAACTAATGTTTACCTCATGATATTAGGGTATGGTTAAAAACATTTGCACTGGAAAGCAATGTTCCCTCTAATTTTTTCCATTTATGTGAGGAATAAATTTTGTTATGTGCACCAAGGTATGTGCAGATGTGCACCACCAGTAGAAACAAAAAAAAAATAGATATAATATATAGCTTTTTAAAAGTTACCATCGGGATAATTACTCCAGCCAGGTTAGGCATTTTAAAACTCACACTTAAATTTAATTCTTTGAGTAGTAAGAGAAATAAAAATTATGAAATGCATATACCAGTCAAAACACTAAAATAACACACTTCGAAAGAATAAAATTACAGAGACTATATGTGCATTGCAGGAAATACCAAGAAGTAACAACAACAACAATAAGAGAGAGAGAGGGAGAGAGACAGAGAGACTCTGTGAGCTGGCTGCTGGAGAAGTCTCAGAGACCATGCATGGTGTCTTTAAGAAAGGCCTCATGTCCCTGTTCTTCTCTATGAGCTGAGCTCTCTGGTTGGACTACATATCTCATGATGCAATGAAGTCTCCCCTTCTGGTTGAACAGACATGGTCCATCACGGGAATCATGTGATTCCACAGTAGATCATGGGATGTAATCTGGCCAGGCAACTTGGCCCATGGAGGAGAATGGAAGCATGAGGCATTTGAACTACAGCTTCTAGGAAGCACTGTATCTACTCAGGGGGACACAGACTAATGACAAACCAGTATGAAATTAAATGTTTTTATTCAGCCCAACAAAGTGAAATGAGCCATTTTGATCCAGGAATGTTGAAATATTTTATTTTGACAGGAAATGTCAAAACAAAATGTTTTGAATTGAAAATTTTTGGAGCTTTCCATTCCATGAAATTTTTTTTATTTCAGCTGTGTGTTCCAATTCAAAGTAAAAACAAATGGAAAATATTGGAATTTCTCTTGGAATGGAACTTGCTACTTTTGCCACAGTCTAGCTGGCAGACACAGCAACTGTTTAATGCCATGCAGTAATGCTACAGGGTACTTTAGCATTTGGGAGTGAAGAATAACTTCAAGTTGAACACACACAAGGATTTGGGATGTGGGAGGGGAAGGGATAGCTCAGTGGTTTGAGCATTGGCCTGCTAAACCCAGGGTCATGAATTCAATCCTTGAGGGGGCCATTTAGGGACCTGGGGCAAAAATTGGGGATTGGTCCTGCTTTGAGCAGGGGGTTAGACTAGATGACCTCCTGAGGTCCCTTCCAACCCTGATATTCTATGATTTTGAGTGCTAATTATGAACACTTAAAGCTCTGCGAAAAGGGTTGAAAAGGTTTTCCTTAAACTTCACTCAAAAACATTCAACATTTTGTTACAGGCTATTTTTAAAATGTCCACCTCTTAACAAAGAAGAAGAGCACTATAACTACAGTAATAGAAAAGAGTATTCAAGAGTGTCCACCGTATATAACAGAGCAGAGTATAGTAGAAAGTCCATTGACAGGAGCATTTGTTAAAGAAACAAATATGATTTTAATAAATACACTTTATGCAACAAAATGAAATATATAGGACTAAAATGAAGCTGTTTATAATTTAGAAACTAAAAGGTATAATGAAATTAAATAATCCAATTAGCAGAGTAAAACTCCAGTGCAGCAAAAGGCAAAAATCTATTAAAAAGTTGACCTGCTAAATGAATATTGGCTACATTTCCCATATAACAAACAACAAAATCCAGGCAACAATAAAATCTTCTTACAAGGATAGACCTGCTGGTTTGTATGTGTGTGTAACAATATGTTGTGTTTCAGAAGCTTGTCCATTAATGCTTGTTCTCCCTTCAAACTCACTGGTATGTGATCTCCTCAGTCAAAAATATACTTAACACAGCTACTTAAAGACAGTCAAGATTTTTGGCTCAGCTGTGTTGTCCTCACTTACACCAGTGTAGATTCAGAGTTATTCCATTCCGACCCCAATGCCGTTAGTTGTGTTAGGAGTATTTCCATTAGGATGACTATGGGTTTTGCATGTACGTGAAACCAACCTTTCTTCATGGGTCTCAACAGCATCAATTTTGTTCTGACGACAGCAGGCAATTATGCCTGTTGTTTATCAGCAGCAAATGTCACCCTTCCCAACTGACAACACTTGATGGCCTGTAATTTTGTAAGATACTGACGATCGTTCAAATTTAGGAATCAAAAGTGAGTGTGAGCTCCGTGCTGCCGCTTGAGATAAGGCAATTTGTGCTGCTGATCCTCTCGCTCTTGAAACAATAATGATACAAGTAAGAGAGGGCTTAGCAAAGATAACGTGAATGTGAGGCTGCCAATCATTCCCTGAGGCAAACAACGATTATTGCAGTTTTATATAAACTGGGGCCTGTGAAAACTGGCTGTTAATTACGTTTGAAAGACCACATCGATACAAAACACTTTCTTACTGTGTACCAGGTGATCCTTGAAAAAGCCAAAAGATGAAAAAAAATTTCAGCTCAGGGCTCTGGTGGACATGAGCATCAGCTCTCGCCAATATTTCTTCCGCCTCTTGAGCCTGCTCACCATGGCAACCTTTGTTTGCTTGCAATAAAAGGGAAGGTATCATCACTGTTCACTTAGCATAGAGTGTAGCTTTAAAGAAAAAAAAGCGCTTTTAAAAACAGCAAGAATGGAAAGCAACCTTCTCACTAGAACTTGTGTGAACATGCAATATATACAACTCAGTTTTGCCTTCTATATAAACAGATAAAAACTTCATTTCCTTTGTGTTTTACAAAGGTTGTTTCTTCTGCAAGGAGAGGGATTTTAATTCTGAAAGTAAACAGAGCCCCCAAACAAACACACTCAATCCACAGTCCTTGGCCTGGAAAAGCAAACCCTTAATTCATGATTTTTGGTAGCAACAACTGAGGAACTAGAGAACAAAGGGAATATTTTTCAGAATTGTTGGTAAAAGACTTAAGAGCAAAGTGAATATATTAGTTACACAACCCATCAGGCTCTCCGTGCATCAATTTAATTACGAAAAAGTGATTATTACCAATTATAAATAGGCTTGGCAGATTTCAATTTTTGACCTTTTTGTAATTTCAGTGGATAATGTTGTTTATTTTTAAGCATTTTCAATTTAATCTATTTAATTTCTCAGAGTTGTGGGAAATTCTGGGGGAAGTCAAACAATAGGGGAGTTAGTAATTATTTCATGACAGTGGACTTTGCAATTCAAAAAGTTAATACTTTATAAATGTTAAAACACAAATTATCAACATCACATGTCAAACTGTACAAAGAAAATAACCTTATATCAACCTTTAAGTTCTCACACATCCCTTTTTCTTACTTTGTCTATTTGTAAATTTCTGTTATTGATGGAAATATTTGTGTGTGCTCACGCACGCGCATGCGGTCATATTAACGTTTACCAACACTTACTGATAAACATTTCATCCTTCCATGCCTAGTAATAAAGTATATTTTGTAAAACCAGAGCTTATTTTAGGATCCATTTATTTTAGGTACTTATACAGCCCCATTACCATAAAATCATAGACTATCAGGGTTGGAAGGGACCTCAGGAGGTCATCTAGTCCAACCCCCTGCTCAAAAGCAGGACCCATCCCCAATTAAATCATCCCAGCCAGGGCTTTGTCAAGCCTGACCTTAAAAACTTCTAAGGAAGGAGATTCCACCACCTCCCTAGGCAACGCATTCCAGTGTTTCACCTCCTAGTGAAAAAGTTTTTCCTAATATCCAACCATATTATCTAAGTACCTTGAAGTCTTTACTGTAGTTAGCCTCACAACACCTCCATTCTACATATGAGAACTGAGGTGAAGGGAAACTAAATGACTTACCCAAGTTCACATTCTGTGGTAGGTCTCCAAGTCTCCAGCTAGTGTTTTAATCATTGAAGGCATTCTAAACTACCTAGTCAGGAACAAGACCACTCCTCAAATACTGCAAGTGCCTGAAAGTTTCTACAAGTTCTTACCCATTTTATTGATGAGGGAAACTGAGGCACAGAGAGGCTTCGGCCAACCAACTGTGTTGCACCCAAGTTTGAAAATGTCAGTTTAAGTGCCCAAAGATGATGCAAGTGTGTGGCAGAGCCAGGGTTTGAAGCCAGATTTTCTGAAGCTCAGTTGTACTCTTGTTACCACATCGTGCTGAAAATACTGTAGAACAGTGGTCTCCAACCTTTTTATGCACAAGATCACTTTTTGAATTTAAGTGCAACCCAGGATCTACCGTGCCTCTTCCCCAAGGCCCTGCCCTTGCCCCCCCCTTCGCTGAGCCCCTGCCGCCCGCTCACTCTAGCCCCCCCTCCCTTGGTCGCTTGCTCTCACCCATCCTCACTCACTTTTAGCAGGCTGGGGCAGGAGGTTGGGGTGCAGGAGGGGATGTGAGCTCTGGGCTGAGGGGTTTGGAGTATAGGAGGGGGCTCCTGGCTGAGCCTGAGGCAGAAGGTTGGGGTACAGGAGGGGGCTTAGGACTGGGGCAGGAGTTTGGGTGTGGGAGGGGACTCGGCTGGAACAGGGGGTTGGGGTGCAGGAAGGGGTGTGGGCTCTAGGAGGGAGTTTGAATGCAGGAGGCTCAGGGCTGGGGCAGGGGTTCAGGCTCCGGCCAGGCGGCACTGACCTCGGGTGGCTCCCGGAAGTGGTGGCACGTCCAGCAGGAGCTCCTAGGCTCAGGGGTGGCCCATGCGACTCTGCATGTGGCCCCTACCCACAGGCACCACCCCTGCAGCACCCATTGGCTGCTGTTCTCCATTCCTAGCCAATGGGAGCTGTGGAGTCAGCACTCAGGGTAGGGGCAGCACACAGAGACCCCTTTGCTCCCCCTGCGCCTAGGGGCCACAGAGACATGCTGGCCACATCCAGGAATGGCGCAGAGCCAGGGCAGGCAGGGAGCCTGCCTTAGCCCCACTGTGGCACTGCACTTTTAGCAGCTTAAAATTTCCTGGATTGGCTTGAGTAGCCTCTGGGAGATCAAGCCCAATTCCGGGAGACTCCCGGCCAAACAAGGATGTAAACGAGGATGCAACCCTACTGCAGGGGGATGTAGATGAGACATTTTCAAAGTGGCATATTGCATTTGGCAAATGCGTGGGGCCTGATCCTGTCCCTATTGAGGCTGATGGCAAAACTGTCATTAACTTCAATGGGAGCAAGTTTGCAGTTTTTAAAAAAGTTTGTAAGATGCAGATTGTGGCTGACCCTTAGGCCTGAGTCAGGATGGAAGTTGAGGGTAATAGGATCCAAGGATCTCTTGATGCCAGTTGGCCAAAGAGCGTCACATAAGAATTTCAGGGATCCCCTGGGTCTGGTACTGTGTTTACATTCTAGCTTACCAAAGAGTGTCACATAAGGTTTCTACTAAAAGCCTATGTCACACTGATTATCATAAATCTTTGCTAAATGTATATGTGGATAATGTGTAAGGACATATGTAGAGGAAATTATGCTCCTAAGGCCTTGTAGTTAAAGGCAGGGCACCCAGAGGTAGCAAGCCTTAGGTCAGGTTCCACCAGACAGAAGATGGAAGACATTTATCTCTCTGGCTGACCATTGTGTGCCTTACAATGAGAGTCGATTTGCATAATGAGTCAAATGTGAATAAGGGGATTGTGGGGACTTCAGAAGGAAAATTAACAGGAAGAGGTAAATGGGGATGGCGTGGGCAGGAACCCAGTTTTAGAATGAAGAACAAAGGTCTATTCTGGTAAATCTGGGGGTGCAGAGAGATACCCTGGCATCCTTCATCGTGGAGGCAAGCTGCCAGTGAGTTTGGGCTCATGAAAGAAGGGTCTCTGCATGCTGATTGAAAAACACAGTGAGAAGGACTTTGGGATAAGCAGTCCTCTGTTAGACTAGTGGGCATCTTGTTAGTTGAGTTTAGCCTCAAAATGCATGTTCTGACTTTTTTATATATATATAAAGAACACTTTTTTCCCAATATTTCTGATGGCTATCATATGAATTTCTATTCTTTGTTAAATAAACTTGTACTTGCTTTCTCTATAAATAAATCTCAGTGCTGTGTGTTAAGTGGAGCTGTGTTCTAAGGGGTAAGTAGCCAGCTGCGGTGTATTGTTCCTTTGGGGACAGCGGGTCTAGTAATTCTGTGAGTGGCCAGTGCTTAAGGGGCTGGACACTGCAGACAGATGCTCGGAGGACTCAGAGGTTGGAGTGTGCCTATCGCTAGGCGGGGACAGTGGAGCCCGCCTGGGTTGAGGGGAGTGCTTGTGTTGCCAGTGCCTGGGAAAGTCAGGGAGCTGACTCCTGGGAGGTACAGACAAGGCTTCCTCACGCTAAGGGCAGGTGGAGCAAGGCGCCTCAGAACTCTGGGTACCCCAGGAAGTGTCACAGGTAATCCTTGCTCAGATGAAAAATGACAGAACGAGGAGTAATGGTCTCAAGTTGCAGTGGGGGAGGTTTAGGTTGGATATTAGGAAAAACTTTTTCACTAGGAGGGTGGTGAAGCACTGGAATGGGTTACCTAGGGAGGTGGTGGAATCTCCTTCTTTAGAGGTGTCATAAATATAAAGGGAAGGGTAAACCCCTTTAAAATCCCTTCTGGCCAGAGGAAATCTCCTCTCACCTGTAAAGAGTTAAGAAGCTAAAGGTAACCTCGCTGGCACCTGACCAAAATGACCAATGAGGAGACAAGATACTTTCAAAAGCTGGGAGGAGGGAGAGAAACAAAGGGTCTGTGTGTCTTTCTATATGCTGTTTCTGCCGGGGATAGACCAGGAATGGAGTCTTAGAACTTTTAGTAAGTAATCTAGCTAGGTATGTGTTAGATTATGATTTCTTTAAATGGCTGAGAAAAGAATTGTGCTGAATAGAATAACTATTTCTGTCTGTGTATCTTTTTTGTAACTTAAGGTTTTGCCTAGAGGGGTTCTCTATGTTTTTTAATCTAATTACCCTGTAAGATATCTACCATCCTGATTTTACAGGGGGGATTTCTTTATTTCTACTTACTTCTATTTTTATTAAAAGTCTTCTTGTAAGAAAACTGAATGCTTTTTCATTGTTCTCAGATCCAAGGGTTTGGGTCTGTGGTCACCTATGCAAATTGGTGAGGCTTTTTATCCAACATTTCCCAGGAAAGCGGGGGTGCAAGTGTTGGGAGGATTGTTCATTGTTCTTAAGATCCAAGGGTCTGGGTCTGTAGTCACCTAGGCAAATTGGTGAGGCTTTTTATCCAACATCTCCCAGGAAAGGGGGGGTGCAAATGTTGGGAGGATTGTTCATTGTTCTTAAGATCCAAGGGTCTGTGTCTGTAGTCACCTAGGCAAATTGGTGAGGCTTTTTACCAAACCTTGTCAAGGAAGTGGGGTGCAAGGTTTTGGGAAGTATTTTGGGGGGAAAACGCGTCCAAACAGCTCTTCCCCAGTAACCAGTATTAGTTTGGTGGTGGTAGCAGCCAATCCAAGGACAAAGGGTGGAATATTTTGTACCTTGGGGAAGTTTTGACCTAAGCTGGTAAAGATAAGCTTAGGAGGTTTTTCATGCAGGTCCCCACATCTGTACCCTAGAGTTCAGAGTGGGGGAGGAACCTTGACAAGAGGTTTTTAAGGTCAGGCTTGACAAAGCCCTGGCTGGGATGATTTAGTTGGGGATTGGTCCTGCTTTGAGCAGGGGGTTGGACTAGATGACCTCCTGAGGTCCCTTCCAACCCTGATATTCTATGAATAATGCAGTTGACTTAAATGTTCATTTTGGGAAAGCTGGAATCAGAGCCAGCGCTAGGCATAAGTAGACTAAGCAATTGCTTAGGGCCCCAAGCAGCTCAAGGGGGCCCCTTTTGTTTTTTATTATGTGTTGGCGGGTGGAATATTCCTGTTGAGGTCCCCCAATGGGCTAGTGCTGCTGCGGCCTGGAATTACTTGCCTGAATAATGGTTACTGATATGTAAGAGTCATGGGATCAGGCCTATATCCAAGGAAGAAAATAGCTTCACAAATATATAAATATGTGATGTGTTAATTAGCACACTATTTAGAGTTATTTAGCTGTTTCTTGAGGCAACTGTACTCACGGAGGTGGTATCTGTGCACAGAAGATTCCCAAGGCAACCACTCAGGTTACAATTTACCTTAAAACTATCCCTTGAGCACAGACTTTCCAGAACTTCTAAACTTGAGAAAATGTTTTTACAAATTGATGGTCACAGAGCCAAAAAAAAAGCTTCCAGCATGTTTCTGGTTGGTATGGGAGGGAAATAACCACCCAACAATCAGTTTTTTGTCCCAAACCAGTTTGTTTCAAAATGGTGGATTACTGGCTGCAAACACCACCTCTCAATAGTCACAAGACATCCAAGGTAAGAATGAAAGCTGTGTTACTTATTGTGAACCTACTGAAGCCTAATTGTTTTTAAGCTTGCATTGACTATTCACATCTACAAAGGTGCAGGGGTTTGCTTGTAAAGAGCTGATTCCAAGACTGGAGCCTAAGACACCCAAACGTAGAAAATGAAGAGAAAAGGAGAGACAAAGGTTAAATTTATTGCACGGTCACATACAATTTCTTAAACATAAATATACAGTTTTTCTGTCACAATCTTAGGTGCACATTTGTGTCCATCTTGTAGCAATGCTTCTTACCATGCATGTGGTATAAGAGTTCTCAAATGATTCCATATTGTGCCATTTATTTTTGTACGGCTTTCACTCTGATGCAGATCTTTAACATGCAACATTTTGTTTTCAGTAATTCTCCCTCACGTAACAGGTAGTATTGGTTTTGAATCTTCCTTCGCTGTGTCCCATGGAGTCTCTCTTTTTCACCATAGGGCAGTGCCAGTGAGGCTACTTTGGTTATGTTGCTTGCTGCCAGAACAAAAACAATCAGACGTGTCCAATCAGAAAACCCAGAACTAACAGAGGCACACATCATGAGCAAGCTGGTGGCCTATGCATCTGATCAGGTGAGTACATCTAAAAATGACACTGGGAATTACACTCCTTGAAAAATGCAGTCACCCTGCTATACAGATTACTTAGATTGTAAACTCTATGGAGTAGGGATCATCTTTTCATTCCGTGTTTGTACAGCACCCCAGTGTGGTCCTGGTTCATGACTGAAGCCCCTAGGTGTTACTGCAATACAAACAATAAATAATAGCAACAGGTGAAAGCATTGTACTATATGTTACAGATTAACAGCCCAATGTTGCCTCCCTTCCTCACACCTAGTATTTATTTTATTCTGCAAGGAATCCCTTTGTAGTGAATGAAGATACTGTTTGTGGAGTAAGGTGCTAATCAACATGAGTAAGTGTGGCCAATAAACTAACTGATTCGAATGTTGAGACACAAAACGCTGCACTGTATGAGTTATAAACATACCAGGCTTGGTACCTGAAAAAAATGCAGTGGGTTTAAAAATAAACTTACTAAAATCAGAGAGTATCAATCCAAGTTTGCCCAACATAATCCCTGTTTTCTATCTGTGAACACTATTTAGCAGATTTACTTAACCTATGAATTCTCAGTATGGCCACGATCATGAAAAGCTTCTACCATGCATGAAAGCAAACTTTGGCCTTCCGGTTCAGCTGTGCTTGCATTTTAAAACTGCTAATCCTAACAAAGGGGGCCAGGAAATGTCACTTCTTCCAATAAATATGACATTTTATTATCTAAATGTCAGTGAGATAGGAGGAATGCTCCTACTACTTGATATTTAGTTTGAACTAATCCACTGGTTACAGTGCATTAAAATGCCCAGACTTCAGGTTTCACTGGACTTTACCATCACAGTATATTTAGATACAATATCATTTTAAAAGGGCACCTGCTCTTTATTGGGGGTGGGGAAGGGGCGTATTATAAGGCCATATGTGGGAACAGTCAAGATGTGAGAAGTGGGGAATGGTCCTGATGATTCTTAAAAGCCATGTTACAATTGGTCCTTTTTCTCTTTGGAGCTCTAGAGTGCGTGCTGTGCAGATTGCCAGACACAGATCCCTAAGTCTAATGTACTACTAAGCAGAGCCCCATTGTTTGCCTTTCTTTTTGTTGTAAATGGCTGATCTGAAATGGAGGCTGACAGCCCTCTGTGCCTGCTGAAGGTCAGGGGATTTTCTGTCTGCAGAAGGATTCGCCTTAAGACATGGCTGACCTTTCAAAGCAGATCGTTGCTGAGCTTGCTGCTCCTTCCACATTAAGAACAGACCTGTGTGACCCACTGCTCAGTAATCCAAAAAAAAATGAAAAACTAAAACAGCCTCCTGGGAGGGAGACAATGCATGTATAGACAAACACAGTGCAAGATGGGGGTGGAGGGAGACTAAAAGCATGTCAAGTGCGTTCCTGCACAAGATACTGTACTTTGCATCTTATCAAACCAATTGTCCCTCAAGAAAATTCCATTGTAGAAATAGGGCCACTGCAGTAAATGAGAGTTTGCCATTGACATCAGAAAATACAGGATGTAGACCATAGAGTAAATACTGGAAAATTAATATTGTCATGTGTAGCAGGATCTGTAACTGTGTAATGGCTATATAGGCAGGGCTAAATTAGGTCCTGGCATAAGAGGACACAACTCTCATTGACTAGAGATTTTTGCATGGACAACCCCAATTCTATTGCATTGTGGATCTCATAAAGTATTATGTGTGGTTTGTTAGAAGTAAAAACAGGTTTCTGTGGAAGGTTCGTGTTTTAAATCTCACCCATTTAATTGCAGGCCCACTCATCAGTGGAAAAGGCAGGATTAATTGGTGGAGTGAAGATTAAAAATATCCCTTCAGATGATAAATTCAGTGTTCGTGGATCAGCCCTAAACAAAGTTTTGCATGAAGACAGAGCTGCTGGTCTTATCCCATTCTTTGTAAGTACTGGCTTGAACAATCTTACTTGTGGATTTAGTGCATCTGATAGGCCACTTTTACGATGAGCAGATGATACTGTATGTAATCTAAGAACATATAGATCTGCACACTAGCTAGAATATGAACATTCCATGAATGTTCTACACAGTACATGAACTTTGCATACAGTCTCTTTTTTTTTCTTTTTACATGGGGGCAAGGGGGCAGGGAAGAAAAGAAAATAACTGAATTCCCTAGGCACTATGGAGGCTTAGGAGACATTTCTTTGCACAGATGGCAACTCGTGTGTGTAATGGATTGCCAAATAGAGGCTATATCTTTGAATAGAACTAAAGCAGAGAGAGAAGATGCATTTAAAGGGGGTAGGGGGATGTTAGACTAGACAGGTGGATTGATGTGGGTGAATATCTTGACTTTCTTATATCCTGAAATAATATGTTATTATCTTTTACACTGGACTTCCAAACTGCAATTGTCACAAATGTGTGTATTTATTTTTGAGTTTATGGGTTGCATGTAGGCGTTTGTCAGAAAAAAATACAAAATCAACACCCGAAATGACACAATGTCAAACGTAAATATCAGCAAACAGCCAGAACCCCTCCCTAGACCATGAGACTCAATGCTACTTTAGCAAATAAATAAGCTCATGGTGTGCCTTGAATGTCAGCAAGGTGAGACTATATCAGACTGTGTGTGTGTGAGAGAGAGAGAGAGAGAGAGAGACTGTATCACCTGTCAATAAGATGACAAACGTCAGTAATGAGCTATAGGTCACCACTATTGACTTTAACATTATTTTCCTTTCCCATCAGAATTCATGGATAGTGAACAGTGTTCATATTATGTGATCTTTCAGACTGAATACAGTTGTCTTTATAAAGTGTAGTCACTTTGAGTGACTAATGAAAAATAGCACCTTCTCATTCAGAGCATCTGTTCCTTGTGTAAATTCACAATATCATGCAATCACTTTCAACTACAGTATGTTTTTAGTAATTTTTTTCTCCTGTTATCCCTGAAGAATTAATACTGCTGAGAGAGTGAACTGTAGTCTATTATCATGCATCAACAAAATTGTTTGCTAATTGCCAATAATTTACACCTGTGCAAATCTGCTGAAGACAATGGAGCTGTACAGGTTTATGTACAGAAAGTGTAATATGGCCAGTAGAACTTTTATCAGTAGTGATGACAGTGAAGGGTAAAGCCCATCTTGGCTCTCACAGTCCAAGTTGAGTTTACAGGGCTGACAGAAAAAGCCCTGTCTTATCATCTGAAGAAATTTGATATGGAAATTATTAGAAGGCTGCAAACGTGCAAGCCCAGAATTCCATTTTTACAGAGCTTCTGATCAGAGCAGTCTTATTTGATTCAGGGTAGCCTGTACTTCATCTTCTCTGTTTACGTAAGGTAAAATTTCCAAAACGACCTACGTGATTTAGGCTTCTTAGTCCCATTATCAAAAGTGATTTAGGAACCTAGGTGTCAATGAAAGTCCGTCTGAAGTCACTTTTGAAAATTGGACTTAGAAACTTAAATCACTGGACACTTTGGAAATCTTATCCTTCGTTTGCTTGCTTATTTGTTTGTTTGATTTATTTTGATTGCCTTGGGCTCTGACTTTGTGGTATGTTAAAAGACCATGGCATGGGCCCAACAGACGTTTCACAAGTGTAAGGGGATGCTGTTTTCCTGCCTTGGAGAAAAGGAATTGAGTAATCTTGAGATGGCCAAGTGAATTCCACCAATTGCCTTCCAGTGGAAATAAGACTCTTGTCCAAAATGAAGGCACTATCACTAAGGCTGCTCACATGAATTTACTTGTGCCATAGAATCATAGAATATCAGGGTTGGAAGGGACCTCAGGAGGTCATCTAGTCCAACCCCCTGCTCAAAGCAGGACCAAACCCCCATAGTTGCCCCAGATCCCTAAATGGCCCCCTCAAGGATTGAGCTCACAACCGTGGGTTTAGCAGGCCAATGCTCAAACCACTGAGCTATCCCTCCCCGCCTCATAGAACCTGCTGCAGAAGAAATGCATTTGTAATGGAGATCTCAGTTCCCTCCACTGGGGCAAATACAGCACAGCAAGTCATATAAGCAGCTTTTACATGCAATGTGAAAGTTTTTAGCTGGTTTGGTTTGGTTTAACAATTATATTAGGCTGTTCTGATTTTTTTAACAGCATGCTTCAGTGTTTTGTTTCTCCATTTTGTACACACAGTGCAATTCTGCATCATCTCTCCATGTGCTATCAGAAAGTTAATTGAGTTGCTTTGTTGCTCAAACCTCATCTACACACCCACAATGGAACTCTCCTCATAAATATTCACCATCTATTAATTTTTGCAGCTGTGGGAAAGGGAAATCAAATCATCTGTTTACAGATTCAATTACACTGTTACAAAGGGTGTCTTTTTTTAAACTATATGTTGTCTCCACTGTTTGCTTTGCGGTGCAATGCAAGCCTTGAAAGGAAGCAAAGGCTCAGCCTGAGTTAATACGGCCAGTGTCAGCCCTTCCATTTATTTGTATACATAAAACATCTCAGCGAGGATTAGATGAGATCTCATTATCCTTACTGCTGGCCTCCTAACTGAAAGGTATGCTCATTCTCTCTCATACTGGGCAGTAGCCCATGCACCCCATTCATGCTCCTTTTCTGCTCTTCAAGTTCTTTTGTTCTTGAGTAATTTGGGGCTATTTTATTTTGTTCCTGCCACAAAGATACGCATGTTACTAAGGAAACACCTTCCACCACCTTATTACTCACCTCTTCTTCACTGATCTTTCTCTCAAGAGCGAGATGCAGTGTCAAAGCAGAAAGTTCTGCAAAAGGAACCCTGACTGAAGAGAGTTTGTGACAGCATATTGATCCTTCCATGTCTATACTTACAAGCTTACAGTAAGATCGCTCCTTAGCCGTGTTATGCCAATGGGAGAGAGCTCTCCCTTCAACATCATAAAACCAGCTCAACAAGTGGTGGTAGCTATGTCTGAGGCAGAGCATCTCGCACAGACATAACACTGTGCACATGAGTGCTTATGCTGGCAAAACTTATGTCGCTAAAGTTTTGCTGACATAAGTGCGAGTGTGGACATGGATCTGGGTTGCCACTAAGTTCATGCAATCTCTTGAGCAAAAATGATTTAATAGTGAGTATGGAAAAGGAAAATAAAACCCTGTGTTTTATGGGCCGGATTCTCTTCTCAGAGATATGTGTATAAATCAGGAATAATTCCATTACAGTTAATAGAAATATAAGGAGAGATTCAGACTCATGTGTTTACTGGGCCTGATAGGAAACAGGAGATCTAATTAAAATAACTTGGTAACAGTGTTATAGCTTTTTCAAATAAATAAGGTTTGGTTATCAGACCTGTTCGGCATTAAAAAAAAAAAAAAAAAAGAATCTTTTAACTTATATCCACCACTGGTGTCTTTTAGCACTAGCGATTTATTCATTGGCACTTAGCACAAACTATAGTAAAAATTGGGAGCAAGTCCGGAGCAGTAGTTTTTATTTGCTTTCTCCAAGTTCAAAGCTGTGTATATTTCAATTACAAATGGTGTTTGCCAAAGTCAATGCACAGCTATAACTCAACAAATTAAAACAGTTGAGTTACACAGGCTATTGACAAACAAATGGGCCCGATCCCATGAGGTGCTGAGTGACTCCTGAGAGGAACTGAAATTGGCAGGAGTTGACGGCACTCAGCACCTTGGAGTGAGCCCCAAACTTGGCCAGTATGCTAAAGGTGCCCAGCTCTGCAGTTGGGCTCCAATTCAGCAAGGCACTTAAGCACATGCTGAGATCCTATTGACTTAATTAGGACTTAAGCATATGCTGAAAGTTAGGTGTTTTAAGTGCTTTGCCTTAGGCTCTCAAATTGAGATGACAATACCTAAACTAGATGTCTGAGTGCTAGTTTGAGTGTCCAAATGCACAACTCGGTGCATTAACTTAGGTTCTAACAAGTTGGAAAATAGAGTCCACTGCCTAAAAACGACATCCGTTTAGGTGGTATAAGTAATCTGCGAGAATATTGACTTTCATAAGCCAGTACAGATACATGACAGCAGCTGGTATCTATGTTACAATATACTTCAAAGAGCTATGGCAGTGTACTGCTGCTGCAATATGATCACCTTCTTGTTGACTAACGGCCCAGCAGAGACACTCTGTGGCTCTAGCCGAAACCGCTCTGCTGAGTGATGATTTACAGGATATGCACAAACAGAGACGTGGTATCCAGACCACTTTGGATGGCGATCGTATCAGAACTAGCCTGCTGGAGGTGCCAGCTTTCAGATGAGTTGCAAAACTGAGGTCTTGACTGCAAATGACCATCAAAAATTGTAGATTTCACAAGAGTAATGGTACTAGTGCCATGCCCTGGCCGAATGCGAGTTTGTCTAGCTGAATTCCCCCTGCACTTTCAGTTGGACAGGGCATCTTTGCTTTCTGCCTAGAAGGTGGCACTGCAATGTGCTACATTCCACTCCAGAAGTAGCTGTATTACAAAGACAGGCACAGTTATAATCATTGTTAACTATTTTATTAATACAGATCCCAATATGATGAGCTTAGTACAGAGGGAGGGGGGGGTGCAGGGGGATGGATAGCTAAATTAATAGCTCTCTAGTTTAGCAACTTCATGGTAGTGATTTTGAATTGAGTGTATAATATCCTGAGGTTTTTTTTGTTTTTTTTTTAAATGGGTCTTGTATTTGCAGTAAAATGATAAGAAGTTTAGTATTCAAAACTCTGTGTCAGGTCTGAAATCACCTTGTGGGCTCCTTTCACCCCTCCAGAATTTTCGAAGCTGGGATAAACCAAGCTGAATTTAGCTCAATGTGCATTGTTTGTGTGTTAACATGCATAAATATGACACAGAGATCACTGATAATCAATTCTTAAAGTATGTCACATGCCTTAGTTTATTTAAATTAAATGAGCTTTCTTGGTTATTCTTATTAAGTCCATTGCATTAACCAATAATCTCACTACTTTGATACCTCTGTAGGTTTTGTATGATAAACCCTATTCCTTTATTGATTCTCATAAAATGTACATAGCTGACGTCTATAAATGCAAGTAGGCAGATACTAGCTGTGGGCAGAGCAATCCCCCTTGTGTATTCCCCAGTCTCCTGGAGTTGTGGACGCAGTGCTCCCTGAGGTTTATAATACAAACCTGCAGGGCATTATAAATATTTGTGCAGGTTCAGGTTATGTATTCAGGAAAGTACTACACAAGGTGACTGACGCAAGTATTTGGCTGCTTTACATCAGAGCAAGGGCTGTGTTATATTTACACAACATGATCTGAAAAGGATAATGCCTTGGGCTCTTCGGAGCTCTCAGTTCCATTTCTGAGATGCAGCCTGTCCCCTGTCCCCTGCACAAATGTGATTATGCTGTTGTAATATGGGTTACAAATTGGGTTAGATTCATGGTTTAGTACTGATGCAGGGTAATGAGACCCTGAAGAGAGCAGATGCTGTTACTTTAAGTAGTTTCTGGGGATTAATGCAGGTGGCTTTGGGGTTCATGTACCTACAGAAAAAACATTAAAATTATTTAAACAGCTGAGCCATTCTTTATGGAACAAGTCATTATTCAAACAACTGAGCATATGAATTGAATGTATACAATCTCTGATTATAATGGCACATTCCTTAATGTGATTATAGAGAGCATGTTTGTAGCTTAGTGTAATCATATTATGGTGCTGACACCAGTACACCGTATCTTTCAGCTGGCTGAATTGAGCTCAGCAATAATCTTGCTTACCTTTATTGTCCCTCACTAACCACTGACACCTCTATTGCACCCTCTTGGTGAAGTCCAGCAACCTAATTATAATACATACGTACAAAGAAGCAGAGTTATGACTGCGTGTGCCACGGTAATTTGGGGATTTCCTGACTTGGGTCCTTAACTGTTGAACCCGAACTCTGTAATCATCATTCTTTACAACCAACTTGTGCCCATGCACCGACACAGCCCCGTTTTCGTAAGGGTGGTCTCTCTTTGTTAGTGCCCAATTTGCACCTGCACAATTTGCATCCCTATTTTTGTAACTATAGTTCAACTGAAGGTGCCGAACTGGTACCTGCACCTCTTCCAGACTGTAGGAGCAAATCAAATAGCCAGCAATGCAAATATTCTAGTTCATTTTCAGTTCATCTGTGGGTACAAGATCTGGGTTCATACTACACCAGTAAAATAGAGACCAAGCCTCAACCCTTTTTAAAATGTACCCCATTAAAGGCAGGGGTTCATACCCGAGATGCTTCAACCTAAAGAGGGATTGCAAACAGGGACCGGAGTGCTACAACCACCCTGTCTTTCTCATATTTCCGAATGAGATATGGGACCCAGGGTGGTCCCAATATGGAAAGGTGATGGTGATATGGATAAATAAGAACTCTTACTTTTGGTATACAATTTTATCTCGATGTGTCAATAAATCCCCATATCAATGTGTTTGCCAGATCCTTTGTTTTCAGAACCACATTTGTTTCCAAACATGGTTCACAATAGTTAGATTGAAAAGACCTGTTAGATAAGCCCTGCCAAATTTTAATCATCCATTTGCCTGTAGCAATTCTTTTATGGTTGACTATTCTTATAATTATCATTGTCATGACCGGGTTGAGGGAATAAGTTCTGTGCCTGGTCTGGTGATTTTTCATGGTTTTATGAGGCTGCATGAAGTCATGCAAGGGGAGGATATGGCCCCCTTAGAGGACTGTATTACTAGGTATAATTAGGTTGGCCATTGCCACGATATCTGAGCACTTCCCATAAAACATAAACACAACAAAAATCTCTTTTCTAGCCGTACCAGCAGGAATGAACATTAACGTTATTGTTGGAGATACATATAATATGGATGCAGATGTGTCTTGAGATGACTATTGCCCTGTGTTTTTAAAAGCCTACTCATAACGTAGTATTTGGTCTTCTTTCTTTCAAGCTTTGATGAGCAGTGCAATAGTTACCAAAATTGACATTTGAAGTTCTGTTGCTGACCTCTCAGTTAGTATGAAAGCTAAGCAAATATTTCCCATCAAAATTTGATGAACAGTGAATGGCCTTTTTTTCTGCAAGTCATTTGAAGTTTTCCATTTAAAAAAATAAATTTAACAGAATGAAATTTTTCCTTTTTTAGGAGAAAAGACACCTAGGCTTTAATATGTCTAACTAATATGTGTTAAAGTATACACTGCTTGGTCTACACTACAGTCTTTAAAGGTTTTAGAATGTGTTTCCTAATGCCTGATAACAAACCTGTAAATCTTAGTCTATCCAGAGCCTAAATGAGAGGAGACTGAGGCTCGAGGTATAAATCCAATTGCAAATCTACTTAACAGCAAACTTAAAACTACTCAATATGGATGGATATGCCACTGTATGTTTATTTTAGTAATGGGAAGTTTTGGAAGGTCTCATCAGATTAACACCTAAAATGTAGGCTGCTTCTCCTTACATTAACCTTTTAAAGTCTGCAAATTGAAATCCTGCCAGATTTCCTTTACTTCCCGTTTCAAGTTAGGCTATTCTTTCAGTATTCTGGCCTTTCTCATTACATTTTACCACTTAGTTTCCTGTCCCAGGCAGAAACAGGAAGGTAGGAGGCATGGGTAATTTGTGGGTGGGGGAATAACCAGACTCTTTCAGACTTCAAAAAATGTTGGAATGTGTTATGGGCAAAAGTTCATTAGTTTGGTTCTTTTTTATCTTTCCGTAGTTTGCATCTATATGTCTATTACTCCCGAGGTGGATTACGAGGTGATGATTAAATGTGCATGTTCTATTGATAGATATTTTTATTAGAGTACATGCACATTTCACACTGTGATGACATGTTGGTAAATTTGTGAGAGCATAAATTGGTGTAATTTATTGACCAATGCAAGCCAGAAGGACGAGGTTGTAGAAGGGAATCAACCAATAGTAAGAAGGATGGTCTTTGGCTTAAGGCACTGGACTGGGATTCAAGACATTTGGGTTCCGTTCCTGGACCTGTCACAGACTTCCTGTGAGACCTGAGAATAATGAATCACTTTGGGCCTTAATTCTCCAGCTACAAAGTAGGAATAATAATACTTCCTTTGTCTACCATATATATTTAGACTGTAAACTCTACAGTGCACAGACTGTCTCTCACCATGTGTGTGTATATGCAGCACCTAGCACAAAGGGGCCCTCATTTTCATTGGGGTTTCTATATGTTTATATAGATCAGAATAACAGTAATATACAAGATAAACCAGCCCCCATACTTTAGCTTACACTGTCCTGTTGGTTGCTTTTACTCCACATTGTCACTCCTCCTTAGGGGAAGTTAAAACAACTTACATTCACCCACTTATATCTTCTTGCTAATGTGAAACTTCCTCCATTATTTACATCACATCTGCATTGGCCCATTGTGTTCATAGTGCTGCGGACAGTTTAGAAGAGAGAGACGCACACGTATAGGGAAGAGTCAGGGAAACTGAGTCTGAGTGTTTAGTATGACCCTGGAAGAGAAGAGCCTGTGAGAAAATCACCAGCCTGTGATATTAGCAGTAATTTATCCTTAAACCACATTCTGAGCTCCGTTATACCAGCATAAATCAGAATGAATTTCTTTCACTGCAGTAGAGCTATTATCGATTGACACCTGCGTAGCTGAAATTAGTGTTTGGAGAAATATGTGGAATCAAAATCCTTGGTGCAAACTCCCATAAACTCTGGAACCATCTTGCATCCAGAACGGCACACTGCAGTTCAGTTATTGGGTAGGTATTGATTAGAAGGCTGTAATTGTGTGTGGGTATTCAGAAGTCCTAAATCACCAGAGTTCTTTCTATTCCTTGAGGTCTTTGCGGCTTGCTGTTTCTCAGTTGGTAATTGTCTTTGCTGGAAAATTTGATTTTAAAGTTTTGCCTTTTGTTTTTCTCTTCAGTTTTGTGCAACACTCGGAACCACACCTTGTTGCTCCTTTGACAGACTGTTAGAACTGGGTCCTATTTGTAAGTCATTCCCTGCTGCTTCTCTCTAAAATTTAAATATAAGTTACAGTCTTTTGTTTCAGAGTAACAGCCGTGTTAGTCTGTATTCGCAAAAAGAAAAGGAGGACCTGTGGCACCTTAGAGACGAACCGATTTATTTGAGCATAAGCTTTCATGAGCTACAGCTCACTTCAGTCTCTTGTTGATTCTTTTCCTGGGTGTTATGCAGTGTCGGTGTCCAAATGCAGTAATTCTGTCTATAAATCTTTCACTTACAGTTGTTTTCCAACATTGCTTCAAGCAGCAAACTTGTATTTTTAGGCCAGATCACTAATGGGTAAGAAAGATAGCCATAGCTTCAAAGTTTTTTTTTTAAAAACCCTCCTTTGTGGCAACATATTTTAGGACCGCAAAATGCTTTCATGCTTGACTTTGTGGCTCCTTTCTTTGGTCTGTTCTGCATGGGTCAGAAAAGCTCTACCTGAAGCAGATTGAAAAAAAGCTGAACTCTGTGTCCTTCCATGTGCCCCTCTATCACTTTGCATCAGTCAGGACACACAGGTGAATGAGGTGAGATACAAGGATGGATTTAAGTGGCAGGCCGCAATTTTAGTAACTTATCACTGTTATCTGTCCTGTCTCCCATATACCAGGTATTTACATGGGTCCACTGCAGGGCTCCCACCAGATAGCCAATAACTAGGGGTAGACCTTCCTCAGCCTACCTCTAAGGTTCAGCTCACTCTCCTAAATCCTCTCACACTGCCTCCTGTGAGGCGAACACAGCATACCAAAAGAAGGACCTCATTCCTCAAAAACTTCGTCTCCCCTTTTCCCAAGGCCTAAGGTCCACCAGTGAAATCACAGATCTATTTCACTCCTGGAAGCTGGCTCTTTTGGCCTCTTATTTGCACCAGCCACAAGTTGCAACAAGCTAAACAGTCACACAAGTTATTGTTATTAAATTCTAAGTTCTAGTCTATTGAGCCTTGACTACACCTTCATAATGCTGTGAGGTCAGCAAAAAATCCTACCAGGCCTCTGCCAATTTAGCCCAATGGAAAAATTCCTTCCTGATCCCCAAAACAAGGGGGTGATCAAACCTGCAGCATCCTAATAAACACAGCTCCTATAATACAGGGAGGGAGGATGAGGCACTAAAAATGGAGCAAGAGGCTCCAAAAACTTCAGTCCAGGATTTAAATTAACAGTATTGCCAATATCAGGAGATCAAAAGTCATGAGTCAGACCCCCCCCAAAATCATGAGATTGGCCCCAAAGTCATGAGCCTTTTTAAAGAAAAAGATTCTATTGTCTGTCTTTTGAGTTTCTTTACTCTCCCTGCCTGACCTCAGCATCTGCAAAACAATTGATTGGATAAAATGAGCTTGGCCCTTGCTGCAGGAGCTCTTACTCCCCTGTTTGTTCATCCCCTGCCCACTAATTAATCCTGACCACAAGTTTCCCCCTCAGTTCAGCCCCCAACAGCCCTACCACCTCAGTTTACACACCCTCCCCCAGCCCAGACTCAGTTTAGTTTCCCCAGCCCCCATCAATTCAGCCCTTGCATCGGTCTCCATCCCCATGGTACGGCCCTACCCTCCAAGTATCACCTCTGTTCCTCCTGGGGCTCTTGCCCGCCCTGCTCCCAGGCCTGGAGGGCTGCAGCAGGGTCCCCACTCCCCTTTCCCAGGATGTGGTGCAGATCTAGAGGCTCTTCACGCCCTCTACTCCTTCCCAGGCTGGGTGCTTCAGTGGGGAGGAGAGGAGCAGATGCACCTTCCTGTCCATATTTCTCACAGGAGGGGAAGGGGAAGAGGGAGTGAAGTTATTCTCAGCTGCTAGGGTCTTTCCTCTCTCCTCACCATCCGCATAGGAAGTAGGGTTAGGGTTAGGGTTCCAGCTGTGTGGAGTTTCTTGCATCATCTCAAGACAGGATCCGACACCCTCTGAAATCCCTTCACTTGTGATAAAATCATAAGAGTTGGCAATACTGGATTAATGAAAGAGGGGAGTAAGGAGCCCCGTGGCTCCCATCTTCTTCTGGCTGGCCAATGGGAGGCAGAGAGCTCATAGAGCAGGGGCCATCCCTGCATTCCTCCAGCATGTGCTCTCCCCCCTTTCCCTCAGGGACTGTCCCCCTCCCTACAGGGCCACTCAAGTTTTCCACCATTGGATGGTGTGGATGGCATTTTTTGTCTCTTTGCTTCCCGCCACTATAGAGATGAAAGAAGTAAAAAGCAAAGGGACAGAAGTATTTTCCTTTCCCCTCCTCCCACTTACCCACTAGGGCTAGAGCAGGAGAGGTTGCACTGACTAGATTGAGCCATTGACTCCTATTGCAAGATTGTTACCTGACAAATTATGAACAGCTTTGGCCTTGAACACGTGCTCACTGCATAATGAGAGTGACATACAGGTATAGAGTACACTTGGGGTAGCAATATGCCTAGAACAAACTTTTTGTAGTTATAAAAAGCCCTGAATGCTTTGATGGTTGCAATTTTTCATTTCACTATTTTGGGCATCTTCAAAGAAGTTTTGGGGGCACAGGGACATTGTATGAAAATCCAGAACTGTCCTGGTAAAACTAGGATGAGATTTAATCTGTTGTGAATTCATCTTGGGGGGGGGGGGGGGACAGAAAGTGCATGTTGTCCTGTTTGAACTCTTGAGTTGTAGTAATTTGTTTCTGTGTATGCAGTACAAACAGACTTCAGGGCTTCAATCTGTTCCTTATCCTGCTCCCCTAGGCTGTCTGTCATCGTTGGCTTAACAGCTAGCCATGAATATGCTGTTCAGGAAATTGCCTGCTGACTCAATATCGTAAAATAGGGACACATCACATTAGGGGTAGAACAACAAGCTGTAAATGTGGAGCTTTTTAAAATCACTTTTGGTGAAATTGCCCTTGTGCAGAGGGGTCCAGCCCAAGACTAGTGTGCTGCTTGAAGCACAAGCCTTTGTCCTGGCCCCTCTGCACAGGGGTGAACTTCCCCCTCAGTGTACATATGTATAAGTCATAAAATGAGGGACACACCCAGAGCCTGGTGAAGTCAGTGCAAAGCAACAATAATAATCTCAAACATTTGTTCCGATAAAAGCTGAGTATTAACTTTGAGGGGATACACAATTTTTAATGTGTTTTTTGCAAATATTTATGCAAATGAATTTTAGTTCATTTAGTTTAGTTTACAAGAATCCAAGTACTTGTGTAACTAATCTTTGCACGTGTATACTGATTTGAATGTGTGTGTGTGTGTGTTTATATAATGTAAAAAAATATGCACCAGAAGTGTTTGGTGGCTATTGTGACAGATTTTGTCGGCTTGTTTCAATGTCGTCCAGTCAGGGACCAGAAATATTACCATATGATTTACTGTCAATGAACAGTCGCATAGTGTGAACAGTGAGATCCATATTCTGAAATATTTTTGCAAAAACAACTTATTGAATAATTTAAGGTAACAGATTTGTAATACACCAAAGTTTGCTCAGGGGTAAGAACAAAGTTTATTCATAGTTTAATATCCCAAAATAAATTGGATGCTGTAAATAGTTTGTTCACTGTGTTAGGTCCCTGGAAACTCATGTCATATAAAAATGTATCATCTTGGAGCTCTCTCTATTGCTAAAAGGGGCCAGCAAAATTAAAACTCGTGTTGCTATTCCAGTTACAAATATTGAGAGCTTTCTTTATAGAAATTAATGAATGTCACTAGTTTTTTTTAAAGAATACATATTTTTAAGCATTCTGAATTGATCATAAATTGAGATTGTGTATTGCAAGTTACTAGTAAATGGAGTGTCTAAGGGCTCAATCCTGTTAATAGAACTGTGGAGATGGGAAGGGTCTGTGTGCATGGATTCTTTAGCAGAACAGAGGCCTATGTGATGTGACCTCTTAGAGCTCTGTCCTAATTGAATTGATAAAATATGAATGGCAAAGAAAAAACAAAATTGCAGGGACTGCAAATCCCCTCTAGTCACTTGGTCTAATGCAAATTAAGAAAAAGTTTTAAAGAAAAAAGCTGTCTTTGCTTATTTAATTGCCTTCATTTTTTTCCAGGCAATAAGGAGAATATCTGGATGCATGTTGATGCAGCATATGCAGGGAGTGCTTTCATCTGCCCTGAATTCCGACATCTTCTAAATGGCGTGGAGGTTTGTGATGCTCCCCGGGGTATTTAGGGTTGTGTGGCACCTCAGCACCACCTACCCTTAGTGTGAAACAGTCTTGTCTGTGCCTGCTGTGCATTAGCTCCCTGAAAAGAACAACCTCTAGCAGTAAAAGCCTTCCTGGCCCCCCGCAGGCCTCGCTCTCTTTGTACAAGAAGTGGTAGGCACACACCAACTCCTGAATACTCAGAGTGTTCCCTGAAGTTTCCAGCCCCTTATCCACTGGACGGCTCACAGTATTGCCAGAGCTGCTGTTCCCACAGGACAGGACATACCAGCTTGTAAGATTCAACTGAGGACCATCACTTTGTTTAACATAGGGGAGGGTGTGTGTAAAAAATGTATACATCTAGGAATAGAGAATATAGGGCAGTCTTACAGGATGGGGGACTCTATCCTGGGAAGCAGTGACTCTGAAAAAGATTTGAGGGTCGTGGAGGATAATCAGCTGAACAAGAGTTCCCAGTGTGACTCTGTGGCCAAAAGAGCTAATGAGATCCTGGGGAATCTCGCATAGGAGCAGAAGGTTATTTTACCTCTGTATTTGGCACTGGTGTGACCGCTGCTGGAATACTGTATAGTGTGTCCAGTTCTGGTGCCCACAATTCAAGAAGGACATTGATAAATTGGAGAGGGTTCAGAAAAGAGTCATGAGAATTATTTTGGGGAAGTTCTATGGCCTGTGTTATACAGGTGGTCAGACTAGATGATCACAATGGTCCCTTCTGGCCTTAAAATCTATGAATATTGGAAACAAATGGTTACGTGGAAAACAAAATCATAACATGCTTTCTAGACACTAAATGTGACTAACAAGTAACTTTAATCTAAAGCTGTTTATCTCACCCAAAGTTCTTTCCAGCGTACACCCCTTTTTTTCTTTAATATGGAGATATACCTATCTCATAGAACTGGAAGGGATCTTGAAAAGTCATTGAGTTGAGTCAAGTCCCCTGCCTTCACTTCAGGACCAAGTACCATCCCTTATTTTTGCCCCAGATCCCTCAAGGATTGAACTCATAACCCTGGGTTTAGCAGGCAATGCTCAAACCACTGAACTATCCTTGCCCCCGCACCCCCACCTTTCATGAATCAAAAGTGCTATCCTCTTACTTCCTCAGAAAAGGCTGCCAGGGCATCCCTTTTCTCCCTCCCCAAATATATTCAAGTAAATATTTGATATGTACCTCAAGGTAAGGTTCTCTCCCCTGCTGTGTTCACTGTCCTGTTAGTTCTGTCTTACAATCCTTCATTTGCATTCAGTTCAGACTGGAGATCGGAGACCCACTGTAAACAAGATAAGACTCAATTTAGTTGTAAACAAATAGATGGAGAGACATCTCAGTCTGACAGCAAATCTGTTTTTCACTCTTCCTTGTGTCTAATACCTTGATACAGAGCTTAAGAACCTGTTTTCAGTGTATATCCATAACTCCTTACATAGTCCTGTACATACATTTCACAATTATATTGATGACGAATGTGACACTGGCTTTCATTTCAAACCTCACATAAAATTCTTTAGTCAACCAGAATGTACATCGTAGAATCAGGAGATTCCTGCAACCCTCCTACACACTCTCTTGTCAGTTGGCATTAAGAGGTTCTTGGGTCACAAAAAGTGAACAATATTTTTTGTCTTTTAAAACCAAAAAGAAAGGCTCCATAGATTCTTAAACCTCTACTTTCCTGTGACTGTAACCCAGAATTCATGCTTGATCAAGATGTTGCACTTCTGTACAAAATATCGATAGTGATGGGTAGAAACCAAACTTTGTATAAGTCTGGCCATGCTGGCGAAGAGGATTTCCTTCCTCTGGCACTGTGAAAAGATATTGGAGGGGGCACCGTATGTTTGTGTGTTTTACCACGAGCCCTTGCACTCAGCCAGTCTAGTCCTTGTCCCCATCCCACAATGATCCCCAAATCAGCAGAAACGACTCCAAGAGGACCTGGGAGTTGCTCCTTTCCGCAGTTTGAATCTTGATCAGGACTTCTTTTAAGTACCAAGTAGGGCAGATTATATCAAAATGTTGGACTGTTGATTCAGTCCACTATCGAAACAGGGGTCAACTGTTAAATTCAATCCAGATCTCCCCTAAATTTAGAGAAAGGGCTGTATGTCCAGTGTTTTGGTTTGGGCTCATCTTAGTCATCATTCAATAAGTTTGTCCTACAGGCTAAGCTACAAAAGGCAGCAACCTAAACTCATAACTATGTTCTTAGGCACATTTGGGAGGAATTTGTTTAAATAAGGTCACATTAAAAGATTTGAGAACCATTGATCCACGTTTGATATGCTCCTCCTGGGAGTGAATCCCCACAGCTGCTTTTAGAGCATAAAATTTGAGCAAAAATGCAGAGTTGAACACAGACAAACTTGCTCCACAGAGAAGCAAAACTTAGCTATGCCAACTCTCACAATTTTATCATCTCAAAAATGGCTTTCGTTTCGTCATGGTTACCATGGTAGAGAATATTTTAACATCCTAATTCTATAAAGTTTAAAAAATATAACAACCACTATCTCACCTGTTTTGAAAGTAAGACATAGAAGTATTACTATATTCCACCTAAGGGACATATACTGTAGGGTTGCCAACCCTTCAGGATTGTCCTGGAGTCTCCAGAAATTGAAGATTCATCTTTAATTAAAGATTGTCATTTGATGAAACCTCCAGGAATACGTCCAACCAAAACTGGCAACCCTACATATAAGGCCAGACTGTGGCTGTGTCTATAACAGACAGCGTTTAATATTTGAAAATGAGTCAGTTGAAATTTCTTCCAATAACTCTCAGGTTCTTTTTTCTTTTCCTCTTACTGAGTCACTTGGCACCTAGTTGCTCAGATAAGGGTGCTGCAATTTCCTGATGCTCCCCTCACACCATCAGATAAGTCCTTGTCTTCCACATCAGTGGAGAAAATATCTGTTTGGTAAAGACAGAAATTTAAACAGAGCAGCTCTGACAGACTAATAAAGGAGGAGGAAAAACTAACAAACAAAGCATTTCTCTCTCATTCTCTTTTTTTATCAGCAAATGAAGCTTGCTGTAATTTCCTGTGTGGGTTTTATTAATTATTTTTATTGGTTCCTGTAGGAAATGAATCAACATCCATTGCACAGCCAGCATCTGTCAGTGTAGCAACTATTCAACAACTCTGAATAGATTCCCTACCTCAGATATTAGAAAGATAAAAAACTTCTCCAACATGAGCAACCACTGCCCTTTCACCAAAGATGAGGAAGTTAATGAGAAACAAATGTGAAAAGATAGCTATTAGGTGGTGACTGGTGCTTCAAGATCCCCACTTCTCCTTTGTGTCCCTGATATTCAACATCAATGGCTGCCATAGTACCTAAACTAGAAAACTTTCAACACAAATGTCCTTCATGCCTTTCACAGTATGGGAAGCTTCTATCCTGAATACATGTCGTGCGAAGTTGATATTGTCAAAAATGTAATGTATAGCCATGCATTCTGTGTGGAACTGGTTGAAAGTGGGTTTTTTTGTATAAATTTAGTTTAGATGAGAAATGACTCTTTGACTAAAAGAAAAAAATTTAGGGAAAAATTATTTTTGACCACCTTTAATTCTGTGTTTAGACGGACTGAAACACAATTCTAGATCAAAATCTATTACCTGTGTGTGTGTGCGTGCACATATAAAATATATGTGTATGTTTATAATATTAATTTCTCACTCAGTGAAATCTAGGAACTCTTGAGTAGAAAATGGGTTAAAAACCAAAACTTGGGATGTCTTTTGTTTATAATGAGATTTTTTTTGTTTACATTGAGATGATGTTTATATAAGATATATATTAAAATAAAGTTCAAAACATCTATATTAAAAGCACATTATCAATTGCATAAGTCAAACATTCAAGATTTAGGAGATGCCAGAAGTTAGGTTGTCCAAGCACCCTGAATTCTGCTCCCTTGTGTGTATGCATAATGGCTCTGATTCAGCAAAGTGTACTTAAGCATATGTACAATTTTGAGCAAGCATGTAGTCCTGCTGACCCCTGAAGGCTTACATGAGGCTTACGTGGTAGATATTCCTTTTGCTGGTCCTCTGTGCAGGAGAAATTTCACCCAGCATGCACATATAATTCTCATTCACTTTAGATGGAGCTACATTAGGTATTATCTTTAAAGCCACTTTTCAGGAAAACATTTAGTTTGTTTTAGTGCTGTCCTGAATCTGGGTGCAATTGGCAAAATTTACAGTGCTTTTATAACTTGAGGACTCTGACCCATATTTTTTCTAATTCTTCTTTTTTTTAACCCTGTCAGTTTGCAGATTCATTTAACTTTAACCCTCACAAATGGCTCCTAGTGAATTTTGACTGCTCTGCTATGTGGTAAGTAATACAGGATATATAAGGTTGTCAGAAATAGTGACCTTTATGGTGAAGCACACTCTTTCTAAACAAGAAAAGGAGTACTTGTGGCACCTTAGCTCAAATAAATTGGTTAGTCTCTAAGGTGCCACAAGTACTCCTTTTCTTTTTGCGAATACAGACTAACACGGCAGCTACTCTGAAATCTTTCTAAACACTTATTCCCTTTTTCACATAGATATATGGAGTTTTGTGTAGTGTTTGCCTGAGTGAATGATTCATAGTAGCATGATAAATTATTTGACTGAGGGGGTAGAAAACCAGAGATGGGTCTGAGCCCTGAAGTTTGGAGCTAGACATGAAAATTCAGGGATTCAGATCTATTCCATTTTGTGCCCATCATTTAAAGAAATGAATTGCACATTACACCAAGCTTCTTTCTCTAATTTGATATGGTCTCTCTGAGTCTTGACTGCACACTTTAAAGGCCTTTGTTTATAGAGTCTGGACTTTAGTAGATTCAGAGCGAAGTGATTCAAAAAAAGCCTTTGTAAATGTTTTTCAATGATTTTTATTATTCATGTGTGAGGAGCAAGACTACATTTTGTGTTCCAAAGAGGTGCCACAGAGAAACCTGCAGGTACATCGGGAACACAAAGCAAAATGGCCTAAAGGAAACAATCATCATCACAAGGAGAATAATAATAAGCAGAATAATAAAAAAATTCTCATAACAAATAGTCCCATAGCTAGGACTTAGAGTTTCCCAACAAAACTAAGTGTACTGCCAGCATCTTGTAGTCACCCACCATCTGATTATATTGATTACCAAAAAGAGCTGCTCAGGAAATGGTAAATATTTTCCATGAAAAATTTCAAAAGAAAGTTTTTTTAAAAAAATCATTTTTTAAAATAGTTCAGTTTTCAAAAACTGGGTGGTGGTGGGGGGGAATGCCTTTCCGTTTTTTGTTGAAAAACTAAAATTTTCATTTTGGAAAAAAGGCTATTTTTCATTTTAAAAAAATCAAATGAAAATTTTGGAACAGTCCTAATTATCAATACTTTCCCTCTCTCTTATCTTCAGCATTACTAATGTGTAAAAACATGAGACTTATGTGCCTATGGCTTCATCCCTAGTTACAAATGTACATAACACCATGTAATAGGATTTTTTCAGCTATTAGGTTAGGGTTGCTAACTCTAAACTGTCCAGATCAGTGTCCTACTGCACATGTACTTCTTTTTGGTAGGTATCAGTAGGTTATTATGATTATTCATTACTGTAGCACCTAGGAACCCTCATCATGAACTAGGACCCCCACTGTACTAGATGCTGTGCAAATGCAGAACAGAAACAGTCCCTGTTTCTCATGTTCTGATTCTGCCTCATTCTTACTGGTAGTCACATCTCAATAAAGAGTATTTTGTGGTTTAGAACAAAGCCCCTAGAGTGTAATTATCTCATGATGGGATGTGTGTCTCTGTGTAGACATTAGACGGGAGAAGGGCGGAATTCATTTTCTTGCTTCCCATTCAACTCCCTTTCATGATTCAGAGAACCAAGTGTCCAAGAAGCCACTGATGGAAGTGAGGAAATGAACCATCATACTCTTGGCTTTCTTTCTCAATTCAGTTCTCATAAATTAACGAGCCTTTTATGGCAACAAAAAGTAATAAGAAACTCAGTAGCTGGATTTATGAGCAGTTAGAGCAAACACTTTTCGTTTCTTTGAAAGGAAAGTAGTGTAAATCACAAAATAACTACTGAGTGGTGCAATATCTAGACATTGTTAGAGTATGAATTTGCTCTTCCTTGCACGGACATAAATCTATGGGGTTACAACAATGTAAAACTGGTGTAAGTCAGAGGAGACTCAGGCCTTTAAGAGGAGATTTTCAAAGGCACAAACAGCAGTAAGATGCGTCATTTACAGTTGTGCCTTGGAAAATCTCCCCCTTAATCCCTTCCCCTCATAATTCTGTGAAGCCAAGGTAAAAATATATAAAAACAATTACAAACTCATTTTTTGAATTGTATTGCCCCTACTCTGCCAAAGCCCAGACATTTAAAAATCTGTTTATATGTGTGTATGCGCAATTGCAAAAAATAACCTTAAAAGAATTCACTCAAAATTCCGGGCAACCTTAACTTCGTAAAGACCAGATTCTCTTCATTTTGAATTCTTTACTTGGCAACTTTAACATTTTGAATGTAGTTTTTTAAACCGAATTTACCAGGGTTTGTGGTGGCGGTTTATCATGACACACAAATTCTATGATGTAGAACAACTTTCTAGACAGCACTCGAACAGTAAACTCACATTTTGTGTGTTGGTTTGTGCATAACCCTATGGAATGAGGTAGGGTTCTTCCTAGACTCCAGAGGCATATAGTCTCAGGCCCTGAGGTAGTTTGCAATTCACTGTGGATGGATAAACTATATCTATTTAGTTCTCAGTCCACAAAGCAAGGTCCCTATAAATCTTGTCCAAACCTGGGTGCTTAAAGTTAGACACATTAATCCTAGTTTAGACCCCTAAATAAAAGTAGCCTGACTTTCACACGAGTAAAAACCTGCAGTTCCTGTTGAAGTTAATGGGTGCTCAGAAGCTCTGACAATCAGGCCCCTTTTAGTCAGGTGCCTAAAATTTGGATTTACATGCATAATTTCACGCACCCTCCTTTCCTCCAACCTGGGTCTCTGGAGCTGCCTCCAGGGGAAGTAGGAAATGGAACTGCCATCTCATGGGCTTCCACATGAGGGTGGGAGCCACCTCTGTTGGGCTCAGGCAGGGTCAGGCTTAGTTCAACCCACTTCTCCCTATTCCTGCGGCAGTTCTGGCAGCCATCAGGGCCTCTCTTCCTTTCTCTTTAAATGCACTATTAATTAGTAGTTATTTTATTAGTCTGATTTTTTTATTATTAATAAAATGATCCTGTTGTTATCAAAAAAGAGCAAAACCACTCCAGCCAGGCCAATAACACTAGCAGCAGAATACCTTCATTTTACTCCTCAATAACACTGAATGATCCCAATGAGACCCATTTCTGATTCCATCAGATAAAAGATCTCACAAAAGCAGCTGTTCTCATAAGATTTTGACTCCGTATAGAGGAAAATCTCATGAGATCTGGGAAGATTTCTGCCACTTTGGGCTGAAGCTTCATGGGAATACATTGCAAGATGTTGGTGCCATTAGGGCCTCACTTCAGCAATGCACTTAAGCATGTGCTTAAGTCCCATTGATTTAAAAGGGAATTAAACATGTACTTAAAGGTAAGTCTACGCGTAAGTGCTTTGCTGAAGAGGAGCCTGAGGCCAAGCCAAATCCTGAACTGCAGCCTAAACACAGTCCAGGTTTAAACATCACCTCTCTTAAGAATGGGAATTCCACCCAGTACAAAGGCGCAATACTAGATGGGAATATATTCACAAAGGTTGGGATTTTCAAGGAGCCTGAGGGCTTGTCTATGTGGCAATTTAGTGTGCAGTAAGCCAGGGTGTGATCTACAGCTCACAATCCTGCCACACACTAACTAGCCAGTTAGACCCTGCTATCATACACTAAAAGGTCCATAGTGCACTTTGACCTACTGCTGTTCCAAAGCATCAAAAGTGCACTAAGGAACTTTTAATGTGTGATAGCAGGGTCCACACAGCCAGTCAGTGTGCAGGAAGCCAGTGTGATCTGGATTCACAACCTGGCTTGCAGCACACTAAATCGCCAGGTTCACTAGCCCTAAAGAAGTGAAATGGGAACCAAGTGCCTAACTCCTTTACGACCCTTCAAAAATCCCAGCCAAACATGTCTAATAATGGGTAAAATTTTCAAAAGCATTTATGTGATTTAGGAGCCTAAGTCCCACTGAGGTTTCAACCTAGACACCTAAGTCACCTAGACACTTTTTAAAGTTTTACCCAATATTTAAACACTGCCATTTCTTTTTACTACAACATCTTAGGCAAGCAATAAGAGTTGTAATGAATATTTATTGAATAAATAAAATAGTGGCACAAACTAGCACTGATATAGTTTGGGATTGGAGACATTTTGGTTATAAATGTTTGTTTAAAAACAAAAAAGTCACTGCAGCTTGCAACTGCACAGAAAAGAGTGGTTGGCACCTTTGATAAGGTCAATTTAATGCAGCCACACGGAGAGAGAAGTACATTTTGTATCCCAGTGGTGGGGTTGACGGGTCCTCCCTCAGAGACTCTAAACAGGAAATACTTGTCATTTTGCCTTAGATACTTGTTAACCACACTGATTTGTTTTGAAATAAAATAGGGATAAAATTCCTACTTTATGTAAGTGTGAAAAAAAACCACTCCAGGTTAATACTCAGCAAACAAAATCTTGACCCAGAAGTAATTTTTTCTTTTACAATTTTTTTAAATGGCTTAAGTGTTTCAGTTTTCAGGCTTGAAGAGTTTACTGCATACAGGGGGCTTTTGAACATATTTTTTTAAAAAAGGAAAATGTTTTTTATAGTTTAAAATAAAATTTTACAAGGAGTTAATCTATAATAAGAAGTAATCACTTTGGTTATTTTCTTTATAAATTAAAATTGACATGATAATTGAGGTCTTTAAAAGCTGCAGTTGTGCAATCAAAATAAGTAACTACTTTTCATAATGATTTCATTATTCTATTCAGAGGGATTTTTATTGTGCACTTGGGGGTATGAAGCTTTAATGTGCAAATCTCAGCCAGCTAGATCTTAATGGGTCTATTAGCATGACTTCAGATCTTTAAGAAAGCTTCAACCCCCATAAGGTATCAAAGGAACTTTCCAAAACAGGTACAGAGACCTTAAATCAGACAGTGGTATGCACAGATGAAGGTAAGGGCATGACTTAAACCCTCAGATGTATTCAGTGGTAGAAGCTAAAATCCATTGTGGGGAATCTTAACTATTCAGGACAAAATTTAGACCTGGTGTGTGCAGATGCAGCTCTGTTGGCTTTGTTTCTTAGGATTTTAGATTTTTTTAAAATAAAGCCCTCTCAAATAGACATTTTCTTATTGTCAGATAGAATCTTTGAGACTTTTATCTGGGAAAGACCATATCCCCTTTAAAACAATAACATCCGTTTAGTACTTGCAGGGCTCACCAACACCATTGTTTCTAATAGTTTAAATATTCAACTATGAGCTAGTAGGAGTGGGAGTTGAAAACATTTAGCACCTTTTGAAAAAATTGCCACACCATAGCAAATGTTTAATCAGATTTCCTTTCTCTGGCATTGATCAATACTGGATGTTGCAAAAGAAGGGGTCGATCTCTAATTCTAATGATTCATTACTTCATACCTCCATAGTATGGTAGCAGTTTCCTCCTGACCCCACTTGGCCCAGGCAAATAATTAAGCAGGCATGTAACTTTGTGCACAAGTCCCATTGATGTCAACTGCTGCTCATGCGCTTAAAATTATGCACCTGCTTATCTCCGTAAATATAAGGAATGAATGTTATCTTTTGGAACATGATATTGAGCGTATATAGAGTGTGTGTGTATTTGACATATTCTTACGTGCATACAAAGAGTAAGATATTGGAAAATTAGATATTTAGGTAGAAATTTACAAATAATTCCAATTAGAAAAAAACATGCAGAATATTGTACAAGAAATAGGATTTGTTGACCATTTTCTCTTCACTGTCCCATACTAATGTTCTTAGTTATTTTATCAAATATTTACATGCCTAATATGATGACAAATAGTCTCTACCTTTGGGGTATCTAATCTCATTTTATGTATAATGCCCATTACTTGTTGTGTATGAGTGACTCCCTCTACAAATAAAGATTATGCCATCAAAATATTTATTATTACCAATCAATATGATGTAGCTTCTTCCCTTTACAAGAAAAAAATATTTGCTTTTGAAAGTTATTCCAGCTACACTGCCCACTAGTTTTACACTCAATGGAGCTTGTCTTTCAGAGATCATTACATTATATCAAGCCTTCAAAGCCATGGTACCTCTCACATTGCAATTGCTTCAACATATAGCTGGAAACCTTGCGTTCACCACTAATTTTACTGTTGTCTTAACTAGCTCACATGTTCTGGTGTGAGTGCCTGTTTTCCCTGTGGAAAGACTTTGGGTGTGTTTGTTTCCTGTCTGTTTTTTTTAAATATGCAGTAAGAGTTCATTGCTGCAGACCCTAACTTCAGGGCTTCATGCTTACCACTGTGTGAGCGGTGCCATAGTAGCAAATAAAGGTTTGCAGGATTGGGCCCTAAATAAGGAATAGACAGTACATTGGAAATATGTGACTGACACTGATTTTCCTTATCTGATTTCCTGACCTAATCACCATTTAATTGTCTTTTTTCCTAGGTGAGACAATGCTGTGATAATCTAATCCATGTTGGTCTTTTTGTGCAGGGTGAAGAAGAGATTAGACTTAACAAATGCCTTTAAATTAGATCCTCTTTACCTGCAGCATTCCCATCAGGAATCTGGTAATTTTGCATTTGAATAAGATCTTTGTTTTATCCACACTTTTTTTTTATTGCAAAACTCACTGAAAGGTTAGGGATAAAACTTTTAAGAAAATCTAAATATCATTTCCAAAAGGGACTAGGATCAGATTTTCAAACATATTTAGATGCCTAGAAGGCAGATAAGTGCCTAGTCAGATTTTCAAAAGTGCCTAAACAGAGTTAAGCACCTAATCCCTATTTAAATCATTCAACATTTTTAAATGTTCACAACTTTCTGTTCTGCAAAACAATTAATTATTTTGTTTTTTTGCCCAATTCCAGATGGAAGCAAAATTTCAAAATATGAGTTTCCTACAGGAAAATTTTTGACCAGCTCTAGCCATAAACCCACATAAATTAATAATCTTCTTAAAAATAAAGTGTTTTAACTTGTGTTTATGCAGCTCATTCCATTCACAGGAATGAGGACTCTGTGCAGAGAGATCTTTCTCCTGTTTATTTGTGCTTTTCCAGAAAGAAAACTTGTATAATAATCTAAAAAATTCTGTATATATTTGAAGTTTAAGTATTGTGAGGCACTTTTTTAAACAATATAGTGAGAAAAGATAGTGATTGATCTGTAATGCAGGGCTTCATAAAGTGACAAGATGGTAGCTGCATTCTCCAAGGATGCAGAAGTAAATGAAGTAAATTTTATCTGATATGAAGGTGGTTGATGGAAAACAGTCTTATGAAGCTGCATCATGATAATACCAGAATATTTGCAGCAAGACACACACACCCCTTTATATGGAGTCTCATTTATTGAGTCTCTTAAGGCATATCAATCAAACTGTTCTTTTGACCCTCAAGTCCAGCCCTAGCTCCCCTTGACTCAGGAGTCACAGAGCACTCCGTCAGCGTCTGCCCTGATAACTCAGGCTGGCTGCAGTCCTTGATCAGCTTCTTCAAGCTGGCCCCTTTCAGCTCCGTCCTTTACTCCCAGGTAGGGCCATTTGCATCTCTGGAAGCTTCTCTTTTATCTCCAGGCCTGCTCTGATTTAACCATGTGACCTACCTGTCATGTGGCTACACTAATTTTCCCCACTTGGGGAGGAGCGCTGAATGAGTCACAGGTGGGGCTTGCCCCATTAAATCTTAAAGGTCCAGTCATCCCATGACAGAGGATAAGTGAAGCCTACAAATCTTGTGCAGACCTGGCATCTTTGTAAAATGCCAGTGAAGACCTTGCAGCTCTTAGCCCATGCATAGGCTATCTTGATGGGTTAATGTTGCTCTTGGCACATATCCAGTAATTGCAGAATGGCTTCTGTCCGATCACCAGCTGCCCCCACCCCCCTCCCTCCAACCCCCACAATTGGTTAGAACTGTGCAGGGGCAATTACAGTTGTGTACGGTACCACTGATTAATGGTACAAGTTGCATAGTAACTTTCCCTGCCCTGGAATTGGAACTTACTCTGTAGTATGGCTGTTCTCCTGACTCCTTCCATTTCTGCTGAATATGACCCCTTCGGCCACAAGGACATGAGCCTCTGGGTAGCAACCACGAAGTTGCTAGGGACAACTGCACAAACTGAGCGGTGCTGCCCTAGTCGCTGCCTTTCCCTTTTGTGTATCCCTCCTTCCCCATGTAATTAGGCCTATTTTATCTCTGCACTGTGTAAGGAAAGGGGAGCACATTTTTCAAAGTGAAATTGCTACATTAGGAGGAGTTTGCCCTAGTTAGATACAGTTTAAAATAAGTAATTTAATTAAATGATATTTTTCAATTGCACATTTAACAATTACATCTGTCAAAAACAGGGCCCTTCACTTGTCCATTATAATGGCGTGTGATTTCAAACTACTTCAAACTACTAGGGGGACAGTGTGTATTACCTGTTATATGAAATAATACAATGTTAAGAAATTTTCTTGTTGCATCAACATTAGGCTTTGGTGCCAGGCCCTGGGATTTCCCAACCCCAAACATCTCATTCTAATTTAAATGAGGTAATTCTAGGAGATAGAGAACAAAGTAAACTTTTCTACCCCAAAAAGAAAAGGAGGACTTGTGGCACCTTAGAGACTAACCAATTTATTTGAGCATGAGCTTTCGTGAGCTACAGCTCACTTCATCGGATGCATGCCGTGGAAACTGCAGAAAACATTATATACACAGAGACCGTGAAACAATACCTCCTCCCACCCCACTCTCCTGCTGGTAATAGCTTATCTAAAGTGATCATCAAGTTGGGCCATTTCCAGCACAAATCCAGGTTTTCTCACCCTCCGCCCCCCCCCCAACACACACACACACACACACACACAAACTCACTCTCCTGCTGGTGATAGCCCATCCAAAGTGATCACTCTCTTTAAAATGTGTATGATAATCAAGGTGGGCTATTTCCAGCACAAATCCAGGTTTTCTCAAACCCCCCCCCCCCACACACACAAACTCACTCTCCTGCTGGCAATAGCTCATCCAAACTGACCACTCTCCTTACAATGTGCATGATAATCAAGGTGGGCCATTTCCAGCATAAATCCAAGTTTAACCAGAACATCTGGGGGGGGGGGGGGTAGGAAAAAACAAGAGGAAACAGGCTACCTTGCATAATGACTTAGCCACTCCAAGTCTCTATTTAAGCCTAAATTAATAGTATCCAATTTGCAAATGAATTCCAATTCAGCAGTTTCTCGCTGGAGTCTGGATTTGAAGTTTTTTTGTTGTAAGATAGCGACCTTCATGTCTGTGATTGCGTGACCAGAGAGATTGAAGTGTTCTCCGACTGGTTTATGAATGTTATAATTCTTGACATCTGATTTGTGTCCATTTATTCTTTTACGTAGAGATTGTCCAGTTTGACCAATGTACATGGCAGAGGGGCATTGCTGGCACATGATGGCATATATCACATTGGTGGATGTGCAGGTGAACGAGCCTCTGATAGTGTGGCTGATGTTATTAGGCCCTTTGATGGTGTCCCCTGAATAGATATGTGGGCACAGTTGGCAATGGGCTTTGTTGCAAGGATAGGTTCCTGGGTTAGTGGTTCTGTTGTGTGGTATGTGGTTGTGGGTGAGTATTTGCTTCAGGTTGGGGGGCTGTCTGTAGGCAAGGACTGGCCTGTCTCCCAAGATTTGTGAGAGTGTAGGGTCATCCTTCAGGATAGGTTGTAGATCCTTAATAATGCGTTGGAGGGGTTTTAGTTGGGGGCTGAAGGTGACAGCTAGTGGCGTTCTGTTATTTTCTTTGTTAGGCCTGTCCTGTAGTAGGTGACTTCTGAAATGGCCCACCTTGATTATCATGCACATTGTAGGGAGAGTGGTCAGTGGTTAAACTGAATATTAGCTGTCATGAAAATTGTGAAATTGACAGCACTGGAATCCGAAGTCTTCTAGTCTCCCCAGGTAGAGTGACAGCAGGAGAAATGCAAGCCCTGCTTAACATTGCCCACCAAAGTGTTTCCTACTTGACCTGGATGTTCCACCTAAGGGTGAGGGCAGTTCAGTCTTTATGCCTTTCCCTCTCCTTAGTCTGCCAATAAAACTACCAACTGCAGTGGTATTTTTTTCTGATATGGACATAATAACTCAACAGAATACTCCACATAGGTCCTCATATGATGTCTCTTGGTCATTACCAATCTGATCCAGATTTGAACCGGCAGTTTGGAGATAAATTGCTCTGTGTCCTATCCTTATTTGCCAGCCCTTTTCCAGAAATAAGAGCCACATTTTTCAAATTCAGGTGCCTAAAGTGGAGCTGTTGAATGCATATTTAGGCACCTAAGTAGAAGTGGCATGATTTTCAAAGCTGCCGAGCAGCCACAGGCTGATGCTCCCATTGACTTCAGTGGGATTTATAGGAGATCAGCACTTCTGAAAACCATGCTACTTTTATTTAGGTGCCTAATTATGGGTGTAGGTGCCTACCTGTGTTTACCCCAGTTGGAAAATTTCAGCCATGGCTTGAAAGGAAAACAAGGTGATGCTTTAAATGTCATTCATCTATCACTCAGGAATTTACATGATTTGCAAAAAATATCAATTTGTGTGCAATTACTCTTAATAACCCTGTAGCAATTACGTACACCTCAAAGAGGACAGTCTTTATTTTGTCAGTAATTATAATTGTGTGTGATTTGCTTCCTCACACCAGGGAAATTGTACTAGCCTGCCTGGCAACCGAAGATATAGGTCAGATCCTAATGGCAGTGTTAGAAGGAAATAACTTTATACTCTATTGTGAATACCACATGTGCTACCACAATTCAAATCCTCCTAATTAAATACAGATGAAATAATAAGGCGTATAATCATTAGAACAAGGACTTAATCATTGATTGCTTTCTACTTCACAGCTTATGAAAGGGGTTACTGGTAGATCGTTAGACGCTGCCCCTTACAGCAACATACAATTAGTTTCCCATCACCAGTTGCCTTACTCTTCACTACCCGCCTTGCAACTGTTAAATTAAAATAGCCATTGAGATGTAAAAGGAAAAGAGTGTTATCAAATTGCCTTGTTACTCATCTGAGAGCCAACTGGTCTTCCACTAGGTCAATGAACGGAGTTTACCAGTTGTCATAAATATAAAGGGAAGTCCCTTTATTTGAAATCCCTTTGAAATCCCTCCTGGCCAGGGGAAAGCTCCTCTCACCTGTAAAGTGGGGTGCAAGGTTTTGGGAAGTATTTTGGGGGGAAAGATGTTTCCAAACAGCTCTTCCCCAGTAACCAGTATTTGTTTGGTGGTGGTAGCGGCCAATCCAAGGACAAAGGGTGGAATATTTTGTACCTTGGGGAAGTTTTGACCTAAGCTGGTAAAGATAAACTTAGGAGGTTTTTCATGCAGGTCCTCACATCTGTACCCTAGCGTTCAGAGTGGGGAAGGAACCTTGACACCAGTGCTGAAGGGGCCCAAACAGGGATGAGAGCCCCATTGTCCTAGGCACTATACAAACATCTGGTAAAGAGACAGTCATTGCCCTAAAGAATTTACAATCTTGATCATCGCAAGAAGCAACAAGTTAATGAAGTAAACAAATATGGGGAGGAAGGATGAGGTAGTAATAATAGGAGTCTTTTTTCACATAGTCTAGCCCTGTATGCAGTGTAAATTGCCACTGCATTGGAACAGGCAACCAGGACTTCACTGAAAACGTTTCCTTTCCTCATAAATATAAATGTTAGGAAACATAGACATGGCATGTGACTAATTAAAAAAGTGCATGTAATACAATAGCATATTGTACTTTTTCATTGGGGGTCTTGATTTAGGCAAGCACTTAGGTACATGCTTAAGTGTCTCTGAAGTCAATGGACCTGACGTGCTTAAAGCTAAGCACTTACCAAAGTGCATTGCTAAATCGGGATTGACTTAAACATATGCTTTAGTATGTTCCTGAAGCAGAGGCTGGGACTGAGAGGCAGAAGATGTGGGTCTCTGTACCTAACTCACTGCATGACTGTGAGCTAGTCATTTGACAACTTTATGCCTCACCTTTCCCTAAGCTAAAGATTAATTTAATTAACTGATTCCTAAAAAAATAAGGACAGTTTGCACCCTAGGTGCTTGAACAAAATAGGGCTATTAATACTGTGCCTACCTCACAGGGGTATTTTATGCGTGTGTGGCTTTGTCAATGTTTGTAAAGGGCTTTTAATACCTTGAATGAAAAGCAGAAGTGAAGAGCAAAGCATTGTTGTCCAAGTATAACTGATGAGCAGGTATTTAGAATTCTCAATGACTTGTCCTACAGACTTAAGTACTAACAATAAGTGTTAATGAGCAATGTGGGGTGATCAACAGCATAAAATCCTTCTTGAAAATATTTCCAATTCCCCCATGTGAAGACTATGGCAGTTTTATGACACAGATCCTGTGATGAATTGGTGACCTGTTACCACACTTTCTCCAGATTCTACTTTGAGGAAGTGAACTTCTGTTTCAAGTCAAATTACTGAAAGGTGTTTTGTTGGATACTTCCCAGACAAGTGTCTCCTTACAACAGGAAGATAAATAGGGTGTTTGGCATGTCATCATTCACATGATCCCAAATATAACAGAAAGGAGAGCCCGATTTCTCCTTTTGAAATCTGTTTGGTTAATTCTGCCAATTGAGGAGTACTTTGTGCCCGCAATTGCCATTGTACTCAACACCACTGAGAACCTTGCAGCATCATGGCCAAGTGTATGGTGGCAATGAAATATAAAAATATTTCATATCATTTAGCAGACTGTTTTTTGCTATCACAGTAAACAGATTTAAATATTTTTTTCTTTAACTTACAGGGCTTGTTACAGATTACAGGGTAAGTACAGTGCCCTCAGTAATAACAATATTGATTTATACATGGTAACTTTTCTAAAAATGTTTTTCTTTTAATTGTTGTTATAGTAACTCAGAGTTAGCTTCTTTCTTCTGTGAAAGAGGCTCAACTTGCTGTTCCCTTGATAATTCTCCAAACCAGGAAAATCTAAAACTCCAGTCCCTATTTATTTTTAAACCTTTTGTTTAAAAGGATGCGATGGTACCAATTTATACCAATTAACAACAAGGGGTACGCAATGCAAGCCAAAAAAGGGAAATAACTAATTAAAGAATATTTAGATAAAATTGGATGTATTCAGGTCAGCAGGTCCAGGTGAAATTCATCCTTGGTACCCAATGAACTAGCTAAAGCAATCCCAGAACTGTTAGCAGTTATCTTTGAGAACTACTGAAGGACAGGTGAGGTCCCACAAGAGTGGAGAAGGGTAAATATAGTATCTATCTTTAAAAAGGAGAACAAAGAGGACGCAGGGAATTATAGACCAGTCAACCTAACTTAAATACCTGAAAAGATACTGGAACAAATTATTAAAAAGATACTGGAACAAATTATTAAACAATCAGTTTGTACGCACCTTGAGGACGTTAGGATTATAAGGAATAGTGAGCAGGGATGTGCCAAAAACAAATCATCCCAAATCAACCTAATTTCCATCTTCTGACACAGTCCTATATGACATTCTCACAAAAGAAATGTGGTCTAGATTAAATTACTATAAGGTAGGTGCACAACTGGTTGAAAGACCATACTCAAAGAATAGTTATCAATGATTGCCATCAAACTGGGAGGGTTTATATAGTGGCATCCCACAGAGGTCAGCCATAGGTTCAGCGTTATTCAATATTGTAATTAATGAGTTGGATAATGGAGTGGAAAGAAGGCCTATAAAATCTCCCAATGACACCAGACTGGGAGGGATTGAAAACACTTTGGAGGACAGAATAAAAACTCAAAACAACCTTGACAAATTGATCTTGTATTTATTGAATTTAATCTTGCTGAATTCAGAAGAATTCTCCAAAGTACTTCACATAGGAAGGAAAAATCAAATGTGCAACTACAAAAATGGGGAATAACTGCTGAAAAGGATCTGGAGGTTATAGTTGATCACAAATTGAATATGAGTCAGCAATGTGATGCAGCTGTGAAAAAGGCTAATGTCATTCTGGGGTGTATTAAGAGGATTCTCATATATAAGACAGCACTTTACTCAGCACTGGTGAAGCCTCAGCTGGAGTGCTGTGTCAAGTTCTAGGCATCACACTTTAGGAAAGATGTGGACAAAATGGAGAGTGCAGGGAATAGTAACAAAAATGATAAAAGGGTTAGAAAACCTGACCTATGAGAAAAGGTTAAAAAGACTAGGCATGTTTATTCTTGAGAAAAGAAGACGCAGAGGGGATGTGACAGCAGTCTTCAAGTATTTTAAGGGCTGTTATAGAGAACATGGTATTCATAGATATTAAGGTCAGAAGGGACCATTATGATCATCTAGTCTGACCTCCTGCACAATGCAGGCCACCAAATCTCACCCATCCACTCCTGCAATAAACCTCTCACCTATGTCTGAGCTATTGAAGTCCTCAAATCATGGTTTAAAGACATAGTGTTCTCCATATCCACTGAAGGTAGGACAACAAGTAATGCACTTAATCTGCAGCAAGGGAGATTTAGGTTAGATATTAGGAAAAAAATTATTTCTATCAGGGTAGTTAAGCACTGGAACTGGCTTCCAAGGGAGGCTGTGGAATCCCCATTACTGGAGGTTTTTAAAAACAGATTGTACAAACACCTGTCAAGGATGGTCAAGATTTACTAAGTCCTGCCACAGTCTAGGCAGCTGGACTTGATGGCTTTTCAAGGACCTTCCAGCCCTACATTGCTATGATTCTGTGTCTGACTGAAAGCTCTAGGCTTGGCCAAGAGAAGGAATCTTTGTGAAGATATTTTCTTCAAACCATAGTGCATAATAGGTTATTTTAAAAACTAATTATAAATGTATTTTCTCCTAAAATGAAAATCTTTCTATTTCTTAAAACTTTATTTTATTTTATTTTTTTAAAATTTCTTTATATGGACCCTTCATGGTAAGTTTGTCTATGTGCCCTATCTCACAAGTGCTGAGTACCTTGTGGAGACTTCAGTGGGAGTTTTGGGTGCAAGAGCAATATGTGCTTTGTTTCATGATCACTATCTTCTGACACCTGCTCTCCTTTCCACTTTTGCATTTTAAACAGTTGGGTGTTGACTGTGGCAGTGTATTTGCCAGTACCAGAATAATCTTTCCTGATTTGACCTATCTCTTAAGTTATTATACAGGGAGCCTCTGAAAGCTTGAACAATGGTCTATGCCAAACTGGCTGTACCTGGAACCATGTCTTCTGACATGGAGACCCTTCCTTCTCAAATGCATTACTCCTTCTGCTTGCAGCATTGGCAGATCCCTCTCGGCCGAAGATTTCGTTCCCTGAAAATGTGGTTTGTGTTTAGAATGTATGGAGTCAAGGGACTACAGGAGTACGTCCGTAAGGTGACCTCCTTTTACTTTGTGGGAAAATTTGTGTTGGGGATGGGAAGGGAAGAGGGGCTTAATAAGAATCCACATCTATGTGCCTTCTGCATAATTACACCTGCATGCATAAGCAAAGCTTGTTGCACAGCCCAGTTCATGGGAGGGCCTGCCTTTCACCCTATCCTATCATGACAGTTATGATCATTGGGATCACAGCCATTGATCATCTTGTGGTACAGTCTTGAGGGGATGTGAATTTTAGATGCCACATTAGTGACATCGTTCAAAACAAAGCCAAGACTTTTCATTGATGCCTTAGTTGTTGTATGTATTTATTCTACATTTATTATTTTATTATGTTGTATGTATTGATTATATATTAGGGTCAGGATTATGGTGTTAGGATTTGTGTATGCTCCCATGATTTACTGGGCATGTTACCTAGTTTGACTGAAGCTACAGTTTCAGGTGTTTCCTGAATGGAAGTGCCTTTAGGATATGGTTACCTACAGATTACAATTGATCCTTATTATGCTTAAGTACTGGGGACATTCCTGCTTTGTACAGGGTAGTTTGTCATCACTGTAAATGCATGTGCTATGGTGCTGTATGATGTACATACTTCTGTTATAAATATAAAGTAAAACTGCAAAATACCTTTTATGTTTTCAAACTCAAGAGAAACTGCTGGCAAAGATAAAAATAGAGAGCCATATCCTACAGTTACACTAGCTGAGGTTCTTGTCCAAAGTCTACCGCAGTAGAGATTTATATTTAATTAGCTATCTAACCTCTGATTCTGCCTGTTCTTGGTGGGAGTGTGTGTAGACACAGATGTGCCAAACTCTCCCAGGGGCACACATTTCTTAGCAAAAGTGGGACTAGTGTCACAGTTTTCTTCCTTAAGAACCTTATGCAGACTAGCTAGTGGGAAGAGGAAGATATTGCCCCATCATCTGCCTAAAATGCCAGAGAGCTACTCAAAGCGTCGGATGCCACTACTGTAGCAGATGAAGGATAAATGGAAGTTTTCTGCTTTTTGTTTTGGTTTAGTTTTTATTTTCTTCTGCATAGATACCTTGTAATTTCTATTTGGCTCCATGGACAACAATCTAAATGGGATTTTGATCCTTATTATGTTCTGGAGAAACATATTTTGAGGGCAACAATGACATTGGCTTTTTATCACCTCTGATACAATCCAAAAGTGAAATTTTGGATCTCCTCTGTCTCTTTTACTGAAGTGAAAATGGGCTCATGGTTTGTTATACTTTGCCATTAATGAAGCTTTCACTGCATTGGTCTCTCAGGTAAGGTTTTGCAGATGGCAATTAATTCAATTTACTGGCAAGGTTTTAAATAGCACTAAATCTCATATTCTTCTGGTGGCAGAGTTGAAGTCCTCACGTTGATTACATGTACTTTATTGGATTAGTGTTAATACCTTATTAGTAACATTCAAGAAACTTACCTGGCCTTTCTCTCTTCTCCCAGACATTTCCCTGGGTGCTCAGAGAGCAAATACTTGCCTTTTTAGAGTCCCATTGACCCCTTTTGAAGGCAGAGTTTTCCTATAATGTCTGGAAATGCATCACTTTTGTAAAGCTATTGACTTCAGTGGAGATGAACCAGGAATGAATGTGGCTCTTCATGTTTCTGAATAGACTTTTTTCCTTGTTTCTAATTTAACTTCATTGTAATGTTTTAGATTAGGTCTTTACAGGCGTGCTGGGAGGCGAGAGGGTGTAATGTTATTTCCTTGAGCACTAGAAAGAGCTGTGGGATATAGTTCTCCAAAACAAACAAACAAACCAAAAAAACCCCCGCATGGCCAAATTATGACCTCACACTTGTGACTTCAGTGGCGTTACTTGGGTATAATTGAGGGTAGAATTTTGCTTACTGAACACGTAAGTGGAGTGATTAATTTAGGCTTGATTTCTTCCATTTGAAATGAACGATGGCTCATCACATTCTCTGGGTTTCATTGCTTCTCTAAAAAAAAAATCTCCTTTGTTTCTCTCAGTGGAACTGCAAGGGCAAGGACTGATTGAGCTTTTGTTGTTTAGTAATCTAGATGGTAGGACTGGTCGTTTAGTCAGTTGCCTTCTGTGAGATTGTAAACATTGCAGTATTGTTACAAACTGTACCAATGCTCACCAACAGCAGTTGTAATGTGTTCCATACCTCACTTCCCCATTTCCCTCCCCTCCTCTTTCCAAAAAACGTTCTTTATTCCCGAAAATACTGTGGTGAATTTTCTTTTGGTGGTTGTAGTAATAAGGAATGTTATAAACTCTGGTAATGGATTATATTGCAAAGCTGTAAACAGTTTCCCAAATGAAAAAACTCTTGAAATTTAATCTCACTTTACCACCCCTCGTCAGTCTTTAAGGATTTGTATAATTCCAGGCCTTGGGAGGTTCTTTCCATTTAAACATACGGTAACATCTCAAAAATAATAGTTTTCATACATTCAGTGCTGGTCAAGGCAACCCTTCTAAAAAGAACAGCCAGTACTAGCTTGTGGGTTACACTTGGTGTTTCATTTGATTTGTGCCACAAGAGGATCCCTAAAGTTGCCAGAACTATTTCTCAATCAGCATTTAAAGAAACAAGAACTAGCTTTTGTGTTTGCTACACTTGGTCACATAGTGCAATGAAATAAGACATGAATAAATACTGCAGTTCTCTGTGGGTAGATCTGTCCTCTGTGCAAAGAAAAATCTGCAATGCCGAGTCTGAGCCTGGGTCAATTTCATGCCTGGAGCTCTGGCTGCACGGCTAAAATTCGCAGGGTAGACCTTCCTACATGGAGTGGAGCCAGGGCTCGGAAACCCAGCAAAGGGGGAGGGTTTCAGAGTCTAGGCTGCAGCCTGAGTGGGAATGTTTATATCACTCTTTTGAGCCCTGCTGCCCGATTCCCATGAGCCGGAGTCCATTGATCTGGGCTCTGAGACTCAGTGCCATGGGATTTTCTTTGCAGTGTAGACATACGCTGTGTGGCCACTCAAGGCCTCAAACACAGTGGGAATGCTCTGTTTCTGCTGCATTGGTGAGCAATCAGCAAAGAGGCCATGCAAAGGGAATCATAGAATAACAGAGTTGGAAGGGACCTCTGGAGGCCATCTAGTCCAACCCCCTGCCCAGAGCAGGACCAATCTAAATCATCCCAGCCAGGGCCTTATCAAGCCTGACCTTAAAAACTTCTAAGGAAGGGGATTCCACCACCTCCCTAGGTAACGCATTCCAGTGTTTTACCACCCTCCTAGTAAAAACGTTTTTCCTAATATCCAACCTGAACCTCCCCCACTGCAACTTGAGACCATTACTCCTTGTCCTGTCATCTGCTATCACTGAGAATAGTCTAGATCCATCCTCTTTGGATCCACCTTTCAGGTAGTTAAAAGCAGCTATCAAATCCCCCCTCATTCTTCTCTTCCGCAGACTAAACAATCCCAGTTCCCTCAGCCTCTCCTCATAACTCATGTGTTCCAGTCCCCTAATCACTTTTGTTGCCCTTCGCTGGACTCTCTCCAATTTTTCCCCATCCTTCTTGTAGTGTGGGGCCCAAAACTGGATACAGTACTCCAGATGAGGCCTCACCAATGTCGAATAGAGGGGAATGATCACATCCCTCGATCTGCTAGCAATGCCCCTACTTATACACCCCAAAATGCCATTGGCCTTCTTGGCAACAAGGGCACACTGTCGACTCATATCCAGCTTCTCCTCCACTGTCACCCCTAGGTCCTTCTCTGCAGAACTGCTGCCTAGCCATTCGGTCCCTAGTCTGTAGCGGTGCACTGGATTCTTCCATCATAAGTGCAGGACTCTGCACTTGTCCTTGTTGAACTTCCTCAGATTTCTTTTGGCCCAATCCTCCAATTTGTCTAGGTCCCTCTGTATCCTATCCCTACCCTCCAGCGTATCTACCACTCCTCCCAGTTTAGTGTCATCCGCAAACTTGCTGAGGGTGCAATCCACACCATCCTCCAGATCATTAATGAAGATATTGAACAAAACCGGCCCCAGGACTGACCCTTGGGGCACTCCGCTAGATACCGGCTGCCAACTAGACATGGAGCCATTGATCACTACCCGTTGAGCCCGACAATCTAGCCAATTTTCTACCCAATTTGTAGTGCATTCATCCAGCCCATACTTCTTTAACTTGCTGGAAAGAATACTGTGGGAGACCGTGTCAAAAGCTTTGCTAAAGTCGAGCAATAACACGTCCACTGCTTTCCCTTCATCCACAGAACGAGTTATCTCATCATAGAAGGCAATTAGATTAGTCAGGCATGACTTTCCCTTGGTGAATCCATGCTGACTGTTCCTGATCACTTTCCTCTCGTCTAAGTGCTTCAGAATCCAAACCATGGAGTAGAACTTTGTGGCAGCTCTTTGAGTTGGAATGTGGAGAGGGGAATGAACTTGTTTGGGATCAGTGCACCACATGGATCTACACAGCTCAGTGTAGTTGCAACAAGCATGTCTGCTACACCTATTCATTCTCTGTAGTTGCATTTGCAGCTGGGTTGGGCCTTACTTGTAGGTTTGGGGAGTAGGATCCCATTTCCTCCCTGCTACTACAAAAATCGCCTTGCTAATTCCTAAGTCATAAGGTCCTATGCCACTTAGGCACTTTAGAAAATTTCATCCCGTGCCCACAGGAAAAGCTCTTTTACTCCGATTCCACTTGTGCAGCCGGGATTTAGCCCAAAAGTTTGAAATTTTGAGAGATGACAACTTATGACAAGCTGTAGCAGGGGAAAAGGCCATAAGCTACTATTTTTTGTGCTGTGATTAGAAGAGATGAGATGAGCCTCTTTTGAAAAAAAAAAAATGGTCTTAAAATATACCTGAAACTGGCTGTTCACAAACAGATCTTTTTTCTGCCTTCCATCTCCCTTAGTTCCAAATAGTTTTATTTTTTAAGAAAAAAAGTATTTTTTTTTAAAGTTAAAGATGGTTGCTGTGTTTGCGGCTTTCAAAATCTGTATCTGACTGACTGGATAACCACTGCAATCTGGCATGTTCTTGTGTTGAGACAGGCAGCGAAGGAACAAAATATTCCTGGGATAGGAGCATGGGTGACTTTGGTTTAATTATAGCATCATTTTTTGTTTCTAAAACCTTTCAGTTTATACTCCTCATCATTTACAAAATGGAATATCAACATACTGCAAAGTAAAGAGTTTAAAGAGGGTGTATTGGGGCCAGGGGGAAATCACTGCCAAGAATTTTTTGGGGAGAAAATTGTGTGTTTTGGAAGTAAATTCCAAGATGTGGAGAGGACACCAGGAGGGCAACAGCAAATAGCATAGGAGAATGAATAAGAGCACTCAGGATTGTCCTATAATCAATTGAAATGTGAGACTCAAAGCGGAAATGAGTCCATTTTTAAACCACTTGAGAGTAAGCTAGTACTGTGTTGCTGTAAGTCATGTAAAGGGGTCATGAGCAAGTAGAGAAACTTAGCTTTCTGTCCTGTCTGTTATATCCATTCCATAAGTATATTTTTAAAAGTCATGTTTTTACCTATGATCCCCTGGATGTTCTGATTCATTTATTCAAATACATCCCCAATAGCTTCAAAAGAAATTGGATCGAACATACTTTTTGCAATAAACAGTTCTTCTGTGCTTCACCAATATTGGACACTGAATTCTGCTTAAAACTATCAGTAGAGCTTAAGGACTAGCTGAAAGGGAATAGAGAGTAGATTGCTCTTCTCTGTCTGCAGCTACATCACCTCAGGTGGTGATCTTTCCAGTCATATTTTCATAAGCTAAGTAGGCTTGGGCTGGGTCAGTAATTAGATCTGAGAACTCAGAGGGAAACCTCATGTGCTATGTAAAGTGCTATTGGTGATTCAGTAGATGGCACCCTTCCCAGTACTGAACCCTTGCCTGAGCATGTTCTTGTGGGTCACTGTGCTTTTTGGAAATGCCATCTTTTTCATGAGTGATAAAACCATTTGTTAACGATTTTGTGGCATTTTTCCCCCCACAAAATTAAGGGTTTAACCTTGGTGTCCTGCCCAAATTCCAGTTCAGAGGAAAAAACAGTCCTTGCTCCAAAAATTTGCAACTGAAATTGAACAACCAGGACAAATACTGCACTGGGGTGTGATTGTGTGCTGCCCTTCGCAGAGGTGAATGCAAACCTCACAGCCCAGAAAAAGGAGAGTATATGAGGGCAGGAGGGGATAGTGGGTAAGACACCTTTTGTGTCTTCTTGATTCTAGAGGGTCCATTCAGCCTTTGGAGGGCTGCCAAAGTCAGGCAGCTCAACCTGACCTACCAGTGAGCAGCTGCACCACCATGAAACACTCTGTAGTGCTATGCTCCCCACCCCTTGTTGTCTTCAAGCCCAGGCCCAGCACACCCATGACATCAGAGCTTACAAGATAGTGCTTCATAAACCAGCCTGGGAAATTAGTCCCTGCATGGCTCCAGGGCTTCTAGTTTGTGTATGGACCCATAGCCAAAATCACACTACAGATCACTGATGAAGGTGTAATCTCATAGTGCCATTTTTTTTTAATTAAATGAATTTTCATTGAAAGGCTTCACGGGGGGGGGAGGGTGTTTAAAGAGGGATTTTAATGAAAAAGAGGGTTGTTGTTTGGGGGACAAAAGGGAGACCGTTGCAAGCATAGAGGGGAGACTGAAGAAGGTGGCCTCAAGATGAGAATGGGGGAAGCAGCAGTAGACAGGCTGTGGCTTGTGGAAAGCACAGGCAAAAGAGGAGGCAGAATTGTACAGAATTTGAACAGGAAGACCATACCAGTGATAGTATCTGAAGTGGGAAGTGACCTGGTCCAAATGACGGGAGAGAAGGGTGATTTTGGTCATAATATTTTGGATGGTCTGGGAAGGCTGCAAGATGATATTCAGAGAAGGCAGAGAGGAGAAAGTTGCAGGAGGCTAGGAAGAGATGAGCATGCATACAAGAGATGCTATGTAAGTTTGTGTGTACACAAGTATTACTGTGACTGTAACACTTTAGGCAATCTCCCATTAATATGCTAAACCATATCAGCTTTTGAAGGGTTTGCAGATGAAACTAACATAGACAGTTCAAATGCCTTTACAGCAGGGGTTTTCAAATTTTAAACTATGTGGAAAAAATCTTAATAAAGAGAGTGTCTCGCGAGCCTACCTCTCTCCCATTCATGATCTCATAAACTGCCTCCCTTCACCATTCACAATGACACAGACCACCTCTTGTCCCATTCACAATCAGATGGACCAGCCCCCATTTTTTTTTGCAGTCCCAGAACACGCCACTTTCATATCCCTGGTAAGGACAGCAGTTGCTTAGCTGGAAAATGTTAGGCAAATATTTTTAGCTGCTTTTAAGGAAATGTAGCAGCTTGAAATAAAAAGACAACCTGTCGGTAGGCCAGCCAGCTAGGAGCAAGGGCTCTTACCATTATTATCACCATTATGTGGCCCATGCCCCACAGTCTGAGAACCTATGCTCTAAAGGAACTGTACAATCTCTGTGGAAGAACAGTACCATAAACAGTAACAACTACAGGGTTTATTGTATTTAAAAAATGAAATCAAATTTTAAAACCTACATTAAAATTATGTTAGGAGCATGGTAGGACTAAGGCTTCAAAATGGAAGAAATTTGGAGGTAAGGCATTTCTCTCCTTCAATAACTACTGCATTTGTATCTCAACATAGCAGGAATCTAAGAACAGTATGTGATCTTCCCTCCCTGGTGAGTATGCCCTCAGTTCAACAGACAGGGCTTCATTCTCACAATTTTCATATATTGCTCAGAGGATTGAGATGCTATGTGAAAGCAATCATGAGCAATTCTTCCTGGTTCAGCAATGCCGGCCTTTGGCAGCTGTGATTAACTTAATTGTATAGCATGCTGAAACTTTTGGGAAATAAATAAACAGTAGTCTCTCCTGTTCCATTGTGTAAAACCCAAAGCATTTGGCGCCCCCCAATGTCTTTACTGATTATTGCTGTTATTAAAGTTCTCCCTTGGGTTAAACACAGTTGTACTGCAACTTTTCTTATTACTTCCATAGCATCCATTCAGGAATGTACCAACTTCAACCATTTTGATTTTGTTTTGATTTCTGCTTATTTTCTTCAAGAGATTTTATTTTTATTGTCTAGCAAACACTTTAGTGCAAAATCGGACAGAGATGTCATCCAGAAAAATGTATAATAACTATTTGGGGTTTTCTGTGAAAACTACTTACAATGAGCTAAATCCAGAACACTTTACTAAGTTTTTATTCAGTTCTTACTTAGACAAAATGCCTATTGTGTTCAGTGAGAACTTTGTCCAAGGGCAGAGTAAAAAAGTAAAGATTTCAAGATTTTGCCCACTACATTTAATTATATCACACCTATTAAAGCACATACAACACAGAACAGGTGAAATTCTGTCCCCATTAAAGTCAAGAGGAGTTTTGTGTAGAATATATGTACAGGGCCCTTGTGTCCTGATGTACACCCTGTTCTGTGGAGTTTATGGGGTGTAATTTGGGCTATAGACATAGAATATATGGTTATATCAGGGTACAGAATTTATATTACCATACAAGATATAATGTACATATATTTATATATTACTTATATCTTTCACAGTCATGAACCCATTGTTGTTTATATTTGGTTGTACCTACATGCCTCAGACAAAACTGGGGTCTTACTGTTTTACAAGACTTGATTCGTAGTCAGAACAGCATCCAGTCTAATTTAAGCCATGCCATGATGGAACAAATGAATGTAATAAACAGTGGGGAGGAAGTAGCAACAGCAGTAAGAACAGCTGATTCCACAGGCTATCAGTGTGCATAATCCGAAAGTTCTAAATTAGACAAGGTTTGTCTATTTTAAGAAACAAACATCAGAAAGCTATAATTAAGATTGCAAGAGGTCTCTCACTATAATTTCTGGTTTTACTGGTTTATGACTTTTGGAAAATCTCCTTATGAGCTGAAACATTCCACGTTTAACTTAAGCCCAGAGCAATATTTTTGTTTGATATTTTCCTTGAACTTTGAAAAACAAAGGGTGGAAGGCAAAAATACACATGATTATTTTGTGGAATGGATACTTAAAAAAAAATTATGGCACTTCGAAACCAATTCCTCCACATGTGCCGAACCATTCTCAGTGAGGAGTAGTCATGGTGTGCAAAAAAATTGTAACTCCAATGGTTTGATTTTCAAAGGCCCTGAGCACCTGTAGGTCCATTGAAAGGGAGAATTGGGTGAGGGAACTGCTCTTTGAGTAGAACAGGCAGAAACAGGACACCTATTCTTTTACTGTCAAATGCTGCTGCTGCTCCATCTACAGGCAGAAAAACTAGGAGTTCATATAACTCCCTAATGAGGTTCCAACCACTTCTTCTCTTCCTTCAGATTCCCATACCTGATGATTCCTCACTTGAAAGATGAACTGGAAGGATGGGAAGGCCAACAGGGTGTTATGCTCGCACATACTATCCCTAGGGTGACCAGATGTCCCATTTATATAGGGACAGTCTCGTTTGGGGGGACTTTTTCTTATATAGGTGCCTATTACCCCCCACCTCCTGTCCTGTTTTTTCACAGTTGCTATCTGGTCACCCTAACTACCCCTTACTTAACCTCTGCTCCTTAGGCTGCTAAATATATACTTTCATATATAGAGCATGCATAATATCAGTGGTGGAGTTGCTCTAAGAACCTTAATTTTGTCATTTCCTGAATTCTGTGTGTTTTCAGTTTGCAACCTTAATACAAATTTTTGAAGTGTATGTGTGTGTAATTTGGGAGGAAATAAATGTTAAGACATTGTTTGGATGTTAAGACTTCCCAGATCATTACTAATCTACATACTGGTATTTTTCTTGATATGTCTGATTTCTAAAATAAACAGCAACTTCTTTACACACACACACACACACACAATGTACTTGGCCGCACTGGAGTTGGGGGAGCACTTCAATCCCATTTTAGGCCAGGATAAAAGAAAAAGTTATTACTTGGAATTACTATTATTTATTATTAATATGACACCATAAATTGGAATGATATTTTACAATGGTGTCTAGATACTATGGTGACAAGCACATTAGAAATGCCTTAATAGATACAGTGTGCCACAAATGCCAGACAAGTAGAAAGATCTCTGACCTATAAAGTCTCTAAAAGTTATGACCAAGATGTAAATTAACATGAATAGACAAGTATCAGGGGGTAGCCGTGTTAGTTTGTATTCACAGAAACAACAAGGAGTCTGGTGGCACCTTATAGACTAACAGATTTATTAGGGCATAAGCTTTCGTGGGTAAAACACTGCATATGAAGAAGTGGTGTTTTACCCACGGAAGCTTATGCCCTAGTAAATCTGTTAGTCTTTAAGGTGCCACCAGACTCCTTGTTGTTTTTATGAATAGACAGAGTGTTAGTATGTGGCTTTTTAGAAGTTTTTGTAAAGGGTTGAATGTGTGAACAGATTAATCAAAAAATAACATTTGCCAATCTGACTGATACAATATAGACTTTGCTCTCTTTCTCTCTCTAGCATGTAAAACTGTCACATGAATTTGAAAACTTGGTACTTCAGGATAAACGATTTGAGATCTGTGCTGAGGTCACACTGGGACTGGTATGCTTCCGACTAAAGGTAAAATAGCAATGCCTTCTAATGTTCCCTCTTGTTTTTTGAAGCTATTGATAGAATATATTGCACTGGATTACATATTATTATAGATAACCTATTTATTTATTTTAAATTGTAGAAAACTCTTGATACACTACATAAACCAAAGAGGATCAAAGAAGCAATTTTGAGCCAGATTATTTTTTTTAGCATAAGATTAAATTTAAAGAAATCCTAGCATGTTATGGTATGGAAATGCACAGTGAAAAGGCACCTGAACAACCATAACACTGCCCTGTATTGACACTATGTAATAGCCATATGATCAATGCATTTTAGGATGTAGATTAAACTGGTTTTTAAAACCAATGTTTGTTCATAGTGTCATTATAGAGCCTGGTTAAGATTGTTTGGGTGCCGAAACTGTGTTTTGTTTTAATCTTAAATTATTGAATGCACTGTTAACCTTAGTGCCATCTTAATATGTGGAGGGCAGGTGTATTCTGGGAACTTCTTTTAGTGTGGGGTGTTTTTAATTATTAAAATGTCAATCATGAACACTAAACCAGAAACCCAAGAAAGTTACCATATGTTATTTCTTATAATTTGAAGATGAGAACCATCAACAATAAATCTTTTTTTCTTAAAACTTTTAGAGCCAGATTCATCAGTATGCTCTGGGTAACTCTGGAGCAGTAGAAAGCAACGAGTGTGCATTAACCTGTTAAATTAGACTTATAGTTGCTTTGCATCACCAGATCATCACATATGAGTCAAGATCAATTGGTGAATCTGGCCCTTAATTTGCAATTGGCTTAGTTATTCAGGATTCAGGATATCTTTTAAAAAACCTTTAAAATATATAATTTAATTTGGCAAATAACATTCCAGAATATGAAAGCAGAATTTTACTATTTTATATTTTATATTTAGAATTTTATATTGGAAAGAAAAAGATAATATTAACTTTTTTTTGTAAATGTGGCTATCTATAAAATCCCGGAGGCGAGCTGGACCACACTGGATCAAGATGTGAGTGATAGCATAGAGGAATATTACTGAGAGAAGAGGGTTCTGTGGTGGTGTTTAGAGTAGGGGAAAGTGTCAGGGTGTGAATGTGAGAATAAGGGGATACAGGGAGATCCAATGGCAAGGGTAGAGGGAAGAAGACCAGGGAGACATGCATGAGACATGAGTGATAGGTGGGAAATAGGCAGGGGAGTCCTGTGTTGAGGAGAACAGAGCTGTGCATGGGCAGAGGCCTGGGGTGGGGAGCTAGTATAAAGACATCCACACTTGAAAGACTTCCAGTGGCCCTTCTCTTTTGGCTCCTCTGAGTACCATACCAGTACTACAGGGGCAGTCCATTAAATCAGAGGCATCTCTCAGGGACTGGTCTCCTTCCTCACACCTTATGTCCCACCATGGGCCCTCCTGTTTGCATAGCACCAGTCTCTGTAATGCAACCCTCATCCCCACATACAGCCGTAATTTTGCCCAGGGCAAGTCTGTTTCCCTCTCCCCCTCATACGTAGTCCACTCTCCAGACACCATAAAGCAGTACTGTGGAGAGCCAAGAAGAGGCAGGAAGTGGCCACAACGTGGAAGTAAGTGAGGCCGTTAGAGGACCCGGAGGAGAATGTGGGGAGATTGAGCAGAGGGAAGCAGAGGTCCTGGGGTGGGGAAGGGGGCTGCGTTAGGGAGACAATACTACCTTAGTGCTAGTGCCCAGTGAAGTGGAGACAGCAGTGCCATGGACAGCCTTTCAAGCACAGATATACTCAGCCAGCATGGAACCCTGGAATCTTTAAGGAGCAAGGACAGCTGGGGACAATTTATCTCCCAGTGAGAACTCTTGATGCATGAGTCCAATCTCTCTCATACCACTGACTCATTAATACCAATAGAATTGTAGCATGGAAATTAGATATGGAGGAAGGCTGATGATTTGCTGTTAACTCTGACATCATAGTAACTAGAGCTGTTGACCAGAATCTGTTTGTACCCTATATAATTATAATTAGCGACAACAATAGTTAATAACTTAGCTTAATTACAACCTAATTTATCCAAATGTAGCCCAAGCACAGTGAATTTTAACTATATGTAAAGCTTAAAGAATCTGCATTGTTTGTTAATATAGTTCAGAACAAAAAAAGTCTGACTGAGTGCTAAGTTTCTTAAAGGACCTAATTTACATTATTATTCATAAACCAATTAACAGATTTACTTATAAACATTCAAAATTCATTCTGTACTCAGAGTAAATGCTGTACATCTGCTGTACAGAGTAAATGCTGAACACTCAGTATTCTTCATACATCATAAAAAAGGCTGCATCCCTGCTTCAAGTGCAAAACTCAATTCAGTGTTAACTAATTATGGAGCTGGAACTGGTACCTTAATGAGCTGAACTGGAACACTGAATATGAACAACACAGAGATTCCTTGTTAAAAACACTTAAATGTGGCTTTTAACTTTTCTTAAGACGAACAAGCAAGTCCAGCTTCTTTTGATGGCATGATGTTATTTTTCAGACATTACTTTCTTGGTTGTTCAATTGTCTCAGTTACCTGGGGTTTGATGCAACTGGTTGAGGAATCAAGATGAATGCCTAACAATGAAGGTTTCAGCTGAACTGAGCTGGGGTAGTAAAGTAGTTTCTTTTGTACCTGTGCTGTAAATAAAAAAGGATACCCTGCTGGTAGAACAGATGCAACATTGTGGAGTTTTTCTGATTAGCAAAGGCCTGTTAAAGTTCTGAATATTTTTTTCTTCCTAATAATAAGTTTTTCAATAGTTCTGTCATAAATATAAAGGGAAGGGTAAACATCTTTAAATCCCTCCTGGCCAGGGGGAAAACCCTTTCACCTGTAAAGGGTTAAGAAGCTAAGACAACCTTGCTGGCACCTGACCAAAATGACCAATGAGGAAACAAGATACTTTCAAAGCTGGGGGTGGGGGGCACAAACCAGGACCAGAGCAGGAATGCAGGTCAGAACTCCTGTAAAAGTCAGTAAGCAATCTAGTTAGATATGCGTTAGAGTCTGTTTGTTTAAATGGCTGATAAAATAAGTTGTGCTGAATGGAATGTATATTCCTGTTTCTGTATCTTTTTGTAATTTAAGATTTTGCCGAGAGGGCTTCTCTATGTTTTGAATCTGATTACCCTGTAATTCATTGTTCGTAAGATCCAAGGGTTTGGGTCTGTGTTCACCTATGCAAATTGGTGAGGATTTTTTTATCAAGCCTTCCCCAGGAAAGGGGGTGTAGGGCCTGGGGGGATTTTGGGAGGAAAGATGTTTCCAAGTGGGATCTTTCCCTTTTATATTTGTTAGACGCTTGGTGGTGGCAGCAATAAAGTCCAGGGGCAAAAGGTAAAATAGTTTGTACCTTGGGGAAGTTTTAACCTAAGCTGGTAAAAATGAGCTTAGGAGTTATTTCATGCAGGTCCCCACATCTGTACCCTAGAGTTCAGGGTGGGGAAGGAACCTTGACATGGTGGCAGAGCGGTGGGATTAACTTGAAATCATTTTGAGATCAATTTGAGATTTTTTGAACCAGAAGCACAGATTTTAAAAAGGGAGTTTTTTTCCCCCTTTGGGCTGTTGGAAAGCAGGTTTTAAGCTGAAAGCCGTGAGAATTTTTTTGTCTCTGCTTGGGGGCCAGAGCAGAGACAAAAGGGAATTGTCTTTTGTGAGCTGGAGTTTTCTCTACCTAAAGGCAGGGTAGTTAAACCTCCTGCAGGGAAATTCACAAGTCTTCACAGACTTGAAGAGGTGGGTTGTTGTTTGTTTGTTTGTTTTTTTGCTAAGAGCAACTAGAGGCTTTTTCTGCCTATTTGCCTGGAGAAAAAGGTGTTAGTTTTTTTTTTTTTAAAGGATCTTTCTGTAGGCTGACAATCCCTATCAGAGAACATAAGTATCCGGCTACAGCACAACCCTTTTTTTTTTTTTTTTTTTTTGGAAAAGGCAAGTTTTGTTTGTTTGTTTTATTTCTAAGTCTCGGGTGTAAAGTTAGTGAAAAACAGAGAGGCAAACATGACAGAGCCCAAGGCAGAAACAGCCAAAGAGGCTGCCCACAGGAGAGCTATGGAGACAAAGGATAAAGAATGGAAGCATGCTCAGGAGGAAAGGGAGGCTGCCCACAGGAGCGCTATGGAGGCAAGGGAAAACGAAATGGAGGAAAAGGAAAAAGAGAGGAAGCATGCTGAGATGGAGAAGGAAAAAAAGAGGAAGCATGCACTGGAGATGGCAAAGGCTGAGCGGAATCTACTGGATAACCCTAACCATCCTTCCCCAACAATCCACAAATGGGAGCGACTATGTCCACAGTATGATGAATCCAGTGATATTGCTGAATATTTTCTCACCTTTGAGAGACTGTGCACTCTCCATAAAATTCCTGAAGCTCACAAGATGACCACAATGGTCGCAAAGTTAACTGGAAGAGCTCTGGACATATTCAATAAGATGCCTATTGATGAGGCTTCTGACTATAATAAGTTCAAGGATTTGGTTTTAAAGCAATTTCAGATTACATCTGAAACGTACAGAGTAAAATTTCGAACCCTTAAGAAAGGGCCTGGATTAAGTAATGTGGCTTATCTAAACCAGATGAAGGATCTGTTAGATAAATGGGTCCAAGGAAGGAGTGTCACTAGCTTTGACGGAATGTGTGATTTGATAGCTCAGGAGCAATTCCTGACTATGTCCAAGGAGGAAATAAAACAGTGTTTATGGGATAAGGAAATGGACTCAGCAGAAAGTCTTGTTTCTTATGCTGATCAATACAAGCAGTCCCAAACCTCCAGAGAGGCGGGGCAAGCCGGAACAAAATGGGTGGAGGAAGGAGAGAGGAACAACCCTGGTCGCAGTTGGAGCGGATACCAGAAGGGACACCCTCAGACCACCCCCTACTACCGGGGGCAGCCCAAGGCCCCAGCTACACACCAAGGAATACTCCAGACACCTTATCATCCTGCCAACACCATTCTCCAGCAACTCACCTCGTCCCAATGACCCGTCAGCTGGAGGATGTTCTAAATGTAAAGAGCTGGGGCATGTAAAGGCCAACTGCCCCAAGAATCCCAACAGATTACAGTTCATTGCACTGGAATCACACCAGAGGTCCTCAGGCCCAGATACCTCCCAGATACCCTCAGAGCAGAGGGAGACTGTGAGTGTGGGCGGGAAGAAGGTCACCGCATGGAGGGACACCAGAGCACAAGTGTCAGCTATCCAGGCTTCCTTAGTGGACGCCAATTTAATCGACCCAGAGATCCAAGTGACAATTCAACCCTTCAAGTCCAACTCTTTCAATTTGTCTACAGCCAAGTTGCCTGTCCAGTACAAGGGCTGATCAGGAACGTGGACTTTTGCAGTCTGTGATGATTATCCCATCCCCATGCTGTTGGGGAAAGACTTGGCCAATCATGTGAAGCGAGCCAAGAGGGTGGGAATGGTCACCCACAGCCAGGCTAAGCAAGCCATCACACTTAGCTCTGTTCCGGAAACTTCTACCAGGACCCGGTCAGAGGTAATGGAACCGGACCCCATGCCAATGTCTGCAACAGCAGTAGTGGATCCAGTCCCAGAGACCCAGTCAGAGCCAGCCCCAGAACCGGCGGAACAACCAGCATCAGAACCATTGCCAGCACTGAATCCTGGACTTGCAACTCCAACACCAGAGGGCCCCACCGAACCTGAACCGGTAGCAGCCGATAACCTCACACAAGAGGCTCAGCCGGAGCCTGAACCTGAACATAGTGCACCAGCGGAGAGCAGTTCACAATCAACGGAAACAGCCCCATTCCCTACATCGCTTCCAGAGGGACCAAGCCTAGATCCACAATCCAATGAGGAACTGATGTCTCCAGCATCAAGGGAACAGTTCTAGACCGAACAGGAAGCAGTTGAAAGCCTCCAGAGAGCTTGGACGGCGGCACAGAGCAACCCACCACCTCTCAGCTCTTCTAATCAATCCAGGTTTGTTGTAGAAAGGGACTTTTATACAAGGAAACTCTTTCTGGTGGACACCAGGAAGACTGGCATCCTCAGAGACAGTTGGTAGTTCCAACTAAGTACCGGGTAAAGCTCTTGATCTTAGCCCACGATCATCCCAGTGGCCATGCTGGGGTGAACAGGACCAAAGACCATTTGGGGAAGTCATTCCACTGGAAGGGAATGGGCAAGGATGTTTCTACCTATGTCCGGTCTTGTGAGGTATGCCAAAGAGTGGGAAAACTCCAAGACCAGGTCAAAACCCCTCTCCAGCCACTCCCCATCATTGAGGTTCCATTTCAGAGAGTAGCTGTGGATATTCCAGGTCCTTTTCCAAAAAAGACACCCAGAGGAAAGCAGTACATACTGACTTTCATGGATTTTGCCCCCCGATGGCCGGAAACAGTAGCTCTAAGCAACACCAGGGCTAAAAGTGTGTGCCAGGCACTAGCGGACATTTTTGCCAGGGTAGGTTGGCCCTCCGACATCCTCACAAATGCAGGAACAAATTTCCTGGCGGGAACTATGGAAAGCCTTTGGGAAGCTGATGGGGTGAATCACTTGGTTACCACCCCTTACCATCATCAAACAAATGGCCTGGTGGAGAAATTTAATGGGACTTTGGGGACCATGATACGTAAATTCGTAAATGAGCACTCCAATGATTGGGACCTAGTTTTGCAGCAGTTGCTCTTTGCCTACAGAGCTGTACCACATCCCAGTTTAGGGTTTTCACAATTTTAACTTGTATATGGCCGCGAGGTTAAGGGGCCATTACAGTTGGTGAAGCAGCAATAGGAGGCGTTTACACCTTCTCCAGGAACTCACATTCTGGACTTTGTAACCAACCTACAAAACACCCTCTGAACCTCTTTAGCCCTTGCTAAACAAAACCTACAGGATGCTCAAAAAGAGCAAAAAGCCTGGTATGATAAACATGCCAGAGAGCGTTCCTTCAAAGTAGGGGACCAGGTCATTGTCTTAAAGGTGCTCCAAGCCCATAAAACGGAAGTGTCGTGGGAAGGGCCATTCACGGTCCAGGAGCACCTGGGAGCTGTTAATTATCTCACAGCATTCCCCACCTCCAACCGAAAGCCTAAGGTGTACCATATTAATTCTCTAAAGCCCTTTTATTCCAGAGAATTAAAGGTTTGTCAGTTTACAGCCCAGTGAGGAAATGACGCTGAGTGGCCTGAAGGTGTCTACTATGAAGGGAAAAGTGCTGGTGGCGTGGAAGAGGTGAGCCTCTCCATGACCCTTGGGCGTATGCAGCGACAGCAGATCAAGGAGCTGTGCACTAGCTATGCGCTGATGTTCTCAGCCACCCCAGGACTGACTGAATGGGCATACCACTCCATTGACACAGATAATGCTCACCCAATTAAAGTCCAACCTTACCAAGTGTCTCCTCAAGCTAAAACTGCTATAGAACGGGAGATCCAGGATATGCTACAGATGGAGGTAATCCACCCCTCTGGCAGTGCCTGGGCATCTCCAGTGGTTCTAGTTCCCAAACCAGATGGGGAGATACGTTTCTGCGTGGACTACCATAAGCTAAACACTGTAACTCACCCAGACAACTATCCAATGCCACACACAGATGAACTATTAGAGAAACTGGGACGGGCGCAGTTCATCTCTACCTTGGACTTAACCAAGGGGTACTGGCAGGTACCTCTAGATGAATCCCCCAAGGAAAGGTCAGCCTTCACCACATACGTTGGGCTGTATGAATTTAATGTACTCCCTTTTGGGCTGCGGAATGCACCCGCCACCTTCCAAAGACTTGTAGATGGTCTCCTAGTGGGATTGGGAGAATATGCAGTCACCTACCTTGACGATGTGGCCATATTTTCGGATTCCTGGGCAGAACACCTGGAACATCTACAAAAAGTCTTCGAGCGCGTAAGGGAGGCAGGACTACCTGTTAAGGCTAAGAAATGTCAAATAGGCCTAAACAGAGTGTCTTACCTTGGACACCAGGTGGGTCAAGGAACTATCAACCCCCTACAGGCCAAAGTGGATGCTAACCAAAAGTGGCCTGTCCCAAAGTCAAAGAAACAGGTCCAATCCTTCTTAGGCTTGGCTGGATATTACAGGCGATTTGTACCGCAATACAACCAAATCGCCGCCCCACTGACAGACCTAACTAAAAAGAAACAGCCAAATGCCATTCAGTGGACCGAAGAGTGTCAGAAGGCCTTTAACCAGCTTAAAGCGACACTCATGTCTGACCCTGTGCTAAGGGTCCCAGACTTTGACAAACCGTTCCTAGTAACCACAGATGCATCTGAGCGTGGTGTGGGAGCAGTTTTAATGCAGGAAGGACCAGATCAAGAATTCCACCCTGTAGTGTTTCTCAGCAAGAAGCTGTCTGAGAGGGACAGCAACTGGTCAGTCAGTGAAAAAGAATGTTACGCCATTGTCTACGCTCTGGAAAAGCTATGCCCATATGTTTGTGGACGGCGTTTCCACCTGCAAACCAACCATGCTGCGCTACAGTGGCTTCATACCACCACAGGAAATAACAAAAAACTTATTTGGCGGAGTTTAGCTCTCCAAGATTTTGATTTCGACATACAACACATCTCAGGAGCTTCTAACAAAGTGGCTGATGCACTCTCCTGTGAAAGTTTCCTAGAATCAACTGGTTAAAATCGTCCTTGAGATGTGAAAAATATTGTTAGTCTTGATATACTTGGTAGTATATTTAGAGGTGCATGTGTCTTATTAACTCTGTTTTCTCCTCGAGCTCCAGGAAGAAATCACAGCCAGCATTTCACCCTATCTGTGATTTGGGGGGCGTGTCATAAATATAAAGGGAAGGGTAAACACCTTTAAATCCCTCCTGGCCAGAGGAAAAACCCTTTCACCTGTAAAGGGTTAAGAAGCTAAGACAACCTCGCTGGCACCTGACCAAAATGACCAATGAGGAGACAACATGCTTTCAAAGCTGGAGGGGGCAGAAACAAAGGTTCTCTCTGTCTGTGTGTTGCTTTTGCCGGGTCCAGAGCAGGAATGCAGGTCAGAACTCCTGTAAAAAGTCAGTAAGCAATCTAGTTAGATAAGCGTTAGATTCTGTTTTCTTTAAATGGCTGATAAAATAAGTTGTGCTGAATGGAATGTATATTCCTGTTTTTGTGTCTTTTTGTAACTTAAGGTTTAGCCTAGAGGGATTCTCTATGTTTTGAATCTGATTACCCTGGAAGGTATTTACCATCCTGATTTTACAGAGGTGATCCTTTTACTTTTTCTTTAATTAAAATTCTTCTTTTAAGAACTTGATTTCTTTTTCATTGTTCTTAAGATCCAAGGGTTTGGGTCTGTGTTCACCTATGCAAATTGGTGAGGACTTTTATCAAGCCTTCCCCAGGAAAGGGGGTGTAGGTTTTGGGGGGAAAGACGTTTCCAAGTGGGCTCTTTCCCTGTTATATTTGTTAGACGCTTGGTGGTGGCAGCAATAAAGTCCAGGGACAAAAGGTAAAATAGTTTGTACCTTGGGGAAGTTTTAACCTAAGCTGGTAAAAATAAGCTTAGGGTTTTTTTCATGCAGGTCCCCACATCTGTACCCTAGAGTTCAGGGTGGGGAAGGAACCTTGGCAAGCTCAATGGAAGGTTTTGAGGCATAGGGCTTGTGGAAGTTATTGCTGACATGAAAAATATTTTTAGACCTATTTTCTCATATGGAATAAGCAGACACAGAGAATTTTGTAGGTCTGGTGACAGCTGTGAAGTGCTCTATCTGTACTTTCAAGGAGCATTCCTGGTGAAATGGAGCATGGCAACGCATGAATTGTCACATTTGATCAGACCAATGGTCCATTTAAGTCCAGTCTTCTGTCTCTGATGCTCAAAGGAAGGTGTAAGACCCTCATAATGGACAATTATGAAATAGTGGGCAGATGCTGGATGTCTTGGGCACTTTTCAGAATAAAGACTTGGCTAGAGCAATGCTAGATTCTTTAGCAACCTGGAGGCAACAAGGCCTTCAAGCCCTCCTCCTTTTTGGATTTTACCACTGTTGCACAAATGTTTGTATGAAGGGCTGCCCACCATTGTCTCTGTGGCTTTACTCACTTTCTGAATCACTCTTTCAAAATCAAGTTTTGTGTTTATCAAATTCCCAGGAAAATCCCCTTTAGATCTAATGTACCCGCACCTCTTCTCTATTGTTCGTGATGGGGGATTGGGGTGATAGTGCCGCATACCGAGAAAGAAAACTTGATGCAATATCTAGAGATAGTGAAAAGTTTAATTTTTTCCCTTTTGTTTTTGATTAAACTTTTTTCGTTGTCTTGCTTAATTAAAACTTTTAAATCTCTGCATTTTTTCCTTTCACACTATTGAACAGATGCACTAATGATGCCTAGGTATCATATGGTAGAGTGCTCTCCAAAGGAAAAATCTGGGGGCTAATGTGTCAATGGGTTAATTTTTGGTTTCCTTGTCATGACTGCAGATGAATATGAGAAAAGTTGGTCAATTTCTCTGAGGGGCAGGAAGAATAATGTCTTATTAAAACTGACATGCTCGATCAGTGCTGGCTACTTGCCTCCCAAAGCTCTGGGAGGGGATTAGTCCTCACTAACTTCAATTTGATGTGACACCAGAGTGTCAAAGCAACCCCTAAGAGCTTCTGTGGGAATATAAGAGAAAAAAGATGTGCACAGCTATTTTTCAAGAGAGCAGTAACTTAACATGAGATAACTGAGACCTAAATGCTAATGCTGTGCTGTTGAATGACATGTTGAATATAGAGGGAAAGGATCATCAATTTTATGATGGATTATCATCCAGAACAAAGAGATATATATGTGCCCAGGACAGAAAGCTCACCAACAAAAAATTGAGTGTGAGATTAGTTGTCTTGGTGATCAGTAGTGAGAGCGCAGTTCATGTTTCATCATGATTTTCTGCAGAGATAAGGGTCTGCCTGCCAGGAGTCAAACTTCCTCAAAGTACAGGGTAAATTGCATATAGCATTTTGATTTGGGACCGTCTCTATTATAACATGATCAAAGGGTGTGTGGAAGAAGACATTTCCCACTTGTGACAGTAGGGAAACTGTCAATTACCTTCCGTATGTTTTTTTTCCCCCAAAAGGGCAAAATTAGTTAGGCTTGCCACCGTGTATAGTACTGAAAGAACTATAGCATGTGTTCTAAAGGGGAGGTTTTCAAAAGCACGTAAGGGAGTTAGGATCACAGGTCCCACTGGACTTGTGTTCCTAAATGTTTTAGGTGCTATTGCAAATCTGCCCCTGAAAGCTTTGCAGATTGATTCAGTTCATTTCTGAATTGCCTGTGTTCTGACAGCAGCAATCTATGCCTCCCGTGTAAACCTGTTTCACCTACTTACCGGGCAGCAGGACAGAAGCGACTGAGGGAGGAGTTGCTGCATAACCTCAGACGTATCTGTGCAAAACAACTGCCAACACTTGAGGTCAACAAAGGCTACCCTGAAAAAGTACTGCAAACTGGTCCGCAAGGTTCAGGGTGTAACTCCAAGCCTGCTGGTATAAGAGTTAGGTACATTCCCCTAAAAGGGCATAATAAAAAGACATAGAAAAGTATGCAGTAAAAACAACCAGGAATGGGTCCCTTTGGATAGTTTGTGCATGTTTTTTTAAAAGATTAATTTAAAACAATTTATTTCTCTTTGGAAAAATCTGTTTTCAGTCCCAAACCTGAACTGATAAACATGGCCCTTTCAAATGTTTGCCTGGGAATGACTCATATGACTCTAGTTGGGTCGAAGTGGGAGATCAGACCTCTCAAAAGCACTGCTTGGAACATTAGGAGTTGGGACTGGCACCACACTGGTCACTCTCAAAAATAAAATCCTACCACTCAGCCATGGAGAGTACAGAAGGCATTTCAAGGTGCCACTGCAATGGAAGGAAGCATAATCTAATGATTCATGCATTAGAGACTCCTTCTGTGACCTTCAGCAAGTCATTTTAACCTCCCTGCCTCAGTTTCCCTATCTATGGAAAGCGGATACAATCTAACTGACAGTGGGGAGAATTACTTTATTCATATTTCTAAAAAACTCTAATGCCTGATAAGATAATCTGTATAAGATTCCAGCACTGTCACCTGTTTTTTGTGTTACTCTGAAGCCTAGAACGTCCATAGAGTCATTTGTCGTGATGGAAACAACTACAAGCAACTACAAGCAACAAACAACTACATACTACAAGTTGATAGCTTTATGTTTAGAATATTACCAGGATGAATCATGACAAGAGTATATTGTCTCTTACTGTCCAACTTTTAAGTTCTCAGCCATTTTGACTTTACAAAATACAGCTGTGCAGTGTACAACTACTATGAAGTATGCAATGTAATGTATCTATGCCATGCTAAGAGTCCTAGACCATTGGGATGTCAAAGAAAACTCAATCACCACCCTTACTCTACAGCTAATTTGCATTTCATTGTGTGAAGACTACACAGATGCTGGATTACTTGGCCCAACTGCCACATCCATTCCACACAAAATACCCCAAACACACCTAGGCCCTCGCTGCAACATACCTCTTATCCGCCACTCTCACAAATTATCATGAAATCATCAGCACCATGTACACACACTCCCACCTCCACTCATATTTCCTATGAAACCATAAACTTGAGTGGCAAAGCTGCAGGTCATCACTAGTAGGTATTATATGGAGGAACAAGTTCTCTAACAATGCAGACTTTTTTTTAGGGTTTCTGCTACTATAAGCAAAATTCATACCTTCACTTTAAGCCTTACATGAATTTGGCTTAACTGCCCTCCCCCACCCAGTCCTTTCTATCTTTATGTTCAAACATGTCTTCAATGGGAGTTGTATTTGAATAAAAACTGTAGGATTTAGTTCACAAATATTAATATTTCATTGCAAAACTTCTTCCTAATTGTCTTTGATTAGCTCTTAAAATATTAGAAAGGCAGTTACAATAATGAACATTTTTATATAAAATTGCAGATATTGATGACCTCTTCTCCCCCAAAACTTGTCTGCCATCAGAAATGCCCTAGACCACTGCTTCTCAACCATTTGGTGTCCATGATTCACAAAATGACTGAAAAATTATCCCATGACCCACTGTATTCTCACAAACTTTTGGTGGCAAAGGATTGAGGAATTTGGGTCATGGGAAGAAATAATGGGTGGAGACTAGTGCTGGTATTATAGTTAGGTAGACAGTGCTGGTTGGTGGGACCAAGAGATAACAAACCAGCATTTAAAATTCATGTTTATTGTTTACAATTATTTCAGGGCTCTAATGAACTGAATGAGGCACTTCTTAAAAGCATAAATGATGCCAGGAAGATCCATCTGGTTCCATGTCACCTGAGAGAGAAGTTTGTGCTACGTTTTGCCATTTGTTCCCGCACAGTGGAGTCTGTCCATATCCAATTTGCCTGGAAGCACATCTCAAAGCTAACAACTGAACTTCTGAAAGCACAGGACAAGCAGCAGCCATAAGGAATGTGGGTGAGGTGAGGGGTGTTAACTTGGCAGCATGGAGAAAATCAATTTTCTTTAGTGGGAGTGGGAATTATGAGGGGGGAAATGTAGCTATTGATATTATATGGCCCAGCTACACTAGCAAAATTACTGTCAGCAAATTGTGTTGTACCATGGTTCCTGACTGCATTATACCATGATTTGGACTTAGTGATTTATAGATGGAACCAGGCGGTGCTGTTGCGATGTTAACAAGCAGTATTATGGCCCTGTAAAAATCAGGGCTGTATGGAGTTCTATAAATGGTTTTAACACTCTTTGTTCTTGCCTGTGTAGACAGGACCAAATTACCTTATTATAATACAGTTAGAGCACTATCCTATTACAGGTCTATTTGTTACCATGGTAGTTTTGCAAGTGGCCCTTGGAGACACCTGCTTTCCTAGGTGGCAGAGCCAGTGGTAAGAAAGGAATTAGAGGAACTCTAATAGCTCCTAATGTAACAATTTTCTATGTAGATTCCTCTACCTTCCTTTAAAAGGGGTTTGTTATTTGGAGGCAGCCATCCTCTTAAAATGCAGTGTTCTGCATATTGCTAATTCTGTTTGCCTACATAGGTACTTCTATGGCTTACATCAGTGTAGTATCTGACTGCCTAACTGGTGCTGCAAGAACTAGGGAACCAGAAACACTTTTAAACTAAGGAATATGCACATTTTATTTGGATTTGACTTCAATAATAAAATGTTTATAGACCTGATGTCACTGGAATGTAGTGCCAGCCTTCTGGCAGGTAGAAGAACCAACTCAAACCTTTAAATAGTGAAAACAATAGGTATTTAAATTTAAAGGGGTTTGTTCTCCTGAACCCAATAGGGCAAGGAAAGAATAGACTGTTTCCTCACTCCCACCTCCCCTCCCCACACACCACCACTTCCCACAGTGTAATTCTTTGAACATGTAAGAATCCACTCCACTTAGATGAAAAATTGACCTAAATCCAGAAACCACGGCTCAGTCCAACTAGCTGGATGGGGTTCTGGGAAGAAGCAGGGGTGGAGGAACCCACTCTGCCTCCCTGGGCTGAAGTATATTCTATGTATCCTTATATCCCCTGTACCCTGTTTGGGAAGGGAGAACAGGAGAATCTGCACAGACTGAGATCATTTGGCCCTTTCCCCAGGCACCCCATTCCCTGCTCTCATTTGCTCCTTGGGGGTACATATTCCCTCTACAATCTTCCCATTTCCTCCCTGTACCTGGATCTGCTGCCAATGATCCTACAGTGGTCATGCTTTAAATGTTTCTGTTGATTTGATAGACTTTGAGAGACATTTCCTACAAATTGGTTGAAATGTTTTAAGTGTGAGTGATGTATTAAAATAAATTTACATTGAAATGATTTTTAAAAAAAATCATGAACTGTTAACATCTCAGAATATTGAACAGCAACATTATCAAAGTACAAATGTACTTTCTATCATTTCTACCATTTGAGTACACGTTTGTAATTTCCCAGACTGGACCATAAAAATAGCCTGGTCAATGTTGTTCTCATATTCTCATGTACCAGCACAATGCTACTGTTCTGGGATTTCTAACACATCAAATACCATGTTTTACAACTTTTCATTAAAAGTAAAAAAAATTAAATCTTGAAAACAGATGTTAGGTTTACACATATTTAAAAACAGAAAAATTACATTTGAGACTAACCTACTTAAATCGATATCATACTTACAGCAATGTAAGCCTAAAAAATTCATTTGCTCTGAAGCCACATAGATGACCATTAATTACTATGTCATATCTGAGGCGTTGTTCATCATATAAATTATTATTAACGATTAAAAGGGGATTGGGCTGTCTTTGAGTTATATTTTATGTTGAATTAAAAAAAATCAGTCTACTCCAAATTGATACATCTTGAAATGCTGTGTAAGGATTTCACCTGTAATCGTAATTTGTGCACTACCTGACTCTTTTCATGAAATTACCATATTGCCTCTGTATTTCTAAATTCATTTCTGAGGAAATGATTTACGTGAAGAATAATCTGTAAACTATGTTGTGTGACATGATGCTATATGGTCTTTAAAGCAGCTAATTTATGTGGTGTAATGTGTAACAAACCTCTTAGACATAATACCACTGTAACTGTGATTGTAAAATGTTGCTTCTGTTCCCACGTTAGTCAAAGATGATTTATTGTTGTATTACTGTCCGTTTTTGTTCCATCCACTGTAACTTTGGAGTATGAAATATTACTTTCAGAAATGTAAACCATAAATATAATTCAAGGTCCATGTTGAAAATATGTGCCTATGATTCTGATAAACCCACAGAATAAAGGAAATGTGCAGTTCAAGCACTCCATCATTATGTTACCCTATAAAACTTAAATATTGCCAGGGATGAGCCCCAGGACCACTGACCTTATTAAGACTCTTATTTAAAATATGAATTCCAGACTGCCATTTCTGGGGTAAACTAAAAGAATAAATGGATATCAAAGGAGCTTGAATTCCCTTGATCTGGATGTTTTAAAAAAAATGATTTCAAATGCAACGAAGAGAAGGAAGATATGGTAAATCAGTCTGAAACACCAGGCAACATTCAGACAGGTGATTGAGCCACTGTGCAAAACATTGCTCTTGGCTACATTATTATCAATTCAGAGTAACTTCACTGACTTAAGTGGAGTTCAAGTGAAATTTTAAGGGTATATGTAAGCACAGAATGTGGTGCACTGTGTACAGATGATCAATAGACTGAGTGAAGCTGAGGATTTTAGCTGTCATATTGTTCCTCTTAAGTGTTCACTTAAAAAAATACATTATTCTGGTCTCAAAACCAAGGAAGCCGCTTTGTCTTCTGGCTTTCTAGCCAATAAGTCTCCCATACGGAAATAATTTTTACAGGCTTCACATTAGAAAACACTTGTCTGGTAACCAGAGAAGAATTACAGCTCCTCCACCAGATGGACCAATGTTTTTGTGAGGTAAGTAGATAAACCGCTCTGTGCAGGACAAGACAGGTCAGATTCTGATGTTGGATATGGTAGGGTAAATCCAAGATAATTCCACATAAATCAGTGGAGTTGCCTGGGTTTACTACTGTAACTGAAATGAAAACCTGTCTCATAGTAACTGAATGGGAAATGCATAAGGGAAGGAAACACTGCACGGAGCATGAATTTTTACTAGACCTGGTCAGAAAATTTCTGACAAAATGAAATTTCATTGAGAAACAAATACATTTTAACCAAAAAGTTGTTTCCATGCAGCTCTAATCCAAATACTAAGTAATCATTTTGAAAAAGTATAGCCATTTTTATAACTGAAATTATTCTAAATGTAGTAAAAAGATTTTTAAAAAATTAAAAAGAGATTTTGCTCCAATTGCTTTTTTTAAAACAAGAAGTTAAAGGTCTGTAGATTTACAGTGCCCCTTACTTAGCACCAAGTGGAAATCTATGTTTCATATTTACTTGTTTCTAAATGCCAGGGGTGATGTGACTTGTTATAATTCAAAAGAAAAAGGTGAAGGATTTTTTTCACACCTTCCTGTACCCTATTTTCCCTTGGAAGGTAAAGGGTGGGTAGTTAAGGAAGGTATTATTGTTGCCTTGAAGTGCTGACATTACTTTATTGCAAAAAATATACTTTGCCATGTAATCAATTTAAGAACAAAAGCATCATTTGTGAAAACTAAGTGATTAGAAGAAACACCATAACCATGGTGTTACTCTTATGCAGCTATAAAATCCATTTGTGGGTGAAATGGCTTCTGGAAACCAATGCGGGGTCAATGCATGAACCCAGATCCGTTGTGCCTTTTCTTCAAAAGCTGACACAATCTGTGCTGATTCATGTTGTTTAACATTGATGATGACTATGAAGCCTAGTAAGAGCACTTTAGCAGAATATCCAAATTCCGCAGAATATCCAAATTCCACAGAATATAATTTAGCTGCTGGATGAGGGGGAAAATAAAATTAATCAAGCAATTTTGAATAACCTTTTGGATTTTTCTTAGCTAATACAATATGTACATTCTTACTGTGATAGTAGATTCAAATATATTTTATTACCTATTATAATATATTCTAAAACACTGATTATTGCTAATATGTAATACACTTGACTGCTTTAAAATTATAACAGTTCTACTGTTGCCCTCTTGCCTTCTAGTACTAAATTCTGTTAATCAGTTACTTTTCTTTGTTGTAAAACTGCAAAGGTACCATGTTCTGTGAGTGTTATCAATATTACTTCCCCCCCCCATCCCATCAGTTTGTCATCTATAACCAGCTAGACACCCTGACACTTGAAATGCTCAAGGACAGGAGCTAGAACATACAAGTGAGAACAAAAAAGTTGAAAAATGGAAGATAAGGGGGAAAAAAATCTCACTAGAATAACATAAATGATGGTTGGTGCCTAACTAGAATACACGGAGTGGCTTGACTTTGGTTGGAAAATGTTTAGATTCTTGGCGTCTTTTTGTTGTATAATAGAAAGCCTCTTGTACTTGAAGTCTGTATCCAAAGCCTATTAACCAAGCATGCAGAGTTTACGGACAACATTAATAAACAAAAATGAAGTAATTTGTATTGTCTACTTTTGTTATTAACCCAGCCTTCTCCATTTTATACCTACCATCAAAAGTTTAAGGGTTTCCAACTTCCTTAAGCAGCAGCAGCTCTACTGAAGTCAATGCACCTATTTTCAGCAGCAATGAATTTGACTCCATATTTTCTTTAGAGGTGTTAACTTGCAAATCATAGTTCCCATAGGACCCTCTCTCTTTTCTCAGACCACTCTGAAAAATCCTGACAATAAACAGACTTTTCATGAATTTGCATCCATCTCTGGACATAGGTGTAGTTACCATTCTGAAAAATGTAGAGCCACATGTTGATCTTCTACTGCTTCCTGTAATCCTGCAAGCTAGAGATGGTATTATACCCAGTAGGCCAAATTCTGGTCTGAGCAGCAACTTCAGTGAAATCAACTGAGTGTAACTGAGGGGGAAATCGAAGGTAATCGAGTTACAAGATGTAAACAGCAGCAAAATTTGTCCCACTATCACTAAAACAGAGTAGAAATACTACTTCACCCACCTTGTCTCTCTAATATCCTGGGACCGACACAGCTACAGCTACAATGCATAAAATAGCGTAGGACAGTTGAATATGCTGTAGGTCAGAGGTTCCCAAACAGTGGTACATGAATTTGCTGGAAGTGGTACACTGTAACAGCATGGTTGTTCCCTTCTAAGGGTAGTGGGACCTGGGCCAGCCAACCCTTATTCCATAGATAGGGCCTCTTTGAGGAAGCAGGTGTTCAAGGGAGCAGCAGACTAGCTGCGGGATGGTTGGTGTTAATCAGATAGCTACATCCAACATGATAAATCCTAGCTGTTAGGTGACTCCCAGGTAGAGAGAGAGGGCAGGCTGCCTTGAGGAGAATTACAGGAGAGTGGTTCCCTGGAATGGGAACCAAAACCAGAAGGGAGATTGGTGGGCTGGGGAAGCCTGCCTGAGTCATACCAAAGCCACATAAAGGAGACTATGGTGTCCAGCCCTGGAACAAAGGGGAAGAAGTGAGTCAAGGACCAAGGAAAGGTCTGAAGAATACAACTGGAACCTGGAGGGTTGGGGAAGCCTGCTTCAATCACAGCACAGCCCCAGGTAGGAGGCTCGTGGAATACTTTAACCTAGATGAAGGAGTTGATTAGGAAGACAGAGGCTGCAGTGGGACTGGCAGAGCTCTCTGATTCAGAGGGAATTGGCAACCTGAAGCCTTGGAACTAGGGTGAATTGGGAGCTGAAGTTGCCTGGGCCCTAAGTAAAGTCCCCCCCCCACACACACACTTCTAGCCAAGACTCCCCCACCTCTCGACCCATTCCCTCTGAGGCCTCGGCCCTTTTGTGCATGCCCACCGGAGGCTTCTCTCTACCATTTTACACACACGCTCACCACCAAACCCCTTTGAATGCCAGCCAGAAGCCCTATCCTCAATCTGGTCTCAGTAGAGCTATGTGGGTGTGACATTCCCCAGGGTACAAGCTAGACTCTCCAGCCCAGGGTTCCTGTTATACTGCTTTGCTAGTGAAAAAGCAACTTTTCCAGGCTCTGCTCTCGCACAGCCATTAGCATGTAAAATCACTCCCAGCAAAGTTACAAGAATGCTTTCCCAGCCACTAATGAACTACAAACAGGGTGACACCAGCAAATTCTTAGTCCTAGCCTTGCACCCTGAGAAATATGAGTCATGTACTGTCTAGCACACTAGTCAACAAGGCAAGCTCATTAATAGTCTGTTATTTCGTCAAAGGAAATGATTATGCACCAGCCTTTGTTAACCTGAGTAGAGATTGCCCAAACACTTGAACAAAAATGTATTGGTTCAGATAAAACAATAAAACAAGTTTATTAACTAGAGAAAGCTAGATGTCAAGTGATAAGTAAGGCTACGATTTAGTCATGGGTATTTTTAGTAAAAGTCATGGACAGGTCATGTGCAATAAACAAAAATTCACAGCCTGGGACCTGTCCATGAGTTTTACTAAAAATACCCATGACTAAATCTTGGGCGGGCATGGGGAACAATGCCGGGGGACCATCCGGAGGGGCCACTGCTGAGGTGGGTGGGGGGGTGCCGGGACCGCAGCTGCTCCAGCCAGCCACGTGGGGACCGCTAAAGAAATAAACAGCTATAACCACAATCTAATTCCTAAACTTTACCAAGCTCAGAAAGATTTGAAGCAAACAGCTTTCTCACGCCACCAGATGCTGCAGGCAGTTCACAGTTCTTAATTTACAGGCTGGATATCCTTTCAGCCTGGGACCACTTCCCTTAGTTCAATGTCCTTCAAATATTCATTGATGTTATGAGGAGAGAGACGTGAGGAGAAGGGTCTGTTGAACGGCCATGTCCAGCCTAAAGTGTACCCTGGGAGCTGTCACAACAGGAAACAAGTTTTCCTATCTTGCAAAACTGAGATTCTGATAATTAGCCCATTCTGCATGAGGATGAAAGTGGGACCTTTTGAAGCTTTTCACAAAACCCCAAAACTCCGACTGCCAATAACCTAGTTATTGGGATGTGGGAGATCTGGGTTCAAGTCCCTGGTCTGACTCGGGCAGACTAGAGATCTAGACCACTCAACTAGTCTGGAGTGGGACTTTCTCTGGTTATGACCAGAAATTCCATCCGAGAAACCTTTCCCAATGAAAGTTTTGCCAAAACTAGTACATTCCAACTAAATATTTTGGCTTTGACATGTCAGCATTTTCTGAGGAAAAAAATCTTTTGTCTAAGAATTCCCAACCCACTCTTAACCTCACGTCCTCTAACCCTCCTACCCAGACTCCGCCAGCCAAACTGCCTTCGCTTCTAATTTTCCCCAGGCACCTGTCCACCAGCCAAATTCAAAACTTTTTTTTTAAACTATGAGTCAGTAAATACTTATATCTATTTAGGCCTAAAATAAATGTGCACAAAAAGAAGAAATTTGTAAGAAGGTGGTATGTGAACCAATAAAGTTTGGGAACTGCCGCTGTTAGCGGAGCTCCAGTTAGGGTTGCCAGGCATCCAGTTTTTGACTGGAAAGCCAGGTTGAAAAGGGACCCTGGCAACACCGGTCAGAACCGCTGACCAGGCCGGTAAAATTCCTGTTGGCAGCACAGCAGAGCTAAGGCAGGCTCCCTGCCTGCCCTGGCTCCACGTGGCTGCTGGAAGCAGCCAGCATGTCTGTCATAAATATAAAGGGAAGGGTAAACACCTTTAAAATCCCTCCTGGCCAGAGGAAAAACCCTTTCACCTGTAAAGGGTTAAGAAGCTAGGATAACCTCGCTGGCACCTGACCACAATGACCAATGAGGAGACAAGATACTTTCAAAGCTGGAGGTGGGGAGAAACAAAGGGTCTGGGTTTGTCTGTGTGATGCTTTTGCCAGGGACAGAACAGGAATGGAGTCTTAGAACTTAGTAAGTAATCTAGCTAGATATGCGTTAGATTTTGTTTGTTTAAATGGCCGAGAAAATAAGCTGTGCTGAACGGAATGGATATTCCTGTTTTTGTGTCTTTTGGTAACTTAAGGTTTTGCTGAGAGGGATTCTCTATGTTTTGAATCTAATTACCCTGTAAGGTATTTACCATCCTGATTTTACAGAGGTGATTCTTTTTTACCTTTTCTTCTATTAAAATTCTTCTTTTAAGAAACTGAATGCTTTTTTCATTGTTCTTAAGATCCAAGGGTTTGGGTCTGTGGTCACCTATGCAAATTGGTGAGAATTTTTATCAAACCTTCCCCAGAAAAAAGGGGGTAAGATTTGGGAGGATTTTAGGGGGAAAGACGTTTCCAAACGAACTCTTTCCTAATAATAATAATACCGGTGTTAGACGTTTGGTGGTGGCAGCGAAAGTCCAAGGGCAAAAGGTAAAATAGTTTGTACCTTGGGAAAGTTTTAACCTAAGCTGGTAAAAGTAAGCTTAGGAGGTTTTCATGCAGGTCCCCACATCTGTACCCTAGAGTTCAGAGTGGGGAAGGAACCTTGACAATGTCCAACTCCTAGGTGCAGTGGTGGCCACAGGGGCTCCATGCGCTGCCCCCACCCCAAACTCTGGCTCTGCAGCGCCCATTGGCTGGGAACTGTGGCCAATGGGAGCTGTAGGAGCGGCGCCTGTGGGCACAGGCAGCTCTGCCTAGGGGCCGCAGGGACATGCTGGCCGTTTCCAGGATCTACCTAAGGTAAGCGCCACCCGACCAGAGCCCACACCCCAAACCCCCTCCTGTGCCCCAGCCCCAGCCCTGAGCCCCCCTCCCAAACCCAAATTCCCTCCTGGAGCCTGCACCCCCTCCCGCATCCCTAACCTTTGCCCCAGCCCAGTGAAAGTGACGGTGGGAGGAGAGCGAGTGATGGAGGGTGGAGGGATGGCGTGAGCGGATGGTGGGGCCTCGGGGCAGAAAAGGGGTAGTGGGGGGGGTGGAGCAGGAGGCAGCGCAAGGGTGTTCAGTTTCGTGTGATTAGAATGTTGGCAACCCTAGCTCCAGTAAATATTTTCAAACTAGCTGGACCTCCAGTGCCTCAGCCCCACAGCACATGCTGGGGATTGGGGCTTCAGCCCCATGGGAGGTGCCAGGGCTAAAGCCCTGAGCCCTGGTGTTCCCTTCCCCCTGCAGGGCTAAAGCACGGAGCCCCGAATGGGCGGAGGGCCCGGGCTTCTGGGAAATAATCATTGAGAATTTAAGCCCTGGCTGCTGTAGATAGTAATGGTGGCATAAGGAATAACAAAAACCCACCAATCAATGTAAGAAATGTTGCCCACAGAAAATTAAATACTGTGGTGCACCTCACATGAGTGACTTAAATGACTGCATTTATTAAATTGAAGGCAAAAGTAATTGTGGACAGAACATTGCACCCAAGAAAATGTTATCTGAAAACTTTGGCCAAAATGAATGTGTACGGGAATATTACCGTTTAAATGAGGGAAGTGAACAGTTAAGGCAACATAGATATTTAAAGTACAACAAGTTGGAAATGGGAAATTTTTTTTTGTTTTTGAAAAAAAGTCCCTTTGTTTGAAAAAAAATTGAAATTCAGCATTGTTCATTTCTAATTTAAATATTCTCACAGTTCATAGAAGCTCTTAAATAGAATGTGTAATGAAATATTTCATTTTTGTACATTTATTTACATGAACTGTGAGACCACTTGGATATTTATTTACATTCCCATAAACTGTTCCCTTAAGTGTTTGGCTTTTGTCTTAATATAAAAGAACCTGAGGCTCAAAGCAGAATTATTAAAATATATGCACACTCTCAACCCTTTACATTAGCCCTAAGCCTGGAAGCTGGGCCACGTGGAAAAACTTGCAGGATCAGGGCATGTGTCTTCTACAAGGATGATCTCTTTATTGCCTGAAATGAGAAGACTTCCTTCTCAAATAAAGTGGCAGGATTGAATTGAATGGCAGGATTGAATGTAGGGCTATCAAGCAATGAAAAAAATTAATTGTGATTAATCATGTGATTAATCGCACAGTTAAACAATAATAGAATACCATTTAAATATTTTGGATGTTTTCTACATTTTCAAATATATTGATTTCAATAACAACACAGTGCAGTGCTCACTTTATATTTATTTTTAATTACAAGTGTTTGCACCATAAAAAACAAAAGAAATAGTATTTTTCAATTCACCCAATACAAGTACTGTACAGCAATCTCTTTATCATGAAAGTTGAACTTACAAATGTCGAATTATGTACAAAAAAACCAGCATTCAAAAATAAAACAATGTAAAATTTTAGAGCCTGCAAGTCCACTCAATCCTACTTCTTGTTCAGCCAATCGCTCATACAAAGAAGTTTGTTTACATTTGCAGGAGATAATGGTGCCTGCTTCTTGTTTACAATATCATCTGAAAGTGAGAACAGGCATTCTCATGGCACTATTGTAGCCAGCATCACAAGACATTTACATGCCAGATGCACTAAAGATTCATATGTCCCTTCATGCTTCAACCACCATTCCAGGGGACATGCATCCATCCTGATGACGGGTTCTGCTCAATAACGATCCAAAGCAGTGTGGACTGACGCATTTTCATTATCTGAGGCCTTTTCTACACTACGGGGAAACTTGATCTAAGCTACACAATTTGAATTACGTGAATAGCATAACTCAAATTAACATAGCTTAGATTTGCTTACCACGGGGTCCACATTACATGATGTCGACAGGAGATGCTTTCCTGTCGACTCCCCCTTACTCTTCTTGATCTGGTGGAGTGCAGGAGATGACAGGAGAGCGATCTGCACTCGATTTAGCGGGTCTGCTGATGCGTCAATCGCCATTTGTTGATCCCCCGGTAAGTGTAGACAAGCCCTCAGTCAGATGTCACTAGCAGGTTTATTTTATTATTTGGGGGTTCGGGTTCTGTAGTTTCCGCGTCAGAGTGTTGCTCTTTTAAAACTTCTGAAAGCATGCTCCACACCTCATCCCTGTCAGATTTTGGAAGGCTCTTCAGATTCTGAAACTTTGGGTTGAGTGCTGTACCTATCTTTAGAAATCTCACAATGGTAACTTCTTTGCATTTTGTGAAATCTGCAGTGAAAGTGTTCTTAAAATGAACAACATGTGCTGGGTCATCATCCGAGTGTCATCAGCATGGATGCAGCATGAAGGAGCATATGAATGTTTAACATATCTGGCACATAAATACCTTGCAATGCCGGCTACAAAAGTTCCATGCAAATGCCTGTTCTCGCTTTCTGGTGACATTATAAATAAGAAGGGGGAAGCATTATCTCCTGTAAATGTAAACTAATTTGCTTACTTTGGCTGAACAAGAAGGACTGAGTGGACTTTTAGGCTCTGAAGTTTTATATTGTTCGGTTTTTGAGTGCAGGCATGTAACAACAAAAAATTTTACATTTGTAAGTTGCACTTTCATAATGTAGCCGGCACCCAGTGCCAAGAGGCTAAACAACAGCTGAAGTTGGTTTGCTACGCGGTGTGCTACACCCAATAATCACAACGGGGTGGAGAAGCAGAAAAGTTTATTTGCAGCTGCAAAAAGGTACAGGGAGAATAAAATCTCAAATCCTGCACACAGAGCAGGAAGTTACACAGGCTTTTATACATCTTTTTTTCCAGCATACTTATCCAATAGCAAGCTGCCCTAAGTATCCATATAGCCAGCCAATCCAGTTCCCAGCTAGTTCCCTTGTTCTCTGTATCATTTGTTAAACCATACATAAAGCTGCTTTATTCAGCATTGTTCTTCCATATCTGCCCTGTTTGGCCTTGCTTAGTTTCAGGCAGTCTGACTCTTCAACATATTGTTGCAGATCCTCAGCATAACTGCTGCGAGTGCCTCCAGGCGGGGGGTGGGGGTGGGGGTGGGGGTGGGGGCGGGCAAGGACACCGGGGCCTAGTGCGAGGGGGCTTCATCGACACTCGTGGTCTTCCATCCCCTCGAGTTACCTAGTGGCCATGCCCCAGTGTCCCCAACAATGACAAAGAGATTGCATTACAGTACTTGTATGAGGTGAACTGAAAAATACTATTTCTTTATCATTTTTGCAGGGCAAATATTTGTAATAAAAATAATATGCACTTTGATTTCAGTTACAACACAGAATACAATATATATGAAAATGTAGAAAAACATCCAAAATATCTTAATAAATTTCAATTGGTATTCTATTGTTTAACAGTGTAATTAAAACAGGGATTCATTTTTTAATCGTGATTCATTTTTTGAGTTAATCAGGTGAGTTAACTGTGATTAATCGATAGCCCTAGTTGCAAGCTTTTCCAAAATTCACAGGGGCTCATGTGGTCAAGAATCTTGTGGCGCACATGATGAGGGTCCCAAGCACACTAAAAGTTTGACCATGTTAAGTCTTAAAACATTCAGGCCCAGCTTCATAAAGGGATTTCAGTTCCTAACTTCCATGGGCGGGCAGGAACTGAAATCCCTTTGTGGATCTGGGAGTTGAGAACTGAAATCGCTTTGTGGATCGGGGTTTGCGGGGTTTTCTTGACCCCCGGGGGCTCCCCCTGGTTGTGAAGCATGAAAAAGGTGACCCGAGTTAAACAGTAAAAATCCAAAAACTCAGAAGGCAAAGAATCCATTTTTAAATCATTGATTTTCTAACCCAATTGCACCATTGCGGGGTGGGGGGGGGAAGACACGTCTTGATTTTTAAACCTGTGGCGGCTAGCAGTGCGGGGATGGGGGCAGTGCACAGCACGGGCCGAGTGGGGCAGGGAGGAGAGCGGGCCAGGGGCACGCAGCAGCTGGCGAGGACAGGAGGGGAGGGGGTGATGCAGCGACGCGCCCCCGTGCAAGAAGCGGGGGGGGGGGGATGGGAGTGGGTTGCCTCCACTGGGGAACAGCCCCCCCCGCCCAGGCCTCGCGAACAGACGCATTATCGTGATGAAAAACGCTCGCCCCCGCCCCCAAACGCCCAGGCTGAGCCCGCCCCGAGTGGCGCCTGTTGGGTATCCGGCCCCCCGCGCGGCACGGATCCTGCTCCTATTGGAAGACAGCGCTGTTGGCACGACCAATGGGAGCGCCGTCAAGGCGGGGCTTTCTGTGAGGTACCCCAGACCCACTAACGGCGGCGCGCGCTCACTTCCCCGCGTCTTTTTCTACCCGCTCCGTCCGCCCCCCCGGATTCTGATTGGCTGCGCGTCTCCCCTCCACCCCCGTCGGCGCTCTCTGGCGCTGAGCTGGTTGGTTGATTGGCTAAGGTAGGGCGGGATTGGAGCCCGCGAGACGAGCGTGGAGCGCGCGGGGGAGACGGTTCGTAGGCGCGTGGGGCGAAAGTTTCTGGGAGACGCGCGGCCCCAGGGGGTGACTGACACCGATCCCGCCCCGCCCGCGCAGAGCCTGCTGCGCGCGCGCTCGAGGTCCGCACGCGGGCGCTCAGTGGCCCCCTGCGCTGCGCCCTGGGACCTTGTTGCGGGCAGGGGGTGTGAGGGCAGCAGTGGGCTGAAACGTGCTACGCCAGCCCCTTACTCAAATCGGTTCAACCCCCCCCTCCCCCCGTGTGTACACGCTGATACCCGTGGGAAGCTGTTTGGATTGCACAGGTGAGACCAGGCAGCAGCTCCCTACGGGAAGTACGCATGCAATAGGCAAGGGTGCAGGAGGACCCTGGGCTTAGTGCCCCCATATCTAACTCGGGTGAAATGGGGAGAGGTGGGGCCCAGCCCACATGGTTTGCCAAGCCCCTAAATTTCTTCCTCTGGGCTTTTCTCTGGGTGTAGACATTGCTGCTGATCCCGTACAGTTTGCAGAGTAATAAAAGGGAAACAGTGAGTTTAGAACTGAAATGGCTTGTCTCACTTTATTGGAAGTTGACAGATCTAGTCATAGTACAAAAATACTCATCAAAGTGATATTAAACAGCTATTACTTGATTATTTCAACTCCCCCCCCCCCATTTTAAAAAAAAGTTGTGTACATCCTGGTTAGTAATAGCTGTTATCTTCTGGTTTTACTGATTTACAATAGGATCAGAGGATCTAATCTAGAGGCTTGGCCCCAAGTCCTGTAAGCATTTACCCATGTACTTCAAGCATATGAAGAATCACATTGAAGTCAGTGGCACTGTTCAGCTGCTTCTAGGTAAGCATGAGAGTGTTTGCAGGACCAGGCCCTAATTGGTGAGGGATCCTTCTGTGATTACCTAATGCAGTTTTAAAGATTCCCATTTATCTTGCTAATTGTGACAGTTTAAACGTGAAGCAATAATTAGGGATTCTGGGCGTTTTGTTCCTATTTTCTTCCCTACAGGCTGTTGTCTGAGAGTTGGCATTTATGGTGCCATCCTGAATATGAGTATGTATTGGTATGTGACTAGAGGGATAAGATGGCATGCAGTGTGAGGTTGTCAGGTAATTGCATATCTTTGGGTTTGCTGAGGGTGAACAGCTTTAATTAATCATTTAAAGTGAAATGGTGCATGTCATGGATTTATTATTGTTGCTTTATTAAATGTACTTCTATAAAGATTGTTACTATCTAGATACAACTATATCCTGGAACAGAGTCAGTAGCAGTACACGGGGAAATACTTTTTCGAGTTTAGATGTCTATTAGAAAGCTTCATCAGAAGCTCTTTAAAGTTCGTGTTTTAGCTTTTTGGTAGGGTGGGGGGACTACAGTTTGAAAGTGGATTTAGTTCTAATACCTGCAAACTGTTGTTCAGTGTATTGGCTAGATAAAATTGGGAGGTAGTCTTGAACAAAGGCCTTTGTTTCCTGAAAGTATACTGATTGTCAGATACTGAATTTGTTGGACCTTTCTGTTAATTTCATACCTGTCTCTAAATGCCTGTAGGTTAATAAAATAGGCATGGTCAATTTGACAATCAGTGAGTCTAGCCCCTGGATAGTGAAACTGCAAGCATACTTGCTACATGAGTACTTTGTTGTTCATTTGACATACTTCTCTGTTCACTTTTCCATCTGGTTCAAAATTTAAGATGTTTTCCTTGGAATCATGGAAACAAAAAATGAGCTTTATTTTAAAATTGGGACTTCATGTGTAGTACAGGATGCAATCTCTTGAGCAGCTTTATGAAGAAACTCCATGTGAGCATGTACCTTGCAATAACTGAATTTACAGTATGAATTTCCACCATTAAACTACAGACACACTGGTTGTAACCTATTGCACTTTATGAAATGTTCCTGAAATGTGTATTCATTTAGTAAGAAGTGTCTGATGTGTAATCTGAGCTATGAATGGCATCCTGTCTCTAAATGTGCTGTTTGTTCTGTTAGGCATAGGAAGCAAATTGCTTGCAGCTAATTTTAAGTAATGTAGTTATATTTGTGAATTATGTTGTTTGTGATGTGTATCACCAGTGTTCTAATCTCATTTATATTGTAAATTTAAGAGCATTGTATGGGCTTTACCCTGAAAGATTGTAAAAATTGCATTGTGGGGTTCCATATTCATTGTGGCTCACTGATTTCTAATCTGGATGTGCTGGGTTTGCAAATAATTTTTTTTCTCTCTAAATGGCAGGTTTGCAAACTCAGGCTAGGATGTGAGACTCAGGATGGACTATTTCCATCTTGTGTATCATTACCAGTGACACAGGTTCTGGAGCCCAGATTAAATGCTCAGTTATAAGCATACTGAATTTCTACTCCACAGTCATCGATTTAAATTTACTGAAAGTCACAATGCACTCTGAGGCCAAAGAACTAGAACCTGATCAGTTTGGAACTATAACACACTGAAACAAACACAGTTTGTGGGGAGACTGAAGAACTGGAAGAAGAGAGCTTTTGAGATAATTGTGGATTTCCCAAACTGAGCATGCACATGTGCCTGTACTTATACCATTAAGTCTAGGCTTTACCAAAATTAGCATTGCATGTGCCTGATAAGCACACTTCAAAGAGACAATAACTTTGAAAGTCAATCAAATACAATGTATGTATATATATATTTTTCCAAACTTAGTGAAAAGCTCATTCCAGGCCATATTTCATCTTTCATACTTTTCAGCCCCTTTTGCTGTAGCTCTGTAAAAAGAAGTGCATCCTCAATTTTAAATAAAAAATAGCTGATTTCTAAAGGGATTTCTAAACCTAAAAAGTTCACTGGTGGACAGAAACAAAGCAATGGGAAGTTTTAATCTAAAAAGGTGAATTATTGGAAGGTACTCTCGCATTTACTATCAAGTAACGCATGCGCTTAATTTTCATTTTAAAAAAAATCACAAAAACCCTATACTAACTCCGCACTGAGCTTTCCAGTCTCTTCCCCTGCCCCTCCAACCCACAAACTTTGTGTATTCATCATTTCTACTAGGATCATAGTAACAGATTCTTCATTCTGGCAACTAAATACTTGTCTTAAGTAATACTCTATAGACTTCTCCCCAATAAGGGTTAACCATTGCTGACTTGTGTTTAGTTAGTCTACCTCATCTGGCCATCTGTTACCCTGCAGTTCTCCTTTTAACCCCTCTCCCAGGGAGACCTGTTATAAGGAGCAGTCTGAAAGGAGAGAGAGAAAAGCCTGGATCCTTATGGTTTTATGCCATAAATGTTCCTGTTTTGTAGGAATGGTAAAGTATGCAGCCCAGCTAAGTGTCATACATAGTCTGCTGACTATCCCTCTGACTTAAAATAGTTAGCAATTAATTAACTATACATTTATGAATTTAGAAGGGAGAAGATAGCAAAAATATAATTAAGTAGATGCTGAAATTAACTTTTTTCTTTGTATCTTAATGCTAAATCTTTCTATTTGTTTCAGCATAGATCATGCAGACACCTGTCTCTAGTGCTGTACACCTGAGTGAATGGCAGAAGAATTACTTTGCTATTACCTCTGACACCTGTACACCAGGACAGAAGGCAGATGGATACCGTGCACAGATTCTGCGCATTCAGTATGCATGGGCAAACTCTGAGATCTCCCAGGTCTGTGCTACCAACCTGTTCAAAAAATATGCAGAGAAATACTCTGCCATTATTGACTCTGACAACACAGAGACTGGCTTGAATAACTATGCTGAAAACATTTTGACTTTGGCAAGATGTCAGCAAAATGACAGTGACAAGTGGCAGTCCTCCTTGACAACAAGTAATGTGTTTGAATTAAAGAGTGTTCAAGAGTTGATGCAAGCTGGCAAAAAGTTCCAAAGCTCTCTGATGGCACCAGCAGATGCCTTTGTGGTAGTTGATAAGCAGGTCAGTGCCTCTGTTACTCCAGGTCTGTCTAAACTCAATGTGTGCAGCAGTGCTGTAGATACCGATCTCTGGGCTAGCTCATCAAAATGTATAAGTCAGGGACCAGATATTCTTGAGAGTCTCTCGTCTTTGAAATGTCTTCAAAGTAGTGTGCCTTCTGTGACCAAAACTACAGATATACTTCCTGCCTCCTCTGCCTCTTTAAATGAACTGCCTAATACAGGTTTCTGTGCAAGTCCATTATCCGGAAACAACAAAGCAGCAAGTGGCGGTTCTGTGAAACCCCCAAGTCATTTTGAGATTAGACAGAATTTGTCTTTTTCTAATCACTCCTCTCTTCCGGCAGGGTCTGGAAACCCAGGGAAAAGGAAAACATTTTATAGCTCCAGTGATGAAAGCAGCAATACAACTTCTTCTAGCCTTGCTTCTTCCAAGCCCTCCACTAGTACAGAAGCCAAGAATTTTGTAGGGAGTGGAAATGGGAGTGAGGAGAGCAATGGTTTTAAAACTGCAAAAGAACAGCTCTGGGTAGACCAGCAAAAGAAATATCACAATCAGCCTCAACGCACACCAGTCTCATCCTATGGTGGTATTAAAAAATCTTTGGGAGCTGGAAGGTCTCGGGGTCCATTTGGAAAATTTGTCCCTCCGGTGCCAAGACAAGATGGGAATGAAAATGGAGGGCCGCAGTATAAACCTTATGGCGCTGGACCAACAGAGTCTTCATTTCCAGTGGATGAACGTTTGAAGAACATAGAACCAAAAATGATTGAACTTATTATGCACGAGATCATGGACCATGGACCTCCAGTGAACTGGGATGACATTGCTGGAGTAGACTTTGCTAAAGCAACTATAAAGGAGATAGTAGTCTGGCCTATGCTGAGACCAGACATCTTTACAGGGTTACGTGGTCCTCCCAAAGGAATTCTTCTCTTTGGCCCCCCTGGGACAGGCAAGACTCTTATAGGCAAGTGCATTGCGTGTCAATCAGGAGCTACTTTTTTTAGCATTAGTGCCTCTTCGCTGACCTCCAAGTGGGTAGGTGAGGGGGAAAAGATGGTCCGTGCACTGTTCACTGTGGCACGATGTCAGCAGCCAGCTGTGATTTTCATTGATGAAATCGATTCTCTCTTGTCTCAGCGTGGAGATGGGGAACATGAATCTTCTAGAAGAATAAAAACTGAATTTTTAGTCCAGTTGGATGGAGCAACAACCTCGTCTGAAGACCGTATTCTAGTGGTGGGAGCAACAAATCGTCCGCAAGAAATTGATGAGGCTGCCCGAAGAAGACTGGTAAAAAGGCTGTACATCCCTCTTCCTGAAGCTTCAGCTAGGAAGCAGATTGTAACTCGTCTGATGTCAAAGGAGCACTGCTGTCTAAGAGAAGAGGAAGTTGAGCTCATAGTTAAAAAATCTGATGGATTTTCTGGGGCAGACATGACACAGCTCTGTCGAGAAGCTTCTTTAGGTCCTATCCGTAGCCTTCAGTCCCTGGACATTGCAACCATCACACCCGAACAAGTTCGGCCTATTTCTTTTCTTGACTTTGACAATGCTTTCAAAACTGTGCGACCCAGTGTGTCTTCAAAGGATCTGGAACTATATGAAAACTGGAACCAAACATTTGGTTGTGGAAGATAATTGCATCTGAATTGTTGTGCAGAAGTTTTTCTCTCTCTCTCTGTCTCACACGTACACACATTAAGATCAGTGGTAATTTACAGTGTTCAATTTTGGTTATAACAATTCTTTGTAATAAAACTATTTTAATAAATGTGATGAAATTAATTACTGGATTGTATGCTGCTTCCTTGCCGTGAGTTTTGAGAATGAAATGCATTTCAGTGCAGAAAGTTTGCAGTAGGCTCTCAACCAGAGGATGTTGAGAAGGCCAAGACCATAACAAGGTTAAAAAAAGAACTAGATAAATTCATGGAGGATAGGTCCATCAATGACTATTAGCCAGGATAGGCAGGGATGGTGTCCCTAGCCTCTGGTTTCCAGAAGATGGGAATGGGCGACGGGATGGATTACCTGTTGTGTCCATTCCCTCTGGGGCACCTGACATTGGCCACTGTCAGAAGACAGGATACTGGGCTAGATGGACCTTTGGCCTGACCCAATATGGCTGTTTTTATGTCCTTTAACCTCCACAATAGCTGGGAAGAGCAACCCACCCACATCAACCAATGGAGAGCACCCACAAAACAAATAAAACCCAATATTATTTCTGTACAATGTTAATGATTGTACTCTTTAATAATCTTATGCAGTACAGTATGCAAATCTGAGATAATTGGGCATACATGCTTTAACCATACGAATGGTAATTTATGGTGTTCATAAAGTAGTTTGTTCTGTAACCTTTCATATACATTACAAAACAGTTTTCTCTGGTTCTGAGCCCATAAACAGTTGCAGTAGTTTGGATCTTGCACCCACACGGAATGACACTGAAGTGAGGACTTGTGCAGGTATGAGGTCCATATTAGCACATCATTTGCAGTATTTCATAAAAGTAACCAGAAGAATTCTGATATAATATACTTTGTGGTCATTGAACGCAAAGAGGGTATTATTCTCATGTTTTGGTATGCTTTATCACACATGTGCTGTCTCCTAGTAAAAGGTATCAATTGGAATTTAAAAAAAAATGCAATACTGATTTTAAAAACGCAAGTTTCTCTCACGTAGCCTGTGATTAACTGTAATATTATCTTTATTTAATGTTTACAGTATCTCTCTGATTTATCTTCATTTGTTTTTGCGTGAGCGTAATTTTAAGATACAGATTGTTTTAACAAAGGAGTTAAATGTAAAGTTCTTAAAACTGAGTTTTTCTTCTACATCAGTGTGATAGAAATTCTGTAAATATGGATAAATTACTGGTGATGCGTGGATAAATTTTTAACGTCAACCTGGGAACTTAATTATGCAGCAGTATGAGACTATAGAAAACATTGAGTTCAGAATAATTCTGAGTTTTTTGTTTGTTTGTTTTTTAAGAGTTTCTTGGGGCTTGACTACACTTAAAACACTGTGGCAGCACAGCTGCACCACTGTAGCACTTCAGTGTAAATCAGTGGTCTCCAACCTTTTTACGCCCAAGATCACTTTTTGTATCTAAGGGCAACCCAGGATCTACCCTGCCCCTTCCCCGAGGCCCTGCCCTTACCACAAAGCCCCGCCCCGCTCACTCCATTCCTGCCCCTGTCATTCACTCTCCCCCACCCTCACTCACTTTCACTGGATTGGGGCAGGGGGTTGGGGTGCGGGCTCTGAGCTGGGGTTGACAGTGTGGGAGGGGCTGAGCTGAGCAGGGGGTTGGGGTGCAGGAGGGGATGCGAGGTGAGGGCTCTAAACGGTTTTGGGCTGGGGCACAGTGTTGGGGTGCAGGGGGTACAGGGTCCTGGCTCTGAGAGGGAGGTCAGGGCTAGGGCTTGGGGGGCAAGAGGGGGTTCAGGGTACAGAAGGGGCTATGGGATGCTGGCTCCAGGAGGGAGCTAGGGGTTGGGGTACAGGGTGAAAGTTCTGGAAAGGGGCTCTGGGCTGGGGCACAGTGTTGGCGTGCAGGAGGGGATATGGGGAGCTGGCTCTGGGAGAGGGCTCAGGGTGGGGCTTGGGGTACAGGAGGGGGTTCGGGGTGCAGGAGAGGGTATGGGGTGCTATCTCCGGAAGGAGCTCAGGGATGAGGGTTGGGGTACGGCCTCCCTCTGGGCACCACTTACCTCCGGCAGCTCCCGCTCAGCGGCGGCCATAGCAGAACTAAGGCAGGTTCCCTGCCTACCCCGGCCCCACACCGCTCCCCAAGGGGAGGCACAGCGCTCTGCGCACTGCCCCTTTCTGCAAGTACTGCCCTCGCAGCTCTCCCAGCCAGTGGGAGCTCCTGGGGTGGTACTTGCAGGCAGGAGTAGTGCACGGCGAGAGACCCCTGGGCCACGGGACTGCGATGGCTGCTTCGGGGAGCGGTGTGGGGCCGGAGTACGCCAGGAGTCTTCCTTAGCTGCAGCCACACTATGCCGGAGATCGCGATCGACTGGGAGATCTTCTACGATCGACCTACGCCAGTGGGAGGGATTCTCCCATCGATGTAGATAATCCAGTTCCCCGAGAGCCGGAAGTCCAGTTGCCAGAAGAATTCTTCCCTCTACCTAGCACTGTGTACATGGGGACTTAGGTTGGCTTAACTATGCTGCTCTGGTGTGGAATTTTCACACGCCTGAGCAACGTATTACAACTTCAACAGTGGGCTGAGGCTGGAGGAATACTGAATGTATGGATTGAAATTTTTCCCATGTATACATTTGCTTTATTGCAGAAGTTCCCAAACTTTTCGTAGTGTGGACCACATGGAAAAGTAAGAGTAAGAGCCTTTTAATGTGTTTTGGAGAAGAATTGCACTCTCATGAGATGTACTTTCTGAATGATGAAACACATATCTGGACATAGAAATGTTGGAAAAAAATATTGTGGGATCTCTCCAGTATAGATCTTTATCACAGTATCTAGCTATACAGTATAAGCAGTGTCTTCTGGCTTGTGTACCACAGGAAAAAGTAAGGATAAAGTACACTCTCCCTCACACATACTGCTTTATCTCCATCAGCCAAAGAGTTACTCTGAATGAATGGCTTTATGGTGTGGTCCGGCCCCATCAATATTTGTACCAACTGTTTAAAGTGTATAGAACTAAAGGTGTACTGATGCATGCTGGAATTTGCAAAGAAGACACCCAACTCCAGTTAAAATGCCTTGAAAATCCCTGCATTAATTTAATATTGGAATAGTGATATGTGCATAAGACAAGATCTGTGCCCCTAAAGAGTTCAAATACAAATTTAAACATATACTGTAGAATCTCGTTATTTCACACTGACTGGGAGGTTCATTGAAAAGGTTCATGAAATAGTAATTAAACACAAACTATATTTTGTTAATTTCAAGTTATTTATACTGATAATTACACTAGTATGCTGTATATTTTATGATTTTACAATTATGGTAATAGGTATACTAGTAAAATGTAGATTTTTTTTTTTGTGATGTTACGAAATTTTTAGTAACAAGACCAAGGCTCTGTCATTAAATCTTTGCTGGGATCAAAGATTTGTATCAAAAATGTTTATGATAACGTAGTGAGTAAATTGCTCCACACATTTACTGATGTTCAGTGGGTGATTACCATGATGGTGCCATTATTTTTCACATTTTGAACCTATATATTTTGGACGCTTGTGAACCAAAACAAGGTAGAAACACGTCAGGTGATACAAATATTTTTTATGCTTTAGAATGCAGAATGCATCCTATTGCTCAACAGTCTTGAAGAAGCTTGTATGAGAGAAAATGTTAGCACTGTATGGAAATGCACCAATGGTTTGGTTTTGACCAGCATGTATGTTGACGTGGTGAAAAGGAGCGTTAGGTAATTCTGATTGCTTTCACTCTTTCATAAAGATGCAACTAATTTGCATATTTGTCCCACAAAAAATCTAAGTGGGCTACTGACATTAGACACTTTGAAACTAGGGGATGAGTAGGCATAGCTCAATATGTATTTCATGATCTACTGTTCCTATGCCACCTAAAATGAAAGATTAAGCTACTAGTAACATAATTTCTTTCACAAAATACAGAAAATTGCAACAAAATAGGACATGATTGCAATTTAAGGGAAATGGTGCAGATAAATCCACTTTAATATATCTGTTTAGTAGATGCAGAAATCTTAATACTCAGTTGTTTATTCCTTTTGGCTGGCTGACCTTCATGATAAGAAATGCAGGACTCTTCTGGTTTGTGGTTCAGTAACGTTAGGTGTGCAGTCTTTTTATTTTTCCTAAATTGAAGTAAATGATTTCCACAGTCTTGGAAAGATGAGCTCTTGTCAGTAATTAAGGCAGTTCAGAAATATTTTCATTTTCTCAGTGTATTTCTCATGTTTGAGTTAAACTAAATTTTCTCAGAGTATTCTGAGACCCTGGACTGTGTTTTCATTTAGAGGACTCTACACCAATTAGTAAGGGGAGAAAGCTGATGGCGCAAGAATGATTTAATTGCAGGTGGGAGGAAAAATTGAAGCCGGACTGGGACCATCAATAAGAGTAACATTCAAATGAGCCATATTTGTTTTTAATCAAAATCATGGGAGTGTTCACGAACCAACATTTGTTTTGTTTTTGAAAATATTTCTATATAAAATTTTTCAGTTTCCTGCAGTTTTGATAATCCTGTGGTTTCCCAGGGAGTTCTGTGGTTGATTGTTGAGGGTAGCCTACAGGGCTTCCTCTCAACCCAAATAAATATATATGTATGTATACGAGTAATGGAACCCTCTGACCTTCTGCAGTGTGAAAGTTTTTCCAATGCGAGCTGAACAATATGAAAAGGATTTAATGCTCAATTTTTGAAACACTTTAAAAACAAGACTTTATAAATGATAGTTTCGTAACAAAATGGACTTTTCTTCATTTGTGTGACTAGTGCTTATTAAAGGAATGTTAGCCTGATAGTGCTGGAGACTGAATTCCTTTATTTATCCACAGAACAGATATAGCATGTGTCGTGGCACTGCAAGCTTCCACCATGGTGCTACTTGTGTCTCAACCCTGACCTTGAGGGATGGTTTGTTTTTTTTTTTAGTCTTTCTTTCCTCATCCATATATGGCTAGCAAGTAGCAGTTCTTTGTCGCTTTTGCATTTTGTTCTCCTGCAGTTTTTCTTTGTGTTTGTTTTTAATAATTCCTGTGGATCCTGCAAAAATGCATTTACCTCAGGGACTTATCTGATACTACATTAGTTCTGCAAATGGGCCTATGCTTTGGAGTGTCCCTGTGCTTTGGTGGGGAAACAGTTACAAGAAGCAGGAGAGCAACAGGACCATGCTGGGGCTCATGAAATGGTTTGTGGCAAGGGCAGTCCAGGAACATAGCAGATAATGGGGGCGGGTGTGTGAGGGGTGCGCGTGTGTGGGGGGTGCGCTTTTGACTGCTGTTTGCGTGCACACACCCCAGCCCTCATTCAGACTCCCGGTGAACAATTTAGTTCCATGTTGTTCAGGCTTCTGAAACAAAGTGCACCTTTTTATTCTTCATCCTTTATTCCATGCCCAGTAATGTCCTATGTATGTTACCATGGCTAAGAGGAATGTGATCTCCTTCTCTGTAGAGCCCTGTTCCAGCAGAGATGGTTGTCTGAGCTAGTGCATCAGCCCCTCTTCAAGCATAGCATAGATTCTTTGTCAGACCGAGAAACCAGCTCAAGGGAGGGGTTTGAAACTCTGTTCCTGGCCCTTGTGCAGCCGACACCCTCCACTTCTCTGTACGTATTCCCAACTTTACATGTAAAAGGCTGGAGGAGAGAGTGAGTGTAAGTTGCAGAGGTGGGGGGGGGGCAAAGCCGCACAAGGTGCTCCTCATCTAGCTTCTTGTGTGATGAGGAATCTGCTTTTAGTCTGAGAGCCGGCCATCTCCTCATCTTTGATGGGTTGGGTCACTAGGGGAAAGGGGAACAACTTCCCATCCACCATGTGGACGTGAACAGAGTTGTTAACTGAGTGTATGGGGAGAAGGTATCAGTAAAGAGGAGCATTCAGTTAGGCAATCCTGAATTGGGGTCAAGATGTCTGGCTTACACTATTCTCTCCGCATTGGTTTTCTGTGCCCCTAAACTGTCCACTGATGTGGGGAGGTATCTTTATTCACTAGAGAGTTGAGTCAGTTGTGGACATTGACAAAGACTATATACTTGCACTGTGAAGTGTTTCCAAACATATTGCACATTCTTTTGGATACCCCCATATGTGGGCACAGCCAGACAACTGTCAAAACAGGAAATACAGCCTAAGTGCCTAGCACATTCCAGGGATGGAGAATGTGAGACCTGATGCTTAGTTGTAGGGCAAAGTCCTGAAGAAGCCGCACAGAACCCAAAGATTTTCCTCTCTGTCATCAATGGAGAACTCAAGAGTTGAATGTGGTGTCCAGCTCTGAGAACAGCAAAACTACTTGACTTTTTAAAGTTTCCTTTTAGATTTCCTTGTAACTCAAGAGGAGCTTGACACAGCCACCTCAGTGCCAAGTCAGCAGAGGGACAGCTCTACAGTGAAAGTTTCTGAATAATTGTAAAATACAAATTTTTCAGGGAGAGATTGCAAAACTCCTGTCAACTACACAACATTGCAACTGTCAAATCCTGTAGGGTTTATTTGGACTTTATTTTGGGTTGAAATGCAAAGGTTAAATTACTTTTATATTAGGGTTTATCTTTTAGTTCTGGACTAATGGGGTAGTATCTATAATTTTTTTTATTATTTACTGTTACTCTTAAAAATATGCCTTTTCTTTTTACCCAATGCAGCCAGAAGCAAGGAGTTTGGCTTGTAAGCCAGGGCTGCCTTTCCACCAAAACCTGTTAAACCAAATATGACATCTTCAGTATGATTTTCTAAGTCTTTTAGTTTTAATTGATAACTCCTATGCCCAACTTCTCCCAGATGAGAAAGTTTTAGGAGTCTGTTTCCTCCTCTTTTAATAAATGCTTTAAAAAACCTGCAAATAGAATGGTTTGTGTGGTACAGATACCAACTTACAGCTTCTTATCTCTGCAAACCTGGCACATCCAGTACTGTTCCTTACAAAAGCCTACACTAAATAGCACATGATCATGTGCTTAAAGACGTCTTCCTCAAGGGTCAGAATTAAGTTAGTGCATGTACCTTTAACTTTAGCCTTTCCTAATCTTTAAGTGTTTTAACCATGCTGCCTTATTGTTCTGTTAACAAAGCTTTTGCGTGGGATTAACTAGGAAATTTTTTCAAATATGGGGGGAGAGAAAAAGGAGCGGGGGAAATAGTGGTATATTTTCCAGGACTCCAAAGTTCTGTTGGCTTCCAACAAATTACCAATAGTAAGTATGAATTCTGTAATCTGGAACTGTATGGCTAGATATCACTGAAGACCACTAAACCGTATGCAACAGCATTTCAGTGCTGTCTAACCATACAGTTCCAGACTATAGCAGTTAAACCCCATCAGCTTCAGTGCTGATATACATTAGAACAGAGTTTTGAAGCTGTTTTGCACTTTAGGTCTCCATCAACCCTCCCTAACTACTTTGAACCTTACAAGGTCTTCAAATCTTTTCTTGCTGCCCCAGCTATCCTTTCCAATTCAGAACAATATACTTAATTAGCTCTTTTGCTACATACATAACTTAGCCATGAATACATGTCTAGTGATCACCCTTTAGCTGCTTGCTTTTACAAATTGACTAAACCACTTACATGATTTTTCAAAGGCTTATAATTTGATCAGATCAGGATAATTTTTGTCTGGAACAAACAAAAAGCTCTTTTCAATAAGGGCTATGTCAGTGGGAAAATTTCACCTTTCAACCATTTTGTCTGTAGGTCTGTTTTTAAGTTTTGGAAGAACATTCTTTATGATGATGAGAAATTGATATTCTCTCCCCACACACGCGTGCTTTTATAATGCTGTAGGATGCTTTAGTTTACAAATATCTTGTCATATGGCAGTAGCTAAGTAGATTTGGGCCTAGCCAGTGCTTAGATGGGGACCATATCAGGAAGGGTGAGGTGCTGCAGGTATGTTTGAGTCAGGAGGTCAACCAAAACCCCAGTTTGGTGTTAGGGGCAACTGTGTTGTCAATGGTATCGTGTTTCAGGTCAGATGGAAAGCAGAGGTCCTAACCACCTACCATTTCCCCCCCACCCCAAACACCAAGGAAGTTAATCCTGGCCCAATTCCAATATTGGTGTTTATATTTTGGCTGACATGCTTTCCTCTGAAGTTTCGATTGCAGACCCTATTTTTCGCTTCCTGTCCTAACATGTCTCATGCTGCTGTGAAATATCAAACAGCTGCTGTGTCCCGCCCTAGAAGACATTTAGTGGCAATATAATAATTCCTCCTGTTTATGTAAAGTGCTTTGAAACCTTTCAGGATGAAATGTTCTACCCATCCCTGTGCAAGATGGCTCTTACATCATGCAGGGGCAGATCCACTGAAGTTAATGGAGCTGTGACACAAGTACTCCTTTTCTTTTTACTGACATCACCCACACCCCTGTTTTGGTGACTCAGCCTCTATTCAAACATAAATTGATAAGTATGCCCAATACAGTCTAAGGGCTGGTGTACACTAAAGCTGTAAATCTGTCTCAGTTATGCTAGTTCAGTTATGTAAATTACGTGAATGACATTGACGTAATTTAAGTGGATTTACAGCAGCGTCTATACCGTGCTATGTTGATGGGAGATGCTCTCCCCTCGACATAGCTTCCTCCTCTCGGGGAGGTGGAGTACAGATGTCGACAGAAGAGCGCTCTCCCATCAACTTAGTGTGTCTTCACCAGTGTAGATGTGGCCTAAGAGACAGAAAGGTTAAAAGGTAAGGCTTGATCCAAAGTCCTTCCATTGACTTCACTGGGCTTTAACCGTAAAGAACTGAGGTTTAGTTTAGAAAAATGCAAGCTTGTACATCTGGGGGAATAAGTTTTGAAATCTACACATCAAATGGAAGGGAGAAACCTGGAAAGCAAAAATGCTGAGAGAGCACTGGGGTAAAAAGGGAAAAGTATATCAGAGATGTTTGCAATGCACTAGGATAAAGCCATTGTAATTTGCACAACATCTGTAGCCTACCAGTCAGTGTGACTTACTTGCTGGCCTGTTCACAAAGGATTTAAGTCTGGTACAGCTTTAATCTTGAATGGGTGGTTCTTTAAGTTAAGTTGAAGAGAGTAATGGTTTTTTTGTCTCTGGAGGGCCTCAGCTCAATCATTGTCAGACAGCATGATGATCATCACACATACAAAATGTACTGCACAATTTATCTGGCTAGAACTACGTAGTTTCTGCCTACAGCTGTGGTACAACCACTCCTGGAGTATCCTCTCCACTGTGGGCACCTCATTATGGAGGTCTAGAGAATTTGGGGAGAATTCAAAAGGAGCAATAGAAACAGTTGAGATGATAAAATAAACATGGATAATTTGAATAAGTGACAACTTGCTGGAGTGGGGGAGGGTGAGAAAGTGATTATTACATTCTTCCAGTATGTGTAGATGGTTAATACTAAATAAAGGGATTATTTAACATGATATACGAGCATATAACTAGGAATATTGGGATGAAATTAAGAAAATGGAAAACTCCCTGACTGTGATAGTTTCCCGAAGGTATGTGGCGCCCCACTGGAATATTTTAAAATTGGACTGGACAAAGCAGTTGATGTACTGTATAGAACAATGCTGCAATGACTGCAGAAATGACCTAATAGGTCTCCCTCATTTCTATGACTGTTATCTGAACATCTGTAGTGCTTTTCTTGACCATTTTAACTGCAAATGAATTAACTGAAAAGGGATTATCTTTCTTAACATATTATCTTATTAACAGTTGCCATTATTAATTCTTGCAATTGGCCAAAAATATTTAATGAAAATTAAAATGTTTTGCTCGCAATAGAAGTCTTTCCAAAAATAGAAATATCCACTCTGAAGAGGATGAAAGTTCTAAGGATCAGATTTTTAAACATGATCTAGTCAAAGTATACACTTACCTTCCATCTGTGGATCTCAATGCGGTTTGCAAACTAGAATGTATTAAGGCCTGGTCTACATGTAGATTTTTGTACTAGTATAACAATTTCCATTAGGAGTGTGATTGATTGATTTCTCAAATAGCCATATTAGTGTGAGCCTTAGTGTGGACACAGATACACTGGTATAATGGTGCAGTATAGTGTATTCCTCTTTCCTTATGAGAATAAGCTATACCCGTGTAAGGAAACTTTAGTGTGGATGCAGTTTTTTTCAGGTGTTTGCACACGTCCATTTCAATGTAGGGGTGCATGCGCCTCAAGTAAAGTTGCTGGAATTTTTTCTGTTAGTGGTATCCTTCGGGTCAAGTCCAGCGCCTCACAGTCTGTGTGGGAAGACCCTTTCTGAGGCCCTAACTGTCCATATACCTGGTCTCCAACGCCTTGGTGATGGGGTGGGGCGCCCATCTAGGGCACCTCAGGATTCAAGGTGTGTGGTCTGAAGAAGAGCTCTCGATCCCTATCAATATCAGAGAATTCAGAGCAGTCTGCCTGGCCTGCCGGCATTCTTAACATACATTACAGACAATGCAGTCTTGGTTCTCATGGACAATACGGCCATCGTGTACTACCTCAACAGGCAGGGCAGAGTGTTCTCTCCCCCTCCCCCTGCCCCCATGCCAGGAGCATCTTACCTCTGGGTATACAGAACCAGCTCACAGATCACCTCAGCATGTCCTTCTCCACTCACTATGAGCGGTGCCTTCATCTAGATATCACAAGGGACATCTTTCAAAGCTGGGGGGACTCCCTTTATAGATCTGTTTGCTACCCGCAGTAACAAAAAAATTCCATCAGTTTTGCTCCCTGTAGGGCCGCAGCCTGTGCTCTGTTACAGACATCTTCCTGTTGGCATGGACAACTTACTTGTATTACACCTTTCCCCCCATTCCATTAATTCACAAGGTTCTGTTGAAGATTAAGCAGGATCGAGCACAAATCATCCTTATATCCCTGGTGTGGCCCAGACAGCACTGGTTCACCACCCTCTTAAAGCCTTTTGGTGGAACCCTAAATCTGGCTCCCTCTGCACCTGGACGTGATCACCCAGGTCCATAGTAAGCTGCTCCACCCAAACCTCAGCTCTTCATCAGACAGCCTGGAACCTTCATGGATGAATCCTGATGAGCAAGCTTGCTCAGAGCAGATTTGTAGAGTCCTCCTAGGCAGTAGAAAACCCTCTACCAAGGCAACTTACCTGGCAAAGTGAAAACTATTCTCAATCTGGTCTTCCCAATGCAGGGTTCCACCGATGCAGTCCTCATTGCAGCTTGTTTTGGGGTACCTTCTACTCTTAAAACAACAAGGTATCACCATTTCTTCAATCAAAGTCCACCTGATGGCCATTTCAGCTTTCCATCCTAAGGTCAACAACAGATCTGTTTTTTTGCACGAAATGGTAATCCATTTTCCCAAAGGCTGGAGAGGGTGTTCCTTCAGGTAAAGGAACCAATCCCTCCTTGGGACCTAAACCTTGTCCTGGCAAAGCTGATGGGCCTGCCCTTTGAGCCATTAGCAACATGCTCACTGTTGCACCTCTCCTGGAAGGTGGACTTTTTAGTGGCCATCACTTTAGCCAGGAGAGTTTTGGTGATCTGAGCCCTCATGTCGGAACCCCATATACAATCTTGTTCAGAGATAAAGTACAGCTGTGCCCTCATCCAAAGTTCCTCCTAAAAGTGATTTCATAATTCCACTGCAGCCAAGCAATTTTTCTACCAGTATTCTATCCAAAGCCGCATGCACGCAGGTAAAACAACATCTGCACTCCTTAGGTGTTAGACGGGCTGCGGCGTTTTATATTCAGAGGACCAAACTGTTCCGCAGATGGACTCAGTGGCTAATAGTGATAGCTGAGAGAATGAAGGGGCTCCCCATCTCTGCCCAGAGGATTTGGTCTTGGATTATTTTGTGTATCTGGGCATGTTATGACCTCACAGGGGTCCCTCTTCCACCTAACCTGACTGCTCACTCCACAAGATCTCAGGGTTCTTCAGCCACTTTCCTGGCTTACGTCCCTATTCAAGACATCTGCAGGGCAGCATCCTGGTCCTTGGTGCACACGTTCTCAGTGCACTATGCAACTACCCAACAAGCCAGAGACCATGCCTACTTCGGCAGTGCAGCGTTGCAGTCAGCTTGTCCTTGAACTCAGAGTCCACCTCCTGTGCAACTGCTTGTGAGTCACCTACATTGGAATGGACATGTGCAAGCACTTGAAGAAGAAAAAACAGTTACTAACCTTTCTGTAACTGTTGTTCTTTGAGATGTGTTGCACATGTCCATTCCAAGACCCAGCCCCCGACCCTCTGTCAGAATGGTTGGTAAGAAGAAACTGAAGGGGTGTGGGCTTGGCAGGGCACCTTATACCAGTGCTATGAGCACGCGGCACCAGGGGGCACTGGAGCTGACCCAATGGATACCACTAAGGGAGACATTTCTAGTAACTGTGCTTGGGGTGTGTGCACACCTAAGTTGGAATGGACATGTGCAATACATCTCAAAGAACTACAGTTGCAGAAAGGTTGGTAACTGTTTTTATGTAGGCATAGAGAGGTTGTATTGCTTTAAGTATACTAGTTTAGTTAAAAGGGTACAGCTTGTGTGTGTAGACAAACCCTCACAAGACCCTGGGGAGGTCAGTTTTATTACCCTTATTTTATAGATGGGGAAAGCTGGGACAGCCTTGCCCAATATTGCACAGGAAGTCTGTGGTACTCGCAGTCCTGGGCTTTCACCACAAGACTATCCTTCCCCTTTGCATGCCCTTACTTAGGCCTTTTCAGATATGGAGTGGTGGTAAAGATTGAATGACCCTAAATAAAGAACTCAGTACACCAAAATGAATTAATATGTAAGATTTAAACTACTCTTTCATTTAGAATGGGATTTTTTTGCGGGGGAGGGGACTACTCTTCTCAAATAACTATTTGGAAGGTGGTTGGATTACATTTGATGTAGAAACTTATTCCTATAGCAAAACTTGTTCTAATTTACAGAGTGTTAGAACATTTCAGACTAATCTTATTTATGACATAGCAACTCTTTCTCCTTCGGCAGCAACATCTATGTTTTGCTCTTCTTGACAGGACTATGATCTATATTGGGTGGTTTTTTGTTCTGTTTTTTTACAGCCTGCCACCAGATGGAGTGCTTTTCTCAAAGACGTTCTCACTAGTACTTAAGACCCAGAGAAACAAAAATAATGGCTTTCTCCGTTATGGAATATGAAAGTTATCTTCCATTAATGACTTTGAATACTTGATAGTGGCATTTTATTTAGCCTTAGTTGTTTAAGCGGTAACCCAGAGGATCTATTTTGTTTTCGAAATGTTGATTGATGGCCGTTTTGTAAAACAATCGTGACATCCTTAGACCACCCTGCTTATATAAAGGTAGGATTTTTTCCCAATAATTTGTACATTGTCCCTTGGAGTGTAATTTTAGATTAGGATTGGGCAAAGAGTTCAGATGAAAATCCCAGCATTCTACATTCGTGTCTGCTGAACCAATCCCTGATTTTAGTTTCACTCAGACTTCAGAGTTGTAACATCAGAGCTAGTTGAAGGGGGAAGTGGCTGAAGGGCATGTACAGTCCAAGGTTAGAGTTCCTTGAATTAATGCACTGAAACTTGGATACATATCCACAATGCATGGACTTCTGCACAGCTCTAACTAAACTCCCAAAGTTGTCGCCAGTGAACTTAGTGGGTCCACTCTGCATGAATTCCTTGATTGGCAATTTCTTCTTCAGATGTTCCAAACAGTGCATCAGAAATCTGGAGGGGAAACCTCCAAAGACCTCAGAGGCTCCACACTCTGGGACCCAATATCCAGAGGTAAGCTGCAGCAAAGCAGCCAGCCACGTAGACTGTCTCAATCTTACTCCATTTGAGGTTAACACTCTCATTAGGAAATGAGAGCAAGCCCCATGGAATCTCATTCTCAGCTATTTTAGAACTGCTAGATCCTACCTCCAAAGCACAGGCAGAAGGGGATTGTGGGTCTGGGTTCTGCAAATTTTGAAATTTGGTAATTTTAAAAAATCTGGGCTATATACATCACTTTTTCCATGTATTTCGTTGCTTTATATTTATTGTGGGGTTTTATTTTACTCATTTGCTTTAAAATTGTAATGAATTATTTGAACACGTGTGTGTGTGTGTGTGTGCACACTTTTGTGGTCAGCAGCAAAACTTCTGATTCTCTTCTTTGCTGTAGTTTTGGACGGATGGATGGACACACACACAAGTTTGCTTTTGTTTTGTTATAGTTGAGGTGTTTCTATTGGAATAGCATGGTGAAGTATTCTGTAACTTCTGAATATTTTAGATGACAAAATCAGTAGCTGCAAATGCGTTACAGTAAACGTGGATGACTAATGATTCAATGAATTGGTGATGGGATCTGAAGCTTTTCATTTCTAAGTCACCAGTCTGAATCCAGTGTAGGTTGGTAGTAACTGACATCCATTGCTATCTCATAGCTGTTTGACCTATGTGAAATGAGTGGGTGATCTCTGTCTGCAGACTCCCAGGGGCCTGTGGACCACAGGTTGAAAAGCACTGTACAAGGAAACAAACTATGTCTAAGGTTTCCAAAGGGGTCCACACCTCCATTTGAAACTTTTTAGGGGTCTGCAAATGAAAAAAGGTTGAAAACCACTGCCCTAGTAGACATGAGTCTAGATCATGAAATCCACCATCATAGTACTTATTGGGACTCCTGTTGACAATCTCAGCAGAAATCCCAGAGAGGACAAAAGTTCAAACAATAGGTCTTTACAGCATTGAAGCATGTTGGCTGGGCAGTGATGTGTCTATTCTCTGGATAAACAGAGAGCTTTAGTCTCCAGGTCTGTCAACCTGCTAGTTTTCATTAACATCAAATTCACCTGAAATTTTTAATAAAAGAGGAACTTGACCCTTAGGGTAGAGAAAAGGATCTCTAACTGGTGCTCAGCTGAAAGGTGAGCACATAATTTAAAAAACTACTCAGGAGTAATAGACAATTTGCTTCTGCAAAGGACGTGCTTGTACCACAGAACAAATAGTACTCAAGTGGTAAAGAGCACAAATGAGTTGTCTTAAGGAAAATGATATATCTTCAGATGAAGAAATGTTAGGAGGGATATTTCTTTCTACCACAACGTTTTATTAATAGGCAATAAACAGATAACATGTTAATTAAAAAAATCTTGCAGAGGCTTGATTGGAACAATAGGAAATTGGTATTGGAACAATACCAGATGTTAATGGCCTTTCCCAAAGTGATTGCTGATTGAGTGCCTCTGTATTTAGTGCCTAATTTAAGACACCTTAATGTGGTCTGCATAAATGGGGGAGGTGCTTAGCACTGGCTTAAAATCAGGTCCCTTGAAAGTGTTTTAAGTTGAACATTCAGTAACTTAAGCACCCCAAATCACAAGTCATTTTTTTGAAAATGGAGGCGGTTAGCACCAGTTTATACTCTTCTGAAATCTTAGTGTCTCGTTTTCTTGCCTTCTCAGTCAGATGCTTTTCAGCCAGTGTCAGGAAATTTACGCTGATTCCTGGCACTGCTTTTTAAAGGGAAAAAAGGGGGAACACCATAAAGTCTCACTTTCTGCCAGCAACAGGAAGTAAATGTCATTGAGTCAGGCAGCTTAATAGTTTCAGAGATGTCTTCTGCTGAGCCACAAAATTATTGGGTTCCAGAATTAATATTCAGTCATGCAGTGCTGCTGCATGGCGATAGAATGGCAATAGTACAGTGGAGCAGTGCAGGCACTGAACTGGAAGGTATTTGGCCTGTGTAGTTCATGTTTCCCAACTGAAGCCCTATTCTCACATGTTTAAGACTGGTCACCTGAGGGGTGAGAGGCCTTCTCAGATTGAAATTATAGCTAACGTATTTTTTCACTATGGACTTGAACCTGCTCCCAGGGAAATCTTGCCAATGATTACCGTGGGAGTAGGACTGGACTGGGTTACTTCTTATCCTGTACATATTTTCTGTGGAGAGAAATTGTCATCTAGTCCTTCAGTTTTCCTGCTCAATGTGCTTATGAACATTCTTAGGTGTACACTTCTGATATACTGTTACAATTGATGGCCCCATAATTGCTCCTATATGTTATAACATCACTACTATTAAATTGTCTCCTCACTCGTCCTGATTTCTAGGGACCAATGTTTGCTTGCTCATAAAACTTCAATTTTTTTTTCTTTTCACTTAATTTAGAGTTGACGAACTGCTGGTAACCAGGCCCCTGAGGTCCTACCCCTGCTCTGCCTCTTCCTTCAAGGCCCTGATTCTGCTCTGCCTCTTCCTTCAAGGCCCCACCCCCTTCTCTGACTTTTCCCCCCAGGCCTCACCCCTGCTCCACATCTTCTCCCCAAAGTCCCACCCCCATTGCTTGCTCCTCTCCTGCTGTCTCTGGCAGGCTCATCTCAAAGAACCTGCCTGCAGGTAGGAGGTAGCCCGGGCTGAACTGGTGAAGGTTAACGACCCGCTGCCTCCCTCTACCCCGCAGTAACCAGACTTTTTGTTTGGGTGCCATTTAGGGTTGCCAGGTCCTCTTGTCAACCGGACTTTCCGGTTGAAAACCAAGCACCTGGCAAATCTAAATGGCACCTGGACACAGAAACCAAAAACCAGACTGTCCAGGTAGGGTTGCCACACATCTAGGTTCTAAATTACAATTTCAGGAGAATAACTTCAATAAGCAGTGTTTCCTCTACTTAGCTTTGTGGGTTCCTGTATCTTCCAGTTGCACAGGCAGGTTTTCTTTAAACCAGCGCAGGACAATTTGCAGAAAAGAGGCTATTTTTGATCTTTTTCTACTGCCTGACAAGCATTAGGAAAGCCTAAAATGTACAGCTGGCAGTAAAACCCTTTTTATCTTGGTGGAAATGTGAGCATTTTCCCTAGAAAATAGAGACTTAGCTGGTCAGCTGTTCCTGCTGTTTATTCCCCTCCTGCCTAAAATCCTAATCCAGTTGTAAATGGTGAAGATGATTATGTCACCTTAAGGCCTTGTGCTTCCGTTGGGAAATAAAGAACAGGAGCAGATGAATTTCTGTGTGATTGTCTAATGGGAAAAACTCCCATTTGACTTCAGTGGGCTTTGGATCAGGCCCAGGGTATATTGTATAACCCCAGTCCTGCACTGTTAAACATATGTATAGGTGTTTGCAGGACTTAGAGCCATTGTGTTCAGAGGGGGAACCATAATGGAAAGGGACTAGTTGGTGAAGGAGCTGTACCAAAAAATAACACCACCCCCCCAAAAAAAACCCCAAAAACCAAAAACCCCACACATACCACAGATAGGCCTTATTCAACAGTTTTGTTTCTTTAGCATTTCACTTGGTGGTAGCTATTGCAAATGGACTGCGATTATAAAACGTTACAAAAATGTCTTTCAGAAAGCGTAAGCAGAATATGTAGCAATAAGGGCTACATCATGCCACGTGTAATGCCACTGAATGAAATAAGGTTACACACAAGAAGAATTTGGCCCACCTTGCTGCACAGAAATGATTTTGAATAGTGTTTTTTTCAGATCTAAATGACACAGAATCTCCCCACACACAGGTGCGCACGCACACACAATCAGAAATATTAACTTGGTTACGTTTATTGTTACTTAGGTTTTGACACATACGTAGAAAAGCAAGCTGTTCATTTAATAATATTATTATCCCAAACTGTGCAAGTTTCCAGCAGGCTGTGTAGAAAATGTGCACGACCCTGTAGCGTGTGGAAATAATGGTTTTCAAAGGGAACATTTCTCTAATTTCAAAGGAAATTAGGCAAGCAGTTTATTTAGGAGAAGTAGAAGCAAAAGGAAAGCTGTTAGCTTTTTTCCTCCCTTTTTCTCCAGAGAAGCTGTGGTGATCCTGCAAAACTTGACAAGCAGGGTGTAGCAAGTCCTTCTCTATTTTCTGGAAATCCCACCCTCTTTCCACGGTTTATCTTGAGTTTCTATTTTGCATGTTAATAGTTGTGCAGACTTTTTTTTTTTTCAGTAACCCTTATGTACTGTATTGCAAGTCAGCACGTTAACCAAATCCAGCGAGCAGTTCCTTTTCTTTGGGCCTGATTCACTTACACTAGTGTAGCTTTACTGACTTCTTGAGTTGCTCCCAAGTTATGCTGGAATAATTGAGAGGTGAATCAGCCCCCTTAGCTTTGTGTTTCAGGTTGGGGCCAATATGTCAAATATAATTTATTGCCTTAAAAATGTGATTTGCAACCATCATACATCCACAGCTGAACCAAAGTGGGTCTTCAATACCATGAGGCACTTAGAGGAACTTCTTCTTGTTTTTTATATACCTATCACGTTACAGGCATTTGGAAGCTTGAATATCACCAAGGAGTGATGTAGAGGATCATGTAGATTGCTGAGGGCCAAAATAACAACCTGAAACTTTTGGGCAATGTTACTATGAAATCTTGTGTGAGGAAATGAGAGGGAAGTAAGTAATTCCCCTTCCTCAAATGATATAAATGGTGAAATGTTTTGAATAATGTATCCTAAAGTAATGTGGTCTGGTGGCTAGATCAGGTTACAGGCAGTCGGAACTTGTCCTTTTCCAGCTATTGGAGTGGTTAAGTAGTTAGAGCAAAGCAGCGAGAGTGAGCACTCATGAGTTCTCTTCCTGCTTTTGGGAGGGAGATTGGTCTACTGGGTAGAAGAAGTACACAAAGAATTAGAAGACCTGGGTCCCAGTCCCAATCCTGCTCTGTGGCCTTCAGTAAGTAATTGAGCCATGCCTCAGTTTCCCCCTCAGTAAAATGGGGATAGCAGTCTCATGGGGTATTGCCAACCCCAAGCATTTGAAAGCCATGCACCTTGCTTCAAAAATCATGAGATATTTAAAAAAAAATAAATTTGAGTGTTTGCCCTCTTGTTTTTCAGCTGTTAGGCTGCACTCAAGTTACGTTTTCAAGCTTTTCTCCACATCCATGAGGGCTAGAAATGTCCTTTCTAAAAAAAAATTCTCAATAAATCGCCAGACACTAGGGCTTTGGGAAAAAAACTCAAATTTTGTGAGACTTATGATAAAATTACAAGAACTGGCAATGCTGGTGGTGGGATTATTAATTAATGAATATTTGTAAAGTGCTTTGTGATTCTCTGATGGCAGGTGCTATAGAAGTACAAACGAATTAATATGTGGGAGAACTGCACCTGCATTTGTTTTTTAAATCCAAACAAAAGCAGTTTAATGTCATAAATTTCAGGCTAATAAAGACAAGTGACCAAATTCATCCCCAATGTAAACTAGCAAGGGTTCGAGAGTCACAACTTTTCCTGAACTGCACTGGTTTTGGCTTTGGCTAATTCTGTGGTAGTAATCCCTTTATGGCGAAGGAGTAATTTTCTTCTTCACCACTGCTGAATCTAATGTATTAATTTTTTCACCCAATTTTCCACCACTCTTCATTTTCCTTCTGGTTTCCCTATCGCTTCCAGTACGTTTCCCCCTACCTTAAATGACTGAATTATTGCTGAACCACAAAGAACCAAACTCAAATAGATATTTAGTCTCCTTACTGTGGTTTGGGGATGGGAATCAAAGTAAAGATCCTTTGTTTAAAAGACTTTTCTGTTCTTTAATAGTTGTCTTCAGCTGTCCTCATAAAATCCTAGTGTTTCCCCCATGCACATATCTAGAATATAAATCAGGATCAACAATCCACCCAAAGGACTTTTAAATGCAGTGTATTTGTGACTAGATCAAGAGAAGCAGAATGTTGCAAACAGTAGCTGTTATACTTAAATGGCCTAAGCATTGTCACGTACTCGGGTTTACACTGGTGACTTCAATGGATTTATTCCTGATAGGCACCAGAATAAGTGAGCTCAGGATTAGTCTAATCTTTTATTTATTTATTTATTTTCACATCAGTATCTCTGCCTACATTTTACATTTACAAAAAAAGAGCAAGACAGATGTTCCCAAAGCAGAAGTAATATTTCTTCTTTGTACCAATTTTAATGGGTTCCAAAAACCACATACGTGTATCACTGAACTTTCACATGTGTTACATAAGTCTCTGTAGACTATGCAAATAACATACTATTTATATGTTGGTTGTCTATTCATATGAATTTTGTTTTCTCTGGTCAAGTCACTAGTGTTATGAAACTGTGTTTTAAAGTAGGACTTTTGCATTGGGGAAATCTTTCAAATATGTCCTGTTAAACTATCAGAAAAGGAAAATATATTTAATTATTCTGATTTAATTACTGCAAGTGTGTGTTTCAGTCAATGATTTGCTCCTTATGCTCTTTTTATTGTCAAGCAGTTATGTAAAATTCTGGAGCGTGACACCACAATAGTTTCCATACCCGCACACTGGAAACTCCATCAGCCAATCAGATGCCTCCCTTTAGAAGTAAATTTTATATATTTTAAATCAAGATGAGACCAAGCCACAAAGTTTGGCTCCAGATCTGAACTTTCCCAATAGCTAAGGGCTCTTTGGATATGAGCTTCAGTTCATAGAATCCATGAAGCCTGCAGCATGTTTGATTCATTTCAACTCAAATAGTAATATTATTCACTGTAAACTAAAAACTTCAGGTAATAGACCTGTTAGTAGTAGTGATGAAGGTATAAGAGACGAAAACTCCTTCACAGACAGAAAATTGTCACTTGGCGGTGTGTGTGTGTAAAAATCTTCCTTACTTTAAAGCAGCAGGACTGTAGCACTCATCTGGGCTCTGTTATGTCTCAAACTCCTTTTCACCAGGTGCCACGATGTTGCAAAGATGCAGACCTTCACAACTGTTGTGTCCCCTGGAATTTTCAGTGCTGGCTGCCCAGCTGTCTTTCTGAAGTACCAAATCAGTAGGTAACGAGTATCCTAGCCTAGATGGGTTCTTAAACTGTTTTTCATAGTGAGGACCACATTTTTAACAGAACGATTATCCCATGAATCACCTGCCCTTCCATTTAAATTCACGTAACGTTGCTGGGTGAGCACAGCAATTGCTTACATGGATAAGTCATATTATGAAAATATTTAAGGCGTCTTTTTTTTTAATGTGATTTTTAGCAGCTTGAAACAAGGATGAAGAGCCAGCACCATGACCCCAGCCTGCTCTCCACAGATCCACCAGCAAGTGCCCTACAGCCGATAGTCTGGGCATTGCTGGTATATCAGAATTCTAGTGTTCTGGCTGCAGCTCAACAGGAAACTAGATATGTAGTCATTGCAATTTACAGGTAAGAAAATAGGAGGAACAACTGTGCCTCTTCAAAAACGAAAATAGAGGTGAGCAGAGAGGAAGAAGGCAGGTCTCTACCCCTTCATTTAAAGAACATAATCTAGTTGTCTGAGAGAGGCTCACACAACCTAGTTTACCCTGTTGCTGACTTCTACATATGTTTTGGTGTGAAAAACTATTGCCCAGTGAGAAGGCCCTTGAATACTCTGGCTGACACTCCAGTTAAATTTACCCATCAAAGAAGAGTAATACATATTTATTAGAGATGGGCCAGAGCTGAACAAATCATAGAATCATAGAATATTAGAGTTGGAAGGGCCCTCAGGAGGTCATCTAGTCCAACCCCTTGCTCAAAGCAGGACCAACACCAACTAAATCATCCCAGCCAGGGCTTTGTCAAGCCTGACCTTCAAAACTTCTGGATCAAAATTTTCCAAGGTTTTGCTTCATCCCTGTGTCTGTACCGAACTTCTAACTGACCATCATAAACTTCAGAGGTATTAGAATATAGTCTATTAGTTCAGACCCAGTTTTATTGTTTGTTTCAGGCTTGCATTTATATTGTTTGCAGTGGACTTTGCAGTTGAAATCCTGATGCCACTAAAACTTCCTTTGATTTCAGTGGAGCCAGGATTTCACCATGATAGTTTTAGTGCCAGCTTGCTGCTGCTCTGATTGCACAGTAGCTTTCCCTGGAAGTTAGCTAAGAAAAGGTTTGGGCAAACACCAAATTCAGAACGAAAATGTAATCTAGTTGAACAATGACTGGGAAACAAGAAGTGAAAATTGTCAACAGTGCCTGGATCCATGCAGATCATTTCAAGGGACAGTTTTGCTACCAAATTATCCTTGTTATGCAAATTTCCTCACCAACCGGCTGGTTCCCAGTTATGCATGGGGAGAAGCGGTGGCCACATCTGCTTCCCGTTTTGCCGTTTCAGAGACTAACCATCTGTTTGGCCTCATCCCGAACAGCCTGCTCAGTGCTGATTAACTTCCTCACCCAGCCAGCCCAAGGCCCACCGTCTGCTGCAAGGTGTAGATTTATTTTTTTCTAACTGCTTACAAACCAGAACCTTCACTTCTCTCCCAAGGGACAGGAAGGCGTTGGTTTGTGTGATTTGCAGCCGGCGGTGGCAGCAGAAACAGCACCCACAGCTGCCCTCTATCATTCACATGTTTAATACATGTGGTTAGGACAGATAAAACTGGGAATCGTTCCATGACCTGGGACATTCTTTAAAGCAGTGAGATCTTATTTAAAAATAATAATAAAAATGCAAGGCTAAATGCCATAGTCCTTAACTGACCAAAATTCCCACTGCAGTCTTTGCAGTCCAATAGGGGTTTTCCTTAATTAAGGACCACAGAATTTTGATCCATATTCACTGCCATTTCACACATGCCACCTAAAAATGGTCAATAAGAACTCGGAAACTCCTGAATTCTAACCCCAGCTTTGAAAATGGCTTTGCTTTCTGGCCTTGGATTTTGGGGGGAAGTATCCTCAGTTTTGGTGCTTCAGGTTTTGAGTACGCAGCTTTAGACAACCCAGGTTTCCAGCGATGCTGAGCTTCTGCAGCCCCCATTGATTTCAGTTAGGTTACTTAGCACCTCTGAAAAGCAAACTCTGGGTGTTTCATGCTGTGTGCCCAGAAACTGAAGTACCAAAAAAGAAGAGCACATGGCCTGGGAAAGTTGGGCCTTAACCTTTTTGTACCTCAGTTATCCTGTTTGTAAAATGGGATAACAGTATTGCCATACTTTCCTGCCAGCTGTGATGGAAGAGTTAACACTCGTAATATGCTTCGAACATGAAATTACCGATGGCTGGTGTCATGTAGAGCTGTGGTAACTGTACAGGGTGCTAAGTGCTCACCCACCAAGGCATCTATATATTATCATGTGTCTGCAAAGCAGCAAAAAGAACAGGAGTACTTGTGGCACCTTAGAGACTAACCAATTTATTTGAGCATAAGCTTTCGTGAGCTACAGCTCACTTCATCCAATGCAAAGCAGCAGTGATTCCAGGGGCAGGCATGCAGATTAAAAAGACCATCATCAGGTAGCTTGAGCTCCCATTCTCCTCTATGGTCTGCTCTCCCTAGTTGGACTTCATCTCCCATGATATGGTGTGGCCAGGCAACTGCTACAATGCATTGCCTCCCCTTGCGGAGAGAGGATACTGTGGTGCATCATGGAAGATGTAGTCCAACCAAGACAATTGGCCCATTGAGGCACTGCAGTAGCATTTCAGAATACAAATATTTGAGTTTTAAGCCAAAGAATTTGCAGGTTCGTTGGTTTGCCTTTTGCTGAAAACGCCAGTGTTTACAGTGGCATACCCCTTATTTTCTGACTACCTCAAGTTAACCAAAATAATTTAACATGCTCAGCCTATAGGAAGGGAAAGAAATACATCTCATTTTTCTAGTTACAGTTTGAATATGTATTTTTATAATAATAATAAAAAGATGGTAATAGCCAATGTTATCAGATCTGGTTGCCTAAAGTTAGGCTTCTAAATCCACATTTTGATACTTAAATAAAAGTGGCCTGACTTTTGAAGGTGCTGCGTATCCACAGCTCCAACTGGTTTTGCTGTGATTTGTGGGTGCTGAGCACTTCTGAAACTACCTTTCAACTTTAGATGCCTAAATGTAGATTTACCCAGCGGTGAGAATGTTGGGCAGTCTTAATTGTACTTTGCACTTACATAGCACTTATGGCCAATTGGTATCTTTGCACCTACAATGGTGTCTATGTTAATCAGGCTGCAAGAACAGCAAAGCAAGTACTACAAAAGGTGCAATGAGGTATCTCTGAAACATTGTGCATGTTCACAATGGGCCCTGAGGTCCTTGCGCAGTTTTTAGTCTCACAATCTCCCATTTAAGTCACTGGGTGTTTTTGGGATGAGTGCAAGGACTTAGTAACACCGAGTAAAGCCATCAAGATTTGGTCTAGTGCATGTGACTGGAAGTTCTTAAAACCGCCCATGTTTATTTCCACAAGTGCTGCCTACTGAAATTTAAAACTGTAGTGTAATTTTATTTGATATAATTTGCATGTTACAGTAAATAAGGAAACAAAGCTGTAAGTGTGGTTTATTATGAGTAGCAAAATCATAAATTCACTTGACCAAATTTGGATTTGAGGTACCATAAAGTATGAACCGTTGCGCACGCTGTCCTCTTTTTTTCCTTCATCAGTGTGCTCACAAATCACCAGCTGTACAAAATATTTACAAACTCCTTGTCTGAAGCAAAAAACAGAGCTGTATTTCCCTTTGCTGTTGTTTATGCAGAAGGTTTGAAAGGGATAGTAGGGATGGAGACTCTGTTGAAAGGTCCCGAAGAGAAATCATTGTGACAGTAAATTATAATGGAAATAATTTCCAGGGTGCTGTGTTCCTAATTACCATGATTCTTCAAGCAGGGACAATTGTGTTCTTTATAGCTATCCTTGCCAGTGAAAGAGCGGAACGAGGGCTGGAGTGAAAGAGACAACTAAAGTCAAATACCACTCAGTCAAACTGATCGTTGAAGGGAGAGGGCACTGAAACAGCAATTTCAGAGCCAGTTTGCCAGGTTGTCCTTAAGGGCTAGAGTCACAACAGAACATAGGTGTGGCAATTCTGAGTGTCATCACACCTAATTTTTAGTTGCCTGGAAATCACTGGGCTTCACAAACCTGAGTTGGATGCATAGGCTCCCTATATGACAAAAGGGGAGAGATGGACGCCTCAAAATGTGATTCACAAAATCCAGCACATTAGGCAGCTTCCTGCCTAAACTAGAGATGCCAAGCCCTGTCCCTCTCTCAGAGCTAGGTAACTCCTTTTGCTTGGGGTTCTCAGCTGCAGCCCCTGTGGTGGAGTGAGGTGCCTGGATTATTTTTGCAAGAAGCCGAAAGGAGGGGCTCCCTCATAATTTTTAGCCCAGTGGTTAGGGTAGTCACCTGGGATGTGGGAGACCCCCTGTTTTAAGTCCCCTTGCCCTCCGTGGGAGAAGGGACTTGAAGAAGGCTCTATCACCTTGCACATGAGTGCCCACATCACCAGCCTGTGGTATAGTCATACGTGGGGCTCCTGCAGTCTCACCTACTGAAGTTGTGCCGCTGTGACTAAACAATGACCGACTCACTGGGTGCATGTGAGAATGCCTCTGTAGCCGGGTTAGAGCGCTCACTTGGGAGCTGAGAGACCCAGGCCCCCTGCTCCAATGACTTTCTAAAAATGTGTCCACAATGGAACCGCTTTTACAGCAGCGACTTAGGGAGCCCCACAGCAGAATATCTCACTTAGCACCTCTGAAAAGTGGTGGTTAGGGCACTTGCCTAGATTCCCGGTCAAATCCCTTCTCCCTCTCAGGGAAGGGTATATTTGAACTTGAGTGGTCAGTACAGGGTCTCCCAGATGAGTAGCCTAATGTCAGGGCTAAGTATTATGTGGGAGCTCTTCTCCCTTGCCTCGGCCATTTTGTGTGAACTTGTCTATAGGGGCCTGATCTGTTAGGTGTGCTCTGAACTTACTGTGTTGAGCCTTGCAGGGGAGTTAGGTGGAGGAACACCCACCTTGCCTCAGCTTGTGACTCACTCTGGGGCTTAGGCAGATGGACACGTGGCATGGAGGTGGCAGTATTCCTATGCAGAAGCAGGTGCCCAGGAAACTTTTTTTACAGCAAAAGTTGAGAGGGCAGGAAGTTGAGGGGGCTGCTAAGCAGAGGTATTGTGCAAGTCTGTGAAGCCTGATTTGAGGATTTATGCACTTAAAATGACAGCTAGACACCAAAATCCTTTTGTGAAGCTAGCCTTAAATGTGAAGAGCAGGAGTTAGATGTGGGTGTATAGGAGGCTTCAAGCTCTCATCTGCAGTGGCTGGATCCTGCTGCTCCCTACATGCCATCCTCTTTATGTGGCAGTAGAGAAGACTGACGTATTCCTAAATTAGGTTGGCTTGTAAGAGCCCAAAACACTTAGCCTAGGATCGTGCTCCCTTTCTCTTTCCCCATATGCTGGCAGCAAAGGAAGTTGTTAGTGGTTTATAAGCCCCTGTGTAGGCTGTACCAAACTGCACGATCATCCATGCCCCCCAGCATGACTCAGGCAGGGCCCCTCTCTTGGGATTTTATGGCCAAAATACATCAGTGCTGTGGCACAATGAAGAGCCGCTCTCTGGCTGCATTGCATCTGCTATGTATAAAGATCAAGGGTCTGATTATCTCCCGCTTGCGTTAGGCTGGTTTAACTTTACTGACTTCCATACAGTTGCACGAGTGTAGATGTGAACAGAAAATCAAGAAAAACAGCTTCATGCGCTCTTCCTTGTTCCACTTTGCCCCCCCTTCTCTTACATGTGCACGCAGAGTCACTCATGCACGAAAGGGTTTAAGCTGTGCAGAATATCACTACAGCAATTAAAGACAAGTCTTTTACCAACCTGTCTCTCTTACAAGATACAGCTCACCTTCCAGACATAATTTAATTAAAAAAAATCAAGCAAATTTCATAAAAATCTGCAATGTAAATACAATGGTTTTAAAGAAAATGGGGTTTACAATATAAATTCACAACAAAAAAAAATGTGTAAATACAACTTGTTTATATATCAGATATAAAAGGCAGGGGGGAGAAACCAGCTGTGGAAAAAATTCTGAAAAGCAGTTTTTACTACATTGCTATTTACATCTTTTTTAAAACAGGTATCAACTTAACTTAAAGCCGTTCAACAGGTTTACTCTTTTTTTTTTTTTTTTAAGGTAGAGATAAACCATGATAGGCTGGTACACCAGAGCCTAGGAGGAGAAAAGGGAGGTTACACTAACATGGTTATCTACGGGCACAATTTGTTTAACTGCAGACAGACGAGTTCCTAGTACATGGATCGTTTTTCCCTCCTGTGTTCATCCCCATAAATAAAATTATCAATACATTTATTTCCAAACAAAGAGAGGCTGATTTTTGTGCAAACAGTGTGAAACAAAAGCCCCTCTACAAACAAGGAATGCTGCGGCTACTGCTGTTATGCTACTCCTTCTGATACACTGTATCTTATTAATAAGCTAAATTATACAACTGTATTATTTATTGTACAACATTCACATACTCTCATATAAATAGGAAAAGCCTAGAGCCAAGAAACACATCCACTGTGAAAATTATCATATGATACATAACTCTATCTAGTTATGTATGAGCCACACAACCACACACTTGTGTGTGCATGTTGAGAAAACAAGTGACGTAGCCCCCAACCCATTTAAATGCAGAGAAATCCTCTGAATCAGAAATTTTATAATTAAACGTTTCACTCTAAAGGCCAGAATCCACACATCTCTTAAGTGGGCACCAGTTCACTAGAAAGGTGCCTGCTTACATCAGTAGTGACTTTGGCCCTCTACTTTGTGGGCTTTAGCAAAGAAATGCCCTAAAAGAGAGTTTCCTTATGGTCTGAACTGTGTTAAGAAAAAGATATTTTTTCAAAAGCTAAAAATAACCTGTGTATAGATTGTATAACACTTTAAACTGTGAGAGGGCCATGAATATCAGTAACAGAACCAGCTCCCTGTTTCCAGGCGATTAAGGTAACTCAGCTGTCCAGTTATCTACCACTGACGCAAAGAGGTCACTGAAGAGACTCTCAGCAATGATCGTGTACCTCCCTGGTCAGAATGGCAGGGGGAACAGCTCGCAATGAAGGTGTGAGGATGAATTAGGCCCTGTAAAAGCATGACAATTCAAAAGAAATAGAATGTAAACTATGAAATAAAAAAAGAACTCCTCTTAGTGTAAGTTATGTCTGCCCTTCCCTTGTAGTTTTAATATCAGATTCTTCCTAGAAGCATGTTTAAATGCTATTGGCTCACCAGTATGTACAGTCTTTGTTGACACAGGACTTGCAACAGACTCAGTGAGGAAATCTTTTTGGCACAAAAAGTGGATAGCATTGCCACTCTTGGCTTTGCCCTGCCTGATGCATAGGGGCCAGATTGTAACCGGGAGTACCTCCACTGAAATCAATGGAATTTAACCAGTGTAAGGTCATAATCAGGGCTATAGTTTATGTTACTGTCTCTTTTCTGGTATCCTACCAGCAATTTAAGATGTTGTTCATATTCTTGTTTCACCAGTGTATGTGCATAAGTGTGTTTGCGTGTGTTTACACAGTCCATGCATTATATACATTCTTTCTATGTAATATCACCCTTGTGATCCAAGGAGCTTGGCTTTTACAAAGTAAATTTCTTATAGTTAGGAATGAATGTACAGTATAACAAAATAATGTGGGTGTGTGGTGGGGGGAGGGTTTGACGTGTAAAACATATTTAAATCTCACTTACACTAGTATCATTCCGTTGCCTCCATGGAGTTGCTCTTGATTTACAGCTGCATAAGTGAAAGCAGAACCAGGACCCCTCTGTCTGTTTATATATAATATACATATGTAATATATACACCCATTGGATCCCATTCATCCTTGGTGCAAGTGCACTAGTTTTACTGAATTTGGTCCATAATATGAATGACTATATATATAATACATAATAGTATTACAAGATTTAAGAAATAGTCTTGTTGCAGTATATGTATTTTGTTTATGGGGTAGTACCAATCTCTTATACAGTGGAAATGTTTGTACATTCAATGGGTCGGGCAACTCCATCAATTAGTTATTATTACCTGTACTGTTGTGGAAATATTCCAGCTCTGCAGAGCAATTCTTAACCAAGTTGCATAAATATCACTATTACCAGTCTTAAAGCCGGTAGGCTGTTTGGGGAGAGGAAAGAGCTATTTGGAAGAGGAATTAAAGAAGAGACAAACAGATTGGCAGTTTTTACTATCGGCTGTCTTTGTGCGTCAGATGTCTTTTCATTTTACTGGAATTTAAACAGCTAGTTGGGAGGGTCTTGCCAAGAAGGGGGCTCTAAATGAGAGGGGGAAAAAAAGACAGAATAAATGTTTTTGGTTTCATAGGGCTTGATCCTTGCTCTGGCCTCAATCCAGCACAAAACCCCTTAAATTTGGGATTATTTTTAAGCATAAGAATAGTTCCATGTATGTTCATGTGACGACTCAGGCAAATGCTGAAGTGCTCTGCTAGATTGGGGCCAGAGTGCTCAGTATCTTGCAGGATGGAACCCTTAATGAATAGTTAATTTTAGAGAAAAGCGGGGATGGGCCCTATACGTTTTTTAAATGGCTGTTTAATTCATCTCAGTGCTTTAAAATAAAAAATCATTGTAGGCTAAATTTTCCAGACACAGCCCACAAAATTAGCCAGAGGACTTGCGGTGCAAGCAGAATGGGCATTTTCATACGCAAAATGGGTGAATTGGAAATTTTGCAGCCAGCTGTAAAAATTTTGCCCCCCAAACAAAAGAAGCATGCATAAAAATATTCTCCAAACATTTTCTCTCTCCTACTGAATATCATATTTTTCTAAATAATTAAAACTCCTTTTAAAAAATCCTACATAAATGGCTATTTTCTTATGTGGAAAGATTTTTAAACCTTATATTTTTAAGGAAAAAGTGATTTTTTATTGAATAGGGAGGGAAAATATTTATTTTAAAGGTCAACAAAACCCTTTTCTCCAAATAAATGCAATTTCCACTCCTGAGTATGTATGACAAGGGTGTTTCTCACGTACTTTAAACAACTGGCCTTATGCCTCACGCTAGAAATAAGGTATGCCATGCTGGCAAGAAAATCCACACCTTGGCGTGTGCTATTGTGTTATTTTACTTCACTACTAAAATAGTGCCAGTCAAGAGTCTAGGCTCGCAACACCATTCCAGGTCTCCATGGCACCACCCAAGGGTTCTGGTGGGGCCGCTTTGTCTTTATTTTAATTAAGTCTTCCCAGTAACCCAAGTAATAATGGGAAGTCAAAAAAAAGTATGTCTGGTGTAAGAGCCCGATTCTCAGCATGTTAGCACAAGGCCTTTCTAGCCCTCAGCCAAGTTTTTGTGCATTGTGCACATGCTAACTGTTGAGGAGAGAGGTCTGCAGAAAGCAGTCGCTAGAAGGAAGTGGATTCAGCTACCTGACTACAAAAGCTTCTACTTACTAAAGGTTTGGTGATCAAAATATTTTCAATAAAAACATCAATATGCATTTTATAAAATTAAGTTGCAATGCTACCAAGAGGAGAAAACTCCTTGGGCCAGGTCTTCTAATTTTCATTTCTGGATGCTTTTACTGTCCAGTAGACTGGTGTCTTTTGTCATTCATACAGCTCCAGTAGCACAGCTGACGAGATCGCATCTGTGTGGGAGGGGTCTTAACTCATGTGGAAACGGTGCTCCCCTCGTGTTATGTGAGAAGAGAATTCATATCTGTCCTGGCTGTGGTAGCCACACATGTTGCATTCGAAAGGATCGCGGAACCCATGACAGCCCATGTGGATGGTGTACATCACATGATCCAAGAAAAGAACTCTACAGTGTTCGCACTTGTAAACTTTTACTTGCTCCCCATTGCTGGTGATCACTTTGAAAGCATCGTGGGAATTGTCAGTACCTGCCCTCAGGACTTCATATTGCCTCTGTTCTTCTTTTATAGACAGGCCATTTCTTGCGTGGGGAACTATGTGATTCGTCAGGTAAATTAAACCGCTGCGCTCCTCATTATTACTCTCTGTATCTGTTGAGTCTTGGCAGCTGTTGCTGGGGGAGGCATCCCTTTCAGAGGAGATGGATTTGGCTTTGGAAAGCAGCAACAAGTTTTCCACTGCGGTGTCCTGAGCAGTATGATTGGAACGAGCATGATTGTCCCCAAGAGGCTTGTGGAGTGGATACATGGAGCTGATAATAGGTGCTACTTCAGAGCTGCCTGGAGGTGTCTGCACAAGGGGACGCAAAGACTCTGCCCCTAGGTAACTGATGGCATTGTTAATGGCCTGGTCTATAACATGAGTCTGCATCATCTCACTCTCCTTCTCATAATTAGTGGTGGCATCGTACGGAACATCAGACAAGCATTTCTCACCTGCATTCCAAAACAATCAGGAGTTAGGAAGTCCAATGCTTAGACACATTGAATCCCAAATGTCTATGTCAGTAAAATCAAAATAGAAAGATGCAAATCAGGGTACAGATCTGCATCTGAAATTGAGAACTGCTGTGAAGAGCTCTTGATTTCCTAGTGCGCTACACAAGAACTGATCACAAAATATATTTTGGCAAACAATCAAAAAAATTCAATTCTGAAATAGTGTCGTGGTGCCTCATGAGACTTGTGGTTGAACTGCCTTAAACTCCCATTCTTCTCTACAGGCTGGGCTCCTTGGTTGGACTCTGGTATGCCATGACCTCCCTGTTGGTGCATGGAGGTGCTATATCATGGCAGTTACATGGCCACTGTGCATCATGGGAGATAAAGTCTGTCAAAGGATCCTGGCCCATAGAAGAGAATGGGAGCCTGTCAGAAATATTTTGGTTTTTGTTTGAAAAACAAAAACATTTCATTTTTCAACCATTCAGCTTGTTGGCAAAAAATCAAAACCTTCTGTGGAAAGCAAACACTTTTCACAAATTCATTTAATCAAAGTCAATTTTCCATCAAACACTTCAAATGAAATTTTTTGGACCAACCATAGGCTAGACGCTAGTTCTGAAAAGAAGGTTCACATGTCCATAAGTTTTCTGTAGTGAAAAGCAGTGGCAGGAGCAACATAAGGCAATGTTTCTCAAATAAATAATGCCATTGAACTGAAAATTACCATTCTGCATGGAGTGAGACTTCTTTTGAGCTGTCTAAACAGTCCATTTTGCCAACCAAATCTAGGTGTGACCTTACACGTGCAATAGAGTCCACTGAAAAAATAACAACTTCACATCTATCAGCAAAGAAAAAAAATATATAAGGAGCAGTTTCCAAGTATATAAACTAAGATTTCCAAAAGTTACTGTGTGTCCAACTTCTAATGACTAAAAAGGGGGTGTGCCTCACTTTTAGAAGTCAGGCCCCTGTAAGGTGCCTCAAATTGGGCACCCAAAAATTGAAGTGTCTATTATCAGTAATCACTTTCGAAAATCTTGTCTATAGAGAAACAAGTTAAAAATAAAAAGTAAAGCCTGGGAATTAGAGAAATTATTTAAAAATGCAGCTGCTGATTTAAAGTATATCTGTGTACTACACTACACTATCACTTATGATACTGAACTTCACTAACAGGTAGCTTTGAATGACAAAAAAGTCTCTCATGCAGTATTTGTAATACATCTGCAATATTACCAGTCCCATGAAGGAGGTTTGCTCCTCCTTTAGGTCCCGGATAGTGTACCCCACCCCATATGGTAGTTGTTTTCAAACTGCGGGCCATGACCCAGTACAGGGTTGTGGAATGGAAGGCACTGGGTCATGGCGTCTCTGATCAGCACCGCTGACTGGACCCTTAAAAGTCCCGTGGGCGGTGCTGCCTGGCTAAGGCAGGCTAGTTCCTACCTGTTCTGACGCCGCACTGCACCCTGGAAGTGGCCAGCAGCAGGTCCGGCTCCTAGGTGGGGGGGTGTCGGGGCTCTGCGTGTTGCCTCTGCCCCGAGCACTGACTCTGCATTCCCATTAGCCAGAAACCCACCAATGGGAGCTGGGAGGGGGAGGGGGTTCAGTGCCTGCGGGCGAGAGACGCACAGAGCAACTTGTGCACCTCCGCCGAGGAGCTGGACCTGCTGATGGCCACTGCCAGGGCACAGCACGGTCTGTGGTGCCAGGACAGGCAGGAAGCCTGTCTTAGCACCCCCACTATGCCACTGACCGGGAGCTGCCCGAGGTAAACCCATGCCCCAACCCCATGCCCCAGCCCTGAGCCCCCCAAACCCAGAGCCCCTTCCTGAACCCCAAGCCCCTCATCCCCAGCTCAGAGCTTTGACCCCCCCTCCCATACCCGAACCGCCTGCCCCAGCCCTGAGCCCCCCTGAGTCCCCTCATGCACCCCAAACCCCTCGGCCCAGAGCCCTGACCGCCTCCTGCACCCCAAGCCCCGCCCACACCCTGATCCACTCATTCCTGGCCCCACCCCGCAGCCCTCATCCCCGCACTTCAACCCTCTGCCCCACCCCTGAGCCCCTCTCACACCACAAACCCCTCATCCCCAGCTCCGTTGGGTCACAGGCATTAACAATTTTCTTCAACTGGGTCGCCAGAAAAAAGTTTGAAAACCACTGCCCTATGGTTAAATAATTTCTCTGTGGAACTGTGAGCAACGTGGGTCTGACAGATCTCAGGGGATCCAGTGGAGGTGAGGTCCTGCTTCCCTCATACCAGTCACTCCTCCTCAAAATACAGAGGGGCTCCCTTCAAAGTTAATACTGCCCTGGGCTATACTAATAACTTTCCCATTAGTCTGCAGCATGTAGAAGATTGCCTAGAGTGTGGCCCAATTGTTCCTTCCTGTAGAAGAGCCTCCAAGGAGCAGAGGGGAAGTCTGCTGGAAATTCCACAGGATGAACTGGACAGAATTGCCCTCTCAGATTGGAGGGATTTCCAAACTCCACGAAGGGCCAAGAGTGCTGCCTGGAAATCACTTGCTTGAAATCCTGCAAAAAACAGGCCTATAGTGCAGAAAGTCCTGCTGCCCACCAGGCACTTCCTGAGCCTCCATCTTCTCTGGAAACCTGGCTCCTCCCTGCTGTGCTCTAGTCTCGCTCCATAGCAGGGGAGGTAGCAGGCACAGAATGGGAGCCAACTAGAGCTGGTCAGGAATTTTTTGAGAAAACGTCTTTTCGTAGAAAAATGCTGATTAGTCAAAACTAGAACTTTTTGCGGAATCTTTGCTCTTTTGATTAAACTTTCTCAGGTCCGGGATAGAATTTTTCTCTCCTCCTGGGAGGCTCTTATTCAGCTGAAATGTGGGAGACCCCAGGTCTAAATCCCTGCTCTGCATCAAGCAGTCTTTCCTCATCCCCAGGCGAGTGCTCTAACCAGTGAGCTGTTGGTTAATTGGAAGCTGTGGGACTCGCTTTCATTTTTTTGTGAAACGTTTCTAAAAATTTTAGGTTTTGTTCCAATGGAAAATGAAAACAAATGTCAAAAGCTCAACTTTTTTTGCAAAATGTTTTTTTTTTGTTTGTTTTCTGACCAGCCCTCGAGCTAGCACTTCTTGGAGCTATATTAACTCCTGAGTAAATTTCCAATAAGAAGGCATGGCATACACAGCTCCTAATTTGGCTCCACCCACACCTGACCCTGTGCTTTTTGGGCTGCTTTTCCCACCAGTGTCCGCCTCCCACTCCTAGTGCTAGTGTTTGCTCCTCCCCACTAATGCCATGATTTTGATTAGATGCACCATTTCTAATCCCATAGCTTTGAAATGCAAAGAGCTAAAGACTGGAGATTCAAAATGGACTCTGTGGAAAATGCATGGGCAAGGTGTGAAATGCTTACCACGTTTTTTAATATGAATTTATACCCTTGATTCAGAAAACTACAAAGTTAAAGCATATATGTATGGTACATCCTTAAAACCTGGGCTTTCTTTGTTATTATATGTCATACACTGGGTATCCAGAGGGCACAAGTTTAGGTGTTCTTTATTGGTTAATATTTGCTTTATGATTATGTACCATAACTAGCCTATAGCTGACCAATATAATCAATAGCTCCATGTAAGGAAAAAATCTGTCACAGAGCAAGACCATTTCAAATGCACACAAGCTGAAGGCAGGCAGGTATCATTTTTACATATGGGCAGTGCAGATAACATGAGTGCTCATTAAAAACAATCACCTATTTTTATGGTTATCAGAGAATAAGTAAGGTAAACTGCTAGTGGTGTGAAGATCTTCAGAAACTGTGCAGGGTTTCAGGGCTCTTGCTCCAGGTAGCCAAATGCTAACAGATAGCTGATACTCTTTAGCTCGGATAGGCTGCCTTTTTTTTTTTTTCTGGTTGATGTTGTAACATATCAGGCATATTTCAGCCTGAACTGTTACCAGTCCCTCTCCAACCCCAGTTTAGAAGGTCCAGTTTGGCTCTCAGTCCTGGGGTCTGTTCCTATTTGCAAAGCAAGGTGCTGTACACAAGTGCTGCAAAGGCAATATTTCTGTCAAATACTTTTGCACCTAATTAATTTAAATTGGTGAACGAACTCAGCTTTATAAAGTACCAGGATCCACCTCGAGAAACTTACTGTTCTTTCTCTCTCGAGTTTGGGACTGACTGCACCTTAGCTTAGCTCTAATATTGTTGCATTCTTCTTTGCAACAGTGCCTTATTTTTCCTACCTTGTTAACCACCCCTGAGGCTTATACTTGACTAGCGTGGCTGAGGAAACCTGTGCCTCCTCTGGCATTTGTAACCAGTGGTGCTTCTGGGCTTGCTTCTCCTCTCATTTAGTTCTGTCTAAATGACGAGTGACACCAGTGAGATCAATAGTGATGCAAAAGTCAGTGTAAGTGGGGAGAATCAGGACCAGTGTCTTTTAAATTAGTCGCTGGTTAAATGATGCTAGCATTGTTATGTTAAAGAAATGGGGGAGGGCTGGAAATTGGTTCAGTGTCTGGTGTATTCTTAGTTAATTCTTTAGTTCAATGTCCATTTTCTTGTTACCAAAATGGACTTTGGACAAGGAGACCAGATTTGGAGTTTGAACAACTGGTAATGTACTTCATATTAAGTGAGGTGAGCACTGGGGAAAGGAGGAGGGGATTTGGGGGTCTCTGATGAGTCTCTTTGTCCAAAGAGGCCATTTTTTTTTGACAGCAGATCTTCATAAATATTGTCTGTCATTATGGTGTCTTCTTACACCACACACTGAATAAATGACAGGAAACTGCCTTACCCATAAAGAAAAGGAGTACTTGTGGCACCTTAGAGACTAACCAATTTTTCTGTACAAGTTTTTTCATGCAGTTGATAGATTTCCACTCCATACGGCTAAATGCAGTGCCTTGCATAATGACAGGTTTCAGAGTAACAGCCGTGTTAGTCTGTATTCGCAAAAAGAAAAGGAGTACTTGTGGCACCTTAGAGACTAACCAATCCTTTTCTTTTTGCGAATACAGACTAACACGGCTGTTACTCTGAAACCTGTCATTATGCAAGGCACTGCATTTAGCCGTATGGAGTGGAAATCTATCAACTGCATGAAAAAACTTGTACAGAAAAATTGGTTAGTCTCTAAGGTGCCACAAGTACTCCTTTTCTTTTTGCGAATACAGACTAACACGGCTGTTACTCTGAAACCTGCATTACCCATGTCTCTCATTTGCCTGGCTTTCTTTATTGTTTGTTAGTATGAGGGTGACAAACAATGGAGAACAAAAAAAATAGTCCATGCCCAACCTCTCTAAATAGGTTACTTATTCATGTTTATTAAAAATTGTTTTCTAAAACAAATTAATTTCTCTGGTCTTCCTGGTGTCTTCACAGCTGATACTTTTTCCTTATACAAAAAGTCTGAGATAAATTCTGTCCAGAGCCTTCAGAAGAATTGCATCAACTTACTCCAGTAGTTGAATCTGGTCCTTAATCATCAAACAATTTGGGGTTCTTTAACTCAGTTCTTTGGGGTTCTTTACCACATTTTCAGTATTTACCTCTACTACAATTTTGTCGTCATCTTCAATTCTGCCGTCTCAGTGGGTAAGCAGCTACATTTCCTGCCCTGATTAAGTCCTGCTACTTACATCATTACCTTCTTTTCCCTGTCTTTGACTGTCTCTTTAAACCTACTATTCTATCTTCTGACACAATGACATACTCTGGTACGAGATTCCTCCTCCCCTCTCCTACAATATATTCTCTCCTCCCTTACCCGTTTCTGACTCAGACATGTGTCTCTTACTCTCTTCCACCAGTCCCTCAATCTGCTCTCTTGACCGTGTTCTCTCCAACTCCTGACTTCCCTTGCTTCCTCCCTTATAAAATCTCCCTTCCTTCTTCTCGGTTTTTCTCCTCTCTGGCTCACACCTCTCTGACTTCAAACATGCTATTATTTCCCGTAGCCTCAAACATCCCTCCCTTGAGCCCATCTCCTTCTCCATCTATCACACTCCTCTTTCAAAATTCTCAAATGTGTTTTCTACCCTTGTAGCCTTAACTTCTTCTATGTTAACTCACTCCTTGATCACCTTCAATTGGGCTACCTCCATTCCGCTGAAATGACCAATGACGTCTTCCTGGACAAATCAAAAAGGTTCTTCTCCATCTTCATAATTCTCAGCTCTCTCCCATTTCAGATATGGTTGATCATGCCCTCTTCCTAAATACTCTCTCTGCCCTAGATAGCAGAGACTTCCTTTCCTACCTCTCAGACTACTTCTGCAGTATCTTCTTTGGTGGTGCTTCTTTCCTCCTCTCCTTACCGAGGTCTCTCAGCATTCTGAGTTGGTCCTATCTTCTTCTCCCTTTACAATCTCATCCAGTGTTTTCTGTTGTGCCTCTTCTCCTCTCACTTAAACCCACTCTATTCATACTTGTACTTCTGGCTGTCTCTTCCTGGATGTCCTGCCCACAGCTCAAATTTAACCCCTGAAAAACAGAATGCCTACTGTTCTACCGGTGTTCTTCCCTGCTTCAAATCCTTCCACTGGCTTCCTGTCACCCATGCCATGAAGTTTGGGCTGCTGCTTCTTCTCTTAAAAGGCATACGCAACTTGGATCCCTACTATTTCCTGTTTGTCTCTTTCTGTGGCACACTTCACTCCCCCTTTGCTCCATCCATGCCACATGAGTTACTGTTCCCTTGTGTCTTCCCACTCTTAGTATCAAACAGCCTTCCATGTGGCTTCCTACATTCTGGAATCCCCCTCCCTTACCTGGTCTGTCATGTTTCCACCTTTTCTTCAAAACCCTTCTTACAATATAGTCCTTCCCACAGGCTTTACTCCTCTCCTGAAGCAAGTGATATAAAACTGGGAGAAGTCTGAATATTCTGTCTGCCTCTCTGTAGAAGTGCGCTCAGGCTTTCCTTTGAGTTTCCATGCTTTTGAGGTTTAAAACTAAACCTAAACATTATTGTAATCTCTCTCATTGTATTCAATTTCCTTTGATTGATTTGCTACAAGCTACTGCTCTGCACACTGAATACCAACTGGAAGAAGAAAATGGACACCACCTCCTAGTCAAGTCACTGAGTCAAGAAAATGTCTATTAGTAAAATAAGGAAGCAGGTTATGGAAGTTTTTGTTGCTTATAGTATGTACGTGTAGAAGTATAAATTGATCTTGGTTTTTCTTTTACTATTCTCATCCGCTGGGCACATATTTCTAGGTTTATAAATTATACTTGACCAAAGAAATGAAGTAAACCAGTGTACAACCTTTCTGAAAGAGTGAAAGAGTATTAACCTCTTATGTTCAGCCCAACCTCACTTACACACACATGCTTACACATGTGTCAAAACACAGGGTCTGCCCCTGATGGGGGAAGTTAACAAAACGTAGCCTTAAGCATCTGCTTAAGTGCTTTCCTGAGCAGGAGCTTCGATTCCCAGGATGATCATATAGAAAACCTGGGGCATCAACACTGGAAAAGGCAAGAATACTGAACCCCCCACAAAAGCTGTAAAATGGAAAGTTAAGCTGCAGAAAGCATCCTTTTTGTAATGCATCCGTCTAGCGAATGCTATATATTTATATATTGTTAATTTAATGATAACAAATGAAAATCATGATGCAAGACTGAAAACCCTATAAGGCTTTTTTAGGAGACAGCAAACGTTTAACTCTTACCAACAAATTTCTGAGGCATAGAGCTCTTACGTTTGGCGACGTTACTTGCTAGTCTATCCAGCACGAGGGATCTCTCTGACCCTATCTTGCACAAGTCTTCAGCCATTTCACTCTGGTTAGTTTCCTCTTTTATGACTGAAATCAAATGACATCAGAGGGTTAGGCATGCATGCTCCATGTTAATGGAACTACCATCTTTGTATCGTGTTAGTCAGACTTTTCCATTAGCATGCAACCAACTAAAACCAGGATCTTACCTGACAGGCACAGGTTGACTCTGACTGTTTGTATCGTTGTCCCTTAAGCTGACTAAATTATATCAGTTCTCATCTTCCCCTCAAATAGGATGTAGAGATAACAGATTGCAAAGTACAACTACAGCTTATGGGGCTTGAATTGCTCTGTGCCCTGTCTAGTTATTTACACATTCAATATTTACACTGGTGCAAAATGGATGTCTAACATGATCACTCTGATTTGGTTTTACACCCACCTTGCAATGGTCTGAACAATTACACATGGTGCAGGAAAATGGAGAATCAGGCCCTAAGATCTTTAATATTACTTTTGATATAAAGCACTCCCCCTCTTACCTTCCCCACCCCCCACTACCTTTCAGTGACAGAAAAGCCCAGCACAATAAGCGTCGCTTCAACAGAAATGGGGCATGGCTATCACTTCATATAGAAGAATGTATTTATAATTTACGTAGAAAACAACTTCTCTGACAGTTCACTATTACTCTACTTCCCTGATACAGTGTTAGTCATTAAAATCCAATTTTAGCTAGTCCAGTGGCTGAACATATATTTATCATAGAGCATTGACCTTCTGCACTCAGACTGTTTTCTGACTTCCTGCTGCTGCTAAGAAGTTTTAGGTTTAGAAAGGAAGCCCAGCAAAGAGATTCTTAGCTATGAGCCCCTAGGGAAAAGGTTCCTGTTATGTCACTTTGTAGCAATTGCCGGTGGAAGCTGAAGGGGTATGAGACTGAACTGGCAGAACAAGAGCTCTAGGATGGTAAACTATATCTATTCTGAGCATCCAATGGCTGAAGAAAAGGTGATCTATCAAGTTGCATCCGATGAAGTGAGCTGTAGCTCACAAAAGCTTATGCTCAAATAAATTGGTTAGTCTCTAAGGTGCCACAAGTCCTCCTTTTCTTTTATCAAGTGTAACATTGGATTTTTTTTTTTAATCTTTTGCCAGGAGATGAATATTTTAAGCAAGATTGTGACTTGATATCTGATCATCAAGTAAAAAAGCTTGATTCAGCAAGCTGTCTTTTATATTCTATGTCTGCTGGTGACATGTTATCTTCTCAGTAGGTGCGCTCACTTATTGATAGATGTTTACATGGTATCTACTGCTGTGGTAACTCGACACCTCACACTAGTCAAAGTAACCATATCTGTTGCCTACATGAACAGAATAAGCAAACCCAATGGACCCATGCTAGTAATATGTATACAGTGTTGCTGTAGCTGTATTGGTCACAGGATATTCGAGAGAGACAAGAGGGATGAGGTAATATCTTTTATTGGACCAATTCGACTCTTCTTCAGGTTTGTGTAAGCTCGAAAGCTTGTCTCTTCCACCCACAGAAATGGGTCCAATAAAAGATATCACCTCACCCACCTTGTCTCTCTAATGTTAGCAATATGTCATTTAAATGGCAGCCTGATAGAATAGGGTTGGCTACATCATGCCCTGAAGTTGACAGACTCAGGTGGGGTGGATCAATAGAAGGAGCCGTTAAATGCCCTCAGAGAAGAGTGCCCCCATGGAAGACAACTCTAGGAACCAATAGCAGGAGCAATCTAGCAGATCTTAACCACGGCTGCAGGATGACATACTACAGTGGTTAAGTGCTCGCTGAAATGACTGGGCCCCAGACCATTTAAGATTTTAAAGACTGATCACTTCCAGATGCTATTCAAGGTGTGGCCATAGTCAGTCAGTACCGGGCACTGGTGTTGTATGCTCATTACAATGCACCCATTAAGGAGGCAAGCTTCTGCATTTGGTATAAGCTAACACTTCCAGATGTTTCCAAGAATAGCCCTTTGGAGTGTATGTTACAACAATCCAATTTAGAAGTCACAAAAGGGTAAAATCCTATGGTAAAGGCCCAAAGCAATAAAAAGTCACTGTTTCTAAAGGACATAATGACAAGTAGCAGTTCCCACATTGACACCAAAATGCAAACACAAACACATTTCCCCATGGCATCCAAGAAGGTAGCACAATAACATTTCCAAAGAATTAAAGGAGGGTTAGCCCGTGATTTTTTTTTTTTTTTTTGGAGGGGGGGAGGATGAAAAATAGCAAGCAAAAAATAAAAATTTAGGCCCAAACTAGTATTTTCCAGTTTTTGGAAACTGAAACCTATGCCCACCCTACCACACCCCCCAATAATTGGTGGCAAACCTGAATTTTTGGGGGTTTTCATTGCCAAAAACTGAAAATTGTTTCTGTTTTTGTGCTTTCACTGAATTTTTTGTGGGAACAAAAAACATTGATATCTGTATATGCCTACACCATCTACCTGTGTATCTTTGTGGCTGTACTATGCCATAGCTCTATTGATTGATTCTGATAATACACTAAACCACAACAGTAAAGCTCAGTCTATAAGTTTTCATAGTTTGTCTTTTCTGATATTCTCTATAGTACTTGGAGGGTCTCATGCGTTCCTACTGAAATCAATAGCAAAACTCCCACTTATGTCTGTGGAAGCAGCATCAGACACTAAGGTGAAATTCTAGCCCTACTGAAGTTGTTTGGCGCTTTGCCATTGATTTCAGTGGGGCCAGGATTTCCTTTCCAAATCTCCTTCAAATTCAAAGACAAAATGAAAGAAAATATGTTGTTCCCCTTCACCCTCCTCCTTGGTTCTGCCCATATTAGGTACGTTTCCCAATGAGAGGTATCAGGCCCCTAAAGGAAGTGGTAGAAATCAATTGCTTAGGACTTTTTCAATTAGAGTAGTCAAAATACTAGAAAATATGCTGTGGAAAATAATCCTGCAGTAACAGGGAGATGGACCGGATGACCCTACCCCTCAGCTCTATGATTCTATTAATACAACAATCAGTGGGACTTTATTATCATAGTAATCGCTCCATAATACATACTGAAAAGTTGAATGAACAGTAGTTCTTGCATATAAGACTGACTTACTTTTCTAAGTATAAAAAGCATGCCTTTAAAAATATTTTTAAATACCAAAAGGACCAGGTCTCATTCCGAACTGCTTTGTTGCATATTTACCTCTTTACAGATATAATATTTTTAAAATTGAAAAATGGCATTTGAAGTCAAACTGTGTTTGTGATGAGTTAGGGAGCATTGTATGTAATTTAAAATACCAGGATCACTTTCAACAAAGGATTTTTAAATGAAAAACTGGTTTATTACCTGAGAAATAATACCCATTTTTGTTAAAAAGTAGGATCTGTGGCAAAATACAATGTTTAGATTTTACTCCCAGTTTCTAAAATCAAAGTCATATTAGATATAATAGGGATCTGGCTGATACTCTTTGTGTATGCAAGAAAGCAATGTTTCTTAAAAACCACTTCTGAATATGCCAACTTTCAATCTGATTCAAATATTAAATAATGAGCTGCACAACCCTAAACTGCTGTAAACATCTAAGCTTTTTGTGTCAGGGTTTATAATAAGCACAGTCCCATACATTTGAGAGTTATTTATTAAAGTTTCTGGTTACTGATTTCAGCTTCATCTGCATATTTTTCTTTACTAATATTTTATTTTCAGCAAGTAACTGAAAAGCTAACACAAATTGTTGTTTTGTTTTGCCCACAGACGTATCAAACCTTTATGCCAGGCACTGGAAATTCTAACCCCAGACAGACTATTTGCTTCTACATCCTATCACCCTGTTACGGAATAAATATCATGGCTCTGAGTACATTAGCTCCAGCTTTCCTCCTATTTATACATTCTCCAATCCCTCAACAAAATTAGAAGGAGTGCTGCTCTAACATGCTGTTGGAAAGAAGAATCTCAGCTGCATTCAGTATTATCATTATGTGCATATACTTTACATTATCTTGTAACGTGTAAAAACATATTCAAGTGCTGTTCAGATATACAATGTTAAATAAGGCATCATTGCAAATAGGTCAGAGATAAAGTACCATTTTGTCATTTGACAAACTGAATAATATATACTTACAGGATCAAAAAGGTAGGCAAGAAATGCAGTTTATCAGATGGACTGTAACCTTAAATTCCACAGCACATTGATACTCTGTTCTCTACCTGAACTAATGCCTATAAACACATCTGGTACGACTACCTCTTGTGATCAGTCTCACACATCTAATTAGCAAGACTTGCTCAATTTTAGGCACAGGTTTAGATTCTGTGTTCTCTAAGGAACAGATTGTGGCTCTGCCACATGCCCCAGACCTGAGATCAGATGTTGGTGCACAGGCCCAAAGGAAAAAATCGTGTTGCAGCGAGGCACGATTCCCTCCCTACTTTCCCTTTGGTTCAGGTGGGTAGGTGTTTGCTGCTGGTGCCTACTAACAGCAAATTACTACCCTCTCCAGACTGGCTCCTCTAGCGCATTGTGGGGCAGAGCTAAGGTTCTTCTCTCTTCCTGGTCATCTGCTTGGCCTGGGAGGAGCAGCTGGCATTGAGCGCCTACTCATTGCTGTGCACTGGGACACAAGGTCCGGAAAGCCTATGCAGGTATGTAAGGGTGTGTGTGGTTCTTACCTCTCCCACCTCATACCAAAGTGTGCATTTCACAGTAAATTAGCTCTAAATGACTTCTTGGCAGTGGAATTACCTTTTTAACAAGAGTTTGTATCCCTGAGTATCGTAATCGATAGGACTCAAAATAAATAGGAAAGTTCCAGCCCTATGAGTTGGGATAACTATGCTTTAGCCTGCACAGCTGGTGAGCTAAGGAATTCCAAGTCTTGTAGCTGGTTACCTGAAGGTGTTGTTTCTAGATGTAAAAGCCAAAATTAGCCTTCATACCTTAGCTTGATTGTTTTAGATTGGAGCAAAGAAAACAAGAAAACTCAATATTGATTAAGTACAACAATAGTTCCAACTAATTATCTGTCTACCCAGACAGAGATGGAAATATATATCCAAAAATCTGTTCAGTGGTGGTACTGTAATGGATAGTTACACTTCCCAGATAGCTCAACTGGACCATCCCCTAGTAATTAATGAGTGACAGGAGGGTACTGGTTCCAGGATTACCCTTTCTGCTTTTCACTCCTACCTGGATACAAGCTGCCTGAGAGGCTCATGGTTTGCAGGTAATTGTGGCAGCGTTCTTTATGTTCTTCTAATGAGCTGCGCTGTTTATAGCTTCGGCCACAGTATCCACATTTGTGAGGTTTGCCAACTGCAGAAAACACAATTTAGCGAATGAGTGAAATTAAGTATCTGACAGAATAATAATGATAACAACAGGAAATCATTCGTGCTGTGACTATCTACAGCCAACGCTCAATGGAGTATTTGGGGCCTCTCAAAACAACAATGAAAATTTAGTTATATTCTCTAATTTAAAGACCAGGTCCTCAGCTGGTACAAACTAGCATAGCTCCACTGAAATCAATGGAACTACCCTGATTTACACCAGCCGAGGAATCTGGCCTTAAATCTTCAAAACTAGGGCAATCTTAGTTCCCCCACACATTTTGTGTGTCATTGGGCCTGATTGGTTTTCTTCTCTGCTTTGGAACTGGTCTAAATATCTGAGGGCAAAGTATGATATCAAATAGAATTTTGTCTTGGTGAGTGGTGGCATGCAACAGCAAAATCAGAGAACCACAGAGGCACCAAATACCTCAGACAAATGTTATCATCATATTTGCAAACATCCTTTAAGTATTCAGTTTGCTGGGTTTTGTAAAATAAAGATTTGCATATTGATAATGATTTCTTTAAAGTTAAAGGCTTTGCAAAATTCTAGGACATTTGATGGTACAATCCTGGGTTCATAAGTTGAAAATTATCTTGGGATGCTGGGATCCCAATTTCTGGAATTTCAGGGCCTTGGACTCCACCTCTTAGAATGTATTGCATTGGGGAGCTGCCGGTTTGGCACAGAAAGGGTCGCAGCGCTACAAGACTTCCTCCATTCTTTGTCTTATGTGCCTCATCCTTGATGTGGGAAGAATTCTCAGGTTGATGAGGGAAGAACTGTAGGGATGAGAAGGTAATTCAGTCTCCAAGTCCTCTCTGAACAGAGACTGCCAACTGGGGTGACTGTTTTTGTGTAGACCACTGTCCACTAGAGATAGATGAACCAGGTCTGATGCAATGAGAACCAACTCAACCCTATACTTAAAACTAGAACCAAATCCAAATAGATTCTTTTTTTTAGGTTCAAATCAGTCCTGGATAATTTTTATAAAAAATATTTTTATTTTCCTGGTTCTGGCAGAATCCAGAAGCAGAAGCACTGAAATATCATGACAGAGGCTCTGTTTGTGGTATATCTAGCATGACCAAATGCCGAAAGTACTTGGGAATCTTACAACAATGACTGTTCACATGAGATTTCTGACCCAAAATTTATAGACTTATACTAAAAAGACTGGCTAGTTTTGATAAGGAGCTGTACTTTTGGATGGTTATAAAACCTCAACTTTGAGTTTCACTCACCACCACTGTCAGCTAGGAACTGGACTGAGACCATCAACGTATTTGCATACAATGATGTCACTTTAGTAATCATAATAATATTGTATATTTATATAGTGTCTCATATCCTAAAGAATCTCAAAACTTTATTCAAACTGTATAGAAATCACTTCACCCATATCTGGGATGGAATGCTACAGCTGCTAAATAGCATAAAGGACAACACAATACTTGTTTGGAGAGGAAGTGAAGAGGAATACTGTATCTCCTTGAAATGGCAATTTTAGATAAGCAGAATGCCTATATTCCCAGTTCAGAAAAAAATCCCTATGCAGGATATCATTTAAGCACGTGCTTAAGTCCCACTGAAATCAAGGAGCTTAAGCACATGTTTAATATTAAGCTTGTGCTTAAATGGTTTCCTGAATTAGGACCTGATATAGGCAGAATCCAAAGGGAATTTGATTTGGACACCTGGGAGAACATCTCTTACAAACAGAGTAATCTTTAGTGGTCAGGTTTTCACCTCATATAAAAAATGGCACTTCCAGAGCCTGCTACCACCATACAGGGCTATTGGCTGAATGCTAACTTTTTTACATCACTTCTGGAAGCACAAGGGGTTTCCCGTGGAGGCCTCCTATCCAAATACTGACCAGGAGAATTCCAGCTTAACTTGTGAAATCTGATAAAATCGCAGCCCCAGCTGGCATGGTTGCAGACACTTTTAATGGTGTGGGTATCATTTGGGATTTGCTCTCAGAAGGAGAGTGATGCTGTGACCTTTTTAAACATTGAGAAGCCTTGTTAAATGAAAAGGTAGATATAAGCACAAGCATGAATATTTTAGAAAATATTTATCCAGGCTTCCATATTAGAGTCTTTTTATTTAAGAAATAACAACCCCCACCTGAAACCTCTACGAGTAGAATGCAGCACACAACATATGTTATGCGCAGTGGGTGAAATTAACCTCATATTTAGAGAGCCAGCACCAAGCCTATGCATTACTCAAACCTTCTTTTGAGGGATTAAGTGGGACTTCACTGGTGCAGAAGCCTTAGGCAGGCTCCGCACCATGGTGCATTTCACTTGAATCATGCAGCCCTTATTCATGCAAGTAGTCCCACGAAAGGGATTGCTCACCTAAGGGTTGAAATATCAGACTCTAACGTGGGAATTTCCAACTAGCCTGGTGCCAAGAAGTAAAGAAAAGCTGATTATTTGGAGTTGCTAAAATAAGCAGAGTTTAGCAGCTTCTGATGAGGCATCCTTACTGCTCAAACACTGCAGCTACACACTTTTTGTTCACGTCACAAGTTGGTTAAGCCTGAAGGGAGTCTACCTGCATCCTGACCCAAGCAGCCATTGGAGACATGGCGGCAGTGAGCACGCACACAACTCCTGGCCTGACCTGGAAGTGAGCGAACTTTGTCCAGAAAGTGCTTGGATGTAGTTACTTACCAGAATGAGTCCTCAGGTGGCCCGTGAGGGCATCCCTGCGTCGGCAGGCATAGTTGCACAAGTGACATTTAAAGGGTTTTTCGCCTGAATGCAACTTTATGTGGCGGAGGAGGTTGCCTTTCTGAGTAAAGGAGGCTCCACACTGACTGCAGTGGAAAGGGCGTTCCCCTATGAGGAGAAGGAGAAATATGTGAGAACAAAAATCTTACACAGTAACAAGAAAAAGATTTCAGTGAGAAAGTTGTTTTCTCACTGGTGCTCTATGACTTCCACCGGCTGCAGGTTTGATATAACATGAGGCTTTCAGACTAAACCTGCCAGTTTCTTAACGCTTCACTGGCTGGGTCAATTTGATCTGAAAATCTAATTTTTTTTTTCTAAATCAGAATGGCACATCACAATGCAAATTCAAACTCATTTAAATAAAGTGACTGCAACATTTTGTGTTGAAGAGCCACTCTTCCTGATCAGCAGTTTTGGAATAAACCAATATCCAATTTTGCATGTTGTGGCATTTGGTGGGGTTTTTAATGTGGCTTTTTTCAAAGGGTCTTTAAAATATGCCACTGAAGCAGCAAAATAAAAAGGAAACTCATTAAAAATGCATTTCAGGATCACAAGTTCATTTCAGCGTTACATTCTTATATTTAAATGAAAGGCACTTCATTATAACAGTTATAATAACTTCTTTTCATTTACATTTTCCCTGTATTTTCCCTTTCAATTTCTTCTCCATTACCTGTCTGTCCCTAAGCAGCCAAATCAGGAAAGAGACAGAGAAAGAGAGAGAGAAAAAAGTAAAATGAGAAGTTAAGACAGTGTAAAGGAAACCCTGTACCTGCCATACAAACGTCCTGACCCTCCTCTGGCAGGATATTAACATAGGAGTTATATTAATGTGCTTTTCTCCACTTCAGGAAAAAAAACACACACAACCCTTTAGGAAGCACAGTCATTTGTCTAACTTGGTACACTTTATCAAGGGAGCAAGTCAGCTTGCTCATACAAAGATGCAAATATGGCTTTGGTGTTGGTTTTTTGTTGTTGTTTTGGTTTGTTTTTTGGTACTGCTCTTTGAAGTTGTTATACTCTTTTGGTTTGGAGGGATGTGATTTTTTATAATCTCTGGTAAATGTGATCTGTGTTTCGAGTTGCACCAAATGGTTGGATTAGATGGGACAATTTACATAAGAAAGAAATCCAGTGTATCATTCCCCCCAATTCCTTCCGTCATTCCCTTTTGCTGTAAGAAATAGTCCCTGAGTCTGATGTCAAACCAGCCTTTGAAACTAATTTTCTGACATCTGTTTGTCCTAAGCGAAAACTAAAATAATGATAAGTCAGCTAATGTTTAAGGGATAAATCAGAATTGATCTTCTTTTTGAATGACGGTTTTGTCCAATACAAAAGAACAACACATGATTAAAAAAAGTTAAACCAGTAAATGCTTCCTTTCCCCCCAACCCATATGAACATCTCTTGTTATCTTGCACATTTGGAAACAACTAGCTTGCATGTGTGAGCATACAAAAACAAGCTATAACCATTCTCGTTATTGAGTAATATGGTTAGAAAGCTCAGAAACAAACAGATAAAAGGGAAGCACAATCTGACCTATGGAGAAGCCTTTGCTCGGCTGATCTCTATAATCAGGATCACATCCTTTAACATTCAAATATGGGCTAATGGGAGGCTATTTTGTGAAAAGGAGTGTTTGACCAAGTGTCCTCTGGTATGTCTAGATCTCCCAGTTTAGGAAATAAGTCCCTGTCTTCATCATGACCCAGATCTTTAACAGTATTTAGGCATCTAAACTCCCATTGATTTCAATGAGATGCCTAACTACCACTGAGGATCTGGGCCCAAGAAACTTTAAGGGACAGATTCTCAGCTGGTGTAAAATGGTGCAGCTCCATTGAAGTCTGAGGAGCTATTCCTCCAGGGTTGTACCATATGATCTCTTGAGAAGAAGCTGTTTACACTAGGTTTTGCAAAGAACTGAGCAGTTATTGGCGTCTGCCTCTGGTTTGTGTTCTCTACATCTTTGTAGCAGTTAATAGGTAAGATATTTTTTAGGGTGGAGTGAAACAGTGACTGAGAAGCCAGTTCTCACTGACAGTCACAAATAGAGAGGAAACAGTTAATTCTTACTAAGCAGCTTTTCTATCATTCATTTCCATTAGTTTTACTCAGAGAAGCAAAAGAGGAGAAAATAAGGACAATAAAAGCATGCAGGGAGAGGCATGTAGAGTAAGAACGAAAAGTGTCTCCAACCTACAGCTCTCATAATGACAGGGTGAAACCTTGCATTGGGCAGGAAAGGCAGACAGCTGGAGAATTTGAACTGAAAATGATGTGTACTCTATAATACTACAGAACTCAAAATGGGAGCATATATTAGGAAATCAATACTCAAGTCACCGTATTACAACAACTGAAAATACATCTGCACTAAAAGACAGCTAATTCATGTATATTTTCTCCCAATACCCACGTTGCCCACTCTACAGCTATGGGGTGGCAAAAGCATGTATTCAATATGGGACCTAAACAGACCAAACAACCTTCAACAAGAATGGCAAACCAGCCTAGGATATATCTGGGGCTATCACTGGCTCTGAGCATCTCCCACAGAATGAGAGAGAGACACCAGATCTCGGAAAGTAAAATTTGTCTTTTTACTTGAGTAATCTGGTTTAACTGTTCTCTGATTTCCTGCTCTGCACAGCACTATTCTTCCTGGGTAAAATTCAGCTCATGTGGAGGGCCAACAAGGCCTAGGTGCCATTTAAGTCCCACTTAAGTGTTAGTGGCCCAAGCTAGCTCTCAATGTAGAGGTGAATTTCATTCCCCCTTGAGAAAAGTTTATCATCTCCTCCTTACTTGCAATTGTTTCATCCCTAATAAAAGGTTCCTTATTGCAGGTGCACCCACATACACACTCTCAGTGCTATCCTCTATCCCAGTGGTTTTCCATCTTTTTTCATTTGCGGACCCCTAAAAATTTTCAAATGGAGGTGCAGACGCCTTTGGAAATCTTAGACATAATCATGGACATGAACCCCAGGTTGAAAACCACTGTTGTACGGTAACAACCACCTTTTGCGGACCCCTTAGACATAATCTACGGACCTGCTGGGACTGTGGACCACAGGTTGAAAACCACTGCTCTAACCACTGGCACAAACCAGCTCCTGTGTAGATAGGTGCCGGGCCTTATTCCTTACACAGGTCCTTCAAGGCATTTCAATCCTGACCTGCAACAATCCTTGCCAGGACATTTTGCCAATCACACCCTATTATGGGGAGGATCCTGAGAGGTGTGAAACACCTGCAGTTCCTTTTGGCTTCAATGAGAGTTGCAGATGCTCAAGTAAGTTTCAAGATCAGGCCATATATGTTCTTTTAATGAGCTAGAAAAATGAGGACTCTGTTGAGATGGCCACAGCCCTCCGCATTTGTGACTTTAGCTAAGATTTTAGACTCAGGTCTTGACAGGTGAAAGTCTAGTGCCCTAATGCACCGTGCCACCCTACCTTCTTACTGGATAATGTGTATGAACCCTTTAAATGATCAATAGCAGGGGGTAGCAGATATGGTGATGGCTGTGTGCTTCTGACACCTAGCTAGGGAGACAGTGATCAAATACAGGACTACCAGTGACTTTGGCTAAGGGATTCCAAAATAGCACAGACCGGTATGGCAAGTTAACCATGAGCCCATGCTCAGGGGTCTCAAAATCAGCAAACATGAATTTTTCATTTTAAAAGTGCTTTCCTAAAAATTTAACATGAAAGGAACAATAGGCTGAATATCATCAACCACCTAACAGATGGGGGGGGGGGGTCAGATAGTCATGAGTGGAATCCTTTTCTACAATAAGGAGAAGCTGGTAACAATATAGGTGAGTAGTCGGGGTTTTACAGCTACTTGCATACAGGAGTGGGCAGAAAACATCAGGTGCTACTCTGCATATCTACACGTGGCAGGTGTTTTCATTAGAAGTAATTATGTCTTATCAGGCCAGGCAGTCATCATATTTTGGCGTTTTAGTGTGCCGGGTTTTATTCATTTATCAAATATTTATTTAAGAGCACTTCACTGGATATGCAGGTTTTACATGAATTAACAGCAAAGTAATTCATTTGCAAGGCTTATTCCCTCATCAGGCACATATTGAAATGGGCTTCAGCATAGTGAGTTAAATGTCTTTAATAGTGTATCCCATTTCCACTTTAATTTTCACAGCAGACCTGAAAGGGAAGATGGTTACTACTATTTCCCTATGACATCCCTTTAATTTAGAATGGCCCAGCCTGATCCTGAACACCTTCTCCAATTCCTGCACAAGGTGAGCGCCAATGGACTTCAGCAGATTTACTTGCAAAAGGAGTTCAGCATCAGACCCTGTTCAAAGCAATGACTTTATCTGACAGGCTGGCAAGACAATTAAGGAACCTAACTTTAGAACTTTAGTTTTATTAAAAATCAAAAAAGATGTAGGTAGTACTGAGTGCATTAAAGCATGCATTGCATTTTCCACACCAATCTACATGTTGTATACTTTACTTGCATACAGGGGGTCAAATTAAGAATCCTACAGGTGGTGTTGTACTGTACAGAGGAGCAACACTCCATTGGGAGTTCTTGGAGGTCTTGGGCCTAATGCTGCCTTGCCTTGCATGCTGGGTATCCATTTACACCTGTGCAAAAGTGAGTGCAAATTTGCCAGTCTAGTTTAGTAACATTTTACACTCACTCTGCGTAGATGTAAATGACTCCACCAGCTGCAAGGCAGAGAAGACTTGGGCTCACTATGTACGTGCTAGGCAAAAGCAGATATGCTTCCAGGAAAGTTGAGACTGAGGTGTGCTCAGAGGCAGTCCTTGCTAGGCCATTTTGAAAGGTATGGTATACAGTCCACCCAGCACTGCTTGCTGGACACTGTCTGGTATATGGAGATAGGCAAAGCTGTGTCCACAACTTCACCTTGGCCAGACATGCCCCAGGTGGCTTATATACCACTGTCATCAGTATAACCTCCATTAACACCCCTGGTCTTCAGAAACTTCAGTGAGTATCTCCCCTCCCTCACCACCTACCCGTTGCATCATACTTTTAGCAAATGATGAATTAGCTTCATAATGCAAGTAGCTTTATACTACAGTCAGAAGCCTTGGGCTGACCAAAAAACAGAGCTACTTGCATATTACATGTTCATAAAAATAGCTATCTGGCAAAACAATAGAATGTTCTTCTGTCTTCAAATTCCATAGTAAGTCACAACATTCTGTTTCAATTCATGCAACACTACCTTCTTTATACCATTATATGCATAAACCAAATGGGTCTGTCAAAAGAACTCTTGTGGACATTTTATCAATTTTTAAAGAACTACACTTTAACATTCAATAAAAGAAAAAGCCGCCAAACCCTTTACTACCGCTATGAAGTACATTGCAGTATCACACTTTCAATAATTTTTCATTGCTTTTCCAATAAAGATACAAAACATCTGCTTTTCCCTTAGAGAAGGCTATATTGTATCTAATTTAATCACACAGTGTTTTGAAATAGGTAAGTGTTACAACATTTCTAAACATCATCATGACCATTTCTTATCATCTCTATTCAGTATTATGCTAGAGTACAGTTCACGACTGTAGCTTGGACAGTTGCATTTAAAATGATAAACACTAGAGTTGGAAAGGTTATTCTGGGTCATTTTATGCATGCTCCCCAGTTAGTGCATTATTGTTCTCTACTTTGAACCCACAAGCATTTTATTTAACCTCCTCCTGAATAACTCTAGGGAAGTTGTTTCCACAATTTTCTTGGTAAACAATTCTATTGGCTACTTTGTTTCACTAGTACACAGGCTAGTACTGCTGGTTCCATCATTCTTAATAACTGCTTCCCCTCTTCAAGTATTTGTGCAAAATTGTCACATCCCTTCTTTTAAGCAGCATAATTTATCAAGGTAACAACAATTGGAAACTCCAAGGCTGAATTCGTCCCTTTGATACCCAAGAAACTGGGCTACAATTTTAGGCTCTGATCCTGAAACTGACTACATACAGCTCATCCCCATGCCTGTGCCAAGCAGCACTGAGTTCAAGGTGACCTGTCCCCAGGCACAGTCAGTGGCAGGATCGTGCCCTTAGACTTTACTTTTTACTTTACTTTTACTTTTAGGCGTTATGATCATTAGTTCTTACGCTCTTTGAGGCTCTTTAGAACAAGAGAACCCAGGCAGAAGATCTACAGCATCGTGATAATGAAAAGCTACCATTTATGAAAAAACAACTTCATTCCATGTCTCTCTGAAGTCCTAGTGGAACTCCTTCAGAATCAATTCTCGCTGATGATCATTATAATAGGCTTTTATTTTGTAAAGCGTCTGCAGTGAAATCAATTCTGGTTGCTTTCAGACCTTATTAGAAATTATGAAAAAAGATTCTTAGACTTGTAATTTACTTAATTTGTGGCACTGATCATTTTAATAGCATGATCTTCTTGCAATGTTGGAAACAGAAGAACAGTGTTCACTTAACAGTGCAAAACCATTCAGAAAATGTTCTTGTAATTTTGCCTACATTTTAAAAAAAAAAATGAACCATGTCAAGTTAGTTTAGGGATGCCTTTGGAATCGATGTTTGTAAGTAGGATAATTTACCATTGTTGATGGTGTAATGGAATCAGTGAAACTGTTATGTAAGTCTCATGTCAGTTATACCAGGGGTTCTCAACCTTTTTCTTTCTGAGACCCCTCCCCCCAACATGCTATAAAAACTCCACGGCCCATCTGTGCCACAGCAACTGGTTTTCTGCATACAAAAGCAAGGGTGCAGCAAGCAGGGCAACTGCCTGAGGGCCTACACCATAGCAAAGCTAAATTGCTCAGGCTCCGGCTTCAGCCCCATGCGATGGGGTTTTGGGTTTCTGCCCTAGGGCCCCAGCAAGTCTAATGCTGGCCCTGCTTGGCAGACCCCCTGAAACCTGCTCGGGGCCTTCCTCGGACCCCGGACCCATCGTTGAGAACCACTGAGTTATATGATAGCATATCAGAGGGGTAGCCGTGTTAGTCTGGATCTGTAAAAGCGGCAAAGAGTCCTGTGGCACCTTATAGACTAACAGACACATGCTCCAATACGTCTGTTAGTCTATAAGGTGCCACAGGACTCTTTGCCGCTTTTATGATAGCATATGTTAGTGCTGAACCCTTAAACCATGGGTTCCTTTTCAATTTCAGACTTTCTAGGATGGAATCAATTGACTTTAGGGGGAATCTTGCTTCATTTCAAAGTCAGAATGGAATGGCTCAGTAACACAGTTTCAAATGCTTAAGGAAGCTGCATTGACATATAAAAGGGAACATGCTCCCAACACTCATAAAATAAGTCTTTTCCTATTTATATGGCCATTTCTTGGCCCTAAAGGAAAAACTATGCCAGGCCTTACCAGTGTGGCTTCTTTTGTGAACCATGAGCACATTGGGACCGATGCAAATTATCCCACAGATATCACATTTTAGCTTTCCGTTAGGAAGTCGAATGCCTCCAACTCCTGACATAGCTTTGCTGCCTGGGCCATTGTGTGAGCCATTCATTTTCTCTCCAGAGGCATCAAGCATTCGTAAATCCTCCGCACATTCTTCCCCATTCATTTCACAGGCACGCCCATTCTCTTCATCACTCTGAGTCTCTATTTTAATATTACTGGCTGAAAAAAACAATACAGGATGCCACTCAGTTTTGTTACAAAAGAAACATAGTGGCAAAGAAACAATCAAATCAAAGAAGAAAACTTCTAAACAGAATGTACAATATACCTAGGCACAGAAACCAGTGATATGGAGACATTTTTATGTGCAACGTGGTGAGTTCTGTGACATATGGAATAATGTGCAATGGATACCAGTAACCAAACATAAGATGATTAAGGCTTTCAGATTTCCGCAGCTATAATATCTGCATCGTCAATCCAAATGAAATGGAAGGAGAGTAATTATGAATCCATATTGTTTGGACACCAAATAGTGAAAATGAGTACCCATCAAAGATAATGGATGCCATTAAAAAATACATTTGCCACTCTCTATCCTCGATAGCCTTACCAAGACACCTCTTCTTCTGTGAATAGGAAGAGATTGAGGGTTGTACCGTTCTTGAATCTACATACTGATTGATTATTTGTCACTATGGAAGGAGACAGCATGGCAGTGGGAAAGAAGAGGATTCAGGCACAGATGAAGAAACCAAAGAGTGAGAGGGAAGAGGCTGAGGCCTCTGGGACTGGAACTGTGATTGAAGTAAAAGGAGTAGGACTCGTGCACTTGGGACAGCATGACTGAATGCTACTGGGTGACAGGAGAAGGTCTCTAGAACCAAGGACAAGTGGTGAGAAGGGGGCCAAGTCAGCAGGAGAAAATAGGAGAATAGTTTAGACCCGATACAGGAACTGGTGGCTGAATGGAGCGGTCCCATACTTAAAACATAGTCACTGTATTCCCCATGCAGGCTGAGTGGATGAGAGAATGGGTTGGCATTATAAAAGAATTGCATCAGAAAATCTGCTTCTTCCTGTTTATCTTAAGTCCCTTTTTTAATGCATGTGAAACTGTGTAATTATTCAGGTAATAAGGGTAAAAAAGGTACTACTGTTTGAATTACATAAATTAATTTCTCTCTTGCTAATATGAATAAACTACAGGTAAAATGTTTGTGTATGATAACTGCCTTTGGCAGCTGCTGCATAGGTGACTGTTATCTTATGTGTACACAGCAAAGACCTGAACCTCTGAGAATTAACCAACTATGGGAGAGGCCTGTAGTCAATTATGATAACTCCATTATTCACTCTTTACCCCTGCACAGGGGTTGTATTATGTTGAATGTAGAGTAATAACCTTTTCATCTTTTTCCTCAATACTACAGCTGGTCAAAATTTTTCTAATTAATTTTATTTGTTGTTGAAAACGAGCCTTTTCTTAAATTGAAAATGATTGTTACAATTGAGGGTTTTTTTTCCAAAAACTTTTATTTTTATCAGCAAAATAAAAGCAATGAAAAAATGTAAATGATTGGCTGAGCACATACCTATTTTCACCAAATCCAGAGCCAGGATTTTCTTCCATTGTAATAACAATGATTTCATATCGACAAGAGATGTAAAAGATGATGCAACAATGACATATATTAAGCCAAGGTCAATAAGGGACAATAGACCTTGATGTTCTTCTAAATATGAAACCAGTTCACCAAACTCTGATCTCTGTTACACCCAACAATTGCACTGAAGTAAAATGATTCCAGTGGGATTGCACAGATGTAATTGATGGTAGAATTTGGCCCAATATATGTATTGCTACAGGATAGTAGTTGAGGACAAAGGAGTTTAGTTTTGGCACTGGTGGGCTGTGCATCTTTTATAGGTCTATAGGGTCATTCTAGATATTTTTAATGTGTTTTTAAGATAAAGCATTTCTATTACATATGCAACCAAAGCCTGGGACAAGTGCACACATTTCCTCTCCAGCTTTCTTCCTAATGAGGAGAATAATTCAGAAGTCCAGAAAAAAATACCACTCACCTCTTAGCAATTTAAAAAACACAACATATTTATACACTACATGACTGGTAATCAGAAGTGATCAGTAGTTTTCTCTAAACTCAGTGGCAGTCAGGAAGCACTCATTTGCAAATGTGACCCCAAAAATGTACTGTCTTGTCACTTGACTGTTTTCAGCCAATCTTGCATCCGCCCTTTTCTCTTGCTTGTAGAAATAAATTATTGAACAAAGTTAGCCTTATTTTTCAAAAATTACAAATTTTTCTGTATTAGCAGACCCAGCCAAATGTGACTTTTAAAACATTTGTATCTACTAAGAGAAAAACTTAATGTGGGGATACAAAAAGAACTAGACCGTTTAAGTCCTTCAAGAGTATATGTAATTAAATGCAGACAAATGTAAATTAGTGAGCACTGAAGTGACGGAAAAAATAAAAGTGCTAAATGGACATGCCCGTCAGTGAATTGAGAGCACACTGTATACTTACAGGAAAAAGATTTGGGAATTATTGCGTGAAAATCTCTAAAGCCTTCAGCCCCATAGGTAGCTGCAACAAAGAAGGCAAACAGAATGCTGGGTTGTGGTACGGCTAGCAGTAAAAGTCAAAGAAGATGATATTATTGCTACAAAAGACATTGCTTACCTAAAAGAGAGGCAGAACTATCACCACAGACATAACACAGAAAAAACACAATATAAAGGAAGGACAGCAGAATGATCGCTAGAAGAATCCTCATGTACATGCGCAGTCATTTCCCTTTGAAAAATGCTGGTTTTCCACAGAGTTCCCCAAGTTCTTGCACATCACCAACATGATTTTGTTTTTATTGAGGCCTTGTCTACACGGGTTTTTCACCACCAGTGTAGCTAAACAGTGTAGCGTAGTTGCACTGATGCATAAACCTAGTGCAGACATACTGTACTGACTTGCGGCAACCTGAGGTGAGCTGCACCATGGCAAATAGTACAAACCAAGGCAATGCTTCTACTACGGCTTTTGCAGTGGTGCACCTGCTTTGGTTTAGCTACACTGGTGGCTAAAAAATCCAGCAAAGACAAGGCCTAATTCCAATCAACTGCACCTATGCAGCCCCATTTATTATAATAGAGTTGCACAGGTAGTCCTGGTTTCAGAGTAGCAGCCGTGTTAGTCTGTATTTGCAAAAAGAAAAGGAGGACTTGTGGCACCTTAGAGACGAACAAATTGCAGAACTTTTATTACTGGGGAAGATGTGAGAGAAGGAAAGAGCCAAGCTTGTCTCTGAGGGAATTTACAGGTCTGGCTGTTAGGAAAATAGATCTCTGCACGAATAAATGGAGCACATTTTTACAGAGTAACTTTTCAGAGTACTTTAATTACTGAAAATAGCCATGGAGGTATAGCGTATCAATGTACTCAACAGGAGCCTGGATGTGTTAGAGCAGGAATAGGGAAGAAAACGAGTGGAAAGGGAGAGTGTTTAACATGAGGGGATGCGGAAAGGAAATTAGTTTAAACGTATTAAAGCAGATTTTTTTAATTGTGATCAATGGCATGGTGTCAGTTTTAAAGTTTTGTCTGAAGCTTTATACTTGGATTGGATTAAATATCAACATTTTCTGTTTCAGTTGGAAGATGAGCCTTGTATGGTCTCCTTCCCTTCTATAGAGGTATTTCTAGTGTCACATCATCTTGTGATGTCACATCATCTGAGCAGGGAGCAGGATTTGTATTTCAGATTTATTGATGCAACAATAAATATTTGATGCTTTATGTTTTCCAGACAACAAAATATGAATTGCCCAGTATTGTACAGATAACCTAACCCAGGCACACTATATGATATATTACTATTATGAAAACCTAGCCCTTCTAACCCAGTCAAACCATTATTCTTTTAATTAATATGCTTAAATTTGGTTAGAGATGACCTTTTAAGCTCCTATACAGGTTGGGCCTGATTCAACACAGTGATACTTCATTTTTACTCTAATGTAATGCCACTGAATTACACCAGCAAAACTCTGGACTAATGTGGTGGTGAATTAGGCTCCAGATACATAAGAGGTTAAATCAGAATCCACTTTCACTGTGATGAATGCATATATTGCACCAATGTGACTGAACTACCAAGTCCCCCAAGAATGATGTGATAAATGCCAAAAGACAATTGCAGGAAAGGCAACTGAAAGGTAAAAGAGGATCTTGCAGATTTTAAGAGACCATGATATTAAGAGAACCATCTATCCAATGTACATCTCCCACAATCCCCAGCTTCCTCACATGGTTCCTCACGGGTCCAAAGCACCTCTGTCTCCTAGCCACATACCAAATCCTTCATCTTCCTACCCCCGACTATTTCCACAATACTGGTATGTAATATCAACCTGCAGCACGTTGGAAACTGCAGATATAAGGACAGACAGCAAATTGAGTTTAATATCAAAGTATATGAGCAGGGCTAATGTAATGATTATTCTATTACTTTTCACATGTGTTTCAACAAAACCTCAATTTTTAAACTGAAATGATGCTGCTGCAAGATTTCCAGTCTGCTGCACAAGAGTGCTGCAGAAATCTAAGAAGCTAGTGGCAGAAGTTACAGGCCCAGCTTTCTGCACAGTGCACAGGGGACTTGGTACGAGCAAAATCTAACTACAGCATAGCAAGTATTAAGGGAAGACAGAGGGATTTTCAGATGATAGAGGTCAGATTTGTGTTTCTCTCTGTGTGTGTACAGAATGCTGTTCAGGATTCTTGTTGGTTTGGAGGAGGAAATCAGGGCTTTTGCTACACAGAGACTGTTTCATACTGTTATGGTGAAGGGGTGGCTGGTGGAGAGGTTGGGTTATTTTTGGCCCTTTGAGAAAAGGATTTGGGACCTGATCCTCAAAGGTATTTAGGTGCCCCATGATCCCCTGGGAGGAGCTGGACAACATGGAGTGAGAAATGAGGGGGTTTGTCATGAATGAAGATTTGACATCTGGGAAGAAGGGGGAGAGAGACCACAATGGGTTGCTTGGGAAACAGGAGGCTCTTAATAGCTGATAGAGGATTTGGCAGTTGAGTCGGGTGTTCGGAACTTTGTCACAGGAAGGGAAAGGAAACACCCACACTCTCCTCTTTTGTTTTCTTCTCTCCTCCTTTTCCCCCTCTCAAGCCACAAGCCATGAAGCTGCAGAATCCGAGCAGACACAGTGCCTCAGTTTGAAGCATCCTTACTGTGCAAGCTGCTTGTTGTAAGGAATCGACTTAGAAATCTTGACTCACTATTCATGGGATGCAGTATAATTTAATAGGTGGAAATCTGAGGCAAAAAGAGTTCTCACTGAGCAATGAAAAAGCCTCTGCTGAAATATAGTCAGGCAAGATCAACAGGCCATTTGTCAGAGAACTTAACTAACTTCTGGTGAAACAGTAAATCCTGCTGTTTACATACTATGACTGTCTCGATCCAGTAAATGTCTGTTTTACATGCTGGATTATAGTTTCTAGTCTAGCTCTGAAATCCCTTTATGCAATCCACATATAAAGAAAGCTACATTTTTTTGCTGGGAGAAGGAACTGCCTTTTTATATGCTATCCTCTCCCTGGGTGTCTGTGCATCAGTTCTTAGAATGGCTTGACTCTAGCCTAAAGACACAAGGCAAAATTTTCAAGAGCCCCATGTGACTTAGGGATCTAGGAGCCTAAGACTCATTGAAAGTCAAAGGGTCTTATGGGCCATTCTTTCAAAACTATTTAGGAGAGTAAGGTGGGAATTATTCAATGGGAATTAGGCACCTATCTGCATCTTTAAGTGCCTAAATAGATTTGAAAATCTGGCCCTAAGTATTTGTCACTTTTGAAAATGGGACTAAGAGTATGTCTGCACTACGAAATTAGGTCGAATTTATAGAAATCGTTTTTTTAGAAATCGGTTTTATATATTCGAGTGTGTGTGAGCCCACAGAAAATGCTCTAAGTGCATTGAGTGCATTAACTCGGCGGAGTGCTTCCACAGTACCAAGACAAGCGTTGACTTCCGGAGTATTGCACTGTGGGTAGCTATCCCACAGCTCCCGCCGTCTCCGCTGCCCATTGGAATTCTGGGTTGAGATCCCAATGCCTGATGGGGCTAAAACTTTGTCGCGGGTGGTTCTGGGTACATATCGTCAGGCCCCCTTCCCTCCCTCCCTCTGTGAAAGCAGCAGCAGACAATCGTTTCACGCCTTTTTTCCTGAGTTACCTGTGCAGATGCCATACCACGGCAAGCATGGAGCCCACTCAGCTCACTGTCACCGTATGTCTTCTGGGTGCTGGCAGACGTGGTACTGCATTACTACACAACAGCAGCAACCCATTGCCTTGTGGCAGCAGACTGTGCAATAGGACTGGTAGCCGTCATCGTCATGTCCGAGGTGCTCCTGGTCGCCTCTGTGAAGTCGATCAGGAGCGCCTGGGCAGACATGGGCTCAGGGACTAAATTTGGAGTGACTTGATCAGGTCATTCTCTTTAGTCCTGCAGTCAGTCCTATTGAACCATCTCATGGTGAGCAGGCAGGTGATATGGATTGCTAGCAGTCCTATTGCATCATCTTCTGCCGGGCAGGCAAGAGATGAGGATGGCTAGCAATCCTATTGTACTATCTTCTGCCAAGCAGCCATGAGATGTGGATGGCATGCAGTCCTTCTGCACTGTCTGCTGCCAGCCAAAGATGTAAAAGATAGATGGAGTGGATCAAAACAAGAAATAGACCAGATTTGTTCTGTACTCATTTGCAAACCCTCCCTCCCCCCGTCTAGGGGACTCATTCCTCTAGGTCACACTGCAGTCACTCACAGAGAAGGTGCAGCAAGGTAAATCTAGCCATGTATCAATCAGAGGCCAGACTAACCTCCTTGTTCTAATAAGAACAATAAATTAGGTGCACCATTTCTTATTGGAATCCTCCGTGAAGTCCTGCCTGAAATACTCCTTGATGTAAAGCCACCCCCTTTTTTTATTTTAACTCCCTGTAAGCCAACCTTGTAAGCCGTGTCGTCAGTCGCCCCTCCCTACGTCAGAGCAACGGCAAACAATCGTGCATCTGAGTTGAGAGTGCTGTCCAGAGCAGTCACAATGGAGCACTCTGGGATAGCTCCCGGAGGCCAATACCGTCTAATTGTGTCCACAGTACCCCAAATTTGACCGGCAAGGCCGATTTAAGCGCTAATCCACTTGTCGGGGTGGAGTAAGGAAATCGATTTTAAGAGCCCTTTAAGTCGAAATAAAGGGCTTCATCGTGTGGACGGGTGCAGGTTTACAGCGATTTAATGCTGCTAAATTCAACCTAAAGTCCTAGTGTAGACCAGGGCTAAACCTCCTAAATCACTTAAGTGCTTTTGAAAATGTTACCCTTATTCTCTTCAGCTGGGATTTTCCAAGGAGTTTATGACGGCAGGGCTAGATTTGCAATGGTATTTAAGTGCCTAAAGATGCAAAGAGATGCCTCGTGAGATACTCAAAAGCACCTAAGCAAATTAGGTGCCCAAGTCACACTGATTTCAATAGGACTTAAGGGTTTACCTTGCTTAGGCACTTTTGAAAATCCCACTAGGGAATCTTCATTTTGTGATACTTAAGGGTATTTGTACACTGCAATTAAAACCCCACGGCTGGCCTGTGCCAACTGACTCAAGCTCGCGGAGCTCAGGATCAGGCATTGTTTAACAGTGGTGCAGATGTTTGGGCTCAGGCTACAGCCCAGATTCTAAGACCCTCCCACCTCGCAGCGTCCTAGAAGTCAATAGCAAAGGAAAGGTCCTTTTGAGTGTTTGGGTTATTTTTTGTGTGTGCAAATTTTGTTTTAATTTGATATTTTAAGGGAAGTTGGAAGTATTCTGCTGCTATCAATTGATGTTTTAATGATAGATTTAAAATACAGCAAGATTTTTGCATGAAGGATACTATAACTGTGCAAGCAGAAGATGGATAAAGCTACAACAGGAGCAAATTGATTTGAATACTGGATTTAAAATGTTGTGCTGAAGAGAATAATATCTATAATACCATCCTTGCTAGGAAATTACAGACAATACTGCTGAAGAAGACAGGAACAGATTATTATTTATTATTTAAAAAATGAACAAGAAAATCAATCCAAGCTTTGAGACAACACATGGAGCGAGACTTTGCTCTCATTCACCCTGGTAAAAGTCTGCCTAAATATAATACTTTCAGTAATTCACATTATTTTATTTTACAAAGATTTTCAAATAAAATCAGAGGTGGTGGGGTTTTTGTTTTGTTTTTTAAAGTGGGGAGGGGTTTTGACTCAGATTGTGATGCTAATTATCCAGCTGAAGTCACAGTAACTTAGTCTGTGACATCACAACGAGTTGCTGTGGAAACAATTTTGCTGTCACAAAGAGGAGCAGTGCTACCGGTGAGGAAGAAGCAGCTGGGTTTATGAATGCCTCCGAAATATCCTTAGTATAACAGACCAAAGGGAGGAAACAATTCACAGAAATACAAGACATACAGGCGAGGCGTTTATCCACAGAATGATTTTCAAAGACGCAAAATTCATGGGCTGGCTTGTAAAATAATGAATGAAGTTTATTCTCTAGTTTGACTTTTTTATTAATAACTCTTTCCCAACCCACGCCCCCCCCCCATGCCTTTTTAAAGTTTTCTCCATGGAGCTCTGAAATGTCTTTTAAAAGGTCTGGGCAGAAGTTAATAACGATAATAATGAGGTTAATAACAATAAGTAATAATAGCTTCAGTCATTCACTTGAAGGAGAAAGTAAAGAAATGTGTGAGTTTCCTTATCTGGATCATTTTTTTTTATGGGGTTGGTCCAGGTAACCAGTTCAAGGGACACAATATGGCCTTGCTAGACTTATCCCAAACTGACTGATTCTTGAATTCCAGAAAAAAGGAGATGAGGCCAAATTGTTTTAAAAGTAGCCTGTGATTTTACACGTGCAGTTATTGCACTTGCATGTACCAAGTACCAACTGGCACATGCATATGTGATACTTACATGTGTGAAGTGCTTAATTTTTAATGAACAATGTGCCAGGGCTCAAGCAATTTTTTTACTTTCATAACTGATGCAGCAAGCCCAGAGGTGCCAGGGCTATGAACTGCCAGGCCTAGAGGTGCCGGGGCTCAGTCTTGGCAAGTTCTGGCACAAATTAAGCACTGCATGTGTGAAATAATAATAATAAAAAAAAAACTAGATGCCATTTAAGGTTGACTAAACATTTGGACCTTGAAATACACTATTCACATGGATAAAAGAACTATTTTTTAAAAAGCTTCCCAACCCCCTAAACGACCTGGCTACAAACCAACCTGAACAAATTCCAGTACAGCACTTTCATCAGAAAAGGATTCAACCTGTTAAAAGAATTCAGTGTGCCAAGGAACAGCAGAACCAGTAAGACAAATATAAGCTAACTCCTGAAACAGATGAGTAAACCTAGTGACAGAATAGGCCGACTTCCCTTCACAACCACTTGTTTGTGAGTCATTTACTGTAACACAAATTCCAAAATGGCAAAGAAGAGACTGTGGATGAAACTGCAGGTACTTCATAATAATTGGGCAGCTGCTCAGAATCATCCACTTCTCAGATGGATTTTAAAAGGAAAAAGGAAAAAAAGAAGAAGGGTTATCACTAAGATCCACCAGTGCCTTGAGGCCCCCTGCAACTGCAGCAAACTGGGCATGTGGGATAAGGAGGATTCCTGATGCATCCTTCTGAAGTAAACTCAACCACTCCCTCTACTCAAGGTTCCTAGACAATCAGCCTTTGGAATCAACTTGTTCCCTACCCCAATTTTGGCTTTTACTCAAATATACATGATTCCAGACACACAGGAGCCTTCAGATAAGCTATCTCCCACAGGACAACCACTCTGGTGAGCTCCACCCATCTGGTGATCTGAGGCTGCCATTTCCTTCCACTGCAAATGCAAAACCTGAGCTAGAGTTCACAGAAGCAGCACATCAGTATGACAGTTGATGAGCAAAATACCCCTGCTTCCACATTCTCTTACTGAAGGAATAAAGTTGCCCTTTGCTTATTGTGTCATGCAAACAGATTGGCATTTTCTTGTGGAACTGTAAGTACAACACGCAAGTCAGTGCACAGTGAATGCAAGTGAGTGGACATAAAAAGCCACTCCTTTCTGTATGTCCACAAAAGGGGTTGCTATTTCTCCAGGCCTGTGGGGATTTATGCACAGCCTCCTATTAACGTCCGATTATCCAAGAAATCCCCACCACACCAAGAAGAGAAAGCACCAAAGAATTCTGTTGCAGCAATGCAGGTGATCTGGTAAAGTCCAACAAAAGCAGATGGGGGCTAGGGAGTGGGAAACTATTTTGGACGTAGAACAATGATCAGATCTAAGGTCCCAATTCAAAAAGGTACTTAGGCATGTGAGTATTCCTATTTAAATCTATTAAACATGCATCCAGCTTTCAGCATGTGAAGTACCTTGCTGAAGCAGTGCCTAACTAGTTAGGTTCTAGAGGGCTTTATAATCAGTTCAATGGGCCTGATCTAAACTAGAACGGTGTTTGAATCCAAGCAGTTTATCTGGCCCATCTCTGTTAACTAGCTGCCTGTTTGGTGTTCACCTGAAGTATCAATAAAATTATGCATTGTGGAAGGAAGAAAAGTTTTATCAGACAGAGACATTGATCAAGTGCCAAGTGCCACTTATAGGTGCTAACAACCTGAGATTTGTAAGAGACAAGGTGGATGATATATCATCTTTATTGGACCAACTTCTGCTGGTGAGACAGACAAGCTTTCGAGCTTACACAGAGCTCTTCTTCAAGTCTGGGAAAGGTACTCAGAGTGTCACAGCTAAACACAAGATTGAACAGATGGTTTAGCATAAGTAGTTAGCACACATTCTAAGAGACCATTCAAGGTGAGCTTTCTAAGGCTTGGTCTACACCGGTGGCTCTCAACCTTTCTAAACTACGGTACCCTTTTCAGGAGTCTGATTTGTCTTGCGTACTCCCAACTTTCACCTCACTTAAGTACTACTTGCTTATATAATCAGACATCAAAATACAAAAGGGTCACAAGATACTACTACTGAAAAATTGCTTACTTTCTCATTTTTGGCATCTAATTATAAAATAAATCAATTGGACTATAAATATTGTACTTACATTTCAGTGTAGAGTATATGCAGCAGTATAAGCAGTCATTGTCTGTATGAAGCTTTAGTTTGTACTGACTTTACTAATGCTTTTTATGTAAAAACTAGGCAAGTATCTAGATGAGCTGATGGATGCCCTGGTGTCCCCAACACATACCCGTGGCTGAGAACCACTGGTCTACACTACAGAGTTAGGCTGATGTTAGGCAGCTTACATGGACCTAATTGTGCCCGCGTCTATGCTAGAATGCTGCTTCTGCATTCAAGTAAGTGGCCCGCTATGCCGACACAATACCTCCACACGAGGCACAGTACTAGTGTCAGTGTAGTAGACACTGTGTAACTTTCGATCGGCGTGTTGGCTGTCAGCCCCAGATGACAGGCTCAAAACTGCCCTCCCCCGCCCCGGTGCTGACAATTGGGGTGGGGCAGCTGTGAGCCCCACACATACAGCCCCATACATACCGCTGTCAGGTTCAGGGCAGCGGCTGGGCTCCAGTTAATAGTGGCTCACAATGCCCCACTTCAGTGGATGGAAGTGCTCCAGGTGAGGATGTGCATTGCTGACAGAAGGAGCTTAGTGTGGGCATGAACCACCGCTTTAATTACTGTGGTGGCTATGTGTCAACTTAACTTAAATCAACTTAATTTTGTACTAAAGACATGCCCTAAGACTGGTAGCAAAGGCTCATGCTTTTAGTACAGGAACTCCAGGTTTGATTCTCCCTAACAGTGACCCACCCAGGGGCACACGGTTGCACAAATGCAGTGCCTTGCCTCCTCTGTTTCTACCTGAATTTATTTTGCAGGCACATTAAAGAATAAGAAAATAACACCAGGGCATTTGGGGGGAATTTTTAAATAATGGAAGTCACAATATATAATAAAGGTTATATGAAATCATTGTCAGATATGAAAATATTCACAGTGGACATAGGCGCATCTGTGTGTATGCATACGGTTAAGGGGGTGCGCTGATGAGAAGCTGCTTTCGGCAAAGAATTTATAGATACAGAACTTCCTGGCTTTGTTGTACCAACAGTTTTCCAAAAGAAGCACAACTTGATACATATCATAATTTAAGAGCTTGTCTAAACTTGAAATGCTACCGCAACACAGCAGCCGTAGCACTTCAGTGTACACACTATCGATGCTGAAAGGAGGGATTCTCCTGCGAGTGGACGTAATCCACCTGCCTGACAGGTGCTAGCTAGGTTGACAGAAGAACTCGTCTGTTGACCTAGCACTGTCTACACCAGGGGTTAGGTCGAATTAACTCCATTGCTCAAGGGGTTGGACTGAGCAACATAGTGGGTCAACCTAACTTTTTGCTGCAGACCACACCTAACGCCAATAATGACCTCTCCTGATAGGAGAGACATCCACTATCTCTCAAATCCTTCCTCCAAGGACACTTCAGGGAAACTTATCAGTGTTGATCTGCACTCTAGGATGTGCTGTTTTTAAACACAAACAAGAACAACAACAAAATCTACTGCCTTGCTGTGTGTGGATTCCACTTTCTGATTTGTAGTGTGGCAACACCAGAGAATTTTAAGATGAGAGTTTTGCAATCACAAAGAGAGCACTTAGTATTGCAATAAAAGGGCTGACTGGTGCGGAACCAGTCTTTGAAGAGGGCAGGTTCACTGAGGTAAGGAATTAACAGTGGGGCCTAAAGAAAACTACCAGGCTGGAGAGACAGGTGTGTTCATAAACGAAGCATTGTAGTTATATGTGTAAAAGCTCAGTGCTGAGTTACCAGAAGAGACCACACTGGAGAGATTCCTAGCCAAAGGAAGGGCACAATGAGGTGGGGATCCAGGAACCCAGACAGTGGAATAAGGCTACAGACTGGTGGTCAGGTATATATAAGTGATGTGTAGTTAGGGGAGAGCATTTAAGCCCACTGAAAAACCCTCTGTGAAATCCCTGTACATGCTGGATACATCGAGAATGATCATTTATAAGACTAATATGGTTTAGGTGGAAAGAGATGTATTAATTAAAGACACTGTATTAATTACCCCCTGCAAAAAGAAGGTAAAATTTTTCAATGCTCAAACTCGATGAACAATTTACATGTCTTGAGTGACTTCTATGGAAGGATGCAGATTTACATCAGCTCCTAAATGCAACTGATCTGTTTCAGTACTAGTTTGCATATTTAAAGTGATATAACCTCACTATGAAGCAGACTCCTTTTCCTCCTCTGGTGGCAGAACAGCAGCACGGCATAGAACTATTACCAGGGATTCTTCCGCTGTCATGGTGACACATTGTACTGTATGTTAAGAGACCGCTGAGGTCTTAAAGGTTGGTAGGCCTAAAATGAGATCTACTAGCTGTGTTTTGGTTTGTGGGTGTGTCTGTACAAATCCCATCATCCCTCTGCGCTGCCTGTGTGTTCTGCTCTTGAGAATAGGTCAAACCTTGAAATAGACAAGAATCTTGCCACCCCATCTCTTGTAGACCACTGAAAAGAGAAATTGACTTTTTATAATGTTCCAGGCCTCATTTTATGGAAACGATAGATTTTTTTCCTCCCTCTTTCCTAGGGTTAGATCAATTGGGAAAATAATTCTGAGTTAGGTTAAGTTTCAGGCCTATGAGGATTTGTCTACAGTGAAAAAAAATCCAACCCACAGTAGCAAATCTCAGATCCCGGGTCAACTGATTTGGGTTTGTGCTACAGTGCTGAAAATAGCCATGCGGAAAGTTCCTGCTCAGGCTGGAGATGTACTCAGCCAAGGGGGATGCATCTCAGAGCCTGACTCAGTTGACCCAGGCTCTGAGACTTGCTGCTATGGGTTTAGTGTGTTTTTGCAGCGTAGACAGGCCCTTAGTCATGACAGTATCCCTTTGCCTTGTTAGACACTTTTGTCTGACTCTTTTGATGCGTTTTCTTCTCAGATGTTAGAGCCAATAGCAGCCAACTGTTGTCATGAGATCTAAATCTTTGGGAAGGACACCTAAAACTATTACACTGAAAACTTGTGTCAGCTTTTTGGATCTCACTGATGGAGATAGCCCTTGAAGCAAGTCTCTTTACAAAATGATTCCTTCCCCCTTGTGTATTGCAGCCAATCTGTTGCTAGCGTGGGGATCGTATATCTGGTATTATGGACAAGGAAAATGTCCAGTATGTGCTAAAAGTAATTGGGTGTTCCGAACAGTGATGGGAGAACCTCAAAGGGCTAACAGGTTTGGACCAAATTGGAAACATCTTACTTAGCCTACATTTATCCCAACCTTTTAAAGTCTCTTTTTTTATCTGACTTTCCCATCCCCTTTTCCACATCCTCAACTTCTCTATCCTCATCCAAGGGAAAAAACAAATCCTTCTTCCTTCCCCTGGACACAGTCAGATCCCAACTATTATTGGGACTGGGTGGGAGGAAGTCTCTGAAGTAATTTTCTCTTCTGTGCTGCATCCAACAGCTCTAACCAAATGTTGCCTGTTGCAGCTTTCCTAAGGTCTGAGATACCTCAGAACACAATGCGAAGACAAACCCAGAATTTGTGGGAGTTAAAGATAACAGCTGATACAGCGGAGATTGTGAGAACTCGTGTAACCCCCAGTGACTCACAATCAATTTAAAAAAAGACAGAAGTTCAGAAATGCCACCCACCTGCCTCAACGGCTGGGGGAACTTAATGAGGCCAGTGGTGAAAGGGGACAGTCCCAGCAGTGAAGGAGGGAGACACTTGCTCAGGGATGCCCAGTAGCTCCTCCACTCTCTGGCAGTCTCTGGCACCCATTGGCAGTTGAGGGGGAGTCGTGTTGAGTGTCATTATTCCTCAGCTCCCAGGATTCACCTGGAGCTGGAACATGTGGTGCCTCTTTTGGCTCTGTTCCAGCATCCCCACCCAACCCACCTGAACTAGGAATGGGAACCCGGTCTGAAAGATGCTGTGTGTCTAACCGATCTCCTGTTTAGGGGGCAGAAGGGAATTTTTTCTTCAATGGGCCAACTGGCAGAGGACTGGGGAGTTTTTCACCTTTCTTGCAGCACCTTCAAGCCACTGTGGGTTAAGTAGGAATGTGCTTGGTACCTAGCTGAGGTGGTAATTCACCACAACTTGCAGCCAGCTTCCAGTGTGAGAATCAGATAAAAGACATTGAATTATGGTGATGGGCCTTCATTTCATAGAATAGGGTGATACCTTGTGGACCTCATGGGCTGAGGTCCTCACCCTTCTATACCTTCTTTCCCCCTTGCGGGGGGTGGTGGTGGTAGGACTCAGAACAAGGACAGTCCTGGGGGGTAGGCTGAGGACAGCCCACCCCAAGTTATGGATTATATGGTAGGAGCCCTATAAACCCCACATTGGAACCACTTAAGTACCTGCTATAGGGTAATACGGGTGATGGGCAGGGAGCGCTTCTCCCCTGGGTTTAAGTTTAATAAAACTTGCAGCTTGCCACTTAAAATCCACCCATGTGTCTATCGTCATTTCACCGCTATGTCCACATCAAAGGGGGTTCTTGAACTGCAGGGGACATTACACTGAGTTGTAACAAAAAGGCAGAGGCACTTGCAGGTCAGTAACCACTTTAGGTGAGATGAACTGTTATGACCTAAGCTGTGATTGACAAAAAATAGCTTTGAGATTTGGGCCTATTCTAAATTTTCCTTCCATCTGTTAGCACTAAAGGTATGCTTTTAGAGGTATGCTTTTAGAATTTGTTGGCCACTTTTACTGAGCTGTGCTGTTAAGTAATGTCAATGTGCGATGTATTTTTTGTTGATTTAGCTAGTACAGTGCTGTCTTAGCACTGAATTTTGTTCCTTTTTTTTCAGGCCATAAGAAACTTTGTTTGGCACCATGGACCTCACATTTCTGTTAACAGGTTCACTGCTGCCTCACACATCAGGTATGCGATAAGACACTCGTGCATTGGAGAGTACAGCACCTATAGGAAAAAGCTGGTGCTCAAAGAAAACAGCTGTCACTCAGGTGTCATACCAGACACCAGCGGGAAAGGAGTTTACTGTCAAATTGACCAAGCTGATGATTTGAAGTGACAATTTATAATTTGAGCTTTTTGAGCCTGATTCTGATTTCACAGACACCAGTTTGACTCCACTGACACCAACTCCTGATTTACACTGGTACAAGTGAGATCAGAATCAAGTCTCTTTGCAGCTGGTATAAAGTGGTGTAGCTCAACTGAGGTCTTCCCTGTAGTGCTGAACACCTACCCAATAGTGTGCATGGGAAGTGAAAGACAGATAGCATTGGCTAGGCCAAGCACAGTGAATGGTATTCCCCTTTCACTGATGCCAATGTCAATTAAGAGTAACTCAATTAAAGTCGGATCAGACCTAGTGTGGGCAAAGTTAGTGCAAGCTTCCCTGTTCTGCGCTTCAAATGCACGTGAGTCATGACTTGCAACTTTCCAGCTAATCAATTCCTGAACTTCTCTTGAGCTATGACAGACAGTCACACTGAATTAGACCAAATAGTGCAGTGGTTTTATGATACAGAATAGGAGAATCGGAGGAGACAAAACATTCATTCTCACTTTTGAGCTAAGGCCTCAATCCAACTCCCACTGAAGTTAATGAAAAGGATTATGTCTACTTCAAAGGAAGCTGGAGCGGGCCCTAAATAAGGTTCTGAATTCAGGGTTCTAGATGTCAAAGACTAGTGTGTAACCCACTGAAACTCAGTCCTGATTTAGAAACAGAAAAACATCAGCAGTACTTTCAGGCTGGGGAATGGACAAGAAGGATAGCCGTGCGCTCAGTAGTGACCACTCTAATTATGCAGCCAGTTTTACTTTTAATAATCTCTAGAAAGGTAGCCGAGATCACACACTTATTTTATACAATAATTAACAAAACAATCATTATTTTCAGAGTGCCAGCATCTTAAATTCTAATGATTTTTATCTACACACAAGAGAGGTTAACTAAGGCACCACAGACCACTTTCTGCTGGCAGCAGTAAACAAATACCTCCAAGAAATCCCCAAAACAGAATCCATTTGATAAACTGGCCCTCATAAATACCACCCCATATTTAGTAGCTTCATAGATTTTAAGGCCAAAAGGGACCATTTATGATGTGGTCTGTCCTCCTCCATAACACAGGCCACAGAATTCCACCCAGTAAGTCCTGCATCAAGACCATAATTTCTGGTTGAGCCATAGTATCTTCTAGAAAGCCATTCAGTCTTGATTTAGAGGCTTCAAGTGATTGAAAATCTACTACAGCCCTAGGTAAGTTGTTCCAGTGGTTAATTACCATCTCTGTTAAAAATGTGCACCTTATTTCTAGTCTGAATTTGTCTAACTTCAGCTTTCGCTCCTTTGTTCAAGCCTAATAAATTGCTTTTTATTTGCTCACCTACCCCTAGAAGAAAACATTTTAAAAAGTGATTCATGATTTTGGGTGCCTCCATCTCTGGGTGCTCATTCTTGAGACCCTTTTACAGGTCCTGATTTTCCAAAAGTGCTGAGCACTCATTCTCTGAAAAGCAGGCCCTTTTAAGGTATCTCAAGTTCAGCATCCAAAAATGAACACCAAAAATCACCAGTTACTTTTGAAAATTGTGGCCATGCCCTTTTTATATGCGTGCATGTGCACGCATGCATTCTGGTAGCTTCTCACACATGTTTTGTCTATCCTAACCTATAGATAGGCCTGTGGAGAGCTAAACTTTATTCTGAGACAAGTATCCCTGACTTCTGCAGCAGACTAAAACTTCTACAGCAGTTTCTGAAGCAGTTTCATTCCACATTCAAAACTGGAGGGTGTTTAATGAATTAAATATGAAAATGAGTAATCCAGTCAGCACAGCAGCCCTTGCGTTATTGACTCAGTCTTAATTTCAGTTTTTCTTATGCTTGTTTTTAACATGTTGCCAATTTTTGGACTGACAACACAGAGGGGACTGCAGAATAGATGGTGAGACACAGGTGAGTAGAGAAAGCACCCATGCTTTAACCCCCACAATGTATACACTACACTGCTCTCTAATACCCAAGCACTGCCTCCCATGTCTACACTGCTGTTTTTAAGCAGTGCAGTGTCCTGCTGCCTCCCTGCTGCCAGAGACTTCCCCCTCCTTCTCCCCCCCCCCCCCAGCAATGAAAGGCTCTAGCAGGGAGATGCAATGGGGAAAGGCTCCAGCAATGGGGACGCTGCAGGGAAAGGCTCCAGGAAAGGCTTTCCCCACTGCCTTCCCCACTAACTGAGCCTTTCACTGTGCTGTGTAGCTACATATGCAGTGCCGGTACTCTACATGCCGCTGTAGGTGTAGACATAGTCATAGAAGTTGTCAGGGGATAAGCTGGAGGGTTTGTCAGCTGGGTAGCGGTTAGTTGGTGGTTTTGGCATCTGGGGAGGAGTGGAAGGTATCTTGGGGCTGTGGGATATACACATTAGATGCTTTGTTCTGCTAATATGATCAGCAGAGAAACAGTTAACATTATTAACAGGTATTGTCCTCTTTAGGTTTCAGAGTCCACAACCAGAGCTTTTTCAGACATTGCTTCCAATTTTGCAGCTGTAGGCGCCCCTGTCTGGTCATGCTCCATTGCTGAATAGCATGGAGTACAAGCTGCTTTGTGGTGACTGAAGGTACAATTTTTTAAACACATCATTGACACAATGGGACTTGGGTGCTTTTGAAAATCTCACCCTGAGAACGCCATGAGACTTGAGTCCCCTAAGGAATCAGGATCTCTATTCTTCCACCTCAGCCATAGCTGAGGCATATCACAGCTTCCCCCTTGTCGGGTTTAACAGGAAACCTCCAGCTACTGTTCCTCTAACTGCTCCCACAAACACACAGCAGTCTGGACATGTTACCTATTTCCTCCCATGCCACACTTGTATGTCTCCTTAGCTGCTCCCTTCCCTCCTGTGAATCATGGAACAGATGTTTGGAGAAAGTCCTACACGGGTTCTCAGGCCTCGTATCCAGGCAGCCCAGTTCAAAGGCTTCAGAAGGCCCCCATGTAAAATATGTGCTTATAGCAACCCTGAAAATGCCTTTCTGAAGTGGATGGGGGCAGTACACATCTCTCGGGACAAGTGTTTCTGGCTTCCTGCAATCTCAGGAAGACCACACTGCACCATTTACATTTACCACCCTTTTAAAGGGTTCGCTTCACAAACATGAGGCCTGGATCTGTACTCTTATCTTTAGGAGAAAAGCAAAGCCCAGATTCCGCAGCAAACTCTGTGGCTGAGGAACCACTTAATGCAGAGGCCCCAGGTCACAGCGAGACCTAGAAAGTGGCAATGTTCCTTACACTATAGTACAAGAGTTGCACACATTGTTGCGGAGGGGTCTCACAGCTGCCTGGCAAGTTAAGAAGGACTGAATGTGTCAGATACTTACTGCAGCTAGTTTAGTCTTTACTTTGGGTCTAGGCCAATACAGCTTTAATGTAATGGGGCAGATCCTCAGCTGCTTAAATCATCAAAGCTTCACTGAAGACAATGGAACCACAGTAATTCACTCCAGCTGAGGATCTGCCCTAATGTCTTCTTCACCGTCAGACAATACTGAAACAAATACATTAAAAGCTGCCATCACAAACCCCTGCTCCAGAACCTCTAGGCTTGAACCTCCCCTGCTTATGGGTCTCTTTCTCTCCACTGCCCCACCCTTCAGCTCCACACTCCAGGAGGTGAAACCGAATACAAGCAATTGTGACTCTGCAGTTTGTGTGTCATATTGTAACTGGGTTTCCACATCCTCCTCGCACTGTTGTAAAAGCACTCGAAGAGGAAGAAGTGCAAAATAATGAAATATAGGAATGCAGGAAAAGAGGAAGCAGCAGAGACACAGCAGCCCAACCGAAATGCTAAGAATTATGGAGAAGTGACAGAAAGGGAAGCACAGACCAGGAATTGCACTCGGTGGCTTAGCAAAAAAATAACAAAAACAATTTAAAAAAAAATAAGCTTGGCTTTTCTGCCTCTAAATCAACCTTTTAAATTAAGACTCCTGTTTGGCTTTCTCTGGCTTTATTTATTTCATCTAAAGACAGTTACCGAATTGTGAAAATTCTGCACACAGATGGAATTGCCCCCAAAATAGGTGTTGATATAATGGGGCTTTGTAAAAATCTTCAAATGAGGGGGAAGAACAATTTGAGGAGGGCATAACAAGAAGGAATAGAGAGAAACTCAAAAGAAAATAGCTCAGAATGTCTAGTTTAAATTTTTCCAAGGGTGAGAAGGGTCGATTGGACAATGGGTTCCTTTGCTGGAGGTGGCCATTGAGGAGATGGAGCAGAGGAGTTTAGGAGACAAGATTAAACACTGGCAAGGATTGGCCTATTGGGCCATCATGTACGAGTGCCAGCGGGTGAAGCAGACAACTTAGGAAGTCCTTCCAATGAGATAATGTACAATTCTGTCCCACTACTTCAGAATGAAACTTGCCGACAGCAGAAAGGGTTTTAAAATTCATATGAAGCGTTTTCTCTTCTCCATTTGCTGGCAGAAGAGTCACAAAATAAAATACAAACCTCCTTTACAACCAGATCCAGCAGCCCGTGCTTAGTTTTTACTCTCTCTAGCTCCCACTGACTTTAACAGGAGTCTGCCGGACTAAGGGTGGAGTAGAACTTCAGGACCTGACTAAGGCAAGCTGACTTGCAGATTGCTTTACGAGTATAGTGGTGACACACTACATGTAAATGAAGGCAGGACATGGCATGACAGAAGTATACCAAAAATATATGGGGGCATATTTAGTTACTCTTTACTGGGTAAAAAGCCATCCTGCTGGGGCAAGCTCGCTCAAAGCCATCTGTGACCAGTCCTCTATGAGGAGTGAGGAGAAATGGACAGAGCAGACGTAAAGCAAGGGGGGGCGGGCTGTGAACTGCAGAGATGGGTCAGAACAGGCTGGCATGAAGTGATCAGGTGGAGGAGCCACGGGATCTACGCATTCTTGGATCTGAGCACCAAGAACTCCTACAAAGGGAATGTCAAGAGGCAATGGCTGCATTTCAGTCCTAAAACGTGCCTGTGGGTAGGGAGAATGTCATCTGGTTCCCTCAACTCATGTTTAGTTCCAGGCACAAAGCTCATTTATTCTGGATTTGTACAGGAGGAGGGATGAATTGCGCCTAATGTGTATTAGGTAGGGGAGGGACTTGGAATTTTATCTTATTTCACCTGTTTATTTATCTACTTTGTTCTGTATTATGTTGTATCAGCTTATTCCTTTAGCCTTTAAGATCAGCTGGAGATCTGATCTCTTTCACCTACTCTACAGTGCTTTCTAGCCTTATCTTTACTGTAAAAGCAACAATAGAAACATCAAAACAACAGAAATGATAACTGTATTGTTGATTTTGTCATATTGTCACTACCTATATACTGGCATACAAGCTATTTATTCATTGCATTTTTTGACAGTGATGGCAGATATGACAAAACTGAAAGGAAAGTAAATAATGCTCCGTGAGAGTGTGAGTGATTTTTACAGGTTTCTGGCAGCTCAATGTCACTTAGACATTTTGAAGGAGGGTTGGCATACCTTTGGGCGTGAGGCATAGGACCTGACTCTGCTATCAGTTTTGACACCCGGTTTGACTTCAGTGGAGTTACTCCTGGTTTACACCAACGTAAATAAAAGAAAAATCAGGCCTACATCTGTTTTAAATACAATTCCTTGTAAAGAAAAAAAAAAGTACTGTAATATGTAACTAAGCTATCAATATTCTCCTTAGCAAAAGGATATTATTTCTCCATTTAATTTTGGACAAAAGATAGCAAGCAAAAGAGGCAGAATATTCTTGCTTTCCTGCCAGGACAGTGCTAAGGCCATTTATCTTTAGAGCAGTACAGCTGTTAAATTTTTTTAAAAATGGAACTTTGGGCTCTGCTGGGAAGGGCCAAGAGGCTCCTGAACACACATGAAGGAATCAGTGGTTCTATGCATTATCACTGTGGGTTATCTGGTCAAGGAAAAACTTTGTAGGGGGATTTTCACACTGATGAAAACTTGGAAAAGGAGAACATTGAAGTAACCATCGAAATGGACATTCAGGGGTCAGGGACTGTCTTCACTTCTTTTTGTGTTGATAACGTTACTTTACCTTTTAACAAAAGCCTTCTCTCTCATAGCCCATAGTCTCCTGCTTGATCCTGCAATGAGCTTTACTGCGTGCCAGACTTTGACTTCAGGGAGGAAGGAGAGTCTAGGCGATAGGGCAATGAACTTGGACTTGGACTCAGACTCAGGAAATCTAGGTTCATTTCTTAGCTCAGCCACAGACTTCCTTTGTGATCATGGGAAAGTCACTTAATCTATCGTGTGTTTCACTTCCCCATCTGTAAAAAATGGGGATTATTGTTTCTCCAATGAAACTCAGCGGGACTTAAGTTCCAACATCACTTAGGCCCAGATACTCAAAAGGTATTTAAGTGCCTAACTCCTATTGAAAGCAAAAGGAGATAGGTGCCTAAATAGCTTTGAGGATCTTGGCCTTAGGCACTTCTGAAAAGCTCAGCCACTATGTTTTGAGGGCTAGACAGTATCTTGCACTACAAAGCAGCACAAGGGCAAAAAACACACCTTTTACTCCATGCACAATACTCCCACATTACTTGTCTATGCATAGGGTGACCAGACAGCAAGAGTAAAAAACCGGAACGGGGGTGGGGGGTAATAGGAGCCTATATAAGAAAAAGCCCCAAATATCAGGTCTGTCCCTATAAAATCAGGACATTTGGCCACCCTATCTATGCATCAGGGGACAAAGTGGGTGGTGTGATCCACCACAAAGCACCAACTGACCTTTGCTCCAGGGGGAGATGTAATCTACTACTGGTCAAGGGCAACAGGCAGTTTACTTCTCCCCTGGAGTGCTGGGGGAAGTAGGGAAGGAAATAATGACTTTTTGAGTTGTAATTTCTTTTCTAGGCTGCTCCTGCCCTGCCCTCTACTTAGGGTGAAATGTAAAGTCTCAGTTTTAACCTACGGTTAACAAAAAATGAAACAAAACTGAACCATCCTGAGAAAAATTTGCACAGTGCCGCCTTTCTCCAAAACATATTTTTACTGTCCCCATGCTTTGCAGTAGCCATGACAGACGTTCTTAGCGGTCAAAGAAAAAAAGAGGCTCAAACTGCACCTTTATTGTAGGAAATGACTAACCACTAAAGTGCATGTTATCTCCAGGTCGGCTCTTGAAGCATTTCTCATGCTGAAACATGCATGTTTCAAATTCAGTTATGAGATGTGAAATCTCACTCCAAAAACAAATGGTCAGCGTGTTTTTATTCTGTAAGCAACTTTCACACCCTCCATAGCCTCAAAAGCACAGTAGCAAAGATAGGCCTAGACCAAAACACGCTCCTTCAACTTCAATCAATTTGGGCCTACATCCAAAACTTCACATCTCTACAAAATGGGCCTGTTTCATCATTGCATTGTGCCTCCTTTATGAGGGTAACTCCACTGAGTCACAGACTTAACACTGGAGTAATGCCGTGGTGAATCAGGCACAGGAGTTGTTAACATTCCTCCTCTCCTCCCAAAGTTAGAGTGATATAGTAAATTGCTTCTCTGAGTAACTTTCAGCTACTAGCAGCTCAGATACTTAAAAACTGCAAAATAAATGAGGGGTTTGCAGGATATATTTAACTTGACTTACAAACTTTTATTTTACCTGATTCATAGAGCAGAAAGGACCGTTGTGATAATGCAGTCTGATCTCTTGTATAACACAGGCCATAGAACTTCCCCAAAATAATCCACTGGTGCTATTTATTTTGCTTCCACATATAATGAAATTGATATTTATTCTGTGCTATATTTTTAGATCCAAGGATATTCTTACTCTCTGAATTTTTAGGCCATATTGTTTTAAACAAAACTAAGTTCTTGTAACGTCTCATGTCAAACCACTGCATACTGGAATGGAGACTCAAAGTTTTTCTGTTGCCTCTGTTGGAGAGACAGGCAATTATATTGTAAGATCTTTGGGGCAAGGACAATCTTTATGTTGTGTGTATGTACAGGGTCTAGCACAGTGGAACCCTGATCCATCATTGGGGTCCCTACATGTCATTGCAGCACAAATAAATAACACAATTTTAGATAAAAGGTACTGTCAACGTCTTAATCTGCCCCCAGCAATTGTTCAGGGCTGAAATCTTGCATAAACAATGAGATATTGAAAAGATCAAGGGGAGTAATTTTATCCAGCTAATAAACATATTGGATATGCAACTATGCACAGTCAAAACAAGTTCTGTATTGTGACAGCCATGAAGTGAGTGATCAAAATCTGGCCATCTACCTTTTGCAAGCGTTCATGATGTGTTAAGATTATCAGCAAAGGCGTTTCCTGCTCTCCTAGCTTTTATGGAATCTTCAAAAATGTCTAGCAGACAAAGTTTTTGTCAAACTTCCTGTCAGCTCTTAGTTGCACGCTTCATATAGCATGTGGGGGCCATTAGCTTGCCTGAGTCTTTCTGTGACTTTTTAAAGCATCTGCTCAGTGTATTTTTTAAGGTAAATTACAACATTTGAATTTGAAACAACAAGCATCATGTATCAATTTCAGGAAACAGGATTTTTTTTTCTATCAGCTGTCAATTTAACTGCCTTCAGTTTTCACCAATATAACATAGCCAATATAACCAAATTTATACCTACAAGCATACAGATCATTGGTGTAACTAATAATAGACTGCTTGCTTATACATCCAAAATATTGTCATGATTCTGCAAACACTAAAACAGGTGAGTAAAATGAATGGGAGCAGCACCATTAAAGTCAAGATCTGAGAACAGGTAGAATAGGATCCTATCAAACATCATTCGTGTGAGACTCGCTTTTGCTGCTCCAGAAGGACAGCTCACATTTGACTGTTTTTCTCCTAGGACCTTGTCATAGTGTGTTAGAAAAGCCATTTGTCTGGAAAGTTAGACTCTTTCCAGGACAGATAAAGTACAACTCCTACACTGCTTAACCAAATCAAAAATAGTAGTTGCACCCAAAATGTATGTACTTTCCTTTCCTTGAAAAGTAAAAAAAAAAAAAAAAACCCTAGCAAATACATTCCTATGTCAGTCCAATATTGCTTCAAATGGCTTGTAAGGTCACTGCTGATCCAAACCCACAAAGAAGTGATACTCAGTCCTCAACATGCAAAATTCTCATGCCAGCACCTAGCCAGAGTAGCTGGGTTGCGGTGCTGGACAGCTGAATGTGGTGAAAAGCCTTTTCTACCAGCTGCAGAACAGCTCCAGGGAGGCTACTACTTCCTATCAGCTCAAGCAAACTTTCACACCCTTGATGTACCCACAGTGCAGTGTGGAGTACAAGAAGATCCATGAAGCAAAATATCTTCTTCCTCTCATCATCTGAAGACAGGTATGACTGAAGAGCGAATTTGGGCTACATAATCTTTATTACTAGCGCTGATGGCTAAGGGCTTGTCTGGACCAGAAACCATTGTGCTAGGTGCAGTACAAATACAGACAAAAGACATTCCCCTACCCCAAAGGGCTTACAATCTAAGAGTAAGAGAAGAGGCAATAGATGCACACAGACAGACTGACAGGGGAGTACACAATGAGACAATGTTGGTCGGCATGATAGGTAGTGGTCATCTCAGCACACCACAACCTAACCTCTGTCAATTTCTTTGTAGGCCTCATAGAATCATAGAAATGTAGGGGTCGAAGGGACCTCAAGAGGTCACCTAGTTCAGTCCCCTGTGCTGAGGCAGGACCAGGTACACCTCCAATGATAGGGATTCCACAACTTCCCTTGGAAGCCTTTTCCAGAGCTTAACTATCCTTGTAGTTAGAAATTTTTTCCTAATATCTAACCTAAATCTCCTTTGCTGCAGATGAAGCCTGTTATTTCTTGTCCTACCTTCAGTGAACATGGAGAACAACTGATCACTTTTCTCTTTATAACAGCTCTTAACATATTTGATTCTCATTTTGTAGTGCATTTGACTTTTTTCTACCTAAGTGTAGTACTTTGCACTTCTCCTTATTGAATTTCAAATTTTTGATATCAGACCAATTCTCCAGTTTATCAAGGTCATTTTGGAATTCTAACCCTGCCCTCCAACTTGCTTGCAATCCCTCTCAGTGTGTGTCATCTGCAAATTTTATAAGCATACTTTCCATTCCATTACCAACATCATTAATGAAGATATTGAATAGTACCAGACCTAGGACTTCCCCCTGTGGGACCCCACTGGATAAATCTCCCAGTCTGATACCAAATACTTTGAATATGGTGTTTCAACTAGTTGTGCACGCACTTTACAGTAATTTATTCTAGACCACATTTCCATAGTCTATTTATGAGAATATCATGTGGGATTGTGTCAAAAGCCTTACTAAAATCAAGATATATCATGTCTACATCTTTCCCCGATCCACTATGCCAGTAACCCTGTCAAAGAAGGAAATTAGGTTGGTTTAGCATGATTTGTTCTTGACAAATCCATGTTGGTTATTATTTATCATTCTATTATCCTCTAGGTTCTTACAGATTTTTTAATAGTTAGTTCCAATATCTTTCCAAGTATAAAAGTTAAACTGACTGGCATAGCAGTCCCCAGATCCTCTTTGTCCCCTTTTTCAAAGGCAGGTACTATGTCGGCCCTTCTTCAGTCCCGTGGGACCTCACCCTCAATGAGTTCTTAAAGATAATCACTAATGGTTCCAAGCTCACTTCAGCTATTTCCTCAGGTATCCTAGGGAGAATTTCATGAGACTCAGCCCACTCGAAAACATTTAACTTATCTAAATATTCTTTAACCCATTCTTTTCCGATTGTGGCTTGCATTCCTTCCCTCTTGTTGTTAAAATTAATTATGCTAAAACATCTGGTTACAATTAACCTTTTTAGTGAAGAATGAAATAAAATAGTTATTAAACACCTCCAGCTTCTTGATGTCATCAGTTATTAGCTCTCCTTCCCTCTAAGTAGCGAACCAGCACATTCATTCGTCTTTCTCTTGCTCCTAATGTACTTACAGAAGCTCTTCTTATTCTTTTTTATGTTCCTTGCTAGTTGTAACTCAGTTTGTGCCTTATCCTTTCTGATTTTGTCTCCACATGCTAGTGCTAGTCTTTTGTACTCCTCCTTAGCCATGTGTGCATCTTTCCACTTTCTGCAGGGTTCCTTTTGGATTTTTAGGTCATTAAAAAGCTCCTGGATGAGCCATATTGGTCCTTTACTATTCTTCCTCATGGCATAGGAAAGTTGCAAGGAGGGGTTTGAAGGAGAGCAGTGAAGTGGCTTTATGGACGTTTATGCACAGATCCTCCAAAGCATGAGGGACAGCACTGGAGAAAGCACAAAGGGGCTTGTTTAAAAATCTAACAAGTGGGAAATAGAGGCTGGCATCACTGGCCAACTGAAGGCAGAAGTACACCTTTCAATACTGAATGAGAGATGATTGGTATAGTGGAGATAAGCCATGAAGGGCCTTGAAAGTGAAGACAAGTAGCTTATGTTTGATGTGATAGAGAAAAGGGAGCCAGTGGAGGGATGCAAAAAGAGGTGTGATATGGCCAAAGTGACAATCTAGGAGAATGATCTTGACAGTAGCATTCTGAACTGATATGAGCAGGGCAAGACTGCATTTGTCAAGGCCAGAGAAAAGGATGTTGCAGTAACCTAGTGGGTTTAGCTGAACAGGAACAAAGTACTCTTGTTCCGGAATACAAGTGTCCATACATGGAGTTATTCTGGAACAACTGTGTGTGTGTGTAGACAAACCCTAAGCCAGAAGCAACCCAGTTAGATTCTCAGAGTCCAATGTGAGTGTTTGAGGGCTGGCCATTAGAAAACTATCTTTTTACTTGTAAATTAAGCAAATTTGACCTGGAAGTCACAGACAAAAATATGGAACATCTATTTTTACACAGTCAATTTTTCTTATACTAGAACTGCATTTTAAGGCTGTATTTTCACATGAGGCTTTGAGATTAGATGCCCGACTCCCATTCACTTTCAGAGGGATTTGGCACCTAATTCCCTTAGGCTCCTTTGAAATTCTCAGTCATTATTATTATTTTTATAATATCACAGTAGCGCCTGAAGCCCCATTGTGCTAGGCAAACACACAGCAATAGTCCTTAGCCTGGAGAGTTTGCCATCTAAATTGTCAAAAGATGGGTCATCTGTTTCTTCCAATTTTTACCACAAATGGAAACAGAGTTCCCAGCAAAGTCACTGTGTGCATGCACTCAGGCATCTGAGGGTAAAATGTTGCTCTCACATGGTCCCAGAGGGGAGACAGAGGAAAACGTTAAGAGTTTCATTTTCTCTGGCTCATCTTTTACATCAAACGAATGTGCAGTGCCTGTTAGTACTGCAGGAGCGCAGCCCGCTGTGGGAAACCTTCCCAGCAGGTCTTGTGAAATTGCTTCTGCCGATGCAAATATGCTATTTGCTAGAGCTACCCAGAGCTATCTGATGAACTCCCATCATATGCCTGAATGTGAAAAACACAACCCACAGCCCAGAATGTGTGGATCACTATGTTCTCAGGAAGTACGCAAGTAACATAAGTACTTGCGCTCTGTCTCACTGGCGGGGAGTTGTGGGGGGGAGATCACACAGCAAACACCAGGCCTCACACAGGAACGCTGGGGTCTGCTTTTTGCTCAACTAGCCTAGGCTTTGTGAAGTGCTGTATTTTGCACCAACCTGTAGGTCCCCTGCACTGTATTGGAGGTGGTTCCTTAAATATCACATACATTTTCTGGGACTGGAGAATAGAAACATTGTTAACTACTACTACTTCTGTTCAGAGTTGTTCTTTATTTTAATTGCTCTTTCATATTCAATTGCTTAATCCATTATTGAAACATCTCTTACGTTATCAAGCTAGAAGGCATGCATCAGCTTTTACTGGGAAGCGTATGTCAAACAGGAGATACAAGATATTGTATCTGTATTTTCTATGTGATTGTTTTTTCAACATGATACGGATATCCCTCAGTTCCAAGGACAAGATGCCTCAAAAAGTATTAGTGTGCATTACTAAATTTGCTATCAGATGATAAAAAAGTAAAAAATTAGACTTAATGATCTAAAAAATTATATGCTAAGAGCTGAATATGCTGAACTAACCCTTTAAAGTTTCATTAACTTGCCCTTCTGTCTCTCATAGAGTCTCTACTTGATTGACACTCTAGGTAACAACTTTAAGAAGTAAAGCACACTTGCCAGTCAGTGAGTTAGCACCTGAGTTTGTGTATACTTAGGGGATAATCCTGCTCCCAATGAAGTAAACTGCACAATTACCCTTCACTTCAGTTGGGTCCAATACAGGAGTGTGGCACCTCTTCTGACAAAGGCCCACATCTTGCCCTTCCACCCATAAACCCTATCTGTGGGAAGGAAACAGGGCACCCAGGAAACTAAGTGCAATGTCCACCTATTGCTACTCTCTGGGGCCTTGGAGATGGCAAGGGCTAAACCTATGGAGTCATGGTATCCATGGAGAACTCTGTTCCCAATCCCTTGGATCCTAGGGAATCTGTGGGCTGTTCTGCAGGCTTCCACCTTCAACAGCACACCTCCCTTGGGAGTCATGATGCCACAGGATGCCCTCCATCCTCTAACTGTGCAGTAGATGCTGCAGAGAGGACTCTGATGGTCTGGTTGTCCCGTCACTTACACTAGTATAACTTCAGACTTCAACAGAGTCACTCACTCCTGATTTACACTAGTGTGAGTGAGAGGAGAATCAGGCCCTCAGAGTAATGCTGCCTTTAATGACTAACTTAAATCCATGTAGCAGAGTATAGTGCTCAGAGGCAAGAAGAAAGAGGGACTTGTGAAGATGAGGAGGACAGGGTGTGCAGCATGCTACGTTGATTTTGTTCCTGTCTTTGTAAGACTTTTCTGGCCCATTTTATTTTCGTACTCTCTTCTGCTGCTCGCAGGACAGTGTTCATGGGCACACTGCATTTACACAACCTCTGAGAGATGCAATGAATACGAAACTAAAAACTAAACATATTCTCCCCAGCTCCTGCCCACTTCCCAATTGGAATTTACACTGCTAGCTCTGTCAGATTAGAAGGGATACTGTCAAATTAGCAGCAACTAATCTTTTCCTCTCCTGTGTTTGAAAAAAATCTGTTTTGTTATTTGTATTTATTTTGCAAAATGCATACTTCAGTGCTCTTTGTTCTTTAAAAAATTGCTTGAAGCCTGTCCTCAAGAGAAATCCTACACCAATAAATCTCTGTATGTGTGATTTGACTTTAAATGTATATAATGTAGCCTTGTGTGGGTGTGGGTGTATTTACATACATTTACACAAACACCGAATAGTGTTTCTATACATAAGTGTGTGTGTGTACACATGAGAGAGAGAGAGAGAAAGAGAGAGAGAGAGAGAGAGAACTCATGCATGGTGGAGTAACATACAGTGGCTGGTTCGGAAACACTGCTGTTTCAAGCTTCCAGGGGGGCACCATAAAAACAAATAAAAAAAATAAATAAAAATGAGGATTTTTAAACTAAAAGTATCTCGGCACTGGCCCTGTAACACCAAAGGCTCAAACTTGTACTGTAGAAATCAGTCTCTTTCATAGCATGGAGGGAGACCTGTTAATGTGTAATTACAGAACTAACAAAATGAGACATTTCCTGCACTGTTTTGCAAGGAGTAACAAATTCCAGTTAACATCACAATAAGCCCATGCTAGGATACCAATTTCACTAGAATCTACTTGCAACGCTGTGGTAAGATTAAGCAAATGTGTTCATACCGCAGGTAATACCTCATTACCATTAATTATTCCATGCCTTCTGCATGTGATGGGCTATTGAAATCTTCTGTTAGTGTATTAACATTTGTTATACTTATTTCGACAGTTGTGTGTTCAAACAGGCAGCAACAAAACAAGACAGAGAAGTCCAATTCCCACTTCATTTTTAGAACAATGTTGCTCTAGACCTGCAGTATAAACATGCTCCAGCAATCCCCTTAGTTCAGCAGCCCTTTTCTAATTCCAGCAAAGTGATGTTTCAGTGATAAAATTGTTCAGATTCTGGGAGAAAGGCTCAGTCCAGGTACAGAAAGGAAAGTGCAAGTGTCCTTGTGATACAGTAGTACGAACTAACCATGGGGGAATCCTACAGCATTTAGTCAAAATCCCCATGCAAGCCACTGCTTCATTGGCTTGCAGTGGAAACCTGAGTGAGCTGTGCACTCACAGTAACCAATGTACGGCAGAAGCATGAGGAATGTGGGGAGGGAGGTCAAGGGGGTCTCAGATGAAGCAGAGTGATTTGCAGTTGGCTGGCTCAGGCCAAAAGGGGAGCAAGGCTGGCCAGGGTGGGGACATGGCCAATTCAGTGCATTCCCCAGTCAGCCTGCACCATCAAGGCTCCTATGAAACCCAGCTGCAAATCAAAACCGTTCTCTCCAGCCAAATGTCTGCTCTCTCCCAAGGGTGAATTCTCTCAGGGCCCACCTATAGGCAGTAGGGTAGACTCCAGCCCACTGACCTTGCAGTAAGAAGAGTAGGATTATACCTATCAGTTTACTTTTAGTGGGGATCTCTTTACATGCACAGGAAGAAACACGCAAGGGTCTTCTCTGAAAAGACTCTGTCATGTGGGCAGACTGAAAATTTGTTTACAAGCTGTTCCACTTTGCATTTAGCTGTGACACTCAGAGTACCTTACCCAGAACTGAAGAGCTCTCTGCGACTCAAAAGCTTGTCTCTCTCACCAACAGAAGTTGGTCCAATAAAAGATATGACCTCACCCATCTTGTCTTTACAAAAAAGAGACTGTTCCGTGTGAACGAAACAGGCTTAGTGATATTCCTTGGCTGGCAATGCTCATTTCAGTGCTAATGAAGACTTTCTGCTTTAACATCAACTACTGATGCCACTTGCAAACACTGAAACATATATTTACCACAGGAATTACATGCATATAACCCAGTTCACACCACACTAAAATGCAAATGTAACTTGAAAGGGAAAGGACCAGCCTTTCACTCCCCAAAATTGTGCCAGGATTCAAAATTAAGACACAGATCTCCTGGCTTAAACAAAACAACAAGAAGAAGCAAACATTTATAAGTCTGGAAGTTCACATCCATCCAAGTGGGGATGTTTGCTGCTCACAGCCTGTTGTAAATACAGGATGATTTTAAGTGATGAAATATGGACAATATTTTTTCTTTTTTTATAAATTGCAACACATGCTGAAAGCATCTCCAAATTCACTTAAAGCACACCTTTCATTTCCCTAGAAATTTCTGTTAGGTTATTAAATTCTAATTTCTGTTAAAGCTCCTTTTCAAATAAATAAATAAAAAGAAAGGCTCATCTCCTTTCACATAATAGTCCAGAGCAAACAAGGTTACTGAAAACTTTGTAAGAGCAACTTCCTCAAAAGATATATTTTCCAGGGCAGAAAATAGGGTAGAAAATTTGGCTTACAATTTAAGTTCTACTTACACGTTTTAGTGAGTACATGAGTCTCTTCTGCTTTTAAAATTCTCTGGTAGCTCACTTTAGAGAGTGGAAGAAAAATTCTGACTAAACTGGGGTGGAGGGGAGCGCAGGAGAGGAGCAAAAGTGACAGTTGGCAACCAAAATTTGGATTTATTTAAACATCTCTCTGCTCAGTAGGAAATTAATGGCAAATTAGCTGTCTGCTTTATAGACAGAATTGTCTACACGTCCAGGGTAACATTTTCAAAAGTTCCTAAGACCTAGATCCTCAAAGGTATTTAGGTGCCTCGCTCTCAGTGATTCCAATGGGAGTTAGATGCCTAAATACCTTTGAGAATCTGGGCCCGCGTGACTTAGGAGCCTATGTCCCATTTTCAAAAATGATATAGTTAGGCACCTCAAGCTCATCGACTTCAACAGGAGTTAGACCACTAGGCACTTCTGAATATCCCACGAGGCATCTTTAGGCATCAAAATACCTTCAAAATGGTGTCCTAAGTCACTTTTGAAAATGTTATCCCTAATCTAAAAATGTAAATGAAACAAGGAAATAGCAGCAAACTGGAAAAAAAAACCACTGAGTACTACCCTGATATTTAGTTTTCCCACATTCATCTTTACAACATAAAATTCCGTCTTTGTGGGTAGGAGTGGCAGGGGGAAGCCTGTAATGTTAGGTAGCGCATGTGCAGCTTTTTACTGCCTGCTTCTTCTTCTTCTATCTTATGCATTCCAGAGTGTATATAACTGAGGTCAGAGCTGGACTTTCTACAAGTTGTTTCCTGAAGCCATGACTCTGGTGAACAGGTTCCTTTTAGCTCACAAGTCAGCTGCCTGTTCTCTTCACACTATCTCTATAACTAAAAGTCTCATTGGTTTGCAATGAAAAGAGCAAAAAGTGTGCTGCTAGGAATTCAACCTTCTGCATTCAGTGCACAATTTCCCTACAGGGATCCATCTTGATTAGGGTTGGAGAGGACTTCAATTAACAGAACTGGAAAGATCCAGGGACACATTTCTGTCCCACTGAACTCAGCGAGCTTTTGTTATGGACTTTATGGGATCAAGAATTTAGAAAAGGAAACCGGAATAAATAAATGAGCTTTTCTTTTTCCCCTTCTTGATCAGAGATTTAACGCCTGCCTACATTGGGGAAATTTGCAGCTACCCTGACATGGTGCACTGGTGCAAACCACTAATGGAGACACACTGCCCTGGAGCAACTTATTGTAATCCTGGTGCAAGTGCAAGCTCCATTTTGCTTTGGTGTAGCACATCTATATTAGTGGTTTGCATCAATACAACTACATCAGTGCCAATGCCCCTGATGTACACAAGCACTAAAGGTCAGAGTTTCAAAGGTATTTAGGCCCCTAAAGATGCAGATAAACACCTAGGGGGAGTCTCAAAAGCAATGGTGCTTACATGTCTAGGCACTTTTGAAAATCCCACCAGGCACCTATCCAAACTTTTAGGGGCCTGCATACCTTTGAAAATCTGGCGCTAAGTTATGCAGTGCAACTTTAGCCCAAGTTACACATGTGTGGCAAGAGGATAATATGCTATTAGAAAAAGCAGAGTGAGCAGTTAGCTCCAAAGCTCAGGCAACAGTTGCTCTTTGCATTACGGCTTACACCAATCATCTTCTTGCTTTGGCTACAACCCTACAGCATGCTCATGTTTAGTCAGAACTTGCACATGTGACAGAGCGAGTCTGAGCCAAACAGTAAACAACAAATAATAAATATAAAAATGTGTGGACCTGCGACCCATTCAAGCTCTCTATACACAGTCATTCCCTTAAAATAACCTGAGGTTTAGCAAGCTACTGTCACAAAGGTCCTCCCCAATCTAAAATCTGCTCCCCCACATCCAGCAAAAGCCCAACTTGTCTGAGCTCTGCTGCAGCCATGGCTGAGATCCTGCTAGATAATTTTAACTCCCCAGCTAGAATGGAGCTTATCAGAGCAGAAGAGATGTACTTCACAGATTAAAAAACAACTTCCTTTAACCGTAGATTAGATCAGCAGGCTCAGTATCCGTACTTAAAAGCCACATAGCTATGCACGCTGCTTGTCTCCAGTTTTGCCAAAGCTCACTGCTTGCTTAGGTCTTGTCTACACTACAAAGTTTTGTTGTCAAAAATTATGCTGCTTTAATTAAAGTGCTTTAATTAAAACAGCTGTTGCCTGTCCACACGAGGTCCTTGTGGTGGCAGAGTGCATCCACACTAGCAACTCTTGCATCCACACAGAGAGCAGTGCACTGTGGTAGCTATCCCACTGTGCAACTGGCCACAAGGCGATCTGGAAAGGGTTTGCAATGCCTCATGGTACAGGTACAGCGTCACATGATGCAGGTTTCTCAATCCCATCATTCCAGAGGCATCCTAGTAGATTATCAGCCCCTTTTTCAACTGAAGGGGGCAGGGAAGGGAGAGGAGAGTGGTGTGTCTGGGGCAGGGGAGACAGAAGGATGACTGGCCTATGCTGAGGTAGGGGGGAGGGGACCCCCCAAGTCAGCCCCCTGCTCTGCTCGGCACAGCAGTCTCTCCCAAAGCCGCCTCCTCTGCCTGCCTGCCTGCCTATAGTTCTGTGATTCCCTCCGAGTTCTCCCACAGCCTCCTCAACTGCGGGGCATCCTGTGCAGCTCTGTGAGCACTCCATGCATGAATGTCAAAGCAGCACAGCAATGGCTCCTGTCCCCCCTCCCCACCACCAGCCACTGTGTTCCTAGCGCAGGGCAGAACAGGAGCGTTCCACGTTAGTGATTTGCTCTTTGTTCCCCAAAGGGAGCAGCACACACAGCTGTCAGATACTTCCCGGAGCTTTGAAAGGGCAGGACGGGGCATGCCGGCAGGGCAGCAGAGATCAAAACAGTGAGCACAATGGTTCTGACAGGCATTGTGGGATACTGGTGGAAGCCAGTTATGTCGACAAAATGCACAGCAGTGTCTACACTGACACTTTGTTGCTTTAACTTGCTGCAAAAAGCTTTGCGCCTCTCGCTGAAGTGGTTTTATTTTACTGCCAAAAGTAGCTTTGCAGTGCGTACACCTCCCCTGTTTTGCCGACAATACTTTGTAGTGTAGGCAAGGCCTTACTTTCAACTGTGAAAAAATAACACTTGGACAGTTTAGTTTCTTCCCTGGCATAGCAAGTGACATTTACTAATGGACGTTTGCACAGCCCTCAGCAATGCTCTGGTACCCTTAAAATGGCATCAGTTCTACAAATTACACAACTTGGGTGAAAAAAGAAAAAAATACCATTCCCACCCAGAATGTTGTCATGTTTTGGGTAAAGAAGCCATTCCTCCACTTAAAGGATAAAGCATGAAAAAGCTGCTTGTAGAATATAACATCCACTGCCCCAAAGTATTATCCTATTTTTAGAAGTTATCCTAAATATGCATATTTAGGATAACTTCTGGGCTCAAGGAAGTCCTTGAAGTCAAGTGGTTATACCCAACAGCAGAATTTGACACAGGTTTTATGGTGGGTTCCAGGCTTACCTTCCACAGTGCCCTTTGTTAAAGTATTTTATGATAGGAGTAAGGCAGTGACCTGTATGATTACACTACCTAACATTTACCAATATAAATTATTCTTGCAACTTTGTTTTGAGAAGTTATCATGCCATTATTTGCAGCAGGCCTTTGAAATGCGGCAGGGACATAATTCTGGATTCAGGGAAATATCTTTCACGGGCCTCATGGAAATCTGTACCTATTTGTCTGCATTTATAAGCTAGTGAAAATAACCGTCACCTGTCTGTGTTGCACAGCTTGTTTTCAGCAGCATGGCAAAATCCTTCTATTTTCCATTAGCCCTCCACATCCATCACCTTAGTGCCTCACTCCAGCAATCCATATAAATATATGTGTAGTGCACGGACTCATTCTATCTAATGGGCAAATAGAATTTTTGCCAGGCTGATGTATAAACGATACATCACATATACCCCCCCACACCCCACATCTGTGGTAATGATATTTGTGTAATTTATCATGCACCTTTAAGAGTCCTTTTTGCACTCTGCCCACTAACCCATCTCCACCCTATTTACTCTAATATACAAAAACCCTGAGCTGTTTCATTCAGCCATATTTTTAAAAAGAACAACCTCTACAAAAATACTTTCCTCTCTACTTTCCTCTCAAATGTGGAATTTCCCACAAAATCATACTGGCCAGGGTCCAACTGCAGGCAATATTCAGAGCTGCACCAGTGACAGTTTTAAGGTCCAGTATCTCATGACTCCTTCAATGGAAGCTTTAGCCCATATGAGAGGGGAGATTCCCAGCTTCCCTATTTTAAAAAGTTTCTAAAACATATTGGTTGTAATTTTTTTTTCACTCCGTCAGAAACCTCTTCAGCTGGATTTATGATACAGCAGAAATCTGGCTTTATTCTGGAGGTTTAATAGAGAACTTCCAATACAAACATGCAAGTCTTCCCCAAACATTTCTAAAGTAGTTTTCTGTTACATCTTTGGTGCCTACAGAACACACAAGGTTTTACCAGCACTTATTCGGGATGATTCACACAACTCCCTCAGCACTTTGCCAGTCATGTGAGCAACATGGACATCCCAAACTGATGAAAGTGAACTCTTTAAGCCACACTCCAGCTTTACATTCACTCTCTCTTGCTCTCTCTGAGCTCTTACACACACAAGTATTTTATTATACATACACAGCACACACCCTTGTTGGCCACCAAGTGGATGAGACAGATTGGGTGACCGTAAAGAGTTTAGTTCTGTTGCTCTCCTAAATGCTTAATAGTTTTGGGCCCACAGTTCCACTGTCAAAATAGCAATTAACTGTACAGAGTAATATGGACTTATTGCAACCAATTGGACTGTGTTTTGCAATTTAGGGTGGTGCACTTCCCCTTTTGTTTTCCTGCCTTGTCTCCCTCTTTTTTAGCAGCCTTCTCTCACTTTTTCTCTGCCTGCACTCACCCAGTTGTGAGTTGCCACAGAACTATTTTAATGTTGAGCTGTAGTAGCTGGAACCTTCAGACACCTGTGTACCCTGGTATCCTCTTTGCCAGGTGCTAGAGTGCTTTAGGAGAAATAAAAGACCGTGGTATCCAGGAGTGAGAATCCTGGTATGCACCAGATCTAAGAAGGCAGTAATAAAAGTCACATCTCCTCTGAATCGCCAAGGCACCTGGAATAAAGGATGCTAGGGATGTGTCAGAGTCCCAGCAGTGCCAGGTGCTGAGGTTCAGTAACTAAGCAGGCTCCTACTGCAAATTAGGTCTGTGGGAGGGAGGTAACAGCCATTTACCAAACACAAATTAGAGGAGAGAGGAATAGCTATTGCTCTCCCCTTCCCCTTCACCCACCCCGCTATTATTTTTTAAATGAGTTGAGAAAACTGACTGGAGTTTTTAGTTTACAGTAAAAGCCATCATGCCTTGGGTTAAAAGAGTAACCCCCCACCCCCGCCCTCTAAAACCTGTGACTTTGGGCATTTTACCTCACAGTCTGTCCACATTTTAACCTGTGGGGAGGAGTTTTCCCCACTTCCTCTGGGGAGGAGGAATGGTCTTATGGTCTATAAATTCCAAGCCCATAGCAATCACCTGCTACTGAGCTGGTGGCCACTTTTACCTTTTGTTTACAAAGCCACTGGTTCTCTTCACTGCCCCCATTCAATTCTGAAATGAATATTTAAAGCAGCTGCTGTGAGTAAGCAATATGGATACCCACCTTTAGTTGGCAGCTACAGTTTCAGAAAATTAGTGAGCCCTGGGCCCACAATTTCTTTTCTGAGGCCTCATCTAAGCTTGGAATTTGCCTCCTATTTCAGCCATCAGTGGCCAGCCATTGATGTAGGTACACTTATGTAAACTCTAATGTAAGCAAAGGAAGCTTCTATTTGCACTGGTGGAAATGAAGATAAGTTACACCAGTGAAAATGGGGGCTTTACTGGTCTATTCTAAGGATCTGCACATCAGTGGCGGGCCACAGATGGCTCAAATCAGGGCAAATTCCCAGGGCAGAGAAGATCTTAAACTGTAACTGCCTATCAAATGCAAGGAGCTCAACAGTGACGATTCACAGCAGCTGCTCTAAATGTTTATTACAAAACTTGAATGAGGGCAGTGGGAATGGGGACCGAATATTGCAGGTCAGCTTTTTAATTAACAGTTAAACATGGGAAATAGGACTATGCATCTATGCAAGGTTATAATGCACTTATCACCAAAGGGTGGGATTTTCAGAAGTGCCGAAGGCCCAGATCCTCAAACTTCCATTGAAGTTAGGAGCCTAAATATCTTTGAGAAGCTGGGCCTTATGTGACTTAACACAAGTCAGTGGCTTTCTGTGGGACTTGTGCTCCTAAGTCACTTAGGCACTTTTGAAAATCTCACTTGTGGTTTCTAGGAGTAAAGATCCTGAAACTCAGAGTAGGAGGGTCTGGGTGAGCAGAGCAAAAGGAAAAGAGAAACGGTTATAGGTGCCAGATCAGAACAAGAAAGAAATCTAGGGTGGAGAAGGAAGAAGGAGGTTTGGTAGACAAGGCAGCAGAAGTAGAGGTTGAAGGAGGAAGCTATTCAACCTCACAATGATCCAGGAGTTAGATGGTAAAGAAGTTGACAAGCTGATCAGGGAAATAAATGACTTAAATTATGTCCCCTGACCCTCTTTATTGGTGCTTTGCTCTGCTGGTTTAGAGTATTCTCAGAAGCCAGTGATGAGTTTACTTCTGCACAGAATATTTTCAAAGCTGCCTATCGTTTTCAGAGACAGAGATTTTGGTTGTCTCCATTTTTGAGTGTTCATCTAGAGGCACGTTAAAAGAGGCCTGATTTTTTTTAACAACTGCTGAGCACTAACACCTTGAAATCTGGGTCCCTTAAGCTGATTCAAGTTGGACATACAAAAACCGACACACCCCAAAATCACCAGTCACTAAAGAAAATCTTGGCTGGTGAATTTTGTTCTGTTACTCAAGGAATCAACTGTACCTTCACTTCTCTGAGAGATGGTGGCATATTAACAAGAATGTATTGTGTATACGTGTGAAAGCACCTGCACAGTGTTCACCAAAGGAAAGAAGAGCTTATGTGGGGCATTTTGCAGGCACTTAGGGTCATGTTTGTTGATCTATTGTTCTTTCTCCCCAGTCTTGTAACCACCTGCTACCATTCACACATGTGCACGGGACAGGCTAGTAAGCATTGGCCAATCTATGCAGCGAGCACTTCCTGTCAAGGGAAAAGAGTTTCAGTATGTTCCCTTTTTAGCAGGTCTGCAGCATAAGGTTCAACGCTCAGGTTACCATAGGAGGAGGTGGGAGAGGAGATTTTCAAAGGCACAAAGGGGAGTTAAGTGCCTATCTTTCTGTCTAAAATAACTTATGTTCCCTGATCTTTTGACCTTTAAAATGCTAAATGGATTAATAAAGGTAACTAACGTTCTGAGCATGAGGTTAGACGTTTCGTTCAGTGCAACTACAAATCTGACTAAGCAAACAGTCCATTTGGAACATTTCAACCTCAGGGGTATGTCATCCCTTCAAAATTTCTCATCTAATGTTACCAGTTCATGGTGGACAATAGTTACTCCTTCCATTTCACCAAATAGTAATTTCCAATGATATCTCCAGTTGGCTTACATTTCAGCTACCCTCCAGAGTCTAGCTGCTCTTCAGCACACACGCCCACAATTCTGGTTAACAGTAAATGCTACATGCATGCAGTAAGGAGAGAACTGATCTTCTAAGGGGTCATGGTACAAACATAACCACAGGCTGAAAGGCACTGGAATGCAGAGTATTGCCATTGCCTAAGGAACCAGATAGAACACTGGGAAAGTCTTTAGGATTAAAATGTGCCCGGCCATCTTTTTTCATCTGTATCTTGTGTAATTACCATGGGCCACATGCTCTCCCTCTGCTACAGCGCGTATAGAACTTGTGGGTCATTACAATAATCTGCTGTCCTCAACCATCTCCCCCTTTCCTCCAAACTGCCTTCCAAGGTTGTCTTGATATTTGACTTATGATCTCGGATAACACACAGAGAGGGGAAGAAACTGGAGTAGCAATGACTCCTTTCACGTGCAATGTAAGGAGTTTCTGCACTTCTATGCCACCATCACAGTGGTAACAGGTTCTACTCCTAGCTGTCTAGCAACTTATTTGGCCCAAACATTGTAGTATCTCTGCTATTGCATTCATTAAACCTTGACTGACATTAACCTTTTTCTGGATGGGGAGCCACCATATCAAACCAAAGGGCCTCTGGAGGCCATATTTCACTGACTATGTAAAATGCATGCTGCATGTCAAGCCTTGCTGATGGGAGATGAAAGTCAGGTATTTAACTCTGACAAAGATGGAATGATAAACAAAATGCCTGCCTGTTCAGCTGGAGGGACCCTGGAACATGCACTGATAAGTATTGTGAAAGCAGAATTAGATTCTCCCTTATTATGAATCCCATCTTCACTTTTTTTAAAAAAAAGGTAGCAAGCAGATGCATGTATTATACTCCAGACAGCACTAGGATTGTGTGGCATATGAGGTAGTTGTTATGAAATTGAGGCCTTTTAAACAGGATAATATAATTTTCGAAGAAAAACTATGGTTAGCTCCAGGAGAAGAGATTGTTAGAAAGGAGGAAAGCAAATCCAGCTCTGGGGTCTAGAGAAATAATGTAAGTGTTGGATTCAGTGGCTATAATGAATGGTGCCCAGAGAGCAGAGTATTGCAAATTGTCTTTATTGTTATATAGGGCAGAGCATCTCTTCCTTGCAAGAATGTAACCCCTGTCACCCAAGTAGCCATGGATAGAACATGAGGGTCTTTGAGCAGCTGTAGAAAGATATGCTGCAGTCAAGATGACGAAGACCCGTTTTACCACTGGGATCCTATGAGGACGAGAGATACATTTCATTGTACAGGGAAACCCAAGAACAATGTGTTTATTTTACAAAAACTCACTGTAGATACGTACTACTTTGCAGTCTCACCACAGGCGTGCTGAGAAGCCTATAGGAGAGTTGCACCAACAGCAAAGGTTGGTTTCAGCATGGCCCATTTTGCATAATCTGTGTGCGGTTAAATAAATTCGATGTAATCAAAATATTGGCTGTTTTAAAAGTTATCTATATTTACCAGTTATTTGATTAGGAGGTTTTAAATCAAGATTTGAATATGTGGTAATAGCAGGTTATTGTGGGGGAGTGATTCAGTTTACTGATCATGTTAACAAAGATATAAAGGGCAACATTTTCAAAAACAGGTGCCTAAAGTTAGATTCCTAAATTCACAAGTGGCCTGATTTTCAAAACTACTGAGTGTAACACTGACAGACCCCAGTCGTCGGCAGGCAGGATTGAACCTGGAACCTCTGGAGCTTAGTGCATGAACCTCTACTGCATGAGCTAAAAGCCATCTGCCTCTTTGCTAAGGCTGTAGAGCAGACTCATTAATCTCTCTCTAAGTGATCTCGGTGCCACTAGATGGGACAGAACACCACACCCAGGAAGAGTGTGGGTTACACTGAGCACCTGTACATTTTTTTTTCCTTTTTTAAATAGAGTCAGACCACTTATTTTGCCTAATTATGGCTTTAGGAGCCTAATTTTATGCTCCTACTTTTGAGAATATTTGCTTAAGCACTGAGCACAATGAAGACTCCCAAGGCAGTATTGGGCTGGCGGTTCTATTCATTGCTCCGCCACTGCCCTGCAGGGTCAGTTTGGGTGAGCCATTTCCCCTCTTTGTGACTCCTCTTCCCCCCGATCCTTCGTGTGTCTTCTCTGTTTAGAGTATAAACTCTTCAGAGCAGGGACTCTCTCAATCTTTTGTTTATACAGGCTCTCGCCCAATGGGTCCCCATCTCTACTGGGGCCTTTAATTGCTACCATAAAATAAACCCTTCTCCTGGCACCTCTGTTTATCCAAATATCAATGGAATTTTACTAACCCCCAGTGCCGGCAGACAGGCAAGAAGGGCATTTTAATATGTATTGCCTTTTCCTACCAAAAGGGACATTTCAGTCTTTCCTGGTATTAATCCCAGATTTGGAAGGCAGAGGAAACGTTGATTCTGTGGCTCTGTAAATTCCTTCTGAGTGGGCCACCTCAGTGTAGACAAGGAGCAGAACAGGCATATTTGAATATTTTACTCTACCAGAGTAGAGTGTGTCAAGCAGCAACAGACCCAATCCTGCACACTAGGCTGTGGGTAAATGATTCTGGGCTTGTCTACACACTGCATTAGTCCACAACAGACAGGTGTAAATTCTGGTGTGCACTATCGTGTTGCACACTAACTGTGGACTCTGTTGGCATGCACGAAAACTTCCCTAGTGCATGTTAACATAGCTCCATTTCCAACAATACTACATTAATGCACAGTGGAGGTCTTTTAGTGTGTGCCAGGAGGGTCCACATGGGCCAGTTAGTGCTTAACACACCAGTGCTCATTAGAATTCACACCCGTCTTCTGTGGATTAAAGGGCGAAGCAAACCCGCCCTTAGTCTAAGACGTATCAGCACTTTGCAAATCAGTTCTGGTTCATGATTAGCGGTAAGCTAATGGATTTGGCCATTTTGCAGATTACACAGGAAAGAGAAATTCAAGTGATTTTCAGGATATGCACAATAAAAACAGTAAGCATCATTGCAGAGCAATCTGTAAAAAGGTTGGACATACATAGCCAAAGACTTTGCAAGTTATGAGCAAACCATATGCCATAATGTGAAACGTCTGAAAAAATTCACCAAGCACAGAGCTAATGTGCTCATGGCCAAGCTAATGTTCAGATCAGAAAACTGAGTGTTCCACACGTTAACAAAATTGGAGTGAGCTTTATTTTGCTTTGGAACCACTTACTTCATAATCTATTACTGATCTCTACAGCAGAACAGTTTCCTATGCAGAATTAGAAGGGTTTCATCTCCTTGAGGGAGATGCATGTAACCAGTCATGCTTTAGAAACTAGACAAGTGGGAGGATCTTTCTAGTTCCTTTAGGATGACCTGGCCTGCAGACTGCATTCCCCTACATGATGGCTGGGTGGAAAGCACTGAACAACCTCATTGAATTACCATTACTAAAGGGGATGAAGACTTCCTAGTATACCAGTCAACTATACAATGTTTTGTTTAATACTATGGTGGGCTAATATTTCTAAACACAACAGACCAACCATCTTACCCAAAACTCTGTCATTCTTCTGCTGTCCTCCTGTACTGGTTGAAAGGTCTTCTGGTACAGGCATGGGCTCATCTGCATCATCTGGGACATCACTTATTGGAGGACTTTCCTTGCCTAGTCACAGAAGAATAAATAATAACGTAAGATTAATAATATTGGCTGGAATAGCTAAAATACTTTCCAGGGACCCTAGCCTGCTATCCTCCTGCATGAAAAGCTCCTCCTGCAGTGGGAGTTATATGCACGGAAGAACACCCTTGCTAGATGTACTTTACCCATAACACCAAGGGACTTCTTACTTTCTTCCCTGGATGCTACATAAAGAAAAGTAGATTTTTGCTCTGGTGCTAGCAACTACTAACAGCAAAACTATACTGACAAATTGTCTAAATGCTCTAAAAGGTCTCCTCACAAATGACTAGTATGCACAGCAGGGGTGGGCAAACTTTTTGGCCCGAGGGCCACACTGGGGTATGGAAATTGTATGGTGGGCCATGAATGCTCACGAAATTGGGGGTTGGGGTGCGGGATGGGGTGAGGGCTCCAGCTGGGGGTGCGGGCTCTGGGGTGGGGCCAGAAATGAGGAGTTCAGGGTACTGGGCGGGTTAGGGTGCGGGGGGGTGAGGGCTCTGGTGGGGGCTGAGGATGAGGGGTTTGGGGTGCAGGTGGGGGCTCCAGGCTGGGACTGAAGGGTTCAGAAGGTGGGAGGGGGATCAGGGCTGGGGCAGGGGGTCGGGGCACGGGGGGGGGGTGAGGGCTCTGGCTGGGCGTGCGAGCTCTGGGCTGAGATTGAGGGGTTCAGAAGGCGGGAGGGGGATCAGGGCTGTGGCAGGGGATTGGGGCATGGGGGAGGCTCAGGGGTGCAGGCTCCGGCCAGCACTTACCACAAGCAGCTCCCGGAAGCATGTCCCCCCCTCCAGCTTCATGGTGCAGCCAGGCAGCTCTGCGCGCTGCCCCATCCACAGGTGCCACCCCTGCAGCTCCCGTTGGCTGCGGTTCGTGGCCAATGGGAGCTGCGGAAGGGGCGGTGCCTGCAGACAGGGCAGCTCACAGAGCTGCCTGGCCACACCCCCGCGTACTACATAGGAGCCAGAGGGGGTCGAGTGAGGGGGGGAGGGTCATGCCGGCTGGAGTGTCGGAGCAGGACAAACTCCCAACCCCGCTCCTCGGCTGGAGCTGAGGGCTGGATTAAATAGCCTGATGGGACGGATATGGCTATAGTTTGCCCAGCCCGGTCTACAGCATGGCTTCACTCTTAGCCACACTTCTCACTGGCTGGCTCACAACACAGGCTTAAAAATGGCATGACGCTACAAGAAGCTTAGTTCTCTCAGCTCCCAGTGACTTCTGTTGCTCAGCGCCTTGCATGATTTGGCTTGCCAGTGCACTGCTGCCAGAATCAAGTACAACCCAACATGGTACTGCTTTGTGTTTTGTCATCTCTCGTTGGCAAAGTGAAACAAACCAATAGCTTGAATACAAGCTTTTTGCAGAATAAACAAATCAGGTTCCATAGCAATTTTTTAAAAAGGTAACATTTCAGTTCCAAACGCAAGACATTTCAGAAAATAATTCCACTCCTAATTACTGCATTATGACAGATGGGGAGGTTTCCTGTGTTAATTTTCATTCACTGTGGGTACAACCTTGTGTAGTACTATAGCATGCATTATCCTGCCAAGAGGCCCTCTTACAATGGCTTTAAACATTATGGGTCAAATTCAGGCCTGGTGTCACTCTACTGTAGCCAATGGAGTTATCTAGGAGATTAATTTAGACCACCATTATTAAAAGACAATTCTTTTATCAAACAATAAAAGAATGAGATAGACAATGGGCTGGATTCTGACCTCACTGATGTTGGAATAACACCACTAACTTTAACAGCTTTAATTACTGAGGTAATGAAGATCATCTACAAGTATCTGAAGATGGTGTAGAAAGGAAAGTGCTGCTAAGGACTTTGTGACTACATAACTAGGTATAAGGGGATTAAATTTAGAAGGGGAAAAAAAAGAAGTTGACTTAATTTCTTAATGATGAATTTATCAGATTGTAAAACAGTCTCCCAAGGGAAGCACCAGGAGCAGCATCAGATGAGTCATTTAAAACTACAGTGGACAAAGAACTTCAGGATAAACTGTGGGGACTAATCCCTGCACTGGCAGAAGGACAGACTATATCAGTTAAAATTTCTTTCACATCTCTAACTTCTATGGTATTTCCGTAAAGAGACAAATAATACTGACTAGATGTGGATGCCCAGCTGAAGATGGGTTGGGTAAGGGAAAGGAAGGAGCATGAACTCAGAGCAAAAAAGAACAAAGCAGGAAGTAAGCTGATTAAAATGTTTCGATTGTTATTTGCTCAGCTCCTTTGTGAAGTTAGCCCTGTAATTTCCTTGACTTTACAGGCTTTAAGGAACTTAAGAACTGCTAACAACTTTTTCACTGCAAGTCACAACTTGCCAAGCTGAGCTGCATCTTACGGAGAGGAGGCAGAGAGTGGGGTAATACGGCTTAAACATTTGAGCTATTTAAAAAAAAAAAAGGCAGAAGAAGAAGAAATTTAACTCATGGGTGAGGGTCATTCCCAATCAGAACCGGTTTCCCTAATCGTAGATTTTCCTTCGCAAAACGTATATATATATATATCTTACTATATGTTCCATTCTATGCATCCGATGAAGTGGGCTGTAGCCCACAAAAGCTTATGCTCTAATAAATTTGTTAGTCTCTAAGGTGCCACAAGTACTCCTGTTCTTTTTTTAAAATTTTGTATATCAAAAGCCACTTGCAAGTTTCAAGGCCCTATTGTGCTCTCCATTACACCAGTTAAAGCCCACATACATACTCTAGATTTGGGAGAAGAGTGATCATAAAAAGCATCTGGCTTGTGTTTCTAAAGACCAGTTTAAATAGCTAACTGTAGACCACATGGAATAGCAAGCATAAAATCAGAACTTCATTCCTCCCCAAAGTTAAGCATCCTACCACCACATCTTTAAAGGAATCTTTTTGGGATTCAAAAAATAAAGTAAAATTAGAAGGTCAAGCACTTTGGCAGTTTACAGTAAATAACCAGGTTTGCCAGATGGATATGGATTACTGCTTGTTTAGTTTTACTAAAGAATGGGGCCAGACACCCAACTGGTGTAAATCAGTGGACCTCATTTACACAAGCTGAAGATCAAACACATGACTTTGTTTGAGGAAACTCTACTTTGCAAACTTTGCTTTAATAACTCTTGTCACAGAAGTTTGGGATTTCTTCCCACTGCACATGACAGCACAATCCTTGTATACAAAAAGACTGGGTAAAAATAATAGTTTTTAAATGGCTATGTATGATTTTTCTCTTGGATTCCAGATCATGATCTTCTTATTTCATGCCTTAACTACATCTAAATTGTTACACCCTGATAAATTCACTACTGCATGGCAATCTTACAGATTTGCAATCTCACTAAAATGTCTTGCAGATGAATTTAAAAATGGAAAAGGGGGGGGGGGAAGAAACAGTTCATTTAATTTCTTACAGGCATGTCCAGAATAACAACAGATGTAAGGGATGCAGTTGTAAAGCTCGTAGTGAGCACTGGGACCATTTGTTAAAATGTCACAAAATCATCGAAGTCCCACCCATTTACTTCATTCTTATACATAGTTTTGCTCAAAAGTGTGTGAAACACACACACACAGGGCAGTCTAGCATCTAGGTGTAAATTCTGTTTTTGAAAAAAACAGCCTTAAAACATGCCCTTGTTTATAAAAAGCTTTAGAGGGAAAGCACAGGACTTTTGGGAAATCTGAAGTCTATTCCTGGCTTTGCCACTGAGTCATTTGGTGACCTTGGGTAAGTCACTTAAGCCAAAAATTTTAAACTTGGATGCCTAAAATCAGGCACCCAAATCCATATTTAGAATTGTAGCATTAGGGCCCAACCCTGCAAGTTGTTTATTTTGCAGACTGAAGGTCCTCAAACTCTTTGTACTTCAGTTTCTCCATCTGTATCATGGGAATGATAGCACTGACTACCAAACAGGAGTTTTGGGAAGCTTACGGAACCAATCCAAGAATGTTCTGAGCATTTTTTACTCCCAGCGAAGCCAATGGGCACAGAGCTGGCTCAGCACCTCCACACAATTTTTTGACGCCTCAGAGGTTCAGGCCAGAAAGGTGCTTTAGAAGCACTCAGTATTATTAAAAGTAAAACAGTGAATGTCTTCTTTTAGAAATACTGGATCTTTACTTTTCTAGAAACTAATATTAGCTAAAGGCTTCTGAAGCTTTAGGGTTATTTTGAGTAGTAACTCTATGGTCACAAGTACTCTGTTTCTTTTTACACAGTAATGCAAGAAGAAAGAAATAAGATTGTCTTGACTGAAGACTAGAAACCTAATTCTCCTTTCACTTATGTCACTTTTTAACTGGTGTAAAGTCCCTGAGATTGATTAAATTACTCCCAATTTACACTGGTTTAAGAAAAGAATCAGACCCAGTGACTGGAGCTAAATGCAGCTAAGCTGATTTACACAAGCTGAGGCTCTAGCCTGCCATGTCAAAAGTAAAACCTTCTTCCCTGTTTTCTCATCAACTGGCAAAAGTGGAGAACTACAAATGGTGATTCCTTGGGGAGATCTTTGTGTGATAGTGGTGAAAACATTCACACTGGTTTTTCATTCTCCCTCAACTGTTAGACCCAATCTAGAACTAAAAAAAACAGCAGGATAAACACTGCTAGTTAAGTGAGATATTATCTGTGTTTTCTGATTCTTTTGTATGGGCACCGGATACTGTTTGGTTAAATGTATGTCAGCTCTCTCTTCATTTCAGAACTGCAACTGCTTGCCTCACGAAATGTCACTTTCAGGAGAGAAAAAAAGGGTGAACTCTGAGCTTATCAAAGAGCATTTTGGTTCCTTTAGGAGCTAGCAGTGACCGAATTCCAAGAAGCGGGAACATTTGTGTTGCAAACACAAAGGGCCTGACTCTGATCTCACTTATGCCCATTTTATGCGGTGTTGACCTGATTCTCCACTGATACACCTTGTGTCAGTTACAGCTATGCAAGTAAATGGCTTCCAAATGCTACCATTCTGATTTGACAGGGCTCTTACACCTACTTCACTCAGTATAAATAACTATACCAGGCGAAAGGCAGTGGTACATCTTGCCCATTGGCTCAGATTTTACAGTGGGGCTGAGGAGCACTAAGCACAGTGCAGGAGAAGAGTATCAAGGTAATTTACAGCTGCAGTTATGACCCCTCAGGCCGAGGGCCAAGCTTGTCCCCAACATATTACAGAAGACTTGCCCTGCAATTACGTCCCTGGAAGCATACCAATAGAGCATGATTCCCTTCATCCCATGCCTACTGGCCAGCAGAGCTAGCCAGCCTTATGGGAAGGAAATAAGAAACACCCCTTAAAGGGGTTTAAGCAGCATGCAACTGGTCCTGTGAGCTCCAAAGAGCATTCTGCCCCCCTGCTCCCAAGTTGCTCGTCATGGCAGGAAAACCAGGCCATGCTACTGTACACAGCATCACATACACAATAATATCAGATGGAAAAATAAGGTATTGAAATGATTTATTGAATCAGCAGTTGACCTATGGATGATGTCACCATCAACATCAGAATACTTTACTGTATTAATGAGGGCTCAGTCAAGAACCTGTAGGAATTAATCCACTAGTCTGTTGTTTTTGGAATAACGCGTGCACACACAGCTCAGATCACAAATGAAAGCAAGCGTAAGCTATTCTGTGGCCATTTGATCACATCACAAACACAACTAACTGTTCAGCAGAACAGTCTCTGCTCCGAGGGAGCCCAAGAGTAAAAAGATCAATGGGTCACTGGCACAGCAGAGTGGGGAGGTTTACGCAGGGCATTTGCTGTGGGCAGATTATATCAGGGAGCTAAAATTCACCTCAGAGTCCACTTTTTTTAAGAAAGGAAAATCACCTCCAAAGAATCTGACTTATTGTCACCTAGGGATGCTGCAGAAATACTAGAAGTGGTACCAATCCTTCAGCATTTGGAGAGCTGGAAGCACTTAGAAATACTACTGAGTTCCCTTCAAATCTTCCCCCTCAAGGAAAGAGGCAGACAGTGTCGCCTCCTAACCCAGGAGTCAAAGCAGCCTCCCGTCCCCTGGAGACCTAGCCTACCATACTGCTCCTCCTCACAGCAGCATACCTTGTATGGGGGTGATGCTGCCTCTGACCAACCATTGCAAGAGGGAGCAGATGTGGAGTTCAAGTTAATGCTATTTTAAGCACCATAACATTGGGTGTGGATATCCACTGGGACATGTGCTGCCATAGAGGCAGAGAAAGATGCAACTGTCTCCAACCCCCTGAAACCCAGCAGAGCCCAATCCCGATGAGGCACCCGTGTATGGGATTCTGCCCCACACACAATCACTGAATTTGAACACAACTAAAAGCTCTAGTTTAAACAGATCCTAATAATTTTGTCTGTATAAGGAATACAGGATCTGTGTTCCACTGATTTTCCTGTTGAGCAGTGTATGTGTCAAACTATACACAGATAGCAAGTTTTTAATTATTTCAATATGCAATAAAACTTTGAAGCTCAATATATTTAGTTATAATGTAAAAAATGATGATGATGATGATTTGGGGGAAATCAACAAACCCATACAGAATAGCTGAAAATTTTCTGTTGAAAAGTATGATGGAAAATGGGTTTGGGTTTTTTGTTTTGGTCAAAACAGAAAGTTCCATGGGACACATCCATTTTATTTTAAACTTATCAAGTTTTCATCTAAAAAAATTTAAAAAAAAAAAAAAGTTTTTTTTTTCCTGATGAAAACTCAAAAAGATTTCTAAAAACCTAAATTTATATATGTATAAATTTAGTTTTCTAGAAATCTTTTTGTATATATACACACACAAAATTTAGTTCTGCATATTATATATATATATATAAAAAATTTACTTTTTCATTTTTCCTTCAAAAATAGATGAAAATTATATTTACAGTTTTCATCTAATTTCTTGAATGAAAAAATGCCCTGACCAGTTCTATGGTCCAAGCCATTTTATGATCACATACAGCTGGTCTTTAGGTACTGATCCTCCAAAGACTTATGCACATGTTTAATTTTAACTGTGACAGTTGTCCGTTAAAGTGAACCACCTGCTTAAGTGTCTGCAGGATGGAGGCCTCAATGAACAAAGGTGGTCTGTTTTAGACAGCATACTAAGAGTGAAAACTGAAAGTCATTTGCCATTGCTGTTGTCAAATATTAATTACAGAACCTATGGAGAGGGCAAACTATATGGCTCCTTGAGACTAGCGATGAAGCACAAAAGTATTAAGAATAATATTATCTTGATAATTATATTTCCAGACTTGCCAAGGGACCAGTCCTATCCCCAATGAAGTCAATAATAAAACTTCCAATGGGAGAAATGCAAGAAGCCAAGGGGCTGTAGAATCCTAATCATGATATTCACAGGGCAAATTTTAGAGGCCTAACTCTTCCAAGCAACACTTAAACATTCTTTCAAAGCATTGACACCTTGGAATAAAAGAGTTCTGACCCTTAAAGTCTAATGCTATTGGTGCTATGGCTTTTACTATCTACCCAGATATTTATTTATCCAGTCTTTATTTCTTAAGCCAAATAGAGTTATAAAAGATTTGGGCAGGGGGTGAGATTTCAAAAACCTACTTGGTGAGCAATTTTTTTAATTAATATTTTCCCCTCATGACTGAAGTTTATTTGTCCTGAAACTGGCATGTACCAGTCAATCTTTTATCTGTCCCCCAGTCCCCCGAAAATACCCCACAACGTGCGTCTGACCATGCTTCAAGGAAATACTAATGTAGGTTTAATGCAAAACTACTTATATTTTCCTTGGCTTCTTTAATTATAAAGTTCCTTTTAAAAAAGCCTATGCACTACTAGGTTTGATATTAAGTGATACCATTAATTATGCCCTGCTTTCCACTCTGGCATTACAAAAGATCCAAAGCAATTATAATGACAATAACAACAACACTGCACTCTGGTACAGAGATTAACAGGAATTCAGGATTTTCATCATAGATGTATTCTTTAAGGATCTCACCTGAAACTTGGGACATATCTTGAGCCTCATCTGTTTCCATTTTCCTCAAGTAATCTAAGAAAGAGAGGAAGAGCATTAAGTTAATGTGAAATACAAAAAACAAGACAAAAAGCGTGGGGTGGGGGGAAAGAAAAATCCTTTGCTATTTAACTATGAGATTATCTCGCAAGAATAATGTATTTTTCTCTTTATTTTCCTCCCTGCATACCTGGGTATCAGACTGGCACAGACCTTGATCCTTTTTAAAACAGCATTACAAAGATTTATAAAAATATCATTACAAGCACAGGAGGACCAAATTTGTTATTTATTGTTAATTTCCTACTGCATAATAACCCAAAATGCAAACTGACTGCAACAAAATTAAGCAGAAAATTAAATGGCCCTGGGTCATTGTAGGCACAGAATTCATTCTCTTGGTTGATCCATAGTTATGTTCTTTCTAATTTACTGAGCATGCATCGATGAACCTTGAGTCAGCTTGGTGACACGCGTACAATCAGCAATCAAAAAACGAAGCAATTTGCTGAAGAATGTCTCATTTACCCAGGCAGGGCTGCATATCTGAGCAGCAACCGCCACTACCTCCATTAATAATGAATACACCTCAAGCAGTGGCAGATGGGCAAAACAGCAGCTTCAGTCTTTGGCCCTCAGTCTTTCAGGAGCCCTGGCTTCAGACCACATCAGTTTTCTTCTACACAGGGAGAAGTAAAGCTCCCTAAAATAGCAAAACAAGCCCAGGAGACAAAGGGAACCCAGGCCTTCCTGTTTTGCTGACAGATGGCTGGCTCCACAGATTGGTAACAAATACTGGGAAGCTACTGCCCTTCTGTTGCAACACATAATGTTCTGAGAGTAAGTTGCGAGTGACCACAAACTCTGGGGAGAAGCACGCTGAGGGTTAGTGGGTAGAAATAAAATTAAAATTTTCACTTGGAGCACAAGCCTACAAGTCTGAAGTCTCAAGTGCCTATGGTGGACATCTGGTAGTGCCTTGGATAATAAATGGCTTACTAGAGCAGGTATTCCCAGCACAACCTGATACTAAACTTTCAGCATGGTGCTGGCAACTCAGGTAACCTTAGGAGAAAAACGTTCTTTAACCTGTAAACTCTGTCTACTACAAGGCTTTGGGCCATGTCCTCATCTAATGTAAACTGTCATAGCTTCTTTGACTTCAATGGAACTATGACAGTTTACACCAGCTGAGAATCTGGCTCCTTTGACGTCATTGCATTCAAGGCACCACCACCAATCTAGTTTTCTGGAATCAGAAAGGTGGCAATGGAAACCTATTTCTATGAAAGAGTTAGAAACAGAGGAAGACAGTGGTTGCGTTACTGTACAAAGAGTTATAACACTAGTCTGATGTTTGGGGCAAGTGTACAACATCCATTCTTCTCAAATCCTCAAACATCTCTTTTTCTGAATGAAAGAAAAGAAAGAAAGAAAGAAACAATCAGTACTGTTGGGGATAGTAACGTGATACCAAATAAATGGCAGAGGAAAGGCTTGTAACAGCAGTAGTCCTATTTAATTCTCCAATTAATGTTATGGACTTCCCAGGCAAGTCTCAGAACCCACACAGTGCACCTCAGATCTAACAGTCTGCTCTTCAGACACATGCAAGTCTCCCTTTCATGTCAATGGAAGCTTTGTGCACAAGGAAGATCCCAGTATCAGCGGGCACATCTGCTGTGTGGATTTAAGAGCAGACTTTTACCCTCCGCATTTTGCTACCATGCCTTCAAATGCCACCAGGCATTCCACCCACTGCATAACTGCCCTAATGCTACTCAACATACCAGAACGTTTTGTTTTGCTTTATTTCAGTCCCAAATTTTAGTCCCACCCAAAACAATTTGTAAAAAATCACTGCCTAAAATAGATTGTAGCTTTGCAAAACACAAAAAGCTTCCTCCCACCCAACAATTTACATCAACTTCTATGGGACAGAAGAGATTTCAATTTGTCCATTTTTTTAATAAAGATAGGCTGTATTTCCCACTGACTACTTATCTTGAGGGAGGGGAAATCCAGCATCATCTTCTAATTGTAACCTGTTCAGTTACTGGAAATGTGGTATGTACTGGTAGGTGGGACTGTACAAAAGCCCAGTCTCCATATACACACTCCCTTAGTTCTCCTGCAAGGGTCACTGAACACAAATGAAGGAAGAGACATTCCTAAGCATCTCTTGGTGCCTTAGATGATCATCCAGCTGTTTGATTAACATACAGTTTCATTGTGTCATGGTGAACTCCAGCCAAACAAAAACTCAAGAAAATATTTACAATGGTAGGGAATCCTATACATTAATTAACCAGTGTCTCTAGAATAATTAGAAAATGCTTCAAGGTCTATTTCCAGGGCTTCAGAGAAGACAAAGCAAAATATGGGGGGTTTCTTCTTCCTCAATAAATCCATTAAGGATGGTCTCTTCAGCAGAAAAGGATATTTGAATATGAACGTTTCTATTTTATTATTCCCATAATTACCCTCCTTTACCATGACAAACCATACAACCCCAACGTTTCTGCAGTATACCAAGTACTGAATCATTCCTACTCTCCCAACGCATGCTCCTTTTTGCCTTTTAGCTGAAGTCAGACATGGAGTTAAATTTGCAAAGGCTTCCCCTTTCTAAATGCGGGGAGGTCCCCTGGTTTAGATAGGAGAGGACTGGTGTCTGAGTGTTCTTGAGGAGAGATCCTCCACTCTGCCACATGCCTCTCCTGGGTCTGTGAAAGCCTAGATTTGCTCACCTTCAGTACATTCTCTCAGGCTCACTTCTTTCCCCAGGCTTTTTTGGGGGGACAAGAGATTGATTAGGGTTTTGGAATGAGTGGATGGGCAATATATTAGTTTGGTTGGGAAAGAAGAAGGAATGTCTTTTTTGAAATGGTCTTTTGGACCTCATAACTAGTCTTATGTGTGTTCAGCACCCACAGCATTGATCATTCAATAAATGTAAATTCATTATATTAAAGCAGGTGATGCCTAATTTGATGGGGGGAAAATACTAGTGTAATGCTAGTGTCTTCAGATTGTAGGTACCAGTGAAATCCCAACCAATTCCAACTAAAGTTTTAGGTTTACCAGGGACACATGACTGGACCCATATCTAAGTGCTGGGACAATACGTTTTTTGTAACCCTGCACTGGTACAAAGGTTTTTAAATCCTTACCTAGGCATAATCTCCCATTGGGCCAAATTTTTGTGTAATGAGAGCACTACCTGTTCAAGTGACTTTGACATGGGTATATGTGTGAGTAAGAACTGATGACCTGATCTTGCTTCCATTGAAATCAATGGGAGCTTTGCTATAGACTTCAAGGGGAGCAGGATATAGTCCTAAGTAAGGACACTAGGATTCCCCCCACCAAAGTTACAATTTAAGACTGGATTTTGAATGTTATCACAGGTGGACACAAAAGGATTTCTGCAGAAGTGTATACGGCATGAGACATTGGGGGAAAGCACTATTATTTAGTAAAAGGAAAAACATTAACAACCAACCCCTTGCAAATTTTCATAATAATTTTAAACTCAAATTCACTATAGGCACAAGTGTGTGCAATTTCACTGCCTTCTACACAGTTGCCCCTGCTTATGCCAACAGTGAATGTAAGCCAACGTTTTTAAACGTAAGTCCACATTTAGGCACCCAAATAAGGAGCCATTAACTTCAATGGGAGGTGCAGGTGCTCAGCACCTCTGGAAATTCTGGCCTCTTTTATTTAGGTGCCTAAATATGGATTTAAGTGTTTGCGCCATTACAGAAAATATTTACAAAGCTCCCTTTAAAATATTATATAGTTTCTTCAAATCTCCTTAGAAATTGAATTCAAACCAATACATTTTCCTCTTAATAATCTAGAGACTTGATTGCAAAAATTAATTATAATGCTTTTGAAAACAAAATGTTGTAAATCTTTGGGTTGTGACATTATTAATCCTCGAGAAACACACACTAAAATGGAAGGACTATATTGGTCCTGTTTTACACAAAATGATGCTTTAAATAAGAAAACAATTTATATGCACACAAATACACAGAATCTGTACAGGGTACCATCTGGTCAAATCCTGTGTATGCAGACATGCACATGATTTCTTTTCCTCTTGTCAACTCCTCTCTACAGCTCTGCCTATGCACTGTTCATGGCAAATGCACATGCGCATGCCAGCCACATCATGTTTAAGTGTAATACATGCACAATTTTGAATGTGTTCACATGGAACACTTAACCTTTCATAGTCTGAAGAAAAGTTGAGTGGGTCAAGCTTTGCCTTCAGTTACTCCCATGCAACACCATTCAAATTCAGCTGAGTTGCACTGCTGTTAGTGAGAGGAGAATGTGACCCAATACGCGCATTCTAAACTCCAAGCTATTTTTTCCCCACCTAACGATCAAAACAGGCCAGATTAAGTGTTCACATCAATTGCAATTCATTGCAGTAGGGTTATATCAATGATGAATTTGGGCCCAAAAGTTAATGGGGTCCTTTAGGCTGCTGTTAGGGGGAAGAAATCTCTATAAAGGTTAATTTTTCTAACTCAGGATGTTGCCCTTCAAAATGCACCAAACTTGTTTTCTGCAAACGGAGTGTTGGTGTATTATTTCATCTCCTATTTTTCAATGAAAATTTAAAAGTAAACCATACACATTAAAGCATAGCATTTATAAAGTGCTTTATACATTCAAAATGATGTACAAGCATGAGAGCTCAGGCCTGCATCCTCCGCAACCAAAACTTCCACTGAAACCAATGGGACTTTGGAGTGTGAAGAGACTCCAGATAAGGCCTATTGCCTAATCAACCCCAACGTACTATCCCAATCCTGCTACATTTCCACATTCTTTGGTTTAAGCACTTGGGTAGTGACTTCAATGGGACAACCCACATGCCTATGTTAAGTACATACATGTTTGCAGGATCAAGGCTTATAACAACACACTGTAGGCTCGGTCCTAATCTCAAATACACTGATGAAAATTTGGAGTAACACTATTGACTTCAGTGCAGTTACTTTGGACTTACACCAGCACACCTGAGATCAGAATCTGGCCCTCTGTTTATATAGTTCTTCTTATTTGATTTTGTGAAGTATGAATAGGGCCCAGGTAACTACATTACACTCCTCGCTACTTGTTTCCTACCCAATTTGTGGGATTTTTAAGTCCCAATACCTAAGTGGAAAGGTCTCAGAGATGCACAACTAAACTACCACATAGCCAGTGATACTGCTCTCTCAGATTATGTGCACAATTAAAGGGTAAGAGCTTTAAAAGTGTATAAGGGAGTCAGAAGAACAAGTACTATTTACAATTAGTCTTGTGCTCCTAACTGCCTTAGGCACTTTTGAAAATCCCACCCAAAATGCATACAGCACACATGATGGCTGAACAGGGACTCTTCCATTGCTATGACCATGGACTAATAGGTCTATTCTAAAAAAACCCATAACCCTCCCCAACAAAGCCATACAGAGTAAGGGCTGATTTTGCAACCCTCATTTACACAAATAGTAAACAGAACTCATTTGAGTTAGAATTGCAGGACCTGGCCTTAAATGATTACTGATGTTATTATAGTGAGTCTCCTTTTTTGTGGTCTTTGAAATATAAGTCTCAGTGGCTCTTGATCAGACAGGATACAACATAAAAAATGCATCTCACATGAGTCGTAGCTTCAACAATACAGAGAGAGGTCAAACTCGATAAAGCCAACCCAGATAGCTTCCTGGCAAACCTGGTACCATCAAAGAATATACCATTCAAAGTATTTGAAAGTGTATGTATATTAATAGCATGACTAAGCGAGGAGTGGCATGTACGGGTCCCAATTAATGAAAAAAGTCAACCGTTGCAAGCATCTGCATAACTGCAGTGTAGCTGTATCTTTAACTGCATCAAACGGTTTCAAACTGCAGAATGTTACTGAGATAATTCCCTCAAATCTGCTAGAGCTGAGGTTTGGACCAAAGGCCATGGAGAGATGATGAACTAACAAAGTGGAAAAACCCTGTAAAAGTATTTATCCTTCTATTTTTTTAAAAAATGCATCTACTGTCGATGAGGTCATTTTGTTTTAAGGGACCCTTTACTGCCAAATTAGGTAGATGAAGAGGAAGGAAAAAGAAGGAAGGTTATTAAGTTTTGTAAAATGTAGCATATTCTGAATCAACTGAGAAGGATGCGGTGGAAATACTTGTAGAAAATTGCTAGAAACCTGTAAACTAGTTTTAATTAAAAGTGTTCAATATCTCTACAAGCAGATGATAATTAACTTTATCACTGTAATTTAATAAAGTAGACTTCACAATCTCTGTGAATGACGCTACTTTTGAACCATTTTAATTCTATTTTAATTTCCTCCCCATCACACTACTCAATATAAATAGTAACTCAGAAGAAAAATAAAGGGCCCCTTCTCAAGACAGAAAATTGAGCATCACATTATGGATTTCGGTATGTTTCCAATAACAGTTAAAAATACCTTCACTGCTATTAAGAGACTCTATAAAAAGAAGAAGTTTAAAACAAAGATCAATCGTTCCCTCTCACCATCACAATTTCTCTTCTACCCAGTTTACAGTCAACATTTTCCAAAAAATCGAGGGAGGAGTTTATTTAATGCAGTCATTTTTCTACTCCTAGCAGGGGTAAATTCTGGTTAACTATGGGAATTGACAAAACAATTATAAACGTACAGTCAAAATACAATTGAGAGTTTCTGTCTATAAAATGAGGAAAGCACTGTAATTCAAGACATGAGAGTTAAAAAAAAGAACTCTGCTAAAAGCACAGATTCAAAATATTAATATATATATGGCACTTGTAAAATTAATCTCCATGTTAGTGAACAATTGCGAGGGTCTGAAAAAAGTTGAAACAAACATCCTATATAATTCTCAGTTCTTTTGGAATTTATTGTAAGAGCACTGCAGATGGTGTTTTTTAAAAGGTACCTACATTCCATATATAATCTTACTCGCTTTCTATAAGATTTCAGTTCTATCTCTATTGCAGTATATTACGAAGGGAAGGAATACATATCTTCCCTTTTTAGTCACTTTGTATACAAATTCTTGCAATTTTCAGATATCCCTACCTGAGCCAAAGCAAAAATTTAAAAGGATCTTCCAAATGTTTAGATTGCAACCTGATTCATTTAAAAAAAAATTGCTTTGCACAATGAGAAAAATAAAGAGACAATTTTCCTAATTGAGGCCATGCTTTACTAATTCATTGAACTCCGACTCCTTTCTTCATTAAGCCAAATAAAATCAAGATCATACAGAAGAGACTCATGCCTCCATCAAATAAACAAACCGAGTAAAAAAGTCAGGAGTGTAAATTAAGGCACTGACTCTACCTTCGAACAAAGCACACTATCCAAGAGCCAAATTCTGCTCTAGGACGTTCTTGCACACTGCCTCTCAAGTCAGGGGGAACATCCCATACAGAACTGAATTTGTATGTATTACTTTAAAAACACAGAAATGTTTATTACAGCAAATCTAGCAAAACAGTTGAGAGAAAGGGACATTTTTATATTTGATGGAACTTTTATTACCAAATACCCCAGGCCATATATTGACGTAAGAATCAGCAGTCAATTTAGTTTGTGAAAATGACAAGGGGGTTTAGTACCTATACCCATGATTGTGGAATTACTTCCTAATTTCTCTTCACAGTGTTCAAATTGCTTAAGATGATAAAGGGGCATTATTAGCTTGGAACAGTATATTATATGTGAGGAGGAGGGGGTTTCCTACAGTTAAAAATAACTCCTAAAAATTACTATAACTGAAATAAATTAACAAATTTCCCCCCCCCCTCCTCTGTTTCTTTCTTTTGGTTACTTTGTGTTTTGCAATACTTTGGACCCAAACCACTATTGATTATTCCAGTTTTACACTGCTGTCACTTCATTGTTTTAACTGTGGGTCTGGTCTACGGTATGTAGTCAGTTTCATGGTTACAATCTATCAGTCAGTCAGTGTCTCTTTTACTGAGAAGGCTAATGAAACATCAACCTGGGAATAGAAATGTTTTAAATTTTTTATTAAAAATATATCTTATTAAGCTAAAGGAACAGATGCTTCCCATTGCTTTTAAAATCATTAATATTTTAGATTATATTTTATTTAAATCACCCTGTGATGCCTCATGGAAAAATGCAATATGAATTCATTCTGTTGTATTGAAGCACACTCACAAGGTAAGCCCCCAGTCCTGCACTAACGCACACAACTTCCCAATGTGATGACTCTCTGAGTAAAGTTAAGAATATACATCAGTCTGCAGATTTGGGGCCTAGATTTGCACTCAACAGGTACAATTTGACTTGGTTACAGTCTACTCAGCTCAAAGTAGTGTCAATCACTACCCATTCCACAGCCTCTTCATGTTGAAACACTCAGAGCACAAAAGAGGGCATGGCTTAGGGGGAAAAGGTGTGGTTTATGGGTGTTGTGTTTTTTTTGCCCTTTTTTTTTTTAAGATGTACCACAGTCCATTCCACTCTCTGCAAAAATTCTCAGTTCTGTTCAAATTTAGGGCTCAATCCACATGTAAAACTCCTACTGACTTTAAATCATAATGATGCACACATGTAGGATTGAGGAGAGCAAGTCAAAGCTGACCTTGGTAGAGGCAACTTGCCCTCCGTAATCACTTCCGACTCATAGCCACTAGGGAGATACGACGGTATAGTTATTCATAACGTGCTGGAGGGGGCTTGGCGCATCCTCTTGTTAAAATTCACCACCAAACTGAAGGGTGATTTGGGGTAATTTCCTTGCCTCTGACAGGGTTCACAAACCTTTCTGGATATTGCTAAATCTTCCCTGCCACAGGCAAATGATTCTTTGGGGCTCATAAAAACACTTGAGAAGAGCAAGTGGTTTTGCCTTTGGGCTGCTTCACTAAGTGGCAGGGATTTTCAATATGTTTCCCAGAGAATCAAACACCCAGGCAGACATTATTTGTTTTTAAGCGTATTCATTGTCCACATTTCAAATGACACAACATATACCCCATATTTTTCTAAACAGTTTAGTTGTCCAGGGATGTTGCCTTCTCCCCGTTTAAGATTATAAAATGGAAAATTATTAGATTCACAACCCCCCCTCTGTATGATCACATGCTTCCCTGGAACACAGGGTTTTGTCACAGAAATTATCAAAATGGAAATTTTGTGGGAACCCCTTAAAATATTAGCAGCACATCAGCACCTGCACATGTACAGCTGCTAACATCTTCTAAAGCCAATATTAAAATCAGCTCGACACGTTACTATTTATTTTAAATTTGGTTTAATTCTTCTACACTGTGTAGCAGGAAAAATTGTGACTTCAAAATGCATTCAAGTACATTGGTGCACATTAAGAAAACCTGACAAAATTAACTCTTGAGCCCAGTTCTGTAGTCCTTATAAATACGAGAATCCCACTGAAGTCTTCAGTGGAAGTTTTACCTACCAAAGAGATACAGGATTGGGTTGGATAAGTGACTTTAACACCTACTGGATTCTTTTTTTTAAAGTTTCCTAGCACAAACTGCCAACATAGGACATATAGTTTATTCAGTGTTTTGTCTTGTTCAAAGCATTTTCCTTACCTCTGGAATGTGCAAACAGTTGGTATAAGTATCTCTCAGTTCAAATACAAATATATCTGGAAAGGTTTGGTTTCAGAGTAGCAGCCGTGTTAGTCTGTATCTGCAAAAAGAAAAGGAGGACTTGTGGCACCTTCGAGACTAGCAAATTTATTTGAGTATAAGCTTTCGTGAGCTACAGCTCACTTCATCGGCTGCATGTAGCTCATGAAAGCCTATGCTCAAATAAATTTGTTAGTCTCTAAGGTGCCACAAGTATGCCTTTTCTTTTTGTGGAAAGGTTTGTGGCATCATTTTTGAGTTATCCAATTTATTTGATGAGCAATATGGATACAATCTTCTACCACTATTTTAAAATACCACAGGTTGATTCTCTTCCCCCACTTGACATTAGTGTAGCTACTCAGTGGAAGTAACGGGTGAACCAGGTTTTAGTCTTTAAAGCTCACAACAGAATAAAAAACTGCTTTATTAATATTGGAATGGGGATTGCTGCATTTTGTTATCATGCTGCACGTTGTGTGACTATCATACGCACACTTACACAACGAAGCATTCCACCAATCTGTGTCCAAAAGTTAGCAATGGTATTTGACATGCCACCTAGGCTGTATCAGATGTATGACAGGTCTTGTGCTCCATTGCAATTTCTGCACATGCTACAAAATGCTGCAATTTACTTAGTGTTCTTCAGGATATGTGGCCACTCAGCAAAACATTATATGGAATAAAGAATGCACCAAGGAAAAACATTTAAGTTTCCACAATTATTATGAGCATATAGTGGAACAGGCAAGCATTTAAGCCCTGTAATTCATGTGCTGTGCCCTTCAACATCAGTGTTTGACCGGTAACAACAGTTAATTCTGGAGAAAATGTGCACTGTCTCCAAAATTTCACACTATGCCTGTGTCTCCAAAGCAGCTCCACTGGAAGAAAAATATTCAAGGTAGGTCCTGACTCCAGATATTAATGCATGAGAGGTGAAATCCTGGCTTCATTAAAGACAATGCCAAACTCCGACTGACTTCCACAGGGTCAGGATTTCACTCAAAAAGTGGGTTCTTAGATTATGAATTTTAACTTTAATTATTTTATATTTATATTCACATTTTCATTTACAACACTTGGTAGAAAAGAATTATTTAACTAAATGTTACCAATAAAAAGTTAACACAATTCCAAGATGCCCAAAAGTTAACATTTATTACAAGACTTTTAAACCTGGCCCCATCTCTGGGACTAGATATCACTAGAACAAGGAAGGATCGCATACAAAGTGATGTGTAGCTCTCCACAAGCTAGCCAAGTCTTCCCCCACCCAGTTCTGCTAATGAGGATTGTAGTTTCTAAAAGGAGAGTATGTCAGCAGAGACTCTGGGTGCACAGGGTTTTCATCCAATTTCTTGCGTCCATGAGCTGCTCTTTGAGAGGACAGAGATTTAGCACTTGGGCATTCAAGTTCGGTTCAGACTAAAAGTTCAAGTGCTCAATGCAGGATCAAGTGTTATGGGGTTTTTTTTTCCCCTTTCTAACTTTATGAACATAGACATGGGTCTGAAATGAACATATTTCTCTTTTTGATGTACACTCATGATTTAAAAACAAAACAAATCATGTAAATGGACAATTTATATTCGAAAAGCAGCTCCAACATGAAAGAAGTAATTACTTTTCAAGAAGTGTTGCACATTTTGGTGCATTCCATATCAGCCGAATGAGCAGGAATACCAGGCCTAAAGTAAGCTCATATACAATACTGTAGTCATGGATTTTTTTTCTGTCTTTTTCTTAATTTTTCTACATTAAAAAACAAAACGTATTCCCACTTCTTTTTTAAAATAATTTTCAAGTGGCTTGTAAAATCAACAGAGGCAATGAAATTTCAATTTAAGACTGCCACTCCATCCTTAATTCACATTTTGTCTAGACACTGCAGCAGAAGTGCTTCATGAACTCCTCACATTAGATCCCTGAAATACAAGGGCATAAAGAGGGAAGTTGAGGGCAAGTTGAGAGTGGCAACCTAACTCATGTAATTTCCTTGTTTTAACTGATGCAAGACAAACTTTTTAGTTTATTTGACAGGTTTTGGGTGGGGAAGTGGGGATTAAATGTAATATTTTAACTTTTCATCTTTATATTTTAATGATTGTTTATTGTATCCAATTTTAATTAGGGTGTAATCCTGCATGAGTTACAATCCACATGAGCAGTCCACTGATGTTAATGCATGTGTATGTGAGAGTTTGCAGAATCTGGTCCTTAGTTTGTCTTTTACTTTTAAAATGAACTAATTGTTACAAAACTTGCAAAGGTGGAAGTAGTCATGAACACATGAAACAAATAAAATCTCTCTTGTAGGCTACTCTTTTTGGTGTTTTTTCCAAGGATTGTAAAACAGTGGATGCATCTGGATACAACCTATGTGACATCCAACTACTGACATGTTTGTCCAACTATGGACAAAATAGAATTGGAGAGTCCTCAGTCTTGTTTCTGTTCTCCATCTTTACCCTTGCCCTTCTGAAAATTCCAATTCCATTAATGTGTGTAAATACCAAGCACGCTCATTTATACATTTCAAAAAAAAAAGTGCATTATTTTCCTCCCAAATTATTTGCTATGCTTGATCAGTAGACCATACCATTTTAAAAACTATTACATTCTACAAAACACCGGTTTCATACTAAGGGCTTGAGATTATAAACTGTATTAGGATAGTAGTTTTAAGAGTTATCTGTAAACAGAAAATAACCACAATACTATCAAGGATCTTAACTCTCAAAATCCTAAGAGGATGCCTTGTACAATGCAGGACAGTCTTGCTGTACTTTGTGGAACATTGTCCCAAAGTAAGACATTTCTTTAAATTTAAATTAAAAAAAAGAAAAACAAAATTAGAAGCTTCTTTATAAATGACATCTGAAGTGTGAAGTTGTTTTTATACTAATTTTTTGAAAGTGACTACAGGGCAAAACAGTCACTTATGGAAATAACAAGTTGTGCTGTGTGGTGAGAAAGAACAAATCTTCAACTGAGAGAGCCTACACCACAATGAACAAAACAATGAAGATGGTTCCTTCCTTATAGCCAGATCTCCAAATAAATATATTCTGCTCATCTCACAAGTCCCTGATGGTTTATGCAATCCCCACTGCCTTCTTTCTGTAATTTACAGGGGCAAACTATTTGAATTTCAGCTTTGAATGAACTTAGGTGCTGAGGGTGATCCACAGACACTGAAGCATGCTCCTGAGAGGGGATTATGTTTTTACTGTCCCCTTACTTTCCTCACCCTCCTGATTTTTTTTAAAAATAACGAATAATTGTTTTAAAATATCTCACTGGTTTTGCCTATTTCTAAAAACTTTAGGGAATAATTCAAAAGTATCTTGGCTCTTTTTTGCAATCTACATTTCAATACATTTATTTCCTACTAGCATGCGTAGTCAGGATAAGAAGGAACATTGGTAACATTAATTTAAAAAATAAGAGAGAGAGAGAACCAGCTTGTTTAGTCTCTGTAATCTCCCAGTTTTCTTTCACAACTTCCTGAAATTACTCAACTCACACTGTTCCCTATTTCTTTCAAATAAAACAAAACACGCGAGCCTTCCTTGTATTAGTTTGAGGTTTTCTTGTGTATTTCCCTGGAATTTACACTATACACACAGAGAAATCCCAGGGACTCCTCAGGATCTCATCTAAAACTACCTGTTTCTGAAGAGGAGGAGGTTAGGATCCATGGGTGGGGGGGGGGGGGGAAGAAGCGGATCCGCTTTTAGCAGGGCAAATATAGAATAATAATGCAAACAAGCAAATATTCATTGCTAAAGCACCACGAAAGAAACGGCCCATCCTTATCTAGGCACCTGCAAATGACAAATTTCCCCCTTGTCCGCGGCTTGTGACCATCCTATGATCCCAGAACGCAAGACCACCAGGATAGGACACCAGCGCTGGCCCCTAACAAACATTAGCAGGGCTCTCCTGCCCTAAGCAGAAAAGTTAGCTCCCCACCGTTCGCACCATCCACACTCACCCCTGGCCCCCTCTTCTCAGCAAAGTTTGTCCTCTCCTCCCCCGACCCCCTCCCCCCCCCCCACACACACAAAAAAAAGTTTGCAGCACAGCGAAGTGCTCAGACAGGTGCCAGCCCCGGCTCCTCGCAGCCCAGCAAAAGGCAGCACAGGGCGAGCAGCAAGGCAACGCCGAAGGAGACCAGCCCTGCCAAGCACAGCCGCTGCCCCCCTAGTACGGTACCTGCTCTGGCCGGGGCTGGCTGCAGACAGTTCTCCCAGTCCTCTCCAGCTCCATGTGCCGCGGCTCCTCCTCGCAGCAGAGCCGCGGCAGGAGGCAGCTCCGCTCTCAGTCCCTCCCCTCTCCACTCCACTTCCTCATTCCAATGCAACATGACTGCAGCCGGCCAGCTCCAGCGGGCATCTCGCTCCCGCTAAGCTCCCCCGCGCCCTGCAGAGCAGTTCATTTTAAGGCGAGCCCAGCAGCCCCGAAGAGCGCAGGAGACTCGCGGAGGCTGTCAGAGGAGGGCAACACCCTCTTTTCTCACCGAGCCTCTTCTGCACCAGGACGCTGCCCTGCGGGACCGGGCTTCTCCTTGACCCACCTGTTAACCCTTCCTGCGCTGCAGGATGAGCCAGCCCTCTCCTCTTTTATGCACAACACTGGCTTTCTCCCCAGGGGCTGGTCAGCCTCGGGACCTTGAACTTAAGCCTCGTAAAAGTGCCCCATTGGGGATGGGTACCCAATGACCACTTGCGGTAGAATAAAATAATTTAACGCCCTGTGGAAAAACCATCCTGAAAGTTAGGCAGAAAAGCAACTCACCTGCCCTTGCTGTCATGATATTTTACTTGGCCAGCAAAGAAAAATGCAACCCCGAGAAATAGAATTTAGCAAGGGTATTATAAAGCGTACACAAGCTAGCGAGGTACACAAAGTGGGCCAGGTTCTGATCCAGATTAACTCAGTGTGAATCTCGAATAACTCCCCTGATGTCCCTAGAATTATTCAGGAGTTACACTGATATACATCAGAATCTGACCTGCTGTAAATTCTTCAAAATCTCCAATTATGTATTATTTTCAGTGTCCTGTAGTAATTAAACAGGTGAGCTAACACACACTATCAATTCAAATTCAGCCTCTGAGTAGTGTGGCCATAGTTGAGGTTAGAAAGGAAGGATGGTCCTTACACTAACAGCCCAATCAGTCAAACTGTAAGGACATGGGTACTGTTCAGATAAACACATGCATCAAATATTTGCAGGATCAGAACTTAAATGACTTGTCCAAGGTCATGCATAAAATGTACAGCAGAGTTAGGTATTGAACCCATATCGCCTGAATTTCAATCCAGGGCCCCATTGGTTCAATGGAATTACTCACACAACTAATATTAATATTAAACATGCATAATTGTTTGCAGGAGTGGAACCTTAGTGTCTCTCTGCTTCAGTTCCCAATCTGTAAAATGAGGATAATACTACAACCTTTTCCCATCCTGTCTTGTCTATTTTTGCCCTCATCCTACAAAGACATAAGTATGCGAATAACTTTGTATATGTGAGCTGTACCTTTGACTTAATGGGGCTACTCTGAGGCGTAAAGATAAGCGTGTGTGTAAGTATTTACAGGATTGGGATTTTAGATTATAATCTCTTTGGAACAAGATTTGTCTCTTACCGTGTATTTGTATAGTTCCCAGAACAATGGGTCCCTGATCTTAGCTGAGGTCTCCAGACACTACCATAATACAAATAATAAATAATAATAATAAAGTTGTAGCCAAGGGTCCCATCCTAAAATCAAGTGTCAATCTCCTCTCCCTGCAGGAAACTTTGCACAAATGAATTGATATGGACTATACAGACGAGGACATCTGAATATTATATTTGTTACGCCTGAGAGGCCAGAAGGGACCATTGTGATGATCTGGTCTGACCTCCTGTACAACACAAGCCATAGAACTTCCCCAAAATAATTCCTAGAGGCTATCTTTTTAAAAAAATCCAATCTTGATTTAAATATTGCCTCTGATGCAGAATCCACCATGACCATTGGTAAACTGTTCCAACAGGGTTAATTACCCTCACTGTTAAAAAAAATTATGCTTTATTTCCAGTCTGAATGTGTCTATCTTCAGTTTCTAGCCACTGGATCACGTTACACTGTTCTCTACTAGATTGAAGAGCCCATCATCAAATATTTGTTCCCCATGTAGGTACTTACAGAATATAGACTGTAATCAAGTCACCCCTTAACTTTCTCTGTGTTAAGCTAAATTGATTGAACTCTTTGAGTCTAATCACTATAAGGCATGTTTTCTAATCCTTTAATCATTCTCATGGCTCTTCTCTGAACCCTCTCTAATTTATCAACATCCTTCTTGACATGTGGACAACAGAACTAGTCACAGTATTCCAGCAGCAGTTGCATCAGTGTCAAATACAGAGGTAAAATAACCTCTCTGTTCCTACTCAAGATTCCCCTATTTATGCATTCCAGGACTGCATTAGCCCTTTTTGCCCCAACATTTCACTGGGAGCTCATACTCAGCTGATGATCCACCATGAATGTCAATATCTTTTTCAGAGTCATTGCTTCCTAGGATAGAGTCCCCCATCCTGTAAGTATGGCTACATTCTTTGTTCCTAAATGTATACATTTACCGGTATTAAAATGCATATTGTTTCCTTGCACCCAGTTTACCAAGGGATCCAGATCACACTGTATGAGTGACCTGTCCTCTTCATTATTTATCACTCCCCCAATTTTCGTGTCAACTGTAAACTTTATCAGTGATGATTTCCTGTTTCCTTCCAGGTCTTCGTTAAAAATCTTAAATAGTGAGGACCAAGAACCATTCCCTGAAGGAAACTAGAAACACACCACTCAATGATAATTCCCCATTTACAGTTACATTTCGAGACCTAGCAGTTAGACATCTTTTAATCCAATTAATGTATACCATACTCATTTTATATCAGTCTAGATTTTTAATAAAAATATCACGTGGTACCGAGTCAAACACTTTAGGGAAACGTAAGAAGGGAAATGTACCTGATGTATGCCATACTTTAGAAACTGTGATTTGTCACTAGAGAACAAGAAAGTTTTCAGTCTTTCCCATTATCAATCCGTTTTCAGGGATTTATAAATGGATCATACAGATTTACTAGGGGCGGGAACTAATCTCAGTTACACTGGAGCACGTTGATTTGGTTCAGTGCAACTGCATGTGTGTAAATGAAAGGAATACTTGGCTCTGTGTGTCAAGATCTCACCCCTGCATTAAAAAGAAAATACGACCATGCCCTTTGATAGTGCCTTTCATCCAAGGAACCCAAAGAGCTTTACTAGAAATAATTCAGCTTCATGCTAGGCCAGTGAGGCAGGAAAACATGCACAGGGAGCACTTCACTCACCAGAGGGATGGAAAGTGGAAGCTGGTTAGTAGTACCCAGAGGCTCTCTGCTACAAAAAATGAGTTTGGATATTGTGACATAAGAGTTATGCTTTCGGACCTCCTCTAAGTCACAGCTACTTCATTATTTTTAAATGAAATTTTGCAGGGCAGTGGTTCATAGAGTGGACTAGTTTGTGTGTCCTGGAAGGGAAACCATATTTGCAAAAAAAAAAAAAATTAAGTGCATTTCACAACATACATGCTGTGATTTCTCCGTGAAAAGTTGATAAGGCGTTGTAAGGTCAGACTCCACCAACCGTACACGTCAGAGCTATTTTACCATTTTTGAATCAGATCTTGCAAGATGCTGAGTGCCCTCTACAAGGCAGTCTCAGCTGAGGGCGATCCACAAGTCGCCGGAGATCCTCAGTACTTCTCAGAGTGCCCAGGTAGGGCCTAATGCTACAGTTCTTCCTCCAGTGGGAATCCTGTGACTGCAGTGGGAATTTTGCATAAGTAAAAAAACCTGTCAGATCAGCCCTCTGGTTTAACGGATCTTTAACCTATGAACAAAAGAAACATCTGTGCAATAACAAACATTATGTGGAACACATGCAGATCTAGTGATCTGCACTTCCTGGAGAATGTCAAAATAGCTGTTTATCAGTGTGGAATCTGCCGACAGCTTCTTCAGCACCAAAGTTATTCCAAATTGTGGGAGATCCACAGATCTGAGAGCAAAAGTGCGCAATATTTGTGCATATATAGAATTAAGATTGTGGAACACAATTGATCATACTAAATGCTTAATCAGTTTTAGGGAGATTTTCAAGTGCACAATGGTAATTGGACACTTAGCTGCCATTTGTGCCTTTGAAAATTCTCTCCTTTATTATTACTGTACTAGTATGTGGAGGGCTCAGCTAGGTCAGTATCTCCATGGCCTCTGGTGCTACACAAAGCTACATAAAATGACAACTCCTGCCCCAAGTGTTCACAGTTTAAGGCTTCAGTCCTACAAAGAGAATCACCAACGTGCACCCCTGCACTCACCTGGTTCTCTTTGCCTAGAAGACAAGACATAACAGGCAGATGAAACAAACAACTGGACAAGGGGAAAAGAAGGTGGGGAAAAACAAAATTAAGGGGATAAGAATCTGTTCTCTTGGAATGGTAATGGAATTACTGATCTGCTGCACTCTAGCTGATATAGAGAACAAACCTATTTTGTGTTTCAGATAATCAGAGGTAAAGGCTGTTTTCATCAAGTTGATTCCTGACTGACAGATGTTTCACTATTTACATGTTTGTAATGACTCATTGTCAACCATCCAGCAGTTTCATTGGCTGACATAACCGGCAGGTAACATAAGACCTTTACAGGTGACTCTGTACGGTGATACTAACAGACAATAATGTAGGGAAGCAGTACACAGAAAAAACAACGGCTTCATGTTACATCTTATAAAAAGTAGTGTGTGGCACATGAATGGTAAATTTAATATGCCGTAGTACAAATATTGTACATTCTGTAAATAGGAATGAATCTGAGAGGAAATATTCTTGTGCAACATTGTTAGGAGCTTTCCCCAGTGGAACTGACAGCAAGGAGAAATCTCTTCAGACCACCTCTCCCAAAGACAGAGAAGTTCTTCAAGGATGTTCCTAGCAATGAATTAGGCAGTTAGAGGACGAATGCCTTTATTTCATCAATTGTTGTGGTACTTTATATCAACTGCAACCCAATTATTTAATGGCTCAGAACTTTTGAATTTACAAAAAAGAGTGAGCCCCTCTTTTATAGAGACCTGACATGTCTTCCTTCTTAGCATCTCCAAAGTCCATCCTTTCCTTTCTATCCTCACAGTGAAATCTCTCATTCAGGCTCTTTATATCCTGACTTGACAGCAGCAGCTTCATCCCTGGCCTCCCGAAAGCACATATTGCTCCTGTTCAATACTTACAAAATGCAGCCACTAAAGTCCTCTCCTTTTCCCATCAAATTGTTCATGTCACTCCCCTCTTTGTTCCCTATCTACTATTGCATCATATTCAAACTAGTGATCACCTTCTTCAATCTCCCTTGCCCTACTTATTCCTTTTTCTCAAGCTTCATCACCCTTTCCATTCCTCCAGTGTTCCCACCCATGTCTACCCATTTATCAGTCTCCATGTCCTCTTCCCTGCAACCCCTCTGTGCACTGACTGACCTCCCAGAACTCACCCACAAGGACCCTACCCTCTCTATTTTTAGTCCCCCATAAAAACCTGTTTTTTCATGCTGTCTATAGTGAATCTTTTTATATATATTTAGGAAATCCTTTTCGATACCCTTACCTGTGTCTACCATAGTCTGTGAGCTCCTGAGGCAGAGACCAGCCTTTCTTGAATGTCTGGAAAGCTCCCAGCACATTGTGGGCACTACCTTAAACAAATAGTTATAATAATAAGAGCAGATGTGGGTGTTTTTTAATTTGTGTCAGAGCGGTATGAAAATTAGCCCTTTGCACATGCTGTTCCTAAAATGGAGAGAGGTAAACAAGGCCAATAACAGAAAGATGGGTTATTTTAGAGATCTTGCTTATTTGCCCTGACACTTCAGATGAGACAACAGAAGGACTAAGTGAGACAGCATTGGCTAAGTGAGCATCTCAGATCTAGTGTAACATACACATAATGGGTCAGATTTATACCAACGTAACTCAGATCAGGTTTTGGCTCTGTATCCATATGCATAAACCGTGCAATTAAATTGCAAATATAATTAAAGTACTAAAATTCCATACATATTATTACTGATTTCCTCACTCACCTTTTGTATTTATTTGACAATTGTAAGGTTTTTATTAATAGGATCTTACTTTTACAAAATGAAAAAATACTATTCAGAAGATAGGAAGGGAACATAACAGTGCTGAATATGACTGAAGAAATATTTTCTTGCATTAGGGATTGCCACATTATCTGACTCATCATGACTGACAAAGTGAAGTGGAGGTTATGTCAGATAATGTCTAAGGAATTAATATTTTTGTAACAGCAAACTCCCCATGATTTATACATATTATACATATTTAGGAATTGTAGTGTGGTTAAAATATGTTTTCTTTATATTTTTGCTTTATTAAAATATATTTTAACTAGCTTGGTTAAAAATTTGTACACTATAGAAAAGGGAAATTTGGGGTGTGCAAGAAAAGGAGGGTCAGACTCATGGGTTGTCTATGCTTATATTATTTCAATGGGTAAAATACCTTTCCTTCTAAAATTTGCCACTAAGAATTTTCATCTCAGGACCAAGCATAACCAGATACAATTTGAATCCACGATTGCTGGTCAACATTCTAAACTGTCACCTCCTAACTCACCTGTGTAATTCTTAGTCTGACCACGCTTGCAGACTAACCAACCTGTTGGCCAGATGACTGATCATCGTAACTGTAGTGTAGCTAGGCCTTCTTGGAATCAGGGACCCGATTACTGTTCCATTTTGTAAGGAAGGCATATTATTACTTATATTATGGTAGTGCCAAAAAGCCCCAGTCAGTATCAGGGTCCCATCAGTCTAGGTACTGTGAACACACAGAAATAGAATCATAGAATCATAGAACTGGAAGGGACCTTGAGAGGTCTTCTAGTCCAGCCCCCTGCACTCAGCGCAGGACTAAGTATTATCTAGACCACCCCTGACAGATGTTTGTCCAACCTGCTCTTAAAAATCCCCGATGATGGAGATTCTACCACCTCCCCAGGCAATTTATTCCAGTGCTTAACCACTCTGACAGTTAGGAAGTTTTTCGTAATGTCCAACCTAAACCTCCCTTGCTTCAATTTAAGCCCATTGCTTCTTGTCCTATCCTCAGAGGTTAAGAAGAACAATTTTTCTCCCTCCTCCTTGTAACAACCTTTTATGTACTTGAAAACTGTTATGTTCCCTCTCAGTCTTCTTTTCTCCAGACTAAACAAACCCAATGTTTTCAATCTTCTCTCATAGGTCGTGTTTTCTAGACCTTTAATCATTTTTGTTGCTCTTCTCTGGACTCTCTCCAATTTGTCCACATCTTTCCTGAAATGTGGTGCCCAGAACTGGACCAGCTGAGGCCGAATCAGCACGGAGTAGAGCAGAAGAATTACTTTTCGTGTCTTACTTACAATACTCCTGCTAATACATCCCAGAATGATGTTTGCTTTTTTTGCAACCACATTACACCGTTGACTCATATTTAGCTTGTGATACATTGTGAGCCCCAGATCCCTTTCTACAGTACTCCTTCCTAGGCAGTCATTTCCCATTTTGTATGTGTGCAACTGATTGTTCCTTCCTAACTGGAGTACTTTGCATTTGTCCTTATTGAATTTCATCCTGTTTAGCTCAGACCATTTATCCAGTTTGTCCAGATCATTTTGAATTTTAATCCTATCCTCCAAAGCATGAGCAACCCCTCCCAGCTTGGTATTGTCCACAAACGTTATAAGTGTACTCTCTATACCATTATCTAAATCATTGATGAAGATATTGAACAGAACCAGACCCAGAATCGATGCCTGTGGGACCCCACACATTATGTCCTTCCACCATGACTGTGAACCACTGATAACTACTCTCAGGGAACAATTTTCCAACCAGTTATGCACCCACCTTATAGTAGGTCCATCTAGTTTGTATTTCCCTACTTTGTTTATGATAGACTTAGTCCTAGACCCAGGGAACTTGCAATCTCTTTAGGCAATGCTGATAAGATCCTATCTAGCAAAATGCAACTGTGTTGTATCCAGGTCAGGAGACAGCCATGATATAATCAGGTCCCCTGACCTGCTTATAATTGTAAGGTAGATGGGGGAAAATAGGCTTTTAAAATACTCAGCAAAACAGAAAACATTGTCAAGCATGTCTATGATCAGAAGACTCCAGGTGCAGCAGACAAGGAATCTGTTTTTGATGTTAATAAAATTTGAGGTTGTAGGACCCCATATCTCATTTCAAAGGGCCAGTAACAATTACTCTGGATATATAACCATGAAGTTAGAATTTTCTGAAATGTAACTGAAATCAAAATCCCAAACCTATGGCCTACTGAAAATAGTTTCGTGGCTGTTTGCAGGGTTCAAATGATAATATAATTTGTGTATCAGTTTTACTTAGTTGAGCTTATACAGATAATGGGCTAAATTCTACTTTCTACCCAGAGTCACTGTCCTCCGCAGCAGGATGTGATTTATTGCCCTGTACACTTGGAGTAATACAGCCCCAACAGTGGATTTCCAGACTCCAAATTGATTTGCAACTGACCAATAGCAGTCTGGATTCGCCAGCTTCCATATAGCGATTGCAACACGCTTCTCTACCAAAAGGGTAGACCTTATTCTGGTGTCTTTGCACCGCAGGCCGGGGGCCGGCTCAGCACATAGCTCCATGAAGGTTCTTTACGCATCCTAAAGTTCTGTACTCATTGGTCGTAATCCCACATCTGCATGACAATGCGATCCCACCAATCAGTGCTTGTTTTCCTAGCACAAAAGCGACCCTCTACCATATGCAGCTGCTCTGTGAATGCCAAAGCACTGATAAGTTGCTGCTGTCCATATCAAACTCGGGTGCCTGCGATTCATCCTTTGTTAGTAGCTTTGCGAGTAACTCTGTTGCCATACGCAATGTTCTCAAGACAGTTAACGGTGCATAGGAGAGAAGTGCGGGATTCATCCTCTCTCACTGCAGATGCTGGGGTGCACTACAAAGACTGACAGTTGGAAAAACGGCACAAAAGGAAAGCCAGAATGGTGCAAAAGGAAGCCAGAAACCATTGGAGGGCTGGAACACAAAGCGGTGCATGACGGGACATTTTGCACATCCCAGGATGTCCTGTGCTCCGTTTCTGCCTTCCCACAACACCTAGCGACAGATGGTGTCGCCAGGCACTCTGGGATACATACCCAAAGTGCATTGCTCCTGCTGTTGACAATGGTGCCCCGAACGTGGACGTGATCTGTCGACAGAGGGAGCAAATGTAGACTCGCTTTGGCGACTTTACTTCTGTCAATGTTTTCATGTAGACATTAGTTTCAGTGACCAAACTTACCAGTGTAGACAAGCCCTAACTTACTTCAAGTAGACTCAGAGAGTACTTTGCTCATACATTAAGGAGCGTGTTACAAAAAGAGTAGTTGTGTAGCCAAATTTTTACTATGTTACTTTCTCTGTCTCAAACATCAACACAGAAAAGCCCTGATAAATTGTTGCTGAAATACCAGATTTTCTAGATTACTAGATTTCCCCTTAAGACCCAAAGTAGCTAAGCAATTACAAGAGAAACAAGACAGACAAATGAAAAAAAGACGTGAAAGAAAAGAGTAAAAATGATTGTGTGATCTCTTCTAAACAACACATTTTATCTAAAGTTTACAGGGAGAGAGAGAGAGGGAGAAATAAAGGAGTAGTAAAAAAATACTTGATCCAGGACTATATCAGGTAAATGCAAATGTTAAAGTGATCAACCCTGTTATTGCATGAAAAAAATAAAAAGCCAGACTGAAGTTTTAGATATACTATTTGTTAATGAAAATATGTCCTATCTGTATGATAAATTCATCGGTGTTGGGGGACTCGATTACTTTACAAAATGCATACAGTAAGGTTCATCCTTGAAGCATAGATGGAACCTCCAAAATCACTGAGATTTTTCTCCAAATCACTGAGATCCCTTTCAGTCCTGCATTTCTATGATTCTATGCTAAAGCCTTGGCTAAGTTTAAACAATCTTTAACATGGTGAGGACATGGTTAATTGAACTGGCTCTCCTACTAAAAGACTTAAGCTTTCTCTTTCGATTCAAACCAGCTCTGTGGCATCACTAGAAAAGGTACTGATCCTTCCTCTTAAAAAAAAAAAAAGTATGAGCAGTAGTTGGCATGGGCTAAGGTTGTACTGGCAGATCCAGAGCTTCTGTCCTCCCTGTCTAATAATACACAAATGATGGAACAGTCAATGAATTTAAAGGTGGTTCAAAACTGATATAAGAACAAACTTTTTCACAGAATACATAATTTAGACTGTGGTACTCATTGCCGCAGTATGTCACTGAGGACACGAATTTAGCAAAATTCAGGAAGGGGCTGGACATCTGTATGGATATCAAAAGGATCCAGACTTATAATACTTAATGATGATAACATTTTTTGAAAGAGACATCAAACCTCATGCTTCAGGGTTTAAGAGAATCTATAAACAATTAGAGTCCAGGGTGAGACATTTTTGGGGAGCAAACGTAGGTGCTGGAACTAGGGGTGCTACCGCACCACCTGGTATGAAGTGGATTCCATGATATACAGGGTTTACAGTTTGGTTCAATGACTCTCAGCACCTCCACTATGTTCCAGCACTCCTGGGAGCAGATTATCCCACTGCTGCCTACTGTCAGGTTGCTTACACCTTCCTTTGAAGCATCTGGTGCTGGCCACTGTCAGCGATGGGATACTAAACTAGGTGGAACTTAAGTCTGATCCAGTCTGAAACTTCCTATCATAGAACTGTAGCACTAGAAGGAATCTTGAGAGGTCATCTTGTACAATCCCTGGCACTCATGGCAGGATTAAGTATTATCTAGGTTATCCCCAATCATAGGTGTTGGAACTAAGGGGTGTGGAGGGGAAGGTGCTGCTGCACCCCCTGGCTTGAAGTGGCTTCCATCATATGCAGGGTTTACAGTTTGGTTCAGTGGCTCTCAGCACCCCCACTATACAAATTGTTCCAACACCGCTATTCCTGACAGGTGTTTGTCTAACCTGCTCTTAAAAATCTCCAATGAAAAGAGATTCCACAACCTCTCTAGGCAATTTATTACAGTGCTTAAGTACCCTGACAGGAAGTTTTTCCTAATGTCCCACCTAAACCTCCCTTGCTGCAATTTAAGCCCATCGCTTTTTGTCCTGTCCTCAGAGGTTAAGGAAAGCAATTTTTCTCCCTCCTCCTTGTAACAACCTTTTACGTACTTGAAAACTGTTATGTCCCCTCTCAGTTTTCTCTTCTCTAGATTAAACAAACCCAATTTTTTAAATCTTCCTTCATAGGTCATGTTTTCTAGACCTTTAAATCTTTTTTGTTGCTCTTTTCTGGACTTTCTCCAATTTGTCCACATCTTTCCTGAAATGTGGTATGCGGAACTGTATACAATACTCCAGCTGAGGCCTAATCAATGCAGAATAGAGCGGAAGAATTACTTCTTGTTTTGTTTATAACACTCCTGCTAATACATCCCAGAATTTTTTTTTCAACAATCAAAGGCACAAATGTGTTACACTGTTGACTCATATTAAGCTTGTGATCCATTATGACCCCCAGATCCCTTTCTGGAGTATTCATTCCTAAGCAGTCATTTCCCATTTTGTTCAAATCTTGGAAAGATTAACCCCTCCCTGACTGTCAGTTCCTAAAGTGGGTGGACTAAAACTATACTCCAGTTAAAATCCTGCTTAAGTTAATTGCCCTTTCTCACAAAAAGTAGGCAGGAATAAAACATTAGCTTTGGAGGGTAAACGCCACACAGATGCAAGGGAGCATATCAAAGGGAAAACATCACATCTCATTTTGTGTTCTCCAGCCCATAAGATATTACAGGAGTTTATTGTAAAATTTCTCCATGTGTTTCATTATGGCAGTTGCAGTTGACAGAGATGTGCAGCTAACTGTCCCAAGGTAATATCTTGGGGCAGAACATAGTCAGTGGAAGACCCAAACCCACACCAGAGATCAAGATGATCTTGAGTCTTGTCACACATCAGGATCATTGCAAGATTCATCTAGTTAATTAGGGATTTCTCCAGTAATGGAATAGCACAATAGCCTGGTAATATTTCCTCTGGAAGACTACTAAGGTTGATCCCACTTGAGAAGGTGGCTTCAAAACAGGGAGAAGGTTTAGATCCATCTTTGGACATATATAATATGACCTTTAATCTTGTACATTAAAGTGAAGGGAGCATTAGAAATGCAGATAGATAACAGACAGGTGGATCCCTTCAACTACGTTTGACATGCACAGGGGCAACAAACTTAAATATTACCCTTTGATTTTCTGGCAAACATAAAACAAAACGAAGAATTCAGAATATTCTCTTGCTAAAGAGAATTGTATCAATGTAAGGTAAAGGAATTAAGCCTATGAACTGCTGCAAGAATATCTCTAACAGAGACTAATTAACCATCTCCTAAATTTCTGGGCCAAAGCCTCAACTGGTATAAATCACAGTAGGTCCATTGAGGAGTCCATGTTACCTCCTATATAGAGAAATATGTTGTTAGGCTGCAAGTGGAAGGGTTGGAAATAGAGGTGACCAAATCATTCTCAGTGACTAATCTACTTATTTAACCTCTTTTGTGCTCAAGGAAGATGCATGGGCAGATCATGATTTCCTCAAATTAATTTGTTATTCCTATTTATTCAATGAATATCTCTGAACTTTTCACACTATACCCTGATTGTGAATATTCAAAATTCATGCAGTGTTGCTTTAGTTTTAATTGGCTAGATAAGTCACATAGCATTGTTTCTGAACCCTGGCCAGATGACCATCAAGAACACTTACATGTGTGAATCTAAAATTCATTTTCTGCAAATACTTGCACATGTGACTGAGAAGTTTGCTTTCCACGACCATTTTTGTCAGTAAAAATCAATTATTTGGCTTTTTATAATAAGCAAACACAAAAATTGATACATTTGGCCTTAGGAAATTACACTGGAGTGTATTTGGTCTGCAGTGTTTTATAGACACCATGATATTTGTTTCAAGCACACATCAAGTTCAGAGATTGTTCCTTACTGGAGGTAAACTCCATACATGTAACAAGAGGGGAATTTGACCTTCTAGTATGGGGATCCTTTCACTTTCCCTCTCTCAATAGCTCTTAAAAGAACAAGTGACCAAGCCGTATATTGAAAATGAATTATTTCCCCCAAATATACAGAATGACCTGTTCTGAAAATCAAAGGCACTGTTTCTATGGGATCTTGCACTTATGTGCTCATTTGAACTGCGTGGGTGCTCTACAATGGAGAGCAGTTTCTGGAAGCTGGTTACATATGTCCCTTTTTAACACTAATTTATCTGTCTTCTTTTGCTCTGTACTTCCGTATATTCTTCTGTTCCAATGTATTTCAATGGAGCCAAGAGATGTGCCTCTAGTTTCCTCTCCAAATGACTATAGCTTTCAAATAATGACAGGTATGTGGTCAGACTGCTGCTGTGATCTCTATCGCTCCTTGGAAACCTTACTTTGATTAATAACAGTTAAGAATTTCTGTTAAAGAATCCAAGTGGCTGCTGTGTAAATCTTTAACAAACAACAGAGAGAAAGGACAGTCCAATGGTTTGGTCACTAGTCTAAGATTTGAGAGACCTGGATTCACATCCCTGCTCTGCCATGGACTTCCTGTGTGACCTTGGGCAAATCACTTAGCCTCTCTGTATCACAGTCCCCCATTTATCAGATGGGGATTATAGTATTTCTGTTTTCCATACAGTGTTGTGAGAAGAAAACGTAAAGATTGCATGGACACAAGGTCAACTTCAGATAAATGGAAGAGCAACTTAAATTGCTAGGCTTGTAAACAGCCACACTAAATGTTATTACAGACATACCTAGGAGCCCTATTCATGCACCTACGATCCCATTGTGCTAGGCACTGTACAACACAGAACAAAAAGGACAGATTGTTAGATATATGTAGTCCCTACCCTGAATAAGACAAGTGGTTATAAGAAGGATACAGACAGATGGAGGAGTACAAGGAGACAGTGAGACAATATTAGTTGTCATAATAGACTGTGGTATCAGTTCAACAGCATCCTACCAGTTGTTTGTTGTAGGCATCAGCAAAGGAGCATTTTAAGGAAGTATTTTGAAGGAGGATACTCGGGTAGCTTTGCGGATGTTTATAGAGATCTCCTGCCAAACATGAGGGACAGCATGGGAGAAAACATCAAAATGCTTTGGAACACTTTTACAGGGTGTTCAGGAAGTGAAGTGCACCAAGTGATCTATCACATGCTTGTTTGAAAATGTAACAATTAGGCGAAGGAGCTTAGCATCACTGGCAGATTGGAGGTGGAAGCTGACATCTCACTAATGAATGGGAGGATAGGTAGGGTGGGAAATGAGCTGTGAAAGGGAAGACAAGCAGCTTATGTTTGATTCAATAGAATAAAGGGAGCCAGTGCCGAGATGCAAAGAGAGGGGTGACATGGTCCAAGCGATAGACTAAGAGAATGCAGCAGCAATTTTAATGGACATGAGTGGGGCAAGATTGCATTTGTCAAGGCCAGAGAAAAAGATGTGGCAGCAGGGCTGGATTTAGGGGTAAGCGACCCATGCGATTGCCTGGGTTGCCGGGCTTGGTGTGGGAGTGGGGGAGAAAGAGAGGCACCAGGCTCGGGATGCTGTTTTTGTTGTTAGCAGCAAAAGGGGAAATGGAATGTTTGAAGTAAAATGTTTCAGGTATTCCATATGTGGATTCATTTTTCACTAACCTCCTAGAATGTCCTGGACCTTTGTAGAATCTTGCAGAACCTTCCGGACTTTCTGAGAACTACATTTTCCTTGAACCTCCTAGAATATTGTCAGCCATGCCCTCGCAGTTATACAAGGGGTGTGGCATCTACAGTCAGTGAAATATAACTACCAAGTGAGAGCCCAGCTGCAATATTGTGAACCTTGTTTTATTGTGTAATTGAGAAAGTGTACTTGTGTTTTAAGACTTGAAGAGTGTAAGTAGCGATTAATAAAGGACATATTTAATGAGATGCCCGAGATATCTGTCAAACCCCTATTTACGCAACAATGTAAAAGAAGTACTGTTACTTCTTTTGCCATGCTTAATACATAATGTTTAATGACTTTCTAAGACTGCGGAACTTAGACTTTTGCTCTCCCTAATACTGTCTGTTTTCCCCTGAAGAAGCATTCAGGAGCTTAGTATAGGAAGTGAAAAGCTCGTTTGCATATAGTTTGCAGCAAGGGGCAAATTTGATGGGAAAATATCTGAAACAGAACAACATAGACTGAGCTTTAGGCAATAGAGGTCGTCCCAGTACAGAAGAAATTGAGGAGAGCAGCATAAATGATAGAAGTCCTATTCCTAAGGAATTAGCAGATTTACCTGAAGATAAGGAATGGAAATGTGATGAAAATGATGAAGAATCATCCAGTTTTCCCGGTGGCATAAAGGAGAGTGATGATAAAGAAGAATGTGGTTTAAGGAAAGGGAGAGAAATGATAAAGAAGAATCAGCCCCACATGGTGACAGAAACAGCAGTGAGGAAAAATTGCACACCACAAATGGATATATCAGATCCTGCTTTATGGCTGGTGATCCTAAACTCTGCTGATATTGATCGTACAATTTTGAATGGGCTGGGCAAAATCAAGGATATGATGTTTCCAGTAAATGAGCAGAAGCAACACTTGGCAAAGTCACACTGCAAAAGAGTGCTTAAGAATAGCGAGAAACTGAATCGCCATTGGCTAGTTTATTCAAAATCAACTGACAAAGTGTTCTGGTTTTGTTGCAGAATATTTAACAGGAATCCCAAATTGTTGCTTGCGCTTTCCAGGTACAATTACTGGCATAACTTAGCTAATGCTCTGAAGTAGCATGAAAAATCACCTGGCCATTTTACAGCCTACTCCAAATGGATGGAGGTCGAGTCCAGGCTCAAGCTGAATAAACACACAGATGCAGAAAACCAGTGCATTATTAATATAGAAACCCAACATTGGAGGAATGTGCTCAAGGGTCTGATCTCAATTATCCTCTTCCTTGAAAAAAAATATTTTGGCTGGGGCTCATCAGATAAAATATCTGGGGCTCATCAGATAAAACATTCACTGAACCTAACGGTAATTTCCCAGTTTGGTAGAGCTCCTTGGGAAACATGATGATGTCATGCATGAGCAGCTATGTCAAATAGTTCATAAAAGAGGGTATGGACTATTACTGCAGCAAAACAATTCAAAACAAATTGACTGACCTTATGACAAGGAAGGTGCTTGATTACATATTGATGAGGCTCAACAAAGCGAAATACTATGCCATAATAATGGACTGCACTCCCAACATTAGACACAGTGAAAAGTTGTCATTTACAGTAAGATTTGTTGACAATGAGGACGGCTGTATCCAAGTAAAGGAACACTTCATCTGTTTCTAGTATAAGGATGACTTTACTAGAAATAGCCTAACAGAAATGTTTATGAATGTTGTGAATGAGAATAAAATAAAACACGGCCAAGGCTACAACAATAGTGAGAACACGAAGGGAATAAACAACAGCATCCAGGCAAGAATCCTTGTATTGAATCCAAGAGCTTTCTTCATGCCTTGTGGCTGCCATTCCCTCAGCCTGGTTTTGTCAGATGCGGTGTCATCTTCTTTTGATTCAGTATCTCTCTTCGGAGCATGCAAAGGATATATGTTCTATTTTCAGCCTCAACTATCAGGTGGAAGATCCTTATGGACAATGTTACAAATCTGACTGTGAAGCCACTAAATGACACTCACTGGGAGAGCCGCATTGAGAGAGTAAGGCCAGTGAGGTAGCAAATGATTGAGGTTTACAATGCTCTGATAGAACTGGCACAATTGAGTAAAGCCAAGGCCAGAATCTGACACAAGGTGCAAAACCTTGCAAATCACATCACTGACTTCAAATTTCTGGTCTGAATTGTGGTTTGGCACAATATCCTCTTCCAAGTAAACATTGTGAGCAAGGCATTACAAATTCAGTTGATGGACATCGTGACCGCTACTACTTTGATGAGAAGCTGCCTTGATTTCATTGTGGCCTACAGAGACAACAGATTTGAAGATGCCATCACTGCTGCCAAAGAAATGGCGGAAAACTTAGGAGTTCAGCCTGTCTTCAATTAAACTTGTATTCATCGAAAGAAGAGACAATTTGTTTACGAGGGTAGAGATGAGGTGATGGGGAGCTCAGAAGAAAAATTCAAGAGGGAGTATTTTTGCTTGCTCATTGACACTGCTTGAGTGTCCATTGAAGAAAGGTTTAGAAAAATAAAGCATCACGAAAAGATCTGGGCGGTTTTCTATGACCTAAGTAAGCTGCTGGCAGACAGGAAAACCCTTGTGAACAATTGTATGGACCTTCACCAGATGCTGACACATGGAGAATGTTTGGACATCAATGATAAAGATCCCTATGTGGAACTGGACAACATCCATCACATTTTGCAATATGAGAAGCACTCTCTGTTCCAAGTTCTGCAATTCATTAATGATGCGGAGCTGAAGGACACTTTTCCTAATGTGTGGATAGCTTTGAGGATCCTGCTCATGCTGCCAGTCATAGTCACAAGTGATGAACGCAGCTTTTCAAAGCTCAGGTACATTTAAACATATCTTTGATCGATGATCGACATTGCTTGCTATTCTATTGCTTGAAAATGCCATTAGCCTGTCTTCGGATCTCTCGGATGCTGTGCTTCAGTTCATGAGGGCAAAAAGTGAAAAAAGCACCTCTTGAACTAAAGGACTAGGGTTAACATTCTAAGGCTGTCGCCTACTGTAACACTATTTAATACTGGTCCACCCAATGTTGGTACACGGTTCAATTTCTTGAAGTTACATTTCAGTTATTCTTAAAATTAAAAAGTTTCTATAAGCTAAGAGGAAACAATTCTTTTTATTTTCTTACGTATGGCATGGATCAATACAGATTTACAGATCCTGGCATGCAAATTTATCATTTTATATGATAGGGATAAATCATGCATGCAAATTGTACGTCAAGGTCGTGAAATGGACTACAAATGCAATAAAATACAAAGTATTCAAAAGTTTAACAAATGGAGGGTGGGGCACTGAAGATGTTCCTTGCCTGGGGTGCCATTTGCTATAGGGCCCGCCCTGCATGGCAGTAATCAAGACACAATAGGATGAAAAGCCTAGTTGAGAGGTTTAGCTATGTGGATAGAAAAGAAAGGCCTTATCTTAGAGTTGTTGATGTGCCTCGGGAGACCTAAGATGGAGATGGGTGTTATTAGAAGGAAATTAGCCATAAAGAAGAGGCAAAAAATGATTAACACAGTGTTACAGCTATTATAGGACAGAGAATAAATGTCATGAAAAGAAATGGGTACCACAACTGCAGTATTACTCTAGAATTAGTTTACCTTTATATAATTTATGGTTAATTCTGTGTCAATGAACTCATACAAGAAGAAATTCCTACCCCATTGTCAAATGATGAGCCACTGAGTTTCTAGTTTCAACTTTACACAAGCCAATAATGCTGAGGTCTGGAGGGATGTTAACTGCTCATACTGCGTACTGAAATCAGTGCATCCTGACAGGCCTCAGTTGTGTTCATTGACAAATATTATCCCAAAGGAGAACAATAATTCTTTTTCTGGTCCTCTACTTGCCTTGTCCTCTTAGGAAGCTCATTTCAAGAGGGAAAAAAATCCTGATGGTGTTGTTTTATTATTATAGTTGGATGGAAATCTAGACCAGTGACCTGACTGAAGCAATGAATGCAATAATATATATATTGACTCAGAAGTGACTATCAAGATGCTTTGTTCTTCAAGGTAAATATTGATCAAGGTGCCAGTGCTGACTGTTTACCTTTCAAATCAATACATCTGTATCTTCATCCAACATAGAAGTCAATATCTGCTTCTTGTTACATTCAAGCAAATCTTGGCTCAGAACTAAGGCTATGATTATGTCAAAGAGGTTGCGGAAGTCACGGAATCCGTGACTTCCAGCGATCTCTGTGACACTGGGGGCCTCTGCAGCTGACCAGCCAAGTGCAGTGTGAAAAACTGCTATTTGACGTCATAGAATATCAGGGTTGGAAGGGACCTCAGGAGGCCATCTAGTCCAACCCCCTGCTCAAAGCAGGACCAATCCCCAACTAATTTGCTACTTAAGGAAATTAACGCATGTTCAATAACGTACGCTGAAGCCAGCAGTGGGGGACCCCTGCAGTAGCCGGGGATCCCGGCAGCAGCCCAGCCTCTGCGGCCGACTCTCCTGCAGCTGCCCAGCAGCTGCGGGTGGCAGGACCCCCGCAACTGACCGGCCACTGCCACCAGCGAGGACCCCTGAGCTGCCCAGCTGCTGCCACTATCCTGCAGCTCAGCTTCTGCGAACAGCCACCCCAGAAGGGGGGACCCCAGAGCTGCTCAGCGGCCACAAGCCCCCCCGCCACCAGCTGCTCCCTCCTTATTTTGTCAGGAGTGTTTTAGTAACAGTCAGGGACAAATCACGGCTTCCATGATTTTTTGTTTATTGTTCATGACCTGTCCCTGACTTTTACTAAAAATATCCCTGATAAAATCGTAGCCTTACTCATAACTGGCTGAAAGCAGTGACATGATAAGTCAGAATATTCTCTATTCTTTACCTTCTCAGATGCCAATAATTCTGGAGATGTGTGAAAAAACCAGGGTGAACATGTAAACAACTGTGTTCTCATTGGCTGTTGCCAAGGGTTGGTGAATACTATCAATCACATCTGCTGAACCAAAACAATAAGTAGCTATTTACATTGGCTAATCAGAGGTGTCATAAATATAAAGAGAAGGGTAACCACCTTTCTGTATACAGAACTATAAAATCCCTCCTGGCCAGAGGCAAAACCCTTTCACCTGTAAAGGGTTAAGAAGCTAGGATAACCTCGCTGGCACCTGACCAAAATGACCAATGAGGAGAGAAGTTACTTTCAAAGCTGGAGGTGGGGGAGGGAGGGAACAAAGCGTCTGTCTGTCTGTCTGTGTGATGCTTTTGCCGGGACCAGGTCAGGAATGCTCTTCAGAACTTCTGTTAAGTTAGTAAGTAATCTAGCTAGAAATGCGTTAGATTTCTTTTAATGGCTTTTAATGGTTTAATGGCTGGTAAAATAGCTGTGCTGAATGGAATGTATATTCCTGTTTTTGTGTCTTTTTGTAACTTAAGGTTTTGCCTAGAGGGATTCTCTATGTTTTGAATCTGATTACCCTGTAAGGTATTTAGCATCCTGATTTTACAGAGGTGATTCTTTTACTTTTTCTTTCATTAAAATTCTTCTTTTAAGATCAGGATTGCTTTTTCATTGTTCTTAAGATCCAAGGGTTTGTGTCTGTGTTCACCTATGCAAATTGGTGAGGATTGTTATCAAGCCGTCCCCAGGAAAGGGGGTGTAGGACTTGGGGGGATATTTTGTGGGGAAGACGTCTCCAAGTGGGCTCTTTCCCTGTTCTTTGTTTAACACGCTTGGTGGTGGCAGCATAGAGTTCAAGGACAAGGCAAAGTTCGTACCTTGAGGAAGTTTTTAACCTAAGCTGGTAAAAATAAGCTTAGGGGGTCTTTCATGCAGGTCCCCACATCTGTACCCTAGAGTTCAGAGTGGGGAAGGAACCTTGATAAGAGAACAACTATATTCACCCAACTCAGGTATCCAGATATATTGTGTTCAGATCTCTGCCTGCTGATTGTCTCTTCTACAGAATAACTTTTAAAAAGTAATTCTTCTGTTCTACCAGTTCTTACTGGACTAATTAAAGGATCCATATGGAAGGTTTTATCACGATTTTGAAGTAAAAACCAATTCAGCTTACCTTCATCTTGTGATGTTTTTCTAGATTGTTTTTTAAAAATAGGATCCAATATACATATGAAGTACAATGGTCAAATTATGTATTCCTGCCCATTGAACTCATGGGTCAAGAAATTTTATGCAGTTGCAGTCAGACTAACACCGACGGCCCCATTCCCTGCCCAGCATCAAAAGGATATTCCTGGGAAGAGACTGGAATTTCAGTTCCCCCTCACAGAATCTGAAGATAATCCTGAGGAAGCTATAAGGTGGGCATATATATATGATCTTTAATTTCTTGGGATCCTCTTCTTGTGTTTAAACAGATATGCATTGGTCAGGAAGTCAGGGAAGATGCTTTGTGCATTGTACATCTCCATGCTCTGCATCTGAACTCTTGTTTGACACAATCTTACTTTAGAGCTAATGTACTGACTCCAAGTGACCCTCACCTGCCTGGATTTCATACACAGGTGTTTCATTTGTTCTTTAAAAAAATAAAGATATTAAGCAATTCTTTGTAGGCCTGATTCAGCTGCTATTAAACTCAATGAAAAGGCTTCCACTGAGTTCAAGGAAATTGCACTGGACCCCTTAACAGCACTATAAAGGGGGCAGTCACTCATTTCCTTTATATAGTTGAGGATATGTGCTTATACCTTCACAACAATTCTTTGAGGAACTAGCCCTCCAGCAGTTAGGTCAGTAAGTAATGGTGGATGCATTTTTACTGCAGTCAAAGAGCTAATTGTCCATGAAGATTCTCTCCATGCCTGTAATAGGAGGGTAAAGAAACTCCTTAAGAAAGGTCAAACATAATGCACATTAGCGTTTGTAATTGCTAATACTGCTTCTTTAACATTTTGAAGGGTGCAGATTACTGGATTAATGGTGCAATTCTGTAAGTATATATTATGAAATGAGCACGAAACATGCACCCACCCACCCTTGTACCCAGACACTACAGATAAAAGGAATGAAAAAATAACCACTACTAAAATACAGTTAACTGATTGTTAAGTATAGAGCCTGATCCTGCACCCAACCGAATCAGTGACACAATTCCCATTGACTGATATGACAGCAAGATCAGGAACCTAGCACCTATGGCTAGCGCACACCTTGGAATTACTGGGACAGATCCACAGCCGCTGTAAATTGTCATAGCTCCATTGGAGCTGATGCAATGACAATTTACATCAGCTATGGCTCTGCCCCTCCTTTCAAGTAAGCTTACAAATGTTCCAAATATGGTTTCTTTTCTGTTATTCCACTGCCGTGCTGCTGTCGGTTGTCAGTACTAAACAATTCTTGATATAGGTTACATCTTATAAGATGAAACTCCCCACCTGATGCATACACGATAAAATTCGGTACGATAGCTACTACTCACAGTGAAAAAAAGCTCAATTTATGTAAATTGGGCCAGACCCTAAGTTGGTATAAATCAAAGTAGCTCCTTTGCACCAGCTGAGGATCTGGTCCATTAGCTCTCAACATTTAACATACGATAGTTCACAGACATTTTATAAGGGAATAGAGTTATTAAAATTACTGAAATATTTGTAAACAAAGAAGAGTTTCTGGTAATGGACTTTCTCCTGATTTTTCAGGAGAATTAGAAAAAGAAATCAGTTCAATAGATTGACACTCAGAAGTTCCAGAATATTGCCATTTCTATCATTTAAAGGTGAACTGAAATTATTTTTTTTTAAATTACAAAATGTTTAAGGCCCCAAATCATTAAACACACAAGACACATGGGCAATTTAGCATGCACAAGGAAAGCAGGAAAGGGTCCATGTAGAAATATATACTTTTCCAAGTAAAATACTTGAAAAATAGTCCATCCTTTACTTACCCTCCAAGACCTGAATTTAGGGTTCTTGCTTTCCCCTGTTACTTCATTGCACCTAATGCAGTGTCAGAAGCTGTCTGCAGTTTCAGGAATTTGTGATATCATCAGCTTTTGCAGAGGAAACACAGATCTTGGATCTCAAGATCTAGCAGTAAAAAGTGTTTTGGTTCACCTTTAACATTTAGACTGCTATGCTGATATTTGTGGGTCGTCACTGATTTTATTTATATATTTTAAATACAATTTTCAATTAATCATTACTGTTAAATCTTGCTTGCTTTAATAGTAATAGAGTTCAAAGTGCTTTAACAAAGAAGAGAAATAAGGCAAAAAGAGGGATGAAGAGTAGAGTATTCAAAGCCATCTAAGTCACGTAGGTGTATAAGTTCCATTGAAAGCCAATGAGATTTGTGCTCCACTTCGGTGGTTTTGAAAATCCCCCTCAGAATAACTGCCCTGAGATCACACAGCAGGTCAGTGAATGAGTTGGTGAAAAAATGCAGGTCTCCTGACATTAAATCCAGTGCCCAAGACAACACTGCTTCCCATAAACCCTTTGCAATCTCATTCAAGTCAGTGTGCTTGATTGTTCCTTGGACAGCATAGCCACCCACGGATGTAAGGAAGAGTAAACTCACCCCCAACCTTCATGTGCTGTGCGTGCTATCCAGACTTTGCTCTGGGTGTACAGGAGTAAGTAAATGCTCAGTGTCCAAATACTCCCCTTGAACAAGTGGGCAGAGAGTGGATGGAGCCAAGGCTGGCCAGTGCAGATGGGTATCTGCAGGAGGAGGGGCTTATGCCAGTAGCAAATTACTAGCCCTCTGGAGTAAGGGGGAAAGGAAAGGGACAATTGTGCATATCTCTGGGTAGTGCAGCAATGGGTCATCCCATATATACAGTTTTTTGTAAAACCCCAGTCTGGCCCAACACGGTTGCACAAGGTGTAAGTCAGCACAGAATTTGCCTGATGAGACTTCTTACATGAGTTAAGCGAGCAGGATTCGGCCCTAAGTAAAAATAATGGGGATCTACATTTTGTGGCCTTCTCAGTAACTCACAATCTCCCCTGCAGAATTTGTGTGTGTCCACAACATGCTCAATATTTAGTGCCATTAACAGCTCATTCTTTTTAATGACTAACAGGGAAAAATATGCATAATATAGACATTGTTTCGCTTTTATTGTTTTGGCACAAAAAAGTGTGAAAATGGATATCCAACTTTAGCCACACATTTATAAATAGTCCAAAAGGGGTTAGTAAATAGCCACTTGTACCACCTTAAACTGATGTTTATAGATGGTTATACAACACACACTACTATCATCTGTAATGTGCATATAACATCTATTAATCATTTATTAACCCTTTATAAACCATTTGTAAATGGAACCTTAATACAAAATGTGACCTGGATTTTTTATTAATTCTTCACTGTTCTGTCTGGATGAGAAACGATAAAGCCATATTTTCAAAACAGATGCCTCATGTGTGAATATAAAATGGATGTATGCAAGCACAGCTACTTGCAGTCACAAAATATGCTGTTGCATGTGAAACCAGGTAATTGCCTGGGCAAACAAATGCATTTGCACACTCAACAGCCCGTTTAGTCTACTGCATGTTTTGCAGACATATTTGTGCATAGCTAAGACATTTTTGGAGTCCGTTTTATGTAAAATCCTCGCCACACTGAACTCAACATGCATTTTGCCATTCACCTCTGGCTCTTAATGTTTAGGAAACCAGATTACTACTTTCTCTCATTAAGCCAATTAAAATCAAGTTTGTTTGAAATAGTCTTTTCTTAAATGCCTGGCGATGTTACAGTCAGAGGACAATGTGACTTCAGCAAATCTGCATGGGGAAGACTGCTTGGACAATAATGTGGTACCTTAAATCTCCAATAATCTGAATATGGACACTTCCAAACTCATTGCTAGTGTGACTTTTCATAGTAAAAATTCAGTTATTTAAAACATGTCTAGATATACTGAGATTGGCATAACTATGTTAGATAGAAAGCAGTGATGATAAAAGAAAAAGCCAGTCTTGATTCTGCAATTCCATCTCGCAATAGGCAACTGACTAGCTCATCAGTGTCCATTGATAAAGATTTTACATTAGTACAAATGACAGACAGATTATAGGTCTTCCATTTTCTTTCTTTGATTAGAGGGAAATGCTATTTAGTAATGTGAGAAGGGACATAACCCAAATAAACAAAGCAAAAGCAAAGCAAATCACCCAATATAAAATAACCCCATTTTAGGGCAGAATAGAGAACGATTAAAATAGACTATTTATATTGTGATTGAGAATGGGCCATTCATGACAGAGACAAATATCCTCCAACTGCTTTTCCCAGTTTTGCAAGAATCACTTCAAAGGGAGGATGAGAGGGGCCAGGACTGTCTTGATTAACCGGGTGTGCAGAGTTTTTTTGAGTTTCTTTTTTCGAAAAAATACAAGACAGAGGAAATCATATCATAACCCACACGAGCCTGTGGTTTGGAAAGACAGGCGGGTGGCTTCCTGCAGCTGCAAGGAATGATGGGGAGTCAGAGAGAGCTGGGCTGTTACACAGTCCACACACACTTTTTCATAACATTTTTTTTAAATGCTGCAAACCTGCTGTCCAAAGGCTGCCAGGAAAATAGATTGCATGGGTGCCCCCCCACTCCGCTAGCAAACCTGTCCCCTCCAACTCAGTAAAAAAAAAAATATAAAAAGGACTGGTGTGTTTAAAAAAAATGGAAGCAAGGTAAAATCATTTTTATGCAAGCCCATGCTGGGGAATCAGGAAGGTATTCATTTTATTTTGTGTATCTAGACAGTGATTTTAATGTTATGTAAATGCAGCAGGCAATTCCTAATCTATCCAGAAACGTATGTGTCAGAGCTCTTATGTAGTACAGGTTACTGATGATAAAAAACAAGATGTGTTTTTATACGAGGAAGGCGCATGATTACCAGCTTTAGAATTCTTTTTTTTCCCCTATTAGAAATTTAAAATAGGACAAGTCCGTGCAATGGAAACTGAGGGGCATCACCAGAGAAAGAGCTAGTGTCTTTTCAAAAGAGTCAAGTTTGACAACCATTGTTTGCCTCTGCCCTTGATACCAGAAAAGCTAGACATGGGAGCAGCTTCTCAGGCTTACTGATCAAGTAGAAAGCTTCTGTTAATCCTGAGAGCACCAAAGTTCCTCATTTTTTTCTTTAAGGGAAACTAATCGTATCTGATTCTGAAGAATGTTTCCAAACACTTTGGTGACTTTTAAGGTTGTCCTGATAAGACAATCTTATGATCAGAAGGCTCTTTTTTAAGAAAGGAAGAAGTAGTTTAGATATATGGGGGTCCAAACCTCAGTCCAACTGTGGAGGGCACCATCTTTGTGTGCCCCTGATGCCAAGGATGCCAATGCCTAGTTTAGCCCCTAAGTAAATTAGAGCAGCCTCAGGTTGCTCTAATTTACACCAGCTGGTATCAGCCCCCAAGGAGCCACCAGAAAGCTACTGTGCCCTGGTCAGGCCCCTACTCCCAGGATGCCCTCTGACACGGCCCCCTCTGCTGCGGGGGGAGGGTGGGGGGAGCTTAGAGTGAATGGCATATAGATAGCTACAGGAGATATTCCAGGGAAACCTCTGGCTGAGAGTAGTTTTCTGGCCCTCTTGTGTCACAGGAGCCACAAAAAGAGGCCAAACCAGGGACCAGGATCTGGCTCCTGATCTCCTGTCTAAAAGTATAACAGTAATAATAGAAGATTTGAATAAGTGTTCAGCGATTACATTGTTCAGAAACAATTAATAATTATGAACCCGATTCAAATGTTCCTTTGAACAGAAAGAGTACAGCCATGCTGCTGCAATCTGGCCCTAATACAGCGGCGGTGCAAGACAATGCAGTTTGGGTGAGAGGCAGGAGCAGCTTTATGGAGAGAACTCAGGGACAAACTCTGCCATTCACTATGCACTTTATCATAAGTTGAGCCTCTGAAGGCAAGGATGGAGTTAGCAATTCAGAGAAACTGATTCTTCACTCTACTGCACTGTTATTTATTATTATACATTCATATTGTGGTAGCGTCCAAAGGCAAAACAAGTTGGGAACCCATTTTACCAGGCACTCTACCAATGTACAGTAAATGACTGTGAGCTCTTTGAGGCAGGGACTATCTAAATCTTACACTTATCCTATGTCAAAATTTTCACCTGTGCCAGAGAGTGTAAAGTACTCCAACCAGTGTAAGTGAATAGGGAAGCCTAGTTTTATTAGTGTTTTAAATCCCACTTTGCACCAATGTAAATGACAACACAAAGTGCAGGGTTATAGTAAATTGGACCCAAAGAGTTTATACATACTGGACCAGTTCTGATCTCACTTACACCTGTTCTATAAAGGAGTACATTCATCCACTTCAGTGGCGTTACTCCTCAATTATGCCTTGTAACTGAGAGCAGAATCTTCAAGCCCCTTGCAACAGTATCCTTATTCTCTCCCACATATTCACAATTATGACTTTGAAGTTAATTTTAAAGGACTACTGTCCTATATTTTCTTAAAGTGCGCAGTTTCCTCAAACATGCCTGCCAGTAAACCTGTCTGCCAGAATGGTCATGGAAAGGAAAACCAAAAAGGGGCACCAATAGTCAAAGTAAATTTGTTCACAAATTTTAACAAACCTTTACTGGCAAGTGTTTCTACTACTCATCCGGCTCTAGTCAGGACATGGTGCCTATATTCAACCCTGGGGTAACTCCATTAAGGGCTTGATTTTACTCCCATTGAAGTCACTGGCAAAACTTTCATGGTTTAGGGTTAGATCCAATAAGAGACTGAAGTCAGTGAAGTTACACAAAAGGATGAATTTAGTCCCCAGAGTCAGCAAAGCATGCCGAAGTCAAGCAACAGGAAATCAGGAGTCTAATTTGCAACAGGAATCAGGGTCTGGGTATCAGTAAACAGCCTTTATAAAAGCATTTTATCTTTGCTTGGCTTATTTGTTTGTAACACTTTGCCTCGTATGTCTAATCTGCTAATTATTCCTCCTCTTTGAATATGAGGAAATATTGCTGGTTATGAGAGCAGTTTCTGTCTGGGGACAAACAATTAACAGGTTTTACATGACGTGGGAACTGAATCTTTACAAGCAGCAGACCTAGAGCAGCAAAGGAGAAATAAGTGTGTGTTTATGCTGCAATTTGCAGACAGTATTAAATCTACAGCTGATAAGAGCCAGATTCTCATCTAGTGTGAATGAGCATGTCTCTACTGAAGTCAATGGAGCGACTCTGATCTACACCACCTGGGGATCTGACACATAATTTCTAAAGAGTATAAATCTGATTAATGGACAAAATTCTGGATTTTCCCATTTTGATAAGGGTGAGATCTCCCAATTCCCCTTCCCCATTCAATCACCACCACCATTCTTAAAAAGCCCTCTCCTGCCCAAAGGAATGGTTGTGGTTCTCTCTCTCTCAGGTCCCTTCTTTAAAATGATCAGACTGTGGCACTCAAGGTATAACTATCAGGTGCTGAGCTTGCTGCCTCTAGAGCACTCCCAGCCTTATACTTGAAGGGCCAAACCCAAATTTCCTCCGTATTGCCAGACCAGCCCCGACAATCTATCTATAACCACCATTTCCAAAGCAGAGATTCTGTAGTGCAGCTGGGAATTTTTTGCTCACGCTTCTCCTCTTCCCCATCTGGGAGAGCAGGACACATATTGGGTAACATTTACCTCAGTGCAGCATACCCACACAAGCCCCTGTGCTTCATTTATAACCTACATAAACCCTTACTCCAAGGTTTAAATGGGGTTTGAATGGTGTACTGGGCCTTCTGCATCCATTATACATTGCCCACAGTCAATTGCGTGCAGGAAGAACTCTGAAGAAGCTTATTTATGGAGAATGTCACACTCGAATAGCCCTAATCCCTTATTTTATGGATGAGACACAATGGCCAAGTGGAAATCTATTGATTTTGAATGGCTGACATCAGGGATGGATTTGGGACCTATGATTTAGACTGCTATAAATTATACTAAATGAAATAGTGGCTTCTATTCAATATTTAATATTGTTTTTTTTAAATATCAAGCAAGTTAAGATACATTGACACCAATGTGGGACAGATTTTGTCTAGTCCTTACATGGGTACACAAATGAGGCAGAACATGTCAAAAGAGTGGGGCACAATGGAAGCATCTGCACTCACAGGCAAGATTCTAGGCTGGTACAAATTGGCAGAGATCCATTGAAGTCAATGGTACTATGCTGATTTACACCTGCTGAGGATCTGACCCATGAAGTGAAAGACGCTGTGGACCATGTGCTATTGTTAGAGCTAGTCTCTAAAAGGAAGGGGCGGGGAGGGGACAGGACAGAAAGAACCCGATCCTCTAGTCATTTCACAGGCAAATCTCCTTTTGAGATGGTTGTGAAATGCAGGGGGAAAAATTGTAAGATGAAAAGTTTAGTAAAAGTTTTTGAAGTCTTTTTTGCTCAAAGTTTCAAATTTCAAGTAAATTTTTCATCAACGTTCAAAATAGTTTGACCAGCTTTTAGCTGGTTGAATAACACAAACCATTTCAAGGTAATTTTGTTGTAAACAATGTGAGTCAGCATGAGAGAGAGAAATTTGAAATTTCACCTCAAAGTGTTGAAAAATATAAAAATTTCAGAAAATTTTGACTGGCTTTTTTCCCACTGAAGTCAATGGGAGTTTTACTTGGTATATCTGGACTCAGAGGGACTATAAAGTCATTAAGGAGCTCAGAGTATTAGTGCTGTAAATGCAATGTACTGAAAGAAATAGAGATGCTACTAGTTAAAATCCTGGCAAGACTACATGTTAATATGTCTGGAATCTGTCATTTGAAACCAGCCGTATAGTGGGGAACTTCGGCATAGCTACTTTGGCTGATCATGAGAATGGAGTTATCAGTGATACAAGCACTCATCTAAAATTGCATAGGAGAAAGCATTAAGAACATGGCACATGTTAAAAATGATTCCTAATTAAAATATTATTTAATAAACAAGCTCATTTTATTACTCACAGAGCTTTAAAAATATCTAATAAGTGACTGCTAAACAAGTAATTATAAGGGTAATAAAGCTCTCCGTTCTGATTAGGGAAAATATACATTTCATGACTATCCAGTGATTCATCTTCCACCACGGCTGTCAAAGGAGGCAGTCTGCAGCCATTTAGAGATGTACTATTGTTATTATGATTATGTAATATTGCTATTACAGTTTGTAACAGTAATAAAGCTTTGAAAGTAGGTTCTTTGGTAATTAATGACCTTGCAACTGGCTTAAGTGCTCCTGATTTTGCTTGGATTCTCAGAGAAACCCGCTATCCTTAACTGTTGATAAGCAAGGGCCCAATTCTGTGAGACTCTGACCCATAACTCTCATTGGGAGCTGATGGAGCTCAGCATCTTGCAGAAGACCATCAACAATATTGCAATATTTCAGGCCCCAGCTGTTCTACAGATGAATGTCTGAGTCATAGAACACTGTTAATGCTTGGCAGCTAACAGGATTTGACCATAGCCAGAGGTGGTACCCAGTTACCTGTTTGTCATTCGTTCAAAACCCTACGTCCTTTCAGTTTTCCCTGTCTATGCCTGTGTAATCGGTTCCTCCACTCAACCTTCCTTAGAGCAATCTGGTTCAGTGGGACATCCCAGGTGCATTGCCTGAGGTGCTAAAGGTGAAAGAGAGGTCAGGGTCCATCAAATTCAGACTTTGGAACCATTTTCATTTTCAGCAACCCATCTGGGGTTAGACTTGCTCAGCCACTGAGAATGGGGCACAGAGCTTCAGCATGGCTGGGAGAGGTCTTTTTATAAAAATGTCTAACAATACGTATGCAATTGCTTTACCTGACTAACTAACTGTAACTACTCTCTAAGGAGACTTATCTGCAGTTTTACTGCTGTTGCAAGGGTCTACTCGTGTGAGTAAAGGCTGCAGGACTGGCCCTCTTGCTCTTACACAAACTCAAAACAGTACATGATCCTACATGCCATGAGCTGAATCCCGCTTCCATTACACAATTATTATTTATAGTGCAGTTACAGCTAACGGCCTCTGCTAAGATTAGGGCCCCATTCTGTCAGGTACTGTATTGTTATGGGTGGGGCTGCTCTGTAGCACCCCTTGTAGCCCATGTATGGTGCTGCAGGGGCTCCCTGCCTTAGTCCACAAGTTGCGGCTGCCTGCTCAGAGGAGGCTGGCCTGTGCCGTAAGCTCAGCGTCAGTCTCCAAACTGCTAACTAACGATAACAAAACACTCGGAGTCTGGACATCTGCACCTTTAAACAAACCAAGGCAAGTGCTCAGGTTGCAGCACTGAGGGCAAAGCCCTGGCTTGACCCTGGGATCTGGGCTAGCACTGAGGAGGGAGCCCTTCTCTGTCCCTCTTCACCTAGCTATGCCCCAAGAAGCAGATGAGCCTTCTTAACTTGCCTACTAGCTCCTGACCGGTCAGTTTGTCCTCCTGGCCCTTCCAGGCATCTGGATGGCCAAGTCTTTTTGCTGGACCATTCTGAGTGGGTTTTTCTTGAGAAGGGGGTGTCAAGGCATCGGCACCTGCAGCAGAATGCAAAAGACGGCCCGATAGTCCCCACCTTGTGTTCACACACACACACACACAGAGTGTTTCTGCCCTGAAATGCTTACAATCTAAGCACATAAATAAACTATCCCTACTTTGTAGATAGAGAACGGAGGCACAAGATTAAATGACTTGCCCATGGTCACACAGAAAGAACCCAACAGAGCCACAATCTGAACATAAATCTTTTGAGACCCCAGTCCAATGCCTTTATCATAAGGTCATTTTTCCTCAGACACATGAGTCCTCTGCAATCAGCTGGGTTATTCCCATGGATAGGGTGAACATGACTGGGCCCTAAATGTGCTTCAGTATTTATTTGTAGGTATGAAGGGCCTAATGGCAGATATAACTTGAAATTCCCTTCTGTTCTTGGTTAATTAAAAGTCTCAATGGTAACTTTCAAAGGGGTGTATGGGAATTTAGCCACTTGACCCCTTTAACTTCATTGAGAGGCATGAATCTAATTCCCTGCTCAACATTTAGAAAATGACTCTAAGTCATTTTTGTGTTGGTTCGAATGGCTTTGGGTTTTTTAGCTTGTGTGACGGGAACTCCTGACCAAATGGAATTGTTACGAGTTTTCCAGGATGGCTAATGTCAAGAAGAATTCATGTAATATTTACATTGCATTGTGATAGTTTTTTCTATTTGCCAAGTTAGCTCATAGCTAACTAGTGAAGAATGCGCAGGAGTACCTGATCTTGTGTCTTCATACAGGGTCCCATCGGGATCATAGGAAGTTTGTTTAGGGACAGATTTTAACTTGCCCTCCAACGGATGTGCAACAGCAGAGAAGGTACAACAAGCCTTCCGCTTCCCCCGCCACTGTGCTCCTTACACAAGGGCCAGAGACTACCACACTCCCTAAATTTGGACAACACTGAGTGTGCTCCGGACAGGCACTCCTGGGATGAAATCCCAGCCTCATTAAAGCCAAGGGGTATTTTACCATTGACTTAAATTGCTACAGTTACACTCCTAAGGGTACAATCCACCTCAAAGGGGCAGGCAGAAGGTGAAGCTGTGGCTCTGCCCCCATCTCAATAGGCCCCTGTAGCTAATGGGGCACAAAGAACAGCCTGCTCATCCAAAGGAGTGGTGTAGCCTGCACACTCCCTGCATGCTGCAGAACAAGAAGGCAGGGCTGTGTTTCCTGAGGCAGAATCCCTCTCAGAGCTCCCTGTGGGGACACATCAGCTAGTCCTACAGACCCTGAATATTTACAGGGGATATTAGAGCCTGATTTACAAGTGCTGAGGATCTTTCATTCACTTTGACATCCATGAGGCATATGGAAGCTCAGCACTTAAATGCCAAAAAAAAAAATGTTTGTTTTGTTACTAAGTGCCTGATCCTGCAGTTCATGTGCATCCATGGCTTTCACCGAAGTCAGTAGGAATCAGCAGTGCACAAGGATTTCAGCATTGGGTCCTAAAATGGATGAGCCATTTAATTTCCTCTTATACAGAGGTTATGGAACTAAGGTGTATCTTGAATGAGTTCAGGACTTGCATGCCACATAAGAATACTTTAATCTACGAGAGAGAGAGAGAGAGAGAGAGAGAGAGAGAGAGCACATAATTAGTCCCACTAGCCACAGCTAAAATGGATACAAGTAAGTGTTGCTATCTCTGTTGATAAATCCAGAAAGAAAGAAAAGAAAAAAAGGAGGAACACATGAAACTTTAAAACGCACAAGATAATTCTGAGAATTACCAGCCTCTTAACCAATATCCTCCTTCCCAGTATTAGGGCTAGTCTACACTAGAAAATTATATCGATAAGCTACCTTGCTCATGGGTGTGAAAAATCCAAACTGCTGAGTGACATAGTTAGGTTACCTTAAAGTCCTCACATAGGCTTTGTCTACACTAGAACTTTTGTCGGTCAGGGGTGTGAAAAAAAACAACACACCCTTGACCGACAAGTTTCATTGACAAAGGCGCCGGTATGGACTAGCACCATGTTAGCGGGAGACGCTCTCCCGCCAACATAGCTACCACCGCTTGTTGGGGGTGGTTTAATTATGCCAGTGGGAGACCTCTCTCCTGTCGGCATGGAGCAGCTACATAGGAGACCTCACAGTGGCGCAGCTGCAGCGGTACAGCTGTGCCGCTGTACGGTGAGTAGTGTAGACATAGCCTTTAGACAGCAGTAGATCAACAGAAGAATTCTTCCATCAACCTAGTTACGATCTCTTGGGGTGGTGGATTTATTACAGCAACAGGAGAACCCCTCCCATCACTGTGGTAAGTGTTTACACTGAAGTGCTACAGCAAATGCATTGCTGCAACTGTACCACTGTTGTGTTTTAAGTGTAGACATAGCCTAAGACAGTATTAAAGAAACTACACCAAGGGTATGTCTACACTGCAATTAGACATCCGCAGCTGGCCCATGCTGGTGACTAAGGCTCAGGAACTGTTTAATTGTTGTGTAAACGGTTGGGCTCAGGCTGCAGACTTCAGGACTGTAGGAGGTGGGAGGGTCCCAGAGTCCAAGCTGCAACCCTAGCCCGAACGTCTACATCACAATTAAACAGCCCCTTAGCCAAAGCCCTGTGGGGCTGAGTCAGCCAGCACATAGAATCATAGAGGATCAGGGTTGGAAGAGACCTCAGGAGGTCATCTAGTCCAACCCCCTGCTCAAAGCAGGACCAACCCCAACTAAATCATCCCAGCCAGGGCTTTGTCAAGCCTAACCTTAAAAAGCTCTACTGATGAAGATACCACCCCCACCCTAGGTAACTCATTCCAGTGCTTCGCCACCCTCCTAGTGGAAGAGTTTTTCCTAATATCCAACCTAGACCTGCCCCATTGAAACTTGAGACCACTGCACCTTGTTCTGTCATCTGCCACCACTAAGAACAGCCTTGCTCCATCATCTTTGGAACCCCTTTTCAGGTAGTTGAAGGCTGCTATCAAATCCCCCCTCACTCCTCTCTTCTGCAGAGTAAATAAGCTCAGTTCCCTCAACCTTTCCTTATAAGTCATGTGCCCCAGCCCCCTGATCATTTTCGTTGCCCTCTGCTGGACTCTCTCCAATTTGTCCACATCCTTTCTGTAGTGGGGGGCCCAAAACTGGACGCAATACTCAGGATGTGGCCTCACCAGTACCAAATAGAGGGGAATAATCATTTTTCTTGATCTACTGCCAATGTTCCTACTAATGCATCCCAATATGCCGTTAGCCTTCTTGGCAACAAGAGCACTCTGTTGACTCATATTCAGCTTCTCATCCACTATAATCCCCAGGTCCTTTTCTGAAGAACTGCTGCTTAGCCAGTCAGTCTCCAGCTGTAGCAGTGCATGGGATTCTTCTGTCCTAAGTTCAGGACTCTGCACTTGTCCTAGCTGAACCTCATCAGATTTCTTTTGGCCCAATCCTCCAATTTGTCTAGGTCACTCTGGACCCTATCCCTACCCTCCAGCGTATCTACCTCTCCCCCCAGCTTAGTGTTATATGCGAACTTGCTGAGGGTGTAATCCATCCCATCATCCAGATCATGAAGATATTGAACAAAACTGGCCCCAGCACTAACCCCTGGGGCACTCCGCTTGATATTGGCTGCCAACTAGACATTGAGCCGTTGAGCACTACCCGTTGAACCCAACGATCTAGCCAGCTTTCTATCCATTTTATAGTCCATTCATCCAATCCATACTTCTTTAACTTACTGGCAAGAATACTGTGGGAGACCGTATCAAAAGCTTTGCTAAAGTTAAGGTAGATCACATCCACCGCTTTCCCCATATCCATAGAGCCAGTTATCACATCATAGAAGGCAATCAGGTTGGTCAGGCATGACTTGCCCTTGGTGAATCCATGTTGACTATTCCTGATCACCTTCCTCTCCTCCAAGTGCTTCAGAATGGATTTCTTGAGGACCTGCTCCATGATTTTTCCAGGCACTGAGGTGAGGCCGACCAATCTGAAGTTCCCCGGATTCTTCTTCTTCCCTTTTTTTAAAGATGGGCACTATATTGCCTTTTTCCAATCATCCAGGACCTCCCCCGATCGCCACAAGTTTTCAAAGATAATGGCCAATGGCTCTGCAATCACATCATGCATTACATCCAGCCCCATGGACTTGTGCATGTCCATCTTTTCTAAATAGTCCTTAACCTGTTCTTTCGTGACTTAGGCTGCTCACCTCGTCCCAATACTATGCTGCCCAGTGCGGCAATTTGGGAGCTGACCTTGTCTGTGAAGACGGAGGCAAAAAAAGCATTGCCAGCCATGGGTTTTTAATTGCAGCGTAGACATGCCCTAAAATGACATTCAGATGAGAAAACTACAGAATTGTCAGAGCCACACCTTAAGACTCCTTTGTTGTAAATGTTTGATGTTTGGCAGTTTTACAGTTCTTTAAATGTTTACCCTTCAAGGCCATCCACACAAGAAAGGAAGGAGAGCACTGAAGAAAAAAAATACAATACACCTACATTTTGGAAAATGACTCATGATTTTGGCTGCCCTTTCAAAACCACACCCCTATAAGGTGACTAAAGTGGGACACCCAAAAATGGAAGCACTCAAAATCCCTAGTCACTTTTAAAAATTTAGGCCATGGAACCTTATATAGAACATCCAACAACATGGACTCGAAAAATACAGAGAGCTGGAATATTCCTTTTCATGCAAACAATACTTCAGATGAAAAATACACTCCAAAATTTACTCCATAAGAAGAGTAGAGCGCAGGTGCACTCCATTTCTTCCTTTGATGGGAGGATAGGATGCAATTAGTGTTCTCTGATTTTAGAAGGTTGTTTTTCATTGCTTTTTTATTCTCCTTACAAAATGGAAGAATCTAACCCACTTCCTTTAAGTTACTTCTCTTTACTGGTCCTTTTTTCTCTCTCACTTTCTTTCATTTTTGTTTAGAACATATAATATTTTACCAAGTAAAATCACAATGAAAAATAAATATCTTATTTCCAGGACTGTCCTGGAAATCAAGCCAATTTTTTTCCTCTCAATAGAGTTCAGTTCTCAATTGTACTTCTGCAGTAGCTGTACAATGCTGTTCTGTACAATGCCGTTCTGTACAATAGTGCTCTAGCCAAAGATCCGTGCCTACGAGGTTTAAAAGGGTCAAGAGCAGTTCTTTCATTCTGGACTCTTGGAATCCTATCATTGCACTCAGTGGCCTTATTTTTACTGGAAATGAAATTAAATGCTGGAATGAAAAAATGAAATTTTAAATGCTGTCAAAATCAGGCTATTACTCTCTTTCCAGATGGGGCCCATGATTGAAGTATTGCAGAATACACATGCATTGGCAGGACAGTGCAGGGAGACCTCCACAACGTACGATCACAATACAGGAAAATTTGTCATTTCTAACCCCAAAACCCCATTAACATATATTTTACTAGACAGAGGGGTTTTCAGAAGCTCTGCTCAACTAGTGCTGTGAAAGGAGCATCTGTAGAGTGAAATCTATCTAGGATTTTGCTTGGAGGAAAGTCAGGCTTTTAGGTGACTTTTTACATTCACTCCCCTCTCTCACATCTAAACGATGGTTTCTTCATCAAGGAGCTCAAACTGTGGGGCAGAATCATTGACATTAATTGGCATGAGAAGGTATGTGGGACATCTGAGTGGGCAAACCAGAATAGTGAAAGTTTGGGTTCAGCTGAATCACTCTGCTCTCTTTCCCTGAAAGTAATTGACAAGAAACAAAGGCTTTCATGGGCTTAATAGGGAGGGAATAGGCACTTATATGAAGTTCCACTTATAAATGGTTTATAAATGGTTAATAAGTGATTAATAGATGTTCTAAACATGTTACTGATAGGAGTACTACACGTTATACAGGATTAGAAGCACATCACTTGAGGTTATTAGAGTATTATAAACCATGGTTTTAATTAACCTATTGACCTGTTGGACTCTAACAATTCACTAACCATTTAATAAAACATTATCCAATCATTTATTAACCCTTTAAAACTATTTATAAATTGAACTTTCATAAAAATTGACCCTTAATAGTTCTGGGCCTGCAGAAATTTTTTAAATAACCGATATGGTGGTTTCATACCAGTTTCTCATCCTGTATGGCTGACGCCATCCCTGGTAATTAAATGGGTCCCTCTTTCCCAGCGAGCTGTAAGTGTGTATTGTATTTCCTATGTGCAGTGTAGTTGTAGCCCCATCAGTCCCAGGACATTAGAGAGACAAGGCAGGTGAGAGAATCTCTTTTATTGGACCAACTTCTGTTGGTGAGAGAGATACCAACAGACAGACGTTGGTCCAATTGAAGACATTACCTCACCCACCTTGTTTCTTTACTACATTTCCTAGCATACCAAATACCTACGGAACTTGCAGTGCGTTTGAAAATGCAGTAGATGAGAACACGAGATTAACCTGTTTGTTTCTAAAGAGAATGACAAAAAAGGAACTCCTATGACCATGAGAGATGTGCAGGATCAACTAGGCACCGCAATGACTGAAACACTTCCAGGTAAGTCTACACTTCAAGCTGAGGGTGAGATTCCCAGCTTGAGGAAACATACTCATGCTAGCTCTCATTGAGCTAGCTCACTAAAACTAGCATGTAGCTGTGGCAGTTTGAGCGGACCAGCTGCCCTGAATATGTGCCTAAGGTCTCAGATGGGTATGTACTGGGGACAGCTAGCCCCTCCCACTGCTCTTCCTCCCATGGCTATGCTCAATTTTTATCACTCTAATCCAATGAGAGCTAGCAAGAATGTGTCCCTTAAGATGGGAATCACACCTCCACATAGGCAGCAGGTATAATAGGCTTAGCCTCCCCTGGCACAGCCACCGCCACTGGTTTGCAGGTTTTTGCGGTTTGTGAGGGCTGGGAGTGGGCTGGGCTTCCACCAGAGAAAGCTTTTGCGTATTATGCACTATGCAGGTTCCGGGACGGCTGGGAGGTGGTATCTGTTACTCAACCTCCCGGGTTCATCAGTAATCTCTGGCACCAGAGAGATTACTGATGAACCCGGGAGGTTGTGTAGCAGATACACTTGAGCTGGAGGTGAATGGGTGGTGGGTGGACCCTCCACTTCGGGGAGGCTAGCCCCCTGGCCCCAAGCCCTCCCTCCACCCTCCCCGCCACCATGGCCAGAGGAGCCACGGGTCAGCCTGAGCCACCTCAGCCGCACCAACTCAGCCACCCCAGAACTAGCATGGTACATATAAAAACCTCAGTGTTCTTCGGGAAGAACTTTTGCTTTTCCTACCAGGCGGCTTGAGGTCTTGGGAGGGGAGACACGCTGCATTTCCCATTTGGCGGCTTGGGCCAACCTGGGGCTCCTCCAGCCATGGGCAGGGAGGGAAAGGGAGTGGAGGGAGGACTCAGGGCCAGGGGCTAGCCTCCCCAAAGGGGGTGGTTTACCTACTGCCCATTCACCTCCAGCTCAAGTGTAGATGTACTCTTAGACTTTATGAGGCCTCCTGCAAGTTTCCTCAAGGACTCAGTGGAAATTGTTACCAGGCCTTTTTGTCAGCAGAGTCAAGATGTTGTGGTGGTCTAGGATTAAGAATATCTTCTTGTAACCCCACAGCCTACTGCTAACTCTTGTCTCTTGTGATAGGGAAGAGGTAGGACTGAAGTGCACTAAGTATACAATGGAGATGCATTGTTCAGGATGGTCTATGGGGTTTGTATGTCTCTGGCTTTCTGGCTCACAAACTAGAGAACACAATCTGTACTACGTCACACCATACAGGGTCTGTCTAAATCCTGGCCCAGATTAGGCAGACATGTTTAATGTGGATTGCTGACAACACTATAGCTGTTGTAGCACAAATATTAGTTTGGGGTTTAGAGAGCATGGCCCCTTTAAATCTTTTTCCTGAGGCGGGGAAGTGCTGATTATTTCAGAAGGAGAAATTGTGGGGTGTAGGGTGTAGCAGAGAGAGAGGGGAGAGAGACAGGGGTGTGTGTCTGGAGCTCCAGACAGAAGGACTGCAGCAAGCCGAGAACCTGCCTGAAGCCTGGGAAGGATAGAACGACTGATTGGGGACACCCCAGGACAGGAGCGAGAAGGAGCACTGCGCCAGGGAGAAATTGCCCGAGAAGGACAAACCACAGCTGGACCCAGCATCACTGCCCAGAGCTGCATGGGGCTGTGAGTACTGCATGGGGCTTGTGACTTTGCATTCGGAACAAGGAGGGAAGCCGTCAGCTAGTGGGGAAGTTGTTGTTCTGCGTGGCTTTGCAGAGAGCAGCAGAAGAGGGCACCAGAGGGGTTTGTTGGGGAAAGTTTACTGGCGCCGAAGATGACCAGGAACACGCAAGACTCAGCACCGGACTGGAACTCTGCCCAGGACTCCTGAACATATTGCTCGGTGTCTGCCCCTTCTGTGCTATTAGAAAGTTGCCACCTAGAGACAGAAGACCTCCTCAATGACTGGATCTTTAGCTAGGGCGAACCCATTGTTATGGGGCAAAATAAGCCCTGGGATTTAGCCGGGAACGGAAGCAGTCTACCCTTCTCTAGTTTAGTGTTTGTTTTATTTAGGGGACTGTGACAGTGCGGGACTCACCCCTGTGGCTCCTGCTGGTCTCTCAGGGAATTAGCATTCCAGCCTTCGGAGCGCCCTCTGCAGGCCGGTGTCTCGCTGCCGCTGGCCCCCAGCGCCCCTTTCCCTGGGATGCTGCCCCCTGGCAGTGCTCCCACAGTCTCTGGGTCTCCCCCTCCCAGGGCAACCCCCAACCCCCATCCCCACCTTGCCTCACTATATGGCTACTGTCTAGTCACCATCTAGCCCCCATTCACTGGGGCAGACTGCAGTGTAAATGCCACTCATCACCGGTAATGGGGGTTTGGACCTGCTGCCTCTGCCTACCCCTTGGGCTGCCCTCTGCAACCCCAGTACCTATTTGGCCTTACTCTAGGCCTATAGCTTGAGGGGTTTCCAGGCCAGAACTCCCCAGCTCCTCTGGCCTTCCCCCAGCCCTGCTCCACCTTACGTACCCAGGTACACTCCCCAGCAGCCAGGCCCTTCTCCATCTAAAGGTGGAGAGAGAGAGTCTCCTGTCCTGGCCCACTTCCCTCTTATAAGGGCCAGCTGGGCCCTGATTGGGGTGTGGCCACAGCTGAGGCTTCTTGGCCAATCAGCTGATGCAATTGTAGTCCTTCCCTGTCCAAGTGCAGCCGGAGGAGCCGGTGCCCCACCCTGCGCCCGTGATTGTCCCCCTCTCCTTTGTTGTCCCCGTCTCCTCCTGTTGTTAGCACCCTCCTCCCCTGCCTGCAGCCTAGCGGGGAAGAGTGGTTGCTTCTTCCCTTCCCCTGGCGCCCCCCTACAGTTCCCCCCTGCCCACGCTGGTACCCTCCTTCCTGCATACAGTCGAGCAGGGAGGAGTGGTTGGCCCTGTCCCACCTTTCCTATTCCCAATACCCTGTTTGCTGGACCCTCCTCCCCTGCTTGCTGTCTAGTAGGGAGGAGTAGTTGTCCATTGTCCCATCCCCAATTTAGGGCCTCCTCCTGCCTCTTTCCACTACAGAGGAGGACCCTGCCTCTGCCCCTGACCCCACCCGTCCCTGCCCTTGCCCCCACTGCTCCCATAGTTTCTCCCCTGCCACCACCCTTGCCCATACCAGCGGCTACCCTCTCGGCCACCACTAGCCTAGACTCCTAGATTGCCACGGCTGCCCCTTCCACAGGTAAAAAGGGCCAGGGGAATAAAAAGGGCAAAGGCCTCACCCGGAAAACAAAACCTCCCTTTGGCGGGGCTGCCCTCCCTGCCGCGGCCCAGACATCTGCCGTGGCCTCTTCCTCCCCAGCCGTTCCCTCTACCAGCTCTGTGGACGCTCCATCCCTAGCCCCCAGAGTGTATGCCCAGGTGGCTGCCGCCCCCCCCCCCCCCGCATGCCGCTGCACCATCTCCCCCGACTGCTGCCTCTGGTACTATTCCTGGTAGCCGGGGCCCCATCCCTTCGCTGACCAGGAGGCCTGGTGTCCGCTGCCTCCTGATGTCTGCCTCGCGCCACGTTGAAACGTACGTGCGGGTGTTGGTGAGGGTGGTAGGGTCCATGGCCATCGTGGCGGCCTCCAAGATGTATGGTAAGGTTGTGTTCTTCCTAGCATCAGAGGCCGCTGCTCAGGAGGCGGTAGAGAAGGGCCTGGCGGTGGGGGGCGTGTTCGTTGCCCTAGAACCCGTGGAGGACTTGGGCGTATGGGTGGTATTGACCTCCTTCCTGCCCAACGTTGCCCTGCTGCCTGCCCTCTCCACCCTGGGGAAACCCATCTCAATCATCAGCCCTCTCCCACTGGGCTGCAAGGACCCCGCCCTCCGCCATGTTCTGTCCTTCCGCCGGCAGGTGCAGAGTCAAGTGCTGCCGGTGACGCGTGGCAGGGTGGCGCTCGAGGGGTCCTTCTTGGTGCCCTATCAGGGGGCCCATTACCGGGCCCATTATTTGACGGGGAGGCCCAGTGCTTTCTCTGCCAGGCAACGTGGCACGTCCGGAGGGACTGCCCCCTGGCCCGGCCCAGAGGAGCGTCAGGGACCCCCGAGACCCAGGAGGGCGCCGGCCCTGTCACCGCCAGCGGCCCTGGCAGCCTGGCTGCTGCTGCCACTGCCCCTTCTCCCATGGAGGAGAGGGCGGTAAGACCATCGCCGGCTGAGGGAGAGGGCCCGCCCCAGGGGGAGGTTTCCCTTCCTCCCGTTGTCCTGTCTTTGCCGCCCTGAGCCCCAAAACGATTGCTCTTGCCCCCTGGCCCTGCCCCTGCTGACCGGCCCTCCACCTCCACTTCGGAGGGCTGGGTGCTCATCCGGGGGAAGTGTGGCGCCCGATCCCTCCCCTCCAACGAAGAGGCCCCCTGAAAAATGCTGCGGCGGGGCTGATGCTGTTACATCTTCTGCCGTGCCTCCGGATGGAGCGCAGCAGGGGACATTGGCTATGGCAGCTGTGGCAGCAGATGGAGGTGTTACTGCCCCCCTAGTTGAGTCCCCTCCCGAGGAGGCCTCTGTAGGAGTTCCCCTGGCCCCTTTGCCATCTGCACCCCCTGCTGTTGTTGATACCGGGGCTATTACTGCCCTGGCTCCTGACGGGGAGGACTCTGGGGCCGTGGGGACTGAATTTACCTCCATATTCGAGGAGATCAAGGCCCTGGGTCTGACCCTGGTCACCCAGGGGGAGGACGACCCCCAGTCAGCGGGCCTCGATCTAGGTGGTGGCTCAGTTCCATCACCCCCTCCTTCTTCTCCCTACCCCTCACTCCCAACTGTAGCCCCCGCTCTGGTTCTGGGGGCGCCCGTGGCTCTCCCTATTTGTCCGGCCACGGATGCACGTCACCTGAGGCCGCCGAGCCCTTAGAGGCGATGGCTGATGCCGAGCAGTCGGTCCCCGAGCCTGTGGGCATGCCCTCTAGCGCCCGGACGGAGAGGTTGGCTTCCCCTCCAGAGGGGGGCCCCACTGAAGTTTCCGTAGTGCCTGACACCGTGGTTACGGGTGACGTGTTTCTTACAGCTCCCGTGCCCGGCGTCAGTGCAGGCCCCTCTCTGACTCCGGTCCCGTTGTCCCCCACTCCTGGCCGAGAGAAGCCGCACCCCGATAGCCCGGTTGCTGGGGACCATGAATCCATCAGTGTCCCCGCTCCTGTTCCTACCCCTGCTCCCGGCCCCTTTCCTGCCCCGGTCCCAATATCAGCCCTTGTCCCTGCTCCTGCCCCTTCTTCTGTCCTCACCCCTGGCCCAGTCCCCGCCCCGCCCCACCCCCGATCCTATTTCCATCCCCAATGAGTCTCTCGCCCCCTTCCCCATCACCGCCCATGTTATTGCCGCCCCCGAAGTTGTCTCATTTCCTCTGTCTACGGACATTTCTCAGGGGGCGGTTTTCATGTCCCCTCTTCCTAACATCATGGGGGCTGCACTATTCCCTCCGCCGCCCCCTCCTGTACCGGGGATGGGGAGGGGCTGCCCGGCGCAACTGCACCGGGGTTCCGCTCCATGCTTGCCCATCTCTGCAGACTGCAAAGAGCTTTTAGGGGCCTTACCGGAGGGCGGCGGCAGGTTGGCTGCCACGTCCCCCTCTGCGCTGAGGGAAGAGCTGCGCCATTTCCTGCTGGACACTCGTGGTTCAAAGGGCAAGGTGCAGCTTGCCCGCCAGCACTGGGGGGACTTCCATCGTGTCCTCCGGGCCGTGAAGGGCCTTTTGGGGGAGGGGAGAGGGACCAGGAGGCAAGGCCTTGTGGCTTACCGGCAGGCCCTTAAGTTCCGCAACTCCCTGGGGCGAACATGGGTTGTTGCGGGGCCTGCTGAAGGCCGTCGATTCCCCTGCCCGTGAAGATTCACCCCAGCCCTCCCTATGAAGGATACCATCTTTGCTACGTTGAACACCAGGGGCTGTAGTGTGGATCTCCACAGGAGTCAGGTGCTCTCCTTCCTTCGGGGGGGGGGTGTACTCTGTGATCTTCCTGGCTAGCTGGCGGCTGGAGTGGGGGGACGAGGTTTACTTTAGCCATCTCGACGCTCGTTCGGCTGGGCTGGCCACCCTGTTCTCCCCTGAGCTATGGCCCAAGGTGCTGGGGGTAGCCGAGGTCGTGCCAGGTCGCCTGTTGCACATCCGGGCCTGCGTAGAGGGACTGATATTAAATCTGGTCAACATCTATGCCCCGAATGTGGACCCGGAACGAGTGCTCTTCTATCGGCAGACGTTGGCCTTCCTCAGCACCCTGGATCCTCACGAGTGCCTGGTCCTGGGTGGGGACTTCAACACCATCCTCGAGGAGTGGGACCGCTCAGGAGTCAAGACATCCCAAGCAGCCACGGGCGTCCTCACGGAGATCATGGATCATCACTCCCTGGTGGACGTCTGGCGCAACCACCACCCGGACGACGATGTTACCTTTACTTATGTCCGGGTGGAGGGGGATCGGTCATGCCACTCCCGGTTGGACCGCATATATATCTCGCGTTTCCATCTGGCACGAGCGTACGCCTCCGGCATCCGGCCAGCCCCATTCTCGGATCACCACTTGGTGACCGTGACAGCCTCTCTCAGTCCGGAGAGGCCGGAGCCAGCCTATTGGCATTTTAATAACAGCTTGCTGGAGGACGTAGGCTTTGTGGTGTCCTTCTGGAAGTTCTGGCTAGCTAGCGGGGGCAGCAGCATGCCTTTCCCTTGGCGAGGCGGTGGTGGGATGTGGGGAAGATGCGCGCAAGGCTCTTCTGCCATGACTACACCTGGGGTGCCACCCAGCGGAGGGATGCGGTGATAGGGCAGTTGGATCGGGAGGTTTTAGAGCTAGAGAGGCATCTCACCTCTGGCCCGAGGATCCACCCCTCCGTGCAGCGTACTGGGAGAAGTGGGAGGAGCTCCGGGCCCTGGAGGACAATCGAGCCCGGGGCGCTTTTGTTCAATCCCGCATCCACCTCCTTTGGGAGATGGATTGCGGCTCCCACTTCTTTTAAGCCCTGGAGAAAAGGAGATGGGCCAAAAGCACATCACCTGCCTCCTGGCGGAGGACGGGACCCCCCCGTCACAGATCCGGAGGAGATGTGTGGAAGGGCCAGGGCCTTCTACGCTAGCCTTTTCTCCCCGGATCTGACTGATGCCGAAGCCTGCAGGGTGCTCTGGACCGAACTCCCGCCGATCAGCGCGGGTGACCGAGACCGGCTGGAGCTGCCTCTCTCTCTAGCCGAGCTCTCGGAAGCCCTCTGCCGCATGCCCACCAATAAATCTCCGGGCATGAACGGTCTGACCGTGGAGTTCTACCACGTGTTCTGGGATGTCCTCAGCCTTGTCATTGTCTGGGCCGAGTCCTTGCAGAGAGGGGTCCTCCCTCTCTTGTCCAGGCGAGCTGTGCTCACCTTATTGCCAAAGAAGGGGGACCTCCACAACCTACGGAACTGGTGTCCTGTCTCACTCCTCAGCAGAGACTACAAGGTCGTAACGAAGGCCATCTCGCTGCGACTGGGGTCCATGCTAGTGGATGTGGTCCATCCTGACCAGGCCTACACTGTTCCGGGTGGGACCATGTTTGACCCGGGACTTCTTGGAGCTGGGGCATAGGGATGGTCTGTCGTTCGTCCTCCTGTCCCTGGACCAGGAGAAGGCATTCAACAGGGTGGACCATGGGTATCTCCTGGGCACCCTGAGGGCATTTGGTTTCGGGCCCCAGTCTGTGGGCTTTCTCCAGGTGCTGTACGCTGATGCTCAACTGGACCCTGACCGAGCCGGTCAGCTTCGGGCAGGGAGTAGTACGGCATGGGTGCCCCCTCTCGGGCCAGCTGTATGCTCTGGTGATCGAGCCCTTCCTCCATCTCCTCCTCTGGAGGTTGATGGGGTTGGTGCTTCAGGAGCCGGAGTTGCAGCTGCTCCTGTCATGCCAACAATGTGCTCCTCGTGGTCCAGGACCCGGACAACCTGGTGCGGGTAGAGGCCTGCCAGGCCGTTTACTCGGTGGCCTCCTCTGCCTGGGTCAACTGGGTCAAGAGCTCTGGCCTGGTGATCAGGGATGGGTGGCAGGCGAGCTCCCTCCCACCCACGCTTCAAGCCATCCGGTGGAGCGCAGGTCCGCTGCTCTATCTTGGCATTTATCTATCCGCCACGCATCCTTCTCCGCCGGAGAACTGGCAGGATTTGGAGGCCAGGGTGGGTGAGCGGCTGTGGAGATGGACAGAACTGTTCTGGTGTCTCTCCCTGTGAGGGAGGGCACTGGTGCTGAACCAACTGGGCCTGTCCATGCTCTGGCACCGGCTTAACACCCTGAGCCCAGCCCCAAGGATCTTGGCCAGGCTCCAGAGGATGGCTCTAGAGTTCTTCTGGCCGGGGCTGCACTGGGTCTCTGCAGGGGTCCTGAGTCTTCCCCTGGAGGAGGGAGGACAGGGCCTGGTTTGATTGCCCAGCCAGGTCCATGTCTTCTGCCTCCAGGCCCTGCAGAGGCTCCTTTATGGTGCAGGTAGTCCGGTGTGGAACACGTTGGCACACGCCTTCCTCTGCTGCCTTCAAGGGCTCTGATATGACCGGCAGCTCTTTTTTCTCCATCCGAGAGGCCTTCTGTGAGACCTGTCCGAGCTGCTGGTCTTGTACCAGGACCTCCTCCAGACCTGGAAGCTTTTTTTGCAACAAGGTCCTTTGTGGCCAACGGGGGGGGGGGGGGGGGGAGGACCTTCTCACAGAGCCCCTGATACACAACCCAGATCTACATATGCAGGTGGCAAAGTCTCCCTTGGTGTGTCGGAGGTTGGTCCTGGCAGAAACCACCAGAGTTGGAGACCGCCTGGACAACAACAGGGGGGATTGGGTGGAGCCCCGTGTCCTCGAATGGGCGGTTTTGTTTTCCAGGCGGGGCCTTTGCCCTTTTTATTCCCCTGGCCCCCGTGCGCTTCCACCCTTCCGACCCCTAGGCGCATACTCCAGGAGGTGAAGGCCGCCTTGTCACCCGATTCTCTCGCTTTCCTGTGGCGAGCCCTGCGAGAGGGCGCTCCCTGCCCACCCCTCACCCCGGCCCTCCAGACATTTTTCTTGGGCCCCTGTTCCGTGAGCCTCCCCGGCCTCCCTGCTCCTATACTCCGAGCCGGCTGCATATGCTGCAGCTGCTCCGGTTTCGACCCGGCCCAGAAACCATCTGTACACACTTGTGCTCCATACGTTACATTTCCTCACTCTCACATCCCGCCCCAACACCAAATGGCGGGACTATCTTCCACCTAAAGAGGGTGAGGAGCCCCGGTGGGCCAGCCTTTACTCCACCTTGGTCCCACAGCCTGCCGGGGACATTGGATGGCAGCTCCTTCATGGAGCCGTGACCACGTGCCTAACGTGACCAACGTGGTTCACTCCTATACCTGAAGCCTGCCCCTTTTGCGGTGTGAGAGAGAACCTTGCACACGCCTATCTCAAATGAGCCAGTTTGCAGCCCCTATTCTGGCTCCTCCAGAACCTCTTGTTGAGGTTCTGGCTGCACTTTTCCCCACATTTATTCCTTTTCGCACACCCTATCTGTCGCCCCACAAAGTCATGAGACCTCCTCATCAACCTCCTCTTGGCTCGGGCCAAAGTCTCCATCTATAACACCAGGAGGAGGATGTTGGACGAGGGGGTACTCTGCGACTGTGGAGCCCATTTCCATTCCTCCCTCATCTCACACATCTGGGCAGAGTTCCACTGGGCAGCATCCGCTGGCTCCCTTGATAGCTTTGAGGAGCAGTGGGCGCTGTCTGGGGGTCTCTGCTCGGTATCCTCATCCGGTACCCTTGTTTTGAACCTATGACCTTCACTCCGATCCCTGGTTTTCATTAGTTGTCCCCTGCATTTACTTGGTCCCTGGGTCCAGTGGTCCCGCTAGGCTGAGGGAGGGGCCTTTAGAATTGGGTGTGCTTATGCCCACCCACCTCCCAGGTTTCCAATAAGACCCCACTATTAACAGTGCTCTGTGTCTCCAGTGAGGTCTTCCTAAAACTATTGCCCCCAAGGATATAACCGGGGGGGGGGAGATGAGGGCTCCAGCTGGGGGTGTGGGCTATCGGGTGGGATCAGGGATGAGGCATTTGGGGTTCAGCATGGGGTTTATAGCTGGGTTAGGTGTGGGGGGTACGAGGTGCAGGCTCCAGGAGGGAGTTTGAGTGCGGGAGGAGACTCCTGGCTGGGGCTTGGGGTTGGGGTGCAGGAGAGAGTGTGGGGGGTCCCGGCGGTGCTTACTGCAGCTCCCAGGAAGTGGCTGTCAAGTCCCTACAGCCCCTAGATGCATTGGCTGCCAGGGAGGCTCTGCGGTGCCGCACTCTGCCCTCGCGCCTGCAGACACCACCCGCATAGCTCCCATTGGTCGCTGTTCCCAGCCAATAGGAGCTGTGGACCCGGAACTCAGGCAGGGGCAGCAAATGGAGCATCCCTGCGCCTAGGGACTGCAGGGATCTGGCAGCCACTTCTGGGAGCCACGTGTAGCCAAGGCAGGTAGGGAGCCTGCCTTCGTCCCGGGCCCCCACTGCGCCACCGCCTGGCCCAGTTGGCAGTGTCGACTTGAGCCACTGGGGTCTGTTTTCAACTGGGTGTTCTGGTTGAAAACTGGACACGTGGCAACCTCTGTGGTACTACTGGGCCTGTGGAGCCTTGTATTGAATGTAACCCTGTTTTACTGCTCCCCCTCTAACCCTCCCCATTTTTCTCTATTCATCCCTCTGTAAATAAATATTTCCCTTTCCTATATTCACTGTACCCTTCTGTGTGTGTGTGTGTGTGTTCCTTCACTCTGCGGGGTTTGGAACAGGTGCCCCTGGGGTGGAAGGGATTTTCCCTGCTGTATTCCTGTGCATGCCTTCTCTTGGCCAGAGCTGCCTGCAGAGCAGATTCCATCTTGGCCATGAAGGCGCTAAAGTTACACACAGTAATGAGTAAGAAAGCTCACTGAGATCAAAATACACATACCAATCTTCTTCAGTAGCAGTAATACATACTGTAGCTGGACAATGGACTATCCATACATGTATCTTCTGCTTACAAAGGGCATGAGAATTATGCGAGTTTTATTTGAAAATGGAAGGAAGGCAGTCATGTCAAAATGTGTGGAGAATGTCACATTGTCCATGATTACCAAAGGATATGCAAGAGATATGTTCTGTGAAATGCAAATAACTTACCTTGGGTAACAGGAAAAGGGAGTACATTATGTCGCACTCAGGAAACAGGAGATAATGAAATAGATGCCAAGTAAAGATTGTAAATTGCAAGCAAATAAAACAGTTTTTCCAACTTTCACTGTTTTCTAGGTTTCAGAGTTTTGTCTAATATATCAACAATTTTTTCATTCGATAGTATTAAAAGAGAAATTCAGCCAGTTACCATATCGACCAGTCAGTAAACACATACTATATATCTGTATTGGAATACCTACCAGACATAAACGCTCCCTCTTTTATCTCCTTGAAAGCTACTTCAAGTTCTCTGGGTAGCAGCCATCTTTTATTTACATTTGCATAGTGTCCAACCCTAATCCTGATGGAGGCCTGTGAGCACTCATGTAATACAAATAGAATGAAAAGTCTTGTAGTTAATGCATTGAGTGAGAGTCAGGATATCGGTGTCCATTTCTAGACTCTGCTCTTCTTCCGATGTCATCTTAGTCATTTGATGCCTCAGTTCCCCATCCATAAAATGGGAATGAAGGTAATTTCTTTCTCCCATCCTTTGATCCTGTCCACACTGGGAAAATGAGTGGTGTTTTAAAGTGTGTTACCTAACACATTTAAAATTAACATGTTTTTAACATACACTTAGCACCTCGTGTAGGAGGTGCCTTAAAGTGTGACTGTTAGTTATGGTTAATCAGAAGCTCCATGCTTTTGTCTACACTAAGGATGAAATCCTGGCCCGCAATTGAAGTCCATGGCAGTTTTTCCATTGACTTCAGAGGAGCCAGGATTCCACTTTAGGTGTTAAAAATGTGTTAAAACAGGTTAATTAAAATATCTTAAATGTTATTTTCCCAGTGGAGACTTATCCTGTCTGTCTCTTTGTGTATTTAGGTTGAGACCTCTTTGGGGCAAGGCCTGCTTCTTCCTGAATGTTTGTACAGCCTCTCACAGGACTCCTCTATGCCAGTTTAAAAAGGAATAAATTATTAGAGCTGGTGGAAATTTTCCTTCACAAACTTCCTTTGATTAATGATGTCATTTGTTCAAAATGACAGCATTAATGCAAAATGTTTGCTTCTTTCCACATTTTCCATTTTTCAGTTTTTTGTCAAAAAAAATTCAGTGATTTTTTTAAATGACAAATTTTCATTTATTTTGAAATTCTTCATGGAAAAATATCTCATTTTCTGATCAGCTTTATAAATAAATAATAAATAAAGACTAATAAATTGGCAGGGCTCACTACATCATAGCCCTAGTCAGGATGCTCCTGTCCTCCATGGGTGCTTCTCCAGCAAGTAATTCCTCTCTCTACACAACCAGTAAGGGGACTGTCCCAGCACTCAATCTGCCAGCTCACAAAGGAGAGCTGCCAGCACATTCACACTTTCCTCTCAGCTGCGTATTTCTTCCCCATCTTACCCCTTCCTCCTCACTCACACTGATTCTCCCCTTCCAACATTATCACCCCACTCGTCCCTCCATCTCACCATCTGCCACCGTTTCTGCATCACCTCCCTGCCTTCCACACCCACCATCTGCCTTGCTGGGTGTGACTACCAGACTTGACCCATCTCTTCCCGGTACCTGCTCAGCTTCAAGATCCTCTACTCACACATGCCTTGTCTCTGCCTCCTTTGTTTCAGCACCTCCCACTGTCCTAAGCAGGAAGGAATAAATAGCCTGGCCTAATGCCTATATATAGTAAAATATTCAGACTTTGGCATAATCTGGGTGGGCAGCAATTCAGACAGTGGGAGAGATCATGCATGAGATTACTGCATCTTCTCTCCCACAGGTGATGTGTGTGTTCCATTCCTCTGGGCTAGAGCCACATTCAGATCCTGCCTCAGAATAGTTACTGTTCTTATTGAGCATCTGCAATTTTGTGGTGGACACTTATAAATACATCTCTATCTACTGTGCAATTGTTAAACCTGAATCAATAGACAACAGCTATTTAATTATGTACACAAGTTTTATTATCTCCAAGGAGGAACATCTAACTGCCACAGGCACTGTGTCACTTAAATGCCACTTCACGTTTACAGTAGATCTTAAATCACATTTAATATGCTTGTAATAATGAAATTATAATTAAACACAGTAATTATATTAACAATGCTTAATAGTGGAGCTGGCTGAGGAATGCTCACACAAACACACACAAAAACATTGGATTAAAAAAAAAAGGTTGGCAATTTTTAATCCCCCCCCACACCTGGTTTACATCAAAAAATCTGAAAACTAAAATCATCCAAAGACTGCAATGTGTTTGGTTTTCAGGTGGTTTTGCCTTTAAGAATCCTCCCCAAAAATATTCAAAAGTGGATATTTCCCATGGGAAAATTTTCCTTCTAAAACTTGGTTTTGGACAGAAATGGTTTTGACAGTTTTACGTAACTCATATATAGCATTTAATGGTCATGGTCAGAACCTGTTCCCATTAAAGCACATGGGAGATTTGCCATTGAGTTTAATGCACCAGGATTTGGTCCTGATGAATCTCACAAACCTTCTGAAAGATGTCCATTTAAGAGTACAATCCCAATTTTATAAATCAGGAAAGAGTGGTTAGTGACTGCTCAAGGGTACTATGGGAGTTAGTATCACAACCTGAAATCAAATTCAAGAGCACATGGCTACCAGTCCTGTGTTCAGAGCATAACAGCACAGCCCTCTTTGAATGTAATCCTTTTACTGAGTCAGGATTAAGAATGTGAACAGAGAAACAAAGGATGATAGAGAGCATGCAGATGGCCACAGGAGTGCAAATATAATAGGTACAGATAGCACACTGCCACATTCCCTCCCTGTGCTGTGCCACAAGGACAAGGCAATAGTCAGCCTATGAAAGCTCAGCCTTTAAGGTCTATCCTTCACCATTCAAGTCAGTGGTAGTTCTGACTTCTTTGGGAACAGGCTCAACCCCCTAAAGTTGTATCGTAGGCTGTACACACAGGCTCTCTTGGCAGAAATGTGATCAGCTAAACCTGATAAGATCAGTTTATATCAGGGTGAGTCATACCAACTGTGAACTAATCTCCAGGATGCATTACCCTGACTGTACTCTTATTCTGGAAGCACTTTTTTGTGAGCTACACCTCATTCTTGCCTGTAAAGGTACCACATAAGGAGTGGAGAAAGCTAAATTTAAGAGCAAAGTATACAATAATTATCCAAATTAAATCAGTTATGTAGGTTAAGTTTTGGCTTGCCATTACATTATCTTCAGATTCTCCAGCCCACTAAAATGCACTATATGTTGTTTATGCAGTGCAAAACAAACCTAAACTGGCTCCCTGGAGGATTCTCCTCTGCAGGGGGATTCTCCACCAGCGTAAAGCTGATCGAGATAGGGCCATCAGTTCCTACACCAGCTTTGCTCCTCCTACTCAGGAGCTTTGCCTGCCAGAGAAAGAGGCACATCAGGGCAAGAAAAGACAGTTACCTTTTCCATAACTGGTGTTCTTCAAGATGTGTTGCTCATGTCTATTCCACAATAGGTGTGCATACTCGCCACGTGCACCAGTGCCGGAGGTTTTCCCCCAGTGGTATTGGTAGGGAAGCGACCCTAGCAACCCCTGGAGTGGCACCTCCATGGTGCGGTATAAGGGGCACTGCGCACTTCCCCCCACCCTCAGTTTCTTCTTGCCGGACAACTCCGACAGAGGGGAAGTAGAGCGGGATGTGAAATAGACATGAGCAACACATCTCGAAGAACACCAGTTCTGGAAAAGGTAACTGTCTTTTCTTCTTCGAGTGATTGTTCATGTGTATTCCACAATAGGTGATTCCAAACTATATCTGTTGGAGGTGGGTAGGAGTTCACAGACACTCGGGACGGAGTATGGCCCTGCTGAACCCAGCGTCCTCCCTGGCCTGAGAGACGATCGCATAATGCAAGGTGAACGTGTGAACTGAAGACCACTTGGCAGCCCTACAAATGTCCTGAATGGGGACATGGGCCAAAAAGACAGGCGATGAGGCCTGCGCCCTAGTCAAGTGTGCCCTCACAATTGGTGGTGGAGGGATTCCCACCAGGTGATAACACGTACGGATGCACGAGGTGCTCCAGTTGGAGAGCCGCTGACCTTTCATGCACTCGGCCGAGGTGATGAACAGCTGCGAGAACTTCCTGAACGGCTTAGTCCGCTTCAGGTAAAAAGCCAGAGTCCATCTCACATCCAGCCTGTGGAGGTGGCGCTCCTTCCTGGACACATGGGGCTTGAGGCAGAGGACCAGCAGAAAAATATCCTGACCCATGTGATAGTCAGAGACCACCTTTGAGAGGAATGAAGGGTGTGGGCAGAGCTGGACCTTATCTTTATGAAACACCATGTACGGCGGCTCGGAGGTCAGGGCCCTGAGTTCCGAGACCCGCTTAGCTCACGTGATCTCTACCAGGAAGGCCACCTTCCATGAAAGGTGCGACCAGGAGCACATAGCTAGAGGCTCAAACAGGGGGTCCGTGAGGTGGGCCAACACCAGGTCCCACTGCGGGACTGGGGGCCTAACATACAGGAAGATATGATACAATTCCTTAAGGAATCGGCCAGTCATAGCATGGGAGAATACTGTGAGGCCCTACATCGGTGGTTAGAAGGCCATATGGTCACCAGGTGCACCTTGACTCATGAGGGCGCCAGGCCCTGGGCTGTAAGGTGAAGGAGGTAGTCAGAATCAGCTGGATCAGGGAGGCCACCAGGGAAACGCCCTGGTCATCTGCCCATCTGGAAAACTGAGACCACTTTGCATGTAGGCTTGGCGCATGGAGAGACGTCTGCTTTCCAAGAGAACGCACTGAACCCCTTCCAAGCACGTCCTTTTGTTGTACCAATAAAATAAAAACCAGCAGGATCTTATTAAAGGGAAAAAGGCAAAATACCACATTTATTGTGAATACAGAAAGAATCATAGTAAGCAGTTAGTTATAGTTATAACATTCCATTCAATCTCAAATTTATTCTCACATTCATTCATTCATACACACACACACACACACAGGTTCTGCAAGGTTGTTATCATAGTTACCAGCCTTAGAGTTGCTCATGCCAAGCCACTGGCCAGGTGGCCTGGACATGAGGAGGGAGCAGGGCCTTGTCAGATGCTCATCTGATGCTCCTGGAGGTTGGTTTGCAGAATCAGACCCCAAAATTCTCACTTTTTAGAGTCTATTTTTATAGGAATTTCTTCCTATGCCAGTCTATGGGAATTGCTTCATCATGCTGTTGCTGAATCAATCAGCAGATAGCACATTCCTGACGGCTCCAAGATGTTATCTTGTTCTTTGGTTCTCCCATTCTTGAGGCTGTTGGGTGGATTCCAGTCTGCCCTCCGGGTGGGGTCCTCTGGTTATTTCCACTTGACACCTTCTTCAGCCGATGGACACTGGATTCTTAGGCTGGCACCTCCCTGATCATTCAGTTATTATCCACACCAAGCATCCATCCACATACATCCTCTATCTCTATTTTAATCACAATTGTTAATACAACAAAAGGGTGGGGAGTCTCTGGGTGCTGTTTCTGTTGTTAGAGTATTGCTTTGAGTCTCTCTCTCTTGTGAATTGCTTTGAGAACAGACTCTGTCTTAGAATGTACTAACACAGTTAGCAGCTTGCAAGTTTCACACATAGAGGGAGAGAAACAATACCAAAAACCAAGAGACCTCTTAATTAGTAATACCCTGGAATTTAAACTCTGGGGAATCAAACTCATTTGTGATTTTAATACAGAACTTCTTTAATATGATCCAACACTTTCCTCCCAGCCTAACCATTGAGCAACCACGCTGTGAGGTGGAGTGCTGCTAGGTTGGGGTGGAAGAGGTGGTCCTGGTCTGGGAGAGTAGGTCCGGGCGGGACAGCAATGGCCACGGCGGGGCGACCGCCAGGCCTGTGAGGGTCCCATACCAATGCTACCTTGGCCATGCCAGGGCAATCAGAAGGACTTGGGCCTTGTCCATCTTTATCTTTTCCAGGACCTTGCTGATCAGCGGGAATGGGGGAAAAGGCATAGAGAAACTGGCCTGACTAGGACAGGAGAAAGGCATTGGAGATAGCACCCCATCCCAGTTCCCCGCCCCCCACAGAGGAGAAATGGGGACAGCAATGGTTCTGCTGAGGCGCCAACAGGTCCACCTGGGGAGTTTCCCACACTTGGAAAAATCTGTGCACCGCCTCTGGGTGGAGAGACCACTCATGCTGAGAGGAGAATTCCCTGCCCACGAGTTCTGGGTGCCCGGTAGGTGGAAGGCCTGTAGGCAAATTTCTATAGCCCACGACAAGTCCCACAGCCTGAGGGCCTCATGGCAGAGGGCAGAGGATCAGGCCCCGACTTGCCTGTTGATGTAAAACATCGAGGCCATGTTGTCCGTGAGAACCCTGAGCAGCCGGCCCTCCAGGTGCGAAAGGAAGGCCATGCACGCCAGCCATACCGCCCTGAGCTCCTTGACGTTTATGTGGAGGGTCAGGTCCTGAGCCGACCACAGACCCTGGGTCTGCATGTTCCACCACTCCTAGGCCCAGGAGCTGCCCCACCTCCTGCTCGAGCAGAGCTGCGTGAGAGGGGTCCCCCAGGAGGGACGGGGGCTGAGGGTGGTTGGGCGGCATGGAAGTAAACTGGAGGGTGTAGCCCCAAGAGATGGTGTTAAGGGCCCATTGGTCCAAGGTCAGCCACGACCACTCCGGGAGGAAAGCACACAACTGATTGGAGAAGGGAAGCTTTATTGAGGGTGGATCCCTGATAAGAACTGGCAGGGAGCCCCAGGAGTCCCGTCAAAAACACCTTTTCCCCGCCTGCTTGCCCTTGGAGGGCCGAGGCTGGGGGGCAGGTTGAGACTGCCTCTGTGGGCGCTTCTTATAGTCCTGCAACTTTTTATAAGCGGTCTCGTATTTTGAGTGGGTGGCCTGGGCAGGAGTCTGCTGCAGCTTGAACTTAGGTTTAGCTGAAGCCGGAACATAGAGATCCAGAGTCTGGAGCATGATGCGGGGAGTCTTTCAGGCCATGCAGCTTTGTATCCATTTTTTCCCGCAAACAAAGCTCTGCTGTCAAACGGGAGGTCCTGCAGGGAGGTCTGTGCCTCACTGAACAGCCCAGAAAGCAGCAGCCACGATGCCCTTCTCATGGACACCGCAGAGGCCATGGACCACGCGGCCGTGTCTGATGCATCCAAAGCTGCCTGCAGGGTTTCCCTGGCAGCTGCTGTACCCTCCTCCACCAGCGCTTTGAACTCCTTCCTGTTGCGCTCCTGGAGGGAGTCTTTGAACTTGGGCAGGGAGCCCCACAGATTGAACTCATACCGGCCCAGGAGAGCCTGGTGGTTCGCCACCTGCAACTGGAAGCTCGAGGATGAATAAATTTTTCTTCCAAATGAATCCAGCCTCCTTGAAACTTTATTTTTTGGGGTAGGGGCTGATTGGCCCTGCCATTCCCTGTGGTTGACCGACTTGATCACAAGGGAGTTAGGAGCAGGCCTCCCCGGGTGGGTGTACAAGTATTATGCCCCTTGGCGGGCACAAAATACTTGTGTTCTGCTCTCTTATTGACGGGGGCCAATGAGGTCGGGGTTTGCCACAGGGCATCTGAAACGTTTGCCACCCCTTCGTGGACAGACAAGGCCACCTTGCCCAGTGCCAATGAGGACAGTACATTAAACAGGAAGTCCGAGGGCTCCTCCATCTCCTCTGCCTGAAGGTGGAGGCTTGATGCCACCTTTTAAGAGTTCTTGGTGAGCCCTAAAGTCCTCCTGCGGGATGGAGGGAGGAGGGGCTATAATTGCCTCCTCAGGGGAGGGTGAGGAGGCCAGCGCAGTACTTTGCGTGTCCACTGGCACCAGAGGATCCACCACCTGGTAGGTCACCAGGCATGGTGCTGAGGATGTACATCCCACCTACTCCTTCCTTGGAGGTCTGGAGAGGGAGGTCGAAGGTACTTCTGAGGCTCTGGCCACCGAGCGAGCCCCCACTGGGGGCTGCATCAGGGGCCACGGTGCCTACTGGTACCATTGGGCCAGCCAAGGGGCCCAGTGCCACTTCACCTGCTGCAGCACCGGCGGAGCTGGCTGTTCGGCCTGGCCCATTGATGGACAACTGTGAAGGGAGGCTGGGCAGCCATATGACCTGCCACTGTCCCTGGACCAGGAGGAGTGGCAGCACCGGGAGCTATGCCAACCATGGGACCACAATCCCAATGTGGAGGGTTGGTACCGTCAGTAACAGCTGCTCCACGATCGGCTCTGGAGGCAGACCATGATGCCAAAACCCTAGCAATCGACGCCGAGGGCTGCTGGGGCAGTGTCATGGTGGAGTCCTGGAGCAGGACAACAAACGGGAACAGTGTCGTCATTTGTGTCGTGACCAGCTGTGATAGCCCCTCCGAGACGAGGACCTTTGATGTTGTCTGTCTTGGTCCCGTTGGTGTTTGCTCCTCAAAGCGGAGCAGTGCCAGGAGTCTCGGTCAGACGGAACCCAGCCAGACAACCTGGTGGGAGTCAACAGCGACCCACGTGGACTACGCAGTGAACGGCGTCAGGAACATTCCCTCGACTGAGACCGGTACCAAGTCAGGGGCGACTGCATAGATCGCAGCGGCAGCTAGCCTCTGGAGAGCGGGGCTTACATCGGTGGTGCTCCTGGTACGAGCATGGACATGACATCCCAGGCTGCCTGCAGGGCTTCTGGTGTAGAGGGCATCTGGACATCCGGGGAGGCCTCCTCTGAATGGGCTGGGCTACTCAGCTCAACTTGAGTCGGAGGCCTAGAGGCCGGTGGGGAATCGAGGATTGCCCAACATGGGTCTAGCCTCTGTCTAGGGTTTACTCCGGTGCCACGGTGAAGAACTCCTCTTCCTAGCCTTCTTGGCTTACCCTGTGGATGGGGAGTGGTGCCGAATAGTCGATGGCGCCAAAGGATTGCCATGCACCAACACTGCGGTGCCCGGTGCTGACTCGGAGCGGCACGCCGGAGCCGGGGTCAGCGTCAACTCCATCAGAATAGCCCGGAGCCTAATGTCCCTTTCTCTTTTGGTCCGAGGCATAAGCAACTTGCAAATCTTGCAGCGATCGCTGAGATGGGTTTCCCCCAAACAGCGTAAACAGTCCGCATGCAGATCACTCACTGATATAGGTAGCCTACAAGTGTTGCACGAATTAAAACCAGGGGCATGGGGCATGCCCCGGCCTGGGCACTCTAGCTAAACTAAAACTAACTAACTAACTAACGGTACCACACACCGAAAGAACAAGCAGTTCTGGGGACGCTACAGCAAAGTTGGAGCAGAGCAATTCCAAAGCACCTTCACTGGTGGCAAGAAGGAACTGAGGGTGGGGGGAGTGCGCAGCGCTGCTTATTCCGTGCCATGGAGGTGCTGGTCCAGGAGTTGCTAGGGGCGTTCCCCTACGGGTACTGCTAGAGGAAAAACTTCCAGCACTGGTGCACGTGGCGAGCACGCACCCCTATGGTGGAATACACATGAGCAATCACTCAAAGAAGAAAAAGGGGATGCCACATCAGGAAGGGAAGACAGAGGTCTGTCAGGAGAAAGATAAGTAGGACAGGAGAGGATGTGTTGTGTCTTTAGATCTTTACCCCCCAAAAAAATAATATGAAGAAACCACATGGGCACAGGTGGGTCCAAATGAACTGTGTATACAACTGTGCCAGGTTTAGCTACATACATATTGACGCTCTGGCTGGTTTCTGGCAGCTTCTATAACTTTGAACACTAGTGGGCTCACAAACTACTTAAAGTTGTACTCTCCTATTCCTAAACGTTACAGGGTGGGAAGGGCAGGGGTCTTGGTGGAGTGAGATAATGGGATAATGTCCCTGATTTGGTGTCCTTTAACTAAGTCTAAAAATCAGAGCTCAGTAAGGGTTCCTCCCAAATCATGGGTAGTCGTAATTTCATATAACTTGTGGTCAGTCTTGTTAAAGCCAGTATCTGATTCTACACTTGCCCTTTTGTTAATGTAGTTACACGGGTGCAAAACTGAAGTAAAAGTAGCACTGAACCAGGCACCAAGACATTCCTGGGGAGAGCAAGAGTATGAGTTTTGATTTCCTACTGCCTGTTCCCTGGTGCACTCATTCATACTTATGTAAAGTGAATGCAGAGTGAGTGTGAAATGCAATCATTATGATCTGGTAGTGGTTTATACTCATCTTGCACAGGTGTGAATGACTAGATCAGGGGTATGGCAGTGGAGATTCAGGGCCAGATCCTCTCCTAGTGTAAAGCAGCAGCGCTCCATTAACTAATGTAAAGTGACTTATCACACGTTCATTCAGACATTCGCTGTAAATATTTTATTTAAAAAGAAAAAACAAACCTGCCTGAGATCCCAAATTAGAAACAAAATATTCTCACATTACTATTTAGGGTGAAAACTGGCCCAGTTGAAGTCACTGGCAAAGTTCCCATTGATTTCAATGGAGCCATGATTTCACCTTTAATGTTTTATATATCACTTTTATCATACACAGATCACTGAGGACTTTAGAGAGGTGCAAGTCAGGCCATTTTTATTTAGGCACCTACATGTGGAGCCTCTCTTTAGGGATATGTATTACTATGCCCAGCAAAGACATGAATAGGTATGGAGAACAAACTAGCCCCGCATCCCTAAAAATTGTTCCATTAGGTTAGGGCTGAGGCATGTTGGCAGGGCAATGTGGGGAAGCTTGCCCTGCTGCTGCCTCTATTGTCAGGGCTGGCTCTAGGCACCAGCTAAGGAAGCTGGTGCCTGGGGCAGCAAATCAGAAGGGGTGGCACTCCGGCGTTGGGGTGGGTTTTTTTCATTTTTCCTTCCTCGGCAGCACTTTGGCAGCAGCTTTTCCTTTTTTCCTTCTTTGGTGGTCGCTTTATTTATTTATTTTTTTTGGCTTTGCTGCTTGGGGTGGCAAGAAAGGTAGAGCCGGCCTTGTCGATTGTGTCTGTCCTCTGGTCAGATAGAGCAGTGGCGCTCAACCTTTCCAAACCATAAGCACAGACTCTGTGGGTGCTCCGGGGCTGGAGCACCCACAGGAAAAAATATGGTGGGTGCTGACCACCCACCGGCAGTCCCCCTTCTGAGTTCCCCTCCACCCTCCCAGTGCCTCCCGCCCACAGGCGACCCCACGTTCAGCATCTCCCCCTCCCTCCCCGCACCTCCTGCCTACCGTAATCAGCTGTTTCACAGCGTGCAGGAGTCTGGGGGAGAAGAGGGAAGAGCAAGGACACAGCACACTTGGGGAGGGGGCAAAACTGGGTGGGAAAAGGTGGGGCAGCATGGGGCCTTGGGGGAAGAGGTGGAGTGGGGGCGGGGCCTGGGGCAGAGCCAGGGGGTCAAGCATCCCCCGAACTTTGGAAAGTCGTCTCCTGTGGTCCAGACTACTGTAATCCTTTCAGGAGTCTGATTGGTCTTGCGTACCCCAAGTTTCAGCTCACTTAAAAACCACTTGCTTACAAAAATCAGACATAAAAAAAACACGTGCACACTATCACTGAAAAATTGCTTACTTTCTCATTTTACCATGTAATTATAAATCTATTGGAATATAAATATTTTACTTACATTTCAGGGTATAGTGTATAGAACAGCATAAACAAATCATTGTATGAAATTTTAGTTTGTACTGACTTTGCTAGTGCTTTTTATGTCACCTGTTGTAAATCTAGGAAAATATCTAGATGAGTTGATGTACCCGGTGGAAGACCTCTGCACATCACCAGTGGTACGCGTACCCCTTGTTGAGACCCACTGACAGAGAAGACTCTAACCTGCAAGCCTATTTACACAGCATCTTTGATTTTGGAGGCATCCTGGAAACTCCAGTGTTAATGTGGTGTTGAGAGAGAGAGTCAACTATTTCTAACCTTAATGACTGACCTTAATCTCCAAGCCTGATTCGAGGCCCCATTATGTCTGCTATGATGGCACAGAGTAGTTTTAAAGGCACAAAACCGTCCTAAAATCCTGTCGTGGATTCCCTTTGCCTAGAGGGAATACTCTAATGGGTTAAAATGGGCACAGAGCCAGGCCTACATCAACCCTCTGTCCCACAAAGCTGCAGTCTAAGGGATAGGTCAGTGGCATGACTTAGTTATGCTCCGGTGAGCATGCGTCAGCAACTGAGACATGGGTGGCCTGACCTAGTGGTTAGAGCCAAGGCTAAGGTCAGGGCCAGAGTCAGAAGCTGGGCAAGGGAGCAGGGCTAGGAACAAGGTAGGCACAGAAACAATCATAGCTGCACCATAAGCATTGAGCAAGCAACAGTCCACTGCTCCGTCTGGGCTCAAACGCATGCCAATCAGGCACATTGGCCAATCAGGTGGCTCCGCTGTAGCTCATCTGTGTTCATTGTTCTGCCTGCAGACTAAGCTAGTTAGTCCCAGGCTCAGCTGCAGGCCCTTGTTCCCGAGACTCAACTACTGAAGTGGTCCATTAACAGCTGTTGCAGCTGGGAGTAACTCAGAGCAGCCCTTACTCTCCCCAAACCAGGGGCAGGAAGACAGGAAGCTTACAAGTGAAGTTACATCAGAAGTGGTAGTCAAATCCCTATGCCCTCCCATGGTGCTGCTCTCTCCCCCATATCTCCCCACAGCATGCCTGGGCAGCTGATAGGGCAGGTGGAAAGTGTAGTGGGGAAGGGGACTGAGCCAAGATGGGAAGGGGAGTTGTAGCTTTGCTCTCTGCATAACATTAAGAATGTGAGGAAACCAGAGGGACACAACTGGGTTCCAAATGACTGTGTGCTAGCTATAAATATAATTTGTAGCTAGGCCTGTATATTTATGTACACTGTTGCTCCGGCAGCGGTCTGGTGGTTTCTGCAATAGAAGACAGGGAGGACTACTAGATCCCTCCCAACAATTTAAAGGGATACTTCCCCCATTCCTATGTGTCACAGGGAGACGTGTGATTGAGGGAACAAGGCATTGGCAACTGAAGGACTCCATGGTGCTGCTATCTTGGCACACAAGACATTGACACACAGCAAATTTGGCTCCTCCTGAGTCCCACTCAAGATGAAGCTGCAGTCAAACAAATTCTGACTTCAGAATTTTTAGGTAGTAATAGCACATGACATACTTTTATAGTGCAATTCTGTGTCTCAGGGGGACATATCAATACAGTAATACGGAGGCTGGAGTTAAGGTTTGTAGATTTGAAAGTGAGCCTAAGGAAACGAATGTGTGCAATGTGGGTGGTCATACACTAGAACTGAAACACAGCTTCTCCTAGAGGGGATAAGTCCCCACATAGGATGGAGTATTAGTATGTCAGTTGCGATTGGTCTGGATATTAATGGTAGCTTAATTGTAATTTTGTTGGTTTTTAGTGACTGCATTGACAGGAGGTTTGTTTGAACAACCTTAACTATAGGCTAGCAAAATGTTTTGTTTGGAGGCTAATGATTAAATTCACATGGAAAATGTAAAAGAAAAATAGAATTGCTAGTACAGATCTTCATTAGATCTTCACTGAAGTTATGTAACTATATAGCAGCACAGGGTTTGTTTCTCTCCTTCTTTAAGCTGTGAAAAGCAGGTCTCTGAGAATCAGCCAATCAAATTGCCTGGGAAGGAATGACCAGCAGCAAAAACACTAGCTCTGAATTGGTCTTTTCTGCTGCCTTTATTTTTGCCACTTGCATTCCCCGGGGCAGCATTCAAACTTTTCGGTTGTCCCTTTCAAATGAAAATCTGTATCCCATGAGGCCCAGCAACCAGAACCATCAAGATGCTCCCCCCCCCCTCCCACTATTGGATTCTCGAAGGTCAATTCTAGTTTCTAAATTTGGCCTGCTAACTTTGGAGAGCATCTGATCACTTTCCAGTCCTTCTGTGTTCATGGTTCACTAGCAGTAGCGTCTGATGTTTTTTGAGGGGGAAAAAAGAGAATGCTCCAGTAAGTTTTGCCATCAATGTCTAAGTAGCAAATGAGTCAGCACTTCCTTGTAAAACAGTAGTCCTGAAAGAGTGCTGAGTCACAGTTTCTAATATACACTAAGGCTCTCCCTTATCTGCATGGGCAACACATTTTCTGTTTGCTTAAGCAGTGAGACTATTACTCCAAGGCTTTAAAAATGGTTTTGTGTTCTCATGTCTTATTCTCAGATCAGCCTTTAATGGTTTCATTTCATTACACCTGCACTTTCACCTGGGAGTTGTAATTATACTAAAATTCATCCTGATGAAGCTAGAAAACATTCAGCCCCATGCCCTTCTCCCCTAATATCACCCACCACAACTGCTAATTCTATGGAGTAAAAGCCTTGGTGAACGATGTGGGTGAGAGTGGTCGTGGGAGGGAGAGTCATGAAAAATGAAACCATGGTGGGGTGCGGGAGAGACAGAAGGTTTTGCTTAAAATTAATACAGAGCAAAAGGCCAAGCATAAAAGTCCCACTGATGATAGAGACAAAAAGCCAGGGTGACAAATGTTATATATGGAAAAAAATAAAGTAGGGCTAAAGAACAGCAGATGTGTTAATTTTATATGGTGTTTAACCCTCAGGTTTTCCTGGTTCTTCTTGTAAGCGCTTCTTCATTCCTGTGGTTTTATTGGACACAATAGTGGCACCATGGCAGTATATAGTTCCTCAGAGGAAGGGATGAATACTGCTGTTTCTTTCCCATCTCTCTACAAACATCCCTGTTTCAGATAAAAAAGTTTGGTGTTTTTCACCCTGCTCTGGGATTCCAAGATGACACAGTTTGTCTATTCAGGGCCCAATCCTCTTCATGTTGAAATCATTGTTAAATTGCCCATTGATTGCAATGGGTATAGAATTGGTTCCATAGTGACTCTTAAAACTACAGTGCCAGATAGGTTCCGCTTTCTGGCTGCAAAAATCAGTCTCAAGAATGGAGTTCAATCCCAAACTACTGAAATCAACCCAACTTAGTGGGTGAAATGAACAAGCATTAGTTTCCTTTAGAAGTAGAAACATGCAGTCACTATCTCATCCCAGAGCGTGATAAATATTGCCTACAATTTACCATTCAATAGTGCATACTATTTTTTGGTCTCGTACAGCTCCTTTTTGTTCAGGGATTTCTTTTGTAAACCTTCCCTTAACAGCCTCTAAGGAAACAGGAGCAAATGGTTGCCAAATGCCACATTTCCCATTGGGAAACAACATTTTCAGCCATCTGAAAGCTCGGTGTACCACTGAACAGCAAAGCAGCACAAAGTATGGTATTTATAGTACATTTTATGTGACCAAGACATTGGCAGTTAAACCACTAGAAACCAATAAATGTCCTGGTGCCATTTAAGTTGTCAACAGGATATAAGTTGATGTAAGGGGAACACCTACGTTTCTGCAGGCTCCTTTTGTATGATTAAGTACAGTCAATATTCACACTTGATTTTATAGGAATGTTTTGACTAAGGAATACAGTAATTTCCTCCACTGCAACAATGCAACGCCCATCAAACCACTAAAAGCTGATGATGCTTCTCAGCACAGAAACTTCTGTATTTTATGGTAAACATGCTAACATGTAACAGCTCTGTTTGTGTAGGAGGTAGCACAGGAGAAATCATTTTATTCAACAAAATCTCTATGCTGCAAATACTGGAGCTAAAAAGCACAGCATTGGATGGAATTCTGATTCCCCAACCCATAAGCAAATTAATTTTGAAGTAAATTAATTGTGACTGTAAAACTGAAGTTAGTCATTTTAAACATTTTTGACTATTTAATACCAATCTCCCTCCCCCCGAAAAACAAACAAAAACAAATAGTCTTTCACAGATCACATCCAATGCTTAAACTACAAAGGCCCAATTCACGGTTTGTCCAGAGTATAGTGGAGTTAGAATAATTATTCCAAGTCAGCCAATTTATAGACAGGCCTGGATCACAGAGCTAGATTCTAATCTCGGTTACTAATTCTTAACTCATCTGGAATATAATTAAAGTGACTCACATCTCTGGATGTATACCAAAGTAATTGAAATCAGAAGGTGGACCACAAAGTTTGGATCCATACTGGGATCCAAATCCAATCTTTCTGTGCAGATTTGCGTTTTCCTGTTTAGCTGGATTACAGATATCTGTCAAGTGGGGCAGGAGGACCAGTTCAGATAAAATCAGAAGAGACCCAAACTTTTAACCGAACTGCAATTTTTTTGAACATTGCAGTTAATTATTTACAAATATTTTTCATGCACCTTTGCCTTATATCCTGGCATGAATGGGATGAAATCAGGATCCATTCACGCACATTTTCAAGGCAATCTGCATAAGGAGCAGGGATAGACAGAGACCCATGTTTATTTTTAAATGAAAGTCAAGATTCTTCTTTACAAAGTTTACATATCTACATTCTCTCTCTCTCTCGCTCACACACACACACCAAAAAGACTAAAATGATTGTTCTTCCCACATGCATCCCAATGTTTCAGTGGCTTTGAGTCCCATTTAGAGGTAATCTGCTTTCAGTGGCTTTGAGTCCCATTTAGAGGATGGGAAGTAGTTGAAATATGGTAGGAGAGATTTTTCTAGCAGTATTTCAGGGGTGGCTGAAAGGAGGAAGTAATGGAAATCTCCCTAGAGAGCATCATCTTGAGATATTTCCAGATGAAAGGTGTTTAGATAAGAGTCAGATAAACATTCCAATGAGCAGTTTAGCCAAACCAAGCCTTTGCCTCTCACTAATATTCTGTTCTAGTCATATGCTTATACTGCATCTATCACTGTGAAATCTGAGTGCTTATCATTGGGAACTTAAAAGAGAGATGGTTGAGGGGCTTCTATGTACATGCCAGCACTTAGAGCAAGGAACAAGTTCAGTGTCAAGTGTTTCTGTTCATCTAATCTACCCTAGAACTAACATCCCAACGAAAAAACCAAAACCAGCTCTCTGAGATGAAACACAATTTTGAAACGATTGCAGTATTCAGTGAAAAATATTAGAAAAGGATAAGGCCACCTTTTATTGTCACTTACGTCATAGTACACACGGAGCAATTGAGAAAAGAACTTGGCAGGAAGGCCTAGATTCTCTGGTCTGGCTGCATGGGGGAAAGGACTAAGCCGGTGGGGAGAAAGGGCACATTCGTAGCACCCCAAACCTGGAGGCATCTGGGAGCCAGTATGGTGCCTAGTGACACAGAGCAGCATCAAGGTGGATCTGATCTAGACCTGGCTGCCTATGGCCCCAACAGGCTGTTCCAGCAGTCAGAGAACACCTGAATGAGGAACCAGTCTGGCCATGCCCCCTTTCTCCTAGAAGTGCTCCCATACCAGGTAGGAGAGGGGGTGACATAGAGCTGCTATGCTCATTCTATTCCATCCAGGGATTCCTCTAATGAAAGAGAAATCCCCAGATAACAGGTAAGATCCAATGCTTTGCTGCATTGGAGTGAAATCCATCTACTGGTTGGTAGGGGATAATTAAGGACTGATGGCCAGATCCTCAGTTGGTACTAATCAGGAGAGCTTTAATAAAGCTCCATCAGTTTACACCAGCTGAGGGGCTGGTTTGTCCTGAACATGCTCCTGGCATAAATGTGTGATGTATTGGGGTGGGGGGTCTCTAACTACATTTTCTTCTTTTTATTCTATGAGTCACATGTGCTTTTGCCATGTGGGCTTTCTTGTATTTGTAATTTGGAAACTAGAACTAGGCATCATTATACTAGAACCAGAGCTAGATATGAATGGTCTGTTCTTTAAAGTTGGGTGTGCATCACTCTGCACTTAATGTGAAGGACCAAGAGAGCTGGCTGAGCTATTCATAACTTATCATTTATCCAGTTCCTGTAACTGCTTTTTGTTTGTGAATTGTTCATGAATGGATCACAGTCTTCCCCAAATTTGGTCAATATTCATAATGAAGTCATTTGTGTGGACAAATTACAACCTCCCCACAGGTTTCAGCATGGTAGCCGTGTTAGTCTGTATCAGCAAAAACAACGAGGAGTCCTTGTGGCACCTTAGAGACTAACACATTTATTTGGGCATAAGCTTTCGTGAGCTACAGCTCACTTCATCGGATGTATGGAGTGAAAAATACAGTAACCAGAATATATATTATAGCGTCCAACCTGAAACAAATACTCACCAGCAACCACACAACAAAGACACTAACCCAGGAACCAATCCCTTCAACAAACCCCTTTGCCAACTCTGTCCGCATATCTATTCAAGGGACAAGATAATAGGACCTAACCATATCAGCCACACCATCAGGGGCTCATTTACCTGTACATCTACCAAATGTGATATATGCCATCATGTGCCAGCAATGCCCGTCTGCCATCTACATTGGACAAACCAGACAGTCTCTACACAAGAATAAAGGGACACAAATCAGACATCGAGAACTGTAAGATTCAAAAACCAGAAGGAGAACACTTCAATCTCCCTGATAACAGACTTGAAAGTGGCAATTCTTCAAAAAAAAAAAAAAAAAACTTCAAAAACAGACTCTAATGAGAAACTGCAGAACTGGAATTAATTTGGAAACTGGACACCATCAAATTAGGCCTGAATAAAGAATGGGAGTAGATGGGTCACTACAAAAAGTAATTTTCCCTCTGTTGATACTCACACCTTCTTGTGAACTGTTTGAAATGGGCCACCTTGATTGCATTGGCCTCGTTAGCACTACAAAAGTAGTTTCCCCTCCCTTGGTATTCACCCCTTCTTGTCAACTGTTGAGAATAGGCCACTTTCACCTTAATTGAATTGGCGCATTAGCACTGACCCCCCACTTGGTAAGGCAACTCCCATCTTTTCATGTGCTATAATATATATGCTGCTTACTGTATTTTTCACTCCATGCATCTGATGAAGTGGGCTTTAGCCCACAAAAGCTTATACCCAAATAAATTTGTTAGTCTCTAAGGCACCACAAGGACTCCTCGCTGTTTTAACCTCTCCACAGTATTTATATGGCCCCTATTACCATCACATCTGAGCGCCTCACAATCTCTAATGTATTTATCCTCACAACACCTCTGTGAGATAGGGAAGTGCTGTTATCCCCCTGTTACAGATGGGTAACTGAGGCACAGAGAGGTTAAGTGACTTGCCCAAGTCACACATGAAGTCTGTGGCAGAGCAGAGAACTGAGCCCAGGTCTCCTAGGTCCTGTACTAGTTATCTAACCACTGGGCAATCTGTTTTCTGCTTTTAGATTATCTGTAAATTTAATGGTGTCATTGTTTCTGTTCCTTCATTGGCGGACCTTAGCTCTATAAACAAGAGGCATGTCTGAGCAGGTCATTGGGGCTTTGATTCTCTCATAGAGCAGAAAAGAAGGGAGCACTTTGTAGGGGTAGGAAGAAATAGCAGGTGTGGAGAACTGTAGGACATTTTATATCTTTTCCTATCCTCTTTTTGATTATATTAAGTTACAGAAGTGGATCTCAGTTTTAAAAATAGCTGGGGTCCTTCATCATTGAGGTAGGGAGAAAGACCAAAGCTATCTACCACACTTTACATTTACTTATTTCTTGCCACTGACACCAAGTAAGTGCATATGCATGTACATACATGGTCCTATTAATGAAGGTTGCAGCAAGATCCCTATGTGGATAATTTCATTGCCTGGGTTTCAGAACTTTGGCCAGGCAGTTTCAGAGAGCTGCTGTGTAAGCCTCTGTCCCCATATACATTACACTACAAAACTACATACATAGCCCTGGTCTGAATGTAGATATGGTGCTGATCTTCCTGCTAGAGATTCCCTTCAACTTTACCCACATCTATCACCTCCTCAGTGCTGATAACTCATGTTATATGAAGTTTATTTGAAAGCGCCAGTGATTTCTTTTTTAAACCTGTCTCTTCCTCCCTCCTTAGATCTATTCTACCAAACTCATACTCTGGTATCTTCAGAGGTGGATATGTCAGCATTTCTAGCAGGAATCTGCTCATTTACACACAAATGCCCATTTTTTAAAGAAATAAACACTGTTCCCCAAACAGTCATTCAAACAAAAAACAGTTGTCCAAATGTTTGCAGAAAAGTGAATAAAGAAGGTTATAAATAAGGTCCGATCAAACTGCAAGACAGATTTAGTGAACATATTTTGTCACTATTTGCCTAGCCCATGATCAATTATCTTGACTGTGCATTCAAAATGCATAACTGGTTGTTTGCCCTTAACAAAAACTGATTTATGCAAATTAGGCCCTCAATTACATTAAGATTTTTTTGCATGGGCAATTTTAAAACTATGCCCCACAGTAGAACTAGATGAAACCAGAAATAGGAATGTTAAACATTAAACTAGAACTGGACAAGCAACTAGACATGGCTGCATCATAGTTTCTTTAAAAGTGTCTCATGCCTCTGGAAGGGAGGATGAGAAGAATGGAGCAGACCGCATTAAACAACATATCATTAGTCATACAGTTCACTCTGAGCAACCCATTTTCCAACTCCTACCTTTATTAGTGTGTCCCTACAATTGACAAATAGCCCTTGCTTTGATTCACAGGGAAAAAAAAAGTACTGAAAATAATAGTGGGGAGTCATGTAACCCACTGCCTACATGGGCTGGGGGGAGTTTGGATTCCCAAACACAGGATTTACAAAACTGTAGATGCATATATGTAGTAACCATGCTGAGTTAGTGGGAAAGAAGCATAAATGTCCCAACGCTTACCGTTGTGTCTACAAATCTGACTGTGATATGGCTTTCCTCCAGCATTTCTAGGATGAAGCATGCTTTTGTGGTTTGGGCCCAGGGTTGAGAAATCAGGAGACTTGCTTTCTAGTCCTATTTCTGTGGAATCTTGGGCAAGTAATTTAACCCTGTTGGCCCAAGTTAAAAAAATGAGGATAATACCACCCTCCTCAAAGAGGTGCTGCAAGGCTTGATTCATTAATGTTTGTAAAGTGATTTAACATTCTTGAATGGAAAATTCTTTAGAAAGTCAGGGCGGGATTTTCAAAAAGAGCTCGGTGCTGGCCTAACTCTACACTTATTGTCATTAATGACAAACGGTCTTCAGCAGGAGCACAGTTAGGTTGTAATATTGATCCCCTTTGCAAATCACACCCACAATGCATTTTCAACACCTAAGGAGTAGTGAAAGGAGCTTCAGAAATGCTTTTAATAGAAAAGAACTAATAATGGAACTGCTTTTCTTTTAGCAAACTTGATGAACGGACAGTCTCATTAAGCTTGCCAACACTCCAATCACATAAACCCAAACACCCTTGCTCTGCCCCTACCCCACCCATTCCCCTAGGCCACGCCCCTGCCCCCTTTCCCAGGCCCCACCCCCACTCACTCTAGCCCCCTCCCGCCCTTGTTTGCTCGCTCTCCCCCACCCTCACTCACTTTCACCGGGCTGGGGCAGGGGTTGGGCTGTAGGCTCTGCACTGGGGGGTGGGGCTGAGGGGTTCAAACTGTTAGAGGGGGATCCTGGCTGAGCCTGAGGCAAGGGGTTGGGGTGCAGGAGGGGACTCAGGGCTTAGGCCGATGGTTGCGGTATAGGAAGGGGTCCAGGGTGTGGGCTCGGGGAGAGAGAGTTTGGGTGCAGGAGGGGGCTTAGGTCTGGGGCACAGGCTCTGGGATGGAGTTTGGCTGTGGGAGTGGGCTAGGGCAGGGGGTTGGGGTGCAGGAGGGGATTTGGGGTTCAGGCTCTGGGAGGGAGTTTGGGTTTGGGAGGGGGCTCAGAGTTGGGGCAGGGGGTGGGGTGGTGGAAGTGGTTTGGGGTGTAGGCTCTGGTCAGGCGGCACTTACCTCAGGTGGCTCCTGGAAGTGGCGGCATGTCCAGCAGTGGCTCCTAAGCTCAGGAGTGGCCAGGCAGCTCTGCGCACTGCCCCATCCTTGTCCGCAGGCACTGCCCCAACAACTCCCATTGGCCACTGTTCCCTGTTCCCAGCCAATGGGAGCTGCAGAGTTGGCACTCAGGGCAGGGGCAGCACACAGAGACCCCCCTAGATCCCTCAGCTCCTAGGGGCCATAGGGACATACCGGCCACTTCGGGAGTGGTGCGAAGCCAGGGCAGGCAGGGAGCCTGTCTTAGCCCCGCTGCACCGCCAGACTTTTAGTGGCCTAAAATCTCCTGGATTAGCTTCAGTAACCTCCGGGAGATGAAGCCCAATCCTGGAAGACTCCCAGACAAACCAGGAGGGTTGGCAACCCTATCTAGGAAGTTTGGGAATATAACATAAAAACTTTGGCCAAATTACTACAGCAGCAACTGTGAAATTGCTTCTAGCAACCAAATAATTTTCCAAATGCAATACTGTAAGTCTGATTTATTTTTTAAATTCCTATCAATTAAAAGGACAGCACCCAAAGCTGTGGGCTACAATAAATTGCATGTCATAACATATTAAGTGGTAATGCAAACTGCAGAAAATGTATATTCAGGAGAAGAAAAACATATTTCCTGGCTGAGAACCTATAGTGGGGATCAGAATTTAAAGGCTGTATATGTGTGTCTTACTTTGGCTTCCTCTATTTCAACTGAGTTTTGACTGGCATCTTAGAACCAAGCCTTTACTTACCAAGTAGAGTCCAAGTCATGAGCAAACATGCCGTGAGATATAGCTTAGCTGCAGTGATCTGCTTTTGGCTGAGATGCAATGTGGTTTATGATGGAAGCTGCACTTAGGAAACAAAACCACAAAAGGCTAGGATACACTAATCGGAATATCATCAGGCACCTAATCAAGCTTGACACAATTGTCAATTTAGGCTGTGTGCCTTGCCAAATTGCAACCCTTCAAGCCCCTTTCCCCCTCCACACCATTTCTCCAAGGTTTGAACACAATCTACTCAAATTCTTACTCTCAAGCTACCACTCAAATTCTGTCTTTGGTATCTAACTAGATGCTGCATAACAGCAGCAAATTGTTAGGTCTCAGCCCTTTGCTGATCATGCAGAAGGTCCTGCCTGCATGAAACCATATCTAGTTGATTTAATTCTCTGTCTTTGTGGCATTATTTTAGCCAAGTTTATTACACTATTTCTTTGCTTTAAAATTTATGTTAGACTAAAGTACACAGCTGAAATTGGCCTGAAAAATTAACCAACCCAGACACGATGAGTAAAATATTCCAAAGCATTCACTCCTAAGTGATTTAGGAGAATACTTCCCATTTTCAAACATGACTTAAGCATTTAGAAGCTTAATTCCCTTGACTTTCAATGAAGCTTAGGCTCCTAAGTCACATTTGAAAACATGACCTAGACTCCTAAATCACTTAGGTTCATTTGAAAATTGTACCCAGTATCTACTTGTCCAACTTTTGTCATAGATTGAATTATAATGAAAATATAAAGATATTTTACTCACCCATCAAAAAAAGAGAGCCTTGGTGAATGGAATTTTGCAAGGCTGGACTAGAAGTATTTTGCAGGCCATTGAGCATATAGTATTTGTGAGCTGATGAACAAACATACATGGGACTGAAAACTCTTCTTGTGATCATTTGTGTTTTGTTGCAACTGAACGTGTGTGATAAACTGAACGTTCTGCATCTGACTTACCTGAAAGAGGTAGCTCAAGGATCTAAGCATCAGGGAGTGAAGAAATTACACACCTGAACCACAGGGTCAACTCCCAGTCCAATTGGCTCAGTTGTTGCTAACATGGATCAATTGTTTATTGTGTAGTTTGGAGTTTGATTGTCTTTAGGAGGAGACCATATAAATCAAGGCCCCCTTAGCTCTGTGTGGGCAAGTGCCCAAGAATTTCAACCTTTTCCCAGGGTCAGACATTCCTTTGGCAGTTTAATGAATCTGGTTCAATATCCTTCTCCATTCTCACTTATGCCAGCTTCAGCCTCAATCTCCTCTCACAACTTTCACTTCTGGCTAATCTTTCCCATCTCTTTTCTCTCCCTTTCACGATATCCTTCTCTGTCCCTGGGGCCGCTCCAAGCTCTCCTTCCTTTGTCACTCAGTGGGCAAAATTCTGGCCCATGTTACCTTCTCCAATGCCTTCTCTCAGGTAGTCATTTATCCAAAACAAGTAGGAAGTTTGCAGAAGGTTACTTACAAAACTGGGGAAGGAGGGCTGCATCACATTTTGTGCTGAGCCCCTCTGACCTGTGGAATTCCCCCTCTGAATGGATTTCCTGGAGCAGCTGCGTGGCAGGTGAAAGACTTCTCAGCATGGTATCAGTGCTCTTGTGCAGACAAGGTTGTGGAAGAAAGGAGCAGGGAGTTCCAAGCAGATAACCTTAGCGGATCACATAGAAATTAGGGGATCCATGCTTTTGAAACAAAAACCACTGCCTTGTTCCTCAGTGATTGGGCGGGGAGGGGAGCACACCAAGATTACTTCCCATGGTGGCCTTATTGAGATTCCTGTCCCTTCCCCAGGTACCAGTAGGGGAATGATCTGGCCCTTTGTTCTTTAACCCGCTTACTACTGTCTCCACTCTGCCTCCCCTTCCCTCTGTCTGGCACTTTGTCAAGTAGAAATGATTGAGATTTATCAAAACAATTTTTGCCTATGGAAAATATTTGTATTGGTCAAAAAATTTCTGGTTTTTCAATGAAAAATAGAAATAAAAAAATTCAGCAAACATTTTCAGCTAAAACCAAAAACATTTTTCAAAACTGAACATATTTTGAGTTCAGTTTTTAATTCAAAAACCAAAACTTGAATGTATTTAGCACTGTTAGGAGAAGTAGTTTATTGAGGTCCAGATCCTTCAAGAACTTATGTACATGCTTAAGTTTACTATGATGAGTAGTCTAATTGAAATCAATAGGACAACTAATGGCAGTGAAGTTAAACACATGCCTAAATATTTGTAGGCTTGGAGCCTAACGCTGTAAGCTCTTCAGAGTAGGGACTGTCTTTTTGTTCTGCATTTGTAGAACACCCAGCACAATGGAGTCCTGGTCTATGACTGGGGCTCCTAGGCACTACAGCAATAGAAGTAACACTAATCGAAAACTCCAGTGTGAAACGAGAGATTTCACAGCTAATCACTACATCTAAGGTTAGGGAAGAAGAAATCCAACACAATTCAAAGGGTCTTCCATATAATAAAGCAAACAAAGAAGTTAGAAGCTTGACAGCTTAAACGTGCTCAACAGAAGTGAGAGACCTATTTCCCTGAAAGGAAACTTTGGGAATCATATTTCCAAAGTTGCTGGGAAAAAAAGTTTTATAATTTTTAAAGACCATTTTTTAAAATTAACTTTCAAGTTAGTAAGTAACTTTTACATTAACCCACATTTTTAACATGCAGGGTACTCACCTTATAACAGTTTTGAAGATTTCCATAGACACTGCTTTCTAAAGGGAAAGAAAAGGAGTACTGGTGGCACCTTAGAGGCTAACAAATTTATTTGAGCATAAGCTTTCATGAGCTACAGCTCACTTCATTGGATGTGAATTCTTTGGGCTTGATTTACCCTTGCCTTTACACCTGGGCAAAGGGAAGTGCCAAGTGGGTGAAAATGTTACCAAATCAGGATTCACATTGCACAGGTGTAAATGATGGCACAATTTGCAAGGCAGTGGGGAATTCAGGCCTTGCAATTCTATTTTGCGCTATCAAACAGAGCCTGTGCCTGGAAGTATTTTTAAAAATGATTGCCCCCACTGAGAGAGAACTAGAGCATATTAGTAAGTAAAATATTGTCTATTTTGTATATGTCTAGCCTAGTTTTAAATGTCCCAAAAATAGGGACTTAAACCACTTCTCTTGAAAGACTACTTCTTTAGTCACTGATTGTCAGAAGCTGGGAATGGGCAACAGGGGACGGATCACTTGATGATTACCTGTTCCGTTCATTCCCTTGGGAGCACACTGGCCACTGTCAGAAGACAGGATACTGGGCTAAGTAGACCACTGGTCTAACCTAATATGGCTGTTCTGATCTTCTTAAATCTGAAGTACAATCATTGTTTAAGCCAATGGGAGCTTTTGAGTGTGCATCAGCTCATAGAACTGGGAAGTTGATGATGTTATTGGTAATTCCCAGATGTCTGTTGTATATCCTGTATAGTATTACTCAGATTAAATCAGTTTTTCTTTACTTTAGATCTTAGAATTGGTTAAAAAAAAAAACGAACAAAAAAAAACAACCTTTTCCTATTTTTTTTTGCAAAAAAATCATTCTTTTTTGATTGAAATTAAAAAATTTGGATTCATTATTTCATCAAAATATTGAAATTTGGAAAATTTCAGCCATCTTGACATGGTATCATGCTTCCTATTTTTTCTTGCTTTTGGCTTTAAAAGACAATAAAAAGAGCTAAAGCCAGAGTTTAGCTGGGGTAATTCTCCAGACAAGGAAATAACAGAAATTCAAAAATAAGCAATGGGACTGGGCAGAGGCAGAAATCTCAGAGCTTGTATAAACCAAATTAGAACTAACTACTTTTTGGACCTTCCTGGTAGCTTTTCACATCTCCTGCTTTCACATTCTGTAATAGGTTAAGGAGAAGGCTTCCTCAGAAGTTTTAAACATTTTAAAGACCCTGACTTTGCACAGCACTTAAGCATGAATTGAAATCTAAGTCCCATGGACTTCAGTGGGACTATTCACATGCTTAAAGTTAAGCACATCCTTAAGTACCTTGTTGAATTGGGGCCTAAACCAGTATTGCCACTTTGGCAAAGATGTGTCCTGTTGTGGCCTCTAGTATCCTTCTACACTTCTGCAGTTAGTATTTTCAAATGCTTCTGAATGTTTTTTCCAGGCCAACAGAGTTGAACTGGAATGGATTGATAGTAAAGGATCTATTAAAACATCATTGGGAAAAGCTCTATAGTTCAAAGAATCCGTGGTCTCAGTTAGCCTTTATAGGCATTTAAATGCTGTTGCTAGAAGGCCAGAGTTAGAGGGGTGGGGGAAAGACTACAGCCTTCTCTTTTACATTTCATGGATCTTTAACCCTTATTTAAAGAAAATTTTGGATTTTGGACCAAATAACTGTGCTTGTAATTATATCAAACAGTTAAAAAAAAGCTAGTTAATGATGTTCAACATAAGTAATCATGTTAAATAGTGAAATTTAATTTCTTAAAAACTTAAATCCTCATATCTTTTGGAATGCATTGTACTGTAGGATGTCTGAGTAAATTAAATTCTCCCCTGCACACTAAAGCATCAATTTCCTTATGGTAATTATCTGCTAGATTGGATCTGTCAGTAGCAGGGTAGCATGCCTGACATTATACCCTCTTTACAAAAAATGATTACAAAAAATTAAGACGAATGAGTAAAATTAAGGCTGCGGCTGGTAAGCCTATATAAAGCTCTCATAGATCACTTTACATAAGATACCATTGTACTGGATACTAAGCTTTTAATGACTAGTCACATAATGAGGTGAAGTCCATTAAAGAACAGCCAAGGTAACCGATCACAGAGATAAGGGCTAAAAAATGATTTTCAGCCAACTAGAAGCAATTTATTATACACAAAAAACATAGCTCTAACTGAAATGTCTGGATGGATGAGGAACTTTTGAAAGTTGACAGGATTTCCTTCCTGGGAAAGTTTTACAAATATGATGGGCGATCATCTCTGTCACATTTGATTTTTTTTTCTTTGCAATTCAGTACTCTAGAAATAGTTCATATAAGGCTGAACGGTAGCACTGGATTTCATTAGCCCACTTAAAAGATAAATTAGAACTAGGCATGGCTGATATAATGGAAACTCATTGCTCACCGCCCACAAGCAGAGTCTGTATGGAAGCAAGCTAGTTGTTGCAAGTCAATCGCTATTGAATAGTGCCTAGTGCTTGAAGCTGCTTTAGGAAAACAGTTCAGATCAGAATCTGTGGGCATGTCTACATTGCAATAAAACACCTGTGGCTGGCCCATGTAAGTGGGCTTGGGCTGCAGGCAATTAAAATTGCAGTGTAGATGTTCAGCCTCAGGCTGGAGTTTGGGTTCTGGAACCTGAGACGAGGCTCTAGACTAAGCCAGAATGCCTACACCACAATTTTACAGCCCTGCAGCCCATGCCCCACAAGCCCAATTCAACTGACATGGGCCGACCATGGGTGTTTATTGCAGTGTAGACATATTCTGTGAGACAGAACTAGCTTTGGGGGTTTGCAAAGTAGCAGGACAGGTAACTCATTGTCATGGAGGCTCTGATTTGCAAACACAAACACATGCGTAACTTTTCTCATGTATAGTCACTATGATTGCATGTGAGTAAAGGTAAGGACATTTAAATGTTTGCAGGATTGGGGTCATGTATATATTCTATAGTTTTGAGGAAGACTGGATTTGAGACATAAAGTTTGGCCCTGGCCCTGATTCAAACATTCCTTTAGACCAGAGTTGGAGTTGGGGTTGATTTTTGGATCCAAGATATTGATTTGGCCATTAGAGAGTTAAGGCCTGATCCAAAGTCCAATGATATCAGTGGATGTCTTTTCACTGACTTTTTATGAGCTTTGGATCAGGCCCTCAGTGGTCAGCTGCAATTTGGACAAAACTTTCCCTATAACTAGGGTTAGTCATATCTGGAATTTGGCTTTGGATCATGTCTAGGGCTCAGAAAAACTTGACTGAGACAATTTTATCAATATTCCCATTAAGCACTTAAAAACAAGTGGAAGTTGCTTGTTTCTCATGAATGTATGTGACCCTGTTATTTCAATCATTTCTCTTTCATTCTCAAATCATTTTAAGGACAAGTTGGTTAGGTTTACAGTCTGCTGACTGTACCATTGTTTCGGCTGTGTAAATACTAGTGTATTTACCGTGTCAAACTGTTTGTGGCTAATACAATTATATGCTTTTTCACCGATATCTGATCTGCTAATTAGCTGGAAAAACATTATGATTAGGGTGACTGCTTACCCAAATTATTTAATTGTCCACAAGCAAGGCTGTCAGCAAAAAATATGAAAATGAGCCTAGGAAATGCAGTAAAATTCCACTAACAGCTCTTCAAGTTAGGGTTGAACATAGAAATAGGAAATGCAATGTGGAGAATACAGGACAAGAAACTAGCTTTGTGTTGCTCTGAAATTAATTTTAATAAAATAATGTCACTTAGGTTTTATTTAGCCCTTTTTATCCCACGTGTCAAGGCAGTTTGCAAAGGCAGGTATCATTAGCCCCATTATATAGATGGGAAAACTGAGTCAGAGAGAGACAGAGATAAAGGAACTTGCTCAAAATTGATGACAACCAGGGGCCACATCATTGATTTAAAAAAAGGAACTTGATTTTAAAAAAGATGGCCGAGATCTGGGACTAACAGCAGGTGTGCAATACAATCCACTGTCAAAGGACTGTTTAGGACTCTTTACTGATACACAACCATTGAACAATTAGTAGCTGTCCAACATTACAAATAAATTCTACAAAACGAAAACAGAGTTAGCTATGGGTAGGTCTACATTGCAATTAAATACCTTTGGCTAGCCCGTGTCAGCTAACTCAGGCCTCCAGGGCTCAGGCTGCAGGGCTATAAAATTTCAGTGTGCATGTTCAAGCTTAGGCTGAAGCCCAAGATCTGGAGCCCCATGAGGGGGAAAGGTCCCAAAGGCTAGGCTCCAGCCCGAGCCCTGTGAGCCCTAGTCTGCTGACATGGGCCAGCTGTAGGTATTCAGTTGCATTGTAGACAAACCCATAGTGTACAAACGTTGTCAGAAAGATGCTTCTTATGCACATTACCAATGCTTGCAAAGGACATGCCACCTCACACAGTGATCTTGTCAAATCTCATGAACTAAGCGGTCAGGCCCACTCACTACTTAGATGGGAAACCTTCAATAAAAATCCAGGGTGATACAGGAAGGGATGATTCAGCTGGTGGTGATCTGCAAGTCAATACAAAGCCAATGCCCCGTTCTGCTCTTGAAGCAAGGTGCTATTTTTCAGATGAGATATAAAGCTGAGGTCTTGACCTCTGCTTCTCTTTAAATGTCATATGACAATTTGTGTAAGAGAAGGTGGTTTTGCTAGCCACAGTGCCCTGGCCTTAATTCCAGTGCAGACAATTATATTTTCCCAACCTCAAATTACTCTGCAGTTTGTTGGATACACTATTCTGCTTCATGCATTTCCTCTCCTAACATATTATTCCCATCTCAGTATACTTTGCACAGAGCCCTGTGGAGCAGGTGGTGAGGAGCCATGCTGTTTCAGCACTGGGAGAGTCAGTGCCTCCTGAAAGGCAATCTCTCTGGGGTTCCCACATGCACACGCTGTACCAATTGTTCCAGATTTCCTCCATGCACAGAGAAAATATTTTTCTTCCTCTATTGACCTCCATCAATTCCAGTCCCACCAGAGTGGATCTCTCTGCCTACTACTAGGTAATGCTGAAGGGAAAAAAGGTAACAGTAGTTGATTGAAACTCAGCATAAACCAGGGGCTTTTAGCCACCAACTAGGCAACACTTTGCTTTACCATTTAGTTTTACCATCTAGTCTGCCAGTCTTTCTCCAATTAAATGATGCTTTTACTTTCAAATTGTTTCTCAAGGTTGTACAGATTTCTGCCACATTAGATTTCTGCTTTTTTATTTTTGATCACATTTTAGGAAATAAAAAAATGCTTCAGTCAAAAAAGAAATGAAATGAAGCTTTTGATTAGTTTATCATCCTCCTCCCTCCCCACCTCTTTAAGTATATTATATTCTCCAAAATCATTTTTGGATTTCAGGATCAGGAATGCCACGTTTTCTGATATCTGATCATTTTCTACCATAGTTGTTGATGTGTATTGTTTACCCAACAGACATTTCTTTCACTTGGATATTCATTACTAAATAATTCTGTGAGAAGACACAGGCCACTGATTTTTTGCAATTTGTATCACCACACTCTAAGTTATGTTGAAAGCTAAGCATTTTGGTCCTCTTGTTTTGGAAGTACATTAATATTTCTGTGACCTTTACTAGATGGCAGACGAGAAGCATTAGGAATAAAACAACAAACAAACCAAAGGAAACCAATATTTTAAAATGCATATTTCTGATCCTGGCCTTGAAAGGAGCAAGAGAGAGAAGAATCTACTCTGACAGGATTGTAAACTTTATTTAAAGTTAAAATAATTTCTCTGCTGTAGCCTACATTTTTTTCCATGTCAAAATGTTTCATTATGATGCATACTATGCAAAAAGAAGAACAAATATATTTGAGATTTTTTTAATACGCATGCATTTTAAAATCATACAAGGACTTGTTTAAAGATGTTTAAGGAGGTATAGAATGGAGTAGTTGAAGACATACTTATTCACTGTATACATTTAGGTTGCTCTATTAAAAACGTGCTCACAGTGTCATGATAATTATTTTATACCGAGTGACTTTAGGTTAATTCATTTTCAAAGCCTGCATTTTAAACAGTAATGATGTCGCCACACTTTATGAGTGGAATGGTATTTCTTTGGGTGCCCTAAATGATCAGTTTTAAATTCTTATTTTTAAAAGAAAAACAACCGATTTCTACCCAGGAAACTGGCTCTGTCTCAGCAGCATTGTTTTGCAGTGGTTTAACTGCACACCGGAAGCCAACTCTGTTCCTGTTCATCTAGGTACCAATGGCATAGCATAACAGGGCAGGTCTAGGAGTGACTTTTTAGTGACTTAAATTTCCACTGCTTTATGAGCAGCAGACACATATTAAGGTCCTGATTCAGCAAGGTGCTTAAGCATGTGCATAGCTTTTTTTGCCAGTGAAATGAGAATGAGGGAGGGAGTCATTTGGATGTAAACATTGCTCTGCTGTGTTTGCAACCCAAAAGCTGGAGGGTTCTGCCTGTTAGGCATGTCTTACAGAAAGTGAAAGTGACTTTAAACTGATATTAACAACATTTCATTGACCCTCTTTTTCCACTGTTTACTTTTTTATTTTTCTCTCAGTTTGGTCAAACAGCATTAACAGTTAAATGTAAATCAGCCTTTTAGAAGTCTTTTTATTTTTGGTCATCATTCTAACACAGAGGTAAGGACATTCGTTTTGTTATTTTAAAAATATACAGATCCTGATCCTCAGCTGCTGTAAATTGCCAAAGTTCCTTAAAGTCATTGAACATTGTTTCTGTTCATAGACATCAAAGGGAGTTAGACTAATTTACACCATCTAGAACATGGCCCATATTTTTTAACTTGACAACTATCTCTTTAAACCACTGGACTTTCTGTGTGTGTCTGACTGTCATGTATAATACAATACAAAAAAGATGAGCTAAATACCTAATCTGAACCCTCTTGAACTTTGGAGAAGTTTGGATTTCTATTTGATATTTGTGGGTTTGACCCATCTCCAGTTTAAAACATTAGCAGAGTTTGTTTTAGTGGAACTCAAACTTTTCAAAACTTGGGCCCTGATCCTGCAATACCCCTTCACCCAATGGGGCATTGCACAGGCACAGGGGAGGATCGGGGCCCTAGAAGATTTAATCTGAATACCAGTCTCTCTCCTTCTCAAGCATAACTTTTGGAGCTGACTACAAACTTTCAAGCACCTTTGTAAGGTACATATTAATTCAATGGAACACAAAGGACGAAATTTGCAAAAGAGTCTCTTAATTATGCCGGAAAAAGTCATATGCACACCCAATTTTGCAAACCCCACATGTACAAGCAAACCAAGTAACTGTACATCAAATGTGCACCTGAGCATTCACTCTCCTGATGTGCAAATTCACGTGTGAATTAAAATGTCTGTTTTGTAGATGTAAACACAGACATGTGTAAACTGACCAGAACAAACAGGTGAATAACTGACAGACATGTTGGATGGGTTTAAGCAGCAGGCCACAACTTTATTAATTATACCTTCGGGAGGGCATTATATTGCCTGCCCCAGTTCTCATATACCAGGCATTTAATTGGTTCCACAGTGGGTTACAAGGCTTTTACCACAAATCAAACAATAATTTGGGGTAGACCCTCCCTGGGCTTAAGGTAAATGGAGTGACAGAGGCCACAAGGCTGGGTGGGGGGAACCTCAGTCTGCAAAGACTTCAAACTCCTCCTCCTTTATAAGCATAAGATACAACTGCACAATCTTGAGTCTCATTTACCTCTGGGATCTGGCCCTTTTATGCTTTACCCACACTCCACACCGGTGGCAAGTTGTGACAAGTCAGTAATCATAACAACATTATATGAACCTCAAATCCTATTGTTTCTAAGCCAACTGTGCTAACGAGAGGCTGTGAAGAAGGCGAGAACACCCACCAGACTACATGCCATTGTGGCCCCAATAAAGGAAGCTAGTATGATCTAGGAGTGAGGATGTAGGAAAGGGAGTCAGGAGATCTGGGTTCTTTTCTTAGCTTTGCCACTGCCTTGCTCTGTGACCTTGGTTATAACTTCTATATCTTTCAGATTCTCTGGGTGGGTTTCTCTCCGACACATGACCAGGACTGGACTCTGTACATCACTCTGCAGTATATAAGAGTCATAGAAATCCTCTTAGCTGGCTGTAGGAGAATTCCCTCAGTGGAGATATGCTGAATACACAGGCCCATCACAGACCATGGTGCCAGGGGGATGGCCAGGGACTGGAATGAGTGATCGCATAGCACGATGCACATTCTTGGCAATGCTGCCACCCACAGGGAGTCCAGGATAGGTTGTTGTAACCTAGCACAGAACCGCAGGCTGTCTAAACTATAAAGGCAGCCATTTTGGCTCCTGGATCATTCTGGAATTCCAAGGCTGTAAAGAAGTAAAAAAGGCACCTTTTCTTCTCCCTTTTCCCAAAGCTGTTTTGTGCTGCATCTCCAAGAGGCGTAGCCTAGACTCTCACCCTATGACACCCATCTTTGTAAAGCACTCTGAGAGCTACTGATGAGAGGCACAAAAGATGACTATTTTTTATTAAATTGAAAAAATGTTATATACACAGACTACACTGCATATGCAATACAGTATATATGGGTAGCCCTTCTATACATCACTTTCTACCTTAATACTGAAATTCAATACAGTAATTATAGTTCAAACCGTGACGAGTCCTCCTACTTCTCAAATTATTTTAACCATAAAAAATAGCAAGTCATAAATACTGAGTATAGTAAGAACATGTAATAAAGACTAGCATGTCCACACAGACACCCACTTCTGTATTCTTTTACTATGGTTCCATTTTTAAGGTGTACGTACTATACACATTTCCTTCCTTCCCACCATTAGCCATTGGGACTCACAGTCACACTGGCAGCAGGGCTGGTATTGTTAAACCTTTATAGTTTCTCTTTCCACCTTGTTGAAAGAATTTTGAGGATAAACTGGAGTAAGTATTTGAGACAAAGGGCCCTGGTGATTGAATCGAGATGAGCGGCCACACTTTGCTATGTATCTGCAATTACAAAAAGAAGAAAATCTCTTTTAAAAATAATCTTTTTTCATATTTCTCAGAAACACATTCTTTGCTAACCGTTGTGACCACTGACTCTGGAGAAAATGTATACAATTCACAACAGTTCCACACTATTAGATTCAGCCAGCTCAACAATGGTGGCAGGAAATTCATCAAAGTTGTCTTTGGTGGCACTCTCCCACATCCAGCCCAGGCAAAGTGTTCCATTGTATTCTGAGGTGTTATGGTGAAGACATAGAGCCAGATTCTGACAGCATGTAGCTAGCAGTGAATCCCCCTGGCATAAGAGAACTCCTAGCTAGCATAAAGCTGGCATAGGCAGTTCCTACACCAGATGTCCCCAATCCCTGGCATACAGGCCATTTAAGGACCCTATACCTGTGATGTAGAAAGATTTAGAAAGTTTAGAAAGTTAGAAAAATTTCTCAATTATTGTAATTCTCATCAGGGCCTGGGTTGGTGCAGAAAAGACTAGATTCAAGAAGCTGTAACTTCCTGGCTCCCCCTGCTTCTCCTGCACTAAGCCCAGATTGGCTGTAGGACAGAACCTGGCTCATTATGTCTTGTGGTGGGAGCAATGGCTGCGGACTCAGGTTTTACAGATTGTATGAGTGCCAACTCATTTGCTTTCACTGAGAATACCAAATTTGTTACTGCTTTCCCATATTTTCCTTAGCAGAATTAATTTATGTTACACTGTATGTACCTATGGGATACCTACCACACGTACACATGAGTGACTCAAATTCTGCCTTTATTTACACTTGTATAACCCCACAGATTTCAATGGGTGGATTGCATTGGGTGTAAATCAGAGCAGAATGTGGTCCTATGTCTTTTAAATCCTACTTTACCTTTTGTGCACTTCCCCAAACAAATCCGTTCTCCTCTTCTTTAAAGCTCCCTTTCGTGTTCTTACAAAGTGCCACTTGCTCAAAATCCAACAAACAGCATGCTGAAAGGAACCAATCCTTCTCTCCAAAAGCAATCAAATGCTATGCACACTCAATTATGAGTTTACTACTTATTTAAACAAAATCAGTGGCAACCCTGTGTTGAAAAGATAAGAAGGCTTATACAGTAGAACCTCAGAGCTATGAACACTAGAGTTACGAAAGACCATAATGTTTTGTTCAGAATTACGAACACTTCAGAGTAACGAACAACCTCCATTATTGAGTTGTTCATAACTCTGAGGGTCTACTGTAATGATAAGATCATCATATTTATACCACACTATGTATTCCATGTGGATTTTTATTTGATGAATGGCTATGGACAGATATTTCAAACAGAGACCAAAACGTTAAAAGTTGCAAAACAAAAACATTCTACATTCTCTGTAACATTCCCTAGTAGATCATGTCTCAACAAAATATTTCTAATGCAGTATTCAGCTCCCATATTTCAATTGCACTAAAAGACATTGAAATGATCTATTACCCAACACCCCAGTATCTGAGCACCACACAAATAATAATAATAATAATAATAAAAATACTTTATTTATAAAAGAATGATATTCACGTTCAAAGATGAAAGGACAATTTTGTGCTGTTGGATAGTCCATGTGACCCTATTGATTTCAGCAGATTTATGAGCAGCCTAAAGAATTTCACCCCAGATATTGTGCATCTCTATTCAAATTAAATAAAGTGCAGAAGTTGTCTAGAATATTGCCTGGTCTGTCCACAGCTGAAAGTTTAATGAACGTTCATGTAAAAAGTATATTAGCAGAAGACTACAGTAATCTCCTGTGTTGCCCTTAATTGTCTTTAAGTGGGAGTTACAGAACAATGAATCTATAGTGCTATGTCAAATGAGGTAGCCACAAAGATATCCATCACTGAGAGTCCTACATATCAATAGTGTTACAATAAGGGGAGTCCATAAAGACCAAAATGTAGAAACAAAATGGATCATCATCCATGAAAGCAATAAGAGGATGAGATAACCTCCCCACAAAAGGAGACTATGGGTCCATTAAAAAATACACTCCATTTCCTGGTTAGAGTGATCGGACCCAGAAATACCAGAATTCACCTCTCCATCACAGGTCATTAATGGCCCCATCCTGTGCCACTGAAATCAGTGGGACTTTTGCCATTAACTTAAAAAAGTGCAGGATGAAACCGTATGTGCTATTCTCCAATATGTAGTGTGCTGACCAATTCCTGGGTACTCAGAGGATCTGCATTTTTGTTTTTAACACAGCAGTTTCAAATATAAGGCTATATTCTGCCATCTTAACTCATGGTGAATAGTATCTCACTCCATGAGTAATCCTACTAAAAGTAAAATATATCTGTTATTTACTCATAGAGAAAGGCATTTCTCAGTATGAGTAATGGTGCCAGAATCTAGTCCACAGTGCCTGTTTATACTCTCTCTCTCTGTGTCTTTCTCACACACACCCGTTACAAAAGCCCTGTGACTCTGCCTGGTTTCCAGAAACACCCCATTAGCACAGGACAAGAATCCTTTCACACATTACAGAAAAAAAAATCCATGCGCTGCCATATGGATTAATTTTTGCAAAATGTCATGACAAATTTTGTCCCTATTTTTAATGAGTGAAGTCCAATTGTAGAACCAGAGAAATGCTTAGTTGCACTGCTTACTGCATTTGCATGATAACCCCGCAGAAAGTCAAAGGAAATAACAGACATATTTTATTTTCTCAGATCGCATTTGCACCTGATTCTTTGCTTTTGAAATTTGATATTTGTCTGAATGCTGCCAGTGATCTCTGCAGAGGCACATCAGCATCCATGTGTGTGACATTTAAAAGTAACTTGGTCTTACAGCAAGCTGATTGAGTTCAGCTCGATTAGCCTATAAAATCTCAAAGACCCGGTTGTGTATTTTCAATCTTTATAACCTGAAAACTGCTATTATAGAAGAATGCCTATTTTCCAAGTATAGCCACAGAAGAAAAAGGCAGAGGTATCAGGAGAGAGTGCCAGTATGTCACACTCAGTCACGAACCGTTTTGACAGAGGAATTCTTTAGTAGCCAGTCAGCTCCCCCTGTACTGGTGAAAGTGTATATTGTCTTAAAACTAATCAAAATAAAAGAGTGTTTAAAAGATGAATGTCTTAGAAATTAGTGGAGACTTCAATGTCATCGTAAAGTCTTAGATCACTCTGGGAGAAAAAATAGTTCATGATCTAAAGGGGAGATACAAAAGCATATAGGGGAGAGGACAACAAATAATTATTAAATAATTCTCCAGCTGCTTCTGGGGAGGAAAGCAGGATAGAGAATCACAGGAGGGACTTTTACAATGAAAATGCTTGGCAAGGCGCTCAGCTACTGCAGTGATGAACCTGGTATAGAAGGGGAACACAGAGTGATGAAAACTGTAACAGTTTTCTGTGAGGAAAGCATCCATGTCTTCAGGGCTTCAGACCCGCCAACAAAATGCAACCTCATATTTGGCATTATTAAATGTAATATAGTCCAAAAAAATTCAGCACAGACAGATCTCAACCAAAACTTAAACACAGGGGTCATAATCTAGCCAACATATCCAATCATGTAACGTGGAAACAATCACTATTTCCTGGTTAAACTCAGCATTAATGTACATTTTAATGAATTCCTGTGGTAAAGCTTAAAAGGAATCGTGAAAACCAGGAACGATCTTAGATTGTCTTGGCAGCCACATGATTCGATTTGACGCGCAATATTTTTCTTTAAACCAAGGAAATGTCATGCTTCAAATTTAATTGTTCTTTAATTAAATAACTATAATTAGGACTTTTCCTCTAATGTATCTGAACAAATTGAGTAATACGCCTTACACTTACTTACCCATGCATTTGTGCAATTATCGATGGGGATGTTGATGGAAGATTAGAATTTGCCGGGTGGGTTGCTGTCCAATGAACCTTGCCAGTGTATCCAGGGATATTCGGAGTGCTACAGGAAAAAGTTAAAAGGGGGAAGGGCAGAAAAGGACTAAATTAAATGAGTACAGGCTTGAAATAATCAATCACAGACAGTTGTAAAACCACTAGCTTGTATTTCTATATCCAAGGTAGATAGGTGATACAGGGTGTAAATGTGTGATATTATATTGCATGAAAGCACCGGGCCTGATCCCCAACTGATATAAATTGTCATAGCTTCTTTGACATCAATGGAGCCACAATAATTTACACCACCTGAAGATCTGGCCCACAAGCTCAATTTTGATTACAGAGGGCAAAAATCCATTCTCCAGTGTTTCTCATCTTGTTTTGAAATGATGGGTTTTATTTGATTGTCTGTACATTACTCATGACCAAGAACAACATTTCACCAAGAGGAAAGAACTAGAAAAAGTGGTTCACAAAAGCACTAAAGCCAATATTTCAAACATGGATTACATTTTCGGTGGGATTTAGGTCCCAATTTCAAACATGGCACTTAGGTGACCTCCTTTTGGCAGCTCAGTCTGAAATTTTTGGCCTATGCCCAAAGTTCTTGCAACAGAGGTTCCCAAACTTTTTTTGCTGAATGCTCCCTGTGCTTTGGAGGTTCATGTCACATGTGCAGCTGCCTCTTTCTAAGAAACAGTATTTCCATGGATGCCTGAGGTCTGGGAGTCCAGCCCGCGAGCATCCCTTGTCAGGTACATGCTCCAGGTGGGTGATCCCAGCAGGACACCGAAAGCTGGACTTCACCCCTCTCCTTGTGACCCTAGGACTCCCCTGTGTCACTGACAGGCCACAGGCTTCTGTGGCCTTGGCACAATCCCCAGCACGCATAAGCAAGGGCCTGTGCTGGCAGGGAGAAATTACCTCCCGAGGGGACCCATGCACATCCGCTTCTGAAGAGATGAATGAGCTTGACTGAGTCACCCCTACTCCCTGCCCAGGAAGAGACCACTCCCCCTCTCTCCTTGTACCCTTCCTCCTCCTTGTGCTACCAGCCTGGCAGGAGCTGGCGACTCAGATAGTGAAACATATTCTTATTTTATCAACAATATTTTGAAGAAACAAGAAAAAATCCGTAACTAGTCAGGTCATTCGGTGCCCTGCTAAACTCCTTGTGCCCCCTCCCCCACAAGAAGGGGTTCCCCCAAGTTTGAAAACCGACATCCGACAACAATTCTACAGTTTTGCAAATTTCAGGTATGATTTCTGGTATATTATTCTGGGTGATTTTCCTAAAAAAAAATTTACATTGCTCCTGTTCTATTGGATACAAAGCATTGAAGCATCAATACATTTTTATCTTATACAAGCAGTTTAAGATGTTAGACGTATATTATTAAAAAATCCAATGTAACATCTGAATTTTTACTAGTGTCTTTAATTTAATCTTATTTAGCTATCCATATAAAGAAAAGAAACAAAGATGTGCAATGATACAATATGATTCAGGGAATCCATCCTGGATTATGGCCTAATCCAGTGGTTCCCAGACTTGTTCCGCCGCTTGTGCAGGGAAAGCCCCTGGAGGGCCGGGCCAGTTTGTTTCCCTGCCGCATCCGCAGGTTCGGCCGATCACGGCTCCCAGTGGACGCGGTTCGCTGCTCCAGGCCAATGGGAGCTGCTGGATGAAGCAGCCAGTACGTCCCTCAGCCCGCGCCACTTTCAGCAGCTCCCGTTGGCCTGGAGCAGCGAACCGCGTCCACTGGGAGCCGCGATCGGCCGAACCTGCGGACATGGCAGGTAAACAAACCAGCCCGGCCCGCCAGGGGCTTTCCCTGCACAAGCGGCGGAACAAGTTTGGGAACCACTGGCCTAATCCATCAAAAAAATTAAGCACATGTTTAACTTGAAGTACATAGGTAGTCTGGTTAGGACTACTCACTTTCTTAAAGATAAGTACTCGCTTAAATGCTTTGTTGGATGGGCAAGAGTGCTCAATACTTGGCAGGATTGAGCCTTTGTATATTACTTGATAATTCATACAAAATGAAATACACTGACAGTCAATGATAAAGAGAAAAGGAAAGTTTTCATGTGAGATGCAAACAGATTGAGGAAAGATTTTTAGCTATAGAGGGCAGCATAACTGAAAGATCAACTCCTAAATGGCAAGAGTTGTTGGGAGGGGAAGGAGAGAAGACAGAAGCAGGTTGAAAGAGAGCTGGAGGAGTAAAAGCATGTGAGGTCAGAGAGGGAGCCCATGCATAGTTTAAAAAATGTCCATTTTTATATGATATAGAATTAGGGGCAACCAGTTATTGACATCAGTAGTTAACTATTTCCTGTTCTGCCAGCTCAAAATAGGTAACCATTGAACTATATATTTACCCAGACTGCCCATACACAAGCAGACAAGTCTTTCATGACAAGCTGTTTCAGCCTGTGACTCAGCTAAGTACAAGGGACTGTAAAGTACAAGGGACTATAAACCCTTTTGTGGGCTCGTACATTCTGCAAATAACAACAATGCCCATTTAGGAACTGCTTCCGAGGTGCTTTCTGACACCCGTGTGCTCCCTAGAAAAATAAATCTTAGAGCGTGAGATAGTACATAGCTATTAATTTTCAGTGCAATGACCAGAAATCCCTTTAAGCTAAATTCAGTGCAGGATTCAAGAATCGACTTATGGGAGAGGTGGTTTATTAAATAATTCTTTGGCTGTGTACCTAGGCAATTTTTTACTCTAATTTCTCATTGGGGTAGAGATAATGTTAAAATGCTGCATCTATAGAGTATGTGACACAGAGATAAAACATGACGTATTTGTTGGAAAATTCATTTGTCCCACAAGAGATTCAATCCTCTGGACCAGCTAAGCTGTGCTCAGCATAGGAACATCAGAGGGGAAAGGTGGATTTTATGTCATGCCCACTCAGATCCAGTGGCTGATGGAAGGCTGATCTGGTCAACAGTATTACACAGGAGTAGTTTTGGGGGTGCTCTATGTTATATCTAGCTACCCATGGCTCCAAGGGGCTTTTCATGAGTTTTTTTTCTTATCTCCTTTGTCATGCTCCTACATCAGCAGAGGTGGCTTGCAGCCAGGACAGCAACTCTATGCCACCTGAGGATTCCCTTTACTTATGAGGAATCACCACATAGCTGGTCAAACCAGCATTTCTGCTGCTTTGTGGCACCATCGCAGCACAAAGCAGCCTTAGCAGGCCTGAGGATCTGGGCTAATATTGGGGTACATTTTCTGAAATAGTTACAATGGTGTGTGTGCAAAACTCTGCCTTTTCGTGGACAAATGGACAATGATCTGGTTGCGTGCAGACCAGGCAATAGCACATACATATACTTATTTGCATGTGAAAATATCTAATGTGTGTATTCAAATACAGGGGTTTATAAGAACAATGGATACATTTGTGCAAACACATGCATTTAGCTATCTCGGATCATTTGGTCCATAAGGACTATTTTTAATCTTACTGTGATTGGAATTTTACTACCCCGATGATGTGATACTTACATTAGAACCTCAGAGTTATGAAAACCTCGGGAATGGAGGTTGTTCTGAACTCTGAAATGTTCGTAACTCTGATCAAAACGTTATGATTGGGGCTGAGTGGGGGTTGAGCACCCCCTGGGGAAAATTAGAAGCCAGCTTCTGGGTCCATGAAAAATTTTAAATCAAAATGGGGGTCCTCGGGTTGCTAAAGTTTGAGAACCACTTCAATATAATACTGTGTTAAATGTAAACTACTAAAATTAAAGGAAATGTTTAAAAATAATTGATAAGATAAGGAAACTGTTTCTGTGCTTGTTTAATTTAAATGAAGATGGTTAAAAGCAGCATTTTTCTTCTGCATAGTAAAGTTTCAAAGCTGCATTAAGTCAATGTTCAGTTGTAAACTTTTGAAAGAACAATCATAATATTTTGTCTCTGTCTCTTTGTGTGTCTCTGCTGCCTGATTGTGTACTTCTGCCTGATTGTGTACTTCTCCAAATGAGGTGTGTGGTTAACCGGTCAGTTCATAACTCTGAGGTTTCTACTGTAATAAGATATCATATAAGAATTGTTCATTAGACTCTCAGTTATAGAATGAAATGCTAATGACTTCCATGGAATTGCACCAGTGTGACAGAGAATTTGGGCCATTGCATGAAATCTCATAATATCTTGCAATATATCATAAGGCTAGTTGAAATTAACTCACATAACAACTGTATAATAGTGTAGACATCTGAGTCTTATTATGCATTGTGAAGCATCTGATTTGTAAAATCTTCCAACCTTTAAAGCTTGCAAAACCACCTAACCTAGCACTGCTAGTGACACAATTTAATTTCTTTCACTAACATATTTTCCTTGAAAAGAAGATAAGAGAAAAGCAACATGAATATCCAAATGTGCTATACAAACAGCAAAATGAGCGCGAGAGACAGTCCCAGATTCAGATTTGTTCTAGATTGTTGTCTGCCTTTTAGAAGTGATTCACAGAGTTAACATACTTCATAGCATGCTGAAGGATGTTACACTGAAAGAGGAGGAGGCTATGTAAAGAGAAGCTAAAAGTACCAGGATACTAAGAAAGCCTACACTACGTTAACCAGCTGCCCTCATGGGAACCTGAAGAAGGGATGCAGAAATGTGCTGCGGTTATGCGTGTGATAAGGTAGAAGAGACTGAGGTTAAAAAAATACCCCTTTGGTTTTTGTTTTTGGATCACGCTGTCTAGTTCTCTTGTGTTTTCTTTGCTGAGATGTTGAACCAGATCATCTCTGCTGAAAAAAACAACTGAGTGCCAGGCTACAACTGGCAACATGCAACACTCTTTGTGGTTAGGCTTCTCGTCATCAAGTTTTCTTTCTGTCACCATGACGTTTCTCTCATCTTGCTCAGATGCTTCCTTGTTATTACACTAGCAGCCCTCACTCCCCACAAAAAACAAAACAAGCCTCCACCATATTCAATGCATAAGCAATTGAAGCTGTACAAGGCCTAAGATTTCAAACAGAAATTGGGTGCATCCATTTGTGGTTGCCCATTTTGAGACACTTTAAAGGGGCCTGATTATCAGAAAGTGCTCGGTAACTGTTCTCTGAAAATCAGAAAGTGGTTTAAGTTGGGCTCCTGAAAACTGAGGCACTCAGAAAGAGTAATCACTTTTGAAAATGTAGGTTTTAAAGTTCCCTGTGCTTTAGCTTGAGTGGTAAACAGGTTCATGGTCATTGTTAACTCTCCCTGCAAAACAGAAACTTCTGCAAAAGAGTAATCTTTCACAGAGACTGCTAAATGATCATTATACACTGCTCTTAGAGCAGGGAAGAGCTCCCACAGCTCCTTATTCCTTCTTAGACCCTAGTGCTTCAGTTCCACAAACAGAAAGCACTGAATAAAGCCATAATGTGCTCACATGAAGCGTTAAAGAACACCTACAGTAGGTTAGAGTACCTAAGTCTGCTTCTGATCTTGTTTATATCTGTTTTATTTAGTGTGTGGTCTTACTTCTGATTTACATACATGTAAGATCAAAACTGGGTATTTTGTTAGTTACAATTGTGAAAAGCAGATGAAAAACACTACCATAAACTAATGGCATATTTTGATTTGGTAGTGTTTCACACTCACTTTGCACTAGTGTAAATGATAGAGCTGGGTGGGAAACAGTTTTCCTGTGAGAGTTTTCAAGAGTTCAAAATTTTTCCCATCCCAAAATGGAGGGAAAAGTTCTAAATCACAAAAATATTCACAAACTAATCATCCGAAAAAATCCTGGACTGGGTCAAATATAGTACACACGAACTAAAATCTTGAAATAAAAAATAGTTTTGAACAGAAAAATGTAACTTTTCATTTTGAAAATGTCAAAACAGGACTTTTTGATAATTTTGAACCCAATAATTTTTTTATTGGGAGATTCATCAAAATGAACCCTTTCCCGCAACAGTTTCAGTTTTGCCAAACTGTCATTTTCTGATGAAAAAGATGTTACTCAGAAAATTTCTTACCAGTTCTAGTAAATGAATACACAAGGTGAAAGACATTGGAAGGACCCTGTGTCTATCTAATTATGGTCTATGAAGTTTCTGTTATGACTTGAAGATGGTTCAGGGACACATAAAAACAGTGAGCTAGAGGCTGATCTCAACCCACGTGTATATTTGGAGTAACACAACTAAAGTCACGTGTGAGATCATAATCTGGCTCAGTGTGTTTAGGGCACTGACAGTAAGGGTGCTGATAAACTTGGAGGAACATCTACAAAGAAAGGGAATATAAGTTATCGGAGGAGAATGGTTTGAGTGCAGGACTTGGAACTCCAGGGGCTTTATCCTTTAGAGACTGCATGTACAGAGCTCCCACTGCAAACAAAAGCTTGCAGGAGTGGGTCTTCGAAGAGCTAATTCTGCCTCTGACACCAACATCAACTGTGGCCTTGCACGAGTCACTTAACTTTATTTCCTCAATTTTCATATCTGGAAAATAAGTGTAACTCTTACTGGACAGAAGTGTTAAGGAGATTAATTAGTTAACACTTGAAAAGTGCTGCTAAGCAGAAAGTCTTAAATGTTAGTTAAACAGTGTGTGGGTGTGAGTGAGTGACTGCATGTAGCACTGCCCTCTACTGAAGGGAATGAAAACTGCTGATCTATTTGTCACAGGCCTTATATCAGGGGTGGGCAAACTTTTTGGCCTAAGGGCCACAACTGGGTATGGAAATTGTATGGTGGTCCACGACTGATCACGAAATTGGGGGTGGATTGCATGGATTGGGGGAAGGGATAGCTCAGTGGTTTGAGCATTGGCTTGCTAAACCCAGGGCTGTGAGTTCAATCCTTGAGGGGACCATTTAGGGATCTGGGGCAAAAATTGGGGATTGGTCCTGCTTTGAGCAGGGGGTTGGACTAGATGACCTCCTGAGGTCCCTTCCAACCCTGATATTCTACGACTCTATGAGGTGAGGGCTGTGGCTGGGGATGAGGGGTTGGGGTTGCAGGAATGTGCTCTGAGCTGGGACCAAGGGATTCAGAGGGAGGGAAGGGATCAGGGCTGGGGTAGGGAGGTGGGGTGCAGGCTCTGGGCGGCGCTTACCTCAAGCAGCTCCAAGAAGCAGTGTCATGTCCCCGCTCCGGCTTCTATGTGCGAGGCGCGGCCAGGTGGCTCTGCGTGCCACCCTGACCACAGGTGCCGCCCCTGCAGCTCTCATGGGCCATGGTTCCCAGCCAATCGTCGCTGTGGGAGCAGCATGGGGAACCACTTGGCTACCCCTATGCGTAGGAGCCCGAGGGGGGACATGCCACTGCTTCTGGGAGCTGTGTGGAGCAAGACAAGCCCTCCACCCGACTCCTTGGTTGGAGTGCCAGAGCAGGGCAAGTCCTGGACCCCACTCCCCGGCGGGAGCTCGAGGGCTGGATTAAAACATCTGGAGGGTCGGATGCGGCCCCTGGGTCGTAGTTTGCCAGTCCCTGCCTTATATTGTTAATGAGTGCCAGATAACCTTATTTAGCTCAGGAGGCAAGGGCCAGTGCTTTGAAGCAAGAGAATTTGAGTTCTGTCCTGACTGCTGTGTAGTTCCAGGAGGCTGTGATACGGAGCAGTGTGAATAACAGAAAGTGATGTTTGTTACAATATGTAAGGTACAAAAACAGTGAGAGACAGATGCAGCATTAAAGCTGCCACTTCAGGCGATCTGTTAGCTCTCACTTTAAGAAACTTTGCTATGTAAGTTGGAATTTACTAAGTGTTACTACATCATGCATTAGTTAGTTACAGCCGTGCCAGGAATAAAAAAAAATTGTTCATGCAGTGTCTGTCACACCAAGCGTTTACTGGTGCCCCCCACATGAATGCTACAGAGGAAATCCCCTTCAACAGTGTGGGAGTTTTTTCCATTGACCCTTAGAACACCTGCAGAACTAAAATATCACTTAGACCATACTCTCATTGCAACAGCTGATGGGGGAAGGGGTCAGATAAAGGAAAAAGCTGGTGGCTGGCAGATGGAGGAGAAAAAGACCTATAAAGACATTTAAATAAACAGAGTAAGGTGGCGTCATGAATCCATGTGCTAAAGTTAGAACAGAGTTTTCTCTTGGTATTGAAAATTAACCTTCTTATGCATTTTTGAATGAAATATTTTTGTTTGTTAATTAACATGAAAATTAATTGTGTCATTACTTATAATATTCATAAATGATCTGGAAAAGGGGGTGAACAGAGAGGTGGTAAAATTTGCAGATGATACAAAATTCCTCAGGATAGTTATGTCCAAAGCTGAATGCAAAGAGTTACAAAGCGATCTCACAAACTTGGGTGACCGGGCAACAAAATGGCAGATGAAATTCAATGTTGATAAGTTCAAAGTAATGCACATTGAAAAACATAATCCCAAATATACATACAAAATGATTGGGTCTAATTTAGCTGTTCCCACTCAAAAGAGAGATCTCGGACTCATCGTGGATAGTTATCTGAAAACATATGCTCAATGTGCAGTGCCAGTCAAAAAAAGCTCACAGAATGTTAGGAACCATTAGGAAAGGGACAGATAAAAAGACAGAAAATAGACAAATGCCACTATATAAATCCATGGTAGTCCACATCTTGAATACTATGTGCCTTTCTGGTTGCCTCATCTAACAAAAGATGTACTAGAATTGGAAAAAGTGCAGAGAAGGACGACAAAAATTATTAGGGTATGGAAAAGCTTCCATGTGAGGAGAGATTAAAAGGACTGGGACTATTCCTTTTAGGAAAAAAAAGATGACTGAGGGGGATGGGACAGGACGACCGGGGATGGATCACTTGATAATTGCCCTGTTCTGTTCATTCCCTCTGAAACACCTGGTACTGGCCACTGTCAGAAGACACGATACTGGGCTGGATGGACCACTGGTTTGACCCAGTAAGGCCGTTCTTATGTTCTTATCATTTTCTTTTTATTTATTGGGAGGATGGATTTCAAAAGCAGCTAAGGAATTTAGGAGCACAAATCCCATTGAATCTCAGTGGGGCTTGGGTTCCTAAATCACTTTGATGTTTTTGAAATCTCCTCCTTTGTGTAACTAGCTCACATGACTTGCCTTACTCTTTGAAAATGCACAGGAATTGGAGTTTCACCAGCAATCCCACAGTATGCATGTTTGCAAGAGGAGTTCACCCGGACATAGCCAAATTTTGAAAAATACTCAACAGCCAACAGATCTCATTATGACACTGGGCCAGTTCTTCATAATAGCTCAGCACCCAACAAGCATCCAGCATACTGAACTCTTCTGGAAATCTGGCCCTAACTGTAGCTGTTGATTTATTTTGAAAATCTGGACCACAGTCCACTTTTCTCATTATCTCATTACTCATAACTTCTCCCTGCCTGACAGTTGGCCAGCTACGTAATGTACAAAAACAGCTTCATTATTCATTTTTTACAAACAAATAAAAAAACAAGCAAACTAGTTAGTTCAGCTTGTTTCAAACCCCAAAGTAGCTCCAGAATAAATGACAAAGGCCCCAGTCCGTCAAAGCACATAAACATGTGGTCAATTCCATCCCTATAAGCAAAGCACTTACACACCTGTGTGAGTCCCATCAGCTATAATGGGACTTATGCAGGAGTGTAAGTGCTTTGATGAATTGCGGGCAGGGAGAAGAGATAAAGAGAAGGAAAAGAAAACAAATATGAAAACAGGAAGTAAGGAGATAAGTGCGAAGAGCAGGAGGAAGCCAGATAAAAGTGACGGGGAGGGACAAGACACACAAAGAGCAGACCTAACAGCCATGGTGTTAGTGTTGCCCAACATACTTTTTTGGGGCAAAATTATATAGAAAACTGGCAATAAATAACCAGAACATTTACTTTGGAAGCTCACTTGACTATCACACACACAGAAAAGTTTTATGTCTGCCCGTTTGCTTTTCTAATGACATGTATTTCACCCTTTCTTAAAATCCTAGGTGCTTCCAGTCCTCAGACATGTGTTCCAATGTAATAAAGGTGAAAGAGGAAGGATGGATCAAACCCAGTGTGTTTATAGCCAGCTCGGGAGTGAAACTGCAAACAAAATGTCCTTAACAATGGCCTACTCAGGGCTGGCCTGGTGATATGCAGTGCATTTGCCATTTGGGATCTCTTACTGGGTGACGAGGAGCAAGAGATTACATTGAGAAATCAATTTCCAGGTCTCTCTCATGGCAACGCAGACTGATCATGCTAGGTCACTGAGCCAGACCACAAATATGATTTGGATTAATATAAATATAGGTTCAGAAGTTTAGCATCTGTGGCTAAGTCACAGGTTCCTTATATGGGAGTGGGGTTCCACTAGTTATTTTGTGTCTGATTCACACAGGGAAAAAATGGTTTATGAGAACAAATACATCTCTGTATCTTTATTTGTATTTCACGCTCAATGAATTTTTTAACAGACCACGCTTAAAACAGTATTATAGAGGAATTCCAGTCTCGTGATTAAGGCACTGGACTGGGATTCAGGAAATGTGGGTCTGATTACTGGGTCTGCCACAAATTCTCTGTCCAACTCAGCCAAATCACTTAATATCTCTGCATCTTGGTTCCCCATCTGTAAATTGGAATAGTACTATTTCCTGGTTACACAGTAATCTCTTCAGGGCAAGGACTATATTATGTCTATGTATAGCATCTTACACAATAAGCCCCCAATCTTGGTTGGGGTCCTTAGTACCACAGTACAAATAATAATGACCAGAGTTTGTTTTTTTCTAATTCCTTTAAAAGTAAAAAGATGGCTTTCTATTCCCCAACAGGGGAGAACGGATGGGCCCAAGAGGAATACACTAACCTGCTCACCACCTCTCTTCCCCTTTGTCTCTGCAATCTGGCCCACTGTCTGCCCCTGAAGAACTGGTTTCAGATTTGTTACTGCTCTTATTGATAAATACTTTCTTGCAGGGCCTGGGGAAGAACATGAACTTGCCCCAGAGCACTACATGAAAGTGATGTCATCACCTTAGTGCTTGACACAGGAATTGCACCTGATCTTTAACAAAACATTGAAAGTGACTTACTATATAAACTGTGTCAAATGCAGTGGGAAAAAAACAGAAAATTATTTTTCTGTTATCTGTTTAAATTACAGTAAGCTTACCATTTAATACTAGTATGTACCAAATAGTAGGTAAGGCCTAACAATAGTGGGTACAGAATTCTCAGATGGAAGTTTGATTTGCAAGACTCTTGCTTTCTACAGCAGCCTATGAGATTTCCAGCTATGTATTTGTCAGTCCTTCTGGCTACAAAAAGTCCACTTCACCTACAGTAACAGTTTATATTTCTGAGAAGCAGGAAAAGAGGGACATGGCAAATAGAGAATGCTGGGAATGTGGGCAGGGAACGTGGTGCTTATTTGGACAGTGCCACCACTTCAGTTTCAAGGGATATGTCTACACTGCAATAAAACACCCACGGCTGGCCCATGTCAGCTGACTGGGGCTTCTGGAGCTCAGGCTGTGAGACCATAAAACTGAAGTGTAGATGTCCAGGCTTGGTCTGGAGTCTGAGCTCTGCAACCCTGTGACAGGGGAGGGTCCCTGAGTCTGGGCTTCAGCCCAAACCTGGATGTCCACCTGCAATTCTATAGCCCAGCAGACCAAGCCCTGTGAGCCTGAGTCAGTTGACATGGGTCAGCCATGGGTGATTTATTGCAGTGTGGACATACCCATAGGGTTAACATAGTGACCATATATTTTAAAAAATGTATTTCAGGATAACCATTTTCTATTCTTTTGTGCTTCAACTCAACCAGAAGTTATGAATGATGAAGACTGGATGAAATTCTATTGGATGAAATTCAGTGTTATGCAGGAGGACGGACTAAATGATCATAATGGTCATGTCTGCCCTTAAGATCTATAAATTTAGAATCTTTTATTTAGGCTTAGTGGATATGGTGTCTATACTAGGAGTCAGATTCTGATCCCCTTAATCACAGGGAATAGCATCTTAATCTGCAAATAGTGCCACTGAAATTAGTAGGGCTACCTGAAGAGTAAGGTGCTACTCAGAGTGAGTAAGGGTAGCAGCACTTGGCGCTATTTAAAGTAATGTGCATTCTGCATTAAATTAATAGAGATGACTGGACCTAATGATTACTAGAGAACACAACAAAACCAGCCATCCCCATACCTGCTACAGACATTTGTTTAGCATATGTTCTGAAATTTGTGATGCAGGCCCATCTCTCTGACAAGGGGAATTTGCCTTTTCTGCAGAAGAGAGGGGGGACATTTTTAGAGCTTATTTTTACCACAAAAAAATATACCTCCTGTGGTTTCCTTACAAATGTGGACTACCCCAGATCACTGAAAACTATAGAAAGAAAAGATCTAGCCAATGAGAAACTACACAAAAAACAAGTTTGTTCATCTTTTGTTTTACCACCTTTATGTGTTACCCCAGCTTTCCAGGTAAGTGCTTCTGACCAGCTCAGCTTGCTTAAGAAAAATTCAGGAAGGACATAACAAGAAAAAAAATATTTTCAAGTTCATAATGTAAGTAAAAGGAAATCATATATTTAATAGAATATAAACAGCTTTTATAAACTCAGAGGACATCTAGTGGCCAAAGCTAGTACTCACTTGTTTAGCATTATAACACTCAATCTTATCATGAGACATCCCAGTTTTCCGTGACCAAAAGCCAAAATTCTCTGGTAAAAAAAACATTAAAATCTGCATTTTTCCATGATTAAAATGAAACGCTGAACTTTAGTTTCCTTAGCCACAACCAGGATAACAGTATTTCTTGTTTTGGACCAGGACAGTCTCCTTTTTAAGCCCTGTCCCAGACGTCCTGACTTTTTTGGCAAAACTGGGCAAAAGCAAATGGGACAAATGCCCAGTTTTGCCGTTGGGGGGCACAGAGCAACATTTTGTGGGGGCTTGGGCTGTCAGTCCCTGCCCCAGGCAGCTCAGGCCAACCCTGTGCAGTATCCTGTTTTCACTTTGGGAAATATGGTCACCCTAACTTTCATTAAAATTAGTTAATATGTTTTCATTTTTTCACAAAACATAAAAACTAAAGATTCTCTGTAAAAATGCAAATTCTGTGTTTTTCCCCACGACAAACAGATTTCTAGGGCTCCTAATTATCATTTAGAAACAATGCCTTCTTTTTTCTATCTATGGACTTGTTCATTAATATTGCAGTGTAACACAGTAATAGTCAGTTATATACTAATTTAGGATTGGACTTTTCCTTACTCTTCCCCCTTCACCCCCCGCTCTCCCCCGCGGGGAAAAACAGAATGCTGAATTCCAGAAATTGCCGTCCTTGTAGTATGCCTCAGAAAATTCTACATCTCCTTGTAGTGGTTTTGTTAAGGACGTTGTATTAAATGCATCTGATGTGACTTGACTTTTTATTTGTTTAATATTGTGATTCTGTGCATGTCACAAAAGAATACGGCTATATAGCCATGTATCCTATGTATGCAGAGTGATAGCGTACATAAATTGCTACATTCTTCTCCAAAACTATTGAGTTCTTATACTTGTTTCTCCCAGGACTTTACCCTGTTATGTTTATTGAAAGTATGGTAAAAACTAAATCTTTGCCTTGAAAGGTTTACAGCGTCAAGAAGATTATAGTTAGCAGTAGGTATTAGGTGTCCAACCTTATACACATATGACAAAATTTTTAACTCAGGTGCTTAGTATCAAGCACAACTATTCATATTTAGACACCTAACAAGTGACTTTTCAGAAGTGATGAGCACTTCTAGTGCCAATTTCTAGCTCTTATTTTAATCAGTGGGAATTGCTCAGCGTCGGCCTTATCTGGAGCCCATTAAAATTAATGGAAAGACTTCAAGACTTCAGGGGACTTTGGACTGGGGCCCCTAACTTTGGAAAGTAAAATTTGAAAATGTTGGCCCCAGAAATTGGTTTTAAGGGTACGGTGTGTCTGTATCTCCCACTGACTTCAACTGGAGTTCTGGATGCTTAGCCCCTCTGAAAATCAGGCCTGTGATATCTAAAGTTGAGAACCTGAAAACAGAAGCATCCAAACTTAGAAACTACTTGTGAAAAACTGGGTCTGAGGCCATGATCCAAAGCCTCATTGAAGTTAACAGGAGCAGTCTTTCAATTGACTCAGTAGTAGATGTGGGTGAGGCCCTAATGGCCAGATTTACACAGGTGCTCAGGCACCTAAACACACAGATAGATGCATAGTGGGGCTTTCAAAAGCATCTAAGCAGGTTAGGTCCTAACTTCCATTGAAGTCACCTTTGTAAATCTGGTCCTAAGTGTTTTTCCCCAGTGGATCAACAGCAAAGGAAGGAATATATAATCCCTTATATATAACGTTTTCTGGCTCCAAACACTGTTCCATAGCCGCTGGACCATAAATAACACATTATAGAGACACAATGGTGTATAGGCACTATCGCAAGTAGTCTATACCTCCCAGTGTCTGCACTATCAGAGCAGATTTAGTTTGACAGACAACTGTGGGTAAGCTATTACAAACATGTTCTAGTATCATGGATAACACCACACTACTGAGGGATGGATATAAATTTACATATTTAACTTACATTAGTACAAATGTTTTCCAATCACAAAGATATTTTTCTTTACATATTTAAACCAAGGTCATTTAGCAAAATATCAATTAAACGTTCCATGAAAAGGAGTAAAATAGTTACAAGAAAATGCCCAGATTCCATGTCACTCATTTCTCCTCCATAGGGAATCAACCTGCATTGCCCTAATATCTGCCAGCAGAGGAGTGACAGTATTAAGCAGACATACAGTATGATATTTGCCATAATAATTCTTATCCAACAGAATATACACTTGGTGAAACACAGGAATTAATGAGGTTGAGAGGTGCTTCTAATTTATTTATCTTTTTCCAAAGTAACCCATCTATAGAATTGTAAATTAATGAAAACAGAAGCTTCTGCTTAACTTCATTTTCTCTGAAGTGCTTATTAAAGCAGTTTCAGGAACAACTATACCACAGGAAGTCTAATTTGGATAATGAATAAAAAGAGGCAAGAGAGAAAAAAAGCAAGACAGCTGAAAAAGCATCAGGTTTCTGAAAGATGGAAAAAGGTTTACTCTGAATTTCTGAAGGGCCAATGTTATTCCAGTTTTACATTACATCACCTCTACAAAAATGAGTAGCACTGTTCAGCACCAGATTGGAGTAGAGTAATGGAGAATCAAGCCCTAGGGTTCTGTGATGAATTCATTCATAGGTTAGGCTGCAGGTGGGAGATATAATCTAACACAAACATGAAGGATAAAGTTTGCCACACTGTACAAGATAATCCTATTAGCAAAATCTCCCCCCATCTTGTAGCTGCTGCTGTGACTACATTTTTTGTATCCAGACAGAATTGTCTTTTAAATTGGCTCAAATTGATCCATGTTTAACTACATTGTATTCTAATGGCCATTGAAGTCAATGGCTATCTTTCCTTTGACTGTAATGGCCTTTGGTGTGCTCAGTGAGCCACACAGTGAAAACCCTCTGGTACCTAAAACCCAACAATATCACTTGTGCAACAGACCCTCATACAGATCCCTCCATCCAGGATAGGGAAAATCCTATGTCCTTTCTTGTGCAAGACCAGGGCCTTGGGCCCTTTTCTTCTTTTCAAGATGACTAAAACTCCAGCAGTAGTTATAGTAAAAGCAAGGTAATAGAGGCAACATACTGAGCAGTTCTTGTGTAGCGAGGTTTTGAAGTTCGAACACTGCCAAGAGTAATCACATCTACACTGGCATTGTCTAGGTCTTCAAAATTCTCTGCACCAGCACAGCCACTGTTTGAATAAAAAGGAAAAGCAAAGACATATACATTATTCATAAGACAGCTGGCAGAGGCAGCTGAATCATACTTCAAGCTCCACATCTATAGTTATTTATTAAAATGGTCCACAAGAAAATACATGGAGATGAACTAGCCTTTGTGCAGTAATGTCCCAAGACAAAAACAAACACACAGAACCAGGAGCATATAATTAATGACAACTCTACCACATATGTGCAGTGATCAGTTTCGGGAAAGCTGGAAGTAACGTGAGAAACATCTGTCATCCCTATTTTTTTTTGACGTTTATACTGTGCCATAGTAAAGTATGATACCATTGAGATGAGGACACAATAGATCCTCATTCTTAACTCACAATATTGTAAATGAGGAGTAATTCCACTGAAGTCAGTGGAGTTACCCAAGAATAAGCAGAGGAGAATAGTCAAGCTGCAAACCTTGCATTACGAAGATGAGACAAATGGGCTGATTGCATTAAATCAAAACTGAAAAAATACATAATGTTGCTAAATCTTTACTTACGTGTAGAGAGGAATATGTTGAGTTCGAGAGCTTGGGCTTACACTGTGAAGAAAAATGCAAGATATATTAGTTATTAGAAAAAAGATGGAACTGATTTAACTGATTATTATGTTAAGCAAACTTTTTATGCAGCAAACATGAAAAGATAAAGAGGAAGTGACTTAGAGACCTATTTTTGAGGATGCACAGGAGTGGCAGAGACAAGTCCAAGTTTTGCTTTTGGAATGACGGGGGTGAAGGGATGAGATCAAGTAGTGGTGAATGATCTTTGTGCTGCGGGGCTGGCATATATGTGAATGTCCCTATTCAGCAGGCAGAGTTTTGGGGTTTCAAACCATATCACAGGTAATTGCTGTTTCAGTCACTGTGTGACAAAGCATTTTAATAACTGAGCTGCTCTTCAGAGGGAAGCTCAAATCCCATGGACTTCAATAGGAGATATATCAATTTAACATCAGGCTTGAATTTGCTCTCTCTCTCTCACTCTGTCCCTCTTGTTCTGATCCATCACATTAGGGCTTTGCTGTCCTTCCCTTCTCACTCTGCCTACCTGTCTTTTCTCCTCCCGCCCTCACCCTACCGTCTTCTATTTAATCTGTCCCTGGCTCACTTCCCATCCTCTCTTTACTTGTCCCTGACTCGCCCTCTGAGCCCCTACTGATCTTTCCCTGTTTTCTCCTACTGTTCAGCTGAAATGCATTGATAATTTCTAACACTACGAAAAAGGACAAAGTCTTGGATTTTGTAAATATATGCTACTTGTAAAATCTTTACAATAAAAACGCACCTGTCCATGAAACAGTCAGAGGTGCAGCAATTATACAGGAACTAGCTACTGGGAACCTCTCTAGTTACGTTTTCATGTCTAATCCTCCCACAGGATATATCTCAGGTATATTTTTCAATAAAATTATTAATGGAATATCTTTAACCTCTCTGATTACAGCAGGTTGGTGAAATGTACAATCACTGCAAGCTCAGCTGACATCACAATACACAACATGGAATCTGTGTAACTATCTTTGAAAAAAGAACTATACCATACACAGAGAGATAAACATGGTGGAGATAAACATAAAGGAAACATGGTGATTAAAAGACAATTAAAATATAAAAAAGAAACTTACAAATCAATTGGTTTTTGTGGTGAAGTAAAAGATCTTGTTTGAAATCTGTCCCAGAGGCCCCCAACAATCTAGAATCACAATCAGAATGCTTCTTGAAACATGAGCTCTGTGTAACACAATATCACTTAATTAGGTAAGCCGGATATATTTTTATGTGCTGATCCTGCAATCAGATCTGCTGGCCTGCGCAGACCCAATTGCAAAACTGGGCTTTAGTTCCCAAAATATCATTAATTAGACAACCAAAAGGTAGTGTACAGTCTAGACCAAAAGATATGAAGTTTTGAATCCTCTTTTTTTTTTTGAGAGCTGACTAAATTGAATCAAGTTGTTAACATATTGGAAGTGTCAGCCAACTGGGATGAGGGCAGTCTAGCCTAGTGGCCAGGGTCAGAGCCATAGTCTATCATCAGGAGCCAAAGCCAAGGATCAAAACCGGAAGGCAGAAACTGATCTAGCAGAGCTGGGGGTCAAGCTGGAGTCCATGGTCAGGAGCTAGAGCCAAGGGTCAAACTGGAGGTCAGGAACTGGACCAAGCAGGATATCACGCCAGGAGGGGTTCAAGGCAGGGGCAGGACAGAGGCAAGGCTAGGTGCAAGGCAGGAGCAGCAGGAACAAGGTAACACAGGAGCAAACACAGAGAAGACAGCAAACTGTGGCTGCTGCTGGCCTAAGAGCCAGCCTGCTGGCCTCTGCAGCCAGTTAGGTTGCATGGCTAATCAGGCAGCTTGCTGCAGGCCAGTTGCACTGATAGGCTTCAGGGAGACTAGCTCTGTTGCAGGCCCTGATTCCTGACAGGAAAATTTCAAAATGAACTGTGTTTCTCATGCACTTTTCCCTCAAAGGATTTAGTGATTTAGGTTATCACAAATAAACTCCTCTGTCCTCAGGCAATTTGTAGATATTATAGCAGTAACCTTAGGACCCATTATTTTAACAATTAAAATAAATAATTACATGAAATAAATACATTATATGCTTTTTCATGCTACAGGATAATTTCTGCTCTCATTTTTCACTGATGTTTTTCTTTCTCTTCTTTGACACTTTGCATGTATTACCTATTTTAGAAAAGAGAAAAAAAGATGCCAGTCCCTGTGAAGCCAGCTGAAATGCTGCTTTCTGAGTCAAGTGGTAGAGTCTCCTCTATGAATACAGTGACCCTGCTTTTTACTTTTGAAAACTAAAGGAAACATCCTTGCATTTGTGAGCATGAATCCCATAGTTTTGGTACTGATTTTCTAAGCAGCCTGATGCATGCCTCATGGCACTTTGTTTTCTGTTTTGTGATGTATTTGCATGCAATTAATTTGACTGGGGAGGTAAGTAAGCTACAGGTTTTGTGTATAAAGCAGAGGGAGGAGACTTCCCACACTGTACACCCAAAAGTGCCTCGATCTTGTCCTGAAGGGGTGAGAGAATAGCTCATTCTCATGCCAATTCAAAACTTGGTCTCTGTTGGCTTCAAAACTTTTTGAAGAAAATTTCAATTAAAACAATTTTTTCCCATTTTCACTGACATTTTTAATGGAAAAGAGCCCATTTCTGCCCAGCTCTAAAGAAAAGGTTCTGATTGACTTCAGTGGGCATTGGATTTTCAGTAAATGGCTTTTGTGGCTTGTAAATGCTCCAGTTTCACATCCTTGAATTCTCATGAACTGACTCATTTACTACCCCTTTCTTTGTCAGATACAGAGTAACAAAACAAAAGATAGGCTTTAGCCATCAAGTCAGGATCCAGTTTTTGACTTTCCCAAACTACAGGAATGTTTGGATTTAGGGTATTGGTTTGGGCCTATTTCTAAAAGGTTATGACCCACAGGCCATAATTTGTGCGTATTTCATGAGCAAAAACCATAAACTGTCATTTTAAAAAAAGGTTCACTGACTTGGCTTATTTCTGGCGCAGGGTTGTATCTCTTTAGTGTAAAACACTGGGAGATGGGATCAGCCATCACTTCTACTGTTGATTCTAGCTGTGGGATTTTGGATGGTAATATCTTATCCCAAGGAACTTCTTCATAAGCTCTAGACCATTAATAAAAAAAAGAAGAAAGGGAACATATTTAAAACAATCATTAGAAGTGATGCATGGTGTGACATGTATAACTAGGGGATTAAAATGTACTTTGCATGTGAGGATTAGATTTTGTAATGCAATCTCCTAATAGTCTGCTAACATTATATTGGATCTGCACATGAGAACATATTTCAGAAACTGCAGAGAAAGAGTGATTTTTTTCTTGCTGCTCAGTGAAAGAGAATGAATGACAAAGACTTGCCTCCTGAAAGAGGAATTTTTAGCATACTGTGAGCCGCTAAAGCTAGTTAAAGTGGCCACACATGTTTTACCAAAATACTCCTTAGTTTATGGGAAGGAGCACTGAGTTAGGATCCAGGAGATCTTCTCTTCCACTGAACGCCCTTAGCAGGCTCCGCATTTCCCACCCTTCCTTTACAAGAGGCAAATACCATATCTTCTTATCTTGCAAACAGAGTAAATAAGGACTAGAGAGGTGGCCGAAAATTACAGATGAAGTCAGTGGCAGAGTTTGGGAGTAAATACAAGTCTCAGATGACAGTGCAGAATCTCATCTATTAAGCCACAGTGCCTCTCTGAAAAAAAAAAAAAGTACCTGTCTATCTTAAGGTTTTATACTAAAAAGAAAAGGACAACTTGTGGCACCTTAGAGACTAACAAATTTATTTGAGCATAAGCTTTCGTGAGCTACAGCTCACTTCATCAGATGCATTCAGTGGAAAATATAGTGGGGAGATTTATATACACAGAGAACATGAAACAGTGGGTATTACCATACACACTGTAAAGAGAGTGAACACTTAAGGTGAGCTATTACCAGCAGGAGAGTTGGGCTGGGGGGGGGGACCTTTTGATAATCAAGGTGGGCCATTTCCAGCAGTTGACAAGAACGTCTGAGAAACAGTGGGGGGTCGGGGAGAAATAAACATGGGGAAATAGTTTTACTTTGTGTAATGACCCATCCACTCCCAGTCTTTATTCAAGCCTAAGTTAATTGTATACAGTTTGCAAATTAATTCCAATTCAGCAGTCTCTCATTGGAGTCTGTTTTTGAAGTTTTTTTGTTGAAGGTTTTATACAGTCATCCACCACCATAGTATATGAGTACCTTCCATGTAAAAAAAAAGCAATAGAAAAATCTCTATTGGATTTCATGGAATCTCTGGCACATCTCTCTTTTTGGTGTCAAAACTCTGCTTGGGTTAGGTTTTTGTTTTTTTGGGGGGTGGAGGAGGGGGGAGAGGGGCTGGAGAATTAGTAGAGGTTTGGCCATAGTAGAGGTTTGGGTGTTTGAATTGTATCACTTATGATGGAAAGGTTTTCTAAAAGAGGAAGGCCTTGGAACATTTCCTAAAGAATCAGATCTAGGTGTTTGGGTAAGTTTTTAGGAACTCTATGCCCACCTTTGTCATGCATCTTTACATCCACAGATTAAAATGTGCATGTAAGTGTAAATCATAATTAGCTACATTTTTCAGAGAATACTATGGATAAGAAGCATGTCCTAGTTGGGATACCATGTTGCTCTTTTCAAGCAACATTATACTAACCCATCTGTGTATCCCATCAGCATGGACCATGGAATTCTGTTCTGGCTGCCAGGATTTGTGGAACATTTGTGTTAGATTTTCAGCATAGAATAAAGACATATGCAACCTGTTATTAGCCCATTATGTTCAGCAAAAATGATAATAACCTCACTCTAGGGAGGACAGTTATTTACGAGGTTAGAAGACATTAAAGAGTTTATAATATGATTAAGTAACTGCTAGCGAAAGGGACAGCAAAGCCTCTAGTACCAGCACATCTAAAATGAGCTATAAATTTATGACCAAAATGGATGCTTCTTTTAAGTAAGGCCCTATGAAATCCAATTTATTATTGTAGATTTTCAGATTTATTATTTTCTGATTGTGTTTTGTTTCCATTTAAAAATATAGTTCTTTCTTTATATTTTTTTAATCAAAATTGCTTGATACATTGTCAACAATTAAGTAGCCTTCCTATAAATGCACAAAAATGTTCAGAATTGGATTGCAATAGGAAAAAGTGGTTTTACAAAAGAAACCCCTACAATTTCAACAAAACATTCTGCAGATATACAGTATACAGTGAAAGTAACACATTCTAAATCACTTTTAAAAGTAGCACTCAGTTATATGACCAAACTAACATTATTGAACAGTAACACAAGAAGTCCACAGAAGAGCCTATTACAGTATCATTTAACTGAATTCATATTTGAATAATTAAAATTTAAAAAAATAATGCACTAAATATAAAATAGTTCATCCTTAGCAGTCATTGTTGCCTTTTAAATTAAACTCGGTACTTTCAAGCTTCCTACATTCTGAAGGAATGCTTCAATTAATTTCAAATTTCATTAAATAATTTCAAACTATCAAATCAATAGTTTATTGCTGAGTAGCAATATAAAGTGACAAACTTCAATGTCATTATTTTTGCCATATCTGGCAGACATCTCCATTGTGATACATTATGGTTAGCCTGTTAGTGTTTTCCTCAGAAACTGATTCCCTCTTGTCGACAAGTAGGTTTTAATATTTACTAAAGTTCCTCTCTGTGGCTACAGAGCTGACAGGGAAGAAGATGTAAGGTAGGGCAACCTCTGCTACTTTAGGCACTCGTCGCTTCATAACACATATATATGCATTCTCCTTTTGTGTGTCTTTGAGAAGGGGGACACCGATACCACATAAAGGAGCATGAAGAGGTTCTTTCAAATGAACTTGTGCTTGCTTGGGCACTGAATACTTTTATTGACACAGCACCCCAATGGAATTTCAGCTTCTCCCTTAATGTGATGCCAGTGTCCCAGAGGAGCACACCAGCTCCTGACATGAAAATGACATAGCAAGGAACGGAGATCCCAGAAGCTGCCCTTAAATCCCGGATGCGAGCCCTTCTCCCCTAGCCCCTGCACTCCCTCGTGGCCCTAGCCCCCTGCACTCCTTCCCCATGCCCTCTGCACCTCCACCCCATGCCCCCTGCGTTCCTAGCCCCCTGCACACACCCCACCCCACTGGTCTCTTATCTCCAGTGGCTGCACATGGCTCAGCCCTGCTGCCCATCTGCTGTTGCGGTCCTAGTGCTGGGGAGAGTCTGGATTCCATGTTATTGTTTTGATTCCGCGATTCCCTCCATATTCTTATTAACCTAGATTTCATAGGGACCTATTTAAAGCTCTCCAAATTTTAATCAGAACATTTGGGTGGAAACCGACAATTCTGTGACAAACAAAGACAATGGGAGAAATAAATATGAGCATTTATTTTCATGGGAAAGGAAAATTCTAAAGTAATACACAATTTGTAATGAAATCGCCCCATAAAAGGTGTTGGAGTTTGAGGAATAGGGACACTTGACTGGCAGCAGTTATTCAAAGTTATTCACTGGCAGAAGTTATTCAAAGCCTTTCCTAATTGAAATATAAAAGGAATAGAGAGCATTGTCCGCATATAGCATGCCTGCTGCCAGTTTTGAATTTCTGCACGTATTGTAACTACTCCTTAAAACATATGCAGTTTAGGGTTGTAGGAAACAACTGAATGAATTTCTTAAATGTACAGCTACTGAAAGATGAATAGAGGAAGAAGGTGAATAAACATGAAGTAACAAAAAATCTCTTCTTGATAGAAACAGTTGCTCACTTTTGGGTACTTGAGATGTAGAAATAGTCCCTCGCTTTTTCTTCTCGCCAACTTTCAGAAGGAGGATCACTTGATTTCTAGAGAGAACATAATATGAGAGATAGCATATGACAGGATGCCCAAATTAGTTTTGGGAACTCCATGAACACTCATAAAATTCTGAACTTTTTTTTTTAAAAAGATGAGCTGAATGGGATTTATGGTCTCTTCCTGTAAAATGTTTAATCTCCTCTAATATCAGAATGTGAAACAGGCAGTTTCACATTCTTCACAAACTATCCCACAACCACCACACAAGGCTATGCAAGATGCCTCTTTATTTGGCTCTACTTCCTGTGTGTTTTATTGATATTTCTGATTCTCAGTCAGCTCACCTCTTTAATCATCTGAAATGTACCAGCTGACTCCACTTCTAATGTTCTTTGGGAATGGCAGTGCAAACTTACCTTTCTCAGCTCTTGACATATGCCTATTATAGTGTATGCTGGTTGTTACCAGAAAAAATTATGTTCTTGGGCCACAATCCAGCAAACTACTTAGGCATTGTGTAACTATAAGCATGACAGTAGTCTCATTGATTTTAAATAAGATCAGGACCTTGATGTGGAAGGATGAAAGACCACTAGACTTTTCACTATAGAATTGTACTGTTGGAAGTTAACTGTTTGAAGCAAAAGACTAAAGGGGAAGTAACTGATATAAACAGGGTATGCTTATTTTAATTTCAATTGTATCACATTATGTAAATTCTGGAAATCTGCATCAGCTCTGTGTGTGGTGTGGGCATGTAGGTATATATATGCCTTCTGTATATTATTATTATTTAGCTTATAGCAGCACTTAGAAACCTCAGTCAAGGATCAGGGCTGCATGTAGTTGATGAAATCATCTCACCCGTATTAATCTTACTTTTAAGCATTCATTCATGGTTTGTGATAAAAGAAGATTTTTTAAAAATCAGGGGCAGTGGTCAACATTACAAAGGGAGTATGTCAACAGGTACTATACAGTTATCTGAAATATTATGCTTATTTATCTGTAATTAGACTAGGAAAAGAATGTGGAATCCTAGATTACACCACTGCATGGTAAATGTTGGCAAAAGTTGATCATTGACTGCGGTACCTCTGAAGACTGGAAGTTTTCAGATACATGATTTAAAAGTCTGTTCTGTCATCCAGGCTTGTATAATCATTGAAACAAACAGTACTAGACACACTACCTTAAGTTTTGGGTCCACATGAAATGCAAAGCTATGAATTTGAAAAGAATCTCTTTGTTTAGATGAAGCAGGAGTAACTTTCATTGGACTTGTCCAACCTGAAAGAAAAGACTTGGTATTGTGCTATTCATTCTACAACTGTACTTAATTTCTTTAACAGAAATTAAACAAATGAAATGAAATAGTTTGTACATTACCATAAAGATTATAATACAGTACATCCATATATATGTACCCATTCCTGACTCTATAGAGAGAGTTACTTACAGACCTTCAGCAAAAGTCATTCAAGTAAAAGGCAGCTGAAAGAAACAATAATTAGCATTTCATCTGCTGTGATTTGGCCCTACTTAACAAAATGCAATGTATCTTATTTAACGTACACAGGAAAAATATCCAAATCAGTAATTATGGTAAAACTTCACAAGGAAGTTATCTATATAGTGAGCTATTGTGCAGCAAGCTAGGGTATGAATCTGCAACACTCCAGCTTGCTGCACAGCAACATCCCATTTGGACATTACTACAGCACAGTGAAAGTCATCCCCATTTGCCTCAGTGTGTTGTGAATTTCAAGACTAGTTGGGACCAGGTAAACTCAACACACTCATGTGGGAGCCTTGCTATGAATAGTTTTATTCCTGTAATGCTGTAATTAATTGGTATGTATGTGTACTACTGCCCTCTACTGCAGAGAAGCAGACCTGCTTATATACGCATATAGGCACTGTCTACTGGTTATGCCAAAACATTGTTCCTTCAGCTCTTTGGTTAAAGAATGTAGATTTGGATTCAAAGCCTGTGAACATTATTCCACATGCTGTACATATAAAGTAAATATCACAGCTGTGCTGCCACACGTTTTATACAGAAGACACAGGTAGTTCTAAATTTGCTTTACTAATTGAACACACATTTTCAGAGATCTCTGCAGTATCTTATACTTTGCTATTTTCACATCTGGTTTTTGCTGTTGGGATAATTAATCTTCTCACTTTTTTTTTTTCTCTCTCTCTCTCTCTCTAGTTTCTGTGGAGAGATTCAGCATACTTGTAGTAATTCTGGTCCAGAGCTCAAGTGTCTGGAGTTCCCAATGTCCCTCCTGGTCTTGCTTATCCCACAGGATTGAAGATGGTATGGTCTGGCCTCTCTGGACCACTCAGTGGCAACAACACTTTTATTTACCAAGAACTTAATGATCCTATTTGCTATTTGAAGTTGGCCTTCACCCATCACATTGCAGGGATCAATGATATGTATAATACATTTTGGGTCCATTTTATTTGTCTTATGTTTTCTGAGCCTGAACCTCTTTAAGGTGCTTTTGAGTCACAGTTTCAAGATTTTCTGCACAACTACGAGAAATAAATAATTGGGCTTGTTGTTTGTTATTTTTTTAAGTGAAAGTTGTGGTTCTTATGTAATCACATAAAACCAGGAGCTGAGGCTTTATGAAAAACAATTAATATTGCGAGAGTCACAAAGTTACAAGAGTTGGCAACAGTGCGATCCTCTCGTGAAAGTGATGCACCGTACTGGACATCCACTGAAGTCAATGGGATTGTTGGTATTGATTTTAAAGGGAGCAGGATCAGACCCTAACAGCAGGTAATGCTGTTCACATCCCGCCTTGTTGAAGTGATTGAAGCCCTAGAGCTAAATCATTTAATCAAGCAGCAATGTGTTTTATTTTTTTATCTCTGTGTAAACTGTACTGTACTGCTTGATATAACTGAAAATAAATATACCCCATGGCTGTTCTCCTCCTATCTCTATTTCTGTCCAAGAAATTGAAGCTACAGATCAGCCCCTGAAAAATGATTTCAGAGAAACGTAAAAATAAAAAAAGGTAGTTTAATTTGTAAAGACTTTCATGATAGGAGTAGCAACAGGGAAGGACTGGGGCTGCTGAAGATGCAAAGAATTTCTCTGTTACTTGGTACCAATAAAAAAGAATCACACAATGAAATATGTAACTGTAAATCATAATAATCAAATCCCTTGACGAAATACAATTGGTTTTACTAATAGCACAGGATCCCCAAGGGATTACTCTGGATTTTTATGTGGTACTTTCTTGATGAGCTACTTACAGGATTAGCAGGAACACTATTACACATTTGAATGCATGCTTCATAATTATTTAAGAACATTTATTTTGGTTAGTACCAGCTGGCATTTTTCAATTATTGGTTAACTCTGTTTATACTGCAGTACAAGGTAATGACTGTGAACTATGTAATCTATGGTAATTTGGTGAGTGATTGGCCAGGCTTGATCTTTTAAAAAAAAAAATGTTTTCATTTTATGTTTTGGGGCTTTTTTGGTTTTGTTTACATTTTTGCCTCTGATTGTCCCCGATTCCTTTTCTTCTTAACTGCAGGTATACACCTCATCTGGGTAGATATCTACATCATTGCACAAGGCAGAGCTGGTGGGGTTAGTGCTTCCTTTCCATCTGCTCTTTGGGACGGTGGGTCCTTTGAGTCTACCTCACACCCAAGTGTGGAGTATCTACCCAGATAAGCCTGGAGAGAGGTTTCCAGGGGTGGGAAGAACTCCTCTCTCTCCCTCCCTCCCAGTGGCAGATCAAAGGCCTACTGGGTGGGGAGTGTAGCGGGCCACAGTCAGCTCTACAGCAGCAGGAATAGGGTGCTCAGTGCTCACAGATGGGGTCAGTAACAAGATCTAACGCTTGCCTCTAGTGTTCCCTTACTCTCTCCCATCTTCTTGTGGGGGTTGTTCCCTCCCCCGCCCCAATTCCTAGGGGTGCCTCAGATTCAAGTGGGGGAAAGGGGTCACAAATGCTCCTTACCAGACCACCTCCAGCTGTCTTTCCGATTCCTGTGAACAGGAGGTATTTTACCCCAACCTCCCAAAACACTGATCCAGATTCCTGGTGGTTGAATGGAGACGGGTGTTCCTGCCAGCCACACAGCTGTCTCAGGCATATGCAACTGAATAACACTTTACAACTGGATCCAACAAGGTTTCCTGAACCTGAGCTTCTCCAGTAGAAGTATACACTTAGGGCTAAATCCTTGGGACACACTAAGCAGTGTGAAGGGACCTTAAGTGAGCTCTACAGGGGACTGAGACTGAAATTCCAGTTTCATATGATGGAGAGAAAGGGAACACTACAGGCGAGCCCAATGGGCTTATTACTAACCTAAGAGCAATGAGCGAACTACTGCTGGAGGCATGCTAGGGCCAGAAACAGCATGCACTTAAGAGTAGCCTTTACGTTAAGTTACTCCTCCAGTTGCCTTGAAATCTGGAAACTGGGAAGGTGGCTTACACTCACCTCCCCTGCCAACTCCAGAGCTGTGCTTACAGATCACAGAGGGCTGTGATAGAGTCCCCCTCTCTGGGTAAGTGTACTTTGCAGTGGGGAGCGAGCTGCCGTGCCCAGGTAGCCAGACTCTCACTGTCCACCAGGACAATGATGATCAGCATATCATGAGTTTTCAGATGATACCTTACAAAACATAGTTTGTACAAAATGTATCACAGTCTTGAAAAACAGGTGGACATAGGGGATACAGACTGTCATACAAAACCAGGCCAGAACACACAAGGAATTAAAAATGGTGTTCTTTGTGAGGATCCCTTGGCGGTAGAACGTCTTACTGCTAGAGAACAGCAAAAACCCATGTCTGGCAACCTCCAGGACATAATGCAAGAGTCATCTTTTTCAGCAGGCATTCTCCAAATAGCCAAGCTGTGGAATGTCTCTGGACCTAAATTCGTAAAATTTACCAATCTTAACTCATCACATGCTGAGCTGACCAGGGCTTGCTTGATGGGTCTTTGGACTGTGAGGCTAAAGTGAGGAATTTGCTTTTGCTATCCTGTTGAAACATAGCAGCTATGTATAAACATAGCAGTTTATAATCTCACCACTTCTTACGTGCCAACTACATTTGTATATTCCCAGCTGCCACCCCAACACCACAGGTAAACTTCTAAATATAAAAACTAGGTTTGCAAAACCTTTGTCCAGCCTCCCTTAAAAACTGGTGCTGGAGTTCTCTGTGTTCTTGGATCTCTGCGGTGTATACAGATTTTTTTCCTAAACTAGACTCTAAGCGTGAATTCCTGGCCCCATTGATATTAATGGGATTTGCTGGACTTCAAGCAAGAAAAAGCTTGGACCCTACTGGGTGTCTGAAGAAAAGCCCCTGATGATCTGTGCCTGTATTTCAGGTCACTACTCTGACTGAGAATTGAATGACTGACTTGGCCACAGAGAGTTCTAGATTTATTCTCTATCCCTTCGAAATCATCTCCAGCTGCAAAGTCTGCTGTCTGCCTGCTAGAGAGGCTATAATCATAACTCCTCCACGGAGTTCTGTGTCTCCAACCTTCCTTCACTTCTCCATAACTAGCAGCAGTCCAGCATTTTACCAGTCTTTGACCCCTGCAAAGTTCTATTTTACAACTATATATAAAAAAGAAATATTAAAAGAGTAAAAACTTTAAAAAATTGAGTCTGAGTGGTAAATCAGAACAACAACAAAGGGCTGACAGCCCTATAAAGGCTATGTTTCTCTTTCAAATTTCTATCTTAAAAAAATTATATTTCTTTTAGGGTCATAGTATGCCTAAAGTTTTAGGTTTAAAGTGAAAAGTTCTAAGAGACACAAACCAGACATTAAGAACACTGCAACAATTTGTGGCACTCAGAGATTTTATGCAAAAAGAAAAGGAGGATTTGTGGCACCTTAGAGACTAACATTTATTTGAGCATAAGCTTTCGTGAGCTACAGCTCACTTCATCGGATGCATTCAATGGAAAATACAGTGGGGAGATTTATATACACAGAGAACATGAAACAATGGGTGTTACCATGTACACTGTAAAAAGAGTGATCAGGTAAGGTGAGCTATTACCATCAGGAGAGCGCGGGGGGGGAGGGGGTGCGGGAGGGCGGAAAAAACCTTTTGTAGTGATAATCAAGGTGGACCATTTCCAGCAGTTGACAAGAACGTCTGAGGAAGGAGGCAGGGAGAGGAATAAGCATGGGGAAATAGTTTTACTTTGTGTAATGACCCATCCAAGGAGATAGATGTTGAACAGGTCCTAAATATGAATCACTTAACACTATCAGCCAGAAAACATTAAAATGCCACAGAAGTGTACAGGGTGATTTCCTTACTCTCCAAAATAATCTGCTCTATCAGCTCGCATTACAGTAGAGACTCATTTTAGTTATTCTATTTTACTTCTTTGTTTACAGAATATGAATTCTTTTAAACATCAATTATTTCCAAAGACCTCTGCTCTGTCAATGTATGCTACAATTTGCTATTTTGGCACCTGGTTGATGCTTTCAGCTAAATCAATTAATCATCCAACTATTCTACTTCTTTCTAGTTGCTGGTTTCAGTGGAAGCATCCAGTGCAAACATATTTTGTTAAATTCATAGTTTGTAAGCTCTTTGGGGAGAAGACTGTCTTTACTTGTGTCTTGTACAGTACCATCCTTTTTTGGTGATTAACAAATAATACATAACAATAATTTGCTTTACCTCCAAGTCTTGCCCTGATAGAAGCATCTGACACTGCCCTGGAGTTCCACCGTCTGTCCTGGCTCACCTCCTCCAACAAGACGACGTGCCTTGTGTGTGAAGTCTGTGCACTCTTTTCTGGGATGGGGACCCGCTGGTGAGGTTTCACATCACTGTAATCCACCAGGGACTCAATGGTTCTGCCACAGCAGGGCTGCAAATCAGCATCAGCTCCTGGGCTCATGAATCCTGAGCAGGGATCAGCTAAAGGCACATTGTCCCGGTGTGGGAATAAAGGGTAATCTGGCCCCACAGGAGGGCTGTAAGGATTGAATTTAAGAAAAGAATTACTGTCTTTCTCTTGGAAACTGGCAAAATCATGTTTGTCATCAGGTCCTCTCACAAAAGGCATGTACATTTTCTTTAACAGGCTTCGATACTGATGGTGATCCATCTTGTGAAGTGGCTCAGCTGACCGACTGGAGCTTTTAAAGGCATTTACCTGCCTTTCAGTTCCCTGAGAAACCAGGGTCATTTTCTTTTATTGTTTTATCTGATAGTAAATTAAAAAGACTCCGCTCTCTTCTATTTCTTGGACTTTCTGAAATCCTGTCCAACAAACCACAGTAAAACTAGAGATCCTCCTCCAAAAAATTACTGAACAGAAACCATAAAAGCCAAGACAGGAGTTCAAATGGTGAATTCTTCCCTGAAAAGCAGTGAGTGATCCAGTCAGAGAAAGAATGAAGCTGTCAAATGAGCAAAGAGTCTCTTGGTTGCTTGGCAATGGTGGAACACTAGCACACAATGAAACTTGTAAGTGTGTATATCATAATAATCTGATCCCTTGAGGAAACACAGTTGATATCTCTAAATAAGAGTACAACTATTTATTCCACGGACACACAAATAAAATGTTTTTAATTTTCCCAAGAATTATTTAGTATTTTTGTATCAGTACTTTTTAAAGTAAACTACAAAATTGACATTTACATAAGCAATAGGAACAGAATAAAAACAGATTTAACTGATGTCAAGGTTCCTCCCCCACTCTGAACTCTAGGGTACAGATGTGGGGACCTGCATGAAAAACCTCCTAAGCTTATCTTTACCAGCTTAGGTCAAAACTTCCCCAAGGTACAAAATATTCCCCCCCGTTGTCCTTGGACTGGCCGCTACCACCACCAAACTAATACTGGTTACTGGGGAAGAGCTGTTTGGACGCGTCCTTCCCCACAAAATACTTCCCAAAACCTTGCACCCCACTTCCTGGGCAAGGTTTGGTAAAAAGCCTCACCAATTTGCCTAGGTGACTACAGACCCAGACCCTTGGATCTTAAGAACAATGAACAATCCTCCCAACACTTGCACCCCCCCTTTCCTGGGAAATGTTGGATAAAAAGCCTCACCAATTTGCATAGGTGACCACAGACCCAAACCCTTGGATCTGAGAACAATGAAAAAGCATTCAGTTTTTTACAAGAAGACTTTTAATAAAAAATAGAAGTAAATAGAAATAAAGAAATCCCCCCTGTAAAATCAGGATGGTAGATATCTTACAGGGTAATTAGATTCAAAAACATAGAGAACCCCTCTAGGCAAAACCTTAAGTTACAAAAAAGATACACAGACAGAAATAGTTATTCTATTCAGCACAATTCTTTTCTCAACCATTTAAAGAAATCATAATCTAACACATACCTAGCTAGATTACTTACTAAAAGTTCTAAGGCTCCATTCCTGGTCTATCCCTGGCAGAAACCAGCATACAGACAGACACAGACCCTTTGTTTCTCTCCCTCCTCCCAGCTTTTGAAAGTATCTTGTCTCCTCATTGGTCATTTTGGTCAGGTGCCAGCGAGGTTACCTTTAGCTTCTTAACCCTTTACAGGTGAGAGGAGCTTTCCCCTGGCCAGGAGGCATTTCAAAGGGGTTTACCCTTCCCTTTATATTTATGACAACTGATATGAGTTATTAAACATACAAAAGAAAAATATTATTACTAGGAGTAAATAAATTCTATTGATCACTGGCACTAACATTATTTCCTCTATAAAATATTGCTTTTCTCTAGAGCAGTGTTTCCCAAACTTGGAACGCCGCTTGTGCAGGGAAAGCGTCTGGCGGGCCGGGTCGGTTTGTTTACCTGCCACGTCCGCAGGTTCGGCCGATCACGGCTCCCTCTGGCCGCGGTTCGCTGTGCCTGGCCAATGGGGGCTGTGGGAAGTGGCGCGGGCCGAGGGAGGTACTGGCCGCCGCTAGGGGTGACAGCGGACGAGAAGCTGGATATGAGCCAGCAGTGTGCCCTTGTTGCCAAGAAGGCCAATGGCATTTTGGGATGTATAAGTAAGGGCATAGCGAGCAGATCGAGGGACGTGATCGTCCCCCTCTATTCGACATTGGTGAGGCCTCATCTGGAGTACTGTGTCTAGTTTTGGGCCCCACACTACAAGAAGGATGTGGATAAATTGGAGAGAGTCCAGCGAAGGGCAACAAAAATGATTAGGGGTCTGGAACACATGAGTTATGAGGAGAGGCTGAGGGAACTGGGATTGTTTAGTCTGCAGAAGAGAAGAATGAGGGGGGATTTGATAGCTGCTTTCAACTACCTGAGAGGTAGTTCCAGAGAGGATGGTTCTAGACTATTCTCAGTGGTGGAAGAGGACAGGACAAGGAGTAATGGTCTCAAGTTGCAGTGGGGGAGGTTCAGGTTGGATATTAGGAAAAACTTTTTCACTAGGAGGGTGGTGAAACACTGGAATGCGTTGCCTAGGGAGGTGGTGGAATCTCCTTCCTTAGAAGTTTTTAAGGTCAGGCTTGACAAAGCCCTGGCTGGGATGATTTAATTGGGTATGGGTCCTGCTTTTGAGCAGGGGGTTGGACTAGATGACCTCCTGAGGTCCCTTCCAACCCTGATATTCTATGATTCTATGAACAAGCGGCGTCCCAAATTTGGGAAACACTGCTCTAGAGTTTCACCAGTTGTTTTTACTGTAACTTATTTTAGGAGTAATGGCAATGATCCATTAAAGGCTGAAGCCAAAGTTTTCAAAGTTGATTTCCTAATGTTAGGTTGGAAAGTTATATTTAAGGAATCTAAAAAAAGCAGCCTAACTTTCAGGGGTGTTTAGTACCCCCAACTGATCTAAATGCAAGTGTTCAGCACCTTCAAAAATCAAGACATTTTTAATTGGGTGTCTTAAACACAAATTTAGGGGCCCAACTTTAGGCACCCAACTTTGAAAATACTGACTTAAAACTTTAGTTTATTATTCTGTTAGGAGACACTTGGAGATGTGATTGAACAAACAGGCCCTGAATGTTCTCTCATGTACACTGGCTTTATGTAGCTGCAAATAGTTGGAATTTAATAGAGAATCTGTTGATGATGCATAAGATGGAACAGAATTCACAACTCACTCAATCTTTGTTGTGTTGGCTCTACTAAGAATAAAAAGCAATTAAAACTTATCATTGGTCTTCAGTGACAAAAGTATTGCTCTGACTATCCCCAGTTTAGAGAGTAAACCTGTAGAGCCACGCACAGATACAAAATTTGTATCCACATCTGATCCGCAATCTGCAAAAATGATCCGCAGATATCCGCAGACTTCCAGGGCTCTATAAATCTGCTAAGTCTGATGATGCCATTTTCCTAAGCACACCCTATGGATTTAGATACAAGCACCACTCATATCTGTTCAGGCTGACCCCATACCAGCTCAATTGAATAATTGCTCATTTTTGCTAAGATGCCCAAAGAATGGCTCTTTCTTGTTTTGATTCCTTGTTGATTTACAAAGGGAGGTGCCAACTTTTTCCCAGGGCCCAGCGGTACCAGCTTTACCATGGCACCACGCCCATGATCCAAAGGGCCTCCCAGCCTGGCCCGCTCTTCTCCGCCCACCCCTGTGGGGGCAGAAGCTTTGTGCTGCCGGACGCTGCTGGTAGCCAAACTCCTCCCCCGCCTCTTCCCCCAACGTGCTATGTTCCCTCCCCTCCCTGCCGCCGATCAGCTGTTTGCCAGCACGAGGGAGGGGGAAGAGCAGAGCCTCAGCATGCTCGCTGCTCCGCTCCGCGGAGGAGAAAAGGGGGCAGGACCTTGGCGAAGGGGCTGGAATTGGGGCATACCCTCTCTACCTCCCTGCCATGAGCACCTCCATATCCCCAGCCCTCTGCCCACCCTGACTCCTGCACCCCCCCACACCTCCCCACCCTCACTCCTGCATCCCCCACACCCCTTAGCCCCCTGCACCACCTCACAATCCCCCAGCCCTGACTCCTGCCCCCCCACACTTCCAGCCCCCTGCCTTGACTCCTGCACCCCCAACACATACCCAGCCTCCACCATGCCCTGACTCCTGAACCCCGCCATTCTCACCCCAATCCTGAGCACCAAAAGGGAGCTTCTGCACCCCTCGAACCAAACAGGAGCTGCTCCAGGTAAGTGCTCCACACCCCAACCTCCTGCCCCAACCCTGAGGGTGAGGGAGGGGACTATCTCCTGGCTAGACCCGCACCCCAATGTTTTTTTACAATATTTGGAAAGATCATTCAGTAGTCTGTTGAGACCCTCTTCAATTTTCAAGTGGTCTGTGGAAAAACAAGTTAGACTACAAGAACAATCAAGGTACTTCACTTTATTTTCATTTACTTGCTATTACTTATAGGAGGAGGATGAAGAAAAAAGGAATGAAAAATGCAGGCAGGGGGAGATAAGAGAGAATGTTCTTTTTCTTGGCTGGGTTCCAAGGAGGGGCCCCAAAAATGAAGCTGAGCACAGGGCCAGGGGGCCCCACTAACTCTAATCCACCACTGGCTGTCACATCACCTGGGTTAGGGATACTGTGTCAGCTGATCCCCACAGTCTCCAACCTAGTTGGGCAGTACAGCAGACATGGCCCTGCCCATTTGCTCCTCTCCACTCCCTAGCCCACCCACCCCTTACTTCCCACAGCTTAAGGCTCAAGGCTTAGCACTCTCACTTTTAAAAAGAATGCTTGCCCCTCCTACCCCCTTCAGGCTTTTCTAGAATCCCTGTTGCCAGGTATCCAGTTTTAGACTGGAAACTCCAGTAGAAAATGAGACCTGGGTGTCCGGTTAGCAGTGCTGACTGGAAACTAAAAGTCCGGTTATAGGAGTAACCACATTAGCTTCCGCTCCTCCCACTCCCAACACCCACCCCAGAGGGCTGGAAGAGAATCTGTCCTGCTGCTGCTGCTGGCTGTCACGGAGTGTGAGGGAGTCAGGGTCCTGCACCCCCCACTTCCTGTGATTCACCGTGACTCTCAGCCAGCCAATAAAACAGTAAGTTTATTAGATGAAAGGAACACAGTCAAAGCAGAGCTTGTAGGTATGGAAAATAGGACCCCACAGTCAGGTCCATCTTGTGGGGTAGGGAGCCCAGACACAAGTGCTGGACCTTCCTCTGTTTCCCCAGCCAGCTCCAAACTACAACTCCCTCCAGCTCCTCCTCTGTCCTTTGTCTCTTTCCAGGGCCAGGAGGCCACCTGATCTCTGTTCTCCAATACCTTCAGTTCGCACCTTGCAGGGGAGGGGCCCAGGCCATCAGCTACCAGGACACAGGGTGTCAACCATTCTCTGTTCAGACAGCATCACACCCCCTTATCCCACCAGCTAGATACTTAAGAAATGCTTAGGGGAAACTGAGGCACCCACACAGTAGTCAGAGAAAACATTAAGAACATTCCCACTATGTCACACTGGAGGAGGAGCAGCTCAGTGCAGAGGAAGAGAATGGGCCTGAACCAGGGAGAAGGTAGGTACCCGCTCTATGTGGGCAGAGGCGGAAGGGGGGAAGAGGGAAACCTGTTTACCCCCTCTGTGCTTGTAGTTTACCCCTAGCCCCTCCCTTGCCCCAGGGACCAACCCTAGCTCCTCCCGCCCCGCTGTGCTTTTGCAATCACTCCCCAGGGGCCCACACAAATATGTCTGGAGCCAGGCCCACAAAAAGTTAATCGGTCCCCGGGGCCCACTAGCCAGCCAAGCTCGCGAATCTGTCCCCCCCGCCAAGATCAGCTTGCTCCCCACACAGAGCTGCTCGCTGCCCTCCACGCAGAGCCTTGCCGGGCCCGGGAGGGGAGAGCGGTCAAAGCCTGGCTGCAGAGACACGGGGCCTTGGGCTGCTCAGTCCCCCTCGCGCGGGACGCTCCCCACTGCGCCGGCGCCACCTGCCAAGGAAGGGCTGGGCCGCCGGACCCGGGGGCAGGGAACGCAAGCCCGGCTGCGGAGCGCAAATGGGGGGCAAATGGGGAGCGCGGCCAGTCGGCGCGGGCCGTGAACACCGGCCACCCCACTTTGTCATGGAAGGTCACAAAGTACGGCGCTCTCCCCAGTCGGCGGCTTCAGGCCCTTAAAGGAAATCGCCGTCTCGAGCTTCGAGCGCGGCGGCGCCCGCAGGGGACGGAGCGGAACTGACGAGCGGAAGCGGGCGCCGCACGCGGTCGGCACGCGCCGCCGCCGGGCCTCACCGGCTTCGCTGCGCTGCCCTCTTCCCCTCCCGCTCGAGCGCCAGCGTGACGCCACCGGCGTTCGACGCCGGCTAACGAACTTTTAGGCCGCCGCGCGCGCACGAGGCACAGGACCGAGGGGTGCGAGGCGCTGGGGCTTTAGGGATGGCGGACTCGCCCCCCGGGGCTGCGCGCCGGCGGGGCCGGGGTAGGAGGCGGTGGGTGGGGGCTTGTCCCTCCTCGGCCTTCCGCCTTCCAGCGCTCGGCGTCACCTTCCTCTTCCTCCTGCTTCAGAGACCCCCCGCAGGTACCTTCCCCCATCCCCCGGCTTTGGCGCGGCCTGGGAGAGGCGTGATCTTAATTTTTTTATCGCTAATGTCTTGGTCCTAAGTGCTGCAATAACGCGGGTGCAAATAAAGAACATCATAATAGGTGGATAGTCATAATTAATACAATAGAATAACACAGTAAATTCACAAAAAGAACAGGAGGGCTTGTGGCTCCTTAGAGACTAACCAATTTATTTGAGCATGAGCTTTCGTGAGCTACAGCTCACTCCATCGGATGCAGTGCTCAAATAAATTGGTTAGTCTGTAAGGTGCCACGAGTCCTTCTTTTCTTTTTGAGGATACAGACTGACAACAAGTTCAGTAACTTTAAATATTACATGATAGATAATAAAACTATTGCAAATAATGAACCCCATTTATTACAGGGGGGAGCCGCTGATGGCGACTGAGTTTAGATTGCTTTAAGAGGACAAAGAACCTTGAAGAATTTTTTTGTCTCCAGTTTACTGAAAGGCATAATCCTCTGTGCCTTTTATATTTTTAAAGAAAAACTTTAGTCAGGCCAAGCCATCTAGAAAGTCCAAAGATGTGACACACCTGCCATAGTGAAGTGTGAAATGTTTCTTTAAAATGTCTTAATTACAGTTGGCATATTTGAGCTATCTGCCTTGGGTGTCCATCTCACTGAAATTGTTTCATGGTCTCTGTGTATGTAATGTCTTCTGCAGTTTCCACAGTATGCATCCGATGAAGTGAGCTGTAGCTCACGAAAGCTTATGCTCAAATAAATTGGTAAGTCTCTAAGGTGCCACAAGTACTCCTTTTCTTTTTGTGAATACAGACTAACACGGCTGTTACTCTGAAACCTGTCATTTTTGACACTAGCTTTCTTACAGTGCTATGGAAGGGACTCCAAACTAATATACAAACTGCTTTAGTAGTTGAGTAGCAGTCAAAGGAGAGATTTATAGATTTTTTTTTAAATAAACATTTTAAGTATAAGAATTCTTATGATTAAACTGTTAGAGCAGAATGGAAACTGGATTTCAGTCTCTCCCACTGTGCTTTCATACTTCTGTTGCTAAAATGATAGCATTTCAGCATAATCATTTCCATCATCAGACAGCTGAGAAATACCATTTGTAATTAAAATCACAAGGAAAATACTTGAATATTAGAGTAAGTAAACTAGCTAGCTATATATATTTGCTGCAGAAATCGCTACAGAATCATTTCAAAACATAATTAAAATTTTGTAGTAATTACCATAGTCTTGTGCCAACATTTTCCATCACTTTAAAGAATTTTCATTTCTAAATAAACTGAAACTATGCCAATTTAGCATTCTAGTAATAATATTTTATTAGTTAATAGTTTAATTATTCAAAACACATCTTTAAACTCTATTTTTTGCCACTACCATTTTCAGACCAAATTTAATGTTCTGATGAATTGTTTTAAAGTTGAGTAATTTTACTATTTGATTTTAGTTTTTGTTCTGAGACTGCAGAATTAATAATAATATTTTATAGGGTTGATAGAATTACATTATATAGCCTGTTTTTTTTTTTATTAGTGTTCCCTCCATGTCAAAGTAAGATTCTCGGGTCAGCAATTGTCAGGAGAAGCCCTGGTTGTGTGACAGCATCATAGCTCTACTATCTGGAAGCAGGAGAAGAATAGAGGAGCCAGTTTGGAAATGCAGGGCCTCCACACAGATAGACCTGGTCTATAAGATATTGGGGGAATCCATCTGTTACTTTTGGTCAAGAGTTGGAATTTGCCCCCTACAGAAAAATATCAGGGAAACTGAGCCAGATTCCCTACTGCCTTTCATGTTGTGTAGTATTTACACCTGTGTAAAGTGAGTACAGAGTGGGTTTAAAATGCTTCCAAAGCAGACTGCTAGTATTTTATCCATATTGCGCTTACTGTGACAGATCCTTGGTCTTGATTTGGAGGCACACAGCAGTCACAATGCTGTTGGATTTGCTGTCCTGAGAATTTCCCCAGTGAATTTTTCATCAGTGAATTCAGGTGGTGTGGATTCCTCTTTGCATGGCCAGTGAGCCCACAGCACCTCAGTGATCACTACCTGCTGCAATGGTCCCTCCCACGCAGGCTGCAAAAACTTAGTGATGGGGTTTATGTTGTATCAGGCTGGTCCCATGATTGAGGAAGTCAGAGATGGTACAGTATAAGGCAGTGGAAAATCAGGCCCTCTGAGGTTTCTAGTGTAGTAGTGGCATTCCACAGATATTACAAGGCAAATTGCTTTGAAAGCTGTCTTAGGAGCTGTTTCAGAACTCTCAGTTCACTTTTTTAGGATGGATAAAACTTAAAAGCTTCTGCATTTCCTGTAAAGTTCAGAAGCTGGATTGGGTTGGGGATGCTCAAAGATTGTTTTTAAAAAAAGGCAAATTTAAAATTGCTTCCTTGATTTTTCCACAGTGAACTTTGTTGTCCTTTCTGCAGTGCTTGGTGGCTTTAATTAAACTTTAGTTTTTCACTTTCTGTGACTAAAGTTAACTTGAATTGTTCAACCTATCCAATTTTAATGAATCCAGTTGGAAGTGAGAGTGGGAAGAGGACTCTGTGCTCCAGACTATTGCAGTAGGAGCATTTGGGTTCATGGAGATCAGGAGGAGGGAAAAGGAATTCAAATAAAGTAGGAAATCTGAAAAAAGCTGGAGAAGAATAACTTAGACAAATGTGGTTCAAAGGTTGTCAAAAAATATGCAATGCATGAAGTTAGGGCTTTGACATCAAAATGACTAAGCTGCACCTGCAAACAACTGAAGGAACAAAAGCTAAGGTGTGTTTTGAAAATCTGGCACACAGTGTCAGCATGGCTCTTGGGGGTCTAAATCAGGAGTGGGCAAACTACGGGCCACCAGCCATTTTAAGCTGTCCCTCGAGCTCCTGCTGTGGAGCGGGGTCTGGGGCTTTCCCCACTCCAGTGCTCTACGTGGCTCCCGGAAGCAGCATCATGGCCCTGCTCTGGCTCCTATGCGTAGGGGCAGCCAGGGGGCTCCTCTCTGCACACTGTCCCCACCCCAAGTGCCGCCCTCGCAGCTCCCATTGGCTGGGAACCGTGGCCATTGGGAGCTGCAGGGGTGGTGCCTACGGACGGGGCAGCGTGCAGAGCCGCCTGGCCACACCTCCATGTAGGAGCTGGAGAAGGGACATGCTGCTGCTTCTGGGAGCCCCTTGAGGTAAGTGCCGCCTGGAGCCTGCACCCCTGAAGCTCTCCCCAAACCCCTGCTCTGATCTCCCTCCTGTCCTCTGAACCCCTCAAACCCAAGCACCCTCCTTCACCCCCAAACCCCTCATCTCCAGCCCCACCCCAGAGCCTGCACCCCCAGCCGGAGCCTACACCCCTTCCCAGACCCCAGCCGTGATTACCCTCCTGCCCTCCAAACCCCTCAGCCCAGAGCACCCTCCTACACCCCAAACTCCTTATCCCCATCCCCACCCCAGAGCCCACCCCCCCTGCCAGACCCCTGGCCCCCCACCACTCCCCAACCCAGAGCCCCTCCCTCACTCTGAACTCATTTCTGTCCCCATCCCGGAGCTTGCAACCCCAACTAGAGCCCTCACCCCCTCCCGCACCCCAACCCCAATTTTGTGAGCATTCATGGACTGCCATACAGTTTCTATTTCCAGATGTGGCCCTCGGGCCAAAATGTTTGCCCACCTCTGGTCTAAATTATCTCCTGTTCTGAGGGAGAATCGGATAATTCTAGAATCTTTGTCTTCTACACCCTGGTATACACAACTGCATAACCTTTACTTTTTTCAATTTTTTTTATATCAGTGGTTCAAGAGCTCCATCTTTGGGTGTAATATATTAATGTAAAATATTCTCCCCAGGATTGTATTCATTAAGTACAGCAAGAACATCCCCCTATCAATACTATACATCTGTTTTCAGCTTGTCAGTTTCCATCTTTCTAGCTGCATATATGCAATGAAACATCTAAATGAGTTTTAGAGGCTTTTCACAGATATGTGGAACATTTCTTTCACACTGGGATTGTTGTATTATTTTGCTCTGCCCTAACATATGAAGGACTCTAGTTTGATTCCAATCTCTTGTTTGCCCAGACAGGCAAAGGTGGTGCTTGGAGATATAAATCTAAGATGATTGTGTGTGTGTGTGTTAGTTCTCTGGGTTCCGACAGGGACATAGAGGAAACCTTGAAAAAATATATATTGTAATTTTAAGCATTGTTAAGCAGCTCTTTCAGAGGAGTTCTGTGAACAGGTGTCAATTTATCAATAAGTTTGAATATCAAGTCAATAAATTAGTCAGCATTGAAAAGTTAAAAGTGAAAACTTTTTGGGTAATATTCTCATACAACCATAGGAAGCAAACAAAAGAGAAAGTGATTACCACCAAGGTACTGCTCTGCTGGCAGCTTTCCATATTGCTAGTTTGTCATTATTGTGGTATTAGAACTGCAACTGCTATTATAACTAATCTCTAACTTGCCCATAGAGCTTGCTTAAAGAAAAATATGTGTATGTGTAATTAAATCAGGAGTATTCACTATAGTTAAGACCCTACCAAATTCACAGTCCATTTTGGTCAATTTCATGGTCATAGGATTTTAAAAATTGTGAATTTCATGATTTTAGACATTTAAATCTGAAATTTCACAGTGCTGTAACTATAGGGGATCCTGACCCAAAAGCGGGTTGTGGGAATGGGTTGCAAGATTATGTAGGGGGAGTCGTGGTATTGCCACCTTCACTTTTGCGCTGCTGCTGCCTTCAGATCTGGTACCTTGCCAGCAGTTGACACTCTCTGGCCATCCAGCTCTGTAGGCAGCGCAGAAGTAACGGTGGCAATACCACAAAACACCCCCCCCACACACACACACAATAACCTTGCGAACCCCCTTTTGGGACGGGACCCCCAGTTTGAGAAATGCTGGCCTCCCCTGTGAAATCTGTATAGTATAGGGTAAAAGTACACAAAATAACAGATTTCACAGTTCATGATGCAGTTTTTATAGCCGTGAATTTGGTAGGTCCCTAGGTATAGTGAAGTTTGCCTGAGGGTTTCAGTTATAATCCTGTTTTCAGCTGCTTACAATTTTTTATGTTCATCTTATTGTGCAAGTTAACCAGTGATGTCAAGATATTGTGTTATTTAGGTCCAGACCTGCTATTCAACAGGAAAGAAAAAACAAATAAAAACCTGGATTCATTCATTCCTACTTTATATTCTACTGCTCTAGTTAAATCAACATTAAAACGTTTAGTCATGGCGTATAAGTTAATTGGTGTCAGTCCATAAAATGTTCTTAATCTGTCCCAGCCAAATTATACATTACATAGTATAGGCAAAAGGAGTCCATAAAAATCACTGTAGTCCTTGGGTCATATTATGAATTGATGTAAACTAGCATAGCTTCATTGAAGTCAAGGCACTTGTTCTTATTTACATTGTCTGAGAATCTGGTCCTCTGTTCTTTGGAGGTCCATGTTTTAATGAGAAGATTAATTCAGCTCTTGTATATGTGCAACAGTATTCTAAGAGACCTAAATTTAACAGTGGTGTAAGAAGGCTGAAATCCTTCAGGATGTCTTTTTGGGAGAAAGGAAATTTATTTGACATGGTGGTCCTTTCAAGCAAAGTGTGAAAGTGACAAAGTATAAAGAACTATTGGAAAATTAATGGAACTATTAATCACAGAAGTTCATCAGGAATGTGTCTACTCTGTGATGGCTATGACTGCATTTTTGAATGACAAATTCCAAGGGAAGACAGACTGTTGCTTTCTACTGCCTGAGCACATCTCTGTGGAGAGTTGTGCTTACCTTCTGAGATGACACAGACAAATTTGTTGAAAGATGGTATCTCACATACTTATCTGGCTCCCATCATGGCAAGATCTGAGTTCCTCCCAAGTATTTATCTTCACAGCTACCTTATGTGGTGAAGTATTATTAGCCGTATTCTGCAGATAGAGATCTGAGGGACAGAGATGAAGTTACTTGCCCATTATCAGGAAACCTATGGTAGAGGTGGGAATTGAACCCAAATCTCCTATGTCCCTGACAAGTACCTTTCACATATGACTGTTTTCCTACAGAGTAATCAATTTATTCATCATTGCTTTTACTTTGAGAATATAGGGGAATGAAATGGTGCATGTTGTTAATCTGTACTGTCAAATGTTGCATTGTACAAGGTCTTTAAAATATGATATGAGACACACAAGGTGGGTGATGTAATATTTTCTATTGGAACAACTTCTCTGTTGGTGGAAGTTTGTCCAGTAAAAGATGTTGTTATCTCACGTCGTGGGATCAACACTGCAAAAAAAAAAATTGGATGACCAGTTTAAGTGATTGTTTTTCACACCAAATTATTTGTGCTAAAACTATAATTACTTTGGATAAATTTATAAAATTGTATTAATATTTATATTGATGTATTCAAATTTTCAATATTTTTGCTAAACCTCTAAATTGTGTTAAGTATTCTTATTTCTTAATTTATCTGGCTTCTTACAAGTTTCCAAGTAATCTGCCTAATTTAAAATTATATACTGGTACATATCTTACATCGTTGTACGGTTATGTTGTTTCCAAATAATGGGTGGAGACAAAGAACATAGAATAATGGGTAACCGAAGCCTAACAAGAATGTTAACCGTGTACCCTTGCTTATTTCTGATTCCAGCAGGTGTACAACAGAAAGGCTTGTCTGACTTGTACTAGAATGACTGACTATATTTTTTTTGTCTTTCCTTCAGAAGTTTTATATTTCTGTCAGACCTGATTGTTTCTCATAAAACTTGATTTTAGGGCTGTCAAGCAATTTAAAAAATTAATTGCAATTAATTGCACAATTATAAAAATTAAGCGATTAATCGCACTGTTAAACAATAATATATCATTTATTTAAATATTTTTGGATGTCTTCTACATTTTCAAATATATTGATTTCAATTACAACACCGAATACAAAGCGTACAGTGTTCAATTTATATTTATTTTTGATTACAAATATTTGCACTGTAAAAAAACAAAACAAATTGTATATTTCAATTCACCTAATATAAGTACTGTAGTGCAATCTCACTACAGAATGTAGAGATGTAGAATTATGTAGTAAAAAAACTGCATTAAAAAGTAAAACAATGTCAAACTTTAGAGCCTACAAGTCCACTCGGTACTACTTCAGCCAATCGCTCAGACAGACAAGTTTGGTTACATTTGCAGGAGATAATTCTACCTGCTTCTTGTTTACAGCGTCACCTGAAAGTGAGAACAGGCGTTCACATGGCAGTGTTGTAACTGGTGTCGCAAGATATTTACGTGCCAGATGCGCTGAAGATTCATATGTCCCTTCATGCTTCAACCACCATTCCAGAATATATGCATTCATGCTGGTGATGGGTTCTGCTCGATAACAATCCAAAGCACAGCGGACCGATGCATATTCATTTTCATCATCTGAGTCAAATGCCACCAGCAGAAGGTTGATTTTCTTTTTTGGTGGTTCGGGTTCTGTAGTTTTTGCATCAAAATGTTGCTCTTTTAAGACTTCTGAAAGCATGCTCCACACCTCATCCCTCGCAGATTTTGGAAGGCACTTCAGATTCTTAAACCTTGGGTCGACAGCTGTAGCTATTTTTAAAAATCTCACATTGGTACCTTCTTTGCGTTTTGTCAAATCTGTAGTGACAGTGTTCGTAAATCAAACAACATGTGCTGGGTCATCATCTGAGACTGCTATACCATGAAATATATGGCAGAATATGGGTAAAACAGAACAGGAGACATAAAATTCTCCCAAAAGGAGTTCAGTCACAAATTTAATTAACACATTTTTTTAACAAACATCACCAGCATGGAAGCATGACCTCCAGAATGGTGGCTGAAGCGTGAAGGGGCACACGAATGTTTAGCATATCTGGCACATAAATATCTTGCAATGCCGGCTACAGAAGTGCCATGTGAATGCCTGTTCTCACTTTCAGGTGACGTAAATAAGAAGCAGTCACCAGTATCTCCCGTAAATGTAAACAAACTTGTTTGTTTTAGTGATTGGCTGAATAAGAAGTAGGACTGAATGGATTTGTAGGCTATAAAGTATTACATTGTTTTGTTTTTGAGTCCAGTTATGTAACCAAAAAAAAAATCTACATTTGTAAGTTACACTTTCACAATAGGGATTGCACTACAGTACTTGTGTGAGGTGAATTGAAAAATACTATATCTTTTGTTTATCAATTTTACAGTGCAAATATTTAATAAAAACTACAATAAAGAAATACAAAGTACTCTACGCTTTGTATTCTGTGTTGTAATAGAAATCAATATATTTGAAAATGTAGAAAAACATACAAAAATATTAAATTTCAATTGGTATTCTATTGTTTCATAGTGCAGTTAATTGCGATTAATTTTCTTAATCACAGTTAATTTTTTTGAGTTAATCATGTGAGTTAACTGCGATTAATCAATAGCCCTACTTGCTTTATATCTGCTTGAATATATAGTACTCACAGGTTAAAATAACTTTAAAAGTCTGATTCTAATTCTAAGGGGGAAATTCAGAGTTAAGAATGGATTGGTCTACTATAAGGACTCAATTAAATTTAATGCAGTGGTTGCAACCTTAAGTTTGAGTATTTAAACATAAAAATAAAGTAGATTCTAAATTGTAGCTCACTCTGTAGTTGTAAGAGCTGCTTGTTTTGTAACACATCTATATCTAGATATGTTGTCACCAGTCGTGACTTTGTAGTTAAGATTGAGTTCTATTTTGCACTTAAATCCATGTATTCAACCTTCATAAGTATAAATACAATACAGCATATCGTCCGCTGATTTACATCATTTTACTATTTGAGTACAGCATGAATTTCTGAGCATTTACAAGTAAATCTGTTAATTAGTGTGAGCTAATAATAGTAATTAAAAACTGAGTCCTTTAAGAAATTTAGCGTGAGTCTTTTTCTCAGTTCTAAATGATAACAGACTAACAACACTCTGAATTTCCCACATAGTTAAAAATGGTATCTTGTTCATAGGCTATATTTGAAAAAATTAGATTTAATAATTTAACTTAATTACAGTGTTGTACCTAATTGTTTATGAACATATGGAGTCAGGTAAACAACTCAGGTAACTCTTAAATGGGCCATTGTTATCTCAGAAGTATCTCACTCCATCACCATCCTTCTGCAGTTAATTTGCATGCAATGGTTATTTTGATTGTAAGGAGTCAGTGGTATGGGATAGACTGCGGTCATGTGCCATGAATTCTTATTGGCAGATTACTTTGACCCAACTGTCACTGCTCTTTAAAAGTTCCAAGACCACATGCTAGCTTTGGCATCAGTATTTGAAAACTCCTCAAGGCACTGCTGCCACAGCTCCACTGCACATCCAGACAACTCTGCTGGGGGATCTGACATAGGAATACAGTGGGAACCTTCGAAGTGGAGACACAGGGGTTCAGGTACGGGGCACCCTTCACTCCTCTCACATAGCACCAGTCTCACTAATACTGCCCAATAACCAATAAGTCAGTTGCACGATAATAGCCAGCTGTTCTGTGCTGTTCCAGTGATGCAAAGTTGCTGTGAACCTGGTTTAAATGGGTTGGCTGCTTTGTGCTGCTCTGATGTATGAGTGGATAAGGTTTAAAGTTAACAGTACATCTCTTCAAATAACTAGAAATAGCACATGGTTGCATTTTCGTTGGATTTCTTATTTAGTGTTCATGTTCATTAGCTTTTAACTTTAAAATAAACCAAGGAAATTCCAAGATAAAATACTGGTAAAATGGAGGTAAGACTGAGAGTATGTAACAGTAATTAGTGATTTTAAAAAAATACAGAGCTGTTGTAATTTATCCCCAAACCAAGCATTACAAATTGGAAAATTGAGAGTTAAACTTATACTTAAGAGAGATCCAAAAACATGTTATTGTATGGAAATACAATATTAAGGCATTCAAACATCCTTAATTCTGCCCTGTAGTGTCACCATGAAAGTGAAAATATGAAAAAATCCTGTCTTTAAAAATCAGTTTAATCTAATCTGTGGCCTCAAACACTAAAAATGCCTTCATTATAATGCTGTGGTTACTGCCCCTTCCCCCCCCCCCCCCAAAGTCATGCATGTTTGTATATGAAAGGCAGTGTAGGTAGTGATACCTATTGTTAAAATTGCCCAACGCTTTCCACTATAAGATGCTGTTTTCAGTTTCTTATACATTTGTCAAACTTTAACCTTTGGGCTGTAATTTTCCATGCCAGATGCCTACCTTAGCTTGAATTGTTTTTGAAAATTTTAGCAAAAATGGTTCAACCGTTTCTTAGAACAAGAATTGTGGAAAAAATACATTGTTCTGTCTATGTTAAAAAATTCTTAAAACTGTTAAATTGAGATGCTCTAGTGCCCCATTCTTTGGAGCAGGGACTCAAGATTTGTCATGGGGTATTGCCCTTGTGTCAGGGATACTCTTGATCATCTCCATGAAAATTTGCCAAAATTTGGCCAAATTATGAGCCCCAGAAAATCTCAGTTAACACGTTTGGCAATGCTTCGAAGATTGTACTAAGCATGCTCCAGCCCAGGGATGAAGGAGCAGAGCAAGGCTTTCCCTGCAGTTGCTCCTCCTCACTATTAAGAGCCTGGGGGTGTCAGGAACAGGAACTGATAGCAGCAAGACTGGGTCTTCTGTGCTCTCAGTGGTCTCCATGCTGGCTCCCAGGGAGCAAGGGGGAGGAAGCAACTTGACTGGAATGTAGACGGGTTCCCTGAGGTGGTAGGAAAAGGGTTTGGGGGTGGTGGGAAGATTGGGACATAGAGCTGAGGAAACGGGGGCCTGGGATGAGGAACCAAAGTTGCAGGGTATAATATACATGCTGTTAAATTGTGCCTTAATATAGGTTAGTAATGTATTCAAGTTACTGTTTGGGGAAGTCAGAATTCAAGGGGAGTTTGGTGTAAGGTGAGCAGGCATTGATTCTTATGTATTGCTGTTTGGTGTACAGCATTCTTAAATGCAGAAAATGGTTAAATTTGTAGTGTATACATTTATTTCAGATTGGTTCTAATTATGAGATTACCGTAATAAAATAAATATGGTTAAACTTGTTTTATTAATGGTCAGTACACAGATTAAGGGACCTATTCAGAAAGGTACATGTTTAAATCTGTCCCTATTCTGAACAGGGCTTATGCACTTGTGTAATATTTAAGAATGTGCTTAAAGTTAAGTATGTGCTTTAGTGCAGTGTATAATAGGGATGCTTTTATGAATCCATGCCTTAGTCATTTGACTTAATGGGAGGTACTTTTGTATAAAATTGTTCTATTCAGACCTAGTATTAATGGTGCTACCCCACTACAAATAATAGAACACATCTATTAAAGCTTAGAATCAGCCTATAAATTCACTGTTCGCTTTTCCAGATAAGTTTAAATTCTTATTTTAATTTTTATATTTTGACAGTTCAGTCTTCAAGGAGATTCTCTGGAAGTGCAAATCCAAAACATAATGATTTGAAAATAGTAGGATCAACCACATTTCCAGGTATTCATAAATGGAATAATAAACCTTAGTTTTTACTGATGGTTAAAATAATAATTATGGGGACTATGGTCACTATTTTGCCATTAGTATGCTAATAGCAAGCAACTCCTATATCCCCTTTTTAACAGACCCAGATGGTGGAGTGTGGTTGCTTCCTTTTTGGTTGGCCGAGATAGGGATTTGCATAAGAGTGAGTTGGCTAATACTTTATCCAAATAAGAAAGAAAGATGTCTTGTGGGGAAGGATCTGGAGCATGCTGGGGATGGATTCTTTTCCCATTGAGAAGCAGGTGTGCCCATCCTTCATTTATGAGATTTGTAGTTTAGAGATAATTTTTCCCCACCGGTGTTTTTGCACAACAGTTGTGACTTTCTCCCTCAGATGCAGACCTTGCCAAATACCTGTGCCTTTGGATTGGAAATGGGATTTTATATTCTCCCTATAATTTGTGTTTTGACCTATGACTGTATTTTTTTTGCAAATTTTAAAGGATTAAGTTTAAGATTGGGTGAGTAATGTAAACCAAGTGGGAGGTGGTGAGTAATATGGCACTGGAGAACTAGCTGGATCCTTTAATTGTTAATTTCCCAGCCTAACATTTGGTTTATTTAAAAGGTATAGAATTTTGGTAAACAAAATGTAATACTGTGTTTTGGAGTTACCTGGATTTCACTGTAACATACTTACAACCTTAATACCTTAACTAAATCTTTCTTTTTTGTAAAAAGAAAAGGAGTACTTGTGGCACCTTAGAGACTAACCAACTAACCAATTTATTTGAGCATGAGCTATAGCTCACTTCATCCGAGTGAAGTGATGAAGTGAGCTGTAGCTCACGAAAGCTCATGCTCAAATAAATTGGTTAGTTGGTTAGTCTCTAAGGTGCCACAAGTACTCCTTTTCTTTTTGCAAATACAGACTAACACGGCTGTTACTCTGAAACCTCTCTTTTTTGTGGAATAGAAATACTCATTCATCACACACAACAAAGTTTATGTTCCATGCCACATAAGGTCAGGAAAGCAGCTTCTAAAGGTTCTTGTGGGATTGTGGGTACTTCCTATACACCTATCTTCTCCTGAGTTAGATTCTTACTGTTAAAATTATGGATGGTTCCACATAAATTTTTGAAAGGGCACAAAGAAGGCCCCCAATCCACATTTTCACAGGCCAGCTAGAACTGCAAGAGCCTATTATAATGGCAAAATTACCCAGGCTCCAAGCTAACTCTCTGTCCCCGCACATTGACTTTATGTACAAATTGAACTCTAGGGGAGACAAAATAAAACTCTGCAGAACCCCACAAGTGAGAACCCATTGGATTAATATGCAAACATATTCTGTTCTGTCAAAAGGGTCATTGGTGGGCACTAGGAGGTACTGTTCTTTTTAGAGAACTAGATTAAATCAAGTCAGGTAGAAGAGACCTAGATGTTATAGAAGAATATGAAATAGAACTGGAACAAATCTCCAGTGCTTTTCATTTGATTTCATGTAGGACAGAAAAAGAATGTTTTTAACATTTCACGTCTGGTGATGGAAATAAGAGGACCCATCCCAATATCTTGGGTCATTCTTCAAACATATATTTTAAGATTGTGGTTATTATCTTACTTGACTGTACAGACAATTTATTACCTAAGAAACTTGCTAATTACCATATGTTGTATTTTCAGTCAAAATTTATGTCAAGTTGAATCACAACAGTCCACGTATTCTATGTGTAACAAATCGGCTACGAAATTCAGAGCTGATAGATCCAGTATTCCAATGGCATGGACCAGGAGGTGACCTTGTTGCAGGTAGAGATTTGTTTTCTTGCTTCATTCTTAATTTTTCCTATGGTGGTATATGTGTTGATATCTAACTTGGGATGGAATATTACTTACCGGATTTATTATGTTCCTGCTTCTCAAAGAGTTTTTAAAAAAGAAGTATGGTTAACAAAACTGCACCTAAACCACGTAGGTGGAAGGGAAAGGTAAAACAGAAATTTTAAGATGAAATTGAAGTAACTGTTGTGACAAGATGGCCGATGTTAGTCTGGTGAGTCCTGTGCTTTTCTTGGCGGGGAGCTAAGATACCACCCCTTGCCCCTGTTCTTGGGGCGTCGATGGCTCCGCTAGTGGCCCAGGAAGGTAGTAAAGGAGGGAAGCGGGGGAGAGGTCTGGGTTTGCTCCTCACTCTGAGCCCAAGCCCCTCTCAACCCCTGTGTGTTCTAACCCTCTTTCCCCTTGGGTGGGGTACCTGCCGTCCTTAGATGCTGGGGAAGGGAATCTCCCTCCCCTACTGGGCAGGGTCCCCCTTACTTCAGTTCTCTGATTTTTCCAGGTCTCACAGCACACCTCCAAGCTCCAGTCCTCTCTCCTTTCTCCTCTTCCTCTGTCTGCGTGAAGCAGGGGGTTTTATTAGGTTCCTAACAGGGCCTTAATTGATGGCAGGTGCTCCAATTAACCTGCAGCCACCTTCCCTAGTCTACAGGGAACCATGCCTTAATTAGCCTTGAGTTTATATATTTCCACTCTAGCACTCTCCCACTGCTCCCTGGCTCTCCTGTATCACACTATATGTAATTATAAAAAAAAAAAATTGGGGAAGGTGGCGAAAAAAGTATTTCTTCTTTGAGTGCTTGCTCATGTCCATTCCATGCTAGGCCTACTCTAGTCCTGTCCAGCGGGTTCTTTTGGAAAGTAGAAAGCCCTCCATGAGAGTGACTTACCTGGCAAAATGGAAGTGCTTCTTCTGCTGGGTGTCGGAGTGGAATATCAACCTGACCAGGTCGCCTCTGCAGTCCATTCTGGATTACCTGCTTTACTTAATAAGGCACGAGGGCCTGGCCTTCTCTTTGATCAAGGTGCACCTGGTGGCCATATCAGTCTTCTGTCTCCACAGCCAAGGCAGATCAGCATTCTTCCATGAGATGACAATCAGGTTCCTGAATGACCTTGAAAGACTTTTTATACCGGTCCAGGACCTGGTTCCCCAATGGGACCTCAACCTAGTCCTCTGTAGGCTGACTGGCCCTCCCTTTGAGCCTCTAGCCTCCTGCTCTCTTTCACACCTGTTGTGGAAGGTCGCTTTCCTTGTAGCTATCACTTCAGCGAGGTGAGTCTCCGAGATTAAATCCCTTACATTGGAGCCCCCGTACATGGTGTTCTACAAGGATATAGTTCAGTTGCATCCCATCCTGCTTTCCTGCCAAAGGTGGTGTTGCACTTCCATGTTAACCAGGACATCTTCGTCCTGGTGTTCTGTCCAAGGCCTCACCCGTCCAACTAAGAGAGGTGTCTGCAAACCCTATAAGGCATGCCCTGGCTTTCTGTCTGAAGGGTACTAAGCCCTTCCGCAGATCAACTCAACTCTTCGCGATGGCTGACTGGATGAAAGGCCTTCCGGCATCTTCTCAAAGGATCTTGCCTTGGATCACCACCTGCATCCATACTTGCTATGAGATGGCACAGCTTATGCCTCCACTGATGGCCCATTCTATTAGAGCTCAGGCATCATTGACAGCCTTCCTGGAGCAGGTCCCTATACAGGACATCTGCAGGACTGCAATGTGGTCGTCAGTACATACCTTCACAACGGACTGTGCCATCACCCAGCAGGCCAGAGATGATGCTGGCTTTGGCAGAGCTGTGTTGCAATCGACACGTCCATAAACTCCTACCTGCATCCAGAGATACTGCTTGGCAGTCACCTAACATGGAATGGACATGAGCAAGCACTCGAAGAAGAAAAAGCAGTTACTAACCTTTCGTAACTGTTCTTAGAGATGTGTTGCTCATGTCCATTCAATGATCTACCCTCCTTCTCCTCCGTCGGTGTTCTAGCGGGGAGGGAGCTGGGTGCGCTCCTTATACCAGCACATATGTGCGCCACTCCGGAGGGTGCAAGCAGGTCCCCTCTGGATACCACTGAGGGAAAAACTTCTGGCACCCATGCATGTGGCGAGAACACACAGTCCAATTAAACCTTGAAGTCCGCTTTGACACCGGTACAGTAGATAGATTTCGTAGGGGTTTTTGGATGTGGTGGTGGGCAGTGCTTACCAACCGCCTGACAGATTTCTCACCCTAAGGAATCTCATCTCAAAGATCCAACTCAGCCCTCAAACCTCACTAAGGAATTGTCTTCAACTACTGCAGCATGTGATATCTGGAGTGTTGGTTTACGAAGGTTCAAGCTTACATCTCTGATGCCTTCAAGGATGGCCCAAGACAGTGTAAGTATGTATACCGAACAAGCACAGCCTGGACAAACAGGTGTCTGTACCCACCTGCATTCTGCAAACACTCAACTAGTGGAAGGACCAAAGGGTCTGTGCCAGACTCTCTTTTGTTCAAGCTCCTCTTACCATCATTTTAAGATCAGACACATCCCTCTTGGGATGGGAAACATATCCAGGGTCACACACAATCCAAGGCAAATTGTCACAAGAGCATCTTCACGTTAATCGTTTAGAACTTAGAGCAATGAGAAACGCTTGCATTCACTTCCTTCCTCTGATCAGAGTCATATCCATCAAGATCATGACCTACTATTTGGCCTGCATATTCTACATCAATCAACAGGGCAGGACTTTGCTGCAGCAATAAAACTCTCTGCATAGCCAACCAGATAGTCACCTGATAGTTAGCTTCTTACCTCCTGGGTGTATAGAACACCACAGCTGATGACTTCAGCAGGCTCTTCTCCCAAAATTACAAATGGGAGTTTGATTCATGAGTACTCAATATCATAGTTTTAATGTATGGATTTCCAGAAGTTGAACGTCTTTTCAACTGCCGCCAACACAAATTTCAAGGAACTTTGCTCTAGAGGGGGATGAGACCTTTAATCACTAGGGGGTACCTTCCTTATTTCACCTTTACGTTTGAAGGTGTGGAATAAGATCGAACAGGACAGGGCCAAAGTCATTTTTAATTACACTGACTTGGCTGAGACAGGTTTGGTATCCTTATCTTATTTGACTTGCTTCTTGTCCACCACTGAGACTGTCAGTTGGCATCTGTTGTCTTAGAATGCCGATCAGATTCTTCGCCCCAACCTCAAAGTACTGTGACTCCTGGTATGATTCCTCAACTGTTCTTGGGGATAGATCCCTCCTGCTCAACAGGGGTACTGTTAAATAGAAAAGAGACATCTACATGAAATACTTCAGAAATGGAAGAGATTACACCACTGGTGTATCTGTTGATTAGTCTTTCCTGTTCAAGTTTTTCTTTCCATTATTCTGGAGTTACCTGTTGGAATTAAAATATCAGGTCTTGCTATGAGTTCTGTCAAGGTTCAGTTGGTGGCTGTAACAGCTTTTCACTCAGCTGTGGAAAGTTTGTATATTTGCTTATCCAGCAGTGTCAAGATTCCTTAGAGGACTGATGAAACTTTGACAGACTAGGGAACCTACCCTGGTATAGAACTTGAATTTTGTTTTTACTTGCCTTTTGAAATGCTCCTTTTAGCCATTGCTCCATGTTCACTGCTCCACCTATTCATGAAAACAGCTTTGTTGATGGCCATCACATCTGCCCAGAGGCACAGAGCGCTTGGGCCTTCAATGCAGACCCTGCTTTTACAGTGTCTTTTAAGGAAAAGATATTGTTGTGACAACATCCCAGGTTTCTGCCTAAAGTGTCTTTTGAATTAGATACATCATTCACCTTTCATTTTTTTCCCCTGAAACCACAACAGATGAGGCAGGAATCTGCCTTTTATACTTTGGATGTCAGGAAGGTGTTTGGTGTAGTTCTGTCCAGATAGAAGGCTTTCTGAACAACTCTCCCAGACTTTCAATTGCAAACAAATCCAAGGGCTCTACAGTCTCCACCCAGAGACTCAAGATTGGTCTCTGGATGGATTATTTAGTTATGATTCTGCCAATATTCAGCTTCCTTCTAGAGGGTTAGCCCACTACTCAAGATTTTTCCAGTTGCTGAAACTTGCAGAGCTGCAACTTAAACTTCAGTATATGCTTTCTCCTAACCATGCTCTGGTTCATGCCTCTAAATCAGATGTTTCAGTTGGCAGTGCTGTTCACTGTTTTCAGTATTGGACTCCGTTCTCCTTATGAGGATACTTCTCAGGAATCACCTAAAATGGAATACCCATAGGGACACTACTCAAAGAAGGAGAGGTTACTTATCTTGTGCAATAACTGGAGTTCTTTGAGATGTGTATCCCTATGGGTTTCCACTACCCATCCTTCTTCCCGTCTGCTTTTCTCTTCCAGACTTTGTGATAGAGCATTGTTATGACAAGGAACCATGCAACAGTCAAGGTTTGCTGGAGCATAAATTTGCTCAGCAGTGCCCCCTCCTCCTATCTGCATAGGAGGCATGAAGGGGCAGCTGAATATAGCTACACACGAGGGCCAGAATCTGATCTGAGTTAGACTAATATAATTCTGGAGACACTCATTTGATTTTTAAAGCAAAGTATAATTGAAAGAATCAGGCCCAAACAGTGGATACGGGGCAGATTAAATCAGTGGTTATCTGACATTCCTATGCTGATACTTCCAAGGATATAAGAAGGCAACAATGCACTACTATAGAGTAGGTTTTACTATTTAATAATATTTAAGAGTTTTAAATTCTTCTAATATTGTCAAATAATTGGACAGTTTTAAACTATTTCTGTTTTACTTTCCACTATTTTGTGTAGTTCTGAACCATTTTTGTTATCATTTGCAGTGGTCAACATTGAATTTTTTTTTACTCTGTATTTCAGAGAAGCCAAAATTAACAGCTATTTGTGTGATCAGGTCTGCTGCAAATCCAGACTGATAAATTGTCCCCCAGATGACCTGTTTTTGCAGAAGATCCAATCATCTTTTCATGCCCTTTGGGGAAGAATATTACATTATCTCTACACTCACAAGTCATCTGCCTTGCACAGGCAGGTGTGTTGTTGGACTGTACTGCAGAGGAAAAAAGTTTCTACTCTCCTGTAAATTTTTATTTTATCTGCTGTTGGGGGGATACAGAAGGAGAAGCAATACACCACCTTTATAAATTTGACTGCAAAATATTCTCAAGGAAATATTTGTCTAGTATCTGACAAAATGTCTGCTCCACATCTTTATATAGTAGAAGTAACGAACAGTATGAAAAAATACTTGAATATAAGGGGGTTTATTATTAACAGTTTCAGTGGTCTTTAAATACGGTATCACTATTTTTTGCTTTGAAGTTACACTGAACCATAAGTTTTGTCATACAAGTAGGACCATAAGGTCATCAAATTTAATAAGACTGGCTGGTAGTGACCAACACCTGATTTAGATCAATGTCAGTGTCTCCCCTCCCCCAACTCAGTACACTTACAATATCTGTATGATGATCGGCTTTTAGCTTAAGCAAGAGATTTGTTCACCCGTAGTGCCAGGATATATTTCTGTGGCAGGCTTGTCATTTTGAAGTCTTCCCCATAAACAGATTATGGTATGTAGGTTTTCTTTTTTACCTTAATTTGTTTATTAACAAAGCCATTCTTTATCATTTATGTTAAAAAAAACAACTTGTTTTACACCTAAAATAGAGATAAACTTCGTATATACACTAATACATGATTATAAATTGGCCTATAGAAATCCCTAAAGCTGTGTTGATGGGACGTTCTACTTTCTTCAGCTTTGTGGTATCGGTCACATATTGTGGCTGAAGCTTTTCTACTCTTTTCTACTCTTCATCTTCTTCCTCTGTCTTGTCAGTTGGTGATGTTGGTTAGTCTTTTATTATCTCATATTTGGGTCCAAACTTCTGTTTTTCTTAAATAAGTTTCATAACTAAAATGTATTATGTTGTCCTGTCAAAACTCTACATGTTAAATTTTTCTCCTTTATACTCCTGTTTTCCGTGCTTCAGTATCTTAATTTTGAGTTTTAATTTTGACTATTGTTTGAAGGGGTTTCTTCCTAACTATTCAAAAGTAGTTCGAGTGCTTGCTTATGTCAGTTCCATTCTAGGGTGTGTGCATGGCCACATGCACAGTCGTCAGAGATTTTTGCCTTAGTGGTGGTAGGGTTGTCTGTGGCACCCTCTGGAGTGCCGCGGTCATGCATCAGTATATTCGGTACTGCCAGCCGTACGCCCTCTCACTTCCTTCTTACTGCCCAGGGTGGTTGGTCACAGTGCCTTTTTTCCTTGCCTAGCAAGTGGTTAGCGGTTCTCTTTTTTTTTTTTTGAGCTCTTAGTTTATTTACAGTAGGGGAATCATCTCCAGTGCGGGAAGGAGGTTTTGGTGTGGGCACTTGCTCCCCTGCCCCAGATGAGGCATTTGTGGGGTCCTCTCATGTCATCCTGCCGGATGACTTTAAAGAGCATCAGGCCCTGCTTCAAAAGGTGGCCACGAACTTGAGCCTGGAGGTGGAGGAGATGGTGGAACAGTTGGACACTTTGTTTAATGTTCTCTTGGCATCTACTCCCACACATGTCGTGCTATCAGTGCATAATGGAGTCTTGAAAATAGCCAAAGTCCTCTGGCAAACCCCGTCTTCCATCCCACACACCTTCAAGAGAGCTGAAAATAAGTATTTTGTCCCAGCTAAGGATTTTGAATACTTGTATCCTCTAGGCTTGCTGGTCATCTCTGTGGCCAATGAGAGAGATAGACGGGGCAAACAAGTTCTACCCCAAAAATAAGGAGGCCAAGAGCCTGGACCTTTTTGGAAGGAAAATTTATTCAACAGCCAGCCTTCAGTTCAGGATGGCAAACCACCAGGGTCTTTTGGGGAGATATAACTTTAACTTATGGGACTCCCTCCATAAGTTCAAGGAGTCCCTGCTCCAGGACTCAGCCCAAGAATTCAGGGCCCTAGTTGAGGAGGGTACAGCTGCAGTAAGATGCTCCCTCCAAATGGCATGGGACGTGGCTGATTTGACTGGCAGGGTGGTTGCATCAGCAGTGGTCATGAGGCGCCGTGGTTCCTGGTTTCAAACCGTGGGCCTGTCCCAGGAGATTTAGTCCTCCATCCAGGACCTCCCATTTGATGGGAATGAACTCTTTGCAGAGCAAATGGATGTGGGGTTGCATGGACTAAAGGACACTTGGGCCACCCTCCGCTCACTGGGTCTGCATCCCCTGGCAGTCGGTGAGGAAGCAGTTCCATCCGCCCCCGCCTCCAAGGCCTTGGCAGCCTAGAGGTCTGCAAGGAGAAGGGATAGAGACATGAGTTTTAGTCTTCACCACCCTTCCTCCTCTTGCTCACCTGTGCAATCCAGCGTGGTGAAGCATCATGGGGGGCCAGAAGGCACTCATTTTGAGGGTGTGCTCAAGAGCTCAGTCAACTTCCTGGACTTGCCTCATACTTTCCTCAACCACCTATGCCCCTACCATTTGGCCTGGTCATGGGGTGACCTTGGACCTCTGTGTGCTAGAAATTATTTCTGGGCTACATCCTACAATTCTCGCCCTCTCCCCCTTTTGCCATCCCTCTTTGGGAACCCTTCTCACGAGCAACTCCTCGTTCAAGAGATTGAGAACCTCCTGCAACTGCAGGCAGTAGAGGAGGTTCTTTGGGAAATGAGAGGAAAAGGGTTCTGCTCCCCATTATTTCCTAATCCTGAAAGCAAAAGGGCGCCTGAGGCCAATCCTGGACCTGCGGCGCTTCAACAAATCTCTCAAGAAGTTGAGGTTTCACAGGTGGTCTCCCTGGCCTCCATCATCCCCTGCCTTGATCTGGGAGACTGGTACACTGTCCTCGACTTGAAGGACGCTTATTTCCATTTGTCCATCTTGCAAGGGCACAGGCGGTTCCTCTGTTTTATAGTGGGCTGTCACCATTTCCAATTCATGTCACTGCCCTTTGTACTCTTGTTGGCCCGAGGGTGTTCACAAAATATATGACACCAATGGCCGCTTAACTGAGGCGTCGAGGTGTCCAGGTCTACCTGTATCTCGATGATTGGCTCATCAAGGGTAGGTCTCGGAAACTGGTACAAAGGAGCCTCGATTTGGTATGTTCCACCTTCCACGACCTGGGCCTGTTAATAAATGAAAAGAAATCGACCTTAAGGCTGGTACAACGCAGACAGTTCATGGGTCAGTCCTTGACATCACACGAGCCAGAGTCTTCCTTCCAGAGGTCCATTTCCAGGCAATGCTGGACCTGATGTCCCATGTGAAGTACCATCTACTCACCACCGCTCGCACCTGCCTGAGATTGTTAGGCCACATGGTAGCATGTTTGTACATGGTCCGTCATGCTCAGTTCCATTTCTGGCCAATGCAAGCATGGTTGGCGTCGGTCCCCATCAGACACGGTCTAGACCGGGCAGTCATGGTGCCGGATCATATATGGTTGTCCCTGGATTGGTGGTTGACCCCAGATCGGAGTTGGAGGGAGTTCTCTTTGTGGCCCCATTTCCGTAGCTGACTCTGGTTTCCAATGCCTTGGGCCTGGGCTAGGGAGGCCCCCTCGGTGAGCTCAGCACTCAAGGCCTCTGGTCATGGGAAGATCAGTTCCTCCACATGGGCATCAGGGAGCTCTAAGCAATTCGCCTGGTCTGCCAGGTTTTCCTGCCCCACCTGGAGAGCAAAGTGGTACAAGTCCTGATGGACAATACTGTTGCGATTGTATTACATCAACAAGCAGGGCAGAGCCAGGTCTTCGGCCATTTGCCAAGAAGCTCTCCACCTTTGGGGCTTCTGTGTGCAGCATGCCATTCATTTGGTGACCGTGCAACTTCCCAGGGCCAGGAATGTGTTAGCAGATTGCCTCAGCAGGACCTTCTTTTCTCTTGCTCCATCAGGAGGGTGTGATCTTCCAGAGAAGGGGAACTCCCAAGGTGGACTTGTTCATGTCCCATCAGAACAGGAAGTGCTGTGTGTTCTGCTTGATTTTTCGGGGGATGGACAGGGGCTCCCTGTTGGACAATTTTTTTGTTCCCGTGGTCGGTGGTTCTGATGTATGCCTTCCCACCCACAGAGTCCTCATGAAGATCAAACAAGACAAGGTGAAGGTTACCCTGATAGCCCTGTCTTGGCCTTGCCAGCATTGGTTTGGGATGCTGCTGTACTTTTTGGTGGCCGCTTCACTGCAGCTGCCCTTCTGGCTGGATCTGCTGTCCCAGAATCATGGCAGCCTTCTACACCCGAACTTGGCGGTACTGCACTTGACAGCCTGGCTACTGCATGGCTGAATGCAGAAGAACAGGAATGCTCGGCCTGTGCCCAACAGGTTTTGTTGGGTAAAAGAAAGCCCTCCACTAGAACGATTTACCTGGCCAAATGGAAAAGGTTCACTAGCTGGACCTTGGACTAAGGTATTCGGGCCTAACAGGCCTCGCTGCAGGTGATCTTGGACTGTCTTCTGCACCCACTACCTGGTCGTCTAGCCACACATTTACGTTGCATTATGTACTTATCCAGCAGACCCGAGACAATGCTGGCTTCGGTAGAGCAGTGTTGCAAGCCGCACGAGTCTGAACTCCGAGCTCGCCTCTAGGAAAACTGCTTGTGGGTCACCCAGAATGCAATTGACATAAGCAAGCACTCAAAGAAAAAACGGTAACCTACCTTTCATCACTTGTTCTTCGAGATGTGTTCTCATATCCATCCATTACCCACTCTTCTGCCCCTCTGTCGGAGTTGCTGGCAAGAAGGAACTGAGAGAGAGTAGGGCCAGCGACGCCTAATATACTGATGCATCAGTGTGGCACTCCAGAGGGCGCCACAAAAGGCCCTACAGATACCGGTAAGGCAAAAATCTACAATGACTGCATGTGGGGGACACACACACTCTAGAATGGAATGGACATGAGCAACACATCTCGAAGAACAACAGTTACGAAAGGTAAATAACCATTTTTTTCTTGGTGGTGGGCAATGACCCTCTTCAACAGACTCCAAAAAGTTCCACCAGCAATTATAGTTTTTCCTTCTCCCCTGTAGAACACTGACTTGATTTAGTTTTTCTTGTACCAGAATTTCTCACACTTCTTGATAACCAGTTTTACAGGAATCATTCCTCTTCTACCACCTTGCTGATGTTAATTCTAACTGCAACTAGGAGATGAGAGATCCGTTCTTTATGGCTTTTATAAAACTCAGAGTTTTCAGGACCATTTAATAAAAATACTAAGGGGTTACCTAACAGTTGACTGCTTATCTTCCTTATGGAGGCTCCAGTGGCTTTCCAAAATGTCTTAAATATTGGGCACATCTATCATATGTGCAGGCACATAATGTTTTCATAGATCCACTGATTAAGCAGAACAACAAAAGACATCTAAGAAAAGTGTAAATGGTTCCATGTCACATAGGAAGTCAGATTTAGAAACATCTGACATTATTTCAATGTCCTGAGGTACTTTCAAGAAACAAACTGGAATGAAAGAAAATTGTCAACAACCTACTTTTTGCTTCAGAGTAAGCCTCCTGTGCCTAATAGTGACTCAGATATGACTCACTCAGGAATTGATCTGCTATAGCTTGTCAAACAGGTAATTATAACATTAAAAAAATCTTAATTCCACTAAAATGATCCTCCTGTTGAGGTACAAGAAGGCTTTTTTCTTAGTGTACATTAGAAAATAAAATAAAACTGAATAATTCTAGTTCAGTGCGAAGGTTCTTGGCTTACACTCAAGTTTCTTTACATAAACACTGAGGAATAATGCTGAAATTTTCAAAACAAGTGCAAGAAAATTGGATATCCAATCTTATTAGATTTATGTAATAGCTGTAAATGCTTCTACTAGGGAATTTTAAAAAGAACAGGAGTACTTGTGGCACCTTAGAGACTAACCAATTTATTTGAGCATAAGCTTTCGTGAGCTACAGCTCAATTAATCGGATGCATACTGTGGAAAGTACAGAAGACGTTTTTATACACACAAACCATGAAAAAATGGGTGATTATCACTACAAAAGGTTTTTTCTCCCCCCACCCCACTCTCCTGCTGGTAATCAATCTCTCTGGTCACGCGATTACAGACATGAAAGTTGCGATATTACAACAGAAAAACTTCAAATCCAGACTCCAGAGAGAGACTGCTGAATTGGAATTCATTTGCAAATTGGATACAATTAACTTAGGCTTGAATAGAGACTGGGAGTGGCTAAGTCATTATGCAAGGTAACCTATTTCCCCTTGTTTTTTTCTACCCCGCCCCGCCCTCCCTCCTCAGACGTTCTTGTTAAACCCTGGATTTGTGCTGGAAATGGCCCACCTTGATTATCATACACATTGTAAGGAGAGTGATCACTTTAGATAAGCTATTACCAGCAGGAGAGTGGGGTCGGGGGAGTGAAAACCTTTTGTAGTGATAATCACCCATTTTTTCATGGTTTGTGTGTATAAAAAGATCTTTTGTACTTTCCACAGTATGCATCCAATGAAGTGAGCTGTAGCTCACGAAAGCTTATGCTCAAATAAATTGGTTAGTCTCTAAGGTGCCACAAGTACTCCTTTTCTTTTTGCGAATACAGACTAACACAGCTGTTACTCTGAAACCTGTCATAGGGAATTTCAGTGACCGTCGACTGCAATATTTCATCATGCGTTTCATTGAGGTAAAAGGATGGAGTTTTAAAGGAAGTTGAAATGGCAGTATGCCAACTAAGTCCTAATGTGTATGGCTATGACCATTACTATAATGGGTCTGCAGGTTTGATCTGACCTTCCTTTTTCCTCTGAAATTCTTCTAACAGAGCCCCAAAATTTCCATAAATGTTTTACTAATTACAGTTTTTTTCCTCCCTAAATTTCAAGGTTCAAGAAACAAACAAATAAAACCCCTTTCAAATGTCACTAGATCTTCTAGTTTCCAGCACAACAGTCTGTCTCAGACCATAGATTGCTAATCTTAAATCTTATTCTGGATTTGCGGTGCATCTTTTTTTTCTTTCTATAAACTGCAGTAGAAATCCTAAAAGACAGCGTTCTGACCCTACCAACCAAGATGCAAAGAGGCTAAAAGGAGTCAAGAGCAACATAAAGGAGCCAGGCTACCTAATTGCTCTTATGTCATTTTGTCATTTTGAACTTAGAACTCTACTGCTGCTCTGTGTAACCCAGCCTTACCTGTTTTGGTGGTGTCCAAATTGATTTCCATTCCTGGGTACGGGTTCTTTTCAGTGCAAGACCTTCGGCAAAACAGTATCTGTTAGGGCCACTCACCCAGCAACTGTTTTCCCTTGCACAGGATTCTGAGGTTGTAAAGTGGGAAGTGGGCACAACCACACATCTTTCTGACTATCTAGGTACAAGAGTTCAGAGCACACTCAGTATGTCTTAATGTCTTAAATTGCAGCAAGGAAGGTTTAAATTGGACATTAGGAAAAACTTCCTAACTGTCAGGGTAGTTAAGCACTGGAATAAATTGCCTAGGGTGCAATTGCCTTCCCTTGTTGGTTTTCTCCTTTCTTTGCTCCTTTTCATGATAGTCTTAGTATATAATTCACTAGCTTGTTCACCAGCCTTTTTTTCCTTAAAAACAGAAAATCCCCACTTTTCTTTTCTGCTGGTCGTGTTGTTGTGGGTGTCTTCAGAGCACAGCTGACTGGGGCTGCTTCCCCTTTCAATATCAGTTCTGTTAGGTTGATTTTCCCCCCTCTTTCTTGGATCCATCAATTCCACATTTTGATGATTCAGTCATGAAAGAAAACCAGCTTCAAAAGCCTTGTGGTTCATGCAAAGCTGTGTTGTCTGTTACAGATGCCTATATTCAGAGTCTCTGGTGCCTAGAAGAGGGTCACAGCCCAGATGTAATTGATGTGCTTCATCTTCTCCAACTAAACTCGCAAGGATTGGGAAGCACCACCTCAGACTTCTATTGCTGACTCAGTCTAGCACCATTGATACAGAGATTTCTCCGCTGTAAAGGACTGCTCACCAAAATGGCTTAATGACTTGCATAACTGTCTTAAGGAACTTGGTCTCATCCTGGTCAACTGAATCCAATATGGAGCTTGCAACACCAGATTTAATCTGAGAGCCACTGTGTCCTCTTTTGATAAAGATATTTAGGAATCCTGCAGTAGGCTCTGCTTCTCCCCCACACCTCTTGTCAGGGGATCTGTTGCAGATGTACCAGACCCTCTTCAAGCAGGAAAATTCCCCCTCTTTTCTGCATCCTGACATAGACTCAGTGTTAGAGGAGGGGGAAAGTGGATATCATCAAGGGACAGTTTCTCCACCCACCCCAGAGTCCTGCAGGAGAGCCTCCTGGGGGCCTGGGAATATCACTCATTGCTGTGGTTTGTGGAATTTCATGTTCAAAAGTAAAAGTCATAATTTACCCTTTTTCTGGGTGAGGAGAGACAGAAAAAGTCTTACCTGGCCACTCTTATTGTTCTCCTACTTGGAGTTCCCCAAAAAGATAGGTCTTGCCCCACACTTTTTGTCTTAAAACTAAACTATGTACATCATTGCCTGCCTGTCTATTTATTTTAGCTGTGTCAATCACTATGATATGGAGGCATCAAGCAACAACACGCCACATTATCACATCAAATACTACTTCTGAGGGCATTCTGTGCCAAAACATTAAAAATTCTGCACCAAAAATTAATATTCTGTGTACAGTATTCTGCAGAATTTTAAGGTTTTATTTGTCAATAAATAAATGCAGAGACTCCAGCATAGCAGTAGGAAGCACAGACCACTGGCTGCACGAAGGTGGGAGATCACCCTGCAGCACCTCCACCCTTTGGACACAGACTCAATGGTGAGGCTACACACAACCCTGACACAGCACAAGGCCTGCCTTGGAAACACCCTGCCCCTCTGCACCAGGTGCACCAGGTGTGGGGCAGGCAGCCTCAACTAGGCAGGATCCAAGTTTGGAGGGGTTCAATGTGGGGGGATCCAAGTGTGGGGTGAGAGGATTCTGTGTGGGACAATCTGGGTGCAGGCAGCTTAGTGGGGAGTCTAAGTGTGGGGGATCTGGATGCACGGAGGCTTGTTGCGGGGGGGTTTCAGGTGCTGGGGCAATGGGACTCTGTAGGGGCTTTCAGGTGATGGTGGTTGGGGTTCAGCGGACGGGTCTGGGTTCCAGAGTCTCAGGGTGAGGATCTGGGTGCTGAGGAGGGTGTGGGGCTCGGTGGAGTGGGCATCTATGTGCAGTCATGGGGGTCTGAATGTGATGACTCAGGGTGGTGCAGGGGGTGGGGCATCAGGGTGGGGGTTGAGTGCAGGGAGATCAGTGGTCTGGGTGCAGGGGGGCTCCAGATGCAGGGGTTGAGTTTCAGTGAGTTGGGGTTCAGGTATAGAGGGCTAGAGGAATTCTGGATGTACTGGGGAAGGCTTGGCAGAGGTGTGTGGGTATGGGAGGTCTGTATGCACGGTAGTTGGGTGGATAGGGGAGCAGCTCCCCTCACAGCTGCCCCTCCCCCCACAGCTGAGGAGCGATGGGGGCAGGAAGCAGGGAAGGATGCTGAGCTTCCTGCAGCTGGGGGAGGTTTCTGGGCGTGTGTCTGACACAGCCCCAGCCACTCCTTGGAAGGAAGAGGAAGTCCCGTCCTCTTCTGCCTCCAGCCCAGCTGGGACTAGCAGCTGATCCCAGCTCAGGGGTAGAAACCACTGGCTGGGGCGTCACAAGCCCTGAAGTGATTTACCTCTCTGCTGGCTGCCTGAAATGATGTACCTGTGCAGCTAGGGAGTGGTGCGCGACTGCTTTTGGAGCTTCCCTTGCTTCCCCGCAGAAAAATGACTTCCTGACAGGGAAGCAAAAGAAATCTGGGGGGGACATGAATTCTGTGCACGTGTAGTGGTGTGGAATTCCCCCAAGAGTAAAGTACGGATGGGGAAAATGCACAATTGACCATTGCTGCATCTTGAGGATCTAGCAGTATCTTCCAATTGTAAATCTGTGAAACTGTAACAGGAGGTGTGCTTGTGCTAATTGAATGAAGGAGTTGATAGAATCACTGCCATAATTTTCAGTTATCTTCTCCAGTTTTTCAGTATTACTTTATATGAAGTGATACACCTGTATAACAAAACGATAGTACTTCAAACAGAATCAGTTGCTGTAGTATATGGCCTTTATTACATCATGTTGTAAGCCCTGGGTGTATTTCATATGACATAGTCCTATTCTGTAGGTTCTTAGAATATAAGCTCCTCTCCTTGAACGCATACCTTGTTGTGGTGGAGTGGCTTGTGTTTCTCAATGACCCTCAGAAGTATGTTGTCCTGAGTCTTGTACTCCTGGTAGGGCCACCCTTGGCGAACAGCTCTGAGGTGAGATTCCAGATGAAGTGGGGTCCATACTTCTCAAGACCCCATAAGTAGAACAGATTTATTTGAGGACTTGTTATTTCTCTGTGGTTGTGACGATGGATGAGGGCGGCAGGAGGAAGGAGACCTCTGGTTGTCTCGGACTTCCCTGCCACTGGGTTCAGTGCTCCTTCCTCTCAAGTTTTGTGAGATTGCTGCCTACACACCAGCTTCCCCATATTAAGATTTCACACGTAGGCCTTTGCCAAGGGTGTTAACATCTCCTACTAACAAAGTCTGTGCTGATGGATGAGTGGTGGTGAGGACAGCGATCTCTGGGATCATTCTACACACGGGCGGTGGCTGCATGTTGGTCATCTTGCGCTCGGGCTTGTGAGACATAAGCGCAATTCGGCAGCTGCAGCCACGACTGAGCAGTCCTTTTTAGGATCCCCTCTGCTCATCCTGAATGGGGAAGGGCCTAGAAAAGGTGCCCTGAACATAAGCTGTCTCAGACTCCCACCCCTACCCTGTCTGGATGGCCATGACCAACGTAATCACTCTATCTACGGTCAGAACACACAAAGTAATAAAGTTTGCTGCTTAGAATGTTCGCACTCTCATGGATTCCCCAAACAGTGACTGTCCTAAAGGAATTGTCATAATAGCTAGAGAACTTGCAAGATATGTCATCAGTAATGCTGCCCTAAATGAGACACGTCAGGCAGATGAAGGCCAACTGAAAGAAGATGGAAGTGGCTATAACTTCTTTACGGAAAGGAAAGCCATCTGAAATTCTTGGGGTTGGTTTTGCCACCAAGAACAGGATTGCTAGCCAGTTTTTAGAACTCCCTCTGGGTATTAACAAACATCTCCTGACTCTTCGTCAAGCTGAGTAACAACCAGTATACCATGGGTATCAGTATGTGTGCTCCCATACTTGATAATAATGAAGACAACAAGGAGCAGTTCTAGTATGCTCTTGATGCTATCCTCATTGCCACAGCCAAGGAAGACAAGCTTATCCCCATGGGTGACTTCAGTGGAAGAGTTGGGTGACAGCCCAAGCTCTGGAGAGGCAGCATTGGGAAAGAAGGAGTGGGGAAAGTTAACTCTAACAGCATTCTTCTGCTCAGCTGATGTGTGGAGCATGATTTGCTTATCACAATACCATCTTTAGACAGAGGGACAAATATAAGATCACTTGGAAACACCCATGTTCTGAACACTAGCATCTTCTTGACTACATCATCGTCAGAGCCTGTGATCATACTGATGTCCATATTACACAAGCTATGAGAGGTACAGATGATTACTTGGTCAGATCAATCATGAACATGCAGCTTGCACAACAACACTGTAAACCTGGGGTTCTTAACCTTTTTCTTTCTGGGGCCCAACCAACATCTAAAAAAATTTAGTGCCACAACTGTTTTTCTGCATATCCAGTAGATTAAAAGTCAGGGTTGGCGTTAGGGGATAGCCAGCATGGCAATTGCCCAGGGCCCCACACCAAAAGGGGCCTCGTGAAGCTAAGTTGCTCTGGTTTTGGCTTTCAGCCCTAGGTGGGGCTCAGGTTTCGGCTTTTTTGTCCTGGGCCCCAGCAAGTCTAATGCTTGGCTCTCTGGTTTATTTTGGTGGACCCCTGAAACCTGCTCGTGGCACCCCCAGTGGACCTTGGACCCCTGGTTGAGAACCACTGCTGTAGACGAATGCAGAAGAAATTTAACATCAGGGTATTTCAGAATCATGCTAGTTGCGAGACTCTTCAGCAGCGCCTCGGTGGCGAGGCTCTCTGGCCCTCCTGACAACATCAGTGACATCCAACCATGTTGGGAGGAGTTCAAGACCATTATTCACAAGGCATGTGCTGAATTGATGTGGATACTCCACTCACTGCCATCAGGATTCATTTAATGAGAATGAGGAAATCCTAGTATTTTTTCATCAGAAGAGAAGCACACTTTGCACTTGGCAAAATGAATCCCCTAACCAGCAAAAACGAGAAACTTACCAGTTTTAAAGCTGTAGTTCAAAGGAGGCTGCGTGACATCAAGAATCAGTGGTGGCAAGCAAAGGCCATGGAGATCCAGAGCTGCTCTGATCATCATGACTTGAGAATCTTTTTTTCAAGCAACAAAAGCCATCTACAGGCCAAGTTCAAACGGCACAACCGCTCTGCGATTCCAGGACAGCTCCACCCTTCTCCACCCAGTATAGTCCCCAAGCAACGTTGGAAGAAGCATTTTGAGATTCTATTGAACTGCGAATCTGAAGTCTCAGCTGCCACCTTCGAGTCCATTCCTCAGCATCCAGTAATAGACCCTCTTGTTGACCCACCATCTTCCGAGGAAGTTTGACGTGCCATCACTCATTAGAAACAAGGCGCCAGGCTCAGATGGTATCCTGGAGGTGGTCTTCAAAGTTTTATGCAAAAACGTAATCAACTTCTTGTTAGAATTTGGGTTAATGAGGAAATTCTGCCTGACCTAAAGAGTGCCAATATTGTGCCCATTTTTAAGAAAGGGGACAAGTCAGTGTGTGGGAATTACTGAAATATTGCCCTTGTCTCCAGGAAGATCCTTGCTCAGATCCTTTTGAACCATCTCCTCCGTTTTGCAGAAGACATCCTTCTTGAATCCCAGTGTGGTTTCAGACTGTCTTTGGGCACCACCAGTGTGAATTTTTTTTGTTGCAGGACAGATCCAAGAGAAGTGTAGCAAAGATGTCTAGCCATTGCTTATGGCATGTATTGACCTAACGAAGGACTTTGATTCCATCAATCATGAAGCGTTAAGGAAGGTGCTCTCTAGGTTCAGTTGTCCATTGAATTTCAGTCGCATTCTCAGGCTACTTCATGATGGGATGATCGCCACCGTCCCCTGTGACCATTCACCATCCGTACTGATGTCAAGCAGGGCTGCTTTATTGCCCCAACCCTTTTTTCCATCTGTCTTGTCGTGAGCTTGATTCTTATTCATGACTGCCTTTCTTCTAGAATTGGGATTGTCACATGAGCGGCTAGCTCTTCAACCTGCGGTGTCTTCACTTTAAAAACTAAGGTCACCAGGATTGTTACTGACCTTCAGTATGTAGAGGACCATGCTCTCCTTGCACACACAGAGGCTGACTTGCAATCCACCCTAGATCTTTTCTCAGGTGCCTATTATAGTCTGGGACTTTCCTTCAACATTGGGAAGACTAAGATGCTTCACCAGCCTAGCCAGCACAAATTGTCCCCCTTCTCCCACAAATTGTCATAGGTGGTGAACCTCTGGAAAATGTTGAGCATTTCCTTTACCTTGGTAGCCATCTCTCCCAGACAGCCAATCTTGATGTGGAAATGGAACACTGGACGTACTGGCACAACCTATCCTTCGGAAAGTTGCTCTGTCATGTCTTTTTATTGACCAAGATCTGAGGACAAAATTCACAGAAACAGCATTTTATAATTAATTAAATAAAACTAGCATAAATGAGATGGACATAAGAAGAAAGCTTGTCCAAAACAAGTTTTACATTTAAAACTGATTGATTTATTGAACAAAGGAAGTATTATGTGTAGTTAGTAAATTGAACTGATTGTTTCTTGTTACCATTCCTTCAAGATTTTAGAATTAGTAAATCTCATCTTTTCACAGCTTGCTTTTATTCCTGTACTGGAAGAGGTAAACAAGCTTTCCTGCATTTTTAATTCTCAATTGTTTTCTCAATTCTGAATAATTTAGTCATTGAACTGAACTAGTTGACATGGGGGAAAAAATGATCTGCACCTGCAGAAGAGGTTACTGCTGTCAAAAGCTGGTTTAGCACTTCAGCCAATTCTGGCTCTAGGTGCCAGGCCAGTGACTTCCCCCCAGTTCAGTGGTTTAAGTTTATTTAAAACTTTGGGACAAATGTGCTACTTGAATATTTATGTAATGCAGATTGACAACCAGGGAGGATTTGATTTAAATCAAATCATGATTTAAATCACTACTCAGGAAGACTTGATTTAATCATGGTTTTTTACATAAAAGTGCATTCTTGTTGGTTGTTATAACCTTAATACATATTCTTCAGAACTCCGAGATAGATGTAGGTTTCATTTTTAGAAGGTGCACGTTCTACATTTTTAAACAGTGACTTATTTTGAAAACTTCAGATTAGTTTTACAGCTATATCAGAAAATGAATGATTGTTTGGTTATTTCATTTACCAAAGGTAATTGAAACAGATATTTATGACGTCATTGGGACGTTAACTATCTCCAATTCAACAGGTTAATCATTAGTATTTGGAGGATTTTCTTGCCATGCTGTATTAGGAGAACATCACCAGACAAACAGATATTTTAAATTGTTTTATTTAGCTTAAACAACAACGTTAAGTATTCTGGATTTTTTTTCTTCAACAGGAAACATTATAATATTTTGACAAAACAAGCATATGTCTCTCGCTTCTCACATTTATCTCCAAACTTCTTCTCTTTGTCCAGATCTATTCCACCCCCAACAATCTTCTATTAATTGAACTTTTTGAAACTTTGCACTTTTAGAGAGAGGTAAGGGATGGACTCCATGTACACAAATTTGCAGAGGGACAATAGAGTTGAGGTCTGTTATTTCTCACGTCTATTCTCTCTCTCATAATATATAACATTTTTGCTGTTAACAAGCCTGTTACCTCTGGAGACACAAATCCACTGTTTGAGAACTGCAAGACTAAGCACCGCTGATGGTCTCTTCTAGACTGAGCACTGTGTCCCAGGGGGTAGATAGAAAGATTAACCTAAATAATCTATACAGAAGCCTGTGGAACCCCATAAGATTGGGTCCCTAATCCGTGAACTGTTGGAACTCATTTACAAAACGTTTCTTAAACATTACATGAATATATTCTCATACTATAGAATTCAAATTTATAATCCCTATTCCATGATGAGATATCTTTGAGCTATAATATATCTTTAGATAGGTTTTTTCCCTCAAAAAGCATTTTATCAAAAAAATCCAATTTAAATAAAAAAAATTCTATTTTTAATTTTTTTTAATCATTGATTTTTATCCACCCTGTTGATAACATATTCAGATGTGAACAATTTTAAATAGTTTTATTTTTAAACAAGAAAATGTGTTTAATGTAGATTACAAAATCTGATTTTCTTTTAAATTTTAAAAAAATCATTGACATTTATGTGCCCTGGATGGAAGGAGTTCAGAAAAGAGAAATCAAAATTATGATTATCTGGTGGAACTGAGTTGTAAAGAAAGATTAAATAAAATGACGAGGGGAGATGCGAGAAGTCTACAGAACTCGTGCTGATTTGCACCCATTGTAATTCTTTTTGGTTAATAGGTTTCAGTTATGCCTTTAGGGAACTTGCACATATTGAGCCCAGTCAGGCTCTGGGAAGTATTGTTGAAGGAGGTACAATACCTCTTGGAGTTCCCCAGAAGATAGGGAGAAGTGGCCACTACTATGTATCCTGAAGGCATTAAGTGTAAACTCTGCTCATTGACTACGGAGACATAGCTGTGTCTCGTCATCTGTTTTGTACTCCTGGGAGAATTCTGTGCCACTGAATGGGTGCAGAATGCATGACCCTGGCAAATTTCTTTGCTTCCTTGTGGAAAAATGACTTTGCTTCCCTGTAAGAAAGGGAAGCTGCAAGAGCAGTCATGCACCACTCCCTAACTGTGCAGGTACATTGTTTCAGGCACCTGGAGCAGTCAGTGGAGAGGTAAATCACCGCGGGGCTGGGGACACCCCAGCCAGTGGCTCCAACCCTGAGCCAGGATCAGCTGCTAGTCCCAGCTGGGCGAGAGGCAGGAGAGGATGGGACTTTCTCTTCTCCTGCAAGGAGTAGCTGGGGCTCTGTCAGACCCACCCCCAGAAACCTCCCCCAGCTACAGGAAGCTCAGTATCCTCCCCTGTTTCCTGCCCCCATTACTCCTCAGCTGTAAGGTGAGGGGTCACTGTACAGGGAGCTGCTCCCCCATCCACCCAACCCCCATGCATCCAGAGCTCCCATACCCAGACACCCCTGCCAGGCCTCACCCCGTACATCCAAATCCCCCTTAGCCCTCCATACCCAAACCCCACCCCATTGAACCTCAGCCCTTACAGCTGAAGCCCCCTGTAACCAGATGAACCTCCACTGATCTCCCTGCACTCAAACTCCCACCCTGATGAGCGATACCCCCTGCACCATGGTGAGCCCCCCACATCCAGACCCCCATGCCACTGACCTCAATTAGCTGTACCTAGACTCCTACCCCACCAAGCCCCGCTCCCCCAGCACGCAGACCCCCCTTGTGAGAGCCCCCCACTCCCAGACCCCTCCGGTGAGCCCCAACCACTTTTGCCTAGAAGTCCCTGCAGAGTCCTATTGCCCCTGAATTTAGAACCCCCCCAACGAGCCTCTGTGCATCCAGATCCCCCCACACCTATACCCCGTACTGAGCGGCCTGCACCCAGATTGTCCCACACAGAAACTTTTCACCCCACACTGAGCCCCTCCACACTTAAATCCTGCCTGCCCCACACCTGGTGTGCCTGGCGCAGAGGGCCAGGGCCCCAGGATGTTTCTGGGGCAGGCCCAGGCCTTGTGCTTTGTCAGGGTCGGGTGCAGCCTCACCACTGAATCTGTGTGCCTGGGGTGAATGGTGGAGAGGCTGCAGGGTGATCTCCCACTTTTGTGCAGCCAGTGGCCTATCCGCCCCACTGCCATGCTGGAGCCTCTGCATTTATTTATTAACAAATAAAACTTGCAGAATTTTTAATTTTGGGGGAAAGAATGCCCTCAGGAGTACTTTTGGAGTGACTGAGTCTCATAGTATTAACGTGGAGCTAAGTTCCCTCTAAGCTGTGCGGCTGCGCAACAGGCTATCAAGGGCTGTGCAGGCAGGGAGAGGTGCCTCTCCCCTGGCCCCGGCTGGGCGAGAGGCACATGGCCCTGGCCCCAGCGCTGCTGCATCGAGAGAGGGCTGGCGGGTGTCCTCTCTCCCTACTGCAGGCCCGGGGCAGCCTGCACCGCCAGCCAGAGCCTTCCTCCTCCTGCACTCCAACACTCTGGTCCAGCTGTGCCAGAGCCCCCTCCCACACTCTGAACCCCTCAGCCCCACCCTGCCACACATCACCTCCATATTGGTACACATAACAAAATTAATTCTGCACATGGATGTAAAAAATTAGAGGGAACATTGACATGGAGCTGTCATTATTTATGGGATCTAGCTTGCTCTTCTCTCTGATTTGGTCCTGCGTCAGGGATGAGTGTGGGCGTGTCCGTGCATGGCTCTCCTTGCTCCTCCCTGGGGTGTAGAGAAGAAACAATCCTTAAGCACTCTGAAGCACAAGTGCTGCAACTGCAGCTGATCCTTCATAGCACATGTAAAGTGGTAGAAGATTCCTTGCCTTGTGCACAGACATAAAGGCGAAACTGAATCTGGTCCCAAACAAATATGATACGATATAGATTACAATCTGCTAGTACTCCAAATGACAATCTATCTTCAGTTTTGGTTGCCTTAAGTAAAAAAGAATTCAGCGCAAACTGAAAAGTGTCAAAATATTAGTAATATGGCAGGGCTTAACTATTGTGAGCAATTGAAAAGACTGATATTGTTTAGCCTGGAAAGGAATGTAACTGAAGTTTTCTACATATCCAGCATAGTTTTGATCTGCCTATTTTATCCTTTTACACAAGGGTAGACTTATTGAAATTAAAATATAGTCATTTGGAACCAGTAAAAGAGCCTGCATCGCACAGCAAAAAGGTTCTTGTCCATCTGTTCTGTAGAATTTAGTGCAGCTGAACAAAATAGCTTTTGAACCTTCCTTTTTTTTTTTTTAAGGATTTGATTTACATTTCTAGCTAGTAGCTCCACCCACTTGGATCCTCTTTCAGTGGTGTAGGATTTTGACATTCAAAGGAGCCAAAATAGGTTTGCCCATTGGTGCCAATTTTGAAAGCTCTTCCAGACCTTCCCATGCAGTAAATCCCAATCATTCCGGAGACGTTATCTTTACAAATTAGTAACACTTGATTCAGTGCTTGATTCAGGCACTGGTCTGGCTGTCTTGCACTGCCTGGACAACACAGAGCAGCTGGGTGGAGGGCTGAGCATGTGGCCCATATTCCTTAAGCCTCTGCTTGTTTTCTACCAAGGTGCAGCTTTCTGCTGTCTCAGCATATAACCTTCCAATTGATACCTCCTGTCCTCAGTGACCCACCATCATAAGATTCCTTAAAGGACAGGTGAAGGTATGCTCATCAATTTGTGAACCTGTGTTGATATGGAATCTCAGCCTGGCATCTTGAAGTTAAAGAACTCACTCTCTAATTTTTTATTATATTCTTTATTTCACTTGTCACTAAAGAAAGCAGTTTTTAAAATCAGTCACACCTGTTAAGATTGGGTGAACCGCAAGTTTTAATAGTTGATCTTCCGTTCACTGCATAACGTGTATAACACATAACGACAAAGTTGTCCAATGTCCTCATGCCAAATGTATATGAATAGTGATGCATGAAATTCACCTAATTCAGGCCATTAATTTCTCTATATTTTTCCCAAAGCTTCACTCTCACTAGAAAATTCTAAGGTCTATAGCACAGATGTTTCATCTTGACAGGACTAAGATATTTGGGAAGTCCACTAAACATTTTATGCCCTTGGTAATGCCGACACAAAGCCATTCCCACGCAGCTTTTATCAAAGTGATTCAGAGTCTGCCTTGATACCTGTTGTTATTTAGTCTGGCTGTCAGTATCTGAATATCTTAAGAGCCCACTCTACTGCCTCATGCCTTTGCAATGTTTCCATCCTAGAAATCTGTATGACTGCTACCTTCAGTCTTGTACACACATTTACACAGCACTGCTCTTGCAATTTAGCATCTCTACGTGATACTTATTTTGGGAAGCTTTGTCTTGTGGTCCTTTGTTTAACTATAATATTTTAGCCTACCTATTTTGGAGTTCTGATAATTGTTAAACTTCCACAACTAGTAATATGCAGGGGTAATTGTCAGAAAGATTACTTACCAGTAACTGTAGAATAAATGTATATATTTTCTTACTGTATTGCCTGTAACTATTCAGACTATCTGCGCACATTCCCCTCTTCTGGGAGTTCTCTATCATGAGACATTATAGTTTACTAAAAGGAACTGAGATGATTAGGATCATAACATGCTTTAATAACTGAACATTTGGTGTTGTGTGAGGGTGCTTGTGCAGCCCAGTGAGCACTACTTTGTGCGAAATTCCAAAAGCTCAGCAGTACTGGGGCACCTATGTATAATGGTGAATATGCAGTGTTAATACAGCCAAAGAACTACAGTTACTGGTGAGCTTCCTTCTTGTATTAAGGCTATAAGTACCATTCTGTGCATGGTTAGAACCATAGCCATTCAGATTCCTCCTTTTGTATTTTCCCATGTTATAATGAAAAGTAAGGCTAAACTCACTGTACTATTTTATTTATTTATTTACTAGAAAATAGCAGTGTGAAAATAACACCAACAGGAACCCTAATATTCAGACACTTCAAATACGACATGAGTGGAATTTACACTTGTTCCCTCGTTTTTAAACCAACTGCAGAGCAGGCTGAAAAAAACTATTTGCTCAAATATGTTATTTATGGTAAGAGATCAAAACAGTTAATTTACAGTACAAAAATGTTTTTTCTTTCACTTTTAAAATGTATGTTGATGTTTTGAAATTCTGATAAGCCTGCTTAATTTAATTCGAGTAGAGTTGCAGAATTCTGTACATCTCTCAATAATTTGCTGTTAATTGTCACTAACCAGAGAATTCATGGAATGTCATTTTCAGTGCCGTAAAGGAAATTTTCTGGTCTTTTGATTGAGAAATTGTTAAGCATGGCTCTCTGCTTTTAAAAAGAGACATGGAACATAATTGGAAAATAGAAGATTGAAAAACTGGGTGGGTGAAAATTCTTAAAAACTATGCCAAAGTAACTTCATTTCATGCTGAATTATTCCTTTGGAGATTTATTTTAATGTCTTTTTTACCTCCTATTCCTGGGACTCCAGGAGAGTCACTAGGACACACTTTACACCAATGTAAAGCTCTGATTCAGTTTTGTTTTTACATTGTTGACAAGTAAGTTCTGCTCTTCTGAGTGAATATTGTGTAATGAAATATAAAGTGTTAGCATTTTTTGAACGTGCTAATTCTGCTTCACTATTCAGAGTAAATTTTGTTGCATAATATAGCAGAATGCCCCATGATTCTACTGAAATACAAGTATTACAGATAAAATTACATTTCTTCATTACTCTTTTCTTCTCTTAGGGCGTGATTCTACTCCAACTGAAGCCAATAGCAAAACTGCTGTTGACTTCAGTTGGAGCTAGGTTGAAGCGAGTGTTAGCTGAGAAACATTGAGTAGAACAGAATAAGCCAAATTAATTCCTGATTTTAAATTCACCTGAATTTGGCCCACTATCTCCAACCTTAAAAAAGAAGTCTGATTGTTTTAGTAGTTTGTCAACTTGCTGAACATAGCTGAAAAGGGGGAACTTCTTTTCAATTTTATTTTTTCATGATCAAAATTTTCATGAAAAATTTATTGTTTCCAGCATGTTTTCCAGTGTTATCTTCCAGTCTTGTTACAGCTTGCTTGTTCCCCACAACAAGGCTCCAATCTAAATATTAGAAAGCGAAATGTACAGGGCTTCCAGAATATATGGGACCTGGGCACAGAAGCAGATGTGGTCTCCCAATGTACAGGAATAATTTATACATAAATGTATTAAAATACATGATGGTATGGCTTAAAAAATTTCAGAATGAATATGGGATACTGCATTATAAACAAGCAGTGAACTGTCTAGTGAGTTATCTTTAAATGGGTAGCAATACACCATCATGTAGTCTGTATGGCATTGTATTTTAACTCGGCTACCTGATTTCTCTACTGTCTCCACATTCTCTTTTCCCTTGTCATGTACTCTTCGTATCCCTAATTTTCCCCTTCTCCCTTCCTTCATTCTCTATTGCTCTGACACCTCCCTGCTTCTTTTTCTTTAGCTTGCATTATTCCTCTGTCTCCTTGTGATCCATCCATTTAATATCTGACCCCTACTGTCATCTTGACCCCCTTCACCATGAGCAAGACTGTGATTGTGGGGAACTAGGGGTAGCTAACTTCAATTCAGTACAGATTGCAGCAGAAGATACTCTCCTCACCTCCCTCTGCCGTATCAGCTATTCAGCAGGACCCGCAGAGACTGATCTAGAGGGACATGTTGTTGAGCCACTACTCAGTTGCTAGAGCTCTCTTATATCTCATTTTGGGGGACAGGAATCAATCCTGAAGCTTTTTTGGTTGTCACTAGAAAGGTGCAAAATACTGTATTATAATTATATATTATTGAATGCAGTGCCTGTGACGATAAATTGCACCTCATGTTGAATTGTCTTCTGAAACTGCTATTGTCCTTAGGTTCCTTTATATTTTTAAGCACTTATACTATAGTCTCTTCATTTCTTGAAAGTGAAACAAAAATGTATAGGGGCGTTGTCCTTGTTAGGATATGTTTTGCAAAATGAAAGGTGATATTTATCTATGGAAACAAACAGGAATGATGAATTATAAAGTATTTTCCATTGTTCTCTGACACATGAATCCTTCATTAAAATTTTAGTGGGGATGTAAATCAATTTTGTTTATGAACTACACAAAAATGCGTTCTCTTTAACTTTAACCTTCATGTTTAAATGTGCATCTCTCAGTATCTTGTATTTTCTTTCACCTGCAGCTTATTCTGATCCTAACTTTTACTATGAGTTTACAGCCCGGTATCATGCAGCCCCCTGCAACAGTATCTACAATATTTCTTTTGAGAAGAAGTTGCTTCAAATACTAAGCAAACTTGTCATTGAACTTTCTTGTGAGGTTACTTTACTCAAGTCAGAGTGCCATCATGTGAAAATGCAGAAAGCAGGTCTACAAAATGAAATCTTCTTTACTTTTACAGGTAAAAATTATCGATCTTTTAAAGATTGCTTAGTGTTTTCATGGTGAAGCAAAGTTTATATCCTGGATTATCTTCACTATTCCTATTGAAAGCATTTTACATGTTTAATTCATAAAGAGTTATCTAGATTGTAACAAAACACACAAAAATAATTTACGTGGTAAATCCTTGTAAAAATTATGAAACTTCAGATGTCTGACTCCAAAAAATATCCTTCACAATAGCCCACAAACCAAGTTAGGAGCTTTTATGCATTGGTGGGGCCTCCTCTGGAGTACTGTGTCTAGTTTTGGGCCCCACAGGATGGGGAAGGATGTGGAAAAATAGGAAAGAGTCCAGCAGAGGGCAACAAAAATGATTAGGGGGCTGGAGCACATGATTTTGAGGAGAGGCTGAGGGAACTGGGATTATTTAGTCTGCAGAAGAGAAGAATGAGGGGGGATTTGATAGCTGCTTTCAACAACCTGAAAGGGATTCCAGAGAGGATGGATCTAGATTGTTCTCAGTGGTAGCAGATGACAGAACAAGAAGTAATGGTCTCAAGTTGCAGTGAGGGAGGTTTAGGTTGGATATTAGGAAAAACTTCTTCACTAGGAGGGTGGCGAAGCACTGGAATGGGTTACCTAGGGAGGTGGTGGAATCTCCTTCCTTAGAGGTTTTTAAGGTCAGGCTTGACAAAGCCCTGGCTGGGATGATTTAGTTGGGGATTGGCCCTGCTTTAAGCTGGGGGTTGGACTAGATGACCTCCTGAGGTTCCTTCCGACCCTGATATTCTATGATTCTACCCACAGACACAATTATTTAGTTGGTCTTATCATAGAGTGAGATTGTGACCCCTGAGGCATGCCCACATAGGGAAGTAAAGGGATATAATATGCCCCCTTAATATATTGTGAGGAGCAGTGCATTGGGAGAGCAGCTACTGTGTGACTGTTATTCCCCCTCCTACGCATATGTGTGGAGGAAGGGAGGCCATGGTCGAAGAGTTAGCAAAACCATTCCACTGTGTCCCCCGCCCATCTCCCCACACACCACCACTCAGCCCTCTGGGGAAGTAACCTGTGCCAGGCCTGTGGCTGGTGTGTGGATTTTCCCTGAAGTAAGGAGGGACCACTGTGTGACTGAGAGTCACAGTACAGTTCCTGTTCTGCTCCTGGTGGCAAGGTTTGTGACAAAGCTTTAATAATCTGTTTAACAGTCTGCTACTGTTTTTATCCCCAAATTAACTGGGTGTGAGGGATAGTGGATTGAAGAGCCCTAAATCACAAATTGAAGAATCCATCCCTCTGCCTCCAGTGTGCTTCAGCATAGTTGTGTTGGAGCAAAATCATTTTGCTCCAGCTTTACTCCATTTTCCGTTATTTAGCATTGAGTGGAGAGCTGTGGAAATAAGAGTATATTACATCACCTTTAGAATGTATATTTTTATCAGGAAAAATTGTCAAGAATTGCTAAGCTACCTGAAACTATCACCAAGAGATGAGAAAATGATACCTATCCTAATTGATTCCCCTTCTTTGGCCCAGGCTCCAAGCACATGGCCAAGAGGGAACTTATACAGCATAAAGTTACAGCTCCTGCAGGGGCATTACAAACAGCCCCTGCAGAACAGCTATGGAGATACAAGTTGCCTCCTATGTTCCTTTCTTATTATAGCTGATGAATGAGCTTCCAGCGGTTGCTGTACTGGCTGGCTGCCTCAGTTATCTTGCATATCTTCTAATTTGACAGCTGTCCATGTAATTTCTCCTTAAAATTCATTGGACAATTAAATCCTGTAATTAACAAAAGAAATTTTGTCCAGTACTACTCCAGGTGGCTCCACACTATTTCCAGTGGTGAGCTGGAGTCAGTTTGTGCGAACCGGTTGTTAAATTTTGAAACAGTTTTAGAACCGGTTGTTAAAAATTGTTACGGCTCCCTGAGCTCCCAGCTAGGGAGGCTCCCCCAGTCCCTCCCATGGCTTCCCCCCCTCACAGAGCCTCCGTGTGCTGTGCTGCTGGCGCCAGCGCTCTGGACCACTCCTGGGCGGCTCTGCAGCTCCTGCCGCTTTGAGCGGCCTGGTACGGGGGTGGGGCTGTGAGCTCCAGTGGGCCATGCGACATCCATACACGCTTGCCCTGAGCAGCATGGTAAGGGGGTTGGGCCGGGGTTGGATAGGGGGCGGAGGTTCGGGGGGGGGGGGGCGGTCAGGGGATGGGGTGGGGGGCGTTGGGTAGGCTTGGGAGTTCCGAGGGTCTGTTGTGGTGGTGGATGGGGTCGAGGCAGTCAGAGGGACAGGGAGCAGGGCAAGTTGGGTAGGGGCGGGGTCCTGGTGGGCAGTTAAGGTGGGGGGTCTCGGGAGGGGGTGGTCAGGGGACAAGGAGCTGGGGGGGTTGATGGGTTGTGGGTTCTGAGGGGGGCAGTCGGGGGCAGGAAGTGGGTGGGGGTCAGATGGGGGCGGGGACAGGCTGTTTGGGGGGGCACAGCCTTCCCTACCTGGCCCCCGATACAATTTAACAACCCCGATGTAGCCCTTGTGCCAGAAAGTTTGCCCACCCCGGTCTAGTTTATTATTTTATTAACAGGGGTTGCACTTGCCTCATTCATTATGTTGATATGCATTTAATAAAGCAATACTTTGTTTCTATTGTAATACACATGTAAAATTTTTTTTTATTGTTAAGTATGACTCCCAGTGACTCAATGCATTGCCACTTCTTATGGAGAAAGGTACAAAAAATACATAATGTGGCACATCCCTTAAATCAGAACTTTTTATAGGGAACCGGTTGTTAAGATTTTGGCAGCTCATCACTGGCTCTTTCCTAACTGTTACAAATCTGTCTCACAAGAAAATAAGACTCAGAGGGCTAGATCCACAAAGGTGCAAAAAATTAGATTCTGAAAACCCCCATGCAGCTGCTGCCTAACCGTGTAGACTCCTAAAATCCTGTGCACCTAGCATTCTGCTGGTGGATATGTGTAAAATCTCTTACGTCCCAATGGATCTGCAAATTAGGCATTCCCCTCCTATATCATCTGCACATCATGGTCCAGTACGTGTCCCTGGAGGAGGAGATGGTGGTAGTGTCCCCTCCAACCACTTGACTACAGGGTATAGAACTCACAGAGGATGTAAGAGGCCTGGATACAAATCCCTATACTTCCTAATGTAGAGCAGAAACTTAAACCCAGATCTTCCTTTCTCTAAACCCTGAGCTATGTGGTATTTTGGGGTGAAGCTCAGTCTTTCTTTCACTTTTTGTAAAATACATAAATATTCATTGGGTCAGGGAGACAGAGAATGACTGACTAGTTACGGTACTCTCCTGGAGTATGGGAGACCCATGTTCAAGTCCCTGTTCAACAGCAGGCTGAATGAGGTTTTGAGCCTGTGTCTTCCCCAGTTGGGGTGAATGCACTAACCACAGGGGAGGGAGGGCAACAGGCCCCACCACCACCACTTTTTGCATGAAAGGACTGCCTTGGTTTAGGCACCTAACTCTGGTAGAATGTTCAAGCAGAGGGAACCTCAAGCAGAGGGACGTGCCACCAATTAGGTGGGTAACTCATTTTGAGGGGTGGTGCTTAGGCCCTGCCACCCTCCCCAAAATTTGCTATTGGCTAGCTTAGGTAGCTTTCTATTCAGTATGCTGACTTTTGTGAATCCCATTCTTAGGCCCCTGACGCTCCCCTTATATAAGGAACCTGGGTAGCTAATCCAGGCCTGTGGAATTCCTTAGGCAGCAGGGACCTAAAAGTTAGGCACTGCAGCACTGAGTCCAAGTCCCATTTGAGACTTTGGACTAGATCCATATTCTTTTGTTTGTTTCTTATCCCCTGGGGGAAAAAAGAGAAAATAAGAGGCATATTGGATCTAAGAAGAGAGTTCACTCAGTAGGTTTCGGCTTTCAATGTAAAGGATGCCTACTTTCATATTTTCATCTGTCTTATTGATCAAAAACTATGAACCTTGGCTTGGGTGAAAACTTCTCTCAATATAGGGTATTTTCCTTTACATCTTTTTCCTTAAGAATATTTATCAAGTGTCTGTCAGTAGATGTAAGATGTCAAGGTAGCTGTATTGGTCTCTATCCAGATTTCTTGTTGAGAGCTCAGTTTTCAAGAGGGATCCATTGTGTAGTCTATTCCAGTCAAATGTCAGTGTTAAATGTAAACTACTCATTTTTTTCAGGTGTGAGAAACAGCACAAATAAACCTGGTGGTCACAACAGAGAATGCAAAATGTCTTCATACACGAGTAGCAGAGGTCCAAAATTTTTGATAGGTGACTTTCTACTAGATTCGCATCAGGAGTTTCTATATTACTTCCTTCCAATAGCTCTTCTGCCATCATTAGAACGATCAAACAAGACAAAGTCCATGAGTTCGTAATAGCTGCAACTGTGGCATGTCATTATATTTTCTCAGATTTCCTGGCTCTTGCATTGAAACTCTCCTGTTCTGTTATTCTGTTTCCCAAATTTGCCATCTCATCAAGACTAATTCTTCCACCTAGAGCTGAAATTAATGAGCTCGTTGGTTTGTCTGCTGCTTTGTTGTGCAACTTAGATTGTGGTTGTAGTTACAGGTGTAGCAGATCTTTTTGGAGGGTGAGAAATACTTTGAAGTAGAAAGGATTCTCTCAGAAGGCTGAAATTTCTATTAATTCTCCAGTTCCATTTCTGTTGTTGATGAATCACATCATTCTTGGGATTTGAACTGGTTTTAAAAAATTGATCAATGTGGAAGTCCTTGCAGAATGCTGACTGCACTACTTTTCCCCCTGAAGACTCCATTCACAATAGCTGTAACATCTTTATGAAGCATTTGAAAGAACAAACCCTAAATGTTTCACCAAACCAGTCATTAATAGTTTGCTGTTTTTCTCCTCTAAATCTGTGTCATTATGGGGGGGAGTTCAGATTATATAACCTAGATATTGAGAGTTCTTAGCTATTATCTAGACTATGCAGATAGGACTAAGACAATATGTAAGTCTCCTAGACAGTGGTTCTCAAACTGTGGGTTGGGACCACAAGACGGGGCGTGACCCCATTTTAATGGGGTCGCTAGGACTGGCGGTAGACTTGCTGGGGCCCGGGGCCAAAGCCCAAACCCCACCACCCGGGGCCAAAGCCCAAGCCCCAGCACCCAGAGCCAAAGCCTAAGAGCTTCAGCCTTGGGCGGTGGGGCCCAGGGTTACAGGCCTCCTGCTTTGGCCCCCCAACCTAGGGTGGTGAGAGTTAAGGCTTTGGCTTTGTCCCCGACCCCCACCCGAGGCAGCTGTGCTTGGGTGGGCTCAGGCTTCGATCCCCTGTCCTGGGGTTGTATAGTAATTTTTGTTGTCAGAAGGGGGTCATGGGGCAATGAAGTTTGAGAACCCCTGTCCTAGACTATCTGAGGCTTATCAAAATCACAGACTGTATGATCTCTTATCCGAGATTAAGGGGATCAAAATGTGCAAACAAACCTGTTGTGAACCAGTGTCTTGGAACATATTTTACTAGATTTAAGCAGCTTCTAATGCGTATTTCAGAAATGTTTCCATTACAGAGCAATGTAAAGCTGTTGGTAAAAGGAGTTCAATTCATACATTTACACATTTCATATTCTTCATTTGGCAACTTACTCTAATGTAAAAGGGCGGAGAGGAGCACTTCAATCTCTATTTAATTAATATTTCTTCTGGCCCTCCATCATACTGAGTTGTTAATGCTTGTTAATCTCCAAAGAATGGGGATCTGTACAGGCAGATGATTGCATGAGTGTAATCATTTGCCTATTTGGATCCAGGCTTCTCACCATCCTTCATGTCAGAGTTGTATAAGGATTCCTGAGAAAGTGGAAGGAACAGAGTGGTAACTAGGGCTGCAATCCATTGTTATGCAATCAGGCTTAGGCATTAGACACTTGTACCTACGGAGCATACATGTTTCACAAGAATGTAGATCCATAAGGCAATCATTTTTGAAGAACTAAAGTTGATGAAGTAATCCTTGTTATATTCTACTGTACTATTGGTCTTTCACTAGAAAGGAACTGATCATTGGAAGCACTAGGGATTATCATGGCTTTTCTTCAGGGGAGGCTCAAGATGGTCCTTGCAGAAATAATTGATTAGAACTTTGAGCTTTTGGAGTTCCTGTCTGGCTACACACTCAACCCAAAAGTGATATATTAAGACTTATACCATGATTAAACAGCCACTGTAATTAAATAATTTTCAAGTGGATTACTCATCTGAATTTATAGAATTAGAATATTTACAACATTGGTAGATTTCTAAGATTACTAATTTCCTAGCGATCAAAATCTGCAAATACGTATTGCCTTCAATTACACTTTTTTTTAAAAAGGAGATATCATATAATATTTAAGTGCACCATGATCTAATTATATGTTCATGAGAGCAAAATTCTGATTATTTCTTTAAGGCAGTAATACTAGTCAGACATCTGAACATACAAAAAATATTGTCTGTATAGTTCCTTCAGGCATAATCAGAAATGTAATTTTATAAATTTGAAAAGAAAATCTTAAAGTATATTTTTGGGATATTAGCAAGTTTAATGTTGATTTCAGTGTATTTGTTCCTTTGTAAAGTAAAGTATGTTTTGTTACAGTTTCTTCTTTAGATACAGAAAAAAACAACAATCCATGTCAGCAAAAGAGTTGTGATACTGCTAAGAGATTAAAGAAGGTACTGTAGATAAATCAAAAAACACGAAGACCAGCAAAAATAATTATTTAACTCTTTCTAGTGCCAATAAATTGATCTAAAGAATGAGTATAATAATTAAAAACGTTAACGTATGTGCAAATGGATGTACCAGTGAGCACTTACATGTAATTTATCACCTATTAATATTGTTTAATTTTTGGTTTGCCACGTGAAAAGGGTGAATTGCATTGTGCTTTATTTGGAGAACAGGCTTGAGCTGTTTGATATTAGGTGTTGAGATAATTACACAAAAGTAAGATATTGAGTGTGAATAGTAGTAAAACAATCAAAAGAGGTTTGTATGGTTATAAATCTAACCATAGTTTGCAACAAAGCATGTCTTTACGTTATTTGAAAGTAACCCTGATGTTGGTGTGTGGCTTACCATGACTTTACTTTTTAAAGTGCTACAGTAAAATAGAAAAAGTTAAATATTGCCTTAATTAATGTATTATTTATAAGATGGAGAGGATATTTTTCAGAACTGTGGACTATTAAACTACATTTCAAAGACAAATATTTGACAAAGACAAAGAAGACAAATATTTTTTAGTTTTTCTTTATTCCAGAAAAGGTTTTATCAAACTAACCTTCAAAATTCAGTTATTTGAGATTTTCACTTAATCTGACAAAAGGAAAAATGAATTTGTGCATTTTTGTATCATTGATATAAACAGAAAAAAATCTTAATATATTAGAAATTTGTGTGTATCTATCCACTTTTTTCCCCAGAAGATTTTGTGGATGACTGGAGAACTGGTAGGATTAATAATATCAGAAAAAACAAGCAAATGAAACAAGCTCGAGATGGTTTAATCATTCAGATTGTTCAAAAAACTCTTTGGACAACGAATCTGTGCCAATGTACACTGTCTGAAGATCCCTCCCCGCCCCCAGACTTTTAACATCTGTTTATCCAAAATGCCTGAGAAACACTTGGAGAAAAATATCTTTATTAGAAATTCAACATCCTCTAGCTCTTCAAGTGAGTGCTGAAAGAACTCGTAGTCCATATCCAAGTTCTCAAATGAGTCCTTCAGCAAAACCAGGAAATGCTAGACTTGACATTCCTGATAATTCTTATGGTAAAAAACCAAAATTTTAAAAGAAGTCCTTAATTCATTTATGCATCACTAGAAAACAATAACAACTAAAAGGTGAGGGGAGCACAACTCAGTATTTATCTCCTTTTGCAAGACAGCCCATAATGGTGCTTAGGGTAAAATTTTTCAAAGTGCCTGGGGCCCAGATCTCATTGACTTCATTAGGAGTTAGGTGTCCAAATTCCATTGAGGATCTAGACTGTTGGCACTTAGGCCCAGATCCACACAGGTATGTAGGGGTTGCTCTGCTCAGTGTTGCAATGTTAACCCCGAGGTGGCCTGCTGCTTACTGGAATCTAAAGCCCTTAGTTAGGTGCCCACAATGCATGGATACAGTTAGCTGTCTAGGGAAGGGATCCTCAGAAGCCAACAAGCTGAGCAGGTAGCTCTGTAAGTTGGCCATGACTGAAATGCTGAAGAAAGTGTGTGGCTTAGGCCCAGATCCTCAAGGATATTTAGATGTGTCATTCTCATTAATGTAGGCCTTCTGTACCTGGCTGATGGCCCAGAGATAGGTATCTCCCTCTCCTTGGGAGGCTCAGCTGTTAAACTCTTTCTAGAATTAGGCATCTGAACCAGGTCATCTGCTTAGGTGGCCCATGTCCTAGGTTTGTCCAAGTGGTTTTGGCTGCTTTCAGCGTTGTTAGAGAGAAAGAGAGACAGAAGCCAATAGCGTGGTGGTTAGGGCACTCAGCAGGGATGTGGGAGTTCCAGTTTCAAATTCCTCCTCTTGCCTGATGCAGATCAGGGACTTGAACCAACATCCCAGGTAAGTAGGCTAACCACTAGAACATGATTCAGAGGGGTAGCTGTGTTAGTCTGTAGCAGCAAAAACAACAGGGAGTCCTTCCTGAAGTGTCTATTCTCCACAGTGCTCCCTGGCTATGCCTTAACAAGGCCTTCTGGTGGCATTGTGAGAATATTAGTTGCTCTATGCTCTACAGACCAGGATTCTATTCCCCAGGTCCTTACACTGTCAAGCAGTCTGAGTAAAGTACCACCACTTCAGCTGGTGTACCATGCAATGCTTTATTGACAAACTATCACAAGAGTAAATTTCAAGCTATCCTAGCATAGGCAGCATTGGGTACTGTAGATATGGCCTCCAGGGCAATGATGACAACAGTTATGATGCATCACTCATTGTGGCTGTCCTCACCCAGGATACTTAAGAAGCAGCAGTCAATGGTTGAAGATCTACCTTCTGAGGGATGCTCTTTGTTCTACAAGACTAATGAGGCCATCAGAACTCTCAGGGACTCAAGTGCTATCTTCAGATCCTTAGTGGTCTACGCCTGGCTTTCAAACAACTGCAGTTCAGGCACACTGTGCTTCCAGTGCATCAGAGACAGCCTCCTTGCTACTAATATAGGCCACCTGAGCACACTAGAAGGAGGCAAAGGTTTTCAAGAAGGAAGTCCTTGGGTGCAACTACCACTCTGTTCCAGCACTCTCCTGCTTCCCCAAGGCAGAAAATTTGATTTTGTGCACAAGGACAGCGTACATCTTGTTTCTGAGCCTCGGATATCTCCCCACTTCCCTTCTTTGGCAACCATCAGGTTCATTTCCACCACACCTGGTCCAACATCATCTCAAATCTTGGGGTGTTGGATGTGGATAGAGATCGTCTATATGATACAGTTCCTTTCTTATCCTGCTACCCACCTCATCCTCCCCATCTGTATTCGGTGATCCCTCTCAATTGAGAGGCACAATCCCGCATAGTTCTCAATGCAACAGAAGAGGTGCTCCTCTGTCAAAGAGGGAGAGGGTTCTATTCAAGATACTTTCTCATTCCAAAGAAGAAAGGGGAACTCTGGCCAATACTGGACATCAGAGACCTGAATGTTTACATCAAGAAGTTCAGATTCAGGATGATATTTTTCACTTTGATCTCCCGTATCAGAAGGACTGATATGCTGCCCTTAACTTTCAGGATGCATACTTTCACACTGCAATACCCCCAGCCCAGAAATGCTACCTGAGTTTCACTGTAGACAACAATCATTGTTGATGCTAGGTTTTGCCATTTGGGCTTTCTGCATCATCAGGGATATTTATCAAGTGCTTGGTGGTAGTAGCTGCCTATCTCTGAAAAATAGGCATTAAGGAATTCCCCTGTCTAAATAACTGGTTGGTCAGAGGTGGAGAACCTAGCTGTGATGCAGAAAAAGCTGGCAGAAAGCCTCAGCAGACACTTCGCCAGTGAACACAAGTGGAAACTACACAGTTTGGTGATGTGGAGCATTTTTCAACAGTGTTGTGTTGACCTTGTTGTGAAATCTCTGTGTCTGATGAGAACAAGAAATGCCTGGCCTGCTGCTCCTAATAGCCCAAGGCCAGAATTCCAAAGAAGATATATTTTTTGTCCCAAACAGTAATGTACATTTCCACTCATCCAGTCTTACTGCAAGTTTTGAGAAAGATTAGACAGCACAAAGTGACAGTAACCTTGGTAACTCCCATGTGGCTAAAACAGTTCTGGTTCACTAGCGTTCTCCAGATGACTGTGCACCATCTGCTTTCAAATGTCATCAGACCTCTTAACCCAGAACAAAACCATGTTCTACCACCCCAACCCAGCAGCTCCCCAGCTGGCAGATTGGTATTTGGGTGGACAACAGACTTAGAGCAATTGTGTTCTGCTGCTCTATAGTCAGACCTTAGCAACAGCAGAAGAGACTCTACAGAGAAATGCTATACAGCAAAATGGAAGAAATTTTTCTATACAGTGCCAGCATTGACAGTTATCCCCAAAAGGTTCTGAGATTTCAGCTATATTTGCGTCTCTCTCCCCTCTGAAAATGTTGGGATTGTCACTCAGCTTCTTACAAGTGCAGTTGGCAGCACTTAGTGCTTTTCACCTACCGGTGGACAACTATACAATTTTTATCTCTCTGGTTACAGAGAGATTTTTGAAGGGCCTTATCAGAATCTTTCCTTTGGTGCTGAAACCTATGCTGATATGGGACTTCAGTATAATCTTTGTGCCTGAATGAATCCTCCATGTGAACCCTTGGCCTCATGTTCCTCCAGTCATCTGTCTGTGAAAGTTGCCGCCTTTGTTACAGAGACCTCAGCAAAGAGTAGGAAAGCTGTAAGTCCTTATGACCAACCCTCCATATACAGTCTTCCATAGTGTTAGTTTCCCAAAGGTTACATCTTAAGTTCATTTGGAAGGTGATCTTGGAATTACTATCTGAAGAAGGCCATCCACTTACCTGCCTTTTACCTGAAACCATGTGCCACCAGAGAGGACATGAAGCTCCATTTTCTGGATGTTTGACTAGCCTTGGCTTTCTACCTATAGAGGACAAAACCCTTAAGATCTATTTGTCTCCTTCATTGAATGTATGACAGGAGAAGCTATCTCCATTCAGAGTCATTCTGAGTTGCATCGTGCTTTGCTTCATACACCTGCCCAACAGGGTGTGAGAGCACACTCAGAGCCCAGTCAGTTTGTGTGTCTTCACTATAGGACATCCCTCTTCTAGAGATCTGAGGAGCAGCAGCAGCATGAGGCTCCGTGCATGCCTTTGCAAAGCATTACACCTTGGTGCAGGCTTCAGCAGCAGACAGCTCCTTCAGCAGAGCATACCACTTATCAGTGCAGGGTTTCTCACGCACTCCTCCTCCGTGAATACTGCTTGTGAGTCCCTTGAGTGGAGTAAACATAGGGACTATCCCAAGAAGAAGAATGTTACTTACGTTGTACAGTAACAGAAATTCTTTGAAATGTGTGGTCCCTATGTATATTCCATCACCTGCCTGCTTCCCCTCTGCTTCAGATAATTAGCTTAAGGTTATTCATGGTAGAGAAGAACAGGAGAGGTAGTCGGTCCACATTGCTGCTAATACTGTAAATTGGGAGCAAAAGGAGAAGGGCAGAGGCACAGACCAATAGACACTACTAATGAAAAATCTTCTAGTTTCAGGTGCGGGGAGCATATTCACGCCTCACCCAGGGATTACCCAGGGATAATACCTCTCAAAACTCCATCACAATGCACAATCAACCTGTGGAACTCCTTCCCAGAAGATGTTGTGAAGGCCAAGACCATAACAGGGTTCAAAAAAGAACTAGATAAATTCATGGAAGATAGATCCATCAATGACTATTAGCCAGGATGGGCAGGAATGGTGTCCCTAGCCTCTGTTTGCCAGAAGCTGGGAATGAGCTATAGGGGATGGATCACCTGAAGACTGCCTGTTCTGTTCATTCCCTCTGGGGCACCTGGCACTGGCCACTGTTTGAAGACAGTATACTGGGCTAGATGGACCTTTGGTCTGACCTAGTAGGGCCGTTCTTATGTACTGTACAAACTAACCATTCTTTACTTATCTGTACGTCTTTCAAGATGTGTAGTCAGTATACATATTGCATGACCCATCCACCATCCCTACTTCGGAGTCTTCAGACAACAGGCTTTTGAAGTGGTGAAGGAACTGAGGTTTTTTTATACCTTCACCTGAGCACACAAGGAGCACACCTTATACCTTTTTATACCTTCACCTGAGCACACAAGGATGTGAATGGAGCATGTGTCACCCCAGCAGATAGTGCTGACTAGAAAGATCTCTGGTGCATATGCTCTAGATGTGTAACCACCAGCTGTGAAATACAAATACAGGCTACACACCTTGAAGAACATCACTTACTGTTCAGTTAAGTAACCCCTCCTCCTCCCGGCACTGAAGAAGGGCTCACTTTGATGGGCATTGCTACTTGGAGCTTATGGACCATGGAGTTCCACCTGTTTTTCAGTGCTAAAATTGATGCATTAAGAGAAAAAATAATTTGTTACCTAGAATTGGATTGCTGCGAAACCACTCCAGCAATGGGAATAATCTCCCATGTTATATTTGACGGTTACAATAGCATAATTTTTTGTAGTTTGCTTTATTCTGGGGAGATGCTTGCATTGTCTGCGTCTTGAACAGATGACCTGTCATTGGTGAGAAGAGCATTTGAAGTGTGATTCATCCTGTATGTCAGTAGTTGTGCAGATGGAAGACCCATGAGTCTATTTTGCTGATGCTGCATCATAGAAATCCCTATTATAATATAGGAAAAACTGTCACTCATTTTTAGAATGTTTTTGCTGGTACTCTTTACTTTTGCTGACTCATGACAGCTATTAGTGCCTGCCAAAGCTCTGACCACTTCCTGGAAATTAAAATTCACTGTTATAGTAGTCTGAATTTAAAATAGGATAGACTAGCCAGCCAGCTTTATCCCCCCCACCATCAGCAATGATCAATAATGACAGTAATACATCTCCCAGATCCTGTACCCTAAGACCTCTCCCGCATTAAGTACACTAGAAAAAAAACAAAAAATAATTTTACTTATTTTTGAATGGAGGATTTAACAACATCTTTTTGTTTTACTTTAGGCAAAAAACCTTATAGAGAGATTTTTTAACCAACAAGTGGAAGTGCTGGGGAAACGTTCTGAACCCTTACCTGAAATATACTATATTGAAGGTACTCTGCAAATGGTATGGGTTAATCGCTGCTATCCAGGATATGGAATAAATACTCTGATACATCCAGATTGTCCTGATTGTTGTGGTATGTGATAAATTTACAAATCATACACATTATTAAATACATGTTAATTCAAGATAATTTTCACTTTGATTGAGCTCTATACATTGTTTAACTTCAGAGTAGTCATTCATACCCACCTTATGGTATTATCCTGTCAGCTCTTTCTGAAGCTAATCAAGATTGACCTGTTTTACCATTTTAGACTGATGTTTTCAAGGAACATCATGATACTGCAGAAAGCAGTCTTGATAAGTTAGGGTCTTATCCACAGTGCATTTAAGTCAATGGTATTTGGATCAGATCCTCAGATGACACTCTTCCTTGTGAGTTAAGGCTAAACATATAACCCTGCAAAGTGTTAAAGGGTCTCTGTGCTGTTCATGGTTCCATCTTTCCAGTGAGACCAAAACAAAGGCTGACTGCTCTTTGTTGTTACTAAAGGCCCCTATGACACTCTTTGTAACAGCAGAAGTATTAACACAGTGTCCTGATCATGTGACAAGTCTTGTAATTACATTTGGTTTACTCAAATTCCTTCTGTAGTTGCAATTGAAATTATGCCACATTTCCTGTTCTAAATAGTATGTAATGTGTAATAAACTCTTACATAGTTGTTCAAGTTTCACCCCAAGAATGGTTGAAATTTAAGTTGTGGATGAAATGATCCAGGTGTGAATAGCTTTCATATCAGTAAGTTAACATTGTATAGAACTTTTTGATCCATCAGAATGTAAGATCTTTATCAATAGTGCTGATCATTTATCTGAAGCTTCCTGGTAAAGTTAACGAATTTTGCAAAGAATATGTGCAAAGATCACTAGTGGAAAACCAGGAAAATTAATGCAAAATTTGAGGAAAATATTTACAGAGATTTTTTTAATCACAGGAGAAATTAGAAAACCAAAAATAAAAGTTGGAAAGATGAAAGGTTCCTTGAAGACTTCCTTGTCCTCCAGTTTTTCCCAGCATAGGGCGCATATATAACCTCCCCCCCCAGATTTGTAGAATGACCAAGCAAAAGAGACAATTCTAGAATATACTAGAAGGGGAAACAAAGAATGGGCCAAATATTGCTCACTTTATTCATACAAGTTCTCTCACTGAAATCAGTGGGCTATCACACTTGAGTAAAGTGACCAAGGTTTGGATCATAATTTAAAAAAGTTACTTTGACTCTAAATTGTTCTTATATTGTTTTCCTTAATAGTGTTCAAATTATTCCAGTTAGACATTGAGGCTGAAATCTCAATAGTGTGGTGTAATGTAGAAATATACAGAAGAATAGCATAAAGCTGCACTTGGTCTTTTGGTGAAGGCAGTTTCCTGCATGGCTAGGGAATAGGGAAAGAACGCAGCCTTCCAGTTGTAATCCAATCTAGAGTCTTTGTTTTAAAAAAAGAAACAAAGATTATTCAAGAAAATAGAAAACATAATGAGAAGACCTGAAAACTGCAGGATCTGCAATATATTTGCATATGAGATTTTTCTATTTGCTCTGATTTGTGAGAAGAAGCTTAACCATACAGGGGAATTTCTTCCATTTCTTCCAAAGGAATGTAGTGAAGCATTTGAAAGTTTTACTTATATCCATAACTATAGTTTTACATAATCATGAGGAAAACTACAATGAAAGCTCTGTGGGTTTCTTGGGAGTAAATCTCCAGGATATGGTACAGCTATCTCTTAGGAAGGTTTATAGTATACAGCGCTCCAGTTTTATCATGAATTCACTTCCTCTTCCCTTTTGCAGAGGCTAGCTCCCATAAACACAATAGTCCTAACAGGCCCTTGCACTCAGGGGCAGTGTAAGGGCTGGAAATCAGACTCATAGGACTGGAAGCGACCTCGAGAGGTCATCTAGTCCAGTTCCCTGCACTCATGGTAGGACTAAGTATTATCTAGACCATTGCTGACAGATGTTTGTCTAACCTGCTCTGAAAAATCTCCAATGATGGAGATTCCACAACCTCCCTAGACAGTTTATTACTGTGCTTAACAACCCTGACAGGAAGTTTTTCCTAATGTCCCACCTAAACCTCCCTTGCTGCAATTTAAGCCCATTGCTTTTTGTCCTATCCTCAGAGGTTAAGAAGAACAGTTTTTCTCCCTTCTCCTTGTAACAACCTTTTATGTACTTGAAAACTGTTATTTCCCCTCTCAGTATTCTCTTTTCCAGAGTAAACTAACCCATTTTTTTTTTTCAATCTTTCCTCATAGGTCATGTTTTCTAGACATTTATTCATTTTTGTCGCTCTTCCCTGGACTTTCTCCAATTTGTCCACATCTTTCCTGAAATGTGATACCCAGAACTGGACACAATACTCCAGTTGAGGCCTAATGAATGCAGAGTAGAGCGGAAGAATTACTTCTCGTGTCTTGCTTACAACACTCCTGCTAATACATCTCAGAATGCTGTTCTCTTTTTTTGCAACAGTGTTACACTGTTGATTCATATTTAGCTTGTGATCCACTATGATCCCAGATGCCTTTCTGCAGTACTCCTTCGTATGCACTCATTTTCCATTTTGTATGTGTGCAACAGATTTGTTCCTTCCTAAATGGAGTTGTAACGGGGTGGGTCTCACCACCACCACACCTCCTGCTGGCCGTCCTGGGAATTAGCTCTAGGCCCTTCCAGTCCACCTTCAGCTAGTGGTGTCATGCCTGCTGTCACTGCTGTCTCCACTCTTTGGACCTGCATTGCTCCCCAGACCGCAGCGTCCTCTTCTGGGCATGGTCCTCTGGCTGTGCCCCCACTCTGGTATCTCCCCCCTTCCAGGGGACTGGTAGTCCTTAGTCCCACCACTTGCCTCAGCGGCCAACTGCAGTCTGAGGTCCAGCCCTTTGCCTCAGGGGCAAACTGCATTCTGGATACGAGCCACTCTCCTCATTGGCAAGTGAGGTCAGGGGGACCCAGACCTGCCTGCTACTCTGGATCCCGGCCCAGGGACCCTATAGCCGACAGTCACCTACTGTCCTCCTCCAACCTGCTGCCTATTTTCCCTGGGCTACTCCCCACATAGCCCTGGCACCCTCTCAGCCCTTGTAGCAAGGCCCCAGCTTGGCAGTGGTCAGCCAGCAGCTCACCCTCACACTCTGTTGCTCCTACCCAGCACTACTCTATCTGTGGCACTTCTTCAGGCAGCCAGTCCTCCACCTTTGCCTTCCAGGGAGATACTACCTACTGCTGTCCTAAGCAGCTCTTCATATGTGGCCCTCGCCAGCCCTGATTGGCTGCTCCAGCAAGCCTTCCCCTATTGGTGGGCTCAGTAAGCCCTTTCCTGATTCGTGGGTTCTACGCAGCCTCCCTGGTGCTGCTTTTAACCCCTTCTTCTCCCTGTGTGGGGAAGCCGTCCCACCACAGGAGTACTTTGCTTACTGAATTTCATCCTATTTTCCTTTTATATTCCTATATTTCATCCTATTATATATTATTCTATATATATCCTATATATATATAGAATAATATATAATAGGATGAAATATATCCTATATTTCATCCTATTATATATCCTTATATATTCCTATATTTCATCCTATTTTCCTTTTATATTCATCCTTACTGAATTTCATCCTATTTGCTTCAGACTATTTCTCCAGTTTGTCCAGATCATTTTGATTTTAATCCTATCCTCCAAAGCACTTGCAACCCCTTCCAGCTTGGTATCGTCCAAAAATGTTATAAGTGTACTCGCTATGCCATTATTTAAATCATTGATGAAGATACTGAACTTATCTCTTACAGGACCCCACTCGTTATGCCCTTCCAGCATGATTGTGAACCACTGATAATTACTCTCTGGGAATGGTTTTCCAACCAGTTTTACACCCATCTTATGGTATCTCCATCTAGGTTGCATTTCCCTAGTTTGTTAATGTTGTTGTCAGCTCCTACGTGGTGCATGCTAAAAGATTATTATAATTTTGATAATTAAAAACAGATTTTGTTCTTAAAAATATTTTCGTTATGTTCTGTTAGAGTTTTGAGGTAAAACTCAAGGGCTTGTCTACACACACATTTAGTTTGTGACATGCTGGGGTGTGAATCTACCTCATTCTAGCCTGCTGCTTTGAAACGGGAGTAGAATAAAGCACATTAATGAACCGTTAGTGTACATCAACAGAGTCCATGTGAACAGTTAGTTAGTGTATGGCAGGCTAGTGTGGGGTAGGTTCACACTCAAACTTGCCACAAACTAAATGTTTGTGTACATAAGCCCCAAGAATAACTAGTGCCTAGATTCACCAGAAGTTTTGGTTCCCACCAGCTCAAGCAGATTCCCCAATGTTCTGTTTTCCAGTCTCTTTCCAAAGCTGAGCACCCTGCTCTGAATAGAAATATCTGTTCTACCTAACGCACATTTCTTCTTCCCTTAATATAGATCCAAGCAATGTTGTTGTCTCAGCCCCAGATTTGAAGCCCTTTTCCTTCCCAGAACCAGGTCCTATTTGCTCTTCCTCACATCAAAATCTTCCTCTTTCCTCAGCCTTGATGTACGGGAGAACAATACTAATTTTCAAACACTTCCTTTTAGCTGCCTTGTTCCTTATCCTTCCTGAAGCAGGCAGAACTAGCACATGATTACATACTGGTGCTAAGTAGTTGCTATATAGACCCTATTATCTCACATTAGTTGGGATCATAGAATTGACTGTATGATGTTAAATAAACATCAGAGAGAGGCTCATTCTCTCTGTCTCTGGGTTCCCTACAGGAATATGCCTTCCTCCTGAGCCAATTCCCTTTGCCTGCTGGTAACTTCACAAGAGACAACAGCAAGCTTTCACTTGTTATGCACCCCACTTGGGAAGGGCAGCATTCAGCCCTGAAGAAGGGGCAGAGTCCATCCTGCACCTCAACCCCTCTCTGCTGGCTGCCTCCCATTCAGAGCTTCTGTATTTTGAGTGGACTCCCAGTAATTCTGTGGCTACTCCCTGTGACTGTCCCTGAATGCCCTTCTGGCAACACACTTGAATACAGAGATCTTCCTTTAGCCTGCCCCTTGGTAAAACTGATCTTTTCGTTTCCCAGGTCCCCAAACAATCTAAATATAGACATTACAAAAACATAGTTCTTCATGACATTGCCTCCACAGAGCCCCACTGTAGGAACCACATGGTTGGCCATAAAACCTTTTTGATTAGTAGTTAGCATTAGGAGGTCCACACACATCTCCCTTTAGCCCTACATTCTATGGACCAAGAGTATAATTGCTGTACTCCTTCTAACCATCCATCAGTTCCTCTCTGTTGCCAACTTGAGCACTCATGGAAACTATTTTAGGGCTGATATATGTGGAGTTCTGTTCTCAGCTTACTCCCTTGACATTTTGTCAACAGCAGACTCTGGTTTGAGAAGGACAATGCTTCAGTTGCTGTTGAACAAGCTTGCATTTTAAGGGATGTCACGGTTAGCTAGTCTCCTACAGTAGGGCTCTGTGGAGGCAATGTCATGAAACTACAGAAGGTTGTTAACTTATTAGAGGTAATTCTTATACTCTGAATGTATTGCCATCTCAGAGCCACAGTCACCCTCTGTTAACATAACTTCAAGGCCCAGCTCCAAGTAAGACTTCTTGAGGTAGAGAGTAACTGAAGGGCGGTTAGAGGAGGCAGAGTATTTATGCCCTTGGAACTCATAACTGCAGACTACTACTCAAAATTGTTTCTGTGGCCATGTGGGTAGGCACTCTTAATGGGTGGTGCTATAGAGGCAATACATTTGAAGATGAGTTACTAAAGGTCAGTAAAGCCTTTCTACCTCATAAAGGGTGGATTGATTTAAATCAGTTGTACTCAACTGGAGGTCTTCCAGGGGATACATCAACTCATCTAGATATTTGCCTCATTTTATAACAGGCTATATAAAAAGCACTAGCAAAGTTGGTACAAACTGAAATTTCATACAATGACTTGGTCATACTGCTCTTTATACTATACACTGAAATGTAAGTATAGTATTTATATTCCAATTGATTTATTTTATAATTATATGGTAAAAATGAGAAAGCAAGCAGTTTTTCAGTAAAAGTATGCTGTGACAATTTTTTGTATTTTTATGTCTGATTTTGTAAGTAAGTAGTTTTTAAGTGAGGTGAAACTTGGGGGTACGCAAGACAACACAGATTCCTAAATGTGGTACAGTAGTCTGGAAAGGTTGAGAGCCACTAATTTAAATCATGATTTAAATCAACAAGCTAGAAAATTTGATTTAAATGATCAACTTTAATCTTGTTTTTCATTTACTTTTTTTTTTCTCCTAAAGAAAAGCTCATTCTCATTGGTTGGTAACCATTAGAACTTAACTTGTAACTAAATGCAGGAAAAGCTTTCTTATGTTGGGGGAATGGGGGGTGCCAGTAAGTCAGCAATTCTGGTTAACTAAGAGGGAGGGAGTTTGGTTGCAGGAGGGGGCTCAGGGCTGGGGCATGGGAGAGGGTGCGGGGTGCCAGATCCAGGTTGTGCTCACCTTGGGCATCTCCCCGCAAGCAGCAGCCTATCCCTGCTGCTCCTAGGCGGAGGCGCAGCTAAGCAGCTCTGCACGCTGCCTCTGTTTGCAGGTGCTGCCCCCGCAGCTATGATTGGCTGAGGTTCCCACACTCTGCGCTCCAAACTCCTCATGGCCATTTCTCTGCCTAGGAGCAGCAGGGACATGTCACCGCTTCCAGGGAGCTAGGTAGGGAGCCTGCCAGCCCTGCGCCAACTGGACTATAAACCGGACTTTCATTGAAGATCAGAAATGCCGGTTTATAGAGCTTTGCTGAGTAACACAGCTTTTACTGTATAGGTTTTACTCTAAGCTTGGTACTGTTTGCTAACAAGGAGGATAAACTGTGTCTGTGCACATCTATTTAAGCAGTTTGTAGCTTAAGATTTTTTTATTCAGATTCTTAATTTTTACACTTTTTCAGAAAATGTGAATATTTCTTATTTAGTATAGGATTCATTTTTTACTCGTGATTTGTGTTAAGCTGCATTTGGATGCAAATAGTAATACAATTAAAATGCATAAAACAGCATTTTTTATTATTAAAAATTACCTTTAAATGTATTGGATACATAAGAAAAACATAAATTTATTAAAACAGGTTTTGCATTTAAAACCTGATGTATTAAACAAAGGAAGTATTCGCTGTAGTTAGTGAATTGAATTGGTCATCATGTCATTCAAGATTTTAGAACTAGTAGATCTCATTCTCTCATACACAGTTTTTAATTTAAGAAAGGAAGAGGAGAACAAGCTTTGCTGCTTTTTCAATTCCCTGTCAGTTTCTTAACTTTGAATGAACTAATCATTTAGCTCTGAATTTGTTGAATGAGCTGAAATAAAGAAAATAGTCTCTCTGCACCTGCAGAAGATGTCACTTCTGTCAGAAGCTAATTTAGTATTTTAACAAACTCTGGTTGTTCTTTGAATGCTTGTACACATATGTTCCACTGTTGGGGTATGTGTGCCTGGTGCATTCACACCAGAGACTTTTAGTCATCAGTACTGTGTGGAGCCGTGCATGCGCCCTGAGTATCATTGTGCCTCCAACTGTGGGAACAAAGAGCAAGGCTGCTCCAGCTGCCTCTCAGTTCCTTCTTCGATGGCGCTCCCAGTGATGCCTCTTAGCTCACAATTTATTGCCTTGCTTATCAGCAGCTTTTTTGTAAATAGCTAGTGCTTAGCATGGTAGTAGATAGGTAGTTTAGTTTTCAGTAAGAGCTTATTTTGTTCTCTTTCAAGAGGAGGCTATTTTCTTTCATTTGTCTCTTGTGGTGGTAATCCTTGTGACGGGGTGGGACTCACCACCTCAGCGCCTCCTGCTGGGTGTGCTGGGAATTAGCTCTTGGTGGCCGGTGCACCTTCCTCTGGTGGTGTCTCGCCATCATCACTTCTGCTCCACCTCTAAGAGCCGTGTCACTCCCCGGACCGCGGTGTCCTCTTCTGGGCACGGCCCTCTGGCTGTGCCTCACTCCACTTTATCCCCCATTCCGGGGGAACTGGCTGTCTCTAGTCCATCCACTTGCTACTGTGGCCTACTGCAGCCTTCGGTCTAGCCCCTCACCACAAGGGGTAAACTGCAGTCCAAATACCAGCCACCCCCTCTGTGGCAAGTGGGGGAAAAAGGAAGGGGGAGCCCGGGCCTGCCCGCTGCTCCAGGCCCCAACCCAGGGACCCTATAGCCGGCAGCCACGTTATGCTGCTCCAACTCCCGCCGCCTATTTCCCTGCGCCATTCCTGGTAGCCCTAGCACTTTCCTGGTCCTTTGTATCAGGGGCCTCAGTCTGGCAGTTCTCAGGCTGGAGCTCCCTATTGCTTCCCTCACCCTGCCAAGCACTGCTCTATCTAAGGTACTCCTTTAAGGCAGCACTCCAGGGCAAGACTGTCCCTGCTCTGTTGAGCAGCCCTTCTTATATGGCCTTCCCTGGCCCTGACTCGCTGCTCCAACAAGCCTTCTCCTGATTGGCTCTCTACAAGCTCTCCTCCCATTGGTTGGTTTTGCGTAGCCTCCTTGCAGGCTGCTTTAACCCTCCATCTACCTACCGCTCCACCACACTCCTGTACAGATTAGTTGTGTTGGTACATAAATCCTCAGATTTCAAAATTGCTTGACGTGAGGCAGTAATGTCACTAAATGACAGACATGCTAGGCGTCTAATCTGTTAGTTCTAGTTGTGCTATATTGAGTTGATTTGGAAAAGAACCTGAAAGAGCTGGAGAGTCCTGACTTGTGATGTACCTCATGAAGAGGTTGATGGCCTGAGCTCTGATCCTGGTATGCCCAGGGCTGATCATTCTGATTATGCCTCCTCCAGAAGCATTCCTGCAGCTACCTCATCTTCAGTTGCTCTTCTGTCACCAAAAGACTCTGCCTCTGACAGAAGGAGGAAGCCCCACAAAAATTCCAGAGAGAAGAGGCAGCAATCCATTCCTGGACCTTCATCTAAAGCCCTTAAGACTTCTAGCTGTTCAGAGCATAAGGGCAGCTCAAGACCGAAGAAAGGCTCCTCAAGAACCATTGGCTCTGAACATCATGCTTCAGCAAGAGGTGAAAACTTGCCTTATAAGCTGTCAGGTACCAATCTGGCTGATCAAAGGGGACAGGTGTCACTAACTCAGGTACTGTTTCCAGGGACTCAGTATACAGTGGTATCAATGACTCTGCTACCGAGGTGGTCAGTACCAATGAGGCCAGCCCCGACTATTCCATCTCTTCCTCCAGTACTGACAGCCCTGGTACTGATGCTGTGTCCAGTTTCACTGTTGGCACAAATCAACTATTTTACCGATCCTATCAGTACTGTCTTCTCCTTGGGCCTGCATAGCAGCCAAAGATATATTGTGTTCACTGGTCCCAGACACTCTTCTGCTTGTGGCCCAACAGGTCCCACAGCAAACAGTAGTTTCAGTATCCACCTTCGTACCAGTGAGACCGTCAAATTTGAGGGCACCAGGCAAACCTGCTGGCATCATCATCCCATCCTAAGATCTGAATGACTGGTACACTGCTGTTGGGCTACAGGATTCCTACTTTCATGTGGTCAGCCAATTAAGCCATGGAAAATATAAAATTTCTAGTTGGAGTCTGCTACTACCGGTACACAGTGCTTCTTTTTAAAAAAAGGAATACTTGTGGCACCTTAGAGACTAACAAATTTATTTGAGCATAAGCTTTCATGGGTTACAGTCCACTTCATCGGATGCATAGAATGGAACATATAGTAAGAAGCTTTTATTTTTATATATATGTTCCATTCTATGCATCCGATGAAGTGGACTGTAACCCATGAAATCTTATGCTCAAATAAATTATATATATATATATATATATACACACACACACATACAGAGAACATGAAAAGGTAGAGTAAGAGGCTAATTAATTAAGATGAGCTGTTATCAGCAGGAGAAAAAAACTTTTGTAGTGATAATGAAGATGGCCCATTTAGACAGTTGACAAGAAAGTGTGAGGATACTTAACATGGGGAAATAGATTCAATATGTGTAATGACCCAGCCACTCCTAGTCTCTCTTCAAACCCAAGTTAATGGTATCTAGTTTGCATATTAATTCAAGCTCAGCAGTTTCCCATGGAGTCTGTTTTTGAAGCTTTTCTGTTGCAAAATTGCCACCTTTAAGTCTGTTACTGAGTGGCCAGAGAGGTTGAAGTGTTCTCCTACCGGTTTTTGAATGTTATGATTCCTGATGTCAGATTTGTGTCCATTTATTCTTTTGCGTAGACACTGTCCAGTTTGGCCAATGTACATGGGAGAGGGGCATTGCTGGCACATGATGGCACATATCACATTGGTAGATGTGCAGGTGAATGAGCCCCTGATGGCGTGGCTAATGTGATTAGGTCCTATGATGGTGTAAGTTGAATAAATATGTGGACAGAGTTGGCATCGGGCTTTGTTGCAAGGATAGGTTCCTGGGTTAGTGTTTTCTTTTGGTTCCCGGAAGCTGGGAATGGGACACGGGGCTGGATCACTTGGTGATTACCTATTCTGTTCATTCCCTCTGGGCACCTGGCATTGCCACTGTTGGAAGACAGGATACTGGGCTAGATGGATCTTTGGTCTGACTCATATGGCTGTTCTTATGTCAGTGCAGCCTCCCATAACCTTATCTTTATTCCTGGACGCAATTGCTGAGACCCGGTCAGACTTTGTACCCCAATCCTTGCAATAGCCACCTCACAGCAGGGATCAGAGTGGCTAAATTTATCAGAAAGAAACTGTTTGCATAGAGTTCAAAATATCCTTATTAACAGGAGGAAGGACTCTACCAGAAAGACTTATCTGGCTAATTGGAAGAGGTTTTCAGTGTAGGCCTGGCATCATCAACTGTCTCCATCCAAAGCGCAGATACAAGAGGTGTTGGAATACCTACTGGAACTAAAGAATTTGGGCCTATCAGTGAGCTGCGAGGTCAACTTTCAGCAAGCTAACTCCACCATTCACCCTCCTATTCAGGGATGTTCTGTTTTTTTCATCCCTGTAGTAGGAAGACTTCTAAAAGACCTAATAAGAGTTTGATCCATCAACAAGAAAACCAGTCCTTCTCTGGGACTTTAAGTTAGTCCTCACAGGCCTCATGGGACTGCCCTTTGAACCGCTGGCATATTGCTGCCTTTCTCACTTATTAGCGAAGACAGCATTTCTAGCTGCAATGACATCACCAAAGAAAGTGAGAAAATTAAAGGCTCTAATGGCAGGAATTCCATATACTGTCTTCTATAAGTAGTCTTGGCAGAATTTGTCGGGGTTTTTTATATGTAATTGACAGATAATCTAGATGTTTACACTCCCCCCCACCCCCAAATTGTATCTATTTAAATTTTCATGATGGAGGGAAATTCTGGGGGCGGGGACAATAACTATTTAATAGTAGATTCAAAAAGTTAAAGCATTGTAACCATTAACACACACATTGGCAGTATCACATGTCAAAATATATAAAGTAAATCTCCTTAAATCAAACTCTAAGTTCTCAAGCATCATTTTTCTTCTTCTGTCGATCTGTAAATTTCTGTCATTATCGATGGAAAGGGTTTTGCACTGGTTTGTGTGTATGGTGAAATGAACATTTACCAACAATTACTGATAAAAATCTAATCCTTCCAAGCCTATCTGTGAAGATAAGGTCTCCTTAGAACCTCATCCAAAATTCTGGTTATAGATGGTCTTGAAATTCCACTTAAATGTGGTTATATCACTAGTGATAATTTTTCTGAAACCACATACTAACAAGGATGAGGAAAAGCTGCACTCTCAGATGTCCATATGGTGCTCTCATTTTATAGAGAGCAAACAAGACTTTTTGTAGTTTAAACGGAAAGAATGATAGGTCAGGCCACTTCAGCCCAGAGGATTTCTAACTGGATCTCTTCCTCTATCTGTACTTATTATGAGTTGTTAAAATCTGACACCATTACCAAGTATTATTGTGCATTAAACTGGAGCCCGGCTGCTGCTGTGGCCCTTCTGAGGAGCATTCTCCTCGTGGACATTTATAGAGTTGCTACTTCCATACGTTCACTCAACTTTATGCCATAGTGAAAGCATCCAGAGCTGAGGCCAACTTTGAAACGACAGTTCTTCAGTTGCAGTTTAAATAGACCTCAGTGAGTTTCCATCTCCAAAAGAGAACTGCTTGGGAATCTCATTAGAATATAAACGTGTACAAGCACTTAAGAAGAATAAGATGAAACAATTATTTACTACATTAACTGAGGCTCTGAGATTTGTTGCAGGTATATATATTCCATGACCCACTCCCCATCCCCGTTACAATGGATTGGTTGGTCTCAAAAACGTTCTTGCAATGTTTTCATTTTCCTTCAGGAGTTAGGCTACAGATGTAGATGAAATACAGTACCAAAATTCATATCTTTTGTGGTCTCCTGATATATTCCTAGCAACTTGATTTCATCCCATGGCAGGGGTGGCAAACTTTTTGGCCCGAGGGCCACATCCGGGTATGGAAATTGTATGGCGGGCCATGAATGCTCACAAAATTGGGGTTTGCAGTGTGGGAGGGGGTGAGGGCTCTGGCTGGTGGTGCGGGCTCTGGGGTGGGGCCAGAAATGAGGAGTTCAGGGTGCGGGAGGAGGCTCTGGGCTGGGGTAGGGGGTTGGGGCACGGGAAGGGGATTAGGGATGCAGGTTCTGGATGGCACTTACCTCAAGCAGCTCCCAGAAGCAGCAGCATATCCCCCTTCCGGCTCCTACGTGGCGGTGCAGCCTGGAGGTTCTGTGTGCTCAGAGCACTACCCCTGCAGCTCCCCTTGGCCGCAGTTCCCAGCCAATGGGAGCTGCAGAGGCAGCACTTGGGGTGGAGGCAGCGTGCGGAGCCCCCCTGGCTGCTCCTACATGTAGGAGCCGGAGGGGGGATACGCCGCTGCTTCTGGGAGCTGTGCGGAGTCACAGCACGCACCGATCAGGGCAAGCCCCCGACCCCGCTCCCCTGCTGGAGTGGGGCAAGCACTGGACCCTACTCCCCGGCGCGAGCTCAAGGGCCAGATTAAAACATCTGCAAGGGCCAGATGTGGCCCCCGGGCCGTAGTTTGCCCACCTCTGTCCCATGGGATAATATAATCAAAAACCCACACTTGATTTATAACTTAGTAGTCTTTGTCCTCATTCATTATCTTTTATAGTTTGATTTCCTGTAGTAATTTGCTTTAATGGACTAGGTACAAATTTAGCTTGCCATTACAGTAATTTGAATTTCTCCAGCTCTCTCAAAAAAGTGAATTAAAAAAAAAAGAAACTATAACTGAAGAATAATCATTTCAAAGTTCTAAATAAAATGTATTGCTCAAGCAAATATTGAAATAGTACAAAAAATTGGAGTAGAGCAGAAAATGTCAGCACATAGAATTCAAGAAGAAATTAACACGTCAAGTGCACTTAAAAGTTTGTGAGGTATGAAATGGTATATTAGATAGACAAATGAAATACACGAGGTGAAGTATTTTGTGGAGATGTTTATACATGAAGGGTGAAGTTAGGCCAGTGGGAATTTATGCTCAATAAGGAAGACTGAGGCAAGTTTTGTTTACTGTAAGAAACTTTAGATCTTTTCCTGGCAGCCAGCTCAGCAAGCAGCTGGCTGTTTGCTTAAGATTTTTTCCCTTTTTCATGCCTTCCCCTAGATGGCAGACTGAGATTGAGCTGTTCACAAATAACTTTTTATATGATTGTTATCATATAACACGGAATTCTCTGGGAGAAGAAGGGGGGAGAGTGCAGTTTTGCTTCTGTTGTTGAGACACTCCGGGGAGAAGGAAGGCTATTTACCAGCCCAGCTGATGTGGAGACTGGGATGTGCTGTTAGCTGCGTGTATATCTAAGGTTTCCTCCAGCAGAACCACAGAGATGTGCTGAAGGGTGGATACAGAGCTTCACGTACCACTTCCAGACACACTTCCTCACTCTCCCCAGCAGTGGGAGAAAAATTGTGACTCTCCTGCAGAGAGAGAGGGGCTCCTGAATCCTCCTACCAATCATCGTTACTGTGATGCTTCCCTTATGCTTATTAATGAAAATGTCTGAATCAAGGATGATGATTGTCTAATACACGTATAAGGTTTGTATAGTGTCTAGCAAAATGGGACCCTGCTCTTGTTTGGAGCCTTTAGTCACTACCATAATCCAAATAGTTAATACAGTGATTTTTGGGGTTGGGATGAAGGGCCACTTGCAAGCCTCTCTTGCTAAATGGTGAATAAGCTCTGCCCATTTCTAATGGCATTTGAGAAGACCTCTAAAACTCCTTTGAGTCACCAGAAAGGAACAAGCAGAGTCAGGCAACCCCTGGTGGTTGCCACAGGTCAGATGAACCTCTCTAAGGTTCTATAAAAATGGGAATAGGCAGGGTGAAGCTCCACAAATCCTGTTTAATTAATAGGTGTCAGGTAGGGTAAGACCTAGTGGCCACCTTTGGGCTACAAAGTGGGGAAGCAGATGTGCTCCAGCTACAGGAGTAGGAGCTTCCCAGTTTCTAGTGGGGCTGAGCATTAACACCCTCACTGTCCCCCTTTTCCTCTAAAAATGCTATAATTGTCAAAGTATAGTGATGTTCAAGGGAGCCAGGAGAACCACAGACAAACCAGTCACCTGGCTGTGATCCTTCTTGCTTCCTCCTGATGACTTATGTTGGGGGCTAACATATCCTATACAGGGTAGGGCTGTAGTCAGTCCTTAGCTGAGTGTGTATTGATTTCACAGAATCGCATAGCATGAGTTAAGCAGTAGAAAAGTTATTCTGCTCACAACACCATCTTTGGCCCCACACATTGATGTCTGCTTGTTTGTTGTATTCTCTGTGCACTTGCTACTTATTAATAGATTCTTAAACATCAGTTTTGTTTTAAATTTCCTTTTAAGTACATCTGTGTCCACTAGGTGGAGCTAAAGCAATTTAGTTCAAACATTACAGGGTGTTGACCACATTAGAATCCGTTGGCAGCTGCTGCTCACTGGTTTTCAATAGTGAAAAAACTTGCTTGGGGTAGAGCAATGGGGAATCAGAACGTCATACAAACTACTTTTGTGAAGAGAAGAATATTATATGTAACAAATGGACGGCATGTAAAAATAGATTTTTACATTTGTCCTTTTTTTAAAAATTCAAATATTAGAATGTTAGAAAAATCTAATCTTGCCAATTAGTTGAATATTACATCCCAAGGAAAGGGTTTTAAACATTTCTAATCTAAGCAATATTTTAGAAATCATTCACTTAGTTTTTTTAAATTTCTTTTGTTCTGTTTTCTTTGTCTGTAGTTGTCTGCAGCCCAGGATCATATAATCCCCACGATGGAGTTCACTGTCTTCAGTGCAACCATACTTTGATATATGGAGCGGCAAAATGTTAGCAGAATGTCAGTAGGAATACATTGCTCTTCAGTAGCTCTGATGTATTTCATTTTTAATATAGTAATATCAATAAAATGATTTTAACAACTTGTACAGTGAATTTTGGTTCCATCAATTTGTTTTAAAAAGGAGTAATATCTAGTCATTTTAATAAAATATTACGTCTTGTACCATTTTTGAGTATTTGATTTTTTTAAAACTACATTTAGTGTTTATGAAATATGCCAGATTGACTGCTATGACGACTAAAGCTCTCTAGTTACTCACAGAACAGACAGAGTACCGGCAGTGGGCATGTATACTTTCCTACAAGTTTCTTGCCAATGTGCTTCTGCTTTTTCTAGAAGGATCACCTCTAGGAGTGTACATGTAATTTAGTCTACCTGATCATCCAATCCTTTCATAGACTGTTAGAGGACTGTGAGGAGCCTAGGCTCCACAGCAGTTGCTCAGAGGAGGAGGACCCCAGGGCACAGATCCAAATGTGATATTCTACTAAATTGTGTTTCTTCCGCAAACAATTACCAGGTAAGAAATTATTTCTTTCTGATAGCAGTGACTTCAGTTTCCATGGTAAGTAGGGCTTCAGTCATCCCACATTAAATTTCATAAGGATAAATTAGTGCTACAGGCCCATATGCAATTCCTCCCCAAAAATGGCAGAATTTCAATTTAATCAATCAGTCATAATATTATCAGTATTTTCCCTGCAATCTTATGGCCGTGCCAGCAGGTCCCAAATTGAACATTAAAGCTCTCTTGGCTCTTATCTGGAGTAGGCTAAATCTTTAGATAAAAGATCTATTTATATCCTTAATGCCTTAATGCCTTCTCATTGTTATTCCTTAGTGGGCCTGATCCTTAAGGGCATGTTAAGGACAGTGACAGAAGCCAGCCTCAGATCATTAGCTAGTCAATTTCCATCCCACCATCAACCTCAGCCTGGTCCAGTCCACACAAGAGATCCACTTCCTGGACACTACAGTGCTAATAAACGATGGTCACATAAACAGCACCCTATACCGGAAACCTACTGACCTCTATTCCTACCTACATGCCTCCAGCTTTCACCCTGACCGCACCACACGATCCATTGTTTACAGCCAAGCTCTGCGATACAACCACATTTGCTCCAACCCCTCAGACATTGACAAACACCTACAAGATCTCTATCAAGCATTCTTACAACTACAATACCCACCTGCGGAAGTGAAGAAACAGATTGATAGAGCCAGAAGAGTTCCCAGAAGTCACCTACTACAGGACAGGCCTAACAAAGAAAATAACAGAACGCCACTAGCCGTCACCTTCAGCCCCCAACTAAAACCCCTCCGACGCATTATTAAGGATCTACAGCCTATCCTGAAGGATGACCCAACACACTCACAAATCTTGGGAGACAGGCCAGTCCTTGCCTACAGACAGCCCCCCAACCTGAAGCAAATACTCACCAACAACCACATACCACACAACAGAACCACTAACCCAGGAACCTATCTTTGCAGCAAAGCCCGTTGCCAACTGTGCCCACATATCTATTCAGGGGACACCATCACAGGGCCTAATAACATCAGCCACACTATCAGAGGCTCGTTCACCTGCACATCCACCAATGTGATATATGCCATCATGTGCCAGCAATGCCCCTCTGCCATGTACATTGGTCAAACTGGACAGTCTCTACGTAAAAGAATAAATGGACACGAATCAGATGTCAAGAATTAGAACATTCATAAACGAGTCGGAGAACACTTCAATCTCTCTGGTCACGCGATTACAGACATGAAAGTTGCGATATTACAACAGAAAAACTTCAAAACCAGACTCCAGCGAGAGACTGCTGAATTGGAATTCATTTGCAAATTGGATACAATTAACTTAGGCTTGAATAGAGACTGGGAGTGGCTAAGTCATTATGCAAGTTAACCTATTTCCTCTTGTTTCCCCCCCCCCCCGATGTTCTTGTTAAACCCTGGATTTGTGCTGGACATGGCCCACCTCGATTATCATACACATTGTAAGGAGAGTGATCACTTTAGATAAGCTATTACCAGCAGGAGAGTGGGGTGGGAGCAGAGAAAACCTTTTGTAGTGGTAAACACCCATTTTTTCATGGTTTGTGTGTATAAAAAGATCTTCTGAACTTTCCAAAGTATGCATCCGATGAAGTGAGCTGTAGCTCACGAAAGCTTATGCTCAAATAAATTGGTTAGTGTCTAAGGTGCCACAAGTACTCCTTTTCTTTTTGCGAATACAGACTAACACGGCTGTTACTCTGAAACCTGTCATAGGGAATTTCAGTGACCGTCGACTGCAATATTTCATCATGCGTTTCATTGAGGTAAAAGGATGGAGTTTTAAAGGAAGTTGAAATGGCAGTATGCCAACTAAGTCCTAATGTGTATGGCTATGACCATTACTATAATGGGTCTGCAGGTTTGATCTGACCTTCCTTTTTCCTCTGAAATTCTTCTAACAGAGCCCCAAAATTTCCATAAATGTTTTACTAATTACAGTTTTTTTCCTCCCTAAATTTCAAGGTTCAAGAAACAAACAAATAAAACCCCTTTCAAATGTCACTAGATCTTCTAGTTTCCAGCACAACAGTCTGTCTCAGACCACAGATTGCTAATCTTAAATCTTATTCTGGATTTGCGGTGCATCTTTTTTTTTCTTTCTATAAACTGCAGTAGAAATCCTAAAAGACAGCGTTCTGTCCCTACCAACCAAGATGCAAAGAGGCTAAAAGGAGTCAAGAGCAACATAAAGGAGCCAGGCTACCTAATTGTTCTTATGTCATTTTGTCACTTTCAACTTAGAACTCTACTGCTGCTCTGTGTAACCCAGCCTTACCTGTTTTGGTGGTGTCCAAATTGATTTCCATTCCTGGGTACGGGTTCTTTTCAGTGCAAGACCTTCGGCAAAACAGTATCTGTTGGGCCACTCACCCAGCAACTGTTTTCCTTTGCACAGGATTCTGAGGTTGTAAAGTGGGAAGTGGGCACAACCACACATCTTTCTGACTATCTAGGTACAAGAGTTCAGAGCACACTCAGTATGTCTTAATGTCTTAAATTGCAGCAAGGAAGGTTTAAATTGGACATTAGGAAAAACTTCCTAACTGTCAGGGTAGTTAAGCACTGGAATAAATTGCCTAGGGTGCAATTGCCTTCCCTTGTTGGTTTTCTCCTTTCTTTGCTCCTTTTCATGATAGTCTTAGTATATAATTCACTAGCTTGTTCACCAGCCTTTTTTTCCTTAAAAACAGAAAATCCCCACTTTTCTTTTCTGCTGGTCGTGTTGTTGTGGGTGTCTTCAGAGCACAGCTGACTGGGGCTGCTTCCCCTTTCAATATCAGTTCTGTTAGGTTGATTTTCCCCCCTCTTTCTTGGATCCATCAATCCCACATTTTGATGATTCAATCATGAAAGAAAACCAGCTTCAAAAGCCTTGTGGTTCATGCAAAGCTGTGTTGTCTGTTACAGATGCCTATATTCAGAGTCTCTGGTGCCGAGAAGAGGGTCACAGCAAGGGGAAATAGGTTACCTTGCATAATGACTTAGCCACTCCCAGTCTCTATTCAAGCCTAAGTTAATTGTATCCAATTTGCAAATGAATTCCAATTCAGCAGTCTCTCGCTGGAGTCTGGATTTGAAGTTTTTCTGTTGTAATATTGCAACTTTCATGTCTGTAATCGCGTGACCAGAGAGATTGATTACCAGCAGGAGAGTGGGGTGGGGGGAGAGAAAAACCTTTTGTAGTGATAATCACCCATTTTTTCATGGTTTGTGTGTATAAAAACGTCTTCTGTACTTTCCACAGTATGCATCTGATGAAGTGAGCTGTAGCTCACGAAAGCTTATGCTCAAATAAATTGGTTAGTCTCTAAGGTGCCACAAGTACTCCTTTTCTTTTTGTGAATACAGACTAACACAGTTGTTACTCTGAAACTAGTCAGGAGATTTGCAGAGCAGCCCCTGTGGAATTCTCAATATAGTTTTAATAAAACACTAGCATTAGTGGAAACAAATTCATGTTGAAAAGTCTAATTTGGGCTGCAAAATCAGTATCAGTATTGAAAATAGTCTAACTCAGTAGTTCTCAATCAGGGGTATATGTACATCTGGGGGTACTCAGAGGACTTCCGGGGGTACATCAAATCATCTAGATATTTGCCTAGTTTTACAACCAACTACATAAAAAGCACTAGCGAAGTCAGTACAAATTAAAATTTCATACGACTTGTTTATACTGCTCTATATACTGTACACTAAAATGTAAGCACACTATTGATTTGATTTTCTTATTTATATGATAAAAATGAGAAACTACAATTTTTCAGTAATAGTGCTGTGACACTTTTTTGTATTTTTATGTCAGATTTTGTAAGCAAGTGGTTTTTAAGTGAAGTGAAACTTGGGGGTACGCAAGACAAATCAGGCCTCTGAAAGGAGTACAGTTAGTCTGGAAAGGTTGAGAACCACTGGTCTAACTCATTTGACCCTTGATTTTTTTTTTCCTTTTGGGACAATAGGTGACTTGAAGTGGGGGTGGGGTATTTCATTTGTTTTTTTAAAGTATTTCATGTTTTCCTTATTGTAGACACTTCCTTGGAGTTTATATCCTCAAAGTGGGGAAGAATTACTTTTGAAGGAAACAACTAATTCTGATCTCAGGAAATTCCATTTGTAAGTAATCTCAGCTCACCTAGTATATTCCCTGCATGGCAAAATAAAAGAGCTGATAGCAGGGGCAGTTTCTAGCTATTTTGACACATTTCTAGGTAAACAGTTTAATACAATAGCTCTTCAAGTTTGGGATTTTCAAGTCGTAGCCTTATACACATAGACCTTGTTTAAATGTTTGGATCTGTTACACTTATTACATTCTGAGAAGGAGAATTAAATACATGTGCTTCAGCATACTTAATGTTACTTCTTAAACATAAAGGAAATTAATTAAAGAAATTATATTGCAAGCACCTATTTGTATATTTTTATACGTAAAGGTCTAAGACTTCATAAAGATTCTGATTTGATGTGAATTGTGCCAAAATATTAAAACATTTGAAAAACCATAGTGGTTGCTTTTTCAGTTTTAATGAACTAGTTTCTCTGTAGTGCATATTTATGTATGTATATCCAGGGCCTCTAATTAATCAAAAATAAATGCAAAAACATAATTAAGATTAACAGAATGACTTTTTATTGCTGAAACAGTTGTATAAACAGCATATCTAATATTTAGCAGAATATATAAAATAGCTATTTTTATCAAACGCCATTTTAAAACAAGTAGCTGAGAAAAAAGCAGTGTTTGGCAGGTGGGTGGGGGGGGGGGAGCTTTAGCAGTAAATTATGAAATTAATCTATGGTCAACTGGAATCTACAAAATGACCAAATCCTAGTTGTTCCGCATTTTCATTGGTAAACAGGGATAAACAGAATGCAAACTGTAAGTGTGGTTACACTGATTTGAAGCACTGCACATAAAATGTCATCTCCATAATTAGCCAATCACAATAACACTAAATTACTTAGCATTAGTTTGACTTATCGATGGTTAATAAAGCATAGGAAACGGTGAGTCTTGTGCTGGTAACATGCCAAGTAATGTAAGCAGATGGAGCTTTGTACAGTACCTACTGCAAATAAATGCCAGGATTACCCTCTGGAATTAATTATTAGTTTTTAAGGCAGTAGAAATATAGATTAAGATGCACTTTTTACTTTTTTTATAAATAGAGAAGTACATTTATCAATCTGATGCGCCTTTTAAAAAAACCTGTAGTTGGCACACAATTCCATCCCCTAAAGGCATTTATGAAATATCAACCATACTTCTTGGGATAGAATTGAATTGATAAGGGTTATGCTGCAATAGTTCTTTTTATTTTCATGTGTCATATCCTATAAGGGTCTTGCCTTGAGTCTCTATGCACACATTGTAGCATAGTGTGGAAAATGGTTGTTTTTTCTGCTCCTCATAATGAGTGAAATTAATTCCATGAATCAGGCCAACTCAATGCCTATATACCACTTAAATCCTACCTGAGACTTATTTGGAGGGATTAAATAGTACCACTAGTACATAAGCCTTGTGCTGTTTTACTACATAGAGGGAATTTCACCTTCTATGAACGTGCATTCCTCACAAGGTTACTTATACCCATTCTCATATCTGATAATTCATTAATCACAATTAAATACAGGTATGATATATAGTCTATGAGACAAACGTTGATCTCAGTTACATTGGTGTTAATCTGGAAATTAATTTACATTGGTGTAACCAAGATCAGAATTTGGTAATTTGTGAATATATTTACACGTACTGTCAGCAAATGTTTGTGTACATTCTGTATATAGATATGCCATCGATATTTTTCATGCTTCCCAAAATATTTCCATATTTTCCAGTTTTCTCTCTTGTATTTCCTTCAAAATACTTCCTTATTCTCTCAATGCCTGTCTGGAAATTGCAAACTTCTTTGCATATAAATCAGAAAATTTCATTTTCTGTCTTTTTCAGTTCTCAGTGATAATTCCATGTAAGACTTGTATTTATATTTCCCATTTAATCTTGCTATACCTGTTGCTTAGTTTGCTACTTTTCATTGTTGTGCAAGAACTGATATTGCCATGTCACCTTTGCTTTTATTTTATTTTATTTTATTTTCTCATTAATTTTGTCTTTTATATCAGACCTAGGCCCATCCTCAGCACTCCCACTAGGACTTGTAGGTACTTTGAGGGCAACCTTGCAGCTGCCTCCTACAATATCTGCACCAGGAGAATTCTCCACTCACAATCCACTCTGCTGAGGACCCCTTTAAGACATTCTAGCCCTTTTACTTGGTCTAGAGGGGAACCAATGGAAGGGAGGATCTCACACCAGATGAGATGTTGACTGCTGTTAAGGTGAACACCAAGACTGTTGACTGATGCAAGGGTAAGCCCAATATTTACCTTGAGGGACAATGAATGTTGACTATGTCAAAATATTGTCACTTTTATGTGTTGATACATCCTGATGAAAATATTCAGAATGCAATATCTCCTTTTTATAGCCATTCATTTCTTATGTTATCATTTTTTTTCCTTTTACAGCTTAACAAGAAATGAAGTTACAGGGTCTAGATGTGTTATTAGCCTCAGTTGAGCCATCAGGAAACAGAAATTAGTAAACGTTACTTCATAAATTCAGAGGTAAATAAGATTTTTTTCAATTAATTTAGCTCCAGCTAATCAAGGTGCGGTGTTTTCATGACTGATCCACAATTAGCCATCAAAAATATATACTAGGTCATGTTACTTATCTCTTTACCAATTCAGGATTCTGTTGTAACTTTAAACAATCCTGTTTAAAGTTATCAAGTAGTAGCATCTCTACCTCATTTGGTAGGAGGCTGATCCATAGTCTGATATCTCAGACTGGACACTTTTTTTCTGATATTTAGCCTTGATTTTTCTGCTTTGTGGGACATTTGCTTCCATGATTTCAGTGTTACATTAGAATCTGGTTCTTACTGCAAAGTGTTTCTATGAGATATTTCATCATCATCTACAGTTTAACACTCTCAATGCCTTTTGTGTATTGGAGCATGATTGATTTTAGGGTTGTCTTTAATATCACAAATGGTAAGATGCTTGAACTTTAATCTAAAATTCCTTTTTTACCTAGAATTGATGAATGATTTGGATGTATGGATAGCAAAGTGGAAAGTAATATTCTTTTTCCCTACCATGGTCTTGTCTTTTCTTTCCTTGGGGTTTTTCAGCAATGTACTGGGCAGAGTGTACTTTCCATGAAGCCATATAAATACAGTATGTAAAGGGAACATGTTGGCTGTTAAGGGAAATGGGTTATGTCAGCCTGACTTTTAAATGAATTCCTTTTCAACATCCCCTGTATCTAATGTGGAAATAACTCATGATCCATTTAATATAATTGCCTTCAAAAGATAGACTTTTGACACTAAAAGTAATTAATAGTCCTGCAGTGTAATGTAAACATAGTGTGAGAATATAGAGATGAGATATTTTTTCCAAAGAGTGAGGAATCTCTTAATTATGATTGTTTTCCTCTCTTTTTTGGTGGTATAGGCCCCAGTTTAAGGATCCATCTCTATTCTGGACAGCTACATAAGCATTTTCCTAATCAGGGCCTCAGTCTTCTGTTTTTCTGTGTTGTGTCAACTTCTTTACTGCTTTGTTATTGTACTCCTCATTTCTTTTGTCCTACGATATGTTATTGCAACCTCCTTGTCTTTTCACACCCATTTTGTTCCCCCACCCCTTGAACCTCTTCTTACTTTGTTAATTTCCCTCACACTCATAGTCTTTCTGTTCCATTACCTTCCTATACTCAAATTCTGTAGTTTTCTCCTTATTGTTTGGCTTGATATATTTCTTCCATTGTCACACTCATACCATTATGGCTGTTCCTCTTTCTGATGTTCTTCTGCTCTCACCTTTTTTCCCATAATAAAAACCTTTAAGAATGGCTATATTTGCCTTTACAATATTATCTTCTCTATTTGGTGTCTTTTTCTGTCTTTCCTGTCCCCTTGCCCCCAAATCCCAATAAGAATAGTTAGACAGGAACATACCAATGCTTCAACTTGTGCAGTTTAAAGGCTCTCATAATGTACCAGGCAGTTGCACTACAGTATAACATGGGAGCAAACTTCTGAATGCTGCTTTTTTATTTTTGTTTAGCTTTTAACCTTTCCATCTACTATGTTTTCATCCCTTCTGACCATCACTTTGAATCTAACAGAAAAGAACAAATAAAGAACAACTGAATGCTTCATGGAGAAAGCTGGAAAAGAAGTTATATTTATAAATAGTTTTGATCTCACATTTTCTATTTTTCCCCCCATTCTTAGTAATAGGAACATTTTATATGAAAGACTTTTTTTTTTTAAATATTCTCTGCCTATTCCTCTATCAGAAACCATATGTGGCAAGATCTCTGCAGAACCTACTTATGCGTATTTGAGGCCACAGAAATGTTGTAAAGCCACAGAAGTCAGAGTTGTACTGTTAAGTTGGCTCTGATTTCAGATAGGGAATAAGCAGGAGAATTAAAAGCAGAGACCCTGTGTTCATGGAAGTATCACTAAAAACAACTCGGGAAAGACGAATGCCCACTCATCTTCACACCTCCCCCACAAAAACATCCATTCACCATGAAATACAGACTTATTCGTGACCCGTTAGCAGGTTTTGAAATTTAGTTAAGGCCCTACCAAATTCATGAAAAATGTGCCATGAGCTGTGAAATCTGGCTACTGTAGGGGAGGAGGGCTCTTACCAAGTGCTGGGCTCCAGCTGCTAGTCCCAGCTGGACTGGGGAGGGACGGAACTTGCTCTTCCTCTGCAGGGGCCATTCCTGGGCCAGATCAGACCCACCTCTCGGAATCTCCCCTGGCTGCAGGAAGCTCCACAGCTGCACTGCCTTCAGAGCTGGGCTCCCAACCAGCAGCTGCAGGCAGCCATGGGAGATTCCCGGGGGTAGGTCTCACCTGGCCCCTAAAGTGGCCCCTGCAGGACATGAGGAAGTCCCATCCCTACCCTGCCTGGCTGGGACAAGCAGCTGGAGCCCAGCACATGGTACGAGTCCCCAGCTGGGGCAGCCCCAGCCCTGCACCTCCCCAACTCCAGCCCCCTACAGCCCTTAGCAGTCACCAACCAATAATGTGCCCCCACCCCCCCTACCCTGCAACCCTCACTTCTATGCTGGCGGTAGCACTGGCTTCAAAAGCCCTCTGGCCGCCCAGCTCTGAAGACAGCACAGAAGTAAGGGTGGGAATCCTGCAACACCCCCCCCCCCCCATGATTCCTTTTTGGGTAGGGACGCCCATGGTTACAACACTCTGTTTCAGATGTTCACGTGTGAAATTTCAGAGAAATTGACTATTTTTAAAATCCCATGAGCATGAAATTGACCAAAATGGATGCTGAATTTGGTAGGGTCCTAGTTCTTATGGATGAAAAACTGCAAGATAGAGAATTGCCAACCAGCTGAAATAAGTAACACTGCTTGAACAACGGCAGGTGTCTTTGACCATTTTAACTGGCTTGAGGTATTTTCCCGTTTTTGACAATATACATTAAGTGATAACCCAATATTATTTGCAGTATTACATATTCTTACCACAGATTCTAAAACTATCATTTTATGGCAAACTGACATTTCTTCACTTCAGTAACATATGTTTTAAACTTGATTAAAATTATAAATTGGAAAGAGTTATATTTAACTTCCAGTAAATTGTCTGTTAGCAAAACAGAGCTTGTTTTCATTGTTTTAATGTCTCTTCATTTTTGTTAAAACCTCAGCTGAACACTTCTCAGTATGATAGTCAATGCAACTCAATACACTGTGTGGGTTTGCTCATTAGGAACTATGTAGTTGGATCTTATTTGTACTTTTGCATGAAGAAATTAAACCGCATGTGCTCCTACATTCAAACAGGAATATTACTTCAGTTATGTGGTGAGAGCTAGATCAATATAGATTTCAACATCGGTATCTAATATGGACACGAGGAACATTCTGTTCTGCTTAAAAAGTTTTAGGAAAAAGTCTACAGCTGGACAGGCTGTTTCCTGTATTCCATGTTTGGCAAGGTTTTATTGTTCTTTTCCACTGCTATTTGAAAGACTCCGTAAGATGTACCTTTTTTCTTTTTAGTCCTCAGCATCTGGGGGGGACAACATCCCACTGCAGGTTGTACATTCCTTTTCTTTTTCTTTTTGAAGGGGAGAGGATATTGTTCTGTCAAAGTGGCTAAATCAGCACTAGTCTAAAAGGTGATGATGGGAAGAATTAAGATAAACTCTAAATAAAAATTAGTGCATCTACAAGGTGCCAAATCCACAGCGCTGGAGCCTGAAGTTCACATGCACAGGTATCAGAGCCACATACTGACATGCTCGCACACATTACATTGCCAATGTTCCTGTTCACTGACATAGTAGAATCACCCTTGTAGAGTACAGTGCTCCTGCTTGTTCACTTCTTTGCCTCTTTACTGAGGCTGTCAACAAGAATGCCAGTCAGAGCCCATTATGGGTTGTTTTTTGTGCAGCGTTAACATCTGCGCTAGAAATTTGCCTTTGCCCATCAATTTCACACAGGCCACTGAACAGTCCTCAGCTGGCAGTAGTTACTATGGACCTGGGCTGGGTTTTGTTCAGTGACCTAGATGTAGAAGGTTCCATAGCCATCTTGCCATCCTCCCAATCATGATTTTTAAAAAGCAGTCTCTGCAACTCAAAAATATTTGAGAAACATCTTCAGTAAACCAGAGACACCTGAGAGATCATAAGAAATCACATAAATCAGACAGGAAATTCTGGATGAAATTAGAAAAAGACTGAAATGGTTATGTTGGTGTCAGGATTAAAAATGTGAAGTGGAAAATGCTCAGTATTAACTATGCCCCTGAATTGGAACAGGGATTTGAACCCACCTCCCCTACATTCCAGATGAGTGCCTTAACCTCTGTGTTGGGTCTTTCAGTCAATTCTGTTGAAGGTGGGAAACACCTGGGTTGAGAATCCCAGGAGGGCTTTGGCTTGGATTGCTCAGAAGCCTCACTCATTAGCTGTGGGGCAACATCAGGGCTTTGCATGTGCTGATTGGTAGAAATTTAGGCACCTGCAGGGCTAGGCAGAAGCTGAGTAGTGGTTTTGAGAATGGCAGTGGCACCTAAATGTTGGAATCCTAAATATCTTTGTGAATCTAGCCCTTAGCAACTTGGGACCAAAATCTGTTTGCTTTATTCAGCTGAGTAACATAACTACTTTTGTAAGGTGAATAGGATTTGGCTCTGATTTAGGGCCAAATTCTGCCACCTTTAGACAGACTGAGGAGGACCTTACTGCGCTAGTGATTTCCACTCAGGGAATGAGGTACTATTGTTGGTAGAGGTAGCAGGATCCAGCACTTTATGTCCAGATTTGCAAGAGTGCTCCACGTGTTGGGTGCACACATGTGATGAAGCTCTTCACAATCTGCCCATTAGTGATTTCCATTTACTACCGCTAGCAGAGTAATATTTTTATGCTAAGAGTGAAACATTTAGGGTACATGTGTTGGACATTCTTTCTGCTGCTTATTGATGATAGCTTTTTAGTATAATATTTTGATGTACTTTATATACATGTACATAGGCTTGAGAAAAATCATTTTGATAGTTGATGGGTTCAGAACACATTTGAAAAAATCATAATCAGTCCAAAACCTACTTTCCTCGATTGTCCACCTCGATGGACTGAGGCTATATGTGAACTTGAAGTACATTTTGTTGTAGGATTATTTTTCTTCAGATTTTTAATTGTTATGGTTACTTAAGCCTGCTGTGCATTTTATGTCTTTGCTGCTTCATAGTTTCATCATTTTCTTGTCCATGATCTGGTTGAGAAACAGTTGTCTGGCGACTGATAGCTATATGAGCAAAATCCAAACTTTGGCCCTTTGAAGTCAATGGCAAAACTTCCATTGAAATCCTGATAGAAGTCTGAGAGCTAAAGAATGTAAGTTACGCATCAGGTGTCATGTAATTAACTACTAACATTGCAATAATTCAGCAAAGCATATGCTATAGTTAAGTCCATACTTAAGTGCCTTCTTGAACCTGGGCTTCACTAGTGATTCAACCCAAGTGTAATTTATGAGAGTAGCAGAAAAACCAAGAGCGTGTTTAAATAAAGCAGATCTCCACTATTTTATCTTACACCTGTTAATTGCTTCTCCTGTTATACTCCCCGTCATACGCTGTTGTCAGTTGTACTTGTTTTTCACAACCATTAAATGTAAAATCATTGCAAGCTGAATTGTTTAGTCACTTACAGCCCTTATATCAGATATGGGATGCTTTACATCACAAAAGAATTCATCCTGATGTGATGTGTAAATACCTGAAATTAATTCTTATAGGATCCATGTTTAGAGTTCTGAAACAATTAATTACTATAATCAAAGTCACAATTTCATACTCTCCTCCCAGTTATATTAGTGCAGGGCCACTGGAGATGCACGCAGAATAACTGAAAAGAGAATTTGGTCTACTTTTGCACATATAATAAATTTAGCACATTATTTTAAAGCTTATACCGTATATTTTCAAAAGGTAGAACTTTGAAGTACCTGAAATATGTGATTTGCTGGCTGTTTCCTGGCCACACGTCTATTATTGTTGCCCACCAAAAATAAAGTCCAAATAAAACTAAAACAGAAATGTTTTAGGCATGGTGCATGTACACAGTAGGACAGGTGACCGTACCATATTTTAATCTGTATCTATATAAAACATTTATTTTAACCTCTATAATGGGATTATATAAATACATAGAATATTTGATAGAGTGTACTCAGTGCACTCACCATGAAAATAAAACGTTAAGACAGGATTTTTTATGTCCAAACTTTAAATATATGGATTTCTTTGTCTTGCAGTATTGCATTACTATGAAAAACAAAATACCAATATGATGATCTTTTTCTCCTCACCAAAAATATTCTTATTACAATGAATAATCTTTCCCAGGCTTATCTAGGTTTTCACTGCAGTGAAGTATTTTATAAAAACATCATAGTACTTTGATTTGTAGATTCCCTAGATTTGTTTGCATTCATGTCTAGTGCACATAGCTTGTCGTTCAATTCTCCAAGTGCCTTCTTCGTAAGTACAGTGACATATAGTGCATTCATCAGTCTTCACCTCTCGGCCAGCTGGAATGACAGTGGTTTCTGCAAAGCAGTTTGGGCCTAAAAAAAAAAAAAAAAAAATTAATATATATAAGCTGTAATATGTTTAGTTTTTGCTCCTTAATACTGCAGACCTAGTATGAAATTAGTAACAAAAAGTATGTTACTTTTAATGTCATATAGTTGTGGTTTTTAAAACAGGATATTTAATTAGAAAAGGGAATGAGAACCATCTGTTCTGTGTTTGTCTGGGGGTTTGTATGCACATTTCCCCTCCGTTCAGAATATGTATATGTGTGCTAGTTGTACAGTGTTTCGTAGTAAGACCATACACAGCGATGACAGACATCTGGACAGAGTCTGTTCCTGTAGATCAATACAGATTTCAGATGTGAGAAATACTCCATATTGTCCAGAAAGAGTAGAACACTATAGCATGACTACAGGTTATCAAGCATTTTACTTCAGATTTTATTGCTTCTTCCACTGGAAACATGTTTAGAATATACTTGTAAAGTATCCAAGCTTTATTTTGTGTTAGCTGAGAAAATATTTCCTGTCTCCATTATAACAGAGTATAATGTTATAATAATAATTTAAGTCTGTGTCACCACCTGTGCACTGTATATATTGATATATTAACCAGCAATAAGCGAAGCACCCTTTTTTAGAGTTCACAGAAACATGTTTGTTTCCAACTACAAGGCAGGAGAACTACCTGACAATAGTCTCTTCAGGCTGGTGCACTACCCCTTATAAAACACTGTGTTTCTGAGTTTTCTTTGCAAACAAAAAGTAGAAGCCAACTATTGGTTGAGGACAAATGGAATGATTCATATGTTAATTTGAACAACAGTCTCTTAGGGTAAAAGAATATCATTTTGTTCAGCATCTGTGTACCAAATATATTACACCTATAGGCTGAGCCAGTGCCCAATGAGTTCCAAAGGACACTGCGTTAGACCCTTAGACCACTGAAGAGTTGCCCCTGTAGAAAATACCTTCTAGAACTTGCAAAACTCAAGTGTACTTTTTAAATGAAGTTGAACTTGCATAATTTTATTCTTTGTATATTTGACTGACCGTAACTTAGACAACTAAAATATTAGGCTTTGTTTTTGGATTCTTGCTCAAAGTTTTGCACATAATAGAATTGCCATCGCTCACCACTCAGAGCTTAAAATCAGCATACCACATTTAAAACATCTAATTTTATAGTGGTACCACCTTGTTCTCTGACCCTTTCAGTTTTCACAAGCTAAACATCACGGGGCTAGATCAGTACTTGAATGGGAGACTTCAGCTATTGCAGAAAGTGATATTCTTCCTTCTAAGTCACTACTGAACTAATGCCCCAAACACAGTCCTGTGGGTGGTATGCTATCTTTCAGATTCGATTAAAAACAACTTTGTTATATATATTTTTTTTTTAAGATTGTGGATTTTTCCTACCAATATAGCTGTTATCACTTGTCATGTGACCAGGATACAAGAGTTAACACTTTCTGATTAACTGAAAGTTTAGGCAGATACAGTATTATTATTGTACCTACACTTCTGGGTAGAACACAGCAGTTTTCTCTTCATTGGGATATAAAGATGCGTGGGAATCATCCTATAGAGACCTTCACTGTAAAAGATATGCAACAAATGCTAAATTATTAGGGTGAAATTCACTGCTGTACAGGGAATCTACACAAGACCTATATCCTACTTGAAATCCACCTAAGCACTGAGAAGTGTAAGAGGGACATTGGAACTAAATTTTGTTCTGAGAGAGTAAATGTTATATTTTGTTGTGATGAGCAACAAGAAATGAAATACAATTTGACCCTTAGTGAATTTAATTAATTGGGCTATTTTAATTCCCTTACATTGAAAAGTATCTTATGCTATGAGCGGTGCCATTGAAATCAGTGCATTATTTAACATGAGTAACCATATCACAAATTGTTAAACTACTTCAGTTTGGAGAGGCTGTTTTATATTGGTAAGTCTAGTGTCAGTCACCTACTTGAGAAGGGTAGGCCTATCACAAAATAATGGTGAGACAGCAAGATATTAACAAGGAAGATGTTTTCTTAATTTTCGTGTGAATGTTCTGAATGACCACTAACTACAAGGGAAATTATCTATTTTAGGGTTTTGTATTTTCTTCCATCACTGAAGCATTTGAGCATCTTTCATATTAATTAGATTGGTATACCAAAAGTTCCTTGTTCATTTCAGGTGGTCTTAAGCTATTCTCCCTCTTTGTTACAGAAAGCTTTGATCAGGGAGCTTTCCATAACATAAACCACCATACTAAAACAATAGATGAAACTTAGTCTGGTTATGATATAAAAGTGTTACACTGAAGAGGCTACATCAAACAAAACACTGGGAATTTATGTGCACACAGACATCAGTATATGCTACATGTACATGTATTCTGCAATTCTCCTTCTTCAACTTCTATGGCTTTTGATGCTAAAGCATAACTTGACTTAAGTTTGACACGCTAGCCAGAGTGGTCAGGTGAACTGTATGTGCAATCAACTTGCTGTGTGATCTTTGCCTCAATGTCCTCCTCCTGTAAAATGGGGATAACACCTCCTTACAAGAGTATTGATAGTATAACAACATATGAACAGCCCTTTGAAGGTGTGAATTGCTAAATATGTGTGTGATTATACCTCCTCTTTAATATCTACACTATTGTGAATTTAGTAAGATATTCCCCAGAAAGCTGTACTTTTTTTCTTTTTTGTCTTCTGGGCCATTTGCAAAGATAAATCTGGAGACTTCATGAAAATTAAGGTGCACATTTAATGTTTGTTCTGCCAGAGATGAGAGACTCCCTATAGACAGATGTGCAAGAAGATATTTTATGTTTAGGGACTGCTCCACTGTAGACACTCCTGACTCAACAAGGAAGGAAATATTTATATTTGTAAAGATATTTTTCAATCTTATTAGAAATATATAAAACAGTTGGTATGATTTCTCGCAACAAAATTTTTGGTGGCCTCAGAATGTGGCCACCAACTCTCCCTGCTGGCCGCACTGACACTTTTTTCCTAAAATACTTAATTAACTTTAGGAAAAACAATTAAATATACACATATTCACATCCAAATCATTGTAATGTATATCTGTAGGTTTTTTGGCAGATTCAACAACAAAAATAATGCTGCCTCCCTCTTCTGCCCCGCTACCCAGGGCTTAATGGGTCCTGGGGCTTGCTGTGAAAAGTGATTTTTCATATTTGTTAATATCATAGCACACTTAGTAGCTACCTGGGAGGCTAGGAAAAGTGATAAGTGATATTGCCAAACATACAAGTATCACTTTTCACAGATAGCTAGTAAGTCTGCTGTGAAAAGTGATACTTGCATGTTTGTTAATATCACTTTTCTCAGCAAGCCCCAGGACTCATTAAGCCCGGGATAGGGGGATGGAAGGGGGAGGCAGCAGTGACAGGGGATGGATACATGGGAGTGGGTGATGAGCCCCACAGCTGCATGGCCAGAGTGGTCTGGTGTCTGCTGCCATGGGGCCAGAGCTCAGTGCCCATGGCCAGAAACTGCGTGACTCGAGCTAGGGATCGGAGCCCGCTGCCACACAGCAGGAGCTGTGGGTCAGCGCCCAGGACTAGTGCCTGCTGCTACACGGCTAGAACCCGGAGCTGGGTGCTGGAGACCTGGAAGCAGGAGTCAGCACTCACTGCAGCACAGCCAGGGCCAGGGGTCGGTACCCAGGACCAGCTCCTGCCACCACGTGACCACAGCCCGGGAACAGAGCTGTGGGTCAGTGCCTGGGTCAGGGGATCAGCACCAGGGGCTAGGGCTGTGTGGCTGGAGCCTGGGGCCAGTGTCTGCCACCTCATGGCCGGAACTGGGAGCTAGAGGCTGACTGAAGCTCTGCGACTGGAGCTGGGGGGCAGCACCTGCTCCCCAGCGGCCAGAGCCAGGGGTTGGCACCCAAAGCCCTTCAGTTGGAACTCGCTGCCATGAAGCTGAGGTTGGGAGCTGGTGCCTGTGGCCGAAGCCTGGGACTGGAGCCAGGAACCAGCACCTGCTGCCATGCAGCTGGAACCAGGGGCTGGAGGCTGACACCCCACAGCTGAAGGCCAGTGCCACATGGCCAGAGCCCGGGGGCTCAGTAACTGCTGTCCCACGGTTGGAGCCTGGAGCCGCATGGCCAGGTTCCTGAAGTCCCGCAGCTGGAGCCTGCTGCCCAAACCCCCTCCTCCCCACAATGTGGGTCAATAACTCACCTTGCTCCTGCAGTGTTGTGTCCCATCTCTCTCCAGAGGCAGTGCAGGGCAGCGCATCCAGGAGCAACAAGGAGGGAAGAGGAGGGGCTGATACTTTACCCCCCCCCCCCTTTCCCCTGATCACTTCTCAGGAGGCTGTCATGGCCGCACGAAAAGCCCCTGGTGGCCACATTTGAGAAACACTCATCTAACTGGACATCATCGTCTCTACATCCCCCCCCCCCCCCGCCCGTGATGAGAGGGCAATTCCTGATTAAAATATAATGAACAGTTAATAGTAAATCAGTCTGGTATTTACTCACTAACCATCAAAATTTTTCCCCAATGCCCTGCCTGAGCAGCCAGGGAGGGGAAGGAAGCCTCTCTCCCGTAGCTCACTCCAGGGAAGTTAAAGGGGTTTTAAGCAAAACTCTGGCGTTTGTGAATTTTTAATACATTTTTTAATAAGATAGATGGCCTGGTATATAGCTGGACACTTGAAGACAAACCAAGGTTTTAAAAATTGTTACTGATTTATCACTCAAAACATTTGAATTAAAAAAGAACTATGTGAGGGTAAAGCAGCAACTCTTTTACAACCTAAACTATCCAAATACTTGCTGATTACAATATTATGGTGATCTAAAATGTTGCTTCTCTCTGTTTGCCAGTAGCATAATGGAAAACGAATCTCTTCTCTTTGGCCAATAAAGCATGCTACCTGCCATGCTTTGTGGTTTCTAAACTTGTTCTTTTTAATACTATCGTTCCATCTTTAGCATCTGTACAATTTAATGTAGCAACAGCCAATAGCGTTTGTTTGAGGAGAATTTACTTTACAAATACCATGATCTAGGTCACCAGGTTGTGTAAACTGGTGTAGCGCCTATGAAATCAATGGAGCTGCACCTATTTAAACCAGCTGATGATGTAGCCTCATCTCGTATAGGATAGTCGCAACAGGACCAATCCCAGAAGTAGTTTGAAATTCTTCAACTTGTTTCCCAAAAGTATATGCTTGATCCTGCATTGATCCCTATTGACTAGGGAGATTTCTTTCACAAGTCTAAAGGTCTGATTCTGTTGTAACAGTGGACTAAATCAAAAATAACTTCCATGAAAACTGCAGTTACATCAGTGTAAAGCGAGTGTGAGATCAGAACCAAGTTCTTGGACAGTTAAGTAAGAAATCCTAAATTTCTTGATCACATTGAAATGTTTCAGTCTAATTAGGTAAACACATAGGTAGATATTAATTAGGACTATATAGGTTGAGGCGGCTTCTTATATCCTCAAATATGTTTTTAAAAACAACTGTTGGCATAAATGCATCTCTTGTACAATATTTTGAGGTTTCTAATTGATACCATGAAAAGCTTCCAGTGAATTATGATGTTCAATGCTCTAATGTTGATAAATACAACAGGATTTAATTAAAATGCAAATTTGGTCATCCCAGAAGAAAACATCCTGATACCAATTATCAACAGAAAGTGTCCAAGCCATTCACCTACAGGTGCAGTATTCCTTGTAACCCTGACAACCTTTGAAGAGAACCTTTCAAGCTGCTGCTCCTCCCCTTCCATAAAAACAGTTGTGCTTTACAGTATTAATTGTGTTTAACTCCTTTGCAGAGTGACCCTGCTTTTGCATATGCACTCACCTATTCAGACAGGTGCAGTAACTTAGTCACATTGTAATCAATGATTCCATAATATATTAGGCCAAATAACCTCTTCAATGCATGAGGTACAAGTCAAAGCAAAACTTAGCCCCTTCGAAATACAGGCCACCATCAGTAATAATACTTTGATGTTAGACTTGTCTGTCCTTTGGTCCTAGCTGTCCTACACTCCTTCGTAATTGCCCTTCTAATCTGTAATAGTCATGTGGCTTATCAGGCATCGTACAGCAGCACATCTATCTAGATATCTATATACTGCACTCATCACTGTGGTACCCAAGCACTTTACCAATTATATTTTAAAAAGCCAGTTAGCTTTGCTTTTCTCCACCTATTTAAATGGACAGATACATTTAAACCTATTTGTCCTGAAGGCAATGATATGTCATAGATAAAACAAAGTTACAGAACAATCAGTTTCACCTGACCTTTCACATACTTTGTTTAAGCAAATTCATCAGGCTCTTTCTTCGTTGAAAAGAACTTTCATAGAAGTTGTACTTAGGGTTAGGCAAGCTAAGGGCCAGACCACAAATTTCAGATTATTGAGACTGGCTCCCAGTGCTGTAGTTAAAAAGATTCCCTTCAACTGGAACATTATACTCAAGACCCTACTGTGCCTGCTGAACAATTCTATGTATTGATTTTTTTTTAAAACAGTAACAGCATGGAGAGAAAAAATAAAAAAGGAAGTCCCCCATTTACCGCAGACCCAGACTAGACATCAAACTGCAGGCTATTCCTCACCCCCCAAAATCCAATCACTACTTTCTCAAAAGATGTATCTCTATCTGCTTCAACCCCTTCCACTCTCTGATCTCATCTAAAGAGTCTGTATCTTTGTGATTTGACTGTTTCCCCATCAGGCGTGCAGATATATCTTTCACACTAATGTTTCTCTGAAAAGTGGAGAAAGCAGTTAGATGAACTAGCAGAGGTAGTCTGAGATTAGAATGGCTGACTTGCATTCTTCTAAAAAAATTAATCACCGCTGTCAGTGCCACACTATTGACTACTGTCAATCCAGTTTTGCCTCTTACTAGCCTAACTCTCTTGATAGATAGGTATATCTTTGGATACCACTGTACCAGACTAAAGGAGTGGTTTTAGTTATAAAGAGTTGAATTTCAATTTTAAGAACAATTTGGAAGTCTTTAGGCCCTACCAGTGGGTGCTTTACATAGTTTAATCAATGCCTTCACTTTGTGTATGAAAGTCCTAAATCATCAAGACATCTTTTTAGAGTGGTAGTGAATGTGTATGTTCAAAGAACAGAAAAAAGCTCCCATCTGCTTGTAATTCTGTCTCGCTTCTATAGAAAAAGGTGGATTGCACACTATGCTGCTGTTCATAAAACTGTTTTGTTCATGCTAGACAGAATCAACATGTTGCAGAAGAAAGCCAAGAATACTTTTTCTAGGGTTGATTTTCCTGTTATATGCACAGAAAACTGAAAAAAAACTGAAAAGAGAAACGGGTATAGTAAAGACAATTAAACACGCCACAGTTTAGGAACACGGGTGGAAGAACATCTGTAGCCAGACCGAAGAAAGCTGAACTAAGTATTCGTGCAGTGAAGAGGGTTGGAAGTGTTCTTTGTGGCATTGCTATACAAAACGTATAGTAACAAGTGCTACCAAGTTTGCTTTTGCTGTGGTCTGCGTATACTTTTTCACCAACTAGGGTAAATCTCCATTTAAAGCTGCTTTTTAAGCTAGTTAGTGAGACTTACAAACCTTGGTGATTTTTTTAAATTTTATACTTCATGGCTCTGGCCCCATGTGTGATGTCCACTTAAGTGCAGAAATTCAACAAAACAAAGCCACCTTACTCAGTAAAAGTATTCTGCACTTTTCTACATAAGTGTAGAACCTGATTTTTCACTGCCTTGCTCCTAGTGGCAGCATTTACACCTGTGCGAACACAGTGTAAAATGCTAGCCATTCAGAACTGTTCTGTTTTATATTAATTTTGCATAGGTGTAAATGACTGTACAAGATGCAAGGTAATAGGGAATCAGGAACACAGTATTTGTAACAACATTTCCCTTTACACATGAAAATGTATAAGGTGTGCTATTTGAGAGGACTGGATTTTCAAAATCTTTTTAGTCAACCAAAGAAAACCAGTAAACCAGAGAAAACAAATGGATTGAGCTGAAGTAGAAAGAACACTATTATCAAATATCATATAAGCCAAACAAAGCATCAGAGCATACAAAGGGCCAAATTAAATACAGAGACTTGAGTCATAAAAATAGGCACATCAAACAAGCTTCTTGGTCAGAAGTAATAAAGACGGTGAAAGTGAGATACTTACCCTAAAATTATTTTCAAAAATAAGACGTAGAAGAGTGAATCCCTTGGAGAATCTGTGGAACTGTACCAGTTAGAGATGAGGTGAATACCTTTGGGAAGTGTGTGAATTTCTCTGCAAACTTTAGTTATCCTTAGAAACTCACAAGCAGCTTAAACATTTTGTACTTGTGTTTCTTTAGAACTCAGCAGGCACCAGCTTGGTGTTTATGGAGTTAGTGGTGGTGCTTTTATAAACTATAAATTCATGTTGGATGCCACAGGTTCAAAGCACTCATGAGCCAGGCTCTGCTTATTTGCATCTGAAGTCCTCTATCCCTATTAACACCAGACAGGCTAACGAGAATTGTCAGTAGAAGGAAGGAAGGTGACTTGTCTTATAGTAACTGAGGTCTTTGAGATGTGTGGTCAATATGGGTATTCACTGTGGGTGTGCATGTGCTCCTGGAACCAGACATTCTCCAATAGCAGTGTCTGTAGGTGCGTGCCTGTGCCCTTCATCTCCTCATACTCCCTGCTGAGGAGGAAAAGGGCAACACAGACTGACCGGCTGCCCAGTTTCTACTCTACTGCAAATCTAGAGGTGAGCTGAGAATAGGAAAAGGAAGGCAGATTGTGAATACCCATAAGGGCCACACACCTTGAAGGACTCTGGTTACTGTAAGGTAAGTAACCCTCCTTTTTTTCTTCAAGTGCTGGTACCTGTGGGTGACTTCCAAGCAGGCAGATATGAGGAGCTGCTTTGTACCAGTTTACAGGATTGTTGAGCAGAGGCTTGAATCAGGGCACAGTGGCTGGTAGCCTTTTGAATGGAGCCTAGGTTGCTGCTCTACTGATCTCTGACAGTAGGATTCCTGGCAGGGAAGCCACTGAGGCAGCTTGAGCTCTGGTAGATTGAGGAGGAGGGTCTTCCACACGCTCATAGTAAAGGAGGATGCAGTGGGAAATACATTTTGAGAGTCTTTGGGAAGATACTGCCTCTTGGCAAGAGAGACTAATAACCTCAGATCTTGTCCTGTCCAGGTAGAAGGCCAGATTCAGATCCCAGGCAGGTTTACTGTTTTGAGTTGGGTAAAAACCAAGTAGCTCTTCTTCACAGGAGGAGGAAAGACATCAATAACTTCTAAACGTATCTACAAGTGAACTGACAGATAGTCCAGGATAAGAGGCATCCCTGACTCCTCCAGAGGCAATTGATGCTTCTAGCACCGCAGGGAGCACTGCTTCCATTTGGCAGCAAAATACTTTCTAGTAGAGGGTATCCTGCTATTGAGGAGGATGGATTGGACCTCCTCAAGCAAGATCTCTCTAAGTCAGTTGCCCATCCCAAAAAACAGGCTATCAGATGGAGCAATGCTGGGTTAGGATGGTTGGACCTGCCTCATTCCATGACAACAGGCCTGGAAACAGCAGAAGGTGAATGCACAGGTGAGAAGCCATCTGCAGAGCAGGGGTGAACAAGAACGATCATGGCCACCATGGTACTGTTAGGATCACCATTGCTGTATCCAACTTGATCTTTTAGGGGATAGAAGGTAGGAGGGGCACGGGAGGGAAGCCATACATCAACAGATTCGACTACTGCTTTATGAAGGTATCCCCTCGGGCAACCCAACAACAAAGGGCCTGTCTTTCCCTAGGGTGTAAAAGTGCATCATGATGGGAGTCCCCACTGACTAAAAATCCACTGGACCACTGATAAGTGGAGCTCCCACCAGTGAGTCTCATGAAAATGCCAGCTGAGGGAATTAGTTATGCCTGGTAGGTTCACTACAGAGAGGGTAATCTGATGCTGAATGGACCTATTCCAGAGCTTGTCTGATTCCCTGCAGAGTAGGGCAGACCTTGCTCCTCTGTTTATATAATAAACAATGGAAATATCTGACCTGGACATGAATAGACTGGATGAAAGACAGGAACCTCTTCCACACATTGTGAACTTCCTGAAGCCTCAAGAAGGTTGATATGGAGTCCAGGAAATTGAGCTGTGTGGTCATCCAGGTGCAGTCCCCAGCCCAGAGGCATCTGTAACAAGTGTATTTGTGAATGGTGTGGGAACAAGGGAAATCCTCTACACAAATAGCGTCCTTCTGCACCCCCCAGGTGAACAATGTCAGGACACCATGAGGAAATGAGACTTTTGTCCAGGGAGTCTGCTAGGAGCATAGGCCTCCCTCAGCCAAATCTGGAGACCGTAAAGATGGAGCCTGCCAAAGGGGGTGTATACAGTGACATGGTTTAGGAGGATCGGATTGTCATCTGAGGACTGAGTTGAAGGACTCTCATTGTGAGGCATGTGTCCTGCAGTAAGTAGGCCTTGGCTGCAATTAAGTATTGATTAACACCAACAACTATATAATTTATTGGAGCCAAAGTGGACTTTCTTGGATTTATCTGAAGTCCCAAGGAGTGACTCAGGTTAAGTAAGGATGTGACGGCCAAGTGCACCTCCTGATGCGATTGTCCCATGAGCAGGCTGTCATATAGGTATGAAAATACAGGGTTGTGTTGATGGTGCAGGTGCACTGCTTTCACAGCCGTAAAATCTATAGAAAGTTTTGGGGCCATCAGAAGGCCCAACATGTGCATTTTGTATTAGAAGTGCTCTAAATCCACTGTAAAATGCAGAAATCTTCTGGGTGGATGTCTATATGAGAATAGGTGTCCAAGTCAAGAGCCAGAAACCAGTTGCTTTTGTTCAAGGAGGGGATTATGGCCACCAGGGTAATCATCCTCTAACTTGAGTGGCAGATGAAGACGTTCAACTGCCTGAGGTCCAGGATGGGTCTCCAGCCCCCTTTCTTTTTCCAGAGTAAAATCCTTCTCCCTATGATGAGGGGATTCAGGCTCTATAACCTCTAGCTAGATTAGGGAGTACAGCTCTTGTCTGAGAATCCTCGTGAGTGGGGTTCATGAAGAGGGGCAGACAGTAATTTAATTGTATAGCCAGTTAAAATGTTGCCTAAGACCCATTTGTCCAAAATCATAAGCTGCCACATTGAAAGGAAACGGGCCAGGTGGTCATCAAAATAGTGAGGGAGACTAAATGCGCACGGACTGGTTGACTTCTCTTGCGTACCATCAAAATGATGTCTTGGAAAGCGTGGAGGGGGATAGCAGTGAAAACCAAAAAGATAAAGTGAAACCAAAGTATAATATAATGCTACCTTGGTAGTTGAGTAAGATATAAATCAATGTAAATAGTTTTACAGTCTATCTACGTAAAACACTGGGGATCCCTCATCCAGAGTGCTGTATCCAGGTTTAGTCAATAATTATTGCTTGGTAGGCATTATGCAATTAAAAAAACAAGAATGATATCCCATATCAGCCACCGTTTAACCTCTTTTTAGATCCAATATACTTTTTTTTTTTAAACACAGTCCTAGTGTTATCTTCCAATTAAGGCTGCGTGTCTGTCACAGAAGTCACAGATTCTGTGACCTCCGTGACTTCTGCAGCCCCTGGTGCTGGCTCAGGCAGCCCCCAGGCCAGCAACAGCAGTTTGGGTGTGTGGGAGGGGGCTCAGGGCTGGGGTTCGTGGCAGTGATTACCTGCGGGAAGCTCCCTGGCTCCCACCGGCATGTCCATGCAGTTCCTAGGCAGAGAGGCCAGTGCTCTGCTCACACCCGCCCCACAGCTCCCATTGGCTGTGGTTCCCTAGGAGCTATAGGGACATGCTGGTCAGAGCTGGGTAGGGAGCCTGGCAGCCCTGCCAATTCTACCCCCACCCCCTGGAACAACAGAGGTCCCAGGCTGCGCACCGCCACCATCCCCCCCCCCCCAGCACCATCCCCCCTTTGTTTTCACCTGGTAAATAAATATCATCTTTGTTTAATTTCAAACGGTACTGGTTTCCATCTTAGCTCAATAGTCCAGTCACTCCTCTTATATGAGATATCTACACGCACTTCAGACAAGCATATCCAGAATATTCTGCGCATCAGATATTTCACAATTGATTTTTTACTCCAGACATCCATCATTCTGTTCTCTCTCTGCCTTTTGGAGATGAACTATAACTTTCAATGGTAAAGCCACACAATTATCCATCTCGTGTGGAAAGCGGTCAGTGAGTTTAAGTGCAGCAAGCGCATGAGAAGTGTATTCCAGAAGTGAAGTTAATTTGCCTGAGATTTAATTTTAAAATAACATGTGCATTGGGGCTAAAATTGCCCGTCAGAGCATAGCCCTGGGGTTGTTAATAAGAAAAATGAAGTGTTTTATTAAAAAAAACTCAGGATGATTAACTTCTTTGTGGCTGAACACTGGCTGCTTTTTAAAACTAAATTCCTTTTAGTTTCCATTTGTTTGTGCCTTCCCCCCTAAAAAACAATATCTGTTTTCTAAAAAAACAGCATCAGTTTTCTGTTATGGGCACAAATGGGGTGAGGTTCAGCCTGCTAACTAAAAAACATAATTTGAGAACATTACTGATATCACTTTTCAATAATAAACTTTAACTACATTCTTTCGAGTGTATTTTCAGCTTTATTTACATGCTAAGAATATATCTTGTATAAACAGATTGCCTCTTTATTGGAATAACAGGTATGACCTTTAGAGCTGATCAGGAACTTTTTGACTAAATGTTTTAGAACTGGAAAATGCCCATCCAAAACTTTTCATGGAAACTATCTGTTTCGATGGAAATTTACTGGGGATGGTTTCTTAGATCCAAGGTGTCAGAGTAACAGCCGTGTTAGTCTGTATTCGCAAAAAGAAAAGGAGTACTTGTGGCACCTTAGAGACTAACCAATTTATTTGAGCATGGAGCTTTCGTGAGCTACAGCTCACTTCATCGGATGCATACCGTGGAAACTGCAGCAGACTTTATATACACACAGAGAATATGAAACAATACCTCCTCCCACCCCACTGTCCTGCTGGTAATAGCTTATCTAAAGTGATCATCAGGTTGGGCCATTTCCAGCACAAATCCAGGTTTTCTCACCCTCCACCCCCACACACAAATTCACTCTCCTGCTGGTGATAGCCCATCCAAAGTGACCACTCTTTACACAATGTGCATGATAATCAAGTTGGGCCATTTCCTGCACAAATCCAGGTTCTCTCACCCCCTCACCTCCCTCCCAAAAACCACACACACAAACTCACTCTCCTGCTGGTAATAGCTCATCCAAACTGACCACTCTCCAAGTTTAAATCCAAGTTAAACCAGAACATCGGGGGGGGGGGGGAAGATAGGAAAAAACAAGGGGAAATAGGCTACCTTGCATAATGACTTAGCCACTCCCAGTCTCTATTTAAGCCTAAATTAATAGTATCCAATTTGCAAATGAATTCCAATTCAGCAGTTTCTCGCTGGAGTCTGGATTTGAAGTTTTTTTGTTTTAAGATAGCGACCTTCATGTCTGTGATTGCGTGACCAGAGAGATTGAAGCGTTCTCCGACTGGTTTATGAATGTTATAATTCTTGACATCTGATTTGTGTCCATTTATTCTTTTACGTAGAGACTGACCATTTACATTGGTCAAACTGGACAGTCTCTACGGCATGGGAGACCCAGATTCAAGTCCCTGCTCCTAGTTAGGCAAAATTTAAAGATCTGATGCTGCAAATACTTATGTGTGTGCTTAACTTCACACACTGTGAATAGTCCCAGGATCAGGGTCTAACCATGTTAAACCATTCTTCTACATTTTTCTCATTAATGTAAAAAATGAAGACATCCACTTAATACTTATCTCCTTGAAAACCTGCTCCTAATGCCAGCATGCAGCAGATGTCATCTCTAAGGCTATGTCTACAGTGCAAGCGAGAGATGTGATTTCCCTGTTCCTGCAGTTGCTTTCATTTAGTTAGTAAGAGTATAAAAAGCAGTGTAGCTGTGGTAGCTACATACTTACCCATTTCAGGCAGGTTTCAGCCATGCTTCCTCTGCCACTCAGGGATACTGGAGCGGTGTGTATGCTGAGAGCCATTGAACCAAATTGTAAACCCCCTGTGTGATAAAACCACTTCAAGCTACTGTGGCTACACTACTATTTATACCTGTGTTAACTTGATGAGAGCAAGCACACACATGTATACACCAGCAGGGGAGCTCACGAAAGTTTATGCTCAAAGAAATTGGTTAGTCTCTAAGGTGCCACAAGTACTCCTTTTCTTTCAGCAGGGGAATCACACTCCTAGCTTGTAGTGTAAACATAATAATAATTTTACTTAGGCTGTTTTGCCTGTGTTACAGATAATGAGTAGCCCTAATCTGGACAGTGGTTATCTGTATTGTTCAATAGGCAAGGCAAGAGTCACTGGACTACACAGGATAGATTTATTTCTCTCAGCAGCAGCAGGCTTAATCAATTAAAGATAATGTAGTAACAGTTAAATAGTTTTACTGATCTACTAGATTAAACCTATTGGTCCCAAAAGAACTATTTACACCCACAATCAGATACATGGTAAATGCAAAATATAAAGATAAACTTTGAAAACAATGACGGAATTCTAACTCCCTCTCATTTCCGCTCTCTCCAGTCCCAGAAAATTCAGAAACAAAGGAGAGAAATCAGCAGTTGGGTAGAGGAGATATTTGGAGGCAGGGAGCCAGAGGATGGAAGGATGATTTGAGGCCAAGAAAGAAATAATAGTTTGGGGGAGTTATAAAAAGAGTGAGAAGCAAGAGTAGCCAAGACACAAGCAATGGGGGAAATGAAGCAGGAGAGGCAGGCAGGGCTGTGGGTAAAATGGCCCAAGGGCATTAGCAACAGGGACTGTGGGGGACATTTGGACTGTATTTATTCTGTTTAGTAGGAAGAAGTGTCATGGCTGGTGGGCTGAATAATCGCTAAAAGGTCAGGCTGCTTTGGGGTGAGGAGGAGGAAATCTGGCTTTGTAAAACTCAAAGGGTTGAAGTGCTCCATGAATGCTACAACCCCTCTAATCTTGCTGAAGTTGCAAGTTGGAGCCACCGGGGTAAAACAGATGAGGATCTATAGTAGTATAAAGAAATCTCTTGCATTTCAGAAATTGTTGCACAGCTCCCCTGTCTTCAGTGTTACCATCTAACATTAAACTTTCCTTGAATGTCAATCCAAGTGGAGGCCAATAGTTTGAGTCCACCTAATAATATTTCACTTTCTTCTTTTACAGTTGTTTAAGAAACAAGGTAGGGGCGGTAGTATCTTCTGTTGGACCAACTTCTGTTAGTGAAAGGGACAAACTGTTAAGTTCCCTAGAGCTCTTCAGACTGTTATAAGCACATACTTGAAGCTCTTCTCTGTGTTACATGAGTCTCTGAAGAGGTGAGTCTTGTAGCTCTTTCTAAAAGGGCCAGGTTTCTGCATAATTGAATGTTCTGATGGGAGCAAGTTCCAGAGGAGAGCTAAAGGAAGAAAATATAGCCAAGATTTCTCCCTCAGTCACTCCCAGCACAACTTCATGAGCTAGCAACAAGCCTGGTTTGTACTGTCAGCCTTCAACATTAATATTGAGATATCCCTCTTCAGTATTTTGTTCATATTAACTAGTTCAGCCTTCTATGATGATGCACTGCCACATTCCTCTCCCCCTAGAGCGGTCAGAGTGCTTAGAGAGGGATCCAGCCCAGGCTCATGGTTTTGTGTGAACCAGAGTCCCACAAGCTTAGCAGCCAGGCATATAGCTCCTGTGGGCTTTTTTCTCCTTGAGATAGAGTGGAGTAGATGGGATGTCTTGAAAATGACTGACATTTAAAACTTCTTTCCGCCCTGGGATGGAAAGCATACTGGTAGCAGGCACTTCTGTCCTGATTGCTGGTATTTCTGGAAAGGAGCCTTTATGGCCCTAATAATGGAAACCTCATGAGAAGATAACACAACTCAGGCCTTCTGCTAAAAAAATGACACTGCAGCCTAGCTAAGAGCAATGCACCTCCAGCTCCTAGGCACCTTACTGTTGTAGGGAGACTTAGCAACCTACAACTACCTCCTTTTCTCCAACACATCAGGCATTTGGAGCAATTACTGAGATATGAAAGCTAGTATTTGTATTTCCTGTAATTTAATTATTGTAAACCTGTTCTGAAATATTTCTATATTTATATGTTTTTTCTTTGTAAAATTATCTTCAAAGGCAAGTATTATGGAAATGTAAAATTCCAGGGGGGGAGGGGGAAGAGAACAGCTGGTACTTTAATGTTTATCTTCTTAGGCAACACTAGAACTACAGGAAACTAGAAATGACTCTCCAGCCTGATTTTCATAAAACTCAGATTAGTGCACCAGAAAAGAGTAAAAAAAAAAAAAAAAAAAGAGGGAAACTGACAAAAAATAAAAAAGTTCCATTTTACTCTAATTAAATTGTTTCCTTCAAGCGACAATTAAAAGCTCAATTTATGTGTATGATTACATTGCCAGCCACTCCATTTATCTTCATACCATTCTTCTGTTCAACAGTAATAAAAGTGAATTTCTAGACCACTTCCACCAATGATTACCTACTACAAGCAAAAGCAGGCCAAGGTAGTTGTGCCACTGTAAGATCTCATGTAGCTGCTCTGTGCTGACAGGACAGAGCTCTCCTGTTGACATAGCTACTGCCTCTCACTGGGGGCGGTTTAATTATGTCAGCGGGAGAAGCTCACATGCCAACATAACGCTGTGCAAACTATCACATATGTTGCTCAGGGGGTGGGGAAGGGTGTTTTGTCACACCCCTGAGCGACATAAGTTTTGCCAACGTAAGTACTAGTGTAGACATAGCCTAAATGAAAAGCAGCAGCTATTAATTATTGTGCAGATATCTTAGATGTCTGTCTCCCATATATTTTTGTAGTACTATCAGTATGGTTCCAATGTGAGAATCACATGCACTGAAGGAATATGGGACTTTTGTTCCAGTGGGGAGTAAACTTCCTCTTCTTGGACTCGTTTGTCTTTGCCCAGTGTGATTCATCCCTGTGTCACACTTTCTCACTTAGGCTCTGATCATGCTAACATTTACTGCTTACTATTGTGAATGGTACCAGTAACTTGATACATGTAGGTAGAGCCACTGAAGTCAGTGTATTACTTGCATGCATAAAATTAATCAGGAGTAAGAATTTTTGGGGTGTGGCTCATCTGGGGCCCAGTAAATAGGGCACTGGCAGGGAAGTCAGGGGACCTGGGTTTGATTCCTATCTCTGACCACTGGACTGTTGTATGACCTTGGGCAAGTCACAATCGCTGTGCCTCTGTTCCCCTCCCAACATTTCTGTCTTGTCTATTTTTGGACTATAAACTCTTCAGGACAGGGATTGTTCCTTACTATTTCTTAGTACAGCACTTTACATGATGGGGTACAAATCTCAGCTTGGGTCTCTGAGTGCTACAGTAATACCATTAATAATTATGTCTATGAGCCATCCAGAACTAGGTCCTCAATACTAAATAACAAGGCTGCTGGCTCTAGGGTGACCAGATGTCTCGATTTTATAGGGACAGTCCTGATATTGGGGACTTTTTCTTGTATAGGCTCCTATTAGCCCCCACCCCCAAGCCGATTTTTCACACTTGCTATCTGGTCACCCTAGCTGGCTCAGAAATTTGAGTTAAACCAAACTGCATGGTGAGAAAAAGTTAAATATAAATGAATTTTCTCAGAGATATCTATGAAACAAAGGAAACATGAAATCTCTAGATTGGCAGTTTGAAGGATGCAGATCTTTCAGGACATTGACAATAATAAAGCCATACCATATGGTAACATTCACAAATACCAAGGAGTTTCTGCAGTGATTGAAAGGTTGCAAGTATATCTCCATTTATCCAGTACTAAAAATACTGTAGGCAAACAATAGAAAGATTTCTTCTGTAATTTACTCTTCAACATAGCAATCCGACAAAAGTATTTTATTAAATTTCCATCACAAACATAAAAGAAAAAATAGAAGATTATGCTGGCCTAAATATCTTCTCCAAAAGGCCACTAATTTCAACATTGAAAAGAATATTCTGCCCTGCACTGTTATGTTGGCACAACATAACCCCAATTCAACAGTATTTTTATTTTAAGCACTTGAAACAATCAGGTTAAAATTAGGCACGTGCATAGGCAGTTTCCTGAATTTAGCGCCTCTATTACCCCCAGAATTCTGTGAAATGACTTATTTGGTAGGGCATAATAAGTAATCTCAACTACTATAGGAGGCAGGGAACACCTCTTTGTACAATCCTTCAATCAGCTCTCCATTATCCAGCTATCACATTTAATAAAGTCACGTTATATCATTTAAATGACCACGTGGGGAATCTCGAACCCTTTTAAATGGTCCCCTTCCCAAAGTGGATTAAAATAATAAAATATTTGTATCAGATTTGATTAAACTTAAATTTGAAATTATGACAACCTACTTTAAGCCCTAAACTTACCATAACCTATTACAATCATTTAAATCAGACAAATAATATTCAAGCAGTAGGTGTTTGCTGCCAAAGTTTTAAAGAAAGACCACTGAACAGGAGGGAATCCCTGGCTAAGCATCTGGAACCAGTTTGTGCTGTGTGTTAAACCAGCTTTTGACAACAGTAGCCTCTTCTGCAGGTGCATAAAGAATATTTTCTTCTTTTCAATTCATTCAACTAATTCAGTTCAATGAGAGGAGTTTAAAAAGCATGGAAGCTTGTTTTCCCTCTTCCAATCTATGACCAAAAACTCGGTGCGGGAAGATGAGAGTTACTAGTTCTAAAAATCTTAGAGGACACTATGACTAGAAACAATCAGTTCAATTCACCAACTTCAGATAAGGCTTCCTTTGTTTAATAAATCACTTCATTTTAAAAATGTAAAATATATTTTGAGAAACTTATTTTCTTATATGCTCAGCACATTTAAGATAGTTTATTTAACTAATGAAAAACAGTTCTTAAATGTTAGTTTTGTGAAATTTTAATTCAATTTCCATCGGAATGCAGTTTGACACAACAACAAGTAAAAAAAAATTAAGCATCATCTAGTAAATAATAAACATCATTCCCCATTTTCTAACAAAAAAAGTAAAATGAAAGAGAATGTACGTTGAACTAAATAATTGCTTAAATAAACATATATAGCTATAGAGTATCTTCCTGGTTAGCAAAAAAGTACCACATTTTGAATGAAGGCTATATTTGTTTGTAAATCAACATGTTTTAATGGCTACCAATCAATAAGAATCAACCCTTTAAGAAAATTAAAAAGTACAAATGCGAACAAGATTAAAATTGATGATGCAAATAAGGGTTTTCTGTTCACTAATTTAAATCATTATTAAAATCAGTGATTTAAATCACTCAGATTTAAAAAAAGGTCTACCTTGTCCCCTCCACACCGAGTCTACCCGTTTCTTAAACCATTACTGAAGAGGGAAGCTAGTTTTACATGCTGTCATTTTGAGAAATCCTCACAATCACTCAGTCATATAATCAGAAGGGAATGGATGTAACATCCTAAGTGATATTGCAAGTTCCTAGGTCATAATTATGAGTTTTAGTTCTTTACTTACTTTTTAATACATATTTTAGGGGAGAGCCACAAAACTAGATCAAACCATTTAACTGATTAGAACAAAAAGAGCCCACACTATTTAGTAGGTTATGTATGATACAGAATAAGCACTGGTCTCTAAGAATCTTGACTCCTTTCCTCCAAAGTTACTGGTAGGCATAGAGATTAAGGCCCCAATCAAAGCATTTCAGCATGTTCTTATGTTCAATTAGATGAATGGAATTTAAGCAAGCGCTGAAGTGCTTTGCTGAATCTAGGCCTGATTGAGGTTAGAACTCTGTTTAAATTATTTTTCCCCAGAAGAAAAGATGTTCTAAAATTGCTTTGAGAGTTGTATTTTCTCCTCCTGAGGACTGTCTTTATCCAAGGCACCATAGCTAATGGGGTTGATATGGAGTGGAGTTGTGGATGCGTCAAAGGCTGTTGCTAAAAGTACTACTGTAAATAGTAATTAGTGAAAGTGTGTCAAATATTTGCAACAGTAAGACAGACTTCTATGTTTGGAATCAGATTTATTCTTTTTTAAACATTTCATTACAAAAATCTAAAATGACCCCAACTTTATTAGGGAAAAACTACAACTTATTTCAATTTTATTTTGCTTAAAAAGTCATTTTTACAGTGAAAGGAAGCCCACTGTAAAACCAAAAACTGACCTGTTCTGAGCAACAGTAGCTCTGAAGTGTAAAATTCAAAATTCAATTTAAAAACTTTCTAAATACAAATATTAAAAAAAATTAAAATCCATTGATATTTATTGTGATTTATTTTATTATTCAATATTCCAGAGCGGATTATATAATGAGAACATTTTCTGTTAATAATGTATGCATTAATTAAAATAAATGCGGTCCACAAATACAACTGCTTTATATTCATAATTGCCAAGTTTTTCAAAAGCACCTAAGAATTTTGGAGGGCTTAAGTTTTGTTTGCTCAACCTGAAACACCTGAAAGGGGTGTGACTATCAAAGTGCTCAGCACTGACCATCTGAAAACCAGTCCTCTTTCAGGTGTTTTAGGTTGAGTACCCAAAAATTGAGGCACTAAAAATCACTAGGTACTTTTGGCCAATAATATTTGGCTTATAATATTTGGCAGATATGCCCTGTGGAGCTTGAAAGTTTCATGAATGAGAGCTGTGGGGCAGACAGAGCTTAACACTTATGTCAGTATAGCCAGGAGAAGTTATAAACTCTGTAAAACCTGACAAGGAATTTTTAATCTGATTGAGTTTAGAGAGACTGAATTTGAATTTTCTGAAAAAATAACTCTTAACTCTTTCGTCTCACATCAGAAAACTGTCCTGTGCACTGAAGGACTAACCCAAAGTCAATGTGAGAGACTTTTCACTGACTTCAAAGGACTTTGAATCAGGCTCTAAACCTCATTCAGGACTAACGAAGAAACAAATTTAATATTCCTAGACTATCCTATTTTTGATATACCTTTGCAAAATACATACACTACCCCCCATGAGACTTTTAGAAAGTGAAAAACATTTTCCCCAAAATCCCATATCTGAAAAATGCCTTGTCCAATCAACATCAAGATTTCCCCCCCACCCCAGTCCTTCCCTTCAGAAAAATCCTACTCTCAGAAATAATATGAGGTGGAAAGGAGCTTTTTCAGAAAGTTGAGTGGGTAGGGTTAAGATCTGGTTTACATTGGAAAATGACTTACTTTGCAATCATAACTGTGAAGTCACTATTGCAGTTTCATAAGATGATTTGCTTGAAGTCCTTAATAAAAGGCTTTGAGATCCTCAGCTGGAAAGCACTACAGAAATGCAAACAATGTAATGGGACACATGCTCTGCTAGGTGAAACTAGGTGCTTTGAATGCTAATTCAGAGGGCGCCATCCTCCTTTTAAGCACAAGCATACCACTTATTTTTCAAGATACACAGGGAGGCCTGCTCAGTTCTTTGAGAAAACTATAAATTGTGTAGTCCCTTAGCAAAAAGTGACATTTTTTCTGAAGCACATGGGTAAAGAGGCACTAACCAATTTCTAAAAATGTCTAAATTGTTCCCAATCCAGAATGCCCAGGGAATATTGTTAAGTCCTCATAGACTTAATCCTCATATGCAAGTTTTAACCTGCATCAATATTTTATGTCTGATTTCTAACTTGTGAAAAACAGTAATTTATAATGGAAGTCCTGGCAGACCCTTGACTATAAAGGCCGCTTTAACACTTGAAAGGAGGCTAATGCATTTAGAAATGGAAGCTTTAGTGGAATGTGTGGGGTTTCTGGTAGACATTTTACACCCTTCTTTGAGGATTTGCGTTGCCACATTAGTTCAGTTCTGTTGTATTAAGAACAGTGCTCTAGGTAAAAATGTACCAACAGCAGGACAAAATAATCCAGCTGTAAAGGTAAGATTATCTGAGGGAATCATGTAGCCAAAATAATATAGCAACTGGTCTTAGAATGCCTTTGACAACAACTACAGCTTAAAAGCATCTGCATCTCTGGCTAATGCTACAGGCACCAGAACTGTCAAAGAAAACTGGGACAAAGTCAAAATACCCTAATCACTGCTAAATAGTCACATTGATAAATTTAGATTTCACATTTTAAACACTCCTGGCATGTTGTGTCATTTTCCTTAGGCACGAAGTCTTAGCAAATAAAAGAACTTTACACCTGTAATTATGGGACTCTTTTTAGCTAATTATGTCATATTTATCCATCCTAAACAAAACTGTGTTGACGGGGAGTGATTGAAGGCAGATACTGACTGTCAGAAAGAGGTGAACCCTTCAGATTGGATAAAACGTCAAATCTAGTTGAAGGCAGCTGTAGAAACCTGCCTTTTATCTCTAATAGTTTCCCACATGAGGAGGCTACACTCAATCACTTATTTCTAATAGCTACTCTATTGAAGCTTTTTCTTGAATATGACATTGCTGTTAAACACATTCCAAACATAAGGAGATTTATTAAAAGCCAGAATCTACCCCAAGATCATCAGAAAGTGGAAGACAGTGATTAAGGGACAAGGCTAGAAAGCTCAGGTATGACTGACATCTCATTCTTATCTAAAGATAGGCTACAGCCCCTGGCTGTAGAGGAAAATATTCAGATTCTAGAAAATATAAAACAAAAATGGATGTTTCCAGGCATCCTTTCATCCAGACCATTTTGAAACACCAGAAGCAAATTTCCTGCATTTTAGAAGATGTACAAATATTTTAGGACTTTTAATTATAAAGAAAGTAGCTATCTGAAATTCTCTACTAGGGAAGTTTTACAGTATGACAGGTTAGGTTCTGTGACAGCAGTTAGTGCACACTAAGCACTATGAAACGAGGCTTCCAAATGCCCTCACATTACCCTTTTGATGCTGTCAAGGTTCCTTCCCCACTCTGAACTCTAGGGTACAGATGTGGGGACTTGCATGAAAGATCCCCTAAGCTTATTCTTATCAGCTTAGGTTAAAAACTTCCTCAAGGTACAAACTTTGCCTTGTCCTTGAACCCTATGCTGCCACCACCAGGCGTGTTAAACGAAGAACGGGGAAAGAGCCCACTTGGAGACGTGTTCCCCCAAAATATCCCCCCAAGCCCTACACCCCCTTTCCTGGGGAAGGCTTGATAAAAATCCTCACCAATTTGTACAGGTGAACACAGACCCAAACCCTTGGATCTTAAGAAAAATGAAAAAACAATCAGGTTCTTAAAAGAAAAATTTTAATTAAAGAAAAGGTAAAAGAATCACCTCTGTAAAATCAGGATGGTAAATACCTTACACGGTAATCAGATTCAAAACAGAGAATCCCTCTAGGCAAAACCTTAAGTTACAGAAAGACACAAAAACAGGAATATACATTCCATTCAGCACAGCTATTTTACCAGCCATTAAACAAAAGAAATGTAACGCATTTCTAGCTAGATTACTTACTAACTTTTTACAGGAGTTCTGAGCTGCATTCCTGATCTGTTCCCGGCAAAAGCATCATACAGACCGACCTTTAAATCTTTTGACTTTACTCAGGACAGTCACAAATGACTATTACTGTTGACAGTCATGAACAGCTAGGTTTGATGCATACCGAGAAATGGTATTCATGAAAAAGCATGTTTTCACCAGAGAATTCAAGAACCAGTGGAAAATACTGAATGTTTTGTAAGAGTTCTACATACCTTGACTGAAAACTGATTTTGGGAATGCAAAACTGGAAAATATCAGACACAGGTTGTTTATTGGGTTAACGGATAAAAACCTTTCACAACAACTACAATTGAAGAGAGATGTAACCCTAGTCCCAGCTATTCAAATAGCAAAGCAGTCTAGGCTGGTAACACAGCAAAACCAAGAGCAACTTCCCAAACTTGCAAAACAAGATACTAGCTTAGAAGATGTTGACAGATGCAGTATGAGTCCTAAAAGCCATTACCATAAAATCCTTGAGACACAGAGAGAGAACTCCCAGGCGAAGGGGGACAAATTGCAGCCTACATGCACAAGCTGTGAAAAAGAGATGATGCTTAGCCAGCCAGAAGTGCACAGTGTAATAAATGATGAAATATGGACATTTTGCTGCTGTTTGCCACACCAAAGCAGTTGGGGAGTTAAAACTTGTATTACGTACAATTAAGAGTCATTGTTTCTGGTCTCTATCATGTATGAAGACACACAACCTGCCTGGAGAGTGAAACAGGCTATTTATGGCAAGACTATTGACTTTAAAATTGACTCAGGAGCTGACGTCACAATCATCTCAGAAGGGATTTACAGTCACCTTCAACCCTCCCAAAGCTGAAGTCAATTGATCTAGCCCTGGATATATTCTGAATTGCTTGGGCTAGTTCACCACAGAAACTGCTTAGACAAAGACAAAACGGCAAAGACAAAAGCTATGCATTCAGAGAGTGTGATCAAAGGACCACAGACCAACAGCCTTCTCAGCTGCAGTGTGGTAGCCATCAGGAGTGGCGGAAGCACCCTAAAAGTGGGGAAGGCACAGGCACCTGAGCCACACACCCCCTGGTGCCCCCATTGCTCAACTCTACAGCCAAAAAGTGGGAGAGCATAGCCCTCCCTCTTTTAATTGTGATGGAACCATGGCCCCCTGGCCTCCCCTGTTCCAGGACCCCTGGCCATTATGGGCCTAGTGAGAAAAGCAGAAGAACTCGACAGAATATTTGTTTATATTAGATTTTTGAAAGGAAATCCAGTACAAACAACATTAAGAGACAATGTTAAAACATACAGCGTACACACACACACACACTGTGGGATTCCTATTGCACTACTTCATAAAGTGGAAACTTAAAGAAAATGGAGCAAATTGGCCTAATTCAGAAAATCTTTGAGCCAACAGCATGGTGTGCCCCAATGGTACAAATTATAAAGAAAATTGGAAAAATACAGATCGGTGTGGATCTTAAAAAAAGGTCTTAATGAAGCGTAGTGAGAGAAAAGTATTTCCTCCCAAAATTAGATGACTTCTTCCCCAAAGAGAAAGGAGTTACAGTATTCTCCAAGCTCGATGTCTGGAGTGGTTTCAGGCAAATTCTGTTAGCCCCTCCCTCAAAAAAATGCTAAACTGATTAAATTTTCACACCCTTTGTGAGATTTTGGGATTTCCAGTGCACTTGAAATTTTTCAAAGAAAGATGGCAGAACTGTTAAGGAACATATTAGAGTTGTAGTTTTCATGAACGATATTCAATGGAAAAAATTCCAATCAGTCTGGACTGAAGCTAAACAAGGAAAAATGCATTTTCCACTTACTCCCAATTGAGTTTTTTGGGACATAAAATAAATAGAGATGGAATCAATCCTAACCCTGATAGAGTAAAAGCAATTTGCGAATTGAATATACCAATTAAATGAACCAGAACTGAGACATATACTGGGGATGGTAAACTACCTTAGTCAATACCTAAAAGACCTTTCTTTAGTAACAAAACCACTGAGTAAACTATTAAATTCAAAACATATTTTGGCTATCGGGGCCAAATCAAGTAAATTGCCTTTAAAAAGGTTAAAAAAATCCCCCTCCCCCCAAAAAAATCCAAAAAACTCAACAGCTTAAATTCTCAAGTACTGTAATGTGAACAAACCCACAGCGATCAGCGCGGAGCCAAACAGCTACGGCCTAGGCAGTGTACTGTATGGCTCTCAGTGGAAGCCAGTTGCATTTTGCTCTCTCACACTCACAAAAGCAGAAAAATGATATGAACAGATTGAAAAAATGTGCCTGGCAAGTTGTCAAGGTTCCTCCCCCACTCTGAACTCTAGGGTACAGATGTGGGGACCTGCATGAAAAACCTCCTAAGCTTATCTTTACCAGCTTAGGTCAAAACTTCCCCAAGGTACAAAATATTCCACCCGTCGTCCTTGGATTGGCCGCTACCACCACCAAACTAATACTGGTTACTGCGGAAGAGCTGTTTGGACGCGTCTTTCCCCCCAAAATACTTCCCAAAACCTTGCACCCCACTTCCTGGACAAGGTTTGGTAAAAAGCCTCACCAATTTGCCTAGGTGACTACAGACCCAGACCCTTGGATCTTAAGAACAATGAACAATCCTCCCAACACTTGCACCCCCCCTTTCTTGGGAAATGTTGGATAAAAAGCCTCACCAATTTGCCTAGGTGACCACAGACCCAAACCCTTGGATCGGAGAACAATGAAAAAGCATTCAGTTTTCTTACAAGAAGACTTTTAATAAAAATAGAAGTAAATAGAAATAAAGAAATTCCCCCTGTAAAATCAGGATGGTAGATATCTTACAGGGTAATTAGATTCAAAAACATCGAGAACCCCTCTAGGCAAAACCTTAAGTTACAAAAAAGATACACAGACAGAAATAGTTATTCTATTCAGCACAATTCTTTTCTCAGCCATTTAAAGAAATCATAATCTAACACATACCTAGCTACATTACTTACTAAAAGTTCTAAGACTCCATTCCTGGTCTATCCCCGGCAGAAACCAGCATATAGACAGACACACAGACCCTCTGTTTCTCTCCCTCCTCCCAGCTTTTGAAAGTATCTTGTCTCCTCATTGGTCATTTTGGTCAGGTGCCAGCGAGGTTACCTTTAGCTTCTTAACCCTTTACAGGTGAGAGGAGCTTTCCCCTGGCCAGGAGGGATTTCAAAGGGGTTTACCCTTTCCTTTATATTTATGACACGCCCCCCAAATCTCAGCTAGGGTGAAACACTGGCTGGGATTTCTTCCTGGAGCTCTAGGAAAAACAGAGTTAATAAGACACATGCATCTCTAAATATACTACCAAGTACATAAAGACTAACAATATTTTCCACATCTCAAGGACGATTTTAACCAGTTGATTCTGGGAAACTTTCACGGGAGAGTGCATCAGCCACTTTGTCAGAAGCTCCTGAGATGTGTTGGATGTCAAAATCAAAATCTTGGAGAGCTAAACTCCACCGAAGAAGTTTTTTGTTAGTTTCCTTGACGGTGTGAAGCCACTTCAGTGCAGCATGGTCGGTTTGCAGGTGGAAACGCCGTCCCCAAACATATGGGCGTAGCTTTTCCGGAGCGTAGACAATGGCGTAACATTCTTTTTCAGTGACTGACCAGTTGCTTTCCCTCTCAGACAGTTTTTTGCTGAGAAACACTACAGGGTGGAATTCTTGATCAGGTCCTTTCTGCATTAAAACTGCTCCCACACCACGCTCGGACGCATCTGTGGTTACTAGGAATGGTTTGTCAAAGTCTGGGGCCCTTAGTACAGGGTCAGACATGAGTGTCGCTTTAAGCTTGTTAAAGGCCTTCTGACACTTTTCGGGCCACTGAACAGCATTTGGCTGTTTCTTTTTGGTTAGGTCTGTCAGTGTGGTAGCGATTTGGCTGTAGTGCGGTACAAATCGTCTGTAATAACCGGCCAAGCCTAAGAAGGATTGAACCTGTTTCTTTGACTTTGGGACAGGCCACTTTTGGATAGCATCCACTTTGGCCTGTAGGGGCTGATAGTTCCTTGACCCACCTGGTGTCCAAGGTAAGTCACTCTGTTTAGGCCTATTTGACACTTCTTAGCCTTAACAGTTAGTCCTGCCTCCCTTATGCGCTCAAGGACTTTTTGTAGATGTTCCAGGTGTTCTGCCCAGGAATCTGAAAATATGGCCACATCATCAAGGTAGGCGACTGCATATTCTCCTAATCCCGCTAGGAGACCATCTACAAGTTTTTGGAAAGTGGCGGGTGCATTTCGCAGCCCGAAAGGGGGTACATTAAATTCATACAGCCCGAGATGTGTGATGAAGGCTGACCTTTCCTTGGCAGATTCATCTAGTGGTACCTGCCAGTACCCCTTGGTTAAGTCCAAGGTAGAGATGAACTGGGCCCGTCCCAGTTTCTCTAATAGTTCATCTGTGCGTGGCATTGGATAGTTGTCCGGGCGAGTTACAGCATTTAGCTTACGGTAGTCCACGCAAAAACATATTTCCCCATCTGGTTTGGGAACTAGAACCACTGGAGATGCCCATGCACTTTCAGAGAGGCGGATTACCCCCATCTGTAGCATATCCTGGATCTCCCATTCTATAGCAGTTTTAGCTTGAGGAGACACCCGGTAAGGTTGGACCCTAATTGGGTGAGCATTACCTGTGTCAATGGAGTGGTATGCCCGTTCAGTCAGTCCTGGGGTGGCTGAGAACGTTGGCGCGTAGCTAGTGCACAGCTCCTGGATCTGCTGTCGCTGCATACGCCCAAGGGTCATGGAGAGGTTCACCTCTTCCACACCATCACCACATTTCCCTTCGTAGTAGACACCTTCGGGCCACTCAGCGTCGTCTCCTCCCTGGGCTGTAAACTGACAAACCTTTAATTCTCTGGAATAAAAGAGCTTTAGAGAATTAATATGGTACACCTTAGGCTTTCGGTTGGAGGTGGGGAATGCTATGAGATAATTAACAGATCCCAGGCGCTCCTGGACCGTGAATGGCCCTTCCCACGATGCTTCCATTTTATGGGTCTGGAGCGCCTTTAAGACCATGACCTGGTCTCCTACTTTGAAGGAACGCTCTCTGGCATGTTTATCATACCAGGCTTTTTGCTCTTTTTGAGCATCCTGTAAGTTTTCTCTAGCAAGGGCTAAAGAGGTTCGGAGGGTGTTTTGTAGGTTGGTTACAAAGTCCAGAATGTTAGTTCCTGGAGAAGGTGTAAATCCCTCCCATTGCTGCTTCACCAACTGCAATGGCCCCTTAACCTCACGGCCATATACAAGTTCAAATGGGGAAAACCCTAAACTGGGATGTGGTACAGCTCTGTAGGCAAAGAGCAACTGCTGCAACACTAGGTCCCAATCATTGGAGTGCTCATTTACGAATTTACGTATCATGGCCCCCAAAGTTCCAGTAAACTTCTCCACCATGCCATTTGTTTGATGGTGGTAAGGAGTGGCAACCAAGTGATTTACCCCATGAGCTTCCCAAAGGTTTTTCATAGTTCCTGCCAGGAAATTAGTCCCTGCATCGGTGAGGATGTCGGAGGGCCAACCTACCCTGGCAAAAATGTCTGCTAGTGCCTGGCACACACTTTTAGCCCTGGTGTTGCTTAGAGCTACTGCTTCCGGCCATCGGGTGGCAAAATCCATGAAAGTCAGTATGTACTGCTTTCCTCTGGCTGTCTTTTTCGGAAAAGGACCCAGAATATTCACAGCTACTCGCTGAAATGGAACTTCAATGATGGAGAGTGGCTGGAGAGGGGCTTTGACCTGGTCTTGGGGTTTTTCCACTCTTTGGCACGCCTCACAAGACTGGACATAGGTAGAAACATCCTTGCCCATTCCCTCCCAGTGGAATGACCCCCCCAAACGGTCTTTGGTCCTGTTCACCCCAGCATGGCCACTAGGGTGATCGTGGGCTAAGCTCAAGAGCTTGGCCCGGTATTTAGTTGGAACTACCAACTGTCTCTGAGGATACCAGTCTTCCTGGTGTCCACCAGAAAGAGTTTCCTTGTATAAAAGTCCTCTTTCTACAACAAACCTGGATCTATTAGAAGAGCTGAGAGGCGGTGGGTTGCTCCGTGCCGCCGTCCAAGCTCTCTGGAGGCTTTCATCTGCTTCCTGTTCGGTCTGGAACTGTTCCCTTGATGCTGGAGACATCAGTCTCTCATTGGATTGTGGACCTAGGCTTGGTCCCTCTGGAAGCGATATAGGGGATGGAGCTGTTTCTGTTGACTGTGAACCGCTCTCCGCTGGTGCACTATGTTGGGATTCAGGCTCTGGCTGAGCCTCTTGTGTAGGGTTATCGGCTGCTGCCAGTTCAGGTTCGGTGGGGCCCTCTGGTGTTGAGGTTGCAAGTACTGGATTCAGTGCTGACACGGGGTCTGGTGTTGGTTGTTCAGCTGGTTCCGGTTCTGGGACTGGATCCACTACTGCTGTTGCAGACATTGGCCTGGGGTCCGGGTCCATCACCTCTGACCGGGTCCTGATAGAAGTTTCCGGAACAGAGCTAGGCCTCACGGCTTGTTTAGCCTGGCTGCGGGTGACCGTTCCCACCCTCTTGGCCTGCTTCACATGATTGGCCAAGTCTTCCCCCAACAGCATGGGGATGGGATAATCATCATAGACTGCAAAAGTCCACATTCCTGACCAGCCCTCGTACTGGACAGGCAACTTGGCTGTAGGCAAATTGAAAGAGTTGGACTTGAAGGGTTGAATCGTCACTTGGATCTCTGGGTTGATTAAATTGGGGTCCACTAAGGAAGCATGGATAGCTGACACTTGTGCTCCGGTGTCCCTCCACACGGTGACCTTCTTCCCGCCCACACTCACAGTTTCCCTCCGCTCCAAGGGTATCTGGGAGGTATCTGAGTCTGTGGACCTCTGGTGTGATTCCGGTGCAATGAACTGTAATCTGTTGGGGTTCTTGGGGCAGTTGGCCTTTACATGCCCCAGCTCGTTACATTTAAAACATCGTCCAGCTGACGGGTCACTGGGGCAAGGAGGGTTGCTGGAGAACGGGGTGGTGGGACGATAAGGGGTCTGGAGGGTTCTTTGGGAGGTAGGTGGGGCTTTGGGCGGCCCCCGGTAATAGGGTGTGGTCTGGGGTTGTCCCTTCTGGTCTCCGCTCCAACTGCGACCAGTTTTCTTCTTCTCTGCCACCTCCACCCATCTGGCTCCAATCTCTCCTGCCTCGATTACAGTTTTGGGCTTCCCATCTAGCATGTATCTTTCTATTTCCTCAGGAACACCCTCTAAGAATTGTTCCATTTGCATTAGGAAGGGCAAATTTACTGGAGATTCAACACTTGCTCCTGATATCCAGGCATCCCAATGTTTCACAATGTGGTAGGCATGTCGGGTAAATGACACGTCTGGTTTCCACCTTAGGGCTGTGAACCTCCGAGGAGACTGCTCGGGTGTTATCCCCATTCTGACTCTCGCCTTGGATTTAAACAGTTCATACTTGTTCATGTGTTCTTTAGGCATTTCAGCTGCCACCTCAGCTAAGGGTCCACTGAGCTGCGGCCTCAGCTCTACCATGTATTGGTCAGTAGAGATGTTGTACCCAAGGCAGACCCTTTCGAAGTTTTCTAAGAAGGCCTCAGTATCATCACCTGCCTTGTAGGTGGGGAACTTTCTGGGATGGGAAGTGGTACCTGCAGAAGGATTACTAGGGTTTGTTGGGATATTCTGCTGAGCCTTTATCTTCTCCATCTCCTCCACATACTTCCTCTCTTTTTCCTTCTCCTCCTCCACATGCTTCCTCTCTTTTTCCTTCTCCTCCTCCACATGCTTCCTTGCCTCCATTTCCCTCTTGTGGGCAGCCTCCTGTACCTCCTTCTTCAGCCGCATGAGTTCTATCTGTCTTTCATGTTCCCTTTGTTTTTCCTCAGCCTGAAATTTGGCTAATTCCAGCTGTAGTCGAGCCGCGGATTTTGTCATTCTAACCTCTCTGTTTTTAACTAACTTTACACCCGAGGTTTAGAAATAAACAAAACTTGGCTGTAAAATTTTGCTGTGCTGGAATAGAATACCTATTCTCTGATAGTGATTGTCAGCCTACAGAAAAAGACAATTCCCTTGTCTCTGCTCTGGGCCTAAATTAAAGCAAAAAACCTCCAACTACTTTGAAACCTGCTTACCCAGCCCAAAGAAAAAGCAAATGGGTAGAACACACACCCCCTATTTACTTTTAGGAAGAAAAGAAAAAAAAACTCTGGGTTGGAAGACTGTGAATTTCCCTGCAGGAGTTAAGTACCCTGCCTCCAGGCAAAGAAAACCTGCAATTCACAAAGATAATCCCCTTTTGTCTCTGCTTGGCCACAAAGCAGAGAAAAAACAAGCTGCTTTCAGTTTCAGCTGCTTTCTGGACTTCCTTTCCAAAGGAAAAAAAAATTTCCTTTTTAAAATCTGTATTTCTAGTTCAAAAAATCTCAACTGGATCTCAAAATGATTTCAGGTTAATCCCACCACTATGCCACCATGTCAAGGTTCCTCCCCCACTCTGAACTCTAGGGTACAGATGTGGGGACCTGCATGAAAAACCTCCTAAGCTTATCTTTACCAGCTTAGGTCAAAACTTCCCCAAGGTACAAAATATTCCACCCGTCGTCCTTGGATTGGCCGCTACCACCACCAAACTAATACTGGCTACTGGGGAAGAGCTGTTTGGATGAGTCTTTCCCCCCAAAATACTTCCCAAAACCTTGTACCCCACTTCCTGGACAAGGTTTGGTAAAAAGCCTCACCAATTTGCCTAGGTGACCACAGACCCAAACCCTTGGATCTGAGAACAATGAAAAAGCATTCAGTTTTCTTACAAGAAGACTTTTAATAAAAATAGAAGTAAATAGAAATAAAGAAATTCCCCCTGTAAAATCAGGATGGTAGATATCTTACAGGGTAATTAGATTCAAAAACATAGAGAACCCCTCTAGGCAAAACCTTAAGTTACAAAAAAGATACACAGACAGAAATAGTTATTCTATTCAGCACAATTCTTTTCTCAGCCATTTAAAGAAATCATAATCTAACACATACCTAGCTAGCTTACTTACTAAAAGTTCTAAGACTCCATTCCTGGTCTATCCCCGGCAGAAACCAGCATATAGACAAACACACAGACCCTCTGTTTCTCTCCCTCCTCCCAGCTTTTGAAAGTATCTTGTCTCCTCATTGGTCATTTTGGTCAGGTGCCAGCGAGGTTACCTTTAGCTTCTTAACCCTTTACAGGTGAGAGGAGCTTTCCCCTGGCCAGGAGGGATTTCAAAGGGGTTTACCCTTCCCTTTATATTTATGACAAGTGTATGGGCATGTGAGAACTTTTCCAAATATATCTGAGTGAACTGGATTCATTTACACTGAAAACAGACCATAAACCACTTGTAACCCTTGTATCAGTGGAGAAAACCTGATCAAGTACCTCTGAGATGCCAGTGTCTATTGCTAAAGTTAATGGGATTGAACCCAATTGCAAAATATGTTCCTGGGAAAAATCAGGTAGTAACAGACACTCTGTCACAGAGCCCAGTATCACACTCAACTACCCATGAGCTTGAAGGTAATGTAAAAGCATATGTAGATGCTGTGGACAGTGTGACAGGGTCAGGCCAGATGGCTACAGGAGAGTGATAGAAGGCAGATATATTAGCCCCAGGTTAAGTAGGTCCCTTTTCCCTGGGTACGGTAACAGGGAAGGTTCCAGAACAATCAGGAACTTTCTAGAAACTATTAAGGCAAACAGGCAGATTAGAACACCTGCAGCCAATCAAGAAGCTGCTAGAATCAATTAAGGCAGGCTAATCAGGGCACCTGGGTTTAAAAAAGGAGCTCACTTCAGTTTGTGGTGCATGCGAGGATCTGGGAGCAAGAAGCGCAAGAAGCTGAGTGTGAGAAGGTGTACTACTGGAAGACTGAAGTGCAAGCATTATCAGACATCAGGAGGAAGGTCCTGTGGTGAGAATAAAGAAGGTGTTGGGAGGAGGCAATGGGGTAGTAGCCCAGGGAGTTGTAGCTGCCATGCAGCTGTTACAGGAGCCACTGTAGACAGCTGCAATTCACAGGGCCCTGGGCTGGAACCCAGAGTAGAGGGCGGGCCCGGGTTCCCCCCATTCCCCCCAACTCCCTACTTGATACCGGAGGAACTGAACTGGACTGTGGTTTCCACCAGAGGGGAAGGTCTCTGGCCTGTTCTCCGATCCACTAGGTGGATCAGCAGAGACTGCAGGGATTGTTCTTCCTTTCCCCATGCTGGCCAGTGATGAGGCTAACAATGAATGGCAGATTTGAACCACGAAAGTGGCTAAACTGAGGGCTGCCGTAAACCTCTGAGGCAAGAAAAGCTGCCAATAAGCACAGGACCCACCAAGGCAGAGGAGGAACTCTATCACAACACATACAGACCAGTGTCAGAGAAGAGACTACACCAGCCACAAAAAGCAATCTTGACAAACTTGGTAGCTCTAGCTTACATTAGGGACGGCTGGCCCAAGTATCTAAAGGACACTAAGGAAGTGACAAGAGACTACTTTGCAGTGTATGGACAATTAAGCAAGTCAAATGGACTCAGACATAAAGGTAATTGCATTGTAATTCCAAATTAAATGAGAGGAGAAATCTTAAACCTCACCCGTTGAAGGACATCAAGAAATTAACTAAATGTCATGAATGGGCCAACCAGTCAGTACGGTGTCCGTACATCAGCAAGGACGTAAAGTTCTTCTGCATGTGAATACTGCAGAACTATCAAAGCAATACAACACAAAGAACATTTAATAACAAGTCTATCAGACAGACCTTGGAAGAGACTAGCTGCAGATTTATGCAAATTCAGAGGACATCATTATCTGGTGACCATGGACTATTTTTTCAGGAATACAGAAATAGTGTAATTGAAAGATATAACATGACAGTGTTATCAAGAAACTGAAATGCACTTTTGTTCACTGCAGCAGAATTTAAGTCATTTCAAATGAAATATGATCTTGGTCATATTAGTAGCAGTCCATTAGCTTGTGGTTAATATGGAGAGGGTGAGAGCGCTGTACAGACAGCCAAGAAAATCCTACAGCAGGAAGATCCATTCCTTGCTCTTCTGAGTTACAGATCAACACCAAGCACAAGTACTGGATATAGTTCCACACAACTCCTGATGGGAAGACAACTCAGAATTACCATTCCAACTTTGGAAAAGAATTTGTCTCCAAAGTGGACAGACATGAAGAGAATAGCCAAAAATTCAATTAAAAGGCTAAAAGAGCTTCAGGCTTTCACAACAGAAGTCACTCAATTAGATAACTGCTGGGTCCAGAACCTGGAGACTATGTTTATTTCAAATCGGATGAAGAAAAGGAATGGACAACTACAAGTTTCAAAGAAAACAAATTCAGCACCTAAATCATATGTGATCAAGACTGACAGCAGAGTTCATCAAAAACTGTCAATATCTGCAGTTTGTTCCGCAGAGAGAACAATGAACAGAGCATACTCTGCAGATGGTAGGTGCAGAACAAGAGGACAACTCAAGAATTCTAGACCAAAGATAGCCAGTTATTGCAACTAATGGATAGCCAATGAACCAAATTGTTATGCTTTTATGTCATGTAATTAGGAAACCAGTATGATTCAGAGATGCTTAACAGACTGATACATACTGAACTTCAAAGACATTGTGATAGTGTAAATTGTAGGAATGTAGAACTTAAACAGGAAAATGGAGTGTGAAATTGAATTATACTCAAAGTATCAGAGGGGTAGCCGTGTTAGTCTGTATCCATAAAAACAACGAGGAGTCCGGTGGCACCTTAAAGACTAACAGATTTGTTTGGGCATAAGCTTTTGTGGATAGAAACACACCACTACTTCAGATGCATGGAGTGAAAATTACAGATACAAGCATAAATATACTGGCACATAAAGCGAAGGGAGTTACAAGTGGAGAATCAATGATGACAAAGCCAATTCAGTCAGGATGGATGTAATTCACTCCCAATAATTGAGGAGGAAGTGTCAATACCAAGGAGAGGGGAAATTGCTTTTGTAGTGAGCCAGCCACTCCCAGTCTCTATTCAAGCCCAAATTAATCGTGGTAAATTTGCAAATGAACTGTAGCTCTGTAGTTTCTCTGTGAAGTCTGTTTTTGAAGGTTTTTTTTTGATTGAAGGATGGCTACTTTTAAATCTGTTATTGAATGTCCAGGGAGACTGAAGTGTTCTCCTACTGTCTTTTGTATGTTACCATTCCTGATGTCTGTGTGTGTCCATTTATTCTTTTACATACAGACTATCCAGTTTGGCCAATGTACATGGCAGAGGGGCATTGCTGGCACATGATGGCATATATCACATTAGTAGATGTGCAGGTGAATGAGCCCCTGATGTGTTTCTGATGTGGTTGGGTCCTCTGACGGTGTTGCTAGAGTAGATATGGGGACAGAGTAGGCAATGGGGTTTGTTACAGGGATTGGTTCCTGGGTTAGTGTTTCTGTGGTGTAGTGTGGTGTATAGTTGCTGGTGAGTATTTGCTTCAGGTTGGGGGGCTGTCTGTAAGTGAGCACTGGCCTGCCTCCCACGGTCTGTGAGAGCGAGTGATCATTTTTCAGGATACGCTGTAGATCATTAATGTACTGGATAGGCTTTAGTTGGGGGCTGTACGTGATGGCCAGTGGTGTTCTGTTATTTTCCTTGTTGGGCCTGTCTTATAGTAAGTGACTTCTGGGTACCCATCTCGCTCTGTCAGTCTGTTTCCTCACTTCCCCAGGTGAGTATTGTAGTTTTAAGAACACCTGATAAAAATCTTATAGGTGTTTGTCTCTGTCTGAAGGATTGGAGCAAATGCAGATAACTAGAAATCTTAGGGCTTGGTTCTAGACAATGGATCATGTGATGTGTCCTGGATGGAAACTGGATGCATGTAGGTAAGTATAGCTGTCCTTAGGTTTCCAGTATAGGGTGGTGTTTATGTGACCATCACTTATTTGCACTGTAGTGTCCAGGAAGTGGATTTCTTGTGTTGACTGGTCCAGGCTGAGGTGGAAACTGTTGAAATTAACACCATTCATTTGGGCTTGAACAGGGACTGGGAGTGGCTGGCTCACTACAAAAGCCATTTTCCCTCTCTTGGTATTGAAACCTCCTCCTCAGTTATTGGGAGTGGACCACATCCACCCTTGTCATCATTGAATTATACTGTTCAGCCACTAGGCAGTGCTGTGTGTATACCACCTTATTTAAACAAACCTTAGCCACACCTGGTAGATCATGAAAAGATCTTATGATGAACACATGGTGTGTATGAACAAGTTCTGTAGCCAGTCCATATCTGGAGCAGAAGTCCATGATGGATTATGTAGCCCAAAGATTACTTCATCCTCCAGCTGCCAAACAAGCAACAATTGCAGGATGAAGAGTGAACCTCCTCAATGATAATCAGTTTGTTTCCTCTTCCACTTGCTTTTATGGCCTAAACATTGAACTAGAAACCTCAACTTTCCTATTTGAATCTACAAAGTGAGGGTTACTTTATGGAATCACTTCTGCAGAGTGAACAGATGCAGAGAAAGTTTGACAGGTTGACCAAGTATAGGGACTATTAATGTACGCAAGGCTGGGAACTCCTTTGCACAAGCTTTTCCCCCTAGAAAGCTCCACAATGCATAGACAGTTTCATTTGTTCTTTTCTGGCTTTCACTGCTGACTGCCTGTTCCCAGGTAAACCTGCCACAGACCCAATGGCTGCAACCCTTCACAATTTGCGTGGTTCAGAAGACCAGAGATATATTCTGCTGGAATGGGCCCATAAATTTTTCCATGAACTCCCTGATCTTTACTGCAGTGTGGTCTGACTTTCTTGTTTGCTGAAAGCTAGTGAGTTGATACAGAATTGATTTTCTGTAATGGTGGTTGTGGCTAAACCTCACAGTCAGCTCCTGTTTTAGAGCAACCAGTTAATGCCATCTACTGCTGCAAAGTTGCAAGGGAGGAGATGATCTGCATCAGGGAATTCTCTCACTGCAATAAAGGGTTGAACTTGGCAGGGGATTTGATTACATCTGTACAGCATCACCACAATCTTTCTAAACAAGAAATTTTAGGTTGGGGGGGAGGAGGAATATCCATTGATCCATTAAAGCACAAAAAATAAGATTGAAAATTTTGTTCATCATGAAATCTCATTTGAAGGTATTTCACATGAACATTAATCATTTATGAACAATGAAAGTCCACAATAAAAACAGTGACAGCGTCAGAGTGATTAAACAATTCCCCCGTCTTCCTGCCAGCAACCCTTACAAATAAATTCCTGGCGCTACATTCTACTCTTTTACAATGCAAGAAAAGCTAAGCTGAAGGCAAGATTTGACCCATTACATATTTAGGAATATACAGTAATGGAGTATCTGGTGCTCTGAATGCCCTGCATCAGAAGTATGACATGCATAAGCCTAGAGGAGCTATAGATGAATACAAAGCTTTCTTTGACCTATGCCTAATTAAATTAACATACAACAATATAAAGAAAAGCTGTCACCATCTGCTTCAGTCTCCACAGTCTTTTTGCTACTGGTTTGTCAACAGGATTCTCAGACAGCCATAAAATAATTTTTAAGTGTGTACACTTGAACACAAAGACCTACCAGTCAGAGTTAAGAGGGCTAAACACAGAACAGCCTCAAATGTGCCTTGATATGTACCAGGTGTCTCTCTAGTAAGGCTGGTTGAAAAATATAAATTAATTTGTTACAAAAATATTATTTCCATTCTAATGAAAAAATCTAAACAAAATCTTTTTATTCTGTATCTCCCCCCATTTTACTTTTGGAGACTTTTTGTCCCTCTGACTCCTTTTCTATCCCATTTTTACTTCCCCTAAACCTCTTTTTCACTTTTACTCCTCTTTCCTTCGCCCCGCCCCCATTATCTGGAGGTGGGGGGAGTAAAAAAGGGAGAGAAAGTAGCAAGAAAACTGCAACTTTGGAGTTTTGAAAACTGCAATGAAACAAAAAAATCTGGTATGAAATGAAAAGGCGTTAGTTTATTTTGAAAAGCCTGTTTTAATTGAAAAAAGTTTGGATAATTATGTTTTACTAACCCTACTTCCTAGATATCATTTACTGATTATACATAATTATCCAAACTTTTTTCAATTAAAACAGGTTTTCAAAATAAACTAACGACTTTTCATTTCATACCAGATTTTCTCATTTCATTGCAGTTTTTAAAACTCCAAAGTTGCAGTTTTCTTGCTACTTTCTCTCCCTTTTTTACTCCCCCCGCCACTGGATAATATATCTATATATAGATCTATATCACCTTTCGCATGCCTCAGAGCACTTTTACAGTCTCTAAAGTGAGTATAAACCCACAGAGATTATTTCATCCAGGAATGCAATGCAGCTGATTCTAGGGTAGAACAAGGCAGCTATAGTGATAACCACCATCACAAACAGTTTAGGGAAAATGTAATCACCCAAGATAGAATTTGTCCAGAGTACTTTTGGGCAGACTCACCAAGAACTGTTATGAAAACTTAGGGACAAAATGGACCTACATCTCAGGTAAAAAAGGAACCTCCAGCCCCACAATGCCATTTTGGTGCATTGGTTGAGAGGGAAGGAGCAGCTCCCATAGAATCTCCAACATTACTTTCTGCATCACCTTAATTTATCCTTGGTGACGTCCCACTCAAGTGCACACCAAATCCCTACTTCACTTGTGAGATCTAATGAGATTGCTCTATGAAGGGGACTGGGCAGCCCATTCATTTGAATGAACCTTGTGTTTGAAACTGCTCCTAGGACCATAAATGCAATACTGTCACAGAGCAGTGAAATAGATAATAAATATTAAATGACTTTGGTTAATAACATTCTAATTTAAATGGTTCCAACGAGGCATCTCATTGAGGTAAGTATAGTGGTAGTAGCCTCAGAACATTTGCTGAGGCTAGCATTCTCTGGCTGAATTTCAATCTGTGCAAGACTACCTTTAGAGTGCAATATTGTGATGGTTTCAACAGGGAGGTCAGTCTTTGCAAAAAAGTGAGTGATCTATATTTTTTAAAATAAACTATTAGCAAAAATTGTGGAAAGACCTGTCATTATCTACTGGCCTTAAACATTTAAAATATATAGGCCAATGTTTACAAACCTTGGGGTCTAAAGCGACTGCATTGGTATTTGTGGGTGCCCAGTATCTCTATAACATTTTTATTGAGCTGTCTAAATATGCATTTAAGAGCTGAAGATAGTCGCTGTAGCTTGAAACTTTTAGCCATAATCATAGAATCATAGAATATCAGGGTTGGAAGGGACCCCAGAAGGTCATCTAGTCCAACCCCCTGCTCAAAGCAGGACCAATTCCCAGTTAAATCATCCCAGCCAGGGCTTTGTCAAGCCTGACCTTAAAAACCTCTAAGGAAGGAGATTCTACCACCTCCCTAGGTAACGCATTCCAGTGTTTCACCACCCTCTTAGTGAAAAAGTTTTTCCTAATATCCAATCTAAACCTTCCCCACTGCAACTTGAGACCATTACTCCTCGTTCTGTCATCTGCTACCATTGAGAACAGTCTAGAGCCATCCTCTTTGGAACCCCCTTTCAGGTAGTTGAAAGCAGCTATCAAATCCCCCCTCATTCTTCTCTTCTGCAGGCTAAACAATCCCAGCTCCCTCAGCCTCTCCTCATAACTCATGTGTTCCAGTCCCCTAATCATTTTTGTTGCCCTTCCCTGGACTCTCTCCAATTTATCCACATCCTTCTTGTAGTGTGGGGCCCAAAACTGGACACAGTACTCCAGATGAGGCCTCACCAATGTCGAATAGAGGGGAACGATCACGTCCCTCGATCTGCTCGCTATGCCCCTACTTATACATCCCAAAATGCCATTGGCCTTCTTGGCAAAAAGGGCACACTGCTGACTCATATCCAGCTTCTCGTCCACTGTCACCCCTAGGTCCTTTTCCGCAGAACTGCTGCCTAGCCATTCGGTCCCTAGTCTGTAGCTGTGCATTGGGTTCTTCCGTCCTAAGTGCAGGACCCTGCACTTATCCTTATTGAACCTCATCAGATTTCTTTTGGCCCAATCCTCCAATTTGTCTAGGTCTTTCTGTATCCTATCCCTCCCCTCCAGCGTATCTACCACTCCTCCCAGTTTAGTATCATCCGCAAATTTGCTGAGAGTGCAATCCACACCGTCCTCCAGATCATTTATGAAGATATTGAACAAAACCGGCCCCAGGACCAACCCTTGGGGTACTCCACTTGATACCGGCTGCCAACTAGATATGGAGCCATTGATCACTACCCGTTGAGCCAGACAATCTAGCCAGCTTTCTACCCACCTTGTAGTGCATTCATCCAGCCCATACTTCCTTAACTTGCTGACAAGAATACTGTGGGAGACAGTGTCAAAAGCTTTGCTAAAGTCAAGAAACAATACATCCACTGCTTTCCCTTCATCCACAGAACCAGTAATCTCATCATAAAAGGCAATTAGATTAGTCAGGCATGACCTTCCCTTGGTGAATCCATGCTGGCTGTTCCTGATCACTTTCCTCTCATGCAAGTGCTTCAGGATTGATTCTTTGAGGACCTGCTCCATGATTTTTCCAGGGACTGAAGTGAGGCTGACTGGCCTGTAGTTCCCAGGATCCTCCTTCTTCCCTTTTTTAAAGATTGGCACTACATTAGCCTTTTTCCAGTCATCCGGGACTTCCCCGGTTCGCCACGAGTTTTCAAAGATAATGGCCAATGGCTCTGCAATCACAGCCGCCAATTCCTTCAGCACTCTCGGATGCAACTCGTCCGGCCCCATGGACTTGTGCACGTCCAGCTTTTCTAAATAGTCCCTAACCACCTCTATCTCCACAGAGGGCTGGCCATCTCTTCCCCATTTTGTGATGCCCAGCGCAGCAGTCTGGGAGCTGACCTTGTTAGTGAAAACAGAGGCAAAAAAAGCATTGAGTACATTAGCTTTTTCCACATCCTCTGTCACTAGGTTGCCTCCCTCATTCAGTAAGGGGCCCACACATTCCTTGGCTTTCTTCCTGTTGCCAACATACCTGAAGAAACCCTTCTTGTTACTCTTGACATCTCTGGCTAGCTGCAGCTCCAGGTGCGATTTGGCCCTCCTGATAACATTCCTACATGCCCGAGCAATATTTTTATACTCTTCCCTAGTCATATGTCCAACCTTCCACTTCTTGTAAGCTTCTTTTTTATGTTTATAACTTTTAATACACACATTTAAGTTGTATATATTATGGGTTCTTTTTAGAACACCTTGCTAGTTGCATTGAACTGAATTCAGAAACACTTTTAGAGTGTGTGTGTGTGTGTCTACGTACCAATCAAAAAAACCCCATGACATTGAGTTCCAGAGCCCAAGTCAGCTTACCCAGGCTACAGAGCTAAAAATAGCAGTGTAGACGCTTGAGCTGGAACCCAGGCACTGAGCCCCTCCCATCTTGTGGGTTTTCATAGCCCAGGCTCCATCCCGAGCCTGAACATCTACACTGCTTTAACCCTGGAGCCCAAGCCCCACAAGCTTGAATCAACTGACCCAGGCTCTGCGATTCAGTGCCAGGCGTCTTTTATTGCTGTGTAGACAGACCATTAGACTGAAATCCTGGCTCCACTAAAGAGTTTTGCTATTGACTTCAAACCAAGCCAAGATTTTAACCCCTAATTACAATATTTTTTGTTGTGTAATAGAACAGGGAAGTGAGGGAGAGGGAAGAGTTTATATTGGGAACAAAAGGCAATGTGATGATACCTGACACTACACAATCAAATTATATTCGCTACTAAACGCAGACAGTATTAATAATAATAAAAAAAAAAGTTAAGTGAAAGTGAGCAGTAATATATTTATTTTTAAAGCTCCTTGCTGGAGAGGAGCCCTGTCCCAGCAAAACCTAGGATGTTGACAGGAGTCTGCTCCAGCACACTCTGCTAGAACCACAGAAGGGGATGCCCTCTGACCTGCTGGCCACTAAGGAGACATCTACACTGCAGGTAAACACCTGGCTACGGGGCTGTTTAATATCAGCGTGGACATTCAGGCTCACACTGCAGCCTGAGCTCTGGCACCCTCCCATTTTGCAGGGTCCTAGAGCTTGGGCTCCAGTCTGAGCACAAACATCTACACCGCAATTAAACAGCCCTTTAGCTCAAGCCCAAGCCAACTAGTATGGGCCAGTTGCGGGCTTATACCTGCAGTGTAGACATACCCTTAGTCTCCTTCCTAACCACACTATTGTGGAGAGGAGTACTGATGATTCAGACCCCATCAAACAAGAGATCTACTCTGGAGAGCCTCTGCAGAGTAGGTCCTCACAAACGGGGCATTTCTCATGCATAGCATAGGAGGTGGGTGTGTAGGCGTGTGGGCCTCCTACCATATGTCTAAGCTGCAGCTGGGAGATGTGACTCCCAGCCTACTGCACTAGCTCAGCTTGACCTAGCACACTAAAAATAGTAGTATGGACATGGGAGCAGGACCGGGTGTTCTTCCTCTCCTACCATTTGAGAAAGACTGGGGCTACTAGTGCTGGATTACTGTGGTCCTCAGATCTGCAAAAGCTTCATCAGCTGCATCACTTCACTTTGTCTGGGCCTCTGGCCTTTACCAGACTCATCACAGGTAAAGTGGGAAATGAATCACCAAAATACCCCACTATTCACAGAAATGCTTTGACCTGTTTCTTCCAGATTGGTCGGGGCCAATTTTGTGTCACCACTAACTTGTTCAGTAGGGGTTTCGCTATGCTTCCTCCCACAATGTACCCAAGATATTTGGCTTCTGGTAACCCTACTGCACATTTGGATGGATTAGTGGTGAGACCTGGATTCCCCTGGGTATCCAGTACTTCTCCCACCTTTTCTAGATGCATCCCCCAGTTTTGGCTATGTATGGCCACATCATCCAGGGAAGTAGCGGCATACTTTGCATGTGGATAGAATAGATTATCAGTGAGTCTTTTGAAGGTTGCTGGAGTCCTACATAATCCAAAATGGAGGACAGCGTACTGGTATAAGCATTCTGGTTTAGAAAAGGTGGCCTTCTCCTTGACCTCCTTTGCCAGAGAGATTTGTCAATAACCTTTCGTCAGGTCAAGGGTTGACAAGAATTGTGCTTTTTCCAACTGGTCAATTAGCTCATCTATCCAAGGTACAGGGTAGGCATCAAACTGAAACACATTTAATTTTTGGAAGCTGTTGCAGAACTTTGTGGTACCATCTGGCTTAGATACCAGAATGATAAGGCTGAACCATTGACTATGGGACTCTTCAAGGACTCCCAGCTCCAACATCCTATTAATTTATGAGAGTCATCTCCTCTGTTTTAGCCTCCGGGATCCAACGTGATTTAACCGTCACCTTTACTCCTGAATCTGTGATGATGGGCTTCTGTGGTTCTGCCTGGCTTTTCCAGTAACGTATGGCTCTGCTCAATCATTTTGATGGTCTCTGTACATTGTTCAGCAGTCATTTCAGGTGATTTTTACCTGTTCATGAGGTTGATTTTCTTGGGTTGGTGTCTCTAGTGTGACATATAAGTTTCTCTGTCTTACCATGGCTTCACCATGTTGACTTGGTAGATTTGCTCCTGTTTTGGGGGATCAGGCTGTCAAATCTTATAGTCAGCCTCTCCAATGGATTCTATTACTTGAGCGGTCAATCTCCTGTGGTATTCCTACCTTAGAGAAAATTTGGATTAACTCCTTTGCTACCACCTTGGACACTGTTTCACACAGAGGTACCGTAGTCCAGAAACAGGAGCACACATTGATGACCTTGGGTCGACTTCTCCAAAGGGCCTATCAGGTGCATCGCTATTCTCTCAAATTGGTATGGGTATTAAAGGGTCCCTTAAATGAGGTCATGGGCCGTGCAATTGGCATTCCGGGCAGGAGGCTCAATAGCGTTGGACCTCCAAATAGACTCCTGGCCAAAAGAACCTTTGTAGGATTCCATCTAGGAATGTAGGGTTTTACCCACCCCTAAATGTCCCCCACACAAATAACTGTGGGCTAGGTCAAATACTAGCCTTCGGTGTTCTCAGGGTACCAGAAGTTGCTCCAGTTCTTCCTCCTATAGTTGGACTAGTCTAGATAATAGGTCTCTCTTCATCATGTAGTGCGATCCTGGGCCTTTGGTTTCCCCTCTACCAGGACCCTCTTCAACTCAACGACTTCTTTTCTAATGTTATAATTGAGAGGATCATTGGTTTGGTCCTGCCCAAAATTCTTACATGACAAACACAAAGGGAGCTATTTCTATATCACCCCCAGGATTGATCTCAGTGGAACTGGGCCTACTCTCAGGTTCGCCAACCTTCCAAGTTGCTTCCCTGCCTTCTGGACAAGACCGCTGACCCACGAGCACCACCTTTTGATTCTGAGCCAAGACTTTGGTCCCCAGTCCTTTATCTACCCTCTTTTCTTGCCTAGACTTCCAGGATTTCCCAGGTACAGAAACTAAGTCCTGAGCAATTCAGAAAAAATGAGAGAGGATGGCTATTTCCTGGGGCCATGGTATTGGCCCCAGGGTTACTACCTTCTTTTGACCCCTCCACCGGGAGTAGATTTCCAAATCCTGCAAAGTCTTGTCCAACAAGCACTAGGTATGGGAGTTTAGGAACCACTCCTGCAGTCACCCTTGTTGCGTTTCCCTAAACCTTTGTACAGGAATGGCTGGGTAGTACTTAACTTCTCCATGTACACAGGTTTTTCCACAAGTTGGCTGAGATAGCTGGTTCCACCCCCACCAGTTTCCCAGAGACCAGTGTGACTGCAATTCCTGAGTCTACTAATGCAATGGTCTCTATACCATTCATTCTAACTGACCACGTGTATCTATGTGGGGTCATAGCAACTCTGACAAGGTTGATTAGTCCACACAGATCTTCACAATCACCCAGACTGCACTGCATGGGTTCCTCAATGTTAGGACATGGAGCAGTTATGCTCTAGTTCTCACAAGCTTAACATCTACACACAGCCCGGCGTATCCCCCTGTTCTTTAGGCTATTGGGTCTCACCCCTCGGCCTTCTCTGTCTGGCTCCCCTAGTCCCTTTTAGGCCTCGGGCTGCTCTTTAGCAACCCTCCTCCCCAACACAGTCCTACCTGAACTTTTTGGAGTTCCAGGTTTTCAGGACTGGGACTGCCCTCTTGGTCCGGTGCATCTCTTCCCCAGTAATCTGAGAAAGCTCTCTGACCATTAACTGCATCTCCACAAAGGTGACCAAATCATCATTAGCAAGAGAGTCATTTTGGCCAACCTACCCTCATAGGTCTGGTTGTAGTCCTCATGAATCTGTCCAAAACCCAAGAGTTCTGTAACCATGGGTCGTGGAACTAAGCCACGTGGGTGTGAGATGGATCAGGTCGAACAGTTGGTACCTGGGCACTTTGTTCTCCTGGTACCTCCACTTGTAGAATCTCTGAGCCATTATTGCGGTGGGCATGACCAATCTTGCCAGGATCTCAGCTGTCAACTGGGATTAGTCTGTAGCAGCCTTTGCTGCCATGTCATAGTAGGCCTTCTGGGCCTCCCCACACAGGAAAGGAAACATGAGGAAATACACCTCAACATTATCCTCCATCATCATCTTTTGCAGGTAACTGCTGGCCCTCAGGGATTGTCCCCCATCGTGGCCAGATGCCAGAGCTGTCAGAGCTTTCAGTTGTTCCACTAACTCCTGTAGGGTGGTTCTGTCCTGAGCTGCCTGGTTCATCAGCAGTTGATTTTTCTCTTCTTGTACCCACAGATTCCTGCTTAGCAGCCATCTGGACTCTGGTTAGCCTCTCGTTGTGCCATTGTAATGAGGGTGCTGGTGCAGGCACATCATCCATTCTCAGGAGCAATCTATGTTGCTCCCAGGCTAATCCACTGCGTCAAATCCCACTCGTGACATCACATGGCAAAGCTCCTCTTTTGCCTCACTGGACTCAGCATTTCCCCCTCTGGCGGTGGGGACCTGGAATGAATCCGTCCCACCCCAGAAAGTTTTTATTCCTCACTCAGGTTTTATTTTTCAGTATTTACAAGGTGGGCCTTAAGGTAGGCCCAAGGAGTTCTCTTCAATCAAACAAAAAGAAACAAGTTCAAAACACAAAAAGGGAATACCTCTCCCTGCCCCCTCTCTGGAACATTGCTCTGGTATGCTGGCGTCTGGGTGCCAGTCCTTCCCCAAACAGTCTGTTAGTTCAGTTGCTTCCCCTATATGGAAGCAAAGCAATGCTTTTCCCCCCCAGCTGCCACTACCCCTGCTACAGCTTGTCTCATCTGTCCCCTCCCTCTCTTTCTCACCAGAAGATGGGTTTTTAAAGATCACAGACAGCCCTTAACTGGACTCCGGTGTCCCTAATTGACTTGAGGTAACCTCTTTTCAGGTCATGGGGAAAAGGGTCTTTCCCATTCTAAGACTGATATAGTTGCCTGCCACACTCCCTATCTGTGGCCCCACAGAGTCACAGGACCTCCTTGTCAACCTCCTCCTAGCCCTGGCCAAAACGGTCATCTACAAAACCAGGAAGAGGAGGTTGGCCAACGGGGGTTTCCTGCAACTGTGCGGCCTATTTCCACTCCTCAGTCCGTTCATGCATCCGGGCAGAGTTCCTCTGGGCAGCGTCCGCTGGCTCCCTTGACACCTTCAAGGAGCAGTGGGCGCTGTCTGGAATTCTCGGCTCGGTGTCCCCGTCAGGTTCCTTTCATTTAGCCCTGTGACCTCACTCCCATTCCTGTTATATCTTTAGCTGTCCCCCGCAATCATTTGGAATGCTTGACCTTTGGATCCTCCCCTTAGGCTGTGGGGAGGTCCTTTAGCAGTGGACAATTTCCTGGATCCCAGCAGGATCACACTGGTGGCTGTGTGGTCTGACTTTGTCACATACTGCACATACCTATCATAACCTTGATTTGATGTAAATCAGGCACGAAGCACGGGAGTACTGGCTCATTCTGTACAATTATTTGTTCTACTTAAACTCTTTCCTGCTAAGAAGTCACACTATAAACATGTCACTTAGAGTGGTGTTTATGGCAGTCTGCCCAACTTTCTGTTAATAAGAAAAAAATTATTAGTCTTTGGTGATATAACCTAGAGTTAGGGTTTTCTGTATAGCAGGGCAGGTGATAAAAGAAGAAAAACATTATGACAGCTAACAGATTTACAAATTTTCAAATTAATGAGTAGATGTCAGTTGGTATAGCAATTAGAAATTAAATCTCTTTGTACTACGTGATGTCAAATACCAACTACCTGTCAGTGTGTGTTCTCCAGATGGAGACCGAGTACTAGTGTGCCATAGAGCTACAAAAAATGGCTTCATTTTAACTGGAAATTGTTTAGAATATAGTAATAATAAATATTATTTGTATTACATTAGTGACTAGAGGCCACAAGCAAGACTGGGGTCTCATCACGCTAAACTCTGAAAACATAGTTCCTGCCAGAAGCAACTTACAGTCTAAACAGACAAGACAGACAAAGGGTGGGAGAAAGAAAGTTTTCTGTTGTCTTCATTGTACAGATGGGGAACTGAGGCACAGAGAGATTAAGTCACTTGCCTAAGGTCACAAGGGAAGTCTGTGGCAAAGTGAGGAACTGTATAAATGTGCACTAATAACAATTAGTGTAGCAAGTGAAGAATGGGCCATAGCCCAGATGGTATAAATCAGAGTGTTCCACTGACTTCACTGCATTAATTTCAGAGGACCTATGCAAATTTACACTAGCTGTGGATCTGGCTTACTGTTATTTTGCAATGAGGCCTTTAGCCATAAGGCTACATACAGCAGGCACAGTTTAAAAGTTTTCATTTAACTCTTTCCAGGTAGAATCCTAGGACTGGAAGGTACCTTGAGAGGTCATCTAGTCCAGTCCCCTGCACTCATGGCAGGACTAAGTATTATTTAGACCATTCCCGAGACGTGTTTGTCCAACCTGCTCTTAAAAAATTCTAATGATGGCGATTCCACAACCTCCGTAGGCAATTTATTCAGTGTTTAACCACCCTGACAGGCAGTTTTTCCCTAATGTCCAACCTAAACCTCCCTTACTGCAATTTAAGCCCATTGCTTCTTGTCCTCAGAGGTTAAGAAAAACATTTTTTCTCCCTCCTGCTTGTAACAACCTTTTACATATTTGAAACGTGTTATGTCCCCCTTCGGTCTTCTCTTTTCCAGACTAAGCTAACCCATTTTTTTTCCAATCTTCCCTCATAGGTCATGTTTTCTAGACCTTTAATCATTTTTGTCACTCTTCGCTGGACTCTCTCCAATTTGTCCACATCCTTCCTGAAATGTGGTGCCCAGAACTGGACACAATACTCCAGTTGAGGCCTAATGAATGCAGAGTAGAGCAGAAGAATTACTTCTCGTGTCTTCCTTACAATATTCCTGCTAATACATCCCAGAATTATGTTTGCTTTTTTTGCAATAGCATTACACTGTTGACTCATTTAGCTTGTGGTCCACTATGACCTCCAGATAGCTTTCCACAGTATTCCTTCCTAGGCAGTCATTTCCAATTTTGTATGTATGCAACTGATTGTTCCTTCCTAAATGGAGTACCTTGCATTTGTCCTTATTTAATTTCATCCTATTTACTTCAGACCATTTCTCCACTTTGTCCAGATCATTTAGAATTTTAATCCGATCCTCCAAAGCACTTGCAACCCCTCCCAGCTTGGTATCATCTGCAAACTTTGCAAGTGGACTCTCTATGCCATTGTCTAAATCATTGATAAAGATATTGAACAGAACCGATCCCTGAGGGACCCCACTCATTACACCCTTCCAGCATGACTGTGAACCACTGATAACTACTCTGTAGGAATGGTTTTCCAACCAGTTTTACACCCACATTATAGTAGCTCTCTAGGTTGCATTTCTCTAGCTTGTTTATGAGAAGGTCATGCGAGACAGTATCAAAAGCTTTACTAAAGTCAAGATATACCATGTAGGTAAGGTATTCCCAGTTTTTGCAGAATTCCCTACTATAAGAATAGGAAATATCTGCTCAAAACGATGATCTTACCTAGTGGGAAAGACTTAATACTATCTGTGTGCACTGTGAGGTATAAGTATGTCAGGCATGGGTACATGGATTTTTAAGAGTGAACTTTCTCCACATGTTCCTCAATAATCATGGATAGTCTTACAATAGGTAAAGTAAGTGAAATATCTTAAGGAATATTAATTTCATTGGACATAACAGCTATTGAAGAACACTATTACTAAAGTGGTTAGATGGTTCATGGACTGGTAATGGGATAAGAGACCTTTCACCTCCTGGTCACACCTGGATTAGAAAAGACAATGTCAGTACTATCTGATGGCTCTTCAGATGGGAAGCTGTCAGAGTTCCTTCCCCACTCTGAACTCTAGGGTACAGATGTGGTGACCTGCATGAAAGACCCCCTAAGCTTATTTTTACCAGTTTAGGTTAAAAAAAAACTTTCCAAAGGCACAAATTTTGTCTTGTCCTTGAACAGTATGCTGCTACCACCAAGTGATTTAGACAAAGAACAGGGAAAGGACCACTTGGAGTTCCTATTTCCCCAAAATATCCCCCCAAGCTCTTACACCCCCTTTCCTGGGGAGGCTTGAGAACAAACAAGGTGAGCACAAACCAGCCTTGGATTTTTAAGACCCAAAAAACCCAATCAGATTCTTAAACAGAACTTTATTAGAAGAACAAAAAAAAGATAAGAGAACTCTGTAAGATCAGAATGGAAAATAATCTTACAGGCAGTCAGATTCAAAACAGAGAATCGCTCTAGGCAAAACCTTAAGTTACAGAAATACACATTTCCTCCAGCACAGCGAATTTCACAAGCCAAAACAAAACCTAACACATTTTCTAGCTAGATTACTTACTAACTTTACAGGAGTTGGAGGGCTTGCATCCTTGATCTGTTCCTGGCAAAGGTATCACACAGACAAACAAAAGCCTTTTCCCCCCGCTCCAGATTTGCAAGTATCTTGTCCCCTCATGGGTCATTTTGGGTCAGGTGCCAGCCAGGTTACCTGAGCTTCTTAACCCTTTACAGGTAAAAGGACTTTGCCTCTGGCCAGGAGGGATTTTATAGCACTGTATACAGAAAGGTGGTTACCCTTCCCTTTATATTTATGGCAGAATCATTGAAGGAGTCACTCCAGTCCTTCATGGACAGGTGTCCCTGTCACAAACAAACACCTTGATATTTGGCTCTCCGTAGAAAGGACACAAAGCCAGATTTTCAGGTGCATATAACCACTTTGCTTTGTTTGGGAATCTGAATATAGACTGAAGTTTATGAGATCCCAGTGCAGGTGGGATCCTCTGGTGACACAGAATCCACTTAGAGCCTCTTGCATGACCCTACTCCCTGCTGCAAGTGTAGCAGGGGGAAAAAAGTTATGGGCAGAACAAAAGGAGGCTGGCTGGGATGCCCACAGGTTATGCCAATTCCTACGCTGCATTTTTAGTCACTTTGGATCATTTACTGATTGCATAAATTGGAGCAATTCACAGGTTGCTGTAACTCAGGACTGGCCCTGAACATAGCAGCTACAGGATCAGCAGAATCCAACGGTTAGCTTTAAACCACCCTTGCACTCCCAATCTGACTTGCACTGCATATAATTTTGCCAGGTATCTGTTCCATTGATATTGATCTACCATAGAGAAGCTTACGTTGTGACTGTGTATACTGTACCATGCTTTGACTAAATGGATACTTTTGGTCTCATTAAGCCGGTCAATCTGGCTCCTTTCACAAGCCCTAAATTCACAATAAAAATAAAGACAGTTCATAATAAAAGTTTTTAAAAAAGTAAAAAGCTTTAATTTCACCCTCTCTCACTCAAACCTTTACTCGGTCTATAAATGTTACACTAATTAGTGCTAGCTTCTATAATCCCGGGGAGAGGGGGGTCTTAGGAGGAAGGCAGCCATCATATCTGGACATCTTGAACTATATCCTTGCTTTTCACCGATGACTAGCTCAGTAGATGATGCAAACAGACATAGATGCTAAACAGCTTTAGCAGCAGATTGTAAGCCAAGGTTTTGGAATAGGAGGCCATTTGAAGGATTAGAGGAGAAAGAAGATTAGGTCTGAATTAGCATCACACACCTTACATTACGTAAGTCCAAATATGTGACATGGGAAGTTGCACCAAGCGAGAGATGCAATTAGAACAAATCACAAAGCTAAATATGATGTTTACAATGGAAAATCATACTTGCACTCCAGAGATTTTTACTTACAATTCTGCATGTAATAAGAAATAGTTAATCAAGAGCCAATAGCTCCTCTCTGGTTTTTTACTTTTACCTCCCAATTTATTACATGATCTGAATGGAGATTAAGTCTTTATTCAATATCTGTTTTACCTCTCTTGCTTGAAATAAGGAACCAACTCCAGGGACTTTACATAACTTCGGGGCATTTATCAGTCTTGCTGCCACCGTGTAAACAATACTGTTGGGTCTTTGATTAAAGTGATAGTTTGTAACTTCCTATATCAATGCTCTCTGTTGGACCATCTCACAATACCATCTAAAAAGAGGCACACATACTAGTTTATTTGTCATTTGTCCAGTGTCGGAGTACACCATTACAACAAATGGATCTGTAGACTTCATTCTCTTCCACTGATCCTGCAATTAAGGCACAGACTTATAAGAAGGTTGGATGGAGGAAAAATGTGGAATAGTTTACCTGCTCCTTAAAGGATTATATTAACCCATCTGCCCTTTCATGAAAAGATTTTCAGAGGGTGTGAAGTTCTTGTCAAGAAAAATGTATCTGGTGTGACTGCCTAGTTCACCAGGAAGGAAACTAATTTTCTGTTCCATATAGACTATTTTCCAGTAAATAGATACCCTCTCCAAGTCTCATCCTATTAATTCTATTTTTATTAAATAAAATTCCATATGTCAAAATTAAAGAAACATCCTGGGGGGAAAAAACCTACACAAAATATAGAGCATCAATGCAATTAGGGCTTGATCCTGAGCCATTCAAAACAATGGGAGCAGCATCAAGCCCATAGTCACAGCAGCAACTGCATTCAATCCATGGTTGCAAGAGAAAAAAATACCTTGCAGAGCTTTGTGACAACAGCACTTATCCCTCCAAGTACAGCAAATTCTGATCATTCCCTGTGATAGCCGCAGGCTCACTCTGAGTCTCCAGCTCTCATTCATGGAATTGAAAGGAGCAAGATGCACACAGGTCCAGATATATGAACTGAAAGAATTTATCTTGAATGCATCCATAAAAGCTTTTTAATGACATCATATATGTTGGAAAACAGCAAGTATAACAATTATGGCACCACACCTCTATGGTCATATCTTAAGGTGCTAGGCCCTGATCCTGCAATAAGCAGCTCTGTGCAGGCAGACCTCTTTACCCACACACTGAAGTCAATGGGCCTCTGTGAGAAGACCCATAGTGCTTATTGCAGGAGCAGGGCCTTAAAGATTAAATGATGTTTGTTTTATAGAGAAGGAAAGATATTCCAAACCAATAACCGAGTGTGCACACACTTAAAAATGACAAATACAATTTAAAACAAAATACTTCCAATGAAAATCAGTTTTCTTTACATACCTGCCAAGACCAGGGTCTTATGTTTCACTTGATACAATTGACAAGGTCACTATCACTAAAGCGGTGCAAGGAATACAGGAAATACATACTTCTGCTCTAGAGGACATTGGTGTTATCACTGTTGTGTGAAAAATATTGAACTCTAAACATAGGTCTTACCAGGCAAGCAGCTTTCCACAGTTCACCTATAAATCAGTATCATAAGGGGTGATGTCCAGTGATGAGCTGCCAAAACCTTAACAGGTTCCCTCCTCACCCCATGAGGGGGTCGTTGCCCACCCCTGCCCCCCGGGACTCCTGCCCGACTCCAGCTCACCACTGGTGCTGTCAAACCTGGCCAGTCTAAGCTAAATATGTGTTCCAAATAGCGAAAGCCACCTGAAATCTCACCAGGCTTTCTGGAGAAAAACACATTTAAGAATTAATGAAAATATTTTTCTTATTTTACTCTAGCAAAATAAAACCACAAATTCAGGGCCTGATTCACCACTGTATTACTCTAGTTTTTACATGGTTATAATTCCACTGATTTCAATGATGTACAACTGAAGTAACCTAGTGGTGAATCAGGCCCTATAAATTGTTCTTTTTAAGTGAATTTCATGCCAGTGAAAGGTGCCAGATTGGTAGTCCAGGAGATTGAAGTCCTCCACAGAACAGATAGTGTTGCCACCAGTCACCTTAAATTTACATAAACCAAGAGAAAAGGCTGACAGGAGAGGGCTCATTCTTCTGCTGAGATTTTACAAAATGCCTGTGCTGAAGTTTCCAGTGTGATCATGAACCCTGCATGTTTTGACAGAAGAAGGTGGGAAACAAAGGGCTCGATCCAAAGCCCATGGAAGTCAGCAAAAATATTCCCACTGATTTCTATGGAATTTGGATCAGGACCAATCTGTAACATAACAAACCATGTAACAACTGCATGTTTTTTAAAGCAAAGATACAATGCCAAAGCCCCACAGAAACGTCCATCTGTTTCTCCTCTTCCTTTCTTGACTTTGTTCCCATTCTCTGGGACTGATCTCACTCATTTTTTCCTTTTGGCAAAGAAACCAGACTTGCAGCTTAGAAAATTTAAACCACCTACCCAGGTGTCTGTACGGGTCAAACTGAAAGACTAAATTTAACCTAAAACTCTTGGAACTTTGTGCGAACTAAGAAACTTTACAACTGCTCATAACTGCCTGGAACCGTTACTCAAAAAAATACTGGGACTCACTGGACCTAGATGATGAGACTTGCCACACCTTTCAACACCTGAGAGAGCTAACTCGCAGATGTCCAATAGAGGGAATAAAGTCCAGACCAGAATAAAGTATACACCAGTGATTACACACACACAGTGCATTCAAAAGGGCCAATTTCACAAAGCTGAAAACTATGAGCCAAATCAGCTGGGAAGAAGAATTTAATCAGAAAAATGTGAATGATAACTGGGAGTAGTTCAAGAACACTGCACCAGACGGCCCAAAAGCCAGAATCCCAAAATCAAGGCAGAAGGCTGTAGTGGTTTAAAAACCCAACCTGGTTTAGAGGTGAAGCAAAGGTAGCAACACATTATAAACAAATGGAAGAAAGGGAAACCTGATAGCAATAGATATAAATCAGACGCCAGGAATTGTAGAAAATTGATATTGGAACCAAAGGGACACAGGGAGAGATCTATGGCCAACAGACTTAAGGCCAAAAAGGAGGAGTGTTTAAAGTATATTAGGAACAAATAGAAACCTAATAATGGTATTGGTCCATTATTAGATGGAAATGATAGAATTATCAATAATGCAGAAAAGGCAGAAGTGTCCAGTAAATATTTTTAGTCTGTATTTGGGGGAAAAAACAGATACAGTCACATCATATCATGAGGATACACTTTCTATTCCACTATTATCCCAGAGTGATGTTAAACAACCGCTATTAAAGTTAAACATTTTTCAATCAACAAGTCCAGATAACTTGTATTCGGCAGTTTTAAAAACTGGCTGAGCAACTTGCTGGACCATAGTTGATTTTCAATAAATCTTGGAACGTTATGAAGTTCCAGAGGACTGGAAGAAAGCTAATATTATGCCAATATTTAAAAAAGGGTCCACAGGATGACCTGGATAATGATAGGCCTGCTGGTGTGACATCAATCCTGAGCAAGGTAATGGAGTGGATGATATGGGACACAATGAATAATTAAAGGAAGAGAATATCATTAATGCCAATCAACATGGGTTTATGGAAAACAGATCCTGTCAAATCAATTGGATATCCGTTTTGATTAGATTACAAGTTTGATTGATAAAGGTAATAGTGTTACTGTGATATACTTAAGACTTATGTATAGCATCGATGACATTTTGACTAAGAAATTAGAGTATAAAGCCAACATAGCACACACCAGCGGAGGGGAACCCTGGAGCTCCCAGCCCACCCACAGCTGGCCAGGCTTCTAATTTTATCATGGATATTTTTCGTAAAAGTCAGGGACAGGTCACAGGCTCCTGTGAATTTTTCATTATTCCCAGTGACCTGTCCGTGACTTTTACTAAAGATATGTGACAAAAATCTTAGCCTTACTTACAGAGACTGAGCTTCTTGAGTCTATTCAGCTTAACAAAGAGATTACAGTAACTTGATTACAGTCTATAAATATCTACATGGGGAACAAATATTTGATAATGGGCTCTTCAATCTAGGAGAGAAAACTATAAACAAGATCCAATGTCTGGAAGCTGAAGCTAGAGAAATTCAGACTTGAAATAAAGCATGCATTTTTAGCAGAGAGGGTAATTAACCACTGGAACAATTTCCCAAGGGTTGTAAAGGATTTTCCATCACTGGCATTTTTAAAATCAAGATTGGATGTTCTTCTAAAAGACGTTATATTGGAATTATTTTGGAGAAGTTGTATGGCCTGTGTTATATAGGAGGTCAAACTAAATGATCACAGTGGACCCTTCTGGCTTTGGAATCTATGAATCCACACATCTATGAATAAGGAGAAGGAGAAAAGAGATGAACAAAGGAAACAGGCTGCCAACCAGAGAAGGAGTTCAAGTCATTGTTCCTTTTTTGGTCTTTGTTTACTTTTCCCTATGTGTAGTTGTCTTTGTCCCAGCATGAAGTGTTCTAAATGGTGATGGTAACCAGCACATGATTTGAATGAAGGAGGGTTACTTCAATTACACTGAGAAAGGATCACATACTGGTGTTCTCAGTCTCCCTTACTAAATAAAAGAACTGGCATTTTACCATTAAAATGCACTGTCCAGAGTATTAAAAAAAATCACTGCAGGATCCAACTTCTTATCTAATAAAATCTGAATAACTAATACAAGCTGACACATGCAGTGTCCATGCACACACTTCTTTGCACACAAAAGTTATAGCTCCTTAACTGCACTAGGACAGCTAAAGAACCCTCAGTATAGGTACAATTATTCAGTATTAAGTGTTTTATACTGGTATAGTTTATTTGCACAAGAAAAGGGGTATAAGCTAGACCAATACAAGGTGTTGTCTACACTACAAATCCTTTGCCAGTATAGCTGTACCAACAGCGCCCCCTAGTGTAGACATTAGCATATGCTGACAGGAGATTTTCTGTTGATAAAGGACCACCACCTCCCCAAAAGACATTAGTGTCCCGACAGAAGCTCTCTTCTGTCAATATAGCTTTGTCTACAATGGGGGTTTTGCTGGCATTGCTATATCAGGTAAGGGTGTGTGGTTTTTTCACACCTGTAACCAACAGTGCTATGCTGACAAAACTTTGTAGCTTTGGACCTGGCCTAATCCTTTATACCAGTGTAAATGTGTCCTCATTAGGTGTTTAGTGATATAATCATTTGGATAAAACACACACACACACACACCCCTACACCTACCTGAAATACTATATACTGGTATAAAAACCGTACAAGCTTCTCCACACTACCTATTCCCAAGCGAGTCAACCCTGACGGGCCATGGCAAGATCGAAGGGATAGCTCTGTTCTTATTCAGTACTTGGCTTCTCTGCTTAGTCTGCTAACAAGAGTGTCAACTGTGGTGGTGGATTTTGTGATTGGGACCCTTGTCCCCCAGACCAAACTGATTTCACAGTCATCAAATGGAAATCACTTTTGGTCACCACTAATCAAGCCCAGATTCACATCAATTATATAGTGGGGGAAAGGGTCTGTATTACATTTCAAATTCTGCAAGTCATCCAAAAAACAAAAAAACCCAAAACAGACTATAATCTCAAGCTTCCAAAAGACTGAAAATGATTTTTAGTTGTTCAAAGCACCTAACAATGCCCTCGTCACATGATTTGAATATGGTAAGGTCATTCAGAAATATTGGAGAAAGGAATAAATATTCCTAGGTTTCAAAATTTTAATTAACGCATCTTCTTGTAGTCAGACTAAAATGTCATTAAAGTGTCTGGCCAATGGAATTTCATAGAGTGTTCTTGTTATTTACAGTAGCTTTTATCAAGTTTAAAAGCTAAAACCATTAATTTAAACCCTTAAAATCTCTACAGAATATGTTTACTATCAAGTCTTAAAAATAATTGGGTCATTATCATTAAAGCCTCTTTAACTGACTCCAACTTGAAAGCCCTTGGAATGGCTGACAGATGATATATAAAATGAAGATATTTTTAAGCCCATTTTTAATGCTATGTGATCCAAACAACCAAAACAAAGGCTGAAGAGTTTTAATGTTGATTTTTTTCAGTTTAATGACCATTCAATTTAGTATTCTATTTCCCCCCTACACACACACACACACTTTTCCACTTGTTTTGAAATTATATTTGACACTTATGGCAAAGACAGATGCAAAATCCTGAACCTAATCCTTGAGGTCAACATTACTGCAACTGAGAACTCCAGCTCAGAACACAGACACAGTTCAAGTGACCAAGTTATGTCATTTACAGAGAAGTGCATCAACATATCCCTTTATGTCACTAACCCAAAGATGAGTTCCCATTTGCACAGAAAACAGAAGATAAGCTTGGATTGGATTTTTCATAGCCAGGCACATATTGCTTGTTAATTTTTCTCCTGATGAAGACACAGCTCTCCTTAGCACTCCACTCCAATATGGTGAATATATATTTTACAGTGCCCTTGCACATAACTCTTCTATATTGAAAAATTTCAAAGCAAATTTGCAGTGTAGAGGAGAGGGAAGCTTATACACTATAGTTTTCTGTTCTCTGATGTGTAAGGAACAATCCCTGGTGCTGCAGACAGTTTTCTCACTTGGGGGAATGAATACTGCAGGAAAGACTGGCGGACACCCAGCACTGAAGCAGCTCATTTATCTCAAACCTAGTGAGACGGACTCCGGTGAGACTGCTTTCTCTCCCAGGGCTGTAGTAATCTTTTCTGGTTGACTTGTGAGAAACTTAACAGCCTGGTTTTTCAATAGGAGTGACAGATGGCTCAGCAGCATTGAAAAATCAAGTCAGAAAGGCATTTGAATCTAAGTACTGAATTTGGATTTGGCTTATTACATGAGTGGATAGGATTGATGGGAGAGCCTCAAAAAGTTTGAGCATTGTGAGTTCAATCCTTGAGGGGGCCATCTGGGGAGTTGGGGATTGGTCCTGCTTTGAGCAGGGGCTTGGACTAGATGACCTCCTGAGATCCCTTCCAACCCTAATATTCTAGGATTCTAAGTTTGGCAGTTCACTTTAAAATAAAAGCACTCAAAAGCTAACATACTTATATCTGCCTTGCTATCCCTATAGTAGCATCTCACTGGCAACCTTGTCCTTACCAGTTCAGCATCATTCCTTCTTCCAAATACCAGGTGTCACTTCTCTTGCTCCTTCCCATGCCCCTTTATCTCTACTGTACTCCAGTTTCTCCATCTGGCCCACAGTCTCCCCTCATGCCTCCAGCTTGGTCTACCTTTTTGAAATACACTACAGATTCCAGCTATAACTCTGCTAGGCACTGCTGTCTCCACTTGCAGTTCTTTCACACTTTGGCAGGCTCTGAGTGTGAGGAACTTCATGCCACTTTGCCAGACAGAACACCTGAGAGTTGTAAGTGGGACACCCTGAGTCCCCATAATACATTTGAAGAGTTAACGTGAAGAGCATCTGACCTGACAGAGCAATGCAGGGTTATATTTTTGGTGCTGAGGGGAGGCCTGAGTTTGAAGAAAGAGGAGGGTTGATAGGAATAAGAGGGGAACTAGAAGCCTCTAAATAGGCTGGGCACCTTCAGAAGGCCATAGCTTGGGGCCTGGTTTGCGGGGTAGATGGAGGTCTCCTCAACTGAACTCACTGTGAACCTGTACAAAAGATTTAGGCTCAATTTGGGAGAGAAAAGCTGCAGTTATAGCTGTAGATCTACGCTACCTATACCACTCTCTGAAAAGTTACTAGAACGACTTGGTTAAGAAAGACTTTAATGTCATAATTTGATTGGGGGAAAGCATTCAAAAGTCAAGAAATGTTGAGTTCTGCAACATTGCCACAGGGGAAGACAGTGCCACTTGACTGGAGTCCCTCAAGCTGTGCACAGAGCTAAACTATGTAAAGGTAATGTAAATGGGCAAGCTTAGCACCATCCTCCACTCCCTCCTTTTGTTTGCACACTCAGATACAAGTTTTTGTCTTCAGTTTAATCCTGAGTTCTTCAGAGCAGGCCTACCCTATTTATAATGAGTAACACAACTTGTCTCCTGCAGGGATGATGGAGGATGAAGATTCTATTACTGCCTTCCCAGTACCAGGAGGAAGGAGAGAAGAGAAAGTTGGTGTGTCAGTAGAACCTACCACCTTTTTCTCTCTGTGCACACGTGCTTGCACACACATGAAGATTCTGACATTGCCTGCCTCTTCACACAGTAGGCTGAAACTGGTATCATCACATACACCCTGGACCATGTTACACCCACTCTGCACAAGTGTGACTACAAGAACTGCAAGACAGTGGAGAGTCAGGCCCTAATTTTGTAAACCATCTATGACCCCAAATCAATAGCAGAATTTTTTTGAATATATCTGTCTGTAAATGAAATCCTGGATTTTCATTTTCTATTCAAAAATCTCTCGCTCTCATTAGCAGAATTATAGAAAGGCCCTACATAGCTTGCAATGCTGCAGAAAATGTGGATTCCAAAATATTAGGCTTCTACTGCAGTTTTGACAGATGGAGCTTCATTCCCCACTTAGCCCTGGGTGGCCATCAGCAGAAAATCGTGGAAAAGTAATAATGGACTTTATTACTGCAAATAATAAGGTCCATTATTGGTTTTCCACTAATTTTCCATGGCTTGCTCACAACTCAGCCACAATTTTTTGACAATCATCCTGCAATTCAATTTTATATAAGTTCTGCTAATGATACACACACTAATAAATAAAAATTAGGAAGGGACATACAACATTTTCAAACAACAAAGTCGACTTTCTTCCTTTCCTTAGTGGTCAAGATCAAAATTCAAACCAGGTCGAGTTTTTCTCTTGCAACAATTGAGGAGCAGCAAGCAGACCAGAGGGACGAGTCCCTTTTGCTGGTTTAGATGTTTGTTATTGGGCCATGTGCTCCCCTTCACTATGACGTGCAGAGGGGGAAAAAAGATTAGAATGGACCTTAAATCTGCTCAAAAGCAATAGCCCTGAAGGAGATGTACCTCCATATTTGTGTTCTCTCTAAGCTGCGCGGTCAGGCAGCCGCCCAGGAGTGATTCAAGTGCCACGCACTTGATTAGCAGAGCCACGCTCATCCGGCAGCATGTGTTCATATGCTCCTCCCCTGCTGCTCTGCAGCCATGCTCCTGCAGCTGTTCCCGGTACTCTCTTGCTGGCTGTGCAGAGTCTGAGGGGGTGTGCTGATGTCAGAGTGTCCCCAACCCTACCCTTGTGCCCCTCTCCACAAAGCAGGGGACAGGGTTCAGGACTTGGAGCAGGAGAGTCGGAGGTCTGGATAAGCCTTCCAGGCGATGAGTGAGTACCTTAAAGAGATAGCTCATGGTCTCTCAGAGACTTCCCAGCAGCCAGCACACAGAAAATCTCTCTCTCTCTCACACACACACAGTCTCTCCCCCTCCCTGAGGCCCATGCACCCATCTCTGCAGTGCGGGGGAGGAGGGATATGGCTCAGGAAAGCTTTCAGTGAGTGCCTTAAAGAGACAGCGCATTGTCTCTCAGAAACGTTCCTAGCAGCCAGCACACACAGTTTCTGTGTCACACACAAACACACAAAGTCTTTCACACTCACCTCCCAACACATACTTGTATTACTGTTGTTGTTACTTCCTAGTACTTCCTGCAATGCACATATATTCTCTGTAATTTTATTCTTGTGAAGTGTGTTATTTTAGTTTTTTTGACTAGTCCATACATTTCATAATTTTTATTTCTCTCAAAGAATTAAATTTAATTCTTGAGTAGTGAGTTCTAAAATGCCTAACCTGTCCTGGCTGGAGTAATTATCCCTGTGGTAACTTTGTGGGTATATTATGTAGGCATCTTAAAGAAGGTCTATATTCACCTCAGAAGGGAGTGTGATTTCCCATAATTAGTCCCCCACAATTTAAATTCCAGGGCATTACCAATTAAAAGATCTCTTGTTAACTTGCAAGATGCTGACTGTATCTGTGTAAAGCTTGTAAGCCGTTAATTGACTCTGCGCTCAAGGAGATACTTTGCAAGGGATACCTTGTAACAACAACTGTTCTTAGAACTAGCACATGGAGACTCCCACCCTCCGTAGTTTTTAATCTCGATTTATCATGAACGTTAAAAGGCAGGGAGTCTCAAATAAATTCATAACACCCCAAAAGTTAAAGACAGTGAAATAATAAACGTGATTAAGATAGAGAATGTATTTGAATGAATGCTTGGTTTAGATAAATGAATGGTCAGGGAGGTGCCAGCCTAGGAATTCAGTGTCAATCGGCCAAAGAAGGTGCCAAGTGAAAACAACCAAGGACCCCCGGAGGGCAAACTGGAATCCACCCAACCATCTCAAAAGGATGAGAAAACTGATAAGCACCTGACAGCCATCATGGAGCCTTCATGATAAACAGCATGACAAAGCAACTCCCATGGACTAGCATAGGAATAAATTCCTATAAAAATAGATGCTAAGGACTGGGAACTTCGAGTCTGGTTCTACCACCACTCTCCAGGAGCATCGGATGCGCACCTGACATGGACTCGGCTCCGCTCTCGTGTACAGGCTACCTGGCCAGTACTCTGTCACGAGCAGCTTCTAGGCTGCTAACTATAACAACTATGCAGAACTTGCATGAATGTTTGTATGAATGGATATATGAATACATAAAGAGTAGTAGTACTACAGAGTTGTGTGTTTTTATCTTTTTACTGTATTTACAATAAATGCGGCATTTTGCCTTCTCTCTCTTACAAGATCCTGTTAGTCTTGTTTTTATGATATAACATAATTGGTGGAGAATTGCGAAAAGGGGAATATTGGTAAAAAACCTCAGTTATTGTAAACATTAGCGTGCACACCGCCAAGTGATTTGGCAGATTACGATCGGGTTAACCAAACCTGCTGGCCTCTGGGAAGGTAGCAGGGGAAAGTGTATAATATAAGATTAAGCTACGATTACCGGATCCAAATCCTATTGTTCACTGAAGTACCAGAGGCAACAAGAAGGCCCGAGGGCCAGGCTAAGCTACTCGCTGGAACGAGAAGTAGCAGGATTAGAGAATCTAGGCTGTGTCACCCGCTGAGTAAAATCAGGAGCGAAGAAGAAGCCACTCGCTGAGTAAGATCGGGGTGACAGGGAAATTAAAAATTTGTTAGGATGTTTAGGAAAAGACAGGGTAAATCAGGTACAGGAGGAGGAGGAATGGAACCAGAAGGCGCTCCAACCTCGCCTTTCGTTAAAGAAATTATGCCTTTCAAACAAGTCCTTCAAGGACTGTGCCCATATCTTTGGGCTGAACAAGCCCTAGATGTCTGTACTATTTTAGATCTAGAGGATAGATTGGCAGCGCTAGAAGCTTTGTACATGAGGGTGTATTGTGCCAAATGAGACGCGGCACCAATTTGGCTATTATGGGAGGCATGTAATGACAGTTACCTCCGCTTAGCTACCTGCAAAGAAAAAGAAAATCTCTCTGCAGGAACAGCTAACTCAATTAGAAAAGGGGATAGAAAATTGAAAAGTGATGGCAATAAACTCACAAAATCAGATGGAGATGATAAAGGAAGTACTGCAGGAATGCAAAGGTAAAGAAAGATTCCTGACTGAACAAGTTACCACACAAAGAATTAGAAGGCAAAAATCAAGCCCTAATTAAAGAAAATCAGGTCCTACAAGGGACGGTTAAAAAGTTAGCATTGGAACAAGGCAGAGCCCCAGCAAACCACAAATCGCTGTGAATCCATTATTAAGCAGCTAAAACTAAAATTGGGCTTCACTACCCGCCAGATAGTGGCCGTTAGCTCAGGAGAATGGAACCCTGCCAACCTTAAACTGAAATCCAATTGGGAAGAAGCAGCCTGGGACCCCCAGGAAATTTGGGATGATCTAAAGGAAAGTCCTACGGCCCCAGTGGCTGCTTTAGAACAGCACACCGTAACTACCCCCAGAGCAGATGCCGAGGGTGGGGCTAATGAACAAATTACAACTATCCTGGTGTCAGCAGCCGACCTAAAGGCAATGGCTGACCACCTAGGTATACTAAGTAGAGAATCCTTCTCCCGGTGGTGTACCAATGCCTTCCTATTAGCAGGGAGGGAAGCACTAACCACTACAGAAATTTATCAGCTTTATGGGGATATGTGCGGCACCAGAAATAAGAGCTACTCTGGACCGCATTAGAGTAGCGGAAGCCGCCAATGAATTACCTTTAATGGCAGTCTTTGGGGAACAAATAGGCAGGAGAGATTTTATCACCCAGGCTGTAGCTTCCACCCAGGGCCCCAATGAGGACCTGGAAAACACTCTCACCTGATGGGCATTAATGCAGGTAATGGCCGGTCTAGTAACAGTGACTGGCATTACTAATCTATACACATTACCATTCCCCATCTCATCCCTGAGAGATTGTGCCACATCACTACTACCGTATAATTCAGGGAAACTTCTTGTTTGGCAGGATGGGCACCCCCCTACCCTAGAAGAATTAAGGGGGATGGTGCAACAAATTACCACGCATGTGGGACCTAATATAAAAAAGGAAAGAGTCGCATGTGGGCTGGCCATAGAGCCAACGGTCACTTATTCGAACGAGAGCAGAACAAAGGGAGTTGTAGGACCCCGTGGAGGCTACTCAACAGGGAGGTCTCAAGGACGGGGAAATTATCAGCCAAGAGGGAAATTATATCCAGAATTACCCAAAACTCAAATAATTGAGAACCTCAGGGATGTTCCGACAAGCCCAGGAAAATTGGGATAGGGCTCCCATGACAGATATCATGAGGGAAATCTTAAGGCTGCAAAGTCATCAAAAGGAATGTATCGGGGTAACTGCCCCAAGTGCCCCTCCAATGAATTCGCTCCCATCCCTGGCAGAGGGCCACAAATATTTCTAGGGAAGCCTGCTGAACATAGAATCTCCACTTGGCAGAGGAGCACAGCAGTGTAGATTCATAGGGAATGCTGACCTGGGATCCAGGAGAAAGACCCCATATATACGCTCAGCAGGGTAATCAAGCTCCTACCCCTAGCCCTGATGGATACTGGAGCCTCAGTCTCCCTGATTAAAGCAACCCCTCGCACGGACAAAAAGGGGCAGGAAGTGGTCCTGCAATCATTTCAGGGGAAACCCAGCATGGGACAAGAATGGGTACAAGTCCCTTTCACAGTACAAGGTTTTCCCTTCTCGGTAAAATGCTTTAACACAACTGGGAATTTAGTCCAAATGAAATACATGACTAACTGTGTAATCCTGGGAACAGACTGGCTGTTTAAAAATATCATAATTGATTCACCCTGGAGTGCTCTATGGAGGCTGGAAGCCCTCCCCCTTTTTCTACCAACAGAGAGCCAAAACATTGTTGCCAAAAGAGGAAACTGACCGATCGCAGCCCTCACCGCCGAACGGAAGGAGGGATGGCGTGCGAAGTTTTCCACGGTCTGGACCCAGAAGATGACAGATGGTGGTAAAATCAATGCTTGAGTCAAAATTATAGGTGAACTGGTACAACCCCAGAAACAGTATCGACACCCCAACGAAACTGAGGCACAATTGGTCCAGATCATCAAGGATCTGGAAAAACAGGGGGTTCTCAGGAAAACAAACTCTCCTTTCAATTTTCCTGTATGGCCAGTCATGAAGGCAGATGGGCAATCCTGGTGACTAACTATTGATTACAGGAGGATCAACAAAGGAAGCGTGCCCATGGCCCCCATCGTGGCAGATATGACCCCAGTTATCCAAAAGGTACAAGCCACCTCCAGGTACTTTTCAGTTATAGATCTGGCTAACTGTTTCTTTGCAATACCATTACACCTGGATTCACAGGACAGGTTTGCCTTCACCATAAGGGATCAGCAGTACACATTTCAGCGTTTACCTCAAGGATTCCAAGACTCTCCAGCTATTGCCCACAGACATATAGTGGATATGCTGGACCGGTTAAGTCCGTCAGATCGACCACTCGTCTTTTCCTATGTGGAGGATATTTTGGTTTTCAGAGAACTCGAGTCACAAGTACAAAGACGTATGGAGGACGCTCTCACACTGATCCAGGGCGCCGGATTCAAGGTAAGCCTGGAAAAAGCACAATTGGTGCAAACCCAGGTCATTTACCTAGGTATTATCATTGGCCAGGAGGGAAGACAGGTAGATCAAAGGAAAATAAGGGTATTAATTGAAATGCGAGCCCCTACCGATGTGCACCCATTAAGGGTTTTGTTGGGAGGATTCAACTTTTTACAGCCCCATATCTATAAATATGCAGAGATCACCCTTCCTTTATGGAAGCTGCTGAAGAAAAAGACACATTGGGAATGGGGTCCGGACCAGGGTACAGCTTTAAATACCTTGAAACAAAAAGCCCTAACCGCCCCTGCTTTATGCTTCCTGGACAAATCTAAACCATCCAGTTAGCAGCAAATGAAGTGGCCATGGCGGCCACTCTCCTACAACAAAATGAAAACCAGAAATTGGTACCTGTGGCATACGAATCTAAAACTGCAGAGAGTTCAGTCCTTTGAGCCACTTACTGGCAGAGCCCCGATTACTATACAAAGCACACAAATGCCTCTGAAATACATCCTGTCTGGAAAATTAATAGGAGGCAGGGTGTCCAACACCCGGACAACACAATGGACTCTAACCCTGGTAAACAGAGGAGTCTGGGCTGACACAGTATCCAAACTGGACTCATGCTCTTATCAAAAGGGGGACAAGGCATGAATGTCCGGTAGTCACACTAGAACAAAGAATCGCACAAGCTCCCCCCCCTTGAAGAATTAGATACCGGGAGTCAGGAGAGACATTTGGTTCATGGTAAAAGGAGAACCAGATATGCAGCCATACATTTAGAAGAAGAGGTACTAAAGGGGTATTTGGATCACGGCTCGGCACAACATGCTGAACTCCATGCAATATACCGAGTCCTAAAACAGTATGAAGCAGAGAGCTGCCCCAAGACTGCATACATCTATGCTGACAGCAACTATTGTGTAAATGGGGTGCAATATTAGATTGGCAAAGGAATGATTGGAAAGCCGCAGACAGTAAAGAGATAGCATATGTAGATGAGTGGAGATGGATCTATGCCTGGGTTACCTCTCATCCCAACCAGCTAAAAATCAAACATGTAAAGGCATACGGAAAAGACTTGGCAGCTGAAACTGTGTGGAATAACCGTGCCAACACCATAGCCAGGGATTATGAAGGGATAGCAGTGGTAACCCGAAGACAGGAACAGAAGGTATTAGAATCAGTCTGCGTCCCAGGAAGAACTGAAAGGCAGGAACTGGTGAATACAGCTCACCAGTTCATGCATGAAGGAGTAGAAGGGACACTGGGAAGGTTAAAGCAAGTGGCAGAATGGAGGGGGATAAGACATGATGTAGAAACATAGGTCAGGAATTGTGTACAGTGCGCCAAAGATAAAGCTCGGCCCCCACACCAGCTTCAAATGCTACATCAGAGAAGGCTGGGTCCCTGGCACAGGATCCAAATTGACTTCATTGATAAGTTGCCAAGGAGTAAAGAAGCTGTTCTCTGAAGTATTTTGCAGATATGGGACTCCCAAGATTGATTCAGACAACAGAAGGTCATTTGTGGGAGACCTATTTACCCTAATGCTTAAAGCCTTGAGGGTGTCACACAAACTCCATGTCTCATACAGATCCCAGGCCTCAGGACAAGTGGAAAGAATGAATCGCATCATTAAAGAAGCCCTCAGGAAAGTTGTAGACCATACCAGTAAAAACTGGCCTGAAAAGCTGCCACTAATACTGGCAGCCATTTGCAGCAGTAACAGGCTGAGAACTAAAATCCAGCCATACCAGATCCTCTTTGGACAGGCAACGAGGCTGGTCATCAACTCCGAGCAAGTGGCAGATACAGAGATAAACAATCCGCTTGGAACACATGAGCATTGGCAGTGGTTAAAACAGTTACAAGAAGATAAAGCCATCCTACAGCATAGGGTGAGCCAAGCCATTGAGCTCATGAATAAAAAAGGGATCAGAAGAAAATTGGGGACTCCCTACTGTGGGAGCCAGGGGATCAGGTAATGTACTTAAAGTTGGGCAAAAAGGATCACACACTGGAGTCAAAGTGGACTGGTCCCTATTCCATAGTTGATCGCCTCAGCCCTCTCATTTACCACATAGACAAAAAATGGTAAACTAAAGTGGGTTCACATTTCACAAATCAAGCTGTTTGCATGAATTAATTTTGTTCTGTTTTAATTATAGTTTCAGACACAACATCCCGATAACAATCGCGAACCAGGATCCGTGGACGTGGTGTATTTTTATTTCTGCATGACTATTGGGTGCGGAATACTGCTGCTTAGGCTGCTAGTTCTAATCGTATCTCCGCTTTATCAAAAGGGCAGTGGGGAGGCACGGGGGGGAAGAAAGGCAGAACAATGCCTCGAATGAAATGGAAAACAGAGCTGCAGCAGGTGTGGCAGTTCTTGGTCTGGATTAAAGCATTCGCCCTAATCATGGTGGTAAAGACACAACCTATCCCCGAAGGAAAAATGCACCCAAACACATCCATGCCCATCCATAACAATGATATTCATGCTCCAGGATACCTGGGACAAGGTAAAACAATTCTCACCGCCTTACTGATACATAACTCACAAACAGACAACATACCATGGACCCCAGTACAACAACCAGATATACACCTAAGATGGGTTGATTTAAATACTAATCTTACACTAACACCTTTAGGGGAAACTCATGTATACTTTGGGGGAAGGGGAACTGGGGCTACAAGCAAATATTTCAGTCCCCGCAGGAAGGGGAAAACATTGGATGGTCAGGGTATGAACAGAAGGGTATGTGGGAGATACCAACATGCTTTCAGACTACCCCTTGCTCCCTTATGTATGGGATGGGTTCGTAAAAATCAGGGACCTTTGTAACAGTAATCATAGTACACTGCTAGAGTCATACACATGCACTGCCATTCCCTGATGGATGTGACTGGAAATGGAAGAACAAACATCTGTTTATAAGAAACAGTGTTACATTTGGCAAAACCTGCCTTATTTAAAGTCCAGACTACTCCAGTGAAAGTGTGGTGAACCCCCTTCTGGTAGAAGTAGAAATTGACATGAATTGGACATGATTAAATGTCTCAAGAGTAGAACCCAAGTGCATGCCTTTTTCTCTCCCTATACTGCTAGCCTGGATGAGGATGCACAAATTGTCCCTCCCAGATATACCTCATCCCAGAACTAAGAGATATTATGGAGACCATGCTGGGTGGGTTTGGAGCAGGAGCAGGACTTGCCAACTCAGTGGATTTGGAAACTATTAAGAACAAATTAAGCTCCCTGGCTCGACTGCAGGACAGCCTGATACAAAAACAAGTTTTTGCCAATGTAGACTTGGTCCAAATTGGTCTGGGTAACTTAAAAACCAGATGCAATCTTTGGCAATGGCTTAATACTACCACCTGGCTTATGCATAAGAAAATTTAGAAATAGAAAACTACACGGTCATAGCTGTGGGATGCACTGAAATGCAGATACTTGCCCTATCTACTTTGGAACACAAAATGTTCTCGGTAATATTGGGTAATATTAAGGTTTTGATGCATTTGTTAAAACAAAGAAAAAGATCATTGTTTGACACTTATCAATATGAATGGATGCAATATGTTTCTAGTGTTGTAAACCAGACTTAATTGGAGAAATTGTTGTAAAAATAGCACACCAACAGTCTCTGAAGGCAAAGGTTTGGAAAGTTAGCCCACTCCCCATATAACATATGGGATCATTCTGGCTGCCCTGAACCTCTAGACAGTGGGCTGGAGAGGGAGGAAAACTATTGGACACTAGAGGTTGTACTGAATAGACTCCTCAAAAATGGGTATGCCCCACCTTGCCTGTTGCTCCATAGCCTTGTAGTAAAGATACATCACTAGGATCATGTATGTGGGATGAATTGGATAACTAAACCAAAGTGTTGTACAATGGACAATGTGTGTGTATTAACTCTTAGGAGGAAGTATTTTGGGAAGATGGGAGTGTTACATTCATCTACTGGGGGACTGCTAAGTGCAAAGTACGTACTGTATTCACTAAAAATCACATGTACTATTTACCCTAGCCAAAAAAGTCCCAGCTGACATTAAATTCTGAGCTGGCCAAGTTCTCCATTAACCTTGGAATTCAATGGCAAGAGCTTACCGATAGCCTGATAAAAAGCAAAGTAACAGTAACAGACAAACGACCAAGTGGGAAACTGAACCATTCACATTATACATGCCAACGGGGACATGTTAAGAATTGCTACCACAGAAAAACAAACAACTTATCACTGGTATGATATATTCTCTGAATGGTCCCCAACCACCACTGGCATCCTATCAGTAATGCTACACCCCTGGGTAGTAGTCTTGGTATTAAATTGTATTTGCTTAATCGTAATGTGTGGTATGTGTTTCTGGATAAAAAGAATGTACACTAAATTGGAATCACAAACTCAAATTGCCTCACAGTACCTTCTCTTAAATAGGTTACATACAAAGCGACACTGACGATTATATATTAGTGTCAAAAGGGGGATTAGGTAAGTATATTATGTAGGCATATTAAAGAAAGTCTATATTCACATCAGAAGGGAGTGAGATTCCCCATAATTAGTCCCCCACAATTTAAATTCCAGGGCATTACCAATTAAAAGATCTCTTGTTAACTTGCAAGATGTTGACTGTATCTGTGTGAAGCTTGTAAGCCGTTAATTGACACTGCGCTCAAGGAGATACTTTACAAGGTATCCCTTGTAACAACTGTTCTTAGAACTAGCACATAGAGACTTCCACCCTCCGTAGTTTTTAATCTCGATTTACCATGAATGTTAAAAGGCAGGGAGTCTCAAATAAATTTGTAACACCCCAAAAGTTAAAGAGACTGTGAAATAATAAATGTGATTAAGATAGAGAATGTATGTGAATGAATGTTTGGTTTAGATGATAAATGAATGGTCAGGGAGGTGCCAGCCTAGGAATTCAGTGTCAATCAGCGGAAGAAGGCGCCAAGTGAAAACAACCAGAGGACTCCTGGAGGGCAAACTGGAATCCACCCAACCATCTCAAAAGATGAGAAAACTGATAAGCACCTGACAGCCATCATGGAGCCATCATGACAAACAGCATGACGAAGCAACTCCCATGGACTGGCATAGGAATAAATTCCTATAAAAATGATGCTAAGGACTGGGAACTTCGAGTCTGGTTCTACCACCACTCTCCAGGAGCATCGGATGCGCACCTGACATGGACTCGGCTCCGCTCTTGTGTACAGGCTACCTGGTCAGTACTCTGTCACGAGCAGCTTCTAAGCTGATAACTATAACAACTATGCAGAACTTGCATGAATAATTGTATGAATGGATATATGAATACATAAAGAGTAGTAGTATAGAATTGTGTTATCTTTTTACTGTATTTACAATAAATGCGGCATTTTGCCTTATCTCTCTTACAAGATCCTGTTAGTCTTGTTTTTATGATAACTTTTTAAATATATATAGTTTTTTGTTTCTTCTGGTGGTGCACATCTGCACATTACCTCAGTGTACATAACAAAATTTATTCCGCACATGGCTAGAAAAAAATTAGAGGCGACATGTAGGTTTGGTAGTCAGGTAGAGCCTTCCAGAATAAATCAATTGTACCCTTGACTGTTGCACAAGAAACAGGACCCCCAAGACACGTATACTATGTTTGGGTTTTTTTTTTTTTTTTTTTTTAAAAGCTATACATTTTAAAGGGTTTATCCTCATGCCTATTCACAGGGATGCGACAGGTCTCAGTCCCGAGGATTACCAGAACTTTCCTGTGTACAAATCCCCAAACAGTGAGATTAGATTATTTATTTCTTCTCCATAGGTTATCTTTAGAAACAATCCCACATCTAACTTGAATTTGCCAGGGCTGCAGCGAGGGACTGGCCAAAATTTGTGACCAAATAAATTTTGATGGTCCCTAGACCAATGCACCAAGAAGCATCACAATAGTAACTGTATCTAAATGGCCCATAATAGGGTGGGAAATCACATTCCTGTAGGTTTGTGGCAGAGAAATCCTATAAAATTATGTTAGTGGCATGCCAAACTCTCCTGTACTTGATACCACAAAAGCCCATGTGACAGCTAACAGAGAGGAACACCACACAACCGTAAACTCTCTTTTTAAACCCTAAGAATTATATAGTTATGGGTGAGGACAAAGTCACAGTTTCACATTTGGGGACAATGTATACCTTCAAATCAGCAGCACTGCTATGGGTACCCATATGGCCCCACAGTATGCCAACATTTTTATGGCCGACTTAGAACAACACTTCCTCAGCTCTTGTCCCCTAATGTCCCTACTCTACTTGCGCTACATTGTGACATCATCATCTGGACCCATGGAAAAGAAGCCCTTGAGGAATTCCACCATGATTTCAACAATTTCCATCACACCATCAACCTCAGCCTGGTCCAGTCCACACAAGAGATCCACTTCCTGGACACTATGGTGCTAATAAGAGATGGTCACATCAACACCACCCTATACCAGAAACCTACTGACCACTATTCCTACCTACATGCCTCCAGCTTTCACCCAGACCACACCACACGATCCATCGTCTACAGCCAAGCTCTACGATACAATCGCATTTGCTCCAACCCCTCAGACAGAGAAACACCTACAGGATCTCTATCAAGCATTCTTACAACTACAATACCCACCTGTGGAAGTGAAGAAACAGATTGACAGAGCCAGAGGAGTACCCAGAAGTCACCTACTATAGGACAGGCCCAACAAAGAAAATAACAGAACACCACTAGCCGTCACCTTCAGCCCCCAACTAAAACCTCTCCAACGCATCATCAAGGATCTACAACCTATCCTGAAGGAGGACCCATCACTCTCCCAGATCTTGGGAGACAGGCCAGTCTTTGCTTACAGACAGCCCCCCAACCTGAAGCAAATACTCATCAGCAACTACACGCCACACAACAGAACCACTAACCCAGGAACCTATCCTCGCAACAAAGCCCGTTGCCAACTGTGTCCACATATCTATTCAGGGGACACGATCATAGGGCCTAATCACATCAGCCACACTATCAGAGGCTCGTTCACCTGTACATCTACCAATGTGATATGTGCCATCATGTGCCAGCAATGCCCCTCTGCCACGTACATTGGCCAAACTGGATGGTCTCTACATAAAAGACTAAATGGACACAAATCAGATGTCAAGAACTATTCAAAAACCAGTCGGAGAACACTTCAATCTCTCTGGTCATTCGATTACAAACCTAAAAGTGGCAATTCTTCAACAAAAAAACTTCAAAAACAGACCCTAATGAGAGACTGCTGAATTGGAATTAATTTGCAAACTGGATACAGTTAACTTAGGCTTGAATAAAGACTGGGAGTGGATGGATCATTACACAAAGTAAAACTATTTCCCCATGTTTATTCCTCCCTACCCCCCCCCGCGCCCCCGTTCCTCAGATGTTCTTGTCAACTACTAGAAATGGCCCCCTTGATTATCACTACAAAATGTTTCCCCACCCTGCTCTCCTGCTGATAATAGTTCACCTTACCTGATCACACTCCTTACAGCGTGTATGATAACACCCATTGTTTCATGTTCTCTGCATATATAAGTCTCCCCACTGTATTTTCCACTGAATGCATCTGATGAAGTGAGCTGTAGCTCACGAAAGCTTATGCTCAAATAAATGTGTTAGTCTCTAATGTGCCACAAGTCCTCCTGTTCTTACTGTCCTACATTGTGTGCGTCTCTCTGCTGGTCTGAGCAAAAACTGAAATAACTCATAACTGAAGACATTGCAAAATGGAAGGAGCTAACTTGTGCCCTGGCACATGCATTCTTAATAAAGGGTCTGACACTGAAGAAACTGACAATCCCTACCTCACAAATTAATTTAAATGATGCAGTTTCCTTGTTCGTTTCAAGATAAATACTGCTGATTAACACAGGATTAAGTCTGCTAGTTTAGGGTAGTTAAGGAAAGTCTCTGATCCAGAGAAGGTATTGGCTACTAACCCTAACATTTAATGTAATCTGGAAACTACTAGTTCACTATGATGAATACAATTCCAAATGAACAATGAAAGTGCTGGCAAAATGTAGAAATCTTTATGCTAATACAACCAAACTGTACTATATTATCCAATTCAGGAACAATAATGAAGCCCAAATATTCTTCCCCAGATGATACATTTTAACCTTTTGAGAAAGATTTTAGATTTCCAAATTTGCTCCAACAATTCTGTAGATATAAAAGATGGTGCATGAGGATGACCATTTCTAGAGGCAAACAACTGTGCATAAAAGATATGCAGGTGCTAGTTTAGGGAACGGGCTGAAGTGGAAATATTTCATCCATAATATTGACATATGGCTTGTTATATTTACATAATTAGATTGTAAACTCCACTGGATGGTGCCACCTCCTGGAGGTTATGGGAATTAGCTCGGTCAGGGCGATGCCCCTTCCCGTGGCTACACCAGTCAGTTTCACCTCGACGGTCCCCCTCTCGCTCTTTAGTGTTGAGGCTGTCTTCTTCATGACTCAGCCCTCCGAGCAAGTCACTATTGTGATTTCCCTTTCCAGGGGAAAGTATACTAAGGTTCCTACTTTCCAGCAGTCTCAGGCAGTCTTCTGCTTCACGCCTTCCAGGTCGCTCCCGCAGTGGCTGGTAGGGGAACCCGGGCTCATCCTCTACTCAGGATTCCAGCTCAGTTACCCTCTATATAGCAACCAAGGTCTGTTCCCTGCACCCTACTGCCTTTCCCTGGGCCACTTCACAGCCACTTCACATGTGAGCCTCTAATGAGCGGCCTCCAGCCTAAAGCTCCCCTGTTTGCAGCCTAATTAGCTGATTGGGCCCACCTGGCCTAATTCATCTCTTCTTGCAGGGCTAGTGTGGAGTGCACACACCATTGCAGGCAGGGACAGGTTTTTTGTTCTGTTTGTACAGCACTGAGCACAATGAGGTCGTGGTCCACAACTGGAACTCCTAGGCACCACCATAATACAAAACCACCAACTGGGGAGAAGTTTGTCCAAACTGAAGTTCTAACTTGATCAAGGGCTTGAATCCTGCTGGTGACTGTGAGGGAGAAGATGGAGAGGTGAGGCAGCATATGTACACCTTAGGAAGTTACAACCCGAGGCTCAATCCTATAACCAAATCCACTCCAAATCCCCGCACTGGATGCTTCTGCAAACACAAATTAAAACTATTAACATGCTATTTCGGTTAGTTTGAAAGAGTGATAATAGGCAAAGAGGAGACCTGGAGTCAGTGCTGGAAGATAAACCAAAAGATAAATCACTTCTACTAGAATCAGTTTTTGTACCATTTAAATTTTAGGCTAAATTTAAGTGGACTGTGTCCCTTTAAAATATAATACAGCTAAAAAGCAACTCTTCTCCAATTTTCCCATGGTCAGCATCAATTATGCTGACTTTGATAGTGACAAACCAGAGTCAGGCACTGTAATATACTCTCCCAAAAACAGACTGCAAGGACATCATTAACTCATCTTTGATAAGGCCTTATGTCAGCCTCCCCTGGGATTCTCTCACACATCATGCTTGCCCTGGACACAGAAAGTGTGTCAAAATGGAGAATGTATAAAGGACATCACAAAAATTGAGTGCAATATTGGATTTACAGGATATTTTACTTACACCTAGTGCTGCACTTGAGAGCTTAGATCTTCCCACAGCTAGAAATATTTTCATGTGAATTTTATGATAATGAAAGGAGCTGGAGCTTTGATAGCCTTGGCATATGTCGCCCTCCTTTTAGGCACAGAACAGGCACAGTGCTGTCTCATCAATACAGCCTTCCCCTGACCAGGAGGAAGGATCGCTAAGGGTGCTCATTCAGTCTTTAGTCTTTCAGCTGGGACTCCCAATTAGTGCCAAGCAGGGTGATAGTATGTAATAGTCGGGGCCGGCTCCAGGCACCAGTGTTCCAAGCAGGTGCTTGGGGCAGCAGAGTTTCCGTGGCGGCGGCAATCAGTGGCAGCTTCTCTCTCTCCCTCGCCGTCCGTGGCGGCAATTCGGCGGGGACAGGTTTTTTCACTGCTTGGGGCAGCAAAAACGGTAGAGCCAGCCCTGGTTATAGTGAAGGACAACTTATTAACACCACCTATGAATATTCAGCTAATCAGATTGCGCAGTTATCTGAATACCCCCTTCCCCCCAATACCTCTGCATGGTCTACGGATTAGAGCCAGTGCTATTTTAACAAAAGTCTCCCAAAATATATTCCATCTCAGTCATGTGAGATTTCCCTGGGGAAAATACAATGTTCCCCTCTTCTCAAAAATCCCTCAATTCCGTACTCTTTCTTCTCTCTGACCCTAAGTCTTACAATCCTTCCATCCACTTCAAGAACCAAAGGAGACCAACTCCTCACCTGAACAACCACCCTATAAAAAGCAGCTCCAAGATGACCCACCTTCTGCCACCACTGCTCCTCTGAGGAATTTAGGACATTTAGGGCAACCACCTATATATTTCTTCCATGAGGCGCTAGAGGAGGGGTATGAGTCAAGAGGTACTGAGCAGTTAGATCACTGGACCAGGAATCAGATGACTTGGGTTCTAACCCAGCTCTTCCATAGATGTGGTGTGGAATGCTGCACAAGTCACTTCATTTCTCTGTGCCCCACTTTGTACAGGGCATTGAGATCTCTTTCAGAGTATTAGCACCAGAATTATTACTCTTCATCTCACACGTTTTGGTCACAACTGACCTGCTGAAACAAAGGTCTTCTGTGAAAAGAGTCACTGTCAGATACATGTTAATATGTAATTCAAATCAATTCATAAATAAAATGGTTACTTAATTCTCCTCCTAGGAGACTCTGATTTATGACTGTTTATGGTTAAAATATGGTGCTAGAGAAAGTAAAGAATCAGTAGAGCACTGGCTTGAGATGGACAAAATGCAGAGCTGTGAAAGGGCATATACCTAGAGTCCCTTTATTCTCTCCTGTCAACTCCCCAACATTCTTCTACTCAGCAATATTTAGACTTGACCAGGAAAGAGACAGCCCACCCTTCTCCAAATCTAGACAGCAAATTAAAATGGTAGGTCAGAAGCTAGGGAATCTACCTGCTATTTCTCTAGATTTCCATAATAAAATAACTTGCCAGTCTAATTCAGGTCCATTATAATATTTCCCACCCAAACTGTACTTAGATATTTCACTGTTAACTGTGTACATGACTTTATACAAGCAGCCTGAAAAAGCCAGCAGCAAATGTTGCAAAAACAAACCCAGTCAAGCAGGCTAGTCCCTCTCCATACACAGCTCCAACATTCGACTCCCACCTACAGCCAAGTCCCTCATATTCCACTCATCCTGCTCAGTCATGTCCTCCAACATCTCCTTAAAATATATAAAACCCAGCCTGTGTATAATTATTTGCTATTCTATACAATAATAAAGTAACTAAGTTCCCCTCTTTTTAGCTCTTCATTTCTTCTGATTTTTCCTATATTTTGTCATAGTTATTTCAGTCCTTAGTCTTTTCCAGTATCTCTTTTCCCTTTTATAATTCCAACACCTCCTCTCCACCCTCCAGTTCATTCCCCTTCATATTTTCCTCCACTTTTCTCCTGCTAGTCTCCCTCTTTACTCCATTCTTTCCAATTTTTTTCCTCATTCCCACAGTCTCTCCATCTTCTTTTCACCTAAATCAGGATTTGAACTCATATCTCAGTAGAATTAAAGGCTAGTATCAATAGCCCTCTCCTCCCATGTACCACGAATGGTGCTTCAGTCAAGGGGATCTATAAACTATTGTGCCAACTCAAGCTTCTCAGAAAAGAAAACTAGAGAATAAAGCATTTTACAATGCTGGCATTTTTCAGACTGCCATCTAATTGAGGAGCCTGCAGTATTTCTCTTGGTATACTATGTTACAAGGCTTAGAAAACAAAGCTCTTCTGCAGCTTGAACATAGGTAGGTTCTTGGTCACACTAATATAATTACATATGGACACACACGACAAGTCTAGATATTATTGGTGAGTATATGTGTACTTAAGAACATAACGGCCATCTTGGGTCAGACCAAAGGTCCATCTAGCCCAGTATCCTGTCTTCCAACAGTGACAATGCCAGATGCCCCAGAGGGAATGAACAGATCAGGTAATCATCAAGTGATTGATCCCCCTTTGCCCATTCCCAGCTTCTGTATATAATTATGTAAGAGAAAGCAAGACCACACACTCACCTCTATTCATTCAAGCTGCAGAACAGTGTTTATTGACCCCCTAATGTGTATATAAATAAACCTACACCACCGCCAATGGGATTAAAGTTGTAGCACAGTCTGAATCTGCACTATGAGGTTACTTTAATTTCTCAAATCTTTTTCAGACTAAAAAACAAAATAGGCGCATCTTCCTTAGATTCCCCCGTTATCCCAGTTATTTCACTTTAACATCTATAAAACATCACCCTACCAAAATAAGACAATGAAGTTTTTGTTTTCCTTTTTTAGATTTGGTGTATTGTAAGATTTATCATTTTTAACATAGATTTGTTATGTCAGTGTTTTTGATAGGTATTTTTCTTTCTGGAAAATGGCCAGTGACTAGCTAAAGACCTGAGTAGCTATAGACCTATCTCAATCTTGCCAGCAGTCTCAAAGCTCATAGGAAAAAATATATATACCATGTACCCTTTTTTGGTTAAACAAAGAAAATTGGATTTTTATCTGTGTGACTGTCACCTTTTACATAGCACTGTTTTGTCAAGAGCCACTAATGAAAGTGTAGCAACAGATAAAGGACATGTTGCTTCAGCTGAATTTATAGCTTCATCTCAGGCATTTAAAGGAGGACAGAATCATATTACAGTATGTTCTTTTCAAAGCTCCGTGAAATAGGATTAACCAGCATAGAAATGGACTGCTTAAAATATATATCATATTATTACATAGGTCTGAATAGTTTCAATTAATAATGTCGTCTCAGGGGATTTTAGTTTCTCACAGAGCCCCACAGGGAATAGTTTAAACAGCTTCATTGTTTTTCTTCCATATTTATGCTGGCTGGGATTTTCAAAGTCTACTAGGGAAGGATAGTCCAATAGTGGCTAGAGTGCTGGCCTGGGACTTGAGAGCCAGGTTTGTGACCCTGCTTCACCACAGACTTCCTGTGTGACCTTGGGAAATCGCTTAGTCTCTCTGTGCCTCATCTCTAAAGTGGGGCTAATAGTACTTCCTTCCCTCACAGGGTGGTTGGAAGGATAAATACATTAAAGATTTTGAGATGCTCAGATACTGTGGTAATGGGGGCTGTCAAGGCTGAATCCCAACTCCGTCACTCTGAGTGCAGAAGTGGGGCCCGCAAGGATTTTAAAAATTAATATTGGCCACTCCAGGCTTGTATTAAACTCCCAAGGTTACAGCTTTTCTGTGACCTTGGCTTGGTAAAGGCTGCCACCACCCAAATGCAACAAAACCCCCTTTGAACCTAGGAAGGAGCACTTGGGAATTCCTCCCTGAGGGGTGCCCTCAATCCTTTTCACACCCCCTCCGGGGAAGAGCTGAAAAAGGAAACAAAGGAAATTAGCGGTGGCTACCAGCTAATCAAACAACATGCACAAACCTCTTAGGACACCAAAAATCCAATCCTGTTCTTAAAAAAGGTAAATTTTATTAAAAACAAAAGAAAGAAAACACTTCATCTGGAACTTAGGCTTTTGCTAGATTTTAAAAGAGCAATTCCAAAACCGCTTTCTCGGGGGTTCCACTTAAAGGTTACAAGCGAACAAAAGCATCTGTGGCTAGCACATAGGAGTCCACAAGTCAATAAGAAAAAATATAAACAACCCTAATTGCATCTAGTTAACATTCTGATCTACTTACACATTGGAGTTCAGATAAGTAGTTCTAGGCATGATCTGATGACTTATAATCATACCTGGCTTAGCTGCTGATAGCATGGCTGCCCTGTCCCTTCAGCCCAGAGAGACAAAGGGAAAGTTTCTTTCCCAATTTTAAAAAGTTCTACCTTCCCATTGGCTCTTTTGGTCAGGTACTCACCTTTTTCCCCCCTTTACCTGTGGGACTTTTTAAACCCTTTACAGGTAAAGCAAGTAAAGAACAGCTACCAAGAGGGATTTTACAGCTAACTAGCTGGCTGGGTGTCCATCAAAGGGTGCTATCCCCCCTCTTTATTTATTACAGGGGCCATATCAGTACCTACGAGTCACATGGCTAGTTAGTTATGTGCTAGAATTTTGGTCCCTAAGTCCCTTAGGGTCTTGAAAATTCCAGCTGTTATGGTTACTATAAGAGCATAAGAAACATCTTACGGAAATAAATGAAGAGCTGAACCAACTAACATAGCAGTAGTTTAAGACCCATGCTTGGAGATATAGAGGAGAATAAATAGGAAGAATGTGTGATGGAAATACCCCAAAAATGGGAGGAGGGGGGTAAAGATGATGGGACAGCTCTGTGCCACATTCCTAACCTTCCAAAAAGCCCATGAAAACCATCTGTATAAACCCAGGCAGTTGAGATTCCATGCTTGCATCTCGGGGAGGAAAGGAGGGATCAGAGATGGGGTCCAGGTGTTCCCAGCAGTTTATAACATTGTTTTACCCTTGCTGAAAACAGCATTAAGAGTGCAATGCTGTGAATTCACTTCACTGCTTTTCTCTGAAAATGCTTCAAATGACTGAAGCATATGTATTTATGCTAATGTAGTCCCTCTAATTATCACGAAGGCTGGCGTGTCATGGCAAAAAATTGGGGAAGTCATGACTTTGTCATGGCACAAAATGCAAGAGTCATTTCACTTATAAAAAGGAAAATTGTGGCATACATTTTAATGAATGTTAAGTTTGTCATATGAAGTTTAAGAGAAAAATCAAATAAATATCCTTTAACAATAAAAGAAATGTTGAAAACTCTTTATGGTTTCACTGGTAGTTTCAAGTCACTAGAAAAGAAAAAAACTTTTACTGGACTTGTATAGGGACAGATTTTATAAATGCATCGAGGAATCCGGCTTTGTCTGAAATCAATGGGGCCAGAATTTCACCACACTATTCTATATTGTGAAAAACCTATGAAGCGTGTCTTTTGTTACCCAAGTGACTGCTACAAACAAGACAGTTTAATTATAACTATTCAACCATATATACTTAGCAGATTACAGGGAAATTTTCAAAAGCACCTCAGTCACATTTTCAAATATGACAAGCTCGAGAGACTTTGTCCCATTGACTTTCAATAAGACTTGCACTATATAGACAAGCTGTTAGACTATGTATTAGTCTGCACCAGAAGGGTGTAAATTCTAGTAAGCACTAGTGTGTCATGCACTAACTGGCCCACATGAACCTACTGGCATGCAATAAGCGTTTCCTAGTGCATGTTAATATACCACTGTTTCAGGAATACATTAACACACATTAGGGTAGTGGTTCTCAACCAGGGGTATGCAGAAGTCTGCCAGGTGGTACATCAACTCATCTAGATATTTGCCTAGTTTTACAACAGGCTACGTAAAAAGCACTAGTGAAGTCAGTACAAACTAAAATTTCATACAGTCAATTACTTGTTTATACCGCTTTATTTACTATTCACTGAAATGCAAGTACAATATTTATATTCCAATTGATATATTTTATAAACCTGTGGGTGGGGAAAAAGGACTCAGGAAACTGCCACATTTTGCCACGTGTTCACCACAGGGAGGGATTCTGAACTCTCATCTAGATTGGAGAAGAGATTGAGACTGACATAATGACAACCATGACTTTAACATGTGAATCTCTTTCTACAATGATGGCAGAGGGGAGCTTAGGGTTGACCATAACCTGAAAACTCAAATTAAATGCTATTAACCTCTTTCTACACAAGAGACAGACTTGGAACTGTAACTTCTTTTCCCAATCTAGATAAGGCCCCACGGTATAGCCTCCAGGCCACACAAAGCCAAAGCCAATTCCAACTCTACCCCTGTGTTAGTCCCTCAGGGGCATTGTTAACACCGGTTGCCTCTTACACCTATACCCTTATCTGCTACCCTCTCAGGAGGATAACTTATTTCACTTTCAGATGGAAGTATTGACAGTAGATAAAGGGAGCATGCCATGTAAACCACCTCCTGCCCATGTTCCACTCCTCCTTCCCAGACATGGAAGGACAGGCCTGTACCATACTGATGGGGGGGGGGGGGGGGGAGGAGGGAAGGGGGGAGAAGAGCGCTTGTATAGAGCAAGCCACCACCGTTTTTCTATTCCTTCACTTTCTAGATATTCTCATCACAATTCATTCTTCTGCTACCCTCTCTAGCATGCAGTGGAAAGGGGTATGGAGTCCTAAAGGAACGAATGCATTAGTTGGTTTGTCTCTTACCTGAAGCAGTAAGAAGTTTATTTCTATATATAAAGTATCAGATTTCTACTGGCAAAACAGACATTTAGGTGTATCCATTAAAAATGAGAGCTAGATGTGAATGGATTTAATTAAAAATTAGATTCTCTCAGTTATGTTCAACTCGGATTCAGCAGCTGGTGGCCAGCAAGCTTCAGCTCTTATCCAGTCCTTATGGGGGTGTGGGGGGGGAGCACAAGGCAGTGAAGTGAAGTGGTTTGCCCAAGGTTAGATTCAAAGTCAGAGGCTCAGCCAGGATAAGTAATCAGAATCTTCAGGTCTTCCATGGCTTTGCTCAGACTCTACGTGCACATGGCCTCCTAAGCTTTAAATGTCAGCACCCCCCATTGCTGCTGCTGATTTTAACAGCAGTTCAGTTTGATCTATCACTGACAGCTGATTCAATATACAAGTTAAAAATGAACAAATCAGGATTTTTTTTAAAAGAATTATTAATGGACCTGGTTTGCCTGTCGCCTACACTGGGGCAAACTCAACAATCACTCCACCAAAACTCAAGGGAATTATACTTGCGTAGGAGAGATTTAACCTGGTGTTTAACAAACTTTATATGGACACAACTCTTAAAAAAAAAAAAGATTTTTTACTCTTTTCTTACATACACCCTGTTCCTTTTCTTGTACTATTTCTTAGCAGTGATGTCACTACTTGCTGATAAGAGACTGAATATTTTAACAAATACAGCACATTTCACAGCAAGGCGGCCAACAACAGAACACTCCTTAAAAACGGAATTAACAGAACGAAAGGTTTTACATGTTATTCCTTTTGTGAAGCTCGGATTCCTGAAAGAAGAACTCGCAGGATAGCTGCACTCGCGGCACACTATAACTTTCATACACCTATTGTGCACTCGGGCCACACGCAAAGCCACTACTGATGCACCACCCATTCAGGTGCCAAAGGCACAGTATAGAACAGATAGGTATGCTACAGGAAATTGAACGTGGATTGGAAAGAAAAGTTTTGGCCTAAAGGCAAATGTAAAATTATCTTAATGCTGACCTCTAGTGCCGGGAGGTAGGAATTTTATTTTGGAGGTGCTGCTGGATTCAACACTACTAGGAATGCATCTCTCTACTGTTACAATTGGTAAGATTTTTCTCTGAAGTTTGCACCTTTAACTGCTCCATAAATTCATGCCCACTTCAAGGAGTATGCAATTAAAGATGAATTTGAAAGCAATTCTATATTACTCATCATCATGGCACTATAGGCCTATACATAGGCTCTTGGAACCATGATTAAATCAGAAATTCAGGTGTCATTAAAAACACATCACAGCAATAAATCTTTGGCCCTCATAATTGTGAAAAATACACTTGAAAATACAAACCAAACAACTGATGCAGTGAGGTCCGTAGACAGCCTAAAACAATTGCTCTGAGAGGAGTGAACTGCCCCATTCATCTCTATGGATTGTTAACACCAAGACCCGCTGCTCGGGGCACCCCATAACACCACTCCAACGAAAGACTTGTGTCGCAGGAAGAGAAGGGTGCTGTGTGGATGGGCCCACCCACCCAAGCAAATATACCATAGCTAATGGTGATAAGTCCTGGGGACGGGGGTGACAGGGGGAGAAAGAGTGCCTTCCATCTCCTGCCTGCCACCTGCTCCCTCTCAGAGTATGGAAAAGGCCCCTACTGCCACTCCTAGGGAGAAGGAGTTCCATGCTGCTGTCTCTGCTTCTCTGGGAAGGAAGGGGGTCTCAAGCTATTGCCATCCGGGGGGGGGTTTAAATAATCGAGGAAAAATTGGGGACCCCTCTGAACATCAAGACACAAGAGTCCGGAATTGATCTTGGGACCTCTCTCCAAACCCTCCACCCAACTAGAGAACGATTATAATGACATGAATTCTAAAAAAAAATTCTTCCTCCGGATCCTGGCAAACACATCACCCCCTCAGAATAGAAGGTGCAACATTGACAAAATCCTCCTCTGTTGAATGATCTGCCAAGGTGCTGTTTTCTCATTATCACACGTATATGCAAGTCCCACTATCCTACTCGTGATTAGGCAGGGTTCTGAAATATACAAAAAACTTGTTCTCTGAAGCATTTGGCATAAGGGTTATATATTTCATCTCCCTGCCAGCTCACAACAAAACAAGGACATCATGGCTTGCTCAGACACACTCACAAACCAAATCACAACCAGCAGATCTAATATTTGGGCTGCCAAGCCTTGACATGACAATAGCATTTTAATACCACCAGGCTCTGCTGGAAACTTTCAGCAAAGAGATTTTTCCAAGAAATTTCTGCTGTATTTATAATCTCAGTACTAAACACAGAAATGCTTAGGAGTTTGGGCTTGATGTCATAAACACAATCTAGCTGGAACCTAAGCATTAGTATTAAGTAAATCGTCATTCCCATATGTTAATAATGCTGCCAGACCCCAGTCTAAATCAGTTCATGAAGAATATCTTAAGCTGGCAAACTGTCATTACTGGAAAATAATTTGTTTTCTGTCTTGGGGCTGCACGTTTCTCTCTCACACAGACAAGCAGTAACTGCACACATTTCACAATTTATTTGGTCTTTAGACCTCTTTAATTTACCCTTCTGCTGATCATTTTAAATACTGAAGTGCTATACCTAGGGAGACCCCATCACTCATTAACAGCCAAGTTAGGCTGTGCGCATAGTGATTATACAGCAATTCACAGCTGACCTGCCTTTAGGTCATTTCAGTAAAGCTTGATAGGATCCCTAAAAGGAGAACATGTCAAAGACATTCTCATTAGCTATTTTCTCCACCATCTGCCTGGTCTGAATGCCTTGAAGGCCTCTTTTTAGAATGTACTTTTTGTGTTCTGTGACACATCAGAATGATTATGAAATGCATGTGTGGGAAAAAGCACTATATTAAAGCCAAGATTCACTAATAACCATTACTAACAAATGACATTTTTTCCCAAGCAAAAATTTGATTGACATTTCTGGGGTACCTTAATTCCAGCCCAATCACATTTCATTAAAATTGCCTTTAACAAACAAACCCACAATGCAATTTAAAAAGAAAACATAAAATGTAGAAAGCCTGAAAAACTGAAGTTTGATTCCATGGGTTAAAAATAAATCAATCATGACCTTCCCTTCCATCATAAGGGATAGTCATGAAACAACACACTAATGGGAGAAGTTTCTTCCTGCCTCCAGTCTCTGTAGCATGAGGGTTGATATCCCTCAGATCTATTTACCTTAGTGTAACTGGGGGTACTTTTACCATTCATATCAAAGTTCTCTTTTTTCCCCACAATCTAAGTAAATGCTGTAAATCAATAATGTGTGTCTGTTTTACACAGGCTAATTACAAGCTGCATTAAAGACAGTATTATGTAGGTTACCCTTCATTTTCATTGAATCCTCCCTTAACTTGATAGATTACGTTTCCAAAGCCAGAAGGGACCATTGTGATCATCTAATTTGACCTCCTACATAATACAGGCCATAGACCTTCTCCAAAATAATTTCTAAAACTTTGTCCCCCCAAAAATAATCCAATCTTGATTTAAAAATTGTCAGTGATGGAGAATCCACCATGACACTCGGTAAACTATTCCAATGGTGAACCACCCTCTCTGTCAAAACTGTGCAGGGCTGTCCTCAGGATTTATGGAGCCCTAAACAGTATTATTAAACTGGTGCCCGTATGCCCAACGGCAACCAGGGCCCACAGCCGGGGGCGGGGGCGGGAAGAGAGACAAGGCAGCAAAGGATACTGAGCTGCCTGGCCCGCCTCACAGTGGTGGAGAGTCACAGTTCCCCCCGTACCCTCTCCCTCACACAGAACGCACGGTGCTGGTGCATTCGGCTCTGTGAATACAGTCCCTGCCTAAGGAGGCTACAGTGTGCCCTGAGTGTGTGGGAGCTGATATGCTCTTACCTGCTGTCATGGGCAGTGGGTGAAGCTGCTGCTTGGGGAGGCTAGCTCCCCAGTCCACTTCTTCTGCCTGTGGCCCCACCCATACCCCACTCCTGCTCTGCCCTGGCCTCGCCCCACTCTGCTGAGGCCCCGTCCTCTCCCCACTGTCTCCCTCCTCTCTTCCTTCCTCCACCCTGCTTACCCCCTTCCAGCCAAATACCTGGACCCAAATGAGCCATTTTTTCAGATGTCATTTGCTTCTTCTGCAATTTCTTTCTAAAGAGAATGGAGCATGTTTTCCACTGCATGCCAGATGGTGAAGACTGGACTTGCAGAAGATACCTAATTAAAAGCACTAAATTTGGGAATAAAAAATGTCAATCACAGGTTTTTTGACATATCCTGAAGTTTGTCAGATTTATTTGCAAAAACTTGGTAGTAAGGGCAAGTCAGCTGTCTTGCTGAATACAACATTAATTTAAAATAATCAGTCACAAAGGTTTAGTGTGTGCATCCCAGACCATCTTAGCTAATAGCCACTGATCAACATAGCCTTCATAAACTTATCTAATTCTTTTCTGAACCCAGTTACACTTTTGGCCTTCACAACTTAACCTGGTAAGGAGTTCCATAGGCTAACTGTGTGGTGTTAACAAGTACTTCCTTATGTTTGTTTTAAACTTGCTTCCTATTAATTTCATTGGGTGGCCCCTGGCTTGTGTGTTATATGACCAGGTAAATAATACTTCCCTATTCACTTTCTCCACACCTTTCATTCATTCATTCCTTTATAGACCTCTCTCACACACACCCTTTTGTCTCTTCCAAGCTCAACAGTCCTGGTCTTTTTAATCTCTTGTCATATGGAAGTTGTTCCATACCCCCGATCATATTCATTGCCCTTCTCCATACTTTTTCCAGTTCTAATATATATTTTTGAGATGGTGCAACCACAACTGCATGCAGTATTCAAGTTGTGGGAGACCCATGGGTTTAAAATAGTGGCATTATAATATTTTCTGTCTTATTATCTATCCCTTTCCTAGTGGTTTCTAACATTGTTAGCTTTGACTGTTGCTGCATATTGACCAGATATTTTCAAAGGACTATCCACAATGACCCCAAGATCTCTGAGTGGTAACAGCTAATTTAGACCACATTATTTTGTATGTACAGTTGGGATTATTTTCTCCAACGTGCATTACTTTGCATTTATTAACAATGAATTTCATTTGTCATTTTGTTGCCGAGTCACCCAGGTTTGTGAGATCCCTTTGTAACTCCCCATAGTCAACTTTGGACTTGAGTCCAACTATCTTGAGTAGTATTGTATCATCTGAAAACTGTGTCACCTCACAATTTACCCCCTTTTCCTGATCATTTATGAATCTGTTGAACAGCACAAGGTCCCAGCACAGATCTTTGGGGAAGCCCACTATTTACCTCTTTCCATTGTGAAACTGACCATTTATTCCTACCCTTTGTTTCCTATCTTTCAACCAGTTACTGATCCATGAAAGGACCTTCTCTATTATCTCATGACTGCTAACTTTGCTTAAGAATCTCCTTCTGTTATAGGTTTAGCTAGACCCAATAGTAGTACAAGATCCCCAAGGGCACCACATTTAATCTCTTTCCAAGATGCTCTCCATTTGAGCACTTAAATCTCCAGAGGTATTTAGATCCAGGATTTTGGTTTATATGATCATAAAAAGAGGGACCACTTGGGACACATTTGTGAAACCTTTACTCACAATGAACAGTGCCTTATAATTGTAAGCAGTGCCAGTGAAGTCAATTGAGTTACTTTGGAGTGAGACAACATATTATGAGAGAGGATCTCTCAATCTGGCCCAGAACTGGGATCTGGATCCAATCTGGAATTTTGATTGTTCCCTCAAATTCAGAGGTGCTTGGATCCAGAGTTTTGATTCAGAAGCATTTCTCAAATAAAACACTGACACTACTTGGTTTACCCTGCCTTTTTACTGCTGCCCTCATTGATCAATCTCCTTGAAAATGAAACCTACATTTGGGTAGAATGACTTTCTATGCAGGATGCAAAAAGAGGGTGGGAAGTGATCAGTTACCACTGTTTAAAAAACAAAACAAAACCACACCACACACTATTTGGTTTGCAGTGTCAAAGTTCCCCAAGAAGAAGCAGCACAATATTGCTCAACCATAAAACAGGCAAACTGGAATTGTGCATATCATTTCAGAGACCACAAAAACCAATCACAGTCCAGGGGTTACTAACAGAGCAAATAAAGAGCTGAACAGTCAGCTAAAATATGGAATGTTTGGAAGAGAGAGTGATGTTTTTGGGTGGAGAAACATCACTGAGCTGCGAGTTTAAATAGCCCTGTACAGCAAAAAGTTAAGCACGCATGTTTTCCTACTCGAAAGCATGATCTTCACAGTATTTGGATTTTTTTTTTTTTTTAATGTTCGGAAAACTAAGCAAAGCCCTACTTCCTTGGAAATTCTTCATTTTGATAACAGTGCAGGTAAAGTTAAGGAATTGCTTTAAAAATACAAATTTTAAAAATAAAATGATAGCTGCAAAGAGGATTATACCCAGGGCAGCAATCCAAAAGTTCACAAGGGGAGGAGTGCTTACAACCAAGTTCGAGGAGTAGATTTAATATGAAGTCATAGTTTTTCAAATAAGCAAGCAATTGAGTCTCCAACTGGTGGTGGCTGTACAGCTGGGCAGGAATATCAAATGTCTCCTAATACAAGAGTCTGATGTCAGAGAGGGTAAGGAAGTTCCCATGATGTGCCACTTAAGCAATAGGAACAGACAGGGAGTGTGTTATTACAGGTAAGATACATTAACAAAGATTGCGACTTAAAAAAAAAAAAAAGGCACATGCCCAACCAGGCATAATTCACTCACGCCTCTCCCACCCCTTCTGTGGCCTTGTTACTGTTGTAGCAGAGAAATCCTGCTTTGACGGGCTTCGTCAGATGTGTCAGAGCAGGGCTCTGTGTACTTCACATGCTATATCAATCCAACCGTTTGGTGCTCATTCAGAAAACTGGGAAATCCGCAAACAGTAAAGTGAGAAGAGTTACATTTAAAAAAAAAAAAGTGTTTTTCACCACAGTACAGGTAAACCACCATTCTCAATATTCATATTTTTAACAAAGTTATATACCTTTTAAAAAGGTTTGCCCATCGCATAGAAGGTAAAAAAACAAAAAACAACCTTCTCCATCTCCATGGAAAACGTGGAGTTGACAGGGAAAAACTAAGCAGCAATTTATTTCTTATTACAAGATTATATTGCTGTTTGCACACAGGTATGTCCCTGTCTGAACTGGGAGCAGCCCCCATGGCTGGGTAGTCTGGGAGGCATGCAACTACAGCTGAAGGCTGAGTAAGTAATTTACTTTATAATTAATATCATCAAGAACATCAACACTGACACTTGAGTGTGCACTGGGTCATTTGGTGCCTCAGAGCAGTAACAGGGATAAAATTCAAGTCTTTCTACTTCAAACGATAAAACACAACCTATATTTATAATAGCTATTGTAGAACACACAGTAGGGTAGTTCTGATTCCACCCAGTAGATGGTAGTGGTTCGCATACATAATAGCCAGTTCACCACATAATTCTCTATTCCTCTTGCTGCTATTCAAGTGACATGTTGAAATAAGGTCTCTCTCACATTCCAGCATCTTTATCTGTTTAAGCCCACTGTGAAGTCATAGGGCTGTTTGTAAAGGAGGAAATTGCCATAGAAATTATTGCAATGTTGCAGAATAAGCCTTATGACTTCACTGCAGTATCAAACAGAAACAGAAAATAGTTTGTTTGGGGGGGGGGGGAGGAGGAGAAGGGGGAAACAGTCTGGGCAGAACTAACTAATAAGAAAATATAGCAAAGCCAATTCTGGAAAACCTGTGAGGAAACTGCTTTTTATGTTTTAATAGAATATTTTACATTCCCCTCCTCCTATTCAACTATAAAAGTTTCACTTTAAATACTAAGCATTACTGTAGCTGTTCCAATTGTCCTTGCACGCATGAACAGAAAGACAAGAAGTTATATCCTTAGGGCCATATACCGCTGTCTATGAACAGCAGAACCCCCACTGAAATCAATTTGGCTTCCCAGTGTCAAAAATTTAACTTTCTTCATCCCTGTAATGCATTTGAGCCCAAAGTGATTGGATAATTTGGCTAAGTTCTGGATAAGTTTCCAAACTCTGTGGTCCTTATCCAAACTGATTCTTTTAAAGTTTGCCAATCAATTTCTCTGTAAATATAGTGTAGATTATAAATACACTGGCATAAGTTCCTTAAGAGACCTTATGAAGGACAGGACACGTAGAGATCTGCTCTGCTAGGTCATGCCCTCACTCCTCCCTCACGCTATGGAGAGGATTGCTGATGCAGGAGGCAACAGAGCTGCCAGCCTCCATCAGCTATCTGCTGGCTGAGAGCTAGGAGTCAGGTATTAACTGCATTTTGTTTTGGATGCTGCCTTAGCTATAGTAAGGAAGAAAATCTCTGTGGAGCCTTAGAAATAAATGTCTTTGGATCTTACAACTTATCCTTTTTTTCCACTGCCTCCATTTGGGGCACTGATTTAATTGAAGTCCTACCGACACAGACACTAGGTTCTCCATTAACTTAATTGGAGTAGCAACCTTTCCAGTGAGAGCCACATTTATGGAGATGCTTACTAGAGTCTTGTATTAACAATAAAAGTGAAACAGACAACCAAGATAATTCAATGTTGCAAAGTGAATTATCTTTCAACATTGAAACACCAAAAAACCAACCAAACCACAAATAGTAACAAATGCCCATCCTTTTTCGAGTGAGAAAGGAATCTTATGCTCGTTATTCTGGTTTTTTTAAGCGGATGAAATGTATTCCAGAAGCGTGTCTGTCAGATTCTGATTTAACTTACAGTGCCAGAAATAAGGATTAATTCCACTGAAGTCAATTGAGTTACGCCAGTGTAAACATGAAATGAGATAAAAAAATCAGATCTTTATACTCTACTGTAGGCAGACTAATTTATCAGCTGCCTGAAGTGTCCCAGTCTTCTTTAATTAATCCAATAAAACTTGGCATTATAGTAATCATCAATTGTATTGAACCTTTGGGGGTACTGTGCAGCTACATTTTTGTTGTATACCCAATAGCCAAAGCTGCAAATCTTTCAGATCTTGGCCAGCATGGTCTCTCAAGCCAATGTCAGGGATCTTAACCATGATCAGCGCTGAAGGTCCCAGATGCTAAATGCTCCCTTCTTCCAGTCCCTACCTTCCAAACACGGCAGATTCTCCTGAAAGCACAGATGTACATGTTGACCCCCTTTCTACCAGCTGCTTTAACATCAAATATTATGATCTTTCGAGTTACTCTCTGCATAGCAAATATGCACACACTACCTATGTTAGAGCAGATCTTACTGGTACGGAACCACTCCCACCTCATTCAGACCTCTAGGATATTGTGAGATTTGATTTCAGAGTGGCAAATATGTACAAGCCCCATACCCAATCCTGGCCTAACCCAAATATTCTCCCAAAGCTCCAACGCCCTGCCATCTATGTTGGAAATTTTAATAGCCACCACACCATATCCCTGCTGTGGATACAGTAGGTCAGATGAAAATGGAGTTGATCTTTTGGACTGGTTCTCACTTCATTATCTTCATCTCACCCATGACCCAAAACAATGGGGGTACTTTTCATTTTGAAAGAAAGACTACTCTGACCTCCATCAGCACAGACAATTATCCACTTCAAGCTATAACCAGTGTATTGAAAAACTTCTCTTGTAGACAACATCCTCTGATCCTCACCAAAGATGATCTAACCATACCTATTGTGAGCTCCAATAAAAACCCTCACTGGAACAATCAGAAAGCAAACTGACCTAGCCTTTACACGGTTCACTGACTGCTTGTATCCCACACCCCATCTCTACTGAGGAAGTTCACATGAAGTACACAAAAGCCATTTATAAAGCTGCCATGGAGTCAATTCCAATAGGCTGTTATAAGAGCTACATTCCCTGGATAGATGAGGAACATGTAGAACTCCTCAAGCAATATGACGAAAGTGGCAATCTGGACACTCGTATGCTTCTAGAAGAAAAAGATGAGAGCAGGCCACTGCACAACTAAGCCTGTCAAGATCCAGCTGCAAAGTCTGGGCACAAATCTGAAAACTTGGTGCTGCTCAGAAGCTTCCACCAAAGCGCTATTACCCATTTTCTCCAAACAGCATTGCTGCCCACCTGATAAATATTGCAAAAGCAACCTCTCCTTCAAAAAAAGTCCGAAGAACAGGGAAGACGAAATGGCAGCAATAAAAACAGTGTTTACCTAAAATCAAATAAGACTTCCAGCCTTCCACAGCAGAGGAAACAGAAAGGGTGTTCAAAACAATGAAAATTGGGGGCAGGAGGGATAGCTCCGTGGTTTGAGCATTGGGGTGCTAAACCCAGGGTTGCGAGTTCAATCCTTGAGGGGGCCATTTAGGGATCTGGGGCAAAAATTGGGGATTGGTCTTGCTTTGGGCAGGGAGTTGAACTAGATGACCTCGTAAGGTCCTTTCCAACCCCAATATTCTAGGATTCTATGAAAATAGGTAAAGACTGAACTTGACAATACCTTCCCCAAACTCCTGAAGAAGTTGGAGAAAAAAAAACTAGCAGATAATGGTTAGCCATCTTTCTATCTAGAGTTACCCAGGAGGATAAAATACTTAAGGTTTAAGGTTTGGCACAGCGCAAGAGTAATACCCTTGCCAAAACCTGAGAAAGATCACAGATTTCCAACAAGTTACTGCCCCGTCTCTTTGCTAAGCTGTGTACACAAATTACTTGAAAGTCTTAACCTTCAAAGAACTGCCCCTACTGTTGACGACATTCCCGAGTATATATCTAGCAGGTTTCAGATGGAATTGCACTCCCTGTGATCAAGTGCTGGCTCTCAACAACTATATCGAGAATGGCTTCCACACCAGGAGGAAGACAGGAGTAACTGCTAGATCTTACTTCTGCCTATGACACAGCCTGGCAAACGGGCCTACTTTACAAACCGTGTTTGGCCCTATTCAGGTGGGTTATCATGGCTGTGGAACTATTGCTGACAGGCTGCTGGTTCCAAGTTTCATTCAGACCAAAACAAAAACAACCCCCTCCGCACACATACACACACCCCACATGCTCCTGGAGGCTCCAAAACAGGTTACCCAAGGGCTCAATTCTAGTACAAACACTTCACAACCTCTTCACAAGTGAGCTTTCCAACACCACTGCCAAGCATTTTATCTATGCAGACATCATCTGTCTGACAGTACAGGACTAGGATTTCAGACATCTAGAAGAAGTCCTGAATGCTGACATGAAAGAGAGGCTCGCTGTTGCAAAAGATGGATACTTAAACCTTATATTAAAAAAAAAAGTTTCCATCTATGCTATACAAAGATTCCCCCAATTCCTGATTAGCCACAGGCTGGGCCACAACCCAAAGCCTGTATCTAGGTGTTACACTGGACCATACCTTGAACTTCGAGGAGCATCTTATCAAGACCTCATTGAAAAGAAAGAGAAGAAACAGTCTGATCAGCAAACTAGATGGTTCTTCCTGGGAAGCCAATGAGCAGACATGGAGAAACTCTGGGCTTGCCTTGTGCTATTTTGTAGCAGAGTATCACCCCCCCCCCCTTCCCGCCGATGCAGTTCAAACTCTTTTCATACTAGGACTAGTCGCTACTCAGCTGAATGAACCCATGAGCATAACAGGTACCCTGAGACCAACTAACTCGGCCTAGCTGCTAGTCCTGACCAACATCAACCCTTCTGATATTAGGCAACAAGTCACCATGGAGATTCTGCTCCTTAAGGTGCAAGACCGGCTATATCTACCCCGGCTTACAGATGTGTTTAATCCACCAAGCCGACACCTCAGCTCAAGGCATCCCATTTGGACAATTCCCCTAAGGAACCTCAACATCCCCTCCAGGTGGCAAGAACAAGATTCAAACACAGTCAATGACTATCTTGTGACAGATCCAACAGTCCAAAACCCTGGTTTTGATTTTCCACACCATCTTTGGGTAAAGCACATCATTTCAGATGTGGAGTGAATAGATGTGCTACTGATGATCATAAGTGAGGCCTCCGTCACTCCCACCTTTGCCATTGTGGCCAATTAGAAGATATAGCTCACATACTTGCAGGCTGCATCCAAAGGCAAGGGTTGCCTGGTTCTCTCATGGGCTTGCACAACACCCTATCCTCAGCTACCAAATGGTTAAGACACTTAAATTAATGTGCTTGATTTGACAGTGTACACAGATGCAACCATAATATATACAAAAACTGTCCAGACTCTGTGGTAACTCAGCTTTCCCAATAACTCCACAAGTCCTGTCCCAGCATGTGCAAGGTCCTGTGTAAAATCTGAGATAGAGTCTTTGAGATGGGTCCAATATCTTGGTCAAGAATCTGCAGAGGATTTTCACAAGAAATTGCACTTCCCTGGTGTTATTTTTCCATACCAATCAGTGTAAACTAGACCTGGTTGAATTATTCCTAGAAAGCAATTTATTTGCCATATTTAACCTTTACTCCCTACACATAAGTTGTCTGAAAAGTATTCTGAATTTCCCTGTTTATTGTGTCTCAGTGATTTAGAGAAAAAAAATGTATTGTTTGCCAAAACAAAACAAGGATTACTCCTCCTGCCCCCACAACTGCCAGCCCTCGGCTCAGGCAGTCTAGTCCCATCTCACAGGATGGGCTCTCTCTCTCTTTGCTTCACTATTTTTGTTAGAGGTTCAGAAGACCAAATTACAGAGTTATTGACCGCCTTGCAAGTGGAACTTCGTACATTAATTCTTTTCACAAAGTGATCACTCTATATCTAACCTATCACTCCTCACCCTCAAAGGAAATCTGTACAACGCTTTCAAAAGACTAGCCTGGGAGCGTAAATTCATAACCATACTAGACACTAGAAATTGTGGATTTATGATTTATTACAACAATCTGTAACCCACTAATGCCCCGTTTGGGCTATGACTATAGGGAGTTAAGGGCCACTTTACCTTGAATATGTTGTATGTATGTTTACCCTTAGAATATGCTGTAACTACTTATACTAAAGTATCTGTTCGACTTTGTATTTAGCGGTGACACTCGGAGTATCTTTCCCAGACCTGAGGAAGAGCTTGGTGTCTCTTGAAGGCTGATTTCTCTCACCAACATAAATTGTTCCAATAAAAGATATTATTTCACCCACCATGCATTAATTCTGTTGATGCACGAGGAACAAAAAAAACACACACAGCTCTTTCTCTCTGCCATGATGTCTCTGTAGGGCTAACAGAAACAAAAAGCAGCAAAACTTATTTTGGACACTAAACCAATAAGCTAGAACTCAATGCAAAGGAGCAGAACCTTTGAGTAAGAAGGTGCCATTTTTACATACCGTGATTGCTCTTTAAAACTTTTCCGTTCCATATGGAAGAGCATTGTTATTTACCTACATCCAAATGTTCCCAGATATCAAAATACCTGATTTCCTTCTTGACTGGTGTAGTGAGACTTAAGAGAAGGCATTTATTCTTAACTAGTTAGATTTTCCCATTCACTTTTCTCATCACGTTCAATGCACCAGTTGTATTGGTGCGTATGTGCAGAGTTAAAATTTATCAAATGTGAAGCCACCTGTCTCATTCGATAGTGTGCCAGGACGGTGCTAGAGCATAGCAGGACTCCCCATCCTGTTCCATATTCCTGCAGGAGTACAGCCTGAATTTGCTCATCTCCATGTATGTCATGCTTTCACTAATCATTCTCCACACTCATTAGTCCCATATCTGTGTACACGGTCTTATTTGCAAAGTGTATGTCTCGGTCTTTTGTTGCACTGACAGTGAGCTCTCTGGCCAGGGAGGTTGGGGAACTGCTGTGTATCACTAAGTGCCAGGAAAACCAAGATAAATTGGAGTTTGGATTTTGCAGTTTGCCACAAAGATCAGGAAATTTCCAGAACCCAAATCTAAATCTTTTCCTCCTGTACTCACTTCAAGGACAGGGAATGAGAGCACAAGTCTCTTATGGAGTGGATTCTTTGGAACTAGCCTGCTCACTCCTTTATGGACTTATGGTCTGTAGGGTACTCCATAGTAGCTGCTTCCACATTCAGCTGGTCTTCTCTCTCCTCCCTGGTTGCATGGATGGCCTTCCCCATGTGCTCATTTAGGGTCTTCTGGGTCAGCAAGGTGATGTGATGACAATCATACTGTGATGCACATACACAGTGAATTTGTATCACAGGCTTGCAAAGGACTGATGAGGCAGGGTAGGCTTTCCTGGCTGATGAGTTTGCTCAGACATTAATTAAAAACATTCACCATTCACTGATATTTCTTTTCTGCCTGTGAAGGCAAACAATTTCAAGCTGTGCAGGTGCCATACTCCTGAACAGCTATATCCCTGCTTTGACAGCAAGGAGCCTGATATTTTTAAAACCAAATTCCATACAGAGGAGCTTCTTTATGAACTTCTTCACTGAACCGGAAAAGCTAAGCCTCTCAGGGACTATCTTGTTTTTGTCATTGTTAATGGCATTTTTCCTTGTCTAAAACCTAAAAAGGAAAAATATTTTCAGTTCCTTATTGCTCCTGTTAATGTCTAACATCTCCAGCAATTTTTGTCTGAAATGGTGTCAGTGATGCCTCTACACTAGAATATACAAGGCACATATGGTTACAATTACAGAAAAATATTCCATGTTCAGGATCATAGGGCTTTCATCACCCTTTCTTACAGAAGAGGATAGCTCACTTAGAAACTCAGCCCCGTTTCTTATGTGCACTTTCTAAGCACCATGCTCTCTAAGGGGAGGGAGGCTTATGACAGTACAGAGGTCTTCTCTCTTGGGGCAGGGTGTTCAATCCTCTAACCAGGTGTGCAAGGAAACCTGCAGGTCTCAGGGAATCCATTCAGAGCTAGACCGTGCCCCACTTCCTCCTCCTGGCTCATTCACGGTCAAGCTATCATTGGTAGGTACCCACCACTTTGCACTATCCTTTTGTCTGAGGAAAAAATAATCACGTAGGAGTTACTGCTGCTTAGAGCTGCGTTAATGCCTTCTGGGAAATCCACTGGAAAGGATGAAGTGTAAGTAGCATATTGCTCTTCTAACCCAAACCCTAAAATCAGAGGAGTATATTTACACAGCAGCTGGGAAGTGGGATTCCCAGCTTGGGCAGACGTGTGTGTGCTGGCTGTGCTCATGCTAGTGCATTAAAAAATAGCAATGCAGCTTAAGCGGCACGGGCAGCTGCTTGGACTAGCTATCCAAGATCAATCCCACGCAACTCTCCGGCAACTATGCTGAATCGCCCCTGTGCCACTGCAGCCACTCTGCTATTTTTAAATACGTTAGGTCGAGCAGAGCTAGTGCCATGTATGTTTATCCATGCTTGGAATCCCATCTCCAGGCTGCTGTGTAGACTTACCCTGGGACAGGCTTCCTCCCTGACAATCAGTCTGTGCTAGGAGCTACAGACAATACAGCAGATACTGAAAGCAAATACCCCTATGGGTGTGTCTTCTGTCATTCCTAAACTAAACACACTACAGGGACCTATAGGACTGGCAATGTGTCACACCCTCAGGTCCTGTATCCTGTCTTGGACAGTGGTCAACACCTAGGAAGGAGCTGTTTGAGCCTTTCCCCGTGGCTGGAATGTTTCTGGGCGGAGGGAAAGACTCCAGCAGTGTGACACCACACTGCTTAACATAGCAGCATAGACAGGGGAGGCACTGCTTGCGGGAGTAGAGAGCTGTGTAGGGTACATACCCACAAGGTTCAGATGCATCTTTGCGCTAGGCACCTAAGCAGTGCCTCATCATCTACACTGCTATTGATACCCAGGATAGGGGGTGCACGCAGTCCATGTACTCTTAGCGATGCCAAAGAGAAGTGTGCAGTGTAGAGGTCACTTCAGAGAGTTCTATACAGTCTATCTCCATCTAGCTTTTACACAGTTTTCATTAGTTTGTTTTAGCTAATGTAATGGCCCTATATTTATACAGAAACAACATAGGACGGCAAAATTACCTGAATAATTTTAAATGTTTTTCTCATTTTAAATACAGCCTCATTTGATACTGCAGTATTCATTTTTATTAATAAGAAGTTATTTCTTTTTTATAAATGGCGAACTGAAGTATCTCATAATTTGTTCTTCTAAATAGATCAAGACTTTGATCTAATGCAAGCCTTGCTGGGAGTAGAGACTATCTACTTTAGTTACAAAGAATATTCAAACAAACATGGAAGTTTAATTCATTTAGTTATGAAAATTAAATGAGCTCAACAAGGTACATTTGATTTGCCTCAAGAGAAAAAAAATCTCTGCAAGGGAAGAAATATGAAGGTAAAATAAAAGTAAGTTCTACTGCTCAATAATGGAAAGTTGGTATCAGGACCCCAATATTGCCACCAACCCTTAGGCAGCATCCTTAGATGATGCACTGAACAGCTGCGCCTGACCAACACCTCTAAAGCTAAAGGCCTACAGCAGCCACACCCCAGGCCCTGATTGGATGGACAGGCAGCATTCTCACTGGGTGCCTGGACTATACAAAGGCCCCAACTGGAAGTGGAAGCTGACTGAGCAACAGGCCGTTGCCTGCTGCCTAGACTGCCTTGCTGTTCATACTGACCCGACTTTGTTGCCCTGATGTCTCACCTGATCCTGCCTCCCCAACACACTGACCCAGCCCCTTGGATTGGATGTGCCACCTACTGACTCCTGTGCAAACTCAGGCCATTGCTCTGGACTGCCTGCAATACGGATTGACCAGCTGGCTACCCAGCCACTCATGCATCATTGACTAGGAATCAGGACTGCTGCCTAACCCACATCAGCCACCGGGCATTACAGTTGGGAAGAATCACAGGGCCTAGACTTGAAATGGCACACAAGTCACATCCACAATGACCATATGCAGAACACACAACCAGAGACTGGTGTTGATGTCACAAATGATTCTCGGGCAACAAAATCTTTGTGGATCATCGTAAATCTACTCAGGTCAAGGAAAACATTCCTTTCAACACAACAGAGCTCTCTTATATTTCTGCACATTTGCTTGGACAATCAAATTTCATTCAAAGAAATATGAGCAACTGGTAGTTCTGAGAAGGAAAAAGCCCAACCATCTGGATGTTGCATTAGTTACCTACCATTTTTGCAGATGGGGCAGCATTGATCTGGCTCATACACTGGATCCACACATTCAGTCTGAGGACAAGCAGACACTGTGCACAGCACTTCACCATTGGCTTCGCAACGGCATTTCTCACATGGAGAAACCTGAAACACAAATCCATTCATTTTTTAATTCATCCATTCAATATTCTCTCCCAGACAGCATAATGCCTTTCTTTGCCTCCGTACTGTCTTCTCCTCTGTCTGTTTTACATGTATCTTGTTTTCTACAGTTATTCAGACAAAAGTAGGGCTGCTGCAGTCTCAATTTAGGGCAGAAACTATGCTAGCCCCAGGCACTGTTCTGAATCCATGCTTCAAATTGAGCAACGCAAAAGGTTCTGAGGAAGAGAGAGTCATGTGAGGCCATTAAGTAATAGTTGGAAGACATTCCCCATGGCTCCAAGGATTGATGTGGGGTTAGTCTAGAGCTGGTCTTATATTATACTAAAAGTAATTTTGATTTAAAATGGCTTTAGGTCTAAATTTTTCATTTTATGTTTTTTTTTTTTTGTTTTTTTTTAAATGAAAATCCAAAACCTTAATATTTTCCACAGGAAATTCAGACCAAAAATTGAAATTTTTTTCCCCTCAACATTTCCTGTGAAAACCAACTTGTATTTTCTATAGCTACCAATATTTGAAATTTGAAATCTGGTCTCTCCCTTCTGTTGAGGGTGTGATTACTACTGCTGTACCCCAAATGGCAACGGTACACACAGCAGAATTCAGAGAAGGAAATGTGATAGAACACTGTTTCCAGTGGCATCCTCCCCTCCTCCATGTTTAAGACCTGGACATCTTCTACACCCGAACGTTTTCCTATTTCTAGAAATGAACTTGAGGTTCTGAAGTGCTCAGATAAGGTTCTGCCTCCTTCTCTCCATGCTGTTTGTAATTCCAGATTCTAGTGAAACAGAAGCACCAACACACTGTCAGACAGGCTGTTCTCACTGGATCTCTGTTGAAACTCTAAGTGGAATTGCCAGAAATCTTAACGAAGTCTGTGCTCATTAGAAGATCACTCCAGCTTGCATTTTTGTGGTCATCTTTGATTCCTCCCTCAGATAAGATGCTTACTTATTCCACTAAAACATCCCCAAAAGCCAGACCTTCCACTCTACCTCAACTCTCATTTGAGTCAGTATTCTCCTTCATCTGGACTACAGAAATATTCTTCTCCCTTGCTTCTTATTCAACCTGTCACATCCAATGTTATCTTGCATACTCACAGCTACTTCTGCCTGAATTCCTCCACATTTCCTGCTTCTCTCTTCTCTTCCTCACCATCAAATCTCGGTACATGGCTACATCAATGCCCTTGTCTCCTCCTATACACCTATGTTCTATGCTCTGCCACCAATTTCCCCGTTCACTAACCTCTTCCTCTCTTTTTGCTCATGTGCTTGACCCTCTTTTCATGCTGTCCCCTCTGCTCAGACTAGCATCTCTCTCCCAGTATATCTAGCTACTTGCCCTCCTTCATTACATTTAAATTTTGTTTAGTTAAACTTCCACAGCTAGCCATCCTCTTCTAGTGCTCTTCCCTATAAGATATACTATAGCTTTAAAAAAAAAAAACAGGTACAAAATATATGGTTTGCTTTGAAGATCTTATTCAGCAGACAAAACAATCGAGAAATCAAGTCTTGGGGTTAAATTACCAAGAGCCTAAGCTGGCACAATTCCATAGACTTCACAATACTTGGGCACATTTAAATAAGAGGTGAATTTAGCCCTGTTGTCTGACAGCTTGATAAGATCAACAGCAAAAATGGGTATTCCCTCTTCAAGCATTCCATATACTATGGTACAGCCAGCTTTTATAGGATTTTTTTATATCCTTGTATCTGATGTGATGAAGCAGCAATCAAGACTGAAAAAAAAAGTTAGGAAGAACATTTATTCAGCCTTATAAAATTTAAGCATCTTTTAATTCAGCAGCTTATTTACTGGAATTTCAACAGAAATTTGACAGAACAATTTGCCTTCAACAAAGCATAGACTGCCCAGAACATGAATCCATTTAATAAAATATTAAGGATACTGTGGAAGGAGACAATCCTGATTTAAAGTCTGAACAGATATAAGTGTTCATAAAGATGTGTTTCCCTCAAATAATGCGCTTTTGAAGATCACACCTTTCAGAAAGTGAACGCTCTATGATAAACAGATGTCCAAGTAGTAGGTCATGAACACTTTTTTGCATGTAATATATACCAGGTTATTGCAAAGAAATATTTACAATGATCCTTTAATAAGCACTAACATCTCTCATACTTTGTTTTGTTTCCCCCCCTCCCCCTCAGATGAAACATTCTTCCCTGGATACACCACCACATAGATTTCCTACATCTATAATGTGATCTATGGTACATACTTCACTGCAACTTGTTACTTAGAATCACCTTGCACTTTGGTGATCAGGAAAAGATTTAGTACAGAGACAAATTCTCATTTCGGTTACACCAAATGTAAATATGGAGGAAATCTCCACACTTACACAGTGTAACCAAGATAAGAATCTGATGCTAAGGCATCCTGTTTTTCCAGCCACAACAGTTTCTTCACTTTGGACTTCATTGTGCAAATATTCACGTTGGTGATCACTAGCAGAGTCTGTTGTAGTCTATGGGACTACTCTTACTCATACAAGCTCTCCAACATGAATAAGAGAGTTGTACAATGTAGTCCTTTAAGAATGCAGTAAACTGAGCACATAAGTATGTCTTTCTACTCTGTTTTGTAATATTTTCAAGAGTACGAATCAAGTACATTTTCAGTAGAAGTGAAGCAGAATAGTTGTTAAAGCAGCATTAGCTCTGTCCCTTATAGAAATGACCAGGGAGTCCTTATTTGCATGTCTTTGGACCAAATGCTCGCTTGTTGCTGCTTCTTTTTTCCCAATATAGGCAAGATGTGGTTAAAACTGTAGAAAACCAATGCCTTTTCTAATCTTAATGCCTGAAAAAGGTCAAAAAAGTAATATTAATAAGGATCAATGTACAAGAGAGAGAGTCTAGAAAGGCATTTCTTTGCCATGACACCATGTAGTTAGCAGGGAATCATAAATCAGAATTGGAGAAGGTCCATTTGTGCTTCTATTCCATTTTCCCCTCCCCTCTAATGGAAGAATTCTTACTTCAGCATAGGTTCTAATGGCTGGTGCGATGGGGCTGCCACCAGCTCCTTTGAGACACTATTCCACAATCTAACAGATCATGCAGTTAGTTGTAAAGCAATTTCAGAGTTAACACTTAAGTAGTAGTCTTCATTCCTAAGTATTAACTATATCACAACAGCAGATTTTCCTATGCTAACATATAGAAGAACTAATAAGCAGCAGATAAATCTGACCTAATTTGCCAGGCAGCCATAAAACCTATAGGAAATCTAAAGAAGTTGTCTTCTTGAGGGTTTAAAGGAAGATTATGAACAAGTATATAAATGCTTTTCTGTGGAGCTACAGATGTAGTAGAAAAGTTTGCATACATAATTATGCAAACAAGTTGGTAGATCAGTTAAGGGTTCCTCAACAGAAGAGCAAGAAAAAATTCTAGCTTAATATAGGCAGCAAGCCAGATCCTCAGCTGTTTAATGTCATAGCTCAGTTGGAGCAACAGGTATTGACCCTGCATTGCATAAGAGAAACTGAAGATTTCCTGGACAGACTCAGGCTATGCTTCTACAGGCACAAGGTTCTGAAGATTCAGAGCAGGCTGTGCAGCACGGACAGGAGGACGGTGAAGAAATCTGGCAACATGTGACCTCCAGAAGAAGGGGGAATGTCCATGTACTAGCAACGCGGACACAGGTAAGAAACCATTTTCATGTTCTCTCCACAGGTACCATTGCGGGGAGTGGCCCAGATGATACGTCTGGTGGAAGGGAGCAGAAGGAGACTCCACCAGTTGAAAGGCATGAGATGCCCTGTCCTAAGGTTGGGGGTTCCACGACCACCACTCCCAAGAGAAGGAGGCGGGTGGTGGTGGTCAGGGACTCTCTCCTCAGGGGGACCGAGTCACTATCTGCTGCCCTGACCGGGAAAACAGAAGTCTGCTGCTTGCCAGGGGTTAAGATTTGTGATGTGACAGTCTACTGAGACTCATCAAGCCCTTGGACCACTACCTCTTCCTGCTTTTCCACGTGGGCACCAATGATACTGCCAAGAATGACCTTGAGCTGATCACTGCAGACTATGTGGCTCTGGGAAGGAGTATGAGGCGCAAGTGGTGTTCTCGTCCATCCTCCCCGTGGAAGGAAAAGGCCGGGGTAGGGATCGTCGAATCGTGGAAGTCAATGAATGGCTACGCAGGTGGTGTTGGAGAGAAGGCTTTGGATTCTTTGACCATGGGATGGTGTTCCAAGAAGGAGGAGTGCTAGGCAGAGACGGGCTCCACTTAAAGAGAGGGAAGAGCATCTTCGCGAGCAGGCTGGCTAACCTAGTGAGGAGGGCTTTAAATTAGGTTCACCGGGGGAAGAAGACCAAAGCCCTGAGGTAAGTGGGGAAGCGGGATACCGGGAGGAAGCACAAGCAGGAGCGTGTGAGAGGGGAGGGCTCCTGCCTCATACTGAGAACAAGGGGCGACCAGCGGGTTATCTCAAGTGCCTATATACAAATGCACAAAGTCTGGGAAACAAGCAGGGAGAACTGGAGGTCCTGGCAAAGTCAGGGAATTATGATGTGATTGGAATAACGGAGACTTGGTGGGATAACTCGCATGACTGGAGTACTGTCATGGATGGGTATAAACTGTTCAGGAAGGACAGGGAGGCCAGAAAAGGTGGGGGAGTTGCACTGTATGTAAGGGAGCAGTATGACTGCTCAGAGCTCAAGTATGAAACTGCAGAAAAATCTGAGTGTCTCTGGATTAAGTTTAGAAGCCTGAGCAACAAGGATGATGTCATGGTGGGAGTCTGCTATAGGCCACTGGACCAGGGGGATGAGGTGGACGAGGTTTTCTTCTGGCAAGGCGCAGAAGCTACTAGACCGCACACCCTGGTTCTCATGGGCGACCTCAATCATCCTGATATCTGCTGGGAGAGCAATACAGCGGTGCACAGACAATCCAGAAAGTTTTTGGACACTGTAGGGGACAATTTCCTGGTGCAAGTGCTGGAGGAACTAACTAGGAGTGGAGCTCTTCTTGACCTGCTGCTCACAAACTGGGAAGAATTAGTAGGGGAAGCAAAAGTGGATGGGAACCTGGGAGGCAGTGACCATAAGATGGTAGAGTTCAGGATCCTGACACAAGGAAGAAAGGAAAGCAGCAGAATACGGACACTGGACTTCAGAAAAGCAGACTTTGACTCCCTCAGGGAACCGATGGGCAAGATCCCCTGGGAGAACAACATGAGGAGGAAAGGAGTCCAGGAGAGCTGGCTGTATTTTAAAGAATCCTTATTGAGGTTACAGGGACAAACCATCCCGATGTGTAGAAAGAATAGTAAATATGGCAGGCGACCAGCTTGGCTTAACAGTGAAATCCTTGCTGACCTTAAACACAAAAAAGAGGCTTACAAGAAGTGGAAGATTGGACAAATGACCAGGGATGAGTATATAAATATTGCTCAGGCAGTAGGAATAGAATCAGGAAGGCTAAATCACACCTGGAGTTGCAGCTAGTGAGGGATGTTAAGAGTAACAAGAAGGGTTTCTTCAGGTATGTTGGCAATAAGAAGAAAGCCAAAGAAAGTGTGGGCCCCTTACTAAATAAGGGAGGCAATCTAGTGACAGAGGATGTGGAAAAAGCTAACGTACTCAATGCTTTTTTTGCCTCTGTCTTCACGAACAAGGTCAGCTCTCAGACTACTGCACTGGGCAGCACAGCATGGGGAGGAGGTGGCCAGCCCTCTGTGAAGGAAGAAGTGGTTCGGGACTATTTAGAAAAACTGGGCGTGCACAAGTCCATGGGGCCGGATGTGTTGCATCCGAGAGTGCTAAAGGAATTGGCGGATGTGATTGCAGAGCCATTGGCCATTATCTTTGAAAACTCATGGCGATCGGGGGAAGTCCCGGAAGATTGGAAAAAGGCTAATGTAGTGCCCATCTTTAAAAAAGGGAAGAAGGATGATCCTGGGAACTACAGGCCGGTCAGCCTCACCTCAGTCCCCGGAAAAATCATGGAGCATGTCCTCAAGGAATCAATTCTGAAGCACTTAGAGGAGAGGAAAGTGATCAGGAACAGTCAGCATGGATTCACCAAGGGAAAGTCATGCCTGACTAATCTAATTGCCTTCTATGAGGAGATAACTGGTTCTGTGGATGAAGGGAAAGCAGTGGATGTGTTATTCCTCGACTTTAGCAAAGCTTTTGACACGGTCTCCCACAGTATTCTTGTCAGCAAGTTAAAGAAGATGCACTACAAGGTGGGTAGAAAGTTGGCTAGATTGTCAGGCTCAACAGTAGTGATCAATGGCTCCATGTCTAGTTGGCAGCCGGTATTTAGCTGAGTGCCCCCAGGTCAGTCCTGGGGCCGGTTTTGTTCAATATCTTCATTAATGATCTGGAGGATGGTGTGGATTGCACCCCCAACAAGTTTGCGGATGACACTAAACTGGGAGGAGTGGTAGATACGCTGGAGGGTAGGGATAGGATACAGAGGGACCTAGACAAATTGGAGGATTGGGCCAAAAGAAGTCTGATGAGGTTCAACAAGGACAAGTGCAGAGTCCTGCACTTAGGACAGAAGAATCCAATGCACCGCTACAGACTAGGGACCGAATGGCTAGGCAGCAGTTCTGCAGAGAAGGACCTAGGGGTGACAGCGGACGAGCAGCTAGATAGGAGTCAGTGTGCCCTTGTTGCCAAGAAGGTCAATGGCATTTTGGGGTGTATAAGTAGGGGCATTGCCAGCAGATTGAGGGACATGATTGTTCCCCTCTATTCGACATTGGTGAGGCCTCATCTGGAGTACTGTGTCCAGTTTTGGGCCCCACACTACAAGAAGGATGTGGAGAAATTGGAGAGAGAGTCCAGCGAAGGGCAACAAAAATGATTAGGGGACTGGAACACATGAGTTATGAGGAGAGGCTGAGGGAGCTGGGATTGTTTAGTCTACGGAAGAGAAGAATGAGGGGGGATTTGATAGCTGCTTTTAACTACCTGGAAGGTGGATCCAAAGAGGATGGATCAAGACTATTCTCAGTGATAGCAATGGATCTAGACTATTCTCAGTGATAGCAGATGACAGAACGAGGAGTAATGGTCTCAAGTTGCAGTGGGGGAGGTTTAGGTTGGATATTAGGAAAAACTTTTTCACTAGGAGGGTGGTGAAACACTGGAATGCGTTACCTAGGAAGGTGGTGGAATCCCCTTCTTTAAAAGTTTTTAAGGTCAGGCTTGACAAAGCCCTGGCTGGGATGATTTAGTTGGGATTGGTCCTGCTCTGGGCAGGGGGTTGGCCTAGATGGCCTCCAGAGGTCCCTTCCGACTCTGTTATTCTATGATTCAATGAAGTCAGTGGAGCTATGCCAATTAACACAAGTTGAGGATCTGGCCCAGCATGCATACCGAAGTACTCTGTTTTAGGCAATTTTTTTCTGGACTTCGGAAAAACCCCCACCTGGGTTACAGAAAGTGGAAGTTCTTTATTTGTACTTTAACCAAGACAGGGATTAAATAACCCTTAAAGAAAAAAAAAATCTAGAAGTCTATATTTCATTCCTTGCATCTCTGAAAACTAAGTAAAATAAAATAAATAAATCTATAAAACTATATCCATTTACTCTTGGGTTGGTATTTCTAGTAACATTTTCATTTCAGTTATACCCCCCAAGAGATCATGAACACGGTTAGGCTGACAAGCGTTAATATATCAGCCTTCTTTATATTTCTCTGTGGCTTCAAAGCACAACAAATGCTTTGAAATCCATCTGGATTTGTTGTCGTCAAGAATTTCAAGTGAGTTGTTCATAAATTAAGTTATTTGACAGGACAGAAGTCGTGATAAACAAAGCAAAATCTGTAACAGCTTTGGGGTTTTACCATATAAGCAGCATTATTAATCTATTTTAACAGCTCTAGAAATTATTCTAATTTCTGACCCTTTGTGGGGTCATTACATATAGGAGTATATTGAATTCTGAAATCATATTTATGAAGTATCCTATTTGTCTAAGTAACAAAGCTCAATAATGATAATAATAATTCGAATACAAATAATAAAAAGATTCTAATACAATTCTGTCTTCATTGAGGAATTCCATTTTAATCACAATTGGGAGACTGTTCTTTTGTATGGTACTTTTGCTCCCAATCCCATTAAAAGTTCTCTATAAGCTGAAACACTTCCCATACTGCAGCATGGCCCCCACAAAAAGCTATACGGCAAGTGATAAAGAGACATCTTTATTAGGCTTCTGAGTTTTGGGGTTTTGTTTTTTCCAGTTTTGGTTTGCAATAACATTTATTTTTCTTTGTAACTCTAGTATAAAAGATACTACCACACACACAAATACAAGCAAATTCTGTACGCAGAGATAGGAGTGGAGGGAGATAAAATCTGTTTCTGTGAAATTTTATGTACCACTGCTTGGGAATTGGTACTGTCTCCTCTTTGGAGGAGAGTTTTTTTTTTTTTTAAATAAAGCATATGTCAAACTCCATTTATATACAATATATACATGCACACACACTTGTGTATGCACACATGTGAATCTGCATACACATTTTCTTTTATATAAGTTCATTTAATCATTTAAGGAGTCAATATGTTTTTCTTTATCAGAATACGTGACTCATTCCCATTAACGGAACACATGCATACAGAGAAAATAGACTTACCTGTTTGCAAATACTTCCCTGACCCAAATCAAATGGTAGAGTGCTGTACTTAACATCCACAAGACAGTTGTGAGTACAGTTATAAAAATGGCTTCCAATACTGGCTGCAGTTATTTCCATCTGCAATTGTGCATGCATTTAGTGGTTATCTGATTGCACATATAAGTTACTTCCCTTCCATCTTAATCGACTGCAATGGTATATGAAAATAACTGTGCCTACTGTTTTGCACTCACAAATATTATTGGCCGAGTTGAGGCCCAGCTATGCGGTGTCAGTATGATAAAACATGCAGTATAGGCTGCAATTAAAGTGCTGTATAGCTTTAGTTATCCACCCTGAACACACACCTCCTTACTCATCCTACTTATCACTTATTCTAACAGAGAATACGAATAATTGAAAAAAAATGGCACTGTATTATGGGAAGGTTTCCTTAGAACTGCCAGAGTCAGAATGGGGTAAAACAAAGCTGAAAACCCAAATCTTTTTCAGAACTATGCAACTCCTCACTTAAAGTCCTCCCAGTTAACGTTGTTACGGTGCTGATCAATTAGGGAACATACTCGTTTAAAGTTGTGCAATGTTCCCTCATAACTGGCAATCGCTTGCTTTGTCCACTGCTTTCAGGAAGAGCAGCCCATTGGAGCTAGCTGGTGGGGGCTTAGAACCAGGGTGGACAGGCAGCCCCCCACTGCCATGTGCTGCTCCTGCCCTCTGCCTTGCAGCTGCTCCCCAGAGCCTCCTGCTTGCTGTGTGGGGGGATGGGGAGGGCTAATGTCACGGTGTTCCCCTCCCACCTGCTCCTGCACCCCACTTACCCCTTCTCCATATAGGGCAGGGTGGGGACATAAATGGAGAGAGACAGAGAGAGCTTGGGGGCAGGAGCTGCTGCCTCAACTGCCTGATCCACTTAAAAGACAATGTACTTAAGAGTGCGGTCAGCATACTTAAAGGGGCAATGCACATCTCTCTCTCTCCCCCACACACAGGGTGTATGTCTCTGTCTGCCATGCTGCCTCCCCTCCCTCCATTCCTGCTGCCTTGTAGAGTGTGAGGCTACATTAACAACAATGTGTTAACCTTTGAGGGCTTAGCCAAAAGCTAGATCATTAGCAGGAAGGCATTCCCTGGGAAATATCCCACCCTCTAACTTCACCACCTCAACCAAGCTTCACAATCATCATTGCCATGTACAGTATTAAATTGTTTAAAACTTATACTGTGTGTAAAAAAAAAATTTCCCTGGAACTTAACCCTCCCCCCTTTACATTAATTCTTATGGGGAAATTGGATTTGCTTAATATTGTTTTGCTTAAAGTCACATTTTTCAGGAACATAACTAAAACGTTAAGCAAGGAGTTACCGTATTACGCTTCCAAAACCATCAGGCATGATTGTTGTATGACACCAGCGAGCCCATTGGTTTTATTCTTCCACCACACACTGAACTGTAACCTAACTGCATTTTAAGGCTACTCTACAGTCAGTAATGCAAGATTCTTACATTAAATGAAGACATAGATGGGGTTTGAAAGCTGTGGATGAAGAACACATTAAAATTTTAAACACTAAGCTATTGAGACCTGGAGACAACACATGCAGGGAAGCACATTATATTGACTTTGCTTCTGAATGTACTTTGTTGAAACAGTAAGGATTTCAGAATCTGGCCCTAAAAAGGGCACACCAACTACCCACATTTCTTAAGGAATAAATTGCTGTGCCAAGATTCAAGACATTGGGGAGGGAGGAGAGGAGATGGGCCTACTGTTTGCTGGCATATGTCTTGAACAGTGCTAGTGTTCGGAGCATAGCCACCTAGGGATGGCAGGGGGAAAGTGCTCTGATTTATTCTCTGAACAGAATCATTCTCTGGCTTTTTTAGAAGGTGAAAAATATGGAAAGGCATTCAAAAGAAAAATACGTTCCTAAGATTACACAAATACCACAGATGACACCAAAGAAGATTCAAACAGTGTATTTATAACCTTCGTAAAGATGAATTTTCTCTCTCAAATATATGAGAGAGAGGCATGAACTGCAAAATACTAGGCTGAATTTCTAACTCCCAAAAGTGCAGGAGCATTCAGATCTGGGTTTTGGTTCAGGCCCGCATCTGCTAGTGTCCGTGCACAACAGTACCGGTTTACAGAACTCAGCTATAATGAAAATCTATTTATAAGGGGAAAAGAAAGAAAAAGTAACTGTACAATCAGACCTTAAGTCCAACACTGTTTCAATATGCAAGACGTATTTGCAATGATAATGAACCTCCACCATTGTGAAGTTTCCTGTAAAACAAAAACAAAAAACCACAACACAAAAACGCTTCACTATAAAAGTATTCCACTAGATAGAAAACTGACTCTTTAAATATTGCCATATTCTATCCTCTGAACCATACTCTGATTAATACACCAAGGTCCATAATCATTCCCACAGAAATTATGTAACTGACATCCCAGTTTGAACAGGCAAAAAAAAAAAAAGTTGATTAAAGGATGCATTACTGACACTAACTAGCTATTAACAATGGAAATCAGCCCCAAATGGCAAATCGGTTTCAAAAGGGATAAGTTTTATGGTTAACATTGTACAAAAAGGGAACAGTAAAAGTAATGCTGAAAATGCAATGGAAATCCTGTGGAAACTGTCATGGCACATACATATTAATATTGAATGGCTTCATTGGGATTTTTTTTTCTATAAATACCAAAGGAATTAATAAAGATCAGCTCCCTCATTTTTAAAATGTTATGGTTTCACTGAACTGGAAAGGTAGTGTTTAAAGGGAAAATTATATACTACTGCAGGTGCAATATTAACAAGAAAGAAAAAATCTTTCTTTAAGAAACCATTTCAAGAACATAAGATCACAGACTAACCGTTACAAATGAGTTAAAAAAGCCACGCCCTTACCATGAATTCTTCGAGTGTCTGGTAGGTCTTTCCCCTGAACTCGCAGTAGTTCTTCCTCTCTTTGCACTGTGGGCAGCACTGACTGGTGTCTACATGAATACACCGTGGATGGAGTCTTGGGCACTCAGGTTGAATGCACAGAGGTCCCTCGTCAGTGCAAAGGCAGGGGCAAGCAGAGGGACCTGGAGTAAACTTCTCCCCGATAGCGTAAACGAAGCCACTCTCATCCACACAGCCTTTCCCACGGTAGTCTGGATAGGCATACTCCTCCGGAGGCTCAGGAGTAGTACTAGCAACAACTTCTGGGAGGGATGATTCTTCAGCGGCCTGAGGTTCCTCTGGAACACCATCCCTTTGCTCCTGTGCTTGAATGTTCCCAGATTTACTGCTTGTTCCCTGACTACTCCAAACCTGTTTTTGCTTAGTCCAAGATTCTTTGTTTGAAAAATTTCTGTTTCCTTTGCTCTTCCAATCTCTGGTGCCCTCTTCCCGCCCATTCCTTCCAATTTCATTCATTTTCCCTGGGCCTGTCTGACTCTGACTGTCCGGCCTGGTTGATGTATGATCCCTCTTTTCCTGGCTTGTTTTTATCTCCTGTTTGTCTGGAGCCTTGGCCAGTTTTTGCACAGGTATGGTGGAGCTACAGAGAGCAACCATGAGACAGCAGGTTACAAGAAGAGAACTAGAGAGAGCTCCAATTGCCATTGCAGTAGAGCTAGGCATCACCTACGGCATCCCAGAGGGACAAGAGATGCTGCATTCACATCAGAGAGAATCACTACGTAAATCCACAGTCCCTAGGAAGAGAACAATTAGGAACACTTCAGCTCACACATTTTTCACCTTGCATTTGTACCAATGCAACATCTCAAACGACATGCAACTTTGTTTGTCTTTTGTATAAATTATCAAAGATCTTGTGCTGCATCCCTCCCTCTACACTTTGCCTGTATGTTGTTTTATAGATAGCAAGTTGTTTGGGACAGTGACCTGTCTTCTTACATCTCTAAAAATGCTACACAAACTTAGTGAGGTATAATTAATAAGAGCTGGCATAAATCAGAGGGTTTTTAAAAATAAAAAAAAAAGACTGCTGTAAAGTGGATGTACCTAGAATCAAATGAAGCTCCTTAAATCACAGCAGACTCCAGAACAAACACCAACCATTCACTTCCATTTTCTGACTTCATGTATGATGATTTTCATTAATCTTTTATTCAGTCTGATAAGAGTTGTTTTAAAATAACTGCTAGTGAGCATTATTTAAAAAAAAAAAAAGTTCAAACATGTTATTAAAGCCAGCAAAGCCAAATAGATCTCTTTGCAATTTCTAACAGTATGCATATACTGCCTGTTTCTTCCTCTGGTTTACAACAGCAAAGCAAAATAGTTCAGGACTCTACAGCAGAGATTTATTTAAACCTAATGTTTCAGGAGTTTAGTAGAAGCCCTACCAACATAATTACCCCAGCTATTGATTTAAAATATATTTTAAAATTTTATGTTGTGGACAAAAAATGTGAGATGCTAGGTAAACATAAACAGCCTTTACAATTGTTTTCCAACTTTCTGTATAAAGTAACATTTGAGCTACCTTTGCACAAAGCCCTTTGAAAAAACCACCACCACCGATCAGAATATGCTTAGCCCTAGAATAAATGCACCTCTCAGCCTCTCTCACATGTAGTTCTGGCAGACATATCAGATATTGCACTTTGCTGTCTGCTTTCTATAGAGTTTCTCATTGACGAGGCAGGTTAAAAAAAAAACACACACACACAAAACTGATCCCCCACCACACACACACACACCCTGATTTCTGGGGGCTCCTGTAGCTTGCGGAAGGCAAGATAATATCTAAGTCAGTGAAAAGCAGAAAGCCACTTCTGCGTCTGGGAAACTGAGAAGAGATGGAGCAGGGGATAAGCAATTGCAAGACAACCGTTCATCATTCACCCTCCCCTCCTAGGGGGCTGCTCAAACTTTCCCATGGAAAGCAGACAGTGGGGGCTGACGAGCACCAGGCTAGCCCAGCACAACCTACCTTTGCTAAGCCCCTCTCCAGCCCCAGGAGCAGCAGCCAGCTCTCTGCCTCGGTGCCTGCGACTTCGGTGCCTGCGATTTCAGAGCCAGCCCTCCCCTTCTCCGCCTGGCACTTCACTCCTCCAGCCGCCCCGCTCTCCCCTCCCAAGCAGCCCTCCCTCCTCGTCCCAACTTTCCCCGGCTGGGGCGAGCCGGCAGGAGGCCAGCCTCGGGAGGGCGGGGAAAGGCGGGCGGGGGCAGCGCCCCGTCACCTACATGCACGCGAGCGTGAGCCCCGCGGACCGCGGCTTCAGCCCAGCAGCCGGCTCCCGGCGAGGAGAAGCCGCAGCTCCAGCTTGGCTCCCGTCCTCTGGCCACACGGGGGGGCGTGCGCGGAAGGGGGAAATCAGCTTCTCCGGGGACACGCACAGCGGCCACCGGCTCAGTCCTTCTGGGCTGCCCCCCCACTACTCCTCTAGCATCCTGGCGGGGAGCCGCCCCGAGCGTCACGCCGGACTCCGGGGCTCCCCGCAGCCCGCCTCCGCGGGGACTCTGGGCTCTCTCCGGCGCGGGGAGTCTCCCGGCCGCTCGCCCAGGCTCTGCTGTGGCAGCGGTGTCTGGCTGGCTGCAAAGCCCGGGCGAGGGAGGTAAGAAGCGAAACGCCGCCGGCCGAGCGGGAGCGGGAGCGGGAGCTCCGTGCGCAGCCCGCACTCGGCTCTGCTGGGGCCGCAGCGGGCCCCACCCCGCCCTGCTTCCTCGCGCGCCTCCCTTCAGCTCCCGAGTCCCGCCCGCACACACGCGCCCTCCTGGGATCTTACCTCCCCCTGCCCCTCGACCTCCCCTTCCGTCCTCTTTGCCATTGCTCGCAATTCCTCCCCGGGGCGCCGCCTCTCTTCGCCAGCCCCGGGGGGAAAGCGAGGCACTCCACCGAGCTCAGGACGGTTCTACCTGTCTGCAGCTGCCAGGGGAGTGGGAACGGTGGGGTGTGAATTTAAAGGGCAAGAGCTACTCCTGGATAACTCCAGGTATGGCCACTCTTATTCCAAACTAGTGGTGGCCACACAGGTGCAGTGAGTCCTGGCTGACTGCAGTTGTAAACAAGCCCTTTCACTGATGTAAAGCTGATGCAAATAAGGTAAGACTCAGGGCAGCACTCTCTCCTTTCCTTGCCAGTTCCTTCTGTCCCTCCTTCACTTTGCCTTTATTTATATTTTCTTTCTTTTTACTTTACAGAATTCGCTTCCCCCACCCTTTTTTTTTTGAAATTGGTATTTCACTCCTTCTTTCTACCATTCATTCCTCTCTGATTTTTTCTTCTCTCCACTTACCTTTCTCTCCTCTCTCCTAGTTTTTCCTGCTCTCTTCTTCTCTACCCTCCACCCATTTTCTCCTCCCCTTAGGTGACAGAACAATTTTTATAGTGGGGGTGATGAAAGCCATTCAACAAAACCATAAACCCTGTAAATGATGGAAACCACTTCAAACCAGGTGGTGCTGCCCTACCCCCAGCACCCCTAGTTCCAGCACCTATGCAATCCCCACTGAGATTCACAGTCCCTCCTGGGCTCAGCTGAGGCACCAAACAGAAATGACCTATTTCTGAGACTTCTGCCATCTATTTGCCAGGTCAAAGCCTTTCACAGGCAGACTCACCCATTGAGGGAGGAAAAAAATAAACAGGTACTTTGGTATACATAAAGCAGGTTGGATTCTCTCAAAAACAGACAGGAAACACAGTTGAGGTATTTCATGAAATTATGTACAGCTAGGTCGACACTCAAACCTGTGACAGTATAATGTCACTTAGGGGTTGTGATTCTTTGACTTTGATATTGGCAGAAAACCTGAGCATAGATGCAGTTATAGCAATGCAAAAGAACTTTGGGGCTTGTATCATTTATTTTGTTCGAGGAACAGCATAATCTATACCAGCAAGAGAACTCTTTGCCAAGTATAACGTACATCTCCACTAGGGGGGGTTGCTGGTATAGCTGTAGTGGCAAACTCTCAGAAGTGTAGAAAAGAACTATGACTTACCAATTCAACTTATTACCGGATGCACATTATAGTTTTGTCCCTACACATTTATGTCTGTTTCTTAAACAATTGTTACTTAAATATTTTAAACATAGAAAATGAGCAGAGCAATGCATTAAAGAAATGAAGGTAGAAACTGGTACGGCCAGAATGTTAGCACAATAACTCAGACAAAGTAAAGGGGAGAAAGTAAAAGCATTGTCTACACTACAGAGTTTTGTCAACAAAAGGCAGCTTTTCTCAACAAAATAGTGATGGTGTACATGCTACAATGCAACTTTTGGCAACAAAACAAAATAAAATCACCTCAGCGAGCGACATAGGGCTATTTATGGCAAAGATTAATCGAAAAGGTGTCATTGTAGATACCGTGCTTGGTTTTGTCACCAAGAGATGTCCCACAATGCCCATCCTGACCACGCTGGTTTGCAGTTCAAACTCCCCTGCAGCCAGGTGTGACACATGGCCAGAAAGGGTTAAGGACAGGGTTGCAAACTTTCTAATTGCACAAAACCAAACACCCTGGCCCCGCCCCATGCCCTGCCCCTTCTCTGAGGCCCTGGCCCTGCTCACTCCATCCCCTCTCCCTCTGTCACTCACTCTCCCCCACCCTCACTCACACATTTTCACCAGGCTGGGGCAGGGAGTTGGGGTGTGGGTGGGAGGGAGGGCCCCAGCTGGGGGTGCGAGCTCCAGGGTGGGGCCAGAAATTAGGGGTTCAGGGTGCAGGAGGGGGCTCCAGGCTGGGGCAGAGGGTTGGGGTGCAGGCTCTGAGGTGGGCCAGGGATGAAGGATTTGGGGTGCATGAGGGGGCTCCAAGCTGGGAGGTGGAGCTGAGGGAATCAGAGTGTGGACTGAGACAAGGGGTTTGGATGTGGGATGGGGTATGGGCTCGGCTGGGGATGTGGGCTCTAGGGTGGGTCCTTAAATGAGGGGTTTACTCAGCTCTGAGCTAAGGCAGGGAGTTGGGGTGCGGGAGAGGGTGTGGGCTCTGGCTAGCACTTACCTCAGGGGGGTTTCTTGGAAGCGGTGACATGTTCCTCAACTCCTAGGTGGAGGCGCAGCCAGGCAGCTCTGCACACTGCCTCCACTCACAGGAACCATCCCCACAGCTCCCATTGGCCGCAGTTCCTGGCCAATGGGAGCTGCAGAGCTGGCACTCAAGGCAGGGGCAGCGCACGGAGCACCCCTGGATGCACCTCCACCTAGGAGCCAAGGGACTTGTTGCCACTTCTGGGGAGCTGCGCGAAGCCAGATAGGAAGCCTGCCAGCCCCACCAACTGGACTTTTAATGACCTGGTCAACAGTGCTGACTGGAGCCGCTAGGGTCCCTTTTTGACTGGGCGTTCCGGTCAAAAACCAGACACCTGGCAATGCTAGTTAAGCATCCTGTAGGATAAATGACCCAAATTCAAACTTTAGGGACATATTGTGTGTTTACATATATATTGTTAGAGGTTAATAGTGTAACCAAATGTTTTCTGCCTATGCTGTATTCTGTTAATTCAGAGATCAAAAGGAGATCTTAACATTTAAATGAACTGTAAATATAGTGATATCTCTGTATTGATCTCTTTTTGAATGTATAGCAAATCACTTGTAAATAATGGAAAATAGGCAATTGCCTTATGTTAATCCATGTAGCTAATTACCATGATGCTTTGGAAAGGGGTCTACTTCAAAGTCCTGATGATTACCTATTGTTCGCCTAAGGACTCCGAGCTGTCAAGAGAAGGCCTGGAACTGTATAAAAAAAACCATTGGGTCCTGATCCTTTTTATCTCAGATCTGCTTGATGCTTTATGCAAGGGAAGCTTAAAAGTCGTAAGACTGAGATCTCCAGTCCCACCTGGATCACCCTGCATATCAACATTAGACTGAATCTATGGACTAATTCTAAGAACTTTTTGTAACTCCAAAGTTTACCATCTCCACTATGAAACTGATCTCAGAACTGTACTCATGTCTGTAATGTATACTGATCTTTTAACCAATACTCTCTCTCCTTTTTTTAAAAATAAATTTTAGTTTAATTAATAAGGATTGGCTATAAATATGTATTTAGATAAGAGCTGAAATATTCATTAACTTGGGAGGTGGTGTGTCCGATCCTTTGGGATTGGTAAAACTTTGATATTTGACTTGGGTGTCTGGGTGGAAGCCCAAGGCTGGCTTACCATAAGGGAACTGTTTATTGGCTTCTATGCAACCAATAAGATATTGTAGAAGTTGTTTTGTGCTGGTTTTCTAAATCTAAGTATCGGAATATCCCCCAGCTTTGGGGTTTGCCCTAATTGAGTAACCTCAGTGTGGCTCCCCTGGGACTCTGTCACACCAGGTAAACAAGCATCCATCCCTCCCCCTTTAAAAGCCCCGGGGATTTTTGAAATTCCACTTCCTGTTTGCTTGGTATGGAGAGCTCACAACGCATCTTCCCAGCTGATCATGGCACCTCCACACGGCAAATGCTCTCCCACATGGAGCACAGCTAAGTTGCTGGGTCTGCTCAGTATATGGGGAGAGGAGGCTGTCCAGTCCCAGCTATGCTCCAGCCATTGGAATTTTGATACCTACAGGCAGATTTCTCGCAGCTTGTGTGAAAAGGGCGATGACTGGGACAGGGTGCGGTACAGAGCATAGGTGCCGACTTTTAGTTTTCCCCAGGGGTGCTCCAACGCTGCTCCACTCCTTCTCCAAGGCCCTGCCTTGCTCCGCCTCTTCCTTCCCCTCCTCCCCGAGGACTCCACCCACTCACTGCTCTACACCTTCCCTAAGCTGCCAAATAGCTGTTCAGCAGTGGCCACTGATCAGCTGTAGTTGGTGGGTGCTGAGCACCCACTATTTTTTTTCCATGAATGCTCCAACCCTGGAGCACCCATGGAGGTGGCGCCTGTGGAACAGAGTGAAGATAAAGTAGCTGATACAGGCATACCAGAAAGCAAGGGAGGCGAACCGTTGCTCCACTGCTACGCCAAAGACCTGCTGCTTCTATAAGGAGGTGGACGCTATCCTCGGCAGCGACACCACTTCCACCGCCAAGAGCCCCTTGGATACTTCGGTGGGACTGGAAATGGCAGAAAGTGGACCTAACCCACAAGACGAAGTCGTGGATGAGGAGGTGGAGTTGGAGGACAATGTGGAGCGCATAGCAGGGTTGCCCAATAGGGCAGTGAGTCAGGAACTCTTCACCACTCCAGAGGTGTCCAGCCAGTCCCAGCAGTCCCTCTCCGGTGAGCAAGAAGCCGGAGAGGAGACGCCGGTAAGTGATCTCTTTCTATTAATGCTGCTCGGTTATATGACATACAGCTGTTCTTTGTTTTGTATACTGTAAGACTGGATGAAGGGATAGAAATGTGGAAGACAAGCTGGGTTTGAGTGTGCTCCAAATTCCCCTGTAAAGATAAGCTGTGCGGTGGAACAGTGTGTTGATGCACAGAGAGATTACACAGGAATCCTCCAGAGAGGTCTCAAGGAATCTTTCCTGGAGGTACTTGCTAATCCTCTGCCGAAGATTCCTTGGCAGAGCTGCTTTGTTCCTTCCCCCATTGCAGGAAACTTTTCCACGCCACTCAGTAATCACTTATGCAGGGACCAAAGTGGCACACAGACGAGCAGCATAAGGACTGGGTCTGAAACCACAAGCATGCAGTAGATGCACCCTTGCTTACCCTCAGGAGTGAAATATCTGCTTCAGTGACCCCTGCCTGCAGAAAATGGTGCCGAATTTACAATATTGTCTCTAGTCACCTGCATCACTACCGTTGAATCACCCCCGATCACTTTTTACCCCAGCTTCAACAACCCCCACCCACCAGGCAGAACTCACCATGTTTAGGGTGTTAGCCAAGATGTGTGCTTGCTGAAGATCAGTGAGAAAGTGCTTGGTATATAACAAGAGGTATATTTTTTACTGTAATGATTCAATGCTGTGCATGAACTAACAGTCATGCTTCTGTGTATTGTTTCTTGTGATTCTGCAGACGTGGCCTTCAGGGGAACCCCTTACACACCGCTGGAGCGCCTCCGCCTGATAATTAAGCGACCAAGGCAGAGCAAGGGGGACGTGTTCCGGGAGGTGCTGCAATCCTCTGAGGAAGAAAAAAAGGGAACACAGGGAATGGAGAGAAATGGAAAGGCTGGACAGAAAAGAAAATCAGGAGATTGTTCAAAAGGCCACTGAGTGGATGATAAAAGTAATGGAGCAGCAAACAGAGATGCTAAAGTCCCTAATCATGCTACAGTCAGAACAGATTCTTGCTTGCCTCCCCCTGCAGCCCATTCAGAACTGTTTTCCATGCCCACCCCAAACTCCTCCCACACATTCCTTTCAACTTTCCAGAACTTCTCAATTTCCCATTCAATCCACCCCTTCGAACAGCTTCCAAAATGATAGCTGGATTTACGCTCAGCTTTAAGACCCTTCCCTTCACTGGTACCTCCCTTCCCACTGAGCCTTTGTGTGTGTGTGTTAATTGGTGTTTAATAAAAACAAAGTCTCTGAAAGATAGCGAATCTTTATTTGTGTCCTACAAATTGTGATAGCGGCTGGTAATAAAACATATACATGCAGTTTAATCATTCGCTTACTGAAAATCCCGGTCAGTAATCATCACATATGTTAGAGAAACAAACCAAACTAAAGTGAATGAAGATGGCAGATTGCTGTATACAAACACACATTACTGGTTCTCATTCTCAAAATGTTGCCTCAAAGTCTCCCTGATTCAAATTGTCCCTTGTTGTACCCCTCTAATGGCCCTGGTATCTGACTACTGAAAATCAGCAGCCAGGCAATCTGCCTCAGCATTCTGCTCTGAGAAAATGTTTTGCCCTTAGCCTCACAAAGATTATGGAGCATGCAGCAGGCAGCTATGACCATGGGAATGTTTTCCTCACTGAGATCTAACCTGCCATCAAGGCATCTCCAGCATGCTTTTAATCTGCCAAACGCACATTCTGCACCTACTCAGCCTATCATTAAAGCTCTCTTTGCTGGTGTCCAGGTTTCCCGTGTAAGGCTTTATGTGCCATGGGCGTAAGGGGTATGCGGGGTCTCCCGGGATCACTATGAGCATTTGAACATCCTCCACTGTAATCTTCTAGTCTAAAAAGAAAGTCCCTGCTTGCAGCTTTCTGTACAGGCCAGTGTTCCTGAAGATTCGTGCGTCATGCACCTTCTTGAACCACCCCACACTGATATCAACAAAACACCCACGGTGATCCACAAGCACCTGCAATGCCATGCAGAAGTACTCCTTTCTATTGATGCACTCCGTTGCAAGATGATCTAGGGCCAAAACTGGAATATTCCATTAGGGAAGCCCATTTCTGCAAAGCCATCCACTACTTCATGCACATTGCCGAGAGTCATGGTCCTTCAGAGCAGGGTGCAATTAATGGCCCTGCACGCTTGCATTAAAGCTGCCCCGGCAGTTGACCTCTGACCTCCAAACTGATTCACAACTTACCAGTAGCAGTCTGGACTCACCAGCTTCCACACAGTAACAGCCGCAAGCTTCTTCACCGAGAGGGCTGCTCTCACTTTGGTGTCCTTGTGTGTGAACTCACAGAGGTCGGAGGCAAACAACCAGGCCCCAGCAGTGACCTCTGGACGCTTCACCAGGAACAGCATTATAGCTCTTATCTGGGCTACACCTGGCTGTGACCAGCTCCGGGAAAGCAACAGCTCCAGGCTCACCGGGCCCTTGGAGGCAGGGAGGTTGGGCAAACAAAGAGGTAGACTCAGGGCTCCGCACACAGTTCCAGGTAGGTGGCTTTGCACGTCCAAAAGTTCTGTTGCCACTGCTCGTCATCCCATACCTGTATAACAATGTGATCCCACCACTCAGTGCTTGTTTCCTGAGCCCAAAAGCGATGGTCCACCATGTTCAGCTGCTCCATGAATGCCAAAAGTAATCTGGTGTAGTTTCTTTCCATGGTACACAGCAGGTCAGGCAATTCTGATTCCTGTTCAGATAGCAAGCTCATTATACTATGTGACCATCTGTGAAGTGTTAACAAAAGTTACCATAACAGTAAAGAGCTGTGCGGGATCCATCCTTTCAGACAGAGATGGCGGGGACACAGTAAACCGGGGCCATTGAAAAATGCCATGAAACGCAGTCAGAAGCCAATAGAATGCTGGGATAGAAAACCATGCATCATGGGACGTTGAGCCCACACCCAAGATGTGCTGCCATCCACTCTACCTTCCCAGAACTCCTAGTGGCAGAAGGCGATGAGTAGCACAGTGGGATAGCTACCCACAGTGCACTGCTCTTACTGTCGATGATACACCACCAAGTGTGGACGCGCTCTGCCGACAAAGGGAGTGTAGTGTGAACATGCAATAGCAATATTATTGCACTCTTTGATCATTGACATAACTTTGGTCGACAAAACTCTGTAGTATAGTCAAGGCCTTACTCACATCTATATGTCTTTAACAAGCTCAGCAAGCTCTTCCATATACACGTAGGGCCAGATTTTCAAAAGTGCTCAGCACCCACGACTGAGGCTGCATTTTTTGAAGAGCTCAATGTAGACACCTAAACTGGTCAGATTTACAAAAGTGTTCTCATTTAGGTGGCAGCACTGCAGCAGCAAAACTCAGGAGAGCCCACTGAGAGCAATGAAAGCTGTTCGGTGACGAACACTTCTGCAAATCTTGCCACTTCACATTTAGATGCCTAAATGGACACTGAATTTTCAGAATTGATCAGTCACTTGTTTAAGTGCCTAAATGGGAGTAGCTAGGCCAGATTCACAAAGAAGCTTAGGTGTGGCAATGCTCAGCATCACCACACTTAACTTTTAGGCACCTAGAAAATCACTGGGTTCACAAATGGGGAGAGATGGGCACCTCAGAATGGGAGTAACAAAAGCCAGCATGCTGGACAGAACTCTACCTAAACTAACCAATGTAACTCTGCCAAGGCGAGGGGTGTGTGGCAAGCCCTGGACATGATTACTGGATTGGGCCCCACAGGCAAGTTAGGTGGAGGAATGCCCATCTTTCGCCAGTTTGTTCATCACTTTTGGGTCTAGCTGTCCAGATGCCTGGCACGAGGCTACAGTGCGCATACTCAGAAGCCAAAACATAGGTGCCTAGTGAACTTTTACTGCAAAAATCTAAGTGTCAAGTGAGTTTAGGCACTTACAGGGTTCAGTGGCTGCTGAGCAGGGGTTTTGTGAATCTCAGTCGGGCCTGATTCTGGGAATTGGCCCCTAAAGTGTTAGTTAGATACCTAATTCTTTTTATAAATCAAGCCCACTCTTTTGGAAATCTGGACCTTAAGCTCTCCAAGAACAGAGAGGCAATTCACATCTCATCAGGCAGGTATGGGACAACCCCAGCCCAGCCTCACAGGAACAAAGGACGCTGGCCTAGGGAGCAACCAAATAATCTGTTAGACTCTCCAGGGAGTCACCCCCTTCCTTTGGTCAGTTTGGAACTGTGATGAGGGAACGCTCAGGGGACTCTGAAGGGGGCGGGAGGGAGGGGCAAAGCCAAGAGGGAAGAAAGGACATGATAAAAGGGAGAGACATTTGCCATGCTCTCTCTCTTCCACCTACATCTACATCTGCAGCAGTGCATTTGGTTTGAAGTGTCAGAGGCTCCCCTTGGGATAACAAGCCTGGTACATATCAATTTCTTTGTTAAATTGACAAACTCATATAAGCTTGCAGCATTCAGCCGGCATAAGTGGACACTGCAAGATGGAGGTTCCTGGGTTTGTATCTGGGACTGGAGTTATTGGCTAGTGTCATTTGGTTGCAAGTAGCTGGGAGCAGTTTACATGCCAGAGTCTGTGCGTGAACTGCCCAGCAGTGGAGGTTCTCAGTACACAGCAGAGCAGGGTAAGGCTGGCTCCCAGAGTCAAAGACTGGAGTGACCTAGCAAATCACTGGTCCAGATAACACCAGAGGGGAACATCACAGTCTCACCATAAAAAAAGATGGAAACATGACAGTCCTATAGCAGTAGCAAAACCCAGGACTTCTTAACCTCTCAACATTAACATTTTAAAGCTAAACACCATCTTTTCGTTACCAACAAGATTTGTTAATAGAGTTCATTCTCTGGTTATCCAGATTTATAAGTGTTTTTAAGTGGTGGATGCTGCACTGACATTGGAGTCATCACCTTGTAAAGCTGAGATCAGATCTCTTTGATTAATATGATAGTAGTGAAGCACACAGCGTATTGTACTTGCTCGGGCGAATGACTTACATGGAAGAAATGTGTTTCCTACCCAGCAATTTGAGCGTTGGGTTTGCAAAACAGAGAACACAGTGACTTCCAGGCCAATTTTTAATCAGTTTCTTAATGTGAATTTAGGTCACATTAATAGCCCTGGAGAATGAAGCCCTCCATTTATTCATAGAACAGGTACAACACAAGAAACAGATGTCTAAGCTTTCCCACTCATCTCTACCAAAGTGATCTAGTGGGAACAGATAATTCCTCTGGCCGAGAGCATAGTCTTCATTCCCATTCAGTATTTGTCTGCATCAGAAAGTTGTGCTGACTTAACTAAAGGTGTGATTTAAAATCTGATTTAGTTAATCCAACGCAATTCCCTGTTTGGACACACTTATTTTGGTTTAGCTTAAGTTTATTAGGAATTGGTTTAAGCGAAACCAAAAATAAACCAAACTGCAAAACAAATGTCTATGTAGGGGTTTGCAAAAACTGATTTACATTGAACCAGTTCAACTTTCTCATTTAGACAAAGCCTGAAGTAGCCAATGAGGGTGTCAGTTCTGATTGGTATTTTTGTTCTGTAGATCAGTGGTTTTCAAACTAGGGGCGCCACTTGTTCAGGGAAAGCCCTTGGCGGGCCGGGCCAGTTTGTTTACCTGCTGTGTCCACAGGTTCGGCCGATCACAGTGCCCACTGGCCGCAGTTCGCAGCTCCAGGCCAGTTCGCAGCTGCAGGAAGGGCGGCCAGCACATCTCTCAGCCCGCGCCACTTCCCGCAGCCCCCATTGGCCTGGAGAGGCAAACCGCGGCCAGTGGGAACCATGATCGGCTGAACCTGCAGACGCGGCAGGTAAACAAACTGGCTCGGCCCGCCAGGGGCTTTCCCTGAACAAGCGGCACCCCTAGTTTGAGAACCAGTGCTGTAGATACTTGAGCCAGTCAATGGACTAGTTAAGTAAACATATAAGCGTTCTGTTGGATCAGGGCCCAATTGCTCAGCACCTAATAGTATGGAGCTCTTGAATACCAAGTTTAAAGATGCCCTTAAACCTCTATACAGATCTCATAGACAGGATGAAACATTTGCCAAGGTTGTCCGTCATCATTATCAGTAAGAAAATAATAGTAATTCTAATAATAAAATACTCAGTACCATGTTATGTTATACAGCAAGTTTCATATGTAGATTTCAGAATACACAAAGATGAGTAAGTTCATTTTATAGATGGGTAAACCGAGGCACAAAGTGGTTATATGGTTTGTACCCAATAACCATTCGATAGCTCCCACACAACTTGGACCTTAGAACCTATTTTATTGAGACAAGAAATGTTAGTCAGGATACGAGAGTCTAAACATCCCATGTATACACTGTGCAGCCACACCAATAGATTATTTTATGGTTTACAGGAGAAATGCAGGTTTTATTGCTTTCAGTGCACATAGCACAAGAGGTCTGGTTCAGCACAATCCTTGTAACAGTTTGGTATTTTTACTGCTGCAGAAAGAAGAAACACTTTCCCTTAATTGATTGTTGCTGCAGGACATATGGGGTTTCTATTCTTGCATCTGTGTGATGAAACACTCTAGGAGATAGTGTTAGGAACGCAGTAATGAATACCAGATGCCCAGATGCTTGACGAGTTGAGGACTGGCCATACACCTAGGCGATGTAAGAATTCAGTGTTTCCAGCTCTTGCAATTTAATCACGAGCCATGTGATATTTTGGTGTTTTTCTTACAGTTGCAGCTCAAAGATTCATGTAATTCTATGTGAATTTCAGATAACTTTTATTATTTTTAAGGACAAGTTTCCAACCCTTGTGGCTGTGAAGAAAAAACTCAAAAGTGATCCAAGTTCACACTAAAGGTTCAGAAACCAGAAGACAAAGAAAAACCTCCCAAATTGTTATTTGTTTTTAAATCTCATGATTTGTAAGACAATGTCATGATTTTGGGAGGCCCATGTCAGGATTTTTGAATGATGGCTTGGCAATACTGGATAATCTCATATGTATAAGTGGCAAAGCTCAGCTGTAAGCATGACCCAGGAAAGGTAATTTTGAACTGAATTGACATTCTTCCATAATTAACTTTTTAAATTCTACTGCGAATAGTTTGGTTGCACTGACGTGAGGCATCTCATAATTCCATTTACATCAACACTTGACTAGAAGTAAATAAGGATGTATATTTAAGGATCCACAATTCTATGTTGGTACCAAAGTCACCTCCCAGACTAGTATAGGACTAGAATAAAAGTTTCCTTTTGGAACAAGATTATGAGTAAAACTTGAATTCTACTGATTTATTACCTCTCGAAAATTGTAACATCCAATATTGAGTTAAATTTTTGACACTGTGAACACTTATCTAATCATCTTTATTTTGCCTTCTGTAATTTCTTATTTGCTTTAAAAGTTATTTTGGCTAATGAAACTCAACAATTTATAGTAATTCTCCAGTCCACACTTTAGTTAAAGAACATAGATCTAAAAACCCTGAGAATCCTAGAATACGTAATTACATTATTTAACCGATATGCATTTTATAACCTAATCCCTCTCACAACTGTATCAGTTTAAAATAATTAATTTCCAATTGCTTTTTAAAATTAGAGTTAGGCTACGATTTGACATTAACTGTAGCTATGAACATAGCTGCTACTACAATTCCATCAAAAGCCACACAAGAGTGTCCAATCAGGCCCCTAAAAGAAATCTGTAATCACTTTAATGTCTAATGAGGAAAGTAATTGCTTAAACTAAGTAAAGTCCCATTTTTTTCTGAGCCTGTGGTGCTGAATTGTTCCTATAGACTCTGATTTACAGAGATTCTGAGCTCCCACTGAAGTCAATCGGGATTGCGGGTGCTCAGCACCTCTGTAAATCTGTGAGTTCACTAGGAAAAAAGATGTATTAACCTGAGGTAAAATCCTAGGCAATTTGTAGTTTACATACAAGTGAGCAGGTCAAATTAAAGACTAGACTCCCACATACTCCTTACCTAGGACTTTACCCCAATGTAGTTAACTCAAGTTAAGAATGTGACAGCTTCCCTCACTGGTGACTGAACCGGGGACCTGTAGACCCAAAACCATCAACTGCTACAACTTGAGCTAACGAGCCAGGTCTCTATAGCTGGAGGCTGTAACAACACTTATACTTTGTAGATCAGCACATTGGGGAATCTGTAACACAAACACACTATTGGATTATAAGAACACATCTTTTCTTCCTAGTGAAGACAACACCTTACAGAATGGAGGTAAATGTACCTACTGTTTAAGAGTAGCCTTTCTGATGACTTCCAATACATTTCAATAAAAATATACATTTTAAAATACCATTGAATGAGATGAAGGGAAACAATCTCCTCTCCTCACATATGCTTTTTTCACCGGAGCCTGTTCTTAAAAACAGAAAAGATTATACTTGCTATTGAAAAAAAAACCAAAAACACAACATCTGAAGATTTTAAACAAACCATTACTGCTGCTGAACAAATCAACTAAGAACTGCAGATGGAAAAGAAAATGCCCTTGTGCAGTGGTAAAAAGCTAACAGAAGTTCACTGTGTCTGTGGTTAGTCTCTTGTTGTGGTAACAATGGGATTTCTTTGACAGGATGACTCATACTGTTGATAGAAGGGAGGTTTAATAATGTTTTCACAGTCTTTTTCACTCTTAGACACAAGACACACTACCTGTCTTGTTTCCTGATGTTAATTTTACATTGAACTTTAGCATTCATATTGTGCAACTCTACAGAAATATTATTTTTAAAAAAATATTTTTTCAGATACGATTGTTGACATAATTTGTGCTGCAGAGTTGAATACCGAAGACAATGATCCACCGGTTTGACATACATGTAACACAAATTAATTGTCCCTGACATTGGAGGAAATCACTGAAACTGATGCTGAAGGTACATTAACTCTTGGTGCCAAAAACATCACAGGATCAAGATGCTGAGTAAATATGTAACTGTTCTTATTTTCTTGTTAGTGGTCAGAAAATAGAGTGTATTAATTAGTAATGTCGCATTTGGTGACTGGGCTTGTGGTAAATGTATTTCACACACTGCCATTGCTGAGATTCAAGCCTTCTTTGTCTTGGTCATTCACAGCAGTTCCACCAGGTGAAACAAAAATAAGTCCGCCTTGCTTGAGCCATTAAGATTTTATTTAGGTGGAGAATTTTCAATGCAGTCACACTTGTCTTTGTGACATTGTCAGTTAACCCTGGAACAGGGGCTCCTGAAGCGAAGGAAGTGGCTACTGATGCCACAGAGCAGTAGGGCTGTCAATGTTGCTAACTCAAGTGCAACTATCAACAATGACTGGGCTTTTGGTAAGAAATCCCTATTACAATCAATATATTTGAAATGTAGAAAATATCCAAAAATATTTATATAAAGTGATATTCTATTGTTTAACAGTGCGATTAATGTCACAATTAATTTTTTTAATCACTGGACAGCCCTAGTAATGATATATAAAAAAGTGTGAGATTGTTGCTTTGGTGGGGCAGTGCCCCAATACCCCCCATACACGAGCTGCCACTGGGTGTGGGCCTCATTCTGCTCTCACTTTCCCCAGTATGAATTCAGGAGTACCCTACTAAAGTCAGTGAATTTAAATCCATGTAAGTGAGAGGAGAATCAGCCATGGAGGCTCAAACTTCGGTAAAATAAATGAGGCGGAAAAAGCTTTAATAGGTGTGACTGGAGGAGCAAGTGACAGAGCCTTAGAAAAAGGTACCAAGGTCAACTTTTCTCTTTCCCTCAGACCCAGGCCTGTTCCTAGAGCAGACCAGCTCCTCGACTCATGACAAAAACACAATATTCTTCTTCTGTGTTCCTTTCACATGCCTCCATTAGGGTGTGTGCCTATGAAGATAGAGCAAAAGAAATACACAGAAACCAGCTTGCAGTCATAATCTTTGTTGGTTGTATCCATTCCTCTAGGAAGTAGCTCATTTATTTTTTCTAAGGTCATGTCTATCATTCCCAAACCTGAGCCATTCTTTTTGGGTGACAGATCTGAGGAACTGTCCCAAATTGAGGTGTCATTAGAGGAGGTTTTGGAACAAATTGATAAACTAAACATAATAAGTCTCCAGGACCTGATGGTATTCACCCAAGAATTCTGAAGGAACTCAAATGTGAAATTGCAGGACTACTAACTGTCATCTGTAACCTATCATTTAAATCAGCTTCTGTATCAAATGACTGGAGGATAGCTAGTGTGACACCAATTTTTAAAAAGGGCTCCAGAGGTGACCCTGGCAACTACAGGCCAGTAAGCCTCACTTCAGTATCGGGCAAAGTGGCTGAAACTATCGTAAAGAACAAAATTGTCAGACACATAGATGAACATAATTTCTTGGGAAATAGTCAACATGGTTTTTGTAAAGGGAAATAATGCCTCACCAATTTACTAGAATTCTTTGAGGGGGTCAACAAGCATGCGGACAAAGGAGATCCAGTGGATATAATGTATTCAGATTTTCAGAAAGCCTTTGACAAGGTCCCCCACCAAAGGCTCTTAAACAAAATAAGCAGTCATGGGATAAATAAATGTAAACAATCTTGCTTGACAAGGTCCCTCACCAAAGGCTGAACAAGAAGTAGGTCTGAGTGGACTTGTAGGCTCTAAAATTTATATTGTTTTGTTTTTGAGTGCAGTTATGTAACAAAAAACATCTACATTTGTAAGTTACACTTTCAAGATAAAGGGATTGCACTACAGTACTTGTATGAGGTGAATTGAAAAATATTTCTTTTATCATTTTACAGTGCAAATATTTGTAATAAAAATAATACAAAGTGAGCACTGTATACTTTGTATTCTGTATTGTAATAGAAATCAATATATTTGAAAATATAGAAAAACATCAAAAATATTTAATAAAGTTCAATTGGTATTCTAATCATGATTAACTTTTTTGAGTTAATGGCATGAGTTAGCTATGATTAATCGACAGCCTTAATAATTACACACACACACGCGCGTGCATGCAAGTGCATCTGACACAAACACAACAAATCTATCATGGCCATAAGCTGTCTTTCTGCTGTCCCTGTGGCACCTGTTCAGTAATGATTGACAATATTTGAGTCGGGAAAGTGCTGCAGGGATTTCAGCGGGGCTTGGAGTTCTGGATTCACTGCCCAAACCACAGGCTGCTGTGATCAAAGAGCGCTCTAACAGGTTGTACTCTAATTGCCCGTGTAGACTGCCTGGCACCTTGTACAGCATGCCAGCAGGGTCTTCACAGGGTAGTTAGAGTGCAACACATTTGCATGCTTCACAGTCACTGCAGCCAGTGGCTTACCCCATAAGCAAAGGAACCAAGCTCAAGAACATTTGGATCCCACAGAGAATCTCCATCAGCAGTAGGTTTGGTGAGAAAACCTCCGGGAAGGCAAAGAACATCACCTCAAACCAAACAGGGGCTTGACTCCCTTCTCCCGCAGTGCCCAGTGGCCTCAGCCCTATGACTGTTGCAACCATCGCTTGAAACAGGGGCTTGACTCTTCTGCAGCTCTACCTATCTCAAAGTTCACCAGCCACCACTCCCCACCCCCATCTTTCTGTTCCACACACACATACTTCTTTCTTGTAGCCTCCAAAAGAGAAGAATTAACGACCTTTTCTGCCTCTATAAAATGGGAGAACACAAACTAAATGAACATTGGGTGAGATTTTGCCACATTTAGGGATTTTTTTTGTGAGGATCTCTCAGCTTTTCTCCCAAGATACCCATATGGAGTTTCCACCACCTCTGCTTCCCCTATTAGCAGTGTTCATGGTACTGATCACAAAGAGTATGTCTACACTACGAAATTAGGTCAAATTTATAGAAGTCTTTTTTTAGAAATCGTTTTTATATATTCGACTGTGTGTGTCCCCACACAAAATGCTCTAAGTGCATTAACTCGGCGGAGCGCTTCCACAGTACCGAGGCTAGTGTCAACTTCCGGAGTGTTGCACTGTGGGTAGCTATCCCACAGTTCCTGCAGTCTCCGCCACCCATTGGAATTCTGGGTTGAGATCCCAATGCCTGGTGGGGCAAAAAACCTTGTCGCGGGTGGTTCTGGGTACACATCGTCAGGCCCTCCCTCCGTGAAAGCAATGGCAGACAATCATTTTGCACCTTTTTTCCTGAGTTACCTGTGCAGACACCATACCACGGCAAGCATGGAGCCCGCTCAGCTCACTGTCTCCATACGTCTCCTGGGTGCTGGCAGATGTGGGACTGCATTGCTACACAGCAGCAGCAACCCATTGCCTTGTGGCAGCAGACGGTGCAAGAGGCCTGAAAAGCATTGTCATCATATCCGAGGTGCTCCTGGCCACCTCGTTAAGGTCAGTCAGGAGCACCTGGGCAGACATGGGCGCAGGAACTAAATTAGGAGTGACTCGACCAGGTCATTCTCTTTAGTCCTTCAGGCAGTCCTATTGTACCATCTTATGGTGAGCAGGCAGGAGATGAGGATGGCTAGCAGTCCTATTGCACCATCTTCTGCTGAGCAGCCAGGAGATGTGGATGGCTTGCCATCCTACTGCACCGTCTGCTACCAGCCAAAGATGTAAAAGATAGATGGAGTGGATCAAAACAAGAAATAGACCAGATTTGTTTTGTATTCATTTGCTCCCCCCTCCCTCCATGAAATCAACGGCCGACAATTGTTTTGGTGAGGTCTGCCTGGGGCACCTTGAAAACTTTAATGGAGATTCAGTCCTGCTTGAAATAGCAGAGGGAGGGATAGCTTAGTGGGTTGAGCATTGGCCTGTTAAACCCAGGGTTTTGAGTTCAATCCTTGAGGGGGCCATTCTGTGTGACAGTTGTTTTTGTCTCTCCTTGATGTAAAGCCACCCCCTTTGTTGATTTTAATTCCCTGTAAGCCAACCCTGTAAGCCATGTTGTCAGTCGCCCCTCCCTCCGTCAGAGCAACGGCAGACTTTTTTGTTCCGCGCCTTTTTTCTGTGCAGATGCCATACCATGGCAAACATGGAGCCTGCTCAGATCACTTTGGCAATTAGGAGCACATTAAACACCACGCACATTATCCAGCAGTATATGCAGCACCAGAACCTGGCAAAGCGAACCCAGGCGAGGCGGCGACGTCAACACGGTGACGAGAGTGATGAGGACATGGACACAGACTTCTCTCAAAACACGGGCCCTGGCAATGTGGGCATCATGGTGCTAATGGAGCAGGTTCATGCAGTAGAATGCTGATTCTGGGCCTGGGAAACAAGCACAGACTGGTGGGACCGCATAGTGTTGCAGGTCTGGGCCGATTCCCAGTGGCTGCAAAACTTTCGCATGTGTAAGGGCACTTTCATGGAACTTTGTGACTTGCTTTCCCCTGCCCTGAGGCACAAGAATAACAAGATGAGAGCAGCCCTCACAGTTGAGAAGCGAGTGGCAATAGCCCTGTGGAAGCTTGCAATGCCAGACAGCTACCGGTCAGTCGGGAATCAATTTGGAGTGGGCAAATCTACTGTGGGGACTGCTATGATGCAAGTAGCCAACACAATCAAAGATCTGCTGATATCAAGGGTAGTGACCCTGGGAAATGTGCAGGTCATAGTGGATGGCTTTGCTGCAATCGGATTCCCTAACTGTGGTGGGGCCATAGACGGAACCCATATCCCTATCTTGGCACCGGAGCACCAAGCCGGCGAGTACATAAACCGCAAGGGGTACTTTTCAATAGTGCTGCAAGCACTGGTGGACCACAAGGAACATTTCACCAACATCAATGTGGGATGGCCGGGAAAGGTACATGATGTTCGCATCTTCAGGAACTCTGATCTGTTTCAAAAGCTGCCGGAAGGGACTTTATTCCCCGACCAGAAAATAACCGTTGGGGATGTTGAAATGCCTATAGTTATCCTTGGGGACCCAGCCTACCCCTTAATGCCACGCTCATGAAGCCGTACACAGGCAGCCTGGACAGTAGTCAGGAGCTGTTCAACTACAGGCTGAGCAAGTGCAGAATGGTGGTAGAATGTGCATTTGGATGTTTAAAGGCGCGCTGGTGCAGTTTACTGACTCGCTTAGACCTCAGCGAAACCAATATCCCCACTGTTATTACTGCTTGCTGTGCGCTCCACAATATCTGTGAGAGTAAGGGGGAGATATTTATAGTGGGGTGGGAGGTTTAGGCAAATCGCCTGGCCGCTGATTACGTGCAGCCAGACACCAGGGCAGTTAGAAGAGCACAGGAGGGCGCAATGCACATCAGAGAAGCTTTCAAAACCAGTTTCTTGACTGGCCAGGCTACGGTGTGAAAGTTCTGTTTGTTTCTCCTTGATGAAACCCCCCTCCCCTTGGTTCACTCTACTTCCCTGTAAGCTAACCACCCTCCCCTCCTCCCTTCGATCATCGCTTGCAGAGGCAATAAAGTCATTGTTGTTTCACATTCATGCATTCTTTATTAATTCATCACACAAATAGGGGGATAACTGCCAAGGTAGCCCGGGAGGGGAGGTGGAGGAGAGAAGCACCAGGAGGGGTGGTGGAGGAGGGCCACACAGCTCTTTAAAAGTTTAAAACTTTAAAACTTATTGAATGCCAGCCTTCTGTTGCTTGGGCAATCCTCTGGGGTGGAGTGGCTGGGTGGCCGGAGGCCCACCCACCGCATTCTTGGGCGTCTGGGTGAGGAGGCTATGGAACTTGGGGAGAAGGGTGGTTGGTTACACAGGGGCTGTAGCGGCGGTCTGTGCTCCAGCCTTTCCTGCAGCTCAACCATATGCTGGAGATTATTAGTTTGATCCTCCAGCAGCTTCAGCATTGAATCCTGCCTCCTCTAATCATGCTGCCGCCACCTTTCAGCTTCAGCCCGCCACTTACTCTCTTCAGCCCGCCACCTCTCCTCCCGGTTATTTCGTGCTTTCCTGCACTCTGACATTGTCTGCCTCCACGCATTTGTCTACGCTCTGTCAGTGTGGGAGGACAGCATGAGCGCAGAGAATATTTCATCACGAGTGCATTTTTTTGCCTTCTAATTTTCACTAGCCTCTGGGAAGGAGAAGATCCTGTGATCCGTGAAACACATGCAGCTGGTGGAGGGAAAAAAAAAGGGACAGTGGTATTTAAAAGACACAAAGAACAATGGGTATATTCTTTCACAGTAAACCTTGCTGTTAACATTACATACATAGCACACGTGTTTTCATTCCAAGGTCGCATTTTGCCTCCCCGCACCACGTGGCTAGCCCCTTCCCCTCCCCTAACAGCAGGGAACATTTCTGTTCAGCCACAGGCAAACAGCCCAGCAGGAACAGGCACCTCTGAATGTCCCCTTAAGAAAAGCACCCTATTTCAACCAGGTGACCATGAATGATTTCACTCTCCTGAGGATAACACAGAGAGATAAGAATGGATGTTGTTTGAACACCAACAACCATACACTGCAATGCTTTGTTCTACAATGATTCCCGACTATGTGCTACTGGCCTGGAGTGGTAAAGTGTCCTACTATGGTCAACGGAATAAGGCTGCCTTCCCCAGAAACCTTTTGCAAAGGCTTTGGAAGTACATCCAGGAGAGCCACGAATGCCAGGGCAAATTAATCATTAAACCTGCTTGCTTTTAAACCATGTATACTATTTTCAAAGGTACACTCACCAGAGGTCCCTTCTCTGCCTGGCGGGTCCGGGAGGCAGCCTTGGGTGGGTTTGGGGGGTTCTGGCTCCAGGTCCAGGGCGAGAAACAGTTCCTGGCTGTCGGGAAAACCGGTTTCTCCGCTTGCTTGCTGTGGGCTATCTACGACATCATCATCAATCATCATCATCATCTTCCTCGTCCGCAAAACCTGCTTCTGTGTTGCCTCCATCTCCACTGAAGGAGTCAAACAACACGGCTGGGGTAGTAGTGGCTGAACCCCCTAAAATGGCATGCAGCTCATCATAGAAGCAGCATGTTTGGGGTTCTGACCCGGAGCGGCCGTTTACCTCTCTGGTTTTCTGATAGGCTTGCCTCAGCTCCTTAAGTTTCACATGGCACTGCTTTGGATCCCTGTTATGACCTCTGTCCTTCATGCCCTGGGAAATTTTGACAAATGTTTTGGCATTTCGAAAACTGGAACGGAGTTCTGATAGCACGGATTCCTCTCCCCATACAGCGATCAGATCCCGTACCTCCCGTTCGGTCCATGCTGGAGCTCTTTTGCGATTCTGGGACTCCATCATGGTCACCTCTGCTGATGAGCTCTGCTTGGTCACCTCTGCTGATGAGCTCTGGCCAGCGTGGCAAGCTGCAGGTGACCAAGCAAACAGGAAATTGAAATTCAAAAGTTTGCAGGCCTTTTCCTGTCTACTTGGCCAGTGCATCTGAGTTGAGAGTGCTGTCCAGAGCAGTCACAATAGAGCACTCTGGGATAGCTCCCGGAGGCCAATACCGTCTAATTGCATCCACAGTACCCCAAATTCGACCCAGCAAGGCCGATTTCAGCGCTAATCCCCTTGTCGGGGGTGGAGTAAGGAAATCGATTTTAAGAGCCCTTTAAGTCGAAAAAAGGGCTTCGTTCTGTGGATGGGTGCAGGGTTAAATAGATTTAATGCTGCTAAATTCGACCTCAACTCCTAGTGTAGACCAGGGCAAAGAGAGGACTCAGCAGATTTTACTCTTTGATCCCCCGTCTCATGTGAATCAAAAGTTTCAGTTTTGCAAAGCAAAAGTAAAAACATGACTGCACCAGCAAAGAACAGTTTATCCTCTCTTCTTCCTAGGTGGCTGGTGAAATGGCACACCATCGTCAATTTTGCTCCATCAGTGGGGGTCCCCCACATCCCATTTGTTACTTGAGCAGTCACACTGCATGTTATAAAGAAGTTCAGGAAATATTCCTGAACAGTCTCTCTAGTTTCCCTGAAGTGAGATCGTACATGTGGAGAGGTGTGAAGGCTTTTTTGTTTAAAAACGTCATTTGGCACATTGCAATAAGTTGGCTTTACTTATCTCTGGGGATTTTATCTTGTCATGTTTAGCATGTTTATGACTTTAACATTGTCTGTGACATGCTTACGGGGCTGGAACAGAAAGAGGCCATCAAAATAACATTCATTATTATGATTGGTTTAACAATCTTTTAAAGTGAATTCAGTGCTTATGATGTTCTTCATCAAAGTTATTTAATCTATTCTACACCTCAGTGTCGCATCTGTAAAATGGGGTAATAATATTTCCCTGGCTCTTACAGGTGCTGTGATGATAAAATTCATTACTGATTGCATGGTGCTCAGATACGAGGTTGATGAGGGCAATTTAAATGCCTATTATAGAAAGACAATATGGTCACCACTCTGATTCTGAACAACAGATAAATAAGCCAGGTGTGAAATGTAACTGGTGTGCCTTTGTTGTCAATATAATGATCAATACATTCTTAAAGCTGTAAAATTCATCCTCTCTTGCAAAAAGAGTGCATCAGCTTTACAAGTAGTCAGTATCATTCAATGGAATTTACCCTACAGAATTGGTGGGATTTTAAGGCTCAGACTCTAGGTGTAGATAAATAGAAATTTGCTGCCATACATTTCCCTCCTGTGAATTTATTTCTGCTTCTTTGCTCTGTAATGGCTGCTAAACAGCTCAAGCTTACCATAATATTGTACAAAATAATTTGTCCAGTGCCTATTTTTCAAGCCATTGATAAAGCTGCAGCAAAACCTCCCAGCACAACATGTTTCCACGAGCCCCTGAGAACTGAGACTACTGTTTAACTTACACAGTTCTCATTGCATCTGTGCCTATGCTAATGAAGAAAGATTCTTCTCTCATGTTTTTTATTGTTGTTGTTTTTTTAAGGTAACTGCTGATGCAGAGCAAGCAGCAAGAGCACTGAGAGTGTTTAGGAATCACTTATAAATAGCAGCTGTCAGGGAACTACATAGTTCCAGGAATTGACAATAGGCTGAGGAGACTTTCAGTCTTAAAACTCAATCCTGCAAGCATCAGCTATCAGGCTCAGTGCTTTGTACCGTGAATAGCTCAACTGATATCAGGGGGGCTATTCATGGCAATAGGATCCTGCCTACGAGAACACATTTGCAGGAATGGGTCACTAGATAGCTGGTTTGAATCCAGGCAGGAGGACAGTGTCCAAAAAGTTGTTAATTAGAAGTAACTCCATAGAGCTGCACAAGTTTAAAACTGGTGGGATTGGCATCAGGCCTAGGACTACAGTATCAATTTCAATCTGGCACCTTTCAGTAACCATATATTGAGACATGCAAGTTATAGCAGCTGTTGACGAGGCCATGAACTAGGAACAGATTGTTTTGAACACCATAGTCTATGTTTAATTTTTCTAATCATTATTATTTTCATTACGCTTCTGTTGCACTCAGGAAACAACACAGCTACGACTGATATATCATAGATGAGAAAAGGATGCCATCCCCATGAATGAGATATGGTGAGAAAGTCCTAAATCACAAAGGAAACTCGCTTAAATCCTATAAAATATGTTCTCTTATAAAATTTGCCAGTAATTCATAAAAGAAAAAAAAAGTAGTGACATTGGATCCAAAAACCTTTCACTTACAAGAAATGAAGGTTAAAAGTAGCCCAATTCATCCATTTAACAATGTGATGGAAAGAATTTTTTACACCCCTGAGAGGAGTACAAATTTGTACTCTTCAAAAACAAAAGCACAATTTTGCCAAAAAAAAAAAAAAAGAAAAAAAAAAAAAGAAGAAGAAGCCAAACAACAACCTTGTGTAAAACAGGAAAAAAAGACCACCACATAACAGGAAAACATAGATCCTGCATGAGTGAATTGATCATACTTGTCAGAATTTCCCGATTCCCTAGAATTTCCCATGAGTGATGCCTTGTCTGAAACATGTTCTTATAAAGCTAAACAAATTATCCTTCTCAAAAATTGCACTCCAATATATTTGCTATTCAGCATGTTACCTCGTGTTTCTAAAAAACCTGTTTGATGCCACTAGTTATAGTAAGAGATTATTAAATGGCTGGTGAAAAAACACAAGATTTATAGTGAAAGAACAACAAGGAGTCTAGTGGCACCTTAAAGACTAACAGATTTATTTGGGCATAAGCTTTTTCATTTTCGTATTTTCCCAAATAAATCTGTTAATCTTTAAATTGCCACCAGACTCCTTATTGTTTTTGTGGATACAGACTAACACACTACCCCCTGATAGTGAAAGAAAAATCCCTTAGAATACATGGACTATATCTTAATAGACATTGACTCCTGGACCACTTTCTCATTTATGATCTTGTTGGTACCCAGGCCTCCCATTCACATCTCAGTCACCTCACATCAGCTATTGCAATTACATACCAGGAAAATTAATCTACAGACAAGTATTGAATGTATTTTAGCTATCTTTTAATGGTATTTAGCAGGGGAGAGAGAGTTAGCTACATGCGACTAATGGAGTTAGTTCTCCAATGATCACAGAAAGAGAGTCACTGTTTTAGAAAGTTAGGTATTTCTGAGGAACTGGGTTGTGCAGAAGGCTAGTATTAGGCTATGGAACCTTTCACAGATTGGGCCTAGTTTTGAAACAGCGCGCTGTCACCAGTGACTAGCCTATGTGAAATAAATTGCTGGTCTCAGTCCAGTTCCCAGTGGATAAATATCCATTTCACATAGACCAGCACTAACTGGCATCCATAATGATAGTCAGGGATTCAATTGGCATTGAAATTAGAACTGCCCTTTCACTTTTAGAGGGAGTCTCACCCACGCTGAGGCATACTCATTCAGTGTGGTGGGAAGCTGACCTATTCTGCAGATTAAAAGGATTTCACTCTGCAGGCTGTCAGTCTGGCATATTTCACTGGCACTAAATCCATAACAGCGTTTAATTAAAAGGAAAGCTGTATAGGATAGAGCGTTAATGGTCCACGAAGAATCCCTTCTTAGTAGCTCACAGCCCTAAATTTTCATTGTACAGCAGCTGAAAATGTACCACCTCTTGCCTGCAACAAATGGAGAAAAAACAAAGTGTAAAGACCTCTTGGGACGTTTCACAGTTTCCTACAACAAAACAGATCTCCACTCAGAACAGCAATGTATAGACTGATACATATTCCTGGAGAGCCCAGTGCTAAAACAAAGTGCAATAAAAGGAAAGGATTCACATTTGAATGCTTATTGATAACTAAATTAATAAATCAGTGTACTCCAATCAGAAAGTTTCAGTCCTGACAGTGGAAACAATTCAAACTAAACAATCCCTTGTGATCCCTCCTTAGCAGAATAGTTCCTCCCTCCCCCACTGCATACAAAAGAGAGGGGGGAAACTATTGCCATTTTGATCTGGGTAATATTGAAAGCAGCTGATTAATTTCAAATAAGAAGTCTCACACCCTGAAGTGAGGGAACCATGCATCATGGAGAAAGGATCAGATCAAAATGGCAGAGCTTTGTTACAAACTGAAGAAACACACAACTGGGAAGCCAGTTGGGTGACCAGATACCAAGTGTGAAAAATAGGTACAGGCAGTGGGGGTAATAGGCACCTGTGACTCTGCACCCCATATTCTTCATAGAAATATTGTTACCATATGAATATGGCATAACTAAGATATGTTTTATGCAAGATAGGTCATGTGAGGTATCGTTGGAAAGGTTATGAGCTACTGAATGTGTTTATCCAATTTGTACGCATGTATAATTTCTGTAACTGAGATTAGGAATATTGACTATGTAACAATTACAACTGTGTGTGTATTTGGGGGAATGCCCACCAGGCAGTAGGCAATCAGCCTGAATGGGCCATTAAGATGAACAATAAGACTTGAAAGATATTAATCTCCTGCCTTCCTGAGAAGCTTCTGGGGTTGCTGCTTTGACACTACAGGGTCAGGTGATTGGGTCACCTTGTACTAGACCCCCATCTTGGGCTTTCAGTGTTTTCTTCATTAAGAGTGGGTGGGGGGGGGTCAGACTGGGAAACAAAAGATTCCCGCCTTATATAAATTCTATTTAAGACTGGGAAGTAAGTCAGTCAGGACTCTTCTCCATTGCCTCCTCATCAAAGAAGGAAGATTGCTATAAACACCTGAAGGGAAAGGAAGGGGCTGAGTCCAGGCTGAGACAGGGGTTCAGTCTGTAAAGAGAAATAACTGGAACTCTAAAGCTACAGAAACTCTGCAACCTGCCTAAAACAACACTGAGGGTGAGAAATTACATTTTATAACCTGTTTCTTGAGTGTATTAAGCTTAGTGTGCTTGTTTTGTTTTATTTGCTCAGTAATCTGCTTTGTTCTGTTTGATATCCCTTATAATCACTTACAATTTACCTTTTGTTGTTAATGAACTTATTTCTTGTTTATTTCAAAACCCAGTTTGTGCAATTCATATCGGGGGTGGGAGGGGCAGCAAAAAGCAATACACATCTCTCTCCACATTGAGGGAGAGGGTGAATTTTTATGAGCTTGTGCTGTACAGATCTTTCTATACAGTGCAAGACATTATTATTTTGGTTCGTACCCCAAAGGAGGTGTGCACATGAGTGCTGGCCATTCTCCTAGCTAAGTCCTCCCCCATAGAGCTGATTTCAGTCTGTGTCTGCAGCTGGGTCTGGCCTTACTTGTGGTGCTGGAGAAGGCTTGAGAGCCTAGCACAGCAAGAACAGGGAGAGGAAACCCAGTTTGGTGGAAAGGTTGGGCTCAGTGACACCCCAGCACATCAGGTGGCATCCCAGAAGAGGGATTTGACCCATCACGACACCTATAAAAGGAAAAACCCCAAATATCAGGATTGTCTCTATAAAATCCGGACATCTGGTCATGCTAGAAGCCAGACAGGGAATAAGAAAGGATCAACATCTTTTCACCTAGAAAAATGCAATGATGTAATATTAAGTAGCAGGTTTGGGTTTTATCCTGGTCAGCAGGTCCCTGCGTGAAGTGAAGGTGCTTTCAGGGGGAGAAAAACACCTCAGGAGGCCTCATCTTATAGTCCTGAAACAGGCAAAATAACAGAGGTAAATTCTGAGTTACATATCTAAGATGGCCTTACACCACTTTTGCAGCTTCTTGGTCCTGGGTTGCTCCAAGGCCCTCAGCACAACAAACATGACTCCAGGTCTAAGTTATTGCAGCTTCTTGGAAGCGTCCTATGGGCTGTAGCATGGCCCAGAACTGCTTCATTGCTGAGTGTGATGGCCCTTGCTCTGACATGTCCCCCACCCCCAAGTCCCATCCCCTGCATGGGGTCCTCAGAGGACAGCTTTAAGCTTCTGCAGTGTCTGTGCAAGGGAACCCTCTCATACCCAGAACAAGGAGCTTTTAGAGCCCCTTTATACCACTCTAGGCTCTTTTATGCCGCATACATTTTCACCTGTTGGGCTGAAAATTCCCATAGTTTCACCTGTTCATCTCTGCCTGCAAGTTTCTCAGACTTGAGGAAATCACAGTTCAACAGTTTTTAAGAATGAAAAAAAGTACTTTCCTATGCTAAAAAAATTGTCATGACCTGTATTTGAGCAGCCTTACAGCTGAAATGGGTAGAGGCACGGAAAGAGTTCTCCCTGAGGATTGCACGTTCCATTGAAAATTGGGATTTTGATTTGACAGTCAACAGACTTTGAAAATTGCACACTGAGCACGTTCAGCAGCATAAGCAACTGTTTTTGCATTCCATTTAGAAAGCATGCAGATAAGGAAGGCTGGGATTTTCAAAGGGGTCTCGGAGTTATGCACCCAAATCCCACTGATTTTCTTCAGGCTCCTTTGAAAATATCAGCACAGAGAAAATGTTGTGCATGTATGGGAGAATAACCTAGCTGGTTATTGTAAAAACACAGGCAACATGTCCTGGGTTGAGGTGTAGGATCTGCAGAAGCCATACTCTCAGTCCCCGCAGGCTTTGTAAGGGGATTGAAAGAAGATGTCCATGTCAGAAGTAGAAGCAATGCTTCTCTCCTCCCCATCCTATATACACAGCAGGTGAACTCCTAAATTTCTACGAACCTGATGCATAGAAAATGTTATTCACTTGCTGAGATTTGTACGGATGCTGGTAGAAACCATATTGAAAAATGTGCAATGTTAACACACAAAGCTTTATATGCTCATTGGCAGAATTCTTCTGCTGTACATAACTATAGGCCCAGTGAAGAAATGATTAGACATCAACCCACTTCTCAGTTTCAGGATTCCCTTCTTCTCTCAAACATCCAGAGTAATTCTGCTGTCTTCAGAAGAGTTACTCTGGGTTTACGTTGGTAAAACAGACCATACTTTGGCCCTATAGAGATATAGCCACTCTCAGAAACTCATTTAAAAAAAATAAAGCGATGCGCAAAGGGGTCGAGGAAAGGCTCTCTTTCTAAGGTGAGGGGTGGAGGAGTGTCCTGGATTAACCCTTTGTGAGGTGTGAAGGAACAGGGAGAGAGATTCTTGCACACTTTGTTAAGGTACTAAAACGGGGAATCCCACTCTGGTCCACCTTAGAAATACTGCACCCGGGGAAGATACAGAGCTCCTAAAAGATCTATAGGATTGGGGCTACCTATGAGGATCTCCAAAGGCTCCAGAAAAAGGTCTCCCTCCTAAAGATCTAATGTTTGTGGGAAAGGGCATTCTTGTTGTGTCCAGTCAAAGGATTATGCAACTGGAGCACTTGGTTGCCTTTATTTTATTTTATTTGCCCACTAGACAGCAGAGCTTTGAAGTCATGGAGAATGGAATTCCTTTTTATACTTCCTTTTTTTGCCTTCAAGAGGGCAGAGCAAAGGTTGCATTTCCTTATTTTTGAGTGCTTCATTGTGTAACCATAATGGTCTCTTAAATTGACTACCACTTGGAATATGCACATAGTTCAGCATATATGTGCACACCTATAACACACTCACTCAGAGTATAGATACAAAACTCTGAACAGACTATTGCAGATCTGCTTCAGTTCTGAACACACTGCCAAGTCTGCTTTTGTTCTATTCCAATTTGTCTAAATTTTATTTCCTCTACAGAAGATTAAAAACTGCACATACTGACTCATGTCTCTTTAGCAACCTCTGGGGAGTTTAATAGTGCTAAGAATTTCACTGAGCCTCTGAGTCATGGGAACTAGAGACCAAGGAGTGTGAAAAAGCACTAGTTAGCTCATATCTCTCAACGTACTAGAAGACATACATAATGAAGATAGAGGGCAACAGAACTCTGAGTACAGGGATATCATAGAGGTTAAGTAAAGCAACAGCCTCATCACGAGCACTTCAGAGGTTATTTTGACAGAAAAATACATTTTTGTAATCAATAAATTTTTCCTTTCCCCTATCTAAACATGTATTTTGTCTGTTTTAAAGAGGATAATTTATTCTAGGGAGAGGTCCTGTCCATTAGGAAATACTACTCATTGCTCAAGATCTCATTTGCCTAGTGCAAGTTAGCTACTGTATTTTGTTATTTCTCAAAATATTGAAATCTTTAACTTCTTGGGCCCTCTTTAATTTGGAATCTTCTGTCAGGTTTGATGACACCAAATATATTTAGTTTTTGTTTGTGCATTCAGATTTAATATTCTCATGTTGTTTGAACTGAAATTATCTCATTGCTGAATATTTCTATTTAAAGATGTATATGGAATGAAGATCTACACATTATCTCCTCTTTTCTATGGTTATCTTATCTTTTTTAGTCCTCCTGCCCTTACATAATGTTTCATCTCCAGTGACTGCTTCGCTATACAAAAACATTTTACTTATTTAAAATGAATGAGGAAATATGTTCCAATTCTGAACCAGCATGAAATAGTGAACCTTATTTTATGCAATACTAGCCATGTTGCAGCACTGTATCACATAGATGTCAATCTCATATGGAATAAACAATCTAATCTATTTATAAACCACTGATCATCATAGTACCTAGGCACTAATGACTACTTATTGCTATACCAGTGGTGCACGTGGTATTATAATGCAAGGAAGCCGATTGCTGTATTGCTTGTCTCCCTATGCAATGTATAGAAACAAACCTATAATCATCTGCGACTTCACAGTTGTGACTATGCTATAGCTTGCAGCCCTTTGGAATTTCTTAGGACAATAGGAATTGCCCTGTTCCAAAACACAAGTCCTTACACGCCAATGGATAATCTCCTTTATGTCTCTGCAGTTTAGGGTCTATGAAGCACAGTTGAGTAGTTCTTGATTCCATCCAGTAGATGGTAATGATAGGTATACATAGTAACCAGTTCTTTATGTAAACCTTCTGCTAGGTGGTATCAGCAGCAACAGGGACTGGGTTCAAATTGCTAGAGGTCCCTTTACAATTATCACATGCACAAGTCTCCAAGCAGAATTTCTGGGATCACTAAATATCTTCCCTGAGCCTCCTAACAGGTATTAGTTCCCCACTGACAAACACTGAGTCTTAATGAGGAAAACTTTATTGGAGGAAAGGGAACACAGTGTCAACTTCGGCGAGGGGAACAATAGATCTACATGAATAATAAATGAAACACTCTCCCACTGGTAACTTTGGCAGTAGTCAGTCAACTCAGTTCTCCATACACCAGTGTGAACATCCAATAGGCAAGCGTCCCTATACCATGTCATTTCCCTCTTCTCCACACACCAAACGCCACTTACAGTTTGGTGTTAGTGGGTAACAGTCCCAGAGTCCTGAGGGGCACTCAGGCAGGCCTTTTTTCCATCCCTTGGGAAAGTGCTGCTTCGCCTGACCTGAGGCTACACCACCTAAATCAGCTATAGCAATTTCAGCTTTATTGGTGCTGAGTAGGAGGGGCCTCACTGGAGTTTGCCCAGCTCTGCTGTTGTCTTTTGTGACTTCAGTGATGAGCCCTTCTGCATTGCATTTCACCAAGGAGCTGCCATCTCTCATCAAAGAGTCCTCCCAATGGAGAAGAAATGATAGCATCTAATATGCGTTTGCGTGCATATTTAAGAAAACTCTTTCTCGGAAACAGTACAGAGACAGCACTATGGAATATCAAAAGAGATGTCCTGAGTCAACACACTTTCTGAGCTGCCATACTATTTCATGTGTTTCTGCACTATTGCATTGTCTATTTTAATGAATTACAATAAACTTAAATGTCCACAAGATGGTACTATATAGGAAAGCATATAACTGAATTGTGTGTAAATTGTCACAATTTAAGTATTCAGTGTCTTTGGGTTTTATCATAGTCCCACATGCTGTAAAAAGTATTTCGACATGAATTCACAGCCTGATTTATCTTCCCTTGAACCCTTTTTGGAGTTGCGGCCCACAGTTTTACCTTGCAAAGGAGATGTTCTCACATAAGAGAAAGAAAGAAAGGAGACGTTACTTATCTGTACAGTAACTGGAGTTCTTCTAGATGTTTTGTCCCTATGGGTGTTCCATTTTAGGTGCATGCACCCACATGTTCACCTTTGGTCACAGATTTTTCTTTAGTAGTGTCCACAGTACTGTAGTGTCCGTACCTGCATCCTACACATCATCCTGCTCCAAACCAAGAGTGTGAGAAGGGTCCCTGAAGAGGGACCCGGATGAGGGGGAGAAAGGAGTTGAAGGGTATAACGCAGTCTGATGAAGTTACTGTGACAGTGCGCCCCATAAGGCTTTATGGAAATATGCTTATGAATATATAGATATGACATAACTGGAATATGTTTTATGCTACCTATGCCATGTAACATCTCTCTATAAAGGTTACGATCTACTGAATCTATTCATCCTATTTGCATGCATGTATCATTTTTGTATTCGAAGTTATGAATATTGGCTGTGTAGTTGCTTGATTTTTAAGTAGCCTTACTAAAGCATTTGGTCAGCTTCTTGAGAAGGGAATGTGCATGTTAAGTGCCCAATCAAGAAGCAATTAATGGACAATGGATCTTGGAAGGGTCCAATCCACATAAGAAGTCTACATGAGGCCATTCAAGCTAGCATGTGAGCTATGGCTGCTACCTGTAACTTCTGAGTCATGCGTGGACATGTGACTTGCCCATGTCACTCCAAAACTCCATCTTGCAGCTGGACTTTGTATACAAGAGAGGAGGAGGTCTCCACCCACAAGAGAAAGTCTATTTAAGCCTGTGGGAGACCCCTCCATTTTGTCTTCAGCTGGCTAAAGAGATAGCCTCTCCACCCCCAAGGGTACCTAAAGGAAACTGGAAGAAAGGACAGTAACTACAGGGGGTGTGAGTGATTGCTGGACCCAGACTAGAAGGAGACTAGTCTGTAAAAGGAAGTTTACTGGAATTCCTCTAAGGGTGAGGTTTTTATCTGTATTAATTTTTCTTAGACATAGACTTGCGTGTTCTATTTTATTTTGCTTGATAATTCATTTTATTCTGTCTGCTATTACTTGGAACCATTTAAATCCTACTTTCTGTATTTAATAAAACCACTTTTTACTTATTAATTAACCCAGAGTATGTATTAATACCTGAGGGGGTGGGAGGAAAACAGCTGTGCATCTCTCTATATCAGTGTTATAGAGGGTGAACAATTTATAAGCTTTATATAGGGTAAAATGGATTTATTTGGGGTTTGGACCCCATTGGGAGTTGGGCATCTGAGTGTTTAAAGACAGGAATACTTCTTAAGCTGCTTTCAGTTTAAGCCTACAGCTATTAGGGGATGTGGTTCAGACCTGGATCTGGGTTTGCAGTAGGCTAACGGGTCTCGCTCAAACCCGGCAGGGCACTGAAGTCCTAAGCTGCCAGGGCAGGAAAGCAGGGACAGAAGTAGTCTTGGCAAATCAGTTGGCAGCCCCAAGGGGGTTTCTGTGATCCAACCCATCACAGTTACTTCCAATATCCATCTGTCTAATGTGATGAGCTTCTAAGAAGGTGTGAAATGGGAGATGCAATTCCCATAAGTTGAATGGAGGGCAGGATAATGAAGCTTAAGATCCATGGAGTGAGGCAAGTTGTGGCCCTCAACCAAATGGTCAAAATGGCTGCTTGGATGAGGTGTGGTGGTAGAAGATAATAGCTTCTTGAGGTCCCAGGAACTCTTTCTTGGTGGTTCAATCAGTTTCTGGGAGGTGAAAAATTGAGCCACAATTTGTGAGCTGCATCAAGAGAGATTTCCAAGATCCATTTTTGTTACAGATGGTCAATAAATAGTGAAAACCTTGAATAGTTAATGTAATCATATTTTATCAATGGGGCACGATAGTTAAGGCTAAGATTTGTCATGGATATTTTTTAGTAAAATTCACAGACAGGTCACAAACAAAAAAGAAAAATTCATGCATGACTTTTACTAAAAATATCCCTGACAAAACGGGGATCTGCAGGTCACCATGTTGTCTGAAATGTGGCAGATGCACAGGAGCTAGAAGCTGCCTGCAGCCTCTGGGGGCTGTGGGGAACCCTCCCGCCTGCAGCTTTGGGGGCCCATGTTGGATGGGAGCATAGGGGTTCCCCCGCAGCAGCCAGGAGCTGCAGGAATCCCCGCCACCCATAGCGGCCAGCAGCTTGGGGGTTCCCCTGCCGCCAATGATGCTGGGAGCTTGGGGCTTCCCCTGCTGTAGCCACCTGCAAACTTGGGGGTTCACCGACCACTGGCAATTCTGGGGGCCCCCACTGCCCATGGTGGCCAGGAGCTTGGAGGTTCCTCCACCTCCAGCAGCTCCAGAGGTCCCCGGGGGTTCCCCTGCCGCCCATGTTGGCTTGGAGCTCCTGACCACCGCAGGCTGAAGTCACGAATCTGTGACTTCCAGTGACCTCCATGACTAAATCATAGCCTTAACAATAGTAACTCAGAATTGTAACACAGGCGAGGATCAGCTCTTGTGGAGAGAAGATATAGGCACCTGAACTCTGTCATGAGAGATAGATCTGTATTGGTGTTATCTATTCCTCTTGTTGACCACGTCAACCACCACAGTGTTGGGTGTGGGATGAGGAAAAAAAATGCTATTTGAAGCCCTTGGCCAGAAAACAGATTTTTTTTTGTCAGCCCTCTTGCATATGGGTGGAAAGATGGTGGGTATCTGCCAGATGTTAATGGCTGGTGACAAGAAGGCACCATTAATAGCCAGCTTGCCTTGAGTGTGAAGGATATTCACTGTGGAATGCTGGGGATCCTGGACTTCCTCAAGGGGAATTTGTAGTGTTTTGGCCACCGCTTCATGAAGTCCTGAAATACCTTTAAAAATCAATTGTGTAGGATGGTGGATGGGGCATGGCACCTTCATTAGAGGATGATGAGGATTTATTGGTTTCTGCAACAAAACCTTGGTTCTTGGTTCCTCATCCTCTGCAAAGTTTCCTTGAGAAGGCGGAGCTTCCTGAGGAAGAAGCTCTCAGTGTACCAGAGGCTGGTCCTCTTTACGGGCCCTTTTATGTGAAGGCACTCTGTAGGGGGCCTAAGGGTTCCATAATGCCCAATGTGGCGGGGCACCTGGAAAGGGAGTGGGACACCAAATGTATTAGTGCCAGAATTGGCAATGAGAATGGCCACTTGTTCCTGAAGTCTCCTCATTAGGGTATGCCACAGGGGACAGAGGTTGGAAAGGAAAGGTGGTCAAATCCTGCACAGAGATTCATTCCCCTTCATTGGGATCAGTGCTGGTGGTCATATAGGTAGGAGGTGGCATCCTTGTCGGTACCAGTGGTCAAGATTTGGGTGGGGGGGACACGGCAGTACTGATTGATAGGTTGGTGCAGGAGAATGTGCGTGTAACAGGAAGAGAATCTTCTCCACATCTCTCAGAAGAGAGGAATCAGGATCCTCTGTAACATGGAGGTCCTCATGGGAAAGGAATGACATCGGTATTTGTGACCCCGACAGTACCTCCTTGAGCTGAGTCAAGTCAAGTGATACTAGGCATGTTACACATGAATGGCCTTCATGCGCCTTATGCCCATGGCCCCAAAGGGTGCCAGTGGTTTCTTTAAGGAGTCCCTGTGTCTGGAAGGCTCCGAAGGTACTGAGGCTGCTGCTGAGCAGGAATTGTTGGCCAAGAGACTTCTCAGTGCGCAAAATTCTAGAAGACTTTTTTTGATGGCACTCAATGAACCAGGCACCTCAGAGCAGGACTTGTCAGCAGACTGAGATCTCTTAGAACATTTGGAGGTCTCTGAAGTTGCTTCTTGTTCATAGAATATCAGGGTTGGAGGGACCTCAGGAGGTCATCTAGTCCAATCCCCTGCTCAAAGCAGGACCAATCCCCAATTTTTGCCCCAGATCCGTAAATGGCCCCCTCAAGGATTGAACTCACAACCCTGGGTTTAGCAGGCCAATGCTCAAACCACAGAGCTATCCCTCCCCCGAAAATTTCTGTTTTACATTGCAACGAAACCAGTCAGGGAGTTGAACTTAGGTCTGCTACTTCCAAGGTAAAGGCCTTAACCGCTGGGTTATTGGCTATTGGTTATTGGCTCTGAGGTGATCTTTGCCCACTGAAGCCAAAGAGGTCACTGGAGGCTGACAGGCTGATGCTGTGTACTGGAGGGTGGGGGTAAAGGGAAGAAACCAGACCCTGCAGATTTTAGTGAGCAGCTTGAGATTGTCCTCCCTCAGTTTCCTCAATCTATTCTTGACTCTGGTGCAGACTTTTCACTCTAACGGAATGTGGGACTCTGAGGCAGCAGAGACAGGTAGAATACCCTTCACTGAGAGGGAAAGACCTTGGGCAGGTGTGGCAGGGTTTGAAGCTCAGAGTTTGAGGCATAACCTACAGAAGGAAGGCCACAGGGAAGGAAAGGCTGAGGATAGCAGAGGCCTTAGCCACGGCCAACAACCAACAAAAAAGCAGGGCAGGTGGGGGGAAGGCACAAACTTGTGCCAAGGGAAAATAAAATATGACTACTACTACTACAAAAACAGAAAAAAGTAAACAAAGAAACATGGATAGGTAGAAGACAAGCTAACTGACACCGCAACACTCTGTCTCTAGTCACAGGCAGTTGAAAAAGAACTGGAAGGGTGGCAGGTCTGCCCCTCTCTATATATGCTCAGTCTGAAGAATGCAAAGGGTGCAGGGGCAGAACCATGGACACTGCTGAAGACAAATCACCAATCAAAGGCGATTTAGAGGGATGATAGAGGGATCAGTTAGAGGGATGATAACTCAAAGAAGAATTCCATATTACTAATGTTTAGAAAAAACACACACAGCTTTCTACAAAAGCAATTCCCAAGATCTCTGGATATTTTAATATCAATATAATACTTCTTGTTCATGAAACTGGCCTACAGAAGAGAGATTGTACACCAAGTTCAGTGTAAAACTATACCCTTCTTATGATGTTTCCTGTTACTTAAGTGAGCCTTAAAATGCAACACAGCGGTTAGCAAGGAACTGAAATCAAGAACCATGTGTTCTATTCCCCACTCTGCTGCCAACTGACTGTGTGACTTTGGGCAAGCCAATCAACCTCTGTTTGGCTTATTCAAAATTGTATTTGAGTTGTAGCAAACAGAAGTAGGTAGGTATTACAATATATAAAACCCATGTATAGTATCTATCACACAAGTGACTTAATTATCTGGAACCTGTTGGAAAGGATGGGTGTCAAGTTACAGTATGGCAGCAAGGATCCAAATAAGACGATGTAATATTAGTATTAAAGTGAACTTGCAAATCCCTGTGTTAAGTCTCTCGAATGGCTCATTGTGAATGAACCAAATCCTGAAGCCTGCACAGACTCTGAATGATCTGAATACTTGTGCAAGCTTTAATAGTAAAAAATAAAATAAAATAAAACAAAACAAAAAACAAAACCCCCGTGACTTCTTTCTTGATAAATCTGACCCAAGACAGCTTACTGTCAATTGCAAAATTCCACTACAAAAGCAAATGAGCTCATCAATGGTTGTGGCCCAGCCAAGTTAATATGTTGTTTGGGATGGTCTGTTGCCACCAGAGGCAAAACATATAACTCAATTAAAGTACCAGGCTACAGCCTTTATGTTTACCTTTAATATTAAAGTATATATTTTTAAGCATGGTTATAACATTTGGCTCTGATAACAAACATTGGAACACACCATATTGGAAAATGGGTGGGCCAGAACCAAGTTTAACCAACATTCTTAAACTTATTTCCTTTTGTAGTGTAGCGAGAAACCTAATGATTTGAAGAATCCTGAGATTAAAGAGGCTACATAGTGCAACGTATTATTAGTAGTAAAAATTACTTATCTCTTTATTCTAAATTTGATTGCTCAGCATATCAAGTAAACTGTTTTTAGAGAAAAGTACAGTCATAATTTAGATGATAAAACTAATGTGTTCTGATGAGAAGAATGCCCCCAGGCTTTATATCTGCCAGATCTACCAACTAAAGGAAGACTCATCTGAAGCCATTTGTACAGCTTTAGGACACAAGTGATCCAAAGATGACGTAAAGTAATAATAGAGATGCCTGGAAATGTACTGCACAATTTTCACAAGATTTAATCAAGCTGCAAATATTTAAAAGAAAAGGTTGCTTTAGAAATATTACAGTTCCCCCCTCCCACCGGTACATACATTTCTAATTTAATGTGAAAAAGACTAGTAATCACCTCTAAGACCTCTAGTATTAATTATTATTCTAAAATACACTCCATCTCAATTTTCTTCTCCTGGAATATACTAAATAAGGTGTTCTTTATCTTTCATTGTTTATTTGGGAGTAAGACTCTTTAACTGCACTGGATTAATATACTGTAGGCTCAGATTCTCAGGAAAATGAGCACACACCGTAATGTGTGTGCATTTGTGTTTGTGATCTGATTGCAGAAATATTATACAAGCTTATTGCAGAATGCACATGCAAAGTACCAGTTACACATCCAAATCACAGTTGCCAGCTTTCATGTGGTACATAAGCACCCTGACTTTCACAATAAACCAAAAATAAAGCTAATCCCATTTCAAAACAAGGCGAAAACAAGCCAATCCCTAAGAACCCCAACACTCTACGTGACTAGATCCCCCTGGTGTGCAGTCTGGGACTGTGGTGGGCCCTCTGTGCATCCCTGACTCGCTCCCCGCCTTGCCCCTGCTTGCCCCTTACCCCTGCTTGCCAGGAACAGACTAAAAAAAAAAAAAAAGGCAACAAGATGCAACAAGCCAAACAAGCAAAAAAACTAGCCAACAAGTAACTCACAAGCCAATTAAGCCAAAAACAAGCCCAATTTCTGCATTTTTTTGTGTGGGTTTGGCATGTCTGATCCAAATGCTTATTTCAGCACACATATGTGAGTTATAAACACAACCTTCAATGGAAGTTGAGGCTTGTTCTTTCCCCCCAGTGCTTCATGTAGACTCGTGATACCTTTTGCAGGATCAGGTCATACATACACAAACACACATGCACTTTAATGAAAATGTGGCCTGTAATATGCAAGTACCTATATAATTATGCAAGCACTTGCATGTTACATAATACAGAACCACGTACCACATGTGTTTTAGCATTACTATACACAGGATCATCTATTAAGTTTGAAAGTGCAAGCTTTAATACCACCAAATTAGACAGGGCCAGTTCTACCCTCAGATAAAGGTGCAAATCTTTCACATTTTGTTTTCTTTAATACAGAGGAATTTTTTAATGGGTTTCCCCTTTTTACCATGCATTTCTCCAGATAAATATATATTGATCCTCTTATGTTAATACTAATGTGGTTTTCTGGCTCTTTTCTGTGCTCAAAGCTTTTGCTTTGTTTCCTGGTGCTTGCACTTTCCCCCTCACACTATGGCTATGATGTTTCATTGTGTGACCATGATAACTGGCACTGTTAATAGTCACTCCTCTGTGCTGCGTTTATTGGACAGGTTGTAGAAACCTGAAGGAATTTAACAATGCAATGCTACAGATTATTTTGCTCTGGCCTTTAACCATTTTGTTGCTATGTAACAGGTCAGATATGTGGAGAAAAACTTATTTCCCATGCTGCTCCATGGATCTGATGGAGCCTTGTAAAAGTGCAATTCTGCGCTAAAAAGTGACTGTAAAAATGGCATAGTGGGAGGGTTCACATTTATTCTTTGTTAGTGATTCCATATTAAATTTGTTTTGTTTACAAGTAAAAAAAGGATATATTTTTCTAACTGCAAAATCAGCCTGGGCTCTAAGCCAGGTCAGGATTTTTCCTTTTTGAGAATCAGCAATGGTAAACAAATGTCCTGCAAGCCAAAGCATGCCTTCAGTGCCATCTGTGTTATCTCACTGTCTTCAAGTGGTGTGCACAAGCAATTATAATTTAATGAACTATTCTGATGATGATGCACAAGGAGGAATAGAATCCAGCTCACTCTCTATTAGCCGTGTTGGCTCTGCAGGGCTAACAGGAGGGAAAAAAGCAGGGAAAATGTACTTCTGTCATTAAAATGACACAAGGAACAGATCTGTTGTGTAAGAGGGTAGTTTTAAATTGTTAGACACAAACTAATTTTATTTTAACAATTACTAAAAATGTTTAGTTTGGAGAAAAAAGAAATAGTAGGCTAGCTCTCCTCTATTTTCTCTTCCTGTCAATCCCCAGGTCTGGCTCCCACTATTTGGTTATAGAGTTTCTTTTACACATCTTAGGGCAGTGGTTCTCAACCTGTCCAGACGACTGCACCCCTTTCAGGAGTCTGATTTGTCTTGTGTACCCCAAGTTTCACCTCACTTAAAAACCACTTGCCCACAAAATCAGACATAAAATACAAAAATGTGTCACAGCACACTGTTACTGAAAAATTGCTTACTTTCTCATTTTAACCATATAACTACAAAAAAAATTGATTGGAATATTAAATATTGTACTTACATTTCAGTGTGAAAACATGAGCCTGTTTTTCATTTGTGAGCCTTGTCTGAAACCTAAGCCCCAGGAGAGGCAGCTGAAGCATGTAAATTAGCTTTGAGGGGCCCCCTGAGGTGTGGGGTCCCTGGCAATTGCCTTGCTTTTCACCCCCTCATGCTGGCCCTGCACTTACAGCCCCCCTAAACCTGTCTCATGACCCCCCTGAGGGTTGCAACCCCCATGTTGAGAAACACTAATGTAGATGAGTTGAGTAGCCCCTGGAAAACCTATGAGTACCCCTGGCTGAGAACCACTGCCCTAAGGGATACCAGGACTGTGATTATTTTGTGTGGTTATTTTATTATTAAAGAAAGGAAAGGAAAACATTAAACAAAACAGCACACATGGCAAACTGGTTACTTCTGTTACAATCTCTTCTGTATCCATCTGTGAAGTGAGCTAAAACAGAGATGATGACTGAGATACTCTGTGCCCCAAAGCAAGACCCTGGCACCCCCATATTCACCACTGTCATATAATTATGATATGTTTTGTACAAAGTATGCCTTGTGAGGTATCATTCTAACAGTCTTGATCTGTTGAACATCAATATTCTGTTGGATGTGCTGTCATTGTGTGCAAAATTATATGCTGTCATTGTATGTGAAATTATGAAGTTTCGCTATGTGTGTGTTACTGAAACATGTTGTGAAGTTGGAAACACCCACAACTAGCCTTTCAGATACAACAATGAAGAAGTTAGACAGTGCTAATGGCCCCATTAAAGGGAATCCTCACGCCCAGAGACTATCTCAGGAATTGTCTACAATGGAGGCTTCCCAGAGGGAGCAGGTAGGCAATGGAGAATACTTGACCAGAGGGGGCAGACACCCATGTCATGAGCAAAGACCTTTCCAGCAAGCTGAAAGAAGCTATAAAAGAGAGGAAGTGACATCACTTGGCCTGACTCCCTCTACAACACAACACCTGAAAACACCTGAGGAACAAAGACTGAATGGGGGAAAGGGGTCCCAGGCAGGACAGAAGAATTCCAGCCTGTGTATGCAAAAGTTGTAACCTGCAAGACAGGGCAAGACACTGCTTGATTGAAATCCTATCTAGTTTGTAAAGCTTAGATTGCATTTTGTTTTATTTCTTAGGTAATCTGCTTTGATCTGTACACTCACTACTTATAATCACTTAAGTCTATCTTTCTGTAGTTAATAAATTTGTGTTATATTTTTTAACTAAAGTACTGTGTTTTGCTATAAGTGCTTGGACAATCTGCTCAGGAACAAAAACTGGTGCATTGTCCTCTCCACATTGAGGCCACTTATACAGGTCAGGCTTTTGACCAGGGCAAGATGGTATAGCTCTGGGGTCCTAGGCTGTGGAGCTGAGGGGGAATTGGCAGGAGCTCTCTATTGTTAGTTCATGGGTGGCCAAGGAGAAGCATTCATGTAACTGCAAGTAGGTGTGTCCCTGCCTGTGTAGATGTTTGTGGGAGTGCAGGACTGGGTGCAGCCTTCAGCTTGTCACAGCCTCACAGTGTTAGAGGGGGCCCAGATGGGTATGTCAGAGGGCTCAGCGGTACCCCAGTTCCAGGTTGCACCCCAGGAAAGTCTGTCACAATTACACTTTTGAGAGTGGACCATTTCTGGGGGTCTTTTCTCTGGTAAATTAGGACCAGAGTATATTGTTTCCCAAAATTACTGTAAATTAAGTTTTAGTATTTTAGCAGATACTTACAATTGTTTATGCATGGGAAAAATAACTTTTTAAGGACAAGTGAAGCCTGGCTAGTTATTAATAATAACAACCTAAACAATTTAGAGTTGGGCAAAGTACATAATCTTATTTAAATATCTTTTTCAATTTCATAGAATTTAGTTGAGTTACTTACAACAAGCCATTTAAAGAGCTGTCTTAAGTCAAATCAATTATGACTATTAAGAATCTTCAGACCACTATTTCTCTGTTTATCTATGTTTAGCCCGTCTCCCCTCTAGGAATACTTGGCCTAGCCAAGGATGATTATCAGGAGAAACTATTAGTAATTTAAGTTACAACAGCATTTTCATAACCTAATAAAATTATTACAAGAGTTTAAATCTTGACAGTGTCTTAATTGACTCTCTCTCACCAATCCAGGTTGAAGCTTTGGGAAGGTTTTCCTTGAGCTGGTCTCTGCTTGAGTCTTCTCTGTTTGTGGCAGCTTGCTTGTGGGATAAGTTGTGGAATGTTTGCTGTGTAAGCAAAGTAGCAGAAGGATGTGGGTGGCTCACTTCAGATCTTTTATACCCTCTTCCTTCCTATTTTTATGAAATTATAGGAACACACCTCTTTCACGCTTGTTTAGATTCAAGGTGGTTATTGTTTCATGCTTTCATGGGTTGTCCTTAAGAGCCACTTCATCTTGTAAATATGTAGTTTATTAATGAATATGCAACATTTAATTGTTCTTGATCTTATTTAGGTAGGAAAGCACGATACAATTTCCAAGGACATTTTAACACATTCTTTTTTTATCAGTGCATTCTCTGAGATATTCTTTAGACCAGTGTTTCCCAAACTTGGGACGCCGCTTGTTCAAGGAAAGCCCCTGGTGAGCTGGGCTGGTTTGTTTACCTGCTGCGTCTGCAGTTTCGACCGATTGTGGCTCCCACTGGCCGCGGTTCACTGTGCCCGGCCAACGGGGGCTGCCGGCCTGGCCCGCCAGGGGCTGTTCCTGAACAAGCGGTGTCCCAAGTTTGGAAAACACTACTTTAGAGTGTGACAGGAAATAAAATTCTGTTTTCAAACTATCCAGACACTCCTGTTTTTCATATGTTTTCAGTTCTCAAAAGAGCCTTTTAAAATTAAATAACTCTTCAAAAGTATTTAGCTTAAGTTGTTGCTTCCATAAGACCATTTTGGGAAAAACGATTTTCCTCCACTTCTTGAGTGGATTGAGAATTGTTTGAGCACTGCCAGAAATTAATTAATTTCAATTAATATAAATATTAAAATGGCTTCTGACACTAGTTTAGCAAGGCCATTAGATTCCATGTTGATACATAAAGTGTTTTACTGTTTACAGAGCAATGACATTCGGAACTTTAAAAGAAAAGGAGTACTTGTGGCACCTTAGAGACTAACCGATTTATTTGAGCATGAGCTTTCGTGAGCTACAGCTCACTTCATCGGATGCATACCTTGGAAACTGCAGAAGACATTATATACACACAGAGACCATGAAACAATACCTCCTCCCACCCCACTGTCCTGCTGGTAATAGCTTATCTAAAGTGATCATCAAGTTGAGCCATTTCCAGCACAAATCCAGGTTTTCTCACCCTCCGCCCCCCCCCCCCCACAAACTCACTCTCCTGCTGGTAATAGCCCATCCAAAGTGACCACTCTCTTCACAATGTGTATGATAATCAAGGTGGGCCATTTTCTGCATAAATCCAGGTTCTCTCACTCCCTCACCCCCCTCCAAAAATCACACACACAAACTCACTCTCCTGCTGGTAATAGCTTATCCAAAGTGACCACTCTCCCTACAATGTGCATGATAATCAAGGTGGGCCATTTCCAGCACAAATCCAGGTTTTCTCACCCCCCTACCCCCACCTCCATACACACACAAACTCACTCTCCTGCTGGTAATAGCTTATCTAAAGTGATCATCAAGTTGGGCCATTTCCAGCACAAATCCAGGTTTTCTCACCCTGCGCCCCCCCACAAACAAACTCACTCTCCTGCTGGTACATTTGCAAGTATGCACTGCACAAAGAAATTTGTCATTTCAACATTTAAGAAATAAACAAAAAAGTTTAAAACATCTCCAGCTACACATTTTTCTTTAAATTTTTTAAGAGCACAACCTTTGGCATTGTTTGGCAAAACAATGGCAGATGAAATTCAGTGTTGATAAATGCAAAGTAGTGCACATTGGAAAACATAATCCCAACTATACATATGAAATGAGAGGTCTAACTTAGCTGTTACCACTCAAGAAAGATTTTGGAGTCACTGTGGATAGTTCTCTGAAAACATCCACTCAATGTGCAGCAGCAGTCAAAAAAGCTAACAGAATGTGGGAATAATTAAGAAAGGGATAGATAAAAAGACAGAAAATATCTTACTACTTCTATATAAATCCATGGTACGCCCACATCTTGAATACTGCGTGAAGATGTGGTCACCCCATCTCAAAAAAGATATATTGGAAAAGGTTCAGAAAAGGGTAACAAAAATGATTAGGGGTATAGAATGGCTGCCATATCAGGAGAGATTAATAAGAAAAGACGACTAAGGGGGGATATGATAGAGGTGTATAAAATCATGATTGGTATGGAGAAAGTAAATAAAGAATTATTTACTCCCTCTAATAATACAAGAACTAGGGGTCACCAAATTAAATTAAAACAAACAAAAGGACATATTTTTTCGAACAACGCACAGTCAACCTGTGGAACTCTTTGCCAGAGGATGTTGTGAAGGCCAAGACTATAACAGGGTTTAAAAAAAGAATGCGATAAACTCATGGAGTCCATCAATGTCTACTAGGCAGGATGGGAAGAGATGGTGTCACTAGCCTCTGTTTGCCAAAAGCTGCTAATGGGCGACAGGGAACACAGCACACACCATCTTTGGTCTGACCCAGTACGGCCATTACGTTCTACTAAGTGTGACAAAGTTCCTGCTCTACCTTGGTGCGTCTTGCGCTTATTGGCGGATTTGCTCACCTTGGAGCTTCATGGCAGCCCTCAGCCTGGCCATTTTTCTGAATCCACAGTCCAGGTCAACTCCTCCTGTGTGTGACCAGGAGTTGGGAGGATTTGGGGGAAACCTGGGCTCGCCCTCTACTCCGGGTTCCAGCCCAGGGTCCTGTGGAATGCAGCTGTCTAGAGTGCCTCCTGGAACAGCTGTGTGACAGCCACAACTCCCTGGGCTACTTCCCCATGGCCTCCTCCCAACACCTTCTCTCTCCTCACTATAGGACCTTCCTCCTGGTGTCTGATAATGCTTGTACACCTCAGTCCTCCAACAGTACGTGTTCTCACTCTCAGCTCCTACTGCCTCTTGCTCCCAGCTCCTCACACACACACCACAAACTGAAGTGAGCTCCTTTTTAAAACCCAGGTGCCCTGATTAGCCTTCCTTCATTGATTCTGGCAGCTTCTTGATTGGCTGCAGGTGTTCTAATCAGCCTGTCTTAATTGTCTCCAGAAGGTTCCTGATTGTCCTGACCTCCGTCCCTCCTTTTCTACCCAATGCCACCCTGTTACCTGCTCTCTCCACCCTAGGGAAACCCGTTTCTGTCATCAGCCCTCTCCCGTTGGGCTGCAAGGACCCCACCCTCAGTCACGTCCTTTCGTTCCGCCGGCAAGTGCAGCTTCTACCGCCGCCGGCAGCATGTGACGGAGAAGCGCTTGAGGAGTCCTTCCTAGTCCCCTACCAGGGAGCCCACTATCAGATCTACTATTCCACAGGAGAGGCCCAGTGCTACCTCTGCCGATCAGTGGGGCATGTCCGAAGAGACTGCCCCTTGGCCCGGCGGGGAGGGGCACCTGAGACCCAGCAGAACATCGGCTCCGTTGCTGCCGACGCCCCTGGCCGCCCGGTACCTGAAACCACCTCTCCTCCTGCTTGATCCACTGCTTCTCCCACCCAGGCCCAAGAGACACCTCCCCTACAACGCCCAGACGAGCGAGGGAGCCCCGCCCTTGCTGTTAACAATCCAGCAGAGCCTATGGAGTAGGGTGCAGCAAAGATATTACCGGGCATAGGAGAGGGCCTGCCCCAAGGAGAACCGCCCCCCCCCATGCTGCCTCACCATTAGCCCCCCGAGCCCCTGAACCATCACCTCTGCCCCCCGACACGACCCCTGCTAACCAGCCCCCACACGATGCTATGGAGGGCTGGACCCTAGTCCAGGGAAAGCGAGGCAAGCGGAAGGCTCGAGCTCCGCTGCACCCATCCGATGCGGAGGCCCCCCGGAAGACCAGGAAGGGAGGCACTGACACTGAGCCTTCCGCTATGCCCACGAGTGAGATCCATCCGCCGGTGTTGGGAGGGGAAGACAAAATAGCACTGGAAGGTAGGATCTCCCCTCCACGGGAGACCCTCCCCTGCGAGACCCCTGAGGAAGCGCCTTCTGCCCGAATATCACCCGAACCCCCCGCTAACCCCAAAGCGACCATCGTAGCAGGCGCCAGAAGGGAGACCCCCGGGGTGGCAGAAGACGACCTCTCCTCCATGAATGAGGAGATCGAGGCCCTAGGTTTGACCCCGGTCACCCAGGGAGAGGATGTCCTACTGCCGGCTGGCCTCAATCTGGGCAACCTCACCCCAATCCCCCTTTCCCCATGCTCCCTTCCCCTAACCGCCTTCCCGGGCGGGCACCCTACAGAAGGTAGTCCACCACCTGATGCCGTGGCTGCCAAATCCACCACAGAGCCTGTGCTTAGCATCACTGGGGGCCCCCTCCCCACCCCCTTAACCCTTGAATCTGTTCGGCAGGCGCCACCTCTTAGCTGCTTGCCTCCCGAAGCCCAGAGCCTCGCCTCTGCCCCTGCCCCCACCCCTGTCCCTGCCCAATCCACCTCCTCCTGCAATGCTATTGCCGCTCCTGAGGTTATTTCTTTCCCTTTTTTTGCGGATCCCCCCCCCAAGGAGCAGCCTTTGCATTCTCCTGCCGCGACCCATTAGGAGCTGCAATTTTCTCTCCGCTGTCCCCTTCTACCCCAAGGCTTGAGATGGACCTAATAACTTTAGTCTATCAGATGCCCCATCGGGGGTCTGCACCCTGCCTGCCCGCCTCAGCGGACCACGAGGCTGCACCAAGAGCCCCACCAGGGAATAACTGGAAAATCGCAACCCCCCCCCATGAGCTGCGAAAAGCGTTGCAGGAGTTTTTAGAAGACATCCGTGGCTCCCACAACAGGGTACAGCTAGTTCTCCAGCTATGGGGGGATTTTGATCAAATCCTCCAGGCCACCACGGCCCTTATAAAGGAGGGTAGAGGGAAAGGAAGGCACGGTGCTGCGGCCTATGGGCGGGCCCGCGGCTTCCGTAATGATTTACTCACTTACAGGATGGGTCACGGATTGTTGCGCGACCCGCCGGGGGCTGAGAACACCCCCGCCAACAAGGAACCCCCCCCCAGCCCTCCGCCTGATGCCCCTCATTATTGCAACTTTGAACACCGGGGCTGTAGGATGGCTCTCCGCAGGTCCCAGGTGCTCTCTTACCTTTAGGAAGGGGGGTACTCTGTGGTTTTCCTGCAGGAGACCCATACGGATCCGACCGCCGAGGACAGCTGGTGGCTGGAGTGGGGGGACGGAGTCTACTTTAGCCACTTCACGATTTGACAAGCTGGAGTGGTGACCCTGTTCTCCCCCAACCTACGGCCCGAGGGGCTAGGGGTCACTGAGGCGGTGCCGGGCCACCTGCTGCATCTCCAAGTCCGTATGAAGGGGCTCGTGGTCAACCTCGCTAACAACTATGCCCTGACAACGAGCCTGAAGCAGCCGCAATTCTATCAGCGGGTGTCCGACTTCCTCGGCACCCTAGATTCTCACGAGTGCCTAGTCCTGGGAGGGGACTTTAACACCACCCTCGAGGAGCAGGACCGCTCAGGGGCTGAGCTGAGCCCGGCCGCCGTGAACATTCTCCGAGAAATAGTCGAACATCGCTCCCTAGTGGACGTCTGGCGTGACCACCACCCAGATGACACTTCCACATTCACCTTTGTCCGGGTGGAGGCCCATCGGTCACACCACTCTCGGTTGGACCGTATTTATTTATCCTTTTTCCATCTTTCACAAGCCCACTCCTCCAACATTCGGCCGGCCCCATTTTCCGACCATCATCTAGCCACCAGAACAGCCTCCCTCTGTGCAGAGAGGCCGGGGCCGGCCTATTGGCATTTTAACAACAGCCTGTTGGAGGACGAGGCTTCGTGATGTCCTTCTGGGAGTTTTGGCTGGCCTGGCGAGAGCAGCGGCGTGCCTTTCCCTCGGCGTGGCGATGGTGGGATCTAGGGAAGGTGCGCGCCAAGCTCTTCTGCCGTGACTACACCCGGGGCACCAGCCGACGGAGAAATGCAGCGATACAGCTGTTGGAATGGGAGGTCTTAGAGATGGAGAGGCATCTGGCCGCCAGCCCCGAGGACCCGTTCCTCTGCGGAGCATGCCAGGAGAAGCGGGAGGAGCTCCAGGACTTCGAGGACCATCGGGCCCGAGGTGCCTTTGTTCAATCCCGCATCCGCCTCCTTCGGGAGATGGATCGCGGCTCCCGTTTCTTCTGCGCCCTGGAGAAAATGAGGGGGGCCAAGAAACACATCACCTGCCTTCTAGAAGACGACGGCATCCCCCCCACGGATCCAGTGGAGATGTGTGGGAGGGTCCGTGACTTCTACACAAGCCTTTTCTCCACGGATCTGACCGATCCTGGCGCTTGCAGGGTGCTCTTGGAGGAGCTCTCCACGGTCAGCCTGGGCGACCGAGACCAACTAGAGCTGCCTCTCACCCTGGCCGAGTTCTCGGAAGCCCTCCGTCGCATGCCCACCAATAAATCTCCGGGCATGGATGGGCTGACCGTGGAGTTCTACCGCGCATTCTGGGACATCCTTGGCCCAGACCTAGCCACTGTCTGGGCCGAGTCTTTGCAGGGTGGAGTCCTCCCTCTTTTGTGCAGGCGACTGGTGCTCGCCTTGTTGCCGAAGAAGGGGGACCTCCGCGATTTACGAAACTGGCATCCCGTCTCGCTCCTTAGCACGGATTACAAAATCATAGCAAAAGCAATCTCGCTGCAGCTAGGGTCCGTGATGGCGGACGTGATCCACCCAGACCAGACCTACACTGTCCCGGGCCGCAGCATTTTTAACAACCTATTTCTAGTCTGAGACCTTTTGGAACTCGGGCGTAGAGATGGTCTGTCTTTCGCCCTCTTGTCTCTTGATCAGGAGAAGGCGTTCAATAGAGTGGACCATGGGTACCTCCTGGGCACTCTGCAGGCATTTGGATTCAGACCTCAGTTTGTGAGTTTTCTCCAGGTGCTGTACGCTTCTGCGGAGTGTCTGGTTAGGCTCAACTGGACCCTGACTGAACCGGTCAGCTTTGGGCGAGGAGTACGGCAGGGGTGCCCCCTCTCGGGCCAGCTGTACGCTCTGGCGATCGAGCCCTTCCTCTGTCTCCTCCGCAGGAGGTTGACAGGGTTGGTGCTGTGGGAGCCGGAGCTGCGGCTGGTCCTGTTGGCGTACGCCGATGACGTGCTCCTCATGGTCCAGGACCCGGGCGACTTGGCACGGGTGGAGGCTTGGCAGGCCATCTATTTGGCATTCTCCTCCACCCTAGTCAACAGGGTCAAGAGCTCTCGCTTGGCAGTGGGGGACTGGTGGCAGGTGAGCTCCCTCCCACCCACGCTTCCGACCATCCGGTGGAGTGCGGGTCCACTGCTCTACCTAGGCGTTTACCTTTCTGCCACGCACCCTTCTCCGCCGGAGAACTGGCAAAATTTAGAAGGCGGGGTGATAGAGCAGCTCCAGAAATGGATGAAGCTGCTCCGATGTCTCTCCGTCCGAGGGAGAGCACTGGTGCTTAATCAACTAGTCCTGTCCACGCTCTGGTACCGGCTCAACACCCTGGTCCCGGCCCCGGGTTTCTTGACCAACCTCCGGACATCGATTCTAGAGTTCTTTTGGTCAGGAATGCACTGGCCCCCTGTTGGGGTTCTTCATCTACCCCTGAAGGAAGGAGGGCAGGGCCTGAAGTGTCTGCACATGCAGGTCCGTTTCTTCCACCTCCAGGCCCTGCAGAGGCTCCTTTATAGTGCAGGTAGTTCGACGTGGAGCATATTGGCGCACGCCTTCCTGAGCCGCTTCCAAGGGCTCCAATACGACCGGCAGCTCTTTTATCTTTGTCCGAGAGGTTTTCCGCGAGACCTCTCCGGGCTGCCGGTCTTCTACCAGGACCTCCTCCGGACCTGGAAACTGTTTTCAATGACCAGGTCCGTGGCAGCCACTGTGGGAGCAGATCTCCTCGCAGAGTCCCTGCTACACAACCCCCAGTTCCGTGTGCAGGTGGCAGAGTCCCGCTCAGTGCGCCACAGTTTGGTCCTGGCCGAAGTCACGAGAGTCGGAGACCTCCTGGACTACGACCGGGGAGACTGGCTGGATCCCCTGATGCTCGCTCGGCGCATGGGGCTCTCCAGACCTCGTACCCCCTGGCGCGTACTTCAGGAGGTGAAGGCTGCCTTGACGCCTGCTGCTCGGGCTTATTTCAACCGAGCCCTGCGCGAGGGCGCACCCCGCCCACCCTCTACCCCAGGCCTGCCGGACCTTTCAGTTGAGCCCCTACCCCATAGATCCCAACAAACCCCTCACCCTTTCACTGCGAGCTGGCTGCATGAACTGCAGCCGGTCAGCTTCCAAATCACGCCACGGAAACATCTATACACACTCACGCTTCACACCCTTCATGCCCACACCCTGGTGTCCCGCCCCAATACAAAGTGGCGGGACCTCCTGCCACCTTTGGAGGGTGAGCAGCCCCGGTGGGCCAGCCTGTATTCCACCTTGGTCCCGAGGCCCTTCGGGGACATTAGCTGGCGGCTCCTTCACGGAGCTGTGAGCACGGGCGTGTTTTTGATGCGGTTCACCCCCATCCCAGATACTTGCCCTTTTTGCAACATGAGGGAAACCCTGGCGCATGTATATTTAGAGTGTGCTAGGCTGCAGCCCCTTTTCTGGCTCCTCATGAATATTTTATTATGCTTTTGGCTACACTTTTCCCCTCACCTTTTTATCTACACACTCCCCATCCATGGCCCCACAAAGTCACGGGTTCTCCTGGTTAACCTCCTCCTAGCCCTAGCTAAAACAGCCATCTATAAAACCAGAGAGGGGAGGTTGCCCAATGAAGCATCCTGCGACTGTAGGGCCGTTTTCCGATCCTCAGTACATTCACGTATCCGGGCGGAGTCCACCGACTCCCTTGATGCCTTCGAGGAGCGGTGGACATTGTCCGAGGTTCTGTGCTCGGTGACCCCATCCGGTTCCTTCCGTTCCCCTTTGATTGAGGGGAAGAGCGAGAGGCCCCAGCCCCAGCCGTTGCCGCTGTGGACACCATCATCACTGTCACCTAGGAGGGGTCCTATCACACGTGGGTGTACGTCCCCCCACCCCCAAACTGCCCACCCCGCAGCCATACCCATCTTGTCGGGCACTCTCAGGAAAGGAATAATCGGTGACACTGGGAGCGGCACTAGGTAACTCGAGGGGGTGGAAGACCATGAGTGTCAAGGAAGCCCCCCCCGCTCTAGGCCACCAGGTAACTCAGGAGGGTGGAAGACCACGAGTGTCGAGGAAGCCCCCCCGCTCTGGGCCCACGCTAGCCTGAACACTTCTCCCTCCTGAAGGCTGATATGTTATACCTTGTGTTTGCTTTTGTTTTGTTGCATAGTTTTGCTTTATCCTTTTTGGTGATTCTCTGTAAGTGTTACACAAATAAAATTCTTTTCTGCTTAAAAAAAAAATTACTCTCCTATAGCCATCTGGCCTGACCCTGTCACATATCCCCCCCCCCCCCTCTGCTCAACAGTACGGGGTTGGGCAACTTGGGACATCAGGCAGTGTCCTCTTGACAAGCCATCTGCGTTGCCATGGTGGCTTCCAGCCCGGTGTTGTATGGTTTAGAAAGGTTGTAGGGACAGGAACCATCTGGTTACCCTTGCGTTCTTCTCTTTTTTTCGCTGCATCCACTGAAGGGATGCAAGGGTAAACCATCATCCCAGAAGGTAATAATGCAGTGTTTCCGTGGCCCATTTCATAGCTAGGCACTCTCTTTCAACGACGGCATACTTCTGCTCTCTCGAGAGGAGTTTCCTGCTGAGGTAGAGGATTGGGTGTTCTTCATCTCCGACCATCTGTGATGGGACAGCTCCCAATCCTACTTTAGATGCATCTGTTTGTAAAATGAATTTTTTGTTGAAGTCTGGGGCTATAAGCACAGGGTTACTGCAGAGGGCTGTCTGTAGATCCATGAATGCTTTCTCTGCGGCATCTGTCCACTTCACCATGTCTGGACCCCGGGCTTTTATCAGGTCTGTCAGGGGATTCGCTCTGGTAGCAAAATGGGGAATAAATCATCGGTAGTACCCCACCACACCCAGGAATGGCCGGACTTGCTTTTTCCGATTCAGCCGGGGCCAATTTTGGATAGCCTCTAGTTTGTTTAGTTGGGGTTTGACCATGCACCTTCCTACAATGTAGCCAAGGTATTTAGCCTCAGCTAGCCCTATAGCACACTTGGCTGGGTTGGCTGCGAGGCCAGCCTGTCTTAGCGTGTCCAGAACTGCTTCCACCTTTCCTAAGTAGGTTTCCCAGTTGGGGGTGTGAATAATCACATCATCCAGATATGCCGCTGCATAACTGGTATGGGGCCGTAGGAGCTTGTCCATAAGACACTGGAAGGTGACAGGTGCCCCATGCAGTCCAAAAGGAAGAACAGTATATTGAAACAGACCCTCTGGTGTAGAGAATGCTGTCTTTTCTTTCGAATCTTTGGCAAGGGGAATCTGCCAGTATCCCTTTGTTAAATCAAGGGTGGTCAAAAATCGGACATTGCCCAGGCGGTCAACTAACTCATCGATATGGAGTATGGGGTATGCATCGAATTTGGATATCTCATTCAGCTGGCGAAAGTCATTACAAAACCTAGTGGTGCCATCAGGTTTGGGCACCAACACAATAGGGCTCGACTACTGTCTGTGGGACTCTTCGATGACTCCCAGTTCCAAAATCCTTTTTACCTCTGCCTTAATCTCCTCCCTTTTGCTGCTGGGACCCGATAGGGCCTTAAAGTTACCTTTGCCCCAGGGTCTGTGATAATGTGGTAATATGCTTCAGTGGTCCAGCCTGGTTTGGTTGAAAACACGTCCTGGTATAGGTTGATCATCTCAGTTACCTCCTTCTTCTGGTTTGCTGTCAGATCAGTGGATATCCTGATCTGCTCCTGCATATTATTTCCCTGGATCGGGGTCTCTTAGGCCACTACACATGCCTCTCGTTGGTGTCAAGACTTTAAGAGGTTAATGTGATAAATTTGTTCTTGTTTCTGGCGTCCTGGCTGCCACACCTTGTAGGTTACTTCCCCTATGGGTTCAACCACCTCATAGGGCCCCTGCCATTGGGCCAAAAGCTTGCTTTCTGCCGTGGGTACCAACACCATCACCCGATCCCCTGGTTGGAACTGTCAGACTTTTGCCTAGCAATTGTAATGGGTTCGCTGGGCCTCCTGCGACTTTTCCAAACGTTCCCATACAATAGAACAGATAGCCCGGGTCATCCCTCACATCTGCAACACACGGTCAATTATATTTCTCCCCTCATTAGGTTCCTCTTCCCAGATTTCTTTTGCAATATCTAGTATGCCACGGGGGTGGCGTCCATATAATAATTCAAAGGGGAAAACCCAGTGGAGGCCTGAGGTACCTCCCGGATTGCAAACATAAAGGTAGGGTAGTAAGGTGTCCCAATCCTTCCCGTCTCGACTTACCACTTTCCTTATCATTGCCTTCGGAGTTCGGTTAAACCTTTCTACCAGCCCATCGGTCTGCGGATGATAGACTGAAGTTCCTCATGGTATGTATGTGGAGCAGCGTACAGAGGTCCTTCATTAGCTTCAACGTAAATGGGGTTCCTTGGTCTGTTAATATCTCTTTTGGTAGTCCCACTCGGGAAAACATCCCCACCAACTCTTTAGCTCTCATTTTAGAGGCCATGTTCCCCAGGGGGACGGCTTCTGGGTAGCGAGTAGCATAATTCAGAATGACAAGTATATATTGGTGGCCCCGGGCTGTCTTCTCCAGGGGTCCCACTAGATCCATGGCTATTCACTCGAAGGGGACCTCTATGATGGGAAGGGGTACTAAAGATGCCCTCAAGTGGGGACAGGGACTGTGCAGCTGACACTCCGGGCAGGATGCACAGTACCTCCGCACTTCTTCATGTACTCCGGGCCAGAAGAATCGTTGCAGGACCCGTGCCAGAGTTTTCTCTACCCCAAAATGTCCCCCAAAAAGATGACTATGGGCCAGACTTAATACAGCATTCAGGTGTTTTTGAGGTACTAGGATCTGCTGTACCTTCTGCCCCTGTACTGGTGCAACCCGGTATAAGAGATTCTTCTTCATTATGAAGTAGGGTCCTGGTCCCTGGGTTTTCCCTTCCACGGGGACCCCATCTATTTCGGTCACCTCCTTCCTAATGTTGTCGTATCTTGGGTCTTCAGCCTGGTCCCGTCCAAAATTTCCTTTCCCGGGGCTAATCTGCCTGAGACCTAGGGGGCCAATCTCTGCTGCCTCTACTGGTTCAGAGGCATTAGGGTGTGGGTCAGACTCAGGTGCTTCTCCGTCCTGGGTGGACTCCTTTTCAGCTGCTCGGGTCCACCTACCTATGAGAGCGACCCTCTGGCTTTGGGCCAGTATTCGGGTTCCCAAGGCCTTAGCTGCCCTTCTTTCCCTTTTCGTCTTTCTACGCTGTCTGGGACTGGAGAACAAATCTGGGGATATTTCAGAGAAGGTTGGGGGTTGACAGTCTACTGTGGATGCCTTACTACTTTCAGGACTTCCCCCTTTCTCCAATTCCCCTACTGGGAGTAAGTCTCCAAACCCTGGGAAGTCCCTCCCTATGAGCACTGGGTATGGGAGTTTAGGGATTGGTCTACACCTGCTGCTACCTCAGTAGTGTTCCCCTGAATCTCGATTTTTACTGGGATGGTAGGGTAATAACCAACTGTCCCATGAACACGTTATCCCTGTAAGCTTAGCCCACAGTAGCTGACTACACTTCACGAGCTTCCCCGAGACACGCATGATAGCACTCTCCAAATCAACCAGTGCTGTGGGGTTAGTGAGACCCCCACAAGGTGGATTAGGGAGCATGGGTCTGTGCAGTTCCCCAGGTTACACTGCATAGGATCCTTGGCATTGGGACACTGTGCAGCTGTGTGTCCCCACTCCCCACAGACATAACATCTGTATGGAGCCCTAGGCATTCCCTGGTCTCTTGGTTTAGGTAGTCTAACATCTTGATCCTCTTCCCCCTCAGTGCTCTGAATCTTTGTGGCTTCTGGTGGGCCTTCAGCCCCTCTCTTTTTCCATCTGGGTTCTTCTGGTGGCCCAGTCACCCAAGCTCTAGGGCTTGCTGCTGCTAGTTTAACCCGGGGTGCTTTTTCCTTAACTGGTCGGGTCAGCTCCCTCACCATCCTCCGCCTTTCTACCAGTGCGACAACCTTGTTGTAGGTGGAGGGTTCGTTCTGGCTTCCCCAGGCGCGAAGGTCTGGCGGTAGTCCTCTCATGTACCGGTTGATGACCAGAACCGCTAGTATCTCCTCCGGACTCCGGGACTCAGTTCGTAACCACTTTCGTGCGAGATGGATGAGATCATATAATTGGGACCGCGGGGTTTTGTTTTCCTGGTACCTCCACTCATGATATCGCTGGGCCCGCACTGTGGTCGTTACCCCCAGATCTGGCCAGGATCTCTGCTTTCAGCTGGGGGTAGTCTGCTGCAGCCTCTTCAGGCAAATCATTGTAGGCCTTCTGGGCCTCCCCACACAGGAATGGAGCGAGGATGCCAGACCACTGTTCTCGGGGCCAAGCCTCCCGAAGGGCTGTCCTCTCAAAGGCCAGGAGGTATGCCTCTACATCATCCTCCTGCATCATTTTCTGCAGCCAATTGCTGGTCCGCATGATCTGCATCCCATCATGGCCGCAGTTCAGCTCTGTAAGGACCTTTATCTGGTTTACCAGTTCCCGCAACATAGCCCGGTCTTGAGCAGCCTGGTCCATCAGCAATTAGTCTCTTACTGCAGCCACACTGCCTCCAGCTGGGCAGCTGCCTGGATACGAGTAGCCTCCTGCTGGGCAGCCATGGCTTGTATCAGTGCCTGCACTACCTCCTCCATTGTGGTGAAAAAAAAATAAAAATAGACCCTCTTCCATTTTTTTCCCCTTCCTTCCAAACATCCTCCTCCTTCTGCTGCGCTGTGGACACCAGATCCCGCTTCTCACACCAGTTGTGACAAAGTTCCTGCTCTACCTTGGTGGGTCTTGCGCTTATTGGCGGATTTGCTCACCGTGGAGCTTCATGACAGCCCTCAGCTTGGCCGTTTTTCTGAATCCACAGTCCAAGTCAACTCTTTTTGTGTCTGACCAGGAGTTGGGAGGATTTGGGCCCGCCCTCTCCTCCGGGTTCCAGCCGAGGGCCCTGTGGAATGCAGCTGTCTAGAGTGCCTCCTGGAACAGCTGTGCAACAGCTACAACTCCCTGGGCTACTTTCCCCATGGCCTCCTCCCAACACCTTCTTTATCCTCACCAAAGGACATTCCTCCTGGTGTCTGATAATGCTTGTACACCTCAGTTCTCCAACAGTCCGCGTTCTCTCTCTCAGCTCCTACTGCCTCTTGCTCCCAGCTCCTCACACACACACCACAAACTGAAGTGAGCTCCTTTTTAAAACCCAGGTGCCCTGATTAGCCTTCCTTCATTGATTCTAGCAGCTTCTTGATTGGCTGCAGGTGTTCTAATCAGCCTGTCTTAATTGTCTCCAGAAGGTTCCTGATTGTTCTGGAACCTTCCCTGTTACCTTACCAAGGGAAAAGGGACCTACTTAGCCTGGGGCTAATGTATCTGCCTTCTATTACTCTCCTATAGCCATCTGGCCCGACCCTGTCACATAAGGTTTTCTTGCAAGAGGGTGGGATTGGTAAAGCCCACTTTATAACCTAGATTTCGGGCTCTGAATTGTAAAAAGGGATGTAGGACGTTATCAGTTTCTTTCTAAAAGTGGTTTGTCTGCTTGTCCTTAGAAGATAAAAGAAGAAACTGTCTGGATTCTTTTCCTTTAAATTAGCTTTAACATTTTGAAATATAACTAGCAAAATATATGTATTGTTATATTTCCAAGCATCCTGGCTATAATATATGTGTAGTTATATCTTAATAAATCAGTAAAGGTGCAAACAAGCTTGTGACAACTCATGAAAATTAAGGTGTAATAGTTTTATTAGTATTATTTTTATCAATATTGATGTATCTCCCCTATGTGATGCAGTTTCCATAAGCATTGATAATAAAACCACAATTTAAAGAACAGCAAAGGGATTCAAGAAGAGAAAGCAGGGACTTGATGTGTGGGGGAAATCTCTCCCATATTTGCCTACTCTCCTCGTTTTTATTTTAAAAGTCCCATTGGGGGCTTTCTGAGCAGCCCTGAAATTTTCATTAACCAAAGAAATGCAAGTGAGCAACACTGCATAGTTAGTGAACCTGCAGGGATCCCATTTAGAAACAGGTAGCACCCAATTTGAAAAGTCAGGGGGATGCAATTGCATAACTGGCACATATTTTTGCAAACAAGCTAGGCAGGTGCAATTTTATACATCCAGCTTTTAAAATCAGGCAGGTCATGCCTCCTCTGCTCGGAGACGCAGTGGGACCACACGGGCACCAATATTTCACAAGAAAGGAGACAAAATGATTGGTTGCAGTATCCAATCCTTCAGGATAAGAACTTGACAAGTACTCTCCCTTCCCTGTCCACATCCAAGCCCACCGCACGTACAGTACATTCAGTCCTCTGTGAGCAAACACAATTCACTGGTGCCACTTACAGAATCTGCAGCGTACAGCCTGCTGGTGCTTCAGTAAAAATGATAGTACCAAAGGGGAACATTTAATAATTCACCCTTTTAATTATGAAATGATCACTTGCCAATAGGATACCAAAAGACAGGCAGGAATGTCTAATACAAGATCATACTACAGGCAAATTTATTCTTTGCTCCGAACTCACTGAGATGGGAAATGAGGTACGGGGAATTTGTCTAGTTATAATCATCACGTATAACTTCCACATTAGGATTTTACTGTAGTTTGCTTACAAATGTCATTGTCTATTCTAGTGAGCATTGGGGCTGTACAGTGAGAAGAGAATATTTCCTGTTTCTGGAGGAGCAGGGGGAGGTCTCAATTCTGTCTTGCTATATCTTTTTCCCAGTTCTTATTTGAAACCTTTCTACTAATGGAAAAATATTCTATTAGGAGACCCATACAGAGCAGAGGGGAAACCCAGCAGGCAAGGAGTCAAAATCCCTGCAATCAGTGCTGATAAAGGACCATTATTTTGACAAACAGGATAAAAACATAATAATAAAAGCCATAAAAGGCTGCAGCAGGAGGCCTGAAATGAGTGCTGGGCTTTCACTTTCCTTATAGTGCACTTGTTTGCCATGGTAAATCATGCATGATTGTTGGAGGCAAGAGTCTCTGATTTGTCATTGCCTCTTGCTGCCTTTTATCTTATTAGCAGTTACTGTAGTTTGAAATGTATTAAGCGGGGAAATGTGCTGTATGTGAAATTCTTTCAAGAGTTGGAGCATTGTGGGGCTGCAGCACTTTGATTCATTTCATGGTCTTCAACATTGGAAGAACGGCTCTGATTATAGTGACAAATGCCCTTTTTCATTTGGGAAATAATGTCTGTTCACTCTATAGAAAAGAGCCTAAGTCAGACAGAAATAATGGGCTCAGTTCAGCAGACATCAGTCTCTGTGTTTCTCAAGCCGCTCCGCCCTCACTCAGCAGAGAGTTTTAGAAGCTGCAGAATGATTTTTTGCCATTTTGTTCTGTTCCACAACCACGTTTCTTGTGGAGGCAGCATGCTCAGTAGATACGGCACTAGAGAGAAACAGAGAGACCTTGGTTCCATTCTTCGCGAAGCCACTGACCTGTTGTGTGACACTGGCTGAGTCAATTCACCTCTGTATCTAGCTTCCTCATTCGTAAAGTGGGATTGAGATATTTACCTTCCTCTGTAAAGTCCATTGAGCTCTGCAATGAGAAATACTCTATCAGGTCAAGGACTATTATTAGCAAGTTGAAATCCATGTCTCCTTACATTATTGTTGACCATGTTACAGGAATCCCACAGAACATGAGAAATATCTGACACAGTCTTTGGGCTTCTCCCAATCTCTCGAATTTGACTGGCAGAAAGTAAACTAATTTTGCTAATCAACTTTAACACAATTTAGAGTTACACCTTTACATTTTAATCCTAATTTTTAAATGTAACACATCGTTAGTATTATACTTATCATAGTAGGTGCTCAGACACAACAGTGATGAGTGCAGTATAAGAACCTATACAGAATAAAATACTACTATACAATAGTTACAGAGTAATTATGGAACAATCACAGGAACAAATCATGCAGATGTAGTTTATTAAATACATTAAAAAAATGAAGACCGCAAGATATATTGTGTAAACGGAGTTTGCTGTTAGCAGCAACTGGATAATTATACTATGACAACTATACACAGCCACAGAATTCTAGAAATGTAGGGCGGGAAGGGTCCTTGAAGGATCATATAGTCCGCCCCCTTCACTAAGACAGGACCAAGAATACCCAGACCACCCAGAAGAGATGTTTGTCTAACCTGTTCTCAAAAACCTCTAGTTATAGGGATTCCACAACCTCCCTTGGAAGCCTCATCTAGTGCTTAACTATCTTATAATTAGTTTTTCCTAATAGCTAACCTAAATCTCCTTTGCTGCAGGTTAAGCCCATTACTTCTTGTCCTACCTACAGTGAACATGGTGAACAACTGATCATCATCCTCTTTATAACAGTCCTTAACATATTTGAAGACTTATCAGGTTCCCCCTCAGTCTTCTTTTCTGAAGACTAACCATGCCCAGTGTTTTTTTAACATTTCCTCATATGTCAGGTTTTTTATACCATTTTTCATTTTTGTTCCTCTCCTTTGGACTCTCTCCACATTGTCCACATCTTGCCTGAAGTGTGGCACCCAGAACTGGACACAGCACTCCAGCTGACGCCTCACTAGTGCTGAGTAGAGTGGGACAATTACCACCTGTGTCTTACATATAAAACTATTAACATTCTCTTAATACACCCCAGAATGATATTAGCCTTTTTAGCTAACTGCATCATGCTGTTGACTTGTATGGAATTTGTGATCCATTAAGACCCCAGATCTTTTTCTGCAGTACTATGGCCTAGCTAGTTATTCCCCATGTTGTAGTTGTGCATTTGATTTCCCTTTTTTAAGGGTAGTTCTTTTTTATTGAATTACATCTTGTTGATTTCAGACCAGTTCTCCAATTTCTCAAGGTCATTTTTAATTCAAATCCTGTCCCCCAAAGTGCAAGAAACCACTCCCAGCTTGGCATCATTTGCAAATTTTATAAGCACACTCTCCAATCCATTATCCAAATCATTAATGAAGATACATCCTGGACCCAGGACAAACCCCTGCAGGACTCCACAAGATTTCTCCCCTCAGTCCTACAGTGAACCACTGATAACTACTCTTTGAGCATTGTTTTTCAATCAGTTTTGCACCCACCTTATAGTAATTTAATCTAGACTACATTTCCTTAGTTTGTTTATGAGACCGTCACATGGGTTGGTGCCAAAAACCATCATGTTGTCCAGGAATAAAAATTAAGTACATATATACCTCGGCTGAACTTCAATGTGGAACATAATAAGTATAAGTAGTAGCATAGTGTGGTATAAAAATAACTAGCAACTCAATATTGCATCTGTATTTTACTTTGCCCGTGCCCTCTACATGACATTTTCTGACATGAAGCAATGGCACAGTTGTCAGAAATGAAATACCTAGTCTACCCGTGAACATGTTCAAATCCTGGCCTGGTTAATTCAAACCTTCATCCACTAGGCAGTTTGTCATTGTCATTATTTGTATTGCATTAGGGCCTAGTGGACCCAACTGAGATTGGAGCTGCATTGTCTTATTGGGATCCAGGAAGTGGGTGAGCAAAGCCCACCCACTGCTAAAGGATCCCCCCACAGACTAAGAGGGGGGTCCACAGGACCTGGAAAACCCAATACTTACGGGAGACAACTAATGAACAACAGGGACAGGAGTGCGGTTTGGAGCTGCATTGCGCTAGGCACTGAGAAACACTTGTAAGAGAGACAGTCTTTGCCCTGAAGACCTTACAATCTAAACAGACAAGGAAGAAAGGAGATGGGAAAGATCCATTTAACAGTTGGGGATCTTAGACACAGAGATCAAATAACTTGCCCAAGGTTCACACAGTCTGGAACAGAGCCAGAGTCCCAGTTAGAGCCTTACCAACAAGACCATCCTTTCTCTCACAAGATTTTCACCACAGCAAACAAACAAAAACAAAACATCAGCTCAGCAAGGATATTAAAAACCCATAGCATTTTTCCTAACAGTAAAAGTTTGTCCTTGGCCACAGTGTTCCTTTTCCCCACCACTGTGCAATGTGTAATCTATTTTAGCATGATTCTTTGAGCCAACATGGCAGTTTGGTTCTCAGGGTATGCATCTGAGCTCTAACGTGCTGACTACAACAGGCTGAGATTGTTTAAAGAACTCAAAATTGTTTTGTATCACATGGCTATAGCCAATCAATAGTAAACGAAAACTATTGAACAGACATTCACTGAACAGACATATGCCTACATTTTCAGACATCACAAGTGATTTGGGGTGCCTCACTATCTGGACGTCCAATTTGAGACACATTAAAAGGACCTTGATTTTCAAACAGTGCTGAGCACCTGTACTCTGAAGAGTCAGGCCCCTTTAAGGTGTCTCCAAAAATTACTAGTCATTTTTGAAAATTTAGACCGTAACCTTTTCTTTCACACAGCTGTTTCTGATAGTTGAATTACTCTGAGAAGAAAAAGAATAGTTCCCATTCCCCCATACACCTGCCATCCCATATTTAGGTCCTCCTATCCTGTGCCCCTCCACACAATCCCTTTTGTTGTTTCCTCATTCAGTCCATCCCATCTTTAATTTTTATAGTGTGTTTTATTACTATGTATTTCACTGCCAACAATGGGGAGGCACATGTTGCTCTCTCCTTCGTTAGGATTGATAAGAGAGCACAAACTGAGTTTGAAGGATTTATAAATGGGAGCCCATCTAGGATTTTCTAGGTGTTAACACAGTTCCAATGCACTGTGCATTACAGGTCAGTTTTCTTGGGTTCCTTGAGAAACAGGCAGAAAGTCTCTCTAGCATTTGTTGTTTGCAGTGTTGCAACTGCATTGGTCCCAGGATATTAGAGAGACAACATGGTTGAGTAAATATCTTTTACTGGACCAACTTCTGTTGGTGAAAGATCCAGCTTACACAGAGCTCTTCTTGATGCTCAAATGATTGTCTCTTTCACCAAAAGAAGTTGGTCCAATAAAAGATACTACCTCACCCACCTAGTCTCTCTAACATTTGTCAGTTCCACTGTCCCATCTCCAGTCTATTTTTTAAAGGAAAAAAGAAATAGATGCTTAAATCTAACCTCGTATCAGTTAAATGTGCAGGACCACAGTGCACATTGGGGTGAATTTATTTTGGACATAGACTTATGAAACCACTAACAACATGATTTAGTTTGAATTGCTTCTTCAGTGCATTGTATGTCAGGCTTTTATTGTTGGTCCCAGATATTAGCATTCTGTCCTTCATACTGCATGTGAGTAACTGGCTGATGATGGTGTTTGTATACAGCAATCCAAGAAGCCTGCAGTGATACCAAGATCTAGTGTGAGCATTTTTTTCATGGGACTCCTCTTGTAGAGACAACTGCTTTTTCAGTCTATGCGGAGTTTCTCTGTAACAGGAGAAGGCCCGCCTTGGCAAAAGATACTTCTTTACTTGGTGGTAGCCTCTTCACCTGCTGAAGATGAAAAGGGAGCTCTCAACTTTTTTGAGGTGGGTTGGGGAGACCTTCTTGAAGACCATGGGCAAGATCTTCAGCTACTGTATATTGATGAAGTTCCACTGATGTACATCTCATTACAAAAGCAATTTTCCCTCTCTTGGTATTGACACCTCATCAATTATAGGGAGTGGACCATATCCACCCTGATTGAGTTGGCCCTGGTTCTCCACTTTTAACGTAACTCTCCGTAATGTGCTCTCCGCCACGTCCCACAGCCCCCATTGGCCTGGAGCAGCAAACTGCGGCCAGTGGGAGCTGCGGCCAGCTGAACCGGTGGACGTGGCAGGTAAACAAACTGGCCCGGCCCGCCAGAGGCTTTCCCTGAAGAAGCGGTGGACCACAGTGGAGAACCACTGACCTAGATAGATGGTGATGAGCTATATGGCTGCCACCTTTAACATTGAGGATGCGTTAAAGCAGATTAACAGGTACACCACAACTTGGAAAGAACCAAAATAACCAATTAGGACAGAAATAACAAATGTGTTACTAACCACAAAGGGCCATGGTAATGCATGGATGTATATAATAATAAGTTGAGATCACAGATATACTAACCTATGGGGAAAAGACACTCCAACATTAGTAAGGTGAGGAAATACAAATAAGGAAAAGGTGGAAAATCCCCTGTTGAATATGCATCAAACATAGCGGCGTCAATGTAACATATTATAAAAGTGGCATCCCAGCATAGGGGCGATAGGAGGAGGAGATGTAGTCCTTGGGAGGTGCCAGAATGATGGCCACTGGTGATGATAAAGATTATGGCTAACATTTCAGGTTGTTCTACCAGAGATGGTGAGAGTATATGGATGTGCAGATGTACATTCTGTAGTATCTCCATCTTACTAAGTTGGGGATATACGTACTAAATATATTACTTACTATACTGTACTAAGTATATTAATAAACTAAATTTGCAAATATAAATGAGCTCCTACAGTTTGAGCGTTGCAACTGCGTACATGAGGAGTCCCAACTATATAATAATTTGAATAATACTGGGCCTGATCTTGGGGCAAGAACTTGGCAACCCTCAAAGTGATAACTGGGGATTCTTATGTAATCAATATATTTAATACATAATCTAAAGATCAGGCAACATCCCCATTGTCAGAGCTAAAGTGCATTGGAGGGATGATAAATCCCAAGAATGCTGTACTTACCACCTTGTCTTGTACAGTGGATGGAAATGTCTGTGGGCCCAATTTTGTAGTTTTCATCTCAGGCAAAAATCTATTTGACTTCAGTAAGGACTGCAAGATCAAACATAACTTTGGCTGTCCAAATAACTATGGTGGCAGAAAAATGCACACTTTAATCTTTGACTGGAAAAAGATCACACTGCATCCTGTCAACCCCCGTGATGGCGATCCATGCATGATGGCCTGTAGAATTGATTTTTACAAATACTTTCTAGAAATGAAGCTATGCAACCTGAAAAGTTCAAACTGATCAGTGTCAATAATATTGGAAAAGCTAATGACATTTTACACACTCATCAAAAATACTATCAGCTTAGGGAACTGGGTGAGTAAATTTTGCAGGGTTGCACTACAGAGTAGGGAATTAAATTTGGAGTTCTGAGCTCAGTTTCCCTTGTTCTTGGACCATCAGAAGCTGAAAGTGTTGTGGTTGCAGCCTACTCAGTCCCTGAAGAGGGAGTGAGAACACCTTATTTTGAGAGACAGTGGAGGTATTCAAGAGGGAATCTTGGATGAAGTATATATAATTAGACAAAATAAACAGGCTCTTTTCTCTCTTCCTCCCTCAGTCAGCAGAAAACAAATAAGAACATCAGGATCCCTGTGCATCCCTAGTTGACAGTATCCCTTTACATTAAAAACTCTTTACTAGGGTTTCACTGTCGTACTTTCCCTTAGGATGTTCCTATATAAGTCAAGTTGGCAGCAAGTCATGCATACAAAGCAATTACTTAATCAAGGCCAGGCGTCAGAATGGCATTGCATTCAGTATTTTTGACACATTCCCATGTTATCAATACTATTTGTGGAAGGCTTCTACAGCTCTTTGCGTTGCTTACCTGGCCAAGGAAAATCCCGACCATTTTGTTGTTGTTTCTGATCTCACGGTTTATTTTTTTCCACTGCGTAAGGTTTGGAAAACAGACATTCATTTTAAATAATTCAACTGCTTCCGCTGCTGTGCGGTTTGCCTTAAACTCTGTTTCAATGCCCATAGTTATGCTCAGGGCATTAGAAAACTTCTAATTAGTTGGACAGGTTTGCTCTTTAATTATGGAACCTCTTTGACTAGAATTACATTTTCAAGCAACGAGAAAAGGGTTGATAAAGACAGCTTTAAAAGAGCAATCATCATGCATTCCTTCTTCTAATGGGATCCAACCCTTACAATACTGCTAAGCCAAGTTGATGTAGGTTTAAAGCAGAAGGGGGGGAAAATAGATAACATGGCAAAATTGGAGTGTGTTAGCAACACAGCTATTGTCAATACTGATTTGTTTTAATCATTGAGCTTAATGTGAGCCTAGCTACTATTCTGGATTTGCACAACGTTCTTGCACATTTAGCAAAAAATCCTTTTAAAAAAAAAAGTAATAAAGACATTGTCTGAATCAGGATGACGACTAACATGTTGTATGTGTCAAATATGCTTTCTGCTTCTTTCTGCTAGGGTGCTTGCTTTTCCCAGGAAGATTCCCTGCTGCCTTTGGCACTCCATCTGTCTAACCAGCTCTTGGGTATCCTCTGTCCTGCCCCTGCCTTTTTTTTCTTTTTGTGTGTGCTTTCCACTGTCTCTCTTCAATCTAACCCTTCTTAGTTTGTTCTTGTCAATTCTGTTCCATCTGTCTTTGAATTACCCTGCCTACTATGACTCCCCTCACATTTTAGTCTCTTCCAGATTCTCGTTCCCTTTGCCTAAATCCAGCCCTTGAAGATATTTCACAGCACAGCACTTCAGAAAGAAACCAACAAAACCTTAGAGCACTGAACACAGAAGCATAAAAAATGCAAGTAAACACTGGCTAGTAGGTAAATCTTTGAGATTGGTGCTATTTCCTCCTTTTCTGCACAGTTATATTTAGGGTGGGGTTTGTCTCAACATTACCTTCTATTATTAGAATAGTAGGGAGCTATATCTAATATCCTATTTAAAGTAACTGCGGATGTTTTCATTATCCATGGAAATGTTTAAACATTTTAAGTTCCGTCTAATCTCTTGGCCTGGATGGCATCTTGTAGCAATGAGTACCACTTTATGTGTACTTTAATGAGTACTTTAATGTATGCGTTTCAAAAGTATATTATTTTATCAATTTAAATGTGCTGGCCTTTTAATGTAATTGACTATAAATTTTGTAAACAAGTTACTCACTTTTCATTGAATTGGGGCTTTAATCAATAGTCGAGCCACATGTTTATATACTTTCCTGAATCAGGGCCTAAAGGAGAAATTTTGCAATATACTAAGGAAAGTAAATCTATTAACAAGAGAAAGGAATTATGATGCTAAACCACATGAAAAATATGAGAGTTACACTGCTACAAAAGACCAGTCAAACAAAAATATATTGCTAATAAAAATAAGAAAAACATGGATGAATTTTGGCAGGTTCTACCAATTTGAGAGATATTCCCCATTTGTATGGGGCCTGATCCAAAGCTCCTGGAAGCCAAGGGAGACTCTGTGACTTCACTTGGCTTTGGACTACATCAGTAATAGGGAAATATGCCTGGACCAAGTAGAAACTGGCAAAACAGAAAATATTTTTCAAGTTCATTCACCCATGTGTGTATTTCATTGAGAAACAATGTCAGAACTGCTAATACTGAACTACACTTCAGTCAGGTTGTCACCTGTTCAGGTTTTCCCAGGATCATCCCTTTTTTGAGGTAGCTGTCCCAGAAAATCTCTAAGGGTGCTCAGTACACACTACCAGCTTGCCAGCTGTAGGGCACAGGGCCCTCTAAGGCACCCCATTTCTTTGTACCTCAGAGGTGGCAACCCTAAAAGGTATATTTGTGTTAAAATATCTTCTTCAATATGAGTGTGAGGGCTGAGAAAAATATTAAAATGCAGACCTTGAAGAAAAGAGAACGTCACGTGTGAATAGTGTAAGAGCCAAATCCTGAGACATGGGTGAGCATTTTTATCTCCTTTTGAACTCAGTGGAAGTTGCAGATGCTCAGCACCTGTCAGAATTTGACCTGGCAGGGCCAATTAACTTCTAAACAAAGTAATTGTCACTGAGCCGATCAGAACCAAAATCAATGAAAATACAGTGGACCATTTTAACTACAAAATTAGTGTAAATGAACAAATACAACAAGGGGAAACTATGATGCTCCGAGTGTGTATTTAAAGTTATAAATATGGTATATTATTTCTCAAATGATATACATGTATGTAATTGAAGATTGCATTGTAATGCATAGGCACAAATGGGCAGAGTCAAAGTTGCAATGCAACCTTAGCTTTGATATTTCTTTGACTTTCAAATGTGTAACCATGCAACCTTAACACTCTCTTATAGTGTAGTATTTTGTACAGAATTGTTACGAGAACCTAATAGAAAAATGGGAGCAGAAGCTTGCTGTGTGCAATCCAGGTACTGAGAGTAACTCACTACATTTATCCAGTAATGACCCAGAAGATTTCATGTGAAGTTGCTGTCTTGCTTTACATTTTGAATACGGCTATATTAATTAGATCTGCTGCCCAGTGTATGAGTTCACCACCTTCTATGTGTTAACATTTTGCTTCCATTCTGATTTTGTCAGTTATTTCTTTAATTTTAATCCTTGTCCCCAAATCCTGGTGTCATTAGTTCAAAGAGATTATCTATACCTCTCCCCTGTGGCTGTCTTCTGCTGCATATATCAAGATTTCCATCAGATCTTATTCATTTCCTTCCTAATGTCAATCTTCTTGACCTGTCATTGGTGTCAGTATACAAATTCCATCCCTGTAATTCTTTGCTTCAATGGAATTGCATCAGGGATAAATTTTAGCCAAACTGTTGTCATCCTTTACTGCTGCCTTTGCCACACTGTATAATACACACTGATCAAGCACATTTTGTGAATTAGCAAGTTAAGAATTTGTGAACTGTCCAAGTAAGTGGGACAACAGCTCTTAAGATGCCCTTCTTAGAGCCTTCAATTTAGGAGTGGCAAGTCCCAGCAACTACTGATTCTAAAAGAGCATAATAAAGCTGAGCCTGAATTCTGATCTTGTGTGTGTGTATGAACATCGACCTAATTTGAAGCAAACTGCATCTAACCTTACTCTGCATAGGATCATGCATTCTCCCCCAGTACAAAAACTGAATATGCGAATCCCCAGCTCAACCACCTCACCCCTTCTTCCGATTTAAAGAAGAGATTTAGTGCTCAGACTTTAAGGAAAGGGCTTTCTCTCCACGATGAATAAGTAAAAATCTCACAGTAAATAATTTAAATTCAACCAAAAAGAAGCAGGGTGGATATTTTCTTTATAACCATAGAGCAGCTGAACAAGCCACTTAATAGGGGCTAGGGGAGAGTTTAGCTAGAAGGTTTGGTTTTATAGCCATAATATGAGGTCAGGTGACTGCAGGCTTTGCAGTTGACTTCTCTCTCAAATGGGTCCTTCTCAAATGGATCCAAATGCATTCTCTCTCTCCCCCCGAAAACACACTGCTTGATTCAGTTTTAGATTCTGTAAACTGCATTACTGGTTTCCAGCCTCAGTGTAAATACATTTTGATTTTTATGACTTTTTTTTATAAAAGGTTTTGGGAAATCATGAATTTTGCAGAAGATTTTGGAAAAAGCTTTAAATATTGCTCTTTTCGACATATTTTCATTGACTAATAATTATAAATTTAAAAGGGCCACAAATATGTTTAACTACGGATGTCTAAGTCTTCATATTGCAAAGTATGCAAGGAGGAAACAACACAGATTTCAAATAGGATGACTTGCCTTGGGAAAAGAATGAGATAAACCATATGTGACAGATATTAGTCATGTCACTTAATGCATTACTAGAAGGCACTCACATGCTACAGTGATTTGAGCACTGTAAGAACCTATATAGGATAGAGTAGAATAGAAATACAGGGCTGAATCTTGCAGTCCATTCACTGACTATATGTGGAAGGAGTTCAGCACTGGGCTTGCGGTTGCCAGAGTAAGTAAACCATTGCAGCACATCACATATACTCAGTGGTGAGCTGGGAGCTGGTTCGCGTGAACCGGTTGTTAAATTTTGAAGCCGGTTTAGAACCGATTGTTAAAAGGGTTGGGCAAACTCCATCCTGTCCGGCCCACCTGAGCTCTCGGCTGGAGAGGGTCCCCTGAGAATCCCTTTTTAATTTTTACTCAGCCGGCGGTGCTCCGGGTCTTCGGCGGCAGGTCCTTCACTCACTCCAGGTCTTCGGTGGCGGTCCTTCACTCACTTGCCGAAGACCCGGAGCAAGTGAAGGAACTGGTTCTTCAGCTTTTGGCAGCTCATCACTGCATATACTGTTGGAGTAAACAAGCACTTAGCTGGGAGAAACGGTGAACAATTCCAATAAGCCCCCACAGTAGACTGACCAAGGTAGATGCAGCAGTAGCAGTCAGTATCTGGCCCTCTGTCTGCTAATCTTCTAAATGTAAAGTAAATAATCAAGCTTATATTTTCATAAACTTGAGTCCTCTGCAACAGACGAAGTGGGATTTGAACCTGCAATCACTTGCACATTGTGATAGGGTGGCCTGCCCCTTTAAGGGCCACAAGCCTGGCCAACCTCTTACAATTAGCTCTGCCTGCCACACCTGCAGTGAAATGTGGGTTTAATTAGAATCTGCTGAGTATGGAAGAGCTGATTCCCTATAAAGGGCAGCAGGAAGCTGTGGGGGGAGGATGACACTTAGGGAGATGGGAGTGGAGTGCAGAGGCTGCTGGGTAGTATCCGGCAGAGATCTGGGAAGAGAGACTACAAGCAGTAAAGGCCTGGGGGTGACCTGATAAGAGGGTAATAGACAAATGGACTTTGTTTTAAGGCTCTGAGATTTATTTTACATGAATAAACCCAGGCCTCAAGAACAGCTGTTGTGAATGGACAACAAAGGTGTGTGGAGTTTCTTCAAGAAGCAGTGAGGCAGGCTGCCAGAAAAGCAAACTGAGGTCACGGGGATGGGGTGGCCTGGAGTCTCCAGGAATTAAAGATTAATCTTTAATTAAAGATTATGTCATGTGATGAAATCTCCAGAAATACATCCATCCAAAACTGGCAACCCTAGGGGTGTGTGTGCGCGCTCGGGAGGCAGCTGACCCAGGAATTCACACAATGCACAACACTTTCCACTAAGCCATGCCGTGAAGTTGTCACCCCAAGCTAAGTGTGCAAAGTCCCAGATTTGCGTATGCAAATAGACATGTGCATAGGCAGTGTCTCCTTCACAGTGATACCACCCATTTGGCACTGGTGGAGTGAAAAAATCACAATAAAAGTGTAGAGTCTGATCTGATTAAACCATGGTTGTCTATCCTGCAGATCCACTTTTGGTTTCTTGCATCCTGACTGTGGGCTGGTCTTCTCATGACAGCTCCCGTGCCTTCTGGTTCCAGGCAGGCGAGAAACACCATTACCGCAGTCTCTCTTTAAAGTGTTTTGGCCAAACCAGGTCAAATACCCAGGTGTGCAATTTAAAAAAGTATACTGAACTTTAGTTATAGTTTAGGTTTGAGTTAAAGCTGGCGTTGATTCTTATTTCATCTAAATCATTTTGCCCATTCCTATTTAAAACACAAAATCCTCCTGAAAATGGAAACAGGAATCACCAACTCACCTCAATTATGTCTGAAGACTCAACTTGCTGTAGCTAGCTTATTAGCATTAAAAGGAACCATGCGGTAAGAATCCTGTGTGTCAATTTAAGGTACCTACTTACAACGGACAAAAAATAAAATTACACACAGGATCACTCATATGTTATGAATCTTACACAGTTATTTCATATGTAAAGAGCTCAATGCTCTTTAGAAGCCCTTCTGATGACTTTTCAATATAACTTTATAATCTGACTATTTTGCTGAAAGGTAACATACCAAAGCCTATAGAAAGGCATGATTAAAACATCGCAGTGAACCTGCTTTGCTCAGTTTGCTTCCTTTGCAGATGATTGTTACATAATGCATGCTCTAGATATCCTTGGGATATTTCATTAACAGCAACATTAACATTACTTGTGTTATTCAAGTATTACAAAAATAAAATCCTTGTTTTTCTGAAGATGAAATCCCCTGAACATTTCTGCTGAGGGAGAAAAAAGATACTTTTACAACTGAATTTAAAGTAGCCGTGTGATGATTTATGTATGTCTGTATATTTCTATATCATACATCCTCCATTTTGGTTTTTGTACCATTTTGATTTTAAAGCTGTTCTGTTGGCTCCATGCTGTGCTGGAACACCCAAGAGGAGATATTCTTATTATTGGTACAGAGATAACAATGCTAAATCATTATAGTCTTCTATTCAAATGGAAGCCCCCTTGGACAAAGAAGATGGCCAGTCCAAGAAAACCAACTCGCTCAGATGGACCGGTAACTAAGCAAATGCCAGAGAGGACAAAGAAAGAGATGATTCTGGCGCCTACTCAGACCAAGGGAAGCTTAGAAGCACATAAGCCCAGCATGCGGGACCTAAACATGGCAGCCTGGTGAGCGTTCAGCAGGAGGAGTTTGACCAGTGTTGTGACATAGTGGCTGAATGGTCTGAATAAAATTCTGACAACTATGGTATGGGCCTGAGTCTATATTATTACAGAATTCTAACATAAAACATTTTTCAATATTAAAAAAAACCCATTTAATATCTTTCAAGGCTTCCATCTCTTTAGACTTCTGCAAAGAAGCCTTATTTATTTCACCCCTGGTCTATTTCCACCTTATAATTATCTTCCTTTCTCATCTAATGGATAGAACAAAGGACAGGGCACCAGGAGACCGGTCTTCACGTACAGCCTTGGGAACATGCCGGCTGTGTACACCTGAGCAAGTCATTTCACCCCTCTGTGTCTGTCTCCTCTCATCTATAAAATGGAGAGGATACACACCCATCTTCATAAAACACTGAGATAGATCACTGAAAAGCAAAGTGTAAGTGCTAAGAGTAATCTCAAAATGGATCCAAACCAAGGTTCGGATGTAGATTTGGATTTAGAGCTAAATTTCCACAAGAATTTAGGACAAGAATTTAGGTTTAGGACAAGAATTTAGGTTTGGGACAAGAATGTTGGATCTAGTGTTCTGATTCAAGCCGCTGTCTAAGAATATTAGAATAATGCATCCAGTTCTCGTATCCAGAATTCAAGACAGATGTTAATAAATTGGAGAGGGTTTGGAGAAGACCCACAAGAATGATTAAAGTATTGGAAAACATGTCTTATAGTGCTAGACTTCAGGAGCTCAATCTGTTTAGTTTAATGAAGAGAAGGTTAAGGGGTGACTTGATCACACTCCATAAGTACCTACATGGAGAACAAAAAATGGGTAATGGGCTCTTCAGTCCAGCAGAAAAAAAAGGTAGAACATGAACTGATAGCTGGAAGTTGAAACTAGACAGATTCAGGCTAGAAATATATTTGCATTATGGAATGGGCCATCCAAACACTCTGGGAGAACCTGCTTCAATACAGGTAAAAAAACCCCTCATTGACTGCACACCCCTAGTTGTCACCTACCACCCCACTCTGGAACTTATATAGGTATCACCAGGACCGGTGCAAGGATATTTTGCGCCCTAGATGAAACTTCCACCTTGCGTCCCCTCTCTCCCTCCCTCCCGACAACCTCCAAAAACTAGAAAACTTAGCATTATAAACAGCCTGTCAGAATGGGTAACGGCTGTTAGAATGTTTCTTTTTTACCTTTAAGGCATTTCAGTTGTTTGCCATTGCCTCTGATGGTGTCCTATTCAAAGTCTTACTATTGTGCAAAGCTAAACAATTGAGCCTTGCATTGCATCACCAGCCAGGTTAGGCAGGGTGACAAATCCCCCTTGCCCCAAAGGGCCATTATTCCCTGCTGACTAATTTCTACTCCAAGTCTGTAAAGCAGACTTTTAAGGTAAATACATTATTCCTTCAATATTACCCATGCACACATTTCACAAAGATTCTCACTCTTGACAAGTTACTAGCCTTGTGTAGATCCCTTCCACGTTCTTCTTTGTGGGTAAGTGCCCTATAAGACATGCGTGGGGTGTTGTGAGTTTGTCAGGCCTGCAGTGACAGCTGTTTGTGAAGATCAGGGGGCCCTTTGCCAAGCGGTGCTGGTGTCATAGTGAGCTTGGGGCGGCTGACAGTATGGGGCAGGGCACTGAGGCTGGTGGGGCAGGTGGTGCCGGGATGGGGCAGGTACCTGTCAGTCTCCAGCGCTCGGGCAGAGACTCCTCCTCTCAGGCTCCCTGGCCGCTGCTGCCGCGGCCACCCAGAACGATGCGGGCAGGGGGCACCGCTGTGGAGGAGACGCAAGGGGCCAGGCTCGGTTGGGGCCCCGCATTTGCCAGCCGAGAGCAGCAGGAACCAGCCGCTGCTCGGGGGCAGCCAGACGGCCTGAGCCCAGGGCACCTACGCTCCCCAACTGCCCCTGCTGCTGCGCAGGCTGCCGCCACCCTCGGCTCAGGCCGCCCAGCTCCCCCCAAGTGGTGCCTGGTTCCTGCTGCTCTCGGCTGGCAGGTGCAGGGCCCCAGCAGAGCCTGGCCCCTTGCCTCTCCTCTGTGGCGGTGCCCCCTGCCTGCGTCCTCCACGGCGGCAGTGGCTGGGGAGCTGAAAGGAGGAGTGGCCCCCGGGCAAGTGGGGAAGACTCCAAGGTGAAGAGGCTGCTGGCCCTGGTGCGGCCCAAGCGCTGGAGACTGACAGGTACCTGCCCCTAAGCAATACTGTAAAAAAAAATTGGAGGGCACCACTCTTTGGCGCCTCCAAATCTTGGCACCCTACGCAGCCGCCTAGTTCGTCTAGTGGTTACACCGGACCTGGGTATCACTAAACAATTACAAGCCATGTTCAATGGGGACCACATCCTGAAAGAAATCTTTCCTGAACCCTCTCTTCTGGCCTGCAAACAACCCTCCAACCTCCTGATCACAAGCAAACTCCCCACAGACCAGGACACAACAACTCAAAGGTGCACTAGATCCTGCCATAACAGATGCAAACCCTGTAGACATATCTCTAATACTACAATGATCAACACCCCACCACCCAAATCACCTTCTAAGATCCTTGGGTACTATGTATGCTTTCACAACATGTGGTGTACCTTATCCAGTGCATCACATGCCCCAATAACAATTAAGTGTGGGTGAAACCAGACAAGCACTACACTCTTGAATGAACTCTGACAGAAAAATGATAAAAGACAAATACCCCTATCACAGGAGGGCAAACACTTTTCACAAAGCAATCTTTCCATATCTGACCTCAGTCCTTGTCCTGAAAGAAAACCTGAACAATACCTTCACAAGACAAGTCTAGGAACTTGCATTCATAACTTCGTGGAGATGATAAACCACAGACTTAACAGAAATATTGGTTTTATGGCTCATTATGACAATTTGTAATGCACCTCATGGACTACTTTTTCCTGCGACTGCAAAGGTGTTAATTGTCACTTATTTTAAATAGTCTCCTACAACATGTGTGAATCTCTCATGCTTAATAGTCTGTCTCACCTTGTATTTAGCTTGAAAACTCTGGTTACCTTCCCCAGACCTCAGGAACAACTCTGTGAAGCTCAAAAGCTCATCCTTTCCACCAACAGAAGTTGGTCCACCTGTTCTCTCACACCAACTTTATTGAATTTAGTTTTACCACACCACTGCAAAGCAGTTAAATATCATTACCCTTATTTTTACATATGAGGAAACTGAGACATGGAGAAGTGTTAAACATTTTCCCAGGGTCATAGTCTGTGACAGCATCAGAATTGGAACACAAGATGGAATACGATTTAGACTGTAAACTCTTCTGGGTAGGGATTGTGGGCATAATTTGCACGAGTACCCAAGTAACGTACATACGTCACACTCAGGGACTCTACACAGCATCATTACCACTCATGGTCTGGCTCCTGGTCCTTAAGCATAAGACCATACTGACTTTGCTCACATATATTGTGGCTAAAGCTAATCCTCTCTCCTACCTCTTCTTTTCTTTGCCTTTCACTCATATACTCCCATACTGTTCACTGCTCTTCAACGTTCCTTTATCTTGCTCCTCTTCCACATGGTTTTCTTTCCCTTTCTTCTCTCTGCTTTTCTTGCTTCTTTCCCTGTTTCATATCACCCCCCCAAGCCTCTCACCTTCTAATCCCCCCCTTTGATGTGTACATTCTCTACCCCTTGCTCCCTTCCCTGTGCAGAGGTGTGGATTTTTACCGCCCCCACCCCAAGTTAAACTTTCTTTGAAATTTCAACTTGAAATTTAGTTTTGGGTGAAGTTACAGACCAGTCCTCATTTTAACTGAACTGGCCACCCATACCTAAAGGCGACACATGATTTGCTTAATTTTTTAAAGCTACTATGCAAGATTTCCCCCCTAAAGCATAGAACGGTGGCTAAAGCTAATTGATACAATAAAGACTTTGCCTTGCTGTAGTGGATTTTAGGTGTTCAAAGGCTAACAATCAGTAAATACACAACAGGTAAGTGAATGTGATATCTGGAAAGTTACGTGACTAGATTAAAAAACTGAAAGCAACGTATGGTTATATACGTGTGTGTGTGTGTGTGTGTATATATATATATAGATAGATTAGATATAGATATTGATATCTATATCTATATAATATGTGCGTGCACCCCGTCCCATTTAAATATAAATTGGCCAAATATTTTATGACTCTAGGAACACAGGAACTGCCACACTGGATCAGACTCAAAGTCCATCTAGTCCCATTTCCTGTCTTCAGCACTGACCAGCACTAGAAATTTCAGAGGAAGATATAAGAATTCTGCAGGAGGGAGTTGTCGGATAATCTACCCCACCACATTATGTCTCATCCTCATCTGTATTAGTTAAAGACTGGTTTAAGCCCTGAAGCCGAACATTTAAACCTTTCCAAAACTGTTGTTATAACAACTCTGGTTATCATAGAGTCAGAGTTTAAGGCTAGAAGGGACCACCAGATCCTCTAGTCTGACCTCCTGTATATCACAGGGCACCAACACCTCTCCCAGCCCCTGCACACTAAACCCAATAACAGAAATGAGACCAAAGTATTATAGCCCTAAGGAGAGTAAGCGATTATGTGTGACATGCAGAGAATAGGAGGGATCGAGGGGCACCAATGATCGAGCACCCTGCAATGGCAGGGAAATGGTTAAGTGAGATACACCCAGATAATACTGACAGGTGGCCTGCACCCACATACTGCAGAAGAAGGTGAAAAACCTGCAAGGTCATTGCCAGTCTGACCTGGGAGCAAATTCCTTCCTGACCCCAGCTATGGCAATCAGTTAGACCCTGAGCCAGCCAAGCACCTGAAAGAGAGGATACTTGGTGCCACCTCAGAGCCCTGGCCCATCCTCCCCATAGCCATACTGTCTCAGAGCCTGTTCAGACACATGCCCTATCAGCTACTTCTCTTGTATTTCCACCCTGGCACATGAACTCCCTCATACTATTAACCATCTATCTTCAGACTTTAGAGCAGAATGGCAACATTTTCAAATCCCCACTCAGCCAAGGTTTAAAGTGTGTGGAAAATATACACTGATAATGGAAACAATTGTCATGGTAAAGAACAGGTGAATAGTTTTTGTGCCTGGGCTAGTAAATTTTCATATTAATTCTGCAAGGTTGCTTTAAAGATTATTTCTTTAGAGTCAGGGGAATAGGAAAGCAACACACAGAGATGAGGGATAGGAATGGGACTAAAAGAAGGCATTTGTTCTTTAAATAACAGAGATTGGATGTATTTTATTAATACATCAAAACAAGCATATCTGACTGCCAGTCTGAAGCATGCAGTTTAGAGTGTGCTTTACTAAAATTACTCATGCTTGCTCTGAGAAAGGTAAGTACAATGGAGACAGACAGAGATGCCTGAAATATGAATCCAAACACAGTAGGACATGTAATCTTCACTAGTTTGTGAGATTCATGATATTAGTTTTGTTTCACTTTTTCATGATGTGAAATTATAGATTTAATATACAATATTTTGTAGTGGACCAGTGAAAAAGCTGACATGGCCATAAATTCACGAATTAGTGAAGATTCCATGAAGCATAGCAGTAAAAATGGCTCAGGGGTCTGTGGAATATATTGTGCCACTATTAAGACTTTCATTGTATTTCTGCAGTAAGAGAAGTCACGTTGATGGGGTTTTTAAGCAGTCAGGAACAAAGGTACTTAGTCACATCTCGGAAGCAAAAGAGCAATGCAGCATAGGGCATGGCGCTAAAGAGACAGTGAATTAAAATGTTACCGTTTTGTGAGGGATAAGGACTGATACATTCCATCATCTGAGCATTACTGCCTGTGATGGCGTTCCTAGGGTGCAACCTGGACTGTGGAATTGCTGAGCCCTCTGTCCCACCAAACCCTCACACTGTGTATTAATGTCAAGCTGCAAACCTCTGGCAAGCACTGGAATTACACAAACATCCACAGGCAGGGACACACCCAACCGAGTTACATGAATGACTTTCCAGTCACTCATGAACCAACAAGAGAGAGGCTCCAGCCAATTCCCCCCAGCTCCCCAGCCTTGCATCCCAGAACTGTACCTGTCTTGCACTGGTCAGAAGCCTGGCCAGCGTAAATCCACTAGTAGTTTTATTACAGTATTACTAGTTTGCCACTCTGACAACAGGGTAGTGTACATGCAACAGCCCTTGTAAACCTGAGCTGAGATTTCCCAAGGACTTCAACCAAAACACACCATTTTAGGCAAAATATAAACCAGATTGATTAACTACAGAAAGAGAGATTTTAAGTGATTATAAGTGGTAGGCATAAAGGTCAGCGATAGTTACTTAAAGAAAATAAAAAGTAAACACTTTCTAAATCCTAAACTTTTTGTCTAAGTAATAGCTGAATTGAACAGCTTTTCTCACCCTGGCAGATGGTAAGCAGCTTACAATTCCTCAGGACAACTCCCTGTCCAGCCTGGGACCATCCTTCCCCATTTCAAAGTTTTTCTCCTCCAGACATTCTTCCAGGTGTTAAGTTGGGGGAGGAGAAAGGCCAAGTGACGATGTCACTTCCTCTTTTATATTTTCTTCCAGCTTGCTGGAAAGATCTTTGCTTTGATGTGGGGATCAGGCAGCTCCCATTGGTCAGGCAGTCTCCATTGCCTAGGCGCTCCCTCTGACAAGTCTCAGGGATGGCTGTTGGGAGAGTGGATTCCCTCTGATGGGCCATCAACGCATCTCTGGCTGGTCCTTTGTTGCAATTGAAAGGTTGGCTGTGGGAATCTCCCAACCTCAACATATTTCAGCGACACATATAACAATGCTTCATAACTTCACATGCAATGATAGCACATACAATCCAACAGATTATTATTGTTCAACAAATCAAGATTTACCAAACGATACCTCACAAGGCATTCTTTGTTCAAAACATATCATAATCATATCAAAGTGGTAAATATGGGGGTCCCAAGGTACTACTTTGAGGTACAGAATGTTACAATGCCCACTTCTCCCTTTCAGGCTTACACTAGGTCCATGGCTTGAAGGGGTTTTCTTGAAACAATGTTAGACCTTCTCTTCTCATGAGATTCCATAATACCCTTGTCTCTTAACTGAAGTCTCACAGTACTGTAAAAAATACATAAATCTAACAGTCATCAGTGCAGTGCATCTACGTCACAATATAATTCAGGTGCATTTTTATATAATGATGCTAATGATCCAAAAAAAGGACTAACGTTTTTGCCCAATGGTCTTCTCTAATCTAAGCAATATCTGTAAAGCTGTCTCTGACTTAATTTATTACAAGAGCTAGGCTAAAACAGTAGATGTGCCCTCAAACCAGCAATTATAAATGTAGAAAGAAAATGAGAAAAAAAAGTCTTTCAATAATCCTCACTAATAGTCACTTAGAGCAGCCTGTGTTCAAAAGCAGAGAGTCATGCAGCATACTGTTTGAAAGGGAAGTGATATCATGAAAGAATTTGATCAGATTAAAATAAGACTTGGTTACTCATGTAGCACTTTCAATCAAAAGTTCACCAAGCAATTTCTGAACATTAGTTGTCACAACACCCTTTGAGAGGTAGGTTAGTATTATACCCATTTTAAAGATGGGTAAAGTGAGGTTAAGGCACATGCTTAAGTCCCACAGATCTCAATTTTACTTAATTATATACAGAAGTGCTTTGCTGAACTGGTATAGACTTAAGCAGAAGCTTAAATTAAGCACATTCTTAAGTGGTTTGCTAAATCAGGGCTTCAATTATTTAGGTTATGTCTTAATTGAAATAAAAGATGCATTTTTACATCAAGATAGCTAACAGTGTAAAATCCTAGTGAAGACAAGGCTCAGATAGTTTTTAGCTTGATCTAGCTAGTCAACGTAAATCCCAGGTGGGATAATAGGTTGACCTTGAACAGCTACGTCAAGGTAAAAACCACTTGTCTCCTTTAGGATTTTACATTGAGTTAGCTATCTTACTGTGAAAAGAAACACGCCTTTTTTTGCAGCAAAGATTAATCTTTAGTCTGCGTCACCAGGCCCTAATTCAGGAAATCACTAACATGTGCTTAAACGTCTAGGCCAGCACTTAACCACATGATTAAAAGCCTGGATTTCTGCGGTGGCTCTGCCACGGCCTCTCTCAGAAAAGTGAAAAAGTGAAAGAGTAAAATCTGCCTGGGCATTTACATGAGGGCCATTACTAGTATCTGAGGGCTTCACCAACATCAGTGAATTTATCCTCTCAAATGCCATTCTGAGGTGGGAAAATACTATGATCCCCACTTCACAGATGGGGAAACAAGGCACAACGATTAAATGACTTGCCTTGGGTGACACAGGAAGTCTTTGGCAGAGCCAGGAGTTGAACTCAGCTCTCCTGAGTTCCAATCCTGTGCCTTTACTACTAAACCACCCTTCTTCTCTTTTGACCTCTTTCCAATTATATACACCATTCACAGCTGCTACACTACAAGACTAGCCGCTCACAATGAAAAATCCACACAGGGCAGTAACTCTAGTGCCTTAGAGTACGACTAAACTACAATTAAACACCCTCAGCTGGCCCATGTCAGCTGACTTGGGAGCTTGGGCTGTAAAACTGAGGTGTACATGTTAGGCTTAGGCTGGAGCCTGGACTTTGGGACCCTGTCTACAATGAAATTTTACAGCCCCACAGCTAGGGTTGCCAACTTTCTAATGGCACAAAACTGAACACGCTTGCCCTGCCCCTTCCACAAGGCTCCGCGCCCACTCGCTCCATCCCCCCTCCCTCCATCCCTCACTCTCCCCCACCCTCTCTCACTTTCACTGGGCAGGGGTACAGGAGGGGGGTGAGGGCTCCGGCTGGGGATGCGGGCTCTGGGGTAGGGTCGGGGATGAGGGGTTTGGGGTGCAGGAGAGGGCTCCAGGCTGGGGAAGGGGGTTGGATTGCAGGAAGTATGGGCTCTGGGCTGGGGGTGCGGGCTCTGGGTGGGGCCAGAAATGAGGGGTTCAGGGTGCAGGAGAGGGCTCCGGGAAGGGGGTTGGTCTGCGGGGGGGGGGGCGGTGAGGACTCCGGCTGGGGGTGCAGGCTCTGGGGTGGGGCTGGGGATGGTGGGTTTTGGGTGAGGAGGGGACTCGGCCTGCGGGAGGGGGCTCCGGCCTGGGGCAGTGGGTTGGAGTGTGGGGAACTGAGACCAATGGGAGCTGCGGGGGCAGCGCCTATGGGCACAAGGGCAGCACGCGGAGCCTCCCTAGCCGTCCATGCGCTTAGAGGCTGCAGGGACCTGGCAGACGCTTCCAGGAGCTGTGCAGACCTAGGGCAGACAGGAAGCCTGCCTTAGCCTTGGGCCCCCACTGCACCGCCGACTGCACTTTTAATGGTGCCTGGCAACCCTACCCACAGCCCAAGCCCCGCAAGCCCAAGTCAGCTGACACAGGCCGGCCACAGCTGTTTAACTGCAGTGTACACATAGCATCAGATACAGTGCACATTCTATTCAGAGCCTCTGCCGCAAGCCTTACTTGAACAGCTCCACAAGAGCAACACGGCCCGGGACGTCACTTCCAAGAGCAAAATTATTAAATATATTTACCTACTTATATGGCCCCCATTACCACAGTATCTGAGCACCTCACAGTCTTTTACATATTTACCCTCACAATACCCCCGTGAGGTAGGAAAGTACTATTGTCCCCATTTTACTGATGGGGAGCTGGAGAACAGAGGACATGCTCCTCAAGGTACTTATGCTCCTAACGTCCATTGAAATCATTTAAGGATCATCTGGGCCTAGAAACTTCTCACATCATCATACAGGAACCATTTGGGAGAGCAGAGAATTGACCCTGGGTCTCACAAGGCCCCCTCCCACTCTGGACGCTACCAGAGCAGACTCCAAAGCCTATCAACTGGATCATTACGGAACACAGCCTCTTTGACAGCACTACTGTCAGACACCAGACAGCACACAGGGGCACTTTTGTAAGAGATCCTAATTACAAAGCATATGTACAGCTAAAGTAATTCTTTATACACTTAGTAGTTTAATAAAAGGAATGAGATATGGACTTTGTCCGAGGCGTGCCCCAGGCTAATGGAACCCTTCTATTCTACTTCAACCATCCTTTATAAATCACATGTCGTTAGTGTTTGCTCTTCATCAGACTTTGACATTAGAAAATTATATCAAATTTCTCTCTCAAAAAATATTCTTTTTGGTAGCCTTTGTCTGCTCGGAGCTTACTAAAGACTGCTGTCATTTATTAAACATGCACGTCTCTTGCTACTAATCAGAGAATTCACAATTGGTTCCTCAATATATTTACAACAGAAAGGGATAATTCACATGTTAATTTTGTTACTAACTATGCTGTTGGTTTTATTTTTAACTTCCTTGAGACTTCCCTGTATTGTAGGTTATTATAATATACTTGCAGTTAAAACCCTTTAAAAACAAACAAACTAAACCAATCAAACAGAATTTGGACAACAAAACAGATTCTGCCAAATCAAGACACAAGTGAGCAATTAAAATAGCAATCAGTCTGAAAAACTCTATTAGTTTAAAAGAGTAAATATAAAGGAATACTATCAAGGACAAAGAAGGGATTATACTAAACACAGTTTATTAATTCCACTCCTTTTGTAAAACAGGCAAACAGCTTACTCAGAAATAACCTGCAGTCATACTATAAACTTTACTGCAAAATTTTCCAAATAACTTATCTAGGGCAGATGTATTTTAGGCCCTCATCTTAAACTTGTACAGAGTCAACTGCCTATGGGTACAGGAATACCCATAAGAGGATCCTAATGCTGGATTAAGGCTGTAGACACACATGCCTAGATTCAACCTAAACCAATAGTAAACTACATACCTCCTAAAAAGGGAAACCATCTACCCACTCTCAGAAGAAGAATGGTCCATGACATACTCTGTGCTCTCCACATATTAAAAGGTTTCTTTTCCCTCATTTGATTTTGAAACTTTTCCTATACACAATCATTTACCAAAAATTCTTTAAGAAAACACTCCCTCATCCACAAAACATCCAAGCAGCTATGATGAGATAAAATTAAATGTAAAATCCAATAGAAAACAAAAAAACAAGCCAAAGGATTTACTAGTTGGAGAGAAAAGGAGTTGCAACCTGAACCACTAATGAAGTCCAAAATGGCTCTCTGTGGACTGCAGGTAGCAGGTTATCCCAGGTTTAAAGGGCCAGTTTTCCTATGAAGGTATCCCAGGAAAGGGCACTGTGGGGGAAGAGAAACTGAAAGTTTAGCTATAATCAGTCACAGGGAAGATAGCTCTGGTTGATGCTGCTTACAGGCTCTAAAATTACCAGATTACAGAGCTCTTGCTATAAAATACCTCTAGATTATCAATAACAAAAGTGTACTGTTTTTACTTTCTATTTGTTTTTGTTTAGTTGTGTTTATTTGTTCTTTGTTGTTTTTCTAAAATAAATAAAATAATCTGGATTTTATTAAGAATCCAGTTGCCTCCTTTGTATGAAGTACACGATGACAACCTCAAAAGACCATATTAGGGATTTTCAATTAATTTAAAATAACTTCACACACATAATTGCACGTTTCCAGGATCAGGCTCTTAGCTACTTGATTAAGCCTTTAGGTCCTGATCCTACAAATATTTAAACTTGTGCTTAACATTGAGTACTTGAATAGTTCAACTGAATTTAATCAGATTACTCATACTTAAAATTAAGCATGTGCTTAAATCTTTGTAGGATAAAGGTCTTATACATTATAGAAAATTCTAAGTTACACAGCAAAAATACAGGCAGATATTTTTAAAACCCGAGAATAGCATTCATGGGTCATTAAAAAATCTTTTTGCTGTCTACTGCAGTGTTAGCAAAGAAATATGCTGTTTACTGCAGTGTTACCAAAAGGAATATGCATGACATATGTGGAATATGGCCACTGTAAGACCAAGAAAATATTTGCTACATGCTAAAGTAAGTGAAAACAAAAAGTGATATATATTAACAAGGAATCTTATGTTAATAACCTAGAAAGCTCTGAGACAATGGGTCAAGTTCTGTGCTCATTTACATGCTTACAACACCACTGACAATGTCAAGTTATAAATCACGAACTGTGCCAGGGTGAACCAGACCCTTATTTAAATTAGAGATGAGCAGATCTCAACAGGCTACTAGTAAGTTCTGCCATATAATATACTGAAAAAGTTAAGGTAATGAAATTCACTTTTAGAGGAGTAGGTTTTTTTTTCATGCTGGCTGATTTTTGCCAAGTTGTCATCTAATTATAGCAAGTTACACAAATGGCCTAATAAAACTTAACACAGTATTTCACAACACAGTCTTAAAAATTGATAAAGGAGCTTCTTCTCAAATCTGACTAAATGGGGCTGTATCAATAGGCGACATAAATAGTCTCTGACCTGAATGTAAGCAAACTACAATTGGATAGGTATGAAAATATATACAAACCAAGCAGCCCTTTTTTCACTAGCATTATCCATCCCAATTATTTTCAGATACAATAGATCTTTATTATAAATGTTCATGTGTTTTGGTTTTTAAACTGCTCACCTTGTAACTGCAAACTGTTTATATTTTAAGGAGAAAGCACTACTGGATGAAGGTTCTATTGAATATTTGCATGCATATTAATGAGTCAGTTCTAAGGATTTTCTGTTGTTAGAAACATCACCATGTGTTAAGATAGTCTGAAGCTCTGGTAAGCTACAAGGTCTGCCCCTTTGTAAGAATTCCCCAGATGATGGAATTACTGCATGCTTCACAATTCTAGCCAACACAATTCATTAAATTTCTTCTTTCTAAATTTATTGCCTTACAGTTAAAACACTTCCATGCGGAGGTGCTGAGCATATTAACTGTACCAAGGCCAAGGAAACCATTGTGTTAGTGTTTTCATATCTTGCGGTGTGTCTGGCTCATCATTTGAGTGGCACAAATATGCCAAATACTTCAGATGCTAAACTCAATCAGACGGCACAATAACTTTTATGGCGTTGAAAAATCCTTTCTGATTCTACGAATGCCAATAAGGACATACAGATGCCATGTGCTCAGACACCAGTGACCCGTCCGCTATACATGCTAACCACACTAAATAGATATTTAAAAATGGGGTACTAAAAAGCTTCTAAAAGTGTATGAAAATTAAAATTTGTCTTTAGATATAGATTTACAGGCTTGATCCAATCCCAGCTGAAGTCAATGGAAAGACTGCCAATGACTTTAAGAGGAGTTGAATTGGGGACCTATATTTCCACTAGGGTTAGATTCTGTTTCCCTTCTCCATGTTGAATACTATCATATTCCGTGAGTAGTTTCAATAAAGTCAGTGGGACGACTCATGTGGTTCAATATTCTATGCCTGGTGAGTAAGGGTTTTATAATTTCTCCCCCTTGTTTATACTGGAGTCTGTCTCTATATTATAGAGAAGTTTGGCAAGGGACAATTTTCCAAATAAAACTGATTCTAGGGACAGTTATAGGTCCCCACTCTTGGTGAGTTGTAGAACTTAAGCACTAGTACTGTTCAGAACATTACAAACATAAATTACTAAATCTGTCAATAAACCTCTGCGGGGTAGGTAAGTATTATTATCTCCACTTCAGTGAGAACTGAGACACAGAGAGTATGTCTACACTGCAATAAAAACTCCACTGCAGCGAGTGTCAGAGCAAAGGTCAATTGACTGAGGCTTGCAGGGTTCAGACTGCAGGTCTAAAGTTAGCAGTGTAGGTGTTTGGGCTTGCAGGTTTCAGAGCCTGGGCTCCAGCCTGAGCCCAAATGTCTACATTACAATTTTTAGCCCTGAAGCCCAGGCCCCAGAAACCAGCGTCAGCTGACCCAGGCCTGCCACAACTGTGCTGCAGTGTAGACATACCCAGGGAGGTTAAGGCCAATATTTTCAATCTTAGATGTATCAAGGGAGTAACCTTAATCCATATTTAGCTTCTTAAATAAAACTGGCTTGATCTTCAGAAGTGTCAAGCAGCTGTAGTTCCCACTGTAATCAATGGGACCCGTGAATGCTCAGCACCTCTGGGCTTAGATGCTTACCTTTAGGCAGCCAGGTTTAAAAGTTTTGGCCTATGTGACTTGACAAAGGCCCCACAGGGAGTCCATTTCTGAGATGGGATTAGTACCTTGCTTTGTCCATTGTTTACATACTAGGCCATGCTACCTCTCACACTAATGAGCTGCCCCTCCTATAGCCAGTGGTCACATCGACTGCTCAGTAAGGAGTTTGAGGCAGTGCTACAACTAACAGCAGTAGCCTCAGCAGCACTGAAATCTAAAGCTCTGAACTGATCTGGGGTCTCTCCCCCCTCCCCCCCCCCCAAAAAAAAAAAGGTTTATGGTCGTTCTGGATCCCAAATTACAGCCCTGGACGGCTTGTAAGGGGAGTATGAAGAACCTGTAAACTTTAGAAAGAATCCCCAAGATGTTTTCAGTGATCAGTCTGCACTGATTTACATTTTCAAGGCTATCATTACAAGACAAGATAGAGTCTTCCAGCATAATTCAATGATTATCAAGTGACCCGGGGGTGGGGAGCATGGATCAGCATTCATGTTGCACTCCCCGTCAGTATTTGGCCCGGGCTGGGGAAGCTAATGGTCCAACCAGCTGACAAAATTCAGTGATTTACCTTGGTCACGAGCCACCTGAGGCATGTTGTGCATAGGCTAAGACTACCAAGTTGACAAGGATGAGTTCTAAATAGATTTGACAATGTTAGTACTGCATGTTGCAAGGCCTACAAGATCTGTTGGAGGTAGCTGGCTGTTGATCATGTGAAGAGACATAGCATACTATAAGAGCACTTGAATTTGTTGGTTAGTCAGAACAACACGTGGCATTTTACAGGTAAGATCTTTCTAATAAACCTGATGACCAGACTATAATAGATGGATCCCTTTTCACCATTATATTGGCAATTTATTTAAGCTCAGGACCTGCAACTTTCTTATCGCCAGTTACCTCGCATTCTCCAGGACTCCTTGACTGCCAGGCTACGAGACACAAAGTCCCTCAATGCCCTCTCTAAATGACCATCTCAAGTGGACCCTTCACCACCCTGTAGGCAGAATACAAGGCCCAGCTCCCAAAAATGAAGGAACATTTATTTCAGCTGGAGTTGAGGGGGATCAGCACCTATGAAAATCTGACTGAAGGTAGGCACCCCAAAACAGAGACATCCAAAACCAGAGGCCTCAAATTTTGAAAATTTTCACCTGGAGCTAACATTGTTGGAGTGTGGCACTGCACGGTGCCAGAGTAGAGGCTTGATTGCAGCAATAAGACCTTCAAATGTAGGATTAAAGGGTTTTGTAAGGGCAGTAAGTGATCTATGTAGAATAAAGCATCTCTCTCACCCTTAGAGTTCACTAGAGACATCTCAGCTGTTTGGATTGCCTATTTCCTTCCTTTTTTTTCTTGAATATAGACTTCAAAGCCCTTCCCCTTCTCCCAATATACCACTTTCTGGGGATTTCTTCTGAATTATTTAACAATCAATGTCACTTTCCACAGGCAGGTCTCCCAAATAGTTATTCCTGGAAACTAACCAGCTCTATGATTAGTGTACAAGGAATGCCTCAGGGCACAGTCTCATTGCTCTGTTCAGCAATTCAGCCATGTCTCTTCTATTCATTTTAATAGGAACTGTGCATGTACTATAACCCCCAGGACAGGAGGAGAATGTAAGACTAAAATGGAGGTGTTGTGGGGAGGTATTTGGCCCAGGCAATCAAACTTTTTGATGTATGTACTAATAAAACCAAAGAGATAAGGGTTTCTGAAACTTCCTCTAGAGTTGTTCAAGGGGATAGACTCCCCCATTGCAAAGTTTAGCCAGAACTCACTGCATTCCTGCTGAACTTTGCAATGGAGGAATCAGTTCTATTGAACAACTCTGGAGGAAGTTTCAGAAACCATTTTCTGTTTGGTTTCTTTACTGTTATTATTTATTGTTCCTAAAGTTAACTGCCTTGTGAAAATGCCCACATATTCCCATCTCGTAACATGTACAACGCAAGAACATCTTTTTAAACTGTCTTTTTATGGAGAAAAATTGGGGAGAAGTGGCAGGGTATTTGCAAAATATAAAGATTTTTCAGAGAAAAACTAGACAACTTGATAATGGTAACATAGGATTGGACATAGCATAACAGAGCAGTGGTTCACGTAGTCCAGTATCTAGTTTCTGACAGTAACTATTACCCAGTGCCTCAGAAGACGGTTCAGAAACCCTGCAGTCGGCAGTTATGAGATAAACTGCCTTCAAGAAAATTTTCTTCCTAACTCCCATCAATCTGTAGTTGGCTCCCAGAAGTATGAGGGTTTATATCCCTTCCAAACTTTTTTTTTTTTTTTTTGGAAATCCTTATGAACATAATTCAGGATGTTCTTGTTATCAATATTAATGTCTAATCCTTTTTTTGAATCCCGTTATACACTTGGCTTCAATGATAGTTTGTGCCAATGAGTTCCACAAGCTGACAGTACTTTATGTAAAAAAAAATAAATCCTTTTATTAATTTAAAAATTACTCCCTTTCAATTTCATTGCTGGTCACCTGGTTCTTTCACTATGAAACAGCACATATAGGAGTGCCTGATTATCTTCTCTATGCAATTCCTTATTTTGTATACTTTTATCACATTTCCCCTTATTCATTTCCTCTCTACCATATACAGTAACAATCTTTTCAATCTCTCTCCATATGAAGGTTTATCCAGACCCCTAATAATGCTCATCACTTATCTCTGACTCTCTTTTTTTCTGGTACATTTACTTTGAGAAGGGGTGAATTGAACCGAACACAGTATTTCAAGGGAGTGTTCCATTGATTTAAATAGTGACAGATATGACAATATCCAAGACAAACCTTACTGAATTAACTTTTAAACATTTGGCAAGTCCATTGTATCGAAAACACAAGTGTTTGTATACTTGTCAAGGTTGCTCCCCCACTCTGAACTCTAGGGTACAGATGTGGGGACCTGCATGAAAAACCTCCTAAGCTTATCTTTACCAACTTAGGTCAAAACTTCCCCAAGGTACAAAATATTCCACCCTTTGTCCTTGGATTGGCCACTACCACCACCAAACAAATACTGGTTACTGGGGAAGAGCTGTTTGGAAACGTCTTTCCCCCCAAGATACTTCCCAAAACCTTGCACCCCACTTCCTGGACAAGGTTTGGTAAAAAGCCTCACCACTTTGCCTAGGTGACTACAGACCCAGACCCTTGGATCTTAAGAACAATGAACAATCCTCCCAACACTTGCACCCCCCCCCTTTCCTGGGAAATGTTGGATAAAAAGCCTCACCAATTTGCATAGGTGACCACAGACCCAAACCCTTGGATCTGAGAACAATGAAAAAGCATTCAGTTTTCTTACAAGAAAACTTTTAATAGAAATAGAAGTAAATACAAGTAAAGAAATCACCTCTTTAAAATCAGGATGGTAGTTACCTGCACATCCACCAATGTGATATATGCCATCATGTGCCAGCAATGCCCCTCTGCCATTTACATTGGTCAAACTGGACAGTCTCTACGTAAAAGAATAAATGGACACAAATCAGATGTCAAGAATTATAACATTCATAAACCAGTCGGAGAACACTTCAATCTCTCTGGTCACGCAATCACAGACATGAAGGTCGCTATCTTACAACAAAAAAACTTCAAATCCAGACTCCAGCGAGAAACTGCTGAATTGGAATTCATTTGCAAATTGGATACTATTAATTTACGCTTAAATAGAGACTGGGAGTGGCTAAGTCATTATGCAAGGTAGCCTATTTCCCCTTGTTTTTTCCTATCCCCCCCACCAGACGTTCTGGTTAAACTTGGATTTAAACTTGGAGAGTGGTCAGTTTGGATGAGCTATTGCCAGCAGGAGAGTGAGTTTGTGTGTGTGTGTGTGTGTGTGTTTCCGGGGGGCGGGGGGGGGTGAGAAAGCCTGCATTTGTGCTGGAAATGACCCACCTTGATTATCATGCACATTGTGAAGAGAGTGGTCACTTTGGATGGGCTATTACCAGCAGGAGAGTGAGTTTGTGTGGGGGGGGGAGGGTGAGAAAACCTGGATTTGTGCTGGAAATGGCCCAACTTGATGTTCACTTTAGATAAGCTATTACCAGCAGGACAGTGGGGTGGGAGGGGGTATTGTTTCATGGTTTCTGTGTGTGTATATAATGTCTTCTGCAGTTTCCACGGTATGCATCCAATGAAGTGAGCTCTAGCTCACGAAAGCTCATGCTCAAATAAATTGGTTAGTCTCTAAGGTGCCACAAGTACTCCTTTTCTTTTTGCGAATACAGACTAACACGGCTGTTACTCTAAAAGTTCTAAGCCTCCATTCCTGGTCTATCCCCAGCAAAGACAGCATAAAGACAGACACAGACCCTTTGTTTCTCTCCCTCCTCCCAGCTTTTGAAAGTATCTTGTCTCCTCATTGGTCATTTTGGTCAGGTGCCAGCGAGGTTACCTTTAGCTTCTTAACCCTTTACAGGTGAGAGGAGTTTTCCCCTGGCCAGGAGGGATTTCAAAGGGGTTTACCCTTCCCTTTATATTTATGACAATACTATTGTGGGGTTATATAGAACTTCTGTAAAAGGAAGGCAGGATTAATACAATCTCTGGGAGATATAGGGACTTCAAAAGGATGGCTTCTAGGTAGGTCATTTGCATTCCCCTTACTCCCCAGTATTTCCTCAGAAATCCAGTTCACACATATCGTCCCCAAAAATTCTTTGAAGTTGCATTTTAAACAGACATTTTCTGGCTGATGACCTATTCAAGCTTTTTTCAGAGTCAACGGTTGATCTTGTTTAGAGCAAAGGGTGTAATAATCCTGAAACCATAGGAAAACTCATGCACTGGGGTGGGGTCAGTTTTGAAGGACTGTTCCTGCTAGAGCCCAAGCTGCAGTTGGGTTGATCTCTAGTAAGCTTATTAGCATATATTTAGGTTTTTTCATTGTTTTTAGTGTTTTCTCTGCATTGCTTTTACCTTAAGAATAAAAAAAGGCTTACTTAGAAAGAACTGTGTGGTAACTTAAAACTGGAGCAATTATAATGTGTAAAATCTCTGAGGAGAAGAGTGAGGCAGGCCTGCAAGATTCATAGACTAGATTCATAGACTACGGCCAGAAGGGACTATCACAATCACTTAGTTTGACCTCCTGCATGTTGCAGGCCATAGAACTTCACCCATCCACTGATGTAATAGATTCATGACCTTTGGCTGAGTTACTGAAGTCCTCAAATCTTACTTTAAAGATTTCAAGTTACAGAGAATCCGCCATTTACTCTAGTTCAAAACAGCAAGTGATCCATGCCCCATGCTGAAGAGGAAGCCAAAACCCCTATAGGATCTAGATAATACTTAGAATCATAGAATATCAGGGTTGGAAGGGACCTCAGCAGGTTATCTAGTCCAACCCCCTGCTCAAAGCAGGGCCAATCCCCAATTTTTGCCCCAGATCCCTAAATGGCCCCCTCAAGGATTGAGCTCACAACCGTGGGTTTAGCGGGCCAATGCTCAAACCTCCTGCCAGGAGTGCAGGGAACTGGATTAGATGACCTCTTGAGGTTCCTTCCAGTCCTATGATGCTATGATCTCTGCCAATCTGACCTTAGGGAAAATTCCTTCTTGACCCCAAATATGGTGATCAGTTAGACCCTGAGCATGTGTGAGAGACCCACTAGCCAGGCACATGGGAAAGAATTCTTTGTAGTAACTCAGAGTCCTCTCCAGCTATTGGAGATATTTGTTAATAGGAATCATGGATGGGCCATATGACATCGTAGGCAACTTTATCATACCATCCTCTTTCTAAATTTATCAAGCTTAGTCTTAAGCCAAGTTAGGTTTTTTGCCCCTATTACTCCCCCTGTAAAGCTGTTCCAGAACTTCACCCCTCTGATGGTTAGAAACCTTTATCTCATTTCAAGACTAAATTTGTTGATGGCCAGTTTCTATCTCTTTTTTCTTGTGGCAGCACTGACCCTTAATTTAAATAATTCCTCTCCCATGCTGGGGTTGATCCCTCTGATGTATTTATAGAGAGCAATCGGATCTCCTCCCAGCCTTTGTTCTGTTAGACTAAAGAATCCATGCTCTGTAAGTCTCCTGTCATAAGGCAGGTTCTCCATTCCTCTGATCATCCTAGTAGCCCTTCTCTGCACCTGTTCTAGCTTGAATTCATCTTTCTTAAACATGGAAAACCAGAATTACACACTGTATTCCAGATGGCGTCTCACCCAAGCCTTGTACAATGCTAATAACACTTCCCTGTCTCTACTGGAAATACCTTGCCTAATGCACCCTAGGCTTGGGCAGACTGTCTTTTGCAGAGAACAACAGTGAAGGCATGGAGCTGTTCAGCCTGGAAATACTCCCACCAGAAGGGAGAGAGAGAGAGATGTGGATCTGCACCCTAAACAGGTAAGGGCTGGGGAGCTGGAAGCCTAGAATGGGTGCCCTTACTGGACCACAGAAGAGGAATACAGGTGCAGTTGCCCTGAACTATGACATTTTATCATCCATGTTATTGTTATAAGCCATTTCTTATACATCCTACCACAGTTTTTTTTTACCACTGCTTCACACTGTGCAATGCTCTTCATTGAGCTGTCCATAACAACAACATTTAGTTCTTATTTAGAACTTTTCATCCTTAGAACTCAAAGCACTTGTTACAAAGGGAGGTACTGTAAGTAACACAGGATCTCCATTTTATAGATGGGAAACTAAGGCGAAGAGAGGTGAACATTTGCTGAAGATAATAGGAGGTCAGTAGCAGAGCTAGGAACAGAACCCACCTCCTTTAACTCAATCTAGCCAGTGGACTACATTTTAGTGTGGCTATGCTGAGCATCCTAATCAGTCAAAACACAACAAAACTAGTCACAATGCAAATGCACTGACATCCTTTAAAGCCCTATGACTGACAGTAATAGGAAAAAGAAACAGCAAATGAAGACTACCATAAATAAAGTCCTTAATATGTTCCTCCAGTAATCTCTGGAGCTACCTCTACGCTACACACCTCTTTTGTAGCATACGTGTAGTTACATGCTGCAGTGAAAAGCGCATCCATGTTCACACTGTGGTGCATAGCTACATGTGTCCATGAAAAGCTCTCGCAGTCTTTCTCAGGAGCGGGGTAAAGCTCCAGCAGCAGAGGGGCAGCAGGATACTACTCTACTAAAAACAGCAGTGTAGATAGGGAGGCACAGCTTGGGCAAATAAAGAGTCACGTAGATACCCATACAATTCAGAATTGTCTTTACTCACTTAGGCCTTGCCTCACTGTCTATACTGCTATTTATGCCCACACTACACAGGTATCTCCATTATATGCCATCGAAAGAAGCATGCAGTGTAGCTGCACCCTAACAGTGTGCATTCTCCTATGGTGGGACTTCTGCACCTTTGTAGAAATGTGGAGAGAGGATTGGATGCACGTGCCTCTGGAAGACTGCTCATTCTTCAATCATTACCGTGACAATGTTTTCCCAGGATACACGAAGTTCCTTATGATGCCCATTTTAGCTAACATTTTAGCAGGATTTCCATTACTGTACTTAAGTTTATTAAAAATGTTGGATTTATAATTACAACACAGTTCACTTGATTGGACAGTCTTCATTACCTGTCTAATCAAGAATCAAGAAAAATGCAGAAACTCTGTTAACTAAGAGGCCAATGCTGTAGTACCTTTACAGGCAAAAAGGCCCATGAATTTAAATGGGACTCACTGAGTCCAGCACTGCCTGATCTTTATTGTCCATTTAAGAAACACATTCACAGAGCTTTGATGGCCAGATTAATCTCTTATTGGATGACTGAAAAGATTTTAGGTATACATCTAGAGCCCAGGTACTCCCCTTGACTCTCACAAAAGTGTCAATGGAAGTTTCACACACAGATTGAAGGCAGCATGACCCTACAACTGGTAAATCTTTGTGACGAAGTGATGCAGGACACTATTACTGTATAACATTCTGCTTTGAGCAGTCTCACAGTTTCCCCATTGGTACATGCATTGCCTTGCAAATGTAATAGAGACCTAAAAGCATACCCAAGGCAGCCTGTATTAAAGATTCATCACTTCTGGAACTAGATCAGGCTGAAGGAGAATATGCATACTAATGACAAAAAAGAGTTAGGCACAATCAGAGCGGAGAATAGCCCCTCTGTTTGTCTTACTTGCTGGAGAAATGGTACAATCCTGGAGTTTCACAATTTAACCTGCCCTGCCAGAGTTTTCCTGCGCCTATGACCTGCCCAGGCCTGCTGACAGCAATTCTGGGCCCCAGGGCAGAACCATTACAGCTGTTACTATTTATGCATTTGTATTACAGTAGTAGTATTATGGGTCCCAACTGAGATCAGGGCCCTATTGTGCAGAGTTCTATACACACTCATGGAGACAGTTCTCTGCCCTACAGAGACTACAATCTAAAAAGACAAGACAAACAAAGGAAGGATTGCTATCACCATTTTATAGATAGGAAATTGAGGCCCAGAGAGATTAAGTGATTTACCCACGGTGGCATTCTGTCCCCCCTCCACCGAACCAGAACCAGCCCACAAGCAGCCAGAGAATTCCCCTGCCATGGGCACTGCATTGTGCCATCATAGGCAGCCCTACACTGCCCCCACTGCACACTCCAGCTATGGAAGGTAGGAAATTGAACACAGAGCTCCTACTGCTGTACCCCCAGAACCATCCTTCATCTCGGTGAAAAAACTCTTCCCAGAAATAAGTATGAACTTCCAAGACATGACAATAAATACACTGAAAGGCAGTCAAGTTTTTTGACCCATTCCTAAAGCCTATGGCTAAATGAACCCCAACACACTACATTTGTGTCATACAATTCTGCACATATAATCATTTGCAGATGCAACAATCTGAAAAGGAGGCCAAACTGAGGTTCCTCTAACAATATGGCCCTTTATGCCTAAATTTAGGGAACACTTAATATAACGTTGCCTAAAGATTACAACAGCACACTGGGTTCTCTCTCTGTCTGTGCCACTGATTCATTGGGTTTCCTTAGGCAAGTCATTTAATCTCCCTGAGCCAAATTCATTGCGACATTGTGTTCCAGCTAATCCCCATCCCTCCGCCAATTTCCCACCCAGAACATGAAGGAAAATCCCAACTAAAAGTCTGGCTGAAACAAACAGAGTACTAATATATGGGAGAGGGAGGGTCCCAACATTAACTAGTGACCTAAATAATCATACATTTACCTATTATCCCCTCATGGGCTTTATAAACCCACAGCTGTGGAGGTACGACAATTCTCACGATAATCCCCCAAGGTTTGTGTGTCCCTCTTTGACATGTTCCTTATGGACTAGTTGAAGCTCTTTTTGGAGCATTACATTCTTATTCATAGATTCCAAGGCCAGAAGGGACCATTGTGATCATCTAGTCAGTCTGACCTCCTGCATAACACAAGTCACGGAACTTCCCGAAAATAATTCCCACAGCAGATCCCTTTTAGATCTTGATTTAAAAATGGTCAGTGATGGAGCATCCTCCAGGAGTATTATTAGTGAACATAAATAAATAATCTGGTGAGACTCCATCACTGTTCCCCTTACAACAGTCCCAACAGCAACACATCCCTACCCCCAACTACCAGCCCCGATCTCCAATCATCCCATCACCCCCAAACCATCTCCAAATACCAGAGATAATCCCCTAATGAGATCAGCCACATGACCCCAAAGAACACCCCACCCAAGCCCAGTCACCAAAAATCCCTCCCATTCCCCTTCTCCGACCCACCCTGCCCTTCTCCTCTCTGGCGGACCCCAGACAAAGCCTGGCCGGCACCCAGAGGGGTGCTGCCAGCACCTTTTCCGCAGATATTGGACCAGCGGCTGGAAATACGGCATACGTTTTCAACAATGAGGTTTGTTAACCATTGGAACAAATTTACTAAGGGCCATGGTGGATTCTCCATCACTGGTATTTTTAAATCAAGACTGGATATTTTTCTAAAAGATCTGCTCTAGGAATTATTTTGGGGAAGTTCTATGGCCTGTGCTATGCAGGAGGTCAGCTAGATGATCACAATGGTCCCTTCTGGCCTTAGAATCAAATCAGTTGGCAAAATCTTACTCAGTTCCTACGAGGTCCTGTTTTGTTTAATAGAAAGGACCCTGGATGAGTGGTGAAGTTTCAAAGTTTGTAGGTGCAACAAAGTTACTTAGGTAAGTAAGCACCGGAGGGGATGGTGAGAAACTTCAGAGACCCCTGAACAAAGTAGGTGAATGGGGAACACAATGGCAAATGAAACAATGCCAGTATGTGCAAAGTAATGCACACCGGAGATGGTGGGGGTGGGGCTGAGTCATAGATCTTAGAGTTCTAAAATAACTGAATCCACTCAAGAAGGGTACCTGGGTTTCATTGTAGACAGCTCAGTTTAGATCCCTACTCAGTGTACAGCTGCAGTCCAAAAGCTAACAAGATGTTAAATTGCATAAGATGAAAAATACAGATACTATTATGTCTTTTATATAAAATTAATAGCATGTACTCATGTGTGCAGTACTGGTCTTCTGATCTTAAAAAAAAAAGATATTTCAGAAGTGGAGGGGGGTCAAAGAAGGGTGATGACAATTATCATCTGAAGAGAGACTGAAAAGATTGCAGTTGTTCAGAGACTAATATGAGGAGCCATGTTAAAATGAACAGTATAGAGAAGAGAGATTGTGAACTTCTGTTCTTCCCATCTCATACCCAAGCTAAGGGGATATTAATTTAAATAAAAGGCAATACTTTCCCACACAACACATAATTAGACCATTGAACTCATTGCCACAGGATGATGTTGCAGCCAAGGATTTTGCAGAGATTACAGAGACCGAGGACACTGTGGCTGGGGTGAATACAAGACTGTCTTTATGTTCTGTAAATAGCAAATCTTTCCTCCTTTCTGGCTCTATACATTTACAACTAACTCCACAAATTTAGCAAGATTCAAAAACAGCCTGGGCATTTATATGGATATAAATAATATCCAGAGTTTCTTAATATGAATTATGTTGATTCCAAGGCCAAAAGCAAACACTGAGATTATCTAGTCTGATCTCCTGCATAATACAGGCCATAGAACTCCCCTAACATAATTCTTAGAGCATTTCTTTTGGAAAACATCCAATCTTCATTTAAAAATTAACAATAGTAAAAAAAAAAAATCGGAAGGGATATTAAATCTCATGATTCAGGGTTTAAGGCATCTGTAACTATTACAGACCAGGGTGTGTGAGTGTCCATCTGTCTCTCCATCTATCCTAATAGTATGCCTATTAATGCAGGGTTTCTTCACATTCTACATGTGAAACAGCTGTTGGACATTGTTGGAGACAGGACACTGGACTGGATAGACTTCGATTATGGCACTTCCTACATTCCAGATGTTTTGCAGTGATCATACCACAGTTTAATTTCACTCTCTGAAAACCCGAATTTGACAGGTTCCTTCCAATGAGTTCTATGGAACTGAATTCTAGTACTAGAAAATATTCTGTAGAAAGTGATCCCTCACTAGCAGAGAGCTGGAGTGGACAATCTAATTGGTTTTTTTTCAGCTCTAATTTCAATTATTCTCTATGTAATTACATTTAAAAAAAACTAAGTTAAAATGATGTTAAGTCAAGAACTCAAAAGTTACAAAATACTAGAAAGAAGGTTTCTCCTATAACCTTAATTGGCTCGCTTGTATTTATGCATTACAGTGGAATCTTTCCCAATATTACATGGGAATTCTGCCAAATTTGAAATCCCTGCTTCAAAGCATAGAATCACTCATGTTCTTTAAAGAAGTGGTTGGAGAAAAATATTAACAGCAGCAACACCATGTATTTTTCCCTAACTTCATTCTTGAAAATAGCCTCAATTAAATTCCACCTTCCCTCCCTCCCCAAAAAGGAAAAGCCTGAAGCAGAGAGCAATCATGGAAAATTTCAGCCTGAACATTTAAAGTTATAAGCAACTGAAAAAGGGGTTTATAATGAAAAGCGTTAGGCATGCTACCAGTTTCACCTAGGTTAAGAATTGATTAATTTATCCAGAGGGCATGGTCCTGTTCCCAACAATTTTTGGAAACTGATGTTTAAAACCCATATCCAATGCTATATATCTTTTGCAATGTTTGACCTGCATAGCATGTAATCTAGAGAATAGTGGTGCCAATGTAACTCCCTGAATGAGCAGAATTTGAATGAGTAATTTTTTTTTTTAGTTTCTATCATAAACAAAACAAGACCCAAACAAACAAAAAGTGATTGATGCTGTACATGAGGGATTTACAGAAGGATCAGTAGCAGGAGTTGAAACATTTGTACTAATCAGGGAGGAATGGGACTTTAACTCATACAGAACATTTGCAATTTTCTGGATATGACTTTCAAGACCGTAATACACTTGGCTGAATCCTACAGGATTTTCCACTTGAAATGTTCTAGCAATCCACTGGAGGCGCAAAAGTACACTAAGCCCTGGTCTACACTAGGACTTTAGGTCGAATTTAGCAACGTTAAATCGATTTAAACCTGCACCCGTCCACACAGTGAAGCCCTTTATTTCGACTTAAAGGGCTCTTAAAATCGATTTCCTTACTCCACCCCTGACAAGTGGATTAGCGCTTAAATCGACGTTCCCAGCTCGAATTTGGGGTACTGTGGACACAATTCGATGGTATTGGCCTCCGGGAGCTATCCCAGAGTGCTCCATTCTGACCGCTCTGGACAGCACTCTCAACTCAGATGCATTGGCCAGGTAGACAGGAAAAGAACCGCGAACTTTTGAATCTCATTTCCTGTTTGGCCAGCGTGGCAAGCTGCAGGTGACCATGCAGAGCTCATCAGCACAGGTGACCATGATGGAGTCCCAGAATCGCAAAAGAGCTCCAGCATGGACCGAACGGGAGGTACGGGATCTGATCACTGTTTGGGGAGAGGAATCCGTGCTATCAGAACTCCGTTCCAGTTTTCGAAATGCCAAAGCCTTTGTGAAAATCTCCCAGGGCATGAAGGACAGAGGCCATAACAGGGACCCGAAGCAGTGCCGCGTGAAACTTAAGGAGCTGAGGCAAGCCTACCAGAAAACCAGAGAGGCGAACAGCCGCTCTGGGTCAGAGCCCCAAACATGCCGCTTCTATGATGAGCTGCATGCCATTTTAGGGGGTTCAGCCACCACTACCCCAGCCGTGTTGTTTGACTCCTTCAATGGAGATGGAGGCAATACGGAAGCAGGTTTTGGGGACGAAGAAGATGATGATGAGGAGGAGGTTGTAGATAGCTCACAGCAAGCAAGCGGAGAAACCGGTTTTCCCGACAGCCAGGAACTGTTTCTCACCCTAGACCTGGAGCCAGTACCCCCCGAACCCACCCAAGGCTGCCTCCTGGACCCAGCAGGCGGAGAAGGGACCTCTGGTGAGTGTACCTTTTAAAATGCTATACATGGTTTAAAAGCAAGCATGTGAAAGGATTACTTTGCCCTGGCATTTGCGGTTCTCCTAGATGTAGTCCTAAAGCCTTTGCAAAAGGTTTCTGGGGAGGGCAGCCTTATTTCGTCCTTCATGGTAGGACACTATCACTCCAGGCCAGTAACACATACTCGGGAATCACTGTAGAACAAAGCATTGCAGTGTATGTTTGCTGGCATTCAACCAAAATCCGTTCTTTCTCTCTCTGTGTTATCCTCAGGAGAGTGAGATATAATTCATGGTCACCTGGTTGAAATAGGGTGCTTTTCTTCAGGGACACTCAGTATAGCCCATTCCTGCTGGGCTGTTTGCCTGTGGCTGAACAGAAATGTTCCCCGCTGTTAGCCACGGGGAGGGGGGAGGGTTGAGGGGGTAGTCACGCGGTGGGAGGAGGCAAAATGCGACCTTGTAACGAAAGCACATGTGCTATGTATGTAATGTTAACAGCAAGGTTTACCCTGAAAGAGTGTAGCGACTGTTTTATAAAATGTGTCTTTTTAAATACCGCTGTCCCTTTTTTTTTCTCCACCAGCTGCATGTGTTTCAATGATCACAGGATCTTCTCCTTCCCAGAGGCTAGTGAAGCTTAGAAAGAAAAAAAAAACGCACTCGTGATGAAATGTTCTCCGAGCTCATGCTGTCCTCCCACACTGACAGAGCACAGACGAATGCGTGGAGGCAAATAATGTCAGAGTGCAGGAAAGCACAAAATGACCGGGAGGAGAGGTGGAGGGCTGAAGAGAGTAAGTGGCGGGCTGAAGAGAGTAAGTGGCGGGCTGAAGACAGGGCTGAAGCTCAAATGTGGCGGCAGCGTGATGAGAGGAGGCAGGATTCAATGCTGAGGCTGCTGCAGGACCAAACCAGAATGCTCCAGTGTATGGTTGAGCTGCAGCAAAGGCAGCTGGAGCACAGACTGCCACTGCTGCCCCTCTGTAACCAACCGCCCTCCTCCCCAAGTTCCATAGCCTCCACACCCAGACGCCCAAGAACGCGGTGGGGGGGCCTCCGGCCAACCAGCCACTCCACAACAGAGGATTGCCCCAAAAAAAGAAGGCTGTCATTCAATAAATTTTAAAGTTGTAAACTTTTAAAGTGCTGTGCTTAAAGTGCTGTGTGGCATTTTCCTTCCCTCCTCCACCACCCCTCCTGGGATACCTTGGTAGTCATCTCCCTATTTGTGTGATGAATGAATAACGAATGCATGACTGTGAAGCAGCAATGACTTTATTGCCTCTGCAAGCGGTGATTAAAGGGAGGAGGGGAGGGTGGTTAGCTTACAGGGAAGTAGAGTGAACCAAGGGGCGGGGGGTTTCATCAAGGAGAAACAAACAGAACTTTCACACTGTAGCCTGGCCAGTCATGAAACTGGTTTTCAAAGCTTCTCTGATGCGTACCGCGCCCTCCTGAGCTCTTCTAACCGCCCTGGTGTCTGGCTGCGCGTAACCAGCAGCTAGGCGATTTGCCTCAGCCTCCCACCCCGCCATAAATGTCTCCCCCTTACTCTCACATATTGTGGAGCACACAGCAAGCAGTAATAACAGTGGGAATATTGGTTTCGCTGAGGTCTAAGCGAGTCAGTAAACTGCGCCAGCGCGCCTTTAAATGTCCAAATGCACATTCTACCACCATTCTGCACTTGCTCAGCCTGTAGTTGAACAGCTCCTGACCACTGTCCAGGCTGCCTGTGTACGGCTTCATGAGCCATGGCATTAAGGGGTAGGCTGGGTCCCCAAGGATACATATAGGCATTTCAACATCCCCAACAGTTATTTTCTGGTCTGGGAAGAAAGTCCCTTCCTGCAGCTTTTGAAACAGACCAGAGTTCCTGAAGATGCGAGCGTCATGCACCTTTCCCGGCCATCCCACGTTGATGTTGGTGAAACGTCCCTTGTGATCCACCAGAGCTTGCAGCACTATCGAAAAGTACCCCTTGCGGTTTATGTACTCGCCGGCTTGGTGCTCCGGTGCCAAGATAGGGATATGGGTTCCGTCTATAGCCCCACCACAGTTAGGGAATCCCATTGCAGCAAAGCCATCCACTATGACCTGCACATTTCCCAGGGTCACTACCCTTGATATCAGCAGATCTTTGATTGCGTGAGCTACTTGCATCACAGCAGCCCCCACAGTAGATTTGCCCACTCCAAATTGATTCCCAACTGACCGGTAGCTGTCTGGCGTTGCAAGCTTCCACAGGGCTATCGCCACTCGCTTCTCAACTGTGAGGGCTGCTCTCATCCTGGTATTCATGCGCTTCAGGGCAGGGGAAAGCAAGTCACAAAGTTCCATGAAAGTGCCCTTACGCATGCGAAAGTTTCGCAGCCACTGGGAATCGTCCCAGACCTGCAACACTATGCGGTCCCACCAGTCTGTGCTTGTTTCCCGAGCCCAGAATCGGCGTTCCACAGCATGAACCTGCCCCATTAGCACCATGATGCATGCATTGGCAGGGCCCATGCTTTCAGAGAAATCTGTGTCCATGTCCTGATCACTCACGGGACCGCGCTGACGTCGCCTCCTCGCCCGGTATCGCGTTGCCATGTTCTGGTGCTGCATATACTGCTGGATAATGCGTGTGGTGGTTGATGTGCTCCTAATTGCCAAAATGAGCTCAGCGGCCTCCATGCTTGCCTTGGTATGGCGTCCGCACAGAAAAAAGGCGCGGAACGATTGTCTGCCGTTGCTCTGACGGAGGGAGGGGCGACTGACGACACGGCTTACAGGGTTGGCTTCAGGGAGCTAAAATCAACAAAGGGTGTGCCTGTACATCAAGGAGTATTTCAGGCAGGACTGCACGGAGGGTTCCAATAAGAAATGGTGCACCAAAGTTATCGTTGTTATTGGAACAAGGAGGTTAGCCTGGCCTCTGATTGATACATGGCTAGATTAACCTCGCTGCGCCTTCTCTGTGACTGACTGCAGTGTGATCTAGACAGGGGAGGAGGAAAATGAGTACAAAACAAATCTGGTCTATTTCTTGTTCTGACCCACTCCATCTATCCTTTACATCTTTGGCTGGCAGCAGACAAAAAAGGCGCGAAATGATTGTCTGCCCTTGCTTTCACGGGGGGAGGGAGGGTGGGAACGGGGTCCTGACGATATGTACCCAGAACCACCCGCGACAATGTTTTAGCCCCATCAGGCATTGGGATATCAACCCAGAATTCCAATGGGCAGCGGAGACTGCGGGAACTGTGGGATAGCTACCCACAGTGCAACGCTCCGGAAGTCGACGCTTGCCTCGGTACTGTGGAAGCGCTCCGCCGAGTTAATGCACTTAATGCACTTAGAGCATTTTCTGTGGGGACACACACACTCGAATATATAAAACCGATTTCAAAAAAACCGACTTCTATAAATTCGACCTAATTTCGTAGTGTAGACATACCCTAAGGGCTTACTGCAGGAGAACAGGACTATGATTTAGGGTATGGCTGAAGGGGCCTAAAATATGTACACTTCCACCCTCGTGCAGTATGCCACATAACAGTGAAGAGCATATTACTTGCAACACCATAAAGCTCGAATAACCCCACTGAAGTCAGTGAAGTAATTTCAGATTGACACGGCTATCACAGGTGGTAAACTCTGGTTTACTGTGCTCTGGTTTACTGAGCGCAGTGATATCAAAATATTCATGGTCTGTGAGTGAGATTCAGAAGCAACTGAAAGTGTGTGTGACAGTTTAAACTGTTAATAAGGCCACTTTCCTGATACTGCTCACTAACTGAATTTGTTGCCGTTACATACAGCAAAACACCATGTTTAAAATACTTCCAAAAGCCCTTCATTCTGCCCCAAAACCTTAATTCTGGTGAGGATCTTGAATAGTCCATTCTTACTACTTGCCCTGCTGGCACCTGTATTTCCACATACTAATGTTGTGCTGCTGTATCTCCTTATCCAACCAGGGTTAGAATGGAAACAAACAAACAAAAACATGTTTACAATTTTTGCAAGGTACTTTGAAATGAATAATTTTACATGGAGTAAATACACAATGAAAAACAGTAAAAACAAGCCTATTTTCTCTATATTTGAAAAAAAATGGAGAAGGTTTAGAGAAGATGCAAAAGAATGATTAAAGGATTAGAAATTCTGTTTTATAGCAATAGACTCAAAGAGCTCAACCTATTTAGTTTAACAAAGATAAAGTTAAGGAGTGACTTGCTTACAGTATGTAAGTACCTACAAATATTTGATAATAGGCTCTTCAATCTAGCAGAGAAAATTATAACAAAATCTAACAGCCAGAAATTGAAGTCAGACAAATTCAGACTGGAAATAAGGTGACAATTTTTAACAGGGAGGGGAATTAACCACTGGAACAATTTTCCAGTGGTCACGATGGATTTTCCACGACTGACAATTTTTAAATCAAGATAGAGCATATCTTTTAGGGAAAAAACCTGAGAATTATTTGGGGGAATTTCTGTGTCCTGTGTTCTACAGGAGGTCAGAATAGATAACAATCGTCCCTTTTTGGAATCTATGAAAACTGATCATCATCACAGGCATGACTTCATAATTAAGATTATGCAGCATTCTTGCTGTATGTGTGTTCAAAAGGATAAACCATTGTTTTTTGGGTTCTGTGCTTGCTAGGCAAAGTATACTAAACCTCGCATCAAATAGCTTGCCTTCCTTCAAAACTATGAAGACTTATGGCTTGTTGACAGTTCCAAGATATATCATAATCTACATTGTAGAAACATTTCTATTAGGAATGAATTACAGGGTTAGCATCAATTATAAAGTCTGGCAAAACTGAAGACAAATTTCTTTTAAACAGCCAAAAAAAAAGTGTTATTAACAGGAGACATTTGGTTTGGTTTTAACACTAGAAATAAACTGACTCATGTATTTTAGAAGAAAAACAAGTTACTGTACACACATCAGATATTTTTTCTCTAGTATTGCCAACAGCAGGGCAAGCTGGTTCAATGAACTGATTTTTAAAATTAAAATATATTTTACTGAGTAAAGTTTCTGTGACCAGATAAGTGACACATTGCCTTATTTTCTAATTCTATATAGTCTCCATTCACATTTTGAGAATTTTAGGGAAGCCTGCATGGCTGTAACACCTCTCTGTCTGTCTTTCTTTTTTATCGTGTGTGCCTGGACCTAGTAGCAACAGCTATATTAAGGTTATATTAATATATTAAGGCCCAATATTGTCCATTATAAACCCATTTTGCAGTTGCTTATAAACTTTTCCAAAGTGTAATCTCTTGAATTGAAATTTTCAGTCTTGGTCTCAACTTCAAGGTGACCGCTCCAAGTTTGATCAAATACTGTTCAGTCACATTCAAGAATGAAGTTATTGGGGGGCGGGGGGAAGGGGCGGGAGGAAATGCAGTGTTGTTAATCTTAGAAATGTTCACAGCTTTTTTTTTTTTAATTAGCTCTATCACGTCAGGGGAGTTGGTGTAAAATTTGAGAAAAGGGAAAGTCTGAAGGTCAGTGAGGTGCCTTTCAGGTCCCCATGAAAGTCAATTCAGATTTGGCCCAATTATAAACCAAAGAATAATGTGTATGCACAAATGGCACTAGAGTCTGAACTAGAATTCAAACTTCCTGACCGGTCCTGGTCCACGACTAGAGATCCTAGATGCAATGGTAACACAAATTATAATATTTGAATTCCTGCCAGGCTGTACTACACATGCTCCCACGCTGCAAAGAATTTCCCTCACTGCTTCAAACTGAACACAGGAAAGTTCAAAATGCATATGAATACATAGGCAAAATGGATCCCCCTCTTCCTACTGATGATTTCTGCACCGAAATTCCCTTTGCACTGGGAACACTGGGCTGGGAACCAGGACTCCTTGCATTCTAGCCCCCCTCTTCAAAACTGACAGACCATAATAATTCTCAGCAGTTCACAGAGCAAAGCCTTATAGCCTTACCATAGAAGGCAGGCAAGTACTATTCCCCACCATTATGCCGATGGGGTAATGTCACCTTTGGCAGAGCTGGAAATGCAACCTAGGTCTCTTATATGACAAACCCAAGTCTATCCACTACTCCAAACTCTTAGAGACAATATACCAAATCTACACATTTGACTTTGCTGTCTGTAAAACTGGGCTACTCCTGAATGCTCATGTCCACAAAGCACTTTAAGCCCCCCAGATGAATGAACAAACACTATGCAAGTACAATCATCACTAACAAACAGTCCCTGAGAGTCTTCATTCTCAGTTTCCTGTTCTCATTGCTATACCATATTCCCCTCCGAGAGCCAGGAGCACAACCCAGGAATCCAGATACTCAGCGTTCTACTGCTTTTCTATTGTCCAAAATTTCCAGCCCAAGAATGGCGCAGGGAGAGCCCCCTTCTAGGGATACCATGACTCATGCAGCTCCAGGCATCTGAGCTCCTGGAAGAAAAGATGCAGGGAGGGGCTCTCCAGAATAGTCAGCAGGAGCAGAGACAAGCAGCTGCTGCAGGGACCTTTGGATGCTGCTGATGTCTTCAGTGTCCAACTGCTTTTTTCCAGTGTTTATTTTGGACATCCTTGACTCCACTGACTGACTGTTCACTCTGACTCCCTCCCTCGCAGTCTCACTCCACTTGCCCCCTCACCAATCTTCTTTCTCTATCTTCCTCACCCCTCACATTTCTGTGTCTCCTGCCCCTTCCTTTGTCTCTGTTTAAGTAATTCCTTCCCAACAAAACCCCATCCAAAAATTCAAAGAGAACCAACAAAAAAATCACAACCCTAATATGGCATTTGAAGACCACTATATTGTTCACTCTGCTTGTATATTATATCCCTTTCCACCATCTTTTTTGGCCTCGTGTATTTAGATAGTATGCACTTCAGGGAAGCGTATCTCTTACTTTTTGTTTGTACAGTTCATGGTGCCTCCATCCCAGTTGGGATCCCTCAGCACAACCATAACAGAAGTAATACAAAATAAAATAATTTGTCTTTTATCTTTAAAAAACAAAACAAAAACAAACAAAACACGATGTAGAAATTCCACACAAAATATTTGCATTAAGAGGTCACATGAAAAGTATAGTACATGCTCATGGAATTAAATCCTCCACAGGTGTAAGTTATGTAGCTCTACTGCAGTCAATGGAGCTACACAGATTTACATTAATCAGGTATTAGACCCCCCTCTCTCTCATCTTTCTTAACAGTTTGGTCTCAGTCACAACTTTCAGATTGTAAGTCTAACTCCTTTGACTAAGTTAAAGTGGATTCCCTCTTACCTGTTCTGACTCACTCGCAGAAGCTGTGTTTAAAAGTATTATTTTAGCTGACATTTAAGAAACAGGCATCTGATATTTTCTTAGAATACACAACAATTTTTTCCTAGCTGACACCCTTTGTGAAGAAGTTTGTATGTGTAAATGTCATGCCCAGTGAAAGTCTTTCATTATTATGGTAACATTCCTTGTGACCATACTTATACAATTTTTTGTTTGTATAACAAAAGATTATTTACACAGCTCACTTCATGTCGCCTTTTGAGTTTATTTACTTTTGCCTCTAGTAGAAGAAGCATAAGAATATTGTAGGATTCTGTTCAATGGATACTGGGTTCCAGAATAATGCTTAGTAGAGTTTCCTGTCCATCTGGTGCTCTGTCGCCTAAAGAATATAGGTATATTTGTTGGAAAGAAGAAAGGAGATGTCAGAATATAGGCATTAAGTTAACCTGAATCTGTCTTGATATGGCGAGGCCTACACGTAGCTAATTAGTTATAGACAGATGCATGGATAAATCATTCTCTGTAACTTTTATAAGCCTAAGGTAAAAAAAAATAGCAATCATGCATTTTTCTGGTCAACTTAATTAAGAGGATTGTACTTGGCTAGCAATTGATAGTCCTCCAAGGAAAACCTGTAGTGATGGTGATTTAATTGAGACGTAGTCAAACTAGTAAGCAGCAGCATATTAAATGACAGACTAACTTGGATCTGTGATGATTAGCCTCAGTTACCATTTGTGCAAATGAACAATGAGATATGCACGTAGGATGTGACTATTGCAACAGAAAGACCACTGTCCATCTTGAGGTGGTGACGCACTCAATTTCTTGACTGCAGACTGATCCTGATCTTATTTATGTCAGAGAGAAAGCTCAAAGAATGGGAGCATAACTGGCCCCTTATTGTGCTGGAAACAACAGTTAGCTTTTCGGCAATAGCTCCCTCGCTCACACCAACCCTTCTAGTCTTCTATATGCAATAATAATTGAAAAATTGAACCATAAAACCTACCCCTTTTGCTGGCAGGAAAGAGAGGGAGAGATTGTTATTTCTGTCCTTAAGACAGAGTCTGATTCTACGGTACCCATATAGGAACTCAGATAGATAGCAATGGTTTGGACCTTACTCTGCTTTCACTGAAGTTATTACACTGTCACTATCGTCAATGAGAGCAGAACTTGGCCTTTTATTTTTAATGCAGGTTTTTAAAAATTAAATAGTTTATTGAGCAAGAGGCAGAAGCCTGCATTCCTTACACACACAAATCACCCTCCAAAATGAATGGGAGTTTTTGGTGTGCAAAGAATGGAGGTTTGTACCCAAGTCATCATCCTCCTTTCAGAAAGGCACAGAACAACATTTCAGGATTTGAGAGCAGCACAATCAGAATAACTCATCTTGTAAGTAAAATGGATGAGTGCTTTAAGCAACCAATTTGCTAGACAGCAGCTCTGACAAACTGCCAACACTATTCCAGATGCCTGCCCTAGACATAATGCAAGTCATAAGAACGGGCTACTCATAATCATCACCAGAATTAAGGTTTATGGGCAGCATAAAGGATATGGGAAGCATTTTTTAAAAAATAGTTTTTTGCTACATGTGACAACAACAAATCCAGAATTAGTGAGTGGAAGGAGGAGGAAAGTTGCCTTAATGGCTTGAGCTGGTCTGAGGTCACAGACACTTTCAATTGTTTCTGACTCCACTAGATTAAAGAGCCCATTATCAAATATTCGTTCCTCAGGTAGATACTTAGATTAATCAAGTCACCCTTCACCTTCTCTTTGTTAAATTAGATTGAGCTCCTTGAGTCTATTGCCATAAGACAGGCTTTCTGATCCTTTAATCATGCTCATGGCTCTTCTCTGAACCCTCTCCAATTTTTCAACATCCTTCTGGAATTGTGGACACCAAAACCGGACACAGGATTCTAACAGCAGTTGCATCAGCACCAAATACAGAGGTAAAATAACCCCTCTACTCCTACTCGAGATCCCTCTGTTTATGCATCCAAGGATTGCATTGACCCTTTTGGCTGTGGGATCAAGCTGGGAGCTCATGTTCAGCTGATCATCCACCACAACCCCCAAATCTTTCTCAGAGGCACTGCTTCCCAGGATAGAATCCCCATCACGTAAGCATGACCTACATTGTTTGTTCCTAGATGCATACATTTACATTTAGCTGCATTAAAACTCATTTTGCTTGTGCCCAGCTTACCAAGTGATCCAGATTGCTCTGTATTAGTGACCTGTCTTTGCTATTTACCACTCCCCCAATTTTTGCATCATCTGCCATTTCAAAGTGAATTGCATCGGTCTAGGCAGCAAGAGCAAATTTTGCATTTATTCTATGTAAAATTGCTCATTTTAAAGTACCTTGTAAAAACATAAGCATGTTTTCCTTTGTTTCTATACTAACCCTGGTTGGATAAGGAGATGCAGCAGCACAACATTAGAATGTGGAAATAAAGATGCCAGCAATGCAAGTTGTAAGAACGGACTATTCAAAATCATCACCAGAATTAAGGTTTTGGAACAGAATGAAGGGATCTTGGAAGCATTTTAAACGTGTTTTTTGCTATATGTGACAACAGCAAACCCAGTGAGTGAGCAGCCGCAGGAAAGTGGCCTTATGAAAACCTGAGCTGATGTGAGTATCACAGACATTTTCAATTGTTTCTGATACTCACTCACAGACCATGAATATTTTGATACCATCAATGTACAGTTAGAGGCCCACTGAACCAGAGTTTGACACTGGTATCACAGAGGGTAATCTGAAATAACTTCCCTGAAGTCAGTGGGGTTATTCTAGCTTTATGGTGGTGTAAGTGAAAACAGAAGCTTGCCGACTGTATTCATAAAGATGCATAAGTATCCAGAAAAGTACTTGTGGTCCTGAAGGACAGATTGAAGAAAGACAAACTTCTCTTATCCATAGATGTAACTGCAAACAATTGCAGAATCAACAGAAAAAAACAATCTAGATCTTTGCATTTGCACTATGTGGAACTGTGTATGAAGGATATTGGCGAAACCTGCCCCACAACCAAGCTGGGCAGAGGGAGTGAGCTACAGCTGGCTCCACATTCTAATCACTATCATTCTCTACCTGTAATCCGTTTCCTCCCCATACTGGTAGCAGACAGCTTGGTGGGAGGATTACAGTAGGGATAAATTGCTCTGATTTAACAAAAGTATGTGTACCTTAGATCACTCTGAATATTTTGGACCCACATTTTTTCCAATTAACCTTTGGGCCCCACAAAGAGAGACCAAAAATTCAGGTCAATTGGGAAAAGTGTAATTCAAGTTGCACATCCTGCTTCATGGGAATGCTTGGAGGCTTAATTATTTATTATAAAATGCACAGGGACCTTCAGATGAAAAGTGCCATATAGTTTTACAATAGTAGTATCATTTTTATGTAATACTGTTTTTTTCCACCCCCCTCATAAAGCTTCTAACACTGCCAAATTGAAATTTTAGACAGTGCAGATGTTTTTCACTCCCTTTTTATCTCCTCCAACCTAAATCTGTACTTAAAAAAAAACAAACTTCATTTCCCCCATTTAGGACACATGCAGGGTTCGATTACTGCTAGCTCACATGTAATAGCTCCCTTTAATCTGAGCTGTCTACTTACAGTAGAGGTGAATACCCCAAAGCATGCTGCCAAGAGCTTAGCTCATATAATGAATAACAGAGCAGTTGAAAACATGGAGAGACATGCCACCACCACAGCCCTGTAAATTGAGACAGATTTTAGTATATCAGTTGAAAAAGAGTGAAGAGGCACATCCTTTGGAGAAACAAATTAACTAGTATCTCTAGTTTTATAGGCAGAGTTTATATTTATTTCCAAGGATGGTTACTGATTTTGTGTGTGTGTTTTCTGTCTTGCCTTATTACTTGTTCTTAAAGAGATGGAGATATGTAAAGTTGCTAGGTTCTCCTTTTTGAAACAAACATTCTAAAAGACAAGGTTGACAGTTAAAATGATCAGTTTAATTACAGGCATGCAGGGTGAATTGAATTAAAAAAAATCAGATTTTTTTAAAAAAGCTATTGAATTTAAATTTTAAAAATCTATTTAAAATTAAACTTGAAAATCAACAACCAATGTTAAAGCCTAACTCAACTCTGATCTATTAAATATAAAAATAACATTAAACAGTATGTTTGCTGCCACGTTTTAAAGAAAGTCAAGCCACTGAACTGGTGGAAGTCACTGGCTAAGCACCTGGAACTAGAATTTGTTTTATGTGCTAAATGAGCTTTTAGACAGCCGTAGCCTCTTCTACAGGTGCAGAAAAATATTTTCTTCAGTTCAGTTTATTCAACTAGTTCCATTCAACAACTGGTTCATTCAATGTTAAGGAATCATTTGAGAGTTGAAAAAGCAGGAAAGTTTGTTTTACTCTTCCAATCGATGCATAAAACTAGTGTTAGAAGATGAGATCTGCTGGTTCTAAACTCTTGAAGGCCATAGGACCAGAAACAATCAGTTCAAGTCAGTAACTACAGATACACCTTTTACAGTTAAAACTGAGTTATTAAGTAAAACATGTTTTGAAAAATGTTTTCCCCTTATTTAACCAGCCCAGTTAAGGTAGTTTTATTTAATTAAAAAAATTAAATACTGTTTATGTGCATTTTTATTTGCATTTGAATTTCTGTCCAACTAGAGCTTGACACAAATCACAAGTAAAACATCCTATAAATAAGAAATGCATCATTCAACATTTTCTATCATAAAAATTGTAAAAAATTAAGAACCTGAATGAATGTATGTTCAGCTATATAATTTCTTAAATAAATATGTATAGCTACAGTGTATCCTCTTGGTTAGCAATAAGCACCAAATTTAGTGTCAAGGCTACATTTAGTTGCAAACAAACATATTTTAGTCATCACCAATCAATGAGAATCAACCTTCCTTCAGGAAAATAACAAAATAGCACAAAAATGCAAAAACATGAACGTTTCCTGCTTGCTAGTTTAAATCATGATTAAAATTGGTGATTTAAATGTCAATTTAAATCAATCCACTCTGAAAGGATCTTATGATTTTTTGTATTCATTCACTATTCAAAATGGATTCCCTGAATACATTCTGAAAATAGACTTGTTCTGTTTTTCTTTCACAATAAAGATCCTTGTGAATATTTCATAGCTGAAATTGGATATTCTTGTTGATTAAATTGTAATGGACATATGAACAATGTGACACTTCTATTTATGGATTGGATGTATAATTCTTAGAACAGTGGTGGCCAAGCTCTTCAGCCTATGGGCCAAGAGATGGAATTGTACTTGAGGTAGTTTCTCTTCTGCTAGGGCAGGGATTCTCAAACTGGGGGTCGGGACCCCGAAGGGGGTCGCGAGGTTATTACATGGGGGGGAGGGGGGGAGGAGGTGGCAAGCTGTCAGCATCCACCCCAATCCCCATTTTGCCTCCAGCATTTATAATGGTGTTAAATATATTTTAAAAAAAATAATTTATTGGGGTGGGGGGGTTGCACTCAGAAGCTTGCTATGTGAAAGGGGTCACCAGTACAAAAGTTTCAGAACCATTACACTAGAGTCAACCTCACTCAGCTAACACATTTTTAAAGAAGTTACAGTATTGTGCCTACACTAGGTACAAAGTCATGTTTTAAATTGTGTTAATTCACATGTGTTAGCTAATATTTTCCAAACATGAACTATTTCCTGAAACACAAGGTTGTACAGGCCATATCCTCAAAAGGTATTTAGGCTTCCGACTTGCATAGGATTTCAATGGACATTAGAAGCATAAATACCTTTGAGGAGCTGAGCCTAAATCCTTAGAGTCAGAGCAGGGAGAAGGAAGCAAAGTTCTCTTCAGCATTATTTTGCAGCTTTATTCTCAGGAGCACCTGAAAAACAGGAAGAGACCAAAGCATCCTACCCTTGATCTAACCCAAACACAAATTTCCATAAGGGTTGAACAATGTTCTCTTTATCTTAATTTAAAGGGAAGACAAAGGTCATCTTAACCTCACAAGGCTTACATGTACTGTATTTTGTTAAGTACTGCAGTACATGAGAGGCCAGTTGCGGAAGAGTATTGGAGATAATATTTCATTGCTAAATTACCCTGAAGATACTCCTGAGGTGTGGAAGAAAGACATTTAAATCAGTGTGCCTTTTAATTCTTTTTATTTCCTCAAATGACTGACCACTGAAAACAAAATGGCTTTTAAACAGTGAAACAGCTCAATAAAAAAATTCCCCCAGCTTAATATTGCTTTTGGACTGTTAAGCCTTGAAGTATCCCAGTTGTCAAAGTGACTGCGTGAAATGTAACATTTAAAAACCTTGTAAGTAATTATGAAACAAATGCTGCCCCATAATTTGCAGTACATTTATTTTAATACATTATTTTTATATAGCATCTTTCAACCCAAATGATCCCAAAGCATTTTACAAACTTGATTCACTTCACTCCTAATTGAGATGCAGCTATCTCCAAGACACACTGCAACTCATTTGTGTGTATGTTTCCTGTTTTAATCTTGTAAATAACATTTCTTCCTTGGTTAATAAATCTTTAGTTAGTTTATTACAGGATTCATTACAGACATTGTCATTGTTTTGAGATCTGAGTGCAATTGACTTGGGGTAAATACCTGGTCCTGTGGGACTGGGAGCAACCTGAAGTTTATTGTGATTTTTGGTGTAAAGTGACCATCTACTACGTAGTCCAGCTTGCCTGGGTGGCAGGATAGACAGTCCCCTTGGGCACTGCAGTCTAACTGACTCACTGTGGAGTCACAGTACTTTCGGAGTTCATACTTGTTACTGAGTTGGTGAAATCTAATTATAGAACATACAACCAGTTTGGGGTTTCTGCCCTGCTTTTTGACTATCTGTCCTGAGGTTGGCACTCACACTCGTGAGTCACTCCAGACAGAATTACAACTAGTCTTGTATTTTTCCTATCAGCTAGAACACCATATTAACCCGATGGTCAAACTAAATTTTGTTTTGATTTATGTTAAATGGGTGATGTCACAGCTCAGGGTGGAAGACAGCGGACATGGCTTGTTACATTGTGTAAGATACAATGGATGACAGCTGGACAAGCATCCCGCTGAAGCCTCAGGATCCTTCTCATGTCTTCTTTTTAGAAGATATTTATGGTTACTTTGTGAGGTGTTTCCACTTTGATCATGGAACACAAACAAGCTAATGTTTTCTTAAATCACTGTAGCTTGTTCTGGCCATTAGCTATCTTGCTAAATTCTAAGTCTTTGTTTTTTCACAGTGGCAAAGCTATAATTTGTTCCAGCTCTAATTTTTTTTAAATTGGTTGTGGCTAGTTCAAGCTGTATGCCAAGATCACAGCCCTGTTTATCACCATTGGTTGTAACTTGGCAAGAGAGTATCTGTTATATAGAAGTTCTTCCAGAGATTTATTATATTGCAGCGGTATTGCTCTGTAGTGAATAGTGTTAAATATAGATCTTCTCTTATCTCAGTTGCTTCCTGGAGCAAGTTCTTTACGTTGTGCAGGAAGAGTCTCTCAAACAAGCAAATTCTTTCAAAACAGTGCAAATAGTTTAATTGTGACCACTTAAGGACCAACAACTTACTATGAATAATGGATACTAATTACTCAAAGCCAACAGGTTATGAACATTAGTAGCTGACATTTGACAAAGCTCTATGGTGCTTCCAAATAATTAATACGTTTGTAAAAAAGTTAAGTTTGTCCTCAGAAAATTTATGAGACAGGACTAAATTTGAAGAGGAATGTGTTTTATACATGCAAATTATTATAAAACATACTACTACTCGCAAAGATAAATGGAACAACAACAAATGGGATTTCCAGCCTCTCTTATGTGGAGAACATTCAATGCCCTTTTGAAAGAGTTCTTCTTGAAAAGACCTATTGTCTCTATATCAAAGATGTATCATTTTGCGATGGTATCACATTGAATCCTAATTTTTCTGATGGAACAGCTTAACTTTTATAGCTAGTTGTTATTCTTTTTAGTTTTATTTTGTTGGAGACTCTTTCTTTAATTACTGATACTACTTCTAGCTTTCTGGTTTTTTTGTTTTATTCCAACTGCTTTTGTTTTACTGACTTTCCCCTCTTTTTTCTCCTGCTTCCAATCATGCTTAGTATTTATGTTCTCTGCAGGAGGTTGGCTTTGCTGAGGACTGATCGCTGTAATCAGGGGGAAGCCAAGCCCTACAGGCTTCTGCTCTCAATGGGCTTCATAGTTCTCAGATCAATGGATCTGCATGTTGCACATTCTCTGACAGCACTGGTTCAGAACAGTTGTTTTATTCTTTAAAGTTGAACTTAGTGTATGTAAAAATATATTAGACAGCAAAGAAAGGAACAGAAGTTCATTCTCCACGGTGCCCATGTAAACCTTGCTCTCTGTTAAAATTGTTGTCAAGCATGTGAATTATGGCATGGATACCTCTCCATTAGGAATTGGCCTGACACCACCAATGTATTTTTAAAAGGACAAGCAAGCAAACTTACTTTAGATGTTACCCAACTCTGAAATGACATCCGAGTTAAGATTTGAAGTGATGACCTACAGAAGACAGATTCTATGCTCTACTAGTGTTCTTCAGGGCCAAACAGACATCTAGTGACACTGTTCTGTGCCGCTAGCTAATGTTCTAATTTAAGTGGCATGGTCAGATTTAATCATCAAAGAACTGGTCAGGACTCCAATGATTTAAAGTACCAAAAAAAAAAAAAAACCAACCCAAAAACAAAACCAAAAACCAACAACAGCTTTCAAACATTTTAACTAAATGTGTGTGTTCCATGTGGGAAAGGAAATATGCAAGCAGAATTGAATTGCTATTCAGTGACCTGGTACTGTACACTACTTAAGCTAATGCTTAACAAAATACAATCCATGTTTATGGTTGATCTCACACATGAAACAAATTGTGGGAAAATATTAAGGCAACAACATTAGTACAAATGCATTGTACTGTATCCTGCAAAACCAAGGAATGCTAATCTCTACAGGACTTTCAATCTTGTTTCTACTAGAGAGCTTCTGGTGTGGCTGCTGCTCTTTGTTATTTTTAATTTTTTGTCTCTCCCTTGTGCTGTTGGAAGGTGCTAGACTGACGGCCCTAGAAGATGAAGCCTTGTATTTAGTCACAGAATATGTACTGACATTATAAGACTCTCTCATGCAATCCTGCCAATATGCCTCAATTCCCAGCTGAGTGGACCACTCCAAGCGGGGGAGGGATGTTACAGTAAGGGGACAAGGGGTGACAACAGTAGTATTGAGGGCATGATTCTGATCTCACTACATTTTTTGTAGGTGTCACGTTATTGACTTTAATGGAGTTACTCCCAATTTACAGCAGTATAAACTGGAGAAGAATCAGGCCCTCTGTCTCCATGTTCCTTTGTCTCTAGGTCTCTCTCCTGAAAATGTCAAACAGTATACTAACTGGGGGAGGGAGGGATTCCTGTTCTTTGGAAACTGGACAAAGTCAAAAACTCATATACCACTGAAGAGCTTTGTCATTACAACCTGTCTGAATTCAGATTGGCAACCTGGAGGTGAAATTTCTATAATCTCTCATTTCTATAAGCCATGAGAGTAAGGAGATACTATTTTGCTGCTACAAAAGTCTACCCCAATTCTTACAATAGGTTGTGTTAAACCCTCTGTACTTTGGGATGCATGAGCTCCTAGACAGGATAAGTGAAGAATTAAGAAGATTATTCATTTTTCTCAACAAAAATACTCATAACAATAACCCATCAGGAAGACTGCACCACTTTGTAAACAAGCTTGTATTAAGTGGACTTGCTCTAGAAAGCTACACTTTGTTCTTTAACTATACTATCTAATTCTGCTCTGACACCCATGTAAAATCTGCAATAGTTCTTGTGTGGTGGTGTTGCTCTGGTTTTACACAGCTGTGACTAAGAGCAGAACTTAGCCCAGTAAGTTGATTATGTACTCAACTGGGAGTGGAATTGAAGACAAAGTTCTTGCAGAGGTGCCTGGAGATATCCTTCCCCATGATTTTTTTCTGCAAAATCCTGCAATCTAGTCTGTATCAAAAGCAAAAAAGTAGTCTTCAGAGGTATTCTTATGAGCCCTAGGGATATGTCATTTCTGGTAAGGATGGTTAAGTCATCTCTAGAGTCAGGGTTGTTATATTTGACCTAGCTGCTGTGGAAGTGATGTTTATTGATCTGGCTGCAAAACTAAGGCCAACACAAAATGGAGGATTTTTACTGGGGCGGGGGAGAGTGTTCAAATATTTAAAGGGACAGGACATCACAGGGGTGGATTCTATCAGAAGTTGGAAAGTCACCCAAGCCACCTATAAGGTGGTGGTCGGATTTTAACAAGGTGTCAAGGTTCATCCCCCACTCTGAACTCTAGGGTACAGATGCGGGGACCTGCATGAAAACCTTCTAAGCTTACTTTTACCAGCTTAGGTTAAAACTTCCCCAAGGTACAAATTAATTTTATCCTTTGTCCTTGGAATAGCCACTGCCACCACCAAACTCTAACTGGGTTTACTGGGAAATGTAGTTTGGACACGTCTTTCCCCTCAAAATCCTTCCAACCCTTGCACCCCACTTCCTGGGAAAGGTTTGGTAAAAATCCTCACCAATTTGCATAGGTGATCACAGACCCAAACCCTTGGATCTGAGAACAATGAAAAAAGCATTCAGTTTTCTTACAAGAAGACTTTTAATAGAAATAGAAGTAAATAGAAGTAAAGGAATCACCTCTGTAAAATCAGGATGGTAGTTACCTTACAGGGTAATTAGATTCAAAACATAGAGAATCCTTCGAGGCAAAGCCTTAAGTTACAAAAAAAGACACACAGAGAGAAATAGTCATTCTATTCAGCACAGTTCTTTTCTCAGCCATTTAAAGAAATCATAATCTAACGCATACCTAGCTAGATTACTTACTAAAAGTTCTAAGACTCCATTCCTGTTCTATCCCCGGCAAAAGCAGCATACCGACAGCCACAGACCCTTTGTTTCTCTCCCTCCTCCCAACTTTTGAAAGTATCTTGTCTCCTCATTGGTCATTTTGGTCAGGTGCCAGCGAGGTTACCTTTAGCTTCTTAACCCTTTACAGGTGAGAGGATTTTTCCTCTGGCCAGGAGGGATTTTAAAGGGGTTTACCCTTCCCTTTATATTTATGACACGCCCCCCAAATCTCAGCGAGGGTGAAACACTGGCTGGAATTTCTTCCTGGAGCTCTAGGAAAAACAGAGTGAATAAGACACATGCATCTCTAAATATACTACCAAGTACATAAATACTAACAATATTTTCCACATCTCGAAGACGATTTTAACCAGTTGATTCTGGGAAACTTTCACGGGAGAGTGCATCAGCCACTTTGTTAGAAGTTCCTGAGATGTGTTGGATGTCGAAATCAAAATCTTGGAGAGCTAAACTCCACCGAAGGAGTTTTTTGTTATTTTCTTTGACGGTGTGAAGCCACTTCAGTGCAGCATGGTCGGTTTGCAGGTCGAAACGCCATCCCCAAACATATGGGCGTAGCTTGTCCAGAGCGTAGACAATGGCTTAACATTCTTTTTCACTGTCTGACCAGTTGCTTTCCCTCTCAGACAGTTTTTTGCTGAGAAACACTACAGGGTGGAATTCTTGATCAGGTCCTTTCCTCATTAAAACTGCTCTCACACTACGCTCGGACGCATCTGTGGTTACTAGGAATGGTTTGTCAAAGTTGGGGGCCCTTAGTACAGAGTCAGACATGAGTGTCGCTTTAAGCTGGTTAAAGGCCTTCTGACACTTTTTGGTCCACTGAACGGCATTTGGCTGTTTCTTTTTGGTTAGGTCTGTCAGTGGGGTGGCAATTTGGCTGTATTGCGGTACAAATCGTCTGTAATAACCGGCCAAGCCTAAGAAGGATTGAACCTGTTTCTTTGACTTTGGGACAGGCCACTTTTGGATAGCATCCACTTTGGCCTGTAGGGGGCTGATAGTTCCTTGACCCACCTGGTGTCCAAGGTAAGTCACTCTGTTTAGGCCTATTTGACACTTCTTAGCCTTAACAGTTAGTCCTGCCTCCCTTATGCGCTCAAGGACTTTTTGTAGATGTTTCAGGTGGTCTGCCCAGGAATCCGAAAATATAGCCACATCGTCAAGGTAGGCGACTGCAAATTCTCCTAATCCCGCTAGGAGACCATCTACAAGTCTTTGGAAAGTGGCGGGTGCATTTCGCAGCCCGAAAGGGAGTACATTAAATTCATACAGCCCGAGATGTGTGGTGAAGGCTGACCTTTCCTCGACAGATTCATCTAGCGGTACCTGCCAGTACCCCTTGGTTAAGTCCAAAGTAGAGATGAACTGGGCCCGTCCCAGTTTCTCTAATAGTTTATCTGTGCATGGCATTGGATAGTTGTCTGGGCGAGTTATAGCATTTAGCTTACGGTAGTCCACGCAAAAATGTATTTCCCCATCTGGTTTGGGAACTAGAACCACTGGAGATGCCCATGCACTTCCAGAGGGGTGGATTACACCCATCTGTAACATATCCTGGACCTCCCATTCTATAGCAGTTTTAGCTTGAGGAGACACCCGGTAAGGTTGGACTTTAATTGGGCGAGCATTACCTGTGTCAATGGAGTGGTATGCCCGTTCAGTCAGTCCTGGGGTGGCTGAAAACGTTGACGCATAGCTAGTGCACAGCTCCTGGATCTGCTGTTGCTGCATACACCCTAGGGTCATGGAGAGGTTCACCTCTTCCACACCACCAGCACTTTTCCCTTCGTAGTAGACACCTTCGGGCCACTCAGTGTCGTCTCCTCCCTGGGCTGTAAACTGACAAACCTTTAATTCTCTGGAAGAAAAGGGCTTTAGAGAATTAATATGGTACACCTTAGGCTTTCGGTTGGAGGTGGGGAATGCTATGAGATAATTAACAGCTCCCAGGCGCTCCTGGACCGTGAATGGCCCTTCCCACGATGCTTCCATTTTATGGGCCTGGAGCGCCTTTAAGACCATGACCTGGTCTCCTACTTTGAAGGAACGCTCTCTGGCATGTTTATCATACCGGGCTTTTTGCTCTTTTTGAGCATCCTGTAAGTTTTCTTTAGCAAGGGCTAAAGAGGTTCGGAGGGTGTTTTGTAGGTTGGTTACAAAGTCCAGAATGTTAGTTCCTGGAGAAGGTGTAAATCCCTCCCATTGCTGCTTCACCAACTGCAATGGCCCCTTAACCTCACGGCCATATACAAGTTCAAATGGGGAAAACCCTAAACTGGGGTGTGGTACAGCTCTGTAGGCAAAGAGCAACTGCTGCAACACTAGGTCCCAATCATTGGAGTGCTCATTTACGAATTTACGTATCATGGCCCCCAAAGTTCCATTAAACTTCTCCACCATGCCATTTGTTCGATGGTGGTAAGGAGTGGCAACCAAGTGATTTACCCCATGAGCTTCCCAAAGGTTTTTCATAGTTCCTGCCAGGAAATTAGTCCCTGCATCTGTGAGGATGTCGGAGGGTAACCTACCCTGGCAAAAATGTCTGCTAGTGCCTGGCACACACTTTTAGCCCTGATGTTGCTTAGAGCTACTGCTTCCAGCCATCGGGTGGCAAAATCCATGAAAGTCAGTATGTACTGCTTTCCTCCGGGTGTCTTTTTTGGGAAAGGACCCAGAATATCCACAGCTACTCGCTGAAATGGAACTTCAATGATGGGGAGTGGCTGGAGAGGGGCTTTGACCTGGTCTTCGGGTTTTTCCACTCTTTGGCATACTTCACAAGACCGGACATAGGTAGAAACATCCTTGCCCATTCCCTCCCAGTGGAATGACCCCTCCACCCCCAAACGGTCTTTGGTCCTGTTCACCCCAGCATGGCCACTAGGGTGATCATGGGCTAAGCTCAAGAGCTTGGCCCGGTATTTAGTTGGAACTACCAACTGTCTCTGAGGATGCCAGTCTTCCTGGTGTCCACCAGAAAGAGTTTCCTTGTATAAAAGTCCTCTTTCTACAACAAACCTGGATCAATTAGAAGAGCTGAGAGGCAGTGGGTTGCTCTGTGCCGCCGTCCAAGCTCTCTGGAGGCTTTCATCTGCTTCCTGTTCGGTCTGGAACTGTTCCCTTGATGCTGGAGACATCAGTTCCTCATTGGACTGTGGACCTATGCTTGGTCCCTCTGGAAGCAATGTAGGGGATGGGGCTGTTTCCGTTGACTGTGAACCGCTCTCCACTGGGACACTATGTTGGGGTTCAGGCTCCAGCTGAGCCTCTTGTGTAGGGTTATGGGCTGCTGCCAGTTCAGGTTTGGGGGGGCCCTCTGGTGTTGAGGTTGCAAGTACTGGAGTCAGTGATGGCAATGGGTCTGGTGTTGGTTGTTCGGCTGGTTCCAGTTCTGGGATTGGTTCCATCTGGGTCTCTGGGACTGGATCCACTATTGCTGTTCCAGACATTGGCCTGGGGTCCGGGTCCATCACCTCTGACCGGGTCCTGATACAAGTTTCCGGAACAGAGCTAGGCTTCACGGCTTGTTTAGCCTGGCTGCGGGTGACCATTCCCATCCTCTTGGCCTGCTTCACATGATTGGCCAAGTCTTCCCCAAACAGCATGGGGATGGGATAATCATCATAGACCGCAAAAGTCCACATTCCTGACCAGCCCTAGTACTGGACAGGCAACTTGGCTGTAGGCAAATCGAAAGAGTTGGACTTGAAGGGTTGAATCGTCACTTGGATATCTGGGTTGATTAAATTGGGGTCCACTAAGGAAGCATGGATAGCTGACACTTGTGCTCCGGTGTCCCTCCCACACTCACAGTTTCCCTCCGCTCCAAGGGTATCTGGGAGGTATCTGGGCCTGCGGACCTCTGGTGTGATTCCAGTGCAATGAACTGTAATCTGTTGGGGTTCTTGGGGCAGTTGGCCTTTACATGCCCCAGCTCATTACATTTAAAACATCGTCCAGCTGACGGGTCACTGGGGCGAGGTGGGTTGCTGGAGAACGGGGTGGTGGGACGATAAGGTGTCTGGAGAGTTCTTTGGGGAGGTAGGTGGGGCTTTGGGCGGCCCCCGGTAATAGGGTGGGGTCTGGGGTTGTCCCTTCTGGTCTCCGCTCCAACTGCGACCAGTTTTCTTCTTCTCTGCCACCTCCACCCATCTGGCTCCAATCTCTCCTGCCTCGATTACAGTTTTGGGTTTCCCATCTAGCATGTATCTTTCTATTTCCTCAGGAACACCCTCTAAGAATTGTTCCATTTGCATTAGGAAGGGCAAATTTACTGGAGATTCAACACTTGCTCCTGATATCCAGGCATCCCAGTGTTTCACAATGTGGTAGGCATGTCGGGTAAATGACACGTCTGGTTTCCACCTTAGGGCTCTGAACCTCCGACGAGACTGCTCGGGTGTTATCCCCATTCTGACTCTCGCCTTGGATTTAAACAGTTCATACTTGTTCATGTGTTCTTTAGGCATTTCAGCTGCCACCTCAGCTAAGGGTCCACTGAGCTGCGGCCTCAGCTCTACCATGTATTGGTCAGTAGAGATGTTGTACCCAAGGCAGGCCCTTTCGAAGTTTTCTAAGAAGGCCTCAGTATCATCGCTTGCCTTGTAGGTGGGGAACTTTCTGGGATGGGGAGTGGTACCTGGAGAAGGATTGCTAGGGTTTGTTGGTATATTCTGCTGAGCCTTTACCTTCTCCATCTCCAGTGCATGCTTCCTCTCTTTTTCCTTCTCCTCCTTCTTCAGCCGCATGAGTTCTAGCTGTCTTTCATGTTCCCTTTGTTTTTCCTCAGCCTGAAATCTGGCTAATTCCAGCTTTTGTTGAGCCGTGGATTTTGTCATCCTAACCTCTCTGTTTTTAACTAACTTTACACCCGAGGTTTAGAAATAAACAAACAAAACTTGGCTGTAAAATTTTGCTGTGCTGGAATAGAATACCTATTCTCTGATAGTGATTGTCAGCCTACAGAAAAAGACAATTCCCTTTTCTCTGCTCTGGCCCCAAATCAAAGCAAAAAACCTCCAACTACTTGGAAACCTGCTTACTAGCAGCCTAAAGGAAAAAAAAATTCCTTTTCAAACTGGTGCTCCTTGTAAAAAAAATCAAAATCCTAAAAAAAAAAAAAAAAGCCCCTGCCACTTTTGTCTCCAGGCAAATGGGTAGAACATCCCCCCTATTTACTTTTAGGAAAAAAAAAAATTCTGGTTTATCAAGACTGTGAATTTCCCTGCAGGAGGTTAAATACCCTGCCTCCAGGCAAAGAAAACCTGCAATTCACAAAGATAATCCCCTTTTGTCTCTGCTTAGCCCCAAAGCAGAAAAAAAACAAGCTGCTTTCCAGCAGCTCCAAAGGAAAAAAAAATCCTTTTTAAAATCTCTATTTCTAGTTCAAAAAATCTCAAATTGATCTCAAAATGATTTCAGGTTAATCCCACCACTCTGCCACCATGTCAAGGTTCCTCCCCCACTCTGAACCCTAGGGTACAGATGTGGGGACCTGCATGAAAACCTTCTAAGCTTACTTTTACCAGCTTAGGTTAAAACTTCCCCAAGGTACAAATTAATTTTATCCTTTGTCCTTGGAATAGCCACTGCCACCACCAAACTCTAACTGGGTTTACTGGGAAATGTAGTTTGGACACGTCTTTCCCCTCAAAATCCTTCCAACCCTTGCACCCCACTTCCTGGGAAAGGTTTGGTAAAAATCCTCACCAATTTGCATAGGTGACCACAGACCCAAACCCTTGGATCTGAGAACAATGAAAAAAGCATTCAGTTTTCTTACAAGAAGACTTTTAATAGAAATAGAAGTAAATAGAAGTAAAGGAATCACCTCCGTAAATCAGGATGGTAGATACCTTACAGGGTAATTAGATTCAAAACAGAGAATCCCTCTAGGCAAAGCCTTAAGTTACAAAAAAGACACACAGAGAGAAATAGTCATTCTATTCAGCACAGTTCTTTTCTCAGCCATTTAAAGAAATCATAATCTAATGCATACCTAGCTAGATTACTTACTAAAAGTTCTAAGACTCCATTCCTGTTCTATCCCCGGCAAAAGCAGCATACCGACAGCCACAGACCCTTTGTTTCTCTCCCTCCTCCCAGCTTTTGAAAGTATCTTGTCTCCCCATTGATCATTTTGGTCAGGTGCCAGCGAGGTTACCTTTAGCTTCTAAACCCTTTACAGGTGAGAGGATTTTTCCTCTGGCCAGGAGGGATTTTAAAGGGGTTTACCCTTCCCTTTATATTTATGACACAAGGCGATCACATGAACCTCTGAACTCACTCTCCAGCATGACTCTGGAACCACCTCAACAGCTACTATGTGTCACATATAACCTCTGAGAAGAGGCTTTCATTGAGAATGTTATAATTATAATTCTGCATATAATTTTCATTGGCTGTTTCTATACAGGTAGTTTGTGTTTGCTTTGTTTGGCTTTTCCTGTGAGAGGAGATGGAGTGGATGATCTAATGAGGTTTCTTCCAGTCTCTACCTATGATTCCAGTAATAATAAATATTTTGAAAAAGCTTAACATATCAAAAGATGTCCACACAGAAGACCAGAATATGATTCCATATTACAGCCATAATTGTAAAATAGTTTGAGAAAAAATGCCAAGAGTGCCCATTTCAGTAGGGCAGATTAAAAATGAAAGAGGAGTTTGCAATTTAAAACAGATGCTAACATATATTTAGATTTAGTGCTCTGCTTTCCACCACAGTGATGTGGGCTAATGGTCTAAAGTGAGTGAGCCCTGAACTCCTGATGCAGACGTGGATTCCCTATGTGACCTTACTGCATAACCTGTATGCCTGATCTTCCCCAACTGTAAAAAGGGGCATAACAAAAGCACTTAATCACAGATGCTTTAATGAGATATGTAGTTAACTTTTGTAAAATGCAGTAATTATCAACATTGTGCTGGCTGATGCTCAGAAAAGTGCATTTTCTAGCAGAGTTATAACATAATCCAGCATCTAAGTGTGTTCCTGATTCTATTTTGAAACTTTTCTTCTTCCATGTTTCTCATGTTTCAGAGTAACAGCCGTGTTAGTCTGTATTCGCAAAAAGAAAAGGAGTACTTGTGGCACCTTAGAGACTAACCAATTTATTAGAGCATAAGCTTTCATGAGCTACAGCGCACTTCATCAGATGCATATCGTGGAAACTGCAGCAGACTTTATATATACACAGAGAATATGAAACAATACCTCCTCCCACCCCACTGTCCTGCTGGTAATAGCTTATCTAAAGTGATCATCAGGTGGGCCATTTCCAGCACAAATCCAGGTTTTCTCACCCTCCACCCCCCCACACAAATTCACTCTCCTGCTGGTGATAGCCCATCCAAAGTGACAACTCTTTACACAATGTGCATGACAATCAAGTTGGGCTATTTCCTGCACAAATCCAGGTTTTCTCACATCCCCCCCACCCCCATACACACACAAACTCACTCTCCTGCTGGTAACAGCTCATCCAAACTGACCACTCTTCAAGTTTAAATCCAAGTTAAACCAGAACATCGGGGGGGGGGGTAGGAAAAAACAAGAGGAAACAGGCTACCTTGCATAATGACTTAGCCACTCCCAGTCTCTATTTAAGCCTAAATTAATAGTATCCAATTTGCAAATGAATTCCAATTCAGCAGTTTCTCGCTGGAGTCTGGATTTGAAGTTTTTTTGTTTTAAGATAGCGACCTTCATGTCTGTGATTGCGTGACCAGAGAGATTGAAGTGTTCTCCGACTGGTTTATGAATGTTATAATTCTTGACATCTGATTTGTGTCCATTTATTCTTTTACGTAGAGACTGTCCAGTTTGACCAATGTAAATGGCAGAAGGGCATTGCTGGCACATGATGGCATATATCACATTGGTGGATGTGCAGGTGAACGAGCCTCTGATAGTGTGGCTGATGTTATTAGGCCCTGTGATGGTGTCCCCTGAATAGATATGTGGGCACAATTGGCAACGGGCTTTGTTGCAAGGATAAGTTCCTGGGTTAGTGGTTCTGTTGTGTGGTATGTGGTTGTTGGTGAGTATTTGCTTCAGGTTGCGGGGCTGTCTGTAGGCAAGGACTGGCCTGTCTCCCAAGATTTGTGAGAGTGTTGGGTCATCCTTTAGGATAGGTTGTAGATCCTTAATAATGCATTGGAGGGGTTTTAGTTGGGGGCTGAAGGTGACGGCTAGTGGTGTTCTGTTATTTTCTTTGTTAGGCCTGTCCTGTAGTAGGTAACTTCTGGGAACTCTTCTGGCTCTATCAATCTGTTTCTTTACTTCTGCAGGTGGGTATTGTAGTTGTAAGAAAGCTTGACAGAGATCTTGTAGGTGTTTGTCTCTGTCTGAGGGGTTGGAGCAAATGCGGTTGTATCGCAGAGCTTGGCTGTAGACGATGGATCGTGTGGTGTGGTCAGGGTGAAAGCTGGAGGCATGCAGGTAGGAATAGTGGTCAGTAGGTTTCCGGTATAGGGTGGTGTTTATGTGACCATTGTTTATTAGCACTGTAGTGTCCAGGAAGTGGATCTCTTGTGTGGCCTGGACCAGGCTGAGGTTGGTGGTGGGATGGAAATTGTTGAAATCATGGTGGAATTCCTCAAGGGCTTCTTTTCCATGGGTCCAGATGAAGAAGATGTCATCAATATAGCGCAAGTAGTGTAGGGGCTTTAGGGGACGAGAGCTGAGGAAGCGTTGTTCTAAATCAGCCATAAAAATGTTGGCATACTGTGGGGCCATGCGGGTACCCATAGCAGTGCCGCTGATCTGAAGGTATACATTGTCCCCAAATGTGAAGTAGTTATGGGTAAGGACAAAGTCACAAAGTTCAGCCACCAGGTTAGCCGTGACATTATCGGGGATAGTGTTCTTGACGGCTTGTAGTCCATCTTTGTGTGGAATGTTGGTGTAGAGGGCTTCTACATCCATAGTGGCCAGGATGGTGTTATCAGGAAGATCACCGATGGATTGAAGTTTCCTCAGGAAGTCAGTGGTGTCTCGAAGGTAGCTGGGAGTGCTGGTAGCGTAGGGCCTGAGGAGGGAGTCTACATAGCCAGACAATCCTGCTGTCAGGGTGCCAATGCCTGAGATGATGGGGCGCCCAGGATTTCCAGGTTTATGGATCTTGGGTAGTAGATAGAATATCCCAGGTCGGGGTTCCAGGGGTGTGTCTGTGCGGATTTGATCTTGTGCTTTTTCAGGAAGTTTCTTGAGCAAATGCTGTAGTTGCTTTTGGTAACTCTCAGTGGGATCAGAGGGTAATGGCTTGTAGAAACTCGTGTTGGAGAGCTGCCGAGCAGCCTCTTATTCATATTCCGACCTCTTCATGATGACAACAGCACCCCCTTTGTCAGCCTTTTTGATTATGATGTCAGAGTTGTTTCTGAGGCTGTGGATGGCATTGCGTTCCGCATGGCTGAGGTTATGGGGCAAGTGATGTTGCTTTTCCACAATTTCAGCCCGTGCACGTCGGCGGAAGCACTCTATGTAGAAGTCCAGTCTGCTGTTTCGACCTTCAGGAGGAGTCCACCTAGAATCCCTCTTTCTGTAGTGTTGGTAGGGAGACCTCTGTGGATTAGTATGCTGTTCAGAGGTATTTTGGAAATATTCCTTGAGTCGGAGACGTCGAAAATAGGATTCTAGGTCACCACAGAACTGTATCATGTTCGTGGGGGTGGAGGGGCAGAAGGAGAGGCCCCGAGATAGAACAGCTGCTTCTGCTGGGCTGAGAGTATAGTTGGATAGGTTAACAATATTGCTAGGTGGGTTGAGGGAACCATTGCTGTGGCCCCTTGTAGCATGTAGTAGTTTAAAGCACGGGGAGTTATGGAAGGATGAACTGCTTCTGAAAGAATAAGAACCCGCAAAAAGCTCTGAACAAAACCCAGCCATGAACCATTTTTGAGGTCTGAAAAGGTTTGGCTAATTCTCTCCCTTTCTTTTCCTCCCACTTTGGTATTTCTGGGTGCATGATGGGAAAAGCCACAGAAGTGTTGAAAATCTCCCCCTGTAGGAGATTTTTCCACCTGGTTGTGTAGAGCCAAGTTGTTCAGATACAGGTAATCACCTAAACATTTGGGTGCCATCTGAACTGCACCTACATTCTGAATCTCTTGAAGTTTGCCATCGTGAACCAAACAGGCAAAGGTCTGCTTGCTTTCAGTGCAGTGGGAGTGACTGCCTGCTCCAGTCTATGCCATGCACAGGTTTTACACCAGTGCCCTTAATTTTCTACTCCTTTGTACTTGTTATTCTTGGCTTGTTAATCTTGTTGCAGCCTTCCATTCAAGTTAGATTAAATATAAAACTGAACAAAACTATTTGTAGAGAAACATGAAACCATGTGAAATTAATCTGATTTGACTTTTAATTACAAATTCATAGAATGTTCATCAAAATAACAGCCTATTTGTAGGAACCTAAGCTCCGAACCATAGACTTTGGTGCCTAAGTCCCAGTTTTGGCTCCACTGAAATTCACAAAACTCCCACCAAAATTCATTTGGCATCTAAATTTTTGCAGTGAAAGTTCCCTAGGTGCCGACGATTCAGCCTGTAAGCACATACCCTGCTGCCTCCCTCTAGGCATTTGGATGTTTATGGCCCCAGAGCAAGTCACAAAACCAGGGAAGTTGTGTGTGGAGCCAGAACCAGTCGGTGTGCTCAAGAGACTGTCTACCTGATCAGGTCCTTTGCAAAGCTGGGGAGCAGGAAGGGAAAGATGTGATGACTGCTCACATCCCCACCCTTACAAGTCTTAGCCCAGTGCTTTGGAGCACATGCCTAGCAATATAGGAAACCCAGGTTCAATTCTCTCCCTCCGCTGCTGGAGAGAGAGGGAGAAAGGGTCCCCCCACCGCCCAGGAGAATGCTCTAACGTCTAACCACTTAGTTAGTGAATATTGTTATGTAGGACTTCCTCAAGCTCTCCTGTTGAAGCTGTTCCATGGTGGATAAATAATGGAAATGACTGGAGTAGAGGGACTGGACCCGACCCAGAGTCTTTAATGTGGGTACCCAAACCACTAGGTTATGGAGTCAGTCACTCTCCGACCCGAGGACTGCTTAAGTATTTAAAGTGGAACCCACAGAAGAGAAGCTTCACAGGTTAAGGTAGTTCCATTGGACTTCGTCATCCATTTGCTATGCCATTTCCTTCCTAAAGTTTTATATTGTGTTCACAAATTCCTCCTGCACATAGTACAGAGGTCATGAGCTTACGATCTATGCGCTATTCTGAATCATAGAAAACATGGATTTATTGAAATTAATTTGAAGTCAGAGAAATATTTTTCAGATCTGCAGGCAGACGATAGTCCTGGTGCTTTGAGCGAGAACACATGGCCCTAATTCAGAAAGGTACTTAAGCACAAATATAAATGTAATAGGACTGCTCACATGCTTAAGTACTTTACTAAATTAGGCCTAAAGTAGCAGAAGGGGCCTACAGTACTCAGGTCCTGCTTTCCTTTGTTCAAACTGTCAATATAAATTTAGAATAACTAAAACCACCATTTAAAACAGATGAACCAGTGATTCATGTGATACTCTAGAGGATACATAAGACGGCATTATGGGAAGCAATCAATCAATGCTTGTATTACTGAAGATATCAAGTGATTTTTTTTCTTCTTTATTTCCAGGGAACAAACAAGAGTGTTCTTGGTTACTAGTCTGGCATTTTTTTCTAAATCACTGCATCAGTTTTTGGCAGCACTTCTGATTTATGTTTCACTGTTTATCTAATTTTCTTTTATGATGCCATTCAAAGTAGAAATGTTAGATATTTATGATTTGCCCTCTATGGTACCTTCAGGAATAAGTGAACAAACTGTACCCTTATTCCTATTGTTTCAGCCAACAATTTGGAAATATAGAATTGCAACTTTAAATTTATCTATTGCTATTTCCTTAATAAAAATGGAACTATTAGTGCGGTTTTGGCCTTAGGAGCAAGTTGATTTTCCTCACTGGTCAGCAGGGTTCAGTGATAAGATACCTGTTCCTGCTCCCACTGTAATCAATGGGAATTTTGGCATCAATTTAAATAGGAGCAAGTCTGGTCCCTAATTATTCATGAATTTCCTAGGAGTGTGAGAGGCCATGCAAAACCCTTGAAGCTATGGGCCAATGTAGATCATAATTTATTTAGTAAACTACACAAAGTTGTATTGAAGAAGGGGAAAATTGTGTTTCATGGTTGGCTGAGGAGTTCTTGAATATTTCAGAGCCGTATTAGAGGGGACAATTTCACTTGTGTCTTTCCCCTCCTTACTTCACTGCTAAAAAAAAAAAATTACTTCCAGGCTTTCATCACAATCAGCCAACTGTTAATTTGGGAACACTAATCTTCTCCTCTTCTTGTAAATTTAATGGCTGTTTAATGGCAACAGTGTACTCAGTTGACAACATACTTTTCAAAAGATGACTAATGTTTCCCCGAAAGAACCAGATGCTGGAGGAACCAGCAAGGGTGATTCAATATATGGTGCTCTTCCCTCAGTCAGTGCTGAATGCCTACAGCTTTCATGACAGTAGGTTGACTCTGTTCTAGACAAGATGTAGAACTGAAATGCTGACCACTTGTAGTCACATTTTACGAGAGGTGGTGGGAGAAAGAAAGGACGCAGAAGAAAGATGATGTGGCTTAACTAAAACTATGCTATACCTTCAGGCGTTACAGCTTCCCAGGGCAGGAATTAGGCTAATAAGGCACAATAAACCTGATTGAAAGTCCCCTAAATAAAAGGGAGTCTTTCCATTGACTTTAATAGGCTTCAGATTAGACCATTAGAACATCTGGCTGGGCATCAAACATTGAGAAACCTCAAGTGTTCACAACTCATTAGTCAGGTCCCCCACAGAACCACGAGTCTGGCTTCTGATTTTTGAGCATCTACAGTTCACATTTGCAGGCTTTTCTCTGCAACCAGGAGGGATAGAAACACTAAATATTGTTAAGACTCATGATAACTCACCAAAAGTTGACAACACCATTTAGAAAAATCTCTAATGCAAATTACTTGAAGGGGTAGACATAGCTTAGTAATTGTACAGATTAGTAATGTTTCAGGCTGACCTGCTTCAAATAGGTTTAAAGTTATTACTAACAGATGAGGTTACTTTCCAGTTCTCACCGTTAAACTGTCTCATTGTTGGAATACTCCATATTTTTAAAACAAATTCCCAGAATCAGATTCCTGACAACAGTTACAGATGATTTACTCCAGAAAGTCAATAAAGATAAGTGTGAAATCTATCAATATTTGTTAAAAGCAATTTACTACATTGTGCACCACTGGATAAAAGGCTCATTAGTAAGCACTGGAGCCACAAAAACAGAAAAGGAATGGATCTTATACACTGGACAAGGGAATATTCTCATGGAAGAAACTGCTTGAGCAAATAAGAATTATTGACTCAGACTTAAATGCTACCCAACTTTACTGGATAGGAAGTTGAAATAGAACTTGAAAGGATTTTTTTTAATTGAGTAGGTAACTGCAATCTGACTTTTTTATGTAGTCTCAGACCCAAGCAGATATTGGATAGCTCAAGGGATTTGTAGAGGTGCTTATGCAAGGTTAACTTGGGACAGGAACATCAGGTTTCAAAATAAGGGAAAAGCGTCTAAATGAATACAGTGCCTTTGTCCCTTTAAGGATCTTGCCTGTTTCACAGGGAATATGCTGCACTGACCCAAGGCTTTTTCCTGAACAGACTCTTAAATCAGTCACAAAATAGAAAACAAGGAATTAAGCTGTCCCATCTGCAGGCCTTGTCTGACAGATTTCAGGAAGCAGGCTAATTCTCAGGCACTCCAAGCTTTGGTTCTGACAGGCTCCTCTCTCTGTTCTCCCTGGGAGTAAAGGTCCATTTTTCTTTTCTTTAGTAGCCCCTTCTTTCCTTCCTGTTTCAATACTCTTGGGGCTGAGTGAAAGGTTTCTTGCCTTAATCATCAAGTAAGGCTGGTTCTATTGGGCAGGGATGGTACCTGGCTTTCGCCATAGGTAATTAACCTCTTATTTTCCTGCTTCAATGTAGGGTTTGCACACCCCACCACAGTGCTGTACAACCTCCCCACAATTCTGAATTCAAATTCAACTCAGATCAGTGCTGGTAAAAGCAGTTGTCCTCAGACCGCTGTTTGAATATCGAAGAAAGTAGTTTTCAGCAGGCAGGAATCATTCCATTACAACTGATGGACTATGCAGAGAGGCCAAAGACTGAATGGCAAAATAGTTAACTATAGTCTTATCCCATTGGAGGGCCCTCCAGAACAGGAAAGATGCACGTGCTGCACCAATGTGTGCTTCATGTGTTCTATGGATAAACAGAATATTTCTACCAGCAGGGCTGTCAAAACTACAGTCAAACAACAAACCAACCCAACATTCACTACGTATGCATCTTCTGGTTAGAAATGCATGTGGACATTTGAAGAACATATAGTAAAGAATCAGAGGTCTGACCAATACCTTCCCTCTTTCCTTATCATTGACATAATTGGGGCAGGTTTAGGATGATATGAAAGTTGGTGGACCTCCAATGGAAATGATTGAAAATTTCATGTTACTACAATACAGAAAAAAAATCAGCATGGATTTGCAAGTTATTAAGAAGTTAGCATCTCTCATAGCTTTATCATGAGTGTAGAGATGGAGCTATTTCCCATCCCCCCCAAGTTTCCCAAGCCAGGTTCAACCTAATTTTACTAGGTTATCAGAAGACCAGGAGACTTTTGGGATTAACATGGTTCTCATGAAATACAGGAAATCAAATATGCCAAATGGACATGGATCAAAGAAACCTTTCAGCTAACAAGAACTGAGCAGAACTAACCAGAGAGAAAAGATGCCTTCAAAAAGAAACAAGTTAAAAATGACCATTTGCACTTAACAGAGTTCAGAAGCATCAGTATTAAATAGCAAGGAAAAGTAGTCAGTTTCAAGTTCCAAGATACTAAAGGAACAACATAAATCCTCTTCACTGTGACTAAATCTTAAATAGATGATCATGATATTCATTGAAGGCCTAACGCCAAGTGAAAACAAAGAATGAAAAAAAATACCCCTTTGACAGATATATAGCTCACACATGATAATTCTGTTATTTGAAAATGTTAATTTCACTATTAAAGAAAAGAACATCAATCTTAACTAGATTAGCAAATAAAAAGTGTTATTTGTTCTCAGATGAGAGACAGATATTGATTGAACACACAAAAAAATTATCCATTGGAAAACCTACTGTGGTCTGTGGAGGGAAGGGAGTTTTAACCACCTGTACTTTTGGGACCAGATTTTTAAAGGCATTTTGGTATACAGTGGGATTTTTAAAGAGCATCCTGGTGCCTAACCTCCATTCAAATCAATAGGTTTTAGGCACCTAGATGATTATAAAACAATCCCATTAGATATCTAAATACTTTTAAAAACTTTGGCCTGTTATAGAAGGCTTGATTTGTATGAGCTCTACTTGTGTGTCCAATTTTGCATGTACACACACATCTATTAAAATTGTCAGCTGTGAGCACCTGTGATAGGGTTAGTATATACCATGATTCTCCTCCCACAGAATTTGCTGTGGAGTTGATTCCTTGCAAGCTATACTCTAGCTAAGTATATCTGTGTTTCATTTGGAAAAAATAAAAAGCTGTTTCTTGCCTTCATTGTTATGTAGATTACATTAAATTCACATTTTAAGGTTAACAGATAGTGTTTTCATTCTGAGTCCTCAGGCAGCCTAAACAATTGTGTTGAGAAGTCCCAACATTCATCTCTGAGAGTTGACTCTGAAAACATATTGATGACCATTTAAATGTCACCATTGCTAACAATTTCACTCCTGATCATTTTATCAGAAAGAACTGGATAATCTGGAGATTCTACCAGACTCTCAAACTACTTTCCACACCCTCCAAAGAGGCTCAGCTGTTTCCTACACTTCAGCTTCCCACCAAAACATCTTCTACCCTACAGTAATGCGTTGTCAATACAAAAATCTGGAACATACTGAAAACAAAGTGTTGGGACAACATAAAAATATACTGAATTTAATACAAACACAACCAACTTGGAGAACACTGTAGTGATCATATTAATCGCTTTTACTACTCACTTGCTCTTTCTTTTTTAATCTAAATGAAGCTGCCACACCAGAGTCCCAGGGATCGTGTCACAGAATTATGCTCCAGCTTGCTGCAGAGTAAGATGGCCCTTTCTTACAGATTTCCATTTCTTGTATGTACAGAGGGCAGAGTTTACTTGGGGCACAATTAATTTAGAAAAAGGAGCTAGAAATTTGAGAATCAGCATATTCACTGAAGAGCTTTTCAGCCTCCTCTTCTTCCTGAGCACCTCACTCCTGTTGAAGGGCCATGCCTAGCTTCATCCTTCAAAACTGATTTAGAAGCTCTTTTGGACTAATGGGGCCATTAATTCCCTGTACACTCCAGGAGGTGATTTAAATAAGTTAACCATCATGATGTTCCATTCATTAAGTGCACTATAATTGGCCTCCTTATCTGGGATATTTCTGGATTTGTACAAGGTTAAACCACGCTTTTAGGATTATGTCAGGGAAGACAAGAATATCAACCATAAAAGACTGGTGTGCATAGGTAGATACAAAACAATATGATATCTTACTTATAAATTCAATTCTGCCTATCTAAGCTTTTAGCAGATTCTCATGGCCAAAGAATCTGCGTTGCACCTAGCCACCTCATGTTGAGTTCTGCCCAGACTAAAATACCCCATAGGTTGTGGTGCGGGTTCTTCTCCCCAAAGTGGGGGCAGGGAATATGGATACAGCAAGAAGTCATGGAGACACTGATCTATCATAAAAGATGAGAACATGAAAAAAGTGACAAGCAGCAGGCTCTATCTTTGAGTCAAGAGTCCTCTTCCTCTATTCTCCTTCCCCCACCTCCCCGTGTAGATACTTGAAGATGACGACAGACAAAAAATAAAAAATGAAGGGAAGAGAGACTGCTGTTTTGGGGGTTTGTCAAAAGGGAACAGATGAGCCATAACCCTGTGGTAATGCAGATACCCAACTCATTAGCAAAAGCTCCAAAAGGAAAGGATAAGTCATTCACTCAGTTAAATATTGTAAAACCACAGTTAGCTGGACACCAGTATAAATGGTGGGATGGCAGGCAGCAAGCTACCTTCCCTTCTATCCCCACCTGTGTGTTCATAAATACACACATCTCCTACTCTTCCCTGCAGGTTCATCATATTTTCAAAATAAACTAGGGTTCTGTGCAAGGGGGAAGGTCACAAGGAAGCATTTTGGTGAAGTACAAGGAAGGTAAGTGGAAAAAAACCAGGGGCATTCTCTTCCTTCTCTCACCCCTGCTCCCTTTGAAAATGAAAATTGGGAACACTACAGTAACAGGCAGGGTGGGAGAAAACACTACTTACCCTCCTGTGATCCTTTTAGCATTCCCACCAGTTCCCAACTTCTCCCCCACCAATCCATCTTGGACCCCATCATCTCCATGTCTGACTCTCATCCATGCCCACACAGTCTTTACCAATTCACCAATCAACTCCATTTGTCTCTGCACTCAGATCTGCCTTCCCATCCCTCTCCTGGCTCAGAGCCTCTCCAGCTGCCTCCAACCTAACCTGCACCACCCCATTCACGCAAGGGGAGAACCTCTTCTCCTCCACATACCTGATTTCTCTGCTGCTTAGAAGCATCTTCCTCAGCTCTAAGACACTCTCTCCACCCTCCCTCACCTGACATACAAAACCCTCTCCCTCAGAATCTGTCCCCCTCCTATCTGATGTCCACCACCAATAGCCGCTTCCCCCACCTGAGAAACACCCCTTACTTGTTGCTTTACCTGGAGAATCAGGAAAAAAGGAAAGAGGGAATACAATTTTCTCCCTCTGAGGGGAGGATCTGAATGAATCCCACAGAAGCCTGCATTTTCTGCTCTGTGCCTCCTCTGTCTGCAGGACTAGATACTTGTAGGGATTCCTGTTTTCTGCCTTTGTGGGGCAATTCTGGACTATAATCCCTCTGAAGCCTGCATTCCTTTTGTAGTAAGGTGGCTACTAAGAAGTTAACTGAGTCACTCAGAGTATTATGGGATGGAGCCTTGATTCCTTTGCACCTTACTTCCTGTCTGTTGTTGGGGATTGTACCAGCTTTTTGAATACATAGTTCCAACAGTAAAGCAGCATATTCTTTAGCCTTCAATAACTGTATGTAGACGGTGTGTTATTGTATCCCTTGAGGGTGGGGGGCCCCTGTACAAAACCTTTCATTGTGCCTCCCTTCCCCTGCTGCCTCCAATCTATGTGCTGCAGGACCAGCAGTCTCCAGCGGCAGCCAAGTGTATTGCACACTACGTGGTGTCCGGCAGGCAGGTATCATATGCCTGGGGTGGGTTAGCCCATGTTGCCTCTAGTGACCTGCTACCCCTGCAGACAATGATAAAAAAGGGTTAAATGGCATGAAGACGTGACAGAGGCTGAGATGCATGCTACTGCCAAGTGCGGCCACTCGTTGGCTTGGTGCCTTGAGAGTGATTGCAAAAGGAACAATTCAACAGCTGAGTTGTCGTGCTGCTAAATTTTAGACTTCTTTAGAGACTTGAGGAAGGAAGGCTCCATCAATCAGAAGCATGGCCCAATTTTGTGAAGCTGGGATTGACATACACCAGCTGAGTATGGGGCCAAACAAAAAGGGCTGATACACCCTGACTGGGTTGCAGCAGCTACAAGGTGATGAATTGTGGAAAAGGGTGGCCCATATAATTTACATGACCAGAAACTACAGGGGTCTCGGTTGCAGCTATATAGCCAACATTTTAAGTTTAGAGTACAGGAGTTATACAGAACAGCACTGGGGGCTGGCTGAGCTGGTGTCTAACTGGTATCACAAAGTGACAGCAAAATAATTCAATTCAGTCCAACAGGAGGAAGAGAGTTTTCTTCTTCCAAAGCCCCAGGGCTGATAACCTAGGCATCCTCACAAATAGTAGTTTACTGGGATGCAGTATTGTCCAGTCGATACCATATTGTACTAACAATCAGAAAACCTGAGTTTTATTTCCAGCTCTGCTAATGACCTGTTTTGAGACTTTGAATCTCTTTGTGTCTCACTTTCCCCATCTATAAAATAGGATTAAATATTTACCTGTATTTGTAAGGCACCTTGAGATTTTTGGATGAAAAGTGCTAAGTATTATTATTGCTAAAGTCTCTATAGATGCTATTACTGCAAGCACTACAGTCTGTGGTTACCCTTTGCCACATGTAAGGGATCACACAGTACCTGTATCACCATGTAACTGGGGATGAGAAATGTAGTTTAGCCACTTATCATTCCCATGTGTCCCACCCTTATCAGAGAAGCCTGCTAGCTGCCAGAATTCTTCTTCAGCAACTCCACACAACACATAGGACAGCACCTTCAGGAAAAACCCTGGCACTACACGACACCCCAACATCAATTTGTCATCCAGACTACTCCTAACCAGAAGTATCTGTACACTCCAAGGGACTGAACTTCTACCTCACTGACGTGGAGAATTCGAAGACTTCTTTCACCAACTCTGCCTCAAAAAATTATTTCCCTACAATGACACCAACACCCACAATTACCATGTCCCCATTGACAGTCATAAGAAAAAAAGCATCATCTGACTGGACACCCCACTGTTGACAACCCCCCCACTTGATCTTTAAATTTGATAGTATTTTTCCCTGAAGCAGACTGAAATCCTTAATCACCACATCTCTCACAATCTCTCCACTGCTGAGAGGATAGCTATACAGTACCTGAAATCTAACCACCAAACAAGCAGACAGATGGTTCTCAACCATGACAATGACATCAATGAGGACAATGACAAAACTGACATCACCTACCGTAAAGAACTCAAAGACTACTCGACCCCATGATTCACTGAGGAATTTAAGGATATCATCATATCCTTTCCCAAACAGCTCCAAGAGAAATGGTACAACCTCATCCCCCAAGAACCCACTCCAGGGACCTTCTACATACTTCCTAAGAAACAAACAAGGGACCCCAGGCAGACCAATCATATCTGGCCATTGTTACTGAAGGACTATCAGGACTCACAGAAACATCCTCAAACCACTCAATACACAAAGGACAGGCTTCCTCCAGGAAGCAACTGACTTCCTCCTGAAACTCTGGAACATTAATAACCTCCCTCAGAACACCATCCTTGCCACCATGGATGTCACCTCCCTATATACCAACATCCCTCACAATGATGGCATATAGCGGTGGGTCTCAAATATCCACAAGACAATGGACAACACTCTGACATCCATCCCTAAACTCATCCATTGCAACCTCCATCCTGGGGCTGGTTTCATCCAACATCTTTATTAATCATCTGGATGATGGGATAGATTGCACCCTCAGCAAGTTTGGGGATGACACTAAGCTGGGGGGGAGGATTGGGCCAAAAAAAATCCGATGAGTTCAACAAGGACAAGTGCATAAATACATTACGGAATGAAATTGGAGAGAGTCCAGTGGAGGGCAACGAAAATGATTAGGGGGCTGGGACACATGATTTATCAGCAGAGGCTGAGGAAACTGAGGTTATTTAGTCTGCAGAAAAGAAGAATTGGGGGGGGAGAATTTGCCTTCAATGACCTGGTATGAAATTAATTTCTTATAGGATATGAAGGATCGCAGACAGTACATATGCTATGGAAGAGGCAGTTGAAATAAAACATACAACACAAATTTTCATTGCTAGAAAAAATATTGAACTTTATCTGATCTTGAGAGGAAAAGTCATTTGTATGCATGTGCTGAATGTGGGGCTTTGTATCTTTGGACAGAGATCAATCTTATTGATAGAGTATACTGAAACTGCCTGAAAACATCATAGACAAAGATGCCTTCCTGAATATTGCTAGATTTTTTTTTAATATACAAATATGCGAAGCGACGATGAGATTCACTGAACTGTGTTTGCTGTGCCAGCTGGTGCCCAGCGAGCTGCTACTGGCTGCACTGCTGGCTGTGCTCTTCCGGCTCAGCCAGGGCTTTCACATACCCCCCCAGCTGCCTTTGCTGCTGCTGCCAATACCACCCCACATGCACCTAGGAGCCCTGCGGCCCACCCGGGTGAATTAAAAGGGCCCAGGGCGCCCAGCTGCCACCGCTGCTACCTCAGCGGCGGTGATGGCCAGGAGCCCCTGGGCCCTTTTAAATCACCCTGGCCCCTGGGCAATTGTCCCCTTTGCTGCCCCACCCCCAGCGGTAGGCCTGTGAGCCACCTCTAGGAAGAATTCCTGGACATATGCACCACAAAAATCAATGATATACTAAGATACATTAATGTGTTTTCATTCTCTGGACAGATGACCTGAACTCCCTCAGATTTCCACCATAGCCATAACAACTACCACTGAACCATCGAACGCTCTCTAGAACCTCATGCACCAGCATCAACTTCCTGGACACCATGATCAGCTTGAACAATGGAATCCTACAGACCACTATATACAAGAAACTTCAAGTACAAAAATGATACATGCATACAAATGGGAGGAATGTATTCTTTACAGAGGCGTGTTACATGGCATATGTAGCATGCAATATATTCCAGTTATGTCATATATGCATTCATAAGCATATTACCATAAAGCCTTATGGGGGGCACTGTCACAAATCCATCCTCAACAAACAGGATTCTGAAGACTATCCACCTTCAAGATCACCATCGTTTTCTATAGTTTCAGAGTTAACTGCCAATGACAGTGTTTCAGTCACATCATGTATGTCACATAGCCACAGTATATATCACCTGTAGCAAAAATAAAATAAATCATCCAGAAACAATAGATAAATTTGTGATAACCAGCCGTTTACAAAAAGAGGTAATTGATGAAAAAATTGCTGTTTATGCAACAAACTCTCCTTTCCGTATGATTGAGAACTCACACTTTATTAACATGGTTCAGTCATTAAGACCAGGATATAGTCCACCCAACAGAGCAGATATCACAGGCAAATTGCTGGATAAGGTGTATGAAAGAGAAATTGAGCAGCATGCAAAAGGTCTAGAGGATAAAATTGTTAACCTGAGTCTTGATGCGTGGAGCAATCTCCACAATGATCATGTTGTATGTACTTGTGTGACAACAGAAGATGGCAATGTTTTCCTCACAGAAACAATGGATACATCAGGAAATGCACATAGAGTAGAATACTTACAAGTAACAATAAAAGCTATAACAAACTGTGAAAAAAAATAAAATGTCTAGTACACAGCTTGGTCACAGACAGTGCTGCAAATGTATCCAAGACGTGAAGAAATTATTTAGAAGAGAGTCCCAAGCTAACAACATGTGGCTGCAGTGCTCATTTGATGCACCTCCTAGCCAAAGACTTCAGTGTTCCAGAAATAAACGGTAATGTTGTTGAAATTGCAAAATACTTCCATAACAACCACTTTGCAGCAGCTGTTCTGAAAAAAGTGGGAGGAACCAAGTTAACTCTCCCACAAGATGTGAGATGGAACTCAGTAGTGGTCTATTTTGAGCACTATATCAAGAACTGGCCTAATCTGATGACAGTTTGTGAACAAAATCGTGAAAAAATAGATGGAACTGTCACAGCCAAAGTTCTCAACATTGGGCTTAAGAGAAATGTTGAACACATGCTGAGTACCCTGAAGCCTATTTCTGTAGCCTGGGACAAAATGCAGAGACATAGCTGTTTTATTGCTGACACTGTTGAAATCTGGAAGGAACTGAGTGAGATCTTAAAAAGAGAAATGTACAATGACAGAGTTAAATTACAAGCATTAAAAAAAAAACAACAAATGGGACAAGCACTATCTCCAGCTCATTTCCTTCCAAATGTTCTCAATACTTGGTACCAGGGTAAAATCTTAACCACTGAAGAAGAGTTGGCTAACACATGGACATCCAGCAATCATCCCTCCATAACGCCAACTACAATAAACTTCAGAGCTAAGGGTAAACTATTCAAGAAATAGACGTTTGCTGATGATGTTTTAAAGAAAGTCACACCAGTCAACTGGTGGAAGTCACTTAAGCACTTGGATTCAGAGACTGTTGAAATGATAATCTCACTTTTAACAGCAGTAGCTTCCTCTGCCCATGTAGAAAGAATATTTTTTTTTCCTTTGGACTAATTCATTCCAAACTGAGAAATTGTTTGAGACCTGAAAAAGCGGGAAAGCTTGTTTTTCTTTTCCAGATGATAAACAAACAGGAAAATGAAGGTGAAGACGACTGAGTTACCTGCAGAAGCCAATATTTTAAATTTCTCATGTAGACCTGGTTGACAGTTGATTTAATTTGTTTGTTTTAAATATTTCATTTAACTATTTTAGTTAAAAAAACACTTTAACAAAACCAAATCAGATTTTAAAAAACTTGAATGTTTAACTAAATTCAAAAATTCATATGCTTGTTCTGTTAAAATATTATATGTTTGCTGTTGAAGAAAAAAATCCAGAATACATAACCTTGTTGTTTTAGTTAAATAAAACAATTTAAACATATGTCTGGTGATGATGTTCTCCTCCTAATACAGCATGGCAAGAAAATCCTCCAAATATTAATGATTAACCAGTTGAATTGGAGATAGTTAACCTCCCAATTACTTCATCAATATCTGCTTCAGTTACCTTTGGTAAATGAAATAACCAAACAATTATTCATTTTCTTATATAGCTGTAAAACTAATCTGAAAAGTTTTCAAAATAAATCACTTTAAAATGTATGGTGTGTACCTTCTAAAAATGAAACCTACATCTCTGAATTGTGAAGAATATGTATTAAGGTTATAACAACCAACAAGAATGCACTTTTATGGAGAAATCCATGATTAAATAGAGTCTTCCTAACTAGTGATTTAAATCAAATCCACCCTGATGGAAATTATATCTATTTTATAGAGTTTTGCAGCAGGGATTCCGATTTCCATTCAACACTAGCACAATATTACTGTTATACTGTGTGTCACTCATGTCATTGTCTACCACATAAGATACAGGAGCAGGTTCAAGGCATTTCTGAAATCTGACAGCTCTTCAAGATCTAGTTTCTTTATGACTGTATTTAAATGGGTAACCCATTAGCCACTTGTGCTGAAAAACAAGGCAACTCTGTCAAAGTACACACAGTACTGTGAACCTGCAATAAAAGCTTTTTTCCAAATTTTATGGATTCTCTGTTGTGGCTTCTGCTTGAAATGTTTTGTATAAATGTAGATGCAGATAGAAACATGCTCTGACCTCAGCAACTGTACATACTAGATTGGATAAACAAGCTTCCTGCTGTTTTTTGCTCTCTGCTTCCTGCTTCCTCATATGCTCTTAACCTCAGAAAAGAGACTTTTGCAGTACACCATATGAAATACGTGAAGAAAAATGTTTTACTCATTTAAAATCAAAGTATGGTGGAGGAGTGTATATATCATAAAGATTAATAGTTATACTTATCCTTTTGTGATTCTTATTTTAAGAGGATGCTTATCATTAAGAATAATCTTCATACAAGGAAGGACACCGTAGTAAAGGATCTAGTCTATATTCGTTTGCTTTGTCATCATTCAGGACAACTGTACCTGTATTCCCTCTCTGTGATCCACCAAGTGCACCCACTCTAGGCTTCCAGCTCTCAGACATTGCCTGTCTTGGGTGGAGACTCATGTCTCTCCTCCCCATCTCCCCCAACTGGGGTTTTTCTAGGCAGCTCAGTTCACCGGCCTACACTGTGATATTCCCCCCTAAAACAGGTTGCCTAAACAGACCAGCATCTGTGAGTTGGTAGCTCTTTGAGTACTATGAGCAGCTGTAATTGCCAGCAGTTGGAAGTTACCACACAGCCATTTCTAAACAAGTACATTTATTCTCAAGGTAAAATCGTTACAGAGAAAACATACTAAAACAAGAACTTACATACTTGCTAAAAGCTTACCAGATGTCACCTATCAGTCTTATAGGGTGCTGGTAGGCCAAAGTCCTTCCAAATCTTTTAAAGGATTGGGGCCCCCCCTTGGACAGAAGGTTCTGTCCATTTGCTGGATCAGGCAATCCCCCGAGTTGGTATAAACTCAGGTTATTTATCCAGAAGTCCCTTCTTTGTGTGTTGATCTCTGGAGAATCCAGTTTTTAACTAGTATATGCGAGCCTCTCCAAGTGGTAGTAGCTCTCTGGAGGTCTTACAACCTGAGTGAATTTGCCTAACCACCTCCCACTGTACTTAGTTCCTGGAGGGCTGTAGTCTCCATCCCTTGCCATGGAATTACAGACAATCCCTGGTCCACAAGGATAAATGAACTTAATAGAGTAAGATCTCCCAAAGATATTGTAAGAATTGCCATATCTGTCATATGCCTCAGGGCAGTATGCTAAAGGTTTCCACTTCAACTATTGTGATACAACAGGTCTCTGCAGATTTTAAGCCATCCTATTTCATAAAATACATGTACCACATCAACACTATCTCCTGCCAACCAGAGTTTACAGACAGAATTGAATCCAATTCTGAATCCAGAAATCTACCAGGATCCCATAGGACATCTCCGTCTTACTTGGCACCTATAGAAGTCTCAGTTTTTTTGTTCATCAGGAAATGTCAAAGTGCTTTACAAAGAAAAGTACAGTGATCATTAATCTCCATTTACAGATATGGAAATGGAACAAAAATGTTAAGTGATAGGATCAAGTAACACATCAAGTCAGGACTGCCTCCAAAATCTGGTGGTGTGGGTACAATAACTGTGGAAACTATATCCTAAACCTTGAAGGAAAGTGCAGTTGAAGGAACTCCAACTATTAAAGATTCAAGGGCACAGACACTTGGGTTCACTGAAGAATGACGATGCTAGGCCTGGGCCATAGAGATAAAAGTCTAGAAAGTTTACTAATATTCCTGGTCTTTCCCCAAAACTCAATTTCTAGACAGTCCGAAAGTAAAGCACAACTGAAGGCAACACTCATAGGATGACTCTGAATTTTACTTCCTCTAACATAATTCTGTCATTTCACTTTACAGAATGTAGCAGACGTCAGCACCCCAACAGTCAATGGCACCTTCTTCATTGCATTGGCTGGGAAACATCCCACTTCCATTAGTTCACGAGATCTACAAAGAGATCATCATTGCCAGTGCCTCATACAAGAATCAAAAGAGCGCCCAAGGTCACTCCTGCTGGAGCAACTCAGAGGTACTAATATTAAAATATTTCTTCTTATTCCTGGGAGAGAAGTCAAATAAATCTAATTACGTCAACTAACCCTGGAGAAATCATCCTGCTGGTCACTAGCTAGAAATTATTCCATGAAAATTTCTGTCGTGAATCCACATAATTATGAAATGAAAATTTGCTTTCCAAAAATACCTTGCAATTTCCATTTACAATTATGTCTTGCTAGTGAACATATTTGCTGGAACATCTATGGGAAGTGAACACCAGATAAGCGGTGTGCTTACAATACATGTCATGTCAAAATTCTTTTAAAAAGAGTTCTATAGAATATTTATGGAGAATAGCATGCAACATTCACCCAGATCTTGGCAGCACAGCAGTAATCTTCTCCCCTTGCTCTCCCATGATGAGGAATTTTGTGGGCAAGGTTTTTGGATGTTGAATTAGCTCCAGCTAGATACACCTTTTGAAACACACACAGTATTTGAAGCTGAAATGATATTGCTCATATCTGCTCCACAACATGCTTTTGTTAAATTAATAGAAAGCTAAAACAAACATCCTCAGCTCTTTGTGAATTCTTTTTATTTGCAGCTTGGCCTCTGCAGAGGAAATAACCCCTGCCAGCTCTGAAGCAACCATTCCAAGTATCAAGCCCAAGACGGAAATGTTGGCACAGGTATAGGGTGACCAAATGGCAAGTGTGAAAAATCAGGATGGGGTTGGGGGGATAATAGGTGCCTATGTAAGAAAAAGCTTCAAAAATCAGGACTGTCCCTATAAAATTGGGACATCTGGCCACCCTACACAGGTAACGCTCATCCCTTCATCTTTTAACTACCCCAAATGGAAGAAATCGAATATTTGGCAAATAATATCTAAAACGAGTACATGGGGCATGCAGGATAAACTGACAAATTGCATACCTCATTATCCTGGGACAGAAACAGGTTTATCTTTCCAAAGAGATTCACAGATAGAATTAAAATTTGGTTTGGAAACTATTAGAATTGTCTTGAAGTCTGTGTTCAATTTTAAAATAAACTGTTAATTTTCCTCTTTCTTAATCAGATCCTGGGTGTTTTCCTCATCCCATGCAGCAGAAGGATATAAAACAAGTTTAATAATAAGTTTTCATTCTTTAATATGTCATTTGTATTCTTACCTTTACCTTATCTAAAAAAAGTGACAGCAGCTGCACAGGAAAAGATTCTGCTATTCAACCCCTTATGCAATTATTATAGTTCCTCAAGGAGCCAGCTCCTATAAACTAGCTCCTGTTCTATCAAGACAAAAACCTAAATTTAGTCCGACTACCCCTTTTCACATTTTAGTCACTCAGTGAGGGGCAGTGATGATGTATGGGTCTTAAACTGCTCTCAGATCAGTTCCTGGTGTTTCTTTGCCTGATAATGGAAAATTCATTACATTGCAATAAAAATTCAGTGCTAGGACAGCTTGTTCTTGCTGTAATTTGCTGGTTGCAATCTTGGTCCTTCCTCTGAGAGTGGCAGAGAAGTGATTTTTTAAGAACAGACAGCAGGAGCAAGCTACATAGCAAAGGAAAAGGCTTTGAATTTGCAAAGTGAGTACTATGATTGCATCAGCTCCATTGAGAGGTTGGATGCAGAGTGGAGATGAGTCAGCCTGATGTGGGATCAGTCAGTGACAAACTGCCAAATCCAAAAAGTAAAGAACACTCATGAGATTTGTTGCCCTATATGAAATACTCAGACCTCATTCCTTTTGCACATGACACTCTACACCTTGTATGGCACTGTCAAGGTTCCTTCCCCACTCTGAACTCTAGGGTACAGATGTGGGGACCTGCATGAAAACCTCTTAAGCTTACTTTTACCAGCTTAGGTTAAAACTTCCCCAAGGTACAAACTATTTTACCCTTTGCCCTTGGACTTCCACTGCCACCACCAAACATTTATCTGGGTTTATTTATTAGGAAAGCATTGTTTGGAAACGTCTTTCCCCCCAAAATCTTCCCAACCCTTGCACCCCACTTCCTGGGGAAGGTTTGGTAAAAATCCTCACCAATTTGCATAGGTGACCACAGACCCAAACCCTTGGATCTTAAGAACAATGAAAAAGCATTCAGTTTCTGAAAAGAAGGATTTTAATAGAAGTAAAAAAGAATCACCTCTGTAAAATCAGGATGGTAAATACCTTACAGGGTAATTAGATTCAAAACAGAGAATCCCTCTAGGCAAACCCTTAAGTTACAAAAAGACACACAGACAGGAATATTCATTCTATTCAGCACAACTTAATTTCTCAGCCATTTGAAGAAATCATAATCTAACGCATATCTAGCTAGATTACTTACTAAATTCTAAGACTCCATTCCTGTTCTGTCCCCGGCAAAAGCATCACACAGACAGACACTTTGTTTTTTCCTCCCCCCAGTTTTTGAAAGTATCTTGTCTCCTCATTGGTCATTTTGGTCAGGTGCCAGCGAGGTTATTCTAGCTTCTTAACCCTTCACAAGTGAGACGATTTTTCCTCTGGCCAAGAGGGATTTTAAAGGGGTTTGCCCTTCCCTTTATATTTATGACAGGCACAATAGCACCATTACAAACAGGCATCTGAAAATGTACAGGAAAATGTTTCAGGATAGAGAAGGTTAATACTTTACCAAGGTCCAAATGCTCCCCAACCTTCCTGTCTTCCCCAGAAAATCCTCCTTAGAGCTCTCTCTAACAGGAGGTGGTACTGGACACAAGTGTTGCTGAAAATGAACACTCAGAAAAGTGGGGCTCATTTTACTAAGTGGCTATGTTTGAAGTAATTTTGACGAAGTTAATGGCATCCTAGAGCAAATTGTTCCTGATATCAAAGGAGTTATTGTCTACAAACTCGTAGTTCCTAAAATTAATTTTTAGGGTGAACAATCTAGTGATTATTTGTTTTCGATATCAAGGCCACACCTTAATCCTTCTCCCTGCTGTCCCTGAGAGGTATGACATGCTCTTTAAGAACAGGAGATGAGAGGATGCTCCAAAGAGACTGTCCAAACATTTAGCAAACTATTAGCCACCAAATAGGAGCTCCATTTTCTCCTCTGTTCTGTCTGCCACCCAGGGCCAGCCAGCCAGTTCCCCTGCCAGAACACTAGCTATGACAGTCCTATCAATGGGACTTTCATCCCATTCATCACAGACCATCAAGGCACCTACCAGCTTCGCCATGAACTGCCCAACTGCAGTAGTCCTGTCTCCACAGGGAGTGTCACCAGCCACCTAAACGCCTAGTAATACACAAATCCTCTGCACCATTGGTCAACAAGGTGCCCAACAGGAGCTTCACAATATCACCACTCACGCTTGTGCCCAAACCCACAATAAGCTTCTGCCACAGACCATCAAGAGGCCCTCCAGCACTCTGGCTGCACCTAACATCACCAGGGATATGTCTACACTGCATTGTAAGCTCAGTTTTGTGGGACCTGGGTTTGTGGACTTAGTTTCCAAGCCCATGCTTGAGTGTCCATATGGCATTGTAAACCTGGGCTTACAACTACAGAACTTTGGTCTCAAAGCCATCCTAACATGTCCATATTGCACTATGCAGACCTTCTGAATTGGGGTGCTGCTTGAGCTGCGTCCACACTGCAGAACAATGGGGCTTGGACCAGAATCTCCGTGGGACTCTGGCTCTGCTCCCCCACCGCAGCAGGGTCCTAGGACCTGGGTCTTGAATGCTTGCTGACCCAAGTCAGACTGATTTGTATGCAGACATGAGGCATAGATTCAAGGTGAAACCTGGATCAGAACCCAGGCTTAGTGTGCAGGCATACCCTATGGGGCCTATCTACTCCTTACCAAGAGACCCACCATCAAATTAACACCATTGTTCTCATCCATCAGAGTGCTCGCTCCCCACCCACACTGGAGTCAAGACTGGGCCCATTGGTGTTTAAGGCTTCACAGTCAAAAGGAACTAATTTTCCATTTTTTGTTTTCTTTTAGCCAGAGGCTTTAAATAAAGTACAGACATCAACAAAAAAAATCAAATTTTCATTCATCACTTCTTTTGCAAGTTCAGTTTTGCACATGCAAAAAATCAAAGTGCTCCTAATTTTTCAGGCACACCCAGCTACAAACAAAATGTCAGTGAGAAATTCAGAGGCCAGTTAGATGAATTTAAAATGTATATATATTGCCAGTCACTTTGTCTAAATACAGCAGAGGCACTCACTGATTTAACTTGCTATTCTTGAGGCACTGTCCCCACCTTCAGTACATAGCTAAGGCTTGCTTGCAAGATTAATCAAGCATAACATCAAAAAGTAAAGGGGATATCAACACAGCCAAAATGGCAAAGGCCAGTCACTGACCTAGAAACAGATTAGAATGATCAGGGTGAAATCCTTGGTCCCAGTGAAGTCAATGGCAAAATTCCCATAGACTTCAATGGATCCAAGGATTTCACCCCTGGAATATATTCTCTCACAATATTGAGCAGAATAAGTTTGTTCAAGGCATCAGAACCCATCTCTTAAAACACAACATGCTAACTGTAATTTCTGGAATGGTATACTGCACACCGAAATTTTCACATGGATTAAAATGATCAATAGGAGCTATTTTTTTTTTTAAATTAAGGGTGGAACTGCATGCCCATTCACCTTAACTGGAGCTAAACACAAACAGAAGAAAATTTCTTTTTTGTCAGATACACCAAGGAGGAATTGAGTCTGATGACACCATAAAAGAAAAAGCATGATCATCTGTAATCTGGTCATTCACATTATAAAAAGTTTAACAGTCTGCCCACAAATACTGAATAATTTTCACCTTTCAAAATATGGATAAATCTCTCATTAATGAAGAGTGGCAGCCCTATTATTCAAATACTCATGGTGTAATTGTACAGTTACAAAGATCCTAGCACTGAAGTCTCATATTATTGAAGTGGAATGTGCATGAAGGAGCAATCCCAACAATTACAGATTTTTTGTAACACATACATCTCATCTACAAGCACAGACGGGCTCAAAGCACTGCTTACAGTTCCATGCTCTATAGTAGGTGTCAATGTATATTACATTTCTTATATATAAAATGTTGTGTGTCAAAGATACTAATAAGGGTATACGCAAGTAATTATGAATTTTTATTTTCCTGGAGAAAGGAACCTGCACTATTTCTGCAAAACTGTTGGTTTATGCATTTCCAGGGACAAGACTCAGATTGGTAAATCTATAAGAGAAAATCTGAGAGGAATCATAGAATATCAGGGTTGGAAGGGACCTCAGGAGGTCATCTAGTCCAACCCCCTGCTCAAAAGTAGGACCAATCCCCAATTAAATCATCCCAGCCAGGGCTTTGTCAAGCCTGACCTTAAAAACTTCTAAGGAAGGAGATTCCACCACCTCCCTAGGCAACGCATTCCAGTGTTTCACCACCCTCATAGTGAAAAAGTTTTTCCTAATATCCAACCTAAACCTCCCCCATTGCAACTTGAGACCATTACTCCTTGTCCTGTCCTCTTCTACCACTGAAAATAGTCTAGAACCATCCTCTCTGGAACCACTTCTCAGGTAGTAGAAAGCAGCTATCAAATCCCCCCTCATTCTTCTCTTCTGCAGACTAAACAATCCCAGTTCCCTCAGCCTCTCCTCATAAGTCATGTGTTCCAGACCCCTAATCATTTTTGTTGCCCTTCGCTGGACTCTCTCCAATTTATCCACATCCTTCTTGTAGTGTGGGGCACAAAACTGGACACAGTACTCCAGATGAGGCCTCACCAATGTCGAATAGAGGGGGACGATCACGTCCCTCGATCTGCTCGCTATGCCCCTACTTTTACATCCCAAAATGCCATTGGCCTTCTTGGCAACAAGGGCACACTGCTGACTCATATCCAGCTTCTCGTCCACAGTCACCCGTAGGTCCTTTTCCGCAGAACTGCTGCCTAGCCATTCGGTCCCTAGTCTGTAGCTGTGCATTGGGTTCTTCCGTCCTAAGTGCAGGACCCTGCACTTATCCTTGTTGAACCTCATCAGATTTCTTTTGGCCCAATCCTCCAATTTGTCTAGGTCCCTCTGTATCCTATCCCTGCCCTCCAGCGTATCTACCACTCCTCCCAGTTTAGTATCATCCGCAAATTTGCTGAGAGTGCAATCCACACCATCCTCCAGATCATTTATGAAGATATTGAACAAAACCGGCCCCAGGACCGACCCCTGGGACACTCCACTTGACACCGGCTGCCAACTAGACATGGAGCCATTGATCACTACTGTTGAGCCCGACAATCTAGCCAACTTTCTACCCACCTTATAGTGCATTCATCCAGCCCATACTTCTTTAACTTGCTGACAAGAATACTGTGGGAGACCGTGTCAAAAGCTTTGCTAAAGTCAAGAAACAATACATCCACTGCTTTCCCTTCATCCACAGAACCAGTAATCTCATCATAGAAGGTGATTAGATTAGTCAGGCATGACCTTCCCTTGGTGAATCCATGCTGACTGTTCCTGATCACTTTCCTCTCCTCTAAGTGCTTCAGGATTGATTCTTTGAGGACCTGCTCCATGATTTTTCCGGGGACTGAAGTGAGGCTGACTGGCCTGTAGTTCCCAGGATCCTCCTTCTTCCCTTTTTTTAAAGATTGGCACTACATTAGCCTTTTTCCAGTCATCCGGGACTTCCCCGGTTCGCCACAAGTTTTCAAAGATAATGGCCAATGGATGCAACTCGTCCGGCCCCATGGACTTGTGCACATCCAGCTTTTCTAAATAGTCCCTAACCACCTCTTTCTTCACAGAGGGGTGGCCATCAATTCCCCATGTTGTGATGCCCAGCGCAGCAGTCTGGGAGCTGACCTTGTTAGTGAAGACAGAGGCAAAAAAAGCATTGAGTACATTAGCTTTTTCCACATCCTCTGTCACTAGGTTGCCTCCCTCATTCATTAAGGGGCCCACACTTTCCTTGGCTTTCTTCTTGTTGCCAACATACCTGAAGAAACCTCTCTTGTTACTCTTAACATCTCTCGCTAGCTGCAGCTCCAGATGCGATTTGGCCCTCCTGATTTCATTCCTACATGCCCAAGCAATATTTTTATACTCTTCCCTGGTCATATGTCCAACCTTCTACTTCTTGTAAGCTTCTTTTTTATGTTTAAGATCCGCTAGGATTTCACCGTTAAGCCAAGCTGGTCGCCTGCCATATTTACTATTCTTTCGACACATCGGGATGGTTTGTGCCTGTAACCTCAACAGGGATTCCTTGAAATACAGCCAGCTCTCCTGGACTCCTTTCCCCTTCATGTTGGAGATTGCATGGACCAATTAGCCGGGGGTACAAAATCTCTTTAGTGAGAGTGTGGCAAGAAATCAGAAAGCTTTGCCCATAATTACTCCCCCTCTGCTACCTTTATTTGGTGTCACCATCAAAAAAAGACTATCACAAGACACTTTATAATCAATTCCCTCAGTAAACTAAAGTGAACATGAAGATTTAAGCAGGAAAAAAAGTGACTCATCTCAGCAGGACCAAGAAAATAATTCAAGATAACTTTGGTGGCACAAAGGAGAAAGTGATCCTCTCTCCAGTCATGGGAAGGTGATTGAGAAGCATCAGAGACTCAAAGAGGAGATTGAATGGGCAGGAATCTGGGTGAACCTGAAGGCAGATTCAATTGAACATGTCTAAAAGCCAGGAAGGCAGTTTACAAATGGGATGCACAGATAACTAGGAAGCCAGGCGTGGTGATGGAGGGAGGGGCTTGATACGACCAGGAATATTCCCTTTACAAAGAGTTGAACATCAATTCTTTCATCCACCACAATGTCTCTCTAAATTCCTCAAATCCAATAAATCCATTCTTATATTTATCCAGTGACTCTAATGGGTGGGGTCAGCTCAACCTTGACTGATATTATTCAGATCTGTCCCTCAATACTGGTTTGTTGAAATGAACAGAAAGTGAAAAAAAATTCATCTGAGTCTGGCCTGTTCTTTTGTAGCATATCCTTGCTTGTCACCAGAGCCCGATCACCTCAATAACATCCATTTTGGAGCCAAAGAGAAGGGAAATTTATATATAGATTTCTACATTTGACAATCAGTTTGACCAGCATCACTCTGAAAACATGGTATGGCCACTGTGGGTCTCAAACCCACTGAAGTAATTTTTATTACACAACAAACTTTTAGAGGGGCAATTTTGTTAAGTTAACATTTTAATCATTCTGTGGCTGCAGCGTTCAGAATGAAAAATTGCAAGAATTTTTTGTAATCAGTTGATTTTTCATTGATTTTTGTAATGAATACTTACTTTGGAAAATGCCCATCCCCCTAAAGGATTTTTTTTTGGTTTGGAAGAGTAGAGAGTACAGATATAGACAGCTGCATAGTGCAGAATTCAAACATGTTTGGGTGTGTTGGGGTGAGCGGGGGTGAAACCCCTGTGTCATACCAACCTATTGTTCAAACCTATAAGGCCCCAAAAGTAAAAGATTAAAAATCTTTTACAGTAAATAAAAAGGGAAATTAAAATCCTGTATCAGGGATTAGAATAAACTATGTGCCTATCAGGTCATGCATTAATGACAGATCATAAACTGACAGATGAGCCTGACACTGGAAATCTTTAATCACTGGGCAATAAGCCAGCCATGTAGGGGACACAGTGCATTGCAAAGAGCTTCCCCATTACTCCTCCTTGTGTCAGATATAAGGGACAACACACGCCACCCTCCCTGTGCCCCTAGGGATGTAAACCACTCCAATGAGGTTTACAACTGGATATCAGCCCTCCCCCCTGCATAGAACACATGGCATATGCCACCTGTTCACATGTCAGCGCTGAATATTTGCAAATATTGCTTAAATTGCAATTAGAGATTTTGCATTATGCAGTGAGGGAGACAAATGTGTCATGTGTAAGGATTTTCTCTTATGAATATTTCTTACAGCAGTTTAGTCAATTGCAGTGTCAATTTTTTTTTAATCCCTGTAGGACTTTTTAATTCTGGATGAAATAGCCACCACATTCCCCCAAAAGGCAGGTTTCATTGGGTACTATTGCACCTAGGAGAAGCTTCAACCAGAATGCCCTAAACAGTAGGTATAAAGGTAAACATGCATAAACAGTTAGACTAAGGGTATATCTTCTCTACCACCATCTGCATTGAAGCATCTGTGTTAGCCTGGCCCTGGCATTAACAGCCACACTGCAAAGCCATACTCAAGTGGTTGTGTCCTCATTACTGCTGCACTCATCTGTGCGTGTCTGTGACAGGGTGCTGGGCAAAGGGTTGCAGAGTCAGCCCTCTATCACGCTCGCTCCTTGTTACAGAAACCAATTAGAGTGAGCTGGGGATGGTGAAATGGTAGTGGGAACAAGCCTGAGAACAAAGTGCACCAGTGGTTACTAAATCCAGGGTCTTTGTGAACCTAGCAGAGGCAGAAGCCAAGGGGGCCCTGCCACACACTGCTACAGCATCACTAGGGCTTCTGGGGTCATACCCTATGCTCTTTGTACTGCTCTACGATTATTTCCCACTGAATTATGAGAATACTTGTCTGGCTTTCAAGGTATGTGGAGGAAGTGTGGAAAGGCTTTGGAGGACTATTGGCAGTCAAGTGGTTTAGCCCTCATCCTTACTGCAAAGTGAGTGGGTTATCAGCTGTAGCATTAGCAGCATCTAGGCTTTAGCCTATATTTCAGGATGGGCCAGTTAGCCCAGCTGTAAAGCACCACCACACTTAGGTAACAGGGTTTTATGTTTGGAAAGAGATGGGTTAAGGAGCAATACCTAAAGTAAGAGCCCAAGGTAACTCTGCAGTGAAGACAAGCCCTAAAGTGCCCCTTCTGAGCTAGAAACAAAAATAGCATTTATCTTCCCAGCACCAGGAACCGAACTTTTGTGGGGAGAACCACTTGGTTTTTTCCCAGAGGATGCACCAATGGATCACCCTACCTGAAAAGTGGTGAAAATCTAGGGCTTTTTTGAAGGAGTCCACTTTAGCAGACCATGATATGGCAGCCAAGTGTCTTGTTTGGTAAGCCGAGCTCTAGATTTGTTCCATTCTCTGTGTTGAGTTAGAGTCTCCAAACTAAGATCCTGGTGAAAGAATGTGTTTCTTTTGAAATTTTAAGTTCCGAGAGTTGTTACTGCCCCCCAGTTTATTCTGCAACCTGAAATCAGAACAGTGCAACAATTATGTGCCACGGTAGCTCATTGTCCTGAGAGTTGGATGTTAGCCTATGGTGAGGCTACTCTTGGTTGAAAGGCTTTAGGACATCACTGAACAGCTTCTTTACAAAAAAATTGAATTCCCCCCCCCTTTACATTGCAACAATTCTAGTGCTTGACCTTCCTCTGTGTTTGTCTAAAGCTTTTGTTTACTCAAGCAGAAAATCATTTCTTCCAAGGCCTCTGTTCTCTGCATCACACAATTATTCTATATGCTCTACTTTGTTTTTAAAAGCTTCCAGGATTATATCCTAGAGGATGAAGACCAGGCCTGTCATTCCTGCCTTTGTTACTTCTCAGCTTGGACTACAGCAATGTGATATACCTGGGCATGTAACCTTTAGCACTTTGGAAATTCCAACTAGTATAATATACCAGGTGTAAGTGCTACAGTTATAAAGGTACCACACAGCACTTCCTGTGCAAGCTAACTTTATTCTTAAGGTAATAAGCACGACAGAGAAAACATTAACAATAATAAAATCTACGTGCATGCTAATAAGCTTACTAGACATCACCCTAACATGCATTCTGGCAGGAGTAGTCCTTCCAACGCCACCCAAAGGGGTGTGAATTAGAATCATTGTGGTTAGAATCAGCTCAGAACAAACATTCCATCTTATGAGGCCTCAGTAGGCCCAGACATTCCTTTCCTTCCCAATGGATAAGTGCCCTCCATGAAGTAGAGGTCCTGTCCATTTGCTGGAAGATGAGCTAGTTTAACACTAGGGTATTTATTCAAAAATCCTTTCTGTGTCTGTTGGTCACTGGAGAATCCAGTGTGAACTAGTATATGTAGACTTCACCAGGGTGTGGCTCCACCAGGGTGGAGAAACTAAAATAGCATTCCCCTCCCTACTAGAAGAAGTTACATACAATGCCACACCACCACATACATTGCATGTTTAAAACAATGTATCCCAAAGGTATTTCAGTGAATTACCTTAATTCAGTAAGGTTTGTTCAGCATATTGTCAGTCAGTCACACGAAGGATCATCACAAGCCTCACCACTTTCCACTCCAAACGCCGGTCATGTTTCTTTGACCTTGCCATCTCTAACACACACACACACACACAGTGCAACAGGTATATTTATTTAATAAATAAATCATACCAAAACAGGACACTCCACTGCACACGCTTCTCCCTCTGCAGAGAGGATGAGAGAACAAACAACATGCAACAGGTATGCAGCCATGTTTCTTAATGCACAGTTGAAAGATGCTCAGATGTTACTGCAACAAGCGTGATGAAAAGACTATCAAGAATAGAATCAATAATATAGAGCTTTTAGATCCTGAGCCTCAGACAGCATTTTCTGCTTTTGACTCAGTTTATCTTAATTTCTTTCAAGGAAGCAAAAGGTTCCAGGGCAGCCTCCCCATCCAAAGTGAGGGGTAGAGAAGCAGAAGACTGAGTTTGTGTCACTAAGTGTCTCCTTGGAATCCCTGATTGCGTGGGTGGGGGGAGGAAATCCCTTGAAAGACACTGAGAAAAATCACCTTTTCCTAGATAAAGGGGATCAATTTTTGAAAGCTACTGCTAACGATAGTATCTTCTATAGCATTTGGAAGTGGAGACAGGCTAGCGCTGAGGTAAAGTGTGTCCACTCCTTACACAATGAAAATTTATTTTCAGTGCTGTTAACAGCCAACTGTGGGCCAGCAGCAGTTCAAGTGCAGTGTTACTAGTCTGCCCTTGACTGAAGTACAGTGTCCCACAGAGAGCAGCTCACATAATCATGCCTTGTTCAGACAACTTGAGCAAAACGCCAGGCAGAGTGATGGGTGCCTGGATTCATTTGGACTTTCCCTTTTCATATTTTAATCACTTATCTTGCACGTCTCTCTGATATTCGAGGGGGGAGGGGTCTCTGGAAAAATTAAGTCTTCAAAGGGTGCACAAAGAGGGGGAGTATGTCCTTTATTTTACAATGTGGCCGTAATGAAACTGAAATGAAGCCTGATAAATAGTTAAATGATTCCCTGCTGCAGTTGGGCATGTCTACACATACAGCGCTGCACAGCACAGCTGCACCTGACGCTCTATTCCAACGGGAGAGAGGTCTCCTGTCAGCATAATAAAACCACCTCCGCGAACGGTGGTTGCTATGTCAGCAGGAGAAGCTTTCTTGCCCACATAAGCATCAGTGTGGACAGTGCTATGTTGGTGTAACTTACGTCGCATGGAAGGGTGGTTTATTCACATTGCGGAGCTACCAATTGTGCTGACAGTTGTTGTGTGGACAGCCTTATATTTAATATCATAAGCGTTATTCTTGAAGGATACAATAATTTACAAAGAACAAACTAGTAGTGTTTTAGGGGGCAAGCAGCATGGGTACCAGTGGGACAATTGTCATTGGCTGCAAATGGAGAAGGAGGCTTATTACCCATAGCCTGTCTTTAAGCCCACCTCTCCCACATTCCTGAGTAGTTGGAACAACAACAAATTAATAGATTAGGAAGGCAAGTACCCAAATAAATTCTGGTTTTGCAGTTTAAAATGAGAGAAAGAGAAAGGCTGTAAATTGGTTTAGCTTCTGCACCAGGCTCTGATAAAGTCACATTAGAAAAAAAAACTCCCCTAGTGTTAAATAGTGATTGTTAGGCAGGATGAAATCTCAGCACAAAATACTCTGAGGCGTTACTGGATGAAAGTGGAATCAGGCACTATTTTGCCTAAACTTGGACATTCCCATGTTGAAAAGTCATGTTTTGTAATATTTCATAGACAGGATTTCAATCTGCATTGATATTGTTTAGATCCAATTGTGCTGATTTGTTTCAACAAACAGAAAGACAGTCTCCAGTCAGAGGTAGTTTTGTTCTTTTGCAGTTGAGTGGCGGCTCACCAGTAGTCCACCACAGCCCACCTTAGCCCTCACAGCCAAGAGAGAGGAGAGACAAGTTGTGTCTGTTTAATTATTGCTCAGCCTCACTGACATTACTCAAATGCCGAACTGTAAAATGACAATAGCTTTGGGGGTGCTTATAAACAGGAGAAAAGTTATTCTGGGAAGTCAGAACATAAATGTTATTGATCCCAAGGTCCCCATAACATGTCAGTGTTAAAAGCACATAACAGGGAACCAAATTTGAAATATAATTTATATCTTATCTTTTCCCAACAGATGCCTCCCCACCTCCAGAATTTCAATATCTCCAGCCCTTTTTTACAAGACATTATCTAAGCATTCTCCTATGCTAACAATAACCAAGTGACCTTCAGCTTTTCTTGGAGAGGAAAAAAACTCATGGGATTCTTAAGGAGAAGTGTAAATGTCAATCACACAGGCAACTGACAAGCAGTGAGGACAAGTTGTGTTACATCCTGGAAACTAGTAGCCCACAAGCTGGGTGCAATAGAAGAGGATCTGGGGAGACTATACCTGCAGGCTGCCCTGAAAGTTTCTGTGGGTAATAAGCTCTTAATCACAGTACCTTCTGCAGTTTACAGTCAGAGAATCCCATTAAAATGATCACCAACATCCAAGGATACTCCTACCAGAGAGGGGCAGATGGGGAAGTCATGGGTCACCTGGGGTAATGAGTATAATGAAATATACTAAGTACCCAGACCCCCTTCCTGAAGCAACACACACTGAACTCATCAGAGACTCATTTGCACAGCAAGAGTGATTAGACCAATATAAAAAGCCTTGCTAAATTACAAAAATCTGATTTCATTGCTTTCCCTACAAACTACACAGCATACTAATAGTTCATTTGGACAGTTCAGGGTAGATTCTCACTGTTTGTGAACTCAAGTGTTTCTCTTTCTAGACATGGCCTTCCCTAAGCTTTGTAATTGAAACTTTCCACCACATCTTTTATCACATACACTGCCTGGGGAAAGAGTAACCCATTTCGGGGGTAACAGAGAGTGTAAATAATGAGCCATAGAGGCTCGACTTGAGGATGCAGGATTGAGTCCTCCCTCAGTATTCGTTTTACTCCAGGGTTTTTGCATCATTTTTTCCAGTGGCCAGTAGGGGAAACACAGGCTCACCCTCTCCTAGGGTTGCCAATTTTGGTTGGATGTATTCCTGGTGGTTTCATCATGTGATATAATTATTAAAGATTAATTTTGAGAGACTCCAGGACAATCCTGGAGGGCTGGCAACCCTATCCTCTTCTTTAGGTTGCAGTCCAGGGACCCTGTAAAAAGGTGTCAAGGTCCTTCTATTCAGACTACTTTCTGCCTCCATGGGCCACTTCCTCCACAGGCCTTTCCCACCAACTCTTCCTGGGCCTACTGCATACTCTGGTGTCCACTCACTGCTAGGGGCACCTACTCCTGACCACTCCAGGAAATAGATTCTTCAAAGTGCTGCGCTCCTCTCTGGCAATCTCTCCACCCATCTCTTCTGTTTTCCTGCAGCCCCTCTTGCTACAGGAGCTGCAGCTTCCTCTTTGTGAGACTTAGCCATTCAATCAGGTCACTATGGGTCCTTCCTTTCCAGGGTAGCAAAGTCTTTCGGGACAAACTATCCCAGAAAGTCCACTCTCGACACTCTGGTCTGTGCCATTTCCCTAGTGGCTGGTAGGAGAACACAGGCCTTCCCTCTACTTTGGGTTCCAGCTCAGGGGCCCTCTCTTCAGCAGCTAAGGGCCATGCTATCCAATGACTTGCTGTTTTTCCCCTGAGCCTTTCTGGCACGCTCGCTCTCTCTCTCTCTCTCTCTCTCTCTCTACTCTGTGTTTGCCAGCCCAAACTCCCTTCTCCCAGGGAATGACTGCAGACTACTTCCCTGCAGCCCCTGGCTGCTCTCAACTACTGGGATTTATACAGGCACCACCCATTCCTGTCCAGCTGAGCCTTGTCTAATTAATCCCTGCTCCCTGGTTCCTCCTCCAGGTGCAGTCTGGGAAGTTAATTGGCCCAGCTATCCACCTTAACCCCTTCAGGCTTTTTGTGGGGTGGACACCCCTACTACACTGTGTCAGGCTCCACCTGTCCTTCACAGGATTTCCCCTGGAGTTCTCTGACAAATGTCAAATAAAGTAAAACTTAAATTAAACCACTTCCCACCTTCTTAGGCTTGAACTTTAATCCTTCAAAAGTCTTCCCAATACTGTTTCTCTCAGCTGAACACTAGCACCCCAGGTATGCCTCCCTGGGGTCTTGCTTCTATATTCTGAATCACCAAAGGAGCTAACTACCCTCTTGTGGCTTTTCCCAATTCTCTTTACTTCTATAAGACCATTTTCAGAAAGGAGGAACTAATAACCTCCTGGGTGTCTCTCTCTATCTGGGCTTTCTCAGTCCTTTTCAGGAAACCTGACTCCTTTCCAGGTAGGCCTACTAACTGGCCTATTTAATAGCCCTCCAGGGGCCAGCAGGTGTTTTAATTGAGCTCTCAGGCTTCTGTTAACTACCCCCATATTTTAATTTTTTTTTATTAACACACACATGACCAGGAAGAGAATGTACATAATAAAGTGAAAACTATATTTACCTTGCTTTCTTGATATTATTCAGGAATTATCCGTCACGTTACAAAATGGGAACCAGACAGAACAGTCAAAAGATGGGTCTTACTGATTTTGATCTGTAGACTTTGCCACAATAAGTGTTTCCCACATACTTTACATCTACACAATCATATCTGGGTCTCTTTTTTTTCTAATAGTCAGCTAAAGAGTATCTTGGTGCAATCAGATGAGAGCTATAGCCAATCAGTTCTTTAACATGAAAGCCTTTTATAGGAAGGCCATAAGTACTACTAAAAGGTACAGGTGGAGTCTGGATTCAGTAATACAAAATAAAACAAAAAACCCACACATTCTGATTAAGCAATCAGAATGTATCTACTTTTGGACATTCCCACCAGATGGCAAAGAAAATACCTTCTTCATGAACGTAAGAATTACTCTGGAAATATGGTTATTATGATAGCTGGTTCTCTTTGATGGCAGTGCACATTTAAGGAGATAAAGCTCTCGATATGGGTCAGAACAAGAGTCAGTTCTACACCTTCACCACCAAGCAGAAATAATCCTAAACCCCCTTGGGTACTGTAGACTTTTTTATAAGGACTTGGGAGAAAGCTGGATTTCAGTGTATCACTCCAGGTTATGCAAAACCAGTTATTGGTGCCAAGAGGAAATTATATCTAATTTAATCTCTTAGATTAATATAATAAATCCAGTTTCTATCTTCTCAAATAGGTGTTTTGAAAAATCTGTAATTAGTTACAAAAAGCAAATCCTGTAGAGCTGTGTGAATTTCTTGGTTTGTTGGCCAAAGCAAACAACCGAAAAGAATTTGTTTTGGGTTGAAAAGTTTTGTCCAACTCAAACCAAAATGTTTCACCCTGAACTTTTAACCTTTTAAAAAAATAAAACAAGTAAAATTCAAAGTGAAAAATCGTTATGAGTTGAAAAATTGAAAGGTTTGATTAAAAATAAAAATCTGAAAAAATCAAGATGTTGCTTTTTTTTTTTTTTTTGGACAAAAACAATTTGGCAAATTCAAAGTGAATTCGCAAAATGTTTTGGATGACCTGAATCTGCATTTTTGGGGAAAAAAACTATCTGAAAATTTTTGTCCAGCTCTAAATCTCCGTGTATGCAGAGGCACAAGCAACTACAATTGGAGCTAAGAATTCTAGTATTGCTAGCAGAAATGATTGAATTACAACACCCAGACAAAATACATGAGCCTGCAAAAAGCCCAGTACACCTGTCTAATATTTTTGTTGTTAACATTGGAAAGAAATGCCTGGTTTGATAAATGAATAATGAGAAGTTTCACTCAGTTTAATAAAATCACCCGAAACACCACATTGTATTTTCTGTAAAGAAGCTCACTCTACAAAATGGTAACACCCTGTTAAATAGGGAGATCTGATATTACTGTACAGTGTTTTTCAGAACTAAAGCTTACTGTTGTAATGATTAACATTTTGTGTCTGATATTTACACGGAAAATGATCTGTAAACCTGTTAAAGCTTCCTAAATAAATAGATTTTTAAAAAATAAGTGGCTGAATTATTTGTTGTGATAGTGATCCTGTTTCTGGTATATTTATTCAAATAAGGAGTTTTTAATCTGTATTCAATCAGCTCTACAGATGGTCAAATGATATATATACACTACCAATAATCTAGGATGGGAAACATGTATCAGTTATGACGGTAAAAAATTACCTGTCCAAAATATAATATATTTTGTCATGATTCAATTACCTCTAAACACTAGTAGTAGCACAGACCAGTGACTGAAGAAAAAGTAGTGGCATACACTTGAAAAGGGCTGATATTCCATCCATGAGAGAGCAGTGGTGATACTTGCACTCTAGCTAACGTAATGTACTGAACTGAAGTCTCTCAAGTCCACCCCCTGCCCCCATCATGCCAATGAAGTCTTATAGGTCAGTGCTGAATCACAGACCTTAGAAAAATAGAACCACTACTCTCCTCTTGTCTAATTTGACCTTCAGGATTCCAACCTTCTGAGATGTCTTTGCAACATGTCATCTTTACTTTAAATCATAACCTTTATAACAGGAACCACATTTGTATTTGGAGGAGTAACTTGAAAGCTCCCTGAACATTGTGATACTCATTTCAAGTGTATACCAGATGCCAAGAAAGCACGGAAAGTAGTTTTGAGATGTCAATAAATGCTAAAAATGGGGAGACATAATGGTATACTTTACACATGTGAAAGTTTGGGTCAGCGAATGACATTTAAAGGAGGGTCTCCAGAATACTTAGCTTAATTCTGGATAGGACTGTATAGTATCCATAAATCCAATATATTTGTCTTTGACAGGAATTTAACTGGGATTTACAATTCTCATAATCCATCCCCCCCTACAAGCAGCAAAAACTAAATTATGACTACGTCCTAGGCCAGTGGTTCTCAACCAGGGGTACACATGCCCCTAGGTGTACACAGAGGTCTTCTAGGGGGTACATCAATTCCTCTAGATATTTACCTAGTTTTACAACAGGCTACACGAAAAGCACTAGAGAAGTCAGTACAAACTAACATTTCATGCAGAAAAGGACTTGTTTATACTGCTTTATATACTATACACTGAAATGTAAGTACAATATTTACATTCCAATTGATTCATGTTACAGTTATTTATTAAATATAATTATACATAATCATAAATAATAATGTTTAATTATATGGTAAAATGAGAAAGTAAGCAATTTTTCAGTAATAATGTGCTGTGACACTTCTGTATTTTTAAGTCTAATTTTGTAAGCAAGTGGTTTTTAAGTGAGGTGAAACTTGGGGGTACAGAAGACAGATCCGACTCCTCAAAGGGGTACAGTAGTCTGGAAAGGTTGAGAGTCACTGTCCTAGGCTACGCAAAACAAATATCCCACAAGCACATTCCTTGGAACTTATAAACAAAAAAGATCTCTTGCCAGGGATCTTTATTTCAGTTCGCCCCTCATTATAAAGGGTAAAGGCTGGAAGGTATTTTCGACTGTCCGTTTAAACTCTTCACAGGTGTCCTGTCTCTAAATCTTTTCAAAACAAAGGCTTAAAAATAAACACAGTAATTTGGTGTAGTTGTCCTTTAAGAGAGATCAATACAGCCTGGTTCTCTCCAAAAGTCTCTTCACCTGTGAAAGGGTACACTCCTTTATTTCCCAAAATGCCTTCCCCCAGGCTATAGTGACTGACATGGATGCCCTTCTGGATTACCTTTCCCAGTCTGTCCTGTTTTCCTGGTTCTGAGAGATAGGCAGACTGGATGGAACGGCCAGGAGCCATCTTGATCCCTTACAATAGACACATAGGGTGAAAGGAGGTGCTCCATTCGCCTAGCTCTTAAGTCTCCAGCCTCAAAAGCTAAAACTGGGGCCAGAAACCTAGGCTCCTTTGTAAACTGCAGACCGCCTCCTTGTGAGCATTCCTCAGTGTCCACCTTGTCTTTCCCAAAAGTCTGTACATTTCCCCCACACCCCACCCCCACACAGAGTAGTGCTGGCCCACCAGGGCTCGCCTCAGAAAAAGCCTTAAGGGGACAGTAAACCCTGTTAGAGTCCAGCTTCAGGTTGGCTCTGTATGGGGATGCATGGTGGGGAAAGATGGAGCAAAGAACCTTTTGCCCACCCCCTCCTTTGCAAATCTGTGCAGAGGCGAGGCACAATCCCAGTGGGGAATGCCAGGGCTGCACTCCTCCCTAAAGTATTCTGGATAAATAAGCCCGAATGACAAAGACTCCCACTCCCTCCCCCCCGTGACACAGTCCCTCCTCGCCTTCAAATTCTGCCCCCCTTCCAAGTGAGGGCTGTGATTTATAGTCCTGCTCCAAAAATGGATTTCCACTGCACAGCTGATATCACATTCACATAGTTGTTTAAATGAACTGGCTAGGTTGTTCGAGTACTTTTCCCGCAAGTAGATTGCCAGTGTTTAAGGGTATTGACCTGCCCTTTATGAGAATTTCTGAACTACTTTACTAATATTACACTACTTTCAGCCAATCAGTATGTGAGAACGGTAAACTTTTCCGTCAAGATTGACTGTATTCATAGTAGAAAATCCGTTTTCATTTGCCCTTCTTATTACTTCGCACATGTATAGAAAGAATCTCAAAGGTCTCAACAGCCAACAAGGAATTAAGTTTCACAGGATTATTGTGAAGTAGATGTTATTCTCCCCTCCCGGATTTTACAGATGGGGAAAACAGAAATATAGACAGGTTTACCCAATCTCAGCCATGTCACACTCAAGGCAGTGGCAGAGCTAAAAACAGTAATACCGCATCGTACGTATATGGCACCCCCATCCAGTAATCTCAAAGCTGTTTACAAAGATGTGTAAGTATTACCTACACTTTATAGATAAGGAAACTGAGGCACAGAGCGGTTATGTGACAATAAGGTAATAAAGATCTCCTGACTCCCAGACATCTGCTTTAGCATTTAGGGAATGCTACCCCAATTTTGTCCTTTCCCCTTTTTCATGTTATTTTTATTATAGCAAATGTATTCTATACTAGGTTGAATATTGGTTTAGTATAAGGAAATTTGCTTTATATATATATAGCTGTGCTCAATACAAACATGTTTTTCAAATTCAAAGCCAGAAGAGACAGTATTTTTACATTTGGGTTCTGAAAGGGCAAAAGAAGCTACACGATAGAGTCTGAAGACTTCTATTCATCCACAGAGTGGGGAAAGAATTGATAGAGACTAAAATAACTCCTCTATGGAAGTTGTTACCCTACTGTGCCTACCAACAAGACTTCTACATGAGTGCCACTCGTAATTAAGGCTGGCCAGGAAACAATTGCAGCTCTGCGAAATATTTTGAGGTGCTGGAAAGATTTTTGTTCCAAACTGGGATGAAAAGCCAAAACCTCAACTTTTTAAGTGAATTGAAATTTGTCAATATTTCATTTCAGAAACACCCAAATGTTCCTATGTTTACCAAATGAAACGTGCTCCTTGGAAGCGTGAAAGCCCCAGCTCTGCAGCAGTCTGTCTGGCAAGCTCCCTAAGAGCCCCTGCTCTCAGGATTTCCAGACTCCTAGCTCCTCAGCAGCCTACCTGGTTAACAGATGAGGAGCCAGGAGCCTGGAAGTCAGGCGAGCCTGTCCTCCAGAACATTTTGATTTAGACACATCAGCATTTTCTAATATAAAAACATTTTGTTGGAAAAATTTCTGACCAGCTGTAGACTACTCATGCTTATTTTGTGATTAGAAACTGTGCTAAGACCAACTACTCATTTCACATAGGCTTACTGAATAATTGTCATATGATAACACTTTACAGTCACTACTGATTAAGTCTGATTCAAACTGGTGCCCTTGATGTGAAGCATTCCAAGCCCTAGCCCATTTACTCATTCCCTTTGCTAGCTAGGGGATTAGAAGGAAACTAGAGCAGAAGGATGGTTTTGTTGTTCAAGCACAGGTCTTCACTTTAAAAGATGTGGGTTCTGCTCCTGACTTTGCAACAGAATTCTGCTGTGACCGTGGACAACTGCCTGAATATATCTGTGCTTCATTTTTAGAATAGTAACTATAGAACTTCTATATCTCCCACTGCTAAATTCAACAACGTTTGAAAAGGACCATGACATTCATAGATTGAAGTTGTTTTAGAAACACACGGTATTATTAATTATTATTATTCAGTCTCCCTTGTCATTTTGTAGGTCTTTGTCAGTTATTTGTATTTTCAGATAAAAGAGGATTTCTCTTTGCTGGCATCTTCTGTGTTACTTTTTGGTAATACTAAATGGATGGAAAAGCTGAATTCTAAGAACAAATTCTTCTCAATCTCGATTTGTTGTTTAGGCTTAAAAATAAATATCTCAAGGTTATTTCTCTGACCAGTTATTTTTTTGGTAACCTGAACCTCAAACTACTATTTGACTCAACAAATAAGGCCCGTTTCTACTAGTTAGGCTTTTGTGCTAGTTTTTCTTTGACAGAAACTGGCCATCATTGAGGGTTACCAGCCTGCCTGATTGTGAAGATTCTTTTTAATCCAAAAGCAATGAATATGCTAAAAATATATATTTTGACTTTTTGGCTTAAAGTAGCTTTTATTGATAGCTAAAATTATCCTTTTCAGATGACATCTTATGTATATGTAGGGCAAGAGTAACAATTTATCACTATGTGAATTGTTCAGACAATTGCTCCATAACCAATGCTGTTTTCTTAAAGCCCTACCTGTCTCATCAGATTAGGTATACACCAGAAGGCATATACAGATCTTGATAAGCCATCTATAACGTAGACGTAGCTGCTTTTCTGCATTTAACCCAAACAACCAAGACTTTTTAAATATATAAGATGCCCATTCTCATACTATCAAGCTTTTCTTTCACTTGTGTGCATACATACAAGGTGCTCAAGATGTGATCTGAGAAAAACTGCAATGATAATGATGCTGAAAACATACAAGTTACTAAAAGATGCACGTGACATTATAATTCCCCTAAATTCCAAGAATACAGGGCAGTGCTACTGTGAATTTGCTGCTCTCTGCATTTGCACAGTACCTACCACCCCACACTGGAGCCCATACGAGATATCATTAAACAATTACAAGTTAGTCTGTAAGGTGCCACAAGTACTCCTGTTCTTTTTGCTGACACAGACTAACATGGCTGCTACTCTGAAACCTATAGTTAATGGTGACCACATCCTGAAAGAAATGTTTCCTGAACTCCATCTTCTGGCCTTCAAACAGCCCTTCCCCGACCCCAACCTCACCAAGTTAATCAGCATCAGAAGCAAGCTCCCCACACACCAGGACCTACCTACTCCAAGCAAAACCAGACCCTGCCATAACAGGTTGTAAAACCTGCAGACACATCTCCACTGCTGCAATGATCAATGCCCCTCACAACACACCTTTCAAGATCCATAGGTCCTATGCATGCTTATCACAACATGGAGTATACCACATCCAGTGCACTAAATACCACATACCACAACTATATGGGTGAAACCAGACAATCACTACTCTTGAAAGAACTCACACGGAAAAACGATAAAAGACAAAAACCACCACATCACCTGTGAGCGAACACTTTTCGCAAAACAATCAATCTATATCTGACCTTTCAATCCTTGTCCTCAAAGGAAACCTGTACAACACCCTCAAAAGATGAGCTTGGGAACAGAAATTCATAACTTCACTGGACACTAAATACCACGGTCTTAATAAAGACACTGGATGTATGGTTTATTACACCAATCTGTAGCCTACTTAACCCCCCCCCCCCTTTTTGCCCTATGACTGCAGAGGTGTTAACAGGCCACTTCACTTTATGAATATATGTTAACAATATATGTTAACTACTTATGCGAAACAATCTGGTCTGCCTTGTATTTAGCTGTGACACAGTAGCTATGGACTACACAGTGATAAATTCACAGCACCAGGTCCTAGAACCCAGGTCAGCGGACTTGGGTTCTCAGGGCTCACACTGCAGGGCTATAAAATTGTAATGTAGACATTTGGGCTTCAACGGGAGCCTGGCTTCTAAGACCCTTCACCTTGTGCAATATTATAGCCCCACAGCCTGAGGCCCGAGAGCCCGAGTCAGCTGTCCTGGGCAAGCTGCCGGTCTCTTACGGCTCTGTAGACAAACCTTCAGAGATCTGGGTCCGGATTTAAAACTTGGGACTGTCCTAACCATACCAGAGCAGCTGGAAAGTATAATCCCTGTTTTCTGCTGCTGTTTTCACATACTTGCCACAATTTGAGGGTGGGGAAGAAGGAAAAGGGTCCATATATTGATTGGGTGCCCATTGTGTAGCAATCTACATGGGACTTGAGGGAGGAGCACAGGTTGCAAGAGGGAAGTGTTTGCAATATCATGTGCACACAGACTTACTTGTGCATCCTCAAAGTATTACTGTTCCAGTTCAACATCTATTATTTACTTTGCACATTTTTTTTGCATTCCTAGGGTGGATGGGAATCTTCATACATCTAGTATTCTGCATTCACATAATGGAGTTGCTAATATCAGGGTGCTGCTTTATCTACACAGTAGTTAATGTTGCTTAAGTGTTTCCATGGTAACCCCTTGTTTACCAACTGCTCATAATTTTTGAGGTTGACATTTTTCAGGTGTGGTTTATATATAGAAAGTTTGAGCAGAAAGACAGTTATTCCTTTTTTGAGTGAAGGGATGCGGAAAACATATGTTTTCCATTAAATAAATACATAAATGTGGCCTGTATTTGTACAACTCCAGAACAATAGGTGTCCAACTTTTTTTTTTTTTTTAGAAAGTTTTCTATCAGAAAATGCTGGTTATTCAAAATCAAAATGTTTCAGTAGAATGTGTTGATTTAGATGAAATTTGATGGAACAAAAGTCAGAATGAAATATTCCATTTTGATTTTGAAACTTTTCTATCTCGACTTTTGTCATATTAATTTAACATTTAATAATGTATATGATATTCCAAAATGTTTCGAGGTCACTGAAGTGTTTTGTTTCAATTAGGTCATTTTGATGTTTAAAAAACCTAAAATAGTTTGGAGTTTCCCTTTTATGAAATATTTTAAGATTTTGACTTTTTGTCCTGATTCAGCACAAGTTTTGAAATGTCAGATTTTCCTGCATGACAGCAATTCCATTTTCTAATTAGCTGCTTCTAAAGAGAAAAGGGCTGACCATAGAAAATTGAAATTCAGTACAAAAGTAAGCCACACTGAGCCTAAGAATCTTTGCTTACCTCAGTAATATTTGGTTGAGGTTTGGCTGAGTTGTTTAAGGTCATCCTTGCACATGTGCATTTCACTGTCATATTTTAGATCTTAAGATAATTTTTTTGCATAAACTTTTAGCACTTACAAATTTATTACAACACACTAATATGTACCTCACATTGTAAAATATGTACGCTATTCACATTTGAGAAAGGATATGGAATCGTGATTAAAGACTATCATAATACATATGCACAACAAGGCAAAGTTAAGGTTAAGCAGGGAACCTTAACTTTGGCATTTCCTCACTTTTAAGTTCTTAACTGTATATCCATAATGTTCTCTTAACATTTCAGAACAGAACATTTTTTATTTTCACTGTATCTCCAGTGAAACTAAATGCCTATTGTTAAGGAAAAGTTAGCACATGTGACTCCATTTTGGTTTGGGGCCCACCATTGTTTAAATGCCAGCACATCATACACCAGGAGGAGTAATCCTTAGATATTGAATCCCTGTGAAAATCCTCCTCCTTGTCTCCAGCCTGCCTTGACTCCCAGTATCTGGTTTTTGTCAGTTTCTAACTCCCTGTCTCTTGGCCTTGATGTGAGGCCTCCCATCCTGATAATAAAAGTTACTGATGCATGGCTTTAGGACCATGCTGTGTAATTAACATACTGGTATAGCACGAGGAATGCACCAAGCAGGGATAGGTGGTAGATAAGACAAGGGTTTGTTTATTGGCTAAGGTTTCCGATGCACGAGGGCAACATGCTTTGCTAAAAGGTATATAACCTTTGTATAATCTGCATTCAGGGTCCCCTCCTGGCTAGCAGGGGGGCACCACGCTCGAGCGTAATAAACTTAGTGTCTTTTGGGAACTCTGCAGTTGTGGACTTTGTTTCTGTGCCTCAGCCTAGATTCGAACTGTGCGTGACCTATCAGGTATAATTCGCAGCACTGGTGTGCGTGTCCTATCAGGTATAATTCGCAGCATTTGTGTGCGTGTCCTACCAGGTGTAATTTGTAACAGTTTTGGCGACCACGAAGGGACTCTAGGCTCGCCCCAACAAGCGAGACTACACTCCTCCTCTCGGACAGCTCCAGCCAGCACAGGGTGAGTTCACCTTTGAGAACTCCGAGGAGGGGGGTTGTGAGCCGTCGCTTAGGTGATAAGGTGGCACATTTTGTGTTCTTTTGGTAGCCCATTATAGGTTCTGGGCAGAGTGTAAGTAAGGGGACCCCTTTGGCTGAAATTCTCAAGAATTGGGAGAATATTTCTGGCACCCATGGGTTAGGCAGAAAAAAGCTGTTATTTTACGTAAGCTTGAGTGGCCAGCACTAACAACTGAAACATCTGTTGAATGGCCACCGGATGGGTCCTTTGCTGGGGATACATTAACAGTGCTTAAAAGGAGGCTGGAGGACAAAGCTCCAGCCCAGATGGATTATTGGTATGTATGGGACAACTGGGCTTATGCGCATGCAAAAGGACATCCTCTTTCCTCCTCCTTTTCTTATTCATCTCAGGGGTCTCCAGCCCCGCTCTGTGCTATGCCTGCTTCTGCCCCTCCTCCGGCTTACCCTCGGCTTTCTGACTTATGCCTGTCACCTCCTTGCTTGCCAATTAGCCGTGCTTTCTGTCCAGGTGACAAGCCTCATGTGGGGAGGACTCGGGTAGCCCTTGTAAGTAAAAATATTTTAAAAAAAGAGACCAGGAGGGCTGGGGGCTAGTCAAAAAGCCCACCCTCCTTGTTAATTTGGTAGTGAAACAAAGCTGGTGCTCATGGAAGGGACAGTTCAAAGAAAAAAAACAGGATCGGGCCCAAGCGGGCAGGCAACAGATAGAGAAATTGAAAAACAGGTTGAAAACTTAAAGGTCATAGTAAAAAAAGAAGAGTAAATAATTACAGGAATGAAAAACGTAAATCCCGGAATAATACTTAAAATGGTAAAATCTAAGTAATTGGGTGTCGTTTTAAAAAATAAGCAAGTAATTAAAAAAAAAAAAAAAGTAAAAAGTTAACTCTTTAGTTGCTGGAAAGAATTAAGCAGTTAAACTTTGTAAAATACTGAAAACAAACAAAAAAAAATGCTTGGTTTCTTTGCAGCCATTTTGGAAAAAAAATGGGCCCTTTTCCAAAGAAATGCAATTATACAGTGCTACTTAATTAATATCGTATTAGGTTCCAAGAGGCTACAATAGGTGGTGTCTTCCTTTTCAGGTCGCTGTGTGTTTGACAGCAGGAGTTAAAAGTAAAAGGCAATCAAAAGTCTGGTAAAGTTTATTGTGCCCTTTTTAAAGTAAGAATCTTTAACCTGTGGATCCAAAAGCAAGCCGGAAAGCATTTATTTTTTATGTAAATTACCTAACTAATAAGGTAGAGGCCACTGAAACCTGGGCTGCCTATAAAACAAATACAAGAAAATATGGGTAATTCCTCTGTTTTGCCTGCAATTAACAAGGGTATTTGTATAAAAAGAAAATATTTTAAGCAATGACTGACTGCCCAAAAGGGGTAGATCTGTGTTTTATTTTTGTCTTTCAGAAACTCAGAGAAAACTGATGCCAGCTAAAAAGCAATTCAACATCTCATGAATTTACTGGCACAATAGAAATTCTGTTCTGTGTTCTATGTCCTGTCTTGTGGTGTTTGTCTTGTGGCCAGAATTGCTGTGTTTAATTTTTCATAGGACAGTTTAGTTTAAAACTAAATAGAAGGGTTAAATCAAAATGCAGATACTTGTTTTATTCAACTTGCAATACAAAGTGTTTGGATAATATCAAAAAATGTGATATACTAAAGTTTAATACATTTGCTTAAGTAAAAAAAAAAAATTAATTGGCCAGATCTTTTAATTAAAAAAATTGTTGTTAAAATTTGCACACCAACAGTCTTTGGAAGCAAGGACATCAAAGGTTAACCCACTCCCCATATTATACATGAGATCCTTCTGGCTACCTCACATTTCTAGCCAAAGGGCTGGGGAGGGAAAAAAGCTATTGGACACCAGAAGTTGTACCAAGTGGACTCCTCAAAAGTGGGTGTGCTTGTCCTGGCTTGTTGCTCCAAAGCTCTGTAATAAAGTCATTTTCCTAGAAGGGTATATGTGGCATACATTATACAATAAGACTAAAGTGCTGTATAATGGGCAATGTACATGTGTTCCTTTTTAAACAAAAATGTATAAGTAAAAAGTAAAAGTTTCCTTTGCAGGTTAATAAAAGCCAAGAAGGAAAAAAAAAATAAAACAAAGGACAAGCTAATTCAACACTGTAGCTGGCAGGCTTGGCAGGCTCGGTCCAAAGATAAGACACTGGCCTGCCCAAGGACACTACTCACAGCTAGGATTTGGCTAACAGCCAAGAAAGAGGGGGGCTTAAATGTGCCCAAACAGCTGTGAGATCTGCAACACACTGCCAGACATTAATGAAATGTGTTAGGTCTCTGTATTTACAGGTAAAAGAAGTCCTGCTTCAAGAATCCTGAGCAAACCTGCCATTTGTTAAAACCAGGTGACTGGGTCTACATAAAGGTCCCTCGACAAAATACTACTCTGGCCCCATGCTGAAAAGGCCCTTATTAAGTCCTGCTAACTACCAACACCGCTGTGAAGTGACAAGGACTGACTGCCTAGACCCATGCTTCTTACTGCAAAAAGACCCCTCCACCTTGAGGTGACTTCACTTCGACTACTGATCAGTCTGTCCCTCCTTCTGGGTTTTTTTTTCCCTTCCCTCCTTTTAAACAGCAAAAAAAAAAAAAAAAAAAAAAAACAAGGTGAAGTGCTAGTAACCTTTCCCTTGTCCACTGACAAAGCTAACCTGCATTCAGTATTTGCTAAAGAAACCAAAGCACTACAGGGTGACGTGCTAGTAACCTCTCCCCTGTATAATGCAAAACCATGCCTGTTCCAAGAGAGAAGGAACGCCTGCTCTGCTAAAACCACCAAAATCCAAAGATTCCTAACTGCAAAAGACACTGAAAATTGGCCCTGATGGCAAAGACGGAGCATTGGACATTGGCAGGGAGAAAGTTGCGGAATGTATTCTTGGAAATGTGAAGTAAAGTGGTGGGGTGGGTTTATTCCAGAGGCTGGAACTGTGCTCGTAGGCAAGTATAAATACCAAAAACGCCTTACAGCAACAAACATTACTCCCACCATCTGCCACCACTCCTTTGCAGGTAAAGGTTCCTGGATCCATCATAGCTACGTTAAGTTGGCGCTGGGAACCCCACCTGACCCTGACAAGCCATTGGATGAGCCACTTCACGAATGAACACCACGACCAACCCATGGACTAAGCTTTCCAGCTACTGGGACCTTCACAGCCCACCAGGACTTTTTGTGTTCCTGTTTATTGGACTTACATTGGGGGTAGTGTTTTTTGTATAGTACAGGGGAGGATGTCGACATTGGTATGGTTTGCCTGGGAGGGGTTCTCTCCCTATTCCCAAGTCCAGTACAAGGATGGGAGGGCAATAGCTTCTTGAATTTAACCCGTGCTATCAAACAGGGTGTAAATCGAACGCAGTGTTGGATTTGTATTCGTACCCCCACATATTTAGGTCAGGGCGTCCCGTTGGTAGGGGTACCTATCTCCCTTAATCGAACACTCCAAGCTAAGCTATGGGCAAACACTATATTTAACTGGAATGTTACAATCCAAATATGGTTTATTGATATGGTGGCCCAGAGTAATTATGCTTTGTGTGTGTCACGATGTAAGGGCATAGAAAATACAGTTTTTGTAGGGAATTTTGTAGGGTGCAAGGACACCACTCAAATCAGCTCTGGTGCGGGAGGCCCCTCTACCTACTCCAGAACCCCGTGGCCAGTCCCCGAGGGGTCTGGCTGGTATTGGTTATGCAATCACACAGCCTATAAGGTTCTCCCAGCAGGATGGTGTGGTCCATGTACCTTAGGGGCTATAGTACCCGCCGTGACAGTACACCAGAACCTGACCCGGGGAGAGATCTGCAATCTAGTATGGAGGGACCGACAAAGTATTCCTTTAAACCCCCTTTCTTATCGGCCCAAAGGCTTTCGCTCCTTTGTGCGTTGGTTTCTGCCATGCTTGGGAGTAAGCGAGCTGGAAAAAGCTATAGTTAACATTTCAGCTGCTTTGAAACTAATGGCAAATGCTACTGCAGATGCTCTCTCTGCCCTTCAAATTGAAGTCACCCAGCTATCCCAAACGACATTGCAAAACCACCTAGCCCTGGATTATCTCCTTGCAAATCAGGGCGGGGTTTGTGCTCTGGTCAATTCAAGCTGTTGTGTATTTGTAAATCAGCACCATAGGATGGAAACTGACATCCACATCCTCAAGCAACAGGCAGCCCTATTCCACCACCTCAGCCTCGACACTACCAAAGCCGGATTCCAGGAGGTCTGGGACTGGCTCACCTCATGACTACCGGATGTGGGGACTTGGGGACGGCGTATTTTGTATTTACTTTTTTTGACTGTTATTGTTTTTGCGTTACTTTTTTGTATGCCTACAATGCTGCAGTATGTGCTGTCGGCAGTTGCTAACCCTGCAGCGCGGTTACTCAGCCCTGATATAGCTTACTGACGTACAAAAAAAAAAAAGGGAGGACTGTTAAGGAAAAGTTAGCACATGTGACTCCATTTTGGTTTGGGGCCCACCATTGTTTAAATGCCAGCACATCATACACCAGGAGGAGTAATCCTTAGATATTGAATCCCTGTGAAAATCCTCCTCCTTGTCTCCAGCCTGCCTTGACTCCCAGTATCTGGTTTTTGTCAGTCTCTAACTCCCTGTCTCTTGGCCTTGATGTGAGGCCTCCCATCCTGATAATAAAAGTTACTGATGCATGGCTTTAGGACCATGCTGTGTAATTAACATACTGGTATAGCACGAGGAATGCACCAAGCAGGGATAGGTGGTAGATAAGACAAGGGTTTGTTTATTGGCTAAGGTTTCCGATGCACGAGGGCAACATGCTTTGCTAAAAGGTATATAACCTTTGTATAATCTGCATTCAGGGTCCCCTCCTGGCTAGCAGGGGGGCACCACGCTCGAGCGTAATAAACTTAGTGTCTTTTGGGAACTCTGCAGTTGTGGACTTTGTTTCTGTGCCTCAGCCTAGATTCGAACTGTGCGTGACCTATCAGGTATAATTCGCAGCACTGGTGTGCGTGTCCTATCAGGTATAATTCACAGCATTTGTGTGCGTGTCCTATCAGGTATAATTCGCAGCACTTGTGTGCGTGTCCTACCAGGTGTAATTCGTAGCACTTGTGTGCGTGTCCTACCAGGTGTAATTCGTAGCACTATGTGTCTGAAGTTGATATTTCAATTCCAAATATCAGAATGTAAACAATGAGTCTTTAATTTCCAGAGTTGCATCAGAGTATATTGTACCTATAAGCATTATCTGGGATTTATCAAAACTCATGGAAGTTGGAGGTTGCACTCATTAGTTGCTAATAACATTTATGTTTTGCTTCTGGATTACAGAAAATGGAATAGAGGGCTTTAAATATATGAAAATTATTATTTTAAAGCATCTCGCCTAACTGAGCAATGTGGTATTCATTTCCTTGGAAATTCCTTGGCAGCAGCTTTCAGCAAAGTAGTAAGAATTCTTGTATCACTGCAACTACTGTTTAAATAATAATGTTTTACAGACACGGTCACATTAAAGTCTTTAAAATTAAAGCTAAATTTCCTAACCTACGACACTAACACCGCTTTAGGTTAAAACTCAAGTAATTGAGAAAACTGGTTCATTTTCCTCTATTTAGGAGGTTCTCTTTTTAAATTTTAATATTTCTCATTTGGCTAATGAAAATGGAGAAGTCAGTTTCACTATTTTACTTTTTCTAGTAATTTCCAAGTCAGTTGTACTTTTCAGTTCTTATAAATGCTGCAATTTGGATTGCAAACACTGCAAGGAAGTGTTTAGATTCAAATGAGTGGTTTTTAATTCACAGAAACATTTCATTCAGTTACTGGGTTATGTGAAATTCTTCCCCCTGCTCCAAACTTACATTTTGGTCCTACACTATCTATGTCTTTTTGAAAAACAGGCTTTAAACTATTTAGTATTTGAGCATTTAAATAAGTAGCAGAGAGGACAGCTTTCCTTACTCAATTTTTTCCTGCTATATATATTTTTTCATAAGCATAATTATGTGAGGGAGAATATACTGGCAGTTGGAATTTTCACCAGACATTTAGAAGCTACAGTCTGGCCTTATAATTCCTCATGTCCTGTTTATTACATACGTTTGTAGCATACTCTATCCACTACTTCTTGTTATCCACTGGAAATTTTAAAAAAATTAGTGTGAAGAATATGCCTACCCTTACCAGCAGAAATCCAATATTTTTTATTACAAGCCTTAAGGGCATTATGCGAATCTGAGGCTTCTTCGATACTGTTAGATCAAAATCTTTTCATCTCATGTATAGCAATATTAAAGACTTTTTTATGAGACTCTGAGCTCTCCACCAGGGTTTATTCCTGCATCTAAAAGTCACACAGTGGCCTTTGATATGTTTACATTTCTCCAGTTCTACCCCAACTCCTCTCCTCCTTTGTGAGCAAGGGAATGGACTAACATGTAATGGAAGCTGAAAGGTCATAAGTTGACTGAGTCACAAAATACCGCAACTTTGTCAGTTTTTTCCTGAACAAGGAGAGGTGCGGAAGACCGAGACAAAAAAGAGGGAAAAAAAACAGCTTCCTATTTGCTCACATTCTTCTTGGCAGAAAGTTGCTAAACATATCCATCTTCGAAACATTCTTACACATGGGTCCTGTGTCCAGTCAGTACTCTGATTTACAGAGTCATAAATGCGTCCAATACCCTCACTCTTCAGACCCGAGGTATAGGACTGTTCTCTTCTTCCCAGAAACCATAAATGAGAAAACCAATGGGATTTTTGTTATGTGCAAATGGAGGGGGAACACTGGAGTATAAGAGACATTATAATAAGAAAGATTCATTGTTGTAGCATTTTCTTCAGGGGGCTGTATTTCTTTGGGGACAAGAAATATTTAGCTGCTTTTTGAGTTCTTTTTCTTCTTAGAAATTGTGCCTGCACCGACATGGGCAGAGCTCATTTTGCAAGGCTACCGTGAAGGACTGAATCCGTTGAGGTTGCTCAGTACCTTGAGGGTCAGATCCTCAGTGAGGAACCATCAGTTTTACTGGCAATGTGAGGAGGCCAAAAATTGCAAAATGCAGTACCCGAGTTTAGACATCTAAACCCCAGCATAGGCACCTACGTAAATGTCCTGATTTTAAGTCGCGCTGAATAGTGGCAGCTCCCACTAAGGGTCAGTAGAATGGAGAACAATCTGTTCCACTAGGGCAGAGGAATGTTCAGGTGATGTCTCATTGGCATGCTCCCCTACCTTCCCCTCTCTCAGGTGGAATGGCCGTTCTGGGATAAGCTGGCTGCATGTCAGAAACGGAAGAGGGCAGGCCCATTTTGTGATGGAGGGCAGAACTGGAATAACTGACTAAAACCAAAGAAAAAAGTTCCCAAATATTACTTCTTGGAAAGATCTACTGTTAAGTCATCTCCTTATTTTTCTGCATGGTTCTGACTCCAGACACAACTTAATTAACCCACTGGTACGGACAGCTAACGGAGTGCTCCATAATGACCTTAAAGAGTCATGTAGCTCAAAACAACAGTGGGGACACAGGATGAAATTGACTTTTGGCCCGAGTAAGCACAATTCACTCACTGAAGTTGTACTCATTTACTCCTGCAGATTCACAGATTCCACTTCAGCCCACATGTATACACTCGGAGAATGAATTAACTAGCCTTTTAGGGTATGTCTACACTGCAATTAAAAACCCATAGCTGGCCTGTGTCAGCTGACTCAGGCTAAGGGTCGGTTTAATTGCAAAGCTGACATTTGGGCTTAGGCTGGAGCCCAAACTCTGAGACCCTCCCCTGGAGCCCCTTCCCTGGAGCCAGAACATCTATACCACAATTCAACAGCCCCTAAAACCCAAGCCCCAATCCACTGACAGAGGCCAGCTGCAGGTTTTTAATTGCAGTGTAGACATATCTATAGTTACTGGCAAATACAGAGTACTACAAAAGCATCTAACATTAATTTCTGCCAGGCATTTTATGTAGTGTATGCAGTGGTGAGCTGGAGCCGGTTCGCAAGAACCGGTTATTAAATTTAGAAGCCCTTTTAGAACTGTTCTGCGAGGGACAACCGGCTCTAAAAGGGCTTCTAAATTTAACCAGCCTAAAGTGGCGCCTTAGGCACCGACTCCACAGGTGCTCCAGCCCTGGAGCACCCAAGGGGAAAATTTGGTGGATGCAGAGCCTCAACCAGAGCTCCCTGCCCCACCCTAAGCCCCAGCTCGCCTCCGCTCTGCCTGCTCCCCTGAACGCGTCACCCCGCTCCACTTTTCCGCCACCCCCCCAGGCTTCCCGCGAATCAGCTGTTTGCACGGGAAGCCGGGGTGGGCTGAGAAGCAAGCGGCGGCTTCCCGCTCAGGCAGGCAGAGTGGAGGGGAGCTAGGGCGGGGGGGGGTGCGAGGAGGGCCGCCCATGCTGCAGCAGGTAACCTGGGGGGGGCACGCGCGCAGGGGAACCGCTCCCTGCCCCAGCTCACCTCCGCCACCCTCGGCCTGAGTGGGAAGCCGCGGCCTGCTTCTCAGTCCTCCCAGGGTTCCCACTGAACAGCTGATTCGTGGGAAGCGGGGGGTGGGGGTGGGCATGGAGAAGCAGAGCGGGGCGGTACGTTCAGGGGAGGAGGCGGAGGCGGAGCGGAGGTGAGCTGGGGCCAGGCGTGGTGCTGGGCGGGGAGTTGCCGGTGGGTGCTCTGCACCCACCAGTTTTCCCCGTGGGTGCTCCAGCCCCGGAGCACCCAGGGAGTCGGTGCCTAAGGCACCACTTTTGATGTGATCAGTGGGGGGAGCAGCTGCTCCCCTTGTTTCCTCCCTAGCTATGCTCCCCTGCCCCTAGGAGGCGGAGGGACCTGCCGGACGCTTCCTGGGAGCTGCCCTAGGTAAGCACCGCTGGGACTCCCCACCTCACCCCCAGGCAGGTGCCTCTGGCTCTTAGGGGTGGGGTGGGCACCCAGTACGGTGGCCCACGAGACCCTCCTGCCTGATTCTGGGGGCAGTCAGGGGATAGGGGAGGGGGATGGATGGAGCAGGGGTCCTGGGGGGGGTGTCAAATGTGGGGGGATTGGATGGGGCAGGAGTGTGCAACGACCCCCTCGTGGGGTGAGGAGGGAACCAGTTGTTAAGATTTTGGCAGCTCATCACTGCCCTTGCCTAGGTAAAGTTGTTAAAACAGGTCCTTCCAGAGAAAGGAATGTAGTTTCCTCACCAGAGAGAGTTACATTCTCATGGTCTTTCAAAGTGTATTTACATATTGCATAAACAGACCCATCAAACGAACAAGGGGTGGAAGTAAACCGCAGACTATCACAGTACTGGAGGAGATTAGCGACATGTGATAGTCAATGTTCATTCAATAGCACCAGAAGAGGAAGGAACTAAAGTCACTTGTATTTTAGCAAACTACTTCAGCAGGGGAAGCAGCAGCAGGAAAAATTCCTTCTAGACAGATTCCATGTTGCCTATCTCACAGCTGGATATAGACTTATCTGGAGGTATCCTTCAGACGATCCATTTAAAAGGTTCACTGGACTATAAAAGAGAGGCCAAGAAACCCAAGGTTCCCTGGGATGGTAGGCCCACAATTTTAAATGCCCCACAAAGGCAGGGACAAGGGGCCAGTGAAACTCGAAAAAGAGGTTGACAAGGCTGGTACAGAAAGGGAAGAATCGATAGTCTTATTCCGTGGACAACAGGGATACAGTTTCTCAACTGCCCATACATCGGGTGCCACGGTACGTGAGGTAATATATTTTATTGGACCAACTTCTGTTTGTGAGACTGACAAGCATTTGGGCGAGACAGAGTTCTTCTTCAGATTTGGGAAAGATACTAAGACTGTCACAGCTAAATACAAGATAGTTTAGCATAAATAGTTAGCACAAATTCTAAGGGACCATTCAAGGTGAAGTGGCCCATTAAGACCCCAGGGGTCATAGAAGAAAAAACGTGGGTTACAGATTGTTGTAATAAGGCATAAATCTAGTGTCTTTATTAAGACCATGATTTTTATTGCCTAGCAAAGTTATGAATTTAAGCTCGCAGGCTCATCTTTTGAAAAAGTGTTATGCCAGTTTCCTTTGAGGATGAGGACTGATAGGTTAGATATGGAGTGATCATTTTGTGAAAAGTGTTCACCCACAGGTGATAGGTGTTTTTGTCTTATTTTCCTGTATGAGTTAATTCGCGAGCAAAGTGATGGTCTTGTTTCACCCAATAACAACCATATTGGGGCATTTAGTGTAATTTCAGGCAAGTATGGAGAGAATAGAGCCTGGGGGAAAAAAACCTGGGAAAACTCAGCATTCCAGCAAAAGTGAATGGCCAAGAAATACTGGCCCTTATAGACTTTGGGAGCCAAGAGTGAGAATTACAGGGAAGATAGCAGAAGAAGAACTCCCTATTAAATGCATCCATGGAGATGTTCTATGGTATTCCAGCAGGATAGTAACATTGTTTGCTACTGGGAACCAGGGCTGGATGAAGGTAGGCATTTCCCCAGATCTCTATTACCCAGTGATATTGGGCTGAGACGATATACTTCCCTGACTTCTTGTAGAACTTTCCTTAACTCATGAGCCTGAGGAGGATGCACTGGAAGAAGTTTTGCGGGTTCTTTTCCCCCATAAGTATCCCGAGGTAGTTACCTCCCAGCCCAGAAGGAAACGTCCCAAAGAGAGAAATTGATAGAAAGTAAACAGCAGAGAGGTGAGCGATGTGATTCCCTCTGTAGGCATAACAGATGACAGAGTCCATAGTTGATCTGAGCAAAGCAGACAATGCCAAGGAATGGATTTCCACGAGTGCAGATGAGACAACCTCTCTGCCACTGGACCTGGAGAGGCTAACAGGGTTCTCCGATTTCCTTATGGAGCACAGAAATGATGAGACCTTCAGCTGGGTCTTTGAACAAGTAGTAGTGATAGATAACAAGGAAGTTGATCTCTTGAAGGCATGGTAGCACCCTCATTACACCTTCCAGAGGGACTTATTGTATTGGGTAGACCAAGACAGCAGATGCAGGAGATACAGATGCAATTACTAGTGACATGTTTATATTGTTGTGAGCTCCTATATCTGGCACGTGCAACCCCATGTGTAGGATGCCTTGGGAAGGATAAGACAATCTAGGGTCCTGGCCTGATACTTTTGGCCAAGGGTCCTCAAAAAAGTAGAGAATTTCTGTGCATTATGCCCTGGCTGCCAATTAGTGGCCAGCAAGGGAGTCCTATGGGCTCCACTAATACACCTTCCCTTGGTGGAGAACCACTTTGAACCAGTAGGAGTTGACTTTATAGGCCCCCTAGAGAAGAGCACCTCCAGACACCAGCATATAACTTGTCATCATAGACTATGCCATGCACTACCTGTAAGCCATAAAACTCTGGTTCATGAAGGCCAAGACTATGGCTAATGAGCTGCTGAAGGTCTTGCATGGGCAGGGATCCTCAAGGAGATCCTGACAGACCAGGAATGAATTTCATGTCCTGGCTGATGAGAGAGAGTTCTGTGGGATACTGAAAATCAAAGTGCTACTCACATTCATGTATCAGGCAGACAGACGATCTAGTCAAAAGATTTAACCAGACACTAAAGAAAATGCTCATGAAATTCATCACCCAGGACCCTTACCATGGGACCAACTATTCCCAGCCCTGCTCTTCGCCATTAAGGAAGTTCTGCAAGTCTCAACAGGAGTCTCTTCAATCAAATGGTTATACGAGTGACAAACAGGAGGCATACTAGACCTGGTGTGGGAGACATGGGAAAGCCAGACTCCAAGAGGCAAAACTGTGTGTACTACGTGTCTTAAAGTTATGCAAAAGACTGGATGCTATGAGTGTCTATGCTTGGCAAACATCTCAAAAAGAAGTGCAGGAATAACAGCAACACAACTAGGCACCTTCCAGCTGGGCTAAAGAGTGCTGCTGCTTTTTCCAAGCTCAGAATCCAAGCTGCGGGCCAGGTGGAAGGGCCCTATGAGGTGGTGAAGAAGGTTGGAAGCCAACCATTTAATCACACAGCCAGGAAGAGAGGAAAAAAAGGAACAGCTCTTCCATGTAAATTTGTAATAACCCTAGAAAGCCAAGGAAGACTTATTGGTCATGCTGTACCCTGAGGAACCAGACCTGGGGCCCCAAATCAATGACTGACTGTAAAAAAGCTCAGTGCCCCTTGGAGAGAACCTAAACCTGGAGCAAAGGAGCAGGCAATCTAACTGGTGGCCACATTTTCAATGCTCTCAGACCCCCCTGTGAAGATGTCCATTGCCCACCATTATATTAATACTGAGCCCAGTAAAGTAATACTGGAAGTGCTCCGACCAGTCCCCAACAAATTGAGAAGAGCTGTTGAGAAAGAGCTTAAGGCCATGTAAGAACCTGGAGTAACAGAAGAATCCCAAAGTGACTGGAGGAGTCGTATTGTACTGGCCCAAAGCTGGATGGCTCACTTCATTTTTGTACAGACTCCAGAAAAGTGAATGTAGTTTCAAAATTTGATGCCTACCTCAAGTTGCAAGTGGAGGAACTCTTAGACAAGTTGGGAGAAGTCCAGTACCTCACAACTCTGGATTTGATGAAGAGGTACTGGCAGAGCCCCATTAATGCCTGACTCTCAGGAAAAGATGGCTTTTCCCATGCCTCTCAGTCTATTTCATTTTAAAACGATGTGCTCCGGGTTGCATAGAGCAGCAGCTACTTTTCAACATCTGTTGGTCTGACTACTCCAACCACAAATATGCGACAGCATACTTGGACAATGTAGTCATTTATAGCAAGGATTGGAAGTCCCATATGGACAAAGTAGCTGCCAACTTTCAATCACAAAGGGGAGCCAGGTTAACAGCCCATAGTGCCTCCAAGGAACTGATAGTGAGATAAGGAAGACTGCAAGCCCTTGAGCTCAGGACTGATTAATTTGTTTTATGATAAAATCGATGGACTGGGTTAATTTGAGCTGAACAGAGCAGAGCCAGTTTGGCAAAAGTGGGTTACCCTTTGACAGGTCCCTTTATGGAGATAGACGAGACAATGTAGGGCCTGATCCTAAGCCCACTGAAGTCAATGATTTGAAGGGATCATGTCTGGCATAATAGTTCAAACCACCACCATTTGTAATGACACAAAGGTCAGTTCACTCTCAAATTGGACAGCATGAACTGGCAAATCAAGCTTGACAGGTTTAGTTATTAAATTGTTTCTAGACTCTTTAAATTGTTCATCCAACTCTAATTATACTCTGTCTGTAAATGAGCAGAGTGCCTACTCTGTGTTCACAGAGACCATGATCTAGTGTCCAAATTCATCTCCTTCCTGGGGTCTCGCTCCACGGTAACTCAAAAATAGCTAGCCGTACATTTTTGGTTGAAAAATGGCCTTGACTACTGTTAAATAAAACAAAGTGAAGTGATGTTATTAAAGAGATTACAAATCAGCAGGAAAATATTCTATTTTTTGTTTGCTGTAGGATTTTTAGAATATAGAAATAGAAGACACCCAACGATTCTGTGGAAGTTAGGATACTGGAGGTGCACTCAACTTCCAGAATGCAGACTTCAGTGAGCAAATGAGTAGGAAAGTGTGGTAGCATCTAAGGAATTTGGAAAGAAAGTAGGTGTCTGCCACAAAGACTAGTCAGAATCAAGTAATCTCCAAGCACATACCAGGTTTGCAACACTGTAGTTGCAGAATAAATGAATGACAAGTTGTTTATCTGACATTGTTCTGCAGATGGCTCCCCCACCCCAAGAGTGATTTGTTTTGTTTTGTTTTAACTCCCACTGAAGGACGAGGTGGGGGTGCCAAAATGCTAGGTTAGTGTATAGTAATTGCTAGTTGGCATTTCACAGAGGTCAGTCTAGGAATCCTGCTGCTAGGCACCAAGGGTTTATTCAAATTTGATGATACAAACTCAAAAATATGCTGTCATTCATTTCCGAAAATTCTCATTTGGGAGAGGAAACTAAAGAAGATACTAAGGGAGAAAAAGCTGATTTTGTAATATTTCTAAGCTACCAGACACTAGAAATCCTGTTCTTGCAAAATTTCCAGCCCTATTTCTTAACAAAAGATTTTGGAAATGATTTTTATGTGCATCAGGACTTTGGGGGCTTATTCAAAATGAAACAAACCTACCAATCTTTGCTTACACTTTACCTCTCACTGTCAGTCAAGCACTTTCTCTCACTCTCCAGAAGGGGTGGAAGTCCTGTAGAGGATTAAGTGGTTTCTAGCAGCACTGACTATTACACAGATTTCTGTTTGGTAATCTGCTGTTCTTTGAGGGGAGTGTACTCTGTAGTCTTTCCTCCAACCCCAATCCACAAAAGGTAGCAACACCACTTCCTCATCAGGAAATTCCTCTTTCCTTTGCTGCTCTGTGCATTGCACAGAGGCTTTTGGCCAAGAGTGAAAGCAGTGATTTCAGGTGAAACAAGTGTTTGATGCACAACACAAAGGAAATGCCTTTAAGAGACACCTTTGCAGAGAATAAATGGCAGATTCTCTGCAACTTGAAGTCTTTAAATCATGATTTGAGGACTTAAGTAACTCAGCCAGAGGTTAGGGGGGTCTACAACAAAAGTGGGCTGGTGAGGTTCTGTGGCTTGCAATCTGCAGGAGGTCAGACTAGATCATCATGATGGTCCCTTCTGGCCTTAAAGTCTAGGAGTCTAAATGCTCAGTGCTTTCTGAAAACTGGGTCCCCTTTAAAGGTATTTGGGCACCTAAAAATTAAGTCACCCCAAAACGGTTTGTTTTACTTGGCCCTATATCCTTCCTCTGGGCAAATTCCCATTGATACCAATGGAAAATGTACTCATTGTTTGGATATAAATGGCAGTTTTGCCTGAGGAAGGACATAGGTTCCAATCCTTTCTGATAGGAGGACTCCAATGACCTCCCAGGATAACTCCTGGGGAAAAGAGATGTATCAAAATTTCTGATCTCCAGTTTCAGTAAGAAGGCAACTCATTTCACCAAGTTTTAAAATCCAGTTGGCTAACATTTTAAAATACTAAATCATTACAGATTGTGATTTAAAGTGCATATGGGTGGGGGTAGGGATTCAAAAGCACACAGCCTTGGCCTAATTCTGCTCCCACTGAAGAACACTGTAGACTTTCCTAGGTTCAGAAGTTGAACTCAACCACTTGTGGTGGTTGAGTTTTGGAAACTTTTTGTTCACCATTAATTTCACTTTCACAAACCTTTACACTTCTAGACTCCAGATGGCAGTAGGTGGTCTCAATTTTGTAAGAACACACTGGGCCAGCACCTCTCAGGAGAGACTCAGAATATTACAATATCTAGCTCCAGAAATAGAAATACCTAAATAGTGCAAGAAAGACTGTTCTTGCTGTAATTCTGGCCCAACTCAGAAGCAGATAGAACAGGTCTTCATGAATGATTTCCAGTACTGAGAGACTTCCAGTTCTAGAATTATAGAAGTAAGAAACTTGGATAAGCATATCTGAATATTTTTGGGAGCTTATTCAAACTGAACCAAATCTTTTGTTGTTTGCCCATCATAAAAATGCAACATTAAAAACTCTTTTACCGATACAAACAAATAGTTTGTCTAGTTCAAATAAACAAGATAATACTGCGCTTTGCAAGTGGTGTTGAAAGGCCTTTCAGATCATAAAAAAACAAAGCATCAATAGGATTAGCCAATTTAAAAACAGGAGTAGAGAGTCTTTCGGTGTTCCCCAAGTACAAACATAACCGCTTCAGTAATATGAAATCATTTGGTTAAAAAAATTAAAGATTAATATCAAAAGTACCTTATCACCTGGGAGGTGGGAATGGAAATTGTTGAATGCAAACAGACTGACCCTTCCTGGATTCATTTTTCCACTGCATGTGCCAGGAGGATTCATGATGTGCGAAAAAACAGACTGAAGTCATTTGATGTGACAGGTGCATGAGCTTCTGCAGATCAGACACGTGTCTGAAGGGACCTTTCCAGATTAAAGTACTTGGAAAGAAACAGATTAAAAGCAAGTGCCGGGCTTTCATTATACACAGTACAAAAAATGCAATAGACTATTTTGATCACCTACCACACAGAGGAGTAATGCATGAAATTATGCAGGTTAGGCAGTTTGTTATTAAAGTGTGTATTCATTTAATATATATTGCAGTTAAGCAACCATATAAACAAACTACTAGGTGGTGCTAGTTATTCTCAAGAGTTGTGTTTTTAAGCAATAGTTTGGGTGAAACCTTCACAGCAGAGTTGGTGTGAAATAAGCAGCAGCAAAGATAGTGCAATTTGGTAATCACTGCTTCTTGACTCCAGATAGGGATTTACATTAGCTATACACAACATGGAGCGATTGGAGCATATGAATTTATAAAACGGAGGTGTGGACTGGTCTTATTAAGGCATTTTTAGTACAATGCATCCCTTCTGAATTCTACTGTCCTAATATTGGCTGAAGGGAAGGTTAGTTCAGGCACAAGAGATATTCCACTCTCAGCTGGAGTAACTGATGTGCAATGACTCTCCGTACATGAAGAGCCCTAAAGGAGATGGGCATATGTACAGAATATCAATGCACACATCTGAAAATGTAAAGGTCATAAAACAAACAATGCAGACAACCACATTGATGTTCTGCCATCCGGGGAGGGTATGTCCCCAATATCACCACCAGAGCAGAGAAACATGATCTGAGATGGAAAAAAAAAATCATTCTGATATCTCTACTGCTAAACCAGAAGAAGATATACAGTAAACTCATAGCAGTTCATGGAAAGTTCGAGATACTTGTCTGAGGTCATCGGCTAGTCTGAATTAGTAGAAGCTAGATGTGTGGGATGCTCTATATCTAAGTCCCCAACCAAGCCCTCCAATTAATTGTTGGTGCTGTAGATAGCCATCTCCTAACACACTTGATCAGAAGTGTTCCCAGTTACCCTCCCTGCCTCAGTTTCAGGGAGTACAGGCATTCGCCCTCTGTGGTTAACACCTGGAGTGCTCAATCACATCTCAGGACTGCAGTCATCACCTGTCACTGGGCAGGGACCCTTGAACCAACTAAGTTCTGTCTTTGTCTCAAGGTCTATGGAAAACCCACTTGGAACCAGTATACGCAAACCACAGGGATTGTACCAATCTGAAGTTGTTTATATTCTTAATGAACTGCTTCAATCACCCCTTCTGCTCTGCCACACACATACACACACGCACAGTCTCTTTTTAGCGCCTGTAAGAGCTGTGGTAACTCTCCCCCATTGAGCAGGGCATAATTATAAACAATAATAATTAATACAATGGTCCCTGAAGCTACTGCATGAGATTGAAATACTTGTCAACCCCCCAGAAGAGGACATGGGAAAACTCTGCAAGTAGCTGAAGCTATTTTCACTCTGTCTCTTCACAGAAGTTTGATCACACCTTTCTCACACAAAGAATATGTGAGGAGACACTGCAGAACAAGAGGGATATGTAGGAAACAAAAGACCACCTTCATGGAAAACTCTCTCACTGACTTGCTTTGGGAAGTAATTTATGATTGCTTAGGTATTTCATCATAGCCATGTGTGGAAGGCTCTCTTTACGTTACTGTTTCTAGAGCTGCACAGCCCTACTTATTCCTTTTCCAGATAGCAATGGTTCTCTGGTTTTCCTCATATAATTGTCTTATTCCAAGTCTAAGTTAAAAGGGGAACTGTTCTTTTAAAGCACTCTGAGCTACAGCTTGGAGCTGAAGGTAGTGCTGCTAATAATGTCCTGGTCTCACCCTACTGGGCAGGGGTGCAGGTTTAACCTCTTTAGAAGTGAAAGTTTAGGCTTCCCGTCTTGAGACATTAGGAAAAAACATTTCCATTGTCGCTTTATAAGTTTGCTTTCCAACTTTTACAGTTATAGAAGGTCTAGTGTTAGAGAGCAGTTGCTGAATGAGACTGTGAAGCCTCCCATTAGCAAGAGTAGGATGGCAAACCTTGGAGAGCATTTAGGCCATCCCATAATCATAGAATCATAGAATACAAGGGTTGGAAGGGACCTCAGGAGGTCATCTAGTCCAACCCCCTGCTCAAAGCAGGACCAATCCCCATTTTTTGCCCCAGATCCCTAAATGGCCCCTCAAGGATTGAACTCACAACCCTGGGTTTAGCAGGCCAATGCTCAAACCACTGAGCTATCCCTCCTCCCAAGATAAATAAACCTCTCTTCCCCCTCTTCCCAATCTGCCTCTCCCAACAGCCCCAAAAGAGTCCCCAGGTTCACTTGTATTTGGATGTCCTATACAGGAATAGGCCCAATGGCCTGCAACTCACCTTTCTCTCAAAGCTTTTGCAACCAGCCAGCTAGCCTGGTACCCCCAAAACAACTGCTGTCTTTTAGGATTTGGCAGAAAGGCACTTAGCCTTTCTCGACCTTCATGCTGTGTTTTGGGGGTGCCTGCTTCAGATTCGCTTTCCCACCTTTTTCAAAGTTTCAAATCCCTGCCTTTATTTCCCCCTCGTTAATGGGATTCTCCATCTCCTCCTAAATCTCACTGGGCAACGAGTGATTAACTGGGTATGCACTCCATCACACACCATTAGGAATTTTGAGACATACATACAACATGTAACCAAAGCTTGTAACCATATATGGAGCACAGGTAGGGTGATGGCTTAGCATTCCTGCAATCTCTGTCTCCCATCTGGTTCAGGCAGAGTACCAGGATCTAACAAGTGTCCTTTATATTTCCCCCCCCCTCCTCCTCAAGGACTGAGTCAGACCAAATAGCTCATTTGTTTAGTAAATCCATCTTAGATCTTTATTACACATGCCTTCTTCCTTGCTAACTGCAACTGTCATGCCACACGCATCAGAGACTAACTAGGAGCAAACAATCAAACTCGTGTTTTCTCTTAGACACCATGGTAATGTGCACTCTAAAATAACCTAGACAGAGCTGGGGCAAGGATGAGCCACCCAGGAATAAGAGAAAATGTAACAGCTGCTAAAAATACTTACCAGCTAGAAGAGATTGGGGATGCAACCAGCAGCAGCAGCCTCAAATTCCATCTAAGGGATATAGCTGCCTGTCTGTTGGATTTAAAAAGACCATCCATCTCAAGAGCACTCTCTTAAAAGATACTATGAAAGTGAACCCATTCTTAAGAGTTCAGTAATGATTAAGGCCCAATTCTGCAAACCCATACACTTTCTTACCATCAAAAGCATATAAGTATAGACTAGAAATAAATTTGATTCACAAAAAGAGCCTATTTCAGTTCAAAGAAATGTAAATTTAAAGGCAAGGAGGTTTTAAAATCAAGGAAGTTTCACAAACAGATTTATCAATAAAGTTGAGACTAAAACTTTGCCTTTAGCATTTTAAGATAAACTTTAGAGAACCCATTTATGAATGGATCTTTCCATTCACCCTTTGGTTCACTGTGCAGGCAGGCTGACTAAGCAAGGCTAAGAATCCCAAACATCTCTCTCTGCCAGCTGGACACAAGGGAGTCTTGCGTTACTCCACCCTCTCTACAAGGATCCTGCTCACAGGCTCTAAAGGACAGCAGGCTGAGTTTTTCTACTCCTGCCAGACACTAACTAGTCTCCAGGACCATCTTATCAGCCAATATCTATTTTAATTATTCCTTCAGTCACAGAATATCAGGGTTGGAAGGGACCTCAGGAGGTCATCTAGTCCAACCCCCTGCTCAAAGCAGGACCGATCCCCAATTAAATCATCCCAGCCAGGGCTTTGTCAAGCCTGACCTTAAAAACCTCTAAGGAAGGAGATTCCACCATCTCCCTAGGTAACGCATTCCAGTGTTTCACCACCGTCCTTGTGAAAAAGTTTTTCCTAATATCCAACCTAAATCTCCCCCACTGCAACTTGAGACCATTACTCCTCGTTTTGTCATCTGCTACCACTGAGAACAGTCTAGAGTTCCTCTTTGGAACCCCTTTTCAAGTAGTTGAAAGCAGCTATCAAATCCCCCCTCATTCTTCTCTTCCGTAGACTAAACATCCCCAGTTCCCTCAGCCTCTCCTCATAACTCATGTGTTCCAGTCCCCTAATCATTTTTGCTGCCCTCCGCTGGACTCTTTCCAATTTTTCCACATCTTTCTTGTAGTGTGGGGCACAAAACTGGACACAATACTCAGATGAGGCCTAACCAGTATCGAATAGAGGGGAACGATCACATACCTCAATCTGCTGGCAATGCCCCTACTTATACAGCCCAAAATGCCATTGGCCTTCTTGGCAACAAGGGCACACTGTTGACTCATATCCAGTTTCTTGTCCACTGTAACCCCTAGGTCCTTTTCTGCAGAACTGCTGCCGAGCCATTCGGTCCCTAGTCTGTAGCGGTGCGTTGGATTCTTCCGTCCTAAGTGCAGGACTCTGCACTTGTCCTTGTTGAACCTCATCAGATTTCTTTTGGCCCAATCCTCCAATTTGTTTAGGTCCCTCTGTATCCTATCCCTACCCTCCAGCGTATCTACCACTCCTCCCAGTTTAGTGTCATCTGCAAATTTGCTGAGGGTGCAATCCGCACCATCCTCCAGCTCATTTATGAAGATATTGAACAAAACCGGCCCCAGGACCGACCCTTGGGGCACTCCACTTGATACCGGCTGCCAACTAGACATGGAGCCATTGATCACTACTTGTTGAGCCCGACAATCTAGCCTACATTTGCTTTTCACAGACATCTGGAGCAGGGTAACTGGCCATCCAGACTGTCCTCTTAGGCCTTAAAGGGCCAGTACCTTGCTACAGTAGCCTTTTACACCTCCTTTGCAAGTGCAAATAACTACACTAGGAGTTCCCAAACTTTTTGATGGCACAATCACATTTTAAATGATCTATTTTCTCCCGGGATACCAGAGAAAATAGAGGATGCCATTTTGAAAAACAAAATGGCATCCTCCACACAGTGTGACCTTGAATGTACAGCACGTGAGAGGTCATGCCACATGGAGGACGCTATTTTGCTGTACAAAATGGCATCATCCACACAGCATGATCCCATATGCCTGGGGTGTGCAAGGTCACGCTGTGTGGAAGATGCCATTTTGTAGAGTAAAATGGCATCCTCCATGCATCATGACCTCGCATGCACCATACATGTGAGGTCATGCTGTGCAGATCAAAATGGTGTCCTCCGCACACTAGGGATCACTGAAACCCCATTTGCTGGCACTTGGGGTCACAACTCAGAGTTTGTGAACTGCTGAACTACACAAAGTACAAGATAATGGAGAAGTAGGTCCAAAGGTGGAAAAACTTAGAAAAGTTGGACTTATGATGGGATATATAAATCTTTTGCTGGGGAAGCTTTTTCTTAAAATAGTGTTAATAGGTTAAGTTATGTATAATCACATGTAATACAGCCAAAGGCTCCAAAATTCCAGAACAGGGCATCTCTGTGTTGTGAGGAGTGGGAAGTCCTGGGGCACTGTATGTTCTTTTACAAACCACCTTATTTAAATTCTTGGGAGTCTCTAAAAAAAAAAAAAAGTGCTTCTCAAGGGCCTGCTTTTCAGAACTAATTTTGGAAAATGTACTGTTTTGAAAAACAGTTGCTTCCAGCTAGATGCGTGTTGTCTTGAGTTTCTCAGATAAATCTGCAATTAAAATATAGCAATTCAGCTGGCTGGATTATATCTTGTAATCATTCTACTGGCGTTACTTGAATTCATGTTTGTAGAATGCACAGTAGGGTTAGTTTTTTTGTGAGGCTGATGTCTTGGATTACATGTTTTCAAGAAACCATGGCCAAGTTACTGTTTGTCACATGAAGTTTCTCCTCTTGCAATCAAATGTGATGCCTACAGAAACATCAATAATATTCAGGTAGTGAGCGATGCTATGACCATTAATTATCAGGCTGGTGCCTAGTCTTTCATTATTTCCTTACATTCTCCCCTGTTTGTTATAGCTAACTGGTCTATGGTCTTAAACTTTGTACATCTTTGTGTGCAGGGGCCATCAGTTTATAGGATTATAAAATGCTGAATATAATGGGGCACAATCAAATCAGTTAGAACATCAGGGCTGGCATTAGATACTTGTAGTTGCTCTGATCTCACCAGCCCCCTAATCCATGGGGTTAAAGTGTGGTTCTACACTGACTAGTTACTATCTAAAATGGCACCATTCACTCTATAAATCTGCTCCCCTTTGTGGACAGAGTCATTGCAACGGGTTGGATCATGGAAACCCCATTGGGACTGCCATCTGATGTGCACTCACTACCTCTGAGCCCATTTTCCCTGGCAGCTTCGGACTTCAGTACCTTGCCTTGTTTGAGCCAGACACGCTTGCCTGCTGTAAACACAGAACCAAGTCTGAACCACGTCTCCCACAAGCTGCAGGCTTAACTGAAAAACAGCTTAAGAAGTGCTCCTGTCTCCAGCACTCAGATACCCACCTCCCAATGGGGTCCAAACCCCAAATAAATCCAGTTTACCCTGTATAAAGCTTATACAGGGTAAACTCAAATTGTTCGCCCTCTATAACACTGATAGAGGGATATGCACAGCTGTTTGCTCCCCCAGGAATTAATACTTGCTCCGGGTTAATTAAGAAGTAAAAAGTGATTTTATTAAATATAAAAAGTAGGATTTGAGTGGTTCCAAGTAATAACAGACAGAAGTAAATTACCAAGCAAAATAAAACAAAAACATGCATGTCGAAGCCTAATACCGTAAGAACCTAAATGCAGGTAAAACTCACCCTCAAAGATGTTCCAGTAAGCTTCTTTGACAGACTAGCCTCCTTCTAGCCTGGATCCAGCAATCACTCACACCTCTGTAGTTACTGTCCTTTGTTCCAGTTTCTTTTAGGCATCCTTTGGGGGTGCAGAGGCTCTCTCTTGAACCAGCTGAAGACAAAATGGAGGGATTTCCCACGGCGTTATATATAGTCCCTCTCTTGTGAGTATTTTTGTATTTTCCTATGCAACATCACAGCCCCAAGATGGAGTTTTGTAGTCACATGGGCAAGTCACATGTCCATGCATGACTCAGTTCTTTACAGGCATGGTTCCAATGTTTGTCTGTTTCCAGGAAAGCTCAGATGTGGATTGGTGTCTATCAAAGTCCATTGTCAGCTTAAGTGTTTCTTGATTGGGCACTTACTGAGAATAGTCTTTTCTCAGGAAGCTGACCAAATGCTTCACTAAGGCTACTTAAAATCAAACAAGTACATAGCCAATATTCATAACTTTGAATACAAAAATGATACATGCATACAGATAGGATGAATATATTCAGTAGATCATAACCTTTGCAGAAATGTGTTACATGTCATATTTCTATAAAGTATTATGGGATGCAACGTCACAGTCATATCTACCATTTTTGGTTTTAAGAAGAGGTTTTAATCAGGGCTGTCAAATGACTATAAATTAATCATGATTAATTGCATGATTAATAGTGCTGTTAAACAAAAGAATACTATAGTTATTTTTGGATATTTTCTACATTTTAAAAAAATATATTTATTTCAGCTACAACATGCAAGACATTTACATGACAGATCCATGTGTCCCTTCATACTTCAACCACCTTTCCAGAGAACATGCATCCATGCCGATGATGGGTTCTGCTGAATAACCATCCAAAGCAGTGCGGACCAATGCATGTTTATTTTAATCATTTAAATGCTGCCAGTAGAAGGTGGATTTTCTTTTTTTGGTGGTTTGGATTCTGTAGTTTCTGCATCCAAGTGTTGCTCTTTTAAGACTTCTGAAAGCATGCTCCACACCTCATCCCTCAGATTTTGGATGGCGCTTCAGATTCTTAAACCTTGGGTTGAGTGCTGAAGCTATCTTTAGAAATCTCACATTCGTACCTTCTTTGCATTTTGTCAAATCTGCAGTTCTTAAAACTAACATGTGCTAGGTCATCATCCGAGACTGCTATAACATGAAATATATGGCAGAATGCAGGTAAAACAGAGCAGGAAACATACAATCCTTCCTCAAGGAGTTAAGTCACAAAATTTAATTAATGGTTGTTTTTTTTTAAACGAGAGTCATCAGCATGGAAGCATGTCCTCTGGAATGGTGGCCAAAGCATGAAGGGGCATACGAATATTTAGCATATCTGGCACGTAAATACTTTGCAATACCAGCTAAAAAAGTGTCATGGGAACACCTGTTCTCACTTTCAGGTAACATTGTAAATAAGCAGCAGGCAGCATTATCTTCTGTAAATGTAAACAAACTTGTTTGTCTGAGTGATTGGCTGAACAAGAAGTAGGACTAAGTGGATTTGTAGGCTCTAAAGTTTTACATTGTTTTGTGTTTGAGTGCAGTTATATAACAAAAAAAATCTACCTTTTTAAGTTGCTCTTTCGTGGTAAAGAGATCGCACTACAGTACTTGTATAAGGTGAATTGAAAAATACTATTTCTTTTGTTTATTTTTTCACAGAGTAAATATTTCTAATAAATATAAAGTGAGCACTATATACTTTTTATTCTGTGTTAATGAAATGTTTGAAAATGTAGAAAAACATCTAAAATATTTAATAAATGTAACTTGGTATTCTGTTGCTTAATAGTGCAATTAAAATTGATTTAAAATCACGATTAATTTTTTGACTTAATCATGTGAGTTAACTGCAATTGACAGCCCTAGTTTTAGTGCTTTGCTTTTTTGAAACTTGTGTTAGCAGTGCAGAACCAAGAGTGAGTTGGGTTCTATCCATTGTGCACCATTAGATTTGTTTACGAAGCTCCTATGTGCTTGATCAGGTCTTAAACACCCAACCATATGGAAGGAAATGGGATTGCACACATGATAATAAGCTGTACTTTAGCACTTTTAATCCTTAGATTTCAAAATGTTCTACCAAGAAAGGCAAGTACCACTAAAAGCATAGTTTGGACAGTAGGATATTTCTATTTCTTTCATATCCCCTGAATAAGAGTTAGCTGGACTCTGCTAGCCCAGTTGAATCTGTGGAAATACTTTTTTTTAAGTAAGTCTTACGTGTGTCTATTACATTTTGTATGTAAATTGTTGGGAGACAAAAACAAACAAACATGGAACCCAGCCATGTATTTCTTTAATTAAAAAAAACTAAAAAATAAAAAATTCAATTTTCAATGTAGTACCGCACTTTGAAGTGCATGTAGCTCCCTCTGAATAAAATGACACTGATTTCAACTGGGGGGGGGGTCTCATTCTCCAAGGAGTTAGGGTTTAGACTGAGTATTTCACAAACTTTGTGAAAGGTGCAATGGTCTGATGCTTGCACAAGAGGTGGTGGTATGGGGCAAGGCTGTATATATTACTGTCAGGTACAGGGATGAAATTTTAATAAGTTACCATATAATTTATGCAGAAAAGGCTCTGTAAAGGGAGCTTGTGGAAACAATAGTGATGGGTTGATCCTTTTAGGGGAAATCTAACACCATCCCTCTAACCACAACCCAATACACTGGAGGGTACCTATTACTATTTAATGTACACTAATACTTCATCTGTTCAGTGCCAAAGATCTAGCAGTTCGGCCTACTTTCAGAATATTCAGAAATCAATATTCAGAATACCAGCTACACTCCTTATTCAGACAGAACTGCTGATGAAATGCTATAGGATTTTGCATACATATACACTTGTAGATCTAAGTGTGGTTCTAAGTGGGGTTCTCACATGTAGGGTTGCAAGCTGTCAACCTCCACCTCAAACCTCGCTTTGCCTCCAGCATTTATAATGGTGTTAAATATATTAAAAAGTGTTCTTAATTTATAAGGGCAGGGGGGTTGCACTCAGAGGCTTGCTATGTGAAAGGGGTCACCAGTAAAAAAAAGTTTGAGAGCCACTGATCTAAGACATTCTTAGAATATATGCTGCAGAATACCTACACTGTCACAGGAGTAGCAAGATCAACCCCACAAGAGGGCAGCATTTCTATCCAGCAAGAGCTTCCCAATCTAGAAGAAACCACGGAAATGAAAATAAGTACAGATTTCTGTGTACAAACTTCTGAGCCTAGAGCTGGTTGATTTGTGAAGAGTTCAATTCACACTTGTCTAGTAGATTTGCTAACAGTAATTTTTCCCCATTACTTGACCAGCCCCATCTTTAACCAACTTCATCAGCTGGGTGTGTGGGGAACATATTCCTCCAGTTCAGGAAAGACCATCACTCTAGCTGGTATAGACATACACTAGGACCAGCTCACTTAGAAAGTGTCCTGTTTCAAATATGGAGATTCTAAACACCTCACTTCTGTATATGAAGGACGATGCCTGTTGTGGACTCCCCCATACTTCTATGGTCCCCATTTTCTTGCCAGCACTCCTGTCTGTCCTTTATTTCACTCATGTGCATGTCTTCCAACCCACCCACCCGCTCCACTTCCATATTATGTGCATAAATACTAAAAGAACGTTCTCAGTATCAAATATTTGGGCTCTTCCCTAACTTAAGGGAACTCAACTTATTTGGACTAGAAAGAAGGTGCACATTTTTAACAGTGAGCCTAATCAGCCATTGGAGAATCCACCACATCTCTAGGTATGCTGCGCCATCACTTGAGGTCAAGAGCAGGTATCTTTCTAAAAAGGTATACTGTAGCTTAGAAGACAGTTATGGGCTTGAGGCAGAAATTGTTGAGTGAGGTTATGTGGTGTATGTTATGAAGGAGATCAAACTGGATGACTATAATGGTTGACCCCTTTTTAAAAAAAATATCTGTGATTATGCTGAAACTGTTACTTGCATAAAAGCTTAGATAAATTGACTGCACACCTCAGATGTACTACCTGCTGATTAAAAGGTGTGTTATACATGTGTGTGTCATGGTAAGTTATATATTGTATTCATGAACCCTATTTCTTGTGAAGTAGCTGCTCTCTTATCTAGCATCCTTTACCCAGCTGCCAAATAACAACTGGGCTAGTATTTAACAGTGAAGCTTGGTAATTTAATCTGATTGATAACAGCAGGGCTTCACAGTGAGAGACTGATTTCACCATAAAACTTGGACTATAATTGAAAGGGTAGATTTTACAAGGTCCTACAGGAAAATGCTACCCCAGTCTCCACTATGCATCTCTGTGCAATACACACAGATCAAGCGACAAAAAAATTGTCTTGGTATAAAAATTCTCTTCTGCTCTTTACCACCCCCGCATAGAAACATTTTTGGTGGCCAATTCATAACACTAGTAGCACTGCAGCATGATTAGGGCAGGGGTAAATACATTAATGTTGTCATGACAACATTTGTACATGCATTTAAGGGAAAGTGTTATGTTGGTCTGATGAAAACATCTACGCTTGGGTCCATGTGCAATCATATTCACAAACACTCTTTTATATGCAAAAGTACTTTGTCAGTAGTAGCATAAGAACAGTGTTAGAGGATTTTTAAACAGCCAGATTTAGACAGCTGCCAATATGGCTTTAGCATGATTTGAGAATTGTTAGAGTTATAATAAAAGAAGCTTTTTGCACTAATTAAGAACACCATAGACACTTTTACTAACTAGATCTTTTTTTTAAAAATATAGTTGCAGCTCGAATAGTTTTCATGCTATTGTGGTCCTGGCTTAGATTACAATGAAGAACTGCTAAGGATATAGACAAGACCCTATCTCCCATTGACTTCTGTGGAATCTAGCTAGTAGAAAACTTGCACCCATGTAACCAAAGGCAGGATTGTGCCTGTGATGGGTTGCACCCCTCCCGCCCCCCAATGTTCTGGGATACCACTGAGCCCACCTGTTCTGCCAGCCTGGGCCCCCTTTACCCTGTCTGGCTGAGCCAGGCTCTTCAGCCTCCTCTAGCACACACAGACAGGGCTGCAGAAAGGCACTAAAATCAGGTCTGGGAAGACTCAGCTTAAGGGACTTGCCCCAGAACTCAGGTGCCCCCGTCCCTTGGAGTGCAGATCCAAAGGTATATTGTCTTGCGCTGTACAGAAAGATCTTCACCGTGCAAGCTCATAAAAATTTGCCCTCTCCCTCAATGTGAAGAGATATTCACAGCTTCTTTGCCCCTCCCCCAATATAGATTGCACAAAGAAATACATTTACTACGAGAGATTTTAAGTGATAAGGGATAGCAAACAGAACAAAGCAGATTGCTAAGCACACAACAAAACATGCAAACTAAGCTGGATTCATTAAAGACACAGGTTACAAAAGGTAATTTCTCACCCTAAATGTTGAATTAGGCAGGAGACAGTTTCTGCAGCTTAGAGTTCTAGTTCTCTCTCCTTACACAGACTGGACCTGTCTCAGTCTAGACTCACCCCTGCCTTTCCCCTCAGATACTTTCAGCAGTCTCTTCTTGGGTAGGCAATGGAGGAGAGTCCCTATCAACCCTCTCCCCAGCTCTTAAGAATTTACTTAAGGCAGGAATCCTTTGTTTGATTCCCATACCCCTACAGGGGAAGAGTATGAGCAGTGTGCAAGCTGGTATTTTGTAGCAGGTGATTTTATCACCTGACCTGGTCGGGTGTCACAGCTACATCTCAGGGAGCCTCTCAGGAAGGAGAGTGATTAGTATCTTCACAGTCCTATTTCTTCCTAATGGCCTGCAGGGAAGATGGCCGGTTCCCTGATGGGTATCTTGCAAATACTCATACAGTTGTAATTGTTACATAGTCAATATTCCTAACTTTAGGATACAGAAATGATACATGCATACAAATTGTATAATCACATTCAATAAATCATATCCTTTCCAATGATACCTTACATGACCCATCTTGCATAAAACAGATCTTAGTTATGCCATATGCATATCAACCATATTTCTATGACAAATATGGGGTGTAACATCAGTGCCCATTGAGTTTTGTTTGTCTGTCATTTTGCTGTACTTAAAAACACAAGAGATGGTGTTTGCATCAAGAAATGAAAGATAACCACCATCTGGCACATACTTCTTTCTCCACATTTCAGTTGAAATGACTGGGGAGTATCCAAATCAGTTACTGTAAGAGTTGTAACTCCCCCAAAATGGAAGTGATTATATACAAATTAAACAACTTGTGAGGGTGCTCCTGTCAGATTTGGCCAGTGCCTTAGTTTCCCTCCAGTTTTCCGTGTCCGTTTTCCCTCCATGAGATTGGGGTTGTTTGTCTCTCTGGCCAGACTACAATGAATAGTTCTCTTTCTAGTCATTAATGACTGCTTCTTGGAACCCACAAGGGGAGAGGCAATTCCTGATTTAGTCCTAAATGGAGCAAAGGATCTGGTCCAAGCAGTGAATATAGATGAACTGCTCAGTTATAGTAATGTAATTAAATTTTACTTTTTTTTCTTTGGGGGGGGGGGAGAGATATGCAAAGAAACCCACCCCAGTAACATTTAACTTCAAAAAGGGAGGAAAAAACCACACACAAAAGTGAGAAAACTAGATATTGAAATTAAAAGGAATAGTCACAAGAGTAAAATGCCTGCAAGCTCCATGGAAACTATTTATAAACACCATAAAGGCTCAAATTAAAGTTTATACCCCAAATTAAAAAAAATCAAAACAGTAAGAGGATTAAAACAATGACACCATGGCTAAACAGAGAAAAGGAGGTGGTTAGAGGCAAAAAGGCATTCTTTAATAATTGGAAGTTAAATCAAACGGAGGAAAAAACATAATGGAGCATAAACTCTGGCAAGTTGAAGTGTAAGTAGGCAGGCCAAAAAAGAATTTGAAAAGTAACTTTCAAAATAAAAGAAATTGCAATTACTTTTGGGTAAGTACATCAGATGCAGGAAGCCTGCCACATAACCAGTGGGGCCAGTGGAGGATCAAGGCACCGAAGAAACACTCAAAGAAGATGAGGCCTTTGCAGAGAAGCTAAATGAAATCTTTGCATTGGTCTTCATGGCACAGAATATGAGAGAGAGAGAGATTCCCAAACCTGAACTATTCTTATTTGGTGACAAATCTGAGGATCTGACACAGATTGAGTTGTCAATAGAAATGGTTTTGGAACAAACTGATAATTAAACAGGAATAAGTCACCAGGACCAGATGGTATTCACCCAAGAGTTCTGAAGGAACTGCCATGAAATTGCAGAACTGTGGTATGCAACCTATCACTTAAGTCAGCCTCTGGAAAATAGTTAATGTAATTCCAGTAATGAAAAAAGGCTCAAGAGGCAATCCTGGAAATTACAGGCTGCTAAATCTAATTTAAGTAAAAGGGAAATGGGTTGAAACTTGGGCTGTTGATTAATTGCAGTTAACTAACGCAATTAACTCAGAAAAATTAATGACAATTAAAAATTTGCAGTTTTAATTGCACTGTTAAACAATAGAATACCAATTGAAACTTAATTATGGTTTTTTTTCTACATTTTCAAACATATTGATTTCAATGACACAGAAGACAAAGTGCATAGTGCTCACTTTATATTTTTATTACAAATATTTGCACTGTAAATAGTATTTCTCAATTTAGCTCAAGTGAAGCACAAGTACCATAGTGTAATCTCTACCATGAAAGTGCAATTTACAAATTTAGAGTATTTTTGTTTCATAACTGCACTAAAAAAACCAATGTAAAACTTGAGCTTACAACTCCATTAAGCCCTTAAGGGTTTCTGCAGCCCAATCTAAAAGAAGGAAACAAGGAAATTAAAGGGAGTTACATATTCTAGCCAGTCCTGCTACAAATAGCCAAACTGCCTGTAAGCTAGGTTACTTTGTAAGCTGCTCCTAGCTCTACAGCTTCTCTATCTTGCTGCTTACTTTGAGCCCTTTCACGAGTGTTCTTGGAGTCGCTTCCTTCCCTGCTCTGAAAGCCAGGCTTTTCTGTAGCTGTTTAGTCAGTTGGTCCACTTCCATGCAGAGGAAGGGCTAATTCAGATTAGATAGGGTTTTCTATGCTCCATGGGACTCTCACTATTCATTATATCCAAGTTCAGGACACCACACTGAAAGGCAACATCTCAGGTCTGGGAACTCTTTATACCAGACCAGCTTCTCTCCCTGTCTCATGATTTCTGTGGCTTTCCTAGGTTAGCTACACCTAGGAATGCTACTGTTAGATTCTGATCTTACATTTACATTGGTGTAAATGCATAGCCGTCCAATTAGCTTCTGTTGAGCACAGTTCAGAATCTGACCAACTGCCTTCTGTCTGACCTCATGAGGTCTGAATTCAGCAGCAAGAAAAGGAGAGATCACCGGTGACCTCTGAGAGAAACTGCAGGAAACATGGATTATTAGGAAGGAGGAGTTTCAAAACTGATCTTCAAATTTGAGAAAGTTTGTGTTTGATCTAGTATGATATTTGATCTGAGGATCAATTGGATTCTTATTCTGAAATGGTTTACTCCTCTCATAAAAAACTTGAAAATACTCATTTTTATGGTGCTTTCTATCAGAGGCTTTCCATGCACCTAAGCTTTAACTATAACCACAAACACACACCTTTCATTCTAAAGGACCCCCAAACCACTTTGTTAAAAGGCAGAACCCAATTGTGCTCTTGTATGCAATGTGCTCTGTGTGTCTGACAGCAGAATTTGGCCTCTAGTATATAAAGGTATATGATACACATCACTTCACCCATCAGTGAAATTTAGCTCCCTGGTGCAGAAAGCTGTAGCTAATTAACTGTTCAGTAGCGTTACTGTGTACATTTTAGGCCAGGAAGTGAAGACGAATGCTTTATCCAATTGAAACTGTATGGAAAATTTAGTGAGGCAGAATACAATTATCCAAGCTGGCTTTGGCCAGGATAAAGTGAGAAGTACTGCTTTCTGCAGCACCCCCAAGTTTTCTTCAGACACCTCCCAAGAGCAGTTCAGGCACAAACCTACATAAAAATCTGCCAGCTTTACAGCCCCAGGTAGTGAAGGAGATGGTAATGAAACAGCTTTAAAAATAAATTATTGTTCTATTTATTCTGCAATTAATTGGTTTCCGATTGACTATCTAGTAACTGTTGTCATTGTTGGCTTCATGCGTGCAGCACTGAAAAATATGCAGCGTAATAAATGCTTTGCCATATACCTTTGTTTATGTCAAGGTAAACTGCGACTGTGCTTATTATACAACAATCTTATTGATCACAGCATGGTAGGCCCTCATTTACAAGAGTCTGAGACACTAAATACTTTTGCTCCCTTTCAGAGGATTTCTTATAAGATTGAATTTTAGGTGCCCCAGATTACCCCCCTAAATATATACTTAAATACCTTCTTTAGGAATTGAAGTATTATTTAGGCATGCTAAATCCCTGTGTATACTAAAACCAACACTTGTGTGCTCAACATTCATAACGATGGATTAAAGAGGACTAGTTTAGGCACTGAAGTGTGAAATTTGGGCATACAGAAACTTTTTTAGTTGGAATAGTCAAGTAGAATTTTTACTGTGGCTAGCGTACATCCCAGAAGACAGAACTTCAATGCAACATTCATAATTTGAGACAGTAACTATAGTAGCTCTTTAATCTGGTGAGGAAGATTCATATTTTTATACTATAAATGCTTTCCAAGGCTTCTGAAGTCTACAGAAGCCAATAGGGCTGATTTTGCTCAATTAATTTTAGCTATAAAGTTAAAAAGTAAGTTCCCAAATTATATTTATATCTTTGCTATGCCTATATGCATCTTAAAATGGGTTTAAACCACTATATTAGAGCTTTTGAGCAAAAACAGATTTTTACAGGAAAATTTTAGATAATAGCAAAAAAAGTAGGAAAAGCCACTTATTTCAGTTTGTCTCTAAGAACAAAGTGCCTCATAACAGGACAAATTTAGTATTCTTTTAGTGTGCATTGTAAAATGATCCATTTTCAATCACATACAACAGCATCTTGGGCTATAAACAGAGCTTTTTTTTATGATTTCTTCCAAAGTTGCTTTTTTGAGGCCTTCTTGGTGGGTCTCATTTTCCTCAGGAAACCTTAACCCCCCAGTTTTAAGTTTTGAAGAAAGTGAGCAAAATTCACAACTCTTAAATAAGGCCAAGAAGAAATCTACCTTTTTCTTAAAGGACCAAAACATACTCACCTTGAATAGGAGTTTTATACAATTTTAAAAATTGTTTGTATTTTTATCCCATGCCCATCATAGCATCCAAACACCTAACATGAACAAGAATTTAGCCCTAATTGGTGAAGCTTGCTGAATCATTCATTCTATCCTGTTGCTTTGCCAGCTTTATTTATGCTACACAACTTAAGAGTACCCGGAGAGCTGGATGCCTTTGACAAACTCTTAAAGACACATTCATACAATTAGATTCTGGCCTTTACCCACAGATAAAATGACACCAACAAGAACTAATAAAACCCAACAATAAATCTATTACAAGAGTCTCTCTCCACTCTCAACCGCCAACCAATCTTTTTTTTAAAAAAAAAAAATCTTTGTATCCTAGTGATATGAAAGGATGATTCTGCTTTAATTCTATCAACCTCAAAATACCAACAGTTTCTGCCATAGTGGCCCATCTTGTAATTAGATAACATTTCCTCATAAATAACCAGAAATGGGATTTCCAACTTGCATTGAGGTGTTAAGATGCACATTTTCATTGAAAGTTAATGAGATCTGAGAGCCTAATTTTTAGGGCTTGTCTACATGGGACATCCAGGAAAATTATTCTGAATTAACTAAAGATGTGAATTTGAAGTGGATTGGTTAAACCGCATCAAACCTCTGTGAACACCTCATTCAGAATTAAAGTAAACCAAAATAAGGCTCTTAATTCGCTTCCATAGTGAATTAAGGTAATTTGATTAAGATCACCTGAATTCTGAATAGCAGCATCCACACAGTTTATTGTGGTTTAGTGAATATTGTGGTTCACTTCACAGTCACCCCTTTTTGTTATTTTGGATTAATTTTCCTGGTTGCTCCCCTGGAGACAGACTTTACATATTTTGAAATCCTGCGCATAAGCACTTCCAAACAAAATGACAAGAAATATTTGTTTGCCATGGACCTTGTAGTACGAAATTGATGCACAGCTCTCTCAGATGTTGCAGGAGGTACATCTATGGCATGTATCTCCTCTACATTGTGGAAATAATGCCAGAACCTGCCAGGGTTGTGTTTTTGTATTTGTAGAAATAGCCTCACAGTACTTCTCCTGATGAATGGCTAGATTGGTTTTGGCAGCCCCATTCTAACAATGCTTCTCAGTGATTAATGACATGGGAAACAAGGAAGATGCATCTAAACATGCAAGAAAAAGAAATACAAGGTTGCAGAACTGCTGACTGCTAATTGTGAGGGAGTAAAGAGTGGAAAAAGGATGTCTAAGAATATTGATTAGACACACTTGTTAGATGTGTCATTACCACTGCTCTACCTAAAAATGGACACCAGTGACTCAATTTTCCCTTGTTATATGCGTTCTTCACTATGCTGAGGAATTCTCCCTCTCAGGCCAGGCTCACATTTCCCTCCCCTACACCATTTTTCTGATGTCTCCTCATAGGTGTTCCACCTCTGCTTTAAACCAAACATGGCACAAATGAACTTATGTTTCTTTCTTAAACAGTCTCCCCTTACCTGCACCATACATCACTGTTGAATAACCACCCATAATCCTAACAACTCAAATTCAGATTTATCTTTGACTCCCTTTCCTTTTCTCCTCACACGCATACACCTGCCAAATCTTCTCACTTAATTTTTTCTAATCCCCCTACATCTCCAGCCCCACTGACAAGACACTGGTTTATGCCACTGATTCTCTTTTGCCTGGATGACCAGGACCTCTTTTTGCCTCACTTTTTCCACTCTTCAGTCTAACATTCTGCAACCTACATAGTTCTCAGAAAGGCAGAGGAAAATTATGTCTTCTTTCCACTGCCTTCCTGACTTTTTCCAGATAAAGTTCAAACTGCTTCAGACCTTTAAGCCTTTGTAAAACTGCCTGTACCTTCATCTCATCTCCTTCCACCCTCCACTTAATCCTGCGCTTGGACAACTCATACTTTTTAAGTAAAAGTAGCAGGAAGAGACAAAAGGACCAAACTTTGTTTCACACTGCCTCTTATTCCTAGAAGATTATCCTCTTCCCATGTACTAAGCCCACAATTTCTTCTGTCAAATCCTTCGTCCACTATCTACTTGTGTCTTTTTGTCATTCTCCCCCGCCCCCCGTGTCTTTTTGTTTTCCCACCTATGCTATTCTATCCACTCTATTGCTACTTAAAATATCAGAATATATATGATTAGCTTCCCATGTTCAGGTTTCAGAATAGCAGCCGTGTTAGTCTGTATCTGCAAAAAGAAAAGGAGTACTTGTGGCATCTTAGAGACTAACCAATTTATTTGAGCATAAGCTTTTGTGAGCTACAGCTCACTTTGATGTCAGTGGAAAGGCTCTCATTGATTTAACATGATTTGGATCAGGCCTTTATGCCTCCTAGCATAGAATCCCTACTCTTTCCTGTTGTCATGCTCTATGTTTGTATAACTCAGGTTTGAAATCTCTGTACATCACCGTGAAAAATTACATCACTATGTTATGGAGTCACTTGTTCACTACTTCATATAAGGCTTCATTGAGGTTTTCCATTTGAATTGGATACATTGCATGCTCTGTACAAAATAAAGAGGTTGTGTATCTTTCCCAAATTTACAGCATTAAGACTGAAATTTCCTGAAGCTAATCCAATAAAACAGTTTGATAAATTTTAGTCTGAGTTAAAAAGAATTTAATCTCACTTCTGGAAGGCAAGCATCCACAAAGGGCAGAGTAGAGTTGTGGTCTGTAGCTGGAGGAGTAAAGGGAATGTGTTGAGCAACTTTTTCCATTCACTTGGTTTTTTGTCTGGTGTTTATGCAGGTAGCAACCTTAACTTTGACATCAGTTCTTTATGTGTGAATAAATGTTAATATTCAGATTTCGGTGGATGTTGCAAGGGTAGAATTGAGCCTTGTGGGTTAATTGTTTTTCTCCAAACTATCAATATCTCGTCAGCATTGTCCTGTATATAAGGCATTGGACTAGAAATTACATAAACTGGTTTCTATTCCCACCCATGACACTGACCTGCTCAGTGACTTGGACAGGTTACTGCACCTCTGTTTCCCTTCTCACACTATCCCCAGTCAGTTTAGATTGTAAAATTTTCAGGGCAGACGCTGCCTTTTACTATGTGTTTGTAGTGCCTAGCACAGTAGAGTCCTAGTCTAAGTGATACTGTAATACAAATTATAATCTCAGCCACTGACATGGCTGTCTTGAAAATTTAAGGTTCCCTGGTTTCCCTTAGTATATTGAATGAGTTAATCTCAAAAACTGTTTGAATTGAATGTGAATCTCCCAGATTCCAAGAACATTGATTTCAGGCAGGAGATTTCACTCTAAGAAACAAGCTTCACTGTATGAAACACTCCAATATATGTAGCAGTAATTTTTGAAATGCTTGACTAGAAATACCCTTCCAAAAGCTGCTAAGGATTACAAGGGCGGATTTCTCAAGACACAGAGATGAACATGTCTGATACCTGTATTATACTGCATCACTTTTAAAGATTAGAGAATAGGCACTTACTGAGCACTAAGTGCTCTGTCTGGCTCAACTTACAGGGAGCCACGGTAGATCTATTTTTATATTTTGCTTTCTAGGGGCCTGATCCTGTAACATGCCAAGCGCTCTCAATTCCCAGTGAAGTCAATGGGAGTCTGAAGTCCTTCAAGACACACTTACCACCTCAGAAAAGGCAGCAGCTGCTTTTATTAAAGCCATAAAATATAAAAGCAGAGGAAAAAGAGAGATCAATGGCAGTGGGTGATTCAGACAAGGACTGACAGTGTTGTCTTCATTATCTCCTGTACTTTTGGCCAAAATATTGGCCCTGTGTCTATTAAATATAGAAGTGAGAAGGAATCTAAACCGGTTGTACTTTGTTACTTTTTGTGAACTTCATTAGTATTAAGGAATAAAAAGCTGGAGAAATACTGTAGGTGCTGTTACAGTTGGGAATGTATTACTACTTCAGGGTGAGATTTTCCTGAGTACTCAGCATTGGTCTAACTCTGTTCCCCAGTTAGGCCAGTTCCAAGCACTCTGGAAAGCTCACAAGACCACTAATGGCGGTATTCTCAAAAGCGCTAACAAAATTCCCCACCAAATTGGATTGGCCTGAGCTCTGTGTTCAAGGCCATCATCATTCTGATTCCTGGATGAAACCAAAGCCCACCTATCCTGTCAGATAACTGGTTATGCTGGGCTGCCCATAAGATGGATACATGTCAATTTTATATTTGTGAGTGCCAACAACTAGTGATGTTTAGCTGAATGGGATGAATTGTGGTTAAAAAAACCTGGAAAAGTTAGTCAAAGAAAAGAAGAGTCCTTGTGGCATCTTAGAGACTAAAATTTATTTGGGCATAAGTTTTGTGGGCTCTAACCCGTGAAAGCTTATGCCCAAATAAATTTGTTAGTCTAAGGTGCCACAAGGACTCCTAGTTATTCTAAAGATATGCTGACTTTCCTGTTATATGAAACCATGTCAATCTCTGGAGGACTATTCTGCTCCCATTGATTTCAATGGGAGTTTTTTCCATTAAATTCACTGGGAGCAGAATTGGGATGGGATTACTTAAACACTAGAGGATCAAAGCACTGAGCAGGAACATCCAAATTAAGCTAGTGTGAGCTGTTAAATACCTACGCTGCTTCAAACCAGATGTGGCTGCATTCCAATGTGGGGGGACAGATTACGATCTATCCCTTACCTAACTCACACAAGTCTTGAGGCCTGTTAATGTTGGCAGTATGCTTTGAGAGGACAGGATGAAATGTGTTATTGAAGTAAATACGGCATAGTTCAAAGTTCCAACAACTAGTCATTTTGGATAGCTAATTTTTCCGCCGCATAACCTCAGCAGGCACCTTAAAGAGGCCTGATTTTCAGTATGCAATTGCTTAGCACTTTCTGAAAATCAGACCCCTTGTAAAGCACGTGGAGTTGGACACTGGAGGCATCCAAAAAAAATCACAGTTGCTTTTGAAAATGTACTACTGTTATTTACTAGTAAACACAGGAGCATTTGTGTGTTATATCTGGTGGTTTACGCTTGTTGGGCCTAATCCTAGAGTTCTTACACAGGTTAAACCCCAAAGATCAGTGGGAGTTTTGCCTGAGTGAATACTGCAGAATCAGGTGCAATTTTATCTTGCTGTGTTTCTTTTTCTACAAGAACACTGGAACCGGTCATTTGATTATTTTTCATGGAAGAAGAAGAAACATTTTGAATAATAAACTGCCTTAAAGTAAAATTTAAATAGAAGGAAGAGGGTGATTCCTCCTTCCTTATACCTTTTTCCTTTCCCCTGTCTATTTTCCTCCTCTGTAATTAACCATCCCTCCCCTACCATATTTTCCTCATTTTTCAGTGCCCCCACTGAAATCAATTGCAAAAGCTTTTGCTGATGTCAGCAGGAAGAGGCTCAGCACCCTCTGTCCTCTTGCTCTACTCTTTCCCATCATTCTGCTTGACAAAGGCACTACATGAATTTATAAAGAGCATTTGGACAGTTTCCGGAGAATAATGCTGTGTCATAAGTCTAGGAACCTCTCTCTAGGAATGTTTATTGTTGACCACTAAAGACCCAATGTTGCCATCACTGTGCAGTTGTGCAAAGGGAGATGGCACAAGAAAACTCCTCATCCCACCATACTTGTGGGGGGCAGCTGAGCAGTCCCTCCACCCTCCCTGAGCACAGGCATCAGCCTGCCCTATTGGTGTTGGGGATGAAAAGCCCCCGAAGTAGGCAGGTAGAGGGTGGGTTCATGAACACATTACCGGGCAGTCTAGGAAGGGCAGCCCACTCCTGCATCCGAAGGGATGGTACAGCAGGGATGTTACCCCAGTACACCTGTAAGCACTAGGAGGCACAATCCCCACTGGAGACAGAATGGATGTGGACTATTGCTAATGCAGCCCTGTGCTTATCAGACATAACCAAGTCCTAGGTTAATGTAGTATTGTAAAATGGGGAGACTAAGCAAGTATCATATTAATATTGTTTACTGATTTCAGCAAGAGGCATAATAGATTGGCCAGGGTGTTCGGGGCTGAACATCATATAGGAAATATGGTAGGTGTGGAGATCCTGGGGATGACAATAGGATTTTTGTTTTGTTTACAAAAAAATCTTACAAGTTCTCCCTTTTGTTGTCATCTATTATCAGTTAACAGCTTTTTCTTTATGAAGCATTTAAATTTGCAGTACATTTGTCTCTTATTGAAAGGAACGCTAGAAGTCTCCACAAACCCCCCTTCCCCTCCTATGTTTCCATGAGCACAATACCAACCAAACCTTTACAGGAAAGCTCAGTGAAGCCTGGCTTATCTTTTTCCTTTAAACAGCTAGGTTTTGTTTCTTTGCATTTAAAAGAACTGCTTTTACCAGGCATTAGCATAAAATGTGGCAGAAAGGGAAAATAAAGGAGCAAAAGGAAGAGAACCCTGAGTCTGAAGGAGGAAGATGGGTGAGGAAAGAAGAAAAAGCAAAGGAATGACAGATGAAGAGTGGGATGGGGATCTGTGCAAGAGCAGAAACATTGCAGGGGGTTGGGGGGAAACACATTAAATGGAAAACAAAGAAGTAGAGGGGGAAAAAAAGAAAGGAACAAAGATCAAATGGTGAAAACACATCTTACTAGTTTCAGAGTAACAGCCGTGTTAGTCTGTATTCGCAAAAAGAAAAGGAGTACTTGTGGCACCTTAGAGACTAACCAATTTATTTGAGCATAAGCTTTCGTGAGCTACAGCTCACTTCATCAGATGCATACTGTGGAAAGTGTAGAAGATCTTTTATACACACAAAGCATGAAAAACATACCTCCCCGCACCGCACTGTCCTGCTGGCAACAGCTTATCTAAAGTGATCACTCTCCTTACAATGTGTATGATAATCAAGTTGGGCCATTTCCAGCACAAATCCAGGTTCTCTCTCCCCCCCCACACACAAACCCACTCTGTGTGTGTGTGTGTGTGTGTGTGTGTGTGTGGGCGGGGGAGGGAGGGTGAGAGAACTCTGTTGAACTCTGTTAAGAGTTAAACCGTGACTAGGTTATGTTAACATTGTCGGGGAGTTGCCATGTAAGCAGGTAGGAGTTTTTCTGCTGACAAACCAAAACCACCTCTCCAGATGAGATTAGCTAAGCCAAACAGACACTTTTCCTGTCAATTTAATTACGTCTACACAGAAGCTTTTTCCAGCAGAGTTTTTCACATTCCTAACCAACATAGTTAGGTCAGCACCCACTTTCCAGTTTAGAAGCTACACTTTGTAGACTTAGAACTACTGCACAGATGAGTCCTCTTTCCCTCAGTGCAAAATATATTTTAAGCTACCTGATATCAGATTTCGATTAACCAGCTGCTAACCTACAAGTGAAAATAGCAGCTCATTATGGTACCTCTTTCTGAAGGCAGTAAAAGCAACCCATTGGAAATAAGATAATCGCACTTAACCAGCATCTTCTGTATTTGAGGAATAAAACCCATTTAGGTCTCTCATATAGGCAATGGGGTGGGCAAACTTACTGACCCTCTGAGCCACATAATCTTCAGAAGTTCAACAGCTGGGGTGCACCTGCCAAGGCTCCAGCCGCATGGGAGGTACCTCTGGGGCTCAGGGCTCCAGCAGGAGCAGGACTGAAGCTCTGAGCCCCATCAGGCACCTCCCTCAGGGCTGAAGCCCTGTGACCCCCTACTCCCACTGGGCAGAAGCCCCTACCCCACCACCCTGCTGCAAGGCAGAGGTCCTGAGCTCCCCCACTAGTCTGGTAGGTGGAGAATGGGTGGGTAATGGGGGGCTCCACGAGCTGCACTTTAACAGTAAAAGAGCCACATGTGGCTCGTGAGCCACAGTTTGGCCACTCCTGGGCTATGTCTACACTCATACTTGGCTACTTACCCATCTATATGCTTCTGCATGCTCATATGCTGTGCTGGACACAGGTACAAGGTGAATGTACACATCCACAACAACATGGCTGCTTTTTGGCACACTTGGTGGTGGTGGTATCTGAGGGTTCTGTGCATGACACAAGACACTAGGAACTGCCTTTCAGTGTGCTGTTAGTACTACCCACTGCCTTCACACATTTGTCAATGGTAGTTCCTGCTCACCCCTATCTCCTGTCCAACTTGGTGGAAGACATGGAGCAAGTAATCAACAATACATTTCTGCTGCTGCTCCTTCTCGTGGGATGAATGTGCATGCATTGCAGTATGCAACTGGTGAGAATCTCAGATAAATGGACTCAGACCTTTCTCACAAGTCAGAGAGAGGTGGCTAGGACAGTAGCTGATCCACTGTTGTTCCATGACACAGGAGACTGCTGGTGTTGTGACCGTGTCTGTGGTTGGACTACTGCTTCTTGACCTGTAGAACTGGGCTGGAGTGTTGGGACCACATCATCTTGGAAACTTGGGATAACCACCAGTAGCTACAGAACTTCAAAATGAGGAAGATGTTCCTGGATAACTGAGATGCTGGCCCCAAACCCACAATAGCAGAACCCTCCATTCTGTAGACCCATGCTAGTGCAGAAACAGGTGGCTATTGCCTTCTGGAAGCTGGTACCGCTGTACAGCTTTTAGTCAGTCACAAACCACTTCAGGAAGTCAACTGTCAGGCTCATGATGGTGCAGGTCCGCCAAACTATCAACACTCATCAACCCACAGGTGGTTGAAATTGTAGCTGGGTTCCAGAGAATGGGGTTTCTGAATCTGCACTGGAGACCACCCAGGGCACCCATATCCCCATACTTTGCGCACCAAGAGGAACAAGTGATTACATCATTAAAATAAGTTACAACTCTCTCATTCTTCAAGACTTAGTGAGTCACAAAGGCAGGTTAATGAAGACTGTCAGACACAGGAAAGGTGATGATGCCAGGGTCCTGTACTTGAAGAGGGGAGTAAGGGACTTCATTCCCTAGAAAGGACATAGTTCTATAGGTCATCTCCATGCCCACTTATTCTGGGAGACCAAGCCTACTTACTTCTACTCTTGCTAAGGAAATCCTACCCCAGCATCAATGACCCAGCAAAATGGGAATTCAACGTCAAGCTAAGCAGCTGCAGGATGGCAATGGAGCTTTCTTTTGAATGGCAGAAGGCTCATTAGCCAGGCCTGTACACCTGCCTGGATGCCACCGTGGCCAACACCATAAGGATTATTGTGGCACACTGAGAGTTTCATAACATTTGTGAGACTAAAGGTGACTAATCTGTGAGGGCGTGTGCACAGGACAGAAGTAGCTTGCAAAGCAGTTACAGACAGCTTGATCAAGTGAACATTCACACTGGTGCTGGATCACAGCAGGCCAGGAAATCTTAGAACAACCGGTGACCTCATCCTAATCCCAAATAAGGCATCTGTGACATTGTCTGATTAAAACAGAATTATGCAAACCATTGTTGCTACCATTGCTATATAATTGTAGCAAATCTTCTGCTAAATATAACTCATGGCCAGAAAGGATTAAACAGCTTGCAGGCTGAGTGACCCAGAGCCAACCTTTAAAGTCACGTTAGAAGGTATGCGAATTGTAATTAGGCCCATTCATGCTAAATAGGCTAGAACTTTGAAATGTCTGTCACTATAGCTACTAATTCAGAGATCAAAATGGATATTAAGATTTAGATGAATCTTGGGTGAAATAATGTCATTGTCTACATGTGTCTGAAGTTTGTGATAGACCACCTAATGGATACGTTGCCCTATGTTAATTTGTGTAACTAGTTACTGGTGATGTTTAGAAAATAGGTTACATCAGAAGCCTATTGTTTACCCAGGACTTTGTGGTCAAATGGATGCTAGAACAATGTATAAAAAGACCCTTGTCATCAGATCTTCTTGATGCTTCATGGAGGGAAAGCGTAAGCCACAAGGTTGGGATCCCAGTGCTTACAGGTCCACCCTGAATAGATATTGGACCATAACTATGAACTAAGTTCTAAAAACTCTTCACAACTTCAAAGCTCACCATCTCTGCTATGAATCCGAACCTCAAGAATTGAACTCCTGTCTATATGTATATTGATCTTTAATCGATCTTTTGTTTAGACAATTTTAGTTTAGTTAAGAATTGGCTGTAAACATGTATTTGGGTAAGATCCAAAATATTCAATAACCTGGGAAGTAATGTGTCTTATCTTTTGGAATTGGTAGAACCTTTTCTTTTATATAATTTTCAGAAATCATATTTGACTTGGTACCTGAATGGAGGCCTGAAATTGGGTTGCTTTAAGGGAACTTTGGTGTTGGTTTTTGGGCAACCAGTGAGGTAATAAAGAAGATGCTTTATGCTGGCTTGGTAAATCGAAGCATTGGAATATACACCAGCTTTTGGGGGGGAACGTCTGCCCCCATCCTTTGCCATTCACCCTACTTGAGTGACTTTGGCTGGCCCCACTGGGACCCCCATCACACACCTTGCAGCTCCTGTAGCAAACACACACTCAGGTTTCAATGCAGTTTAATTCCCCTCCCACCAATGGTCTTTAGTCACTCATTTAATTAAGCACTCGTTACAGGTAATTGGGGCAGGGCACCTCCTCTGGTATAACTTCTGTAAAATTGTACTCGTTGCAGCAAAGCCACAACCTAAAGTCAGGCACTCTTGTTGTGTCAGTGTTCACAACTGTTAACCTAACCCCAGTTTAGGGGGAATACCGAAGGCTTGTAGGACCTTCAGAACAGCTGACGAAGGGCTTTTACAACTGGTTTTGACAAATATTCCCTACACCCCCTCATAATAGCACTTACTGTCTTTTAACTATGGGTAAATCCATCATTCAAAGGGGTCATGGTTTTCAGGGGGTGGGGGAGCCATACTAGCACTGTTAACTAGGTAGTAGCAAAGTTACTTTGCTTTGTTTTTCCTGTTCTCAAACCTATAGGTAATTATGAACTGAAAAAGAAAAGGGTTGATATAGTAGTTTATTTCCCTGAACAGTACACTTTCCACATGTCTCCAGCTTACTGTGTTATTTTCACATTTACCTGTTGGAAGGGAGAGAGAACTACTTCATTTTCTGCCCCAGGGAGTTATGCAACTCCAGGCACCAATTGGTGGAGCCCAAAGCCAAAGAAATGGGGACAAAATAAATTTACTCTTTCATTACAGCCTGAATGAAGCATTCATACATAAAGAAAGGAAAAAACATTTCAATTAGTAACTCAACCTTTTTTTAAAACAGCAATTGTGAAAAAGAAAGAACAGATCAGACTCCCCAAAGAACTTTAATGCCTATGACCATGTGTCCTTGTTTCTCCCTCCCAGAGGGAATGGAGGGCCCTTCCCCCAGACAGTGGGCAAAAATGGCTGCAAGAAGTAGCCTGGGGGGACAATAGGGGCATCGCCTATGGAGTTTGTGGGCCAGACATGCTGGCTGTCAGACACCATCTCAGGCTAATTGTTCCCCTCCTGTACCATCACAGGGCTCCCCTGGGAGAAGTTTCAAGGGGTTAGTGCAGGTTCTGCTGAGAATGGGGGCCAGGGTTGGATCCTCAACCTCATAGCACCCTGGGGCGCACATACAGGAGGAGGAGTCAGTTCCCCATTACTGGCAGTAGCTATTGCAGCACATGGGACTCTAGTCCTTTCCACCACTGGTACCAGGGACTGCTTCAGGGCATGTGCCCAGGCCCTTTAAAGTAACCTCTTGTTCTATCACGTGACCTGCTCCAGGAACCAGATAATTGAGTCTTGCCTCTGGAGGAGGAAACATTCCTCCTGCTTAGTAACTTTATCACAGGGTCTACTTACAACAAGCAATGCCTCCTGCTGGTCATCATGGGTCATACCAGCTTGCACTCTTCCTCTAGTGTTTTCTCCTATCTTGTCTTGCTCTGCTGCCCCACTCACTCCAGAGTCTGCAGCTTCCTCTCTGTGGCTTGGCTTCCAGTGAGGTCACTAAAGTCCTCCCCTTCCAGGGAATTCAATCTTTCCAGATCTGCTATCTAGCTGTGGCCTCCAATGCCCTGCACCACTCCCCAGTGGTTGGGAGGGGAATCCAGGCCCACCCTCTACAGTGGGTTCTACTGGGGGACCTTTTAACAAGCAGCCACAATCCCTGTATAGTCCTGCTGCTGTTTCCCTAGACTTCTCTCCTCTCTGGGTTTATGCATGCCCTCCACTCAGGGAGTGACTACAGCTTCTTCCCTAAAGCATGCCACAGCAACCCCCCTCCCTGTAGCCAGCTACCTGGCTTTATACTGGCTCTGCCTGTTCCTGCACAGGTGAACATGTCCTTATTTAGCTGCCTCCAGCCTAAATCTCCCCTGCTTGCGGCCTAATTAGCTGATTGGGCCAACCTGGCCTAATTCATCTCTTGCACGGCTAGTCTACAGAGTTCACCGCATCATAAACCCCTTCCTCCTTTTCTCTCAAAGGGAAATTGCTCTTAGCACCTTCTGTTAATGCAAATAAACAGTCCTCAGTGTCCTTCTCGATCTGTCCTTATGTCCCTGGGCTGTTAGCTCCTGGGCAGAATTGGGGAGGGGTTCACCCTCCTCAGCCTGAGGTCCTGCCAAGTCAGTCACAAAAGCAGCATTATATTGTTTTTTTCCCCTTGGAAAGTGGGTAAGAAATCCTCCTACATAACATAACTTTGCTGTTGAAAGCCACAATAGAGATACTTGTCACCATGTCAGGAGTGTGATTGTTTCATTTACCTTATTTCCCAGACAAATTTTGCAGCCCCTGAGAAAGAAACACCTGCTGAAAATGGTAGGGGGCATGAACTAATAGTTTTTTAAAAAAAAAATAATATCTATAGTGTGTGAAGCTGGGGGGTGCATTTATATCAGGGCCAATGTTAATAGTTCCCAATCTCTTCTGTTAGAGCTGGCCATCAACTGGAGAACATAGCAGTTCTGAAAGTAACAGACTGGAAAAGTGTTGTGGCTTTCCAGTCCTGTTATGGGGATCCAGCAATCTATGCTACAGTAGTTTGTGCCCCTTGATACCCCTCTACATATTGCTGAATGGAGGGGTTTGGTGAGCTCTGAAGGTGGACCAAGCTGGATTTGTGATGCCACTGAACCTTAAGAATGAGCTGGAGTTTCTGCTGCAGTAGAAGTTTGCAGACCTAGGTTTACAGGATAGGAAGGCAATCCAAATGGAAATAGAATATAGTCTAAGCTAGCAGACAGACTGCATTTGAACGACTGCAAATGCCCACCTGTCCCTGCAGCATCCATAATTCCAGCCCCTTCATTCAGTGACGAGCAGAGAAAGAAGGGGGTGGAGGGAGGGAAGTCACACAGAAAATATACTTTGTTCCATGAACTTTCTAGTCAAGAACCCACAGCAAAGGGACACCACACTGTGTTTGTGCAGCTGCTGAAGCAGTTTCCCCATCTTTACCCCTTTCTCTCAGCTTGTGCGGCATGGCTCCGAGCATGGAGACCTTGGAAGCCAGGGACCAGGAATGCTTGAAAACGTACTGTAACAGATGGCTGCTGCATTCCTCAAAGAAGCAAAGGTTCCCCTTCCTACATATAACCAGCTGTGATGCTAACTCCACACCCCTTCTGCACAACTCCCCATTTCTAGGGGGAGGATGTTACCGAAGTTAAAGTCTGTGATCTTGAAAGCAGCGGAACACAACTGAAACTCTGGAGAACCATTAATCTTGTACAAGAGTCCCATCCCCCAGCCATACCTTTCTACCTCCTCCCTGGCTGACAGCCTGTTGGCAGACACTCACAGAGCCAGGGGCACTATGATAGTTCTGCCAAAAGCTTTTTAGTGATTCATGGTAATTCAACAAAATGTTGGATTTACAGTTGTGTCTTTGTTATGGACCATTTTTTGGGGGGGAAGGAGGAAGTGGGTGGCCTTCCAGCCCTGGAGAAAGAAGGAGGAAGAGTATAAGTTTAACTTATTAGCCTCAGATTCTGGTTCCTGTGGAGTCTCAGAGTCCTCCTCTGGTTCATCAGAAGGGGTTTGCTGAGCCAGCTCCTGTGTGTAGAGGTCAGAATAACTCGCTTCACTTCCTCCATGTCTTACAGAGCCATCTCCTCTTTGGTCCCTGCTGCCACCTCGCCTTGGCCCTCCTCTTCATGCTGTTGGGTGATGAGGCAGTGGGGTTGAGGAAGGGTTGTTAGTTACTTCAGGCTTAGCACTTAGGCTAAAGAGCACCCAGTCCAGCTCCTTGAAGAAGGGGCATGTTGCATTACCACTCCTAGAGCACCTGCTAGAGTCTTTTGCCTTCCAATACTGGAGCCTGAGGTGCTTTACTGGTTCCCTGCGCTGAGCTGGAGTCCAGTGAATGACTGCCTGTGCCAGCCTCTTCAAGGATGCCTCGTAAAGATGGATGTTCCTGGTGATGTGGGAGAAGTCATGGAGGACAGTGAACTCCAGTAACACACTGGTGAGTGCCTGGGTGTGCTTGGCTGACCAGGTCACAGCTTTCAGATCAGGTTCTATGGTCATATGTACTGGTGAAAAGAATACAGTGGAAAATAGCTTTTAAGGACATGGTACATATCCTTTAGCTCCATCCACACTACAAAATGGCACGGGTACAGGGCTGTGTCACAGCCTGAGGCATGCTAGAGTATTCTTTCTCTGCACAACCTGAAACCTGTGCTTCTAGGGTTTAGATGTGGATTGTAGTGTAGGTTCTGGCACAACCCTGGGCATGGACCCATGTCCAGTTGAGAATGTAGAAGTAGCCATAGTGATAACAAGCATTAATAACAGCATCTTTATTCTGAAGTAATGTGAAGCTGTTAATAGGTTGTGCTGTAACTTTACCATGACCAGGGAAGATTAATTCCAATGGAAATACTGAGACAGATTCTAAGGTCTCGGGACAAAATGTAAAACTGATACAAAGCTATGCCTGTAGATTTTAATGAAGGTGGTTTTATTAAAGCCTTTAAGACCTACTGTATAAGCTATAAATTTTCTAAGAGCTGCATGGAAATTAGGCACAAGCAATTCCTTTCTGCTTTAATGGTAATCATGTGACTAAATCCTGTGCAGCTCTGAAAAATGTATGCAGGCCTGTTATGCAGAACAGAGTACCCACTACATAGAGGTGCTTTTGAGAAGTGAGGAACTTTGCATAATACTGAATAAATACATTTCTAATACCCTACAACAGAATTGGAAACATTTATTCCGACTCACAGATAGACAGAAATCCTACTCTGTATATCTGAGGAAGTCACAGAGGGCTCTTTACTGAGATCTGATCTGTACAGACATAGCACTAAAATGTGGAACACACACACAAATCTGGAGAGGCTAGCAGCTGCAGCAGCTGTCCCTCAGGAATGGAGCTGTCCTCCAAAAGATGCAGAACCTCTTGCAACTTAATTCTTGAATGTATCAGTAAACAATGTATCCGGCAGCGAGTTCCACTAAATTCTTGTGTTTAGTTTTAAAGGGTTTTACGACACTTAATAGCAACAAGTGTTTCATGGGTCTTTACATTTAATTTTAAATTAAAAGGTTTTGTTTGGATTAAGACATCCGCGGCACTGCAGGGAACTCAAGTATTTCAGTGTTGTGCTAGTGTGTAAGAAGTAGTAAGTGAACCAGAGTGGGGAAAAAAGTGAAACTGAGTATGCTATTTTTATTGTCCAAACTAAGGCTGGTAATTTTTCTGAAAACACAGGTTAGTTTAAGAATGTGCTAAAATTCATTTCTGAACAAAATTCAAAGTTTTTACTTAGTCATGAGAAACTCCCTCTCCTTTTTTTTAACCCAGTAGTAAAATGACTCATTTCATTTTTGCCACTGAGGGAGGAGGAAGGGAAGGAGAATTGAAAAGTGAGAGAAAGAAGGAAAAAAAAGCCATACCTTCTTACTTTTTTCACCCCAACTAGAAAAGATTTCCTCTGGGTTTCTCACATTTTTACTCCTCCATCTCCCCCCCCCTCCAGTGAGCAAAGAAAAAAAAAAGAAAGAAAGAAAAAGTCGGGAAAAGCCCAAACTGGAAAATTAAAGGTTTCAAAATTAAATGACTTTTTTTCAAAATGAAACAAAAATTTTCATTTCTTAAACACTTGAAATATTTTTCTTGAAATAATGAATATGAAAATCTGATATGCCAACAAAAACTGCTTTCTTTCAAATATTTTTGTAGCCTCCCCTCTTAAAAAAGTCCAGGCACCTTCACATACTCTCTGAATTCAACATTTTTAAACCTGGGTGCCTAAAGTTAGGCTCCTACACCCTATTTTATGTGCCTGGGCGGCCGATCACCTGCATCTTTTAAATATGGATTTATTGCTTCAGAAATAAAATGCAGTCATATTTATAAATGCTAAGTCTTAGGCTATTGTTTGGTTCTCTTATAACCACAAGCTGCTTTGATGCACAAGAAAGATACTTGATTAATGAATACTACACACAGTTAATGCTCCTCTTGACTTGAAAATGGTGAAAAAAAATACTAAAAATGGCTTTCGCCTTATATACCAGTTACTAGTAGAGAAGGTAGAAGTTTCTCATTTGAAATATTTGTTTCCCAGTGAAAAATGACAGATCAAGATGGAAATTTCTGCAGAAAATGTCAATTTTCTACTATGCTTTTGTTGAACATTTAAAAACTGATTTTTTTTTTAAAAAAAGGCAATTGAAAGGCCATTCAAGTAAAGTTTCAAGGGTTTCAGTTTTCAAAAACAAAAAAAACCCCTTAAATTCCATAGACATGTTGGCAGACAAGTGAAAGCATTTTTGGATTCGTTTAAAAAAAAAAAAAGTGTGTGGGGGGAACAATCTTCTTACCTAGTCTAGGTATTAGTAGAGATGGACCCAAGTAATGAATTTCAGAATCAAAACTGGACGCAAATCCAAGCTTCTTCAAACTTCAGGGATGTTGACAATCAATGATACAATTAAGACTATTATATAGATATGCTACAGATGATCCAGATTTAATCCTGAAATTCCCCATAATTTAAGTGGGTTCTAATGAGCTGTTCCTGATCAGGCTCATTTCTAAATACTTTCTACTATCTAAAACTAGCATAGGTGGAGTCTTCTTCCCTGTACTTGCTGGGACTAAGCTATACACATGTGGTTTCTAAAATGCATACCAATACCCAGGGATAATCATGTCTTATTTCCTGAGGGACATCAGATCTATAAATCAATTAATGGTTTCATTTATCGCTACATTTAGTCTGCTCATTCCTGATAACATACTAGAATGTATAATCCACACAGTTCGATAGTTTCTAACCTGTTAATACATAGATATAGATTTCTAAATTGTTCTGAAACTCACATGAGGGAAGAGAACTGAGTATGAGGTGGATTTTCAGACATGTGGCATGCCTCAGTGAAATGACTGGCATGTCACACAAGATTTGAAAGAGGCATGATGATACCACACATGATAAACCAGATTGTGTTTTCCTTTTCGTTACACTGGGTCATGCCACACAATGGTGCAACCTCCACTACAAAATCCTGTACAGACACACAGCTGCATTACCATGCTCAGGTGCATAGCTTTGCTGGGGTGTAAGCAATTTGAGATTGCAGGGAATCAGCTCAGCTCTGTGAACTGGAGAGAAATAGTTATAATTTGCTAACTACTGAAATATATACATTTACCTTAAGTGCATTTACAAATTCAATAAGCATTTTAAAATATTTAAGTAAAGCTATTGAAATCATCTGGCTAATTTGTATGTTTGCTACTGTCCTCTGCTGGATGGAATCAGAAGCTATCTACTGTAGGTCATAGGCCCTTTAACTTGGAGATTGTCTTCCAGCTCAGTATAGGGGCATACATTTTAACAGTTCACCCTGCTGTTGCTATGAAATTCTGAATGGCCCTGGCATAACTCAAAGGGCAATTATGATAACCATGGATTTAGAATATTATTACATTAAAGCTAAAAATTATTGGGGAGAGAAATCAAGGGGAAGAGAAAACAAAAAGAAGTGGAAGATAAAAACTTACCAAATCTCCTGTTCTGTCAACACATTGGGCCAGATAAGTAGCTGGTGCAAATCAGTGTAGCTCCATTGACTATTTACATCAGTTAAGGATCTGACATGATTTCTACTCTTAGAAATACTTAGGAGTAATTTGCACTGGGGAACTGTCAGGAACTAGTCTTTGTGAGAATACAGCCATTAATGCAGCTTTTGCATTATGTATGTGTATGGATTTTTTAAATGTTTGTTTGAAACTTTATCTAAATGAAATTTGCTGCAGGATAACTTTTTAAAAAAATGTTGTTCTTTGTTAGACAAAGAACCCTGTTCCTTCATATCTTAGGAGGAGTCACACAAAGGGAAGAAGCCCCCTCTGGCAGACTGTAGGAGATCTGATAAGGGATCTTTGGTGTCTGGCCAGAGTTTCTTGCTGACCACAATCCATGAGGATGGGCCCTGCAGGTCACAGGAAATCCTAAGAATGGAGTCAAAGGTGCAGGAATGTTTCTTCTTATAAGTCAATAGACTTAGTCTATTGAAAATGCATGGTTGTAGATTTGCACTGTACTGCTGGGGACAATGAAGAAATGTGACATTTCAAAGCTGGTGTAGAAATATTCCAGGCAAAGCAATGTCCTTAACTTCCAGAAAGCCATAATACGTAAATGTGTCTTATGACAGATTTCTTAAAATACTTGGTTTAAAGCCGAAGAAATGCATTTCATTCCTTTGAAAACAAAGAGAAAGAAACACTAAATGGGTGCCTAGTACCTTTAAGGCACACACGTACATTGGAGACAGTGCAGAGCTGTACTGTCCTGGGGTAACTGAGGTAAGGATTGCGCCTTGGGGAAGTACAGTGCATAACATTATGCAGGGCAGATACACAGCACACACTGGCAAAGATGGGGATGGGGGAGGGGAAGAACAGCCCATTTCTCCCACAACTCTCAAGTAGAGGGAACAATGATGTCTTTCTTTTCCCCCTCCCACAGTGTCCATGGTGAACAGGTCGTGATGGAGGGAAGGGGAGGCCAGTTCCAGCCCCCAAAAGTGAAGCTGTGTGCAATAACTGCAGCAGGCTCAGCCCTCACTTCTCCCGTGGAGCACTTAGCAACTGATAAGATGAAGAGCAGAGGAAGCCAGCAGTGGGTGCTGGAGGGAAAAGTCTGGTTTCCCTCCTGCTAGCTGCACTCACAGAGGGAGGAAGAGCCCCCATCTTGCTGACCTGGAGCACATGGGAGAGAGCAGAGGGAGCTGGTTGGCATCTCTCCAAACAAGCAGGAAAGTACAGCTGGGAGAGAGACAGATAACCCCTGTTGGGGAGAAAGGACCCAAGGGTGATACACTGCAGCCACTCTTCCTATGATTTAAATACCCTTGTATCAGGTGCTAGTTTGGACTAGGGCAATGGTTCTCAAGCTAGGTCCGCCGCTTGTTCAGCGAAAGCCCCTGGCGGCCCGGGCCGGTTTGTTTACCTGCTGCGTCCACAGGTTCGGCCAATCGTGGCTCCCACTGGCTGCGGTTCGACGCTCCAGGCCGGTGGGGGCTGTGGGAAGCGGCATGGGCTGAGGGATGTGCTGGCCGCCCTTCCCGCAGCCCCCTTTGGCTTGGAGAGACAGACTGCGGCCAGTGGGAGCCACGATTGGCCGAATCTGTGGACACGGCAGATAAACAAACCGGCCAGTTGTACAGCACTGGGGTATAGAGGGGTACAGAAATGAACAGTGGGGGACAGTACTATTTATTTGCATTACCACTGCAGCTAGGAGCCCCTGTCGTGCACCAGGACCTCACAGTGATAGGTGCTGGAGGGGATACCAGGGGACACAGCATTAATCACACACACACACTTTTAGGATATAACTGTAGGATGTGGTGCTCTTGGAGGGCATTCAGGAACAGGGAAACAGAACTCGTGCATAGAGTCAAATTCTTGTCCTCACAAGTTTCATTCCCTCCCAACTTTTGTTGTTAGGTGTAACATCCTTTAGGATGGTGTAGCTGGCTCTACCAGCTATGACTGGCCTGCTCCTTGTGGACGATGGCCATCACTGTCTTCTCCCAACCATTTTGGATCACTGGGCTCCCACCTTATGACTTGGGGGTTGCACTCCCTGCACCTTTTAGAGCGCACAGATTAAAGTTACATCTTGCTTAAGGGAGAAGAAAAGCATACTTTACCCATACCCCCAATCTCTTGCCCATTGAGTCTAGACAAAGTCACAATCTGGCCCTAAATCAGGGATGTCAACACTAATAAATGTAATTAAAGATACAGTATAAACTCAGGTTTCAGAGTAGCTGCTGTGTTAGTCTGTATTCTCAGAAAGAAAAGGAGTACTTGTGGCACCTTAGAGACTAACAAATTTATTTGAGCATAAGCTTTCGTGAGCTACAGCTCACTTCATTGGATGCATCCGATGAAGTGAGCTGTAGCTCACGAAAGCTTATGCACAAATAAATTTGTTAGTCTCTAAGGTGCCACAAGTACTCCTTTTCTTTTTACAATATAAAGTGTTACTAAACTGGGCAGAAAACAGTTTTCCCATCACATGAGAGTCAAGCTTTTAACCCCTCCCATCCCAAATTGGGATGAAAAGTTGAATCCCTGGCGTCGTCATGAACTGAAAACACAGAAAAAATTCAGATCAAAATACTTTGTTTTGGTAATTTCAAAACATACAGTTAAAAAATTAAAATAAAGGCTGAAAACAAACTTAAATTTCAAAAACCAGATTTTTGTTTTGAAAGTGTCAAAACAGGACATTTCATACAATCTCAAAATACATTCTGTTCCAAAATGGGGAAGTTTGTCAAAGCTGACCCTTCGCCACAATGTTTCATTTTTTGACATACTGGCATTTTCTGATGCAAAACCTTCTGTCAAAAGTTTCCTCGACCAGCTCCAGGAACTAGTGTAATAAACACTTTGCTCTTATTGTCTTACCTGATGGCCTCAGGGTGCTTACTAAATATTAAATCATTAAGCTTTATAACACTGAAGGGAAGTACAGGAGGTGAGTATTATTATTCCCATTTTACAGGCCATTAAACTAAGGCAATTGGCTTGAGGCTAAAAGACTTTATCTAGACCACTATGTGGTTGAACTGGAAATGGAAACACATGTTCCTGACTCCTACTTCCTTATTCTACCCACGGATAGACATTGTTTTGTTTCTCACTGACAGTGATGATAAAAATAAGGAATTACATATGCTTGACCAATTTTCATAACAGTTTTATGAGTGTCTTGAGACTGTGCTCATTTGTACCATGTGAATGTCTGTTTTCATTTTCCTTTCATGGTATGTCTGCTTGGAAATATCCATCCAGTTTGCTATTGAAAATATACAGGGTATTGTTCCCAGTGACAGCTTCTTTATATTAACGTGGAAAGTTTCCCCACAGTGTTCAAATTGCTATATACTCCTTCAGTTTTGTGACACCTACGAGAAGGGGGGGGGGGGAGAGTATAGTGTGCTCTATTCAGCTTCTTATAGAGCACCCAAGACTGATATCTGAACTTTTCATAGGGCTAAACAACCATCAAGGTGAGTTATTTGAACAAAGTTTCCTCTCTGTTCTGTGCCCCGTCAAGCTTTGTACATGAGATTTGTGTGTTCTTGAGATGCTAATAGATTCCGAGTTGCTATGAAGAAAGTAAAATCAGAGAAATACAGTTTTCAGTGAGACCTGAAAGTGAGTGAATTGTGTGTCACTTCCATTCAATGGGAGTTAATTCCCAAGTTTTGGGCCCAGAATTGAGACTGCTTATGTTGTGCATTCGCCAGCAGCGCCTTTGAGGTAGAGAGTTCCAATGTCCCAGGGAGTACTGCTGTCTAGAGCAGTTGAAAGTCTCATAGGATGCAGCATTCTGATTTTAGTGTATTGAAAGTTTCACAAATATTTGGCATATTACAATAGTTCTTATAGGATTTCTCTTACGGGATGGATAAATTGCCTGCAACCAAAAGAAAATCTTAACATGTATATAAATACTGGTTTCTGGGCAGCATTTAGCCAAGTATGAACATGGGTTTCAAAATATGGGCAGAATTCCTTTATTTGTGACCTTTTTTGTGTGACTGATTCCCTATCACTTCACTATAGTTGAACTCTTCACAGGGTATTCAGCTCATACAGAGCTAAAGAGAAATCTCTGCTAGCCTACCAGTCCCATACTGGAAGCTGTTAGATAATTGTGTTAGCACAGTCTGCTTATTCTAACATTCAGGAAAGATGCTGCCACTTACAATGCCCGAAGAGCTGCCTCTTCCTCCATAATTTCAACTGTTAGTGCTGCTGCGCAGACGAGATTGATAGAGCACAGTATAGATTTTTACTTGCCAGAAAGAGGAAAATCAATTTCCAGCCACATAAGATGGAACTAAGAGCAGGAGGTCACTAATATTACCAGCTGCTCTATGGCATTGTAGTCTTAAGAAGCAGCCCTACGTGACAGACAAGAGTGTGGAACAGGATCTTGCACCACAATAGGATGCAGAAAACTTTAAGAAGAACGCTGGGAAACTGATGAATAAGCGGACTAGGAAGCGAGGTCCCAGTTTTCAAAGAATCTTCGGCCAGATTCTCTGCACATGTAAATTGATGCAGCTCTGTTGAAGGTCCAGGCCAGTTTACACTTGTAGTCGAGTTGGCCCCTCATGCAGGCGGTAGAGCTTGTAGGTGTGTACTCTTCTCTGCATGCAGGAGGGATCATTGTAATGGCGCCCAAACATTTGGGTGTAAACTTAGCTAGTTTGAACATCAGAGCAGAAGAGTCTAGTGCCCAGGTCTGGGCACAAATACATTTTGTTTGTGTGCAAAACACTGAGTTTGAGAATTGGCTTCTGTTAGCCATCCTGGTACAGTAGGCTGCTGGGACAGCTGGAGGTCCAAATGGCACGTGACTTTTTGTAGCAAGAAATACTGAAATGGGGCCCAGGCAGCTTGCACTGCAGTATGAGTGGAAGTAAATGGTCTGAGAGAGAGAGCTTTGACCCACTATATACTGTAGCAATGGAGAGATGTTGCAAGTCTTGGGCTGCAGTAGCCCATTCTTGTTAAAATGCATTTTCCAATGAATAACGGGGACTAGGAGTTACTGGGTCTGGGAATGGTGGGCCAGGAGGAGCCTTTGTACCTGTCTGGATTAAACCAGATAGGCCTTTAAGGTTTCCAGAGAGTATGCCATGCCAGAATAAAGTCAAAATTTTGCATTTGTGGGCAAACCAAGCTACTTTGCCATTAAAGGTGGCTGTCTTGTGTGGTTGCTAAGTGTCTAAGTTAGGGTTACCAAATTTCTAATTGGTAATTATTCTAAATTCTATTCTAATTCTAAACCTAAGACTCTTGCCCCGCCCCTTCCCTGCCTGTTCCCTGAGGGCCTGCCCTTTCTTTAAGGCCCCACCCCCATTCACTCAGATTCCCTCCATCTGTTGCTCACTCTCCCCCACCCTCATTCACTTTCACTGGGCTGGGTTGGGGTGCGGGCGGGGTTGAGGGCTCCAGTTGGAGGTACAGGCTCCAGGGTGGGGCCAGAAATGAGGGGTTTAGGCTCCAGGCTGGGGCAGGGGCTTGGGGTGCAGGAGGGCATGTGGGCTCTGGGATGGAGTTTTGGTGTGAAAGGGGGTTCCGACCTGGGGAAGAGGGTTGGGCGGGCAGGTGGGGTTTCCAACCTGGGGCAGGGAGTTTGGGGTGCAGGCTCTGGCTGGGTGGCATTTACCTCAGGCATCTCCCAGTCAGTGATGTAGAGGAGCAAAGGCAGGCTCCCTGCCTTCCCTGGCTCTACGCTGCTCCCAGAAGTTGCCAGCATATCCAGCTCCTAGGCAGAGGTGCGGCCAGGCGGCTCTGCATGGTGTGCTGCCCACGTCTGCAGGTGCCACCCCCGCAGCTCCCATTGGCCATGGTTCCTGACCAATGGGAGCTGGTGCTCGAGACGTGGGCAGCACACGGAGCGTCCCTAGCTGGCCCTGTGCCTAGGGGCCATAGGGACATGCTGGCTACTTCTGGGAGCTGCATGGAGCCAGGGCAGGCAGGGAGCTTGCCTTTGCCCTGCTGACTGGACTTTTAATGGCCTGGTCAGCAGTGCTGACCGGAGCTGCCATGCTCCCTTTTCAACTGGGTGTTCCAGTTGAAAACAGAATGCCTGGCAACCCTAGTTTTAGCAAAAGCAGCCTGCAGGCAAGTAAGGGCTATGTGAAGTTTGAGGAGTGTGCACAGATCTTAGGCATTTGCTTTCACTAGTGTATCCAAGTGATTGTCCAGTGTTCACAGCTTGCATGCTAATGAGGCTGGCCACCAAAGCCTGCCTGGCCATGTCCACAAGTGCCACATTAACATATGCTAATCGGTCAGTAATATGCACAGTGTCCTGGTGCATATCCCAAAACACCTACTGTAAAGATGACTGGATGAATCAGTACAGTGATATTGTCACTACACTGTTTCAATGGACTTCACTGATGATGATGGAGAGAGGCCAGGAGGAGATCACACAAATGAAAGGAATCAAGCTCCTTATAGAGAAAGCGGTGGTGCCTGAATCAAGGCTCCTGGGAGATGAATAGTGGTTGGAAGATAGTTATGTGAAGAGGTGATACCTAGCAGGATCAGTGCCATCAGAGGATACAGGAGGACAGTGAAGGAAATAAGAGTCCCACCACTTCTCCTTATTGTGCAAAGGTCAGCTGCCATTGTATAAGGGCAGCTAAAGGAGGGCCAGCTAGCCAAAAGAACAGGAGTTGTCTGGACAAGAAGCATGGGAGACACTGACCATGCAACATTGCAGATGTGGGAAGGGTGTTCTGGATACCATATGGAGGAGTACCCAGAGACAACACAACTATAACATGTACCTCAGATTCTCTTTTGAGCTATAGTGTATGGTCCAGTGGAGGGCTTTTAGTAGATCACTTCCATGAGTGACTTCTCACTTGATCCATCTCTAATTTTTATATACACACACACACAGGCCTGGGTATGACTCATGCAATTCTGAATAAATATAGATTGCAGCACCTATCCCACAAACAACCAAGTCCATTTCTGCATACTTATGCTTTGGCATGCACACTCAGCATAAATCTAGCAACTCCCTCTGAGGTGGCCATCCATGGCCATCCCCTAGAGCAGTGGTTTTCAAACTCTTTTTCTGGCAACCCAGTTGAAGAAAATTGTTAATGCCCATGACCCATTGGAGCTGAGGATGAGGGGTTTGTGGTGTGGCAGGGACTCAGGGCTGCAGCAGGGGGTTGGGGTGCAGGAGGGGGTCAGGGCTCTCAGGTGGGGCCAGGGATGAGGGGTTCAGGGTGCAGGCGGGGCTCTGGGTTAGGGGGAGGGGGTGCTCAGGGATGGGGGAGGGGATTGGGGCATGGGCTTACCCCAGGCAGCTCCCAGTCAGTGGCACAGTGTCAGTGCTAAGGCAAGCTTCCTGCCTGTCCTGGCACCACAAACTGTGCTGTGCCCTGGAAGCAGCCAGCAGCAGGTCCAGCTTCTAGGTGGAGGCATGCAAGTGCCTCCATGCGGCTCTTGCCCACAGGCACCAACCATCCCAGCTCCCATTGGTTGGTTCCCGGCCAATGGGATGCAGAGCCAGTGCGCGGAGCCCTGTAACCCCCTGCCTAGGAGCCGGACTGGATGCTTAATAGCCCAGTTGACGGTGCTGATCAGAGCTGTTGCGACCCAGTTCCTTCCATTCTGCAACCCACTACTGGGTCGTGACCCTCAATTTGAAAACCACAGTCCTAGAGCAAGTGTTCAAATGGGTTTCACTTACATGGCTATTTGTGTGCCTGCACACTTTCAAACAGTAGCTCTGATTTTGATTTTCAAAATGGATACAAAGAAGTGCAACATATTGTACAGCAATGTAGGTACAAAAGGAAACAAACTCCTCAGGGGCAGATTCTGATACTCAGTTTGAGCAAGGGTAGTACCTCACTCTGAAAAAAGCTCCCTTGGCTTCAGAAGGGCTACTCATGGAAAAAAGTAACATTGCATGTAAGAGGTTTCAGAACCTGGCTTTACGTAAATTCTTGGTGCATAAAATAAAACTGTGGGGATATCACAGTTGAATTTGGGCAGGTTATGTTTCATTGAAAACATTTTGCCCAGATCTAGGGCTCGCAGCATTAGATTGCTGAAATGTAAACAAATGCAGATGTCCAACTAATAAAGTGAAACAGGTTTTTCTGGGAAAAAAGTCCCCAATTTCACTTTTCTAGGAAGTGAAGTCACAAAAGTAACACAAAAAGCTAACTGAAACACTTATTTGGTTTAAATGCATTTGTTCCAGTATTTAGACAAGTTGAAAGAGAGACATATCTACTAAACAGCTATTCTGCCTTGAATGATCCCCTCTTGGGTCAAATTTTCAGCGCTGCAATACACAGGCAATGAAGCAAAGAATGGATTCAAATTGTTTTTAAATTAATCAGATTCACAGTTAAAAAGCACCCTCAGTTAGGTTAAATGTCAGTTTCTCATCTTCAGATTCAAGTAATTTAACTTACTGTAACTGACCTTTTTGATTATAACTCCCAGTTAAAACTAGGAGAAAATGACAATATAAAAATGGAAAATGGATTTTAGTATTGACAGTGTGGTAATTAAATGTAAAAGACGGGATTTGAAGAAGTTAATTAATCTTTTCACTACCTCCATAGTAGGCCATTAGATTTGTGGGTTCATATTACTCTTAATGGACATGAACTCACTACTGTAAGGGACTGAGCCAAGAAAGGGACCTGTGTTTAGAAACTATATTAAGGGCTGGATCCAGAGCCCACTGACATCACAGAAAGTCTACAATTGGTTTCAGTGGGCTTTGGATCTGGCTGTTAATACACATAAGAAAAATAGTTACGGTAAAAATGAACTGGAATAAAACTGGTAAAAAACATCCAAATAGCTATAAGTTTCCCTTTCTCCTTCCAATAACAGAAGGACTCTTGTTCACAATAAATGCTTTTCTTTGGGGATAAAGAATTAGGTACTGCTGTTGTAGGGTGCCTTTGAACAGCTGTACAAAGATTGTGTCCCTCCTGTGTTCTCATGAGAGAAGGGCCATTGCAATCTGGTCCACTTACTATTTCACATAATACAATTAGCACCTGGATGCTGACAGATTTTTATCTCAGTTTATAGAAAAATATTGGCCTTGCTTCCACACGTGAACTAGGGCGTGTTGGAAAATATGCTCTGTGCTCACCGGCAGTCCAGAAGCTGGTGAATGTGGTTTGTGCCTAGAATTAACCATGTCTCTTAAAGCTGAGCAGATGAGCAGTGTCAGTGAAGTTGGGGACTCTATCCACACGCTCTGGTTCAGTGGTTGGCAACCTCTCAAAGAGCCACATTTTTGTTTTTGTCTTTGACCAAAATATTTTGGTAGCTGCATCACAAGCGAAGCTACTTGTAAAGTTAGAATTTATCAACTACTACTAATAAAATATATTACAGTTATTACTACTCACTAATACTTTTGCCGTTCGAATTTGAACATGAACATGAACAGGAGGGGGCTCTGGAAGGACAGGGCATGGGGTCTGGGAGGGAGTTTGGGTGCAGGAGGGGGTTCTGATCTGGGGCAGGGGGTGTGAGGTGCAGGCTCTGGCAGGGAGGTGTTTACCACAGGCAGCTCCCAGCCGGTGTCGCAGCAGGGCTCAGCAGGTTGCCTGCCTGCTCTGGCCCCATGCCACTCCCAGAAGTGGCTGGCTGGTCTCTGCATGCTGCCTCTGCCCCCAGCACTGTCCTCGCAGGTTCCTGGCCAATGGGAGCTGTGGGGGTGGTGCTTGCGGGTGCAGGCAGCGAATGGAGACCTGCTGCCCCCCTCCCACCAAGGGGCACACAGAGACATGCCAGCAGCCAGCCACTTCGGGGAGCTGCTGGCCAGGAGCCGCCTCTGGTAAGTGCCTCCCAGCCAGAGCCTGCATCTCTGACCCCCTCAAAAAACGGCTGCCTGCAAGGGGCCACCCAAACAGCCACATGGGGCTCCAAAGCCACATGTTGCCAACCCCTGCTCTGATGGATAAGGCTCAGTGCTATGCAGGATCATGCTAGCATGGCTTGATCCTGCTCCCATTTAGAGTCACTGTCATTGACTCAAAGGGGCAGGATGAGATGCTTACTATGCAAACAGTCAGTGGGACCGCTAGACAATTGAGGTGCTAGAGGAGCACTCAAGGAAGACAAGGCCACTTTGGAGAAGCTAAACTGAATTATTTGCATTGATCTTCACTGTGGAAGATGTGAAGGAGATTCCCACACCTGAGCTATTCTTTTAAAGTGACAAGGAACTGTCCCAGATTGAGGTTTTGGAACAAATTGATACATTAAACAGTAATAAGTCACCAGGACCAGATAGCATGCACTCAAGAGTTCTGAAGAAACTCAGGCATAAGGCATAGGTCAATCTGTGATGGATCCTGTGTTTCCTACTCAGGCAAAACTTCCATTGACTTCACTGGGAAGTAAGCATAAAGTAGAACTGAATAAGACTAGGATTGAGCCATGTCATTATCTCAACTTTCCACACTGAAACATGCCATTGTAACATTTTAATTGGCATCATGTGTCAATCTTCTATCAGCCACTGAACAGGTCTTCCTGGAGCGTTCACCACTTGTTCCTGACTTTTCATAGATTTAATGAAATCCTCTCAACCAAATAATGACATTAGCACTACAAATAAACCGAGTGATTTAATTACACTTTACAGATTTTATTTTGGCTTTCATTCTTATTACAATCAAAGGACTACATACATTTAGGAAACAAAGCCAGCTTTATCTGCAAGATGCTAATGATTTATAAAAGTAAAATGAATCTGTGCTTTAAAAGGTGTGGACTGAAAAGTGAAACAGGTCTTTCTGGGAGAAAAAATTAAAAACGATTTTGAAAAAATCTGTATTAATAAAAATCTAAAAATACTAGATCACTAAAATCTATCCTAACAGTTTGCAAAGAGCAAAAGAATATAGGGCCTTATCTAAAACCCACTGAAATTAATAGTAGACATTTTATTGACCACTGCATTTGGGCTCAGGCTTATGGTGCCCAGTAGTTCTCCACAAGACCTATACCTAGATGGAACCCTCTGAGCAGATCTCCCTCTCCCACCTCCCCAGCTTTCCCTCCCTTGCCCCAAATCCAACTGTGGGTGTGGGGGCTCTCCACAGGTCTCGGGATTCATTGGGAGGGGAGGAAGTGGGCAATGGGCAAACTAGGGAAAGGAGTTAGCATCATTCCTCCCTCAGACATGGCATCATCCACTAATAATCATGAATAAATCCAGCCTTGGGCTGCATCATCATTATATGGCCTCTCTCCTTAATGGCAGGCTGGATGGCAGCTACTGGCTGCAGAAGCCCTGTGGTGATAGTTTCTCTCAAGGGATAAACATTTGAGAAATACCAGGAAGTAAAAAGGAAAAAAGAAAAAGAGTCTGAAGGGCAGATTGTTAGGAGAGACATGAAGCGCTGGCTGCCGTTACAGAATAGCTTGGTATCACTATGTTGAATAAAAACAGTTTAATTCTGTCAACTTTGTGCCCTCTCTTTACTGCAGCCCAGCAGAATCCACATCAATCATGACTGCAGTGGTTTAGCAAGAGAGTAAAGAGTGTGATTAAATGAAAGCCCAAAGCAGCAGATATAACACACTGAGAAGACTGGATCTAAGTACTATACTCAGACCACTGGAAAAGATGGGTTTCTAGATAAAAAGTCTGACTGAAGCATGCAAAGACTAAGCAATAAATGAAACGGTGTATAGAACTAACTGTAGGGCCAGGGAAAAAAAAACAAGGACGAGGAGTCTTTGTGCCAAGGCCAGGGGAAACAAAATGAAAACAAAGCTCTTCCCATTAGCTGACTGGGGGAGGAAAATATGAGAAGTGAATGAGACACTATTTCCATGGATAGTGCCACAAACACTACAATAACTGAGCCCTGTGACCCTAAAAAAAATGAGTCAGTACAAAGGTCTCCCGCTTTCCTCTTATTTAATTGAACATGAAACCAAGATGTAGGAGAAAGGATAGATGCATTTATCAGAGCTGAGAGCTTTACTGTTCATGCACAACTCTGCGACATAAAACAAGAATAAAAGATCAGTCAGAATTGTTTATGGCACAACTGATTCAGGTTTAATATCTATTACAAGGTTGGCCAACTCTGGAGAAATACCTCCAAGTAACAAGAGCAATGTAGAACGAGATGAGAGGAATTGAAAGCCCTAGTGCAGTGCAGAAACATGGGGGTAAACCAAGTGAACCTCAGAGGAAGACACAAAATGGACAGAGCATGGTTCACTGTACTGCAACATGAGACGAAAGAAAGGTGCCAAATGTATGGCCAACTTCCCACCATCACCCCAGGAAGAAAAATGAGTAAATTATTTCAGTGACTGATATGGGTGACAGATATGAAGTAATCCTGGCTGTGACCCTAGCAAGCGCAAAGTCCCACAACCCTGCTAACTAGATCAACAAGTTCACTTCCAGTTGCACTGTGAAACAGCTACCAGATAATACCAGTAACAACATTAAACAGCAACACCAGACTGGAAAAAATGTGAGCAAGGAGCAGGGTCAGGAGGTAAATGCATAGTTACAGAGAAACCCACAAAACAAGAAATTAGATCACCTGTAGTTTGCAGTTGTTGGCATGGAGGCATTCTACATAGTGCTGAATAGAGAGGCATTACAGGCAATGGAGTTCATTATGGTCCAGTACTTCTCTCACACACAATGGTGTTTGGACATTCATTAATGTTTGTAAAGTGCTTTGAGGTGGCTAGATGAAAAGTATTATGAAAATTAAAGTAATAGCTTGTAGGCTAGTTGGGAACCTAGAGACCATTTCTGAACTTATACAGTGGAGTATACTTTGTTAGAGAAACAAGTTTTCCATGCAGCAAAATAAAATATTTTTTTTAAAAATAGTGAATCTCTCTTTTCAGTGGCCACATATTACAAGTCAAATTATTTCTTACCAAGAATAAACTTCTTGAAAATGCCATTAAAAGACAAAATGAATGCCAGATCTGTAATGTTTGGTTGGTGGTCTCAGGACAAAGTCAAGGGATAATATTTTAATTAAAGTTAGTCATAACTTATTCCACTGAATGAAATTGTATGTCCTCCTGAAACTCTTGTTTTGAATAGTCCTGTCAAGAGAACAATTTATGTAAATACTACTCAACCTAAGTACTAAGTCTTGTAGAAATCTGGCCCTCTAGATCTAAGCAATGAGAACAAGGGTTCAGACTGCAATGGCCTTCTCAATTGATAATATGGAAATTGGATTTGTTTGCATAACTCATGATGTATCATATTGGAAAAGTGTGTATGCTGGTAATTGTGCATGGTCAATTTTATACAAGATTTTTGATCTGATGGATTAATATACAGGATATTTAGGATGTAGGGAAATGCTAATTGGTCACAATCATGAAAATCAACAGAATTGAAGCCACTGTTCAATTTCAGCAATCTATATGTACTACAGACCCAACACATCTCTGTTAAGATATGCAAACTCAACCAACTCCCATGACATCACCTGAGTAAGGTGAGCAGGATTTGTGTTCTACAAGTAACACGACCTAGAGAAAAAAAGATACAGTGGGGCCCAAATATTCCCCTCAGCCAGTAGGAGTGGTGCAAATGACAGGATAGTTGGGTACAGCGAGAAGGGCAAATTTACAACATAGTAGGTGTGGTAAGAGAAGATTTCAAAAATAAAAATCAAGGGTATGGTTTAGAAGTAATGATATGACAAAGTTAACGATCAGTGGAAGTCTAATTTGGGGAAGATGAGAGTTATGCCAGAGGATCCTCCTCCTTATAATTTAGTGTGGCATCAGTATGTAGGTTTTAAACACCCCTTCCCCCCTGCCCCCCCCCAAAAAAAACCCCCACAAACAAACCCCTCTGCTTCTAATCAATTTTTCTTGTTGACATTTCCATGTTTTATACTTTAGTCCCATCACTACTTCTGCCTGGTATCCTGTCTCCTATAGGTTTCAATCTGTCTTTAGCTACCCTGCATATTGAAAATGTTTCCTAAAGTGCATAATAAAATTTTACATGCAGTCAATTTCTGGCACTACTTCTGTATTTTATTGAGAAGCCTGAAGAAATTAACACCCATTTTCACATAATTGATCAATTATGAATGATTGTCAGAAATATACATAGTAAAAATCTTACTGGACAATTTTTGGAATGTAAATAAATGCAACATGTACCTATGTGATGGGACACAGGAAGAGAGAAGGGAACAAAGGAATATAAAAGCTTCTAATCTTTTTAGTCTATTGCACAGCAAACTATTTCTTCCTTATTTCAGATTGAGGTGTGTGTGTATATATATATATATATATATATCTTATTATTAATATATATGTAATCAACCCATCTACTAAATCAAAAACATCCTATCATTATCACTATACCTTTTCAAGAAATTCTTCCAAGAAGGTTGCCTCCTTCAATAGGACCAAAAGATTATTTGAGTTTTTTCCAGAAGAATGAACTTTGTGATTTTATAGTATCTTTTCATTGACTTTCTTTTACTGAATCCCAGCAAAAATATATAGGCTAACATAATTTAAGGGGCAGTAAGAGGATTATGCCAGACTTTAAAGATGTCCTGGTGGCTTGTCAGCTGGTATTGGTTTTCTGTCTCTTGGGTGCAGTGGAGTGTGTAATGCATTCTGATGGGAAGATAGATGTGAGAGTTTGATGTATTGACACAGCACTAATAACCCCATCACACTCAAAGATTAATGGTATATAGAGCTTTGTGCGTGCAGTCCTCATTCATCATGTACCTGGTTAACTGGAAAAAAAGGAAGTACAGTAGAACCTCAGGGTTACAAACACCTCAGGAATGGAGGTTGTTCGTAACCCTGAAATATTCATAACTCTGAACAAAATGTTATGGTTGCTCTTTCAAGTTTAGAACTAAACATGGACTTAAAACAGCTTTGAAATGTTACTATGCAGAAGAAAAATGCTGCTTTTAACCATCTTAATTTAAATGAAACAAGCACAGAAACAGTTTCCTTACCTTGTCAAATCTCTTTTCCCCCCCAAACATTCCCTTTATTTTTTTAGTAATTTATGTTTAACACAGTACTGTACTGTATTTACTTTGTTTTTGTCTCTGCTGCTGCCTGATTGCATACTTCTGGTTCCAAATGAGATGTGGAGTTCACCACTCAGTTTGTAACTCTGGTGTTTGTAACTCTGAGGTTCCACTGTACAACTTCCTTTATAAAAGACCCAGCCTTATTAATCTAATTGTTGGTGTTATAGTCACCACAGGTAAAGAGGATCCCAAGTATCCTACAGTTTAATGTTGTGCCTTAATATTATTCCCCAATTCAGCACCTGAAGGAATGTATCTCTGTCCTGTTTCAAGCACTCATTTTTGCACTGCAGAACTGTACTTTCCAAAATATCTGAAAACAGCTATTTTTAAAATGCCCAGAACAGCAGATAACATCTGTGGGAACTTGGACTGAGTCAACCAGTTGAGGGAGTTAGCTGGTCTCAAATGACCCTACCACAGAATTCCATAAAGCCAATGAGTTATGCTCCATGCCCCAGTACTACTGGAAAGTGTTAACACATAGGGGGAAGTTCAACCCATTGCAGATTACCCACACAAGGCCCTGTGAGCCTCTTTCACCCCTCACTAAATCCTTAATACAAGGCTGAAAAAGGGAGTGAACTTCACTCTCGGAGGTGGGGGAGAAAGGGACACTCTAGCTCTTAATCTAATGGGGTAATGAATGACACATTCCAGCGGGCAAACAGCAGAGTCTGCAGTGACTAAGGATCGTTAATAGCTACAGTGCTGATTAGTAGACTAACAACCACTGTGGATACTGGGGATGTATTAGGCCCTTTAGCAGCACAAATTGTAAGGATTTATAGATTCATGGGGCAAAATCCTGGCACACTGCAACCAGTGGCAGAACTCCCATTGAATTATACAGGGCCAAGATTTTACACATAGATTTTAAGGCCAGGAGGGACCACTGTGGTCATATAGTCTGATGCACAGGCCATAGAAATTTCACCCAGTAATTTCTGCATCCAACACAATAACTTCTGGTTGACCAAGAACACATTTTATAGAAAGACATCCAACCCCAATTTAAAGCCTCCAAGAGATGGAGAATCCACCACATCCCTTGACAATCTGTTCCAGTGCTTAATAACCCTCATTGTTTTAAAATCAGCACCTTTATTTCAATTCAAGTCTGTGTAGCTTCAACTTCCAGTTTGTCTGCCAAATTAGAGAGCTCTTTAGCACCAGAGAGGGCTCTAGTACACTGTATAGCTAACAATGAACAGTGATCATGTCACCCCTTAACCTTTTCTTTGCTAGAGTAATAGGGTAAATACAGTGAGTTTCTTAAATCCTTGCCTCAAATCAGTCTTTCAGGGCTATTTTAAGCTCCCCATAAGCATCCAGCTTTTGGTAAGTCTATTGGGCATTACCATTATTCATTTATTTATAGAGTGCTGTCATTTGATGATCAGCTAGGGGAATAATTGGAAGGACAGTGACATTACTGTGACGTTACACCCAATATTCTTCATAGAAATATGGTTATGATATGAATATGGCATAACTAAGATATACTTTATGCAAGATGGCTCATGTAAGGTATCATTGGAAAGGTTATAAGTTACTGTATGTAATTATCAAATTTGTATGCATGTATCATTTCTGTATCTAAAGTTAGGAATATGGACTATGTAACAATTACAACTGGGTGTGTATTTGGGAGACACCCACCAGACAACAGGCCATCAGCCTTGATGGGCCGTTAGGAAGAAACAACAAGACTGTGAAGATACTAATCTTTCTCTTTCCTGAGAGTTGTCCTGGGACATAGTTGTGACACTACTAGGTCAGGTAGTCCTGTCACCTGACACTAAACACTATCTTGGACTTCTAGTAATTTTCCACTAACAGGAGGGGGACGTCAACTTTGGGAAACAAAAGGTTCCAGTCTCATGTAAACCATATTTAAGGCTGGGGAGGAAGGCAAACAGAGCTCTCCTGAATTGCCTACCCAAGAAGACAGACTGCTGAAAGTACCTGAAGGGACAAAGGGGTGAGTCCAGACTGAGACAGGGGTCCAGTCTGTAGCAAAAACAACTGGAACTCTAAGCTACAGAAACTCTGCAACTTGCCTAAAATAACATTTAAGGTGAGTAATTTCTTCTTGAAACCAGTCTCTTTAAGATCTTAAGCTTAGTATGCATGTTTTGTTTTATTTGCTCAGTAATCTGCTTTGTTCTGTTTGCTATCCCTTATAATCACTTAAAATCTGCCTTTTATAGTTGTAAAATTTGTTTTGTTTATTATTAAACCCAGTTTGTGCAAATTCTAAATGGTGGGGGGCAAGCAGTGCACATCTCTCTTCACATTGAGGGAGAGGGTGAATTTTTAGGAGCTTGCACTGTGCAGATCTTACTATACAGTGCAAGCCAATATACCTTTGGATCTGCACTCCAAGGGAGGTGGGCACTCCAGTGCTGGGGCAAGTCCCTTAAACTTAGTCTTCCCAGAGCTGATCTCAGTGACGGTGTCTTTCTGAAGCTGGGTGTGGCCCTGCCTATGTGTGTACTAGACAAGTCTTAAGAGGCTGGCTCAGGAAGACAGGATAAAGGGGGCCCAGGCTGGTGGAACAGGTGAGCTCAGTGGTATCCCAGTACATCAAGTAGCACCTTAAAGGGGGGCAACCTGTCACAATGACCATTAACGACTTTTCATTTGACAAATGCCAGAAGCTTGACAGAGTTTTACAAGGTATCTAAATCCTGGCCAAGTCAGGCACCAAATGACATACATGTATGTTTGCTTTATATGGCTCAATCCCAGGTATCATGCATAACATATTGTCACTGAACCTAGAGGAGAATTGTGATCTCTCTATTGTAAATAAGTTCTCTGTGCATGTATGTGTATGTATAAGTATGCTTGCTCAGGTAGGGGGCAGGGTATGTGTGTCATCTTATGGGGTCATTTTTTTCAAATTATTTGCATCTATCCCACATCAATGCACTGAGTTTGAAGCCCATTCTCCAGGCATATGAACCCAGAGGGAGTAAACAGGTGCTGTACACCTTGACTCAGGGTCTGAGTAGATCATACAGGCCATAAGTAGGGGTCTTACTCCTCTTTATACCACTGTGGAGGAGTGCTGTCCAAGTCACTCTCTAGCCCCCTGATATTTTATTATGATGCAGCTTTAACTAGAAAAAAAAACAGGAATGGAAGTACTGGTGCAGTAATCTCTGTGTCTGGGGCTGCCTCTACCTATTGGCAGCCATCCATAGTTGAGCAGATGTTATGATAAGTTCACTTCAGGTTTTTCCTTTGTTTAACCAGTCAACATTCAGCCCTGTACCAGCTAGTTCCTCACTAGGACTTCAGTGCTCCAGCCAAATTGTTAATAGTCTCTCCCCTCTAGAGACTAGAGGCTGAGGAAGTTAGTAACCCTAATGAACCATCAAGAGTCTCCAGCCTCTTGGTGTTCAGTTCTCTTTGTACCACAGGCCCACCCACTCCTCTGGGAAAGTCCAGGGACACCATATGAAGCAGTGGAACTGGTTTCTCTTAAACACTTCAATCCTGGAATACTTCCTACCACACTTACCATTCCTACTCACTTTCTGTAGTCCTCTTCTTCTAGAGATCCAGCTACCGAGGCAGTCTCTCATCAGTCTGTTGTTGAAGGACACAACTCACAAGAGCACCTCATCCTCTCTGGCAGACACTGTTCCTGTCTGACCTGCAACCTTTTTATCTTCCCAGCTGTTCATGGCCACCAATTAGCTCCATCCAAGGAGGCAGCTAGTCTCCCTGTTAACCCTTTAGTGGCAGGGACAGCATGGGGTCTATACACCCCATGACAATATGCAAAATTGCCATATTAATAATGCTGCTTGGACCTTAGCTTTTGCAACTCCTGGCTTGTTGTAGCTATGCACCCTTTATGCTGCAACAATGCAGACTTTTGCATTTAATTTGCTAGTTGCTTTTGCTTTCTAAAGATAAAAAGAAGGAACAAATTGCCTGTCTTTAATAATTCAAGCATGGTTCCAGTTAGGATTTGAAATTAGTCATATATTAGTGAGTGAGAAACTACAGGTTTTAGATACTGGTCCAGATCTTGGACTATTGAAAACTGGCACAGCTCCACTGAAATCAGGTATTGCATAAGTATAGGGCAAAAGAGAACACCTTATCAACTGTGTGTTTACAGCTGCATGTCTTCCCGCTTCATTTGTTTCAATAGTCTGTGTTTTGATTCAAATAATTTAATTCCTTCCTGATTAATGCCCCCTAGAGTGCCGGTTAGCCAGGACTTGACCAGGCAACTGGCATGCAAAGTATTCTCATTTGGGCATGGACAGATTGCAGGATGAAATAAGTCACTAAACTTTCTAAGGATTTACATTTTGGCCCTGATCCTGAAAAGATTCATAAATTTGGAGTCCCTTGTATTAAAATGCAAAAGTTATATATGGATGATCATAGAACTATACTGAACAATGTGGTGGACAAGAATGTTTTTTTCGGGACAATATGTATCAAGTGATTTTCCTGGGGAATATCTAGGGGGAGGTCAATGCAAATTCCCTCCTCTCCACCCAGTTGTGCAACTCCCCAGCCCTTTTAAGCTATGCCTTGAGCAAGGGACCATTGTTTGCGTATTATCAGTTTCCAGAGTCTCAGAATCAAAGATCTAAGCTGTATAAAGGAAAGACTGAACTATTCATAGGGATATTTGTTCTGAGAGAAGGCTGTTATGAACTTGGAACTACAGAAAAAACCCTTGATGGGGTCTGAAGACTTCTAACAGAGCCATTGTTGGAGTTGGCAGAAGGTGATCTCTGTTAAGCTTATTAGCATGCCTGTAGGTTCTTTTATTGTTTTAATGTTTTTCTCTGCAATTCACCTTAGGAATAAATGTGCTTGCTTATAAAGGGCTTTGTGGTAATTTACACCTGCTGGCATTTGCAGCGGTTCATAGACTTAGAAGAGAAAACAAAGCTCAGACGCTGGCCTGTTTAGGTAGGCTGGCTTGCTGGGAATATCAGAGTGTAAGCAGGGAACTGTGTAGCCTGGAAAAAAACCCTGTCAAGATGGGTCTCTACCCAAGAGAGACGATGGCTGAGGAGCCTAGAGTGGGTGCCCTTGAGTGATCACGGAGGGGGACTACAGATGTGCTTGCCCTGAATTGTGACATTTATAACTTTACTCACGTGGGTCTCCAGGTTGAACTCAACGGGACTACTCAGACAAGTAAAGTTACACACCTGCAGAAATCTTTGCAGGATCAGGGTCAAAGATTTGTAACGAAAACACAATGATGCATTTCTCAGGCTGGAAATCTCTGCACTTATGGAGTGAATAATCCTCTGAGTTTTGACTTTGAAATTTAATATCCTGTGACTGTATAATTTATTACTGACCTTAATTCTACAGGAGATTGCCCTGGAGCATGTTTGTTTCTGTGGCAGAGGTAGTTTTACCTGGACTAGTGCCAAGCCTAATGGTGTTTTAGTTTTCATTATGGTGGTCTATAAAGCTTTGAGAGTCCTAAAGATGCTAATAGAAATGAGGGCACCGACTGTCGATGTTTGCTGGTGCCTCATTTTCAAACATGAAGACTTGACTCAGCACGTCTCAGGAATGCACCACCGTAAGGCTTTTGGGGCTATTTGTAGTGTTGTGCTTACAAGCATGAGTGCTCAAACTGGGCTTGATCCAGGAAGACACTGAGCACTCTTAGCCTCAGTCAGCAAAGCATTTAAGGATGTGCTTCACTGTGATTCCAACCTATGCTTAAAGTCAAGCCTGCCCATAAGTGCTTTGCTGGATCTGGCACAGAGTGCTCATTCAGCACCTTGCAGGAGCGAGGGCAGAAACAAGAGGCATAAACATGAAATTTCATTTTGGGCTACAATGACAAAGCCCTTCAGGCCTGATCCTCCTTCCATTGAAATCAATGACAAAACCCACATCAACATCAGCGGTGCAGGATCAGTCTCATAGTGAGAGGAAGCAGATAGCCGCAGCACTGCCCTAGAAGGTTCTCAGGGAAGATATAATGTGACTGCTGAAATAACAATTACCTCTGCTCCCCTTTGCTCCAAGAGAGTAGTAGTCATTTCCTGTGAAACTGACAATATACAGACTGCAGACAAATACACTAAGAAAATAAACTGAAACCGAGAGAAATATTTTTCTCTTATTCCTTTCAGGGATAGTTCACTTAGGTACTGCTTGTAATAGGGTGGAAAAAATTCACATATACACACACACACACACACACACACACAAAAGACTCCTTCCTTTCCAGTCATGCTTTCATAGGAGCAAGGATTATATTTCTTATGTTACTTACGCTGTTGTAAGAGTGATGCAACTATTGACTTCACTGGACTCCTGATTTTCAGCGGTGTGAGGGAGATCAGAATTAGATCCAAAAGGTGAGGAAAATGAAAATAATCTCAGATAATTAAGCGGTTTATTGGTATCAACTTTGTAACAGTAGAATGGTCTCTGACAGAAATAAAATAGCAGCTGATGAAGGGAGAAGAGCTAAGTAAATTTTGGATTTCTTGTCATGAGAAAATATTGCACCCATAAATATTAACTGCATTTTCATATTCATGCTGTTACTTTATTGTCCAAAGTTTAGTCTTTCAATTCAACTTCCCAGGAATTGAAGGAATAGGTAAAATTTCCCTCAGTGGGTTGCAAACCTCACCATCCTTTCTCAAAACTGAGAGACATAACCTGCTCACCCCACTGTCGTAACACCGGTATTCTTCCTGCTGTAACTCGCCTCAGCAAACAGACACATTCAGGTATGTCAATGGACTCTAAGCTACAATAAAGTGCAGTTCTACACACATACAAACATACCCTTCTACAGGGGATAAAGTGGTTGAAATACAAAGGACAGCTCCTATCCACACCAGCCAAGGAAGGCATGGGGTTAGTTACCCAAACATGGAAGGGGGATGGGAGCTCCACTCTCCTCTCCCATTTACTTTATCCCTCACACCTCTGTGTGTTTTGCCCATATTCACTTCACTTTCACCAACCTTGTTGACTACTTATAGTTTACTTCTCTGTTTTGCTGTGGTGTGCAAAGATCACCACCACTGCAGTTGCAGCTTGCAGTACACAGCCACTGTCTATCCATCAATACACCCCAAAGCAATTGTCCATTATACACATCTGATTTGTGCTGATTTGCATATTGCAGGTGATATACAGTATATATGGGATAGTCTGGCAAGCCATTGACTGTTTACTAAACTGCTCTTCACTTTAAACCCCGGCCCCCCACTATACATAGCTACATTTGATTGTAAATGTAATCCACATCCTGGTACTTCAGCACTTGAAGGTAAGTTGGTAACATTCGGTACTTTACAGTTTAAGTGACACTTGGCATTTATCAGACAGCAAAGATTCCTTGGGAAATAAGTGGAAATGTATTCACCTATTAGCAAATGTTCCGAATGCTGGGATGTTATACTCATGGGGTACTCAGGGATCAAATCCTGCTCCATTTATATCAGTAGAATGGGCCATCTGAAATCAATGAACTAAATTAATCCCACGTAGAGCTCCATAGTTCTCAATGGAGTCACACAGGTGATATATTTGACTCGTTGGGATTATGTGGGTCAGTAAAGTAAGCAGTATTGTTACTTAAATGGGAATATTCACAGCATGCAGATGGAAATGACTGTTTCCCAGCCCTCAGATACCCATGCAGTCTAAGCATCGTATAACTTAGGCTATGTCTACACTACAGCTGGATTGAGACTCCGATGATTGATGCACTGGGGGTCAATTTAGCGAGTCTAGTGAAGACCCGCTAAATTGATGACAGAGCGCTCTCCGGTCGACCCTGATACTTCACCAGGAATGAGAAGAGTAAAGTAAGTGGATGGGAGAGTGTCTTCTGTCGACCCAGCATGATGTAAACACCGCAGTAAGTTGACCTAAACTACGTCGACTTCAGCTATGGCATTCACCTAGCTGGAGTGGTGTAACTTAGGTCGACTTACTGTGGTAATATAGACATAGCCTCAGTGGAGTAGGCTCTGGCTCCTGGAGAACCTGAGTTCCCTTCCAGATCTTTGTCAGGATCAAAATCAGATCACTGAATTCTATTTTTGGTGGCATCCAGATTGTGAGACACCTGATCAGCTGCTCTCTGCACAGCTCTGATCTAGCAGAAACTTCGGTGCCATGTTCAGTTCTGGATTCCATGAAAGACATTAGCAAATTTTAGGATTTTCAGAAAAGAGAAACAAAAGTGACCAGGATTGGAGAGACTGATTTATAAGGAAAGATTAAAAAGAGCAAAATAAGAACAGGTTACCTAAAATGGCAAAAAAAGTATATGGGAGCATAAAATAGTTTGCAGATATTTGTAAGGAGCAAATAACTAATTTTTTACACCAGCTGGAGAATAGAGGGATAACTAGGTCTGGGGGGATAGAGGGATAACTAGTTGAAAGTAGCTGAATTTTGAGTTTAATTAAGTAATTTTTTGATAAAACCCATATCCCCACATTTTTTGTCTACATGATTAATGATGACCTAGTAGGTCTCCACAGATATAGGCCAGAGCCACTAATCTCATATTTATTTCCAGGTGTTAAACCTGCCATAGTTTGAAATATTTTATGTTGGCTCCTGGGTCCACATTTGCGCTTTCATTCTCCCCAGAAAAGCTGTTATGAAGAGGACTGTAAGCACATGTCCTCACCTCTCAGGCATCCTCTTGTGCCTAGATGTGGCATTCCACAAGGTCCTCATCTCTGGGATCCCCTACTGGGTTGTCCCTAAGACTTGAATCTTCTCCTGACTCCCCTTCTAGGTGTTCTGTGAATTGGCCCTCTGGCTAGGTCAGATAAAAGTCTAAAACCATTTTGGAGTAACACAAATATGTCCAACAGATCTTCAAACTAATAACTCTTCTGCTCCTTTCAGCATTCAGTGTAATTCCCTTATTGACTCTACCTCCAGGCTTCCCCTACAGGAGCCTAACCTGCTTCTGTAGTGTTCACCTCCATTATTACCTACTGGGTTGAACCCTAGAGAGCCCTATCACCTCTACAGTCTCTCTAACTGAGCTCCCACACTCTACTTATAAGACCTAGCCTTACCTTCTCTGGCCAGGAGGCAATTAGTTAGGTGCAGAGTATGACTAATTGGGGCTCTTTGCCTTGCAGATGATGCAGTTTAAGCACTATCACAGAGCGGGTTTTGGTTTGAATCTATTACTAGTTTTTCATCCCTAGTGTACTGTATGTGATCCTATTATATACAATATTTATATGACAGATTTACTGCTATTGAAATGGAGGCAATTTTCAAAAGGCCAGAGGTTGTCTTATGAAACAAGTAAATTACTCTATTTAAAAAAAATCTACTAAAAACACTGAATCCTACAAAGTAGGTAGACCCTCATGCCCACACTGTGACTCTATGAGCACATTGTATCAGCCTTCACAAATAAGTTTGCAGGACTGGGAATTTAGTGATCTGCAGGTCCAGGAGAAAGTCAACTACAGCATAGAATTAGATCAGTACTAACGCTGGTTGTAAAATTTCCATTGTAAAATTCTTTTTCAAGAGAAAATTGTGCATGGAAAGTGTCTGCTTTCTGACAAAAAAAAATCATATTTTCAAGAAAAACTGTAAAACAAGAAGTTTTAGCCAAAATGTGTCAGATTTCAGGTAAAAGTTTTAATCTGCGGAAAACTGGAAAAAAAACGGGTGGTTTTATTATACATATATATATATATATATATATATATACACACACACATTACGGCTGTCAAGCGATTAAAAAATTAATCTCGATTAATTGCGCAATTAAAAAAAATTAATCGTATGATTAATTGCACTGTTAAACAGTAACAGAATACCATTTATTTAAATAGTTTTAGATATTTTATACATTTTCAAATATATTGATTTCAATTACACACGTAGAATACAAAGTGTACAATGCTCACTTTATATTTATTTTTGATTACAAATATTTGCACTGTAAAAAACAAAAGTAAGAGTTTTTTTCAGTTCACCTAATACAAGTACTGTAGTGCAATCTCTATCCTGAAAGTTGAACTGACAAATGTAGAATTATGTACAAAAAAACCCTGCATTCAAAAATAAAACAATGTAAAACTTTAGATCCTACAAGTCCACTCAGTCCTACTTCTTGTTCAGCCATTCGCTCAGACAAACAAGTTTGTTTACATTTGCAGGAGATAATGCTGCTTGCTTCTTGTTTACAATATCACCTGAAAGTGAGAACAGGCATTCACATGGCATTGTTGTAGCCAGCATCGCAAAATATTTATGTGCCAGATGCACTAAAGATTCATATGTCCCTTCATGCTTCAACCATCATTCCAGAGGACATGCATCCATGCTGATAACAGGGTCTGCTCAATAACCATCCAAAGCAGTGTGGATCAAAGCATGTTCATTTTCATCATCTGAGTCAGATGCCACCAACAGAAGGTTGCTTTTCTCTTTTGGTGGTTCGGGTTCCATAGTTTCTGCATTGGAGTGTTGCTCTTTTAAGGCTTCTGAAAGCATGCTCCACACCTCGTCCCTCTCAGATTTTGGAAGGCACTTCATATTCTGAAACCTTGGGTCAAGTCCTGTAGCTATCTTTAGAAATCTCACATTGGTATCTTCTGTGTGTTTTGTCAAATCTGCAGTGAAAATATTCTTAAAATGAATATGTGCTGGGCACCAACCAAGACTGCTATAACATGAAATATATGGCAGAATGTGGGTAAAACAGAGTAGGAGACATATAATTCTCCCCCAAAGAGTTCAGCCACTAATTTAATTAACACATTATTTTTTTAAATGAGCATCACCAGCATGGAAGCATGTCCTCTGGAATGGTAACCGAAGCATAAAGGGACATACGAATGTTTAGCATATCTGGCACATAAATACCTTGTGATGCCGGCTACAAAAGTGCCATGCAAATGCCTATTCTCACTTTAAGGTGACACTGTAAATAAGAAGTGGGCAGCATTATCTCCTGTAAATGTAAACAAATTTGTTTGTCTTAGCAATTGGCTGAACAAGAAGTAGGACTGAGTGGACTTGTAGGCTCTAAAGTTGTACATTGTTTTATTTTTGAGTACATTTATGTAACAAAAAATGTACAATTTTTAAATCACACTTTCACCATAAAGAGATTGCTCTACAGTACTTGTATGAAGTGAATTGAAAATACAATTTCTTTTGTTTGCCATTTTTACAGTGCAAATATTTGTAATAAAAATAATACTATAAAGTGAGCACTCAACTTTGTATACTGTGTTGTAATTGAAATTAATATATTTGAAAATGTAGAAAAACATGCAAAAATATTTAATAAATTTCAATTGGTATTTTATTGTTTAACAGTGCTATTATAACTATGATTAATCACAATTAATTTTTTTAATCACGATTAATTTTTTTGAGTTAATCAGATTAGTTAACTGTGATTAATCGGCAGCCCTAAGATACATATATACACACACAAATATATATATATATATATATACACACACACACACACACATTGGTGGTAACAAAACAAAAATACACATTTTCCAACCAGCTTTAATTAATAGATTTCTAATTAGCCTTTGAATTGTAGCTAGGGTTCCAACACAGAGAACCTGTGTATTCTATTATAAAATAGATCTTTTCTTTCAGCAGATTACTAAATCAAAATTTATTTATTTAAAAATAAAAAGTATCTTGCTCTGACTGAAAAAAGTGAATTAAAAGTGTTAGGCAAATAGACAGACCATATGGCCAGTATCAACCATGTTATTTAGGCTTCTCATGTCTACAGTACAAATCATTGGTGCAATTCCTCACTCATGACAAATCTCTGTTCATTCACAGTCCACTTCTACCCCATCTGCTCCATCACACTGGTTAGCACAGACACTGAATATGCTGTATGGCTGGATAAGCTAGCATAGATCTCTCTGTGTGTGAAGTGCAGAGTATTTATTAATGAAATGGTCAATGTGGGGCTTGTAGTATGTGAGATGTGCTCAGACTTGCTATTGCATGCTGTCTGAGCTTGATTGCGGAAGTGTTTTGACCCACGAGAGAAGTATGAAAACACATAAGTTTGCAGTTACTGCAGCCAACAACTGTTAATGACATTCAAGGTGGTGAGTGGTCTGCAACTGCAGCAGATGAGAAACCAGCTATTTACCCCTGGAGTACTGCATTAGACAGGCGGCAGACACTGAAGTCCTTAAATATGAAACAAAGTGTAAAACCATGACTTGCAATTAGGATTGTAACCAGCATGGATTGTATTTGGCAGAAGGACAAGTAGTGGAGACAGTTTTCATTTTCTTGAATCTCAGTAATTATATAACACTCCTATCAGAGACTGTTCTGGCTGAAAATTCTACTAAATAACTTCAGTTCTTTTTATCCAAGGATCTTGAACTACTTTCTAAACACTAGTCAAGCTCCACAACTTCTCTGCGAGGTATACGAGTGTCATTATATCTACTAAGAAAGGAAGATAGAAAATAACCGTGTGGGTTTGGTGGGGCTACCACCCTTTTGGCAGGTGGCAACAGTCCTGCTTTCCTTTTTAAAAGAGACTTTCTATGAACATTGCAATAATTACTTAGGACCTGGTTACTCCTATTGAAGTCAATTGCAAAGCCTAATGGCTAGATCCTGCCCAGAAGCCACCTTTAACCACTGGTGGATCCAGTATCTCCATGATGCCCAATAGCGATTCTTGTGACAAAGAATTGTCATAGCAGCTGTTCCTTTCTTCTTTGTAGTTCCTTGGTGTATGGGGGTGTGGCTAGAGAAAAAAGCGGGGGGCATGTTCATCCTTATGCCCCAAAGTCCATGGCCGCTTGGGCTGCTGGCAGCTGGCATAGATTAACGCAGTCTCAAGGGTGTTCTAAGGTACACCTGGGAGAAGCTCAGCACTAGGATGACCACATGATCAACACAAAGATTGTTTAAAACCATCTTTGCTACCATTTAACTCCTTGGCTACAGCTGAGGCTCAGGGCAAGCAGAACTGGGTGCTTCACTACCATATTCACAAACAATGGTGTATATGGAAATCATCTAACAGGATAGCTGTCTACCAAAAGCAGATAGATTTATAGAGTAGGTAGTTATCACTCAAGTTGTTAGGATTTTGAACATTAATAATTAAGAAATCAATTTACAGTTTTTAAAATTCAAGGATTTAACATGTACAGCGCAACCTCATTTATATAACGTGTTCCAGGGACATTAGCAACATTGAGATAAACAAAGCCTTGAATGACCAGGGAAGCAGCAGGATGCTTACTATTTATTTGTAGAGATAAAAGTATACATGATATTATAGAGAGATGCAGCATGGTCTAGTGCATTTTGCTCTGGGCTGGGAACTAGGAACAGCTGAGTCCCTGCTTGAACTCTGATGTTCTCTGTGACCTTGGGCAAGTCACTCAGTCTCTGTACCTCAATTTGCCCCATGTGTAAAATGAGGGGAATAACTTAACTTATATAGGGGCTGGGAGGTTTAATATTACTGACTATCTTATGGTGCACCCCACAGAAAGGGTAATGATTATGTCCAGCATGTCCCTGCATCCAAAGGGTTTACAGTCTAATTTAGACAAATATGATGTTTTTGTAGCAGGCATTGGGGAATTGATTACCCTACCTCTAGAGGAGCTTTTCAAGGATTAAAGTGTGTTTTAAGAAAGGATTTGAAGGAGGACAAGGGTGTTGTTTGCCTCAAGAGAAACAGAAGGCAATTTGAAATGTGTAGAGGATAATATGAAAGAAGGGAGAGAGATAGGAATAAGGACAGATTTTTACAGGGACTTCTTCCCCAAGGAATAAACACACCGATAAGTTTTTCTGCCAGTATGATCGTGGCTCAAAGGTTACAAGGTTACACTTTTCATCTGTGAACACAAAATCCTAGTCTAGATTTATGAGCAAGTGGACCCTGCCTACATCCCTGCCCTGTCACAGAGCATATAAAGAAGGGAAACAATCTCACTTCAGGTCACTGGAATCTTACTGCTCATTTGGGTCAGAGTCTGCAATAATTTAAATCGGCCAACAGACCTGCAGTGGAATGGCACACAGATCCCAAACTGAAACCACAATATGACAAAAGGCTGTCCAGGGGCCCGGGCTGAAAGAAGCAAGGAAATTTGTAAAGGAACAGTTTGCCTGGTTTGGCTGGTTGAACAGAAGCTTCATTTTCAGAAACATGATACTCTCTCACAGATTTTTAACACTTCAGCATCAGATCTTTGCAGCTTGGCCTCAATCTATTTGCAGGTTAAACTGAATCTTTTTTCACTGTCTAAATTAATACTAAATCAATCTCCCTTCAGTGCACTCCCCAGGCGCCTGGTAAGGGGCAGATATGACTAAATCCTATTAATGATCACAGTGCAAGATGTTATGATTATTGATCATGCAATATAGCTGAGGTTTAAGAAAGGAAAAAGGCTGGTTTGCACTGGACTCTGTTACAGCAAGAGAGATAATGACTTTTATAGGCAGGAGCTCCAGTGGATTCTCATCTGCTGTTACCTGTTTGACAGGGCAACTCAGTCTAAGCAGCACACTCGGGGAAGATGGATTTGCCGTTTTGCTAAGAAATTTTGAACTGTCACCCTCAGGCACTGCATAAACTTACACAAATGGTTTCCAGACACTACCCTTCGAGGATGACATTTATCATACTAATAGACCTTAACCCAGCTTTAACCCAGTCAAGAACACAGACTTTCTGGAGAAGAAGAAAAAAACAGCTTTCCTACAGCAGGATTTAACTGTCGTGCATACTGAATATATTAATACAAACATATATATGTTCATGAGAAATATTTGGGTATGTTATGTGTCCATGTTTTACTCTCTCTCTGCTTCTGTTTAGCAGAGACCCCTTAAATGAAAGACCACAGGTAACAAACATTACATATGGATAAATGCCTCTCTTTTATGGTGTCTGAAGTGGAACTGAGGCATCCAAAACCAGAGTTTAAGCCATCTATCAAACAGAAGCAAAATCAGATACTTTTCAGAGTTTAAACCACATATGTATGTGTGTGTGTGTGTGTAGACAGAGAGAGAGAGAGAATACATCAGCTGGATTTCACACAAAACTGAATATTGAAAATCCAGCTTGTTATTTGCCTTGAATAGGTACAGAATAAAATATGCTCATGTGAAGCATATATAGGTAGTAGTGCTGAGTTTTCTTCCTCTAGAATGTATATAATGGAGACTAGAAAAAAAAAATCTTAGGCTGGCTGTGCTGAATGTTTCATTTTTCTTAATGTGAACTTAAGAGGGCTGTATGAGTCTTTCCAACTTTCCTGCATTTTTCCAGGCCATTAAGTACCAGCTACAGCGGAGAGTCAGTGATGATCATGATGATTCAGAACAGGTGACAGACCGCAGCGATACTGCTGAATGGTTTTTACAGTGCCTTCAGGTAAAGCCTTTGTGCTTTAAAATAATGGCAGTTGAATTAAGTGGCATCTGAATGTGTTGTATCCCCCACTCTTGCACTTGCTTGCATTGATCAATCCTGTGGTTGAAGTGGGGCATGGATTATGTAATGCTCTTGGGCACAAACTGTTGTCTTTATTGACCTTTTAAAATTTCTACCTTCAGAGATATAAAATAAAGAACTTGTAACAGAAATGCACTCCGAGCATCAGCTATGAGAACTCAAAGATCTAGAAAGCCTCCTTTCCTACGTTTCTCTTGAACTCTAACCTGTTGATATTCTATAGCACCTATCATTGCAGTGTCTAGATAGTGCACTGTGGGCCACGTGGAAAGATCTACAACAGGGATTAGCACCACACTGGTATCCAAATGAAGCACAGGGAATACAGCTGAGGTTTAAGACCCAGGTCTGATTTACCTACACTCCTTGGACCACAGACTTCAATCTGAGCAGCATATACCCAGCTATTCATACTTCAGGATACATACACAAAGTACTAGATAGCCTTTTTAGGGGGGACCTTATAAGTCAAGACTCGTCACGGACATTAATATCCTGATTCTCATGTCCCTTGCACTAGTTTCATAGTGTTGTAACCCCATTGACTGCAGTGGAATTAATCCTGTTTTATCAGAATCAGGCCTCAAGAATCCAGCAGCACTTCTGGTGGGGGTGTGGGAGATGGCACATTTGATCTCATTTATGCTGGTGTCAGTCCAGAGTAACTAATATCTGCACTTCAATTATCCTATGTTTAAACCAGAGTACTTAGAATCGCACCCTTCAGCAAACAGAAGCATATTTCCTTTTCGATGGTACAGAAAAGGAACAGTAGGTTTCTTCAAAAGAATTAGTTCCTGCTCCAGCTACAGCATTACATATTTTTTCCACGGACGTCTTTATTTTGCCAACCATCATAATCTTTTTTTCAACATGTCCATTTTCATCCTTTTTGTCTCTCACTAGGACTATGTGGATGCAGTATATGATTCTTTAAATAGTCTACATTCTTCTTGTATAACTTGCAGTACAGGTCAGTGAAAGCAGGAAATTATTTCAAGGCAGATACAGTTCCTTAGAGGTAAATATAATCTCGGGGATTATTTATTGATTTGTTATTTGGTGTGAACTCTTTGCCTTGAAGATAGGTGATCTTGTATTTATTAAGGATGTGTAGAAAACACAGAGACATACTAGGCCATCCAATACATGTCTATGGTGAAACTCACAGCAAAAAAGGGACAAAGGCTCAGGAATCTCTGCATGGCTCACAACAAATACATACATGCTCTTTTGAGGAGGTTGCCCAGGAGAGAGGGACAGAGGGAAACACTTTCAAAAACATCCAAGTGACAGGCTTTTTAAGTCCCATTTTCAAAAGTGACTTTGGTGCTTAGGAGCCTAAGGGTTTGCCTACAATGGTACCACAGTCCGCACCAGCAGGAATGTAAAGTCTAATGCACACTAGTGTGTCACACACTAACTGGCCCATGTGGAACCCACTGGTGTACATTAGAAGTTCCCTGGTGTGTACTAATGTAGTACTCTTTGAAACGGGACAACATTAATGAGGACTAGGAAACTTTTAGGCACTGTATAGACAAACTCTGAGTTTCATTAAAAGCCAATGGGACATAGCATTTTAAGTGCATAAATCACATTTGAAAATGGAATTTAAGAGCCTTACACTTGTCTTAGAAAAGTTTACAAATAGCTTCAGAATCTTACAAAGCTGAGGGATCCATGCAGAAAGGAAACACTAACCCAGAGGTGCTGATGTCCCTCTGCTGTACTTCTCTTCCTATCCCTCATAGTATGACCTCTCTATCTAATGCTAATGTCTGTGCAATATGACCTTCCTCTGAAGGGGTGGTGGTGGGGGGAACGATAACAGGGTAAGATAGAGGGTAAGATAAAGGTATGAATATTAACTCCCCTTCATTACATTTTTACTACTACAAATAAATTTCACCCATCATAGTGAGTCCACAGATGGAACAATGCAACGACACAACAGCTGTTCATCTTTGTAATCTATGGCATTACTGAGGCGTCTATTCCCAGGGTGGGCTTCTGCTTTTCAAGCAATATGCGTGAGGCAAACAGACAGATGTACCAATTTAAGTCAGTAGTGTCCTAGTTACACCTCAATTTCCCTTTACTTAGAATTTTTTCTTTTTCAGATAGAGTGCAACAAGGTCATATATGGAAAAGTGTGACACTTTCTTCAGCATGGGTGCAAGTTTCCCTCTGTCTGAAATAGGAAGCATGCCAGAAGCTGGCACCAGCTCTGCAGGACCATTGCACTTTGCAGATGAGTGCATTGTATACAATTAAATTCAGATACAAATTCATGGTCAGGGGCCCCAGACCAGGCTCTGGAGCTGCTGATTTGCATTGGCATGTTATCACACTTCCCTTGGAAGGGCTAATTATGGAGAAGAATAACTGCTGATGCTGGAATCAAAGTTTCCAGCTTTCTCATCAAATGCTTAGCCACTGAAGCAGCTGTCCTCTCTCAGGCCAATAAAGCAGGGCTACTAAGCTGAAGAATGACTATTCCGCAGGTGATTTTCTTATATTCTTCATCGTATCCCTGTTGAGCTACCTTTCCCAACTGGGTCCCCAACATTTCTGGTTCCAGTTAGATTTGACTGACAGATTTCCAGTCTGCTCCAATTCTCCCTTGCAACTTAGCTGACATTTGCTATGTCCTGACTTGCCAACTTTAACTAGATTTCCAGGAAAATTGGAGCAGAATAGGTTGATGTTTGTGTGTTAATGTTTTGTGTCAGGGGAGTGGAGGCAAGGCCCTAGGTGTCTTGACAGACCTGATGAAAGTGTTGATTAGAGTTAAGCCAGATTCTCACAAAGTGAAGGGCAAGCACATCTACTTGTTAGTGCTTGACTACAACTATAAATAAATAATATATAATCATAGGTTAAGGATCAGGAAACAATTTTTAAAGCTTTTAGATTCTATGAAATAGGAAGAAAGCAACATCAGAATGGAAGGCGGACAGGAAGATTGACTAGGTCTGCCCTTTTTTATGTTAGCTAGTATTATATATGAACCAGAATGCTTTGTACTTCTGCTAAGCAGTATAACTATGAACTGTATTCCCAGGATGCTTTGTACTCATGCTAAGTTTTGTTGTGAGATTTACTGATAGTTCAAACATAACATTCCTAAACAGTACATACATCTTACTTCTGACATACTTTTCACATAGAAAAAACAAAGACTGGAACAGGTTAACTGTGTGCAGGTATAGTTAGTGCTACTTGTATTCTGCAGTCTAGTAACATTTGGCATGTTATTGTGTACAGTTGATATGGACCTCTTTGTACCCTTAAAAATAGGCATGAAACTAAATGAGAAAGGGGGAATACAATGTATTAATGTTCTGTCATAAACAAGTGGGGCATAAATATGAGCAGAATTGGGTTCATTACTTTGAAACAAATTGCAACTGCTGCAAGCTTGTTTGGTAATGTATGAATGTCTCAGTTTGTGATTTGTCTATGTTTAATAAACTGACTGAGCCAAGTTATCTGATGTCTTGTTAATTGATAATCTAAATGGAACCACTAATATTAAGTCATTTATACCGCATGCTACATACCCTAAAATACATACAAAAGCATTTGATACCATCCAACATCTTTGGAGGATATCGGCAGACCTGAGGATTCCATAACATCTCATCAAAAGTATCTACCACCACCAAGAGACTACAGTGTCAACAACAGTAGGCAATGGTGAGTGGTTTTCTACTGGGCAGGGTGTGAGACAAGGGTGTATGGTGCCCCAAGCTTCATTAACACATATGCAGAAATTATTATGTGACTAGCTTTGGAAGATTTTGACAAAGTGGAAAGAGCTGGGATTTCCATCACTGGACACTTCTTAACCAACCTCAGATATGTTGATGACACAACTCTTTGCTACAACAACTGATGTACAGCAACAAATGTTGGAATCTTTAAAAAACAGTTAGTGAGGAATATGGACTGTTCCTGAATGTGAAAAAACAAAATGCATGTGCATTGACACAACAAAACAGCATGCAATGATCATACTTAACAGACAAGCTGTAGAGACAGGAGATTAATTTAATTATCTGGGTAATATATGTCCAACCGAGGAGGCTGTTCCAAAGAAATTGGAAGAAGACTAGGGATGGTTCACTCAGCAATAGCCTCCATTAAGAAAGTGTGGCAAAACCATGGCATCTTGAAATGTATGAAGGTGCAACCAGTGAAAAACCGGATTTCTTCTATAGCAATTTATGGATGTCAATTGTGGGAAGTTAATGCTGCTGACTGAAAGAAAATCGAAGCTTTTGAAATGTAGTATTGGCAAAGATTCTTGCCTATCTCCTGGATAGAAAAAAAAGATGAATGCTTATGCTAGAAATATTACCAGAGAAAAACAGACCCTGATTTCAGAAATCAACAGATGCAAACGTATGTACTTTGGTCACATTGGGTGTAAAGATAGACATAACCTTGACAAAGTTATTATGGAAGCAGAGTTGGAGGATTATCATAGTAGGGGACAACCAGAGAGGAGATCAAAAGATGCTGTGTCATAAATATAAAGGGAAGCGTAACCACCTTTCTGTATACAGAACTATAAAATCCTTCCTGGCCAGAGGAAAAACCCTTTCACCTGCAAAGGGTTAAGAAGCTAAGATAACCTCACTGGTACCTGACCAAAATGATCAATGAGGAGACAAGATACTTTCAAAGCTGGACGGGGGCGGGACAAAGGGCTCTCTGTCTGTGTGATGCTTTTGCCAGGAACAGAACAGGAATGGAGTATCAGAACTTCTGTTAAATTAGTAAGTAATCTAGCTAGAAATGAGTTAGATTTCCTATTGTTAAATGGCTGGTAAAATAGTTTGTGCTGAATGGAATGTATATTCCTGTTTTTGTGTCTTTTTGTAACTTAAGGTTTTGCTGAAAGGGATTCTCTCTGTTTTGAATCTGATTACCCTGTAAGGTATTTACCACCCTGATTTTACAGAGGTGATTCTTTTACTTTTTCTTTCATTAAAATTCTTCTTTTAAGAACCTGATTGCTTTTTCATTGTTCTTAAGATCCAAGGGTTTGGGTCTGTGTTCATCAATACAAATTGGTGAGGATTTTTATCAAGCCTTCCCCAGGAAAGGGGTGTAGGGCTTGGGGGATTTTTGTGGGAAGACATCTCCACGTGGGCTCTTTCCCTGGTCTTCATTTAACACGCTTGGTGGTGGCAGCATAGAGTTCAAGGACAAGGCAAAGTTGTACCTTGAGGAAGTTTTTAACCTAAGCTGGTAACAATAAGCTTAGGGGGTCTTTCATGCAGGTCCCCACATCTGTACCCTAGAGTTCAGAGTTGGGAAGGAACCTTGACATGGTGTGCAGCAGATCACTGGGAAGTCAGCTCTTGAATGCTCCAGGTTAGCGATGGATTGTGAAGGCTTCATAAAATTCTGCTCTGCTGTCACGGATATTCAGACACAAATAAATGAATGTACTTACTTATATATACACCCTTAATACTTGCCTCTCTTCTCTTTGAAGTAAAGAGTAATAACACAACTATGACAGACTGTGATTAGATCCATAACTATAATTTTTGTAAAGCATTCTACTAATTTGCTTGCAGTGTCTAAATCAGTGGTTCTTAACCTTTACTGCAGCCTGCACCCCTTTGGTTCTCAAAATGTTCTCGCACCCCTGATGAAAAATAGTTGAAGTAGGTCAGTTCTTTAAACCTAGATATATTTTTGTTTGTATATTACAGTATTAATGTTATACATTTAACGATTAAATACATAGGTTTGATGAAACAAAGTAGTTGTACTTACATGCCTGTACTTAATTTGTATTTATGATGATTTACCTTCTAAAAAAAAAAGCTGGCATGTCTTACACCCCCGGAAAAGGGCATCTCACGCCCCCAGAGGGTACGTGCACCCCAGGTTAAGAACCACTGGTCTAGATCATTTCTAACTTACATTCATGCATGTTTGTTTTTGCATTTAACTAGCTCAACTAGCCACCTAACATCCCTCATTTCTATTTCTTTTGGAGTATATTAGGCCCCATTTAAACTCTCTCTCGGAATTTCTCCAAAGAACTGGTTTATATTTTTAAGGCATTGTTTGGCTAGTAAAATACTCGGTTTGGAGACCTCTAGAAAAAACTCAGGAGGTGCTTCGGAAGTGGTATTGGCTATTCAGTAAACAGCACTTTTTACTTCAAGTCAGTGCTGAACCATTTCCCCAACATGGTACTAGTGGACACCAGGCTGTTGGAGGAATTGTCTTTTGAAAGAGGTATAAAATGAAGGTTCTTCTGACCAGCTGTGTTTATTGAAGATCTCATGGTACTTTTTAAAAGAATGTGGGTGTTAACCCTAGTGTTCTGATTAAATTCCAACTTGGAGGATAACATTTTTATTCCACTGGCATAGTGATTGTATACAAATGAATCTCAATACAATTCCTGTCTAAGCTTTCTGTGTGGCATTGCTATGCATGTTAACAGTTGCCACTTTGATAGGGTCCATTTTAATAGTGGGCAGAATTGTGTGTATTTATAATCAATCATTTATTACAACTTTTAAATGTTAGAGATATGGCTGTTATGTAATATAAAAATGTAATCAGTGAATAAGCTAGCTCTTCCTGAATCATTCTGGTTGCATTCTCCTGTACTTTTATCATTTATAACATTTTTATAATAAGATGACCTGATCTGTGCACAATATTCCATGTGACCTCATATTCTAGTTCTGTGTGTCTGAGATGTGTTCCAGATACTACTTCTAAAAGTGATAACTGTAGTAATCTAATTTTATAAAAAAAAATATCCTGCAGTTTATATCTAATACTTCTATTTTAGTAACCCAGACCTATAATAGTTTTTTAAACTACTGTTTAGTATTTTAATGAAAGTTTTAGTTTAATCCACCCCTATTTCTTGCTTACTCTTCTGTATTTTATGACTACCGAGGATATAATTCACAAGATTAACTCAAATTATGTTACAAGAAATATTTTAGCTCCTGCTTTAAATCAAACTAATGCAGTGAGAAACGAAAGCCATTAATTTAATATCTATGCTGTACTGAAGATAAACCTGTATATTGAGTTTGGGAAAATTTTATAAAGATCAGCAGTAGTGGTGTGATTAAATTCCATTGTTTTTTTCCCATAGCCTCATTTTTTTGCAGCCCTGTATATTAAATGGTATAGACCACTAGCTTGAACTATATTTCTGTCCAGTCAAGCAAGAAGTCATTCTGAGTTAAATTTCTCCTGGTCTTTCCTACATACAGAGAACGAATTATTGCTTCTTAACACTGATTTTTGTGTCATTTCATTAACAATTTTCTTTCATCCCAAGTTACTCCCATTCCTAAGTACTCTCCATTTCAAATATGGGTTGTATAGTTTAGTAGTTAGATTAGAAGCTGGAATTCATAAGGTCTATTCTCTGTTTTGCCACAGACTCAAAATGTGACCTCTGGCAAATATATTAATCTTTCTTGGTCTACTCATCTGTAAAATGGAAAGACTCCAAATGATTTCAGTGGCCTTGGATCTGGCTGCCTGGGTGAGAGAGTCTGCCCACAGATATGTACCACAAATTGCTGCATGTCTGGTATGATTGGCTGTCATGCTTGAGTTTGTAGCAAGCCAGATTTGTGTAAAGTAACTGGCAAAACATTGTGTATAGGAGGGCAGGATGGGGCTCTGGGTACTGGGAAGGTAGAGAAGTTTGTCCCCCCCCCAGTCTTTTTCAAAGGTTACTGTGATCTGTGAATAAAAATAGAGCAGCTCAATTTAGAAATCAAGATAGATTGATGCTGTTCCCAGAGTGCACAGATAGGCAGATTTTAAACTGTAAACCAGGAGCTCTTATCTGCTGGATTTTTTGTCTTTTCATTGCATCTATCCTGTGCTAATTTTAGGTCTGCATCCTTCGTATCCTGTTTTGTTTTTCCTCCCATTCAGCACTGATTTCCTATTACGCCATGCCCTTTTAGTACATATTTTGCTCTTATGATGCATCTGTTCTCATTTTGCTCCTGTGAGTGCCTAAACGATAGCTAAATTTGTCTGTAAGGATGAGTACTGAACAGGTGCAAAATAAGACCTAAAGTAATGAAACAGGAGGAAGAAATCAGAGAATCATTTTTGCTCAGTCAGGATTTGCTTAATATATGTAAAGCCATCACCCAGGCACTACAAGTTTCTTATTTATAGAGTTTGAAGAAAGTGAAGTCTTTTGACTTAAAACACTAAGGAAATTTGGAAGTGGGAGATGTTTGTTCTTTGTGGCTGATTGTCAGAGCTTTGTAAGCATAGTCTGGTGAATTTAAAGCCTAGGTCAGGGAAAGACTTTTTTTAATCCAAGGGGCAATGTAGAATATAAATGTATATAGGTTTTCAGAGAATAATTAGGTTTATATTACACTATCAGAAACTGCTTTGTCTATTATTTTGAGCAATACATTTGTACAGAGATATATTAACTTAATGCACATGTGAAGTTATTAACATGGTACAGTATATTATACTGATTCTGATCTCACTGACATAGGTTTTTCATCTCCATAGTGCCACATCTCTCTGATGCTTCTCTGTCACATAAAGCACCTGTAGCCAGTTCCTGCAGAATACTTCCATCATATGGTATTATCCCTGGCTCTGTTCCGGTCCCGGTTTCTACCACCAGCATTTTCTACCCTAATCTATTCTGTAATGGTGTAACTGCCCCTAAAAAGCAGACAGAGCTTGAAGGACTAATGCAGAAATTCTTGAATGAAGTTCTTAGGCCTGTGTTATGCAGGTGGACAGACTAGATCAGTGGCTCTCAACATTTCCAGACTACTGTACCTCTTTCAGGAGTCTGATTTGTCTTGTGTACCCTCAAGTTTCATTTCACTTAAACTACATGTTTACAAAATCAGACAAAAATACAAAAAAGTGCCGCAGCACACTGTTACTGAAAAATTGCTTACTTTCTCATTTTTACCATCTAATTATAAAATAAATCAGTTGGAATATAAATATTGTACTTACATTTCAGTGTATAGGATATAGACCAGTATAAACAAGTAGTTTTCTGTATGAACTTCTTCCCTGTCAAAAAGGGACCCTGGTGGCTCCAATCGGCACCACCGACCAGGCCATTAAAAGTCCTGTTAGCAGTGCAGTGCGGGCCTGGGGATAAGGCAGGCTCCCTGCCTGACCTGGTTTCACAGGGCTCCTAGAAGCAGCCTCCAGGTCCCCGCAACCCTTAGGCCCATGTGCAGGCAGGGAAGCGCTGTATGCTGCCCTTGTGCCCGCAGGCACTGCCCCTGTAGTTCCCATTGGTTGTGGTTCCTGGCCAATGGAAGCTATGGAACTGATATTCAAAGTGGGGGCAGGGTATGGAGCCTCCCTGGCCACTCATATGCCTAGGGGTCACGGGGACCTGGAGGCTGCTTCCAGGAGCCCTGTGAAACCAGGTCAGGCAGGGAGCCTGCCTTATCCCCAGGCCCGCACTGCGCCGCTAACAGGACTTTTAATGGCCTGGTCGGTGGTGCTGATTGGAGCCACCAGGGTCCCTTTTTGATAGGGAAGAAGTTCCGGTCGAAAACCAGATGCCTGGCAATCTTATGGAGGGCCAGCAAAGGGCCTATGTTATGTATAGCCCCTCGCTCAAGGTGGCCTTTTCAGCAGCTATACACCAGGCACAGCACTCCCTATGAAAAGGGTATTCTGACAGGCACCTTTACTTTTTTTAATTAGTAAGTTAAATTCAGAAAGTGCTTCTTACTGAGAGAATCCTAAACGTTTATGTCACAGTATAGTAGAGGCAAAGGGAGCTAAAGATAGAAAAGTCCACTTCATGTGGCCCATATTCTCAATCTGAATCTGACTTTCCACCTATTTGATCCACCACAATGCTCATGTGGAGCAGAGAGTGGGAGGGAAACATTCACTGATGAGAATGGATACTTGAGACTAGATTGGGCTTGGTCTTCAAGTGTTTATGTGGAGAGGTAAGGGCACAATGAGACTTTCTGCTTGCACCCTGCCCCCATGCATGGTCCAAGCATAATCTTGGCAGCCCTTCCTTGCGTCCCTGGGGAGCAAGCCACCCAAGAGGAGGTGTGAAGAAAGCATGGTCCCTGTACTATCCAGAGAGTGTGTAGGCCTTGGGTAGCATTCTTTGCTGAAAAACATTACAGATGTAGGGGTGTGTATTTCTGAACTGAAACTAGATTTTTCAATGTCTCTTGCTGAAGCGACAAATTGAAAAGTATGTGTTTGAATGAATTCTAAATGACATTTTTAAAAAATGAAACTTTTGAACTGACATTTTTTAAATGAACCATTTCAACAATTCTGAAATTTGTTGTGGCTGACACTATTAGCTGAATTTAACCCAAATTTGTGAATTTTAGTACCCCCAAAATGCATTTTTGGGAATTTACTATTTGCAGAAAAAATTTCTCCCTGCTCTACATGCACATTCAATAAAGATTTAAAAGTAAGCTAGTTGTTTAAACTGTTCGCCAGTATTACTAACACCAGCAATAGAATCAGTAATTGCAAAACACTGTCTGAATTCGCTTTACTTATTGAATGGGCAAGAACTTGCAGCTCTGCAATTTCACAAAGTCAGTATGATTAAAAAGAAAAACTTTTGTATTGTTATTTTTCCACATTTCCTAGTGTCTAGGACTATAGACAAATTGGGCAGTTGAGGATGTTGGAAACCATTACATTTTAATTTCACTTTCCTTACACAGACAAAAAAGCTATTTTCTTATAAGTGCATAGAAATGTAAACAGGCCACTCTTTTTAGAAGCTGCCGAATACCTAAAGCAAAATAAAAAGGGCAATTCAGCAAAAAAATAAGTTCTTAGCTTCATTCTTCTCCTGCTGCCTTTCTAGGTTCATCAACCACAGTGCTTCCTTTTGTGTCATCCACCAGTACCTCCTACCTTTGATCACAGAGATCCCATATTGCTTAGACTCCAGTTTGTTCTATGCTAGTAATTCATGTTTGTAACCACTGTGAGCAATGGTGGAGCAAGGAGTTTTCCTGTTGGGCAAAACAAAGTCAGATACTATTCAGTCTAGATTGGTTTTCTACAGTTTTCCGTTTCTTATTTTCTACCTATGACAGTTTGTGCAAGTATGCATCTTTCAAAGTCCTTTGCAAACAAACATTCATTAGGCTTCACAATACTCTGATGGACAGTGGATTAAATGTATTACACCTGCTTTACAAGTATGCAAACTGATGCAGACAAATGAAGGCCAACATTTTCAAACTTAACTAAAATTAGGCACTTATACCTATATTTAGTAACCTTAACAACAAACCTGATTTTCAGAGATGTTGAGTATTCATAACTCTGAAGTCAATGGGTGCTCAACAACTTTCTCACATCCAGTAAGCTAGGGATTTCAATCCATTCTCTAAGAGCTATCTTTCCTCTGTCTGCTTGACTGAGCCATATATTTCTAGTTCATGGTCAGATTCTCTTAAAGGAGTCTTTCCCAGTATGCTCTTTGGGAGGCTGGGTCTTTGCATTGTGGAGAAACAGCCATCTGACTTAAGATGGCCATTTCATTTTTAATATCGTAAGTCTGCTATTTCCACCTTCCTCTGACCCAGCTGGCAAGAATGTTTAGCATCTCATTTCCCTTTTTCTTATACATTCTTTACTTATTGTGGTGATCAGGAATGTCTATATTTCTAGAAGGTGTGTATGTTTTGGATGAGACCCACACTTTCAGGCTAAAAATCATATACATGCTCATGGTTTTTAGCGTGAAAGTGTGGGTCTCATTCCAAATGTACAATTTTGCACCTATTATACAAATAGATTGTCTTCCAATCTCTTGACTTTGTTGTAGTGAAAGCTTATTTCAAGAAGGGAGCTTATTAGACAAAACTTGCCCACTGTAAAACCTCTCTGCATCCACCTGCTGTTGGTATTGGTCCCTCTGTACTGTTATCACTGTTGAATTGCTACAAGCTAGGGGGAGCTGTAAAATCCTTAAGATAGTATTTAGTGTTTGTGTATGCTACTGAAGGGATACAAAACTAAAGGGTGATACATAAAAATAGGAATATCAATGCTAAGACTTTTGTATTGTCTCTCTGTATCACCCCAAGATAGGTGAAGAAGCTGGTCAAACTCAAACCAGGAGACTGAGCTACACAGACTCTCATGAAGTTCTATGGTCTGTACTTCTGTATCGGAGGTCAGTCTAGATAATGGTCCCTTTTAGGCTTAAAGTCTACTGGCCAATTCTCTGCTGACATAACTCCATTTATTTCAATTGAAGTACACCAGTAGATATTCCAACCCTATGAATATAATTGAGTGAAGAATGACTGCAGAGTGATGACAGATGCTTCCTTTTTACCTGTGGATTTTTATATAGTCAATATTTACAACTTTTTAAAGTAGACAGAATGAAGCTTTTTCTTTGTAGTCAACAAAATTAAGCTTTTATTTGTTTTAGTCAATACTATTAGCTTTTTTGCCATCTGTACAACAGTATGCATCAGTGGACTGCTTTCACTCTTTGTACACCACTTTCTCAGCTGTCTTCAAGATGTTTTCAACTAATTCGTGTCAATAATCTCACATTCCTGAAGCAGCAGAAACATGGAGGATAAATGAAGAGCAGTACAATGACTGACTAGAACAGAGATTGAAAAACATTCTGAGCAAATATCAGGATAGTAAAGTGCCCATGTCCAAATGGACTGGAAGATGGCCATTTAAAAGATGCTTGGAAGAGTTTGAAGGATTAAGTTGTAAGAGAACCAAAAAAAGTGCCACCATGGCTAAACAAAGTAAAAGAAGCAGTGAGAGGCAAAAAGGCATCCTTTAAAAATGTGGAAGTTAAATCCTACTGAGGAAAATAGAAAGTAGCATAAACTGGCAAGTGAAGTATAAAAATATAATTAGGAAGGCCAAAAAAGAATCTGAAGAATAGCTAGCCAAAGACTCAAAGTAATAGCAAAAATTATTTAAGTACATTAGAAGCAGGAAGCTTGCTAAACAACCAGTGGAGCCACTGGACGATTGAGATACTAAAGGAGCACTTCAGGACGAGAAGGCCATTGCAGAGAAACTAAATGAATTCTTTGAATTGGTCTTCATGGCTGAGGATGTGAGGGAGGTTCCCTAAACTGAGCTTTTTTTTAGGTGACAAATCTGAGGAACTGTCCCAGACTGAGGTCATTAGAGGAAGTTTTGGAACAAATTGATGAACTAAACAGTAATAAAAGTCACCAAGACCAGATGGTATTCACCCAAGAGTTGTGAAGGAACTCAAATGTGAAATTGCAGAACCAACTGTAGTTTGTAACCTATCATTTGAATCAGTTTCTCTATCGAATAACTGGAGGATAGATAATGTGATGCCAATGTTTAAAAAGGGCTCCAAAGGTGATCCTGGAAATTACGGGCCAGTCAGCCTGACTTCAGTACTAGGCAAATTAGTTGAAACTATAGTAAAGAACAGAATTGTCAGACACGTAGATTAATGTAATTTGTTGGGGAAAGTCAACATGGTTTTTGTAAAGGGAAACCATGCCTCACCAATCTATTACAATTCTTTGAGGGGGTCAACAAGCATGTGGACAAGGGAGAATCCAGTGGATGTAATGTACTTAGATTTTCAGAAAGCCTTTGACAAGGTCCCTCACCAAAAACTCATAAGCAAAGTAAGCTGTCATCGGGTAAGAGGGAAGGTCCTCTCATGGGTCAGTAACTGGTTAAAAGATTGGAAAAAAGGGTAGGAATAAATGGTCAGCTTTCAGAATGGAGGGAGGTAAATAGTGGTGTCCCATGGGGTCTGTACTGGGACCAGCATATTCATAAATGATCTGGAAAAAAGGGGTAAACAGTGTGGTGGCAAAATTTGTAGATGATACAAAACTAGTCAAGATAGTTAAGTCCAAATTAGACCTCAAAGTCTTACAAAGGGATCTCACAAAACTGGGTGATTGGGCAACAAAATGGCAGATGAAATTCAATGTTGATAAATGCAAAGTAATGCATATTGGAAAACATAATCCCAACTATATATATAAAATGATGGGTCTAAATTAGCTGTTACCACTCAGGAAAGAGATCTTGGAGTCATTGTGGATAGTTCTCTGAAAACATCTGTTCAGTGTGCAGGGGAAGTCAAAAAAGCTAACAGAATGTTGGGAATAATTAAGAAAGAGATAAGACAAAAATCCATGGTACACCCACATCTTGAATACTGTATGCAGATGTGGTTGTCCCATCTCAAAAAAAGATACATTGGGATTGGAAAAGGTTCAGAAGAGGGCAACAGAAACGATTAGGGGTTTGGAACAGCTTCTGTATGTGGAGAGATTAATAAGATTGGGACTTTTCAGCCTAGAAAAGAGACAACTAAGGGGGGATATGATAGAGGCCTATAAAATCATGACTGGTGTGAAAAAAGTAAATAAGGAAGTTTTATTTACTCCCTCTCATAACACATGAGCCAGGGGTCACCAAATGGCATTAATAGGTAGTAGGTTTAAAAACAACAAAAGTAGTATTTCTTCACACAACACAGACAACTTGTGGAACTCTTTGCCAGAGGATGTCGTGAAGGCCAAGACTATAACATGATTCAAAAACAAAAAAAACACTAGATAAATTCATGGAGGATAGGTCCATCAAGGTCTGTTAGCCAGGATGTGCAGGTATGGTGTCCCTCGCCTCTGTTTGCCAGAAGCTGGGAATGGGTGACAGGGGATGGATCACTTGATGATCACCTGTTATGCTCATTCCCTCTGGGGTACCTGGCATTGGCCACTGTCGGAAGACAGGATACTGGGCTAGATGGACCTTTGGTCCGACCCCGTATGGACGTTCTTATATTCCTATGTAACCCACACTTCTAGTGTGGTTTTGTGTTCCCCAGTAGTAGCTAGTAGAGATTTGTGTGTCTGGTGCCAGCTGCAATGTAAGAGACCAGCTCAAACTTCTGTTTCCTGAAGTTTGTTGCTTTTAGATCCAGGCATCTCATGTTCAGCCCCCACTGCTGACGGGGCATGGATGGTCATTTCTGTATGGAGTGCTCAAGGCCAAAAGAAATGTTTCTGGGGGTGAGGACAGAAAGGTTGTACACCTTCTGTATGTGTTTGAGAGATGCATGTGCAGTTAAATATTGCTCAGAGGTGCTTAACAGAATCTGTAATGACAATGCAGTTAATTCAGAATGCAAGAATCAATTACCTTAGTTTTAAAAAAATCCTGAGGGACTGGAGAGACCAGGCAATAAGTAGTGGGATGTACCTTTCAGTTTTAGGCTGCAGCTTCCAGTCCATTTTAGCTTTCCTCTGTTACATATTTTCAGTATAAATTGATGACTCCTAATGGACAAAGGTTCAAATCACAAAATCCACCAGCACATTTGATGGACCAAGTAGAGAAGTCTAAAGGACTAAATGGAGATGGTGATTGAACTCCCCAGTCACATGTTTAAACAAAATGCTCTGCCATGCTTGCACACAGAGGTGCATCTGCTATCTCCAGTCTGATAACACAACCCAGTAACAAGTTTTGTAAAGGAACCACTCAATGCAACAGTGTGTGTGTGTGTGTGTGTTGGGGTGGGGATGGGTGAAGCAGGAGAACATCTACTAACCAAAAGGGAAGCAAGCAAGTTAAGATCAGACAATCCTTCACTTGCTTCCCCAACATTGAACTCAGTCATGCTTTTTCTGCCTCCATGGCCCAACCTGGGATGAGGGCTTCCCAGAACTCCTGGCTGTATCTAAGCCTCTTCCCTGAGTCATTGTGCAGGAAACACCAGCCACATCTTGGTGTTCCTGAATAGCTGCTTACACAGAGCCGCAAGCAGCTTTTTTGCCCCCTCCTGTCATCACATGACTCCAGAAAGTCAAATTTTAAAGGGAAGGAGACTTTGAGCAGGGCTTAAAGAGATAGTACAACCTGTGACAGTCATCTAGGACTTCATTAGAAGGCTGAAGCTACTAAATTATCTGTGTAAATAACAAGCAGTTTGCTACATTTTTGCATCACTTTACTGAAATAGAAAAGCAAAATAGCAAGGATAGATGCATAATTCAATCTGATTATTTTTACCATAAATATGCATTGGTACCAAATTTCTCATTGGTTTTAAATGTAGAAGTTAGCTGGTTGTTAGTAGCTTCCCCAATACAACTGCATGTGCTAGGCATGTTCATTCTGTTCCACAATTACTTGAAAAAACCCCACTAGAAGTACTACATTGTTAATTTTCCTACACTTTAAATATAATGTTCTACATAAAAAAAAATGTTGTTAAAAACAATAAGGTTGCAAAGTGAAGCACTCAAAAAATCCAAAATTACAAAATTAAGGTTGCTTGTCTATAAAGAGTTCTTTATATAGGATTGTTTAAGAGAAGAATTGAGACTTCAGAAAATGTTTGTTTTTTTTTGACATGGCCATCATTCAGAAACAGATACTTAGAATATTATTTACACTCCTAAATTTATATTTAGGCACCTAAATATGAAGTTGAGTTTTCAGAAGTGCTGGATGTTCAGGATTTATTTAGGAGCCTAAGATTAGACACCCAAGTTTGAAAGTCTTGGCCAATAAGTATAAGCTGAATTATGTTAAGTCAAGTCATCAGCATCCATGAATAGAAGCATCAAGCTTAATTCTGAACCCTCTTAAGCATAGAGGTTGAAAGTGCACATCATTCTTAATCATTCTAGAGTTTGCTTTCCACTTAACAGATGTTGTCATAAAAGTGAACAGAGAATAGTATCTGTCAAAAAAATAGGGTGAAGGATAGAACAGAGCAGTGAGAGTGAAAGACAATTTCAGAGAGACTGGGGAAAAACAAGAGCAGAGAAGGGTAGAGGAAAATTCCACTGCAAAAATATACTATATGCTGTTTTATTTTGTAATTGTGGGTGGGGTGTTTCTGTCATTAATATAGATCATAAGCTTTCAGTTAGGGTCTGAGCCAATGCTAAAACTGACTTCAATGGGTTTTGCATTAGGCTGTTTGTGAAAAAATATTTTTATTCTTAAATTGAATCTCCCTTTGAGAAACAAGTTTAAATTACAGGAAATGCGGGGGGGGGGGGAGAGGGGAGTTAATTAAACTCTGAAAACTTTGAGAGCTCAAAAAACTAGTTTAAGAGATTCACAAACCCCCAGAGACTCCAGCATTTACTTCATCTCCTTTAGACTCTCCTCTTTAAAAAAAAACGAAGACAACTGATCCAGAATACAAATTAATTCAATGATTGCTCAGACTGCAGTATGTAACACGATGTGTTTTACACATAAACAGATAAGGAGTTTATTTCCCTAAAAGTGTGCAGACGTTTGGTAAAACGCAAGAGAATCCTGGATTATTGTTGTACTTTGGAACTAATAGATTTCAGAATAAATCTACTGTAATTTATTGTCTGAAGCCTGCTTTTCATACTCATGCTCATTTTGTGTTCACTTTCCATAAACAATTAAACTGTACTGGTATGTATGTCCATAGCAAATTTCAAAGTTGCATGAATGTTATGGGCAAGACCGTTTAAAATTCATTGGTATGAGAATGTGATGGAAGTGCAAAAAACAATTGCAAAGAGGAAAGAGGAAAAAAACCCAAAATAAACCAAGAGTAGGGAAGGGTAGAGCAAAAACAATCCCATGTAACTTTTCTAACCAATTGCAAGTACTAACACAGCTCAAAGAGCAACACCTAAATGCTCTGAGAATAGAAGAGTAGAACTGGTCAAGAAATAGGTGTTTTCCCACAAAGTTTAGCTTTTTGGAGGAAATTCCAGTAGTGAAAAATTGACCAAAAATTGAAAAATGTCAGCCAAACACGGGGGGGTGGGGGTGGGAACAAAAAATAAAACCAAAAAAACCCCCACAATTTAGAAATGTTGCCACTTTGTCCCATGGGAGTTGTAGTTTCTCAATAGGTGAGGCTTCCTGGTCAGATCTACAACTTCCATAATGCATCTGGGTCTCATTTTAGAGAATGGAGTTAGTTCAGCATGTGAGTCCCTGGCTATGGTGCATTATGGGGCATGTGATGCATGGTGTGTATAGTCTGGCTGGGGAGACTTGTCCAAATAGGAAGATAGGGACAGGAAGAAACTGAACTACATTTCCTACGAGACATTCTGACAGCATTTCCAAACTGAAGTTTTTGGGGGATTAATTCCTTTGACAAAAATTGTAATATATATTTGTATACATCTCCCAGGGTGTCTTGGATATAGTCTTCAGCTCAGTCCCCTCCATGCACAGTTGTAATTGTCTAACAAAAGGAATGTGTTACACTGCAACAGCCACTTCTCTTGTTCCTCTCCTCCACCGAATCCCACTCACTGTTTGTTGTCCAGGATCTGCTGAGTCCAGAGTTCAGGTATGTCCAGCTCCAGCCCCTCTGCAAAGTGCTGTCTGGTTTGCTCCAAGGGTTATATCCCCTACTCCAGTGTAATGGCTGTTGTCCTTCATAACTGAAGAGGACACGGACGATGGTATTAAGTCTTGTGAGTACAACTGTGGCTCAGGAGGCCGATCCGTGAGCGGCACTCCTTTCTACGTTGAGTGCATATGTAGCTCAATAATAGAGGAAGGGATTACAGTCTGTTCCTGCTGAATCTGCCACTATTTATGACACAGCATCTGTGCCTCAAGATCCATATGGCGATTAGACTCAAACTGAGTAACCCCGTCATTGACTGCTGCTTGTCAGTGTGATCTATCTATTGCTGACAACTCCTGGCTGTCAACATTAATGCTTCTCTGTGTTCTTGATACATTTCGTCTGGCCACTTTGTATGAATAACCCACTTTCAGTTTGCTGTACAGCAACTGTTTTGCCATTTTGGTGTCACCAATCCTCAGTACATGACCAACCCAGCATAAGTATGATGTGAGGAGCGTGACTTCAATCCCTGTTGAGTGGCTGCGTTCCAAAACCTAGCTATTGGTAACTTCATCCTGCCATTTGATGTGGAATATGGCATGCAGATGTCAAATCTAGAAGCGTGAGGTGATGCCTACAGCTGGTCTAGATCTCACACCTGTACAAACAATTGGACAGCACAAATGTTTTATAGCATTTAGCTTGGTTTGAAGCTTAATACCATGATGATGCCAGACTCTGCCTGATAGCCTGCCAAACGATGAACTGGCTTTGTTGATGTGACTTGTCAGTTTCTTGTCTATAGTAGCATCCTTTGACAATGTGTTGCCAAGATAGCAGAAGTCTGTAATAGCCTTCAGCTGTGTGTAGCTAATGGTGACTTGATTTCATGAAGGGTTTCTCTGGTGCAAGTTGATAATGACTTGTTTTTTTCAGATGGATTGTCATCTGATATCCTTTTATGGACTCTGCAAATCTGTCTGTAGTCAATTAGATCTCTTGTTGAGTATGTGCTTCTAGAGCACAGTCATTGGCATACAGAAGCTCATGAACAATAGCTTCAAAGACCTTTGTGGAAGATCACAGGCTCTTCAGGTTGAAGAATTTTCTAGAGGATCAGAAAGGTATCCTGATACGGGCAAACCAAGTCTCTTGTAGCATCATTGAACATTTCTGCATTGGAGATTGAAAAGGATTGGACCAGTTATGCAGCCCTGCCTAATATCATTAGTGACAGGAAACAGGTTAGACAAAACACTATCTACACAGACTCATCCAAGCATTCCATTATGAAATAGTCTCAAAATGTTGGTGAATTTCTCTCGACAACCCCACTGACATAATAGTTGCCAAAATCCAGGTCTACTGATGGTGTTGAGCACTTTAGCCAGGATGATGAAGGGGTCAGACATGTGGACAAGAGTCATCCAGTGGCTATAGTGGACAAGGTCCCTCACCAAAGGCTCTTAAACAAAGTAAGCAGTCATGGAATAAGCGGGAAGGTCCTCACATGGACCATTTAAGATAGGAAACGAAGGGTAGGAATAAGTGGTTATAATATTTAGTCCTGCCATGAGTGCAGGGGACTGCACTAGATGACCTCTTAAGGTTCCTTCCAGTCCTATGGTTCTTTGATTTCTATGGTCAGTTTTCCCAATGGAGAGCGGCAAATAGCGGGGTTCCTGCTGTTCAACATATTCATAAATTATCTGGAAAAAGGGGTAAACAGTGAGGTGGCAAAATTTACAGTGATACAAAATTACTGAAGATAGTCAAGTCCAAAGCAAACTGCAAAGAGTTACCAAGGGATCTCACAAAACTGGGTGACTAGGCAAGAAAATGGAAGATGAAATTCAATGTTGATAAATGCAAAGTAATGCACATTGGAAAACATTCCCAACTATACATACAAAATGATGGGGTCTAAATTAGCCATTACCATTCAAGAAAGATCTTTGAGTCATTATGGATAATCCTCTGAAAACATCCACTCAATGTGCAACAGCAGTTAAAAAGCTAACAGAATGTTGGGAATAATTAAGAAAGGGATAGATAAGGCACAAAATATAATACCGCTATGTAAATCCATGGTACTCCCACACCTTGAATACTGTGTGAAGTTCTGGTCATCCTATCTCAAAAAAAAGATATAGACCTGGAAAAAAAATACAGGTAAGAGCAACAAAAATTAGGGGCATGGAACAGCTTCCATATGAGGAGAGATAAAAAGACTGGGACTGTTCAGCTTGGAAAAAGAGATAAGGGGGTATATGATAGAAGTCTATAAAATCATGAAAGGTGTGGAGAAAGTGAATAAGGAAGTGTTATTTAACCCTACAGATAACACAAGAATAAGGGGTGCCCCAGTTAAATTAAGAGGCAGCAGGTTAAAGCAAACAAAAGGAAGTACTTTCTCACACAGTGCACAGTCAACCTGTGGAACTCATTTCCAAGGGATGTTGTGAAGGCCAAAAGTATAACTGGTTAAAACAGAAATTAGATACGTTCATGGAGGATAGGTCCATCAATGGCTATTAGCCAAGATGGTCAGGGATGCAGCTCCATGCTCTAAGCCTCTGATTGCCAGAAGCTGGGGCTGGATGACGGGGGAGGTCACTCAATGATTGCCCTGTATTGTTCATTCCCTCTGAAGCACCTGGCACCAGCTACCGTCAGAAGACGGGATACTGGGCTAGACCAGTATGGCCATTCTTATGGTTAAGACAGTGTAGAGGTCCTGTGCTGTTCTCCTGCATCTACTGAGCTACAATCATGTCTGACATTCCTCATGTTATCCTGAATCTGCATTGTGACTCTGATAGTATGCGATTAACCATGTTGCAAAGCAGATGATCAAAGAGTAGTGTGGCCAGAACCCTTCCAGTGATGGAGAGTAATGAGATACAAGGATAGTTGCCACAGGTGGACTTTTCATCTGTCCTCTTGTTTATGGTGACAATGGTAGCATCTCTGAAACCCTGTGGCACAACTTCAGTACTCCATATATTGAGAAAGAATCCCTACAGTCACCTCCGCAAGGTCTCACCTCCATTCTTGAATATTTGGTTACAACTTTCATTGATTGCTGGGTAAGGGGAAACTCACTGGATTTCTTCAGCTTTGCTGAAGTTGCACAAGGCAGTAGCACAAGCCACTTCATCACACTTTGCCAGGTCAAAGCCATCTACAAAGCTTCCCCTGCACTGTCTCTTCACAAAGTCTTCACAGAGAAATAAGCAGCATATAGAACCTGAAATACAATTGTTACCACCATGGATGCACTTTCCCCCAGAAAATAGGACCCCTTTCCCTCTCTTTTTAGCTTTGTCCAGGCTCCATGAGCCAACCATACTGAACTGAAGCATTGGTTAGGTCGGTCCCTCATCCCAGGCACATTTCGTGCAGTGCTCTTGCCCGGTCATTATTCAGTGGGGATAATTATGTTTCATTACCCTCAAACTTAAAACTTAACTGAATTTTGACAAAAATGCCTCAAACTGTCAAACAGCAAATGAGGCCTGGCCAATTCAGTCATTTCTATTTGCTCACCAATAGATTACACCAGAGAGCTCCTTAGATTATGGTGCTTCTGTCTATCTGCAGTTCTCCAGGTTGCTCTTCCCATGTTTGCCAATAGGTGTAAACAGCAAGCTCTGTATTCTTCAAGCTATAGGTTTTACATTTATACTGGACTTAACAGTGCTTTAGAGGAAGGTGCAAGATACTCTACTGGGGTCTGTTACAGAGTGCTGTATGCCATTCATTATTTAGTAAATCTTGCACTATCCTCTGAAGCATCTGGTTGTGGCTACTGTCAGGGACAGGATACTGAACTAGACCAATCACTGGTCCGATACACTACAACTGTTGATATGTTCCTATGGTCAGTTATAATCCCACTGTCTGCAGATGTTCAGAGCTTCCTAAAACATTCATCTTTTTCAGAAGAAAAGAGACTGGAAAGATTGTAGCAGTTTATTTAGAGAAGAGATATAAAGGAGCCTTTATGCTGATGAGACTAAGGGTTTTAATTTGTTTACTTTTTATTTTATGGTCTTTTGACTTGCTTCCTCATGCCATTAAACATCCCTTTTCCCCTTCCAAACTTTAGTGTGACAGAGTTAGTTTTTGGTGTAATTCCCACTCTCTCCACCAAATTTGTAGAACTTAATTATATTGTTATCTATAATATTAACCACAATGGATGCTCTTATGTGACAAACATTAAGAATCATAATAAGGCTCATTGTCTTCTAACACCGAAGAAGAAACTTTACTTGTATGCCACAGAGATCCTCCTTAAATCTACCCTCTCTCTCTGCTTCAGTTATGCTCTTAAAAATCCACTGTAGCACTGCCCTTGTTAATATTTTAGCATAGATTTAAAGAAACAATACATGTATCCTTACAGATCCTGCTGTAATTAATAAAGTGATTTGGGGTTCTAATAAAAAAGGGAACAAAACAATATAATCCAAATACCATGAAAATATTCAAATGAAAATGCATAATCCCACTATTAATTTTACTAGGAAAGACTATTTGTACTTAGTATTTAAATATTTCATTGTTCATTTTATATTCATCCTGCTTCAGTGCAGATGTTCATTCTGCTCATAAAAAATCAGATCTAATTAATGTAAAAGCCTTCAGGGGGAAATATTTCAGTCTGTGACACAATAACTAGAGTATTGCTTGCAAACTCAGTAAACAAAATCCTGTACATTAACTTTCCATTGTAGATAAGTTATTTTTTTTTCCATGAGTGTAGTAATATACCTACATCCATCCATGCTGCTGTACATTAATGGGAAGAAAAGAAAAATCTCAATGGAAATGGGCACTCATTATTCATAGCATATGCAGGACCATTCTAATTTCAATAACACTTTCAGTGATTGACCCTTTGGGTATAAAATTTCAGGCTATACATTTTGTATTAAAAATAGGGCTGTAACAGGGTGCCCTCATCTCTGACAAATACCGCTTTGGCCAAGTGCACTCTTTCTCTCTCACTATGCTCTAGGATATAGTGGTGTCCCAGCGCTCCCTCCCTGGAGACAATGTCTTTGGCCTGTTGGGGCCTTTCTAGTCACAGCTCTCCAGCTGGGCCATGACAGTTCAGTTCCCCCTCTGGGGTGTCTCAGTGTCCAGGCCACTTCCCCCAGTGGCTAATGGAAGGAACCCAGGCCCACCTACTATTCCAGATCCCGTCCAGGAACCCTATAGAGAGCAGCCATCTGCTGCATCCCTTTATCTGTGTCACAATGCTGCTCTAACATCCTGGGCCACTTCCCCATGGCCCTGTGCTATTTTTACCCTGCCCTAATGGAGTCTCAGCAACCACCCCAGGGCTCCTTCTCACTCTCCTCAGCTTCTTGCAGAGCTGCCTGTCTGAGGTGCTGCACCTCCTTCAGCCAGGCACATTCCTCCAGCTCCAGCATGAAACTGAACTCTCTCTACCCCCACAGCTCTTCTTATACTAGGCTGCTGGGTCCTGATTGGCTATGTCCCACACAGCCAATCTAGGCAGCTTGGAGGACCCGCTTCACTGCCCTTTTCTGCAGCAGGGTGTGGCAGGGCCATAAGGCCTCCAGAAGGGGGCCTCAGTGGGTCTGGTATACCCTGTTACAGCTGGCCTCTGATTTTGCACTTGCAGTCTATAGCTACAAATAAATGGAAGTGCAATTTATGTAATGTGGATGTTTAACTACCTGATTATGCCCACAATCCAGGGCATTAGACGTCAAATATCTTATAACCAGATCTATCCAAGAGCACACCCTTAGCTCCTCTCCAAAGATCCACTCACTAAATGATCAAAATTGTGCCTATAAATACTTGCAGGAGCTAAATTATTTCCAATTCTTTACACTTGCAAAATGAAATAGAAATTAAGGCTGGACTGGTAATCAATCCCGTAGCATTCAAAACCTGTTAATCTCAGGTTGTCAATGCCTGTCAGCTTTACAGAAAATAAACTTTTGTCCTGGTTTAGGTAAATCCCATCATCCTGAATACCTGAATACGGATGCCATCAGCCTGCAGAGCTAGTGCAATTCCCAGCAGGCTGGGTACATGAGTAAGTCTAACTTGGTATGAATAGGCCCCAGTAATCAAGAACAAGGGAAAAGATAAATTGTAAAAATGATTGTGTTAGTGGGCCCCAGTAATCAAGGACAAGGAAGAGATAAGCTGTGTAAAAACAGGTGCAAGAAATCAGAGCGTCAGCAGCAATGGCTAAGAATATGTGGAAGGAGGATAAACAAACAGAGAGGAAACTAACAAAATACAGAGAGGAAACTAACAAAATACGCTGAGTACCTGACATGAGAACAAATGATATGTACAAGGATTGATTCTGAAAATAACTTGACCAATCATAAAGAGTTTGATATAATATAGAATGGAAGATGCATGGTCATTATAGGGTTAAATTTGTATATAAAGTAATTAATACTTGTATTCTTTAGAGTGTGGTTTACCCTGTACCAACCCCCTATACATGAGTCTGATCAGCTCTGTGTAGTCTTAGTATAGTCCAATAAAGAAACCTGAGTGACGAGTCTGGAGTTGGGCTGAGTTCTTTGGAATGGAGAAGTTAAGGTCTTGAGAGAAATTCCAACATTTTTGGTGTTGCAACCTGGGATCTGCTGCTCTGGAGCAGATAATTTATCCCTTAGTGTGAGGGTCATAACCTACCATTAAAGGAAATGGCATTGGAAGTGTTTAAGTGTGGGAAGTGTGCACTGTATGGAGGATTGGATTAAAGCAAAAGTCCCTATGGACTCCCCATATGAACTTGATAGGGGGAGATTGGGATTGGATAGAAAAAGAACTTCAATAAACAGTGCTGGACAAAAATGTAAAAAGGAGAAACAGAACACTTGGTTAATCCTTGGGACTGGAGCCCTATGTAACCAAACTAAGAGGTTATTTGTTGAAGTGGATGAACTGAAAAATGAAAGGCGCAATTGCAGGAGCAGAGGGAAATTTATAAGGTACTCTTCATCCAGTCTAATGAGGTATTCTCAAAACAAAACGAGAGGTGTGAAGAAATCAGGGAAGAACAGGACCAGCTTTTAGACCAGCTGGTAGATGTGGAGATGTCAGCAGCACCACAGGAGGAAGAATCCAGGAGGGCTTTTCCTAGCCCATAATGTCTCCGCAGGATATAAGTGTGGATTAGAGCCAGTCTGTACAGTGCCTCTTGCTTATGAGGATACTAAAACAGGCTATACCTGGAGTGAACTAAAGAGAGTGTCCCAGGCATCAGAACCTGTACCAGAGATGCTGTTTATGGTTAAAATTGAGGCCGATGGATATGGGAGACAAACAATGATGATTTAGAATCGCCCCCTTATAGATACCAGTGATGGAATCCTTTGTTAAGGAGTGGAGACCACCACCTAGAGCTAACTGGAACAAGTTAATCCAATGGCTGTTAAGAGGAATAAATATGAGAGATTTAGGTAAGCTAAGTACAGATGATTGGGAGAAGGTATTATAGAGAAACCTAGGGAGTATGTGGCCATGGGTAATTGGACACACTCAAACTAATTAAGTGTTAGAAGCCAAACTTTCAAAGTTGCTTTAGAACATGAGATCAACCGCAGCAGAGGTATTTGGCCAGAAACCTCTAGCCAGGAAAGGGCCAAGTGAGGCAGTGGAATGGATTTGGCAATGGTAGAATATGCGGAGAGAGGAATATTATGAACAGGTTGGGTAAAGGAGATCCAGCACACACAGTTTCTTTTGCATGTGCTTGCCCAAGAATGTAAGCAGTATATTTTTTAGTTTATTTCTAACCCTGATGACTTGAAGGATCTGTTGGAGAGAGAGGAACTCTGGTGGGAACTAAATAAAAAAAAGTGTCCATATCAGAGGCCAAAGTTTTCAAAGTGGAATCTAGCCTTAGAGGCAAGGGATTCTGGACTGGAGTTAGGGGATTTCAGGGTAAGGGAGGATCTAGAGGATCTGGGGAAGATCAGGAGACCAGAAGACTGAACTGGATACCATTTGGACGGATTAAGGAAGAAAAGAATGAATTAGAAGTAGTAGTAAGAAAACTGAAAAGGCTCAGTTGGAGACTCAGTCTGGTGGAGAAAGCCATCTGGTGACCACCCAATGGGGCTATCAAACCTCTGCACCCAGTTGTTCTTTGTAGTGCCCCAGGTCGGGATAGCTGGTGATGACACACTATAAAAACTATTACAACGCAGGTGGAACAGAATATGTATCACATGGTGGGACAGCAATAACAGTGACAGGGTGCTTACAGAAAGAAGACAAACAGGGCAGAATTCAGGCAGTTACTGGAAGACTACTTGTAGTACAAATAAAAGAATGATACGCCATACTGATAGGGAACTGGCAAAACTAGTGTCATACGGTTGTGCAGTTGAGATTTTGGCCATTTCAGTGTTGGTAGAAATGCAACTGGTGGGGGATTTAGCACACATGGCTCTCTGGAGTGCAGAGCAAGGGGAGGTTATACCTAAGGCATCAGCACTTAACTCCACAAAGGAAAAGCAGGCAGTCAGGATTCAGTATACTGCATACACACCAAAAATGGGTCCCAGAGTTTGTAAAAGCATGTGACTCAGTACAGGTAAAATGAAAATTAGATTGTGGGCATTGCAGACTCAGATCCTATTAGAAAAAGAGGATCCCCCTCTTCAGAGACAATAAGAAGCCCCAAAAGAATCCATAGGCCCAATTCATGAAGTTGTAGATGCATTGTTAGAGCAAAGAGTCATAAAGTCTATGGCTTTGGTGTGTAATTCTCTGGTATGGCCTGTTAAAAAGCCAGGAAATAGGTGGATATTGACTATTGACTACAAAAAAAGTAAATGACAGGACAAAGTCTAGTGGCGGCTTATCCAGAGATGATTGCAAAAATTTCTCCTAAAATGAAGCTGTTTTCTGTCCTGAGGTTTTGTTAGTAAGGGGTTTGTGTCCCTACAATTAGTCCCAGAATGTCAATATAGTACTGCATTTCTGTGGGGAGGGTGCAGTATGCTTGGACTATATTGCCCCAGGAATATGAAGATTCTCTGTCTATTTTTTCATGCCCGTGTGAAACAGTCTTAAAGACTTCTCTAAACCTGAAAGACTTAGCCAAGATGTGGATGATGTGTTAGTACATTGCAGTCATTTTTGGGAATAACTGAATTTTGTAGGGAATTCTCCCTTAGGTGGAGGCACCAAGCTCTTTGTATGAGTTAGACAGAGCTCCTCATTGGGACTGGTGGGAGGAACACAGTGAAGCAGTAGTTAAATTGAAACAGCTCTTGGGAAGTGTTTCAGTCTTAGCAAATCCAGATGAAAGTAACTCCAAATAAAATAGGAATGATGCTCACATGGAAGTATGATAATCAGGATTGTCCATTGGCTTTTGCCTCCTGACTGTTGCAGAGCGTGGAATTTAAATGCAACTAATGTGAGCAAATAGTGCTGACAGCCTATTGGGCAATTATCAAACACAAATATTTTTTGTTTGCTGCATCTAACATTTGCCACATTGAACAAGGAGTAATGGTCTCAAGTTGCAGTGGGGGAGGTTTAGGTTGGATATTAGGAAAAACTTTTTCACTAGGAGGATAGTGAAGCACTGGAATGGGTTACCTAGGGAGGTGGTGGAATCTCCTTCCTTACAGATTTTTAAGACCTGCCTTGATGATTTAGTTGGTGTTGGTCCTGCTTTGAGCAGGGGGTTGGACTGGATGACCTCCTGAGGTCCCTTCCAACCCTGATATTCTGTGATTCTGTGATTTGATGGGAGGACAGAAAGTGTTCATTGTTAGCCACTACGTCCCCTTTTAAGGTGCTTCTGGACCTGCAGGGCAATGAGAAGATTCAGAAATGGACTTTGGTACTGCAGGGAGAAAATGTGGAGGCAATATAGCTTAAAGAGCCAAAGGAATTGACTGCAGGAATCTGCATTGAAGGAATGCCACATGAATGTGAGGCATGTCCAGTTAGAACCCGACATGCTGTATTTAAGGAACTGCAGGCTAACACAGTGCAGGAATCAGAGGATATATGGTATACTAATGGGTGCAGTCATTATGTCCAGGGTCAAAGGAAACGAGTCGAGCAGCAGTCAAAATGAGAAATGGGCGGATTATAAAGACTTTATAGTCTAAATGTGGCAGTAAATCAGCTCAGAATGCTGAATTGGTAGCAGTCATCATGTATGCCTGGAAGAGAAGGGGCTGCAGGAGAGACTTATCAGTGTCCTGGATTTGGATTAGGTTTTCAGCGGTGCCATCCTTTTGCTGTCATGGTGTTTTCAAAACAAATATCAAGCAACAGATGGGGGGGAAATCACATTTAGCACCATGTGGCAAATGTTAGATGCAGCAAAGCAATTCTGGCAGGTGGATATGGTAAAGATCAGAGCACAAAGAAAAAAGGGTCCCTTGATAAAAATGGAAACCAGGCTGCTGACCTTACAGCAAACGATGCAGCAATTACTGCTCTCCTCCTCCCCCATAGCCTTGGGAAGCAGTACCAGTAACAGTGATAACTTGGGGGCAGCAGCAGACCTTACAGGCAAATGCTGCACAGTTACAGGAGATACAGAACCAAAATGCTGAATTGGGGCCATTGTGGAACAAGCTCAAAGCTTAAGGTAAAAGGGCAAGACTTGGTAGTAGAATAGGGACTACTTTGTTCCAAATCAGAGCAGGCTTCAGTGTGGGGAGTACCCTGAGATATGCATACAAGATATGCTGCAGTGGGAACACTGGCCCAGAATAGGATGACATCCTAAGTTAAAGAAAGCGGAAGAGAGGATCAGTTGAATGGGCTAATGCTAGAATGGAAACAGGATTTACTGGAATACTTACACTCTTATTTCACCTGTGACAGGCATGATCCAGCTAATAGAAAGCACAGAGGAGCATTGATGAGACAGATTCCCAGGGGACCCTGGGAGATAATTCAAATTGATTATATAGAGGAGTTGCCTTTGACACCATGGGGACACAAGTAAGTGTTGGTAAAAGTTGACTCCTCACACTGGAGTGGAAGCATTCCCTACCAAAAGTACGTCTGCATTAATGGCAAAACAGTTCATCTATGTCCTGTTCAGTCGCTGGGAAGGTACCAAAAGTAGTTGATTCAGACAATGGAAGTGGCTTTGTGGGTTTTTTTGTTAAAGAAGCAGATGGGCAAGTGGAAAGAACTAACTATTAAGGCTGAACTTTAAAAAGGGGTAAACATTACTAGTAGTAATTGGGATAAGATACTGCCCTAAGTACTGATGAAGATCTAGGCAAGAGAGTGCAGATCCAAGGGATTCTCTCCATATGAAGCTTCTTGGGGAGGCCAATGAGGATGTGGGAAGATATGATTAGCCAACTACCCAAACATTTGTCAGCTGTAGCCCTATCTGAAACCTGTGTGCAGGAGGTATTAAAGCGGATTTTACAGGTACAAAAGAGTGTGGTGGCAACAGATGAAGCAGAACAACAAAAAAACTAAAGTGTGGTTTTATGTGAAGGGAGATCTGACTGAACATCTGATGGGATCAAATATAATGATGAAGGAACCGTCGCCATCTAATCTGTCCTCAAAGGCAAAGTGGCACAGTCCCTACCTCATAATGGACAGACTGGAACCCTCTGTATACCTATTGTACCAGGGAGACAAATGAAAGAGTTGGGTCTATGCAAGCCAGTTAAAAGCCTACAAATGTAAATAACTGGAACTATGAGATACTTTCTTCCCTATTTTGTTTTACAGATGTGCCACAATGAAATAGTAGTGGTTTCTAGTGTCGTGGTTTCTTTTGTGGATTGGCACAAGAATGGATCACTGGAAGAGTTTCAAAGCTGAGACAGCATGGAGGACATTGCATTACACTAGAACAATTCATTTCCAGTGCAGTGTGCAAGATGATGTCTGCACCCGTACCATCACTGTTCCTCACCATACCTCCATGACTGTAGGGACATGTTGTTTGTTGGAAGAAGTCCTTGCGTAATACCCATGGTGTTATGCTAAATTAGGCCTGCCACAATGTTACACATAACCACACTTGGGACATGGTAATTAAGACTAGTGTTACTGAAGGATGGGAGGGAGTGTATGATGCATTTAGTATTGTTGTAAACTATATGGGGAGATATCAATATCACACTGAACAAGATAATAGATTTAAGATTCAGGGACACTTTGTTTGAGTGAAAGGAATTCAGAAGTTTCCTTCAGCAACCCTTAGGGCTCATACAACTTCTCTGTCCTCCATGGAATATCCCCACACAGGACCATGGCCTGAAAATGGTATTTTTATACACCCCACCCACTCATGAGACCTCAGTGGAGGATGTAGGATGAATTCATCTCCCACTGGTGTTAAATTTTTCACAGTATGGATTGCTTGGAACATTCCCTATACTCCTTGAGAGAAGTGGCTTCAGATGAAGGTTAAATAGCAAATTCAATGGTTGGAGGACCCAGTAGGAAATTTAAATCAAAGACAAATGAATCCTAGACAGAAGAGGGATATACTAACAACCATGTTGGGTGGAGCAGGTGTTGGTATGTTTAACACCCTGCACCCCACGTTCACCACTTTTATAAGGTTATGATGTATCTTGTACGAAGTATGCTTTGTGAGGTATCATTTGAAATCCTATAATCTCCTGAATATTATTATCCTGTTAAAAAGTGTGTAGCAACAATATATGTTAAGTTATAAGTTTCTACTTGTGGAGTGCATAGCCGCCCTCCCAGTCAGTCGCGGAGGAAGGCCATGCCCTCTCACTCCCAGGTCCTTAGAAAGGCCAGGGTTATTGGGGAATTAGCAGTTTCTAAGGCCCTGGCCCTCTAGGCAGGGCCAAACAGCATGTAGTCCAGGGCTCTGGCCTCAGGTAGGGCAGAGCACTAGTCTATGGGCTCACAGGCAAGGTGGAGCATCAAACAGTCTATAGGCTCAGGCCCTTAGGCAGGGCAGAGCACCAAATAGTCGAGGGTCACAGGTCATCAGGCAGGGAAGAGCACTATGCAACCTAAAGGTTCAGGCCCTCAGGCAGGGCAGAGCACTAAGCAGTCTGACATCCTGGTTTTGGCAGATGGCAGACAAACACAGGCCTCTTGACCTAAGGTGGGGAGGCTGCCACCCCAGGGGTGGGGTTGGCAGCAGGGGGTAGGGGGACCCAGGCCCACCTTACTCCACTGGGTTCCAGCCTAGGGCCCTAATACTGGAGGAGTGTTCTGCCACTGGGTCAGCGGGGTCCAGTCGAAACAAGCTGACCTGGATTCAGGCAAAAACACAACCGGACAATCCTCTGTATCCCCCAGGTACTTCCTACACTCCCCTTGTGAGGTACCTGGGGTCATCCTCCATCTCTCTCGGGTACATGGCTAATGGCCAGCAGCTCCTCGACATCCCTGGTTGCAGGCAGCTCCTCAAGACTGTAGAAGTCTCCATCAGGCTCGAGCCACATAAGCTGGTGAGAGATGTCTGTCTCCTCTGGTGGCTCCAGCCAAACTGTGTTGCAGGGCCTGTCTTTTATCCTTCCTGTCCCACCCCTCTGTTTCCGGCAGGTGGTTGGGGGTGTCCTGGCTCTGCCCACCAGTGGGTGGGAAGGGGTTCCTCCCCGTCAGTCTCAGAGGAAGGCCATGCCTCCTCACTACACTACTATATGATTGTTACTGAAATTTTTTGTAATTCTTGGTAGCATCCACAAACCAGTTTCTCAGAGACAAACATACACTGGCACACCAGCAAGGGGTTAAAAAACTAATAATTGCTTACGTGGCTATTCGCCAGCAGGGAATAAGCTGTAAACAAGAAATTTACATTTAATATCAGAGATGGTTCAAACCTCATGTACACAAGAGACTGTCTGTACCCCGGCAGGGAGTAATCCTCAAAAAGGGGAAAGGAGTACAAGTATGTGAAACAGTGGCTTCTACCTCTCCTGTTCTCCTCCCAACTCTCTGCTCATGGCATCAATGAATACCTGAAGGACTCTGAAATGGGGGAGTTGTCCCAGGCTGGAAGTAGACCAGCCTGTGAAATTTAATGCATCTTAAATTGAGACAGACCTTTTTGTATTTAAGTCTTATTAGCTTATTAAGGTTTAGGAATTAACTTGTGAGTTTATCTTTTTATTTAATTTGTAACCAGTTCTGACTTTTATGCCTTATCACTTGTAATCACTAAAATCTATCTTTTTTAGTTAATAAACATGTTTTACTGTTTTATCTAGAACAGTGTGTGGCTGGATTGAAGTGTTTGGGAACTTCTACCTGGAATAATAAGGTTGGCAAATAACACTTTCCTTCTTTGAAATGACAGAATTACTATGAGTTTGTACCAGCCAGGAGGGTACTGAGCAATACAAGACACAGATTTCTGGGTCAAGACTGGGACTAAGAACCTTTGGGTGTAAGTAATTTATGAGTGGCTAGCTAGTAGCATTTAATACTGAGAGCAAGTTACATGCTGGTGGTTGTGTGTGAGCAGAACCTGGAGAGGTTGTTGTTCACTAGCAAAGCAGAGTAAGAGGCATCCAGACTGGAGAGTTAAGGGGGCATAGCTGTTCAACAGTCCAGATTATACCTTGGGGAATGTCACAGTATGACATTGTGGAATTCTGCAGACACTGAATCTTAGAATAAACTCTTTAACTGATGGTTTGGGAAAAGAAATAAGGAAAAGGGGAGAGATTAGTAGCTTACTGCTCCACCAAGCAGCATTAACTATTGAAAATATGCACACAGTAACACAGCATTTAGAATGGATTAACATGTTTGTCAAGAATGTTGCTGACTCTGTTAGTAATACTTCCACTGCAATTGCAGTATATATGGTAATAAATTACTTACAAATTTGATTCAGGGAATATGATAAATAAAGAGTGGCAAATGGTCAAGATTATTAAACAGCACACAGATCTGGATTACACTAGTGGGTAAGGGAATTCAAAATATTGGGAAACCGTTTGGAGTTTGCAAAGCTGGAAGGTCCAGGGCCTTGGGCACCAGACTAGCCTGACAATTTGACTCTACTGATTATAGTTGTCATTCCCAGAAGGACGGGGAGACCTAAAGAGTTGGTATATGTGAATAGTATGGGTATCACCAAGAACATAACACTATCCTACTGTCAAGATGGCAACAAAAGATGGTATGGAGATAAATACTGCTTGCTGTACAAAAGCTCAGTGTGGATGGTTCTGTGAAAGCTCAGCATATGTGAATTCATCTATTTAGGAGAGAGGTTGGGCTCAACTAGTCACTAAGGAGAGAGAGAGGTGGTATGGCTTGGGCACATGGTGTGTGTCCTGGGATACCACAACTTTTCAGCTGTAAGAATGAACAGCTCAGAGAGCCAGGACAGATTCTCTAACCCTCACCTCTCTGACTCACATTGGGGTCCATGCTCTATGGTCAAATGTGCAGATTAAAGGGAACCTACCTGAAAATGTGACAGATAACACAGAGTAGAGATCACTGGTGACTAATCTCTTTATACCCATAGCCTCCTTCTCCATTAATACAACTAGTTTAATAGAAAGAAACATAGAGCAGCTAGCATTCATTTCCCTACAGATAGCCAAACAGGATCAGCTCTGAATAATGTTATCCGTGCAGTAAGAACATGCTCGTGGGCTACATCAGAGGAGATAAAGTATGTACTGGGGGTGCAAATTTAAGCTTGGTACTACTGGTGATCCAAATAATCAGAGCCATTGTAGTTTGGGAATGTGTTGCTGGATAATACAACTGAAAAAGCAAGCAAGAAGAGAAAATATCATAGAATCGTAGGACTGAAAAATACCTCGAGAAGTCATCTAGTCCAGTCCCTTGCACTCATGGCAGGACTAAGTATTATCAAGTTCATCCCTGACAGGTGTTTGTCTAACCTGCTCTTAAAAATCTCCAATGATGGAAATTCCACAACCTCCCTAGGTAATTTATTCCAGTGCTTAATCACCCTGATAGTTAGGAAGTTTTTCATAATGTCCAACCTAAACCATCCTTGCTGCAATTTAAACCCATTGCTTCTTGTCCTATCCTCCTCCTTGTAAAAACCTTTTATATACTTGAAATCTGTTATCATGTCGCCTCTCAGTCTTCTCTCCTCCAGACTACACTAACCAATTTTTTTCAGTCTTCCCTCATAGGTCATGTTTTTTAGACCTTTAATCATTTTTGTTGCTCTTCTCTGGACTTACTCCAATTTATCCACATCTTTCCTGAAATATGGCACCCAGAACTGGACACAATGCTCCAATTGAGGCCTAATCAATGTGGAGTAGAACAGAAGAATTACTTCTCATGTCCTGCTTACAACACTCCTGCTAATATATCCAAGAATTATGTCTGATTTTTTTGCAACTGTGTTATGCTGTTGACTGATATTTAGCTTGTGATCCACTCTGACCCCCCAGATCCCTTCCTAGGCAGTCATTACGCATTTCATATGTGTGCAACTCAATGTTCCTTCCTAAGTCAAGTACTTTGCATTTATCCTTACTGAATTTTATCCTATTTACTTCAGACCATTTCTACAGTTTGTCCACATCATTGTGAATGTTAATCCTATCCCCCAAAGCACGTGTAACCTCTCCCAGCTTGGTATCATCCACAAACTTTATAAGTGTACTCTCTATGCCATTATCTAAATCACTGATGAAGATATTGAACAGAACTGGACCCAGAACTGATCACTTTGGGACCCCACTTGATATGTCCTTCCAGCTTAACTGTGAACCACTGATCACTACTCTCCGGAAATGGTTTTCCAACCAATTATGCATCCACCTTACAGTAGTTCCATCTAGGTTGTATTTACCTAGTTTGTTTATGAGAAGGTCATGTGAGACAGTATCATAAGCCTTACTAAAGTCAAGATATACCACAACTACCACTTCCCCCCATCCACGAGACTTGTTACCCTGTTAAATAAAGCTGTTAGATTGATTTGACATGATTTGTTCTTGACAAATCCATGCTGACTGTTACTTATCATCTTATTATCTTTTAGGTGTTTGCAAATTGATTGCTTAATTATTTGCTCCATTATCTTTCCAGGTACTGAAGTTAAACTGACTGGTATGTAATTCCCTGATTGTCCTTATTTCCCTTTTCTTAGATGGGCACTATATTTGCCCTTTTGCAGTCCTCTGGAATTTCTCCTGTCTTCCATGACCTTTCAAAGATAATGGCTAATGGCTCAGATAGATCCTCAGTCAGCTCCTTGTGTATTCTAGAGTGTATTTCATCAGGCTATGGTGACTGGAAAACATCTAAGTTGTCTAAGTAATTTTAACTTGTTCTTTCCCAATTCTAGCCTCTCTGCTCCTCCCTCATTTTCACTGGCTTTCACTATGTTAGACATCCAATCACTCACCTTAACTCCACCAATAACCTTTTTGGTGAAAACTGAAACAAAAAACTCATGTAACACTTCTGCCATTGATACATGATACAAATGAAACAAATATTGTTAGAAGAGAAAAAAGAAAGGGGTTGAATGTAGGTCTAACTGAGTGAAGAGTCCAGAGTCAAGCTGAGTTCTTAGGAGCCAAGAGCTTAAGGTCTAGCGAAAAATCCCAGTAACTCTCAGAGACCATCCTGATGGTCTGGCTCTGTAATGCAATATTGCTACCACTCTGTCCTTCACAAAGCTTTCCAGTGAACAAGTTGAACCAGCACTTCTCAATATTTAGTGTCAGAGCCATATGGAGTATAAGACTCTGGGCACTATATAAGTTGCAAACGTACACATGGCTATTGAACCGGATCAACATCTATGCTTCTGCTCATTTCCCCTGGACTGCAATTGAACCCTTAAGTAACCAAAGGCAGCAGTGAGGCAAAATAAAAGACTAGGAGTAGAAGTGATATACGATGACTAATTGTGACACAGAGAGAGCATGAAATTGAGGCATAAGAGTGAGAACTAGGACTGGAGGAAATAAGGGAAGGAAGAAGGAATGAAGAGGAAAGAGAGAGCAACAAGAAGCAGAGGAGAAGATAAGGAAAATAGAAAAGAAATGCTCAGTGTTATACAGCAAAACACAGTTCCTGATCCAAGGAACTTAGGGTGGGATGTTTAAAAGTGTCTAAGTGATGAAGGAGAATAGAACCCATTGAAAGCCAATGGGACTTGTAATCCTATGTCACTCAGACACTTTTGAAAATCCCAACTGTCTAGTCTAAGCACTTGGCCCTGCCAGGTGTTGTGTGCCTTCAGTTCCCCCGACTTCAAATAAAGTTGAGAGTGGTTAGTACCCGACAGTCTCAGAATACAAATCTCAGATCATAGTACACACCTGTACAGAAGAACTTAAAATGGAGGGGTGAGAATGTGCCCTATGGGAGAGCTACTTTATTACAGTATTATTATTACTACTCTTATTATTGTAACACCCAAAGGTGTGACAGATGCCTTACAAACAAGCAAGAAAAAAAAATCCATTTCCTGCAAAACTCACAGTCTAACCCAGACCACAAACAGACAAAGGGGAAAGCCACCTTTGTTCTTCCTTCGGTCATATTTGAACACCAAGTTGAACAGTTTTAATTAAAATAGGTTTTTAAATAGATGTGGTTAAACTGGGGCAAAGCCCCTGAGTGGACTGATCATAGGCACAGGAACTAGGGGTGCGGGGGGTGCTGCAGCACCCCCAGGTTTTAGCTGGGGCTCTGCTGCTAGACCCACGTCTGGGTCCCGGCTGCTGGCCTCACCCTACGCCTGGGGTCTTGTCCGGCTGCCGCCCCCCCTGGGGTCCCAGCTGCTGGCCCCAGAGCTCAGCTCCTGGCCTCATGCCTGCCCCCAGCTTGAAGGGGGATGCATTTGATAGGGTAAGGGGGTTGGCTTTCAGCACCCCCACTATTCAAAGTGTTCCCATGCCACTAGGACTCATTTAAATTAATTTAAACCTGGCTTCTATCAACCTAGCTTAAATGGCTAGCCAAATTAAGCTAAATTGATACAAGCCATTTTTTAAAACTGATTTAAGAATGTCTGCTGAAAATGCCTGCACTGTATTAACCAAATCGATTTTAAATAACACAGTTAGTAAAATTAGGGAAAGTTTGTGTGTAGAAAAAGAGTATAATTTTCAAAAGCACCTAAATTATTTAGGGCTCAGATCCTCAAATGTATTGAGGCACCTTTGAGGATCTGGGCCTAGGAGTCTATATCCCATTTTCAAACGTGAATTTGGCACTTAGGTGTCTAAATCTTATGAAAGTTTATGGGACTTACATTCCCAAGTCACCCAAGACCTCTATTTATCCTTAATTTCTATTTTGCTATATTTGTTCTTCAACCTGTGCCTACTTTCTCTTTAGTTGTTGTCGTTGTTGCTTTAACTTCTTGCTGTTTTTGCTTTCACTTAATGATATCAATAGCTGATCAAGGGAACAACTGAAAAATTCTGTAGAAAATGCATTACAGAAAACTTCTGAAGATGTTAACTGGGATAAAATCCAGTATATTCTATTTGCTCTAAGAGAGTAATTGAAGCAGAAGATGAGACTTCGTATTTGAAGACAGTTATGTGGTGAAATCCAAATCTCTAGTGGACAATTCAACTCAACTGAGAAATTAAAAAGAAAAACAGTAGAGCAGAAAAGCTGGTCAGAGAGAAACAATACTGCAGGTTTCTCTAGAGGGATACAAAAGGACAACATTAAAAAACAAAACAAAAAATGTTGAGAGACTGGTTGGATTTATCTCCTTATACTGGAAATAAAAATGTTTACTAGCTCCTAGGGTCTGACTCTTAGGGGCAAAAAGAAGGCAAAAATCTTTATAATTAAAAAAAAATGCAGATTTATCACTAAGGGACATATTTTACAAAAATCAAGAGGCAAAAAAGAGCCATTCTGGGGAAAGAAGAAAGCTAAAATTATTGTTTTTTCTAGGATTTTAGTAAAGGAACTGATACACAAAGAGAAAATCTCCAAGAGGTGAAAGAACTAGCTAAAGAATTGAAACCTGATTTTCTGTATGATCATTCCAATTCCTCTCAAGCTGCTCTGATCTCAGTATTGCTTATAAATTAATCGACATTTTTTCAAGTTATATTTTTAAAGGAAAATCATATAGAAAACCAGCCCAATAGCTTTCATTGATAGGGTAAATCTTGCAGATTGAGGGGAAATGGTGGATGTGGTAAATCTTCACTTTAGTAAGGCTTTTTGATACTGTCTCACATAATCAAACTAGTGAAATACAGCCTAGATGGAGCTACTATAAGGCACATAACTGTTGGAAAACGATTCCCAGAGAGTAGTTGTCAGTGGTTCACACTAAAGCTGGAAGAGCATAGCAAGTGAGGTCCTGCAGGAATTGGTCCTGGGTCTGATTCTGTTCAATATCTTCATAAATGATTTAGATAGTGGCATAGAGAGTACTCTTACAAAGTTTGCAGATACCAAGCTGGGAGAGGTTGCAAGTGCTGTGGAGGATAGGATTAAAATTCTAAATGATGGGGAAAAACTGGAGAAATGGTCTGAAGTGAATAGGATGAAATTCAATAAGGACAAATGCAAAGTACTCCACTTAGGAAGGACCAATCAACTGCACACATACAAAATGGGAAATGACTGCCTATGAAGAAGTACTACAGAAAAGGGTCTGGGAGTCATAACGGATCACAAGCGAAATATGAGTCAACTCAACAGTAATGCTGTTGCAAAAATAGTGAACATCATTCTGGGATGTACTAGTAGGAGTGTTGTAAGCAAGACACGAGAAATAATTCTTTTATTGTGCTCTACACTGATAAGGCCTCAGCTGGAGTATTGTGTCCAATTTTGGGCTCCCATTTCAGGAAAGATGTGGACAAATGGGAGAAAGTTCAGAGACGAGCAATAAAATTTATTAATGATCTAGAAAATATGACCTATAAGGAAAGATTGAAAAAATTGGGTTTCTTTAGTCTGGAGAAGAGTAGACCGAGGGGGGATATGCTAACAGTTTTCAAGTACATAAAAGATTGTTACAAAGAAGAGGGTGAACTTGTTCTTGTTAACCTCTGAGGATAGGACAAGAAGCAATGGGATTATATTGCAGCAAGGGAGGGTTAGGTTGGACATTAGGAAAAACTTCTGAACTGTCAGGGTAGTTAAGCACAAGAGCAAATTGGCTAGGGATGTTGTGGAATCTCTGTCATTGGAGGTTTTGAAGAATAGGTTAGCCAACACCTGTCAGGGATGGTCCGCTCAAGTCCTACAGTTCTATGATTCTATGAAAACTTTGTGTGCTTGCTGTTTTCTTTTAAATTAATACAGCAATTGTGAAAAGTGGCAAATAGACATACCCATTGATGCAGACTCTATTTAGCACAGAACCAGCTACAGCAATGCATACATCCCCCCACTGACATGAGACAATTTCTGGAAGTAAAAAGGCAGGGCAATTTCCACTCCCATTCAGTTGTTGCCCTTTTAAGAAGATTAGCTACTACAATGATAAGCACAGTATGAAAATATGGATGGATGGATGAGCCAGCTAAGGACCTGATCCTTTGACGAACTTAAGACCAGATCCTTAAAGTTATTTAGGTGCCTAACTTCCATGGGTCTGAGTGCCTTCAACTGCTATTTTACTCAGTGTCTTGCAAGAGATGCTCACTAGCAGGAACCTGACCCAAAGTTTCTGACTGCAGTGGAACAATGTGATATAAAGACCAGTCCAATAGGCAATCAATGGGAATTACTACTGCTCAGCACTTTTGAACATCAGACTACAATTTAGGTGCCCATTTAAAAAAAAATCTTATTTCCAGACAGTTTGGATTAAATTCCAAAAAATTGTACAAAACATATACACATTGCCTTAAGTTTCACAGGGTACGTCTACACTGCAATAAAAACCCAGTGGCATCAAGTCTCAGAACTTGGGTCAACTGATTTGGGCTTGCAAGATATCACACTGTCTGGAGTGGCTCATGACCATGAGTGCCAACCTCAGGACAGACTGTCAAAAAGCAGGGCAGACACCCCAAACTGATTGTATGTTCTGTCATTAGATTTCACCAACCCTGTAACAAGCGTGAACTCTTAATGCACTGTAACATGGAGACACAGACAGTCCTCTTGGGCATTCTAGTCTATCTCACCAGCCAGGCAGGCTGGACTATGTGGTAGATGGTCACTTTCACCAAAAATCCAACAATATTCAGCTTACTCCCAGTCCCAAAGGACCAGTCACTTACCCCAGGTCAACTGTAATCAGATCTCAAACCAAAGACAATGCCTAGCTAGTCTTGTAATGAACTAAATAAAGATTTATTAACTAAGAAAAGAAATGAGAGTTATTCACAAGGTTAAAACAGGAAACACACATAAATGAGTTACAGTCTTAGGTTTGAAAAGATAGTATAAGCATCGATAATAAGCAGCTCAAGATATCCTGTAGGGCTGACCCATGCCTAGCAACATGGGGATCTGTTTCTTACCTTTAGGAATCTTTGTCCTCTGGAGTCCAGACAGCATAAAGATCCCAGTTTCTCCTTGTCGGGGATTTTTATCCCCTTCACCCCAGAATCCAAGCTGATGGGATGAGTTCATGTATAGGTCTCCCCTTCCTGGAAGGAGTGAGGAATGCACTCAACAAGGCGACTGACCTTTGATGCTACACAATGATTCATTTGCCTTCCATGGGCCAAGATTGACTGTGTAACTCACCAAACAGGAAAAGAACCATAATGGATCACAGAATCATAGAATACCAGGGTTGGAAGGGACCTCAGGAGGTCATCTAGTCCAGCCCCTGCTCAAAGCAGGACCAATCCCCTGTTTTTATTTTTCCTGTTTGGTGAGTTGCACAGTTACAGAGGTTTCAGAGTAACAGCCGTGTTAGTCTGTATTCGCAAAAAGAAAAGGAGTATCTGTGGCTCACTGAGCTGTAGCTCACGAAAGCTTATGCTCAAATAAATTGGTTAGTCTCTAAGGTGCCACAAGTACTTTTCTTTTTACAGTTACAGAGGTTTACAATGCAAACACTCAATATCACTTTATACTATGAGTTACCAAGGTTATAAGTACGATCAAAACATGCCACATCCTACATCATTCATAAGGTATAGACACAAAACACATTCTACAACTCTAATATTCATCTCAACAATACTAACACACAGGTGAGCCAGAGCTATTTGTCAGTGTTCAGTGAGGCCTGGGGCCTTGGCATGAGCTGGCACCTGGTATGCCAGCATCACACTGGGATCATGCTACTGGGCTAAAAATAGCAATGGTGACGTTTGGGCTCGGGCTCATCAGGTTTCAGTCTACACTGGTTTTTTTTAACCCCGTGAGCCCAAGTCAGTTGACCAGACCTGGAGACTTGCTGCCTTGGGTCTTTTTTGCAATGTAGATGTACCCACAGATAACTGTCTATCTAGACACTTATGTACCCTCACTTGCTGTCGAATGATCGTTCCAACTACTGTTGAAATAAAAGTCCCTCACAAGAATGGATTTTATCTTCACAACACCCATGTGAGGAAGGGAAGTATTATATTCATTTTATAGATAGGTCAGTGAAACATAGAGTAGATTAAGTAATTTGCCCACAGTCACATAGGAAGTATGTATCTGAGCCAAGAATTGAACCCCAGTTGCCTGAATATAAGTCCAATGCTGGATCTACTAAGCCATCCTTCAACTTTCCTAGAACTCATTCTCATTGGGGTCCATTATATTCAAACCCTGAACCCCTCACTCTAAACATAAAATCACCAACTGCCAAGAATATTCCTAAAAAGGATGGTTGATGGTATTTAACTGACAGTATCAGTAAAAATTAATGCAAATCTATATCTGAGTTATAGTATTCATAGAAAGATGTCCAAGTCAACTCTCCATATATTATTTAGAAATGGACCCAAATCAAACTCATGGATTCAAACATCCGTGGACATTGGAGAAAATGTACAACTATACCCAAACTCTACTGCTGAAATCTATCTCAGTAATGTAACAATAAAAATCTTACTATCAGCAAACCTGTAAACTTTAGGGAAGTTTGGTTCTGAATTCAAGTCCAAGTTTTGTGGCTTTCTAGCTCTTTTAGATATTGTAAGCCTTAAATTAGTGACAAAGAAGCATTCCAAGCTCCATACCCATTTTAACTGTCAATACACCAACTGTAAAATCAATTAATTCCCGCAGAATTTTAGTCTCTGTGTTCTAAATAATGCAAAATGCCAGGTGTATGTTGTGCAATATTCTTCATCAGCTGGAAGATTGATTTTGCCTTTGAGTATCATTCTTCCATAAACTACTCTTCTCAGAAATAGCTTCAAGTCAGTAGATATGCAAAATAAACCATTATAGAAGATTTATGCAAATACAAAAAAACTAAGAAAGCATGAATTCCCAAGGTGGATGCACTGATACCATTCACATTTAACAATACACAAACAGAAGAATACAATTTCTTTCACAGTTTCTATTTGATACCTTATAATGCAATTAAACTAAAAAGACTAGGGATGGGTGAATCACTCTGTATCAAATAAGACCCAATCTTAACCTTCAACCCAAACCCTAGCTGAATCAGAATGGAACATTTCTGAGGTTCTAAAGTGCATAACTTTTTAAAAAAATTTGCACTCTGGTGAATTTGCAGTGTCTGACTGAGGTGAGAAGAAAGGTGCCTTATTACTGTGAGGAACTCTGCTATTGGGAAGTTTCCAGCCCAATTTTGTCAGCCCATGTCATTTCAGAGGGGTAGTTCAAAAGTATAGTTTGGATGGACATCTAGGACCAAACTCATTTACACAATCACAACTCTGATGAAATCACTGTGGTTCCAACAGTGTGATGGAGAAGAGAATTTGACCCTTTAACATTTGGTCAAGCTAAGCGTCCTGAACAAAAAGATCTGCTAGGTCGTTCCTATCTCCAATTTTTTTAATCTCTCTAAAACCTTCATGTTATTTGATCAGGCATAATAAGTTATATATTGTAGACAAATTTCAAGAAGAGTATGTATGAAGTGAGTTCAATACTGAAGTACTGGTAGTTACATCATAGGAAGCTGCTTATGTTACTCAGCTGTAACTTAACCATACTAACCAGATCTACTGAGGCATACCAGTAGCCTTTTCACATCACACTTCAGGGTATATGCATTAGCCGTACTAGAATAACAACACCATAGGAAAGCTAAGTTAGACCATATGTTTTTTAAAATAGAGCAGATATCAAACCATGATGGATAATGAAATGAATATGCAAAGACAAGCTGCAAAATTATACTTGTCAGTTTTGTGCACACTAAAGGCAATTGTGCATGAAAGCTGAGTAGTTAGAAAGCCAGATAGTTAGAATTCATGATTCGGGTGTTTGCATGGATTTAAGTTCTGAGGCTGATTTGAAGCATCTTTGAAAATTTGGTCCATAATCTTAAATGTAGCATAATGAGTTAAATTGAGTCATCTGTTCCCAGAACTGAATTTTCTAAACTCTTGAGAAGGAAAATTAAATTTCTAGCTTCACTTACATTTTCTTACTCCGAGTGTTTGCATAATTGGATTATTTCTTTTTTTTTAAAAAAAGACAATAATATTTTATTTAAACAATAGGAAGAATAAAGTCTTATCGGGGAAATGTCTACTTTAGAAAATCTACAGTCGCAAATTGAAAAAGAATACTTAAAATTCTAATTTTACACAGGAGGATCTGTCAGGGAGTTTGAGATGCATTGAGTCTGTGAAATGTGATATGCTTCATAAGCTGCCTATATGTTAGGCTGGTTACTTTAGAACACAGACATCCAAGCTGTGGGGCTGTTCTCCCCAAGAGCCTTTTGATCCCTTCCAGGAGTGTTTTGAGCAAGTCTGAGTTTAGCGAGGCGGAGTGTACTGTAATTCAGTACAGAGGGGGTTAACTTCCCCTAGTAGGCACCGCCAACCCTGCCCCGCCCCCTTGCAAGAAGTATGGGGGCAGGGCACAAAGTATAAGAATAAGACCTTGCAGCTCAGTTGTGGCTGGACCAAGGAAGGAGGAAGATGTTTCTCCCAGGGAGCTGAGTCCTCAACAGAGCCCACAACTGGCAGCAGGGAGAAAAGGCAACCAACTTGCTGAGGAGATGGAAGACCCCGAGGACAGACTGGAGGAAGGGCCTTTGGACCGTGAGACAGAGGGCCAAGTCCCAGCGGTGATGGAGCAGCACCAACTCTGTGAGTGCTCCAGCCCTGCAGCACCCACAGAAAAAAATTAGCGCCCCCCCCCAGCACCACCTGTCTGACGTCTGCCCTGCCGATCAACTCCTCCCCATCCCTTCTAGCACCTCCTGCCTGTGATGATCAGCTGTTCCACAGCATGCAGGAGGTTCTGGGGAGGAGGGAGAGGAGCGGGGATGAGGCACACTCAGGGGAGGGGGTGGAACTGGGTGGGAAGAGGTGGGGTGGGGGCAGAGCGGTGGCAGGAAGAGGTGGGGGGCTTAGGGGAAGGGATGGAGTTGGGGGCAGGGCCTGGGGTGGAGTGGGGGTGGGAAGTGATGGGGCGGGGTGTGGACTTGGGAGAAGGGGTGGAGTGGAAGTGTGGCCTGGGGCTGAGAGGGGGTTGAGGCCCGCTCATGCCCGGCAAAGAAAAAAGCCAACACCTGTGACTGGTAGGAAGTAGCCCAGGGAAATAAGACTTTCTTCCAGTTGTGCTGCTGGGATGCAAGGCATCGACTGTACATTTCCCTCCAACCCGGTGGTGGTATTGCCCACCACTGTAGGGCCCTGGGCTGGGACCCAGTGCATCAGGGTGGGCCTGGGTCCTCCTACCTCCAGCCCTGTGTGTGGGACTGGCAGTGGCAGGGACCAACTTTTAGGCTAGAAGGCAGGTGACATGAATGGTTTAATTGTTGTTGTTTGCCCCAGAGAGGAGGCTGAGGGCTATAAACTGTTTAATTGCTCTGCCCACATTGTGAGGGCTGGAGCCCTAGCCCATTGCTATTTGCCCCAGCCAGGAGACTGAGGGTCATAGTCTATTTAATTATTGCTGTTTCTGCAGCCAGGAGGTGGAAGGCTATAAATCGTTTAATTGCTCCACCCATGCCGAGTGGGCTGGAGCTCTCGCCTATATCTGTTTGCCCCAGCCGGAAGGCAGAGGGCCATAGATTGTCAAAGTGCTTTGCCCACACCCAGAGGGCTGTAACCCTAGACTTTGCTGTGCACCCCAGCCAGGAGGCCGTGGCTAACAGCTGACTCGTGGTATGTCACATCCTTCTTTTGGGAGACCTGAACTGATATGTGGGTGATTGTGTGGCTGCAAGATAGACCACCTGACGAAAGGCTGATGGACATACCAACTCCCCAATGGCACTAAAGGGGGTATCCTGACCCCAAGAGGGAAGATGGTTACTTTAAGGAAAATTTAAAAATATGTATCTGATTTAGGCTACATTGGAATAGATGGTCACATAGCTAACATATAGAGAATCAAGGGCTTGGTTCTTCTCCCAACTCTGCCACTAATTTCTTGTGCAATGTTGGGTAAGTCACTTGGAATTGCTTGATGCCTCTGTTTCCCCATCAGCAAAATATGGTTGGCAAACAGTGGCATTAGCCAACCCAAAATGATATAGGAACAGAGTGAAGGGAGAGGGCCATGGCTTTGCCCCACCCTCCATGTTGGCCTGCAGCTGTGGCAAGAAGTAAAAATTGCATCCATTTTAAGGAATGGTAAAATAGCTGCACTTCCCCTGCATGTTGCTGAGGTGAAATGGCTCCTGGAGCTCCCATTGGCAGAAGGAAGCTCTGTTCAGCCGCAACAAAGGGTTGTGGATTAATGTTACAGTTTAGCCCTTCATGTTTAAACTTCTGAAGACCACTTTCACCCTAAACTCATCAATGTGGCTGGACAAAAAAAACAACAACTTGAATTTGAACAATTGTTCATTAGTTCTACATGTTAAAGCGTGTCTGTATTAAATCATTCAGTGAGCTCAGTCCCTGTTCTCTCGGAGATATTTTAATTCACATTACCTGGCTTTTGTGAAAGGGTTCATGCTCCTCTGGTGATATGTTTCAAAAGGTAGAAACCTGCAGTGTACTCATTTGAAGGTGGATCGCATCATTGTCTATTATGGGTATGTCGACACTGCAATAAAAATATCCACAACACTGAGTCTCAGTGTCATTGACGTGGGCTCGCGGGGCTCAGGCTGTGAGGCTATAAAATTCAAGTGTAGATGTTGGGGTTCAGAGTGGAGACTGGGCTCTGAGACCCTTCCCCCATTCCCCAGGCTGAGTCAGCTGACCATGTCCAGCTGCAGCCATGTCATGCATCTTTTATTGCAGAGTAGACATACCCTATAAGGCTTGTAGAGCTGGAAAGTAATTGAAATAATCTGACTGCCCCTCTATCCAACGTCTGCCAGAGAAATGCAGTCAAGTCTTAGATTAGGCGTAAGAAGCGCTGGATTCTATCCCTGGCCCTATCACAAACTCATTGTGTGCCCCAGGAAAGTTATTTAATTTCGCTTTGCCTCAGTTTCTTCATCTCTAAAATAGAAACAACAATACTAATGTATCCCACAGGTGTTTTAGGAGGCCAAATTAATTTTTTTTCTTAAAGTACATTGAGATCCTGAAAAGGCAAGTGCTAAGTGAATGCAAGGTGTTATTATGAGGCAAGGGAGTTAGTTAAAGCCTGTATAATGATTTGAACACACGAAGGGGCCTATAAAAGCTTATTTATTATTATTAAATATTATTATTATTATTATGATTAGAACATATATTGTACAGAATACTCCCATCCTGGCAGGTCAATGGAGGAAATAACCTGGTGTGGAAGGATTCATAGAATTTAAGGCCAGAAAGGATCGTTAGATCACTTACTTGGACCTTCTGTCTACCATAGGCAATTATATTTCACCGTTACCCCTGGATGGACCCCAGTAACTTGTGTTTGGCCAAATGATGTCTTCCACGAGAGCATCCAATCTTGTTTTCTCTTTACATCTCTTGATTTGCATACATCAAGAAATGGCAAAATCACCACATCCCTGGGCAGTTTGTTTCAATGGTTTATCACCCTCATTGTGATAAAATATGTGCCTCATTTCTGATTTGAATTTGCCTGGATTCAGCATTCAGCCACTGGTTCTTGTTATATCTTCCTCCACTAGATTAAGGAGATCTTTAGTACCCAGTAACTACTTTCTTCAAGGTACGCAAACACCACTTTCCTTTGATCTCCTCCCATCCCCGAGGAGCACAGTCCTGCATACAACATATCACAATTACAGCTCTTCCAAGATGCTCCAACTAATCCCCCAGCCATTCAATACAGCTACACCTAGCACAGCTGGAGTGCATACAGATAATACTCAGTGGCTGTTGCCAGTTTCAGGGGGGGCAGAGTTAAGGTTGCAAGGGTGTGTACTTTAACTCTCCATTTCCTAGTTTTCAAAAGTTTGAGTCTTGCAGAACTCAGTTTTTTGGAGAGGCACGAGACACCATCAGCCAACCTTAATTCTGTGTTAGCCAAGTTTTTTGTCAGTGAATAGAGCATTAACATTAGATCATAGATCCAAGGGAATAGTTAAGGAATTAAATATGACATTATAATAATAGTGCTCCAGGAAGAAAGAACTGAAATATAACAAATCAGATGATCTTATTTAAATACCAGCATGATAATTATCATTTTGACATTATTTTCTCAGCAATGCAGTGGCTGCTAGCCACAGAATAAGGATAGTGCATGAAAACCTCCAGGGGAGTAACAATGTCATAATGGGAAAATGGCAGATAGATAGCATTAATGCCTTCTTATGGAAAGATGAAATTAGCAATTTATTCCAATATCTCTTAAACCCAAACAAGGAGAAAACATACTTGTTTTTACTCTGTTAACTGATGTGACTTGTCCTTAGCCTTTGGAAATGCCACTCCATTAAATTTTAATCAGTTCATACTCTAAATGGAGAAAACTTTGAATTCCCTTTGCCTTTTTTATATCTTCATGGCCTTTGCATTTTTCAAGGCCTGAGTCTCATTACGGATTGCCTACTGGACTATGGTACTGTGATGCTCTGCAAAGCAGTATGGATAGCTAAAACGAATTCGGGGGGGGGGGAGGAAGATGAAGAAAAACAATGTAACATCACTGTCTATTATATTGCTCTCACTGGGAACCTGCAGAAGAGAAGACATTTTCAGAATTTAAAAGAGAGAAACAAGCTGAGGGAGAGGGAAGGTTTGCTGAGCTTCTGTGAAAAATATTACCATGCAGAATTTTGCATTCACCTGTCTTTGGGTTTCCTGATTTAAGTTCACTTGAAACTGGTACTGTTTACAAAATGAAGCCAGTTAAGAAATAGCATGTAATGTACAGCAGTGATGTGACTAAAGCACTTACTATTTTAACAATTAACATCTGTTAACAGTTTCTAATAGAGTTTTCTCTTAGGGTTGGAAAAGAACAGAAGAACGGCCGTACTGGGTCAACCAATGGTCCATCTAGCCCAGTATCCTGTCTTCCAACAGTGGCCAATGCCAGGTGCTTCAGAGGGAATGAATAGAACAGGTAATCATCAAGTGACCCATCCCTGTCAGCCATTTCCATCTTCTGGCAAACAGAGGCGAGAGACGCTTCATGGTTTTGCAAACAGCCCATCCTGGCTAATAGCCATTGATGGACTTATTCTCCATGAACTTATCTAGTCCTTTTTTGAATCCTGTTATAATTGTGGCCTTCACAACATCTTCTGGCACAGAGTTCCATAGGTTGACTGTGTTGTATGAAGAAATACTTCCTTTTGTTTGTTTTTAAACCTGCTGCCTATTAATTCCATTTGGTGACCCCTAGTTTTAGTGTTATGAGAAGGAGTAAATAACACCTCCATATTTAGTTTCTCCACACCCACCATGATTTTATAGACCTCTAACATATCCCCTCTTAGTTGTTTCTTTTCTAAGCTTAAAAGTCCCAGTTTTATTAATCTCTCCTCATATAGAAGCTGGTATGTACCCCTAATCATTTCTGTTGCCCTTTTCTGTACCTTTTCCAATTCGAATATATCTTTTTTTTTGTGATGGGGTGACCAGATCTGCATGCAGTATTCAATATTTGGGAGTACCATGGATTTATATAAAGGCAATATGATATTTTCTGTCTAATTATCTATACCTTTCTTAATGATTCCCAACATTCTGTTAGCGTTTTTGACTGCCGCTGCACATTGGGTGGATGTTGTCAAAGAACTATCCACAATGACTCCAAGATCTCTTTCTTGAGCTAAGTTAGACACCATCATTTTGTATGTATAGTTGGGATTATGTTTTCCAATGTGCATTACTTTGCATTTATCAACATTTAATTTCATCTGCCATTTTGTTGCTTACTCACCCAGTTTTGTGAGATCTCTTTGTAATTCTTCACAGTCTGCTTGGAACTTTACCATCTTGACTAGTTTTGTATCATCTATAAATTTTGCCACCTCACTGTTTATCCCTTTTTATAGATCATTTATGATTATGTTGAACAGCACTGGCCCAGTACAGATCCCTGTGGGACATCACTATTCACCTCTCTCCATTCTGAAAACTGGCCATTTATTCTGACCCTTTGTTTCCTAGCTTGTAAACAGCTACTGATCCATGAGTGCAGAGGTGCTGGAATTATGGGTGCCGAAGGTGCTGCCGCGCCCCGCTAGCTTGAAGTGGTTTCCATTTTATACAGGTGTCATACATATAAAGGGAAGGGTAACAACCTTCCTGTATACAGTGCTATAAAATCCCTCCTGGCCAGAGGCACAAAATCCTTTTACCTGTAAAGGATTAAGAAGCTCAGGTAACCTGGCTGGCACCTGACCAAAAGGACCAATAAGGGGACAAGATACTTTCAAATCAGGGGATGGAGGGGAAGGTTTTGTCTGTCTGTTCTGTGTGCTTGCGGGAGAGAGATCAAGAAAGTAAGCAATCCAACTCCATTAGAATTAGTAAGTACTAGCAAGGAAATGCGTTAGTTTACTTTTGTTTTGGCTTGTGATTTTCTCTGTGCTGAGAGGAAGGTGTATTCCTGGTTTTCTTTTTGTAACTTTAAAGTTTTTGCCCAGAGGGAAATCCTCTGTGTTTTAAATCTGATTGCCCTGTGAGATTAGCTTCCCTTCTAATTTTACAGAGGTGCTTCTTTTACCTTTTTTCTTTCTAATAAAGTTCTGTTTCTTTTAAGAGCCTGACTGATTTCTCTAATGTCCTAAGACCCAGGGGTTTGGGTCTGTGATCAATTTGTAACCAATTGGTTAAGATATTATTCTCAAGCCTCCCCAGGAAAGGGGGTGTAAGGGCTTAGGGGGATATTTTGGGGGAATAGGAACTCCAAGTTTCCCTGATTCTTTGTTAAATCACTTGGTGGTGGCAGTGTACCCTCCAAGGGCAAAGAGTTTGTGCCTTGGGGAAGTTTTACCCTAAAGCTGGTAGAAATAAGCTTAGAGGGTCTTTCATGTGGGTCCCCACATCTGTACCCTACCCCCAACAACAGGTTTTACAGTTTGGTTCAATGGCTCTAAGTCATTTAAGATATCAAGAGACTTTATCTCTACATCTCATCGTAAGGTGACATCCCCAGTCAATCTGCAGATAGTTGAAATCCCCCTGAACATTTCACCGCTGCCATCACCATCCTGGGGAGGTGGTCAGTAGTATGTCCCTATTGCTATATTCTTATTATTCAAGCATTATTTGCTATCCATAGAGATTCTACGGTAGAGTTTGGTTCATTTAAGATTTTTACTTCATTTGACTCTGCGCTTTCTTTCACATATAGTGCAACTCCCCCACCAGCATGACCTATTCCATCCTTTTGATGTATTTTGTACCTTGGTATTACTTTGTGCCATTGATTATCCTCATTCCACCAAGTTTCTGTGATGCCTATTATATCAATATCCTCATTTAATATGAGGCACTCAATACCCATCTTAGTATTTAGAGTTCTAGCATTTGTATATAAGCACTCAAAAATTGTCACTTTTTAGATGGAAAATAACAGGAAATGACTGCAGTGGCTCAGGCACTTCTTTGTGGGAATGGCAGTAAATACTGAATTTTCTCTGGCAACCACTGCACTTAGACAATACTGAAGCATTGTTTCCCCCATAGAGCTAGATTTTTAATTAGGATTATGCACTCACACAAAGACATACAGTGGAGTGAGAACGCCATTTACATCCCTTTGTGGGCTATCTGGATCATGAGTCTGTGTATGAAGGAGTAAGAGGATGTTGCGGCCCACTCTTCTCATGGAGCTGGAAGGGGCTCCAACTGCCAGCTCCCCAAACACCAGCCAGCACAGCTGAGCCACACAAAAAAGGTATTATAATTTGCTGCCAACATGGGTCAGTCCAATAGGCAACTGGTCAAAAAAAATTTCCAACTGAATTTTACATTGCAAAAGCTGTTTCATCAAAATCAAAACTTTCTGGGGAATGTGTTGATTTTGCTGAAAATCTGTTTTGACAAAAAAGGAAAATAAACATTTTGATAAGATCAAGAACTGCTGTTCTGACCTTGTTGGAAAGGAACATTTCAATTTTTCATTTCAAGATGACTTGGGTTTGAAATTTATTTTGTTGTATTCTAAAATGTTATATTCTAAGGGTTGTCTCTGAGGCACTAAGCTTTCTGGGGCTCCTTCTGGAATGGTGAAATGTATGTACCGCACCTTCCTCACAGTGGTTCCTAAAAGCACAGGGATTGCAAAAGGTGACAGCATGCCACTTGAATAAGTATAAGTTTCTGTGGAAGAAGGGTATTTTTTCCCCAATTATTCTCAGAGTAACACCACTGTAATAAGATCTACTTTATTACAAAAAAAGTAGTCACTTAGCAACTTGGGGCCTGATTCTAGGCTCAGGATGTGTGTGCATCATAGCTGATTTCCCCAGATGTGCAGCAATATGTTTCAGGTCTCTGAGGTGAGAATTGGACTTTAAAATTGTATTCCCTCATGAGGCAACTTCAATTCACTCCCATCCTACTGCCAAAATATAATAGAAATCACCCACCTGGCTCCTGTTTTCTCAAAGGGCTGTGTAGTACCAAACACAATATCAAGACTATCCTGTAACATTTAACTGAGCATTTCAGGGCTAATGATCTGTTCACTGTTGACTCTATTAAGCAGTATTGTGGAGGTCTGAGTGGAGTTTTTAGGATAGATCCTTAGCTGACATAAATGGGTGTTCTGATTCTGCCACCCTTAGTCACATCTGTTGTATCATACTCTGCAAACAGTTCCATTTAAACAAGTGGGACAAATCCCTAATCCAAGTATTTTTCAGTGTGTGGAAGGGTGACAGAATCAGCACCTACATGAAAAGCAATCAAAAATGTAATAAGTAATTCAAAGAAAAACCCTTGCTGAATATTTTTCCATACAATTGTCACTGTGGCATACACACACTGCAGTTGTAACTCTCTCTCTCTCTAGCTGGCAAGAGGATTTCTGTAGTGGGGTTGTTCTGAAAAGGTAAATACAGCTGATTCTGCAGTGGCTGAACTGTGGAAATTCATAGTCTTGCCTGTATGTGTATAGAAGAGTAAAATTCTGTTAATAATTACAGCACATAAGATTCTTTACTCTGAAATTTGACAGATTGGCTATTTTAAAAAATCTGTTCAGGATCTTTCTAGAATCATAATGCCATATTCAGTTATTTTGCTCAGTCTCTTGTTCTGTATGAGTGTATCTATCTGTCTATGTAGGGCTGCATGGTCATCCCTCCCTGTCAATCTCTGAGGGAGGCCACACCTCCTCACTGTCATGAACCTGTAAAGGTGATCTCAAAAGGGGGAATTAACTGCTCCTAGTGTTCAGGCCCTCAGGCCAGGCAGAGCAGTAAAGCAGTCTATGAGTCCTGGACTCCAGTCAGGGTGGGTAAGCAAATAGTCTAGGGGGCTCTGGCCAGCAGCCAGGGCAGTGCAATCATAGTCTATGAGCCCCAGCCCTCAGTCAGGGTGGGGCAGCAAACAGCTTAGGGGGCTCAGGCAGGGGTAAGCACCAACACACTCTAGGGCAGTGGTTTTCAACCTAATTATCATTGTGGGCCACATATGCGGCCCATAATGTGTTACCTGGGCCACAGGTTGAGAACCAAAGCCCCTCTCCCAAACTTCTCCATAGACCCCTATGCCCAGCATCCCCTGCCCAGAGATTTCTCCACAGAGTGGGACCAGGAGCGGAGCACTGGGCGCAGGTCTGGGCAGCCAGGACCCCGAACCCTAGCACAGAGGGCCAGGTGGCAGGGCATCTGGGCAGTCCTGACCTTGCTTCTTGGGGCCAGGCAGCCCCGGATCCAACCCCAGACCCTGCCGTGTGGGGCCAGGCAGCCCTGACTCCAACCCTGGACCTGGCCGCGTGGGGTCTGGCAGCCCCAGCTCTGACTCTGGCCTCTGTCCTGACCCCAACCACTGCTACTCAGGGCTGGGCAGCCCCGACCCCTCCGCATAGGCCAGGAGGCAGGGCAGCTGTCAGGGTTCCTTCCCCACTCTGAACTCTAGGATACAGATGTGGGGACCTGCATGAAAGAGCCCCTAAGCTTATTTTTACCAGCTTAGGTTAAAAACTTCTCCAAGGTACAAACTTTGCCTTGTCATTGAACCCTATGCTGCCACCACCAAGCGTGTTTAAACAAAGACCAGGGAAAGAACCCACTTGGAGATGTCTTCCCCTGAAAATATCCCTCCAAGCCCTACACCCCCTTTCCTGGGGAAGGCTTGATAAAAATCCTCACCAATTTGTACAGGTGAACACAGGCCCAAACCCTTGGATCTTAAGAACAATGAAAAAACTATCAGGTTCTTAAAAGAAGAATTTTAATTAAAGAAAAAGTAAAAGAATCACCTCTGTAAAATCAGGATGGTAAATACCTTACAGGGTAATCAGATTCAAAACAGAGAGAATCCCTTTCGGCAAAACCTTAAAAGTTACAAAAAGACACAAAAACAGGAATATACATTCCATTCAGGACATCTTATTTTACCAGCCATTAAACAAAAGGAAATCTTGCATTTCTAGCTAGATTACTTACTAACTAACAGTTGTAAGGCTGCATTCCTGATCTGTTTCTGGCAAAAGCATAACACAGACAGACAGACCCTTTGTTTCCCCCTCCCCTCCGCCTTTGAAAGTATCTTGTCTCCTCATTGGTCATTTTGGTCAGGTGCCAGCGAGGTTATCTTAGCTTCTTAACCCTTTACAGGTGAAAGGGTTTTGCCTCTGGCCAGGAGGGATTTTATAGCACTGTGGACAGAAAGGTGGTTACCCTTCCCTTTATTTTTATGCCAGCAGCATAGGCCAGGAGGCAGGGAAGATGAGCAGCCCTAACCCCAGACCCTGCTGCGTAGTGCAGCTGGGATTGGGCCGCCTTTCGCACACAGCTGGGTTGCAGCTCTGTGCTAATCGAGCTGCATGCAGCCCATGGGTTGAGAACCACTGTTCTAGGGGCTCAGGCAGAATTGAGCACCAACACAGTCTAGGAGCTCAGCCAGGGGTTAGCTCCAACGCAGTCTAGCACCCTATCTTGGTGGACAGTAGACTAACACAGGCCTCCTGGCCTAAGGTTTGGAAGCTGCTACCCTAGAAGTGGTGTGGCAGGGGGTGCGGGAACATGCTGACCTACAATCAGGCCAACACTTAACCAGATGGTTGTCTAGTTCCCCTGGACTACTTTCTGCATCCCCAGGGTTTAGTACCTGTGTAACATGGGGGTCCTCTGTCTCCTCGGGAGATCTGGCCAGGTGGCGGCCCCAGTAGTTCTTGGTCAGTTGGGCAGGGTTCCTCTGCAGGTTCCAGAAGCAGGCAGGATGCGTGTTTCTCCCTTGGCGGCTCCAGCCCAGCTGAGCTGCACTGCCCGCCTCTTGTACTTCTGCTTCCTATCCCGCCCCTAAGTTTCTGGCACAGTGGATGAGCCTTTCCTGCTTTTGCACACCAGGGGGCGTATTGTGGTCCCTCCCTGTCAATCTCCGATGGAGGTACAGTCTATATATCTAATGCATTAAGGCTAATTGTAGGGCAAGTGATATTTCTGTAATAATTTTCACTGTGGTTCATCAGCTGAGGTCATTCATTGTAATTTTCCCTTGAGCAACAGTAGATCATCCTAGTGCCCATATCAAAACTATACTGCACCTTTTGCTTATGCCTTATTTCCATATGACTATTTAACCTTTGGTATTATAGAGCCCATATACAGTAGACATGTGCACACGGTAACACAGACACAAGTATGATTATAAATATACACAGACCTGAAGTAGAGCTATGTGTAAGCTCAAAAGCTTATCTCTTTCACTAGCCAAAGTGGGTTCAATAAAAGACATTTCCTCACCCACCTTGTCTAACATCCTGGGACCAACATGGCTACAACAATACAGGAAACAAAAAGGAAATGGAACACAGTCAAATGGTGAGACTCTGTTGCTTTGACTCACGTTTCGTATGACCTCAGTCAATGAACTCCAATGAAAATTAGCACTATAATCATTAGAGAAATGTTACTTCCCATTCAGTTAGCAAATCTCAACCCTAATGCTTAGCATAGATAGACAAATACAGAAAAATTGACTAAGCAACATTGACTAAGCAACATAGCACTTTTGCAGTTTTTCATCTGGAATAGAGTTAATGTTTTACCTTTTCATTTCAAATTGACGAATGAACCTTTGCTGTACTGTAGAACATTTTATCTTTACAAAAGAGGATACATTCAAGCAGTGTAACGTAAAAAAGTGCAGACGTTCGGAAGGCTAGTAAAATACTTTCCTTTGCTTACCACATGTACCCACAGTAGGTATTGCATGGGTTGGATTGATCTTATTTCCCATGCATTGTATCTTTTACTAGGATTTACAAAATGGGTCTAGGTTTTCCTGACTCACTTTGTGACCTTGCCCAAGTCACTTAACTTTTTGTATCTCAGTGTACTCATCTGTTAAGTAGGGATAATAAACATCTCAAAGGATATCGTGCAGCTTTATTGAAGATTATACAGAACGTTCATATTCTCTAGTGAAAGAAACTTATACAAGTGCAAAATATTATTTTTACTGCAATACTTTAAAATTCAGCATATGCTTATTAAATGACTTTCTGAATCACCATCTTTAATAGATTAATAGATTTTAAATCCAGAAGGAACTATCAGATTATCTATTCTGACCTCCTGCATAACACCATATAATTCCATCCAGTTACTCCTGCATTTCTTCCAGAAAAGCATCCAGTCTTGATCTGAAGAGAACAAGAGTTAGAGAATCTATCACTTCCCGTGATAGCTTGTTCCAATAGTTAACTGCCTTTACTGCTAAAAATTTGTGCCTAATTTCTAATTTGATTTTTGTCTGGCTTTAACTGGAGCTATTGGTTGTTGTTATGCCTGTCTCCTCTAAATTTATGAGCCTTTTAGTACTGGTATTTCCCCCCATGAAGGTATTACATACCTTAATAAAGTCTCCTCTTGATCTCCTTCTTCAAAAACTAGTAGTACTGATCCTTATACATCTAATTATGGAATAATTGTTGGCATGGTAGGATACTGAGCTTTCATTGTATGTGTTTGAGATGGTGAGTCAAAAGTGGATAAGTCATAAAAGAGTTAGTCAGATCATCCCAAATAAGACCTGCTGAAATGTTTATATTTCACCATACTATCTTGTATTCTTTATGTGCCAAAAATGAAAACTATTTCAGGGATGTTTTAGACAGTTTTTAAAAAATGTAATTGGAATTATTTCTTCTATCCCTCCACCTGTAAAATCAGGTGCCTTAGGTACCAGGGGTGAAATCCTGGCTCCGTTGAAATTAACAGCAAAACTCCCCTGGACTTTAATGGGGCCAGATTGTCATCTCAGGAATCCAACTGTATACAGCTCAGAAGAAGAGAAAAATTAAATTAGAAAAAAAACCCTCCTTTAAAGCAGTGATGTATTTGCATTTAGAAAAGATTCAGGCTTGAATCGTACCTATCTTGGGAACTGGTCACATGTAACTGAGGAGAGAAATTTTATGAAGAAAAGAGGAAACATCTCCTCAGTGGGTTTATTTTTTTTAAAAATGGTGTCTGTTTAAAGATGCTTAGGTATTTGGAAAATTAAAATAAGTCCTGGTTCAGAGTGAGTAGGGGATGACAACATAGGAATGTGGCACATTTATCACTTACCTCTCTAATTTATCACTTGGGTATATGGATCTATATCTGCATGTATATACACATTTGTATCTTCATATTCTGTATATCCACCCGGTATGTCATTTGGCATTGAGATTGCAATCAATTGTAGATCTTTGAAGTTCCCTTCTCTGGTGCATACTCCTTTTTTAATGCAAGGTTATTGTTATGTTAAAAGTCATGTATTCTACTGACAACTTTTTTATAGGGACTAAGAAGTGTGTCAGAAGAACTGTTTATATCTCTGGAGCTAAATAATGGAAAGTATATAAAATATTTCTTCTCTCCTTCCAAAATAAGATAGGCAGCAGAGAGAGATGTCCAAGTACTAAGCAGAAGGAACAGGATTCCTGGCAGTTTTGTTCCGCAAACTTTACATTCCATTCCAGAACACAAGATCAAGGCACTAACCTCTCTGTATTGTTTTCAGCGAGAGAAGTGAGAAGAATCCAGTCTAGGTCTCTATGATAAAATCAATTTTTGACAAGCGTGTGAAATGCAGACAATGTCAGCAGGTAACACAGCATGATTATAAGATACAGAAGATAAAATTCCTTCATAAATTTTGTACTTAGGACAATCAATCTTTGTAAAGAATTGGAGGAGAGGGAGAAAGTAAAATTCTATTTTATGAAATAATAGAATTAGATCCCAGGGAGGTTTTTTAATATTGCCTGCAAGATACAGTACAGTAGATCTAAGTCTGTGTGAGTGGAGAGGAGGGGAAGGGGGAGGGAGAGAGAAATACCCTGTCCCCCACCACTCATCGGCACACTTCCCCATTCCCCCCATTACAACCACCATACACCACAGCCATAACTCTGCTCCCTCATCCCACCCTACACACTCCACTATCAAACCATCCTCTTCTAACATTATGAGTTTTGGATATTTAGTGTAGTTTGGTGAGTTGGGAAGGTACAGACTGTGACTAGACATTTTCTTTGCACTTTCTTTGCATTTCTTTTTTGCAGTGCTCTCTATTGCCCTATTACAGAAATCTGCGATTGGTGTATTACTGTACATAAGTTACTATGTACAGTACACTGTCCTTTTTTAACCCTGGCAATTTTGCCTCAGCCCCGAGAGAAATCAAGGGACTTTGTTGTTTTAGTATTCCTGTAAAAGCTGATGGAATACCTGAATGTGTTGCCAGGCAGTCTCCACTTGTGCTGAGGCATGATGTTAGTTTTACAGATTGTGAGTCCTGCCCATGAGATTGAGGGATTGTGTGTTCAGGGCTTGCCTAGGCATAATCAATCTGTAGGGGTTTTTTTTGCACCAGGCTATTCAAAGATTTGAAAGATCTTTGAAATCTTTGCACCTTGAAAAATCAAAGATTTAAATTCCAGACTAACTCAGTTCAACTGCAACATTGGACCATCTTCTGCATTTACTTAGCTGGCTTCCACTCAGAAGGGTAGTTGGGTTACACTTTATGATACAGTGATTGGAGTTCCACTGTGGTTGTGCCTTTTTGGTAACTAAAATCACTCATTCATATTTCTGGAAGGCTAAATACATTACTATATCATTAATTATTGCCCAAGGCTTGCCCAAATTCACCCAGGAAGTCTGGGGTGAATAAAACTGAAGCCACATCTCCTGAGTCCCAGACTAGCACCCAGGGCCATCCTTTCTCTCATATAACAGTAGTCAAAACTGTTGACATAAATCAACATAACTGAGTTAATGCAATAGTTATTCACATATTGTGTTAAAAAGATGCACTTTGAGAAGATTCTACAGGGTATTCTTTGTCTTTGAAATAGGGCATTTTACTTGAAGTGGTTCAGTCTTTCAAACTTGTGGAACTTCTTAGGGGCACCCACTGTACTTCTGCCAAAACTATAGTTATGTCGCATTTCATGAACAGAAAATATTTCATCAGATTTTTCTGGAATAACCAATCCACTGAAGTCTTCTTAGATGTGTAGTCAATAGGGAGATGTTTGCCTACTTGCGATTTTATACGTCTTACATCTAACTCAGAGATCTAAATGCAAAATCAAGCATTCAAGGACATTGTGGGGATTTGTGATGCTCTCTAGAGGATTGTGAGCCCATAAAACAGCAAATGGATAACACTACTCTATATATGTGGCTTTTTTCATCTGTGAAAAATGTTAGACTGATAATATTCTTCATTCAATAAATCACTTAAGTATAAGTCAATGAAGGCCACTAATGCACCCCAAAACTCTTCTCCATTTTATTAAACTGCTTCATGACGGGTGTGTATGATGAGGGAGTGGGATGATCATGGAGCAGAATAGAAAAGTAAACAATATCTTAGAAGGACAGGCATTAGAAATCTGAGGCAAACACACACATTGTGGCTGATAAAGGCAGGACAATTCTGAAAAGTATAAAAAATGGACAGATTGAAGGTGAAAGCAGAAGAGAGGCCAAAAGGAGCAAAAAATATTGTAAATAAGGGAAAGAGTGGAGAAATGAGGCTGTAGGGTTCAGGAAAGGGGAACCAAAATTAAAAGCAAAGAAATAAGAGGGCAGCTGCTAAATCTACAGGATGGGAAGATAAGAGGGGAGCCAAAGCAGCAATTCACTTATCTAACTATTTTTGGGCCAAGTATTCAACACTCTTTGTAATATCATTTCCAGTATGGACACCACAACTAAGCAGGATACTTGTTATCAGTCTGGCACTCTCTCAATAAAAAGATTCTCCTAAAGGATAGAGACAGATATTGTGATGATGACATTGCTTATTGGTGACATTGACAAACATCACAGTTGCCTAAAATGTCATCATCCTACAATGAACTGCCATTGTTTTCAGCTCAGCTTCTTCAAACTTCTTCCTTTATTTTCATGTAGTGAACTTTACAGTTCACATAAGCTTCTGGCATTTTTTTCTTCTGAGTGCAACTTCTTCACACTTAACTTCTTGCTGTGCTTTACTTTTGAGACCTAGCCAGCCAAGCACAACTATTTTCAATAATTTCAATATATATTCATTAACTATCAGATGTCTCTGTTTTTACTCTGACTTGTAGCATAAAAGTGATAACAGGATGGGCATCATGTTTATTTTCTCAGCCAGAATCCACTTACTTCATTACGATGATAAGCTACTCAGCCTCTACTCTCATCATTTATCCACTTAGGAGCTGACTGAATTGTTTTCAGATAGGGAAGCAAGAACCAGGTTTAGTGCAGTGCTGCATAAAACCACCTCGTTTTGAAAAGTCTGTCAAATGCAAGACAAGGTCAGCAGATAACAACATGATTTTGAGATATACTGTGCAAGATAAAATATCCTTCGATGACTTTTTCCCCTCGGACAATCAGCCTTCATGGAGAGTTACAAAGGAGGAGAATAGTTGGAAGAGGAGGAGAGAGAGACTTGTTTGGAATGTCAAAAAATTAGCTTCAGAATCTTTGATAAGCAGAAGTGAAGGTTTATTTTATGCTGCCTGCAAGGTATGCTTCTTTGCTTATCAAAGTATAATGTTATTATCTCATAAAGCAGTGTCCCTATCCTGTTACTTTTTAATCGTTGTAGCGCTTACTTGTTCACTTATGCTAATTGGAAGGGTTTAAACCAAGCCAGAATAAGCAGCATCTCTTGGCTGAAAAAAAAGGAAAGTTTATTACCATAAAATCTAAAATAGTATGGAAATAATATGCTAAATCTAACAATTATATATTAATATAACAGCTAAAGTCCACTGTCTATGAATTACTAAAATGTTATGCAGAGTAATTACTGAAATGGTGGAAAATTGCCAGTTTACTCTAGTTTTTTCCAAACTTTTCCTGAAGGCATCATCACTAATGGAAATAAAGCGTTGACACTGGCAAGCAAATTTCAATGACAAAACTTATATTATCATTTTCAGTTTGTACTAAGCATTCAGCTGCTGGCTTATTTACTCTAACCCCTCATTTAAAGTGCTACCAATAGAGGTTGTCAGAATAATGGAAACAGACTGCGGATTTCTTTGGGGCCAGATTCTAATACTGCTGTGGAATTAATAGGGCGACCCATAGAGAACCATTGCTTAATGTGAATAGTCCCATTAATAGTGGATATCAAAATTTGGCTCCACGCTATATTTATGAGTAATTATTGTTTGAACCCATTTTCTATTAAGAAAAGGAACAATTTTTTCATACCATTTTTCAACCAGCTCAAATTATTCATTGTATATCAGTGGGACCTAGACACCTCTAATGGAGATTGGGGCTCCACTGTGCTAGACCCTGTATAATAATACAAAATGAGAGACAGTCTTTAACCTGGAGAGCTTACTGTCTTAAACTAGGCCTACCCTACAAAGTTTTGCTGATGTAGCCATGTTGGCTAGTAATATTGGGGAGGGACAGAGGAGAAGAATCCACCTGGTAGCTGACATAGCTATGCTGACAAAAAAAAAAAAAGTAGATGCAGTTCTACCAGCAAAAAGGTCCTTTTGACAGTATAGGTTATGTCATTCAGGGAGGTTTAACTGTACCAGCAGAACTCCTTCTGCAAGTACAAGCTGCATCTCTAGGGGGTTTTGCAGGTATAACTACACTGGCAAAGTCTTTGTAATGTAGATTAGGCTTGAGGCTCTGATTCAACAAGGCACTTAAATACGTGCCTAACGGTAAACATGTGATTAGTCCCTTTGAAATCCTGTGTACAGCCCAGGAACAGAGTGGTGGTAGGGGGGCAACTGAGGCTCTAAATCACCTTTATGCGCCCTTATTCTTGATATATCCAGGACCTTGCCTGGCTCCTGGTCTAAATAGGCAGCTTCAAGTCTGTGTTAATTTACCCTTTTGCTATAATAGACTCCAATGGGTTATCCACCAGCTGAGAATAACTGGAGTGTAGCACATTACAGCCATAGCCTTTCCCTGTGTTCAGGAAGAGGGGACAAGCATAGACTCATTCTAGCAGTTGTAAATTATATGAGGAATCCCTTATGCAGGGATGTTCCTGGAAGTCATTTCTGCCTGGTTTAAGGCCCCCCAATTAAGCTGCCAGAGGCACAAATATGCCTTATGGAGCCTTGAATCAGGCCCAGAAATTGTGGATTCTGTATGTATAGAGGAATCTCTTTGGATTGGGCCCTTAGCCTCAAATTTCTGTTACTTCTTAGCTGATAGTTTTTCAAATCTGTAGTGCTGAAGGCAGTTTTAATTGTACTGGGTGTTTTTGATGTACTTGGAATTGAGTAGATATTGATTAAATAAACCTTGTTTCTGTGGGTGGAATAATTGACTTGAACATATTGAGGCTCTCTAGAAAACAAGGTAAGCCACTCATTACAGAAGCTGTCCCACTGCTTTAAGGTATACACAAGTTGGTTAACCATATTTCAGTAACAGTCAGTTCATGTTTCAAAAATCAATGGTTCTTTATTTTCCTTCAGCACAAGTCCTAGTTGGGAAAGGTGCAGTCAGACCTAAAAAATAGCACAGGCATCATTGTTAGAGGAATATTTTGATATTGATCTCCAGGGCAGCAGAAGATGTCTGTCTTTGGTCAAAGCCCCAAATGGCTGATTAACATATATATGTGCAAGATTATGTCAAGAAGAAACACCCGGAGATACAGATAAAACAAGGGGAGCAGCTGTATGGTTCATTCCTATACACAGTGGGTCAGGTAAATTGTGAGACAGAACGTCATTACGAGCCATGCCATCAGCCCAGTGGTAGTGTTATATACTAGCAAACCCTTTCCTAGAGCTTTTAGGGAGTCACAAATACAACCCTACACATCAGAAATTATTAAATCCTGCCAATGAAAAGTTTTTGGCACCTGACCGCTCTTTCTTCCAAATGGAGGTTGAAGGGTTTCAGAGTTAACCCCATTTGGACAAATGGGAACAATTCTTACCTCTCTTGCAGCTTTGGTTTTACCCCTGTGTGACCATAGTGCCTGGAGGGGCCACACTGAGAATGCTTATTCAGGGCAAATGGCAAAGACTAGGGCAGACAAATCCCCAAACTGGTGGTTTATTCTATCATTAGATTTCACCAAGCCTATAACCCAAACAGCTTCTGTAATACCTTACTGGTTCCCAGAAGCCAAAATACAGTCTCCTTTAAGCAATCCGGCCTTTGGCTCCCACCCAGATAGCCACTTCTAATATAGTGAGGGCTAATAAAAACCTTTTTCACCATATATAAAGTTCTATCCAATCCCAAGAGATCAGACACATACCTGCCAGGTCAATGAATATTTTAGTTTTTACCCAAATAGATGCTTAAAGCCAATCCTTATTAACTAAATCTAAGATTTATAAATAAAAAGACAAAAAAAGAGTTGCTATGGTTAAAAGATCAATATACATACAGATTAGAATAAAGTCCTTAGGTCAGTTTCAATCAATTTAAAAGGTTATAGTCTAACAGGCAGTCCATGTACAGAGCATGTTCAAATTCTTCCATGAGAATTGCAGTGTTAATTCAGAGTAGACCTGGAGACCTCAGTCTTGTGGTCTTAAACTTTTCCTGTCAAAGTTTAAGTAGATCTGAAATAGAAAGGATCAAAACTTTCTTTAAAGTTGAAATTCAGGGAATAAACCTCTTGAGAACAAATGATTACAGATGGCCTTCCTTGGATGAAGAATAGGTTTGTTGCTTTAATCTAATCTCTGTTTCCTAGCTATACACTGGTAACTAGTTGTATTCATTAGCATAAGGCAATTAACCATTCAAACAGTTCACAGGTAATCTTACTATGTGGAGTTACGAATTTCAACGAGAAATGAAGACAATATTATTGCAACACAAGTCACTGCTAAATGTTAATATTCCCTTTTGACCTCTGAATCAACAGAATACTGTAATGAATCATTAAAGACAGGAACAGAACTTTAGCATCTACAAGCTAATTAGATCACATTGTTAAATTTCTAAGAAGATATAGGTAAACACAGACAAATAAAATTAGTATCTACTTTTGATCCTGTAATACTGGCCTACATATTAAGGATTCTAGTCTATTGAACATGGCTTTGATAACTATCTACAAGGAATGGCTCTGTTTACCATTTCAGTAATCTGCTAATATGTCCTTAAGGGTTTCACCCAGAAGAGATAGATCCTATAGGAGTGCATGTCTGTCCCTCTCCATCAGTTTTGGAGGGATCAGGTCCCTAATAAAGCCAGGGTTATTGTGGAATTAGCAGTCTCTAAGGTCCTGGCCCTCTAGGCAGGGCCAAGCAGCAAGTAATCCGGGGCTCTGGTCTCAGGCAGGGCAGAGCAATAAACAGCCTAAAGGCTCAGGCCCTCAGGCAGGGTGGAGCACCAAACAGTCTGATGTCCTGGCTCTGGCAGATGGCAGACAAACGCAGGCCTTTTGGCCTGAGCTGGGGAGGCTGCCACCCCACAGGTGGGCGTAGCAGCAGGGGGTAGTGAGAACTGGGCCCTCCCTACTGCACCAGGTCTCAGCCCAGGGCCCTAACAAGGGGCAGATGGTTCTGCCACTGGGTCAGCGGGGTCTGGCTGAAACACACTGACCTAGATTCAGGTAACAACACAACCGGACTACTGTCCAGTGTCCCTGGTCTACTTCCTACAACCCTTACTCTGTGGGCATCCTCCGTCTCCCTGGGGTATACAGTCCATGGCAGTTCCAGCAGTTCCTCGGCATCCTGGTAGGCCGGCAGCTCTGGCAAGTCCTCAGCGCTGCAGAGGTCCTCTCCAGGCTCCCGCTCCAGTAGCGGGTGGGTGGTGTCTGTCTCCTTCACCAGCTCCAACCCAAAAGAGCTACAGGGCCCACCTTTTATACTTCCTGTCCCACCCCTCTGCTTCCAGCGGGGCAGGCATAGCTCTCTGAGCACCACCCACAAGGGTGGGCGGTGGCTCTTCTCCATCAGTCTCAGAGGGAGGCCATGCCTCCTGGCTACAAGCCTTATTCTTTTTGTATATTAAATCTTGCTAACCCTGTTAGGCATAGGGTGGCTTTCCTCTCCCAGCTGCAACACAAGTGTTGAGAGCAGTCGGGTGGCCAAACAATGATTAAATGATAAGAGCCTTATTTTCTTGTCACATATATTCTTTCAGCATTCTGTTATTTAAAGTTGGTAGGTGGGTCATGAGGCTTTTACAGTTATACTATATGCAAAATAAGTTTTGCACCACCTTTAAACACACATTTTGCCTCACATTATTGTTTCACAGAAGGACAAGGTGGGATAGTACAAAAAGAAGGGCCCAAAGACAGGGGTGTATGACATGTACAGACCAATATAAGAGAGATGACAGTGCCACAATGTGAAAGACACACTCCCCCGCAAACATATTGTGAATCCACAACACTAAACATAACCAATCATCTGTCTCTACAGGTAGTTTTAAAGAGCTGAATATTGAAAATCCCATTGGGCATCTCAGTCAGTGGCTTCATGCAGCATCTCAGAAGCTTCTCACTTCTCATTCAAGGTCTGATACTTATTATCTCACAGATAGATATGCCAAATATATCAAAGGAAAAACTCTTGCTGGCACTTGATTTATTATTTTATACAATTATATTGTATATATACAAATAAAAATCAAAACTGGAAAGCTCAGTCTCTTCCAGTATTATAGAGCCTGGTCATAACTCACTGGGATGCGACACCCTCCTAGGACACAAGATAATAAGCATCTTCACACCGCTCTCATACTATGCTGAATTAGCATAGCACATGGTATATCGAGCAGCATTATGTCTTCCTGCCTCTTCCTTGACCTGTTCTTCTCTTTACCTTCTCTGTTTGTATTCATAGTTCAACAGCACAGGCAAATAAGGTCGCCCCCCACAATTTGATATAATTGATTTATAGGCTGAAACTTTATTGAACTCAGTATAAAACTAGCTGTGAGAAGATAGCCTTGTGGTTTACTACTCCTCTGTGGCACCATATTGGGCATCAATATAGACAGTACAACATTGGTCATAAACATGATAATTAACTTTAAATACCCCAAACCAAGCTTTTTTGGTGCTTTGCATGAGGTGAAACCCCCAAACTGCTAAATCCAATCTACACTCTGGGAAATGTTCTTCCTGACCAATAGACAAACAGTTAATAGCCAGAGCACCTCAGGAAACTGAGCTCCAATGAACAATCAAGATAACCCACCAAAAAACCACCCCCTAATACAAATCAAGGGTGAGTACACTGGGCTGGAATGGCACTAGATGTTGGACCAGATTTGTATCCCCCTTCCCTTGTAGTTGGGGATAGAGGTTGGCAAGGTGATTTTTCAGCAGAGTTTCATGTAACCAGCAAGATCTGCATGGATCAAATTCCAGGATAAGTGATATATATGTGGATTGCATACTGTGCTTTTTCTCTGTGATCTTGAAAAAAATCTATCCCTAATTTTGGTGATATTACAAATAACAGGAGCAACTAGATTCTTGAAAATGTATCATACATTTGATATGACTTACTCTTGCTTCTGTCTTCTACTTAATCAAATTGCTCAAAATCGAGAAAGTTGTAAAATGTTTATCAGCTGGATGGATTAGATTAATGCTGTAAAAAGTCCTCTTTTCAACACTGTATACTTTTTCCTTTCTCCTGACTATGAACATACTGAACCAGATTTGCAAATAGTTGAAAACTTCACTAATAGTTCTGTTTGGCAAAGGAAAAGGCCCAAAGTGAATTGAGCTGATCTCAAAGACTGTAAAGTTAAAGCCAATCTCATTTTTCCTAATGTCAAGGTCTACTACTGGACTTCCTCCCTACAAAGTATTTGCTTATTAGTACAACAATCCTTATAAAGTGCTAATTGAGCAAGCTACCCTTGATTCTCTCTGTGTGGACTTTTCTGGACCTGGCTGAAATAAACTGGAAAGGTATCCTTCATTGAGAGGAATAATATACCAACATTTTGTGGCAAGACTGTGACTTTCCTGGTGAGATGATCTCTTTAGGGGATGTCTCCCCATTCACTCCTCTTATCAATGATCTCTTCTTAAGAAACAAGGCCCTGATCCTACAGAGACACATGCAGGTGGATACTCCCAACCTCATGGGAAGTTAGTGAGCCTCTATGCTGGTGCAAGGGTCTGCCAGCTCTTTGTAGGTTCAGTGTCTTATTTTTTAAGGCTCTGCTTGTTTCCTTATCACCATGTTTCCTAACTACCAACTAGAGAGCCTCAGAAAATAAGGCCCCAATCCTGCCAAGAGATTTATGTCACACCCTTGCACTTGCACATTGACTTCTCTTTGTACGATCAGCTCCTTAGAGTGCAACTGACTTACCACCAATGCAGAGACCCCTGGCCAATACCAAAGTCTTATTTTTACTTGCTGTCACAAAGGGCCTGGTCCAGTGCCCACTGAAATTAATGGGAAATACTTCTATTACCTTCAGTGACCTTTTGATCAGGCCCAAATGAGCTACTGTCAAGTTGTCATGATAGCCCTGATCCTCTAATGAGCCCCATTGAAGTCACAGTCAGTGTGGAACTCATTCTAGGACTGGAGCCCACTAGAATGATCCAATTCCTATTTCAGTCCAAGGGAGTCTTCCCATTGACTTCATTGGGCAGTGACCCAAGCCTCAGGTTTGTAGTCAAGAAGCAAATAGTGTTTTTAAAATCCCATTGTGATCTGTTGTTACTTCATGATTTGCCTAAACATGTAGCTTAGCCTAATTCCTGACTCAGAACTTAAAATCATCCTATTACTTTCCATTTCAGATTTCTTTTTACCTTTTACTTACTGGGATTTGTCATTCTGAATGTTGTTTTGATGTAATGTAGTTTTATTCTCAAGCGTGTTGTCATGATGCACTTTGTATACAGCCCTCTAGACATGCATATTCTATGCCCTTTTTTCCCTTTCAATATTCCTCAATTCCAGCAATTTCAGCTGTTCATAGCCTTTGGAGAGAAAGAAAAGTGCAGACTCTTGCCTGTTTAGGCAGTCTGGCTTGCTGGGAATATAACAGTGTAGGCAGGGAACTATGCAACCTGGAAAAAAACAGTTAGGAGGGAGAGAGATGCGGGTCTCCATCCAAGAGAGGTTACGGCTGCGGAGCTGGGAGCCTAATGTGGCTTTGAGGGTGCCGGGGGATGAGACTCCCTGGTTAACTGGATGTACTACTGGGTATCCCAAATAATAATAAATGCATTTATTTTTTAAAGGAAATCTTACCAGTCACATTCACTCAGTATTTAATTCTTAATGCCACAGCATAATGAAATGTCTATTAGAAAGAAAGAAACAATTGTTAACATATAATAAAAATGTCCAAAACATTTGAATAGATGTTTATAGAAATAAGTCCAATGGTTTTCATAACCAAAAATAATTTCACCTGGTATCCTGGCTAAAAGACAGCTCCACATGTCACTAGAAACAGTCTTTGAGAGTACCTGATTTACCTGTTCAATAATTATTGCTCTGAGTATCACAGGTTCAGGGGAACCTGAGCTAACCCCCCCCCCAGGTGTTCGGTACAAGTTGAGCTTGATCATGTAATGTCATTTCACTCTCCTCTCGCACCTGGGGAGCCGTGGAACAGTAGACAGACATCACATTGCTATGCAGGATGCTAATTCCATTTTACCTGAAAATACAGTTATCCTCCAATACATTATAGTTATTTGCTTATATCCCTCACAAAACACAGGCAAACTTCCTAACTGCAAGATTTAAAAAAAATATACCTGAAAACAAAGTATAAAACTGTAGTAAGTTGGGTCTCCCACAGCACTCCCTTGGGGTTTGGCAGGGCCCTGTACTCTCCCAGCCTCAAGTCCTCACTATCTAGAGCAGTGGTGGGCAACCTGCGGCCCATCAGGGTGATCTGATTGCGGGCTGCGAGACATTTGCTGACATTGACCGTCCATAGGCACGGCCCCCAGCAGCTCCCAGTGGCCTTGGTTCGCCATTCCCAGCCAATGGGAGCTGTGGGAAGTGGCAGCTAGCATGTCCCTGAGGCCTGCCACTTCCCGCAGCTCCCTTTGGCTGGGAATGGTGAACCGTGGCCATTGAGAGCTGCAGGGGGCCATGCCTGTGGACGGTCAACGTCAGCAAAATATCTCGCAGCTCGCAATCAGATTACTCCGATGGGCCACAGGTTGCCCACCACTGATCTAGGGGATAGGCGGCACAGGCCCAGCCCTCCAGCTAAGTCTCTCAGGAATCTTCCCATCCAAAGCTACTAAAGATCCACAAGAGGGCAAAAAAGAAAACAAACAAACTGACACAAGCCCACAGCAGGCCTCCCTTCCTTCAAGGGGCCTCTGGCACGCCATAGCCTAGTTTAGCACCCAAAGGCAAGTCTCTAATAATAGTCCCCAAGTAATGGTTCAGTAGCAGGCCCTCCTTGTCTCTCAGAAAGGAACCTGACAGGCAGCAGTCACCCTAGCAGCTCTTGCCTTCAGTCAGTTTCAAGGGCCAGAAGACTGAAAATCTATCCTCTTCCCAGTTCTGCCCACATCTAAACTGGACTGCTCCCTTTTACACCCTCCCTCCAGGCCTGATATGCCTTACAGGTGTGGCAAGGCCAGGCAGTTTAGCCCCAGGACAGTTCATTAACTCTTGGATGGCCAGCATGAGGTTTGTACACCCCACTAAAAGAACCCACCACACATTTAGGCTGTCAGGTTTTTCTCAGTAGATCACAAAGAACTTAAAAAAGTCAATATTATTATCCCCATTTTACAGATGGGGCAACTGAGGCATATAGAGGGGAAATCACTCCTACCCTCAACTAAATGTGGCTTTAATGGTCCTGCAGTTTTGGCAGATCTAGCAGTCCCTCCATTTTTGTGACATGAAACTTGATTTTGTGGCTGATATCATAATACACAGTATATCACAACTGAGAGAGAGAGAGAGATTTTCTTTTCTCTCTGATATTCTACTCTGACTGCATCATAATACGCCCTCCTGAAAGAAAAGGGGGAAAAAAGTAAGTAATTTATGTACTATACACAAAGGGAACAGAACATGGAGGTTTTGTTATGATAAACATTGAAATAATCCAGCACATCCACCAATAAGTTGCAATGTATCTTTATCTTAGTGCTAAATTATTGTATTGTTTTAATCTTATGTTGTTGCATCTGATTAAGGGATGGGAAGTCTGGTAGGAAGTTTTATTCCTGCCTATGTATGCTGGAATTGTTACTTCCAGTGTCCCAATAAATCCTTTGATTTTTATAGGTGAATGCTATAATATTAAACATTTGTATATAACACCATAGATATGGCACTTTACATGGAGAAAAATAAAACACAGTCCTTATTATTAAAGGTCTGATTTTCACTGGGTAAATGTATTTTAAGTGAGCCCATCTGATTTGATTACCCATTTCTGAATTTTAACTATTATGTTACTTACAGAAATCATCGAGATCTGCAGATGAAGAGTGCTGTATAAGAGCGAAGTATGATTAATTGGATGATTGAAGCATTTTAAGAGGAGAATTCTGAGTGATTAATAAATAGCAAATAATGCATTTTTGGTACAAAGCTGTGATGTTTTGGTTTTCATGAACATTTTCATGTTCATCTGTCATACGAATATTAGTGACCATCTAACAGTATAATACCATGGATAGCCGCAATATGTGAAATTTGTCCTGTATTGGTGAATACAATAATACAGGGCTGTTCAACATAGTCATAAATTATCTGGAAAAGGGGGTTAAACAGAGAGGTGGCAAACTTTGCAGATGATATTAAATTATTCAAGATAGTTAAGTACAAAGGTGACTGTGAAGAGTTGAAAAGGGATCTCACAAAACTGGGTGACTGGGCAGGAAAACGGCAGATGAAATTCAGTATTGCTAAGTGCAAAGTAATGCACACTGGAAAACATAATCCCAACTATACATACAAAATGGAGTCTAAATTAGCTGTTACCACTCAAGAAAGATCTTGGAGTCATTGTGGATAGCTCTCTGAGAACATCTGCTCAGTGTGCTTTGGCAGTCTAAAAAAATCCAGAACAGTAGGAAACATTAGGAAAGGGATAGATAAGGCACAAAATAATATAATGCCATAATATAAATCCATTGATTGCCCACAACTTTAATACTGTATGCAGTTCTGGTCGCCCCATCTCATAAAAGATATATTAGAATGGGAAAAGTTCAGAGAAGGGCAACAAAAGTGTTTAGAATATGGAATATCTTCCATATGAGGAGAGATTAAAAATACTGTATTGTTCAGTTTAAAAAAAGAGATGACTAAGGGGTGATATGACAGAAGTCTATAAAATCATGAATGGTGTGGAACAAGTGAATAGGGAAGTGTTAGTCACCCCTTAACATAACAAAAGAATCAGGGGGGTCACCCAAGGAAGTTAATACGTAGCAGGTTTAAAACAAACAAAATGAATTATTTCTTTACACTTTGCACAGACAACCTGTGGAACATATTACCACGGGATATTGTGAAAGCCAAACGTATAGCTGGGTTCAGTAAATAATTAGATAGGCTCATCAATGGTTATTAGCAAGATGACCAGGGATGCAACCTCATGGTCTGGGTGTCTCTGAACCACTGACTACCAGAAGTTGGGACTGAATGATAGGTGTAGTATCACTCAATTCTTTCCTTGTTCTATTCATTCCACCTGACATTGGCCACTGTCAGAAGACGGGTACTGGGCTAGATGGGCCATTGGTCTGACTCAGTCTGGCCATTTTTATGTAGATATGAGCATATCTTTTATCTAAATTGGGTGATCAGTTGTTCAGTTTTTAATTATTATGTTCCCGTGAAACATGTAGGCTTCTCAGTGAATGGACCACTAAAGTAGTTTATTTTATATAGCATTATACTTCATGTGCAGTCTAATTTAAGATCTCTGTTTAGCAAAATTACTGCTACTGTAAATGTTGTAGATGTTATTGGGACAATTTTGGATTAAAGTGAGGTCAGTGGAATTTTATTTTTTGTTCTCTGAGAGGATTTTGCTACAATTTACTATAAATTGTTCTGACAGTGAGTGGATGGCAAAGGTTTCAGTATAAATACAGTAAGCTGCTTTGGCAAATAAGATCCTTTGGGAGCAAAGAAGCTACTTTATTAGTTTACCCTCAAAAGCTGATGCAAGTCGTTTGGTTTCAGATGACTATTGGGGAGAATACTGTCCAGTTAACAGAACATTCTAAAGATGGGCAGGTAGTCTATTGCGATTCTCTTATGTCCTCAGCTATGGATAGGAATGGTTTTCCCAGTTTCATCCTGTCGGATAACTAAAGCATAGTGGTGACCTATGTCAGATGAAGCAGGAAGAAAGATGGTTCTGGAGGACCAGTGGTGGAAGTCACGTGGTAATTCTTACTGGTCATAGTATAACAAATTTTGAAAATTTATGACTGGCTTTATGAGAGGTGAAGAAAGCTTTTTTTGTCTACACCACTGTGTGCCATAACATCAATCCTTATATTATCGATCAAGTTCAATTCAGTTAAGAAAGGAAATAAATCCTGTTTAAAAGAAGAAACTAAGGCCCCAGACCACATGAAAATATTCACACATGGCTCTACACAGATATCCTTGTCTGAATTGTTGGCAGGGACCTAGCCTGGGATTTCTTGGTCTAAAAAATATGAGACTCTACTGTCTGAACTCGAGAACCAGGTTGGAGACAAATCTCTATATATGGTCTAACCACTAGAGGGGGACAAAGAGGCACCTTATTAAATGGGATTACATTTACGTATGTAACTTTGTGTAGTACCAGCAGGGGTGAAAGTAAAACACAGGACTTACCGATATGGGTGCTAGTTCCTTGGGCAGAAGGGGCGGGGCCTCAGCCAGAAGGAGAAGGGCTGGGAGTCAGTGTCCCACAGCCAGCCCATCCATGCTGCCTGGACCGTGCTGCCTGGGGCTCCAGCGGCGGTTTAAAGGGCCCGGGGCAGCTGCTCCTTTCACACGCACCCCCGTCAGTGGCCGGGGGGCAACGACGTTAAAGCGCTGCCGCAGCAACGCTTTAAGCAGGGTCCTTTGCCATGGCAGTGCTTTAAAGTCAGCTGGGTACGGGCCGGTACCAGTGGGCACTTTTTACTGCTACGCTGTACCGGCCCGTATCGACTTACTTTCACCCCTGAGTACCAGTGAACTCAGTGTAAAGTTGTTCACATATGTAAGGTTTTGTAGAAGAAGGGCCTAATTGAGCTGTGGTTGTTACTGGAACAAAGGAAACAGCTCAGAAAACAAACAAATTCTGAGCTTCTTTTAATAGAAAATAAATGAATAATGTGAACTGACCTGGTATCGCATTCTGTTTGGGAGAGTGTGTCAATTTGTTGTTTCTTTCCTTTTACATATAGTATAATCCAGTCTTAATTTCTATAGCATATTTCATAACAAAAGCCATTCAAAAAACTTTCACTCATCCCAACCTGCACTTTGGGGTGACTGTTGCTGTATTTTGTTCCAGGAACTGGCAATTGTAGCCCCTCCTGATTGGCACAACCACCAATGGAAGTGAGCTCTGTGTCAGTCAGTGTGCCTTACTGCATGTAAATGAAACAAAGGCAGCCGCTTCTGGAGTGTATGCTGTGCATTTGGCTGGAGCAGGAAGGTGACAAAGAGGCAGAGAATGTGATTATTTAAGCACAAATAGGAGAGATGGGAGAGCATTTTATTAAACAATTTTATATGGCTTCTTTAAAGGGCTTCTCTTGTGGACACAAAAATGAAGAGAGACTTTGTGGACTGTGTTGGAAAAACAAAGATAATTCAATGAGCAATTGGATTGTAGGGAGAGGAGAATGAACACATTTTGCTGAAGAAAATTATATTGCACACAATAACCATCTTATGGTGTTCCATTCAGGGCCTAATCCTGCTTGTACTGAAGTCAATAATAAAGCTTCCTTTGTTTTAAGAGGGCTCAAGATTGAGCTTCTGATGTCAGAACAATACATTTCCATTTTGTTCTCTTTATTTTGATCTTTAAAAGAAACAAGTGAGAGAAAAATAGCTGCATTATTTCAGGGCCAAATTCTCTCTTAGTGCAAATTGGCTCAGCTCCATTGAAGTCTGTGGCGCTGCACCAATTTACACCACCACTGAACTTGGCACCCTGCTATCACATGACATTTCAAATGACAGGAAAGCTATTTATATAGATGAAGGCATATGTCATCAAAACAAAAATGATAAACCACAGAGTAATGCATGAGGGATAAACAATATTCTAAAGTAATATTTCAGAAGATAAAATCCCATCCAAAATAATCTTGGATCTAAAGAACAGCTGAGTGACTAAGCTTTCTTTTATAGGTATTGAAAGCTAGTCAGAACTACATGTTATGATGTTTTTAATATAGTGTGTAAACTATTTTTGGGTGACATAGCATATTCCTAAAGTAAATGAACACAACATGGAATGATGTATTTGCCCTTCCTTGCTCTTCAGTTTGGACTGAAATGTGAATGTGTGCTAATAATTAGAGATGAGGGGCCGGATCTTCAGCAGAGTTCAGCTGGCTAAGCATCTTTGACATCAATGGAGCTACTTTTATGTATGCTAGCTAAGGAGCTGCCATGGGATAAAGACCAGGTGGTCAGCTCAAAAGGATTAGGCTATGCACTCAGGGGTTCAGTGCTGCTTCAGAACAAGGATTCAGGTTCAGCCCTTTAGAGCTTGGGTTCCTGTGAGGTCAGGTTCAGGTCTAGGGCTGGAATTTTGGTTTCCAAAATTATATATATATATATATATATATATATATATATATATATATATATATATATATATATATATATATATATATATATATATATATATATATATATATATATATATATATAAGATTATATATACAAGAATATATATACAAGATTCTGCTATTAGTACTTCCCTAGTAATTATCAAGACTAAGGGCATGTCTACACTTACCTCTTGAGCAATCTATCCAGCAGGGGTCGACTTATCGCATTTAGTGAAGACGCGATAAATCGACCTCCGAGCGCTTTCCCGTCGACTCCAGTACTCAGCAGAGTCGACGGGGGAGTGTCAGCAGTCGACTTACTGCAGTGAAGACACCACATTAAGTGGATCTAAGCATGTCAACTTTAGCTGTGTTATTCACGTAGCTGAAGTTGCGTAACTTAGATCGATTCTGCCCCCCCAGTGTAGACCAGGCCTAAGTAACATTTAAAAAAACAAGTCTACTAAGTCTAAGGAGGAAACCCAGTTTGAGGGAAAACTCCTGTGCTGACAACTATCAAATAAAGTGCACCAGCAATTTTAGGAAAAAAAAAATCAGAAATTCCTCTCTATGATTATAAATTGAATGACAAAATGGTCTCTCTCTCTCTCCTGCCATCTAAGATACACCATGGGATTATATATTGTAGATAAGATTGTACTTGTAGGTTTGGGGCTTCATAGCTGTACAAACTCTTGACTCATACACTTGTGGTGCACAGTTTATAATCCAGCTCCTTGATATTCCATCACTAGTGATGCATAAAAATTTAACAAGGAAAGCTTTTAATGTGATGCATTTAAAAAAAAAAAAGCTAAGAGCAAGCGAGTATTTCTTTGGATGACAGCAATTTTAATGGAAAAGTGGATGAAGCCCACTTCAAATAAAAATTCACAGTAATTATTTCATCTGACTTCATAATCCTGTAGGAGTTTTTAAAATCACAATATGTTCCCCTTCCCCTTGTTGTTCAGAAGTTTTTCTGATGGATGGGAATCTTAGTATCTGACAGCATCCCTTTTCACCATACATGGTAGCTACATAATTGACTTCCCCCCCTGGAATGACAACTCTTCACAAAAGAGAAAATGCAATACAATGTAAATACAATATACAATTCAAGAGTGCACTTGCATTTCATCACAGCTAATGCAAGTACAACTATAAATTGCATCCCTTATTTATGCAATAGTTTGACTTCAGTCCTGCTAGTAGTGAGGTCTACAATAAATAAACAAACAAACAAACAAACCTAAGGCTAAAACGTCTTCATTCACTTTTATATTTTCTATGTATACTTGCTACCATCTCACTGGAAACTGACAGATACAATCCTGAAATATGTTCCGTCAGACACCCACGGACATCCCACTACTCATTTCTTTAATGCAGATGTTTTTCTCTCTGCAGCTGGGCTCTTGCAAGTGTCACTCTTCATTCACAAAGATATTGATTTTCTGCTACCCAGACCTGTTATGTGGCAGATAGCATTAAATGCCTCAGTAGCTACACACCAAAAAAGTGAGTTAATTTTGTTGACTGTAGTATCAGGTACACTAGAACTTCACTGACTTAACACTAGTGTGAGGGAACATATAGGTCTGATTACTACAACAAGCCTTTACGGTGGTTAGCCGCAATATTGACTGACACAAACTGGAGGCAGTAGCTGAAAAAGATATGCAGGAAAATATGGGTGAATTAATACATGTAAGTATATACTTTATACCCACAGAAAAATTGCAGAGATGTCTGTGACCACCTCTGTATGACTACAGCCTCAAATAAAACCATATTAAAACAAGGCAACAAGTCTAAAACCATTGTACACCATAGGCATGATTCTCTGCTCTTACACTGGTGTAAGTCAGAAGTGAAATCAAGTGGAATTACACCAGTGTAAGTTTTTGGAGAACTGGTACTCATTAGCCCTGTCACTCATGAAAAAAAGTTTCTATACATTTTTTTAAAAAATTCTCTCATCAGAAATTCATAGATTCATAGTTTCCAAGGACAGGACCATTGTGATCATCTAATACAACACAGGCCAAATAACTTCTTCAAAACAATTCCATTTGAACTACAGCATATCTTTCTTTTATTTTTTTAAATCAATCTTGATTTAAGAATTTCCAGTGATGGAGAATCTACCATGACCCTTGGTCAATTATTCCAATGATTAACTACCATGACTATTAACAATGTGTGCCTTATTTCTAGTCTGAATCTGTCTAATTTCAACTTCCAGCCACTGAGTTCTGTTACAACATTCTCTGTTAGACTGAAGAAATTATTATCAAATATTTGTTCCCCATGTGGCTTCGTACAGACTGTGACCAAGTCACCCTTAACCTTGTCTTGGTTAAGCTAAATAGATTGAGCTCTTTGAATCTATAAGGTATGTTTCTAACCCTTTAAACATTCTTGTGTCTCTTCTCTGAACCCTCTCCAATTTATCAACTCCTTCTGGAATTGTGAACATGAGAACTGGACACAGTGTTCCAGCAATGGTTGCACCAATGCCATATAACCTCTCTACTCCTACTCAAGATTCCCCTGTTTGGGCATCCAGTGATTGTATTATCCCTTTTGGCCATAGCATCATACTGTGAGCTCATGTTCAGCTGATTATCCACTTTAACCCCTAAATCTTTTTCAGACTCACTGCTTTCCAGGATAGAATCTCCGATCCTTAAGAATGGCCTACATTCTTTGTTCCTAGATGTATGCTGTAGGAGTGCGTGGCTGTTCCTCACAATCAATCTCCATGGGAGGCCACGCCTCCTTGCTGGCACACATCTGTAGGGGTGATCTCAACAGGGGGGAAATTAGCTGCTTCTAGTATTCAGGCCCTCAGGCCAAACAGAACAATAAAAAGTCCAGGAGCCCAGGCCCTCAGGCAGGGTGGGATGCCAAACAGTCAGGGAGTCTGGCCTGGGCAGAGCAGCAAAAGAGTCTATGAGCCCATGCCCACAGTCAGGGCAGGACAGCAAACCATCAGGGGCTCTCACTTGTAGTCAGGTCAGAGCAACAAAAGGGTCTATCATCCTGGCTCTGGCAGATGATAGACTAGTTCAGGACTCCTGGCCTATAGAGGGGAGGCTGCCACCCAGGGGTGGGGTGGCAGGGATAGTGGAACCCAGGCCCACCTGACTCCACCAGGTCCCAGCCCAGGGCCCTACCAGTGGTGGAGTGTTCCGCTGCTGGGGTCACCGAGGAGTCCAGCCACAACATGCTGACCTATCTGCAGGCAGCCACGCAGTCAGAATACATGGACTAATTTCTACATCCCCGGGGTTTAGTATCTCCATACTGTGGGTGTCCTCCATCTCCCCAGTGGTCAGTGGCAGCCTCAGCAGCTTGTTGGCATCTTGGTCAGCCAGTGGCCCTGGGTGCTCTGGCCAGTCCTCAGGACGGTGGGAGTCCTCTGCAGGCTCCAGCAGCAGGTAGGATACATCTGTCTCCCTTGGTGGCTCCCACCCAACTAAGATGCAGGGCCTGCCCTTTATACTTCCTTTTCCTGTCCCGCCCTTCCACTTCTGGCGGGGTGGGTGGGGCTTACCTGGCTCTGCCTAATAGGGGCGGGCAGCAGCCATCCCTCGCAGTCGCTCTCCGAGGGAGGCCTCGCCTCCTCATTACACATGTATTTACATTTAGCTGTATTAAAACACATTTTGTTTGCTTACGCCCAGCTTACCAAGCAATCCAGATCAATCTGCATCAGTGACCTGTCCTCTTCATTATTCACCACTCCTCCCAAATTTGTGTCATCTGCAAACTTTATTAAGATGGTGTTGTTTTCTTCCGGGTCATTGATAAAAATGTTAAAAAGCATAGACTAAACCTATCTGTGCAAGACCCCACTAAGAGCATGTCCTCTCAATTATGACTTCTCGTTTAAAATTACATTAAGACTTATTAGTTAGCCAGCTTTTAATCTATTTAATGTACTCCATATTAATAAGACTTTGGGTCAGACTCTCAGCTGGTGTAAATCAATGTAATAATACCTAGATCTTATACAGCTTTTTTCAGCCGTAGATCACACAGCACTTTCAAAAGGAGGTCATTATTATTATCCTATTTTACAGATGAGGAAACTGAGGCACAGACAAGTGAAGTGACTTGCCCAAGGTCACCCAGCAGGCCAGTGGTAGAGCTGGGAATAGAACCATGTTTCCTTAATCCCAGTAGCTCTAATGAAGTTAATGGATATGCCATCTTTTATAAAGCAAGGCCCAAAATGTTCAAAGTTTGCAAATATTCAGCTAAATCCTGGAGACCTTGCTGAGATGAAACTCACACTAAAGTAAAAAACACTTTATTGAACAACAACATCAGAGATATTTATGATTGCCACCTGTCAGGCATTCATTTTAACAGGCAGAAATTTTATCTCCCAGACCAGGAAGTTGGCTTCTGCCTCATGGGCACGGCAGGCATAATTGTTTTCTCTTTTCATATGTTTGCTTTTGTTGTGTCAAATCAGTTTGTAGATATCATTTGTGGAAATGTTAGCCATGCCAGACTCCAAACTTCCTTTTGCATTTGCTAGCTAAACTTGCAAACACATAATACACATATTTTGAAAGGAATGAAGGAAGATTTCTAAAATTTTCCTTACATTTTAAAAATAAATGTCACATCACCTATTTTTTTTTGCTTTCAAACAAGTTGGATTTGATATCTTTGGATTTGCATCATCACACTGGTGTTTAAGTATCTGGCTAGTAGGGCTTGAGATTTTCAGAATTGCTCAGCACCCTGCAGCTTCCATTTGGCTGCTTCTGGCTAGATTTCCGAAAAAGTCTCTGACTCTCTGATCTTGGACAATACAGACTGCTTTGCCATATCTCCTCTCCCAGCCTATTAACTCCACCTCACTGTCAAGTGTATCTTTCTTCCTGAGCCTTATGCAGATAGCATATGTCCTTGTAGGATGTTCCCCGTATGTATCTCTTCTCTGTACTGAGCTTTTCAATAGCAATTAGATGACTGACTTGCAGTGAAATTCACCTGCCATTTGTGCTTTGGAAAAATTCCTCCATCAGGTTTTTGCTCTTGAGGATTTAAGCATCCTCATCAGCATCTAACTCCTCATTAAGCATCCTTGTACAATGAGCACAAAGATTAGGCTCATCCACATAATTACATTTCTACCAGTATACGATTCTCCCTATTGTATATTCCAATTTTTTGTTCTTCCATGCTAAGGGACATCCCTTTTGTTGCATACAGGATAGATCAGAATGTATCTGTTCATATCAAGGGCTGAAGTGAATTTGCAATCAATAGTTTTACATTAGAATTTCTTATCCCAAAGTCTAGCCACTCCTGGAGCAATTAATGTTTATTGGCTAAAAAGTCTTGTCACTTTTGTACCATTTCTGCTTTCAACTTTCTTAAGACCTTTGGTTTGCTACCACAAACTGTTTTTTTGGTCATCACACAGTTCGTTTGCTAGTCAGGAAACTTAATACAACATAAGGAGAGTTGGACATTTTAAGCAGGAGAATCTTTGTATTGCACAGTATACCTGAGGCATCAAGAGAGTATGCAACTCTGTGTCCCACTGGTTCCCACTTTCCTTGTTGGCCATAGAGAAATCAGGTAGGGTTTTATCCACTGATCAAATTGAGTCCCAAAGAAGGATTCTTGGAGGACAATGAGATCCGAGGAGAAGGGAATCAGAAGTTGGACTTAGAGAAAAGTAGATAGCTTGAGTTAGTAGCTGGCCAGTGGCACGGATGTGCATGCCTATGAAAAAGTGTAGCTATGTATACATATTATATAGGAAGGGTAGAACAAAAACCTAAAGAGGATTTCCTCCCAAGTTAACAAATTTGTTATGCTGATTTTGGGCACACTGGTTAAGATGATCAGATAATCAATGTCAAGAGTATTTAGCAATATATAGTTTAGTGATGAAAGTCTGAAGACTGCCTTCGTTTTAGACTGAATTATATCACAATTTGTCTAGTGTCTAGAAAAGAAATAACGTAGAGAATGGTTTCAGAGTAACAGCCGTGTTAGTCTGTATTCGCAAAAAGAAAAGGAGTACTTGTGGCACCTTAGAGACTAACCAATTTATTAGAGCATAAGCTTTCGTGAGCTACAGCTCACTTCATCAGATGCATATCGTGGAAACTGCAGCAGACTTTATATATACACAGAGAATATGAAACAATACCTCCTCCCACCCCACTGTCCTGCTGGTAATAGCTTATCTAAAGTGATCATCAGGTGGGCCATTTCCAGCACAAATCCAGGTTTTCTCACCCTCCACCCCCCCACACAAATTCACTCTCCTGCTGGTGATAGCCCATCCACAGTGACAACTCTTTACACAATGTGCATGACAATCAAGTTGGGCTATTTCCTGCACAAATCCAGGTTTTCTCACATCCCCCCCACCCCCATACACAAACAAACTCACTCTCCTGCTGGTAATAGCTCATCCAAACTGACCACTCTTCAAGTTTAAATCCAAGTTAAACCAGAACATCTGGGGGCGGGGGTTGTAGGAAAAAATAAGAGGAAACAAAAAGAAAAGGAGTACTTGTGGCACCTTAGAGACTAACAGGCTACCTTGCATAATGACTTAGCCACTCCCAGTCTCTATTTAAGCCTAAATTAATAGTATCCAATTTGCAAATGAATTCCAATTCAGCAGTTTCTCGCTGGAGTCTGGATTTGAAGTTTTTTTGTTTTAAGATAGCGACCTTCATGTCTGTGATTGCGTGACCAGAGAGATTGAAGTGTTCTCCGACTGGTTTATGAATGTTATAATTCTTGACATCTGATTTGTGTCCATTTATTCTTTTACGTAGAGACTGTCCAGTTTGCCCAATGTACATGGCAGAGGGGCATTGCTGGCACATGATGGCATATATCACATTGGTGGATGTGCAGGTGAACGAGCCTCTGATAGTGTGGCTGATGTTATTAGGCCCTGTGATGGTGTCCCCTGAATAGATATGTGGGCACAATTGGCAACGGGCTTTGTTGCAAGGATAAGTTCCTGGGTTAGTGGTTCTGTTGTGTGGTATGTGGTTGTTGGTGAGTATTTGCTTCAGGTTGCGGGGCTGTCTGTAGGCAAGGACTGGCCTGTCTCCCAAGATTTGTGAGAGTGTTGGGTCATCCTTTAGGATAGGTTGTAGATCCTTAATAATGCGTTGGAGGGGTTTTAGTTGGGGGCTGAAGGTGACGGCTAGTGGCGTTCTGTTATTTTCTTTGTTAGGCCTGTCCTGTAGTAGGTAACTTCTGGGAACTCTTCTGGCTCTATCAATCTGTTTCTTTACTTCTGCAGGTGGGTATTGTAGTTGTAAGAAAGCTTGACAGAGATCTTGTAGGTGTTTGTCTCTGTCTGAGGGGTTGGAGCAAATGCGGTTGTATCGCAGAGCTTGGCTGTAGACGATGGATCGTGTGGTGTGGTCAGGGTGAAAGCTGGAGGCATGCAGGTAGGAATAGCGGTCAGTAGGTTTCCGGTATAGGGTGGTGTTTATGTGACCATTGTTTATTAGCACTGTAGTGTCCAGGAAGTGGATCTCTTGTGTGGACTGGACCAGGCTGAGGTTGATGGTGGGATGGAAATTGTTGAAATCATGGTGGAATTCCTCAAGGGCTTCTTTTCCATGGGTCCAGATGATGAAGATGTCATCAAAAAAACATAGAGAATGATAATCCCAATGACTATATGGTAGTTTCATTTTTAACTTATAAGGCATTTCAATTGTATGAAGTATTGTTTCGTGACCCTGTGCAGTTTCACAGATGTCCTGGCTATATTACATTTCCACATAATTGAAATTAAACATTAATGTAGTGCATCACTTTCATTTTACATAACTCGCTGGCACTCTTCTCCCACTTAGAATTCGATGTACATCTTGTCTTAGGAAACTTGCCAGATAGGCAAAGAAAAGTTAACATTTCCCCAAATGGCCAGAGAAAGTAGAAAAAAGAGAATACATTGCACGTATTTTTTTCTTCAGAATGTTTCAAAATCTTGGGACAATTAGGTTTGTGGATTAAATGGCCCAAAGGCAGCTTTAACCTGTGTGACTAACACATATGTAACTCACTGATAATGTCAGCATTTAAAAGGGTTATATTTTCACATGGATGAACTGTTCTTGAACAATTTCTCCCGAAAATCAGACACACACACACAAAAAGATTGTTTCTTCAGCCACAACTGTGGTGGGTTTTTGCTTGTTTGTATTTTCCCTGTTGCCAAGATAATTGTATTAGCCATTCTTGTATTAGTTTTTTTCATTGTTTCTCCTCTGCTGGACAGAAGGAACTCTTATCCTATTTGCTAATGAAGAATAGTGTCGTCAGGAGCAAAGGATGTACTATATATATATGAGGAGGGAGGGTTTGGTACCAGAAATAGCAGTATTTGGAACATCAGCACAGGAACATATCAGATAATTTTAGCTATCATCATCTGAATACGTATAAGCAAGCCCTAAACTTGTGCTCAATAGGCCTGATCCCAAAGCTCATTGAAGTCCAGGGGAATTTTTGATCATGAGCCCTTTCCAGGGAAGCACTGTTTGGAGGGTTATTCATTCTCCTTTCCCAAACACTGGTTAGCATTTGCACTGTGGTTGTGCTTTGAAGCAACTTATTGACTGCTCCTTCCCTCTGCCATGCCTATTGATTGGTGAGAAGAAAAGATATATTTTATAGCTACAGAACACAGTCATACTCAGGCTCCACTTGAGATAATTACAGCTCACACAGACTGCCCTCTGGCCGTCCCTCTTCCAGAGGTGAAACAGATTTCTATAATATTCTCAGTAGACTTCCATATACTGGAGGGGGCGGGGGTGTCTCAAAGACCCCTCTTTTGGGTCCCACGTTTCTATGACCCCTCAATAATATTTCAATAGTTTGAAAATTAGTCTTTTTCATGTTGATACTCAGAATGCAACCCTTTAGCTCTACTTTACATCTGCTATTACCCTATTTCACAGAATTCCCCAGACCTAGATATCAGATGCAAAAAAAAAAAATTGTGAAAGCATTTTTATTGGTTCAGGAATGTGTATCATAAATGTGTAATATGTGAACAAACATAAGAATAAAATTAGCCTTTGCTCCATTCTTTTTGTTGCTGAATTACTTTACAGAAACTGACAGATGAGAAGTTGAGAATCAATTCTTTTTTCTTTGTCACTTAAACTACACTCCCACATTCTCAAAAGAAAAACCAATTCCACCCCTTTACGTACCCCTCAACATAGGATATGACCAAGAGCAGCATCATAGACTGGGCAGCAATAAGTGCTCAAGTGTGTACCAAAAAAGTTCCCAGAGAGAGGGCCTCTCTTTTTTACACTTTTGGGGAAGGAATCCAGGAGTGGTCTCTGTATCTCACATAGATGAAGTGCCTCATTTCTGTCCACACACAGGCCTATTTCCAGAAGCAGAATACCCAGCAGTGTAGATCTTTTTAAACTCATGGAAGGTGATTTGCCTTAAATTGAGCAAATAAGGATAATTTTCCTTGTTGTAAACATGCACAGACTGAAACCTTTCAGAAAGTCATTAACAGATGTTAAATTCCCGCGAAACACATACAAGGGATCAAGAAGCACTGTAGTGCTGCTAAAACATCTCGTCAGGGATGAAATTATCTAATACCAGAAAAGATCAGTTAAGGGAGAGGGATACCAGAAGGGATACCATTTTGCTGCCTTGCATTTAAGATGTGGGAGAGGAGTCAAGAAAATATGTATTTCTTAGGGTGAGGGAATTATACATTTATAAATATACATCAATTATCTTATACTGAGTCTCATAAAGGCACGTCTAAGCTGAGTGTTAGGGTGTGGTTCCTATTCTGTGTACACGTACTCACGCTAGGTTGCGGAGAGCGAGTGCAAGAGTAAACAGTAGTACAGCTGCTGGCACCATGGGCTGAGTACGTAGCTATGAGGTTCGTGCCAGTTTTGATTCCGCATGGCTGAACCACACCCACCGCTGCCTGCGCAACCAGTGGCTACACTTCTGTCTCCCGGAGCGAGCTCAAGTACGCATATGTGAGCGGGGAATCGCATTGCGAGCACACTGTGTAGGCTTAGCCAAAGGTTGCATTAGAAACATATTTTTTTTCCTTCTGAGCCAGGTTGTTCCATCCTCAGTCACATTTAGTACCTTACTCCAAATATCCACTGACTTCAATAGGACTACTCAGATAAAAAGATGCTACTTGGCATGAATAAGGACAGCAGAACATGGTCATTGACCCTTCATCTCCATTTTTCCTCTTGTAGTTACCTCCTTCCCACATTATTTTTACCTTTGCTCCTCCAATGAACTATCTATGCTGATTAAAGTTTTAAGTAACATACAATTTGCCACCCTGCATTAGCCAGAGATAAATATTATCTTCTATAGAGGTGACTGTGAAATTCATTTATCATAAATCTAATTACTTATTTGTCATATCTGAGCACTTTAATAGATTTGTCCTCACAACACTCTGTAAGAGATTATTATTTTCACTTCTACTTAACCTATGGAGAAAATAAGGCATCGAGAAATTAAAGGGCCAGAGTCTGCCAGGTCCTTATGCAGGTTTAGACTGGGGAGAGAAAACATAAGGAGCCATTTATGTCCTTGGCTGGAGAAACCCACATAAGGGACAGGGAGTAATACAGCCCTTGTGCTTGGGGGAGGGCTAGGATTGTTCCTGTATTATATCCCTGGTGGAGCTGTGCATCCTTAAGGGGTGAGTAGGAGGTGGGCCATGGTCCTGCTTCTCCTTCACCAGATCTGGCCAGCTACGCAGCAGGGAATGAACTGCAGTAATCAAAGCGGTCTAGTAGAGGGTGTGCAGGTACCGGGTATACAGCCCGAGACCATGGCAAAACTGAGCCTTGTGGCAAGGCACCTTCTCAGTCTCACCAGCCTCAGCTGCTTTTTGCCTTGGTGAGACAGGCTTGGGGTAAAACAGTCCCTCTTGGCTGCACAGGGGCGGTCCGTCCTTCTCTCAGCCAGCGCTTTGGGCTTGTTTTTCTCCCTTATGGGAGGGAATGCAGCCTCCCCTCCTGGAGAGGCTTGCTGCTACTCACCTACTGGTAGCTTGGCTCCTTCTCTCTCTCTCCCCCTCCCATCTCCCCAAAGGTGAGGGTTTAAAAAGGTCTCAGGCAACCCTTAGCTGGAATCAGCTGATGCTAATTGACCTCAGGTAACTCCCTCTCAGCTGAACCTGATTAACCTGTAGTCACCCCTCCTCAGTTGATAGGGAGGAGGGCCTTTTAACCTTCTGGGACTGCCCCCCCCCGCATATATCCTGAGTTTATCACAGCCCTAAGTGATTTGTCCAAGGTCACACAAGAAATCTGTGGGAGATTTGTGATTAGGGCTCAGACCCTTTGAATCCCAGTCCAGGGCTTTGTTCACAAGTGCCAGAGTTGGGTACAGGCAAAAAAGATGGTCTTTCTATGCTAAAGGATGGAAGCTCCTCAGAAGAGTGATGCCCTGTCTACCAAAAAGCTCAGACAAACTTTTAATCCATTCATCTTCCAAAATCTGAAATCAGGATTAGCTAAAATGTGGCTGGACAAAAGATTATGGTTGTGGATGGCTCACAACAGAGGTGGTGTCAGGAGCTCACCTGTCTGCTCTTCTCTCCTATCCATGCCCAAAATGGAGCCCCAGCATAATATTAAAACATATATTTGGGCATCTCTGAGACAATAAAAAGTATCAGAAGCAATTTTGGAAGGCAAATCCTCCACTCCATGCCAGCAGGAGTGAAATGACTTTGCATGTCCAGCCAATCCCTCATAAAGCAAAACTGGCAGGGAACACTATGGTTTGGTGCATGGAAAATCAATTTCCCATCTGACATGAATTTTTTTAAGACTGCTCATTTGCATGTGTAGCATTTCCTCCCACTTCCAAATAAACTGAGAAAACAATCTTTCTGTGTCCCTTCCAGCCTTCCTTTGCAATATAATTGGCAGCAGTTGTAGCTGATTCATAACCCGAGATTATTTTATCATCTTTAAGAGACTGATCCTTCCAAATAAAGGCAGAGGGAGTGCCTACCCCCTTGAGAAATCAACATCCTTTCTGTGGATTAATGAAGGGATTCCATTATTATAAACCCACAAACCGAAAATCCTATGAGGACTCTTACTCCCAGATACTGAGTACATTTTTCTGTTAATCAAAAAAGAGAGAAAAAAGTGATTAGCAGCTTGGCCATATCTCTGTGTCCTTACTTTGAGACTCATGTTCAGTTTCTTTTTGTAAATTAATCACATTTTCTAGTTTTGCTCTTCATTTCATCTCCCTCCCCATCTGTTCCAATTTTCTCTTTTCATCCTGCATCCTTGCAAATGCACCTCTGCAGCCTGCTCCCCTACTTCTCTCTATTTGCATATGCTTTCTTGTTATCATGTTCCCCTTCCCTCTGAACATGGTTGGTTCCCTTCTCCCTAGGACCATGCTGCTTGGCCACGTTTGTCTTCTTCATCCACTGCTCCCTTGGATACAATCCAAGGTTGCCTTGTTTCCTTCTCTCTTGAGGATTTCTCTTCAGCTACTAGCTGGAAGCTTCAGTCTTACTGTTGGCTCCAGTTACTGGGGGCAGGGTTTGTCTCCTTTCCTCCTATGTACAGAACAGTGATCCCTAATAGATGCATCTATGCTCCTCTTTCCCTGTCTCTGGCTGTTTTTACATGATTCAGGGCTCCTCTTTACAGTGAAGATCCTGGAGTCCAGACACCTGTAGAAACAAGGAGGAGAGCTAGCACCATGTGGCCAGATAGCTCTCCATGTTTTGTTTCCATATGCTCTATAGGTCACAGTTTGGAAGGCATGATCTAGTTCAAAAGGGGTCTGGCTTTTTGGGTAGTTCATAGATTGCAAAAGCATCTGGCTACGCATTGTATCATATGAGCTACAAAAAGATGAATTAAGCTGGTGTATCTTTGTCCCATATTGGTGAACTTGTGGCAATTAGAACTGATTGAGCACTATATCCAATCACACATCAAATAATATAGTTTATGATTGATGTATCATTCATCAAATATATTATATGTCCAATAGTATTGGATCAGCTGTAGAGCTAGTTGAATAATACAAAAAAAGTATTTATTAAATAATTTATTCAATGAATTAAAAAGCTCTTTTTCAAATATATTATTCAACAAATGGCATTCAACTAGAGCTAGTGATGATAGTTGTCAGAAGTATGTGATAGAAGTTCTGTCCACAATGTTTTTTATTTGGAAACTTGTAGTTCTGTTTTTTTTTTAAAGTTGCATGAACGTGGCTTCAGGCTGTCAAAATTTGTTCTTTTAGTTATGCTTATTTTTCATCCTGTCTGAAGATCATCTTATAAGAAATGCCAAGAATATCGCAATTCCACAAGGGTTATTTGTGCATAAGCAAGAGAAATACACTATTTTTTGTTTTGTTTTATTTTTGGAAATACCTTCAACTTCAGGAAAAACAAAAACAGCTCATGTTCAACTTACTGTAAAATATCAGCTCACGAGCTAGAAGTGCAAGTGGCTCCCTTAACACATTCTGACATTAGCATTTTTTATTTTGATGAATATGTGCTCTATATGAAGGAGGACGAGAATATTATACAATATTTGGATGAACTTGAAAACTGTAGTAAAAGAAATGGGATGAAATTTAATAGTGCAAAGTCCAAGGTCATGCACTTGGGGACTAAGAACAAGAATGTTTGCTGTAAGCAACAGGGGACATATCAGTTGGAAGTGAGAGAGGAGGAGAAAGACCTGGGTGTATTGGTTGATCACAGGATGACTATGAGCCATCAGTATGATGTGGCAGTGAAAAAGATTTATTCAATCCTAGGATTCATCAGGTAAGGTATTTCCAGTAAAGAGAGGGAAGTGTGATTACCATTATACAAGGCACTGGTGATTTCTTATCTGGAATACAGTGTGGAGTTCTGCTCTCCAATGTTTAAGAAAGATGAACTCAAACAGGAACAAGTGTAGAGGAGAGCTACTAGGATGATCAGAGGAATGGAAAAATCTAACTGATTAGAGGAGACTCAAATAGCTTGGCTTGTATAGCCTAACCAAAGAAGGCTATGGGGAGATATGATTGCTATCTATAAATACATCAGAGGGATAAATACTAGGGAGGGAGAGGAGTTATTTAAGTTAATGGCCAATGTTGGTACAAGAACAAATTATATAAACTGGCCATCAACAAATGTAGGCTTGAAATTAGATGAAGGTTTCTAACCATCAGAGGAGTGAAGTTCTGGAACAGTCTCCCAAGGGAAGCAGTGGGGACAAAAAACCTAACTGGTGTCAAGACTAAGCTTGATAATTTTATGGTGGGGATGGTATGATAAGACTGCCTACAATGGCATATGGCCCATCTCTGATTGCTACTGGCAAATATTTCAAACAGCTGGAGGCAGGACACTAAACTGGGAGGGCTTTGAGTCACTACAATGAATTCTTTCCAAGTTGTCTGGCTTGTGGGTTTTGCTAAAATACTCAATGTATAACTGATCACCATATTTGGGGTTGGGAAGGAATTTCCCCCCCATTCAGATTGGCAGAGACCCTGGAGGCTTTTTACCTTCCTTTGCAGCATGGGGTACAGGTTACTTGTTTGTTTGAACTAGAGTAAATGATGGATTCTCTGTTACATGAAGTTTATAAATCAAGATTTGAGGACTTCAGTAACTGAGCTAGAGGTTATCGGTCTATTTATAGTAGGCGGGTGAAGTTCTAAGGCCTGCAATGTGTAGGAGGTCAGACTAAATGATCATGATAGTCCCTTCTGGCCTTGAAGTCTATGAATCTATAGCATCTAGATTTTTCTTACTCTTTTGTTATTTAACCCTCATCATGACTTTATTTTTTGTGGGGCTGGGTTTTCCAGCCACTTTCATGAGGAGTTGTTACTAATACAGGAAAAGGGCCTCATCCCTGGAGCTGTAAATTGTCATACCCTCATTGAAATTAATGGGTACACCAACTGAGGATCTGGCCAAAATCTGATAAATGACACAACGCTGATTTATTTGGTACTAAGACAGAATGGCTTGACCCAATGGAAATTCTTTGCTTCTATGTACCTTCTCTCACTTCAGTATCCCCCTGTCATCCTCAGAAACCTTTGTTCTTCTCCACTGAGCCCTTCAACACCTTCCATAGACAATCAGCATTCTCCCACAGTTTGTTTATTAATATGTTGCTTTCTTTCTTGTGCATCAATGATATGCCAAGGCTTCCAGTTTCTGTTAAAAAGCCTGGAACAGTGCACCTGGGAAGCAGAATGAAGGCAGTTAGTTATACTTGAGTGACTAACAGAGACAGAAACACTGAGAGTGAGTGCTTGTGACAGTCTGTATCCCTATGCTCAACCTTTTTACAAAACTATAATGAATTCTGTAAATCTATGCCTTGTGAGGTATCATTTGAAAACCCATTATTTGCTGATCATTATTGTCCTGGTAAGCTATGCGTGGCAACATTGTATGTAAAGTTATAAGATTCTACTGTATAATATTACTGAGACATGTTCCAAGTTTAGAAAAGCAGGCACAAACCAGTTCCTCAAAGACAAAAGGCAAACTGACCCCTCAGCCAGGTGTCGGGAAAATCAAATGTATTATCACCTGGTTAAGTGGCCATTCTTTGGCAGGAAAAAGGGTGTGAGCAAGAAATTTGCATCTTGGCAAAGAAACAGCTGAAGGTTCCCATCTCCACAGACTGGCTGTCTCCTGAACCTCAGCTGCAGATGATTTTCAAAGAAAAAAGAGAAATATAGGAAAGGGGATCAGATACCCCAAAATACTCCTCCATTTCTCTCTGCCCATAGCATCAACACCATCTGAAGGACAAGGAAATTAATCCTGAACTAGGGGAGGGTCCTGGCTAAAGGGAATCCAGCCAGTAAGATTTCTGAAACATGTGATAAAAGAAATGTTTGCTTTTAAATCATTTACCTTCTTAAGTTAGATATTGTGTTTTATCTTTTATTTTCTTGTAACCAATTCTGACTCTTATGTCTCATTACTAATAATCACTTACAATCTATCTTTCTGTAGTTAATAAACTTGTTTTCTTTTATGTAAACCATTGTGTGTTTGAGGTGTTTGGGAAACTTCATATGGGATAACAGGATTTGTGCATATCGTTTTCTTTTAATGAAATAATGAACTTTATATGAGCCTGTGTTGTCCAGGAGAGAGCTGGGAATTATAAAATGCACATTTTTGGGGACAACTCTGGGACTGGGAATTTGACGGTGTTGCTTTGCAGTGTAATTCAAGAATGTCTGGCCATAGCACTCATACAGTACAGCTGGGAGTAATTTACATGCTGCAGGTAGTGTAAGAGCAGATCAGGAGTGGTTGCTCTCACAGCAAAGCCATGTAGAAGTCACCACAGGTTGGAGAATTGAGGTGGGGATAGCTATCCATCAGTCTAGATTGTACTCTGGATAATGTCACAGTGCTTAATACATTTTTGTTTTTTTCCCCTTCTTAGTTACAGTGTTACTTTGCATTGCACCAATTTTGCCTTAGTCCAGATCCTGGTCCACTTCAGACCCTTTAAACTGATGTACTGGCAAAGAATAGACAGATAGATGCCCTAACAGGGTATCTGAGGATTCTCCAGGTGCAGAGGAATCTCCAGGTGGCATAAAGCTGGAGGGGGTATTCCTGAAAGGACTGCAGGTGTGGGAGGAGTACTTTGGTGATCCTTAGGTAGTGCACCAGTCTCTAGACAAGTGGTTCTCAACCAGACCTATGCGTAATCCTGGGGTACGCAGAGTTCTTCCAGGGGTACATCAACTCATCTAGATCAGTGTTTCTCAACCTGGGGGGTTGTGAGACCCAGAGAGGTTGCAGGATGGGTTTAGAGGGGTTGCAAGTGCAGGGCTGGTATTAGGGGATGGCAAGCAGGGAAATTGCCTGTAGCTGCACACCACAGGGGGGCCGCAAAAAGCTAAGTTACATAGTTCACCCCTTGGTGCTAGGGCTCAGGCTTCAGATTCCTGAAAGGGGTACAGTAGTCTGGAAAGGTTGAGAACCACTGGCCTTGATGACCATTTAGAGCAGGGGTTCTCAAACTGGGGGTCGGGACCCCTCAGGGGGTCACAAGATTCTTACATGGGGGGTCACAAGCTGTCAGCCTCCACCCCAAACCCTGCTTTGCCTCCAGCATTTATAATGATGTTAACTATACAAAAAAGTGATTTTAATTTATAAGGAGGCATCTCACTCAGAGGCTTTCTATGCGAAAGGGGTCACCAGTACAAAAGTTTGAGAACCACTGATTTAGAGCAACCTTTCTGTCCTTGCCCTGGGCCCTGTGAATGTGGGTGGCAGGACCTGGGGATCTCACCATTTTCTTTGCCAGGCAGTATGGCAAGATCTGCACTTCAGCATATTTTCTGCTAATTTTAGCTCTTAAATATTTAACACTGATGGAAATATTTTAGGTTGAAAGTATTGAAAGATTATACATAGGTATTAATAAACCTTGTTTCTGGGTCTGTCTTTTCACAAGTTAATGTAACACTTATCTCTACCAGATGAAATTTAAGATCATATCAAGTGTACGGGACCCTGTACCTTGAAGCAACTGGCCACTACAGAGAATATAAACTGTAAGGGTACTCAAATGTGAATGTTCCATGCATTAATGCTAATGAATCTATGTGTACACATATATGCATCAGTTAAAAACTAAAATTATGATTTGATGATGTAATGCTAAATTCAAGATTTTAACAAACAGTATAGAAGATTCACACCCCTTTTAATTGTATGTAACTCCACTTGTTTTAATGACTTTGTGACTTCTTTTATCCAAGATGAATTTGGCCTTATGTAATCAGATAAAGCACACAGAATTCTTCATTGTTGAGCCCAAAAAATAAGTGCTGAATATAATCTTGTAAGACTAAATTTACAATGGGGTGTTAGTAAAATTGCCATTTTGATGATTCTCAGATAATCTACAGATAGTATAAATTAGAAAAATATAGAGATTTTTTGTAGTGGTTTTGACACTTAACAGTATGCAATTTATGCAATAATTTTTATTTTGCTGGTTTGATGTGAAAGACACAGGTAATAATTTTTTTAAAAAATATAATGGCCTTTGAAACCACTTCACAGTATGACAAGCAACTTTTCTGGCTTACCAATTATCTACAACGACATTGTGATAGTAAAAATATATGTGATTACAATCTGTTAAATGTAGATGCATCTGAATATGGGATTAGACATCAGTCACCAAATAAGTGATTTGTTAAAGTGATGAAGAAAGTAGATAGAGGTAGACCAGAAACCAAACTAGACTGAAACTAGCTTGTTGGTATGTTAGACAACTCAAGAAAAAGTAATTTGTTAATTACTGAGGGGTTGCACTGACTCCTGTTGGAAATCAATAAACTCCAGTCAACTTAATCTAGAGTAGGTTTGGGCCTTAATTCTGTATCTTCTTACCTTATATTTTACAATAATGATAAACATGAAATGCATAATGCCAGATTTTCAGATGGTGAAAATCAAAGTAACTTCAAGTCATACCAGCTGATGATCTAGCCCATTATTCAGCACCATTTTTAGATATCTAACCTTAGAAAATTATTGCTAATGTTGGATTTGAATATGGGACTCCTGATATTTGGCATTTCTCTTAAAGCCTTGGCTCCTGGAGTCCTGCTATTACATAAGAAGCTCAAATTTCATTAAAAAAAAGTTTCTAGCCCTTACGGTTGCAGAGAAAAGCTTGAAAATTTGAACCTCAAAGGATTGAAAACCAGAAGGTAAATAAAAACAATCCAAACACTTTGTGATTTGTAAGCCAAATTTATGATTTTTGGGGTGCCGATCCATAATTTTTGAGTACTTATGGTTGGCTATACTGTAATTTTTTTCTTACCTCAGACATGTTTCGTATAGAGGGCATGGTCAAATATAATGTAATTAAAATATATGGCTTGGATTTAAAATGTCATAAGTGTGAAAGATAGAGTGTTGAGCTGTTGGAAATAATTTTCCCTTAACATAGCTTCTCAGGATATCTGGTTAAACCCTTTTCCAGGTAATAGTATTTTTTGTCCATCTTTTTGTTTCACGGACGCATGTATATAATCTAAATAGTTAAGAGCAGTTGTTTTTCCAGCACTTCTTTCACACCACTCCCACTGTTATATCAATTAAATCTGCTTAACTTCATTTTTTTAAGAGTCTGCTTTTTAATCTCTCTTTGAAAATTACGAAGCACGTGAGGCTTTACTACAGTACATGAAACATCAGCACATTTGGTGCATGCTCCTTCCACTTGCTTTCCATGTGAAGGGATCTACTGAAACATCCCTCTGTTTCCACTGTGTCTGAAGTATTCAGATTGTTTGAAAAGTAAAGACTGTTCAAAGAATGTCTGTGGAAGATTTTAAAAATAGGATCAACAATACTGAGCACCAACCTTTCAAAATTCAGTACAGCTGCTCCAATAGTGAGAGTATCTTGTTTAGGGTTTTTTTGTGGGGGACTTTTTTGGAGCTTCAATAAAAAACACACAATCATTTTTTTTCCCATTAGGACTACCACTTGAGTAAGTGTGGGTGTGATGCTGAGCCAGAGAAGGTCAATCAACCAGCAGGCTGGGTGACCCAAAAACAACGTATAAGGACATATTAGAAAAGTGTTGAAATCTTTAACAGGACCATTACTTGTAGGCAGTTAGCAAAGCCATGTTAAATGGATCAGAATTGTTGAAATGTAAATCTGTATTGTTAGAGAATTAGAAGCAGATAGTAATTGTGTTTGTCTGTGTTTACCAATATCTTACTAGAAGTTTGACAATGTGATCGAAATAGCTTGTAGATGCTAAACTTCTGTTCCTGTCTGTAATGTTTCATTCCTATGTTCTATTGATTCATTCAGAGATCAAAAGGGAATATTAACATTTAGATGAAACTTGTGGTGTAATAATATCATTGTCTTTATTTCTCTTTGAAGTTTGTAGTAAACTGCCTATGAACTGTTTAAATGGTTAATCACCTTATGCTAATCAATGCAACTATTTATCGGTTTATGCCTAGGAAATAGGGATTTACTTCAAAGCAACAATATGCATTACCTATTCTTCATCCAAGGAATGCCTACTGTGGTCATTTGCTGACAAGAAGCTAATCAGCTGAGCTTCAGCTATAAAGGAAGCTTTGGGCTTGATCCTGTTTTATCTCAGATCTGATTAAATTTTGTCAGGAGAAGTTCATGTCACAAGATTGAGGTCTCCAGTGTACCCTTGATTATCCCTGTAAATTCTCAAGGAAAAAATTGAACAAACTCTACTCATGGACTGCCTATTGGACTTTAATCTTTTGAACTGACTCAGGAAGGACTTTTACAAATCATCATCCTCACCAGCTCTACTATGAAATTGACCTAAGAACTTTATTCAGCGGCCATGGTCACAGTGGACAAGTATATTTTGTGCCTGGATGGGTAAATTTTCATTACTTTCTTGTGAGGTTCTTGTACATAAATACAAAAAAAAATGTGTGAGTGTTATTGAATATTCAGGTACCTCCAGGTCAACTGCACCCAGTGAATGTAGCTGAGTGTACTGATTACACACTAAGGTTATGCTGGCTTTAATAGAATGCAGGCAGAATACAGCTGCATGGCATGTGCAATGCAGAATCAACAGCAGAAGACTGAGATCCAAATGTTCAAGGATTCTTTCATACATGTGAAGTGAATGTTGTAGGTATGTTGTGTCTATTTCCAAGCATTTATGTGCACACGTAGGGAGGGGACAAATAAAGTGTGTGTGTGTGTGACCAAGGTCTGGACACACAAAGTTCCGTTGTTAACATAGCAGCACTGAGAATATGAAAAATATCTTCTGAACATCATCAGGCTATACTGCATGCTCCTCTTGCACTTCCTTAGGTAGCTGCAACTCCTGAAAGATATACCTGAATAAGGTCTGGCCACCTGACCACATGTGGAAGAACCCAGGAGCATATTAAAGACACAATCAACTAAATATTGAAGCACTACTGGGAAAATGCTGCCAGGTTAGAATATGAGGGAGATAAATGGATTGGCTGGGCCAGTGTCACATAAACCAGGTATTTGACAAACTTGTAGCTTATCCGTGTAATTACACCACGGTTGACACCATTGCAGACTTGTTTTACTTCTTTGAAAATAACTTTACTAAATGACCATGAAAGACTATGCAGACCCTGTCAGTCTACTCTAGGGAATGGTCTTAATTTTAAGGTATGCATTGGCAGAATTACTGGATATCTCAAGACTAACTATGTAGAGATTCTCAGGAGATATATTGTCCCATTTCCCCTATTTAACAGGACTAGCCAGTATAAGAGAAGTCACCTGTTCTGGAAAACTGTAATGCCATTAAATGCATTTCATCTTGACATACTGTACGACAAATTGGCATAACTTTCTTGTCCCATGCTTGAATATAGTTCATTCCCTTCTGCTTATTTTCTTTGATGTTCCCAGTAATAACTGACAGTCACTTGGGTCTCTCAGCGATCTCTGCACAAATAAAACCTGACACCACTTTCATAAAATAATGTCAATAATATATCAAATTCTCCCAACAAAGTCCCTGCACAGCTGCACCAAGTGACAGAAACAAAAAACACCTTCAAATATAATTTATAAAATCATAAATGGAGGGAAATGTTCTCCCTTTTAAGAGCAGAGCCTAGCTACCTTGTAAACAAGATGATAAATCACCAGCAAGTTGGGTTAGGGGTTTTCAGATAGGAAGGTCATTGGAAATGTTGTTTTCATGTGGTGCCTTTCTACAAATTGTAGAGACATATAAACAGCAGGAGTAATTAGTGAAAAGTAAGACCAAAAATGATTTGTTATGCTATTAAAAATAAAGAAGAAGAACAAAAGAAGCATGAAGAATTTTACAAGTACAAAGGGCTTGATTCTGCTCTGCATCTGAGATCACAGTTACAATTCCTTGCTTCTGTGCTGGCCCAACTCTCTCTCCAGTTAGAGTAGTCCTAGGGGTCTGCACTGACATATGGTCCCCAATTGTTTTTACACCAGTGGAGGACTCACATAGCAGAGCAGAGCCCTGCAATGACCCCTTCTTTATCCTGCACAATTGCTATTCTGCAACAAAGGTGGACTAGCTAATGCAGGAGCTGGCTCTGCTACCTTCAGGGAGAAGTCTTCGCTGGACATTTCAGGACCAGAATCTGGTGGTTCTGAACAAAACAGCCTGATCATACCAGAGAATCCAGCTTGGTATCTCTTTTATCTTAAACTATATATTGATTGATTGAAATAAAACAAATTTCTACAATTGCTTGCATCATTGAAGAATATCTCTACATAGGCTACTATTACCATTAACGTACATTCTGTGAAGATAAATTAAATAGGTCAAGTGCCTGTACTGTAAGTTAACAGTTTGAGAGACATGAGAAAGACATACTTTGCCATGTGTAAACAGCCTATTTCCAGTTAAGAATAATTAATCTAATTATTGAAACTGCAAGATATAAAACACTCCTCAGTGCCTTGAAACCGGCTTTGCACTTTACAGTAAAATGAGGCAGTGAAGACAATGGTTTGTGCAACATGATATTTTAAAGATGATAAATATTTTGATGAAATGTTTAATGAATTCTGAACCACCACTTTTACATTTTAAAGCAGTACTTAGCCCATTCTAAGCAATCAGATTTCCAAATCAGATGTCATTGTGGGACCTAATGCGGGCACCATCACCCACAGTTACTACAGAGGTATATCTCAGATATCAAAGCATTACTGTATACTTAGACTAGGGAATAACTGAGGCATTTATGATGCTGCTGTATGATAAATGTGTAAATGAACTGAAGAAGAGCTCTGTGGAGTTTAAAAGCATTTCTCTTGCACCAGTAAAAGTTGGTTCAGTAAAAGATATGACCTCACCTACCTTGTCTCTCTCATATCCTGGGACCAACTCAGCTACAACAACACGGCAAACAAAGGGGTAAATGGTCATTTTGAACATAAGAATGGCCATACTGGGTCAGACCAAAGGTCCATCTAGCCCAGTATCCTGTCTTCCAACAGTGGCCAATGCCAGGTGCCCCAGAGGGAATGAACAGAACAGGTAATCATCAAATGATCCATCCCCTCTTGCCCATTCCCAGCTTCTGGCAAACAGAGGCTAGGGACTCTTCAGAGCATGGTTTTGCATCCCTGCCCTTCCTGGCTAATAGCCATTGATAGACCTATCCTCCATGAACTTATCTAGTCCTTTTTTGATTGTCAACCACTGTAGATGCCCAAGACTCCTCCAAAGAATATATTCAATACCAGACATATGTGTGCATACTTGTCTTGCAAGAAAGATGTAGCATAACTATAAAATAAATCCATCTAGTCTTAAGACCCATTTCTTAGGGCTTGTCTATACAAAGTTAGTGCATGGCAAGCTGGGGTATAAATCCACCTCACACTAGCCTGCCGCTCACTAACTATCCATACGGATACAACTGCCATGAATTAACAGTTCCTTAGCATGCTTTGATCTACACTGCTTTGAAATGGCACATGGTCAAAGCACACAGTGGAACTTTTAGTGCATGGCAGCAGGAGCCACATAGGGAGTTAGTGAGTGGCAGGCTAATGTGAATTAGATTTAAACCCCAGCTAATTGAAACCAGTGTGTGGTAAAGGTAGTGCAATAGGCCCTGATGCTGACTGGGATGTATAGCGATTATTGTAATATAAATACACAGAGAACTCCCTGCTAGTTTCCCCCATGAGCTAGACACCCTGAAGGGGGAGGAAAAGGGGCAGGGCAATCCCTCTCCTTGTCCTTCTCACTAGCTAGTGAAGCTAGCCAAAAGCTGATGGTATCATGTGTGCTGCCCACCTAAGGGTTAGCGCAGCAGGCATGTTCCTAGCACAGTTGCCAACTTTCACGTGGTAAATAAGCACCCCAACTTTCACAGTAAGCCAGAAATCAAGCTAATCCCATTTCAAAACAAGGCCAAAATAAGCCAATCCCTAAGAACGCCAACACTCCATGTGGCATGCAGTTTGGGACTGTGGTGGGCCCAGTGTGCACCCCTGACTCTCTCCCCCCTTGCCCCTATTTGCCTCTTGGTCCCGCTTGCTGGTGGCCGATTAAAAAAAAAAAGAAACAACAAGCTGCAACAAGCTACAAGCCAAAAACTAGCCAACAAGCAACTCACAAGCCAATTAAGCCCAAAACAAGCCCAGTTTCTGCGTTTTTTTCTGCAGGTTAGGCATGTTTGGTTCCCAGTGCCTCCTGGTACTTCTTTGAGGTGGGGCAGCTCTGAACTACCCATTGCTGTCCCTTACTTATGTGTTTGCTTGACACAAGGGTCCCCTGATCACAGCTGCAGCCTCTATGCGCCATCTTTATATAAATAATTAATAAGAATGCCTAGTGACTTGTTCAAGGGCACTCAGCCTTCAACATTTGCAAATGGCCAACACTGTGGCTTAGATGGCAGCATCAAAAATCTTGTACTTGATTTGTTGATGTGATACTTAACATTCTTGTGGGCCATCATCCAATATTTACACATGACTTAAATGCAAGCAAATACAAAAAGTATTTGTTACTGGAAGTGCCATGTAATGTAAAGGTGCCCCAAGAAATCATGTGATGCAGAAGAATTTAGAAGCAGCTCTGTGAGCCCACTGATTAATTGGTTAGGTCGGAGGCATCAAAGAGTGAGGGGAGTTCCTTTAATCAAGGTCAGCAGAGATGCTGGATGTTGCAAGCAGTCTTTTATGAAGAAGTTATCAGTGCTGTAAAACTCTCCTCTTGCCTTGACCTTCCCATTCTCAGAGATGGGGCCAGAATGGAGACTACAGGTAGCTTAATTACAACATATGTTCTGGGGTTTTTTTCTTCTTCCTCAATGCCAGTCTGTTGATATAATTATGATTACCACTCCTCTAGGGCTAAATTGTACTCTGAGGTCCAGCCATCAGTAAGGGGCAGCACATAGTTCGGCATCTCCCGGAGCAGCTTTAGGGGAAATTGTGATTCAGAAATATAAATCCTCCCTCGCTCATCTCTTGCTCTGAGGGAGAATGTAATTTCCTATTGACCTTAAGAGGGTGCAGTTTATTGTCTCCATGGACCCAGCTTGCTCTCCTGGTCATTTTACAAGGGGATGGAGTCAGACTTGTACTTTCTTCCTGCCAAATTGCTCCCTGGGAGGATCATCTGGAGTGTAGCCCCTGTGCTTAGCTCAGGAACCTAGATCTAAGTAGCCATATTGCAGCTGTACATAGGGTGGATGCATTACGTACTCCCTTTTCTCATATTAGGACTAGGCATAATCTATCCCCTAATGATTCTGAAAGCAAAGTCTTTCAGGAAGACAGGGCAACACAGTATTTTGGTCTTTAAGTTAAGAGGGCAAAAGCCTATCTTTTTTGTAAAGCCTGTAATTTAGATTGCCGGAAGCCACAAATTGTGTTTCCAAATATTTCCCACTGAGGCACAATTCCTTCCCTGCTTCCTGCATTACTCTAGGGGAATAGTAATGTACTGCTGGCCTATATCAGCAGCCCGTTACAACATCCCTGTGCTGAGTCAGCTGTGCTGATAGCAAATTGGGAGGGGGTGGAGTGAAGCCTTACTTACTTTGAGGATCAGGATAATAAGCCGGCATGCTCTTGGACCAATGTTTTGTAAACTGTGCAGACACATACTCCTCTTACTTCCCTGCACATATAGTGTAATCCAGTCACTACCTAGCCCTCAGCATTTTCCCTATACTTGGAATAAGAGAAAAGTTGGTTACTTTTTTAATAGTAATCACTCTAGTGTAACACTTTCTGAGAAAAGCAATAATAGGTCCCATATAGAATTGAGGCAAATAGAACCAGGAACAAAAAGATGGAAGACCTGAACTGTAGGTCAAGTTAAATCACCAAAGTCCTGCTACAGATGATTCATAAAAATGAGATGAAGTTTAGAAATTTGGAGTGGGAGGGGGAATTTGGAGCAGTGTGAACTTGCAGGTTAGGCAGCATCCAGTGTATACATGTACATCAAACCAATGACATTTCTCTGATAATTTTTCTTAACTGTACCTGGCAAGGACTAGTTGAATGTAGAGTCAATTGCAGTAAAATTGCCCATTTAGCTCTCAGAATCCTTTTGAACAGAGACTTCCTGTTCTGCCAATTAGCCTGTGAGTTGTGGTGATTCAATCGCACTGACTTTCTTGCCATTTGAACTCCCCGACTGGTTTTAAAAGTTTTTTTTGATAAATTGCCTTATCGTTAGGATCATTACCTTTCATTGTAGGGCTGGAAGGAAAGACCATATATAATTCCATGGTGCTGCTTTGATTGTTTCTTTTGTTCAGTTTTGATTCTATAAATAGTAACAATTGGCCCGACTTTGCAAAGATTGAATGCTACCTGCAAGCCTTTGATCACCCACAACTCCAGCTGAGTCTTCAGCAACCCACAGGACATGGCCCTTGCTTACTAATGAATATGATTACATATAAATTATAATATAATATAGGTAACAAATCATAAAATATTTAGGAAACCCCAGACTAATTGTACCAAAACAATGCACCTTCCTACTCATAGTCTTATTGGCTAGCACTCAGCCCCAGACTTGCTTCTGTACTAGAGGTTTTGTATTCTTTATGATCCCTTCTGTAATTCTTCATTCACCTCATGTATCTGGTGTACCATTCTTGCACTGTTTTTCTTCCTTATTATAAAAAACTACTGGGGTCTGTCTGAAAAGCATGAACTAACCACCTCAGGCAGAGCTTTTCAATCCATTCAATTACTGAGATCTGCTGTCTGCTCCCATTTGAACCCCCTTATCCTGCACCCTTTACATAACTCTTTTTTTGTTTCAGCCTCACTCAGACAGAGTATTATTATTCATGCATTCTTCTTCAAACCTGAATATCTAGCTTTAAATATGTCAAGTCTGAGAGGTCAATGGAACACTGCCACTAATGTAAGCTAGAATTATCTTGATGTGTTTCATTATACATTAATTCAAATTATTATCTAGTCACAGGTTTTCCCCGATCTACATTTATTATATGGAGTTATTTAATATAATTGCTATTGGCAGCATATTCTTTCTGAACTAGATACTGCATATAACACAAAAAAATTATGTTAAAGGAACATTATTAAGATTTCAACGTCAAGCATTCAGAAGTTAGGAAATACCAGAAGTAAGGTTGCCTTTGCAACCTTAATTTGGCTTCTTTTACACATTTTTACATAGATGTTAATTACGTGATCAAATGCTATTTTTTCCATTCATAAGGCCTTTCATCCTAGTATCTGTCCACCCAGATCCAGTCTCTCTTCTGGGCTCGATGTGCAAGTTCCAATCTCCCTGCAACATCAAGTATTTCTCTCTTTCCATACCTTACCCAGCCACTGCTAGTTCCCTCTTTCCAATCTGCCTCTCTCCCCCCTACCTCCCTGAGTTTCACAGCCAGTCTGAGTCTCTCCCCACCCCTTCTTGGTTCCTTCCCCACACTCTTTGTTCAGCCACTCCCGATCTTCCCTCACATTCCAGTTTATTGTCAGATCTGTCTCTACCTCCCCCCCAGCCCTAAACTGGTTGCCAGTTCCAGTCTCTCACCTCCCCATACCTCTTTGTTCAGTCTCAGTGCTCTTCCCTAACTGGATCCTTCCTCACTCAGTCCCAGACTCTCCCACCCGTGTCTCTGACTCTCAGCCTCCTGGCCCAATCAGTCCCAGCCTTCCTTCCCCCCCACCCAAGCTCCAAATTTCTTTGCCCAGGTAGTCTTAATCTCCCCTCTCCAATTCCTTGTCACATTTTCTCTTCCTCTCCCTCCAGTTCCAGTCTCATAACACAAATAGGAGACATTTTGAGCTAGAAAATATATGTTTCAATCACTGCTAAGTAGCAGCTGCCATTAATGATTTTAAAATTAAAATACATTTCATATATTTCAATTATTATCTAATGTCATATTATAACAGGTCAGAAGTATGAAATAATGTAAACCTAACAATAATATAAAAGTGAAAAAGCAATAAAATTGTAAATGAAATTTTCTAAAATGAAATTTTTCCTAAATGAAAAAAAATGTTTTGAAAAATGATTTCTTTTGTGGGAAATGTCAAAATTGATATGACTTCATGAAACAAAAGTTTATTTTGCCAAAACAGCTTTTTCCAATGTCTGACCAACTATAATCCAAAGCCAGATCAGCTCCAATGGTTTGGTACTGTCCTCAAACTGAAATGGTCGCTTCCAGTTTAAAGTCAGACAGACTACCAAGAGAATTTCTGTGGCTGGATGGTAGAAACTTTTAGAAAAATATTTCTGGAGGTATTTTTGCAATGAACAGGAAGTGCAGGTTGTAGGAGGTGCCCTAACATGACAGAACCAATTTGTATTTGAGACACTTTAAAAAAAATTGCCAAACTGTCTAAAATCTGTTGGTTGTTTTAAATTCTTTTGGTTAAATAATATACGTTGCTGTATTAGAAAGTAAGGTCAAAAGAATGATCTCTGATTTAAGACTCTGTGACATTTTGGGATTACTCAGACCAGTAAGAGGTTCTGTCACCATCTGTCCTATAACCTTGGGGTGCCTTAACGTTTTGCTGCTATGGCTCTGATCCCTGACACTAGTAGCCTGCCCACAACCATAAAGCCTCACACTGGCTTTCACCAGCCTAGTTACTTCTTGCAGGATGACACCAACAACCCTTCCAGTCCTGAGTCTCCATATCATTTCATTGTCCTGCTGTGAGGTGGTGCTGAAGATTGTGAGACCATTTCTCTATACACACAAACCATCATTATGAGCTATGTATACAGGCTGTGGTTATGAATTTAAATTTAGAACATTACAAGCTTTTATAAAAGACCTTACTCAACATGTTTTTATAGCACAATAACATGGGCAGAGCATATAAGAGGCTTGGGGATGCTAAGACTCCCCCAGATATAAAAGGCTGCCCATGCAGGGGGCAAATGCTGGAGGTGGGTCACCTCCCTTTGGAAGCACACCAGCCCACCACCTTTGTGCCCTGGAACTGGCCCCATCACTTTTTTCCTTTCTTAAGCACTAGCAATGGGGTGGAGGGGGAAGAGAGGAATGAGAAGTGGGCGTGGCATTAAGGGAAGAGGCAGAGCAGGGGAAGGAAGAGGCAGAGTGAAGGTGGGGCCTGGGGGGAAAGGGTGGAGCATGGGAGGGGCCTCGAGGAAGGGGCAGGGGGCACGGTCTGGGCACTGGTGGCTCCCCACTTTTAGGGAGCTGCCGGCTCTGCTGGGAGTAGCCTCCCCAAACAAAAAACCATGCACCACCTATGCACATTGTATAGAATAAGTTGATTCAACAGCTTTTTCTTTGGGGTACAAATCCCCTGTTCTCCCTTTAGTGTCTAGACACTGATTGAAAATATATATCAAACCAGTTAGCTAGATACACACAAATTATTTCACATCATCTTATTTTGCTCTGTGCTTTTGAGTTTACTAGGATACCCAGGATTTGCCTACTTTTCCAGCATTGCAGTCAAAACTCTTGCTTTCTTTTTTGAATTCACAGAGTATCAGTCTTAATTTTTTTATTATTTATTGGTTGTACTAAATGAACACCAAATACTACCTAAGTAGTAAAGTACTTAAATACTAAAATTAGTACTTATTACATAATATTACCAAATATAAACTCATGCTATGATAGAGTATATTTCTAACCATCAGAGGAGTGAAGTTTTGGAATAGCCTTCCAAGGGAAGCAGTGGGGGCAAAAGCCCTATCTGGCTTTAAGATTAAACTCGATAAGTTTATGGAAGAGATGGTATGATGGGATAACATGATTTTGGTAATTAATTGATCTTTAACTATTCATGGTAAATAGGCCCAATGGCCTGTGATGGGATGTTAGATGGGGTGGGATCTGAGTTACTACAGAAAATTCTTTCCTGGGTATCTGGCTGGTGATCTTGCCCATATGCTCAGGGTTCAGCTGATCACCATATTTGGGGTCGGGAAGGAATTTTCCACCAGGGCAGATTGGAAGAGGCCCTGGAGGTTTTTCGCCTTCCTCTGTAGCATGGGGTACGGGTCACTTGCTGGAGGATTCTCTGCTCCTTGAAGTCTTTAAACCACGATTTGAGGACTTCAGTAGTTCAGACATAGGTGAGAGGTTTATTGCAGGAGTGGGTGGGTGAGATTCTGTGGCCTGCGTTGTGCAGGAGGTTAGACTAGATGATCATAATGGTCCCTTCTGACCTTAATATCTATGAATCTATATTGATTCAACCCCATAACTCAATTTATATTTTCCAGTTAAGCAATCATTTAAAGAAATACCCATTGTTTCTTCTAATTTGGACAAAAGAAAACTCTTACCTTTGACACCTTTCCCTCATGCACTCTCAGACAAGGTTCACTAAGGAAGATGAGCGAATCTATTAATTACTTGGAGATAATGATTTATAAAGACAAAAATATCGTTGGTTTTTTTCCAATTAATTTTCACCAATTAATTTTCCAATTAATTTCTACCAGTAACATAACAGGAATTCTCCCATTAAGCTTTAATACCTTGTTTATTAACTGGGAAAGTCAATACAATTCTGATGGTAACTTTGCCCCACCTTACATATTCAGTAGGTACACTTAAAAATCTCCTTTCAGTTTTAGCATGATTCCCAATATTTAAAGTGGGGGTTACCATGAGAAGAAACATTCTATTGTTACTTCTTTTCTTGGGCTAGTGCATGAATCAGAGACTTTGAAGATTAAGACTTCCTTCAGATAATGGCTGTCTCACTGTCTCAAAACTTTACATTTATCACCTGCATCCCGGAATCAGTTTATTGCATTTTAGCTTTCTAATGATATTGGCACTTTGCCAAAATCTGATGCTTATCTGTTCAGTCAGTATGAATCCTCTGATGATCGAGATATTGCTGATCTAATTGAGTCACTGGATGCTGCTAGATGGGCACAATGGGAAGATATGATTCAGAATCTAGATGTCAATCTATACTCAAACTGCAAATGCTGGAATTTGATTTGTCGTCTCGGCACAGCTCAGCAACAACCAGCACTAGGCCGACCACCTGTCACGCCAAATCAAGCTTCCAGCCATCTGCTGAATGTGTCAAAGGCCCCAGCTGAGAAGGATGTTAGATGACAAGTCCATGACAAATGGTGTCAATTCCACTGGAGAAACGCTACTCGGCAGCTCACAGAGATGTTCGCGGCCACAGAGTTAGACAATGTTCTGAGTGATATTAGGAGCCGGCCTGCTGCTGGTTATTACAACATATTGCCAGACTTCTTGAAGCACCTTGAAACTCATGCTCATCAGAGGCTGGTGCAGTTCTTCATGTGAGTGGTCAATGAAGAGCAACTTCTGAAGACATGGAGAATGTCAAAAGTCACTGCTCTCCTGAAACTGGGGAAAGACCCACATAATTTTACAAGGTACCGACAGATGTAGTGATAATTGTCTGTGACATTCAAGTTGCTTGAGCATCTCATTCTTCAGTGTTTCTCTCCACAAGTGGAATCAATACACAACATGGAGCATGCAGGCTTTTGGAGAGGTTGGAACACCTGCGATCAAGTGCTAGCTTTGACAATATGAAAAACCACAGGTTTTCAGAAGAACCTGAAAATGGGAGCCATATTTCTGTGACACAGTGTGGCACATGGAGCTCTTAGTCAGATTGTCAAGAGCACTCTTTGCATGGGCAGTCAATTTCATTGGCCTTTTGCTCCGCAAGAGATGTTTCCAAGTGCACATGGGAAACAAAGTTAGCACATGGAAAAGACAAGGCAATGCTCTACCCCAAGGGTCTGTGCTATCACTGATGCTTTTCAACCTGTATACAAATGACTTTCCATTCACCCTGTCCTGCAAGTTCATGTACACACAAGGCATTTGCTTTGGAGTTCCAGCACAGTCATTTCCAGAACACGAAGACAACCTAAATGCTGACTAGATGTAGTCCGTGGCATATACAACCAAGTGTGACCGATCCAGTTTTGAGTGTATTCCATCTTTACAACTCCAGAGCAGCCGAAGAACAGAATACCTTTTTCAATGGACATCTGGCCTCTGACCAGGTTTGATGCTGGTCTGAGGGCTCTGCACTTCACTGCTGAAGCTGCCACAATAGGCTTGTCAGCTCCGCATCTGATAACAAGAAGGCAGGATAAGGTACTAGCTTGTGTACATCCTTCCTGATAGACTATTGTCCTGAAAGAAATTGTCCTGAAAGACAAATGTCTGATCAAGAATATAGATACACTGGGCTTGACTCTCCTTTTCCCTTCACTGGGGTAAATCCGAGGTAATTCCATTGAAGTCACTGAAGTAATACACTGTATAACTAGTGAGAAGGGAAAAACAGGCTTGCTGTTAAGAGAAGGAAGAAACACCTGAAAGCAGTGATATCCAATAACAAAAAAATTCTCAAGTTGCCAAGCTAGCAACACCTAGAAATTCCTGAAAATCTTAGAAAAGTAATTTTTCAGAAAAGGAAACTGAAAATCCAATACCATTAATAGTTCTTTTATTAATTACCTTTGCAACAGGGGACTGGAACTACAACTCCCACAAGGCAACAAGCCATAGGAAAATACAGTTCAATGTTGAAATGGCTCAAAAGGAAGCATTCTGGATTATTTCAACAACCAAAAAATGTTGATTTCAGGAATGTCAAATGTGGAAATGAAATGTTTTGACACTTCTGTTTAAAATTTTTTTGGAATTTGCATTGCACAGAAAAAAATTTTGAAACCAGAGTGTATGTGCTAGGATGGATGGGTCAGGCCAAATTACACTCTTTTCTCCTGCCACACACACAACCTTATGCTGCGGTGATGGTGCCAGGCTCCCCTCTTAGAACTATTGTTTCAGGCTGTATTGAGACTCAGGCATAAATCTCTGCATTGGTTACATTCAAGTCCAGTTCCAAGCTTTTATTTGCCATGCTGAGATCTAGAAGCTTACTTTAAATGGCCCTCTCCAAGATTCCTGTATAATCACATGACTCCAGGAGCTGGGACCTTAGACAGGAACTTATAGTGCCTGCCCCTTCACTTGGCCCTTTCCCTTCCTACCAACATCCCTTCTTCCTTATCCAGGCTGAACTTGAACCAGCTGCTTTTTGCCAAAGCACTTATCTGACTTGGGTACTGGGATAGCTGAGTGATGTCACTGTCTGTGTGGAATGAAAATTAGCTGGGTGTTGCACAAGGTTGATTCCTGTGTTACCCCATAGCAGAAGAGGGTGAAAAGGAAGACTAGCCCAGCAGAGCTTTTTAGGATCTTTCTGAGATCATCCCTGTATTCTCTCAAAGATGAGCCAAAAAGGACTTCCTGATTGATTGGATTAAAGGCAATATCAGCTACCAATGGATTACTTTCTTTCATTCATGGCTATATGGAGATTGTCTACTAGTGTCATCTCTTTACTGTAGCCTGGACTGAAGTGTGACTGGGAAAGGTGTACAATAGTGGCGGTGAGGTGCTGCTCGGGTCAGCTTGCTACAACCTTCTAAATCTTGATTAGAAGGGGAATGTTAGATGAAAGATGGTAGCTGGCAAGAGTAATTTGCATTAAGAAATGCTTTTTATGCACTGGACAGACTATTGCATTTTCAAGGTGGCTGGAAAGTTGCCTTCCTTGAAAGAGGCATTTCTGAGTTTCCACAGCAGACCCAGGTGCGTCTTGCTGGCATTCACTAACCACCAGCGGATTATGTGGTGGGTTGGATTTCACAAGTACTTTCAGGATGTCCAGTTACTCAGTCGGGTAGAACTCTGTCAGGGAAGGTTATTGTGCTTGCCACCAGCTACCTTAGGATGAAACTGGTTCTCTCAGATTTGTTTGATCTTTTCAGCTAACCAAACTCAGAGTTCTTCACCAAGTGAAAGTCTTGAGACCAAGACTGGGTTATGGCAGCCTCTCCAGCTACATGTTGCCTTTTTTTCTCCTGAATGTTGTTCCTGTTCTGTAATAGAAAATGCAATTAAATAGTATATATGGAGAAAAGAAGAGAGCTCCCCTGTCTAGTTCCATGCTGCTGGAAGCAGGCACGGCACCCTCCTATCAATCAAAACTATGTCTGCTGATGCCAGAGCTAAATATTGCCCACCAGTGGACACAGAATTCACTTGAAGGAAATGAAAACAGCAACTGCTACTATGTCCTGACATCCCACTGGTCTAGACTTGTCCTTTCTGTTGCAGTTAGTGAGGAAAGAACTATTAGACATCTGGATACCTGCAGCCAGATTGTCATACACAAATATTATGTGCAGCCATATTTTCATTCAGGAGTCCTGCCATTAATTTTAATTGGAGCTGAACCACGCCGTAAATCGGTAGGCACACATTGTATGATGCAAATAATTTGTGTGCACCCTACTCTGTGTGCTTGCGCAAATCCCCAGTTTTGTAAAGCTCTTTGGAATCCTTAAGGATGAAAGGTAAAGCTCCATATGTAGGATATTATATGATTTTCTTCTGGATAAGTCAAGTTCAAAAGCAGAGATTAGAGACAAAAAATATTTATTATACTAAAGTGCAAATCTTGGCCAGAGTTGCAGATTTACAGTGATACACAGCCAACTGTGGCTGTTCTATGGGTGGTGAGAGTCACCTTCCATACCACTTTGTGTGAATGAAGAACAGCCTTGCACTGTCATATTGACATAAGCAGTGGTGTAGACCTGCCCAATTTGAAGAACAGACAAAGCTGAATTTGGGGATCAGCTGTTCAAGCAGAAAGAATCCATGAGCTAACAGCATGCTACAGTGTACATCAGAGATGCTGTGGCTGTCATACAAATGATAACTGGATACAAATTCCACACATTTGATGAATTGCCTGCTGAGAACTCAAGGCAGGTCCTAAAAGTATCTGACAATGCTAATTCTGTAATCAAAGATTCTGACAGAAATGACAACCGTAACTCTTTGAAAACTGCAGAAAGACAGTGCTGGACAGGATGTAAGGTTGGATGCAAGAAATACCAGGTGATTTAGAAAAAGTTTCTAACTCTGGCGTTGAACAAGCAGTCACTTCTAAAATTTCTCTGTGAATATAGCGTTCAAAATGCACCTAAGAGTGTAGAAACACACTTAACACAAACACTCCTTGCTGAAGGCTTTTCCAGTGGCGAACTAAAGCCCAAGACTTGTACAGTACTCAAGAGGAACTAGACACAAGGATGTTTCTGCAGCTTCTGCAAGCCTCTGACTGCCTGATGCTGGGACTAGACAACAGGGAATGGATCACTTGATGATTGCCCTGTTCTCTTCATTCCCTTTGAAGCATCTGGCATTCGCCTCTGTCGGAAGACAGGATACTGGGCTAGATGGACCACTGGTCTGACCCAGTATGGCCATTCTTATGTTCTTTTGCTGTACATGCTAATATGGCTTTTGGGTCTCTTGGTGTCAAAAGAATCATGCTAATTAGGTCACCTGATACAGATGTTTTGGTCCTTGCAGTCCACTACTTCCTAAAAACATAACACGCAGACTACATGTGGATTGAAACAGGCACCATTACCCCCACAACTGACAAGCATGCCTTGCATGCAATTTGTGACGCACTCACTCCTGACTGTGACAACTTACTTCTGCAACATGCTACCTTCTGTCTTCCCTATTTCGTATTGGGAAAAAATCTGCGTTTTGTGTTGTCAAAATAAAGCAAGCTTACCAATTCAGAGATCTTGCAAAATTGGGAAAGAGTGCTGGATAAGCTGCATTTTCTTCAGCAAGGAATTTGATAGCAGTGATGTATGACCAGAGTGAAAAAGAAAAGGACACCCACAGACACCTGAATTGCTTGTGCCTCATTCTAGTCATCAAAAAGGAGAAGTCGCTGGCCAGACTCCCACCATGTGACAACAGTTTTGAAGTGCAGGTTTAAAGATCATCTTAGCACATTAAGATTTGGAGGTCTTCACACCAGATTTGGGAGCATCATTGCAACATGGACTGAAAAATGTGGATGATGAACCACTTCTTGTATCCTTCAAAGGCCCAAAGGCAACTGAGCATCTACAAGACCTTATTTATGCCAGTATCAGTGGAGGTTGCTTCACAATCAATCCTGTCTGTAGTCAGTACAATCTTCCCTGCACAGAATGGTATACGTGTCAAGACAACGAAGACTGTGGTCACCCACACACTCTCTCCAACATCATAATGATGAACAACATGATGATAATAATGTGGGCTAGAAAAGGCACCAGCACTATTACATTTCAGTGATGCCTGTACAAATTCATTAGTACATTTTGTTTGTGTTGTTATGCTTTGGGGTTACAAAGAAATCCGATGTTATGTCTTGAAATAATACATAATTTAATGACTCTAACAGAAACGAATGCAAATATTTCAAAGTAGTCCTTTTAACATGTTGACAGTGTCACTGTTTATCCCTCTTTCTATGGCAAGAGGACCACTTGAGAGCTCCACATCAGACGTCATCTTAGTAGACATAATAAGCTTTCAAGTGAAGTATGATGTTTGTGTGTGTAGAGAGGGTACATTAAGTCAATCAAATCAGTGGTGTCTGCTGCTCACTTAATAACAACCACAACTTTCTTGAATGTGCTAACTCATAGACAATGCTACATAATCAAATGAACCAATACAAAGCACTCTTTCATATGCTCTAGCTACATGTATACAGCTTTTTTTTATAGAGCACTCTCAGAACAATAATAGGGGTCCACTTCATTGCTCCTCTCCTACTACCATCACATATTGCTGTGTGAGGACTTCAGTGTGGAACTTAAGTGGGGTTCTGAAGGCTACCTCTGCCTCCAGAGCCTTGACTGGAGAAGAAGCTGCCCTTTCCATATATTCCCTGTCACATTCGGGGGTGTAATCAGACCAGTGAGGGTTTGTGTCACAACTTGGCCCACAACCTTGGGTGCCTCACAATGCTTTTCTGCTGTAGCTCCCAACCTGGGCCACTCACAAACCACCAAACAACACACAGGTCAACTCCTGAGTGTCTGTGTATAGCTGCAGGCCTTGTCCAGCACCTCTGACCTCAGCAGCCTGTCAGCAACACACCAGCCACACTCTGGTTTCCCTCAGCCGTGATTATTACTTGCAGAATGACCCCCACACATTCCCATTCTTGAATTTTCCCAAAAACATGTGTTCTGCACTGTCTAGCCCTCTCGTGGACAGTTCAGTAGTAAAGGTCTGTTGCCCCTCTAATGGACCAATATTAAACCGTTTGATACTGTAACTGGAGTTACCAAACAATTTATTTTAAACACAACATTGGATTCATTTAGATTAAAAATAAAACAAGTTTATTTAACTACAAAGAGATTTTAAGCTGGTACAAATACAAGGTATTAAAGTCAGAAATGGTTACAAGAGAAATAAAGGTAAAATACTTTCTAATTGCTAAAATTTAATGAGCTAGATTTGATTCAAGGTAAAATCCTTACCATGTGTTCTCAGCAACAGGGCTGACCAAATTCTCTAGTTAGGATCTCCTCACAAAGTCGAAGGGTTAGTTCCTTTGTTGTCTTAGGTGAAATGGGGAGACAGAGAGAGAGAAAAAAACTGGGTGCTTTTGCCCTCATTTTTATAGTCCAGTCAGCTTTTGAAATGAATTTTCGTGAGGCTTACCCCTAGATAAAGTTCATTCTAGCTGTGAAGATGGAGAATGGAGTCTAGTGGTGAAAGAGGCTCCATGCTGTTTTTTGCTAAAATGCAGATTGATCTTTCGTTCCTCCTTTCATTGCCAAAGAAGGGCCACTTGACCGGTGATGGCCAATCAACTTTGATGACACTTGGTTAGAGGCATCAGCTTGTCCTTTGTCTTTGAGAAAGCAGTTTACCTCTTCCCCAGACTTGTCTGGTAAACACATTGCAGTCATAATTTCAGCTTATTCATAACTCTTAATATGCATTAATATATACATTACACACAAATATTGATGATCTCTGTGTTATTAGTTTTTAAATGATACCTCACAAGGCATACTTTGCAAAAAGTTTACTACAAGAGTGTGTAAGGTGTGAATACAGGGGTGCTTTCGGTCATCCCCCCACTCCCTCAGAGCCCTGTAAACTCCCACCATTAGATCAGTTCATTAGAGCAAATTTCTGTGTGAATTCCTAGCTCTCCAAATGTTGTAAGAGTCTGAAACAACAACATCCAACTGGTGAGGGGAATATTCACCCACTGAATATCAGACCTCTTTATAGTATCTCAAATTGGGCATCCGAAACCCGAGGCACTCAAAATCACTGATCACTTTTGAAAATGTTGGTTATATTTATTAATCCACTTACCATTTGGGCAGGATATACAAAGGCATTCCTCTATAACAAGTCTGAGAGGGGCTGTGCAGGGGATGGGCAAGTCCTGTCCCTCCCCAGCAAGCCAGGACTAGTAGCAAGGAGCCCTTAGCTGGGGTGCTGTCAGCAGCATGGGGAGATAAGACTCACCTCCACCTCCGGGAGCCTCCTCCTGCTGCAAGAAACTCCATGGCTACTGCCTGAAGAACTGGGCTCTGAAGGCAGCAAAGAAGTGAGGGTGGCAATCTTGCAATCCCTTTGCAACAGCTTTGTGACACCCGTCCCCCGACCCATAACCCCCTTTTGGATTGGGACCCCCAGGGTTACAACACCATGAAATTTCAGATGTAAACATCCAAAATCATGCAACTGACCAATTTTTAAACCCCTTGGCCGTGAAATTGATCAAAATGGACCATGAATATGGTAGGGCCCTACTCATATAGTGTGTTGGGACATTGTTCATTACAGATCCTTCTTGGTCATCAATTCTTAAATTGGAGTGTTGTGAAGAGGTAATCAGAATCCAAAATTAGGAAAAAAATAAATATAAACATAATTTGAAGCTCAGTTAATGTATAAAGTCCAGAATATGTATAGCAGCAATCTGGTAACACTGCAGAATATTCCATTGAGAAATAACTAATTTGGCTCTTTTGAACTCTTCCCCAGCACTGTATTTCATAAAAACCATTCAAGCTCCATTAACTAAGAGTAAACATCACTGCAATTAAATATGTTTAATACCCAGAAATGCAGCCAATTGCCTTAACCCAGACCTTAATATGAGAGCAATGAAGAATACACTGTAGGGAAGAGAGCAGTATTGGGAACAGATGGACAAGGTGACATAATGTATCTTTTCCTTCTGCATTTACTATGAGTATCTAATTCCAAACCTTAGGACAGAGTGCTTACTAAGAGGAACTTACTTTGCAGTCTGTATTTACTTTGTAGCTTGGCTCATTTACATCTCCGTGGTTTGTCATCCCTCTGTTGAGAAGAACTAGAAATGCCATACTGATAACTGGGATGTTTAGAGCATTATCTGCTACTATTGGAAAGGAATTTGAGCCTCTGTAACATTTCTATAATCATGACAAATGTGTCATTTGTAATATTGAGTAACAAGGAGTCACAATTCTCAGGGGAGACTTTGATTATGTGTATAAGCAGTCCTCTCATTTGGAGTCCTGGAAACATCCAGTTGGCATTGACTCTGCTCAATAATTTAAAATAGGCATATTCATCACTCGTTATCTATCCTTACCCAGTTTGGGCTTGCTGCTGATCCCAGAACAGGGTAAATCAGGAAAAAAGTCCACTGAAGTTAATAGACTTACTCTGCTTTAAATGCAGTGTAAAGACAGGACCTTTGTCTGCAATTGGACTGGACTTAGTTTCCAAACTTCTTTGTTAGTCAATGCATTTAGATTGAACCACTTGATATGCTGCTCATGGCTAAAAGCAAACATTGAAATAATGCCCATAATATTTATAACCTGCTTCTCTTCCCTGTCTGTTCTTATATATCAAAGACGAATGTAACATATGTGGGGCCAGCACCACTCTGCCAATGGAGCTCATTTGTTCTATATTTCTCTGTCCTTTTTTTTTTTGTTCTGTATCTATTTCCATGTATGTCCGTTTACTACAAATAGAGCTGTTTCTGTATTACCAATGTAACACAGAACTGTAGTTGACCTTTGGGATTTTTTTTCCCTGTCATATCACAGTAAATAACACTGACAAGAGAAATTGAGTTGGAATAAATGCTATTCAGTTACACTGATGTGGTTACATAGGGTTCCTGTAATGGCAGTATATTAAAGGCAGCAGCAGTCCATTGATCATATAGTGTCTGAATAAGCCAATTGAACTGTACTGAATACATTTTTAATTCAATGCACTAACAATAAAAAATATATTTGAGGTCCTGACAGACATCCACAAAAGCAAGGAGATACAGTGCTAATAACACATCAGTTCTTTTTCACGAGAGATTCAAAATAGGAGTTTAGGACCTTATCATGGTATTTGGGGAAAATATACATAGACGTTTGAAATGATTACATCACTGGCTGATGAGAAAAAAAATTATCAGGATAAATTATTCAAGAAAACCCAGAAAAATTCAACATGTGAGAACACCAGAAAACGTATTCCCTGCATAAATTATTTGATGAAAAGTAACAACATTAATCAAATAATGAATTTGACCAACAGTATTAAATTAGATTTATATGTACCACCATTTTAGATAGTATGGACAGCCAGTGGATAAAAGGGAAAAGAAAAAGCCATATATGTTATTTAAAGAGATATTTAACATGTGAAGAGTAGGTAAGCCATTGGCGAGAACCATATGTCCCGGTATGAAAGAACCTCAGAATCAATAGGTAATATACAAACATCCCAGGGGCCAGAGGGCCTAAAAGATATAACAAAGGAGGGCAGTTAGTGTTTCCTGATGGTGCTTCTTAATTGAAAATGTCTAGCTTTAATGCAGTGCACCCATATTTAAAAATTCACACTATAGTAAAGAACAGAGAAACAAGAAAACCACTGGTGCCATTTTAGGGTGAAATCCTGGACCCACTGAGACTGATGAGAGTTTTGCCATTAACTTCAGTGGGGCCAGGGTTTGACCTTTAATATTTAGAGATATACAGGGCTCAGACTGAAGGGAGCTAGAAGGAATGTTGTTCTGCTAAAACAATTGGTTTAACACATAAGAGAATGGAATGGAAAGCATTCCAATTGTTAAATATTTACTCACTGGGCAACAGAGACTACAAAAGAGATACTGATTAGACACAGTTAAAGGAATAGGTAGGGGGACAAAATACACTTTGATTAAAAACAATAGGCCAGATCCTCAGCTGGTTTAAATTCTTGTAGCTCCATTGTAGTTATGAGCTACATGGAGCCTCACTGATTTATGCCAATTTGAGATCTGGTCTAGAACTGCATAAATTTCCAAATGGAAATTATACCAAACAAATTGACTACTGTATACTAAACTTTCTGGGGAAGTATTCCCCAAATTGAAGGAAAGGATTTATAGCCTTAATACATTATATTACACATGTTCTAAGGATATTACAACTTGAATTGGATGAGCTAATTAACTTGAAAAACAAACACAGTAATAATATCATTAACCATTTTTCAGATTGAATCAAGGTTACATAGCGCTAGAAGGAGACCATGGATTATTCATGACTGGAACCAACTGTCTGATGTCATTGTCTATATATATGACTTTGCAAAAATTAAACTTAAAAAAACTATTTAAATTTAGTTTTGTGTTTGAGGAAGTTTCATAGATTCATAGATATTAAGGTCAGAAGGGACTATTATGATTATCTAGTCTGACCTCCTGCACAATGCAGGCCACAGAATCTCACCTACCCACTCCTCCAATAAACCTCTCACCTATGTCTGAGCTACTGAAGTCCTCAAATCATGGTTTAAAGACTTCAAGAAGCAGAGAATCCTCCAGCAAGTGTCCCGTGCCCCATGCTACAGAGGAAGGCGAAAAACCTCTAGGGCCTCTTCCAATCTGCCCTGGAGGAAAATTCCTTCCCGACCCCAGATATGACAATCAGCTGAACCCTGAGCATGTGGGCAAGATTCACCAGCCAAATACCCAGGAAAGAATTCTCTGAAGTAACTCAGATCCCACCCCAGCTAACATCCCATCACAGGCCATTGGGCCTATTTACCATGAATAGTTAAAGATCAATTAATTGCCAAAATCATGTTATCCCATCATACCATCTCCTCTATAAACTTATCGAGTTTAATCTTGAAGCCAGATAGGGCTTTTGCCCCCACTGCTTCCCTTGGAAGGCTGTTCCAGAACTTCACTCCTCTGATGGTTAGAAACCTTCATCTAATTTCAAGTCTAAACTTCCCGATGGCCAGTTTATATCCATTTGTTCTTGTGTCCACATTGGTACTGAGCTTAAATAATTCATCTCCCTCTCTGGTATTTATCCCTCTGATATATTTATAGAGAGCAATCATATCTCCCCTCAGCTGTCTTTTGGTTAGGCTAAACAAGCATTCTCATTAAACCAAAATAACAAGGAAGTCAGCACAAACAGAAAAATCCCTGCACACAGTCCAAGGAATGGGGGAAATCAAAATGAGCAAAGAATTCCCTACTGTTACTAAGAAAGAACTTTTGACGTCCATCAAACCTTGATCTCTTAACAATGGCTAATACAGTATAATTTTGGACACTAGGACTATACCCTCTTCTTCTTGCTTTTGTGTTTTTGTGATCAGGCCTGCTGATCCTTCCTTCCTTTTATCCCTTGTCAACCTACTAAGCTTATCCCTTATCCCTTCTCTCTCTCTCTCTTTCGCATGAGGCAGTGTAGCCAATAATTTGATCTATGAGTTCAAACAGACTTATGAAATCTGGATCTGAAGTTGTCTCCCTTTTCAAATTTCACAGTCAAAGGTTCTCCATACACTCTGGGACTCTTCTGAAGATGAGCAAAATCCCAAAGCATGTATTGTATGGGTCTATGAACATATGCATGACATGATAAAAGAAATGAAGGTATAGGTCTGGAAACCAACTTCAGGTGGTCGGATCAAAGAAAATTTCTAGCATAATGGAGGAACAGGGGAAAAGTCACAGAAGGTAGGACAAGAAATAATGGGCTTAATTTGTGGCAAGAGAGATTTTGGTTAGATATTAGGGAAAACTTCTAAGCTATAATGGTAGTTGAATTCTTGAATAGACTTCCAAGGGAGATTATGGGGCACTCATCATAGGGGGGGTTTAAGAACAGGATGGACAAACAACTGTCAGGGATGGTCTGGATTTACTTGGTCCTGCCTCAGTGCAGGGGCCCGGACTTGATGACCACTCAAGGTCCCTACCACACCTACATTTCTATGATCTAGGGATTCTATAAAGCAGACACTCTTTGTGGAAAAAAAAATCATTTTATAAAAAGATCCACCTATTTTCTCATTGAAAAAATATTTGGATGGAAAATTTTCAACAAGTCCTAGTACTCATGTATATAAACAATGAATTTGTGGGTAGGTGAATGATGGAAAGTCACAAGCATAATTAATTTTGTTCATCTATCCTAGGACTACAAATGTGATGCAATATACAACTAAGAAGGTCCAGAAGAATCAACAGAAAGGATTCAAAAAGAGTTAGACTGGAAAGTATGAGAGGAGTAAGCTGCTTATGCAATTCATTGTAGCAAACAAAATAATAAATCTGGGGACAAATAAAATAAATATACACTGAAAAATCATAGATGGAAATCACAGAGCAGGCTAAGGATTACTGGATTAGAGTGGCAAGAATCAAAATCAGCACAACGCTTAGAAGCAGTAAAACAAGACAAACATAATTCTGGAAGTATAAAGAGAAGTGCTGAATACGAGTTGCAGGAAGTTTTTCTGACACTAAATGAGGGAGCTAATGAGGTCACATTTGAAATATTAAGTTGATTTCAGGCTGTTTTATAATACTGCAAATAAAGATGACTTTCTGGAGAAGTAGAAGGCTCAGCAGATGGCAACTCAAATTATTTAAGGATTCCCTTAATGTAGTTATGTTAAAATACTTGGGAAAGTAGGATTGTATTCTTTGGAAAAGAAGAGACTAAGAAATGATATGATAACCTTGAAGCGTATTCTCAATAGAACAGAAAGTATGTGTGTTAGAGGACTGTTATGGTTCAGGGATGAGCTATCTCTTGCTGTCCCTGCATGGAAACTTTTAAGTGACAGGCTTACACCTGCACTTCTCTCAGAGTGGAATCCTGCAATTTACCCCACTAGACCACCAGGCTACAAACACCTACTGTTTCCCAATTGTATTATCTCCAGCAGATTCTTTCAGTCAGTATGTGTCTCTGAGTTCACAAGCAGTCTTTTATCCATTTCAAGGTACCTTTGTCTGTCTTTGGGGCCCTGGCCCTGATCCAAACTGGTTTATGCATCTTCACCAGGATGGTGGAGGTAGTCTTCATGGCATGGATTCCAAGTATTTTCTGTTAGAGCACCAGAAAACAGGGCTCTTTCTAAAGTCATTGTTTTGGGTTCCTGCAGGGCTTACCCTTAGCTACCTTTCAGCCAGAAATACAATAACCACCAAATGCACATTATATATATATATATATATATATATACACACACACCCCCAAAAACAATGACTTTATGCTTTGCCAACCGATGATCAATCAGAAAAAATGGTGGTGTTAAGTGACTTGTCAAATAGATAGCATTGATAAGCAAAATTCTGAAATTTAGTTTCTGGAAGGTATGTCTAGCAGGTTGCAGAGCACCAGAGACATGGGTGAAAATCACCACCGTGCAAAGAGCCGGTTCAAGGTTGATATAACACTTAAATCCTATATAAGCTGTAGTGGGATCTAAGTAGTCTAATGTTTGTGCTGGCACACTGCATGGGGTGAATTTCACTTATGCATGACTGTAACACCTCTATAAAAATGATGTGATTATTTCAAATCTTGAATGGCTATCATTTATTGTTACTTTACCCATTCATTGGTTTACTCTGATCTCACTGATTAGTTATCGTGGAATTATTCCTTACTCCTGACTTTCACCTTTGTAAGTGGGAAGAGAATCAGGCACCGTAAATGAAAATGACATGGATTTAAAGAAAAAGCTCAAACAAATATTTCTATGTATTTAAAATAATAAAAACACACACATAATTTTCGGTTCTTTTCTTCTTTTGCAATGTAAGAGATTTTCCTATGATTCAATATTAGTCTTCTTAATCCCTGACAGGCTGACAAACTGTGAAATTCATCCTTACTACCATGATAAAGCCATAAATGCTTCATCTGTGTCCATGATCTACACAAGGCAGTGTTTATAAGAATTAATTAATATTAGAGTTGCATTGAGCTATTTGAATCTCTGCCAGATTCACTTCTGGACATATGTGAATTCCCCCTCACTATTCACCCACTGAGTGTGTGCTCTAGAATCATGCTTCTTTGAAATGTCTCTTATTACGTTAGATGAGTAAGACAGAAAGATAGACAGACAGGTGCTCACTTTAGCCAAGTCCCACTCTGAAATTTCTGGCTAAAATTAATAATACTATTATTTGTAAAGCACCCATCTAGTCTTTGCACATAATAATAGTAATAAAAATGGAATATTAAAATTTATATTAATGCATAATAAAATCACCACCCTCTTGAACATTAGTAATTCAAACAGATTTGATGGGTGTGGGAGGAGGATTCCATCTGTAAGCAAAAGGGAAGAATAAAAAGAAAAAAAAACATTTGAGTCCAAGGATGGAATACTAAAATAAAAATGGTTTCAGAGTAGCAGCCGTGTTAGTCTGTATCTGCAAAAAGAAAAGGAGGACTTGTGGCACCTTAGAGACTAACAAATTTATTTCAGCATAAGATTACAGACCTAAAAGTCGCAATATTACAACAAAAAAACTTCAAAAACAGACTACAGCGAAAGACTGCTGAATTGGAATTAATTTGCAAACTGGATACAATTAACTTAGGCTTGAATAAAGACTGGGAGTGGATGGGTCATTACACAAAGTAAAACTATTTCTCCCTGTTTATTCCCCCCCAGCCCCCTGCTGTTCCTCAGACGTTCTTGTCAACTGCTGGAAATGGCCCACCTTGATTATCACTACAAAAGTTTCCCCCCGCCCCCTGCTGGTAATAGCTCACCTTACCTGATCACTCTTGTTAACGTGTGTATGGTAACACCCATTGTTTCATGTTCTCTATGTATATAAATCTCCCCACTGTATTTTCCACTGAATGCATCTGATGAAATGAGCTGTAGCTCATGAAAGCTTATGCTCAAGTAAATTTGTTAGTCTCTAAGGTGCCACAAGTCCTCCTTTTCTTTTTGTAAAATAAAAATAAAATCCCTCAGGTGGGAGGAAGATTTTAGGTACCCTTTCCAAGTGAGGAAACTTTTCTTCTTCAAGCTTAGTACCTATGTATGCAGGTGCTATTGCTCAGATAGGGTGAAATTCATTCCTTCTTCAGACTCACGGACTATGTAGCACTTAAATCCTACTTAAGCTGTATTTTGAGAGCTTACGTTGTTTTTAAGGCCTTTGTAGGCTCTCCATATAGAGGTGAACTTCACCCACAGTGTGCATGCACACAAATGCAGGCCACGGTTACAAAATTGGTGTCCCATAATGTTTAATTATGTTTAATTGAATTAATAAGACCAATGAATAAATCAACTAAGTATTGATAATATTAATGTCGTAGCTAACACCAGGTCTGTTGGAAGAGCTTTATAATAAGAGATTGTCTTTCTTTGATATCAAAGATGTTACATTTTGATAGGGGTGTTTTACAACTTAATTATTAACCCTTAAGTTGTAAATGGCTTTGTGTCCCCAGTTGGCAGGCACCATACATGTATAATATTATTATTAAGCATATAACAATGAGTCACACATATACATATTGAAGACTAGAAATTAAACCAGCTGTATATGGTGTTTATCCTGAAGAATTAAAACCACCACCTGGCTCTTTCTCACTATTAAAAACATCGCAGAAATTGAAATCCCATAGAATATGTGACAGATTCATTTTTACTGCCTCTGAGTTTACCATCTGGTGTCCTTTATTTCATTAAGCTGTGGTTTCAAGGCAGAGGATTAATGTAAAGCAATCCCAGTAAAATGTATTACTTCTGATTTGTCAGCTAGATAGTGAACTCCACCAGTAATGTGCCAATAGATAGCACCCTTGCTGTCCAGAATAATGTGTGAGCTTCTTCACAGAGATTCCACAGACCAAATTGCACGAATACAATCGCTATTTAATGGCAAAGCCCAAATCTAATGGAATAGAAAGGACTCAGGGCTGCTTCCTATTCATCTCTTTTTTTCCTTCCACCATAACCAGGCCTTTCTCCCTTCAGTATCAGCCTTGCATTCTCCTGATAATTGCCTCTTATTGAACCACCAGTAAGACCACTTTCTCTCACTATCCTAATTCTTTTTCCTGACCCAAAAGGGTCAGGCGAACTCATACACTCCCAATAGGCCCTGTAAAACCCTGCTGCCCCATAGGCCCCTCTGGCTCCCAACGGGCTGTTAGATTTGCTAATGTCACATGCTCAGGTGCATTGTATCTAGATGTCTATTCTACTAAAACCTCAGCTATACGCAAAAGTCCTTCCCTGTTTAGTGATATCACAGAATGCATCCCCCCTCCTTCACTCCTGCACCAGGGAAAAGCCCACAGTTACAGAATTAATCACTACCAGCCCAGTAGACAGCTGAAACTGAGAGCTCAGCTCCCTGCAAAATAATAAACCTTTTAAGTAGCTCAGAGAAAGGCATGAGTCTACTTAATGGTTTAGATTCAGTTTGTTTCAAGTTTTTAACTGAGGTTCTGGTCTGTTCTTATTGTATTCTGAACAGGCTCATCTTTCACTGATAGAAATGTCAGAAGCAAAATACCACATTTGATATATAAGATATTAAATCAGCTTGTTCCTCTATTTTACTATGGTGACAGAGGATGTGGTGACCAATTACAAGGGTACTGGACGCATCTTACTATCTTGATAGTGATTATTAATTTCTTTATTTTTGCTCTCAGTCATTGTTGGCCAGTAAATGTTGGATCTATTGTGAAGAACATCACCTTTAAAACTGGAAATTAACCAATCTCTCTATCATAAATACATTACAGATACCTGTAGATATTGAGACTAAGCTTTTTCTTTTACAGACTTTTACAATATTAGTGCACATTCTCTAAGCCAAGCACATCATCATATGTGTTCCTCCAAGTGATGGCAAATTAGTCATGAAATGCCAGCAGAATGACTAATTTTTCTGCACAACCGCTCCAGCCACAGTACAACAAGCTAATGCTTTTTTAATATACTATTGCTGTTATAAAAACACAAGCCAGTCATTAACTGTCTGTAACAATTTGTATGGATTTATTGCTTAATTAGATTTTTACCTTTATTTGACAGGGGTTATTGAATATATCTTACATTCCTCCTATAAAGTCAGAATAAAAGTCAAAGTAAGTTTCCATATGAGCTTATATTAAAATGCAATACAGTGATACAATAAAATATATTAACCCACTTCAGAGGGTTTTAATAGGGCCCATTTTAACACAAAGCTATTTACATATTTGCATAATTTTCCTGGTCATTTTGCTAATTACCAAGCATATATATTTGTAAGGTTTAATGAGGATTTTTCTCCCTTGCAGCCCATCCGCTCTTCCTTTGTGATGCTGCAATTAAGCTATAATGCTGAATTTGAAGTATTGTGGCAACTTCCAGAGTAAAAGACAGCAGGTTTCAAGCATAGAGACCTCTCACTCCCATTCTAGGGCCAAACAGAAGTTGAAGGTGAAGATATGTTTAGTCACATATCTTCAGTATTTAATCATAAGGATGGGAGGAAAATCAAATGTTTCTTCAGGAACTCATGAATATTAGACAGGTTTCCGAGTAGCAGCCGTGTTAGTCTGTATTCGCAAAAAGAAAAGGAGTACTTGTGACACCTTAGAGACTAACCTATTTATTTGAGCATAAGCTTTTGTGAGCTACATCCGATGAAGTGAGCTGTAGCTCATGAAAGCTTATGCTCAAATAAATTGGTTAGTCTCTAAGGTGCCATGAATATTAGAGCTACCTTTTGGGGAATATTTCCAAAGCAGAGCAAATTTGATCCTTAATTTAACTACATTTACTTTGGTATGTGGAATTTAAATATAGATTCAGAGCCAAATCCTGGTTACCTTATTTGGGTAGCACCATGAAAAAAAAAAAAAAAAGGCAAGCAGACTTGGTCCTTTGTGTTCACACTTTTCCATTCTCTGTGCAACCCCCTTTCACATATTCTGTGCTCATTGTTTATGTGACCCTACCACTGAATTAATCCAAAACTTGTGCAGCAGACTTAACTGTCATTGATCATTGCATTACAATCACTCACATTCACATACAGCAGTCATTTCAGGCCTGGAATGTGGGAGAAGAAACACAAATATCATAAGCATTTCTAGGTCTCCTGACATCATTATAGCCAATCAGACATTGTGGAACTCCATTACTATCTATTAAAATGGAGTGCCTTTCAAATGGATTTTATTTACACCATTGTAAATAACTGTTAATAAAACTACAGAGAGGATGAAACCTATAAGCAGTAAGATAAGGATCATTGATATAAACCATTGCAAATCTTCAAAGAGGCCCATATTCCCAGACTCTGAGGAAAAGTCATCCCTGCCCAGAGGGCCAACAAAAGCTTATTCACCACTTAAGCCTTATTTTGAGGGTTTAACTGATACTTGGACCTTATTCTGGCCCTCCACCAAGGGATAAATTTCACTCTCAGAGAGTAATGGCAGGGAGTCTAAAATAGGGTTGCCAACTTTCTAATCACACAAAACCAAACACCTCGGCTCTGACCTGCCCCCGTACCGCTCTTTCTCCGAGGCTCCACCCCGTGCTTGCTCCATCCCCTGTCCCTCTGTGGCTTGCTCTTCCCCACCCTCACTCTCTTTCACCGGGCTGAGGAAGGGGGCTGGGGTAGGGGTTATGGACTCTTGTCTGGGGGTGCAGGCCCTGGGGTGGGGCCAGGGATGAGGGGTTCTGGGTACAGTAGGGGGCTCCAGGCTGGGGCAGGGGCTAGGGTGTGGAAGAGAATGAGGGCTCGGGGGTGGGGCCAAGGATGAGGGGCTTGGGGTGCAGGAGGGGACTCCAAGCTGGGGCCAGGGGTTGGGGTGTGGGAGAGGGTGCAGGGTCCTGGCAGCACTTACCATGGCTTCAAGTAAGTGCTGCCAGGTCCCTGCAGCCTCTAGACACATAGGCGGCCAGGCACATAGGATCTGCACAGTGCACGCTGCCCCCTGCAGCTCCCATTGGTTGCGGTTCCTGGCTAATGGGAGCTGCAGCACCAGCACTCGGGGCAGGAGCAGCGTATGGAGCCTCCCAGTTCCTGGCTGCCCCAGCACCTAGGGACCACAGGGACCTGGTGGCTGCTTCCAGGAGCAGAGCAGAGCCAGGGCAGGCAGGAAGCCTGCCTTAGCCCCAGGACCCCGCTGTGCCACCAACTGGACTTTTAATGGCCGCCAGGGTCAAAGACCGGATGCCTGGTAACCCGAGTCTTAGAATATTTTCTTTTTAAATTAAACACAGGGAAAAGAAATAATGAAAAAAATTAACTAATTCTAGGTATAAAAAAAAAGATACTGCCAGTTAGGCTCCTTTGAAAATCCCATCCTAACTAAATAATTCTACAAAATGTCACCAGAAATATTATTGACTATGGGCATGACTCTGCTCCCATTTTACCTGTAGTTGTGATTAGAATAATATGAAAAAAGGGAAAGGTGGCTACAGCTAACCAGTGAGCAGATTTTTCAGGGAAACGCTGTGAAGAATCAGGAATCATACCTTTCAGCTAAACTGTGGAAATGAGATGAAAACTGGTAAAGTTTTCAACAGTTTTCCAAGTTTATTCAGCTTGGGAGGGCTTTCCAAGAAACTGCTACTGTTATAAAAAGGTCTAAGGATATGCCGGACTAGGACACAAACAATGAGATATCAGTCCATTTTACCCTCAGTAACCATTGCAATTTAAAAGATTTGATGAGAAAGCTTTCAGACAACAAGGACTCCAGAAGACAACCTATGTCTGCCTGAAATAGGGTAAAATTATGTCAGTTATTAACCTATGTGACAGGGTCGGGCCAGATGGCTATAGGAGAGTAATTTTTTTTAAGCAAAAGATGTTTTTATTTGCATAACACACTTACAAAGTAAAAACAGCAGCATATGCAATGTGTAACACAGCAACCAATCGCAATTGTTTTCTCATTAGCTTCAGGGGAGGGAAGTGTTCAAGCTTGCCTGGGCCCAGAGCAGGTGGCTTCCTTGACTCTCGTGGTCTTCCACCCTTCCGAGTTACCTGGTGGCCCAGAGTGAGGGGGCTTCATCAACTCTCGTGGTCTTCCACCTCCTCGAGTTACCTGGCGCTATGCCCGAGTGTCACCAACAATTCCCTCCTCTGAAAGCACCCAACAAAAGGGGCAGGCTGTGGGGTGGACAATCCCGGGGGGGGGAACACACGTGCACCCATGTGTGAAAGGACCCCACTAGGGTGGTGGTGTCTGAGCAGCAATGGCTGGGGTAGGGGTCTCTTACTCTCTCCCCCAATCAAAGGGTCAGACAAAGGGACTCGGACGGGGACACCGAGCAGAGAACCTCGGACAGCACCCACCGCTTCTCAAAAGCATCAAGGGAGTCAGTGGACGCCGTCCAGAGGAACTCCGCCCGGATACGTGAATGGGCCAAGGATCGGAAAATGGCCCCACAGTCACAGGAAACTCCATCGGCCAACTTCCTCTCTCTAGTTTTATAGATGGCCATTTTAGCCAGGGCCAGGAGGAGGTTAACTAGGAGATCCTGCGACTTTGTGAGGCCACGGATGGGGAGTGCATAAATAAAAAGGTGAGGGGAAAAATGCAACCAAAAATGTAATAGGAGATTTGTGAGGAGCTGGAACAGGGGCTGCAGCCTGGCGCACTCCAAGTATATGTGTGCCAGGGTTTCCCTCACACCACAAAAGGGACAAGTATCTGGGATGGGGGTGAACCGCGCCAAGTACATGCCCGTGCTCACAGCTCCATGAAGGAGCCGCCAGCTGATGTCCCTGACAGGCCTCAGAACCAAGGTGGAATATAGGCTGGCCCACTGTGGCTGCTCACCCTCCAAAGGTGGCAGAAGATCTCGCCACTTTGTGTTGGGGCGGGACACTAGGGTGAGGGCGTGAACGGTGTGGAGTGCGAGCGTGTATAGATGTTTCCTTGGCACGGTTTGGAAGCGTACCGGCTGCAGTTCATGCATCCGGCTCACAGTGAAGGGGTGGGGGGGTCGATTAGATCTGCGGGGCAGGGGTCCAATTAAAAAATCTGGTGCGCCTGGGGTAGAGGGTGGGAGGGGCATGCCCTCAAGCAGGACCCGGTTGAGGTAAGCTCGAGAAGCGGGAGACAAAGTGGCCTTCACCTCCTGAAGTACACGCTGGGGGGAACGAGGTCTGGAGAGCACCATGCGCCGGGCGAGCATCAGAGGATCCAGCCAGTCTCCCCGGTCGTAGTCCAGGAGGTCTCCAACTCTCGTGACTTCTGCCAGGATCAAGCTCTGGTGCACCGAGCGGGACTCTGCCACCTGCACACGGAGCTGGGGGTTGTGTAGCAGGGGCTCCGTGAGGAGATCTACCCACTCCGTGGCCGCCACGGACCTGGTCCTTAAAAACAGTTTCCAAGTCCGGAGGAGGTCCTGGTAGAAGACCGGCAGCTCGGAGAGGTCTTGTGGAAGACCTCCCAGATGGAGATAAAAGAGCTGCCGGTCATATCGGAGCCCTTGGATGTGGCACAGGGTGGTGTGTGCCAGTGTGCTCCACGCTGAACTGCCTGCACCATAGAGGAGCCTCTCTAGGGCCTGGAGGCGGAAGACACGGACCTGAGTATGTAGACACTTCAGGCCCTGTCCTCCTTCTTTCAGGGGTAGATGAAGAACCCTTACAGGGGTCCAGTGCGTTCCTGACCAAAAGAACTCCAGAACCGATGTCCGGAGGTTGGTCAGAAAACCCGGGGCCGGGACCAGGGTGTTGAGCCAGTACCAGAGCATGGACCGGACTAGTTGATTAAGCACCAGTGCTCTTCCTCGTAGGGAGAGACATCGGAGTAGTCTCATCCATTTCCGGAGCCGCTCTATCACCCCACCCTCTAAATTTTCCCAGTTCTCTGGCGGAGAGGGATGCGTAAAGAAAGGTAAACGCCGAGGTAGAGCAGCGGACCCACGCTCCACCGGATGGTCTGAAGCATGGGTGGGAGGGAGCTCGCCTGCTGCCAGTCTCCTACTGCCAAGCCAGAGCTCTTGACCTAGTTGACCCGGGTGGAGGAGGCTGCCGAATAGATGGCCTGGCAAGCCTCCACCCACGCCAAGTCGCCAGGGTCCTGGATCACGAGGAGCACATCATCAGCGTATGTCGACAGGACCAGCCGCAGCTCTGGCTCCTGCGGAGGAGACAGAGGAAGGGCTCAATCGCCAGAGCGTACAGCTGGCCTGAGAGGGGGCACCCCTGCTGTACTCCTCGCCCGAAGCTGACCAGTTCGGTCAGGGTCCAGTTGAGCTTAACCAGACACTCTGCGGAAGCGACAGCACCCGGAGAAAACCCACAAACTGGGGTCCAAAGCCAAATGCCTGCAGAGTGCTCAGGAGGTACCCGTGGTCCACCGTATCGAATGCCTTCTCCTGATCTAGGGACAGGAGCGTGAACGACAGACCGTCTCTATGCCCAAGTTCCAGAAGGTCCCGAACCAGAAATAGGTTATCAAAGATACTGCGGTCTGGGACGGTGTAAGGTCTGGTCTGGGTGGATCATGTCCACCAGCACAGACCCTAGCCGCAGCGAGATTGCTTTCGCTACGATTTTGTAGTCTGTGCTGAGGAGCGAAACGGGACACCAATTTCGTAAATCACGGAGGTCCCCCTTCTTTGGCAATAAGGCGAGTACAGCTCGCCTGCACGAGAGAGGGAGGACCCCGCTCTGCAGAGACTCGGTCCAGACGGTGACTAGGTCTGGGCCGAGGACGTCCCAAAACATGCAGTAGAACTCGACGGTCAGCCTGTCCATGCCTGGAGACTTATTGGTGAACATACAACGGAGGGCTTCTGAGAACTCGGCCAGAGTGAGAGGCAACTCTAGCCAGTCTCAGTTGCTCACGCTGACCATAGGGAGCGCCTCCCAAAGCACTCTGCAAGCGCTAGGATCAGTCGGATCCAGGGAGAAAAGACTTGCGTAGAAGGCTTGGGCCCTCCCGCACATCTCCACCGGTTCTGTGAGGGGAGTGCCGTCTTCTGCCAGGAGGCAGGTGACGTGTTTCTTGGCCCCCCTCATTTTCTCCAGGGCATAGAAGAAGTGGGAACCACGATCCATCTCCCGAAGGAGGCGGATGCGGGATCGAACAAACGTGCCCCGGGCCCGATGGTCCTCGAGGGCCCGGAGATCCTCCTGCTTCTCCTGGCACACTCCGCAGAGTAGCGGGTCTTTGGAGCTGGTGGCCAGATGCCTCTGCTCTATCGCTGCTCCATTGTTGCATTTCTCCATCGGCTGGTGCCCTGGGTGTAGTCGCGGCAGAAAAGCCTGGTGCGCACGTTCCTCAGGTCCCACCATCGCTGCGCCGAGGGAAAGGCACATCGCTGCCCTCGCCAGGCAAGCCAGAATTCCTGGAAGGACATCACAAAGCCCTCATCCTCCAACAGGCTGTTGTTAAAATGCCAATAGGCTGGCCCCGGCCTCTCCGCACAGAGGGAGGCTGTCACGGTGGCTAGGTGATGGTCAGAAAATGGGGCCAGCCAAATGCTGGAGGAGTGGGCTCTTGGAAGTGAGATAGATAAATGCGGTCCAACCGGGAGTGGCTCGACTGATGGGCTTCCACCCGGACAAAGGTGAACGTGGAAGTGTCATCCGGGTGGTGGTCGCGCCAGATGTCCACTAGGGAGTGATGTTCAACTATTTCCTGGAGGGTGTCCGTGGCGACCGGGCACTGCTCGGTCCCCGAGCGGTCTCGATCCTAGAGGGTGGTATTAAAATCCCCTCCCAGGACCAGGCACTCATGAGAATCTAAGGTGCCAAGGAAGGCAGATGCCTGCTGATAGAATTGCAGCTGTCCCGGGCCCGATGTCGGGGCATAGACGTTAACGAGGTTAACCACGAGCCCCTCTATACGGACCTGGAGATGCAGCAGGCAACCCTGCCCGGCCTCGGCGACCCCTAGCACCTCGGGCCGCAGTTCGAGGGAGAACAGGGTCGCCACTCCAGCCAGCCGAATCGTGGAATGGCTAAAGTAGACTCTGTCCCCCGACTCCAGCTGCCAACTATCTTCGGCGGTTGGATCCATATGGGTCTCCTGCAGGAAAATCACAGAGTACCCTCCCTCCCTAAGGAAGGAGAGCACCTGGGACCTGCGGAGAGCCATCCTACAACCCCAGGTGTTCAACGTTGCGATGGTGAGAGGTGTCATGGGGAGGGCCGGGGAGGATCCTCACTGGCAGGGATGCTCGCATCCCCCAGCGGGCCATGCAACAATCCTTGACCCATCCTATAGGTGAGTAATTGGTCATGGAAGACATGGACCTGCCAGTAAGCCACGGCATCCTGCTTCCCCGTCCCTTTACCTTCCCCCATGAGGGCCCTTGTGGCTCGGAGGTTTTGAAAAAAAATCCCCCCATCGCTGGAGAGCAAGCTGTACCTTGTTGCGGGAGCCACGGACATCCTCTGAAAACTTCCTCAGCTCTCCTCACAGCTCATGGGGGGGTGGGGTTACGGTTTCCCGGTTGTTCCCCGGCGGGGCCCTTGGTGCAGCCCCGTGGCCCACTAAAACGGGCAAGCAGGGTGCGGACCCCCGACGGGGTGCCTGATGGGCTGGAGCTTCTAGGCCTGCCTCAAGCCCTGGGGCGATAGGGGGCGGTGGAGGGAAAATAGCAGCCCCTAATGGTTCAGGGCAGGAGAACGCAAAGGCCGCTCCCTGGGCGTCATCGATTGGAAAAGGGAAGGAGACAGCTCCGGGGGCGGTGATAACATTGCAGGAGGTAGACTGGATGGGGTAGGGGCAGGGGTAGGGGCAGAGGCGAGGTTCTGGGTTTCGGGAGGTGAGCAGCTGGATGGTGGCGCCTCCTGATCAGGCTCGAGGGTTAAGGGGGTGGGGAGGGAGCTCTCAGTAATACCGGGCATGGGCTCCATGGTGGATTTAGTGGCTACAGCATCAGGAGGTGGATTATCTTCTGTTGGGCCCCTGCCTGGGAAGGAAATCAATTGCTCTGCACCAATGGGGGGTGCCCCTGGCGGCTCGTGTCCCAGTCGCGTGGCGATGGCTGTCACCTGAGCAGGCTCAGTGGTTGTCAGCAGGGTGCCATCAGCGGCCGGGTCGATGGAGGAGTCCGGGGCTCCTCGGAGGTGGGAGCAGAAGCAGCAGTTAGGGGTAGGGAGCATGGGGAAAAGAGGGGTGGAGTGAGGTCGCCCAAATTGAGGTTTGCTGGCAAAAGGTCGTCCTCCCCCTGGGTGACCGGGGTCAGATTTAGGGCCTCGATCTCCTCAAACATGGAGGAGAGGACACTTTCGATCACCCCAGGTTGTCCCCGCTGGCACCCGCCACGACGGTTGCCTCGGGGTTCACGGGAGTTTCGGGCAGTGTCAGGACAGAAAGGGCTTCCTCAAGGGTCTCGGAGGGGAGGGTGTCCCATGGAGGGGAGACACTACCTTCCGGTGCTACCACATCTTTCCTGGCTGACACCGGTGGATGGGACGCACTCATGGGCAAAGTGGAAGGTTCAGCATCAGTGCCCCCTTTCCTGGTCTTCCGGGGGGCCTCCGCCTCGGGTAGATGAGGTGGAGCTCAAGCCTTCCGCTTGCCTCGCTTCCCCTGGACTAGGGCCCAGCCCTCCATGGCATCGTCTGGGGGCTGGTTAGCAGGGGTCGTATCAGGGGGTAAAGGCGATGGCTCAGGGGCTTGCAGGGGAGACGGTGGGGTGGCATAAGGGAGACAGGATTCTCTCTGGGGCAGGCTCTCTCCCATGCCTGGTGGTATCTCTGCCACACCCTCCTCCATAGGCCCCACCAGATTGTCAGCAGCAAGGGCGGGGCTCTCCCGCTCATCTGGGCATTGTAGGGGAGGTGCCCCTTGGGCCTGAGCGGGAGAAGTGGTGGTCCGAATAGGAGGGGTGGGTGGGTTAGAGTATCGGGAGGCCAGGAGCGTCGGCAATGACGGGGCCGATGTCCTGCTGGGTCTTGGGGATCCCAGGTGCCCCTCCTTGCTGAGCTAAGGGGCAGTCCCTCCGGACATGCCCTGACGCCCGGCAGAGGTAGCACCAGGCTTCCCCCGTGGAGAAATACATCCAGTAACGGGCCCCCTGGTGGGGGACTAGGAACGACCCCTCGAGCGCCTCTCCATCACGTGCTGCTGACAGCAGTAGAAGCTGCACTTGCCAGTGGAACGAAAAGATGTGACGGAGGGTGGGGTCCTTGCAGCCCATTGGGAGAGGGCTGATGACAGAAACACGTTTCCCCAGGGTGGAAAGGGCGGGTAACAGGGCAGCATTGGGGAGAAAAGGAGGGACAGAGGTCAGGACCAGGCGGATGCCCAGGTCCTCTAGTGGCTCTAGGGGGACAAACACCGCCCCCACCGCCAGGCCCCTCTCCACCGCTTCTTGGGCGGCCGCCTCCGATGCTAAGAAGAAGACGACCTTCCCATACATTTTGGAGGCTGCCACAATAGCCGAGGGCCCTACCATCCTTGCCAATGCCCGCACATAGGTCTCCACGTGGGGCGAGGTGGGCACCAGGAGGCATCGGACTCCGTGCTTCCTTGTCATGGTGGGAAAGGGGCCCTGGATGCTATTGATGGTGGAGGAGATGGTGGGCGGGAGAGATGATGAGGTGGCAGGCGGGGGGGCTGCCACCGCCCAGGCATACGTCCTGGGGGCTGAGGGAGGGACATCCGCAGAGCTGGTGGAGGGGGCAACGGGGGAGGATGCCGTGGTCGGTGGCGGGGCTGCAGCAGTGGGGGTGGCCCCTGCCACTGAGGGCCTGGTGGTTTTAGCGGGGCCCTGCCCCTTCTTCTTGCCCTGGCCTTTCCCGCCAGCTGGGGGGGCTTCTCTAGAGTCTGGGGAAGCAATGGGCATGGCAGCAGTGCCCTCCATTGCTGATGCCCCAGTGGGGGCGGTGGCAAGTGATTGACAGGAGTTTGGATCAGGTAGAAAGGGACAAGCTGTGGGGTGGACAATTCAGGGGCGGGGGTGGGTGGGGCACATGAACCACCGTAAGCTTGTCCAGAGAGTCCTGTTTGGTTGGCTGGTGCTTCTGGCCCATGCTGTGGAGTCAGGGCGAGCAGTTAAGTCCAGAGGCAGATGTTAGACAGCCAGCAAAGATAGTGGAGGAGGCAGTTGTGAAGATGGTAGCGTGGGGGTTGGGAGGACACAGATGGATCAGGGGACAGCTCCGTGCCACACCCCCTGTATCCCTACAAACACAGTTAAGATACAGTCAAGGCCTCCCCCCACACGAGAGCACAGTCTGAAAGTTACTCAGTCTTATGCCCCCTCCACAGTGATTTGTAGATTCCCTGGGCGGTGTTCCTCTGGTAGAGGGCTTTTTCTCTTGTCTGTTTCGGGTCGCAGCTGCAAACATTCCAGGGATGCCAGAGCAGATGATAAGAAATTCTCTCAGCCGGAGACGGGACCGCAGACAAACAGCAAGCTGCTGGGTCTGGGGGCTGGGTCCTTCCACTACCCCCCTCCGGGGAGCGGGTCAGCAGGCCCCCCCCCCTCTCTTAGGGGGGGGGTTCAGCTGGAGCGGCAGCAGCGTCCGAGGGCGGGCGGGGGGTGGGGTGGGGTGGGCTAACAGCCAGCCGGCTGCCGGCCAGCACTCTAGCAACAACAGAGAAAGAAAAAAAAGCAACAAAAAGAAAAGAAAGGGGGACAGCGTCTGGCCCGGTCCGGGGGGGAAGCCGAAAGCAGGGGCAAAAAATAAGGAAAGCCCAGGCCAGAGGGTAGCAGTAGGAGAGCAGGCTAAGTAGGTCCCTTTTCCCTGGGTAAGGTAACAGGGAAGGTTTTTTTTTTGTTTTTTTTTTTTGAAACAGAAAGAAAATTTATTGGTAACGCTTACAGAATTACCAAAGGAAACAAAACAACTATGCAACAAAACAACGCAATCAGAAGGTATAACACAGCAGCTTTCAGGAGGGAAAAGTGTTCAGGCTAGCCTGGGCCCAGAGCGGGGGGGCTTCCTCGACACTCGTGGTCTTCCACCCTCCTGAGTTGCCTGGTGGCCTAGAGCGGGGGGGCTTCCTCGACACTCGTGGTCTTCCACCCCCTCGAGTTACCCAGTGCCGCGCCCAGTGTCACCGATCCTCCCTCTCCTGAGAGTGCCCGGTAAGATGGGCACGGCTGCGGGGTGGGCGGTTTAGGGAGGGGGGGGGTAGACACCCATGTATTATAGGACCCCTCCTAGATGACAGGAATGACGGTATCCACAGCGGCAATGGCTGGGGCTGGCGTCTCTCGCTCTTCCCCTCAATCAAAGGGTCAGACGGAGGGAACCGGACGGGGTCACCGAGCAGAGAACCCCAGACAGCACCCACCGCTCCTCGAAGGCTTCAAGGGAGTCGGTGGACGCCGCCCAGAGGAACTCCGCTCGGATACGTGAGTGTACTGAGGATCGGAAAACGGCCCCACAATCACAGGACATTTCATGGGCCAACCTCCTCTCTCTGGTTTTATAAATGGCTGTTTTAGCGAAAGCTAGGAGGAGGTTGACCAGCAACTTTGTGGGGCCATGGATAGGAAGTGTATAGATAAAGAGGTGGGGGGAAAAATGAAGCCAGAAGCATAATAGAATATTTGTGAGGAGCCGGAAAAGGGGCTGCAATCTGGCACACTCTAAATACACGTGCGCCAGGGTTTCCCTCACATTACAGAAAGGACAAGTGTCCGGAATGGGGGTAAACCGTGTCAAAAACACACCCGTGCTCACAGCTCCGTGAAGGAGCCGCCAACTGATGTCCCCGACGGGCCTTGGGACCAGGGTGGAATACAGGCTGGCCCACCGAGGTTGCTCACCCTCCAAAGGTGGCAGGAGATCCCGCCACTTTGTATCGGGGCGGGACACCAGGGTGTGGGCATGAAGGGTGTGAAGCGTAAGTGTATATAAATATTTCCGTGGAGCAATTTGAAAGCTAACCGGCTGGAATTCGTGCAGCCGGCTTGCAGTGAAAGGGTGAGGGGTTTGTTGGGATCTACGGGGTGGGGGCCCGATGGAAAGGTCCGGTGGGCCTGGGGTAAGGGATGGGCGGGGTGCGCCCTCGCACAAGGCTCGGCTAACATAAGCCCGAGCAGCGGGGGTCAAGGTGGCCTTCACCTCCTGAAGCACGCGCCGGGGGTACGGAGGCTAAAGCCCTCGTAACTTCCGCCAGGACCAACCTCTGGCGCACCGAGCGGGACTCCGCCACCTGCACACGGAGCTGGGGGTTGTGTAGCAGGGGCTCCGTGAGGAGATCTGCCCCCACGGTGGCCACCACGGACCTGGTTGTTAGAAACAATTTCCAGGTCTGGAGGAGGTCCTGGTAGAAGACCGGCAGCCCGGAGAGGTCTCGCGGAAAACCCCTCGGAGAAAGATAAAAGAGCTGCCGGTCATATCGAAGCCCTTGGAAACGGCGCAGGAAGGCGTGCGCCAGTATGCTCCATGCCGAACTACTTGCACTATAAAAGAGCCTCTGCAGGGCCTGGAGACGGAAAACGCGGACCTGAGTGTACAGACACTTCAGGCCCTGCCCTCCTTCCTTCAGGGGTAGATGAAGAACTCCAACAGGGGCCCAGTGCATTCCTGACCAGAAGAACTCTAGAATCAATCTCCGGAGGTGGGTCAGGAAACCCGGGGCCGGGGCCAGGGTGTTGAGCCGGTACCAGAGCGTGGACAGGACTAGTTGGTTAAGCACCAGTGCTCTCCTTCGGAGGGAGAGACATCGGAGAAGCCTCGTCCATCTCCTGATCCGCTCTATCACCCCGCCCTCTAAATTTTGCCAGTTCTCCGGCGGGGAAGGATGCGTGGCGGAAAGGTAAACGCCGAGATAGAGCAGTGGACCCGCACTCCACCGGATGGTCTGAAGTGCGGGTGGGAGGGAGCTCACCTGCCGCCAGTCCCCCACCGCCAAGCCAGAGCTCTTGACCCTGTTGACTTGGGCGGAGGAGGCTGCCGAATAGATGGCTTCGCATGCCTCCACTTGCGCCAAGTCGCCCGGGTCCTGGACCACGAGGAGTACATCATTGGCGTACGCCGACAGGACCAGCCGCAGCTCCGGCTCCCGCAGCACCAACCCTGTCATCCTCCTGCGGAGGAGACAGAGGAAAGGCTCGATCGCCAGAGCATACAACTGGCCCAAGAGGGGGCACCCCTGCCGCACTCCTCGCCCGAAGCTGACCGGTTCAGTCAGGGTCCAGTTGAGCCTAACCAAACACTCCGCGGAGGCATACAGCACCCGGAGAAAACTCACAAACTGAGGTCCAAATCCAAACGCCTGCAGAGTGCTCAGGAGGTACCCATGGTCTACTCTATCAAACGCCTTCTCCTGATCAAGAGACAGGAGGGCGAACGATAGACCATCTCTCCGCCCGAGTTCCAAAAGGTCTCGGACGAGAAAGAGGTTGTCGAAAATGCTGCGACCCGGGACAGTATAGGTCTGGTCTGGGTGGACCACGTCCGCCATCACGTACCCTAGCCGCAGCAAGATTGCTTTCGCTACGATTTTGTAATCCGTGCTAAGGAGTGAGACGGGACGCCAGTTTCGTAGATCGCGGAGGTCCCCCTTCTTCGGCAGCAAAGCGAGCACCGCTCGTCTGCATGACAGAGGGAGGACCCCGCTCTGCAAGGACTCAGCCCAGACGGTGACTAGGTCTGGGCCGAGAATGTCCCAGAACGCGCGGTAAAACTCCACGGTCAGCCCGTCCATGCCCGGAGATTTATTGGTGGGCATGCGACGGAGGGCTTCCGAGAACTCGGCCAGGGTGAGAGGCAGCTCTAGTCGGTCTCGGTCGCCCACGCTGACCGTGGGGAGTTCCTCCCAGAGCACCTCGCAAGCGTCAGGATCGGTCGGGTCCGGGGAGAAAAGGCTTGTGTAGAAGTCACGGGCCCTCCCACACATCTCCTCCGGACCCGTGAGGGGGGTGCCGTCTTCCGCAAGAAGGCAGGTGACGTGTTTCTTGGCCCCCCTCGTTTTCTCCAGGGCATAGAAGAAGCGGGAGCCGCGGTCCATCTCCCGAAGGAGGCGGATGCGGGATCGAACGAAGGCACCTCGGGCCCGGTGGTCCTCAAGGGCCCGGAGCTCCTCCCGCTTCTCCCGGCACGTTCCGCAGAGGGATGGGTCCTCGGGATCGGCGGCCAGGTGCCTCTCCATCTCTAAGACCTCCCGTTCCAGCTGCTCTATCGCCGCATTTCGCCGTCGGCTGGTGCCCCGAGTGTAGTCACGGCAGAAGAGCTTGGCGCGCACCTTCCCGAGATCCCACCATCGCCGCAGCGAGGGAAAGGCACGCCACTGCTCTCGCCAGGCCAGCCAAAACTCCCAGAAGGACATCACAAAGCTCTCGTCCTCCAACAGGCTGTTATTAAAGTGCCAATAGGCCGGCCCCGGTCTCTCTGCACGGAGGGAAACCGTTACAGCGACTAAATGATGATCGGAGAATGGGGCCGGCCGAATGGCGGAGGAGTGGGCCTGTGAAAGATGGAAACGGGATAAGTAAATACGGTCCAACCGAGAGTGGTGTGACTGATGGGCCTCCACCCAGACAAAGGTGAACGTGGAGGTGTCATCTGGGTGATGGTCGCGCCAGACGTCCACTAGGGAGTGATGGTCGACTATCCCTTGGAGAATATTCGCAGCGGCCGGACTCGGTTCGGCCCCTGAGCGGTCCCGTTCCTCGAGGGTGGTGTTAAAGTCCCCTCCCAGGACCAGGCACTCGTGCGAATCCAGGGTGCCGAGAAAGTCGGACACCTGCTGATAAAATTGTGGCCGCCTGGAGCTCATTTGCGGGGCATAGATGTTAACAAGGTTAACCACGAGCCCCTCCATACGGACTCAAAGGTGCAGCATGTGGCCCGGCACGGCCTCATTGACCCCTAGCACCTCAGGCCGTAGGTTGGGGGAGAATAGGGTTGCCACTCCAGCCTGCCAGGTCACAAAGTGGCTAAAGTATACCCGTCCCCCCACTCCAGCCGCCACCTGTCCTCGGCGGCCGGGTCCGTATGGGTCTCCTGCAGGAAAACTACAGAGTACCTCCCCTCCCGAAGGTAAGAGAGCACCTGGGACCTGCGGAGAGCCATCCTACAGCCCCTGGTATTCAGGGTCGCAATAATAAGAGGCGTCATGCGGAGGGCTGGGAGGGTGGGGGCCTCGTATTGGCGGGGGGGTTCAGGGCCCCTGGCGGGTTGCACAGCAACCCATGACCCATCCCGTGGGTGAGTAGATCGCTTTGGAAGCTGTGGGCTCGCTCGTAGGCCGCAGCACCGCGCTTTCCTTGCCCCCTGCCCTCCTTTATAAGGGCCCTTGTGGCCTGGAGGAGTTGATCAAAGTCCCCCCATAGCCGAAGAGCCAGCTGTGCCCTATCGCGGGCGCCACGGGAGTGCTCTAGGAACTTCCGTAGCGCATGCCGCAGCTCATGGGGGGGTGGGGTTACAATTCCCGAGGTATTCCCTGATGGGCCTCTTAATACAGCCTCGTGGTCCGCTAAGGCAGGTAGACAGGGTGCGGACCACCGACGGGGCGTCTGACAGGCTGGGGTTATTAAATTCATTTCACGCCTTGGGGTGGAAGGGGATGGCAGGGGAAAAATTGCCACTCCTAATGGGTCGCGACTAGAAAGTGCAAAGACTGCTCCCTGGGGGGAGTCTGCAAAAGGCGGAAAGGAAATAACCCCAGGGGCGGCATTAACATTGCAGGAGGAGGGACCTTGGGCAGGGGCAGGGGTGGGGGCAGGGGCAGGGGTAAGGCTCTGGGGTGTAGGAGGCGAGCAGCTAAAGGAAAGTGCCTCCTGAGCAGAGTCAAGGGTTAAGGGGGAAGGGGAGGGGCTCCCAATAATGCTAGGTGCTGGCTCCATGGTGGTCTTAGCGGTCATGGCATCAGGTGGTGGACCGCCTTCTGCAGGGTGCTCACCCGGGAAGGCAAATAGGGGGAGGGAGCATAGGGAAAGGGAGACTGGGGTAAGGCTGCCCAGCTCGAGGCCAGCCGGCAGCAAATCATCCCCTCCCTGGGTGACCGGGGTCAAATCTAGGGCCTCAATCTCCGCATACACGGAGGAGAGGCCAACTCCTGCCACCCCGGGGGCCTCTCCTCTAGGGCCCGCCTCAACGGCCGCCTCGGGGTCCGCGGGGGGTTCGGGTAGCGTCCAGGCAGAAGGGGTGTCCTCAGAAGTCTCGGAGGGGAGGGTCTCCCGTGGAGGGGGGATTCTGCCCTCCAATGCCAGTCCGTCTTCCCCTCCTGACACCGGCGGATGGATCTCGCTCACGGCCGTGGCGGGAGGCTCGATAGCAGTGCCTCCTTTCCTGGTCTTCCGGGGGGCTTCCGCGTCGGGTGGATGCAGTGGAGCTCGAGCCTTCTGCTTGCCTCGCTTCCCCTGGACTAGGGTCCAGCCCTCCATAGCATCATCTGGGGGCTGGTTAGCAGGGGTCGTGTCGGGGGGCGGAGGCGATGGTTTAGAGGTTCGGGGAGGTAGCGGTGGGGCAACATGAGGGGCGGGGGCTTCTCCTTGGGGAGGGCCCTCTCTTATACCCGATAATATCCTTGCCACACCCTCCTCCATGGGCTCTATTGGGTTGGTACTAGCAAGGGTGGAAACCCCTTGCTCGCCCGGGCATTGTAGGGAAGGTATCTCTTGGGCCCGGACGGGAGCAGCGATGGGTTGAGTAGGAGGAGGGTTGGTTTCAGGTACTGGGCAGCCAGGGGCGTCGGCAGCGACGGGGCTGATGTCCTGCCGGGTCTCGGGGGTTTCGGGTGCCCCTCCCCCCCGAGCCAAAGGGCAGTCTCTGTGGACATGCCCCGCTGAACGGCAGAGGTAGCACCGGGCCTCTCCGGTAGAATAAAAGACCCGATAGCGGGCTCCCTTGTAGGGGACTAGAAAGGACCCCTCAAGCGCCTCTCCGTCACGCGCCCCTGCCGGTGGTAGAAGCTGCACTTGCCGGCGGAACGAAAAAATGTGACGGAGGGTGGGGTCCTTGCAGCCCAACGGGAGAGGGCTGATGACAGAAACAAGTTTCCCCAGGGTGGAAAGAGCGGGTAACAGGGCAGCATTGGGTAAGAAGGGAGGAACGGAGGTAAGGACGAGGCGAACGCCCAGGTCTTCTAACGGTTCTAGGGGGACAAACACCCCCCCCACCGTCAGGCCCCTCTCCACCGCCTCCTGGGCGGCATCCTCCGAGGCTAAGAAGAAAACGACCTTCCCATACATCTTGGAGGCCGCCACAATAGCCGTGGGTCCTACCACCTTCGCCAACGCCTGCACGTATGTCTCCACGTGGGGCGAGGTGGGCACCAGGAGGCAACGGACGCCGTGCTTCCTGGTCAAGGCGGGGAAAGGGCCTCGGCCGCTGGTGATGGTGGCGGAGGCAGGGGGGGGCGAGATGACGAGGCGGCAGGCAGGGGGGAGCCCGCTGCCGCCCGGGCATACATCCTGGGGGCCGGGGGAGGGACAATCGCAGAGCTGGTGGAGGGAAACGCTGGGAGGGGCGCCACGGTTGATGACGAGGCCGCAGCAGTGGGGGCAGCCCCTGCCATGGAGGGCTCAGTGGTTTTAGCGGGGCCCTTTCCTTTCCACCTGCCCTGGCCCTTCCGACGAACCGCGGGGGGTTTCCTAGAATCTGGGGGGGGGGGGGGTGCAGCAGCAGCAGCAATCACCCTGGTGCCTCCTGCTACCGGTGCCCCAGCAGGGGGGGTGGCAAGTACCTTAACAATAGTAGTAAGGGGGGGACCTTGGGGGTCGGGCAGGGGTGGTGGTGGGGAAGGGACAACTAATTTTATTGAAGCAGTCTCGCCCCTCTCGTTCCCCGCCATTGTGAGCAGGGAGAGACAGGGAGACACCGGAAAGGGGGAGGGGGGAGGGGAGAAGGCGGAATAGCCCCTCCTTCCGCTGGCTGCGGACGGGAAGGGAAAAAATGCCGGGGGGGGGGGGGCTGGGAGGAGGGGGGGGGACAAAATCGGGGTCCAGTAATAGGGGCAAGTTGTGGGATAAGCAATCCGGGGGGGTGTGCAGACCCACACACATTTGTCCAAAGAGTCTCGGTTGGTCGGTTGTTAGGTCCGGTCCGGAAGGCAAAGTTCAAAGCAAACAGCTGGATTCGAAGGGAGATGGCAGGTTGCCAGCAGGGACAGACTGCGGGGGGGCCGTGACAGTTGTAATAACGATGGGGGGGTAGGGGCACCGATGGATCGGGGGTGGGGGTCTCCACGCCACACCCCCTGTGCCGCCACAAACGCAAGTAATCACAGTCAAACTCCCCCCCACGAGAGTATAATTCAGAAAGTTACTCAATCTTACGGCCTTCGTCACGATGATTTATATTATTTCTACTGTCTGCTGAAATCTCCGTCTCCGGCTGTGTTGGCTGTGTTCCAAGGCCTCCGGCATGTTAAGAATGTTGTAAGGTCCGAACTGCTGGCAAAACGGCTGGGTCTGGGGGTTTCCACTCCCCCCTCCAGACAGCAAAATCGGTAATCCTCCCCGCCCTCCTCCGGGGGCTCAACTGAGGCAAATAGCTGCGCCCGAAAGCAGGCGTGGGGGGGGATGGCTGGCGAAGGACGGAGACGGAAAAAAAACCACAAAAAATGAAAAGAAAAAACAAAAAAGCGTCTGGCCCGGTCGGGGGGGGACTAAGGCAGGTGCAAAAAGTAAGAAAAATCCGGGCCAGGAGGCTTTAGGAAAGAACAGAAAGCAGATAGCTGAGGAGCAAGCAAAAGACGTTCCGTTTCCTAACAGGGAAGGTTCCAGAACAATCAGGAACCTTCTGGAGACAATTAAGACAGGCTGATTAGAACACCTGCAGCCAATCAAGAAGCTGCTAGAATCAATTAAGGCAGGCTAATCAGGGCACCTGGGTTTTAAAAAGGAGCTCACTTCCGTTTGTGGTCTGTGTGTGAGGAGCTGGGAGCAAGAGGCACTAGGAACTGAGAGTGAGAATGCGGACTGTTGGAGGACTGAGGTGTACAAGCATTATCAGACACCAGGAGGAAGGTCCTATAGTGAGGAGAGAGAAGGTGTTGGGAGGAGGCCATGGGGAAGTAGCCCAGGGAGTTGTAGCTGTCACACACCTGTTCCAGGAGGCACTCTAGACAGCTGCATTCCACAGGGCCCTCGGCTGGAACCCGGAGCAGAGGGCGGGCCCGGGTTCCCTCCAAATCGTCCCAACTCCGGGTCAGACACAGGAGTCGTCGAACTGGACTGTGGGTTCAAAAAAATGGCCAAGCTGAGGGCTGCCGTGAAGCTCCAAGGTGAGCAAATCCACCAATAAGCACAAGACCCACTAAGGTAGAGCAGGAACTTTGTCACAACTACCATAAATAATATTATAAGGAATATCTGACTGAATTCCCATTTATGAGCTGATTTGCCCATTCACATGGAAAAACCTACAAGACAGTGTTCAGAGCAAGAATCTCCTCGGTGATCTCTTTGTACAGTCCCTACCACATTGTTCCTGTGTGGTGTGTGATGGGTCCACTACTACCATGGTCTAGGTTGCTATGTACCTCTCCATTCTCGAAGAAGCCTGAAAAGCCAGGGCCATAAATGGGAAGACCTTGCACCGCCACAGGTCCTCTGGTTCCTGGTGAGTAAAGCTGTGCAAATAACAGATTTTTTTGGTTTGCTGGCAAGCTTTTTCCACTGGAAAATGCAGATTTGGGTCAATTTCACCAAATTATTTGAGTCAGAAACAAAACAAAACAAAATATTAAAATTCTAAATTAAAAAAAATCCCTGGGAGCATGGCTCCAATCTTTTTCTAGGAATTTATATGGGGGATAAGTGTATTCCAGCCATCTCTGCCATTGGGCCATCCTCCATGGAACAGTGAATTTCTTAAAGAGGGATATCAGAAAAGCAGCACTAGAAGTTCTTTTTGAAAAAGTTATACCTTTTCCTTTTCATTTCACAGAGCCTTTGCAAGAGGAATAATTCCTAGAAAAATTAGCTGTTCGCAAAATTTATTAGCTAGGTTAGAAATTTAAATTTAATTTTGTCTCATCATATTCATGCAAGGTAATTGTGCATGCCTGGTCCTAATTGTGAAGATGAGGTTCGACGCTTGTCTGATTCATTTAGTTGTCAGAGCCATGGAATACAGAAAAGGGGCTTTAGAAGCCCTGTGCCATGTTGTTTTAGGAAGCATTGGAAAATGAGTTTCAGGGCATGTGAATTTAAAATTCACTATCAGTGAGCAGGTGCATATGAAAGTTTAAAATTTGCAACCTGTGCCCATATAACTATTTATATTTTAGAGGAAGATGCAGACAAATTTGATGTGAATGTAGCTGTAGCAAATACATTCTTTTTGTGAATATGTTTTCATGGTTCTAGCCAAGTACTAATTTATTCTGTGAGAATCTCTTCATTTTTGACACGTCAACTCCAACTGCTGCATCTCCGAACTTCCTCAGGGATGACTCTGCATGACCCAGCCGGCTGGCCGAGTCATAGGCCCTTACATTTGATTCATAGGTTTATGGATTTTACAGTCAGAAGGGACTATTATGGTCGAGTCTGACCTCCTGAATAACAGACCCAAGAACCTCACCCAGTAATTTCTGCATCAAGCCTGTAACTTCTATTTGAGCTATAGCATCTATCTAAAAAAAAAGTATTAGGGCATATGCCCAAATAAATCTGTTAGTCTTTAAGTTGCCACCAGGCTCTTCATTGTTTTTCTTAAAAAAAAAAAAAAAAGGCTATCCAGGCTTGATGTAAAGAGCATCTGCATCCCAAGGCAGAGGAGAGTGGAGAATGTGGGGATTCAGCTCTATGCTCCCTTCATTATCAACCCTGGCTCACAGCCCCAGGCTGCTTACCCATCCTCCTGGCACAACTTTTGACCAAGGAACCCTGGAACCACAACGATCCCCTAGAAACATTCTTTATTTTCAATCAGTCTGCACTTAGTCCAGAATTTGCTGTTTCTTCTTTGGCACTGTAATTCCTGCAAGTAATTGAACATTGCCTCTGATCCAGCAAAGTACTTACACACAGGCTTCACTTTAAACATGTGAGTAGTCCCATTAGAGTGGATCGTAATGATAATGATGGTCTGAATCCTGCTCATTTTACTTGTGTGTGTTATCCTATTGATTGCAATGAGGCTGTTGGCATGAGTATATCAAGAAGAATTTTATCTGGTATTAGATCTTTTCAGTTTGTCCCATGTTTGCATATAGAAGTTGTCATTCGAGAAGGTGGGGATGTCTGTTGTTATATATTATTTGTTTTGCTGTAGAGCCCCCAGTGGGACAAACACTGTGAAAATATATAAAGAAACACAGCCCCAGTCACAAAAAGCTCATAGATAAGATAGATTGGGGATCTAAGGATAAAATCAGACACAAGAGAGCAGTGTTTCCCAAACTTGGGATGCTGCCTGTACAGGGAAAGCCCCTGGCGCGCCGGGCAGGTTTGTTTACCTGCCGCGTCCACAGGTTCGGCCGATCGCAGCTCCCAGTGGCCGCGGTTCACTGTGCCCGGCCAATGGGGACTGCGGAAAGCAGCAGCTGGTATCTCCCTCGGCCCGCGCCACTTCCCGTAGCCCCCATTGGCCTGGAGCGGCGAACCACGGCCAGTGGGAGCCGTAATCAGCTGAACCTGCCGACGTGGCAAGTAAACAAACCGGCCCGCCAGGGGCTTTTCCTGCACAAGTGGCGTCCCAAGTTTGGGAAACACTGAAATAGGGGGATACAACAAGACAGACAGCAGAGTGCAAGGTAACAGTGAGACTGTTACGATTAGTGTAATAAGCAGTGATAACACCAGCTGCCTTTCAGCAGAGAATTGAGAGGCAAGAAATCCATGTTCTGTTCCAAACTCAACAGTGGACTTATCATCTCTGTAATTAATTTAAATTTACTCATTCATAAAATGAGGGTAATAATATTTACACCTAGAGAAGATGTGCTGCTTCATTAATAAGTGATTGCAGAGTGCTTTTAGAAAATCAGATGAAAGATGCTACACACTAGGACTGCAAAGTATATTTTTATTTATTATTAAGTGATAAAAATCGAAGACAAAGCAAAATGGCATCCGCAACAGCATCAATTAAAGATAAGTCAAATACTGAGGGTGAAATAATCCTCTATTTTATTCTATTCCTTAGTAGAAACAAACAAACAAAAATCACAAAACAGTGGAACCATATTTCAATATTTACACAGATTGTTTTGAGTAATTCATAAGTACAACATTGCTATTATCATCCCTTGCTTATTGTTGTTGACATGGTGGTGCAGTTCTTCATAATTTCCTGGACAATCTCAAAAAGAAAACTGAAGGAGCTTAAACAAATACAAACCAGATTCCAGAGAATTAGTCGAATGAATGTTTTCATGAGCAGACCATGGGTTTTATTTGTGTAAGATACGTCATTAGAAGATTGGTTGTATTGAGAATGAGTCAGGAGATAAAACCTTTCCAATCTAACAACTAAATAATATCTTGTCGAGAAATTGAACAGTTGTTAATGAACTCATTAGTGTAGAACAAAGCAAAATACTACCCTTGTTTAGCAATTTTGCACATTTTAATTCTGTTCATTTACAGCTACTTTAAAAAATATATAATACAGTGAAAAAGCAGCAAATGCTGAATATTAAAAAAGGTGTGAATAAGCGGCACAGCACTAAAACGTGTTGCAATGCAATCTTCTTCAAAGATCCCTTTCCCCAGACACTCAGCATGCTCCTGATATTTTGAACCCTGTTGAAGAAATCAAGATTGGTTGCAGAAGTATCCCCAAAAGCCCATTCTTGGGATGTGGAATATATTAAAAAATGCTATCGATTGTGTTTCAAAACGTTTTGTTTAGGCCATAGCAAGGCAAATAAATAATAAAAACCTGCACAAGCGTATAAGGGTCTGTATACACAGCAAGAAAAACTTGCTGCTGGCCCATGCCCGCGAACTTGGACTGTGGGGCTGTTTCATTGCTGTGTAGATTTCTGGGCTCTTGCTGGAGCCTGGGCTCTGGGACCCTCCCAACCTGCAGGTTTTTCTTTGCTGTGTATACATACCCTTAATCTGATATCAAACTATGCTTCACTTTGCACACATTTCTTTTGACTTTCACATCCACTTCTGCAACCTGTTTTTTGTTGTTCACAATGCAGTATTTATGGATGCAGGATCCGGGCTACCGGGTAAATTGAATAGCTAATAGACCGGTACTTCTGATTTACCACATCTCAGAAGAGAATTCTTGTTGACGTCTGTTAATATTATTACTACAGCTAATGCTCTCGGTCTGTTCTTAATGAATGCATTAGCAACAGCCAATGAACGGAGGCTGTCATTTGGGTTTCTCCTCAGAGCCCCAAATAGAAAACAAAATCAGGCGTGTTCTTGAATTTAGTAGCCAGGCGTTATCATCAGCATTTGGTAAAGATACAGCTAAACGATTAGTCAGAATAGAATTTGTGATCAGTCTGCACCCATTTTTAGAAGCTAAAATGACATGGTCTTGTCAAATAATACCTGAAAATGTGTATAATGCACCTTCTGTTAAAATTCATGGGATTTACAAGGTCAGCAGCCCATCTGCACATGAGAAGCATTTCAATTATTTTCTAGTACGTTAAATGTTACAGATTTTTTTAAGATGTCCTTTCCTCCCAGTAAGCTGTTATTTCCCTCCTCCAGGAGAGATCAAGGGCAACAAATCTGGAAGCTTAGATTTAATTATTGTATAAACCCTCAGAGAAAAAACCCACTCTTCTCCTTATAAATGTGTTCTAATTAGGGACAAGATTTTCAGTAGAATTTACAACCATATATATTCAGGAAAATATAATTTGCTTTGCTCAACAAGTAATGTTGCATTGCAAGAAGATGCATAGTCCCCATCCACTGGTTAGCAGGGGAGGGGTTAAACCTTTCCCTCTCTTTCTAGAGAAAGCAGCACAATGACCTGAATGACCCCTGAATGCAGGGTAGATGGTTGGACAGCTGTAGGGTATGAATTAATTCTCCCTGAACACTAAACCAGATGTTTAGCTTAGTCTTGGAACTCTGTTTTAACTGAAGCAAGCTACACTTTTTACCACAGGGTTAGGTTGCACCCAGACCTCCAGGGGTTCACCTGAGATACTAGTGCAAACCTCCCCAGGGTGGGTGAGAGGAGAGGCAGGGATGGCTATCAGTGAGGAAGCAAACCATAAAACTTTGGAAAGTATTGTGCCCAACCCAGACACAAGACTTGCAGGAGATCCTGCTGGGGTTGTAGAGTAGCAGCCATGTCAGTCTGTATCCGCAAAAAGAAAAGGAGTACTTGGGGTTGTGTGTCTTTGCATTACCCTTATGATGGGACTAGGCCTTAAAGGCACACAGAGTCCTTACTTTGGCTGAGGAAAGCCGGGTGGTTGTATTTTGTTTTAAAAATGAAAACACAACAAAAGTCTTGTAAAGCACTGATAAAAATAACAAACAACATTAATAATGGACAAAACTCTGAAATCATTTCTCTTCCCTTACCCCCAATTCCTTATCAAGGCCTGATATTGGGTTTTTCTAGGGGCAGGTGATTCTTCACATTTATCATTCTGTTTTACAATCAAACACGCCAAAAAGGTATTGGAACTCCACTCAGCCATGCACAATAGTTCCCTGGCTCTCAGAAGGCATGTCCCATGCTTTGCAACATTCATTGTGATCAGTAGGAAGAGTCTGACATTTCAGCAGAACCATGGTAACTGTCTTATATCTCCCTTAGGTCACTGATTCAAATCAGGCTCAGGGCTGTGGTAACTGCAAGCCATTATGACCTTGCAATTCAGGTATAAATCAGAGACACCAGTGGTTTTTTTTTGCCAAATCAATGGTCTGCATCTCAAGTGGTAGTCTGAGCAAACACTGAAAGAGTCAGGTGGGATTCGCAAGATCTGAGTTCTATTCCTAACTATGGCAGTGACTCATTGTATGTCTCTGAACTCAGCGCCCCTCTGTGCCTCAGTTTCCCCATCTGCAGGGTGGGGATAATAATACTTATCCACCTCTGGCAAGAACTTTGAGATCTGTGCTAAAAAGCATGATATACCTGTATAACTATTTATTGTTGTAAGTTCTTATAAAGTTGTTGAGGCACAGTTGTGGAGCTGTAGGATGCTTGCATTGCCTATGATGTACTGGTTCTGTGATATATAGAGGACTTCAGTTTCCATGCCTGTCATTCTAGTACCTTTCATAGTCACTAAACGTATTTTTAGAAAGATGTTACCAGAAGGCAAGCATTTATTTTTATTTTCACAAACTTAGCCCTTTCCCAATTTTAACCATGCAATATTGGATCCATATAAAGAGTGAGATTTGGAAAAGTTGGCCTGACTCTACTTACACTGAAGCCCAGGGAAGTTTTACTTCTGGCTTGGTCTATATCACATAGGTAGGTCAACACAAGCTGCCTTACATCGACTTAATAATGTCTGTGTCTACACTACAACAAGGTCCCTTCCACTGATGTAATTTACCTACTATGTCAACTTAATTACTCCACCTCTGTGAGAGGTGTAGTGCTGAATTCGACATAGTTTGATCGATGTAGTCGTAGGATAGACACAGTGTTGTTTATGTTGACTTAACTGGCCTCCAGGAGGTGCCCCGTTCTGGTCACTGTTCTCAAATCTGCTGCCCAGCAGCCAGATACGCTGGAAACAGCCCCTCAACTGTTAAAGGACCTGGAACTTTTGAATTTCCATTTCCTGTTTGTTTGGCATGGAGAGCTCACCTGCCCAGCTGATCACGCCGGCTCCATGTTCCAAATGCACTCCTGCGTGGAGTACAAAGGAAGTGGTGGATCTTCTGGATCGGTGGGGAGAAAAGGCAGGACAGGCACAGCTCCGATCTAGCCGTAGAAATGTAGACATATATGGACAGATTGCTCAGGGCTTGGAGGAGAAGGGCTACACTAAGGACATGCAGCAGTGCTGTGTGAAAATCAAAGAACTGCGTGAGGAGTATCAGATGGCAAGGGAGGTGAACAGTCACTCTCCTTCAGCACCACAGACTTGCCGCTTTTTACAAGGAGCTACATGCTGTTCTCACTGGTGAACCCACCACGATCCCCAAAGAGCAGCGTGGATACCTCTGAGGAGTCAGAGTCCTGGGCCACCACGGGCAATACTGAAGAGGAGAATGGGAGACAGGTGAGTGGGGGATCCATTGTCTCAGAGAGCCAGGAGCTGTTTGTAACCCCAGAGCAGTCCAGCCAGTCAAAGCAAAACAGCTTGGCTGAGCATGATGCTGGGGAAGGAACCTCTGGTGAGTATGCAATTCCAATTAATATTTTGGGGTCTTGTCCTGTTCCTATATGCTATTTTTTATTTTAAAAATCCAGTTGAGTTAGCATGGCTGTCTGCTTCCCAGAGGCCGCACCAGCTGGGCAGAGGGTTCCCTGCAAAAAAGATTGTTTATGCACACAGGGATGTCCCTGGAATCCTCCAGAGAGATCCCCAGGAAACTTTCATGGAGGTACTCTGCAATCCATTGAAGATTTCTGTGGCGGGCTGGCTTATATCTTCCACCACGGTAGGACACTTTCCCATACCAGTCCAGTATTAATTTGGCTGGCATCATCGCAATACACAGCATAGCAGCCCAAGATCTGTACCTGGACACTTGCAGGAGCTGTTCCCTTGCCTCCTCTGTTATTCTGAAAAGACGGTGGTTGTTTTAATTTCAATTGTGTGAACCACAAACAATAGTGGCTGTAGCCCCCGCTCCCAGTGTGATTTTTCCACCCCTTCATCCAAGCTGTACAAAATATGGTCATAGTTTGGCTGGAAGAGGTCAGCATTGACCTCAGAAACTGCAAGCCTTGGTGCTGGAGAACAGCAGCGACAACAGAGGGGATGGTGGAGGGGAAGAAAAACATTGTAGGCATACCCCCCACTGCCGCCTCAGCCAAGGCTTGCAGTTTGGTCCTGGACCTCCAGACAATGTCCAAGTTACAAAGGGGAGGCGGTGTGGCCCCCCCGGTCACCTCCAGTTCTGCTGTACATTGCCCCCCAATACTGCAGATGGTCTGGTGCCCCTGCCCCCAGGCTATACTCACCGTGGCTGGGACAGCAAACTGGTTCAATGAACACATCTGCAGAAATTAAATATTCTGCTTTACACTTGCATTGATGCAGGGGAGTGATTTTTATTTAGCAAATCTGCACTACACCCTGAGTCTGCACTGACAATGGTTCCTTTCTGCTTTGCATGGTCTGCAGCTAAAAGCATGGCTTTCAGCTCTTCTTTCGCACTGGTGGAGAGGCTCTCCAGATGAGACAAAGGTGAAAGAGAACACGAGATGACACATTTAATGAGGTAATGAATGCCTCTGAGTCAGTGGACACATGGACATTCGAGCAGGAGAACAGCCCAGGAGAATGAGCATGGCACACAGCAACAGATGCTGGGGATTCTGAAGGAACAAAAAGACATGTTGAGGCATCTGGTTGACCTTCAGGAGAAACACCTTGAGGCTAGATTCCCTCTGCAGCCCCTGCACAATGGCATTCCAACTGCTCCATGTTCCCCCTCCCAAATGTTCCTGCAGGTGAGGGGGGCCAATGCAATATCCCTTGCACTCAACCCTGGGGGAGGGTGCCAAGAATAACAGCCACACAGGCACTGATGTACGGCAGGCAAGGCCGCTGAGTTTTTAAAGACAAGATGAATGTGTTTTCCCCCTCCCAGTTTCATTCCACTGTCTTTCCAAAGTTTAATTCTTTGTCAGATATTTCAGTGTCTATATCTGTGTGCAATAAAAGTCCATATTTTGAAAAGGAAATCTTTATTAATTCAAAACAGGGGATGGGGGATAGGGACACACAGGCACCGGGGGGAATGGGCATGAGAAAGCAACCTAGCAGTCTCAGCAACATTTAGACTATGGGTAGGAGTAATACAGAAAAACAGCTCACTTTACTGTGGGTCATTAATAAAGCCTCTCTGAGACACATTGCCCCACACTGAGCTCTTCTTATAGGCCTGGTATCTAGCTGCTCAAAATTAGCAGACAGGCTATCCACCTCCACGCCCCACCCATGTTGAAAATTCTCTCCCTTTGGTTCACAGATATTATGAAGCACACAGAAGGCTGCTATAACCGTGGGGATATTTTTTTTTACCAAAGTCTAACCTCGTGAGCAAACTGCACCAGTGACCCTTCAAATGGCTAAAGGCACCTTCAACCACTGTTCTGCACTTACTGAGCCTATTGCTGAACTTGCTGCTATCCAAGTGTCTGGTGTACAGCTTCATGAGTTATGGGAGCAAGGGGTAGGCTGGGTCTCCCAGGATCATGACTAGCATTTCAATGTCATCCCTGCTTGCAGCTTTCTGAACAGAGCTGTGTTCTTAAAGATGCAGGCATCATGCACCTTCCCAGACCACCCCACACTGATGTCAATAAAATGCCCCTGGTGATCCACCAGTGCTTGCAACACCACAGAAAAGTATCCCTTTCTGTTTATGTACGCTTTGGCAAGATGGTCTGGTTCCAAGACAGATAGCATATGTATTCCTAACTCCCCACAATTATGGAACCCCATTGCAGCAAAACCATCCAGTGTGTTCTGCACATTTCCCCGAGTCACAACCATTCTTAGCAAAAGGCACTTAATGGGGGGAGGGATAGCTCAGTGGTTTGAGCATTAGCCTGCTAAACCCAGGGTTGTGAGTTCAATCCTTGAGGGGGCCATTTAGGGATCTGGGGCAAAAATTGAGGATTGGTCCTGCTTTGAGCAGGGGGTTGGACGAGATGACCTCCTGAGGTCCCTTCCAACCCTGATATTCTATGATTCTATGGCACTGCATACTTGGATCACAGCAACCCCCATGGTGGATTTACCAACTCCAGATTGATTCCCCATTGATCAGTAGCAGTGTAGCATCACAAGCTTCCACACAGCAATCCCCATTCACTTCTCCACTGTCAGAGTAGGTCTCATTTTAGTGTTGCTGCACTGCAGGGCTGGGGAGAGCTCTGCACACAGCTCCTGGAAAGTTGCCTTGTGCATACAAAGGTTCTGCAGCCACTGCTCATCATCCCATACCTGCATAACAATATGATCCCACCAGTCAGTTCTTGTTTCTCGGGTCAAGAACCAGAGCTTCACTGTGTTCATCGGCTGCGCAACCACCAACAGCAACCAGGAATTGTTTCATTCCATGGCTTCCAGCAGGGCTACTTGAAGGACATTGCCATTACCCGCACGGTAGTTCCTCTTGCAGGAAATACTGCAGGATAAGGCATGTGGTGTTTGCAACACTCATCATAGTAGAGCACAGCTGATCAGAGTCCATGCTTCTCTGCAGTTGGCGTATGCACAGCTATGCCAGCTTTTTGAAAAAAGGGTGTGAAATAGTATGGGTTGCGGATGAAATCAGAGGAGAGAGAGAACTGCATCATTGAACATTGATGCCGTGTTCCCAGTCATCCCTGTGAGAATGCTGGGCTCCCTTGAATCACTGCAAGTCCTCCTGCAAAGCCCCCTGTGGCAAGTTGCACTGTGGGATAACTACCCATGGTGCACTACTTTCTGCATCGATGCAAGCACTGCTAGCGAGGTCGTGCTCCACTGACACAAGGAGCATGGTGTGGATAGGCACAACTGACTTAATTACTGCGGCGGCTGGATGTCGACTTAACTTAAGTCAACTTAAGTTTGTAGTGTAGACATGCCCTCTGACTACAGAGTGAGCAGAGTCAGGCTAACATTGAGTGCTTTTGAAAATCCCACCCAAGCCTCATGCACCTCTATAAAGACACAGTAGGTCCAGCAGCCCACAGAAGTATTGGTATCTCTAAAAATGAAAGTGTCGGTACTGGACCACCACTGAATTAGTCCATTGTAACTCCACAGACGAGCACAGTGATGAATCAGGCCAACTGAACAGAGCTAGCCAAATAATGAAAGATATCGTCTTAGTATCTATCAGTCCATTTGACAATGAGTTCACTGTTTCATCAAAGTGCCAAAATTCATTGCATAAATCATTCACAATAGATAACTTGACTGGCTGAGACACTGAGAACATTTGACATGTTACAAATACCCTGAAGTACTGCATAAGCCACACAGCTGGCACTTCCAAAACGTTGGTTGTCTATCATATTAATGCCATGCCCATCATTACCTTCTTTGACATGGCGCCAATTGTGTAACTAACAGGGACGGCCAATTGAGCTGCTGGCAGGTGATGGATGCTCACATTCAGCCCAACTTTTAAAAAAAACCCCACAATTTTAAACATCCAGCCAACTTGTGCAATGGACTGAATGATAAAAAGGTACTATGTTGTACAATCAGTGCTGAGTTTTTTTTGTAGTAATGGACAATATATGTGTCAGAGATTGTGAGTTGGCCTCCATTACAGGCTACATTGAATGATAAGCACCCAGACTAGACTAAGGTTGGAGGAAGGGAAGCAATCTGATTTTCATCACAAAGCTAATCAGCAAAGATTATGGACGGCCTCTGTCAAGGTTCCTCCCCCACTCTGAACTCTAGGGTACAGATGTGGGGACCTGCATGAAAAACCTCCTAAGCTTATCTTTACCAGCTTAGGTCAAAACTTCCCCAAGGTACAAAATATTACCCCTGTTATCCTTGGACTGGCCGCTACCACCACCAAACTAATACTGGTTACTGGGGAAGAGCTGTTTGGACGCGTCCTTCCCCCCAAAATACTTCCCAAAACCTTGCACCCCACTTCCTGGACAAGGTTTGGTAAAAAGCCTCACCAATTTGCCTAGGTGACTACAGACCCAGACCCTTGGATCTTAAGAACAATGAACAATCCTCCCAACACTTGCACCCCCCCTTTCCTGGGAAATGTTGGATAAAAAGCCTCACCAATTTGCATAGGTGACCACAGACCCAAACCCTTGGATCTGAGAACAATGAAAAAGCATTCAGTGTTTTACAAGAAGACTTTTAATAAAAAATAGAAGTAAATAGAAATAAAGAAATCCCCCCTGTAAAATCAGGATGGTAGATATCTTACAGGGTAATTAGATTCAAAAACATAGAGAACCCCTCTAGGCAAAACCTTAAGTTACAAAAAAGATACACAGACAGAAATAGTTATTCTATTCAGCACAATTCTTTTCTCAACCAATTAAAGAAATCATAATCTAACACATACCTAGCTAGATTACTTACTAAAAGTTCTAAGACTCCATTCCTGTTCTGTCCCTGGCCAAAACGACTACAGACAGACACAGACTCTTTGTTTCTCTCCCTCCTCCCAGCTTTTGAAAGTATCTTGTCTCCTCATTGGTCATTTTGGTCAGGTGCCAGCGAGGTTACCTTTAGCTTCTTAACCCTTTACAGGTGAGAGGAGCTTTCCCCTGGCCAGGAGGGATTTCAAAGGGGTTTACCCTTCCCTTTATATTTATGACACGCCCCCCAAATCTCAGCTAGGGTGAAACACTGGCTGGAATTTCTTCCTGGAGCTCTAGGAAAACAGAGTTAATAAGACACATGCATCTCTAAATATACTACCAAGTACATAAAGACTAATAATATTTTCCACATCTCAAGGACGATTTTAACCAGTTGATTCTGGGAAACTTTCACAGGAGAGTGCATCAGCCACTTTGTTAGAAGCTCCTGAGATGTGTTGGATGTCGAAATCAAAATCTTGGAGAGCTAAACTCCACCGAAGAAGTTTTTTGTTAGTTTCTTTGACGGTGTGAAGCCACTTTAGTGCAGCATGGTCGGTTTGCAGGTGGAAACGCCGTCCCCAAACATATGGGCGTAGCTTTTCCAGAGCGTAGACAATGGCATAACATTCTTTTTCAGTGACTGACCAGTTGCTTTCCCTCTCAGACAGTTTTTTGCTGAGAAACACTACAGGGTGGAATTCTTGATCAGGTCCTTTCTGCATTAAAACTGCTCCCACACCACGCTCGGATGCATCTGTGGTTACTAGGAACGGTTTGTCAAAGTCTGGGGCCCTTAGTACAGGGTCAGACATGAGTGTCGCTTTAAGCTTGTTAAAGGCCTTCTGACACTTTCCGGTCCACTGAACAGCATTTGGCTGTTTCTTTTTGGTTAGGTCTGTCAGTGGGGCAGCGATTTGGCTGTAGTGCGGTACAAATCGTCTGTAATAACCGGCCAAGCCTAAGAAGGATTGAACCTGTTTCTTTGACTTTGGGACAGGCCACTTTTGGATAGCATCCACTTTGGCCTGTAGGGGGCTGATAGTTCCTTGACCCACCTGGTGTCCAAGGTAAGTCACTCTGTTTAGGCCTATTTGACACTTCTTAGCCTTAACAGTTAGTCCTGCCTCCCTTATGCGCTCAAGGACTTTTTGTAGATGTTCCAGGTGGTCTGCCCAGGAATCCGAAAATATGGCCACGTCATCAAGGTAGGCAACTGCATATTCTCCTAATCCCGCTAGGAGACCATCTACAAGTCTTTGGAAAGTGGCGGGTGCATTTCGCAGCCCGAAAGGGAGTACATTAAATTCATACAGCCCGAGATGTGTGATGAAGGCTGACCTTTCCTTGGCAGATTCATCTAGCGGTACCTGCCAGTACCCCTTGGTTAAGTCCAAGGTAGAGATGAACTGGGCCCGTCCCAGTTTCTCTAATAGTTCATCTGTGCGTGGCATTGGATAGTTGTCTGGGCGAGTTACAGCATTTAGCTTACGGTAGTCCACGCAAAAACGTATTTCCCCATCTGGTTTGGGAACTAGAACCACTGGAGATGCCCATGCACTTTCAGAGGGGCGGATTACACCCATCTGTAACATATCCTGGATCTCCCGTTCTATAGCAGTTTTAGCTTGAGGAGACACCCGGTAAGGTTGGACCCTAATTGGGTGAGCGTTACCTGTGTCAATGGAGTGGTATGCCCGTTCAGTCAGTCCTTGGGTGGCTGAGAACGTTGGCGCGTAGCTAGTGCGCAGCTCCTGGATCTGCTGTCGCTGCATACGCCCAAGGGTCATGGAGAGGTTCACCTCTTCCACACCACCAGCACATTTCCCTTCGTAGTAAACACCTTCAGGCCACTCAGCGTCGTCTCCTCCCTGGGCTGTAAACTGACAAACCTTTAATTCTCTGGAATAAAAGGGCTTTAGAGAATTAATATGGTACACCTTAGGCTTTCGGTTGGAGGTGGGGAATGCTATGAGATAATTAACAGCTCCCAGGCGCTCCTGGACCATGAATGGCCCTTCCCACGATGCTTCCATTTTATGGGCCTGGAGCGCCTTTAAGACCATGACCTGGTCTCCTACTTTGAAGGAACGCTCTCTGGCATGTTTATCATACCAGGCTTTTTGCTCTTTTTGAGCATCCTGTAAGTTTTCTCTAGCAAGGGCTAAAGAGGTTCGGAGGGTGTTTTGTAGGTTGGTTACAAAGTCCAGAATGTTAGTTCCTGGAGAAGGTGTAAATCCCTCCCATTGCTGCTTCACCAACTGCAATGGCCCCTTAACCTCACGGCCATATACAAGTTCAAATGGGGAAAACCCTAAACTGGGATGTGGTACAGCTCTGTAGGCAAAGAGCAACTGCTGCAATACTAGGTCCCAATCATTGGAGTGCTCATTTACGAATTTACGTATCATGGCCCCCAAAGTTCCATTAAACTTCTCCACCATGCCATTTGTTTGATGGTGGTAAGGAGTGGCAACCAAGTGATTTACCCCATGAGCTTCCCAAAGGTTTTTCATAGTTCCTGCCAGGAAATTAGTCCCTGCATCTGTGAGGATGTCGGAGGGCCAACCTACCCTGGCAAAAATGTCTGCTAGTGCCTGGCACACACTTTTAGCCCTGGTGTTGCTTAGAGCTACTGCTTCCGGCCATCGGGTGGCAAAATCCATGAAAGTCAGTATGTACTGCCTTCCTCTGGGTGTCTTTTTCGGAAAAGGACCCAGAATATCCACAGCTACTCGCTGAAATGGAACTTCAATGATGGGGAGTGGCTGGAGAGGGGCTTTGACCTGGTCTTGGGGTTTTCCCACTCTTTGGCACACCTCACAAGACTGGACATAGGTAGAAACATCCTTGCCCATTCCCTCCCAGTGGAATGACCCCCCCAACCGGTCTTTGGTCCTGTTCACCCCAGCATGGCCACTAGGGTGATCATGGGCTAAGCTCAAGAGCTTGGCCCGGTATTTAGTTGGAACTACCAACTGTCTCTGAGGATGCCAGTCTTCCTGGTGTCCCCCAGAAAGAGTTTCCTTGTATAAAAGTCCTCTTTCTACAACAAACCTGGATCGATTAGAAGAGCTGAGAGGCGGTGGGTTGCTCCGTGCCGCTGTCCAAGCTCTCTGGAGGCTTTCATCTGCTTCCTGTTTGGTCTGGAACTGTTCCCTTGATGCTGGAGACATCAGTTCCTCATTGGATTGGGGACATAGGCTTGGTCCCTCTGGAAGCGATATAGGGGATGGAGCTGTTTCTGTTGACTGTGAACCGCTCTCCGCTGGTGCACTATGTTGGGATTCAGGCTCCGGCTGAGCCTCTTGTGTAGGGTTATCGGCTGCTGCCAGTTCAGGTTCGGTGGGGTCCTCTGGTGTTGAGGTTGCAAGTACTGGATTCAGTGCTGGCACGGGGTCTGGTGTTGGTTGTTTGGCTGGTTCCGGTTCTGGGACTGGATCCACTACTGCTGCTGTAGACATTGGCCTGGGGTCCGGGTCCATCACCTCTGACTGGGTCCTGATAGAAGTTTCCGGAACAGAGCTAGGCCTCACGGCTTGTTTAGCCTGGCTGCGGGTGACCATTCCCACCCTCTTGGCCTGCTTCACATGATTGGCCAAGTCTTCCCCCAACAGCATGGGGATGGGATAATCATCATAGACTGCAAAAGTCCACATTCCTGACCAGCCCTTGTACTGGATAGGCAACTTGGCTGTAGGCAAATTGAAAGAGTTGGACTTGAAGGGTTGAATCGTCACTTGGATCTCTGGGTTGATTAAATTGGGGTCCACTAAGGAGGCATGGATAGCTGACACTTGTGCTCCGGTGTCCCTCCACGCGGTGACCTTCTTCCCGCCCACACTCACAGTTTCCCTCCGCTCCAAGGGTATCTGGGAGGTATCTGGGCCTGTGGACCTCTGGTGTGATTCCGGTGCAATGAACTGTAATCTGTTGGGGTTCTTGGGGCAGTTGGCCTTTACATGCCCCAGCTCGTTACATTTAAAACATCGTCCAGCTGACGGGTCACTGGGGCGAGGTGGGTTGCTGGAGAACGGGGTGGTGGGACGATAAGGGGTCTGGAGGGTTCTTTGGGAGGTAGGTGGGGCTTTGGGCGGCCCCCGGTAATAGGGTGTGGTCTGGGGTGGTCCCTTCTGGTCTCCGCTCCAACTGCGACCAGTTTTCTTCTTCTCTGCCACCTCCACCCATCTGGCTCCAATCTCTCCTGCCTCGATTACAGTTTTGGGTTTCCCATCTAGGATGTATCTTTCTATTTCCTCAGGAACACCCTCTAAGAATTATTCCATTTGCATTAGGAAGGGCAAATTTACTGGAGATTCAACACTTGCTCCTGATATCCAGGCATCCCAATGTTTCACAATGTGGTAGGCATGTCGGGTAAATGACATGTCTGGTTTCCACCTTAGGGCTCGGAACCTCCGACGAGACTGCTCGGGTGTTATCCCCATTCTGACTCTCGCCTTGGATTTAAACAGTTCATACTTGTTCATATGTTCTTTAGGCATTTCAGCTGCCACCTCAGCTAAGGGTCCACTGAGCTGCGGCCTCAGCTCTACCATGTATTGGTCAGTAGAGATGTTGTACCCAAGGCAGGCCCTTTCGAAGTTTTCTAAGAAGGCCTCAGTATCATCACCTGCCTTGTAGGTGGGGAACTTTCTGGGATGGGAAGTGGTACCTGGAGAAGGATTGCTAGGGTTTGTTGGTATATTCTGCTGGGCCTTTATCCTCTCCATCTCCTCCACATGCTTCCTTGCCTCCATTTCCCTCTTGTGGGCAGCCTCCTGTACCTCCTTCTCCAGCCGCATGAGTTCTATCTGTCTTTCATGTTCCCTTTGTTTTTCCTCAGCCTGAAATTTGGCTAATTCCAGCTGTAGTCGAGCCGAGGATTTGGCCATTCTAACCTCTCTGTTTTTAACTAACTTTACACCCGAGGTTTAGAAATAAACAAACAAAACTTGGCTGTAAAATTTTGCTGTGCTGGAATAGAATACCTAGTCTCTGATAGTGATTGTCAGCCTACAGAAAAAGACAATTCCCTTGTCTCTGCTCTGGGCCCAAATTAAAGCAAAAAACCTCCAACTACTTGGAAACCTGCTTACCCAGCCCAAAGAAAAAAAAAATTTCTTTTCAAACCTGTGCTCCTTGTAAAACAAAAAAAAAATCAAAATCCTAAAAAAAACCCTGCCACTTTTGTCTCCAGGCAAATGGGTAGAGCACACACCCCCTATTTACTTTTAGGAAGAAAAGAAAAAAAAAAACCTCTGGGTTGGAAGACTGTGAATTTCCCTGCAGGAGTTAAGTACCCTGCCTCCAGGCAAAGAAAACCTGCAATTCACAAGATAATCCCCTTTTGTCTCTGCTTGGCCACAAAGCAGAGAGAAACCAAGCTGCTTTCAGTTTCAAAGCTGCTTTCTGGACTTCCTAAAAATTCCTTTTTAAAATCTGTATTTCTAGTTCAAAAAATCTCAACTGGATCTCAAAATGATTTCAGGTTAATCCCACCACTGTGCCACCATGTCAAGGTTCCTCCCCCACTCTGAACTCTAGGGTACAGATGTGGGGACCTGCATGAAAAACCTCCTAAGCTTATCTTTACCAGCTTAGGTCAAAACTTCCCCAAGGTACAAAATATTACCCCCGTTATCCTTGGACTGGCCGCTACCACCACCAAACTAATACTGGTTACTGGGGAAGAGCTGTTTGGACGCGTCCTTCCCCCCAAAATACTTCCCAAAACCTTGCACCCCACTTCCTGGACAAGGTTTGGTAAAAAGCCTCACCAATTTGCCTAGGTGACTACAGACCCAGACCCTTGGATCTTAAGAACAATGAACAATCCTCCCAACACTTGCACCCCCCCTTTCCTGGGAAATGTTGGATAAAAAGCCTCACCAATTTGCATAGGTGACCACAGACCCAAACCCTTGGATCTGAGAACAATGAAAAAGCATTCAGTGTTTTACAAGAAGACTTTTAATAAAAAATAGAAGTAAATAGAAATAAAGAAATCCCCCCTGTAAAATCAGGATGGTAGATATCTTACAGGGTAATTAGATTCAAAAACATAGAGAACCCCTCTAGGCAAAACCTTAAGTTACAAAAAAGATACACAGACAGAAATAGTTATTCTATTCAGCACAATTCTTTTCTCAGCCAATTAAAGGAATCATAATCTAACACATACCTAGCTAGATTACTTACTAAAAGTTCTAAGACTCCATTCCTGTTCTGTCCCTGGCCAAAACGACTACAGACAGACACAGACCCTTTGTTTCTCTCCCTCCTCCCAGCTTTTGAAAGTATCTTGTCTCCTCATTGGTCATTTTGGTCAGGTGCCAGCGAGGTTACCTTTAGCTTCTTAACCCTTTACAGGTGAGAGGAGCTTTCCCCTGGCCAGGAGGGATTTCAAAGGGGTTTACCCTTCCCTTTATATTTATGACAGCCTCCAATTTCAGCTTTACTAGATTCCAAAACCCAGTGCTTCCTACTTAATCACAATACTTACTAGCAGCATTCATCAGTAGGACTGGAAAGGCTTCAGGTTAAAACTGGGCCAAATTTTTTGGACAAAACTTTTTCTGACTAAAAATGCAGATTCAGCAACACTGAAACGGTTTGCGAATTTGTGCTGGTTTTGCCAAATTGTCTCAGTTGAAAAAACTCCTAAACAAAATTCCCCCCAAACTGAAATGTGTTGATTTTTAAGTTTGAAATGACTTCTTTCCATAATTTCCTTTATTTAAAAAAATCAAAAATGTTTTTTAAAATGTCAAAATTTAAATGAAACATTTTGTTCAACCTGAAACATTTAAAAATGTCCAAAAAAATTAATGAACCCGGTTCCCCCTCCCCACCCGCCACTTTTTTTTTTTTTTTTTAATTTTCAGTCCTCCAAAAAAAATCCACTATTCACACAGCTCTGCTGGAGATAAAGGCCAAGACGAAATGTGTCAGATAAAATAAGGGCTGACTCTATCCATACAAAACTCAAACCAAACCCAAAACAAAATTATGAGGTGTGTAAAAAAGATTGTTTTAATTATTATTCCACACCGCTATATTTCTGGGTTGAGGTGGAAGCACAAATCCTGAAACGCTTCTGGAAGAGATAGTCGGAGAATCCTGGCTCCATTGAAGTCAATGGCAAAACTCCCACTGACTTCAATGGGACCAGGAATTCACCCATGGTAGTTTCAAGCCGACCAACACGTACTATAAATATCATAACTAAGTCTGCTCTATTAAGATTTCCCATGCAATTATGCAGATGCAAGAGGGTCAAAGAGCTCAGATAAACTCCTGATAAGTGTTCAAACTTTTGTTGGGTGCTTAACTACATAAAATCTAAATTGCACGTCTTTGGAGGTTAGAATAATAGAATCACGGGTTCCCTAGTCTAACCCCCTTCTCAGATGCAGGAAGTGTTGTGTCTCAATCATCCAAAAATATCTTTTGAAAGTCTCCAGCGAAGGAGCTTAGGTTAGGAAATTGTAGGTTAACACATGTAGTTCTAGACTGAACATTACAACAAAATTGTAATTAAATTAATATATGGCAATTGAAAAACTAATGGCATACTATATGTGGACAGCAAACACTGGTGAAATAATTTAATGTTAATCAATTATCAAGGTTTGTAAAAGGTTCCCACTGCACAGATGCCAGTCAAAAAAATAAAGCTATGTGGAAAATATTTTTCTCTCCTCATGTAACTGTACACATTCCCCAAATGCTTAAATTAGTCTCCATGTTTTTGGAAGATATGCTGTTCCTAATGTGTGGATGCCAATAAATGAATGATAGAAAAATGAACCAAAAATAGTTATTCAGTTATTCAACATGTCAGAGAATGCTTTGCAGGATATTCATGCTTGGAAGATCACAAGATAGTTAGTCATCAAAACAGAATTTAACAGCACAAATGCATAAACACAGCACTGGGAAGCTTTACTAAACTTTAAAGAAGATCACTATTAGTTAGCAATGACATTTACTTTGATCCTTTTATGTCATGCTCCCACGCAGACCCAAAGCTCCATCTTTTTGAAGGCAGGTTTTTTACACAGCTGCAATATGTTAAAGGTGCCTGGCATACAATACGACCCCACTCCTATGCAAGAATGATTGCACACAACTCCAATCGCTATTTTCTCCCCATTTCTGGGCCTGATCCTGAAAGTTCTGAGCCTTCTCAACTACCACTAGACTTTGTGGGTAGTTAAAGGCAGCGTACCCATCACAGGCTCATACCTTCTCTTTCCTTACATAACATTCTTGAAGCTATATTAGCTTCCTCAGTGAAGTGGATAAGCTCACATAAGAATTAATATCCTTATCTGCCTCTGTGAATGCACATGTTTATAATTTAATGTCCTACGCTTTGCCTGTCCATAATAAATCCTTATAAACAAAATTTGTTCCAAACCAAACTGGGAGTTTAGCACTATGTTGCAGTGAAAACCTGCCATGTGGGGTCAGGTGTGTGTGTGTGTGTTGTGTGTCTGATCCTTGCCCCATTGAAATCAATGGGAGTTTGCCATTTACCTAAATGGGACCAAGGAATCTTTCCTTTGATTTCAGTCAGCTTTGGATCAGCCCCTATATTTGGGGAAACATGTCTGTCTGTCGGTTCAAGGTATGTAAATTGTGACCAGACACTTCAGCAGTGGGTGTATAAATGTACCTAATACTGTAGTAATAATATATTATTTTCAGTAACTTTGGGCCAAAGCATTTTACTATTACCATAATAATTAGTTTTCCATTAGCAACCACTCCACCTCAGAATTACTGAGTTCTACATCCACCTGGTTTTATTTTCTATGTTTTCTTATTTCTAAGTTCTCTGGGCCTGAGCTCTGGCTGAAATATCCAAAGTGCAGGTTACGGGGTGTGCTAGCTTATAGACTCCCTCTCTACACACAAGGTGAAATCCTGACCCCACTGAAATCAATGGCAAACTTGCATTCACTTCAAGTGGAGCCAAGATTTCTCCTACAGCATCATACATAACCAGGCCAGTCATCAGAGTTACCAGGCAGCCAGCTGAGGCAGGAGCAGATGCAGGCTGGAACACGGGTTGGCTTGAGTTGAAATATGCTCATCTAGAGGTGGAGCAGGAGGAGAAGGCTGAAGTAGCAGCAAGGGCATTCTGTTGAAACTACTAGCAATAGGAGTGTCCCTAGTCAAATAGTGATGCAGAGCAGTCCGGAGAGACTGCTTCCCCCTATACTTATGCAACAGGGTGACCGTTGCGCCCCTGTGTATCCAGCCCCTTGGCTCTGCTCCTCACAGACTCAGGGACACTCCAACCTGGTGCAACTCCCGTGCTCTTTACTTGTGTCTGTTTCCCACCACCGGTTTCCTAGTATATACAGGTTATTTACAACAACTTGGCTTAACAAGGCCTGGTTAGTAATAGGCTCCTGCCTCCTGTTCTCTGCCCCCTTTTCACTCACTTCCTCCCAGTCTTATTGCTCCTGCCTAATGAGGCTGGTAGGTGCAGTCAGTGACTAGGCAAACCTAGGCTATTTACCCAGCCCTAATCCATTTCCCCTGATTGGAACTGGAGTGGCAGGAGCCGATTGAGGCTTCCCCAGCAGTTCCCTGCCATGGGATCACCTGGGTGGGTCCTCACTGGTGGATTGGATGAACTCTGGTTGGATAGCATGGGGCCTATCACAAGACCTGCAGGTAATTCTGTTGACTCATCAGGCTTAAGAAGGCTCAGTAGGGTGACCAGACAGCAAGTGTGAAAAATTGGGACGGGGGGGTAATAGGAGTCTATATAAGAAGAAGACCCCAAAATTGGGACTGTCCCCATAAAATTGGGACATCTGGTCACCCTAAGGTTCAGGCGTACCACATCAGGGCAGTAAGGGGAAGGCTGATCTGCCACTCACTGTATTGTTCTAGACATACACCTTCCCATTGTAGGTAGGATTTCAGCATTGACGGCTCTTAATCTTTAATGAGCCCTAGCAAAAGGGTTAAAGAAAATTAAAATTTGGTTTTAGATTAAGATGTTAGCTGTAAGGAATCAGGAAGCAAACTTTATGTTTTCCCGTGCCATGTTGTTTCTGTCAGATTCATCTGGAATTGTTTCATTGGTTATACTTTACTACTGATTGTTTACTGTAAAATAATGAAGCCTTTTGGCTGCTTTTCAAATGAAGAGGGGCATGTTCCTACATTCATTTTCAACCAATTTGGTCTGCGTCTCTCGAAGGAATAGGAGATTAGCCAGCACTATAAAATCTGTTTGCAGTGAAGTAATGCCTTTGTTAATGAGATTTAACCCAATTTGACTGAAGAAAATAACTTTTAAAATGCACATTTTTGGTCCCATGAATTTCAGTAAAGCACCACTGAAAATCTTTTAAGTGAAACTGAGTTAGATCTCATTAGCAAAGCAAAAAATGTATTAAAGTAAGTCTCCATAGTTTAAGAATTATATAGTCTATATTAAGAAGTGTGAGACACTTAATCTGAATATTTACTTTACCAGAAATTGCTTCCACACACCCCATTTGGATCAGCTATATGGTGCATTGCAAATGCATAACCTGTTTGTTTCTAGCCACCTCAAAAATGCAACAAATAGGATAGAAATGGAAGACAATTCTGCTTTTCACCAGACTGTCAGAGTTTCTTGCCATAGCCTGCAACTTTTGATGGTAAACCTTGTGCTGACTGTCATAAATCATGAAACTTTCAACATTCATTTTCTGAAGAACTGTTTAAGATCATATCTTTCATCAACCACTGCCCTATCACACATGTTATTTCTGTGATTAAGTGTCCTTATGAACTAGCACATATTACTAAAAGCTACTAGAGCATTTCAAAAGTGCATAATTTGAAGGAAAAGTATAACAAAGTAGTCACTCAACATAGGCTTTGACCATTTAATCGGGAGATCTCCTCATTATGCAATTTATTGGAGTACAGAAACCAAATTTCTTTCAAGCACAAATTGTAATGTAAGTAAAGTGATAAAGTGCTAATGAAAACAAAGCATTTCAAATCTCTATATTTAATAGCATTTTATCAAGTGGTTAGGCAGACGTATGGATTTCATTACAATTTTTGCTAGTACTCATTAATCTGCTGAAAGTTTCCTAGCAATCAGGGAATCATTTCATTATTCTAAAACTCTTAACTATAATAATTCACACTTTTCTTTTTAATACACGATTGTGCTTTCATTGAAACATACAATGAACAACATGGTCCCTTTTCATAACTTTTTTTCTTTGTCTCTGGTGACTTGCTTCCACGGCAACTCTATGTCCCTTTCTACAATGAGTTTGCAAATTTTTCAATTAAACACCAGTTTAGGGAGTATTTAAGTATTTATTGATAGTCTTTTCACCTTTGCAACAATATTGTGATTTGATAAAGATAAATTTGTTCTATGCAGAAATGAGACATGGAAATTAGACCACTGGATCCCAATACCTTGCAGAAGTAACTTGCATTTTATACATATGAAATATTTAGCTACCCTTTTATTCCCATCAGATGCTCAACATTTTATTGAAGTTAAAATTTTCATAAGCAAACTGACAATCTTTAAAATTTTATTATAGTGAATTATATGTAATCAGGGAAACATTTCTGATAATTTAAAATTGTATTTAATGAATGGCAACTGAGAGGTAGCATGGTCCAGTGCATGGAATGAGGGATAGAGCATGAAAAGAACTGGCTGGAATATGATGAGTAGAACTAGAGAAAGAGGAATAAGTTGGGTGGCTCAGGAATGTAAGCCTGAGGGGTTGCTCCCAGCTGTGGTGTGGAGACAGAGTCTTTACATGTAACACTGGGCTCTCAGTATATTTAATCAAGCTCTGTTTTCTTACAACTCTTCCTGTTTGCTACATTGCTTCACTAATGAAACCTTGGGTACTGTTCCTAGATCTGCCAAAAGTTTCCGCTATAGGACATACATTGCAAAGAAAAACGCGTGGCACCGGGGGGCAGGTCCATACTATTGGTTAAGATGATCTAACTTACGTTGCTCATGGGTGTGAAAAAGCCCCCACCCCCAAGCCACGCGAGCTTCGCATTGTCCTCACCAGTGCTATGTCGGTGGAAGACACTCTCCCCACCTGCTGGGTGTCAGAGTCTGGGCTCCGGCCTGAGTGGAAACAACTACACAGCTATTTTTAGCCCTGCAACCCAAGCCCCACAAGCCCAAGTCAACTGACCTGGGCTCTGAGTCTCCATGCCGAGGGTTTTCCTTTACAGTGTAGGACATACTTTATGTGTCCTTGGGCAAGCAATTTGGGCCAACATTCAAGTTTAGGCTAGTCTAGAGGTGAGAGTGATAACAATGGCTCTACCATTTCTTTGTTACAACTGTGCGCAACACCCTGGCCATGGAGAAATATAATTCCTCTCATTAATTTTTGACCTGGCTAGATTCTGAACACATTTAAATAATTGACTTTGATATGTGCAGACAATGACTTGGAAGGTGTCAGGGAAAGCTTACTGAGTGAGAATGGGACCTCTGAACAAGCTCAGGGCTCATCTCCACTTGACATGCTCAGGGCTCGTCTCTACTTGACATGCCACAGAGGCACAGCTGCACTGCAGTAGCGCTTCAGTGTAGACACTCACTACAGTGACGGGAGGGGTTCTCCTCCTGGCATAGTTAATCCACCTCCCCCACAGGTAGTAGCTAGGTTGAAGGAAGAATTCTTCCATTGACCTAGCTCTGTCAACACCAACAGGGTTAGATTGGCTTAACTACATCACTCATGGGGGAGTGTGTGGATTTTTCACACCCCTGAGCAACATAGCTGAGTCGTCTTAACTTTCAGGGAGAGGAACTGTACAGTAGGGGAGTTTGTAAATAGCAGTGCAGATGAGAACCTTGACTTTGGCACCAACAAACATGAATATACCAGAATCTGAACTGTTACAATTCTTTTTTCAAGATCCCTGCTAGACAAACTGTACATATAAAAAAATAGCTTTAAAAAAAAGTGAAGTTTCCCTCAAAGTAAATGGAATCAATAGGCAGGAGAAATAAAGCTGGGTACGCGACCGAAGTATATGCAGCGTAATCACCAGTAGCTAGGTATTGTGTACAGGACACAGGACTAGTGCTTGGGTTCAGCAGCCAAACCTCAGCCTAAAATTATATCCTCTGTTATTTACCTGTGAGGCTGGGTTTAACTCGGCCACAAAGATGTTGGTTCTTGAGGGCTGCACTGATCACCAAGCTCAAGATTTTACAAAAATGGAAGAGTAGGCTTATCCTGAGAATAGAGCAGTGGTATTCAGACCTGTCTGAGTTAGCAGCCAAAGAAAGAATAGCTTATCACTGTAGAGAGCAAGTATATGAATTCAAAGGAATTTAGACCCCATTTCTAGATACACTGGGATGAAAACAAAGTTGAGATAGCTCAAAGAACACCAGACCTCCATTCCACTTAACCTCTTCTCATTTTCCTCCCCCCTATTCCTCTCCTTCCCTCCCCTCCCTATTCATGTAGGTCTTCTATTTTATTACTGTTGCCCCTCCAACCCAACACATTGCATCCATGCAGTATTGTCTGGCTTTGTATGGCCTGGCTTGCAGCCTTGATGAGCTGTAACACTGCATAATTCTGTTGGTGATCCTAGGAAGTATATGGAATTTGGAAACGTAGACAAGCTGTAAGTCATTTAATTTTTTTTGTACTTTTCATTGCTTGTTTCTTTATGAAAATCAATTAAAAAGAAATGCCATGGTTAATGTATGGCATTCAGCTGCACTCTCCAAAAATGCACTGACTGGAATTGCAATCACAACAATACAAACTGCTGTCCTGGTACAAATGCTGAGTGTGGGAAAGAAAAGATGCAGAGACATTTAAGAGTGGTTCCTGGGATTAATAATGGACATTGAGTCTTGTGCCACTACAGAAAATAGCTGACTGAAATCCAGCCCAGGACAGCAGTGAGGGACACTTATTACTTTTTGATGGAAGTTTAGTGGCTAGCATGAAGCATGCAAGTGGTCTTGGTCCAGTTCCCAGTAGTTAAGTATTCATATCACAAAAGTTACCACTATAATCAGCACCTTGTTAGACATCCTTGGGAGAAAGATCAAAGAATTAGTAGATGCAGATGCTGAACAAACTGTTCATCAACTCTGGCCATAGGCTGAGGCACATTGGCAGGACATCTAGAGAAGCATGCACTGCTGCTGCCCTTGACGTAACTGATCTGTAAGTAAAGAGGATTTCAGTTTCCAGGCCTGTCAAATAGGCATAGCCCGTTAACACTGAAGTCGCAAAATGATGCAAAAATGAAGACTAGTGTAATAGCATACTTTCTGTGCAGTCAGCAGCTGCAGAATTTGTTGCGCAGTCCAGCCAGTAGTGTAAAATCGTGCTCCAGAATCCTTTTTTTAAAAGGAGATATGCTTCTAGTCCTTGTAGTTACAAAGAAAACTTTAGGATTCTAAACCAAGTGTAAAGCAATGTAGTGCTGACTTTGAGTCTGCACACAGCCTGAAACTATAACTATTTGAACTTCTCCCATTCTTCTTACTGGATTATTAACTCTGAAATTTAAGGATGACTATTTAACAGTTAACAATTCCACTGCTGATCATTTTAGCAAAAAAAAACCCAAAAACAAACAAAAAAACCAGCTAAAGTGCATATCCAAAACCCAAAATGCCTCCCATTGCTTTCAAGGTACAAAAGGCAGTAGCTGATCCCTGTCCAGATGCCATTAACTATAGCTTCCTCCTGAGTAAACAAGAAATCTTTCAGTAGAATTTAGGTCCAGCTTGCATAGAACTACTGGAAGGAGTAGTAAGTATATATATAGTATAGTATATATATAGTAAATATAAAAGGAGTGCACAGCATTAGGGCTGATATTCACAGAATGTACAGATGATCACATCTCTCTCCGTGCTAATGTAAGAAGATTTCCTGCTTTGTCTAGTCTAATTCTAATCAACAGGCAGGACTTCCATCATATCTCCTGGGTGATACAGATTAATGAATCTCACTGTCAGGAGGTTAAGAACATAAGAATGGCCATACTGGGCCAGACCAAAGGTCCATCCAGCCCAGTACCCTGTCTACTGACAGTGGCCAATGCCAGGTGTCCCAGAGGGAGTGAACCTAACAGGTAATGATAGTGATCTCTCTCCTGCCATCCATCTCCACCCTCTGACAAACAGAGGCTAGGGACACCATTCCTTACCCATCCTGGCTAATAGCCATTAATGGACTTAACCTCCATGAATTTATCCAGTTCTCTTTTAAACCCTGTAAAAGTCCTAGCCTTCACAACCTCCTCAGGCAAGGAGTTCCACAGGTTGACTGTGCACTGAGTGAAGAACTTCCTTTTATTTGTTTTAAACCTGCTATACACTAATTTCATTTGGTGGCCCCTAGTTCTTATATTATGGGAACAAGTAAATAACTTTTCTTTATTCACTTTTTCCACACCACTCATGATTTTATATACCTCTATCATATCTCCCCTTAGTCTCCTCTTTTCCAAGCTGAAAAGTTCTAGCCTCTTTAATCTCTCCTCATATGGGACCCGTTCCAAACCCCTAATCATTTTAGTTGCCCTTTTCTGAACCTTTTCCAATGCCAGTATATCTTTTTTGAGATGAGACCCCATCTGTACGCAGTATTCAAGATCTTCAAGATCTGACTCCAAGATTAGCTCCTGATTAGCTGTAGCTAAATTAGTCCCCATCATATTGTATATATAGTTGGGGTTATTTTTTTCCAATGTGCATTACTTTACATTTATCTGCATTAAATTTCATTTGCCATTTTGTTGCCCAATTACTTAGTTTTGTTGCCCTGGTTATGCAGGTTTTCCCTGATACACAACCTAAACGTTCCTTGTTGAATTTAATCCCAATATTTCCAGTAATATTTGCTTCTTACTGTGCTAAATATAATTAATTTCTCTCTCTCACTGGTCTTTACACATTCCAAATCCCTACAAATTGCTGCGTCCCCCACATAGGGTCCTAAGATGTCCCATAGCTCAGCTAGCCATATTTCACTTAAATTTATCATCAATTCCTATTACTTTTTCTTTGGTTCACTTCATCATGACAATCTCCCACATCCACCCAAGCATTCAGTCTTTTGGTTCTTACTCAGAAAACCTCCCATTCATTTCTGAAAATACATCTTGATACTGTGGGGACATCCCATCTGTTAATTTAAAAGAGAGTCTGGTACACTTGCGTAGCAGTACCAACCTTGCACTCTCTTACTGTCTGGAACCCCAATTAGGGCTTATCTGCTCATGGACAACAGGGAAGTGCAGACATGTCAGATATCAGGCTGGCCAGATTGCAAATACACTGAAGAGCCTTGACAGCTCACTTGTGGTTTTTGAAAAACAGAAAGGTAAAGAGAAAAATATTGCAACAGCATGTACACTTTGCAAATGAAAAAGCACACATAAATCCCTTTATTATCTATTCTGGTGCCTATCTAGCAACATGCATCTGCAAATCAGGGATTTACATGAAGCCTTCAGGTAATGCATGTGCAAAGTAGGTGCACAATTATTATTTATAGTACAGTAGTGTCCAGAAGCCCCAACTGAAGCCCCCTATTATGTTAGAAATGTTACAAACACATAGTAAGACACATAGTCTCTGCCCTGAGGAGCTAACAGGATAAGTAGACAAGATGGTCAAAGTGTGGGAGGGGATATAGTAACAGAGATGTGAGGTGACTGGGCCAGGGTCACATAATAAGTAAGTGACAGAGTGAAGAATTAAATCCAGATCTCCTAAATCCCAGTCTAGTGCTCTATTTATTATACCACAAAATCACATCTAAATTATACTGAAAAAATCAGGTCCTGGGTATATTGTCTATTTTATTTCCAAATAAGAATTCATGTGCAGGTTTCTTTACTAAGGTTCTGACCCTGCAAAGGCTTTAGAAGATGTGTAACTTTATGTACTGAGAACTCCCATTGCAGTAAGTGGACTTACACACATGCATAAAGTTAAGCACGTGCATAAATCTTTGCAGGATTAGGGCTTTAGAGTGATATGTGTGGTTGAAAGAAAGGGGTAGGAAGACAGAAAATATAGATATGCATGGGCCTTTTCCTGAATCTGCCTTAGGAGGTTTCTATATGTTGAGTAAGTGTGAGTTGTTGGATTGTGGGTTTTTTTTCCCCTTTGCTTCAGCCAGGATACACTTATTGCTGAGCATGCCTTTTCTTTTTTTCTTTTTTTCCTTTCCAGCTGCAATTCCTGTCTGGCTAATTTGTTGTTTGGAAATGTTTTTGCATGACTGGGCAAGCAGCTAGGATGATTGTCCCCAGGAGCAATGCCTCTCTTCATCTCATCACATTACATAACTACTTATGTTCATAAAAGCTGTCTTCTTCTGCAGTGCGGATACCTCTCCCCCCAGGCCACTGCTCTTTCCACTGATGACAGCTTCTTACCATGTTTCCTTCTCTTCTCTGTTTAGATATGGGAATAAAGTCTTCCTTTTCCCTTCTAGCCTTTTTTTCATTTCAGATGGTAATCTGGCCTGGTTGGAAAATTTCTTTATAGAGCCTTCATTCATTTAGCAGTATTATTGTGGGTGTTTCTGTGTTAACTATTATGGATTATCGTTTGGAAGAGAAGGGTATTATGGGGATATGACTAGAGCAGTGAAGCTAATGAGCAATGACAGCACTGGGTCCAGCACTTACAATAATACATTAAAAATAATACTGTGTCCACCCTTCAAAACATCTAGCAAAAATATTTTAAAAATTCAGACTTTTTAAATTTTATTTTAGAAACTGTCAAGAAAAAAAGTCTGTATGCAGGGTTAATAAAACATAACATGCAAAAGTAGGAGGAGATGCTTATTCACACAGAAAACAGCGTTGGCCCAAACATGCTAGCAACTGAGCCATGAGACATTTGGCAATGCTGTCTCACAACTATATACAGACATTGAATAAATGGATTTAGCTGTTTGGTTTCAGGACATTTTAGCTACTAAATATTTGCTAATAACTCATACCTGGAAGAGATCACATTGCCAGTGGCATAAATCAAAGTCTCATTATAAAGAATATTTCCAATATGCTGCCCTTTATATTTAATCAAAATTCTTACCATACTTTCCTTGGACTAAATGTTGGCAATCAGCCACAGATCAGACACAGTCCAAAATTAAATTTAAAAATTTATTGGGCTACTAACTTCCTATTTAGAAGGGCATCGATGATGGACAGTGAGACCAGGGTAATGGCATATAGGGCTCTGCTGAACTCTATTTCTCTTCAACCAAGAGATGTGAAAGAGAAAACAGAGTTCATAGTCTCTACTACTCAAAGACTTTACTTCTAGCTTTAATGCGGTTCTCAGAAGAAAGGATGACCTTTGGAGATAAAAGTAGTTTGTATTAATTTTAACATATATACCTGGCTATACAGTGCTGATATAATCTGACCTATGTAAGTGGTAGAGGAGAGCAATACTCCTCCAGGCACACCCCGGGGATTGAATTGTGAGAGTAGTATGATTCCTTCCTTGCTACTTACTACTCCCCTGCAGCAAGTAATCTGCTATTGGCCCATAACAATAAGACATGACCACCTGCTCCCTGGTGAAGGGGGGCGGTGGGGAATAATGATGTTTCAGTCCTTGAGATCTACTGATGAAGAGTGCTATGTAAGGGTGAGGGTTGTCATCAATACCTGTCCACAAGAGCAACTGGACTGCACACCTACATGATAATTACAACGGCCTAAATGACCACTATCTTCTGTCAACAACATTTCTCTATCTGTTCAAAATGCTTGGCAAAACACTTTGTTAACCCAGAGTTAAGTTTGCCCAGCAATAGCAAGTGCCCTTCCAGTTCAGCAAACCTTGAGTTCAGCAAACCTCAAACTTGTGAAAACCAGGAAATTCCAAGTTAAGGTACACACTAATGCAACCTTAACTCTGCCCTCTTTGATGCACCCAATAAGCCCATAACACATACTTGCAACCCATAACACACACACACACACTGGGGTTGGGCATAGACGCTCACACACACACCCAGAGAGCCACAGTCCCCTAGATTGCCTCCTACCATAATCACAGCTCTTCCAAACAGCTCCAATTTATTCCTCCACCATCCAGTGCAGCAATATCTAACATGAATGCAGCTGGAATGCACTCAGATAATTTCCAATGACTATTGCCATCTCCATGCTGGAGGTGTGGGGAGGCAGGGTTATGGTTGTGTGGGTGTGTACCTTACCTCTCTATGTCCTGGTTTTCATAAGTTTGAGTTTTGCTGAACTTGACATTCTGGAGAGGAATGAGCTATCATTGGATAACCTAACTGTATTTAAATACTCTGTTATTTTGCCATTTCGTTATTTTTAGTCATGCCTGAACTGGACATGAGGGCCCTATTGTTTGACGTCAGATGACTGTTCTGGGGTACCAGTTGGTTAGATACCTAAAACACGCTTTCTCTTCTAATTCAGTCTCTAGAAATCTGATCCACGCACTAAATTGGATTCCTGTTCTAATCATTTTTCACCCTAAGTGATACACAAATATAATAGTTTAATGTCTGCTTATTTCTTTTGCCATTTGTCTACTACACATAAACTCCTAAATTGCTTTTTGCACTAGATGTGAACTTCTGCATCGTTTAACCTTCATTTTTCATTTGCACTTGCTTATTTACAGTTCTTCAGTTACGTTTTAGCATCCTTTTAATTTTCCCATTTATCAGAAATATGTCTTAAGCCTGTAAATGTTGTTTTTTAATAAATAATAGTACTATTAGCATCTCAGATTTAAATAAACTTCTTCATCTGAAAGGATTCCCAAATCATTTCATAAAGTATATGTACAGTATCACCTCACCAAGAGTGAAATGCAGAAACTACTATGGATAGAATCCCTAGATGTTTAACAATACATAGCAAAGCGAACTCAAAGTTTAGCACAGGAAGTGAGGATGAGCACTAAATCTAATAGCAACTGCAAGGTGAGCGTAGGTAAGAATGTAACTACCTATGTTGAAAACTGAACAGCACACTGGGGCTAATACCCCTAACTCTGGCAAACAGCGCAGAGAAATCTTTAATAACACAAGTGGTCAGGTTATTTGTTTTATAGCTCCTTCACTATTACTAGCTACATTGTCCCATAGTAATACTCTGGAATTCTGGTTCAATGTTGACAGAAGGAAGAATGCCACCTACTGAATCGCCAACACAACTTCCTGTTGCACCAGACATTTTCTCTGGAAATTTCGCATCCAAGTTCTGATCAGGTATAACTTCAGCTACAGCTGTTTAGCTTGACAGCTATGACCAGATCCCAGCCTGAGATAATCATAGGATTTCCAAAGCATTTCTGAACACAAAAGTATTTGCCAACTCATGCATGAAAGAGATATTTTGTTAACCATTCTAACTGTGAAGATTGCATCATTCCATTCACTGTATCAACTGCTATTCTCAAAGTCTTACATCCCATTACAGTGCTTCCTACCTAAGCTTCTTCCTGAGACTCCCATCTTTGCATGTTATAGCAATATGTGTGTTATAAATAGGGATCTTTATATACATTCTGCAATCTTACAGCCACAATATTTTCTGTGTAATTCGCCCCAGCCCAGAACCACTACTTTCTTTAAAAAAAAAAAAAAATTACGTTTTTAGTCCTTCTGATTGCAGAGAAAATCCTGAAAACACCAACTGGGTACAAGCTAATTCATTAATGCCTGTCTGAGTCTGCAGACAACCTGAAACAATAGCTCTGAGATGTGCAAACTGCCCCATTAATCTTGAACAGTGCCCATGAACTCCAGGACTCTGCAGCTGTGAAATCTGGCACTTTTACAAGATGCCACAGAATTCAGCATTTTTGCTGCAGTCAGGCAACTGTTTTGTTTTCTGTCGCTCTACACTACTGGGACCTTCCTGCTGCTGCCCCTTGTACCGTGCAAGGGAAACATAATTGGATGAGAGTGCATGCTTCCTGCACTGTTCACAGAGCTGTGGGCCCAGGAGACTGGGATATGAGTTAACTCCAGGCTTCCCTGAATCCTGACAGATGAAGGAGGTTCTCAGCCAAGCTGCCTGGACAATATTGTGAGAGCTAAGGCACAGAGTCCAAAGTCAAGTCACCTGAAGAGCATACTAAAACAAAACAAAACCCTTCATCCTTGAAAATAAATGAACAACAAAGTTTACGCTAATGAGTCTTATCTACTATGAGCTTTGTGTTTGTGTGGCGGGATGGGAGTGATGAATAAAAATAAGACCTACAAAATTAATGTTGCTGTGGATTTTGGGGTTTTGTCATGCAACTTGATTCATAGATTCCAAGACCAGGAGGGACCATTTTGATCATCTATGTCCTGTGAGCTTCAGGAAGTCAGACTGGAACACTCCCAAAATAATTTCTAGAGCATGTACTTTAGAAACAACTTCCAATCTTGATTAAAAACTTGCCAGTGATGGAGAATACCAACACAACTCTTGTGAAATTGTTCCAATAATTAATTACCCACACTTTTTCTTTTAGATGTTTTCTTTTTCTGATAGATTGAAGAGTCCATTATTAAGTATTTGTTACCCTATACGTTACAGTGGCACTGCTGTAATGTAGACACTTACTATAACAATGGAAGGGGGTCTTCCGTCACTGTAGTAAATCCACCTCTCTGAGAGACAGTAGCTAGATCAAAAGAAGAATCCTTCGGTCAGCCTAGGAGTGTACACAACAGGGCTTAGGTTGGCATAATTACATTGCATAGGGTATGACAATTTTACTATAAGGCATGCTTTCTAATCCTTTAATCATTCTCGTAGCTCTTCTCTGAACCCAGTTTCTCAACATCCTTCTAGAATTGTGGGCACCAGAACTGGACACTGTATTTCAGAAGTGGTCAAACACATGACAAATATAGAGGTAAAATAACCTCTGCACTCCTATTTGTGATTCCACTGTTTATGTACTCAAGAATTGCATTTGCTCTCTTGGGCACAGCATCAGACGGGGAGCCCATGTTCAGCTGATTATCCACTACAACCCCTTCATCTTTTCAGAGTCACTGCTTCCCAGGATAGAATCCACCATCCTGTAAGTATGGCTACATTCTTTGTTCCTAGGTGGATACATTTACATTTAGCCATATTAAAACACATGTTGTTTAATTGCACCCAGTTATAGAGGGAATCATAGAATATCAGAGTCGGAAGGGACCTCAGGTGATCAAATGATCCAGATTGATCTGAATCAGTGACCCTTCTGCTTCATTATTTATCACTCCCCCAATTTTTTGTCATCTGCAAACTTTATCAGTGATGGTTTTATGTTTTCTTCCAGGTCACTGATAAAAATGTTAAATAGCAAAGGTCCAAGAACCACTGCAAACAGACTCTATCAATGACAATTCCCCATTTACAATTACATTTTGTGACCTATCACCCCCCTGCAAACATACTCTATTAATGACAATTCACCATTTACAACTACATTTTGAGACCTATCACTTAGCCATTTTTGATCTATTTAATGTGTGCCATGTTAATTTGATATAATTTTAGTTTTTAATCAAAATATCGTGTGGTACCAAACCAAAAGTGTTACAGAAGCCTATGTTTATTACACCAACGCTATTACCTTATTCTACCAAACTTGCAATCTCATCAAATAAAGATATCACATTAATTTGACCAGATCTATTTTCCATAAACCCATGTTGATTTGCATTATTTACATTACCCTCTTGCAAGTCTTTATTAATCGAGTCGCCTGTCAACCACTCAGTTATCTTGTTCAAGATCGATGTCAGGCTGACAGGCCTATAATTACCTGGTCATCCAGTTTATCCTTTTTAAAAATTGGCACAACATCAGCTTTCTTCCAATCCTGTGGAACTTACCCAGTGCTCCAAGACTCATTGAAAATCAATATGAACAGTTCAGTGAAATCCTCAGCCACTGTTTTAAAACTCTGGGATGAAAGTTATTTGAACCTGCTGATTTAAAATTCTTGCTTTAATAGCTTCTGTTTAACATCCTCCAGAAATACTAGTGGAATGGAAGGAATGTTATCATCACCATATAATTAGACTATATCATATGTTTTTCCGCAAATAGAAATATTTATTGAATACTTCTGTATTATTATTGATAATGATAATTCTACCATTTCCATCTAGTAATGGACCAATACTATTGTCAAAATACTTTTTGCTCCTATTATATTCAAAAAAATTCTTATTGTCCTTAACTCTGCTGGCCAGAGATTTCTCTCTGTCTCTTTGCTTTCCTTATAAATTTTCTGCAATCCCTAATTTCTGATTTATGTTCATTACTATCTTTGTTTCCATTTGTTTTATATATATAATATGTATAATTGTAGATGGGTCTGATATAATTTTATATATATACACAATTTTTATCGCTGCCTTTTTTGTCCTCTAAACCAGTTTTTTAAACTAATAAGGTCCCATTGGGTTGGTTAACAGGAGGTGGCTTATGTTGAAAATCAGTATGGTTGGAAATCAGAATCTCGTGGTGCATACTAGATCTTCTGCTCTGTCTTCCATTGAAACGACATGCCTCATAATTGGCTTTGGATTCCACAGTCATGAATTCCAATGTATTAGAGCTATTTGGAACAATTGGAGAGTGGCTCAAATTGGAGAGACAGGGTGATCAAGGGATTCAAAAATTGGGCAGGGAATATGACTGTCTTGCTCACACAAGGTGGCTGAAGCTTTGGAGCACCCCAATGTTCAGAGGAAATCAGGGAGTGGATTTAAGGTTTTGGTAGCAATACTTCTAGAGATAGGGAGTATTAGCTAAATGTGTATCCAGATCTTATTTCAGATTCCAGCTGCCCAGTGGGGGTATTCACATCTGAAGTTTAGGTATAAAACAACCTCTAGAAAAAATGCTACCATAATGGCACACTACAGTTTGTGTTGCAGTGAATATTATGAACCTATATGTATACTATCTTCTTCCCTTACAGGACATATTATTATAGATCATTCACTTATGCTTTCAGTTAGTAAATATCCCTAGTGAGATAATATTATACCTCTAGGGCCACATATTCTTTCAGCATGATTTTGTGTGTGTCTTGACATCCTGACCTGGAAATCTTTTGTCTGACTATTTTCAGCTTTTCTGTCTTTCAATCTTAATTTTCTCTGCTCAGTGTTAGCCTGCACGTCACTACTTACAGCACTTCAGGCAGATCTTGCAACAATGTCGATGATACACAAAGGGGGTTTCAGCTGCTTCTCATTTGTTTTTAAATATACTGAAATGTTTTCCAGAGGCAACATCTATTGTGACTATGTAAAAATATGACTGTGTCCTCCCGGGAGCAAGACTGGCACAAACAATGAAATATCAGTTTTGAATTCTATAGCTTCTGTTATCTATAGATTATGTTACATTTTATTTGTATGCCAGTTATAATGTTAAGAACAACGAGGATTTGCCAGCTCCTATTCTATATTTTAAACATATTCGTCCTGTAATATTTGAACTCCCCAAAAGCCGGTAATTAGATTAGTTGGACTCCAAAGGTTTTATACATTAATGACTATATACTTACCACCTATTTTTAGATGTACAAAACAGCTTGAAATTAAAAACAGCAAAAACATATGGGACCATTTTGATCATCTATTTTGACGCTCAGTAGAACTCAGGCTGTAGAAGTTCTCCAAAATAATTCCTAGAACATGTCATTTAGAAAAACATCCAATCAATTTAAAAATTCTCAGTAATGGAGAATCCACCACAACCCTTGCTAAATTATTCCAATTAATTAATTACTCTCACTGTTAAAAATGTACACCTTATTTCCAGTCTAAATATGTCTAGCTTTAACTTCCAGGCACTGGATCCTGTTGTATCTTTTTCTATCAATTTCAAAAGCCCATTGTCAAATATCTATTCCTCAAGTAGGTACTTATAGACTGTAATCAAATCACCCCTTAACCTTCTCTTTGTTAAACTAAGTAAATTGACTTCTTTGAGTCTATCATTAGAACACGTGTTTTCTAATCCTTTAATCATTCTCCTGGCTCTTCTTTGAACCCATTAATCAACATTCTTCTTGAACTGTGGGCACCAGAACTGGACACAGTATTTCAGCAGTGGTCAAACCAGAGCCAAATACAGAGGTAAAATAACCTCTTTGCTTCTACTTGAGATTCCACTGTTTATGTATCTAAGAATTGTATTTGCTTTTTTTTGCCACAGCATCAGAGGGACCCCATATTCTGCTGATTATTCACAACAACCCCTTCATCTTTTTTCTGTCACTGCTTCCCAGGATAGAATCCCCTACCCTGTAAGTATTAGTTAAACTCTTTGTTCATAGATGTATATGTTTACATTTAGCAGCATTAAAAGGCATAGTGTTGGTTTGCATCCAGCTTACCAAACGATCCAGATGACTCTGAATCAATGGCTTATCTTCTTCATTATTTACCACACCCACAATTTTTTGTCATCTGCAAACTTTATCAGTAATGATTTTCTGTTTTCTTCCAGGTCATTGATAAAAATGTAAAATAATGAATGGTCAAGAACCAAACCCTTAGGATCCCACTGAAAACACACCTGTTTGATGACAATTAAACATTTAACAATTACAGATTGAGACCTAGTGGTTTTTAATCCATTTAAAGTGTGCCGTATTAATTTTATAACATTTTATATCAAAATGTTGCACAGTACCAAGTCAAACACCTTACTGTAGTCTAAGTATATTACGTTAACAGTATTACTTTTATCTACCAAACTTGTAACATGATATCCTTTTAATCAAAAAAGGACATCATGTTAATTCGACCTGATCTATTTTGCATAAATCCATGTTGATTTGCATTAGTTACATTACCCTCTTAGAATTCTTTATTAATCAAATCCTTTATTAGCCACTCCATTATCTTGCCATGGATCAATGTCAGGCTGACAGGCCTATAATTACCCAGTCATCCCAATTACCCTTTTTTAAAAAAAAATTGGCACATTAGCTTTCTTTCCAATCTTCTGGATCTTACCCAGTGTGCCAAGACTTATTGGAAATCACTATTAATGATCCAGTTCACTCCAAAAGAGCTCTTTTAAAACTCTGGGATGCAAGTTATGTGAGCCTGCTGATTTTAAAATTCTTACGTTAGTAGCTGCTGTTTAACATGCTCCAGAGATACCAGTGGAATGGAAAGTTTGTTATCATCATCACATGATGTGACTAGATCATTTGTTTTCCCCCCAAATATAGAACTGAAATATTTATAGAACACTTCTGCCTCTTTTGCATTATGATTGGTAATTCTACCATTTCCATCTTGTAAAGGACCAATAGTATTCTCAGGATACTTTTTGTTGCTAATGTATTTTTTTAAAAATCCTTTTTTTTTGTCTTTAACTCTGCTGGCCAGAGATTGCACTTTGTGTCCTTTTGCTTTCCTTATCAATTTTCTACAGTTCCTAACTTGTGATTTATATTCCTCATCATCAGCTTTCCCTTTCTTTATTTGTTATTTACATATTTTTATTATAGCTGCCTTCACTTCCCCTCTAAACCAGTTCAGGATTTATTTATTTTTAACCCATAATGGCCTTTTTCCTCAGTTGTGGCTTTTTGGGCATCTAATGGGATGTTCTTAAATTATTCCCAAGTATCATTAAATTATTCCCAAGTCATGATCACTTGCATCAAAGCTATCATTAATTTTTAGTTCTGTGATCAGTTCCTCTATCTGTTAAGATAAATGCTCCTTTTTCCATGAGCATTTGTAAATATTCAGTATTTCCTTAAAAATAACCAAATCAGCAAAATATTTAATCAAAGTTGGCTCAACATTCCCCCTCCTGCTCCTCCCCCCATAATCTGGGATATCAGCAAAAATGTTAGTGCAGAGTTCCATGATTAATCTGAGCTCGTTTCATTGAGTTTTATCATGTGGGGCAGTCACACGATTTCCTGACAGAGCTAACACCATGCACACAGGATGGTCAACAGAAATAATTTGGATATATTATTTTCAGCCCTGTACTGCAGGGAAGGAGTTATGCCCTCCAACAAATGCCGGAGAGGTGGAGTGGGTTTTGCATTCACCCAAGGCCACCAGTCCTAAAATGGGAAAACACCACATAGATGTTTGGAGGAGAAATGATTATTGTAAAGTGTTCATCAACTTGGTGGGGGAGAAAACATCAATTATCTCAACGTTCAGTGAATATTTTCCCCTACTTTGTTAGTATCCCTCACTTTTTTACCACAACTGGCTCTGTAAGCATAACCTGTACTTCTCAAGAAAGCTTATTGATTCTAAAAGCAGCATCAGTGATACTAGAAGTTATAAATCATTTTTATTATTATTATTAATTATTAACATTATCACCACAACAACTCTGTTCTGGACAGCCCACTGGACTGAAAGACATTACAAAACATCCCAGAGGTAAACCAAAGAGTCATGGGGTTTTCCAAAAGGAAACTTAGAACACAGTGTGAAGACTAGCTTATAATGTAAGGATGTAGGTGTGCCAGCAGAGAACCAAAAATCTGCTTCAATCCTTTCTGTGCCTTCATAGGGACAACAACATGCACATTTTGGAGCTTCTCAACACTAATGCCTAGTATTTGCTTACCTCTTTCCCTTTGTGTATCAAATGCTGAGTACATTTTCCAAGTATGTCATTAGTGCTGGGTGAAATTTTTCAGATGAAACATTTTTTTCACCCCAAAAATGCAGATATGGATTGATTGACACATTTAGTGAATTCGTGTTAAAAAAAAAAATCTGAAAAATTTGAAACCTTTTATTTCAACATTTTGAGAGCAAAATACTTCCATTTTTGGATTTGAAATTATTTTTTGTTTTCAATTTTACTTCAATTTTATTTTAATTTAAAAACAACAACCCTCAAATGAAAGAAAATGTTCTGTTTTGGGTTGAACAAAACAGGATTTTTTGTGTGTGTGGTTTGGCTGATGAGCCAGCTCTTTGCAAAGTTCTGTATATCATTGCTGTGGCCTCTATGTTCAAATGTGACAGCTATCATTCAATATATTACCACTTCCCTACCTTACACTCTTAATCACAGCTGAACATTTTTCATTTATAAGCAGCCACTGGATTTAAAATTATCTTTCCTCTTTCTCATTTATTATACTGCCTAATACAGCCTTAACTTTCAGAAGCCATCAGCAAGAGACAGAGAAGGGCAAACATTAAAAGAGAATGTATGAGCCACTGCAACAGTGTCAGTTAACCTTTGTGATTCCAGAACTCTCAAATTGAGGTAAAGGTATTCCACCATGCCTACTCAGAGAGGTACAGTACGGAAACACTCTGGCCCACTCTGGCCTTCCCAGTGTGCTCTGAACACGTTAGACCACAAGGGTGGCTGGGGGACTCATACAATACTGAACATAGTTGATCTTGCAAGTGAATGTGCCCCTTAAAAGGTTTAACATCGATAGTTGCACAGCTAGCTCAGAGGGAGGACTGCTCTGGTGTCCAACACGGCCAGGGAGATAGCAAAGTGCTGTCAGAAAAGTACTAAACTGGATGAGAGCTTAGTTGGGTTGGCTCAGAGACGCAACCCAAATCAGCAAAGTTTTTACATTGGCACCATTTCAGGTGGTGATTTGTACCAACTGTAAAGGCAGCGAAGGGAGCTGCATGCAGGGGACGTTCCAGCTAAAGGTGCTGAAGAGGAGGGTAGATTGTATGGGTAACAATTGAAATATATGAACAACAAAGGGTATAGATGGAGCTCCAGCATGCAATCCATAGGAGAAAAATCCAAGCAAGAAAAGTTTCTGAGAAGGCCTGTGTGCGCCTTGCCCTCTCCTCCCCTCCATTCGTCAAGGACCTTTTGCCTCTTGATGACTATTTGTCCATGGAGCATTTGGCTATAGTATACTGATTCTTGCTCTGCTCAGATGTGGGTTATCCCTCTACATGATTGCCTTTTGGCTTTCTGTCTAACCCCATTTGCTACGGGCACACTAAAGTGCAGAGCGAGAGGGATGCTTTAACATACACTTTCTATCATGGGGGTGAGAATAAGATGACTTAGTTTTGTTTTTAGGAGTGACCACAGCCATCCCACTGCTGAAGTGCACTGCTGAGCTCAGAGAGGCAGCTGACAGAGGCAGTGTGCCTGTTTTCCTGTAACTTTTTTCTTGGCACATTGTTTTGGCCCCTTTTGTGCCCTGAGTATCCACAGATGCACAAGGATAGTTGTGTGCAACATGTACCCCAAATTACCCCTAAAAGGGACTTTGGTGATGCTGTGTGCACACGCTGCAATGAGCAGCTTTTTAGACTTGTGAGCCGGCTGCTGCTTGTCCAAGGAAGAGCAAAAGGGTCACAAAAGGCAAGCAGGCAGGTGTCCCTGGTTAGTAGCCCTCAAGAAAAAGACATCACATATACCCATCCCCCAAAAGATGGAAGTATAAGGTAAGGAAGTATTGCACATGGACCAATGTAACAGGGTGCAGAGAATCAGGGATGCAGTGCTTGCCCAATACTGTTTTGTTTTTTTTTAAACAAGACTCACATGGAGTGGGCTGGGGAGGAAGTTTCTCCAATTGCGTTTTTTCCCATGAGGGCTCCCTCTGCTTCTACTTCCTCCATTTTACTCCTGTTTAAAAAAAGAAAATACTTTACTGCCACAGTTTCCAGCCTTCAGTGCTTTTGGGCACTGCGGAGCAAAAAACTGTCATTGAAAGTTATCAGTTGTTTGTTTTTTTTTCCCACCATTGTAGAGCTGGCTGACATTTTTCAACACTTGAAAAAAATGTTTATGAATTTTTAAAACTTTGACATTTCCCAAATTAAAAAAAAACTAATATTTTTCAAATACATCCATTTTTAAAAAATATTGACTTTTTTTTTAACCACCTCCATATTATTGAACAAACTGCTATGGTACCTGTGGGCTTAGTTCCAAGGTTTTCTGCTTCTCATGGGCCAGATCTAGCGACTCTTATTCACAAGTGAGTAGCACTTTAAACTCCAAGTTGTCTAATTGAAGCCAATCGCACCATTCATGTAGTAATGTGCTATTCACCTTAAGTGAGGTAATCAGACTCTAGCCTTGCATTAGCAACATGACAAATGGGCACAGGTTGGGAAATTTCATGTGAAGCAAAGGTAAAAAAATAGTTTGATTTACATTTATTAACAGAACAAATGGAAACATTTTTGCTCAAATAATCAACTCAAAGAGGACAATGGCAGCCATAGAATATTTTGCATCTCTTTTAATCAGCTTACATGATATTCATGCACTATATAGACAAAAATTATTCAGTTATCCTGCAGATTTTCGGTTGGGCAAACCCCTTAACATGCTGTACACATTACATCCAATATAAAAGGATGTTTGTAATATTATCTTGTTCTACAGATATTGGTGATGCAGTGCTATAGTTTGGTGATGCTGTGTGTGACTGATCAGATGCTGTGTGTGACAGAATATGGCTGATCATTTATAATAGTATTGATACCAATATTTTAAAGTTGCAATGAATCTTACAAGGTATGCTATGTAAGGTATCAGTGGAAAAGTTATAATTTGGTAAATATGATAACTAAGTTTATATGTATGTATCATCTTTGTATCATGAGTTATAAATATGTGTTGTGTATTTGAATCTCAAACTTATGCTATGTTTCTGGGTGACACCCCCAGACAGACTGGCACCAGCACTAATCACCTATACAATGAACAGAAGCCATGAGAGAAGCCATGGGCAATGTCTGTGAGTCAGCCGGACATGTAGGGACATGCTATGGACAGGGGACTCCAAATACTTTTTCATGCCCATGTGCTGTGAGCTTGTGTTTGGGACAAACAATGTACAAGCCACACGGCAAGAGATATAAAAAGGCAGCTGCATCACTTCCATTTTGTCTTCAATCCTGCTTCTCACCTCTGGAGTAACATCTCTACAAACTGAAGCTTTGAATAAAGGATTGATAGACCCGTCCAAGCTGTGGCTGCGACTTTACAATCCAGCAAACTCACCAGTGCTGCTAAGAACCTGATATATGTACTCTGAAGTTACGTGTATGTAACTGATTGTTTTGACCATTTAACAATGCTCTTCTTTCTTTTCTTTTCTTTTGTAGTAAAACCTTTAGTTTTAGATACTAAAGGATTGGCTGGCAGCGTGGTATTTTGGGTAAGATCCAAACTATTATTGATCTGGTAATGTGGCTGGCCCTTTGGGGATCAGAACTGCAACACGTTACATTTGAAAAGGGTCTAATATTTTTGGAGATCATAAGAACATTTTGTATAGTGAATAGTGTTTCACTTTACTGGACCAATTCGTTGATTGGGAGCCAGAGACTGGAATGCAATAAAGGGGTCTGTGTGATTTCCTTTTTCTAGCTTCTTAATACCCAGTGCGGGGGGGGGGGGGGGGGATCAGGAGCAGAGTTTTGTACTGATTGGTGAATCTAACTATATTGTTAACCACCAGAATCTTTTTTGCCTGACCTGGGCATTTTCATTGTGGGCTGCCCTAGGCACCTCGGGTCATACTGTGTATATCTTCTTTTAAATGAATGTAGGTAACTGAAAAAGTTTGAGATGTTGATTTTAAGAGCGACTCCATTATTAATAGCATTGATGCAAGACAGAACAATTATGTTGTTAAAAATGATAGCCCCACTACTTATCTCACTGGACTCTAGAAGGCAGGTATGTAAGAGACCTATTCACACATTTTTGCCTTTGTTAGCTAATACAAGTGGCATTCTGCAAGTAAGTTTGTAACACTAGGCAATTTCTCTTAACATTTTAATAGGACTGTGATAGTTTCTCAACTAGCAGAAACATTACCAGAAGCAGACAGACATAATTTGCCCTGACACTGTCGCCATCTGTTATTTGTTCAAACATTACTGCTGCCAGGGGGTTATGGGTTGATCTGTCAGACTTAAAGATGTCATCATTGCCACAAACAATTTCTAAGACAATATTTTTAAAAACTGTCACACTCAATATCTTTCCCGGATATAAAAAAATCTTTTGTTTATGATTCAGAACATGAGAAAATGGGAAATTTATTCAGAATTAATAGTTTGATGGGGTTTCATAAAAACAAACCAAAAAAACCCCAAAACACTTTTGATTCGCCAGATGGCTAATACATTTTTCTCAAAGTCAAGATTTAAAAATACAGACAGAATGCAATTCTCATTATATAGGATTTTTTTAAAATTGTAAGTGTATGGATAAAAATGACAGTGGTGATGTGAATACAGGATCTAATTACTTACCTCCTGTTTTCACTTGCGTATGCTCACAATGTTACAATTACTACATACATTTATGATTCATTCACCCACATTACGCAGGCACAGACACCCTTGCAGACATATTTGAAATATTCTAATGCCTGCATATACACATAATACATAGAACTTGCACTCATCCCAAAAGAGAATATCAAGACACTGGAGATCTGAAGGCAAGAATTATAAAACTTGTACATGAAGGGGTTGGAATTGTTTGGTTATGCCTGGAAGTGTTTGTGCTGGTGTGCATGCAATTTTGCACACCGAACAAATATAGAGTAGCGACCAGGTTGAAATTTGGGCTGTGATGTCAGAGTGCACATTTTCTATTCATTATAATCATGATTCAGTTTCTCTTAGATGTTGAATCCATTCTTCAGTGGAAAGACTTGAATGTATCAGGTATCAACAATTAGTTATTACATTCTGGGTCTGATTCACCATGGTGTTACGCGGGTTTTAGGCCAGTGTAATTCCACTGTCAGGCCTCTGTTCCTCACAGGTATGGGCCAAGCCTGCAAAGTTTGGCTTGTGATTTGAACTTTGTCATAGTGCAAAGTCTTTTTAAACTGTTACTTTGCTTCCCTCTCCCCCTTTAGCCATGGGCCTGTGGAGGAAAAAAATTTTCCACGACAGGCCCAACTTGCAAAAGTTGGATCTGGAACCAAACTCCCTTGAATTCCAAAGCAGTATTCCAGCTAGGGAATGTAAATAAATTCAATTTAATGGAAAATGGCTTTTACACACTTCCAGGGAATATTTAATTACAACCACTCTAATCAGACAAGATTACTTGTGTATCCCAAATGTATCAATCAGCATTCCTTATTGTAAGAAGCCTGATTGGTAAAAGCAGCACTAGCCTGAGGCTAGTTCACATTAACATCAGCAGTCAAGTGCCAAAAACAATTACTTAATCATTTAGATAATTCTTCATGGTCTTGCTGTGATTATGAATCTTGATACATTGCTCCATTAAAGAGGAGATGATAGAATGATCTCGTTCCCTTCCTAGCAATTTCAATGAATGGTTTGCAACCATTGGCTAGAGACTGCATTGTTATTATTATTGTCATTTACTTAGAGAAAGAAAGAAGTGTGGTCACTGAAGGGTATCTGATTAAAATGGTGACTTTTTATTGGTGACCACTTTAAATCTACAAAAAGAAAAAGAGGACTTGTGGCACTTTAGAGACTAACAAATTTATTTGAGCATAAGCTTTCATGCGCTACAAATCTCCCCGCTGTATTTTCCACTGAATGCATCCGATGAAGTGAGTTGTAGCTCACGAAGCTTATGCTCAAATAAATTTGTTAGTCTCTAAGGTGCCACAAGTCCTCCTTTTCTTTTTTGTGGATACAGACTAACACGGCTGCTACTCTGAAACTTGTCACTTTTAAATCTAAACGTTAAGGCTATTACTGAGCAGTCCCTAGCCAAGCAAAGCTCTCACTTACTTCAGTAACAGCACAGTCAGATATCAGGGGGTAGCCGTGTTAGACTGTATCCACAAAAACAGCAAGGAGTCTGGTGGCACCTTAAAGACTAACGGATTTATTTGGGCATAAGTTTTCATGGGTAAAAAACCACTTCTTCAGATGCATGGAGTGAAAATTACAGAGGCAGGCATTACATACTGACACATGAAGAGATGGGAATTCCTCACAAGTGAAGAACCAGTGTTGACAGGGCCAATGGATCAGGGTGGATGTAGTCCACTCCCAATAATTGATGAGGAGGTGTCAATTCCAGGAAAGGCCTACATCTGTAATTTTCACGCCATGCATCTGAAGAAGTGGTTTTTTTTACCCATGAAAGCTTATGCTCAAATAAATCAGTTAGTCTTTAAGGTGCCACATGACTCCTTGTTGTTTTTTAGCACAGTCAGAGTAAAGAATGGGTTGGTGCTGCAGTGTTCCAAAACCTTGTTATCCTACGTCTGGATAGGTTGTTGCTAAATTATCAGGTTTACTCTGTTTTATTCAAAGTGATTAAAGATCAGCATTGTAGTGATGAAGTGCCATGAGGAAACAGAGCGAAGAGGGTTTGTAATATTTGAGGGGCTGTCAATGTTATCATACAAAACCAGTTGCTCAATTAAAGATATTTTACATCTAGCATTTGGCACTATAATTAGGGAGATCACTTCTGTCAGTTGGGATAAACCTCAGAGCACTGAGAAGAAATTTACTTATTCTCTGTTTTTATCCCCTCTCATGCCCCATAACAGAGTGCCCATTAAAATGCATCCTACTTGTTCCTTCTCACCTCCCAACCCTCAGCATTCCTCACAGCCCCTCCACCCCCCGCAGACTGAGCCCAGGGGTCACTCTTGCTCTCAGCTGTCATATACTCTGTCTCTCCACTGCTTTCCTTTCTGACCCTTGCAGACATGTGCTCCCAACAGACTGACACTTGTACAGGTTAGAAATAGTGGAGAGAGACAGGTAAAATGGGGTGCACGTGCCAGGGATCAAGAAGATGTCCTAGCAGAAGGAAAGCAGAACAGATTAAGACTCCCTCTAAGAAAAAGCCCTGGCCCAACCTTCTAGCTTGCTCCCTACATGTCCTGTTTCCAAAACCTAAAAACTTTCAGTTTTTGAAGGGTTAAACTGCTGAATGGATTAATAAACAAGCAGTGCCCTCGCACAAAACCTGAAAAGAATATTCCAGTTGTTTTCCAGTGTGACTGCATGTGTCAGGGTTTGCACTGCAAAATGCACTTCCTCAGAAAAGTCAGTAGTTACTCATCCATCTCTTCTAGCAACATGTCATGCACTAGTTCACTGTCCTGCCACAGAGTGTATAATTCAGAAGCTGGTTTTCCACTGCCTGCTCCCTGAAATATATGGTTGAAAATAGTTTGAGATAAAAATTGTTCCACAGTTTTACCTTTTTATTTTAACCCCTTCATTCCACCAATAAAGAAAGCTGTGGTAATGCACCTCTGCCATCTGCCACTGTTGAACCTCTCCTTGATTCAATGGAAAAACCTCACACATGAGCCTTTTGCATACCCTACTTCCCTTGTAACACTTGTTCCTCTTTCCCAACCTGTTGGTCTCTCATAAGGTCCTACTGGCTCTCCTTAAGAGCCTTCTCCCTCTCTCCACATCCCTGCTCCCTGGCACTGAGATCAAACATGGTGTATCAAGTGATCAACCCTGCCTCAGACATGCTGTTAAAAGCAGACAGCAGGTCCTCTTATATCATGTCCAGATATTGTAGCCCCACTTCCTCCTGGGCTACTAATGTTTACAACATCTGAGAGGCCCCATGTGCCCTGAGCAGTGGCAGCTCCTAAGGATGCAAGATACTATACAGGACATGATCCAGTGCCATTGTGTCAAGGGCATTACTCCCAAAGAATTTATCCCTGCCGGACTTTCTAGCCATACTCCATGTGCATGATTATGTTTCAGCTTCTGGAAGTGTCGCCAGATAAGGCATAAACCACTGTTGCTCCTTCTGGAGCTGGTGGTGCTACTGGGACTAATCCTGCACCATATAAGTCAACGGGAGCTTTGCAGGATCACATCCAGAATGCCCTTCCTCTACGACATCTTATCCCTGTTTATACTCATTATATTGATTAGTTTGTTCTTCATCCTCTATCCTTTGCTTTTCCACCACCCAAATCCACCAAGAGATTTCCAGGATGGTCACATGAACATTTTCTATATGAGGATTTGTTTCCATGAACACTCACAGAAAATATTTCGTCAGATGAATTTTTGCAAAAGGCAACATTTAAGGTTTGTGAACATAAATGAAGATACCTCGGTTCAAGGGCCATGCACAAATTCATTACAAATGGTACAAGTAGTTGATTATCATTGCACAACAGTGACCATTATAATTGGTCAAAAACAAAGGTAGCAGCAATAACTTGCTTGAAAGGGAATGCAATGCACTGCAGTCCTCCTTGGCTGAAAGGCCAATAGCTGGAACGTGTAGGATCTCAACTTTGGATGGGGAGGGGAATACTCCCACAGAATGTTTCAGAGGCACTTCTCATCAAGCTGTCCAAAGTGGTCAGGAAGAAATGGAATCATTAACAAGCAACAACAGCAGCTTTAAGCAAAAGCAGAGCCCAAGGCACATTATGCATTTCATTGTCATTTAGCACATATATAACGTGCAAACACTACCTTGTGATGTAGACCAGTGGAAGGAATACATCATACTAAGGAAACATTTTCAGGACATCAATCGCTATTGTATTTGTAATTTGCTTTCATTAAGCACATGCTAATGGAAAACTGGTGACACCTGATTACTGGAAAACATCCATACTTAACTGACAGTATCTAACAGGCATCATGCTAATACTTTACTAATTGCTACTAAGTAGCATTAACCACTCAGTTCCCAGCAGCAGTCCACATCAATTAGTTCACACAAGTACTGATGGACCATATCCTTGTGATCACAGGGCTGAAGTTTTAGAAATGCACATGCAAAAATGCATGTGCACATTTGCGCAAATTCAGCTGAGGCACAAAAATACCCAGATACGTATACACAAGTCCTGGCTTGCACAAGAACAGAGCCCAACAATATTTGTTGGCAAGCATTAGACCTGGTCAAATACAAGTTGCTGACTTCATTATTCAATGGATTTTGCCATTTTTCATTTAATACTTTATTTCATGAATCAATTTTCTGATAACCAGTCAGCTCTAACAAGTTTTTTAATTGCTAAACAAACACCAATGTAATAGACAGTTTTAATGCCTCTTTCATTGTCACATGTTCTATATATATAAGAGTAAATGCCCATTTTATTTTTCCAAGAGTTACAGCTCCAAGAAAAGAGTATAATGGAGATGTTCAGAAAATCAGGCTCTTGTACCTTAGCTGTGTTATATCCTTCTTTTAAATATGATCTCATGGAGACAGCACTGTACTGCTTTGAATCACCAAAGCACACAATGGATGATGAGCATGTGAGCCATTAACAGGTATACATGTTACTAACGAATTCAGATATAGGTCTGACCCTAGGGAGTAAGATATCCATGTACACTTCTACTCCATTAGTCATTACTGGTGAGCCATGCATTGGTACTGGGTATGTGACACTTAAGCACATGTACTATGCAGTTATTTCCCCTCTTTCACAACATACATTGGAGCACTCTCCACACCTTTACATTAATGCCAATTGTTCAGTGTGTTTCAGCCATCTGTGTCCATTGCAGATTTGTTGCACTAATGATCTTTAGCTAATATTTCACTGGACATTTAGAGCCTGATCCAAAGCCCATTGAGTTTCTTTGACTTCAATAGGATTTATATCAGGCCCTTAGGGGACCAATCCAACTATCACTGAAGTCAGTGAGAGTTTTTCCATAGAGCTCAGTGGAGGCTGGATCAAGCCCTTAGTCCCTTTCTTGCAGGGTTTACAACATTGTATACTACTCAATTATCTCTTTCCTTTCATACGATGTATCACAATATTTCTGCAGTCACCCAATTCTCTCCACACTGGACCTAAAACATTGTATCAATTTCAGTGTGAACCAGTCCAGCTTGTATTCCAGTAAGCATGCATGGAGGGCCCAATTTTGCTTGCATTGAAGGCAATGGCAAAACATTGAGATAACACTTAAGAGCAGGATTTGTCCTAAACCTTTAATTGTTTTCTATAAGCAGAAGTTTCCAAGCTCACTGAAGACAAAACCCACCAACCTTAGCAATTATTTGTGATAAGCATAACCAAGCATAATTAGCAGCGAAACTCTTGGACACCATTTCCATCATGACAGGAAACAAGCCTGGAGATAGATTTCCCCCTTTAAATGTGAGTGCTATTGATCTTTTCTCCAGTTGTGTTACACATCATAAATGCTTTCCAACATGAAAATGAAGGCAAAGCTCTGCAACTTTTTTTAAAAAACTCTTCATAGGCATCTAGGCTTTAATTTGAGTGAAATGACATAATTTCAATGGATAACCTGTCTCAAATGCTCCACATATAATATACTTATTCGTACATCTTGGATCCAGGGAGCCAAGAAAAGCAACAGAAGTGATGAAAAGAAAAACAAAGGAAATAAAAACTCCAATCATTTTTTTTCATTAGCTGGGAAACAAAAAGATTTATGGGTTCTTCAGAGAAAATATGTGTTCCGAAGACTAGTTCCCCTCATGGTCTCTGACTGTGTCTTTGTTAAATAAGACAAAACTGTGTTCAGCCATCCACGTGTGACGTACTTAAAACCCATATTTAAAAAAAGAAACAAGGTGACCTCAGAGTGTCAGGAACTGGTGACTCAGAAATTTTAGAACCTTTTCAAATGTAATGTGTTGCAGTTCTAACAAGTTCCATTTTAAAAATAATTGACTACAGTGTTGGGCTCTTTATTTGCCTTTAATAATAATCAATGAAAACTCCAGGGTGGAGTTATACATATAAGGGAAACACAAGTTTATGTTTCATATCAGAATGGGTTAGTGAACTTGTCATGAGTTATCTCAGTTGCAACATATTGGGCCTAGCCCCATTGAAATCAAGAGGTATTAATAGAGTCAAATGATGTCCAGGGGTACTAATATCAAACAGCATGAAAATCCTTTCAGTGTTCTGGAGGGAAATTGTGCAAAATTTTGCCATGGGAATAAGTTATGTACATTACTTCTGGAAAGATATAATGCACTGTGTAAAAGAGTTTAAAAAAGTCAGTGCTACTGAAGGTAATGCTAAATTTGTCAGATCAGATCCTGGGCCCAACTATACCACTCTTGTGTTACTCTGGTCATGCTAAGGGGCCATTAAGCTACCCCTTAACTGGGAAATGCAGGATTACTGTGCCCTGAGGGAAAGCCTGTTGATCATAGAGCCAGCACAGCTAGCTCCACAACATCTCACTCACTGCCTCCCCTCCCACATAGCGAGGAAAGGGGCATGGGCCAGAATTCATGGTGTGCCATCAATCGTCGGCTATGTTAATAGCTTCTAGGGCTGCTACAATCCTATAAACTGCAGATGCCCTGAGGCTACTCCTTCAGATGCCCGTGGCCAAACAGATTCTTGGATCCCTTTTGGACAGAGGGATTGCAAAGGGAAAGAACAGCCAGCTGTTCTCCCTCCCTTGAGTCCTGCACACAACTGGGTTTAGCTGGATCCCAAGGATTGCTGCAGTGGAGTTTTCTGCACCCTTTGTTCCTACCACAGGTTTTTCTGTTGGAGGAGATGATATGGACTCATTGACTCCTAGATATTAAGGTCAGAAGGGACCATTATGATCATCTAGTCTGACCTCCTGCACAATGCAGGCCACCAAATCTCACCCACCCACTCCTGCAATAAACCTCTCACATATGTCTGAGCTATTGAAGTCCTCCAATCATGGTTTAAAGACTTCAGTGGACTGTTGAGAACAGACTGTTGAAAATGCGGGACTGAATATGCACAAAAGAAACTCCCATAAGGGCACTAGCTGTACATGTACGTATGGATGACATATGTAGGTGGTTAGTGGTGCAGTGATTTTGGCAGAGGAATTAAAATCTGTTGCTGAAGCAGTAGGAGAATGCAGCCCTAGAGCAAGCAGCTGGTCAGTTCCATTTGTGAAGCGCTTATTTTCTTCAGAGGCAGGCTCGCGACCTATGAAGAAGCAGGAAGGAGAGGAGAGATTGACATGTTTGGTTAGTTAGGCTGTAATGAGTTCATCGAAGGTATTAAAAACAAGGAAAGTGACTTTGAACTGCTCATAAAGAGAGCGGAGAGTCAGTACAGTAGTTTGAGGAAGAGTGTGATAAGACCATGTTTCTTTCTGTGTGAGAGGATGTCAGTGCATGTTGCATGTATAGAGACCAAAGACTCATAAAAGCCCATAAAAAAGGAAGCTGCAATGGTCAAGGTAAGAGAACATAGAGACATACACAATGATTTCATCAGAGGTGAAGTCAAGGCAACGGTTTACATGGACATTGTTGTGGAAGTGGTGCCCACGGGTTTTCAGACACACATCTGGGAGGATCAGGAAAGTATAATGTCAAGCTTAATGTCAAGTGAAGCGAAAAGTGAGGCCAAGTGGGGAGACAAAAGGGAAACAGTATGTCACTTAAAATATCCAATTTTGGCTATGACAAGAAAACTCCAACAGTCCTCTACTGTCTATGCACTGAGCTATGCTCCACCCACAAATAAACAGATACTTACTTCTATACTTCAAGTGCAAAGTAGAAAAGTTATTGACCTGTCTACTCCTGGATGGACTAAGGAAAGCCATTGTATAATGTTATTAAGACTTCCAAACACGTAGTTTCACATTTCCCTTCAAAGCCCATTTCCCTTTTCCATAGAAAATTTCCATGCATGCTTTGCTTTCCAGTACAGCTCCTACCAAGAGTTTAGATTTAATTTGGTCTGTAATAGATCAAGGATGGCTTCAAAGTATTGGCAAAGCCTACACTGATTAACCTGAAAACAAAATGTCACACTCCTTAAGTCATAATCTCAGTGCAGAGCTGTCTGTCACTGGCATAATTTAAACTCTCATTTAGTGTGACAGCACTTAGTCATAGTCTTGTTTAATTTACTCTCAATTAGACCATTGTATAATTAAATTCCACCAGAGCTACTGGATTATGTCACAGTTGACTAAATTAAAGAGTTTATGTTACCTTGTTTGTTCAGTAGCAGAAGAAAAATAATGTAAATAAATCTCTTCATTTCTACGTTATTAGAAATGAGTAAATAACCCTGGCACACATCAAAGCTTTCTCAGAAGAAGCACAACAAATTATTCTTCTTTCTTTGACTGTGATGCTTCAGTCATTTCACAAGGCTTGCTGACTCTTGTTTCATGTCCCCTCATTCATCATTTGCTTCTTTCTCATATTTCAGAATTTGATGTGGCATTTCAATAGAAAGGTAGGGTCTGTAGGTTAGTTAGTGATGTGCAGTTCAGCTGCTGGCCTTGGCCTATTTTGACTGTGATGAGGAAAGGAAGAGAGACTAGTAGTCAAATATGGAAAATAGCACCACTCTGTGATAAATCTCTCAGTTGGCTTTGTACATTCCCCCCTCCATTTTTATGTCAGTTCTTCATATTATTAACAGCCCTTTAAAACTAGTCCTTTTCACTACTACCCAGTAAGTACCAGGATCATTCTAATCACATGACTTTTTCAGTGTAAGGTGATGTGATTAGCCAAAAGACAATTTTATTTTTGCAAAATTACCAGAGTTTATAACTGTCACCCTTCTGCCAGGTGGAGCTGGCAGTGACCAGGGCCGGGTTCAATATCTAGAGGTTCCTTTTCAACACAGAACTGTCTCAAGCCTCCACCTAATAACCTGGGAAAATTACACACCACCCCTGGGTGCTTCTGAAAGGCAATACTTCCCCACTTGCAAGCACGGAGTCTGAGTGCTGAAAAGAAACTTTTAATGAAAGAAGAGAAGTCACCTGACAATAATTAAGGGAAATGCCACAGGCGGGATTCATAAACATGAAACAGTGAGCAGGACACCCACCCCAGAGTGCCTGGGGCAGAGTCTTCTACCTCATGTTCTGGAGTTCTACAAACAAAAGGTCTATTACTGTGCCCCGCCCCTCAGCTCCCTCACCAGACCCAGCTCACAGTGGCTGTCCTTGGTCAGTGAAGCTGGGCAGAAACACTTCCCCACCACAAGTGATTTCACCTCTCAAGTGAGCACTTCAACATAACAAAAGGCTCCTAATGAAGCCTATTTATCTCTGTCTTTGAACAGTGGGAGGAACAGATTAAACTAGGGGACCCTTAGGGAGAGTTCATACCTCCTGTGTGGGACACCTGCCTCCACCCTTTTTACTTTCACAGAGCTCTGGCATTCAAATCCCTGGTTTAATGAAGTTCTTTCAGCTGAGGGTGACCCCTCATTTGGGCCAGGTTAAGCACAGTTCTTCTCCCCTTTATTCATACAATAAAGACAACAATATTGATAACATTTCACTACCCCTGCATTCAGTACTAAAGCGATTTGTAACTCAACACTAGCCAAAGTTGATCACTTTGAGCAACACAGCTCTACCTGCTGGATTTCTTGGCAGAGTAGGTGTGTACATGTTAGTACAGTTTGCTTCTGAAGTCTCTCCCCCATCCCAACGAACTGTCAGGGGAGAGTTCATTCAGACCCAGCCTACATCACATTCTGGTTAATTTAGCATGAGATTCTGAATTAATCTCACATCATTACCAAATTTCCTGTAAACACAGAGACCAGTTTCATACTGTAAATTGGAAAAGCAAGCTGCATTTGAGCTGTTGTATGTGCAGCAGATTGTCTTGAAGCCCCCTTAAAGAAGTACATGTTAAAGGAACACATTTATTAAAAGAATTATGGCTGGAGTTTTTAAAAGAACCTAAGAAAGTTAAGTGCTCACTTTCATTGGTATTTGGGCACCCAGCTCTTGAAAATCTAAGCTGAGATTTTCAATACACCTGCACTCTAACTATATGCAGAAATGCACTGAGTTTCTGATTTTCAAACCAGACCTCAGACAAAGCAGGAACAATTGGTACCAGCAATGAATTGTGCCAACAGTTTTGCACCCACAATAAATTGCCAGGAGGAAGCATGAATGAACTGTAGGTACAGAACTGTGCCTGGAGCAAAGGAGGCTCTTGAACATAAATACCAGATAAAGGAATTTAACTGTTAAAAGAATAATGTTTGGCTCACCAAAAGACAAAATATAATATACCTGCTGAGAAGATCAGATACATTATGGAGTATGACACCTGTGGCATAATTAATTTGGAAGAGGCAGATTTCAGACGTGCCAAAGAGAATCCCATCTTCAGTGTAGATAGACCAATGAGTTTGTTCTGATGATGTAACGCCCCTGACTTGTGTGACTCGTTGAGTATTTTCATGTCCAGATGGAGAATTTGGAGGTTGAAGTTTAATGTAAAAACCATAGAAGTTTTTCCCCATCTCATGCTCTTCAGTTCAACTGTTAATTGAACCCAATTGCTTTGACCTATATTTTCAAGCAGCTGTATATCTAAGTGAACATATAGCCAATTAAGGTGCATAAATTCCTAATATGCACATGCAAATGGAGGTTGCACATACATAACCCTAACTCCTTCCATGCAGCCCTGATTTTTGCATGCTTGCTGTGAGATTCACATGCCTATTTCAAGTATATAGACGTATAATCATGCACCACTTTGAAAATATAACCCGTTTTCGAAATCATCCCTGGACTGCTGGCCTGATCTTGTTCCCAATGAAGTGAATGGTAAAATATCCATCAATGTTTATGGAGACAAGATTGAGACCTTCCTTTTGGTCACTACAATTAAAACATAAGGCTCCTTCCTCACACAACGGTTGAAATCAATGGGAATTCTTGAGGTAGGAAGGATTGCAGGATTGGAACCTAAATGACCACCTTTCTGTGTACCAGACTGAAACTATACTGAACTTTTATAAATGAGCTCTCTTAAATGAAGAGGCCTGTTGGAAGAATTATACCCTAAATGAGTATTAGTGCATTATCATAGCCAGTTCCCTAAAATATAGTCTTATTGCGGAAGCTAATCCACTTATCACTTACTATCCTTATTTTGCTACTTTAAAATATCTCTTATATGAAAGTGACCCCTGTTTTATTTTCCACTTTATCATAGTATGAGCTTATGGCACAAGGGCCAGCTTAAGTCATAACCATTTCTTTTTATTACTTGTTATTGATGTGAGCACTGGATCAGATGAAAAGGCACATCTCAGAGTATCAGAAGGATTAGTGTTGGGAAAATACAATATGCCTTGCTTGAGGACAATCTGATATCATTTGTATTTGATAGCTTTGTTAATTTGGTTTTAAAATTACGACAACGTCTACCTGTTAAGTCAATTTCATTTTGAACCAGTTCTTTGCTAAAACTCACAACTGAAGACATTTACAGCAAGGAGAAATCAGTTTCACACACAATTATTTTCAATTTGAATAACTTTCCTGGTTTACAGAGTACTTTAAACAGTGGCAAAGGTACTAAGTACCATGATATGGTGTATAAAATCTGTGACTTCAGCCAGAAAACCTTCCTTTTTTGTTTCTTAATAATTTGATAACTCTAAATTACTATTAATTGTTACTTGTACTTATTTCACAAGCATAGCATGAATATTGGAGCCAAAAGGGATGGCTGGAAGACTAAGGCTATGTCTATACTGCAAATTACTTCGGTATAATTTACATTGCTCAGGGTGTGAATAATCCACACCCCCTAAGTGACGTAAATTATGCCGGTGTAGACAGTGCTATGTCAGTGGGAGAGTTTCTCCTACCAACATAGCTACTGGCTCTCACAGAGGCAGGAGTAATTAAGCCAACGGGAGAGCTCTTTCCGATCAGCTTATAGCGTCTTCACCAGAAGCGGTCCAGCTACACCACTATAAACGATGTAAGGTAGACATAGCCTAAGGTGAAGGTTGACAAAATCCTACACCCCCCGCCATCGCAGATTTGAATTCCAGCTGAGAACTTCAACCCTCTGAAGTATAGAAAAGAGAACAAAGAACCATGCATTTTGCAGTGTGGTCACCCTTTTGGTGAGATCTCAATAGCTATTGGCCTGTCTATTTTGCATGGGCATCAAAGACCTTATTCTCTCTAGAGCAAGGGTGAGGTATATGTGGGGAGCCAGAATGAGGAAGAATGTGCTGCAGCTACTCATGCTGTATGGACCTGAGTCTCAGCTGTCTTGATCCTTGTGTCCTCATTTACTCCTGCTCAAGTGAATATGAAGTGGGTGTAAAGCACCTACCAGAATAGAATGGGAGCATATTACACCCATTTGGCACTCATTTTCACACTGATGTCGATTACTATCCATGATGCAAAGCAGTGGAATATCAGACCTGATCTATCCACACATTTTGTACCATTATAACTATTTCAGTTAGGGTATGATTTTTTTTTTTTATAAACCAAAATAGTTATACCAGGACGACCCCTAGTATGGGCACAGAGATACTATTATAAAGGTGCCGTATGCTGGTATTCCCCTTCTCATCTGAGAATAGCTATACCAGCAAAAGGCATCTTTATCCTGATGTAACTGCACCCTCACTAGGGCTGTGGTACAGTTTTAATCACACTCACATAGTTAAAGTGCTACAGCTTTTGTGTTTAGACAAGCCCCTTCCATGTCTATGTGTCCTGTGAATAACTAGAATAGAGGAATTTATTTTCCAAGACTATCCATCTTCTCGCATCTTTCAGAATTGACTTATTAAAAATATAGTTAAATGATTAAGACAGTTTAATTTACACCACTATCTCAAACTACAGACATTTCATATATCTAGCTGAATACTATTCTCAAAAGCAAATAACTCGCCCGTGAAAGAGGTATCAGATCATTGAGCATTTACCATTCAAAACAGATAAAATAAATCACAGATCTTGGGGACCTTAACATTCCAGTCTATGGAATTCCAGACACTATGGGTACTAATGCTTATACTCTCTTGAAGCAGTTTTACTCAGTACAGTCTGAGGATGACTCTGATCTGTAATGGGTGCATATGCTGGATTTGTTAACAAAAAGCTGATCAAAACAAGTGCCAGGCTGATTGTACTTGTACAATACAACCCATGAGTAGGAATCCTTCGCCCTAACAACCCCTGAAGATATCTCTTAACTGTTGTACATTGAGTTTCCCTCTCCATCTTAAAATCACTCACATCAATCCCCCTGTAAGCAGGTTTCACAACCATGTTAATCTAGAACTGTGATCTCTACCATACAGTTTGGTAACAGTGTATAATCAACTGTTCATAAAGAGTTAGCAGTTTTAAATACCACCCAGAAGGGGACAGATACCCCATCACAACCCCACATGTTCAAAAACTGAATCTGAAATTGCATAATGTTATCCACCAAGTACAAATTTCTTACAGCAAGAACTATTTCATTCTGCCACTAACTGGAGACAGTACGAATTTACTAAGCTATTCACCACTCAGACCAGAAAGCCCACGAGAACTTTCGCCTCAGTATGTGCAAATAACTTGTTCTCTGCGGCTTGCAAAACCGATCCATGAGATTTAAAAGCTGTTTTGTGTGTGTGACACCTTTTGGTTAGGCTGTTTTCCTTCATGCTTATTCTTTTTCAGCCCATTTGTGCCCAAGGATACCAGCTCATAGGCACAATTTTGCAATTGTTGTAGATAAAAAGGCATAATTATACATCAGATCCTCAGCTAGTACAGGTGCATCTTCGATGACTTCATGTTCCAGTGTCCTACCGGGTTATAAGGTTATAAGGCTGATATTTTTCAAAGGTGTTTAGGTGCCTAAGTCATGTTGAAATAGCTTTAAAAAGATGGGCCTATGTGACTTATGCCCACAAGTTTCATTGAAAGTCAATGGGACTTGTGCTCCGAAATCACCCAGACAATTTTCAACATTCCATCTGAAATCCAGGATGCTTGTTTGTACTGGTGTTACTTGTTTCAAATGGTGTTACTTGGTGTTTGCGCTGTTGTTACTTGTTTCAAATCACCCCTGCATCGTCAGCATCTGATCTCTACCACCAACTGCCATGGCTTCAGGTATGTCTACACTGCAATACAAGACCTGGGGCACTGAGTCTCAGAGTCCAGGACAATTGACTTGGGCTTGCAGAGGTCAGGCTGTGGGACTAAAATTAGCAGTGTATACATTCAGGCTTGGGCTGGAGCCTGGGCTCTGAGACCTCCCCACCCCCCATTACTGTGTTTCAGAGCCCAGGCGTCAGCCTGAGCCCAAATGTCTATGCTCAGTGTCACAGGTTTTACTTTGCAATGTACACATACCCCCCCTTCCTCTGTGGACACTCTTTCCAAGAGAAAAGCCTCTACCTGCACTCCTACTGGAGTGAAATCTCATCCTTCATCCTTACTTTAGACTGGATCATGCCATCAAGGAGGAGAATATCGAAACAGGTAAACTAAGATGAATACGATATTCATAAAAAATAATACAGATAACTTCCTCATTTTCCTTACCTTATCTTTCAGGAACGTATGGCTTTTTACTATAATTAATTAGGCTATACAACATGACTGTGAGGTAGTTAAGTATTGTAATCATTTTACAGATGGGGGAAACTGAGGCAGAGTGCCATGAAATGATCAAAGATTCTATAGGAAGCATAGGCAGCACAAGTAGTCATAAATCCTGATTACCTGTACCATGTAATCATGTATCTTCTCAGATATTTAATGCTTTCAGCCATCTCCACCTCAAACCTCACAATAACAAAATTTGTCTCCAGTACCTCAGTAGTTCTCATGACATACTGTACAGAGGCATCAATCTATAAAAGACAGATGAGTAGATTAAACTGTATTCCTTATTGTTTGCATTGCACTTCTCTGAAGACAAAGATTTGGAATTGCTGCTCTAGAACTTAGTAGTATTATTTAAAGATATAACAATGTTAATTCTCATCCAGGCTCTAAACTTGTGCCTCAGTTACTGAAACATCCTTTCCTGTGGCTTTGACAAAGAAAACCTTGCCCCGTTCATATCCATTAAGAAGTCTGCTGCATTGTTCTTCCAGTCTGTCACTTTGACTATGTCACCCCTCTCTTTTCATACCTCCACTGGCTCCCTCACCTCAATAGAGTCAGACGTAAGCTACTTGTCTTCACCTCTGAGGCCCTTCAAGACCTCTACTCATCTCTCCTGATCACCTTTCATTCAGTATTGAAAGGCCAACTCCCATCTCCAACTATCATGTAGACTAATATCAACTCACTGTTTCCCAGTCGGTCAGTCTGTCTGCATCCATCTGCTGCCTCTTGTCTTATGCATAAATTGTAAGATCTTTGGGGCAGGGACCATCTATTTGTTCTGTGTTTGTAGACAGCCTAGCACAATAAGTCTTGGTTCATGGCTGGGGCTCCTAGGTACCATGAAATACTAATAATCAATAGTAACAACCACCTCCACAAATTTCAATTTTGCTAACTACATTCTATTTAAAATTTCCTGTGTAGTTTCAAATGCATACACTATTCTGTATCTTTCCCCCAAAAGTGATGCACTATGTTGCTAAGCTTTGTTAAATAGCTGCTGAATCCCTTTCTAGTGGTGGTCACATTCTTAGAGTGTATGAAGTAGGTATTATATTAAGAGAGTATATGGTTTAAGATCTTCAAGAGGATACTAATCAGTATAAACACAAGGTACCTTTTAAAATTTATAATAACCAATGTAATGGTTTTCACTGGAAATTACAATATTAACACCAATGAGTGTATACATTTTTGAGGTCTATATGAACTACTTCCAAGATGTGAAGATTTTCTTTATTGTGATGGAACACTATCTGTGGCAGACAAAAGTCACCCTGATTAAATCAACTGCTGTCTTCGTGCCTGGCCTGACAATTCCATTACCAACACAGTTTACTTGAGATACATTCATCAGATATTCACATAAGACAACTGTATAGGACTTAACTCGATTATGACATATTGGACCCTGTTAAATGGAGATTTAGAGAGACTAACCTGAGTAACTCTTATCTTAAAGTGATATGAAGGGAGGATAGGAAAAAAAATTTGAATGGAATTCCTTTGCATTACTTTCAGGTTGGTGTATTTATTAGTAATAAATATGTGTCCATGACTGACCTTGGGTTTTACATGGAAATAAGCCCATAGACTGAAATGGCTGCATAGAGACATTGTAAGGATCATAGCAGTTAGAAGGAAAAGAGTTACCAAAATGTACTTCTGAGATGACATTGTATCATCTCAAAATGACTATCTTGGCCTGAAAAAGATCATTTGCAGAAATATCTTATTAGAAAAAGTGATGCTTTCAGAATGATTACACCATCAGAATGGCAGAATTAAATCCTATTGCTGGTGGGGAAAGCCATTTGGGGGACATTCTTCCCTTGAAGAGCGTTATTGTTTTGCTTTCCAAACTTGTTTTAAGACTGTTTTTATTAACCTGAAATTGCTGTGCTTGGCTGTACTTCAATTGCTTTGGAACGGTGCTTCACATTTTTTTTTTATAACAGCAAAAGAGAGAGAATTCATAGTTATACAGCTAGATTCTGACTTTAGGCATGGCTCTGAGCAGTGGATGGTGCATAAGCTGCACTGGCCCAGGAGTCATTATGACTCAGAGACATGTCTAAGTCACCGTTCCTCACCTGCTTCCTCCTTGCTGCATGGGGACAGTAATTTCCTGCTGGCCCTTACCAGCAGTAAATAATTATCCTCCCTGCACTAGCTGAACTGCTCTGACCAGTGAGTAAGGAACATGGCACCAAGACCTCCATTTCCTTCTCACCTGCCCCACACCCAGGGAGGAAGTAAGCAGAGATGTAGCCACATCACTCCTATGTGCATGGACCCAAGCTGCAGGTAATCCTTATAGGAGAACTAGGGAGTATAAAGTTGCATAGTCCAAGAAATAATGCAACAATAGAAAATAGATATGAAAAGACTTTTTTGGTCATCTAGTTCATCCGAGGCATCTATCTAATCTATCTATTTATCTATCTATCAAGAGTCTGGTGCATTCCTGGGACTTACTCTACCTTATCTTATTCTTATGCTATAATGATTTTTCTTTTGTGTTATTGTTACTTTTTTTTTATTTATCCCGTTTGCTCTGTGACTTATTCTTAGTAACGAATTATGGCAAAATAAAGTTGTGTGCTGGCTGCATCTACCTTTTCTCCATTTTCCAGGTTACTAGAGAGCTATACATTTTATAAGAGCAGAGGTTACTTGTTTTAAAAATGAAAATCGGTGTTTCTTCACACTAGAATGCAATAAATGCGAGGTGTGCAGCTCTAGGGCAAATCATGGGCCAGGTCAATCCACCAACTGTTGACCAGAAATCTCCATCCATAGCACTGGAGACTTCTGTTTAAAAATTGGTGGTTGAGGTTGGCCGAGAGTGCTGAAGGAATTGGCGGCTGTGATTGCAGAGCCATTGGCCATTATCTTTGAAAACTCGTGGCGAACGGGGGAAGTCCCGGATGACTGGAAAAAGGCTAATGTAGTGCCAATCTTTAAAAAAGGGAAGAAGGAGGATCCTGGGAACTACAGGCAGTCAGCCTCACCTCAGTCCCTGGAAAAATCATGGAGCAGGTCCTCAAAGAATCAATCCTGAAGCACTTGCATGAGAGGAAAGTGATCAGGAAGAGCCAGCATGGATTCACCAAGGGAAGGTCATGCCTGACTAATCTAATCGCCTTTTATGATGAGATTACTGGTTCTGTGGATGAAGGGAAAGCAGTGGATGTATTGTTTCTTGACTTTAGCAAAGCTTTTGACACGGTCTCCCACAGTATTCTTGTCAGCAAGTTAAGGAAGTATGGGCTGGATGAATGCACTATAAGGTGGGTAGAAAGCTGGCTAGACTGTCGGGCTCAACGGGTAGTGATCAATGGCTCCATGTCTAGTTGGCAGCCGGTGTCAAGTGGAGTGCCCCAGGGGTCGGTCCTGGGGCCGGTTTTGTTCAATATCTTCATAAATGATCTGGAGGATGGTGTAGATTGCACTCTCAGCAAATTTGCGGATGATACTAAACTGGGAGGAGTGGTAGATACGCTGGAGGGGAGGGATAGGATACAGAGGGACCTAGACAAATTGGAGGATTGGGCCAAAAGAAATCTGATGAGGTTCAATAAGGATAAGTGCAGGGTCCTGCACTTAGGACGGAAGAATCCAATGCACCGCTACAGACTAGGGACCGAATGGCTAGGCAGCAGTTCTGCGGAAAAGGACCTAGGGGTGACAGTGGACGAGAAGCTGGATATGAGTCAGCAGTGTGCCCTTGTTGCCAAGAAGGCCAATGGCATTTTGGGATGAATAAGTAGGGGCATAGCGAGCAGATCGAGGGACATGATCATTCCCCTCTATTTGACATTGGTGAGGCCTCATCTGGAGTACTGTGTCCAGTTTTGTGCCCCACACTACAAGAAGGATGCGGATAAATTGGAGAGAGTCCAGCGAAGGGCAACAAAAATGATTAGGGGTCTAGAACACATGACTTATGAGGAGAGGCTGAGGGAGCTGGGATTGTTTAGTCTGCAGAAGAGAAGAATGAGGGGGGATTTGATAGCTGCTTTCAACTACCTGAAAGGGGGTTCCAAAGAGGATGGCTCTAGACTGTTCTCAATGGTAGCAGATGACAGAACGAGGAGTAATGGTCTCAAGTTGCAGTGGGGGAGGTTTAGATTGGATATTAGGAAAAACTTTTTCACTATGAGGGTGGTGAAACACTGGAATGCGTTACCCAGGGAGGTGGTAGAATCTCCTTCCTTAGAGGTTTTTAAGGTCAGGCTTGACAAAGCCCTGGCTGGGATGATTTAACTGGGAATTGGTCCTGCTTTGAGCAGGGGGTTGGACTAGATGACCTTCTGGGGTCCCTTCCAACCCTGATATTCTATGATTCTATGATTCTATGAACCTTTGTTTAGTAATGTGATACAACACACATATAGTACTGTAAAATTATACATTATTATGAAAATGTGTTGTAGCTTTTGTAGATTAAGAACACCTCAAGTAGGGATGTAACACAGAGAAATGAAAAGAGCAGAGGAGAAGAAAAAAGGAAGTGGAAAAAAAAGAAATACCACATTTTTTAAGAACTACAGTATAGTACAGGCCACCCACAGCTAGTGTAAACTGGCATAGCTCCACTGAAGCCATTGAAACTGGTCCACACCAGATAAGGATCTAGCTCAGTGATACTCAGACTTTAGCGGTTCAGGAGCCAAATTAGTGATCAACATTATCCAAAAGAGCCAAGGTAGTGTGAATTCATTGTTTCATTTACTAGAGTACTATATATTCCTATTTAATCAGAATGACAGGGAAATATTTAGTTTTTTATATATAAAATATATAAAAAATATATAAATAAAAATAAATATATATATAATTTCTCTCCGCAAAATGACTGGCCAAGTATTATTATTTTATCAACTACAATTGGTTAATAACATAGTAAAAGTATCCTGATTGGTCAATAACTTAGATTGGTTAATCATTAAATTACGCAGCATTTTAATATCATGTGCTGCAAAGAGCTGCAGGAGACACAATAAAGAGCCATTAGCATCTTGAGCTTCAGTCTGAGTATCACTGATCTAGCTCAATATTTTTTTTAAATGGGAGATTGCATTCCATTATACATTAATAAAGTAGCAGTCCATTATACCTCATCACTCCTTTAACACCACAATATCCATGTTCTTAATGCTATGACATAAAAGGCTAATGGCTTTTTACTAAAAATTTAAGCTGTTCAAATCACATATTACTACCCAGTTAAAACTAAATAGGTTAATTATAATAATTAATATTACCTTAAATAGAAAAGAGATTCATAACTGACCAACTAAAACTATTGCCATCTATCATAAAATCTTTATGTATACATACACACACACAATTTTATGGAAGATGGTGTCAGATATAAAGTTCACCCAGTCAGGGTTTGGATATCTATTATATACAGTGTAGGCCCTGATCCTTCAATCAGATCTGCATGACAGACATTTGTACCTGTACAGAGACCTGCTGACTATACTGCTGCTCCATATAAGTGCTAAGGATCACAAGAGCAAGTCCCATTTGGGGATCAGGCCCATTAGTTTTCTGTCTCAAGATAAGTGCTAGAGTATTAATATGATTATAGGGCTTGATCTCTCAAGCTTCTGAGCCTCTGGTCCCAATCCAGCAGAGCACTGAAGCATATGTTTGACTTTATGCATACAAATAGACTGATTGAAGCCAAGGGCATATTAATATTTTTTTTATTGTATGTATGGTCCTGTGTGTAAGCCATTGGGTGGGGATTCAAGAGGACTGTGTTCTGTTCATAGCTCTGCCATATACTTTCTTTGTAAAGTCACTTGATCTCTCTGTGCCTCAGTTCCCTTCTTATGAAGTAATGATGATGATCCTTCCTTTCTCCCACTCTGTGTCTGTCTTGTCTATTTAAACCATAAGCTCTTCAGAACAGGGTCTGCCTCTTGCTCTGTAATCGTACAGTGCCGAGCAGATTGGGGTGGGGGCTGATCTCGATGTAGACCTCAAGCACAGTTGTAATATAAATTAACAACAACCATTTCTGTCTTGCATATGTAAGTATAGTGGGAGTCTTAATGAACGGAATTATAAAAACAAATACTTATTGTATATGCAAAGAGGAGCAAAGGAGCAGCAGAGGTTGTAACATTGAGGAACCTGGGACACTGTCCTGCTTTGAAAAAAAACAGGAAAATAAAATCAGAGGAAGGGAAATGTACTTTCATCCTATTTGATGCACTACACACACTTGTTAGGTGATAATAATAAGAATGACTTAGGTGAAGGCCAGTGCTTGGGTGTCTGAGACAACACAGTGTACATCCCAGTGAGCATCTTTAAGAGCTAGATCCAACACCTATTGAAGTCAATAGATTCCTATGGACTCCAACTGTTTCTGGACTGGGGACCTGGAGCAGAAGCAGCAGGATTTCACTGAACAGAACTGGCAGGCACAGCAGAGCCACTAAGGGGCAATTTCTGAAGTGTCCTCAAGTAACAAACACATTATTATTATCATTACCTATATTATGGAAATGCCCAAAGGTCCCTGTGAGGACCAGGACCTGAAGGTGTTACTGTACAAACACTGTGGTAGCTGACATCATTGCCCTAGCACACTGTTTAAGAAGATGGACAACATACAGGGGACAGGGATTAGTGTAGGCATTTTATGTACACAGATAGATATTAAGTCTGGTCAAAAGTTTTCCATTGAAGGTTGTTTTTGATAGAAAATTGGAATTTGGATGAAACAAAAAAAATGTCCAGAATATCTGATTTCCTAGAAAAGTTTTGAACTTTCCATCAGCAAACCAAACATCCTATAGCCAAAAAAAAAAATCCAGCTTTCATTTTTTTAACCAAAACGTCAACATTTTCAGCAGAAAAAAACTTTCCAACCAGTTCTAATAGATACAGATGTATGTGATTACTACATACACATACATAAGTGAATAAGGATCAGCTTCCCCATCTGCCCCTCAGCCACTGTAGCCAAACTGTAGTGGATTATGCTACTTTTCTGTAATGAGTCTGAATAGGAAGCCTCAGATCTAAACAACTCCAAACAGGTGGAAAAGTTTGGTGTAGTGGACAACATATTCCAAAGTGATGAATGGTTTTGGGTACCTCACTATTTTGATGCCCAACTTGCTTAAAAGGGGATTTGATTTTCTGAAAGGACTTTGAAAATCAAGCTCCTTTGAGGTGTCTCAAGATGGGCATCAGAATACTGAGCCATCATTAGTCTCATTTAAAAACACTGGCCAGTATTTGTATTGGAACTTCACATATGTAGACCCTCGTTCCACATTCACAGTACACTCATTCATGGAATCAGTGCACTCAAACACAATTTAAAATGCAATATTATAAGCTTCCCATTTTGTTTTATTAGCTCCATAACATAATACTCATCTTTTATTGTTATGATATAAAAGTCAAATGACTCTTCACTTTAAAATGAATTAACCTTTCCCATTACATATTACTCCCAAATCAATACTAAATCAATTGTCATTCATATTGTTAATGAAATACAAACAGATTATTTAAAGGGCAATGTCAAAGTATTTGTCATTTTAAAATTATGGGGTGAGGGGAAGCAGCTAGAAGAAAGCCTTAGTGGCTTGAATGTAGAATGTGATTCTTTAACAAGTTATGTTTGTTCTCATTTGTACATGCACATTACTTCATTACCGTAAGGTTGCTGGTGAGCATTGAGCTCATGACATTGTTTATTTGCTTTTATTTTGTCATAAATATAAAGAGAAGGGCAACTACCTTTCTGTATACAGTGCTATAAAATCCCTCCTGGTCAGAGGCAAAACACTTTCACCTGTAAAGGGTTACAAAGCTAAGATAACCTCGCTGGCACCTGACCAAAATGACCAATGAGGAGACAAGATACTTTCAAAGCTGGGGGGGGGGGGAAGGTCTGTCTGTCTGTCTGTGTGATGCTTTTGCCAGGAACAGATCAGGAATGCTCTTCAGAACTCCTGTAAAAAGTTAGTAAGCAATCTAGCTAGAAATGCATTAGATTTTCTTTTGTTTAATGGCTGGTAAAATAGCTGTGCTGAATGTAATGTATATTCTTGTTTTTGTGTCTTTTTGTAACTTAAGGTTTTGCCTAGAGGGATTCTCTATGTTTTCAATCTGATTACCCTGTAAGGTATTTACCATCCTGGTTTTACAGAGGTGATTCTTTTACTTTTTCTTTCATTAAAATTCTTCTTTTAAGAACCTGATTGCTTTTTCATTATTCTTAAGATCCAAGGGTTTGGGTCTGTGTTCACTGGTACAAATTGGTGAGGATTTTTATCAAATCTTCCCCAGGAAAGGGGGTGTAGGGCTTGGAGGGATATTTTGGGGGAAGATGTCTCCAAGTGGGCTCTTTCCCTGTTCTTCATTTAACACGCTTGGTGGTGGCAGCATAGGGTTCAAGGACAAGGCAAAGTTTGTACCCTGAGGAAGTTTTTAACCTAAGCTGGTAACAATAAGCTTAGGGGGTCTTTCATACAGGTCCCCACATCTGTACCCTAGAGTTCAAAGTGGGGAAGGAACCTTGACATATTTAAAAAGAGGATTGGATTGTTTCTTTAAAAAAAACACATATACAGAAATTATATAATTGTTATAACAAGATATAAGGTCCAATTTAGCCCCACAACCAGAAGAATGTCTTTTCAATGGTTATCAACTTGTAAATCGCTTAGTGACTAATATGATTTTAACAAAATGTTGAATGATGTTGTCGTCTAAGGGTGAGACAGTCTTACAAATAAATATGAAGGGCAGGATGTTCTCTCTACTTACATTGGCAGAGGAAAGCAAAAGTGGGCACTACCCAGGGCACAGAGCATAGAAGGGGGGTGGTGCAGCAAGTCTATAGTATGCTTCTACTTCTCCTCCTCATGTCTGTAGTATGCATCCACTTCAAAGTCTCACCTGCAGCCATATTATGTGTAATTAGGGATCCATGTGCCATGAAGAGGTCATGTCAGGAACATCAAAGAGTAGAAATGGGGAACAGCTACCCCACATGACATGCTCTCCTCCTCACCTACTTTAGAAGGTAGAAGAGAAATGTTGGGGTGAGGTAATTTTGCTATAACATTATTTATTCCACCTTCTGCCCTATAAAAGAGATCTATGGTGCAATGGAGAGGGGAGAAAATTCTATACTAATTCAGGGATGGAATCTGGTTTCCCCATAGATACTAGGCCAAGGTATGGTTTATAGGTGGTGTCCCTTTACTCCTTCTTGGATGTATATAGACTAGGAATTTTCAGCACTTTCCCCACCATTGCATTATACAATGGTAAAAGCCATGGCAAAAGTGCTCATTTGGATGTGGCCAATATGCTCAGGAAACTCTCTCCTTGAGGGGAGGATATAAAGGAAATTCTACCAGGTGAAGCTTGCAAAGTCTCTATAATGCTCTTCTTTTTCCATGGGAGGAAACTATCAGGTCATAAACAATTTATATAATTAGAGACTTATACAACCACTTGGAGACCCAAGACACAACAGATTGTGCTAAACTATAGCAATCAGCTTACATGTGAACAATCTCTCTTTCAAAAGGAAAGCAGAATATTTAAAAATATATTCCTAAGCATCTGATGCACATGGTTGCTATTAAAAAGGCCTTTTCAGATTTTAAAAATTCTGGATTTTCAAAAGTAAATGCACAGAGTGGGTGGCAACATACTCCCACAAAGTTTGCACACACAAGTTTGGAATGGCCAAGCAACAACAACTGTCACAGAAGTGGGTAGCACATATGACACACTGGAACTAAAGTGGAACATTAATGCAATATGTTACCTAGGCAACAAAACTCAACCTCCTGCAGGAATAAGTGACACAGAAAGGCAGTCACCTGCGATTGGGTCCAATGGTGAGTATCCACAGGCAGCACAGAGTAAGAGGAAAGAGCAGTGCTTTACTAGAAGGACTGAGAAAGGGGATATTCCAAAGTGTGGCAAACAGATAAAATGAGCCATTGTTTATCTGTCAGAAACTATCTATAAAATAGGTATAATACTTATTAATCTCACATCAGTGTTATGAAGCCTAGTTAATTAATATTTGAGAAGTTCTTTGCTTTGGAAGAGCACTATTCTCTGTATTTCTGTTAGGTAAGGAGTGTATATGTCAACTGGCTGTCACTTATAATAATAGTGAGGAAAAAAGTTGCAAACTTTTTCTAATCCCAGTAATCTATGTGTGATCCTACTCCCATTAAAATCAATGACAAAAATCTCATTGACTTCAGCAAAGTCGAGATTGAGCAATGGATTCTGGCCACAGATTTTGGCTCAAGCACTTGGTAAAAATAATGTCTTATATGCAGCATCATCAGTGTTCATATTAATTCTATTTTCTTTCTCTCAATATTTTCTAACTTCATGTTTCTCAAATTAGCTTTGAAAAACCATCACACAACAAAACAACCCAAAAGTTTCATTAGGCAAAAGAGTTTCTGTGACTAAGAAATGAAAGGATTTCACATTTTGAGAGACTTTGCAGAGATAATGAGACTGCCGAAAAATAAAAACAAACAAACACACAAACAAACACCCCCCCCTCAATTTATTTAATCTTATTGATGAAGCCAAAGAGCTCTTTGGAGTAGAAGAAGCTCTGACATACACAATGTCATATCTGCTTATCAGTATGTGGTAATCTAAGGGGTTTGTCAGTGATGTGTGTCAAGACTTTATTTTTTATAAGATAAAATAAGAAAAGTGGAACAAAACAAGAGAATCTTCAGGCTGCAGATGCAGAACATGGATGATGTGACTGAGAAAGAATGAGATAAACAGAAGACAGAGAAATCAAATCAACATCATTTTTATATTTACCACATTCAAAAGTAACCCATTTTCATGTGAAAATGAGATTGTGGAGACAGACACAGATAAAAACAGCCTGACAGTTGGTGAAAGAGTCAGGTAAGTTAAGACCTTATGAATTTTAATAAGCATGTTGGCCCTATATAAGTGCTTTTTAAGACGGTGACAAAAGCTTCTGAAAGCAAAGAAGATAGCATTTTTCGTAATGATTATGTTGCTCTGAATTAAGTTTATTTCAGCCCCTCTTTCTCCCACCCCACCTCATTCAAACACAGACTGAAACCCAGCTTCATTCTGCATATAAAGAGGATTAGTTATCAGCTTGGGAAAGGTTACAGATGACTCTTTCGTTCTTAATGCCTACTTATTGTACTTGTTGTTACACCAGAGAGACTGTTTTGAGGTGCTGTACAATAAGTTCTCTAAAAGGCTCTTAGTCATATGGAGCTTTTCAGCTGAATTTGACATATAGTGCTGAAGCAAAATGCCAGTGAAATTGGTGCTGCATCAGCGTGCTAATGTAAATCACAGAGGGAGAAAGAAAATGTTTTTAAAATGCACCACTTGGGAATAGAAAACATAGGTCAGAGATGATGCAGAAACATTTCTAACAGGAATGAGTTTAGCAAACCTAAACTGTGCAATCTAAAACTAACTTATAAGTGGCATCTTCTATACTCTATCACCCATAAACATAAATAATAGAAAGTGGATCCCGAGTTAATTCCTGATCCTGCTTCTTTGAGATCAATTGCAAAACTCCTATTTTCTTCAACGGGAGCAGGATTGGTTCCCAAACATTGTTTTTTGAAGAAAGCCTTTACAGGTTTGATACAGAACTGCTTCATACATACGTCATCTTCTTCATCTTGCCACTTCTCCGTTTGGGGATGGTGACTTTACAGCCTTCTTTCAAAACTCATGATTGGACACCTGGCTGGCATGCAAATTTTGTCTTTCTGAACTCTGCTGATATCCACTCCATGTACCAAATCTTCAGTCTCCCCTTGAACATCTTCCATCCATGAACATGGCAAGGGCCTTTCTACAGATATAACTCTCAGGTCTCTGCTGGACATATCCATAGCAACACAGCCTAATCTCCAGTCAATTTGACTTTAGTTGGGGCAACCTGCATTAGGACCCTCACAAACTCATTTCACTTCCTATCATGGAGTGTCCGACCATTTGACTATCTCAGCATCTTCTCTCTGTTCCATACATGACAATGGATCAAATTACAGTTTTATACACTCTACTTTGTAACTTTATGAGCAAATTTTTGTCACAAAGAACTGGACTCAGCTCCTGCCATTTGCACCAAGCAGCTTTAGTAGGATGCTGGGCATCACTCAGGAGGGCACCACTGTCAACAGTCATTGATCCTAGGTATTTAATTTCTTCCACTCTTCTAAGCTCTCTGCCTGTAATATACTTAATGATGAGGTTTAGTTATCAAAGCCTCTATTTTATCAACGTTCACTCTAAGTCCTGCTCAAAACTGTATTGTCACTGTTCCAAGTTGGTTTGTGGGGTTTCACAACACAATCTTCCACACATATCACTAAGGCAGGCCAACATTTACTGGAAATTCTCTGCTGTAGGCCTGTTTAGTTTTGACTATGGTAGTCATTCCTTCATGTGGATATCACTGCTTCATATACAGGTAGGGTTTTCATTCTGTGAGGAAAATACATCACCTCCTCTCAGGCCTGTAGTAGATTCTATGCATTTCTGCTGTGCAAAGAAGTGGCTGCAGATGTGGAGGTAACAAGGGGACCACCTCTCATCTGCCTCCACAGAGGAATCAGCATAAATACCGCACATATGTTATCTCAGCCAATAGGCAGAAGTAGAGTCTATGAAGTAGCTTCATCTGCTACTCTACAGCCTGGAGGGAAGGTGGAGTTAGAGGATTCCTTACAACTTTCCCATTTCTGTATCTCTGCAGCCCAGCTAATCAGACCAGGTGCCTGATTCTGGATATTCACCCATATGGGACCTGACTCAGAATCCACTGAAGTCAGTGATAACCTTTCCATTGACTCAGTAGGCCTAGGATTAGGCCCAGGATGACTATGTTAACTATTTAAATGTAATTGGTTAAAATAAAACATATGTATTACTATAATTAATTATATTTATTTTAATATGGATTTTGATTTAGTTAATGTAATTAGTTCTTTTGAATGCTGTTATCCTTTCTTAAGCCTTATTAGGAGACACATTTTCAAGGGATTAGCTATAGTGCAAAGGATATCAAATAGGGTGATTGTGGATGCATTATTTATTTCCATGAGTTATTGATGGCCTTATAATTCATGAGTGACAGAGCGTAGCACAGCTACAAGAGATGGCTGTGAAGTCATCAGTAGTGAGTAGAAATAAATAATGTATCCTTTGTCACCTCATTATAAATTTAGTTTAAAAGAGTGGTGATTTTTATAAAATTTTTGAATTTTATATTTTATTTAAGTATTTTACATTCAAGTAAGTGACCTTTGGCAAAGAAAATTGGGAATACAGCCAGTGTGAACTAGGGGAAAGGTAAATACTTACTGAGGTAGCCTGTGTTACAGATTTAACCTGATTTCATCAGGTTCTGTTAATAAAATATGACAGTACTCTGCAGAAATACTCTGCTTAAACAGTCATATATGTATCTAGAAGTACTTTTTAAAGGAAAGCTCCCAAAGAGCAAAATATTTTCATAGGGAAACCATTAATGAATAATGAAAATTGCTCTAGAAAATTAGTAGGGCATAGGAACATATTGAATATATTACACTTAATACATTCACAGTGCACTAGAGAAATGAATGAACCTCAGTAATAAGCAGCTCAAATGGTAATGTTGGCCTCCTGAATGTTTTTGCCCTTAAAACTGCCTCAGCCACTTAAGAGGAGCATACTAAAGATGTGTTTTTAGTAGGATTACTACAGTAGTTAGTGATAAACTCCATGTCCTCAAAACAGAACTGGTATTCTCCATATTCACTGCACAAAGTTACAGAGTGCATTTATGTTACAGTTGATTCTTTTACCGTTTGTCTCTAAGAATTTGGATTTTGAAAGTTTGGAGCCTTACATGAAATATCAGATGTATTTTGAGGTCTTCTCTCTTCCCCATCCCTTTCACCACACTCCAATGTATTTACCAAGTTTCATGAGATGATTCAATTGCAGCCACAAAATCAAGTGAAGTGCCTGCTGGAACCATATTGTACCAAACTGTGATTATGAAACCACAAGTAAAGCAGAACTCAACTTGCTTGGGGTTTAGCTAGGAAACTTGAAATTCAGCCCAGGTTTAGCAAAAGGTCTGAGACATTTTCAAGCCAATCTTTTGAAGAAACATGGACCAATTTATGTTTCATATTGAGAACTGCGTAAAAAAGACAGTAAATTTGACCTTGACATTCATTTGAAGACGCAAACCCCAGCAAAGTGTAACTAGAGGAAAGTGTCAAAGAAACCTTGAAAAAAGAAGCCACAGTATATGTCTACACTGCATTTTAAAACCCATGTTTAGCTATTCACTATACTACACACAAAAATTTGCACAGAAGCACAAGAATTTGCACAGAAGAAATTTTTTGCACACACGGCCTGTCAAAAATTAGAGGGAACACTGGTCAGAAGTCATATTCGCTGAGAAAACATCAATGGATGTACAACTTCAGACAACAAGATTTAAAAGAAAGCGTCTCCTCATTCTCTATTTTGAAATGCTTGCCACACAAGCAATGAGCAAATGAGCATAGAGCATAGTCAAGACAAACACTCTAATTGGCTTCATTGGGCTATGGATCAGCTCCATATATACTTTGGTGATGGACATCATACAAAAGGCTATATAAATAAAATTAAATAAAACAAGGAAATTCAACAGGGATTGATGACAACTTCATGGGATATTTAGCTGGAAAAAATCCCGTTTTAAAATGCTATGGTTGTTTTGGGGAATATACATAACATTTGCCAAATTAGAAAGCTTGATCAAATTCAAAATAATACCAAACAGTGCAAAAATCCTAAATAAAAAAAATAGAGAGGATGAAATGTAATGTAACAGATATGATTAGAATGGGAACCATCCTTATTGTCTTCTAGACCCAAAGGTCTGAAGAGGCTCTGGTTTCATACCATCTCTCACTTCTAGGAATAATGTATGTTAAATCACTGTGAAGCAGACAAGAGACTGAAAAGGGATAGTTTATGATTTCAGACTAATCTGCTCCATGCTGGGGACCATGATGCCTGCCCAACGGCATCTCTGAAGTCAATAGGGACCCCCATCTGTGTGCAGCAGTCTTCTTGTGTGGATCAGATGGTTGAATTGGGGCCACAGTGAGAGAGAGATTTAGTGGGTGAAACACCTTGTTTATATATTTTGTTTTTGCCTTCTTTTTAACCACATACCTTTTAAGTTGGCTCCCAAGACATAGCAGCTCATTTGGTGACATGGTTTTGTTTCCTTTCTGTTTGAGTGCGAGTGCCATTCAAATGAAGAGCTTGGTGCATCTAATTAACATCCTTTGAATACACATATTGTATTGCATCTCTCAATAGATATTCTTCACGGTCTACAGTAAATACAGCTTGTGGGCTTTAGTTATTGAAGCCCTAGTGGGGAAAAAAAGTCTTCCTCTTTATATGTGGTTGTAATGGTTGCAGCAACAGCCTTAAAAATTCACATTCATCTCAACTCCACTGCGTAAACTCCGATTTCAATTGCTCAGAAGCCTCACAAAATGTTCTTGTGTTTGGATTAATCTGTGGAGACTAGCTCTGAGAATAAAAAAGCAATCTTCTCTTGAAATCATGTGAGTAACAACAACAACAGAGAAGAACAAAAACAAGGAAAGGCAGAGAGGGAGGAAGGGGATTAACAGAGAGAAATATGGTCCCTCAAACAAAATAGAGAGAATATTATGAAGTAGGTGAAATTAAAAAGGGAACAGAAGGAGCAGAGTTTCATATGAAAGGAAGCAACACAATCATTGTTTTCTGTGTGTGTGTTTTGAGGGTAGGGTGGGGAGGGGTTGCCCTTCATCATATAGACTGTTTACATTTGCAATGTTGCAGGACATTGTGGTGTGGGTTTTCCACTGTGAACTTAAATGTGGAAGAGTTACTAATATCAGTCTCTGGTTAGATCGACATTTTAAACCAGATAGACACTGTCCACAATATTATGAATGAACTTTGAATTTGTATTTGTATTTGAAATAAATTAGTATATTGTTTTATTTCTGACTTCCAATCTCAGACAGGAAATGGCTATGCTATTTTAATAAGGCAGCCATCCTCCCCAACTAAACAAATAAAATCAAGTAAGGCTCAGACATACTAAAATTAAGATAGTAAAAATAAGAAACCCCTACATAGCATCCTAAAACAGAACAATCACAATACAGAGAAATGTCTTTAAACAATTACAACAGCAACAGTATTTCAAGATTGTAAGTAAGTCTATAGTCAGGGACAATCTTTTATATATTTGGAGAGCTGGCTGTATTTTAAAGAAGCCTTGCTGAGGGTGCAGGAAAAAACAATCCTGAGGTGCAGAAAGAATAGCAAATATGGCAGGTGACCAGCTTGGCTTAACAGAAAAATCTTTAGTGAGCTTAAACACAAAAAGAAAGCTTACAAGAAGTGGAAACTCGGACCAGATGACGAGGGAGGGGAGGAGTATACAAATATTGCTTGAGCATGCAGGATATAATCAGGATGGCTAACATACAACTGGAGTTGTAGCTAGCAAGGGATGTGAAGGCTAACAAGAAGGTATGTTAGCCACAAGAAGATGATCAGGGAAAGTGTGGGACCCTTACTGAATGGGGGAGGCAACCTAGTGACAGATGGTGTGGAAAAAGCTGAAGTACTCAATGCTTTTTTTGCCTTAATCTTCACAAACAAGGTCAGCTCCCAGACTGCTGCACTGGGCAGCACAGTATGGGGAGGAGGTGAACAGCCCTTAGCAGCAAAAGAACAGGTTAAGGACTATTTAGAAAAGCTGGACATTCACAAGTCCATGGGGGCTGGATGCAATACACCTGAAGGTGCTGAGGGAGTTGGCTGATGTGCTTGCAGAGCCATTGGCCATTATCTTTGAAAATTCAGTGATCAGAAAAAAGGCAAATATAGTGCCCATCTTTAAAAAAGGGAAGAAGGAGAATCTGGGGAACTACAGCCCAGTCAGCCTCACCTCAGTCCCCGGAAAAATTGAGCAGGTCCTCAATGAATCCATTTTCAAACATTTGGAGGAAAGGAAGGTGATCAGGAACAATCAACACAGATTCACCAAGGGCAAGTCATGCCTGACCAACCTGATTGCCTTCTGTGATGAGATAACTGGCTCTGTGGATATGGGGAATGTGGTGGATGTGATAAACCTTTGGCAAAGCTTTTGATATGGTCTCCTACAGTATTCTTACCAGCAAGCTAAAAAAGTATCAATTGGATGACTGAACTGTATGGTGGCTAGAAAGCTGGCTAGATCGTCAGGCTCAACAGGTGGTGATCAACAGCTCGATGTCCAGTAGGCAGCTGGAGTGCCCCCAGGATCGGTCCTGGGGCCGGTTTTGTTCAACATCTTCATTAATGATCTGCATGATGGGATGGATTGCACCCTCAGCAAGTTTGCGGATGACACTAAGCTGTGGGGAGAGATAGATATGCTGGAGGGTAGAGATAGGGTCCAGAGTGACCTAGACAAATTGGAGGACTGGGTCAAAAGAAATCTGATGAGGTTCAACAAGGACACATGCAGAGTCCTGCACATAGAACGGAAGAATCCCATGCACTGCTGCAGGCTGGGGACTGACTGGCTATGTGGCAGCTCTGCAGAAAAAGACCTGGGGATTACAGTGGATGAGAAGCTGGTTATGAGTCAACAGTGTGCCCTTGTTGCCAAGAAGGTTAATGGCATATTGGGCTGCATTAGTGGAAGCATTGCCAGCAGACTGAGAGAAGTGGTTATTCCCCTCTATTTCACACTGGTGAGGCCACATCTGGAGTACTGCATCCAGTTTTGGGCCCCCCACTACAGAAAGGATGTGGACAAATTGGAGAGAGTCCAGCAGAGGGCAATGAAAATGATTAGGGGGCTGGGGCACATGACTTATGAGGAGAGGCTGAGGGAATTGGACTTATTTAGTTTGCAGAAAAGAAGAGTGAGGGGAGATTTGATAGCAGCCTTCAGCTACCTGAAGGGAGAATCTAAAGAGGATGGAGCTAGGCTGTTCTCAGTGATAGCAGGTGACAGAACAAGGAGCAATGGTCTCAAGTTGCAGTGTGGGAGGTCTAGATTGGATATTAGCAAAAAACTCTTTCACTAGGAGGGTGGTGAAGCACTGGAATGGGTTATTTAGGGAGGTGGTGGAATCACCATCCTTAGAGGTTTTTAAGGCCCAGCTTGACAAAGTCCTATCTGGGATGATTTAGTTGGAGTTGGTCCTGCTTTGACCAAGGGGTTGGATTAGATGACCTTCTGAGGTTTCTTCCAACTCTAATCTTTTATGATTCTATGATTTGTACAGTGCTACCATGAAATACAAATAATAATTTTTAAATTATTTGAGAATAAAATTGCTGCTCAAAAATTGGGATTAACAAAACAAAACAAAAATCAACAACCCACCACCAACTTGATTGACAACCACATAGGAGGTGGCCACTCACAGAGCCCTGGATAGGAAGAGCCGAGGCTACGACCCCAGTCTCACATAGACGTGACCCCCCCAGCCCAGCCAATCAGAGTTGGGACCCTGTTTCTCCTGCAGCCGGTTTGGTCACTTACAACATGAATGTTCTGAGATGGACTGTAGCTTTGGCGAAGTCTATACCAGAGAGTCACGGGCCCGCAGGCAGTCCACCCCAAAGCTCACAACCACTGTGGAAGTTGGACGAAAGCGAGTCACTGCCTTCATCGATTTGGGCTGTGGGCAAACTCTCATCCACTGAGAATTAGGCCCTGATCGCGCACAAGCAGGTGGAGAGATACACCTTCAGTGTATACATGGGGATGTAAAGTCCTATCCCAGCATCCAGATCCCTCTGACCATCAATGGACAGATGCATGTTAGGAGAGTGGGTTTGACCCCCACCCTCACATATCCAGTCATCCATGGTCAAGACTGGCTGGGGTTTACCAACCTGCTGTAAAATACTGGTTGCGGGACAACCCTTACTTAGGTAGCCATGGAGGGAGACTCAATTGCAGAAGGAGAGGAGGAGCCTGAGGGATCCCAAGGGGAACTCTCTGATGAGCTCCCAGTCCCAACGTCCCCTCCAGACCCCCATGAAGAGGACCCAATGATGAACCCAGACTTTTGCCACAACCAGAAGGATGATCACACCCTCAGCCTAACCTATGAGCAGGTAGCCCCTGTTGACAGAGAGGTGACTGATACCCTGAGGGCTGCACAGTGGCCTCAATTTGAGCTGCCAGTGACCACCTCTACCAGATCGATTGGGACCCAAGACCCAGAAAGTCAGGACCCAATTGGTCATCTCTCTATGTCATAGGAAGGCCATCTTGAAGCTCTTCCATGACATTCCCGCAGCAGGCCATTTAGGGCAGTAGAAAACAATGGCTTGAATCCTATCTCGCTTCTGGCCAGCAGTCCATCATGAGATGAGACATTATTGCAGTTTGTGCCCTGAGTGCCAGTTTGCCAGCCCTCCAGAAGTGTCAAAAGCCCCCTTGGTTCCTTTGCCCATAGAGGGGGTCCCCTTTGAGTGAGTTGCACTGGTGGGGCCCCTCCCGAAGAGTAATGCGGGTTCCAGTCTATCCTTATCTGATGAGAGACTTGGGAGCACATCCCATCAGTTGCCCAGGGACTCTTGCAGGCTGGGGCCCTTGAGAGAAAATATGAAAGCAGCCCAGGGAGCCCAGGAGTGAAACTACAATCAGGGGGCCTGGGCCCACACATTTGAGCCCAGAGACACGGTGGTCCTGCTGCTCCCCTCAGAGGAGTCAATCTCCTAGCTCATTGGCAGGGCCCTTACGAGAGAGTCTGCCGGGTGGGACGTATGAGGTCCATCAGCCAGACCAGAAAAAGAAGAAGCAGGTTTACCACATAAACCTCTTGAAGCCATGGCATGCCCGTGAGGGTCTGTTAATCACCCCATACCCTCTTGAGCCAGCCCTAGGAGCCTAGGTTCCTGATATGGTCAAGATGGAGTAGCCACAACTGGGGGACACCCAGTCCGCCGAGCAACAGAAATAAGCCAGGTGCCTGCTGAAGATGTTCCACACAACTTTCACTGCACTCCCTGGCCAGACCGTGGTTATGAGGCATACCATCCAAACGACCCCTGGGCAGGTAATCCGGGAGACCACCCACCCCCTTCCATGACAGATATGAGAGATCGTTGAGAGGGAAGTCCAACTGATGTTGGAGTTGGGGTGCTAAAGTGATCACGGAGCGAGTGGCACAGCCCCATCGTGTTATTCCCAAAGCCCGATGGGACTCTCTGATTTTGTACAAACTTCTGGAAGGTAAATGCAATCTCAAAGTTCGATGTTTATCTGATGCCATGGATCGATGAGCTCCTCGACCATCTCGGATTAGTCAGGGACATCACAACACTCGACTTCACAACTTACTGGAAAATCCCCTTAGATCCAAGCTCCAGGGAGAAGACAGCGTTTGCCACACCAACTGGGTTATTCCACTTTACCCAGAGGCCCTTCAGCCTCCATGGGGCCCCAGCGATCTTTCAGCGCATGATAGACTGACTCCTAAGCTCCCATACAGAATATGCAGTGGCCTATCTAGATGATGTAGTGATCTACAGCCACCATTGGAAAGATAATTTAAACTAGGTAGCCACTGTCCTGCTAACCCACCAAGGTGCTGGCCTCACTGCCAACCCAAAGAAATGCCAGATCAGATGGCAGAAGACTACATACCTGGGGTACACTCTGGGGTGAGGCTTCGTGCGCCTCCTCATAGGGAAAATCCAGGTGCTGCAAGCCTGCCCAACACCAACTATGAAGCAACAGGTATGACAGTTTCTGGGCTTAGCAGGGTATTACCGACGCTTTGTCCCCCAGTTTGCATCCATCGCAGCACCTCTCACGGCGCTTTTAACCAAAGACAGCCCACGCCAGGTACATTGGTCGTCAGAATGTGATCCCTACATAGCATCCTCCAAGCCCTCAAAGAAAGCCTGTATCGGGACCCTGTACTCTTCAGGCCCGACTTCAACCGTGAGTTCCTGGTCCAAACGGATGCCTTGGAGGTGGGGCTCAGGGACGTTGTCTCTCAGGAGGTGGATGGAGAAGAGCATCCCATCCTCTATATCAGGCAGAAGCTCTTCCCCCAAGAATGCAACTATTCAGTTATAGAAAAGGAGGCTCTCACCATTAAATGGGCTATTGATGCCCTCAGATACTATCTTCTTGGGGCCCCTTTTGTACTGATAACCTACCAGGGACCCCTAAAATGGCTACACACCATGAAAGATACCAACGCCAGATTGATGAGGTGGTAACTCACCCGCCAGCCATATGCCTATACCATCCGACACAGGACAGGTAAAGATAATGCCAATATGGACTTTTTGTCTCTCCTCTGGGGGAGTCGAGATACCAGCCTGAAGACCGGGAGCTGGACTTAAGGGGGTGGTGGTGATGTTGTAAGGTGGAGTGGTCTCTCACTGACCCAGAGGGGGAGGGGGCCATTCACAGAGCCCTGGTGGGTGGAGCCAGGTCACGCTCACCCCGCCCACTGGAAGTCAGTGGGCAGGACAAGAAGTACAAAAGGCTGGTCTGCAAGAACAGTTGGGCTGCAGCTGCTGAAGGAACCAGATGCCTCCTGCCTGCTCTCGAACTGGGAGATGACCGTGGGCCCCTGCGGCGCTGAGAACTGGCTGATGCTACCAGAGCCACACCCTGACCAAGCCAAGGAGGAGTTGCTGGGATTGCCACTGGCCTTCTACCCAGGTACGCCCCAAGGGGGAGATAGGAAGTAGCCATGGGGAACTAGACAACTGTCTGGTTGAGAGCTGGCCTGCGATCAGGTCAGCGTGTTGCGGGTGGATCCCTGCTGACCCAGTGGCGGACCACTGCACCACTGTTAGGGCCCGGGACTGGGATGTGGTGGAGTTGGGTGAGCCCGTGTACCCCCTGCCACCCCGACCCTGGGGTGGCAGCGCTCCCTCTCCATAGGGCAGAGGGCCTGCATCCATCTACAATCCAACAAGTGAGGACACTAGGCTCTCACCCTGCCTGAGCCCCCAAAAACTGTGTTTGGGCGCTCTACCCTGGCCTGGGCCCAGAGGACTGTTGCTCTGCCGTGACTAAGGTCCTGGACTCTGGACTATTTGTTTGCCGCTCGGCCCTGGGTAGAGGTCTGAGCCACCGACCCTCCACTGCTCTGATTGTGGGCTAGGGAATCTGATTGCAGATCGCTTTACCCGGACGGCCGACCAGAGCTATCGTCTGAGAGTGACTCAGCTGATTCCTCAACTGTCAGCAACGTCATGCGACGTAGTGAGACAGAATGGCCTCCCACTGACCCAGGGTGGGAGGGGCACCACAAACCCACTTCATTCACCTACAGAACTATTCAGTGCACGAGTAACAACATTCTCATCACACTGCAGGCTTGGAACATGCTGTTTTATTCAGTTATGCAACAGTGTGGTGGGGGTGGGGGGGGCTGAGGGGGACACACTGAACAGGAAGCAAGGGAGGGGTGGAGCATGGCTTCTACCCATAATATTGTCAGTAACCCAGTTAACCACTAAAGGACCTCTTTATGACACTTGCAGTCTCAGAAAAGCTGATGCAGCAATGGAAGAATGGACAGAACACCAGCAACTAACCTTATCCTAGCAATCTGTGGGGCCAAGGTGTCTCTCTCTCTCTCACACACACGCACACACACATCTACAACTACAATTTCTCTGTGTAAGTAAAATCTTCCTTTGACTTTCTCAGACATGTAATGTGTAAAATGTTCTATGCTTTATTGGAAAAAAAACTGTTAAAATTGTAAGTTGTCGTGTTAAATTTCAGGATTTTTTTTCTGGTCCAATTTTTAGGCTAGGGGGCTCTGTAGCGAAGCATCAGAGGTGGGACTCACAGCAGTCAGTTTTCAAGGATACAGTTTACAGTAAGTAGGGGCAAGTTGTGCCTCTCTGTTTTAGGGATCAGCCTGCTTTGTCTTTCTCTGTGTTATTCTGAATTCCAAGAAATAGTGGTGTTACGTTGCAACCTTCCAGCCAGAGTATTTTGTATTTTTATCCAGCATCTCTGTATGCCATGACACACAAGATGTTCAGGATGAGAGTGGCTTGTCAGTTCTATGTGAGCAAACCCAACAGCCAAGACGTTAAGTAGCTACTGATTGTATCCAACACAAGCAACTAATCTGAAGTTCAATATATTTCCTGTCATTTTTCTGGTCCCCTCTGACTGTGTTAGCTCTTTAGCTACTGTGTTTCAAATAATATAGTAACTGTGCTCTTACATGTAACATACAACCTTTCATCTCGAAGAATCCCAAAGTGCTCTACAAACTTCAGATAAGTAATCACTTCACCTGTCACTGAAATGCAGGTACCTCTGATGATCATATTGCTTGTGTCTTCTGTTTGGATGTAATGCACGCACAATTAGACAATTTTAGCTTATGTGAAATTATTTGTCAAATATGATTGAAATCATCTGATCAGCAGCAAACCTAGAACTGTGCCAAAGTTTTTGTTGCATGAGAGCAATTCAAGATCAAATCAGTCAGACAAAATAAAATTAATGATGCATGAGAAAAATAGTTATAATAAATTGCTTAAAATATTTTACTAGTGAAATGATATTTTATTAGCATTTCTCCCAGTCCCCAAAATGTAAATGTTGGCCTGATTCCCTTTTCACTTACAATCTTTCACTTGTGTAACTTCATTCCTGTCAGTCAGAGGAGAATTAAGCCTATTTGGCACAGCTTTAATATTATTAAACATGTTTGGTATCACTTTGTTCTAGAGCTGGTCAAAAAATGATCTTCTTCTGCACATGTTCATTTTTCTTATCAGTGTTTCATAGTTACTTTCACAGACACGTTTCCCATTCAATGCACCATAAGTGTAATACATACAGTACCTTCTCTGTTAGTATTCAGCCCATAGATTCACACCAGCAGACACTAGCTGATGTACTTCCATTCAAAGCATGAAAGTAATTAGGACTATTCAAATTACATTAATTATGCCTGGTAGTAAGAACAACATTTTCAAACCTAGGTGCCTAAAGTTAGGCCCCATAAATCCTTGTTTAGGTACCTGAACAGAAATGGCCCGACATCTAGATGTCCGAGTCCTCACAAATGCCACTGAAGTCCATGGGGGCTGCAGTTGTTCAGGATCTTTGATTAGATCATTCTATTTAGCTACTAAATATGGATTTCGGTGTTCAAATTTAGGCACCTAGGTTTGAAAATTTTGGACAAATACTTTTCCAGAATTTGGGCCCAGAGGCTTGTTCTGACTCCAAAGCTATTTTCTGGGTTTTTTTTTATTTTTAATGTGTGAAAAATTTATTAAATTCAAGCCAGCCTCCTCCATACAGCTCTTTATTTTATGTATATTCTGTTAACTTTGCCAGTTCTTAACAAAACAGCAATGTGTTGATTCTTCTAGTATCATTTTTTTGTTGATGCAATTCATTAAACATCATGATGCTCCTTTGAGCTAAATATTGTTTCTTCATTTATGGGCAAGTACAGATACAGACCAAATAATTGTCAAAAGTAAAAAAAAAAAAAAAAGCTTCCAGGTCCAGGACAATATTTAGAACCTAGGTATTCTGATGCCCTGTATCCTATTCTAACCATGCTTTCTAGTGTCACATGTCCTCCCTTCTGTGTTCAAATGTGCTTCTAACATAATAAAATTATCACAGATTACTTTTACAAAGACCTTTTTTTAACATTATTACAACCAATGGAATTTGGGCTAATTAATAATTCCCAAAAGAACACTTAGCACAATCTAAAATTTGACAATTAAGAAAATAAATGTATGCAAATTTGCAGCTGTCTTTGAATTATGGCAGTGACATTAATAATTTGTTATATTCATTGCTCAGCAGTTATTTAAACTGTTCACAGAGCATGATAAACGTAATTAAAATTAATGAAATTTAAAGAATACACAGAGGAACAGATGTCAATGTCAGTTGTATATGTGACTTACAGTGAAGTCAGGAAATTGGAGATTTGCGTTTGATATTTGATTTATCTGATAGCTGACGTGTATGGCTAATTGATGCAACTTAGAGAGGTGGAATATTATTATCCTTACTATTTCACTGCAGCTGAAGTGCTAATATGATTACAGGTAACCAAAATGAAAGCAGTTATTTATAAAGCAATCCTATGGCACTGTTTGCTTGTTGCACTGTAATCATTCCTGTAACAGTGCAACAAACCAAACTTTAATGGTTTCATACTGAAGTTTTCCTGATAGCACCAGTAATACTGCTGTGGCTTTGGATTTTGGTTAATAACGGGGACACTTATTAACTGCACATATATGCAGCGTGTACGTATTTAGTTAAACTTTATAATGATCAGGGTTGGTTCTAAGATTAAATCAAATTTCGGAGCTCAAACATTTCTCTATGGGCTGAATCTGAAAATTCTGAAATGTGGGTAAATTCATCTTTGGATCCAGATTTTGAACTCCCAGGATTAGGAGTATTAAAACCTGGTGGTATGGATCTACCTGTTATAAAGATGTGGGCCTGATTTTTCAAGGGTGCTGAGCACCAGATCTCACACACAAGACAAAATATGTCACAGTGTTTTGGTTTGGTGATTACCAATATCTGGCTTCTCAGACATTATAGAATCCTCCTTTTGTTTACAGACTATAGCTAAGAGTACTATGCAAAATATTAGTCGTGAAAATTCAAAGACTTGAAAAGACTGTGGCTCCTCCAACAATTACCAGGTGAGGAACTGTTGGTGAGGAACCAACAAGTTATTGACAGTTGTATTTTATTTTTTATATTCTTTTAAAAATGTAGACATTTTTCTTTAGCATTCTTCCATTATTATTCACTGTTGTTCACTCATGCAAGCAAGAATAGGTGGAATTTTCTTGGAGGATTATTCCAGTGATGGGTAACACAGAAAGCTTCTATTTCTTCATCAGGTACTAACTACTGATTATGATTAAGGCATTGTAGGGTTTACGCCTGCAGATGAGATTAAATAGATTTTTAGAGAGATACACATTTTTAATTTTTCCTCCTCATGGTGTCACTATAAGGCAGAGTTAAGGGTATTTGGGGGCTTAATTGCATATTTCCATACCTTAAAATGCTTGGAGTTCTTTTCAGGTTAGTCTTCACTCCTAATTTCATGGTATGTAATGCTTGGGATAATTACAGCATCCTTGAAATGTTGCATACCCTTAAATTACTGATAGGTACCCCCAAACCTATTTCAATTTTCATGTAGTTGATTTCCAGGACTAAATAATAGAAATAATCCCCTTTGCAGAGGGTTTGACCTGGATTACCATGTCTATTTTTTTCCGTCTAATCACTATCTTGGTCTCCACTCACTCCTGTCTATCTCCTTTCTCCCACCTCCATTTTTTCCTCTGCATTTACTACTCCCCATCTCCATCCAAGGGCTATTTTTTCCAACCGTGCTTCAACCCATTTCTCCTCCTCTGCTCTCCCTATTTCTTTCCAGTTATTGTTACTCCAATATTTCAATTCTATTTTCCCTTGATCCCCCTTGTCTGCCAGTTTGCTCTAATTCTTATGGAATTTCCCCAAACCAGAGGAGTAGGCTAGAGGGTTGGAAATCCCATGTGAGTTGAGGTCATACTTAAACCCAAGCTGCAAAGGTTGGATCCAAACTCAGGTCTGAAAATTTTCCCAAAGTTTAGGACTGTTCAAATCTGAGGGTGTGGTTTGACCCATTACAGAGAGAGGGGGAGTAAAGATCACTTCTGAATCTAGACCCAAACTTCCTGAAATTTTTTCGGGGTGGGGGAACGGGGTTGTATTTAGGGTTTCGGTTCAGCCCTATCTAACAACATTGCAAAATTAAGGATATTGAAAGGAACCAATCCAAACTTAAGAAACTGGAAATAAAATAAGGAATATGAACAATGGGTCTTGTGATGTCTATTGTATTTGGATAGACATGACTTGGAGAGATTGGTTTCCAGATGGTTACAACAATGTAAGTGCCCAGAACTTTTACTCAACATTAATTTGGATTTGGCTCATTTACTTCCCATAAAGAGAAGCACAGAGGCGGAATCATTTTAATACTGCTTTGGAAGACACTAAGGAGCATTACCAATTAAGTCACAGATAAACAATCTTTTGGGAGATGGTGAAAAAAGAAGGACGAATTGGAGACATCTCTATCTCTGAGCCCTGCTTCTCTATTTTTGGCTGCTCAAGATCAAGCTTCTCAACTGGGACAAGAAACATTCCTGTCTCTCTCCAATCTATTTTATCTTCTTAGTGTGAGCCTGGCAGAGCTTTATAGTGCTGTGCAATCAATAATGGAGATAGAAAAAGAATAGCACCTTAATCCACAAGTGGTTCCATTGATTTCAGGGGGAGCACTCAAGCAGTAAAGTACAACAACATGAATAAAGGTGTTAGAACCTAGCCCATAGCTAAATTCAGTCCCCATTTGAAGAATCTATAATTGCTCAGGGGTACATTTTAAGTATATGCATGCAGCTTTATAGAGCAAAACACTGATTCGTTACAGTATTTACAAGCACAGGTGCCCATTTACACACAAAATTAGAGTATAAATCAAGCACATTTTAAACACAGACATTCTGCTGTTTGTATGAACAAGTGATGGTGTGCAACAATTGTGCATGCAAAGCTGTGCACACAGCTGGAAGCTAGTTCAGGGCCCTCAACGTATAGTTGGAGTAATGTAAACTGATACACTTAAAAATGAATTTCTCTGGACTAAAGATTACTTTTGCTAACCATCAGTATCCCCACTGAACCAAATGAGATCATACATGGTGCTAGGTACTACTCAACCTGAGTATAAGAACATGGCCCATCTTTTAATCTCTGATTGGGATATGCATCAAGGTAAAACACACAGCAGATTTAACAAACAGATGAAGTTACAAAATACTGAAATATATTATTCTAGGAATCTAAGGTTCTATGCAAAATCACTTGTAACTTAATTTTACTAGGCTCAGACTTAAATTAACAATTACTGTTCTGCTACCCAGGGACAGTAGGTCCATTTGCGTTATCATGCTTTTTGCAAAATTACGCCATGTATTTATTTTGTTTGTTCTTTTGTGTTTCAGTTAATAGCCTATCTAGTGGAACCAGTCATACTTTAATGTTCAGTGTGATAGAAATAATTTTCTGGCAGCCACCAAGTGTCAGTTTCTCATACACAATAATGAGAATCAGTCGTCGTCCCTCGTGACTCGTTTATCTTCAGAAATTTTGCAAGCCCTCATGTTGACAAGCCATTTTTCAAATTGACTGTCCTAGAATGGTATACCATCCTGCAAGACATCACCTTATCAAGACCAGCCTGAAACTCTAGGGTAGTTTCTGGCTAATTTATATGCACTGTTATGGGAGGGACAGACAACAATAACGACAAAATAAAGGAAGGATTTTTTAAAAATTCATACATTTTTAACAATTTCAAAGAAAGCTAATGTTGGCGTTGCTTCTCAAGGACTTTTGTAATGAAAAACACCAGAGAGATGGGAAAGAAAGAGAGAACTTTTGCACAGAAGACTCTCAGGGCATCACCTCCATTTCTGATTTGAAGCTTTGAACTCCTGTGTTTGTTTTAAAAAGCTTTGTCAGAGTCAATGCTACTGTGCTCGTTAGAGCTGCATTTCATTCATTACTGATTTAAATATTGTGCTAAAATGCCAAGATGCACACAGACAGCAGGGTACAGACAGTGCTTCTCTTGATAAAGTGGTCACAGATAGATGCTTTTCCTGATGCCTTACTGTCAATCAGTATAATGAATGAGCTAACCTTCATTGGTTTCTGGAGCATGCTTGAAAACATATAAAACCACTTACACAAGTACGAAGATGACTCAGGTCGGAACCAGGTCATTCATTTGTCTTTTCTTCAAACTAATACAAAAGGAAGATGGTAATTTCACCGCCTCGAGGTGCAGCAATACTGGAAATGGAAAACTGAATACCTGTTATTATGCATACATATATAAATTAGCAGCAATCTGCTTTGAAGAAGTTACACAGTGAGAAACTAAAGTAATAGCCTCGCTGCTGTCAGAAGATAGGTGATTAATACTGAATGAGGCTGGACTGAACATGCTGCTTAGCCAATTCTTTTTTTTAGTGCTTCAGCCTATGCCTACCACGTAGTCTATCTCCCAGCACAAACATTACAAAATGCATTGTCCTCTTGCATACTTTAACCTCAGCTACAGGAGGAGTGGGGTAAAGAGGGATAAGGCAGTTGATCAGTTCAGCCAGTGATGGCCCTGAGGGCAGCAAAGAATCTGGCAGTTGAAAGGAACATACAATATTCTTTATACTTGCACAGCATCTCTCAGCCAATTAACCCACTAACATTCATTAATTAAGCTTCACAGGAGCCTTGTTGTTAGGGGGCTTATTCCTTCACCCACTTACTTCCCTGGTCCTTCTCGCATGAACAGAGAGCAACAATACCCGAAGTCCAAAGGTGCAAACAATTCGATGTTTATTGGGGTGAACTTCCAGCAAGCATGATTCCAGTTTCCTTCCTTAGTATCCTCCTTCCCAGCTCTGACACCACAGAGCCTTACGCCTGTGTCCCTGTTCCCATTCCTACCCTTAGCCAAACATGATTCCAACTTCCTTACTCCCATTCCCTGTTCCCATTTCCCCCTTTAGCAAAACATTATTCCAATTTTCTTACCCCCATTCCCTGTTCCCATCTCCATCTCCCTCATCCACATGCCCATGCCCATGCCCACCCACTCACTTCCTCATTGACTACAGATTATATAGTAAAACTTGAGTTCTGCTTAGCTATACCTTAACCAATCATTTTCCTGAAATTTAACTAACCAATCCTAACATATTGTAACATGATTATGTAACCAATTATATCCCACCACCTTAATTAGTTTACACCCAGCAAAATTAATTATACAGCAGACAGGAACAATCACAGAACCAGACAGAGATTATACAGACAAACAATAGCAAAGTGGGAACTACAATGACAAGACAACACAGAAGCGAGGATTTCACATCCCAGCTATTGATAAGTGAGTTCTTGCCAGACAGGATGCTATCAAACTAAGTTTCCTTTTACATTTTCTAGGCACTTCCCTTTCTCTGGAGGTGATAGGAACTATCAGGACAGGATTGTATTCCTAACAGCCCAATAGCACCTTATTTCAGTGTGACTAGTTTGGAATGTGAGGATGTGACCGTTCGCTTCCCAGCTTATGGCTGCCTCTGCTGCTTAGCCAAAGGCCTTAGCCTAAGAACAGGGCCACAAACTGCCACAGTAAGAGAAGGCCCTTACACCGGCAGACAGTGATTTCTTTCTTTTATACCTCTAGAACTAGCCAAGCGATAAGAATACACCTAAATTCTTAAGAGTATAGGCCTTTACAGACAGGCCTGAATATCTATATCCTAACACTTGTGAAGTTGGTAAAGAATTTCCTCATCAATGAAACACAGCCACCTCAGAGGTGAAAGTGGAACTCAACAACTGTTTTGTAGCATTGATGAGCACAGGCAAACTGTTTCTAACCAGTGATGGAAAATACCATAATCCACTTGAAACTAGATTAGTAGACTGAACGTAGGGTGAATTTAGCAGGCAATGTGTTTACCTGAGCTAAAATTTGAACAGGCTATTTGCTCAAGCACACCAACTCTTACAAAAACGACTATAGAATTTTTGTGCATTGCTGGTGATCAGGACTGCAATTGTCTATCCTATCAGAAAGACAAGTCACTCACTGTCTTAAATATTTCTCAGTTTCTAAAAGATTCTGCATTTCAAAATGGTATGAATGAAGTCTAAAACTATATATATTGATCAGTGTGGCTTTTAAGTTTATCCTAGTGATTTTTTTCCTAGAAGCTAAGAACATGCCCTAGCCACTTACACTGGCTTTATCCTAGAAGCCAGCCAATCATGTTATTTTTTTTCCTAGAAGCTAGCCACCACAATATCTCATGGAAGATGTAGCATGAGTGCTTCGTGTCCTGTTTCTCTTCTATGGACTGGGCTCCATGGCTGAATTACATCTCCCATGAGCACCACAATCTCCCTTCTTGCTGAGCCATTCTGGTGCATCCTTGGTCTCTCATGGCTATGAAGTATTATGAGAGATGTAGTCTAGCTGGGGACCCGAGCCCATGAAAGAGAATGTGGACATGCAGCATCCCAACTAAAGCACTATGGTGGCATTTCCAAAATGTTTTTGTTTAGAAGCAACTTTTGAATTTGGAATGAAAGTTTTCATTTTTGGCATGAAATTTCAGTTTTTGGCTTGCACACAAACATTTTGGGTTTGGGGTTGTTTGGCTTTTCAATGAAAAGTTGAAATTTTCTGTGGAAACAATCCACCTTCCACAAAATTTTGTTCAATTGAAAACCCAATTTTCTGTCAGAAAATAGTTTTGTTAGCAAAATTTTGACCAACCTACTTAGATAGTACACATAGCCAAAGAGGGGAAAATTGGGGCCAAAACTAGGCTCCATCTCAGACAACTGGACTCCAAATTCCTTTAAAGGAACAGAAGGGGGAAAATGCCTGGCAAACAGGTTGGCTTTTGAGCCAGACCTATTGTATCTTGTATAATCATGCAAAACATAGTCAAGAGATGTGTGAATTTAAAATATGGTTTCAGTGGATCACAATAAACCATTTTAATCTAAAATTCCAAACATTGCTTGGAAAGCATGCCTACTGATATGGGAGTGTCAGGTTGGTTTACCATTTTCAAAGCCTCCACCTCTTCTGAATATATAATAGTCTTCATTTTGCTGGCCTACCCAATTTTTTTATGGATGGTTCTGACCAAAGAGCTACCTGGACAAGAGATTAAAGAGAAAATAGGTCTTCGGCTCTTGACCTAAGAAGCCTTTCCACTGGTAACACTTGCACACCTGTCCAGAATGGATACTGATTAATACTTACTCTCTCTTAATCTATTAGGAAACACTACAGCAATATCAGAACAAGCCTACAGATATAAAAACCAGTTCAAACTAACCTGGGGCCTTCTTTGAAGTCAGTTGGAAGTCTGCAAAGATCGAGATTCAGTTTATGATGTCAAACAGCTCTGCCAAGTCAGCTGGGGAAGGTTTTTAGAGCCTCAAAAGCATTCCAGTCTTAAATGTGTCCCTAAGTATGTTGATCTTTCTTCACAAGTGGCTCGAGTTGGCTGCCACAAATATCTCAATCAGCACAAAAAAACCTTGGTATGGCACTCGAGCAGGCAGGATAAACATTCCACTATCATTTCAACCAGGCCATAGCCAAGTGGGGCCCTAGTGAACCTGAGAGCCTCATGCAGCTGCAGGTTTGTTAACATTGTCTGAACCAGCCTTGACAACTATATTATCTGGAAGTGAAAGTTTTTGCCTAGCCTCTAGGCCTCAGCCCAGTGTGAACTGCCAATAGAAATGCAAAAATTACATATAAATACCTTTTTCATCTTTATAAGTAATAAAGGACTTTAAATATATGGACATTTTCTTTTTATGCGGATGATGTGGTATCTCTAATATAATTAATCACTTCTTAGAATATTTATGCCTCAGTAGTGAGACACGAATGTAAGTGACTAAGCATTAGTCACTCAACTCTGTAATACAAAATTATGTTTTACTCACAGAAGTCTACCTATTTATTATTTTTGTGTGGTGCTTATCATTGTGATATGTATCATGAAAATATCACTAAGAATGAAAGTAGAATTTTGAATCATTTAGTGTTGAAGAATACTAAGATCCTGAAAATTCTTCACCCTATGAGCATAACTTCTTTTTAATAAATAACCTGTACGAAGCACAAAGATATGGCTAGAAGGAAAATAATTTATACCCTAAAAGTATTTAATCACCTCATGTCTGCTCCACGGCAGGCCCCCTTGAATCTCTGGGTTTACAGTTAATCTTTGGGAAGTAAATGCTGGGGGTGAGGGAGTCTGGCTGCCATTGCTACTAGTGGTGAGGTTCCACTGTCACAAACAATTTTGAGTGGCCAGGGGTTGGAGGACTCAAACATTCCTGCCACTCCTCTTCAGATGGCCAGAGAGGTCAGTCAAGCTAATGCCACTCTTCATCAGGCAGCTGGAAAAGGGGTGGCTCTTACCTTACCTACACCATTGTTGGGGAACCCTAGCCACTACATCAGGGCTCTACTGGATGGTGTCAGTAGGTGTGTCAGGGTCCTCTCCCCACTCTGGACTCTAGGGTACAGATGTGGGGACCTGCATGAAAGATCCCCTAAACTTATTTCTACCAGCTTAGGTTAAAACTTCCCCAAGGCACAAATTTTTTGCCCTTGGAGGGTACGCTGCCACCACCAAGTGATTTAACAAAGAATCAGGGAAAGGACCACTTGGAGTTCCCATTCCCCGCAAATATCGCCCCAAGCCCTTACACCCCCTTTCCTGGGGAGGCTTGAGAATACTGTCCTAACCAATTGGTTACAAAGTGATCACAGATCCAAACCCCTGGGTCTTAGGACAATAGAGAAATCAGTCAGGTTCTTAAAGGAAGGATTTTATTTTAAAAAAAGGTAAAAATCACCTCTGTAAAATCAGGATGGAAAATAACTTTACAGGGTAACAAAAGATTCAAAAACACAACAGAACTTCCTCGAGGCTTAGTTTCAAAGTTACAAAAAGCAGGAATAAACCTCCCTCTAAAGAAAAAATTCACAAGCAAAACAAAAGATAATCTAACACGCCTTGCCTGGCTTTTACTTACAATTTTTGTAATATGAGAGACTTTTAGGATATTTTATAGGAGAAGGAGTTTTCTGACCTGATGCTTCCCCGCTTCCCAAGAGAACACAGAAAAACAAAGGCTTTCCCTGCCCCCGCAAGATTTGAAAGTATCTTCTTTCCCCATTGATCCTTTTGATCAGGTGCCAACCAGGTTATTTGAGCTTCTTCACGCCTTACAGGTAAGGAGGAATTCTAGACTACCCTTAGCTGTATGGTTATGACAAGGTGTCAGAAGGACACTCACACAAAGGGTAAACAGAAGGGTTCACCACATACAGAGCCTTATGCCACACTGGGGTGAGAACATTGGGGGCCCTGATAGAACCTTTCTAGGGTCCTTTGTTTGGGTGAGGGGATGAGGCTTTCTTTCTTCTGGGCAGGCCCCAGCCTGCCTGAACAGAGGAAGAAGTGTGGCAGGCAGAAGGAGGGCCCAGCCTGCCCAAAGAGAAGAGGTGGTTGGCTCCTTACCACCCTAGCCATGCTCTTGTAGTGGTGCCCCTTTCCATCATCAACACAATCAGTCAGCAGGGTCACGATGGGGGGTGAGGCCAAGGGCTGCCTGATGGGGTCGTGCCTAAGATCTTGGATCCATTTCATCTAGTCCTTGTCTCTTTTGTTGGATTTCAAAAATTCATGAGCCTCCTGTCAGCTACAATCTTCATAGACTCAATGGCCAGAAGGGACCATTGTGATCATCTAATCTGACCTCCTGCATAACACAGGCCATAGAACTTCCCCAAAATAATTCCTGTTGATCTAGAGCATGAAACTTATAAGACTCATTCATTATGAGGTATTGAGTACTGTCACAGTTCAGGGCAAATGGACCTGTATTCCACCTGCTGTTTGGCTTCCATCTCCCTGCCATCACCTCACTTGGACAGAGACCACATCTCTCTCCCATCTGACTGGAGAGTTTCCAGGCTACACTGTACATTCCCAGAAAGCCAGACTGCCTAAACAGTGCAGCATCTGTGCTTTGCTCTCTCTTCTGAGGCTACAAACAGCATAATTGCCCATAGTTATACACAGCTCTTTCTAAGCAAGCACATTTATTCTTAAGGTGAAAGCATTACAGAGAAAACATTAAAGAACTTACACACCTGCTAACAAACTTACCAGAGATCCCCGCCCCCAACTCCAGCAGGGTTTCTGGTTGGAGTCAGTACTTTAAACTCCACTAAGGGTGTTTTCCTATGGTTACAAGTTGATAACAGCCTGAGCTCCAAATAAGCACCCTCACATATTGACTGTTTTTTTTTCTTTACACAACCTGAGCCTCTGATAAGAAGATCCTGGAAACAGATTATCAGTGGTCCCTTTCTCAGGCCATGGCTTCAAAAGGCCATTTTTTTCATAACTGGATGGGGATAGGAGGAATGTGCATTCATCTCTCCAAAGACATTTCCCCAAAATTTCCACTTCATATGTATTGTCTCAAATGACCATTCCCATCTACCACATTTTCGATATAAGTTTGCAGTGGTGTTGTAGTTGTGCTGGTCTGAGGACATTACCTGGGGAAACTTACCATATTCTGAAATCATTTTCACTGACCATCATTCAAAACAGTCCCCAACAACATGGCAGGATCAGCCGGATGGATGGGGGATAGCTCTACCCCAAAAGGTCTGAGAAATTCTTTTTTTCTTTTTTTCAGAAACCCACATGAATGAAGCTCCATTCCATCCCCCATGGTCAGGCCAGCTCAGGGTGTCCAACTCCAATGGATCGCTGAAAATGGTTTCAAATCCAGCTGATCTAGCGTGCATGGGCCTTGAGCTCTCTTTCCCACAAAGGATTTCTAAGAAGCCCACATACAGTACATTACTTAATGTTCAGGATCCCTGGTGAGGTGGGAGCAAATGGGTAGGTGGGTGCAGGACCATAGAGTTCTTTCATATATTAGTTAACCAATAAGGATATTTTCCATCCCAGGGCAATCAGAATCTTTCACATGCCATATCTGCTCTCCCAGGGCTTACCTTCATTCCAAAGGGTATCAAGAAGCTTCCCAGCTGTTCTTTTTCTGGCCCCTACCATGGGGTAATCACTACAGGTGATAATTCTCTGCCTGCAGCTTCCTTCAGGGCTTTCCCCAATGCTAATTTACCAACTTCTGTTTTGGGACTACCCTTCTACAGCTTCCTTCTTTGGCTGCCTTGGCAGCTCTCCTCTTATCCTCTAACTGAGATATCACCCTGCCCCTCATCAGAGCCAACTGGGGTGCATCTGCCTATACCATCAGAGGAGTTGAACCCAGTTCACTTAAAGGGGTTGGCCACCCTGTCACACCACCCCTTTGTAGTTTTCTTCTTTTGTTTGTTCCTTTTTCCATCTAATGCCTTTTTGAAGTCCTTTCCTATCCTGATGTACAGTGCATGCAAGTCATCCTCCCCTTCAAGTCCCTCCTTAAAACAACATCTACCATGACATTTACCAACCTTAGTTCATTTAAAAAAAAAAAAGAGTGTTTTTTTAAATCTTTCAACATCAACAAAACCCTTGTATGTCTCTTCACTGCCAGCCCCTGTTTTATTGTCTGGGGATTTGTCTTCTCTGTTTCTTTAAACTGTGAAGTGTTTGAGGCAGAGCTCATATTCCTTCTATTATCTGTATAGCTCTGATCCAGCTACAATTATAAACACAACTATACAGTCACCTTCATATTTGTTTCCCCTACATTTTAATTCTTATTAGTACTATTTATTAATTGAATTGCAGTTGCGCTTAGAGGCCCCAATTAAGACTGAAACCCTGTTGTGCTGGGCGTTGCACAAACACTGATTAAGAGACTGTGCTTGCCACAAAGGGTTTACATTCAAAACAGACAGTATCTCTTACAGATGTAGAACTGAGGCACAAAGAGATTAACTTTACCTTTACTTGCCCAAGGTAAAACAGGAAACATATTGCAGAGCAGGGAATCAAATCTGACTCTCCTAAGATCCAGACTAGCATCCTAACCACTGGACCATCCTTCCTCCCAATTATTTTCGTCCGAGATCACCTCTTTTCCTTTACTGATTTTTTAGGCAACTACAGGCACCGTCTTTGATATAGTAATTGCCCATCCAAAGGTTTAGCTGTTGTCCACTAGTGTTATCATACAACCATCTAACATAATTTTTTTCTGTAACTTCTCATTTAAATATTTTTTAAATTTTGAATTTTAGTTAATACCATGTATAAAATCCAGAAAGAGCTTTATCAAACAGCAGACTGAATGAACTGATAAAAGAAAAATAATGATGAAATTTGAGTCGTGAACTTTTAACAAACTTAGTGAAAAATTCAAAAAAGAATATTTTGTCTAATTTTGCCTCTTTTTCTACTACACTGGGAGTTGCTTGTTGCTCTACACTTTTGAAAATCAGGCTGCTTTTTAGGTGGCTTGGGAGGTTAAAATCAGACAAGATTTTTTTAAAAAAAATTAAAATAAGATATTATTGAATAGGAAGCAGTGTTGCCTAGTGGATAGTGCATGAGGCAGGAGTTGTGGGTTGAGTTCAGCTCTGCTAGTGGCCTGCTGGGTGACCTTTGGCAAATTATTTCACCTCTCTGTGCCACCTGTAAAATAGGACTAATGATCCCAACCTCCTTTGTAAAGTGCTTTGAGATCTATGGATGAAAAGCGCTGTAAGAGTCAGGCAATAGTCATGTTCCTCAGGTGTTTGTCCATGAACACTTTAAGAGCATGGTTATTAGTAGTGATATATACCATCCTGCCTGCTCCCTCTTCCAGGAGCCTCAGCTAGCTTGCTATACCCAGTCAGACACTGCTCAGCCAGTATGCCCTCCTTTCAGGCTTTACAAGTTCAAGAAAAAAATCTTCAGGACAACAAAAGTCTATTTTTCTTGAAGGTATAATGGCTACTCCCTGGATTCAGGAGGAAATAGTAAGGCTAAGCATGTGTAGTTACCTGTAGTTCTACAGTGAGAGGGCATGGTCTATGGCAGCCTGGATGTGGGCTCTACTCCTTTTGCTGTTCTCAGTTTCTGAGAGGCCATGATACTCAACACAGCGACAACTCTGAAGTCCTATGTGCCCATGGACCTGTTACAATATTTACAATGTAAATAACATAAGTTTAGCAATAATTTACTGACTGCTCTGAGACCTGTCAGAGCCAGGAATGTTTTTATTATCCAGGCTTAGGGTGACCAGATGTCCCGATTTTATAGGGACAATCCCGATTTTTGGGTCTTTTTCTTATATAGGCTATTACCCCCCACTCCCTGTCCCAGTTTTTCACATTTGCTGTCTGGTCACTCTATCCGGGCTCTCCTTTTGTAAAACTATAATGAGGAATTATAAAAAGGTGGGTATTGAAGAAGCATAATATATTTCAATGACTCCTAAATTAGAATTGAAGCAATTTGGAGCAGAGACTGTCGCTGTGTGTTTAGACAGTGCCTAGAATAATGGGTCCATGCTCCTAATTGGGAGCTACCTCAGTACAACCAAGAATAATAAATAATTATCTTGTTTGGACACTAAATTCCATTAGAACAGAAGCCATTAAAACAGACCATTTATTATGCTGGCAATTTCCACTCAAATTTTACTAACTTTCACTTTCACCTTCAATCAAGCCATTTTAATCAAAAGACCAATTAAAATATCAACTCTTCCAGCAGCTTCTAACAATTCTTAAACATTATTTGAGATAAAACACACCTCTGGTGACTGAAATTAATGCCAGAATACATGCTATGGCCTTCTGTCAGTTTTTTGTAATTCCACTTTAACACATTTTTTTTCCTTCCTGTATATCTTGGAAACCATCTTTAACAAACTTTCTTGTGCTAAGGGCCTACTTCTTTATTCCTTGTTAAAGATCATTGATCTATTCATTGAAGTTTTTCTTCTTCAGTATTTAACTGCTGGCACATCCTAAGGCACAAGACTTATTAAATACAGTAGGTAGAGTTCAGACTCAAGGGGTATACAGCTATAAAACTGCTGTACTAAGTCAGACAGGTTGTTTTACATTTAATTTCACTGTCAGCTGGACCATTTCCAGATGGAGGCACAGATCACACCTCTTTGTTTTTACTTCATTTTGTTGTTAATGAGAGATAAATATGTTCATATCAAGAGATAAAGATGATATTATTGCTTCAGCAATGGGTACCTCTCTCATATTGTGTTGTTATGTAATAGCCTGCTCTCCTGAAGCATGGAGCCAAATGCTGACTGCCATTCATACCTATATCCATACCAGAAGAGCTGTGACGTATTCTGCTCTCATTTTGGCTTTCCATAGAAAAACAAGTCTGCAGGTGATCTGTAAGGGGCTCAGGGATAAAGGACTGTGTGTTTTAGATGTCCGTATTCCTATCTCACACAGATCAACAGATCATCCCTTTTCTTGGCAGGGGGAGAATGGGTGCTGTGTCCGGTGTAGAATGGGGTTAATGTGCATCTATTGAGTTCAGAGGGAAATACACAGGATTATATCTAAACTACATTTATGGACAGTAGGGGATGTTTGCATTATAAAGAATTCATGAAAGACTATCTGAACCTAGCCCCTATAAGTTAATAAGAGGCAAACACTTTCAAGGGTTTGGGGTAAGGATAAATTGAAAGGATCTTATAGTTGGTTAGACAACCTCCCAGGAGATGTAATCTGAGAGCTAGTGTCTGAGGAAACATGTTTGCAGAGAGTATTAAGGTACCAAGAAATGAACTGGACCTTATCTCTGAGATCCAAGGGAGCTGTAATATTCCTTTTCCCATATGGGTTGTCTGTTAAATACACCGTCTATTTTGATTTTTAAACAAAACAGTTTAAAGGGATTGGGGAACTTCAAAAGCCAATACACAGAATACCTATCAAAGTGAACAATTCAAGAGAGAGAGAGAAATGAGGGGAGAAGATAGGCCTTGTGATTATATTAACTGGAGCAATAAAACACTATGAACATAACCCATATGACAGGCATTTTTCATGAAGTGTGCGGTAAATGTAAATGCAGGTCAATAAAGAACAGGAATCACAGACAGATCTTACAAAAAACAAGCAAACTACTAAACTACTAAGCAAACCTGATCCTATTGAAGTAAAAGGGAGTTTTGCAATTGACTTCAGTAGAGCTAGGATTTAATTCCAAGAGTTGTCAAAAGAGATGTATAACTCTCTCAAGGAAATCTGCACGTGCACGTACAAACGTATCTTCGAACAGAGAGGGAAATCCCATTATTTGTTGACTGGATTTTTCCATGTACCTCCAACTTTGAAAATGTCCATTTCCAGTGTAAAGTTCTGCACTGTGAGAGTGAAAAAAACGGTGTAACAAGACAAAATGGTTAATAAATAGTATTGTTGTGTCATGATGCTGGAAAATGTCCTGGTTTAAAGTAGCCTGTATTGCTTTATAGGACAACACCAGACATGAGGAACATCACCAAGGACATTTCTGATTAGATGAATAAATCTATTCTGATCATTCAGACAAGGATTGTCCTGCTTTAGCGTTAATGAAAACCTCACTGTGATGCTGGGATTTGTTTATGAAACCAAAGAAGTTATTTAAAAGACAAGCCGTATAAAACACTGAAGTCCTCTTCCCTCTCCCCACCCCGGTCTATATGTCAAGAATGTTGATGGCAATTACACGGCATAGGTGCCTATGACAAGAGCTCTTTTTTAAAGGGCAACTGTCACTAGAGAGAGAGAATTTAATTTCAGCCTCCATGGTAGTTCAATCTCTAGACCCCTGATTAGCTGAAAATGTGTCTCATAGTTGCTGCATATGCTTATCTGCCCTACAATGTTCCCATGATGTGGCTCGTAGCGGGGTCAGGGTGAACTGTGTTCTGATTGGAAAGCTGAAAATGGAATTAAGCAGCACATTCCAATAGGAGGCAACAGCATTTCACAGAAGATAAAAAATAAAGAGGATTCTGAATTGTTCTTGTCTTTAAGCCCTATTAAGTCAACTATTGTTCTCAGGTAATTAAATGCAGAACACAAGTATCAATCTTTTAAGTAACTAGGCTGTGGAGAAAACAAGGCGTTCTTGTAGTCAGATAACACACCAGATGAAGAGTTTTAAAATTATTATAAAGAAATCTTACCACAGGGCTGGGAAACTTGGAATTCCTGAGTTCTAATTGCAGCTCTGGCACTGTATGCCTCTATTCCTTTGACAAGTCACTTAATCTCCGTCTCAGTTTCCCTATGTATAAAATAAGGATAATAATACTTACCTCACAGGGGGTTGGGGTTGAATCCCATGGGGAAGGGACAGAAGAAAATGTGTCCAGAACTGGTGTGCCTTTGTGGAGGGAGTTAAGGGAATAGTGGATAGGGGTTTCCTCTTAAATAGAAGAAGGGGGGAACCTTCAATATGCCCCAGTTAGGGCTCAGATAAACAGGGAGACATACTGATTCCCCAGTGAGCTTAAGTTATCATCACAGCACTCCCAGTCAATTTGTAGCAACTCATACTCCACCCCATGAAACACAAGTGCTTATAGTCTCCGTGCTATGATTCATCAGTATTACCAAAAGCACAGTGCCTCCTGAGTCCACACTGGGAAACTAGATTGGACTATAAGGAAAGAGTACTACTTAGCCAACAGGACTTAAAAGCATTCTCTGTCCCAGGGACCTGTAGACCCTCATTTGCAAATTTTCCAAGAGTTCATTAGAATAAACAACAACACTTGTTTGCAGTGTTTTTGTAGCCATGTTGGTCCCAGGATATGAGAAAGACAAGGCAGGTGACATAAGATCTTTTATTGGACTAACTTCTGTTTGTGGAAGGGACAAACTTTTGAGCTACACAGAGCCACTGAGGACCCAAGATAAAGCTCTAGGTAGCCCAAAACCCTGTCCTTTCCACTGACAGAAGTTGGTTCTATAAAAGATACTACCTCCCCACCTTGTCTCTCTTAATAAAAATACTTTTCAGTGTTAGCATGTAGGGAACATATACACACAATCCCAGGTACCACAGCAGCATGGGTAGACGTACTCACTGTAGCATGGCTAAAAGTAACAGTGTAGACGTGGCAGCATGGGCTAGCAATGCAATTATGTATCCAAGGTCTCTGGCGTACTTTCACAGCTTGTGCTGAAGCCCGGGCCACTGTGTCCACACTGTTATGTGTTAGGGGTTCTAGGGTGCATAAAGCTAACGCAGATATGTCTACCCGTGCTGCAATCATACCTCTGGTTGCAGTGTAGACACACTCTGAGATTGCACTTCTTATCCAAAGATCTCAAACATTTTACCAAGGTGGGTGCCATTATTCTCATGTTACAGATGAGGACATAAGCACCAGTGAACAGGCAGAGTCTGGCCAGCCTCTTTTCTCCCAAACCCCTGCTGTCATGCTTTAAAGCTATTATTGAAGAGTTAATAAACATTTTTTTGGTGTTCAAATTATTCTGGTCATTTAAGGTTCACTGTAGCATGCTGCAAAGAAATGAAGTTGAGGGGAGGGAGTGACTGTTGAGGGATAATTTAAGTTAGAAAGCGCTAACTGCATCACTGCACAGCTCCACAGTTTCAGCATCCTGTGCATTTTATCTCTTTGAAGTTGATAGAATTTTGCGAAGAAGCATAATTTATACCTGTACAAATTACATGAATTTAATTTTCTTGTTAAATATGCATAGAATGGATAATCTCAAAACTTCTGTGGGGTTTGCCACAAAGATTTATTAAAAGGTCTGCAGAAGACTTTATGGGAACTGAAATGAGATATGGTCTGTCTGTTTGTTTTATTTTGTAAAAAATTTTCCTGGTGCTTTTGGGAACTTTTTCCCCATTGAAATATTATAGAATTTCTGTTCATGGGCAGAGATTGCATCAGTAGAAACCGGTACCATAGAGCTATAGCTTTCCCATCATTTGGAATAATTAAAACTATGCATAGAGATGAGCAGAAACAGTTCACAAGCACCTAGAAGAAAGGCCACTTGGGAAATGAGCATTTCAACCAAATAAAGGTGTAATCTGTATATTGTAAAAACAGCCATGTTAATTTTTTTAAGTTTATTCTTTAAATTAAATGTGTTGCCCAAGCTGAGCTTCAAATGGTCTGAGTTATAGTACCCCATAAAGTCTTTGGGGACTTATATAAACATATTCTTGTATTTATGGATAAGTAGGAAGCCTTGTAGTCGCTTGGAGTCAAGTGTAAAATTGAAAAGGGATTGGTTTGTCCAGGTCTTTCATTACACTGGATGAACCTGGGAAGATGAGATAGGAAAATACCATTTCCTAAGGGTGAACCAACTAATCTATGTCAGCCCCTTGGGGCTCATCTCAAGAATTGTTTAAAAGCAGGGAAATGATTCTCCTTGAAAATTGATAGGGATATACTGACGCCTCTGGACTGACTCTACTAGTACCTTCAGACAGCATTTCAATACACTTTATTTTAAATACTATTACTAGCATAGTACTTTACAAATACAACTAGCTATGCCTTATCACATCCATGTAAGAGATCATAGGTAGTTATCACCCCAGTTTTACTGATTGGGAAACTTCAGCAGACAGGCTGGGACCACAGAGGGGAGACAGTGTCTGTGGGAGGATTAACACTCAGGAGTTTCTGGCCCTCAGTCCTGTACTTAGGCCACTCTTTTTATCTATCTACTTGCTCCTATCTTGTCTATTCCATCTCATCTAATATGTCTCGGTATGTATGTGGCCCCCATCACTGCAATAGCTGACCACTCAACCATTCATTTCTCTGATTAATAGACAAGATCATTTTCTGAGGCTCAGAAACAGTAAGGGGTTCATCTCAGCCTCATATTTCTCTCTTATGTAGGAAAAAATACTAGTATTTCACCAGGAAAGAATGGAGCAGCTTCTCAAGGGGAAAAAACATTCATTGATAGTGTTCCAATAAATGGAAAGCCAGTGCACTGTACAATGAATTTCAGAGCCTACCGAGCCTCCACATAAATTGGACAAAATGAATAATGAGATTCTCTTAGTGAGCTGGAAGAAATGTGGAGGAGTAGGAGACTATGCATATTTAGGAGAGTTGGCCTTAAATGAAACGACAGTAGGAATTAATCAGGGAAAATGTCTACAATAAAGCGAAGAGGAGCCTCTTTCCAGATAGGGCCTCGTGCGTCCTGAATCTGTGTAGCCAGCCCTCTTGGGGGCACAAGAGAATTGATTTCCTTGGAGGATTTCTCTTGCTTGCAGTAAGAATTATCCTAGCTGCTCGGAGATCGAAACACACATGAAAATGGTGAAGGTAAAGGGCATTGTGGTGATGGAAAAGTTCCTTGCCATGAACGGTAATTATACTAATTATTCTATTAAATATAATCATGCATATACTGCACCTGGCCTCCATCTTTTTACTTTGTGGGGGTGGGTTTTCCTTAAATTATAGTGGAATTCATGCACTCTTGTTTCTCATCCTAAAATGTAATAGACAAAGGGTCTGTTGACTTTTACCTTATACCCTGTAGGCCCAGCCCCTTCTTCTATTTTATCTGTGTAGTGAAAGTAGCACCGATTCACTCTTGCTGATGCAGAGAGATATAATCTACATCTCCCTGAGCAGTCTGGACCTAAGGGTTCATCCCAAGGAAAGGCAGGGACGCTGGTAGTGCCAACGTCAATTAAGGATTCAAGGTTGGAACGGATTTAAAATCTGCCATGGGGACAGGAGGATCTTGCCTAGGGAGAATAATCAGGTATACACTCAATTAGGGAGGCCCTGGCCATGCCGTCACCTGTCAGCCAGCACCTCCTCCTGCTCAGGCTCTGATGGCCTCTAATGGGCATGCCCTGGTGCAACGTTACCACATTGGCCAGCTGTCCACCTTGGGAACCCAGCACCACTTTATGCAGGAAGAAGGTTGTGTAATCTTAGGCTGAACACATTTCAGAGTTCTCTGCCGTTACACGGACACTGTATGTCATTTCTTTTGATTGAGACTGGACAAAATATCATCCAAAAACATGAAAAAGTTGTTAGACATTGAAATGGCAAAGTTAAATAGGACATAACGAGTGCTATGTTGGGGCTTGATTGTACTCCCATTGAAGTCAAAGGCAAAAACCTCCAATGGGAGCAGAATCTAGCCATTGGGCCCCCTAAGGGTCATTAATCCACACAAAATCATTTGTAAGTGCTATAAATGTAGTTAACATGTTATTTACCCACTCCTAGAGATCACAATCATGGTCTGAGACCTAACACCTGCACTGGTCACCATTAATCTCCTTGTGTCCCTGCATTTGGTGGGAAGCAAGAAAAAAAGCCTTTCCCCTACCTTCTTGTACGTCCTACACAAGTCCCAAGCAGAGTTGTGGCAAGGAAGAAGGGGCACAGAGAGGGGGGAAGTGGCAGGTTTGTGGCCCCATTCCACTCCTCCTTCTCCTCAGTGCACTGTCCCACAATGCTAGCAGGAGCCATTTCAAGGAATGGTGTCATGTGTTCACTCCTTCTGTGCACAAGGAAAAGATGCAATCCCTAGGGCAGAGCAGATCTGCATTGCCTTTAGTGGGCTGCCACTGTCACCGTGCTATAGTCAAGTTCTTAATAGCTCTGTGCCTCAGTTTCCCAATTTGTTGAAAGGGGGATAATACTTCCCCATATTCACAGGAATGTTGTGAGGCTTAGTTAATATTCGAAACATGGCATAGATGCTCAGGTGGAAGACACTGCAGGAATGCATAATATTTATTATTGCTATTCTTTTTAATTCAGTATGTTGCTGATTTAGCAGTTGGTCTTTCATCTCCATTGGTGAGGGAGGAGTCTCAGAAGTTCATGCTCCAAGTTTGACTTGAATAAGCACAGAGGAGTTCAGATTAGAGCTGGTCAGAAAATGGGAACAATTTTGGTGGGGGGAAAAATGTCCCTTTTTATGGTGAAAATGTTGTGAAGTTGAAGTGTTTCAACGGGCTCACGTTTAGATTCTTCTCTTAACAATTTGAACATTTGGGGCTGCAAAACAGGGAGATCTCAGGGAAGCAAACTATTTTACAGATTTCCAGTATTCTGATTCTAATTGGCTGGAGATCACTTGAGAACTGGCTCTCATGTTATTTTGGCACTTTTCTTTTCAATCCTAGCAGTAACCAGGGAGTACAGAGGAATGCAATATTACAACTGTGGGGACATAAATTGGCAAGGAACTAAGAATGCAGGACATACTTACAGGATGGGGGAGTCTGTCCTGAGAAGCAGTGATTCTGAGGTCATGGTGAATAATCAGCTGAACACGAGTTCCCAGTCTGATGCTGTGGCCTATAGAGCTAATGCAATCACTGTTCCCTCTAAGCTGTGCGCTTATGCATGCGCACACAGATCCTAAACCCCGCCCATATGGTGAAACACCGCATGCACAAACATTTGCACAGAAGCACAAACATTTGCACAGAAGAAATTTTTTGTGCACATGGCCTGTCAAAAATTAGAGGGAACATTGAATGTGACCCTGGGATGCATGAACTGGGGAATCTCAAGTAGGTGTAGAGAGTTTATTTTACCTCTATATGTGGCGCTGATGTGATTGCTGTTGGAATACTGTGTCCAGTTCTGATATCCTCAATGCAAGAAGGATGTTGATAAACTAGAATTCAGAGAAGAGCCACGAGAGCGATTAAAGGATTTGAAAACATGCCTTATAGTGAAAGGCTCAAAAAGCTCAGTCTATTTAGCTTAACACAGAGAAGGTTAAGGGGTGACTCAATTACACTCTAAGAATCTACACAGGGAACACATATTTAATAATGGGATCCTCAAGCTATACCTAGAGGAAGGTATAACACAATCCAATGGCTTGAAGCTGAAGCTACACAAATTCAGACTGGAAACAAGGAGTACATTTTTAACAGTGAGGGTCATTAATCATTGGAGCAATTTCCCACAGGTCACAGCGGATTCTTCATCATGGGCAATTTTTACATGAAGATTGGATGTTTTTCTAAAAGATCTGCTCTAGGAATCATTTTGGGGGGAGAGGAAGGTCTATGTCCTGTACTATGCAGGAGGTCAGACAAGATGATCACAATGGTTCTTTCTAACCTTGGAATCTCTGAAAAACTAAACTTTTTAAAATCATTATGATTTGCATCAAGTTTTACTCAAGGCTGACTGGCAGAAGCGGTTGGACTCTTTTTTTACTGAACCTCTGCAGCCCCTCCATATTCTCCACTTGCACAGATTGCAAACAAGGGACCCAATTCTCCATTGTCCTGCAACTTGTATAGAAGTCTACACCAGTGCAGAGTAAAATATTATGTGTACAATGGTACCAAATCAGAATGATTGTGTTTTGTACCCACTTTGCACTAGTGTAAATGAGTACATGAGACTAGGTCCCAAGAGGCAAAATGCCATAGAGAAAACTGACAGATTCACTAACTTTTGTTATTTGCAAACTATCGCTCCTTTTGTAAAATCTTACAAGTCTAAGCAACTTAAATTGAAAGCAGACAAGTGTGCCCTCATTCACACTCCTGCAACTTCCACTGAATTCAGTGTAAGTAAAATTAACTTTGCACCCATGTAAGGGAACAATTGAGCCCAGTCTTAGCCACCCATCTGCCTGTATTGCAGCTGTGATTCCTCAGTAGAGATCAAAACTAAAGAGAAATGCAATTTCTTACGAACAGCACCAATGGTATTAGCAGCCTGCAAAGGAAAAAGGAATTAGATTATTGGAGACAAAGGGATGACATGTCAGTTTCCATTTTGAAATAAGCTAGCAAGAGATGCCACTTGAGGACAGAGAGTTTGTTTTAGTTCCATCAGGTTTACTCCGTTTCTGCTGCTTAACAATAATTACAACAGAGTCTAAATGATCCTTGGAGAACCCATGTAAGTAGCAAAACAACAAGTGGCACGAGCAAATGCCCAATATGGCCTTTTAAATTTATTTCAGTGGATAGATATAAATAAAATTATTCTTTACCCATTATCATGATCATCATTTCATTACATAAATTAGAGAGCTGAAAATGAAATACTGTATGAAAGCAGGATTATGCCTTCCTGGCTTTAATTTACCAACAGCTCTTTCTTCCTTCACCTTACTTTTTATTCATTAAAACAATATGTTATCTATTGCCTTTGCTGTATATGGCATAGCTACCATACTGTATGTAATTAGAGCAGCAATACTTGTGGGTTGTAGCGGAGTGCAAGCATCTGTCAGTGTTTCCACTATAAACACTTGGTGTGCAAAGGAGCCAGTTCAAAATTTGAAAAACAAAAAGCCACCCCTTATGTAATTCTTTGGCAAGTGTGCATACAATACAGGTGACCCCCAATTATCTGAATGACTCAAAGACCAGGCAATTTGAGACATAGGGGGTATGCCTACACAACCTGTGGCATTGAGCCTCCCAGCCCAGGTCAACAGATTCCGGGTATGGGGCTTGCACTAGTGCTGTAGAAATAGTTGTGTAGACAGTGTTTTGAAGGTGTGGCTTAGAGTGGAGCTTGAACTCTGAAGCGACCACCCATTCCCCAGATTCAGAGCCTGAGCTCCAGCCCACAACATAATTTCAAAGCATGTCTGCGCAGGTATTTTTAGGGCGCTAGCATAAGCCGCATAATCCAGCGTCAGCGGAGTCAGGCTTGGAGATTTGCTGTCGTGGGCTGTGTAGACTCTGGTTGTTCCATCCATTCCACAGGACTGAAGCACTTTCTTTCTGCAGCGGCTTCAGCCCTATGAGATGTAGGAGCAAAGAGTCAGTCTGTGCAATCCTTGATGTGGTATAAGCAATCTTCAGAAGGACTGGCATGTTACTTAGCAGGAGCTGGGTTCCTCAGGGTTCACTTCTATGCAGAAGTCGGCAGGTTATTTTGTATTTTTGTATCTGCAATCATCTCAATCATATAGGTGGTTCAAATCAGCTCTGTGGAAAAATTTCAAGTGGAAATTTAGGTTTTTGACTAAATGAGTTTTCTTCACCAAATAAAACAAAAAACAAACAATTTTCCATGGAAAAATTTAAATTTTCAGCCAAAAAACTTGGCTTTCAGTTTGTAAAAAAGGCAAATGTGTCCATTAGGGAGTGGGGGGAACTTTCCAACCAGCGTTACCTCCCTCCCAAAATATTATCTTGTGCTTTCCTTGTTCACAATGTAGAACCCTGAAGCCAATAGGAGGTTTGCCTGAATAAGGACTTTAAAACTGGGCCTTTATTAATTTCAAAGGTGGGGAAATAAAATGACAAAACTATTTCATGACTGAAGTAAAGTTCATTGCATGCACACATTTTGTTTTCCACTGAAAAATTACTAAGATTTTTATCATGCAATTAAAGGTCCTGATTCAACAAGCATGTGCCAAACTTTAAACACATGAAGAGTCCCATTGACTTCAGAAGGTCAATTGCCCTAATATGGTAGCTTAGGATTCCCTCTGTGGTACATGTGCATTAGTGACTTGATTTAATGGAATTGCTCATCTGCTTAAAGTTAGGCACACGCTTGAGTACCTTGCTGGCTCAGGTCTCTAGTGAACGTGTGCAACAGGGGGATCAACTCAATCTTCCACGTTGTGGAAATTATGCAGGAAATTATGCTGCATATTTGAACTTGAAAGCCAAAAACGGCAATAAGTGAAAGCTTGCCTGAAAAATGAAAGCAATAAAATAATTTTTAAAACCATAGCAAGGAAGAAATAGATGAGAGATGGGAGCATGGAGGAAATATAATAGCAGAAGGTGACATCACCCAACATAGGACAGTGCTTTCTTCCATGGAACAAGAAGGTATGACTCAGAAATGGAAACAAAATATCCCGGAGTGGGACAATATACAAATTAAGGACAAATGACATCAGCAGAACCAGATTTGGCCCTGGGGGCATTAAACATCATACCATAACAACTCTTATGCCAGCTAAAATTGCTAAAGAGAAAGCTCATTGGCCACACAAGTAATACAAATGAAAATGCTAACACCATGGCAGGAGGAGTTGTAGGTATCATAAAGGTAACATCTACTAGTTTTGGGGCAAAAGGGAGAAGATATGTGGGCTGGAAGGAAGTCACTATGACCTAGTCTTTAGAGGTCAAATGGAACATGGAGGGGTTTGAGACTCAACAATATACATGAAAGCTAATGTTTAGTATGTTGGGGATGGGGTGTTTTTTGGTGGAGGTATTTTGTTTTGGGGGGGTAGAGCAGACAGTGTTTTACAGTATTGCCAGCTCCAATCATTCCAAAACCATTAGTCACATCTAAATAAAACACTGAGTTAAGAAAGACCTTTTGAAATACGTAGTACATTTTGGCAGGGGAAGGGGAAGGTTGGGTTTTTGTTGGTTTGTTTTCTGGTTTTTGAGCCTTTAGGGTACAGTTGGGTCACATTTACCAGTATGAAAGACAGCATATTGTTTTGGGTATTATTGATGGGACCAGGGATTTTGTTATCTGAGGCATATCCACTGGCATGTTTTTAAATCACTTCCTATACAATTACAATTAATTGAAAAAAGATAAAAATTTATAGGACAACATGGTGCTTAGAGCTTCCTTGCTTTTGATTCTCTTATATTTTACTAGAAGGAAAAACTACAGTAACAATATTCCCTGACTGTTGATAAAAAAGTATAACGCTCAGCATGAGATTTTCCTTTTTCCCTTGTGTCTTTTCTGCGAAAGTACTTCAAGTGTCTCAGCAAATGCACTCAACGGTGTCATTTTTGAAAGATGGAACAAAACTGATGTACTATAAACGTTACTCATGTTTATATTTCCACTGAGCTTTTCATCATAAGAGATTTCTCTCTAATATTCATGAAATCCTTCTCTCTTGCTCTCCCTCTTTTTGTTTTGTTTCTGTTGTGGCAAAACCAACTGGGTTAAACAAAGAAAAGAGAAAGCTACCACCGTGGTTCCCAAACATCAACAGTATTTAATACTATTTTAAAAAACACCACCACAACTGAACTCCTCTCTTACATCTACTATGGGAAGCATGCTGCCAATCCACTATTCGGGCTAGATCCTGACCATACTACACCTCAGGACAGAGACATAGGTGGATTTCTGACTCAGTCTTCCCCATGAATCTGAGGAGGAGATAGAGGATTGGAGAATTTATCGCTCAGCCTTTGGTGCACTTGAGAAAGAGGGTCCTAGGTGCCTTTCCTATTTGGCTCGTGGCACAAATTAGAACAGGCTTCTGTAATAATGTGTGTCTGTAGGGCACTATACCATTATAACCGGAGATGCACAATTCTGCTGGCACTTTATACATAACAAAATCTATTAGAGCATGTTGCGGAATCTCTGCAGATAAAGAAGTATTAAACCTGCACCCATGCGTGTGACAGGACTTATTTTGAAAACCCCAAAGGTTTGGATCAAGCATCTGAATTCTTAGGTGATTATCTTAAGTACACCTTCACACTGTACACTGGACAAGTAACCAAAAACATAACCAGAAAAGTATTAGGTCAAAGACCTTAAAAATTACCCAATCATCTTTACCTTTAGAACATAACATAATAAATAACCTTCTCACTCTTAAAAGCCGGATCATGCAAGTTAGAGATAAAGCAGCTGATGGAGCAGCATGTGTAAATGTAAGCCTGCCTGGCCAGCGCTCCTCCTCTGTCTCTGAGGGAGGCCACATCTCCTCGCTGTTAAGCCCTTAGGACTGCAATCAATTAGTGGGGAATTAGCAGTACTTTTGAGTTTGAGCCGAGTGGGCAACAGCAAGTCTAAGAACCCCAGCCCTCAGGCAGGGCAGGATACCAACAATTAGAGGCTCTGGCCTGCAGTCAGGGCAGAGTAACGCAGTCTGTAAACCCAGGCCATTAGCCAAGGCGGGGCAGCAAACAGCTGGGGGCTCTGACCTGTGACCAGGACAGAATAACACAGTCTCGGGGCTCAGGCAGGGCAAGCACCAGACACAGGCCTCCTGGCCTAATACAGGGAGCCTGCCACCCGAGGCGTGAGGTGTCAGCGGGTAGTGGGACCCAGGCCCACCCTACCCCACTGGGTCCCAGCCTTGGGCCCTAGCAGTGGCAGAGTGGTCTGCCCCTGGGTCAGTGGGGATCTGCCCGCAACACGCCAACCTACTATCAGGCCAAGGCCCAACCAGATTGTCATCTAGTTTCCCTGGGCTACTTCCTACCTCCCCTGGGTTTGGTACCTCTGAGCTGTAGGAGTTCTCCATTTCCCTGGGATCAGGGGTCAGCAGTAGCCTCACCCACTCATCAGCGCCTCAGCTGGCCAGCAACCGTGAGACCTCTGGCCAGCCCTCAGGTGGTAGCCTCAGCAGCTCCTCGGTGTCTTGGTTGTGTGGCAGCCTTGGAAGCTCTGGCCAGTCCTCAGACAGCAACCCCAAGAGGAACTCCTCAATGTCCCACTCCGGCAGCAGAGGAGAAGCATCTGCCTCCCTCGCCAGCTCCCACCCAACTAAGCTGCAGGGTCTACTTCCACTTCCTGTCCCACCCCTCAACTTCCGGTGAGACGGGAGTGGCTTTCCTGGCTCCGCAGTCCAAGGGGTGGGTTGTGGTCCCTCCTGGGCTGTCTGAGGGAGGCCATGCCTCCTTGCTACAATAAAGCTCATGCCAATGCTGCCCATTCTGTAGAGAAAGATGATGTCTATTTCTAGGTCTTTCAGTGTAGTAGTTTTCACCAGCACTAACAGATACCAATGGAGCCAATTTACACCAGCTGAGAGTCATGGCTTTAAATTAATTTAAAAAAAGAAGTCAGGAGTTTTTCTTTTTATAGTTGTCCAAACTATTTTTTCCTTTGGAATTTAATTCTGTTCACTTTGACTCATAAGCCTAAGTTTATAGGCTTTAGAAACAATGGTCTAACTGTTCCCAAGGCCTCATTAAATACAGCTCTGTCTGGGACAGCATCCATATAAAGGAAGTGAGAAATGCATCTTGCCCAGATTTGAACACAGTTGTTCAATCCACATAGGGGAGCTGTCTAAAGACTATTTGTTTCAGATAACAAATAGTTGTATCAGAAAATGTGTAAAGACTTTTCAGAAATGAGACTTTCTCCCCTTATCCTTAACTCGAAAGTATTCTGACAATCATAAAAGGACTCCTTGAAAATAAAATCACAGGCTGCTGAAAGACAGAATGCATTGTTTTACAGCAGGGCTCATGCATCCATTGTGGGCATTGTAGGAGGACATTAAGGAAATGGTAGACAAGCGATGGAATACTGATATGTAGATGTTGTATAATTACACTTTATAGACCCATTTGATAGAATTGCACAGTGGGGTTTATTGTTAGCAACTTTACACTCGTGGAATAGGATGACAGACTTGTTAAACTGGAAATTATGCCACTATAATAAAAAAAATCTATTTGTGATTTCCTTGGTTTTCTGAAGAGCCCCTCAGTGAAGGATGATTCTGTGTCAAGGGTCTCCGCTATATTTCCAACTGAGGGACAAGAGTTACTGGTGGCTATAAACATTTTAAAGATGGAATAGGCTGTTAGTGCTATAAGCTATTTGTATCCAGTAAAGGGAGATTTTTGTCAAGAGCAAATTTAGGATTTGGACTCCAAAGTGAGAATGTAGAAAGCTTTGCAGAAGTGAATCTTAAAATACAGGCCTTTTCTCTCCTTGATGCCTGTGACTGGGTTGGGACTCACCACCGCAGCACCTCCCGCTGGTAGGTCTGGGAATTAGCTCAGTCCATGTGGAGCGCCCTCTGTTGGTGGTGTCCTGTCCATCTTTCACCCTCTGTTGGCATCTGGACCCTAGTCCACGCTCACCCCCTTCTGGGGGGGCAGGGTTAACAGAAGTCTTTTCGCTTCACCCCAGCTGCAGTGGCCAATCACATCCCCAGAGTCTAACCCTTCTATCAGGGGTTGGGTGCATTCCACTATGGCTTCTTCTAACGACCGGGTGTAGTACAAAGGGGGGGACCCAGGCCCACCCTCTACTGTGGGTCCCTTTGGCAGCAGCCTTCCTGCCTGCCCTCCCTCTTTTCCTTTGTCTGTCTGTCTCCTTGGGCCGTTCCCCTTCGATCCCTTTATATAGGGTCTAGTCTGGCCCTGATTGGCTGCCTCGTGCTCAGCCCTGATTGGCTCTCTAACAGGCCCTCCCTGATTGACTGCTGCCTTCCGCAGCCACTTTGGCCTGCCGTAACCCAATCTTGCCTGGGGGTGGGGTACCGCCCCACCACAATGCCCAAATGTAATGTCCATTTATGTCAAGCACACCTCGTTTATGTTAAGCACTCCCATTAATGTTAATGTTAAATTACAGCATTCAACACTCCCTGTGCTGTGGTTCTGCCAGATCCGATAAGCTATGGAGAAGGGTCTTTATTTGAACGGATGGTCACCAAGGACCACAAAACCACTGCCAGAAATGGGGATAGCATGCTATAGGTAGCACTTTTCTACTCCAGTCAGCACTGAATCTCTGACCTGCCATAGTGTTACGGGCCTTGCTGAAAGTCCCTGAAGCTATGGAACTCCAGTCTTGACCACTTGTTCTTAAAATTCCATTGTGACAACATAAAATGTCAACATTATTAGCTATTCTGCTGCTGATGGTTAGCAGAACTTCCAGCTACTGTATGAATGTGGGAAGATCTTGGTATTATGCATGGAGTTAGGGTAGAGTACCACCATTTTTCCATTCTGAACTCTGCAAAGGAGGATTCCTGTCTGTCTAAAGGTTAGACAATGAGGTGTGGTGTCTCTTTGAATGTCAAACTATTCAAGAGAAAAACAGTTCTTGGTTACCGGGTTGCTCTTGGGCTAGTACACAAAATTAGCACCCAAACACTAGTTTTGTACTGACCTGTCTGTCTAAGGGGTTTGTACTGCTACACATAATCACAGCAGTATCTGAACACTTCCACATAAAATGAGTTGGCAACAGTGGACTTGACATGGATCCTGGCTCTACTTTGTTTCTAAGCTCTACAAAGCTTTACTTGGGGTAGGTTTGAGGAATTTAAAAAAAAAAAACCAACAACAAAACAACCAACCCTGCAAGTTTGCAATTAACATGGAGATACCACAAATCATTTTGGTTTTGGGCAATCAAAAACAGAAGGGCTAAGTAAGTTATACTAAGTACCTGGGCTAATATGTGGCAAATGCATTTTGATTGGAGATATATGTGCACCTATTACAGAATTGATAAGTGTATGCTAATAAATCTAACTGCACAGATCCACGAGATAGAATATAAATTACACTAAATGGAAGAATGATCCAACATAATGACTTTAAAAGGAGAGAGACAAAAAGGGCCTCCAGCATCCCAAGCAAGTATGTGATCTGTAAATTTCATTCTGCCTACCTGCAATTCCCTCTGCAGTTTCAAATGTCTATGATATTTATCTTCATTTCCTGTCCTAAATGCTTTGAGAGAGAAAAATAAGCACAGAACACACTTCATTTTTTTAAAAAGTGAGTGAGCATCTCTTGGGGGTTCAGGGAACATATACCCTGCCAGAAAATGCTTAATTATTAACCTATAATGCAATTTCCTGCAATTTAGAAAACACATTTTAAAATGTTAATACTGAAAAAAAAAAAACCTCTGTAGCATATACAGTGTGTTTACGAATGTGCCCAGTATGAGACCTGAACAACCAGTGGAGGGGGGGGGCAGTGTAAAGAGGTGTTACAGTCATCATCAGCTATAACTGCATTTCAGTGAGAGACTGAATATTTTGGAGTGGACAGACAGAACCAGACAGGTATATTAGATTGTATGGTGCTTTGGAATCTTTTCGAACAATAGGTACTATATTACAGGTGGAGCTGGTAACATCACCAAAGTTTATGGCTGCCCAACACTTCCCATTATAGAATGCTGTTCAGTTTCTTATATATTTGTCAAATTGTAACCATTTTGGCTGACATTTTCCATGCTGGATGTCTGCTTCAGTCTCTAGATAGACAAAACCAACTCTAATAATAATAATATCTACTCTGCTCTAATGCTTTCTATGCACAGGTCTGAAAGAACTCTAAAAAGAAGATTGGTATCATTATCCCCACAGTGCAGATAAATTTTTCATATACATATACTTCAGGACATAAATCAATAACTAATTGCTGAGGGATAAGGAAGAAAATTCCCCTAGGAACTGGTTATTGCATGATTGTCCATTTCTTGCTGCACCTTCCCCTAAAAGCATCTGATAGACACTGGCAATGTCTATTGTGGCAATTCCTATGTTCCTGTGATTATGATTGTGGTGAAACAGAGAAACCACCCACCAGCACAGAAAGAGTTAAGGAGAGCCCCTACCCCCTCCTCGACACATCTGTCAATGCCAGGCCTGGAGGAGAAAGAAAAGGAGAGAGCCTGGCTCAGTTTGTGGCTGACTGGTAAAGAGGCAGGCATTAGCTGCCTCCCTACCTCAGGGAAGGATCACTAGCCTGCCAGCTGAGGCAGCCACCAGGAACCAAACTCCATCTTCCTGGTCAAAGGAGATGGAGAAAGAGGTCTAGAAGCACTCGTACTCGTCCTGAGAGAAACCTGGGAGACTGGAGTACAGAGATTTTGTGGGGGTTCTGATCCCACAAAAATTACAGCTGTCCTGTCTGAACAAAACTGGGACCGCAGAAGGATCCAAACCACCACACGAACTCAGACGACAGGGGCCATACTCCAAACTGAAGGGGCAACAATAGGAAGTAGTCCAGGGCAGTGGACGTAGACTTCCCGCTAGGAGATCTCCTACTCAGAGGTGACTTACACAGGACTCTGGGCTGGGATCTGGTGGAGTGGGAGGGGCCAGGTCCCCCTACCTCCCTGCCTTAAAGACTGAAGCACCATGACCACAGAAGTGGGGGCAGGAAGCAAAGTACTCCAACCACTAGTCTGACTGGCCCTCCACTCCTCCGCTCATTACAGTGATATTATTGTCTAGATGTCTGGAGTGGCTCGTGACGATGAGTGCCCGCCTCAGAGCAGACTGTCAAGAACCCCAAACTGGTTGTGTCCCCTATACTTAGATTCTGCCAACAAAGTACCAAGTGTAAACTCAAAATGCTATGACAGCCTTATTGTGGAGTCACAGAGAGTCCCCTTGGGCATTCCAGTCTATCTTGCCACCCAGGTAATCCTGGCTTTGTGATAGATGGTCCCTTACACAAAAAATCACAACAATATTCAGGTTACTCCCAGTCCCAAAGGCCCAGTCACTTACCCCAGGTCAAAGCTATCTCAAATCTCAGACCAAAGACAACACTTGTAGCCAATCCCATAATAAATTAACTAAAGGTTTATTAACTAGGAAAAATAAAAGAGGGTTATTTACAAGGTTAGCACAGGTCAACATACACACAAATGATTTATAATCTTAAATTCAAAAGGTAATAGAAGCATCTATAATAAGCAAGTTCTATATGTCCTTTTAGGAGCAGCTGGGGATCTTTGCCCCTCAGTTCCAAAAAACAGAAAGATAAAATTTCTTCTTGTCAGGCATTTTCATTTGCTTCCCCCAGAGTTCAAAACTGATGGGATAAGCGTTTGTACAAGTCTCCTTTTCATGGGGGTCGGAGGAGCAATCAACAGTCTTTTGTCCACTGATGTTCCACGTCTTGTCTGATGTCTGTAGACCTTCTTTTGTTGGGCAGGAGACTACAACTCCTGAAGTAAATTAGCATTTCACACTTGATAATGCTACTCTCCTGACTGTGCAGGTTTCCAGTTTCATAGCATGCACATTTATAGTTACAGAGCAAATACTTAAAATATTACCTTTTAACATAGGATACAGATATAAGTGAGATTAATGCATGCAGAAATTTACAAGCATTTCCTAAAGTCCAAACACTAAACACCTTCTTATAGACTTAAAATCTATTTTAACAATGCCATCATACAGGTGAGTCAGACTGGTTTCCAGCTGTGCATTTGCCAGTGTTCAGTGAGGCCCAGGGGCCTTGGCATGAGCTGGGACCCGGTCTGCCAGAGTCACAGTGTTGTTATTATTACTGTCAAAATGTTTTAACCTCAATCTCAACCTCGCTCTCTGCTCCTTTGTAAAAACAGAGGAACTAAGAGAGAAGCCTAGAAACTCTTTTTCTGATGTGTAGGGGACGTAGAAAAACCCTAGGGGGGCATTCCACTTTCAGAACTCTCAGCATATCTGTGTAGCACCTTTACAGACTTAGGTGGGGCCTTAGATACTAGGGCCTTGCCAAACTAGGATAAAAGGTTAAGTTACTGGACTGGAATTGCAAGGTCTGAACTCAATTCCCAGCTCTACAACTGACTTTTTGAGACAGGACATGTCAGTGAATCTGTTTGTGCTCAATATTATGCTTTTATGTTTTACCCCTTTCTCACACCCCTCATCGGTCTTCTCTATTCAGACTGAGACCTCATTGGGGCAGGGAATGCTTCTTACTGTGTGTTTGTACAGTGCCAAGCACAACAGGTCTCCAATCTTGGTTAAGACTTCTAGACTATACAGTATATAAATACATTGATAACAGAAAAATATTGTTGAATTGTAAATAGTATTGTGTGCTATTGATTGATGATCATTGATGATCAATGCTGACTTTTTAAAGGCAATTATTGTGCAATGCTGATCAGTCGGCAAGATTTCATCCTTAAAGGAAAATGGTGACGAGAGCGCATTCCCCTCCAAAATGATGGGGAGCAAATTCAACAGGAAAGTTAGCCTTCCTTTAATACTTCAGCCCAGATGTAGCTAGCAAGAATAGGGCAAGATTGTCAGTTTATCCTGTTTTGACAGTTATCAAATGTGGCAGTTACAGCTACATTCAAATCTCTCCATAAGACTTTTTTTTTTCCTTTTAATTTAATGAGAGATGAAAGATGTGATTAATTCCTCTGTGGCATTTCCATCATCTATCAGTGGTGCTTTTCTTATCAAAGTGACTGCACTCCAAGTGCCCCGGGACATCATGAAGAATTATTTACTGAAATAAACAGAATGTTAAAAGATACAAATATGCTACAATAACCCTTTGATGAGCATTGATTAGTCATTCAAAGAGAGACGGCACTAGTAGAACAAGAAAATGTCAGCAGAGTACACTGTCAAAAACATTGTGACCCAGTCGTAATTAAGTTTTTTCCATCCCACCCCTCCACCCAAACACACACACAAATAATTTGTATTAGTAGAAAGTAACATTTTACCTCCAGGATCTCATGTGCACCATTGTCAGTCACTAGTAGGATGAAGACAACTGCTTGAAAGGAGAACTGCAAATCTGTATTTTTTGAGTGACATGTTCTATGGACAAAAATAATTACAAAAGGTGAAGAAAACTTGGAGAGCAGATACCAGTATCAGAGGAAGCTGACTGCATTTATCTCCTCAGCTCTTTTCTATTTCATGTAACCATCAGCAGTAACTATGATAGATGTGTTGGTGACATGAAGGAAATAATAAAGTAAAACATCAGACCCAAGGGAATCATCTCTCTTTCTGTGTTTGTGTCTGCTTTTTTGTTTTGTTTTGTGGGGATTGGTTTGGTTTTTTGCCACCTAATAGGTTTGGTTATTACTATAACAAGAAATACTGTATTAAAAAAATCTAATTCAGCTTTGGCTGTTCTTTGTCATTTGCCTTGCAGGACTTATTATACCCTGAGCGTATGAGGCACCCTAGGCAGCCAACAAAGTTATTTTTTTTTCTGGGAAAGAACTCTTTAATTACCTGAAGATTTTGCATTATTTCCCATTGGGCTGTTTATTTATTTTACCTACCCTCACCCCTTCCTTTTTAATTTATTAATGAAATACAACTGATGTTCAGATAGTGTTGCAGAGTCAGTTCATTACAGGGAATATTGATTAAATGTGGTTTCGGTGGGAAAGGTGCCAGCACTAAGCATATGAGGTTAGATGCTTTGTGCTGCACAGGTTGACTGTGCATCCTATCCGGTGGGATGCACAGTCAACCAGTGGAACCTCCTGCCAGGAGATGTTGTGAAGACCAAATGAGTAATTGTGTTAAAAAAAGAATTAGATACATTCCTGGAGGATAGGTCCATCAATAAGCCAAGATGGTCAGGGACGAACCCTGTGCTCTGAGTGTCCCTAAGTCTCTCACTACAAGAAGTGGGACTGGATGACAGGGGATGGATCACTTGATAATTGCCCTGTTTTGTTCATTCTCTCTGAAGCATCTAGCACTGGTCACTGTCAGAGGACAGGATACTGGACTGAAGGACCATTGGTCTGATCCAGTAAGGACATTCTTATATTCTTGTGGGAGTGATTCAAAAATCTGCTTATAATGAGATAGATCACACAGATATATGCATGTAATAGATAAGGCACATAGTGAGGACTATAGTTAAGGTTGCAAAGAGGTTTCATTCAAAAGAGCCTTTTCAATCACTTATAACTTTCTCAAATGTTCACCTTTTGATCTGAAATTTTCCAGTTTTGTTCTCCACCCAAGGATGAAACATCGGGGGGAAATCTTTCAGCTGTATTCAACTAGGAAGGGAGTAAAACCAAATGTATTTCTGCAATTATAAAAGATGGCTTGCAACCTTCTTTTGAACAGCTCTAACAACCCAGAGGTTTAGGATACAACTGAAATTTGGAACAGATAGAACATTAGGTCTTGGTGATCTGGTGAAAATCCATTTTCATTTGGCCAAATTATAAGGCTATTTCAAAATGTACTTTGAGCATGTGCACTGATTTATTTTTAATCACACACTGCCTTTTTCATTTTAACTAACGATAACCTAACATTCTGTTGGCACTCAGCACTGTGCATGGGTATTGAGGGACCTCATTCCACACATCAATCTATAAAACGTAGAAAATACTCACATTGTTAAAGCACTGTTGAAACAGATGCAGACAAATCAGCCATCACATATTTTCTGGGACTACTCAGCGATCCAAACTTTTTGGGCACCCATTTCTAGAAGCTTACAGAAACACTTCAACATGCAAGCAGATAATGATCCAGAGTACTGAGTTCTATGAGTCTCTCCCCAAAACCTATAAAAGGAAAAACAAAAAATATTTGTTCAGAATACTAAACAGCACAACAAGGAAATGCATCATCACACCAAAGCTAATATGAGAAAACCCTGCAGTGACAGTGTAGATAAACAAAGTACAAGACAAATGAGATATGGATCCCAGCAGGCATGTCAGTTTGGGAAGCACTGAGCTCCATCTAACCAATGAGCTATTTGTAATACTCAAGAAATAAAGACAGACAATGACCTTGGACTCAAACTACACTGTGCTATACTTTAAAAGATGTTAGTCAATTTCTTATTATGGAGTGACAACAACAGACTGTCATTAAAGTTGAAGCCTGCTTTCCCTCCTTTACCACCTCCTCTACCACCTCCTCCTGCCCAAAAGAAGCCAAAACAAAACCTCAAATGTCAACTCAACTTCAAAATTTTACATACATGGTTCGTAACCAGCTGACAATATTGTGCCCAGATCTGGAGTGATTTGAATAAGCTGCTTGTTGAGGTTAAGGATTTAGAAATTATCGTCACCACGTTAATAATAATAATCACTTTCACAGCACTTTCCATCATACATCTCATAGTACTTTAGATACATGAGTAAGCATAATCTCCATTTTGCAGATTGGGAAACTGAGACAGTGAGTGAAATCCTAGCTCCTTTGAAGTCAATGCCAGGAATTCCTTTGCCTGCAACGGAGCCAGGATCTCACACTCAGCAATGTTAAATGACTTACCCATGGTCACATAATGAGTGGATTAACAGAACCCCAGATTCAGGGGCTCCCAGTCTCCCACCCTACTCCCAGTTATATAAACAGCTGATGAATATGCCACTTAGGTATTCGCTTAAAAGTCATGGCTGTGCTGTCCTGGTAGCATGAGTGCGTGAGATGAGATCACTCTTTTATCCCAGTGTTTTGCCACTAATATGAGCACAGGATCAAACAAGTCATAATACAACTTACAACCTCCCATGAGCAAAAACATTGCTTCTAGATAGCATCATGTACCATTGAAATATAGGTACATTTTGTAATCATATTCCGGATTCAGGAAGTGGTGGATCCACAATCAATGGCAGGCTTGAAATCAAGACTGGATATCTTTCTCTCTCTCTCTCTCTCTCTCTCTCTCTATATATATATATATATGCCATAGCTCAAAAAGAATTTAGGGGGGTTCATGCAGAAAGTATTGGATGAGGTTTTGCTAGAGGTCTGATTAGATTATCATGACGGTCCATTCTGATTTTAAAATCTCTGCATTTATAAACATATTTATAGCAATAGTCTTGGCTAACATCCACTAAATATAGCTGGTAACCTGAGATTACCATTTTTGTTCAAATCAGACACCTCACACCAGAAGCACATTGCAGAAGAAATTAACATACATAAATGGTTAATATTAATGCTTATCATAGCATCATAGAACTGGAAGGGATCTCAAGAAGTTATCTAATCCAGTCCCCTGCACTAAAGGCCCCTGGTCTAGATAATACTTTGTCCTGCCTTTGTCCCAATTAATATATCAGAACTTTGGTCAATCCACCAGCACTAAATAAAAAAGATTGAATTTATGGAGAACCAAAACTCTATCTCACCACAAACCCCATCCACAGGTCAAGTCAGTCTCAAAGATAGTCCAGGAGACTGTGACGGTGCAGGCAGTCCCTGGACATTCCCCTTTTTGACTGCTGTGGCGTAACAGGGACAATTTTACAAAGAAGAAAAAAATTATGAGCCAAATCAACTGGCAGAAAGAATTGAATCATAAAAATGTGAATGATAATTTTGAACAAAGTAAGAATACCTTACTAGATACCCTAAAAGCCACTGTCCCACAACTTTGGAAGAAGGCTGTACTGGGTAAAAAAATAAAAGAGGGGAAGTGAAAGAAGCTATAAAATATTTTAAACAGTTATATAACAAATGGAGGAAAGGGAAAGTTTATAGTAATGAATATAAGTCAGATATTCGAAATTGTAGAAAACTGATAAGGGAAGCAAAGGGATACAAGGAGACCAGCACAGTGAAGGATGATAGGAAGAAGTTTTTTTTTAAAAATGTATTAGGAACAAAAAGAATTCTGTCAAAGGTATTGGTCCATTATTAGGTGGAAATAGTAGACTTATCAATAATAATGCAGAAATATTTATTGAGCAAGGGCTCAATAAATATTTCTGTGCTCCATTGTGGGGGGGAGGGGGAACCCAGATGATGTACTCTCATCATATGGTGATAACACTCTTTCCATTCTAATAGTACCTCTGCAGCATGTTAAATAGACACTACTAAATTTAGACATTTTTAAATCATCAAGTCCAGACAACTTGCACCCAAAAGTTTTAAAAGAGCTGGCTGAGGAGTTTCCTGGACCATTAATGTAGATTTTCAGTGTCTTGGAGCACTGGGAAACTTCCAGACTACTGGATGAAAACTAATGTTGTGACAATTTTTAAAAGGGGTAAATGGGAGCCACTTCCCCATAACCATTTCTTCCAACCAGAAGAGCACTTCCCACTTAGTGGTCCCCAAGGATGCCTGCCAATCCCTTTGCCATATTTTTATTCTCATCACTGAAATATGCAGAAACTAGGACTCTCATTCCCCAGTGTCTTCACCTCACAAGCTACATAAAGTCCTTCATAGACTTTGACATGTCATAATTCAAGATAAACTGTATATCTTGTAAGGCCATCTCTAAATTAATCAAGAGCACCAGGCTTGTCCACCAGCATAAGGGTGTTTCCTTGTCTCTTTGAGATCAGCTTCACAGGGTACACTCACAGGCACATCCTTTGACACTAAGGTCATCCTTCATCCAGCCTATTTCCCCATCAAGGTTTCTGACAGCATCTTTGTCCCTGCAGACTTTAGTAAAGGACTTATGAGAGCCTATTTTTGATTCTCTTGAGTCCACACTACTTTTTGAGTGATGATATCAGTGGAGAAACCGCCTTTACTCTCCTCCCCTCATGCAGTCATCTTTTCTTTAGGTTAGTATTCTTTTGGCTGTCTCCAGGTGGGAAGCAAACCCTTGTCTCTTTCTTAGTTACCTCAGGTTCCTCCCGGACAGGTGTTTCTACATTTTGAATATGGTGGGTTTTCCCTCCAGCAGGCTGGAACACTGACTCGTACAACCTGTCTTTCGCTTGACCTTCACCAGAGCTTAAACCTTTTTTCAGGTCTGCCTTCTCCACCTCCAGTAGTTTCACCTGGGCCTTGACAATCTTGGATTGCTGATCTTTTCCTCACAAACCTCTTACAGGTCTCTTTCCAATAGCAAACAATGTCACTCACTTTTTCTTCTTTTGCCGTCAAGACGTGCAACTCCTGTTCCCTTTAATGGCATGAGCAAAGACCTGATCCCTGGGGGAACATATCTCTTCCAGTTCTTGCAAGGCTTCTGCTTTTTGGGCCTGTAAGGCATTTATCTGTGAATGGCCTTTGACCCAGATCCTTTCACCTGCAGTGACCTTTTCCTCTAAATCTTTCTTGCTTATTAAAGGAAGGGCTTGCTGGACAGCTGTAGAGGGTATCTCAATTACTGCAGCTTCCACAGTAGATACAATTTTGGTATTTGTGCCTGTTGATACCCAGTCTTTTGATGGGTGATCCAGTCCTCCACTTGAACAGTCTTTGAGAGCTTTCAAGTCATCATTCTGCTCTGCTTGCCTATACAAGCACCAGCCTCCTGGTAAGTTATGACTGTGTTCTCCATCTCATCCCATGTACTAGTGCTTTTGTTGTGTCCCTCTGTCCTCCCCAGGGTCTTTATCTTTAGTCCATCCAGTGCCTTAAATTGTTCCAGGAGGTGGCTGTTGATTTGGAGAAATTCCTGCAGCTGAGCATTGAGGTCCTCCTCTTGTCCCCTGAACATCTCCTTCTCACTATGCTGCTTCTGCAGCTCCAAGATGAGCGCTACATTCTGGTCCATCAGCAGATGTATCTCCTGGGTCTTTGCTATGTAGATCTGGTCCTGGAGGGTTTGCAAAGCCATCTTGTGCTCCTTCTGCTGGCTCTGCAGCTGGTTCCATACCTTGGAAAAATGTCTCTGTAGCTCTGCAGAAACTGCAACAAGATCTTCAGGAAGCTGCAGAGATTTTAGCTCCTCATTCTTTCCCTGATGAATTTCCTTTATTCTGGTCCTGCTGTCATTATAAAGAACTTTTTTCTCTATCTGTCATTTCAATAAACTTTCTTGCTTCCACTACAGTTTCTTGGTGAATGTATTCAGGTCTTCCTGGAGCAGAAATGTCTTGGCCTGCTTCACCATCAACAGACTCTAATTTTTCCCTCTCAAGCTGTAGGTCCTGTTCAAGCCCTTCTAGCAGTTCCACTCCAGGGTAGATTTCCCTCGGTATAGCTTCTTTCCACCTTCACTTCCTGATGACAAATCACCTGGAATACTTGAGAAACCAAATCCAATGATTTTTCCATGCTATTCTTGTTTTCAAGGCTGCAAGGGAAGACTGGTATTTAGACATCATTCTTCTTTCCAACTACTTCAACTTGGCCTTCAAGTCTGTCTTATTTGGCTGACCTGCAGATTTATTTTCTTGAGCTGGATGTTCAAGAAATCCTTGTTGCTGAGCTTTTCCTCCACTTCACCCATCTTCTGCTGATGCAGATGCTGGAGCTTCCTCTTCAGTTGCTTCTTGGAGGCTAACCTGGAGTTTCTTCTGATAAACACCATGCTCCATTTCCACTGTATGGATTTGTTCACCCAGCTTAGTCACTGCAAGTGGTTTCTCTTCTTCCCTGCAACTAGCTCTTTGTCTGTCTGTCTTCTAGGCACCAGATTTGTTCCTATTGCTCATTCACTTTCAGTAGGAAAACCTAGGCATCTAGGCCTGCAAACTACTTAATTGTTCAAGTCACATCCATTTCCTGGGACCTTTGACTTCCTCAGTCTTTGACCTTAGTTCTGCAGCCTGGGAACACTGATGATTTTAGAAGCAGCTACCTCGGTCTTTTCAGGCTCCTGTATCAAGTTACTCAAACTCTCCACAGTCTCATGTTCTGAGGTAGAGTCAAGGCATCCATGGCAAATGGGGGAAAATCTGCAACCCATGGCTGACCTCTAACCCTGAAGCCCTCCTCCCAGCTTTTGGGACTATCAGAGGCACCCAGGACTGCAGTCTCTTACTTCTCCATAACAACAGCCTCTCAGTCCAAAGTTTTCATAGGACAGCATCTTCTAACATGCCATCTCCCCCGTACTTCAGACAAATTACACCCGGGGTATCACTCTTCCTGACCTCAAACTGTGTCCCCTCAGTTCTTTGTTCAGCTTCTGCAGCTGTCTTGGTCCCAGTATCCTTAATAGTCCAGACCTTCTCAGTTGTCTCTGAGCCCATGTTAGCCAGCAATCCAGTTTCTGGTTACCCAGGGGAAGACCCATCTTACAAACCCCTGTTGGTGAGAGTCCACACACCTGATTGGCAGGACCACATAACTTCTTCCCTTTCAGCATTCATGACACGCCAGCCTGTCCAGTTACTGCCACTGCTGCTGGGCTCCCTGTCAAGTCTGGGATAGGTTTTCTGGGGTCATTGCTGTTATTCCATTCACCAGTCTGGAAGGCTGGACATCTCACCGCCCAGGACAGTATAGGCACCTCTCTTGATTCTCTTCTCTCCTTGATGGGAGCAGTTTTTCAGTCCCTTTTCAGGCACCACATGTAAAGGTGTGGGGAGTCCCTGCACACCCCCTTTGCAGCCTGGCCTAGCACTGCAGGGGTGCCCCTTCCCCCCTGCCCTGGTTTCCCCCAAGTGGAGCTGAATAGATTCACTTTAATTGCCTAGAGAAAGAAGACATCAACACATAATTAACAAGATAGTATGTCCCCTTTTTAAAAAGGTTTCAAGACAGGAATCATTTACAACAAAACACTTCACCTGGACCCTGGTTCAGAGCTCCCAAACTTTCAGTCACAAACAATGTCTCTGAGTCAGGTTAATCTTGCCTTCTGGTGCCTGAGAGAGCAACTGCCTGGTTTCTATTCCTCTCTCCCCTGCTCTGATTCCTGTTCCTATTTGTATGACTCAGACGCAGCTCTTAATTTGTAATGAAAGAGGTGCCAGGGCTCAAGCAATTATGTGCTGGGGCTCAAGTATTTTTTTATATATTCATAACTGATGCAGCAGGCTCAGAGGTTCCAGGGCTATGCCTAGAGGTGCTGGGGCTCAGCCCTGGCACAAATTAAGCACTGCTGCAACCCCCAGGGTGAAAAAGGGCATCCTGGATTATTCCCAGGCTGCAGGCTCCAGGCTGTCCCTTAAAGGGGTAGTTCATTTTACTTGTACATTCTTTCCCAGGGAGCCCAGTGCTCCACTAGTCTGCTCCAGTCCCAAAAAACAGCTCTATCCTGTTCTGCTTTGATGAGTTCTGTGTCTTTGGCACTGCTTCCATTGGTCATGTGAGCCAGGACACTGTGAAGTGAATTCAGTACTATAGTCATCACTGGTTCAGTTAGGACCCATTGTGGAGTCAGCTCTCCTCTACCACTGGTCCAGTCTAGGGGTTCTCAAACTGTGGGTCAGGACCACATTTTAATGGGGGTCGCCAATGCTGGTGTTAGGCTTGCAGGGGCCCAGGGCCAAAGCCGAAGCCGTAGCCCCACCGCCCAGGGCTGAAGCCGAAGCCTAAGGGCTTAGCCCCCTCCCTGCCCAAGGATGAAGGTTACATACCCCCCACTCACAGCAGTAGCCCGTGAGTAGCTTTGGGCCCCCTGTCCAGAGTGGCGGTGCTTGGTCAGGCTCGAGCTTCAGTCCCACCTCTTGGGGTTGTGTAGTAATATTTGTTGTCCAAAGGGGGTCACAGTGCAATGAAGTCTGAGAACCCGTGGTCTAGTCAATCCTCCCTGTGGAGTTAGCTCTGCTTCTACTGCCACTGGCCAAGTCCAACATATTCCTTTACCCAGAGCTTAGAATCTCCAGGTGAGGAACCCAGAGCAAAACATGACCCATGGAGAGAGTCCCTGCTTTCTGGAATAGAACACCTCATCTCAAAGACAGACCTCTTTCCTCTCCTCTCGACTGAACCCAAGCTTTGCTACACAACCAACTTTTGAAACCCAACCAAAGTCCATTACTCATAAACTCAGGGTGACCCCACACCCAGGGCATATCTTACACAGTTCTTATGTCCTGTAATAATCATAACCTATCATCACTTTTACTCAAAACAAATTCTAACCAAAACAACAAAACTCAGAAGGTGGATATATGGATGAACATTCTAATTCATATAATTGAGGCTGACCAGAGCTGACTTTTCCCAACAGAAGGAGCAGAGAACTCCATTCCTTTAGGACTTCTAGCCTGAGGCTTACAAGTGCATAGGACAGAAATGACAGCATGGTGTGTTCTAAAGGTTTTATGAGCATGAGTTTGAAAACCTTTCAAAGCTGCAAGTGAGTTTTGCAGATTATCCCTAAAGTGTGTCAATGAAACCTTTACACCATGTCACATCTCCATGTAAATTATTGTGCATATGTCATGTATTTCACAAAGAGTTTTTAAAAATGTCATTGGGGCTATTTCTTGTATCTCTCAATCTGGAAACCAGAGTCTTTTATTTCAACGAGTAATGCAATCTCATGTAAGTCTTGAAAATAAAAAAAAAAATACTACATTACACCATCACTTCAGGTGGCTACCACATAATGAGGAGAATGTGAGAGGAAGGAAGTAAACTGTTCTTAAACATGTTTGGTACAGACCTGGGTTCAAGTTTTGGTGGAAATGTTCCACAGTATGACTTATTTTATCTGAACTATTTTCCCCATGCTATCTTAAGTAATTTGTTGGGGTTGACCTGAAAAAATTCTTCTTTCTGCTTCAGCACTCAGAAAACTTCTTTCACCCTTCTCTCATCTGTTCATTATAAATGTTATTCAGGTTGCGTATCAGTTAAAAAATCAAAAGCACAACATAATTAAATCCTAACAATAAAATACCAATGTTGCTAAACTCTCACAATTTTATCATAAATCTCATGATATCTGATGTTTTTCTTAAAGCCCAGCTCCTGATCTAGAGGTGATTAAAGGAGAAGCTCAGCTTTCATTTACATCAGAAAGTAAGTTTCTAGTCCTTGTGGTTGCAAAGACAAACCTGAAAACATTAACCTTGCAGGATCAAAAGACAAGACAGACCCAACATTTTTTATTTTAAAGATCTTGTGACAATATTATGATTTTGGGGGATCTAACTCATGGTTTTTGATCTCTTGGGGCTGGCAATACTGAAACAAGTATTCTGTGTACAGTTTATATATTTGAATACTTTTACATGGAAGACCTTTTTATTTATTTCTATTATGGTAGCATACAGGACTCTCCAGTGAGGATCTGAAACCTTAGAGCTGTACAAATAGTGTAAAAGATGGTGCCTTCCCTGGAGAGTTTAACAACTTACTTTGGGAAATCATATCTTCTTTGGGACATTATTACAGTGGCAATAGGAGTCATTAGTAGAGAACAGTATTATCTCACATCCTACTGTATATCAAAGCCAAAATATGAACCATTGAGTAATAGTCAACTGTACCATGTTCTGAGAAAATGTGTCTGACTGTAGCTTGGCTGTTTCTTAAGCAGAGAGCAGTAGAATATATAATAAAAATTACAATGATGCTCTCTCTTAGTCAACAGTCATTCGTGGAAGACTTTATTGTAAATACAACTGATAAGCATCCATATATCAAAAAATTTGATGTATTAAAACTACAGGTTTTCTGACGATTCTCCTGTACAAGATGTCTGCTTCTTTATCATATTGCAAAATACAACTTAATTCAGTTGAAAAACTCCTGACATCAAAGAGGTGTAAATTAGAACTGGGAAGAAACAAATCATGTCACTCAAGGCAATATCACAGATTAGCAACCAGATGATTCATTTACGCTTCAATCCTCCTGATCAAAGTAAGGCAGGGCTACAGCTGTATGAACTCCCAAGTTTACCTTTTCAGAAAGACCATTGAGTGAGCTGATGATTTTACCTGAACCTGACAAGGGCAGCGTGGAGAGCTCTATTCATAAGAGACTGTCTAGTAGGATAAGAATCATGTATATTCTGTATATTCTATTATGTATCATCTACTCAGGCTCTCTTATCTGTATTTCTTATGTGCGCATTCTGTAAATTAATTCTAACAAATGTATGAAGCAAGTTGAATAATTATGGTAATGTTTAAATTAATGTATGTTATATATTCTAACCTTTAGGGCATGCACTGGGCCTACAAATAAAGCAATAAGTTACAGTTTTACAGAGACATGGTTTTACATGGGCATTCTCTGTAAACCAACTGGGAGCATTAATACTTGCCCAGCCAAACAGCTGGTAGACAAAGAAATAAGTGAGGTTGCAACATTCATACTGTGTCTCAAGATTCATGCCCAACTATAGGGAAGGCATTCTGGGTTTGTAGCTGCAATCGCTGAGTATCTGGGCTTGTGAAAACATATTGGGTGAGGGCGAACATGTTCAGACAAGAGGGTGCATACAACAGATACAGAGGAATTAAGATGCATTGAGATATCAAGATAATAATAAATGTAATATAACAAAAGTTAAGATGATTCATTTTAATTGAAATTCTACTCTGAAAAGCAGCTGTCAAATTGCATTATTGGATTCCTTATTGATTGTGTCTCAGTGATTTCCATATCAAAAGTGCTCAGTTTATCACCACAAAGATGTTTTTTTCTAGCTGCAAAATCTGCCTAAGATCTGAAAATCAGCCTAGTCTCTTTCTTTCTCAAGCACCACTACCATTAATAAAAATTCTGCAGACCAAACTATGCCCTCAGTAACTCATGTGCAATCTCTGTGTCCTAAATTAGTCCCTAAGCCACCCTGTGAAACCCCATTACACTCCATAAGGTGGATAGTGATAACTGAGTGGAACTTAGAAAACAATCCTGTTTTTGCTATAAAAGAAGCAATAGAAACTAGGTTGCTCTCAGCTGTGCTTGCTCTTCAAAACTAACAGAGTAAAAAGTAGTAAATTATTTTTGTATCCGAAGAGAGCAAGTATGACTCTGTAAACACAGAGCGAAATTCAGCCCTGCGCTGAGGCCAGCCTAATGCCTGTGCAACACTTAAGTCCTCCTCAAGGCATCAAAATAGGGCTTGAGAGGGTCTAAGATGCACCAGACTTGTGCTGGCCTCCAGTGCAAAGGTGAATTTCATGAGGAACAGAGCTGTTCAATAAGAAAATGCTGTTATTACCTAATCACTTTTCAGAAAATACCTGCACTTCCATATTACAAAAGGATCAGTGACAATGAAAATACTTGGAAGAACCAAACCCATGATTTCCTGCAAAGTGTGTGTTTCATCTAGTAAGTTATCGGATGCTTTCTCAAGAAGAAATTTAGCATTTAGGTCATGGAACCAGCACTTCACATTACAGACCACAATGACTATCACTACATCTATAGTCTTAACTACTTCTTGACGGTTAAAGTAGTCATTTCCTGACCTTACTGAGGAAATTACATATCGCTTGGTAGAGCTAGGTGAAAATTTGTTGCAATTTTGAATTTTTGGGAAAAAATGTTGACCACTGTATAAACTCATTCAAACCCAGAAAAATATTATACTGTTTCTGTTTCCTGAAGGGATGAAGCCCATACCTAAACAAAGTTTTCATGATTCTTCTGACTTACTGCAGCCCAGTCCAAATAATCATGCAAATATATTGATACAGTTATTTTCAAGTCTTTGTTTCTGGTGAACATTACTGAGAACAAAAATTAGGTCCTACAAATGTCAATGGAAATGACTAAAAGGAGTTGCAAATATCACTTGAATGTTTGTTCTGCTGCCCGCTCCCCATTCCCCCAGCTCTACCATCTGGAATAGAAACCTGTTGGGTTTTTCAGTCAGAGCACCTGATTCTCCAGTGCCTTGCACATACTGTGTGAGTGCCAAGTGGATGTAAAATATTACCAATAGGAGCTGGGAGTGTTTTCACCCACTTTTCACAAATATAAATGACTTTGCCAAGGTGAAAGGTTTCACATTGTCTGGAATGGTTCATGACTGCGAGTGCTCACCTTAGGGCAGACCATCAGAAGCAGAGCAGACAACTCAAACTGGTGGCATGTTCCATAACCAGGCCCCATCAAGCCTGTAACAAATGTGAACTCCTGGACCACCACCACAGTCCTATCACAGAGTCACAGACAGTCCCCTTAAGGTCTCCAGTCTGTCTTGCCCCCCAGACAAATGGGACTTAGTGATAAATGGTTCCTTACACCCAGGGGTGAAAGTAAGTCTAGGGACTTACTGATACTGGGCTGGGCTTGGTTGGGGCCGGCTCTGGCTCCCGGAAGGGGCGGGACCTCGGACGGAAGGGGCAGGGCTGGGGGGTCAGAGCCAGCCCCGGCCCACCCTGTACCGGCAAGTGCCTCCTTCCCCCCCACCCCGGGGTAACAGCGGCAGCCGGGGGCTCTGGCAGTGGTTTAAAGGGCCCTGAACAGTAAGATGAATGATTTGCTGCTGAGATAAATGATAGCACATGCCTTTAATAAATAAGCTCAAACGTGACTTCATTTAGCCCCAAGCAATCTAAATATGGTCTTGCAACGCTCGGAGGGGCTTTTACCTATAGATTCTATTAGAGGATCATCAGGCATTGAGGTTCTAGTCCCAAACAGATCAGGCTCAGTCTGAACCCTCAGATGTAGTTGAGGCTTGTTTCTCAAAGGCTGAGAAGTGAAGATAGTATTGGTATATTTTTATCAGCAACTGATTATTATATCATAAAGAGGTAGAGGCAAACAACACTAATGACCTAAATATGCCCTCTATTACATGGTTACAGCATGATTAACTTCAATGGGAATTACAGCTAGGGAACTGAGGGCAGAATTGGGCGCTAACAATGAGCGAGGTGAGCATTTTATTTTACAGCCAGTTTATTCAGTTATTTGGATGCATAGACAGAAAACTATCTCCTCCCAGGTCTACATGGGTTGCCAATATCTTCTAGGAAATACTGTCGGAACAAAATACAAACTCTGTTTTTTATTACAGTAACACACAGTCCCGTTGTGCTTGGCACTGCACTAAAAGAAAGTCCCTGCCCCAAAGAGATGACAATCCAAGCTGGTTTACAGTTACCAAATAACTACTCAATAGGTTATCTGGAGGGCTGTCCTGGAAATGTTTAAAAAAAATCAAAATCAAGTTTTTTTAACCAACATTGTTTATGGGATTTTTTTTTGCCAAAAATTCAAAAACCTCAAAAAAAAACCCACCCCCAAAACCTCAAAACAACATTTTGTTTGAAATTGTCAGAATTCCAAATAAAATAAAAAAAAAACAGTTTTCAGATGTCAAAAAAAAAGAGATTTTGAAAACATATTTTTTGATTTCAAGATTTAGGCTTTTTTTTAAATGAACTACCCTTCTCCCCTAGCCAAAACCGGAAGTTTCATTAAAATTTCCATTTAGCTGAAAAGGCGTATTTCATTTAAAAAAAAAAAAAAGTTTGGCAAACACTTTTTGACCAGGTCTCGTTATAGGTAATGCTGAATTCGGGAAACAAAACCACACACCAGTAAGAAAACAAGAAACCAATATTAAATCCTATGCCTTTCCATAAATTCTCTTTCTGACAAAATGGAGTCAATAAAAAAAGGCGAGGGGGCACGTGGAATACTGCCTCCACTTCTCTCGGTTTAGATCTCTTCTCCTCCCCCTCTCCCCACCTTTCCTACTCCAGCAAGTGTCTCCACTGGTCCATGCCCAATTAAAACTGGCTAGTAAGCTGAACATATCATTGTATAGCCAGTTATGGCACATGTTTATTCAGTTCTTTGGAGGCACAGATAACAAACTATGTCCTCCCAAGTCGACATGTGTAGCCAGCATCTTGCTAGAAAATACTGTCCACAATCAATATGTTATTGTTGGCCACCATTGTAATGCTTTGACTTCATGTAATCTTTTATTTTCTTGTCTGAGTATAACCTTCAGGCAGCTGCAATAATTCACTGAAAGAGAGACTCAACAACCGATTTGACTGGTGATTTAGTCAACATCTAAAAAGAAGAGCAAGAAAACTACAAGATAAGCATTTCTCCAAGATCTAGCTCTTACACATCACACAAGCAGAATGAACAAGACCATTTGCAAGTGACTTCCAATAATGTTACTGGTGACTTCCAATAATGTTACATTCACCACTTGACATGGTAGGATGTATCTGATCAAACAAGAACAATGGCTACTGGAGTAAATGTAAATTGTTACAGGTATTTCAGTTCATATTATATGACCATTCAGTTAGCTGCCTTCACGTGCAATGTTTCACCAGACAGTCCCAGATGTAGCATTCACTCTGAACATTAATGCATATGCTCCAGTTTTACTCTGTTTTTCACTACTAAATACTGGCAATGTATCCTCTATATTCTGCCTAAAATCCTTGGGCCAGATGCACTAGTTTTCCCTGAAATCTGTATTCTCCACTATTTCAGTTACATAACAATGAATAAATACAAACATGACAATTTAGATATGGCGCTACTCAAATGAGAAAAAAAAAAAACAATGTAAGACTATCCAGTAAGCAAACAGGCCCCTGATCCACTAATAAGCCACGGCAAGACTGCTCTCATCATGTGCACTGTAATGTAATGTTTCTTGTCATGTTTTGATGTAATATTTTCCTTTGTTCTAGGGGCAAATACCACCAGACCTCTTAAAACCTATTTTGGCTGCACCCCTTTCTAGTGTGGATCCCCAGTTGGGACTCCCCCAGTATCTCTTTCCATCTTTCTTTATTCTCTTCCCCCTTTCCCTTTCTTTCCAGCCTTTCCCCTCTCTTCTACTTCCTCTCCTCAGCCCCAGACTGCTGCTCACCACTATTTCTCTATTGTTATGTTCTGCATAGATGCTTATACTGTGCTCAGCACAGTAGTATCTGAGCACCAGTAGTTCGTTAAGCAACGTGACTATAGATCTGTCACATGTTATTTGTTCTCTGCTCCTCCCCAAACTTGCCTGAGCAGCCCTCCAGATTTGCCCTGCTCCATTCAGATTTGGCCGCTTCAAATTCCCTTCCCCCACCAGAGTGAGCACTCTGCAGATTTGTCTTGTATTGTTCCAACAGTCCCCTCTGCAAATCCACCCCCCCACAGACTTCCCCATAAATCAGCCCCTGCTCAAGATATTCCTGTAGATTTCATTCCTCAGACTATCAGAGTTCTAGTTTTTCTGCTTTTCCTCCAACCCAGAAATCCTGCTAACAGTACAGTGATGGCCCTTAAATATTAAGGTAAATAGATATGTTTATGTCAGTATTGGCATTATTCCTTCATACTTTCTTATACTAACTATAGAAAATAGCTTGAATACTATAAACAGCGAGATAAACTCACCGGGCTACCACTGCATTTTGGTATTTCTGATTCTAGTTCCAGAAAGAATGTGAAGGTAAAAACAATTATCCATTGTCTTAAAACCTCTGAAAAGGTTCCATATCACTTAGCTGCTCAATTTTTATTTATTTTTGTGGGAAGGGGGATTTTATTTTAGCCAAAATATAATCAGAATAGTTCACTCATCTCTGCTACACACCTTGGACCTGATCCAAAGCCCGTTGAAGTCAAGGAGAGTCTTATCACTGATTTCAGAGGGTTTTGGCTCAGGCTCCTGATTTGGACAGAGTCTGATCTGTTTCCAGATCTCATTCGAGTTCCCTAGCAGAAGGACTATATAGCACAATAAATATCAACCATTCCAACACAGAGCTGCATATCCATATGTTCCTCATTTTAATCTATTTTGATAATCACAAATCACATCTTACCATTGTTTTTAACATCTGCTCCCAGGAAAGCTACAATCTTTCTCAACACTCTCTTGAAATCCAGTGGGAAATGGTATAATGCAGTAAACAGGAAGATTTAGAGAGCGCATTGAAGTATAAATATGCTAATAATGCCATAAATCAAGTTAATGCAATGCTTGCTTCTGACACTGGGTATTAAGAGGAGTAAATTCCCTTTATGTTGTTATAATGGGGAAAATGCAGCAACATAGTCTTGCCTCAATTGTACGATCACCACAAAAATAACCGCAGACATTTTCCTTCTTCAACCCTGCTAACTCCCCAGAACTGTTTAAGCCCTGAGTTTTTGCCTTTTTCAGTCTCAAGTTCACTCCACCGCTTTTCTACAGATGAGTTATTCCCGCTCTCTCTTGGAGACACAATATTTTATTTATACGCAAGAGACTCTATTACAACATCTTGGAACAAAGCCTGATTTTGTCAAGTAGTTGATTTAAAGGATTTGCATTCCTAAACATCTTGTATGCATTTTAATGCACTTAAATAAGAAAACCATCTGTGCATTTCTTCCTTTATTTGAAACTATGCTTGGCAAACAATCATTACAAATATAAGTAGCATACCATTAAGCATATGGTTCAATGACAACATATTTACTTATTTCAAGATCAATTCACTGGAAAGCACTGGGTTTTTTAATATTAAAATTCATAAATCAGATTTGTATATAATATAGGATACCCACTTTTGCAATACGGCTGCTGTGCCTCAGGGTAAAATATGCTATTATTGTGTCTATAGGTTTGGGATTATGCAAAATGTCAGTCAGTTACCTCATCACAGTATAGTAATTCAGTCTCTCACTTGGGCCCCTGTCACAGCATCCATTTCACAATGGCCTGACAATTCCTCACATGCAGCATGGGAAATATGTGCTGTGTTGTATGGAGTCAAGGTGGACTTTAGTATTATTTACTATTGTAGTACCTACAGGCCCCAAATGGGATCAGGGCCCCATTGTGTTGGACATTGCACAAATGCACTGCAAGAAACCATCCCTGCCGCACAGATCATACAATCTCAGTAGGCAAGGCCGACAAAGGGAGGTATATTATTATCCCATTTTACAGTGGAGGACCCGAGAAAGTAAATGACTTAGGTGGGTCCATTTCAGGGATCTTCCTATCTGCTTTACTATGGCAAATGGTAAAATGCAGTTTTACTCTGAAAAGTGATTGCAAACAGGGCATTGTGGAGTTGCATATTGCTTCTTAACTCTTGAACAAATATGCTCAGTTTACAAGTAAAAAGTTGTTTTTGTCTAGTTGGTAATTCTGAACACTCAGTCTGGGATCTGAAAATCAAGCTGGGTTCTTTCTGGTTCAGGCATCACTGCCAATTTAAATTCACCAATTAGCAATTCTGCAGGTGATACAAGAGGTAAAATATGTTCCAGAACACTCTCCCAAAACTTTATTTTCTCTACAGGACTAACAGGAGGAGTAAGAAAATAGAAACAAAAGGGATTTAGGCCAGGTCTACACTACCACTTACTTTGGTATAACTTACATCACTCAGGGGTGTGTACAAGCCACCTCCCCTGAGTGACGTAAGTTACACCAACCTAAGTGCCGGTGTGGACAGCATTATGTTGGCTATAGACTTCTCCTGCTAACATAGCTGCCAGCTCTTGCCAAGGTGGATTAATTATGCTGATGGGAGGGCTCTCTCCCATTGGCATTGGGCGTATTCACCAGACATGCTACAGCAGTGCAAGATGCGTTGGTCCAGCTTTGCCGAAATAGCACTTCTAGTGTAGACTAGCCCTTAGTCAGTAAAGTGAGAGGTATAGCGCTGAATAAACACAGGGATCTGAATGGCTGAAGAAGATAGTGCCATATTTTCCTTATTAAGTTCTCCCTGTGCAATGTGTTAGAAAAGGTTACTGAGAGAAATTTGGACACAAACATTTTGGATTGGACAAAATTAAATAAAACTTCAGTCAAACAGCTCATATGTCAGCATGGCTGCAATGCAATGATCCTAATGGTGCCAACTTCTAACTGGCAATAGTGTTGGCATACTGTGCACATGGAAATAAAAACAACAGGTGGTTCAGAAGGCAAAAGAAAGGGATATATGAAAGAACTTTGGTTCTGAAACTCCAATTGGAAGGTGAACACCTGCTGCAATCATGAAAGATGCAGGGAAAGGACAGAGTTTTGAAAGGGTCAGTGGGAGACACTGGAACAAAAGTCACCCATATCCTTGGCTATTAATTGCTAGAAACTGGTTATTGTAAACAAAAGTAAAAGTAGACCGCACTTCTCTTTTGTATCTCCTGGGAGATCAGAAAAGTACATCTCATGTTAAAAATGTACTGCCATCTATGGATCTCATATTTAAAAGTAGGAGTGTTAGAAAATGTAGTACTGGTGAAACTGGCAAATTAACAGCCCAGGAGAGGGAACTCCTCCGTTTGGCCATAGAAGAGGTACAGCTCAGTATAAATGCAAGTTTCCTCACACTGTCTTGGAAATTGATCCATATTTTTCTCTCCTTTTCCCCCAAATATGGGGTAGCGAGAGTTTGGGACAGTATGCGCACTTGGCTACTTTAAATCAAGGAGAGTCTCTTTTTTCCCCAGTCTCCCAAAGCACCTGTGACGAGAAACCCTTCTGTCCTCCTCCACTGCTGTTCTTATGTCTTCTACATTTGGCAGGAGGAAGGTGGGGTCAGTGGAAATAGCAGGACCCTGCAGTCTGTGGGGTTATTTAGCTCAGCAACTCAGTTAAACTCTGGTCAGTGTTGCTGCTGCTCAGAACTCCCAGACAGCAGCAATGAAAGATTCTGGAAAATATAGTTTCTACCTTCACCCACTCACTTGCTAGTAAGAGCTTGCCAAATTTGATTGGTGTGAATGCATTTTTCAGGCCCTATCATAAACTGCCAAGTCCTACAGATTACATACTTGCTTTGAGCTCCTTTCAAAAATATCCCAATAGTGGATCAAATCCATTGCAGGGTCCTTACCCAAGCAAAACTCCAATCAGATGTTCAGTTAGAAATCTGCTTCAGGAAGAACTAAGTAGCAACTTTGTAAGGACTTCAGAAAACTTGGCTCTATATCTACTATCATCTTGCTTTCTTGAACCTACTCTAGCCTAACAAGTGTTCTTGCTGCTTGCCATCACCTTGCATATTTCTTCTGTAGCCTCCTTAATAAAACCGTAGGTGTGAATTCCATCTAGTCCTGGAGACTTGATAGCTTTCGTTTGTGCTAAATTACAAAACACTTCTGGCTCACTGATCGTGAAATCATTCAAGATACTGCATACACAAACAGTGTCAGATGGCATATTTTTTCCTGATTTCTCATGTAAATACATTGGAGGTGTATTCATGTAATTATTTTGCTGCTTTGTCATTCTCTGTCATCTTTTCCCATTCCTTCATCTAATGTTTTAATTTCTTCCTTGACTGGCCTCTCATTTTTGTTGCCTAAGAGAAACATTTTGTGCTTGTGTTTCTACACATCTAATTTTAGCTTCCAGTTGGCATTTTAAATGCATTTTTCCTTTTTTGCATTCAGCATTTTTCTAGTACTCTTTTAATTTTGTCTTTCTTTATTGTTGTTGCTTACAAGCTTTGCACAGTTTATTGTTATTCCCTAAATTGATTTAGTGATGGTGTACTCTATTTAGATAGGATCAGCGTTTATAGAGGGTAGATATTTATATTGCCTATGGTATTTACCACATAGTCCTTACATTTCACTCAGGTTCATTTTAGGAAATCAGAAAGTCACAGAAGCTTATTTTGTTTATTTCCAGATATATCAGCTCAACCAAATTTGAAGCTTAAAATAAAATACTAAAAAGTATGTACTTGCCTCAGGCTCAGATATAGAGTCATTTGTCAGACTCAGTTTACATTGTCAGTGATTTGTCATTTCAGTCTCTATATCAGGCCATGTCTACACTAGCAAGCTTTCAGTGCCACAGCTGTACCAATACACATGAGCCACTGTAAGATCACTTGTGTAGCTGCTCTATGCTAAGGGGAGAGCTCTCCCATCGACATAATAAAATCACCTAAATGAGTGGTGGTAGATATGTCGGCGGGAGAGCATCTCCCGCCGATATAAGCACTGTGCACACGAGTGCTTAAGCCAGCAAAACTTATGTCACTCAGGGGTGTGTTTTTTTCACACTCCGAGTGACATAAGTTTTTCTGACATAAGGGGTAGTATAGACATGGCCTTAGTTTAAACTAACTCCTGAATTCATCCCTGATTTAGCCCCAGGACAGATGAAAGGCAGCTTGTGCCTCCTGTATTCAGGGGCTGCACGGGGTGAAATGGGCCACAGGGTACAAGCTAAAGCAGCCCTCAGGACTACCCCATGTGGCACTCCACGCTGTTGCAGCTCTCATGTGTGTTTAAGCTGTAGGGAATAGCAGAGATGCAGGCATGCCCCCAAAATTTCTCCTCTCACCTGTGTTCCAGGGGCTTCTGTGTGGGAAGTACAGAGCCAGCAAAATTAGCTCTGAGTCTAACATAAGGACCTGTAGTGGGGTGGTTGCCCTACTCCAGTAGGCAGGTGTTAAAAGCAATCCTGGAGAGGGCTGCAGCTGCGAAAAGAAGTGAGACCAGCTGACCACAGTGTGGCCAGCTCAATCAGGGTCATGGGCCAGGAGCTGAAGGAGTCTCACTCTAGCCCTGGAGTGGAAAGGGCTAGCTGCCTGGGAGCCCAGGCTACTGGGAGCAGAGCAATGCTGGGACTAGGCAGAGGCAGCTGGTCCAACCCCCTACATATAGCCCCACTGACTTCATTTGATACCCCCATCACATGTGGGGATCTGCGCAGCCACTTTCCATGCTGATCCAATTGAACCATCTAAGTTCTCCATCTTACAAAATAGTTGTGACATACTGTACTCCATGTTCACCATTTTTACAAGACTATGACAAATTTTGTACAAAGTATGCCTTGTGAGGTATCATTTGAAAACTCATAATCAGCTGAACATTAATGTCCTGGTAAAATATATACATCAACATTGTATGTAAAGTTATAAGATTCCACTTTATACGTACTGCAAGTTTAGAAAAGCAGCCACAAACCAGTTCTTCAGAGACAAAAAAAATATCTAACCGGGGTGTGTTAGTATATCAGCATAATCAAATGGACCATCAAGTAGGCTATCACCCAGGGAAGCAGCCATTCTTTGGCAGGAAGGGTGTAAGTGAGAACTTTACATATTGGCAAAGACACAGCTGGAGTTTCCATGTAAACAGACTGGCTGTCACCTGAACCCCAGCTGGAGATAATCCTCAAAAGGGGGGAGAGGGTATAAGAATAAGAAACAGAGGCCCCAAAATCACCTCTCTCCCCTCCTCATCTCTCCTGACCGTAGCTACAGTGTTTGAAAGACAAAGGAAGCATAATGGAACTGGGGGGAGGAGAGAGATCTTGGCTGAAGTAATCCAGCCAGACTGTTGTAAGTTTTTGGTCAGAAAAAACTTTTTGCTTTTAAGTTCACTTATCTTGTTAAATTCGGCATTAGTCTGCAATTTATCTTTTTATTTTCTTTATAACCAGTTCTGACTTCTATGCTTCATTACTTGTAATCACTTAAAATCTATCTTTCTATAGTTGTTAATGTGTTTTATTGTTTTATCTAAACTGGTGTGTTTGGATAGCAGTGTTTGGGAACCTCCGCTTGAGATAACAATTTTCCATTGATGAAATGATGGACTTTCTGTGAGCTTATATTGTTCAGAAAGAGAGATCTGGGCAGTACAAGATGCACATTTCTGGAGAAGGTCTGGGACTGTGAAGTTGCTGGTGTCACCCTATATGTAATTCATGAGCGTTTGGGCACAGCATTCATATAACTCGGCTGACAGTGATTTAGCACGCTAGAGGCTGTATGTGAGCAGGACCAGGAGTGGTTGTTCTCACAGTACAGCAGTGTACAAGGCACTCCAGTGGGGAGAGTTAAGAAGACCCAGCTGTTCAATTCTCCAAAATGTACCCTGGATAATATAAAAATAATATTTTCTCAAGAGAATTAGACCTCTGATGAGCCAAAAGTAGTCTCTGTGTATGAGTTCCTCTCAAGGCAGAACTGTTGTCCAAAACAATCCTTGGAAGTCTCCCTAAAGGGAATGAATAGAATTATTCAAGAGTGACCCCATCCATTCTCACTGGCGACTGCAGGTGACCCAGTAATACCACATGCTCAACAGTATCAATAGCAGCTAACAGTTCTCACAAGATGAGAACACTAACTTTAACCATAGCTATTACTGTGATGAAATTCAATAGTACAAAGTTTAAGCTTACGCACTTATGCTCTAATAATAACAATTTGAGCAAAAGCTGGGGGCGCATCAATTGGAAGCAACAGAGAAGAGAGAGCCTTGAATGCATTGGTTGATCACAGGATGACAATGAACCACCAATGTGATATGGCTGAGAAAAAGGCAAATGCAATCCTATGGCGTAACAGGAGAGGCATTTCCAGTAGCGATAGTGAAGTATTAATGCCATTGTACAAGGCACTGGTAAGACCTCATCTGGAATAATGTGTTCAGTGCTGGTCAAGAAAAATTAATTCAAACAGGAACACGTACAGGGAAGATCTATTCGGATGATCAGGAGAATGAAGTGCCTGTCTTATGAGAGGAGACTGGACAAGCTTGGTTTGCTTAGTCCAGCAAAAGATTTCAGAGTGGTAGCCGTGTTAGTCTGTGTCAGCAAAAAGAACAAGGAGTATTTCTGGCACCTTAGAGACTAGCAAATGTATTTGAGCGTACGCTTTCGTGGGCTAAAACCCACTTCATTGGATGCATGCAGTGGAAAATACAGTAGGAAGATATATATATATATACACACACAGAGAACATGAAAAAATGGGTGTTGCCATACACACTATAATGAGAGTGATCAATTAAGGTGGGCTATTATCAGCAGGAGAAAAAAACCTTTTGTAGTGATAATCAGGATGGCCCATTTCAAACAGTTGACAAGAAGTTGAGAGTAACAGTATGGGGGGAAATAAGCATGGGGAAATTGTTTTACTTTGTGTAATGACCCATCCACTCCCAGGCTTTATTCAAGCCTAATTTAATGGCGTCCAGTTTGCAAATTAATTCCAATTAATCAGTCTCTTATTGGAGTCTGTTTTTGAAGTTTTTTTGTTGTAATATTGTGACTTTTAGGTCTGTAATTGAGTGACCAGGGAGATTGAAGTGTTCGCTGACTGGTTTTTGAATGTTATAATTCTTGACGTCCGATTTGTGTCCATTTATTCTTTTGTGTAGAGACTGTCCGGTTTGGCCAATGTAGATGGCAGAGGGACATTGCTGGCCCATGATGGCATATATCACATTGGTAGATGTACAGGTGAACAAGCCTCTGATAGTGTGGCTGATGTGGTTAGGTCCTAGGAGGAGATCACCAGATCATCTCGTCTGACCTCCTGTATATCACTCACACACTGCACTCAACAACCGAGATTAGACCAAAGTATTACAGCCTATGATTTTGTAGGTACATTTTATTGTAGTCATTTTGTTTATGTGGAACACCTACATACTGTTACAGAATATACCCATGTTCACTCCCTACACACTGGTGTAATTATGTTTGTACAAAGTATGCATTAAAAACTCATAATATGCTGATCAATAATATGACAAAATGCAAGTAGTAGTGTTATATGTGAAGTTATAAACATAAGCTGAGATCATGATTAAAGTATGTTTTCCTGATAAGTCTGGGGACTGGCCAAACAAGTTCCTCAGAGACAAAGGGCAAGCTGATGCTTCAACCAGGTGTAAACTAGGCTGATGGACCATTACCTGATAAGCGGACATTCTTTGGTAGGAAAGGGGGCAGGGGCAAACACCTACATCTTATCAAAGAAACAGAATGGAGTTTCCTTCCTCACACACTGCTTGTCACGCTGCTGCCAGCTGGAAATGCCTCTGGAAATGGGGGACGGGACTATAAAAAGAAGGGGCAGACACCCCACTCTCTCACTGTGCCAAACACATTCTCTGCACCTGAAAAGACAAAGGAAGCAGCTATTGGACTCTGGGGGAGGGGTCCTGACCTAAAGAGTCTGGTCAGTAAGACTGCTGAAAGCATGTGGTGCGAAAAATTTGTTTTCAGTCCAATGTAGTTTGTTAAGTTAGGGACCAGTATGTGTTTTATCTTTATTTTCCTTGTAATCATTTCTGACTTTATGCCTCATTACTGACACTCACTGAAAATCTCTCTTTGTAATTAAACTTGTTTTACTGTTTTATCTAATCCAGTGTGTTCAAGTTGAAGTGTCCGGGTAGCTCCATTTGGGGTAACAAGTTGTGTGTATGTCATTCCCTTAAAGGAATAACAGACTCAATATATGTGTACTGCCTAGCAGAGGTCTGGCCAGTACAGGTCATACAGTCAAAGGGGAAAATATGGGACTGGGAGTGTGTGAAGTCACCCTGTGGTAACACTTAAGGCTGGTAAGAGCCAAGGTGTGGCTGGCTGCAGCACACACAGACATAGCTGGGGGTGACTTACATGCTGGGAGGCTGTTTGTGAACAGCCCAGGTTGGAGGCTACCCCAGCAAGGCATTGGAAAGGGCATCCCAGGTTACAGGGCAGGGGTGACACAGCTACTCATTGATCTGGATTGTGTAATACCAATTAAATAAAAACCAGCAGGATCTTATTAAAGGGAATAAGGCAAAATGCCACATTTATCATGAATACAGAAAGAATCATAGTCAGTAGTTAGTTATAGCTATAACATTCCATTCAATTTCATATTTATTCACACATTCATTCATACACACACACACACACACAGGTTCTGCAAGGTTGTTATCATAGTTACCAGCCTTAAAGTTGCTCATTCCAAGCCACTAGCCAGGTGTCCTGGACACAAGGAGGGAGCAGGGCCTTGTCAGATGCTCATCTGATGCTTCTGGAAGTTGGTTTGCAGAATCAGACCCCAAAATTCTCAGTTTCTAGAGTCCATTTTTATAGGAATTTATTCCTATGCCAGTCTATGGGAATTGCTTCATCATGCTGTTGCTGAATCAATCAGCAGATAGCACATTCCTGACAGCTCCGTGCTGCCAGATGTTATCTTGTTCTTCGGTTCTCCCATCCTTGAGACTGTTGGGTGGATTCCAGTCTGCCCGCCAGAGGTCCTCTGGTTGTTTCCACTTCAAGCCTTCTTTGGCTGATCGACACTAGATTCTTAGGCTGGCACCTCCCTGATCATTCATTTATTATCCACACCATGCATCCATCCACATACATCCTCTATTTCTACTTTAATCACAATTGTTAAGAAAGCGAGATAAATACAACAAAAGGACGGGGAGTCTCTGTGTGCTGTTTCTGTTGTTACAAAGTATCGCTTTGAATCTCTCTCTGTGTGAGTAGTTGTTGTTACAAAGTATTGCTTTGAGAACAGACTCTGTCTTAGGATTCACTAACTCAATTAGCAGCTTGCAAGTTTCACATAGAGAGGGAGAGAAACAGTAAAAACCAAAAACCAAAAACAAAGACCTCTTAATTCGTAATAGCCTGGAATTTAAACTATGGGGAATCAAACTCATTTGTGATTTTAATACAGAACTTCTTTAATATGATCCAACAATTGTACCCTGATATGGCACACATACACGCTGTGGGGCCCTCTTATAGAGCCAGATATAAAGCCTGTTTAAGTTAATAGAAAGACTTCCATTGATTTCAATGGCCATTGCATCAGACCTATAAAATGATATCTTTTATTGACCAAAAAGCGTTCCTCTAATTGGAGGATTGTTGAAACCCAAGTTGCCATTTTAACTTTTGAGGCACTGAGCGTGAAATTCAGTCCCATGCAGAGGTCCACTAAGCACTTTGGGGCAGGGACTGTCCATTTACCATGTATTTGTACAGAGCCTAGAACAATGAAGCTCGACCCGGATGTTGCATTTAGGCGCTACCAAAATATAAATTTTAAATAATAAGAATAAAGCACAAGGCTATACACCACTGATATTAAATCCCACTTAATCCCTATTTTGAAGGCTTAGGTGGGATTGTAGTGGTGCATAAATCATGTCCTGGTCTTTTGCACGGAAATGAATTTCACCCTGATATAATGTTGGGCTTTGAGTCCACTTCGGTATCACAGAGTCTTACTATACAGTGCAACCGGGATTTACTGAGGGGTTTTTTGTGGGGGGGGGCAGTTTGGGGGGAGACACATGAAACCTTTGGACAATCAATGGTTTGAGTCATCAGGCTGCCAGCTCCACAGCAAGAGTTATCCAGGGAAATAGCCATCTTGTCAAAAGCTCTCTGGTGGGGATCCCAAGGACTTGTGGCCAAGAGGCATAAGTGAAGGGGCGCACAGCTGAAGCATTTTATACACTTAAGAATTTCATGGCAAGAAAAAATTGTGCAGAGAAATGTGAGCATCTTCCTCCCATCCTTGTAAAGTTCTAGGTGCTGATGTTACTTAGATTATAAACTAGATGGCACTTGCATAATCAGGGACTTGCTCATTTGAAGCAGTCTGTGATCTGAAACAAGACTGGCAGACATAAGCCTGTTTTCAGTAACAGGTTTTTGGATAAAGAAGGTTTGACCAATCAAAGTTGTGTTTTGTCTGAGTTGGTCGCTAATTAGATGCCACTATGAATTGCTGTGCAATTGAAGCAGGCAGCATCTCTACGTGGGGATAAAAATAAACTGAGCAAAAAAAGCTCATAGGAAAAAAGTATTTCTGACATTGCTCATATAAAAATCCCTGGTTGGCTAGTCCCTGGGGACATATCAGCCTACAGCTAATTCAGAGGTAGTAATACTTTACCCTATCAGATAAGGAAAAATAGGAACATCTGATTTATCTTCTCCACACTATTTATTATTCCTACTACTACATCCATGTATCCTCTTATTTGTCTCCTCTCTAAATTAAACAGTCCCAGTCTTTCTCAGTCTCTCTTTGGGACATTGTTTCCATGTTTCTCATCATTTCCTTTGCCCTACTCTGAGCCCCCTTTATTTCTGCTGTATTTTTTTTTAAATAGGGTGATTATAACAAGACAGAGCATCACGGTGAGGGTGTACCATTGATTTATATCATTGCAGACTACTAGCCTGAATCTGACCTGTTGCTCTAAATTCCTAACTAGCGAATATTCACAGTCTTCTATGACAGTGCTTCTAATTTATTTGACTAATTTATGTCTGTAATTTACCAGAATAACTTTAATTTTGTTCCTTTATTTGTTTGATAACATGGATTGAATGTAGCTTTAAAACAAGGGGCTTTAGTTTATAAAATGGGTTTAAAACCAGTTAGGTTCCATTGAAAAAACACTATACTGGATATAACATGTGCTATTCCTTAAATATATTGTAGATACTAGAGAGAGAGAGAGAGAGAGAGAGAGAGAGAGAGAGAGAGAGTTGCTGTATATTTGGCACTTTTGAAAATTAAGTCCCATATTTGGACACCTAAATAAGGATTTAGAAATCTCTTCTTAAGCATTTTTTTTAATCTCAATTTTTTTTTTTTTTTATACAACAGGTATTCAGTTCTATTCTTTTGACTCCTTTCAATGTTTTCAGTGATCTATGCAGTGTTGTTGTAGCCGTGACCTGAACAAGAGCTCTGTGGAACTTGAAAGCTTGTCCTCCCCACCAAAAGAAGTTGGTCCAATAAAAAATATGACCTCACCCACCTTGTTCTGCTTTCAGTGTCAGTTGTTGAACTCTTTTTCTTCCAGGATAGCACAGCAGGGCTCCAGGATAAACCTTGAAACTACAGTTGAAGTGTAAAGGAAAATATGCTTAATCATGGATTTGCATTTTGTATGGATTTTTACCAGATCAGATATCCTCACCTGGTGAGTAACATGAATTATCCATTGATATTCTGAGTTTACAAATAATTTATTACCTACACATCTTTGCTCCATAATCTATGTTGAAAAGAATAAATACATTTTATGCTAGTGTAACAAGAAAATCAATCTGTTGCCAGATGACAGATTCTGAATCCATGATTCAGGCCTCCATAAATGTGTACATCTTGTGAAGGCAAAATACTTATCTAGAGATAGAGGACAGAAGGCTGAATGCTGAACAAAACACTGACTTTGAGAAACATCTGATTTATATCAAGAGTCTCAGCAAACAAATGCTACAATAGTTACATTTTCTGGAGTTCTTTGTAAATATGCTTCATATTTTGCCTATTTCATAACAGCCTTTGTTATTTTTGTTCTCAGTTATGGATGAGATGTAGGACACAGGTCACAACAACATTGCATTTTACAGGCATTATGGTTCTGCTATAGATGCTTGACTTACAGTGGCTCAGGGGTATGCTGTGTGCTCTGCTGAAAAATGAAAAAATGAAGCTTCTTGCACACATTCTTGTAGAACTCAGAGCTAGGCATGATGGAAAACAGCCTTTTGGGGGTTAATCACACATTTGCAGCTGGGGCATACACCAGTGTCACTTTTAAATAGCTGTTCAACGAAATACAGAATGGCCCATTGCTGGCCCACATATGTTGCCTCCACAAATACTATGAAACAGTAACATGAGTGAAGTCTTTCACACATGCTTTATTTATTTATATTAATATTATCAAAATACTGCCCACAGACTCCAACTGAGATCAAGGCCCAATTATGCCAGGCACTGTACCAACATGATAAAAAAGAATCTTGCCCCAAAGAATTTACAATTTAAATAGACAGTAGATAGCCAGGGAGTGTTGTCATACCCATTTTCCAGCTGGGAAGCTGAGGCCCAGTGAGATTAAATGACTTGCTCAAGGTCTCACATGATTAAATAACTTACCCCAGATCTGCACCAAAGCAAGACATTCAACTGTCTTCTGATGAATCCCAGTCCACTGCTTTAACTACAAAATCATCCTTCCTATCAGCACTCCACTTCTCCATTGCATTTTGAAATACAACCACTGAAACATAAAGTGTGCATTATTGTACTTTAATTTACTTTGAGCTAAGGTTTGTTTTAAAAATAAAGAAAAAAAGGTTTCACTTAAAAAACAACACCACCACCACAAAAAGCTAGGGGACAATAATTTGACAGATGCTGCTATTAGTCACACTACTCACTACCATGAGAGCAGACTTTGTCAAATATCAGCTGGCAAGATAATAAGGCCAATCCTCAGCTAGTGTCAGTTGTCAAAGGTCCACTAAAGCCAATGGACCTATGACAATTTAATATGAAATATCTTCTTCTTGAACCATATCCCTTAATTAATCTCTCTCTCTCGCTATTATTTAAAGCTAATGATTAAATATTGCCAACTGCACCTACAGCCATGGATAGACTGTGCATAAACTGAAATCATAAATAAAACAACATTCAGGGATACAATTTACATGAAAGAAGCTGCAGAAAATAACACTGTTTTGTATCAGTCCTTTGAACTGTTGATTCAGGAAGCCAGCACACTGATGGTGCAAACATAAACCAGAACTTGGAACTTAAAAGCTAGCCGTAGCTGCAAGACACAGCTGCAACAACACATCAAACAATAAATTCCTGCACATTTAGACTATTTTAAAATGAACAGACAGGAGGGAGAGCTGTGAACTTTTTATACCATTATCTTCACCACTTTTTCCTGCTTTTTATTTATTTTTAAATAATTTTGAATTCTCTTTTTTTTTCTCCTTAGGCAGTGTGCTATATTTGTTCTTTTAATACAGCGTATTATCTCCCTCCATTGCAGAAACTGCTGGGTGAAATTTCTATGGCTGGTATGTGGTATTATTGCAGGAGTTCAGACTAGATCATAACGGTCCCTTCTCACCTTAAAAGTCTTTAAATCCACGTACTGTTACACTATTTTTTTTAAAATTGGAATGCTCATAGATCCTGTATCTTTTAATAATTTATATTGCCATTTGAAAGCACGAGTTTGTGAATGCCACATTTAGAAAACTCTTAGAGTTTCAGGATCCTATTTCAGAGCGATAAGAATAAATCTGAATGAGAATTTTCTACCTTCCCTTCCAGATTATGATTTACACCAGAAATATACATTTTGAAACATGAATTGATCAGAGACCCCTAATCTTCCTGGCTTCTCGTGGAAATGAGTCCGAATATTATCACCTATTGCTGTAAACTCAGCAGCATTTTATCAGACAAAAACAGCTCAACTGTCTGTTTTGTCTGGCAATTTATATATAAAATATCTATAAAAGCTGACTAAAGCATTTCTGTCTGTGGCATAGACAGAAAAAACATCAAGAATGATGGGCTACTCTCAAGGTTATACTTTAGACCATATTCCCCACTTACCACCCCCGCAGCAATTTTGTTGTACATTTCAAAAGGATGTTCCTAATTGTTTCAAATGTGCCAGTTCTTTGTTGGACATTTGAGTGGAATGTCTGTAGGAAACACAGTCTGCTTTGAAGGAAATAACATTCTTGTCTTGAATTTAACAAAGGGAAGAAAAAAGAATAAAACCTTTCAAGCGTGGTTCTCAAAGTCTCTAATAATTAGGATAACCAAATAATTGGCATATTTTTATTTCCATCCACGTGTGCCAATTAAGCACACTAACTAAGAGAGAGGCCAATATTTTGTTAGTGAATATGCAAGACCTGTGCCAGTGACCTCAGTTTGTCACCAGTGGAGGAAAGAGTAATTAATTCAGCAAGATGGTCTCTGTGAAGGGTTTTCTAAATTAGTATAAGCACTTTAATGGATACAATACTTGATTGGCCACCTAAAGTGACAGGCAACTTTGACTGACAAGATTGAAATTTTTAGAGTAGCAGCCGTGTTGGTCTGTATCCGCAAAAAGAACAGGAGGACTTGTGGCACCTTAGAAACTCACAAATTTATTTGAGCATAAGCTTTCGTGAGCTACAGCTCACTTCATCAGATGCATTCAGTGGAAAATACAGTGGGGAGATTTATATACAGAGAGAACATGAAACAATGGGTGTTACCATACACACTGTAACAAGAGTGATCAGCTTTCAGGTGCTAATCAGAATTCTAGCTGGCCTATTTTGAACCACTTGAAACCTATTAATAAAGGAGTTGGACTGACAAACATTAAAATAATCAGATCAGGAGGAAACAAAAAGCATTGATCAGATTCTCTGAATCTGGAAAAAGTCTAAATTTCAGATTGAAACAATTCCTCAGGCAGTAGAAAGGCAACTTTATCACTGCATAGACATGGGCATTATAAATTAGGCCTAACTGAATAAGAACTTCAAGACTATCACTATCTATTAACCATCCTACAGCTAAACCTGGCAGAATTGTTTGTATTGCTTTATTCAATATTTATAACCCTTTTATAATAACAGCAGCCATACTGGATCAGACCAAAGGTCCCCCTACCCCAGTATCCTGTCTTCCAATACCAGGTGCTTCACAGAGAATGAGCAGAACAGGCAATCATTATGTGATCCATCCCGTCACCAGTTCCCGTCCAACCCTCATTGGACCCCCCAGAAGGGTGATGAAGGATTATAATGCTGCTTATGGGAGTGGAGGTTAATCAGTCTTTATTAGTAACATGTTTTTTTAAAAAAAACATATTTGGTATCCAAAGCTTTTTGTCTCACTGATCAAACTGCTTAAGTGGAAGAAAAATTAACTCAAATGAACTCTCTTGAATCCATTTTTCAAACCTGGGCACCTAAATTCATGTGCCCTGCATAACAATGAACATACAAAGCCTGGTATTATACCTGATGCAACTGAAGAGTGTGTGCACAAAGGCGGCTTCTAGTTAACTTCACACTCCCTGACGGGTATCCAGCTCGCCCTCAACTGGTCCCTGGCATCACATAGAACAGTCCTCAGAGGCCATTCCACCAGCCAAGCATCTCTGGGGTATGGCTGTACCACATCTCTTGTCCGTGGACTCACTGCTTACAGTGGTGCGGGAGCCACTGCAGTGACCTCTCCGCCCACTGAAGATTCCTCTATGCAGTGGGGGAATCCTCATAGGTTTGTCTCAGCCTGCATTAAGTTTTCTTTGTACCATGGGAGCAGCACAAAGCAGTAGGGGTGTAGAACAGGGCGTGGCCCACACCCTAGTACGCAAAGAAATGGCATGTGTGTGTTAAATAATTATGGACCAAAGACAGCCAGACATAGCATGAGGGATGCTGGAAGGAACTGGGAGAGGAACTTTGTTTAACTCATCAGGGTCAACTGCAGGCAATTGGATGAATGTGAGAGCAAGGACAATTCCAGTCAAACTGACAGATGTCCAAACCACTCAACATGATGGCCTGACTGATGCTCTCTAATGCAACAGGAGTGTCTAGCAATTAGAGATAGGCCCAAACTAGCAATTGGGGTGAACTACAACCCAAAATTTCAGCACCTTTGAACTCTGGAGTGAAGTTTAAAAGTACAGACCTGTTTATAGCCCTATGGCTCTTTCCTAGCAACAGAAAAGCTAATAGCACTGCATTAGCAGCTTTGAAAACTAGAGCATACAACATTTTAGCTAGTGCCATTAAGCCAGACCCACAACACTTTAAAATAGATTGTTATTAGCAAGGGGATGAGTCAATTATTTGGGTAGAAACACCCATTTGCACACTTTAAACTGTACATTAGACACTGGAAAATATCACCCAGCATTTGTTCTTTCAAACCCCTGATTAGAGAAATACAGGATTGCCTTTGGTCATCCCTCTGAAATGCAAGCATGCTCTGAACCACTTAATGCCATTTGCACTTTTAACTCTAATTTTATTTTTTTATGAATTTATTTCCTGGATATGTGGCATGCAGCTCTTCGTGGGAATGCCAGAGCCTCCAGTCAATGCATCAGTTATTCTCTGGCTGCATGACTAGAATCATTTCTGACCTACTTGTCCCAGGTTGTTTTCATCTGTATTTATTATTGTCCTATATAGAGGGCAGCCATTTGCTGCCTTTCATTTCCTCCTTCAAAACACTTATTCAAACTGAACTTCGCTTTACTACTGACTTGCTCACACTCAGTTGTAACCTTCCATCATGACATCCTTGGAGTTGTTCCCTTTAGCCTCCTATTCCCAAATGCCGTGATAATGTTATACTTTAACCAGAAAGGACTGAAGTCATACAAAGTTTCCATTTGCTGAACCAAAGCTAGTTTCTACATATTGTAGGCCAGATGTTAGCCCAAGCAATGCTCTCAATGGGCTGTTCTGGTGATGCAAAGAGGGCTTCAAGCTTCTGTAAGCAGGCAGTAGCTAAAGAGTCCCATGGAGCAGGGAAATCCTTTTGCAGGTTCACGCTGGGTGATAAAGACATATTTAGAAAACACAGTGCTACTTTCCTTTGTAATACACACCAGTCAAGCGTATAACATTTCAGCCAAGCTCTTAAGGACTCTCAACAGGAAACACTTTTAATTTTGATTTTTTTATTATTATTATTTTCTCAGCATTGTGTCCAGAATTGGTAATATGTGGCCCAATCTGGAATGGGTTTTGGATTGGGGCTATAGTGACCAAAAAACAAGTGTAAAGAGAGAACTGACAGAGTTCAATACAGAGAAATGGAATGGGGCTCAAAACCGTGAGAAAGGAATATTATCCTTAAATGCCTAACACTACAAAAGACAGATAAGAAGGGAAATCTGGGGATGATGTAGGCTGTAACCATAAAACCCACAAAACTGTCTAGGAAAAGAAATAAATCTAACTGTATATAAGAAACTCAGGATAGCCCAGATTTTAATACTCTTTTGTTTTCTTTTTAAAAGATATTTGTGACATGGTACGGCAAGAACTTCAGCTGCTGTAAATTGCTGTAACTCCACTAAACACAATGGAACTACGCCAATTTATACCAGCTGAGGATTTGGTTAATAAAATCTACAATCAATGGAGAAACTTTAGCAGATGGCAGCCAGTGAGATTAAGGAACTCAGTGAATTTAGTTAAAAAGAGAGACTAGAGAAAAGGGCCTGTACTCTTTGGAAAAGAAGAAACAGAGTGACCTCATTCACAAAATGCTGAAGGGAATGGAAGGGACAGATGCTTCAAGATTATTTGAACTTGTGTTATATACAATAACCTTGGGCACAAACTAAAGTTTAAGGAGGGTGTAGGGCTTTAAAGAACTGAGGGAGACTTTCCTTCAGGGTACCGTTCACAATGTCTAAACATGCTCTAATGGACACATTGAGTTTTCATCAACTAGTTCTCACAGCCCCAAAGCTATCTATCTTCTTCTGTCCCCGAAATGCATTACTGTATGTTCCTAGGCCACTGTGGGATTAATGTGCTAAGGGCTCTCTTTTGTTTAATTTTATTAATGAGCTTTAGCTCTGTTGATCCAAAGCACCTCACAAACAAGTATAAATATTAGTTATATCTCCATTTTAATGATGGGGAAACTGAGGCTCAGAGGTGATTAACTTGTATAAGAACAGGAGGAGGAGTATACTCTGCATGCACAATTTCCTGTGCACAAAGTAGTATCTGAAATTTGCAGGTCAAACACATACACATAAGTTGCAGCCAGACAGTGTCAGTTTGAACATTTGCAGGAAATAAACTACTGCACACAGGTATTAGAAATTTTGAAGTGCACACACAGGTGTTTTCAGATGCAAAATGTTGGCACATAATAATATACCAGCAATGTTGCACACACAAGCGGACATAGTGCCCTTAATAATTTTTAACTCTTTCATACTGATCTTGTCTTGGAGCAAATCTTCGAGAAGATCTTTGTGTGTGTGCACCTGCTGGGATCTTCTTCCATCCTATCTTCAATTGCAGCAGTCAGCATGTGAAACATGCTTCAGATATACAAGCACGGTACTTATATAGCTGTTCATATCTGGCATATAGGAGATGATTGATTTCCTGGTTGCCACCAGAACATACTACTAGACTGCAAGGGATTATTGAGTCATCAGAAAGTTGAAGTGTATGTGGGGCCGGGGACAGTGACAGAAAGCTAGGTTTATAGAATTTAATTTTGCTACACAACACACTCAGTGTTGGAGAAAGAGCCAAGCTTCTTCTTTTTTTCTTTTTTGCTCCCTGAGCCATTTACCACAATTAGGTAAAATAATGATTTGGTTAGAATTAAATGGACAAGTAATATTGCATCCATCACTGATTTGTGCCACACCTCAAACTTTTTGGAAATTTTTACAGCATGTGTGTGGTGTTTAGATGTTGCTGGTAATTATTAGAATTGGGAGCACTGGCTGTTGGGAGTCTGAAAGGACTGGAAACAGGAAGGAGAGGGGACGAGTTGAGAGGCTGGGAGAAAGCTACAGAGGGTGCAGCAGCAGCTTGGTAAAGAGGTTTCCACTTTGAAAATAAAGTCCTGTTGAAGCTTGTTAGTACCTTGCCTGGTTGATACAACAATGTGTTTTCTCCCAAACCGGTTTTAGAGGTAACTTTCCAAAAGCTCCAAATAAAAAAAAATTGATGTACTGTACTTGGTGAACAGTCTTCAGAAACTGCTAGTAGTGAGTCCTCCATATATCTATAGCTACCATCTCACCAATATAACATATGGCAAGGGTGACCAGATCGCAAGTGTGAAAAGGCAGGATGGGAGTGGGGAATGATAGGCACCTATATAATACAAAGCCCTGAATATCAGGACTGTCCCTATAAAATCAGGACATCTGATCACCCTACATATGGCCTAGACCAAGAAAGCAGATCACAACCTTGCCCCCGATGGAGTGCATCTGAAGTGGTCAATGAAGAAGTAGAGAAACAAGGTGGGCGAGGTAATATCTTTTATTGACCAACTTCTGTCCATGAGAGAGACAAGCTTTCAAATGTATACTTCTTCAGCTCTGTGTAGCTCAAAAGCTTGTCTCTCTTCCCAACAGAAGTTGGTCCAAAAACAGATATTGCCTCATCCACCGTGTCTCTCTAGTATTTTGTGACGGACATGGCTAGAACAACATTGCATACAATAAAGAAGCAAAGCATTCACATTACTTCTGTTTGCTGGATTCCTGGGTACCCTTAATATGCTGTCTTTGTTTTGCTTTAGGCTTCCTAAAATTGAAAGATAGCAAAGTAAAATCTTCAACAATGTCCTGCTTGGGGGATCAAATCCTCAACCTCTAGCCGCCCTGAACCATCAAATTGCTCTTCCTTCTCTTGGTCTCTTTGGCAAGCAAGACAAAAGGATACTTTGATTGGCTGTGTGTTCAAGATGAAAGGCTTCCAGTTCCCTTTATATCTGATGTTATTACACCACAAAATATACTTGCAAGATGAAAAGCCCTGGAAAGTGTCTCTACACTCAAAATGTTGCTGACCACCATAGCTCATGGCTACAAGGAATAATGTGGCCCTACGTGCAGGAAATCTATAGTTCTGCAGTGGAGTTCTCTAGTCTGTAGCAATGTCATGAGGCACAAGAGCAAAACATGAGTAGTTTATGGCTGTGATTGGTAAACATGGATGAAATTAGAGCTAATTATATTTTGCATCTATATAACCTTTTTCATCCACACATCTCAAAGGGCCTAATCATTTCCTATTGACCCTCCACATGGATCTCCCTCTAAACAGGAGGGAGGACATTTCCCTACAACACAGCTGTCCCCCCACCCCCAAATAAAATCCTACAATACCTTGAGTTTTGAGACCAGGGACCTGCAAATGGGGAAAGGAGTAGGAGAAGGGAGGAAAGCATATCACTCCCTGAAAAAGCCTTAAGGGGAGCCTGGTAGAAAGTTAATGGAGCACAAGCTTGCAATGTAAAAGTACAAGCACACAAGAGAATCGCATGTAAAGTTAGTACCAGCTGTATAGCTGGTTGGGAATTTTGTGAGTAAGTGTTTTTTGTCTGAAAATGAAGATTAGTCGATACTGAAACTTTTTGTGGAAACATATCAGGTTTGACAAACCTTTTGTCAGGAAGATTTCTCAGGTCCAGAATGTAATTTCTGTTGGATGAATGCCTCTCTCTTTCCCTCCAACCAAGAATATCCAATAGCTCAGCGGTTATTCAAATTCCTCCTCCGAATCAGACAGAACAGGACCTGCCTGGAGTGTTCATATCCTAGGAGTACTGGCATTAATAGGAGCAAGATTGGGGCTTCACATGGTCTCTTCTTACTTCTGAAGAACACCTAGACATTGCGATAGTATAGAAAGAATAATACATTATCAGCAATCTAGCTGGCACGTCTCCAACTTCTTCATGCTGTGGACTGGTGCATAAGAGAAAGGAGATGATCTCATTAATCCACTTTACAACCCAGTGCCTCAGTTCCCTATTGCTTAATTCACAAAATGCTTCATTCTTCTCACCTCCATGAAGGGCTCCACCATCCTCTGGTGGTCCAGAGACTACAGCTTGAAAACCATGTATCTAGGCAATTCAGGGATCCATACGTTCCTTTAATTGGACATGTTTTCTAAGTCTGAGAGGGAATTCTTTGGTGAATTATCATAAAAATATAGGAAAGCAAAGATCCTTCCTTCCTCCTCCCCATTTAAAAAGTAAAAACTTGTCTGCACACATTTGTTTTCCTTTCTTTAGTACTTTCAGTTATTAAACAGCCTGATAATGTTATGAAGAAGAGACCTTAAATATTAGATATTGGATTTTTTTTAAAATGGATGGAGAATTCCCCAAATGTCAGAAAACAAAACTAGGAAGTAAATTTGTCTGATCCTATTAAATCAGTTCAACAGGAAGAAACTATATGGTCTATCAGACAAACTGATAGCACTGAGGAATGCACAGGAGACATTCAATGCCAGAGGCACTATTGTTGCTGCCAGAAGAGTTTTAATTTAAACAGTTCCTGAGATTATATGCTGCTTAACATTGTGAGTTCCTTTCACTTCACTTGAAGCTAGAAATTAGAAGGCCTGTACTCTGTGCTAGTTATTCTTCCTTTCCTAAGTACAGTTGTGGAGAAAAATTCAGTAGGAATGTTATGAATACATTCACACAAGGCTGGGGAGATGGGGAGATAAGGAGGACAACTGTAATGGTGCCCCAAGCTCAAAGGGGTCCCCCAAATGTCTAGTGTCTGTGCAAATAAAGTGAAATGGGAAATAAAGTAAAATGAAATGGGTGCGGGCCAGTGAACATAATGCCCTGGGCCCCTAGTTTTTTCTTGATAGGTCTGAATACATATGATCAGCCCAGAGGAAGGATGACTAGCTAACTGAGAACATTACCACAGCTAAAGGTAGGGTGAGCAGGTTCAATTGAAACCACATACCGTCTTTTACCTCAACTGGGTGTGGTGGCTTGAGATAGATGAAGTAATTGATATGGGATGGAATGTTTTCTGGAAATACCACGCTCTTGATGCAAAATTCAACCTTTGCCAGTTATTTCCTGAGTCAAATTAAAGGATCCCAGATATCACAGTGTGGTAACTGTTGGTAAAATTATGTCTTTTTCTCAGTGATTTTCTCAGTGATTCTCAAACTTTTGTACTGGTGACCCTTTCACATAGCAAGCCTCTGAATGTGACCCCCCCTTATAAATTAAAAACACTTTTTAATATATTTAACACCATTATAAATGCTGGAGACAAAGTGAGGTTTGGGGTGGAGTCTGACAGCTCGCGATCTCCCACATAATAACATCATGACCCCCTGAGGGGTCGAAACCCCCAGTTTGAGAACCCCTGGTCTTTTTTAAATAGAAACCACTGTATACAAGTAGTCCCTTCAAGTGTCACTTAATAGCTTGGGATAGGTGAACTGGTTTGCTAAAAAGGAGAATCAGATTAAATGCAAAGATCCACAAACGTGTCAGTTTAAAACAAACAATTTCGTTAAAGATATTGCTTTCCCCAGCCCCAGTGAACCTTCTGAATGAGTACAACTGCATCTCAGGAGCTCAGTGACTCTGATTGCTGCATTTAAATCACATGAGTACCAGGGTTTTCCTCAGACTGGGCAGTATAAGTATGATACCTTAAGCACAGAAAGCTGAACAGAAGAGCAAACTAAAGCAGAAAGTATGCCAGATCTGAGCAAATCTGTTTGTTTCTCCCATATATGCTCCATCCCTCCCACTAGCATTTCAGACTTCTTCCATTTTACAATTAAATATTCCCCACCACCACCCTTTTTTAAAAAAAAACAGGTCAGTTAATCATTGTTCCCCGCAGTGACTTTTCTAGAGCTTTAAACTTGTACTTAAAGTCAAACTCCTTCCCAATGTAATTCCACTGCTGTTCATGGAGTTTCATCAGAAATTAATTTGGCCCTTACTTTTCAAGCCTAAACACTTAGCATAAACTTTATTCAGCATGTTCTTAGTGGCAGCTGTTTGTAGGATTTTTTGCTTAGTTCCAAGGGGAGATTAAAAAGAAAAAACAGGATAGTGCTGCTGAAAATGCTATTCCCTTGAGTGTTCCATGCACTTGCCATTTTGCAAATGCTGTCAATTTCTGGTTTCTGTAAATGGTTGCAGGGTCTGCAAAAACGTCTTTTTGACCTGAAGAATCCAGAGATGCACAGAAGCAAATCAGGACTCTATTTTTTAAAGACTCTAAATTTTAGAGTCTTTTTGATTAGCCAAAACATGGAGACTGCACTGGTTTCATATTATGCTAAAATCAATTCAATTAATAGCCCCTTAAACAAAGGCATAACACACAGCTATCACAAATGGCAATATGATTCTCACTTTAACTAACAAAAGCAAGCTCGGAACTAAGGCGATCATTCTAGTCTTGATGCAGTTTTTCTATGAAGCTATAACATTATCTATTAAATTCAATACACCTTTCCTGTCTTGGTGCAGCCAATTTCTCTTGGTGTTAGCAGGACAAGGAGTTGGTCTGGACAATAAAAGGCGTGCTTAGGAGCAGTAGTGGAATGACATTAAGAAAAAGAAAACCGTCTGAATAGGAGGATAAAAACTTCTTAACAGTCATTTCTACTAGCTTGTGGAATAGTTTGGTCTAGAAAAAGGCCTAAGACCCTGGGGTTCTACTCGCAGCTCTTGTATCGATTCATTGTGTGACCTCAGCCAAAGCACTTAGCATCTCTCTGCCTATCGGTACGTTGGGGATCACCATGATTCCCTACGTCACAAGGGTCTTAAGAAAATTAATGAATGTTTGGAAAAGGGTCAGATATCCTCAGCTGCAAGGTGTACAACCTCTTATGATTGCATTGTTATTAGTAAACATATGAATAATCATTTCCCAGCTCTGATTATTAGAATTACAATAAAATCTAGGGGGGTACAGCTGAAATCAAGGCCCCCATTTGTGTTATGTGCTGTAAATACACATAATAAAAGTTACATTACTGGCCCTGAATCTCTTTGTGTGTTTCTACTGGCTTCTGACTCCTGGCCCACCTTGTACAAGGTGCATATTGGGCTGGCAGTAGAGAAGAGGGTATGATGGGGCAAGAGGTGGGGCTGGAGCACGTTCACTGGCCAGAGATCAGCAGGGCATGTAACAGACCATAGGGGACAACTCTGGAAGTTTGCAGGGTAATTAGCAAGTTGTTTTTTGAGTTAGAGGCATTCAAAGAAGTATTAGAAGAAAGCCAACATTTCAGAATAATTTTTAAAAGATCTAGAACTTAACCTTTTGATGAATTTCCTTTTAACTATGCATAAATTCTCTCCTTTGACTTGAGGGTAAACTGGGCAATTTTCAAGCCAAATCAATTTTACAAGTCAGTGTCATGGGGCCAAAGTGAGTTTTATAGGGAATGCTGTTTGCAACCTTAGGTCCACATTCTGTCACAGCTATTCCCTGTGAGTGGATTTTACTCTATAAATTGTCCCATGGGTTTCAGTCATGCCCTTAATATGAATAGGTTATTATTTCTCTGCAGTAAAGTCCCAACGGCAAACCAGATCCAAGCAACCCTGAACTTTGGGGAAGTTTAGGTTCAGATTCAATTTTTAAGCCAAATTTCTCAATTTGATTCCTTTTCTACTTGTAATAACTTGTTCCCTCACAGACTCCATTGGCATATATTAGGTGGTCCCATAATCCACACATCAGTGACCTGACATGCACTACTTCTTTAGTCTTTAATTCATGGTTCTGCATATAACATGCTCTAGAATTTTACGCTCTAGAAGTCAAGAGATGTACTAGTAAGCAAACTGATTTGCCCATCTATTTCTCATTAATACCCAATATTACCAGTTCACATAATTGTCTAAGACTCCAAATCAGCCAAGCACATGCTTGACTTCCATGGGACTATTCTTGAGCTTAAAGTTAAGCACTTGTTTAAGTGCTTTGCTGAACTGGGTCTAACCCAATAGCCTTTGAAGTCTAAGTAATCCAAAGCTGTCACATGGGTCTGGTTCTTACAGCTGCATGGAACATAGCCAGTGTTACAGAATGTGCCTGGAAAAATACATTCTAATGATCCAGTGACTCAAGGAGAACACGCTGGAAAATGGCAGCACAGATAAGACACAGTTATTCTTTTATGAGCATTAGTGAATGTGCAAAGACCCTCACCAAAGTAGTGATGAAGCAGTCCCTGCCCCAAGGATGCACAATCTTAATCCAACTTGACACAAGAGTGAGGGTTGACAATAGACAACTGGAGGGGAGGGCTGAAAGAAAGAAGGGAGGACAATGGTGACAATAGTAAGGTTAATCAATAAGGCGCACAACCTGTTGATGATTTATTTTCTTCTTTCTTTCAAATTGATTTTTGCTGTCACAAAAGTGTTGATCTAGGGAGCCTTTTAAGAGTTTAAAGGAGTGCAAATCACAACAAAATAAAAGGACGGGAAGCTAAAAATATACCATTCTCTCTTTTAGCATTCCTGCTACTGATGCCTTGTAGAATAGGTCAAGTTTGAGCCTTGAGCAAATTCTTAACTGTTAAGAAATAAACCCTTCAAATTAGGAGTTTCAAAACATGGCTATAACCTTAATTATTGTGTGCTTAAGGGGAGCAGTGCTATGATAAAAGAAATGTCCCTAGTGTTCTTTAAGGTTGGTTCCTAATGTGTTTCACTTTATACGAGCTGCAATTCAAAGAGCAGCTGGTTGATGAAGCTCCCAGGACAATATGTCCTTCTTTATGATTGTTTGGCCTAGGGGTTATGTTAAAAAAAAAGTCTGATGTCCTCAATCCTAAACTATGTTAACTCAAAAGGTTTTTTTAAACTTCTGCTGGATGGGTCTGATCTTGCTGCCAGCGAATTCAATAGTAAAACTCCCACAGAATGTAATAGTCCAGGAGCATATGAGAAATGTGCAAACTTTTCTTCCTGATTTCAAACACACTCAAATACTGTGGCTATGAAAGGATGGGTGGAATTTGAACATGATAGGGTTTTCCTTTCTGATTAGTTGAAACTGTGAGGAAAAAAAATAAAATGAGAACAGAGAGAAAACAAAATTTAATGAAAAAATAAGGTGAACAGTGAAGCAGAGAATGGGCAGAATGAAAAACATTTTTACAGGGTATGTTGCGGTGCGAGTGCACCCCATCCTCTTTTGGGGAAGGGTAAAGGTGTTGTAGTCCTGCAGCTAAGTCTGCCTGGCTACCCTTATCTTCAGGGCAGTGGGGCCTAAGGGTCAGCGTCAATAAGGCTGCCCCTCTCTGCAGGTATGCGTGACCTAGTGATCAGAGTTAATAAGGCACCCCTCCTCTCCTTCACAGGGTGATACAGCCCAATGGCCAGAGTCAGTAATGCTGCCCTTCTCCACAGGGCTGTGTGACCTACTGCCAGAGTCAATACAGCTGCCCTTCTCTGCAGGGTTGCATGGTCTAGTGGCCAGAGTCTATATGGTTGCCCAGCTCCACTGGGCTCTGTGACATAGTGGCCAGTTGGTGAAGTGGGCCACCCCTTTAGGGTGCGTGGCAGCTGGAGTAGGGGGACCTGGGCCCTCCTAGTACACCGGGTCCCAGGCCAGGGCCCTGGAAATGGCGAATGTACTAAGCACTGAGTAAGTAGGGATTTGACTGAAACACGCTGATTTAATATCTGGTCCTATAACCAGTCCACTGTCTAGTTTCCTTGGGCCACTTCCTACAGTGTCTCCTGATGCAATTGTCCAGGCATCTCATGGGTCTCTAGGTTTCTTGGCTTGTGCTGCTGCCTGCAGCTCCAACCTTTCGTGGGTGTCTGCAGGGGGCTGGCTCTCCACCTGGGTTTCTGGCTTCTGTGGTTTGGGGCGTCAGCAGTGCCCTGGCTGGAGCCTGCAAGGTGCATTCTCCCTCCTCAGCCGTCAGCCTCAGCTGAGCTGAACTGCTCCTTTTTATACCAGGACTCCAGTTGAAGCATGCCCATCAGGAGTGAGGGGGCAAAAATTCTGCTGCCAAGAGTGCGGGTTTTATCTCTTCGTGTCCAGTGCAGGGTGAGTGTACCACATCACAGGCTATTTTAGAAAAAAATCTGCCATATGAGCGATATGACTGACAGCCTCACAGGTGGTTTTCTTGTTGTTTTGCTTTGTAATATGGCTTGTATTTTTGACCATTTGCAAATATGAGGTTCCCCCTACCATCCCTATTTACTGCCTCAATATTAACGCACCGTGGAGTGTCACTGCATTGTATAGGACAGCGGGTCTCAACCGGAGGTCCACAGCCCCCCGGGGTTTGCGAGCCCTTTCAAGGGGGCCATGGGGCCCCACAGCTGAAACCCAGAGCCCAAGCCCTGGCGCCTCCCGTGGACCTGAAGCTTGGAGGCCTGGGACTGAAGCCCTAATCCCCAGCGCTCCCCAAGGGGCTGAAGCCCCAATCCCAGCTGCATGGGGCTCAAGCCAGGAGGTGCAGGGCTGAATTCCTGAGCCCTGGTGGCTTCCTGTGGGAAGAAGCCCTGAGCCCATGGGCAGCGTTGGGGACAGGGAGGGCATTGCCCCCACCCAAAAAACTGTAGCGCAAGCTCACTGCAGTCCCAAGGGCAGCTCCACACCTTCCCCACCCCCCATCTCCTCTCCCCCACACCCTGTCCAGGTCAGAGGCGGGAGGCCAGAGCCGGGCAGGGTGGGACAGCTGCTCCTCTGGCTGGTGCCATGGAACAGGCAGCACAGCATTCCCTACTCTCCTGTTGGTGCCATGGATTGAAACTTCTCCTCAGCTCCCATCCCCCTTTGCTCCCGCAGAGACAGCTGGTAAGAGTCGCCTGGGTGGGGAGACCTGGCTCCGTGGCTGGCAGACCCCTCTGAGAACAGGGAGCCCTCCCGGCACACAGCCCCTAATATTCCTCTCCCTACCCCCTGAGCTACACCCTCCCTGCACCCTGCACTACTTGAGCTACCCCATGTCCACACACAGTCCCATTTACCCCCTCCCTGCACCCTAAGCGGCCCCCCCGGCCTGCACACAGCCCCTAGCAATCCCCTCCCTCCACCCTGAGCTACCCTTCTGCCTGCACATAGCCCCTAGCTACACCCCTGCCTGCACACAGGTCCTAGCTACCCCCGAGCTACCCCCTGCCCCTAGTTGCCCCCCTCCCTGCACCCTGTGTTGTTTGCAAATTTTTTGAGCTGACCCCCCCACCTTTGAGTTATAATTTTTGGTTGCGCACACACCCCAACCCAGACAGGTGGGTGGCCTGCTGAGGTGAGTTGGGGGTGGAGGTGGCACTCCCTCCCTGGACCCCGCCATGCAGAGGTGGCTTGAGCCCCACTGGCCCTTGCCTCCCCAAAATAGAAGTCAAACTACACCTATGCCCAAGGCCCCTGCTCCGAGACCCCCCCTTCCCCACCCCCACTGAGCCCTGGAGTTTTTATAGCAGGTTGAGGGGAGCCTCAGAGAGAAAAGGGTTGAGAACCCCTGGTATAGGAGAACAATGTAGACCCTTAAAGGCTGTTTCTAGTTGTTTAACCAACTCAGTAGTCTGACCAGGGGCTCAATCTCCCCCCATAGCTAAAACTGTCTTTCCAATTATTTGATTTTACTTGGCCACTAATTACACAACCACATATCTACAGGCCTGCTGCCTCTTTCATTGCACAAGATGGACAATGAACGAGGAAGAGCGTTGCAAGAAGACAAAGAAATTCTCATTGGTTTAATGCACTGGATCTGGAACCAGGAAAACTGGCTTTTTCGTATTCAAACTTCCTATGGGATGTTGAGCAAGACTGTCATGGAGCATACATGCAAGAGTGCTGAATATAGGTTACCAGGACAACCTTTTCCTAACTTTTGAAAGGCTTGCCTTTTAATCTTCAGAGTGTAGTTTCTTGTGTGTGACAGCATTATGTTTCTGAGAACAAACTGAGGGGGTGCTCTTTGCATGGCTGTCCAGAAGTAGCCCGGGGTTTGAGGAGCACAGATAGCTAAGTCTCATAACAGCCCTTCTGTGTATCTTTAGGAGTGCTGTGTGCACACTGTTTTGAGCCTTTTCTTGATACATCTAGCTGGCTTCAATTTTAGTATTTCAACAGCGTATTTTCACTCTTAAACTGCTTCCATAGACAAACCTCAGAAAGGCCACACAGTTTTCTGTTTACCATAAATAATATAAGAACTTCTTTTTAAATTGAAATCATACTTCCATATAATGGTTTGTCCTAAGCAGCCCTCCCAAGCTCTCCTCTTTGCTTTCTTCAATTCCTTTCTCAGTGCCTCAATTACTCTCGTTTGAAATTACAAACAATAAAACCCTCTTGTAAAAGGTGGAATTGCACCTCAAAGGCATCTTTTTATGACAACAGTGAGAAAAAGAAAAAATCCCACCATTTTAAGAAGTAGAATGACCCATTTAATCATTTCTGGAAAGCAGGTTGCTTTCTGTGTTATATGTTCCAATACTGTGCTCTCAGCTGATCCTCGGTTATCCTCAATATTATGTTTTCTCTATTGATTTTACAGATGCTGCAATGTGAATAAAAACCGCATACACAACATTCAGGTTAAGGTGGTACAGAAAGCCTGACAAGGCCAAATAGTGACTGTGAAATTAAACAAAGTGCCATGGAAATGTCCAAAGCCCTTTTAATTCCAGGGAGTATCCTTCTAAAGAGCTATATTAAGGTGGGATGAATGTGGTGTACATTGTGTCACATTCCAATTCTAGAAAAGGTCAGGGTTATGCAAGGAATTGGGAAAGGAGGGGAGGTTCTTTGTGCCCTTTGCCATACTGTGCATCCATGTAATGGCCAAGCAGAATCTTGCCCTTGGTTATTAGCAGTGAATTGACACTGGGATCAATGCATAATTAAGAAAATATGAGGGATTTTTTTTTTAAAAAGTACATGTTTAACTAGCCTAGCAAATTACACAGTAACTTTCTCATTTAGCCTTAATCCCTGGTACAGATCTGCTGCAAAGGACACAACACGCTACAGAAATTCAACAAAAGCGGGATCTGCTCTGTATGGGCTGTGTCCAAAATAGCAGCGAGTAGGGGCTGGAGGTAAATGTAGACTAATTTTCTGTTTGCAAATCATCAATGTGCAGTTGCAAATGTTTTTCAGTTCAGTACTTATTATCAACTGCCAAATATTTTCTGGGACTGGCTCTTGATCTGTAGATCTTCATGAGCACTTCTTTGCATCTATCTGATCATCAAAATTCAAGATATGGTGTTTAGTTTTGATAGAGCATCTCAAATGACCTTCAGTTCATTTGCAAATTTGACACCATCAGCTCAGGATTAAACAAAGACTGTGAATGGCTAGCCAGCTACAAGAGCAGTTTCTCCTCCCTTGGTGTTCACACCTCAACTGCTAGAAGAGGGCCTCATCCTCCCTGATTGAACTAACCTCATTAGCCCTAGCCTGATTCTTGCTTGCATATTTATACCTGCCTCTGGAAATTTTCACTACATGCATCTGATGAAGTGGGTATTCACCCACGAAAGCTTATGCTCCAATACGTCTGTTAGTCTATAAGGTGCCACAGGACTCTTTGCTGCTTTAATAGAGGTCTGTTCACTGCAAAATATGGTGCAAATAAGCATAATTGGCATTCTTTGATTGGAACATAACTAGACCTGCAGATGAGCAAAACTATTACATCAGCTTAGCTGTGTAGGTTAATTTATAGAAAAACTGCTTTGATTCTAGGCAGGGTGACTAGTTTCTTGGACACTAAACAATACGTTACATTCAATCAAACAATTAAAGCCTGGTGGCTCTGGGTAACTCTGTTATTTTGAAGTGCTTTTAAAATATTTGCATGCGGAGAATTACAAAACAGCAGGCAGGGTTGACATTTTGCTTGCTAAGTTTAAAGAGCAATTCCTAGTGGTTCTTTGCCATGTTCTTAGAATGTTACATTGTGCTGACCTTATGGTGTTGAGGTGTTCTATGATAAACAACAACAGAGCAAAGGTACTGGCACTCTCCTTAAAAAACGAAACAAAACCAATGACTGTGCAATAGTTTCAACCCTTTCTTTAAGTGAACTGCCTCTCCTTCAAACTGACAGTTTGATTCTGAACGCCGAGGTCAGGAAAATTACTAGTAGCTTTCAATTACTGGAGTAATTGCTACATACAATGGGTAATAGTAAACAATAAATACTGGTATCATTTATCTGGTAGTGTATGCAACATATTTTGTGATACATTAACATTTTCTTTTAAATGGCAGTGGAGAGCAACAGGAAGTTGTGCAACCACAAGTTTGTATATTATGTTGAAGTCACCTGAAGTATAATGAGCTAAAGAAAGCAATGTTGCTCAAAGCTTGACAAACAATGCAAATCTGCAGTGAAGGATGGCCGGGCATCTGAAAGCCAAGGTAGCTCAAGATTTTAAATTCCGTACATTACACATGGAAAAGGCTCTCTCATGTTGTAAACAACTTAGATGCTGAAATTCACAGTGTATTGTGGCTGGCAAGCTGGAGTACCGTGTTTGATTTCCATGAGCCGAGCTGATCAGAATGCGTTCTGCATTTCAAGTAAGAGGCTGCGGTGCCTCTCCAGGGCGCTGAACAGGTTAGCCTCTCGCTCGCTCCCATTCGTTTAATTCGTCTATCAGAGAAGGGCAGAGAACAAAGTAATATTTTTAAAAGGCATGCCCCGCCATTGACTCAAACATCAAAACAAAGCACACACAATACATTTCTTGTTAAACAGGTGGTCTGCCTTAAATAAAAAGGGATCCATTTCCCAGTCTGTCATAGACAACTGCTGCAGGCCGAAAGCACTTATGATGTCAAATGCTCAAGCAGAACTGAGTTAATCCAAACGTTGTCGTCGTCATCATAATATATATAAATCTGTCCCTTTCTACAGCACAAATTCAAAAGAAGGGACAATGGTTATGACCCTGCTCCTATTGAAGCCAATGGCAAAATTCCCATTAATGTCAGTGGAGCAGGACTGGACGCAATAATTGGATAAAGATGAGAAACACTGAGCATTTAGCATTTGATCATGGATAAGTGGGTCTGATTTTCAGAGGTGCTGAGCACCCACAGGTCTTATACAGGTCAGCAGGAGCTGCGACCGCTCAGTACCTCTTGAAAAATCAGGCCAAAAACATTTCGATGAAATTCCATTATGTTTAAACTGTGTCAAGCCATTAGTTATCAGAGATCTACCGTATTAGGAGTATATGACCATCCAAAACATTTCAGGTGCAAAAGAAGCCAAGGTAGACAAAGAAGGCGTCACCCATATACAATTGCTATAAAAATACTAGAAAAGTACTAGCTGTGTAAAGGGGCCCATTCAACAAGCAACCTCACCTCACTCCCGCATCTATGAGTCATAATCACATTCAGGGGAACGCTAAACGGAGGACAGGAGACTATACTAATCATATTGATTAACTTGACCAGATAACCCTTTTCTAACAGTTATTTTCAAACACTGGGCTGTATTTTGATCTATTATACCAATGTTAATGCAGATGACTCCATTGAGTCAGTGGAACATCTCTGGATTTATACCTGTATATTTGAAGCTACTCTGAAGTCATAGCATTATAGCGGAAAATGGACTATGGCTCTTTAGTCTCTTCTTTAAGAAGCTCCAAATTAAATAACTGCATTGATGCAAAATATTTAATCAAAATTACAAGTAAAACAAAGGAAATATATGCTCACCACTTTGAAACAAGAAGCAGAGGCTTTATGTACACTAGGCTACAGAGCCTTTCATTACCTCTCTCATAATTTATTAATGTGTTTCATACAAGTTCTCTCTTGTGCATTAATTGCAATCAATTCATAGACAGTATTGCTAGGAAACAAACCTTTTAGAAGGATCAGTTCCTTAAAAAATAAAAATAGGGAAGTATTTGTAGCGGCTATCCTCCTGCAACAATTAGACTCCTGGAAGACTTTCTAGATATCTGACAGAATATGGAGATGTTATCATTTAATTGCTTCTAAGAATATAAAAGAAATGAGCAGGGCAAGGACAGCAGTGAAATAGACAAATGCATTTAAAGAAACAAAACTGGATGATCAAGTGAGACAAATTCAGACTAGAAATAAAGGTGCCAATTTTTATCTGTGAGAGTAATTAACCATTTTAACAGCTTACCTAGGGATGTGGTGGATTCTCCATCTGCTGAAGTCTTTAAATCAAGGCTGGATATTTTCCTAAATGGTATGCTCTGGCTCACCCAGAAGTTATGGGCTCAATGTAGGAATCACTGGGTGAAGTGCTGTGGCCTGTGTTATGCAGTTCAGACTAGATGATCATAATGGCTCATTCTAGTCTGAAAATGTATGAATGTAGGACTCTGTAACTGGCCCAGCCAGCCAATGGGAGCTTTACTTCAACAAGGACTATAATGATGCTGATCTTAATCTTGGAAGCTTTGGCCCTGATTCAGGAAAGCACTGAAGCAGTGTTTAAGTTCATCACTATTTGGAACAGCACTTAATCATATGCTTAAGTCCCATTTACTTCCATAAGGTTTAAGCATTAGAGGCAAAACATGTGCTTCAGTGCTGTCCCAAATAGGGATGCTTTTCTAAATTGGGACCTTAAGGAATTGGCTTATTCTTAAAAATGAGAGCAAATGTTTAAAGATCAAGGGTAACATCATGTTTTTTTATGCCATAATTCAGCTCCAACATTCTGTTCTTCCCATCTTGGCAAAACTTCTGTTAATTTACAACAGAAATGATTTCTCATAACCACTGAATCATGCCCTTGAACACCTTCATTTCAACCCCGCCACAGCCCAAGAAGTCTTAGTTGGAACCCATTCCCTGCATTTCCAGATTTGATATCAGAAGAAACTTCATCTCTCACAAAAGGGAGATGCTTAGAGAGAAATATTGAAAATGTGGTCAAAGTAAAGAATGTTAAGAGTAAAAGTAAAAAGAAAAGGAGTACTTGTGGCACCTTAGAGACTGACCAATTTATTTGAGCATGAGCTTTCGTGAGCTACAGTTCACTTCATCGGATGCATACTGTGGAAACGGCAGAAGACATTATATACACAGAGACCAGGAAACAATACCTCCTTCTGCCCCACCCTCCTGCTGGTAATAGCTTATCTAAAGTGATCATCAAGTTGGGCCATTTCCAGCACAAATCCAGGTTTTCTCACCCTCCGCCCCCCCCCCCACACACAAACTCACTCTCCTGCTGGTAATAGCCCATCCAGAGTGACCACTCTCTTTAAAATGTGTATGATAATCAAGGTGGGCCATTTCCAGCACAAATCCAGTCTCTAAGGTGCCACAAGTACTCCTTTTCTTTTTGCGAATACAGACTAACACAGCTGTTACTCTGAAAAGAGTAAGGGTGTAAGGCAGATTGGGAAATACCAATGAAGATATGTTTGCCACTTGACGGAACAGAATTCTGATCACAGAGCTTTTCAATCACTTTGACAACTCTACAATGGCAGTGGGAAAATCACCAAGTGGGGACCTGTAGAATATATAGTATGTCACAGCTCCTTCACATGGTTTGTTGAGCAACAGCAAACTCACAGGTTTGGTTCTGTTGGTGGTTTGGTTGGTTGGCTTTTTGTGGCCTTTGTCTTAGAAAACAATCCAGGAATGATACATACGTTGCATGTGGGTTAGTATCTACTGTCTGGCAAGTACTATCTACTTGGAACTACTCCTGGGGAAGTGTGTAAATAGCAGTAGAAGGAAAATATTGAACGTAGAGAATGCAAAGCAGTTCAGAAGAAACAGAGATAGACTGTTGTCCAGAAAACCTACTGAGAAAACAGAAAAAAAAAAAGAGGGTGTTTGACAAACAGACATGGAGGTAAAAAACGGTGAGCATTTCAAATATAGTATAAATCCAATTATCCAAATTCCCTTTATCTGAAAATCCTAGTTATTGGCATGCACAGTGTGTACACCATGTAGCACTATGTTAATTGCCTGCTAATAACTTCTGTTAGCTTCTTAGTGCCTGTTAGTGCTAATCAATGGCTTCGTATTTCGTTGTATTTGTACAGCAGTCCTGAGCAGTCACCTGCAGTTACTGGGACCTAATCCTCTTACAGCAGCACAAAGTATTAAGCAAACATGAGCATACTCCCTTCATTTCCTGATTTTCTAGATCAGTGAAATTGCAGCTCAAAAGGTTCCGGGGTTGCCCAGCCCATTCGGATAAACCGGAGTATACTGTATAAGCTAAGGGCCTATCTCCATTGTCACACCAGTGTAAAAGCAATTCCCCGGACTTCAGCCTAGTCTATGTTTTCAGCCTCTCTGCACAGATACCACGGTGGAGAATGGTTTGGAAGAGTTATCTGAGGGAAGGGATCAGAAGGAGACCCCACCGACTGGAAGGCATGGGATGCATTGTCCTAGGGATGGGGGTTCCATGACCACCACTCCCAAGAGAAGGAGATGGGTGGTGGTGGTCGGGGACTTCCTCCTAAGGGGGATGGAATCATCCATCTGCCTTCCAGACTGGGAGACTCGAGAAGTGAGCTGTTTGCCTGGAGCTAGAATTCAGGGTGTGATGGAGTGTCTGCTGAGACTGATCAAGCCTTCAGACCACTACCCCTTCCTACTTCTCCACATGGGCACCAATTATACTGCCAAGAATAACCTTGAGCGGGTCACTGCAGACTACGTGGCTCTGGGAAGAAGGATAAAAGAGTTTGAGGTGCAAGTTGTGTTCTCATTCGTCCTCCCTGTTGAAGGAAAAGGCCCAGGTAGGGACCATCAAATTGTGGAGGTAAATGTGTGGTACACAGGTGGTGTTGGAGAGAGGGCTTTGGATTCTTTGACCATGGGATGTTGTTTGAGGAAGAAGGATTGCTAGGGAGAGATGGGATCTACCTAAAGAAGAGAGGGAAGAACATCTTCACAGACAGGCTTCCTAACCTAGTGAGGAGGGCTTTAAACTACGTTCACCGGGGGACGGTGACCTAAGCCCAGAGATAAGTGGGGAAGTGGGATACCAGAAGGAAACACAAGGAGGAGGGTGCAACGGGGGAGGCCTCCTGATTCATACTGAGAAAGTAGGGCAATCGGCTAGTTATCTTAGGTGCCTGCACATGAATGCAAGAAGCCTGGGAAACAAGCAGGGAGAACTGGAAGTCCTGGCACAGTCAAGGAACTATGATGTGATTGGAATAACAGAGACTTGGTGGGGTAACTCACATGACTGGAGAACTGTCATGCATGGGTATAAACTGTTCAGAAAGGACAGGCGGGGGCGAAAAGGTGGAGGAGTTGCACTGTATGTAAGGCCATGTCTACAATATGAAAGTGCTCCGATTTTATAGAAGTCAATTTTTGGGAACAGATTGTATAAAGTTGAGTGCATGCATCCACACTAAGCACATTAATTCAGTGGTGTGCGTCCACAGTACCGTGGCAAGCATCGACATTCTGAGCAGTGCACTGTGGGTAGCTATCCCACAGTTCTCGCAGTCCCCACTGCCCATTGGAATTCTGGGCTGAGCTCCCAATGCCTGATGGAGCCAAAAATTTGTTATGGGTGGTTATGGGTAAATATCGTCAGTCAACCCTCCCTTCCTCCCTCCATGAAAGCAACAGCAGACAATCATTTTGCGCCCTTTTCCCTGAATTGCCTGAGCAGACGCCACAGCACGGCAAGCATGGAGCCCGTTCAGCTCACCGCAGCAGTTATGACCATTGTAAACACCTCACACATTATCGTGCAGTTTATGCAGAATCAGCACCTGAAAAACCAGGCGAGGAGGCGACAGCAGCGCAGTGATGAGGACATGAACACAGATTTCTCCAAAACCATGGTCCCTAGGAATTTGGAGATCATGGTGTTACTGGGGCAGGCTCATGCTGTGGAACACTGATTCTGGGCCCTGGAAACAAGCACAGAGTGGTGGGACTGCATAGTGTTGCAGGTTTCAGATGATTCCCAGTGGCTCCGAAACTTTCGCATGCGTAAGGGCACTTTCATGGAACTTTGTGACTTGCTTTCCCCTGCCCTGAAGCGCAAGAATACCAAGATGAGAGCAGCCCTCACGGTTCACAAGCGAGTGGCAATAGCTCTGTGGAAGCTTGCAACACCAGACAGCTACCAGTCAGTCGGTAATCAATTTGGAGTGGGCAAATCTACTGTGGGGGTTGCTGTGATGCAAGTAGCCAACGCAATCATTGAGCTGCTGCTATCAAAGGTAGTGACTCTGGGAAATGTGTAGGTAATACTAGATGGCTTTGCTGCAATGGGATTCCCTAACTGTGGTGGGGCTATAGATGGAACTCATATCCCTATTTTGGGACCGGACCACCAGGGCAGCCAGTACACAAACCACAAAGGATACTTTTCAATGATTCTGCAAGCACTGGTGGATCACAAGGGACGTTTCACCAACATCAACGTGGGATGGCCGGGAAAGGTTCATGATGCGCGTCTTCAGGAACTCTGGTCTGTTTAAATGGCTGCAGGAAGGGATTTACTTCCCAGACCAGAAAATAACTGTTGGAGATGTTGAAATGCCTATAGTTATCCTTGGGGACCCAGCCTATCCTTTAATGCCCTGGCTCATGAAGCCGTACACAGACACCCTGGACAGTAGTACGGAGCTGTTCAACTATAGGCTGAGCAAGTGCAGAATGGTGGTAGAATATGCATTTGGATGTTTAAAGGGTCGCTGGTGCAGTTTACCGACTCACTCAGACCTCAGCGAAGCCGATATTCCCATTGTTATTGCTGCTTGCTGTGTTCTCCAAAATCTCTGTGATGTTAAGGGGAGACATTTATGGTGGGGTGGGAGGTTGAGGCAAATCACCTGGCTGCTGAATACGCGCAGCCAGACACCAGGGTGGTTAGAAGAGCACAGCAGGAAGCGCTGCGCATCAGAGAAGCTTTGAAAACCAGTTTCATGACTGTCCAGGGTACTGTGTGACACTTCTGTTTGTTTCTCCTTGATGAAAACCGGTCCCCTTTGTTGCCTCTAAATTCTCTGTAAGCCACCCGCCCTCGCCCCTTTGATCATAGCTTGCTTGCAAAGGAAATAAAGTTACTATCATTTAAAAAACATGTATTCTTTATTAATTGATTATAAAAATAGGGAGATAACTCACAAGGTAGCCCAGGTGGGGTGTGGGAGGAGGGTAGGAGGGAAGGAAAAGGCCACTTTAAAAATTCTTGAATGACAGCCTTCTGTTGTTTGGGCTGTCCACTGTGGTGCAGTGGTTGGGTGCCCGGAGCCTCCCACCCCCACGTTCTTGGGCGTCTGAGTGAGGAGGCTATGGAACTTGGGGAGGAGGGAGGGCGGTTAAACAGGGGCTTCAGCGGCAGTCTGTGATCCTGCTGCTGTTCATGAACCTCCACCAGACGTCGGAGCATGTCCGTTTGATCCTGCAGTAGCCCCAGCATTGCCTCACGTCTCTTCCTGCTGCCACCTCTCCTCACGTTCATCGGCCACTTTCCTGTACTCTGCTATTGTGCCCCTCCACACATTCTGCTGAGCTCTGTCAGTGCCAGATGACTGCATGAGCTCAGAGAACATTTCATTGGCTGTGCATTTTTTTTCACCGCCTTATCTGAGATAGCCTTTGGGATGGAGGAAGGAGGCTTGAAACATTTGCAGCTGCTGGAGGAAAAAAGGGGAGTGAAGTATTTAAAAAGATACGTTTTACAAAACAATGGCTATTCTCTTTCACGGTGAACAACACTATTCACATTACATAGCACATGTGATTTTGGTACAAGGTCGCATTTTGCATCTTATATTGAGTGCCTGCGGCTTTGGTGTTAGAGATCACACACACAGGGCCGGGCAACAGAATTCAGATTGCAGGCGGCCATGATAAGCAATTGTCTTTTGGCTTCTGCAACCTTCATAACAGCAGTGCCCTCCTCTCCCATACCAAGCAAAGCACATTGAGTTAGCCATTTAGTGCTGCAGTTTTCCTGTTAACGTGCAGCAGCAGAAACCAAACTAACCGCCCCCCCCTCCAATTCTCCGGGATGATTGCTTTACCCCTCACCCAACCACGTGACTGGTATCAGGAAAGATCCCTGCTAGCCAAATGTGAACAGTTCAGCACCAATGCCCCACCCCATCATGTGGCTAACTGTGGGGAGGATTTCTTTTCAGCCACAGGCAAACAGCCCAGTAGGAACGGCTACCTCTGAATGTCCCCTTAATTAAATTCCCCTATTTCAACCAGATTACCACGAACGATATCACTCTCCTGAGGATAACACAGAGAGATAAAGGACGGATGTTGCTTGAATGCCAGCAAACACCGGGACCATACGCTGCCAGGCTTTGTCATGCAATGATATCAGATTACTTGCTACTAGCAAGGCGTGGTAAAGTGTCCTACCATGGAGGACGGAATAAGGCTGCTCTCCTCAGAAACCTTCTGCAAAGGCCTTTAGAGTACCTCCAGGAGAGCTTCATGGAAATGTCCCTGGAGGATTTCTGCTCCATCCCCAGACATGTTAACAGACTTTTCCAGTAGCAGTACTGGCCACGAATGCATCCCAAGTCCTCAGGGCTACTTAATCATTAAAAAACGCTTGCTTTTATAACATGTATTACATTTAAAAAAGGTACACTCACAGGGGTCCCTTTTCCGGCTTTGTTGGGTTGGGAGGGTATTCAGTCAGGGTGATAAAAAGATCCTGGCTGTCGGGGAGAATGGTGTGCTGTGTGCTCTCCTCAAGCTTGTCCTCCTCCTCCTCCTCCTCCTCATCTTCCCCGTCCGCAAAATCCTCAGGCATGGTGGAGAGTACCCCATCATCGGAGTCCCTGGACAGGGGTGGGGTCGTGGTGGCGCCCCCCCCCCAGAATTGCATGCAGCTCAGTGTAGAAGCGGCATGTCTGGGGCTCTGTCCTGGAGCATCAGTTTGATTCTTTGGTTTTCTGGTATGCTTGTCTGAGCTCCTTAAGTTTCACTCGGCACTGTGTTGCATCCCTGCTGTAGCCTCTGTCCCTCATGGCCTCGGAGGTTTTTTTAAATGTTTTGGCATTTCGTCTTTTGGAACGTAGTTCTGATAGCACGGATTCCTCTCCCCATACAGCAATCAGATCCCGTACCTCCCGTTCGGTCCATGCTGGAGCTTTTTTTCAATTCTGGGACTGCATGGTCACCTGTGCTGATGAGCTCGCCTGGCCAAACAGGAAATGAGATTCAAAAGTTCCTGGGGCTTTCCCTGCACACCTGGCCAGTGCATCTGAGTTCAGAGTGCTGTCCAGAGCGGTCACAATGGTGCACTGTGGGATAGCTCCCGGAGGCCAATACCTTCAAATTGCGTCCACACTAACCCTAGTTCAAAACGGCGATGTTGATTTCAACACTAATCCCCTCTTTGGGGGAGGGGGGAGTACAGAAATCGGTTTTAAGATCCCTTTATGATGAAAAGAATGGCTTCTTTGTGTGGACGGGTGCAGGGTTAATTTGATTTAACGCTGCTAAATCCGACAAACTCGTACTGTAGACCAGGCCTAAGAGAGCACTATGATTACTCAGAACTCCAGTATGAAACTGGAGAAAAGCCTGTTGAGAGCCTTTGAGTTTAGAGGCGAGAGAAACAAGTGTGATGTCGTGGTGGGTGTCTACTCTAGACCACCAGACCAGAAGGATGAGGTATACAAGGGTTTCTTCAGAAGTTTACAGATCACAGGCCCTGGTTCTCATGGGGGACTTCAATCACCCTGACATCTGCTGGGAGAGCAGTACAGCAGTGCACAGACAATCCAGGAAGTTTTTGGAGAGTGTTGGGGACAACTTCCTGGTGAAAGTGCTGGAGGAACCAACTAGGGGCCATACTCCTCTTGATCTGCTGCTCACAAACAGGGAAGAATTGGTAGGGGAAGTAGAAGTGGGTGGCAACTTGGGCAGCAGTGACCATGAGATGATCGAGTTCAGGATCCTGACTAAAGGGAGAAAGGAAAACAGCAGAATATGGACCCTGGACTTCAGAAAAGCAGACTTTGACTCCCTCAGGGAATGGATGGGCAGGATCCCTTGGGAGGCTAATATGAGGGGGAAAGAAGTCCAGGAGAGCTGGTTGTATTTTAAAGTAGCCTTATTGAGGGCGCCGGAACAAACCATCACGATGTGCAGAAAGAATAGCAAATATGGCAGATGACCAGCTTGGCTTAACAGAAAAATCTTTGATGAGCTTAAACACAGAAGGGAAGCTTACAAGAAGTGGAAACTTGGACAGATTAATAGGGAGGAGTATACAAATATTTCTCAAGCATGCAGGGGTGTAATCAGGAAGGCCAAATCACAACTGGAGTTGCAGCTAGCAAGGGATGCAAAGGATAACAATAAGAGTTTCCACAGTTATGTTAGCAACAAGAAAAAAGTTAAGGAAAGCGTGGGACCCTTACTGAATGGGGGTGGTAACATAGTGACAGATGATGTGGAAAAAGCTGAAGTACTCAATGCTTTTTTTGTCTCCGTTTTCACAGACAAGGTCAGCTCCCAGACTGCTGCACTGGGCAGCACAGTATGGGGAGGAGGTGAGCCGTCCTCAGTGGTGAAAAAGCTAGTTAAGGACTATTTAGAAAAGCTAGACATGCGCAAGCCCATGGGTCCAAATCAAATGCATCCGAGGGTGCTGAGGGAGTTGGCTGATGTGATTGCAGAGCCATTGGCCATTATCTTTGAAAACTCGTGGCAATCAGCCAACCGGATGACTGGAAAAAGGCAAATACAGTGCCTATCTTTAAAAAAGGGAAGAAGGAGAATCTGGAGAACTACAGACTGCTCAGCCTCACCTCAGTCCCTGGAAAAATCATGGAACAGGTCCTCAAGGAATCCATTTTGAAACACTTGGAGGAGAGGAAGGTGATCAGGAACAATCAACATGGATTCACCAAGTAAAGTCATGACTGACCAACCTGATTGCCTTCTCTGATGAGATAACTGGCTCTGTGGATATGGGGAAAGCGGTGGACGTGATATATTTTGACGTTTTGATACGATCTCTTGAAACAGCAAGTTAAAAAGGTATGGATTGGGCGAATGGACTACAAGGTGGATAGAAAGCTGGCAAGATCATTGGGCTCAACGGGTAGCGATCAATAGCTCGATGTTTAGTTGGCAGCCAGTATCAAGCGGAGTGCCCCAGGGCTCAGTCCTAGGGCCAGTTTTGTTCAACAGCTTCATTAATGATCTGGATGATGGGATGGATTGCACCCTCAGCAAATTTGCAGATGACAGTAAGCTGGGGGGAAGAGGTAGATCTGCTGGAAGGTAGGGATAGAGTCCAGAGTGACTTAGACAAATCGGAGGATTGGGCGAAAAGAAATCTGAAGAGTTTCAACAAAGATAAGTGCAGAGTCCTGCACTTAGGATGGAAGAATCCCATGCACTGCTACAGGCTGGGGACAGACTGGCTAAGTGGCGGTTCTGCAGAAAAGGGGATTACAGTGATGAGTCAACAATGTGCCCTTGTTGCCAAAAAGGCTAACGGCATATTGGGCTGTATTGTAGGAGCATTGCCAGCAGATCAAGGGAAGTGATTATTGCCTACTCTTCAGCACTGGTGAGGCCACATCTGGAGTACTGCATCCAGTTTTGGGTCCCACACTAAAGAAAGGATGTGGACAAATTGGAGAGAGTCCAGGGGAGGACAATGAAAATGATTAACGGGATGGGACACGAGTTATGAGGAGAGGCTGAGAGAACTGGGCTTATTTAGTCTGCAGAAGAGAAGAGTGAGGGGGAATTTTATAGCAGCCTTCAACTACCTGAATGGGAGCGGGGGTCCAAAGAGGATGGAGCTAGGCTGTTCTCAGTGGTGGCAGATGACAGAAGCAGCAATGGTCTCAAGTTGTAGTCTAGGTCGCAGGGAGGTCTAGGTTGGATAGTAGAAAAAAACTATTTCACTAGGAGGGTGGTGAAGCACTGGAATGGGTTACCTAGAAAGGTGATGGAATCTCCTTCCTTAGAGGTTTTTAAGGCCTGGCTTGACAAAGCTTTGGCTGGGATGATTTAGTTGTGGTTGGTCCTGCTTTGAGCTGGGGGTTGGACTAGATGACCTCCTGAAGTCTCTTCCAACCCTAATCTTCTAAGATGCTATGATAGTCTAGGAAATTAGGTTGGTATAACTACATCGCCTAGAGGTGTGAAAAATTCACACCCCTGAACGATGCAGTTAAACTGCCCTAACCCTCTGTGTAGACAGCCCTAGGTTGACGGGAAAATTCTGTCAACCTTGCTACTGCCTCTCAGGGAGGTGGAGTACCTATGTTGACAGGAGAAGCCCTCCCATCAGAGTAAGTAGTGTCTTCACAGTGGCACAGCTGTGCTGCTACAGCATTTTAGACGGAGACAAGCCCATAGCGAAGTTACCAGCATCTGTTACCAATAACTGAACAACTGGTAATGAACCAGTGTAAAGCAGAGATCAGAACTGGGCACTAAGTGCCAGATCCTCAGCTGGCACAAATTGACTTATCGCCATTCAATGAAGTTACACCAGTTTACACCAGCTGAGAATCTGGCCCCCCAGCATTGAAAATGGGAAGGAAATTTGTATCTAGCATTGGGGTAAAGAAACATCATCTCCAGATAAACATGAAGCCTGTAGACGCTGAAAAAGGAGAGAATTTAAATGTAAAGCAGCAGCTACTGTGAGAATGAAGAAATAAGCATCAAACGCTGAAGATTTCAAACAAAAATACTGCCCACATGCAGTAGAGAACTATTCAGTGACCACCTGTTTCTCTGCTACACACACACAAAAAAGGCTGTTTTCCATGGCATCATTAATGCAATGGCAGTGCGAACTAGCTTTCTGGCTGTCAAGTTTGCTGATATGTTTTGCATGAGCGCTAAAGTCACGAGCCCCTGACTAGGGTTTGCAAGTCTTTTCTTTTCCACAACTGTCTCTCCAAATTAGGAGGACAGACATGGGATTGAGTCAGCAATTGAAATTGTACAGAGCACGAGAAAGCAAGAGATTAAGGAGAGTGCAGTGGAGTAGGAGGACGTTGATTGGCATTGCTAATAGTCTATGACAAGAGGAAAGCAGGTCTGGAGAAACAGCCTTCATGGAAGTCTATAGACTAAATATTGACTTTGCACTGGAGGGAGAAGAAAGAGCCCCTTCCCAGTTCACCCTTTCAGGAGGCAGTCAGATATGGTGGCTTGTCCTCTCCCTTGCAAACAGTCCCATACATTTTAAAAGGAAAGACTATCACAGAAGGTTGGGGATGAGTCCAGAACCCAAGCCCTTCTGCCCCAGCTAGCATTTGGAGTGCTTGAAGGAGTGCACAGAATACCTCTTGTATAATTTGTGTCAAGTCCCCAACATCCCTAAAGGCATTATGCCTTATGTAGGCATATCACCTTCACGCACTAGCACTTGGACACCCACCTCCCAGGCCCCAATACTTCCCTGGTTTTCAGAGCAGTAATTTAACTCTGTGTGTTTGTTTCATTTTAAAATATCCTTAGCCTTTGAAAGATTTGGAGCCAATTAATGGACTGCAACACAACTTTACTAGGCAGAGTTCCCCCGTCATAGCACTGATTGTTTCTCCAAATTTGGACGTAGGCCTATGCCTTATTAACCCTATGGCGCACTGTGCTAGAAAAGTGCCGCAGAAAACATGTAGAAATTGCATTTAGTTCAAGTCCCAGTGCACGTGTGCCATATGAAAATTAGCACTTTTGGTACAAGGAGCGAGAGATTCACCTCTCATTGCAGAGGAGATATTTGTTCATAAGTCCTAATATTATTGTAATATTATTACAAAATAATTCCTTAAGTGAACATCTCCCAAAATGTCTGATTTTTCCAGGTCTACAAACAGGCTGTGTGTTGTGTGGCTGGTTTGTTTGTTATGTTTGTTTTTTGCCTAATCCACTTGAGCATAACATCAGTTTTCAGGCACAGGGTCAGATCTCTAAATATCACAGGACACTGCTACATTCGGCCACAATTAATTTATTACCATATTCTTATAATACCTGATACCAATACTGGGGAAAAGGATGTTGGTGGGAAATGCCCTGTAATCTGTAACAATAACTTGGTACACCTTATATTTCTTTCTATTTTGTTTAAAGGGATTTTTTTCTACCTAAAAGATTTAGGTCAGTTCGCATTGTTCATGGGTAACAACTAGTTCATTTGCAAATCCTGAATAGAATGCACATGTTGTTGGCAGGCTTACATGTGCCCGAAGGGGTCTTGGATGAAGAGAATTGAGGACTTCAGTTACCATCATGCCAGTCCCTTAACCTTAACCTGCATGAACATGCATTCAAAATATTGGCACAGGTACAAAAATAAGCGAACAAAAACAACAGTAGTGAGAATAACACTGAGCACTGGAAATATTCCAACCTTAAACAACACACTTATGAGACATCATTTTTGGCTTTTGTATTCAAATGTTATTACAGCCTCTATATTAACTACTTACCTTGTATATGAAAATTGTTCTCTCAAAGGATTGCAATTTTGACCTCAACAGAAGCATCTGCTCTTAAGAGAACTTTACATTCTTGCTCCCTCTACTGTTCTGAGATATCATAGACATACCGATCCTTTTACCTATTCCTTTTCAGAATGTTTTTCTCGTTATTTCCTCTCTCATCACATCCAGTCAACAGAGTAACCTGATCACAAAAGAACATCACAAAAGAACGCCTTCACGAGGGCATTACTTTGAAATTTAAACACATCCACCAACTTGGCACGATACTAGATAACCCAAAAATTCTGTGAGGAAGATCCCTTACATCAGTCAAATCAAAGCTAAAAACATACAGCTTGTCACGTTTGCCAACAGTGTGATATTGGGAGAGGGAGGATGCGGCACATGTGAATTATCAAACCTGCCCACTAAAGACATATGGTAACTAACCATTGCGGTCATATACCCAAAGCAAAGAGTAAATGCGTGTGCTAGTCTTTCTTCAATTTAGTTATTCATAACACTGTGCACGCACACATATACACAGAGAATTCAGGGCTATCTGCTTAACAACAGAGATATCTAAACAAAATAAAAGAGAATTTCCATTGGCACTTATAGCCTGTTTTCAGGCCAGTGGCTAGAAAATGGGACTCTCACCAAGTAATGAACTCCTGAGCGACGTGATTATGTGTAGCAGAGGATGGCAATCAGCAAACTTAACATTTTCCCTGAAGGCTGCTGCTAATTTTTGCTGAAATTTCATTTTTAAAAAAGGATGATTATTCCTTATAGTTGCAAATATAAACCTCGGAATGTGAGCTCAGCATAACTGATGCAATGATATCTGGCTGAATCTCCAGCCAGCCTGAAACAACCATTTTGAGAGTCTGTGTGAACTGCTCTCATTCATCTCAATGGGATGCAATAAACTCTGAAGCCTATTGGTAGCACATCGGCACTGTTAACTAGTTCACTGCTGAACAGAAGCATGCAAGAAAGGAGAGGAATGATCATATTATAAAAATCTGAACCATCTACTATGGATATTTCCTTCTGGTGTCAGGAGTGGGAAGAGTTTAGGTTGTGCGGGAAAGTTCCAACACTTCCTATTTTCCATTCTGAATTCTGACAGTGGTAGTGAAGTGATACCCACAATCAATCAAATAAAATATGAGGGTCAAATTCTACTCTCAATTACATCAGTGCGACCTGCTGATGATCTTTAAATTGGGGGTGGGGGGATCTTTGCTTCCAGTAGTTTTCAATGGGCATATTTTTGGACCAAACTATCACTATTTTTGTAATGCATAAAACCTCTTGGTTGAGAAGATTTAGAATTAATACGACCTTTTTTTTAAAATGAATAGGACAACTTCTTCTCTTTTTTATGTCTGTGAATTACTGTACCAAACTCACTGCACACAATTCTCTTCCAAACTGATAAATATTCTTTCAAGTTCACATATATAGTCCACCAATGACATCTAGCAATTACTTAATTATTGTGACATACTCCTTAGAGGTATGTCATAGGGCCAAATCATCCCCTCACATATTTGGGTTCAGCTCTCATTGTCTTTACTGTGGGTTGTTTCTGCTTACTGAGAGCAGATTTTAGCCTGACTTTACTATTTAAAAGGAGCAATCATAATCCACTTGCAGCTTCAGAAGGCTTTTGCTGTGTGCTGAGCATTGGACCGTTAAACTATCGTATTTTGATAAATTCTTTCATTACATTTTAAAGGTCCAATATCATCTCTTAATAACAAACCGGGTCATACCCCTCTTTCTTAAGAAAGCAGCTGATTGAAAGAAGAAAACAAATAATCTTTTTTTCCTCCCTTTTATTTTTCTAGGCTGCTCGTATTCTATTTGGTCCCAAATCAAAGCAAGATAAAGCAAATTAAAGATTCTATTAATCTGTTATTCACATTTGGCTAGAGATGCATTTCCTGTTATCTAATGCCACATTATTTAATACACTTGGTTTTATATGTTTGGGAGAAAAGTGGAATACAATATATTTGCAGGTTTCAGAGTAGCAGCTGTGTTAGTCTGTATCTGCAAAAAGAAAAGGAGTACTTGTGGCACCTTAGAGGCTAACAAATTTATTTGCAGAAGATAAAGTTTTATTTAAACTTGGTAAATATTTATATGCACATGTGAGCAAAATTTAAAGCCCTGCATGGATAAGCAAATGAACTGCAAGAATCAGAAATGTATTGTATTATCAAACAGGGGGATGTGTTTTTTTTGTTCATTCTAATTCACTGGGCAAAAATATAATGGGTGGGATTTTCAAAAGCACCAAACATTTTTCATTTCTCCCTCCTCTCCCCACTTTGACCATTTCCTCTTTTTGTCACTGAAAAAGAGCAGGAGGAAAAGAAAAAGAGGCAAAGGCAGGAGAGAGGAAAAATCAAAACCGAAAACACAAGAAAACAAATCTTGTAAAATAGTTTCTGATTTTGGTGATGAAACAATGTTTTCATTAAAAATGCCATATTTTCAACACTTTTTTCATTAGAAAAATGTCAACAGTCTTTACTAGTCACATGTCTGAAAGCCAGAGAACTTTAAAAGGTCCTTGTCATTTACTCATAAGAAGCAAACATTAGAAAGCATGGAACAATGCTAAGTTAGGATTGACCTTTTCCAAAACCAAACTCAGGAACACATGGAAATGCGACATCTCCAACACCCATAATTCTATCCCAATAATGCTGCCAGCTTGTACAACACCCATCCAAGGCAGATACTTGCCTGTATCAAGTATGGTAATTGCCCTGGTAATGCAGCATTATGCAACAATGGTCAGGCAACTGGTATGCTGAAACCATTGCTTTTCATACTCCCCAATACCGTACTATTGTTTTTCTTGTGCTTCCCCATCTGTCTGTTTACACTTAGATTGTAAGCGCTTCTGGGCAGGGATCATCTCTCTGATACGTTTGTACAGCACCTAGGATAATGCAGTCCTGGCCACTAAGCATTACCAAATTATATATAATAGTAGGATGCAGGTAGACTGCTGCACGTCTGTGGATTCCATTAAAGCCAATAGGGCTACATGTAGGCATAGCAGTCTGCCTGTGTGCTACATATGGCATTACTAGGGCCTAAATCAATGTCACGGCTAGGTGACATTCTTGACTATGTATTATTTGGCCAGGAACTAGTGCCATCTTAAAACTTTCATACGTAAGCAGTTTACTTAAGCATTCACAAGGAAGGGACTGAATTGAGAGACTAACGGTCACACAGCACACCAAAACAAATAGACTTGAAGGAGAAATGGTGACTAATTTTCTTCTACTTTCAGCAGATTCAGAGTACTGACAGAAGAAATTGACTATATTGTATTTTTCTCAACTCTATCAAAATGGGGTTAAGTTCCACTGAAAAGCTCTACAATTTATCTGTAAGTTTTGACATAGTTCTACAATCTGGTAACCTTAAAAAATTCACGTGTACACTATCCTCACCCATCATAAGAGCAGTCATAGTGAATAATGTACTCAACCAATTTGCCTCCTCTTTCAGTTTGTGAATCATCTAATCATTTAACTGTAATTTTAAAATCCAGTCAAAAGTAGCTGCCAAATAATTTATATTAATTCATCTGTAGATTTATGAGTTTGTTGTGAGGTTTCAGTATGCATAATTTGAGCTGCATTGCTTGGATTTTGATTGGAAACACAGGTCACATAATATTGACTCTGCTCCCTGACTCACTTATACTAATCCTTGGAATACATTTTTTTTGGTGCAAATAACTGCAATTATGGACAAATTTTGCTTCTGTGAATATTCCCTAATATTTGTTATTAATATGCTGTTTCTGTTAATATGCCTAACAGGAAACTGGTTCACTAGTAGAGTAGTTCACCAATAATACTTAATGGAAAGCAAAATAATTAAGGGCAGTGAACACAGGTGAAGAAAATTCCACATTGTGTTCAGGCTTCAGTCTGTGGCATGCTATTAGTTTTTCAGCTTTTACAGCACCATCTGATGTGGTGAGAGAGACCAGCTAGGAAGGGGTACTAGATCTTACTGCACTCCACACACATTTAGAAACAAGAGGGACACAGAACTGGAACAGAAGCTGGAAGGAGAGATGGGCTCTGGTAACTGTGGAGATCTGGAGGAGGAGCAGCCACTAGGAGAAACAGCTCAGATTTTGAGGTCATTCCTGCTTTGTAACCATGCTACAAACAAAGGTTAAAGTATCATGACCTGGAGCTTTGCAGGGTGGAGTGAAAGCCAGTAATGCGTTGGAGGGGGTGTGGTGAGGGCTTACAAAATAAACATGCCTTGGAGGTAGAGAGAGCCTGGGGTCTTAGCAGAAGTAACCTGGGCACACATCAAGTCTTATCCCCTTGAAGAATTTATGATACCACCCCTGCCACATAGGGTCCAGTTTGTCACACATTCAGACAGTCAAATATGTGCCTGGGGTCCTGAAACACACTCCTAGTAGAAAGGGAGTAAGACCCACAGCAAGAGATTTCCCACATCTCTTGGAACTCTAACTGCTGGAAATGGCTGATGAAAGCTCTTGTCTGGAGAAAGAGATGTCTGGTGTTTCTGTCACTCTCTAAAGGTGTGAGCCTCAGGAGTCAGCGAGAGGGAGAAAGGAAGGGGTGGGGGAGGAGCGTGCTGAAGTATTTTGCTGAACAGCTTTGAAGCATTGACTCAGTCATCCTTTGCCTTTGCTAACCTTTCCTTTCTAATCCCTTTCTTCAGAGTCTGCCACACAGAGCCTATGTTTTATTGTTTTCTTGTAGCTAATGTGGGTGAACTGTAATTACACATGAATAATTGAGGGCTTGTTAGTGTTTTTAGAAATTGAATGTCCCTGGTCTTTCTTTCTTTGCCTTTCTATGAAATAAAACTGTTACCTGTAGTCACCTTTTTAAAAATAGCTGTCGAGTCGGGGCAGAGGGGGACTTGTTTTTCCCCCTCCAGACACCATGTCTGTCTCCATGTTCTTTCAGGGCCAAAAGTCACATATCTCCCCCACCCCGCACCAAAGAGATCTGGCTCACATAATTTATCAAAACACACCAATGAACTAAAAAAGCTATAGAAAAAACATTGGTATAAATATTTTACAAAATAAATTTATATTAAATAATAAATGGGGAAGGGGAATATGTGTACACAAGGACAGATCCAATCAATCAGTCATTGTATGGCCAGCAAGACTCAGGAAAGATTGTGGCGGGAGGAAATGGTGTCACTAAGGAGACAAGATCACTAAGAAACTGCGGGGAGGAGGGTGGGTTGGTGGTAAGGGCCAGGTCACACAGACCAGATTTGGTCACAATATTGAAGAACGAAAGAGGGAAGGGGTTCATTTTGGCTGAGGTTTACCTGCTCCTGACTGAATTATTACTGATACCAAGTGAATTTAGTTCTTGGGAAAGGTGCTGGACAAGCAGCCCTAGAGGCTGAATCTCTTAGTTACAGAAGAGATACAGAATGAGCATCACAGTGGAAACTTCTCATGGATACAAAAGCAGTATGGGGCAATAGCCTTTGATCAGAACACACAAGGGTCAATTGGGCCCAGTCTGAGAGACGATGAGCACCTTTAATTCTCATTGATGTCCATGGGCCTGATTCTCCACTGCCTTGCAACATGGGTTGTCCTTTACATCTGTGCAAAGTGAATGCAAAATTCTACCATTCTTATGTAATACTGTTTCATCCCCACTTCGCATTCATATTGTGAGTGTGCAGGGGGCAAGAGCAGTGGAGAATCAGGCCTGATAAGAGTAAAGGGTGATCAGCCCTTCATGCCGAGAGCAGTCACAATGATGGTCTTTGTCTCATGTAATAAGTAATCCGCAGACAGGATGGGACGGGGAAGAAACCTTCACAGCAGTGTACAGGGGTATTTTCAGGCAGAAGAATAAGGTGGAGTCTGGGATATCTCTGACATGGGCATTAAAAATCATCTGATATTTGGTGCCATCTGGTGCATTCTAAATGATTCTCTTCTCTCAGTAAAATAACACCCATCCCGCACCCCCTCCCCAAATTCTGTGTCACCTCTAACTCCATCATCCCTCAAAGTCACCTCTCCTGTACCTCTAAGACACATTGCACCTTTGTTTTCTTTCACCACAGTCAGCCCCACTATTTCATCTCCACCCTCACCAACTCCACTCACTCCTCCCACAACTAATACTCCTTATTCCACTTCTCTTCTTCCCTCTGCACAGTTCCTTTGCTCCTCCTTCTTGCCTGTCTCTGCCCCACCCCGCACACTGCATCTCTGGTTCCCCCCCTTCGTTCCATCTTGTTTCCTCCATTCCCCCACACCAAAAACATTGTTCCCTTTCTCAGCTGGCCCCTACATCAAGTCAGTCTCTAGCAGCTCTATCCGTTGCCTTATCTCCTTCCCCTCAGGCTTCTCCTAGCCCCAGTATCAATTTCTTCAGTAGCCCTGATTTGCTCATCCATAAAAATTCCACTTACCTGTCAGTGGGCCTGGAGAGCGAGAGAGATGGGGAGGGTTCTTAGCCTGATCTGAGCAGCAGGACAGCCGGCTGGGAAAGACTGTGGCTTGTTGGTGACTTTTGTTGGGTTGGGAGAAGATTCAGCAACCCTCTCCCTTGATGCACTAGAAGGAGGAAGTGAGACTCCACAGAAACTTCTTTTTTCTCCTATGTGAAAGGAGGGACAGAGTAATGAGGCAGATGGTCCTGGCTGCAACATACAGCAGCTACCACTGTGTCACTCTATCCTGCAACTCCTTTCCAAGCATAGCAGACCTACTAGACAGCCACTAGAAGCACTCCTAGAGAGTGTATTCAGTGTGCATCAATTGGGTCAGGGAGCGGAGCTCACATCCAGATGGTTTCACAGCAGCTCAATCCAGGCCTGCAGACTTCATCCATACCACACAGCAAGGAGCTCAAACCCTTCTGTAAATGGACCAGCAGTATCCAAGACTCAGTAGTTTTTCTCCCTGTCTCTTCAGTCTTTGCTGAGGTTGCCAACAAGGTTGCTGAATAATGTTATTTTTGGTGATTGGGTCACTTATCCACTTGGAGCAGGATTGAAACAGGACAATATGGTGCTGTCAGAGCTGGGCTTGAACCAGCAACCTGTAAATGCAAGTCTGTATCCCATATATGAAAACATATATTTGGTTTTATGGTTAAGACCTACTAGAAATCAGGGGATCTGGGTTTAATTCTGAGCTCTGCCACAAATTTTCTGTGGGACTTAGGGCATAGGACTTAATCACTCAGTGCCTCAGTTCCCCATCTGTAAAATTAGGATAATAATACTTCCTTTCTCCCATCTTTTGTCTGTTTTTGACATCTATTTATATTTATACTAAAGGTCTTTGGAGCAGGGATCATTTTGTGTCTGTACAGCATCTAAATTAATTGAATCTCAGTCTTAGGTGGGGCATAATGCATACAAATATATTTATATTTGGGAATGCTATGGAGTGGCCTCAGACGTAGGTTTCTCTGTATGTCCAAAAACATTTTGCAGTTATAGAAATGAGAAAAAAGTTTGAGATTTAACTGTCTCTGTGATTTCCGCTCAGGGCAGCATGGCCTAATGGCCAGAGTCAATAATGCAGCCCTTCTGTTCAGGTCAGTGTGGCGTAATGGCCTGAGTCAATAAAGTCGTACCCCTCCATGGGGTTGTGTGGCCTATTGGCCCGCTGGGGAAGTGGGGCGCCACTTGGGGATGTGTGGCACTCCGGGTAGTGGGACTCAGGCCCTCCTTCCTCCAAGCCCCAGCCCAGGGTCCCAGCAGTGTGGGGTTACTTGCCACTGAGTCAGCGGGGATCCTCCTGAAACATGCTGACTGTGTTCCTAGTTCACCCACCAGAGCATATTCTAAGTCCCTTGGGCTGCTTCCCACCTTGTGTACAGACACAAAATGATCCCTGCTCCAAAGACCTTTAGTATAAATATAAATAGCATTTGCATGCCTTGACTCTGGGGTCGGGTCCTGTAGCAGCTCCCTGGAGAGAGCCTGCAATCTGTGTCCTCTCCCTTCAGCAGCCAGCCCAGACTGAGCTGGGCTGCTTCCTTTTATACCTTGCCTCCTGGATGAGCATGCCCATCAGAGGCGAAGAGGCATGGCTTCCTCAGCCTGCAATGCACAGTTAACCCCTGCAGAACTAGGGCGGGGTAGGTGCACCCCATCACACTTTGGGTCAGGGTGCTGGGTTTCATTTAAGAACAGAAACAAATTTGCTTTGAGATAAAGCAATTATTAGAGTACTTCTGACCCAATGAAAATTAGCCCGCAAAAATCAATTTAATCTGTCACATCAGAATCTCAAAATAATGCCTTTTATTGTAAGATTTCCTACTGGTTTTTTTAATGCAAAATATTTTGGATAAGTGGAGATATGCTAGCCTGATGTGAATCTAAACTATTTTGTTTGACCTTTTCATACCCAGAATTCAAAATTATGATGGGGGAGGCAGGAAGGCATATCCACTGGTAAACCTACTCTGCACATCTATGCGTAATGCTGAAAGTCTCTGGGGTTATTTTATTATAATTTATACTACTACTAAGGAGCTGCTGATTGCAATTCCAAGGTTTAATTTGCAAATGGTGTTCCATTATAAGCCTTATTTGACAATCCTAACTCCTAAATTAGGGAACTTTTACCTGGAAGAGCTACTAGTCTGATTTCTTCTGTGATTAGCGTGTGCAGCAGAATTGGTTTTGATTATTTTCAGTACCGTAGGATGGGTAGGATTTTTTTTTTATAATGAGAGAGATCCACATTATTTTCTGACCATTCTTATCTGAACATAGATTTACTGCAGAAGTCTAAAAAAAAATCATACACGTGTACACCATAGGACACTTGTGAATGTTGTCATTTAAAAAAACCGATTTCAAGATTCTGTTACTATTTTCATGTTTCAAAAGTATGTAGTGATTTTACATTTGGAATGTCATTATGTAATACATGTGATGTCAGATGCATTTGGCCTGCTGACAGATTCAAATTCTGCAATGCTTTTACTTTACAAAGTGTATGTTTCTAATTCCATCTTTGAAAAAGATAAACTTGGGAATGTAAATGGATATAGTATTAACCTAAACTAATGGATAGGTCTCAAAAAGGAGGTTTTGTCAAATATATTCATCATGAAATGAATTTGATGACTAAAGATAATAAAACCTTTGATCCCAAATATCATATGACTAATGATATACAGGGTACACAGATTGTGTACGTCCAATAGGCTATACAGCCTTTTGGCTATAGGATGTATAGGCTGTACAAGGTGTGTACAATATTCATATTATATCATGTTTATCACTTTCAGATAAAACTTGAAACATCTTTTAACAGTATTCAAAATACAACATTATAAAATACTTTATAAACTAGAACATTGAATAAAAATGTTCTTGTTACTATTACGGTTAGTATGCGCTAAGAGGGGTTATACACATCTTTGAACAAACTCCACCATTAACAAGTGTGAAAATCAATCTGAGATTACAAAAACAGTTTTGATACCAACCTTAGCACACAGTTAACACAGAAAGACACTTAAACAGAAAAAAAGTCTGAATAATTAGAACCCATGGCAATCACAATAGTGGTCTTATAACAAAAGAGTCCATTTGAAGAGCAATACTTTTCTGCTGAGGAAACTAGTTCCAGGTTAAAAGGAAATAAATACCATTAGAGACAAAACTACCGTGTGTGAATATAACTCTTGTTGCCACATGATAAAACATACTGTTATGGATTGCATTAAACCTCACTGGGGGGAGGGCATAACTTCACCCTTAATTTAAGAAGCCATTAAACTCCTTCATGGAACCAAATAGCTGAAACAACATAGGCCTCAAACTGAAACATAGGCACCATGTGAGGCCGATGAGGAATTATCACTGTGAGTGAAGGGACTACACAAATTTTATTTTGACTGGGGAGGAGAGGAGAAAAGACAGCCACAAAGCACCAGACATAGAAGCACTGGAAGGATGACTCAGGGAAAAAAACTAAGAGAGGCCTTTTGGGTTAAGTGCTGTCTGAAAGAGGCTTGGAATTGTAAGCAAATACCCTATTTTGTGTTTGATTCCTCTTGTGTTCAAGGAAACAAAACTTTGTATATTCTTTGTACAAATAACTGGTTCTATCCTCAATTTCTCCTTCTAATGGAAACTGTAGGACCCCAAATTTTGGCTAAGTACTAGGGGCAAAAAAGGGTATCAATACATAACAGGACCTATACATTCATGTCAGTACAAGTCACTAAACTTTGGAATGAATATCATATACACATGCCCTCAGTTATCCATATTTGTAATGTTGAAATGACATATAAGGAACTAGTCATGCTCTGAGTAAAGTTAAGGAAACACTATCATACTCTTCGATGGAAGTTGGGTTGGAAACCTAAAACGATAACCCTAGAACAGAGACAAAATTAGGGTTGTTTGGATGTTGGTTATCCAGAATTTCTCTGTATAGTGATCTAAATCCATGAACTGAGATTTGGGGTTGGTATCAGAATTGTCTATGTAGTCATATCTTGTGACTTCCATACTTCCTAGTGTTGAAGATTTTTTTAAGCATGCATTTATGGTGCATCTCTTGAATTGCATTAGCAAACTCAACTGTACCTTAACATTTTTTTATTTTATTTTCCTGAGATTGGAAGAAGTCCACATCAATGTAATCCCATGTGATCTCACCTGCCATTCTTCCCTGGCAGGAGGATCCTGTTCATTTCCTGCTGGCTCCCTTATATTCTGCTGAACTCCTACTCTTTAATCCTCATGGTATTTCTTTTAACCATAGCTGGCACAGCAGATTGGCAAATGGGATGGAAAAGGTAGGCAGTGTGTTGTTCTCTAGCTGGAATAAATTAGATGTATATACAGATCTTGCCTATTGGTTTTACCTTTCTTACAGTTGAAACCCATGTTTCTCCATCTATTGACAATCATGGAAAACCAGGCGTATGCATTTACTAATTTGATCTGCCTGAGTGCATCACCATCCTTCTTTAAAGTCCCCTGGCTACTTTAACGCACCTTCTTTTCATGGGCATCACATTTATGGGTACAAGAGGGGCCAGAATTCGGCCGAATGTGTATTTCAGTTTGGCAGTAAGTACAATTGCACTGATGAAACAATCTTTGCTATGATGCTAAACAACAACAAAAAGGAAGAGAGACTTCTGATGTCTTTTCAGATGACCAAATCATTACTCAGCACAAAGAAGTTTCATTAAAGCACACAATGGGAAGGCCCATGCTGAAAGAACTGGAATCTTGCTTTCTCTGCCGGATTAAGAAAGGTGTGATTTCCATTTCAAATTTGCTTCCACGATCATGACACTTGCAGCAACAGTTTTGTTTGTGATGTCACCATCTAGTGTGTAACTCTGAAAGAATGTTGTCTTCCAGAACTCCTCCTGTCTGACCTCAGCTCTCATTCAATCAAAGCAAGATATTTTCATTTGTGGCTCTGATCTGATGCCTTTTTTAAAACAAAACAAAAACACATTTGCAAGCTGCTGACATTAAAAGATGTAAATACCATTCCATCTTTCCCATTTCTAGAGATGAATCAAGAAAGCAGTTATTCTAACCTGATTAGGTTTAGGCTGGGTTCAACGTTCAGGTTCAAGCCCATTCTGGTCAGATTCAACTACACCAAAAAGTGTCACAAACCATTCAGAGGAGACATGGCCTTTAATGGTACAAATCTTACAAATCACCAGAGCAGATGACTGCAACAAGGCTCCCACCATTTTAACTGGAAATGTCATAAGATTTTGTTATTTTCAGATTTCCACTAACTATGGTCACATGTGAACCAGATCTGGGAAATAGGTCCCTTTTGTTCTGGACTGAAAACCATATGGGAGGTTAAGATCCAAAGTAATTAAAATCCTAAATTCATGGGGGGTTCTGATTTGGGCTTTTCTCTACCAATTTCATTCTAGAAAGTGTGAAAGTAAAATTAGATCCAACCAGTACAGAAGTAAGTGGAAGCCTTTTCTTTTTACTTCAACGGGCATGGGAATAGGCTTTTAAACAGATAGATGTGAAACTCATCTTCCCTATTTCAACTTTAGCATTTCAGCCATTCCTTTGTTTTAAATTCTGAGTTCAGTTCTCATTTCATCCTGCAAAGCAAGAGGCACACAGTCTGACACAGAGAAATCGGTCATGGAAATACCTACCAGAAATCTCATAAGAGAAGGTGTATTTTTTCTTTAAAATCCTCTGTTGTCTTGGATTCAAAATCCAAAGGTGATAACATGCATACCATTTTTGTGTGATTCAGAAATTCAGTGACTCTGTCAACATTAACATATGAATTGACCTTTTCTTGGAACAGATTTTTTTTTCTTTAATTAAAAAAAAAAATTCTTCAAAGACTAGACTTTGCAAACTTCCAGAGTGCAGCATTTCAAAGACTGGGAAAATGTCCTCTGAGACAGAACCCAGTACACTGGAACTCAATTAGATTTTGACCTTCTTCAACCATAAAGGATTGGGAGAGAAACATTGTTTGCTACTTGCTTCAATTAAATTGGGTCCCGAGAGAGAGACAGATGAAGAGATTCAAAGAAGAGAAATTTAGTTAACAGAATTGCATTCAAACATCAGTCTGAAATAAATCTTATTTACTTTATTCACCCACTACATTAATACAATATTCCACACTTTACTCAGAAAACTGACATTTAATTAAGTTTTCAGGATTTAACATTTTGAAAAGAGCAAGAATAATTTTTCAAAGTGGGAACCCTGAGTTCTAAATTCGTTCACAAGCATCATGGTCCAAAAATACACCTGCCAATGTGAGAATCAAAAACCCTTTTGGGTCAGCTTGAAAAGCCTAAGGCACAAGCATAACACTTTAATGCCATGCTGTAGCAGGATGTCATTTTAAAGCAGGGACACAGGAACACAGATAGCCTCTGATTAGATCCTTTTATCTCAAAGTGTACAATTTGATTTTCACATCAATTATACCACAGAAATACCACAGTGTTCCAAAATTTCAACTATCAGATAATAGAGCCCAAATGAAAGCGATATCTACTTCTGGGCACAGGGTTCCCAGAGAGCTTGTTTATAAAAAAAGAGCTAAGAGCTTCTCCTCTTCCCCCCACTCCAAGAAGTTCTGATCTTTCTCTAGCCACAGAATATGAGGATGGATGAAAGAGGCTGAGGTTTTGTTCATTAAATGTTAATTTCTGTCTCAGATTTACAGGCTGGTGACCCTATTGAAGGCTATGGCACAGCCCTGTCTGAAGAATCTGAAATAGACTGAAAAGGTTATTGATCAATGCCTGTACACTTATCTCATCTACTTCCAGTATGTCCTGGGCTACAAACCCAGTTTGACCTTCTCTTAGAACGTTAAAAAGTAACATAAAAAAGCTAACAAAATAGATTATTAATGATGCTCTAGAATCCCTAAAGAAATAACCTACAGGTGTTAGGGAGAACTCCTTGTCAAGTGTGATTCATGAAACCTTGTTAAATGTACTTAATATAACCGACTAATACTCCCTGTGACAAAAAGCCCTTATGGAATATAGTGCTTCTTTTATACAATAAAAAAGGCTAATTTAGCTTGTCATAACACAGAACTGAATTATTGCAGAAGTCAAAGTGCTCTCATTTGAGTTATTAAATACAAATATTATATGATAGCATGGCTGTTCCTGATATCCATTGGGTTGGCTTCCCTTCTCATGTAGTAATTATGGATATTTAATGTGACTGTGATCAAATGAACAGAGGGCTACCTCCCCACCCCCTCCAGCAAAAAAATTCTGAAATGTCACTCTTTATACGATCAGCCCTTTTACTGTGTTACAGATTTCCATTAATTAGGCCAACTGTTTTATTACAAAATTCCAGTTCAGTAAAGGAGTGTACTTTTTTTTTGGCCGTTTGTCTGTATAATAACCACCCTTTCTACTAAGAACTGGTAGCTCTGTTTTTTGGTCTATAAATTGCAAATTTTGCCTTCCCTTTCAGTTTGGCAGTAACCAGGTGAAAAGTTGTATTGACTGTAAAATATTTTGCTGGATGGTGAACTGCACTGAGCCTAGACTGGCAGATGGTGATGATGATTGGTGGAAGATTCTTGTGCAGAATAAGACGTTTCCTGCTGCTGAGTAGCAAAATGAATAAATACCTGCAAGATACAACAGAGGAGGGCTTATGGGATAGCAATACATGAGCTAGAACTTTGTCTCCTTTTGTGACTTTTTCAGGCCACTTTTATTAAGATGCTTTCTAAAGCAAATCAGTAAAGTCTGTGTTCAAAACTGATGAAATCCCTTCAGGAGTTACATTTGATCTAGAGCAGTTTGCAAACAAATTGCTCCTCACCTCTACATCTTCAAGTCAAATAAAAATAATGATAAAATAAGTTCAAATTTTATATGGTTATCCACATTCCTTGGGAACACTGGATTTTGCTTGTATTGAATAAACAAATCAATACTTTTTAAAAAAAATTAGGGAGGGGCCTGATCCTGCTTCCACCCACTTGAATGGTAAAACTCCCATTGACTTCAGTGGTGCAGGATCTACGCCCAGATATTTAAAGCTAAAATTTATGTTGAGTAACCTTCTGAATGCTGTGGATTGATGTGGCCAAACATCCATTTGAATTCCAAATGCCCGTTGTATTCAGTTGGGTCCCCTGCTCATTTCCTTTTCACCTACATTCATGTGAAAGGGTTTTTTGATCACTCGGATATTTGAGGGATGACAGTTCTTCATTCCCATAACAATATTCACATGGAAGCAAAGGAATTCATTCAAGAGGAAGTATATTTGTTATCCTGTTTAAAACTTTCACTTATTCAGGCAGGGTGCAAAAACAGTACACTCACCATAATCACTCACCATAAATAATGAAGAGTAAACAAGCTTGAGTGAACAGTCAAGGAACAACCCATAGGCTATTTGTTTGGATAAATTGCTCACTGAATAATTAAAGCAGCAGGAGCTGATAGATTCATACAAATCAAAGTCTGTTCATGAATGATTTGCACTTGGAAAAAAGAGCTAATCTCACAGCAAATATTATACATAATTAATGTTCTGACTAGCTCAGCTTCTCAGCGTTTTCAGAAGATACGTGAGAAGTTATATCCCTAGATGCCACAGGCACTCAGGAATGTCAGGATCATCACTATATTATACATGATGTAAACCCAGGATTTCATAGGCATCAGCAGGGAACCCTTCTATCTGTGTGTTTCTAATGTGCCTGTTGCAGTGGTACATAGGTTGCAAATGCAAGTAAACTGCATGACATTTGCTTCAAAAGGAAAGATCCCAACCACTTGCACTAAGGAAGAAAAGCCTTTAGTTATAAGGTTATCGTGGGTTATGAATCGCACTAGGACAGCTCTAGATAAACTATATACTGCAATATTCTACTGCATACTTAATTAAAGTGGCACAGCATATTCAGAAAAAGAGAGGCAACACAGAGGAGGAACATACCTGCTCTAAAGTGGTTTCATTAATGGAATAATGTTTGATTTGCAGTAGAACTTTGTGGTTCTCTAAAACTTTGAAGAGCTCTGGTAAGCAGCCGCATCCGTACGGTACACGATACTCCTGGAGATTAAGGTGCTGTTCCTTCAAACAAACATAAATAAATGCTAGTGAATATTCTGATAGAGTTATATTTATTTTCAACTGACCCGGTTTCAATATGAGCCTCAGCTGAAAAATAGGATTCTGTAAGAATCCACTAGATCTTGATTGTAACATTGTAAAAGGCACAACGTGGTGTGGTTCAGAAAAGATCTTTCAGTTTCCACAAAGCTATCACAATAGACCTGAAAGACAGCGAGCTGTTTGCAGCTGCGGGGATGTATTTTTCTTATAAATTTTAAGGTTAGAGAGGGCTTCAAACCAAACCCATTGATTCAGACACTTTGGGGAATGGGAAACATTTCAGAAGCCACATTGAAATCAGCATGTCACAGCCGGTATCTACAATGGCCAAACCAAAACCTTAAATCAGAACCCTATCCCGACACTCAGGGTGCTAGAAACCGATATGCAGACCAAAATTCTACAGCTTGGGACCATCTACTTTTATAGGATACATTTTCAGAGACAGAGTTCTAAATTACACCTATAAAGGATCAATTTTGCATGTGAAAATATATGTTTTAATCTACTGAGTTTGATATTTATGCCTGAACACACATTTTGGGGATGTGACAGATGGCTGTGGTATATTTGAAAGTGTTACCCTTTTATGATGTGTTCATATCATACAATATATGCAAATCCAGGACACTTATGGATACAGTGAGCAACACACCAATTGACTTTTCCTCTGTGACCTTGGAAAACAGAGGTGCTTCAGAGCACAGGACTATAGCCATTTTACTGCAGACATTGGCAAGATTAGAGAAAGTAGAATAAAGTTTACTTTTATTAACTAGTGGGTACCACATCTATTTTATATAAACACACACAAACCAACTAATCCTGGGTTACCATTAGAGTTTATTATGAACACAGCTAAGAGCAAAAATGTGTGATTTCTACATCAGTAATATTATTTAACCAAATAGCCAAGTGCCTGTGAAAATGAAAATCTCACTACATCTATGGGCTTGTACACCTCATTAGATTAAGACATCACACCTGTTTATCTGAACGGATGGACTGAAGAAAAGAAAGAAAAATGAAAGGAGGAGTTCAAATGTCTTGAGAGAAAATGTCTAAAATATTATATAACTGGATCTCTTGGTTGGGATGCCCATTTCCTTGCATTAGTTCAGCCTCAGAAGAATTCCCCTATTTTAATTCCGAGCCCCCTATTTTAAATCAGGCAACCTGCTGGGAAAGGAGAACAAAGTTGTAGCACAACTTTCAGTCAACTATTAAATATATATTTGAGAGCTTTTCTGGTGATGACATGTATACATAGTAATTGCCATTCAACAATCAAGAGTTATCACACGATACCTGAAACACTACGTCATATCCTTATGCTTAAAATAGAAGGCATCGGAGGCATTTTAGATGTCACTGTGTGGTAGCTGTGGGTAAATGTTGACTTCCTAATGCAATAAGATCACCTGACTTCCATTTTCTAGGTACTGGATTGACTGGGTGAGGACAAACTAAAATATGGTGTTGCTGATGTATTAACTCCAAAATTACTTCCATTCACTTCAGTGGACATAGGATCAGGCCCTGTGTGCATGTCCTGGAAATTCTGACTCTGTAAATACCAAATATAAGAAAAGGGAAGTGCAGCTCATGAACCAATCACATTTGCTTATGCTGCCGAAATGGCCCTACTCTGCATCTGAGGTTAATCTGCACCATACTGTGGGTGACAATTTAACAGTTACGCACATATCAATTAAAACGAGTAGCCATATTGATCAGGAAAGAATGAGAAACCAGCTAGTTTATTCAACTTTACTTTTCGTTAATGGTCTCAAGAACCTATCCTTGGCAACTGCTATAAACAGAGAATTTCAGGCGTACCTTAAACTGTGTTCCTGGAAAATGTAGCTGCAGATAGTCCAAAATAGCACCGTGGTTACTTGTTTCTTTGTTAAGCCAAACCTTGACTGAATAGCCATCTCCAAACCTGAAAGCATTGAGCAGAGACAGAGATGTACATGTTCTTTTCCATAAAGATGAAAAGAATGCTCAGCTAAATTGATTGTCATACAATGTTATCAAGTAACAACATGGATGCCTATTGTATTACCACCACTGGGATTTTAATATTATATCATCAACACACACTGATAACCACAAGGAAGAGACAATGTCACTGATACTCACAGTGCCACAAAACTGTTATTTGTAAAAGGAGGACATGTCTTAATGACTACACAGCTTTGAACAGTCAGTAGAGGATAGCATTTGTTGCCAGAACCAAATACAGAAAAGGAAGAGTAGGAGGTGTATTTTTCCTAATGGGAGAGAGAAAGTATTAAACTGTAGGTGATCACAATACATTGCATTTAGTGAGACCTTGCCATGGAGGAGCTCAAATGTTTTACAAACATGGGTATTATCTGTATTTTACAGAAGTAGAAAGTAAGGCATAGAGTTGTTAAGTGCTTTGTCAATGTTCATACTACAAATCAGCAACATTTAGGAACACAACCCAAGTCTCCTGATTCCTAGTTTCCTACTTTAACTACTTGTTAACACTATTAAATCTCATGGAATAATGTAGATAATTTATTTTCCTCTCTCTGGACACATTACATAATATGTAGGTAAGTCAAGTTTTGAAAACCTAACTAAAGCATTATTTTATTAAATATATTCTTTCTAGCATATAGTGCAGATGGTTAATATGTACCAGGTGAAGACCTAGCCAATTATTTCAAAAGTTTAAATCCATAGAGCAAAGTATTATTTTCATGTATCTTATTAGACTGAAGAATCTTATTGTGGGAATGGTTGGTACAAAGGCTACGTAGCAAAGCTGTGTTGCAGCACCCTAAAATATGAGTGTGATGACTTGTTTAAAAAGATATAGACAGCACCCCAACACTGCATGTGTTTTGTTTTATTTTTCCGATTGCATTTGGACCCAAACATTTAAATGGCATCGGAAAAGGAAACATGCCATTATTTAGCTTTGTTCAAATGCGACACTACCCAATCTGTGCTGTTGATTTCCAAACATTCTTTGACTAGCACGAAGTAACATGTGAACAACATGATCACAGGAGAAGGATGCAGAATGCTGTGGAATCCAGAGCAGTGGCTGGCTGGTTTCAATGATTTACAAACACATAATAGACTGGTAATTAAATCTTTTATATGCATATCATCATCCCTGCAGAAATGACAAACAAAATGCAACAAAGATGGATAGTGTTAACAAGGGTATTCAATGTAGATGGAAGCCAAGCGAAGGTAACCTTTTACGAGAGAGCATTGATTCTGATCAGTCTTCTGGTGCCTGTAACAGAGGTCCTGTGGAATTACAGTCAGAAAAATGCTGTTTTATGGAGATGTTCAGCTGTCTCATAAAATGAAAATGTTGCATGCAGTGACGTTTCCAATGAAAATAAATAAAAATTCTGATTAGCACGGACAGAAATCTCTGTGGCTTAATGTAATTCTTAATCCTGAATGGCATGAATACCAACATGGGTACAAATAAAAAGCTTTCAAAAATGGGAAATGTTTCTGGCTAGTCAAAATATGCATCTCCTATACCTTGAATTCTGCAGAAGTTTCTGTACAGGGTACTGTGATCATCTACAACATCTCCCCCCCTTTCTGTAATCAGCCAGCAAATTGCTCTCTGTAGTCAACTGAGGCAATGGAAATTGAACTGACCATTTTTTCCTCTAAATGTTTTCCTCTCTGACCCAACTGATACAATTAATGCAGAAACCCAAAGTGGAATTACACAGACCACCACATTCTGGTTTGATTAGCAGTGCTAGGAGCAAACCTTAAATACCAAAAAGTTCAAGACTGGAGGAGGAAAACAATCGTTAAAGAGGCATCAGTTGAACCAGCGCACCTGTTCAGCAGCCATCTGTTGCCCTATCTTCGGCACTGCTCAGCAAAGGCGTTTTCCATTGCTATAAGCATGCACCATCACATCAATTTAATGCTGCCTTCATTTGTTTTTAATCTCGCTCTTTTCCAACCAGGCTATTTGTTCAATTTGGACTCTGACCAAACCCAAAGGAACTGCTCATGGAAGTAAAGTTACTCATTGAGTGTCTACATGATTGGACCATTATTTTGTAAATACCAACTATATTATCGAGCTGGTTCCCAGCCCTGCTCTGTTCCCTTTGTGCCACACAGGCAGTGTAAAGGGAATGGAGGCTGTCTCCTCTAACCAGGGATTCTCCAGGGGATACAAAGCCATTAATGCTATCTCTTATGCCACCTTCTCAAAAGCCCAGTGCAGGGGCTTGGAGGGAGTGGAAGAGAAGTGGCTGGATGCCAACATCTTCCTGCTACACTCAGTTGGCAGATGTACTAGCTGAGTGTGGTCACCAATTTACAGAAGTATGTGGGTGCTCCTGTAACCTGCACCAAGAATTGGCAGAGTATTAGACAGCTACAGCAAGGAGCTCTGTGAATTCCTACACCACCCTTCCCACCAAGTTTGCTAAATGTAATTTCAGTGAAGCAGCATATCTGGGCCTGTATCTTAATTCCTGATGACTAGCCCGAGCTGCTAATCATCTAGATATATCTCACTATTCAAAACACACATTTCCTTGATGTTGTTCTTTCTAGTTCTGTTGTCTCCGCCCGGAAATATGCATCATTAAATTAGCACTGTCTGAAAATTTGCTTGTGAAAAAATAATGTGCACACTTTATCATTTAGTATAAAACTAGCTTGACTGATCTCTTCTATTGCTTCATATAATATCAACAGATTACTCAAAGAATAACATTATATCAGACAATAAAATCAAAGCATTATTAGAATTTAATGTCTGGAAGAGAGACCATAAGCCATATCCTTCAGAACATCAGCCATACTTCAAGAATAAGAAACAACACACTACTGCAATGCTTAACTCTTTACTTTACTTCACATTCCTTTCCATACATCGGATGCAATTTTTTCTTCCCTTAAATGAATAGTCATCATGGGTGCAAGTTGCCTGACTTCAATTAGCACTACTCACATCAACAAAGGATCAGGCCCTCTCTTGGGAGGCCCTCTGTGTGACTCTTCACACAATGCACAGTAAACCTGTAGAACTCATTGCCAGGGGATGTTGAAGGCAAAAAGTATAACTGGGTTCAAAAAAGATAATTTCATGGAGGAAAGGTCCATCCCTGGCTATTAGCCAGGGTGCTCAGGGACACAACCTCATACTTAATGTTCTTAAACCTCTGACTTCTGGAAGCTGCAACTGGATGACAGAGGTGGATCACTGAATAATTGCTCTGTTCTGTTCATTTCCTCTGTCATAAATATAAAGGGAAGGATAAACACCTTTAAATCCCTCCCGGCCAGAGGAAAAACCCTTTCACCTGTAAAGGGTTAAGAAGCTAAGATAACCTCACTGGCACCTGACCAAAATGACCAATGAGGAAACAAGATACTTTCAAAGCTGGAGGTGGGGGGGCGGGGGGAAACAAAGGGTTCTCTCTGTGTGTTGCTTTTGCCAGGAATGCAGGTCAGAACTCCTGTAAAGGGTTAATAAGCAATCTAGTTAGAGATGCGTTAGATTCTGTTTTGTTTAAATGGCTGAAAAAATAAGTTGTGCTGAATGGAATGTATATTCCTGGTTTTGTGTCTTTTTGTAACTTAATGTTTAGCCTAGAGGGATTCTCTATGTTTTGAATCTGATTACCCTGTAAGGTATTTACCATCCTGATTTTACAGAGATGATTCTTTTACTTTTTCTTTAATTAAAATTCTTCTTTTAAGAAGCTGATTGCCCCTAAAATCCCCCCAAGCCCTACAGCCCCTTTCCTGGGAAAGGCTTGATAAAAATCCTCACCAATTTGCATAGGTGAACAAACCCTTGGATCTTAAGAACAATGAAAAAGCAAAGACATTTCCAAGCAGGCTCTTTCCCTGTTATATTTGTTAGACGCTTGGTGGTGTCAGCAATAAGGCCCAGGGACAAAAGGTAAAATAGTTGGTACTTGGGGAAGTTTTAATCTAAACTGATAAAAATAAGCTTAGCGGGTTTTTCATGCAGGTCCCCACATCTGTACCCTAGAGTTCAGAGTGGGGAGGAACCTTGACACCCTCTGAGGCATCTGGCATTGGCCACTGCTAGATAACAGGATACTGGGCTAGATGGATCATTGATTTGGCCCAGCATGACTGTTTTACGTAATAAAATTTACAAACAAATACAAATGTATTTGAAAAGAGAAAAAAATTGAGATAAATGTATCTATTAAAAATTAAAACTGAACTGATGAAACTTTCACTTTCTTAAAAAAAAGCTTAATAACAAATTCAAAACTGGTACCAACTTCTATATGCCATTTCCTTATATGGTTATTCGAAGTGGAACAACCTCAGTGTTGCTGAACAAATACAAAGTCATAAGTAGATTTTATAGCAATTTTTAATATATAAAATCTCCTTCCCATAAGCTATTCATCAGTTATTTCTTTTTGTAATTATCTGTTTTCTTAAGTAACAACAGGAATGTAAAAACAGACAGATTGACACATAATACACAGGTATGGGCCATATATAGTGTATTGGACATATAGTTCATAAGACATGTCCATGTATACACACTCAGAACCTAGATTTTTCAAAACCTAGTGTCACAAGTCCATATTTAGGTCGCTAAATAGGTGGCATGTTTTTTTTTTAAATGCTTTGCTCCCAGCAACTCCCACCACAGTCAACATGAGATGTTGGGCACTTGACACTTATGGGTTTAAGATCCTAAATGTAGGCACCTATTTTTAAAATTTTGATTATTTTATATACAGTATACTCCTAATTATCTAAATAGCAGGGTGGGCATGGATCTTATTCCGATAATTGAGATTTCAGATAATCAAGATGGCAGAAGCTATTCAGTAGAGGGATGGCCTCCCCTGAGCCTGGGGGCTCGTCCCCCTCCTCTTCCTCCTCCTTGCAGTCCTGGCTGGGAGTTTCTGCTCTGCCCATGCTCACTCACTCCCATCAATCCCTGCAGGCGCAAGGTGTGGGGCACAGTAGAGACTCCAGACCAAGACTCTGAATGGAGGATAAGGAAGGGTTTTGGATAAAGGGGAGCATACTGTATATCAAAATCTTGATAACGGTATTAAACATACACATGTATACATACAGTTTGTGTGTGTGTACCTATGTACACCCACACCCATCCCCTGGGCTTGATTCACCACGGTGATACTCTGGTCTTCCACTGGTGGAGTGATGAAGTGGTGGTTCAGACCCTATATATTACAGACCAGGCTACTAGCACAACCTGCTGAGGTTGCCTGATCGTGCTCATTATAAGATCTTGTTTTCAGTTGCTTGTAACTTTGCCAACCTTTAACCATTTGGGCTGAAATTTTTCATGCTTTGTGCTGGCCTCAGACTGAATTTGTTTTGGGGAAATTTCAGCTAAAATGGTTTTGGCCAATGTCAAGAATAAGGCTAGATTAAAATATGTTGTTTTACTCAGGTTGAGAGAGTCCGGCAAATTTTTATAGAAAAGTTGGAAAAGTTGTAGTGGCCCAGATTTGGAGCAGGGACTTGAAATTTGTCAGGGTGTACTTTGTGTCTAGGTGTACTTTTTGCTCTCCCCATGAAGATCCACCTAATTTGGCCAAGTTATAAGCCTGTGAAAAACTGCAGTGTGCACATACTCAGTAGAAACTTAGATTTTAGCCATTAAATACCCCAAAGAGTGAGTGTGTTGGACATGTTCCAGCCCTGGGCTGAGCAGAATGTTCCCTGCGATTACAGATTTGGGCTGCCACCAGCTACGCAGGTCTAGTCACCTGAGCAGAAAGTCTCACTCCTATGGCCTCGTAGTGTGGAGAAGGAAGCTGCCTGATTGGAATGCAGAAGGGACAAGAGCCAGATGTGTGTTGGGGGAGGGTCACAGGGGGAGTAGATTATGAGACGGAACTTGTAGGGGTGGAGACAGGACTGGAGGATGGCAGAGGGAAATTGGGAGTGGCTGAGGAAGGAGGTTGGATTGGGACCTGGAAAGAAAAACAGGTGGAGGGATGATTGCAAGCCAGTAGGTCAGGGAAGACTGTGTTTAGATGAGGAAACAGGGGAAGACTGGGATTGTCTGGAGGAAAAGACTGGATCTGAGACCTAGTAGGGCAGTGGACTGAAGTGAGGGAAACAGATATGAAGAGGAGCCACAATGAGGGGGGAGTACTGGTAATTTTGGCAGAGAGGCTGGAAGAAGGAGCTAGGCAAGAGAAGCACAAATTTGATAAAGAGCTTCTGGAAGCCAGAAGGAATGGGAATATCGGCTGGGAGACATAACTGAGGGTAGAATGAGATTGATCAGATGAGAAGAGGGGACTATGATTGTTTCAGTAAGGGTTGTCTGGAGGGATTAGATTAGGACTTGCTGGGCAAGAAGCCCGGGACTAAGAAGAGAAGCCTGAGGAGTGGAGTTTGGAACTGGAGAGGCAAGGAGAATGGGACTGAGATGAGGAGTCAGGGGCAGGGAAGAGCTAGGACTGGGACAGGGACAGATTGTATCAGATGGGACAGAAGAGGTCATGGTTGGGGAGAATGAACACAAGAGTCTGTGCCCACTAGAGCACACTCCCCTCCAGAGCCTGGAATGGAAACCAAGATTCCCAAGCCTCATGATTCCTCAGGTGTCAGCAAATGTCTATGACACCCACTGGCAAAGTGTCCCATTCCCTCTAGTGCTGGTCTACATAGAGGATGGCAGCTACTACTGCTATCAACTATTTCATTAGCTCACATGGAAGTCTGTACAGTGGAATTAAAGGTTCCAAACCTACTGATGACCTATGTGGATATCAATCTGATGTCAAATGATGGAATTTCTGTTTTCTTCAGTTAGCTTTTTTTTTTTAAAAAAAAAAACCTAGGCTATTACACACACAAAATTATTAAAACATCATCATTAAGGTTGCAAGGCCAAGCACACAAAAGTCAGGGAATGTTAGAAATAAGGCCCTCTATTAACCTTAATAGGGCCCTCTTTTGCAAATGCATTATACTAAAGTCTTTAACAGGACCTGTGCCTCATTCAGTGCTCAGGCAACTTTAATTCAGGCATTTCCTAACTTTCTTGTGCTTGAGTTTGCAACTTAATCATGTTATTTTAATGTAAGGTTTGGTGTTTAATATGTATAAATATAAATAGATAGGGCTCATTCCCAGACTTCAAATGTTTGGGAATTTCTAAAGATACATAATATTTGTAATGAAAAATGTACCTTTTCAGGGAGTGCTAGCTGGACTCCACAGAAAGCTGCTTTCAACCTTAATTCTTCATTGAGAATATATTGAGATAAATATATTACCCATATATGCCTACACACTCAGTGACAATAACCAGTTTGTCAAATGAAAAAAATATTTTGATTTTTCAAGATAATAGGTATAAAAATTGCATTATTCCATGTCATTAATGACATGTTTTATGATTTCTAATAAACACATCATGACTTTATTACCTAATAAATCCCAGGATCCTCCAGTATTGTAACGCTGTTTCCACTCAGCACTGGAATATTCATGAGATTTTTAAATTCAAATCTCTCCTTTCACTCTAAGAAATCCACAAATGCGTTAGAAAGAAAGACGAAAATCTTCCTCATCAACCTAATTTTTTAAATGGTAAAGTGTAACCACTTTGGCAACACATTTTCACTTCAGCTCTGCCATAACAAATGGATTAGTTGTTGGGTAATTTAATCAGCTGGCTTGCTGATATTATTTGTGCACAGACTTGATGTGCATCCAGCACTTGAAAAATGGGTATGGGTATTTCAACTATGAGAAATCTGTCCAGATGGACCCACAATGAAGGAAGATATTCAAAATACTGTTCCTAGAGGATTGGCCAGCTGTATCGAACATAAAAATGCTTCTGTGCAATTTCTTGAAAAACATAAAATATCATGGAGAATGCTGGGGAGAGAGCAGAAATGTAATCAATTCACAATTTAGAGTGACTTATTTGGCAGGAGTCAACTGAAATTAGGTTTTAGCAGCCACGTCTACTAAAGCATGTAGCTCCTGCAAACCATATCTACAAATGAGTTTCCAGCTCACCTCTATGCTCACTCTTTCCAAGTAACAAAGCCTTTCTGGCATTATTCAGAAATTTAGCAGCTGCAATAAGAGATCTTCTAAAGGAACTGGACAATAACTTTAATAGTGGCAATGAGTCTGAGATATTTTAAATCTCTGTCAACATAGACAAATATCATCTTACAAATGGCCCCGAATCTGAACCGGAGATAGACTACCTGCAAGCATAACTCGGACCTTGGATGAACAGTGAACGTATCGGCTGAGAATAGGGAAGAAGGAAAACAGGAAGAGAGACTAGGGCAAATAGGGAAAGCAGTAAAACAGCAGTAGAAATTATCTGAGTCTAGAAATAACCTCTTCTCAGTGTGGAGTTTGAGTTGCTATATTTATGTATGGGTAAAACCCCAAGACATAATAATACTATGGTAAATAAACTAAAAATATGTCTCCTACTGGGTTCTCCTATTATACAGCATTGCCTCGTTTTAGTATGTTAAAATAAGGTTCCAAGAAAGTGTTACAGAATTATGCTTGTCACCAAAACGTATGGCTTTTAAATTGAAATGAACCAATGACATAAAGGTTTGGTTCAGATGCTGACACAATATTCAGATTTATTTGTTTCACTCAACTGTCAGTTAGACCACTATAGCTACACGTGATTTGGGAATATTTATTGTGTAAAAAAAAATTGTAAATATAAAAATATGCATAGCATCAGTAGAACAAACATAAAATACCTTTGTTAATGTTAAATGATAAACTAATTTTATTTAATGGAATTAAATGTTAATGAAAGCCTTTGACAAGGCCCCTCATCAAAGGCTCTTAAGCAAAGTAAGCAGTCATGGGATAAGAGTAACTTATAGTAACTGATTAAAAGATAGGAAACAAAGGGTAGCGTTAAATGCTCAGTTTTCAAAGTGGAGATAGGTAAATGGCGGGGTGCCCCAAGGATCTGTACTGGGACCATCACTGTTCAATATATTCATAAATGATCTGGAAAAAGCGGTAAAGAGTGAGGTGGCAAAATTTGCAGATGATACAAAATTACTCAAGACAGTTAAGTCCAAAGCAGCATGTGAAGAGTTAAAAAGAGATCTCACAAAACTGGGTGACTGGGCAACAAAATGGCAGATGAAATTCAGTGTTGATAAATGCAAAGTAATGCACACTGGAAAACATAATCCCAACTATACATATAAAATGATGGGGTCTAAATTAGTTGTTACCACTCAAGAATGAGACCTTGGAAAAAAGCTGACAGATGTTAGGAACCATTAGGAAAAGGATAGATAATAAGGCAGAAAATATCATAATGCAACTTTATAAAATCCATGGTACTCCCACACCTTGAATATTGCATGCAGTTCAGGTCGTCCCAACTCAGAAAAGACATATTAGAATTAGAAAAGATGCAGAGAAGGACAACAAAAAATATTAGGAGTATAGTATAGCCTCTATATGAGGAGATATTAGAAAGACTGGGACTGTTCATATTAGAAAAGAGACAAGGGGGGATATGATAGATGTCTATAAAATCATGAATGGTGTGGAGAAAGCGAATAAGGAAGTGTTATTTACCCATTCACATAACACAAGAACCAGGGGTCATCAATGAAGTTAATAGGCAGCAGGTTTAAAACAAACATAAGGAAGTATTTCTTCACACAATGCACAGTTGACCTGTGGAACTCATTACCAGGGTGTGTTCTGAAGGCCAAAAGTATAAATAGGTTCAAAAAAGTATTAGATAAATTCATGGAGGATAAGTCCATCACAAGATATTAGCCAAGATAGTAATCCCATGTTCTAGGTGTTCCTAAACCCCTGGCTGTCAGAAGCTGGAACTCAATGAGAGGGGATGGATTACTCAGTATATTGACCTGTTCTGTTCATTCCCTCTCATTGGAAGCATCGAGCACTGTCCACTGTCAGAAGACGGGATACTGGGCTGGATGGCCATTTTTATGTTCTAACATACAATTAATATGGTTTACATGAATTTCCTTTCAGCAGAATTCTTGCTTAAAAATAAACTATAAATAAAAAAGTGTCACCTGTGTAACCAACATACACAAAAATCATTGTTAATTTAAAATTTGTGTGGTTTACATAAATTTCCTTTCAGCATAATCAATCACCAAGCAAATCAATTAATATTATGACTTAGCACAATACACACACTACCAAATAGAATGGGATCCCTCACCTCCGTTACAAACACATTTTCACTTTCAGGATACAACCACACACAATGCACTTATCAAATTCCTCAAAGTAACACTCAAGCATACAATCTTTACTCCAGTCTTAGCGTGACAACAACAACAGCCTTTTCAAGGTAAGGCATAATCTATCAATAGCATACATTAATCATGCAGAAGTCAAAGTTAAGGTTAAGGTTGTACATTTCAGTTGGAAGTGGAAGGGGAATTTTGTTGTAGATGGGAGAAAGGCTGCAGTTGCGTTTGGGCAGTAGAACAGGTTAAATCAAGTTCATTTAGTTGTTAATGTTGCCTTAAGTGATTGTATTGAGTTTTACTGACTCTCTTGACTTGAGTCACCTTAACTGAAAGTTAACTTTGTGTGTACATGTGTGTGCGTGTGTGTAAGGGGTGGGGTTACTTTTTTCCTTCTTTTTGTTTCTGTTTGTATGAAGTGTTACAGTGCTGGTGGACACTGCATTGACAGGATATAGAAGAAACAGGGACACTAAAGGGTGTTGAGTAAGTGGGCATGGGGATGTGGGTAGGCTTCAAGGCCGCAGGAATTGGTGAGTGAAGCAGGCAGTAGGTAGCCTGGGTGGTTGGTAAGGGTAGCAGATTGAGGAGGGAAGTAGTGTTTGGCAGCCGGGCATTTAGGATGCCAGGAAAACAGGAGGCGCACTGCATTTCAAGTGGTAAGGTTTCAGTGGGATTAGTAAGGCTGAAAGGGGGGCAGAGGAGGAGGCTGGGAAGAGGAGGGAGTAATGAATGAACTATAAGAGAAGCGGGGGGGGGCGAGGGGGAGGAAAGGTAAGGAGGGTTCCAGAGGTTGGCTGTGAATATCCGAGGTGGGCGAGCATAGCAGTGGTGTTAAGCAGGGAGTAAGAAAAAACTGCACCAGCTAAATTTCAACGCAGAATGGTCTGAATTGATTTCTCTGGGAAAGTTAGTAACTATTTTTTCCACCAAAATGTAATAGTCCTCTGCAGAATAATTGTGGTATATATTTGGAAACTAAACTCAATCAATCAATCAGCGAGCTGTGAAATAGAGAGGCACTTCACGCCAGCACACCGTATCTGGTCTGTGGGGACCTGGGATGTTAGCGAGGTGACCATGCAGTGGAATAAAGAAACCTGGAATCAGGAGCTGGCTAGGGATATCTGTATGGATTGGAGCTTGGAAACCAAGGAGGGAGGCTGGACAGCGAGAAAGCAGTGAATGGAAGTTCATGGAGGATAATGAAATTCTCATTGGCTTCCCTTCGGGTATATCCCAAGTGTTAAGATGGAGAAGGGGAACAACTTCTATTGCATTTAATTTTTACTTTGCCCATCATATCATTGTACTGGATGCTTGTGCGTGAGGTTCTAAGTTAATGGTGATGGTGGTGGCTTAGCTACAGGAAGCTAAAGACAAAAGTGAGACTGTTGGAGCCAATTTTCCGATCCGGATGATTGTCATAAATATAAAGGGAAGGGTAACCACCTTTTTTTATACAGTGCTATAAAATCCCTCCTGGCCAGACGCAACATCCTGTTACCTGTAAAGGGTTAAGAAGCTCAGCTAACCTGTCTGACACTTGACCCAAAGGACCAATAAGGGGACAAGATACTTTCAAATCTTGGGTCGGGGGGAGGGGGGAGAGGAGAAGGCTTTTTTTGGTGCTCTTTGTTTACGTGTTTGTTCTCTCTTGGGACAGAGAGACCAGACAGAAATCCATCTTCTCCAACCCATCCTAATCCAAGTCTCCAATATTGCAACCAGTATAGGTAAGCCAGGCAAGGCGGATTAGTTTATCTTTTGTTTTATGTGAATTTTCCCTGTGTTAAGAGGGAGGTTTATTCCTGTTTTCTGTAACTTTAAGGTTTTGCCCAGAGGGGGATCCTCTGTGTTTTGAATCTGAATACCCTGTAAAGTATTTTCCACCCTGATTTTACAGAGATTATTTTTACCTTTCTTTTTTTTAATAAAATCCTTCTTTTAAGAACCTGATTGATTTTTACATTCTTCCAAGATCCAGGGGTTTGGGTCATTGATGACTTTTTAACCAATTGGTTAGGATATTATTCTCAAGCCTGCCCAGGAAAGGGTGTGTGTAGGGCTTGGGGGGATATTTTGGGGGGAAGACGTTTCCAAGTGGTCTCTTTCCCTGTTCTTTGTTTAAAATGCTTGGTGGTGGCAGCATACTGTTCAAGGACAAGGCAAAGTTTGTACCTTGGGGAAGTTTTTAACCTAAGTTGGTAAGAATAAGCTTAGGGGGTCTTCCATGTGGGTCCACACATCTGTACCCTAGAGTTCAGAGTGGGGAAGGAACCCTGATAATTATATTGATTCCTGTAGAAAAGTTAGTGACTTTCTCCCTCCTCCCGAAAGAAAGAGAAAGAAAGAGAAGGAAATTCAGTAGCTCTCTGGATAATAAGTGTGGTTAATCTGGAGACCACATTCAATCACTGAACTGTGAGCTAAAGAAATTTTAATCTTCTTTATGTGAAAATCTTAGTGCAGCTTTAACTACGGGCTCACTACAGACACGTCAATGATATTGATAACCAGTGCACATATCACAAAATCCCACATGCATACCATTAAGATTCAATTATTGAAAGAACTGACATGGCAAATAGAAGGAATGCAAATCTGCTGATAATGTAAAATATGCCTGGTGTGCTGTTTTTCCACATAAAAATAATTAATTTTACAAGAATTACTACTATGAATTTGTGTCAGACATACTGTCTTTTGAGAATATGTTCTGCTGGAATCCTGTTTTGGAGAAACTGAAAGCAGTTGTTGATTTGTGAGTGTCCAGAAATCATTAGTATTGGGAGGAACTTCCCGTGCGTCACCTAGTATATTCCCCTGCCTAGTTCTCATTGCCCCCAATTGCCTGATAGATGAATATCTATTTTAGACTTGGATATCTCCAGGGATTGTGAACCCAAAAATTCTCTTTAGAGTTTGTTGTTATTATTAAATGTGCTTACAGTTATAATGCCAGATGCTCAGCTGGTATAAATTAGCATAGCCTCACTGACTCCAATGGAGTTATTTTGATTGGACTCGAAAAAGGCTAATGTAGTGCCCATCTTTAAAAAAGAGAAGGAGGAGGAGGATCTGGGCTACAGCCCAGTCAGCCTCACCTCAGTCCCTGGAAAAATCATGGAGCAGGTCCTCAAGGAATCAATTCTGAAGCACGTAGAGGAGAGGAAACAGATCAGGAACAGTCAGCATGGATTCACCAAGGGTAAGTCATGCCTGAATAATCTAATTGCCTTCTATGACGAGATAACTGGCTCTGTGGATGAGGGGAAAGCAGTGGACGTGTTATTCCTTGACTTTAGCAAAGCTTTTGATACTGTCTCCCACAGTATTCTTGCCAGCAAGTTAAAGAAGTATGGGCTGGATTAATGGACTATAAGGTGGATAGAAAGCTGGCTAGATCATTGGGCTCAACAGTGATTAATGGCTCCATGTCTAGTTGGCAGCTGGTATCAAGCAGAGTGCCCCAAGGGTCGGTCCTGGGGCCGGTTTTGTTCAATATCTTCATTAAGGATCTGGAGGATGGAGTGGATTGCACCCTCAACAAGTTTGCAGATGACACTAAACCGGGAGGAGCGGTAGATATTCTGGAGGGTAGGGATAGGATACAGAGGGACCTAGACAAATTAGAGGATTGGGCCAAAAGAAATCTGATGAGGTTCAACAAGGACAAGTGCAGAGTCCTGCACTAGGGAGGGAAGAATCCCATGCACTGCTACACACTAGAGACCAAATGGCTAGGCAGCAGCTCTGCAGAAAAGGACTGAGGGCGAGAAGCTGGATATGAGTCAACAGTGTGCCCTTGTTGCGAGAAGACTAATGACATTTTGGGCTGTATAAGTAGGAGTATTGCCAGCAGATCGAGGGACAAGATTGTTCCCCTCTATTCAACATTGGTGAGGCCTCATCTGGAGTGCTGTGTCCAGTTTTGAGCCCCACACTACAAGAAGGATGTGAAAAAATTGGAAAGAGTCCAGCGGAGGGCAACAAAAATGATTAGGGGACTGGAACATGTGACTTATGAGGAGAGGCTGAGGGAACTGGGATTGTTTAGTCTGCGGAAGAGAAGAATGAGGGGGGATTTGATAGCAGCTTTCAACTATCTGAAAGGGGGCTCCAAAGAGGACAGATCTAGACTATTCTCAGTGGTAGCAGATGACAGAACGAAGAGTAATGGTCTCAAGTTGCAGTGGGGGAGGTTTAGGTTGGATATTAGGAAAAACTTTTTCACTGGAAGGGTGGTGAAGCACTGGAATGCGTTACCTAGGGAGGTGGTGGAATCTCCTTCCTTTGAGGTTTTTAAGGTCAGGCTTGACAAAGCCCTGGCTGGGATGATTTAGTTGGGGATTGGTTCTGCTTTGAGCAGGGTGTTGGACTAGATGACCCTGAGGTCCCTTCCAACCCTGATATTCTATGATTTACACCAGCTGAGAAACTGACCCACAAAGTCTATTCTAACATTTAATCTAAGTTTTCAAAGCTGAAGTTTAACTCACTACTTCTTGCCCTGTTTTTCTATTGGTAATGTGCACCGGTCCTCTTTATAACATACCCACTTACCTAGATTATGTTTCACTTCAGAGCACATACAAAGCAGAATTGAGTGTGCTCAGTCCATGAGAAGGAAAGAGAAGAACATTATTTATAAATAGAGAGCCTGATTCTCAGGACATACAATTACCATTGAGGTCAGCTCAAGAGGGTATTAGGTGAGAGGGATAGCTAATTTGAGGGCCCAGAAAGCATTTGTTTCGTGGGTACTGTTCTGGTACATGCTTATTTCTATGAGCAGAGAGGCATGTGATGAACGTAAGGCTTTTTTTTTATGAATCCAGCAAAATGTCAAACTGCACACAATCCATTTCTCAGGTTGGGTGCAATAGAAACTTGATTTAGATACAGCTTTTTGTCTTTCAAATACCAATACATATCATAGAGTATTTTAGCAATGTCATTCATACATCCATTTAGTTTGCTAATATCTTAAATGCTTCTCTTTTAACTTCAGTAATGGTACGTAAGGGAAAACTGTTCTGCAGTTGTAAGTATTTATACCCTGCTGGCACTATTAAAATGTCTAGCTAAATCTCTGCCTGAATTTAGCAGCAGTAGTTTAGATGTCAACAGATAATACCTGTTTTTAATATGCTGGGGAGAACCAAGACACCTGAAACTGCCATCGACCATAATAGCAAGCCGAGTGCAGAGGGCTTCACACTCTTCCATACTAGAGGAAAAATGGTGAAAAGAGCAATAATTAGAACAGATGAAAGTTATTTATGACAAACTTTAATTAAAATTTGAACGAATCTGGATGGCAGAGAAGATGGGATACGGAACCTTTCACTTCTAGGTCAATGGTTCAAATGCATCACTAGTCAGTAGAGACCAAAAGTTATTACAATATGACAGCTGGTGGAGTCCTATAAAAATGAATTCATGTTTTCAGTCTGTTTCTAAGTGGACAATTTTGGCCATGTTACAAAAGCCATACTACTACAGGCACTAATTGACTACCTTATTTGCACTCTCAGCAGAGATGCTAAGGACTGGGCTATCAGCACAATGTTCTCTAACATGCGTAGTGGAGGTCGCTCCAAATTAGGGTTGGAACGTTTGGCAGGGCAGCTTTGTAAAACTACACGGCTTCTTTTGCTTCGTGCTGGTCCTTGTGAAGTGAAATACTAAGTATTATTATGGGCTACAGAGTAGAGACCACAAAATGACCCAAACAAAAATGAATTTAGGATATAGCACCAAAGTTCTAAAAGATGCACCATGCTGTATTTGAATGCTTCAAATAATAATGAATTATCAGGACTTACAAATATTAGAGCAAAAGCTCTATCCTCAGATGGAATTGCTTGGGAAAGCACTGTTGAGGTACTCCCATGAGAGGAGCTCATTCACAAGGGGGCACGGAGGCAGGGACAGATAGGGTTTGGGTAAACCATAGCTCCGCCCCTGTTACATGAGGGGAGTATGTTACAGTCCATAAAGATACTTTGTAGATAGCTTTCCCCACAGCACAGGCAGGAAGCTAGCTCCAAGAGGCATTCTCTGAGGTACAATGCCTCCCAATGCTACCTCTGGGGTGATGCCCCCAAACGAGATCATGGTTAAATACCACAATCCAGCCCTATGGGAAAATTAATACAACCTCCAAAAACAGAAGTACTCTCCAAAATTTAAGCCCACTAACTTCAAAGACTAAATTTTCAGAGGGTCCCTTAAAAAGCAGCCATATATTTTATATGTACATTTGTTGATGCACAAAAAACTGCATTTACAAACACAAATTCATTTCCCATTTAAGAAGTCCTTTGAAAAATCTGGCCTCCAACATCAAATGTTGCCCACATGCAACCGGTCGCAGCAATGTGCTATTAATTAGAATTGGAATCCATGTACACTACCACTATTAATTTTTACTACTCTAGCTTAAAATCATTCATTCATGGAGCTGAATGAATGATTATCAATACTTTATTTGAGGAGTTTATTTTCTTTTCCTGCTCACAACATATCTTTGCGTTGATCACTATTATCCTCAGTTTGTTGTTTGAAAATGATGGTTTTATTCTGTGGTTTGAAAATCAAGCTGTGCCGTTTACCGGTGACAATTTACCTAAAATCACGTTTGTGTTCCCTAGCTGGATGATTAGTCTAGCAATTTGGATACAAACATTCACGTATGTGAATTTAAAAATTCAGTTTCCATGAATACCGAAACAACTTTTAAATTCATTTTCTGTGAGCCTCAAGCATTTGCACATTGAACATTCACAGCAAGAAAACGTCCTGAACACATCTGAAGCAACTTTCATTTAAAATATCTAACAAATCTTCTGTTGTGGCATTTTATTGATTCATTTACTAATTCAGGATTTAATTTGATCAAAACATTAATTCAGTGTTTTGATTAATTAGTTCTGCCCCTTCTAGGCATTCTTTCATAATTACACAGATAGAGATTTCTATCTGCGAATCAGATTGCTCCCTCACTTTAAGCCATTTATATATAATTATACTTACTATGTAGCATGCCCTGCAGGGAACATGCAATTTATTCAAGTTACTGTAGATGCTACAAAACAGTTTCAATGTCTCCTCCATTAAACTGACAAAATAGAGAGTATATTAGGGAGGATTCACAAGATGTTTGGAGCCATGTTGGGGATCGCAAAGAACCACGGAATCCCAGGGGGGTACAGTCATTTCCAGTGCAGGAAGTGCAGAAAGATGGTGTATGCTGGACAAGGCTTAAGTTTTCATATAGTATTTCCTGAAGCCCCGAGATTTGGGGCTTCAGCACCACAGGGCGCGCCGGGGCTCCAGCCCTGTGCATTTGAAAATATTTACCAGCGCTCTACTCTGGGCAGATGTGGTTGAACTTAAAACCTGATACTGGAACATCCTTTAAGCTGAGGCAGCATGCTTCCCCACTCCAATGCCAACCACCATTTCTGGTCAGTCCAGAGAAGGGAAATGGCCATGGACCTCTCCTCCTTGTCCCCTTTGGTGATGGCTAGTTCCTTGGGGGATGGTTGGAGAGGCTTAAAAGGAACAGCTCTAGTACCCCAGGGAACATAGGGATTGTACTAGTGGTTGATCCTTGAATGGGGAGAGCAAGGGAAGTGGAAAGGTCATTATCTCCTCCCTATCTCAGAGTGCCCATCAAGCCATAATGTAGCCCTTAACACCTAAATTTTGGCAAATTCAGATTTCGTGGATGAGAAAGAGCTGCCATAATATAGCAAGAGACCTTAGCACTTTTCATCCTGAACACAAATATCAATTTCTCTCTTTCAGAGGTGCGTGCCTCAGAACTCAATTTGAGCAAGTGATTAGACAAAGAGAGGATGTTAGCCAATGTGATAATATTGCACCTGTGGGATGTGAGCACAGCAGCACAGCCATCCTGAACTTCCTTCATGATGGCTTTCCAGAGGTACCGCTTGGAACAGGGATCCATTCCAGAACTGGGTTCATCCTACAGAAACAAATGCATCAGTTAACAATGGAAGTAGAGGAGAGAGAGAAAGAATTTGGATGACGATGCAATTAGGGCCTGATGCTCTTCAGATGGTCTATTTGCATGCAGGCGAAGGGAGGTCTCTGACTTGGGATTAGCAAAGTTTCTCTGTTTTGGTGGGGGGGGGGGTTGGTGGGGATGCAGTGTTTGCTGCTCCTCCCTGCCTAGAATTTGTGGATCTGCCAGAGGCACGGGCTAACAAATTAGAGTTCCTGTATCTCCATGCTGTCTCCCCTGCACAATCACACATAGCTCCTCAGCGCTCTATGGGAGCACAGCTTCCTTCCTGCAGGTTCCCTATGCTATGCTTTCCCTCAAGGGGCATTCCAATCTGTGGTGGGGGGAACCATGTGACCACATACTGACCAAGGCAGCATTGCCTTGCTCCATAATATCCCTTAGGGTTTGAGGGAAGACAAAATGCAGAGGCCAGCCATCGCCCCAGCCTGTCCCATTCATAGTCCAACACTTCCAAAAGCTGGGGAAACTGAATCTCCTGGAGCAGTCATGCAGGGCCTCTGTGGAAAAGGAAGTGCAGCAGCAGAGATTGCACTTCCCCTTTCTGCATCCTCTGCGCCTGATAAGATGGGTTTTTATACCTTTTGCTGATGGAAGTGGAAGATACCACTTGGCCCTTATTCTTTAAAGCCCATCCGCTCCACTTTTGTAGTGACAGAGAAGACAGCCCTTTCAGTGGTTCCACTGAATGCAGGGTGTCATGAGAGTGGCATTGGCTATCAGTACCAATGGTGTGGGGCTGGTTTGTTTTCAGGAAGGAATCCTAGCTGAGACTTGTAAGCAAGAAATACAGGAAGTTGCAGCATGCTGCTCTAACTCCAATTTTGGTGCTTAGACACAAATGACACAAGGAGAGAGTGAGTCCATCTCAGTCTCTCTTATATTTCCTTTGTCGGCTCTCCAGGGATGGCAAGAGTAAAAGGCATTACAAAACAAAAACAAAACAAAACCCAAAAACTTCACTTCTTATTTAGGTGATAAAAATATATGACTCTAAACATTAACAAGGAGCAGATCTGTTGGGTAAATTGGTTCTATTTTTAACATTGTCTCACTTTAATAGAGAAAACACTTCACATGGTATTACTTCTGTTCCCTAATTATGGATCCTTCATAAATAAAACCCTCTATAAATCCTTTATAAGTAATCCTTCCCAAAACACTTATAATATGTATAAAACTTTTAGAGCATTCGAGTTATTTAAAAATGTGTTTTTCTTCTCAAACTACATATGTGAGGATGCATCTTTCACAGCAAGAGGCAAATTGAAATGGGTGCCTCCAGTCGTAGATTGTCCTAAAGAGATTTCATAATAGTTGGAGTACCTTCTGAGAGTAGGGGAAGCGGTGACTTAAGAAGATAGCCTTCCCCTTTTGCCAAGTCATTCAAGATCAGTTTGAGCTCAAAAAATGTAAGTAAAACCATCCAACACATAAGTGGATTAGTGCTATGAAATTAGAGGAAGCAAAGTATCCCTGGTCTTATGAACATTTGCAGATTCAGAGGGACAGCTCCGTAAGTGAACTAATCTAGTTTAACCAATTCTGTACTCACTTTGGGGAGACACTTGTGGGATTGATGTTTTATCCTTTTACTCTGGGGAGTATACTCCCACCCAGTGGCATTTCTGATGAGATTTGTTTATTTAATTATTCCCCTCCCTCCCAAGCATAGAAAGGGGAATTGGAGAGGACTTTTGTTTCCTCTAGTGGAATTCTTACACCATATGATGGGTTCAGTATAAGATAAGAAAAGAGAGAAGGTACCCATCTTTCTCTGGCCACCGCTTCCAGCAGCTCCCATTGGCCTGGAGTAGTGAACCGTGGCCACTCGGAGCCGCGATCGGCTGAACCTGTGGACGCAGCAAGTAAACAAACCGGCCCAGCCCGCCATGGGCTTTCCCTGCACAAGCGGCGGAACAAGTTTGGGAACCACTGAACTACCGCAATGGGAGAACTCTTCCCACTGATGTAGATAGTATCTACACTGAAGTGCTACAGTGGTTTAAGTGTAGACATACCCTCCATCTTTCTTGTCTCTTCTCAATTTCTTTGTGTCCTGCCTTCTCTCTCTCTTCCCTGCCCCTCACCACACTCCTACCCAAAACATAACTCAGCTAAAGTCAGTAGGTGGGCTCACACACGCCTTTTGTCTTAGGTGGGGTTTTTGTTTACAGTTATACCAGGGGTTCTCAAACTGGAGGTCGGGACCCCTCAGGGGGTTGTGAGGTGAGTACATTGGGGGGGGGGGGTCATGAGCTGTCAACCTCCATCCCAAATCCCACTTTGCCTCCAGCATTTATAATGGTGTTAAATATATAAAAAAGTGTTTTAATTTATAAGGGGGGGGGGGGGGAGCGTACTCAGAGGCTTGCTATGTGAAAGGGGTCACCAGTAAAAAAGTTTCAGAGCCACTGAGTTATACTAATTGAAGGGTGAGCTCATGCGTATCAATCTGAATCCCATTGCAAAGTTCTACCCAGCTCATAAGAATACTAAAGAATGCATTACCATGATTGAAAAAACTACTGGTACCACTGTCATTAAAATAAAATAATCCCTATTGCTCAAGATGCCACATGGAATCATATCCTTGTAAAGGGCTACACTCACTGTAGGTGTGCCTCCTTGTGGCTAGGTCTTGGCATTAGCTTTTGCTCCATATTGTGCCCCCTGTCGTTGGTTGCTTGTGCTGTGGGCTCTCTCTCTCTCCACAACTCAAAGCCAGGTCACAAAACAGACCCTCACTTCCGGGGTATCTAATTCACTCTGACAGGGTGCCCGGATGCCACCTCAGACAGTCTTCTGTTCCACCTCTAGGTCCTGTGCCACTTCCTAGCAGCTAATAGGGGAAACCAGGCCTGTCTGTAACTTGGGTTCCAGACCAGAGATTCTGTGACTAGCAATTCAGGTCTGTCCAGTCTCAGTTGTTGTTTCACTGGACTCCTTCCTACCCAACCTCTCTATCTGCCACCAGAGCTTCCCCTGCTCTCTGTGGCTACTTCCTCCCCATCAGCCTCTTGTCAGATTCTCTAGGATGCCCGGTTTTACTGTCCCCCTGGCCTTCCTCCTTGTCCTTGGCTCCATTTCCCTTTAGAGTGTGACTGCAGGCTCCTTCCCTGCAATTCCTGCAGTTCTCCCTTCCTGGGCTTTATAACCCTACCCCAGCTCTACCCCCAACTGGGCTTCATCTGCAAGTATGATGTTTATTAATCCCTGCCTTCCCTCCAAGTGCAGCATATAAGGTTAATTGGCCCCTTCTGGCTCACCTTAACCCTTTCAGGACTTGTGTGGGGTGAGCACCCCATTACAATCCTATTTTTTGTTTTTTGATTTTCTTACATTGTGCAGAAATGTAGGCAAAAAATATACTATACTTTGTAATACATTGAACAGTAAATTCTATTTCTCTTGTTCTATGAATCAAAGAAATCTCGGTCTAAAAAATACATATCCAAGCAGCAGCAGGAATGTAGCGCTTGTACTACTGACAGCCTAGGAAACCCAGCTGCAACTAGGGAATGTTGGAGCACAAATTAAAACAAGTTTATTCTGGGAGCTGAAAATGACAACTGCTCTGCTTCTGTGTCACTTATTCCCTGGAGGCAATTTGGAAGCTGCACTATGTTTTCATGCATCAGACAGGAAAATAAAATAATTAAGTACGTTAACACTTCCAAAGCAATAATAATGTTCACTCTACTCACCAGTAAAAGTATTTGGGGTTTGCCAATTAAAGCCAAAGCTGTTGAAAGCTTCCTCTTTGTGCCACCACTATATGTCCTCACCAGTTTGTTAATATGGGTGTCAAGGTGCAATCGGCTAACAAGGTCCCCAGCTACCTGAAATCAAGAAATGGCAAGCTTGGTCAGACTTGTATATTCAATAGAACAGTGGCTTTCAACCCTTTTTCATTTGCGGACCCCTAAAAACTGTGAATGGAGATGTGGAAATCTTTCCTTTGGAAATCTTAGACATAGTGTGTGGATCACAGGTTGAAAACCACTGTTCTACGGCAACAACCTTTCACAGACCCCTTACACATCGTCTGCAGACCCCCAGGGTTCCACAGACCATGGGCTGAAAACCACTGCAATAGAGTCTGCACTAGTATGGAATCTTTTTTTTTTCTGGCTGAGCATATTAAAAACGAACACAAAGTATTTCCATTTTTCTCATCTGACACATGCTGTTACTTTTAAGTCCTGGAAGAAGGCGCTCTGGAATCTGTCAGGCAAAATGTTGAGAATAAAAGGCTGCAGCTAGGGGACCCCCAAGGACAAGAAAATTTGGCTTTGTCAACTCTTGTAACAGTCATTTGCATTCATTTTGGGTTGTTGAGTCAATAATTTAAAATGCTCCTCATTCCAACTAGTTTCTGTAATATCTATCTGATCAAACACATTTCTCAAGTGCTAGAGAATCTGAGAGAATGAAATAATAGGTCAGACAAAAAGATGGGATCAGCAGAAAGGCAATCACATGAATAATGGGTTCAGCCATTCTAAATGAGTGAGTTAAACAAGACACAGGGCTAACTTGATAACATCTCCACTTGCAGGCTCTGAGCTGGTAAAGGAGAACGGCAAGTGTGACAATCAGGGTCCACATACCCCTGCAGAGAACAGGGGGTCTGAACCCTAGAGAATAAGCAACTGAATTAAGTAGCTGTATACAACGTTATTGTGCATAAACTTACATCAGATAAGGTCTTTTATGAAAGCTTGTTCTGAGCTTGATGGTCATTAGGAGATTTGTATGTAGGGGATGGCTATGAACGTATGCACATATATGTGCATAGAACACTGTAATTGTAACTGTGGTGCAACTACAACATCACCTCGTAACAGGAAGTGATGTAATTAGGAGGCAGTGTCATCTCTCAGGCTAGCTCTTTATACAAAACCAACTTAAAGTACCCATCCATTGTCCAGCCAGGAAGACACAATAGTGGACCATTGAAGTTAATGGAAAGGAGGGCATTTCCTTCACTCTGAACAATAATGAGTCATCATGGCAGGAGAAAGAAAGAAAAAAAAAACTTTTTAAAACAGGCGTGGTTTTGAAGTTTGGTATCCAGAAACTGAGGGCTAGCATCTAAGCCGGGAGCTGTCTGTGAAACACTTGATCTTGGCTATGACAGGGTGAGGTAATCAGGAAGGGAGCAGCACCTTTTCTAATACAAGCTATCATCTGCTTTTGCCCAGTTTCCTAGCATGCCCTCTGTTATAGTGAGGATCCAGTGTTTCACAGACAGCATTAAGACACCAAGTTACAAGGCAGTAGGTAACAGAACCCCTTATCAGTCTGGGTCATCTCCAAAATGTTACAGCAAATTAGTCCCAACTCTTTTTGTTTAAGTTGGTCGTGTAAACAGTGGTGGGGGGGTGGCGCGGGGAGGCAGGGGCGCGCGCAGGGGAGAGGCAGATTAGGCTGGCCCTGCACAGCAGCACTAGTGGAAATAGAGAAGATTCAATCAGCGTCCTCAGATTTGGTGTCTCCTGCCCCGGAGACAGTCAGAATCCTAACATTTCTGCTCAACCAAACCCTTAATGTAGCTGGTTTTCTAGATATGAAAATGAGCCACATCTTCTAGCGCACGCAGCTTATGCTGGGTATAGCAATGAGGGGAAGAGCAGTCGGAGTGCAAGTTCTGATTCCATTTGTTCCACCTATTGCTGGCACTAGCTGAGAACATCTGCCAGGAAATCCCGAGCAGGAGAGTTATACATATTTCCTCTCACTCTGCACCATCTGAGTGGCAACAGCAAAAGTCATGGGAAATTGTAGGGTTAAAATTAGACAGAGCCCAGACAGCTCAGAGAATTCACAGAAAAGTTATCAACACAGAGAAGTGAGCATTTACAACCTATGACTGGTATATACATGATCGTGCCCTTGGTAATTAGTTTATATAAGCAAACTGTCCCTATGCAAAATTTCCTGAGGAAGAGTTGAGAACCTCGGTATACCACAGAAAAACATTCTTAACACTACATCTAGAAACAAAACAAAACAGATAAATGAACACAAATCTTGCAAAGGGATCTCAAACCCAAGCCCCTCTTGAGTAACGCTTATGCAACGCTCCATGCACTTGACTGTCACCCATATACACAGGTGAAAGGCTCCATCACTTGCATGAACAGGTGATTGCTTTCTGTGCACGTCCATGCTATAACCTGCTAAAAATGTATGATGTCAAATGGAAGCTACATTTTGGAAATATGGTCCTAACTATCTGCAAGTTTAAAAAAAAATCATATCTGACAATCAGGAAACCACCATTTTGGCAATTTGGTGATGCAAAGTGCATGTTTTCTTGCTATTCCCCAGGTGACCGACAAACTTTATTTTGCTCCACTTATGAGACAGGTGCTACAAGAAGTTGGCTTAGTAAGAACACATGGGGTTGCTGAGTCTCCCTGCATGGCCCGTTCACTTCTTTGCCTCCTCTTCCCCCCGTATAGTAGAACTGCAGAGATTCTGCCATATTTGGCACAATCTCTGGCTTTGAAGAAGGCCAGAGGATTTGGCCCTAATATATTATAACTGAGCACTGGAATTTTCCTTTCAAATAAGGAGTCTGGCTGAGCAAAATTCTAAGCACAGTCAAGTTCCGTTGACACCTGGTGACACTAAGAAGAAAAAGGGATATTAAGAAAAATAGATCTGAAACAGCATATAAAGTCCTTCTCTCTGAAATATAAGGCACACAGTTTATCCACTATGCTAAATGGCTTTAGTACCATTTGGAAAATGTGTGTTACTGAGAACCAGAGTGGGTTTTCCATACAAGCAAGAAAAATATTCTGAGAATTGATTGGAAGAGCTTATAAAAATAGAAAATAAAGATAGAGAGTTAAAAATCTGATCCCATGTGCTTATCAAGAAAAATGTCAAGGAATCTCAAGAATGACTGTAATTTACACTGAGTTGCTACCTCAACCAAAATCATAGAATCATAGAATATCAGGGTTGGAAGGGAACTCAGGAGGTCATCTAGTCCAACCCCCTGCTCGAAGCAGGACCAATCCCCAACTAAATCATCCCAGCCAGGGCTTTGTCAAGCCTGACCTTAAAAACCTCAAAGGAAGGAGATTCCACCAACTCTAGGTAACGCATTCCAGTGCTTCACCACCCTCCTAGTGAAAAAGCTTTTCCTAATATCCAACGTAAACCTCCCCCACTGCAACTTGAGACCATTACTCCTCGTTCTATCATCTGCTACCCCGGAGAACAGTCTAGATCCATCCTCTTTGGAACCCCTTTCAGGTAGTTGAAAGCAGCTATCAAATCCCCCCTCATTCTTCTCTTCCGCAGACTAAACAATCCCAGTTCCCTCAGCCTCTCCTCATAAGTCACATGTTCCAGTCCCCTAATAATTTTTGTTGCCCTCCCCTGGACTCTTTCCAATTTTTTCACATCCTTCTTGTAGTGTGGGGCCCAAAACTGGACACAGTACTCCAGATGAGGCCTCACCAATGTCGAATAGAGGGGAACGATCACGTCCCTCGATCTGCTGGCAATGCCCCTATTTATACAGCCCAAAATATTGTTAGCCTTCTTGGCAACAAGGGCACACTGTTGACTCATATCCAGCTTCTCGTCCACTGTAACCCCTCAGTCCTTTTCTGCAGAACTGCTGCCTAGCCATTTGGTCTCTAGTCTGTAGCAGTGCATGGGATTCTTCCATCCTAAGTGCAGGATTCTGCACTTGTCCTTGTTGAACCTCATCAGATTTCTTTTGGCCCAATCCTCTAATTTGTCTAGGTCCCTCTGTATCCTATCCCTACCCTCCAGCGTCTCTACCACTCCTCCCAGTTTAGAGTCATCTGCAAACTTGCTGAGGGTGCAATCCACTCCATCCTCGAGATCATTAATGAAGATATTGAACAAAATCGGCCCCAGGACCGATCCCTGGGGCACTCCGCTTGATACCGGCTGCCAACTAGACATGGAGCCATACAAAGAAAGAGAAGATTACTATATTTTAGCTGTAAAAAAACTATTTTCTCTAACATGGCTTTCAAACATTACTGCCAGTCTTACTACAATCAGCAAAAAAAATCTTTTAAAAAAAGAATAGTCAAAGGGGAGGAATTTAAAAAGCAGAGGAATATTGGCAGAGAAATCATAGAAAGCAGTTCAAGGAAGTCAAGTCAGATGTTAGAGTTTGCAGGGCCCGAGGAGGCTGAATCACATGTTCTTAGCAAGCTAGCCCAGCAGTAATTTACTATGTCTTTCTTTATTAGAAATATGAATGCGGTGTAATTCCCAAGTTGTGGGTAAATCTTGCCTTTGCTTTAATTTATCTAGAACCAAAACATGCCCCACTATTTGATTTTTACACCAGAATGTGCAGTGCATAGACAGTCATGCTAAACTATGCCACTGTCAAAATAGCAAAGGGAAGTAGAGATACTCAAATTCCAAAGCCAGAGGGACCATTTTGATCAACTATTCTGACCTCCTATTTAGAACACAGGCCATAAAACTTCCCCCAAATAATTCCTAGAGCAGATCTTTTAGAAAAACATCCAGTCTTAATTTAAAAATGGTCAGTGATGGAGAATCCACCATGAGCCTTGGTAAATTGTTCTAATGTGATTAATTCCTCTCACTGCTAAAACATTATGTCTTATTTCTAGCCTGAATTGGTCTAGCTTCACCTTCCAGCCATTGGATTATGTTATACCTTTGACTGAAGAGTCCATTTTTAAATATTTGTTCCCCGTGTAGGTACTTACACTGTAATCAAGTGACCCCCTTAACTTCTCTTTGTTCAGCTAAATAGATTGAGTTCCTTGTGTCTATCACTATATGGCATGTTTTCTAATCCTTTAATCATTCTCATGGCTCTGCTCTTAATCCTCTGCAATTTATTAACATCCTTCTTGAACTGTGGATAACAAAACTTGACTCAGTATTGCAGCAACAGTCAGACCAGTGCCAAATATAGAAGTACGGCAACTTTTGGCATAGAGTACCACTCCCTCTCCCTTTTTGCCCACTTGATCCTTTCTAAATAGGTTATAACCATTGAGTCAGGGCAGTTATTCTTGTGCTACAGAAATTTTGCTGGCTTCTAAGTAAAGGGCCATTTCGTGGTACTCATTTTGCTGTTCCTTTGAATGCATAAAGCTACCCAGCTAGCTTTTGCAGATGATTACAGCACATACACAAGCTGGCTGAAGGTCTAATATATTATCTGTACAATAGAAGTGTAACAGTGCAGCTGTGGGGACTGATTCACAATGGTGGGTAGGCAGAAGGGTTATAAAATTTTCTCACTCCTAGTGCGGTCTTGAGCGCTATGAAGAGAGTCTGCTTTGCTGGGTGCTCTCAGAAAGAGGCTCCCTATGTCCTGGTATCTCCCTCAAACCTTATCCACTAAAGCAGCACAGTAGAATTTAGCTCATCAAATATAACATCATACATTTTATTCGACTATGCTCTTCAGCAGATGCCTCCTCCCGTTATCTCTTTTTCATTAACATATCTATAGAGAGAGACTAAATTTGCAGTAATAGTCCCAAACTCATTAATATAATCTAAATAGTAATGAAGATGCCATCTAAATTACATCTAAGTTAGATATATTGTAAAGTAGCCAATACTTCTCCATTATAACTTCATTTAGCTGCATTCCTAATGGTGTACTGTTATTTGCATGGTGCCACACCATAAAGTATACATGAAAATACCTCTCATCTTGACGAAACTCAAATGTGTGACATGATGTGTGACAAAGACTTAAAGTGACAGTGACACACTTCATGCAGAAAACTGAAAATGCTGTGGGATTCCTTCCTCTCTGTCCTCAGTTTCATGAGTCTTTATTTCAGATATAAATAATTTTCCATAATTGAAAGTGATGTGACTCCTCAGTTTGTGCAGGATATAGGTGACTCAGACTGAAATAAGGGCTATAAGAGAGATTTGTACACTAATATATACATTGTAACTTCATCCAACCACATAGTTGGTGTTTCTCACCTGAGCACCTCCTCAATGCACACTTGAAGCTCTCTCAACTCTTTCCCTCTCTCCCAGAACCAGGAAACTAAAACAACTCTTCACATCCATAGACAGACAGCCGTATCACTAGTCTCCAATGTTCCTTAAGAAAACTTCAAAATGTGTTACCTTAATAATTCTAACTCAAGTAAAGAGCTCTCCTCTTCCTAAATTAGAGTCCAATCCAACTCCCACTGATTTATAAAATCTAAGGCCTAGATGCTTTGAATTCCTGCCCATACACTTAACATTACACACAAATAATCCCACTGAAACCAGTGGGACTAGTCAAGGGTGTGAAGATAAGCATCTCTGTAAATTTGTGTAGACTGGAGATTAAGGTAGGGACCACGTTTGTATCTACCAATAAAGCACCAGGCATACTGATTGCACTGCAAAAAACAACATGTATAATTGATTCCAATTAAAAAACCAGAGACTTTTCCAAAGTCAGTAACAGCACTCAGGTAAATTATATATAGGAAGAGGTACTGAGACTCTCCTGGTACTTTCTTCAGATTTACCTCCAAACTAGGGAATTTTTAGTATTGGATATTTATCCATCCTACTAACTTCGAAAAATATCATAATTTGTTAATTTTGGATCAGTCACTTCTGAATAGGACTGATTAATACAATGCACAACTCATCATCCTTATAGTTAACACACCCACACACACACACAGCCAGATCCAACTTTCTCTGAAGTCTATAGAAAGACTCCCTTTGAATTTCATAAGAGTTGGGCTGCATCCTTATAAACTGGTGATACTCGTGTGAATAATTACAGACTTACTGAACATTTCAAACTTAGAATGAATTTTAATACCCTATAATTAAAAAAAAACATTTTGCCCAATTTTCTACAAATTGTGCACAAAAATTATGTATTACTCTTCAGAGTAAATTTAGCAATTTTAGGAAAACTCATTATTAGCTGAAGTTATAGGAGTTTATTGCACTTTCAGCTATGATCCTGAAAAGAGCTGCACAAAAGCAAACTTGCAAAGCTCAGTTGACTATAGGACTAAATTCTGCTCAGATTCTGGTTAAGTCACCAAAGTATCAGAGGGCAGAATAGCACACAGCCTTCATAAAGTTCAAGTCAATGGAGCTCCATGAGGGAGCAAAAATCCACCTGGGGACTTATTGAAAGACGAACCCTGCCCATGCTCCTTCAGGCTATCTGTTAGCTTTTGAAGCTCTGATAAAAATCAGAGAAGGTTGGTTTGAAGAATCTCCAAACAGAAATAGTAATTTTAATATTGATAGGCCAAGCCTTGAAACATTGCAGTTGTTATGATTTTAATTAGGTTGGTAGGTGGGACAGATACTTGTATTCTTTGAATAAATGTGTTCCAAATTCTACGCTCATCTACTATGGTGATTTCATTGGATTTGTACTGGTGTAACTGACAGCACAATATAGCCCTAACCATTTCCACTGAGACAAATGTAATAAAAATAAATATTTTTTAAAACAAATATGCCAATCCAGTGTGATAACCGGTTGAACATCCCAAGAGCTGTGTATTATTTAAGCTCAGCTCAAATTCTATTTAGTTTTACACATAGGTATAGTTTGACTTCTATATTTGGAGGACAGCTCTAGCCAGGCCAATGGGACTATGCGTGGGGAGCAAATGCCATGCCTGCCCAAGGCTTACAGGGCTGAGCCTGCTGTGGGGTCACCAGGCACCTGCCCCGTCTTTGTTATGGTCTCACACAGGTATCCAGGGGGAATTTAACCAGGAGCACAGAGTGGCTAATGTTCAGGAACCCTGCACCTAGGAAGGGGGTGCTCGAGGGGGGTGTGTGTATACTGGGAGGTGGTATTGGTGGTGGGGGGGGGCAGGGTCGGAGGACCTGCAGCCTTACATTCAAGGTGGGGGGCAGTGTTGCACTCCCTGCCATGATGGTAGAGTGGCTGGTGCAGGCCCGGGATGCAGTGCCAGCCCCATCAGACCTCCCTGCAGGCCTCTCCCTCTCTCCAGCGTGGGGGGTCTGGCCTTGTCACCCCTCCTGGCTGGGTTCTGAGGCCCCACAGTGGCGCGAGCAGCCCAGCCAAGAGGCACTTACCACTCCGCTTACCCAGTGGGCTAGGTTGGGCCAGGATGGGCAGGATTCAGCAGCTATGGAGGGCCAAATCGGGGCACAGAGATGGCTCTTTCTGAGCTGTAATGTCTGCTCCCCAAAGGAAAAATCCCAGGCATTGCCTCTTATTTGAAAAGTTTGCCTGGATGGAGAATGGACTATCAAAAAAGAGGCAATGTCCAGGAAAACCTGAACGTATGGTAAGCCTACCTTGGAGGAAGGGGGGAAGCAATGCCCCCCCTGCATACACTTCAAACTCCACCCAAAGCTTTACAACATCATGATTTAAAAGAAACTTCTAGGGCTGCTTTAAAAAGCAGATTAAAACTTCATATAATATACAGTTTCACTTTGATAACAAGTGACCCATTTTCTCATCCTTTCCCATTCAGTTAATTACTGTTTTGGAACATTAAGTGCACTCAACTTCATGTCAGGCATTTAATTCCTGCTGCTGACAAATCTGTCTAGTGAAGGATCGGATCCTTGAAGTTATTGCTTTAATAGATTATATTTACTTATGCGGCAGTGCATACGGTAAGTCACCTGCTCGCTTGCCAACTCACTGTAAAACAAAATGAACTCAGATTGCTTTCCACCTTGGAATCAAACAACTGCGTTCCCTAGTGCCTGCTCTTTCCTTCTTTTGTTAACACAAACACTTTAACAGTAAGCACTCAGAGAGCTTGGCCTGGAGCACAGCATAATGTGTGGGAGTGAGACAACAAAAACAACAATTTACATTTCCATAGGAACTGCTATCCTCAAGGATTCACAAGCATTCCGGTTTACAAATTTAAGCTCAAATACAACTTTACACAGGGATCATTTCATTCACCACTGAAATTTAGCCATTTCTGAGGTGCGGCACAGCAGCTGCTTCACACTGTACTGCAACGCTACACAAGAGTCTAGGACAGGAAGTGAACACGGGCATAGCATACCTAGGTCAGATTCACACAAAAGTTTTGTTTTGTTTTTTTCCTAACAAGGTTTAGCTTTAGTTTGACTTTTGGGGGAAGGCTGAAGGTCAGTTATTATATATTATTTACAATAGCACCTAGGCAGGCCACACATCCGGTATGAAACTGGACTGTCTTGCTTTTCTAAAGTTTGTCCCCCATCTGATACCCAGAAAAAACTGGACATGCCTATTTTAAGGAAACTGGGACCGGATTTGCAAAGGTATTTAAGACCCTTTTGAAAATGGGACTTAGGCACTTATGAAAATGTGCAGCTCTTTTTTTTTTTTTTTAAATATGAATAACTATATAGGGGCATTTGACTCCAGTTAAGATCCATTATATTTTTGCTGCTAGGGAGGTGCTCTATTGGAAGGGTTACAAGAAAAAGTGAACACACTCACATATGTGGCAGATGTGTCCAGGAATTAGAAAATTTTGGGAGGAAAGGATTAAAGATACCTTATGACAAAATGTTCCTTCCTAGAGATCCCCTGACCTGCTTACTTAATGCTCCAGTCAAGAATCTACTTTTAAACACAACAAAGTCATTTCTTTTTTATTGTTAACTAGACTTTGGATTGCACGGTATTAGAAAAATGACTCTCTTCCTACGGAATTGTGGTAAGTAAAATATGGACTTTCCTTGTAATGGAAAAGCTTTCACACCAAGTACATACACAGGAGAAGTGCCAAAAAGAGGATCAGTACATAGAAATTTGGTCACTTTTTTGTATACTAAGATAAGGAGGAGGGCTCCTCAGCCAATAAGCCAGACTCTTTAGGTCTTTGAATATAAAACTGATCCTGAATAAGTAACAAGTAATGGACAATGTAGTATGTCAGTGTTTTATTGTAATTTTGCCTGAATAAAAAAAACAGTTGTGTTTTTTTTTAAATCACCGTGTGACTAGGAGCCATGACCCTAGGCACAGGTTTATAGTGCCTATGCTTTGAACTGGCCCTGAACCAAAGATGCCCCGCATGGCAAATTTATTACAAGGGGTCATCTAACGCAGTTGCCACATGTCCAACAATGCCGAGGCAGCTATCCTCCTTCATTAGCTCATTCATGCTCCAGCTGTAATTTCCCCATCTGCCCTGTTTTGCACTGGACTAATTCCAGCACTGGGATGGAAAATGTTCATTCTGCACACATTGCACCTGATATAGTCAGTCAGCTTCCTTAGAGCAATGTTGTGGGCATATCGTGTACATATTCCACATCGGGGCACTTCTGCTTAAAACACCCTGGCTGTAATACTGAGGAGCTCACAGGTATGATTTTAAAAGGTATATAAGTGAATTAGGACAATTTCTACTGACTTTCAATGGGACTTGTGCTCTTCAGTCACTTAGGTACTTTTGAAAATTCCACGCCATATCTACTGTGTCAACATTAGTGCCTCAGTTTATTATATACGTTCTACCATGTGGACAAGTACATTGCAAGGATGTATTGTCATCTGTTCTGTTGGACAAAACAGAGAAGGTTAAGAACCATGTTTCACAGCATTTTAAGACTTTGCTGCCTAATTAAATAATCAAGCTTTGATTTCTGCTTTAAGTTACATTTATGACCAAAACATAGTTGATGACTTATGTGAGACTTATGAATATTTAAACAGCATTCTCTTAAATGAATGTATAGCTCTAAGAGACATGCCAGAAACTGTTCTCATCCGTGTCTCTATTAAATTCCACGATAATAGATGGTTAGTACAGTTGTGCTAAAAGCTGATCATAAGAGGGGAATTGTCACTGGATAGAGATGACAGGTAATTTTCACCAAGAGGCTTAATGCAATAATAATTATCTCTTAATATATTTCCCTTAGACCAAGGGGAACAAATCTTCATGTTTGCAGTACTCTGGCCGTCCTTAATCCAAAACTAATGAGGTGGGTTGACAACACTGAACAGCTAAGGAAAAGATTGGATGCTGAATTCTAAGTAGCTATCGTAAATGGTGCTTGGCACTGTTTACAAGGGGGGGCCTTGTTAAGACAGCAAGCTGCATTCTCAGGTCCAGCCAAGCTCTGCTACACACAGGGCCCAAGTGAAGGGGAAAATGTGGCTGTTGCTAACTTTACCGCCCAACTTCAATACTGGAGCTACGTGAGGGGTTTGCTGTGTCCTTGGGTCAGGTTAGACTAGCTCCAGAGCTGCTCTATCTTGTGCACAGTTGCAATGTCTCCCCAAAGGCCTTCCTTGGAGTTGAAAGAAGAAAAGGAGTACTTGTGGCACCTTAGAGACTAACAAATTTATTTGAGCATAACCATAAGCAGTGCAGCAATTCTGACCACACTCCATTCCCCCACAGGCCTCCTATGCTGGGCGGGACCTGCAAATTAGTGGTGAAGAGCTAGTTTTGAAGTTATTTTGCTAAGAAGCCAGAATAGTGAAGTGAAAAGTGAAGATGCTACATACGCAGACTTTTAATTTTAATTCTTTTATGATCTGTGGGCCAGGCATTGCTTTCACACTGGTGTAATTCCAATAACTTCAGGGAAGTTACTCTTGATGTACACTGGGATGAGAGGAAAATCATGCTACATTTAAAACTTCAAAGTAATCAATACATTTTGGGGTGGGCAGAGAAGATTCCTAATGACCAAAACTGTTAAAGACAAATGTCGGACTTAAAAGGTGCATTTTCTAGTGCAAGAAAATGAAACTCATGTGAACTCTATAGCCCAAACTTGCTCCATCTATTCCTTGCAAAGCTACTCATGGATAATTACCTTATGGATACATTGTTTTGGAACCCCACGCAGGCTGCAGTAATAATAAAGATGCTCCCAACCAGTTAGAAGGTCATCCAGGGCATCTTGCTGTGGGCAGTAGCCAATCAAAATCCCTTCAGAGCTAGCAGACAATATATCCATTTCAGACCTATTTAAAAGAAAAGCAAAAGATTTAAATACTTGAGCGTGATTTTCCTTAGTACAGTATACTTAGTACTAGTGTTACTGTTTTACAGCCTTAATCCAAAGAGTCCTCAAGAATAAGTATATTCACCTTAGAATTCGAAGAAGAGGGATGGGAGTAGAATAGGCTCAGCTCCCATCTCTCTCTTCTCATTACCTTCCCTGAGATTAGCCCAGCAGCTCTCTGTGCTCTTTCCCTTTCCATTTCTTTCCCCTCTCTAATCCCACAGTCCTGCCAGAAAAGGGTCTTCTGGTTCCAGTGAGCTTCCCCATTCTGCAGCTGCTTTAGCTCCCCAGCCAGCAGCTCTAATTGGAGACAGAGCTACTTCTGGGCTCCATGGTATAAAGTATTCACCTGGCCTAGCACTGTCACTTGGAGACACCCATGCTCTGCTGCTTCTCCACAGGAGGTAGGAAGCAAGCCTCCTGTGCAGGCCTTGGGAAAAGCAGGGGGAGATGTGGTATGTAGTAATTGACTTCACAGGTGTACCTTCCCCCTCCATCTTACTAAAGCACCCTCATGACACTCTTCTTTAATACAGAAGAATGACCAGACCTGAAGATGTAGAACACTTCAAGAACAGCCAGTTTCATCGGGGTAAGGTTAGTTATGGGCATTCTCTCAAGCACTGCAGAGCGTGCCTATACTGACTGATAAGCAGATCCCTCAGTAATTTACAGATAGAGAGGGGTGTGTGTGTAATTCCACATATTCAAAAACTCTTCAGCAAACGCAAAAAAACAAAAGAGAAATATTAAATGCCTAATAGTTTAAATGATGATATCCAGATAAAAAACACACTTGTCACTTATAAATTATCACCTGCATCTCAGAGTCTTTGGCCTCAGTTTTGTAGCTGTACAACATTACTAGAAATTGCATTCATTGCTAAGAAGCAGGCTTGATTGCAACGGTGTCTCATTACCCATAATGATGCTAAATGTACCCTTATTTATTCCAATACCTAATCCAACATTTGGTGGTGCTGATTTAAATTTACAGAAAATGATTCAGACAAACAGCGCAACTATAGACCTGTCAAAAATCAAGATGCTTTTTTGTAAAGTCTGATGAGCTCTGGGGGAAAAAAGGTAATAATAAAAAAAGGCTTTGACTTACAATATGATATTATTTTTATTTTGCTATAGTGCTTATGTGTTGCTCTGAATCTGATTAATAAGGTTGAATACAGAGCTAATCATTTAGAAATGGAAAAGCAAATGTTCTATGTAGATGGGCTACAAATGCCAAAATTGGAGAAAGCATAAATATGTATCTGTTAATCCTTTACAAGGCTCTCTTGTCTGGAGAGAAAGTAGTACAAACTGTATATTTTACATTCTGAACCATAGTATCAAAGTATTTTAAATGCTCTCAAAAGTTAATTTATCATCATATGATGCACCTTGCTGGGGACTCATTGGAATGGACTTCTTGCTCTTAATAAAAATAAAATATATGAAATTTTAATACCTATGTAAGTGTGCATGGAACCAAAAAGTGAATGTCAGGAGCTCTGGTAAACTCTAAAATGTGACATGACATAAAATGAAAGTCAGGATTAAACTCCACCATTTGCCCATGGTCAGTTCAAGGGTTGCTCTTTAAAAATAAATATAAACATTACAGAATTTCTCCCAGCACTATTTCAAGCATATCTAAATCAAATTAAATGGTTTTTTAAAGCCATCTGCATCTTAGGGCATGGATTTACTAATGTGGACTATATTAGCATAAATTGGCAGAGGCAGTGAATTCCTTCCATAATGAACTCTGACATGCAGAAATTCTATTTATAGTCAATTCCTTCCTGGGCACCAAAGACATTGTAAGAGATACACAGAGCAACCTCAAATTAAGGCAAACAGAGCAGTTCGATACAAACCTTCCTTGTGGAGCACTAAAGTCTTGACTTGAGGCAATATGCAAGGCACACATAGAGGAGACCAAATTAAATGCTGGGGTAATTTTGCTAACTTCTGGAAACTTTCATTAGGGGGGAATTTAGTTTAGTGAGTCTAGTAACTGAATGGGCAATTCCCGTCCAGAATGGTTCTACCATCTGGGTGGAAAAGATCACCTATGGAAGCAAAATAACAAACAGCCAAAACATTCATTAAGTCTCAGTTTGTGTGACTGTGCCTCAATAGGGATACACTTTAGCTAGTTTTCTATTTTGCTTAGGGCAATAGAACCCATTTAGAGTCCCTGGCTTCACCAATAATCCAAGACAATATATGTTGAACTGGAAGTAAGACACTAAAAGACCTAGAAATACAGGGGGTCCCGATGGTGAAGTATAACTTCCATAAAGGAGGAACACATTGCAAAAGAGTTTGAAACATTTTGCCATGTAGCCTTGCACACTTTTGCCCTGATCCTGCAATTACATCAACTAGTGCAGACCCTGTACTCATGTGGAGTTCTAATGGGTACTGTGACGTTACCCCCCATAATGTTTTATGGAAATATGCTTATGAAAGTAAATATGACATAACTGGAATATGTTTTAGGCTACATATGCCATGTAACATATCTCTGAAAAGGTTATGAACTACTGAATATATTCATCCTATTTGTATGCATGTATCATTTTTGTATTCGAAGTTATGAATATTGTCAGTGTACTTGTTTGATTTTAAGTAGCCTTAGTAAGGCATTTGGGCATCTTCTTTAGAAAGGAATTTGCAAGTTAAATGCCCAATCAAGAAACACTTAATGGACAATGGATCTTGGAAGGCTCCAATCCACATAAGAAGTCTATCTGAGAACGTTCAAGATAGCATGCGAACAATAGCTGCTACCTGTAAGTTCTGAGTCATGCATGAACATGTGACTTGCCCATGTGACTTCAAAACTCCATCTTGGAGCTGGGATTCTACACAGGGGGAGGGAGGGGTGTCCAACCACAAGAGAAAGTCTATTTAAACCCCTGGGAAACCTCTCTATTTTGCTTTCAGCTGGCTCAAGAGATAGCCTCTCCATTGCCAAAGGATACCTGAAAGAAACAGGAACAAAGGACAATAATCATGGGGGTGAGATTTTATCTGTATTCAGTTTTCTTACTGTATTAGGCATAGACTTGTTTTATTTTATTTTATTTTGTTTGGTAATTTGCTTTGTTCGGTCTGTTATTACTTGGAACCACTTAAATCCTAGTTTCTGTATTTAATAAAATCACTTTTTACTTATTAATTAACCCAGAGTGTGTATTAATACCAGGGGGCGGGGGCAAACAGCTGTGCATATCTTTCTATCATTGTTATAGAGGGAGAACAATGAGTTTATCCTATATAAGCTTTATATAGGGTATAACAGATTTATTTGGAGTTTGGACCCCATGGGAGCTGGGCATCTGAGTGTTCGAGACAGGAACACTTCTTAAGCTGTTTTCAGTTTAGCCTGCAGTTTGTGGGACATAGTTCAGACCTGGGTCTGTGTTTGTAGCTGGCAAGCATGTCTGGCACAACCAGGCAGGGTTCTGGAGTCCCAAGCTGGCAGGGAAAGCAGGGGTGGAAGCAGTCTTGGGACATCAGTTGGCAGCCCCAAGGGGGTTTCTGTGATCCAATCCATCACAGGTACAAAGGTCCTTGCTAGCAGATCCAATAGCAAGATCAGGGCCTTTGTTTGTTTCTACTTTTAGAGGCCTTTAGCTCTTTACAAGATAGAAAAATGTCATATATGGTTTACAGAGGACAAAAAGCCATTTGAGGTGGTGGGTGTTTGAGACTTTATGTTGGGTATAGTGTGATGCTTGTTCTTCCCCCAGTGCAGTATAAGCAATCTCACTGACTGGGATCTCCAAATCAAAATGACTACGGGATGTGACTACGGGATGAGTGCTTTTTAGCTTTGCCCTATGCTTTTGTTGCATTCTGAAAAAAAAGGTTAATCAAAAAGACAGATTAGTTTTCAAATGTTCTGCTGACCCGAGGAAGGAAACCGCCACTTCCCACCTCTTTAAAATAAATTGACCTCCAAGGAAATGTCATCTTTCCATTTTACTTTCATGTGTACAGGAGAAATTCTCATTCCACCTGTTAAAAAAAAATCCTCCTCATTATATAATGTACTGTATAGGGTTTTGCATTCAAACCATAATTATCCTTAATTTATACTTTAAAGCTATTAGTTGTATTAATTATATTCTCCTCCTCCCTCAGCACATACACATATAATATGCATGATGTTATTAAGCCGTCCATGTTAATGAGAAAAAGAGCAGGAAGAGAAAATGCAGTTGATTTTATATATGAAGCAAGATTTTATGATGACCGAGTCCAGCCTCACTCTGTCTATAGCAATTGGGTACATCAATAAACACAGTGTTTCTCAGCATAATACCAAAACAATAAAGGCAGTAATACAGCAGCCTACACTTACATAGCAACTTGCATCTTAATTGCTTTAAAAACATCAGGTTACCTTTCAAACTTGTCAATAGCTTTAGGTAATACAGTACCTTAGAATACTGCATATACTGAAGTAAAGTAAATTATCTAGGCACTCTCTATAATAAGTACAAGGAAAATTTAGGTAATGCTCCAAACATTGAGGTAACCTTATCTAAGGCAGAATTAGTAAGACTTAAGGTTGAATGTTGTAATAATAATAGAATAAGACTTAGCTCTTGTATAGCCTTTTCGTTCGCAGATTGCGAAGTGCTTTACAAAAAAGGCATTTTTATCCTCATTCTACAGATAGGGAAACTGAGGCACGAAAAACAACAAGGTCACACATTGATTCAGTGACTTAGAGAATACAGAACAGATGTAAAAGAAGTTTATTGACAAAGGGGTCTAATGCCCCATTGTCTGACTCTAGCTTTATGCTGGTGGCACTCTGCTGTTTTCTCCATTTTGTTTAGCAACATGATGTCATATCTAAATGGACTTAGTTTTCTATCCTTTAACCAAACTGTGAAGATGTCTGGACTTTGATATGGAAAAGAAGCAGAATTCTTATCTGAATGCAGCAGCACAGAAGTCACCCACTCTCAGAAACCTCTTCCTCTTTCATACATGTTCATTCAGGAGCCAGGCTTCCACACCCAGCTGGCCTGGGTGCTCACGGTATACTGAACCTTGGATTAGAAGGGCCTCCATCCCAAAGGGAAAGACAATAAGGGTATTCTACAGAGAGATTCAGAAACTCTGCTAAATGAAGCCCTGCAGTACTTGCTACACCTAAAGAAGAATTTATTAATTGATTGGCTGCGAGGCTCAAAATTTCTTTGGCAGGAATTGGAGAGAGCACTGAGGAAACCATTGGTTTCCGTGGAATCTGAGTATCCAATATTCAATGCAAGCAAAAAATCCAGTTTCCTTGGCATTTTAGCCAAAGCAGGAGATACCATTGACAAAGGCTGGTGGTTTTTTCTTCACTGACATCTAGAAGATGTAATCTTTATTGCAACAGAACAACTGCCTGCTCTGGCAAGTTATAGGAAAACTAAGAACTCTTCTCTGTGAAGAACTGTTACACTATACTAATCATGATTGAAAAAGTCGTGGGGGAAACTCCCTAAAACATTACATATAACACAGGAACAGTGGTCTTTTCCCATTTTCGTCTGCAGGCAGGAGGGAATTATACCATTCTCTGAGCTGCCAAACTAGGAACATTGGGCAAAGTTTAAGGGTATGTCTTCACTACCTTCCGAATCGGCAGGCAGCAATCGATCCAGCAGGGATTGATTTATCGCGTCTAGTCTACACGCGATAAATTGACCCCCAAGCGCTCTCCCATGGACTCCTGTACTCCAGCACCACAAGAGGCGCAGGTAGAGACAACGGGGGAGCGGCAGCAGTTGACTCACCACGGTGAAGACACCATGGTAAATTGATCTAAGTACGTTGACTTCAGCTATGTTATTCACATAGCTGTGAAGTTGTGTAACTTAGATCGATTCTCCCCCTCCCCCCCGCAGTGTAGACCAAGGCTAAGAAAAGACATATAGGTGGGAAACAATTAAATGAACTGATCAGAAGAGACAGAGAAAAAACCTTTTATGGTTGTAAAAACTAGCTTACACAAAGAGAGATTTGCACTGGTACAATGGTTAGCCAATATGAAGCAGATTTCTGGGAAGATCCTCAAAGTCCTGTTTGACGTGCAAGCATTGAATGATTACACCAAGGAAAGAGAGAGAACATATTGCAATTGTTCCTCGGACTTCAAAGGAAAGACAAAAGGGTTAAGAATCAGAAAGCAAATGCCAGCAGTTCAGCCACTAAAAGGGTTGTGGTTCAAAGAGGCAGCTCAGGGTACATGCTGTCTGAGATAGACAAAGGATATTAGAGACTTCAGAGCCTGGTAAGAAATATCTGTAAATGAAATTAACTTCTAACTACAGAAGGCCAGATTCTCAGTTGATGTAAATTAGTGTCATTCTACTGGATTCAACAGAGCAGGGCATTTTGCACCAGCTGAAGACCAGGCCCAGACTCTTTCCCCATGGATAGCCAGAAGAGTGCTTCACTTATCTCTTTTCATGATCCTAAGTTTATATGCCTTCTTCCTCATGCCTGGAATGCCCCCTTTGATGTGGTCTACCATCCCTTAACCTTTTATTTCTCAACTCCCTCCCTAAAAACGCTTCCTCTAGATGTTGCAGAAAAAAAATAAATACAATATATATTTTAGTGACTAACCCAAAAAATCGTAGACCTAACATGCTGAACTACACAGCTCATTTGCACTATTTTGCATAATATCCCATCCCTCCCATACTCTATTTGCATATTGCGTATGTAGATGGCAGGATCTTTGGGTCTGCTAGATAAAGGCCATATTGTGGCCCATCTAGTGTGGCCACACAGATGCCTTCAACCACATTTGAGCTCCCTGCCTAAAGCTATTGACAAGTTTGAAAGGTAACCACTATAGCTCATTGATGTTTTTAAAGCAATTTAGATGGAAGTTGCTATGTAAGTGTAGGCTGCTGTAGTACTGCCTTTATTGTTTTGGTATTATGCTGAGAAACACTGTGCCTATTGATGTATCCAATTGCTATAGATAGAGCGAGGCTGGACTCAAAGCCACGTTTCCCTCCCAAGGCTCCAAATGCAGCAATACGGAATTGAGCAAAGGTGCAATCTAGCCCTAAATAACCAAAGAAAATAATAATTCATTTCTCTGAATATATTTAGTAACAGAGCCGTGTAGGGAATGGTTTTCCCATTCTGGGAAAAAAATTGAGATTTCTACAGTTTTTCCTCATACCACATTGGGGTAAAAAGTCAAAATTTCAAAAATTTCCCAGGATGGAAAATCGATTCCCAACACAGCTCTGTTACTAAGTATATTCAGACAAATGAATTCTTATTTTCTTGGTTCAGGTCAATTGAAGTGTTTCATTTAAATAATTTCTAATTGTCTCAATGTTGAGCTTTTAATGATTTAATTCTTTTAAACTAGAAATTAAGTTTCTAAAAGAAATAGCTTAAAACAGAATTTTTGGTTTTATAAAGTGTCAAAATGAGAGATATGGACAATTTTGAAACTTTCCCCCACCCAAAAAAAAACCCAACTGTTTCTAAAAAGGGAAATTTGTTTAAACTGACCCTTTCCCACAAAAAAATTCAGCTTCAATTAATTGGTATTTTTGACGGAAATTTTTTAGTCAAAAAATTGCCGACCAGCTCTATTGAGTAGTTAAGACTGTGTAAAGTGTAACCTAGATATGTATGCATTATTAGGAGACAATATAGCTACAGCCTTACATATTATTATTGCCCTTTTTCAAAAGGTAAAGAACTACCTAGCTCCCACATCAGAGGCAGTGCAGTCTAGCAGCTAGAGCAGGGAAATGGGAGCCCTGGGTCCTATTCCAGCCACTTGATCTATTTTTTTTTTTTTTTATAAAGTCTCGGTGTCTTGGTCACCTCACCTGTAAACTGGGGATACTACTACTACTTCTGCATTGTAAAGTGCTTTCAGAAAGTTCAGGGAGTGGGGAGAGCTTTATATAAATGGATTGTTGTTCTTGGTTTTGCAAAGTGTTGTGGTTTCTATGACAGAAAGGGCAGCCTCACTAAAGTCAGTGGGGATAAAGTTTTGGCCCACAGTTATTTTTTCACCAGTCTCCCTATGGTCTTTTAACTCAGCGTCCCTAGCGTGGGCCAGAAAACCTTCATACTCCCGCCTGCCCAGAAATGAGTGAGGGGACACTCTGGGGCACTGAATCAAAAAAAGACCATAGGAGAATGGCAGAAAAACACAATAGGGTGAAAACGTGCTCATCTTACACAAATCGACCAACTGACTTCAGGGAGACTAGTGGTGAGCGAGGCACCAGGATTTGGCCCTTTATATGTTGTGATGTTAACAAAATTTGAATGTGGACATTTAAGGGCTCATTTTTAGAGGTGTTTAGTACCCATAGCTCCCATTGGCCTAAAAGCTCAGCTCCTCTGAAAATCTGCCGCTTGCTGTGCTGGAAGATTTGTTTTATTGTTGACACCAATTTATATTCAGTTTGATTTTTGCAGCTTCTTTCAGGCAGTACAAGCATAAAGTAAAGGCAGTGATATAATCCAGTACTTGCATTGGCTTCAACAGAGAGATAAATTCCATTAATTAGTCAAAATGACATACAAATTTACAAATCACAAAAGTAGTTAGGAACTCCATTGTGCTTATAACTACACATTTGATTCAGTGCATACTAATACTCAATTAACATTATAAAAAGACAAGGTTAAAATATAATTAATATAACTATAGTTTAGTTATAATTAAAGTAATTATACTGATATACAGTGTTACAACAGCCATCTCAGCCATTATATTGATGCAAATTTATTCTGCTTTCGAAGTAAAGCTATTTGAATTACATTTTTAATTATTTATCAAGCTGAATATCATAACCATGAAAACAGACCCAGTTCTGGTTGCAAAGAAATACTGTTGTTTCCCCTCTTTGGAGAGGTAGGTACCCTCTGGCCTTATGAACTTCTAATCCAAGATTTTAGATAAAAAATGACTTCTAGTTCAAATATGAATGGGAGTTGCTGTAATAGAAAATCTCTCTATACACTGGAATGCATGGGAGAGAAATTAAATCAGTCATATTAGGAGTGTCAAATGTTAATTACTTTATCCACTGGTTTCAATGGGACAACTTGTGCCCATCCTATCTAATCCTTATCAATAGGACCCCAATTCAGCAAACCACTTAAACACAGGCTTTGCCTTAAGCACAGGCTTAAGTTCATGACTATTCGGCAAAGCACTCAAACACAAATATGTGCTGAGAATTAAGCTTAAGTAGCAGTGAAGTGAGAGCCAAAGAAACTGTCAAGTTCTCTCATGCTGGTCTCTGGCTAATACTTGAAAGTGGTTTGACATCCTCCTGAGGGATCTGTGTCTAGCCCTCTTCAGCGGCAGGGGCTGCATGTCATACAGGACCCCTGAAGGCTGTTGGGGCAAAATAAATAAGGTGGGAGGAAGAAGGCAGCTATGCAACATAACTAAGAAAATGGTACAGATGTATAATGCCTATTTGTGTGGCATGGTAGTGACATTTAGTTTCTAATGGTGACATCTAAATGTGAGCACTATGGCCTCCTTTCTTTTTCTATTTAAACATTCTAGATAAGTATGTGCTTTTAAGAGTACATTATACACAATCTTATTCCTTACCACATGGGAGTCCAGTACCATATTGTTGAAAACTGATGGCTATGACATACAGATATCATTCAAAAATGGGATAGGTGGCCAGATTTTCCTAACATTTTATAGTGTCATTATTTATAATATAGGTAAGGACATTAGGTTTTTTTTTAATATGATATTTATTCTGATTGTGTCCTTTACTGCCCATTTAACTCCCATTGACAGAGGTCAGAAATATTATAGTATTCCATTGTACTGGTGTTTCATTTCCACACCTTCCAGAGTGACTGCTTGTGATATTGTTCCTTGGCTTGGGTTAGTATTAGGTTTCAAATAACTAACTGGGAGGCATTACCTGTATTCAATAATCGTTTATATAGTTTGGATGACTGTGTCACTGAATTATGCCAGTGCTAATGAGATGCATACAAAATGAAAAGGTAAAACTGTTTTTAAGTAGTACATCGCTATTACTGTGTCATGTTTGCTTGTAATTACTGCTAAATTTGTATTATTTCTCTTTCTGGAGCATTTTTATTAGAGTAGTTAATTACAGTTAGAACATGGTAGTAAAACCTTATTATGTGCCTACAGCCTTCACATCTGAGGAGGAATACTAAAATAAAAAATGCAATTATTTCGTGGACTGATTGTGTGCTTTGGACACAATAAATATGTTTCAGTAGGAAATTCAATAAGACCTATCACAGTAAATGCACAGGGACCACTTGAAATACACATTTACTTTCAGCTGCATTAAAGAAATAGTATAGTAATAAAAATTATGGGACAAATACATCTCTGAGAAGATGCTATTGAAGACCATGAAATTTCAGGAGGGATTAATTTGGCCCTATTTACTTAAAAACAAATGACTGCTCTGTGTTATCAATAACTCCTTGTATTATTAAATCTGAATAACATTTTAAAATATTATTTACTTTCCATCTTTTAAGACATTTTGCCCAACTTGAATAGTGAAACTCTAGAGGTCAGTTTTCTCTTTGGCTCTCATGTGCTACATAGTGCTTTTGGTTTTGGGTTTCCAACACTTAAAAATTTATTTTCAATGCTCTTTTTAAAAAAAAAAAATACATGAAAAATACTTCTGTTCACATTAAGTTTAATCTTGTCTTTTAAAAAAACAACAAATTTTAAGATCAAGATTTCCAAATGTGCCTATTGTTTTTGGGTGCCCAACTTGAGACACCTTAAAGGGGCTTTATTTTCAGAGGGTGGGTGGGTATATGGGGCACTTTCTGAAAATAAAGCCCCTTAAGGTGACTTAAGTCAGTTACTCCATAATAGAGATACCCAAAATCATCAGGTACTTTTGAAAATCTTGTCTTAAATTTCTCGGCCTAAACAATGGACCTTTGATATAAAAGATGACAGGTCAAACTCAATCCCAGTGTTACAATGACTTCAAATAGATTATCAAATATCCATACTATTAACTTAACATGTATATAGCTGCCCAGGACAGAGAGGGATAAGCAACATCTGACTGTGCAGGAAGGATTCAGCTTCTTTTTTCATGACATATCCTGTAAATTGTGTACTGTATAGGTATTGACCATTAAAAGTAGCACTTTGACCTTCTTCTGGTTCTTCATGAGTTAAACCATAGCTATATGGTTGTTTAGAAACAGAGGTTTGTAGATCTTCCTAAGAAAAAGATGAAAAAATTTGGAGATACAGGATGTGTGTTCATTTCAACCATCCCCACTGCAGGCAAGATTGTGTCTTTAAGCCACTGAACTGCCTTGTGGGTGGTGGTGGGGGAGGGAGGGAGGAAAGGGAAAAGAGAAGGTTTCCTGCATGCACTGGGATAGTCCAGATAACATCCCAGGGACTATTCATGCACAAATCAAATGCAGACACTTTCCCCCCCATTTCTTTATACTTGGCACATTTATTCTCAATAAACAAACCTTTAAACTTACGAGGAAAACAAGATGTCGGAAAGTTTCCTGATGTAACAAAAACTACTGCGTGCATGTAGAGTCCTTAAAGAGTATCTTTCAGTGCACAGCAAATTAGAGGAACAGAAGCCTTTCCATGACTTGGTGAAATTTCAATATTGTTTTTGCCTCTAAATACTCACATAAATGTGGTAGCTAAAGAGCCAGGATTTGGTCACTGATGTTCCATTTTCAATAAGCATTAGCTGAAGCTGCAGTTCAGAAATATCCAGAACTGGGAAACGTTTATGACACTTCCCAAATAGAAAACAGCTACCAAAATAATTAAAAATAGCCGATTTCCTTGTGGTGCTATTTCTTGTTTAGTTTGGTGGTTAGGACTGGGGAGGGAGTTCTATTCATGTTCTTTTTAAACTGTGTGAATTTGGTAATTACATAAAAAAGACTGACAGATCAAAAAAAGAACCAAGTGAAACTAATGCAATACCCCACCACAGGCATTTCTGTTTCCATCTCCTCACGTTCCTGCATTAAATCTTAGCTCAAGTCATTCACAGACAATGGCCCCCCATCTTACTGGCCTTTCAATTTCACCAACAATTCCATCCGATCACATCCAGCATCAGTAATTACTAGAAGCAGTGCAGGAAAGCTAGAGCGAATGCTGCCTGGGGAAATTCCAAGTGTTGTACATCCAATGAAGGGAATACGGCTGGAGAAGAGGGAATGTGGCCAGACTGCTGCTGTGCTCCAGCAATCCCTGCCTGTCAGAGCATTCTCCCAAAGCTGCTCTTAGTGGCTTCTTGGGAAATTACGAGTGCCTCAGGGCACCAGCCACCTTTGTAGGCTGCTACTGTGCGCACACACACTCTCTCTCTCACCAGGCATCTGGTCATGAGGATCAGACTCAAAGAGAGGAGAGTGTACATTTTTCAACTGACAACACTATACAGGTCAGCTTGGCTTAGAAGCAGGTGCTAAAGCATGAAGGAAACAGCGAGGGAGAGTGAAAGGGCACACAGTCATAAATCACTATTAATTTCCTCTTAACACTTGTTCTGGTATTATATCCACTCATTCCCCTAATACAATCTACAAGTGCTGTATAACTGAATCTCTGACTTATGGCTATAGCTTTCTCCTTTCCACCAGCCTGTTCTCTTATTGCAGTTTTGAAGACAGAAATATAAAAACACATATTTTATACATACAGGATTTCAGACTTTTTCATTTAACCATTGGCATGTCATTGCTTATTCTCCTCTCTAGTGTCCTAATCTTTGCAATCACTCTCCATCTAAAAGTCTTTCCACACTTGGCTCATAGGGATTTTTGCATTTTTTAACATTTATTTTTGGTTTGCATTTTTTTTTTTTTACACATTTTACATTTAATGTATTGAAAGAAAAACAAACAAACATTGCACATGAAAAACATCAAAATCAAGGCAATAAGCATACCCAGGATTAACAAATCTATGTGGGTAGGAACAGCGTCCCCTTGCTATGTAATACCCCTGTTCTTCCTGATCACCTCTGCACTTGATTAATTGATTAATCTGGGGGTTTCCACTAAGCATTGAGAAATTAGCCCTCCTGAGTACTGCTTAGGAGCCTAACAGTGAAAATCTTTTGGTCTGGTATTGATTTATGGGGATGTGTATTTGTGTACCCGTAGAATATGTGCTGATATTTCCTACCTCCCACTCTATTGCTGTTGAACCAACCCATTCCCAATTAACTGAATTGCCAGACAGAATTACATAATGTTAAATTGCTTAACCCAGTCAACTGGCTTTAAAACCTTTTTTTTTTTTTGGCACCATAGCCTTTGTAATAATAATGTAGTGTGTGGTAAATTGTGAAAGAATACAAACCACTCCTTGGAATACAACATAAAGAGTTGTAAGCATGCTGAGGCTTTCATAGGTTTGATCATAACAGTATTCTGATTGAGCTCTATGCTATTTACCCTGTAGGAGTCATCATAACAGCACGCCCCCCAGATGGGGTGATGTCTCCAGTCAGCATCTTAAATGTTGTACTTTTCCCAGCACCATTTGTTCCCAGGAGCCCGAAGCACTAACAGGAAGAGGAAAAAAGACATAATTATATCTAAAGATAGAGATATCACAACTAGCAGCATTAACTTTTCATCATGTTTTGTTTTTTTCACTCCTGAACTAGTTGTGAAGAGAACATACATGTGGATGTGCAAATTTCAAAAATCACCTAAGTGACACAGGAATGCATAGTTTTATGTGTGTATATATATATATATATATACACACACACACACACACACACACACACACACAGGATGTAATTCAACCTTTATAAGGTTTCTTGAAAAAGTAATTCAGTCAAATTAAAGAGAAAAGGCAATGTAATAAAAACACTAGTTTGATCACTGTGGATAAAAATTTCAAATATTTCCTAAGTCCAATTTTGCAAATAACTACCTGGACACTTAGGACCCTTTGTGTCATTGAAAGTCCTATTCAGTGAATACATATAGTTACCTACAGTATTATTAGCAATCGAAATATTTTCCTTTCAAGTCACGTAAAAGGACAAAAGCAGGATTAATAAATTTGTGTGTGTGTATGATTTATACCTTTGTCCTCTCTTTGCTGGATATTGACCAATTTTTAATCCGTTTGAATAATATTCTTTGGAAACTGGGAAAGGAACTCAAAATTTTAAGGTTCCCATTTTGCCATTTCCCATATGTTGCTGACAGACAGTGCCTAATGTGGGAGCAAATGTACCTATACCAGAGGCAAGGTAACCTCCTACCTCCCAAAACCTGAGGGAGCAGAGAAACAAAGTCCTTGCCTACTGGATGAGGGGGAAGATAATAAACACTGACACACATCCCTATGATGGCTCCACCCAGTGTTCCCTCTGCAGACAGGGCTGGGATGTTCAGCTCACAGTCCCCAAGGATTGGGAAGAATGACAGTGAGCCTTCTTGTTGACACCATGACAATAAATGGTTGACACCATGACAACGAATGATAAGCGTGTTAGTTTACCATCCTCAGAAAACGATGAAGGGGACAGTGTGTTGAGGGGCAAGATTTAGGGTCTAGAGGGTGGGAATCTGCATCTTCACTCCCCTGCCCTGGGTTTGAGTGAGGGCAGGAGTGGAGGGGTGTGCTTAGTATTTCCTTTTCTTCCTCCTACTTCCCCACCTCCACCTATCATCTCAAACTGTTCAGTCGAGAAATGCAGAAATTCCAAATTCTATAATCTAGATCCCTGGATGCAGAGGACTAATTCTAATAAGGTTGGCTACAAAATCTAGGCTTTATTCACCACAGAAACATGACTTTCTGAAAATTCTGTCCAGGCTCAATACAGTTTATAAACTTCACACTAAATCTAGCAAAGCTTGCAAAGTCTTTCATCAGGGTTTACCATCCAGAGTTGGTTATGCAAACAGTTTTGTAAAACCTCATCTGGAACATCCCACAAACAAATCTGAACCACATGGAATCAAGGAGTCTGAGTGCTCTTTCTCTAGATCCAACTGAGCTCCTGGAGTATACCCACTGCTAGCGTAGCTTTCAGATTGTATAATCTGCTTCAGCGAAATCACTTGGGGCCAGAGAAGTTTACAGACATATCTGGCAGAATTTGTAAATTCTATCAGCTCAACAGCTAGAACTAAAGCCAGAATCCTCTAGCCAGAATCCTCTAGTACAGCCTGTAATGTTGGTAAGGTTCATCAGCAGAACAGCTCTAGTATAGTGGAAATATTAGTAGAGTGTTTAATTCAAATACTGTATTGTTTTCTGTTTAATTGAATAATATGTATAATCTTTATGTCATAACTATGATTACAGCAAAACAGTTTTACTATCCCTACTATCTTAAGAAAATATACCAACTGCTTCAATTTACAAATAATAGCTTTTAAAACTACTTTCTAAAAAACTAAGGAAATTCTCCCACTGCCAAATTAACTAATTTACAATTACAGTTGTAAATAACTATTAAATTAAAACTACATTACTACAATGTTGCAGTTATTTAAAAAAACAAAGTATTTGAAGTCTGGAAGTTCAAAGTTAAAGTTAATAAATATTTGAAAGTCAGGAATTTCACAGTTGTGGTTTCATGACCAACCCTGACTTTGACCAGACACTGATACCAACCTTCTACATTTCCACCAAGAACCCTCTTAATCAAAACCATTATACTGCTGAATCAATATACCACATTTACATTTATGAAACAGACCATAAACCTTTATCTAAATATAGTAATAAAATAAATGGTAAATACACGTAAATAAATAAATACACGTGAATTGAAACATTCCACATCTTTGTAATTCCCTGACATGTCTCACTTATCACATCAAGAATGGCTACACTGGGGATGAGGATACCAGGCCAGACATAAAGTTGTTTTACAAAACAACTGTACATTCTGTAGTGATCAAATGTGCTCACCTGCCTAACAACCACAACCCAAAACTCAGACGATGTTCTTCGAGCCACGTCAGGAAAACATGCTGATCCTGACTGCCATGATGAAGACGACCATGAAGGAATTGGCTGTGAGCTCCCCAAGTAGCCAGTTTCACCTCCCAAACTGAACCAACTTGCCTGGAATTTGGAGGGAGGCACCCAGGTTGCAGGAGGACAGAGTTTTAAGGAGGCACCAGGAAGTTAGTCTGTATGCTCATGCTATTTCCGCTCCTCCCTGGTCTCATGCATCCGGGCAGAGTTCCTCTGGTCAGCGTCCGCTGGCTCCCTTGACGCCTTCGAGGAGCAGTTGGCGCTGTCCGGGGTTCTCTGCTTGGTTTCCCTGTCCAGTTCCCCTCATTTAACCCTGTGACCTCACTCCTGTTCCTGTTCTATCTTTAGTTGTCCCCCGTACTTAATTGAGATCCCGGATGTTGTGGATTCTCCCCTTAGGCTGGGGGAGATCCTTAGTAGGATCCCAACAGGCTGGAATGCTAACTACACATTTGCAGCATATCTGTAAATAGCTGTCTTAATAAAGAGCCAGTTTAGTTTTTACAAGCATTGAGTCTTTTCATGTTGTTGCCCAGCATGTGGTATATTAAACATTAACTCGTCAATACTGTGGATGGCAGTGTCTGAAATGTGCTAACCATATGTGCCCCAAACCCAGCACTGAACAGTATGTGCTAATAGCAGGGGAGTACCCTCTGCCACCAATGTCATTCAGTTAAGCACTGCAGCATGTACCCATGCTAGGACAGGGCTTGCATTCTAGTGGTTTATGTTATTTTAATTTAATTAAGCTATTTATACTTTCAGCTGTATTTTAGTGAAGTTGTAAGTCTGATAAGTAGGCTTACATTAGCAATAAACAACTCTGTGTTAGGTATTTCCTAGCAGCTGATCACTGGTTGGTTAAAAACCCACAGCATCACACACTGGTGTCTCACCTCCTCCAACTGGTTATTAGGAACCTGGAAATACCCTTCCCTTCCCTGACAGCATTTATAGAATAAAGGCAATAATTCCTCACCTGCATTTTAGGAAGTTAAATCTCCACATACCTCTTCAACTGGAAAAACTAGCTAACTTTCCTCTGACATCTTAAGGTTCTACAGTGTTTAAAGATTCAGATTTAGGTTCCGGTTCATTCAAATATACTGGGACTGTTTCCATAAGGCCAAATCCTCATTGTTTTTAAACTCTTTCCTAACTCAGGCAAAACTGCTATTTAAGCTAATTAGAGTTTAGCCCAAGGACAATTCAGAATTTAGTCCATGGTTTGTGAATTGTTTAACTAGATATGCACAGTAGTTCTATGCTTAAACAACACTTACTTCCATATAAGAGCAGGCTGAAAATCTATGTTGCTTTTTAACTTTTAGGTTACTTTAATCCATACAGTATCGCAGTAAAAACAAGCCAAAAGAAATAATACTTTCTGATGCAATGAACACAACAACAACAACAACGAGACGTAAGCCAAAAAGTAATATATCAATCACCAACCATTGCTTTTAAGATGTTAACAGTCCCCAGCAGTGCTTTCACTTCTGCCCAACATTATCGATTTCTCAGAAATTACTGCAATTGGAAGGCTTCTGCTAGCAACCACAGAGCTTTGATTTCAGACTTTCTGAACATGCCTGAACAATTGCCTATGATTACACAATATTTTTTTTTTAGAAGAGGAGAAATGAAAAGGAAAAAAATATAGAACCTTTTACCTCTCCCCTTGGTATCCCCAAGCTAATGTCTTTCACAGCGGTGTTCCTCTTGCTGAAACCTCGGTAACATTTCCTGAGATTGTACAGTAGAAGGATATCATTCTGAGTTCTTCCACCAAAGAGCCTCTTTCGTTCCACTTGTACATCCTCATCTTCTGAAGGACTGACTGTGCTGCTGATGGAACAGTGACTCCTAAGAAGAAAAGATCACAATAAATGGCAAATTACACACTGTCATTTCATGGATAACTAAAAGGAGCAGTTTTCTGCTTATTAGAGATGGCAGGGAAAACAGCTTTTAGTTCTGCAAATATTTTTGAGATTTCAGGGGAAAAATTCAACCCAAATCAGAACAAAAAAGCTCAAAAATTTTAATGGAACTGAAATATATTTTCTTTTGAAGCCTGGGCTCCATTTACAGTTTGTTAACGCCAAGTCATTTCCATTTCAACATTTCAATTTTGGCAAATTAGCAAATTGACAAAAATTGTTTCTTTGGAATTTTTCAAGCAAGCTCTTTCAAGCATCTGCCTAGGGGAGCCACAGAAAAACTCTTCAGGTCTTTTCTATTAAAAGAAAGTTAAACTAAATTTCTGACATTGGCCTCCCCATGAAAAAGATCCTGCTGGAGAAGCCAGAAATGTGAGGTGGCTTTGCTAGAAACTTTGCAAGGAATTAGGCCAGCTTTGAAGAAAACACACATTGCCTGCCTTGCTCTGGGGTTCACACAAATAAGGAAAATGAATACTATATCACAGATGTTCCCGTCTTGAGCAAAAGCAGTTGAAGGTGAACAAAATGTGAGCATGAAGTGCACACTCCTTCTCTGGTGCAAAATGACAGTGCAAGGTGAAGGCTAAGGACCACAGAGATGACAGCCTCTAATCCTGGCATGTCCCAGCTCCCCTTCCCTCCATGTACAGCAGTATGTCAAGTTTAGTAGACTGCCATGGGCTCAGTGCCCTCTGTTGTTCTCTTTAATTCCACAGAGCAAGTCACAGAATGTAAAATGGAAAATACTGCTGCTTGAGGCATCAGTAATTCCCCACAATCTTACTCTGTCTAGGTGGTTTTGAAGAGCAGGGAACATGCAGCATATAGGTACCCTTTTGCTCTGTCCCACCATTCCTCCCTTGCAGACAAGGGTCTAGAGCAAGCTTTTGCAGAGAAGGCAGTCTTCAATGCAAGCAGGATCAAACTTCAGAAGCATAAGTTGTATTATATATTATTATATTATATTATATTATGTATTATAAGCATAAGTACAATTCACCATGTTATAAGATGGAACATATGGCAGGGTGCAGTTATTAATGCTAAAATGTTTCACAGAAAAGCCAAGCTTTCAGAAGCTTTTTGAAGGAGGAAGAGGAGGAGACTGCTTGTTCTCCAACATGATCTTTCAGTGCAATGGTACATGGGGAAAGAAGAACCCTGCAAGTGGACGTCAGAGATCGATAGTTTGTTACCAGCGCAGCTTTCCTGGAAATCCTGTCTCCTGGAGTAAAGGAATTAATATAAAAGAGAGAAAATCTAAATTATAATAATACTGGCAAAATTCCTTCTAGATGCTACACCAGAACTGCTATTAGAGCGAAGGAATTTCACAGAAACCTGCTCATGGTTTAAAAGTTAATCAAATAACTGAAAAAATTCTCCCATCTGGCTTTTTTGAATAACTTTTGAAGTTCTCTTTCCCACCCTATGTGACTAATAAAGATACAGAAATAGCAAGCCATAATGCATGGGCTCATTACAGCCACATGGAATAATGATCAGATTGTCTTATCTTCTAGTTTTCAGAAGGATTTAATCTTCCTCTGTCTTTGGGAAATTAGTCAATGTCCATGAAAGCAGAGTATAAATAATACACACCACACACCTTAGTTTCTGGAGCAGGTCCCAATGCAGCAGAATCCTCAGAAGGAGAATAACTGTGCCCTGCAGAGCCATTTCCACAAAGATCCAGCCCAGGAAATTCATCTCAAAAGGACTCACATAAGAATCGATTCCAACGCTGCTTGTCAGGTCAAACTTGATCTGATTGTAGGAAAGCTCTAGTAAACCCTGGCCCAAGCAGAATGGTGGGAAAACGATAAAGGCCCACTTGAGGATGTTGTAGATATTCTGCAAACTCTGTAAAGAAAGGAGTCAGTTGGGGTTGGGCAAAAGCAAGGCAGAGAAAATGTTGAATCTCTTAGAAATAGAAAATTAAGCAGACTTAAAGGCTATGAGCTTTATTTTTTTCTCACACCAGTTTGACACTGTTGCAACTCCATTTACTTCAGTGGAGTCTATTCTTATTTACACCAGTGCGAGAGAAGAATAAGGCCCTGGACCATTTCAAAATTTGAAACTTAAGTCCATATGCAATTCTAGCCCACAGATTATTTTGAATACAGATGGTCTCTTATTCTAAGTTTGTATGGTGCCCTAGTTCAATGGTTTTGGGTCCCTAGGTAGTGCCATAATATAAATAGTAATTGTTTCCACCTGGAACACTACCAACAGCAAAATGTTTACGGACCAAGTAGTATCTAGATTCTTATATGTAAACAAAATGTCTCTAGTTTTTCTTGTTAAGATTAAGAGTGAAAGTCATCGTAGCATGACAAGACGTATTCAGTGAATGCATGGTTAGCAGCAGTACCAGAACATATATACTACTTCAGCAATATATATATATATATATATCTTGCAACACATAAGCACAATGGAATGATCAGGGTCAGTTTAGTCACCATTCCTGTGCTCTTGCAGTTTTAAAATGTGAGTGCCATAAAAACCGAGCCACAACCTTAGTCCGAATTTGTCCTCAAATGTGTACCCAAACCCTGAGCCAAAATTTACTCCAGATCTGTATTCAAACATCACTTCCTCAGCATAGCCCATTTAGATATGTTCTGAAAACTATGGATTTCCATCTCCTTTCCTCAATTCACATGTACAATTCCCATTGAGATTAATATTAATGGGAGTTACATATATGCACTGAGGGAATGTATTATTATTCACACAATACACTATATCTCCTGTAAACAACTGCTTACCACTTATGTTAATATTATTCAAACAAATTTTGGAACACACATTATCTATTCAGTGGACCTGAACAGCTCCCATTATGTGCAAATTATGAATTAAAGGCCTGGAAAATATTACCGTTTCAATTAAAGCTGTTTTTGCATTATTAGAGTGCAATTCTTTTTTTTTTTAAACAAGTAAAACCAAAATGGGTTTATAAACTGTTGTGGGGAACAATAGCCTATAATGATTCAGGATAAAGAAAAAGTGAGATATTTCATTACAATTTAAACTGCAAGTGATTTGGCGTTGGAAAATACATTCCTATACACAACATTTATGGGAAGTGGTGCTGAGGGTTCATACTGACCTGTGCTTCGGAAATCGTGGCTAACAAATGAGGCAAGAGGGTCAACAGCATGGTACAAAGGCCAAACACAAAGTTTAAGGAGATGTAAGAAATGAAAGCTATGTCTGAACTTGAAAAGAATCTGGACATCAGATACATCCATGGTAAAGTTGCATATCTGAAACAAGTAAAAAAAGAATAAAACCACATCATAAGTAATTTATGGTTTTCTTCACCAGCTGACTCATGAGCTCAGTATCCTTTGTGTCACTGTAAAGAAATATAATGGCTACTCATTGATTTTATGATTTATAACTCCTTTCCAAATCCTTCAACCTTACTGGTGGAAACACTTACCTATCTGGCTCACCTGTATTTCCTGTATTTCACATACATATTTCACCTGTATTTCCAGAAATTTAACATACATATCTACTGCTATGTGAGGACCAGTTGTAACTCATTCTTTTCTGTTTGTTAACCTCATATATTTTCTTTCATGGCTCCAGGTAGCTCACCACCTTGATTTCTGAACAATTGCAAAACTAAGCCATTTTATACACTTCAGCTAAAATGAGATACAGTAAAAAGAAACTTGTTTAAGAGCAAACTTTGGTCACACAGCTGCCATCTGTTCTTATAGATTTTACCTCACAAAAATTATAGCATGCTGGAACTGGAACTAAGAACTGTGAAAACGATGTCCAAGCGATAGCTTATATCTGCTACCACCAGCACATTAGCACTCTGAATTATCTATTATGGACAAATGTTTAGCATAGTGGCTACCATTAAAACATCAACATTAACCCACAGTTCCCACATGGTAGTATCTGAGATATGGCAGCATAGGCCTGACTGCTAAAATATGAGTTATATTTAGGTGACTAAAGAAAGAATGGGCAGAGATATGTTGCCCAATCAGACCATTTGGTGCACAAAAGAGCAAAATGTCACCTTCTTGACAAACAAGAGAGAGATGTACCCACAGAACATTGCCCATAAGTGTAGTCCAGGGCAGTCACTTGAGCATAAACACTGTGCAAAGAACAGTATTTGGAGTGAAAAATGCAAAGCAGGACATGCTTACTAGAACTATCGGGCAGGACTGCATATACAACATGAGCATCTCACACACCAAAAATTAACTTATTCATGTCTTTTTGAAAAACAACAGTCTTATTGAAACACAAGTTATTCAGCTCACTCCAGGAGTCACTCGGTGAAATGCTATAAAACTGAGTGTTCTGCAGGACGTCAGATTAAATGAACAACAGATTTTAAGACCAAAGGAGACCATAGTATTTTGCACTTTTATGGCACCATCCTTGTGAGGATCTCAAAACACTTTACAAACTTCAGTGAATTAAACTTGCCAACTCCCCCTGTTAAGTTGTAGGTGCTATTATCCTCAATTTACAGGCACAGAGAGGTTAAGTGACTTGCTCAAGGTCTCCAAGGAAGTTTGTGGCAGAGTTTAAATTAGAACTTTTATTTCCAAGTTTCCAGTTCCATGCCTTACCCGTCTTTCCTCCCCTTTGTTCTGAAATCACTACTCCAAATTTTATTGAGTTAAACAAGTGCAAATACTCTATTGAAGACAATGGAGTTCAATGGCTTAAATGGAGTTACATCAGTATAAATGAGATGAGAATTTAACCTATAGGTGTTTTGCCTAAGAACCAAGGATATAAAAATGTAGCTCTAAAATTGTAGGGAGTTTTGGCAGATTGCATAAAGTCCATACCAGTCTCAGATTCTATTTTTCTACCTTCCCCTCCTACAAAAGTGAGTTTAAAGCACTCCATATATCATGAGAAACTTTGACTTGAGGACAGGTCATTTTGGACAAATGTGCATGAAGGGCAGTGCTGTACAAAATTTCTGCTACCAGCCAGAAAAAAAAAATAAGGACAGAGAAGCTTTGTCATGAATTCTGGATATTTTAAAAAATGTCAGTAACCCTGCTTGAATTAATACACCTGAATGACAAAAAATATTAAGCAGAGTGCTTTCAGTAATGTTAAGCTTCTGTCACATAACTAGGTCATTAAGGATTTTGCTCTTTATTTTAGGTTGGACAAAGCCTGAGAAAATGCCTTTTTAAGATCACAAACTGTTATTGAAAAATTTAAAGGGGAAAAAAATATGACACGGAATACACATATAAGGAAATTACATGAAACATTTATGGTGGTGGGGGCGAGAGGAAAGAGTCACAAAAGTACTTCACTGAATTGACTGTGTGTTTGGAGCCATGAAGGGGTGGTGTGTAAAGAAGACGTAGTACAAATAAATATATGCATTTGTATGTCACACAGCGTTTCTTGGGGTCTTGTTAAATTTATTGAACATTTGATTGGTACAGGACTTTTTAAGATTCATTGATACAGGGACTGATCCTGCACCACTGGCATCAATGGAAGTTACATCACTGACTTCAACTAGAGCTGGATCAGGCCCACACAGTACAAAAAGGTTTATCCTTAATGGTTTGAACTCCGTTACAAGCCAGCCACAGCTCTGCTTTTGTAAATGCTCCAGCTCTCTAATTAATAGTCACAAGTTCTGAAGTAACTTCAACCATCACTTGGCTAAAATAACGTTAGCACTAATACCTCTTAACAGCATCATACCGCATAGGCCTGATCCAAAACCTATTGAACTCAGTAAAAGTCATTCCACTAGCTTCAATGGACACTGAACGAGGCTTGTATACTTGTTTCAGGCCCATTGATGTGAGGAGAGAGGTTAGGATTTATGTAGCTCTCCATTCACATACTGTAGTCAACAGCAGGAATCAAAAAGGATTCAACATTTATATAGATGAGAAGACAGTTATGTTAGGTAAGATAAACATTTACAAGGGATATATCTCCCCATGCATAAACCAACCATCGACTGCTTGGGGTAATGAAGAAACCTCCTCTCTGGGCAGCATATTCCATAATTCTTTATCTTACACTTTCTTCTCAATCACCCTGCTGGAAACAGAGTATAGGTGTAGATGAACCATTGGTCTGATCCAGTATGGCGATTCCTATATACCTATAGGAGCTATTTCACCTGTAAAAAAATGGACTTGGGAAAATTAGCTGAAGCAGTCCTAGGTAAGTGCTTTCTCATCTCATAATATTTGTTGGAGGTATATCCTCAACCAGTCCGGAGCTCAAACTCAGCCAGCTTTCTCACACCAATGAATATAATAAAAGACAGTTTCAGCTCTTGGTGATATTCTGCAACCCAGTCACTGAAATTCAAGCCTGGCTACGCTACTATTTTTGGCACCTAGATGATTCCTTTCGTGAGAATAACACACAATCAATTTTTAACAGTAAAAGATTGTTGTACAGATTGAGTGTTTACTGGAGACATTTTTAGTACTACTCTCATTATGAGTGAGCAAATCTCCGTTCCTTTTCCCACACGATGCATTCAGCTTCATGCTGCAGCTTGTTCTCTCATTATCCACTGCCGCCCCATAATCGTCTGCAAAGGCAGAAAATCATGCACCCAGCAGCAGGTGCAAACCAAGCCTAAAGATTTCTGTTTGTAAGAAACAAGCCATTATTCTAGAGCAGCATCTCCAATCACATACCCAAAGAGGATCAGCAGGAGAGCTGTGGCTGCCAAGTTTTCTCGGAAAGTGAAGGCTGATAACTGAAAGGCAGCAATAACACTGATACACAGGCCGACTGGAACCAGGTAGAACAGCTAGAAAGAGAAGAAAAACAGAAACATTACAGGAAAGCATCTCAGAGTGGTCTTATCCAATGAACATGGAAGTATCTTTGCAATTGGTAGCAACTTTATTTTACATAGCGCACTAGAAATATGCAGGCAGTGGAGTTCTGCGATCTTGTACTCAGTAGTTCCACCACAGGGCAGCTGGAGTACTGTCTTGCTCAAAACCCCTGCGAAAATACCATCCAAATAGATACATTTGCCTTTGTGCCAATCCTACAATCCTAGCTGCCATCACTTGCTGTTAATTTAAGAAGCTAGCTCCTGCACATAGTAGATCCAGGTGGGACTGCTGCTCCAGTGCCCCCAAACGATATTGCAGGCATTCCAGTCTGGGCCGCCGCAGCACCACAAGCACCAGGGTTTCACTGACCAATCCAGCAACCACAGCAGAGCACTGAGAAGCAGTTTCAGCATGACTTTAATGAATGAGAACACATGCAGGTGAAGCATCCCCTAACATTTTTAACAAAAACTGACACTGCTTGCATTCACACACAGCAGTAACAGACACACTCGACAATAAAGAATCTAGCCTCCCCTTGATACATGCTCCTATCTGCCATTAACATAACAGTTAGCACAGGGCATGATAGCTGTCCTAATGATCAGGCACAGGGCAGAGTCTTCTCCTAGTTCTTGGGTTCTTACCCCAGTTCTACCAATGACCTGATGTGTGACCTTGGTAAGTCACATCACCTCTCCAGGCGGCTGAACTTGTTGATAGCCAATTTATATGCATTTTTTGTTGTGCCAACATGGATCCTTAACTTCAGAAACTCCCTCCCTGGTATTGCTTCCTCGGATGTATTTTTAGAGAGCAATCATATCTCCCCTCATTTGCATTGGGTAAGCCTAGAGACTTGAGTCTCCTCTTCTAAGGTAGGTTTTCCATTCCTCTGATCATCCTAGTAGCCCTTATCTGCATCTGCTCCAGTTTAAATTAATCTTTTTTAAACCCGGGAGACCAGAATTGCACACACTATTCCAGATGAGGTCTCACCAGTACCTTGTAAAATGACACTAACATTTCCCTCTCTCTACTGGAAATACCTCACTTGATGCCTCCTTTGCATTAGTCTTTTTTCACAGCTGCATCACACTGCCAGCTCATAGTCATCCTGTGATCCACCAATACACCCAGGGCTTTCTCCTCCTGTGTCACTTCAAATTGATAAGTCCCCAGCTTATAGAAGAATTCTTGTTGTTAGTCCCTTAGTGCATGACCTTGCACTTTGTACTATTAAATTTCATCCCATTTCTATTACTCATCCTGATCATCTTGTATGATATTCCAATCTTCCTCTGTATTGGCAATACCTCCCAACTCCATGTCATTCACAAAGTTTATTAGCACATTTCCATTTTTTGTGCCAAGGTCAGTAATAAAAATTGTCCCCAAGACCAATTCTTGAGGAACTCCACTCATAACCTCCCTCCAGCCTGATAGTTCATCTTGCAGTATGACTCGCTGTAGTCTCCCCTTTAATCAATTCCTTATCCTTTCAATTCTCATCTCAATCCTCATCTCATCTCAAACCTTATCCTTTCAATTCTCATATCACTTCTTCTCCAATTTAACTCAATTTCCCATCGGAAACTGTATCAAATGCCATATGAAATCCAGGTAGATTAGATACACTGCATTTCCTTATCCTTAAAATTATTTTATCCCAATAACTGTTTACCTCTATGTCCTTAACCACTTTTCCTTTCAAAATTGTTCCAAAACCTTGTATACAACTGAGATCAAACTAACAGGTCTGTAGTTTCCCAATTCACTTCCCCCCCACCCCACTTTCTTAAAAATAAGTACTATATTAGCATTTCTTCAGTCGGAGAGTACGACCCCCGAGTTTACAGATTCATTAAAAATCCTTGCTATTGGGCTTGCAATTTCATGTGCTAGTTGCTTTAATATTCATGGATGGAGATTATCCCCCGCCCCTCCCATTTAGTCCCAATAAGCAGTTTGAGTTTGACTTCTATCTTGGGTGGCGTAATTTCTACTTCCAAAAACTCACTCCAATTATTCACATTGCCACTACCCCTAAACTCATTACCCTTATTAAAAACTGTGGCAAAGTATTTAAGTGTTGGACCATGCATAGATTATCTTTAATCTCCACCCCAGCCTTCGTGTTTAGTGGCCCCACTTCTTTCTTTGTTTTCTTTTTACTTATATGGCTATAGAACCTTTTACTATTGGTTTTAATTTCCTTTACAAGGACCGACTCTGCTTGGTTTTCCACAATTCTCACTTTATCCCTACACTCTCTGACCTCCAGGAGATAGCTTTCCTTGCTGATCCTTCCCATCTTCCATTCCTTGTAGGGTTTCTGCTTTCTCTTTATCACCTGTTTGAGGTGCTTGCTCATCCAGCTTGGTCTGCAACCCTTCCCACTATTTTTTCCCAATAGCTTTGAAGATTTCAGATATTTTAATTCTAAGTTGTAGAAACTAACTCCATGCCTCCTTCACATTCAGAGCCTTACATTCTTCAGTCCAGTCCAGTCCCTTCTTAATACGTTTTCTACAACACCTGGCACAATGGGGCTCTGATCTTAGTTGGGACCTCTAGGTGCTACTATTACAGATAATGATTAACAACAGCAGCCTCTCTTTTTATTGAGGGAATGATATCAGAGTTCTCATTTTTAAAAAGGACATTCAAACTGAGGAACAATATGAAACATCAGACTCATCCCATAGGACACTGACTGATTAGTTCCCAACTAATTTAACACCTTGGAGACTGTCATTTTCTAAGATTTAAGAGGAGGACAATGGAGCCAGATGTGAGGAAGTGGATGTGGTATTTTCATCCTGCTTGCAGTGCACATGTTATTCAAGCAGCCGATCAATTTTTAGCCCCTGTGAAATGACCACACACTATGTTTACGTTGGCATTAGGGCTGGAGAATTGTATAAGTAAGTTTGGGTGAATGTTTCCATTAATACTACTTGTTTTCAGTTGCTCATAACTTTCAGAAATTTTCACCTATTGGTTTGAAAATTTCCCAGCCTGGTAACTGCCCAAAAGTGAATTAAGGAGAAACACACGCACACACGCCCTACCCGCCCCCAGCTCACACACCTATTATAAACAGTTTCATGCAACAGTGTTCTACATATGCAATTTTCAGCTATGCAGGGACCCTAAAATACTTCAGTGTGAACACTGAGTGGAACAAGGTGTTGTTTAAAGAGCTCCAGTCCATGGATTTTTTTCACTAGGGATTTTCAGAATAAAAATTACATTAAGTAGATGTGATGGTTTTGCAGGTAAGGATTGAAACATCCTTGTCAATCTTAAGGTTGCACATGCAATCTTAAATTTTGCCCTCTTTTTGTTTATGCTTTATGACACAACATTAATTTAGATTGGGCCCAGAGCAACACAACTTCTCATAATATTTTTTACAGATTATATTTTTCTTATTATTGAAGATATTAATGGAAATATTAATTCAATCAATCAACATATTAAGAACAGCCAGATTATCATGATAATAAATCAAATATTAAAATTTATCACAAATCTAAGGAAGATTATCTAATTAATGACATATGACATGATCTGAAACTCTTAAAAAGTCTGGGAAGAATCTATGCTTGACTTTTCATATATTCATGCATTCAGAATCTCTAACTTACCTGCAGTATGGTTAGCATTTAAGCAGTCCCTGTTCTTTCCCAGCCCAGGATACATCATCCAGAATATGTGACAACATTTTGAAAGCAATGGACTGGCAAAACTATCAAGGAGCTGACTTTTCTGCACAACCAAGCACAAGGAGAAGCCGTGCCCTCCCTATGAGGGAATAAGCTCTCAGTCAAGCACCCTTATTTGAAATGAGAGCAAAGGGAATACAGAAATTTACTGGCTAACTAATGGCTTTTTGTGCTCTCTTATTTCAAGTATGTGTTTTTTGTTCTCTTATTTCAAGTTTGCTCAAGTGTGAAAGTCCCATTTTAGAACACGGCTGGGTGAAGCTCCAGTGTTTCAGATTCAGATTAGTTTGAGTGAGAACCACAAATGTTCTAAAAATCTGTCCCCCAAGAATAACTTGGCGTGCTTAGTGCTTTCAATTGCCCTGTGCTAGACCTGGATTGCATTATGAGTCCTTCCTTCCCTGAACTAACAAGGATAAGGAGTACTGCAGAAGTATGCTCCTCCCTTGTCATACAGATTGGTTGGAGCGCTTTGAGGTGAAGCTGCTGGATAATCGAATTGGCATCAATTGGTTCCAGAGGCAGCAGAACCCAGTCTCACAAGCAAGAAAACGTCTCCTCCTTAGGAAAAAAACCACTAAAATAATTAAACAGAGTACCTATATATACACAGTGATTTTACTGAGCTTTTCTGGGAGGAGGGAATTCATCTTCAGCATGCCAGCGTCTCTGCTTTGGTTCTGAATAGGTCAGTGCTGCACGGGCTGTTTGTGGATGGATTACAGAATCCATTATTATATAGCTCCATGGGCCAACCATACACAGGGGACACAAAATATCAGTGAATGTGAATAGGTTTCACTGCAGACTGGCTGCAAGCCGGAATGGTGAATTCTATTCTCTCACCCCTGATTAGCTCCCTGCGCAAAGGCTAATTTCTCACACTTTGAGAGTGGAGCCATGAATTCCAGCCACAGTGATGATTTAAATCCTACTTTCCAAAAGTCATTTCCTACTCATACATGTGTCTTTGCACTTGGTAAGTAAGGAACTGATTGGGAGAGATTGAGAAAACAATAATGTTCTTGATATTTTCAAAGGATGGAAAGATTTTCATATTTTTCTGTGCACTGACTGCAGATAAAGAATGTTAGTTTGTAGGAGACTGAATTAATGTTGCTAATAATCTAACCTAGCTGCACGAGCACAGAAATGTTTAGTGGAACTCTGTTTGCAAGATAGAGATTTTATTTGTATGCCTGCATTTAAGTTAGGAAGTTCTCTACATATAAATCCATATATTCTATTATTTACTATATATATCACAAGTCAACTTCAGAAAACTGAGAACACAGTCCCTGTCCGGTGGAGTTTTATATTAGAGTGGAAAAGCACGAATGGGTATAATACAGTGTGCAAATATACAGAATGGATGTCTTAACATGTAACAATTAAACAGGGTGTTACCCTAAACATTTCTCACAACAGAATTCTACTGTATTAAAAATGAATTTTATTATGAACACAACTCCTCCACTAGTCTGAGTCCACCCAAAACAACCCATTAAGAAATATACCTAGAGCCATGCAGGGACATGTGTTGCCTTACACAGTACGTACCATATCATACAGGAAGTTAGCAAGCCAATAGGTCTTGTAGCCAAGTCCAGAGATGTGCTGCAGGCGTTTTGTACCAGACACTCGGTCTTTCACTACTGAGTTTCCAATGGATGCCATAAGAATAGAGAAACCCAACATGATACACAGCGCCACTCCACACTGACGAACATTCTCCATTCTGAGGTTCAAAACAAAATGGTACTATTAAAACAAAGGCAGGCAAATATTTTCAAGTCCCATTTATTACCAAAACAATTGCTACTTATCTTGATAAATATGAGATTAGTGATATTATGTACACACAAACACATCCGCAAGACAAGTATAGATATAGAGATGTTATTATCTCTTAGTAAATATTAACCTTTTTAGTCCTTTTCTTTTTGTATACTTGATTCATTTATATCTTAACTTTTCTTCAGAATCCTTAGGATATTAACAAAGAGTATGTTGAATTCTAAGGCCCAGAACACTGGTCCTTGACCGATGAGTAACCCTACTCAGGAATTATGTGCTGTATCTAATCATCCATGGCATCTCTATGTTAATAAAACTCTAGATAATCTGAGAAACAATCCCCTTAACATACATACATATACGTAAAATGCTTACATAAACATATATAAACCTGAAAAACTGATGAGAGATTATTGTTGTATCAGATGTTTCCTTTAGAGAATCAAGAGAGAAGAATGATTATGGGGGAATAAAGACCCCACTGAAAGATATTATCCTCAAATAGCTGAAGTTGCGTAACTTAGATCGATCCCGCCCCCCAGTGTAGACCAGGTCTCTCACACCCTTGTACCATACACTGGCAGTGGAAATGCACAGCTAAATGGACTTGTGCATAGCAAAATTACTGCATAAAATATACATGCGTTTTAATCTGCAACATTCATTATTTGGCTACAGCGGTTTTTCTTTTGATTTTATATACAGCTTACTTACATTTTGTCCTCATCTAGTAAGGCTCCTCCATATGGATGGCTATAGAGCGTGATTCCTATGAAGGGAAATTAAAAAAAAATCCCACATCAATGCTACAAGCTCTAGAATTAACAGACCCTGAAATTTGTATTAAAAATTATCTTGGAGATACTTATAAAATGTGTCAAAGTTCCTTTGTGATTTTCAGGTTCCAAAGTTGTTTCAGAACTTGTTTTGTGAACAGAGTGCAGAGGTAGCAGAGTTTATGATAATGAGTGATAGAAGAAGAAAGAGCAACAGAGAGGAATAGAGAATGATGCAAAATGAAAAGGGAGAGGAAACAAAAGAAAGATTACTTTATTTTAAATACTCTCACTTTCGTAGGTAGGCATTACTTAATAGCTCAAAAGTGCCATTAACATGGAGGATTGGTGTTAGCAGCTCCATAGTTAAGTCTCCAACTGTGCAAACTGACCATATGCTGTGAAATTCTGAGCCAATCTGATCTAGACAATGGAATTGATGACGCTCAGGACTCAAGTGTTGACATCTTGCAGGATCAGGGATTAAGGCTACAAATTGGCCCTTTTATTTCTGAATTCCAATTATACAAGGATGTTATATTTGGCAAATAAATCATACACAGACCTAATATTACTAACTAATGATGGATGGAGTTTACTTCTCTGTACGGGTTTGATCCTGAAAGGCGTTTGAGAGACATTGTCAAATTAGAGATTATCCTCTTTAGAAACATTGTTGATTTCACAGGAGTTATGTATGGGGGAAAATGTAGACCAGTATCCTACATTAACCTTTATCTGATTGTATTATTTTTATTTTTTTAGTATTTTATTTTTTAAAATCACCTATTTTTCAATGTTTATGTCAAAAACTGAAGGCAGCTTTCAGTGTCAGACAATTCTCATTCTGCTCTTTTTGTTGAAGTGGGAGTGGGGGTATTTTCCTCTTGGAGGAAATCCACATTTTGCTCAGGATGAGAGTTTTATTATTTTCATGCACAATTTAAAAAAAGCTTCCACATCAACTATTAATTGGACTTGCTGTCTTTACATTTATATAATAATATAATTATATTATTATATAAACGTAATAAATCCACTTCTCTGTTCTACAAGGCAATAATCTGATTCCTCAGTGGCTGAATTTGAGACTGAAGGAACTGGGTTATTGCCAAGTAAAACAGAGGCACTGTGATGTAATAAAATATAATGATATCGTTAAATAATAATAATAGTTTTAGTTATTTTATTTGTCCATTTTCTGGGATGTTCACAAACGGAGATGTTGCATCCTTCATTTATTTTATGTCTCCATATCCGTTGGCAGATGAGGCCATTTAGAAGAACACTCATGAAAGTTGATGATAACCTGGAGCTGGTCAATTTCATTCCCATTTCTCTCATCCATTCACAGAATCTTGTCATTGGCCTTAGATACTAACCTGTTTCCCCACCCTCCTAACTCCTGATATATCCCTTTCCCTGCAGAAGCCCCCTCCAAATCTAGGGATCACTCACAACAGTGAAAAAGGGGAACCCTAATATGCAATTCAAGAACCTGATGGTTGCTGATCTCCTGCTCTGTCCTGCTGAATATCTTCTAAGTACTCAGCCACCTTATAACACTCTGTCTTTTCTGACCTGCCCTGACATTTCACTCCTCTGCAGTACCTGCCCCCTTCATGTCTCTCAGTATTAGGATAAAAATGAAACCAAAAGCAAGGGGAGCAGGGTAAATAGTACAAACAGATTAGGGAGGAGAGGTAGCTGTCAGCTAGAGGGAAACCAGACAAGCTGCAGTCAGCCCCTTCAAACCAGCCCCTTCTTTTGTCTACAGGTTGTCCCTCCTTCTTGGTTCAGAACCCACTGCTGCCCTCCCCAGGACTGTTCAGCACTGGCCAGTCCTGATGGATTAACACCATTCAGAGTTTGCCAGTGTCATATGGATTCATGTTAGCTGTCTTGCATTTGGATTGGGGAAGTGAGTCCAATTGTATTATATATCATTAGTGGGTTTGTTTCACAGAAGAGAGATAATGGGGTTATTCTATGGTAATTTTTGTACTTTATGTATTCTCTTTTCATGATTAGTTATGAAGGTTGTTACTGAAATCTAAATGTAATGATTGATATTTTACCAGTGTTTAAGTCACACCTGTGGGTTTTCTATGACCCTGATTTCTTTTGTAGAAAATGGTTCTGTGGCTGAAGTACCAAAATAAAAGAAAATGAAAGGCTTGAAAATGTAAGATTTCCTATTAAAAAGTAAAATGCTTCATTTGGTTGGCTGAGAATATTGCTAGTATGATATGTTTGTGTTGGCTTTTGCATACAGCCAGGTTGTAGAAAACTAGTAAATAATAAAGTCATTACACTTCAGGGTTGAGAATTTACTAGGGTCTGGGACGGTGGCTCTGCTGAGCTGGCAGAGAAGTGAGAGCTCTGTAAAAAGAAAGGATAGTCAGATCTGTAGCCCTTTGATCTCTAAGCTCTCCCTAACACGGACACCACCATTTGAAGATTCCTCGTTGCTGGCTGAATCAACAGGTGCCTGATTGGGGCAGGTTTAAAAGCAGTTTGGCACCACTCTGATGGCACAATCAACCTCATCCAACGTTAGGATCTGCCCCTTTGTTTTAACAAGGAGAGAAATGTTCTTTCCAAAACCCAATCCTCCTTAGAGCCCTGCAGGATGCCAGTTATATGAACTGACCACAACTGTTTAGGGTCCAACTGCATGCCCAAGATAAACCTAAACATTATTCTGATAATAAGCACAATCAGCCCCTACATTATTGTCCTATCCCCTGAATGCCTTTGTTCCTCAGCTTCAAACCAATAACAATTAAAACAGGTGTCAGGGTTCCCTCCCCACTCTTAACTCTCAGGTACAGATGTGGGGACCTGCATGAAAGACCCCCAACGTTTATTTCTACCAGCGTAGGTTAAAACTTCCCCAAGGCATAAACTCTTTGCCCTTGGAGGGTATGCTGCCACCACCAAGTGATTTAACAAAGAATCAGGGAAAGGACCACTTGGAGTTCCTATTCCCCCAAAATATCATCCCAAGCCCTTACACCACCTTTCCTGGGGAGGCTTGAGAATAATATCCTAACTCTTTGGTTAGTGATAACAGAGCCAAACCCCTGGGTCTTAGGACAATAGAGAAACCAGTCAGGCTCTTAAAAGAAACAGAACTTCATTAGAAAGAAAAAAGGTAAAAGAAGCACCTCTCTAAAATTAGAAGGGAAGCTAATCTCACAAGGCAATCAGATTTAAAAACACAGAGGATTTCCCCCTGGGCAAAAACTTTAAAGTTACAAGAAGAAAACCAGGAATACACCTTCCTCTCAGCACAGAGAAAATCACAAGCCAAAACAGAAGTAAACTAACTCATTTCCTTGCTAGTACTTACTAATTCTAATGGAGTTGGATTGCTTGCTTTCTTGATCTCTCTCCCGCAAGCACACAGAACAGACAGAGAAAACCTCCCTCCCCACCCCGCCCCAGATTTGAAAGTATTTTGTCCCCTTATTGGTCCTTTTGGTCAGGTGCCAGCCAGGTTACCTGAGCTTCTTAAGCCTTCACAGGTAAAAGTATTTTGTGCCTCTGGCCAGGGGGGATTTTATAGTACTGTATACAGGAAGGTTGTTACCCTTCCCTTTAGATTTATGACAACAGGAAAGTCATCTTGGAATCAAAAACTTGAACAGCGGAAGTTTAAACCAAGTATAATTCTGAGACTACTAAACACTCAAAGTTGCACATCTCTGGCCAAAGCTTGTTATTAAAAGAAGAATCAAAACAATAATGTTTTGATTCATCACCAACAGACATGTGTGCTGTTTGTGGGAGGTTTTTCTGTCATTTGTCCAGAAGGGCTGTGGCATAAATATAAAGGGAAAGGTAACAACCTTCCTGCATACAGTACTATAAAATCCCTCCTGGCCAGAGGCACAAAATCCTTTTACCTGTAAAGGGTTAAGAAGTTCAGGTAACCTGGCTGGCACCTGACCAAAAAGGGGACAAGATACTTTCAAATCTGAGGGGGCGGTAAGGTTTTGGTCTGTCTGTTCTGAGTGCTTGCCAGACACAGATCAAGGAAGCAAACAATCCAACTCCATTAGAATCAGTAAGTTCTACCAAGGGAATGCGTTAGCTTGTTTTTGTTTTGGCTTGTGATTTTCTCTGTGCTAAGAGGAAGGTGTATTCCTGGTTTTTCTTTTTGTAACTTTAACATTTGGCCCAGAGGGAAATCCTCTGTGTTTTTGAATCTTTTTTTACCCTGTAAAGTTATTTTCCATTCTGATTTTACAGAGGTGATTTTTACTTTTTTTTTTTTTAAATAAAATCCTTCTTTTAAGAACCTGACTGATTTTTCTATTGTCCAAGACCCAGGGGTTTGGGTCTGTGATCACTTTGTAATCCATTGGTTAGGATATTATTCTCAAGCCTCCCCAGGAAAGAGGGTGTAAGAGGCTTGGGGGGATACTTTGGGGGAATAGGAACTCCAGGTGGTCCTTTCCCTGTTTCTTTGTTAAATCACTTGGTGGTGGCAGTGTACCGTCCAAGGGCAAAGAGTTTGTGCCTTGGGGAAGTTTTAACCTAAGCTGGTAGAAATAAGCTTAGGGGGTCTTTCATGCAGGTCCCCACATCTGTACCCTAGAGTTCAGAGTGGGGAGGGAACCCTGACAGGCTGTGTAAAGCTTTACATTTTTTTTTAAATTTTATGCCATTAATGTTTTTAAAAGCAATAGTTGTAATTTGTCTGAAGCAGAAACAGGCATATCAGAGACATTTTAGCAAAACTTTCTTTACAACAACCTTTCCTTTACTTAAAAAGGAGTGCAGGAGCTTATTCCTCAGAAAAGTTTTTCAAACTTTTACACAGATGGATGTATATTACAACTGAGATTGTATTTACTCCTTTCTTTTGGAATCCTGGGGGACACAGATAAATCTCCTAGTGGATTAGAAATGGGTAAACCATTTGGATAAAATAAGAATTGAACTAAACCGTCACCAAAAACTCAAGCTGAACCCAGCCTACTTAGACATTTGAAAAATGTCTGTTAAATTTGCCAGAAGCTGGGAATGAGCAACAGAGGATGGATCACTTGATGATTACCTGTTCTGTTCATTCCCCCTGGGGCATCTGGCATTGGTCACTGTCAGAAGACAGGATACTGGGCTAGATGGACCTTTGGTCTGACCCAGTATGGCAGTTCTTATGTATGTATATTCTTTCAGTACCCCCATAAGCTCATTTTTCATGAATACCTTCGTCTGAGCTTTCTGTTTCTAACCAATGCCATTTATACCAGTCGCAAAACTTCCATAGACTTCAAAGACACAAAAAGCAGCAGGTTCCAAAGAGAAGAAAACCTGTGACCTCACCCCTTGATTTTAGAGTCCTAGAAATCTCAGTTTTTTTATTTTTTTTAAGGTGAGTGTCTAATCCTTCTCCTGGAAAAGCTAAGATCTGATCCTGCAGAGTGCTTAAGCACATGCATGAGTTTAAGCATGTGAATAATCCCATTAAATTCAAGGGAACTACTCATGTGCTTGAAATTAAGCATGTACTTACGTGCTCTGCAGGATCAGGACACGAGACTGTAAACGGATGTATACTCATTGCTAGGGTAGAAAGTTTACCACTGACAGACTTCAGAAGTCACAAATTATTCATGGTATCCTTGAAGACATGTGGGACTGGCCTTTGGTTATAATAGAATTTGCTAAAATGGATCCTCCCTTCTGGCGGGAACATGAGACCAATTGGCAGCTGTTGGAGGTGGTGCTGTCAGCACTGCCTTTAATAACACTACAGCTACTACAGGTTCCCTCTCCGCTGCTGGCCAGCTCTCTGCAGGTAGCCGATTCCTCTATTGAGCAGCTAGAGTGGCCTGTGGCCTCAATAAGGAATAACTCAGTACTGTGAGAGGCGAAATGGTCTAATGGACCAAGCACAGATCTGAAAGCAAGAGACTCCTACTTTCCCAACTACGATTTGACAATGACTCTGAGTGTGATTTTAATCAAGTCTATACAGACAAAATTTTCAACAATGCCCATTAATTTTGGGTACCTAGGCCCGATCTTTGGAATTGCTTAATACTGACAACTCCAAATTACGTCAATGGGAGTTGAGAGTTCTCGGTACCTCTGAAAATCAGTCCTCAGGTGTCTCAAATTGGGCACCCAAAATTTGTGGACACTTCTGAAAATGAAGACCTTATATTCTGTCTGAATTTCCCCAACTGTAACATGACGACAATATTTCCTTCTCAGAGGGATTATGATGATTAAATTATATTTAAATTCACCAGAATGCCCACAAAAATCCTAGTGGTACCAAGACCCACTCACTCAGCTTATTCAGATAATTGTCCCTTAAAATGTTTTCTGTATTTTGGATATAGGTCTGGATGGGTGGGCTCTACTTCTTCTGCAGCTGGAAGCAAGTTATAGCATGAATACTACCCATTCCACTTCTTATTTAAAAGGAGGTAACTAAAGAATCACTTTGCTTATCTTCCCCACAAACCCAAGATTGACCCTGGGCACAGGAGTCACTCATCTTTTGAGGGAGGAGAGACAAAAACTGATTTTGCAGATCTACCCTGTAGAGAACTTGGAAGATAGCTGTATTATTTGTATGACTATTGTGTATGCCTCAATTTACCTGCTCATGTTTATGATACTGGCTACATGGTCTCAAAGAGTTAACCTTGGCTTGTGCTCTCAACAGAGGGGGGCTGGAAAATGGACAATGAATAATGGACATCAGATAAACTTTAATGCCTGGTTCTCAAAAAGATAACTGAGGCGCCAATTCCTCTGAAGTCTCACTTTTGCTAGGCTCTGGCTAGCAAAGCTATTGATAGGGGAAGACACTGGCAGGAAAGCAGAGGTGAAGACCTTTGGTTCTGATAAATGTAGCCCTGAAAAAAACATTGGGGGTGAGGAGAGTGAAGACTCTCTGAGAGACTGCTAGAGATCCTCTCTGTCATCCCAGCTCCCTGAATGGATGCATGGGACAAATGGGACCTACCTAAACTTGTAAGGAGAGAGTGAGGGGGTAAGGCAAGATCGATTCAGGTAGATTGTTTATTGTCTAAAGATCTGTTTCTCTGAATGCCTTGATTCTGAACAAACAATTATTTGCTTTATGAAACCTGCTTGGTCACTGTAATTACCAATTGATAGAGGTCCTGAAGAGGAGTACCTGGTACAGGGGTCAAATCCAATCAGACCCACTGAGGCATTCACAGTTGATAACCAGGATAGCTGCAGCTCAGCACTTGGTCTCAGAGAGGCAGCTGTGGGGTCCCACCCTCAGATGTGAAAGTAGTGAGACCTATCACCTGGGTGGGAGATGCACTCCAAGATGCCACACAGGGGTCTGAGATGCAGCTAGCCTGGTAACTGTTACATCTCAAAAGTGCTAAGGCTTGCTCCCCAGAGCTAGAGCCAGACTCTCAGCTGGTGTAAATTTGCATAGTTGTGCCAACTTATACCTGCTGAAAACCTGACCAACAGATTATACAGAGGAAAATCATCCACACTTACAATAATTTTCTGAACCAAATCAAACAATATGAAATTAGTGAAACATGCAAAACAGTACTAGAGAGGAAATGGCATCAAACATTTTACTGCAAAAGGACAAAAGTTCTTCAGTGACAATCTCAACACACTCAAAAATACTTTCCCTTCTGAATGCACAAAGGCCTGTATTTATTGAATGCAGCAAGCAAGCCAGAGAAAACACTAACAAAAGTGTAAAATGACTAAGCCACTACTAGACAAGGATCGGCAGAGGCTAAGTTAGGTCCCATACAAGGAATTATATCATAAGACCACACAATACACACAGATAAAAGAAAATGGGACAACTGCCAGGTAACAAAAATCTGTGGGGAATAAGATGTGCCTTAGACAGTTGCATTACACAAAATTTACTGAAAAAGCAAACGAGTGAAAGAGCTACCCTTTACTTGTTAAGTCGTAGTACTGAAAATAAAATGAGCAATCCACAAGGAAGGACATAGTTACAAAATGTAACCAAGCCTCCTTAAAAATAGAACTACTGGAGTAACTACCTTCTATTTCCAAAGTGTCCATAAGCAGAATGCAGATTAAACAAAGAAACAGATTTTTTTTTAAATGAACACAAATAATTGGAGTTGAATCTCTGGTCTTGGTCAATTGTCTTTACACAATATCCGTCATTGTCATACTTAGTTCAGAGCAGTGCTGCAAGTTCCTCTTTCCAGAGTACTAAATATTGTTCTTAATTAGTAATTAGTTGGGAAAAAAAGTTCCATATAATCTAAATTGAAAAAGAAAAAATAGAGCTAAAAATGTCATACTATATTAAAATGAGCAAATGCAGTTTGGTATATCAATAAATATTTCATGTATTTCTTTAAAAAAAAAGTTACTTTTCTAATTTACCAACTCCTAAAATTCTCATGTCTAATCACCAGGGCCCTCTTACTTTACATATATATTTGTCCTGACACAGCTGTTAGTGGGAGATGGAATGTACATATTGGTTGCTTTCTTGCCTTTATGTGCCTTTTTTATTGTGTAGACTTGCTATGATGGCTTTTGTTAAACTGAAAACCAAGCACATAATTTTTAAGATCGTAAAGCCCTTTCTTCAAGTTTGAGTCATAACTCAAATCAAGGAATGTAAATGATTGATAAAATAAGGAGGTTCAAAATAATAAAGCCTCTGTTTAATGGATATGTGTCGTGTTTTATTTGGGGATTTTTATGGAATGTACTTGGAAGACTTGAATGAACAGTCTTTAGGGCAAGTTTTTCAAAATTGGTATTCACCAGGGAAAACATGTCATGCCACATTGACTAAAGTGATTCATTCACCTCTAGTCCTTTCTGCTTCTTTTCATAAATTTCTTAATTTAAAATGGATTGTTTCACACCTGAAGAATACCACTCTACCCCGTTGATTTACTGCACCAGAATTTTTCCAGTGGCTCCAAAATATCTTCCTTAGAAACTTCAGTGTCTGTCAAGATCACAGACTGATCTCCAATAAAAAGTGTCTTTTGAATAGAGGTATTCACATTTTTTACAGTGAGGATTTAGGGCAGGGTTTTTAAAAGCATATAAGTAACTTTGGCACACAAGTAACATTGAAGTCAATGAGACTTGTACTCCCAAGACATTTAGTTGTTTCTGAAAATGCCAACCTAAGGCTCTAATTCTGCAAGCTCATGTCAATATCCACCGAAGTCAATGGGACTGTATATGGGCACAGGAATTTGTCTACATAGAACCAATACCAGGACTGAACCTCTATGAGAAAACATCATGTAACTAATCCCTGAGACCATACTTCAGCATCTTCTTTAGAATTGCCAGCATCTTCTTACAGCATTGTAACTTCTAAAACTAATTGCAGGTTTCTGCTGTTACTGATCTACAAGTATCTCCGCCCAAACTTGGCTAATGGCAGTGGCTATCAACAAAGTGAGAAAGGCCTGGCCACTAATCAGCCGGATGAGAAAGAAATGTGATGTTTCTGCTGTGCTGCAAAGCAAACCTCTTTTCTATGGGTCCGATGCAAAGCCCACTGTAGTCAGACAGACAGACTAGCTCTATGGCCCCCATCCTCTAAATAACAATCTTCGAACATGGACTCTGATACCCACGCAGATTCCAATGGATCAGGATCTTTGTGTCCCAGTCACAGAGGTAACTGAATTGAATATTAGGAAAACTGAACACCATGAAGGTTAGACTTATTGAGATACAGTAACTTGAGAATGGGAACCACTACTTTATTGTTGAGATACCAGTTCTGAGAAAAAAACAACATTGTTTTCTTAGTTTATTTTTAGAAATTTTTTGAAATTTCCTTTGCTTCCTTCCCTCTGGGGCTTTTTCTGTACAGATACATTTTTTGAGGAAAATGTTCTTTATATCTGGTATCTATTCTTCAGTGAAAGACTGTAAAGTTTATATAGTTTCGGAACAAAAACAGAATTTAGTCATTGTTACTAGCCCTGGTAGCCTCAATGCTGATAGGGAACAGGTGTGATGCTATGATAGTTTTGTCTCTTGCTTTCTTTGTGTTTGCTTTGCTAAATGGACTGTATTGTCAAAAGTGTATGGTGGGAGATGCAGTGTTTCTGGAGAGTACCTCCCCTAGAAAGCAGCATCAGGAATTCCTGAACTATCTGCCAGTACTTGTTACTATTAGGTTAGTTGTTTCCTACAATCAGAAGTGAGGAAAATCATGCTCCTTTGGCTAACAATACTTGTATATTATGAGGCTGCTTTCCCGAAATGAAGAGGCGGGGGGCAGGGGGAAACAAACTTCATTATATAACAGAATTTGAAATTCTTTCAGCAAACAATTGATGAGAGAGACTGAATGGATCAGAAATTGGTAAGGCACAGAATCGTTCACCTCTAGGCCCATGTCACAGGGTGCCTGCCCCTTTTAGGGGTGATGCATCTAGCCCAATCAATAATACACTTAGCTCGCCTCCCCAGGAAGGAGGAGAAAATAAGCACAGTCACATGACAGGCAGGTCATGTGGCTAAAAAAATAACCAACCCAGTTCTTCTGGGGTGAAGATAAAAACAGAAGCCTCTGCAACATTAAAGGGGTAGAGAGAGGGCAGACAGCCTGGAGAGGAGCATGGCAGGGGGAATTGGAAGCCTAGGGAGGACAGATTTGGGCCTGAAGGTTCAAAGGAGACCAGATTGTTTAAAGACCTCAAGAAGGGGGAATGTCACTTTGAGTACTCTCGGCTTTGAATTATTTACTGAGCTCAGGGTAACTGCAATTCCACATGGTGCCAAGAGGGAGTATGGTTGGGGTCAGCACCCTGTCAGCCCACTAGCTCAAAACTGATCTAGGACTACTAGTAAGTGAGAGAATGCTGTGGCCATTTCAGAATTCAGTAGACTATGCTGTATGAACTGGAAGACTCAGTACTGTTCCAAGGGTACGCATCATAACACCTGATATGAGATTTAGCTCTAACTGAAATCCTGGCCAGCAAGCTTAGGAAAAACCACTGAGTGGAAATAAAGACCGGCCCCTCTTATGCCTGTGAATGACTCCCTCACACTGAGAAGTGGTTCCTCCAGGTCAGGGCTGAGAAACACTGGCTGTCCAATGTACTACTGTCAGTGTTACAACTGTTCTGCACATACTGGAACTTCAGTTTCTCCTCCTATCAATATAGTGCTGCACCTTTCAGAGACACTTAATTCACATAAGAACAAACTGCCTAAGGAGGTTGTGAAAGGTCCTTTGCTGGAGGTTTTCAGAAGGAGACTCAATAGCCAGCTGTCTTGGATGGTTTAGACCCAACGAATCCTGCATCTTGGCAGGGGTTAGACTAGATGACCTTTGTGGTCCCTTTTAACCTTGTGGTTCTATGACAAATCCTGGCCATTTTCATGAGAGCATGGACAGTTGCTCCTGCTAGGAACTAGTGTGATTCTACTCTGTAGGAGGGCTGTACTCAGAGAGCCTGCACAACTGCAGAGCTCAAGCTCTACTGGGATCCTGCTGTGTTGTCACACAGCAGGGACTGGGAGAGGGGCAGGACAGATGGTACCTCCCTCTGCAGATCAACTAGATATTCTCTACCCCTGCATGAGTGGAGAAGGAGGTAAGGATATGAAGGAGAAGGAGGTAAGGATATGAAGGGTTGAAGAGGCTATTTCAGCCCTGAGTTTGAAACAGCAGCCACAGAGCAGTTCCAGTATTACTCCATGGCTTGGAAGGGAGGAATATTTCCCTGTCCCCTTCCACAGCTCTGTGGTGGGGCTAAGATTTGGGGCTTGAATCATTTTGTAATAAAAAGACACATTCTGAACTGGCTGATGACAACTGACAGCTGAGCTATTATAGAACTGCAGCTGCAGAAGTAGAACACCAATACTTTACTTCCTGAATACAGATTTTTAAAATAATTTAAAATGTCTTTCACTATTTTAATAATAATACAGATCCATTTTTTTATACCAGCAAGAGCCACCTGGATTCCCAAAATCTTTCTTTTGTCATACTTCCAGCCCGATTGAAAGTTCTTGCCCTTCTATGTATACACAATATCCAGGGGCCAAACTGTGCCTTCCCACTTATGCAGCCTCATTTAGTTCAGTGTGTGGGTCAATGAGGGTAGAGCTGGGCCAAAGATGTTCAACTACAGCTGTTGTCATGCCTTATAATTAAAATTCTAGTAACAGAGTAACTATAACCATAACAGTGCATTTGTGAACAGATAAATTCAATTAACAAAGCATCACAGTAACCTGTGTTCCTGATTAAATCTCCTGATGGAGATTATGGAGACTAATGGTATTACAAAGATAAAGCAAAGTACTGGAGCAAATTGCTGCACCAACATGGTTTTATGTTGTTGTTTTGTTGTGTTGTGTGTGTGTGTTTTTAAGTCACTTTTATAATCAGTTCTCTAAATGAGACACAAGAACTGTGAAAAAGTGTGATTATAGCGTGGCAAGGAGAGGAGAAAGAGAGATGATTTCTGCAGTGAGAACATCACTGAAATAGTAACACACTGGGAATTAAGATAATTTCATTATGGATTCTTTTGCTGGTAATCCCATGGGTTGCCTCTGATCTTCTACATACAGAGAAGAACATCCACAATCCTGTACATGTAATTCTTTTAAAAGAAAAGATATCCCAAAGCTGCAGAAATAAGTTCTCTATAAAGGTGGAATTGTAGTTATGGGCAAAGGTGTTTGAATCAGGGAAACATATAGAACCTATTACACTGTGGCTCTTAATAGACATTGGTTTAAAAGAAAAATTACCTTCGCTATCACATTTACACATCTATCTTTCTGCAGATATTCTATATGGCATGAAAACAGATTGACTCCAATATAATCTACTCAAACATCATACATGTTTGGCCAGATCCTCTGCTGGAATAAATCAGCATAACTCTATTGACTTTAATGGCACTACATTGATTTATACCAGCTGAGGATCTGGCTCACCAAGGACCAAATTGGGTCCAGCCCTGCAAGGATGCACAAGAAACCTTCCCTCTTCTGAGCCTCTGTGCAGTGAGGGGTCTATTGCTAGTAAAGATGCTAGACTGAGAGGGAGAACAGTGAGAGGGTGATGGAGACCATGACACCACACTCTCCATCCTGGATAGCACAGCTAGCTCAAACAGGGGAAACACATGCTGTACACTTTCAAGGGTGTAGCAGTCTGCATGCTTCCACCCTGTTGCATGCCTGGCTGCTTTGGTGAGTTTCCATTGGGGACACCTGTCCCCCATCACCTCTCCTCTAACCGGCGGTTTACTGCCATTTTGGTCCAAAATGTGTAGCTTCACACTAAGCTCAGGAGGTTTCAAGAGCAGGTGACTTGGAATTGCAATTTCAAAACTGAGCGTGAGTGTTTCTTTTGTTGACCATAAAGAGAGCCAGGTCCAACTTGAGTGATGGATCCTGCCTTCTTCCTGTGGGTGGTGTAAAGCACTATACTCTGTTGGCCAGCTCAATTCTTACACAATCCAGCTTCCCACTCTCCAGGCCTTAACATGTTGCCAGGTGTTACAAAGGCTGCAGCTTTGTGGATGGAATTAGAAGGCCAATGATATGTAACACTTCACACTGCTGGAGGGGAAGTATTAGCTTCAGTGCGTCTTCATGCTCATTTACTCTCTGTAAACCAGCCAGGTCTGTCTCTTATGGCATTGATCCCTGAGAGAATACCTAAGTACAGAGGACCCCCCAAAAAAGTGTCCCTCTGTGGCTGTAAATTCCCTGATGCCTTAGGCTAGCCTTTGATCTCATTGCTCTTTTCTTTACTGTAAGCGTTTGTCCAAGTAACACACCACTCAAGAGCCCTCATGATAGGTTCACCAATCATTAGGGTTTTAAAGTTGACTGTGTTCCACACAGATTAGGATGTTCCCTCACTTTTGTAAATAGTTTATCTCAAAAATAATGACTCAGGAAATTAAAGGTTACAAAGAGAGTAATTTTCACTAAAGGAAGGAATCCAGCAGCCTTTTACGTGTCCTTCAGTAATGTACTTTGTGTGTCTCATTCTGGTCTTCTGTCATACACCATGTTCAACTTTTGAGCATTGACAGCTTGAGAGGTATGGTCCATTACCTATAAAAAATTTCCCCTGCTCTGTCTGTTGTGTAGTGCATTGTGTATTGTCTGCCTTGCCCAGCACCTCCCAACCCAAGGGTATCTACATTTCAGTAGTGCTGATATAAACAGTCTGTGAATCACTTTAGGATGAAAGGGTCCATCTAGGGATGTAAAATATTACCTCCAAAATATTACTGACTGCACCAGCCCTAAGTTGCAGAGACTAGGAATTCTTTATTCATGAGAGTGTAAATGGCATTCCACTCCAGCTATTGATGGATTTTGTTTATAACAGGTTATCATAGGTTTTTACAGGTTCTTCTTTGGAGGGAATTTATATTTATGATGAGAATTTCTAAGAGCTCTTGCGAGGTGTTTGTATTTAATGAGACATTTCTATTTTACTGTGAATTACAACTTTTATTTTATGGAGCATTCCACAGGAGCAGCTCATTAATGATTGACATCTCCCCTCCCCCCACTAACCAGACAGAGATAACAAGGTCCCTAGCACAGGGCTCTTAGTGAGATCCTGGTTTTAGGATTTAAGGCTGGGATTTCAAAGGAGCCTAAGTAGTTAGGCTGACCACTCCTACTGAAACTCAGTGGGCATTGTCTGCCTAACTCTTTTAGGCTCCTTCAAAATATCTCAGCCCAAATAAATAATTGAGGACACAATATTGGGCTTACAATGAGCCCCCACTATGAGGCTTAAAACAGATAGACAAGCTACAACCCTAATTCAAGGATTACAACAGATGGCCACTACATACATAAACCCCAAATATTTCTGTGCTTACAGATTCCTGTTCTTTGAATAGTGACCTAGGAATGTGATCTGGCCCCTGGATATCACCAGAGAATATGACAAGCACTCCTTCCTTCCTTCCTTTTTGTATTGTAAGCTTTCTTGGGCTGGGAATAAGCCTTCCTATTTGCTTGCACTCTGGAGGAGATGATATGATGGGATAGCCTAATTTTGGCAATTAATTAATTGATCTTCGACTATTAGCGGTAGATATGCCCAATGGCCTGTGATGGGATGTTAGATGGGGTGGGATCTGAGTTACTACAGAGAATTCTTTCCTGGGTGTCTGGCTGGTGAGTCTTGCCCACATACTCGGGGTTTAGCTGATTGCCATATTTGGGGTCGGGAAGGAATTTTCCTCCAGGGCAGATTGGCAGAGGCCATAGGGGTTTTTCACCTTCTCTGCAGTGTGAGGCACGAGTCACTTGCTGGAGGATTCTCTGCACCTTGAAGTGTTTAAAACACGATTTGAGGACTTCAATAGCTCAGACATAAATTAGGGGTTTGTTACAAGAGTGGGTGGGTGAGATTCTGTGGCCTGCATCATGCAGGAGGTCAGACTAGATGATCATAATGGTCCCTTCTGACCTTAAAGTCTATGATTCTATGCTTAGCATATTTTGGGTGCTACTGTAATACAGCTAATAAGGAAACATATTGCCTCTTCACTTCCACACCATAAATATTTTTAATCCTGTGTCTTTTTCCTTGCCCCCTTTACTATTATTTAGCATCGTTAAGTATATTATCTAATCCTGGGGATACAACATGTATGAAATACAAGTTACAAAACAAAATATTATATGCATTGAAGTATGTGCCAAGCACTGCTCTAACACAGCACTATGAAGAAACCCAGCATATTTTCCTTTACTATTGAATTTCCCCCTCCCCACCACCAGTAAAATATTTTTAATGCTTAACTTTTCATTTTCACGCTGCCTCACAGAATTTGTAACCCAACATGAGCATGGGTCAATACTACCAGTTTTTATGCCAACGGTGAAAGACAATCACATTTATTTCTCTTTTAACACCTGCAGCTTCTGGTGAAATGGATGGGTTAGCATGGGAGCAGTTGTCAGTGATGTTTGTTTTTAAACAGAAGAGGAAACAGATCTAGGTTCATTATAGGGCTACGGGTTGCTGTCCACAGAAATGCTGAAGACAGGCTATTTTCAGATAGTAAAATATTCCTGAACTGCCATATCAGAATAGACCACTGATATATTAACTCTGGTATACTTTGACTTTGGCCACCTGCTGCTCCTTTACCATAAGACAGTGTTCTGCAGCCTGTGGTCTGTAAACCCCTGGGGGTCTGCGAACCCCTGGGGGGTCCATAGACTTATGTCAAAGATTTGCAGAGGGGTCCACACCTCCATTCAAAATTTTGTATAGGTTGACAAATGAAAAAAAAAAGGTTGAAAATCGCTGTCCAAGTATCTCCAAAAATTTCCATGTGAATCTGTAGATGCACTTGCTCATTAGAAACATCTACTCAAATCAAGTGCCTAAATATTAAAACTATGTGAAACTAACAAATTCCCACTTTGCAGTTGTTCCCACAATGAAATAATATTTGATATTTGTGAATCTAAATAGGGGAGAAATGTCAACATCTCTTCAAAGAATGTACCTTTTTGAGGTGCGGGAGGCCAGATTCCATTGCTATTGATACTGCTGGACAACATTCAAGAGGAAATCTCTGCTGGTCACTAAACCATCCCCACCCCCATTCACACACAAACTTAGTAAGGTCAAAGTCAAACTAATATTTTGGGATGACACAGCAGAAGTCAAAGCCTTTTTATCAGGAGCAACCCATTAATCAAAACAAGGAACTGTAAAAGCTAAAAGAAAAGACCTCTCTAACTTAGTTCTCAGAAACTTATTGTAGAACCCTGGCAACCCATGAATTCTCTTCCTCAAATATTCTAGCAGCTCCTCTCCTGTGTGAGGAAAGGACAGGGGGGAAGCCAGAATTAACCTCTTACCCATGAGCTATGTCACTCAGACTTATGCCAAAGAGGGGCTAATCCAGCTGGTTTTATGTGAGTCAACTGGATTACTCACAAAAGTAAGGCAAGTAGGACTTTATCAACCTATCCCAAGATTTGTTTCTGCACCACAGTGCCTACACATCTCTGCTTGGCATTATAGGCAAAACTATGTTCTTTCATATTCTAGTGAGTCTTTTTCAGTAAAACAATATCTATTTTGTTGCCTTTGAAAGGTCCAATTATTCCCTTGACACATAAAGAAAGAAATTCAACAGTATTATTCATCTTGACAGGAAAATGTTATCCTCTGAAAACAGAAAAAATGGCATTAATGCAAGAAAGGATACACATCTCAACAAGTTTTCTAAAAGCCTTTTTCAGCAATATGCTAGAATATACCTTGCACTCTCCATAAACACGAGTCTCGAGATGAAATTATCCAAGGTAAACAAAAACATTAACAAATAGTCTACCATCCGGAAATTCAATAATCCCTAGTAACCTTTTGAACACCACTTCTAAAAATTACTTTCAATTTCTCTCTCCTATCTGAAAGCACACCATGTTTTTGTTTTTTTTCCTACCTCAGAGTTACATGTTTATTAAATCTATCCTTCCGGATGTCATCAAAACCCATTCCAGAGATGCGACAACAAAGCTGTACTTGTAAAAATGCTTTTTTCCGCCCACAAACAGCCTTATACTAAAAAATAATCACATGTATTCTGTAGCATTAACCTCAAATTCCACAGAGTTTCTCTCCACCAAAATAAGAGAAAGCTGAAAGTTAATGGGACTTGGTAGCCTAATTGCCCTTTGTGCCTTTGAAAATCTCCACCGACTTTTATACGTCTTGACCCCTTTCTCTTTCAAAGATGATCCTGTCCCTTTCTCCTCCATTGAGTCTCTACAGCATGATCAACCCATCCTTTTTGTGCCTGTGCCATAGACACACATTATGGTAATAAATACAGTGCTTTCCAGCTTATGAACTACCTGTAGGGATGTTTAACCAGGGTATACCACCAGGAAACTACAGAAACTGGGCCAGTTTAATGCAGTAGTCATTCAAAGACTCCACATATTTCCCATGAACCTTTTCTACTATGCATCCTCTCCTCATTTAAAAGAGCACAAAACTACCCCAATCCATTTGACTACCTTGCACTGACTTCTCCATCCCTAGTTTGGAGAAAGTCTCCCAAATCTCACCGAGCACTTCTAGATCTATAGGCTAGAATGCCTAACACAATGGGGTACCAATCCTGACTGGGATGTCTTCTGCTACCAGAATACAAACCATCAACCCTAACTAGACCTGGTCAAAACATTCCAACTAGCTCTACCTGCAACCATTGCAAAATAGTCCTGATGAATAAAATAGGTAAAATGTAAACCTTTTGTGGCTTTCGATAACCTACTTTTAATTTTCTCCAAGACAAGCTAATTGTTCCTTTGCGAGGGACCTCATGAAAGAAAGAGAAAATAGAATCTGGGTAGAGATGGACCAAAGCTGCAAAATGCAGAACAGGATCCAGATTTCAGTGCCCCAAAAATTCAGGAATCTTTGGATCTGGTATTTCGATCTGGCTCATTATAAGAAAAGTGTCCATTTGGATTTCAAATAACCCGAAAGTCTGGTTTTCATTCAGATTGAGGAGATTTCATTCAGAACTTATCATTAAATATGCTGAGCATCACAATCTCTCTCTCTCTCTCTTTTTCTCTCTCTCTTTCTTTCTGGTTTAGCTTTGGACCCAACATGCAATGTCACTTTCAAAATGGTCTCATATTTGAAAATGCTTATGATTCAAAATAGAATACATATTTTGAATTTTAAAACTTTTAATTAAATAATTCTGGAACAGTAATTTTTGATTATTATAATATATACATAAATCAGTTCAACACCACATATAACCTCTTAGTTACATTGTTATTTTATGGGACCCCCATCTTGTAACCTCCCTGAAAGTATGCAAGTCTACTTCTTCCCTTCTGGGGGACTTTAAACATCTCCACATGTTTTCACACTGCTATTTAATTTGATTTCCATTTTTTTCTACTTCTTTTTTCTTTTCTTTTTTTAAATCAGCATTTTTAGAAAGAGATGGATGCACATTTGAATAGAGATTTGAAAAATATTACCATACTGTCTCCAGTCCACAGAAGGAGGCAAATTCATCCACAGAATAAGATTGTTGAGTTGATTTAAGTAAGACGGCAGTGAATGGAAACCTTTCTGACTGTACCACACCTAAGAGAGAAAACAGAGGTGTTAAATGAAAGGGGTCCTGAACCAGGACCCCAGATCCTAATACCCTGGAATTATGTAAGATTATAGGAGCTATGTGCCCCTCTGAGAAGCCACATGCATGGGATGGGCTGATCTGGATGGAACAGAATCAAATGAGCTGTAGAGGTCCTTTGGCTGAGTACAGTTGTTGCAAACCCTTTCCATTCCAGGGCTCTCCATCCAACTAGCAACAAAGGAAAGGGAAGAGAACTCATGGTTTAGTGGATCATCTAAACCAGCCCTGTCATAAACATACAGCTAAGGGTAGCCTAGAATTCCTCCTTACCTGTAAGGGGTTAAGAAGCTCAAATAACCTGGTTGGCACCTGACCAAAGGGACCAATGGGGAAAGAAGATACTTTCAAATCTGGGGGAGGGGGAGGCTTTGTGGTGTGTTCTCTGGGGAAAGCAGAGAAGCATCAGGTCAAAAGAACTCCTTCTCCTATAAACCATCCTGTACAAGTCTCTGATATTATAAAAAAAAGTAAGTAAGGCAAGGCACGTTAGATTACCTTTTGTTTTCAACTTGTGAATTTTCTCTTTGCTAGAGGGAGGTGTATCCCATTTTTTTGTAACTTTAAAGTTTTGCCTAGAGGGGAATCCTCTGTGTTTTGAATCTGATTACCCTATAAAGTATCCTGATTTTACAGATGTGATTCTTTTACTTTTTCTTTAATTAAAATCCTTCTTTTAAGAACCTGACTGATTTTTCCATTGTTCCAAGACCCAGGGGTTTGGGTCTTTGATCATTTTGTAACCAATTGTTTAGGATATTATTTTCAAGCCTCCCCAGGAAAGGGGGTGTAGGGGCTTGGGGGGATTGCTGGGGGAAGGGGAACTCCAAGTGGTCCTTTTCCCTGGCTCTTTGTTAAATGACTTGGTGGTGGCAGCGTTACTTAAACCCAAGGTACAAGGGAGAATTTGTGCCTGGGGAGTTTTTAACCTAAGCTGGTAAAAATAAGCTTAGGGGGTCTTTCATGCAGGTCCCCACATCTGTACCCTAGAGTTCAGAGTGGGGAGGGAACCCTGACAAGCCCCTTAAATCATGCCAAGTCTAATATACATGAAACACATAACTCTCCTATTTGTGCTGAAAAGGGAACATTAATTGGTTTAATTTGAAACCCAGTGGGAGAATTTAGAAAACAATAAAACTTTGAGGAACTTTTTACTTTTGAGATTTGAAAATGAGATCTGCAAGCAACAGAAAAACACAACAATTGGCGCTAAAATGTGCTCTGACCCTATGCTCAAGAAAAGGGGGTGGGTGGGAAAGGAGGACTCAAAGGCAGGGACTGCATGAAACTAATTATGCTAGCCACTCCATAAGGGGCATGGAGGAATGAGGCCAATAGCATAGAAAAGCAAGAATACTGCTCTTAATGGGTGTTGTAACATGCTCCCCCCCACCCCACCTCTGCCCAATGAGGACTTCTGGGAAGCAGTGTGCCCAAGCTTGGGCACAATACCTTCTTGAACAATGCAGCTCTACACTTCTCCAATAGAGTAATACCTTTATGGTACAACCCAACCCTTCTCCAAGGAACAGTTTCCTTTCCAGTTTCTCGTTTCTGTCCCATAGCCTAACCAATATGCCTCAGGCTTTAATGGAATTACCACTTCTTGAGGTGAGAAAACAGCATAATCTCCATGCCCTTTCAGCTGATACTACCAACAAAAGTGGTAATGAGTTCCATTTATAGTTGGGGTTGTTGGTGGATACCCGTCCTTAGGAACTCAGCTGACCCTCACCAACTCATTTCACATAGGCCACCAAACGGACACTAGATGGCAACAATTTTAACTTCTTTACACAAAGGGAATATTTATTTGTACAGATGAGAGAATCTTTATTTACAAAAAGGTCTCATTTCTGGAGGAAAAATAATTATCTCATTGCTCTAGAGTATAGCTAACTCTAGTGTGCAGCTACTGACTGTAAAGAATTATGAATTGGGGATTGTTTTGTGGCTCATCGGGTTCTTCTATGTTCCAGTCTGAGACCTGACAACTATTTAATCAGCAGGTGACCCCCTACTGGATCAGAAAAAGAGCAAGCCCGGGACCTACTAAAAGTGCAGGAACAGTCTCCAAATATTTAACTTTCAGATCTCTACACTTCCTGGTCACCTGTGCAACCATGTGCCAGAACAGAATCAATACTGAACTAGCAAGGGGAGCCAATGCCCCCACACATCATCCCATTTCTTCCTCTATCTATTCTGCTAAAATCCTCCCAAATAAGAATGTTTAACATATGTAATGGAACCCATTGCAATTATGCACATTGTAAAGACAAAAAGAAGCAATTACAAAAAACAATAATGCAAGATTCTGCTGACACATCCTCAGTTAATTGGAGGCAGGGGAGAGGTCTCAATAAGTATTCACAGAATTTCCTAGTAAATTTCATAATGTAACCAAAATAATAAGGAATGCAAAAAAATGACAATATAGCATTGTCTTTAACAATACATTTAGAAGTCCTGCACAGTAATTAGAATCACAGAATCTTCAGAGCATTCACAGCATTGTTCATTCAAGAGTGAGATAAAATTATGTAACTGAGTCAGGCCATCAGGAAATAACCAAATTAAAGCAAAATATTTAATCATTTATAATCTGGCAAAAAGAAAAAAAAGTCATTGACGTTATTATCTTCATCAGAGGATGCATCTGGTTCTTTTTCAAAAGTCTGAGCACAACTAATTTTGAACCAAGCGACCACAACATTGAAAAAAAGGTATTGGTATTTAGTTCCATCCAAAACAACACGCAGCTTTACTAGACAAAACACTGCCATGTGAATAACATTTTTTAAGGTGAGGTGAAAGATGGGGGAGGAAACTGCTGATTAATCTTGGTTTTCTAATTGGGTCTGACATGCCAAACCTTGAAAAATCTCCCTTCTAGCACAGGACCAGTTTTAACTCTCAAAATTGGTAGAGCCTAATCACAGGTAGCAAGCATGATTGAGGGAATAGCGCATAAGAATGGGACTCAGGACAGCTGGGTCCAAGTCTTGTCTCTGTAACTTCCTCTTCCTATTTAATTTGTCTAACCGTGTCTGACTTTTTGTGTGACTATAGATTAATTTATTCACATACCTCAGTTTCCCACCTGTAAAAAGGAATACTATTAAGCTCTATAAGGTGCTCAGATATTACAGGGATAAGGACCATAAAAAATACTCAGATAGATGTGTGTTTATGTAAGCAGTGTCAGGATGAGCTCCACCCTGACATCTGGTGGTGAGGTGTGGCAAGTTGTGGAAAAGAACTTCAGGGGCCGATCTCATTTGCATAGGCACACCCACCACGCCTAGAATGAGACCATAGCTGCCCAAATGGTCACTTTGGCTGCTGTGGGATCCCCAGTGTCTCTGTTATTGGGGCAGGAAGAATAAATTGTTATTACCCTGATTATGGGAACTGTGCTTGGAACTGTACGTGGCCTTTTGTTATGATGGAGGGATTCACCATCAACTAAGTAGCACTCGCTAGGCAAGGGTCATGGGTTCCAAAACTGTGTGAATGGAGAGAGGCTGGGGACAAGTATTAATACTTGGTGGCATGGGCCCCCTGGTGAGGGCCTTACATGCTAATTGCACTTCCTCCTTTCTCCACTGTGGAATATCAGAGCTAATTTTGATTTCATTAGAAGTCTAGTTATAGGCTGCTGAGCTCACTTTGGGCTGACAGTGCACCAGCACTGGGGCTCCCCTATTATAAGCTGAATTCACCTAAGAGCTGAAATCACTGAGTGTTGTGTTAAGTAGTGGGGGAGCCTGAAGATATATTGTGGAGCAGTTTGTGGGACGGCTGGTGAAGCAGTTCGATGCGGCGCAGTGTGTGGCTGGCAGGAGCTGCTTGTGGGCCATGGAGCTGAGCGAAGGAGTTCCTGGGGCGGCTGACAGAGCGGAGCGGGGCGCAGTTGAGCGAAGGAGTTCGTGGGGCGGCTGGCGGAGCGGAGCGCAGCTGAGCGAAGGAGTTTGTGGGGCGGCTGGCGGAGTGGAGCGCCGCTATGGAGCGGTCAGCTTCAGATCACGTAAGGTGCCTCTTACCCCTGTCCTATTTCCACCCAGGTTGGGAGGTAAAGCTCCGCAGATAAACTTTCGAACTCTGGGGCTGCCCTGACCAGGGACAGAGACTTTTGGGGCATTGGACTTTTGGGACTTTGGGTGATTTGGGGTTGCTGGACTCAAGAACCAAAGGGAAAAGGGCATGCCCCCAATTTGCCTGAGGTGGGTTTTTTGCTCATGGGTTGTGTTATGAATCCTGTTGGTGGTGTTTCCCCAACATAATGCCACATTGTTTCTCTCTGTTATTAAAAGACTTTTGCTACACTCAGACTATGTGCTTGCGAGAGGGGAAGTATTGCCTCTTGGAGGCGCCCAGCGGGGGTGGTATATATTGGTCCCAGGTCACTGGGTGGGGGCTCGAGCCGGTTTGCATTGTGTTATTGGAATGGAACCCCTAGATATTGAACCCGGCCCTTGTTGCTGCCAACTCTGACGGGCAGAAGGGTTACATTTATATATATGCATATATTCCTATATATGTATATTTCTACAAATATCACAGGGGGACGCTTTGAAGGACAGCAGATATTTTGCCAAGGTTACTGTACATGTTCTCCCCTGACAGGGGTGGTCTCCACGTACAAGGAGAGTTAATATCCAGGAGAGTTCCTAAGAGTTCTGTGTCCCAACAATGCTCTTACCATCTATGCTTTTTTTTATGCCAAGTGTTCTTGAATGGTTATATTTTACTTGGTTCATTAAAAGTTGTATATCTCTCGCTCCCTCGAGTACCTATGAGTAAAATTCATCTGCAGTGGAATTCTACTGCCTTTGAGAAGAGCAATTGGGTGTTCCTTAGATAAATGCTATCAAATTGTGAATTTACATCATTTTATCTTCTACTCATAGTCCGACAAATTTCTTCCACAGTGAGAAACATTTTTTTTTCTACGTTACAATTATATGGTGAATAGGCACAGGCTACTTTGGGATCTAATTGATTTCATATTGCCTCAGTTCCATGAACCTGTGACAACTCGGTAAGGTCAAACTAGAGAAAGAACTATCTGGGGGATGCCCCCTAAATTCGTAATTACAGACCACAACAAGAACTCAAACTTTCTTTAGGTTTGCTTAGGCTTTTCAGATGTTTTTGTACAATAAGTTATATACATGTCTGAATATGAATCTTAGCACTTATATAGCACTGTCAATGGGTCATCCGCCTCGCACGTGCCTCCTCACCACAACCCTGGAAGCAGCCTCTTGCCTCAGTTTCCCTCCTCAAGGGGCTTCTTAAATAAACTCCACACAGGATTTCACAAGTCCAATGACAATAGCCCTCCCTAGGGTCTGATTTTATTCACATGAAATTCACAAACAGAAAAAAGTCTTTCACCTCAGCCTTAAGCTGGCACAGTCTCTCCCTTCTATCTGAGCAGCTGGAGAAGATGCAAGGCCTGACCTGCCTTCAGGCCTTCTCTCCAAATAGAAATCAAACTTCCAGACAGGCTTTCTATCCAGCCACACCCTTCCCAACTGGAGTCTCCCTTCCTCATATCAGGGACCACAACAGGAGACTCTCCCTTCTTGCTGCTTATTTCCCTTGGTTGGCTCTCCTTGAGTGTCCTCTCCCTGAAGCTTCCTGCTGCTTTTATAGGGGAATCGCCCGACCCCTGCTCAGGTGTGCCTCCTTAGTAACTAGAGTTAGCTGGCCCCAGCCCTCTGACCCTTAAAAGAGCAAGCCACCTTGCAACAAACACTTTATAGGTCAGATTACATAGACAATGAACACGCAATACAACTAAGGAAGGGGCAGGTGTGGGTGGGATGAGCTATTGAGTTCCGCTACACACTCCTGTTCCATGAGTCATCTTTGAATGTCGAATGCCAGAGTTTTTTCAAACATGCTTGGTATGTGATACACACTGTGGGTGTATTTTTGTCTCATACCTGGAACAAGATGCATTTAAGGTGCTTGTCACCTTCCATGTTTTGGCTAGGTATTGTTAAAACTGGAGTGGGAAGTTAGTTGTCATGTACATCCTGCTGTGGAGAGGAATAATTTGTGTAGGACTCAGAGGTTTTCTGCTGTGTAATGAATCGTACAGTAAGTCTCTTCATATGCAAATTTCCCATTTTCGTTCATAAAAGGCTATGTAAATGGTACATTCACTGTCTTGTGAACAGGCCCAAAAGGTCAAAGACTGGTCATTAATTATTGAAAGGTTAATGCAACAATTTGACACTACATCAGTTGAAAGCCACTTTAAGGAGGTAGTTTAGATAACATAGAGCCCTTTATAAGTCTAATGCACTATTAAGTTGGCTCTGAAAAATGAAGCTTACTCACTAACAGTATAACTATAATTTATTCTTCTGCTGATGACAGGTGGAGTAGATGCCAAAGACCAAAACAAACAAACAAAAACAGCAGACAGAGAAACACAGTATATTGTAGCCATTTGGACTCAAGTGCACAATTATGCACTGATCAAGTCAAGAGTTCAAAGCTGCAAGAAATTTGGGGGAACATAAATAAAGTTAAGATTCTGTCACAGGTATTTTTAGTAATAGTCAGGGATAGGTCACAGGCAATAAACAAAAATTCAGGGAACCCCATGACCTGTTCCTAACTTTCACTAAAAATACTTTGTGGGAGTGGGAACTAACAGTGGGAGTGCTGCGGGGGGCGGGTGGGAGGGAGGTGTTACAGGCCTCTGTTCCAGCCCCAGGACCAGACACCACTCTGGCAGGCCCCAGGGCCCACTGCACTGGCAGCCCCTGCTCTAGCAGCCCTGGGGACAACCCCCAGCCAGCTGCTTTAGTGGCCCTGGGGCAGGCCACCAGCCACTGCTCCAGCAGTCCTGGGGGCAACTGCTCTGGCATCCCCGTAGCTGGCCACTCTGGCAGCCCCGGGGCTGACCGCAGCAGCTGCTCCAGCCCCAATGCTGCTCCTGTGGCAGGGGCTGACCCTCCCCACCCCCTGCTGCTTCAACCCTGGGACCCCTGCCCTGATGGCCCTGGAGCCGACAGCTCCTCCAGCCCTGCCACTGCAGAAGTCATGGAGGTCCCGTAAAGTAATGGAATTAGTGACTTCCATAACAGAGTCATACCCTTAACCATAAAGAACCAAAAAATAAAATGTAAACAGTTGGTTTTTTGATGGATAAATCCAGATTTGGCAAAAGTGCCAAACCAAACTTCAGATAAGGGATGTGTGCATGTCCCATTTTAATAACTAACCTCCTGCCCCTGCTGGTAGTTTGGGGCAAGGCTTGGATAAATGTTTCCACCTCTACTTCAAAAACAACAAGTTTATACCCTTTCCAACCTATATAAAATGTTTAAGGTCAGGGCTTCTTTCCGTCCAGCTCCAATTTAACATTCAAACGTCAGCTCCCTTAACTTACATGGCAACTTGCTTCTTCAGTGCCCTTCATTTCAACAAAAACACAAAACAGAGGTCAGTCATAGAGACCCTGAAACACATCTGGGAGACTGCTGTTCCCCTTCATGTTGCTGGACTCCGGGTCTAGAAGTTCTCTGAACAGTTGTATGAACCTCAAAGATTTTTCAGGTAGTCTGAGGAAGGTCTTACAACCAATGGAAACACACTAAAATCTCTTAGACTCCTAAATCCCCAATGGACCATAGGTCTCATCCAGTCTTCTACAGTGTCCTCTCTGGAAATATTTCCAGTGCACTTCAAAAAGCCTTAAGAAAAGTCTGAATTTGGTAGATGGAGGACTACTCCTACAGTCTCTGCCTCTAATGGATCGCTCCAAAACAGTTAATCAGGAAAACCTCTGGTAGTGAGGTACAGTGCAAGACAGAATTATTTACTGGTTAAAACATAGTCTGGAAACCGAGAGATCTGGGTGCTAAGCCTCTGGCTTATTATGTGACCTCATGCAAGACGTGAACTCACAGTTTCTCCTGCTGTAAAAGGGGAATAATACTTACTCATATTTGTAAAGTATTTTAGGAGCATCTTATAAGTACTATTTACTTTATTATTCTTGCAGTAGCTACTCTAGACATCCACATCTTTACTCTTTTAAATGCAATGAAATTGCTATATTTTAGTTTGTTTGCGTTCAGAAAAAAGAATATTGATCACAAGACTGAAATAGCCATCAATAAAACACAATCGATAGTTCACTTTACTTCAGCCAATTTTGAGATTGATTTTAGTAGGAGTAGAAGGGAAATAAAGAAAAATGTAGGCTGACTATCGGGAAATAATCTTAAAAAGTGAGCTCTATTAGACGGTGAAATAGTTTCCCAAGGGAAGTGATGGAAACCCCTCATTTGAGTTATTTACGACCGAATTGCACAAAGCACAGGGTAATACAACAATCCTGGACAGAGTAACTGACTAAAAATATCTTAGGATTTTTCCCAATTTTAAACACAAGGATTCTAAAATTACATTATTTTACAGTAGAACCTGAGCATTATGAACACCTTGGGAATGGAGGTTGTTCGTAACTCTGAAATGTTTGTATCTGTGAATCAAACATTATGGTTCTTTCAAAGATCTACAACTGAACATGGACTTAATACAGCTTTGAAACTTAACTATGCAGAAGAAAAATGCTGCTTTTTAACTGTCTTAATTTAAATGAAACAAGCACAAACGGTTTCCTTCCCTTATCAAATCTTTATTTTAAACTTTCCCTTTATTTTTTCAGTAGTTTACATTTAACATGGTTCTGTACTGTATTTGCGTGTGTGTGTGTGTGTGTCTGCCTGATTGCATGCTTCTAATTCCAAATGAGAGGTGTGGTTGACCAGTCAGTTTGTAACTATGTTAAGTGCCAAGGAGTTAGGAATTTGAATACTTTGGCATTGCAATACGGATTGGACTCTATATGCATATCTTACCTTAACCAGAGGCTTAGAGTATGTTTTATTCAGTTTCTGGTCTTGAAGTTCAGGGGATGTTTTCACACCAAAAGACCAGCCTCCATATCTGGTAATACAAAACAAAGTAATAGGAGGCTGTCTGTCAGCAGCTTACCTTTCTTAGCATTGTAAGAAATGTTTTCTTGCAACACAGAATTCATAAACTTATTTATTATTGTTTTACATTTCAAGTTAGAAGTACAGCTCAGCCCCATATAATCACGATATCTGTATTTGAAAGAGACGTCTAATCTACTCCTTTTATACAGGTGAATGGTATGTGCCTTCCAACAAATGTTTTCCCTTTGAAACCTGCAGTTAAAACCTGTATTTTCAGAAAAGGAAAACACAAATAAGCTGATGAGCAAGGAAGGGGTAGTTTTGAAAGTTCCCAACACTCAAAATGTGTTTTGGTCATTTACCCTAAGAGCATAACTTTCCTCCATGTTATTAAATCAATTTCATGTCGTGTTTCGCATGTATGTGTAACACTTCCCTCTTCTTGATAAAGTTGCACCTGTTCAAATGTTTGTAATTATGGCACTCTTCAGTGGTTGACAATTAAGCCGGGCTGAAGTAACGCATAGGCACTATATGGTGCCACGTCGAGCCCCGGCACCTGGAGTCATATGATTACGCCAGAATCAGAGTTTTCACTTAAATAAAAGTCAGTTTCTAGCTCTCAGAATTGCAAAGAAAATCTTGAAATGTGAGTGGAGTGTTACAGCAATGCCTGAGTCTACAGAAGGCCTGCAACAATAGCTCTGAAAAATGTAAATTGTCCTATTGATCTTTATGTAGTATTAACGCCTAGATCTACTGCCCTGCCAACACCACCCCAACAGAGGTCTCTGAATGGCAAGAGAGGAAGAGTGCAGAGAGCCCAGGCCCACTCACCCTCCCAAACATATACAGTTCAAGCGCAAGTGTAAATAATGGGAAGCTTCTGTGGATATAAACCCTGCTACCAGTGACAGATTAAGATTCTCCCATAGCTCCAAGAGGCCTATGAAGCAGGAAGTCCCATGCTGCACATATACAATTTAGCTGGCACACATATGATCTGTCTGTACGTGACCAAGCATTTGATCAATGCTATCTTAGGGTTTTATACTGCTGCTCAACACTGTACTATCTGAGTGTCTGTTATCCACTTGGCTGGGACAACTTTTCTAGGCAACTGATTAATTAAGAGGAAACCCTGAGAAAGAAAAAGTTACTCGCCTTGTGTAGTAATGATGGTTCTTCAAGATGTGTCCCCACTATGGGTTCTCCTCTGTTGGTGTGCTTATATCCCTGCACTGCTGGTTGGAGAACTTTGGTAGCAGTGTCCGTTGCATATGTGCTGTCTCTCCTTGTGCCCTACCACAAGGCTAGCCCATGTGCCTGGGCTAACACCCCTCCCGCTCCCCCCCCACACACACATAGTTCTTTCTCTACCACAGAGTCATTGACAAGAACTCAGAAGCAGAGGGGAGAAGGGCAGATTGTGGAGCACCCATAGGGAGTCACATCTCAAAGAACCATCGTTATTGCTTGAGGTGAGCAACTTTTTCTTCGAGTAGTGTCCCTATGAGTGCGCCATTGTTGGTGACCTCTGAGCAAAATCCCTACCAGAAGGCTGGGGCTTCGGAGTTGGGTCACTTACAGATGACAATACTGTGGAGCTGAAGATGGCACCTGAGGCAGAGTCCCCAGCGATCACCTTCTGAAAAAGGTATGGACTGATGCCCATGTCGCCACTCTACAGATTTCAGAGATAGGGACATTCTTGAAGAAGGCAACGGATGAGGAGAACAATCTCGTGGAGAGTGCGCGAATATTATCTGGTGGGGTCATGATGCAGATCTGATAACATCATCTAATGTAGTTTGAGATCCATTTGGCGAGTCTCTGGACTGATATTGCTGAGCCCTTCAATCTTTACACAATAGAGAGGAACAGTTTAAGAGATTTCCTGAAAGCCTTCGTTCTATCCAGGTAAAAGACTAGGGATCTCCTGACATCTAGCATGTGGAATATAGCCTCCCTGTTGTCACAGTGAGGCTTGAAGTAGAAAAGTGGAAAGTGAATAAATTGGTTCATGTAGAATGGAAACATTACCTTAGGGATGAATTTTGGATCTGGCCTGAGCACAAGCTTGTCCCGAAAGAATACTGCATAGGGGGGCTATGCCATCAGAGCTGCTATTTCTCCTATTCTCTGATAGCCAAAGTAATTGTAATCAGGAAGGCCTTCTTCATTGAAAGGTATGTAAGCAAGCAGGTAGCCACAAGGCCAAAAGGAGGTCTAGTCAGGCCTTTCAATATCAGGTTTGGGTCCCACATGGGAGTAGACTGTCAGGGTTGTGGGAAAAGGTTTTCTATATCCCTAAGGAATTGTTTAGTGGTCGGGTGTGATAGCACTCAGTAGCTCTCTATTTGACTGTGAAAGGCTGCTATAGCCAGTTGGTGGACCCTGAAGGAACTGATGGTCCCGATTTAAAAAAAAAAAAAAAGAAAAAAGTGTTAGTACATAGTCTAGGATCTTTGGAAAAGTTGCAGATGCCAGAGAGATTTGTGTGGAAGTACACTGAATCCAAAACCTGGACCATTTTTGTAGGTAAGATGGGCATGTCGAGGACTTTCTACCTTGCAGTAATACCTCTTGTATCTCCTTCAAGCAGGAGCTCTCTGTGTATTGGAACCATGAAGGAGCTACGCCTTGAGGCCAAGAATCCCCAGGATGGGATGTAGGGTGCGTCCTTTGTTCTGCGAGAGGAGGTAAGGAATGGATTGGAGAGAGATTGGCGGGCACATAGCGAGTTGTGACAGGTAAGGATACCAAGTCTGTTGGCCAAGTAGAAGCAATCAGTATGACATATGCTCCTTCTCTTTTTATTTCTAATAGGACTTTTGACTGTTGGGTAAACAGAGGAAAGGTATAAAGAAGGTCCCTGTCCGAAGGGAGAAGGAGAGCATCGCTCAGGGAGTGTTGTCCCATCCCTGCTCTGAGCAGTAGCATGGACATTTCTTGTTTAGGTAAGTGGCGAACAGGTCTGTGGTTGGTCCCCCACCACCTGAATAGGTCATGAAGCACTGCTGAGTTTATCTCCCGCTCATGGTCATGGGGGAATTTGCGACAGACAGTCTGCGATCAAGTTTTGAGTGCCCAGAAGGTAAGCAACTGATAGTGTGGTCAAATTATCCTCCCTCTGTGCAGAGGCAATCTAGCTCCCCTTTGCCAATTTATGTAGTACAAACATGTTATGTTGTTTGTTAGGACTCTCATGTGTGATCCCTTGATCAGCAGGAGGAAATGGGTGCAGGCATTCCTGACTGCCCTGAGTTTGAGGAGGTTGATGTGGAGAAATATCTCTGTGGATAACCACCTGCCTTGTGTCCTGAGGTCATTTAGATATGTGCCTTATCCTATGATGAATGCATCGGTGGTGAGAAGCAACGATGGGGAGGTTTCTGAAAACGGGATCCCCTTGCAAACATCTGCTAGGTCTTTCCATCAGTCCAAGGACTTTTTGATCCTGGTGGGCAGTGACAGACATTTATCTAGTCTGTCTCTGTTTGGTCTGTAAACTGAACTGATCCACATCTGGAGGTATCACATGTGAAGCCTGGCATGTGGTATTACTGCTGTAGCTGCTGCCATGTGCCCCAGCGTAGGCAGTGTCTGGGGCACATGGCAGCAGTGTCTGGCTGATATTTGTGGGCTGCTTTGAACAGTGTCCATGAACAGGGCCAAAAAGAGGAATCTGTGTTAAGATAAGAGAACTCTGACGTGTAAGGAGTCAAGGTCAGCGCCTATGAATTCCAGGTGCTGCACTGGAATAAGAGTTGATTTCTGGGCGTTGATCTGTAGGCCTAGTTCTGTGAATAAATCTATTGTAGATCTGGTGACTCGGTGAGTCTCTTGAAAGGACTGAGCTCTGAGAAGGCAGTCATCCAGGTACTGGTACATCATGATCCCTTGAGAGCACAGGTGCACAGCCACTACTGAGAGAACCTTGGAGAATACTCTTGGAGTGGCTGATAACTGAAAGGGGAGTACTCTGTACTGGTACTGGGGTCTTGCCCTAGGGTAAATCTGAGGAACTATCTGTGAGATGGTAGGATTGAGATATGGAAGTACGTGTCCTGAAGGTCAAGGGTTGAAAACCAGTCTCCCTGTTCCAGCAGTGGAATAATCATTGCTAGAGTGACTATCTTGAATTTTTGAGCTTTGACAAACTTGTTGAGTGCTCAGAGGTCTGATCTGGGTCTCCAACCTCCCTTCCTCTTGGGTATTAGGAAATAGCAAGAATAAAAACGTTTGCCTTGTAGATGTTGAGGTACTGGCTCTAAGGCTCCTAACTAGAGGAGACAAACTATCTCTTGTCGTAGTAAACTCTTGTGAGAACTGTCCCTGAAGAGGGACAGGCAGGGGGTAAGGAGGTAAAATGGATGGAGTAGCCATTCTGAACAATCTCCAAGACCCATCAGTCCGATGTTATGCATTCCCAGGTCCTGCACAACATTGCCCGGTGGTAGTCAAATGGGTAGGAAGCGGTGGTCAGCTGTAGTAGTTGGGTGGTGTGATCTATCAATGCCTTGACTAACACATCAGAATTGGTGCTTGGAAGTGGATGGTAAGGATCTGTGGGCCAGATGATTTAGGCCCAGGGAATTTAGTTTTCTTCCTCCGTGGCTTGTAGTAGTGCTGAGTAAGGTATTGGGAGGTGCATGGTTTGTTCTGGGGCTGTGGACTAAATTTTATCTTTTGTCCTAGCATGTAGATGCCCAGGAAGTGGAGAGTGGTCCTAAAATCTTTGAGATATGAAGAGAGAAGTCTGTCTTCTCTGTGAAGAGTTTAGTGCCTTCAAAGGGAAGGTCTTTGATGGTCAACTGCATCTCCTTAGGGAAGCCCGACAGGTGTAGCCACGATACATATTGCATAACCACCGCTGTGGAGATGGATTGGGCTGCTGTGTCAGCTGCATTGAGGGCAGATTATAGCACCATCTTGGCCCTTAGTTGTCCACCCTGAATGACGGCTTTGAACTGGTCACAGTGCAACTCAGGCAGCTGATCAATAAAGTTGCTAAGTTTCAAATAGTTGACATTGTCATATTTTGCTACTGGGGCTTGGTAACTGGCAACTCATTGTAGCATGGCCAAGGAATAGCTTACTTCTCAAAGAGGTCCAAGCACTTCTAATCCCTGTTGTAGGGAGTGGATCTCACTTGGTGTTGATGACCACAAGAGTTCACAACACCCATCATAATGGAGGTGGGTGGAGGGTGGGAGAAAGGTAATTCCATCTCCCTATCTGGGGCATAATATTTATTGGCCCGCTTTCAAGTAGGCACCACCGATGCTGGGGTCTGCTGTACAGTTTTGCAGGGTCCAGGAGAGCCTCATTAATAGGGCAGGCTATTTTAGAGGACAAGGGGGAGCATAGTATGTCAAAGACCTTGTGATAGGTGTCCTTGATTTCTTCTAATGGTGTCTGTAGAGTATCTACAACTCTCTTTGCCACATTGTGGAAAAGCCAGAATTCACAGGCCAACAAAAGTGGTGGATGCATGATGGCTTCATCTGGGGAGGAGGAGGAGGAGATGTTGGTACTCAGAGTCACCGCTTCCTTAATGTCACCATCCTGTTCCTCCACAATCTCTTCTGGAGATTCCAAGGCTCTGGATGCTGTGGTGGAGGGGAAGCATCTCAGGGGTTCATGGGTGAGGCTAGAAGCCCAAGAGGCATGGGGGGGTGATATGCAGCCCAAGGATCCCAATATGGTGGTAGCATAAAGCCTGGTGCTGGTGCCTATGGCTGGCTCTACTAAGGTGGTGATGGTGGGGAGGTCTAAGGGTATGACTGAGGACCCTCTTGGTAATGAGCATCATAGGGAGCATGAGAGGAGTAAAGAGACACGACCTCCTCTGGTTCTCTGTTTGAGTCTGCACTGGAGAGTGGGGCTGCGTGGGGCAGCGGAGAAGACTCTGTGTCGAGGTCCCAGTACCAAGGAGTCTCTGGTATGTTGGATACACGGAGATCTCTAGAGTGCCGGAATTCTGACAGTACCAACTGACTTGGAGCCACTGGCAGAACCAAAGGGACTGGAGATCTTGCTTGCACTGACCAGTCCAGTGCCGGATGGGGCATCGATGCCACTGCCATTGCTACAGTGCATACCAGCAGCATCTTCTTAGTGGAGTGCTGGCTCCTGTCTTCGTCCTCCAGTGCCATTGACTTGGTGCCTGTCCCCATCGGGTCCTTAGGCATGTCAATGTTACATACCGCTCCAGATCTTTGTGAGCTGTGGGAACCGGGCTGGGATTACCTCAGTACCAACAGTACCAAGGATACAAAGCATGTCAGAGATCATTTACGGCTGGCTCAGGGCTCACTCTGGGGACTTCCGGCTCTCTTTTTTGATGACTTGAGAGAGGGGTCTCTGGCTGATTTCTTCAACTCACAAACCCTGGATGTTTAGGTCTATGGGGAAGACTCATGTCTGCCAGGTGACTCTCGGTGTGGGTCCAGGGAAGGTTAGAGGACTGCCTCCGTGAAGATAATCTTCCGTCTCAACACCCTGTCCTTGCGAGGCCTGGATCTGAGCTGCTGGCAGAGTCCACGCTTCTGTGGAATATGGCCTTACTTGAGGCAGCATATGCACTGGGAGTGCTTGTCTGCTACATGGATGGCCTCTTTGCAGGAGAGACATTTGTTGAAGCCCAGTGAACCCTGTGGGGTGGGGTGAAGGGTCTCCGATGAAAAAGTTGGGGTGGGGGATTTGTGGGGGAAGTGTGTTTGTTTGTTTGTCTGTCTGTTTGTTTGGGAAGAACGTACAAAAAGAAAAAACTACAACTAAGTCTCGGGAGACTGACTAACTATAGAAATGTAAAAGAAGGTGATGGTCATAAACAGATTGCTAATAGCTTAATCTCTAGCCCTGGAGGTTGAAAAGGAACTGAGCAGGATTAGCCCCTGTGCACTGGGCTAGCGTCATGGTGGGGCACGAGGAGAGAGAGACCATGTGCGGGCCTAACGGACACTGTTATTGAGGTTCTCCGACGAGCAATGCAGGGACGCAAGCACACCTACAGCGGAACACCCATATGGACACTACTCAAAGAAGAATTTTAAAATTACCTTGCTTTGTTTGTAGACATGATTAAGTATTCTTCCACACTGAAACCCGAGAGGTTGTACAGAACATGCCCTTTCCTGTTCTCCAGGTAGGCAGCAGACACATTGAAGGTTGGACACTTCTGGAAAACAATATACATATATCAGTAAGGTTATTTTAAAAACCTCAGCCACTATTTTTTAGCCATGATTCTGAATACACACTCAAACTTTACTGCCTTGCTTTTCAGCTGGATTGGCTTTTTCTGGCTTTTATAACTTTTCAACAAATTAGGTATGTTTTTTATGTTCATAGGACATCTGAAATCGTGGTAACTGTCACTAGTAAATCAAAGCCACCTTTTATTTTCGTTGTAACCTTATCAGTCAACTTTGTTTTGGAAACAACATTTTTTATCATGCAATTTTGGGAAAGTTTACAGCAATGAAAAGGCAATGAGACTTTTACAGCCACTATCATTCATCTGCTGAAGCTGAAAATAAACACAAAAAATTCATTGAACAGAGTATGAGGGGGAGACAGGATTCAAATTCATGTGATGTGTTTGATGAGAAATACATGAAAACTTTCTTTAATGATTTATGGGAATTCTCTCTTTGGGCCAGAGAGTAGGAAGAAGAGAGACAAAAATCTGGTGAATGAGGAGGGATGTAATATGGTGGACATAAGCTCACAAACAACTATCTACTCCAAGATCTTTTCCTCAGAGGCTGGCTTCATTTTCAAATGTGAGCAAATGAACTCAAAATGCTGTCCTAATAACCTGCAGATTTCTAACTTCTATCAGCTGGGGGGGGGGGGGGAGAGAACACACTCTTCCAACCCTGAAATTAGACGAACTTTCAGTTTATTAAACATTATTTTGTATTTTAACCACTTAATTTTGTAGTTTAATTTCCATATTGTCTTAAAGGCAAAGTTCTGCCTGCTGATATAAGTTCAACTCCTCTAACTTGTGTTATCTCAATTCAAGTGGTATGAGCACGATGGAGGGCAATTTTTTACCCTAATATTGCTGGTATTGATGGCAGTGTACATTATATTCAGATAATAGAACATTTTCATATAGAGAGATTCTCTGCCCCCTCCCCAGCCCCCAAGCTTAAGCTCTATTATCTCCAGAGCAGATAAGAATAAACTACAGTAATAGAGGGTAGAAGTGGGGCAGTGATCTGTTCATTCTTATTACAGTTACAAGACTATTGCAGGATGCAAATGAGGGCTTGGGAATAGATAGGGGGCACTTGGCTAACAAAACCCCAGAGTGGTGTTGTTCACAAGCGCACAAGGTGGAGGGCAAAAGTTCCATTGTGCAGTTGCAGGCCACATTTGCAGTCCTTGTGCTATCCTGCATACAAGGACTGCTTCCTGCTAGTGTTTCACTGGGTTCCAACACCCCATCCCAACCTCCAAGGGTGAAGAGGAGATGAGACCAGTCCCCAGCCTTCTCTGCACTGCCAAGTTGAGTTTGATAGCCATAGAACAAATGCTGCTAAGACAGGTTTGAGCCCCAACTCCACAAATGCCCAGATCTTGGTTTTGCTGGGCTTATCACATTCAGATTTACACAAAATTATATCTGAAATGTCTGACAGCTATCTTGGGGAAAATATGTCTTTAACAAAAAATTGTTTCATATACAGTGTCCTCACAGTGATACATTTCTGGAAGATATGATAGTTCACAAGGTTGACATAGTGACGGCAAGTGTTTTGTCTAGATGTAGCCTAATATTATTTTATACATTATTTCCCTGAAAACTTTAGAAAATTAAGTCAAAGCAATACTAGAGACAGAATGAAAATCACCAGTCATAATGAGCCCAATCCATTAGTTTCATTTTGTTAAGGAAAGGAATAAAATATACCCGATGATCTGTCACACACCCACATGCATCCAAGAATTCCTGTGGTGGACTAGGCTCAGTCTGCCAGCATGAATCATTTTTTCTACTGGAGCAAAAATAACAATAGGAACAATCATTAAAAGATAAACTATAATATTTTATCTAACAGTGGATGTCGAAAGAATGACAAACAGATGCTGTATCTTGACCACTTCCATCTTCACCACCTCCACAATATTGGTGCTAAAACCATGGTTGTATTGTTGTTCAATGAAATGTCAGTTTTATTCATCGTGGATCAGTGTAATAACTTCTGACATTTCTCACTTAGTGGCTTCTAACTTGTCACTGCAAACATCTGACAAGTGCATGCAAATCAATATTTCCCTGAGCAAACAGCCAATTAGTTGTACACCAGGTTTTTGTGTGCGTAACACGGATGCAAGTAAACATACTACCCAAACCAGTAATGTCTAACTTGGAAAATCTGGCCTTCTCTTTAACGAACATTGATTCAGTATAGTGTCACTAGCAGTTACTGACTGTATCACCAACCTTCATTCTTACTGACTTCGGACCTGATCCAAATCCTGCTGAAATTAATTGGAACGTTCCCACAGACTTCAATGGGACTTAGAAGCCTATTATGCATTTCAGCTAGAACCCAGCTCATTCATCAATACAATTTTTTAAAAGTCATACTAAAATGGTCAAACAAAGCATAAGCTGTATGGACATACTACATAAAATTATTTAATCACAGGATTCCATGTTATCCATTCTTTTACTTTTGGAGGCACATATATATTACATAATAATAATACATAATATATTCTATTAAACTTACATTTCATAAGGAAAGATTGAATCCAGTGTTCTACATCTAGTGAAGATTATTCCTATTCAGGCAGCTAATAGCTAATAACTGTTTAATGAATAAATATTATAACATTAACATAAAATCTTACAAAACATGAAATGTAAATAGTAACTATTGATTCACTCCCCCTTGCGAGAATCTCTGTATCAACAGCAGTAATCATTAGTCACTTAGTACTTTAAAAAAGTTGCATTGTTCATACTTACACATCTTGTCTTGAATAGGTGCATGGGTGATCCTGGCCTGCAAAATGTCTCAACAGCACATAAGAAAGGTTTCCTAGATCATCACTTTCAGTGCTGCTCAGAGGAAAGGGGGAATAAATAAGGTCATTAGAACTAAGGAGATCCACATTCAAGTACAAGATAGAAACTGAGGCAGCATAAAATAACTCTGTTCAAAACATGTGCCCTAGCTATATAGTCACAATAGCTTTGAGACAGAAGAATAGCTCACAGTTTATTTCACTGATTAAAAACTAACATTTTTTAAAAACTAAACTAATGGTGAAGGATTTCAAAGTAAAGGTTACTACATGGACCTTAACTCTGCCTATCCTCCAGTTATTGGCATGAATCTCCATCAGTTGCCATAAAAAAGAAATTTAAGTCTTTCACATTTCATGTATAAGTTCAACAGTATGGACTTTTGCTTTATGATACAACCTGCATCCTCCTTTTTGACCTATGTCAGGTGCAGGAAGCATCTCTATCCAATATTGCAAGGCAATATATAGTATTGTGGCAGTCTGTTGTCTGCACTTGGTATAGAAAAGGACTGCGGACCCTGTAAACTGGGCTGCACCGACAGACATTGACAGATCCAAAGGAAACACCTGCAGAGCTAGTACGTTCCACAGCCATAAGTACAGCAGTTAAAAGTTCAATAACAGAGACGCTAGATCTTATAACTGCTGGCTTGCATTTGTAGACCAAGAAAGCTTTATAGGCAATGCCTCCAGACCTAGTAAACCAAACAGAAATAAGCTAAAGCAATAAACATATGCACATGTGTATGATTGTGTGCACACATATACATTATATAAAAATGGTAATGACCCATCTTGAAAGAGATTGCCCAATCCAGCCTGATCCAAAGCCTCTGTCCTTTCTCCACCATTTGCTTTGTGCCTCAGCACATAATAAGATGCATTTCTGTTATTCAAATAGATGCAATTTACCCATCACTATTATCCACACAATTGAAATAAGTGACTAACAAATTTTTGATGGGGTGAGCAGCTCTCAAGACATTTTGTTTTAAAAAAATCCATTTGCTAGAAAATGTGAGTTTGATTACTCTGCTTAGAGAAAAAAAAACTTAAATAATCAAAAATGACGATCCTGCTCCAGAGTTACTGATGATGATGATAAACGGGTTTTTTACCTAAAGAAGGAGGATTCTGCGTTGTCATAAAGGCCTGGCATCAGCTTGAGTGAAGGATAATCAATAGCTAATGGCTTCACAGTAAACAACGCCATTGCCATGGCGACAAAGAGGACAGGGAGCAGAACATTTGATAGAGCTCCTCTCCAGTCTCGCCTGGTGTGGTGAAACCGCTTCATTAAAAGGGCAGCAATCTGTGTGAGAACAAGCCTTGTTCCACGCACACTCCGGGCATCCAGGAGTGAGCTACCTGCCGGGAGACAGACAAAGCTCTTCACAAACATGCACTGTCATTTCTGGGAAATCACATGATTCTCATCTGATGCTAGATCCGTAAACAGAGAACATGATGACCTCTTTAAAAAAAGCTCTCTCTTTCTCTCTCTACCTTCCCTGGGAAACATTTAGTCTCTTATCAAGGACAAAAATAAAACAGCCATAACAACAAATGATGATAAAACAAAATCACAGGCCCAATCTTGCACTCCTGACTCAGATAAAAATAACTACTGAAGTCAATGGTGGAAGTCAATGAGAGTTTTGCTTAAGTATGGGCTGTGGTGCAGTTCGAAGGAACTGGAACAATAAACCCACAAACAATCCTGCATACCATTTTCGGTATAAGGCATTTTGTGTTTTCAAAGTGCTATACAAATATTCTCTCAAATTTCAACATTTAGCCACAGGCCTCAGGAGGAGGCGCTATAGAGCTGCATTGCTCCACAAGGCATACAGGGCCCTCAGAAATGCACAAATCTGGCCACAGCAACCCAGAGAGGATTTTGCCACCTGCAGTGGTATTTGGAATGGTGCAACATGATCCTATGATAACCGTGGGTTCCCCCTGAGAATCGTGAGGCATCTCGCTATTATCTGCCCTTAGCATGAGGAAGTCTTGTCTGTGCCGGCTGTGGATCAGCTCCCTGAATCCACCAGCCTTTGGCAACACGAGCACAACCTTCCAGGCCTTGCTCTCCCTCTACAGGTTAGCAATAGGCACACACCAATCCCCGAATCCTCCCAGTATCCTTCTGCAATGCTCAGTACCTGTTCCACTGAACATACACACGATTGTCTGATTTGCTACTCCCAAAGGAGTAGTACTCACCAGCTTCCAAGATTCAACTCAGGATCCTCACTCTACGTAACACACAACACATATTTTACTTACACACACACACACAAAGAATAAGTTTATTATCAAAGAACAGGTTTCAGAGTAGCAGCCGTGTTAGTCTGTATTCACAAAAAGAAAAGGAGTACTTGGGGCACCTTAGAGACTAACAAATTTATTTGAGCATAATCTTTCGTGAGCTACAGCTCACTTCATGGAAGAACAGAGATTCAAGTAACAGAATGTAAGAATATTGGAAAGCAAAAGCATAACATCTCCTACAAGATACCTTATCCTATGTCATTTTCTCAGCATTTTCAACCAGGCTGGCTGAAATCCCCCCTTTCACAAGATCAAGGCCGCTGTCAGTTCGTCTTTATAGATGACAGGATAACTGGGGGTTCATCTGCACCCCAGATATAGTTTCAAAAGTTCCTTCTCACTCCTAAGCAGGATGACCCTTCTTGTTTTTTTTCTTTCCCACACGCCCACATAACCTGTTGATTAACATCTTGCTCAGACTGTAAATGGGTGCCCATTGCAAAACCAATACTTAATTTGCACATGACTAGCCAAGTGACATAAGTGTTTCTTCTCCCTTTGCCTCTGCTCCGCAGGTATGAAAAAAAGAGTGGTGGGACCAAGGTCCCATCTCATCTCTGCCGCATTTGGGGCCCTGTGCACAACTGTGAGAGTGCTGAGTATACAATTTTGTCATGCCCTTGCCGAGGCCATGAGGGTGGGTGGGGAATCCCTGGATAAGTGCCTGTTATTATAGTCTTGACCTGTGTGGACATCAAGGATCTGATCTAACTCCCACTGAAATCAATGAGACTTTTTCAGTTGGCTTTAATAGGAGCTGGGCCACCTATCAAGAGAAAATATTGTAATATCACAGGAACTAAACGTGAAAAAGTCCCATTAATGCATTCAGTTCATCTCTCTGTCAATACAGGAATCTCCCCTATAGAACATGTTCTAATGTTTTATCCAACCAAACTGATGGCTCCAAATCCCAGCTGACAGATCTTCCATCACTACCCTATGGGAAACCCCATCCATGGTTAAACCCCTGTGAATATTGCTAATTACTTCCTCTTCATTCTTGACATTAATACCCTTCAAATATGTGTAACACTATTACCATGCCCCTTACCACCATTCAGTTGCAGGTTAGCCAAACTCTCTGTGTGTGTGTGTGTGTGTGTGTGTGTGTGTGTGTTTATATATTTATATTTCTACTTTCTCTTTCGGTTAAAATACACTGGTCTCTGGGGTTGCTTTTTAACAGCAGGTGTTTGTAGTGTTGTAAGACCGAATGGCTTGTTTGCACTAGGGCTCAATAAGATCTAAGAAGAACTATCATATCTAGTTAGATTTGTCCCTCTTATCTTGCATTCTATGTATTGAGCTGTTCATAGATGTTATTTCTGCACTAGATTTTAACCATTGTTTGTGCAGGTGCTTTCAGTTAGCCTCGGAGTCAATTGTCTCTTGCCTTTCATGGTTTCTTCTGGTGCACTGGAATTTTCTTCTTTAATTTTGAAAGGTGACTCCTCATATTGGCATGGGGCGGTGTTTTATATAGAGAACAATCTCAGTTAAACATAAAATGATGGCAGTTGCAGAGGGAGGGGGAAAGGTCAGTGAGTACAAATCCAGAAGAAAAGAGTTAGTTTTGATACAGATAAGGGGAGAGAAGTTGGACTGATGAAGATAGAGATAATATCAAAAGCTGAATTTACTTGCATCCGAGAGTGCTAAAGGAGTTGGCGGCTGTGATTGCAGAACCATTGGCCATTATCTTTGAAAACTCATGGCGATTGGGGGAAGTCCCGGACGACTGGAAAAAGGCTAATGTAGTGCCCATCTTTAAAAAAGGGAAGAAGGAGGATCCTGGGAACTACAGGCAGTCAGCCTCACCTCAGTTCCGGAAAAATCATGGAGCAGGTCCTCAAGGAATCAATCCTGAAGCACTTACACCAGAGGAAAGTGATCAGGAACAGTCAGCATAGATTCACCAAGGGAAGGTCATGCCTGACTAATCTAATCGCCTTCTATGATGAAATTACTGGTTCTGTGGATGAAGGGAAAGCAGTGGATGTATTGTTTCTTGACTTTAGCAAAGCTTTTGACACGGTCTCCCACAGTATTCTTGTCAGCAAGTTACAGAAGTATGGGCTGGATGAATGCACTATAAGGTGGGTAGAAAGTTGGCTAGATTGTAGGGCAATGGGTAGTGATCAATGGCTCCATGTCTAGATGGCAGCTGGTATCAAGTGGAGTGCCCCAAGGGTTGGGTCCTGGGGCCGGTTTTGTTCAATATCTTCATAAATGATCTGGAGGATGGTGTGGATTGCACTCTCAGCAAATTTGCGGATGATACTAAACTAGGAGGAGTGGTAGATACGGTGGCAGGTAGGGATAGGATACAGAGGGACCTAGACAAATTGGAGGATTGGGCCAAAAGAAATCTGATGAGGTTCAACAAGGATAAGTGCAGGGTCCTGCACTTAGGACGGAAGAATCCAATGCACCGCTACAGACTAGGGACCGAATGGCTAGGCAGCAGTTCTGCGGAAAAGGACCTAGGGGTGACAGTGGACGAGAAGCTGGATATGAGTCAACAGTGTGCCCTTGTTGCCAAGAAGGCCAATGGCATTTTGGGATGTATAAGTAGGGGCATAGCCAGCAGATCGAGGGATGTGATCATTCCACTCTATTCGACATTGGTGAGGCCTCATCTGGAATACTGTGTCCAGTTTTGGGCCCCACACTACAAGAAGGATGTGGATAAATTGGAGAGAGTGCAGCGAAGGGCAACAAAAATGATTAGGGGTTTGGAACACATGACTTATGAGGAGAGGCTGAAGGAACTGGGACTGTTTAGTCTGTAGAAGAGAAGAATGAGGGGGGATTTGATAGCTGCTTTCAACTACCTGAGAGGTGGTTCCAAAGAGGATGGTTCTAGACTATTCTCAGTGGTAGAAGATGACAGGACAAGGAATAATGGTCTCAAGTTGCAGTGGGGGAGGTTTAGGTTGGATATTAGGAAAAACTTCTTCACTAGGAGGGTGGTGAAACACTGGAATGCGTTACCTAGGGATGTTGTAGAATCTCCTTCCTTAGAAGTTTTTAAGGTCAGGCTTGACAAAGCCCTGGCTGGGATGATTTAATTGGGGATTGGTCCTGCTTTGAGCAGGGGGTTGGACTAGATGACCGCCTGAGGTCCCTTCCAACCCTGATATTCTATGATGCTATGATACTTCAGACATTTGGCTTTTGAAAAGCATAGGCCAAATTCTGTGCTCATTCCCATACTGTGTATCCTCAGTGAAAGTCCATTGATCTACATGGTCCATTGCACAGAACTTGGCCAATGGGTTTCTTGTTACATTCAAAATTCTGTACATTTTGTCATAAGAAATTGCAATATTATAAACCATACAACAAGTTGAGTTTGCTGAAGACAGCATAAAAGTGTCTTTAACTAAGGCTGTATTTTTGTAACTTACACCGAGGGGGCTGGTGAGAACAGGTAGGGGACAGGAAGTAAATATCAAGCCCAGTGATGAAATATTAAGCATTACTCACTGGAAATTATGACCATTTTAATTAGCATGTCTGGAGGGGAACAAAAGGAGCAGTATCTTCCTTGGAGAAATTTCACCTCTTTAACTCACAATCTGCACCTTTGGCTCCCTACTTTGCATCAGTCCCATATAGTTCACCATTCATGCTCTTTAACGAAGGTTGAAAACTTTGGCATCACTTTAATTTCAGCTAGAGTCACAATTTAAGAGACTCTTATGCTTGAATTCCCCAGATAGCCCCACACAGGCAGCAACATATATGCAGGCTTAACTGTGGCTTTGAAAGCCATGGCAACGGAAGGGGGATGCAAGCATGTACCATACTAGTGGATTAGCCCCAGGATTCTGTTTCCAGACCTCTGAGGCAGCCGGAATGCCTCCAGGGTCCCTAGAGACACACCACATCTCTGTTTTGAGAATTTTGAATTTGCAGCATGCACTCCCCTGACGACAGACTTCCAGCTGGTGCTGCCCTAGCACAGATTCAAAGAGGCATGGAAGGGATCCCTGCTTTCTATTCTCACTCTGCACTTGGGCTCCCATACAGTGTCAGTCATGGTAGGCTCTATGAAGGTTCACAAACTACAATGCACATCTGCATTAAATATGCTACTGAGCCAAATTATTCACTACGGGCTTGATACAACACGCAGCACAGCCCACAGACGTTTTTCTACTGTCTTTGATGGACATTAAATCAAGGCCTAAATGCAGTCGCACTTAAACGACAGAGGTTACACTAGCTCTGGGGAGCATTTATCCCACTCTTCTCACCTCCTTCTTCTTCCCCTCACGAAAGTGATTTTTATTTCAGAACAAGGAAAACAAGCCAGACCGGCTGAAATAAATCACTGTAAAATCTCCATGAAAGAGAAAGCGAAATGTATTTCTCACATGGCAGGAAACCTCAGAACCCAGCTCCCTGCACACCTACCAGGGACAACGGTATCATAATGTAAACCCCCCCTACATTTATAGCTGCACATGACATAGTTTGTCTCTGGGGTTTGGGTCCATTAGAGAGAGAAGGGCTTAGCTACAAAATTCAGATCCACATCTGCATTCCAAACCCCACCTTACAGTCCCTGGGATGTTTTGATGTTGGGTTTGGGAGCCATATTTTTAATTAAGACTGCTTAAGAGAACACAACTTGAGTGAAAAAAGAAGAGTTCATTTAATGGATTTCTTATGTACTTTTAAATCTCTACCAGGAATACTGACCAAGATTTTTGCATGTGACAAGGGATTTTGGATGTCTGATTTAAGACACCTTGAAGTACCCTGGTTATCAGAGGATGGTATTCCATACTTTCTGAAAATCAGACTCTCTTAAAGCATCTCACAATTGAGGCACACAAAATTAGTGACTTTTTAAAGTCTTGGTCAATGCATTTTCAACAGAACAGTATGTTGCTGAGATAAAAGCACAAATGAATAACATGGCCACATGGGAATAAATCACACAATGGGATCTGAATCATTCACAGTATCTGACTTTTGGAACATAATTCACAGGTCCAAGGTAAAAGACAAATATGGTGATTTCTTAGGGAAAAGTCTGACAATGAAAATACAACTCTGAATTCACCTGCTTCTCAGGAAAAAAGAGAAAAGAAAAATAGTAGCAAAATAAGTCAGGTATTTCAACAGATAGAGAAAACACAGGACTTGCAAAGACTGGATCAGACCGAAGGTCCATCTAGTCTGGTATCCTGATCAACAGTGGCCATCACCAGACGCTTCAAGGGAAGATGCAAGGAGCCCCCTTAGGGAGATGTGGGATAATCCATCACAGAGGGAAGACCCCTCATGACCCAAAACACTTTGAGATTGGTGTAAATCCTAAAGCATGATATTTTACCTTCACTATCAACAATCCAAATCTTTTCAATCTCTCAGCAGGTAATAATTTGTCCATGTCCCTAATCATTCTCACTGCTTGTCTCTGAACCCCCCTCTACTTCAACAATATCATTTTTATCTGAGTGACCAGTACTGCTCACAATGTTCCAGAGGAGGGTGAACCATGGATTTATACAAATGGCATGAAACTTCTTTGCATTCTCCATCCCATTCCTTAGGCAACTTACCATTTTTGTTGCTTTTTTGACTGCACCTAATGGGAATCTGGGAACTGGCAGGCACAAGTCCGCCCACAGCAAAAGGTCCCTCCCCCCAGGCTGCATATCAAACATAGGTCTATGTAGATCTTTCCACATTCACTTGAAATTCACCCAAGCATGTCCTGTTTTTTTCATTGAAAATGTGATGTATTTGCTTATAACTGGAATTCAGAGTCATTTTTGCTTTGCTTGATGTAAGGAAGTAGTTTCTTATATCCCTTTTGTATGCATGTCAGGAGGCATAAGCAAAGCACAAAATTATGAGAATCAAGAGTTTTTCAATTGGTAATTATAATTATAATAGAAAAGGACCAACCAACCTCCCAATTATGAATTTAACTTTCATGCTGATGGCATATAGAAACCTTCACATGAATAATTTAGCTGATAAAATTAAAAATCTGACCCAACTGTTAAAAATTGTCTTATATGACTTATGAGTGCAATTATGTCCACAATTAAATTGTACTTCCCAATTCACCCAGACTCTCCCTTTGCATTTCAGAGACGATTATTAGTGAATTTTAATTCATGAAGCTACAGAAAAATGAGACAGAAAGCAATCAACTCATTTCAATGAGTCCTGTAGTTTTGGACTCCAGGAACCCAGAATTTATAACTCATTCCAAAGTTCATAGGTTCCAGAATTCTGAACAGTAACAAAGGTTTTGAAGTTCTCATTTAGGATACAAAACTGCTGTGTTAAAATTAGTTGAAAAAACAATGTGTATGTTTTTAAATGTCTTTTGTCATACAGAAGCACAGTAGGAAGGAGGGTGTCTAACTATTACAGAAGGTGACTGGGAGTCAGAGGTCCTAGCTTCTGTTTTGAATTTTTAACTGATTCAACTGTGAGGTTAAGTGACTTGCCCAAAGCCCATCTCTGCATCTGTTTATCCATCTGTAAAACAAAGATATTTATTGACCTCACAAGTGTTGTGAAGATTTTTATAAAGTGCTTTGAGATTTTTGGATGAAAAGTGCTTTAACAGTGGAGAACATGAAGGGATAAGCCATGCCTTGTGAATCCATGGAATCACAGAACTGGAAGGGACCTCAAGAGGTCATATAGTCAAATCCCTGGCACTCATGGCAGGATTATGTATTATCTAGACCATCCCTGGCAGGTGTTTGTCTAATCTGCTCTTAAAAATCTCCAATGATGGAGATTTCACAATCTCCCTGGACAATTTATTCCAGTGCTTAGCCACCCTGACAGTTAGGAATTTTTTCCTGATGTTCAACCTAAGCCACCCTTGCTGCAATTTAAGCTCATTGCTTCTTGTCCTATTGTCGGAGGTTAAAGAGAACAATGTTTCTCCTTCCTCTTTGTAACAATCTTTTATGTACTTGAAAACTGATATGTCCCCTCTCAGCCTTCTCTTCTCCAGACTAAATAAACCCAGTTTTATCAATCTTCCCTCATCGGTCATGTTTTCTAGATCTTTAATCATTTTTGTTGCACTTCTCTGGACTTTCTCCCATTTGTCCACATCTTTCCTGAAATATATCACCCAGAACTGGATACAATACTCCAGGTGAGGCTTAATCATAATAGAGCAGAAGAATTACTTCCCGTGTCTTGCTTGAAACACTCCTGCTAATAAAACCCAGAATTCTGTTTGCTTTTTTTGGTAACAGTGTTACAATGTTGATTCATATTTAGCTTGTGATCCACCATGACCCCCATATCCCTTTCCGCAGTACTCCTTCCTAGGCAGTCATTTCCCATTTTGTAGGGAGTGCTTGTGCTTTCCTAAGAGGAATACTTTCATTTGTCCTTATTGAATTTCATCCTATTTACTTCAGGCCATTTCTCCAGTTTGTCCAGAGCATTTTGAATTTTAACCCTCTCCTCCAAAGAACTTGCAACCCCTCCCAGCTTAGCATCATCTGCAAACTTTACAAGTGTACTCTCTATGCCAGGGATTCTCAAATTTCATTGCTCCGCAACCCCTTTCTGAGAACAAAAATTATTACACGACTCCAGGAGGATGGAACAAAGCCTGAACCTGCCCAAGCTCTGCTGCCCCAAGTAGAGGGGCCAAAGCCACAGCCCAAGGGCTTTTGCCCCAAGCAGGGGGCCTGTAACCTGTGCCCAGCTGCTGAAGGCTAAAGCCCTCAGGTTTCAGCTCCAGGCCCAAGCAATGGGGCTTGGGCTCCAGCCCAAGGCCCCAGCAAGTCTAAGCCAGCCCTGGTGACCCCATTAAAATGGGGTCCTGACCCACTTTGGGGTCCCAACCCACAGTTTGAGAACCATTGTTCTATGCCATTATCTAGATCATTGATGAAGATATTGAACAGAATTGGACCCAGAACTGATCCCTGAGGGACCCCATTCAATATGCCTTTCTAGCTTGACTGTGAACCACTGATGATTACTCTCGGGGAATGGATTTCCAACTGGTTATGCACTCACCTTATAGTAGCTCCATCTAGGTTGTATTTCCCTAGTTTGCTTATGAGACGCTCATGCGAGACAGTATCAAAAGCCTTACTATGAAGTCAAGCCCCCATCCACAAGGCTTGCTATCCTCTCAAAGAAAGCTATTAGGTTGGTTTGACATGATTTGTTCTTGACAAATCCATGCTGACTGTTACTTAGGTGTTTGCATAATTATTTGCTCCATTATCTTTACAGGTACTGATGTGAAGTGGACGGGTCTAATTCCCTGGATTGTCCTTATTTCCCTTTTTATAGACGGGCACAATATTTGCCCTTTTCCAGTCCTCTGGAATGTCTCCCATCTTCCATGACTTTTCAAAGATAATCACTAATGGCTCAGATATCTCCTCAGTCAGCTCCTTGAGTATTCTAAGATTTATATCATCAGGCCCTGGTGACTTGAAGACATCTAACTTGTCTAAGTAAATTTTAACTTGTTCTTTCCCTATTTTAGCATCTGATCCTACCTCATTTTCACTAGTATTTCCTATGTTAGATGTCCAAGCGCTACTAATCTTTTTAGTGAGAGCTGAAACAAAAAAGTCATTTAGCCATTTCCACATTTTCTTTTATTGTCCCCAGCCCTGGAGTGGTTCCGTGCATAGAAGGACCAATTCATATGCTGAACTACCCTATCTATGAGAAATGGGGGCACAAGCTACCTCCATGGTAGAGCTAATGATAAAATCTAGTTTATTTGTAAGGAAAAATTCCCAGGGAATAGGAATTAAATAAAACTTTCAGATGTTACATGGGAAATTTTGTTTACACAATGTTTCAAATCAAGACAAAATAAAAACTTGTTTCATTTCATTTGAAATATTTTAGACTCAAAGTGTCATTGAATTTAAAGTCAGAAGAGACCACCAGCTCATCAAGTCTGACCTCTTGTGTATCACAAGATACCACCACCAGCACCACCCAGCACCCACATGCTAAACCCAACAACCAAAATTAGCCCAAGGTATTACAACCCACAAGAGATTATATTATTATGTGCCACAAGTAGAGAATCGGAAACAATTTTATTTTGAGAAGTTGATTCAAAACAATTCATTTTTGTTTTAGAATTTATACTCCAGAAAATGTTGATTTCAGTGAAGCTCCATTTTTCAATGGGAAAATTTTCTAGATGAAAAATGTCAACCAGCTGTGGAGTAGAGCTTTATATCTATGTCCCTCTGCAAAAGAACTCTGCATGGGGCTTAAGATCCATGAACAGAAGAGCTGAAGTAGCTGTGGGGGCAAGACCCCCACAAACCTCTGTGGAATCTGCTTGGGAATTAGTACAGCTGAAGCTGGACAGCAGGCACAGAGTGATTCAGTTGCGACTCCATGACCTGGTAGAGGGGATTTTTCCTGCTTCCAAATGCAGATTGACCTAGCTCATTTTTTTCAACCCAGGCACTGGGCAGAGGATTCCCTTTATGTATGTAAGGCATTCAAAGGGCTTACGATATCATATATTAGGCATTTAGTACATGGCTTATAAGGACCGAACCTGGGAAAGCAAGATCATCATCATCATCATCAGATAAGCAAGTGGCTGAAGATTTCGGTGATGCATAAAATTCAGTTCATACAGAAAAACCACAGCACCCACAAGACAACAGACACAACATATGGAGTGCACCAAAACAAGATGGGGTTCATTAGAAAAAAACTTGCTGGCAACTTTTTCTGGCCAGCAGCCTCTCTAGGTGCCCAGTTCCTGCTATTCTCAGAGAGCTGAGGAGAGAGGAAGCCCCTTCATTTGTATGCTAGACCCTTCTCTGCTTCTGGAGGAACAGCCTTGACTTAGCCCATCAGGCCCATCACTTACTATTCATAAGGAGGAATTTATTTTTAGGCCTTTGTTACCATCAAACTTACTCATATGGGGCCTACTTCACACAGCCTACCTCAGTAGGCTTAAAGTAGATCTGGGTTCCTCTTAACTGAGGATGGTAGATCTCACAAGATCTCCCCCACCAAAAAAGAACATCAAAGCCTGCTTAACTGCTAATACCCCCCACGTACCTATTCTAGAAATATGTACAAAAAGTACAGAACTTGCATTTAGTTCAATGCTACAGTCTCTGGGCTGGCTGGGCTTAGGATCATTGTAGCTATATACCTAGCCAATGTGTGACTGGGAACAAGCACATTGTGGCCCTCTCAAAGCTGGATCAACAGCTTGTGGGAGAACAAGCATCTCACCTTTATCAGCTAAAGGGAAAGACGAGGTTGAGCCTTTGAGGGTGGTGAGAGATGTAAAATGAGGATGGGTGTATGGACAGCCACCCATGCTCACTTCCCACCCCTCCACTCCTAATAAGTGCATTTTTAGTGTTTCTATCTGGGATTTTACTACACTCATGACAGATTTATACCCAAACCACAATTTCTGAATCTAGATTCCATGTTTGGGATTAATGTTCAGGTTTGCCTCAATGTGTAAACACATTGTATAGTTCAATATAAAATAGATATTAAATGCTGATTTAAAATACATTGCTAATACATACTGAGGGAAAAAAAGCCACAAGAATCACAGCCTCTCCCCCATTTTGGCTTTTATTTCAATTCCATACACTACACCATGCAATACGCTAAGAAATTTATCGAACAACTCATGATCAATCTGTCAATTTGTGATCAAATACATGGGGTACACATTCCTTGTTCTGGTTGCTGGAAAAAAGCAGTTAAGTAAGCAATTTTCCAGTTATCATGCAGCTGTGTTTCAAACGTTATGCAATTGTTACAAACATTTCACCACTGTTTCAAAAACACACTACTCCTCTCGCACACAGTGATGACAATGGCCAGAATGTTAACAGCATCCACTTCCCTTGCCTTTTTCGGAGATTGTTTTGGGAAGGTTAACTAGCAAATGGATAATTCGTTGCACCTTGTATTGTATCTTGGGTACTACTGACTAAATGATATTTGGAGTCTCAGCTGCTTCTGGATCAGGGAGTTGGCTACATAACCACTACTGACATACGTTGAGCTCTGTGTTGTTGATGGAAATGTGGGATCACAGCCTCAAAGTGAGTGGGAGATGCACACACATTTCCATAGGTAGTACGAATAATTTCAAAACCAAAAAATATCCCCTGGCAATCCATCTGTATAGGCTACTGAAGCACCATACATAGCCAGCCTTAGTCTGACTTTCTGTGAAAGTGTAAAAATCAGACTAAGGAAGTTTCAACAGGCATGCTTTTTTCCAGATGGCTACTCGTGGATGTACCAAATGAATCCTAACTCTTCTTGGCTGAAAAACTCATACACTAAGCATATCAGGACCATACAGTCAAGTGAAATTCAATTAATTCATTTTAGGATACTTTTTAGACAATATCATCACTAGTTTGTTATACCATTTAGTGTTGAAATTTTATAAAGAGCTGTGCAAATGAAAAGTTGAAAAGTTAAAGAAGGAAAAGTTATTCAAACACACACATGCATCTGACAATTTTATTTTGTAAAAAATATTTTTCCCTATGCATTCTGATAACTCACTTGGCTGGATTAACCCAATAGCTGCAAATAGCTACGCGGATTTTAATTAACCGAACCTACTCTTATTATCTTGTAAGGCTCTCTGATGAGTGTGATATATCTAGGTAGGTCAGATAAACAGAGACACTGGTGTGTTGAGAGAGACAGAACAGTGCTCACTATGGGTGAAATTCTCACGTACGCCAGAGGTCCAACATAAGATTTATGCACTATACAAGTGCCATTTAATCCCCCTTTGGAAGTCTCAAACCTCAACTCTGTGGCACAATGCATGATAATAACATGCTAACAAAGAGGTAAACACAAGATCACTCCATGAACAGTTAGGAAGAGAACCCAGGATTCTAACATGGTAGACCTAAATCCTATCTAATTGACACCCTGCCTTTCAGATTGAATGTGCTATATTTATTCTCCCTCTAAGCACTAAGCCAGATTCTTTTCTCAGAGCCAGGGATATCAAGCCAGGATTCCTGATAGCCAGTACGTTCCGCACTAGGAAATAGTTGTGCAACCCACTGGAAAAGCGTGGGTTAAGTCCTCCTCTAGTGCATGAACTAAGTACTGGCTAACAATTGCTCCTATAGCTCAGGTAGTGAGGATCCCAGAATGGGGGAGGAGGGAGAGGTCTGTCAGTTATACCATGTCTATACTTACTGGTAGATCAGCACTGCTGTGATCGATGCAGCAGTGTCAATTTAGCGGGTCTGGTGACTTAGGTCGGCTTACCGCAGTAGTGTAGACCAGCCCCTTACCGCATATGCTAGTACAAAATTTTAATGATGGCATCATGAAGAACAACATGAAGCCAGAATAACTTCCCAAATGTACAGAATGTGGGACAGTCAGATGTGCTGGTCTGTTGATTCCAGAACATTTGTTATCTGGGTACATATTGCTTTTTTTGGTATCTGTTGGAAGTGAAAAATTTATTTTGTTGGAAGTGGAAGTGAAAGCCTGATGCAGTGCTGAACCGTGTTACCATGCAGATAAGGAATGCAAGAAACTTTTCCCTTAGCTTTTTATTTCCATGCTTTTCAGCTTTTCCACTGGTGGGCTGTGACCTGATTGAAACTTCACAGTCAATAAACCAAGTTTTTGTGCGTTTATTCAGTAATGTGTGTGAGGCATTTAGATACTACAATGGGGAGCATTAAAGAAAGGCCTATAAATAAAATAAAGTGTTTTTCCCCCTTCTCCAAATGCAATAAAAGCTGTAGCCCTTATACATGCCAAGTCTCAAATTTAAAAATAAGGCTGTTTTCTCACAACCCACCCAAATCTGAAACACTGGTTTGGTTAAAACACAAACAAAAGAAGCATGGTGTCCAAACCACCTTCTCATAATTCAAAAATGAATAACCTAAAAAATGAAGTTACATGATGCTTACTAGGAAAAAAATCAACTCAGACTGGGCATGAGTAATTTTAGCTGAAGTTTTGTTTTGTTATTTCTTTTGAGAAATCTGTAATCAAATGAAAGTGGAGTTTAAAATGGAGGTGCCATCAACCCTATCTACAGTCTTGTTAGCACAACTCTCAAACAGAACAAACTGTATTTTATGCATGGTAGTTATTCTTTAGATATTTATGCATTAGATGAGACAAAACACCAATGACTCAACATCACAGTTCTTTCATTAGCCATTGTATAAATCTTTTCTGGAGTAAAAGTTCTTTTAATTAGCACTCTGCATTCTTAGCAGTATTTTTCCTACTGTACAAGAAAACATAACAATACCTGAACTTTAAAAATGCCTGAATAATTTAACGCATCTGAATTTCTTGGGGCAGCTACATGAACAGTGATGTCAAGTACATACTTAAGGTTTTAAAGTGCATGTGTGTGTGTGTGTGTGTGTGTGTGTATATATTTACATTCCCTATTAAAAATGTAAATTGAGCTTGCAAAATAAAGCAAAGGTAGGAAATGCCAGAATTAATTTTCTGTAGACAGGCTGGAAAATGGCAAGCAGTCAGTGAATTAGCAACCAGTCAGTGAATTAGCAACCATTCAGTATTTCTTTTTTATCCTCTCCAATCAGTGTAAGACATTCCTCCAACCCATTCTTTACATATAACATCCAAACTCTGTAATGGAATATTTTTTTAAAAAAATTCTTAATGGACTTTTCAATTGCATTCATTGCTGTAGTATTCTAACATTAATTATTATTTTTATTTCTTGTATTAAAGTAGCAGAAATTATCTTCACAACACCACTGTGAGGTGAGATGGCTTTATCTCCATTTTACATGGGGAACTGAGGCACAGAGAGTTAAGACCAAAATTTATCACAAATGAAATCTTGTACCAAAAATATGAAGATTTTTTCCTCGTCTGGGTTTACAAAGACCATACTCTGTAATGTGCCATGTGTCCTATGGTAGCAAATTATTTCAATATTACCTACGTCATGTTTACAAAATCTCAATTTTTTATTTTTGTGGCAATTAAAAAGAAATCTTTATGTCGCCTGAGTAGCTACAGCATAGAAATGTCACATTTCCCTTTCACAAAGGTATATTAAATTTATTTTGTAAATTAGATAACCTTACATACATCGTAAAAACGGTTACTCACATCTCGTAACTGTTGTTCTTCGAGATGTGTTTTTCATATCCATTCCAATTAGGTGTGTGCGTGCCATGTGCCACGTAGGGTTTTTCCCCTAGCAGCACCCGTTGGGTCAGGTGTGGAGCCCCCTGGAGTGGCACCTTCATGGCGCTCAATATATGACCCTGTCGACCCAGCTCCTCCTCAGTTTCTTCTTGCCAGCTGCTCCAACAGAGGGGAAGGTGGGTGGGTTTGGAATGGATATGAGCAACACATCTCGAAGAACAACAGTTACGAGAGGTGAGTAACCGTTTTTTCTTCTTTGAGTGATTGCTCATATCGATTCCAAGCTTTACCCAAGTGGTGGGGTTGGAGTTAAGGAAATGTTGATTGTAGCACTGCTCTATCAAAAGCCACGTCATATCTTGTGTGCCGGATGATGAAGTAGTGAGAGGTGAAAGTATGTACCAAGGCCCAAATCTGCCCTTCAGATTTCTTGGATCAGGACCTGCGTCAGGAACACCGCTGATAAGGCCTGGGCCCTAGTGGAGTGTGTTGTGAGAGCTGGGGTCGGCACACTGGCCAGTACATAGCATGTATGGATGCAGGAGGTGATCCAGGAGGATATTCTTTGAGAAGAGACCAGGAGGTGTCTCATCCAGTCTGCCACTGCTACGACTAGCTGGTTCAATTTTACGAATGGCTTAGAGCACTCGATGTAGAAAGATAGCGCTCTTCGAACATCAAGGGAGTGTAGCCGTTGCTCCCGGGTAATGGGATGAGGCTTAGGGTAAAAGACAGGTAGGAAAATGTCCTCACTGATGTGGAATTGCAACACTACTTTGGGGAGAAGGGCTGGGTGTGGCCTGAGTTGCACCTTATCCTTGTGGAAAACTGTGTAAGAAGGTTACGAGGGAGGGTCTTTAGCTCAGACACCCATCTCGCAGACGTACTGGCAACCAGGAAAGCTGTCTTCCAAGACAGATACAGGAGAGAGCAAGTCGCTGTTGGTTCGAATGGGGGCCCCATGAGCCTGGACAGGACCAGGTTAAGGTCCCACACAGGTACAGGCTGCCAGATCTGAGGATTAGGAGCTTCAAACCTTTGAGGAAGCATCCAACCATAGGGTTGGCAAAGACCAATTGACCAGATACTCCCGGGTGGAAGGCCGAGATCGCAGAAAGGTGTACCTTTATGGAGGACACTACCAGGCCTTGATGTTTCAGGTGCAGGAGGTACTCTAAGAAGAGGGGTACTGGTGCCTGGACGGGGGGTGGGGGGGTCACGACTCTTGTCACACCTACATGAGAATCTTTTCCACTTTGCCAGATACGTAGCTCTAGGAGAGGGTTTCCAGCTGCCTCGGAGGACCTTCTTTACTTGTTCCAAGCACAGAATCTCCATGGGGTTCAGCCATGAAGCTTCCAAGCCATGATTTGGAGGGACCATAGGTCGGGATGACAGAAGCAACTGCAGTCCTGAGTAAGTCAGTCGGGAAGGAAAGGCAAAGTGACTGGTGTGTCTACCGACAGCTCCAGTAGCGTGGTATACCAGTGCTGGGGAGGCCAAGCTGGAGCTATCAGAATTACCTTTGCCCCATCCCTGTGGATTTTGAGCAGGACCTTGTGCACAAGAGGATATGGCGGAAAGGCATAGAGCAGGTGACCTCTCCAGGGTAGCAGAAACGCATCCGTGAGGGAGCCTGGGCTGTGACCCTGGAAGGAGCAGAATGTTGGGCACTTCCTGTTGTGTGAGGTGGCAAACAGGTCAACCTGGGGAAATCCCCACCTTTGGAAAATGGGTTGTAGGAGATCTGGTCGGATGGACCACTCATGAGTGTGGAAGGACCTGCTGAGGTGGCCTGCCAGTGTGTTCTGAACTCCTGGTAGAAAGGAAGCATCCTGAATGGAGTGGGCTATTCAGAACTCCCACAGCCAAAGGGCCTCCTGGCATAGTGGGGAGGAACGGGCTCCTCCTTGCTTGTTGATGTAAAACATGGTGGTGGTGTTGTCCATTAGAACTGCTATTCCCTGTCCTGGCAGTCAGGCCTGGAAGGCCTGGCAAGCAAGGCACACTGCCCTCAGCTCCCTGACGTTGATATGGAGGGAGAGCTCATCCTGTGACCACAGGCCCTGTGTCTGGAGTTCCCCCAGTTGCACCCCCCCCATCAGATGGCCAACGCATCCATAACCAGGGACAAGGAAGGTTGGGGGTTGTGCAAGAGGACTCCTCCGTACACCGCTTGGGGGTTGAACCACCAGCAAAGGTATGTGAGGACCTGTCCCGGCACCGTGACCACTGAATTCAAGCTGCTGCACCCCTGGCGGTAAGCTGAGGCAAGCTACATCTGCAATGGTCTTAGCTGGAGCCTGGCATGCTGGGTCACATAAATGCAAGAAGCCACCCTTTGCTGTTGAGGTTGGGAATTGCTGGAGGCTTTGAATGATGTCCGTGATGACTCTGAATCAGGACTCGGGTAGAAGGCCCGTGCCTTCAGGGTTGACTTCCCCAAGTTGAGGAGACCCAGCTACTTGAGCGTGCACCTGACCAAGTGGAATTGGGACTGCACCTGTGTCAAGGTGCAGCCCCTGAGCAGCCAGTCATTGAGGTAGGGGTATACCTGCACCTGCCATCGATGAAGGAAAGCATCCACGACCAACATGCACCTGGTGAACATTTGGGGGCTGTTGAGAGGCCGAATGATAGGGCAGTGAATTGGTAATGTTTGCGGTTGATCACAAAGCGCAGGAAGCCCCTGTGTGCTGGACGAATCGCTATGTGGAAATATGCATCCTTCATGTCGAGGGCGGCGTACCAGTCTCCCAGATCCAGGGAGGGGATAACAGTGCCCTGGGAGACCATGCAGAACTTCAACTTTACCATGAATTTGTGGAGCCCACACAAGTCTGGGATAGGTCTGAGAACCCCTTGGCCTTGAGGATTAGGAAGTATCAGGAGTAGAATCCCTTGCCCCTTAGTTCCTGAGGAACGAACGTATATTAAATTTCTACAGGAGTGCCCAAACCCCCTGTATAAGGAGTTGCTCGTGAGGTCCCTGAAGAGGGACAAGGAAGGGGGGTGGGAGGAAGGGTAGGAGCAGAACTGGAGAGAGTATCCCACTTCCATTCTGCAGAGAACCAGTGGTCTTAGGTTATTTGGAACCAGGCACAGTAGAAGTGGGACAAACAATTCAAAAAGGGCGGGGAAGGATCCGGTGATGAGTCTGGTGCGCGGTCCTCGGGCATCCCTTCAAAAGGCCTCCTTGGAACCCAACAATAGTTTGATCAGGCCCTGGCTTTGCCCGGACAGGGGTTGGAGGGCTTCCTTCTGCCTTTCTTGCTCCTTCATCTGTTAAAGTCCTGCCTCAGCTGAGGAGGGTAGGAGCGCTGCTGTGGAAGTTGAGGCTTGAAGCGTTTCTGTTGGGTTGCTGGGCTGTGCATACCCAAGGATTTCATACCTGCTCCATCAAAAGGCAGGTCCTGCATTGTCAGCTGAACCTCAGGCGGTAGGGCAGAGGCTTGCAACCATGAGGTGCATCTCATGGCAATACCTGAGGACACAGTGCATGCCTCCAAGTCCACAGCATCCAGTGAGGCCTGTAAAGAGGTCTGTGCCAACGCCTTGCCCTCCTCTACTATGACCCCAAACTGCTCTCTGGACTCAGTTGGCACAAGCTCCTTGAATTTGAGCATCAAGTTCCAGGAGCTGAAGTTATATCAGCTCAGAATTGCCTGCTGGTTGGCAATCCTGAGCTGGAGCCCCCCCGTAGAGTACACTTTACGGTCAGACAAGTCCAGGCACTTGGATTTCTTGGACTTAAGCACTGGGGCCTGCTGTCCCTACCTCTCTTTCTCATTTACAGTCGCAACCACCAATGAACAGGGTTGCAGGTGCGTAAAGAGATATTCATACATGTTTGAGGGCATGAAGTACTTCCTCTCAACACCCTTCGCTGTGGGAGGGATGGAGGCCAGAGTCTGCCAGATAGTCTTGGCATTGGCCTGTATAGTTTTGACAAGGGGCAGAACCACCCTTGAAGGACCTTTTGGGCCCAGAATGTTGACCACTGAGTCCTGACTCCACCACCTCCTTGGCCTGCAGACCCATGTTGAATGCCACCCTGCGCGGGAGGTCCTGGTGGGTGTGGCTGTCTATAAGAGGTGGTCCAGAGATGGAAGTGCCTGCCACGCCCTCATCTGGGGAGGAGGACGAAGAGGCCAATGGGGAACCGGGTTCTCCCATACGTCCTGCTCATCAGGAGCCTCACAACCTGCTTCACTGGTAGCCCCTGGTTCAGGAACCAGAGTTGGAGTCAGTTCCAAGGGGCGGCAGGGGCATGGCACCTCCTCAGGACCTCTAGGGGCAGGCGAACTGGTTGAGACCTCGGCACCCTTGGTTCAGAGGTGGCCAATCGGGAGCCTTTAGACTGGGCACCCTGAAGCTGGTTGTGCACCCATGAGGTCCAAAATAGCCACTGTGCCTGTCCCTGCCCCCACCTCAGAACGTCCATGGCCTGACCAGCGCCGGTCCCACTCCGAGTACCTAGATCCTGCCTCTGAGGACCAGGATAGGGACTGCGAGGGCCAGGGTGGTGCCGAGCGGTGCTGCGATCTAGAGCGGTACCATGATCTGGAGATACATAGGGTTGTTAAGCGGCACCGGGATCGGTGCCGAGTCCAGGACCTGCTCCACGTAGGGGACAGACGTGCAGATCAGCGTCATGATCGGGAGCCCTGGCATGACCTACAGAGGTACTGCAAGTCTGACCGGTGCCACAATTGGAAGCAGTGCCAGGACTTGATCAGTGGTGCCGACAGCTGGATCATCGCTGGTTTGCCTTGAGATGGAGCCACACGCTCTGGTACCGGAGGCTTGGTGCGAATTGTAGGCGACCTTGGAGCCATCATAGCAATGAGGTCCCTTGCGGCTGCAAAGGTGACTGGAGTGGATGGTAGCTCTACCTCCTCGATGATGTGGGCCGGGGAGTTCAACAGCACTGGACTCAATGGTCCCCCTTGCGGCGCCGAAATCAACAGTGCCACCTCCGCAGGCTTCGGCACTGGGTGCTCCTCACGAGGATGTGCCCCACTGGCCAGCTCCAGAGTGGTGGGCCTCTGGGATGGAGAGCCACTCCTCTCTTGCTTCTGGTGCCGCTTCTGCACCAGATAGTGGGAGCGGGAGCAGTGCTAGGTGGATCCCACTGGTTTCAGCGCTGGGGAGTGGCAGTGCTGCAGGTCTCTGCTAGAGTCTGTCCACCGTGCTGCTTCCACCTCTGCCACCGGGGCGCTACGCACTGAAGAACTCGGTGCCAGGTCCTGCCGCGCCAAAGGAGGCTGAGGTCTAAGTGCTGCCTCCATAAGGAGCTGCTTAAGGCAAAAGTCTCGCTCCTTTTTGGTTCTAGGGTGAAACCCTTTGCAAATCCTGCACCTACCGCTTGGTTAGCCTCCTCCGGACGAGCATCGTGGGGGTCGCCTGTTGGCATGGGCTTGGAGCAGGACTTGCAGGGCTTGAACGCTGGGACTTAGGCATGAAAGCCCTCCCAGGAAAAAGCGGTCAGGATGGAGGGTAAACCCCCCAGCCCAACTGCTACAAACTACTACTAAAATAAACTACAAGAAACTAAATAAAAGGTATAAGAACAATGAGAAACAAGAGCTAGGAAAACATGGAGAACTTGCTGAGCAAGATGCCACAGTTCCAACGACCATCATGTGCGGTAAGAAGGAACTGAGGAGCCGCCGGGTCGTCAGGGTCATATACTGAGCGCCAAGAAGGCGCCACTCCAGGGGGCCCCACAGCCAACCCAACGGGTGCTGCTAGGGGAGAAAGTTTTTGATGATTGTTCATGTGGTGCACACACACCTACTTGGAATCAATATGAGCAATCACTCGAAGAACAACTTCTAATTTACATGAAGAGTAAATACAGAGCCTTTGATATTGATGTTTTATAATGTTCTCATGAAATACTGTAAACTGTTTACCAAGGACTGCCTTGATTTCCAAACATCATTCTATTTCACAGTACATTAGGCTTTATTACACCTTTTTCCCCCCTTCACCATATTTTCATTTTCTGCAATAAAGTAAACTAAATTTAAAATATGGAACAATCATTTATTTCTCTAAACTGATGGATATCTCTCAAAGATTTTGAGTAGCCATGTCAATCTCCGAGTCACATACAGTAGGATTGTATATTTGCTCATCATTGCTCAAGGGAACAAAGGGAATATTTAACCCAAGAAAAAGACAGCAAAATGAAATCCATTGAGCGGAGTGAAGGAGCATCTCAAAAGGTGACAATTTTTGGCTGTTGAGACTCTGCTTTAAAGATTAAACACCTGGCTTAACACACACTACAAATGAGTATCTGGTGCTTTGTTTCACTGACCTAAACTTCCAAAAAACTAACTGAATTATGGGGAAAAAAATTCACCACAAATAGGAAAGCTTAATGTGCTGATTTTGGAAAATTCGCGTTAATGAATGAGAAAATGAAGACCTAAACCAAAAAATCAAAAGGGCAAGGGATCAGATAGGTGAGGAGGGCAAAATAGATAATGTTATTGAGCAAGTACAATTAAAAGTTTTACCTCTACTGTCTATCGTTTTTGCCCCTGGCTTTTCACCTCATTCTTTCAGTACACCGAGGTAGAGGGATAACCTCAACCGTACATATTTCTAGTCCTGAAATTTAGAATTATTGTAGAAGTAAAACCAGGAGGATCATGGACCATACCTGCTCAGTAAAAGCCATGTAAGGTATGTCTACACTGCCAAACACCCCCTTCTCTCCCCCCCCCCAAAAGTGCCTTCTTAAATCTGGTTAGTTAATTTGGATTAAAATAGCAATGACAATACGACATTACTTTTAGCTCACATTAACAGCTCAAGTAAAGCCTATAAAGGGAGGCTGAGACTTAATTGGAGTTAGTAACTTGAATTAAAATCTGGAATGTCCATTTTCCATTGCTACTTTAACCTGAGTTAGTTACATGGGTTAGCCAACCCAAGTTAAGAACAGATCTTTTTTTCCCATTGTAGACATAACCACAGTGAATTGGCAACAGAAAAAGAAATAAAACCCATGAGGCCTAACTTCCAGGCCCCACCTCCAGCCACAAGATAGTCCAGCTTCCCTTGGTTATTGTATTTCTTGTTCTAAAAACCCATAATGAATCAATGTGCAGTGATATTCAACATGGAACTGGCTGGGCAGATTGGGGAGCAATTGGGATTTTCCTGTCCATATCTTACCTCATCAAAGGAGATGATGGAACAATATGGTATCACCAGCACACAGGCATCTGCTGCCTACCAACCCCATAAATATTTTGGTTTCAGAGAGCAGAGGCACTAGGTAAGCTGGGAAAAATTGGAGTAAATTCATACACCAATCAATACACCAGCTACCATGCCCAATACTGACACTGACTTATTACAGTTTCAAGAAACTCTGTTGCCCACCGACTAAAACTATTCTCAGATGCCTTCTTAACAGGTTGGGGAGCACATCTGGGGTCACTGAAAGTTCAAGCCTGTGGTCAGAACAGGAAGCTTCTCTCCATGTCGATGTTCTGGAGATTCGGGCCATCTAATGCCTGTCAGATTTTTCAAAATCATATCAGGGACTCAGTGATTCTCATAATCACCAACACCACTGTGATGCATTATGTAAACGTACAGGGAGAAGCACACTCCAACATGCTGTGTCAGGAGGCGATCAAGGTCTGGTAGTTTTGCATCTGGGGAAACATTACATCCATGATCAATCATTTACCGGAGGTCCAGATCACCTGGCAGATCACCTCAGCAGAAATTTCTCTGATTAAAGAGTGGTCTCTGAAGCCCATCATCTTGCGGTCCATTTTTTCAGTTTGGGGCATCTCCATGATCCACCTCTTCACCATGAGACAAAACAAGAAATGCTGACTGCTGTACTCCCGAGGGAGTCTCTGTCTGGTTCCTTGACGGATGTTTTTCACCAGAGCTGAGAATCAGCACTCCTATATGCTTTTCCCCTAATTCAAATAATCTCACAGGTCATTTTCAAGATAAAATTGGACCATACCATGCTCATTGTCATTGCTCCTCCTATATCCCTTCCTCTTCATCCTAACCTCCTGACCCAGAAGCATGGTCAGGTTTTGAATCCAGTGTTCAGCTGCCTGCATCTCACAGTGTGGATGCTGCACGATTAGACGAGGAGGAGGAATGATGTTCAGAAGCAGTCCGGTAAGTCTTGTTCAATAATAGGAAGCCCTCCACCACAGCAACCTATTTGGACAAGTGGAAGTAGTTCTTGTTGTGGTCATTAGTCTGAGGTGGTCAACAAAGCTGCTGGCTTGTTTCTAGGATATCTTGGATGATTAGTTACTGCTTGGCATGGGTCAGCCCTGAAGGACATTTAGAGCTGCTTATTATAAAAGTTTATATTACCTTTTTAAATCTAAGACTGTAACTGCTGTGTGTGTGTGTTTTTCCTGTTTTAACCTTTTAAATAACCTTTTATTTTTCCTAGTTAATAAACCTTTAGCTAGTTTATTGCAGGATTAGCTATAAGTGTTGTCTTTGGTTTGAGATCTGAGAACAACTGACGTTGGATAAGTGACTGGTCCTTTGGGACTGGAAGTAACCTGAATACTGTTGTGCGAAGGGACACACAATTTGGTGTAAGGGACCATCTATCACTAAGTCCAACTTGCCTGGATGGCAAGATAGACTTGCATACCCAAGGGGACTGTCTGTGATGCCATGGTGAGATTGTTATAGTGCTTTAAGAGTCCACATATGTTACTGGGTTGGTGAAGTCTGATTATAGAACATATAATCTGTTTGGGGTTTCTGCCCTGCTTTTTGACAGCTTGCCCTAAGGCTGGCACTTACAATCATGAGCCACTCCAGACAGCATGACATGGCCACCCAATTAACAAAGTCATATTTGGAAAGCAATGCCTCCTGGTTCACGATGTGCATCTGCAGGGAAGAAAAGGTATACATCTTTTCCTCCATAAAGTCCAACCTCTTGGACTCCTTATCCTTAGGGATAGACCTACACCTGCCTTGCCATGCCATGTCATTTGCTGCAGTTACCAGCCGAGAGTTAGGGGACAAGTGGGTGAGGAAACCCTCAAAACTCTGAATGAAGTGCCCCTTCATTGTCTCTCTGAATAAGCGACAATGAAGCCGGAGTATTCCAGAGGTCCTTTGCAGGCTCCAAGACAGCCTCATTTATTAGGAGGGCTCTTCTCCCCAGAGCTGATGATTGGAGAATATCTAGCAGTTTGTGTGTATTCTCCTGCAGGAATTCTGCCTGGATGCTCAAGGTAGTGGCCATTCATCTTAGGAAGTCCTGATACGCTTTAAGGTCCTCAGGCATGGAGAAGAAGATTCCAGCACAGTAGAGTTATCCAGAGAGGACCAAGAGGTGGTTTGGTTGGCTGTGCCAACAACAGTCCTGTTCTTACACCACAGGATCTGCTCAGAATACCCCTAGTGGTCGAGAGGGACCAGGTGCAGCAGTCACTACCAGATGAGGTGGTTTGGGAGCAGGAGCCACCATCAGGACTTTCCTCCTGGAGCAGGTCGAAGAGTGTGACCCCGGGGACTGAAGAGTGCCTAAAGACATTGGTGGCTAGCACGCCCTAGCCAAGAGTTCCCATCCTGACTACAGGACAGATGGTGATCTCGGTACCAATCGTGGTCTGTGGAAGATCTCAAGGGCCTACTGGGTGACGATGAAGGGGAGATGACTCTGAACTGGATATTCAGGAGTCCCTGAGGTTCTCTGGTGATAACAGGAGAACCAGCCCCCAATGGGGAAAAAAGAGTCAGAGTTGTCTGAAGCCCAACATGGGGGCAGCACTGGTCCCAAATAGGAATGGGAATCAGCACTGTGTATAGGCAATAGCAAATGGGATACATTCTCATCCAGTACCAGGAGAGGCACTATTATCAAGGCTAAGGCTGGTACCAAACTCTACGCAGGGATCTGCCACACCATACCAACACAAATTAATTTTTCCAGTAAGATTTTGAGACCTAGTATTGAAAGATTTATTAAAATCCATCATCCATCTTTTTAAACAAAACTCTCCAGGGGACAGAATGCAGAGTTCCACTTAAAAAACAGTGGCGCAGTATGTCCCCAAATATATTACGTCTACTGCCTTCCTGCATCCCAATTTTTATAATTCTATCAAATGTAGGAATTGCCAACAGGGATTCAAAAAGGTTAATGCCATAAAATCATTTAGTCTGAACTCATATCACAGGCCAATATATTTCACCGAGGTACCCCATATTGAGTCCAATAACTTACGTTTAGCTAAAGTAAATTTTCCACAAAGGCATCTAATACTGATTTGAAGACATCAAGAGAGGGAGGATCAACCACTTCCCTTGTTGGTTTGCTCCAGTTGTTAATCACCCTCACTGTTAAAAACAGGTTTCAGAGTAACAGCCGTGTTAGTCTGTATTCGCAAAAAGAAAAGGAGTACTTGTGGCACCTTAGAGACTAACCAATTTATTTGAGCATAAGCTTTCGTGAGCTACAGCTCACTTCATCAGATGCATACTGTGGAAAGTACAGAAGAAGATCTTTTTATACACACAAACCATGAACAAATGGGTGTTTACCACTACAAAAGGTTTTCTCTCCCCCTACCCCACTCTCCTGCTAGTAATAGCTTATCTAAAGTGATCACTCTCCTTACAATGTGTATGATAATCAAGTTGGGCCATTTCCAGCACAAAAAGATCTTCTGTACTTTCCACAGTATGCATCCGATGAAGTGAGCTGTAGCTCACGAAAGCTTATGCTCAAATAAATTGGTTAGTCTCTAGGCTGCCACAAGTACTCCTTTTCTTTTTACTGTTAAAAACACACACCTTATTCCCAATTTAATTTCTAGCCACTGGTTCTTGTTGTCCATTTCTCTGCTAGATTAATGAGCCCCTGAGTACCCTATATTTTTTTTCAGTAGAAGTACTTACCCACTGAAATTAACACCACCTCAATTTTTTTGATAAGCTAAGAAGATTGACCTATTTACAATTCTCAGGGCAAGACATTTTCTCCAGCCTTCAGTCATTCTTTGGAATCATTTCTGTACCCTCTCCAATTTGTCAACATTCTTTTTAAAATGTGGATGCCAAAACTTGATACAGTATTCCAGTCTTGGTCTCCTCAGTGCTCTATACAAACACAAAATCAACTCCATACTCCTAACTCACCACCCCTCTGTGTATACATCCAAGAATCATATTAGCCCTTTTTGAGATGGTACCACAATGGGAGTTCATGTTCCGTTACTGGTCTACTAGGACCCATTTTCAAAGTCTTTCTAGGAAACCATCCTTCATTCCGGAGGTATGGCTTGCATTCCAAAATGTATAACTTTACATTTAGCTGTATTAAAAACACATCTTGTGTTAAGGGACCCAGTTTACCAAGAAATCCAGATCATACTGCGGATGCCTGTCCATATCACTATTTACCATTCTAACAACCTTTTTCTCATCTGCAATTTTATCAGGAGTGATTTTATATTTACTCCCAGATCATTGATGACTGTGTTGAATACTGTTGGGCCCAGAACTGGTCCCTGTGGATCCCCACTACAAACATCCACATTTAATGATTCCCCATTGATGACTTTTTGAGATTGTCATTTAGCCAGTTCTTAGTGCATTCAACATGTACCTTATTGATACGGTACAGTGCTAGTTTTTTAAAATCAGAGTCAGAGCGGTGGTCCATCTAGTCCAGTATCTGCTTCTAACAGTGGCTAATATCAGCTGCTTCAGAGAAAGGTACGAGAAAGCTTACAGTAGCAGCGATGGGATAATCTGCCCCCAGGGAAAGTTTCCTTGTGACCACAATGGTAGAAGACTGGCTTGTACCCAGAAGCATGAGGATTATCCATTTCATTTTTTTTTAAATATTCACTATTATAAACATGGATTTCTTGTTATCTAAATAAATGCCTACTCCTTTTTCAATGCTGCTAAGCTTTTGGCTTCAGTGATCTATTGCTGCACTGAGTACCACAGGTTAATCATATGTTGTGTGAAAAAGGATGTGCTTTTATTAGTTTTACATTTTACCTTTCAGTTTCATTGAACATAACTTTGATACCTTAGCCCCTGACTGCATATTATCTTTATATTCAGAAAAGATCAGATCCAGCGTAAGTACCTTGCTAATATGCTCCGTAGTGAAAAGTGATGCAGATTATTCATTTAGCTCCTCAGCAAAGTATTCATACACCTTATTTTCACCTTTCCTCCCTTGTGGTCCAGTTTTAAAAGCACATGTCACAGAAAACTGTATAGGCAATCTCCTCTTCACAGAAAGAGACGAGCTATATAATTATCTAATCTTTACTGGAAATAAATTAAGGGGGACCAGCAGAGCTTCTGCAAAGAAATATTACCGATTGGAAATAACAAGTAAATGTGTATAGACTCCAAAATTACAAATATATTAAAAGCATTAAAACAAACACACTGGATACACAAGTTGTTGCTTTACTTTTGTGTTGACGTGTAGGTTTCCAACTCCAATTCAGCAGTCCATCCCTCTTCATGAGTGCACTTAAGCATGTGCTTAGCTTTAAGTATGTGATTATGTCCCTTTGCCTTCAATGGGGCACAAGCACATAGTTAAAGTTAAGTGCATGTTTAAGGGCTTTGATGAATTGAGGTCCTGTGTGTTTTTTGCAACTGCTCATTGGCCAAATCCTGTCATTCTTGGATCTTAACGTTTTGGTTTTTTGCCTTTTGGTTTTTATAAACCTTTTACAGTTCCTGTTCCAACATCAGCACTTTTTCACACACACCCACCCACACACAGAAGCCCAGACTCTGATACCCTTATACACAGACACGCACACACACACACACACACACAGAGTAACACCCATCACCACGTGGCCCAGAAAAACGTTCTGAAGTGCAACAACATGGGAAGGTACCTTCAGCTCCAACAACCGCTTCAGGACATTCAAAACCACAGCTGACTACTGCTAGGCAATGGGAGAGGAATAGGTAGCCCCACTACACAGATTTGACCCTTACGGATTCGTGCTAAACCTAAAGCTACTGGCATGGACCTTAACACATCCAACTTCCTCAGATTGGTGTGGCCATATAAGATAGATATTTCCATTGTGGGCAGTCCAGGTGCAGGGATCCAAGAGACTGACTCCAGTGATGTTCTCTAGAATGCATCATCACAACAGCTCTCTAACCCAAATTCTCTCTAGCTGTGTTCTTAATAATCCAGCCATTTGCTTTTGGGCCTTCTAAAATCCATTGAACTGCTCTGAGAAAAAGTTTTTGACTGTCTTTGAGTCTGCTTTCCGAGACAAAAGTATACAGGTCAAGCTATTGCCCATGGAATATTCTGAATAACTAACAGAGATGGATAGCTTTCATGAGCAATTTCCAAAGCCCTTATGCCTTCACTTCACAACTGTGCTTAATGATGAATGACAGTCATCAGCCTTGAATGAAAATTTCTCCTCCATCTTCCTTCCCATAGAAATGACATTATCACCATATTTTCTTACTATAATTTATCAGCCTCAGAAATATGGAACTAATTACCAATTCTTTAATTATGTGCCAAATACCAAATGAAGACACATCCTGGAAGGTTAGCTGGTAATTATAGCTTATGTTATTAGATACAATATAGTTCAAATATTGATTACCATAGAAACTGCAATTCTTAGACCCTAATGAAAATGCAACATAGAGAGGAGAAACAAATCTAACTGCACGGTGTTATCTAATTGGAGTCTTCAGTAATACAGAATTGTATGTCAGTTATAAAATAAAGGGATACCCCAAACTGTACCTTTTAATCGAGCAACTGTTTTAATCTCTCATGGTGTTTTTGTTGTTCTTATTTTATTTTGTTTTTGTTTTTTTCAGAAGAACTCGTCACATTCATTCCTCATGCACATCTCCACCACCATATGTATATGACAAGAAAAGTAGTAGACAGGACTAGTTAATTATCTAATGTACAAGTCACTATAGGGTATTTAGAGAGATTTTGAAAAGAACTCAATGTCCCATTGAAGTCAGTGATAAAACTCCCACAGATTTCAATGGCAGTGGAGCTAAGCCAGCACTGAACGGTTTGTAAATCCCAACCCACAGTGTTTGCACTTGGTGAGGGATGGTGTCAATTAGGTGACAGTTCTCTTTGGCACAGGTGCTATGACATAGTGACAGCCTTGACTGTAGGTTATTGTGACAGAGGACACAAAGCTTGGTTCAAAATACCCCTAGTCAGAGTGAGCAACATGAAGTGTATCATCTGAGAAGGATTATTTGGCTACTTCATGTGCACACAAAAGGGCACTACCAGAGCACTATGGGGACCCACGGCAATCTCCACATGCTGTCTGACCTAGGAAAGTTTTTGCCTGTTTAGCTGCAAGTCTCTTGCTTGTATGAGCACAGTTGCTTTCAAGGAGAACTTAATTTTCTACTTACAGTTTTGGTAGGTTGATTCAGGGCTGTTAATGTGGGGGAGCCCCAACTCCTCTGCCAGGGGAACTTGTGGCTTCTGCTCTGTGTACTGCAGCAGCTTCAAAAATACCTTTTGTGAAATAAAAAGAGAAATGAGACTTATTTGCCATAACTGGCTTTCACCCTCCATCACCCATGGCGTCAGACCAGAATGTACCACCTCACTCCACTCTGCTGGAACATTCCTATAACTTACTGATCCAGTATAATTACTTTGGGCAAGAGCTTTCCCTCCAGTGGAGAGGGGTAAATGTTCCATGGATTCAGAAGTACCCATATGGAGTGCTGCTGACCCGAGCACACTGCTCTTTGGTCCTCTCTGCCCTCTAATTGCATAGCTCTTTCAACAACCCTACTGTCATTGACTGAGTCTCCCAGGTGTGGAGTCATAGGACACATGGGGTCCAGAGTTAACGCACACTCGAAGCAGCACTAATTCCCCACTGGTATTCCAACTTGAACTCCGTGGGCTCAGCAAGGGACAGTGCTGCAGACAGTAGCCAGTTCCCCGTCCTATCTCCTTACATTCCAGGCCCAACCCACAAAACTCTCCAGAGTGCTGACGCCTTGTAACACTAGCAAAAGAGCTTCCACACAGCTAGCAGAAGTGGGTGGGCAATCTCCCCAACTCTACCCTCCCCCGACTAGATCGGCTCGTCTTGGCCCTCTCCACTCATGGAAGTGGAAGGGATGATTTAGCCCTTTGAGAGCAGGAATTCTGCTGAAATACAGTTAAAATAATGTACGTTTTGTAGCAAATGTAGTTGCCATCTGCACACAAACACCACGAACGATTAATCAGATTTTAAAAAAAGATCAGAGGGTCTTCTTTGAGGGATGTTAGCGTATTTTAATCAAAGTGACAGGCATGTAATTTCCATCAGTACATCTGAAGGGCAGAAGCCCCTAAGGAAGAGATGGAGAGAAGCTCGTGGAAGTATTTTTAAAAAATAGCAGTAATATTTTCCATGGGTTTAATAACCTAAATATATGTCTACACTGCAGTTAGCACCTGTGGCTGGTCTATGGGGCTCATGCTGCGGGGCTGTTTAATTGCAGCGTAGACTCCCAGTCCTGGAGTGGAGCCTGGGCTCTAGGATCCTGTGAGATGGGAGGTTTACACTGCAACTAAATAGCCCTACACCCCAAGTCAGCTGGCACAGGCCAGCCACGGGTTTTTAATTTTGGTGCTAACATACCCTAAGAGGCACATGTAAATGTTACACACAGTGTGTCTACTAGATTTGCCTGAGACCTACTCTACTGGGCTTGATCCTGTTTCTACACCTTAAGTCAGCAGGAATTTCAGAGTTAGAATAGTGGGGGTTAGAGGTGCTGGAATACTACAGTAGATTGTTAGTAGTGACTTAAGAGGTGTTAAGACACTCACTCACTTCTTATTGTAAGCCTGATAAATCAATAAAAACTCAAAAACATCCTTACAAGTATATGTTCCTTCTGTAAATTCACGTTTTCTCCCTAGGCCACAAATTAATTTTGTGGTGGGGGAGAGGGAGAAGAGAAGGCACAGGAGGTCTGGGGGAGGATTTTAGATTAACCAGAAAAGAAACCAAAATACATCCACTAGTGGGGTAAGTAGGCCCACATTCAATTTTGTCAACAGTGAATTTGGCCCAAGATATACCTGAGATAGGAGATGCTGAAAAATAAGCTCTTTTCTGAAGTATTTTCCCCCCAAAGCCATCTGTAACAACACAGCATGGCCTAGAAACTCCAAATTTGTGTCTAAAATTTCAGATTTTGCTTCCAGTGTAAGCTTGCACATCAATTCAGCAGAGCATATACCTCTCCTGAGCACCTTTAAACAGAGCTTTCACTAAAATTATGAGCAACTTTGACTCTCTCTCGCTTAAACCTCCTGTTTGGGAGTGCACATCAAATTCTGATTATAACAATGTTAAAAAAATGTTCATGGCCATATTTAATTGCTCCCACAAAGGATTCCAATATTGGCTATAACAAAAGCGCATAGTCGCTAAGGAGTCCACTATACAATGGATAATAAAAGCCAATCAATTTGAAATACATTGGCTTTGAGGAAAGGCACTTTCTTGCTCTACTGTGGTCTGCTAGCTACAAGGATTATGTTTTGTTTAGTCAATATAATTGCTGTTTAATAGCAATGACGGACTGCCTAGCTACACGGCAACTTTAAGTGAATGGTTTTGGCCATCAGTTCAAGGACAGAGGAAGTTAAGTGTCTCACGCTGTTTCTGTATTAGAGCCTATAGGTGTACACTGACTGTCCAAACCCATATCTTGATTGGCTCCTGTGGGATGGTTTGATGATGTCACCGCTGTGCACCAAATTTCCAGTATTGCGAAGCTCATAACTAAAAACCAAAGCAAATACCCCTAATTAAGTACTTCAGTCCCCCACCATGGTATCTGAACATATCACAAGCATTAATGAATTTATCTTCAGCTCCCCTGAGAGTCAGGAGCTTATCACTGTCCCTACTGTACAGATGTAGTAGTAGGATTTTATCTTTGTATTTTGCATAATTTAAAATGATGAATAAATAATAATGAGATAATAATGTAGTATGTATTAAATGCATCGGTGTATGATTTGATCATATCCTGCCAGCCACCCTTTTTGAATAGCAAAAAAGAATGGCCTAATGTGCCAATGGGTAGAGATACATCAGCCAGAATCTGTGTCTGGACTGATTTCAAGGCAGCGACAGACCTTTGAGGTTTGTTGTAGGTTTAGCATTTTAAAATAATTAAAAGAAGTTAATGATTGTTTTTCTTTTGCATTGCAACTTGATTTTCCTGTTCAAAATATTCTGTGTAAATTAATTTTGTTTTGTGTGTGAATGAGGAGTGTGTGTGTTAAGAGAGAAGTGTGAAGGCCATCACTGAACCAGATGGTCTATGGAGGAACCAGAGACGGATGCAAGGGTGCCAGGAGGCTGTAACACAGGCCTATTAAAATGTCAGAGGAGGGCAGATTGATGACTCTAAAAATGAAACAGGCACCTATCAATGGGGACAAGATAGCTGTAATTAAAAAACAGCATGGGATAACTCCCTGAGGAACTTAATGAAAGAACAAGATAAAGGATGAGAAGGACAATTTAAGAAAACAAGCACTCAAACAATCGATTACAGTGTGACAGTGCAAAACTCATTGGTCCCAATGAAGGAAAATCACTATATAAACAGGGTGCCTTGCCATGAAACTTTGGGTTCGTCCTGCCAAGACTTCCCAGGAGCATCGCGTCGCGATCGACTGAACTCGCCTCCTACCTACCCGTGGTCAACCTGGCTGACGACTAGATTGATCTGGACTCTGGACTGGTAACTAACATCGACTGGCGCGACTGTTTGTGTATATGTGTGGTGTGATTGAATGCATATGCTAATTGTAGTGTCTTCAATACATGTGGCGTATTGCCTTTTCCCCTGAAAAATTCCCATATGCTTCTTATAAGCATAACACAGATGGCAACTAACACACTGTAATTTGCCCAATGTCCCAAAGGAAAGTCTGTGACAAACCTGGGAACAGAACCAAAATGCTACTGCCAGCGCTAGCATCATCTCTGAAGTAGGAGGGGAGATTTTGGGAAGGAAGTCATGGACCCCCCTGTGCCATCTCAGTGCAGATCTGTGCCTTTAAGTGATGGGAGGAAAGGAAGCTTCCTTAATGAGGACGAGAGAAGAAAATAGAAGCAGATGGTGGAGGATGAGGGAGAGGTTGAAGAGGATGATGAAAAGTTGTAGACTGTTCTTGCAAACAAAGTATCAAGGTACTATTTCAGCAGCATTTTAGGGTTTTCCAGTCCCACTTATCTCAATTTCCACTGTAAAAACAAAACTGTTAAGTCCTGTATGTGCTCATTTAATTTTTATATTAGAAAATGGCTACTGGCCAAGAACCTGTTGATGAAAGGGCAGCAAAGATCCTGGGAGATAACATGATGGAACCAGAGTCAATATAGCCCAGGAAATATAGAACAACAGAAGAGAAGGTAGAAAAAATAATCAATACATATAGCCAAAATAGTAGGGAAATGGTGCTTAAAGGTTAAATACATTTTCCCTACTGTAATATCTTGTTCTTGTACTAGGAACCACTGAAGTTCCCACAAACATATGAGTGGATTGGGAAGAATGTTACACATTTTGCTTTTTTATCTTTTTTTAAAAAAAAAAAAAAAATAGAGATAGCCCTCAATCAAAACTCCAGATCTGAAAATCTTCAGCTTTAAGGATATTCAGATCCAGATTTGGGAATGTTTGAATCCTATATGGCTCTGTATATTTGTATTTTTAAATGAAACCTGGGAAGTAGCAGGTCAAATATCCCTGTGACAGTTTTGATTTTTAAGTACTTTAATATTATCAAAATCTTTACTCCTACTACTATTTTATCTTAAACATATAACACTGTCAGAACTACTGATGCAATTATCCTCTCTTTTTTCCATTTTTGTGTTGTTTTTATCCTTTCTTCAGACAGTGAATGCTCCTATGGCTGCAGCTGAAATCAATCGCAAATATCCCATAGATTTAAATGGTGCAGGAGTATGCTCATAGCCATTAACTGTATTTCCTGTGTCAATAGGGAAACTAATGCACAAGAGATCTAGGTTTAGCAAACAACAGGAACACACTTATTTAGCTGTAACATTCAGGGCTCATCTATATGGCCCACAGTTTGAGCTAGAAGTGTGTAAATAGCTGGACTCTATTAACGCAAAATAGGAACCTTTTAGTTCATGCCTGCAACATCCACAAAGGGGAGTTACAGCACAGCACTTGAGTGTGAATTGCTAATCACGCCCCTGAATCCAAACAGAGGTGTAGTATAGACACCGCCTCAGAAGAAGAGAGACATTACACAGCTTACAGTTACCAGAAGAAATTGCCTGCACTTTCATAGAGCCAGAGTCAGGTTCACAACAAAGTCACTGGTAGATTCAGGCCACAAGGGACCCGCTTGTGATCATGTAGGCTGATCTCCCACATCACAAAGAGTGCAGTACTTCCCTAAAATAATTCCTGTTTGAACTAGAGCATATATCTTTTAGACATGGATCAATGAGAGGTCATGATGTAAGGCAGACAGCCCAAATAGCATACGAAACAGATACATTAGTGTGAGTAGAGCTGACTAACATTTTTGATGAAATGTTTTTTTCATTGAAACTTGCTGTTTTGTTGAAGGTGAAACATTTGCTGGAGCTGTATCTATTTTAACAAAATTTTGCCAGGAAGAGGTCTGTGATCCAGCATGGCCTTTCTGGTCATTTCGAGAGAGAAAGGTCTGAACAGAAAACCTTTTCAATCTGGAAATGGACGTTTCATCCCAATTCCATTTTGCAAGAACATTCCAATGCAGAATGAACACAAATTTCAAAAAATCAGAAGTTGTCATGAAACAGATTTGTTATCCTCTAGCCAGCTGTAAGCGTTATGTAGTGATTTTAATAAATCATGGTCCTGATTCTCCCCCAATTCCCACTCTTGGCTTATTGCTTATATTTATATTATATTATTCCTAATTCAGACAAGGAGAAAACAGTTAAAATCAAACGTACCTAAGTTGATAAGAATGGGTTTGATGTGCCAGTGACATGTTTTCCACTCACAAGATGCTTCCTAGACATAAGTGGCAATATGGTCTCCCTTAAAGGGTTAAGATTTTGAAAGCATACAAGTGTTCTGAAAACAAGTGGACTGAAAAAACAGCAGGGAGTTGGGGCGGGGGGCAGGACCTCTACACAAACAATAACTTGATATATTTTCCTTTTAAAGTCAGAGTTCTTTGTTTCCAGATTGAATTATTTGAATAGACTCAGTAGAACTATTATGTGCTATCCATTTACTTGCCAGCACAAAGAGGCTTTTGATAAGAAAATGGAGAATGAAGGTAACAATGGCTAACGATGACTGTGCAGAGATGACAGAATTCACCACAAATTAACATGTTAGTCTTCAAGGTACTGCATGATGTATCAGTATCTGTTGCCATTTAGGAAAGCTTATTTGCTTTTCTGCAGAAAACAACCAAGGGCAGGTACCTTTAAACTGAATGATCCAGAGAAATATGCTGATGAATGTTATATGTTTGCTATGATTGGTTTCTGTGGTAGGGCTATAATTTCCCTTTATGTAAAAGTCCTATAGAATTCAAGAGGATGAAACCAATCATATAGAGAATATTCTAACCACCTATAAAATTTAATAGATTATATCCTTTCCATTCAAAGTTAAAATCACCCTGTATAATTTCAAAGAGAATGACAGTCTTTCATAGGCTTTTTTGACTCACCCCATTGAATTCTACAACAAGGATATCATTCACCATTACATTCTAAAGAATGGTTATAAAAACCTGTAAATTATCTTTATTATGATTTTATTACTCTTATTGCAGGAGCACATTGTGCTAGCAATTGTCCTCAGATATAACAAAAAGAAGGTCCCAGAGTGGTAGCCGTATTAGTCTGTAACAGCAAAAATAACGAGGAGTACTTGTGGCACCTTAGAGACTAACTAATTTATTTGATCATAAGCTTTCATGGGCTAAAGTTCAGCCACCAGGTTTGCCGTGACATTATCGTGGATACTGTTCCTGGTGGCTTGTAGTCCATTTGTGTGTGGAATGTTGGTGTAGAGGGCTTCTACATCCATAGTGGCCAGGATGGTGTTCCTGAGGAAACTACAATCCACTGATGATCTTCCAGAAAACACCATCCTGGCCACTATGGATGTAGAAGCCTTCTACACCAACATTCCACACAAAGATGGACTACAAGCCGTCAGGAACAGTATCCCCGATAATGTCACGGCAAACCTGGTGGCTGAACTTTGTGACTTTGTCCTCACCCACAATTATTTCGCATTTGGGGACAATGTATACCTTCAAGTCAGTGGCACTGCTATGGGTATCCACATGGCCCCACAGTATGCCAACATTTTTATGGCTGACTTAGAGCAACGCTTCCTCAGCAATCATCCCCTAAAGCCGCTACTCTACTTGCACTACATTGATGACATCTTCATCATCTGGACCCATGGAAAAGCAGTCCTTGAGGAATTCCACCACAATTTCAACAATTTCCATGCCACCATCAACCTCAACCTGGACCAGCCCACACAAGAGATCCACTTCCTGGACACTACAGTGCTAATAAACGATGGTCACATAAACACCAACCTACTGGAAACCTACTGACCACTATACTTGCCTACATGCCTCCAGCTTTCATACAGACCACACCACATGATCCATTGTCTACAGCCAAGCTCAAAGATACAACCGCATTTGCTCCAGCCGCTCAGACAGAGACAAACACCTACAAGATCTGTATCAAGCATTCTTAAAACTAGAATACCCACCTGCTGAAGTGAAAAAACAGATTGACAGAGCCAGAAGAGTACCCAGAAGCCACCTGCTACAGGACAGGGCCAACAAAGAAAGTAACAGAACGCCACTAGCTGTCACCTTCAGCCCCCAACTAAAACCTCTCCAGCGCACCATCAAGGATCTACAACCTATCCTGAAGGATAATCCCTCACTCTCACAGATCTTGGGAGACAGGCCAGTCCTCACTTATAGACAACCCCCAACCTGAAGCAAATACTCACCAGCAAGCACACACCACACAACAAAAACACTAACCCAGGAACCTATCCTTGCAACAAGCCGGTTGCCAACTCTGTCCATATATCTATTCAAGGCACACCATCACAGGACCTAATCACATCAGCCATACTATCGGGCTCGTTCACCTGCATATCTACCAATGTGATATATGCCATCATGTGCCAGCAGTGCCCCTCTGCCATGTACATTGGCCAAACCAGACAGTCTCTACACAAAAGAATAAATGGACACAAATAAGAATCAATAATTGTAACACTGAAAAACCAGTCGGAAAACACTTCAACCTACCTGGACACTCAATTACAAACCTAAAAGTTGCAATTATTCAACGAAAAAACTTCAAAAACGGACTCCAATGAGAAACTGCAGAACTGGAATTAATTTGCAAACTGGACACCATTAAATTAGGCTTGAATAAAGACTGGGAGTGGATGAGTCATTACACAAACTATTTCCCCATGCTAAATTGCTCCCTACTGTTACTCACACCTTCTTGTCAACTGTTTGAAATGGGCTATCCTGATTATCACTACAAATTTTTTTTCTCCTGATAATAGCCCACCTTAATTGATTAGTCTCGTTAGTTGGTATGGCAACCCCTATTTTTTCATGTTCTATTTTTAGCCCCACAGCCTGAGCACCCAATCCATTGACCTGGTCAGTGTAGACATATCCTGTGTGTCGGAAGGGTACATGAAGGGTCTTAACAACTTTTTTAGCACTTCACATAGTTCTAAGGCTGGGGTTCTCAAACTGTGGGTCAGGACCCTATTTTAATGGGGTCACCCAGGCTGATGTTAGCCTTGGGCCCCAGCAAGTCTGAAGCCTAAACCCCACCACCCAGGGCTAAGATTACATGCCCCCCATCTAGGGCAGAAGCTCTTGGGCTTCATCTTTGGACCTCCCGCCCAGGGCAGTGGGACTCGGGTGATCTCAGTCTTCGGTCTCCCCATCCTGGGGTCACATAGTAATTTTTATGGTCAGAAGGGGGTCCTGGTGCAATGAAGTTTGAGAACCGCTGTTCTAATGTATGCATCAATGCAGTGGCTCTCAGCCTTTCCAGACTACTGTACTCCTTTCAGGAGTCTGATTTGTCTTGAGTACCCCTCAATTAAAAACTAATTTCTTACAAAATCAGACATAAAAATGCAGAAGTGTCACGTCACACTGTTACTGCAAAATTGCTTGCTTTCTTATATTTACCATATAATTATAAAATAAATTGATTGGAATATAAATACTATACTTACATTTCAGTGTTTTGTATACAGAGTGGTATAAAAAGCCACTGAATGAAATTTTCATTTGTACCGACTTCGCTAGTGCTTTTTCTGTAGACTGTTGTAAAACTAGGCAAATATCTAGATGAGTTGATGTACCCCTGGTTGAGAACCACTGCTCCAATGAACCCTTTCACAGAACTGAATGTACTTAGTAAACAGGAGCTAAGCATTTCTCATCATTCTAAGTTTGTTCGTATGAACGTGGATTTTTGTATTTATTTGAAAATAAAATGTCAATTCTAAATTGGCACACAAAAAAAGTCTCAGTGTTACAAACCAGATAACTGCTAATGGTTTTTATATCTGACCCCATTATTTTCCACATGCATAGTTCATGCTGCAAAACTACAACACATAATTAATGTCCCAGATGACAAGCTTTCCAGAGTCTTTGTTTCATAAACACAGAAAAGAGAAGTGTCTTCCCTAGATGACATTCTCTTCAGACGGCTGCTAATAATGCAACATACCTTCCCATCCCTTAGGGCACTGGGTACATAAAATGATTGAAAGTTTATCACACAGTGTATAGTAAGCTATCTAAAGAGACACTAACTCATAAAAATGTGCATTTTGTATACCTGGCATTTGTTTTGTTCTTGGTCATATCCTAAGTTTTCTTTTTGTACATGACTCACTTTGGGCTGTTTACAGAAAGGAGATCACTGGAAAAATCATATTTCCACGAAATGCTGCAGAGTGGATTGTGCCATCAAATGAAAATATTGTCTCCCATCTACTGAAAAACATTAGTTTTGTTCTTATATCATCATTTCAAGCAGTGAAAAACAGGGGAGTGTTTTGTTTTTTTTAAGGATCTACACTATGATACTAGAGTAATGATGGGTCAGGGAATTTTGTAATGGAAATAATTCATTCTCTGGTATAACCAGTTAAATAATGCCAGAGCCAAAACCAGTCATGATGAACCCCCATCAGGCACATTGGCCAGATTAGAAGCTGAAGTAAATTTGCAAGAACAGCTATTCTTGTCAGATTTCTAGGCCAGTTCTGCCAACTCCTGAGGTTTTGTTAGTTCAGATAGAATTCAGAGAAGAGACAGAATTTTTTTGAGTTATCTGAACTGTACAGCCAAACCTTCTGAAGTTCATCCTCAGTTAATTCAAAACTCAATTTTTTTTGATGCTAAGAGTTAATAAGAGATTTGGACTGACAGTGGTTTGGGGTTAAAGCCCAGGTCATGTAAATATGTCCTGAGATCAGCTGAGATAGAGAAGAACTTTCCAAAAGGCAATATCACCCTTTAGGATACATCAGGCTGTTGGAATGAATTATAGGAAGAGTGTGGTTGTTGCCCTTAAATAACACAGCAAAATTTGAAATCTATATTCTACATGAGATGCTCTTTCATTCGCCCCTCAGGAACCTGTCCTGAAATATTCGGTAGTAAAAACATGGTCAAGAAGGTTAGATAGAAGCCAGTAGAGCATCTTTAACCATTGACAGCTACTATGGAGAGAGAAACAAAGTACCTCTTCCAAGGTGGTATCTGAAATACCATAGCCAGTCACATGTAGACGTTCAAGGTTTTCATCCATAGCCTGAAAGAGGCCATTAAAGAAGGCCTTATCTGCCTTCGTTGGAATCACATAGGTCAGCTCACTCCCACTGTTCTCTTTTAGGAATGCTTCTGGTACATAGAACTGTACCAGAGATGTGACTTGACTGATGTACTCAGGATCCTCGATTTCAAATGAAGAAGGCTGTGCAGAAAGGAAAACAATAATAAATGGAGTTTATATGCCATCAGAAAATTGTAAAACAGGTCAAACTGAAAACAAATATGGGGCCAATGCTGGAAACCCTTCCTCAATTGGGTAGTCCCAGTGAAGTTCCTGGGTCTAACCTTGTGAGCAAGAGACTACTCACCATGAGTAAGGGATTCCAGGATTGGTCCTCTATTCAGCAAATCATCAAAATTACTAATTTTCACTATGTTGCTAGATTATTTTATGTGCAAATTAATTCAACTATGAAGGTTGCGAAAAACATTTGCTATACACCAGTATTAAATAGACCAAGTCTTCCCTTCATTGCTGGTTATACAAGATAAAAGAATTACCACATTTATCTTGCATGTAAATTACTAGCAGCGTTGCAAGGTTCCCTCAGAATAATTGATATGACCTTTTCTTAGCTGGAAGTACATATTGTGCACAATTCTGTCACCATACCTTTTTTATGAGTGTTAGACGGTATCCCTGGCCATATGTTTCCTTCAGATAAGAGGGAGGACCACAGCACCTCAGCTGCCCCTGCTGCAGGATGGCAATGCGATCACTGAGCACTTCTGCCTCATCAAGATGGTGAGTGGTGAAGATCAAGGTGCAACCTACGCCAGGAAGAGCAGTGCACACAGATTAAGACTTTATTTTAAAATGTTTTCTCATGAGAGAGACTTTTTTTTTTCCAGGAGGATACTTGAGGCGATAGTAATTCTATAAATTTACAAGCATGTACTTCAGTATGCAGAACACAGACACAAAATGCCTGCTAACGTGTCCCATTCACACTCACTGAGACTATACAGATTATAAAACAGTGCAAAGTTTGGACTAGAATCTAAGAGAGACAACAACAAGCAGTTGCAATTTCAAGGCTGAGAAGGTGTTTTGTGAGATTAAGAGATTCTTAAAATCACATAACTCTGGTGCCGGTTTCAAGGGATCATTCACTGTGGTTTATTCCAGCTAATAGGGAGGGGAGGTGCCTGCTATCTCAGAAGCTTACCTTCTACAGTCAGTTTTAGCTCAGGACACTTGAAAATCAATGGAATGGTTTGACTGATGAGTATTTTCTTTAGAAGAAAAATATATGCAGCCATATGGGAAAGTAAGAGCCCCCCAAAAATGAAAAAGCAAAGTTAAACAGTGATGAAAGTAGGAGATAACCCTTTTCATCCAGGGCAGGATCAGCATGGACTCATAGCTAAATTGAATCTTGCATTAAATCCATTAGATTTTTCAAACCGTGGTTCACGACCCAGAACTGGGTCATGGAATGGAAGGGACTGGGTCGCAGCAGCTCTGGTCAACACCGCCAACCAGGCCATTAAAAGTCCCATCAGCGGTGCTACAGAGCTAAGGCAGGCTAGTCCCTATCTGTTCCGACACCGCGCTGCACCCTGGAAATGGCCAGCAGATCTGGCTCCTTGGTGGGAGAGGGACCATGGGACTCCGCATTTCAACAGCTGAATGAAACAGTTATCGCTGTTAGGATTTCTGTTCAGCAACTGGAAAGCAAAATACTATTTTCAACCACCCTTTGCCTGGGAAGGATGTTCGCCAGAACATGAGATAAGTTTTGTACCAGCCCTGTACTTCAACAGAATGTCCCAGATTCTCCGACGTGAACATGGATCCACACCACTGGTGGGCTCATCTAGAACAACTGTCTTTGAGTTTCCAATAAAGGAAATAGCAATTGAGAGCCTCCTTTTCATTCCCCCAGACAGGGCTCCAACACGTTTGAACTGATGGTGGGATAAATCCACATCTTCCAGGGCTCTAGAATAAGAATACAAATAAAACTGTGACCTTTGAAAATTGCAAGCCTTTTCAGATCAACTACCACATCATCCCAACCAGTGGCGCTGGAACATTTTGAGTAGTGGGGGTGCTGAAAGCCAGTCCTCTTACCCTTTCTCCCCCGCCCCAGAGCTGAGTCTGGGAGCAGGGCTGTGTCTCTGGGAAGGGGGGACCCAGACAGGGTTAAGGGGGCTGAGGCTGTGGCCACTGCTGGGTGCTGGCGTGGGGCCCGGAGCGGAGCCCCAGGCAGGGGCTGGCAGCCAGGACCCCAAGTGAGGGATCTGGAGCAGAGCCCTGGGAGCATAGGCCAGGCATGGGGTCCTGGGAGTGGAGTCTTGGGAGCAATGGATGAGGCCTGGTGCGTAGCTCCGGGCCAGCAGCTGGGGTGGCGGCCGGGACCTGAGGCCCAGGTGCAGGGTTGGGGAGTGGAGTGCAGGGTGTGGAGCCAGCGGCTGGGGAACGGGCCTAGTGGCTAGGTCCTGAGCTGGGGAGCAGAGTCCCAGGTGGCATGATGAGAGCAGAGCCCTGGGTGCGGAGCCAGCGTCTGGGGAGCGGGGCCAACCCTCGGGACCTGAGCCAGGGAGTGGAGCCCTGGGCTTGGGGCCAGCAGTCCCGCATAAAACCTGGGGGTGCTGCAGCACCCTCCCACACCCCTACTTCCCGCGCCTATGATCCCAACCCACAGCAAAGTGACGAAAAGTCACTTGTATGCAAAATATCCATGGGCAGTTCAAGTACAGATCAGCATATATAACTATTCAGTTTCTTCTGGTATCCACTGAAAAGTAGTAATAGTAATAATCAAAAAAATTCTTATTTTTAATGGCAACCTCCTGAAATATACTTTTAATGGCCTCTGTACAAGCTAAAGCAAAAAAGAATTCAAAATTATAGGCCTCAACCATGTTCCAGTGAAGTCACTGAGAGTCCTTCCATTGATTTCAATAAGCTTTAGATTAGCCCCTCTAAGAATCTGGAGGGAGTGGGGAACAGTTCAAGGACAGCTGAGGATAGTTCAAGGACTCTGAATTATTATTTAAATATTTGTATAACCTAGAGTTACCAACTTTCTAATCGCAGAAAACTGAACACTCGTGCCCTGCCCCCAAGCTCCAGCCCATGTCCTGACCCTTCCCTGGGGCCCAGTCCCCCACTCACTCCATCATCACCACCCCTATCGCTCGCTCTCCCCCACCCTCGCTCACTCGCTCATTTTCACCAGGCCATGGCAGAGGGTTGGGGTATGGGAGGGAGTGAGAGCTCTGGGGTGGGGCTGGGGATGAGGGCTCGGGGTGCAGGACAGGGCTCCAGGCTGGGGGGGTGGGGCCGAGGGGTTTGGAGTGTGGGAGGGGGCTCCAAGCTGTGGCAGGGGCTTGGGCCAGAAATGAGATGTGCGGGATGCAGGAGGGGGCTCAGGAAGGGGGCTGGGGTGCAGAAGGGGGTGAGTGGTGCGGGCTCCAGGAAGTGCTTACCTAAGGCAGCTCCCAGGAAGCAGCAACATGTCCCGCCAGCTCCACTTGCTGTTCCTGCCTTCAGACACGGCTCCTGCAGCTCCCATTGGCTGTGGATCCTGGCCAATGGGAGCTGCAGAGCCAGCGCTCGGGGTGGGGAAATTGCGTGGAGCCCTGTAGCCAGCAGGACATGCTGGCCACTTCCCGGTAGCCGGGCAGAGTCATGCAGGGAGCCTGCCAGGCCCACTGTACTGCCAACCGGACTTTTAACGGCCCGGTCAGCAGTGCTGCCCGGAGCCGCCAGCGTCCCTTTTTACCCAGGTATTCCGGTCGAAAACCAGACACCTGCTACCCTAGTATAACCACCCAGGCAAGTAAAAACCCACACATTGATCTGAAAGAAACAATTATAAGAACTAGAGGATAATTAGCACATTCTGCTTCTCCTTAAAAACAAGAACTTGAAGGCCACAGACTTGCAAAGAGATCCCCCAATGCAAACACTTACGTCTGTGTGGTGTCCCATTATATCAAACAGATGCCAAACAGAAGCAATGGTATGAAGCCCTGATGAATTCAGCTTGTAAATAGGTGCCAGATTGAAAGGCAAAGCCAACAGAACAATATAAACAGCAGCAGAGCACATTTCCCCACACTTTGTGAAAGGTCATCTCTTCGGAAAAGGAGGTAGTTTATTTGCCATAGGCTAGTCAGTCCTTAGCCATTGTTTGATGCTGCCTCCATGTATTATGTGGACACCTGTCCAATAAGAACTGGACTGCAAGACCACTAACTTATTTCACATCACCCAACAGCCATTGGCTGCTAATTATGTTCTATCACTATCAACCTGGATTGATTTGAACTGGCAAGCAAAAGACAAGATATCCCAGTGCTTGTCTGCTCAGTCCTCCAGTCCTTCAAAGTAATTTCCTACTTTAAAGAAAGCAAATTTCTACAGCAAAGAGCTGACTTTATATGAATAAATACATTTATATCAAGGTATACACAGCAGGTTTTCCAATCTTCTGACAAGCTACATTAAAATCTTGTGTTGCTTTGTTTAGAAAAAGAAATGTTACTGTTGCCTTAATCTTTTTTTTAATTTCTCATTTCTGTATTAGCCTTAGCAATGGGGGCCTAATTTGATACAAATGTTCTGCTTCCCATAAAAATATCCAGTTAGTGGCAAGAATCTATCCCCCGTGTCTATGAGGATCTTGCATAGCATTGTTATTACATGGTTCTAGGGTATTCAGAATTCAGTAGTCCAAGTTCTATAAAAGAGAGTTTCCACTTCAACTATGCTTTAGCTGAAACCACTAGAGAATTTTTTTAAACCTTGTCTGTAATATTCTTACTCTAATTTTTATTTCCATAATTTTATTACTGAAAATTAAGATCAGGAAATACATTTACAAGCCAGAATTTTAGAACACCAAACCCATCATTAGCGCTCTCAGGATTCCAATAGTTAGGGCTGACTCTCCTAGCATGAGGCTTTGTTCGTTCACCACAGTGTTCTTGGACTGGTTTTGAAGGACAGCCTACATACAGGTTTCCCACAAGGAAAATAAGAACCACTAACCTACTGACTTGCTGATGTAACTGTTTCTTTGTCCATAGAGGTGCTTTCACTGAGCCATAGAACAGCAGATGCTCTCGCACAGTTAAGGTGTCAAACAGCACATCATACTGAGGGCAAACACCCATCTCCATTCTGATAGCAGCCAGCTCAGTATGTATATCCCTTCCATTGATGATGATGGTCCCAGAGCTGGGCGGGTACAGGCCTGTCAACATTGATCTGATACAAGAAATAACAGTGTTGTTGTAGCTGTTTTGATCACAGAAGAGAAGCAGAAGAGCTCTGTGGAGCTCAAAAGCTTTTCTCTTTCACCGACAGAAGTTGGTCCAATAAAAAAAAATATATTACCTCCCACTCATAAGAAATAACACAAATTCAATAAAACCACCACATTCAGGACACACTATGTTGTATCCTGAATTTGATCAATTCACTTCTGGCAATATTTTCTTCTCTAGTAGCAGCATTATTTAAATGATGCTGGAGTCTGTATGGAGGAAACCTTGAGATTAATGCAAAAATGGTTATTAATAAAATTATCATTTACTCTTACAATGTTATCTTTACTGATTTTAAGAAAGACCTACATTTATTTGTATACTCATTGTGCTTGGAGATTTGAACATATATTTTTGTTTTTTGGTTGCTTATTTTATTAAACGGAAGGTTCAATTTTATTAAATGGAATTCTTTAGGCAATCTTCTTTCTGGCAACCATTGACAAGTCTCAAGTGCCAAAGGAGATACCTTTGCTATAAAACTCCTGTATGTTTATACAGGGTCTAAAAATTAACTTTTATCTTCAATTTTGCTTTAACTTTCTATGCTACTTTCTTTTATGTTTTTAAAATGTACATAAGCTTTGGTTATTGTGATGAGTGTTTTGCATAAAATAAATATTTAATACAAATCTTTACTTGAAAGATGTAAATAGATCGCAAAAGCAGATTGTAAATCCAAGAACCATTTTGGTCCAAAGACCATAATAAAGGGGTCTTATAAAAAACAGGACATCTTTTGTGTAAGATTCCAGGTGATATAAATATGATCTTACCTTAAAAAAATTGTATGATGATATTTATGCTTTAGAAAGAGTCTTGACTTTAAAAGAAGGTAAGGATGTTCTGTTTAGAACAAAGGAAAATGTATGGATGTGGTGTTAACTGTAAAACTAAGATGTAAAGTGGGCTTTCGTTTTATCCCACCCTCCACACAGGCTCGTTCAACACAAAACCTCTAATTTAAAACCTATTCATAAGGTGCTAAAGAATTTTCTTATTGAAAATAATTTCTTCTATAAGCACTCAAAAGCATTCATGCTTCATACTAAGAAAATCCCGGATAGCTGAAAAATGTTTTATGGAAGTTGTTGGTTACTTTTATCTACCTCGTTTTTCCTTTTAATGGTTCAAAACTTTGTTTATTCCTTAAATGCTTTTGAGATGTACAGCTGCAAATATTTTATCTAAATGAAAAGTTTTTTATGCAATAATTTACTAATATCTTTGCTAAATGGTAAGATGCTTCATGTACTATTATGGAATCCACTGACCTTTCTGTGACTGGCTATTAGTGTAAGAAGTCATTTGAGTATACATTATTAATTTTTTATTAATTGGGGATGGGAGGGTAATTAGTTATATGGCAATGCTTAAGCAACTTCCTTACCAAACTCCTAAAAACAAGCAGCACCTCTCCAAAGATTGAGTAGGAGAAAGGACAATAATTTATTTAATGAATACTGAAGTTTAAGAACCTCTCTTCAAGAATTAAGTTTAAAACTAATTCAAAATTGAAAAACTTTCAGATCTAACATACGGGTGGCTTGAACCTATTTGAAACAGAATTTCAACTCCTGATGAAACCTACTGAATAGCTCAGAAAATGGACTGAATAAAAAGTTAAAACTCTAACATTAAGGATGTTCTGACAGTTTCCTACCACAAAAAAGCAAAAGCAAGTAGAAGTTTATATTTACAAGGGAGGGTTTTTACTAAGACCAACCCACAAAGGCATTGAGCCAATGAAACAATGACAACAGCTTATCTTAATCCTACCAAGTCTGAAAGAGGTGTTTTCTCCTCTTTCAGTGAAATTAGATGACAAGAGGTGCATAAAGCAAATGACCAGCAACACTCTGCTCTCATCCTCAACTTTGCAGAATTCATCACAGTTCATCCTGTTCATCTCTGCAACTGAGCTGTGACCAACTACTAAGAAGAAGACAGACACTGAACAGCATCAAGAAGAAGTAATTTTCTAGCTCAAATGGCATCACCATCAAGACTTCAATATGGATTGGTGAGATGAAGTTGTAGAGGGCTGCCAAGGAATTAGATTTAAAGTTTTCTTGTAATGATGTTCATGTGATATTGAAATACCACTGTAACTTAGGATATCCATAGTTTCTTCCATTAAACCACAAATTGTTCAGACCATTTATTTCTCAAGAGGAGCCATTGGCTAACCTTTGGTAAATAGAGAAAGAGAAACAGTGGGATTTAATTTGAATTTAAGATTCTGGATATTAATTAACTTGCCATTCAAAGAGTGGTCTTGAGACTGGCTTCTTCTGAGTAACTGACAAATACTTTCTTTGGCTTCATAGGACTCAGTTAAGATTTTAAAACCTTTACCCATTTATAAACTATGTTATCCATCATAAACACAACAGGACTCACCTGCCCTTGAACAAAATTATTTTGCCCATCTATAAGATGTTTTAGTTAATAAGGATACTTTGACACAGGACTCTCTACTAATGTTGGGAATAAAAGGAGCTCTGTCAGGGCGGACAACTTTCAAAGGTGTAACCTGTCCAAAGTTCTCCACAGACTCATACTGTACATAGAAGAGTTTGTAACTGAAGTAACAATTGTTTATCTTTTGTTTTTTATTTTTCACTTTTCCTTTCCTTGGTAAGGCAGTCATAGTTACAAACTGGTATTATTTTGCTTGTTTTAATTGCAGTTTCCCCTTAATCCTGGCAAAGAACGCCTTGTGACTACAATAGTGGGAGTCATGTCACTGAATTAGCATTATGAGAGAGAGAATTAAAGGTTTGCCCTGCTATTTCTTGTTTCTCTAAATTGTAAGTTTTAGTAATTTTTTTATAAATAAAATTACTTGGTGCTCAACAACTTGAAACACCCCTTTGTACTACAAAAGTGCTTTAGGTAGATCTTCAACTGATGTAAAGTGGTATACTTCTATTAGGTGTACTGGAACAACAACAACTTGCACAAGTGGAGTATTTGGCCCTTTATAATTACGGAAAAGTTTCTAATGGTATAATCTTTTTTTAATTAAACCCAATATCAATAATTCATTATCTCTCTTGCTATTTCCTGAACAAGGCTCATTTGTCTAGCAGGCAGAAAGAAAGAGAGAGAGAGATCAACTGACCAGTGTTTCCTGGTTAAATATGATATATCTCTCACAGTTTAGCTGTAAATGCAGGGTTAAATCTCTAATTCCTAATTCATGAAGGTCAGTTCTGCAGTCCTTACCCATGTTAATCAAGTTGACTAAAATATAGAATCCAGTTCATTCTCATTAGTAATTTATGTACCTGCAGGGGTTGAGGAAAAAATGGTCGGAATTCTTGATATTTCTTTAATATAAAGGGCAGAAATAAATTAACTTTTTAATTAAGCCAGATTTTTTAAATGTTTTTCTTTGTTATTTCTGCTTCTTTTCAACTGTCAGAACATCCTCTTCAACATCCAGGAAGAAAGCTTGCAAGTTCAGTAAACCTCTAAGATCTCCATCTGATGGAAGCATAGGTGTGAGGAAAAGAAAGAAGGGTTTCCTTCAGGTGTCTCTGTACCCATGCGCACAATAACCCCACGTCGCCCAGCTACCACTAAAGCTGCTTAAAACAATAGCTTTACCACTGAGGTTATGATAAAGGAGACCCAATTTTCCATGGCAATGCATTTGTTTTGCCAGGGGCACCATGGCACAATAAATTAATTTAAGCCATCTTAGTGACATCTTTTGCATGGCAAAACTGTGCAAGAACAATAACCAAGCAAGGAGATGGAGTAGCTCATTTGCTGATATACAAAACATTTCAAGGCACCAGATAAGGTAAAATGTGTAGTCGGCCATCATTCAGCAATGGACATACATTATTGTAGTCTTGCCAGCTCCATTGGCACCCAAGAGAGCTGTGATTTGACCCTTGTAGAAAATGAGGCTGAGATCTTTAACTGCAGTCTTTTTGTTGTCTGTGTATTTTTTGGTGAGTGACATCAGAATAACTCCTATTGGGCTTCCTCCTTCACTCATGTGTCTCTCATCTGGGGGCAGAGAACCTGTGTAAATGAAGAATAAGGCTTTAAAAGCACTGGCAGTTATATAGTGAAAATTCATTGGCTTTACCTTTCCTGAAATGGTCCTCACTGCTGTAACATTTAAACTACAGGGTCAGGTGGTATAAATTGGGATAGCTCCATTCAAATCAATGCTGCTATGCCAATTTATAATGATCAAGGATAGGGACCACAGTTATGCTAAGTATCTAATCAGTGAAAACGTTTAATTGCAGCTTAAAACACTCAAACTAAAACTGATAAACATGTGTGCACATGCTAATACAAATATACACATATATAGTAATTATTAAAAAGTTAATGTCATCTATTAAAATGTATTTCTTGAATAATGAGATTTTTACAAAGGAACGAGCAAAAGTGGAGGTTGCGGACCAGAGAAAATGGGAACAATATGGATTGACTAAATGGAGTGGAGAAAAAGAAATGCACACAACATGAAGGAAAAACAGACTAGTGTTTGGAAAACCAGTTCTGTTTAAATATGAAACAACCAGAACCTCTGCTCGTTGCTCAGTCATTTTTCATATTAGCATAAAGTTGGTTCTAACCCCTTCCAACAACCCTGTGACCATCCTCCAACTAGACTTTGCCAGCTTCCCTGCAACTCATACCAACGTCCTTCTCCTGGTTCATCCTCCCCTTTACCTTTCCTGGACTGTGTTTCAGAGGCCAGAACCTTTAACTCTAGCAGCCCTTTCTGCTACTTGATATGAATCCCAGGTGCCTCTGGAGCCTAATACAAAGGTGCTGGACCCTGCCATTGCTCAGGTGAGAGAGAGAGACTGGAAGGAGAAAAGAAAGACCAAGAAGAGCAAAGAGTTGTCAGGACAGAGAGAAAAAGTGAAGGTCTCTATCCAAAGAAAACATCAAAGGTAAACGTGAAATCTATTTTTTGGAGGGACCTGTTTGTGAGGAGAGATCACTCTGTGGAGGGCTTCAAACTCAAGATAGTTCAGATAATATTCCAACTAACATCTACATATTTAGACATTTAAGTGAACCTCTGAAGCTTCTGAAATTTTCCCTTCAGTAGTAGAGAGGTATTGATACAAAATTCTCGTGGGTGACTGGGATTTCTGGCTTCCACTATAGATAGCTGAACCAGCCCAGATAATTACCAGATAGTATGTAATTTCATATAGTCACAGAAGACTGCCAAGGCCCAAGAAAGGATGTGGGTGGCATGTGTTCCTCTATCCATGAATTTTTAATCAAAATAAATACATGACAATGTAGTGAAATGGGCCTTGGAGAAAAGAAAGAAATCAGATTTTAAAGAGCAAAACATGTAAGGAATGCATAAGTAGCCAAACACAGAACTGGAATGAAATAGTGGAAATAGTTGTAGGCAGCGGTAGCCCTGGAAAATAGAGATGATAAGTGTGTTATTAAAATATGAGGTTAAAAAAGAGAGCCAGAAAGGGCAGAGTTTAGATAACAAGACAGAATGAAAAAGAAAATTCACATAAAAGACAAACTTTTCACAGAAGCAAATAGAAGATAAAAACAGAGCCTGATGTTTGATTTCATCTGAAAAAAAGTGTAGCTGAAGAAAAACAGAACTCTGGCCATGAATTTTAATGAGCACAAAATTGTACAGTGTTCACTAACCTGAACAACACTGTAAGGAATGTCAAAGGGACCTTAAAAAGCTGGGTGAATGGGCTGCAAAATGGCAGATGAAATTCAGTGTTGACAGATACAAAGTAATATCTATTCAAAGAGTCATTTGAACGACTCATACTGTAATACCAAGGTACCAAATATACAGGAATGACAGAATAGGTCAGGCTAGTGGGAGAGTGGCACTTTATGTGAAAAAGCATAGAGTCAAATATTGTAAAAATCTTAAATGAATCAAACTGTACCACAGAATCTCTTAGAAATTCTGTGCTTGAATAATTAGAGAATAGTAAGAGGACTATACTACTGACCACCTGACCCAGATGTTGATGGTGATTGTGAAATGCTCAAGAAAATTAGAGACAAAATAAAAAATAGAAGACTCAGTAATAATGGGGGATTTCAACTATCCTCATATTGATCGGGTACAGGTCACATCAGGATGGGATTCAGAAATAATGTTTCTAGACACATTAATGACTGCTTCTTGGAGCAGCTATCCCTGGAACTCACAAGGGGAGAGGCAAATTTTGATTTAGTCCTAAGTGAAGCACAGGATCTGGTCCAAGAGATGAATATATCTGAACCGCTCAGAAATAGCAACAACAATATAATTAAATTTAACATTCTTGTAGAGGGGGGAAATAGCAAAGAAACCCACCACAGTAGCATGTAACTTCAAAAAGGGGAACTACACAAAAATGAGGAAACTATGTAAATGGACATTAAAAGGAACAGTTATACGGGGAGATTACGATGGATCAGTGAAGTGCCTGGACCACTACCAGTGACTGGAAAATCAATCATCATGCTTATTGACAAAAACAGCCAAGTTAGTGGGCCCGTGTTAGCATAACTAAACCAGGAGGTGAGGGAGTTTGAGCGACCACAAGAAGGGAGCCTGACCCTGCATCCTTCCTGATAAGATCTCTGTTGAAATTGCTGAGGCATGGGTTTTAGAAAACAGGAAGCTTATCTATATTTGTACTCTGGGATGTGTTTGTTAGGGCCCTCAAGCATGCAGACTTTGAAAAAACACATTTTTCTAATTAGCGGTCTGAAGAAACTTATTGCTTAAACTCTGAAATTGGTTGCTTAACAAGTTTTTTTTGATTGACATGTTATTGTCATACTAACAATAAATAAGGGGGGAGAAGTTTGGGTAGTTGGAGTACTTTGTGAACAAACCTGAGGTTACCAAATGGCAGATGGAAGACAGGACATTGGATGGCTGTCGTTGTGCCACTTGAAAACTGCTCCAGGCTTTGGTAATTATTGGGGGTTGGGGTTTTTTACTAACCAGTTGGAGACATATGTAAGTGCTTGAGACTAAATAAAGTACAATTTTAAGTAAGAGCACTCTTGTACTGTAATGTCAATCATCAGTTGGATGGCCATGTCCCCATTTACTTATGTCCTGCCTCTGCCTCACCAAGAGTAAACGTTACCAAGAGCTTTGGGTTCATAAAGCCCCGGATAACACAGTCACAAGAGTGAAATGCCTGCAAGCTGCATGGAAACTTTAAAAACACCAAATAGAGGCTCAAATTAAATGTAAACCCCAAATTAAAAGAATAGCAAGAGAACCAAAAAATGCCACCATGGCTAAAAAACACAATAAAAGGAGCAGAGACAAAAAGGCACCCTTTAAAAATTGAAACTCAAATCCTACTGAGGAAAATAGAAAGGAGCATAAAAGTATAAATAGGCAGGCCAAAAAAGGATTTGAAGAGCAACTAGAAAAAGACTCAAACTAACAGCAAACATTTTTAAGTAATCAGAAACAAGAAGCCTGCCAAACAATGAGTGGGACCCACTGCACAATCGAGGTGCTAAAGAAGCACTCAAGGAAGACAAGGCCATTGCAGAGAAGATAAATTAATTCTTTGCATCAGTCTTCATTGTAGAGCATGTGAGGGAGATTCCCACACCTGAGCCATTATTAAGTGACAAATCTGAGGAACTGTCCCAAATTGAGGTGTCAATAGAGGTGGTCTTGGAATAAACTGATACATTAAACACTACTATGTCACCAAGACCAGATGCTATTTACCCAAAGGTCCTGAAGGAACTCAAATATGAAAATGCAGAAATGTTGTATGTAACCTATCACTTAAATCAGCTCCTGTACTAGATGACTGGGGGATAGTTAACCTGATGCCAGGTTGTTGGTTTTTTTTAAAAGACTCAAGAGATGATCCTTGCAGTTACAGGCCAGTAAGCCTATCTTCAGTACCAGGCAAACTGGTTGAAACGATAGTAAAAAAACCAGAATTATCGGACACATAGATGAACACGATTTGTTGGGGAAGAATCAACATAGCTTTTTCTAAAGGAAAATCATGAATCATGGGCTGGGGGGTCAACAACATGTTGACAAGGGTGATGTGGTGGATATAGTGGATACTGGATATTGCACTTTCAGAAAGCCTTTGACAAGATCTCTCTTACTTAAATAAAGTAAAGATAAGAGGGAAGGTCCTCTCATAGATCAATAACTGGCTAAAAGATAGGAAACAAAGGGTCAGTTTAAAAAATGGAGACAAGGAAATAGTGGGAAGCCCCAGTGATCTTTACTGGTGCTGTTCAACATATTCATAAATGAGCTGGAAAAAGGGGGTAAACAGTGAGATGGCAAAGTTTGCTGATCATACAAAATTACTTAAGATAGTGAAGTGCAAAGCAGACTGCGAAGAGTCACAAAGGGATCTCACAAAAAAAGGTGATTGGGCAACAAAATCGTAGATTAAATTCAATGTTGATAAATGTAAAGTAATGCATACTGGAAAACATAATCCTAACTATACATACAAAATGATGGGGTCTAAATTAGCTGCTATCACTCAAGAAAGATCTTGGAGTCATTGTGAATAGTTCTCTGAAAACATCCACTCAGTGTGCAGCGGCAGTGAAAAGAGCGAAAAGAATGTTAGAAAGCTTTAAGAAAAGGGTAGATAATAAAACAGTAATTATCATAATGCCATTATATAAATCCATGATACGCCCATACCTTGAATACTTCGGGCAGTTCTGGTTACCCCATCTCAAAAAAAAATGTATTAGAAATGGAAAAGGTACAGAGAAGGGCAACAAACTGGATTAGGGGTATGGAACAGCTTCCATAAAAGGAGAGATTAAAAGACTGGGATTATTCAGTTTGGAAAAGAGATGACAAGGGGGATATGATTGAGGTCTATAAAATCATGAATAGTGTTGAGAAAGTCAATAGGCCCCAGGAAAGTGTTATTTACCCCTCACGTAACACAAGAAGCAGGGATCACCAAATGAAATTAATAGGCAGTAAGTTTAAAACAAAATGCAGAGTCAACTTCTGGTTCTCATTGCCAGGGGATGTTCTGAAGGCCAAAAGTATAAGTGGGTCCAAAAAAGAATTAGATAAATTCATGGAGGATAAGTCCATCAATTGCTATTAGCTAAGATGGTCAGGGATGCAACCCTATGCTCTGGGTATCCCTAAGCCTCTGACTGCCAGATGCTGGGACTGGATGACAGGGCATGAATCCCTTGATGATTGCTCTGATCCATTCACTCCTTCTGAAGCATCTGGCATTGACCACTGTCAGAAGACAGGATACTGGGCTAGACGGACCATTAGGTTAACCCAGTATGACCATTTTTAAGCAATGAGTTCTAACTGAACTTTATCCGCTCAGACATCTTTGTGGACAGCTCATTGAAAACTTTTTACTCAACAAAATCTTTTTAAATAAAAAAAAAGCCAACAAAATGTTAGGATGCATGAGGAGTGAGATATCAATTTAAACTTAGACTCAACCAATTATAGAAGATGGATTAAAAACAGTGAATTACGCAGAAAAAGAAAATAATGTTTACTAAAAGGCTCCTGCTATTACAAACCTTCATTGACGAAAACCAGATTGGAATTTAGATGTTTCCTTCTCTTCTCTGTACCACACAGCTCCTTCCAATAAGAGATAGTAAAGGGGAAGTACCATGGCTTTCTGAACCCCAATCTTCCTAGATGTTAAATATAAGAGAAACATTTGAAACATTTTCAAAATTCATTTGTTGCTCAAGTATATAAAATAATCCTATTATCCTATATTTCTGTTGTTGTTGTTTTCCAATGGAACAGGGTTATAAAATCTTATCTATACTGCGTAGCATAGGTTTTTATATAGCACTTTTCTTCCCAAAATATCCAAAAGCACTTTGCAAGCTTTGGGGCCAATCTTGCTATCTCCGAAATTAATAGAACTTTTGACACTGAAATTTTCTTGTGGAAATGGCTCTCTCATCATTACCCTGGCATTTAATGAGACAATCCAAATAAAGATTTTGGTCCAGATCTTGAGCTAAGCTTAGTAAGGCTCAGGGTAAAGGTGTGAAGCTTTTTACCTTCCCGAATCTGGGCCAGTCCCTAGCATGTGCCACCTGCCAAAAGGTGCCATTCTAGCAGCAAGAGATACCAAGTGACATCTTAGCCACAACTGCTTTTTTCCAGATTTGCTTCCTACACTAGGGGAGGGAGGAATGATGTAGAACCTGCTGCACCAGTTGAATGGCACCAAAGATACTTCTCCGTACACAAGTGGAATCATCAAGGAGACAGATTTGCTACCTTTCCAGCTGCTTTGCACCACCATGGCAATACAAGCCAGCTGGCAGAGGAGCAAGGATCTGGCCTTGTACCGTAGTACATTTACACAAAGGGGCAGAATTATGGCTGTACATATCACCTTAACTTTTACATTTCCTGACCTTTTCAGTGCTTCCCTCAGCATTCACTTAATGTGGTTTTTGTATCCATGGAGTCACAGTATGTGGTACTGAATAGTAAGTGACATTCTTAATTTTTATGTGAAAGGTTTTTGCCTGAGATACAGTTATATTATTGTATTCCCTTCCATTTCCATGTCAAACTTCTCAGTTATTCATTTAGAAATAAATATACAATAAGCAGAAAAAAAAACATGTAATATGCCAACTTGAGCAAGTGTAAATTTCAGGCCATGAAAGAGATGTTTAGAAAGCATTCCAAATGGCCCAACAACCAACTTAAGGGAATTAATTAAAAAACCCAACAACCTGGAGATTGGAGGAAAGATGAATCCCACCTTCTGAGAATAAATTTGGGATTTAATTCATTTCAATTGTGACCCAGAGTTACTGGTGGTGAGAGATGATAAACAGGAAATCAATATTGTTCATTAGCATTCTGAAAATCCTCACTCGGACAGAACACCCAGTTAACTCAGTATGAGTTCCTCTACTGGACGGAACTCTGTCATTACGTAGTGTCAATCAGCCTGAGAAGTCCTATCCAATTATCTGCTCTCCTTATATGCATACACAAATGGACTTCATACCATATTACAATTCTAGCCCACCAGTTAGCGTCATTCACTGACCTATGGATGCATGAAGGGTTTCTTAGTCTCACTCAGAGCAGTAGTCATGTATTTTGCATGTCAGAAAGCCCTAACTCAGAGGCATCAAAAATTTAATATTTTAACTATAAAGGAATGAAAAAGTAGAACTCATTTTGGTATTAATAAATCTGTGTGTGCTTGTTCTTACCAGGAATTACATTGCTGAAATACCAGCCAACTAATAAATATAGAATTGAATCAAAGAAAATCATCCAGCTAGCCCATCCAAAGGTCATGGATCCTCCTTGTGCCAGGGGCTGGTACATGTTACTCCATTGAATTCCTAGTAATAAAAAAAGGTCAACACTAAATCTGTAGAGCACCACAGGTAGCAGGATCATAAACACGTGAACACCAAACTCTCAAGAGGTATTTGAGCACTGACGAACAAAAAAGAACAATGTTAATAACTGTAATTTTAACTGAATAGAAACTAAACGTTAGGCTGCTCCATCTCTATGTGCAACAGCAGGTAACATTACTGCCGAGCAAATGTGAAAGAACTCGTAGTGGAAGCGAGTTTTTAAGAAGTTTATTATTTTATTTTAGCTGTCCTTTTATTTTAGTAAAAAGAAAAAATAGGACTACTCGGCAAAATGCTGAATAAAATATGAGAGAAGCTCGTTTTCAGTTGTTCAATAAATCAGGGATTAAGACAGTTTGCTGATACATGTAAACAAATGGTTTAAAAGAGATCTGCTGCAAATTTATTTAGTTGCAACCTGCAAATCCTGACTAAATGCAATCTATTATATAGCATATGTTTTATAGTAGTGCCTGATGGTGACAGCCAAGGATTGGGGCTCCAGACACTAATCATTTGAAAAATTACTTCAACTCATATTCCATCAGGTGTATGAAGAAAGGAATGAAAACACAAAACACTAGCAGTAGTTAGAATTCAAATGTAATACCGTGACTGTATTTCTGAATAACTTTTCTATTCAGAAAACTAGATTATTGCACTTTTCTACATAATATCTTATAAAGGTAGCCACATAGTTTCAAATAAAGCAGGTCAAGAACATATTTTTCCCTGGGCGGATGACATTTCTTATTTAAAATTTTCAATCAAAAAATGGACTTTTTTCACAAAAGCATATTTTTGTGGAAAAAATTCTGATAGCAAATTGTCCACCAGCTCTAGTTTGCAATATCTCTTCTGATACTTATCAGCTTGCACATAAGTAGAAAACCGTCTAGCAGCAGCTGGTGCTTGAGATGGCTTCCAGTCTGACACCAAGACCATCTTGCTGTTAATAACCCCAAATGAAGAAAAAGATTCCATCTCGGATCAGTTACTTGGTTCAAAAATCCATACTCAGGACAATCATGAGGGTATTACACAAGCACACACACACACACGAGCTGAGATTTTCAAAACTGTTTCGAGGATTTGTACATTCAATTCCCATTAATGTTTGGGAATCTCATCCATATATTTTTTTCAATATATGAAAACAATAAAATAATATCTGACCCCCAGAATGTCTTATAAGGCAAAAGAGCCCAAGGTGGTTAAAATGACCTGCTGTTCCACAAACTATTACAGCTTATTATGAGTTAACAAATATTCTATAAAGTACACAGTACTATGTAATCAGATGCATACTGCTTGATTCTGAAATCACTGGTAGCATTGACACTGACTTCAATGAGCTTTGGTTCTAGCACATAGTAATATTACTGACTTAATTATATTTTGCACCTGTATTCTTCAGTACTATATAAATCTAAGAATTTATTTTAGGCTGAAACGTGGGCAGTACTGTTAGCAAGTGGAAACAAATACAATTTTGAAAACTATATCTTTGGCAGTATATTCATCTATAAAAGTCTTCAATAAAAAGTTTTTAATAATATAAAAATATTCTTATTTTCCAAAAATTTGAACATATTTGAATTATAGAAGAAAAATGGTATAAAATTATCTTAAATCCAATCTTTATGAAAAATAAAGAAAAACAATTTCTGAAAGTGTTGTGTTAGGAGAAACTTATCAAGTGTCCAGAGGTAAATCAGAAAAGCAACTGCTTGTTATTAAGAGGTAAATTAAACTGCAACATCAACTTGGAATCCTCTATGCTTCATAGCTACACGTACAACTCCACCAGCACGATACTGAGAGGCAACACACTAAACCAGTGAAACACAACAGGCTAGTTCTTCAGCGAGGGTAAATAAGCATAACTCCATTTAATTTGATCTAGCAGCAGATCTGGACCTGCATCTTCAGACATTTTCACTGGCTGACAATACCCTAAGAGCAGCACATTGTCATCTAGCAGCTTCTGAGAGTTGATTAAATCTTTCACGCATGTCACATACACTACAAAATATCAGCAATGTTGGGGGTGTGCCTGGGGCTTCCTTACATCCTGCATTATTAGCCCCTGGTGGGGCACTGGCAGCAGCCATAATTTAGAGCAGGCTTAAGGCTTCTCTAATTTACTGCAGGAGACCAACACCATCAACCTGGCCTGGGAATCATAGAGCACAAAGGTGGCTTAAAGCTACATCTACATCCTCCCTCCAGTCCTGAGTTGTACTACTTGCTGAGGATCAGAGATTCTACAAAGTTTCACTCAAAACAAAGCAAGTGAAATAAGTTTCCAAGTTTAGTTCTTTATATACCATGATCATTATAAAAAGGTTTTGCTAACTACCTATCTTACCTATTTCTTGGCTTTCAAAGAAGGTAATGAAAAATATTCCTTGCCCAAAGGCAGTTGTAGACAGAAAGCACTGCAACAATAGAAAAGAAACAGGAGATGAACATAAATAAATCTCCATTAACATATTGTGTGATGTAAATAACTATAGCACTGTTCAGTGCAAATGGAGAAGCAATGGACCTTTCAGTTCTAGAAAGGTTAACAATCCCATCTTTCATTTACCTTTTTTGAACCTGAACAATATTTACCTGCATTTTGCAGAAATGTGCTCTCCAAATAAAAGATTGTTATGTATCAGGTTATTAATATTTGAAGGCATTATTTAAACACTATCACAATTTATGAAGCATCATAAATCCTCCATATATTGCAAATATATAATGCATAGCATTGGAAAAGTGGCTAATGCAATTTATTTTCTGTAGCAAGTGAATGACCTTAGAATTCACAAGAGACAGGCTGATGGAACACACATTATACTGTACAATGGGCAGCTATTCTACTGCAAGGAAATAACATTTTATTTCCAGTGGAGCAGTATAAATTGCACCATACTGCATCAGAAAAGTACAAAATGGAAAATGACTAACTTCAGTGATGTAATGTAACAAGGATGGAAGAATTATGGTAAATGGAAAAAATCACTAACCAGCATCAGAGGGAAATAAATCATTACTAAATACTGATAAAATATATGCATTGTTGTATGAAAAACGTTCTATAGTTTGAAAGTCAGCAAATCCAATATGTTTCACATTGTTTAAAACAGAAAGGCAAAATTCTGCCAGGGGCCTGGAAAACAAGTATAACTTGCCTCTCTCTCAAAGACGTACACCACTACAGATGTAGGCCCCTGATCAGGCAAAGGCTTATGTACATGCCTATCTTTATACACTGTGAATAGTTCTATTGGCTTAAAATAAACACATGGATAAGACTTTGCAGGAAGAGAACACACAAGATAGGCAGTGTATTTAAATATACAAATGTATTTGTCTTATAGGAGTGCCTGGAGGCCCTGAGCAGGATCCATTGTGTCAGGCACATTTAAAAAACCAGCTTCTGCCCCTAAGAGCTTATGTCATTTGCATACGATGTAAAGACAGGTGGATAATACAAGTATATGGTGGGGAGGACAAGGTAAACATTGAAACAACCGAGGTAGCTCTCTCAGCCTACCCCATGAAAAACATGGTCTGGAATGATGGCTACCTGCTGTGTGACCAAGGGCCTGATTCAGTTCCCATTCTAGTCAACAGGAGACTTAGAACTCATCAGTCAGAATCAGAATGGGTAAATATGTATTCAATAGCATAAGGGTTGAATGTGTGCAGCTGGCAGCTCTATGCGTAGCAAACAGAGTATAACATACTATTCAACCCTAAACACTGATCTATTGCATTTCTGGTTTGTTTTTCCCTATTTACAGTGTCACTTAGATTGTTTAATTCTGTGTATATAATATTTAATTTTGCAGATATGGAATGAATAGGAGCTTAATGGTGGGTAAAACTGTTTTTTTTTCTGATATTAAAAATGTTAAAAATTCAACAAAATTCTAAAGAGCTTAAAAAAGTGTTGTTTTGAGACAAAGTCCTAAACATATTTAAGAAAGTGCAATATTTGCATAAGCTGTTTGTGTTTCTTGCATTAATGTTCAAGAAATTTACAGGCATAAATTAATGTTATTCTTAATGGAATAACTTCTGGTCTCTATTGGGCCTCAATTGGAGAATAACAGACTCATATTTGGATGTACTCCTGCAGTGTTTACACAGACATAGCACATTCCCTTCACTTTGTGTGTTCATCGATGAACACTTTTGAACTACAGTACTGTTGAGTTTAATATTAAATTACAACTGGTATTCATTGTATATTAGTGTTCTATTTTTTCCCCTCTCTGGAGAGGATTAGGTATATCAAATAAAAAAGAGGAATCTTAAAATACAGTAGTAGGAGTAGGGTTTGTTTGCTTGCTTGTTTGTTTTCCTTGAATTGGAAGGAGGTCAGGTGAGCTAACATAGCTGTGATCCTGACTTGACAGTACCTCCAGAATAAGGAATACCTATTCCGAGAATACAGCAGTCAGGAGAACAAACATTGCTTAGATCAGACCTTATCAGAGATTTTCATTGTGACAAAAGGAGGGTGCTTTGCAGAGCACAGTGAAACACAAAGCAGAGGATAGGAAAATGCCACCTAGGAACTCTAAATAGATAATGTGGTAAAGTAGTTCATGACTAGCTGTTTGAATTGTAATTTATAATGTAGAATAGTGAACATAAAACAAAATTACGAAACATGATTTTCAATAGTAGAATTTTAAAGGAAATCTCATTCCTCTCCCCATACATAGTACCCTCTGCAAAGAGCAGGATGGGCAATATGTATTCTTACAGATCTGTTTGTCTTGTAGTTGTATTTTAAACAAAGGAGTGATTTCTATAGTTCACTGGTAAGTTTTATATTCATTTTTTCTGCCCAGGATAACCACTAATCCTATAATGGGATGTCAACCACTATTTGAGAGCACATTAATTTTCCAAACTATTCTTTTTTTTTGTAAGACTGTATCATGCATGTGCATTGGAAATATGGAGCCTTATGGTTTCCATAGGGTTCTGCCAATTTCTTGAACATTCATGTTAGATTCCACTCTGTTGTGTTCAAAGCTGTATTTCTCGACTGGTTTTCTATCTAGGAAAGCCATGCAATTTCAGTGAGATGTAAGAGCAAAGTAGGAACATCTGGACAGGAGAATGAGGGGATTTGCTAAAGGTCACATAATTATGGAAATGAATCGATCAACAGTTTTTAAGAAGAAATACTTACTGTAATGATCTGAAGGGCAAAGCTAAGTTGGTTCTCCAGGACCAACAAAACTATGTAAGGTAAAAAGCTGATCACATATATAAGGCTGGCACAGAGAGCTGCTGTATTGGCACTGCTAAAAAATGCACCCAGGAGGTAGCTTAGCATAACAACCGCCACTCCAAAATCGAGGATGAAGAGGAAGACTAGGAAGCCATCGCTGTACACAATGATGCCGCTCACTTTTAAAATGATGACCAGAGCACAACTGCTTATAGTGAGCACAATGACATTCTCCAGAAACCAAGCTAGGAAATGAATGGCAGGAGTCACACCCATTGTCTTCATATACTACAAGAGCAGAGAAACATTTTATAATTAGTCACAACTTTTTTTAAAAAAAATTAACCATCAAGAGATATGCACTAGCCTCCCAAGTGACCATGTAATCCTATTATCCTTACCCCTGTGTTATACTTTTCCCACTCTCTCCATGTGCTGTTAACTCCTTCTGTTGCTCTCATCTTAATTTAAGGCCCAATTCTGTAGACGCTTGCTTTTGAGCATAATGCATATGAGTAACCCTATTGACTCCAAAGGGACTACGCACATTCATGAACAAGCGTTTGCAGGATCAGAAACTTATATTGTAACCTCTCTTGGGTAGAGAATCCACCTTTATTCTTTCAAGTGCCGTACACATCTATGTCATTAGTATAAAATAATAGTAGTAATATAAAAGCACTATAACCATAAAAATAATGGACGACTATGAATGATTATCAGACACAGACTAAAAGTGCTATGCAAAAAAAAATTAGAATATTGTAAAAATATGAAAAACAACCTTTCCTTTATTTTTGCTGTTTTCTTGCTGAACTTAAGGGCAATTTCTGAAGAGAAAATGTGCTATTTCTCATCCAGAAGTAAATTTGGGGAAATTTACAATTTCGCCTATCACAAAATTTTGAAAGGTGATAGGAAAAAAGGACAAATTTTCACCATGAACTAATCTTTTGCATACATTCGTGAAACTCTCAGATTTAACATTGCTCATATGGCCAGAAATAATTGTCACATGCATCTGAGCCCACCATTCTAAAAAAAAACAACACTTTGTTTTGGATTCTAATACACTATTTCTCTAGTGTTTTTCCAAAAGTCACCTTGAAAACATTGGTGAGTTAATACTTAAAACACCTCTGCAGAGTAGATAAGCCCTGTTTTACACATTGGAAAACCAAAGTCTAGAGATTTTAAATGATTTGCTCAAGGTCAAACAGGAAGTCTTCAGCAGAACCTAAAATAGCATTTGAATTCTTGTGAGTTAAAATGTTGTTATATCCATATCTAAATATGTGGCTTTTAGGTTTTGATCCTGCAAAATACTGAGTACCTTCTGAGTGCCATAAACTTGTCTCCTTGACTTCAAATTTAGCTGTGATTATTTGTCTTTGTAACTGTTATGCCTCCGTTTTCTCTGTGTACTTTAAATCCCTAAAGACTAAAATCCCCAGCCATTTTTACTCAGTTCAGAATACCTAAAGGAGACCCTACTTTTTTTTGTTGTTGTTGTTCTCCTAATCTAAAATAAAGGTAATTCTGAATGAAAGTATGTGGCTGCTCTTTGAGGATGGATAAACATAATAGCAATTGAAGGCATTCAGCACCATGGAAGATTGGGATCTCTATCTGCAAGACTTGGTTCAAAGAAAGGTGCTCGGCTTTAAATTTCATAATTCTGTCATTCACTGCTCTCCTTTATTTCAACAGAGATAAATCTCTGCAGACCAATGAGACTCCAAGAAATATCCCTGTGAATCTGATTTGGCAGCTGAAACTCAGCTTAAGAGCCCAGGAGAGAGTGAAAGACAAAGCAGATGCATTATTGTTCACAAAACCATCTCTTCTAAAGTTTAGTGTGCATTTTCGGTATACCCCTCTAAACCAGTTTTACAATCAAAGGCTCAGCTAACTGTTACCTCTTCAAGATGAATCTCCCTCTCATAAACCCGTTTTCGGACCATGCCAGCAACAGATACCATCCATGCTAACATCATTATGAATGGAAAAAAGAAACCAATATTGTTCAAGAACCTGTTCAAGCAAAAATATACGTGTAAGACTCAGAGGAGAAAGATGTAAAAATAGAAAGTCAATATTTTAATACTCAGAAAATATTACAATATATAAAACAATTATTGAGGGTATGATTTTACTCAAGACTAGTAACAATACTTCCTTTGCTGCTACTAGTTAAACATGCGTACTATAATTTAATGGTAAAATATAGGATCAGTATATAGGAACATGTAAAGTGTATCTCCAAGACAGTGACACTGTATTTGTATTGAAGAAGAATAAAAGTCCCAAATTATTTTAATGTTTTGCAAGGTGCTAATTGCAAATAAAGATATTTAGAGTGCCTATTATGTTTACAAGGCAAATTTTGCTCCAGTGTTTGCGGCTTGCATTTCAGTTATCTACTTTTATCTTTTGTTTGTATACACTAAACACTTTGCAAACCAACAGACAGATTCTCAGCCTCTGCTATCCATAGTAGAGGGGATAAATCGCACATGAGCTGGTTTCTGCTGCCTGATCATTGAGCTAGTCCTAAGATAGCTCCAGCCCCAGTGTAATTTGGAAAATCCTTTGGGCTGCTGTAAAGTACACGTGCTGATAAGAACTCCCAAAGAGGATTGTCTGCCATATAGGAATCTCTCAGCGTCCTTTTACCATATCCTCTTCTCCCTCTATTCTTTCTGCCAGGAATGGCAGAATGAGATGCATAGGAGCCAACCACACTGGTTCTATGCCATAATAGGGCAATCACCAGTTAGGAAGACCTGACAGCTTCCCAACCCCTTTATACAGCTCAGCCAGATCACAACCACACTATTGAGAGTGCAGCACTAGGTTCAAAAGCAGGGCGTTTACTTACAGGTCACTGGTGTGGCATGGATATGGCATAGCTTGTACTTGTATTTCTGCCTCAGAGGCATCTGCTCCAGCGTGTACTGCAATGATGGCTTTTTCAATCATGTCTTGAAGTGGAACAAAGATGTAGTTGTATCTGAACCCATCACCTGGCAGGTTTTGGGGATGGGATTTCCACACTGGGTTTTTTATCAGATCTGTTCTCATGCTGTACAGAATGCTAGTTCTAATTGTATAAGAAATGTGTTGTGAGAGGTGGCCAGCAGAATCTTGTCTGCGTCTCCTGTTACTTGAGGTGTTGAATATAATACCTGATCAAAGAAAGGAAAACAAAATCAAGAAGGGGTTTCATGGATTGGAAATAAAACTGGGTAAATAACTGATTTATCACTATCCATTCCAAAAGAATTTAAAATTTTAAAATTGTTATATTTTACCCCAAACAAAAAAATTTTGCAAACCAAAAAGTTTAAAAAAATTTTTCAGGTCAAACCAAATATTTTGTTAAAACTTTTTAACACATATATATTTCAGGTATATTTCTAAACAAGATGTTTTGAATCAAAAAATCAAAATGTTTCATTATGAAAATGTCAAAATAAAATTTATTTTTATTTTATTTTTTTTTTAACCATGATGTTAAAATTGACACATTTAAAAAACGTTTCAGTCAACAAGAATTTGTTTTTTTAGCAAAAAATAAAAAGTCTTTCATCTGGAAAATTTTGTCCAACTGTAATTGGAAATGCTACAGATTTTATATTCCTGTCCCTTTTATGTCCTGTGTCTTATGTTTCTGCTAGGATGCTGCCAATGAATAGTCAGTCATCCATCTTCAAAAAAGGCCACATTGTCTTCTTGTAAAGAATGTGGTATTGGTATATTACTTCCTTGTACTGTAAACCTGAGATTCGTACTGGTGGGATTCCAGCACAGAAACATGAAATCCTTCAAGTCTATATTCATCACCCAATGCATTTTTTTTAAATTACCAGAGGCACCTTTTACTGTTAATGTTAACACAGTTAAAGAGCTTGATATTTTATCTTAGTACTTAGCCTTCTAAGATCTAGAATTACCCTCTTTTCTGTGGGCCTGGACAAAATCTTAAGAAAAACTTCCTTGTACTTTGTCCTCTAGAACTTGTTCTCCAGACTTGCTTTCTGAAGCTGGTAAGATGAATTCAGACAGAGTACCAATAGACTAGGTTCCTCCTATCCCTTTTACTCTGCTATATTTTCATTCTTGATTAAGAGAAAAAGTTGCCCTTGTCTTCTTTTAAAAGGTGTGGTGGGATATACAAATCACACACTGGACAACAAAGGATTAAGGAGCTGCTCTGGGCTCAGCCAGCCCTACCCACTACATCTCCAAGAGAGTCACAGGCTGGAGGGGAAGCTCAAAGGTAGCAGAACAGCTCACTTGTGGGAAAGCCACGGAAGACAAAGGACCTCTACCTTGCAGCCCTTAGGAAAGACAAGATCTCATCTGTCAGGTGAAGGTCCCTCCCTGAGGGAAGGGAGGACCTACTTTTGATAGATTACGTAACATGTGCAAGATCACACAGGTCATCTGTGGCAGAACTGGGAATAGACCCAGATCTTCTGAGCACTAGTCTTGTGTCTAGATTTTAAATTGGTCTCACCCCCATCTCTGCTTTACCATGACTTCTCTTATAACTCCTAGGAGCCCTGGGGCCTTCAGTGCGGAACTTCGTCAAATGCACAAATTAAAAATTAAAAAAAATGGATAAAAACGTACCCCATTGACGTCACTGGCAAAGCACCTATTGACTTCAATGGGGCCAGAATTTTATTCTCCTCTCCAGGGAGTGCTATGTACCGGGAGGGAACAGTTCAGGCAGGGAAAAGAAATTTCTACAATGGTGAATGACTGTTCTTTTGCTTCCTTTTACAGCCTTATCAGCACAACAGGCAGATTTCCAGCAGTGGAGGAGGCATTTCAAGGAGGTGGGACAGAGACATGACAGAAGAAATAATAGAACTTGCTCAAGAATTAACTTAGTCTGTGTAAATGAGCTGATTTGAAAGTTACCTTCTTAAGCAAACAGGCTTCCTACAAAGATTAATTTTCTTAACTCTCTTCTGCAACACCAAAGGATATGAAATTTAAAAATCAGAGGAGGAAAAACTAGGTGATGCTGTCTTAAAAAAGCAATGAAATAGCCTCTTTTGCATATTTTGTTTTCAAACCTTTTTATTCTATGGCTTCATTCCACTCTCGCTGTATATTCATAGAATCACAGAATCATAGAATATCAGGGTTGAAAGGGACCTCAGGAGGTCATCTAGTCCAACCCCCTGCTCAAAGCAGGACCAATCCCCAACTAAATCATCCCAGCCAGGGCTTTGTCAAGCCTGACCTTAAAAATATCTAAGGAAGGAGATTCCACCACCTCCCTAGGTAACTCATTCCAGTGTTTCACCACCCTCCTAGTGAAAATTTTTTTCCTAATATCTAATCTAAACCTCCCACACTGCAACTTGAGACCATTACTCCTTGTTCTGTCATCAGCTACCACAGAGAACAGTCTAGCTCTATCTTCTTTGGAACCCCCTTTCAGGTAGTTGAAAGGAGCTATCAAATCCCCCCTCATTCTTCTCTTCCACAGACTAAACAATCCCAGTTCCCTCAGCCTCTCCTCATAACTCGTGTGCTCCAGTCCCCTAATCATTTTTGTTGCCCTCTGCTGGACTCTTTCCAATTTTTCCACATCCTTCTTGTAGTGTGGGGCCCAAAACTGGACACAGTACTCCAGGTGAGGCCTCACCAATGTCGAATAGAGGGGAAAGATCATGTCCCTCGATCTGCTGGCAATGCCTCTACATATACATCCAAAATGCCAATAGCATTCTTGTCAACATGGGCACACTGTTGACTCATATCCAGCTTCTCGTCCACTGTAACCCCTAGGTCCTTTTCTGCAGAACTGCTGCTGAGCCATTCGGTCCCTAGTCTGTAGCAGTGCATGGGATTCTTCCATCCTAAGTGCAGGACTCTGCACTTGTCCTTGTTGAACCTCATCAGATTTCTTTTGGCCCAATCCTCTAATTTGTCTAGGGCCCTCTGTATCCTATCCCTACCCTCCAGCGTATTTATATTACTATCTGTTGTTCCTGGTATCATATTTATTAGGTATAACTGACTCCAGGAATTTGTTTAGTAGTGATTCCTCAGTTATAATAGCAATATCACTCGTTTTTATTGCTTGCATTACAGTGTTCAAGAATCACGGGTATAATTTTAGCAGGCAAATGTGGATTTTTTTATTGTATTTTTACCATATGTGTTTTCTATGTGTTTATTACTCTCTGTCTTCCTGGCTGCCACATCGCTGAAGCACTCTTGTAACAGGGAAAATATGGGAATGATAGTTTTATGAAATCAGGGGTTTCTTGTCAGTACGTATTTTAAATGAGATACTTACTTGCCAAGAAATTATTTTGTTGCATGAGCTCTTGTGCCTTCGCCTCCAATTTCTCCACAGATTCAAGATGCTGGAAGCGATCCAGTAACACACAGGAGGAGATATTTACCATGAGCTCTGCCAATAGGTTAATCTGCTCAGTCACCGAGTTGTGAAGCATTTTCTCCATCATAGACTCTGAGAAGAGTAAACACATTGGGAACTATTGGTTTCAAGGCAACATATAGAGGTCAGAGCCATGTTTTCTTGTAAATGTATTGTAGAACCATAAAACTATTTGTAAAATATCATTTAAAGGGGAGATTTTCAGAAGTGCCTAGGAAATTGAGGAGCACAAGTACTATGTTGTAGGACTATGCTCCTAAATCCCATAGATGCATAAAGTCCCTCCCTAACTTCACATTCCATTCCAGTGCAGTGAGAATGCTATGGGTATCCCAATTTTGGAAAGATTACCTTGACCATGAGATAAAAGAATAGTGAATTTTATGGGTCAGATTCACCCCTACAGGTACCAATTCCATCCCCTTGCTCTTGTGAGAGCAGATGTACAGGAGAGTGACTACTCATGGGAGAGCCAGAAGAGTTTCCATCTGGGGAGCAAGTCAGATTTGAAGTCCACACAGGACTTCATAAGAGTCATAAGGCAGGGGCTGCCAACACAAAGCCTGTCCTCCAATTTCTACTTGAGCCCAGTTCCAAACCTTGTCTAACTGGATATCCTTCATCTGGTACTTCTGTGAGGAGGATGAGTGAAAGGGATGTGTGTGCCTGAAAGCGGGCTTGTACTCCCGTCTTAGAATACTCAGAGGAGAGAGGACAACCTGCTTTGATTCTGCAGCATTTTCTGCCACTATCTTATCTAGCTTTTCTCCAAAGAGGAGAGATCCCGTGAACTCAGAGGAGCACAAGACTTGCTTGGAGAGGCCATCCAGGGGCAAAACCACATATGCTTCCTGGCTGTTGGCTTGGATGTCTGGCTGAGAATTTCATGGTCGCAAACTTCTCAGGATGCGGGGTGGGGGAGGGGGGGCGGGGAGACACAAAAACAAAAACGCACAGAAAAAAAAACAACCACCACATGTGTTGCATTTATCCCAAGTCCTGCTCAGATTTGGAGTCCGAGAGCTCTCCTTCCTCCAAAGAGGAGGAGGCGCCTGAGCCAAAGGATGTTTACCTTTTGGACTTTTTCTTCCCCCTTGTATTCTTCTGGGGCTTTTTTGACCTTTTGGCATGCTTTGCAGGCATTACTACCTGGCTGCAACCAGAGTGTAATCTTCTGTGACTTGGCTTGTGCAGAGTCTAGAGCTCTCTAGAAACCTCTCCATCTAAGTCTTCCCCTTTGGGGTTCCTTTCCTCCTGAGCAGGAGATGGAGTCTCATTATCAGCACTCCCTAATTCAAATTGGGAAGGAGGAGGGCTAGACATGAGCGCTGCTACTCTTCCCAAGGTTCTCAATACCCATTTTAAGATGGGGGGAGGGTGTGACAGCCCTGCTGAGGTCTAATCTGTGATTCTTGGTCACCCCAGGATTTACAGCCTGGGTCATCTGGATGAAGCCTTCTTCTTTCTCAGAGCCTGTCACTTTTCTGTTCTGTCTTCCCTAGTTGAATTTTCTTCAGTGGAGTCATGGCTATTTGTGGAGGTAGGGGCCCCAACATGCCTGTCTGAGCTAGGTTCAGGTAACTGGGGGAAGGCTGGGCATAATTTATTCTCTGTTGAGCCTTGGAAAACTCCCTCCCCTATAGAGCACCTGTTGGACTTTGCCAACAGAGGAGCTCAGCAGGGAGATACTGCAGGAGAGGTGCTGGGTGGCTGTGACCACAACACTGAACAAACCCTGTACCAGGAAAGAGGCTTGGAAGAAAGAAAAAGCTTGTTACTGCCCCAAAATGGTTAGAAAATCATAAAGGCAGAAGGAAAGGGTGGAAGCAAATGAACTGTCACTTGACTGCTGCCATGGAAGCAGAAGATCTGGCAGCATGCAGGAGAATGAGGTGTGGCCAGCACACACTTGTGCTGCAGCTTGGAACCACCTCCAGAAACTGCAGAGAGTGGATGGGATTAGCTCAGTTGTAACAGAATTGTGGGAGATGCTGGGCTGCAGAAATCCCTGGTCTGGAGGCCCTCCGATCGTTAGTGATGTTTGGATCTGGAACTTCACAGCTGGCCTCACTCTAAAATTGAACTTCCACCAAAACCAGGAGTATGAACATCCTCAACCTTTGGAGGAGTTCAGATCTGCAAATAATTTTTTGTGGATTGTGCTAATTATATTGGAGAGAATAATCACAACAATGGGTTTACAGCACGGGGAAATTTTAACTCAAAACAATTCTTACTGCAACTGGATTTAACAGAAACTTGTGAGGAAAGTCTAACACACCCACAAAACTAGCTCATCTCCCAGCAAATAATTATTCACATTTGAGGAGTGAAAAATAGGTACTGGGAAGGCCAATGTGAGCTTCCAGGTTCTTAAAAGTTTTAAAAACAACATTTGAGTGTTTAATCCTTAAAAACATTAGGTGATGAGTTGACTTGGTCAGAGTCATTAACTCATTAACATAAGATTGGGACTCAGTGCACCTGAGTGGTGGCACAGCAGGTACTACAATGGGAAGGCAGAGAAGCAGAAATGCACTAAACAGATCTGGATGGAAGGCAGCACTGTTAGTGAAGAAGAGATGAACAAGGATCAGGAAGAGAGGCAGTTGTGAGATGAGACAGTGACAGATGTACTAAGAAGCAGAAGGCAAGCCAGTATCAATGGGATGGATTCAGAAGGAACACAAGCAATGGAACAGGGGTGGGAATACCATACAAATATCTACTATTTTACCCAACAGGAAGGCACAGAAGAAATAATACTATATATGTATATGTATATGTATATGTATATGTATATGTATATGTATATGTATATGTATATGTATATGTATAGGTTTTGTAGCATCTCAGGGGCTAGAATATTCCTAATACTAATAACCTAGCACTAACAAGGTTAAGCATCCATGTATGTCACCAGAGATTTTCCCCCTAGCTGATCTTTAGAAGACCTTATTTTGAATAATACATCATTTTTTAAATTTTCTCTTACAACTTAATCATTTAAATATTTGAGCATGAGAAATATCAACTGACTTGCTACGTGCTTGGAATATTGCATAATTACATGTTTCTGTAAGTGAAAGCAATATTTCACAAGTTGCATAATTTACATGGAACCAACATATCTAAATATATAAAAAGGTAAAATCCTTGGGGAAGTTTCAGAACTTAATAAATAAAATATCCTCTCCTGCATTTTCCTCAAATAATTTAGCAATATTTTCATAAAAATAAAGGGAAGGGTAACCACCTTTCTGTATACAGTGCTATAAAATCCCTCCTGATCAGAGGGAAAACCCTTTCACCTGAAAAGGGTTAAGAAGCTAAGATAACCTCGCTGGCACCTGATCAAAATGATGAGATGAGATACTTTCAAATTGGGAAGAGTGGGAGGGAAACAAAGCATCTGTCTGTCTGTGTGTTGCTTTTGCCGGGAACAGATCAGGAATGCAGTCTCAGAACTTCTGTTAGTTAATAAGTAATCTAGCTAGAAATGCATTAGATTTCCTTTTGTTTAATGGCTGGTTAAATAAGCTGTGCTGGATGGAATGTATATTCCTGGTTTTGTGTCCTTTTGTAACTTAAGGTTTTGCCTAGAGGGATTCTCTGTGTTTTGAATCTGATTACCCTGTAAGGTATTTACCATCCTGATTTTACAGAGGTGATTCTTTTACCTTTTCTTTAATTAAAATTCTTCTTTTAAGAACCTGATTGCTTTTTCATTGTTCTTAAGATCCAAGGGTTTGGGTCTGTGTTCACCTGTACAAATTGGTGAGGATTTTTATCAAGCCTTCCCCAGGAAAGGGGGTGTAGGGCTTGGGGGGATATTTTGGGGGAAGACGTCTCCAAGTGGGCTCTTTCCCTGTTCTTTGTTTAACACACTTGGTGGTGGCAGCATAGGGTTCAAGGACAAGGCAAAGTTTGTACCTTGGGGAAGTTTTTAACCTAAGCTGGTAAAAATAAGCTTAGGGGGTCTTTCATGCAGGTCCCCACATCTGTACCCTAGAGTTCAGAGTGGTGAAGGAACCTTGACAGATACTAAGACAGCAACCTTTGCACAGCTATTTCTGGTACCTACTTTCTGCTTTGTTACTTACCTTAGAGCCACTTCTGTAAGGTCCTGAGTCAATTTTCAATGGCCTTCACCTCTGAGGAGGGACAAAGAACCTTGCAGAATCAGGTACCTTTTCTGCAGATTCTGCTACAGAATCAAATGCCCAAGAAACAGTCCTGATCCAGAGAGGTAATGAGCACTTGCAAGTAGAGCAGGTTGAGAATTTTTCAGTGAAACTTTTGGGTGTCAGAGAATGCAGATTCATTGAAACACTTTCTTGGGTACCTATTGGAATTTCTGTTCATAACCAGACAGTGAGGGAAACAGGTGCCCCCCAGAATAGCCCAGTGGTTAAGGCCCTCACCTGGATCAAGTCCCTGCTCCAAACCAGTCAGATTTGAACTAGGTCTCCCACATGAAAGGTGAGTGCACTCACCAACAGGTTATACAGTCAGTGTTTTCCTCTCTGACCCAATGGATATTTTCCTATTTATTCAAAACGGATCAGCACCAACAAGTGAAAGTGAAAGGACTCAAAATTAGGCTGAGCAGGCCCTTGAACCTGGGTTGTCCACATCTCAGGTAAGTGCCCTGACCATTAGGCTACTGACTATTCTGTGTGTCTCATGTTTTTACATGAAATATTTCAAAATATCTCATTTTCATTCCAATGTGGAATGGAAACAAATTTCAGACCCTCAAAATCTTTTGTTAAACAGAATTCTTGTTTTACACCCAGCCGCACTTGCCACTCTCATTTGGCTCAACAAAAGTTGTGGGTCTTGAAAGGATCAGGCCCATAAGGTGGGAAAGAACTGGATTCAAATTATTTATAAAATAAGGGAATTTCTATTTTAAAGATATTAATCTTTATCTGTTAGTGAAATGGATGGAATTTAATTGTATGGACATGAGGTAAGATGCAGCAAAATTAACTGTGTTTCTTTACAAAAGGATAAATGAGCAAACAATATTAAAAATGTTTGAAACTAAAATGAGATAATTGTAAAATGCACTTTTAGTTTTTATTTAAGTAAGGGCAATGTGAATCATAACCAAGAGTTATTACTGCTGAAATTTCAGTCAAACACAAAGTCATGGGGATAATAAATCTTGTGTGTCCATATGCAGATATACCTACCATACTCTTGCAGCTTTCCAATGAGATTCCCCACATCAATATTCAAGTGACTTTCTATGAAGTTCTTTATAAAACTGTTTTGGAGAGCTTCCTAAAGTAAGAGAAATGATTTGCAAGATAGCATCTGTGATAGAGTTGCTGAATTTTTTTTACATACACACACACAAAGAGTCATAGATCTCCCTACTCAGCCATAGATTTCTTCTGTGTGACCTTGGGCATGTCACTTAGTATCTGTGCCTGAGCTCCTCATCTGTAAAATGACCTCACGGAAATACGAGGAGAAATGCACTGAAGATTCTGAGGCAATTAGATACTACATGGATGGGAACCAAGTAAGTGCCTATCACAGATTGATATATCATACCATACATTTCCATCCTCATCTCCATCTTGTTGTTTTCTTTTGTTTCCATTATTAAACCAGCACTGAGATTGTAGGGTTTTCTTAATTGGCTGTTTAAGATCAGCAAAGGGATTAAAAAAAAATCTGTTCATGTTGTTTCAAACGCTCCCTGGGGAACTGCTGCCCTAATCAGAGTTGAGAGTTACTGGGAAATGAACTGGCATTTGGTATCTTTCAGCCATTGCTCTCAGTGCAATACGGCCAAAGGTGTGACCCTGCCTTTTCAAACGTACGACAAAGACCCCAAACTCATAACCTGATGTTATGTAGGAATCATTAGTTAAGTGGAGAATATCGCTAACATCTGCACATACCTTAACTAAGAGTAAAAATATTTATAAAAAAATTAAAATGCCCACTATAGAAAACTTTCTATAAACTCAGCTTCAAGATTCCACATTTTAGCTGTCAATAATTTATGGCATTAGTGAGCTAACACCAGGTTTGTATGTCATGGAAGAAAATGTGGCTCCAAAATGGCAGATACACTTCATAATGAGATGCAACTAAAGATTAGGCTTATGGTTCCAACAGCTTTGGGCACCAAAGAACCACTGATAAAAACACCCCCTCCTACGGACAAGCACCTGACAAATCTTTAGTGTATTTGTCCTCACAACACTCTTGTAAGATAGGGCAGTGCTATTATCCCTATTTTACTGATGGGGACCTGAGGCTAAGTGACTCGCACCAGGTCATACAAACAGTCTCTGACAGTGACTAGTAGGCTAGTGCCCTAACCACTGGATTGTACTTCCTCTCCAATTCTGATCCCCTTGATTCAGTATAATAGCTCCATACTCCATGGGAGTTCAGTGGGATTACTCATGGAATAAAGTACTATTCAGCATGAACAAGAACATCCGACTCTGGCCCCTTGTACTTAGCAGATACATGAAAGTATGCACATGCCTAAAATAAGTAACCATACAACCTTATTTGTTGTACACCTTTAACCTTCCTCACCCCTTGTTTCCCCAACTCACTGAGTCACATCTATACATTTATTAAAAAGAAAAGGAGTACTTGTGGCACCTAAGAGACTAACCAATTTATTTGAGCATGAGCTTTCGTGAGCTACAGCTCACTTCATCGGATGCATACCGTGGAAACTGCAGAAGACATTATATACACACAGAGACCATGAAACAATACCTCCTCCCACCCCACTCTCCTGCTGGTAATAGCTTATCTAAAGTGATCATTCTCCTTACAATGTGTATGATAATCAAGTTGGGCCATTTCCAGCACAAATCCAGGTTTTCACACCCTCCGCCCCACCCCCACTCCACCCCCCCCACCCCCACCCCCCGACAAACTCACTCTCCGGGGGGCAGAGGGTGAGAAAACCTGGATTTGTGCTGGAAATGGCCCAACTTGATTATCATACACATTGTAAGGAGAGTGATCACTTTAGATAAGCTATTACCAGCAGGAGAGTGGCGTGGGAGGAGGTATTGTTTCCTGGTCTCTGTGTATATAATGTCTTCTGCAGTTTCCACAGTATGCATCCGATGAAGTGAGCTGTAGCTCACGAAAGCTTATGCTCAAATAAATTGGTTAGTCTCTAAGGTGCCACAAGTACTCCTTTTCTTTTTGTGAATACAGACTAACACGGCTGTTACTCTGAAATCTATACATTTATTGTAAATTGGCTAGGGAAGAGACCTTTCCTTTTGCTTGTTCTGTAAAACACAACATTTTGGAGCATTGCATTATTAACAGTCGTACAAACAATATTATCTGGAAAATAGCATCTTCAGTTTCCATGTTCATTGTCTCAATTTCTATATCTCATTTGCTCAGTTTCCAAGAAAAAGGACTAACAATTAGCTCCACGAGGCCTTTCAGGGATCACAAGTAACATTCCTTAATTGAATCTTAATTAACAATGCTATTGTTGATGCATGAGCATCAGTTTATTCTTCCACAGCTTAATGGCTCTGCAGATGGTGAAGAGTAAAAAGTGCCAAAACTACATTTTAATGACTAAAGAAAGAAGATATGACTTGGAAACAGACAGGAAAAACTGTTAACCAGGTGCTACATTTAAGCAGTCACTGCTATTGTTGCATTTTAAATTTCCTCCATTGTCCCTGTGAGACCTGATCAATTACATTGGGGAAGACAATTATGAGAATTAAGCAAGTTCAAGCTGTAAAGAGTATTTAAAAACTTGCCAATTGTCTTAGATTAACGTTTCTCAACTGCAGTCTGCGGACCCCAAGGGGTCCCCAAACATACTCCGGGTGTCCATGGGCCCCACTGATCAACTCCTCCCTCTCCCTCCCAGCACCTCCTGCATGCCAGGGAACAGCTGTTCAGCAGCGTTCAGGAGGCGCTGGGAGACAGGGTGAGGAGCGGGGATGGAGTGCGCTCAGGGGAGGAGGCGGAAAGAGGTGTGGAAGAGGAGGGGGAGGGGTGGAGTGGGGGTAGGGCCTGGGGCTGAGTGGGAGGCTTGGGGACCCCCCAAAAATTTTAAATCAAAATGGGGGTCCTCAGGTTGCTAAAGTTTGAGAATCGCTGCCTTCGGTAAGTGACTGTTCGCCATTGTACTATTCATAGTATTTCCAATATCACATGGTAATACTGCAGACAGGGAGGTAACTACTCATTCTAGCTACTTTAAAATTGAAAAGATTTTCAGGACCACCCCATTGTAGATCTATAATCTAAACTTTAGCAGGGTTTACTGTCACAGACATACGGTCTTCAAGTGCCACTCATAAGAAAAACTCATATGTCTGTGCTGACTGTACCACCACCGCTATCCTGCAGAATTTCTGGTAATTCCTCCACCTGAGAGCCAGGATCTTTGTAAAGGCTGATCCTGAACTCCATTTCCTATAGTGATCTAGTATTTCTAGAATTACCACTTCTTTACAGGCTACTTTAATTCTTCAATTATTTGTTCCTGTGGATAGTATTGGAAAGTAGGAAGTCATCGACAATTCACCAACCTGGAGCTGATTGACCATGAGGAAGTTTTCACTGCTCTTAAAAACCTCAGACATCCTTAGCCAGGCCTCAGAATAAATTTTCAGGTTGTCCACAAAACCAAATGTGTGATTAGCCTAAAGGAAGAAATGAAGCCAAGTGAAATGAAAACTGCACACAGTAATTCCTGTGGAAACAGGAGCAACTTGGGTGGTTCAGATCTCCTGAAAATCCTCTGCATGTCAACTTTAATTGTCAGAAGTAAATGCATTGTGTTTCCTTTCATCTTCAAAGGAAAACAAAAATTCAGAGACTAACAAATCATAGAAAAGGCTTCCTGCTGTGTTTATGTTTCCCACATGAAGAGTAATAATATACAATTTATTTTTATATACTGCCTTTCATACATGGTACCACAAAATACTTTAGTGAGAGCCAATCAAAAAATAAAAGAGGTTCAAATTAAAGCCTCTCTCTTGATCACAGCACCGCCTATTTGGGAGGAATATGTGGAATATCTGGATGCAACCTACAGTTCCTTCAACCCTGAGGACAATTTTGGTGCTGATTGAGTCAGGGAGATCTAGCAAGGTCCAGTAAGGAAGAAGGCAGAATTAGGGACCTTCTCATTTGACTGTAGGGGGTAGCAGCCAAGTCCTTTCCTTCTGCCCTCACCAAAGGATGGACTCTGAATGACAGAACAGTGAATAATGCACATTCTAGTGTGAATTTTTAGAAAGTCTGTGGTAAAAACTGGTAAACGTTCAGTTTTCACAAACATGGGTGGTTTCTCCAAATATACATGAATCATGAATAACATGACTTCACAGTCACAATGACTCAGCCTCAATGATTTTATTCACAAAAGGATCAGCAAATCAATTAACTTTTCACATTTAGCCAGATCTAGTAGTGACTGGACTGACTTTTCATACGACCCAGCCAACAAGAAGGTTCAGTGTGTTCCACTATCACTCAAGGTGTCTGCAGCTAGGTTTGAAATCACGTACCAATATCACTAGGGGGTACCAAAGAAGGGACCTGATAAGATGAGCAAATTAATCACAAACTAGGAAAGAATTTTAGCATTAAATTCCCCAAAAAATTATTCAGAAACACTGTTTCAGTAATGTTGAATTGGTATAATATTAAATGTAACATTTAAATTAAATATTTAAGTCAAAATGAAGCATGCTAATATTGAAATGAAACATTGCAACACAAACAAAGTGAGAAAGTTAAACAATTCATTTGGACGTTAACCTGTCAAAATGTCATCTAAATGTACATGTTGGTGCTAAATGTTTTAATTTGGGCTAAATTGCACTTTCCCTCAGAAAATGACTTAATGAAATTTTTTGACCACCTCTAAAAGTTGTATAAATAATAGGCTCAAGAGATCACATGAACACCTCAGTTGTGTCACAAAAAAATGTTTTAGGGAATAATAGATGAACAATTCATAGAGCCTGATCCTGACAGAGAGAGCAAAGTTGAATTTGATGATGATGCGATTGCAAATAGCAAAAACAGATACAGGAAATTGATAGGAGTTATAATATATGAGTACACCACTGACTGAAGTATTAATGTTATATCAATACACATACATCTGTACAATAATTACCTCTCCAAATTTGATTGAACTATGATAAAGAAAACAATAAGCTACTGCTGCTAATGGTGATTTAAGCTCATTCTGGAAATACAGATAAGTATTAGTTGAAGTATTACATTCTATGGCCAGTTCTGTCCTAATGCTTGTAAGGGATCATTATTATCATGATAAAGGTAGATTATACGAGGGGATTATCGAAAAAGGGGCATGCGTGTGTGGAGAGAGACATTCTGAGTTGTAAGCTGATTCTTGAACAAACACCAAAATGAAAAGGATCAGTATTATTAGAGAGAACACTTCTGAAAGATAATTTAAACCTGACTAAAATTTAGACTGCCATTTTGACAGGCAGGGGAGGCGGGGTGAGACAGCAGGATCTGTGGCATCATTTTTTCTAGTGAAATACACCACCTCACCATGTCTGATGGCTACTGAACATTAGGATTTATTCAAAGCCTATAAAATTATGCCCCTTTCCCTGCCCCACCCTTACACACATACAAGTGTTTGTTCATGTTTGGTTTTGGCAATTAACTTTCCATTGGTTCTGTTAAAAAACACAGATATTTACATACAACATGCAAAAAACTGGCAATGGATAACACAGCTAATTAATGGTACTTTCAGAATATTCCTGTATCTGCACTACATCAATCAAATGTTTATGTACAACTTCTCATTAGGGGAAATCACTAGTATTTCAAAGTATCTTAAGTGTAGTATTTGGTCAAGCTAAGAAGCCTGATTAAATAATAAGGAATAAAAGTTAAACATAACAAACAGATTGGAAAATAAAAACAACTGAAAGAACATATTCCATCTGAAATCACTGCTGTGGGGCCAAATCTTGTGTCCCACTGCCATGCTTTAATCACTAGACTATGCTTCCTCTCAACTATCTTTAAACATCTGTCTTATTTTCCCCTTGCCTAATAGATTAGGAATCTACAGCTCAAGGTTAGAGAATGCTGTGATATCAATTTTGCTTAAGTTAATATCATAGCCGTCATAACTGTTTTTAGGAACCAGACCTCTTCATTATGCTCTAATGATGGTGGTAGCGTAGTCATGTACAGCATTCCCCAGCAAAAAAGAGCTTCTGCACTGAGTTGCAAATTAGAATTGGGGGTAGATTTATTCTAATATTTCCTGTCAAAAGTGCAGAACTTTGGCACAGTCCCGCACCATTTAAGTGCCTTCTACAAAGACATTCAGATAAACTCTGGAAGTGTAAAGCGACAGGAGATGCCTGCCTAAGCAGCAAAAAAAAAAACAAAAAACACACCAGAAAAGGTCACTGGTGACCCATTCCCCACACTAGCTGTGCAGGAGGTGCTAGGATGGCCACTGGCAGCCAACTACATTTCCCTCTGACAATATTAAGTCTTTAGAGAGGGGATGCTGGTGGACAGTTTGGGAATAAGATCTTCTGATAGGGGCCACACGGGCTTCATTACAAGTAGGAAAGTGGGTAGAGAGGGATGCTTATCACTGGGACATATGTAGCTTAATAAACCCTGAAGATTCAGGTTCAATTCAGAATAAAGGAAGGGTTAAAAATTTAGACTAGGCCCAAACTTTAAGTCCCAGTTCACCATATTCTACTTAAAAACTAACAGAGAAAGTGTATAGACTGTTAAGAACTGCTTGGCTGGTGTGTGGTTATTGTGCCTTTAAGACCTGGAAAATTGTGAAGGAAGAGTTCAGTGGAGAGTCTCCTCAGAGGTAAGTAGATGTATCTAAAGAATGAAAACAGCTGTATTATACGTGGGGCTTGTAGCACTGCCTATTACTACCCCTGCCTGATAATTCCCATTATAAAGCCTTGTTTAAAGGTCCATATAACTTTGCCAAACTTTAACCACTTAGGCTGAAATTTTCCATGACAAGTGTCTGCCGCGGGGCTGATTTTTTTGGGGGGGAAAACGTCAGCCAAAAGGGTGCAGCTATTTCTTAGAAAAAAGTTGGGCAAAATTTCCTCTGTGTCAAAAAAAATTGTTCACCTTTCCTTTAAAAAGCTCAACAGCCTCCCCATGCCCTGGAGCAAGAACATGAAATTGGGCAGGGGCTGGCCTTTGTGTCAGGGGTATGCCTTTTACTGTCCCTGGGAAAATCTGCCCCAAATTTAGCCAAGTTAAAATCCTTTTGAAAAAAACAGTTTGCACAAGCTCAGTAAAGACTTGCTAGCGCTTCATAGCTCCCTGACAACCCTATCTACACTTAGCACGCTCCATCCCATTTTGAATTCCACCAAAAGTCCTCTCTGGTATTGCCTTCAGACTCACCCTTTTATAAACCTCCTAGTTTTGTGAATAAGGTGAAGCTAGAAACATCCTTTTGAGGTTATTTGTCAGCCTGTTAAAACATTTCATTGTAATATAATTTTTCATCATGAAGGGAGTTGAAACAAATGTGTTTTTTTTTCAAATGCCAAACTTCACGAGACAACCCAATTAAAGTTGTAGAATAAGAACCTCCTTTATCTTATTATGAAGGCTTGATATTTATAAAGAAAGGCTTTGCCTTTCATATTAAGGATTTGTGAGCAAGGCGGCAGGAATCCAAAAACAGGATGAATTTGTCAGACGTGTTTTCTTACTTTTACTTCTGAATTGTATTGTTACATACATTCTGTTTTAATCGGAAAAATTTGAAAAAAAATCTTTCAATGGCTATAAACTTCTTAAATGTAACATCTCTTTCTTTAAACTATCATCCTAAATGGAGATGCAATAATATGGCAAGAAAGACACATTGCCTCTGATGAGCCAATCAAGAATCAGAGATGCATGCTTTCTGATTGGCTCAGAATTGAACAAAAATTTCCATTGAACTTAGCTGATGTCAGTCGGCATATAGTCATTTATTGTGTGTGTGAACTTGACTGGTCAATATTGATTTAAACCTCAGGATTGTTTATTTATCACAGGTAGAAAGCAAATTGAATAACTTATTGTAAGAATGGTTGTCAGTAATCTTGAGATGAGATATTCCATTTTATGAAACAAAACATGAAAATTATCCTGAAATGTAAACAGATTTTAATGCTACCAGTCTTTGTAGCATGTACCTAGCTACCCCTGGGGAATAGTAGTTGAATGGGTACAATCCTGCAGTCCATGTTAGGGGAAAACTTGCACCTCTACTTCAATGGCACTTTTGCCTAAGTAAAGGCTGCAGGATTGGACTCAATACCAATATTTAGGATATTTGTTGATAATTTAGTTTTACTTAATTTCCATAGGGTATGATAATTAATAAGACTGTGCAACAGGAACAGTAAAGATGGATTTGATGGAGGCATCTACTGCTAGTTCCATGTTTACAAATAAACAGATAATTTATCATTGATAACTTGGTGAGTCTAGCATTTATTTTTACAAGACATCTTGAATGAGCTGATGGAACTGTCTGAGGTCCAAGCATGTTAATAGATTTATTGGGCTATAATATCTGATAGAATCTGTGTAGTTACAGAAGATGAAAAAAACAAAGTAAAATTGTCTCATTGAAGATAACTTGACAGTCTCAGTGCTGTTACTGAGTAGACTTCGTTTCACTTAAGATCTACACTAGGATTCAACATGTGCCGAAAGATGTAGCTGTCTTATCATGGATCCCATTAAGATAGTGGCTGTGGCATACTAATTGGCAAAATAACTTGGAAATCTCTACAATGCATTATTCTTGGTGTCACTGTAAAGCAGAATGCAATTCTGTATACAGAGTTTTATCACCACTTACAGTTCACGCTTGTAAAAATCAAAAGAGCACCTTCTTTTTTTAAATCAGCCTAAAGTTTTAAAATTAATTATATTCAACTCAGCAGACTAAGGGAGATATAGCCTGTCACCCAAACTAAGTTCTTCATTTTAATTGTAAACTAAGAAACCACAAGAAGTGTTATTTTTGATTCACAAAGGAGTATTGTGAAGTTAACGTGTAGTTCTAACGTTTATCATTTCACTTAGATTTTAACATCTTACTTTTTAGAGTAAAAGTCAGAACATTGTACTGATATATGTTTACCATGGAAAACACTATCATTAAAAAATATTTTGTATACCATTATCAAGCAGTAATGCTTTATTTCACATTTTAAATAAACTTAAATTACCGTTCCTGTAATAATTAAGATTTAACAATTAATAATTAAGATTAACAAGCATCATATTTGCAAGGTAAATACAAATATTTCCTCTGACCTCCAAGCCCTTTTAAAAATAGTTCATAATACTTATTACTTATTTGTATTGCAATAGTGCCTAAGAGCCTTGGTCACGGACCCCCTACTGTGAGAGGCACTGTACAAGCATAGAACAAAAACAGTGTCTGTGAACACGACTATAAACTCTTTGGGATTGGGACTATTAAATACAGGATACCTGCCAAGTAACAACCTTAGAATTTTTCGTCATATAAGCAGTCACCAATGTCATCAGCTAACCAGGTATTTGTACAGTATAGGCAGGAAAATTCATAAGAGTTGTCTTAACACCACCCTCCTCCTTGCCACTCCCCTATGCCACAAGATTAAATTAGGTGAACTAAAGGAACAATTCCACTAGTTGAGCCAATTGTGTGTATATGAGCATATCTAACATACTTCCACTTAGTAGAGGGATATGACAGACATACCATGTACTGCACAGACAAGGGTGGGATGTTCAAAAGTGCCTAAGAGAGTTAAGCACTCAAATTCTGTTGACTTTCAGTGGGATTCCTGACTCCATTTGAAAACCCCACCCATCATCTATAATTCAGAGTTGGTACTGTTTTGTAGCACAATTAAGCCTCATATGCACTGGCCAGGAAAACCATATGAGCAGATATATAGTCGTGATTACATTTTAGCATGGTAAAGGAGAGGAATGAAGCAGCAGGAAAAAAAAACCCAGCTATGCTCAATAAGGTCTTTTCTTCAAGGATTAGTATTTGTAACAATAAAGTAAAATAAGTTAATGGAATCAAAAAGAAAACATAGAAGCACCCAAGCCTGGATTTTAATCCAGTCCATTGACCTGAGGTGTACAGCCTATCTTCCCAAAGGCTTTAGTACAGTACCACCTAGAAGCCCTAGTCATGGACCTAGACTCCATTGTGCTAGGCACTGTACAAACACAGAACTAGCAGATGATCCCTCATGCAGCCTTTCCTGTGAGCAGCTGTGCAAAAGGAGGGGGAAGTGGGGCAGAAGTTAACCCTTACTCACCAAGGACTTACCTAGGGCCCCTGCACTCTGACACTGCAGGCTCACTACAACACTTTTAACATGGTTTTCCTGGCTCACTTGAACAGGGACTGCAAAACTTTGGGCCAAGTTCTCTTCATTGACACTGATGCAAACTCACTGAAGTAAATGGAGTAAATTGAAACACAAATACTACTAAAGAAAAGGAGTACTTGTGGCACCTTAGAGACTAACCAATTTATTTGAGCATAAGCTTTCGTGAGCTACAGCTCACTTCATCGGATGCATACTGTGCAAAGTGTAGAAGATCTTTTTATACACACAAAGCATGAAAAAATACCTCCCCCCACCCCACTCTCCTGCTGTAATAGCTTATCTAAAGTGATCACTCTCCTTACAGTGTGTATGATAATCAAGGTGGGCCATTTCCAGCACAAATCCAGGGTTTAACAAGAACGTCTGGGGGGGGGGGGGGGTAGGAAAAAACAAGGGGAAATAGGTTACCTTGCATAATGACTTAGCCACTCTCAGTCTCTATTCTCTATTCTAAGTTAATTGTATCCGATTTGCAAATGAATTCCAATTCAACAGTCTCTCGCTGGAGTCTGGATTTGAAGTTTTTTTGTTGTAATATTGCAACTTTCATGTCTGTAATCATGTGACCAGAGAGATTGAAGTGTTCTCCGACTGGTTTATGAATGTTATAATTCTTGACATCTGATTTGTGTCCATTTATTCTTTTACATAGAGACTGTCCAGTTTGACCAATGTACATGGCAGAGGGGCATTGCTGGCACATGATGGCATATATCACATTGGTGGATGTGCAGATGAACGAGCCTCTGATAGTGTGGCTGATGTTATTAGGCCCTGTGATGGTGTCCCCTGAATAGATATGTGAGCACAGTTGGCAACGGGCTTTGTTGCAAGGATAAGTTCCTGGGTTAGTGGTTCTGTTGTGTGGTATGTGGCTGCTGGTGACTATTTGCTTCAGGTTGGGGGGCTGACTGTAGGCAAGGACTGGCCTGTCTCCCAAGATTTGAGAGGGTGTTGGGTCATCCTTCAGGATAGGTTGTAGATCCTTAATAATGCGTTGGAGGGGTTTTAGTTGGGGGCTAAAGGTGATGGCTAGTGGCGTTGTTATTTTTTTTGTTAGGCCTGTCCTGTAGTAGGTGACTTCTGGGAACTCTTCTGGCTCTATCAATCTGTTTCTTCACTTCCGCAGATGGGTATTCTAGTTGTAAGAATGCTTGATAGAGATCTTGTAGGTGTTTGTCTCTGTCTGAGGGGTTGGAGCAAATGCGGTTGTATCGCAGAGCTTGGCTGTAGACAATGGATCGTGTGGTGTAGTCAGGGTGAAAGCTGGAGGCATGTAGGTAGGAATAACGGTCAGTAGGTTTCCGGTATAGGGTGGTGTTTATGTGACCATCGTTTATTAGCACTGTAGGTGTTCAGGAAGTGGATCTCTTGTGTGGACTGGACCAGGCTGAGGTTGATGGTGGGATGGAAATTGTTGAAATCATGGTGGAATTCCTCAAGAGCTTCTTTTCCATGGGTCCAGATGATGAAGATGTCATCAATATAGCGCAAGTAGAGTAGAGGCGTTAGGGGACGAGAGCTGAGGAAGCGTTGTTCTAAGTCAGCCATAAAAATGTTGGCATACTGTGGGGCCATGCGGGTACCCATAGCAGTGCCGCTGATCTGAAGGTATACATTGTCCCCAAATGTAAAAATAGTTATGGGTAAGGACAAAGTCACAAAGTTCAGCCACCAGGTTAGCTGTGACATTATCGGGGATAGTGTTCTTGACGGCTTGTAGTCCATCTTTGTGTGGAAAGTTGGTGTAGAGGGCTTCTACATCTATAGTGGCCAGGATGGTGTTATCAAGAAGATCACCGATGGATTATAGTTTCCTCAGGAAATCAGTGGTGTCTCGAAGGTAGCTGGGAGTGCTGGTAGCGTAGGGCCTGAGGAGGGAGTCTACATAGCCAGACAATCCTGCTGTCAGGGTGCCAATGCCTGAGATGATGGGGCATCCAGGATTTCCAAGCTTATGGATCTTGGGTAGTAGACAGAATATCCCAGGTCGGGGTTCCAGGGGTGTCTGTGCGAATTTGATCTTGTGCTTTTTCAGGGAGTTTCTTGAGCTAATGCTCAAGAGTTACCAAAAGAAACTACAGCATCTGTCAAGAATTGTAACATTCATAAACCAGTTGGAGAACACTTCAATCTCTCTGGTCACACGATTACAGACATGAAAGTTGCGATATTACAACAAAAAAACTTCAAATCCAGACTCCAGCGAGAGACTGTTGAATTGGAATTCATTTGCAAATTGGGTACAATTAACTTAGGCGTGAATAGAGACTGGGAGTGGCTAAGTCATTATGCAAGGTAACCTATTTCCCCTTGTCTTTTCCTACCCCCTCCCCCCGATGTTCTTGTTAAACCCTGGATTTGTGCTGGAAATGGCCCACCTTGATTATCATACACATTGTAAGGAGAGTGATCGCTTTAGATAAGCTATTACCAGCAGGAGAGTGGGGTGGGAGGAGGTATTGTTTCATGGTCTCTGTGTATATAATGTCTTCTTCAGTTTCCACAGTATGCATCCGATGAAGTGAGCTGTAGCTCACGAAAGCTCATGCTCAAATAAATTGGTTAGTCTCTAAGGTGCCACAAGTACTCCTTTTCTTTTTGCGAATACAGACTAACATGGCTGTTACTCTGAAACCTGTCAGATACTACTGTTATTTTTTATGTGCAGTGGGAGCAGGATGAACATATTGGGGAAATAACCCTGCCAGTTTTCTTAAAGGAAACACTTCCCATTGTTTCTACCATCCATATTGAGTACAGACATTTGATTTATTCATTTCCTTAGATACTCACCTTTTCTATCACCATGTTAAACGTTTTGCTGTTGGGGGTGTACAGTATCTTCCCATGTAACAGGGGCTTCAGAAAGGTCCACACCAAAGCCCCATTAGGTAACTGTAAAATTTCCTGATAAAGCTGCAAGCAAAATGGAGCTGTGGTAAAAGAGAGAGAAACAGAGAGAGAGAGAGATCATATTTAAGAGATATGATGATTTATTCAGCAACATAATGCCTATACACATTAACTTAGGGCTTGGCCTCTGTAAGGTGCTGAAAACCCTCAATTCTCACTGAACCATCACTTCAGCTCTTTGGAGAGATGTAGTTCATTCACCAAGTGCTTGAACCTGTGAGGAGCTGGGGATCCACAACTCCCAGATAAGCTGAGAACAATCATCCCCCAAAGAGATCAGAATCTTAGGGCATGTCTACACTACAGCCCTAAGTCAACCTATGTTACGTTGACTTACAGCCACTGCAGTAATTACACACTACCCTCCTTCCGCCGGGTGGTGCGCGTCCTTCCCAGGAATGCATGAAGCTGTGAAATTGACAAGACAGCCAATATAAGTAACACAGGCACCCTAACTACACTGACATAAGCACTACACCTCTCGTGGAAGTGGAGTTAGCATGCTGATGTAGAAGAGCACTTACTTCGGCGGGAGGAAGGCTGTATTGTGTACACTGACATAATTAGGTCGTTGTAAGCTGCCTTATGTCAACCGAATTGTGTAGTGTAGACCAGGTCTTAGTAAAAACACTGCATCCACTGCACCTATCCTAAAAGCTGTATTGGTATATTACAGTTTTGGAGTCAAAGTTCACAGGCAAAACAAACATAAAATAAATGCTGAGGGAAGATTCACTGCTATAAATTCTCATACAGATCAAAAGTTCTTTAAAGAATAAAAGAGACTAGCACCACCAATTATAGACCAATGAGGGATTTATAATAGTCTGATCATTGTTTTCATACTCAAGAGAAGGCGAGCATAGTTCTAATCAGCAGCTATACACCTTCTTACTTGTGGAACTTTCTTAGGCCATTCAATGAAAACTGTCTTTTCTATTTGACAAGACAGCTTTTGGGTGACAGTGAAATGTCTACTGACTTCTTCATCAAGAAAGGTAGCACAGCCTATTTCAGAAAGCTGCAGATAGATGCAAATGTGGAACTGAACTGTAGGATGTTTAATTCATTTTTTAAACCTATCTATATTTCATCTGCCTAGCTGAAAAAATCCATTCCCCTAACCCAAGTAAAATTTGGTAGTCAAGCATGTTAAGATGGATGTATATTCTTAATAACCTCATTGTGAGCCACGGCCCTCATCCTGCAAGAAGGAACATGTGGACAGACTCCCCACTGAAGTCAAGGGGCTCCTTTTCGCAGGATCAGGTCTAAATTTCTATGCTTAGTTTACATTGGGTATTTTGGTGACTAGTAGATTTAGAAATATTTAGTAATATTTTGTAGTAATTTTCATCTTCAGTGTACTGTACTGTAGAAACATTAAGTAATGTCTTTAGTAGAGCAGAGCGAGTAATTGATTTTTTTAATTTTGGTGGCGAACCAAAAAAATTCTAAAAACCATTCTAACCAAAACTAAGCTTTTGTTTTTTCTCCCCAAACAAACAAAAAAATTGATTTGAAACTAAATGTCAAAACAAATCATTTCAACAATTCCCAAGAAATGTAAGGTTTTTCAGCAGAAACTATTTGCTGTATTTGACCTGAATTCACAAATAGTTTCAGTACCTGCCAAAAAATTTTAACAAAAATTTCACCCAGCTCTAGTTACACCACCTCTGCTAGGGAGACAAATGTTATTATTTGCATTTTACAAAGGCAGACTGAATTAGCAATGTGAAGTGACCTGCCCAAAACCAAGGAGTGAGTGTCAGAGCAGGATTGTAACCAAGGAGTTTCTAGACCCCAGTCCTTTGTCCAGATCATTCCTCCACAATCTCCCTTTAAGAAATTAGTCCCCTCTAAACAAGATCTGTAACTGGAGAAAAATTAACAAGTGCTCAAAGGTGGCCAGAACAGAGTGATGGTATGATGAGCATATGGAGGACTGTAGCTAACCTTTAGACGAGAACTTTTATGGAAGTGTTGTCCAGTTGTTGGACTATAAGACTATAAGGCAAGTTCAGTAGTGAGCACACAGGACTGGAAGCCAGGGCCACTGAGATTTATAAGGAGGGGGAAAGTGGGCAGGAGGGGTAAGGACCCCTACACAATCCCCTGTGCAGCCTCTCTGCAACTCCACTATTAGTAGTGGAAGGACAAGCAGAGACTATGTGACTGGTACTCCCTGCCTGTGTGAGTGGCAGGGCTTGGGAAGAGCTCTGACTCCATGTTCAGTGTGCCAGCTTGAACAGCTGAGTCCAGACAAGATGTTGCAATCTTCTAGTCGCAGAGCCAGAAGCAGATATTTTTCCCATCACCACCACCCCTCCCTGGGGAGCAACAATGGAATCATGCCTCTCTGAGTTACAGTTCCTTTCCTGGAAGATCACAGAAATTAATTTTGATGAGTCAAATATTGGTGTAGGGGTGTGTGATAGGTCTAGAAAGCAGTCTCATACACATGATAGAAGAATAAAAGCAGGGTGCAGATAACTTGGAATATTAACTCTAATGGTAGCCAACAATTCAACTACAAGAAAAGACAAAAGTTATTCTTCTCTGGTTGTATTCAGAAGCTTAAGGATTTTATCATAAAATACCACAACACCAAGTTCACAAAATAAAAGTATATAACTATAGATTTGCAACCTTGTATCTAATAATGTATGTAATTTTGAACATTCAATAAACTTCCAATATATATGACCTGCCTGAGACAGGGGAGTCATTTATTGTTGTTAAATGCAAGAATACAAAATAACTTGAATTGCTTGTCACTTGTCTCCATAATCATTTCTGTGTAATAAAACCTTTCATCAAATCATTCCTTGTGTTCAGGATTGCAACGTCAGCTAGCTGAAATGCCAGTGAATATATCAACATTCCATTTAAGAGGAAAAGGTTTAGAATGCATAGCAAACTCTGAATGAGAGTACGTATATATGCAACTTGTGATTGATGTTTCCCTTACTTGAGTCTTCGGGAATGCTGTATTTTGCCATATCATCTTCCAAGAGCTCAGTGATCCTGGGCATGTCAATGAACATGTTGGTGTTGCTGAAGAAAGAGGATTCTTCTTTACAGACTGCCCTTATTAAAGACTGAAGGGATCCAACAATGGAACTTCTAGATTTCCCACCCTGTAAGAACTAGAACAACAATTACTAAGGAATGGAATCCCAATTACAACACAATTGCCCTGAACTATCCTGTCATAACTTTCATAGCTGCAGTAGTAGTTCAGATGTTCTTCCCCATTACTGCATCCAAGGAGGTCAACAAAATGACAGTTTTCAGATTGTCTACAAGAATGGATGCATGTTGTGCTCTCTTCTGTTCTCATGACCCTCTGTGTCAGGGAAAGATAGCGCCAGTTTAATGGCCAGAATACTCTGTGAAAGACGTTAGTATAATGTACTACTTTAACCTTTCGAAAATGTCATATTTTCATGGCTTGACTGGACAGAAAAAGAATGGAAATATCAGGACCATCAGATTGCAGACCCCTGGATTACCTTGTCATTTTCCATACACTCTGCTTCCCTCAACAAAAACAGAAGTGGGATTGAGCGCATTACTCTTCTCTCACACATTATAAAAATAGCAACAATAAAAATAAGAATCTTTTTACATGATGGGAATGTCTTCCGTGAAAACGGGCCTGCTACAAAGAAACAGTTGTACTTTGTTCAAAATATTAAAGTGCAGTTGTACTTTCAAAATATACATACACCAGGACCAGATTTAATAAAGAACATACCATTTTACACAATCATTTTTCAATTAAATCATCCCTCTTTACTGAAGAAAGATAGATTTTTATTGTCGTCAGTCCTATAGAACAGATGCTGTTCTGGGAGACTGATCTGACTGCTTATGCTTATAGTTTATGCACCTTCAACTGTGTTGTTAACCAAGTTCCAATAACAGCCGAACTGTGCAATTGCAGTTTTCAAATTATGTGCTCACAATTGTGCAATCCCACTGAAGGCTACATGGTTGCATAATTGTAACTGAGGACATAACTGGATGACAGTTGGGCTGCAAAGGTGTGACTAAAACAAGCATTTGGCCTGCCTGAAATGTATCATTATTGAAGATACCCATGTCAGAAAGAACCTAGCTAGATTTTCAGATCTCAGGTTGAGTTTACAAGACTAGAGGTTGGGGGGAAAATACTTAATCTGATAAACTGAACATGTTTAATATTGAAATCACTGGGACACAACCAGTGTGAAACATGATTTTTTAGAAAGTCAATCTTCAAAGCAGAACTTCACTTTAAGAATGTAATCGGTTATGGTCAGCTTGGAGGCTGTACCTTTCGAAAAACTTTTTAAATTAAATACATCAATCAACAAAGTGAAAGAAGCATGTTCACAGATCTAGAGGAAGTATAATGAGTACTAGTTAAGAACTCAGTACTCACTACCTCTTATATAGCACTTTCATTCATAGACCTCAAAAGAATTTGCTGGCACGAACATTCACTGAAAGAAAATTGTATGTATTGCAGAATGTACAAAGGCAAAGAATTAGAAATTAATATCATTGGAATCATGTTTCTAAGCACACCCAATCAGGGAAGAGAAACATACTAACCATTTAATCACCCGAGGACCCAATCAAAATACTTTGCATTTAAAATCCTGAATACTCATAACAAACTGTTTGTGAGTGACAGAGAAATGATTCAGTGAATGATTTTAATCTGCAAATAAACTTGCAAAAAATCATGATCAGTTCACCAACCAAAAAAAAAAAGTGATTTTTCTCAAATAAATTATCCATTACAAAATATTCCCCCAGTGCACTTTAGAACAGAAAGCAGCTCAGTATTTCAATCACTAGAGTAAAAATCCAGCAGGAAGGCAACACAGGAGAGATGGAAAGTGTCTCAGGATATGCCCCAGGGTTATATTTGCCATTACCCAGGGCTACAAACTTGGCCAGTGTGGATGAGCTGAGAAGTGAACAAAATAATCAAGGGTAAAAGGGCATATACTATAAAGTAGCAGAGCCTACAAAGCCTGAGAATGAATGGAAGATTAAGATAAATAACTTTTCTCCTGGTACATAAAGGAACAAAAGGTCAGTAATGTAGACAGAAGGGCCTTTGAGAAATCACATGGGTAATTTATTGACAAAAGAGGTAGACACTGAATTGCTAAAACAATTAAATGATTATTTTTTGCCTCGGTGTTTAGAGGGGAGGCTCGATGGCAGACACAGACATAAATTTCCCAGGGGAAACATTTAAAAAAAAAAAAAAAAAAGCCCTGCAAAATATAAAGATTGCGCTAGAACAAGTAATCAGGAAATTGGAAGATATGAAAAGACACAAAACTTCAGGGTGAGACGGGTTGCAGTCCAGGATGACATAAGCAGCAGCAAATGAGAGAGCAAAACTGACTAGGTGGCCCCCTCTGCTGTTGCAGTCTTCTCTCTGCAGAGTTTTATCAAAGATTAACTATCAAATCATCAACTTTGGGGAGGTAGGCCCAATACATATTATTTTATTCACAGTTGAGAAGACCCTGAACCTGCTGTAAATCAGATGAGCTGATGTGAAAAAATGATAGGACCAGATCCTCAGCTGACGTAAATCAGTGTAACTCCCTTTACTTCAATAGAGCTACAATGACTTATACCAGCCGAAGAGCTAGCCCAGAGAGTGGAAGGTTATCAGGTTAGATATATAGACAAATGCCGCATTGGAAAGTGGAGCATTAGAAGAACCAAACCTATAGAACAGCCAGACAAGCTCTGAATAAAAGAAAAGCTTTAAAGGACAAACAGGCAGGCCTGTCTGAGTAACGTTTTGACTTTTTAACTTTGTCATACAAATTAGAGCCTTATGGGAAAAGGTACTTATGGTACTTCATACCACTACTGAAGTAAATGGAGCCATGCTGATTTACATCTGCTAAGAATATTGCCCTCTAAGTGGGATTTAAGGAAGCGTTGAATATTATACTGTAGTAACAAGCAGGCATGCATTACCTACCGATGAGGCATTTTAAAGGTTTGCAATTTTAGGGTCAGGTTCGATCATCTTTACTCTCAGTAACACCTTACACCAGAAAATAGTGCCACTGAAAACGATAAGACAACCTGTTGCAATAAGGTATTACTCAATGGGAAAAAGAGTAGCAGAATCTGGTCCTTAGACAGGGGAGTCCTTTATTATGACCCATGATTTATTTTATAATAGCTCCAACATTGTACTAGCCATTGTACATACATGTGGTCAGAGTCCTTGCCACAAAGAGCTTACTTCCTCACTCTGTTTGGAATGTATCATCATCCTCTCCTTACAGAGGGGAAATTGAGGCAGAGAGGGATTCAAGTGTCGTAGTCAAGGTCACAAAGAAAACACATGGCACAGCTAAGAACTGAAACCAGCAGTCCTGAGTTCAGTGCCTTAACCACAAAACCCTCCTTCCTACCAAGGAGACAATTACCAGTCACTGGCTAAAATCAAGCACTCAACACTATGGATCTATCAACTGCCCATACAGTACATTTGGAGAAATGAGTTATGTGATTTACAATAGGTGAACAATTTTCACTATAACAAAAGTAGCAGATGAAGAAACATTGCAAGACCAGGGTCAAAGGAATGGCTTTTTAATTAAAAAAAAAAAAAAATGTTAGTACTGTGTGCCCCATTATCTCCATGACAAACAGAATAGATGTCATTGTTAATAAACAGCCTGTTGCCGTATCGGTTTAGGCTGTGATCTCAATTAGATAACAAGAAGAGCAGGCAGTATTTGGATGGGAGATCACCAGGAAAACCCTGGGCTCTGGCAGGAATGGGTACTGGCGATGAAAGAGACCATGAAATGTACCAAGACCTGAGTACAACAGGCTCAACTCACCCATTATGCAACACCACCAAGCAGTTTATGGGATACATTATGATTTTGCCCAGCATTCCTCCTCATTATTTAGTACCTGACCTTAATGAAGTCCTCTAACAAAGGCGATTATGCTTGCACTATAAACACAGCTAATGGATGAAATATCACACACACACCTGTTGAAATGCCGAGATGTCAAGCAGATCAATGCTTTTGAATGCTTGGAGGAACATGGGAAGATTTTCAAGGACATGTTGGCCTTTATTTGAAAGGGAGATGATGCTAGTGACCACTTCCAACATTGCATTCAGTAACTTGTTCACCTCAGAAGGTATCATGATCTTGAAGAAGAGAAAAACATGAGGATCAATTAATATAAAATCCACCCTATTTAGACAATATGGAGTTTATAAATTCCTCAGCCTCCCTTGCACTGCTTAAAACTCCAGCAAACACTTTTCCCCCCAAATGCTCTCTCAGTGCCCTCACGCTGGCTGTGACAGGAATGGGTACTGATGACGAAAGAGACCACAGTCTCCTCACAATTTTCTAAGGTCCCTGAACTTTGTCTGAATATAGTGAGATAAGGTGGGCCAGAGTAATGGCTTTTTATTGGACCAAATTCTGTTGGTGAGAGAGAGATACAACAATTACAAAAAGTGTTCTACGGTTAGAACCCCTTAAGTTTAAAATTGAAATATACAGAGCATGTTTCTGCTGTCTAGATTCACAGCTCTGTCTCTCCTTTCCTACTTCAGGCTGATTCCATAGGGGAAACTCTGGCCCCCTTTGACACCAATGGCAGAACTCTCATTGACCTCAATGTGGCCAAGATTTCACAGTGAATTTATTACAGAAGTTTAATATTTAAAAGAAAAATCACTATCTATTCACTTAGCTGAGCTGCCAATTCAGTAGGTTTTAAAGTCACGTTGAATTGCTATTTCTTAGTCTGCAGGTTTTTCCCTGTCCTCCCTTCATTTTCATCATAATTATTGTCTCATAGCTAGAACACTCAGTTTTATATATTTCATCTCCTGCTTGGATCTAAATGCAATTTGTCTTCTGCTTTTGCCAGTGAAGATCTTAGTGTGGGGGGGGGGGTCAGGGGGGATGTTTTTATAGGTCACTCTGATGTTACATTAATGCAAAATTGTTTTAATAAGATTAGCTGTTCAAGGGAGACAATAAAAAATAGTCGTGTTTTTCCACTGTTTTACATACTCTATTTCTTTCCTCCACCCATACTTTACTAGTGCATTTTCTGGAATTATGGAAATGTACAGTGTAAGTTTATCAGTTTTTTGGATTTCATCCTCTTTTGCATATGTTCTTTAAATAGCAAACATTCTGGAACATGCTTTATTCAATGAAAACAATTAGCCAATTAAGTCAGAAAAAACTCCCATAAACAAATGAGGAGCAGTTGATGGAAACAGTCAAGTGAACGATGCAGACCTGTACTAGGAATTTATTAAAATCAACAAGGCTCAGTGAAAGAGCCATTAGAAGAGTCACTGTTTTGTTCCAGTTGACCTATTTTTCAAGAAGCAACTAAAAGCTCCTCTCCTCACCTTAGTTATGTATACATTCTAGGAACACTTTAGTCTGGCATTTTCAGGAGCTTGGTCTGTTTATTACAAATCTGTTGTCATAGTCATCAGTTTAACTCTACATGTGTGGCATCAGAAACAAGAATCCAGGATCTCTAGCTTCAAAAAAAAAAAAAATTTTCTCTCATTTTGAGCTCAAGTAAATACCTTTCAACTACCAGAAATAGGTTTGCCTTTTCTCATTCTGGAGATCAGCTACCACAAAGGAGTAGAATGCACACACACTAGCCACCACATATCCCACCCAATACAGGATAATTTTGTTCATAACTGTCTCATCTCAAACTATATATCCAGATTTGTTTCTGGTTAACCACTCCCAAAGGTATTCACAGAGGCAACTCAGTTTCAGCACCAAATGCTTGGTCCCCCTTCATAATGCAGAAAGCTGTGTACAATGGCAGCACCATGATTTTCCAACCACATACAAGCCTTAAATTTCTTAACTTTGTCAGTAATCCCCAAAAGGCCAGTCTACTTGGGCAAAAATTTGCGTTTTTCAATTGAGTTATATTAATTCAGCTGAACCCCATTTCCTCTTAGCACCCATGTAGGCATAGTTTAATACCATTAAAATCACATGAGCTGGTCCTATAGTAGCCACTCAAATTATTTAGAAGTTTAAAATTCTGTTAACATGAACATTAAGAGGCTGAGTGCCACAGTGAGCTGCCTCTAGGTTGTGGCATAGCTCTCAAAAGCAACAAAAAAGTATCCAGCTCAGTTTCTTCTATAAGTGCAAGTAAACATTTTCACCCAGCAGTCTGTCTTTGGACTAATGTGATCCTTACACATGAGAACCCTCTGTTGCAGATATTAGACCACAGCCCATGATATTCTTATCTTGAAGAGATGAACTATTGTAACATCAAAGGCATATGGAGTAAAAATTTTCAAAAGCACCCAAGTCATTTTGGATACATCTACACAAACCTCAGCAGTGAGCCTCCAAGCTTGGGTCAGCAGAGTCAGGCTCATACTGCTGTGCTAAAAATAGCTGTGCAGACAGCACTTTTAAGTTGCAGCTCAGATCCTGAAGCCCACCACCTTCCCTTGACTTCAGACCCCAAGTTCTAGCCTGAGCCATGTCTACTCAGCTACTTTTGGTGCAGTAGCATGGGGATCACTGCTGTGGGCTGTGTAGACATATCCTTAGGAGCCTAAGTCCCTTGGAACTTTGGAACCTATGTTCCCATAAAACTTAGACTCTTAAGTGACTTAGATGCTTCTGAAAATTTGGACCATGGTACAATCTTACTGCTCCCAGATGATTCTAGGTCCTATTGTCCTCAATCACAGAGTCTGGTGTGAAAAAGAATTTTGATCTGTTCACTTATCTTTTTAGGCACAGTATTTGTACAGCACAAAAAGTTGTCCCAGTGCTGTTATGCATTGAAGGGGGTGGCTCTGTATTTGTGTAATCCTGGAATGATTTTATTCAGCCCATGCACATAGTTACTGTTACAAGTTCCATAACACAGTGAACATTTTTACTTCTAAAACAGAGGCTTTGGAAAATATAAAGCTCCAAAGACTAGTAAAGCCAATAAAATACTTGCATTGCCCTGTGGTCTTAGATAAGTGCCTTGGTAAAAGTAGTATCAGGGGTTACATATTTATTCTCTCTCAAATGATGCTACATGAGATCTGTTCAATTTACAAGTCAAAAGATTACTAATTCTAACTTCCAGCACTACAAACTCAGCCAAAGACCTCAAAACTGAGCTGTGTTTTTATGGCCTCCTAAAGGATCTCCAAAGTTTCTGTTATAGCATTTAGCTGACAATTTTATTGGCAATTCAGGAGACAGAACATAATCAAAGAACACTCCTGTGGCAGCTACAGCAATTGCTCACATGGAAGACTAATACTAGCAAAGGATTTATGCATTCTTAGCTTCATCCAATTACCAACAGGATTGAGAACAGTATGACCAGTCAGCTTTCCAAGAACCATCAGAACACAGTTTGGGAACTTCTATTTGTTAGTGCTAAACAAGAAAGCCGGAGCCACAAATCAGTGGCAATCTGTTGCCCAAACACTTTGCTAGATGGTGCAGTGTTAATTATAGAGCTGTCTTTTGGGTGAGATACAAGACCAAGTTCTGGATCCCTTGGGTATCTAACAGTCCCATACAACTTTTTGCAGTAGTTGGGGGTATTTGATCTGGTATCTTGGCTAACCTCCAAGCAGCTAAACTTGCATACCAACTCCATAGTATCAATAGAATAAGCTGTTCCTTACCTCCATTCTTAAACTGTTATGCATCACGGCCAGGATTAGAACTTGGGGTTCCCTGATTTCCATTTCTGTGCTTAAAATCATACCCTTCATAAGGAGTCACAGAAGCAGAGTTGCCCATGAAACTAGTGAGAAAACCCACCCTGAGGCCTCAGTCCTGCCACCCTCTGTTGCATTGGTTTGGGAAATGAGGGGAAAGAACATAGGGGCTCCCTAAATCTTCCTTCCCCACCCCCCACAAACAGCAGGGCAGGATCCATCCTCAGCGTCTGACTGAACTCCCATTGACTTCAGCGAAAGCTGGAGCAGGCCCTCAACATACAGGAGTACATCCTGCTGCAGATCTACTGGTTCCACAATGCAAAGCGAGAGTGCAGGAACTTCCATGAGGACAGTGTTTGGGTTCTACTGGGATAAACATCTAGGACAACAAAATATATGGGGCAGAACTATGATCAGTAATTGGGTTACCTATCCATCTAGCGCCAAAAAGTTCAGGAAGTAAGCACTTGCTCCTCTTACCTTGTAAATGATATAACGCAAGTTTAAGTTCTGGGCAATCACTGCAATCATGGTATACAATTCCAGCGCTGGGAGAGAACAAAGTTCCTTCACTGCCAGAGAAATGTTGCCATTTTCAGGAAGCGTCAGCAAGAGACTAAGAATTTCTTCGTCACATCTTCCAGCTAAAGCTACTGCAAGGGCACTGTAGAGTAACTTTTGTAAGAGTACATGGATTAAAATGTATCCTGCCTGAAATGTATCAAGATTTTTTTTTTTTAGAATACACTGTAAATGTGTGTCTCATAACATAAATAACTGTATTTATAACAGCTACCAATTGAACTGGAAGACAGAGTTACATATTTGTTAAGATGACATGCTTGAACTTTATACTATATGGGCATCTAAACAAAAAATACATTTCTCATTACTATTTATTTTCATTTATAAAGATGTTCATCATTCAGTTAACAGGCACCATCCCTTGATCTGGGCAGGCATACTTAACACTGAAAATTCATAGAAAAAATGTCATATACATTTCATAAAAATATACTTCTTTTGTGATAGCACCTAAAAACCACAACAAGGATTGACATATCAACACAAAATTACTCAGGATCATTAAGTCCAAAGCTGATTGTGAAGAGTTACATAGGGATCTTACTAATCTGGGTGACTGGGAGATAAAATGGCACATAACATTCAATGTTAATAAGTGCAAAATAATGCACATTGGAAAAAATAATTCCAATTCTACATGCACAACGATGGGGTCTAAATTAGCTGGTACCACACAAGAAAGATCTTGGACTCATTTTGGGGAGTTCTCTGAAAACATCCACTCAGTGGGCACTGGCCATCAAGAAAGCGAACAGAATCTTAGGAAAGGGATAGATAATAAAACAGAAAATACCATAATGCTACCATGGTATGCCCACACCTCAAATACTTGCATACAGTTCTAGTTGCCCCATCTCAAAAAAAAAAAAGAGATATTAGAATTCAAAAAGGTGTGGAGAAAGACAATGAAAATAGTTAGGGATATTTAACAGATTCCATATGAAGAAAGATTAGAAAGATTGGGACTGTTCAACTGAGAAAAGAGATGAGTAAGGGGGGAAATGATAGATCTCCATAAAATAATGAATGGTATTGAGAAAGTGAATAGGAAAGTGTTATTTACCCCTTCACATATTACAAGAACTAGGGGTCATCTGATTAAATTAATAGACAGCAAGTTTAAAAGAAACTCAGCGCACACACAACCTGTGGAACTTGTTGCAATGGGATGTGGTGAAGGCCAAAAGTATAACTGGATTCGAAAGAGACTTGGATAAGTTCATGATTGGTCCATCAATGGCTACTAGCCAAGATGGTCCGGGATGCAACCCCATACTCCATACATCCCAAAACCTCCAGCTGCCAGAAGCTGGAACTGGATCACTCCATAATTACTCTTTCTGTTCACTCTCTCTGGCCACTGTTGGAAGACAGGATACTGGGCTAGATGGGACATTGGTCTGACCATTATGTTTATCTAATGTATGTCTACACAGCACACTAAGTTGGGGTTTTGACTCAGGCTTGAGCCCAAGTCCCCCTTCCACTCACACACAAATCTGTCTGACTTGGGTCAGCAAGCACTTCGGTCCCAGGTCCTAGGATCCTGTTTGGGGCAAGGGGTTCAGAGTCCAAATGCCTCTGTGACTTGGGTCCAAGTCCTGTCATTTTGCAGTGCAGATGCAGCTCAAGCAGCAGACCTGCATCATACAGTCTGCATAGTGCAGTAAGGGTAAGTTAAGATGGCTGAGAGACCAAGGTCCAGCAATTGTAAACCCAGGTTTACAATGCAGTGTGGACACTTAAACTTGGGCTTCAAAACAACGAGTACATGAGCCCAGAACCCACAGACCCGGGTTTACAATGCAGTGTAGGTACACCCAAAGACCGAGAGAGCTTACACAAAAATTTAGAAAATACACATCATATGAACAGACAAATACGGCAATGTGAGGATAGGACAAGAAAACAATAAAAACAGCTGCATTTCTTTAATTTAGTAGTGAATAGTACCATCCAGTAGTACAGAAGATGACTCATCCCTCCACAAATATAGGAGATCAATGACAAATCCTGCCAGCCCAGATACATCACCAAACCCCTCAGACACCTTCCTCCTCTAATGCCCAGGAGAAAAGACAGCTCTTGTAGTGAGTTCAGAGGAACAACAAATCCAAGGATCTGAGAGACAGAGAAGGAACAGGAGTTCCAGGGTCAGGAGGTCTTTGCTGAACACAGAGCTTGAAACTCCATGTTCACGAGGAGGGAATTGTCCCTGGAGCATCTCTGTTAATTGTATCAATGGTAGTGTCACACAGGGACACTTGGAGGCAGATGGTTCCTCAATAATCGGATCCCAAAGTATAGCTGGATGAAAAGTCATTGATGAAAAATGCAGTTTATTGAAATTATAATATATTGTGGGAAACGTCATTTCAACAAAAGTTTCAAAAGGAAAAAGTCAAAAGGGTTCATTTTGACTATTCTTTTCAATTTAGTTTATATTATATTAAAATGTTACTGCTAAAGATATTTACTCTTAAATAGATAATATCTATAATTATTATATTTACTATTTTAATATACTATACATGTAAAATAAATGTTTCTACACTATCAAAAGAAACCATGTTGATTGTTCCAAATCCAACTATTTAGGAATTTTTGTTTCACAGGATTTTTTTCTTCAAAAATCTTCCGTGGAACAGAAATTCTGGTTCCTAACCAGCTCTATCCCAAGCCGCTTCAGGCTTTATCTAACAGGTTAAAACCAACCCTATGAACTCTTTCTGGAAATTCAAAAGTAGTGCAGTTTTCTGGGCAATAGTTTTATGCACTGTTCACATAAAAGGCCACTCATTAAGTGAGCAGCCAGTCTAGGTTAGATTCAGTTTCTGAATGGCCGTTTAAAATAAAGTACCATAAAGCACATCACTGTAGTCTAGTCTTGAGGCGAGACAAAAGCATGAATAAGTGTAGCAAGGTTCGTATTCATAAAACGTGGTCAAACTGCCCCCCACAACTGCAAATGAAAAAAATGCTTTCATAGCTATGTCCACAACATACCATTTACATAACAGGAGATGCATACATTGCATCTGAAATATATACTTCCATGCTGTGCAAAAGTAAAAATGTATTATGTCCCATACACATTGGGTGTGTCTACGTACTTTTTTTTTTAACACAAGCAAATGTTTGTATGAACATGCAAATGTGGCATTTGCTTGCATATCAGGGTGTGCCCACAATATTTGCAGACATAAGAGACCACATTTGAAAATTCAGCTCCATAGCATTATTATTTCAAGAGAATAGGGATATAAAAGTTTACTGTCAAATTCCTCTTTTACTGAATCCCTTCCAGGTATCTTGTCTACATTTACTGCTAACAAAGTAATGAAATAGCAATAATAGCAATTATTAACATTGACAAAGGAACAGAAGCCACCTATAAGTAAAGTTAAGCTTGTTGTGTGAAAGAATTCAAACTGAGAACTGCCATTCTAGTAGTCAAAAGAAAAGGAGTACTTGTGGCACCTTAGAGACTAACCAATTTGAGCATGAGCTTTCGTGAGCTACAGCTCACTTCATCGGATGCATCCGATGAAGTGAGCTGTAGCTCACGAAAGCTCATGCTCAAATAAATTGCTTAGTCTCTAAGGTGCCACAAGTACTCCTTTTCTTTTTGCGAATACAGACTAACACGGCTGTTACTCTGAAATCTAGTAGTCAATCTTTCTACGGACAAAACCTTAAGCTTCCTCTGATTGTAGAGCATCAGTGACATCCAGTGGCTGCTTGATTGATCTGATCAGTTTCAATCAAGTACCAAAATACCAATTCATTTCCAACACACACACACACGCGCGCACACACAGAGGAAAGAACACCTGTAGTTAGCTTCCCCATTTATGATTCATACTGGACAAAGGAGAGTTAATACTACTCCAAGCTTCAGAGATGGAATTGGTCACAGTCATCGGAAACAGAGACAATGACATCAAGGCTCTTGGGGGAGTAGCACATCACAGGAGCACAAGACAGTGATCTGCTCTCCTCATTACAAATCAGAGCTATGTGGGGTGCAGTACAATTTCCCCATGGAGATTATGGGCTTTCCAGAATGTCCTGGTGGTAAAAGGACAACCTTTTGTAGATAAAAATGGGTGAAACTCCACTGAACCCAATGGAGCTGTGCCTATTTCCAGAGAATTTGTCCCTGTCCTGCCTCCACCCCATCAACTGAAAGCTGAAACTTTTTGCCCATTATAGGAGAGAATAGGAAATTAACTATTCAGGAAGGTGAAACCTTGAAGTTTCCAGAAGACTATACAATGCCTCAGGGGGTTAGCTGCTAGTATCAGAGGGTTTTCTCATTGGGCTCTTAATGCTTTATTTTGAATTTCCCAAACAAAAACAATCTTCCATATAAAAAAATGGCAAATGAAAACATAGGAGGCCCACATACCTAACAAATCTTGTTCATTTCTACACCAGCTAAAAGAAGCTGGAAAGCATTTTTATAGGTCAATATGTTAATCCAGCATCCCATTTCTCGCCTTGTACCTTGGACTGTGAGAAATTGGCTTCCAAGAGGGTGTTGATAGTCTCCTCAGAAATGTTGACTAAAGAACGAAGGTCCCGAGCCAGCTCAGGAACATTATGCACACAGTCTTTGATTTTCACATCTGCAATGCAGGAAAACATGGATTGCCGATTTCCCACCACACTGCTTTAATTGGGGGTCAGCAGGCAGCCCTCCATTTCCTCGCAGATCTATGCTATGGGGGCAGGAAAGGGCTGAGTGCTGTTTCCAAGGCATGCTATTCTCTTTCCTACCAATCCTAAGGGATTGGAGGGATTCGAGATCCACAGGCAGAGAAGGGTGGCAGGATGGTTACTCCATTGGAGCATACACCATTCCCCACAACTGGTTTGGGAAGAAGGCACCTTAAATTACCAAAGGCAGTTTTCAATCAGTTAATCTGTCTTCTCTCTCTGCAGTTTGGATCTCCCCTTTCAGAATGATTCCAAGAGCATGTGACTGGAGCAGCCCTTGGCAGCCTAGTTTCCACAGAAACTATACTGACCTGGGGCCAGTGGCAACAGGTGGGCCAGGGAGATAGTGAGGAGGAACAGATCCCAAATTATTCATAAGACACCAATACAATGTCACCTTAGTACTTTCCCTAAGCAGCATTCTTTTTACTTAGTTATGTTCTCTCTCTTGCCTCGTGAACAAATGTACCTCAGTGATCTCCAAAACAGCACTGTAGTTTATGTTAGCTCCTGTAAAGAAACCATGTGCTCACCATTTGGCGGACTGAAGTTACTGACAAAAGCTACCACTGGATTTCCTGACAAAGGTGCCTCTAGGTTTCCAGCCAACCTGAAATGACAACACTAGTTTTACAAGCAGCCACTTCCAAGTAGTTCATTTTACCATAGGTTAAGCTTACTAAGTACAGGTCTTATCATGGACTACTGAAGTAACATTAATGAAGCAAAAGGTTAATCCTAAGGACCAGATTAGTCCTGATGCTTATACATGTGAGCTGTTAGAGATGGAGAGAGGGGCAACAAGCCTTCCTACTATGCACACACACTGCCTGGGCAGGGATAATCACACTTCTTACCCGTGGGGGAGTTATGAGAGGAGATGATTCATGAGATTCTCCATTATTAAGTTGTATGAAAATAAACCAGATGAAAAAGCACTGGTCTAGCAGTTTCTCATCTCCATGACTTTCAGTACATGGCCTAAAAAAATAGGTGACATGAGTCAATGGTCTAGAGGTACAGCAGCTTCTGGCCACAGACTCTTCTTAATGGCACTAATGGACTTAAGTCCTTCAGGTAGATTTTGAAAACATGGTCTTCTGGATGGAAACTGAGAGGACAGTAAAGTTTTACCCTTCTACAGGCAACTGGTTTAAAGAATCTCCAAGGTTTCCAGTAGAGTTTCATTTACCTTTTAGTTAACAATAGTATTTGCTACTCTCTCGGGTGGCTGCACAGCAGCACTGTTTAACGGACAGAATAAAAATCTAAGACGACTTAGAGCTCAATACTGTGAGGTGCCAAGCATGCCTGTGAGTTTTTGTGCACGCTCAACTTGAATTGACCTGAATATTTAGCACATTGCACAAGACTCTCAGCACATCATAGGATCAAGCCTTGAAAAATGGAAGTTAGCGAAGAACCCAAAAATGTGGATGCTTATTTGAACTGTCTGGCGTAGAGGTAAAATAAAAGAATTTTCAGTCAGGAGTCAAGTCAGTAACTATTGCTGCAGTATTGTTGATACCACTAATGACTACACAGTAACTTTTTTGTTTGTTTGAAAACTTCCAGCATGTTTTGATAAACAGGGATTTTGATCATCATGGATCAGTAGTACATATTGCTATTGGGATCTCACCAATCTCCAATGAACCTGGATCTTAGATTGTTAACCAAACATTAGGTGAGCAGAGGTTAAACTGTAATTGTGCAAACTTTTTATGAATACATACGGAACGATATCACTGTGACTAAAAAAAGTAATGCATAGCAGAACAACATGGCAGTGAAAACTAAAGGCTTTACGTTTGCATGTGTTTCTGGATGTTCTCAAAGGTGAGTTGACATTCACAGCTGCCGTAGGTGGTATTTTGTAATGCTCTCTGGAAGCTCTCCAAGGTACTGGACAGCTTCCTGTTTACATATAAACGGTTCCCACACTCCCCTTCATTGGAAGCTGACAACATTGTTTCAATATCCTGCAAAAGATAGCAACCATAGTTAAATTTACATGCTGTGTATTTATTTGCTTGAAATAACAGGCCTAAAATGCTAAATGTTGTGTAGTTTCTGGTTAACTTTGTTTAAAAATAAACACAAATCAAAATGTAGATAGATAATGATTTATTAAATACCTGCAACCAGGTGCCCCCACCCCCTTGCATCATGACCTGTGTACTGTTATCGCTGTTTTTCCTTTTATCTAACTATTCTTTGTCAAGCTAGGACATTTCTTTTTGGCCTTTTGTACATGTGCTTTGTGTAGGTGGGTGACTGGTGTTATAGAGACTGGGAAAGAGAGAGAGGAAAAAAATCAAGAGATACATGGTCTCTGAGCAAAATTCTACTCTCAGATTCATCAGATGGCTCCCAACTCTGTCTACTCGCCTTACCTACTCAGAACTTCCATGTACATCAACAAGAGCTCTGAGTAGACCAAGTGCAAAATATCAGAGCAGGGAGCCAAAACTGAGGAAAGGAAAACTTTATAGTAAAAAAAGGTACATTTAACATGTTGGTGGTGTCTGATGATTTGGTTCTCCTCTCACTGAAGTCAATGGCAAAACTCTCATTGACTTCAGTGGAGCAAGACTGAGCACTGAATGGGGCTCTAGATGCTACATTGTTGGTCTTCTGATTACGAGTTTTGCCAAACTTCAGAACTGTTGTAGATACAGAGATCAATCTCTCTTGGCAGCACAGTTAATTGTACTCTGGGTATTATTTTAGCCCAGATGCTTCTGGCTGGGGGATTGGTTTGTATTTTGTTTGGATTTTTTTCCCTTGTCCTTATAAATTTTTAGTGCTGTGAAAGCACCTGCAATACCAATTGCTGTTTGGTACCCAATGGCAGTCTAGTTATTCTGTTTATGGCTTTCAACACTTGTCAGCATATATTATGTGATTCCCTCTCGGTATCACTATCAAGTGTGGCAGAACAACATCCCTTAAAAACCCTGATTATACACAAGCATGGTGATTGATTTTTCAGGCAGTAGAAAAAAAAAAAGAAGGAAAATACTTATGGAGTAATTTTCCAGTGTGAAATTTAAAGCATGACAAAAGGATGTTGGCAGGATTAGAAATTGTTCAAACCTGATACTGCTCATGAACCAAATTGATTCCTTCAATGGCAGAAAGGAGGAAACACCTTGTTAGGTCATCCTTACAGCTCGTAAAAGCACAGAGAAGGTTGCTGATGACAGTCGGGTTGTCTGTAAGAGAAAACACACAGGCTGAATCAGTGAAAAAGATCACTCTAAACATGATTCCCTGTCAGAAGTGCCAACAGCATTGAGAAGGGTTAGGAGTGAGGAAAGAAGTTTTAAAAGTAAGGGCAGGAAAATATTTTGTGGTACAACTGCTAAGTATTATTTCTAGAGATAGTCATTGCACAGGCTACATGGGAGAAAAGGGTATGTTACCCTTACACCAACTGTATGGTGGTCCTATACCATCCTGAGCAATTCCCAAGGGCAATCAGGCCTGGTGCAGAACCAGAGCTCAAGGACTTAGTGACAGTTTCATGAAAGCAAGACACAGAGACAGTCAGGAGTTTTAAGTTTACTTACGCCCTCCAATGACCTCTCCATCTCTGTCTCATCTAACATAAGATACTTGTCTTCACTTTCAAGGCCACACACCGTCAATCCCCACCCTATAATTTCTATTTTGCCATCAAGCTGTCAATTTTTGCCTCTGATTATGCCAACCTCCACTGCCTAGCTATAATATTTTCAAGAAAGCATCTTTGTGCTTCCTCCCATGATGTCCCTTGTGCTTGGGAGAAGTTCCCTGTAAACATCTGCTATTTGCTACCTTATTATCCTCCTTCAAATCCCTCCTCAAAACTCTCCTTTGCTGTGATGCTTACAAAAAACTTGAGAAAGTTTCACAGGTGTGATCAGACCACTGCCCGTCATGCTGACCAATACTGTCTCACTGTTCATTTATACTCCCCACATCTGTCTGTATCCACCTGGTGTCTCTTATCTCACATTTAGACTATAAGTTCTTTGGTGCAGAGACCATCTTTTTGTTCTCTGTTTGTACAGCACCTAGCACAGTGGGGTTCTGATCCATGATTGGGGCTCCTAGGTGTTATGATCATACAAATAAGTAACAATATTTTTCACTCTGAGCAGCTCTCTGGGACCCTCATCATCCTGTTTCCCTATGGTGAGACCTTAAGGTTACTGTATCCCCAGGGCAGCAGTAACTCCCACAACACAATTGCAAGTGGAGGGAAGGGCCAGTATGTTGGATGCTTTGCAGTAGAGAGATAATCCTAGGGATCAGTCATGAAAGGGATCTTCCATCATTCCTACCCGATCCCCTGGAGGAGCAATCTTTACACAAATGGTACGCCATCATATCCAGAGCAAACAGCTCCATTCCGCTGCCTTCAGTAGGTTTGTACATGTGACAGTGAGGAGAGACTTTGGCCCTACAGCTGCCCTACGGTTAACAGAACAAAATCCAGCTGCCTCACAGAGCTGGATTGGTCCACCAGTTAACAGGAAAAAAGACAGACTAATAAAAATTCATTCCTGTCATTAAATCTGCTGACCTTACACTGAATACACATAGGAGAGAAATGGTGGGGCAAATTGTATCTAGTCACTTTTCAGAGCAGTCTTTTTAAATTCAGATTCATTCAAAACCGGCAGGGCAAATTTAGGTGACTAGTTGAGCTAGGCAACTCTGCAGAAAATGAGCACATCTGATTACCTTTTGTGTATCTTACGTAGAGTTCTGTGTGGTTTCACTTGACTCAGAAGACTTAAAGTAACCAAATAGTACAAAGATCAAGACAGACAGACAGACATAAACCCCTATGTAAGAGCTAAATAAGTGACCTGATTTTCAGAGGTCAGTGGGATCTTCTGGGTGCTCAGTACATCTGAAAACCATAACTTATTTATGGGTGGAATTTTCAAAACCACTCAGTGTTGGCTTAACTCTGATCTCATTGTGAGTTTTACTCCATTAGGTGGTTGGAGCAGAGTTAGGCTAACACTGACCACTTCTGAAAATCCACCCCCACCCCAATCCAGGGAGCCTAAATATGGATTTAGGAATCTAACTTAAGGCATCCATTTGTGAGGCATTTTGTTATACTAGGCCTTCTGAGTCAAATTGTTTTCAGATGCCTCTCAACTTCATTCTGAGGCTTGAGACCATCCAAGTGAATTTATCGCTATTACACATGAATGCCCTGAGCACAGTCTTAGCAACACAGCAACAACATGAATAATAGACCCATCCTGCCAATAGTTATTATTACAGCAACCAACCTGAAAGGATTGTAAATACACTCAAAGCCATAATCTGCACCTTCTGTAGCAGTTGGGCATTAGCAGGGCTTAAATGCTTCTGGAAACCCTGGCACATCTCAGAGACTCTAAGGAAAAATAATAGGATACCATCACTTTTATGATGACAGAATCAGAGAATAGCTTCAATAAGGCCTGCACACACTATTACAAAGATCAGCGGGCCTGATTCTCATTGCAGTTACACATCACTCCTGATTTACAACAATGTGAACCAGATCAGAATGAGGCCAAGGGGTGGTGGCACACTATCTTCAGATGTTAGTAGGAATGTTAAGTCTTTAAATGCTAACTACTTTTCTTGTGTTGGCTATAGATTGTTTCCCCTGGCCCCTTTCCTTCTTCTCATTTCTAAAACAATTCAATCTCAATATAAATCAGTCTGATTTTCAGAGATGCTGAGCACCTCGCTTTGACTTGACTGCCAGCACTGTTCAGCACCTCTGAACAAAAATCAGACCTGGACAATGATTTTAAAAATAAGCCAACCTTCCAATATTTACCTTTGTTCTTTTAGTGGACCTTGTCGCCAATACTCAGCCAAGTTAACCAACTGTCTGGCATACTTTTCATATGATGATAAAGGTTTGAAAATCAAGTCAAAGTCATGCATCATCCTTAGTATCCTGTTTTCCAACTGGGCCATGTCAGCTACATCAGAAGTTCCATTAGCAAAGAATGCCATAACTGTTTGGAGTAAGGCTCTTGGGGAATTCACTTGCTGATCAGCACTTAAATGCAGCAACTCTATCCAAGGATTAGTTCTATTTAATGAGTCCTCAATAATTGTTTCCCAGATGTACGGTTCCTTCTGCTGGTAAGTTATATTTTGGTTCATAAGACTGGCAAAAAGTGACCACAGGTTGAAGCTTCCTCCAGAAACATTCTTCATTAACTTGAATGATTCCATAGTGACTTCTAAAACTTTAAGAAAGTCATCTTGGTTGTCTGCATAAGTCAGCAGCAGATTTAAGTCACGTTCACCTAAGTGATTTTTCCAGAAAGCTCCCAGAAAGAGATCAGCTACAGCTCTGATAGAAGCTTTTATTGCTGTAATGTTTCCTTTGCCCAAATAAGTAATCATCTCCTGAATTCTCTCCCATTTTTCTTCATTTATTGGATCATGAGTAAAATTTAGTCTAGAAGTTAAATGTATTTTACTAATAATATCATTAATTGGTACAAAAAAATCAAGAAGATCTTCTATTAGACTGGCAGTATCATCAGATGAGTTTATGCTTGCTCTGGTAACAATTGCAACAAGTCTTTCCAATTCTGCAGAATAATTCTGCCCATTTGCTAAAAACTCAGCAATTTCACCTGCAATATCATTTAAACCACTGAGTTTGCTCAGATTTGCGACCAATCTGGTTGATATGTTTGCAGTTCCAGAGCCATATGATCTGAAAAGCTTATCTCGAATAGACAAGTACGTCAAATCAAGAAATGCTTTCCCCAAATCTGCCACTTGATGGTGGCTTGAAAGCAGAATCTCTGCAGTCTCAGTTTCAGTTAACTCTTCTATTGCATCATGAACAGCTCTTTGGAGGTCTGAATAGACCATCTCAATGTAGTCTAAGTTTTCCGTAGCATTTGAGTTGATAGATAGTTCCAAACAGCTAGCTACCTTTTCTGAAGCTTTCTTGGACAATGTCAAAAACTTAACAATGACTTCTACTATTTTTGCTAGCTTTACAAATTCATTGCTTTCCCACAACAATGAGCCCAAATCAACAGCAAGCTCTGGAAAGGGGTTGCGAGTATAGTTAGCTCCACCGCTCCACAAGATGAGATCAAGTAATGTCTCTGTAGTTTCTATTATCTGCCTATTTTTCAAAGGAAACACCTTATCCACAGAGGCCAACAGTTCTGTTAAATTAGCAAGCACCATTTCTCGAAAAGTAGGATAGCTAACTAGGAAATCCTTGAAATGGTTGTTAAAAAAATTCATGAGGTTTCCCATTTCTGCAGAAGTTTGCCGCATAAATTGAAGAGTTCTAGAAAGATCTCTAATCAGCTGGGCAAAGTCACCAGGATTACTTGTATTAAATAACACCTGATTCACAAAAGTAAACAGTTCATAGTTACTTCTGCTGCCATTTTTTACAGAAAAATCTTTAAACAGAACATTAAACAAATCCCTCATAAACTTAAGTCCTTTTGCACTCTCAAAATGAAATGTCCCATTTTCAGATATGGTTCCATCCTTGATTAGGTCATACATATTTTCTTTCAACCCATCAACTTCTTCCTTTAGATTAACAGACTGATCCAAGTTTAGTGGAGTTCCAATATCATCTTTGGGGAATATCCTGCAACAGAAATATTGCTGATTGGGATGATGCAAATTATCATTACTGTAAGACTAGTTTAGGAAAATATGGAGTATTACTACAAAATAGAAAGATTACCAGTAAGCTATAATATGATTAATGTTTGGCTGTGGACTCTGGTCATCCAAAGGGACATTCTGGTTGCCCGATCAGGCCTTTTGGAAGATGCCATAACAGGCATCTCAACAATGGAAAAACCCGATACTCAGTATTTTATAAATTAGTACAAAAAATGTAGAGGTTTTGGGATAATAAAGAGAAGAAAATGGTGGCTAGGGGGTGGGGAAAGAAATTGGTGAAGTACTATTAATAAAACTATTACCCAAAATTGTCTAGCCACTTTGTGATATTGATTAGATATTGTGGACCTCATTCATAACTGATTTATTCCAGTTTGACACGAGTGTAACTTCATTTCAGTCAACAGCCAGATTACCCCAACAAACTGAAGTCAACAGAGTTACAATGACATAAAACTGGAGGAGTTGTTATTTAGGCTATTGTATTTTACTTCTATTATGATGTTAGAGCAGAATCCTTTTAATATTCTGTGTTATGCAAGCAGGGGACGGGGGGGGACGCTTTCCACATTTTCAAATTAAATTTTTAATCACAACTTGAATTATTGATGCCAGAAACTTTAAATTTGGATTATTATTCACTGAAGAAAAAAGCAATTCAAAACTTGAGGAAAAACTGGTGCAATAACTTTTAAGATACAAACATTTAAAGTTGGGAAAAATCCACAAGCACGTATTTTTTAGTTGTTTGGTTGTGAAATCAAACTCAAGAAATTCAAAGTTTAACTTTTTAACATTAATTTGGCTATATTAACATATGGAATTTTCTGTTCTTTATTGTTTTGGTAAATTCATACTTTACTATCTTACTCAGTTTTAGATGTTACAATGTACATACTGAAATACAGAGGATGTGAAATGGATTTAAGTGTTGCCTCCACTTTTATCATGTGTGTGCTCGATTTTCCAGTTTTAATAGTGCATTGATAGCAGCTTTGGGATTATTTTAATTTGTACAAAAATAATTCCTCAAAACTTCAGTGATTCAATTATTCTGCACAAAATTCCATGAAAGTTCATAACTCAAGACTCCTTGCACTGGTATAGGAACAGTTAATTTTTTAATTAATTTGAATTTTAAGCTGAAACCATTTGAAGTATAGAATTTAAGAGGCATGTTCTATGTTTGGTCACCTCGAAGGCAACGTAGGTTACTTTCAAGTATTTCCATATTATTTGGTGCAGCAATCCCATACCATTTAAAAATCAGTCCCTTTTTTCAGAGCAATACCATTTTTACAAGGTACAAAACAGTGCCTTGAAATGTTTTGCACTATCATTCTTTCCAAATTGTGTATCCTAAAATCCAAAACTGTTACAGAAATTTAAATAAATAAAATAATAGCCCTGATCCATTAAATATAGTTTTGGTCCCAGATGTGGGTTTACTCACAGGTTCAGTTCTAAAGTAGAAGTATAATAAAATGTATAACCAAATTGTCACTAATATACAGTAACCCTGTCTCTAAATGTATTTGGACACAAAGTTAATAGACAAACACACTCACCTCATTTCTGCAATTATATCCTTATGTAAGTTTTTTAATAAGACAAACATTTTATTGCTATAATGTCCTCCAGAAGATGGAAAGATTATCTGTAAAAATTCTTTTATCATCTCCATTGTCCTGTTTTGGAATGAGGCGATCTGTTTTCCATTATTTTCATATTGTGCATCATCAAAAAACAAATCAATGAAGTCCATTATCTGAAGGTCTGTGTCATTTAAGTTCAGTACCTCTTCTTCAGTAGTGAGGTCAGAGATCATGTTAAGCAGACTGTTCTGTAAAATTGTGTGAGCAACATGAACGTTATTCAGCTTTTCCCCACTAAGAAGATCAGTAACAAATGAAATATCAATGTGATCTTCTTTAGAGCCATTTCTGAAGAGCTCCAAAAATTCAGTGATACCTTTGATAATCAGAACTATGTCATCAGAGGACTTTTCATTGGCCATAAGAACAACTAGTGCATTTATTATTTTAGAGAAATTTTTATTAGTGTACTCATGTAGCCAGTCTCTCGCAACTTCTTGAAAGTCCTCAAAGCTTCTTAGTAGAGTTTCTAGAGATGATGAATTAAATTGTTTCAATAAACTAGCAAGTGCCAATGAACATTTTTTTCTGGCTGCTGCACTTAGTAATTGAATTTCTTTGTCTATCACAGAAAGTAAGTTCGGAACACTAAAATTGACTAATAAATCTTGTATGCATCTCTCTCTATCAAGCCAAAGGGCCTCAAAGTTACCAATCAAACTATTATTTCTACTCAAAGCTGATAATGCTGTAAGCACCATGTAGGTTTGGTTTCCAAAAGGAGACAGTGTGAGAAGAGGCTGGGCTGCAGAAAAAAAATAAGACAGGACATCTTCATTATTCAGCGCTCCAGATATTTCATTGGCCATGCTTTTTAAATGAGTAAGAAGAGTCTTTGTAATAGACATTCCTGTGCTTCTATCCAAGTTTAGAGCATGATACAGATCTGCTAACTGTTCAAAAATAGCTTTGGCCATAGCCATCTCTGTTGATGTCATATTGTTTAGTGCTTCTATGAGCTCTAAAGCAGCTTGTCTCTTCGGTGTGGAAGAGCAATAGACTGCAATGGTACTACTATTTCCAAAAGCCATAACATATACTGATAGCTTATTCCAAAATCCCAGTAGCTGTTTCAGAGCCAAACTATTTATGTTGTGGATCTCAGAAAGCTTCAGAAGAATGGAGTTCCACTCATTGAGCTGATGAAAGAAGCAAGTCGCTTTGTAAGTGATCTCCCTCCGATAATCTTCATTAGAACATAGGGCATGTCCCCCTGGAGTTGTCAGCTTGAACTGCTCAAGTACATCAGCAATTGTGTTGTAAATAGATGAAAAATTTCTGTGTGCATTTAAGTTACAAGTCCTTAAAGCTGGGTCATTCTGAGGTGACTCCGTGGTGAGGTTCCAGCAGATAACTGCAGTCAGACAACTCAAAGCCCTTGCAGATTCCTGAGGCATATCAGCTACTACCTCCAGTAACTCTAGAAGGTGATCTATTTTATTGGATAAATCTTCCTTGGTACATATTGACATGTTTGCTTCCTGAGTTAATGTGAAAGTGTACACTTCTATTAGGGTATCAGTGATGTTTTTGTGATCCAAACGCTGTATAAGACTGATAGCATCAGGAAGAAGGTAAAGCACCTGTAATATATCATCAAGCTCAGTCTCTTTAAATAATTGAGTCATTTGCCATAAGTTGGTCAAGTTCCAAGAACATGAATTGTTCTCAAAGGAATCTAACCAGCCTGTCAACTTGTCCAGAACAGAATTCTCAATGTACACAGTTTTGATCTTTTTAAAGAAATGATGCAGGCTTTTTCGGATTTGTTTGAGTTGATCTATTAAGAATTCTAGATCTTCATTCTCAGTGTTTTTCACCAAAGTTGCCGTATGCTTTGGAAACCCTTTATCACCTGATCGTATCAGAAAATTGGTAAGGTTATAAGACTTTAAGATGTTTAGTGCCTTCCTTACTAGTTCCACATTGAGGTCTGCTGCTTTCATCCATGTATTCAGAGTTAAGTTTTGCAAACTTTGCATATTGTGAGGCAAGTGTGACATAAAGTAACTAATCAGATTTTGAAAGGACTTCTTTAGGAAGCTCATATTTTTGTCTTGTGGAAGAGCTTCAAATGCATTTAGAAGATTTACAGTGTCCAGAGGAGATGAGCTATTTTGTAGGGATTCAGAAGTTATATTCTTGAGAAAAAAATGAATTCCTCTCAAAAGTGCTACTGAAGAAGGCTGGAGACTCTGAGTCAAATTAAGGACTTCTCTTGATTTCTTGATAGCTCCAGTGATTAATTTAGTGAAATACATCTGTTCTGAGTCAGATGTATATGGTGAGAATCTCATTAAGTCTTTGACAATTGACTGAATTTGGCCCCTTGACACATTCAAAAGAGTAAAGATAAAGTCATGGGTCTGTCCATCTTTTGCAGAAAATGTAGGAAGAACTTTTAAAATGTTTGCTAGAATGCTGAAACAAACATCTGCACAATGTGCAACAGAACCATTGAGTAAGCATGGAGGTTCTATGAGGTTAAAAGTAATGTTAACAATGTCCAGGGTATTCTTTAAGCTAGTATCAGTCTCATTAATGCTTCCCAGAAACGTCAACAAAAATAAAACACGTTTTGCATTCTCAAGGTGGGAGTAAGTGATGTATTTCTCACTGAGGCTACTGATAATATGTATCCATCTATTACAGCCCTCTACTACATTCACTATGTTATCCGAGGTCAGAAGAGGATTAAGATGAGACAGAACACATATCTGTGAAACATTTTTCTCTTTCAAAATATCTTCCAAAACTAACTTGGTAACATTCTGGAAAATGATCATACAAGACAATAGATATTTATCTTGGGATATATTTTTAAGGAATCCAGCAGTCTCTCTTAGGTCAGTGAGAACAGTTCCAAATTCTTCCGCAGAAAGTGTTAGAATATCTGAAAGTGAATACCCATTGAAATCTACACGTGTATCTCTATATTCCACTTTAGAACTCAATGGAAAGAAAACATCAAACCAGGAATCCAAAAACTCCCTGCTAACGTTAACCTTCAATAGAGATTTCTGCAATTTGACAGTTGCATTTTCCATTGTTTGAAAAACTTCCTCTAAATTCTCTCTTTTAATTGAGCTGATAACATTAATTATGTTGCTAAGTTTACTTATGAGACCACTTAGAGTCTCAAAGTATTTCCATTCATTTACGTTATAAGCGTCTGTTATTATTTTCAGTAGATGTATTGCTGATGTAGTTTCAGCACTGATTGTAAATGTTGTATTGCACAGTTCAGCATGGGTGATATTTTCAAGGCCTTCAGTAAGGTGGTTCAGCCCATTCTGAAGATAACTGAAAAAATTTAAATCCAACCCCAGTATTTCAGACATTTCTTCCAAAATCTCTGTCCACATCTGAAGCCAGGTAGTGGTGCAATGCATGGCAAAAGGCACATTTACCTCACTTTTGAAGTTTGATGTATTTGACAGAACTCTGACCAATGGAACTACAAGTGAGTTGTAAACATCTCTTATTTGCCTCACAGAAAGAATGCTAGGTGTATACCAATCAGCACATTCATTATTTAACAAGCTTTCTGCTGAGATGTCAAAAAGTTGTTTCAAATACTGAAAGGCAGTTCTATGAAGCTCTGTCTCTCTAAATATAGTTTTAAGGTTGCCCAGAGTACTGTATACCACTTCTATCTCTTGTTTCCCTTTCTGTGCTAGAGACTGGGCCTGGAGTTCTACATAGTTGTAAACTGTTGCTAACTTTTCACAGAGAGGTTTCTGGGTGAGACCCTGGAGGAGATGTATAGCTTCAGACAGAAAGTCAAAAACCTCACTCATGTTTTGGAAATCATGTTGAATTAGAAGAGATGAAATGTCTTTTGAGATCTTCTGGAAGAATGTTAGCACAGAATTATTGCTCTGGGTACTTAACTGATCAATGTTTTGGTGGACAAAGAAAAGCATTTGAATAAGTGAGGCTGCATTACTGTCCCCTACCTCTGGGATGTTTTGGTAGAAATCAGACACAATTTTCCCTATGTCTTGTACTTTGAATACAGAAGTTGTATTTGAGACTAGAACAGAAGAGACATTTCTCATAGCATGAATGGTGCTGAGAGCAGCAGTGAAATGTTCTTGAGTCAACACTCCAACCTCATAGAGATTCCTTATGAATTTTTCACTGAAGTCGTTTACATAATCTATGTCAAGAAAAGTGAATTCAGGCCACTCCGTAAGGATTTTCTGGAAGAATTGCAAACTTTCATTAAGGACTTTTTGATTTTCCTGAAGCAAAGATATTCTAATTTTAGATAACTTCTGCAGCATCTCTATTGCTTCCATTGGACTTCTAAACATCCTATGGTCATGTTGATCCAAGACTTTTTTTACTACTTGCCAAAATACTTCCAGCTGCTCACTCTGCCAGAGCATTGTAAGAAGTTGATAATTCTCTAGTAGTTCATTATCGAGTTCAGAAAATATATGAACATCTGTAGCATCTGCCTTCATATTGGCAGAACTGTTAAGCCACATAATTGCATTAGTCAAGGCTATTTCTGTTATGGACTGGAAGTCTTTGAGGCTTGAGGAGGCTGAAGAACCAGGCGTCAACATTTTTTGTATGAATTCTGAAACTTGTAGAATGAAGACCAACTCCTGCTCCTCAAGAACTTTTATGTTCTTTTCCCTCTTCAAAAGCTCTTTGACAGATGTCAAGATCCTGTAACATTAATTGAGATTTTTTTTCAAATTAGTCACCTATAGGAAAGTTACATCCCAAACCAGTTAAATGTAATGGTTTATCATACATTAGAACATAGCTATATTTACATCTTAAAATTGTATTTGTAAAGTGTATTTCATATATACAAAGTACATTTTGCTCAATAGTGAAACAATTAAAAAACACCAGAATTGTAATACTTTAACTGACAATCACAACCTATTTTAAAAAGCATGAAAAAAACAGTGATTAGAAAGTCACAACACGTAAGTCCTCTAAATACAGTTGAGGTTAGGTGGCTCTGTTAAGAACACCTACTTCGACTGGCAAAGTTGGCATAGTCAAACATCTGCAGTTCAAGGAACTTGTATATTCTGCTGATGAAGCTAGCTATGCCTTGAAGCTCTACAGACTGATTAGCTAGATGTCAAGGAACTTACAAGTACAACAGATAGAAAAATGTGTTTTATTTTCCACACTTTTTGAAGAAAGTGAAAGTTTTCAAGGTTTTTGCCAAAAACCAAAAAGCCAAAAATCTTCCCCTCCCCCACCCCGCCAACTACTGAAAGCCAATTAATGTTTGGTTTTCGGTTTTTCAATAAAATCTTGAAAAACATCCATTTTGTCAAAGCCATTTTTCAATGAACATAAGTGTTGACAAAAAAAAGAAAAAAAAAAAAGACCAGTTCTTCTTACAAGGTTGGTTAAAAAGAGCTAAGTTTTGGACTCAACAGTCAAGGAATGTTGGGATCAGAGGACCTCAAGACATGGAGCTCCAACTCAAGAAACTTATAAATTCCATGAACGGAGCCAATAGAAATTATATGGTTTCCAAACCAACAGAGTAGCTACACCACACCAGACACCAGTTTCTACATACCTGTCTTACTGTCACAATGCTCATTTCTCACCTTGCTTTACTGACATTTTTATCCAGCTGGACAAGTGTATTTGTTCCTGTGTGGCTGATAATGTGAGCCTGTGTGGCTGATCATGCTCCCAATGAATTGAACGGCAAAACTCTCTTACTGTCTTCAGTGGGAGCAGAATTCAGCCCTATTACTATGCATATAACAAAACAGACCATGTATCATCACTTTTAAGCAAACTCCTCATTCAAATCATTAGGGAGTCCTCCTTAACCACCAAGGGTACAACACAGGCCATGGGATGAGCAATGTGGTTCAGTTGTGGAAGCAGCCTTAAATTCTAGAATGTACATACTACTGAGTGCTCATCCTCTATTGCACTTATGCTCAGTCTTTCTGTTTCACAGGTTAAGAAATAAGTCAATATTTAGCAGCCATAGAGAGCAAGAAAACTGTATAATGTGAAACTAGGTTCACAGAGGGTGGAATATAATGTAGCTAATGCTTACCTACGGCCCTCAATTACTGTGACTAGGTTTACAGACACCACCAGGCATGTCATTTAAAATTTACTTTTCACAATTAAGTATGCCATTAATGTATTTAGAATCACAGAAATGCACTGGCTGCCCTGAATCTGCTCCCTGATGGAAATGCTATGTAACAGTGTTGATTAAATGGATTCTACTGTATCGTTCAAGTAGACATGACAGCCCTGTCAATAAGGCAACCAACTTAGTGGCGGGGGGGGGGGAAGAGACTCCAATATAATAATACATTAGTCTTCCAAGAGCCTGTTACACTAGTTACATGTGGTAATATGAAGGCTGCAGAGAGCGGTTTTATTAAAGCTTTTGAATAGGGCCACAAAGATATAACCTTCTGTAATCCTACATAGGATATTATTTCTTATTGGTAACATGTAGAAATGCTAACCATCTCCTTAAAATGAGAAAAAAAAATCTAATTTTACATTACAAAATATCTAAAATACAGGGGGAAAAATCCACCATGCTGTTCTGGAAAACAGTGGAGGAAAGCATTGACATTGAATTAGTTTAACTTACCTGGACCATGAAATGAATGTGGAATTTGATAAGTTTTGCAGAAATGCTAAGTAACTATCAGTGATGGCCTTCAGATTGAGCTGTTTTCCAGAACAGAGAGATGCTTCAGTATCATCTGCAGAGAAAATACATTTTATAATTTAAAAGGAGATGCATCATGCATTGTCTTGTCAATATACGACTAGATGCAGGCTGTCATGCAGCAGAGAGAAGCAAAGTGAACTCTGTTCAATAGGGGCCCTATCCAAATCCCCCTGAAGTCATTGCAAAGATTCTCGCTGAGTTCAGCAGTTGGATCAGAAGAGATGAGAATTACAGCTACATTCTGTGATACTCCTACAGAAATCCAGAAATTATATTCTTCAAAGAAGAAAAGATACGACACTCTTAATAAGGGCATTTTGATACCAAGCAGCACTGAACGGTTTAAAGGACCGTGATAGAGAGTCAATAAATATCAGACCTGCATAAAACACACCAGTGATAGCCAACTCATCACAGAAAGACATGAAAATATATTTTGAATTAAATAGCAAGTGCAAAGCTACTGTAAAATGAAGATTGATTTTTATTATAGAAATATGTCCTGAATGTCTCCCACCAGCCAGGGGAAAGAAATTCAGCACAGCAGACTTTTCATTTCCTAGCACTTAAAAAAAAACAAAACAAAAAAAAACCTTATTAAATTCACAAGCACGCCCTGGTTATCCTGTAGAGCCATCACAGCTTCCACAACTCTGAATTCCATGTAATCAATCATCTTGCTTTGTGGGATACTTTCACATCATGCCAGGTCATATCATAAGTAGGATTTAAAAAAAAATATCCAATAATGTAGTACATTTTTGGGGGTCAAATTCTCTCAAGAGCCTGCTTAGCAGCAGGGTATTCAGTGCAAATTTCTAATTAACTCTGTTTTTGTTAGAGCTTTGCAGTTCAATTGAGAGACACTGATTAAGAACTATTTGGAAAATGTGTCAATGGGCTGAGCAAACAGTCTTTCAAAATGTGTGCAAACATGGATGGTGAATTTAGGTGAAGGAACAGTGGCGGGGATAGAAATTGAAGGAAGCAGATGCCTGATATTAGAGTGGGACGTGTATTGTAGGTGCGTGGGGCTATCCTGAGCCCTTTCAAAATCCAACACTAGAAATGCTGCGGATCTAACTGTTCTTACTAAAAAATAGGTTTCAGAGTAACAGCCGTGTTAGTCTGTATTCGCAAAAAGAAAAGGAGGACTTGTGGCACCTTAGAGACTAACCAATTTATTTGAGCATGAGCTTTCGTGAGCTACAGCTCACTTCATCGGATGCATACCGTGGAAACTGCAGCAGACTTTATATACACACAGAGAATATGAAACAATACCTCCTCCCACCCCACTGTCCTGCTGGTAATAGCTTATCTAAAGTGATCATCAGGTTGGGCCATTTCCAGCACAAATCCAGGTTTTCTCACCCTCCACCCCCCCACACAAATTCACTCTCCTGCTGGTGATAGCCCATCCAAAGTGACAACTCTTTACACAATGTGCATGATAATCAAGTTGGGCCATTTCCAGCACAAATCCAGGTTCTCTCACCCCCCTCCCAAAAACCACACACACAAACTCACTATCCTGCTGGTAATAGCTCATCCAAAGTGACCACTCTCCCTACAATGTGCATGATAATCAAGGTGGGCCATTTCCAGCACAAATCCAGGTTCTCTCACACACCCCCACCCCCATACACACACAAACTCACTCTCCTCACGAAAGCTCATGCTCAAATAAATTGGTTAGTCTCTAAGGTGCCACAAGTACTCCTTTTCTTTTTACTAAAAAATAGTAACTAAAGCATTCACAGTACAGGTCAGACTCAGAAATAGATTTCCTGTCCAAAAAACATTTTCAGAAATTTCAGAATGCTTTTCTGCTCCACACCAAGACAAAACCAAGACCTACTGGAACAAAATTATGAAAAACAAGGGAGGCACTCCCACCCCAGAACTGCCAAGAGCCAAGTGATCAAGGCATTTACCTTGGATGTGGGAAAGAGACCCAAGTTCAAGTCCTACCTGCTTCAGAAAAGGAACTTGGAACCTGGGTCTCACCCATCCCAGGTGAGTGGTCTGGGCTACTGGCTATTCTGAGATCTCAGTCTCCCTCTGACCAGAAATTCCGTTCAGGTATTGAGAAACCTTCCTGAAAGTTTCGACGAATCAACATATTATGACAAAAGAATGTTTTTTTTGAAAGATTCCCACACAACTTTAAATCACCCCGATCTACTCTGGGGTAAGAGAGTGCAGAATCAGACCCTTGTATGTTCTGGAGTTTTCCTCAGCTAGCAGTTTAACTACTGCTTTAATCATAAGAGTGAAAGCTTTCTTGAAAATAGAAATGTAACCACAATGAACCAGCCTGTTTCTTTTTTGAGTACTGTACCGTGAGAAGCATACAGAACCTTTAGAAGCAAAGAATTTGTTGTGGCAATAACTAGTTGTTTCCTTACTTGAATAACCTCTGGTGAAACCTTCTTCCTTGTTCACATATTGAGTTCTCTCACATGTTCTCCTAACAAATGTTGTTAAGTCCTTCCAGTATGGGTCTTCCTCAAAAGCAAACCATATTTCTTCAAGTGTATGAATAACCCTGAAACGATCAAGGATATATCATGATCAGAATGTTGATTTTCTGAAGTAAAATTACTGGGTTGAGCACACACGGTTCTGCTGTTTGGTTAGAGCTAAATCCTGCTGTGTTTTACTTGTACTACCTGTCCTACTGACTTCAGAGCAACTATCACAGGAGTAAGGCAAGCAGGGCTCATGGCCAGCTTCTGCTCCCACTGGCATCGAGGGCAAATTCCCATTGATGTCCATGTGAGCAGAACTGGGCGGCCGTCTTTAGTGCCACACAAGTTGTGGATCAGATGGAAAAAGTACAAATAATTAAAGAAAGACTAACAACTAGTTTATCTCAAAACATGACATGTTCCAGTCTGGGAGGGAAGTGCATCTTCCTGATTATAAATACCTACTTTATATTAATCATCCACCACTTTGTCATTAAAAAAAGAGAAATCAGTCAAAACAATAGCCAAAATTCATGTGTGTCCTGCATAAAAACAGCACTTTGTAGAGCCAACTGAGGTGACACATGGGCCCTCTGTTTGTCACACTCTATTGCCAGGGTTATGCTGTAATTATCTGTGAGGCTGGTGATCAAATGAGAGAAGCAAACAAAACACCCCAGTCAATTTCTAATTCATTTAGAAACACATAGGGGGAGAAAAATCAATTTTCTAACAAATGGAAAACAAAAATGAGACAGTAATAAATTATCGAATATCTAAAGACAAGCAATGGGCTTGTTCCTGCTGCCATTTAAATCAATGGGCTTTCTGGCAACGACTTCAATGGAATTAGGTTTGTGCCTAAAGGAGACTTAAAAAATAAACCAACCTCCCCTATAGCACAGCTTGATGATGCAGATACTTATGCACAGGAGTATCTTCATGCAGTGGATGGGATGTTACATTCTTAAGTATCTGTAGGGCTATACTCTCAGAAAGTACTTGACAGTAACCATGTAGTATACATGCAACTTTATTTTAACAAATGTTATGCCTAGATTTAACCTTTGAGAGAAAATATAAAATCACTTCATATTTAAGCAAGTTTTCTTGATACAGGGCTGGATTCTGATCTCATTTACACTAATTCCACATTGGTATAACTCCACTGATGCCAGTGGAGTTTCTCCCCAATTTAGATGAGTGTGAGAGAATACAATCAGGCCCTTTATATATAAAAACTTGTACGAGTCATTACAATGAGAGGAGTAGCTGCTCCTGACAAGAGCGGAAATAGACATCCTCCCCAGATGGTGTCTTTGTGCTCAGCAACTGATTAATTTTACAGAAAGCAGCACTATTTTCAGTGAGCTGCTGTTCTATTTCTTGCCATCCCAAATATTCTTCCATCATTGAATCTGGCAGGCTCTGTTCTCCACGTAGTACTTTCTGCAAAAGTAGGACCTTTGAAAATAAAGAAAGCAATAGTTTGTAAACCAGTAAGCTATTAAAGGGGAAGATGCTTTTTTGAGACTTGGGCCCTGTCTCATATACTAATGTAACTTCATTGACTTCAGTAGAACTATTCCCAAATTATATAGGTGTAGGCAAGATTGAGAGATGAGAATCAGGGTCCTCAATCTGTTCTCCTTCTGGGATATCCTGGCAAGGTGGCTCATCCAAATTGTTATAGGTACACAAGATACACGCAGGGATTGTATGAGTATTACCACAAATTTATTATAAATAGTTTACTGAAGGTACTTTACTACTCAAGGCCATTCTGAAAGTACAAAATGAAGTAAACTGAGCCTGCACGTCAGATCTTAAATTAAATAAAAAAAAGAAAAAGATATTTATAAACACTTACAGACTCCTTTATTGACTGGATTTGGTTGCTTAACTCGAAAGTCTCATTTGGATAGTTCTGATGGCACACAAATCCCGCTAAAATTTCTCTGACTTTTAAGTCCTGTGGAAGCTGAACAGCCTTCTCAAACATGGTGAACAGATCCTGGCATGTACAGGACATGTTACTCATCAAGATCTAAAATACAATTGATACACTATTGCTGTGAAAATGGGAGGTTGATTTAATTCAACCCTAGCCATGTCACCCCATGACTAGAACATATAAAATAAAAAGTAAACTAAGGCCAACAGACAGAATGGTGAACCACTTTTTTTAGCAAGCATGATCTATACAAGGCACAAAAAAGAACCATTTTTAACCTGTAGATTTTATGCACATTGTTTAAAGACTATGAATTAAGTAATGACTTGCCTGTTTTAACTCCAAAAAGAGTGCTCCAATGTCTAGATGCATGAGCCCATCTCTTTTAATAAAGGGTGTCATTTTTTCCAGGTTATGTACAATTTCTGTAAGACATTTATACATTTTTTCAAGAAAAAGGAAATCATAGAATCATAGAATATCAGGGTTGGAAGGGACCTCAGGAGGTCATCTAGTCCAATCCCCTGCTCAAAGCAGGACCAACACCAACTAAATCATCCCAGCCAGGGCTTTGTCAAGCTGAGCCTTAAAAACCTCTAAGGATGAAGATTCCACCACCCCCATAGGTGATGGAATATTTATCCCTGTGACTCAGAATGTGCAGTTCTTTGATGTGCTATAAAAGAGACAAACCTACCTTCTGGAATATGCATGAAACACAACATAATGTAAGTGTAATACCCCTATATAGGGCTCGATTATGTGTATTGATAGGGAAAGCACAAGGAGCCTTCTCCATCCTCCTTTGCAGGAGGTGTGTATACAACCGCACTCTTTGCACTCACAGACAGCAAGGACTACTCTTGACTAGCATCCACACCAAGCAGGTTGGGAGGGAATGAGTCCAAAGCTCTGCTTCCACTCCTAAATCCAGCCAGCACTGCTGCCTCTGTTTGGCTGGAACACGTACATAGCACCTCTGTGGCACGATAGCCATGCTCTCCTGGAGCTCTGGGAGACATTGTGCAATGCCCAAGCTCCCAAGCCTCTATGCTAGCTGAAACACTGGATCTGTACTACGTGAGGGTCCTCCAACATTCAGCGATCTTCCTCGGGCCAGCTGCTCTGGCTTCCAGACCTCTTTATACTAATGGAGCTGTACAAAGTCACCCCAATACCCCCCAGAACTGGGACCGGAATGGCCATATTGTACAGTGCAGTGGGCTACAGAAAGCAGTTGCATTCAGATTCCATTCCCTGCAGTTCTCTTCTCTGACACAAGTTACACTGGTACAGCTACACTGACTTAAATAGAGTTCCTGGTGATTTATACCGGTGCAAGAGGAGCGTTGGACTGTATGACAATTTCTGTGATTATGAGTACTGCGTACAGGGGAAGCTGTATTACTGATGGGCATTTAGCCACCAAGCTTTCACGAAATAGTCCCTAAGCACGATCTTAGAGCTGTGCCCTTAAACGTGTTCTTCTCAAAGAAGCATCAGCCTTTCCTACACCTTAAAGAAGTTAATTCTCCAAATCCTCAGACGGTAGAATCAACATAGCTCTGTCAGTATCGATGCAGCTACACCAATTACATCAGGATTGGGCCTAAAATATTTCAAATTAATGCATCTGAAAAAAAAAAAAAAGACTACAGGCACGACCCTGAATTTCTTGGAAGTTTGGGGCGCACAAGTAAGTCAAGACTATGACTACTACTACAGGTTATTTTTATTACCACAGCACATGTAATTATTTTTATTGCATAGGAATCCCCGTCAGAAGGACAAGGACCCTATTGTGCTGGGTGCACAATACAAAACAAAAAAAGACTGTTCCTGCCCTAAAGAATGTATATTCACAGCTTGCAAAAGCCAATTAGCAATTGTTTTAAATTAGTTTATGGGCCTAATCCTGATATTGCTTACAACACGTCAGTTTTACAGTGGTTTCACTCCACTGACTTCAGTGGAGTTATCCCGATTGGTAGTGGTGTAACTGAAGTTAGAAATATAAAGTGCCTGATTCTGAACTAAATTTCATTTCTTAGAATTGTGCTTCTACTTTGAAAAGTGATTATGTAAAGAAAGCATTTTCTTCCTCACCAGGTCTGCTCCCTGTTGTGCGCTCAGAGTCACGTTGCCTGTCTTTAGTAGCTAAAATACATTTTCACAGCTTTTCCCCCCCACAAAGCCAACACAGCTAAGACATTGACTTGGATTATACTTTTTTCTTGTGCATCAGCAAGAGAGCAGTGTACTGAATTTCAATTACATCAGCTACAAACCCACTAATGATAACAGTAATAGAGATATCACTGATGCTATAATCTGAAGAAATAGCCACTATTATCACTGAGGGCATAATGTGACCTGTAAAACCTTTATATCTGATAATAGTGCAAAAGAAGGAAACTCTTGACTCTGGGAGCCTTCCTTGATTTTGCAAACACTTTTATATGTAAACTGAGTACATGTGATTTGGAAGTCATTGAGACAATATAATTATACATATTTTACAATAATTTTTCAGAATAGAACTGCACTTCAAAGACACTGAAAGTTGATTAATTAATGTAGCACTTAAAACTGACTAATGCAGAGTCATCTGAAAATACAAAAAAATCCAACATAGCTATTTACAGTCATAAAAGAAATACTCTAAATCTGAAATGTTCGCACAGTATAGGCAGTAAGAAACACAGTTATCAGATATAGCCCACTGACAGGGAAAAGGCTTATAAAACAATAGAGATGGGCCTGAGCCACAAAGGTCAGAGCCGAATCCAGATCTAAACTCCCCACGTGTGTTCATATCCAGGGTTTCGGTACAGCTACACAGGTAGAGACCCAGCCACAGACTTTGGACTAGGATCCAGATCAAAACACAAAATTGTGGTCAAGTACAGGGTTGTTCAGATCTGGAGATCTTGTTCAGATCCACTTTTGTAGGAGACAACATATTTTATAAAATTACAATTATTCACCTCTTCATGAATTTAATCCTTGAAAAACAGAACATATCCTACTACATAGGCATGTGTTCATCAGGATGAAAGCAGATTACTGATAGAGCTATACAATTACTTGTTTACTAAACTTGTAGAATGAAAATGTGTGTGTATACATATACATATATAAACACACACACACATATATATATTGTGCTTTATCATTAAGAGGAATGAAGTTTGAAAAACTCTAGAGACACTGGAAATATATTAGCATGGAATGTATTACACAGTCTAAATACTTTCCTAGATGTAGAATGCTATTGATAAATGCCATGGCAGCCATTTGAGAGCTGGTGAAAAGTAACTACAGTGCAGCTTTACCTTTAGTGAAATATAATTTTTGGATTATTACATTCCTTATAGCTCCATCTACCAGAAGCAGTCTCTTCATAACAGGCCATTGAGGCAACCTCTGAATCACAGTCTGCAGTTTCTCCAGATACAGGTTTCTGTTGGCAAAAAGAATGATAAAAATAGAATGGAAAGTTCAATGTGTCACCAAGAAGGATGCAGTACTGAAGAATGACCTTATTTTTGTAGTGTATTTATCTTCATATCATGTATTGTGTTTGCAGATGTGGTACATCCTGATTTTAGTAAGGCTTTGGACACAGTCCCACAAAAATCTAGGGAAATGACATATAAATGAAATTACTATAAGGTGGGTGAACAACTATTTGAAAGACAGTACTCAAAGAGTAACTGTCAGTGGTTCACTGTCAACCTTGGAGGACTCGCCTTGTGAAGCCCAGCAGGGCTCTGGCCTGGATCAGGCACTATTCAATATTTTCACTAATGACTTGGATAACAGGATGGAGAGTAAGCTAATACAATTTTCAGATGACCCCAAGATGGGAGGAGTTGGAAGTACTGTACTGTGGAGGATAGGATTAGAATTTAAAAAAGCTTGATACATTGGAGACTTGGTCTGAGATCAATCAGATGAAATTCAATAAAGACAAGGGTAAAGTACTACACTTAGAAAGGAAATCAAATGCACAACAAACAAAATGGGGGAACCAGTGGTTAGGCAGAAGTATTGATGAAAAAGATCTGGGGATTATAGCGGATCACAAATTTTATGTGAGCCAACAATGTGATGCAGTTGCAAAAAAACACAAATATAATTCTGGAATGTATTAACTGAAGTGTCATATGGGATTAAATTATTTTTCACATTTATTAAAGAGTCGAGGTGTTACCATTACAGCAGGTTTAATCCCAAAGCCATCCTTCCTCCCTTTTAGAACATTCAGGGGATGGCATTTTCCACAAGATATATTTTACTACATGGGTATTCATGGTATTTTAAATGAAACACTTCTGCACATGGGGATCTTCAAGAGGCAGCTCCCCAAAAGGGGATTACGGGACAGAATGCATGGCTGGTACCTTCCAAGTTCTATCCCCAGTTCTATCAAATGGTTTTACATGCCACTTAAACAATTTAGTTGTAAGTAGGTAAATATCAGTATATCCAGTTTATAAGAAAGGAAAGTGTGGTGCAGATTTAAGTTAGCCATGTTCACACACCAACAATGTCAGATGCAGAACTACAATATCTCTCTCTTCATTCCTCATCTTGTGCTTTATCTAAACACTATAGTGCCCCTCAGACAAAAATTTAGCCTTCTGAGCCTCAGTTTCCCCAATCCATAAAATCTGGATACCACTACTTAGTTACCTACCTTTCTATGGCTGCAGACATATTAACTCCTGTATAGTATCTTTTTAAATTTTGCCTGTGGAAAGCAGTATTGCCCACATTTTACAGATGGGGGAAACCAGGTCCCTAAAGCCTCTGTTTGTAACAGGTTATTTAGCAGGATTGTATTTTAGCTTGTGCCATGAATTGGAATTCTTGAAATGAATGAGCAATCAATTCTTTACAGAGCTGCAAGCTTCTGTTCGCATGCGGTCTGTTGTTTTGAGAATTGTAGGCATCCCTAAAGCACCAAGGTGGATTTCAACTAGCCCAGTGACAGATCGCTAATAGGATACTTCTATTGGACTGGAAGAATACAAAATAATATTTGTACATTAAAATAGAAAGTATTTGCAGTGTTGCATGCACTACTCAAGAATCTCAGGGTAAGTATTATTCCTCTTATTCTTAAACTTGCATAATTATAACAAGAGATTTGGAGCCTGATCCTGCATACACTTATGTGCATGAATAATCTCGCACGTGAGTCTATGGAACTACTTGTTTGAATAAGATTACTGTTTGTGTTTGCTGGTATTTGTACTTGCTTGTGTTACTAAGTATAATTTTAAAGATTCAGGCTTCAATTCAGCAAAGCACTTAAGCACATGCTTCAGTATCATTAATTTCAATGAGCCTTCAGGAAGTGCTTAAATGTTTTGCAAAATCTGTTTTTAGGTGCACTCTTTGGAGTTCATGCATTTTCTTTTTTCAGCAGGTGGGTTCAATTTCAGATTCTTTATAGTTTGAGAGTATATAATGGCTCTGAGATAAAAGTTAAAAAGCAAAACTCAAGAAACAACCCTCACCACACCTCTAAAGACACCCAAATAAAACAAAATCAGTGCTTGAAGATTCATTGGAATGCTAACATGAATATTCAAACTATTCTCAGCTTTAGATGGTGAATGTCAGAATGAATTCTTTTGCTTCATGATCCATTCAGGCTACAGAATGGCGCAGTCTGTGGTGTTTTAGCAAACTCACAAGTCTCAGCAACATTAAGGGAGGAAAAGAAAAAGTTTTGCACTTTTGGAATTTACCTTTCAGTTCAAGAGAGAAAGAAAAAGAATGAGAGTCTCTCAAGGTTCTTAAATGGCCTTGTCACAGGATAGCTGCTCTGTGCAGACAGAGCCAAGATGCCTTGGACTGGAGTAGGTGAGCCTAATCAAGCTAGTTAAAGAAGCTGGGCTACACCTGAGCCTATAAAGGGGCTGCTACTCTTCAGCTGGGAAGAGACAGTGTCCTGGGGAGCAAAGCCATGCTGGAATGGAGCTAACTCATGGGTCCCTGGAACAAGGAGCTCAAGGAAGCTACCCCACAGCTGTGGCTCCAGGAGGGGAGCAAAGCTGGACTGCCAAAGACCCCTAGTAGTGGTGGCCCGGTATTGAGTTGAGAGTGTGTTCTGTTTGTTGGTTAACCTTGGTTATAAAAATAAACCTTGGCTGAGAGTGGCATGACCACACATGCTGGAGTTGGGAAGCAGCAACAGGACCTGGTGACAGGTCCCCATTACCTTTGTATTGAGCACCTCGCAACCTCTCCATTAGGTAGGGAAGTACTATTAGCCCCATTTTACAGATAGTGCCTTAGTTCTCTAAGGGACCAAGGAAATTGTCCCAGGTCACATAATAAACCTGGCATGGAATAGGGGACTTGAATCCGCGTCTCTCAAGGGTCAGGCCAGTAAACTAACTACTGGACCATTCTCTCTCTCTCTCTCTCTCTCAGATTACCCTCCTTCTCTTAATCTAGAACAGGGGAAGTCCAATTATTCTTTGTCAAGGTCCAAATTTCTTGGTCAAGGTATAGTCAAGGTCTGGACTACAGAGAAACATTTTTCACACTGCAATAACAATAATAAGTAAATAAAAAGATTTCGCCGTCCATTCCTGCTTATTGACCTCCCCTGATTTTGAGTAATGAAGCCATTTCATGAGAGAATAAAATTAAACAATTTGGTTTCATCTATACACAGACAGACACATAAAATTCCTTTCCTAATGAAGTACTTCAAATAGTGGTATTGATGTCGGGCACACAGCAATTCCTCACATATAGGGCCCTTCATGTTCAGGTTTTATGTTATTTAATTTTTCCCATGAATTTCATGGTGTTTATTACAACAACAAAAAACAGGTGAAAATTGATGCAAAAAAACCCTTATTTTTTCTGCATAAATATTGGCATTTATTTTGGTGGACAGAAGGATGTGAAAAAAAGAATTTAGTAGATTAATGGTTTGATGAACGGAATTCAATGTGGTTTGCTGCAGAACTAAAACAGAACTCAAAACCCAATGCCACCTCTGAGTTTAAGAAAACAATCTCTCTAATCCCCAAATAAAACTTTTCATTTGAATAAACAGTTTACTGTTGCAGACTTACATCTATTAGCCTATACATATTTACATTTAATAATTGGGCCACACCATTTGCAGCATGTACATTGAACTTCACCCTTTTCTCCTGTTTTGTTTTTTTGAAAACTTTTGAATACTTCCTTGTGTTCTGAAATGTATTCTGATACAGATTTTTGTTTTCTTCACATTTTAGTGTGTCAAATATTTAAACTGTTATCTGCTAACAGCTTGAAATCTGTGCATGGTGGGCATGAGATTTCTCTGTACATTCAGATGTGCACACTTAGAACTTGAATGCGTGCCTGTTTGTTTACTGTGTGTATCTTCTAAACTAATACATAGACTTACTTCAACAAGCAGCTTTGCATATATGCAGACTACTATATTATCCGTAATACATTTCATCTCATGCAATGTATTGTATTTTCCTAATAAAACATGTTATTTTTTCTATATTTGAATGATACAAAAGTAGGGTGAAAATCAGAAAAAAAAGAATAATACTTTTTGTAAAACTTGGATTTTTTTCTATAAAAATCAATTTAAACTGAAAACAAAAAGAGGCTCTCTCACACACAGATTAAAAACTGTATTTTGGGTAATAAACACTGGCCACACACTGACACTTTTTGAAGTCCTTCATCACAAGACTGATCTCTCCCCCATTCAGGAGGCCACAGAGGGACCATCTGCAGAGACACCTCTACATTCCCATCGTCAGAAACCAGCACTAACGGATGCCAAGTGACCAAGCAGGGAACTTCTAAGAGACTCCTCCAGGTTTCCCAGTTGGGTTTCACTGTGAACCTCTGGGAGCTATGAAAAGAGAGCTCCACTGAAGACATTCTCCTTCTCTAACAAAAGGTTTCAGTTACCCCAGGTAATCAGCCAGTGAGGCCACCTTGCAGAATATGGAAGAATCATTTGGTGACGGCCTGGAGGATTCACCATATATTTGGCAGCAGTTTCGGTGCCTGGAGTCACCAGGGGCTAAACCCTGCAGTCCTGCAACCCAGGCTAACTACCACTCCTCTCTTGTCTTGCTGCACTAATTGCTGGTGCTTGTGTATACACAGAGGACTCAGATATTTAATATGAGGCTGTTCAACAGCAAATGCAGCTCCGTCCAAATCAATGCTGAAACTAAGTGAAAGAGCAAAGCTGGGACACAAGTGACCATAGCCAGGAGAGAGAAGATGGATAACACTAAAGCGGATGGCAGCCGTAGTGAGGGAAAGCAGTTTGGCAGCCAAGAGATTTGAAGTAAATATGAAATGAATGGTGAGGGCTTTTACCCAGGTGATGACGGGTTTAAAACATCTCTCTACTAACAAACTAAACTTTAAAATGTGTTTCCGTATCTCTCGCTCCCCCAGACCTAATAGACAATCCTTCCACAATATCCAGTCTGTCAGTGTTCTGGATGCCACTGGAGTCTCAGCCCCCTATATACCTATCCTAGATTCATCTCCCTCTACTCTTCGTTCCTTCCCTTCAATTTTGATACCCTTGCCAATCTGAACACCCAGTCTGTTCTGGGACTCTGTGGACTTCCACAACAACTCTTAAGCTCTGCTGTCTTTCTTGCTAAACAGCTCTGAGCCTCTTTGGATTAAATTGTATGCTTACAATTCTGACACTTTGCCTTCCTCGAACCTATTCCACCACCCCACTCCTTTTAGCTCTCTGATGGGTCTTGCCAATTTCTTCAGGAAGAATAAGGATATCACCCAATGGGAAACCGTACTCCTCATCCTGTCCTCCAACCCTCTCTTCTTTCCAGGATATCCCTTCTATATCTTCTTCCAGCCTATCACGGTATCCCTCTGGCCTCCTCCTCCCAACCTCCTTGCCCATATACCTTCCACCACCCTTTTCGATTACTGTCCAATACTGAACACCCACAATTCTCCCTAATACTGAACACCCGCAACTCCCACCCTAAAGGGGTGGGAGTTGCAGGTGCTCGACAGCTCTCAAGATTTGGCCCTTAGCTTACAAGATCAGGTCCTAAATTCCCTAGGACAGGGATTTGTCAATTTTATGGTAGTTGTCCGTAAAGGAACAGACACACCAATGGTGTTATACTAATAAAATCATTCAAGTATCAGTAGCTTTTTCACCCTTAGTTACAGTAATGAGATTCGACAAACATCTGTCAGGGATGGTCAAGGTATGTTTAATCCAGCATTGGGGAGTAGATTAGATGATCTCGAGGTCCCTTCCAGCCCTACATTTCTATTTTAGTCAACCTCTGCATAAATTCATTGAGCCATTTTCTTTTCCACCCTCTTTGCCCAAATTAATACTCTTTTACAGCTTGTTTACAATATTAGTTTTAATAATAAACTGCTCAAAGAGGAGTTTGTGCAAGAGCAAAAGCTTTACTAAAATTTTACGCTCTGATTATTTACTCTGACTTTCTTGTCATTGAAGTAAAATCAGTATAGCCCTATGAATATTGAAAATGGAGATGCATAAACTTACACATCCGGAGATTCATGTCGTCTTTCTGCAAAGTTTGGTTCCAATTTCTCATTCACATGTTGGATCAGGATATTTATTCCTGAAAAAATTTTCCAGGCCTCACTGTCCTCTGGATATTGAGATACAAGATCAGCCATGCTTCTTCCAAGTTCAAAAAGGAATTTTTGAGACTTGCTGCTGCTTAACCACTGCTGAAATATCTAGCACAATAAAGAAGAAACAAACTTTCATTTATTACAGGATGGAAGCTCCTCTCCATTTTCAGAGCCATCCCTTGGATACGGCGAATCAGGGCGTCCACTCCAGTGTGGGTGCATGGTCCTTCTACTGGCCCTCTACACAGAAGTGAATCTCACTCTCTATGTGCTGACAGGTTTCATGCCTGAGCTCCAGTTAATGAGAAGTTTTGATTAACTATTGGCTGGAGAAACAGGGTTTCCATTATTTTTCCACTGTAAGGACTAGCTAATGCTAACTGTGCAGTATGTCATTTTTAAAAACAAAATACAGTCAGCCTGTGGTTTTGAATATTGTCTAGCTCAATAAGGGCTAATGATTGACCAACAGTATATCAGCAAAATATGTATCATATCAGCTGTCCTATTAAAGCATACCTGCATGTAGAGTTTGATCTTGTTGACAGAATGGACAAGATAGACTTTGACCTCAAGCCATGCAGGGATACAGCCTCCTTCTTTATCCTCTTTGTTAGCTTTAAATTCTGACACATTGGACAGGACTGAGCACACAAACTGCTCCAGTGTGCCTTCTGTGGGAATCTAGCAGTGACAAAAGAAATAGATGAGCACACCAGAGAACCACTCAGTATTATCACCCATATCATCTTACTTGTTGGAGAAAAAAGCAGAGCCATGGGGCTGCTTTCAGAATGAACAAAGCCCAGTTATCACCATCTAGTGAGCTGCGATAGAGACTGCAAATGTACTCTGCACATTTTGACAGGAAACACTCCAAAAAATCATTAGCCACTACCCAGTTGCGTGCATTTCTGGGCTTCTCTTCATTAGGGATTTTTGCATTGGTGTAGCTTGAAACCAAATAAATGATACTGGTGCAAGACCCATTTTACACTGGTGCAGCATACGTCTCCAGGAATTTTGCACCAGAATAGCTACGCCAGTGTAGCTACACTGATGCAAAATTTGATGGAAGATGGGATTGTTTGGGATAGATTACTAATTTATATATATTAGAAGTTCATAGCTTGCGAAGGCTGCCAAATGTTCACCATGCTTTTGCCTCATGGAAAGTCAATCTGGCTTCTGTACAAAAAAATAGAGGCATTTTCCCTGGGAAAATGCCTCTATTTCTTAATAATATCATTTCATATCACTCTGTAAATACTGACTGACTCATCCTAACAATAATCCTGTAATCAGCCTTTTGAAATTCTGATTTTGGTCATCTGTGACTAGGGTAATACTGGAGATCCCGCAAAAAGTTTTGTCGGCAAGCCAGTTGGAACATTAGACAAGAAATTCGGGTCTTCATACATCAATGCTGTGAATGTTTGGGACTGACATTCACAATCCTATATATTTCTTTAAGTAGCAGCAGTGGCTTAAGATTCCTAGTATCATAAGTGTAAAGTATGTAGAGATTATTCCAGTTATGTAGATGGCTAATCTGAGACACAGAAAAGTCAAGGGACTTTTTGGTCACACAGCAAACCAATATAGCTGGGATTAGAACTCAGGGGCTGTTGGGCGATAGTCCCACGTTCAGTTCGCTAGATCATACTGATCCTCAATGACAAAACCCTTCCAAGAACTCAGAGCCAAATTTTTGATAATCTGGCCACTTCTTAGGTACCTACATGGAAGCTGTGTGTGCCAAGCTCCTTTGAAATTGGTTTCAAACTCTGCCTGGAAAGCAGCACTTAAGAAGTTTCTGAAGAGTACCAACATATTCTAGCCCAACCACAAGACAGATTTGAAGCAGGAATTACAAGGTACAATCTGGTGTGGCTAGACAGGTCACACATGATCACACTGATCCTTTTTGGCCTTAATTTTTATCATCTTAAAATTGGACTTTTTTTTTTTTTTCAGAATTAGGGACACTTTTCTTTTCCACACTTTTCTCTCATGTGAATAGTCCCATTGAGATGAATGACTAGATTACTAGAATTTACTCAGGCGAGGATTGGGTGAGTAATATGAAAAAGGACACTACATAAAAAAAAAAGTCTGAAATCAGTTTAACTAAATAACAAAAAAAATGCCATACACGGACCCCATCTTTGTTAATTTGTCACATTTGTATTTGATTTTAATATGTTAAGGGGGGAATGAGTTTTATAAGAGCTATTTGCCCTGCCCAAAGAATGCTGTTTGCACTGACAGAAGAAATGAGACAAGAAAAGAGGAAAACATCCTCCATCAAGTTAACCACTCACAACAGGGAGAGGTCATACACAGCAAAGGGCGAAAATCGGAGTTTTTCCGTAAACGGATTTTTAAAAGGGTTTACTATAACTAGGCTTTTCCAAAAGCTATGACATATCAAAGCAGTGCAGATATAATAGCTACAGTTCACCAAAGTGCCTAAACTTGCACATGCTAGTGCGACCCGGGACAGCAGCCAGTTGCCTTGGTGCCCGCATCAATGGCGAGGCTGGGGGCAGGACTGGGGGCGCGGTACCGTCACGCCGGAGGAACTGCCCAGCCAGGGCACTGGCTCCTGCAAGCAATGGCCCCACATGCTGCTGCTTTCGCTGCTGTGGTTCGTGGTAGAGCCCTGCAGCTCCACGGATATCGGATTTATATCCCTGGATATAAATTTTGTATCCGCACAGGGCTCTGCTCGTCAACAGTTTACTGGTTTGCCAGTAGAACAGAAACTGTGCAGACCCCACTTCACTGGGGTTCTTTTTTTTTTTAATAAAAGTTTAGATTGCAAGAATAGGAAATCTGTTCTTATTACTGGGCCTGAAATAAGCAGAAGATCTACCAGGGAGCATATTGTACATGGTAGCATTTATAACATTGACAATGTCTATCTAACATAACTTTAATCAGTCAACCTTTATTGTTGTGCATCTTTGGACTCATTTTCTTCTCTTTGATTCAAGATTTTAACCTTCCTTAATTAAGTGGCAACCTTCTAGATTAAACTACTAAACAATACCCGCCTAAAGCAATCAAAATTTATACCAGTGAAGGGAGGAGGTGTTATTTTAATTACAATTATTTGGTCCCTGAAGTTTTCATCACATTAAATAGATGATCAACTAAATTAGCAATTGAATTAACTGGAAGGCAGTGTATTTGCATTTCTTCTGAAAACAGAGAAATTGGAGTCCAAGGTGCATGAATATTAATGATTGGTGAATGCAGACAACTTCAAATTCAGGATTTAATCTCAAAGTTTAGAGGAACCAAACCTGAACCCTTCCCCTCTCTTCAGAACTGGAGTAACAGAGCTCTGTTCTGGGCCATCACCACAGTATGGTGAGTTTGCACTGTGACGCTGGCAGACCAGGTGCCAGCTCATGCCAAGGCCACTGGGCCTCACTGAGCACAGACAAATGCACAGCTGGAAACCAGTATGACTTGCATGTCTATTACAATAGATATTAGAGTTATAAGAATGTGTTTAAACTTTATGAGATGAGAGTATTAACCTTACTTATTATATCTGCATCCCATGTAATAAGGTAATGTTTAAGAGTTTGCTCTGTAACTATAAAAAGGTTTGCTAAGACTGTAAACCCCTCCAGATATCCGAAGATTTTCAGGGCTCTACACCGGGGGCCAGTCTGTGGCTCCAAGGTACTCTCCCCCTCCCCCATCAGAGCCCAGTCGGGGGGAGCCACATGGGCAGCTGGAGAGAGCCTGGGTCCCTCCATCTGCCCTGGGTGGGGAGGGGGAAGCAGTTCCTGTCCCCCAGACCCTCTGCCCAGGACAGGTGAAGGGACCCAGAATCCCCACACCTGTCCCTGATCTGGCGCTGGTGGCGGCGTACCTCGGAGCCACAGCCTGGCCAAGGTAAGAGTGTATGGGCAGCTGTGGGGAGCCACAGCGGACCCTTCACCTGCCCTGGGTGGGGGGCCCCCAGCAACCCCTGGCCATGCCCCCCAGACCCCCCACCATCAGAGCCGTGCACGGATACAAAATTTGTATCTTCATCCACGCTGCTATCCGCACAAATGGTCCATGGATATAAATGGATATCCGCGGCTTTGCATGGCTCTACACAAAAGGTGTCATCTACTCCCCAACAAAAGAAGGCCTATAGACACCAAACAAGTCATTGTAGAACATCAATGGACAAAAGACTTCGTTGACTGCTTCCCCCACACGCTTGAAGAGGGTATGTGCAGAAGCCACTGTTCCATCACAGCTTGAACGCTGGGGTAAGGGAATAAAAATCCCTGTTAAGGAGAAATTGTTATCCCTAATCTGCTTGAACGTTTGAGGGGTAAAGATTTCTGAGCATAAGTAAGAGGTCCCCAGCTGTTTAGCTTTGGTTAGCCCTCAGGGACATACAAAGCTTACATATTATAGCTAGTGTCATCTTTTGGAACTTAAGACTGTATCTCATTTGTGTGTCTTATATTTACCTGCTTTAACCTTGTAAATAACTCATTTATTTTTCCTACTTAATAAATCTTCAGTTAATTAATTACAGGATTGGCACCAAGCACAGTCTTTGGTTGGAGATCTGAGGTACACCTGACTTGTAGTAAGTGACTAGTCCTTTGGGGTGATCTGAAGATTGTGATTTTTGGTGTCAGAGAAAAGCAGGCTTGCTTGGATGGGAAAATAGACCCAAGAACTCAAGAGGATCGTCTCTGACTCTATGTTCAGGCTGTTACAGTGCCTGAGTTCACACTTGATACTTGGTAGGTGAAATCTAATTCTAGAACACACATCCAATTTGATGCCCTGGTTTGTGGCCAGTCTGCCCCAAGCTTAGCATCCATGTTCATGAGTCACTCCAGAAAGTTTGACAGAACCTTTTCTAAAATAGCAGCATTTGGGGTTCAGTTCAGAGAAGCAGCCAATACAAAGCAAGTTTGGACTCAATTGTTTGCCCAGAACTTATAAATATACCAGGATTTTTTTTTATTTGTCCTTTTAGGCATTCATGAATCATTACAATGTTTAATTCTTGACTATTTTCTCCCGACTAACATTATTAGAGAGGTTGTCATCTTTGCACGGAACGATTCATAGCCACGGGCTTTCTTCTTTAAGCATGGAGATTCAGTTTTAACACATGTAGGGATTAAGGCAGAAATATCATTTCTGAAGGCCCCTCTGGGAAGGGTAACAAGAAAGATGGCAGAGCCCCCATCACCTTCATATTGGGTGAACAGAGCCTGGCAGAGAAACCATTTTTTAAAGCAAACAGGCCTTTAAACAGCTCCATTTGCACAAGTGCTTGCTGAAGCTAATTGCTTTTATTTTGATGGGAGCTGAGATGAGACAATTTGCAATCTTGTGGCTGCTGCATGAATTTCCATCATTGTCTCATTGTAACATATATTTACTTAGCTGGCACTTCAGAGACAATGTTGGGCAAACGGAAAACTGCTATTTTGGTTCTTTTCCCCCCTCCTTTCATTTTGTTCTGCATATTATTTCAAAAACCCATCTTTTTAATATCACGCATTGGCATGTCGACACTGCAGCTGGGAGGGTGCTTCCCAGAGCAGGTAGACAGACATGGGCTAGCTCTGCTCAAGTTAGCACACTAAAAATGCAGTGTGATATGGTGGCTCAGACAGCAGCCCGGACTAGCTGCCCAAGTGCAATCCTGCCTGAGCCCCTGGGTACATACTCAGGTAACTAGCCCAACCTGCCTCTGGTGCTGCTTCAGCCACACTGTTATTTTTAGCTTGCTAGCTTGGTCAGAGCTAGAGCTCTCTGTCTATTTGTACTGGAAAGCACCCTCCCTGCTGCAGTGCCATACCCACGTTAGATCTCAAGTTGCCTGTATCCCTTTAAGCTATGGCCCCTTGTGGAGGATGCAAAGAAAGAGAAGATAGTGCTTATCTGAAATGTTCTTTCCCATCTGTACCCTGTTTTCATCTAAATAAAACATTCTCTCACTCCATTATAAATTGCTTCAAGCGATGATTGATGTTCTTCAAGAAGCTCATCATGAATCATGATGCAAATATTGGCTGAACAAAACCTGCAATGCTTTCATCCAAGTTTGTGGACGGAGGCTGGGCAGATGTCATTTATCCAATATGAGATTATGCTGTCTTCTATGCAATGGCAATGCCCTGTAAGTAGCTACTTCTGAAAGATGTTGCTTTAGCGTCTCCAAGGGATGAAAAGCTCTCATGAGTTGCAAAGGAAACAAACAAAACAAAAAAGGAACATTGACATTTTTAGAAGTTTACCTTATTTAACTCTGCCATATAGTTCAAGAGTTTTTCAATACGAAGATCATCGAAACCAAATCTGGATTCAAGTTCCTCTTTGACTGCACGCGGATCCCACACAATATCCCAAAAGGTCAGGTTGTACAGAGAGCCTATAAGAAAAGATTAATTTATGTGATACATTTCCTACGTTTTCTGAATTTACCTTTCTAGTAACCGATCTCTGATAGGGTCCATAAGTGACACTGTCACCTTTTTATGAGAGAGACCCTAAGATGGGAGCGTGTGCATGGGAGACAGACACATATAGTCAATATGCACAATTTCACTAGAAGTCTGGTGAGTGGAATTAATCTAACAGTATAAAGCAAATAGTACATTGATTGAATTTTGGTCTATTGTATTAGGAGCCAATACCAATTTTACCAAATTAATTCAATATTAGAAGATACATACCAAACAATAAAAGTACACAGTGAAGAGCTTTTACATTATTCAAGAAGGAATAGGGATAGTATTCATGATTCAATACCGGTCCTCCAGAATGCCAAAGCCTTCAGATTTTTGAACTATGCACAATTTTCACCCATCCTGAGACTTAAATAGGTCTCAATGGGTAGAGGAGACGATGGTGTATGGAGGAGGCATTCAGATACATTAGGAACTGGAGACACATTTGGGAAAGGGGGAGCCTATTCACGAAGGATGGTCTCCACCTAAACCAAAATGGAACCAGATTGCAGGCCCGTAAAATTAAAGAGGTTGTAGAGCAGTTTTTAAACTAAGGGCTGGGGGGAAGCCGACAGGTGTGGAGAAGCAGATGGTTTGGGCAGTGACATCCCTTAGGGGAGAATCTATTAATGGAGATTCTCTATGTCCTAGGAAGGAGAAGAGGATGAAAGATGATAAAATACAAGTAGGATCTGATGAGAAACAGTCAAAGGAAAAAAAGTCTCATTCAATTACATCATGTAATAGCAGACAGCTAAAAACATGACAAATTTTTGAAGTGCTTATATATCAATGCTAGAAGTCTAAATAATAAGATGGGTGAACTATAGTGCCTCATTTTAAATGAGGGTATTGATATAATAGGCATCACAGAAACTTGGTGGACTGAGGATAATCAATGGGACACAGTAATACCAGGGTACAAAATATATTGGAAGGACAGAACAGGTCGAGCTGGTGGGGGAGTGGCACTACATGTGAAAGAAAGCGTAGAATCAAATGAAGTAATAATCTTAAAAGAACCAAACTGTACCATCAAATCTCTATGGATAGTAATTCCATGCTCTAATAAGAAGAATATAGCAGTAGGGATATATTACTGACCACCTGACCAGATGGTGATAGTGACTGTGAAATGCTCAGGGAGATTAGAGAGGCTATTAAAATAAAAAACTCAATAATAATGGGAGATTTCAACTATCCCCGTATTGACTGGGTACCTGTCACCTCAGAACGGGATGCAGAGATAAAGTCCCTTGACACCTTAAACGACTGCTTCTTGGAGCAGCTAGTCCTGGAACCCACAAGAGGATTTTAGTCTCAAAGTTAACTAGGTTCCAGACCAAAATTAGCATCTCCTCTATTTTCTCATTCAATGTTATTTACTTGGAACCATAGAATCATGAAACTGAGGTTACAGAAAGTTCTTTACGCTAACAAGATGAAGCCCACAGCATTTTAAGCTTCTTGCCTAATTAATATTTTGTGTCACCTTCAGACCAAGTCTGTCCCACTATCTTCACATGGTGTCCTACATCTGGATCTAACCAGACTGAGAGGTAGGATAGGGTGGGGCACTGTTTACACAATCTCAACAAAACATTTCCAAAGAGTTAAATTTTCTGTAGCCTTCAAATCTACATACATCCTAATCTACTCTGTAGGACAACACTTGCATTTAGATTCTTTCTACTTTTCCATTCCTGTCTTCTCAATATTATTTCAGTTGAAAGGGAACAATGTCCTTCGTTTTGCTTGATACTGTTGCTACACTTATTGAGTTCCTTATTGTACACTATAATTTGGCAGTGCCATCTATTGAAGAGGAGGATTAAACTGGTTAATGACCATAATTCAACAATAAGTCCCTAACACTAACTAGTAAAGGAAATCACAAAACGCACAGTTAACCACGTTTCAAGAATCTATTCTTCTGTGTAATCTATTCTTATCTTATTTCTGGCACCTGTCACTCCAGTATTCAAAAAGCAGCTAGATGGATAGTTTATAGAAACTGCCTTGTCCCCTTTTCTTTGAGTAGTTTAATAACCACATTGCCACATCTCCCATGTAACTCTCTCAGCTTAGCCTACCAATGGCATGAAACCAGATGTGGAAGTCAGCATCTCATACCAAAGCAAGCCTAAGAGTGATCAATTAAATATGTGACATATCATGGAGAAAACAGATGTAAACAGCAGAGCAGATGATAGGATGCCCCTGATGCAGCAAGTGCCAACAGACCCTGCAGCATCCCATTTATCTGAATTAGTGTCTTTAATTTGGCATGCAGTATTGAATTGTGTGCAACTGCGCTGGAATGAATGATCACCGAGGGGTAAATGGACATGCTAATAGGTTTGAATGAAGATGCAACTTCTGTACTCTAGGGTTTCAATTGTCTATAACATTCTAGCTTCTAGGGCTTAAAATTCTAGAGTGGCACTGTTGTGCCACGGCAGCTCTAGTCCTTCAGTGTAGATGCTCCCTATTCCAACAGGAGGGATTCTCCCATCAGGGTAGGTAATCCACCTCCCTGAGAGGCGGCAGCTAGCTCAACGGAAGCTAAGTTGACCTACTGCTGTCCACATGGGGATTTAGGTTGACTTTACACTCAGAAATGTGGATTTTTCACACCTGTGACCAACAGTTAAATTGACTTAATTTTCTAGTGTAGACCAGGCCTGAGTCATAATTTCTCTCATCTGTAAGAGATATTCATACAGTTGATTAAAACCTTATTCTGCACACAATATTTACTATACAGGCCACCTTTTTTTAATATGCCCTAATACTTCCATCCACCTGTCTGAAGCCCCCAGGGACTTACTTTCTGGGTTTATCTGGGGTGGGTGGGAGGAGGGGTTGGTTTGCTTGTGAGGGAGTTTAGGGCACAGATTTCAGTCTGTCCCACTAAATGAAATTCAATCTTGTGTAGGGGGCCAGCAGGCAACCTAAGTACCTCTTAGTCCTTATTTTGAGGGCTTATATGGGATTTAAGAGTCATACAGGCCTTGGGCTGCTCTTCTACACATCCAGTGCAAGCAAATACCACTTGTCTGTCCCCATACAGCTCCGCCAATTAATCATAATCCTGACTTTATCCTGGGGAGCCATAAGTGGAAGAGGAACGGAGTGGTGTCAGCCATTCAGCTGGCACAAACACCAAGCTGCATTTGCAGGCCAAGATAGCGAAGGATGGGTCAGAACAATGCTCTGCTTACTGCTCAGCTGAAGTGTACCTGCCTTGCCTAGTGCTTGCGGTTGGCTGTACTAGGGCCATGGTTCAGAAAAGCACTTGAGTGAGTGTTTAAATTTGCACTCAAGTCCCATGAGACTTCATTGATTTCAATAGGACTTCAGCACACTATTTTCCTGAATGGGGCCTGGATGGCTGCAAGAGGGAGAGTCCGGACATGGCTCCTGAACAACAGACTACACCCCTTGGTGTACAGCATGCTCTTAAATCCTTGGCAGGATCCTGCCTGGGTGGATGCACAAGGGGAAGCCTCCCAATGACTTCTTCTCCCTCAAACTCAGTCCATGCATCTGTGCAGCAGATGGGATTCAGCCCTTGAGCAAAGACTGGCATTTACAATAGGAGACAAAGGAAGACTAAGGTAAGATAACCACGTTAATTTTCACTTGCAACTGGGCCAAAATTTGAATCTAGTTCTCTTCATAACCGAAGGAAACTGAACTCACTCATTGTGAAACACCCTCTCCAAAGAATCACCATGAGTAAAAGGAGATTATTCTCAAGGTGATCTATTGGGACTACACTGTGTTATGTCAAACTTAAGAAAGGTTTGCCGGGCTGCATGATAAGCATATTTTTGTAATTTAACAAACAAATTAAAATTATGCCTATCCAAGGCTCTAGGTGCCCCAAAGCACAACAACAATACAATGCAAATCTCAACAGTATTTAATTATCAGCTCAACAGGAGCTCAGCCAGCTGCCTACAAAAACATTTTGGCTCCATCCTGACATGCCTGTAATTCATGCCGCAACTTTTAAAGAAAGAAAGACAGAACCCCAACACCCCCCCTCCCCGGCCACACACATACACAGCCTTCAATTACCTTCAAGGCTCCAGTCTTGCAAGAAGCGTAGTGCTGTGATGGTTATATTCAGTCCTATTTTCACTGTTTTGTAGAAACTTTGGTTTGATAGAACTGCATCTAAATCTTCTAAGGATGCTAAGGAACTGAAAGCAAAAGTGAAAAATCAAGCACTTGTCAAAGCATGGCAACATTGTGCGCGCTCTTTGGAGAGGGCAGCAGAAGGATTGTGAAGTAGAGCTGGATGAAACTTTTTAACAACTTTTTTGTCAAAAAATGGGGTTTCGTCGAATGAAGTTTCTAGTGAAATGTTTTGCTTGACAAAGTTTTCTAAAAAAAAGAATATTCTAGAAAACCCTGAAATGGATGAGTTTGGTGACATGTCTGGGGTGGATATCTGAGGGTTGTCCATTATCTTGCAAAACCTGCACAACACCTTCAAAAGACGAGCCTGAGCACCTAAATTCATAACTTTGCCAGACACTAAAATTCATGAGCTGACTAGAGAAAAACTTGTCTCTCTCACCAACAGAAGTTGGTTGAATAAAAGATATTACACCTCACCCACCTTTTGTCTCTAATATCCTGGGACCAACATGGCTACAATGACACTGCATATAACAAAATCATTTAGTTTATTTTCTAAATTTCTTCAAACAGACCAGCACTGTTGTGAAGTTAATATCATTGTAAATTTAATTTGATGATACATTTTAGAATCCACACCAATTTCATCTGACACTTCGATAGCTTCTTTTACCCCATGGCTGTTATGCAAATTAAAATCCAACAGTATTTTTTTTTTTAACTTGATCAGCTGTTGCTGTACTTTGCAAAAAAAATTAGCTTACCACAAGCAGTTCACCCATGCACATGCCAATGCGTAGAGACTGTGATGGGCCCTGCTCAGGCAGGCTACAAAGAATATAAACATTGAGCACCACCATGCCTGTCATTTATTCTAAATAAGTGAGACACAATATTTTCTTCTCAGTTGCAAACAAACAACGTACAAGTTTGGTGCTTTTTAACAAGGCAAAGGAAAGCCCTAAGTAGGAGTGGCAGAGTCAGTGCAGAGATTTTCAATTTCCCATTCTAAGCACATGTGGGGTGGGTCCCATGCATGCTGCAGATTCACAGAAATGACTAGAATATGCCGGACGGTGTCATACCTCAGTCGGTTCAATACTAGGGCGACTGGGTAAAATTCTACGGCCTGTGTTATACAGGAGGTCAAACAAGATGATCTAAAGGTCCCTTCTGACCTTACAATCTATGAATTGATCATTTTCCCAAATAAATTCCTGAAATTGCTACTTTGCATCAAGTTTCAGGTGCCCTCCAGCCTCCCTGCCTCACTTTGAGATCCTCTGTACTTTCCCCATAAAGGTAAATAGTGTGTTGCAACTACATCTCCCTCCTGGTGCTGCTGCCCTTAAAAAGAGAGGCAGATAGAGATTTCTCCTGCACACAGGATTTTTCTACACTGACAGTGCTGCAGCTGTGCCACCATAGTACATAGTGAAGATGTTACCTATGCTGATGGGAGAGCTTCTCCTGTTGGCATAGGTACTCCACCTCCCCAAGAGGCAGTAGCTATGTTGATGGGAGAAGCCATCCCATTGTCACGGTTCTGTCTACACCAGGGAAAATCCACATCTCTGAGCAACATAGTTATACCAATGTAAGTTCCTACTGTAGACCTAGCGTCTTGTTACGCTCTGATGCGTCCAGGATAGCAATCCCAAAATACAAGGAAATTGAAGCAAGACACACAGGTAGGTGGTCAGCCAAAACATGAAATAACCATGAACCAGTTAAGTTAGCAACCTTCTGAACAAGACATAAGAGCACAGCCTGAATTGCCACACACACCCAATGCTATGCACGCACGAGTGCACTCACACTCAGAGGCACTGGGACACTGAGTTCAGGGAGCAATAACCAGGAAACGAACAGGAACAGAGAGCAAGACGCAGGAAAGCAGCACACACACCTCCATGACCTGATCTATCAGCCTGGGAAGACCTACACAACTCAATCACAAACCAGAGCCACTACTGGACTTTTCTTCTAATTAACACGGATTATTTCTAGTAAACCTGGCCAGTTAAGGAGCCGTGGAGGGCATCTGTGGAAGGAAGCTTTCAGTTTTGTATGGAGTGGGTTGCTCAAAGCAACTTGGCACTGAAATGGGGCAGGTCTACACTTAAAATGCTGCATCGGCACAGCTGTGCCATTGTAATGCATAAGTGAAGATGCTCCTATGCAGATGGAAGAGGATTAAGCGGTGAAATAAAGTCACTTACCTGACACTGATTGCTATAGATTGCCAAGTTCCAGTTTAATTGAACTACATTATATTAAAGCACTTAAGAAATAAACTGGTTTTAAAATGATAGACATCCAAATGGATTAACATCAAATGGACTCAAAGACTTCAGTATTTCAGATCCTCCTTGGATTAATAAAAGTGATAATGATTTTACATTAATATATAACTCTCGATCCAGAAGAATCCCATCAAACTTGACAAAACTAACACCCTCATCCGCAAAGGGATCGTTTCAGTCACCACTCACATGCAGCAACCTCTCAAAGATTTTTCTGCTGAGATGCACCTGGAGGAAAGGTAGAGTTGTGAAAGGGTCTGGAGCAAAAGCAGGGACTGCAGAAAAAAAGGAAGAAAGAGTCCCAAGCTTTCCAATAGCACAGCCTATAGGTACAGGTATCTGCTAAGTAAGGCATAGGTATAAGTGTAATAAAACTATTACAAATTCAGAAGGTTTTTTGTGTGTATGTGTGTAGGGGTTCCCAACTGAATAATAATTCTGATCATATTGGGCCTGATCTTGGGACAAGAACCTACCACACCTCAGAGTTACTGGGCAATTCTTAAGTAATCAGTATAATTAATACAATCAATAGACCAGGTGACAATTGGGCCCAAGGACCTTTTTCTGGGCAAGTGTTGGCCTCACTCTGTTCCCATTGGAGTAATCTGTAAAGCTCCCGTTGACTTCAATGCAAGCAGAGGGAAGCCAACACTGACAATCCTGCTGTATATCTATATCTTGCTATGAATTCTCCTGCTATTGATCATGCAAGTGGGAAGTACAATGAGTTAGATAAAAGCATCAATCCATGGAAATAAAAGAAAGCACAAATAGGGAGAACAAATACATTACCCAGATTTTAGTACTTACTTTTTAATAGTCTGCAGAAACTGAGCTGTAGCACCTATCCCACCTTCTTTGTAAAGGCTGCTTGCCTGCAGCCATGGGAGTGAATGAAGAAAGTCCCAGAAATAGGGTTGGTTGTGGAGGCTTTCGACTACAGAAATCATCCCCTCAGTTTCATTCCAGTCCATCTTGATTTTTAAGAAAAATGTGTTAAATGTGACCCAATTATTTCATTGGGGGTGGGGTGGGAAAACAGCAACTGTCCTCTGCCTCCCCCCATACACAGGGATTTCTAACCATTTAAAACCCTTCTTGGGTGTGGCATTGTGCATTAATGAAATTCACCATAGGAATGAGAACCCTCGTTTTTCAACTCATGGTGGTTGTAACTCTGCTGCATGTGCATCTCTTGTGGGAAAACTGAGTTATGAAAAAACCTAACAAGCCCTTTCCTCTGCTTCTGCTCATGAGTGTACAGGCCACGCCACTGCTAGGAGATGGAGACTTTTTGAAATCTGAAAGATGATTAGCTTGACAATCACACAACAAATCTGTAGAATCTAGAGAATCATCACTGCACATCCGTGAGGGGTGAAGAGGTGTGCTATAATGAAGCCTCTATGTATGCCACCCCCACTTTACACCTCTTCAGGAAAGGCCTTTCATGCAAACAGACAAGAAATAGACTGAGGGGATGGACTCATTTCTGCTGAACTGACTGACTGGGGAGATCTATTTTGCTGGATCACACCTTCAGATGCTTCTGTAAAACAAACAAGCCATGCTAACCCCTAGCTTATGGGGTCATGTTGGTGAATTAGATGTAAAATCATGTTGGTGAGTACTTCAACAGGACTCTTTTGCATAAATACTCATCAACACGAATAAGGCTTGGAGTGGAAACTGGAGCCTTTGTATTTTTGTTTCTATTTTTTATTTTAAAAATAGTAAAACCTTCAAGGCCAAATTCAATGACACTGACATTTGTCTTTGTAAAATGGGGATGAACACAATTTTTGTTTTTATTTTCAATTCAGTACCAGGAAGAAAACTTTGCATTTCTGCAGCTTTTTTCAATCAAGGCTCTCGAGAGCAGTTTACAAATGGTACACTAAACGGCGTCCAATCCCAGGTTCCAAACTGGAGTTTGCAGCTAAACCGTGTAACCCTTGTCCTTCTTCACTCCATGTCCACGCCTCCCCGCTGCATCCTATCTAAAATTAGGGTGTAATCTCTTCTAGGCAGCAACAACCTCTTTCACTGTAATCAACAAACATACTTCACACAATAAAGGCTTTTAGCCACTAATAATGCAGATTGGATTCAAACCAGTGATGTAGCAATCTGTGACCCTCTACATTAGGTCCCTGCATCACTGTGCCCTCAGCAGCACTCCACTTTCTACAATATGCTTTACTAAAACTTGAAAAAGAAAATCTATCAATTATTGCTAAGTTTGAAATTGTAACTTTCCACACACAAAAAAAATTACTTACGGTTAAGAAAATGGAACTGTTGGTGGACCCTATAAAAATAAAAAGTTTTCCTTTTCAAAGAGCTGCGTTATTCTTCATGACAGAAGCATCACTACTAAATACAGTGAATGACCACTTAATAAAATGCATTTTGTTGAAAGGAAAAGACCATAAAACTAGCAGTGCACCAAAGAACTGGTGATCTGATCATCTTTTGTACTTCCTAATATTTCCAGGTACCATTACATAGCCAATTTTAAAAAAAATTACTTACCAGGGATGATTTTCACTGGTAAGGCAAAATTATCTTGTAAACTGTAGGAGAGTAATATGGTCCCAGGCACTACTGACCACTCTATTCTGCTTAGACAGGGTTACCAAAAGAGTGCTGGGTGTTCTACCCAATATAAAAGGTAGAATGTCATCTTATTTCAGAGGAAAGGCAGCAGAGTGGGGGTAGTGACGCGTGCTGAAATGCAGATGAGTGGGAGTAATGGAGGGTGCTTCTGGTAGATCTGACAGGACAACTACTCTGCACGGTTGCTTTGTGTGTACAGGAGGGGTGCATTGGAAGTCATTACTGCTTCTTCAGAGCAAGACAGACAGGCCCTCTCTCCCCAGTATGCAACCCCTTTCTAAGCTCCCCATAGACTGGTGTGGTTCTGTACCGTCCCTTACTCACGCCAGTGGCTGAATGTTTCGGTACGTGCACAGGCTGTAGCATAGGCACTAGGGGAGACGGGGCTAGGTCAAGTCACTCCCATGTGCACACCATGCCTCTGCACACCTGGTGGGCCAGAAGGGTGCTCTTGAAAACATGCCTGACAGGGTAACCAGATGATCGTATTACTAACCCTGGTCCTTGTCCTGTTATTAGCAATAAGTAAGGCCTGGAGTCTCCAGGAATTAAAGATTATGTCATGTGATGAAATCTCCAGGAATACGTCCAACCAAAATTGGCAACCCTACACAGAGCTGTAGGAGAGAGATCTTTAATGAGCAGACTGGGTGGCCAGTGTTCCACGCTGCAAGACCTGTGTTTGTCCAGTAGTAGCCAGGCCACAAAGTCTGTGCCTTTGTGCCAGATGTAATCCCAAACTAGGTCTCCTCCTGAAACCTGACCTTCTTTTTCCAGTCCCACTCATTATATTCCTCCCCAACCACTTCTCTGCTATTTATCTCCCACAATCATTTTGCCATGTCTAATATTTAGATTGTAAATTTATGGGGGCAGGCATCCATGTCTCTGTAGAACACAGCTAGCACAATTCTGGGCTCCATAAAATAACAAAGCAAACCCCCAACAATCATTATGATAACGACAATAATTATAGATCAACTTCTTAGCTAAAACAATGATTTTTTAATGATAAAAGGAAGCATTGTCTTTTTCAGTGGCTTTCACTCAGTGCCAGGTAAGCACATCAGCCAATTACTAAAAGAGGACGACTTACCTGCGAACTTTGATTCTTCCTCCCACAGCTTTTGTAAAGCAATAGCTTTCTCAGAGGTCTCTGAAATCCCCTTTGCAAGGTCTTGTATCTCTTTCAGGAATGTCAGGTCAGTTCCCATCATGCTGTCCTGACCACCTTGGAAACTGGAAGCGCTTTCCATGAAAGGGGAAAAGGGAAGGTCATTTCAAAATAGAAACTGGAAAAAGCAGCTGCAAGTTCCTCTCTATCAGCTTTGAGCATCATTTTGCATTTTTGGGATGAGTTTTTAATGTTCCCCATTTACCCAATTTTTATTTGTCAGCTCATTACAGTTGCCTTGAGTTGTGCAAAAATCCCACAATACTGTGGGTAGCAGGACAACGAGAGCTGCCCTACTGGAACAGCTAGTCTGATGTCTTGACTCTGACAATGGTCAATGCAGACTCTTCCAAATAAGTCTAAATGAATTAAAATGCACCTAGATGTGAGAAAGGATTTCTTCCTGAACTTGATTGATGGTTAGTTTTTGACTTGAAGACTGAGGATTAACAGGATAAAATACCAGAGACTATCTAGCACAGTAGTCCCCAAACTGTGGGACATGGAAGAACATTCCAGGGGTCAGTGGTGGGGTCCGGCCAACTCCTGTGGGAGGCAGGCAGGGAGCATGACCCAGCCCAGCTCCATCCCAGCTACAGCTCCACTCTGCCTTCTGCTCTGCCCCCAGCCTAGCTCTACCTTTATTTCCTCTCTCTGCCCTCATGCGCCTCTAGCCCCAGCTTCTCCCCCAGCTTCACCTTCAGCTCAAACTCCTCTGCTGAGCCAACTGTGCAGTAATTGAAAGGGGATGGGCAGATTTCATTACTGGTAATCGGGGGGGGGGGCATGACAGGAAAAGGTTCTAGCCGAAACTACAGTTGCTATTCAATACATGAGTAGGGTTGCCAGGCATCCAGTTTTTGGCTGGAATGCCCAGTCGAAAAGGGATCCTGTCGGCTCTGGTTGGCACCACCGACTGGGCTGTTAAAAGTCCAGTCAGCGCGCGCAGCAAGGGCTCGGGGCTAAGGCAGGCTCCCTGAAACAACAACCGGCCAAAAGTGGTGCCTTAGGCACTGAATCCGTTGGTGCGCCGGGGCTGGAGCACCCACGGGGAAAATTTGGTGGGTGCAGAGCACCCACCAGCAGCTTCCCGCCCAGCCCCAGCTCACCTCCGCTCTGCCTCCGCCTCCTCCCTGTCCCCTGAACGTGCTGCCCCACTCTGCTTCTCCGCCCCCTCTCCCGGCTTCTGGCAAATCAGCTGTTCGCATGGGAAGCCAGGGCGGGCTGAGAAGCAAGTAGCGGCTTCACCCTCAGGCCCAGGAAGACGGAGGTGAACTGGGGCGGGGGGGGGAGGGGCACGAAGAGGGCTGCCCGCACCGCAGCAGGTAACCCGAGGGGGGGCACGCAGGGGAACCGCTCCCTGGGCCTGAGTGCAAAGCCGCCGCCTGCTTCTCAGCCCTCTCTGGCTTCCCACGCAAACAGCCGATTCGCGGGAAGCCGGGGGTGATGGGGCGGTGCGTTCAGGGGAGGAGGTGGAGGCGGAGGCAAGGTGAGCTGGGGCCGGGTGGGGAGCTGACGGTGGGTGCTCTGCACCCACCAAATTTTCCCCGTGGGTGCTCCAGCCCCGGAGTAGCCCCGGAATCGGTTGCTACCCCACTAGCTTTGCTACCCCGCCCCTAGGAGACAGAGGGACCTGCTGGATGCTTCCCGGGAGCCACCCCAGGTAAGCCCTGCTGGGACTCCCCACCTCACTCCCCGGCAGGTCCCTCTGGCTCTTAGGGGTGGGGCAGGCACCCCCTATGGTGGCCCACGAGACCCTCCTGCCCGGTTCCAGGGGCAGTCAGGGGACAGGGGAGGGGAGTGGATGGGGCTGGGGCGGGGCGTCAAGGAACGCGGAGGGTTGGATAGGGCAGGAGTCCCGGGGGGTGGGGGTGGGCCACGACTCCCTCGTGGGGTGAGAAGGGAACTGGTTGTTAAGATTTTGGCAGCTCATCACCGAACGTATGGGTATAAATTCTGACATACACAAAATTTGAGTCTTTCCGGAATGGAACGATTGCGTAAGGCTTTCCGGAATGGAACAATGGTGTAAGTCGGGAACATCTGTATTAGTTGTCAGATGAAAACAAAGAATATAGCCCATATTTCTCTCTTCATTTTCTTTACACAACAAAATTTCCAAGAATGACCCTGGACACAACTCAGTAACAGTTGTGTTAGTCTGTATTTGCAAAAAGAAAAGGAGTACTTGTGGCACCTTAGAGACTAACCAATTTATTTGAGCATGAGCTTTCGTGAGCTACAGCTCACTTCCTCGGATGCATACCGTGGAAACTGCAGAAGACATTATATACACAGAGACCATGAAACAATACCTCCTCCCGCTACAGCTCACTTCCTCGGATGCATACTGTGGAAACTGCAGAAGGCATTATATACACAGAGACCATGAAACAATACCTCCTGAGGTATACAGGTCTCTGTGTATATAATGCCTTCTGCAGTTTCCACAGTATGCATCCGAGGAGGTGAGCTGTAGCTCACGGAAGCTCATGCTCAAATAAATTGGTTAGTCTCTAAGGTGCCACAAGTCCTCCTTTTCTTTTTCCTGGACACAACAAACCTCACAAAAGAAAAATTCTAATTAATACATTTTCTAGATTTCTAATGGGCCCCATGAACAGAGTTCTGGTCTGGCTGTCAACTTCCCCTGACCTTTAAGCAGGCATTTGGTTCTGGGAGTTCAGGCCTCAGTCCTACATTGAACTCTACTGGCAGACCCCTAGGCCCACATGGAACCCCACTGACTTCAGTGGGGCTGTGCAGGAATGAGCCCATGAGGAACTCATTGCAGGACTGATCATTCAGGCTTACCTCGGATTTTGGTCATTTAGCTGCTCATATACCTGAAGTGTTTTTCATATCAGGAATATTTTAAATGTGGATTTGGGGGGCTTTTAAAAATTAAGCAAATATATCGTTCAGAGGAGTTACAGTGGTCAGGCCCGGGGTCCAGCTAGTCAGGTGTCCTGTCTCCAACAGCACCAGATGCTTCAGAGGAAGGTTCAAGTCACCTCAGACGAGGCAGATATATGATAATCTGCCTCCCTCACCATGTCTCCTCCAAATCCCTTTTATGGGGTTTGGTTCTAGTTAAGATACAAGTCTTCTCAGGGAGAGGGAACTTTATGTTATTTTATTTAGATGGAGAAAAGGCACATATCCAAAACTCTAAATAAAAATACAACCCCAAACCTACCTAGATTAGCCCCAAACCACAGTGTATATCAGCCAAATAACTGGAATTAAAATCTCCCTCCCTCCCTGAACTTCCATTCAGCTGATCAACAGCTTCTTATTGGCCACTGTGCTCACTGACCACAAGCCCAATAAACAGAGGAGCCTCTCATCATAACTTTGAGACCAAGAGAAGCAGTGAGGTGGGGAGCAGTTATGGAAAGCAGCAGGCTGCCAGCCCTTTTTCTTTCCATCCAAGGGATTAGTAGCTTTAGTGCCTCTGCAGATCACAACTACAGCAGTACTATCCAGGAAGGGAGATTGCTGGTTAGATAGGCAGAGCACAAACCATTTAAAGTCTGGTTTATAACACTTCAAACTTCACTTGGAATTAACTGGCAGCCAGTGCAGACCCCTGGGTACCACCATAAAATGCTCTCAGTCTGCAACGCTGCTTGATAAGCAGTCGGAGAGTTGAATTCTGTACTATTTTACTGAGAGTTTGAATGGTCTTAAGGTAAAACCACATCTAGAGAACACCAGAGGCATGGGTAACTGTAACAAAGCAAGCTCAGATGGGGGGAAAAAAATCTTAACCACAGTTCTACCTGAGCATGCAGGAACAGACAATCTGCTGTGACATTCAAATTATAAACTCAAGCAAAAAACACCCAAAGCCCTCCCTCAGTCAATGAGACCAATATAATCACTTCCAGTTGTTTTGTTTGGCTTAACCCTCATCCAGCAAGCTCCCATGCAAACCTGATACTCGGTGCTTAATTTGTAATGAAAGAGGTGCCTGGGCTCAGGCAATTTTTTAATTCATAACTGATGCAGCAAGCCCAGAAGTGCCAGAGCTATGAGCTTCCAAGCCTAGAGTTGCCAGAGCTCAGCCCTGGCACAAATTAAGCACTGCTCATGCTCAACCAGATGGGTAAAATACTCAGCCAAGGCAGACAGATCATACCGCCTCACTACTGCCATCAAAGGTCAAAGGGCAAGCCAACTGCTTTCCTGCGCAAATTTTGGAAGTCTTCCTGCAGCCACCCCCCCCATACTTCTCAGTTTGTATAGGGCTACACACAATCAGTATCTGCCCCAGCAAAGAGAGCAGTAGGAATTGCTAGATAAGGTTCTGATCTTGATTTTAGAAAAACTGCCATACTTGAGACCTATTGGTCATTTTGGGAGATCTGGGCCTGAATTAATTTCTTCCATGGTGCAAAGCCCATTGCAGGAGGGGAGGCAATAAGGATGTAGGAGGCCTTCTAACCCTATGGCTCTGGTTAAAGTAGTCCTGAGGGCTGCTGCCCTAACTTGCACCTCTCCTGCAATGGCCACTGTGGGCAATTACAGCCCTGCACAGTAGCTAAGTCATTAGGCAAGCCCCAGTCACACCCCCACCTATCTCTAGAACAACTGCACCGGCTACTCAGGCTGGGGAGGTATTTGCTGAAGGCTCCTTGTAGTGGCTTTATGGCTGCTTGGAACGGAATTCCTTCCCCAAGCACACACACTGTTTGCCACTGACCCTACCTGCAACGATCTGCTTCTCTGAAATTACAGAACCAGAAGATTTTGAAAGGCTGTGAATTTAAAAATCAACAGGCCATTCTCAAACTATAGAATTATCAGACTGGAAAAAGTGTGGTAATTGGAGATTGCTTGTTTGAGCAAAACAGTTAATTGGAGCTTGTGTCCTAGTTTTAATTGTGACAGTCACGCATCACAATCTGAGTTACAGTTGACTGTAAATGTGAGAAAGGACTTCGGTAAACGTTTGGAGGAACTACTTAATTAGCAGCTATTTTGAATAGTTATTTAATCTGTACTTTGCATTTGGGTCTGAATATAAGTGAAAATATTTTCCCCAAAACTGAATCAAATCAGAATATGCCAAATATAGACAAAAAATATCTGATAGGTTTATTAGAAGCATTCTGTGAGGCATATTCTACCAGGGACCATTACACCAACCCCCACTGTAAAATTCTTTCTAGGTAAGGAAGGCCCCATTCCCACAATCCTTAGATATTCTACTGACTGGTAGAAAATGAAATCATCATAAAACTTCCACTAGGCTCTTAACTACTTAACTAAATTTCACTTTCATGCAAGCTTGCCTGATTTCAACAATTCCTGTTGGCGACTCATTATATAGTCTGCTTCAAATCTGAATGGATTACAGATAGAAAAGTTGGATTCTTTTTATAGTACTTTAATAAGAGACTCAGTTTTTCAGCTGGGGCTGTGCTTGAGTGATTAACATCTGAAGTTTTCATTTTGAAAATGGACCCATGAAAGTTGAAACAATACCTACCAACCCCTAAAAGCTACAGACATGGTCAATGGGAGGAGGAAAATAAGAACTCTTTAATTGCACTAAGAAACTTCTGGAGGAATGGAGTGAAAGATGGTCAATATTTTGCTGAAATATAGAGGCAAACTCACAGAGAGAACAAATTGACTCTGAAAAACAGATATATAAAAAGGTGATTGTAGAGTTCTAGGTTTGTCTCTGGGGAATTTTCAGAGTAAAGCTCTGATCCTGAAAACACTCAACTACATGCTTACCTTTAAGGATGTTAGGAGTTTCACTGACTTCTGTGAACCCATGAATCTAAATTTAAGTATGTGCATAAGCATTTGCAAGATTAGGGCAGAAAAACAGCCAGATTACAAGTAAAACTTCTCCCTCTAAACAGCAGCCTTGAGAACTCACTCTTGGCTCTGAGTAGCAAATTAGATTCTTGCACCTGCCCACCACTAACTAATGGTCTAGCAGCACAAATTATGCCTTTACTTGCACCTGTGCAAACCCAATGTCTTCCAATGATGCCTCAGGAACACCTGTGCAACTTCGCTTTCTTCAGTGTGTTTGTGAAGAATAGAAACAAGGCACAGTTTTTTAATAGTGAGGGTAATTAACCATTAACACAACCTCCAAGGGGTTGTGGTGGATTCTCCATCACTGGCAATTTTTGAAACAGGATTGGATGTTTTTCTAAAAGAGATGCTATAGTTTAAACAGTAATTAATTCAGAGAAGCCTCATAGCCTGTGTTATGCAGGAAGTCAAGAGTAGATAATCACAGTGGTGCTTTCTAGTTTTATAATCTATAAAAACAATTAAAATTTAGTAAACAATCCTGTTATTTTTAGTTCCCTCTCTTAGATGTGTTGGTTCTGCAGGGCTAACAGCACTAAATACAACAACATTTATTTTAGTTCCTAAGATCAGCCTTTTAATATACAGCTGATTGCACACTCATCACAGTGGAAGATCCATTCCATACATACAGCATATTGTATCTGTACTATGTTCCCATTAAAACAAATTAATATATAGAGTAGCACGCAGAACTAGCCACTGAAAGTAATACACACACACACAGAGTTCTCAATTTTCTGTGAAAGTGGTGGCAACACACTTTTGGAATCATTTGTCCCCAGATCTGTCACTCTTGCGTCTTTGAGATAGAGCATGCAAATTATTCAGATTTGTTTTAAATGTGTGGCACCCCTAGAATACAAATGCTTAGCCAGGCTCCCATGAAGATCACGTGTTGTTAATATGCCACTTAGATGCCATGAGAGTGACTTTGGGCATGCCTTCTGACCTTTAAATTAGGGCTGTCGATTAATCGGAGTTAAATCACGAGATTAACTCAAAAAATTAATTGCAATTAATCGCAGTTTTAATGGCACTGTTAAAATGATAGAATACCAACTGAAATTTATTAAATATTTGGATGTTTTTCTACATTTTCATATATATCTTATATTCTGTGTTGTAACTGATATCAACATGTATAGTTTGATTACAAATATTTGCACTGTAAAAATGATAAGCAGAAGAAATAGTATTTTTAGTTCACCTCATACAAGTACTGTAATATAACCTCTTTGTCCTGAAATTGCAATTTACAAATGTAGATTTTTTTTTGTTACATAACTGCACTCAAAAACAAAACAATGTAAAACTTCGGAGGCTACAAGTCCACTCAGTCCTACTTCTTGTTCAGCCAATCCCTAAAACAAACACGTTTGTTTACATTTACAGGAGATAATGCTGCCCTCTTCTTATTTACAATGTCACCTGAAAGTGAGAACAGGCATTTGCATAGCACTTTTGTAGCCAGCACTGCAAGGTATTTACATGCCAGATATGCTAAACTTTCGTATGCTCCTTCATGCTTCGGCCACCATTCCAGAGGACATGTTTCCATGCTGATGCCGCTCGTTAAAAAAATAATGAGTTAATTAAATTTGTGACTGAACTCCTTGAAGGAGAATTGTACGCTCCCTGCTCTGTTTTACCCTCATTCTGCCATATATTTCATGTTACAGCAATCTCAGATGATGAGCCAGCACATGTTGTTCATTTTAAGAACACTTTCACTGCAGATTTGACAAAACAAAAAGAAGGTACCAATGTGAGATTTGTAAAGATAGCTCCAGCACTTGACCCAAGATTTAAGAATCTAAAGTGCCTTCCAAAATTTGAGAGGGACGAGGTGTGGAGCATGCTTTCAAAAGTTTTAAAGGAGCAACACTCCGATGCAGAATCTAAAGAACCTGAACCACCAAAAAAGAAAATCAACCTTCTGCTGGTGGCATCTGACTCAGATAATGAAAATGAACATGCATCACTCCGCACTGCTTTGGATGGTTTTCAGGTAGAACCTGTCATCAACATGGGCACATGTCCCCTGGAATGGTGGTTGAAGCATACACATCTGGCATGTAAATATCTTGCAATGCCAGCTACAACAGTGCCATGAGAACGCCTGTTCTCACTTTCAGGTGACATTGTAAACAAGAAGCGGGCAGCATTATCTTCTGCAAATGTAAACAAACTTTTTTGTCTGAGTGATTGGCTGAACAACCAGGACTGAGTGGACTTGCAAGCTCTAAAATGTTACATGGTTTTATTTTTGAATGCAGTATTTGTGTACATATTATATATTTGTAAGTTCAACTTTCATGATAAAGAGATTGCATTACAGTACTTGTTTTAGGTGAATTGAAAAATACTATTTCTTTTGTCTTTTTACAGTGCAAACCCTTGTAATCAAAAGTAAGTATAAAGTGAGCACTGTACACTTAGTATTCTGTGTTGTAATTGAAATCAGTATATTTGAAAATGTAGAAAACATCCAAAAATATTTAAATACATGGTATTCTATTATTGTTGAACAGTGTGATTAATCCCCTGCTTAAATTGTCCTTTTTAGTTAAAAAAGCATATCTTGAGCATAAGCACCAGCAAATTGAGGAATAATTGGGCCATGAGATCTAACGAGGAACTTCTATATAACTTTTATGCCAGCACTTGGAACCTAGAGGCTGTTGACAGCCAGCATAACTCAGAGAAGCCCTCAGGTTGATCTAATTTATACTGGTGGACTGGTCTGGAACAGACTGTTTTCAGGATGAACTTTATGCCAACTTTTCACACTTTCTATCCTGAGTAGGCTGTGTGCTTCATGCTTCTCAGCCATAAATCTAGCATCTATATATCTATAGATAGATATTACTTCTAAATCAACTTGATGAAATCCTTGGAATATCCCTTCAGATTCCTCACTAGATCTCTGGAATGAAAGAAACTCTGCCTCCAGGAAATATTTTCCTGTTTCTACATTAAGCTGAGATGTGACTTTGAGACTACAGTCAGAGCTGTGCAAATACTCATGCAGTGCAGACAATCAAGACAGTTTACAGTTAGGTACTTCACTATATGAGTGTCATGTTTTAATATCGGGGAGCTTCCAACCACCTCAGACAGAACAGAAAAAAAACTTGATTTTTTTTTAAATACAAAGTCAGTGTCAAGGCATAATGCCTTGTTATTTTAGCACTGATTTGTGCGGTAGAGAAATAAAATAAACTAATTTCAGGGCTCCATTTTGTACATTCTACAATATAGCGTGAGGAAAATTACCAGTCTGGGATAGCTTTTCAGTTTAAACAACTTACAGGGACTCACATATAAAGTAACTGGAATGTGATTTACTCCAAAAACTGTAGCATGTAACATAAAAGGGACAGAAAGGTTGACATATTACTGTGACATTGAAAGCTTTACACTTGACCCCTGCTAAAGTCCACATTATCTTTAAAATTAAGCTTTTCACTCTGAAGGCCTATAAAGGAGCAATCTCATTCTACTTGGCAGATTTTTTTTTATTTTATTTATTTATTTATTTGCTATATATTCACAGCCAATCACTGTGTTCTGGCTGAGTGACCTGGTTATCCAGTTTGCCCTGAATATAACTCTGACAAAAAGGCTATTTGCAACTAGGCCCATCATCTACAGAGCACCCTGCTCACTTACATTCATAATTCTCAGTCTGTGGCAGTATATTGAAGTAAATTAATGATTTACATGTTTGCTACTATGTACTATTATTATTACCAAACAGGAAAGCTTTTTAAGTTCAGTTCTTTTGTGGCTGTTTATTACCTATCATTTATTTGTATTGCAATAGTATCTAGGAGCTTTACTCCTGGACCAGAACCCCATCATCCTGGGTGCTGTCCAAACACAGAACAAAAAAAAGCTCCAAAGAGCTTAAAATCTAAGTGTACTCTTGGGTTTTCTCTCCTCTGTTTGACTTTGCCCTCCATTGATTTTCTTCTTATCTGTCTGACCACTCCTTTAGCTCCTCCTATTTCCTGCCTCAGCTCTCTGTTCTTGTCCCTCAAGATGCTGTCCTTGATTCCCACTCTCTTCCCTCTGCACCCCATAACTGGGAAACCTCAGACACTCCCGAACTATCCAAAATACAAATGTGCAAATATAGTATTATCTTCCATGCACTGCCCCACATCATGTACTGACAGAACTTCTAACCAGGATAAATTATTATCTGTCTTGTGTGAGTGCATGGGGGGCTGGCGACAGCACAAGAAGTCTCCCCACCTTCTCCCCTGACTTTTTTAGACAGATTAAAATAGCAGCCTCTGTGAGAAGCAACGGCTAGGTCCTTGCTATCTCTGGGGAGCAAAAACACCCTGAAAAATGTAAGGAGCGGTCAGAAGGAGCTCTGCCCCGCCCTCACACAGCACACTGGGGGAAGCAATCTAGCCCACAGTAATTAAATTCCTGCAACTCCTAGCTACTAGACAATAATGACCCTTCTTATAGGAAAAGACACATTAGTCAGAAATACTGATAAATTGGTGCATCTTACCGGAAACTGTGATGTTTCTGAGATGTATAACTGCTGTTTTTGCACCTTGAGCCAACATTACAGAAGAGACTCTGAACAAAAGGATAAAGGCCCCGACTTGGCAAATCCCGGGCTTCCAAATAACCTAAAAAGCAACAGCAGACAAAATTACATCAGTGAGACTAAGGCTATAAAGCTTTAGTAGTAATACTGCTCCCTCACCCCTAAAACTTGTTGGAAAAATTACATTGCAACACAGAACCTTTTGTGAAGACAGGCTCATTTCACTGGTGTTGTGGAGGAAACCTTTGCCAGATTTCCTGCCAGCTCATCTGCTCAGGTCCTTGGCAGTCTAGCCTTCCAAGGTATATGGCTCCAGGGCAGCCCGCCATGCAGACTGCCCCAGGGCTAGGGACCCTAGGTGTTTGAGGGTCCATGGCTGTGGGGAAGCCAGTAGTGTGGACTACCCCAAAAATGGGAACCCAGGGCTTTCAAGGGCCATGGCCTTGGAGCAGCCTGCCAAGTGGCCTGCCCTGGAGCCAGAACTCCATTTCCTTTCTCAGAAATTTTTTTTTAAAATGGTGGGTTTGTTCCTAATTGGAACAAAACCAAATTTTGAAATATCAAAATCATCCATGAAATGGAATTCCCTTTCTCCACACAGCTCTACGTACCACAACACTTTGCAAGTAATGCAGCTATCCCAATCTCTTGATAAAAACTTTATACTGCACCACCATGCATTCCATTTATAAATGATTCACTCAGCACTGAAACGTAGGCACGTCTGGGGTTCAGTATGACAACAGTTTAACAGCACAGAGCAACACAGTTCAACAGTGTTATACAAACTTTTGAAAGCTGAGCTCCCCTTTAGGAAAATGAAACCAGTCACTCTTCTGCAACCTCACTGTGTGTTTGATTTTGGCCTACCCAAAATGACTGGCTTTCTAGAGTAGACTGTGCAAGTCTTCCTAATAAAATATGTCCTTGCCTTCCTTCCATGATTTAATGAGCAGTGAAATAATTAACAATGTTGACATTTAATGTATCATCACTGGCATTTGAGCTACCACTCATTGAAATGAATGGGGCAGTTTGCACTTCAGAGCTATTGTTTCAGACTTTCTGCAAACTCAGGCAGACACTGCTGCACTAGTTACACTTTGGTTACACATATTTTGAAGGGTTTCAGAGTAGCAGCCGTGTTAGTCTGTATTCGCAAAAAGAAAAGGAGTACTTGTGGCATCTTAGAGACTAACCAATTTATTTGAGCATAAGCTTTCTGCATCCGATGAAGTGAGCTGTAGCTCAAGAAAGCTTATGCTCAAATAAATTGGTTAGTCTCTAAGATGCCACAAGTCCTCCTTATGTTTTGAAGGGTGTTTTTTCTTTGTTTGTTTTTCAATAAAGCCGAGACTGTAGTGAATAACTGAGAAACCTGTCCATTCCTCCATTGTAAGCCCCCAGTGAGAGCCACAGCTATGTAGGAACCTTTGGGCAGGAAATGGAGACTATTTCATGCAACTGAATTGCTGGAGAAATAGCTACAATGAGTTACCCAAGCTGAATTAGGCCTGGACATAACACTCCTATTGAATGGTTTCAGAGTAACAGCCGTGTTAGTCTGTATTCGCAAAAAGAAAAGGAGGACTTGTGGCACCTTAGAGACTAACCAATTTATTAGAGCATAAGCTTTCGTGAGCTACAGTTTCCACGATATGCATCTGAGGAAGTGAGCTGTAGCTCACGAAAGCTTATGCTCTAATAAATTGGTTAGTCTCTAAGGTGCCACAAGTCCTCCTTTTCTTTTTACTCCTATTGAATGTTCACAACAGAAGTGGAAGAACTGGAGAAACAGTGTATTCAAGTATTCCATACTACCTAAAAAACCCAAGCTAGTTTTGTTGGAACTGAAATATCATTATTTTTGAGACATATATCACTAGAAATTGCACTACCAGTTAAACAACATAGAGATGTCCTTGCATAGCGCCCCGGAAAGAGTATTAGCCTGCTTCATAAAAACATACGGTCTAGTTCTAGTTCTGTATGACCAACGCCATTTTGAAAACAACCCATCTTAAATAAGTTTGACAGTTTCTAAATTTTACTGAGACCGTAATATTGGCCCTGATCCTGCAAGCTTATCCAAAGTAGCTTGCAGAATTGGGACCACACTCTGTAGACAACAGAACAAAATTCTGCCTTCAGCTACGCTAGTGAAAATTCAGTTACTCTGTTAAATTCAGTGGGGCATTACCATTGATTTCCAAAAGTGTAACTGACAGCAAAATTTGGTCCACAAAGATCTCTTCCCAAAAGAAATAGTTGTGTTCTCTTTTATACATACAAACATATCAGTTCTCACAAGCAAAGCAGAGAAGGTGTAGGATCAAGAAGACCTTTCCATTCATGGTCATTATAAGATCCCGAGGCACTTTTCACAAAATTGTCCCAGCAACATGCCAACTTGTGTAATTATGTTCAGTTTTCTTAAATGCCCCCATAGTTTGGAGAAGATATTCTTCACTTCCTATCTCCTTATTAATAGAACTGAGTGCTAGGTTCTTTAGAGACATGTAGGAACTGATCCTTGTATATACACTGCCACACACTGAAATGTACGTATTCAAATTATAAATGCAACGATCAAAGTTAAAACTGATTGAACATGCACCATGGGTCTCAGTCATCTCCCAAGAATGAATCATTACTAACAGTATCAGTTTCTGACTGGAGAATTGTGACAACAAAGTTACTGGTAAAAGTCACTATTCCAACTGATAGGACTATGTTCCATTCAACAGAATGATGAATTAGACAGAGAGAGTGGGTGTTATACTGACACTAGATAAACACCTAGAGTCCAGACACGTCATGATGCCGCATTTGCAGTACTGTTTCAGACACCAGTCTTAATTAACACCACTTAATCTAAAGGTTTGTTAATTAGCTCATAGCTGTGTGTGTTTAATTTCTAAGCAAGCATAAAGAAAGAGATCCATGGTTTCTGGTCTCATAAGCCTTTTACAAGGAAATAGGTTTTACATGTCAGTCTTAAATACAGGATCATTTAAGCTCCCATATAATGGTGTGACTGATTTTCATTGTTTCTTTTGTTGTATCTTCTATGCCAGGGATCGGCAACCTTTGGCACGTGGCCCATCAGGGAAATCTGCTGATGGGCCGGGCCAGTTTGTTTACGTGCAGCACCCGCAGGTTTGGCCGATCACAGCTCCCACCACCGCGGTTCGCTGTTCCAGGCCAATGGGGGCTGCGGGAAGTGGCACAGGTTGCTGATCCCTGTTCTATTTCTTGTTTTAAATGACATTGCATTACATCATTCTTCTAGGAAGTTGAGAATGTGTGGGTTGAACCCAAGATGCCATTTCCAGACAGGTTATAAAATACAGACCATGCCCGAATCCTATAGAACTGCAGCAACTAAATAAAACATAGCACAGTAACATCTACCACACTGTTTTAGGTAAGATAATGCTTGGAAAGGGTGAAGCAGAAAGAACTATAGATTGCAGGGGGACTCAATATTATAATATTATAGGACACAAAAGACAAAACCAATTTAAGGCCTGATCCAAATCCCAATGAAGTCAATGGGCTTTGATTCAGGCCCTCAGGTTTAACCTGCTGATATTTCCTTATTATGAAGCCCTCTTTAGAATATAGTCTACAGATGTGCAAAACATGAAGGTTAAACATGAAACATACAGTTTTCCTTGTGTTTTGAAGGTTGTTGGATGCGAATTGCAGCCAGAATAAGGAACAGTATGCATGGCCAGAGTACTTCAGAGAGAGACAGCACCTGAAAAGTAAACCCAAAACGATAATATCAGCATTGTAGAAATTGAACCGCATCATACAAATATATATTATTACACGGACAAGCAAATGAATATACCAGTATAAATGCCATAAAAAAGAAACTATTAAACCAGATCCTGTTTTGTTTGAAACTTACTTCTAAGTAGAAACACATCTATCTTTATGGAGCAAAGAACACTGATTTCAGAGCATGAGAGTAAAGGCCATTGTCTTGTTATTTACAGTATTTTCATGAATCTTTTCTTCTACATCTATATAAAATAACTAATCGAATGAAACAGGCACGCTGTTCTCCAAAATCTAGAAAACTAGTTTAGGACAGAGTGAAAGCAAGTCATCTTCATGCCTCAGTTGCTCCAGCTGCAAAATCGGATGATATCAGCCAGCCAGCTTTGTAAGGAGTAGTAGGATCCTCATATGCAAGCTTTTCAGTAACAAAGCAGTATTTCAGAAGCAGTTAAATAGGGCAGAGTCACAAAAATGTTAAATCAGAAAAATAAAAGAATTACAGAACATGAAAGTCTGACAAGATCATTACATTGAAGCTGTGGATTTCTGAGGCTACTAACTCTAGTAGCTTAAATGCTAGATACAGTACTTACATCATCTGTCCATATCAGGGAAGCTATTCCAAAAGATAAAATTGTTACAAAGACAACCTAATAAAAAGAAAGAGTGGGTGGTCTTTGATTCCTGGAGCAAGCCTGGATTCTGAAAGCGAATCCAGCCATTCCTACACTAAAATAAGCCTAGCCACACCGGAAACAAGATTGATCTACAATGACAGGAGGAAAAGAAGTGCTTTAGGACACCTCTGACTGCCATCATCCTCTTTCATGCTATACTGTCAGGCATACAAATATAGATCAGAAGTACACTTTCTCTGATAAACCCCCAAATATCTAAGTTATACAGCTGGTCAAAGGGGGAGTGGGTTACATTTTTGTTTTCAAATTTTCTCCTTCTTTGAGATTTTAAAATTTTAAAAATGTCAACCAACTCTAATAAATAATCTACTAAGCTAAGATTGAAGACACTGAACAGTGAGCTATTGTAAACCTAAGCAGCTCACCTGCTTATTTTAAGATTTAAAATACTCATAGAAGCTGATTAACTCAAAGCATATACAGTTTCATCTACTACAAAGTCTTTAACCAACAGCGATTGAAAATCAAAATATTTAGTTTTTAATTTATATACTCTACTCAGCACACAAGAGGTCCCAAACAGTTTTGTGGAAATAAATGAGATAGGGGATCACTGAATTGTGTTAGAGATCTCTCTTCAGTTATATCTACTGGACAACTATGGAACACCTGAAATCCTTAGCTATGACAATAGGCAGAGCTGGTATTACTGCCTATATTTAAGGTTGTCTGACGTTTTCTATTAAAATATGCTATTTTCAGTTGCTTATAACTTTGCAAAACTTTAACTGCTTGGTCTGAGATTTCCTATGTTGGGTGTCTGTTTCAGGCTGAATTATTCTGGAAAGTTTCAGCGAAAGCAGTTCAGCCACTTCTAAGAACAATGTTCTTTTGCCCATGTTAAAAAATCCTTTTCTTTCAGAGGTGATAGCTCTCCCATGTTTTGGAGCAAGAACCTGAAATTTGGCAGGGGGGTGGTCTTTGTATCAGGAATGTGCCTTTTGCCACCCCTGTGAAAATCCACCTACATTTGGCTAGGTTATAAGACTTTCAAAAATCGCAGTTCTCAAATGCTCCATCCAGATTTGTTAGAGTTTGGCAGGTAAATGCTCCTCTGAAGATTCCATCTGCACTGGGCATGTTCCAGCCAAGGGGTATAAGGGTTGAGCAGAAGTTTCCCTGCAGTTGTCCAGCTGCTAGAAGCCACACTGCGGCTGGGCACCAGAACTGAGAGTAGGGAGAGTATGCTTCCTGTGCTCTCCATGGTGCCCGTGCTGGAGCCCAGGCAGCAGGGAGAAGGAAGCCTCCTGACTCAAATGCAGAATGGAGAACTACTAAACCTAGTGCAGATGGCAAAGGATGTAGATTGGGGCAAGGAGCCTGGGGTATGTGGAGGCTGTGATTGCAGACTGGTAGGATGGAGAAGAGAAACTGAGACTTGTAGCCAGAATGGGGACGTAGGAGAGACTGTTTGCACAGGAGGACTGGGAGCTAGGGAGGAAAATGGGGGACTGGAAGCCAGCTGGGAGAGGGAAAACTGAGACTGGAGGGGAGTCTGGGACTGAATGGGCATCCTGTGCACTGAGTAAGTCAAGGCTCATGTGGAAAAAATAGTACAAGAACATGTAATTAGAGACTGAGTCATAATGCACATGCAATCTTAATTCTGGCATTTCCTAATTTTTGAGTGTTTGACTTTGCAACCTTAATGTTTTTTAATATAGCTATTTGTATGCAATAAAATTACATAGTACAAAATTATAAACAGGGCATAGGTTTCAGAGTGGTAGCCGTGTTAGTCTGTACAGCAAAAACAATGAGGAGTCTTTGTGGCACTGGCTTTGGTATGGTAACATAAGAGACAGATGACTACATCTGATACAAACTGGAATAACAGGGGTAGCATGATGTATTTGCTAGTGGAATGTCTCATGACAAAAACTCTCTGGAAATCAATATCAATCCGAATTAACCCAGTATTGCATAATATTTGTTTTTACTTTGTGTCATTTGTTTGTGCTGTTGTTAGTCCACCAATGAGCTTGGATGTTCATGATACAGTGATTATGAAAAGTGATTGTTTTTTAAAGGCCACTTGACTGGCCAACAAGTTTATCTTGTATGTGGGAAAGAGATATCCTGGACGTGACCCACAGAAGTAATGCCCTGAAGTGAAATTCCTCCAATTGAACAAGCTCCATTGGTATGAGTAATGCAATGAGCCAGATGCAATGAGCTGGATTGTCCCTTCTGTGAGCTTCTCACACATATGCAGAGACTTAGAACTGTATGTGTGTTTAAGCTTGCAGTGTTTTTACCTGATCATTCTGTCTAAGCAGAGGGTTTATCCATCTCCCTCTATTATCCACCTTTCAACCACCTGTGGAACTGGCAGACTCAGGATTTGTCTACACTGAAAACACTACAGAGGCACAGCTGTGCTGCTGCAGTGCCTCAATGTCAGGACTGGCCTTACCATGAGGTGAACTGAGGCAGCCGCCTCAGGTGCCAGATTGTTGGGGGGGGGCGCCACTAGGAGCCAGAGTGTAGAAAATTTTGTCTGCTGCTGGTGCACATGTATTCTCTCCGCTCTAGATGCACGGAGATGGTGGAGTGCTGTGCTGGAGGAAGGAGGGCACAAGGGACATAACAGGCAGGCAGGAGAAAAGGGGAGAGGGAATAACAGAAAGCAGCAGGAGCTGCAGGGAGAGAGAGGAGGAGGAGCCTCTTATGTACCTCTCTAGCACCCCCAGGAGCCTGGACTGATTAACACCAGCTTCTCAGGGAGCTTCCTGTTTCCTGCTGCTTCCCTGAACCCACTTGAGGAGAGCAGGCAGTCAACTGAAGTAGTAGGAGCCACTTAGGCCCTTCAGACGCTGATATCTTCCTTCACTCAGGCCCTGCTACCAGCCTGCTTATTTGTCCCCTTCAGCTGAGTGTTGAGAGCCACTATAGCTGGCACAGAACAGCAGTCATGAGTGAAAGAAGAAAACGCCCCTCTGGGGCAGCATTCAGAAGAAAGAAAAGAAAGAAAGAAAGAAAGAAAAGGAAGCTTTTCTATCTAAGCAGGAAGGAGCTCTCGTGAGATACATAGACACAAATATTTATGCTGAGCCTTCTGGCCCCAGTGAGGATGACAGTGGTGAGGAGATGCCTGATTATCCAGTTAGTCAGAGTGCAGGTGACCTGGCAGCTACTGCAGCATCCATATCTCCATCTCAAATGGATGTAACCATGCACATTCCTGAAGAAAAATGTAGATCAGAGAGGAGTGTGGTGGAGGTGCAAGAAACAGCTGCTGCTGAGTTTAGTTCCTTAAATCTAGATGATCCAGGACTGTGGACCCACTTGAGCAGTAGCCTGATGGTCTTCCTTGTACTGTATGGGCCACAGCAAGTGAAAAACTTTATGTTCCCCAAAGACAATGAAAATAGAAGTTTCCATCCAAGACATTACTGGTGTGAAATCCCCAATGGTGACAAAGTGGAGAGGCCATGGCTTATGTACTCAAAAACCCAGAATGCTGTTTTTGTTGCAAACCCTTCAAGTCTAATGTTCCAGCCACATTGGGTTCTACAGGAACAAAGGACTGGAAAAATCTGGCTAGAAATCTGGCATGCCATGAGAAGGCAGCAAATCACCAGAGATCATTCCATAGGTGGAAAGTGAATGGACTATTTTCCTCCAATGTGTTTCTTTAAAGGACACATCCAGAGGTGTCCCCAACACACATAAAATTAGGATGTTAATAGGATGGCTTGATGGTTAAGGCACTGGACTGGGAGTCAGGAGATTTGGGATTGGTTCTCATCTCTGCCATAGAATTCCTATATGACTTTGGACAAGTTTCTTTCTCTGTCACAGTTTGTCATCTGTAAAATGGGATAATGCTACTTCCTATCTCCCATCCATTTTTTTGTCCATTTAGATTGTAAAGTCTTTGAGGCAGGGACTAGCTCTTACTATATGTATGCACCACACTTAGTATGATGGGGCTCCAAAGTTGGATGGCTCTACTATATTAGAAGTCACTGTTCATTATGGACTTCCAAAATATCTGTACACTCAACTATTATTTCTTCTTTTTTTAGCTATCCATGTAATTCATAATTACAATAATTAAAAATAATACTTGGCATTTACATCATGTTTTTAGCCATACATCTCAAAGAGGTTTCCCAAAGGGGGTATTCATTATTATTAGCCCCATTTTATAGGTGGGAAAACCAGGGCACAACTAGGATTAAGTAACTTGACCAAGATCACACCGGGAGTCTGTGGGAGAGCCAGGAAAAGAATTCAAGTCCCTAACTCCTAGTCCAGTTTCCCTATCCTCTAGCTCACCCTGATCCATCTTTAGACAATCAGCTCCTAGGTGCAGTGATTCTCTGTCTTCTTGTCTTTTCACAATTTGTGCTACATATATACATAAATAATTAAAAAGCCCATTGGGTTTGGTAGCTATAAAGTCAACTGAACCAAATCTGAACTCATGGCAGTGAGCCCTGTGCACCAGAGTCTCAGCCCAGTTAGGCATCCTTTGTGTTGTTCCAGTGACATACATCAGGCAAAAAATCGGTATAAAGGAATACCTAGATAGTATGGAGCTGCTGTAGCCAATTCCAGGGAACTCTATCTTTCAGCCCCCACCATAGGATGCATAGTGTTTAACATTACAACTTGGAGCAGTCCTGAGACTCGAAGCTATGCCTGAGGACCAGGCTAGCCCTCAGAAGCCACTGGATTTGGGAGGTGTGAAAGTGGTTAAAACTAATCTTCATGCCCACTTGTACCCAAGTTGCATTAAGCCCACAAGGGCCAGTCCCAAGGATCTGGTTCTGTGTGTACATTTCATTATATGGAGTGAAATCCTGGCCCATAGAAGTCAACTGGAATTTTGCCATTGACTTCAATGGGGCCAGGATTCCACCCACAAGGATGAAAATTCAAGTGGAAACCACAGGGGATTAAATGCCTTGGTGAGAAATATGTGTTTGCATTAGAGGGCACAATGGGATAGAATTAAGATCTTATCATCATCATAAAGGCCACTGTGAAGGGAAGGAACAAATGTGATTGAAACCCATTGGGGGAGAACATAAGTGACCTTAAAAATCACAATATTCTATTACTAAAACTGAGGTATAGCATATCATTAATACTGTGAGCTGCCCTTGTCCTTTATAGTAATGGTTTTAAGGAAATTATACAGAGCAATTCTATTCCTTTGCAACAATAGAAAGCCATGAATTATATTATGTTAAATTGTCCTTTGACAAAAACAAGGAAGAACCACATTTCCCAGCAATTCCAAATGCTGTTTATTCTTAAATGCCACACTTAGGGAGGCTTTTAATCCCAAAGTTTAACATTAGTTTACCCAGAGAGATAAAAAAGGTGCAAAATACTGGCGCTCCCTTCCTCCAATCATCTTTTTATTAGCGTATACCACGTATTGAAAATGTGCTGTATTAAATGCCACAGTAATCCATTTAAGATAGCTGAGAAGTGGCAGGGCTTTCTTAGCTGGAGGCTCTTAACCTCTGGAATTTGTTCTTCCTGGTAGCCCATCAAAACCTAGCTCTCAATTCCTTTGTGGTGCGATACATCGCCTGATCCAAAGCCCATTGAAGTTAATGGGGGCCAAGACAGCTCATTTATTTCATTTAATTAACTGATTTTGGCTATTTCTTAGTCTTTCATATTGGCAATAATATTTTACAAATATTTCTTATTCTTTGCAATTAAAGTCCTCTCTGTCAAAGTAATGGGTACTACTAAAATTACTAAAATACATAAAAAGCTGGGCTTTTGCCGGGACGGGGGAGAAATCCTGGCCCTCCTGACATCAATAGTAAAACTTCCATTGAACATAAGAACCACCATCCTGGGTCAGACCAAAGGTCCATCTAGCCCAGTATCCTGTCTTCCAACAGTGACCAATGCCAGGTGCCCCAGAGGGAATGAACAGAGCAGGTAATCATCAAGTGATCCATCCCGTCACCCATTCCCAGCCTCTTGTAAACAGAGGCTAGGGACACTGACATTGACTTCAGTAGCCCTCAGGATTTCCACCCAGGGTTCCTGAACAAGCTGGCATCACTTGCAACTCCTTTCCAAACCAAACCAAATTTTAAGCTGATGCATTTTGGTGAGACTTGCTGTCTTTAGGTTTTCAAAATATTTAAAGTTTCCTAATGAGGAGCCACCATATGTATTTTGAATACGTCCAGGCTAAAATACAGCGCTGCACAAACTCATTTTTGAGCTGTATTCTATTACAAGACTCTTCAGCAAACATGGCTTATGACGGGGAAAATGAGAGTCTCGGCTCACTGAAGTCTAGGCTCAACGGGATTCAGTGATTCACCTATTTTGGACCAAATTCTGTCCCTATTTGTGGGTGTGGCATGCCCTACACATACAGAAATTGCCACAGTCTCAGGCCTGGTCTACACCTAAAACTTAGGTAAATTTAGGTGAACATTGCTCAGCGGTGAGAAGAAATCACACTGACCTAACCCCCTAAAACCATACAGACCTAAGCCCCTATGTAGATACCGCTTGGTCAATGGGCCTATCTACTGCCTCTCAAGGGAGGGAGATTTACATTGATAGAAAATTCCTTATATTCCTGTAGCAAGTGTCTGTACTATAGCACAGAGGTGGGCAAACTATGGCCCACGGGCCATATCCGTCCCGCGGGACCGTCCTGTCCTGCCCTTGAGCTCCCGGCTGGGGAGGCTATCCCCTGGTCCCTTCCCTGCTGTCCCCCCTCCCCTGCAGCCACGCCACCACACTGCCAGCGCTCTGGGTGGTGGAGCTGTGCACTCCTGCCAGGCAGTGCAGCTGCGTGTCTAGCTCTGGCCAGGAAATGCAGCTATCAGACATGCTGCTCTGAGCAGCACGGTAAGGGGGCCAGGGCCGGGGGGTTTGGATAAGGGGCAAGGGGTCCCGGGGGGCAGTCAGGGGACAGGTTGGATGAGGTGGAGGTTCGGGACGAGGGGGGCGGTCAGGGGATAGGGTGGCTTGGATAAGCGTGGGTGTCCCAGGGGGCCTGTCGGGGGTGTGGATAGGGGTCAGGGCAGTCAGGGGACTGGGAGCAGGGGAGCTGGATAGGGGGTGGTGTCCCAGGGGGCAGTGTCCCAGGGGGCAGTTAGGGGCCCGGGGTCCCGGGAGGGGATGTATAGGGGACAAGGAGCGGGGGGGGGGGGTAGATGGATCGGGGGTTCTGAGGGGGGTGGGAAGTGGGAGGGGGCAGATAGGGGGCTGGGGCCATGCTGTTTGGAAAGGCACAGCCTTTCCTACCTGGCCCTCCATACAGTTTTGCAACCCCAATGTGGCTCTCGGGCCAAAAAGTTTGCCCACCCCTGCTATAGCACTACAGTGGCATAACTGCAGGGCTGAAGCTATGCTGTAGTAGGGCTTATTGTATCATGGTACCCTTAGTGTATGGGACAGAGAATGCAGAGAGGACAGCAGGAGGACTGCACAACCCCGCCCCATACACTGTGCCGAGCAGTGATCCATGGTAATTCTTTCTGCAGCTCCTGGGGTTCCCTCTCCCAGACCTGCGGGGGAGACGCTGCAGAAAGGTTCACCTCTGTTTTTCCAGGCCAGGTGTTTCGGGAAGGGAAGGAAGGAACAGAGCTGCCCTGAGCTGCTGTGTTCATTCTGCTCCCTCCTCCCACTTCTGCTCCTGTGAGAACAGCTTCGGCTCCTGAGCAGGTGTGGGCGTGAAGAGCTCTGCCTGCATCCTGAAGCAGCTCTGAGTGGTTGCTCTGCCCTGGGAAGTTGGGAAAGCTCCAGATCAGAAGGGGTTTTCTCCAGGCAGGGCTGTGATGCGCCCGCCTCAGTGACCCCGCTGGAGTGGTAGAAATTTTATTTGTGGTTCTGCGACTCCTTTCGATCTGTCGCACTTTAAACACTGGATTTGAGTGAGGGGATGGGAGGTCATAGGGTTACTGGATACATGACTTTATCAATCCACTGGCCTAAAACCATATATGGGGAGAGTGCCAAGGGACCAGATTCTATTGAAGCCTATGAGCTGTAATAGCGGCTGCCCTGGATCTGTATGTCCCATCCCCCAGAGAGAGAATTCACATACTCATAAATGTGCATGGAGAGCCCCTGCACTAAGTCCTTTGAACCCAAGATAAACAACAAGCAAATGCAAGAGCATGAAAAACAGGGGCAGAAATTTAATAGGCCTCTCTTTGACTATAAGCCATAGTAAGAGGGGTCTAAAGAGATTAAATATCCCCAGACCAATTGTTTTTTGCACAGGAAATATGATAGACCCCCTAGTAGAATGCAAAGGACTAGTATTTTAGTGTCTAATTTATACTGAACTCTCAATGAAACGAGATTGTTCATATTTTGTCTGAATGTCTGATTATTTCACAGTATGGCATGGAAGCTGGTAGTCATACGATATATTTGTAGTATTTTTACAACTGCTCTCTGCCACCCAGGAACTCTGCTGGCACTCGAAGACTTAAAAGTAACATGAAACTACTGATAATTCTAAAAAACAATTATTCTAACAGTCAGTATTAGTTTGAATGCTAATTTCTTATTTGCATTTTCCTAAGGTTTTCCATTTGAGAATCTCAGATACTATTGTAATAAGTGCGGTATAAGGATCTATATGGAATAGAATTATTACATACATTAATAAACTGAGCGTTACAACTCGCCTCTGAGGTAGCTAAGTAAAATATCTACTTTACCTTCTGTGCCTGGGTAAACCTTGTTGTGTGTATTTAAATATGTGAAAGACCTGCATGGTACACAACCAAACACTACTCTTGGATTTGATAGTGATCAATGAACGGCATGCAAGGGTTGCTCTTTTTGAGAGTTTCTTTCACATCGTGATTTTATGTCATCAAGATACGGCATGGGGACATGACCAAAAAATAATCATGTCACAGCATGTATGGAACAATGATGAAGACAAAGACAAGCAGCTCAGTAGAAAGGATGAATATTAATAATATTATGGAGGAAGACACTACAAGATTTAGGAGATTCTGGACCTGAGGGAAAAGAACAGAAAGAAGTTGAGGATAACACCCAATTACATATGTTTTTATACTGTGCTCATAACCATGGTATGGAAATATCTGATGTGGTAGTGATGTTGGGAGATGAGAAATCATGAGTGATAAATCCCTTTAGTCAGAGAAGAAAGCTTGGAAAGAAAATTGAGACATTCTGGTTTGGACCTATCTGACAAATCAAGCCATGGTATAATTGTCGTAACTTTAGTGGAGTTATACCCAAAATGAATTTGGCCCATTGAGGACTGCTACCGGATTACCAGATAGCATCTGAAAAGCAAAACTGAAGAAGTCAGCGATATAGAGGTAGTTTTAAGAGTTATCTGCATAGAAATATTAGCTGAAATCACTGAGGTGGATGAAATCACCTGTAGAAAGTGTTTAAGGAAATGAGATGAGGGGAATGAGCAGAGGGCAGTATACCAAGGAGGGGAAGTTGGTAGGATGAAAAGCTACCGAAGGAGGCAGTGGTTAAAGTCGGGAGACCCAGAACAGAGTCACAAAATTTGGGGAAGAGAGCAAGTCGAGGAAGAAATTATCCATAAGGTTGAAAGTTCCTTCACATAAAAAAAAAAAATCAGTTGAAATCCCAAGATTTTTAAGGGGACTGCTGATTGCTGATCAGATTTACATTAAAATTTTCTGATGAAAACCAGTATGTTGACTTAATTATCAGCCTAATCCTATTTAAAACAGCCAACATGCATCATTGTGAATCCCCGAATCAGCACTGACAAGGGAAACAATGACAAACCATCAATTAAAGTGACACTATTTTTTAATACACAATTCTAATATCTGCGGAAGAGTCCTTCTTTTACCACCTTTGAAAAATGTCAACCGCATGTTAGTCATGGTGGGCAAAGAAGAGCCTTTCTTCTCTTCAACTGAGCATTATTTTGATTTTCTCTATCTTTTCAAGGTAACGGCCAGCTTTCTCTGCTTATTTTAGTTTAATCAGATGAACCAGAGCTTATTGAGAGAAAAAGGAGGAAAAATATTTCTAGCTAATATTTGCACTCTGCTGCCCCATATTTTGTTTTAAACCCTTTGTAGGCTACATTCTGATCTCAGTTACAACAGTGTTCTCTCACTGAACCTGAAGGACAAGTGATTTTCATCCCAGGAGTGTCACAAGCACCAGTACTGCCCAATGATCCAACGTGGCTTCTCTGTGTCTCCTCAAAAGCATCTAAGCGCTTTCCTTTAGAATTTGAACACTGGAAAGTGCTGATTTTTCAGCTATTTCAGTGTTAAAATGCAAGGTTCTGTTCTACTCCTCTTTTAAATCAGGAGCTCAGAGGCAGAACATGAAGCGTTTGCAGCCAGCTGATCCTTATTATTCTCTAAGGCAAGAGTCGAAAGAAGAGACATACTCGCTTCCACAGAAATGCAGGGGAGAAAAAAATCCCTGTGTTAAGCATTTGCCAAAACTTACCGGTTGTCTCAGCCGGCAGAGCCAGTTCTTCCAGAACAGCGCCTTGAACTGGTGAACAGAACGCCCCATATTGCTGTGTCTTTTTCCCCAGCCACTTAAAGAGTGGGTATTTAAAGACCTTTAACTCTTAGTCACCTGACCAGGGACGAGTTAATTCCAGCACCAGGAAAAGGTGCGAGAGGTGTGTCTGTTTAGGAAGAAAAGATTAGATTATGTTTCTGCCTTTTGTTCTGTATTCACCAAGGAATCTCATCTTTCTACTTGCTGCTCCATGTGATGAACAGCAAGTGGATGCTTTTATATAAATGCCTTCAGAGTGTTTTAGTATGCACTTGCTTTTACTTTCGAGAAACAGACATAACTGCAAACCATTACAATAAACAGCATACATTTAACATTAGATATTTAAGTCTCATTTCCATTTTCATAGCTAGGTTACTTTTCCACCCCAGGCTCTGGCCACAATGGTTTGGTCTCCATTTCTCTGCTTGGGGCTTCAGGCTCTGGCCCCTAGCTCTGGAGCTTTGGCCTCCAACCCTGGTTTCCAGCACCCAGTTCTGGCTACGGGGCTTTGGGCACTGACCCCCAGCTCTGGCCGTGCATCTCACCCACCCCCAACACTCCTGGCCTTTGCAGTTATTGCTATTTCAACTGAACAAAGAACGTGTGTGTGTGTGTGTGTGTGCATGCGTGCTGGGGGGAGGGGTGTTATAGGAGAACAGCGGCTGAGGGAGGTGTGAGAATAATAGTGTGTAGTAACACTGGGGAGAAAGCCAGAGCAAAGGTGGACAAGCCTGTAGCTAGAGAATATATTCAGATAGATCTTTATTCATTTATTTATTTCTGTGGTTTCTCTTAATTCATTTTTCAGCACAAGCTACTACTTTGTATGTGATGTAGAATATGTAGCTGTAAACATCTAACAGTGGGTTATTCTTTCAAATGAACTTGTGATGACTGAATGTCAAACTTTCACATTCAAACCAGCACAATCTAAGTCATGACCAGAGCTAAATTAACTCTCCTCTGGGCTCGGGGCTATTAGATTTTGTGGGGCCCCTGTATACAAGTCTTTTTCCTCATTTAAAACAAAATGATCACAATTATGGCATTGAGACTATTAACCTGCCAATACAGCAGGGCTCAGGCAAGCTGCCTGCCTGTCTGTCATAGCCCCACGCAGCTCCTGGAAGTGGCCGGCTGCTGGCACATCTGTGTACACCCCTGGAGGGAGGGGGAACAGTGTGTCTCCGTGCACCGCCCGCAAGCGCCACCCCTACAGCTCCCATTGGCTGGTGCTGGGAGTGGGGGCAGCACTCGGAGCTGCCTCCCCCCACCACCAGAGGCCGCAGCGACATGCCAGCAGCCAGCCAGCCGATTCCAGGAGCGGCATGGGGCCACGGCACGCTGGCAGCCTGCCTGAGCCCTGGTGCACTGGGGCCCCAGGCTGCAGCCCCTAAAGCCCCTGTGTTAATCCGGCCCTGGTCAAAACAAGTTTAAATTTTAAAATAAAATAATTGATTGAGCCTCAGCAGCTCTTTCATTACAAATTAGATACTTCCTAAAACTAGCGTGAAGGACATACATTTACTGGGCCTTTGGGTTTTTTTCAGGAACATGAGAGCAGTTCAGGAAGAGACAACAAAAACTAATCCAAACTAAAAATTTTAGGACATTTTAAACATTTATTTCTTTTCTACACAAAACAAGTATTATATTAGCCATGGACATGGACCCCAGATTTTAAAACACCTGAACTTATTTTTGAGAGAGAGAGAGTGCAAGCGAGCTGTAAAACAATGAAAATAAGGTTTCTCAGTTTACCATATTTTACATTAATTTTTTTCGTCACATTCACCCAAAAAAATTATATTTGTGCATGTTCGCAGTGCTGTTTGCTCTGTCCATAGAGCCACCACCTTATCCTCCCTCAGTTCCCTCCTCAGAACTTGCTTCTACCCAGGGGCATGTGCAGGAATTTAAATTCCACCGCATTTGGAGGGGCACCTTCTGTACCTCTGCTGGGGCCCCAGGACCGAAGGAGCTCGCTCTCCCCATCTGAGCTTGGGGCTGGAGGAGCTCTTGCACTCTCCCCACTGGGGCTCTGGGAACCTCTTGTGCTCTCCCCGCAAGGGCCCCTGGGAGCAGAGGAGCAATCACGCTGTCTCTGCTGGGGCCCAGAGATGCTCTGTCAGCTCCTGCCAATTATTGGGGGAGGGAGCATGCACCTGCTTCCCCTCTTGCACATGCCCCTGCTTCTGTTGCATGCACAGAACTACCATCAGATAACATTTAAGTAGACGACAAGTTGTGATCATTGTTTACGGCTGGCAAAGAATTGCACACACAGCTATCCTATTTGTTGTTACGTTATCCTTCTGTTGCAGTAGCCAGGCAAGGTACTAACAAACTTCAACAGACTTTAAAAAATAAAGTGGAAACCTCTTTTCCAAGCTGCTGCAGCTGCACTCTCAGTAGCTCTCCCTCAGCCTCTTCAGCTCCTCCCCCTCCTTCCTGTTTCCTGTCTTTTCAGACGCCCAACAGCCAGTGCTCCCAATTCTAATAATTACAAGCAACATCTAAACACCACATTCCCTCCTCTCTTAAGAAACTCTCCCAATTACAAAAAAACGTTGTTCTAACCACAGGAACAAATAGGAAACAAGTCACTATACTGTTGACAGAAATATTACACTAAAAACACTATAGATACTACATAACATAGTTTCCAGTCCAGACAGGTGGTCGTCTGGGTCTGACAGGCCATCTCTCAAGCCCCAGTTCCAGTGCAATGTCTTCTTGTGTTGATACTATGGTGAAGTCATCCAATGCAGACGAGGTGTTGGCATAATCTCCTCTTGGTGCATAAGCAGGTGCAAGACAAGAAGCATGCCATACCCGCCCATCAGAAAGTCGAGAGGTGTAAGGTCCTTTCTTCTCTATGATTTTAAGAGGAGTTGTTAATTTATGGTCCCCTTTGTGTAAAATTCCAGGTTTTCATATTCTATCGAAGGAATCACACTGAAACTTTGGTTCCTTAGCACCCCGCCACTTGTCTGTGAAAGCCTTATACTTTGCTTGGTTCTGTTCAACTGTTTTTCTCACATCATCTTCGGGTGGGGCATCAGATCGTGCCTTTAACAATCCAGCAATGTTCAGTTTAGTATTCATCTGTTTCCCATGCAGTAACTCTGAGGGTGATCTTTGCGTTGGGACATGTCATGTAGCCTGGTATGCTTGCAAGAAATCAGTAGTAAAGGTTATCCACAGTCGCCCTTCCAGTTTAAAGAAAAGGAGGACTTGTAGCACCTTAGAGACTAACAAAGTTATTTGAGCATAAGCTTTCGTGAGCTACCGCTCACTTCATCAGATGCATGCAGTGGAAAATACAGTGGGGAGATTTTATATACACAGAGAACGTGAAGCAATGGATGTTACCATACACACTGTAACAAGAGTGATTAGGAAAGGTGAGCTATTACCAGCAGGAGAGAAAAAAAAACCCTTCTGTAGTGATAATCAAGGTGGGCCATTTCCAGCAGTTGACAAGCACATGTGAGGAACAGTGTGGTGGGAGGAAGGGGGAAAACATGGGGAAATAGTTTTGCTTTGTGTAATGACCCATCCACTCCCAGTCTTTATTCAAGCCTAATGTAATGGTGTCCAGTTTGCAAAGTAATTCCAGATCAGCAGTTTCTCATTGGAGTCTGTTTTTGAAGTTTTTTTGGTTGAAGAATTGCGACTTTTAGGTCTGTAATTGAGTGACCAGAGAGGTTGAAGTTTTCTCCGACTGGTTTTTGAATGTTATAATTCTTGACGTCTGATTTGTGTCCATTTATTCTTTTATGTAGAAACTGTCCGGTTTGGCCAATGTACATGGCAGAGGGGCATTGCTGGCACATGATGGCATATATCACATTGGTAGATGTGCAGGTGAACGAGCCTCTGATAGTGTGACTGATGTGATTAGGCCCTGTGATGGTGTTCCCTGAATAGATATGTGGACACCGTTGACAACGGGCTTTGTTGCAAGGATAGGTTCCTGGGTTAGTGTTTTTGATGTGTGGTGTCTGATTGCTGGTGAGTATTTGCTTCAGGGTGGGGGGCTGTCTGTAAGCAAGGACTGGCCTGTTTAGCCATTTGCAAACTCTCTTTCAAACTTCTGTTAAACTGTTCGATTTCCCCATTGGCTTGAGGGTAGTACAGGGATGACCTTCTGTGTAAAATGTTCCTCTCGGCTAGAAAAGTTTCAAACTCCAAGGAAGTAAATTGACTACCATTATCTGAAACCAGTTCTTTGGGGTTACCTTCCCTGCTAAAAACTGAAGAGAGGAACTTAATTACTGTAGCGAAGAGATTTGTGATGTAAACGCTACCTCAGACCATTTACTGAGATAGTCTATTAAAGTGATGGCACAATGGCAGTCAATTGAAACAGTGTCAAAGGGTCCTACAATATCTATCGCCACTTTTTCCCATGCAGATTCAGGAAGAAGGAACAGGCTGTAATGAAGGGGTACATGTCACTGCTGTCTTATCATGTATTTGGCAAGTGACACACGATTTTATGAGTGCTTCAATTTGAGAGTCCATCCCTGGCCACCAATACAGATCCCATAGTCATTTGGTTCTGACAATTCCTTGATGAGTATCGTGTGCCAGGTGTATGAGTTTCGACTGTAATTCTTCTGGCACAAGTAGCCGGTGTGTACCTCGTAGCACACAGCCATCAAGAAAGAAAGTTTATCCCGAACTCTAAAATAAGGCAGCAAAACTGGGTCAAGGTTTTTAGGGTTACTGGGCCATCTTTGTCCGAAATTCACATAGTTTTTGTTGAATTGGACACGCTGAAGAAGCCGCTTGAAATTGTTCTCTTGTAACTGCAGTAAGTGCTTGTAATAAGCGCAACTACTACATCCTCATCCTCCGGTGGACCATCTGGTGAAGGCAAAGGCAGGCGAGAAAGGCAATCAGCTACCACATTTTGGTTTCCAGGCTTATATTCCAGTTCATAATTGTCATAAATATAAAGAGAAGGGTAAACCCCTTTAAAATCCCTCCTGGCCAGAGGAAAAATCCTCTCACCTGTAAAGGGTTAAGAAGCTAAAGGTAACCTCGCTGGCACCTGACCAAAATGGCCAATGAGGAGACAAGATACTTTCAAAAGCTGGGAGGAGGGAGAGAAACAAAGGGTCTGTGTCTGGCTGTGTGATGCTTTTGCCGGGGACAGAACAGGAATGGAGTCTTAGAACTTAGTAAGTAATCTAGCTAGGTATGTGTTAGATTATGATTTCTTTAAATGACTGAGAAAATAGTTGTGCTGAATAGAAGTAATATTCCTGTCTGTGTGTCCTTTTTGTAACTTAGGGTTTTTCCTAGAGGGATTCTCTAAGTTTTGAATCTAATTACCCTATAAGGTATTTACCATCCTGATTTTACAGAGGTGATTCTTTTTTACTTCTATTAAAAGTCTTCTTGTAAGGAAACTGAATGCTTTTTCATTGTTCTAAGATCCAAGGGTTTGGGTCTGTGGTCACCTATGCAAATTGGTGAGGATTTTTTTCCAAACCTTCCCCAGGAAGTGGGGTGCAAGGGTTGGGAGGATTTTTGGGGGAAAGACATGTCCAAACTACGTTTTCTCAGGAACCCAGATAAAGTTTGGTGGTGGCAGTGGAAGTCCAGGGGCAAAGGGTAAAATAGTTTGTACCTTAGGGAAGTTTTAACCTAAGCTGGTAAAAGTAAGCTTAGGAGGTTTTCATGCAGGTCCCCACATCTGTACCCTAGAGTTCAGCGTGGGGAAGGAACCTTGACAATAATTGAAAGAGAGTAGTCTTGCAGACCATCTAGCAATATGATACCCTGCTCTTCCCAGTCCTTTCGTGGTGAGCAATGTCGTCAAAGGGCTGTGGTCTGTGTGCAACTTGAACCTGCAGCCCCACAGGTAAATTCTCCATTTTTCAGTAGCCCAGACACAAGCAAGTGTTTTTTTTTTCAACTGGAGAATATTTTCTCTCCGCATTACTTCATGTCCTTGAAGCAAATGCAACAGTCCTTTCTGTGTTGTCCTCATGAAGCTGTGTGAGGACAGCCCCAAGTCCATAATCAGAAGCATGAATGGTTACAATTGTGGGCAATGCAGGACTGAATAGTGCAGGTACTGGATTATGTACAATCAGGTCTTTCACAGTTTCAAAACTAGCTTGTGCATCTGTTGTCCACACTAAGGTTGAACTTCCCCATAGTAATTCTCGTAACGGTTCAATGACAGAAGCATAATTGGGAATGAATTTTGCATACCAGGAGGTAAGACCCAAGAAGGAACGTAAGGTTTGCAAATGTGTTGGAGGAGCATTTGAAATTGCCAGGATTTGAGCCAGATTAGATTTTAGTCCAGCCTGTGAAATTGTATGCCCCAGAAAGGAGAGTTCAGTTTGTCTAAAATTGCATTTGGACCTATTGAGCTTGAGGCCTGCTTTGCTGATGCAGTTTAGTACAGACTACAGGTTATTGTCATGATCCTCCGAAGTATCCAAACACGATAATATCATCCAGATAGCACTGAACTCCATGTTGATTCTTCAAAATCAATGACATCATTTTTGGAAGGCACTTGGTGCAGATGCGAGACCGTATGGAACACGTTTAAAATGTAATAGTCCCTCGTGTAATAAATGCTGTGAGGGCTCTGCTATCTTCATGCAACATAACCTGGTGGTATGCGCTCTGCAAATCAAGAGTAGAAAACATCTTTGCTCCATGAAGTTCTGCAAATACTTCTTCTATGTGAGGAAGAGGATGGCTGTCAATCACAATAGCTTTATTTGGCTCCCTTAAGTCCACACAAAGGCGAACGCCTCCACCCTTCTTCTGCGTCACTACTATAGGTGAAACCCATATTGAGGAGTTAATCTCTTCAATAATGTCCTCTTGAACAAGTTTTCTAAGTTCCTCTGAAACAGTTTCCCTGACTGAAAATGGTAAGCGCCGTAACTTCTGTCGTACAAGTATCACATTATTCTGCATTTTAACTTTATGCAGAAACCCATAAGCACAGCTGAGTTTCTCCTCAGCCTGGTGTTGGGTCCCAGCTGAAACTGGTGTGTGTACCGCAAGAGTGCTTTGCTGAGGAAGATCAATTCATCCATTAACTACCCTGAGATTTAAAGCAGCCAATAAATCTCTGCCAAGCATAGGAGTGCCTTTGTGGACAACATAGAACTCTGCAGTTACACAGCAATTACCAAAAGTAACTATTGCTGGCAGGCAGCCATGTCCTGGAATATGGTTTTTCAAATAGCACACCAAGTGAAGCTTGGGTACAGTAAGAGGCACATCTCTAAAGTAATGCAAATAGATGGAATCAGGTAGTATAGATACTGCTGAGCCAGTGTCCAACATTCGCTGAATAGAGTGTGATTTCCCTGAGGGTATGGCAGAAACGTTTACCGTGCACTTTATTTGTTCTGGAATATGTGCAGTACTGATTTTGTCCACACTCAGCACAGTAACATCTGGTATTGTAACTGCATGCACCTGTTGGTTAACTGGCTGCTGAGACATACTTCAACAGAATGTCCAATCTTTTTGCAATGATTGCACTGAGCTACTTTTGCCAGATATCCTGTGTAGCTTGCAAGGTGTTGTGGGGATCCACAGCAAAAGCATGCTTTTACTGTATTTTGAATTTGCTGATTTGGTGGTTTTTCATTAGTTTTCTTCTTGCAATTGTTTGTCTGCAGTGATAGTGAACTTTTCTGCAAAGGAGTCACAGCCTGGACTGTGCCTCCAGTATCCATGCTCATTATTTTGGCTTCACCGGTAGCTGACTCAATCTGGGTTGCAATGGTTATTGCTTTTTCTAGTGTAAGTTGTGGTTCTAGAAGTAAACTTTCTCTTACATGAAGCATGGTTGTTTTCTCAATGAGCTGGTCTCTAATCATCTCATCTGCCATATTCCCAAAGTTACAATCAGACTCCTCAGGGAAGCAATATACTGCATTATAGTCTCCCCTGGTTTCTGCTCACACTGGAGAAATCTGTAGCGATTAGCTACTACATTCACTTCTGGTAACAAAAAAGTTCTTTAATGCCATAAGTGCAGTCTCATATTTATCGTCTGTGAGGGCAAAAGTGTAAAATGTACGCTGCCCTTCTGTTCCAAGGCAGTGGATTAGCAGAGCACGCTTTCTTACTTCAGAAATCTCTGTAGCACTGATTGCAAGCAGATAAATCTCAAACATATGGATCCAGGCAGTAAAAGCAATTGGACGCTCATCTGGGCTTTGTAGAAAGGGTGCAGGTGGGTTCAGAGGCAGAAGATTCATCCTCGTCGCCAAAATGTTGTAGTAGCCAGGCAAGGTACTAACAAACTTCAACAGGACTTTATTTTTTAAAGTGAAAAAGCTTCTTTTCCAAGCTGCTGTTGCACCCTCAGTAGCTCTCCCTCAGCCTCTTCAACTTCTCCCCCCCTTTCCTGTTTCCTGTCCTTTCAGACACCACACCTTCACACCCCTCCTGCCCACACATGACCTTTACCTTCTTGTCTCATGCTGTTGTTACATCTTTCCTTTGAGTTTCTACGTTCTTTGGGGCTTGGAATATTATTTATAGGTTTGCATAGAGCCAGAATAATCAGGTTCTGACTTATTGAGGACTGTAGACACTAACACAACAGAAATACTAATATTTGTCAAGGTTGTGATCACACAGCTCTGCCTGTCTTGTTTGGTTGATTGCCCCAGTGCTAAGAGGCTTTGTTCATGCTGTGGGGAAAGTGCTTTACTTCTCCAGAAAGGTCCAGCAAACATATTTGTGCTGCCTACTATAGTCCTGTGTGGGACTATTTTTTTTTTAATCCCACTTCTGTCCCACCCTGCAACTCCCACTCGCTCCCACATTTTTTGTCAAATTTTTGTCCTGCTCCTGCTATTATGACAGCGGGATATAAATTCAACACACAATGCGGGTCAGAGTAGGAGAGGGTATTGTGGGGCAGAATGGGAGTGGGACTAAAAAATAGTCCCCCACATGCTGCAAACAAGATGAATGCCCTGGCCAGCAGCTGTCACTCTCTGGCCACCCAGCTGTGAAGGCAGTGCCGTCACCAGCAGCAGGCCCATCAAACCCAGTATCCTGTCCTCTGACAGTGGCCAATGGCAGATGCCCCAAAGGGAATGAACAGACAAGTTATCATCAAGTAATCCATGCCCTGACACCCAATCCCTGTTTCTGGCAAAGAGAGGCTAGGGACACCATTCCTACCCATCCTGGCTAATAGCATCCACTTAATGTGCAGCAGCAGTCAAAAAAGCAAAAAGAACATTGGGAATCATTAAGGGATAGATAATAAGACAGAAAATAACATTGCCTCTATATAAATACATGGTACACCCACATCTTGAATACTGTGTGCAGATGTGGCCTCCTCATCTCAAAAAATATATTGGAATTGGAAAAGGTTCAGAAAAAGGCAACAAAAATTATTAGGGCTTCCGTATCAGGAGAGATTAATAAGACTGGAATTATTCAGCTTGGATAAGAGACAACTAAGGGGGAATATGATAGAGGTCTATAAAGTCATGACTGGTGTGGAGAAAGTAAATAAGGAAGTGTTTCACAAGAGCTAGGGGTCATGAAATGAAATTAATAGACAGCAGGTTTAAAACAAACAAAAGGAAGTATTTCTTCACACAACACACAATCTACCTGTGGAACTCTTTGCCAGAGGATGTTCTGAAGGCCAAGACAATAAGAGGGTTCAAAAAATAACTAGATAAATTCATGGAGGATAGGTCCATCAATGGCTATTAGCCAGGCTGGTCAGGGATGATCCCTAGCCTCTGTTTGCCAGAAGCTGGGAATGGGCAATAGGGAGTGTATCACTTGATGATTACCTGTTCTGTTCATTCCCTCCGGGGCACCTGGCATTGGCCACTGTCAGAAGACAGGATACTGGGCTAGATGGACCTTTGGTCTGACCCAGTATGGCCGTTCTTAAGTATGGTCCTACCTGGAAACCAAGGTCTGGCTCGAAGTAAAGGGCCATGAGGAAACGTGCCAAGTCAGCCAACAACTACCCTAGGTAGCACTGTAATCCTGGGGCAGGACTGGAGGTGGTTCAGAGAGATCCTACAGTGATGGAGCAACAGCCACCCCACAGAAACAATCCCAGTTCTGAAAGTGAAGTGGCTCATGGGCTGAGAGGATACAGAGAACCTGGACAAGACCCTCAGGCCAGGCAGAGATCCCGGTGTCGCACCCTGTGGAGACCCCAGACAAGATGGGCCATGAATGTTTGACAGACAATGGTGACTTCATACAGAGCCCCTGGAATACCAGACTATAGGTTGCATTTGAGAACAAGTAGCTACCCTGGAGGAGAAGGGGAGTGGAGACCAATGGACACCACAGAGCCCCCACTTCAAGATCCAGAATGAAAGGTTATACCGAGTGACTAGAGACATCCCCAAACCCAGGAAATGTTGCAGCAACTGCTAGATCCCAAAAAGTTCAGGTGGGGACTATTATGCCTGAACTACTTGGTACGTGGGCTGGACACTTATGGAGAGAGAAGATGCTGCAATGGGTAGTCCTCAGGTTTTCTGCCCAGGCATTCATAAGTAAGTCCACAATTTCTGTGCCTCATACCCCAAGTGACAGCTTACAGGCCCCCAAAGGATACCTAAGGCACCTCTGATCCCACTTCCTCTGGTGGGGGTACTGTTTGAACAGATCGGAATGGACTTGGTGAGGCCCTTAGAGAAGAGTGTATCTGTTTTTTGTACATACTTATAAATGTAGCCCATGACACCCAGTACCCTGAGACCATCCCATTACACACAACAAAGGCACCCACTTTAGTGAGAGATTTCATGAAGGTCTAGGAAAAGGTCAGAATATCAAGAGAGATCCTAATGGACAGGGGGTCCAACTTCTTGTCTAGGTTGATGAAAGAGATGTGTGTTACTGACAATCCGGGCCCTCTAGACATCTGTCTACCATCCACAGACCAACAGTCTGAAGGAACAATTCAACAGCACCCTGAAGTTGATGCTAAAGATATTCATTAGTGTCAACCTGTGACACTGGGACAGACTGCTACCAGCATTGTTATTTGACATACATTATTCCCCAAGCCTCTGTGGGATTTTCCCATTTCGAGCTCCTTTACAGGCAACAGCCCGGGGGATTCTGGATCTCCTCTGGGAGACTGAGGGGGAGCAAGGCTCAGTGCCATATATACTACAACTCTGGGAGTGACTCAACACGCTAGGGGGATTTGCCAGGGAGAACTTGCTGAGCACCCAATAGACCCAAGAAATCCTATACAATCAGGGAGCCCAACTATGAACATTTGATCCAGGTGACTGAATACTACTGTTACTCCTGTCCTCAGAGTCAAAGTTCCTAACCCGGTTGCAAGGATTTTTTCACATGGTGCAGAGAGTAAGGCCTGTGGCCTATGAGATCCACCTGCCGGGTGTCAGAAAAAAATGCAGAGTTACATCAACCTCCTGAATGCTTGGAAAGCCCAAAAAGTTTTGTTGATAGCTCTGTACTCCCCAGAACCACAACTTGGACCTAAAGTGGTGGCCCCACCAGACCCTATTCTCATATCAGTAGGGCCAAAACTCATCCCAGATCAACAGGCACAACTGAGTCAACTGTCCCAGTCCTTCCCTGTGATATTCTCAGAATGCCCAGGGAAGACAATCCTGACCCGCCACCACTCCAGGATATAAGGTGTAGGCACCCTTGCCAAAGAAATTGTGGAAGATGGTCCATGAAGAACGCGAGGTGATGCTAGACCTAGGATTGTTGAAGAATCCCAGAGTGTATGGAGGACCCCATCACCCTAGTACCTAAGATGGATGACTTGATGAGGTTCTGCATCAACTTTAGAAAAGTTAATACCATCACTCACTTCGGCACCAACCCCATGCCCCAGATAGATAAGCAACTAGAAAGGCTGGGGAATGCCGAATATATATCCGCCCCAGACCTAATGAAAGGATATTGGGAAATGCCCCTGACAAGGGTATCCAGGGAGAAGACAGCTTTTTCTACACTCTACAGCCTCTACCAGTTTGTGACCATGCTGTTTGGCCTGCAGGGAGCCACTGCCACCTTCCAACGACTGAGGAACCAGCCATTATGACTACATGGCCAGTACACAGCCACATATATGTGTTTACAGCACAAACTGGAAGGACCACCTGCACCATCTCCCTGCAGTATTTTGAGCCCTCAAGAAAGCAGGATTAACTGTTATCCCAGCTAAATGCCACTTGGGGCAAAGGGATGTGACCTACCTGGGGTACACTGTTGGATGGTGACAGTTACACCCCCTCGTGGACAAGGTCCAATCACTGAGGATTTCCCAGCCCCCTCAACCAAAAAGCAGATACAACAGTTTCTTGGATTGGATTGCTTTGTACCCAGTTACACCACAAAAGCTGCCCCCTGCCCCTGATCTCATAGAAGGCACAAGGCCACGGAGGGTGAAATGGTCAGAAGATTGTGAAAGAGCCTTCCAGGCTTTGAAGGACCAGCTGAGTTAGGGATCCATTCTCTGCCAGCCCAGTTTTACAAAACAGTTCGTCCTCCAGATTGGTATTTCTTAGGGGGCCGAGCTAGGGATCTGTTCTCTGTCAGCCCAGTTTTACAAAACAGTTCGTCCTCCAGATTGATATTTCTTAGGTGGGCCTCGGGGCTGTGTTATCCCAGGAGGTGGATGGCAAGAAACATCTGATACTCTACTTGAGCCAGAAGCTGTTCCCTTGAGAAACTATTGATTCAGTGATTGAAAAGGAGGCACTGGCGATAAAGTGGGCAGTCGAGGCCTTGAATATGACCTACTGGGAAATTCCTTTCAGGTGTTCTTGGCCCACACCCCTTTTGCTGGCTCGATTCAATGAAAGATACCAGTGCCTGGATTATGCGATGTATCTCTCTCCGCAGCCTTATGATTTTCAAGTACTTCACTGCCCAGGGAAGGCACATGCGAATGCCGGTTTCTTCTCATGGGTGGGAGGGGGAGGAAAAGGAGGATGGACCACCACTAGATCCTAGCCTGAGGGGGAGGTTGTGTGATGTAGTGTATCAACCCCACACCAGCAATACAAGAGTTAAGGGCTTCTCTGGATGCAGGACGCCACGCCCCCTCACCTCTGCTAGGCATGCTCCCAGTGGCAGGAGTGTTCAAAAGGCAGCAGCTCAACTCCATCTGGGATGATGGAGGAGAGCTGTTGGACACTAAAGCCTCCTGCTGGGAAGCCACCAGGTTTCCAAGCCGCCACGTTCAAACTGCATAGCCAAGCCACTGGAACCCCATTGACCATGGGAACAGAGGGAAACAACTCACTGTTGCCAGTGGAGGAGATTCCGGAGACGGAGCAGGAGGGAGTCCCCATGTCCAGCCCCTGACAATGCCGGAGGGACTGAGACGACAGTGGGAAGTGATCCAAGGAGTGCATTTGCCGTTTAGAGCTATCAAGCCCTAAGTCCTGTGGAAGGACTCTGGTTTGGAACCCAGTGGAGTAGGCAGGCCTCGGGTTCCCTTAACCCACCTGTCCCTCTTGCCAGTGGGCAACGCTACTCTGAGCTATTGCCATTACGTAAGGCAGCCTTTGAACTCTCGCCAGCAGAACTGACGCTCCCCCAGAATGGTAGCCACTTGGAGGAGGAGCAGCCTTTAGACTCTCACTAGTGGGCAACACTACCTCAAGCTGTAGCAGCCAGAGAACGCGGCCCTTGGACTCTCACCATTAGTCATCACACCTCGGAGTACTGCCACTGGGCAGTACTGCTGGTCTGGAGCAAACACCCAACCACTGACAGCATATACTAAGTACATGCTTGAGTCTAGCATATATGTTAAACTAACTGTGTGCATAAATGTTTTGGTATGTAGGTTTGTAACTTTAAGTTGGGACTACTCACAAACTTGAGTTATAGAATCATAGAACTGTAAGACTGGAAGGGACCTCAAGAGGTCATCTAGTCCAGTCCCCTGCACTCATGGCAAGATTAAGTATTATCTAGACCATCCCTGACAGGTGTTTGTCTAACCTGCTTTTAAAAATGTATGGTTTTAAGTCTTCTGATGGGGTGGGACCTTTGTAAATTTTGTGAGCACAAATTTTGTTCATGAGAATGTTACTGGAAAGAGAAGTGCTGTGACTATTTGTGTAACTCAGTATTTGCAGGCAAGTATTTCTGAATATGTATGGCTTAGCAAGGCTACTCTAACCAAAAGTGTTCACATGGCCATCCTGAAAAGTCGTGTGGATTTGGAAGTTATCCAGTCAGGCAGCAGACAAAATATCATGGGAGTTAGCAGGCAATCAAATTGTCTGAGTGGAAAATTATTAATAGTGATTTATCAAAACAACAGTTATGGTAAATAACTGATAGGCTGAAATATATTCAGATAAACCATTCATCAAATAAAATTAAACAAGCAAACGTGAAAAAGCTCTTTTTGCGGGTCATTCACAAATAGAAATTTAGCTAAAATAACTTAAATTGTTTGCTGTGAATAGTTCTCCCAGCTTTGTAGTGCACACAATTTATTTAATGTGCTGTAAAACTGTGTTACTAATAGTTTTATTCTACTTAATTGTGACTGTCAAAAGGATTTGTAGAAATGATTGCAGAACCTCCAAAGGTTCTCTTTGGATAGCAGGCCCTTCTATTCCTAAGATCATAAATGCCCTTGTTAGACTTTGTACACCCTCACACATGCACACACATGCACCCCAGAAATCAGTCTAAATCGGAATATTGGATCCAAAACTTTAGAAAATTGAGACATGACTATAAAATAAATATTCTGTGAGCTATGATACAAATGTTAAAGTTAAACATTGACTCGCTGCAAAAGGATATTATGGATAACACAGTGCTATGGAATTATTCCGGAGGACTTATAGCCAAAATGCCCTTTGGTCTTTTAAATGGTCTTATTTAGATGTGGAAAAAAACAAGTGGATATAATTAACATTCTGTTAGAGTTTGGTTGTTATAAATGTTCACTGACCTAGATATTTGCATTGTAATATACTAGGCATCCACACAAGAGAAAAAACCTCATTTACTCAAGAAATCTTAGATCTTTCTTACCTTATTTTCCCGTCATATCATCATCAGCTTAATCGTTTCATTCTTACCTAGTGAACTCTTTTCCACTAAGAGCTTTTATTTTACTGATAGACACTTACAAAGTCTCTGATGAATATGCAGCCAAGAACCACCAAAAGTCTGTAGAGAGTTGTAGGGAATTGATTCCAGGGCAGGATGTGTGACAAATTATTATAATTAATAACTGGGCAAGTTATTTATGGTACTGTAAAAATATTGGAATTAAAAATAGTATACCTAAAAGAAGCAAATGCAAATAGAGACGTCTATTAAAAATTAAGCAAAAGCTTGCAGTTCAGTGTAGAAAACAAATCTGTTTTGAATTCTTTTAGCAAGAAGTTATAAGCCATATTGCTTCTACCCTTAGGGCCTTTTAGGATGAGCTTGGTTTCATCAGCTCAACATAAGGTCAGGCAGTATATTGTGCATCTAAGAACCTTATAAATATTTTTCCTTAGGAACTGTGAGTTAAAGGAACTCAAAAGGTTAAACCAGAGAAACATTACTCATGAGCTAAATATCTTGTATAGCTACAAAGACAGCTTAGTTAAGTGACTAGAGTGAACTGGAGCATTCTAGAAACACCCGGTCATTTACAGGTCAGGAGAAGATGATGTGTTTCATCTAATGCTGCCCTTATAACTGTCTGGAATGGAAAAATAAAATCTTTAGAATCAAATCTTTATAATGAATGAAGACAAAGAAGGGGGATCTGCTCCAGTTCTTGCTGGTAGCTGCTTAATTGTCCAAGATCCTATCTAGTCTAGGATTTAAGGGTGCATTGTTAGACTGTGTAACATGTTCTAACCAATATGTTCTAAAAGTCCAATGTAGATAAGGCAGTGTCTTCCTTAAAACGTTCTGGTATCCTTCTTAGCTTTAAAATACAAACAGCTTAGCACATTACAGCTAATGTACCTTTTCTACACTAAACTTTTAAAACATGTTAGTTAGAATGTGTTAGCTAAGACACTTTCAAATCTTAATCTGGATGAGGGCCAATACTCACAAATGCTGTTTGGTGGGGACGAATAAGGTCTAATAGTTTGAGGTGAGGACTGGGGTTCTGGATATTTAGGTAAAAGACAATATAGACTTGAAAAGAATTATTACTATATCAGCACTAATAACTGAGATGTATTCAACAAGAAATTCTCATCCTAGTAAAGTTATCTCCCTTAACTTCAGATATTCCAAATCAAGGGAGTGCTGCCAGATATTTAGGGCATTCCTAGAGGCATAAGATGGTGATATTTTTAGTAATTATGTCATAAATCACAATTAGTTATTTGGATATTATCAGTCAATAGGCACCTTTCATCATTGTGACATGTATCTTTGGCTTTTAGGGGCAGTACCGGTCACCAGTTTGGAAACAATTGACCTAACTTTGACCCTCCTATTGCAGGTGTCCTTAAATGCATATAAAGAAACCAAAGTTATAGTGTGATCTTGTTCACGTGGACTTCCCTTTAGCAATATTAGTAGTAAATATTTACATTTCAAATCAGAGTTCTGCATGCCAAGAGCTTGCAAGCAATCCGCATCACCTTTTCTTGGTGATACTCACCTATCTTTCCAAAAAGAATGAAAGAAAAAAGACTACTAGTTGAAAAGGACAAGGTGAAAAAATGGGATTTTTTTTTTAAATGGGGGATGTATTCATAGGTTAAATAAACAAAATACACCCAGATTCTCACAATAGAAACAGTGATTCATTTGAACTTCAGTCAGTTCTAGGAGTGTTCTGCTTATAATTTGAAAGGTTAAGAATTGGCTTTTGAAAACTCTCACAGAGACATATTCATAACTGACAAGAAGCATCTGGGATCAGGTTTCGGTGTTGTGCAAAACTGGCTTTGCCTGACTCTTTCTGCTGCTCCTTTTCCTGTGGAGTTTCAGTAGAATCACTACCCCCATCACCGCTAGAGCGACTTCTATAATTGTACCGGAGAGTTTCAGATTTAACATTGTTCTGTTCAGTGACCTCCTTTCTCTCCATTACACAGCAGCCATCTGACTTTATTTTAGCTGTTGTTTAATTCATTATTCCCTTTCTGTACGCTGTGGTCTTTTATTAAAGAAAAATATCTGATTGCAGTTATTTTGACTTTTCATTATTATGGACAATGAACAGGAAAGGAAGGGACTTTCAGATTAACAGAAAATGTGTCTCACAATCACTGGGCCCTAAAGACCGAGACCCTTAGAAGGGAAGAGACTATTCACATTTTGCATGAGATAGTACAAGTCTCTCCTATTTCACTGCTGTGATATATATAGTTGATGGTGGCATGCATGCCCCAGGGTTATTAGCTTACTGCATACAGTCCTGGACATGCAGCAGTGGGAATGGAACATTCACTTCAGTATCCTGCACCATGATTGGCACTGGAAATAAACCACATCACCCTTATACATGCTGGTGGGGTGTTTTCTGATCCTCATGGGATTATGGAGGAAATTGTTTTCTATATAATGCATAATTAACCAGTAGAACTCACTGCCACATGATATTACTGAGACAAAGAGTCAAAGAAGACTTTTAAGAAGGATCACACATTACATTGGTACAATTTCCCCTTAATAAGATTTTTTTTTAAAGGACAGATCTAAACCGTCATGCTTTAGGGTATAAGTTAAGCACAAATTGATGAGGGTTAGGAAGAAACTCTTTTGGGTGCATTATTCTACAATATTCCTGTTTGGGTTTCTTGCACCTTCCTCTGAAGTGTATACCTCTCCTGGAGCAGCGCTAGAGAATAAAAATGAGTCTATTTTCTCCCTCCTAAAAAATTCTATTATTCACCATAGGATCAAAGGATTCTCATTTGATTGTGTTCTAGAGCTGGTTATCAGTCACAGCTTGTAGAGCTTGTCCACATGAACTGGAACAACTTCTTAGCGTATGCGCAACGTGCCGCACATTTAGTTATATAGTCTATGGACGCTATTTCAGGTTCTGACTGTCCTATTTTGATTTAACTTAAGTTGGCTTATTACTGACTGAAATTAAATGAAAATAGGACACTTCATCTGAAGTCAGAGTGTCATGCTTATAAGAAGCACACAGGATTTTTTTTTTTTTTTAGGGGAAAAGGCAATATGCGGTGTTTATTGAAAATACAATTAGCATATGCATTCAATCACACCACACACACACATACTGTTCCACCAGTCAATGTTATAGTTACCAGTTTAAAGTCGGAATCAATCTAGTGGTCAGGTAGGTTGATCACAGTAGGGAGGAGCTGGGTTCTGTCGGTCGTGACACGATGCTCCGGGGAAGACTTGGCAGGACAAACCCAAAGTTTCATGGCAAGGCACCCTGTTTATATAGTGATCTTCCTTCATTGGAACCAATGAGCTTTGCACCATCATGCTGAAATTAATTGTTGTTTGACGAGTGTTTGGTTTTTTTAATTGTTTTTTTATTTTTTATTTTGTTTTTTATTAAGTTTTTTAATAAGTTATTTTATGCTAGTTTTAATTACAGCTATTTTGTCTCCATTAATAGGTGCCTTTTTTATTTTTAAAGTTATTAACTTGCCCTTCTTTAACATTTCAATAGGGGTGTGTTGCAGCCTTTTGGCGCCCTTGCTTCCGATTCCAGTTCCTCCCTAAACCATCTGGTTTAGAAATGGCCTTTACATTTATTTTTTAACCCACACATTTTTATTTATACATAAAACAATTTACACAAAACATTTTAAACAAAAACATTAAATTGCAATGCAAAAAAACCCAATCCTAATATTCTTTTACTTATTTTAAAATGCTAAACCTACAACAAATTGGTAACCCTTAAAGAATTTGTTACTGCTTTAAAATCAGTCCAAACACAAATTCTAGCTAATGTATTTCTACCAATTGCCCGTTAGGCCATTCCTTTTTGCTATTTAAAAAGAATGGCTAGTAAAATATAATTAAATCATACATCAGTACATTTAATACATGCTACATTATTATTTATTTTAAATTATATAAAATACAAACAAAATCCTACTACTACAAGAGTGACAACACACAGATATGCTCTGAAATAACATTTCAGTGAAAACAGATATAGCTATTTTGGTTCCAATTTGTGCGTAGACAATTCCTTAGTTTATTGATTTCTGAAATAATACTGGCTAATTCTTATGCAATGCTTCCATCTAGCGATCAGGTGAAAAAATATACAGATCATATAACCTCTAGGATTTTAACAAATCTTGTACTTTCAAGGACCAAGCAATAGCAAAAAGAAACAAACACCTTATTTAGGAAACGGAATATTTGGAGTTAAAAGCCAGAATATAGACTAAACCCATGAAAAATGAAGATACTTAACCTCATCTCAGTGAGGCAGAGTGCTAGGTAGGAAACCCTGAATCAACAGTGGTCACAGGAGCTCCAATCAGGCACAGCAAATTAGAGCTAATGAGGCAGACCTGTGCCTAATTTGTGCTTGGGGAAGGACAGAAAGGCTAATTGATCCATTAGCCCAAGCCCTCAAATAGGCACAGGAAGGAAGTAAAAACAGGGGAAGCAGGCAGTAAAAGGAAGTGAGAGCTTATGCTTCCCCTGCTTATATAGGTACTAGGTATGCTGTGAAAGCGGTAGGACTCAATTATAAATAAACTGCACAGGGTGTTGAACCAGCACAAAGGTCTCTGCATGGTTTTGTAGACTGAGACAAAAGCAGGATGGAGGAAGCCTGTTATATGAGGGGGCTTATCTGGGATCTGAGCCAGCATGAGGGTGTGGTGGCGCGGGCAATGGAGAAGACCTTTCAGTGGCTGGTAAAACAACAAGAGTCAATGCAGAAGGCCCTATAAAGCTTTCAACAATCTCATCACATAGAGAGACAGGCTTTGCTTACCTGGCAGAAAAGCCTCCAGGACTTCATAAGTAGGGTTGCCAATTTTCTACTCACACAAAACTGAACACGCTTGCCCTACCTCACTCATCCTTTAAGGCCTTGCTCCTGCCCTGCCCCTTTTCCAAGGTCCTTTCCCCCCCACACACACTCACTCCATCCCCCCACCCTCACTTGCTCATTTTCACTTGGCTGGCTCAGGGGGTTGGGGTGCAGGAGGGGGTATTGGCTCTGGGCTGGGGGTGTGGGTTCTGGGGTGGGGCCAGAAATGAGGGGTTCATGGTGTGGGAGTGGGCTCTCAGCTGAGGCAGAGGTTTGGGGTGTGGGGGAATAAGGGCTCTGGGCTGGGGATGAGGGATTTGGGGTACAGGAGGGTGCTACCAGTTAGGATCAAAGGGTTTGGGGGTTAGGAGGGGGATCAGGGCCCCCGCAGCTCCCATTGGCTGCAGTTCCCGGCCAATGGGAGTTGCAGAGATGGCGCTTGGGACAGGGGCAGCGTGCAGTGTGCAGAGCCTCCTGGCTGCCCCTATGCATAAGAGCTGGAGGGAGCACATATCGCTGCTTCTGGGAGCTGCACGGAGCCATGTCAGGCAGGGAGCCTGCCTTAGCCCCACTGAGCCATTGACCGGACTTTTAACAGCCCAGGCAGCGGTGCTGACTGGAGCTACCATGGTCCCTTTTTGATAGGGCAACCTAGCAACCCTATTCATAAGGAAACAAGCCAGCATCCAGCAGCAGCTCCTACAGAAGGTGGTAAGTCCTGTGGTGGGGGATGGTGCTTGAACACAGAGCCTAGGACCATGTAAAATGAGCTCTGCAGATGACCCAGATGCATTCGTGGGCACTTTTGAAAGGGTAACCATGGGTGCTGGATAGGATAGGGCAACCTGGGCCCTGCAGTTGTCTCCCTATCTGTCAGGAGAATCCCAAGCAGCCTATATGGGCCTGAGTGAGGAGCAGGCCAGAAAATATGAGACGGTAAGGGCAGCCATCCTGGATTGGGTTGGGCTGTCTACTGAGAAGTACTGTCAAAAGTTCAGATCAGCAAGGTGGATAGGAGGTTTACAGCCCTGGCCATTTGTCCAAAAGGTTGATGGACTGGGACACCCACTGGCTGAGACCAGATATGCAAATAGTGGCAGAAATAATGGATGCTCTGATATTAGAACAGTTCCTTCAGGGCCTCCCCAAGAACATATGAGGGTGGGTCAGGCAACATCAACTGGGCACGTTGGATGCTGACGTAAAACTGACAGGGTAGTATGCAGAAGCAGACTTTCCCGGGAAAAAGGGGTGACCATATAAGTGTCCATAGGTGGGGAGGAAGACCCGGAGAACCCACAGCAGAAAGGGGCATGGACAGGAAGAAGGAAGAACCCCAAGCAGTTCTGGCTGGGGCTCAACCCATTATTTACTACCAATGTGGACTACCCAGACACAAGAAAGGGGACTGCCCCACCTGGATTGTGGCTTTGCCAAGTTTTCTGGCTGGGCCAGGGCTGGAGGGAAGGAAAAGGGGGCCACCATTTCTGTGAGGGTGGGGAGGAAACTCCACAGAGGCCTTATGGATATGGCCTCGGCTTGCTCGCTTGTCCAGAGGGAGCTGGTGACGCCTCACTCGATGATTCCAGAAGCAACGATGGCCTTACGATGTGTCCCTGGGGATAAGAGGCATTCCCCCAAAGCCCAGGTGCCCGAGAAGGTCCGGGAAAGGTTTCGGTGGGGCAAATTGGGGTAATTGAGGGGATGCTTTATCCAATTGTCTTCGTCACGGACTGGAGTCGCTTCCCCATTGGGAAGTGAGGCGGTGGGAGGAATCCCCTGTTTAGTAAAGGAAAACCAGGGGAAAAGAGAGGAGGAACTCCAAAAAAGAAGCAGGAGAGACCTCTGGACGACAAAGCCTGAGTCAGGAGGACAAGAGCTGTCCCCAGGGAAGGAAAGAAGGAAGGAAGGAGGCGCAGGGGAGACAGGCAGCCCAAACTCCTTTGCAGAGGTCAGGGGGCCAAGGGAGCTCCCTGCAACACAACCCCCAGGAGAAGAAACCCAGGCACAGTTTGGCAACTTGAGGGGCCCTGGGTGATCCAGGGAATGAAGGGAGTAACCCTCAAATACCCTGCCAGATGCAATGAGAGAGAAGGAGAGGAGTAACTCCCCGGGATGGGCTTCTACAGAGCTATGGGGATGCCTGCCCCCCACACTGTATGAGTTCGGGGGGGGGGGGGGGATGAGCAAACCCCACAAGGGAAACCCAGGTGACGGCCCTGGAGATTGAGAGAGGTTCCCACAGGCTGGCCCCTCCGGTAAGGGTGGGAAAGCCCAGGGCAAGAAGAACCTTGCAGTTAAATAGGGGTGGAGGTGTGTGACAGAGTGCTAGGTAGGAAACCCTGGGTCAACACTCTATTCACAGGTTTCAGAGTAACAGCCGTGTTAGTCTGTATTCGCAAAAAGAAAAGGAGTACTTGTGGCACCTTAGAGACTAACCAGTTTATCTGAGCATGAGCTTTCGTGAGCTACAGCTCACTTCATCGGATGCATGAATTCTCTATTCACATGAGCATGAATGCTCTATTCACAGCAGCTGTAAGCGGGTATAGCAGATTGGAGCTGACGAGGCAGACCAGTGCCTAATTTGTGAGTGGGGGCAGTGCAGAAAGGCCAATTAAGCCATTAGCCTGAGCCCACAAATAGGCACCGGCGGGAAGTAAAAAAGGGGGAAGCAGGCAGTGAGAGAACGAGATCTCCCCCTCTCCTAGGTATGCTGTGAAGGTGGTGGGACTCTGTTATAAATAAACTGCACAGGCTGTTGAACCAGCACACGGGTCTCTGCGTGGTTTTGTAGACTGAGACAGAAGTAGGGCTGAGGAAGCCTGTTACACTCAGCAATAAAACTTTCATATATTTACATCACTTCTGTTTAAAGGGTTTAATGCAATGGAAATGCCGCAAACATAATACAAAAGAAAAGTTGATACCATCCCTGAGTACGAACACAGTTTTCAAATGATTTAGACTCCTAAGTGCTTAAATCCCTTTTGAAAATGAATGTTAGGCTCTTAAATGGGTTTAGGCACTGCAATTCTAAGCACAGCAATACCTCAATACCTCTGAAAGTCTGGTCCTTAGTAATTTTAGAAAATGAGATTTAGCAACCTCAGAAAATGGTTGGGAGGGAGGCAAGGGCGGGATATAATGGCAGTTCCCCCACTCCAGCACTTGGAAGTTGAATCCCCTTCTGAGTAGTCAGGGGAAAGGCTGGTATGTTTGTGTACTTAGTTGTAGTTAAAATCTGAAACTGAAATAGCTACAAAAAAGGGAAGGTGGCTTAAAGCAGAAATTAGAGAGCAAATAGAACAGGGTTGTTTCAATCATCATCCTGAAGCCAGTCTCCTAACTTTTTGGTTACCCAAACTGGCAATATTGCTAATACCCACTTTGGGTACTCCGGCATTATGGCTGAAAAGGGTGGCAAAGTAAATTTGTAGTTGCAATTATAGTTTAAAGGCACAGGTGGTGCATGAACTCTTGTACATAGAAATCCAACAGATGCGTGTTTGCAGCAACACCGTAGGTTGTAAGAGCAACGGCTGCTTACAAGCGACATTTCCCCTGGGAACACTTTCCCTACCATGAATTGTCCACTCGGTAACAGCAACAGAGCTGCCACATAAGAGCAACATTTGCGATGTCACAGCCAGGGCTAGAGATTTGGGAGACGTGGGGGTGTTGCTTCCCCCCTCCTCACTCCCCAAACGGCATCTTTTCACTCCCCTCCTGACCCTGGCCCTTCAGCGCAGTTCCAGGGCCCTGCCTGACAGAGCCTGCATGGAGAGCATGTTTGGAGGGAGGGTCTGGAAGACAGGGGCAAGTTGGGGTCCCGGGAACAGCAGAGGCACAGTTGGAGGTTTCCTCCTCCCTTCCTCAGCATCGGGCTGGCGGGCAATGGGGAGGGAAGGGTTGCTATTTTGCAGTGAGGGATCAGGGATCCCCCTCCCTAGGGCACTGATCTACCCCCTTTTCCCCCTCCCATCTCTGCTGTCTGTGCTAGGAGCCACTCGGCCCTCCATTGCAGGGTGCATATGGTACCCTCCCCAGCCATCAATTCCTCCTCATGGTGGAGCATAAAGCTACCAGTGGGAGCACCCTCAGCCTGCCCTGGCAGCCAGGCTCTCTCAGATGCTTTGCTGACTGGGGGTTCCCCTGCCAAACCCAGGGTTCCCTGACCCATTTCCCCCAAACTTGGGGTTCCCTGCACTCACCCCAACGCCCCATCCACAACCTGGCTGTCCCACCCCTTCCGAAACACCCTTAACTCTTCATACGCCTTTGGTCAGACACTCCCCATAACAACAACAGCTGCTTAGGACATAGCAAAAGGCCACTGATTTGTTGCTAGGAAGGAGCATCTACTCTACTGTAACCGGTTTTGTGTAAAGGACATTTTTTCAGTAAGATTTTGGCAGCTGCCACCTAGTGGACATTTATGTATTTTTCACTTGAACTCCCTCAAACACAATTTTGCCTATCAGACACTAAACCATATTCAAAACTCCTGTAGAATGCAGTGTCAACACTTGTTTGTGTCCTCTTTTTGATTTTTTTCAGTAAAATGTGGGTTTTTTTGGCTGGTTTTTCATATGTTTGGTAGGAACAACAGATTCTCATGCCTTGTTCCCATTCCCCACTCATCCCACAAGCACCACACCAGTGTTTGATTATATAATATTTTGCCACTAATCTGTGTTCATTAAAACTTGAAATTGTGTCTCCCATCATTTTATTCTTCCCCAGAAAACTTTTTTCACTCATTTTTCCCTTTCTTATCTGTCTGTCCCTTTTCCTCTGTCTGTGTTTCTTGCAGATCACTTTCATTCACATTGCCCCTCCAAATCGCTTCTCTTCCATCTCACTCACTCTTGATTGACCTCACTTTTCTCTGAGCCCTCATCTCATTTTATATTTGTTCCTTTGCTTACTTTCTCTTGTTCAATCTAATCCCTGATCCTGATCCTCCATTGGCTTGACTCTTGAGTTGGCTTTTACACCTGTGCTAAGTGGGTGTGAAATGTTACCAGATCAGAATTCTTCACTCACTCATAGTGACTGGCTGACTACACAATGTGCAAAGTAGTGGAAAATAGGAAACACCCCCCAACCCTTTCTATCCTTTTAAGTTTCTTCCTGCTTGCACCCAGTCCCATGTTCTTTTATTTTTCCCCTAACTTCCCTACCCTTTGTCTTGTTCTTTGCCCTAGGGCCTCCCATGTGCTCCCAAGAAACCCATCCTCACAGCCATTCCCATCCCATTAATTTTTTGTCTCCCAAGACCCCACCAATCAGTTGATCATTTGACATCGCCCCCTCCTCATTCCTTTATTCAATTGATCCTCTAAACCAGACCTTCTACCAGCCAGTGTATCCCCTGCCTCCTCCAGCATACTGATTCTGTGCCTCCTTCCTGTAGGGAGTATCTGCCATTGTTGTGTGAGGGTGTGGCTCCAGAGACCAAGGCCATCCTCCAATTTGGAAGGAGGGCTGTGGGCTGCAGAGGGCCGAGCAAACTGCCATCAGCTCACATCAGGATCTTGCTGCTGTGGCATGTGAATTAACTTCACTGGTAAGTACAAGCTCCCCGGGGCCTTTAAGAACAGACCTCACCCTCAATACTGCTCCTCTGCAACTGCAGCAAATTGATACAGCATGTGGTAGAGAATGTGGAAGCCTAAGGGATGGATCTGTTAGAAGGGGAGTTTTAAAATAACAGTATGTTGAGTACATTGGCTCAATGAAGGGCTTTAATGTGTAAAACCTAGGGGGAAGATAACGAGGGAGACCTTGACGGCAGGGTTAGGTGCATGCTGCAGCATGACTTCTTCCTTCCACTGTCCCGTCAGCTTCATAAGCAGAGACTGGGTAGTTCTTATCCTTGGAAAATGTTTTTAGAACCAGGAGCAAACACAGCTGTTGTTGGATTTCACGTTAGATCATGGGAGAGAAATAGCGGGTAAGCCTTGTAAGTCATATGTATAAGGTTCTGTAGCACCCTCTTGTGTTCGCAATGCAGTATTGCAAGGAAAGTTCTATTGCAGCTTCCCATGGAAAAGTGAGGAATGGTGAGATGTTTGGTTTGCCTTACTCTGGCTTGTAATTTTTGGTTTGTTTACTGATGATGGCTCCTTGCTTGCTCTGGACCTGAGGAAGCAAGATGGAGAAATACTTTAATAGAGGAAAAAAATAAGCACATGAAAATAAGTGTGAGAAGGGACACACCTTGGAGGAAGTTTAATGGCTAAAATCTACAAGGGGTGGAGCCCAGGAACAATTAAGCAGCTCTCTAGTATTACAGTGAGAAAGTAAAGCCACTGCAGGAAAGACTGAGGTAGGGCCTTAGACCTGGTTAGAACATAGTACTTGTTAGATTTCAGTGTGACAATATCAGCTAGATGCTTTCTTGTCGTTGAAGGTAAGAAGAGATGACTACTTCATATCATTGTTAATATGAGAACTTTATAAGTTAAACTGATATTGTTATGGGATCTTAAATAAAAGTCCTTTATTTTTTATATCTAAAGTAGCCTCCAGATTCTTGCTGCCCATTCCTCTTTACTGTTTTCTTAAGCATAGAACTCATTTTCTGTGCTACAACTGCAGTGTGATAGTGTTCCCTGACGCATATAGTCTTCCTCCCTGGAAACAGATATTGTGCCGCTTCCTCACAATCAGAGAGTGTCTTTCTCCTTGTTGTTATCAGCTGACTTGATTTTACTGGGGGATTTCAATTTGAGTGACGTATGCTGGAGGTCTCATGCTGCCAGTACTAAAACATCCTTGGAATTTCTAAACGTCATAGATGACGATTTCCTAACTCAGAAAGCATTGCAGCCAACATGAGGAAATTGTGTATTAGACCTTGTCCTAACAGATAAGGAGGAACTGATCACATAACTAAAAGTTAATGGTAGTTTATCTATAAGTAATCAGGACTTGATCACATTTATAATGTTCAAGCAGAATAAAGTGTCGTCCTATAATAAAATATATATATATATTTGATGCTTTAATAGGGCTAATTTCAGAAAACTGAACATAATTATGAGCCAAATCATCTGGGAGGAAAAATTTTATCAAAAAATATGAATGATCATTGGGAGTAATTTAAGGACACCTTATTAGATGACCAAGAAGCCACAATTGAGGAAGAAGGCTGTGATGAGTTTTGTTTTGTTTTTTTAATCTCATTTAGAGAGGAAGTGAAGGCAGCTATAAAAAAATAAAAAGTAATATACAACAAATGGAAGAAAGAGGAAGTTGATGGGGATTGTAGAAAATTCATAAGCGAAGCTTAGGGACCCAAGGATAAATCTATGGCCAGTAGAATTAAAGACAATAAGAAGGAGTTGTTAAAATATACAAGGAACAAAAAGAATCCTGGCAGTGGTATTGATTCATATCTAGATGGAAACAGTAGAATTATCCATAATAATGCAGAAAAGGCAGAAGTGTTAAATAAATATTTCTATTCCATATTTGAGGAAAAACAGATGATATAGTCTCATCATATAGTGATAACACACACTCTCTTCCACTAGTATTTCTGGTGGATGTTGAACAGAAGGTAGACATTTTAAAATCAGTAGGTCCAGATAACTTGCATCCAAGAGTTTTAAAAGAAAGAGCTTGCTGGACCATTAATGTTGATTTTCAGTAAGTTTTGGAGCACTTCGGAAGTTCCAGAAGACTAGAAGAAAGCTAATGTTGTGCCAATTCTTAAAAAGGGTAAATGGGATGACCCAGGTAATTATAGGCCTGTCAGCCTGGACATCAGTCTCAGGCAAGATATGGAGTGGCTAATACAGGACTCAATTAATAAAGAACTAAAGGAAGGTAATGTAATTAATGCAAATCAACATGGCTTATGGAAAATACATCTTGTCAAGCTAATTTAATTTTTTTTATGAGATTACAAGTTTTGTTGATAATGGTAATAGCATTGACATTATATATTTAAACTTCTGTAAGGTGCTTAACTTGGGACCACACAACATCTTGATTAAAAAACTAGAACAACATAAAACTCATGGGGCACACATTAAATAGATTAAAAACTGCCTAACTGATAGGTCTCAAAATGTAACTGTAAACAGGGAATTGTCATGGAACAGTTCTGTTTCCAGTGGGGACCCACCAGGGGTAGGTTTTTGTCCCCTTGCTATTTAACATTTTTATCAATGACCTGGAAGAAAACATAAAATCATCATTGATAAAATTTGCAGATGACACAAAAATTGGGGGAGTAGTAAATAACAAAGAGGACAGGTAACCGATTCAGAATGATCTAGATTGCTTGGTAAACTGGGTGCTAGCAAACAAACAATATGTGTTTTAATATGACTACATGTAAATGTATACATCTAGGAACAAAAAATGTAGCCATACTTACAGGATGGTGGACTCTATCCTGGGAAGCAGTGACTCTGAAAAAGTCTTTTTTGAGATGGCGTGACCAGATCTGCACACAGTATCCAAGATGTGGGCATACCATGGATTTATATAGAGGCAATATGATATTTTCTGTTGTATTATCTATCCCTTTCCTAATGATTCCAACATTCTGTTAAGTTTTTTGAATGCCACTGCACACTGAGTGAATGTTTTCAGAGAACTATCCCCAATGACTTCAAGATCTCTTTCTTGAGTGGTAAATGCTAATTTAGACCACATCATTTTATATGTATAGCTGGGATTATGTTTTCCAGTGTGTGTTACTTTGTATTTATCAACACTGAATTTCATCTGCCATTTTGTTGCCCAGTCACCCAGTTTTGTGAGATCCTTTTGTAACTCTTCATAGTCAGTTTTAGACTTAACTATCTCGACTAGTTTTGTATCGTCTGCAAATGTTGCCACCTTACTTTTCACCCCCTTTCCCAGATCATTTATGAATATGAATAGGACTGGGCCCAGTACAGACCCCTGGGGGACACCACTATTTACCTCTCTCCATTCTTAAGTATTACTCCTGTCCCATTTGCACCATCCATTGCAGGACAGACAGTTTTTCTTATAGTTATCCAGAGTCCATAGTTGTAAAAAGAGCAATTTTAAAAAGAGCCATTATAAGACCTAGGGTGATGGTAATGGAGGAACTCAGAGATGCTCTTTGGAGACATCAGATGTGGATTTGTTTCAATAGCTGAAGGCATTCCAGAATTCTCCAAAAGAACTATGAATGATTGTAGAAGTGACTGCCATCCCCTGAGGATGTGGAGGTGAAGGTAAGTTAAGAAGAAAGGTGGTGACTGTTAAATAATCAGGAGACAGAAAACATGTCACCTGTCACCAATCTTGAGTATAGTGTATATCTCCTGTGAGTGCCTTCAATTCTCACTGAAGTCCTTTGATTCATCAAAGCACTTAGGCACATGATTAATTTAAGATATGGGACTTACAAGCAAGCTTAAGTGCTTTTCTGAATATGTGTGGATTTAAGCACATGTTTAAAGTCAAGTACAAATGGCCTTGTTGAATCATGGCTTGGGAGCTGAGGAATGGTTTGGAAATTCAGTCCCAGGCTTTGCCATTTCATGAATTTTTTACTGAGATGAAAATAATGCAGTTTACTCAAAGATTACTAAATATGAAACCGAGTAAGGATTTACAGTGGACCTTGTTTTTGCCAGATCAGTTGTGTGAAATAAGAGTATAAAAGGCAGTGATAACTATTTACATGGCATTTTGATACAATGAATTTAGCTCTTCTTCTTTTGAAGCTAGTTTTAATGTTTGGCTTTGCAAACACTTAACATGTTCTTCTCGCAAGAATGAATAAATAAAGCTTTTTTATATATATTACCATAGTCTAATCCTGCACATTAGGGCTAATTTCTAATACAGTAACTCCTCACTTAATGTGATCCTGGTTAACATTGTTTCGTTGTTATGTTGCTGATCAATTAGGGAACATGCTCGTTAAAAGTTGTGCAGTGCTCCCTTATAACGCTGTTTGGCAGCCGCCTGCTTTGTCCACTGCTTGCAGGAAGAGCAGCCCATTGCAGCTAGCTGGTGGGGGCTTGGAACCAGGGTGGACCAGCAGCCCTCCTCTCAGCTCCATGCTCCCCTAAATTCCCTGTGCAGCAGCCTCTCAGCAGGCTATCAACTGCCAGGCAGCTCAGCTGCTCCTCCCCCCACTGCCATGTGCTGCTCCAGCCCTCTGCCTTAGAGCTGCTCCCAGGAGCCTCCTGCTAACTGTGTGTGGTGGGGGGGAAGAGCGAGGTACTAATGTCAGGGTGTCCCCCTCCCCCAGGGTGTCCCCCTCCCCCAGGGTGTCCCTCCTGCCCCCTGTTTCTGTACCTCATCTCCACAGAGCAGGGGGGACATACTACAGGGCTCAGGACTGAGGGAGTTTGCTGGCTGCTGTCTCAACTTGCTGATCTACTTTAAAAGGCAGTGTATTTAGAGTGGGGTCAGCGTACTTAAAGGGGCAATGAGCGACTCTCTCACTCACACTCGCACGCACGCTGGTGTGTCTGTCTCTCAGTCTCTCTCTGCAATGCTGTGTCTCCTCCCTCCATTCATGTTCCTTGTAGAGTGTGAGGCTACATTAACAATAACGTGTTAACCCTTGAAGGCTCAGCCAAGTGCTAGTTCATCATTAGCAGTAAGGCATTCCCTGGGAAATATCCCACCCTCTTCCACCCTCTGACTCCACCACCTCAACCAAGCTTCACAATCATCATTGCTGTGTACAGTATTAAATTGTTTGTTTAAAATTTATACTGTGCATGTGTGTGTGGTGAAAAAAATTTCCCTGGAACCTAACCCCTCCAATTTCCATTAATTCTTATGGGGAAACTGGATTCGTTTAACATCGTTTCACTTAAAATAGCATTTTTCAGGATCATAACTACAATGTTAAGCGAGGAGTTACTGTATATAGAAAAGTGTAAAACCTTATGTCTTCTGATATACAAATAAGATAAATAAGATATTCAGCACGTTCTGCTACTGAAACATACAGCTACTAATGATTAGCTTTAGTGCATTTTGGTTGGTGTAAGCTATCATGAGGTAAAAAAGAATTTTTATAGGCATTTATAGTTATGAGCATTGTTTCAAGTCAGAAGAAATACTAGCCTTCTGCTAATAATCAGCAAAGGGTGGGTACATCACTCTTTCCCAAGGCACTTCTTAATAAAGTGTCCCACTAATTTCAGCGGTCTCTGCTGATACTCCACAAGTACATCATGCGAGCTGCTAATCTGATCCCCTTCAAGTCGATTCAGAAGTGTGACACACACCACAGCAGCTAGAGATAAAAGAAATAGTGTTTGTTAGAAATGACATTTAGGTAACTTTCACCATGAGAAAGCTTGAGAGCATCTTCTATTTGTACACCCTCATTTGAGGTATCAAAACGGATAAGAGGAGATAAAGCCAAGAAAACTAATAGTTTCAGTGATGGGTTTGAGCAGTTGACAATGGAAATCACACTTTATAATAATTAACTGGATTAAGTACCTATCTCACTTTAGATGTTGTTTAAAAATTACTAATAGTTTGAAGCAATCTATCAAGCCATTAGTAAAGTCAATGGAGCTGCTCCAACATATGGTCACATTCAGATAATTCATAATCATTGCATCATTAGAACCTTTTTCTGAATGGGATTTTTTTTTCAAGAAGTGTGTCAAGAAGTCAGATTGGTAAAATTGCATCAGAGAATAAGGGTATGTCTACACAGCAAAAGCTGTGCGTGGACTAACAGACCTGAGCTAGCTTGAATCCAACTACTGTGGGTAACAATAGTGATGAAGAGGGCAGGTGCAGTGTCAGCTTCCCGAGGAGGGAAAAATGGGAGAAAAAGAGGTGGTAAACTCCTCACAACAAGTCATGCTCTAGTATCTCAGACCAGTTAGAAAAGAAAGACTTTGTGCCTTAGAACATGGACACAGCAAATGGGAGAGTAACTTAAAATGACTATTCTAAAGTTGTATGTGATCAGCTTTCGTTAGGTCACCTACCTAAACTTTAACTACCTCATAACTAAAGTTCACAAGAGTGTATACTTTTGTAATTGGGAACCACATTATTCACCAGGCAACTGAAAACCCTTCTTAATTGTTTCAGAATTGCAAATGCAAATCTAGTTATTCTCTCTCTTGATATTTCATTTTGATATGCAAGTAAAGAAAGTGACTATAGTTTCATGTACATAGAGACTACCTGACTGATTAAAGTTACTGCAGTTTCCTATTTGACTTTAAGACAGTTACATTAGTCCCTTCCGCAGGTCAAAGTAAGCTGGTATGGTACGGTATGGCGTACCGGTAAGAGCCGGTACACAGCTGATCGTATCAGTGGCGGCCGGGAGCCCTGGGGCTCTGGCAGCAATTTAAAGGGCCCTTGAAATCACTGCCGGAGCCCTGGGGAAGCGCGAGTGGCGGCGGTGGCCAGGAGCCCTGGGCCCTCTAAATCAGGGGTCTCAAAGTCACGGCCCATGGGCCATCTGCGGCCCGAGAACTGCAGCACACGGAAACTTTTTAAAAGTTCTTTCATTTGGCGCTCATGGCTGCCAGCCGAAGAGCGGGGGTGGGAGGGGAGCGGGCAGAAGAGATTCACATGCCCCTTTCCCCAACATTGCTCCATCCTGCTGCTCCTGGGACCCTCCCAGGGCTTGCACTCAGCAAAGTGTCATTCATCTCCTGTAGCTCGGTTCCCTGCAAGCGGTTTTCTATCCCTGCTGTTGCCGGCGGAGCTGCAGAGAAGAGACCCAGGCAGCCACACTGCTGGCTCTCTCCTGCAGGTGCCAACCCCCCCCACACCCCCGCAGCTCCCATTGGCTGGGGGAGAGGAACAGAGATACCATCACTAGTTGCCAGGCAAAGTCAGCCATGGAGGCAGCATCACTAGTTGCCGGGCAAAGTCAGCCATGGAGGCAGCATGAGACCAAGGGAGTGAGCGAAAAGGGCAGGAAACGGGCTGGGAGGTGGCGTGAACACCATCTTCAGTGACATTATTGGCCCACTGGGAAGATTTAAGGACTGGCACTGGCCCTAAGGTAAATTGAGTTGGAGACCCCTGCTTTAAATCACTGCCGGGCCATTCTGAAGGGCTGGCTGGGGAAGTCTGGCCTCAGCCCCGTCTCTTCTGCCCAAGGCCCCACCCCTTCTGGTTGAGCCTCTCCCCCCCAGGACCCTGGCCGCCCTGCGTACTGGTAAGTCTGTTCAGTTACTTTCACCCCTGGTCCCTTCGGATACCTTGATACTTGAATGGTTACTTCTCAGTGCAAGGCAAGAGCTGGAACAGCAACTAATCAGGACTAAACTGAATCAGAGCTTTGTGTGAGGGGCTTTACATAGACCTGGCGCACACACACACTGCAAAGTTCTAGCAAATCATACTAAAATAAACTTAACAGCATCTATACATATTTATAATCATATATGCAAATAGTGCAGTATCATAACTTTCCACTGCAATGAATTTAATGCTCTGAAACTCTGTACACTGTACGTTTTATGCAACACAGCTGATTCAGTCTAAATAAAATGCTATATATCCAATTACCTCTGACACCACTAAGATTACAAATAGCAGCAAAAACTGAAGATTCCATCTCAATGTTTCGGACTCCAGCATCATAAGCTGCCTTCAAATACTGCAATTTCTCTTCTTCAGTATATAAGCAGATTGCACCATCCAGACGGGCTTGGCCTATAAAGCATATAAATATAGATATTTTTTTTGTGTGTGTGCTGATGAAAGTACAGGGGGAGTTTCAGTCTCTGAGGGCCACAAGATTTTTACAAATTTCTAATATACCCTTCCTAATTTTTATCACTGCACTAAACTCAGTTTTTACTTAAAAGGCACTCTATAAATGTAATTTATTATTTGAATTTAGGATCAAGGTAATTAGATATGAAAAGACCAACTAAATTATCAAATTCATAAACTGGAAAATGTAGGCTATAGTCCCTCAGATGAATTAAGTGTCAAATTTTAATGGTGACATTTCCTCTTGGCTAGTTTGATGTACTGATTATGTTTGAGTTTAACAGTCCCCTAAAAAAGCATCCAGCTCTGCTAATGCCTTTCTGATGCAGTGAGAGAAGGAATAATCTCAGCCCTTTTGATGCTTAGAAGACTTTTTAACATAAGGAGAAATCAAGAGGTTTTTTTTTTAAAAATTGGACATTATTGGTGCCTACTTTTAGGAAAGAGTTAGCTTATTCCAGCTCTTTGGGCTTCAGCCCCAAAGAAATAGATTTTATTTTTATTAAGCAGTGTTAGACTGCATACAGCCAAAATAAACTTTACAGTTCTTTAGTTGTCATATTTTTTGTTTTTGGAACTGAATTCCCAAAGCTGAGGTTCTCTGCCTGTTTGCAAGTTTTGTAGTAGATTTGGTAGCATCTGTAGGAAACCTGTTGGTGTGCTTTTAGGACCCACTGACTGGACCACGGACTCATTATCCTTCCTAACAGTGCCTGAAAAAAGCCACATATTGACATTGTTCTGCTTGAGATCTGCCTTAAGCACTGCTAGAACCATGGATTGTGTGTCCTCCAAGCAATGCTCTTCTTGCAGTATATCCAGCCACAACTAGAGGCAGAAGTGTCAGATATTTGGGGAGAAAGCTTGTTCTCACAAGATTTCCAGCTCGGTTTGTAGACCTGGGAGGTTTAGAGAAACATCTGAAATTGTGGGTGCTTATCTAAATCAATCCCAAATTTAAATCCGTGATGTTTGCCCATCCCAAATCTGGCACGATTGATGTAACATCCAATTATCCAATTAATGGTTAATTAAGGATGAAGCAGCAACTTTTTCCAGGGCTGCTTATAGAGAATTTCTTTTAGACACATGAACAATTAAAAGAAAAAAACAACCAATAACTCTTGTTATCAAATTCCATAGGGCACTAATGGCGATTATAGCAACTCCACTAAATAAATACCCTGATAATTCAGTAATCAAAAGATATACAATTTATGAGCTGTCAGTCACTGTCAACTCTTTTTTAGATCATCACTGGGAGCGGGGGAAACACCACAAAATTACACCCCAGTACAGCAAAGATTAACTGGACTACTTATCTCATTAAAGTTAAGCATATATTTAAGTGCTTTGCTGGATTGGGGCCTAAATCCCCTAACCCAGTTTGATTTGTATATGTTACTGCTTACTAATTTACTTCTATTGTTCTATTGCTAGCCTTACCTTCATAGAAATCCAAAGTGCACATAGTATTTCCAATGACTGTATTGAATTGATTTATCTCCTTACTGCACTGCATCAGTTCCTTGGCTAGTTGGTCATCTAGGTTGGTACTACGAATTATAGTCTTTCCTAGGATAACCTGTTCAAATTGAGGCTTGAAGGTAGCATCTACTGATTGACTGGTTATTACCACTGAGCCTGGCTCCAGACCTGTTGTAAAAAAATATATATAGTGAGTTGTTCAGCCACTCTGCTGGTATGTAAACAAGGCACATTATAGCCCAATCCTGCTCCTACTGAAATCAATGAGAGTTGCCACTAAATTCAATGGGAGAATATTAGGATCTATATGCATGTTTGTAGTTTATTCCAAATGCTTTAAAATAATTCTATAGAGAAGACACAATATACTACCAATTAAAAAGGACAATACAAAGAGCCGTAAAGTAATCTTAATGGTCTGACAAATCCCAACTGTTAAGGGAATGTTTCACATAGGGCATGAATGATCTTTTCTCCAGCTTGCTGCAGATCTCTTCACTCAAGCACATTTTCCTGTCATTTATTATAAAATCATATAAATCAAAGAATCCTTAATCTGATGGGTAATTAGGTCTAAGGAAAAATAAGAGTACTGTGTATGACTGAAAACCTGAACATTCTCTCTCTCTCTCTCTCTTTCTCATGATCCAGAATTCTGAACTATGGCATGAAAGATAGAAACTCATGTGTCCTATAGCAGAACTAAGATCCACTCACTGGGACTGTACCAGTATTTTAAAGATGATCTTAAAACTGTAAAAAGGGGTGTGTTTTTTTAAATATTGGACTTGCATTCTTTTTCATTTCTCTATGATGCCTTGAAGAAGCCTTGAAAGGAATTTCTTCTACTTTTCTTAATATTAGAACAAACAGGAATGTCAATTTCGGTGTTCCCTTATTTGGATGGAGGACTTCTCTGGGATGTATAATGTTAGCTTTGACACCTTAATTTAAGAGAGATTATTGCTGAATCTTGAATCTAGTCCCCCTTTATTCAAAATGTTTAATTATTTGAATCAAATAGATATTAACAAAAACAAGCAAAAATTTTACACAGTCTGATTAAAACTCTCTTTCAGTTGTTCAGCTTTCACTGTCTTGACTCTTGTGTCAGCATTTCACTAGTTCTCCAGTTATCAGAGAAACATTCAGGCTAGACAGGAACAGAATTGTTAATGTAAAAACCAAGCAAAGTATTTAAAAAAAATCTTCAGGACTTCTTTGTACATCATAAAGAGGGAACAAATCCAATTTATTTTCCTTTGAAAGTCACCTTTTAACCTCTGCTTTATCTGTAAAGTGTGGGTGTTAATATTCACCTAATAAATATTCACCAAACTGTCATGAGCATTAATTAATTTGTAAAGCCCTCTGAAAATGAAGTAAGTGTTAGATATTATCATTATTGTGACTTTGTTTTATAAACCTTTAACTACAGAGATGCTTTAATTTAAAGAAAAGAGAAATATCAAGGGGAAATACCTATTCCACCAGAGGTGCCAATGCGAATAATGGTTATGTTGGAACACTTGGAGTGATACAACAGCTTCATCAACTCATGTAACATGATTGCAATAGAGGGAATGCCCATACCATGCTGAAATGAAATCAGAAAGTTACACTGAACATTCATATAAATTATTAACAGAAGAGTTGGGAACTAGAGCAGATCTCTTTAATGAATTACTATGAAAAATACATGCAAAAGTATTCTTGTACAAACCTAACCTATCGGGCAGGGCAGAAGTTTATTGTGGTCAATGGAAAGACTCCTATTGACTTCAATGGACTTTGGATCAGGTCCATTGTTCCCTAATACCATGGGTTATGTTAATTTTAAAAATGTTATATTCTCTATATTCTAAACGTGAGTCCCATTCTAATCGTTTACAGTTACATGCCCTCATAAAGCTTCTACACGGCCCAAGAGCAATGTTCAGACTAGTTCTTAATGACCTGAAACATTGGTGATTCCAGCTGAGCTAAAATATTACAAATTGCGGAGGCTGTGGTATAGTCACAAAGTTCACAAGGCTGAGTCTGCTCCAGCTTACACCATGATGTGACAATTCACACCTTTGGGGAAAGAAAGCACAATAGGGCTACAGCTGTGGAGTTGATGCTATGGGCTAGGGGTAGGTTTTCAAAAGTGCTTTTGGGTATGTCCACGCTGCAATAAAAAACCCGTGGCACCCAGTCTCAGAACCCGGGTCAACTAATTTGAGCTCACGGGGCTTGGGCTGCAAGGCTAAAAATTGCAGTGTAGACGTTTGGTCTTGTTCTGGAGCCCAGGCTTGCAGTGGTCTCAGAGCCCATGCTCCAGTCTGAGTCCAAACATCTGCACGTCAATTTTTAGCCCGCAGCTCGAGCCCCAAGTCCAAGTCCCCTGACCCAAGCCAGCTGCAACTATGCCATGAGTCTTTTATTGCAGTGGAGACATAATCTATGTGACTTAGCAGCACAAGTCCCATAGACTTTCATTGGTACTTGTACTCCTAAGCTACCTAAGTACCTTTTGAAAATCTAACCCTGGATCCTCAGCCATAGCTAAGAAACAGACACCTTTGTTCCTTCCCCATCTGTACTGAGTGTAAGCAGTCTCTGTGTTGTCCCTAGCATAGGACCAATAGGGTAGAAAACATGCTACTCATGATTACAAAAGGTTGTTGTGGCAGCCAGGAATCACTGGGAATATGCCAGCCATGGCCCCTTTCTCCTTGGAAAGCCTTAATACCCTGGGATCCGGAAGGAGAGATGGCATAAAGCCATTGCATCTATGTGACTCAGTGGTTACTCTTACATGGGGGGAATTATGAAGGAGCTGGCTGAGCCAGCTTTCCAGCTACTTTGTACCACTGAAGTAGACCTGAAAATTTGGATGTATATCCTCTAAAGAAATATTTAAAAGAAATATGCATTCATGTCCCATTTAAACTGTGCTTAAATTGTTGATTCAGTTGCAACTACTGCCTTGTATATTGAAAAAACATTCTGTTCTTCTATTTCAGGAACACTCAAAACAAAAATCCAGGACTAGTCCTTGTCCTTTTCTTTAGAAGCACTGACAAATCTAATTCCTCCCCAGCTTCCCTTAATGCTTAATACTTACACTGACTGATAACACGGGTCCTACTTTGTACATCGCGTAACGGTCAGTTCCTTCACAGATGTTGGGATAGTCAGCACCAACGCTCCCAAGTCCGAGCTCTTCAGCTATGTAGGCGATAAAACCTTTCATCCGTGAAGGGCTTCCTCCAACACATACAAACTAGCATGGACAGAATTCAACAAACCACAACAATTGTGCAGCTGACTACATGATGCAGCATATTCAAGAACAGGGAAAGGTAAATATGATAATGCAAAAGGTTTAATCCGAATTATTCCCAACTACATTATTTTTATTATTACATTCCTTGTAGAGGTCTGTAAAGATAAATGTTTGAAAATAAGGCTTAAATGATCTCACAAGTTCTTTGTCATTGCCTGACAATGACATTTCATTGGTATAGTACAAAATGTAGAACTCGCACTACATACATTTAAAATGGCATTTTGTATTGGGGTGTGTTTTTAATAATAGCTACCAGAGGCAGACTGGATGTGAAGGAGAAATGATCTGAATATGCCGAGGGAGGGAGGGCTCCATAACTGTATTGGCATATAGAGAACTCGCTAGGAATGAACCCTGAGGCTGAGATAGCACTTCCCATTTGGAATATACTGGTATTGCCAAACCCAAGAGTTCAAACAGCAAGCCTAAATAAGACCATGAGATTTATTTCTGATACAGTATCCACATAGAACCCATTTCCAGGGAACACACGTTGTAACACAGTGGTGGGCAACCTGCAGCCCACAGGCCGCACACGGCCCGTCAGGGTAATCCACTGGCAGGCCGCAAGACAGTGTTTACATTGACTGTCCACAGGTATGGCCGCCTGCAGCTCCCAGTGGCCGCAGTTCGCTGTTCTCGGCCAATGGGAGCTGCAAGGAGTGGTGTGGGCTGCAGGGATGTGCTGGCCACCACTTTCCGCAGCTTCCATTGGCCGGGAACAGCAAACCGCGACCACTGGGAGATTCAGGTGGCCGTGCCTGCAGACGCTCAATGTAAATACTGTCTTGCGGCCTGCCAGCGGATTACCCTGATGGGCCGCAGGTTGCCCACCACTGCTGTAATGCTTTGACTAGTAGCATTGTGTCCTAAAAAAGAAAGGCAGTTAATGTATAAAATATACCTTAAAAATGGGGCTTGCAAATGAGGCACTTTCTGTCACCTCAGGAGTGTTATTTCAGGTATGGGGGTTTTGTTTGTAATGGATTGGGCAACTCATCTCACTTCATATAAACCTTGTACAAGAAGCTACCACAGTAGATGCAAAAGCAGGACAAAATGCTGGTGTACTCAGTAAATGCAATATGGGCCAAAGCCTCCGTACCCACTCAGTCCTTACCCATATAAAACGTCAACTAGGCCGCTAAGACCTTGAACCTGCTCCCACTGAAATGAGTGAAAGTTTGGTATTGACTTCAGTGGGAACAGAGTAAGGCCTCACAAGGGAGATTTGCCTGACTGAAGTCTGAGTAGGGACTTCAGCATTTGGCCCAATAACCACAAAAGGAGACTGATAGCTCTGGTAAGTCTACAAGTTGTATGATCATACCAGCATTCCAGCTGAGAAGGTCTTACCTTCTTTCCATGCATTTCTCAAACTGATTCATGCCACTGTCTTTAATGTCATCCTGGACACAATTAAATTTTAGCGGGAGTTGCACAGTCTGCTGACACGTTTAAACTTCCAGAATGAAAGCAAGGTTCTTACCTTTACATCTCCAAATAAGGCAGGAAAATCATGGGTGCTAGTCCCAAGAGCAAAATGGTACAGGATATCATCTTTCATTTTCTCAAGGTGAGGATTGGAGAGATGAATTAAGTTGTTTCTGTCATGGAAATGGAAAATATATATTAAACTAAAAAAACCTATGTTAAAATAACATTATTAAGGTTGTAAAAGTCTAGTGCTCAAAAGTTAGAAAAAGCCAGAATTAAGGTTGCCTGTGCATCTTTAACTCAACCTCTTGTGTGTATGCATTATGAGACAGTTTTTAATGACATGATCACATGCTGTTTTTTTCCAATAGACCCCTGCCTCATTCAGTGTACAGGATGGACTGTGCTCATTAAATGAGCAGCTATTCAATTTTTTGTTTTATCCTCATTGTTCAATGTGTGGCCCCAGGCCTTATTTACTGCACAATATTCAAACCTTGTTTAAAACACAGAATTATTAATTTCCCCATGGGTTTTTCTATGGTCCTCATCACTATAGAAACTGAATGCTTCATAAACATTCATTTATTTTCACAGCCTCTCTGTGAGATGAAAGGGTGGTATTATCCCCCATTTTACAGATGGGAACTGAGACACACTAGTTTTGGGTGCAAACTTTGGGACTCCTAGAATCTGAGGTTTTGTAGCATGTAGCATTATATAGCCCTTTATATGTTCAAAGCGCATCTCTCATTGACTTCAAGGTATCTGTAAGCACTCAGCACTTCTGCAAATCAGACCTCAGCCTCTCAAAATGGGCAGCCAGAAAATGAGGAACACACAATTAGAGACCATCTGTGAAAAATTTAGTTTAAGTGACTTGCCCGCCATAACACAGGAACTTTGTGGCATAGAAACCTTAACATGAGATCGTCCTGTGTCTTCCTGCAACTCCCTTTTTCATTCAACTTCCAACTTCTTCAGTCAATGAGGCAGGGGTCCTACAGACAACAGCCTCCTTAACTACACAACCCTGATTCATCCCCAGAGCAGGTCCAATCTGTGCACTGAATTAAATGAGGCAGGAGTCCTGTGGAAAAAACACTACATGATTATACAGTTAAAGACTGCATCATCATGCATGGGCTACTCCTGGGGGAATTCTGTGCCACTGTGCATGTGCAGAATTCATGTCTGGCACAGAATTTTTTTCTCTCGCAGAAAATACATTCTGCCCAAGAAGTGCTGCTGTTCCACCTTTCACCCACCAATGGCCGCTGTGGCACCAGAACAGCCAGCATCATGAACACAGCCGGCTGTTCTGGTGACACAGTGGCCTCTGGTGAGCAAAAGGCAGAACTGCAGCACTGGGACAGGATGTATTTTCTGTGGGGAAAAAAAATTCTGTGCATGCTCAGTGGTGTAGAATTCCCCCAGGAGTAGAAGTTCATCACAGCACCCTGCCTGCAGAGCCAGGTGAGGACAGACTGAATAGGGCACATGGGGTTGCTGGAGGGTCAAAGACTGGGGGTTCGGAATGGTTAATGGGGGGAATTGGGATGCAGGCTCAGGAGCTAGTGGGGTGACCATGTTAAGCCAGGGGCTGAATGGGAGTGGGGCTTCAAGGCCACATGGGGATGGGGACTGCAGGGACACATCGGGATGGGGGAGGAGGCTGCAGAAGCCCATAGGGATGGGGGGTGCGGAGACGGGGGCAGATGTGCCTGATTGAATGGAAGACACTTGGGGTAGTCAGGGTCTGCACTGGGGAGGCTTCTCAACTCCCAAACAATCCTGTCCCACAAAAAACCTGTTCCATACTTCTCCCACCAACACCCAACAACTTTCCAGGTTCACTCCAGGCTCTTTCCCTCTCCCTCAGCTCCTCCATTACCCCTGACTCCCCCAAGCTTCTGGTGTATGCAGGAAATGCAGTTCTGTATTGTAATTTAAATGAATTTCTCAACATTCTCTATTAATATGCCTAATAAGAAATTTATTTGTAAAAAAAAGTGTGTGTGTGTGTGTGTGTGTGTATACACACACACACACCAGAATCTTTTTTTTTTGTCTGTATTGTTACAGACATACTTGCTGACAGGTATTTTGAAATAAAATTACCAAAATTATTGAAACTGGAAAGAGTATATTATTTTGAGAAATAAAATATGCAGAATTTTAAAATACTGTGCTCAGAATTTTTAATTTTTAGTGCAGAATTCCCCAGGAGTAATATACACATGGGGGGCCAAATGAAGGGTTGTATAGACAATCTTAATATTGGCATTTTATAAACTTCTGAGTGCTTGACTTTACAACTTTACTAATGTTCTTTTAATGCAGGTTTTGAGTGTGTGTGTGTGTGTGCAATTTTCTGGTTTGTTTTGTTTTGTTCTTTTTTAAAGCAAACTGAAAAAAACAAATTTCATCATGTGGCATCATACTGATATGATATGATATGTGGTTCAGCAGCAGAGTGTAAGTCTTAGATTCCCCATGCAGACCCGAACCTCTTAAGAGTAATGATAGTAGTAGTAGTAGGTTGTCATCTTCTATGTGGACCAGCACGAGAGTGAGATGAGACACACATCTTTCCTGTGGGTTTCATAGATATTTGCTGACAGCAGAAAAATAGTGAGATTATGGAATCCAGAGTTCCATTCTACACTCTGGAGAGGAGTGTTCCCTTTAATGGTTACAAACAGTGATGAGCTGCCAAAATCTTAACAACGGGTTCCCTCCTCACCCCACGAGGGGGTTGTTGTCCACCCCGCCCCCCAGGACTCCTGCCCCATCCAACCAGCCACATTCCTTGACGCCCCCCCCCCAAAACCCCACCCCATCCACCCCTGTCACCTGACTGCCCCCAGAACTGGGCAGGAGGATCTCATGGGCCACCGTAGTGGGTACCCACCCCACCCCTAAGAGCCAGAGGGACCCGCCGGGGGGTGATGTGGGGAGTCCTGACAGTGCTAATCTGGGGCAGCTCCCAGGAAGCATCCGGCAGGTCCCTCTGGCTCCTAGGGGTGGGGTAGGCTGCTCCCCCAACTGATCACGTCAAAAGTGGCGCTGGGGCTGGGGAGCAGTTCCCCTGCGTGCCCCCCATCCTGGGTTACCTGCTGTGGTGCAGGCGGCCCTTGTTGCGCCCCCCTGCCCTAGCTCACCTCTGCCTCCCTGGGCCTGAGTGTGAAGCCGCCCGCCTGCTTCTCAGCCCGCCCTGGCTTCCTGCGCTAACAGCTGATTTGCGGAAAGCTCGGGGGGGGGGGGTGGGGGGAGGCGGAGAAGCAGAGCGGGACGGTGCTTTCAGGGGAGGAGGCGGAGCAGAGGTGAGCTGGGGCCAGGGGCGGGGAGCTGCTGGTGAGTGCTTTGCACCCACCAAATTTTCCCCAGGGGTGCTCCAGGGCTGGAACACCCTTGCGGAACAACCGGTTCTAAAAGGGCTTCTAAATTTAACAACCGGTTCTAGCGAACCGGTGCAAACTGGATCCAGCTCACCACTGGTTACAGACACTTCTCTCTGTCCCTCCACCCTAATCCAAGTCTGACCGCTCCAACCTGTTCCTCTCCCAGTCCTCTCCACCCCGGCCCTTTGTCCCAGTACCATTTTTCTTGGCCAGCCAATCCTAGTCTCCCCCTCGCAGCTTCCTGTCCAAATTCCAGTTCCACACCCAATTCCCAGTCCCAAGCTCCTCGTCCAGCCAGTTCCAGTTCCCCCGACCCTAATTTTTTGTCTCTAGTCTTTTTACCCAGCCAGTCCCAGTTCTGCTTTGCACTCCAGCTCCTCATCAGACCTATCTGGCATCTGTCCCCATTCCTCCACCGACTGGTTCCCAGTCCCAGTGTCCTTGTCCAGCCAGTTCCAGTCTCCTCCCTTCCCTTCAGACCTGCTTTATCATAGAATCATAGAATATCAGGGTTGGAAGGGACCCCAGAAGGTCATCTAGTCCAACCCCCTGCTTGAAGCAGGACCAATTCCCAGTTAAATCATCCCAGCCAGGGCTTTGTCAAGCCTGACCTTAAAAACCTCTAAGGAAGGAGATTCTACCACCTCCCTAGGTAACGCATTCCAGTGTTTCACCACCCTCTTAGTGAAAAAGTTTTTCCTAATATCCAATCTAAACCTCCCCCCCTGCAACTTGAGACCATTACTCCTCGTTCTGTCATCTGCTACCATTGAGAACAGTCTAGAGCCATCCTCTTTGGAACCCCCTTTCAGGTAGTTGAAAGCAGCTATCAAATCCCCCCTCATTCTTCTCTTCTGCAGGCTAAACAATCCCAGCTCCCTCAGCCTCTCCTCATAAGTCATGTGTTCTAGACCCCTAATCATTTTTGTTGCCCTTCGCTGGACTCTCTCCAATTTATCCACATCCTTCTTGTAGTGTGGGGCCCAAAACTGGACACAGTACTCCAGATGAGGCCTCACCAATGTCGAATAGAGGGGAACGATCACGTCCCTCGATCTGCTCGCTATGCCCCTACTTATACATCCCAAAATGCCATTGGCCTTCTTGGCAACAAGGGCACACTGCTGACTCATATCCAGCTTCTCGTCCACTGTCACCCCTAGGTCCTTTTCCACAGAACTGCTGCCTAGCCATTCGGTCCCTAGTCTGTAGCTGTGCATTGGGTTCTTCCGTCCTAAGTGCAGGACCCTGCACTTATCCTTATTGAACCTCATCAGATTTCTTTTGGCCCAATCCTCCAATTTGTCTAGGTCCTTCTGTATCCTATCTCTCCCCTCCAGCGTATCTACCACTCCTCCCAGTTTAGTATCATCCGCAAATTTGCTGAGAATGCAATCCACACCATCCTCCAGATCATTTATGAAGATATTGAACAAAACCGGCCCCAGGACCGACCCTTGGGGCACTCCACTTGATACCGGCTGCCAACTAGACATGGAGCCATTGATCACTACCAGTTGAGCCCGACAATCTAGCCAGCTTTCTACCCACCTTATAGTGCATTCATCCAGCCCATACTTCCTTAACTTGCTGACAAGAATACTGTGGGAGACAGTGTCAAAAGCTTTGCTAAAGTCAAGAAACAATACATCACCTGCTTTCCCTTCATCCACAGAACCAGTAATCTCATCATAAAAGGCAATTAGATTAGTCAGGCATGACCTTCCCTTGGTGAATCCATGCTGGCTGTTCCTGATCACTTTCCTCTCATGCAAGTGCTTCAGGATTGATTCTTTGAGGACCTGCTCCATGATTTTTCCAGGGACTGAGGTGAGGCTGACTGGCCTGTAGTTCCCAGGATCCTCCTTCTTCCCTTTTTTAAAGATTGGCACTACATTAGCCTTTTTCCAGTCATCCGGGACTTCCCTGGTTCGCCACGAGTTTTCAAAGATAATGGCCAATGGCTCTGCAATCACAGCCGCCAATTTCTTCAGCACTCTCGGATGCAACTCGTCCAGCCCCATGGACTTGTGCACGTCCAGCTTTTCTAAATAGTCCCTAACCACCTCTATCTCCACAGAGGGCTGGCCATCTCTTCCCCATTGTGTGATGCCCAGCGCAGCAGTCTGGGAGCTGACCTTGTTAGTGAAAACAGAGGCAAAAAAAGCATTGAGTACATTAGCTTTTTCCACATCCTCTGTCACTAGGTTGCCTCCCTCATTCAGTAAGGGGCCCACACTTTCCTTGGCTTTCTTCTTGTTGCCAACATACCTGAAGAAACCCTTCTTGTTACTCTTAACATCTCTTGCTAGCTGCAGCTCCAGGTGCGATTTGGCCCTCCTGATATCATTCCTACATGCCCGAGCAATATTTTTATACTCTTCCCTGGTCATATGTCCAACCTTCCACTTCTTGTAAGCTTCTTTTTTATGTTTAAGATCCGCTAGGATTTCACCATTAAGCCAAGCTGGTCGCCTGCCATATTTACTATTCTTTCGACTCATTGGGATGGCTTCCCCCATCCCGCGCTGTTTCTGTCACTAGTTCCCACTCCAGTCTCTGAGAACAACCAGTCCCCATCTCCCCTCCAAGCTAGCTCCCAGTCACCTTGCCCAATAAATTCAAGCCTCCCCATCACATCCTCTTCCCCAGCTCCCAGTCTCCTGACCCAACCAGTCTCAGTCTTCACTTTCTCTCTCCTTCCCAGTCCTCCTGCACTGAACTCTGTGACAGTTTCTCTCTTTCCTCTAATTTTAGTACCAGTCTCACCAAGCTTCTTGATCCAGTCTATTCCTTTCCTTCCCCTCCCAGTCCTCCCTGATTCTGCTCTCCAACCTCTCTGCATTCAAGTTATGTGGCTTCCTCCTTCACACTGCCTGGACACCTGATATGGGGGTTGCGAGTCATTGAAAGCACAAGAGACAGGCTCCCTGCTTTCAATTCAGGTGCCCAGCCATGTGGGGATGGTGCATGCCCAGTCCAGACACGTGTATGAGCTGTGAGGGGATGGAGCATGCTCAGTGAGCACAGAATCTTTGGAGAATTTAGCAGCAAAATTCTATGACATTCTACTGAGCATATGTGAACTATGAAGTTTCAAAGACTTACAACTTTGTCAAATTTGAGCATATTTTTAGGGGACCAAAGGTACATCCCTGACACCCAGACCTCCTCATGCAAAATTTCAAGCCCCTGCTCCAAAGCATGGAGGTGCTAAAGCTTCTCAAAGAAGAAGTTGGAAGAATGTTAACATTGCAAACCAGTGTATTTTCCCTACCAGCCTGCATGGAAAATTTCAGCCCTAATGGCTGAAGTTTGAAAGTTATAAGGAGCTGAAAATGGGATCTTATAATGGCTCGTGTTAGGCAATCTTAGTCCTGGTCTACACTATGAGTTTAGGTTGAATTTAGTAGTGTTAGATAGATTTAACCCTGCACCCGTCAAAGCCATTTTTGTCAACTTAATGGGCTCTTAAAATCGATTTCTGTACTCCTCCCCGATGAGGGGATTAGCGCTGAAATCGACATCGCCGGGTCAAATTTGGGGTAGTGTGCACGCAGTTCGACAGTATTGGCCTCCGGGAGCTATCCCACGGTGCTCCATTGTGACTGCTATGGACAGCACTCTCAACTCGGATGCACTGGCCAGTGCATCCAGGAAAAGCCACGCAAACTTTTGGATTTCATTTCCTGTTTGGCCACCATGGCAAGCTGATCAGCACAGGTGACCGTGCAGATCTCATCAGCAGAGGTGATCATGGAGTCCCAGAATCACAAAAGAGCTCCAGCATGGACTGAATGGGAGGTACTGGATCTGATCGCTGTATGGGGAGATGAATCCGTGCTATCAGAACTCTGTTCCAAAAGACGAAATGCCAAAATATTTGAAAAAATCTCCAAGGGCATGAAGGACAGAGGCTATAACAGGGACCCACAGCAGTGCTGCATGAAACTTAAGGAGCTCAGGCAAGCCTACCAAAAAACCCAAGAGGCAAACGCCTGCTCGGGGTCAGAGCCCCAGACATGCCGCTTCTATGATGAGATGCATGCAATTCTAGGGGGTGCCCCTACAACTACCCCACACCTGTACGTGGACTCCTGCAAGGGAGTCTCACGCAACAGGGATGAGGATTCTGGGGACAAGGACAATGAGGAGAAGGGGGAGGTTAAAGATAGCGCACACCAGGCAAGCAGAGAAATGGTTCTCCCCAACAGCCAGGAACTGTTTATCACCCTGGAGCTAATACCCTCCCAGCCCGGGCTCCCGGACCTTGAAGGTGAAGAAGGCGAGTAAGTGTACCTTTGTAAATATAATACACGGTTTAAAAGCAAGCGTGTTTAAATGATTAATTTGCCCTGAAGACTTGGGATGCATTCGTGCCCAGTACAGCTAGTGGAAAAGTCTGTTAACATGTCTGGGGATGGAGCAGAAATCCTCCAGGGACATCTCAATGAACCTCTCCTGGAGGTACTCCCAAAGACCTTTGTCATAAATATAAAGGGAAGGGTAACCCCTTTGAAATCCCTCCTGGCCAGGGGAAAGCTCCTCTCACCTGTAAAGGGTTAAGAAGCTAAAGGTAACCTCGCTGGCACCTGACCAAAATGACCAATGAGGAGACAAGATACTTTCAAAAGCTGGGAGGAGGGAGAGAAACAAAGGGTCTGTGTCTGTCTGTAGTCGTCTTGGCCAGGGACAGAACAGGAATGGAGTCTTAGAACTTTTAGTAAGTAATCTAGCTAGGTATGTGTTAGATTATGATTTCTTTAAATGGCTGAGAAAAGAATTGTGCTGAATAGAATAACTATTTCTGTCTGTGTATCTTTTTTGTAACTTAAGGTTTTGCCTAGAGGGGTTCTCTATGTTTTTGAATCTAATTACCCTGTAAGATATCTACCATCCTGATTTTACAGGGGGGATTTCTTTATTTCTATTTACTTCTATTTTTTATTAAAAGTCTTCTTGTAAAACACTGAATGCTTTTTCATTGTTCTCAGATCCAAGGGTTTGGGTCTGTGGTCACCTATGCAAATTGGTGAGGCTTTTTATCCAACATTTCCCAGGAAAGGGGGGGTGCAAGTGTTGGGAGGATTGTTCATTGTTCTTAAGATCCAAGGGTCTGGGTCTGTAGTCACCTAGGCAAATTGGTGAGGCTTTTTACCAAACCTTGTCCAGGAAGTGGGGTGCAAGGTTTTGGGAAGTATTTTGGGGGGAAGGACGCGTCCAAACAGCTCTTCCCCAGTAACCAGTATTAGTTTGGTGGTGGTAGCGGCCAGTCCAAGGATAACGGGGGTAATATTTTGTACCTTGGGGAAGTTTTGACCTAAGCTGGTAAAGATAAGCTTAGGAGGTTTTTCATGCAGGTCCCCACATCTGTACCCTAGAGTTCAGAGTGGGGGAGGAACCGTGACAACCTTGCAAAAGGTTTCTGGGGAGGGCAGCCTTATTGCGTCCTCCATGGTAGGACACTTTACCACAGCAGGCCGGTAGCATGTAGTCTGGAATCATTGCATAAGAAAGCATGGTAGCGTGTGGTCCAGGTGTTTGCTGGCATTCAAGCAACACCCGTTCTTTATCTCTCTGTGTTATCCTCAGGAGACTGATATCATTCATGGTCACCTGGTTGAAATAGGGGAATTTTATTAAGGGGACATTCAGAGGTGGCTGTTCCTGCTGAGCTGTTTGCCTGTGGCTCAAAAGAAATCATCCCTGCTGTTAGCCACGTGGTGGCGGGAGGGGTGAAGCACTCATCCCAGAGAATCGGGTGTGTGGAGGCTTTAGCTGGGTTTGTGCTGCACATTAACCCGAAAACATCAGCCCCTCCTTTTAAATGGCCAGTGTGTCTTTTTCAATTTTACTCTCCCTTTTTTGCTCCCGCAGCTGCAAATGTTTCAACGCTGCCACTAGCATCTCCATCCCAGAGGCTAGCGCAGATAAGATGATGAAAAAAACGCACTCACAATCAAATGTTCTCTGAGCTCACGCAGTCCTCCCACACTGAAAGAACCCAGCAGAATGCATGGAGGCAGACAATGTCAGAGTCCAGGAAAGCACAAAATGAACGCGAGGACAGGAGGGGTGCGCGAAGGATAGATGGCTGGAGCAACAGGAGAGGTGTTGGCACCGTGATGAGAGGAGGCAGGATGCAAGGCTGATGCTACTGGAGGATCAAACTGATATGCTCCGGCGTATGGTTGCGGTGCAGGAAAGGCACAGACCGCCACTGCAGCCCCTATGTAATCAACCACCCTCCTCCCTAGATTCCACAGCCTCCTCACCCAGACGCCCAAGAAAGCGAGGGGGGCGCTCCAGGCACCCAACCACTCCACCCCAGAGGACTGCCCAAGCAAAAGAAGATTGGCATTCAAGAAGTTTTGAAGTGCAGTGTGGCTTTGTCCTTCCCTCCTCCCCCACCCCACCCGGTGCTTCCCTCCTCCCCTACCCCTCCCAGGCTACCTTGGCAGTTATTCCCCTAATTGTGTGATGAATTAATAAAGAATGCATGAATTTGAAACAACAATGACTTTATTGCCTCTGCAAGCAATGATCGAAGGGGGGAGGGGATGGCGGTTGGCTTACAGGGAAGTAGAGTGAACCAAGGGGGAGGGTTTTCATCAAGGAGAAACAAACAGAAGTGTCACACAGTAGCCTGGCCAGTCATGAAACTGGTTTTCAAAGCTACTCTGATGCGCACCGCGCCCTGCTGTGCTTTTATAATCGCCCTGGTGTCTGGCTGCGCGTAATCAGCGGCCAGGGGATTTGCCTCAACTTCCCACCCCGCCATAAACGTCTCCCCCTTACTCTCACAGATATTGTGTAGCACACAGCAAGCAGTAATAACAATGGGAATATTGGTTTCTCTGAGGTCTAATCGACTCAGTAAACTTTGCCAGCGAGCTTTTAAACGTCCAAATGCACATTCTACCACCATTCTGCACTTGCTCAGGGTGTAGCTGAACAGTTCCTGACTACTGTCCACGGTGCCTGTATATGGTTTCATGGGCCAGGTCATTAAGGGGTAGGCTGGGTCCCCAAGGATAACTATAGGCATTTCAACATCCCTAACCGTTATTTTCTGGTCTGGAAAGTAAGTCCCTTGCTGCAGCTGTTCAGATAGACCAGAGTTCCTGAAGATGGGAGCTGTCATAAATATAAAGGGAAGGGTAAACCCCTTTGAAATCCCTCCTGGCCAGGGGAAAGCTCCTCTCACCTGTAAAGGGTTAAGAAGCTAAAGGTAACCTCGCTGGCACCTGACCAAAATGACCAATGAGGAGACAAGATACTTTCAAAAGCTGGGAGGAGGGAGAGAAACAAAGGGTTTGTGGTCTGTCTGTAGTCGTCTTGGCCAGGGACAGAACAGGAATGGAGCCTTAGAACTTTTAGTAAGTAATCTAGCTAGGTATGTGTTAGATTATGATTTCTTTAAATGGCTGAGAAAAGAATTGTGCTGAATAGAATAACTATTTCTGTCTGTGTATCTTTTTTGTAACTTAAGGTTTTGCCTAGAGGGGTTCTCTATGTTTTTGAATCTAATTACCCTGTAAGATATCTACCATCCTGATTTTACAGGGGGGATTTCTTTATTTCTATTTACTTCTATTTTTTATTAAAAGTCTTCTTGTAAAACACTGAATGCTTTTTCATTGTTCTCAGATCCAAGGGTTTGGGTCTGTGGTCACCTATGCAAATTGGTGAGGCTTTTTATCCAACATTTCCCAGGAAAGGGGGAGTGCAAGTGTTGGGAGGATTGTTCATTGTTCTTAAGATCCAAGGGTCTGGGTCTGTAGTCACCTAGGCGAATTGGTGAGGCTTTTTACCAAACCTTGTCCAGGAAGTAGGGTGCAAGGTTTTGGGAAGTATTTTGGGGGGAAGGACGCGTCCAAACAGCTCTTCCCCAGTAACCAGTATTAGTTTGGTGGTGGTAGCGGCCATTCCAAGGATAACGGGGGTAATATTTTGTACCTTGGGGAAGTTTTGACCTAAGCTGGTAAAGATAAGCTTAGGAGGTTTTTCATGCAGGTCCCCACATCTGTACCCTAGAGTTCAGAGTGGGGGAGGAACCTTGACATGGTGGCGCAGCGGTGGGATTAACCTGAAATCATTTTGAGATCCAGTTGAGATTTTTTGAACTAGAAATACAGATTTTAAAAAGGAATTTTTAGGAAGTCCAGAAGGCAGCTTTGAAACTGAAAGCAGCTTGGTTTCTCTCTGCTTTGTGGCCAAGCAGAGACAAAAGGGGATTATCTTGTGAATTGCAGGTTTCATTTGCCTGGAGGCAGGGTACTTAACTCCTGCAGGGAAATTCACAGTCTTCCAACCCAGAGGTTTGTTTTTTTTTTCTTTTCTTCCTAAAAGTAAATAGGGGGTGTGTGCTCTACCCATTTGCCTGGAGACAAAAGTGGCAGGGTTTTTTTTTTAGGATTTTGATTTTTTTGTTTTGTTTTACAAGGAGCACAGGTTTGAAAAGAAATTTTTTTTTTTCTTCGTTGGGCTGGGTAAGCAGGTTTCCAAGTAGTTGGAGGTTTTTTGGCTTTAATTTGGGCCCAGAGCAGAGACAAGGGAATTGTCTTTTTCTGTAGGCTGACAATCACTATCAGAGAATAGGTATTCTATTCCAGCACAGCAAAATTTTACAGCCAAGTTTTGTTTGTTTATTTCTAAACCTCAGGTGTAAAGTTAGTTAAAAACAGAGAGGTTAGAATGACCAAATCCTCAGCTCGACTACAGCTGGAATTAGCCAAATTTCAGGCTGAGGAAAAACAAAGGGAACATGAAAGACAGATAGAACTCATGCGGCTGGAGAAGGAGGTACAGGAGGCTGCACACAAGAGGGAAATGGAGGCAAGGAAGCATGTGGAGGAGGAGAAGGAAAAAGAGAGGAAGCATGTGGAGGAGGTGGAGAGGATAAAGGCCCAGCAGAATATACCAACAAACCCTAGCAATCCTTCTCCAGGTACCACTTCCCATCCCAGAAAGTTCCCCACCTACAAGGCAGGTGATGATACTGAGGCCTTCTTAGAAAACTTCGAAAGGGCCTGCCTTGGGTACAGCATCTCTACTGACCAATACATGGTAGAGCTGAGGCCGCAGCTCAGTGGACCCTTAGCTGAGGTAGCAGCTGAAATGCCTAAAGAACACATGAACAAGTATGAACTGTTTAAATCCAAGGCGAGAGTCAGAATGGGGATAACACCCGAGCAGTCTCGTCGGAGGTTCAGAGCCCTAAGGTGGAAACCAGACATGTCATTTACCCGACATGCCTACCACATTGTGAAACATTGGGATGCCTGGATATCAGGAGCAAGTGTTGAATCTCCAGTAAATTTGCCCTTCCTAATGCAAATGGAACAATTCTTAGAGGGTGTTCCTGAGGAAATAGAAAGATACATCCTAGATGGGAAACCCAAAACTGTAATCGAGGCAGGAGAGATTGGAGCCAGATGGGTGGAGGTGGCAGAGAAGAAGAAAACTGGTCGCAGTTGGAGCGGAGACCAGAAGGGACCACCCCAGACCACACCCTATTACCGGGGGCCGCCCAAAGCCCCACCTACCTCCCAAAGAACCCTCCAGACCCCTTATCGTCCCACCACCCCGTTCTCCAGCAACCCTCCTCGTCCCAGTGACCCGTCAGCTGGACGATGTTTTAAGTGTAACGAGCTGGGGCATGTAAAGGCCAACTGCCCCAAGAACCCCAACAGATTACAGTTCATTGCACCGGAATCACACCAGAGGTCCACAGGCCCAGATACCTCCCAGATACCCTTGGAGCGGAGGGAAACTGTGAGTGTGGGCGGGAAGAAGGTCACCGCGTGGAGGGACACCGGAGCACAAGTGTCAGCTATCCATGCTTCCTTAGTGGACCCCAATTTAATCAACCCAGAGATCCAAGTGACGATTCAACCCTTCAAGTCCAACTCTTTCAATTTGCCTACAGCCAAGTTGCCTGTCCAGTACAAGGGCTGGTCAGGAATGTGGACTTTTGCAGTCTATGATGATTATCCCATCCCCATGCTGTTGGGGGAAGACTTGGCCAATCATGTGAAGCAGGCCAAGAGGGTGGGAATGGTCACCCGCAACCAGGCTAAACAAGCCGTGAGGCCTAGCTCTGTTCCGGAAACTTCTATCAGGACCCAGTCAGAGGTGATGGACCTGGACCCCAGGCCAATGTCTGCAACAGCAGTAGTGGATCCAGTCCCAGAGACCCAGACGGAACCAGTCCCAGAACCGGAACCAGCCGAACAACCAACACCAGACCCCGTGTCAGCACTGAATCCAGTACTTGCAACCTCAACACCAGAGGGCCCCACCGAACCTGAACTGGCAGCAGCCGATAACCCTACACAAGAGGCTCAGCCGGAGCCTGAATCCCAACATAGTGCACCAGCGGAGAGCGGTTCACAGTCAACAGAAACAGCTCCATCCCCTATATCGCTTCCAGAGGGACCAAGCCTAGGTCCACAATCCCATGAGGAACTGATGTCTCCAGCATCAAGGGAACAGTTCCAGACCGAACAGGAAGCAGATGAAAGCCTCCAGAGAGCTTGGACGGCGGCACGGAGCAACCCACCGCCTCTCAGCTCTTCTAATCGATCCAGGTTTGTTGTAGAAAGAGGACTTTTATACAAGGAAACTCTTTCTGGGGGACACCAGGAAGACTGGCATCCTCAGAGACAGTTGGTAGTTCCAACTAAATACCGGGCCAAGCTCTTGAGCTTAGCCCATGATCACCCTAGTGGCCATGCTGGGGTGAACAGGACCAAAGACCGTTTGGGGGGGTCATTCCACTGGGAGGGAATGGGCAAGGATGTTTCTACCTATGTCCAGTCTTGTGAGGTGTGCCAAAGAGTGGGAAAACCCCAAGACCAGGTCAAAGCTCCTCTCCAGCCACTCCCCATCATTGAAGTTCCATTTCAGCGAGTAGCTGTGGATATTCTGGGTCCTTTTCCGAAAAAGACACCCAGAGGAAAGCAGTACATACTGACTTTCATGGATTTTGCCACCCGATGGCCGGAAGCAGTAGCTCTAAGCAACACCAGGGCTAAAAGTGTGTGCCAGGCACTAGCAGACATTTTTGCCAGGGTAGGTTGGCCCTCCGACATCCTCACAGATGCAGGGACTAATTTCCTGGCAGGAACTATGAAAAACCTTTGGGAAGCTCATGGGGTAAATCACTTGGTTGCCACTCCTTACCATCATCAAACAAATGGCATGGTGGAGAAGTTTAATGGAACTTTGGGGGCCATGATACGTAAATTCGTAAATGAGCACTCCAATGATTGGGACCTAGTATTGCAGCAGTTGCTCTTTGCCTACAGAGCTGTACCACATCCCAGTTTAGGGTTTTCCCCATTTGAACTTGTATATGGCCGTGAGGTTAAGGGGCCATTGCAGTTGGTGAAGCAGCAATGGGAGGGATTTACACCTTCTCCAGGAACTAACATTCTGGACTTTGTAACCAACCTACAAAACACCCTCCGAACCTCTTTAGCCCTTGCTAGAGAAAACTTACAGGATGCTCAAAAAGAGCAAAAAGCCTGGTATGATAAACATGCCAGAGAGCGTTCCTTCAAAGTAGGAGACCAGGTCATGGTCTTAAAGGCGCTCCAGGCCCATAAAATGGAAGCATCGTGGGAAGGGCCATTCGTGGTCCAGGAGCGCCTGGGAGCTGTTAATTATCTCATAGCATTCCCCACCTCCAACCGAAAGCCTAAGGTGTACCATATTAATTCTCTAAAGCCCTTTTATTCCAGAGAATTAAAGGTTTGTCAGTTTACAGCCCAGGGAGGAGACGACGCTGAGTGGCCTGAAGGTGTTTACTACGAAGGGAAATGTGCTGGTGGTGTGGAAGAGGTGAACCTCTCCATGACCCTTGGGCGTATGCAGCGACAGCAGATCCAGGAGCTGTGCACTAGCTACGCGCCAACGTTCTCAGCCACCCCAGGACTGACTGAACGGGCATACCACTCCATTGACACAGGTAATGCTCACCCAATTAGGGTCCACCCTTACCGGGTGTCTCCTCAAGCTAAAACTGCTATAGAACGGGAGATCCAGGATATGTTACAGATGGGTGTAATCCGCCCCTCTGAAAGTGCATGGGCATCTCCAGTGGTTCTAGTTCCCAAACCAGATGGGGAAATACGTTTTTGCGTGGACTACCGTAAGCTAAATGCTGTAACTCGCCCAGACAACTATCCCATGCCACGCACAGATGAACTATTAGAGAAACTGGGAAGGGCCCAGTTCATCTCTACCTTGGACTTAACCAAGGGGTACTGGCAGGTACCGCTAGATGAATCTGCCAAGGAAAGGTCAGCCTTCATCACACATCTCGGGCTGTATGAATTTAATGTACTCCCTTTCGGGCTGCGAAATGCACCCGCCACTTTCCAAAGACTTGTAGATGGTCTCCTAGCGGGATTAGGAGAATATGCAGTCGCCTACCTTGACGATGTGGCCATATTTTCGGATTCCTGGGCAGACCACCTGGAACATCTACAAAAAGTCCTTGAGCGCATAAGGGAGGCAGGACTAACTGTTAAGGCTAAGAAGTGTCAAATAGGCCTAAACAGAGTGACTTACCTTGGACACCAGGTGGGTCAAGGAACTATCAGCCCCCTACAGGCCAAAGTGGATGCTATCCAAAAGTGGCCTGTCCCAAAGTCAAAGAAACAGGTTCAATCCTTCTTAGGCTTGGCCGGTTATTACAGACGATTTGTACCGCACTACAGCCAAATCGCTGCCCCACTGACAGACCTAACCAAAAAGAAACAGCCAAATGCTGTTCAGTGGACCGGAAGGTGTCAGAAGGCCTTTAACAAGCTTAAAGCGACACTCATGTCTGACCCTGTACTAAGGGCCCCAGACTTTGACAAACCGTTCCTAGTAACCACAGATGCATCCGAGCGTGGTGTGGGAGCAGTTTTAATGCAGAAAGGACCTGATCAAGAATTCCACCCTGTAGTGTTTCTCAGCAAAAAACTGTCTGAGAGGGAAAGCAACTGGTCAGTCACTGAAAAAGAATGTTATGCCATTGTCTACGCTCTGGAAAAGCTACGCCCATATGTTTGGGGACGGCGTTTCCACCTGCAAACCGACCATGCTGCACTAAAGTGGCTTCACACCGTCAAAGAAACTAACAGAAAACTTCTTCGGTGGAGTTTAGCTCTCCAAGATTTTGATTTCGACATCCAACACATCTCAGGAGCTTCTAACAAAGTGGCTGATGCACTCTCCCGTGAAAGTTTCCCAGAATCAACTGGTTAAAATCGTCCTTGAGATGTGAAAAATATTGTTAGTCTTTATGTACTTGGTAGTATATTTAGAGATGCATGTGTCTTATTAACTCTGTTTTCCTAGAGCTCCAGGAAGAAATCCCAGCCAGTGTTTCACCCTAGCTGAGATTTGGGGGGCGTGTCATAAATATAAAGGGAAGGGTAAACCCCTTTGAAATCCCTCCTGGCCAGGGGAAAGCTCCTCTCACCTGTAAAGGGTTAAGAAGCTAAAGGTAACCTCGCTGGCACCTGACCAAAATGACCAATGAGGAGACAAGATACTTTCAAAAGCTGGGAGGAGGGAGAGAAACAAAGGGTTTGTGGTCTGTCTGTAGTCGTCTTGGCCAGGGACAGAACAGGAATGGAGCCTTAGAACTTTTAGTAAGTAATCTAGCTAGGTATGTGTTAGATTATGATTTCTTTAAATGGCTGAGAAAAGAATTGTGCTGAATAGAATAACTATTTCTGTCTGTGTATCTTTTTTGTAACTTAAGGTTTTGCCTAGAGGGGTTCTCTATGTTTTTGAATCTAATTACCCTGTAAGATATCTACCATCCTGATTTTACAGGGGGGATTTCTTTATTTCTATTTACTTCTATTTTTTATTAAAAGTCTTCTTGTAAAACACTGAATGCTTTTTCATTGTTCTCAGATCCAAGGGTTTGGGTCTGTGGTCACCTATGCAAATTGGTGAGGCTTTTTATCCAACATTTCCCAGGAAAGGGGGAGTGCAAGTGTTGGGAGGATTGTTCATTGTTCTTAAGATCCAAGGGTCTGGGTCTGTAGTCACCTAGGCGAATTGGTGAGGCTTTTTACCAAACCTTGTCCAGGAAGTAGGGTGCAAGGTTTTGGGAAGTATTTTGGGGGGAAGGACGCGTCCAAACAGCTCTTCCCCAGTAACCAGTATTAGTTTGGTGGTGGTAGCGGCCATTCCAAGGATAACGGGGGTAATATTTTGTACCTTGGGGAAGTTTTGACCTAAGCTGGTAAAGATAAGCTTAGGAGGTTTTTCATGCAGGTCCCCACATCTGTACCCTAGAGTTCAGAGTGGGGGAGGAACCTTGACAGGAGCGTCATGTACCTTTCCTGGCCATCCCATGTTGATGTTGGTGAAACGTTCCTTGTGATCCACCAGTGCTTGCAGCACCATTGAAAAGTACCCCTTGCGGTTTATGTACTGGCTGCCTTGGTGGTCCGGTCCCAAGAAAGGTATATGCTATATCCCCACCACAGTCAGGGAATCCCATTGCAGCAAAGCCATCCATTATGACCTGCACATTTTCCAGAGTCACTACCCTTGATAGCAGCAGCTCAGTGATTGCGCTGGCTACTTGCATCACAGCAGCCCCCACAGTAGATTTGCCCATTCCAAACTGATTCCCGACTGACTGGTAGCTGTCTGGCATTGCAAGCTTCCAGAGGGCTATCGCCACTTGCTTGTGAACTGTGAGGGCTACTCTCATCTTGGTATTCTTGTGCTTCAGGGCAAGGGAAAGCAAGTCACAAAGTTCCATGAAAGTTTCGTAGCCACTAGGAATCATCCCAGACCCGCAACACTATGCGGTCCCACCAGTCTGTGCTTGTTTCCCAGGCCCAGAATCGGTGTTCCATGGCATGAGCCTGCCCCATTGCCACCAGGATGGCCAAATTGCTGGGGCCCATGCTTTGAGAGAAGTCTATGTCCATGTCCTCATCACTCTCGTCACCGCGCTGCCATCGCCCCCTGCCTGCTTCTGGAGGTTCTGGTTCTGCATATACTGCATGATAATGTGCGAGGTGTTAACAATGCTCATAACTGCTGCTGTGATCTGAGCGGGCTCCATGCTTGCCGTGGTATGGCATCTGCAGGAGAGCAGAGTTGCAGGGGAAGCAGTAGTTGGATGACAAGTTTTGCAGACCTACTGCACCATCTGCTGCCAGGACACAACAGCTGAGCGGGCTGCACGCTTGCCGTGGTAAGGCAAGACAAGAGCAGCCGAGCAGAGTTGCAGCGGAAGCAGCGGATGACGAAGGTCATTTTGAGGACCTGTGAGACCACCAGGAGAGCAGAGTGGCAGTGGAAGCGGTGGATGATGATGGTCATATAGAGGACCTGCGAGGTAGATTCATAGCACCAGGAGAGCAGAGTGGAAGCGGAAGTGGTTGTTCGATGACAATAGTTTGCAGCCCTACTGCACCGTCTGCTGAAAGCAGTATGACGCGCGCACGGAAAAAAGGCACAAAACGATTGTCTGCCATTGCTTTCACGGAGGGAGGGGCGACTGACGACATGTACCCAAAACCACCTGCGACAATGTTTTTGCCCCATCAGGCATTGGGAGCTCAACCTACAATTCCAAGGGGCGGTGGAGACTGCGGGAGCTGTGGGATAGCTACCCACAGTGCAATGCTCTGAAAGTCGACGCTAGCCACGGTACTGTAGACGCACTCCGCCGACTTAATGCACTTAGTGGGTGTCAAGGTTCCTCCCCCACTCTGAACTCTAGGGTACAGATGTGGGGACCTGCATGAAAAACCTCCTAAGCTTATCTTTACCAGCTTAGGTCAAAACTTCCCCAAGGTACAAAATATTACACCCGTTGTCCTTGGACTGGCCGCTACCACCACCAAACTAATACTGGTTACTGGGGAAGAGCTGTTTGGACGCGTCCCTCCCCCCAAAATACTTCCCAAAACCTTGCACCCCACTTCCTGGACAAGGTTTGGTAAAAAGCCTCACCAATTCGCCTAGGTGACTACAGACCCAGACCCTTGGATCTTAAGAACAATGAACAATCCTCCCAACACTTGCACCCCCCTTTTCCTGGGAAATGTTGGATAAAAAGCCTCACCAATTTGCATAGGTGACCACAGACCCAAACCCTTGGATCTGAGAACAATGAAAAAGCATTCAGTGTTTTACAAGAAGACTTTTAATAAAAAATAGAAGTAAATAGAAATAAAGAAATCCCCCCTGTAAAATCAGGATGGTAGATATCTTACAGGGTAATTAGATTCAAAAACATAGAGAACCCCTCTAGGCAAAACCTTAAGTTACAAAAAAGATACACAGACAGAAATAGTTATTCTATTCAGCACAATTCTTTTCTCAGCCATTTAAAGAAATCATAATCTAACACATACCTAGCTAGATTACTTACTAAAAGTTCTAAGGCTCCATTCCTGTTCTGTCCCTGGCCAAGACGACTACAGACAGACACAGACCCTTTGTTTCTCTCCCTCCTCCCAGCTTTTGAAAGTATCTTGTCTCCTCATTGGTCATTTTGGTCAGGTGCCAGCGAGGTTACCTTTAGCTTCTTAACCCTTTACAGGTGAGAGGAGCTTTCCCCTGGCCAGGAGGGATTTCAAAGGGGTTTACCCTTCCCTTTATATTTATGACAGTGGGGACACACACAATTGACTATATAAAATCACTTTCTAAAAAATCCACTTCTATAAATTCAACCTAATTTCGTAGTGTAGACATGTAATAGGGAGTGCTACCAGCCCTGCCTAAAATAATTTCATAATAAGCAGTGAAACTGGTTGTGGAGCCTGCAAGGCTAGGGAGGAGGTGAGGATGGGGGTGTGGTAGGCAGGTACAATGTGCATCACACCCTCCTGCCACATGAAGAAACTGCAGCAAAGTTCATATGGCATGAGGCTGTATTATATTTCAACCAGCCCTCCCACCTTCTTGAGGATTTGAGGGGCAGTCCCTGTGGAAATCCCAGGCAGAGTGGATCCATTGGAGCCATGCACCCAGACCATAGTGGGAGGAAAGCAATGACAGAATTTGAGTAGGGGCTGGCGAGACTGGTGACAACACAAATGGGGATCTGAAAGAGGAGATAAGAGAGACAATGTGGAAGAAATGGAAATCAAAGACAACATAGTAGGGAGAAAAATACTGAAGAGTAAGAGAAAACAGAGAATAGAGTGTAAAAAAGAACAGAAAGGGAAGAAAAGACATAAATAAAGACTGGTTTCAGAGTGGTAGCCATGTTCATCTGTATCAGCAAAAACAACAAGGAGTCCTTGTGGCACCTAGTCTCTAAGGTGCCACAAGGACTCCTTGTTGTTTTTTTAAATAAAGACTGATAAACCATTTGTCTAGAAACAGCTCCTCTGACTAGTTAGTGAAAAGAGGTGGTGCATCCAGAAAAACCTGACTGAGGAACTAGAATATGCCAAGAGCAATGGGAAAATATCAAATCCTTGACACTTTGATACCCTCACATTAAGTTGAATGCAGACCAGATAGAGGAAAATTATATATGCAAATTCTGTATTAGGCCATGGAAACTTTGCAAAAGTCAGCTTACAAAGTGAAGCCATAGCAGGTTGGAAACTCTAACTATTAGCCAGAAACTGGTGTAGACTCTTGGTGTACCCCTCAAAGTACTTTGTGATTATGGATGCCAATTTTGGTTGGACGAATTCCTGGAGATATCATTACATGACATAATCTTTTATTAAAGATTAATCTTTCATTCTTGGAGACTCCAGACCAATCCTGGAGGGTTGGCAATCCTATTTATGATACACGAGGCCAAAGGCCCAGTGCCTTCTGCACCCAGAATCATGAACTAATAGCTTAGGCTTTGTCTACACTTGAAAGTTATATCTACATAGTTACGTCAGTCGGGTATGAAAAAACCACAGCTCTGACCAATGTAGCTATGCCAACATAGCATTGAGTGTAGACGCAGCTATGTGGACAGAAGAATGCTTCTGTTGAGGTAGCTATCATTGTTCAGGGAGCTGGTGTTCCGACAATGACAGAAAAAAAACCCTTCCGTCAGCGTAGGCTGAGTCTACTCTACAGGGGTATGCTGACATAGTCTCTGCAGCGCACACATATCCTCAGTAATGCATACCCTGGAGTGGCTCATTTCTGTTGGGAATATGGCTTAGTAAATTTAGGTTTAATCTTTAAAAAAAACAACAAGTCAGTTTTATGGAGGTTTATGTAACATATCCTTCCAGTAGGGAAATTAGTTCCCAGTGAAAGAATTGGAGAAAATAGGGAAATGTTATAAACATTTTTCCCCTAACAATTTGAATATATGAATAGTTTAATTTTTTCCTAACAATTTCTCTCTAAGATTCCCTGGGCTATGTAGTCCCCTTCTCCCCCTCCCATCCTCTCTGCAGAGAGTCAGATCTGTGAGGTTGTGGAAGGGAGCTGAAGGAGATTTTAACCAGTAGTGTAGTCAAGGGTAAACCGAGTTGCCCACTTCTCATTTGGGGAATATGGAGTTTAGTTTAGGTTAGTTTACCTACTTCTTTTTTTACTCCTACACCACTGTTTTAAACTGACCCATCCCACACAATGTGACAAATCACCCTTTCAAAATCAATTCACTGTCTTTTAGAAAAACTAAATGTTCATTAAGCAACAGTTTTTCATTTGGCTTTAACAAGAGACAATGGCTGAAAAAGCAGATTGGCATTTTGGACAGTTTAGCCATGCGCTCTCCCCACATCTCACTGGTTCTAACTGTCCTCAGAAAGTACTTGGGTTACCTTTGTTCTCCTATTATCCCTCCCCGTATTTAACACACTTGGTGTAGGGATGATGAGGTTGCAGCCATGCCCCAGAGAGTGCTGATGATCAGCTATGACATCATCAGAAAGGCCCAGCTGGCTCTGCAGATTGTGGCTTTGGACAATCAGTGTCCCCAGACCAATACTCCACAGTATTACTCAGAAGTATTTCTGCCAGATTACATGGGACTTAACCTCTTTGTACCAATAATACAGAGCAATTACTTGACTATGGTGATATTTGCTGGAGTCACTGCAAGATTCAAACAGGATGTGTTTTAGAATCATTCAACAGTTTGTTTTAGCACGTGCAGAAAACATTTTCTTTTTATTTGGACACCAGCCCCTTCGTGATAAAAGCGCAACCCAAGACACAATGAAGTAAACTGTAATACACTAATCTCTCTCTCTCTCTCTCTAGATATATGTTAGGGCTTTTGATTAATCACAGTTAACTCACGCGCTTAACTCAAAAATATTAATCACGATTAAAAAAATAATCGCAATTAATTGCAGTTTTAATCGCAGTGTTAATAGAATACCAATTGAAATTTATTAAATATTTTGGATGCTTTTCTAAATTTTTATATATATTGTATTTTGTGTTGTAATTGAAATAAAAATGTGTGTATTATTTTTTATTTTAAATATTTGCACTGTAAAAATGATAAACAAAAGAAATAGTATTTTTCAATTCACCTCATACAAGTACTGTAGTACAACCTGTGTCATGAACGTGCAATTTACAAATGTAGATTTTTGTTTTGTTACATAACTGCACTTAAAAACAAAACAATGTAAAACTTCAGAGCCTACAAGTCCACTCAGTCCTACTTCTTGTTCAGCCAATCGCTAAGACAAACAAGTTTGTTTACATTTACAGGCAATAATGTTGCCCTCTTCTTATTTAGACTGTCACCAGAAAGTGACAACAGGCATTTATATGGCACTTTTGTAGCCGGCATTGCAAGGTATTTACATGCCAGATGTGCTAAACATTCGTATGCCCCTTCATGCTTTGGCATGTGTTGTAATTGAAATCAAGATATCTGATAATGTAGAAAATATCCAAAAATAAATGGCATTCTATTATAATTTAACAGTGCAATTAATCCCGCAATAATCGTGATTAATAAAATTAATTATGAGATTAATCACACGGTTAACAATAATATAATACCATTTATTTAAATAGTTTTGAAAAATACTATTTCTTTCATTTATCATTTTTACAGTGCAAATATTTGTAATAATAATATACACTTTGATTTCAATTACAACACAGTATACAATATATATATGAAAATGTAGAAAGACATCCAAAATATTTAATAAATTTCAATTGGTATTCTATTGTTTAACAGTGGGATTAAAACTGTGATTAATTGCGATTAATTTTTTTAATCACGATTAATTTTTTTGAGTTACTCACATGAGTTAACTGTGATTAATCAACAATCCTAATATATATAAATCCACAAATATTGTCAAATTCACAAGGCATGTTTCAACACCACTGTCTTCATGATTGGCTTTAATACTGTGTCCCTCCCTCCTTCTGTCTGCATTTTGTCCTTATAGGGCCACACCCTTTAATCAGATGCATACAGATGGACCCCTGCACCCACAGACACCTAGGGCCTTGGGCTCCAATCTTGCAAACACTTACGTACGTGATTAACTTTACTTCAGCAAGTAGTGCCATGAGTTTACGATAGTAAAGTTTTTGCAGCACTGAAGCATTACATGGTAAGCTCTTCAGAGCAGAGAACTTTTCCTCTTGCATCTGTGTGAAGTGCCTCCCACATTTTAGGTGCCAGCTAAGTAAATAAAAAATATCTGAGGGCTAACCATTAATCTTTGACACTCAGTTTCTTATACCAACACAAATCTAAAGAAAGAATGAGATAATTGGATTGAAATATTTGTTCAAAATTCCAAAATACATGGGATGAAATTCTGGCACCATTCAAGTCAATGGTAAAGCTCTCATTGACTTCAGTTGAGTCAGGGTTTCATGCACAGTCTACACTCGATTTTCCAGTATAAGTATACTGGTATAAAGAAAAGGAGGACTTGTGGCACCTGAGAGACTAACAAATTTATTTGAGCAACAGCTTTCGTGAGCTACAGCTCACTTCATTGTAGCTCACGAAAGCTTATGCTCAAATAAATTTGTTAGTCTCTCAGGTGCCACAAGTCTTCCTTTTCTTTTTGCGGATACAGACTAACACGGTTGCTACTCTGAAACCTGTCTTTATACTGGTATAGTTATTCTGGCAAACCCTTCTAAATTAGACACAGCTTATACTTCAAGAGTGCTGGTGTCTGAACTAAATAAAACTATACCTGCCAATGCACTTTTTTGCCAGTATAACTGAGTCCACACTAAGGCTTTTCCCAGGACAAAAATGTTGGAAAGAAATCACGTGCCTAACTGATATTACAATAGCAGTGAAAGTTTTGAGCTTAGACCTGGCCGCAGTCCACATATGTGCTGTAGAGTTTTACTATTTAAAACATTAGGTTATGAAATGAAAAACATGCTATTTGGGAGGAGTTAAAAGTGGTACATTTATATACCTTCAAAGTAGATACTGAAATTAGTTTTGGTTCTTACTTTGATGACTGTTCATCCTCAGTCTTCTTCTCAGCTGTTATACCAGGTGCCATTTTATACAGTTAGACCTGAAGGAAGAAAACAGTGTATGGTACTTCAGTGACAAAATAAGGCCCTGATCCTGCAAAGATCTACATGCATGCTTAATTTTACACACTGCTTAGTCCCATTTTAAAATTAGTTTCATTAATTGTAACGCAGATGTTGCATCTAGTCTACATAGTCATTACTCTTAACTATAAAACATTAAATAAATACATTAATAATAAGGTCCACACATAATACAGCTCCTTCAAAAATGGTGAAATTTCAACAATTTTTTAAAATATGCATTTATCCAAAATTAAAATGGACAATTTTACAGCTGATGCCAGCGGGTTAAATATCTCTGCATCAAAACTTGAACTACACAAAGACATTTTTTGTCATTCTTATGCAAAACACATTCTGTATGACTAAGACAAATTATAAAATGTCGTAAAGGAAGTTCTGCATCATTGCTGAGCCCAAATGAGTACACAAATAAATGGGAGGTGAACACTATTGAGTCAAATCTCTTCCTTAAAGAAACACTCAACCTAATGACTGCAATAGAAGGAAAGAGTCAGATTTTGCAACAAAATTACAAAATATTTTTTTTCCGAGAAAGAAACACACAAGATCTGATGAAAAAAGCCCGAATATTTACATGTGGGAAAAGAGAAGTGTGTTGCCCCTTTTTGACCCCAGTGGCTAGTTAAAAGTTTGGGGCCCTGGGGATGTTCCAGTTGGAAGCAGAAATTGATTGTCTAGTATTTTTCTTGATGCAGCCTGTTTACTTACAAGGAATGAGCAAAGTCCCTATGTCTTTGAATGTGGAAGGAACCAAGAACGAAAGGGGCAATTTCTTAGGCTATGTCTACACTATGGACCTTACAATGACACAGATGTACTGCTGCAGCCGTGCCGCTGTAAGGTCTCCTGTGTAACTGCTCTATGCCAGCGGGAGAGAGCTCTCCTGTCGAAATAATTAAACCACCCCCAATGAGTAGTGGTAGCTTTGTCGGCGGGAGAGCATCTCCCACTCACATAGCACTCAGCTTTTGTGAGTGAAACATGTCGGTTGGGATAAAAACTTTGCCAACAGAAGTACTAGTGAAGACAAAGCCCTAGTCTACACCCCCCACGCTATGTGAGCCAACACCAGACCCCAAAGTGCTCTCTCTAACTTTTTTTCCCAGGGTCACACTGTGATTAGTGGCTCGGAGCTCCTACTTGGCTTTCTTGCCTCTCCCTCTGTCTGTCCTCAGTTTGTATGTGATCTCTAGACACACACACACACATACACATCTGTCCTCACTTTGTCTGTGATCTCTTTCTCTACACACACACACACAACCTACCCGTAAAAATATTCAGACAAAAGTTCCCGGGCAGGTTCACACAGGGCAGGTTGTTTTAGGCGGGGGCTTATGTTCACAGTTATGTTAACTGGGGTTTTAACTCAACTTATAACAAGTTTTACCCCGCTCATAACAAATTATTGAGTATTGGGAATGTGTTGATGCTTAGAGGAATGGTTTTTCCTTTATTTAGGGTAATCAGCTTTATCAAAAGAAACTATATTAAAATGCATAGAGACATTGCAGTAAACTATAAGAGTACTGGGTCAAATTTCATCACCAGTTACACTGATCCAACCCCATGGACTTGCCTCTGTTATTATAGTCAGGCATCATTACAAGTGCTTAACAGAGGAAGATATCACTGTTAAATGGGTTAATATCTGCATAAAGTCATGCTACACTTTTAGGCAATTTTTGATCCAAGTATGTGAGAGAACTGGAATTGTATTATTTCCAATAATAAGAATGTATAATTGTATAACTAATATATTATACTTATGTATCTAGGCTACATTTGATCCCAGTTGGAGAAGAAGACTTTCACATTCTGTTTAGTGCCTAAACTGATGAATGAATAAATGATTTTTGAAGTAAATTTACAACAATTTAAATTATTTTCAGGACTTTTAATTTTGGATCTTTAATCCTCTTTACTAATGGAATCAATATTCACTTCAATACGCTAGTGTGTTATAGATCGCTAGATGCATAGATTAATACAAGCTACTAAAATAGAAAATATTACTTAAAAGAAAAGGAGTACTTGTGGCACCTTAGAGACGAACCAATTTATTAGAGCATAAGCTGCCACAAGTACTCCTTTTCTTTTTGCGAATACAGACTAACACGGCTGTTACTCTGAAACCTGTCATTACTTAAAAGAAAAATTTTCATTTAAGATAGCCATGGAAACTGTTTTAACAATCTTCCTTTTCTATGATACAATTTACATTAGATAGGTGTTAAGAAATTATTGTTTTCTGAAGAAGGTACACAGTATATAGTACAAAACAGGTGCAAATTTCAAAACTAGAAGTAGATTCCCTATTTTAATCAGTGTTCAGATTTGATGATTAATATTTTACAACTATGCAAAGCCCATAATTTTTACTGTGGCTTTCTTTGATTAATGTCTTATCAGTACTTTTTTTAAAATAGGAGCTAACTCTCAGGTTCTGCTCTATCTCCTGTTAAACTCATTGGAATGACTCCTGCTGACCTTAACAGGAGTTGGTTAAGCCCTCAATTTTCAGTGTGAGCATATTTTTATCTCATCCTTAAGTGATTGCTTCCATTATATAGCACTTCTGCAATAGGCTTTCCGTTCATATTGTATGCCTACTTCTGTATCACTCAGATAATGACAGTTCAGTATGGGTTTCTTCACATGAGGAACCCCTAGCTGATCTGTTAGTCTAATTGTGAAACACGGGTATACTTTGCTCCAAAGAAAAACTACCTCCCCGGCCAAACAGCTGACCCCATAAAGCTCTCTCTACCAGTACCAGCACAAATTCTGGCATTTCATAAAAGAACAGTACAGTGCTGTTGGTTTCAAGATTCATCTCCTCATCAGCAAGGGGAGGGACAAAGAAATGAAATCCCAGTTCCCACAAGGGGCTTCCAGTACCGGATTTTTAACTAGGAATGATGAATATTGGGCACAATAGCAACCGACACACTAGGCATCTCTCCGCCCAGTTAAAGGGGGGCATTGCTTGGCTTCCGTTGCACCAGCTGTAACCTACCTTGCGGGGAAGGAGAAGCCGAACTCCAGCGGCTGCCCAATTCCAGCGGCTCTCAACGGTATCTGAATGGCGCAAGCTAGTGCGCCGGTTTCCAAGCTGGGAAGGAAACAGGGGAGTCAGGTCTCTGGCAGAGGTGGGTGCCGCTGCTGGACCAAGCTCCGGGACGAGGGAGCGGCAGGAGGTGGGCGAGCAGCATATGCCCTTAGCAACGGCACGGCTCCTTTTCACTCCTCCCTGGCTGCGGAAACCGAGTGCCGTGAGTAAGCACCTTGCTCTGTGCCCTCAGTGCCCTTTCCTGGCACCGCCCCGCCGCCGCCGCCGCTCGGGCTCCTCCTGGCCCCCGGGAAGGGCACGTAGCCCCGCCCCAGCGCCGCGGCGGCGGCTCTTGCCCGGCCGCCTCTCGCAGCCCGAGCCGTGCGGAGAAGGGGTTTCCTCCGTGCCCCGCGCTCACCTGCGGCAGGTGAGGGAGCCGGCGGCGGCGGCTGCTGCGGCGCCTCTCGGGTCGCGACCGGCTGGGGGCTCCGGTCTCCCTGCGTCCCCGTCGCCGCTGCCTTCTCCGGCTGCTGCTGCTGTTCCCACGGTCACCGGGCTGCCGCCGCCGCCGCGGGGGACACTGCACGGCGCGGCGGCGGTGTCTGGGGAGAGGCGGGTCGGGCTGAGCTGCCTGTTTCTCCCGCCCAGGCTGAGCAATGCTGGAAAAGCCGGGCCGGAGACGTGAGAGAGTGACAGGGCGTGGAGGGTTTCAGCCGGTGGTTCCCAGGATGTCTCTGTGACGCGTGTGTGGGCGGGCAACAAAGAGTGTGTCGTGTGTGTGTGTGTGTGTGTGTAAAGCAGGACAGTTGCGTGTTTCATTCTCTGTGCATGCTGCAACTGTGGGTCACCATGCTTGTGCAAGTAACTGTGGGTCACAGAAAGTGTGCGAGTCTGTGTGGACTTGGGAGTGTTAATTACGTATGTGATACGATGGGTATATATTCAATTTATTGTGTAACAGGAAGCATGTGTGTTTACAAGTGTATATAAGTGTGTGTTTAAAACTGTATATACCCCACTACACATACAATCACCCAGGTGTAACAGATTGTGTGTATTTGGCCTTGTGTATATTAGGACATGTTACCTGTGGGGGGAACTGGATGTATGTGACTGTCTCTGTGCGCGCGCAATGGGATGTGTGTTTACTTTTGTTTCGGACAAGGTGGGGGAGGTAATATCTTTTATTGGACCAACTTCTGTTATTCTGTTATTGATCCAGTAAAAGATATTACAGCCCCCAGCTTGTCTCTCTAGTATGCTGGGGCAGACATGGCTAGAACAGCACTGAATCATTTTATGTTTAACGGGATGTGCAGATGTGTGTGTACTGTGAAAATGTGCACAGTATGTGTATACAATAGTACAAATTCAGGTCCCTTTGAAGTCATTAAGGGATTTGCCATGTAACCAGTATTGTCAATGGGATCAGGCTCTGAGCCAGCATGTATGTGTATGGAATGAGTGTAAGCATATCTGTCAATGTCTTTCTAGAATTTGCATACAGTATATAAACTAGATTTGATGGCATATGTGCCACCATGTGTCTAAACAGTATGACCTTGAGCCACAAAGGGACTTAGTGCAACACTGAACATCACAGCACCTCTTAGGCACCGAGAAAAGTCACAAAAGCACTGCAGTACACAAAACCTGTGTTAGGTGCTCAGGTTCCTTATGCAATGAATGGGGAGAGATAGGAAAACAATCCACAAAAGCCAGCATGCTTGGAGGGAAGCTGCCTAATCTAGCCGATGGGAAATGCTGATCAGAGGGGCCTGCAACCTTGTGCATGGCCTTGTAGCATCATTCAGGCTTGGGCCAGCCAACCTCCACCATAACAGAGAGGTGGCTTGGGCAACTCTGAGTGAGTAGTGCTGTGACTTAGTGCATAGGGTCACAGCACCACTCAGGTTTGGCCTGGCACCTTCATGTTAGAGGGGTGGCTGGTCCAAACCTGAGTGGCACTGTGACCTGCACAAGGTTGCAATTCCTAAAGCAGGGAACCAGGCTCCCTCCCCTGGGGTAAGTGCTGGAACTAACTCACTCTCCAACACCCTGTCCCCCATCTCAAGGTGCCTTCACTTTGCATCAGGCTAAGACAAACGTATGTTTGCCTAGGCCAGGACCCAGTGATGGGTCAGTCCAGCCTGACAACCCATCTAGAACTTCCTTGTGACTCGCTGGTGGGTTGGGACCCACAGTTTGGCAAATACTACTCTAACCACTGGGCTAAAAGTTAAAAAGTGGGCATACTACCATCTCCTCCTCCAGTTAGATTTTGAATGGGATCCAATCTGGTAGGCAGCCTCTGTGTTTGCCCACTGGATAGGGCCCCACATGTGATGTAGGCAGCCAAACACCTGCCTTCTCCCAGTTTGTGAATTGCTCTGGGGCCCATGCAGGAGATAGGCAGCTGATTCCCAAGAGGGAGGCAGAAGTGCATGTGTGCACAGGCAGAACCTTAGGTACTGAGGGAACATCTTGACTGAAGACTTAGGCACCAAGTAAGTTTAGGTGCCTACAGGTTCTCCAGGAGTTTTGTGGACTGCAGTAGAGCATAAGCCTTAGGTGCCTATGGGATTGAGCGTAGGAAACAATGGTGTGCATGGTATGTGTTTCATACGTGCAGGGTGTGTACGGGAAGTTTGTATGCAAACTTTATTGCAAAAGTGCAACCCAGTATGGTAAAGATGTGCAAATATATTTAAAACTAGACTAGACAGAGCATTACAGGATATACTGCCAGGTGGAATCCTGTATTAGCAACAGGATGATAGGTGAAATGACCTTTCTAATTTCTATGATTAAGAGGTTAGCTCACTCAGGGCGAGAATTTTACCAACAATGTATATATGATATCATAATACCAAATAAATGGGAACCAATAGGAATTGAATAAGGAGGAAAGTTCTAGAAAGGTGGTGACCCTTACCTTCTGCATAACTAATGAAAAGTAGCCCTGTGTTCAGGTATCCTCTGAGTTGATTCTTTCTAAAACCTAGCTATTTTTTCCTTATGCCATACCCAAAATTTTCTTAAGCCACATGAGCACAATTATTGTGTCTCTATGAATTCTGAACAAAATATAAATATTACCTAATGGACCTTTCACATTGCGGTTTTGAAAAAGCAAAATAGCTTAGTGAGATAATTTGATACTGTTTAGTTATTCTACAACAAATATTGTGTGATTAATAGATAATAAGACTTAGGCAAATCATTAGTGTTATGTTTTTATACGATTGTTAAGGCTTTATTATTGCAAATTAAGTGATATAGTTATGTAATACCAAGTCTGATCTTGAAGCTTAACTTCCCTCCCTGCTTAGGCAAAAAAGTGGACGTGTTATCAATAGGAAACAAAGGAGGTGAAGCAGGATAATTTAAAACGTTAGCAATCTTAATCCATATTGACCCACGTATGGCAGGAGAATGGGTTGTTTAAAAGACATACATATCAGATTTGGAAATAATTGGAGGATCAGTTTTTCCCCTTTAAAATGGTGAATTGTTTGATTTCCAAGCAATGTTGTGTTGCATGTCACCACAGAACCAGATTTTCAGTTCTCTGGCATATGTTTAGATAAGCATTCAGGCACTCCCCATGGTGATGAGCACCATAAAAATATCTATAAATAGGTTGCATATGACATGGATGTCAGATTTGATATTTGGGAAAATGGAACAATGAGGAATGCAGTTGAGCCTCTCTACAAATAAGGTTTTTGTAGGATGGATTTTATTTCATTGAATGGTTCTTACTCACTTACCATTGGCACTGCTCCAGAATCATTTCCTTTAATACATGGGTTCTTGCAGACAGGAAGCTCAGGATTTCCCTAAACATATTTCTCTTATTAATTGATTGGCACAGCAGGAAAGTGGGTGAGAAGAAAAAAATTCCGATGGCTCCTGCTGTCTCCACATTTTGTTTCCTTCCTGTCTTATTAAGAACTGAGTTAGTCACAGGCATGCCTAAATCGCTGCAGAGTATGTTTACACTGCACCAGAGAGTGAGCCTCTCCCCCGCCCCCACGTAGACTGACTAGCACTTGTGGGGCTTGGCTTGAGCTAGCCCATTCAAAATAGACCTTGGGGCTTGGGTTCTCAAGCCTACAGGGAACAAGCTGCAGCTGGAGTCACAACATCCACTTGGATATTCAGGGGTGGCACCAGGGGCTGAGATGGGCCAGACAGAAAATCCAGGGGGGGCTGCACTCCCCACGCCATGAGACCTCACCCTGTCCAGGGCCCCTCCCCCTGCCCAGGTTGGAGGCTGGAAGCTGGAGTGAGGCAGCACAGGGCGCTAACTGCTCGCAGCTGATAAGACCTGCCTGGGTAGGGGGACCTGGGTCCAGGGCCAGCAGAGCCCTCGGGGAGCAGCAACCATGGGGGGAGGGCCCAGTAGCCTGGGTCAGAGTGGGTCAGTCCAGGCCACTGTGGGGAGTCCGGGACCCACCACCCACCCTGGGCAATGCACCCTGGCAGGCGGGGACACAGGCTGGGGGCTGCTCTTGCGCACCCCAGCCTCCTGGCCAGGCATACTTCACCGCTGCTACTGGAGGTGGGCACCCGGTCAGCAGCCACAGCTTTCTCTGCTCTACCTTCAGAGTTGGGTAGCTGCAGAACAGCAGCTGCTACAGGGTGGCAATGGAGGGGCTAAGGTAAATTTTGGGGTGACTATAGCTCTCAGTAGCCTCCCTCAGTGCTGCCCCTGCTGATATTTTTAGTGTGCCCACTCGAGCACTGCTAGTATGAGTCTATCTACTTGGGCTGGGGGGCCTGCTCCAAGCTGCGGTATAGACATAGGCTAAAGGAAATTGACCACCACTATTGGGGGCTTCTTTGTAAATATCAAAACTCAGGACTAAGGAATCAGGGGCCCAACAGCCTCCCTCAGGGAAGACATACTGAAGATGTGGGAGCTTCTTAGCTTCCTTACGTTCCCCCTCAGAGTTGTGGATGGGAAGCAAGCTACTGCCAAGCAGTCTCTTACTGAAGTTAATTCCATTTGTAAACCCCATATGACCCACCGTGAACAGAGCATCCAGTGTCCAGAACAAACAGAACTGTATACTGGTGGGCAGTTTCACCAGCCAGGGAAGGGAAGCAAATACCATGCCCAAGTCTTTTTAAAGCCCTTGCCCCAGGGCATGATTTATTGTTTGAAACAAAGGACTTAACCAGCAACATAATAAAACAACACAACTCAGGGATTGTCTTCACTCCAAAGTTAACTTGAGTATTGCCCCAATTTGCACCCCATCCACACACACAGACAAACTCTGAACTGGAGGATGTTTAAACTAAAGCTCAAGTTAGCACAGCTCATCAGCAGCTAACATGACCACTCTGCAATATGGACACAAGCTAACTCCACTCTAGTGCCTCTAGGACTCCAATCCCATCCCACAATTCCTACCATCTGCCCAGAAAGGACAGACACATTCTCCCACAATTCCCTTGGGAAATAATTCATAAAGTTGCTCCACTTACTGCAGTGCGAAGAACCCTGGGACAAGCCCCCAGAAACACTAGCAGCACGCACAAGAGGGTGCAGCACCAGTATGGACACCACAGCTTTCACATTATTTTGCAACGTAGCTATTCTCACTGGAGTTAGGCAACTGGAGCATAGGTATCGCCAGTTAACTGCAACAAAGAGAAACTCTGACAAATGCTGACTATGCTCCCCAGAGGCACAGTGTCCCTCTACCTGTGAAGAAAAAGAGGACACACCCTTCTGCTTAGCTTTCTTTTTCTTATATACCCCACCCAGCTACATGATAGGCTGGGACCTGATAAACCTTTGAAGGCTGCTGCCTCACCTTGTCACAAGAACATTCAGACAGGAATCTCAGGCACATAAAGAGATCAAATAGCTCTCCAGGCTACTTTCTACTGGAAACTAATGAAAGGTTAGAAAAATATGCACTTAGTAGAACCAAATGGAGGAACATATTCAATTTACAGTTCTTCTCTTACAGCTCTCTAAAAATGTGAGCTTAAAAAGTTAATTAGAAAGTATTCTTTAACATTATAATTTGAAAGATCCATCTTAAAAATGTCCTTAAAGCTCATTTATTCTTCAACTACAATACTGCCTGCTATTCTGTTCTGTATTAAGTATTCTATATAATATCAGGTTGTGACCCAATGTAAGCCCTTTGGGGCTGGGAACCAGTTACTTGATTGCACAGATCACCAATTCAGCAAGTCTGTGTACACCAGTAGTGCAATAAGAATATGTATTTTGGTAGAAATTAAACTATTATCTGTAATATGCATATTATACTTACAGTCTAGGTATTAAAAGTGTGCTACATTCTTAAAATAAATATTAATTACACAACCGTATTTTGCAGGAAAAAAATAGCTGATGCATTACCTGGAGAAGGAGCAGGGACTTTGCTTTGAGGTGTTGGGAGAAAATGTAGGGTACTGAAAAGAAATTATATATATATATATATACACATACATACAGTCATCCAGTGTAAAATAATGAGGATGTGGATTCAGGAGATTTCCCTGTGTTGCTACAGACTTCCTATGTGACCTATGTACTTAGACCCATATCTAAGACCCAAATTACAAAGGAGTATACGTTTAAAAAAAAATCAAATGAATAATGTGATTGCTATTGAGAAAATACACAGTATGTTTAAAGTAAAAGGAATGTAAGAATGATTGGGATAGCAAAGACAAAGACACAAAAATAAACAAGAAAAAAATTCCCAAGTATTTAAAGAACAAGAGGTCAGTGAGAGAGACTTCAGGCCCCTTGTGACACAAAGGAGAACATGACACGTTGCTGAGAAGCTAAACATTTTCTTTATCTCAATAAGGAGAATGATAAAAATGTGGTAGGAGTGGAGATATATATATTTCCCAGGGGCAGGAAGTTTAGGGCCCAATCCCTCACTCTTCACTCAGACAAAACTCTCATTGACTGTAAGGAATGCAGGACAGGGACCTAAAAATGACCTGTGAGCTTGACAAAAGGTAAAAAGTAGATTAGAACAAAGGTTTTCCAAACTATGACCTAAGAGACATTGCTTGGAGAAGGTTCTACCATGAGGCACCTCTAGATGGCGGAAAATCTTAAGTGTGAATATGCAGAACCACTTGAAGAACTACAAATACTTTTTTGATGGACAAGCACAATAAATAATGCCTCTCCCAGACTCACCTGCACCTGGACCCCACCCAAATGAACCCCACCTCCCCTGCACCTATACCCCCCCTGCAGAGCCCCAAACACATTCACCTGGAGCCCCTGTAGAGTCCCATTGCCCTGCATCTGAAACCCCGCAATGAGCTTCTGTGCATCCAGATCTCCCACTGAGCCGCCCGCACCCAGATTGCCCCACAGAGAACTCTCTTACCCCCACCTGGATCCCTCTGCACTAAGTCCCTCTGTACTTAGAGGATTTGGCCAAAAGAAATCTGATGAAGTTCAACAAGGACAAGTGCAGAGTCCTGCACTTAGGACGGAAGAATCCCATGCACCGCTACAGACTAGGGACTGAATGGCTCAGCAGCAGTTCTGCAGAAAAGGACCTAGGGGTTACAATGGACAAGAAGCTGGATATGAGTCAACAGTGTGCCCTTGTTGCCAAGAAGGCCAATGGCATTTTGGGATGTATATGTAGGGGCATTGCCAGCAGATCGAGGGACATGACGAGGCCTCATCTGGAGTACTGTGTCCAGTTTTGGGCCCCACACTACAAGAAGGATGTGGAAAAATTGGAAAACGTCCAGCGGAGGGCAACAAAAATGATTAAGGGACTGGAACACAGGACTTAGGAGGAGAGGCTGAGGGAACTGGGATTGTTTAGTCTGCAGAAGAGAAGAATGAGGGGGGATTTGATAGCTGCTTTCAACTTTCAACTTCCTGAAGGGGGTTTCCAAAGAGGATGGATCTAGACTGTTCTCAGTGGTAGCAGATGACAGAACGAGGAGTAATGGTCTCAAGTTGCAGTGGGGGAGGTTTAGGTTGGATATTGAGAAAAACTTTTTCACCAGGAGGGTGGTGAAACACTGGAATGCATTATCTAGGGAGGTGGTGGAACCTCCTTCCTTAGAAGTTTTTAAGGTCAGGCTTGATAAAGCCCTGGCTGGGATGATTTAGTTGGGAATTGGTCCTGCTTTGAGCAAGGGGTTGGACTAGTTGACCTCCTGAGGTCCCTTCCAACCCTGATATTCTATGATACTTGGATCCTGCTGCCGGGCTGAGCCTGCTCACCCACACCTGGTATGCCTTGCACAGGGGGACAGGGCCTCAGGGTGTTTCTGGAACAGGCCTGGCCATTACACTGTGTCAGGGTCAGGTGAAGCCTCACTGCCGAGTCCCTGTCCTGGGGTGGGGTGAGGCTGCAGGGTAATCTCCCACCTCCATGCAACCAGTGGCCTGTGCTCCCCACTGCCATGTTGGAGCCTCCACATGTATTTATTGACAAATAAAATTTGCAGAATTTTAGAATATTGTGCACAGAATTTTTAATTTTTTTGGTGCAGAATCCCCTCAGGAATATGGGGTGCTTTGCAGCTGTGATGGTGGGACTGTGAGGAAGGTGGTGGGCAATGGGAAGGTCTATGGGCAGGGGGCGCTGGACAAGTGATGTGGTGTGCAGAGTACTGTGCAGTTGTGGTGGGAGGCCAGTGGGGGAGGTCTCTGGGCGGGGCGGGGTTGGGCATAGAGATCTGTGGTGGAGGTCTCTGGGCAAGGGGGTGCTGGATATAAGGGTGGGGCACTGGGCAGGGAGCGGTATGATGTGGGCCTGCCCTCAAGGGGAAGGAGCATGCTGGCAGCACAGGGCTGGGCAGGCCAGTGTGCATCTGGCAGTTGCAGGTTCGTAAACAGTGCCTTCCTGCTGGGCTGCACAGAGTGGGGCTGCTCCTGCCACGCTGTGCCTCATTGCCCCCAGCCTGCCCTTCATGCTGAAGACTGACCATCCCGCTCCCCTGCCCCGTGGGCGCCCACAAATATGTTTGGCTCCGGGCCCACAAAAAGTTAATTCGGACCTGGCTACACGGATGTTAAGCAATTGTTTTATACCCTCCTATTTACATTCTCTCTATTCAAATGTAGTCTACACACTGAAAAAGTTTGAGAGCTCCTGATGTAACTGCTTTTAAGTGAGTTAAATAGGACAGAGTGAGGTCAGAGGGATTCAGTGGCCAAGTCAGGAACAGACTGGTGAAGCCTGACTTCCATTCCCCTGCTACAATCTCTACACAAAATTGTTAGGTATGAATCCTATCAGAGAGGTGAATTTCAAGGAAGCGGATTTATGTACCCAAGCCTGGATTTTTAAATTAATTTGGGAAATTTTGGATAGAACTGTGTGAGGAGGGAGGAGGAAATATTACAGCTGTGAAACAGAAAGAGCAATACAGAAAAGGAAGGCCTAACCAGACTCTTCTGCTCTGCTTATAATTCCCCTGTCCAAGTCAACAGTATTAAATAGATTACCATATTCTCTGTAGCAGTTCCTTTAAACAATAGATTTTTTTTGGCAGTGCATGTACCTTTAAATCTGTATCAGAGGCTACAAACAAATAATTTGATTAATTTCAGAACATTTTTCTAAGAAAAGATTCAAATAAGTTGTTTACCACTCATTATTTACTCAATTCCACTATATATGTTCTTGAAGGGAACTCCTTGAAAAGAAATTAAACAGGCTGTTAGTGCCCTGTCAAACAGACTGAAAGAAGTTCAATATCAATCTTAAGTATTTAGGTCACAAATCACCATAGTACATAGGAGTACAAAACCCCCCACAACATTAATAAGAAACAATATAAAGGATTTAAAAGTGGACTTTGCTCATAGCCATCCTTTAGATGGACTGCTTAAATTTGAAGAATTATTTCCACTTCCTCCCTTTTCTGACTCTCATTCCCTCTTCCTCTAGTTTTCCATCACTAAAGCCCATGACAGTGAGCATTGAAGAACATTCCACTTAACACAGGAGGGGTTTCTTTTACAGTGAAAAAGAGAGATTAAGATGGCAATATTACTTCTTACAATTTAAGTAATATAAGTTGTCATAAATATAAAGGGAAGGGTAAACCCCTTTAAAATCCCTCCTGGCCAGAGGAAAAATCCTCTTACCTGTAAAGGGTTCAGAAGCTAAAGGTAACCTCGCTGGCACCTGACCAAAATGACCAATGAGGAGACAAGATACTTTCAAAAGCTGGGAGGAGGGAGAGAAACAAAGGGTCTGTGTCTGTCTGTATGCTGCTTTTACCAGGGACAGAACAGGAATGGAGTCTTAGAACTTTTAGTAAGTAATCAAGCTAGGTATGTGTTAGATTATGATTTCTTTAAATGGCTGAGAAAAGAACTGTGCTGAATAGAATGACTATTCCTGTCTGTGTGTCTTTTTTGTAACTTAAGGTTTTGCCTAGAGGGATTCTCTATGTTTTGAATCTAATTACCCTGTAAGGTATCTACCATCCTGATTCTACAGAGGCGATTCCTTTACTTCTATTTACTTCGATTTCTATTAAAAGTCTTCTTGTAAGACAACTGAATGCTTTTTTCATTGCCCTAAGATCCAAGGGTTTGGGTCTGTGGTCACCTATGCAAATCGGTGAGGATTTTTACTAAACCTTTCCCAGGAAGTGGGGTGCAAGGGTTGGGAGGATTTGGGGGGGAAAGACGTGTCCAAACTACGTTTCCCAGTAAACCCAGTTAGAGTTTGGTGGTGGCAGTGGATATTCCAAGGACAAAGGATAAAATTAATTTGTACCTTGGGGAAGTTTTAACCTAAGCTGGTAAAAGTAAGCTTAGGAGGTTTTCATGCAGGTCCCCACATCTGTACCCTAGAGTTCAGAGTGGGGAAGGAACCTTGACGTAAGTATTCCCGAGGCTTTTATAAATGACATTGATCTTATGATCATAGGTCATCATTGTTAGAAATGTACAATTAGAACTGTCTATTGTACTGGAAGGTAGTCATTCTTTTCAGACACTAACAATAGATATAATCCTGTCAGCAGGCATACAGTTTACAGTGCTGTTTCAGCTGACAAATGCTGAATTCCCAGGATGTGGCTTGGAGAAATGTATATGAGTGTATGGTTCTACAAGATTTTTATAAAGCTACATAGAGTACTTATTCTCCTGAATGCTTTGTGGAGCTACAGGTAGGTTGTACAAGAAGTATGGCATTTTGTAATTGACCATATCATCTGTCCATTATAAAGCAGGAGCTCTTATACAAAATATATACCTTATTATATTACCTTTTTGAAATCCTGATACAGAACTGTCCACAATCTGCCTGCTAAACATAAACAATTTCCACACACAAATTCCCTTTCTCCCAAAGACTCGAATCATTATGGAGAGGCAGTAGCCTCTGCATGGTTCAGGTTGTAACAAACTTTCATTATAAAGTCTTATTTTAACATCCCTATAATTTTGGGGATGTGTTTGGGCCCAAAGTTTCCACATTTACTCTTAAGGCAAAAGAATTCTGCAAAGCAGGAAGAAAATGTGTCAACTATTTTTGATTTACAGGTCGCAAAGAAATTGCCCTGAATTTGAAATTCTGACATTCTTTGTCTTCCTCTTTCTGAGAAATAGCTTGTTACTACCTTTTCAAATAGTTAAATCTCTTGGGAAAATTCATGCATTTCTTTATGCTTAATAGGAATGTGTTTGCTTATTTGCGAACATTATAAGATTTATTTAAGCACTTGGGTTTTGTAAATAATGTGATAAGTACAATGTTTGCCATTTATTTAGAAACCTGAACCAGTGTTTGAAATGGCAAGTGAAGTCTTGATCCCACTGGCCTGAATGGCAAAACTCCCACTGTCTTCAATAAGGTCAGGATTTCTCCCTAAGTTTTTTGGTTTTGAATTAGTAATAAGCCCACTTTCATAATAGTGTCTAACCAATTTTCATACCAAACTAATTTAAAAGTATTGCTAAATCAATGCAAACTAATTCAGAAAACACTGTATTCAGACAGATGCTTTTTTGGTAATATGACTTAAAACTTTTAATTTTGGATTAACAGATGTACAATGAATGGTGAGTATATTCTGAAAAGGAAATAACCAAATTAACATTTCAATTGTAACAATTTTTGGTTTTTTTTTTTCCCCACAGTATAAAAAGAAATTTCTAATAAACCAAATCTAAAATTATGTCCATTCTCTAGTGGAATCTACTCAAACAGATTCAATGTTTGTATGGTTTATGGGATTCAAGGGACAAACACTAATTCAAACAGACAAAAGTAAATGTGAAAATGCAGTACTGAAGATTGTTAATACGTCCCAGCTTTCAGAGTAACATCTTTACCATTAATATGCATTGCTATTTCAAAAATATAACCTTTTTTTGCTTAATATGAACCAACAACACAGAATTCTAGCATTAAATAGAATTTTCTTGACCCAGTCAAAATTACAAGACGTACAAAATTATTAAGACTTTAAAGGCTTTAAGTGCAGACAGCATGCATTGCTCAGATCAGTCTCATTGTTTGCGCTATTGAACCACTTCCAGTGATGCAAAACATGCAAAACTATGACACATGATGCTACAGGATCTGCTGAGTTGGTCCTGTTCCTGCAGCAATGCCACTGATCAACCAATTCTTATGTAGCAGGTGCAGCGCCGCAGTACTGTAAGAAAGCCGTAAACCTGGTCTAAGAATTTTTGTACCAGTATAACTTTTCAGTTGGGAGTGTGAGATTTTATCTAAGTAGTTATACCAGTACAATCTTTAGTGTAGACATGTTTACATCAGTATACTTTCCCTTCCTTAACGGCATAACTGTGTCCACAGTACAGGGGATTGTACTACTTTAACTATACTGGTACAGTATTTGTGTGTAGACAAAACCTTAGTGAAAGGCAAATTGATGGTAATGGTGTAGTACTAGTCTGGTGGAACCAGTGATAATATAGGCTTCAATTTGTATGCTGACATGACATTAAAACCAGACCTAGAAGTATACTGCAGTAGCTATTGCCTATACTGTAGAACTTGCTGGAGTGAAGCACTGAACCAATTTCATCTCTGGTGTAAAGCTACTGAAGTAAATTCATCCCTGGTGCAACTTCATTTAACTACAATGGTTAGATACATGTAATTAACAAATATCAACCTATAAATATAGGAGCCTGTTTCATAAGCCATATCATGCTTTACTGTTCTTGATGCTCTTTTTGAAATATTAACATATTTATTACATCTCTGAAGCTGCAGCTTTTACTTGTTGTCTGTTGGAGTCAATTCGGGCTGGGATGTCTCTGAACCTGCAATACAAAAAATGAGAGACTAGATGACAACTTCTGACAATAAAACAACTTCTGACAATAAAACAATGTGGCCAAATGCTAACCTTTCACTTGCAAAAAATACCTACAAAGTCTAATACTTCTATATCTGTAAGTGACCGGGAGGAAAGACAATGCTACATGTGACGTTTGCAATGCATTGCTGCTCTCTGACCAAGAATCAATGCCCTGTAATGCTTCCTTATCCATTGCTCACTTGTATGCATCCTGTGTGGTGGAACAGTGGCAAAACAGCATCAGATATAGCAATGCTCTCCACACATGAAGCCAGCTATAGAGAGAAACTAAGACCCTGATTCTGCTAGTTCTGTGTGGACAGACCCTAGTGCATTTGCGGAAGTCAATGGCCAGTGGAGATGCCTAGCTGTAGATCTGCCACTTCAGCTGTACAATGCCCCTAAACTACCTCTGCCCGTGAAAGCACGAAGGGAGCCCAAGCAGAGCTGAACTCCATTTTTTGTGGAAATGTGTACTCCCTGTGAGGGGCCCCCATATTCTGATATTCAACTGTTCAGCAGAATCACAGTAGCTGTGCTCCATTTGTGAAGCTCCATACCCATTAAGGAGGGGGCAAAATTTTATAACTTGATTGTAATGTAAATTTACAGTCCTACTCAGTGAAAGTCACTTTAATTGCAGAAGAGCTCTACATTTGTAACCCTCCAGCCCCACTTCTATATACAAAGCTCACTCATAATACTACTGTTGCTAACTGTAACAAGAGGAGGAAGGGAACAAGATAAAAAATAAGACAGGGGAAAAAATGTTTGAGGTAGGGGAGGTAAGGATAGATAGAAAAAAGTAAGTGCTAAATACAAAAGTAGAAATAATCGTCCAAACATTTGTATCCCATATAATTTTCCAACTGATTATTATGTGGAATACCAAATTGAGAAGTAAAACAGCAATAGATGAACTTTAATAGCTTAATACCATGCAATAAAACAGTTTGTCCTCCCATTCTAACTAATCTTAGATGATATGGAATGGGTTATGTTTCATGTGGCAGATTTACATGATCACAATCTAGGGAAACTTCAATACCTGTGCCCTTTTAGGTATTTCTTTGCATAGTTGTTACTCAATTTAAAGTTGCAAATTAAAAACACTTCATTCTCACTGTCACTGCACATAACTCAAAACAAGACCCTTAACAATTTGACATAATACCAATTGGCTAACTACATCACCGACAACTTGCCATCTCTCTCACACACCATGGAACTCCAAAATCTAGATACTTTCTGGCAATTTACATAACACCAGTCAATGTGGTGGGTGTTTACACGGACCTGTCAGTTTATGTAGTACTTTGGGACTGTTACAATTTAAGGATGGTGCTGTAGCCATTAACCCAACTGGAACCCAGTAAATGTGCACAGCAATTATAATGGTAGTATCCTAAGTTCTAAATTATAACGTTGCCAAGCCTGACCCTTGCTGTGAAGTGGGAAGAGATGTACTGCTTCAGCACCACTGACTGGCAGTACTAAGCCTTTGAAAGAGTGTGGGAGGTGGAGGGGAGTGGAAGAAGGTACCGCAAACAGTCCTCCCAATGCAGTTCTATCAGCATGGTTGATGTTTAAATTCTATTTGAAGTCACACTATATAAATTAATTAAAAAAATAAAAAATAAAATGAAAAGTGAGAGAATCAAACAACAAGCCATTACCCTGAAATTCCTACATCATTGAGACAACATCTAGTCACACATACCTTGAGTCAGAGCTTGGCAGGTTAAGCTACCCTACCTAACCTGCCTCAGTTTCAGATGCACTACAGTAAAACAAACATTAAAAATTAAAACCATGCATGCTCTGAGACTCAATGTATGTGCCTTTCCTTCATTTCCTGAGATGCTCCTTCCTAGGCTCACACACAAACCTGCTTCTACTGAAAAAATTAAGTTGGAAATTTAATAATGCAGTATCTTAAATTTCCACATACAGAGACCCCAATAGTTGAAAAATTCAGGAAGAAGTGTTCTGTGTTAAGTAAAATCCAAAACCAAGAGTAATAAAAATATTAAATGTTTGTGTTAGGGGAAAAGTTTTTAGGTTGTTTCGTTGATTAATGAAGTCTTTAATTCTCTAAAGACAGCAATGGGTTCTGTGCGGATAGGGACTGGGGTGGCATACATGTTGAGTTTGAAGAGTGACTTCTTAGGTGGGGCACCTATTTCAGGTCCAGATTGAGATCTGGTTTCATCCTTTATTTTTGCAACAGTTTTTCTTTTGAATGACAATTTATATCTTTTAGCTTTCTGCTTCTTTTCTATTTTCTTCTGGTACTCACTTGGAGGAAGAGACTCTGCAAGAAATAATGCAGAAAGAACACTTTACTAAAGATGCCATAATAAAAATAAGTGTATAAAAAAACTGATTAAGCAAGTTTTAAAATTCTTAAACCAACCTAAATCAATTACCTGTCTCTAAACCTATTTATAATTACTGGCTCTGTGGATAAGGGGAAAGCAGTGGATGTGTTTGTTCCTTTACTTTAACAAAGCTTTTGACACAGTCTCCCACAGTATTCTTGCCAGCAAGTTAAAGAAGTATGAGCTGGATGAATGGACTATAAGGTGGATAGAAAGCTGGCTAGATTGTCGCACTCAACGGATAGTGATCAATGGCTCCATGTCTTGTTGGCAGCCGGTATCCAGTAGAGTACCCCAAGGGTTGGTCCTAGAGCAGGTTTTGTTCAATATCTTCATTAATGATCTGGAGGATGGAGTGGATTGCACCCTCAGCAAGTTGGCAGATGACACTAAACTGGGAGGAGAGGTAGATAACGCTGGAGGCTAGGGATAGGCTACAGAGGGCCCTAGACAAATTAGAGGATTGGGCCAAAAGAAATCTGATGAAGTTCAACAAGGACAAGTGCAGAGTCCTGCACTTAGGACGGAAGAATCCCATGCACCGCTACAGACTAGGGACCGAATGGCTAGGCAGCAGTTCTGCAGAAAAGGACCTAGGGGTTACAATGGACAAGAAGCTGGATATGAGTCAACAGTGTGCCCTTGTTGCCAAGAAGGCCAATGGCATTTTGGGATGTATATGTGGGGGCATTGCCAGCAGATCGAGGGACATGATCGTTCCCCTCTATTCGACACTGGTGAGGCCTCATCTGGAGTACTGTGTCCAGTTTTGGGCCCCACACTACAAGAAGGATGTGGAAAAATTGGAAAACGTCCAGCGGAGGGCAACAAAAATGATTAAGGGACTGGAACACAGGACTTAGGAGGAGAGGCTGAGGGAACTGGGATTGTTTAGTCTGCGGAAGAGAAGAATGAGGGGGGATTTGATAGTTGCTTTCAACTACCTGAAAGGGGGTTCCAAAGAGGATCAAACTAGACTGTTCTCAGTGGTAGCAGATGACAGAACGAGGAGTAATGGTCTTACGTTGCAGTGGGGAAGTTTAGGTTGGATATTAGGAAAAACTTTTTCACAAGGAGGGTGGTGAAGCACTGGATGGGTCGGGGATTTTGAAGGGGGCAGGCAGTGGGCGGGAAGTGGGAGGGGGCGGATAGGGGGCAGGGACCAGGCTGTTTAGGGAGGCACAGCCTTCCCTACCCGGCCCTCCATACAGTTTCGCACCCCGATGTGGCCCTCGGGCCAAAAGGTTTGCCCACTCCTGGACGAGAGAAATGTTGTAAACAGCTAGTAGGGTGGCAGGGAGTCTTGCCAACTTGGGGGAAGAGAGGCGGAAAAGCTTACATGAAATGGAAATGAACTGTAAAAGTCTGGTGGTCCAAACTATATTTTTGTATTTAGTATCAATTAATAATGGTTGTGTGTCAGTGAATATGTAGCTTACAGATTACCATATAATTATTAATAGAAGATTTCTTGAAGTCAATCGTTGCTTATGAATGTTGCTCACTTTAAAACACTCAAATACACAAATAATAATGCTATATATTTGTAGTTTTATGGAACAGTGCATGACAAAGTGAGATTCTAAAGCATGAGCACTGCATAGCTGTGTTTTATTTATTGTTGTTGGATTTTTTCACCCTAACAGTGTTTCTTCTAAACCTCCAGACTCAAAAGCAGACAGGAATTAGTTTTTGCATAATGACACTGATTGATCTACCTATCATACCGGTGTTTTTTGCTGTGTTTGGGATGGAGATTTCAGTAAAGAACTAAGAGCCAAGTTCTATGTACCCAAGCCAGGATCCAGAAGAGTATTTAAACATTTGCTTAACTTTAAGCACGTGATTGGACCTGTCTCTTCAATCTCTTAGATAAATAAAGCAAGCAGAATTTAGCCACAAGACAAAGCCAAAGCATACTTTCACAACTTAAAAGATATACAAAGCCACTGACAACTTTGCCCTTACAATTAAAGTCACATGTATTTTTTAAATTGAGCCTGTATTGGATTAATTAGAGCAAAATAATAAAGTCAGTGTAATCATATTCAAAAGTAAGATGTGTGAGCGGATAGAGCTAATATTGGTTACTAACTTTAGATAACTGCTAAATTAAAGAAAAAAATAGTCACAATACACTTCACCTTCAGGCTGCTCATTATTTTTTGAGGTTTGCTGAATCTTTTTCTCCCAGTCATTACGCTGCTGAATCCAATCATCCCTGTAACCATTGCTAATCAGTTTGCTGAAATTTACTGGTTCGTTGTTTTTCTGACCAGGCCTATACAAAAATAAATAAATACAAATATATAATCAGACAAGAGTTCAGAAATAAAACATAAGAAAGAATTGGCAGCAACAGTTTTATTTTACAGAAAAGAGAATGGTATCTTATACCAAGTTCTTTTATATGCAAGTAAATAACAAAAACAGAAATGTCATTTATATTATTTATTTTTCCCAGGGGTTAATTAGCATAATATGAATTTAACATGCTTCTTATAAAATGTCATAAGGTTTGCATAATCAATCATAAATAACCACTGGTTTTTTATCATCATTAAGAGACAAAATTTTGTAGTCCTCATTCAACAAAACTCAATTAATGAGAGATTTGTGTGATCGAGGGCTGCAAGATCTGGCCCTCTAGCAGAATGGTAAAGTGAGATGAAAAGGGTAATTCATGTCAGAAATAGAGAAGTAAAGCAAATAAAGTCATTAAGTTCAAAAACTAGATTCCTAAGCAATGTTAACTCTAAGGGTATATCTACACACATTTTGGTGTGAGCCTCCCAGCCTGGGTGGACAGACTTGGGCTAGTGGGGCTCATACTAGCACTCTAAAAATTGCTGTGCAGACAGCGCTTTTAAATTGCAGTTCAAGCTCTGAAGCCCACGGAGAGGGGTGGGCTTCAGAGCATAGGCTTCAGTCCGAGCGGCAACGTCAAAGCACTGTCTAGAGAACTGTTTTTAGAGGGCTAGCCTGAGTCCCATTACCATGTCTACCAACCCAGACAGGCAACTCACTCTAAAATGCTGTGTAGAAATACCCAAAGTTACATAAATGTGGCATTTTCTATTCCCATTTTTGCTGTTAAACATATACATAACGTTTTTGTTCAAATTATTAAGCATAGATTATAAAACATATTGGGACTACACATTTATTCCTTTATGTTTTATAATAATTAAAGTAAGTATTCTTTTAACAACTTGAAACCATCTAATTATACACATAGCTATTTGATGTAATCGCATGTTCCTATCAGTTACCCTGGTTCTCCCTCCTATAATTTGTTATACCACTTGTTTCTTGTCTTAAATTAGATGGTAAACTCTTCAAGCGAAGATGGTAACTTAATGTGTCTACATAGAACCCAGACCAAACATCAGTCTCCATCTTAACTGGATTCTTTGTGCACTACTTTAATACAAATAGTGATAATGGACATTATGGTCCATTCACTGTATTGCATTGAGAACCAAAAACAAACACTATTTTAAAGTCTTGTGTTTTAAAAACACAACAACAAAAAAGTACTGGATGTACACAATAAACTTCATTGTAGGAACCTAAAAGTTTTGAATGTACTGACTTATATGTGCTTACTTTTTCAACTTTTGTAGTTACATTTAATGGTATATTCTAAAAATTAAACAACATGACTTAAGTTATTTATAAAACCATTTTAATATTTCAGATAGTACATGTGCTAGCCTGAGAGTCAAGGTAGCTCAGGCCCATTACAAATATAAGCCCTGATCCTACAAACATTTATATAGGTGAGTAAAGTTAAAATGTTTTCATAATCAGGGCCTTAGTTAATACAATGTGTGTGCTACTTACATAGGTGGAAAGTAAAGCCTATTTCCCCCGTGGAATTCCTTATTTGCAATAGAGGGTTGTATTCGGTTTGGGTATTTGGGGTTTATAGCAGGAAGCTTTACCTGTGTTAAAGAAAACATTGTTGTTAAATTAGGTTATGATTAAGGAAATATACATGATCAAGGGACATCAGAAAAAGGGATTACTTTGGTAGCTCTAAATATCTTCAGTATCTGCACAATTCAAGGTACAGTATTTCTAGCAGTAAGTTTAGGGAAGTAAATGATAAAACTGAAGAAAATTAGGTAACCTTATTTATTTATCACTAGTTATATTAGTAGGCTTTTAAGTGACACCACTAATAAATCTGAGCCATAAGCATTTCTCTCTGACAAAAAGAGTTGTAGTACATTTCTAACTAAAACTAAGCTGCCAAATTAAAATTTAGCAGTCAAAGGTTCTCATCACGGCTCAGTCCACTGCATGGAAGAAATGAAACAACTCTGAAGTAAAATCCTGGTCCTACTGAAGTCAATAGCAATGCTCCCTTTGATTTCAGTGGGGTCAGGTTTCATCCCTAGTTTAAGAACCACAGTCTATTTGGTTAAGAAACAAGGTCTCCCAGACAGTAATAAATCCATTGTAAAAAGAAAAGGAGGACTTGTGGCACCTTAGAGACTAACCAATTTATTAGAGCATAAGCTTTCGTGAGCTACAGCTCACTTCTTCAGATGCATATCGTGGAAACTGCAGCAGGCTTTATATATACACAGAGAATATGAAACAATACCTATTCCCACCCCACTGTCCTGCTGGTAATAGCTTATCTAAAGTGATTTCCAGCACAAATCCAGGTTTTCTCACCCTCCACCCCCCCACACAAATTCACTCTCCTGCTGGTGATAGCCCATCCAAAGTGATAACTCTTTACACAATGTGCATGACAATTAAGCTGGGCTATTTCCTGCATAAATCCAGGTTCTCACATCCCCCCCACCCCCATACACACACAAACTCACTCTCCTGCTGGTAATAGCTCATCCAAACTGACCACTCTTCAAGTTAAAATCCAAGTTAAACCAGAACATCTGGGGGGGGGGGGGGGTAGGAAAAAACAAGAGGAAACAGGCTACCTTGCATAATGACTTAGCCACTCCAAGTCTCTATTTAAGCCTAAATTAATAGTATCCAATTTGCAAATGAATTCCAATTCAGCAGTTTCTCGCTGGAGTCTGGATTTGAAGTTTTTTTGTTTTAAGATAGCGACCTTCATGTCTGTGATCGCGTGACCAGAGAGATTGAAGTGTTCTCCGACTGGTTTATGAATGTTATAATTCTTGACATCTGATTTGTGTCCATTTATTCTTTTACGTAGAGACTGTCCAGTTTGACCAATGTACATGGCAGAGGGGCATTGCTGGCACATGATGGCATATATCACATTGGTGGATGGGCAGGTGAACGAGCCTCTGATAGTGTGGCTGATGTTATTAGGCCCTGTGATGGTGTCCCCTGAATAGATATGTGGGCACAGTTGGCAACGGGCTTTGTTGCAAGGATAAGTTCCTGGGTTAGTGGTTCTGTTGTGTGGTATGTGGTTGTTGGTGAGTATTTGCTTCAGGTTGCGGGGCTGTCTGTAGGCAAGGACTGGCCTGTCTCCCAAGATTTGTGAGAGTGTTGGGTCATCCTTTAGGATAGGTTGTAGATCCTTAATAATGTGTTGGAGGGGTTTTAGTTGGGGGCTGAAGGTGACGGCTAGTGGCGTTCTGTTATTTTCTTTGTTAGGCCTGTCCTGTAGTAGGTAACTTCTGGGAACTCTTCTGGCTCTATCAATCTGTTTCTTTACTTCTGCAGGTGGGTATTGTAGTTGTAAGAAAGCTTGACAGAGATCTTGTAGGTGTTTGTCTCTGTCTGAGGGGTTGGAGCAAATGCGGTTGTATCGCAGAGCTTGGCTGTAGACGATGGATCGTGTGGTGTGGTCAGGGTGAAAGCTGGAGGCATGCAGGTAGGAATAGCGGTCAGTAGGTTTCCGGTATAGGGTGGTGTTTATGTGACCATTGTTTATTAGCACTGTAGTGTCCAGGAAGTGGATCTCTTGTGTGGACTGGACCAGGCTGAGGTTGGTGGTGGGATGGAAATTGTTGAAATCATGGTGGAATTCCTCAAGGGCTTCTTTTCCATGGGTCCAGATGATGAAGATGTCATCAATATAGCGCAAGTAGAGTAGGGGCTTTAGGGGACGAGAGCTGAGGAAGCGTTGTTCTAAATCAGCCATAAAAATGTTGGCATACTGTGGGGCCATGCGGGTACCCATAGCAGTGCCGCTGATCTGAAGGTATACATTGTCCCCAAATGTGAAGTAGTTATCCATTGTACTATATTATTCTGAGGTGAAAAATTCCAAACAACAGATACACTGAAGGTGGCCTCAAAACTGAGCTTTTGCCCTCTTTTCTTAATTATGTACAAGGAAGACCTGAAAGGTGGTGGTTTTTAAATTCTGCTTGTTTATTTACACTGCAAATTCAGGTTCAGTCTATCATAGAATATTCTTTGATACTTGGAGACCTAGTGAAATGGTCATATCAAAAGAGCCAAGAGAGTAAACAATGAGTAACTAAAGAGAGATAGGAATCTTAATCGGACTGTTTAAAACTGTTTGTATGTTTTAACATCTTTATCCAAAATGTTAATTAGCAAGTGAAGTTAAAGGAAGTCTTTGTTAAAGTTTCGATACCCTTGCCCCTTCAGTTAAGGTGTTGAAGTCAAAATAAATATCCCCCAAATGTCTCAGAGGTTCTTCAACAATAATAGAGAAGACCAAACCTGACTTTTCCAATAGTTCTAAGGTTAAAAAACATAGAAATAATGTTTTAAAACATTCTTTTAAGCTTCCTTTATACAGCATAAATAAGCTAAAAATGGCACAAGTCCAGTATTTAAAGGTCACCTCTAAGAATTTTTAAAATCTTTGTGTATTCTTTAGATTATTAGAATAAAAATTATATTTGAACATATTTTTATCTACTAAAATATCTTATGTAGCTAGTTGAAAGTCAGAGTTACCATGACAGTCCAACACACCAGAAGATATAGATCTAATCACTGCTATCATATTATTACAAAAGCTTCAAGACTGGATGATTAGAAGTGAATTTTTTTTGCTATATAAATTAGCTGTATACTACTGGGCATAGAGCCATACTGTATTAAGTTGGATCTGATCATTACAAGAAGACTACATATAAACTGTTAAAGTACAAAATAATAAATAATATTAGTGGTTGCAACCCTTACAATATATTTTATTTTTGTATTGTAACATTCATATGAAAATATAATTGAAACACTTCCAAAACAAATGCAGCTCATTCTTCTAAATACAAGTATATTATGAAGGTTACAGGTAGCCTGTGCAGATGTGATATGAGATGAGTGAAGACGAGTGCAATAAAAATGTGAAATGATTGAGCATGTACTAATTAGGAGGCCAGTGAAAGACAAGGTACAATGAGAGGTGGTGAGGAGAGGAGGAAGAGGAGAGATGAATATTTGTTGAGTCTGAGGAACTGGATCATTTCCCCTGCACCTCTATTTTATGGAGGACACCTAAGTCTAAGATGGAGCTTTTGTACTGATTCTGAACTGGAAAGACCAGGGGTAAAATCCTGGCCCGCAGTAAATGGAAAAACTTTCAATGACTTCAGTGGGGCCAGGATTTCACCTAAGGTGATGGATTGCAGCATCTGGTAACAAGTAAGATGATGGGGTTATTTCATTGTGGACAAAATGACCCTTGAAGAGTTGGGGCTTAAAAAGATGAAGAGATGGGAGACACTGTTGTTAACATGAAAAAAGTTTACATGAATACTAGTTTTATGTTGCGGTGTCTTTTACCCAGACCTGGGAGTTGTAAATTCTAGTGGTTTAGAATCAATCAGTCATTCTCCTACACTATCAAGTACTGAAAAATTGAGGCTCAGTTTTTCTAAGTAATTTGTTTGTGCCTTATATTTCAAAGTAATATGCTTAGGTGCAATGAATCTGTCTTATTGTTGCCTTCCTCTATCTCCATTACCAGCATTGTGAGTGTTTTTTTTTATTTTTATCAATTTAAATGTTCAATTGCACAAAATTATGATTTAAGCATTATTTTAATTTTTATCAATTTAAATTTTGACAGTTGTAGGAAATTATGCACGGTCACATGATGAGGGGGTCAGACAATAATTATTTAATGACAGTAGACATTGAGATTCAAAAAGTTAAAGTTTTATAACAGTTAAAACACAAACTGTCAACATCACTGCTCAAAATATACAAAATAAATAGCCTTAAATCAATCAGTATTTTTCTTACTTTGCCTATCTGTAAATTTTGATTAGTATTGATGGAAATATTTTTTCATTGGTATGTGTGTATATGGTGAAAACAACATATATTGAAATTTGCTGATAAAAATCTAATCCTCCCGACCCTACACAGAGAGTACCACAGAACACAGTTTGATATGGTTATGTATATTATGAACAGCAGATGGAAAAACAATGCATAATAGGAACATCAGATGGAAAAAAGAGAAGCCTAAACAATTACAAATAATAGGACAGGGAAAACAAAGTAAAGAGGTAGGCAAAACCCTACTGCTTTTGATTTTTATTAATCATTTTTTATTTGTCTTGAATTTCAACAAACAGCCACATTGCAGCTGAAGGCCAAAGCATAATTCACTGAAGTGCTTCCTGAAGCTTACTTGATGATGGACATGAGAAAACTAAAAAGCTGTTTTGCCATACTTATTGTGTAGTCTTGTGCTCAGACTGTGATCAAGGCAGATTCTCATATTTTCATAGTTAATTTTGATTCTCATTTTATATGCATTTCATGGGAAAACATGAAACAAATTGTATGTAACCATAGATTTCCTTAAATTACAAATGAAGCGCAGATCTCGGTTTCTCAGCTAGAAAACGGCTCATTCTTCATCTTAGGAAAATCTACATAAATTGGGATAGATGTTGGATTTAAGTTCAAAAATATAATTCTTCTCTTCTCTATGAAAAGTTTTTCCAACTGCCTTTATGCTAAGTATATATGAATAATCTGAAAGCCATTCAGGCAGCTAACCCACTTGGAGAAAACAGCTGTCTCCAGGGCTTCTCAGGCAACAGCCACCACAGCAACAACTCAAAGAAGCCAGACTAGAGAGAATGCTATCGGGGGCAATGAAGCCAAATGTCACTTACTTTTTGCTAAGGAGTACAGTTATTTACATTACTAATAGCGCAAAGTTCAAGCTATCACATGGGTGTAATTTGTAAAGTCATCTTTGTAAAAAAGCCAGAAATGGCTGAGAAATTTAAAAAAATGGAGGTTTACAAACTGAGAAACCCAGTGACAACCAAATGTGGTGATATTCTAAACAAAACAAGCTCTCTGCCATGCTTGCAGCTCTTTCCATTGCTTCACACTGACTGAACGGACATTGTAGGTTTCAGAGTTAAGTTTGGGGGTCATTGTGTGTACTGATTCTGCTGTTGTATGGGTGGCTGTGTTGATTTCTGTGTGGATTGTGCTGTGCTGGGAAATTTCTTTTGATCTGTGATAGTGGGAAATGTGTGTTTGCAGTTGTGTGTGCTGGTTGTGTTGTTGCGTGCTTGGTTTTGAAGAACTCTGGCATTTAGGCCAAAGTAACTCAACATCTGTTCAGTCTCTCTCACAACCAATGAAGCTGTTGCATGAAAATTAGCTGTATAGTAAGGGTGGTGATTGGTTGAGTTATCTCTGATATCACAGTGATCTAGGACTCTTGGCATGGCATAAATAAATGCCTTGATGTAGCAGGGATGTAATTCATAAAAGTCATAATGGCTGAGAACTTAAAAATTGGATGGGAACATTCTGCAAAACCTAATGATGACTGAATCTGGTGATATTCTGAACAAAAAAGCTCTCTGTCATGCTTATAGCTGTTTTCATCACTTCACACTAACTCTACAGCCATTTTAGGTTTCAGAGTGACAAATTGTGAAAATCATGGAATCTTATTACTGTATATAGCTACAATATTAAAAGCTGTGTAACTGTGGTTCACTATTACTATATTTTAAAGTCTTTTTTATGCAACAGTGGGTCATTTATGCACATTCCAGTGTAAAGTGTTCCAACTTTTTTGAAGAGAAATTGACAATTAAAAAATGCTGTAAATAAATACATTTCTTTACCTATGTTTTTAAAAGCACCATCAATTACTAAGTAAAATATATTTTTAAATGCTCACATTTCATTATTTATGCTCCGCTTATTTTTGCATTTTCCTTAGCAATGAAGTTGATTCCAATGGGTGAAATTCCTCTCTGTGTAGGATGTCAGCACAAAATTTATGCATCATTTCAGTCTGAATAAGTGGACCACAGGCCTTGTGCTAGCCTTTTGCATAGGAATTTCACATTCAGGTTCTTAGTTTCATATATTACCTGGGACTGATTGTTTAAAAACAATTGCTTTCACTGAAGTTTTTTAAAACTGTGGAGGTGAGTCTACTGGCCTTATATTTTATAAAAATGTGTCAGAAGCACTTAATTTTCCTCAGAATAAAGGATAAAGAAATATGAGGAAGCAAAGAAATTTTAAGGTATCTATACATAAAACCTACATTTTATTCTTAAACCTTTTTGCTGTTTCTTCTCATATGCTCATATTGTAAATAATGACCTTTCCTATGTGTTAAATAAAAATAGATGAATTTAAGATTTCTATTTTTAGCAACAAGAATGAGAGAGGAAAGAAAGCTGAGTAGTTAAAGTAGTTCAAATAAAAATCGGTAGTAATATTGCACATCTCTGTGATTTAGTGTTAAAGCCCTATTGAAGTCTAGGAGTTCTCAGATTACACTTTAGAGCTTTTTAAAACTAGTTTTTAAATTGTATGATGTGTCCTGCTAACCATATATAGGAGGATTCTGACATAATTTTACTACTGAGCTCAAATATAGTCATGGCAGAAAAACGGTTTTGTCTTCCAAGGTAACGGAGCAAGTCCAATAGTTCACTTAGGAGCTTATTCTGAGTTCCACTGCATATCAGTTGGGAATAAAAGAACAAAGATAGAAAGGGCCAAAGCACAGAACTGGTACACAGGAGATTTGAGTTTTAGTACCAGCTGTGTCACAGACTCCCTTAGGGACTTGAGCAAGTCACTTACTCTCTGTATCCCAGCTTTCTTATCTGTAAAACTGATGACAATGACTGCCCTACTTTACAGGTGGTGAGGCTTAAATCATTAATTTTTATAAAATGCTTTGAGGTCCTTGAAGATAAGGCACTGTAACAGTGCAAAATAACTATTATAAAGCATGTCCAAAAAAAGGAAGAAGATTGACTGAGTGACAATGACCAGGTTATCCTTTTAAAAAAATCTTTTTAACCTTTGATACTGAACTTAGTTTTTAAAAAAGTGTTAGACAATTGTAATTATAACCACATAGCTACCTCTAAATTTTGTATAAAAGTGATTTAAAAATGCATAATTCCCAAGAAGCTGTTTACAATACAATGTAAACTGTCCTGTACATAACAAAGTTAGCAGATGAGATACGTTTTTAAAAAAAGAAAAGAAAGCAAGAGTAACTTTAGCCCTAGAAGAAAGAAAATTTTAGCAAAGAAGTTGAGACGGTCAAGTGCAGTATTATAACATAGATTAAGTCTGCTTTTGGGAACAATACTTTTTGGAAAGGCAATTTATACTTTTGGACAGTACTGTAAAATGATTACTGCATGAGGCAAATTTCTTTTCTGTCAAACCACACCCCTATTTTAGTGATATACGCACCTCTTTTGTGTTGCCCACATGGACCTCAACTTGAGCAGCATTTTCCTGATAGGAGAATTAGCGAATATTGTAACTTATGCAAGAGACATGATTTAAGATGCTTGCCTTTTGTAAATTGCAATAAATTTTACTGATAGTTATTGCAAAATTTGACGTGCAGGGTATCACAGCTAAAATGGGGAAAGAGACCAGCCTGGAAACATTGTATCACTGCCTTAGGGAAAACTAATCCCACTGAAATACCCTTGCATACCTCTCAATCTGCCAATGCTCACTTGTAAAATAATGGCAAGGAAGGAGCAGGAGGAAAAGTTACATTTCAGGATGGTTATTTTTAAAAAAAAGTCAGTACCAATACCTAACTGTCAAATTTCAAAGATTCAGAACAATAAGGCAGCATGATTTAGTGGCTGGGGAACTACACTAGAAGTGGGAGGATTGGGTTCTATCCTCAGCTCTGTCGCTGACCTAGTGTGTAATCCTGGGTAAGTCGGTTCATCTCTTTGTACATCTGTTTGTCTTCATTGCCCATTTAGATTGTAAGCTTTTTGGGACAAGATGTGTGTCTTTCTATGTGCCCACACAGTGCCTAGAATAACAGGACTCCAATTTTGATTGGGACAGTTGGGTGCTACTGTAATGAAAATAATTAATAATGTGTTAATCATCAGTACGCTGTTCATACTCTGTTCAGCATCTCTTTCCTTTAAACTTTGATTCCATGATTTCTTAGCATTCCTCATGCCTAAACAATGTGAGGTCATCATGGATGAAATCTAGCTGGTTTAATTCAACTTATAATATGAAATCTAAATAAAATTGAAAAGATGCTGGTGGCGGAGAAACATATTGAAACACTGATGGATATTACAACTGCTCCTTCCAATGAACGGGTAATGTTCAGACTATTTCTAAATGGTTCACAGTTTCCAGGTCTTATTGGATCCTTCATTGCAGCTTCTCTGATATAGGCCTCATCGCTACAATACATGTTTTGGTTATTTTCATGTTGGACTTTGAAAGATTCTCAAAGTGGGTCTTAGCCTCTTACAATAAGATTAGTGGAACTCTGCTAGCTCTTAGGCTTTTGACTATTAAAGGCAGTAGTAGCAGGGCTGAGAATGTTTCAGGCCTTAACTGGTTATCATGCATCAACTCCACTCAAGTCCAAATCCTCCTCTCCAAATAGTTCACTTAGTTCTGATTGCATAAGATGTGAAGCTCCTACTAGCAGTAAACCAGAACAAGATGATTAACATGATAAAAAAGCATTAAATAAAAATGAAAGAAAAGGTACAAAGTGAAAGACATCTCAAAAGATAATCGGTAAACTCTGAATAGAAGTAGGTGATAGAGAATCCTACAGCATATCTTCTGAGAAAAAAAGAATTATAAAGGTAAGTAATTTTTTCTTTAAAAATATAATCTACACAGGATTCTCACTCCTGAATAGTAAAAATTTGAGGGATGTCTGCCTCATAGAAAAATAATACAGCTGCCACAATAAGGCCAATGCCTATAATATGACCTAGGAAAGTATAATTTTTTAAAATAAATACATATAGAAGGCTACCTCTCAATAAATAACATCAGACATAATTAAAATCTTTAGAATCAATGACTAGTCAAGAAAGTTGATATAAAAGTTGGCTAACTGAAAATAAGAAACAAAAATATTTGGGGATGGGTGAGGAAGTTTGGCTACCTCTATTTGTGAACAAGTTCTAGGGTTCTGTTGAAACTGAATTCCTTCTTGAAACCAGAATACAAGCAATAATTATATGTAAGTATGCACAGAGATCACCATGTAGCTGCTACATATATGTCTGTGATGGAAACATTCCTGAGGTAAGCAGTGGTGGTCATCTTATCTTGGATAGAGTATTGACATGGTTTAGCTTTATGTCAGCCAGGTCATAGTAATGAGAAATGCAATCACACAGAACTTGAAGAATATTGGCAGGACAATATGCTAGGTAAGGTGGAACTCCAATATCACATTGGAGAGGAAATGAAAATGAGTCTGTAGCAGTACCATGCCCTTATGAAATTTGGCATAAGGCAGTTCAGTCACTACAGCCAGAAGTTTATTTAATCTATGAGCTGAGGTCACTGCCACCAGAAAAATGAAGTTCCATGTAAGAAATTCTTCTATGTAAATTACTTTAGGGGTCAAGAGAACACAAACCACCTGCCTGTAGACACCTTGCCTACAGATCTCTATCATGACAGGAGCTACCAAGTTAGAGAGAGAGGGGGTCTGGAAATGGGATGGAACAAGGTGTCCCCGTTCTAAGTGATTATCTGAGGCCAGATTCTCAGCTTTATTGGACTGAATTTGGCCATCTGCAGCAGAGCTGAGCACCTTATTTGTCTGAATCACCAGGAAACGCAAGATAAAACATAGTCTCGTCTAAGGTCTGCCATTAGCTTTGTTACAAATTGGATCAGGTGGAAGGCATAAAGGAGCTTCTCACCCCAGGGGATGGAGTTGTCACTTGCTAATGTGGTCTTTTCTTGGTGTCATTCATAATGTAACTTCTTGTTCCAGTAAATGGTGAAGAGATTCACCTTCAGTGTAGCCCACTGAAAGGTCTGACCCCCCCCCCCCCCCACGCACACACACAGTGATACAGAGACCACTCATGAAGATCTGTCATTGTTTGACTCAGTATGTTTGTGATCATATTATTCTTCTCTGCTATGCATATGACAACCAGGATTGTCTTGAGACAGAATGCAATTCCACCTGCAAGGCTTCTGGATACAAGAAGCCCTGAGTCTCACACTTCCTAGTGCCCTTCTCCAATATAGAATGTGGTGGCCTGCTTCTATGTTTGAATCAGGATCACCTTTTGGAGGCATTTTGAAGCTCCATACAGCATTCAGGATTAGAGCTGTCCGAAATTTTTTGGATGAATAGCTGATTTGCTAAAATATGCAGTTTCAGTTGACCCAAACCTATTTGCAAATTTGAAGCAAATTGATGAAATGAAAAAAAAAAAAGGAGGAAACCTCCTTATAAAGGTTACCCCAGTGGTTAGAACACTCACCTGGGCTGTGTGGGAGACACAGGTTCAATTCCCCTTGTGATGGGGTGTATCTACCCCGCACTGACCCAGCTGGGGCTAACTGCACATTGTGGGACGAAGAGGCAATGCCCCCTCACTCCTGCTGGGCAGGCTCAACCTGAAGACAGGATAGAAAA